>NC_090297.1:153165346-163165346 GCF_039906515.1 Pseudorca crassidens
GTCTGATTCCAGAGCCCACACCTCTACCCTTTCTGCATGTAGAGAGGAGTAAAGGGTTGTCAGTGAAGCCTTCCTGGGGGCCCTGGCCTCTGAGTGTAGATAGAAGGATGAGTGGACATAAAGATCATTATTTGTGTGTGGTGGGGGTAGGGGAGGAAGTATGAGGGCTTCCAGAAGAGCCCGCCCTCCCCATACATCTGCTGTAAGCAAGTCTGATGATCAGGAGTCCGGAACATGAGTATGACTATGGCATACTGAGAAGGGTTCTAGAACCCTGAGGTTAGAGTTCTGGATCAGTTAGTAGGTAACAGAAGGTGAATGAGTGATATTTACCTTACTTTCCACGGGTAGCAGGAAGTTTAGAGATAGTCCCTCTAGCGTTAGTCCAGCTGCTGAAGGGCATCACCAGGGGACTGGGTTGCTTCACTCTTCCAGCTTCCACATCTCTAGCACGTCCACATAGCTTCAAAGTGACCCCAGAATCTCCAATAGTGTTCCAACAATTTGGGCAGGAAGAAAGAAAAGGAAAAAAAAAAGAAATTAAGTAAGAAAAAAAAGGAAGTGTCTAACTCAGAGAGCAAATTTTTTACCACAGATGGTCAGCAGACTTGCACTTAGATCTCATCAGCTCGGATTTTAAACTGGCCACCTTAGCCTTAAGGATAATGGGGTCTCCTAAACCAGGGCTCTGTTAGTAAGGAATAAGGAGAGAGTGGTACTGATTAGCAGTGCCTGCTGTCCCAAACAAATATTATCCCCAAACTATTTTTTTTTATCCTATATTTTACTTTAAAGAATGGAGGGGAAACATTATGTATCTGTAAATAGCCTTTTAGAAAGGGTACAATTATATAGTTATACAACCCCCTGGAGGGCTCCTTTCTTCTAAAATCTCTTTAAAAACTGTTCAAGGTTAAGGACATTTTTATCTTAATTTAGTAACTTGCAGTCGATTATCTTGGAATGACATCCTCTCTCTGCAGATGTTCTGTCAGGCTTTAGAAAATTCTAGAAGTGGACAGAGAAGTGTTATGGTACATGTATTTGCAATATGCACGTCTTTGAAATGAAATCCATTTAGGGACCAAAAGGCATTTCATGTCTTTGCTATACATTTTCACATATTTGCCTTTCCAGAATTCCTTTGAGCAAATCTGTTAGATGTAACCCATCCGTTTCTCCCATCTGAATTCTTTATTACTAAACATTCTTCAGTATGCTCTCACTCCCCTCTGTCAAAGGCGTTTCTCTGGGTCCTCACCCTTCTCATCTCATATGTGAATGCGTATCTTAAACTGAAGCAACAGTCTGCTATGACTTCTCCATAACTTGAAGAACCCGTCTTTGTGGGAAAAAAAGTAGACTTACTAACTTAAAAGGTAAAATGCGCGCAATGTTTCTGAGAATTAAAAACTAAGATAAAAACATAAGCAATGGAAAAAACTTACAGTGGATCCTTTTCAAAGACTATTTTACAGAGAAGGCAACTGAGGTTTAAAGAAAAAATGCGTTAGTTAAACACTAAATAATGAACCTTAAACCTCAGTGGAGCAACACATGGACAGTTCATTTCTCACTCACTCAGGAGTGTAGTATGGACTTTGGTGGTCTGAGGGTCAGTTTTCTGCTCAGTTATTCAGGGACCCACCACCTTCATCAAGTGGCTCTACGTTTGTCCTAAAAAGGAAAGGAGAGAGGAAGCTGCAAGCTACAATTATCAACTCGTTATCCTTCAGACATAAACTCTTCAGGTCACCTCTGGTCACATTCTTTGGGATAGAACCATACCCAGATGCAAGCGGAGATGGAGAATGTTGTTCCTATCTTGGTCCTAGTGATGCCTCTACAGGCTGGAGGAGCTGATTAAAGTGTAGTCAACAGCTCGTTGTTTCTGCCACAATGAGTGATTAGCCTAAGACTGTGGATTAATTATGTGTGTGTGTCACATATACATATAATACACACAAACATATATATGTGTGTGTATATATACATTTTTTAGCATGAGTTGACACATGGGGCTTCTGCCGTATCAAAAGAGTACAAACTGCCTCTTGTTGCTTTTTCTTAATTGAAGTTGACTACTACTATCTATTTCCCTTCATTTTGCTATCTCCCCCCCGCCCCCGCGCCTTTCAGTATTATATGAAAATTCTGAAAGAAAGAATTTCAAAGTTTCCAGTGCTTTTAAAGGTAATAGAATACTCAGACCTTAACAATTTTCCTGTGTGAAACGTTTGCCAGACTAAAATAGTTAACTTATGAAAAGTAAATTTAGATTGATACAAAAGAGAAAATAAGCTGTTTTTTTTTTTTTTTACACAAATACCCTGAGCCAGGGTGGAAAATAAATGGAAAACTGGAGGAATTTAGATCCTTTTGTTGTAAATTTAAATATTTTTAATTGTAAAAATAATACAGGCTCATTGCAGAAACTCCAAAATTGGAAGGATTTAAAGAAAAAAGGAAAAATAACTCAAAATCCCATTTCTGATAAATCATCTCTGTAACATTTTTGAGGGTATCTTTTGAAACTTTTTTGTGACGGGGTGCATATAAATACAATGCAAGTATAAAATACCTTTAATTATTATATCAAACTACAAAACAGTTCTATAACATTTCTATTTAGTAATATAAGTATGATTACTCATCACCTAATAAAAATCTGCAGCATCATTTTTAATGGTTGAACAGCATTCTATTATTTACTTAACCAGTCCCTACTGTTCAACATTTAGATTATTCCTGTTTTGCTTTGCTAAACAATGAGACAAGCATCCTTGTTCATATGTCTTTGAGCATTTGTTTATTTCCTTAGAATGGACTTCTAGAACTTGAATGGCTGGTTGTCAGTTCTGGTACATACTGACATATTGTCTTCCAGAAAGGTTACCGTGCTTTTTATTTCTACCAAGAATTTAACATCCAGTGTGGTTTCTTACACACACTCATCAGTACCAGTATTATCAATATCAATACCAGTATTATCAAGTTTTTTAAAACTTTGTCAATTCTAATCAGTAAAATATGACACCTGAATTATTTTATTTGTATTTCTTTGATAATAATAGCAAGGTTGAACATATTTTCATATCTTTATTGGCTGTTAATACTTTTTAGTTTGTGACTTTATGACATCCATTTTTCATCGATGTATAACAACCTTTTATATATCAGTGTGTTTATTTTGTTGTTTGTTGTCAATGCAATTTTTTTCTCTTTATTAATTTTTATTTTGTGTGTGTTGAACTTCTTTAATACTGTCAAGTCTATTCAAAAACCCTTTAATGAACACAACAAATGTGGAAAATCAGTCATTCTCCTGCATTTTGTAATCAATTTATTTCCTTTTGGGCAGTATGGAAATGTAAGTTCTTATTTCATCTTATGGTTGGAAAGAATCTATTCCCTCGGAAAGGGATTATAGTCTCCATGATGCAGTAATGGGACATTTTATAGGGTAGGCAGGGTCTACAGAAGAAAAAACCCTAAATCACACTCCATTGGTGGTTGCCTTATTTATAAAAATGGCATTTGAGGTTGTGTGACTGCCATTAGGCAAGCAAAATTAATTTTTAGCATGAAGTACTCCTATCAGCAAGAACAGCCTAGGATAGGCTAGCAGTAAGAAGTGAGGGGTTATGGGATTGGGGCATAGCCTCTGTTTCCTCCAATGCAGCTGGAAATTTAAACTCTGGGGCTCCTGCTTGATCCAATCAGCCCAGCTAGTATGTGTTGCCAGGTAGGGTGAATAGACTCAGAAGTACAAGAGCTCATCCTTGGTCCCCTCTGGAAATGAGCAGAGAATACTGTGTCAAGCAGAGGTGATCAGTCCATGGTCTGGAGACTTGGATCTCCTCACATAGTCCTTAAAGTCAGGGTGAGACAAAATGCCAATACAAATTATATTGATGACAGTATCAATGAGGTGACATTGAGTCCTTTGACCTAACGTGTGTCTGCAGTATGCCATCCATTAGTAAATGGGCAAAGCCATTTGACAGATCTATCTGATACAATGAATGAATCTGACACTCATATTTTGAAAAACTGAAAATGTATCCATTTGTCAAGAACAGTGGCTACTTGTTCTGCTTTATTCCCCCTGGTAGAACTAGGTAACATTGCAGGCAGTAAGACGTTCCGGCATTTCACCCTGGAGTAGCCCCAAAACTGAAGAAGCTGTCTTATCAGTAGTTAGCTCCTTGTCACCAAGAATATTAAAGTAGATTTGTATGATTAGCAAATTAAAGAGACTGTAGTGCCTACCGCTACTGTATTCACTAAGGCACCCAAGTTATTCTAAAGAAATCCTAATAATACATTAGGACCGTTTTGAATATTTTTATTCGACTAGCCGTAATCTTCTAGTTATAACATCCATCACCATTTTGACCACTGAAACTTGGCCTTCTTTTCTTACAGCCTAGCCCTGTGGTCTTGGGCTAATCAGTAACCTGCTTAGATACAATTTTCTTCTTATGAAATAGAAACAATATTATATGCTTTGAAGGACTGCAGGAAGATGAGCTGTAATGTTTATCAAGTGCCTAGTAAGTAGCCTGGCCCATAATAAATACTTGGCTAATTGTAGATGTTAGTTTCATTTTTAGTTTTATTTCCAAACATTGCTCTTTACTTTTGGAACTCTAAAATTTGTTTTGAGAGTGGAGGACTTGTTGTTTGGATTCCTCCAACACTCTCTGTATATTCTGTACTTCTATCCCTACATCATTTATATTAATGGAATAAATGATCTTTGGTCTGGTGATTCCAAGGTGACGAGGAGCTAAGTGGAGGTTCAGTATACACCTGGAAGTATGGATTTTCATGCCCAGTGCAAATGTGGGAAAGGCATTATTCCCACATTATAAAGGGGGTAAAGACCTCCAACTTGAGGAGACTGTGGGTTGAGAGATGAGAGATTTACAGGTACTGTGTTTATCCTACAGGGTACCACAGGGGCTTTTATGTTCTGTAGCAAGAATTTGCACCTTATACCCTTGTAGTTAGAAGTAAAGCATACCACATAACTAATATCTAGTAAGCATTAGAGTTAGAATAAATACCATTTATTTAACGTTTCCTTTGTGTTAAGCATTTTACAGTTACAACATATGGATGGATACTATATTGTAATGGTTAAGAGTGTAGTTTTTTGAGCTGGATAATCCTGGATTGGAGTCTCATCTTTATTACCTCTTTTTTTTTCTGTTTTATTGAGGTATAATTGACAAAATTGTAAGATAGTCAAAGAGTATATCATGATGATTTGATATACATATGCGTTGCAAAAGGATCCTTCCCATCACGTTAATTAATACATCTAACAGCTCATGACACCTTTTTCCTTTTTTTCTTTTTTTGGTGAGAACACTTAAGTTCTATTCTCTCAGAAAATGTTAGTTATACAATACAGTATTATTGACTGTAGTAACTATGTTATACAGTAGCTCCTCAGACCTTATTCATCCTGCAGCCGAAAGTTTGTACCCTTTTACCAGTCTTCCCCTCTTTTCCCCACCCACACCCCAGCCCCTGGCAACCAGTTTTCTACTCTTGTTTCTATGAGTGTGGCTTTTTTTCTTTTTAGATTCCATATATAAATGATATCATTCGTATTTATCCTGTCTGGCTTATTTCATCAGCATAATGCACTCCTGTTTCATCTATATTATCACAAATGAAAGGATCTCCTTCATTTTTTTAAGGCTGAATAATATTCCATTACCTCTTAAATGAGTGACTTTTGGTACATTGTTTACACTTTCTAAGCCTCAGGGTTTCTTTTCTTCTGTAAAAAAAAGTATATATATATATATATATATATATATACACTAACAGGTTATTTTCTGATATGTGGAATGTTTGTTGAATCAACAAATAATTAGTTGAGATCATAAATGTGACACTTAGCACTGTATTAACATTTATTAATACTCTCCCTGTTAATTTCTACAATAAATTGTATAATAAGTAACAATAATAATAGTACTACTAGTAGTTTTAGAAAATGCATAGGATGTGCCAGGCATCATATACTGTACTACCCTTCTTCATGTGTACCACAACTTACATGTGGATATCATCTTCCTCGTTGTTTCCTTTAAAGAAAATTGAAGCTCAGCAAGATTGAGTAGCTTGCTCCAGATGTGAACTCAGGTCTGAATCACTCCACATATAGGTTCTTAATGACTCCATGTCTTTAATTCCGCATCTGCATTTGTTTGTTGTTGTTGTTTTTAACTTTCCAAGCATCTGATCTGAAATTCCTTTCTCTTTGGGGAATTTTCCACTTTGTGGGTCTTGGTGAGAAACAGAGCCTTCCTCTCGTTATACAAGCTGAACATGTCAGATACACTGTTTACTCACATGCTCAGTCTCCCTTACAGATGGAAAACAGTCGGGCGACCTCGGGTTGGCCAACTGCACCCCTCTCTTGGATTTTGAATGACAAATAAATGATGTAAAGAAGCAAGGCCAGCAGTGCTGGGTCAACCTCCTGTTTCCTGTTCCTGCTTGGTAGCAAGGCCAGCTGGGACTTATAACATCACTTTGGCCTGATCCTATAATTGCAATAGCATAGCCTTGGCTTTCGGTTGTTTAATCTGCTTCCAGTTACTGAGACCTAACCATAAACTTCCAAAAGTTTCCTTTTCTGCTCAAATTAGCCGTATCTGGTTCCTGATGATTACAAATAAGACCTTTCCTGATATACAATGGTGACCTACTTATCCAGGCAGATGTAACATCGTCCTGGCAGGGACAGAGGGCAGGCAAGTTCCTTGAACAGCTGAACAAGAAGAAAAAGACCTAAGAAGGAAGAACTGAAGCCAGTTCTGCTTGTGTTATAATTCTACCCGCAGCTGCCTCTGTTTCACAGACCACATGCTAAAGGACCGTGTCCCTTCCGCTGTAACAGACGAGCAAAGTAGACCCAGGCCTTCCAACCCAGAGACCAGCTGAGCTGTACCGTGGACAATCTAGGATGTGAAAGACTTCACTCAATGTCTTTGTCACTTGACACATTGTTCCTCTCTTTGGGAAGTAGCTTCTTTGTGTGACAAGAATATGCTAAACCAACACTTAAGTGGACACAGGTGAAAGATGCCAAAATTAGCTACAGAAAAAAAGGCGTAAAGACTTGTATTTTCTGTTATTTGAAGGCGTTAAGACCCCACGTAGAATATGAGTCCTTTAAAGGAAAGTTGTGAATGGCCCAGGGAATGTTGAATTTCCATGTGGCAATATGTTCTTGATCGGTCGTGATGATGATGATAGTAGCATCAGTAGCATTTATCAGTGTTTCCTGGGTGAGAGGCACTTTATCCTAATGACCTTTTATCCCCATGACGACCCTGTGAAGGAGGAAATACTGTTTCAGCATCTTCAGGGTTTTTCTTTCTTTTTTTTTTTTTTAATCAGGAATTTATCCTAGATCACAGTTGGGTGGTAGAACGACCAGAACTGGACACTAGCCTTTCCTGAATTCCCAGAGTGTGATCTTAGCAGTTGTATTGCCTGATGCAGAGCCATGTAAATGTTGCCAAAGCAATGAAACGTGTACCTATTTCTAACAGATTCTAACTCAGAAGCTCTGGGGTTAAGTGCAGAGTTGTTGAGTGTGATCGTCTTTACAGACAGTAGACAACTTAAGAGAAGTTGTTTAAAAGTATATTTGCATATTGCACTACACTGTCATATCTGTGATTGGTTAGCTATTGAGTAACTAACACAAATCCCAATCCCATCTCTAATCTCATTCATCTCTTGTATGATATTTGACCTAATTGAGGCAGTTTTTTTGTGTTCTTTCCCACAGACACACATCGAACATCCAAAACATTCTTACCATTTGTGAGCATATTCTCTTAGTTATTTAGGAGTTGAGTAAGAGTGAGAGAGAAGGGCTTCCCTGGTGGTGTAGTGGTTGAGTGTTCTGCCTGCCGATGCAGGGGACGCGGGTTCGTGCCCCGGTCTGGGAAGATCCCACATGCTGCGGAGCGGCTGGGCCTGTGAGCCATGGCTGCTGAGCTTGCGCGTCCGGAGCCTGTGCTCCGCAACGAGAGAGGCCACAACAGTGAGAGGCCCGCGTACCGCAAAAAAAAAAAAAAAAAAGAAAGAAAAAGAAAAAAAAGAGTGAGAGAGAAAAAGACACATAAATATGAAATACGGTCATCATTTTTTTAATATCCTTTATGTTGTTAATCCCTCTTAGCAATTACTGCCATTCACTCATTTGTAGTATTTGGGGTATAGCAGTTTATTCGCACAGCATTTTTACATATGGCTTATCATTTGTATTCTATTTTAATAACACTAATAATTATAGACTATTGACAAACTCATCAGACCCTACATATTTATTTCAAAATCATGAAAATAAGGTGGAAAATGAGGTGTAAAGTGGAAAATCTATGTGTGTGTTTTCATTGGTGGAATGAGGAGCTACCTGAATATCACTCCTTTAGCTTTTCCTTCAAATGGTGCACTTTTTCCTCCATGCATAGGAGTCACTTCCATTAGGTAAACAGTAGTCTTGAGGGCAAACCTCAGAAGTAGAAACAGGAGAACTTTTCAGTTATGGTAAAATCAAACATATTTTTCTTCAGTAGTGAAAAAAAAATTCTTCATGAGAAGTTCAACCACCATGAGTTCCATGGTGAATAACTTTCCCCTTATAGATGCAACTTCCCCCAGAATTCTGAGAAATGTCGGTAGTAGAGAGGGGTGTTGCATACACCTGTTTCATTTCCCTCTGACTTTTCCTTCTCCTTTCTCTATTGACATTAAAATCTATGGTGAAAGCACATAGTAAGCAGTCTAGGACAATTGATAATGACATTTGATCTAAATCTCCAAAGTCTATTTTAGATGGGGATGCTATGAGAGTCACAGGAGGGGAAAAAATCTAGAATTATTCTTATGTGATCAGATGTTCTAAAATAACAAAAGCAAATCTTATTTCTAGCTAATAAAATAGCATTCCTTATATGATGTCATATTATGGCAGAAAAGAAATATATGCGTCTATTTCCTTCTATATTAAAACTGCTAAGGAGTGGGGACCAATGAACTAAATCAATTGTTTTGGGTTCAGGTTGTAGTTTTTAGTAGCCATCCTTCTTAGCAAGTTTTCAGAAGCAAATGTAGTTGGTTTACTATCACCACTAAATGTGCAATTGTGTAGATTTGTGGAAAAAAGTATTATCAAATATATATACTTTAAAATGACTTGTGTAAATTTATCTATTCATATTATTATTCTCCCCAAGTAAATCAAAATCTACTATATACTGTTTTTTTCTTCTATAGCTTAATAGGGGAATGTATGTTGAAACTTATTCAAATATTTATTAGGTGTCTACTAAGTGCCAGGCACTCTACTAGGCAGTAGAGATGTTGTATTAGAGGTGGAAAATGTCCTTGACCTCCAGAACTGATACTCTTGTAAGAGAAATACTGGGTCAAACTAAGTCAACAGTTTCTTTGCTACAGAGCTTTTTACGAGTCTTGTGAATTATGAGTCTCTGATAAGGAGATGTAGTGGACAACAGATCCCAAATTTATTTGAAATCTTTTCCTTCATGGACTGTCTCATAGGATTTATGATCCACTGAACACACCTGGAGAGACACTAGTATTCTGCAGTGGTTAGTTAATTGTTTTCTATTAAACAACTACATACTGAATCCATGATATTATTATCTGGATTTTTTGGAGGATACAATGATGTACATGGCCACTGTGATGATAAGGGGGGGTCCAGTTTAGTTAAGAAGAGAAACCACAGGAGTTATAACTTAATGTAACAAAGAAACACACACACATATACATATATTTATATGTAAATTACTATTTATCTAGTATACAATGTCTTCTGAAGAAGATAGAGTTTTTTGTAACTTGGGATCTCACAGGAGGTTTCACAGAGAAAGTAGACCCTGAGCTGGGCAGAATTTCAGTAAGTTAATTTGGTTCTGACCGTACGATAAAATCAGGTATCTGCACTGGTCAATCTGACCTTGATGGAACAGCATTCCATTTGCAGGGAATAGTGTGATCAAACATGCAGTGGTGGAGATTGCCAGCTTGTAATATTCCAGTACCTGGAAAGTGTTGGAACATCTGCTTTCTCCACGGTCTAGAAAAGTGAATCTCGAGTGAAATGCACGTATAATGGAGGCCAGTGCTCTTTGCTTTGTACACTGCTTTGATTCTACAACATGCAACAATGTAGTGATCTGTTTCATTTTGTCATTATTCGAGAGGGTTCTTAGTAACAGGAGTGGAAAAGGAAGACCTCTCTTCCTGTGTTTCTGCCCCATGCTCTTAAGCCAGAAAAGGTACCAACATCACTGACCTGACCTTGTCTCAGGTATCTATCAGGATCTACTAGAATCATTCTAGTGAAAGGTAACTAGACGTCCAAAGGACTTAAAAGATACACTATAACCTTTGTATACTTTATATACCTGGTGAAACAAAAATGTCACCTGAGTGGTCCCCTTCCCGAGAAATACCAGTATGTTTTTCCAGTGCATGGCAGAACTTTGCAGGTAAAACTGGGATAAAGGTGAAGAACAGTCTTAAAATTCTAGTCCTTGAACAGCACCTAACACACAACAGGTTTTCAATAATCTTAGCAACGGTATTCACAAATAATGACCATCAGCGTAACTGCTCTTTTGTGCCAAAATACATTACCATATTACTTTTTTTCCTTCAGCTTTACAACTTGGGTTCTATTATTGTTTCCATTTTACAGATTAGGAAAGTGAGGCTCAGAGATGCTAAGTCACTTGGGCAAGGTCACAGAGCTTGTAGGAGATAAACTGCACCCTTACTGTTGGATCCTACAAACCAGACCATAATTTAAGTCCTTCAAAATATACCTCAGAACATTTGAGTAAATTAATGAATAAATCCTTCTAGTCAGACTGACCAGATTATTATATCAGCTATAAGTGGAGGAAAGTCATAATCATAGTTAGACAGTTAATACAGTAATTTACTTGCTTTGAATTTTCTAAATGATGTTTAGCTGGTAGTTTCATGATGATAACCATCGAATAAAAACAGGCATATTTTGGTGTTTGGAATAAGATCTCATATTGAGTAAAATACATATTGATTCCTAGACCTATATGATGTGAGTAACAGATGACATTGAGATGCCATCTAGAAGTACTCCTGTGCAGTTCATCATGTCAACCCAGCTAATAATTTTAGAATGTTCAGAGTGAATAATATATGCAGCCATAAAGCATATTTCTAATCAATGCAAATAATATTTTTCCTATGCTAAACCCAGAGTTAAGTTATAACACGCATCATAAGATTAATGGGCCATTTTTTCTTCATCACTTTGCTAAATTACTTAGTCTGGAAACCATTCAGAAGGTTGCGGATTGGAGCTGAGCAGTGGTAGTGAGACTGTGCCTCTGATGATGAAACTATTTCCACCCCGACCCCTACCACTCCCTTCTTGGGAAAGAAGGCAACATTTCTCCTAGAAAAAGTCACAGGTTCATAAGCTGGCTTGTATAATACGTTTGGAGGAATAGTGTGTCTTTTAAGCAGAGCCTATCTCGGCATATAAAATAATTTTTACCTACCATTTAATGAAATTAACTCTCACTTTGAGGCTAGGTCTTTTGCCATTTGACTCCTGGATCACGTCTATGGATATATTTTTTTCTTGAGATGAAGTGTGAACCCAAAATAGTATCCATCATTCAGTCTATCTAGCTGATGTACATCATCTGAAGCACAAGCTCCCTGAGGCCAGGCACTTTATCTGCTCTATCAGTGTAGCCCTGATGCCTAGTGTCTAGCTTTTGGAGATTCTTAATAAACATTTGTACTGAATAAGGTATGTATATGGTGAGCAAAAGTTGGCTTCCCATTTTACAGTCAAGAGTATCCCACTCATGTTCTGTGAACACTGGATAGCAGAATCTTACTATGTTATTTTTCTGTTCCCTTTGCAAGTTTCCTGAAAGGGCATTCCTGTCCTTAGAATGTCCATCTCCTCCTGTCTTCCTGGAGAATAACTCTTCTTTCTTAAATACTTAGTCCCATTATAGACTCTTTAAGATTGAATGTATTACCTCCTTACAAACAGAAAAATGCAGTGCTTTTTTTTTTGGACATTTATCACCAGAAAATTATTCTAACACCTGAAATTCTGGACCTAAAATGCCTGGACTAGTGGTTCTCAAAGTCTGGTACCCAGGCCAGCACACCAGCTGCACGTAGGAATTTTTAGAAATGAAAGTCTTGGGCCCTGCTCCAGACCTACAGACTCAGACACTCTGGGGGTGGGGCCCACTACCTGTTTCAGCAAGCTCTCTTGGTGATGCTGATGCATACCCAAGTTGGAGACCCACTGCTTAGACCTAGAGCTTAAGGTTTAGGCTTTGGACAGATCTGAGTCCTAAACACTACTGAGACACTGGAGTGACCATGAGCAAGTTACTTCTGGGAACCTCTTACCATCTGTGTGCCTTGCTTAGCTAATAGTGATTTTAATTAATTAGAATAATGCACACGGTGTACTCAAGAGAGTAACCAAAGCATACTTTATGTTCCATAAATTCTAGTTGTTTACCATTATCATCAATCAGAGCTTACTGACACATCCTGAAGACATTCTTCTAATAAGTGTAATAATGTGGTTTATAAAATTAACAGCTTAGAAGAGCATATTACGAAGTTCATCAGACAGGGTCTCAGCAGGAAATCAGGGGTACATCAGTAAGGATAAATTGAGCCCAATGTAGAGAATCAAGAGAGAGTGTAGTGCCCTGGGTTCAGTAAAAGTGTGGCTACTTTATAGGAGATGAAAGAGAAAGGAAGCCTTGCTGGAGAGAGAGTCCTGCCCAAAGATGCTGTGACGCCCCACAGAGAAGCACTATACGTTAGTTGGGGGATGCAGCCAACTCCCAGCAATTTGGCAAGAATTAATACCCTAACTTCACTCCCCTCCTTCGTTCCCTACAATCTTCTATTGGTACTCTTCATTGGTGAGCCAAAAGGAAGCCAGAGCAAGGACACTTACTAAGATAGGCCATGCAAGCCATCCATATAGAGTTGGGTGGAGAAAGGATGTGGAAGGGCAAAGAGGACATATTTCCCACAGGTGGTGAGCGAGCTGTAAAATCACTCGCCCTTCTAACATCATTGCCATTGCAGGAGCATGGAGGAGCAAGTGGTTAGTTCTGACTTGGCAGATCCAGGAGACTGCAGGACAGAACTGGTATATGAGTTGGGCTTTAAAGGTAGATTTGAATTTTAATGGAGAGTATGGAGTAAGAAATGGTGAAGAACCAAGGGAAAGGGAGATTCATTGCAAATGGAGAAAAGAAAAGTGGCATAAAGATAAGAAAAGTCAAGACTTATGGAAGAGATAGCAAATACTCTGCGTGTGACTGGAGCAGAGAATGGGTAGACGAAGGCTGGAAGTTAAGATGAAGTCATCCTTGAATAACATTAAAGTTTCCTCCTTTAACCTCAATTTCCACCTTCTACTCCCTTCACTAACATTGGAAAATTAAAAGTGAATTTGACTGGGTTGGTGACAATGGCAGTATGAAGCAAAGAGAGGAGAATAAGAGTGAAAAATTTAGTAGTACCTTGGTGAAGCTGGGTAAATGATGGGTGGTGGTGTCACGTCAAAGCATGGGCAAGTGATTGTGACAAACATAGGCTTATTTCTTGACTATATGACTTCAGTTAAGGTACTTAAGCCCTCTAGGCTGCAGTCTCCCAACCTGTAAAATGGGGATAAAACCTCACTTCCTCCAAGGTTTCTGTGAGGATCTAATGAGAAATGGAAGTAAGAGTTGAGTCCAGTAATCAGTTTTTAATACATATAAACTAATGTGAGGATAAGGGTAAGAATACTTGCTATCATTTATTGAATACTTATTATGTGTCCAATATTGTGCTAGTCTATTTACATATCTTTTCTCACTTAGCTTTCTTTTCTCTTATCTGCCTTTCTATAGGCAAGAGATAACTGATGGCTCAGTTATGAGGAAACCCAGTTGTGAGGAAAATGTCAGAGGGAAAATGTACCAGAAAGTTAATTCCTAATGGATCTGTCAGCCTTAAACAGAGCATGTCTGTGCTAAAATGTGTAAAATATCTGTGCTAAAACTACTCAGTTGGACAAGTTTTGATAAAGTATTAACTTCATGAATAGGCATAAACAGCTTGGAGCTTTCTGGAGGGTATGTGGTAATATTAGTATTGGTGTGATGACTTTTGAAAGTTCTATGGCGTATAGAAGTCAAAAAGAAGACCCGGAAAGGGGGAAAACTCTCTCTGAAAGTTATTGGGGAAGTCTGGCTAGTAAGACTCCAAAAGGGAGAATCAGTAAGAGGCCAGGTTATTCATAGGCCTTCTAAGAATGTGTCCATGAGAAATATTTACAATGATTGGATGCCGGAATAAAGGAGAACACTGGCTCCATAAATGGTAACTTATTTTATACAAACAGGCTAATGATAAAAATAATGAAAATCTGATGGATTTTTGAGAGTTTCATTGACCAAACTGAGACAAAAGTGCATAACAGCTAGATGCTCATAGTTTTAATCAGTTCACTTTGGAGTCAAGCAAAGAGAGCACCTGAAATGATAAGGGACGTTTATGCAAGGTCACAAAGATTTTTGGTGGTGCATTTGGGATATAAACCCATTTCCGTAAGAATTCTTTCAGAAGTCAAATGTTTGCTTGTCAAAAATAGCATGAACTTACTTCCAGGAAAAGTTCCTAAGAAAAAATAATTTGAGTAATGAAGAACACTGATGTAACAGTTAATTTAAGAACCCAGAAATAGAGGTAAAGAGTAAAGCAATTATGGGTTAAGAGTCTGCATAAATTCCCCTGGAAGGGGGATATGGTCAGAGATGGCAATTTGAAAACAGTGAGTCACCAAAAGTAAAAGTTTAAATTACAAGCTGTTTTGGGGGTCTTCAAGAGAGATTTTATAGATTGAACAACAACAGCAGCGAGGATAAGATATAACGCTCTCACGTAGACTGCAGCCTGAAAAGAAAGCATTGCAGAAAAGCCACATCATCCTGAATTTACATTTCCGTGCATTTGAATAGATTGGAGAGCAGTAAAGTTGTTTTAAGAGCGAGTGATTTAAGTCAGCCAGCTTGTGAATAATACGAGATACTTTTGCATTTACATTAACTTATGTCCATAAATAACGAATTTTAACAATGAACAAAATCCATAATCCTGATAATGCTAAGAAAACTGGAAAGATACCTTTACCTTGAAAAGACAGGATAAAGAAGACAGCATAGAAATTTAGGGAGATTGCAGTTTTGGAAAAATCATATTAACATTTATTAGCTGCTACAGCTTTGAAATGTGATGATTTAAAGAAAGAAGTAGACTCTTGATTTCTAAAAGGTAATGTGTTGGCTGAAAGAGAAGAGAATCTTGTTGAGACCTAAAGTGTTCTTTTAAGGATATATTTCAATGTCATTTCAAAAAATAAACACATTTCCCATAACAAAATAGTGAGGTTACTGGAATAATGCAGGTGAAAGCTTTTTGGCCCGAAGGAGTTCCATCCTTTGGAACAAAGTTTTATTGTTGAACACACCATGACCCAGGCCTGTGAGTGCCAGCACAGTGGCTGTTTTTACAAGATCTGGTACAGTATTCACAGTAGTTCTGGCCTTAGCACTAGGCAAGGATCATTCTTTTTGTATCTTCCTGATTGCTTCCTCTACAGAAATGGGATAATTCCTCCTCTTCTAAACTGGAAAGTAGTTTCTTCCCTCAATAAAACTAGTTTCTTCTCCAGGTTGAGCTTTTCCAACTCTTAGAGGTCTAAAATGAATGATATGAAACATACTATATTTGCATCTATTTTTATTTAAGAGTTATCTAAGGAGATTTATCTAATTAAATAGGAATTTCCTAACAGATGCCAAAATAAACAATCAACAAGTTTTCTTTAGAGATCATATATATTATATAACAAGATCCACCTAAGAGTTAAAATATAAATAGGTATAAAATTTAACTATTTGAAGATAATTTTTCTTCTTACCACTGAAGCAATAAGCAGGTAGTAGTACAATTTGGGGAAAACAATATTTCTGGCTTTTGTTTGTTTTATTTTAATTTGTGATATTCATGAGATCTTTTATGAAGCCTTTGGGTATATAGTAAAATTCATGGGTTTTTAACTTTGTATTGACTCGTATTTTTGTAGGTTTTAAATTTTTCTTCTGGCTTTAATTTATACTATCTCCTTTTACTTTTTCATTTAGAAATAACGTATTTTTCTCAGGATTGCAATCTCAGTGCAGTCCTCTACTTTTCTGTTTGTTGGACGTTCTCTTAGACGTCTACATTTTTGTCTAGTTAGTACATTTCTAGTTTTTTATACAATTGATAAGAACTCTTTAATCTTATGAATTCTTTATATTTTCTCTTTGGAGACAAGACTTATAGGGATTTCCTTGGGCTTAAACTAGAAATAAAAACGAATTTGCACATGAAATGTTGAAGGCTTTGTTACAAAGTGGGTTAACATTATATGTATGTTTGAAATAAACTACTTCAACCAGAGCACCTAGCTGTTAACCTCCAGATTAATATCTGTCATAAAATATGTGCATGCCTCCAACACATGGCATTGCCTCCTATTACTGTATGTCCAGGAGAAATTGCTTTGTCTTGTAGCAAAAGACATTAGCTCTTTGCACATTTTTTTTTTTTTTAATGACAGCTATCCAAAAATCAAGCTGAACCCTTGTATGTGAGGACAGAAAAGGACAATGTTTAGACAGGTCTAATATCCAGTTGTACCTTTCAGTCACTTAGAGAGAAGGCTTAGACCCCTGAAGCCCAAAGTCACAGGTTTTTTAGGATTATGGTGGTATATACCTCCAGTTTATAGAAAAGAAATGCGTTGTAGAAAATCCAAGTTAAATTAGGACTAAAATCCAAGTTAAATCTAGAACTAAAGTTTTACTGCCCCAAATACTTGTAAACTCTAGGTTACTGCTCTGTTGTCCATTTCATCAGTTGCAGAATATTCAAGTTCATCTTTCAATGCTAACAAGAACATAAAAATGCATTATGTCTAAAAGCAGAACATGATTGCCAAGCCAGATCTGCGCATTACCTGAGAGTCTGGGGGGCCACCCAAGCGGCATCTACTTGTTTGCTACTGACCTTCAGTTAGACTTGCTCAAGAATTGTTACAATGTAATAACATACACCCTTAGGTACTGGTGAGTTTATTGAAAACACACAGCAAATGTGCACACACACACACACATACCCACCAGCACACCAGCATGCACCTACTCTAGAGCCTAGAATTTTAAGAGTCAGAACTTTTTATTTGCTTCTGGATTAAGATGGACCCTGTATTTCCTCAGCATGCTAATTAGAAACTCTATAAACAATTCAAAACCAGCTTCTTAAAATTCTGTTTGAAAAAAATTGATGTTAAATATTATCCTCAGAGAGTTCTACTCTGACTTTTCAAATTGTTTTTTTCTCCCTTCATGGGATAAACAGTTAGGGTTTCTTTTTGTTTGTTTTTTTATCTCTCATTGTAAAAAATTCTATCTTAAAAGCTGATTTATTATTTCTTCCTTAGCATGGATGACATGGGAACAAAGATGATATTTCATCAGTCTTGTTTTTATTTAAGTTGAAAGGTTATATATTTCTACTATCTACTGCAATAATGCTAAATATTTTTATAGTGCTTGTAAATCTTATGACAGTATTTTTTTAGCTTGTATTTAAGGCGTTTACTCAAAAGGGACCATGTGCCTCAGTTCATGTCACTCTATCAATCAGTGTGTATGGTCACTCTATTTTCTAATACTTTTAAGATTGGTTTTGGCCCCGACGTTCCTCTGCCAGATTTATTTCCTTTATTTTCCCCTATATAGCACCATTTGGACCATTTAATATGTAATTTCCCAACTCACCTTTCATAGTTATTTTAAACATGTGTATATATTTGAAATACCGAATTGTTTTGTATTTTCTAATTTTTGCAAAAGTAGTATCGACTAAAAATCACATCCTATTCTTTTATTTTTTCTACACAAAATTATTGTTTTAAAATGTGTCTGTGTTGCTCCATAGAAATTATTGCTTCTGGCCACTGTCTAATATTCCACCATACGTTAATACCATGTTTTGCTTATCCATTACCCTGGTGATACATACTTAGGCTATTTTCAACATTTTATGTCCACCATAAAGCATTAATACACTCTTTCCACATGTCCCCTTGAGTAACAGTGCAGAGTAGCAGGGCAGCCGTGGAATGGCTGAGGTAGAAGTCATATATATGCCTTATTTCACAGATTCCTCCCCAGAATAGCTGTACCATTTTCCCGCACAAGCAATACTTGGAATTTCTCTCTTGCCATATCCTTTGTCACCACATGCTGTTAATCTGCATTTTTTAAAATTAATTAAGTTATTTATTTTTGGCTGCACTGGGTCTTCGTTGCTACACTCAGGCTCTCTCTAGTTGCAATGAGAGGGGTCTACTCTTCGTTGCGGTGCGCAGGCTTCTCATTGCAGTGGCTTCTCTTGTTGCGGAGCACAGGCTCTAGGCGCGCGGGCTCAGTAGTTGTGGCTCCCAGGCTCTAGAGCGCAGGCTCAGTAGTTGTGATGCGCAGGCGTAGTTGCTCCACGGCATAATTTGCATCTTAACTTCTGGAAAATTGGCGTGTGTGGATTCATAGGAAGTAAGGTGTTTTAATTCTGCATTGCTCTGATTCTAGAAAAGTTAGGTCTTCATATACTTTCTTGCTATTCATGTTTTCCATTCTATGAATTGCCTATCATGACCTTTGCTCATTTTTCTATTGAGTATTCTGTGTCTTTAGAGATGTAGAAGTTTTTGTATTCAGATGTTGAGTCCTTTATTGGGGTTTAGATAATGTATATGTCTTCTACCCATCAACTGTTTTTCAGTCTGACTTTGGTATCCTTTATTGTACATAAAATTCTAATTTTTTATTAAAGTATAATTGATTTACAATATTATGTTAATTTCAGGTGTACCACATGGTGATTCAATATTTTTATAGATTATGCTCCATTGAAAGTTATTATAAAATATTGGCTATATTCCCCATGCCCTACAATATATCCTTGTATCTCGTTTATTTTATACATAGTTGTCTGCACTTCCTAATTCCCAGTCTGTCTCTTGCCCCTCTCGCTTCCCTCTCCCCACTGGTAACCACGAGATTGTTTTCTATATCTGTGAATCTGTTTCTGTTTTGTTGTATTCTTTCGTCTTATTTTTTAGATTCTACTTATAAGTGATATCATTACAGTATTTGTCTTTGTCTGACTTATTTCACCAAGCATAATACCCTCCAGGTCCATCTATGTTGTTGCAAATGGCAAAATTTAATCATTTTTTATGGCTGAGCAGTGTTCCATTGTGTATATATGGCACGTATTCTTTATTCATTCATCTGTTGATGGACACTTAGGTTGCTTCCATATCTTGGCTATTGTAAACAATGTTGTTATAAACACTGGATGTGGGTGCATGCATCTTTTCAAATCAGTGTTTCTGTTTTCTTCAGATATATACCCAGGAGTGGAATTACTGGATTATATGGTTGTTCTGTTTTGTTTTTGTTTTTATTAACATCTTTATTGGAGTATAGTTGCTTTACAATGGTGTGTTAGTTTCTGCTTTATAACAGAGTGAGTCAGCTATACATATACATATGTCCCCATATTTTCTTCCTCTTGTGTCTCCCTCCCACCCTCCCTATCCCACCCCTCTAGTGGCTACATCAGTTAACATTCCCACCAACAGTGTACCAGGGTTCCCTTTTCTCCACATCCTCGCCAAGCCTTGTTAGTTTTGTTCTTTTTTATGATAGCCATTCTGACATGTGTGAGGTGATCTCTCATTGTGGTTTTGATTTGCATTTCCCTGATGGCTGGTGATGTTGAGCATCTTCTCATGTGCCTGTTGGCCATCTGTATGTTTTCTTTGGAAAAATGTCTATTCAGCTCTTCTGCCCATTTTTTTAAATCAGATTTTTTATATTAATAAATTTATAATTTTAATATAGTTAAATTCATCACTCTTGCTTCATACAATGTATGCTTCTTTATTTTTCAAAGATCTAGTTCATCTCTTACCCTGAAATCACAAATATATTACCTTGCAATTTCTTTTATTCTCTCTAGATTTTATTTTTCACATTTAGATATTAAAACTATTGTATTTTAGTTTTGTACATTAGGTGGAATTATATAACATAATGGTTAATAGAATGATTTCTGTGGGGTTTAAGTTCCAGCTCCACCATGTACTTCTTAGGCTAGTCATTTTATCTCTCATACCTCAGTTTCTCCACCTGTAAAATGAGGATAATAGTTTATGCCTTGTGGATTTTTTTGTGAAGATTAGGTGAGCTATATAGGACTGGGTACAACATAAGTGATATCACTAGGTTAAGATCCAGTCTCATATCTCTTTTTAAAATGAGACTGTTTCCCCAAAAGCTGTAATTCAACTTCCTCCATTGGACTATGATTCCATCTCTTTCATGTGCCAACTTCCTATCTGTGTATAACTCTATTTCTAGGCCACCTGTTTGATTTGTTTTCTTGTTTACCGTTTCCTCCAAGGGCATCACACAGTTCTTATCTATCATGACTTCCCAATATATCTTAATGTATAGGGCACATCCTCCATTTTGAGCTTATTTTTCAAAACTACCTTAGCTGTATGGAGAACTTTATTCTTCCAGATACATTTTATTTTTTTTTATTTTAATTTTTTTATAGAAGATAAAGCAATCTGCTCTTTTTTTTTTTTTTTTGGCTACATTGGGTCTTCATTGCTGCGTGAGCTTTGTCTAGTTGCAGCGAGGGGTGGGGCAGGAGGCTACTCTTTGTTGTGGTGCACAGGCTTCTCATTGCAGTGGCTTCCCTTGTTGCGGAGCACAGGATCCAGGCTCGTGGGCCTCAGTAGTTGTGGCTCGTGGGCTCTAGAGTGCAGGCTCAGCAGTTGTGATGCACCATCTTAGTTGCTCCGTGGCATGTGGGATCTTCCTGGACCAGGGATTGAACCCATGTTCCCTCCATTGGCAGGCGGATTCTCAACCACTGCACCACCAAGGAATTCCCCCAGATACATTTTAGAATCACTTTTTTACGTTGTCCCTCAAAAAAAAATAAAAGAGCTTGGCCTTTTATTACAGTTGCATTTAATTTTATAGATTAATATAAGGACATTTATATTATTATAGTAAGTCATCTTATCCATACCTGTGATATATATTTCTTTTACTCATGTGTCCTCTAGTAAAGTTTTCATTATGAAGATTTTCTGCATAATTTATTAGGTGAAACCCCATACTCTCTATAGGTTTTGTTACTATGGTAAATTCATCTTGTATGGTATCTGGATATTGATGCTATGGAGGAACACAATTGATTTTGGTGTATTAATTTTTTTCCAGCCCCTATGTTGAGCTCTTTTCTTAGAGTTAATAGCTTATTGATTTTCCTGTGTTTCCCATTAAATACATAATCAGAACAATCTATAAATATGACATTTTTATCTATATTCTTCTAAACCTTCTCTCTCTTTCTATTTCTCTCAATACACAGCTCCAAAAAGGTCAGTTCCAATAGACCGGTAATGTTAGAAATCTTTATCTCAATTCTCTCCTTAAAGGAAATGCTAATTTTTTAAAAAAATTGGTAGTATAATAATTTTTGTTAGTGTATACATGTGCCATGTATTTTTGGTATATAGCCTTTATCGAGGAAAGATAGTTATTATTTGGATCTAGTTTTATAAAATTTACCCTACCCAATAGATTTTGAACCTCATGGGATGCTTTTTATCTCCTCTATCTAAAAAGAATGACGATATGATTTTCTCCTTTTATTTAACTAATACAGTGAATCACATGAATTGATTGGCTGATACTGAACCAACCTTGCATTCTCAAGGATAAACCCACTTGACCAAATCGTATTATAGTATAGATCGTAATATAGTATAGTGTAGTATAGTATAGTATAGTATAGTATAGATTATAGTATAGATACAGCCTTTGCTGTATTACAAACCACCTCAAAACTTAGTGGCTTAGGGAGATCAGCTTGGTGCTTTGTGACCACCTAGAGGGGTGGGATAGGAAGGGAGGGAGACACAAGAGGGAAGAGATATGGGAACATATGTATATGTATAACTGATTCACTTTGTTATAAAGCAGAAACTAACACACCATTGTAAAGAAATTATACTCCAATAAAGATAAAAAACGAAACAACGACAGCAAAAAACTTAGTGGCTTAAAATAGCAATTACTTGGCCATTTGGGACTGGATTCATCTGGGTAGTGTTTTACTTTTGGTTTTATCTGGGCTCCTTCATGCAGTTTTTGTCAACTGATGGATCAGCTGAGTGAGAGCTGGTCTGAGACAGCCTCACTCACAGGTTTGGTGGTTGGCATGGACAGTGGGAGCACCTGGTCCACTTGTCTTCAGAACCTAGTGGGCTAGTCCTCGGCAACTGAGCCATCAAGCTCTTTTGCTATTGTCTCATCATGTAGCTTGAGTATGCCAAAGCCCAGTCCTGCTGAAGTGGTGACTCAGGAATGAGGGTGTCAGAAGGGGATTGTACCGTAATTTTTGAAACATCCTATCACAGTGTTTTTAATATACCTTAAAACTCTGTGGAATAATATCGTATTTAGGCTTTTGACTTATATTTTTAATAAGGAAAATTTGATTGTAATGTTTTTTTTATATTGCCCCTGTTTGGTATAATATTCTTCTTGCACCTCTAGCCCCATTATTCTAGCTTGGGTTACTTAAAATGTATTGAAGGGGATAGAAATGAGTATTGCATCTTAAATAAAATAGTCTTGGACAAGTGGTTCCCACTTATCACTGAGGTTGTTCAAAAGGCTGCACTCTCACAGTGGACTATTGAACCCTTATGTACACCAAGCATTACATCTCACTTATACCTTACTAGCATTCTTGTGCTGGTTCCTTGATTTTAATTTAAAAAGTAATAAGTCCTTGAAAAAATACAAAGTAAGAAGCAAAAACCCTCCATCACCCTAGTCTCTTTCCCTCACAGGAGAAGCAACTATAAAGTTAAGATGTCAATTTAAAAATATATTTACAAGATGAAAATTATTCTTAAAAGTCCTTGGGGGCATTTAATCATTGAAGGGTATGCTGAAGAAGATAAGTAACAGTTTGACCTCCAATCCAGAGACTATTGGCAATAAGTGTAAACAGTGCTCTAACAACATGGCCTGATAGAACTATAGAACTAAAGAAAAAGCTAGGATTGGGATTATTGGGCCCGAATTCACATTGCTCCTAATGAAGAACCTTAAAATCATGAAATATTGACTGATCTCTAATTCTAAGTCATTTCAGAATGCTATTTTCTATGTCGAAGAGTGGAGTTTGAGAGAGAAATAAGAAGGAATAAAGTCCAATTTGGTTTTAAAGAATCATGGAGAAATGAAGATTATTTCTTTCACAATTTCCCTGTAGATAGAGCTCTTCTATGACTGACTGTTTCACTAAAGCAGGGAAATACAGGGTGTTATCCAGAAAATCATATCAGTTTACTTCAAGTCAGTCCTCTTCTGGGCAAACACATCTTTAACTTCATTTGTATTATATAGTATTTTAAATTATGAATTGTTTTGTCTTCTCAGGTCAGTTTCTTTTAGCCACGTGGGTTTGTTCTCTGTTTATTCCTTCCTCCTTCCCTCTGTTCCTTCTTCTCTCCTGTACTCCCTTTTTTATTAGTGAATTGGAAAGACGATTTCCTTATATATGCTCAACTATGCAATAGCAAAACCCCAAAATATAACTAACATTTTATGAAGAAGACAGTAACGAAAAAAATTATAGTGGAAAAATCTTAGGAAACTGGAAGGAATTTGGGGGTCTTTTCTGTCTCGAAGTAGATTTGGAATGTGAATTTCAGGTTCTCTTTTTTAATGCAGGGTTGCTAGTTGAGCCTTTATTTTGTTTCCAGAAAAGCAATCAGCTTACGTATTTTTTTTAACAAGGTTTTCTTCACCTTTGGAAATTAGTAATGATTAAAAAGAATATTATATAGTTAAGTGATGTCTAATTTTTTCCTCATGAGTTCACCGTACTTCAGGTTATAGCCCTGATCTGTTTAATCCTCCAACAATCCTGAGAGGGAGCCAAGGGGCAGATATGTTCTTTCCTCATTTCACAGATGAGAAAACTGAGGTTCAAAGATTCAAAGTGAGGTTAAGTGCTTCTGCCAAGGTCATTCTCTGAGGTGAAGCCGGAGCCGGGAATAGCACCTCATCCTCTTGTTTTCTCTCATGTGATTCTCCATCCGCTGACCCACTCTGACTATAAAAATGCACTGTACCAGGCCTCACACAGTCCCTGAAACGTCCTTTTAGTAGGACACCATGGTAGTGACAAGATTGAACAGATATAAAGAATGCTGTAAAAAAGGACCTGTCTTTTTTGTTGACTCCATTCCATAAAATTCCACAGCCACACTGCATGAGAAACATGAGACATCCATTAAGATCATGTACCCATTAGTTCCCAAAATCTAGCTAGAACTAGATTTTGCAGAAATTGAAGACACATCTTGTGGCCTGACTGCTGAAAATGAGTGTCTCAGGAGTCAGAGAGGCATTGCTGCTCAACGAAGTCAAGAATGCCCTTTGCTAATTGTTTCTCCTCCATTTCTGAGGGAATTTAAATTCATGATCGGCACCATATATTATACTTCAATACTATGCACCATCCATCTTGTACGTATTTGCAGGAAAGAATGTTGCCCAAGTCATTATATCATGCCATGATTCACAGTCGTATGACCTTAGGTGGCAGCTCAGCAGGAGCTTACCGGTGCCTTAAATCATCCCTGTTGTGGACATACAAGAGCGTGACCTCTGACTTCCCAAGCTGTCTCTTCATGAAATGAAAATGGAACTGCGAGTTTAGGGGAAAGTTTTGAAAGTGCCTGGCTCTTGTAGTCATCTAATGAGGTCCTCATTTCTAGCTGCTAAACGTGCCCTTTAATTGGTGGTCACTCGAAAATCAATGATAATATAACTGTCCAACTCTTTGGAGCTATTTTTCTCTCTGCTTTCTATCCTGCAAGTGCACGATAAAAGAAACCACCCATTCAGCCATTATCTTGTGTCACTTACTATTCAGAGATCAGTCTTCCTTTATGTGCTCCTTCAGGAAAGACCTGGGTTGTATTTTTCACTTGCCTCTCAGGCAGAGAGTAGAGTCCTTGGCACAGATTAAGTCCTCAGAAATGTTAGATGGGTGGATGGGTGGGCAGTGGATTGCAGCACATGAGCAACTACAGTAACATTGTGATTTTTTACTGTACATGACAAGGAAATGACCTCAGTTGGGGAAATAAATGCCTAGCACATATGCCACCACTTTCCCCTTCCATCTTCATTACAGTCCTTACTAATCTATTATGACATTTTTTCCCATTGGGTCTAGACATGACCTCAGGATGCTTGTAGAATATAAACAGTCCTGTGCAATGTAAACCTTGTATAATGTAAACAATGCTTTACTGTTTGATTTGAGTTGGGACACGAGAATAGTCCTATTTTCCGTCCATAACATAGACGTTGGAAATAATAGCTAATGCTTATGTAAACATATAGATTCATAGGATAGAAAAAATAATTTTTAAGAAATGACCTAGTACAGACTCAGGGGGAAAATATATGTTACCTTGATTATAGAAATTTGGTTCAGCCACTCAGCTTCAACCTTCAAAAATCATGTCACTTTTTATTTTCAACCAACATATGAATCCAAGGTATAGCAAAATAAACCATAAACCTTGCAGAACAGGGCCCTTCTAGATACGATCTCGTTAGGACCTGATCCTCCATGGTTGTATCTGCACAGAGGGGTAATGCCAGGTCCCCTACTGGGAAGTTGAATTGGAGGAAGAGATAGACATAGAGGTACTATGGGTAATTATAGACTGACATGGTCATCAAGAAGTCCTATGAAAAATAATTTCTGGTGAGTATAGAGTAAATCAGCAATGAGAAATGGAGAGGATTGGAATTAAGTAGACTCATCACTAGTCCGTGGTTATTACCAGTGTACCAGTTTAGCAATGAATTACTCAAGGTAATTGATGCTAGGTAGTCTAACAAACACTCCTGAAAGCCAAGTGTCTTAACTTAATAAATGTTTATTTCTCTTGTCAGAGACCAGTGTGAATTAGGTGGTTCATTCTTAGCAGATTGCTTTCAAATAGTGAATCAGGAACCCATGCCCCCTCCACCTTGAGGTGTTGTCTTAAATGCATGACTACCTAAAACTACAGCAGAAGGGAACATGGGCAATCATGCATAATATCTCCTGGCCAGGCCTGAAAGTGGTAGACCCATGCCCTTTCAACAAGAATGCAAAAACTTGACCTCTGCCTGGCTCCAAGGGAGGTTAGAAAAGGTCATTGTTCTGTGTGTCCAGGAAGAGGAGAATGAAATGCATCTCACTGTCTCATCCATAGCTAAAGGCAGGTAATCTGTGAGAGAGAGCAATGTTTGCAGATGGTGATACATGAAGATTGAGGAAGATTGATTTCTCAATCATTGAGGAGTACTGTTCCATCTAACTGAGTTCTGAATGGTAATAAAGTCATCCACTGAAAACTTACCAATCTAGTTTGTGTGCAAGATATTATGAATTATAGTCTTACCGTTAATTTAGCAGACCCACAAATATTTACATCTACCAAGCACCGTGCTGGCAACTGCAGCTTACCAGTACTTCTTTCCTGGGCCCTGGATAATTTCCAGTAGTTGGTGTCAGGATCTAAGCTATCCACTTGATGTGGACACTAGTCCCCTTGTAGCCCTTTCACAGGAGTCTTTAACCATTCGTGGCCAAAAACAAA
This sequence comes from Pseudorca crassidens, assembly GCF_039906515.1. Taxonomy (NCBI): domain Eukaryota; kingdom Metazoa; phylum Chordata; class Mammalia; order Artiodactyla; family Delphinidae; genus Pseudorca; species Pseudorca crassidens. The sequence continues at coordinate 153,192,336 of NC_090297.1, forward strand.
GGAAATGGGAAGAGTTACTGCTCTGCTTATCAGAAAGTGTCTCCTAAGGTCTTGTCTCCTAAATCATTTTTCTGGCCCCTTTATAGTAATTCTTTCTTTATTCACATTTCTTGGCCTACTGAACACTATAATCAAATCCTCCCTCGATTTTCTTTTTTCTGAAGTATATAAAACTACATTTTCTTCAGCCTTTTTTAAAAAAATGGTAATTATCTTGTTTATTTGTATTTGGAAAATCTAATGAGATCACATATTTAAAAATCACATACTATCAAAAGATAAATAGTAGTAGTAATTCCTTCTGGAATATTTTTCCCCCTCATCCAACCAACGTTAGGTCCCTTACCCCCTTTCTTAGCAACTTTTATTAATTTCTTAAGTGACTATCAGAAGTTTTTTGTGGCAAAGGTACACGTGTATGTTTCAGAGGTTACTGTTGTCATGAATTCACAGAAGCCGGAGCCTGGAAAGCATTAAGTGGTCCTGAGCACCCCATTCCAATGAGAGAGCGTAGCAGTGCTCAAACGGCTGGGTGTCCTATAATTCAACTCAATTCTGGCACTATCTACCTGTAGATAGCATCAGATCTCTCATGTTAAGGGCTCAGTGCAGCAGGAATGCACACACACACTTCAGGTGCCAGTCACCAAGTATATGTTGTCACCTGTGCTTCTGACCCTTGTACCACAGATCAGAGGTTCCAACGACCCCCTTCTTAGCTTTAATTAATTTGCTCAAGTGACTCATAGAACTCACAGAAATATTCTATTAACTAGATTAACCGGTGTATTATAAAATGATAAAACTCAGCAACAGCCAGATAGAGAACATGTATAGGACGAGGTATGGGGAGAAAGCATGGAGCCCACTCTCCCCAAATCTCCACGTGCTCACCAACTGGGAAGCTCCCTGAACCCTGTCCTTGGGGGTTTAATGGAGGCTTCAGTACACAGGTGTGACTGAATGACTCATTGGCAATGGGCGATTGAGCTCAATCTTAAGTGGCTCTTCCCTGCCCTGAGGGCAAGGGGGTGGGACTGAAAGTTCCAACCTCTAATCACAAGGTTGGCTCCACAGGCTGCCTGCTCCCATCCTTAGATGCTTTCCAAAGATCACCTTGTTAACATAACAAAAGACACCATTATCATCTCATCACTTAGGAAATCCCAAGGGTTTTAGAAACTCTGTGGCAGAAACTGGGACAGAGACCAAAAATATAATTCTTATTACTCCTAAAGCACAGTTATCTAGGTAAATGTTTGTATCACCCCAAACAGGCAGTAGTCACCAGGGAAAATAAGTTAATTGCCAGTCTTTTCTATTACTTTTTAAAAATCAGATTTAAGAAGAGAATTTTTTTAATGGCCAGTGAAAATGTCTCTTACTTTAGCTCTTGCCTTTTTCTACTTATTATTTATTTTTTCAATTTTTAGTTTAGTTTTGAAAAGTGTCTTTAAGTTATTTTAAGGCTAGAACCGAACCTTCCAGGGTTAAAAAAGTATTGCGTCACTTGAAAGAGATTATTTTAGACTTAGTGAAATGGATTTGATGCTAGAGAACATGTGACATCATACATTTGACCTTTTTGAAATGATTTACATTATATCAGCTACATTTTAAGTCCAGCAACTGCAACCCAAAAAAAGAAAAAGAAAAAAACCCTACTAATTAAGGAAACTTTGCAGATTGATGGCATTAGATTATCAATTAAGATCTCAGTTTTAAACCAGATTTTTCCTCTAAATAGGGATCCAAAGAACACTAGTTTTAGGGTCAGTCTAATTAGTCAGACAGCCTTCTGATTGTTTAGTGCCTTCACTTGAAGTTTGTTAAATATTTTTGAATATCACCTATGCTCCCATGGGATATTAGTGAATGCGAAGTCAACAAAAAAGAAAAAGTAAGAAAAAGCATTTTGTAGTAAAATAAACTTGAGAAATCCTGGGTTCAGGAAATTTAAACATGTTTCGTGACTGGAGGACTTTTGAGATGTGGAATGAGCTATAATGTGCTCTGTGAATTTCACTGTTAAGTAGAGTTTGGTCTGAAGTGTTTTTAAACTTTATTTGGCTCTACAACCCTTTGTCAGTGGAACATTTTAAAGGACTCTTTGTTTCTAGCAACTTTGGAAAATGCTGTTCTGGTCTCAGTTAAGCCCTTGAAATCTTAGCATTTGGAAGGAGATCCACATACAAGCTCATCCAATTTCTGGTACAGAAATCTACCATGTATCCATGCTATAGGCTCACTCAGCTGTGGATGAGTATTTTGATAACAAAATGCTCACTACCCATAAATCAGCTGATTCTATAGTCGGAATGCTGGTCTGTTTAGGAGGTTTTAACTTTTTAAGTGCCTTTTACTATTAGAAAATTTTAAGTTTTAAAATTTTGTCTATTGGACCTAGATCTGATCTCTGGATTAAGATAAGTCCTACTCAAGTAAAAGAATCCTTATTTTTCAAGGATGATTTGTACATGAAAAAAAAAATCCATATACTTAAAATCATCTGTAAATAGTGACTGAAGAGTAATTGAAAATACATTTGAAAATAATTTTCATTTGAAATTTATGTCAAAATATGTTATTATATAAACGAATCCAGTATATTTTCTCTTATAGCCAGTAAAATTTAGGTTAAATTTTAATTAAGCACAAGTGCTACAATTAAAAACAAGAATTACATTCTGTTTCGAGTGATTATTTCAGCAAAACTGGTTTATGGGACAGTAAACTGTCCTTCACTGCATGTTCAGTGTTAGCAGCTGAAACAGGCTAATTCTGGTAAAAATTCAACAGTTTTCCAAGGCCTTCTCTTAATTACCTGATACTCAATTGTTTTTTCTTTTACTTCTATTGTATCTCTTTTTTAAATTGTTAACTACACATCCTCATTTATCAATGGCTTTGTATGTTTAACCCTGCAGATCTCTGGTATTATTTACAATGACTTCATGATATTATATCTTTAAAATTCAGAATTTCACTTTAAAGTTGATTTGAATTTTATTTCTATTATACGGTATTATGTTTTTGTTATGAATCCATCAGTGAGTAATTTGCTGAAACAGGATGAGCAGTTTGCTGACTTAGAAGGGCTGGAATCTATAGACACCTTAAAATTAGGATGTAGATAACGAATAGTTGGATGACAAGAAACCCTGTTATATGAAAACAGGAATAATAATGAGTGTTCCAAATCTTATCTTTTCTGTTCTTACTTTTCTCCAAAGGTTAGTTCTAGAGTCCTTAATTCTCTATTCAGTATTAAATGATTGACTATTCGCAGCCTTCCCACCATTCTCCCCACTTCTAGGTCTGAGTTTGATACACCTTTTGGTTTCATCCTTTCTTTGTGAAGTAGTGTTCCTAGTCAAGCCAGAAGGCTGTTCCATTAAAGGTTTAGCATTTTAGTGATTTTAGTAGTAAGGGTAAGGATAAGTGGTCTTCAGCCCGTCACAGTCTTCCACCCAACCTTTCTTCAGATGAATTTCCTGCAGTAGAAAAATTAGACAACCAGGCTGAATGATTGAGTCCCTGACCATGACTAGCAATGAACTACTCAGCCCTGGCTTCCTGGGCATGCCATCCTTCAAAAACAGCCTGCCAGATGGAATCTCAGTCCCCTAGCTTGGCATTCAAGATACTCATACTCTAATCCACCAAAATCCACTTCCAGTAGTTCTCCCCACTTCTTTCATACAGCAAATATCCATTCACCCAACTGCATTCACTTATCTGGAGTACAAATTCTTTTCCTTATGTTCCAATATATCCCTATTTCATCTGCCTAGGAAGTCTTTCAAATTCTTCACAATCCTAAATCCTACATGGTCTTTACTTTCCTACCTTTACAACTTGACCTTAAGAAAATTTTTGCTTTCCAAGATCTATAAGTCAATCAATCAATAAACCATTAATAAGTTCATAGGCTGCTTCAATACAGTTCTCCTCAATACAAATATAGTTGTCAATCCTTGATAATAACAGCTTATATTTGATCACATAGAAATGTATTTTAACTCACATATTTGTTATCTAAAATGATAGTATAGCACTCTTCATTTTGTTGGTTATTTTCACATGTTTTAATGTCAGTATCACCTCTTTGAAGACTTAAAGTATATGTTGTCCATTTTTCCAGTATTTTAATATCCTGCCCTGTTTTACACTTAGTGGGTGTTCAATAAATGACTTTGACACTTCACAGAATGGAGAAAATTTTCCCTAATCCTACCTAATCCTACAAGCATTGACCCTGTCTGACTTTGCACATCACTTGTTAATGGCAGCTGGGTAGTTGTGTTTGATAGAAATTCAAGAAAAAATTTCTACGTGTTTCAAGACCAAAGCCACAGTCATATGAGGACCTTAGTCAGCATGATGAATATATTCTTAAACATATACAATGGAGAATTGCACTTTTATGATTTTGTGATGAATCACATGTAAAACAGTCATTCACATTTTATTTATTATTATTTTTAAATATCTTTATTGGAGTATAATTGCTTTACAATGGTGTGTTAGTTTCTGCTTTATAACAAAGTGAATCAGCTATACATATACATATATCCCCACATCTCCTCCCTCTTGCATCTCCCTCCCACCCTCCCTATCCCACCCCTCTAGGTAGTCACAAAGCACTGAGCTGATCTCCCTGTGCTATGTGGCTACTTCCCACTAGTTGTGTATTTTACATTTGGTAGTGTATATATGTCCATGCCACTCTCTCTTTGTCCCAGCTTACCCTTCCCCCTTCCTATGTCCTCAAGTCCATTCTCTATGTCTGCGTATTTATTCCTGTCCTGCCCCTAGGTTCTTCAGAACCATTTTTTCTTTCTTTCTTTTTTTTTTTTTTTTTTTAGATTCCATAAATATGTGTTAGCATATGGGATTTGTTTTTCTCTTTCTGACTTACTTCACTTTGTATGACAGACTCTAGGTCCATCCACCTCACTATGAATAACTCAATTTCGTTTCTCTTTACAGCTGAGTAATATTCCATTGTGTATTTGTGTCACATCTTCATTATCCATTCATCTGTTGCTGGACACTTAGGATGCTTCCATGTCCTGGCTATTGTAAATAGAGCTTCAAAGAACATTGTGGTACATGTCTCTTTTTGAATGGTGATTTTCTCAGGGTATATGCCCAGCCGTGGGATTGCTGGGTCGTATGGTAGTTCTATTTTTAGTTTTTTAAGGACCCTACATACTGTTCTCCATAGTGACTGTATCAATTTACATTCCCACCAACAGTACAAGAGTGTTCCTTTTGCTCCACACACTCTCCAGCATTTATTGTTTGTAGATTTTTTTGATGATGGACATTCTGACCGGTGTGAGGTGATACCTCATTGCACTTTTGATTTGCATTTCTCTAATGATTAGTGATGTTGAGCATTCTTTCATGGGTTTGTTGTCAATCTGTATATTTTCTTTGGAGAAATGTCTGTTTAGGGCTTCTGCCCATTTTGGGATTGCCTTGTTTGTTTTTTTGATGTTGAGCTGCATGAGCTGCTTGTATATTTTGAGATTAATCCTTTGTCAGTTTCTTCATTTGCAAATATTTTCTCCCATTCTCAGGATTGTCTTTTCATCTTGTTTATGGTTTCCTTTGCTGTGCAAAAGCTTTGAAGTTTCATTAGGTCCCATTTGTTTATTTTTGTTTTTATTTCCATTTCTCTAGGAGGTGGGTCAAAAAGGATATTGCCGTGATGTATGTCATAGAGTATTCTGCCTATGTTTTCCTCTAAGAGTTTTATAGCATCTGGTCTTACATTTAGGTCTTTAATCCATTTTGAGTTTATTTTTGTGTATGGTGTTAGGGAGTATTCGAATTTCATTCTTTTAAATGTAGCTGTCTAGTTTTCCCAGCACCATTATCGAAGAGGCTGTCTTTTCTCCATTGTATATTCTTGCGTCCTTTATGAAAAATAAGGTGACCATATGTGCGTGGGTTTCTCTCTGGGCTTTCTATCCTGTTCCATTGATGTATATTTCTGTTTTTGTGCCAGTACCATACTGTCTTGGTTACTGTACCTTTGTAATGTAGTCTGAGGCCTGGGAGCGTAATTCCTCTAGCTCTGTTTTTCTTTCTCAAGATTGCTTTTGTTATTCAGGGTCTTATGTGTTTCCATACAAATTCTGAAATTTTTTGCTCTAATTCTGTGAAAAATGCCATTGGTAGTTGGATAGGTATTGCATTGAGTCTGTAGGTTGCTGTGGGTAATAGTGTCATTTTCACAATGTTGATTCTTCCAATCCAAGAACATGGTATATCTCTCCATCTGTTTGTATCATGTTTAATTTCTTTCATCAGTGTCTTACAATTTTCTGCATAAAGGTCTCCTTAGGTAGGTTTATTCCTAGGTATTTTGTTCTTTTTGTTGCAGTGGTAAATGGAAGTGTTTCCTTAATTTGTGTTTCAGATTTTTCATTATTAGTGTATAGGAATGCAAGAGATTTCTGTTCATTTATTTTGTGTCCTGCTATATAACCAAATTCATTGATTAGCTCTAGTAGTGTTCTGGTAGCATCTTTAGGATTCTCTATGTATAGTATCATGTCACCTGCAAACAGTGACAGCTTTACTTCTTCTTTTCCAATTCGGATTCCTTTTATTTCTTTTTCTTCTTTGATTTCTGTGGTTAGAACTTCGAAAACTATGTTGAATAATAGTGGTGAGAGTGAACAACCTTGTCTTGTTCCTCATCTTAGAGGAAATGGTTTCAGTTTTTCACCATTAAAAACGGTGTTGGATGTGGGTTTGTCATATATGGCCTTTATTATGTTGAGGCAAGTTCCCTCTATGCCTACTTTCTGCAGGGTTTTTATCGTAAATGGGTGTTGAATTTTGTGGAAAGCTTTTCCTGCATCTATTGAGATGATCATATGGTTTTTCTCCTTCTATTTGTTAATATGGTTTATCACATTGATTGATTTGCATATATTGAAGAATGCTTTCATTCCTGGGATAAACACCACTTGATCATGGTGTAGGATCCTTTTAATGTGCTGTTGGATTCTGTTTGCTAGTATTTTGTTGAGGATTTTCGCATCTGTGTTCATCAGTGATATTGGCCTGTAGTTTTCTTTCTTTGTGACATCTTTGTCTGGTTTTGGTATCAGGGTGATGGTGGCCTCGTAGAATGTTTGGGAATGTTTCTCCCTCTGCTATATTTTGGAAGAGTTTGAGCAGGATAGGTGTTATCTCTTCTCTAAATGTTTGCTAGAACTCGCCTGTGAAACCATCTTGTCCTGGGCTTTTGTTTGTTGGAAGATTTTTAATCACGGTCTCTATTTCAGTGCTTCTGATTGGTGCCTTTATATTTTATATTTCTTCCTGGTTCAGTCTCAGAAGGTTGTGCATTTCTAAGAATTTGTGTGTTTCTTCCAGGTTGTCCATTTTATTGGCATAGAGTTGCTTGTAGTGATCTCTCATGATCCATTGTATTTCTGCAGTGTCTGTTGTTACTTCTCCTTTTTCATTCCTAATTGTATTGATTTGAGTCTTCTTCCTTTTTTTGTTGATGAGTCTGGCTAATGGTTTATCAATTTTGTTTATCTTCTCAAAGAACCAGCTTTTAGTTTTATTGATTTTTGCTCTCATTTCCTTCATTTGTTTTTCATTTATTTCTGACCTGATTTTTATGATTTCTTTCCTTCTGCTAACTTTGGGTTTTTTTTGGTTCTTCTTTCCCTATTCACTTTAAGTGTAAGTTTAGATTGTTTATTTGAGTTGTTTCTTCCTTCTTGAGGTAGGCTTGTATTGCTATAAACTGCCCTCTTACAACTGCTTTTGCAGCATCCCGTAGGTTTTGCGTCATCGTGTTTTCATTGTCATTCGTTTCTAGGTATTTTTTTATTTCCTCTTTGATTCCTTCAGTGATCTCTTGGTTATTTAGTAGCATATTGTTTAGCCTCTATGTTTTTGTATTTTTTACAGTTTTTTCCCTGTAATTGATATCTAGTCTTGTAGCATTATGGTCAGAATAGATACTTGATACGATTTTAATTTTCTTACATTTCCCAAGGCTTGACTTGTGACAGGTCAATATATGACCTGTCCTGGAGAATGTTCCATGAGCACTTGAGAAGAAAGTGTATTCTATTCTTTATGGGTGGAATGTTCTATAAATATGAATTAAGTCCATCTTGTTTAATGTGTCATTTAAAGCTTGTGTTTCCTTATTTATTTTCATTCTGGATGATCTGTCCTTTGGTGAAAGTGGGGTGTTAAAGTCTCCTCCTATGATTGTGTTACTGTTGATTTCCCCTTCTATGGCTGTTAGCATTTGCCTTATGTATTGAGGTGCTCCTATTTTAGGTGCATAAATATTTACAATTGTTATATCTCTTCTTGGATCGATCCCTTGATCATTATGTAGTGTCCTGCTTTGTCTCTTGTAATAGTCTTTACTTTAAAGTCTATTTTGTCTGATATGAGAATTGCTATTCCAGCTTTCTTTTGATATCCATTTGCATGGAATATCTTTTTCCATCCCCTCACTTTCAGTCTGTATGTGTCCCTAGTATGTGTCTGAAGTGGTTCCTTTGTAGACAGCATATATAGGGGTCTTGTTTTTGTATCCATTCAGCCAGTCTATGTCCTTTGGTTGGAGCATTTAATTCATTTACATTTAAGGTAGTTATTGATATGTATGTTCCTATTCCCATTTTCTTAATTCTTTTGGGTTTGTTATTGGAGGTTTTTTCCTTCTCTTGTGTTTCCTATCTAGAGAATTTCCTTTAGCATTTGTAGTAAAGCTGTTTTTGTGGTGCTGAATTCTCATAGGTTTAGCATGTCTGTAAAGGTTTTAATTACTCTGTCAAATCTGAATGAGATCTTTGCTGGGTAGAATTATCTTGGTTGTAGGTTTTTCCCTTTCATCACTTTGAATATGTCTTGCCACTCCCTTCTGGCTTGCAGAGTTTCTGCTGAAAGGTCAGTTGTTAACCTTATGGGGATTCCCTTGTATGTTATTTGTTGTTTTCCCTTGCTGCTTTTAATATTTTTTCTTTGTATTTAATTTTTGATAGTTTGATTAATATGTGTCTTGGCATGTTTCTCCTTGGATATTTCCTGTATGGCACTGTCTGCGCTTCCTGGACTTGATTGCCTATTTCCGTTCCCGTTATAAGGGAAGTTTTCAACTGTATTCTCCTCAAATATTTTCTCAGTCCCTTTCTTCTTCTCTTCTTCTTCTGCGACCCCTATAATTCGAATGTTGGTGTGTTTAATGTTGTCCCAGAGGTCTCTGAGACCGTCCTCAATTCTTTTTATTCTTTTTTCTTTATTCTGCTCTGCTGTAGTTATTTCTACTATTTTATCTTCCAGGTCACTTTTCTGTTCTTCTGCCTCAGTTATTCTGCTATTGATTCCTTACAGAGAATTTTTAATTTCATTTATTGTGTTCTTCATCATTGTTTGTTTGCTCTTTAGTTCTTCTAGGTCCTTGTTAAACGTTTATTGTATTTTCTCCATTCTATTTCCAAGCTTTTGGCTCATCTTTACTATGATTACTCTGAGTTCTTTTTCATGTGGACTGCCTATTTCCTCCTCATTCGTTTGGTCTGGTGGGTTTTTTCCTTGTTCCTTCATCTGCTGTGTGTTTCTCTGTATTCTCATTTTGCTTAACTTACTGTGTTTGGGGTCTCCTTTTTGCAGGCTGCAGGTTCGTAGTTCCTGCTGTTTTTGGTGTCTGCCCCCATGGCTAAGGTAGGTTCAGTGGGTTGTGTAGGCTTCCTGGTGGATGGGAGTGGTGCCTGTGTTCTGGTGGATGAGGCTGCATCTTGTCTTTCAGGTGGGCAGGACCGCATCCTGTGGTGTGTTTTGGGGTGTCTGTGACCTTATTATGATTTTAGGCAGCCTGTGTGCTAATGGGTGGGTTTATGTTCCTCTCTTGCTAGTTGTTTGGCATAGGGTTTCCAGCACTGTAGCTTGCTGGTCGTTGAGTGGAGCTGGGTGTTAGCATTTAGATGGAGATCTCTGGGAGAGCTTTCGCCTTTTGATATTATGTGGTGCCGGGGGGGAGGGTCTCTCGTGGACCAATGTCCTGAACTTGGCTCTCCTGCCTCAGAGGCACAGGCCTGACACCCTTCAGAGCACCAAGACCCTGTCAGCCACACGGCTCAGAACAAAAGGGAGAAAAAAAGAAAGAAAGAAAGTAAAAAATAAATAAAATAAAGTTATTAAAATAAAAAATATTAAAAATTTTATTTAAAATATTAAAATTTTATTAAAAATTAAAAAGTAATTTCAAAAAAGAAAGAAAGAAAGAATAGAGCAACCAAACCAAAAAAGAAATCCACCAATGATAACAAGCACTATAAACAATACTAAAAAGCAAAAAAACAAAAGACGTACAGACAGAACCATAGGACAAATGGTATAAGCAAAGCTATACAGACAAAATCACAGAAAGTCCACCGCCTCAATTTTGGATGATTCATTGTCTATTCAGGTATTCCACTGCTGGGATAGATTTCCCTTTTTCTTCTTTGTTTGCACAGCTCCTGGCGCTCAGCTTTGGATTTGGCCCCACCTCTGCGTGTAGGTCACCTGAGGGTGTGTTTTCTTCACCCAGGCAATACAGGGTTAAAGGAGCAGCTGCTTCGGGGGCTCTGGCTCACTCAGGCCGGGGGGAGGGTGGGGTATGGAGTGCGGGGCGAGCCTGCCGCAGCAGAGGCCAGCGTGATGTTGCACCAGCCTGAGGCGTGCCGTGCGTTCTCCCGCGGAAGTTGTCCCTGGAATTCGGGACCCTGGCAATGGTGGGCTGCAAAGGCTCCCAGGAGGGGAAGTGTGGACAGTGGCTTGTGCTTTCACACAGGATTCTTGGTGGCTGCAGCAGCAGCCTTAGCATCTTATGCCTGTCTCTGGGGTCCGCGCTGATAGCCGCAGCTCGCACCCGTCTCTGGAGCTCGTTTCGGCAGTGCTTTATTAATCCCCGCTCCTTGCGCAACCCGAAACAGTGGTGTCTTACCTCTTAGGCAGATCCAGACATTTTCCTGGACTCCCTCCCAGCTAGCTGTGGCACACTAGCCCCCTTCAGGCTGTGTTCACGCAGCCAACCCCAGTCCTCTCCCTGGGACCTCACCTCTGAAGCCCGAGCCTCAGCTCCCAGCCCCCACCTGCCCTGGCAGGTGAGCAGAGAAACCTCTGAGGCTGGTGAGTGCTGGTCGGCACCGATCTGTGCGGGATGCTCTCTGCTTTGCCCTTCACACCCCTGTTGCTGTGCTCTCCTCCGTGTCTCCAAAGCTCCCCCCACCTCCCCCAATGCTCCCTGTCTCTACCAGTGAAGGGGCTTCATAGTGTGTGGAAACTTTTCCTCCTTCACAGCTCCCTCCCAGAGGTGCAGGTCCCATCCCTATTCTTTTGTCTCTGTTTTTTCTTTTGCCCTACCCAAGTACGTGGGGAGTTTCTTGCCTTTTGGGAAGTCTGAGGTCTTCTGCCAGCGTTCAGTAGGTGTTCTGTAGTTGTTCCACCTGTAGATGTATTTCTGATGTATTTGTGGGGAGGAAGGTGATCTCCACGTCTCACTCCTCTGCCATCTTGAAGGTTCATTCATATTTTAAATACTCTTCAGAGCACAATTTTTAAACTTTTATTTCTCTAAACATAATTATTTAATAATTAAGAGGTGTCAAAATATTACAGTTGGTTTTTCTTGTCATTCTGTTTGTTTGTTTGATCCCATATTGTATCTTGGAGATTTGGGGGCAACTTACATTCTGCAGTAGTATACAGTATATATGCACAGTGTTTTAAAAATCTGATGTATAAATATTGAGTTTTACTGTCACCTAGATGGCAGATATGTAAAAAATAAATTCATTAAAATATTTCTAATGTCCTGGTTTTAAAATAGGGAGCACTTTCTCAATGTTCATCTCTTCACATAGTCATAAAGTTTCCTACTTTAACAAAAGTCACTTGGTTCTCTGCGCACCAATGAACTTGAATTTACAAGTTCATGCTAATGTGTTCTCTGCTAAAGTTGGGAAATTTTCTTTCTGTGTATCCATTGATATTTCACTATTTATCATGGTGGTGTAAATGCTTGGGTTAGCCTGACCTAAAGGCATCCAAATTCATGGGAATGGGACAATATAATTAAATATCACAATTAATGGGCTTGATGCTCCTATTTCATTCTTCACACAAACATATTAAAAGTAGATTTTTTTTTATTACGTAAGATTTGGTTCTATATATAGTTCAGCCAGAAGTAAAATTATTCCTAAATCACCCTGTCTCCCAACCTAATGCGTCAGCTTCAGCCTGTACACATAATGACAGTCAGACCTTGATTGGCTTTTTTCTCTTCCAACTGGCGGTGTAGACAGCAAACAGGAACCCTGTCTGAGAAGAGTTTGTGTATAGACCCAGAGAAAAATTTTAACATGGCACTGTTGTTTATGTTATGATCAACCAAATTTATTGATCCAGTCATTTATTTATTTGTTCTTACAAAGTCCTGTATTCATCCATCCAGCACATTTCCTGAATACTTACCATGCACCAAATACTGAAACTACAGTAATAAGCAAAACAGACATAGCCCACGTAGTCCCGGATTTCATAATTTGGAAAGCACAGCTGGACTAGAGTTACCCTTAGGAAAAATACGTTCAAATATAATTAGATAATCACACAAATATGTGAAATGAATAATAAACATATGATGCTGTAAAAGCAACGAGACCCAGTATTTTCAGGAGGTCAAAGAAAGGCTTTTTTGTGTCAGTGCCATTTGAACTGAGATGGGAAGGACGCATTAACTAAACAATGGCGGTGATGGGGAAAGTAATCACTAGCTATCTGACCTCAGACAGGTTACTTAACCAGTTTATGCGTCAGTTTTCTCATCTATCAAATGACAAGGTTAATAGTACCTACTTTATAGGATCTGGTGAGGATTTGGTAAGAGTTTAGGACTATGTTCACTACATGGGCTCTATGTAAATATTACATATTGTTGTTACATGGCATTTTTACCCATAGCTTGCTAAGTTAGAAACATACTGAAGAAAATAAAAATAATTAAATAATACTGAATGTTGATTTCAGATTTATTCAAAGTAAGATGCAAGTGATAAATAAAACTTTCCATACAAAAAGTCACAATTCAGGTAGGGAGAGAACATGGAAAATGTTGAAAGCGATGAAAATGATGATGTGAACTGCTTACAATAGATGCATTATGAAATGACACCTAGGAAAACTGGAAATCAATGAAGTTGTGTTAATTGCTATTTTTTTTGGAAAGGGAAGATGGATGCTTGCAATAAACTTAAATGAAAGATTTTTAAAAATGGTGCCCTGGGAAGAGAGAGGCACAAAAGCATGCTCATAATTTTGTGGCTTGGGCTGAAGCATTTCTCAAATGTCCTTGAAAGTTTCCAAAGACAGTCTTTCCTCAGGAAAGTATTTCTCTTGTGAGTAAATAATGTTCTTGCCTAGAAATGAAATGCAGTAATATATTACATTGCAAGTGAACTGTTAGCAAGACTGGCAGCAGAAATTCAGAAACAAATGTCGCATTGCAATCTAGAGTTTGAGGCTCTGTATCTGAACTTCCATAACTTCTAAAGGGATGCCCTTTGTATGAAATCAAAATAGTCCAGAGAAGAATTTTGACTTCTCTTTACTTAACTATTAGAAGGATTTATTTGGAATTATTATTGTGTCATGCATGTTCTGCCTTAAATTTTCTGTGGTTGAGTTGCACAATTGATAAGCTAAGGTTTCTTTCCACCATAAAAAGGCTCCTTTTAAGGAGTCCTATAATAATGACATTTAAAATACTTGCTTGCTTTTGAAGAAAGCTTCATGCTTTCCAAAGTGCTTTATAAACGCATTTCTACGAGGCAGGTGGAACGTGTCCTGTCAACAGTATTTTACAGAAAAGAAAATGGAGGCTGTAAAGGAAAGCTGCTTGGTCAAGGTCATTCAGTGCGTTAGGCGAGTTTTCATCACAGGAGTACTCACAGTTGAGCAGGGAATCCAGCAGGGAAAGCTTAAGGCTTTAGTCTATCTTTACACAAGTATTTTTGCATAAATGAAAAATTTACCCAAAGTGAAGTGCATTAGGTACCTAATACTGCCTTCTTGTTCCTTGGAGTCCAGTGAGGGATACAGACTGAGCATATTCTATCCCAATGAAGATAACTTAGATTATTCTGAGGATGATCACCTGGGCTTCAGAATCTGAATTCCAGCTTGACCCCTTACATGAAGGAAGGCTCTTTCAGAGCCTGTTTCTCCATCCCTTAAATGGCAATTTTAATTTTAATGCTCTCTTATATGTTTATTAACTCATTCACTTAACAAAGCCCCTGCTAGATCTCAAGTACTCTGCTAAGAATGGTGAAGCTTTTCTAGGAAGCCAGAAGGCATCCTTCAGTGGATAGCGGAGGTCAAGAGAGGTTAGAGTTAACACTTGAATTTGACAGTGGGAGAAGATGAAAGGTTCACACGGCAAGGAAAAGAGAAAAAGGCTATTATACAGGTTAAAGAGCTAGACCTGGAGATATTTGGAGTGACAAAATTTCTGAATTTTGATGTACCATACTTCCTGCCTCAGCTTCCGCATCTTGGAAATGGGAATAATGATTAAACATGTTTCACAGTATTCATTTGGTAGAGATTAAATGAGGATTAAATAAGCATGGAAAGTGGCATAGGACAAATTTGATAATTATGTATGAAAGTGTGTATAAATAAAATCAATTGCCATGACCCCTCTTCGTACCAAGTGATCACAGCACGCTTTAATTTTCTAGCTGAGTCTGGATATGGATTCGTAACTTTATTCAAACAGTGTATCAGGCACCACTTAACCTTTGGATTGGCTGGAAATTTTTGCTCCTCTGCTCTAATACAATTTAATTTTAATTTTGGTTTTTAAGTTACATGGGTATAAATAAGAAGAGTGTTAAAGAAATGTATTTCAGATTTTAAATTCAAAAATGTAGAAAAACTTTCTTTTACTATTTTTCATTTTACGTTTGGACCAGCTACTTTTTCTTCTGCACCCAGGCAAAAGGGATTCTGAAGAAAACACTTTAAAATTTTGATTTCATATATAAGATAGTGGGAGCCTCTGCCTGCTTGATTTACATTTGTGCTCACCTTCCACTTTATGCGGGAGGGGGCATACGAATAAAGGAAATTTTTATATGATTTCAAGTTATTTAATTCCTGATATTATATTTATCCATGATAGAGTGTTATGATTTGCCTACAACATCCATCCTTCCTTTTCTTGTACCTTACCTTGTTCAGAGAGGACTTGTGCCTGTTCTGCTTTGAATTTCTCAACCAGTTCAGCGGCTAAAATCACAGGTGAAGCTTAGCTTCTGCTGATTTAATCCACCCAATCGAGATAGAGTTTCTCATTTTATTCAGCAAATATTTACTATGCCTTAAAAAAAGATTTTTAAAAAAATGCATGGTCTTATTTGCTGATGCTGCTGGGAATTAATTAATTAACTAAGTTTTAGGTTCACAGTAAAATTGAGCACAAGGTACAGAGATTTCCCACATATTCCTCTTGTGGGAATGCAATAAATTGGTACAGCCACTGTGGAAAACAGTACGGAGGTCCCTCAAAAGTTAAAAATAGAATTACCATATGATCCAGTAATCCCACTCCTGGGCATACATCCAGACAAAACTATAATTCAAAAAGATACATGCACCCCAATGTTCGTAGCATCATAGCGGCGTTATTTACGATTGCCAAGACGTGGAAACAACCTGAGTGTCCATCAACAGATCAATGGATAAAGAAGG
Organism: Pseudorca crassidens; assembly: GCF_039906515.1. Classification (NCBI taxonomy): domain Eukaryota; kingdom Metazoa; phylum Chordata; class Mammalia; order Artiodactyla; family Delphinidae; genus Pseudorca; species Pseudorca crassidens. The sequence continues at coordinate 153,208,137 of NC_090297.1, forward strand.
TTATATATATATATATATATATATATATATATAATTTAAATTTATATATATATATATTTACATACATATATATATAAATACTACTCAGCCATAAAAAAGAATGAAATTAATTTTGCCATTTGCAGCAACATGGATGGAGTTGGAGGGCATTATTCTAAGAGAAACAAGTCAGACAGAGAAAGATAAATACTGTATGATATCGCTTATATGTGGAATCTAAGAAATAAACTAGTGAATATAACATAAAAGAAGCAGACTCACAGATATAGAGAACAAACTAGTAATTGCCAGTGGGGGAGGGGGGAAAGGCAATTTAAGAGTTGGAATTGGGGAGTGGGAAGTACAAACTATTGGGTGTAAAGTAGGCTCCAGGATGTATTATACAACAGGGGGAATATAGCCAATATTTTGTAATACATGGAAAGTAGTCTTTAAAATTGTATAAAAATTTTTTTTTAAAAAAAGATACTTCTTAGCTGATAGAAGCTTTAGAAGTCTACAGAGGCAGATAATTTTAAAATTGCAGCATATAACTTCTGGAGCCTGGCTGACATTCTCATAGGAAGCCGCATGAAAATTACTTTCAAAGGCATTCATCACCTTAGCTTAAAGGAGTCCGTTCCTTCAGTGTGTATTAGTCCATGGTGCATCCTTACTTTGACTTATCTGTGAGGTTCACTTCTCGCCCCCAGGAACAAAACCTGCAGAGGGGCAACTTGTTTGGCTTGGGAGCCTGCCCAATATGAAAAGTTTGCAGGCAAAATCAGAAAGAACAGCTGCAGGAGGAGAGATGAGGGTTGCTGACAGCTAACGACTCAGAAAGCAATTTGCATGAGAGCCTTCTGTTTAACAGGAGGCAGCATGTGCTGGGCAATGGTTTACCATCCACTGCCAAGCTGGTTTCTACACCCTGAGTCCTCATTCCATCAAAACACATGTCCTGAGGGAACGCCCAGCCACCAGCTTCCACTTACCTGAGTTAGCATGATCTGCCATCTAGAATTTCAGAGAGCTTTTCGTTTATTAACTCACATGAACCTACTTTATCCTGAGGCTCTGGATACTAGTCCCATGCAAACTGATTTAATAACAAACATTTAAGTGCAAATCCAAGGTCATCTAGATAATATTCTTTGACAGCTTATTGCATATGAGGCACTGCACTGTGCACTTTTTTATACCATATCGGACTCCATAACAGACCTCTGAAGTGGGTGGTTAAGTTTCCTGCCAAGGGATCCATACACAAGAAACAATAATCAGAAAAGACCAAAGTATTATTTATTACTAGTGAGCTAGCCGCTGTTACTTCATTTTGGAATTCTAATTGAGGCTTTCCTTCTCTCTTTCTCTTGCCCCCAAATCACAGATGACTAGGTCATGGGACAAGCTTAAGCTAACATGCCTTATTCTGTGAATCATAAGCTGAGCTACTGGGACAGAACCTTGTGACACGTTTGTCACTTTCAAATGTAATAATTCTACCCATTGCTCCATAAGTGTTCTAGTTACTGACCAATAACATTAACAATTCCTCTTCCAAGAATAGGATGGAGGGGAAAGGCACTGGATCTCCTATGCCTCCCAAACATGTGAAGGCCAAAGCATGGTGGGAGGAGAAGCATATCTCTTTGTAATATGTTTTATTCCCTGTTTTATAGATGTGCATATAGAAGATTAGAAAGGCTGAGTAACTTGTCCATGTCATGTAGCCCATGCTTTTAACTTTTTTATTATACCACTTATCCTTCTCACCTATCAATTTGCCTTTTATACTGATGTCCTGAGAAACAGACCACTGTATGGTATAGAAATGAACAACCATAAATAAGCTGGAAATGCATTTCTATTTACATTAACTAAGATAGTCACTTGTTTCTTTTACGTGAGGTCCTCCACCTTTTTAGGGACCTGAGTAAACTAACGATGTGCTTCCATTGATTAAACAAGAATTCTCCAATATTCCATAGAAGAATCATACATTTCTTTAAGCCCTATGTATGCTTCTAGGGTTTAGATTCTAAATCAAATAGGTTTCTGTTTTTCATTAAAAAAAAATGAACACAGGATTTCACTGGTAAATTTATTAACTTTTTTTTTTCTGTCTAGCAACAAGCACTGACTATTGTTGGGTTGGTGGACATAGTAGAGATGGCCATTCAGAAAATCACAAATTTTAGGAACTCTAGCATTCATGTAGCTCAGAACTGTAAGAAGAGACCAGAGGAAGATCAACATGCTTTAAAGTATATTACAAATCAATACTGAAATAGAGCTTAACATATAATTCATCTGGAAAGAAGCTCAGAACATGATTGCCAGTTATTTAATATTCTGGTCAAAGACAATGGAAGCACTATTAAAGTATGGCATTTTGACTGCCATTGGAAAGGTCAGGTTTCAAACAGCAGTGCACTAGTTGTGCTCAAAATGACTAAAGAATGATGAATAATTAAGTGAAGAGGAAATGGGAGACCTGCATTCTAATCTTGTTTTGGCCACTGATGGGAATCATGTGGACTTTAAGCCCATCACACAGTCATTTACCACCTTGGTTTTCTCACCTGTAAAAGGAGGGAGTGACTATAGTTATTTAATAATCCTTGATGATCTTTAGCTCTATGATTCTAGAAGCATCTTGATTTAATACAGTTTGACGATTTATGTCTAAAACTCTAGCAAGCAGAAAAATGTTCTTTTATTTCTAAAATGGACTTGACATTGTGTTAACAGAGCAAATGAAATCTTTTGAGGATTGTTCAAAGAATCACCAACTTAAAATTCATCTCCATTGTTGGTTTTTATTGTCTGTTTAACTTTTACTAGATCTATAATAGTTTTATTTATTTTCCTTTGCACCTGGACTGGCAGCCTGTGTGGTTGGAGAAACACATCACCACTTATTTTAGATACATTGTTATCAGAACCAACTCTGTAATCTTTGCTCTGCCTGTGAATTATTTATTTAATTTGATGTGTTTTTTCCTGGATTCATAGAATTTCCTTTTGTCATGATGCTTCTTTCCATTTATGGGACTGTAAATACAGCTGACTAAACCTCTCTAGTGGTCGAATACATATCAGGTCTTTTGTGTGAAGGATGCTAGCTAACCTTCCCGTTCATAGGCTGACTACATTTTTATTCATTTGCTTTTTTTCTACTCACCCCTGACAGTAGTATCTGTGGAATAAATAATGATACCTACTACTTATTTAAATCGGATCAGAAAACTTGACCTTTTCCTAATTTTTTACATTCGCTAGCTTTTTGGCAATATGCACCCCTATTTTTCTCTGAATCTCAGTTTACCCTCTACATGGGAATAATTATGCCTACCATACAACGTGGTGATCATAAAAGAAATTCTACCCGTCTACTACCATATTGGGGAAAAATATTTGGATTGACTTTTACCAGACTTGGAGGCACATGTTTGCAGTGGCCTGTTTGAAAATACTGACTACATGGGGTACAGTGGGATACTCTGAAGGCACCTTACAGAGGTAGATAATATCTCTCCCAGGGCATCAACACTAAAAGTGAGAAGCATTTTGATTTCTCATCAGGAAAGAAATGTTCTATGATGTTAATGGTTCTTAACTTTTGGTGATTCATTAAAATCTCCTGGGGAGCTTTTGATAATCTTAAAGCCCAGCCTGTAATTTATACCAATTAAATATAAATTTCTGGGGGTTGGACTGAGGCATTGGTATATTTTAAGGTTTGCAGAATGTAATGGTTAATTTTAACTGTCAACTCAACTATATCCTGAGATACACAGATACTTTGCTAAACATTATTTCTGGGTGGGTCTGTGAGGGTGTTCCCAGATGAGATTAGCATTTGAATTGGTAGATGGCGTAAAGCAGATTTCCCTCCCCAGTGTAGGTGGGCCTCATCCAATCTCTTGAGGGCCCCAAAAGAATAAAAAGTCAGAGGAAAGGAGAATTTGCTCTCTCTGCCTGAGTGTTTGATCTGATCCCCTGCCCTCTGACTGTGGCTTACGTCAGTTCTGAAAACTACAGCCCTGGATTTCCTAGTTTCCAGCTTATATTTAATATACAATATATTTAATATTTAATATGTTTAATATCAATTACATATGTTAAAGTAATTACATATATTACATTATACTTATTATATATCTCCTATTGGTTCTGTTTCTCTGGAGTATCCTGACTAATATGGTGCTTCCAATACACTGTAAATATTGAGAACTACTATATATGTTAAAATACTATGGCTAAGGTATTACAAAAGTGGATGCTCTGATAGTGTAGTTCTGCTTCTTAAATGGGCAACTCGATGAGGATAAGCAGCAATGTAAATTATTTTTTTCATTTTAAATGGTGGCCAGTCATATATATATAAACACTTTGGGAGGCTATAAGACACTAATTAAAAGAACTTATAGGATATAAGCACTAAAACCACATCGACTCGCCACTCAGAAGGAATTCTAGGCCCAAGATATAGAAACCTCCATACCTGAATCATTGGAAAAGATGTAGAAAAGACTCTAAAACTATTGAAATTTTCAGAGATCCCTTGTGACCCTTTCGGAGGTCATGATATCAGGACTCACTGGCCCCTGGGTCTTGTTTTGTAATACAGAGAGGGACCCACAGTTACATAGTAAATTGACACCTGAGACTTGGTTTTTTTTTCAGCTAGAAGTGGAAAGGAGAAATATCTTTCACTGAAGCAGAGAGTAGAGGTATAAGTGGGGAAGACAAGGTAAAGAAAGAGGAAAGAAAATAATCCACTTAGAGAAGACTTGCTCTTGGGGCAAGCCCTGGACATATAGTCATTTATATATCCTATTTCAGGATACATTGCATGCTTTACTGTAAGTAATCATTTAATGATTTGTCTTCCACATACTTTGTTTCATTAAAGAGATCCACTTCTGCTGGCATTTTGTTTCATGGGATCCCAGGCCCTTAGCCTAGTCCGTTAGTAAAGTATTTGTGGAATGAATCAGTCAATATGTCCTCAAACTCAGTACCCTTCTCAAATCAGTTACCTGCTTTATACCATAACTGAGATTATATTATCATAGTGTTAGGACTTAAAGGGAAATATGATCTCGATTTTAGAAGTTGATGTCATCTGTTTTATCACCTCATCCAATGTAAGAATTCATGCTATAAAAGTACTGGTAATCTGGCCTCTGTTTGAGCACTCCTCGTATCTTGAATGCTCTACTTGGTGAGTTAAGTCATCCAGCATACGAACAGCTATAATTTCTACAAAGTACTTCCTTATAGTTGCCTTCCTGAAGCATGTCACCCATTGGTCTTAGCTTGACCTGATGGAACTACAGAGAAAAATATTTGAGTTTCAAATACCCATGTTTGCACTTCACATCTTTGTAGTCCATTATCACACAACTGAAGTCTACTTTTCTTCAGGAAAACATCTAATGTTTTTTCCTAAAAATCCTGTGAAAATATGTCTGGGCCCTTCCCCATCTTGTTTATTGATGTTTGTACTTGCTTTTGTTTTCTAAAATACTCCCAAAAAGGCAATGCTCAGAACTGGATCTAGTGCTTCTGACATGGTCCTTTTGAGACAGAATGAGACAACATATGCAAAAAAGGAAATCTGTATTTCTACTAAGTATAATTGTCTAATTCTTATATCATAAAATCTGCATGTGTTTGTTTCAAAAATAAAAATACAGAATAGTATAAATATACAATATTTTATATAATAGAATATAGATATAGAGTAGTATGGAAAAAAAGCCCTGAAGTCATTCAAAATAACCCATTACCCAAAGAAAAGTACTTTCAGATCCATTCATCTCTGCTTTTTATCTCACTATATTGTGTGTATGTTCGTTTGTGTGAACATCACACAAACATACTAACATATACATGTAGTTAACCTAAAAAAAAACTAATGTTTTAAACCCACTTTAAAATTTAATGTAAGCATTGGACATTATTACATAGTTATAAATTTAATTCTGCATCAAAGTTTGCAAACTCTTGGCTGACTAGTTAAATTCAGCCCATAGACATTTTATTTCCTACCCCCCAGTCCCACCCCCGGGCCTGCACAACATCTGAAAAGCCTAGGCATGTTGCAACTTCTCCTGAAAAGTGGACAGTCTGGTGATACTTGGTGTGCAGCCTTACCTGGATGTGAGGGAAGTTGAAGCGCAGGTACATCTGATGCCCTGGGAGGTTTTCTCCAATGAGAGCTTCATCGTCAGGGTTTCCTGTTTGATGCAAACAGCCTTCAAGAACAGCCCCTCCTGGGTGAATTTGTGTTCCCGGAACATGATCATTTTAATAGCTGTAGCTCTAGGCAGTGGCTGTACCACCATTCATTTCATAAACCCCCTTTCGGTAGACCTTAATGTTGGTTCCTTGTTTCTCCTATTATAAATAGTGTTGCAGCAAATATCTTTTTCACCCAGTTGCTTGATAGTCTTATGATGAGCTCCCAGACTAGATGTGGAATTGTGTGGCCAAAGTAGACTTCGAGGTCTCAGAACTTGTTTTAGTCTTTTAAACATCATGAGAACCACAAAAACAGCCTTTATTTTTCACTTGCACTCTGTTAAGCAAACACGTGACCACTCTATATGTAAAAACAATTTTTAAAAATAGAGTTGTTCAAAAATATATAGTAATTAAATTAATATTTTAGGGTAGAAAAATTATAAAATACAGAAAAATGTAAAGGAAAAATATAAATACACTTGCAGAACTCTGAGATAAATATTATCTTTTCCATTTTTGCATTTTCCCACATATATAAGCATATATATTTATATAAACATATATATTTACATATATTTTATACATTATTTAATAAGGCTAAGATATACTGTTTATATAATTTTAATTTCTAGTACCTTTTCACCTAATGTTATGACAATTTCCCACATGATCTAATATTCCTCATTTAGAAAATTTTAAAATTATTTAATATTTCAACATATGATATCACTTATTTAAACAATGCCTTATTGTTGGAAACAAATTATTTCCAAGTTTTTCTTTTTTACAAATAGTATTCCAGTTAGTGCCATGGTACCTAGATTTCTGTGAAATCCTTAGAATAAATCTCTACACATGTACTCACTAGGTCAAATATCCAACTCGTACAATTTTTTAAAACTATATTCAGACCTTTACATTCACAACTCTATTAAGTATATTGATTTCATTTGTTTTGCTCTTTTGTTTTCACCCTGTTGATAGGTAGGCAGATAGAGAGAGATAGGCATTTCTTTTAATTTAATACGTCTCTCATTGATCTTGTTGCCTCATGTCTCTGCCTCTTCTAAATATTTTTGCACAGTTTTGGCGTTAACTGGGTGTTTTGCCAAAAAGTCAGTTCAGTGCTCCTCAGATAGTTGTTCAGTACTGCCCGCCTCTTCAGGTGCTGAAAAAGGAAATTCTAATGATTTGTTAACACTTGTTAATATAGATAAGAGTAAGGCCCCAATTTTCTTATGAAAGCTTACTACTTGGGGCTGTTTTCACAGAAATATCATAACATTATATGCAGTCAAGTTGCACTGATATTCCATATGAGGAAACAAAATCTGTGAAAGGATTTAAATATGAAAATAATTATGTAAATGATAAGTATTATTTATTATTAAGTATAATTAGTAGTTGTCAAGCAGATCCTTTTCTCCCAAAGAGCCACAAATCTTTCAAAATGAATGCTTGCAATTAATAATATTTAGATAGGGGAAAAATGAGTTTTTCTCAGCTTTTCCATCATAGCCTAGATACTGCCAGGCAAACAACTTGATAGAATCAGTGGAAGCTTAAACAGGTGATAGTCTCCTCTTGCTCTCCAATTTATCACTAAATGGCTTTTCTGTGGATTGCAATCATTGAAAGGTTGTAATTGTAGCCTTCTGCTGTATTTACCATTAGAAAATTTCTTTTTACATGGAGCGTGCTGTTCTAATAAGCAGTGGGTTTTTCACAAACTTGTTTATCATTCACAATGATTAGGTTCCCCCTTATTTGAACTGGTGCATAAAATGCCACTTATGTTTTTTTTTTAATTTTTTAATTTAATTTATTATTTTATACAGCAGGTTCTCATTAGTTATCCATTTAATACATATTAGTGTATATACGTCAATCCCAATCTCCCAATTCATCCCACCACCACCCTCCCCTCGCCACTTTCCCCCCTTGGTGTCCATACATTTGTTCTCTACATCATGTTTTTAAATGATTTTTTCTCTTTGCCGTTCCTGTTAGTGTAACCGGAGGTGGGGTCTAGCTGCTCGCCGCTCAAAAGCAAGTAAAGAGGCAAGGTTGGTGGAAAGGAAAGTTTACTTTGTTTTGGGTGCCAGCGACCAGGGGGTGTGGGAGGGAGGACGCCTGTCCGAAGGCCAACTCCCTGCACCCACCCAATCAGGGGGCAAGAGCTTTTATAGGCGGAGGGAGGGGGGCTACACGCAGAAACAGCACAGTCAGCTCTGACCGTCATCTTGAAATTGGTCATCGGTGGTCTGACCAGTGTCATCTTGATTGTTTTAAGTACAGTTAGTCTTCAGTTCCAGGGTCGGTTCGTTCTCATTTCTTTGAGGCCAGTTCTCAGAATTGTGAATTGTGGCAGCTTATGTCATGCCTACAGTCTGGTCATCAGTTACTTAACTTCTTCACCTAGTGGGGTTTCACACAGCTCACAGGATATGGCTCAGAATAGTATCTATAGCCACTGAGGAGGAACTAAAGGTCCTTAACTTTGCTTACTGATAAATTATTATTGTTTTGTCCTGTTTGACTGCTTTTATTTTTTGCTTCTGCATTTTCTCACTTCTCTGATTAAACTTAATTTTTGGCTAAAGTTTTTCCACAGACAAAAAGCAGGCAGAGGACATGGTTAGGGGAAAGGATCATAGGGTCCTGCTCTGTCTCATTAGGAGTCTCATTTAGGTGCATAGTTAATGTCTGCATCGCTTGGCCTCTGCTAGAAAAGGAGTGAGGTGCACAGGACACCCGCGGCCTGCTCAGAAAGCCTACACACATTGGAAAGGGATGGCGGTATCTGCCACACTGTCAACCTGTTCTACTCGGTGTGCTACTGCTGTTATAGCACATGCTGAGCTGTCAATAAAAATCAGTCAAAGCATTCTGTGTAGCCTAGGGAGGTGTGGGAAAAGGGGTCATTCCAGTTGCATAAAGATGATGCATCTGGTTGGCAAGAGGGCCCATATTCATGTTAAATCATGTATGGAGCCTCTGTCGTCCTTCCTGGTCCCCGTTACTCATCTGTTCAGGTCTCCCTGCCTCCCTGACCGCCTCCCCCATCTTCCCAGCTGCTCATCTCTGTACTTGATTCAGAGTATCTATGAGAGTCGGCCCTGAGCTGCGGGGCCTGATCTCTGCAAAAATGGATTGGTCTGTCATGAGCCGCACAAAACAAAACGAAAATCAGGAAACGAGTGAAAGCATCTGTGAGCTAAAGTGGAATAATTATACCTCGGTACCCTGTTTATAAAGATATATAGCAGGCTTCCTGCCATATTATCACCCAGTAAGTGTACTTTTTTTTTTTCCTTTTAGTGAAGAGAGAATGCTTTTATGTCAATCTATTCATGCTTAAGACTCACAGTGCCTGTTGTCTATAACTGTGAGATACAACTCGGGAAGGATATAGATGGAGTATTTGGCTTCAATAAAGTGGGTGGAGCAGGAAATGGGCCCTACACCTGGCCCCGTTTACAACGAGTGACTTGTTAAAATGAGCATCTATACCAGGAAAAATTAATCAGCATATGTAACCATAAGGAAGGTGGAAAGTGTTGATCACATACATTGCTCAGGTGCTGTCAGAGAGATTCCGGGGCTGATGGAGGCTATACAAGCCCTAGCATCAGATGGGAACAACTCTCTCCCCCACAAGCTAGCCCGCTTTCCCCCTTCCTAAAGGCAGGCCCTTAAAAATGTGGTGTCTGGGGTGGTCCTCTAATTTTCCCTAATCTGTGTGTGGCTGTGGAATGGGTAACGTGCAAACAAAGTGCAACAAAGGGTAGTGAAAATGACATGAGCTCTGGAGTGAGACAGAACTGCATCCAAATCCCATCCCTATCATTGATTTAGTTACGTAAATTGAACAAGTTCCTTAAATTCTCTGAACTGCAGTTGCCTTGTCTGTGAGGTAGAAATCAGGTCAGTCTTTACTGGGTTATTGTATGCATTATAAATAATATATATAAAAGGCCTAGCACGGCACTGACATAAAACAGACACTCAAAGTGGTAACTATTACTATAACTCAGGCAAACTACTCTGCCCAACATAGGCAGTTCTAAAGTGAAACAATATATAATAAAATCTTATTCAGAAGAACTTACAAGTAGGCAGTGGATTGGGTAGCTATATCCTATGGCTAGGTCTCAGTGCATCAATTCATATCCAAGGAGATTCTCAACATGTAGTAGATGCAACGTATTTCCAATTAATGTCATCATAAGAACTAAACCTTTGTATTTCTTTGGTTTCTAAGAAATTTTCAACCTTAATAATATGTTAGAGTACTTCTGGGTTTAGCTCTTACTAAATTATAAATGCTATCATTTTATACCTAAGATGCATGGTTCACTCAGTGCAGGTGGGGGAAAACTGAATGTTTTAGACTGGCTAACTCTGGCTTGCTGAAGTTCTGGTACACGGACTAAGTGGTGAAGTCAGTAAAGCTGATGAGGTTTCATTTCTAATTATACTAGGACTAGGTCAAGATGCTAGTTTCCAACTGCATATATCCTTTCTGATGATGATCTTTTTTTTTTTTTTTTTTTGCTTGAGTGTAAAGATATTCTTTTCTCTGTATTTTTGAGAAAATATTAGCTTGGCTGTCCCAAGCTAACATATGACGTTATGAAAGAGTGACTTCAGTGACTCAGTGCTTCCCACTTGGTAATTTCTCTCACCCTCAGGAGTAGCCTCAAATGCTAGCTCCCATCAATTACTGGATGCCCCATATTTTCCCAGCATCATTATAATCACTCCTATCAATTCAGCACCTGTAATGAGCCAGGCTGCTTATCCATTTACAACCTTCGCTGTTTTATATATATTAGCTCAGTTTGCTACCTCTTGTCCCCCTCAAGCCAATATCAAATGTTTATTAATTAGGTAAAAATGGTATTAACCGCTTACATCAGGAAGGGCAAAAGGGTATCATCTTGAGTGCCCATTTTGAATGAGTGGTAATGTTTGGCAGAAGCACTGAATTAAGAAAAAAATTTAAGCTCTGTCCAGCCTTAGGGGGGAAGAATGCCATGATTGATTAGCAGTGTCTGCCTTGGTTAAAAGAAAAAAGAATAGAAATAGGTTGAGTGACTTGCAGGACGGAAAGGATGGGGATTCTCGGGCTCAATTTCCTTGCTGCTTATAAGCTTCTTAGAGACACAGGTAATGTTTCAACTTTCCATCATGTTGCCACAGTGTTCATTTCCAAATCATTTATTTCTTCATTCCTCCATTTATTCCTGCTGAGTTCTCCTGGACTCAGAAACTTCACACACTCTATTCCCTTATGTTGAGCCTCACATACTTCCAAGTGGCTTCCAAGTGGCCTCCAAGGGTGGCCTTGTCCTGTTTATCCCGAGAAATTCCCCCAGGTTAATATGTGTCGCAACGTCTTTGTCTTTTATATTATAGAACTTGTATGAATTTGTAATTATTTGTTAGAATGTTTTCTTGTTAATTTACCGTTTCCCTCACTGAACTCTAAATTCCATGAGCCCGAGAACCGCATCTCTCTTTTTGACAAGCCACCTTATTTATACCCAGCACACACATCTGGGAAAGAGTAGACATTTAATAAATATTTGTTGAAACAGCAAATCCACTAAACTTTGGAGATTCAAACTTAATAAAACATGGATCCTGGCTTCACAGGACTCATATTGTAGTGAAGCAGAAAGTTGATTAAGTAAATGATTATGATGCAATGTGATAAAAGAAACATAGATGTAAGGAAATATCACTGCCTGCCTGGGTCAGGGGGCAGGTGTTGGGGACGCATTCTAAAAGTGATGTCAAGATTGAAGAGTAAGGAGTAAAAATGGACCTTTTAAGAAAAATCAAGCGCTGCAACTTGTGCGATTTGAATTTGATATGTTCCACCATTAAAGTTTTTTTTAAATCAAGCAGGGTATATTAACATGCATCTGTAGTATTGCCCTAAAAGCATTTTAAAAGAAATATGGATGTCTTACCTACAGAGGCACACAATTAGGCTTTTCCCTCAAGGTATTCTTAGTGTTAACCCTTTATATTGCTTTTTACTTGATGTACCCACTAATTGTTCTGATCCAGTGGCCTTTATGAAATTTTTGGTCATTTGCAGAAGTGTCAGTGGGGATTATGTGAGCACGAGTCTTTCAGAATTTTAAGTAGAAAATGGCTCAAGCATCTCCTACAGTTAGGGTACATGTGGTTACAGTAGAATAATTTAGAGAAGTGAAATTGGGTTTGTCTCTTTAGGTTTAAATATATGACTTGGGGATAATAAAGGAAAATCATTACTAGCACAACAAGGGATATTTAAAATAAAAGATGGTTTTAGGTACACCACTAACTTTCTTACAGCGTCAATGATAAATTGTTAGGTATTATATTGATGGTAGCAGGCAGTAACATGTCCCTTTGTAGTTGAAGCTTTTTTAAAAAGCTTATTTTTATTTTTTTAACAACTTTATTGGAGTATAATTGCTTTACAATGGTGTGTTAGTTTCTGCTTTATAACAAAGTGAATCAGCTATACACATACATATATCCCCATATCTCCTCCCTCTTGCATCTTCCTCCCTCCCACCCTCCCTATCCCACCCCTCTAAGTGGTCACAGAGCACCGAGCTGATCTCCCTGTGCTATGCAGCTGCTTCCCACTAGCTATCCATTTTACATTTGGTAGTGTATATATGTCCATGCCACTCTCTCACTACGTCCCAGCTTACCCTTCCCCCTCCCCGTGTCCTCAAGTCCATTCTCTACATCTGCGTCTTTATTCCTGTCCTGCCCCTAGGTTCTTCAGAGCCTTTTTTCTTTTTTTAGATTCCATATATATGTGTTAGCGTACAGTATTTGTTTTTCTCTCTCTGACTTACTTCAGTCTGTATGACAGACTCTAGGTCCATCCACCTCACTACAAGTAAAGCAACTTCATTTCTTTTTATGGCTGAGTAATATTCCATTGCATATATGTGCCACTTCTTTATCCATTCATCCATCGATGGACACTTAGGTTGCTAGTTGAAGCTTCTTTTACAAATAAGCTGGGGGGTTTTTTTTGACTCGATTATATACTTATTCTTTTATAAGGCAGAGAGGAAGAAAGGGAGGGATAGACTAAGAAAGTATGGAGCAAAACATTTCCTTAAATCACATTTAAAATAAGGTAGAGTGTAGTAAAATACAGGAAGGTAGACTGAAAGGCAACAGTAAATTTTTTTAAAGAGCTTTTATAATTATATTACATCACTTGACAGAGCTGTAGTGCTTTGTGTAGGCCTTTAAAACTTCCCCCAAACATGTTCATTCACCTTGATTTAATCATGTGCACAGAAGAAGTTCCTTGTTGGGTTGGTAAAGCAGAATCATATCCAGGCTCTAGCTAGATCCAAACACTATTGCAGTTCTGTACAAACCTGTGTGGTATGTACAGATAGAAACAATGATATGTAAACCTGTTCCCCTTTGGTACATTGATCATTTCCTAAACTTATTTCACCTGTACCCACCACCCCTCCACACACACACACACACACACACAAAGCGCTAATACCCCTGTAAGATATATTAAATGTGTTGATTTGGATAACTAGAATTTGATCGACAGAATTCCTCCAGCAAGAGGGAGTTTTAGGTAGAATGGAAGAGAAACTCATGGAAACGCTTGAATGGTCCTTTCCTTGATTCCACAAAATGAGTAAAACTGATCGAGGCCCTTTAATATGCAGCATCCATATTGCATTTGTTCTTACATTTTATGCTGTAATTAAATACAGAGTAAAAGTTATTGAGTGAATATTAAGTTTATTGGGTAGCTGAGTTGATAATGGTATTTTATTTTTGTGCATTGGAAATCTATGTACATTTATATTGTAGGAATATGGCAATGCCCCAAGAAAAATGAGAAATTCACTGGTAATTTCCCACCCAAAGAGAGCCATTGTTAACGTTTTAATATTATATACTCTGTGTGTCAGTTTGTTTTTTAGTCAAAAATGGCATCTTATTGCTTGAATTTGCATTTCACTGATTATGTGATAAAAACTCCTTTTTAGGGCTTCTCTGGTGGTGCAGTGGTTGAGAGTCTGCCTGCCGATGGAGGGGACACGGGTTCGTGCCCCGGTCCGGGAAGATCCCACATGCCACATGCCGCGGAGGGGCTGGGCCCGTGAGCCATGGCCGCTGAGCCTGCGCGTCCGCAGCCTTTGCTCCGCAACGGGAGAGTCCACAACGGTGAGAGGCCCGCGTACCGCCAAAAAAAAAACAAAAACCTCCGGTTTAATTTAATTTTTCTTGAGGTAACATTGGTTACCGCCTCTCAGCTCGAAATTCACTCTTTTGTTACTTGCTCTGTGAAAAGTGCTATGGGTCCTTTAAATAGTTTTTCCTTGGCCAGCTCGTGTGATGTTAGGCTTTCCTAATTGATGGCACCTGAGGAAGGTGTTGCTTCGTGATGCCCCGGTGCTTGCTGGGAAGGTTCTTGGTGGCATCTTCAGCACCCACTCACTCCTGCAGCACCGAGGGCGTCCTCAGCCCTGCTCCCGGGGCTCAGAACTTCTCCAGTAGTCGGCTTCAGCAGTGCGCAGAGAGAGCAGTGGACAACAGCTTCCGTCAGCATCTTCTATCACGCAGTTTTGGAGTAGCGCCTCAGGTGAGAAATCTCCCCGTGCATAGCTTAACTGGAACCCTGGAATGTGGATTTCCAGCAACTTACAGAGGGCATATTTCCAGAAAGTTCCACCGTGAGACACCACAGCAGCTTCTTTACCATCCAGTGAGCCACAGTCATGCCCTTTTCAACCGGGTCTGGACCTCAGTCCTGTGGGCAGGGAGGAGGAGGTCTTCTTTTCAACTGGAGGGTTAGCGGCTCTCCTTATTTCTGCTAACTGTGTGTTTTGGCGTTCTCTTTACTTGTCGCTGGCCATTCCTTCCTTACTCTAATCCTCTTTCATAAATTAATAGTTTTTTCATTACACTTTCCATGCTCAAATTACTGTTTGTTTTTCTTCTGGTTGGACCCAGAATAATAACTAAATAATCTAATATTAGTGTGTTATTGTTTTATTTTAAACCCGTTTTTCACATTTTTTTGTTTCTACATCATTATTTTAATGGTTTCATAGTAGTCCATGTAGTAGTAAATACTTCATGCCTATTGTTATATAGTTTATAATATATGTTTTCATTTTCACAATTGTAGACAATGCTTTAGTGAACATCTTGGTACATATCCTTTGCTCCTATCCATAATGATTTTCATTAATTCTCAGTCATTTGGACATTTTAGTCAGAGGCAAATGATGAACACACCACGTAAAGTGCTTTATATATTTCCAGGGGAATACTGAACATATTATTTAGTGCCATAGCAAAACATCAGAAAAAAGTGAGGAAATCATGATTTTTATTGTCTTCTGCCAAACTCTCATAGCAAGAATCTGAAAAATCTCTGGTGAAACACAACTGAAACTAGATTTGAGATTGAGCCATTAAATCCCAGTTATCACCAATCACTTCTGGCTGCTTCTGATTAAACACTTTCTTTGTGTTTACGATTGGGGAATCCACCTCATGAAAAGAATGGCAAATGGGAAAGAAGTAAATGATTCAGAATATCTTGGTCGTTCCTGGGAGAGAGTGCTCTGACCAAGCAAACGGTTTACCTGAATGTCTTAAGCAAACTGAGCTTGGCTGATTTCCTGTGCTTACAGAAAAGAACCGCTGTAGCTTCAGCTGGAAACCCTAAGCCAGTGGCTCAGTGGTTGTTTTTTTGACGTGCCTGCATCACAGGTATAAACAATCTGCGATGTTGAGCTAAACATACCTAAACTGCTGACGATCTTTCAGGTTAATTTAAACCAACAGGGAATGATCCTGACTGGCAACAATAGAAGATTCTCTCCCAGCAGGAAGTGCATGGGGGCATCCCTTCTAGATCAGACATGCTTCAGAGACTGCTTCTGGAAGCGGTCGTCTTAATTGAATGTCTGTTTCTGAATGTTTGTTGCTCACAGATGTTTCTCACCAACACTGTTGAGCCTTTTGGTGGTCTCTAAAAGAGGCTATGTTAATCTCAGAACAAGGAGATACAACATATATGACGTGTAATCACACTATAATGATAAAAATAGACACATGCCATCATTATTGTCATGGGCATTATCAACAACACAACACAATCACTGTAACTTATTGGGTACCTGTTATGCAGACAACATGTCTCTTGTCCATGGATTAGTGTAGTTAATCCTCACAAAGCTCTTAAGAAGTAAGTACCAATAATATCCCCATTTTACAGATGAAGACACTGAGGAAGAGAAAAGTTAAGAATTTGCCTATGATCTGTTCAGCCAGTACACAAATTACACTGCCCAACTCCAAGATCAGGTGAGTACAATGGCCTGAGCACCATGCTTTACTGCTTCTCACATATTTAGGAGCTAAAAGAAATCAAGTAGTGGACCTTAAAGAAAATCTTCCTCTACCTTCGTTCAACTCTTTTCGCTTTCATTTTGGTGGAGTCTGTGAGAGACTTAATGTATCATGTAGAATTATCAAGTTAAATGACTGCATTTTCCCCCTTAATTGACCATTTTGAACTGAATTGCTTGGATTTATCAGATTTTTTGTAATGCAGTATTACCAGCCTCTTTTCCACCATCACTACACCTGAAAAATAAAATTCACACATATGACATTCTATCATGTGCTTATCCAGAATTAATGCACAAAGCTGCATAAGTAAAAATCTGTGGTTTATGCACAGTTTCTTCCAGGCCAGTTGCTGTGTCTCCCAGTCACCCTAGGGTCTGCAGTTAAGGACCTGCAAGTCTAGAGAAACTGAGAGAGACGTGTTGGCTTGGCCAATAGATCTTGAGCACCTATAAAGTGCAAGGAGCTGGATCACTGTGGTGGACTTGTCGGGGATTTAAAAATTATAAGACAGCCTAGGAGACAGGCTTTGACACCACTGACAAAAAAACACTTCAATTACCAGGCAGTGAGAAAAGGAGGGACGTGGGTAGACGACCATGTCAGCAGGGTGTGCTGCGTGTGGCCCATCTTCAAGTCTCAGTTGAATTCCGCTGTTCAAATGTGGGCCACTTGTGGGAAATTCTGTACCATGAGGGTTTTGCTTAATGTTTAAAAAGTCTTACAAAAAGATGAATAGGAGACATAGCAGGTGGCAAATCAGAAAGTTGTGTCTTGTAAACAGGGGGAGGTCAATCCAACCTCCAAATCCCCAAATATGTCAATATCCTATAATAGAGAATCACTATCAGGGAACTTGCTGTTTGTTTATTAGTGGCAGCATGGCATAAAATCAGGATAATTCAGCGTTTAAAATCCCTTTGTTTGAATTTATGACTAGTATAAATACTTCTAAGATTATATACAAGTTGTGTCTTGTAAACAGGGGGAGGTCAATCCAACCTCCAAATCCCAAAATATGTCAATATCCTATAATAGAGAATCACTATCAGGGAACTTGCTGTTTGTTTATTAGTGGCAGCATGGCATAAAATCAGGATAATTCAGCGTTTAAAATCCCTTTGTTTGAATTTATAACTAGTATAAATACTTCTAAGATTATATACATTTAAATTTTTTCTGCAACAAGTTAGACAGGATCACAAATTCACATGATGCTCAAAAGAACACTCAGAAATATTTAATGAAAATCTTCATTCTAGTGATGAGGAAACTCTAGCTCAAATAAGAAGCAAAAAACCATACTCAAGCAAACAAATCTGTAAAAGAGTTGTAATCAGAAATATCCAGTTGTCCTACCTCCTAATTTTGTGATCCATCTGCTTTCACCATCAGTCAAAAAATCTGATTCTTTGAATAAAGAACTTTGGCTTGGCTTTATAGAGTAAGATTAAAAAAAAAGAAAAAACCAAACACTTAGGCAAAGGAACAAACAGCCAAAATTAAGTAAATCTGGGATTTTTTTTAAACCAGCGTTGTCTGCATTGTTATTTTGGGCTCAGAGCGATAGCTTGATGCCAAATTTAAATGGAAAGCATCATCTACTCCATATTTATAAATCTTTAGATTCCACATGTGTCATGAAAAATGTAAGTAAATTTTATAATAGTAAGGTGTGTGGGATTAATTTGTATTCTATGTTGAAAAGCTCCACGGTAGGCAATTAATTCATGAAACACCAGCGATTGCTGCCTTAAGGGCTACATTGCTAGATAAAATTACAGACCTCAAATCTTATTATTACACTGGTATCTATTTTTTGGTGGGGTCTAGGGAATATATAATCTTAAATTGAATATTTACCTAATCAGTAGGCTAAGGGTATCTTCTGGGTTCTGCCCCCTTCGACTCTAGAACACATTGTCTAGTTGTGAATATTAATATGCTGCTTATATAGTTGGGTACTACTGCTTACTGTTTTCACTTCATGGCACACTTATTAAATGATACTTGTATGCTATACTAGAATAAACTAGAAGGGATCTAAGTGGAGCTTGGTAAAAATTGTATAGCCTTTATATTAAACAATGATAAAGTAAAGCAACTAATATAAATAAAAATTTAAAATAACAAGCCATAATAAAGTATAAAGTATTGGGGAAGATATCAAATACTTAATTTACATAATTTTCAAGTAATGCTTTTCAGGATTTTTAATGAGAAACTTGTAGTTGCTTCCACAAACATAAGTGTTTTTTGGTTTTTTTGTTTGTTTTGTTTTGTTTACCAGGTCTTACTCTTGAAGTTGTGACTGTAATTCTAATCAGTGTTTTAATAACATCTATTTTTGATCGTCACATTAGACAAAATTTTAATCATTTTTACGATCATTCAAAATTTTTCAAGCCAGTGTTTTTAAAAGAATCTAGTTTCTTCTTTCTTTGGCACACAAAAACTCATTGCAGTATCATCTGATGATGTGTATGAGACTGATTTCGTTCCAAGTTGGTGGTTGCTTTTATAAGGTATGTCCCAATAATGATGGTAGAAGGCACAGACTGTGGTAGAGCCTTCACATCCACTAGGCGGTCATATCATCTTTACATGAAGACAGAGATGGGCGGGTAACCACCTAAAGCCACGCTGACAAGGTCTCCTGGGACTCCCGCCCCTGACCTGCTGTATCTTTGCTCTGGATCATTAGTTCTTGTAGCAGTCCTAGCAATCTCTTGTTCACCATGAGCATTGGCATACTCGCCGCTGGCTGTTGCACAAGTTGATGCCCGCTGGTTGAACGGCGAGAGAACTTTGATGGACCCATGGGTGTGGCGTTTCTCACTGTGTCTGCCATCCGAGACCACTTTTGACCTTTTGTCTGACTCACTCTCTCTGGTAACCTTCCTGGGAGACCCTAGAGAGGCTATTTGTGGCTGAATGTGAATAGTTCCAGGGTTCTGGGTAACCCAGGCTGTAGCAGGCAGCCCCAAGGGTTGAGGGGATCATTATCTCATGTCCCACTTACAAACATTAGATTCAGAACTGTATACCTAAGCAGACTGCTTGGTACCCTCTGATTCAGGTATGTGACTTAAAACAGCCTTGAAGAACTTTGAAAGTAATATAAAAAATGGCAAACTTCTCTATTTTACCCTTTCTTTACCTAGACTAAACGTGCAGCCTCACAGGAGCTGAGAACATATTTATTCTTTATCTTTTACTTAAGACACTCAGCAGGAAGGTAACACACTTTGAATGAAAAAGGACAATTCAAGTTAGGTTGGTGCTTTGCCTAAGCCAGAAAGGTTTAGGGAGAGAAATTGAGGATGAAGAACAAAAGAGACAAGCTTTTTTCTTTTCTTTTTTTTAACCTCTGATGGTTTGACTTAATTCTATTATTTGAATGATTTTGAATGGATTTTGACACACCCACATTTAAATATAAGTTCAAAAATGCATTCTAAAGTCAAATGGAAAGTAATTTGTGTGGTCTTGTTATGAAAATAATTGTTTTATTCTCTGTATACTCCAGTCTCTCCACTCATTTATTCATACTTGTATTCATCTATTTAAACATCATTCATATATTCACAAAATATTTGTTACTGTGGATACTATACCTGGTATTGATCTAGGTGCTGAGCTGGAAAGGTGAAAAAGTCATTATCATTACCTTGGAGGGTCTCCCAGTCTTGAGGGGAGTCATAGAGGTTACCACATAATTATTGTACAGTTGGACAAGTATCATTATAGTCTTATGAACAGAATATCAGGAGAAAAATATTTTATTTAGTCTTATTATGTATTTGAGTATTCACCTGCCCAAGATGGAAATCTATCTAATAGAGTTTGTGCTTTTAAGGACATAATCCAACATGATATTTTTTATTTGCTGAGATCTTTTCTCCATGAAGTGAATTAGGAGCCCAGGCTTCTTCTGTGTCCTGACTCTATTTCCTAGGGCCTCAAAGCCTTTGGAATGTAATTGGAAGACAGAGGAGAAAAGCGTGTAGAGGCTCTGCTCTTAATCACTCCATCCCAGAAGTGACATTCATTACCTTTGCTCACATTCCATTGACAGGGTATACATGCAGGAGGTGCTGGGTCCTGCAGCCCCGGCAAGTTAACATCTAGCAACAGTTTTACACAGAGGAAGGCTAGTGAGCTCTTTGCTGAATTGCTCACATTCTCTGGACAAAAGTAAGGAAGTCTGTGGCTGTTTATCCCCTTCTCAAATATATGCCTCATTTTTTTCCATCTCTCTAACTCTAATCATGGGCAGCAATATTTCTTCAATATTTTATCCACTCACACTGTCCAGGGAGGTTTCTTCGGCACAACAAGCAAGGCACACTGGGTTTATTTTTATAGCACACTTCCCACAGTCGTATCAGATAAATGCATTACATCTCACCAGGTGACTGCTGAATAATCTCACAACTGTGGCTTCCATGTGAAAGGCAGAGATGATTAGCTTCCAAGGTGTTTGTGGGCCAGAATTGCTCTGCTTCCCTTAACTAGGTAGGTTAGTACCTGTTCGAGTTCTTTGAGCTTTGTATACTGTTCCCTTGATTCACAGGAAGAAATCATAGACTTAATAGTCTGGTTGTGAGGATTAAATTAGATATTTTATATAAATTTCTAAGCATGGCTTTAGGCACATATAGAAAGCAATCCATAATTGAGGCTCTTGTCATTGCTAATTAAGGATAGGATATTAAGCGAAAATGGAAGTGTCCTTTTTGTGGAGGAGGATGATATACTGAAACATTTAAACGTATTATTTCCTGTAACTAATTTCTAATGAGATTTCAATGTGTGATTGCTGTCTGATTCCCCAAGAGAATGGATTTTCTCCCTCACCTTATCACATAGATATTGCCTGAATAAGGTCCTAATACCTGTAACTGAATTCACTTTTAGGATTGCACTATCCTTTAAGAGGCAGCAAAATATATTAATAAAGAGTGTTAGTTCTAAACTCAGATTTCAAGTTCTAGCTGGGTTACTTATCAGCTGTGTGACCTTGATCAACGTGTTCCTGAATCTGTGAATGTTAGCCAGTGATATTCCTTTCTAGGGACATTATGCTGGGAATGAGATGATTTATATAAAACACTTAGCAGAGAAGATGGCATAGAGCAAGTACCTAATACATGTTACTTTAATCGTGATGATTACACAGAATATTGGGATTGGGGTCAGATGACCTGAGTTTATATCTGTGTTCTGTTGCTTTTAATCTTACTGAGCCTGGGTCTCCTCATCCATAAAATGGGGCTAATAATATTCTCTTCACACAGTTGTTATGGTGATTTTAATGTATGTGAAAGTTCATAGAATCTTGCCTAGAACCTGTAAAATATTAAATACGTGTTAAAATTATTTTATTTGCGGTATCTGTGGCCCTAGGCAAGTTGATCTTCCTCTCATATTGATTATGCCTCCTATTTGGCCTGTTATAGTTAACATCAAAAAAAAAAAAAAAAAAAAAAAACAGGGCTTCCCTGGTGGCGCAGTGGTTGAGAGTCCGCCTGCCGATGCAGGGGACACGGGTTCGTGCCCCGGTCCGGGAAGATCCCACATGCCTTGGAACAGCTGGGCCCGTGAGCCATGGCCGCTGAGCCTGCGCGTCCGGAGCCTGTGCTCCACAATGGGAGAGGCCACAACAGTGAGACGCCCGCGTACTGCAAAAAAAAAAAAAAAAAAAAAAAAAACCAAGAAAACAAACCCTCAAGCAACTCTAAAAAATAGTACTATATCTAACATTATTATTTAAGAAGAGGATGGCATTCTGTTCCTGAAGGATTTGGCCATTGGAATTGTGGAGGAAGACCATCTTGGGATTTGTGTGGTGACATTTCTTAAATGCATGGTATAGCATGGGTTGCTTTCATCACACAGTAGGGAAATACTAGTATCTATAATTTTATAATCCCTAACCCAGATTAACTTTAAAGCCATTAGTAAAGACGAATTCCATTTTGATATTTAGTACCCTGCTAGAGTATCTCTCACTACAGAAGTTTAAAATAAGCATAAAAATAAATCCAGAAACAGATAAAACTAGCCTGTGCTGTGGAACACCATATTCCCAGGCAGTCCAATCTGAGGCCCACAGTCAAAAAGGATTTTAATCTATGAACTATGTCTACAGTGGGTGTTGATGGGAGACAATTGACGCCTTTTTACCCTCCCTCTGTCCTGAGGTGGTTTCTAATTCAGGTTCGATCATTACAGCATTATAGAGAAGCCCTGCTATGCTAATATTTTTCTTAGACTTTGAACAAACTCAGACACCATAAGATTTTTTTTTTTTTAACAAGGAGGGAATCCTGAGAGCTTTCTGTGGTATCTCTCTTGTACGCCTCCTGTTCTCCTATGTGGATGCCCTTCTGTATCTTATATCACTTCCCCAGTTCAAGAATCCTTCAAGAGTAGCCTCAAAGCCCATCTCTTCTTTGCAAAGTTACTTGTTCCATATTGCTTACATAGATCTCTCTTCTTCCAACCCCCTTGAAACACTGTTCTTATCTTTCAGTTGAGTGTTGAATCACAGAATTTCTATCATAGTATTTAAGTATTTAAGTATTATTTAAGTAGCGCAGGGAGAGGCTAATCCTTGAAATCAGGAAATAATTATATCTTAAATTATAATTTACAGCTCCGTGGCAGTGAACACAGTGGCTAAATAAATAACAATTTAATTAAAATGGTATGCAATGAGGGCCTTACAAAAATGCCATTAAGAATAACATCGTTTGCATAAAACTGAATATCTAAAAACAGCTAGATAACTATTTAACTTTCCAATTGTATGCATAGATAAAGCACAAGGATTTGCCCCTTAGGATTTTATTTTCCATGGTAGGTCATTTCAGATGCTTTAAGTGACCCTACAGGCATCTTTTTAAGATTACCTTTGGACCCTGGTTTTTCATCTTGGGACTGCCGCCATGTACAATCCTAAAATGTTCCATAAAGGCTCAATCTTGCTTTTATTTCATGAGCCGTTTCCATTTAGTTAAAATTAAACTCTCAGCTACAGGACTATCTCCGAGGACTCAAAGCTTTCCCCTCTCAGTTAAAGCGTCTAACCTGCTAGCTTCCTGAGGGCAGTGAGCTCAGCGTGAAGCTGAATGACAGTGAAACCCCAAAGTGACGTGACATTGCTTCATTCCAGAATGGGTGTTCCCGGACGGCTGCATCTAACATATGCACAAAATCTCTCTCTCGATTTGCACTTCCAACACCATTCCTAAAATGTAAGCATTGTTCTTTGGTGTCTCACAGGTAGCATAAATTAAATGGGATAGTTTTTATATTGTGTTCCACCTCCATGTAGATTTTTCTTTACTGGTTTCTACATGTGTCTCAAGTTAAAGCACTGTTTCCTAACTATCTCACTCCCTCTCCTGTTTACCCTCCTGTCCCTCACTTGCATACCAGAGCACAGTAAGCAGACACCTTTCCTAGTATCCACCATTGATCCATCCCCTATTGCCCTGTCCTCATAGGACCTGATTTGATAGGAAAAGATGTTCATTCTCAGATATTTACCAGCATGAGTGAGACTACCAGTGCTTCATCCTTTCATTCACTGTGTTAGGTTTGTAAGAGACACTTAATCTCTTTTGGCGCCCAGCTGGAAATCCATAGGGAGAGAAGGAGCAAACAGGTATGCTGCTAATTATCAAATAGGTTGTTATGATGGGACACAGAACAGGGAATGAGAGCTCACCTGGTTGGAAGCAGGTGATCAGGGGTTTGACTTTTTAATAACTTTATTGAGGTACAATTTACACACAATACATTGTTCATATTTAAAGTATACTAAATACTGTGAGTTTTAATATATGCGTAGACCCACAAACCCAGCATCCCAAACAAAATACCAAATATATTATAATTCCCAGTGTTTTCTTGTGCAGCTTTGCAATGCTTTCTTCTCTCTATGCTTTACTCACTATATATTAGTTTACATTTTCTAGAATTTTATAAAAATGGCATTATGCTTTTTTTTCTTGGTCTGGGTTATTTTACTCAGCATAATGATTTTGAGATTCATTCATGTCGTTGAACATATCAATAGCTTACTCCATTTATTCACTTACTTATTTATGGCTGAATAGTATTCCACTACAAGAATATACCACAATTTAACTCTGCACTTCCTGATGGGCATTTGGGTTGTTTCCCGTCTCGTCTTTTATAACTAAATCTGTTAGGAATATTTGTCTACAAGTCTTTGTGTGGATGATATACTTTCATTTCCTCTTGGTAAAAATTTAGAAGTGGCCTTGCTGGGACATACTATCAGGACTTCTGACTGATGGATCAGCATAAGAGGTTGGAATACACACAGTAATGAATTTTTGAAGGAGGAGAGTTGGGGCACCTTTTGGTCCCTTCCCAGGGGATAAGTATATACTTCAAAGGTACCTCAAATTTGCCAAGTTTTGAGTCTCAATTCTCGACCTTCTTTTTCAAATGTGGTCCTTTGTCAGTATTCCTTTGTTCAGTAAATTGTACCACCATCTGTGAAGTAAATAATGGCTGCACATAACTAATCAATAATCAGCCATTTTGTCCATATTTTCAAATGTGTTGGTATAAAGCTACCACAGTATTCTTTTGTAATTAAAAAAAAATTCTCTGTTTTATAGCTAGTCTCATCACTATCATATTTGCCAAGTATTGCTTATTTTATTGGTCTTTCTAAAGAAAAAGCTTTTGGTTTTATTTGTCAAGTTTACTGCTTTTCTTCTCGATTTTTGACTTTTCTCTTGATTAATTTTGTCCTTCCACTCTTTGGGATTTACCTTGTTCTTTTTCTATGTCTACTGTCCATTTCCTGTAGCTTCAAGAGCCATTTTCAACAACTCAACGAGCTCTGCCGGCTATGTCATGGCCACTTCATCATATGCCATTAAAACTTAATCTCATACACTGGGTGAAGACTCAGCAGTCTTATTTTGCTTTCAAAATTGTTCTATGGCCTTGGATTCTTCTTCTCCTAAATTAGTACTATCATCATGGAAAATTCTAGTGGGCCTAGAATTCTAGGCTTGCCTTTCCTGCAGTTTCATAATAAAAGAAAAAACATTTCCACTCTTTTTTGATGTTGATCGAAAATTTAGCAACACTTCTTTGCACTATATTCAAATCCCAAAATATAAGCAAGCCTTCATGCACACAGGCTCACTGAAATGTCATAATCTTAAACTACGTATGCCCTTGAACAATGACCTTTCCAAATACTCCACACTCTTCCTAGGTGTTCAGACTTTTTCATTCCTACAACATCTTTTACACATGGTCGATTTGTGTCATAAGTTCTTCCTCACTCCCACTTCTGAGTATATATCCAAAGGAGACATCATCATTATTTGAAGATATCTGTACTCCCATGTTCATTGTAGCATTATTCACAAGAGCCAGAGTATGGAAACAACGTAAGTGTCCATAGTAGATTAATGGATAAAGGAAATATGGTATATATATACAATGGAATATTATTCAACCTTAAAAAAGAAGAAAATCCTATCATTTAAGTCAACATGGATAAAACTGGAGGACACTATGCTAAGTGAAATAAGACAAAGACAAATAGTGCATGATGTCACTTATAATGTGGACTCTAAAAAAATAATGAAATAAATCAACTCTTCCCTCCCTGTACATTTTCCTCAGCAGAATCTAGCAGCCTCTACTATGAGTCTTATCTTTTTTTTTTTATTGTTTGTACCAGATCACAACCTCAGGGAACCTATGTATTTACCGATGTATATCTAGATTATAGTTTACCGTTGTTCTTTTTCTTTGCAATTCATTCCGTCCACTTCTGGCATCAGAACCTCATTTTTCCTTTGGAGAAGTCCTTGTGATTCAGGTAGGCTGTGTGTCTCCTCCCTAGGCTGTGTGACTTGGGGCTGGCTAGACACAGTGTTTTATATATACTCTATATGTGTTAAGTACTTATTTCTCTGTTTTCCATCATTTTCCCTCCAAATTTTAGTGTAGTTATTTTTTAATTGACATTTGTAATCCTTTTTTTTGTTTGACTAAGGTACTGTTCAACCGATCTTCTGAGTGCTTAATTTCAGCATTTTTAATTCTAGAAGTTTCTTTTGGTTGCATTTCACAGATAATTTTTGCTTAAATTGTACATGTTGTCCTTTTTTTAATACATTAATCA
Source organism: Pseudorca crassidens (assembly GCF_039906515.1). Taxonomy (NCBI): domain Eukaryota; kingdom Metazoa; phylum Chordata; class Mammalia; order Artiodactyla; family Delphinidae; genus Pseudorca; species Pseudorca crassidens. The sequence continues at coordinate 153,234,997 of NC_090297.1, forward strand.
TAATTTTAAATAATAGTTTCATTGAGATATAATTTACTTTCCATATTATTTAACGTGTACAATTTAATGTGTTATGCATCTACCACCACAATCAATTTTAGAACTTTCATCCACCCCCAAAAGAAAAAGAATCTATTATAGGTCACTCACTCCCCCATTTCTCCAAACCCTACGCAGCCACTAATATACTTTGTCTGTACAGATTTGTCTAGACTGGACATTGCATACAAATGGAATCATACAATTACTTAGCATGTTTTCAAGGTTCATCCATGTTGTAGCATGCATCAGTACTTGATTTGTTTTTATGGCTGAATAATATTCCATGGTGTAGATATTACTATGTTTCATTTATCCATTCACAGTAAATGGCCATTTGGGGTATTTCCACTTTGGGGCTCTTATGAATAATGCTGCTGTGGTTGGATTTACGTGCAAGTTTTGTATGCAGGTCTAGATTTGTTTTTTAAATTAACAGACTATTTCGGAGCAGTTTGTGGTTTACAGAAAAATTAAGCAGAAAGGACAGAATTCTCATACCTCCTTACCTCTCTACCCAGTTTCCCCTATTATTAACATCTTACATTAGCGTAATACATTTGTTATAGTTAATGAACCAGTATTGATACATTATTACTAACTAATGTCCATGCTTTACTTGAGACTTCACTCTTTGTTTTGTACATTATATGATTTTTGACAAATGTGCAATAACCTGTATCCACCATTACAGAACCATACACAGGAGTTTCTCTGCCTTTAAAATTCCGAGCTTCACCCATCCTTTTCTCCCTCCCCACAACCTCTGGCAACCACTGATCTTTTGACTGTCTCCACACTTTTGCCTTTTCCTAAATTTCATATAGCTGCAATCATATAATATGCATGTAGCCTTTGCAGATTGGCTTTTTTTCACTTAGCAGTATGCATATAAGCTTCTTCCGTGTCTTTTCATGGCTACATAGCCTTTTCTCTTTATTGCTGAATGCTATTCCTTTGTACCGATATACCATAGTTTGTTTATGCATTCACCTATTGAAAAACATCTTGGTTGATTTCAAGTTTTGGCAATTATGAAAGAAACTGTTATAAACATCCATGTGCAGGTTTTTATGTGGATGTAACTTTTCAGTTCCTATGGGTAAATACCAAAGAGCATGATTACTAGATCACTGTATGGTAAAAGTATGTTTAGTTTTGTAAGAAACTGCCAAGTATCCTCCTAGTAACAAATGAGAATCCCAGTTGTTCTGCATCGTCAACAACTTTGGTATTTCAGTATTTGGATTTTAGACATTTGAACAGGTGTGTAGTGGTATCTCATTATTGTTCTAATTTAAAATTCACTGATGACATGGAATGTGTAGCATCTTTTCATACACTTATTTGCCGTGTGTCTATTTTCTTTGTTTAATCATAGTTGTTTTGTTTTTTAACCAACCTCTATTAACTCTTGTCCTCCTGTGTCTATTTATATTGTCTTCTTTCTTTCTTTCTTTTTTTCTTTTTTGAGCTTTTGATCATTTAGTCTTTTTCCTGGTATGTCCAATTATTTTTTATATTAAAATGGGGCTTAACTTATTTTAGGAAACTATATAAATACCTCCACATTCCGGATGTTGTTATTGTTCTCTTGAAAAGATTTACTTTTGCCCATGGCAGACAGTTACTATAGGGCCTGGAAACCTTAGTCCATTCTCAGTTTGAGCTCATTCAAAGCCGTTTTTCAGTCTGTGTGACGGTTGCTCTATGTCTGTCTTGTTCTTCCTCTACGGATGTTGCCCTTTGGGATTACCATGTGAACGTTTGGATTCTCCCTATTCCCAACTACCCTTGTATTTGTTAGGCTTTAAATGTAATGGTTCCCCCAGCCCTGTGAGACTAAGGATACGTGTAGCTTGTCATTCCATTAGTTGTTGCCTTCAGCTTGAGCTCTTGCCGTTTGGCTTCTGTGGTTAGAGTCTTCTGAACTCCTTGGCTTTTCAACTCCTAGGCTGTATGAGTTGAATCAGCAAATGCTCCAAGGAGAAAAGCTGCACCAAATGTCAAGCTTGCGTCTGTGTTTCCCTTCTGTCCAGAACTTGGCCCACATGTCTCGGTGTCTCTCTAACATTCGGATGCTGGCGAAGAGATGTTTTCTTACTTTATCCAGGTTTTCTAAAATTTCTTTAGACTTCACCTGATCTTATGTTATTATTGAAGTATCATCTCAATTATCCCTAGAAAGAAAATTTGCAATTTTATGTTTTATTATTTTATTTTCTATATTACCTCAGTTTCTGTAGAGACCTTTTACCTGATTCTTCAGTCTAGTTCCTGTGTTACCAGTAAGATGGAGATAGGTGGAGGCTAAGAATATTGGGGGGAAAATCACTGATGAATGATATGTCTTGTTCTTTTTGTTTTTCCTCTCCTTATTTACTCTGGCAGCCTACATTTGCCCTTCTTGATTTAACCCAGTTGCCCAAATAAGCAACCCACTCTGGCAAAGACCTGACTTTACTCTCATAAATGTCTGCATGTTAGGATTAGCTAGATGATGAACACCATGCCAAAGTTCTTTGTGTGACCAGTCAGAATGGCCATCATTAAAAAAATCTACAAACAATAAATGCTGGAGAGGGTGTGGAGAAAAGGGAACCCTCTTGCACTGTTGCTGGGAATGTACATTGATACAGCCACTATGGAGTACAGTATGGAGGTTCCCTAAAAAACTAAAAATAAAACTACCATATGACCCAGCAATCCCACTACTGGGCATATACCCTAAAAAAAACATAATTCGAAAAGAGACATGTACCACCATGTTCATTGCAGCACTATTTACAATCGCCAGGACATGGAAGCAACCTAAGTGTCCATCGACAGATTAATGATAAAGAAAATGTGGCACATATATACAATGGAATATTACTCAGCCATAAAAAGAAATGAAATTGAGTTATTTGCAGTGAGGTGGATGGACCTAGAGACTGTCATACAGAGTGAAATAAGTCAGAAAGAGAAAAACAAATACCGTATGCTAACACAGATACATGGAATCTAAAAAAAAAATTTGTTCTGAAGAACCTAGGGGCAGGACAGGAATAAAGACGTAGAGAATGGACTTGAGGACACGGGGTGGGGAAGGGTAAGCTGGGATGAAGTGACAGAGTGGCTTGGACATATATACACTACCAAGTGTAAAATAGATACTAGTGGGAAGCAGCCACATAGCACAGGGTGATCAGCTCCGTGCTCTGTGACCACCTAGAGGGGTGGGGTAGGGAGGGTGGGAGGGAGGGAGACGCAAGAGGGAAGAGATATGGGGATATATGTATATGTATAGCTGATTCACTTTGTTATAAGCAGAAGCTAACACAGCATTGTAAAGCAATTATACTCCAATAAAGATGTTAAAAAAGCCAAAAAGTTAGAGAGTAAAAAATTCAAAAGAATTGCCCACACTTCTCCAACAGACTCTCTAACATTTAGCAGAACAGAATTCACACTGAATCTGGTTTATGAGTAAAAGAAAAGTCAAGTTTAAAGTGGATCACAGATGACAACATTTCTTTTCCATGTGCCTGCTTTGGAGCCATATTTCTGCTGACCACTCAAAACCTTCCTCTTGAGTATTCTGTGATATATTAGAACCAGGAATAAGGGATGTTAGTGCTGGAAGGGTCAGCCAGTGGTCTGCGATTTAATTCACATATCCTTTCTGCAGCAGGCTCTTTAAGATCATTGAGTTAGCCTAAGAATTTTGAAGCTGTAGAATTCAAGACAGTGCATTACAATATGCCAATATTACTATTCTCCTGCTCTGACATTCTCCACTGATGGACAGATGAAGGAGAAGGAAGGGCAGTCACCAGTAACTGAGAGCAAATGAAACTGGAATATTATAATTCAGTATCATTTGAGTGACTGAATTGGCTGGCAGAGTGTTCTCCAGTTAAGGGTGAGGAAAGATTAATTCTGCACATGACACCACTACTGTATTTATACAAGTCTACTGGGACAGTTGTTTGCCTTGAATTGTTTTCTTCATTCATTTCAGTCAGACAGTTGTGTTGACTGATTTTCCTTTTTGATGTATGAAATGACTGTTTGACTGAATTTACCATTTAATTTCCACTTAATGCACTGTAAAAACAATACATTAGTCAAATTGGATTGGCAGGTATGAAAATGTTTACCCCAGAACTAGACAGAAATATAATATTGCCTTCTACAGAAATGTAAGTCATATGCCCTGGATTTGGGGGAAATGTTCCAATTTTAACTATTTTGCCACATTTCAAAAATGTAGGGTCACTGATCCCATAGTAAAAATAAGAAGATCTGTGAAGTCCAGAAAAACATAGTTTTATGTGACTCTGACAATCACATAACACAAAAGAAAAAACTATTATGAGATAAATTTTACTGAGTTTCATACTTATCAAAAGAAGTTTCATACCTGTCTATATGTTAAACTTTTGAGTCTTTCTCTAGAAGTTCTTTAGGAACAAACACTTCAAATATATTCATAGAAAACCCTCTTTATTTATAATTTCATTCTTCCAATATTTATAGTTACTACGACAGGCCATTTCTCCATGTCCCATCCCATGATTCTCTGCTCCTACTGAACATTTGGAAATTGGTGGCATGAGCAGGAAAGTGAAGCAGTTTTTGAGATTACTGAATAATGCTGATTTTATAAAGACTGCTTTCTTCCATAGTTGACAAACTTATGATGGTACCGATGGTTGGATACTACTCTTAGAGATGAAAAAGGTCTTAAGGAATCTTCCGTATTCCATTCACCAATCTGTGTTCTTGTTCAAAGCAAAATTAATTCCTTTCAAAATTAACATATTAGCTTAATAATAATTTTTAATCTTAAAATAATCTATCTGTGGGAATGGGAATTTTTGGTAGGAAAAAGTGACAGAAGATGGGACAAAAAGAGAATTCATAGAAAGACAAAACAGAATTTTTTAAATGGTGGGTACGAACTTCTGTTTCCAACTCTATCAGTTTACCTTAGGAAAACATACTAGAAAGGCCAGATAAATCATAAGCAACATTTGACTGTGAGCGTTAGAAAGCTACTGAGGTAGCCATGACCTAGAAAAGTAAAATAGAGAAAGAGACTCACTGAAGTGAGAACAATATTCTGCACATGCGTTTCTAGCCCAGTCACTTAGAAACTACTGATGAAGAGCAAAAGTCTGAGAAACCAAATGTGGCTCCTAAGAGGTAGAAAAGCCAGTAGACCTTAGGACAATGTCATAGGACTAAGGAAACCAGAGTTGGAATTGAGAAATAACAAGGCAGCTAGAATTTTAAGGACCAAAATCACAGAGAGAGTAAAGATTCAGAGAACGGAGCTGGATTCAGCAACAGTGTTCCCTTGCAGTATTTTCCATGTATAATAGGTAGACAAGACAAGATGCTAAGAAGTCAAACAAAAGCTAACTGAAGTCAAAGCAAACACTTAGTTGGCTGATGATGCTGAAGAGACAAAATTGGGGTTCAGAACCTATGAAAGATTTGTGGCCCAATGGAAAACTAATGATATGAATTAGGACATTGGAAGTCTCTAAATGTGTGTGTGTGTGTGTGTGTGTCTGTGTGTTAGGAAGGTTGATGCAACATCTACATTGAACCTTATAAAGAAGGAAAATGAGTATGAAGTTGGTCCAGTGAGTGAGGTGATCTTCCCCTCTGCTCCCTACCTAAGAATAGGAAATTCTCTCCTCAAGAAAATACAGTTGACCCTTGAACAATGTAGGGGTTAGAGACGCTGACCCCCTGTGCAGTCAAAAATCCACATATAACTTTATGGTCGGCCCTTCTTTTCTGTGGTTCTGAATCTGAGGATTCAACCAACAACAGATCATGCAGTACTGTATTACTTATTGAAAAAAAAATCCATGGATAAGTGGATCTGTGCAGTTCAAACCCAGGTTGTTCAAAGGGCAACTGTAATGTCATTCAGATTCTCTACAACTTGTCATATCCCAAGTCTGGTATTCACTGAAGAATTACCAAGAAAAGGAGAATTAGAATAAAAAACAAAACAATCAGAATCATAGATGACCTAAACGTTCAAGTTCATACATGTTTTGGTAAATATTATCAAGTTCAAGAAAATAGATGACAAGGTGAAGAATTTAACTTGACAACTAGAAACGATAAACTGATTGAAGTTGAACTGATAGAATTAAAAATTATACGAAATTTAAAACTCGGTAGTGGATTGGACACAGGTAAAGAGAGGTAAGTGAACTGGAAGATAGAGTAGTAACAATATTAAGACTAAAGCACGGGAAACAAAAAGAATAAAAAGTACACAAAAGCGCATTTGAGACATATGGGCCACAGTAAACATTTTTATCATATGTGTAAACTGGAATCCAAAGAAAAAAGGAGAGAGAGATTGGGATGAAAACAATATTTCAGAAATATTAACAGCTGAGAGTGCTCTAAAACTAAAAAGAATATATGGAGCCATAAATTCAATAAGCATTAAAAACATGCAACAAGAATAAATACAAAGAAAACCACACCTAAGATCACCACAGTACAATTCATGAATAGCAAAGAAAACATGACATCTTAAAAGCAGCCCGAGGAAAAAGAGATAGATTACTTTCAAAGGAACAATAGGATTAAGATTACAGCTTACTTCTCAGCGAAACTGACTGGATACTAGAAAATAATGGAATAACATTTTTAAGTGCTAAAGAAAAGAACTGCCCATTGGAAATTCTAGAGGCAGAGAAAATGTTGTTTGGCAGAAAAGATGAAACAAGGAAATTTGCAGACAAACAAAATTTAGAAAATATGTTCTCATTAGAACTGACTGAATTAAATTCTAAAGGGAGACCTGCAGGCAGAAGGAAGATTATCACAGATGAAAATAAGGACTTTATAAAGAATTATGTATAACAGAAAGGATACATAAGTGGATAAACCTAAATAAAATCTAACAACACAGAAGGGTAATAATAAAATATATCAAAAATTAGAATGCATTAAAACAAATGGAAGAGGAAAAAGTAGTAAAAGAAATTTAAGATCTCAGCATTGCTTGAGAAGCAGTAAAAGACCTAATAAGTCATGGTACATGTGTAACAGCTACTTATGTAAAAATAACAAGCTAATACAAGGGAAAATGGAATTTGAAGAAATCTCAAAGGAAGAAAGAAGAGCAAAAGGAACATAACAAGGTGGGACAAATAGAAAACACGGAGTAAACGGTCTATAAGAAAATACATTAACTGTAAATACTCAAAGGACAAGGATTATTGAAACAAACAAAAAACCTAATTCTATGCCACCTACAAGAGACAAGAGTCAGATTGAAAATGAAAGGATTCAAAAATTATGTCATAACAACAATAAGTAAAATTGAAGAAGATTTTTTAAGGTTAACATAGATTTGAAAGCAAAAAGTATCACTGTTGATAAGGCAGGATAATAAAATCCACTGTTACTTTACAAGGAATACATTATAAATCTAAACTTCAATGCAATATATGAAGGGAAATTCCAAAAATCTAAGTAGAAATAGAAACATCTAAATTACCTAGATCAGTAACACAGAACCACAACAACAAATCAGCAGATTATAGAAGATCTGAATACCATCATCAAAAACTTTGGCCTAAATTTACATAAAACACTGCACCAACAATGATGGAATATATATATTACGCAGAAATTTTTAGGTGCACATGGCACATTTATAAAATTGACTATATTCTGGTTATAAAACAAGACTTCGAATAAGCAAGAAATGTAAAACTATATAACCAATATTTTACCAAATACTTGGATATTAAAAACATACTTCTGCTCATTATGTAGGTCAAAGATAAAGTTGTAATGGGAATTAGAATTTTATTAATTGAATGATAATGAAAATATGCCATAACAAAACCTGTGGGTTGCAAATAAAGCTGTGGTCACAGAGAAGTTTATGTATTCAAATTATACTCTCTAAATGTAAAACGGAAAGGAATAAAGCAAGTAGAAGAGAACTTATCACCCTGAGGTAGGCAACTCCTGAACTGTACCTGGTGGGGAAGGCAGGGCAGAACTTCAGGAGGCCAGCTGAGAGCACGGTGAACACCTTGTCAGGAGCAGTCTCCAAGAAAGAGAATTTAATGTACAAAGGGATGACTAAAATATATTTAAGAGCTAGCACCCTGACCCCTCTTAAGAGTGACTTATGTTGCTGGGGAAAAAATAAGAAGTGCTCGATGTAGAAGGTGAATAGCTTTATAATTCCCAGGAGAATCTTGGTACCAGGACCACACAATAGAGAACTTGGAGTCCCCATGGCTAATCCAGCAGAGAGAAAAGGAGAAACACAGATGCGAGAGAAAATAAAGGGAACTCTTGGTGCAATTTGGTGCTGCTGCAGGCCCAAGTCCAGGTATGTGCTCTCTATCTCCACATCTTAAATAAAAGCCACCATGTTCCTCAGTCTTTCAGGTACTTAGAATTTCTCTTTAGAACCTGAAAATGGGGTCAGGTTTCCTGTCTGCATTGCTACAGTACAAAATAGAGGCAGGATGTTTGAAATAGTTCTCCATCTGGCAGAGGAGGCCTTGAAGCTGTGAGCCACTCGCTGCAAACCAGCAGGACATGAAGGATTCTTGATCAGATCTGAAGCTACTGGGAGGCCTTTGAGGAGTTAAATCCCATAGTAAATACTGTACCTTCAATGGCCCCTTCTCCCTCTCTGTCCAGCCTTCCTGCACTCCCGTGGGGGCCCAAAGGGGTTAAATGAGCACTCTTTGACTTGTACTTGGTGGTCCCAGAACTTGACGTGGGCTTGGAGACTTCCATGAAATGTCTGCCTTCCATCTACTGGCTTGGGTTTCTTGGTCTCTCTGCTCCAGGCTAATCCCTTCAACCTGCTTTTTCCATTTCTGCCAGTAATCCCCCTCTCCAGACCTTCCTAATGCTCTTCTGGGGCGGGAGGAGACTTACTGAGGGCAATGTTTATTTCTAGAGGGAGAGGTGGCCACATGACTTAACAGTGGTCGTCCCGTTGATTATTCAGTTTCTGTCTAGATTAGTCGTGGGTGTTTGTGCACCCCAGCCTCACCCCCAGGTGGCTTTAGAACACTGTCCTTATCTCAGCACTGAACCTCTCTCTAGCCTCCTTCCCTCTCTCTCCTTACCCATCTTTACTCACAGACTCGCAGGCTTTCTGCACCTCTGAGGAAGATAAGCACTTCACAGAACCTCTGCTACAGAACCAAACATATTGAAATGATTCTTTACGAAGATACTGAAACAACAGAAAATGAATACATGACGATTGTTTCTCCTGAGGGTTCAGTTACCTAGGGGGCCTTTAGCAAACTTTGATTGATAAATCTAACCTTTCCTTCCTTGGCAATAGTTGATCACACTGTGAGGAAAACAAGTTAGAGAATGGAAAAATAATATTTGGATTTCAACGAAATAATAAAGATGCAGGGACTATCTTTGACTTTTGCAAGGTGAGAAGAGAGTTTACATTTTGATTATTTGATGGCAGGAATCCCTTTTAAAACAGGGCCAGTCTGCATGATGCATTTAAAAATCAACCTTTTCAAATATAGCCATAACCCCCACGAGATTTCTTGATTTCTCTGGGTCAGATAAACCATCACATCTCACAGTGGTGCCCTGTATATGAAAGTGATAAACATAATCTGGAAGCACGGCAGTGGCTAAAACTATGGAGCTGGCAGCCATTCGCTGAAATGATTTTTTGCTTTTAATTCATTGCATAAAATGCTAATGTCCAAATTCAGGCAGGTAGATCTTACCAACCATCAAGAGCTTCAACCCTGCTAACAGCTAAGTATGCACTTTCAAACCTTACTTTGACTGCTCCAGAAACTTACTGGGTTTCTTTAATGCCTGTTACTATTTCCTTTGTGTCATTTTGTTTTTCTTTAAACACATAGCTGTGTGATCTTGGGGAAGTTATATTATTTCCTTGAGACTTGGTTGCCTTCTCTGTGAACATCTGGGTATAATTTTAGTATTGCTCAATAGAATTTTTGGTGATAATGAAAATATTCTATATCTGTACCATGCATTACAGTATTCAATAGCTACATGGAGCTAATAAACATCTTTGAAATATGGCAAATGCAACTGAGGAACTGATTTTTTAATCTTATTTTTAAATTTGTTTAAATATAAATAATGCCACGTGGCTAGCATCTGTTGACAGTACAGATCTACATAATATTTTAAGTACACTCTCCACTCAAAAACTCTACCATTCATTAACTCAACCTAAATATTTTTGCCCTCTGACAAACAGAAAATAATTTATGCTTCCCTTGAAATTATCTGTCAAGACCTTTGTCAGTTTGGGGACATTATATTCTTAAAATTGACTTTGCTTTATGAAACTTTAATAATGTTGGAGTTTCCTGCCCTTGCTACCACCTTTGTGATGATGGGAAATATTGTGGATGATCAAAGACCATTTCAAGAGATCATGGAGAGAAATCTCCTTTTGGATTTAATTTCATTATGAGGATGTCAAAATGCTAAATTACTTAAAATAAAATCCATACCGTTTTTATGCTAAGTTATATTCTACCTGTAGCTGGAAAAATGTGAAAAAGACTTTTAAAGAACTGCACATCTATTTTTGAAGCTGATTTGGCTGTTCAAGGCTTGCTAGCACTTTATCCATCTCAGTACTATTTCACTTAGTAAACAAATGCAGTTGCCATAATTGCTGCATATGTGTCTGTGTTCCCTTCTAGGCTATATGTGTTTGAAGTTAGAAACTATATTTATATCACAGCCCCTATGTATAGCAGAATATCCATTGCTAATTCAGATTGTGTTTTAAGATATGAGACAAAATTTAAGACTTTTATTATAGTCATAAACATCTAGCAAACCAACCAGAAAATAAAAGCTAATTTTCAGTTGGTTGGCCAAGAACAGAAAAGCGAAGAATTCCTAGTGCAAAACCATATTTCTAATAACTACTGTTGGATTTAGAGCACACACATGCTAAACTTATTTTAAAATATCTTCTTATCAAAGATTTGAGGTTGGACCTGAAAAGATATCAGAAGTGAAAATAGTCATGTGGTCTGACCAGCGTGGATCACACAAAGTAAGTGTATGCTATATATAAAGTAGATAAATTACGAGGTCCTACTGTATAGCACAGGCAACTATATTCAATACCTTGTAATAACCTATAATGGAAAAGGATCTGAAAAAGAAATATATATATCTGAATCACTTGGCTGTACATCTGAAACACAACATTGTTAATCAACTAGACTTCAAGTAAAACAAAACAAAACAAAAAAGTAAGTGTAAAGGGAAGTATAGTTTTATAAATTCACCTCTGATATCCAATGGACCAACTGAAAGACAACAGAAACTACAACTTTCTAGGAGACAGGGCATGGCCAGCAAACTAGGCCGTCACCCTCGGTAACGGTCATACCTGCCAAGAAATATACAGACTAGGCTGCATTCATGAATACATAGGAATTCATTTATCTGGCATTATTAGGCAATGAGGTATTGTATGTTAGGAGAAGTTTTTTTTAAATGACAAACTTAAGAGGAGTTATTTTAACCTTCACTCGGTAATTTTTTTCTAAAATTAAGAAATGTATCTACTGGTGTATCTAATGTTTCCTTGATAACTCGGGGTCATCAGTTCCATCAACGTTTGCATGAATAATGCGAATGGAAACAAGACAGGCATACTTACTGAAACTGAAAATGACATGGCACTGGCTGGAGTAACTAATGAGAGAGCAAGAAAAAAAACAAAAATGAAAACAAACCGTGATCAAGAAGCGATCAGTTAAGTTCTGACTTACTGTACTTAGTTTCAAAACGAAATACCACAAATCCCAGCGAGAGACTCCAGCATCATTAGCTGTCTTTCTCCTTTGTTTCCACCTTCCTTTCCTTTTCCTTCTATCCTAGATTGTTCCAGGAAGTGTTTATAGCTCCTTGCAAGACAAATTCTAATACTTGCTTTCTCTCACACAAACTTCACAATATGTGCATGTGATAAATGGTGTGGAGGTAAAAGGCAATTCATCACAGGGACATCTCCTATGAAAATAAAATTAGAAACCAGCTTCTAAACATGCAGAGAGAAGGGCGTGGTGTCAGGCACTAATTTCCTTGCGATTTCCTCTCCATTTCTAATAGACGTTCTTATTTACCAAGATCCCTTTTCATTGGTGTCCCATTCCAGACTGCTCCACTCCGCCCATCCTCATTCTGTAAAATACATTCATACTCTTTTGTGACCCTACTTATTTGCCCATTAAATAATCAATCATAGAACTGTTGGAATTAAATATAGAGTGAAATTAAAATACTTGAGTCACTTGGAGGGTTTAGCAGCTCCACCAGAAAATACTGGGCATGGATTTAAAAGAGGCTGCGTGGGACTTGCTCTTGTCCAAGTTCTTTCTCAAGAAGTATCTGAAATAAGCCTAAATTCAGAGTTAATCAGATTGGCCTGCTTTCTCAGGTGGACTGGAACTCATTGCTCTTTCCCCTCAACTCCCTGATGTCAGTGGCACTTTCCGGAGATGAGGTGGACTTCTCTGCCTACTGCAGAAGCTCAGTTTCCCCCCAGGCCCACTCCCTGTCTGAATCCCACACTGGAGGCCCGATGCCAGCCTTCCCAGAACATTCGTGGTCTCCTTTCAGTTTTTGACCTGCTCAGATTGAGTCCCTGTAGACTCTTCCTCAGCCTGAAACCTTATCTTCCACACCTTTCCCTGACCTCGATGGTTACCTTCCTACTTTAGGCCTCAGGTGCTTTAGCTATAAAATGATATAGTTGCCCTTAATTCTAAAGTCTTCTTTCTAAAGCTCTACAATGTGATGTTTCCTTGAAAATGTTTCTCTTTGCTGGTTTTAATTTTGTAGAGAATTAAAACCCCAGCTACTCTAAAAGACAGTTACATTGGATAAGGAAAGTGTGCTTTTGTATTTAGATTAACAGGGATGGAAGACGACTTAGTATGTTTTAAGATACTCATGGTCCGTTCTCGTGAGAGTCGGGGGAAGAAGGGGAAGAGAGTTAATAAAATACCAAACGATTGTGACAAATTAAGTTCACCAAGATGTAGTTGATTAGTTACTACTTGAATAAGCCACACAAATCCAATTCAAGTTGTCCTTTATTTTTCTAAGAAGGGATCCCAGTGAACTGAGTCCCATGTTCAGTAACTCCACGTTCAATGGCTTAGTCTTTAAAAACTGTTATGTTACTGGAAGAAGAAATATTGCCCATCAGTCCTAATTGATGTTTAGCTATCACGCACATTTGAAATAAATTTATTACTTTGCCTGATCTCAGTGTAATGCATTCCAAAGTGGCAAAGAGCACATGAAAAGTTATGGAGTCTCCATCTTCTACACTAAAGTGTGCAATAAATTACATATTATTTGGCCGTGAAATTCACAAGCCATAGAAACCACGCCATTAGCAATGTATACAGTGGTAATCAGCAGGTAATGAGAATGATATAAAACCAAACAAACTGTGTATGTTGGCACTGCTGCCAATTAAGCAATTATTAAATGCATTCATATGCATCTATGCTAGGTAAGCTCTTTGAGGGCAAGTGCTATGAATTCTACATACCTGTCAGGATATTATATATAGACCAGTTTCTATGGCCTTTATTCAGAGATGCTGAGAAAGGGTTACTGTGGGTAAATTCAGACCTTTTCTCAATATAGAATTTGGTCAACATGGATTCTGAACAGCAAAATTTCACAGTGCTTTCAATTTTCCTACACTAATTGCCACCTCAGCAAATGCAGGATTAAGTATAATGGATTATAAGAATTTAGAAAGGAAAGATGGAAGAGAAGAAGGAAGGTAGAAAAAAGGTGGGTATGGAATACTTCAACATTTATGTAAAGAGTGGACCTAAAACTAACCTGAAGTTACCCTGAGCTATTAGCATACGCTATAGAAACTTAAATGAAAAAATAAAAAACCCAGCAAGGGAAACTCAAAGATTCTTTGTTTTTTCACTTTACTGCATATACACGTCCATCTTAAACAATCTATGTGCTTATATCCAATAAGAGAGCATTGTTTCGCAAGGCTATTTGGGTTCTATCAGCATGTAAAGGTCGGACAACTCAACTTTAGCAGAGTCAGCCTTCAGGTGAATAATTGCTTCTCTCAGGTTGTGAGCATTTGAATTTTCCAGAAATGTTTCCCAAAACATGAAAATTAAAAGAGTCCTAGGACAGCGTCCTTTAGAAGTTTTATAGTATCAAGGTTTTTGGAGGAAGAGTATCCTTGTCGATTATCAACACAATGATTCCAAGCAGGTCAATTTATGCTGAGAATATTATATAACAGAACCCACTTCACCTCCATTATACTGACAATGATCTTCATTACTTCAACCTTGTGCTTCTTAGTAAAGTTGAAAATACTGAGCCAAGAACAGACAGTGACAATGCCAGAGACTCAGATGTACCTATAGGTGCCTTCAGACAACATCAGCCACCCAGGCTAAAGTTCTGGTTTAAAACATCCCAACATGAATGAATCTCAAAAACCATGTGCTGAGCAAGTGAAGCCAGATCAAAAGGGCACCTACTGTATTATTCAACTTACATGAAATTCTAAACTGGGCAAAAGTCATCTCTAAAGATAAAAAACAGATCCATGGTTGCCTTGGGGTGGGAGATAGGGATACTTTTGCAAAAGCCTAGGAGGAAACTTTCTAGGGTTTTAGAATTGTTATCTATCTTTATGGGGGTGGTAGTTATACAAATGTATACATTAATTACAAGTCACTGAACCGTTGACTAAAAATGTCTGCATTTTATTGTATGTAAATGATACCTTAATAAGGTTGATTACAAAATGAACCAAAACCAAAACAAAGCAGAAGAAAAAGCTCTCAAGACCTCAAAGGAAATACACTGTTTTCTTCCAGGGTACCAGATTGGAAATGAGGCATTGGTCTGTTCTACCCTCAGATTATCCCTAGGATTATCTAGTCTATTTTAAAGCACTAGAGTCCCCTATCAGGAAAACTCACCCCATGTTTAATTATTTTGATTTCTTCTCTGCCTCTTCTCCCAACACAGTGAAGCCATTCACGGAAGAAAAACCAGCTTTTTCCAACTTTGCATCATCGCATATTCTTT
The DNA here is from genome assembly GCF_039906515.1 of Pseudorca crassidens. Taxonomy (NCBI): domain Eukaryota; kingdom Metazoa; phylum Chordata; class Mammalia; order Artiodactyla; family Delphinidae; genus Pseudorca; species Pseudorca crassidens. The sequence continues at coordinate 153,250,180 of NC_090297.1, forward strand.
CCAAAGCTATTATTTATGGAATAAAATTTGGCTACACTTTGTAAAAATCTAGCTTTTTGAGACTTACAAATCTTAACAGTTAACCTATTGCCTCCACTGGAATTTATAAAAAAATTATTTTGAAAATGAATAGCTGAGACTTGACATTTTTGTTTTTTGTGATTTTCTCTTCCCCTAAGAGAGAAGTGAGTAGGAATGAGAAACACATACATAAAGAAAAAAAATTATCTTGCTGCCTTTGCATGGTTATAATTTATAGGAGGCCCTTTTCAACAATAATCTATTATCAGAATCAATAAAATATAATCTCCATGAAGGCCAGGCCAGGATATTTGTCTCTTTTTCAGCAGATTGCAATACGAACCACATTCATGGATATGCTTTTTGATGATCTTTGTAATACTGTAACAGTTGACCATTTCCTCATGCCTCTTCACCTTAACTTAAACCTGGTTTTTCACTAATGACCTCACATTTCCTTCTCTAACACTTGGTTGTGGACCTCTTTTCCAACTCCAACTCCAACTCGCATTTCACTCTGGAACCAAAGGAAGACTCACACCTTCCTCCTTTTTAGTGATACTTGAACGTCATTACCATATTATGATCACCCTGAAGAATACCCAGACAATTGTTATTTCAGAGCCATCTGACAGTTTGTAGCTCTAAAAATTAACTAAGGACCGCATTTGTCAAAAATATCCTAGTTTAAGATTTTGGTAATACAGCAACAGTAATTCCGAAGTCATTTATGACAATCAGTGTGGGAAACACCCTCCTTCGGGAAGATCCTTTGCCATACAATACTCTTTCCCTGTTTGATAATAGGGAAGAATGGCCGTGGAAAGTAACCTTTTGTGGAAAGAAATACTTGGCCTCGAGAAGGCTTGAAGTTCATACATTTTTCTTGAATTAGATTCTCCATTAATTACTTTATCCACAAAGAGGTAATTATCAGAGTTATGTAAGCAATTAAGGAGATGCTACTCCACATTCTTTCAGCTTGTTGACCCTTCTCACTTTATTTCATGTGGCTATCTGAAACATCAGTGATTTACATGTCTTTCTTTCTTTCTTTTTTTTAAACAGATTTCTGTGTCTGTGTGTCCCCATGATGAAAACATCATTAAAGTAAAATATCATGAATAGACTCTTAAGAAGCAGAGTCTACTTAAAGTCCTGGAAAATATGAAAGCACTAATATTCATGAACAACTCTACACTCTGAAAGTTACTCCAAATTTTGTTGATCTCTCTTTTGTCTAGGAGTTTTTCAAATTTTCTACCATGATCATTTGTTAGTTTTATAATTAATTAGTAAAGGCATTACATCATACAATCTTTTGTTATCCATTGCAGTTTTAAAACTATTCCTTTCCTTGTCCTCAGCAGATATGTCATAGATTATTAGTACACAAGCAAAGACTTTCAATGTAACAGTACTTTATAGTGAGAAGAACTATACTGAGCTATCTCTATCCTAAGACATTCACTAGAAAAGCACTAGGACTTCTTAAGCACTAGGAATACAGAGACGATCAAGGGGCAAGTTCCTTGCCTTCGAGTATACATAATCATTATAGCAAATGCTTAAAGAGCACTTAGTATATAACTCACCACAGCAGTCTTATTATCCTCCTTTTTAATAGGTGAGCAGAGGAAGCCACAGGGAAGTCATAGGGTAAAGCCAGAATTTGAACCTAGGTAGACTAGTACATTCTCCACGGCTTTAACTATTACGTTAAAATATATATATATATATAAGTTATATATATATATATAACTCCAAGTATTCCAAAGTTTCAAAACACTTATCTACCAAAACTCAAAAAGGAGCACACAAACTTGCATAGAAAATAAACATGTAAAAATTCATAAAGAAACCACAATATAACCTGCTCCACATAATATACTGACTGCAGTGTACTGGGCCTCTCCCATCCTTAGGTAGATGGAAATTACAACAAAATACTACTTTTCACCCTTGGAAGCCACAGCATCTCTCATACCAACCAACCAATTACTTCCTTAGAGAGAACAGGAAATTAACCTGAATATCATTATATATATATATATATGTGTATATATATATATATATGTGTATATATATATATATATATATATAGCATTACTGATGTAGAATCTTTGTTTAAAGACAATAACTTCAATAGCAGAGGGAACTTTACCATTGCAGGCTTCAGATAACCTCTATATTTCTCAGATTTCGTGCTAAATCATAAAATGCCGTATTGTGTCTGAAGCTATTTTTTCAATAGTCCATTTTCTTAAATGGATGAGCAAAGCAGTAAATACTGAGGGACATTTTGGCTCCCAAATCCTAAAGCCATTCTGATTATGCCTGGGTGATCATGGGGACGTCATCGGAACTACCAGAGGACTGGCTGAAATACCAGTTTTGTGGCCACCTTACAAATTAGAAATTATACAGAATCCAATTTTATTTTTTTGTTAAGTAATTCCTATGAGGCTTTTGGGATGTCAATGTAAAGTCCTTTCATGTGTAATCTTTATCCAGTAGATAGGGAACAATGCCAATCCCCGTCATAAATACTTTCACAACCTGACACTGAAAATCCACTGTAGGGCATAGGACCTGCAAATAGGATATGAATCACACACATCCACTCATTCAGACAACCCACAAATATTCATTTTTAAGTCTACTATATGCCAATAATGTACCGGCCTCTCAGACGCTAAACCATGCTAAATGCTGAAAGAGACATAGTTCTGGCCCTCCTGGAACTTATTACCTACAGAAGTGCCTTCATTGTAAATGGTCAGGTCTCAGCCAATGCTATTATCATCAGTGTGTGACCAAATGATACAGCTTGCTTTCTAAACAAGTTCCACACTCTTTGCTTTCAACATTTTTGCTTTCCTTCAAGCACATAATCCAGTGGTCAATTTCTCCCAGTTAGTGAGGTTTGGGGAAAATGTACCCAGTGAACATTTCCTTGTGGCCTCACTCTTTCCTCACACTCTCCTCTGTGCTCTTGAGCTAAAGAGTCCTGGATTAAAGTCACTTGCTCTAACCTTATTATTTTAAAATACGGCTGCTCCTGCTTTGAGGATTTCCACTGGACCAACACAGCAGCAAAGCAGCACTGAATCAGAAACAGGTAAATTTCAAAATGACAGCTCTAAACATATCCACTCTCCTTTTGTTTTCCTCCTATCCCTTTGCTCTGAACACCTCTGCCCTGAGGCTTTGCCTTTTACCCTTCTCTGATTATAGCTCCAAAAGGGTTTCCAAGAGCAGGGAGTATTTACGGTTTCATTTGCTCCCAAGTCCTTTGTGGAAAAGGATACTTGCTTCCTGATTCTTACTAATTCCACACTCACATCATCAACACAAAAATCATCATTTAAAAAAAATATCCTCAGCTTCATATTTCTTCTGGGCCAACACTGAAAGAATATTTTCAAAGAAACAATATCCTCTCTCCTTTGCTCTTCTGAGTTTCACGTTCTTAACCTCCAGTCTCATTTTCAACCCTTATAACGGGATGCATCACAAAAACAGAAGAAAGTTCTTTGTGCTTTCCTGTACCAGCTAATTATTCTAATTTGTTCTGTCTCTACCGAACAGAATGTGAAATCAACACAAAGCCTTATTATGTGACCTCTTCCAAGGGAATGGTCTGAGAGTTGTCTATGTACTAATGAAGCTCAGTGTGTATTAAGGGTTGACTGAAGCAATCATCAGGAATTTTCATCCCTTAAATTAGTGTTTTCCACCAAATGCACATTTTCATTTCAGATAATATAACTTTTAAGTTCAGAATACAACTGGACAAAAGAAAAGAAAAAAAGGTAACCAACACAACATTAGCAGTAATAACACAGTAACAGCTATCATCCTTCCCTGAGGAATTCAGCCTACTTTATGGACACAATTTAGTACAAACTCATAAGAAAGCTAACAAAGCCCCAAACCACTTCACAACAGCGTAGAGAGGTAAAGGTCAGAAATTATTACTGCCAGACCCAGCAGACAATGGCACCTACCGGAAGGAGCACAGGACAGGAAAACCTGGAAGCCTGTGTTCCAGTTTCGGTTATTCCTGTAAGCATTAGTATGATCTGAGTGAACTCAGCCTGCCTTGCTTTTTCTGTTTATAAAAACCTACATCATCCTCTCAGTAGAATGAAATGCCACATCTGAAAAGTTGCAGATCTCTTTAGGAAAGAAACAAAACTCATGCTTTCCAACCAAAATGGAATAATTCAGTCAATGGAGACTTAATAAAAATCTGCCATAAAGCAATTGTTTACTTGAAATCTATCTTTTGTGGTATATTTATTGGGGTAAGGAGTGTAAGCATATCATAATTAGAGTTACCAATTATTCCAGAAATCAAGGTCATTGAGTTCAGATTCCAACTTTGACCCTGACCCAGGCTTACAGAGATGTAAGATGTCCCAATACCTCATATCCACCATACATGGGAGAAACAAGGTATGCAGACAGATCCTCTTGTAAATATCCCATATGTAGTGGTTTTAATACAGGGTCTCAGATTCATTGCCATTCTTCGCATCCAGATGTGGGCATTTTCTCTTGAATTTGGGCAGGCTTTCCATGGCTTCAAACAATAGAGCAGGGGTCAGTAAATTATGGCTGGTGGGCCAAGTCTAGGCCTCTACCGGCTTTTATAAATGAAGCTTTATTGGAACACAGCCATGTTCCTTAGTATATGTATTGTTTGTGTCTGTTTTCACATCACAGAAGCAGAGCTAAGTAGTTGCAAAAGAGACTGTATGGCTTGTAAAGCCTAAAATATTGACTGTCTGACACTTTATGGAAAAAGGTCTCCAAAGCCTGCAATAGTATATAATGAAAGTGATGTACATCTTATGTAACATCTAAGACTAGGTCATAAAAGGTCATGCAGCTTTTGCATGATTCTCGTGGAATGCTTCAACCCTGGACACTCATTCTCTTGGGATACTCTATCTTGAATCCTAACTACCACGTTATGAGAAGTCCAAGCCACATGGGCAGCCATCTATAGGCACTCCAGTCAACAGTCCTTGTTGGGCCCAGTCTTCAAGGGCCAGACATGTGAATTAAAATTATCTAGATGATTCCAGCCCCAGCCATCTGAATCCTCATGAGCTGAGGTTTCAGACATCAGTCATGGAGTAGAGACAAGCCATCTCCTCTGTGTACTGTTTGAATTGCTGACCCACAGAATCTGGGCACATATTAAAATTTTTGTTTATTTCACCACTAAGTTTGGACTTCTTTATTATGTAGCAATAGATAACTATAGCACTGTGTCTGTACACAGATCTACATTTCACAGAGCACATACTTTTAGATGTGAATGTTGACTGCTCAATTTCTAAGAAGAACGTATACACACACATAGGTACAAACTGTTTATGTATATGTAAATATTAGACCTATATAAACTAATCTATATTATCCATAAAATGAGGGGGCCTTGATAATGGCTAACATTATTTTTCGGTATTTATTGTGTTCCAAGAACTGATAAATTCTTGCATTGTATGAATTTTCTCTTTTAACCGTCATAGCAACTCCCTAAGAGAAGTAATGTTATCTCTATTTTATAGGTGAGAAAACTGAGGTAAAACAGATAACATGCTCAAGAGTACTCAGCAAGTAAATTTTAGAGTCAAGATTTGAACCCAAGTTCTCAAGTTTTAGATCCCTTACTCATACTCACCAAGCTATATACTGAGGAAGAGGATGAAAGCTGAAGCCATTACCTCATGCTCAAGAAGTTAGACAGAAACTTAACAGGTATATTTGAAAGAAGACAGGACTTGGAGTCATAAGTCCAGAGCCTGAGTTATGAGATGAATTCTCCTCTCATCTAGATATAGGTTTGTTTTTAGAAAATGAAGAAGATCACTGCATAATTTGATTGTTAATTTCTGTACTTAATGATTACCAAAGAATGGAATTTCACCAGGGAGCTATTTTGCAATGACATAAACTATTTTATTTTTTTGGTTTGTTTTTGTTTTTGTTTTTGCGGTATGCGGGCCTCTCGCTGTTGTGGCCTCTCCCGGTTGCAGAGCACAGGCTCCGGACGCGCAGGCTCAGCGGCCACGGCTCACGGACCCAGCTGCTCCGTGGCATGTGGGATCTTCCCGGACTGGGGCACGAACCCGTGTTCCCTGCATCGACAGGCGGACTCTCAACCACTGCGCCACCAGGGAAGCCTGACATAAATTACTGATTCAAAATCAAACCATTATTATAAATTGTTGATTCAAAATCAAATCTTTATTAAGTCTCCCTTGCATCAGAAGTCTTTCCCACTATTCTTTTCTTTTGAAACCCTTTCCTGTCTACTCTTGGCCAAAGCTTGAAGCCTAATTTAACACTTGGAAATAAAATAATGAAATAGTCATAACACAGCAATTCCAATGCCTACTGAAACGGAAGCTCTAAATAATTTTTTTTTTAAGTTTTTTTTTTAAAGTTTTTTTTTTTGCGGTACACGGGCCTCTCGCTGTTGTGGCCTCTCCCGTTGCGGAGCACAGGCTCCGGACTCACAGGCCCATCGGCCATGGCTCACGGGCCCAGCCGCTCCGCGGCACGTGGGATCCTCCTGGACTGGGGCACAAACCCGCGTCCCCTGCATCGGCGGGCGGACTCTCAACCACTGCGCCACCAGGGAAGCCCTCTAAATAATTTTTCAGATAATTTAGGAAATTAAAAATATTTACATCATAGATGCAAAGACAGAAGTTACTTGTGTAATAAATGGTGAGACAAAAAGTTTCTGGTCAAGTAGATTTGTTTAAATATGAACACTAATCTGAGTTCTACCCCTGTGCTAAAACCCAGTGACAGGTTGCATACAGCTTCTAAAGGGATACAGTTCAGTGCATTGGGTCAAATTCATGCCATAAAATGTGGTATTAGTAGTACTAGAAGACAGAGTGACTGTCTTCTTTGGGACATAGATGAAGACCCCAAGATAGACAATATCAAGGACAAATTATGTAGAATAAGATATTATCTCAGTCCTTGGAACATGTCATCCAGGATAGAAAAAGAAGTGGATTTATTATCAAGTACATGAAGCCAGAGACAGTAAGCAATGAGTGGTAGTTGGTTAAAATAGACAGGTTTTAGAAGTAGAGGCACGGACGTAGAAAACAAACTTAGGGTTACCAGGGGATTGTGGCGGGGAGGCTAACTTGGGAGATTGGGACTGAAATATACACACTACTATACATAAAATAGATAACTAATAAGAACCTGCTCTTCTTATTAGCACAGGGAACTCCATCAAAACTCTGTAATGGGCTATTTGGAAAAGACTCTAAAAAAAAATAAAATTGGGGCTTCCCTGGTGGTGCAGTGGTTGAGAGTCTGCCTGCCGATGCAGGGGACACGGGTTTGTGCCCTGGTCCGGGAAGATCCCACATGCCGCGGAGGGGCTGGGCCCGTGAGCCATGGCCACTGAGCCTGCGCGTCCAGAGCCTGTGCTCCACAACGGGAGAGGCCACAACAGTGAGAGGCCCGCGTACCGAAAAAAGAAAAAAAAAAGTGGATATATGTATATGTATAACTGATTCACTTTGCTGTACACCTGAAACTAACACAACACTGTAAATCAACTATACTCCAATAAAAAATTTTTTTAAAATTAGGATTTAAGAACCATAGTCAGGGAGCAGTGTGGATTGGAAAGATCTGGCAAGAAATATTTCTGCATCCTCAGACAGTGCTCCCCAAGCTGGCTATTGCAAGGGTGAGCATTTAAGAGATCTTTGACCTAAGGAGGACATGAGATTAACAATCTATCCCAATGTGCATGAATTATTCTCCTCGGTGCTATCAGAAATCAGATGGCATCCTAGAGCAAGCGTCAGCACATCTTTTCTGTACAGGGTCAGATAGTAAATATTTTGGATTTTCTGTACCATACGTCTCTGTTGCAACTGCCCATCTGCTGCTGTAGCACAGAAACAGCCATGCACAATACGTTAATGAATGAGTGCGGCTGTGTTCAAGCAAAACGTTATGTACAAAACCAGGAGTCAAGCGAGATCTGATCAGTGGGCCAGCGAGATCTGATCAGTGGACCAGAGTGTGTGGACTCCAGTTCTGGGTCAGTGTTCACAGCTGAATGAGTCATGAGGCCTTAAGTTCCAGTTCTCATTGTACTACTTTCTACCTGGGTGAACTTGGGTTCATCCTTTTATTTATATGGGCCACTGTATTAGTCAAGGTTCTCCAGAAAAACAGAACCAACAGCATGTGTATACAATGTGCCCATATATACTGATAGATATAGATCTAGATATCGATATTGATGCCTAGATCTATATCCATATCTATATAAAGATAGAGAAAGAGAGAGATTTTAAACAATTGGTTCACACAATAATAGAGGCTTGGTAAATTCAAAATCTGCAGGTTAGCCTGTCTAGAGACTCTAGGAAGACTTGCAGTTCAATTTCTGTAAGTCTTCTGGCAGAATTCCTTTTTGCGACAGGGAGGTCAGTCTTTGTTTTATTAAGAGCTTCAACTGATTGGATGAGGCCCATGCATATTATGGAGGATAATCTGCTTTACTCAAAGTCCGCCACCAATTTAAATATGAATTTCATCCAAAAACACCATCACAGGGACTACCCTGGTGGCACAGTGGTTAAGAATCCGCCTGTCAATGCAGGGGACACAGGTTTGAGCCCTAGTCTGGGAAGATCTCACACGCCATGGAGCAACTAAGCCTGTGCACCACAGCTGCTGAGCCCGTGCACCTAGAGCCCATGCTCTGCAACGAGAAGCCACCGCAATGAGAAGCCCGCGCACCACAACAAAGAGTAGTCCTCGCTTGCTGCAAATAGAGAAAGCCCACGTGCAGCAACGAAGACCCAATGCAGCCAAAAATATAAATAAAACATAAAAATTTAAAAAAACACAAAAACACCATCACAGAAATATCCAGAATAATATTTGACCAAATAACTGGGCATGGTGGCCCAGACAAATTGACATGGAAAATTCACCACCTAAGCCATAGTTTTGTCACCTTTTACTGAGAAATATGACTTATCTGAACTATTTTGATACCTAGAAGATACCTTCTAGAGGTAACACCCTCAGTTTTTTACACGGTAGGCAGTAGAGGGAAAGAGTCCATTTGCCCAGTCAGATGACACCTAAAGGATAAAATTCTGTCTTTTCTCTCCAACCCACAAGGATGAATGCCAAAAATACATCACTTATATCTGCTTTAGCTAACATAGGATAGGTCTGGAACAGACCTATGCTCCCAGTAAGTCTCATGAAATGCTGTTTCATTAAGGGGAGACTTTACTTGCTAAGATTGGAATCAAAACAGGGTGGTGGATGAAAAACTGCCCAAGGATATAAGCTCATGCAAGGAAGCAGGAGAGAGAATGGGTATCCGAAGATGTGCGCTCTGAGCCAACACTAATTCCACAGCATCAGGTTGTAATTCAAGGAGCCCAACTGCTGGGTTTTTTTTCCCCTTCTTTTTTCCCCCAAAGAGGGACAAGCATACTGACAAAGGAAGAGCATTAGTCACCACAGATAAATTCCTTTTTAGAGGTGATCTCGCAAATGATTTGGCTCAATGTAGACTATGATTTGGCTCCAAAAACCATAAGCTAGGGCATTTCATTCCAGGTCCCTCCTCAAATATCCATGATGGGTAAAACTTTGGCATCAGTAGGGCTTGAAATCTCCCCAGGTGATTATAATATGTAACCAGGGCTGAGAAACTGGAGATGTAGAGAGAATTTAAATTGAACTTTAGTTAAACAGTAAAACAAGCTCCGACTCTACTGGCTGGAGCTAGACAAGGGATATGGATTTAGTGGGATGAGAAGATAAAGAACACCAGGGAGTAAATCAGATGCTTTACACCTGTGCTTAGCTAATTGCTACTCAGATAATTCAGACAATCTTACAGCACCTGAACCCTGAAAGTCCTTAGTTCTGTTTAAAAAAAAAGTAACTCTTCAAGTAACTGAACTCTGAGAATAATGTAAATCATAAAGAAAAAGAAGAAATTTTATTTTTGAATTAGTTCATTTCATATATACTATTTCACTTTCATGGTATTAACTAGTTATCTTTCTTTTCATTTTATGTTTGAGGAAAGTAAGGCTTTAAAAATCTCAGTAATTTTCTCAAGGTCACTTGTTAAGGGTGTGGGAGGCAGCATAATGGCTCCTAAAAATGCCTTCACCCTAATCCCTAGAACCTATTAATATCTTACCTTACATGGTAAAGAGGACTTTGCAGATATGACTGAAGTTATAGACCTTGAGATAGGAAGATTATCCTGGATTACCTCATGGAACAAATCTAATTGCATGAGTCCTTAAAAGCAGAAAACCATTCCCAACTGTAGAAAGAGAAAGAGAGAGATGTCCTAATAGAAGCAGAATCAGAGAGATGCAGCATTTTGGGTTTTGTAGGTGGAGAAAGGGGACTCTGAGTCAAGGACTACAAGTGGCCGCTGGAAGCAGATAAAGTCCAGGGAACAGAAACACCCATAAGAGCCTCCAGAAAAGAATGTAGCTCTGCCAACACTTCTTTTTTCTTTTTTAACCATCTTTATTGGAGTATAATTGCCTTACAATGGTGTGTTAGTTTCTGCTTCATAACAAAGTGAATCAGCTATACATATACATATATCCCCATATCTCCTCCCTCTTGCATCTCCCTACCACCCTCCCTTCCCTATCCCACCCCTCTAGGTGGACACAAAGCACAGAGCTGATCTCCCTGTGCTTTGTGGCTGCTTCTCACTAGCTATCTATTTTACATTTGGTAGTGTATATATGTCCATGCCACTCTCTCACTTCATCCCAGATTACCCTTCCCCCTCCCTGTGTCCTCAAGTCCACTCTCTATGGCTGTGTCTTTATTCCTGCCCTGCCCCTAGGTTCTTCATAACCATTTTTTCTTTTCTTTTTAGATTCCATATATATGTGTTAGCATACGGTATTTGTTTTTCTTTTTCTGACTTACTTCACTCTGTATGACAGTCTCTAGGTCAATCCACCTCACTACAAATAACTCAATTTCATTTCTTTTTATGGCTGAGTAATATTCCTTTGTATATATGTGCCACATCTTTATCCATTCATCTGTCGATTCTGCCAACACTTTTACTTTACTCAATTGACTTGAGTAAATGTCAATGTCAGACTTGTAAGGTAATAAATTTACATTGTTTTGAGTCACTAAATTTGGGGTAATTTGTATGAAAGCCATAAAAAAAATACAGAGGTCCTACAAGAGCCAGGCTATATATTTATACTTAAGTATTTCTGAAATGAATTTAACCTTGTGATTGACAGCAGCAGCAGTAGCTTCCAAGGGATCCCACCACACACCGGAGGCAAAAGCAGCCTAATACAAAGCAGTGACAGCAGCAGGTCACTGCCCTACACTTGGGGTAGAGGGGGACTTGATCTACTATAGCAGCAGCATAGCCTGAATGGGAACCCATCCTCCTGTGGCACTAGTCCCATCAACATTAGTCTAATCTGCTAGCATCTGCTGTGCCAACAGGCCCAACATATACAAACCCTCCAACTCAGTAGCATTAAGTGAGCCAGGCTCAGTGTTTCCTGAAACTCATATCCAATGGCACTGGAAATCCAAGGTATCACCTACTGTTATGAAAACATAAACAATAACAGAAGACTGGGAACTTCAGAAAGAAAAGGGGAACAATGGGATGGGTGAAAACAAATACGGTAAATATGAGAGACTATCATTAGCCTCATGAGTTTCTTAAATTCTATATGATTGTCAAAGCAAAAATGATGACACCACCTGATGTGGTTCTCAATGTAGAGAAAGGAAATACTACAAAAAATCATACTTTAAAACTGGGAAATATTAAGAGACCTAAATGGAAGTAAAATTTTGAAACTTCACTTGAAGTAATAAAACACTGATTCCAGTAGGCTATGATAAGTTACATACGTATAGTGTAATGCCAAAAGCAACCACTAAGAAAACTATACAAACAGTATACACAAATGATTCTAAATAAATTAAATTAAAATATGTTTAAGTAAAACCCACAAGAAGGCAAAATAAGAGAAACACAGGATTGAGAAACTAAGGTAAAAGACAAAACAAAAAATAACATGGTAGACCAAATCTTTGACATGGCAATAATTACATTAACTGTAAATGATCTAAATAACCAAGTCAAAGACAGAGATTGGAAGAGTAGATTAAAAAATCGCAAGCATGGTCCACCTATATACTGTCTATAAGAAGCTTACTTTAAACATCATGATATAGGTAGTTCAACGTAAAAGGATGAAAATGATATATCATGTGAACATTAATCAGAAAAAGCAGGAATGGCTATATTAACATCAGATAAAGTAGAATTCAGAGCAAAGGAAATAATTAGGGGCCAAAAGGGTCATTACATAAAGATAACAGGAATAATCCACCTAGATGACCTAGTGATAGTAAATGTGTGTGCACCAAACAACAGAACTTCAAAATACATGAAGCAAACACTGAAAAAGGTTAAAGGAGAAAGTTTTAAATCCACAATTATTATTTGAGAATTCAACACAGCAATTTATAGAACTACCAGAGAGAAAAATCAGCAAGGATATGGAAGAACTGAAAACAGCATCAATCAGCAGGATATAACTGACATTTAAAGAACACCCTCAATAAGAACAGAATACATATTCAAGTGTCCATGGAACATTCACTCATATACCATATACTGGGCGATAAAAAAACATTAGCAGATTTAAAAGAATTAAAATCAGAGTATGTTCTGTAGCCATAATGGAATCAGACTAGAAATCAATAAGAGAAAGACAACAGGAAAATCTTCAATCACATGAAAACTAAACATCACAATTCCAAATAACTCATGGGTAAAAAAGACAGCATCAAGGAAAAATTTTTAAATGCATATAATAAAAGAAAATGGAGATATAACAGATCAAAGTTTGCGGAATGAAGTGAAAGCAATGCTGAAAGGGAAGTTTATAGCACTAAATTGGGAAAGAAAATAATTCAAAGCAATAATCTAATTTTCTATATTAAAATAGTAAAAAAGGAAGAGGGAAAAACACTAAACAAGCAGAAAGAAGGAAATAATAAAGATGAAACAGAAATCCATGAAACTGAAAACAGGAAAATGGGGGGGAATCAATGAAACAAAAGGCTGGTTCTTTGAAATAAACAATCTAATCAATAAAGATCTAGCAAGACTGATAAAGATAAAAAGAGAGATGGTACAAATCACAGATATCAGAAATGCAACCAGGGATACCATGACATATCCTGCAGGTTAATGAGGGACAAGTTATTATGAACAAGTCTACACTACAAATTCAAAAATGTAGATGAAATGGGCCAATGCTTCTACACCCAAAACTACCAAAACTCAGCCAAGATGAAATAGATAATCTCAATTTTCCTGTACCCATTAGCAACACGGATTTTTCATTTAAAAACTCCCAAAAGAAATATTCAGGCTTAGATGTTTCACTTTTACCCAAGACTTAAAGAATTAACACCAACTTTACATGATTTGATAAAAAACAGAAGTAGAGGGAACAGTTCCTAATTAATTTTATGAAGCCAGTATTACCTTGATACCAAAACCAGACAGGGATAGTATAGAAAGAAGAAAACTACAGACCAATATTTTTTATGAAATTGGCTGTAAAAATCCTCAGCCAAATATTAGCAAATTAAATCCAGAAATATATAAAAAGAATAGTATACCATGACCAAGTGGTATTTATTCCAGTTATGCAAAGTTGGTTAAATATTTGAAAATTAAACAATGTAATCCACCATATCTAATAGATTAAGGGGGAAAAGTCATGTGATCCTATCCATTAATGCAGAGAAAGCATTTGACCAAATCCAATCCCATTCATGATTTTGAAAAAAGAAGAAAAAAAACTTCAAGCAAACTAGGAATAGAAAAGGAACATACTGAAACTCATAAAGATGATCTACAAACAACCTATACCGACATTATATTTAACTGTGAAAGACTGGATGCTTTCTCTGTAAGATCAGAAACAAGGCACCGATATCTGCTCTCACCACTTTTATTAAATATATTACTGGAGGTTCTAGTAAGAAAATAAAGCAAAAATAAATAAATACATAAATTTAAAAGTTAAAGTTTTAAAAAGTTTATTTAAAAGATAAAAGGACTATTCCTACTATGTTGAATAGGAAGGAACATATCCTACTGAATGTTGAATAGTAATATATCCTATTATATTGCATAAGGAGAAGTAAAGTTGTATCTGAAGATGAGATGATAATCTAAATGGAGAAAATACCAAGGAATTCACAAAAAGCTTGAGAAATAATATTAGTTTGTAAATGATTTAGAGTACAAGATCACCACAATTTTATCAAATTATATATTAATAACAAATGTGTAGAAGCTTAAATAAAAGTATGTGATGTCATTTACAACTGACCTAAGTAAATACTTAAATATAAGCCCAATAAGACATTTATAGGACCTCTATACTGAAAATTACAAAATGCTGATGAAGAAAAATTAAAAAGTCCCAAAGAAATAGGGAGACATACCTTGTTCATGGATTAGAAAACACAACATAATAAAGATGTCAATTCTCTCCAAGACAAGAAGCTTAACACAATTACTCTTAAAATGCCCTCAAGGTTTTTGTGGATATAGACAAGCTTATTCTAAGATTTATGTGGTAAGAAGAGGCTGAAGAATAGCTAAAACAATTTGTAAAGGAAGATTAAAATGGGAGGAATTAATCTACCCAATTTCAAGATTTTGCAGTAATGATGGAGGGTAGATACATAGATCAATGGAATGGAATAGAGAACCCAGAAATAGACTGACATAAATACATTTAACTTGTTTTTGACAGCAGTGCAAAAGCTATCAAGGAAGAATAGACTTTTCAAAAAATGGTACTGAAACAGTTGGACATCCCTCGACAAAAACAAACAAAAAATGAACCTTAACCTCCACACCTTACACAAAAATTAAATCAAAGTGGATCATAATCTTAAATATAAAAGCAGGACATTTTTAGAAAAACAAATAGGAGAAAATGTTTGGCATCTAGAACTAGGGGAATAATTCTTAGACTTGACACCAAAAGTATGATCAATAAAAGCAAAAACTGATAAATTGGATTTCATCAAAATGAGTTAAAAATGCTTCATAGAAGATCCTTTTAAGTGGATGAAAACTCAAATTACACAGTGAGAAAACATATTTGAAAATCCCATATGAGACAAATGACTTGTATCTATAATATACAAAGAACTCTCCAAACAACTTTAAAAAATCCAACTAGAAAATAGGCAGAAGACAGGAACAGACATTTCATGGAAGAGAATATACACATGGCAAAGAAGCACATGAAAAGATGCTCAACATCATTAGCCATTAGGGAAATGCAAATTAAGACCATAATGAGATGTCAGAGAACAACTAAAATTAAAGTATAGTGACAACATCAAATGCTGGTGAGTACGTAGAAAAATTATGTCACATCACTGGTGGGAAAATAAAATGGTTTAGCCACTCTGAGAAACAGCTTGACAGTCTCTTTTAATCCTAAAAGTAGATTCACCCTACAATGCAGTAATTGTACTCTTGAGCATTTATCCAAAAGAAACAAAAACTTAATTAAGTTCCCACAGAAACTTACACATAAATGTTCATAGCAGTTTTATTTATAATAGCCAAAAACTGGCAACTACCCAAATGTCTTTCAGTGGATGAATGTTGAAACAAATTGTGATAAAATCTTATGATAGAATACTACCGAGCAACAAAAAGGAACAAATTATTAATATATGCAAAAATTGAAATGAACTTCAGGGGAATGATGCTGAGGGAAAAATTTTGAAAAGCCAATCTCCGAAGATTAAGTAATTCATGATTATGTTTACATATTATTCTTAAAATAACAAAACTGTGGAGATGGAGAACAGATTAGAAGTTGCCAAGGGTTAGAGTGGGGGTAGAAGGTACAGCGGGGGAACTCTGTGAGGTTTTTGTGGTCCCAGTAAAAATAATACAGCAATCTTGGTTTTAATCCCTAAAGATTTTTAAAAGCAATTCCTAATAAGAGGTGTCCAGATATTTAGCAATGGCAGCAGATTAGAGGTATAGCTCCCCAACATGACGACCTCAAAAGAGATCATACTAATTCAATGCATATGTTAATTTCAAAAAAAAAAGGCCAGTCACAATATTTAAATGGTATATATCTTAACGATATTATTCTAAGTATCCAGCTATATCAGATGGACTAGCAAGATTTTCTGTACCTTCAACCTTATTTAAGACAGTTAATCTTATAATAAGACAGTTAAAAAAAGAAAAAGAAAAAAAAACAAACCTCAGCTACAGTTGGATATTCTCATAGGAAGATGAGGTGAAAATATGTAGCAGCGGTTCAAAAGCTTAAGCAGTGGCACCTAAATTTGGTTGCGCATTAGAATCATCTGAAGCACTTTAAAAAAAACCCTCACACTGACGGTTGGTCATCCTAGACCAATAAAATCATTTTAAATCTCCTCAGACGATGCCAATGTCTAGCCAGAACTGAGAACCAGTGGACTAAGCAGAAGGGGATGTTTCTACAAAGATCTCTTAACAATAAGTCCTTTCACCCAATCAGATTTACCTCCCCGCAAAGGGCTAAAGAACGCTAGATGTTGTCCATACTTGCTTAGATTTAATTAGCACTTGTGACTTGCCCAAAACCTAGATCATGTTTCCCCTACATTTCATGTTATTCCCTAAGTTTTTCAAACCCAGGGCTAAGGGGTTTGCCAGGATGAGATTTTAAGTGCTCACACAGGGGAAGTCCCTGGCAAACCAGGACAGCGGTCCCTCTACATTGAAATGTAAAGCATCCTAAATAACCCTGCCACTGCTCCCAGATCCTAGTCTGTGCCAACCAGTGGAGAAAAGGCATTCTCCGTTACTACCACGGCAAATGCTGCTGTACTTGCCTTGGCTGGTCCCTATCTTTTCCAGGCGCCACTCCCCTTCACCTGCTGGTGGACGCTTTGGCCAGCTGACAATGCAGATATTTTCAAACTTTAATGCGAATAAAAATCATCTGGAGGGCCTGTTATAACAGAGATCACTGAGCACACCAGAGTTGCTGATTCCATAGTGCTGGGACAGGGCCCTAAAACTTGAATATCTGACACATTATCAGGGGACGCTGGTAAAGCTGGTCAGGTTGTTACCGAATGCAGGTTCGTGTGTCTGAAGCACAGTGAGGCCAAACAAACCTAAAGGTTGGAGTCTGGAGCAGAGAAAGGTTTATTGCAGGATCGAGCAAGGAGAGGGGTGGCCCGTGTTCCAAAACACCCTGAAATCTCCAAAGGATTTCAGCAAAGCATTTTTAAAGGCCAGGTGAGGGAGGGACGTCCCAGGGAATGTGATCAGCTCGTGCACAATCCTCTGATTGGTTGATGTTGAGGCCACAGGGCAGGTAACATTATCCATCCTTAGGTGCCAGAAGGTCTGGGCGCTATGTGCTCACGATCATCAAGGAGTTAATTTCTTCCATTGGGTGGTGGTTTTTAGCATCTTAAAACTCAAGAAACATGCCTGAGATACTATTATCTGAGTACTTCAGAGAGGAACTACAGCAGAGGATATGGGCGATGGGTCTGTCCTAGGAAGGCCCCATAGGGTTCTGCTTGGTTACAAGGTGACCATACTTTGAGAACCACTGCTCTAGTGGCTTGGAATGTTAAGAAAGTAATGGAAGAATCCCTTCCCAGGTCTAGATTCTAGTATCGCCAGCTATTTTGGTGGGGGGAAGGGTAAGTTTTGTCCTTGCTTGGACTTCTTGTTCATTTATATCAAAGCCTATTTGAGGCAGTGCGCTCAGCAGTCCTGCAGTTCTGTCTTTTGCTTCAACAGTGTTTGGAATGAACAGACCCAGGGACACTCCTTGCTCCAGCCCCCGACCACCCTCCAACCTTTCTTCCTGTCGCAACCTTTGGAATCAGCCACTCAGCTATCCTCAGCCTCCAGGACAGGCCAACACCGGTTTTTGAGCTTAGTTCCTTATCACTGATCAACCACGAGTTCCCAGGTTCTTCAGAATTATTCCATCGAGGTGGAGGCCGCCGTCCACCGCCTGTTTAACATGCATCTGGGGACACTTACCTCTCTCTGAGCTTCTATTTCGACAGCAACAATGGGACTCTGGACAGTGTGGGCCACATTTTTCGCCAACTGGCTGAGGAGAAGTGTGAGGGCGCCCAGCGTCTCTTGAAAATGCAAAACCAGTGCTGTGGCCGCGCCCTCTTCCAGGATGCGCGGAAGCCTTCTCAAGATGAGTGGGGTAAAACCCAGGACGCTGTGGAAGCCGCCATTCTTAGGGAGAAGAACCTGAACCAGGCACTATCGGATCTGCGCGCCCTGCGTTCCGCCCACGCAGACTCCCACCTCTGTGACTTCCTGGAGAGCCGCTTCCTGGAGGAGCAGGTGAACCTCATCAAGAAGATGGGTGACCACCTGACCAACCTCTGCAGGCTGGCTGGTCCGCAGGCTGTGCTGGGCGAGTATCTCTTTGAAAGGCTCACCCTCGAGCACAAACAGGAGTCTCTGAAGTCCAGCGGCCTCTGAGGAGCCCCTCTGGCGTCAGAGCTTCTGCCTGATGCCCCGCTCTGCAGCCACTAGGCAGCTTTGTAACTGCCCTGGAACCCTCTCCCAAGCCTTGGACCAAATGGAAACAATAACGCTTTTTGCAGAAGAAAAACAAAAAGCCTATTTGAAACACAAACAGGATAAAGAGAAAAAAAGAAATATATATATGTATATATATATATACATATATATATATTCATGTTCTTTTAACATATGAATTGCCCCACTTTATCTGTGTGAAATAAGTTTGTTCCCGTTATTGGGTTGGTTCTCAAGCTTTGCTGCTCGTTTGAATTACCTAAAGAGCTTTTAAGAGAAACATTGTTGTCTGGGTCCCAGCCCCAGAGATTTTGATTCAGTAGGTCTAGGGAGGAGCCTGGGCACGGGGAGGTCTCAGAGTTCCCCAGGTGATTCTAATGTGCAGCAACTTTGTGAACCACCTCTTGGCTTCAATCCAGCTAGTGATGAGATATTAAATCTAAGACACATGGACTAGTGCGTGAGCTCTGTTGCTAGGTGTATTCCATTTTCTTCCTCCTGGAAGATTCGTGCCAGGGAAAATGACTGATAGTTGTGTTACTTCTCTGAAATGGATTGAAATTTCCAATTAGTGTGAACAGGGGAGGGTGAATAGGTGAATGCAATAAGGTGTATCATTTACGTATTGCCCTATGTGTATGGCTAGAAGCTTTTGCAACTGAGGTCTGCCCTACTTTTCATGCTAATGGTAATGCTTGTCCTCCTAATGCAGCTGTAAACTTTATAAGCCCATAGGTAGACAGCATCACAAAATATTTACCCCTCCCCACTGGCCCACTGTCAAGCTTCACTCCCCTTCCCCAATACACAAATGTACATCAATGTGCTTGAGACCAATATCAACATATTGACCTTCTTCTACTTTGCAGCTTCCCTCTTATCAGGAGATGTCAGCATTTAGCGCAAGGACCAATGCTTGCCTCTTGGTGAGTAATGTAGACAATGCCTCCAAGAGACAAACAGCCCTTAGGGAGGGGGAAAAAGTCTTTCAAAAAGGTTGACGCCCAGAGGAGGCATTTTCAGTCATCTCAGCTTAGAGGTCAAATATCCAAAATTAAAAAGGTTAAAAAAAAGAAGAAGAAAGCAAGGAAGAAAAGAAGGAAACAATTTTCTTATCTCATAGTAATAAGGCAGTTTTCCTTAAAAAAAAATGACTTAAGCCTTAAATTCTCTTTCCTAATCAAAATGTGCTTTTCCGTCTTTAGACTATTGCTCTTATATCCTGTATTATTCATGACGTTTAATTCTTGAAATAGCACATGGCTGAAAACAGAAGCTAACCTCTTGTCCACTATGAATTAAATCTTCTTTTCCTAGGACCTGTCTACAATGTACAATTTGGGGTTTGCCAACATAATTATTTTCTCTGAAATAAGTTACAGCATTTTGTCTTTTCAATATATAGTTATACAATATATTGTTAACACAACATAGTTAATATAGTCAATATAGTAAATACAACTATAACACACATGATATGATGCCACTTTGGTGATTTTCTTTATCCATGTAATTCTGAAATTTGACAGTATAGTTTTCATATTCTAATGAGCTGAGTATTACCTTTGCAAGGATAGAAAAATAAAATACATAATATTCTTGTGTGGTCTGCCCCTGGGGTGGATTACCATAATGCGGGGATATTTGAGCCTTTCCCCAAGTCATTAAAAAACCTCCACCGAGCAGCCCCTTGTCCTCTCCAGGGAGTGGGGGGAAAGGATCTTTAATCATAATAATCCTGGGGGGAGAAATCTCAGAAATAAGACATCTGCTTCTGTGCCTTGTTGTTTTGCAGAATAGCAATGATTGCTTTAGCAGCTTCTATTGCCCTGTGTGTACAATAAGTAAGTGTACATAAAATTGAATGAACGCATAAAAGAAGGATAAACCCACCCAGCTTAACAAATCCACTCTCACCTGCTGTGCCCTGAAACATGAAAGAAAGAATCACGGGATCATAAGGATTAATAAAATAACAGTCTCTCTTAACAATATTGACAGGAGGTATAAGGATAATTTGTCTGATGTGGGACCAACAGCTTAACTGCTTCATTCTTTTTTTTTTAAGGGCAATTCATTCATTTATTGTTTAAAGATTGCAAGACAACATTTTAATTTCTGTAGCACAATTTAAATGTTTTATTTCTTTGATAAAGCAGAGTATAATAGAAAAAACAATTAGTTTCCAGTAATATCTATATCTCTATTCAGAATTAAGTCTTCCACAGACATGTAACCTGGAAACAAAAGCCTGCTACAATAAGCAAAGCTTCAACAGAGCTGCTACTTTTCGGGCCAGGGAAAGGTTCATCCCTATAGGAGGAGGATGTGCTATGTAAAATGGCTGCAAGGTCACAGCCTTGAGGGCGCTGGAAGTCTATTATCCTATTCCACATTAAGTAGTTTGGTGAACTTCAAACGTCCGTTCATCTGCAAACAAGCTGGCAAACTTTAACTGATATTTCAAGCAGGTAAAAAATAAATTAAAAGAAATCCTTACACTGATGTTCCTTGATTTACACTGTTAAATGGTTCATTAACATGTAATTCTGGCTAAGAATTACATTTGAGACTCCCTGCTCAGATTTTGGTTAACAGTACAAATCTTTCAGAAATTCAAGTTCTTATTAATCAATAATTTGTGAGCTAGGATACATTCAGCCATCAGCTGCAACTACAGAATAGGTGCACTGCCTCAGCGCTTTGGAAAGACATAATCTAGAACACTACTAGCAGACAATATATGTTACTAGACAGCATATGTGCAGTACAGCAAGACAAAAACATATATTCATGTGTGCCGCAGACCAGCCGGAGAAAGAGGATTTCACCGCCCAGGGTCAGAAGGGAAGGGGTAAGGAACTGAAGTAGCACCGATGAATGGGGTCAGAAGGACCAAGACAACTGATGGTTGCAAGGCAAATTTTATTATGCTACAGTGGCAGATTATATAGACTAGAAAAAGGAAGGTTGCCAGATGGTGGTTTACATTATCTACAGACTGTCTCGGCTCAAGGTTAACCTCCCTGGGAGGAAACCCATAAGCCCAGAATCATCAAAAATAACCTGCATGTGCAGGGGGGAGACAGCTTTGCTTGTCTCATTTTACATTCTTTCTGATTTCTGGGCCCTGGTGATTTATCTCCCATGGAATGGAACAAGGAGGGGAACAAGTAGGGACAGTCTCTTCGAGCAGCGGCCGCATGCCTGGCATGTCTGTAGCCTGCTCTCAAGGCTGACTGCTTCCCACAGGTCCCCCTTTTTTATTTTTTAACTTTTGCTGCAAAATAATTCCATGTAGTTTAGTGCCTAGAGTAGTATACTGTTGCATGAGGATATGAAACAGACATGAGAAGATTATTATCAACAATAGGCAAATTATGGCCAGGGTAATAAATCCTGACAACCTTCCAGTAATCCAAGACTGAGGGTTTAACCACTTTAAATGATCCAGTAAAGTTTGAATTACATCTTCTGGTGAAATAAAATCAAGATGTGCATTTTGTATATCCTGAATTTCAGCATTTAATTTCTTAAGATCAAGGCTAAAATTATTATCTGACCAAACACTCAGCAGATGCATTTTTACTTTTTCCCATTCCCAAATACAGTCATTGTACTTTTAAGGAGTAACACACATCCATGTATACTTTGCATGACAAGCTAAACGCATCCTCAATTTTAATGCTGCCATCTCATCTCCAATCCCCAAAATTGCGTTTTTAAGTTCATCTAACTTGTTACTAATCTGTAAATCTATGTGACTTTGTAAAGATAAAGCAAGACTGGTATTTTGAGATAACTGATTAGCAAAGTGAGCATGATTAATACTCTGTGAAAGAGCAAGACCGGCAGTAGCCGCGGTAGCAGACAGAGCAGCCGAGGCAAGTAAACTTACTATTAGCCACCCAAGAAAGCGTCTCCTTCTCTGCAAGGCTTTAGAGAGTTCCACCCATGCCTGTACTCCAGTATCTTCATACCAAGGTTCTCTCAGATGTACAGGCACCATAACATAAGGGTTGCTTTAGTATAAGCACAGATTGCATTCCTGCAGAAGGGAACATACAACTGCTAAAAATACAATTAACACAGCTAATATTATATCCTCCTTTGGAAGAATTACCAATGTTAATAGAACCAAACAGCACAAGTTATAACAGGTGTATTGGAATAAGTTAGAGCTAGTTTCCATATATCCCAGTTCTTTTGAAATGTGATAAACCTATCTATGATGGGAATAGAAGAGATAAGAATTGACCTCTTAAAAAAAAAAAAAAAAAAGAATTGACCTCTTGGTATAATCTATAGTACACCATATTTGGTTATTATTCCAAGATGCATTGCAACATTCAAAAGTGGATCCAGCAAAAAAAAAAAAAAAAAGTGGATCCAGGAAAGTTAACGGTCATAAAAGGAGGAAATTGATTTTTTGATTTTCTGTTAAGAATAGTAACCTTGGCTATAGTAATAGCGGAATCCCTAAGTGGTGAGGCGTATGAGATTTGACCTCTAATATTAATAGGTTGCCCATTTTATACCAAATGACGGTATCCTTAAGATCCTCTCGTCAGCTGGTAGCCGGGCATATAAGAGTAATGTTGGTTCCTGTAAAACAAAGGATGCCTGGAGAGCCTGACAAACTAATTGATTGATCCGTTCCCTCATAAACATCTGTATGCTCATAACTAATAGCCTTTACACATCCAGTTTCCAGATTCAATGGGCTAAGACAGACAGGTTGGGTACTAAACCAGTTAGTATAATTTACAGACATATTGATTTGTTTTATATTCCCAATAAGAGGCCCATAAACAGTTATCATTGTAAAATACAGGAAACTCTGCTTCAGACCAAGATATGGGTTGTAATGGTGGAGGATCAGGTACATAGGTCCAGTAAGTTGCTGCATTAACGGAGGGAACACATGAAATGGTTGCCAACATAGCCAAAAATAAAGTTACAGGTGTAACAGGATTATTCTGTTGTTTCACTAACTCTTGAGCTAGTGAAACCAATTGTTTAATTTGTCCCCAAGTTGGAACATCACTCCTTTGAGTCGTCCTGGCAAGTGGTCTCCTCTTCTTCTCTTTCTGAATCAACACTGTCAAATTTTTGGGAGAGATGCAGAGCTTCTTCATCTTCTGAACTAGTTGTGAGCTGTGGTGAGTCATCTATTTGCTTGACTAAGTGCTCAGGAAGCCAGCGAGGTCCAGGCGCTGATCTGGGAAAGATACACACGTGACCACGTCCCCAAATCAACACAGGATCAGGACCACGCCAAGTGCTGGTTAACGGATCTTTCCAGAGGATCTCCGGAGATTGAGAAGCCAATCTTGGCTCAGCCACCAACCTTTCCCCTGCAGAGCAGCCAAATTTGTCAACAGTGAGAAAATTTAAAATGAACAGAACATGATTTATAAGGTTATGTGGTGTTGTTCTATACAATTCCCCCCTTTTTATTTTTTCAATAGTTAGCTTTAAAGATCTATTTGCATGTTCTATAATACCTTGTCCTTGAGGGTTATATGGAATGCCTGTAATATGGGTAATTTGTAATGAATTACAAAATGTTGCAAAAGCAGCACTAGAGTAAGCGGGCCCATTATCTGTTTTAATAATTTTGTGAAGGTTCATGAAAGCAAAACAGTGTAATAAATGAGTGATAACATGTTTAGTAGCTTCTCCGGTCTGTGCTGTAGCACAGAGGAAACCAGAATAACTATCGATAGTGACATGAACAAACTGTAATTTCCCAAAAGACGGGATATGAGTAACATCCATTTGCCATAAATGTCTAGGTAATAATCCACGAGGATTAACAACATAATGTGGAACAGGAAGGTGAGGTAAGCATTGTGGGCATTGCTTAACAATTTGTCAGGCGGCTTCACGAGTAAGGGAAAATTGTGTGTGTAATGTAGCCGCCGACTGATGGTGTAAAGCGTGCAATTGCTGTGCTGCTTGTGAAGCAGTTTGATCATAACTTACCATAATATGAGGGTGTCCAGGACATGGACCATGAGTATCAACAGTATGAAGATAATGAATGCAGTACATTAGCCATTCTTGACAGCATGACAAACAGAAAGGAGGAGTACGGTAAATTGGGACATGTCCTGCTTTAGGGAAAAGAGATTGAGAAGGAGGAGTAACTTCAACTCTATTCTTGGGAGGAAAATGTACAGGATAAAGATCACATTTAGATCGAGTTAAAACATCTGCAGTCGCATTAAGTTTAGCCAATGGACCAGGCAAGTTAGAATGAGCATGGATATACAGACCTGCAACAGAACCATCGTGGGAACGAATAAGCTGTTGAAGCAAACGAAAAGAGGATGATAATTCAGGGTCATTAGTATGTCCTATGGTCGCAGTCTCCAGAAGAAATAATAAGCTAATAAGATATTTACTATCAGAAAACAAATTAAAAGATATAGAAGGCAAATGTTTAAAAGCCATAATGACAGCAAACAGTTCAACACGTTAAGCTGAAGTCAAGGAAGTTTCTTTAATGAGTTTTGTTCCGTCATCAAAGATTACAGTAGCCACTCTTGAAGAAGAACCGTCTGTAAAAACCAAAGGTACATGAGGAACAGGCTGTTGCCTAATTATAGAAGGAAAGATATGAGTTAAGTTTGCTGAATTGGATCAATTTATCAGCAGGGTAATGGCATTCCAAGGTACCTGAAAATCCTGCCAGAGCAAGACCCCATTCATTACTATGTTGAAAAAGCCAATTTTGTTGACTAACTGAATAAGGGATAATAATTTGAGAAGGTTCTATACTTATAGGTTGTAAGCATCTAGTTCTACCTTGCATTATTAAATTACTAATAAGTTCATAATAAGGGTTAATAACTTTAGAGGGTGTAGTTTTCATATGAATCTATTCAATAATTCCAACAGTTTGCCATAAGACGGCAGTAGGCACATGAGGAGTTGGACAAATTATTAAGAAAATTGGAAGGTGAGTATGAATTCTAGTTAATTGTGTAGAACTGATAGATCTATTGACTATTTGTAAAGCTTGAAACCCTTCTGGAGTCATAGAGCGTGAAGAAGAAGGATCTGAGTCACCTTTAAGAATATCAAACAAAGGCTGTAATTGAGCAGTAGTAAGTTTTAAGGAAGGCCTTAGCCAATTAATATCTCCAAGTAATTTTTGAAAATCATTTAATGTTTTTAAATTATCAACTCGAATTTGCAGGTTTTGAGGCCTAATAGTAGTGTTATCAATATATTTCCCCAAATATAAAAGTGGAGATTGTCTTTGAATTTTTTTTGAGGCAATGACCAAGCCAAATGATTGAAAGGACTGTTGTAAGAATTGAAAAGCAGTCTCTAATAAAGAAATATTATCAGTGGCTAAAAGTATATCATCCATATAATGTATGAGATATAACGATGGAAACCTTTTTCTCACAGGAGTCAAGGCCTGAGCCACATATTTTTGGCATAATGTAGGACTATTTGCCATGCCCTGAGGCAATACTTTCCAATGAAATCTCCTCATGGGTTCCTTAAAATTTAAGGAAGGCAAGCTAAAAGCAAAATGTTTTCTATCTTCAGGAAACAAAGGAATAGTGAAAAAACAATCTTTTAAATCTATAACTAAAAGGTGATAATTGTGTGGTATGGCTGTTGGAGAGGGTAGGCCTGGTTGAAGAGCTCCCATTGTTAGCATAGTTTTATTAACAGCTCTTAGATCCTGTAATAACCTATACTTTCCAGATTTTTTCTTGATAATAAAAATAGGAGTATTCCAAGGACTACAGGAAATTTCTAAATGCCCTAATTGTTCCAGTACTAATTGTTCTGCAGCTTCTAATTTCTCCTTTGTGAGGGGCCATTGGTCCACCCATACAGGGTCATCAGTCAGCCAAGTAATTGGATCAGCAGTGAGTGGAGGAGAATCCAAGGCCCCTAAGAAAAACCCAAACCTTGTCTATCATTTTTTATTTTCACATCAATAGGATAGACAGTTCCTTGTTGATTTGTTCCCAGCCCTTTTGTGGGAAGAAATCCTTGATCCAACAACATATTAGAGACTTGGGAATTTGGACTATAAAGTAATACTCCCATTTCTTTTAATATATCTCGGCCCCAGAGGTTTAAAGGCAGCCCAGGCAAAACATAAGGCTGGAAGTATCCTGAATGGCCCTCACTATCTTGCCATAATAATAACTGACTGCTTTGCATAGGAGAAGAACTTTGTCCTATTCCTTGAAGTTCTGTAATAGTAGGACTAATGAGCCAATGTTTAGGCCAGTGTACCTGCGTCATAACAGAGACATCAGCTCCAGTGTCTAACAAACCTGAAAAAACCTTTCCATTAATGGTTCATTTCTGGACGTTCTTTCCCTATCTTCTGAATCCAGTAGGCAGCATTAGATGATCCAAAGCCTTTGTTTCTCTCTTTTGATGTTGTAAAATTTGTCCATGAGGTACAAAGGGCAAAAGTAGCAATTGTGCAATTTTATCACCAGAAGAAATAGTTATTATGTTTTTAATAGTTTGTGCCATGACTTTTATTTCTCCTTCATAGTCAGAATCTATGACTCCTGGTATAATAGTTAAACCTTTCATGGTGACACTACTTCTTCCCAATAATAGTCCCATCAAACCCTTGGGTAAAGGTCCATAGATGCCCATAGAGAGGGCCTGAGGACCCATTTCAGGAGTTAATATATAGCGGGCGGAGGTACTGAGCTCCAGTCCTGCGCTTCCTGGTGTTGCTCTGGAGAGCAAGGATATTGTATGTTTTTGTTTTTGGTTAACGTCTGATTGATAATTTGAGGAGGATACACAGACACTGCCCTCATTATTTGTTGGGGCCGGGGAAGGCCCCGGGAGGAGTTTCCTGACAGTGGTGTCCCATCGTTGTGGGCCACTGAGCAACAATCTTGTGCCCAGTGTTTTCCCCTATTGCATTTAGGGCATAAACCAGGGATTTTCTGACCATCTGGAGGTTTCTGAGTAGGGAAGGAAGGACTAGGGTTAGAATTAAAAGATCTACATTCTCTAGCAAAATGACCTGCCTTTCCGCATTTAAAACAAGTCTTTGTTTTCTTTTGATTGTTTTTAAACCCCACTTTAGTTAATGCTGCAGCCATAGCAGCACCCTGTATATAAGCAGGCCCAATGTCTGCACAAAGGCGAATATAATCCTCCAATGTTCCCTGTTTTCTCCAAGGTCGAATCGCAGCCTGAGACGCATTATTAGCATTCTCAAAAGCAAGCTGCTTAACTACAATTGTACCAGTGAGTCCGTCCACAATGAGTCTCCCCACCGCCTGTGACAACCTATCTACAAGATCAGCATATGGTTCATCAGGTCCCTGTCTAATTGTTGAAAGATCCTCAGTTTTGTGTGTAGAAGGTCATTTCCTCCAGGCTTGTAATGCCAAATGATTTATTTGAGGATAAGCAACAAAGGGATAAGTTAATTGATCTTGTAAAGAAATATATTGTCCTTCCCCAATCAGTATATGATAATCAACTGCAATATTATGGGCAGCATTCTTTTCTGCTTGTTCAGCAGCCCGTTCATAAAAATCAAACTTCCATATTAAATAATCTCCACCATTTAAACAAGCTCGTGCAATAGACTTCCAATCAGCGGGGGGAAGAGCTTCTCCTGTCAACCATAGCAGCAGTAAAAGGAGCAGTGGGCCCATATTGAGCACAGGCAGATTTTCAATCTTTCAAAACTTTAGAAGGGAGAGCCTGATGCTCCCTAGTAGCTTGTTGAGGATTATTAGGATCAGGTCTTTCTATGACGGGACAACAGAAAATAGGATCTTCTCCTCGTTTTATTGCTCCTTGTACAGCGCGCTGCAAGGGACTGAGCATTTTTACAGATGTAGATTTTTGAGGAAGACAGTCCTTATTAACCTGCAGCTTTTTCACTGATTTATCTATCATAGCCATTAGAAAATCATCCTCAGGATATTTCTCTCTTTTATGTTTAAAAGCCTCATCTGTTAAGTCAAAATGTTCCTCTTCATCTAAAATATTTAAATTAATTAGCTCTTTCAATTTAGGAAGTGGCGACACAGTAGCTGATACTACAGTCTCTCCTTCTGCCAGAGGCTTATGTTTTTCTGACTTTACATTCAAATCAACACTATCATGAGAAGAATCTAAACATATTTTTATCAGATTCCACAAACTATGTGTAACAACAGGAGTATGAGTAGGCCCTCGAGCCTCATAATAATTTTTTAAATCTTCTCCAACTTTCTGCCAGATTTCTATGTCAACAGAGCCGCCATCAGGAAACCAGGGAGATACACCATGGATATGCTGTAAAAATTCAGTCAACTGTGAAGGTAGAAACTTTATTACCCCGAGCTTTAAGCATGGAAAGTAAAACCTGAGCAAATAATTCACACTCCTTTGAGCCCTTTTGCCCCATCTTATTTTACTTCTGACTATTGCCTTATGCCTCTATTAGTTTCACTTTTACTGGTGGCCACACATATTTTGCATAAGGGTTCTCTTACCCGCACTTTCTTTTTCTTTTAATTGCCTTCACGCTTCCTGTTCGAGTGCCACTTGCCGCGGACCAGCCGGAGAAAGAGGATTTCACCGCCCAGGGTCAGAAGGGAAGGGGTAAGGAACTGAAGTAGCACCGATGAATGGGGTCAGAAGGACCAAGACAACTGATGGTTGCAAGGCAAATTTTATTATGCTACAGTGGCAGATTATATAGACTAGAAAAAGGAAGGTTGCCAGATGGTGGTTTACATTATCTACAGACTGTCTCGGCTCAAGGTTAACTTCCCTGGGAGGAAACCCATAAGCCCAGAATCATCAAAAATAACCTGCATGTGCAGGGGGGAGACAGCTTTGCTTGTCTCATTTTACATTCTTTCTGATTTCTGGGCCCTGGTGATTTATCTCCCATGGAATGGAACAAGGAGGGGAACAAGTAGGGACAGTCCCTTCGAGCAGCGGCCGCATGCCTGGCATGTCCGTAGCCTGCTCTCAAGGCTGACTGCTTCCCACACATATGTTGCCTTGTTTAAGCCTCAAGCCCTCGATCCTTTGTTGAAATACAATAATTTCATTCCTATGGTTTTCAATACCAGAAACTCAACTTCCAGGAGGGCTAAAGTCTAATTTGTACTCCAAACCAAGTAGCAGTGCAGTTCGCTACTACTGAGGCTGAATCCATAAAGACTTCAAGACCACGTCCAGAAGACAAGTTATTATATATAACACCCTAGAAGGTCTGAAACATAATTATCATGTACATAGCTGGTCCTTCAGAGCTTTTTACCTATAGCATGTTTTTTGATGAATTTTATTTAATGTACTGGAGATAACTGTGACTTACTGATCAAATATTTGAATACTTATACTTACCTGGGATTTTATTTCTGCTGAAAGAAAAAGGAAGAACAGGACTCACTTAAAAAAAAAACTTTAGAAATGAAAGTAAAAATCTTACCCCACACTATCACTTTTGGAAGCAGTCAACGGTAAAACACTGGTGAAATAGGTCAAAACTCTAGGCCAAAAATCCATTATTATTATCATCAGTGACAGTACCACAACTGTGCCCTTCGTAATTAATAATCACTCCTAAGAATCTTCATTTGGCACCAGATGATGTGTTTAAGAGAAACAGTCTGGGAGGTTTTGAATCAGACTTGGTTTTTTGTTAGCCAAGTTACAGGAGAATTTTTAAAGTGGGGGGAAGGGAAGAAGGAAATGGACCAGGAAAAGAATTTAAGCCATCATCTATAAACCAACAAAGCACTAATAGTTCCAAACATTATGTCAGACACTAAAATGACTGATATAGCCTCAAGTGGTTTATAAAACCTATAAAAAGACTACACCAGCAAAGTCCCCATTTATCTGTAGAGTTCAGAAACTAAAACAGGGAATATTTTAGCTTAAAACCTTATCTCAAGAGAATCATATACACTTCACATGAATAAAAATACCTGAAACCAAACGTTTTAAAAAGCTCCAATACCCAAAATATAAAGAAAAATATTAATTCAGAAGACTCAATCAATCCATCACAGAACGGCTGGGCAATCTCTATCTCCCTTCCACACTAACCATCCATCCCATGGAAGACCAAGGGAGATCAGACCTTCCAGACTTACCTTCCAGACCTTCCAGACACCTGGCTGCTGCAAAATTCTATGGAGACTCCTTGTGGAACAGCAGTTTCCCATCTCTTGTGTCTCTCCCTATCATGATCATGCAGGAAGCAAGTCTGGCTGTGCTATTTCTTATCATTGTCTGTCACCCATCTGCAGCATGGTATTGTACAGATAGGGAAAAAGTAGTTCCCTTTCCCCCAGAAGGTTGAGGCTCAGGTACAGGGGTAATTCTCCTGTGCACACAGTCATTATTTAGGCCGACTCAGTGACTTCAACAGGCTTAATCATGTGATCAGGTTTGTTGCCAGCTGCATAATGCTCCCACATCTGTAGATAGAGCCGCTCTAGGTCTATTGTGTATTGTTTGGTGTTGAACAGAGGGCTAGATGTTCTCTGCTTCCAGACTTTGCCACGAATTTTCTTCAGGTATTCTAGATCAGTTCCCAGTTTCACAGCTATGTCTTCATATTCTTGTCTATTTTTAGCAATAAGCTCAAGACAGCCTAAACAAGTGAGCTGGGAAGCTGCAACTCGGGAAGCAAGAGTCTCTCCTGGCATAGTCACCATGGGTGTCCCTGACCAAAGGACATCCATCCCTGTGGTGTGTCCATTACAGAGTGGAGTGTCCAAGCAGACATCAGCCAGCTGGCCTCTCCGAACATGTTCCCCTTTAGGAGCAACAGGTGAAAAAATGATACGGTTCTGGGGAAGGCCCATATTTTGTGCGTACTGTTGAATATTAGGTTCTCCTACTGCTGGAAAACGCAACAGCCACAGTACACTATTGGGAACACGCTTCAGAATATTTGCCCACATCTGCAAAGTAGATGGGTCAATTTTATATAACTGATTGAAGTTACAGTACACAATGGCATCTTCCGGTAACCCGTACTGAGGACGTGTGGTTACAATAATGGTACAGGGAACCTCCTCTCCAGTGGCAGCCTTAATGTTGATCTGGGTAGTTGCCAGTCCATTGCTAAGACTGAATCCATTAATTGTTATCTGAATTTGTCCTCTGTTAATCATTTCAATAACTGCCTCTGCAATAGTATTCATAGGAATGACAGGCATGTTAAGAGCTGTATTACTGCTGTCTGCGTTGTCTCCTCCATCAGGACATTTCATCTTGACAATTTGCACATCTGGGAGACTATCAAGAAATGCTTTGAGGTCGATGCCATTCAGCACAATCCGATTGTCATAAATGTGCCCATTGGACTTAAAATCGATGACTGCTTTCTTCTTCAGGTGAGGGAACATATTAGCATGATCACCAATAAAGAAAGTATGGGGCATATAAGCCAGTTTCTCAGAACACTGCTCAGCAACTTCAGCAGGTGAAGTTTCCTGATCAGTGATGATATAATCCATGAAAAGCACGCCACTGGTCCCAGGGTAGCCCAGCCACATTGCCTGAATAGGAGCTGGCCTGAGAGCAAAGAGTTCATTTCGAGCACCCCTGGTATAACCATTCATATTTACAAGGATGTGTATACCATCTTGATGGATGTGATCAGCTGCTTTCCCATTGCATGGAATCTGAGAAAGATCAATGAAATGATGGGCTTCTGCCATCACCTTCGCTCGGAAGTTTGTGCCATCATCTGGGCTCAGGGCATAACAGAATACCTCAAATTTATCAGGATTGTGCATGCCTGGAATAGACTGCATAAGATGAGAAGTAGGATGATTCCCAAAGTCAGAACTCACGTATCCTACACGCAGTCGACCATCACTGAGCTTCAAGTCTTTTGGATGTTCATACGGTGCTTTATGAAGGACATTGATCTCATCCAAGCAGAGGTTCCCATGCCGCTCAGCAATAGCCTTCCTGAAGCCATGAGAAAGAGGATAGAGCATACTATGATGAGGCTGCACAGAAGGCAACTATTCTTCTCCAGCTGGTCAGCCACAATGCTGACCAACTTCTTCATTCGCTCATCATAGTCTGTCCAATCACAGACAATCTGCAGGCAATGAGCCAAATCACAATAAGCGTCAGGAAAATCAGGTTCAAGCTTCAGAGCAGTGTGATAAGAAGCAATTGCTTCTGGAATATTCCCTGAATCCTTGTGAATGGAAGCCAGATTGCTGTGGGCATCCGCAAATGCAGGGTTAATCTGAATGGCACGAGTATAACACTGCAAGGCTCCCTGAACATCTTGCATCTCCTTTAGAGTGTTTCCCACGTTACAGTAGGCATCCGCAAAGGTAGGACTGATTCGAACAGCCTCCTTATAATGCATCAGAGCTTCCTGCAGTTTTCCCTGCTTCTGCAATACACTTACTAAATTTGAATGGGCAGCAGCAAACTCTGGGAAGACTTCTAATGCTTTACAATACAAGCGAACTGCCTCTTCAATGTTCCCCTGGTCTCCTTTGATATTGGCTAGGTTATTCAGAGAGTCTGCATGGGTGGGACACAGCCGCAGAGCTGTATTATAACAATCTTCTGCTTCGGCAACACTGCCCTTCTCTTCCAGAGCGTTGGCTAGGTTGCAGTAAGCAACAGGGAATTGTGGTTGCAATTTAATAGCTCGCCTGTAGGTGTCTATTGCCAGATCTATCAGGCCTTGCTCATAGTATACACAAGCCAGGTTGGCATGTACCACTGCATGATTTGGGCTCAAG
The DNA here is from genome assembly GCF_039906515.1 of Pseudorca crassidens. NCBI lineage: Eukaryota > Metazoa > Chordata > Mammalia > Artiodactyla > Delphinidae > Pseudorca > Pseudorca crassidens. Next base: position 153,283,672 of record NC_090297.1, read on the forward strand.
CTTAGGGCACAAAGGTAAGCTGCCACAGCTCTGTGAAAAATCCGTGCCTCTTTCAAGACATTTCCTAAATTGATATAAGCATCCAGAAAATTGGGGTCAAGGGTGACAGCCTTTTCAAAGTGATGAATTGCAAGGCAAATCTCCCCTTGTGCATTGAAAACACAGCCAAGATTACTCCAAGCTACTGCAAAGTTCGGTTGCATCTCCATTGCTTTCAAATAACATGCCTTGGCTCCTTCCAAGCGACCCAGGGCTTTGAGCAGGTTCCCCAGGTCACTGCGAACACAGTACAAATCAGGATTGCACTGAAGAGCAGAGACGTAAGCTTGTACTGCCCCTTCCATGTCGCCTGCTGCTACCAAAGCAGCTGCCAGGTTAATATAACCATCGATGAAATCTGGTTTGAGATGCAATGCATGCCGGTAATGCTCAGTTGCTTCCTGCAACTGCCCTCTTTCCTTGTACACATTCCCCAAATTCGAATAGGCTTCTGCCAGAAGAGGGTTCTGTTTAATTGCCAGAGTACTAAAGTGGGCAGATCTGTCCAGCCTTCGACACTGGAAGTGTAGAGATGAAAGTAATAAAAGTACTCCAGTATTGTCTGGCTCTTGTCTCCACAGCTGCATGCAGTGTCTCTCAGCTGCCTCAAAATCTCCTGCCTGATATTCTTGATGTGCCAACTCAGCTAACCCTTGGAAGGAAAGCATACGTTTCATTGGTTCTGTGCTGTCGGCCACGTTGCCCACAGAAGACGCCATCTGGAGCTTCTGGAGAGAGAAAAGGGGGTAATTGAGTCCCGCTGCCGCCACTACTGGCAAGAATGTTTCTAGAGGTAGGAAATACGAGGGCAGCAGACGTACCACTGCTTTGGCAGGCTTAAGCAGCGGCAACAGTTACAGGCACCGAAACTTAGGAACTCTGGTTGGCCATCTACCTCTCACGCTCTTGAAATCTTAATTCTTAACCCTGCCCTCTTCCACCATTTTTCTCCTAATCAGGGAATAAAAATTACCTATACACTTGCCTTAGAAGAAATCAAAAGTCAGTAGTCCAAACATTTTTTAAAATTTTGTTTTCTGTCCAGTTGGAAAGGAAATACATGATTGACTTTACTTCATCATTCATTTAGTCAATGTGGAAAACATTAGGGCTGTGAATTTCAATACAGTAAGATCAGAAAATTTTAAATTGGCCTTCCCAAACCACTAATAAGTAACCGATGTTGTATATAATGCTAAAATCTTAGAGACTGAGTTTGATATTTTAAAAGTTCTGAAAGGATTAGCTAATTTCTCCTCATATTTCTCATGCCTCAAACCTGAGTATTACTTTTTTTAAAATAAATTTATTTATCTTTATTTATTTATTTTTATTTTGGCTGCGTTGGGTCTTCAATGCTGCGTGCAGACTTTCTCTAGTTGCGGCGAGCAGGGGCTACTCTGTTGCGGTGCCCGGGCTTCTCATCACAGCAGCTTCTATTGTTGTTCTACAACTCTATGGGTTCCTTTTTAGGTCCTATGAAGAACCCTAGAAATTAGTTCATGGAATTATAGGTTTTTGCAAAATTGTCAAAAGTGAGATATTTTAACTTCCATCAGGTAAGACCAGCATCTCTTTCTTTGCCAATTTTCCTTCTATCATATTCTGCTATGTTGGATCATTCTGGAATGGCCACAGGCTTTTTTGAAATCTGGCTAAGGAGATTTTATTTTTTCTGTGGTACGCGGGCCTCTCACTGTTGTGGCCTCTCCCGTTGTGGAGCACAGGCTCTGGATGCACAGGCTCAGTGGCCGTGGCTCACGGGGCTAGCCGCTCCGCGGCATGTGGGATCTTCCCGGACCGGGACACGAACCTGTGTCCCCTGCATTGGCAAGTGGACTCTCAACCACTGTGTCACTAGGGAAGCCCTAAGGAGATGTTTTAAGTGAGGCTATTATATGATTTTCAGACACCGCCATATGTAATTGACTATATACTATCCCATTACAGGAATAACTTCCAGTACTCATACTGACTACTCTACTGACTTAACTAGCACAAGACACAGAAGCATAAGGACAAAAACCACCTTACAATATTGCCATGTCTTGCACTTCACAGCTCTCAAAGCATGTGCGTTTGAAGAAGATAAAAAGAACTGAAAAGTACAAAACCAGAAGCTATTCTGTGGAAAATTATTTCAATCATCAGGCATGTGAAAGATAAGTCAAAGATTCAGTTCTCATCAATGCTTAGTCAAAACGGAAATTTTCTTCTGTCAAGAATATACTCCAGGGGCTTCCCTGATGGCGCAGTGGTTAAGAAGCCACCTGCCAATGCAGGGGACAAGGGTTTGAGCCCTGGTCCAGGAAGATCCCACATGCCACGGAGCAACTAAGCCGGTGTGCCACAACTACGGAACCTGTGCTCTAGAGCCCGTGAGCCACGACTACTGAGCCTGCGAGCCACAACTACTGAAGCCTGCGTGCCTAGCACCCGTGCTCTGCAACAAGAGAAGCCACCGCAATGAGAAGCCTGTGCACCGCAACGAAGAGTAGCCCCCACTCCCTGCAAGTAGAGAAAGCCTGCGCACAGCAACGAAGACCCAACACAGCCATAAATAAATAAATAAATAAATAAATAAATAAATAAATAAAAGAATATACTCCATCAACAATGTGTGTAATGGAATGGTGTGAATGAGTATTTTATCAGAATTCCTGTAATGCACAAACCTATAGCAGTACTGAAATCAGTAATGCATTTATAATAGTAAATATTTATGAGGAAGTAATCCATAGAGGTTTTCTCAAAGTTAACAATGAAAATTAATGTGACATTATCAATAATAAATTGTGAAACTGAAATAAACTTTTCTAAACTATTAATAACTAGAAGCAAATTCTAATCAACCATGTTACAAGAAATCTATGTCTAAAAACTACAAAGTTTATTTCTTAAAATTTTATTTCGAAAATACATAAACTGTCGTATGAGGAGGCAGTTAAAGAATATATAGCTAAAAGAGTGGGGGAAAAGTTTTATAGAGACACATGTGGCAGTAGTTAATTTTTAAATGTCATTTTTCTAGATTTTGTGACACCTATAGTATTGATATTTGAAAGCATTTAAAAAATTGGAATTTGAAGATTTGCTACTGCCAGGTAGCATAAAGTATTTTGAAGCAAAAGAACGTTTACACTGAGAAAAACAAAAAAAGCCAAATAAAATAGCCAGCATTCAATCAAAAAGTTCTAGACAAACCAAGAGATAGAATCATATGACTAAAATTCTAAGAAAAGAACAGATAATACAAAAATATTTATATAAGATATTGTGTATCTTTATCAGGAAAAGTCTATCAAGAAAAGACTTTAAAATCATCAGAATTAATATATTTTATTTATTTGTGTATTATATTTATATAGATATTTATATATTTATATAAAGAACTTAAAGATAAAGCCCTAGTTAAGGCAGTGACAATAGCAGTAGCAGTGGGAGTGAAAAGAAATGGTTATATTCAAGCATATTTTGTCAGGAAAAGTTCAAGATCAAATGTCTGACTGCATACATGGGATGGATAGACGGAGTGGGAAAAATCAAAGTTAACTATAGAGGTTCTAGTGAAGATGGGGTTGCCGTCACCCAACCCAAGGGGCTGCGATCATCCCCAAGGTCTAGGAGACTCAATGGGAAGGTCATGGTCAGAGGCAAAGTTAATTGGTGGGAAAATAAGACTCCCAGTGTCTCCATCTCCTTATACCAGTTTTTTTTAAACATCTTTACTGGAGTATAATTGCTTTACAATGGTGTGTTAGTTCCTGCTTTATAACAAAGTAAATCAGTTATACATATGTCCCCATATCTCTTCCCTCTTGCATCTCCCTCCCTCCCACCCTCCCTATCCCACCCCTCTAGGTGGTCACAAAGCACCAAGCGCATCTCCCTGTGCTATGCAGCTGCTTCCCACTAGCTATCTATTCCTTATACCAGTTTTGTTTTTCTGCTCATATACGTAGCAGCATTTCATTCAAGGGGAAAGTCATTGATCTGACTGGTCAAATTAAACAACATAGTTCAAGGCACATTTACAGTGGTTAGTTCCTCCACAATTTAGAAAGTCACATTCACAATTTCCCTCTTCCTGCGCCGCGGAACACATTGGCCATTCCTCCAAAGTTTCCACTCCGCAGAGTGGACCAGAGATGACATTAGCCCAGAACTGAGAGCTTGGCATGAGATGGTGTCAGCCCCACATAGAGCTCTGGCATAAGTTATAACCCAACCCAACTCTACAGAGAGCTCTGCATGGAATCCTGGGAGTAAACTCAGCCATAATAATGTGATTCTGTTTTTCATTTGCTTTTCTTCCTTGATTAACTTTCCCTGGCCACTCTGACAAACGAACTTTCAGGCATTCCTGGGCCACTCACTAACTTTATTCCATTTAATGTCATCCAGATTCCCAAGAAAATTACTAACTATAAGGAGGGAAATTTGGAACATGGTGAGTTTTAGATGCCTGAAATATACAGGTCATTGAATCCAGTTAAGTAGCAAATTATCTGGATCTCAAATATGCCAGTAGAATAGCAGACTAAGCTCAATTTAATGTACTCTTACTGGAGACACATGTAAATTCTGGGTCAATTTTGAAAAAGTTAAAAGCACATAGCTGAGATTAAAAGAAAGAAAGGAACGCCTGCATGTTTCAGAAAGTAACAGAGAAATTAAATCCAGAGAAAGAAGAGCGCACTGATGTCTGTGGGTTCCGTTCCTTAGTATAGGCCTTATGTAAATAGGAGCTGGAGCTAGAAATCTAACATTACCTTGAGGCCAGGAATTTAGACTCAGGATGGAACAATATTGAGAAGTTGGTACAGATATCCTACAGAAATTTCATGAGGAACTGCTTAGTCCATTAAGAGGGCCAAGGGCGGTGGTGAGGAAGATTGATATCTCTTGAAAACCTTCAGGTGCAGAAAACATCAACACCTCTGAAAAGTAGGCCTGTCCTTCCCAGAGTTGTGATGGCCAGGTTGTCACTAACCTGTAAGGCCCTGTATGAATCAGAAACTGCAAGGAGAGTAATTCAAAGAAAAACAGATGCAGGATGGGTTTGGCAATAAATCCTAGGACCCTATCAGAAACAAAATTAAAACCACTCTAAAGGGAAATTTTAACAAACCAGAGCAGATAGTATCCTAACCAGAATAGAATAATAATTCTGAGGAAGTTACTTTAGTTATTTAAGTAATATTCAATGCATTTCCATGGCCAGGCCCTTTTGAAGAATTCTAAAACATATACAAACAATTCGTTTACATCTTATACATCCCACCATCCAGAGCAAAATTCACTTAAGTACTGTACTGGTGGAAACTGGGCAGCACTATGGAGACAATAAAAAGGTGTTTACCATCAAAAAACGTGAAGGTAAGAAAGATAATGTCTAATTTTTAATTATCCTGTGGTTTATTGGAATCTTTTGGAAACCCAAAATAGAGAAAACCTAGGAGGCAATGAAGACTTAAATCTTTAGAGATTTATCAACTCATCTATAAAAGCTTTATTAATCTCTTCTTTTAATACCATTCCTGAGAGGTATAAATGTGTCCAGTGATAGGGTTGAAGAAGCCTGAGAGAATTTCAGTTGTTTACTATTCTTGGTCAGCTATTAAGACCTTTCAGGAGCATCTTGATTTTCATGGCATCGTCCAACAAAAAGCAGGATATTTTACAGAAAGTCCTGGTCCACTTTTTGGCTTGCTTTTGTGTTTATGTTTTTGGTTTTCTCACATTGGGCGGTACATTAGGCTACCTATTGAATACTCCCTCATTCATGCATGCATTCATTCAAACAATATTTACTGAGTTGAGATATTTAATTAACACCCAATAAATGATGTTTAGATGAATGAATGTGCTTTTTATCAAAGTGTAAGTACTGAGAAAAATTACAGAATGTATGATCCCAGCCCCACAAAAGCCCCACAAAAGCATATAATTGTGTTGAGGATATAACATATGCTGATGAAATAACTAATATATCATATTGGACAGTTTCTAAGTTCAAAAATGACTTTTTATAAATAATCAGAGCCTAAGGAGGACAAAGAAGGGACAGTTCATTATGGGTTGAATCTATCAATAAATGTACATTTCAGATGAGATTTGAGATTGACCTTAAAGAAAGAAGAGGACTTAGATATATGAACAGAGAACAAAAAAGGCATGGTGATACCGTGTGCTATAGTGTGGCCAATATTTATGTTCTTCCTTAAAGATAGTCAGAGATAACCCAAATGTAACTGTTTCCATTCTCAGTATCCAAACAAAATGGCAAATTCTATCTTAGTAAAACTAATGAAAAACACAGTCTTTAACAAAGACATTGTAAAGGAAAGGGGGAGAGAAAGGCTTGCATCCCACACCACACAACAAAACTTATTTAATTATTTGTTTCATTTTCTCCCTCTGAAAATTTCCTCTCCCTCTCTCTGTACGTCTCTCTTCTCCCACATCTGGCCACACTCTACCAGCCACCTTTCCAGATCTTTCCAGAACTCTCCATCCTAGTTTCATTATGCCACAATTTAAACATCTCACAGGTCTCCAGGATGCATCCTCATCACTTATTCCACAAAGACAGACAAAGGACACTTCTCAGGATCACGTTTCTTGGAAGGAAGAGGTCACGAGGAGTGATTATAAATACTATAAGGTGGAGAGCAGTGACTTAAAATACCATTTTTCCTCTTAGAATGTGAATACAGGGAACTTTGGGAAACTAGAAAATCTAGAAAGGATTCATTGATAATTATTTATTTTCAATGAATAAAATAAAATGTAATAATACGGCTAAACTCTGACAGATTAACTTTTTCAAAAGTTGCTTTCACACACCTTCACTATTGGGATGTTTGATAAACATATCTTTCTTCTTTCTTTGCAGATACTGGCACCAAACTTTCAAACAATAAGAACCTTCCCGTAAGTCCCTTGCCAGGCAAGATTAAGGTATAACAATCCAAACAGATTTTTGAAGAAGACAACTGGTTGAAAGCACAGGAAAAGAGCTGGGTTTCTCTTTTTCAACAGTCACATAATGAGTAATGTGGGAATTGGTTTACAAAGTCTCTCTCCATGAGGGGCTAAGGTTAAGATTAGAACTTCTGAGGCCAGAAGAGCAAAATAACTACAACAACCCACATATTTTCAAGAGCCGCACTTTGGATGTGAGGGATTGATTTTTCCCACTCTGTTTTCAGCAACCCAACTGGTGTCTTTATTAAATGACATAAGAGAATACAGTGTGGCCAAGAAGGCTTAGATTTCCTTAGCCCCAAGTCAGATATTCTCAAGTGACTGTCCACTTAAATTAAAAAGAGAGATTTACAAGAGGAAACTGGATACAACTGAGTGTACTTTTATTTCAACCCTTTACCTGAATGTTTTGTTTTCAGTTCTCCACTGAAGTTGCCTACATTAATATATTTTTAAGAACATTTCCTTAAGTTGAAGTATTCATTCAGTATATTCATTTACTATAATTGAGAAAAGCCAAATGACTTAGGCAAATTCATTTCTATATTGCCACAGCAGTGTATTGTGAACTAAATGACACCTGGCAGTTCTTTACTCAGATACTAACTCAATTAGAAGGCAGAACAAGGATACCTACCCATTCAGGGAAGGAAAGGTCACTTAGCCTCTGTAGCTGTCTTAGGTCTCTTATCATCACAGTAACAAATTGAAGACTAAAAACCATACGATCATCTCAATAGATGCAGAAAAAGCTTTTGAAAAAATTAAATATCCATTCATGGTAAAAACTCTCCAGGAAGTGGGCATAGAGGGAATATACCTCAACATAATAAAGGCCATATATGACAAGCCCATAGCTAACATACTCAATGGTGAAAAGCTGAAAGCATTTCCCCTAAGATCAGGAACAAGACAAGGATGCCCACTCTCACCACTTTTATTGAACAGGGTTTTGGAATTCCTAGCCACAGCAATCAGACAAGAAAAAATAAATAAATAAAAGGACTCCAAAATGGAAAGGAAAAAGTAAAACTGTCACTGTTTGCAGATGGCATGATACATAGAAAATCTGAAAGACACCATCAAAAAACTATTCGAGCTCAAACATGAACTTGGTAAATTTGCAGGATACAATAGATTTCTATATATAAATTTTGTATTTCTATACACTAACAGTGAACTATCAGAAAGAGAAATTAAGGAAACAATCCCATTTACAATTGCATAAAAAAGAATAAAATACATAAGAATAAACCTGCCTAAGGAGGTAAAAGACCTGTACCCAGGAAACTATATGACACTCATAAAAGAAATGAAAGATGACACAAACAGCTGGAAAGATATACCATGGTCACGGATTGGAAGAATTAATATTGTTAAAATGACCATCATACCCAAGGAAATCTACGGATTCATTGCAGTCTGTATCAACATATCAAGGGCATTTTCCACAGACCTAGAACAAATAATTTTAAAGTTTGTATGGAAACACAAAAGATCCTGAATAGCTAAAACAGTCTTGAGAAAGAAGAACACAACTGGAGGAATCATGCTCCCTGGCTTCAGACTGTGCTACAAACCTACAGTAATCAAAACAGTATGGTACCGGCACAAAAACATCCATCACTGGAACAGAATAGAGAGCCCAGAAAGAAACCCATGCACTTATGGTCAATGAATCTATGACAAAGGAGGCAAGAATATGCAATGGAGAAAAGTCTGGGCTTCCTTAGGGATGGTTTCATCAATTAATTTGTTTTCTTAAATGGACCATACTTTTCCATGTCTTTGTATACCTTGTGAGTTTTTTGGTTGAACATTTGGCTTTCAAATATTATAATGTGGTGTCTATGGAAATCAGATTCTCCCACTTTCCCAGGGTTTTCTGGGCTTTTGATTGTTGAAGGCTGTAGTAGTCTGTTTGTTTAGGGACCTTTCCAAACTAGTTTTGCAATGACTGTACTCCTTATCGTATGGAGGCACTGAAGTCTCTGTTCCTTTAGTTCATGTTTAGCTAATGTTTTGACAGAGATGTCCTTGAATTCCTGCACCTAAGACAAACAAAAACAAATATACACAAGCACATCCACATGCACACTCAAAACCACACACCTCTCCCCATTGTGCAGATTGCTGGATCACTCCTTCAACATTTAGCTGACCTGCACTGAGTTCAGGGCTCAGCCCATGGTAAAAGCTTAGAGACTCCTCTGGTGTTTTCAGAACATGCATCTTATCTTGAGTATGCATGTGGTTTTCTTAATTTCTCTGGACACATGTGTACTTTTTGTATGTTCTAAGTTCCCAAAGAATCTCCCCCAACTTTTGCTCCTGCATCTTATGTGGTCTATTGTATTTCAGTGCACAGTCTTCTGCCCCAGCCATCTGTGCTTTGTTAGTTCACCTTGCACTTTTTTTGAGCAATGACCGCTGCTTTTCCAGATGGTGTTCCAGGTTAGCTAAGGCAGAGATAAGCATCTTCTGTCAGTCCTTCAGGTAGCTCCCAGACAGGTTAGAACAGATACACATAATAATCCGAGAGTATGGTTTCTTCTCCTCCCTCCTGAAGCAGGATTGAGGGTCCCATACTAGGAATGGTCTGCTGCTACTTTAAGACTATCACTGCATTAAGACCCCACCACTTTAAGACCATCACTACACTAACAGTAGATGGGGCAAGGGCAAGTAAAAATGCCACAAAGCTTTCCTGCCGTTTTCAAATTGCCTCTTCCCTGGTTCAATATGTGTTTGGTTGCTGTAAATCTTTGCCTGATTTCAGGACTAAGAGAAACTCAAGGAACGCCACAACAAGAAACAGTATAATCAAACTCTCAGATGCCAAAAGACAGAGAAAGAATCTTTTCTCCCAAAAGAGAAAGAAAAAAGAAATTTGTTACAAAGCAGGGATCCTCAAAAAGATTCATAGCTAATTTCCTATCTGAAACCACGGAAGCAAGAGGCCAGACATATTTAAAGTGCTGAAAGAAAAAAATTGTCCACCAAGAATTCTATATTTGGCCAAACTGGCTTCAAAACTTAGGGAGAAATTAACACATTCCCAGATGAACAAAGGCTGAGGGCGTTTGTTTTACAACTTCCTAACACTGCCCTATGACAAATGCTAAATTGAACCTTCAGGTTGAAATGAAAGGACACTAGACAGCAACTCAAAGCTGTATAAAGAAATAGAAATCTCCAGTAAAGATAAATACATGGGCAGATACTAAAGCCAGTATTGTGCTACTGGCTTGTAACTCTACTTTGTATTTCTTACATGATTGAAAAAACAAATGCATAAAATAATCACAAATCCATGTTATTGGGCTCACAAAGTATAAAGGTGTAATTTGTGACAACAATAATGTAAGGAGGAGGAATGGAACTGTAGAGGAACAGAGTTTCTGTGTGCTATTGAAGTTGGTTTCAATTCAAATGATATTGGTTGAACTTTAGAAGGGTAAATGTAATCTTCTTGATAACCACAAAGAAAATATCAATAGACTATATGCAAAAAGAAATGAAAAAGGAATCAAGAGTTCACTACAACAAGATCGGCTAAGCACAGAAGAAGTCAGTAATGGAGTAAATGAGGGGAAAAAATGCATAAGACGTACAGAAAACAACCAGGAAACAGACAGAATTAAGTTCTTCCTCATCAGTAATTTTTGAAAAAGTAAGTGGATTAAGCTCTCCAATAAAAAGATAAATATTGGCAGAATGGACTTTAAAAACATCCATAATCCAAGTATATGCTGTCCGCAAAAAACTCACTTGATTCCAAGAGACACAAGTTGGTTGAAAGTTAAAGCACAGAATAAAATATCCCATGCAAACAGTAACAAAAAGAAAGAAAGAGAGAGAGAGAAAAAGAAAGGAAGGAAGGAAGGAAGGAAGGAAGATAGATCTGGGATGGCTACGTTAATATCACACAAAATAAACTTTAAATCAAAACCTATCACAAGAGGAAAAGGAGGCCACTACATGTTGATAACAAGTTCAATCTATCAAGAAGATATAACAACTATAAACATATATGTACCAAACATCCCCCAAATATGTGAAGCAGACATTGACAGAATTGAAGGAAGAAATAGATAGTTCTAAAATAATAGTTGGAGATCAATACCTTGGTTTCAATAATGGATAACACATCTAGACAGAAGATCAGTAGAGAGGCAGGGGGACTGAATAACACATTTAACCAACTAAACCTAACAGCCATATATAGATCACTCCACTCAACAACAGCAGAATACACATTTTTCTCAAGTACACATGGAACATTCTCCAGGAAAGAACATATGTTACGCCACAATACAAGTACCAATACATTTTTAAGAAACTGAAATCATACAAAGTATCTTCTTTAGCCACAGTGAAATGAAGGTAGAAATCAATAACAGAACCATTGGTAGCCATTTCCCATCATGCCTGCCACACATGATATAAAGCAATGAAGGGAAAAACATAATTGACCATTTAGAAAAGTGGGAAAGAGGACATACCATTGACACAGAGTGTGTGCTGTTTCCCTTTGTCAGGGATAGAAATAAATTAGCATCATTTATTCATTAGTGTGTTAATTTCTTGGTCAATCATTGGGCAGCCAGTGTTTCTGCCTGATGGGAAGATTTCCTATACTCAGTGTTGAGTGGAGACAACTTTGAAAGGGACATTTAAAAGGATTATACTGTGATGGGCTTAGCAGTACCCTTCCTCCTATGCCAGTATTTAGGCTGGGGTATTTCCATGCAGTGTGTACAATCGTAGGCCCCAGGTCACCAGAATTTAGTTGGATTCGTTTTGTTAATACATTCCCTCAGTACTTTGTCTTTTATTTGACTGTTGCATTTACTTCATTCTTTATTATCACTGCGAAACAACTTTGTTTCCTGTTCAGATGCCAAAAAGTGGATATCAATACCTCCTGAGTTTTACACATCACAGATCTGTTTTACATATCAGAGACAGAGACAGCAACTATTTCCTATGACTTTGAGACATGCTTTGAACATGTGATTAACATGTTGAGTGTTGAAATGTGTGTCGAGCTCATTATACTTGCTCTAAAAGGTTTCAAACTGCAAAGATTTAAACATCTTTATCTTTGAATAGTTTTCCTGTGCTGCCCCTTTGTGTCAGACTGTTAATGTGCAGTCTGGCACCTTCAAATAATGTGGCTTTGTAACCAATTATTTACATGTTGTTTTATCCACAGAGAATCTTTTTTTAAATAAATTTATTTATTATTTATTTTTGGCTGTGTTGGGTCTTTGTTGCTGCACGTGGGCTTTCTCTAGTTGGGGCGAGCAGGTGCTACTCTACATTGTGGTGTGTGGGCTCCTCATTGCTGTGGCTTCTCTCATTACGGAGCACGGGCTCTAGGCGCTGGGGCTTCAGTAGGTGTGGCTCGTGGGCTTCAGTAGTTGTGGCTCATGGGCCCTAGAGCACAGGCTCAGTAGTTGTGGCGCACAGGCTTAGTTGCTCCGCAGCAAGTGGGATCTTCCCAGACCAGGGCTCGAACCCATGTCCCCTGCACTGGCAGGCAGATTCCCAACCACTGTGCCACCAGGGAATTCCCCCACAGAGAATCTTAAGGTCAAAACATACAACTCGATTAACTACACTTCCTCCTGTTCACATTTCCCTCATCTTATCTTCATCTTCTGTCTATGTTTCCTTGGCCCTGTTTATATTAAGTGCTTTTGCCATTATATTTGATTGTCTGTATTCCGGTGAGTTACCACAATGCTTTATGAGACATGGTAGGATATAAATGCATTTAAGTTATATATATATATATATATGTGTGTGTGTGTGTGTGTGTGTGTCGTTTGCTTGAGTGCAGTGGTTTTTGTTTTCTGTACTGAATTCATTAGCATGGGTCGGTATAAAATTTAGCATAGGTCGATATGTAATTTGTAAACTAATAAAGTCTTAAAAGTGAGGAATTAAGTCTTTTAAAATTTAATTATTTATTGTAAAGAGCAGAATAGCATACATAAACAGATGCCTAGGGAAAACTTGTATTCTAATTTGGAACTCTCATGAACACCTATGTTATTTTTCTTCTAATGGTATGATAGTAGGCCATTTGATTATTTCTATTTTTATGGCTTTAGCTTTAGAACAATGAAATATTCGTAAATTTTAAAAAGTATTTTTCTTTATTTGATGGGGGTGGGATACTGGAGAAATGAAAGGTCAAACACCTATTGAGGAATCCATACTTGTCTATATATTGTGTACTTTTATTTCAATAACTGATTTAAAATTCCTAAAAGGATGCTATAATAAGTTATTATGCCATTTTACAGACTGAATTAAGTGAATTTCAGGGAGGTATGAAACTTGCCTAAGGCTATCCAGCTGTAAAGCAGAAGTGAGAATTAAATCCAGGTATACCTATCGTTGAAGTTTCTGCTCATCTCTTTACATCATCCACTTTTAATAGCCAATGCTTTCCTGCTTACAAATATGACTGAGGTTTCCAGACAGTCAACAGTCCTTTTTAATCAGATTGAAAAATTACTGTTGATTCTCTAAAGACATATTCCTTTTCCATTAAGTGACTTTAGTTGTTCAAATAATACTTCCAGACAGTAGTAATCATACAGTTGGAGACTAAGAACAGAACTCAGGGATGTGTCTAGCAGTCAGTAAAGACCAACTGGGCTCACTGATGATATTTACGGTCATTTCCTCTAGACTAACATAATCTTATTAGTAAGACCCTAATAATTCACAGTACTGCCCTTGCCTGATTGTTTGTTCTTCTCCCTCTATCACGCTCTCTTTCCCCATATTATTATTATTTTTGGCAATTTTTGGTGAATTAAATTCAGGGATTGGTATTCAGGAGTACTAGTCACAAAAGCAGAGAATCTTAGCTCACAACAAAGGAAGAAAATAGAGAAAAATTATAAATTATATGAATACACACACATACACACATGTACCAACTATATGTTGCACTTCTCCAAAATCTATTCCGTATCTACACATTTACTGTATATTAGCAGTAAGACTAGAACTGAGCGTAACGCTCTGTTTACAAGGCACAGAAAACAGACCCAAATATGGAAATTACTAGCAATGAGAATGGGGAAGAAAGACTACAACAAGGAATGTAGATGATATTTTTGTTTCCTAGCTGTGATGCCAAATATTGAACTTTCAACTTGAGACAAGGAGGCCATAAAAAGTTGTATTAGTTTCCTAGAGCTGCCATGACAAAGTACCAGAGACTGAGGAGGTTAAACAACAGAAATTTACTCATTCACAGGTCTAGAGGATAGAAATCTGAGGTAAGGTGTCAGCAGGATTGATTTCTTCTCAAGTATCTCTTCTTGGTTTGTAGGTGCCATGTTTTCCTTTTGTCTTCACATGGTCTTCTCTCTGTGCATGTCTGTGTCCTAATATTTTCTTTTTATAAGGACACCAGTCATATTGGATTAGAGCCCACCCATTTGACCTCAGTTGACCTCAGTTACCTATTTAAGGGCCTTATCTCCAAATACAGTCATATTATGAGGTATTGGGGGTTAAGACTTCCACATATTAACTTGAGCAGGACACAATTCAGCTGATAATAGAAGATAAGAGTAATTTAAGCAAGTAAGTAACTATTGTTTACAGTGAGTTGCTTAAGGATATGAATTTACTCAAGAAAAAACAAGAAGAAATTACATAACACTGTACGTTATACAAAGATATTAAATTAATCATCATAACATCCTGTGAGATGGGCATTAAATTAGACTAAGAAAGATTAAGCAACTTTTCCAGAATTGCATAGTTGGTACTTTCCAGAATTTTAACCAGGTATTTTCCCAGTTCCATTCTACGTTATATATTCATTTCATTATTTGAAATGAATTTTGAGTCTTCATTTTACTTAGTTTCTGAAGTTATACGGGGATAGAATGGAGTTGGATATTTTCAGTGACATTCACACATGGGGAAGGAAATTGAGTCCAGAAGCTTCAGCAATGTTTCCATGCAGAACACTAACAACAGAACCAGAAATACCGTTATCCTTTTGGTTCAGTGATCTTTCCTGAAGCACTACAAGAATCAATTTTAAGAAGCCCAATGTTTTCCAAACTTTCACCAATGGACTCTGGTAGGGTCCTCTAACAGTATCTAAGCGACTAACTAGTTTCACATTCCAAGCCACTTAAGACAAGGAGTTCTGATTGTTCTCTGTGAGGAAATCAAGTGACAATCATAGCTAGTGATTTAGGATAGTTTCTTCAGGGCCCAGGCAAAACCTAATACACAGTAATAATCATTGTTAACTGCATCTTTGACAAGGATTAATCAGGTATCAAAGAGGTCTATAAATTGGGAGAAATTATGATCAAAGAGAAACATAGACCACAGGTATTTAATTAATGCTCAATTATTTATGAGTTTAACTTTGGTTAACCTAATTTTCCTTCTTCTAGACAATTTCCAATTCATCTCCACAAAGAAACCAGAATAATCACCTTCCAATACAAGATTTATTGTGTTGCTTTAAGTTAAAGCATACAGTGACTTCTACATTCACTCCACGAAGTTTTGCCAGGAGAGAAAAGGAGACGTGATATTTTGTCTTGAATTAGATATGCCACCGTACTTGACTTAGCTCATCCTACTGGAAGCACTTTGAGGGCAGATTCTACAGTCTTGTCTTACATCCTCTACGGAATCAAGCCAAGGGAATCACACACAGTTACAGCTGGAAAAACTTTTGTTCTGGGTTAATACTTTTAGCTTTTACGACCAAGACTTCATCACCAAGATCTATCTTTACAGTCTCCAAACAGAAGACCTTCTTGCCTTCCGTTTTCATATTGACTAGGAAGGTAAAGGGAAGAACTGAGAAGTACCCAAAATCAGCTAGCAGCCAGCACAGATAAATCATCTGTGGAGATATTGTTTCTTTCAAAAGATATAAACATAAGAGGAAGTCCTAGTGTTAGAAACAATTGTGCATAATAAAATTCCATGAAAACCTAGAAATCCAGATGCAAATCAGTAACATATTGGTTAAATAAACTGTTATGTTCATGCAATGGACAAGTGTACATACATTAAGAAGAACGAGACTCTCTTTTCTATGAGATTCTCTTTTCACTGAACTCATCAGTGCTGCAAAAACAATGTTACATAATACTTTTTCTTTAACATTATATCAGGCATCCTCATCTTGTCCTGCATTTATTGCCAGTGTTATTAAAGTCTATCACTTACCTCTTTCTCTTTCAGACATATAATTTCTTCTTATTTTGGAAGCATTCATCAATCCCTATTTTATTCTTTCTTTTAAATTACAAATGAATATTGAATTTTATAAAATATCTTTTGGGGGATATTTCAAGTGATTGTATAGTTTTTCTCTCTTTTGACCTTGTTATATGGTAAATTGTATTTTGTTATTTTATATTATGCTATTTATTATATATTGTATTATGTTTACTAATTACATTTATTATATTATAATTACATTATTTTTAAGGTGGCATTTTGTTTTAGATAGACAAAACAAGCAGTGGAATAGGAAGCATCTTAAAATTAGATGCAAGAGCATAAGGGAATTGAGATTAAAATAAAATTCACGTTTTGGATCAGTAGCAAAAATTATTCAACAAAAGTAGGAAAATACGGCTATCATTACTAAATTGTAGATACAGCAACTAGTTAAAAGTTAAAAAATAATTAAACTGTAAAAATATCAGAAACCTGGGAGACTTGAAATAAATTATTCATGAGGAATACCTTTCTAAGATACAAACAAAAAGGATACATTTAATTATATAAGAATTAAAATTTTCCTCACGGCAAAATGCACTACAAAGGTCAGAAAACAAGCAAAAGAAATTGGGAAGTATATTTAGAAATGGATATGCTTTCTTTACAACTTTTGAGAGAAGCACATGTTTCTTTTTCCTTTAACCTGTTATGTGGGTATTAATCTATAATATAAGTGCATGGTTCCTTTCCTTTCATCTGTAATGTGAGTGTCAACATGGGGCACTGTTTCCAAGCACAGACTTTGGATGTTCCTGTACTGGTCCCATCACTGACTATCCACAAAAACTTACAAATGTTGCTTCACTTTCCTGGGGGTTAGAGTCTTAGCTAAGAAATGGAAGCAAAATATAACTTTCCCCCAGGGATGATAGAAGGTTTAAAGGAGTAAATATGTAAGTGACTTAGCACAGTGCCTAGTACAAGAGAGATCAATATAAGTACTTATCCATTTTTTAAAGAGACAGATGAAAGAAATAAAATGTGGTGATTTCAATCTATTAATATATATTCTTGACATTAAACTACCTTTTCATTCATTGGATGACCTAACTTGCTCATGCTTTTTCTTACTCTAGTGAACTTGGGTAGCTAATATCATAGTTTAAAATTTTTCCTTTTATATTTACAAGTAAATTTGACCTGTAAATTTCTTTTTCCTTACAGTCCTAATCTATTTTCAGTATTAGGATTATATAGACTTCATAAGATGAATAAAGGAGCATTCTTCCTTTGCTACTCTCTAGAAATTTTTCTTTGTTAATATTGATGTTATCTGTTTAATAGAAGTTGGATAGAATTCACCTCCCAAATGATCTGGCCGGGTCTGGTATTTTCTTGGTGAAAGCTTGTAAACTATTGACTTCATTCCTTTACTGGTGCAAGAACTCCAGCTACAAATTTCCTCTTGTGTCAGTTTGTTGTTTTTTTTTTTTTTTTTTTGCGGTACGCGGGCCTCTCACTGTTGTGGCCTCTCCCGTTGCGGAGCACAGGCTCCGGACGCGCAGGCTCAGCGGCCATGGCTCACGGGCCCAGCCGCTCCGCAGCATATGGGATCCTCCCGAACCGGGGCATGAACCCGTGTCCCCTGCATCGGCAGGCGGCCTCTCAACCACTGCGCCACCAGGGGAGCCCTCTCTTGTGTCAGTTTTGGTAAACTTTACGAGCTAGGAAATTGTCCACTTTACAGAAATGTTCAAATTTACTGGTATTTCATATACTCTCTGTTTGTACTCTCTGCTATAACATTGTCCTGATTCTTTCTATATATTATTTACTTAGGTTTTCGTTTTGCTTAATCAAAGCGTGTTTTTTAAATCTTTTCAAAGAATATTCTTTTGACTTACTAGATTACCTCAATTTTATACTTTTTTCTGTTTTATTAAGTTCTGCTCATATCTTTATTATCTATTTTTCTATGTTCTCAGGGTTTATTGTTTTACTCTTCTAATGTCAATTAAAACTCTTGGTTATTAATTTTAATAAATCTTTTTATTTATAAATAGTTGAACTTTTTAAGATTCCAGCTTAGTTGTAAGTATCTAAGGGTCAGCTCCTCCTCATAGTTGCTGGCCTAAGGCTTAGTTCACCCTATAGCAATGTATATATTGACATTTTTTCCCCTCGACTTTCTGTGTTTTGCTACTTCTCACTTTTCTTTGCAGAGAAGCCCTTTGAAATACCCTTAACTTATTTTACAGCCAATAAGTCTTTAAAATACTGTGTATTTTTAAAGATAAATCAACTTATATAATTAGGCAGGAAATCTGATGTCATATTTTTTAAAACAGCATAATTTCACTCTTCTCCACGATTAATCTGCTGTATTACACGACCTTCGAGTTTTTAGCTTTATCAATGCCATGTACTTTAAAAATGTTTTAAAAATCCTACCCAGTCTTTTAAAACATCCTTGCTCCTTGTTTCAGTTCTAGTTTTATGTATATTTTCTGCCTGGCACCTGATTATTCCAACATCTGATGGATAGTCTTGGGAATCTAATTCTGGTATTGATTGTTTTTGCTGATTCTCTCCACTTGTAGCTGATTTCTTCATTATTGTGTAAATTTAGATCATGAGCTCACGTTTAGATAAACTTTATCTGTGGGAATGCTATAGGCCTGTGTTGAAGGTCTACCTCTCCAGAAAGGGTTTAGTTTTGTGTTTGGAATACCACCGATTTGGGAGCATTTTAAGTTAATTTCTTAGCTTCTGTTTGCAAGACTGCAAATAAATTTGCAACCCAAACACTGTGAACACAGATCTGCGGTTCAGAATTCTCAAGATTTCCTACCTGTTTCCTACCCAGAGCAGAGGCCAAGAGAATTTGGTCTTAGTCTCCCTTTGCCAGCAGATATTTTTTCTCCTGACACAACCTTTCATTAAAGGTGAAGCTAGGGATAGATAGGTTTAGTTCTAACTTCCCATCTAGTAGGGATGGAGTCTTACCTCCCGCCTCCCATGTGGTCATGGCCATTTAAAAACAAGTCTCTACACCAGGTGTGTCATTCAACTACGGCCTGTATTCCAACTCCAGACAGCTGCCTATTTTTTATGGCCTATGAGCTATGAATAATTTTCACATTTTAGCTGGTAACATTTTAAATGGTTACCTAAGTACCTAAATAATATCCTCAATTTTGCCTCTTTGGTCTACAAAGCCTAAAATATTTGCCATTTGGCTCCATAAAAACAGGGTTTCCAGCTTCTGTTCTAAGCTATCAAGATCTTCAATCCACTCTTAATATAGCTATAACTCTCACACATGTACCACCCTTCCTTCATGGGTCCTGGAAATTTCGACTGCACACTTCCAAAATCAACCACGCACTTAAAAATAAGTTGTGTACTTTTAACCTAGCATACCTAACCCTTTTCTTTTAGGAGAGTTTTTCAAGTAATCTTGCCCACCGTATTCTTCAGAACTTCATTAATAATGGCAAAAAATTAAAACAACTTAATATTCAACAAAATGGGAATTGTTCATAACAATTATAGAAGCACATACAGTAGAAAACTATAAACTGTTATTGAAACAGTGAGACATAGCTAGTTTTATTCTTAGAGAACTGTGTTTATTTAGGTCCCTTTTGTTTAAATAGGTCTATTTCTGTGTATGTATGTATATAATCATGTATTTATATACACATACATTATTTGTATGATATATTTATATAAACATGAAATACATACCTATACACATACCTTTGATTTATATTTGTATACATACACAGGAATATAATTATATATATTATATATTTATATACACTGAACTGAAAACTGGTAGTATACATATATATCGTGTATAAATGTGTGTCTACGTGCATGTGTAGAAAAGCAGGTTGAGAGATATGGAAGCATGAGTTAGACAGGGTTCAAGATTTTAAAAGTAGTTATGTGTAGGTAGTGAGGTTAAGGCCCATTTGATTGAAAATATTGCATATTTTTACATCAATTGTTATGATGACCAGATTCCTATGTAAATAAAATTATAAATAGCTATACATACTCGTATGTGTAATGTATAATTAAAAGATATATAGTTTTAGATATGTATTATATTTATATTATATAATACAATTGTGTTATACTAATACATTATATATTGTGTTATATAAATATATTAACTATAGTGTATTATATCAGATAATAATAATTATATATTTATATATTATGATATAATTGTTTTATAATCAATATTACAGGATAGATCATATTAATATTATGAACATATTAACCATATAAATACATTTCATTACTCATATATGTTGTATATAATATATGCTAGGCAAAAATATATATTAATATAATACATAATTGTTATACATTAATATAAATATTAGTATATTACACTTATACATCAATATAATATTTAATATTGGTATATTTATGTTATATTTAATATATACATAGCTAATGCACTTTAAAGCCATCTGCTACAAGTAGAATAAGACAAGGAGTATGGCCAAAGCGAATTGTAAAAATATTAGATTACTTATATTCATTTATATGTCATTTTCCTGGAATCTGCATCCGGCTATTAGAGAGGACACACAGCAAAATCAACAAAAAGTGTCCAGAAGGACATAGGATCCTTTATTCATTGGAACCTCAAAGGAAACACAGTGCTATTCAGTTCCCCTTCAAAGAGCCAAGAGCAAGCCTTGAAGCACCCAGTAAAAGCCAATTCAAACAAAAAAGCTTTTCCACTTAAACTGGAAAAAGTTAAGTTCCCAACAGACCCCTTACATCAACCACCGAAGCTCATTTGGCAGTAGAAACAATAATGTTCACCAAACAACAAGAAACCCAAAACAATATTTGTTTTACCAAAAACAAAAAAAAGCAGCTAATTAGTGTCTTTCCTGTTTGAAAGAAGGGGGTGGGAAGTGGGCAGAAGACCTGATAGGAAAGATAAAAAGAAAAGGAAAAGGAAAACAACAGTTTCCAGTTTGACACTCAAGCTGTCTTCTGCATCCATTTCGTCAAGACCACCAAGTCAATGTGGAAGCTTTTTCCTCCTTCCCTTTTCTTTTCATGAGACTGATCACAACCAGCACTGCAGAGTCCACCGAATTAAGGAACGCTGTTGCCTACATGTGTGAATGAGCTGTGAGTAAAGTACTGAAGTAGAGGACACCTAAAGTGAAACGTCTTCATGAATGTCCATGTGGCTGAGCAGCAAGTTAACCTTTCATAGATGTGCTAAAGAAGAGTTGGGTTTTATTTTATTTACTTTTCCCTGGACTGTGTTGAATGACTATCATCTTCAAGTTCAGGCTACTTTTTGCTGAGGATTAATGCACTGGGAGAGCTGAGAGAACACTGAACAGTAGAGCTGTCTTTTTCTTGACCAGTTCACCTTAGTTTCCCAAACTCTAAGTCTTTCCCTAATTCTTTCTCCTTTGTATTGTAGTAAAATGAACATAACACAAAATTCACCATTTTGATCATTTTACAATTCACTGTACCATTCAGTGGAATTTACTACTGTCACAATGTTGTGCATTGTGACACACTATCACCACTGTCCAGCTACAAAACATTTTCATCACCCCAAGAGGAAACATACACCCATTCTGAGGAGTCATTCCCTATTTCCCTCACTTCCAAACCCCTGGAAACCACAAATGTATAATATTTTCCATGTGTATGGATTTGCCACTGCTGGACATTTCATATAAATGGAACCATACAATATGTAGCCTTTTGTGCCTGACTTCTTTCACTTAGTTGCATCCATGATGTAGCATGTATCAGTAATCCATTCACTTTTATGGCTGAATTCCCTGATCCTGTTTTCTTCATACTGTTTGAATACAAAATTTAAAGTATGTTGAGAGTGAAGCTCTGTTTTAATGGCACATCTACGAGGCCAATTCTTTTAAAGCAGGTGAAAATGGAGATATTGTTGTGAAATGATAATCGTTGAGAAGCCTCAGCCAATTTGATAACGAAAAGTTTGGGAAATGTTGCAAAAAATTATCTGCTTTATATTTAAAGCCTTTTAAGCAAGGATTCAGGAGACTGCCTTTTTCTTGCAGGTAACTTAAATGAGTCAGAAGGAAATAACTGCCCTTTAAAACAGATTTTGAAAGGATTCTATTTATTCTTAATAGACGAATGGGAGTACAGGTAGTTCACATCCAATATGGACTCCCTGTCCAAACACTGTTTATCGTTTTAGGCACCACTATTGAATTATATTTCTTGAGAGTAAGGCAGCTCAATTCCTGCATATTACTTTTTTTCCTGCATATTACTTTTTAAAATTCATCTATCAAATCCATTAATACAGTATAAAGAAGAGATGTTCATGTTTCAGTGCAGTTCAAGTATCAGGTATAAAGAACGCCCAGTAAGAAAAAGAATCCTGTATCACTTGCCAGAATGTGGTCAGCTCTGGGGTGCTTTGCTAGCTGAAAGACACTTTCATTGCTAAGAGGATAGAGGCTGTTTAAGAGGGATGAGAAGCCAAAAAATATTAACTACGTGTATGTGTTAAGAACAGTGCTAGATTATCTCATATTCTATATCAGCCAAGGCTCACCATTTTACATATGTGAAAAGGGAGTTAAAAGTGTTATAGTAGGGCTTCCCTGGTGGCGCAGTGGTTAAGAATCTGCCTGCCAGTGCAGGGGACGCGGGTTTGAGCCCTGGTCCGCGAAGCTCCCACATGCCACGGAGCAACTAAGACCATGCGCAACAACTACTGAGCCTGCACTCCAGAGCCCGTGAACCACAACTACTGAAGCCCACACACCTAGACCCCGCGCTCAGCAACAAAGAGAAGCCACCACAATGAGAAGCCCACGCACTGTAACAAAGAGTAGCCCCCGCTCACTGCAACTAGAGAAAGCCCGCACATAGCAAGGAAGAGCCAACGCAGCCAAAGATAAATAAATAAGTCTATTTTTAAAAAATTTAAAAAGTGTTTTAGTAACTAAAAGGCACACAATCAGTAAAGTTGAGCAAGAATTCAATCCCAAATCTGTCACACTGAAGTTTAAGCTAATACTTGAGATTAATAAAAACAGCACTAAATTAAAAGTTTAGAGATATTTTTAATTTCATACTCTTTCACTAACGCTCTTTGGAGATAAATCATTTCTTTTATATGGGCCTTAGTTTTCACAACTATAATAGTTGGAAGCTTGACTAGATGATCTGTATGTAGTCTTCCAATTCTAAAATGTTCCACTCATTTGGATTCCTTCAATAATTGCCCTTGCAATACATGCATGCTGCCACCAAGTAGCAATAGAGACTATTAGTCCTTTTTTATCCCTAGTGGGGAGTGCATTTTGACATCAGACTTATCAGTCAATAGTACAACCTATTAATATAACTATAAAATAACAAAATAATCTGGTATTATTTCCTGTAAAGCAGGATCTTTACATTGTCTGTGAATCGTATCAGAATCACCTGTAGGTTTGTTTGGTTGTGTTTTTTTTAACATCTTTATTGGAGTATAATTGCTTTACAATGGTGTGTTAGTTTCTGTTTTAGAACACCTGTAGGTTTCTAAACATAGAGGAAATCCATAACCCATTGAATGAGAATCTTCAGAAACAGGACATGGGCATCTGGATTTTTGGGCTCCCATCATCTGTATATTTTATTTTATTTTTTGCCTATGTACAATATTTGTCACATCCTCTTGAATCTTTAAATTTTTCATTTTGTTTTAAAATTTTAGAATATTCCATAATCTTCACCTACTTTTCATAAGGTGTTATCTGTTATGTTTATTCGATCTTGTGCTTCTCCTGGTTAAGTCTTCTTTTTTTCCTTTTTTTTGTGGGGGGGCCCTGCCTCATGGCTTGCAGGATCTTAGTTCCCTGACCGGGAATTGGACCCCAGGGCCCCAGCAGTGAAAGCGCCAAGTTCTAACCACTGGACCACCAGGGAAGTCCCAAGACTTCTGCTTTAAATGACTTTTTTTCCCACTCTAATTCATTCCTGGGATCAGTTTCATGTTTGAACATTAAACCAACCTTGCATTACTAGAATAAAGCTACTTTGACTGTGATATATGATTGTTTTACATACCATGGATACAGTTTGTGCTTCTGTTTACACATTTTGCATGCATGTTCAAAAGAGAAACTGGCCTGTGATTCTATTCTTGTAATATTCTTTTTAGTTTTGATCTGAAGCTTATGTTGGCCTTATAAATATTTTAAGCAATATATACTTTTCTGTTTCCTGGAAGATTTTTATGTAAGGTTACCAACATTTCTTCCCTAAATATTTGGAAGAATTTACTTGGAAAGCCATTTATCCCTGGAAATCATTTTCTGTAAAGGTACTTAATTATACAAACAACTTTTGCAGTAGATATAGGTTTTTTAGATATTTTTTCTTTCTTGGGTTACTCTTGTTAGCTTGCATTTTTAAAGAATTTGTCATTTTGGATGAATTTTCAAATTTATAAATATAAAATTATCATAATTTTAACAGCTTTATTGGGATGTAATTTACATTCATAATTTTAACACTTTAATGTATACAATTCAGTGGTTCTCAGTGTAACCACTAAAAGACTTGTGTAACCATCACAACAATCCAATTGTAGATTTCTGTCCCCCCACAAAAAGCCCATTACACATTAAGCTTTTTTCAATCTCCTCAACCTTCTCAGCCCTAGGCAACCACTCATCTACTTCCTGTCTCCACAGATTTGCTATTCTGGGCATTTCATATAAATGGGACCATACAATATGTGATCTTCTGTGAGTGGCTGCTTTTACTTTACATAATGCTTTCATGGTTCATCCATGTTGTAACATGGATCAATATATTATTCCTTTCTATAGCTTAATGCTATTCTATTGTATGGATATTCCACATTTTGTTTATTCATTTATCCGATTGACATTTGAATTATTTCTAATTTTTGTTTTTAGAAATATGCTTCTATGAACATTCACATAAAAGCTTTTGTGCAGACATAAGTTTTTATTTCTCTTAGGTATATATTTAGTAGTGGAACTGCTGGGTCATAGGGTAACTCTATGTTTAAACACTTACAGGAACTCTCAAGCTGTTTTGTAAAATGGCCGCACCATTTTACATTCCCACCAGCAATGTACGTGGGTTTCAATCTCTTCTCTTACAGCCTAGCATGTCATCTATGCTGGAAAACGTTTCACATGTAGTTGAGCAGGATGAGTATTTTACTGTTTGGTTGAGTGTTCTGTAAACATCTATTAGGTCTTGTTAATTCATAGTCTTGTCCAAGTCTTCTATATCATTGTTGATCTTCTGACTAACTGTTCTATCCATTATTGACTGTGGAGTACTGAAGCCCATATGTAATGTTGTGCAATTATCTATTTCTTCCTTCAATTCTTCATGGATTTTGGTATTTTCTTCTTCATGTATTTTGGTTTTACCTTATTCAGGGCAAATATGTTAAAAATTTTTGTATCTTCCCTTTCTTTATCATAAAATGTCCCTTTTCATATCTAGTAACTGTTTTGTTTGTTTTAAAGTCTATTTTTTCTGGTATTAGTATAGCCACTTCAGCAATGCTTACGGTTGCTATTTGCATGATGTATATTTTTTCATCCTTTTACTTTGTACACATTAGACTTTTGAATCCAAGGAGTGTCTCCTATAGAAAACATTTTTTAAAACCCAGTTTGACAATATCTGCCTTTTGATTGTATTGTTTAATACATTTACATTTACTTTTTATTATTGATATGGTAGGATTAATTTATGTCTATCATTTTACCTTTGGTTTTCTACATGTCTCATGTTTTTGTTTTATTGTTATTGTTGTTGTTCCTCCATTTTCCTTTTATAGTAAGTAGATATTTTCTACTGTAACATGTAATTCCTTTAATGATTTTTAACCACATTGTTTGAGTAATGGCTGCACTAGGGCTTATGTAATACATCTTCTCAGAATCTCTTCAGATTTTTACTAGCTTCATTCCAGTGAGAAACAGAAACTGTACTTTTATAGAGCTGTATTCCTTCCCCTTTTTTTGTTTTTATTACATTTATATATGTTACATACATAACAACATATTATTATAATTATTACTTCTCACAAGCTTATCTTTTCAAGGAGCTTAGAGAAGAAAGTAAAGCAAATAAATATTTTTGAATTTGTTGGGTTAATCTATTTACCATTTCTGGTTCTCTTCCTTTCTTCCTGCGGATTCAGCTTATGATCTACTGTAATTTTTATTCTAATACAGCTTTGCTCTCACTGCCTTCTTTGTGCCATATCATCAAATATATTTATGTTATATAGAGAAAAATCCAAATATAGTCATATTTTTAGGCACTTACTTTTTAAATTAGTTAATAGAAGAAAGGAAAAGAAATTTGAAATTAAAGTATCTTTTATAATTCCCTACACAACAGCTCTAGTCAGCATTCTTTGTTTTGTTTTTATGGCTTGAGTTACTGTCTGCTATCATTTGAGGAACTTCCACTAGTATTGCTTGTGAAGCCCGTCCGCTAACAATGAATTCACTCAGTTTCTATTTCTGTTTCTGAGTTATGGTAAAGTATTGATGATAAGTTGTGGAGTGGTAGGAAAAACTAAAATGCGATGTGCTGTATGATGTATGTTTTACTGAAGTGTCTTGGTCAAATTCTAATGATTTATGATAGAAATCACATAAAGCAAGCATCACAATTCTTCAGGAATGTTCTGTAGAATGCTTATGTTAATGATGAATATGTGAATCCCAAATCTTTCACTTGTACTGACTTTATCTCATCAATTCTTCTCCCAGCAATGCCATAACTAGAGTTGAGTTCTAAAGTGTACCTTCCTCTTTTCCAATAGAAATGGTCCCATAATTTCAAAAAGTTCTCAAAGGTGAAAAAGTGCACATGGCGTTTATCACGTTTGCAAATGCCAATGAAAATGCTAAGGTAACACTGTCCAAAATGCAATATTCTTCTGTGAGGGCACCCAACTTTAAACAAATACACATATTCTAAATACAGCTTAGATCTGTGACATGTTTTGGCCAATGAAGTGTGAGCAGACATGATGGCCTTCAATGAGCAGCAGAGGGCTTAAATGGGCTTGTGCAGTTGGGCTCACCTCTTATGTTTCAGTGAACTTTGTGAGAAGACAGGGCCTGGGAGCTGCAGCCTCACAGTTGGGCTGCAGAGGAAGATGTGTGTTACAGACCTCAAAATGATCCAAAACACGGAGCAAAACCAGCCATCTAGAGGTCTAAAAGAGAGCCACTGCAGCTAGCCCATAGGTCCAAGAAAAATAAATTCTTGTTTATGTAACTGAGTTTTGGGTCGATTTTTTCCAAAGCATTATCAGAGCAAGAGCTGACTAACACAACATCCTCCAAATCATTGTTATGTGAATGGCTGCCACCATGCCTACATGTAAGGCAATAGTGTACTCAAATTGTGAGAGTTCTTGAACTCTTGGTACCTCTTCAACACAAGGTACATGGCTAAATTTCCACAAATAAGTTCACTAATATACCACAAAGAGCTCCCTGAACTTTTATTAAATTTAATGCAAAGTTCTTTCTTTTCATTTTCTGCTTCTACATAGTTAAAATGCTTTTTATCAATGTAAAACGGCTCTTGCCTTTTGGCTTCTGTCGTGAGAGTCTTTTGAACTCTGAAACACTGTAGGGTATCACCTATATATGGAATCTAAAACATACAACAATCGACCGAATATAACAAAAAAGAAGGAGAGTCACCAATATAGAGAACAAACTAATGGTTGCCAGTGCGGAGGGGGAGGAGGGGGCAATACAGGGGTGGGGAAGTGAGAGATCTAAACTACTGGGTGTACGATAGGCTCAAGGATGTATTGTACAACACAGGGAATATAGCCAATATTTTGTAACAACTGTAAATGTAAAGTAACCTTTAAAAAGTATATAAAACTTTTTTAAAAAAGAAATCATACTTAAAATTCGAAACAATTTAAATGTCCATCAACAGGAAAATGCACATATAAATTATTGTATTTCCCTACATGGGAATCCTACATAGCGAGGAAAGTACATGAACTAGACAGATCTTTACGTGTCAGCATGGATGAATCTAGAAAAGATAACACTAAATAAAGCAAG
Organism: Pseudorca crassidens; assembly: GCF_039906515.1. Classification (NCBI taxonomy): domain Eukaryota; kingdom Metazoa; phylum Chordata; class Mammalia; order Artiodactyla; family Delphinidae; genus Pseudorca; species Pseudorca crassidens. The sequence goes on from NC_090297.1 coordinate 153,312,087, forward strand.
TAACAAGAGAAAACAAAATAGAATACTACATGCAGTTTAAGAATACTTAAAAATGTAGCCTACATAGAAAGACATCCATGCCAGTGATGGAGACCAAGTTCAGAAGAGTGGTTACCCAGGGTCAGCTGGGGAGTGGCTGTGTTTGGGAAAGTGGTCACACCAGACTCTTCAACGGGAATGGTAATGTTTCACTTCACACACTGGCTGGAGGACGGAGGAGTGTCTGCGATGTTATAATGTGAGCACGCTGCATGTGAAAGCCATTGCTGACCACATCTAGGGGATCTGACGCGCGGTAGCTGGTAGTGGGTGGAGGCATCCAGAAGGTGGTGGTAGAAGAGGAACGTTGTACACGTAACGCCTAAGGCCTGACCAGAGGACGACCACTGTTCTAGAAACTGGACACAAATCCAACTTCTACGGCCAATCTTAGAAGACAAACTGAGGCATATTTAAAATTTTAACACTTTATGTGAGCAAAAATAGATTTAATTCAGGCACCACAAAGCGGAAGAGGTGAGGAGCACTCCAGCCACAGGAGCTGCAGAGATGTTTATTTTAAAAGGGCAGAAGCAAAGCAAGGAAACGACTGATTTGCTATGGCTTTAACGCCTAGTTGGTGGTTTGTAACTGGTTGTCCTCAGCGGTTTTCGTCACCCTGAGGCGTTGACAGGCTTAGATTTTGGTTGGTTTACATAGGCAGCCGCATCACTAGAGCCACCGCCGTCTAACGGCCTCCTTGCAAGGTTAATTTACTAACATCAATTGTCTGAATTCTTCCTCTCACTCAGTCACTTCACTTCCTACGCCTCAGTTTCTCTTCTGTAAAGTGGATATTCAGTAGGAAATTCTCTGTGGAGGTGTCAGTACGAAACAAGGTGATTATTAGTAACCACGATCATGTCCTGAATGCATGGAACACGTCAGCATTTGCCAACCACCGTGTCAAGTCAGCAGAAACTACAGAAATTAAGAGCTCTCCGCAGAAATTCACACACCCGTGCACCATGTAACGGACCACAGGCGGACGTTCATTCAGCCTTTCCTGTGTCCCTCAGAGAGTGCATGCTCTCTCCTGGGCGGGGCGAGCACAGACAGCCGGAGTTTAACTACTTTTAAAATTCCTTGATACAACCATGCCTCACTTTTGTTTGGACCAGTCAGCAAACGTTTTTTGTAAACCCCAAACCCTGCACACCTCCTACCTTTCGCGCCGCCCTAGTCTCAAAGCTCCCGCGACTGCTCCTCAAGCTAGGCCGCGTCGTCATGGGAGGCGGGGCTGCGTGCTGCTCCTCAAGCCGCGTTGTCATGGGAGGCAGGTCTGCTTGCGGACGCATGGCGAGCGCGCAGAAGTCCTCGAGCCCCGCCCCCACGGGCCCGCCCGGAGGCTTAAACCGCAACCCCGCAGCTCGGGAGGGCGTTGATGCCCGCGCCAACACCAGGTCGTGCGTGGGCTCCGGAGCGCGGCATGGAGGGGCCGGCCTAGCTGGAGCCCGTGGCCCTATGTCTTCTGGCTGCGACTCCGGTCCTGCGCACGCTGCGGGGCCGCAGCCGCCGGGCGGTGAGCGCCCGAGGGGCCGGGAGGTGAGCCGGGGCCCCAGGCGGGTGTGGGCATCGTGTCCGCAGCCAGCGTTCCCGAGGCCGCGCTCGGGCCATGATCACTCGGTGAAGCTGGGCCGGGAGAGCGCGGCCGACTTCTTCTCGCGCTCTGAGGACCTGTGCGCGCTGCAGGGTTCGGTGCCTCTGCCCGCCTTGCCCGCTTCCCTGCAGGAGAGCCTGCTGGAGTTAATGCCGACCGCCTCCACGGGGTGGACTGGGCGCCGCTCCTGAGCGCCCTCTGCCCCTAATCTGTATCCAAAGCTTCTTCCAGCCACGGCTTGGCGAGACAAGTTTGTACTTCGCGCTTCCAGGGGCTGTCGTGTGGGCGCTACGAAGTGAAGTTTTAGATGGTACAAGGTGGAGGGTGGGCACTAGAACCGGTGCCCAGTTCCCGGGTGTGCGTGCAGTAGGCGGGGCGTGCGACCTAGGACTCCTGCCAGCTCGGTGACCCCGGCCTAGTGCCTTAAGGCTTCAAGGTCTCAGTGTTCTCATCTGTAGCATGGGCTTAATAGGACCCAGTCTCTGTGGCGGTTACAAGGATGCACTGTTCATGCTTGTAGGTTCTACAATGTAGTACACTGAGCACAGTTTGGAGCATCGTTAATTGTTGCACAGATGTTACCTGGTCTGTTGAATGACTTTGCCTGGTACACACCAAAGCGATTAGGAAATGCGTATATCCCCGCTTCATTTCCTTTCCATTAAAACAGGGCTGAGGAAAAAAAAATCTTTTTTCAATAGTCGTATCATGTAGTGGAAAGAGCACCGGTGTGAAGGCAGCTTAGGGTTTGAATTCCAGGGCTTATGCTCTCTGTGGCCTGGGCAGGTTACTTTTGAACTGCAATCCCCACACTTGTAAAATGACTTTAAAAACCACTCTTTCTGTGGGTTCTTAGAATTAATTAAGCAGGTTATGTGTGTAAAGTATCCTGGAACTTGAATGAGTTGTCAGAACCAAGGGCTGCTGGAGACGATGCTTCTGCCCTAGGTAATCTTCTCTTCTACAGGGCGGCAGGTAAACACAAGCACAGTAGTCAGTGCTCTGGAAGAAGTGAGTTCTGGTGCTACAGAGCGCAAAATCTTTTTTTTTAAATTTAATTATTATTTTATATTGGAGGATAGTTGATTTACAACATTGTGTTAGTTTCAGGTGTACAGCAAAGTGATTCAGTTTTACATATATCCATTCTTTTTCAGATTCTTTTCCCATACAGTTTGTTATAGGATATGGAGTAGAGTTCCCTGTGCGATGCAGTAGGTCCTTGTTGATTACCTATTTTATATATAGTCGTGTGTATATGTTAATCCCAAATTTCAAATTTATCCCTCCCCACCCCCATCTTTCCCCTTTGCAGAGCACAGAAACTTGGAAGGGAAAGTTCAAGGTAGGCTTCTTGGAGGAGGTGCCATCCTTTCTAAGGATATGTAGAAACTCCTGGGGTAGCAGGAGGGAGCAGTGTGTGTCAGAGTTTGAGAAATATAAGAAAACATGGAAAAACTAAGGTACAGGACTGGAACTCAGGGTTTGGGCAAGAAATGAGAGTTGATACTGGAAACCTACTGGGACCCGACAGAACAGGGCCTTGTTTGTCCTGTCAGAAGTTTAGATGTTTATCCTGAAGGCTGTGGGAAACACTGAAGAACAGTGAGATGCACTTCTGGTTTTGAGGCTCTCTCGGACCTCCATGTGGAAGGCAGTTGATTGGGTGCAGGGTGAATTGTAATCTAAGGGTCCCACTTAAGTTATAAAAGGTTGGACTGGGTTTTGGAGATCAGAGACAGAATTGGTGGGGCCTGGTGACCAGTTAGAAAAGGGAGGGCAGCAAGCGTGGGTGACAGTTTACAGCTGCATCTTTTTGTGAGATACAGAGCACAGTAGGAAGGGATTGGGGGTGGCGAGAGGATCTTACTTCATCTTCAGTGCTTTAGAGGGGCCTGGTAGACGGGTCTGGGCCTAAGGTACAGATCTGGGCTTTGTGGGAGGACAGGTGTTTGAAGGCATGGGAGATACTTAGGTTACCCACAAGATGATACAGAGAATCATAGGTCTGAGAGTTTTTTATGTGGGTATATTTGAGGGTGTTAATAAGCTGAGAGAAAGTAGCCAGCAGAGAAAGGGGGTGAAGATCTAGGAGAGGAAATGATTGTTCATTTGTTTTCAAAAAGCTGAATACTTATTGTGTGCCTGGCCCCTTTTTTAGGATCTGGGGTTCACACCATCTGTTATCTCTCCTGCAAGGACAGTTCAACTCATCCCCTGGTGAAGAGAAGTCAGATTATTCTTTGCATCCCATTCAGGTGTAGGAACTGTTCTGTACCTCTGATGGGACTTTACTTAACCAAAGTAATAATGTAGAAATCAAAATAAATTCTAGCTGGAAGGGACCTTAAAGGCTACTGTACTTAATTTTGCCGAATATTTTACATTGAATTTAAGAAAAATTTATTGCAGAGCCCATTCTCTTCAGAGTTTCTTCACTGAACTTTCTTTATGTCTTCAATCCAGTGGGTCCAGCTTGTAGATTTTGGCCTCCTCCTAAATTTGCTTCTTCATCCATATTACATTTTGCCCGGACTATGACAGAAGCTCCTGGGTGGTTTCGCGGCCCCTGGACTCAGTTCCTCTAAGTTCATCTGCCTACTGGGGTTGAGTGATCTTCTAACATGAAAAGATACGCCTAAAATAATGCTGCTAATGGCTTGCCCACACAGAGTTAGTACATACTAGCCGCCCAGCGTGTGCTCTGCACAGAGGCATGTAGTCTGAACTGTGCTTGGCCAAGCCTCATGGGGCTCTTTGGTCCTGAGGAAGCGGAGCTTTCTGTGGTCACTCCCTTTATCTAATTGGTCCTTCAGCAGCGTGGCTCCTTTTTCTAATCAACGGAGGCACCCTTACTCAGCCAGTGGTAGCCCCAGGCCTCATCACCTGTGGGATACAAGCCATGCTCTCTTCCAGGCTTGCTTGGGCCAACATCTCTATTTTCATTTCTGTCTCTTCTCACACTTGGACCCCTGCCCTTTAGTCATCGCCACATGCAGTGTTTACTGTGCCCAGCCGGTGTCAGCCTTGAGTGTCATTGCACAGGTGCTCCCTCTGCAGTTAATGCACCTCCTCCTCCAACTCTGCATAGCCTCATCTTTCTAGATTCTGCTTCAGGGTTATCATGAAGCCATCACTTGGATATAACATTCTGCCTCCAAAGGAACCTCTGTGCATAAAGGTTATGTTTCTTTATCTCATGTGATTGAAATTTTGAGTTTACACATCTCCCTCCTTAATGAAGTCTTTAAGGGCAGGAGTCGTTTCTAATCCTTAGCACAGAGCAGGTGCTTTTTTTTTAAATGCTTTTTAATGATGATAAAATGTATGGTTTAAACCACTTATTTTACAATAATTTTGCTTTAGATTCTGGCAGAAATAAAGTTTACAGAAGTCGTGTTCCTGCGATAAGAAATAAAGATGTGACCTCCAGCTGTGTAAAGCTCTTAAATGCTGTGTAAGTGCGTCGGGTGCGCTAAGGAACCTGGAGCTAAGTGGGCTAGTTGTGAGAGAGAGAGACTTAACTGTGTTAACAATGGTAAGCCTTCATTGTGTCCTGCCGACATTTGATAGTTGCTGTTGGGGCAAACTAAACCAGTAAAATTTTAAACTCTTCCTCCATTTTAAAGGGATTGAATAAATTGGCCACTTTGGTGCACCTGTGTCCTGCGAATTGTCCAATTAGAGATGGAGGTTTAGAAAGTGAGTTTCAGTCTTGTTTAAGTCTCTTCCCATCAGACTGGTTTTGTGATTTCCTACATACCATGTTACTTCCTGTCTACCTTTTCTTGGTGTTGTTCATGCCTGGATTGTCTCCTGTACCTGCTCAAACCTTGGTCTGTTCTCATTTGTACCATGAAATTTTGTCATGCTGGATACTGTCAGAACTAATTTTACTTAACTTTGTGTTAAGCCACAAACCACAAATTTTGTATATTTTCTGTTTTTTTTTGTTTGTCTATATTTTTATGGTTTTCTCAAGAAATATTATGGGAAGGGAAATAGCAAGATGTAAAGAGCAAAAAAGTCATCATTCTCTTTAAATTGTTAGAACATCTAGCTGCAATCATAATTATGATGCACTGTGGTATGTGTTAAAAGAGGAAATACATGTAATGTCCCGTAGGAGCAGCAAACTCAGTGGTGTTAGTGGGGGTGTGTCATGGAACTAATCAAAAAGCACGTGACTGTTGGTTGGTGTCCTGAAACATTAGTGTGTGTTCCCTGTGTCCAGTAGTGGTCTGGAGGGGTCAGGAAGACTGCCTTTCAATTTGAGGGAACAGAGAGCTTGAGGTCCTCTCTCTTATATTGCTCTAGTATACTGCATAGCACCTAATAAAATACTGGGTTTATAGTTGACTCTTAAATCACTGATTGATAAACAACATTGGGATGTATCTTTGGAAATGAAAATAGGAAGAATCTTATGCTTTTTATTTTTTTCCTTTTTTTCCTATATCTGAAAAGATATGTAGTACTTTGCTGAGTGGTTGGGAATAAAGTTTGCAGTATTCAGTGTATTCAGTTTTAGTATCTAAATAGAATTAAACTGTTGCAATAAACTGGAATAACACTTTGTTACTGACAAGTTTTAGAATGCATCTGTTCGTCAATTACCTGTTTGGGAAGATTGTAGTTAATGATTTTGAGAATGTGGCTATAAACCTCCAATTGACCCAAGAAAAGCAAATAAGTCAAGATTGACAAATGTATAGGCTCTTCATCTTATTGTGTGTGTGTTTTTTTCCTTTTAGTTATTTTTCAAGGTATAAAGAATTCTATCACACTTAAGACAAGTTAAGTAAACTTCATGGGGTGTAATCTGACATGGCAGGGAGCAGATCACATGGCCTAGATCTTAAAGGTGATTTTATGTTTAAACTTTCATGAAAACATATGTGATTGAAGCACATTAATATATTGATACAGATGGCAGTTCATTTTTGTCTTTTTTTTTTTTTTTTTTTTTTTTTTTTGCGGTACGGGGGCCTCCCACTCTTGTGGCCTCTCTCCCGTTGCGGAGCACAGGCTCCAGACGCGCAGGCTCAGTGGCCATGGCTCACGGGCCTAGCCGCTCCGCGGCATGTGGGATCTTCCTGGACCGGGGCATGAACCCGTGTCCTCTGCATCGGCAGGTGGACTCTCAACCACTGCGCCACCAGGGAAACCCTAATTTTTGTCTTTTGATACATGTGAGTGCAGCTTTCATTTTGCTGAAAGAATATGACCAGTTTTCAGTTTGGGATTCTACCATTTAGTAAAGATACTCCACTTAATTTTAGAAATAAGAGATTTAATATATAATACCTAATAATACTTTTATGTATTTTAGTTACTGAAAATATTTATTGTAATACTGTGAAGAAACTATGCCGTTATAGTCTTCAAGACTTAAATGAATCAAGTGTTTATTAGCTGCTGTAGTTTTTAAACTAATAAAAATCAGTACATCAGCAATTTGTAAATACAGTTTTTAAAATAATGCCTTAACAACTTTACAGTGGTTATAATGACTGTATTTAGGCCTAAAGTTATTTAATAATTTGACATGAAGCCTTTTTAATAGTTTGATGGTGCAGATCAGGGATAGGTAATCTATGGCTGGTGGGCCAGATCCAGCCCGTCGCCTGGTTTTGTAAAGGAAGTTTTTTTGGAACATAGTCGCACCCATTGTTTACATGGTAGTTATGGCTACTTTCACCCTACGCCAGTGGGGCAGAGTAGTTGCAACAGAAACTGTATATCCCACAAATCTGGAAATGTTTAAATTTAGATTTTAAAAATTGAAAAATTCTTTGAACCTATACAGGGCAAGTCCATTGACCCCTGAGGTAGAAAACAGCCAAGAACTTTGGTGCCAAAGCCAAATGGCCTAGGTTCAAATTCCCTTTCTCCCATTTCATAGCTAGCGACCATGGGCAAATCACTTAACCTCTATGCCTCATTATGAGGTTTAACTGAACTCATTTGTATAAATAGTGCCTGGCGCATACTAAGCACTGTGCAAGTGATTGCTGTTGTTTGTGCTTGGAGCTTTTATAAGTTATTGTTAATAGAAAAATGACACTAATGATTTTCCTTTTAGAGTGTCAAAGGCACTTTGAGTCTTTTATTTTTTCAAGAATGTAATATGACTTTTTTCATTTACAGTCAGTGTTCCCTGTTACCAAAATTTACTTTATGAATATAAAGAATTGAATGTCTTTAAGACAGTACTTGTGCTTAGATGTCAAACCATTATCTTCCCAAGGCACATCCAACTGGCTCTGCATAGTCCAGGCCTCTGAAGTTTGTGTGCACACCCTAGGTAGCATGTGAGATCCATTTTGTAAATATAGTTTTTAAAATAATGCTTGGACCTTCCCTGGCGGTCCAGCAGTTAAGACTACGTGCTCCCAATGCAGGGGGCTTGGATTCGATCCCTGCTCAAGGAACTAGATCCCACGTGCCTGCCGTACTAAGAGCCCACATGCCACAACTAAAAGATCTGGCATGTTGCAACTTAAGACCCGGCACAGCCAAACAAACAAACAAATAAATAAATAAATATTTTTTAAAAATAAGTAAAACAAAATAATGCCTTAGGAGTTAGGAAAAGAAAATATCAGAACATTTTTACCTTTGTATTATTTTAAAAAATCTGTGTAGTTTATCATGTACCTAAATTATATGTATGGAACTTTGTGTATATAATTTGTTAATAAATAAGATGCTTGTTAAAAAGTTTTCTTTTGGTTTTCCCAGTCAGGTGTTTGGAGGCCATTGGAGGACAGAATGATGAAATATAGAGCCTCAGCAAAGATAGAATTTAGAACCAATTCCCTGACTTAGAAGATAAGGAAAATAATTCATAGACTGTAATTGAGTTGTCCAACTTTACATAAGTGTTCAGAAACAGGAAATCCAGTGGCTAGAATCTAATCACTGACTGACTAAAATCTGGGTCACTGGACTCATAAACCAGAAGTGACTGTTTCATTTCTCAGGTTGATGCTCCTGGCATATATACTTGATATGTGTGTGTGTAAATCTCTTGACATAATAAGCCGTACTCAGTAGGCACACACTGTTTCCTTATTCAAGCATCTTAATTTCATCCCATTAAATCTTTGAAGTATCAGACTATCAGAAGGCATGAAGAAACCTGGGCTGAGAGTCTTCGTTCCAGGAGACCTGATCTTGACTGTATGGCTGGTTTGAGGCGCATCACTCTGAACTGCAACACGCTCATTGGTGACCTGGGTGCAAGTGCTTTGGCAGAATCTCTTAGTGAGGATTTATGGCTTAGAGGTAAATTCTAAAATTGAAAATATTGAATTTTTAATATGATATATGCTTAGCTTTTGGCATGATACTGTTGTGATAGGATGTTTTTTAAAGCCTCATTTTACTGATAGCTTTTATTTTGCTTTTAAACTTTCTCTAAGAGTTGCATATATCCTTTATAGAAAATACAGAGTAACAAGAGAACAATTACCTATAATTTTAATACCCAGATATAATCACTGTTCATTTTGGTGTATATACATTCAGTCTTTTTTTTTCTATAAATATATTTGTACACTTAGGGATTACAAAAGTAGAATTGTAGTATACTTGCTATTTCATATTCCTGCTTTTTTCACTTAATGATGTATCATGTAGTATTGCATCGTATTGATGTCCCATAGTTTAATCAATTCTTTGCCATTAGATTTAGACAGTTTGCTTTTTCCTGTCACAAACAATGTGAATACGTTATATATACATCTCTGTGTCCATCGGGCTTACTTCTGTAGAATAAGGTACTACAAGTGGAATGACTAAGTGTGACATATTTTTAAGACTTTTGATACACATGGCCAAATTACCACCCAGAAATGCTATGCCAATTTGTAGTCCACCCCAACAGTAGATGTGAAGCCTGCCTCTCACAAACACTGGCTTGTAGCACTTGTAAAAAAATGTAAAACTACAAAAATGAGTACCTCTCCATTTTCTATGCAAGTGGGATTACTCCAAATTCTATAACATTTTTCAATTAATTTAGTATGAGCATTTTAGCAAGTCAGTAAATTTGCATCTCCTGCATCATTTTTTGGAATTGTTCAGTATTCCATTATATGAATATGCCACAGTGCACATAGCTTATCCATTCTTGTGTATAAGCTTTGTCCAGTTTTTCAGTTACAAATAGTCCTCTGATATATATCCTTACCTATATCTCTGACTATTTTGGTTAAATTCTTAGAAAGAGAGTTGTTGGATCAAAAGGGTATAGACATTATTTAAAGGCTTTTCTTACAGAATCTTGCCTTAATGTGATAGGAGAATAACCACATTTTGTTTTATTTTGTATTCATTTGATTTACTGGTGAGGTTTACTGGCTGTTTGTATTAATTTGGCTATTTGGTTAATTATACCCTGTGTCCATTCTTCTGTAGTGAGAGTTTGTAAGGGTTGTATCATATCCTGTCAGATCCATATGTCTGACTTGCTATTTCTATGTGTCATGGGGGTGTTGAAAGACTCCAATTATTTTAATGTGATGATCCACTCAACACTTAAATAAATGACTCATGATAGTTATATTTTTTAATACCTGTGCTTTGGTGATGATCCCTTTGGTTTAAATGAGTAGGTTGTTCAGCCCCTAGAATTCATGATCAGTTTTTCTGGTTTTTGTCTGGTTTTTGTCTGACTTTTTATGGAGAGAGTTCTTGACCATCATATTTCATGATAGGTTTTTAGTATGTATTCTCTATTCACACAGTGTTTGAATTTGTTATTATTTGTAACCTCTTAGACTTGTCTTTTTTTCCTCTAAAACTAACGGTTATTACATTTCTTCTATTTTGTTTTCCCCTTTTAACTAGTTTCATGTGTGATTTGGAGCTGAAGATCATGATCAAAAGAATGCAGTGCATTTCTGAGCTCCACCAGGTTTTGCTTGTGAGGTTTACATGCCACTGCCGCCCTTGCTAATTATGAACTGAGATTCATTTTGTGATGCTTTTTGCTCATAGGTTATATACAGTTATTCTTCAGTTCTGTAATTGTAAAATATGTTGGATGATTCATTGGGACTAAAGGCAGGGTTATCATTGCACATCCAAGAAGAGGTTTTTAAATTGGATTATGCATTATGTGTGTGCGTATACATTTCTGTTTTTTTCCATATCCAAAATTACAAACCTGCCATGACTTCTCTTGTGCAGGACTCTTCCACACGTGAGAAAATGGGAGCTGTCTATATGTTAAATCTGTATAGACTTTGCAAATGACCTTTTGTCTTTCATCGAAAGCACTGGACCTGCAGCAGTGTGGCCTCACCAGTGAGGGAGCAAAGGCTTTACTAAAGGCCCTTGAAACCAACAGAACTCTGCTCATTCTGGATATAAGAAAAAATCCACTTATTGGTATGTGGTCACTTTTTTTAAATTGATAAACACATAGGAAAACAAAAAGAATTTGTTCACGTATTGACAGTTTTTAAAACTTAATGTGTTTAACTTTCCTCATCATATACAGCTGGCCCTAGAACAATGTGGGGCTAGGGGTGCCGACCCCTACGCAGTTGAAAATCTGGGTATAAGTTTATAGTCAGTGGTTCCGCATCTGTAGATTCAACCAACCTTGGATCGTGTAGGATGATAGTACATATTTATTGAAAAATATCCGTGTGTCAATGGAACAGCGAGGTTCAAACCCATGTTGTTCAAGCTGCAACTGTACTTTTCTAGTGTTGCACTTCCCTTATGTCTTTAGCAGATAATGTACTAATTAAAGTGAATTATACTTGTAAATTGTTCTTATCTCTACTCTAAATAGAGGTGAACCTAGATACTAAGCCTGCTTCCACAAAGAGCATTATTTCTTTCCTGTGCAACCTCTGAATTCTTGCCAGCAGTACTTTATTCATTTGTCAGATTCACAAGTAATTTTTTTACTATCTTCTGTGTGCCAGATACGGGTTTAGGCACTAGGGATAAAGCAGTGAACCAGACAGACAAAAGTCTTGCCCTCATGGAGCTTACATTCTAGTGAAGGAGTTCAGATAGAAATGAGTAAACAGATAAGTCATATAATTTTAGGTAGTAGGAAGTGCAAAAATATCTTAATGTAAGGAGAGTGAGGGGGGGCAGGTAGGACTCCATTGGACAGGTTTGTTAGGGGATGGCTTTACTGGAGAAGTGGCATTTGAATGGAGACCTGAATGAAGAGAGGAGCAAGCCATGGAAGAACTGGAGTAAGCACATTCCAGGACAAGGAGGCAATGAGTATGCAGGTATGTAGGTGGGTGGAGTATTTAAGGAAAAGCAAGGAGGCCAACATGGCCAGAGTACTGAGTGAAGAAGAGTGTGGTATGACATGAGGTCAAGGAGCTAGCCAGGGGTCTGCTCTTGTAAAGTCTTGAAGGCCAGAGTAAAGATGTGGATTCTTCTAAATGAGTAGAGGGTTTTGAAGTGGGACAAGGCATGATCCAAATAGTATCTGAATAAGATGACCTGGTATAGAGAATAGACTTGGGGGGATAAATAAGAGAAACAGGGAGGCCAGTTAGGAGACTATCACAGGGTTCCAAATAAGAGATGTTTATGGCCTAGGTTAGGTTGGAAGTTTGCAGCAAGTGAAAAGTGGTTGAATTCAGGTTGTGTTTTGAGGGTGTAGCTAACAAGGCTTGCCGATAGATTAGATGTGGGGTATGAAGGAGACAGTAACAAGGAGACAAGTCGTTGATGATTATGTGTGCAACTGGGTGGTATCACTTAGAAGGGGGCTGATGGGAGGAGCAGCTTTTGAGGGAATATCAGGACTTTGGTTTGTTATCTTGGATGCCCTTTAGGTATCTAAGTGTCTGGACGGTGCTTAGACTGTACTTTCTATCCAAAGGTATCTAAAGCCACTTTAGATGCAAACTGTTTAAAGCTGACCTTTGCTGCTGCCAAAATAGTAGCCACTGGGGGCAGTCTGCAAGATGGCATCTTAGGTTTTTGAGGAAGAAATTAGAATACACAAAGTGGGAAATAAGTGTATAATTACATAATGTAGACTTCATATTTAATTTTATGGGAAAAGCAATAATTAGTTGGCTTTTGGTTTTAAATGGAAATAGCCACTCATTGGGAAATAATTACTCTAATTTCAATTTATTTTACTTTAAATCATTCTGTGATGAAAGCAGTTACCAAAAAAGGTCTCCAGAATGGAAAGAGTGCCAAGTTAGAGGCATATAACATGTTTTAATTCTCTTGGAAGAATTTCTCTTTAATGGCTTGTTTTTCTTTCCTTTTTAAAAGAAAATTATCAAGGTACTTTCTGCCATCTTAGAACTAAGTTTTTAGTCAAATGAAATGGCTTTTCTGTTTTTGAAAATGTTGTGTGATGCTTTAATTTAGCTTCCCAGAAATGCAGATTGAAGACCTTTTATTAACTTAAAATATCTTAATTGCCAATGAAGATCAAACCCTCCTAAATTACCTGTAACTTAAATGGCATATTTATCATTTCTGTCTCAGTACCAGTGGATAACTTCTCCATCGGTGAAGGAACCATACAAAGCTGCTAGACAGAAAAGGAGAACTATAATTTTGGAAAGTGGTTGAAAAGGAAAAGCTACTATTAGAATTGGTAACTCTTTTTTTTTTTTAATGCTACTAGAATTTATACCCCTTATATTTTCCGGTGTGCTAAAATTAAAACAGCATTAATGGTTATTCCTTAATGGTTAATTACTTCCTTAACGGTTAGCTGTCAATATTATTTGTGGTTCTTATGGAACGCACCTAGGATGTTCCTGACACATAGTGTTTAATATGTATTAGATATTAATTTTAATGTGATAAAGCTCTTGAAGTGACAAAATCCATATCCAGATATGAGGTCACCTTTTCTCCCTTTCATGTGGGGTCCATGCCTTAGGAAAGAGAGGGAAGCATGTGATGTGTCTAGTGACAACCCCAAGATAAAATAAAGTAGGCAGAGCCCTTGGCGCTTTACAGATATGAATACCTTTTATTGTCATCACCACCCTGTGAACAGTGTTTTACAGCAGCGCAGACAGGTTAGGGTCAGGTGCAGCGGGGAAGTGGGATCAGGCAGGAGAAGGACATGGGGAGAGTCGGGGCGGGGGGCTGGTTCCAGAGTCTTTACTAAGGAAACAACAAAAATCACAGATGATAATGACTGCTTTTTCCAAATGCAGGAATCAGTGGAAAAACTAGAAATGATCATGTTCAGAATTGTGATCAGTTATGTCTAAGTATGTAAAAGTCAGTTACTTTCCCATAAGCCAGAAATAACAATAAAAAACAAGGAAAGATCCCATTTGCAATAGTCACAAAAATTAGCAAATATCTAGAAGTCAGTTCAGTGTTCACCTGAAAAAGTTAGTGCAAAAGGATAGATGAAACATATTAAACATATATGTTAACATTAATAAAATGTAATGTTAACATATGATCTATTAACATGTAAAGCCACTGGCAGAGGGAAACACAGATCGGTGAAAAAGTCCAGAAACTGGTCCCTGTTTACTTGAGAATTGTCTTTTAACTTAGACAATTTTAAAGTCTAACTTGACTTTTTGTCTAATTGACTGATTGAAGCATTGATAATTCATTTAAACAGAAATTATATATTTGCATCACAGCATACACAAATTCTAGTCAGTCGAAAAGATGCAAATGCAGCTAAATGCAAGAAGCAAATATAAAATACAGGAGAGAATTTCTGTGTAAGTGTAGGGAGTACAGAAGCCTTCCTAAGTAAGCCATAAAACTCAGAAGCCATAAAGTAAAAGATATTTAATTACATGAAAATTTAAAACTTTTCTACAGTTCAAGACATAAAGAAAACAAAATGACAGACACAAAAGTTTGGTAGTGTATTAACATATAAAGGTTACTGTTGATATAGAGAATAACCCACAAATAAATGAAAAAGGATAACCAAATTTTAAAAAGGCAGGGGATGGTTTCTACCCGTATGAGCAAACAACTCAGAAGAAACACAGCTGGCTACTAGACAAATGAAGAGGGGCCCACTTCTTTAGGAAATGCAGATGAAAACCATGGGATTTTCTTCCCCTCTGATGGGCAGAAATTCTAGACTGATAACATCTGGTGTAGACGAGGGAACAAGCACACTTTGCCTATGTTAAGTATAATAAATGTGTTCAATTCTGGAGCGAGGTTTGCAGCGTCCATCAAAGTTCAAAACTCTCTTGCTCTTTGACCAAAGACTTTTACTTCTAGGCACCTGCCCTCTGCCAGTACTCTGCCTTGCACAGAAGTGTGCATAAAGTCAGGCACCCGCAAGTCCAATGAGGGATACTTACGTAATGGAGAAAATCTAGAGACAACCCGGATATCCTTCAGGAGGGGTCTGATGAAGGAAATTAGGATCCATCCGTGGTATGGAGTAACGTGTGTGTGGAGAACGGGGAAGGTCTGTGAGCAAACTGGGAAGATGACCTGATACATCATCAGGTCAAAAGGAAAAAGAGCAGGTGTAGAAAAGGACATTTCTGTTATTCCACTTAGAAACCCACAGTGTTTGTATTTGTAAATACTATATATGTATATATGTACATATGGAAACACGCATATATACACTTATACACATTTGTGTATCTGATCCTGAAAATGCACAAAAAAACGTTAATGGCAACCACCTGTATGGAAGGGAATAGATTTTTATATTTTTACTCTAGTTTTCCTAATCATGTGCAAATTTAGAGTTAATTTTTTATTTAAAAGTTAGGCAGTCAGGAGAGGCCTAGTGACTCTTTTGTGGGCTTCTCTCACCTCAGGATGCACTCGTCGCGCCCTTGTTGTTTCTGGTTTGTCTTTTGGAGCAGACACCACTGAAACGAGCATCTTGTCATCGCTTGCCAACTGCCTGCGGTTTTCTTGCGCCCTCCTAACCCTCACCACCTTTGTGAGATGCTGTTTCGCGCTGAGGTGGTGCCTTTCCTCTCACACACACCCCTCTTATACCTTGGGAAGTCCCGGGGTTTCTCAGTGGGCATTCTAGAATACTCATCCCAGAGATGTAGTGGGTTTGTTTTTCAGCCACATGCATTTGGGGAAAACTCTGTTCCTGTATGAATTATCCTCTTGGGAGTTCACGATTCACCGGAGCTCTTGAGACGCTCTAGGAAGTTGAGTCAAGAAACCCTTGTAGCCCTGTTAATTCAGGATTTCCTAAATTTCTATGACTGACTGTGGCACCGCTTTTCCAGTCACAACCATCCTTATCAGCTTCTGTCATAGACTCCCTGGGGAGCGCTGCTCAGACTCTGTCCTGGAAGCTTTGCAGTCCCAGGATTACCCGCTGCTTCCACACCCTCCCGGCCCCCTGCTAGCACTCTGTCAGCCTGGCACCTTCTCCCTGCCCCCCAACTCATTCAGGCCACAGGCCCTGCCGTCGCTGTGGGATTCAGTGATAACGCCTGGGAGCAGTGGCCCAGCACAGCCCACGGCAGTGCTCGGCGTGGCTCACAGGGTTTAAAACACGCAATTTGAGCCCTTACTGGAACATGGGAAGATGATTTAAAGCCAGATGTCTTATTTCATAATCCCCGTGTCTCTGAAAGTGGGAGAAACAGACTGGGAGGGCCGTATGTTTCAAGCACAAGGGAGACTGTTTCTCTGTGGAAGTAAAGAACAGGCCCTCACAGTTAACAGGTAACGTAGGGAGTTTGTGCTGAGTCTGCCATGTTGGGCCTGTTATACTCATTTATATGACCATTGGGTCCCTATTGGCATTTGCATTTACTGCCCATGCTTGAAACACCCCAGTGTCCCTGTCTTGGTCACGAGCCCTAATTCTGTTGACCTAGAAAGTTCTTTGTGGGAGCTTTCTATCAGGGCTCTCCTGCAGTGTCCCTACCCTCAAGCCCCTATGTCCTAGTACTTCTTCTACAATGCAGAACTCCTTGTTGTGCAGACCTGATTGCTCCTCGTTGCTCCAGGATCCGATCGATCCAGTTCCTGGGAGAGCGTGTCTGCAGGGCCCTCTGCGATCTGCAGTCCTGCCCCCAACCAGGCACCCAGCACCCCAGGTGCTGCAGAGAACTTGCTGGGGTCCCCCGTGCCTTGGCAGAGACAGCTCTCTGCCAGATGCCCTTCCTTCGTCTCCCCCTGTCCTGACCCCTCCCACCTCCCTTCCTCTGAAACCTTCAACCTTCCCTCGGGCAGAGTTACTTGCTCAGCTCTGTGCTTCCACAGCCCTTGTCCTGTGGAATTTGAATTCCCTCCACAGCTGTCTTGCTAGGTTGGGAGCAGCTGATTCCCCTTCATCTTTTTCTTTCTTCCCTCAGCCCCACAGCAGGGACACTCTTGGGCTCCGTGCGAATTTAATCTTCAATTTCTAGTTGTTATGACATTGTTGCTGTGATGATACCACCTACGTTCACAGTAGGATGGATGAATGTGTGGGGGACGACTGTAAATACAGATTCTTTGTAAATCCAGGTTTCTAATTCTTCCCCCTTTTCATATTTTTCCCCTTAAATCACATGTCCTTTTTGCTGCTTCCAGCTCTATAATTGGACTGTCGCCTGGGGAACCTGAGGCAGCAGAATATCAAAGAGGGTAGACACTAAGTTTTTAATGTAAATGTCAACCAGGATACCTACTAGCTGTGAAAAGGGGGTCCCAGAATTCAGGCTCAAAGCCTATTACCAGATACTTGGTTTCCCTGCTTGTGTCTCTTCTGTCTGTCGACGTGCACTTGACTCCTATTAACTTTAACAGGAATTATGTGTGTGCCCTGAGAGGCGAGCATAGCTTTTAATGGGGGCTTCCTCACCCTGCTTTTCTTTGCTGATTACTTTTAATGAATCCCATCCAGTAGAAGTGGAATAATAAGACAGGATGTGCTTGAGAAAATGGAGAGTTATTACATATTTTCCTTGTAATCCAGAATAACATGTCAGCTCTTCTTCTGTTTGTCTCCTTTGTTTGTCAGTGGAAGGTAATTTTGGCTTGCTTACTTTCCAAATCAGAAACTGAAGTCCAATACTAACGTATCCTAGATGAAACTTGACTCATTCATTTTTGAGAGTCTGTATGAGCCCTGTGCAAGGTGCAGAGAATGAAAAGACAAATTTATTGACTTCAATAGATATTTACATAGCATTGAATGTGTTCCAGATGCTGTTCTGAATTCTATCAGTTATCTACTTTTGCATCATAGAACACTTCAAGACAGTGACTTAAAACCACAGCCATTTCTTTTGCTCAGGATTCTTTTCAGTCAGCAGGTGGGGCCGGGCTCAGTGGGGTGATTTCTTCTGGTCTCATCTGAGATCACTTATTCAACCAAAGTCATCTGGTGATCCACCTAGAGTCTAAATGGCCCCCCTCATCTGTCTGGCAGCTGTTGCTGGCTGGCTGTTGGCTGGGCCTGTTATTTCCAGCAGGCTAGCTCGGGCTTGCTTACATGGCAGTGATGTTTTAAGAGGGCAGGTATAGAAGCCGCATGCCCCTTGAGGCCTCAGCTTGGAAGTTGCACAGCGTCACTCCTGTTGCAGTCTCTTGGTCAAAGCAAGTCCACAAGGCCAGCCCAGATTCAAAAGGTGTGGAGCACAAGACCCCACCTCTTGCTGGGAGGGCTGCAGAGAATTTGTGGCCATTTAGTCCTCACATCAGAGAGGCACAACAGAGAGATTTAGTAACTTGTTCAAGATCACACAGCTTGGGACAATACAGTGTTTTAAGTGCTTTGAAAGCTGCTGCTCATTATTTTTAAATCTTACCGCCACTATTCAGACCAACTCATTTTTTTTCTCTGCAGCCTTGTAGAGAAAGGGTCGTTCACATTGCTGTGTGGCTGCCATGGGTTGGAAGCCTCATATATGTTGTACCACTGAACTGTCATAACTAGTATGAAATGGAGATATTACTATTATTCCTAATATTCAGATGAGGAAACTGAGGCTCTTGGAAATTAAGTATGAGTCGTATAAGAGAATGTTAACTCACTGTTCCATATGCAAGAGTGGTCTCCCTAAGTAAATTATAAATGTTCTGGCACAGATCTTTTTTTTAATCTCTCGTTTGCATCTGGAAAATGGTTTTTAAAACTTTTCTGTTGCTTTGTTAATGGTAGTTGCACATTGTAGAAAAATAGCTGGAACAAAAAACATGTTTTTCAGATGTCCAGTGGAGCCCCAGAATAAAAGCAAGATGAATATTCAATTCCACATTGGCAACACCAAAGAAGATGATGCTTTAGAAAAAAGATTTCTCGACAAAGCTCTTGAACTCAATATGATCTCCCCGAAAAGGCATAGGTGCGTACATGTCCCATTCAGAAGCTTGTCAGAGAATTGGTTTAGTTTTTAGACGCTGAAGGAGACACATCTAGGAGCCTACCCATCCTGGAGTAGCAGTTATTGTAACTAGTTGGGAAAGACCGTTTGTTACGGGGGTGCTCCTGCTGCTGCTTACAGGCCCCTTAGCATGATTCCACGGCCGGGAGCATGGCGGGGGCCACACCTTCTAGGAGCTTTGGTCAAAATTTCCTTTGACAATCTCTGCTCTGACAGCACAGAGGGTGCCATCCCATCTCTGGTGCAGCTTGCACAGCCTGTTCAGTGTAAGAACAGACACTGCTGCTCCCCTGAACGTCAGAGAGAGTAGTTAATTCTGTCAGCTCCATGAAAAACGTATGTTCTCACGCATGAGAATAGCTGCCTGCCCCCTGCACGGCAGGCTCATCGAAGAGTTGAGCTAACCTAGGTTACCTGTGAGCGTGATGGTCCTTCACTGCGTTTGAAAGGAATTTTCTAATGACTGAGATGTGTGACGCTCCTGGCCACCTGCGGGGGCTTTCAGGTGGGAGGTTGGACACGATGGCTTCAGGTGCCGTGACTCTCGCAGGAGCTGGTGACGGGAAGGAGGGTCGTCCTGATGCTCAACCAGATGCTCCTGTTCTTAACGGCTACATCGGTGGTTCTTCTGGGTCCGTGGGAGGCATTCGGGCCTCTCTGCATAATGCTGTCACCATCGAAGATGTCAGAAGCTGGCAGTCTTCATGAAGCATTTTTTGGAGATGCACCAGCCATGAGCACATCCTAACCAATATACATTCTGCCCTTGAACAGTGTACAAAATTGAGAGTCGTTTGGGCATGGCTAAAAAAACTAAACAAACACAGTATTTTTCTCGAATGAACATACTTATGATAGATTTTCTTCTTTTTTCAGAGAACAGCAAAACATCCACAGCTATCCCAAGCTGTTGAAACTTAACCTTAATTCTGACTTGAACTGGAAGCTTTTAAAAAGTCTTCTCTTGCTTTTCTACCAAATTCCAGCTACTGTTGTCTTTGCTGCTACTTTTTCTGCCTAGATCTCATATTCAAAGCTGCCTATGGGTTTAATTATATGCCAATTGCAGGTTGTTGTTTTTAGAGACACACAGACACACAGCGTGGAGGGTGGGTGGGGCCCTGTAGGTGCTGAATTTTGATCCTTTGCAAGATGACAGCAGTGGGGTCTTCTGGACTTTCTTTATACGGTTATTCTCATAAAGCGATAAAAGTGACATACTATATGTTTATATAACAAGGTCTGTTTTTAATACCAAATAGTTTATATCTCTATGCATTTATATCTCTGTGCCTTTATATTTCTAATAATACGGTTCTTGTTGGTATATGTTGAGACTTTGAGAATTTGTTAGGATCCCTGACCTTGTGCATTAGAGTGTCGTTCTCAACAGTTGTGTGCCTCCCCTCTCCCTTTTTAAGCTGCTTCACAAGATTTGGAAGCTCCCTGAATCACTTTTACTTTCCTTTCAGTGGGTAGAAGAACGGTTGGTTGGTTGGTTGGTTTTTGTTTTTGTTTTTCAGTTATGCTGTTAAACTAAAAATCTGTGTTAAATTCCCTTACTGTTTCTTCACGTGACTGTTCAGTAACAGGAATATTCGGCCCTCCATCTTTTTGCTTTTATCTTGTTTCCTAATTTATTCCAAACCAAATGGAATTAAGGCATTGTACTTGCTGGAAGGTAATTAAAAGACCCTAACACTTGGTGCATTACCTGGGAACACTGAGAAATAAAAAGAAAGGAGCAGACATCTTAGAGAGCAAACTGTCCTTGTGGAAGATATTTTGTTACTGCCAAGGAAGGTAGTCTAGTGCCTTGGTTTTGAATGTATGGTGGGATGTTGAGACCTTTGACTGTTTGAAAATATTTAGGTTTGTGCAGTAAACTGCTGAAGCCTAGAAAAGGTTTAGTGCATGCTGTATAAGTGTCCCGTGCTTGCTGGGAGACTAATAAACTTGGAGGCTTAACACAAGAGAAATTTACTATCTCACAGTTGTAGAGGCCAGAAGTGTGATATCAAGGTGTCAGCAAGGCTGCTCTCCCTACAGATGCTCTAGGGGAGATTCTATCCCTTGCCTCTTTCAGCTTCTGGTGGTCGCCCTCTTCCTTGGCTTGAAGCCACATCACTCAGTTTTTGTCTCTGTCTTCACATCACCCCCTTTCTGTGTCTGTATCTTCTCTTTTGTCTGTCTCAAATGTCCCTCTGCCCTTCTTGTATAATAAGGACAATTGTCATTATATTTAGGACCCATCCACATAATATAGGATGGAAATCCCATCTCAAGATCCTTAATGACATTTGCAAAACTTTTTTTTTTTCAAATGAGGTAACAGTCAAGGATTAGGACATGGATATATCCTTTTGGGGGCCACCATCCAACCAGCCATAAGACACTTTGATTTTGGCTGATGGCTGCAGCTTATGGTGTGGGAGAGTGGCTGTTTCTTTCGAGCCACTTAAGTAAAGGTCTGACATAAAGAAAAGGGGCATTAGGGAGTTGCAGGTGACTGAGCAATACCTGGAGCGGAATGAATAAGGCACCTGAAGGGTCTTAAGTATACAGAGACCTTTACCTGGCACTTGACTTGAGACTGTGCAGGAGTTTACAGGGCAGGAAAGTCTCAGGCAGCCGTCCACCTTGCCTTACTCTTCAGGTACAGTTTTTCCCAAGCAGGCTTGACTGAGAAAAAGACTCAGTTGTAAGGAAAACATGTCTTGTAGAACTTGTCGGCATTGACACATATGGTCTACCATAGGCTGAAGTGACTCCCTTTACATGTGGACCCAAGCTGACACTGGATTTGTCAATTATGCTGGAGAAACAAATGTTCTCTTAAAGGCAGCCGCCTTTGGTCTGTGCAGTTCCATAGCAGGAGGCAGTGAAAATGGCCATGACAGCATAGGACTGTCAAATCTACGCATCAGAACTGGAGGTGTAATGTCACTTGACAGAACCCGTAATCAGTTCAGTACTGCAGTGTGAACCACAAGGTCATCAAAGAGGAAGGATAACTCAAGAGTCCATGTGTGACAGATGCTCAGGGCTGTGCACTGCACGTGGCAAATTCATAGTGACTAATCAACGTCAGGCTTCAAAGAGTCCTCCTGGTTCGAAGTTTGCAGGTCAGAAATTTCAGTGAAATGGCATAGACTAATGGACATCCTAGTGAGGCTAAAACAAAAGAGACTTTATCTTTCTCTCAAATGCCATTGAGTTTCTGCTTTGTTCTTTGGTCAAATTCTGTACTGGATTCTGGGCACAAAAATGTGCCTAGTTTCTGTCTTCTAGGAGTGGGGCATTGGCTTGCTTTTGAGATTGTTTTTAAATTGTGGGGATAGTGCTGTAAAATCAAATTGTATCTTAGTAACTCTTTAGACTCTTTAAAACACGGTTCATGAGAAACTTGATAAACTGATAAAACAGCCAAGGCCCTGAGAGACCCACACCCGTGTCAGTGACAGAAGTCCAAGCTACAGATACTGAAGGAGCCCTCAGTCGCATTCAGGAAATGAAAGCCCTGTGACTGAGAATGAACCAAATGTACAGCTGGGAGGATGGTTTATGGACATTTAGGACTTTGGATTTTTAACCCACAGTAACAAGGAAACTTGATTTCAAAATTGGGCTTTAATACTTTGGGACCTTAATTCATAAGAGCGTTTAATGTGTACCCTTTTAATTTCTCTGTGAAGAATTTGATGCTGGCGGAGGTGTACTTTCAAATTTGCAACATTTCTATGATTTCTGAATTGTATTACTGGATGCTTTTATGTATTTAATCTTAGTTTGTCATTTAACCTCATCAACTTTCTATGGTTAGCTGTGCTGTGGATGGCTGGTAAACAAAAAGTTGTTTCTGATCATTGGATATGAGTAGCCCTGGAGTTAATTTAAATTAAAGCAATTTCTCACCCATATCAGAGACTTCTGGGATGAAACTCTAAGTTGTCCACCAGCAGTTCCCAGAGGCCACTCAAATGAGTAGCCCCATAAAAGTGCGAGCAGGACTGTCCTGATAAAGGTCTTTTCTTTGTCCTGAAGGGAGAGCCATATTCCGTTAATTACAGGCTTAAAGGCATAGTTGAGTGTGTTAAGAGATTGAAAAAAACAGGGAAACATTAGTGAAACAGAAAAGCATTAGTGACAATTTCCCTTCTTGTTCCTAATGGTACCAGCATGTGAAGGGAATTTGAGTAGTATAACTTTTAACCTCCCTGCTCTTATATTCACTGACACTGGCTAGGTGAGGTGACCTACTTGACTGGCAAAGTTGGGAAGAATAACTGGCCATGCTTTGCTAAGCTCTTCTTTCCTTCATCTTGGGAGTGAGTCTGGTGATAGAGAGACAAAAGTTCTCTGCTCCATTGTGGACATGTCCCTTTCACATGGGTTTGCCTGGAACCAACTTGCTGCAACAAAGTGGGTAAGTCTGGATAATTCTAGAATTCACTTGACAGACTCACTTGGCTGTCTCATGAAACCCCATTTTCCAACATGGGCTCTAAAAGTAAAAAGTGACATAACGTGTGGGCTCCAGTGCAAAATGAAAATATAGTGCCTCTTGTTCAAACTGCAAAGAAAAAGTGTTGTTGAAAATATTTGCACTGGGGTGCATAGTGTCCTCCCCAAATTCACGTTCACCTGGAACCTGTGAATGTGCCCAAGTAAATTCTTTTTTCAGATAGAATCGAGATAAGATGACATCATACTAGATTAGGGTGAGCCCTAAATGGGTTCTATGGGTTGTTCTCTCTTCTCTTTTTCATATATGTCATCTTTTTCAGCAGAAGTGTTTGGCTAATATTGGGAAGTAACACGAGTAAGAAAGGATATGATAAGATTCCTTGGACATTCTTGTTTTTTAAAAAACAACTGCTTTCTTTCTGTGTTAGAAGTAAGTTCAGATTCAAATGGAAAGCATGGCCTCCTGGAGCTGTTAACACCTTCACTTAGTCTTGGATGTGAGCAGTAGCACAGAATTCTGGTGGAACTCAGTAAGACTCCAAATGGGTACCAAATAAGTGTGTCATGGAAAGCACACCATAAGCAGGGTGAAAACTAGATGTGAATGGGGCAGCAGGAATGGTGGAGACACACATATTGCACATGTCTCCTCTGCTCATGTGTATATTTTATTGTCCTATAAATTTTACTTACAGAACGTAAGTTCAAAGATAAAATCATTAAGAATTTCAAGACAGCAATAGCACAGCATGAAACCAAGCAAGCGTGGGGCCCTTCTGAGCATGGTTCATGCAGGATTTGATCGACTGATAAAAGAGCCAGGCTCTGAGATACCCACACCATGTCAGTGACAGAAGTCCAAGCTACAGATATTGAAGCAGCCCTCACTGCCACTCAGGCACGGAAAGGCCTGTCACTGAGAATTAACCAAAATGTAAATTTAGGAGGATAATTTATGGACTTTTAGGACTTTGGATTTATAACCCACAATAACAAGAAAACTTCATTTCAAAAGAGAGTGTGAGGTCTTCATGTTTGCTTTGGTTGTTGAGGGTCCTTTGTGGTTACATATCAATTTTGGAGTCGTTTCTTCTATTTCTGCAAAAATAGTGGATTTTGATAGGCATTGCTTTAAATCTGTAGGTAGCTTTGTGTAATATGGACATTTTAACAATAGTTTATGAGCGTGGGATGTCTTCCCATTTATTCATGTTTTCCTTAGTTTCTTTCAATAATGCTGTAGTTTTCAGTGTACAAATCTGTCATGTCTTTGGTTAAGCTTATTCCTAAGTATTTTATTCTTTTTGATGCTATTGTAAATGGAATTGTTCTCCTAATTTCTTTTCCGGATTGTTCATTGTTAATGTGCAGAAATGCAAGTGGTGCGTATATGTTGATTTCATATTCTGCAAACTTTGCTAAGTTGTTTTATTAGTTCTAATAATTTTTTTGTGAAATATTTAGCATTTTCTACATCTTTTTCAATAGTTTCCCTTTCAGCCTAAGTGTATCCTTAAATCTAGGGGACATTTTGACCTCCATCTTAGGCTTTCATCTTAATTCTCAACTTCTTCAGAGTCTTAGCTGGTTAGTGTTCTCCTTATTGTTTGCCACTTTGGAGAATCCAACAAAATGTTCTACTCAAGGGGAGCCCTCTTTTCTCTTCCACCTCTGAACCTGAATATCACTTATTCCTTACTTCATTCTCTTAGAACTTAGCATTCGAAGTTTAAATGGTGATCTTTCTTAAAGGAGGTCAATGTGCTCACCGAATTCAAGACCTCTGGTGAGTTGTGTCAAGTGTGTAGGAATCATATTAACTTGTTGGCTGTTACCCCCCTGGAAAAAGTGGCGTTTGAGCTTGATATTCAGGTTTATTGGACACCACATTAAAGAGTTTAACAGAATAAGAGTAAGCTGGTCTTTCCTAAAGCAGACTTTATCCAAGAGTGACCTTGTAGCCACCTGCATCAGGCTCATCCTCGTTGAGTCATTGAGTGCCCTCAACCCCCCTAAACTGTAAACTCCTTATAGACAAGACTTATGTTTTATAGCTCTTGTTCCCCTTCCCTATACCTAAACATGCCTGGAATAGAAGGTGGCACTAAGAACAGGTGTTGCTTTATTATAAACTACAGTTAGTACATGTATATGTTCATTTCCCTCTGGGAAAGGAGGCTACCTTCCACAGGATTCAAATATCAAGCCTTTAAATTTTCTTGAACCCACAGATATATAAATAGTTGCATAACTATCCTCCCTCTATACAACTCTAAGATGATCATATCAAAGTATGGTCATTAATTGTTTTTTTTGTTTGTTTTTGCGGTACGCGGGCCTCTCACTGTTGTGGCCTCTCCCGTTGCGGAGCACAGGCTCCGGACGCTCAGGCTCAGTGGCCATGGCTCACGGGCCCAGCAGCTCCGCGGTGTGTGGGATCTTCCCGGACCGGGGCACGAACCCGTGTCCCCTGCATCGGCAGGCGGACTCTCAACCACTGCACCACCAGGGAAGCCCCCATTCATTGTTTTTAATTGCAAACAGATAATAAGCAAAGTGAAAGGAACTTCTTCCACAAAAATAAAGGCCAAAGTTCAAAAAGTCAGATTAATATGGGGTTTGTTACTATTCTAAATAGTAAAGAACAATGGCAAGAAATGTCACAGTGCTGGTTGCTATTATCATCTTTTCATTTTCCATTACAGTTGTTTATATTATCTTCATGGGATATCACTGAAGTTATCAAGGTTTCTTAATAGTCAAATTAAAAAACAAAATCCCTTGAAATGCCAATACAAAGAAAAATGAGTCAGAACATGAAAAAATGTTTTAGACAAGTTGACAACATATATTCTTTGCTCATATCTCTTTTTGAGAGAAGTTCCATCTTATTCACACCCACATGTACAATAGACTGAATAAAATACAACCCCATCACTCAGTGGTGATTAAAAAAAGGAAAGACAAGCTGGTTCCAGAAAATTCCTCTATTTATTCCTAGTATCTGGTTGCATCTGGCAAAAAAGAGCATTTTGAAATATTCTCTAAATTTTTGTATTTTATAATAATTTGCTTATTTATCTCAATGTAAATATTAAAAACACATGAGAAATATTTTAACGTTTGGCATTTGACTATTCCTGTCTATTTCCTTAATGTTTCCTTTGCGTCCTATGATGATCTTTTGGGATAGACAGCAGACACCACTCTCATACTCCCCAGACTCTACAGCCCCATACACGTGCAAAATAGCTTGTGGGTCTGCGTTAACATACTCTGGGTTGAGGCAGGAAGGCTGTAGAGTACATAGTTTTTACACCTGAACATTTTAAGTGTTTTTGGAAAGTAACCCTAGTTTGAGTGCAAGTTCCATCGATTTATCAAATGCATCTCAGGTATACCTAGGTATGTCCAGTAAAATGGTAAGGCTATATTACTGGGAGACTATTTACATGAGCAAGTGGAAAGACATCCGTGAAAGAATATATTATAACCAAGGGTCACATATAATACATCAATCAAATAGAATGTAGATCCCAGAAACATATCCACACATATAAGGACAATTGATTATTCAACAGAGCTGCAAAGCGAATTTTGAGGAGAAAGGATAGTCTTCTTGACCAATGGTGCCAGAAGCATATAGCACACGGATACTGTGCATGGATAGCCATATGCAAAAGTATGACCTTTGATCCCTACTTCACACCATATAAAGAATTAACTAAATGTAGATCAAAACATAAATCTCTAAAACGTGGACAAAATCTTTTTGACCTTGGGTTAAGCAAAGATTTCCTAGAGATGACACCAAAAACAAGATCCATAAAAGAAAAAAAGTGATAAATTGGGTTTCATCTTTGGAAGCCATTATTAATAAAAGAAAAGCCACAGGTTGGAAGAAAATATTTACAAATTATATACCTGAAAAGACTTGTGTCTCTAACAGGTATAGAACTCTCAAAACTCAGTAATTAGAAAAATTTTTTTTAATTAACAACATGGGTAAAAATATTTAAAAAGAGATCCTGCCAAGGAGGTGTACGGATGCAAATAAGCACATGAAGTTGCTCAATGTAATCAATTATTAGCTAAATGAAAATGAAAGCCCCAGGAGATACCACTACACACATATTGAATGGCTAAAATTAGAAAAGTCCAACCACACCAAGTATTGGTGAGGCAGTGTAGGAACTGCAAGTCTTTTACACTGCTAGTGGGAAGGAAAATGGTACAGTCACTTCAGTCAACAGTTTGGCTGTTTCCTTATAAGTCGAACATACACCTACCGTATGATCCAGCCTTTCTGCACCTAGATATTTATGCAAGGAAAATCAAAGCATATGTTCATACAAAGACTTGTACATGGATCATCACAGCATCTTTATTTTTAATAGAATTGTAACAACCTCGAGCACCCATCAACAGGTGAATGAATAAACATACCGTGATATACTCATACAGTGAAACACTACTCAGCAAAGCAAAGTGATTGACTATTGATACCTACAAAAATATGAATTACTCTCAGAATCATTACATTGTGTGAAAGAAGCCAGATAAAAGAGTCCTCACTGTGTGAATCCATTTATGTAAATTTCTAGAAAATTGCAAACACGTGTCTAACGATAGAGTGATATGATAGCGTATCAGTGGTCACTTGGGGATGTGGAGGGGTGGAATGTGAGGGGAAAAAGGGGCTTTATGAATGAGGCATAAAAACACTTGCAAGTGAGGATATGTTCCTTCTCTTGATTGTGTTGGCAGGTCCATGGGTATACGCATATTTCAGAACTTAAATTGTGTTCTTTAAGTATGTGCAGTGTACTGTGTGTCCCTTCTATTTAACAGAGCCATTAAAAAAAGGCTAAGAACAGATGTTTGTCTCAACAAATAAATGTAGCAAAGAACAGAAAAGTTAAGTACAGTATGATCTCTGTCAGTTGAATTTTCCTATAGTTTATTTCCCTCAAAAAATATATCCCAGTTCTTAAAAGAGATGGGATTCTTAATAAAAGGTAAAAAAAAAAAACCGGCAAAGCCGTCAGCAGGGTGAGCTCCAGCTACTTTTCAATTGTGGGACACTAGGTGCACGGTGCAGACATGCTAGGATGTTTGTTCTTCCTGCCCAATATTTTAGAGAGGATATTAAACACCCCTGTTAAATGCCTGCAAGTGATGGCCAGAGTGGAGTTTGGAGAATGATGTCTGTGAACTTTAATACGGTGGTGCCTTTGTAAAGAGTCTCAGAATTTCCAGGGTAATTGTGGAGTCAACTTCTTTTTGTTTTTTGGATGATATATATGTCTAACTCACCTCAAGAATATATCCACATAGACTTGAAGTTAGGGACCAGCTGGTGTAAATTTGTGTGGTTATCTCCTGACCTAACCTTTTAGCTTCTTTTTGTTTCTTGATTGTAGTTAAGCTTCATCTTGCCTCAGCGCCTTTGTATTTGCTTTTACCATGTTTTGGAAATATTATTTCCAGAAAAATTATCCATAAATGATTCTATTCTTTGGCACTCATCTTTTAAAGATATTTTTCCGTGATTGTCCTACCAGCCTAACTTAGTCCCAATTTATCAGATTACCTTACTTCTTTCACAGAATAATAATAAAAACAAATATTATCTTTGGTGTCTCTTTGTATTTAGATGAACTTCTTCCCAAAGAACTCAAGCCCCACAGTGACAGAGGTTGTTACCTTTCTTATCCCTTATTCTGTGTCTTAGAACTGTGTCTGGCATGTAGTAATCACTCGAGGTCTGTTGACTGTGTAAAGAATATGTGAGTAGATGAACAGATTTGGAGTTATTTAAGGTCACTCTTAATGATGGCTGGTGTTGGTGATTAAATTAACATTGTAGGTTTTAGAGTTGGAAGTGATCTTGCTGAGTCTCAGAGCTACGGCAAAACTCTCCCTACTGTAGCATCCCTGACAGATGATCAAGTCTGAGCTTGAATAACTGTATATGAAAGACCCTAACCAGGGCAACCTCGTAGCTTTCTTCAAGCAGATCACAGCCTTCCATGGGAGTTTGCTCCCTATTAGTCAGCTGTAATTAGGAGAAAACGGTTTGATTTACCCAGAATCATCTTCTCTCAGTCTCCTTGTTCTAGTTCCTAGAGAATAGACGGGACAGAGTTTCCTCTAAATTACATCCTTTGGGTTTGCACTCCTGCTTGTAACAAAATAAGCACCATGCTACGGCAAAATTCCCCTTGATTGTCTGCCATTTGTTGCTACATTCCTTGTTAGTGTTTAGAAATAATTTGTCTTAATGTTCCACATTATAATTGATGGAGTACAGAAATAAAAGAGATCTCGGGGTTATGTCAGAAGCAATCAGACAGATATTTTAACTTACCCTTTTAATGTATTTAATGCTGACACTGTGAGGAATTGAGCAGTATAGTCACCGCGTTATTGCCATTGCTGAAAAAATGTATTTATGGTGAAATTTATGGTCACTTTGAAAGGATTAGCTGATGGCGGAATTCTCAGCTACATCTTAGAGCTGTGAGCATTTCTCAAAAAGTTGTGATACGAAACACCTCTGCCTTTTCTTGTATTTCTGTTACATTCAACTACTTCACAAAAAGCATTCGTCATATTCCTGAAACAATGATGGGCTTAGTTGAGATTCTTTTGGGTCCTAAGGGACCAACATGTGTGCATAATAGTGTCGAGTAACACAGAGCCTGGATGTTTGGCTCCAGACTGAAAGCCCCATGGAGTCGTTTTTTCACATCTGTTCACCAATGTGTATGAATGGGAGAAAACCAAAGTTCTGGTTTGTTTGATCAAGGGGAGCCACACTCCTTTTACTTTTGCTGTGACAAACAAGTAAAGAGGTGTAAAATATCTGAAAAGAGCCTCTTAAGGTTTGGTAGAATGCTTAAGTGGGATGTAGAGAATATACAACAAAAAGAAAAGCAAGTGAGTACTGCTGGCAAACTTTTTCAAGGACAGCTAACAAATTAATAATAGTAGTAACAACAATAGTAAGATTGATTTTAAAAGACTTAAGAGTGGCATGGATTCCGAACCACTCTACATGTATTAACTCCACGCCACAGCCCTGTAAAATGGGTGAGGTTATTAAGCCCTTGATTTTCGAAGAGGAAGTGAAACACAAAGAAGTACCACTCCTGAACTCCCACCACTAATAAGTGGTGGAGCTGGGGAAAAAAGATCCAGGCAAATTAATTTTAGAGTTAGTGCTCTTCACCCGTAGGTTATATCCCACAGGTAATATTTGCACATTTTGAAATCACTTTACAAATACTATTTTTACCCCTAAAGTACACAGGGAATACCCAGGGAAATTGGCATTGTAATTATTTTTATATCTTTGCCAATAATCTGTGAACTTTTGGCAGTTTAGTATCCTTCCCCAACTTCTTAAAAATTCAGCCTACAATCCAAAAAAATAAGGGCTAGTGAAAATAAATGTCTTGTAAATCCAGTTCAAGAGAGCAACTAAAAACTAAGGCCCCCAAGGATGTAAAAGAGAAAGCAAAAGAAAAGGAGAGACAAGAAGCCCAAACCCTATGATTAAGCTCCACGTTGTTAGGTAAAGGGGCATTTAATTAATGCTTCTTTAATGCCGTGTGCACAGAGGCATGGCTCTACAGAAGCCAAGGAGTCTCCCTTTCATCACTGATTCATGGTATGCACCTGGCAGGGTCACTTCCTTCTTTGAGCCTCAAAGCTTTTCATGAAGACACTGAGGGAAATGGAACAAGGTTAGCTCTCACAAGCCAGCTCTCATGTTCTCTCATGTTACCTGTGAGTCTAGGTAAGTGCCGAATGTCTTTAACATGACAGATTATGTTTTTTCTTAACCATTTCTCTTCTCCTGATTTTTACGTAATTTCTAATACATAGTAGAATAGTAGAAAAGAAAACATACTGCACTGAAAAGTAACTGACACACTAACTTTCCATTCTCATTTCACTGCCAATTCAGCCAAACGCCTTCTGTAGAATTCTGATGCAGACCATGAAAACACACTGTAAGTGTTCCAAAGTCTTTTCCATATTTGGTAGTCCTGTGATTTCCATTGGCAGAACTATCTTGGACTGTCATCTGAAAATCTATCAAAAAGAAATTAAATAGTAGGAATTCATATCAATGGTATTAGAGAAAGAAATCCTTGAACTTATCTTACTGTGTGAACCTTCATCCATGTACAAAATCAACAAGAAAGTTTAAACTTTAAAGGCAACATATTCCCATGAATATAAGGGAGAACATAACAAAAATAATATACAATGCTAACATTATGTACATACACATATATACAAGTGGTCTTGAAATATATTCCCAGATATTAATTGGATTAAAGTTTGGGGCATTAAAGCATTTTTTCTCATAGAGAGCATTATTCTTTAAGGCACATAGAGACACACATATCTGCCCTGCTGGCCTCTCACAGTTTCAGTTGATTCTACTCATGTCCCCGGTTCATTTCCCCATATATTTATTCTCGGATTAGTGATTTTTGAACAGGTGTTTCTCTCTTTAGAAATACCTGTGCCATGACCGCAGAGTACTCAGATTTCTTTTTGGCATTTGGCGGCAGATGATGGGGAAAGTGACGAGTTGTATGACAGGAGAGGTACAAGGTGAACCTTAGAGTAACTAAGACTTTATGCGTAGTTCTTAATCCCAAAAGGAAAAGAGAAGGATAGCAGCGAAAGTCATTGGAATAAAGGACCTCTGAGATGAATCAGCATTAGGATAATTCATTGGTTACTGACTGTCCAGTCGGTTTAGGTTATAAAGTATTCCTGAGTGACTGCATCACTTTATGAAAGGTTCTACCTAACTATAGCTTTCTTTTGCTGGAATTAGTTTATATGGCAATAATATGCATAGAGAATGGCTATTGTGAATTCATGTCTTCCCCAAATTGAAGACACTTGTTAAGGTACAAGTTTACCCAAGACTGCAAATGATTTATCCATACTATACTAACTGAGACTGTGTCTTACCATTCTTGTTTGTTAAAGGAGATAACAAGGCTAACTTTGAGTTATAGCAGGATACTTAGAAAATACTTTCAGGTTAAGTTTTGTAAACTAAGTTCAGTGTTTACCCACCAAAAGCAAATCAGCTCATTTAGTGTTGCAGGAAATGCCTTCATACTTTTTCACTGCCACTAAAGGAATTTAAAACACCTGTTGGATATATTCCCTCCTAGAATGCCATTTGTACACTTATTCCTAATAGGGCCTGTTATTTTAAATGCAAACTTGTATTATAAGGCTCAGAATTGATACTCAGTATTTTTAGTGATCACATGGTTTAGGGTTCTCAGATTTGGGCTCAGACTTGCATTTCAAGCATTGCAATGTGGGCCTGTTAAATGATTTCCTTGCAACCAGGAAAAATTGTTTATCTGAATCTGAAGTCCAATTAAAAAAATGTGATAGTGGTGATAGTGGTTGATGAAGCCGACTAGCGTAGCAGCTAGGGCAGTTATAGACAAGTTACATTTAACCTCTCTGTGTCTCAGTGTCTTCCTCTGAAACTGAGTTTCTTCATCAATGGGGATAAATACTGGTACCAATCTGACAGAGTTATTGTAAGAAATGAAGGAGTTCACAAATTTCTTAAAGGCTTAATGTTTGGCTTGTCGTTACTAAATGCTGGTAATTATTAGTAAAACAATATCCCTCTATTATTTATTATATCAAAATAATAATGATAAGAGCCTGTTATTTTAGTAGTTCGATTTTTTGGTCATATAGTTTAGACTAACTCATATTGTTTAAATGTGAAACCAAGAAGAAAAACAGTTTTGTTTTGTTTTTTTTAACCTGGTCAAGGAACCCAAATCACCTAATTCAGAAATGTTTCTAACTTGGCATCTGCTTTTAATCTGTCACAGCCAGAGAAAGTTTAATGTCTCAGAAAGTGACAGCCTTGTATTTGTGTAGCATAAAAAAGAAGATATATGCTAGATAACATATATACCCCTTATCTTAGTCATGCCACATATAATGCAACACTATTCCTGCTGGGTTCAAACATTGTGATCCAGAGCCTGCCATTGCCTATTATTAGGAACAGGAAAGCGTAAGAACCGTATGTGTTTGCCCTTAAGTTGGTCTACAACACACATGCTGTCAATCAGCCTCTGATAGTACCCTCCCCGTGGACAACCTTCTGTGCTCTTTTGAGCATGCTCAGATGGAGTCTACCATCAGTGTGGTGGGACTTCACTTCGCTTCAAGTGTGTCCAAGTTGAAGGGTGAAATTAACAAATACTAACCAAATTTGTGGCTGTCCAAACTAGGAAAATAGTTAAAGAATCAGGACATGAAGAATCAGGCAAATACTCATTTGGCGTCAACCCAATAAAAAATCTTCTTGGTGAGAAAAAAGTTGCCAAAGATGAAAGCCCAGAATAGTGCTACTTTAGCCTAACCACAGTGTCAAAGCAAATGACACACATACACACAAACGCAAAAGGAAGCCCTCTTCACACTAATGCCCCCAAATCCTTTATGGGGCTTCAAATTGAGCAGATTAGGTAGGTTGATGGTTGTCATTTACGGACTGGGTCCACCTAACAAGACTGGTTACTAACAGAATATCTCTGTTTTGTCATTTAATTGACATCCCAAACCTAATATACCTTGCAATCAAATACACACATAGTCACTCATGCTTTTTCTGTAGACTTTCCAAAACAGAAAAGCGCAGCTCCATTCTTCCTGGTGCTCAGTTACAAAATGTGATTCATCTTTAACGTTTTTCTTTCTCTCTCCTTTCACATCCAATACACAAGCAAAATGTGTCAGCCCTATCTTTGAGATAGAACCAGAATTTGACAGTTTCTCGATTTTTCCACTGTTACCACTCAGGATTAAGATTTCGTTGCCTGTCATCTTAATTATTATCCCTCTGAACTGTGTCCTTAACACAGTGGCTGGAGAACACTTTGAGAATCTAAGTCAGAAGAATTACGTGACTTCAGTGTCTTCCCCTTCATCATAGTTGAAGCTGAAGTTCTTAAAATGCTGGAAAGTTGCACCATGATTATCCTCCACATTATATGTTTGATCTCATCTCCTCCACCTCTACTCCTTGCTCACTCTTTTCCAAACACCTTATACTCTTTAGTCCTTGATGTTCAACAACTATAGTAGGAAGACATTTTCACTTGCTGTTCCCTTTACCTGAATTGCTGTTGTCTTTACTATCTACAGTACTCATCCACTCACTTTTTTAGGTCTTTCCTCAAATATCACCGTCTCCATTATGAGTCCTTGCTTGCATTCCCTGTAATAACCTGAAGCCCCACTAATACACCCTACCTCCTTAGGAGCCTCCCTTCTGCTGTAGAATCTGTTGAATGAATGAATGGAGTGAGCTATGTCTAATTTCCAAAAAAATAAACATCAACCGTGAACACTTGTTGAGAGACGGATTCAGGATTCAGGATTAAAAGAAGTGTAAATTCAGGCCTTACCATTCACCATCCATTCCCTCAGGGTTCTGCTATGGTGTATCTTTGAATAAAAAGCACAATTTGATAAGACTAATAGCTTAAATTCGTTAGAATCCCAAACCTTTTATAGTAGAAATGTGATAAAAATTGTGTCAGAGATTCTCAACAAAATGTTAGCAAATTGAAGCCAAAAAAGTATAAAAACAATTATATACCATGACCAAACGGGATTTGTGTCAGGTACATAATGCTGGTTCAACATTTGAAAATTAATCAATATAATCCAACCAAGACAAATAAAGGAAAAAAAACATATAAATACATGCGGAAGAAGCATTCGACAAAATCCAGCGTGCACTCATGAGAAAAACTCTCAGTAAACTAGGAATAGAGAGGGACTTTCTTAACTTGATAAATACGATCTACAAAAAAACCAATAGCTGACATCATACTTACTGGAGAGAAACTCAATGCTTTCCCACTAAGATTAAGCACAAGGCAAGGATGTCCTCCTTTATTATAACTTTTCAGTATTGTGCTGCAAGTCCTTGCTAATGCAAT
Organism: Pseudorca crassidens; assembly: GCF_039906515.1. Taxonomy (NCBI): domain Eukaryota; kingdom Metazoa; phylum Chordata; class Mammalia; order Artiodactyla; family Delphinidae; genus Pseudorca; species Pseudorca crassidens. Next base: position 153,347,543 of record NC_090297.1, read on the forward strand.
AAGGCAAGAAAAGGAAATAAAAGGTGTACAGATTGAGAACGAAGACATAAACCTGTCTTTGTTCACAGGTGACATGATCATCTATGTAGAAAATCTTAAAGTGTTGACCCAAAACTCCTGTAACTAATAAGTGATTATAGCAAGGTTGCAGGATCCAGGGTTAATATACAAAAGGCAATTGCTTTCCTATATCCCAAAAATGAACAAGTGGAATAGATTTAAAAAAAAACCGACACTATTTACATTAGCATTGCCAAAAATGTAATACTTCTATATAAATCTAATAAAATATGTACAACATCTATAGGAGGAAAACTACAAAACCGTGATGAATGAAGTCAAAGAATAACTAAATAAATGGAGAGAGATTGCATGTTCATGAATAGGAAGACTCGGTATTCTCAAAATGTCAGTTCTTTCTAAGTTAATCTATAGAAATTCAGTGCGATCCCAATCAAAATCCCAGCAAGTTATTTTATGGATATTGACAAACTGATTCTAAAGTCCATATGAAGAGGCAAGAGACCCAGAATAGCTATCACCTCATTGAAGGACACAGTTGAAGGAATGACACTACCCAGCTTGAAGACTTATTATGAAGGTGCAGTAATCAAGACAGGGTGGTATTGGTGAAACAAGAAGTAGATCAATGGAACAGAATAAAGAGCCCCAAAATAGACCCACATAAATACAATCAACTGGTCTTTGGCAAAAGAACAAAGACAATACAATAGTCTTTTTATATAGTCTTTTTTTATAGTCTTTTCATCAAATAGTGCTGAAACAACTGGATGTCCATAGTTAAAAAAAAATCGAGACACACCTATATATAAATATACACTGTATACATACATACAGTGTACATATACTATATATATACACACCCGTATATCAATATATATACAGCATGTTCACGTTTATAATGTGTATACTATATATATACACATACATACATGTATACAATATGTACACACAAATATATAGGCTTGTATGTATACTGTATATAGTACTTACACATATACTACAAACGCACGCACATATAAACGTGTATACATATATATAATATGTATACACACATATACAAATTAATAGGCTTGTATATATTCAGTATTTTTACATATATAGTTTTGTTTTAAGGAGTTGACTCATGTGACCGTGAGGCAGGCAAGTCAGGGCAGGACTCTGGGCTGGAGACACAGGGAAGAGCTGATGTCCCAAGGCCATTGGAGGAACAGTTCCCTCTTTCTAGGGAACCTCATTTTTCTCTCCAGTCCTTCAAGTGATGGACGAGGCCCACCCACACCGTGGCATTGACAATCTCCTTTATGCAAAGTTGACCCATTTCAGTGTTAACCTCTCTTGAAAAATACCTTCCTGGCCACATCTGGAATAATGTTTGTGGTTGCCGGGGCCCCACGCAGTGCGCACATGAAATTAACCATCCCCGTGGCGATGATGACACTTTATTTTCTCCCTTGACCATTGTCACTACTATTCCAATTAAAATGGCAGTGCTATGAGGGCAGGGCATTTCCTTTTTTGCCAGTACTGAGCGTCCGCGGTCTGGTGCCTAGCATAGGCTAAATACACGGCATTTTTGTGAACAGAAGCCGGGATTCTGGCTGTCATATTTAATAGGAATTATAGTCTTATTATTGGGGGGGAGGGTGTGTGTCACGGTGTGTCAAGTGCGGGAGTCGAACCCGCCACCACTGGCCCTGAGGAGTCTTCCCGGGTCCCCGCTTCGGGCCGGTGAGGGTGGCCGGGGGCAGCCGAAGACGTGCGTCTGTGCGTGCGTGCGTCCGTGCGTGAGAGTCCACGGGGCGGTCCGCGCGTGCCGCGAGTGGTTCAGCCCGGCCCCCGGCTGTTGTGCTCGCCTCACGTCGGCCCGAGTTGGCGACAGCGCTGGAGGCCCCGGGCCTGTGACCGCAAAGAGGGAGCCGGGGGCCGGATGGGAGCGCGGCGGCGGCAGCTGAGGCCCAGGCCAGGCACCCTCCCCTCAGCCTCCCGTCTGCCCCGCCCCCGCCGGCGGCGCCGCGCCCCTCCGCCAACCGCCAAACTAGCACGGTGTGGGGGCCGCGCGCGAAGACATGGGGGAGAAGCTGGAGCTGAGGCTGGAGCCGCTCGTGGGGGCCGAGCCCGCCGTCTACCCGTGGCCGCTGCCGGTCTACGTAACTGCCGCCCGTCTCCTCCCGGGCCCCCGCCCCTCTTCCCCCACGGCGCGTACTGAGCCCACCGAGAAACGGAGCGACTCCAGTCGCCAGACCCTGTTTGGAGGCCCCCTTCCCGCCCCGCCGTGGTTCTCCGCGGCAGTTTCTAGCCCCCGCGCGCAGGGTGGGCAGAGGGGAGCCGGCGCCGGCCGGGGGCGCAGACTCAGCCGCGGGGACCCCGTGCTTCCGAGGGGCGCCTGAGCCGGTCTGCGGTTGGCTTTGCAGTGCTGGGGACCCCGGTCCCCCCGGGCCTGGAATGCCGGCGGGCTTGCCCTTCTGTACTTTAGGATCTGACATGTAGGGTTTCTTTTTCCTGGTAGTTTATTCTTAGCGCTGTCAACGTGCTTAGTTCTTTTTTTATTTTTCAGGGCACCCTTTCCTCTCTCACTCCAGTTTTTTTGTGTTTCTGTTTTGTTTTAGTTAGGCATTTTGTCCCTCTGATCTTGAGTGGGTGGGCTGGCAGGACACTTGGAGAGGAGGCATTCTGTCCCCTGATATTGAGTGGCCTTTGGAAAATGACACGCCAGACGTAAATTTACACAGGCGTCCGGTGAGTCCAGAAATGCAGGATGTCCGGCTAGGTGGACGCCCGGCCTCTCGTCCCCCGTGGCGGCGTGGTGCGCGTGTTCCTTGTCTCAGGGTTTACGCTTGGGCCCTGCAGCCCACCTTCCGGAGGGAAAGCGCAGCGGGCGCCTTGGGCCGGCGCCTTTGGGGCGCTCTTTCGTGCGCTCGGCTTGCGGGGGACCGGCCTCCAGGCGACCCGGCCCTCGCGCGGGCTCCGTGTGTGTCAGTTCGTGGAAAGTGTGTCGCGGCCGGGGTCGGGGTCGGGACGCTGGGACCGCCTGGGAGCCGATGTTGACTCCCGGGCCCCGGTTCTCCGCAGTTATCTGAGGTCCGAGGGTTTCCAGCCCGCCACCGCGCACTGGCGCTTTCTATTTTTGCTCTTCCTGTGCCCGGAGGCGCGGCTGAGCCTGGGCTCTGGCTTTTCCGGTTGGGTAACTCCGGGTGGCCCGGGTGGGCGGCCTGAGCAGTGGGCAGGGCGGGGAGACATCCCAGGGGAGGGAAACTGAAAGTGGCGAGAGCCTTCAGAACTCCAGCTGATCCACTTGCCTCGCCTCCCCGCCCCTCTTACTGCACTTGTCTTGCACCGGTTGGCTGGCCGGCGCATTTTTCAAAATGTATTAATTTGTTTATCCTTAGTAGCCGTGAAGCATAGTTCACTTGTAGTGCACAGTTGTAGGAGTTTTGACAGATGATCGCCGTCAGGCGGCAGAGCAATCCTGTCATCCCACTTGCTGCCCTTTGGCGCCAGCGCGCCTCTAGCCTCTTGGCCACTAATCTCCTCTCTGTCCCTAAGGTTTTGGCTTTTCCAGAAAGCCAGATGAACGGAACAACAGCATGTAGCTTTTCAATTCTGGCTGCTTTGGCTCAGCAAAACCTATGCGAGATTCATCCCAGGTTTGTTTTTGTCGTTGTTGTTGTTTTAAACATTGATTTAGTTAGTTATTTACTTGGCTGTGCCGGGTCTTAGTTGCGGCACATGGGATCTTCATTGGCGCATGCAGTATGTTTTAGTTGCAGCGTGCGGGATCTAGTTCCCTGAGCAGAGATGGACCCCGGGCCCCCTGCATTGGGAGCGCGGAGTCTTAGCCACTGGACCACCAGGGAAGTCCGTCATCCCTGTTGTTGCGGGTATGAGAAGCCACTCCTTTTTCTGGCTGTGTTGTATTCCATGATGCGTTTGTCCATTCGCCTGCGGGTGGCAGGACTTGTGGGATGTTTCCAGTTTTGAGGAGATCAGGAATAAAGCTGCTGTAAACATCCCAGGGCAGGTTTCCATGTGAACTTGGGTTTTTACCTCACTTGAGAAAATACTCAGGAGTGGGACTGGGATCTGTGCTAAGTGTATGTTTAACAACCCTTCTGCATCTTAGAAATTGGTATTTTTGAGTATTGGAAGAGTTTAGAAATGCACTGTGACCCAGCACCCAGGCACTTGAAACGAAGTTGAAGGTTCATCTGGAGATGGTCATGTTGTCCCCGTCTCTGTCTTTTATTCGAGGCAGAGCAAGGCCACAGATTTGTAACCCTTGTAAGGAAGGCCTCGTGTGTCCAGGCCCTGGCGGGACCTGGCTTTCTAGTGGTGGGCGGTTCTGAAGTGGAGAGAGCGTCTTTCCCTTGCTGGCTGGACCTCGCTTGGCAGGGTGCAGGGTGTGCTGCCTGCCTGGCCGGGTGCTCTTTCTGCCGGTCAGCAGCCATTCCTGGTGTGTCTGTCCTACTATCAGGCAGGCGGTCAGGGGCCCTAGTGAAGTGCTCAGCGAGCTGCAGCCTTCCTAAAGCTTTGCGGGTAATGTCTGCTACCCTCCCATTTCCCTGCTGAGGAATTTTGCTTTCTCATGGGAAGTGAGGGGGCAGTACTTTATAAGAGTTCATATTTTGTGATGACTCGATGCTGAATACATTAAGAAAATGGGCTCCTTCCAGAAGCTTAACTTCTTAGAAGGTCAGGTTATTCACGTGACCGCACGTTTGAAATGAGTGAGCTTGTTTGTTCATTGATTCATTCATTCTGCAAGCACCTCCTGGATATTTAGAGTGAGTGTTCCAGGGGGCGCGGAGGACAGTAGACAGTATTCTTTTTTTTGTTTTTTTGATTTTTGAATTTTATTTAATTTATTTTTTTATATAGCACGTTCTTATTAGTCATCAGTTTTATACACATCAGTGTATACATGTCAATCCGACTCGCCCAGTTCAACACACCACCATCCCCACCCCCCCGTGGCTTTCCCGCCTTGGTGTCCATACGTTTGTTCTCTACATCTGTGTCTCAACTTCTGCCCTGCAAACCAGTTCATCTGTACCATTTTTCTAAGTTCCACATACATGCGTTTACATACGATATTTGTTTTTCTCTTTCTGACTTACTTCACTCTGTATGACAGTCTCTAGATCCATCCATGTCTCAACAAATGACTCAATTTCTTTCCTTTTTATGGCTGAGTAATATTCCATTGTGTATATGTACCACAACTTCTTTATCTGTTCATCTGTCGATGGGCATTTAGGTTGCTTCCATGACCTGGCTGTTGTAAATAGTGCTGCAGTGAACATTGGGGTGCATGTGTCTTTTTAAATTATGGTTTTCTCTGGGTATATGCCCAGTAGTGGGATTGCTGGATCAAATGGTAATTCTATTTTTAGTTTTTTAAGGAACCTCCATACTGTTCTCCATAGTGGCTGTATCAATTAACATTCCCACCAGCAGTGCAAAAGGGTTCCCTTTTCTCCACACCCTCTCCAGCATTTGTTGTTTGTAGATTTTCTGATGGTACCCATTCTAACTGGTGTGAGGTGATACCTCATTGTAGTTTTGATTTGCATTTCTCTAATAATTAGTGATGTTGAGCAGCTTTTCACGTGCTTCTTGGCCATCTGTATGTCTTCTTTGGAGAAATGGTTATTTAGGTCATCTGTCCATTTTTGGATTGGGTTGTTTGTTTCTTTAGTATTGAGCTGCATGATCTGTTTATATATTTTGGAGATTAATCCTTTGTCCGTTAATTCGTTTGCAAATATTTTCTCCCATTCTGAGGGTGACAGTATTCTTATTCTCAAAACTTATGAACTAAGGATGGTAGGTGATCTATAAACACAGAAGTTCAGCTGAGGTGTAGTGCCCCGTATATGGGATCAACTGAGGTCCCAGAGAGTGGGGCTGCCACATTTGCCCTGGGGGAGGTGTGGGTGGTTTCTCTGAGGTGGGGGCACCCGCAGGAGGAAGTGTAAACAGCCACAACCGCCTGTACTCGGAAATGTCCAGCCTCCAAGATGGGCTTTTGCGCAATTGACAAATAGGAGGATGAGGTGCAGGGCGAGTTTTGTTCCTTCTGTGACTGAGAGTTCCCAGATATCTACTTATAGCTCACGGTGGCATTTCTAAAGCAGGATGGTCCTTCTTTTGGTGGGAAAACCGGGTCTCAGCTCAGGAGGAAGCAGGTGGTATCTTCGGCTGCCTGATGGCAGGGCAGGAGCCAGCAAGGGCGTGCAGTGGTCCTTCCCCTCCGTGACTCACTGAGGCTGTGGGCGTGGAGCGGCCCCAGCGTGAGTGTCCCCGCCTGCTTCTGGCTTCCTCCTGAGAGCCCACGAGTCTCTGATGAATGCCCGCTGAGCAGTCACACCCTTCACTCCACAGTGGGTAGTAGCTGAAGTGGGAGGGTGAGTGAGCCATCCCTCCCTGTGACTCAGAAAACATTTTCTGATCTGACCTCTGCTGGTGTGAGTCCTGCCTAATCTGAGCTCAGGTGGAAGGCAGGTTAACCCTTTGAGGACTTTCTGTGGGTGAAGTAGCCCCTTTGAAGAGGAAGGGATCACCGGGAAATGCCTGGTATTCCGTATGTACGTGCCTGTTAGCTTTCATACTTTGGTCCCTAACATCCAAATGCCACCTGTATACTCTGTTCCTGGTGGGAGGGGCCAGAGGCAGCCAGCCGGCCCTTTGGATATTCACTAGGCAGGAGGTGGCTGGGAGCTGCAGGGGACCGGCCCCCAGTCTACCTCTAAGAGCTGCGTCCTTTTTTCCTTAATTAAATTAAACTTTTTATTTTGAGATTATCGTAGATTCTTGCACAGCTGTCAGAAATAGGTCGGACACATCCCACGTTCTCTTTACTCAGTTTCTCCCGATGGTGGCTTCTTACAAAGCTACGCACCGATGTAATGATTTCATTGTCATTGATACAATCAAGATACAGAGTGTTTGGTGTCCCTTTTGGATTTGGGGACCTGTAGGGTGTGACTGGCTGTGTCTGCGCATCCCTGGGCCCCGGGCCCGGCGCATGTCTCCCAGGAAACCCCTCTCCTCCCTCTTTCTTTCTGCTGTGTCCTCCTCTCGTGGTCCTGGCACTCTTCCCCAGTGCGTGAGCCTTCTCTCCCTGGCTGTGGGATGACAGTCCTGTTTCCTTCCTCCCACTCAGGGTGCTGCCTGGAGGCCTCTTTGACGTCTTCTCTGTCCCCTCAAGCTGTCCCTGCCGTTCCCACCAGCCGGGTCTCCTGCCACGCCCATGGCGTCAAGCGGTCCCAAGGGTGTTAACAGAGGACATGCCGGGTGCCTGTCCATGGTCCTCCGCAGCTCATGCGTGGCTCTGTAGTGCCTCCCTCACTGCCCACCTTTCTTGTTCCTTCCCAGACTCTCTCTCCCCACCCACGGCCGCTGTCGCGGTGCCTAGCCCGGGGCTCTGTTCCTTAGCGCCCCTGTGTCGGACCGGGCCCTCTTCCTGTCCAGGGCGCCTGGCAGGGCTCCCGAGTCACAGGTTCCCGTGAGCTGCAGTTGGGAGGTCGGAGGCTGCGTGCTTCACTGAGTGTTGACCTTGGATGACAACGCCTCCTCATCTCTGAGGGGCTTCCGTTTGAATCCCCTCAGTTAGTCATGGGGTACGCGGCCGATGTCGGGAAAGCACGTCAGGCTCACACCAGGTGCACGGGCAGCCGGTGTGTGAGAGAGGTTACCTCTGAGAACGCTGGTCCTTTAAAAACCTGACACGTCTTTTCCTGGGTGGGGAAGGGGTTTTTGCAGGCTGTGTCCCTGGGGGGGGAGACCGCCACGGGGTGGTGCCCACGGGGATGGCAGGAGTCATGGGGCTTGGGGCGGGGAGCTCTAGGGAAGGATTTGCATGTCCCATGGTGGTGGTGGCTCACGTTTCCCCTGGTGTGCAGGTGCCTCCCTGGCGTCTGCTCTGTGCTCACCCTGCAGGCTGAGTGAGGGTCCCACCGGAGAGCAGGTGCTGGGGCCACAGGACACGCTGGGCCCACACCTGGTCTGGGACAGACACCAGGTGAAGGGGTGGGACAAGGGGAGGAGGAGCCGCGCTGGGTGTTGTGGGTTTTGTGTCTTTTTAAATGACAGCTTTGCCGAGATAGCATTCACACACCACTGAACTCACCCATATGAAGTGTACAATTTAATGGCTTTTACTATATTCACAGAGCTGTGCAGCCTTCACCTCTAATTCCAGAACATTCCATCAGCGCAAAGGGCCGGCAGTCCCCTGCTCCAGCCCCTGACACTCTGTGTCTGTGGATCTGCCTGTTCTGGACGTTTCCCATCAATGGAATCACACACTGTGTGTCCTTCTGTGTCTGGTTTCTCTCACTGAGCATCGTGTTCTCAGGGTCCGTCCACGTTGTGAGTGTCAGGGCTTCACCCCTTTGCATAGCTGAGTGATGCTCCCGTGTGTGTGGCCCAGGTCGTGGGGTCTCGAGGCCCCTGGAGAGGCGTTCGTTTGGCTTGGTCCTGGGGTGGGGTGACGCCAGTTGCACTGATACGGTGCTAACAGGACCCCTTGCTGGACTGGGAGACAGTTGAATTATGTCTTAATAGTGGCTTTGGTTCTCCTTTCAGTATCTGGTGTGTTGTAGCTTCCCTGAACATGGTGAGCAAAAGCTGCCTCCCCACAGCACCTCTGGGACCCTCTGACAAGCCAGGTGCGTGCCTGGCCCAAGACAAGATGCCTGGGCTTCCCTGCCAATACCTGAGCTGGGAGGGACATGGATACTGGGCAGCACAAGACACGGGCTCTCCTCCTTCCGGGCTCTGGTGAGTGTAAGTTTGACTAGAATACAGTTTATCATTTTACCTCTGATTCCCTGTAGTTGACTGCTGGTCCATCATGACAACATTATACCCAGACTGCCAAGCCATTTTACCGTCCCATGGAACCTCACTGCAGATGCATTCTGCGCATCTCTAACATTTATCTTCTCTGGACCTGCTTTCAGAGCAATGTGTTTTGTTAGATCCAGTCACAGAGCTATGGAAACAACATAGGCTGTCTTATTTTAACTGACATGTGGTCCCCATTTCTTTTTTCTACTCCCTTACTTATGGCCGTTAACAATGACTCTTTCTCCACCCTTTTCATGTCCCACTAGACTCTGTTGTGTGTCCTTGCTCTCTCACCTGAAGAGGATACCTCTTATTTCAACAAGAGGTTAAGTGTTTCAGACACAAACTTCCTCATCTTCTTTCTGCTGACTCTGGCTGCCTTCCAATACATGTTCCATGATGCAGACACCACCATCTCCACTTCAAATCCGTCTGTGACTTTCCATTGCTCTTAGGATAAAGACTAACCTCCTCACCATGGTCTAAAATGTGGAGTCAAAGGATGGCTTCCGGTGGACAACTGGTGCCGTTCTGTAAGATAAGGAGCTTGCTTCAGAAGGTAAATCATATGTCCACTACATATACTGTTTAGTTTACCAGGCAAGACTTTCTTGGTGAAAGAAGCAGCGTTGACTTGCATTCTAGAGCAGGCTTCTCATCTGGCTGTGCACTGGTACTCTCTCTCTGGGGGTGCTAGTCTGCAGCGCAGGGCATCCCCTGGGCAGGATGGAGCATGATCTCTGTGGCCTCGTCTTGCAGCTCCTTCCTTTCATTCTCAGTCATCCAGCCCACAGTGGCCTCCTTTCAGGCCTGCATACTTACAAGGGCGCATTGCCCGTGCTGCCTCTCTGCAGGAAATGTCCTTCTGTTTAGTTTGCAGCTGATTGATGCCTCCTCACCGTTCGCATCTCTTCTCATGTGTCACTTTGCCAAGAAAGTGTCCCCTTACCTACTCAACTCATCACGTCCCCCTACCATAGCTCACATAACACCACGTACCTCTCGCTTACAGCCTTAATCACATTTCACATCCAGTTTTAGGTAGGTGTTTACCATATGGTCCGTGAGGAAGAGATCATGCCTGTTTTGCTTACTCTTGATTCCCAGCGACTAGCCCGGTTACTGATAACCTCTGTTAGAGGAGAGAAAGGAATGCACCCAATCCCTGGTGAAGCCCTGACCGTTTTCCTTTCTAGTGTCCCTCGTACTCCTCCCTGCCATCTGTGTCGCCCTTACTCCGCGTCTACCGTTTATGAGTTTACACCTGGGTTACGGTGACTGCTTCGGAGAATCGCATGCCTTTCTACCTCCCTCGCTGCGACCTCTCCTACGCCTCCCAGGGCTCTTGGGTTATGCCCTTGCCCTCTTCCGAGCCGTCCGTGGCACCCGCTGTCATCCCCATACGGCCAAGCTCCTAAGACTGACACTCAAGGCCCTCCGTAATCTGGCTTCAGTTTCACTTTCTAGACGTTTCAAGGAAGAGCGGGGTCTAAATATCTGTGCACCTCTGCTCCGTTTCATATCTACCCACGAGGTTAATTTTTTTGTTTCTTCCAGTCCATCTATTTTGCACCTCCTTCTCTGCGAAGACTTCACTGAGAATCCAAGCGATTTGTGGATCCCTTCTCTCCCCTGAAGCTGTAAACAGTTTAACAAGACATGTGCGGAACTGCCGTAAGGTAATCTACATCTTGTCTCCCTCTCTGGTATCTAACCTCCCTGCGAATGGGGGTACGTCTCCGTGTTCTGTGCAGTTTTCAGCACGGTACTCTCTGCACGTAGTGGATATTTGCTTTGGTAAGTGGACGAATAAGTGAATGAGTCACCAAGATAAGGGTATTGTCTCATTCTTTCTCGCTTTTTCCACTTTCAAGTTTCTTTAGTTAGTTTCCTCAGACAAAAGGTTTCTTTGTAGCTACACAGTGGCCAGGTCCACAGAATGTTGCAGATAGCTGCTGAAAACATCCCTCCTCCACTTGAGAATGGCTTGCTCTCCCTCTCAAGCGGAGAGAGCTGGGATTCGATATTTAATTAAGTGCCTCTGTCCACTTGGCATTTAGAGGCACTAGGGGGCGTTAGTGCTCTACACCCGGTGAAATGCCTGTTTCGTTTGTGATTTTCCTTTGTGAAAAACAACTATCCACAGAGTGTTTTGTGCCAATTTTCCATCCTTTTAGATTGTCGGAGAGCATTTTACCTACGTAGAAACAGAAAACGAATAGAAAGAGCGTTGCTTTGCGTTTAATAAAAGCTTAGGGCGGTCTCGGTGGTACGTTAGTGAAGTTATCTGGGGACACCTTAGCCACGTACATTGTGTTGGAGAGGCACCGAGAATTCAGGAGTTCTCAAAGTTCGAGGACACAGTTGCCTTACACGTAGGCTCGGTGGCAGCCGTGGACATGGCAGTGATTTGGAGAAATGTTGTATTAGTCGGCTCTTGCTGTGATAATGCTTTGCAACAAACCTCCCCAAAACTCACTTACGTAAAGAAGAATCTAGTTTTCTCGGACCTGTGGGCTAGCTGCAGCGGCTGTCTTGTAGACCTCTCGATGGCGGGTGTTGCTCCATGCCGTGGGTCAGTTTGAGGTCTGTCCCGCACACCTTACCGTGGAGCCCAACTGTGAGGCTGCAGGTCCCCGTCTTCTCGCAGAGTTCACTGGAAGGTAAGAGGTGAGCCCAACCACACAAGGCCACGTAAGGCCTCTGGGACTCATTGAAGGCCATCGTGTCTTCCCTTGGCCTCCTGGGAACCCCCTGGCCCCAGGATGCAGCTTCCGTAGCCCAGGGCAACCGGCGGAGGGGGGCGGGCGGGGCTGCAGGAGGGTGGAACGCTGAGGTCACAGAGGGTGTGGGTGTGGCCACCTCTGCTGTGACTGAACCAAGGGCAGGGGGGCAGGGGGTCCAGGGCAGGGCCCTCAGAGCCCGGTAGGCCCAGGGGGGCGGCGCAAGCACCTAGGCCCAGGCCGAAGAGCGCCTTCTTGGTCTGCGCGGCAGGCCGGCCTCTCGCCTTGCCACTCAGGCCGCCCTCCCACTTGAAGTGTGTGTGGCACGCGTCCGCGGAGTACACCTCGCTGCACAGGTAGCCGTGGGACTGGGCGTCGTAGCTTCCTGCGGGGCGGCCGGAGGTCCCGCAGGCGGGTGGGTCCCTGGCACAGACGCGCGGAGCGGCTCCCGCCCGGCCCCCCTGAGAACCGTCGCCGTTCCGTAAGGCGGGGCGCCTGCTTCAGAATGTAAATCACGTGTCCGCTCTATGGATACGCTGTTTAGTTTACCAGGCAAGACTTTCTTGGTGAAAGAAGCAGCATTGGCTTGCATTCTCGAGCAGGCTTCTCATCTGGCTGTGCACTGGTACGCTCTCTCTGGGTGTGCTAGTCCGCAGGGCAGGGCATCCCCTGGGCAGGGTGGAGCGTGATCTCTGCGGCCTCGTCCTGCAGCTCCTTCCTTTCATTCTCAATCATCCTGCCCACGGTGGCCTCCTCTCAGGCCTGCATACTTACAACGGCGCATTGCCCGTGCTGCCCCTCTGCAGGAAGTGTCCCTCTGTTTAGTTTGCAGCTGACTGATGCCGCCTCACCCTTCTCATCTCTTCTCAGGTGTCACTTGGTCAAGAAAGCGTCCCCTTACCTACTCAACTCATCACGTCCCCCTACCGTAGCTCACGTGACACCACGCACCTCTCGCTTATGGCCGTCGTCGCCTTTCACATCCAGTTTCAGGTAGGTAAGTTTACCCCGTGGTCCGTGAGGAAGAAGAGATCACGCCTGTTTTGCTTACTCTTGATTCCCAGCGACTAGCCCGGTTACTGATAACCTCTGTTAGAGGAGAGAAAGGAATGCACCCAATCCCTGGTGAAGCCCTGACCGTTTTCCTTTCTAGTGTCCCTCGTACTCCTCCCTGCCATCTGTGTCGCCCTTTCTCCGCGTCTACCGTTTATGAGTTTACACCTGGGTTACGGTGACTGCTTCGGAGAATCGCATGCCTTTCTACCTCCCTCGCTGCGACCTCTCCTACGCCTCCCAGGGCTCTTGGGTTATGCCCTTGCCCTCTTCCGAGCCGTCCGTGGCACCCGCTGTCAACCCCATACGGCCAAGCTCCTAAGACTGACACTCAAGGCCCTCCGTAATTTGGCTTCAGTTTCACTTTCTAGACGTTTCAAGGAAGAACGGGGTCTAAATATCTGTGCACCTCTGCTCCGTTTCATATCTACCCACGAGGTTAATTTTTTTGTTTCTTCCAGTCCACCTATTTTGCACCTCCTTCTCTGGGAAGACTTCACTGAGAATCCAAGCGATTTGTGGATCCCTTCTCTCCCCTGAAGCTGTAAACAGTTTAACAAGACATGTGCGGAACTGCCGTAAGGTAATCTACATCTTGTCTCCCTCTCTGGTATCTAACCTCCCTGCGAATGGGGGTACGTCTCCGTGTTCTGTGCGGTTTTCAGCACGGTACTCTCTACACGTAGTGGATATTTGCTTTGGTAAGTGGACGAATAAGTGAATGAGTCACCAAGATAAGGGTATTGTCTCATTCTTTCTCGCGTTTTCCACTTTCAAGTTTCTTTAGTTAGTTTCCTCAGACAAAAGGTTTCTTTGTAGCTACACAGTGGCCAGGTCCACAGAATGTTGCAGATAGCTGCTGAAAACATCCCTCCTCCACTTGAGAATGGCTTGCTCTCCCTCTCAAGCGGAGAGAGCTGGGATTCGATATTTAATTAAGTGCCTCTGTTCACTTGGCATTTAGAGGCACTAGGGGGCGTTAGTGCTCTACACCCGGTGAAATGCCTGTTTCGTTTGTGATTTTCCTTTGTGAAAAACAACTATCCACAGAGTGTTTTGTGCCAATTTTCCATCCTTTTAGATTGTCGGAGAGCATTTTACCTACGTAGAAACAGAAAACGAATAGAAAGAGCGTTGCTTTGCGTTTAATAAAAGCTTAGGGCGGTCTCGGTGGTACGTTAGTGAAGTTATCTGGGGACACCTTAGCCACGTACATTGTGTTGGAGAGGCACCGAGAATTCAGGAGTTCTCAAAGTTCGAGGACACAGTTGCCTTACACGTAGGCTCGGTGGCAGCCGTGGACATGGCAGTGATTTGGAGAAATGTTGTATTAGTCGGCTCTTGCTGTGATAATGCTTTGCAACAAACCTCCCCAAAACTCACTTACGTAAAGAAGAATCTAGTTTTCTCGGACCTGTGGGCTAGCTGCAGCGGCTGTCTTGTAGACCTCTCGATGGCGGGTGTTGCTCCATGCCGTGGGTCAGTTTGAGGTCTGTCCCGCACACCTTACCGTGGAGCCCAACTGTGAGGCTGCAGGTCCCCGTCTTCTCGCAGAGTTCACTGGAAGGTAAGAGGTGAGCCCAACCACACAAGGCCACGTAAGGCCTCTGGGACTCATTGAAGGCCATCGTGTCTTCCCTTGGCCTCCTGGGAACCCCCTGGCCCCAGGATGCAGCTTCCGTAGCCCAGGGCAACCGGCGGAGGGGGGCGGGCGGGGCTGCAGGAGGGTGGAACGCTGAGGTCACAGAGGGTGTGGGTGTGGCCACCTCTGCTGTGACTGAACCAAGGGCAGGGGGGCAGGGGGTCCAGGGCAGGGCCCTCAGAGCCCGGTAGGCCCAGGGGGGCGGCGCAAGCACCTAGGCCCAGGCCGAAGAGCGCCTTCTTGGTCTGCGCGGCAGGCCGGCCTCTCGCCTTGCCACTCAGGCCGCCCTCCCACTTGAAGTGTGTGTGGCACGCGTCCGCGGAGTACACCTCGCTGCACAGGTAGCCGTGGGACTGGGCGTCGTAGCTTCCTGCGGGGCGGCCGGAGGTCCCGCAGGCGGGTGGGTCCCTGGCACAGACGCGCGGAGCGGCTCCCGCCCGGCCCCCCTGAGAACCGTCGCCGTTCCGTAAGGCGGGGCGCCTGCTTCAGAATGTAAATCACGTGTCCGCTCTATGGATACGCTGTTTAGTTTACCAGGCAAGACTTTCTTGGTGAAAGAAGCAGCATTGGCTTGCATTCTCGAGCAGGCTTCTCATCTGGCTGTGCACTGGTACGCTCTCTCTGGGTGTGCTAGTCCGCAGGGCAGGGCATCCCCTGGGCAGGGTGGAGCGTGATCTCTGCGGCCTCGTCCTGCAGCTCCTTCCTTTCATTCTCAATCATCCTGCCCACGGTGGCCTCCTCTCAGGCCTGCATACTTACAACGGCGCATTGCCCGTGCTGCCCCTCTGCAGGAAGTGTCCCTCTGTTTAGTTTGCAGCTGACTGATGCCGCCTCACCCTTCTCATCTCTTCTCAGGTGTCACTTGGTCAAGAAAGCGTCCCCTTACCTACTCAACTCATCACGTCCCCCTACCGTAGCTCACGTGACACCACGCACCTCTCGCTTATGGCCGTCG
Organism: Pseudorca crassidens; assembly: GCF_039906515.1. Classification (NCBI taxonomy): domain Eukaryota; kingdom Metazoa; phylum Chordata; class Mammalia; order Artiodactyla; family Delphinidae; genus Pseudorca; species Pseudorca crassidens. The sequence continues at coordinate 153,362,790 of NC_090297.1, forward strand.
TCGCCTTTCACATCCAGTTTCAGGTAGGTAAGTTTACCCCGTGGTCCGTGAGGAAGAAGAGATCACGCCTGTTTTGCTTACTCTTGATTCCCAGCGACTAGCCCGGTTACTGATAACCTCTGTTAGAGGAGAGAAAGGAATGCACCCAATCCCTGGTGAAGCCCTGACCGTTTTCCTTTCTAGTGTCCCTCGTACTCCTCCCTGCCATCTGTGTCGCCCTTTCTCCGCGTCTACCGTTTATGAGTTTACACCTGGGTTACGGTGACTGCTTCGGAGAATCGCATGCCTTTCTACCTCCCTCGCTGCGACCTCTCCTACGCCTCCCAGGGCTCTTGGGTTATGCCCTTGCCCTCTTCCGAGCCGTCCGTGGCACCCGCTGTCAACCCCATACGGCCAAGCTCCTAAGACTGACACTCAAGGCCCTCCGTAATTTGGCTTCAGTTTCACTTTCTAGACGTTTCAAGGAAGAACGGGGTCTAAATATCTGTGCACCTCTGCTCCGTTTCATATCTACCCACGAGGTTAATTTTTTTGTTTCTTCCAGTCCACCTATTTTGCACCTCCTTCTCTGGGAAGACTTCACTGAGAATCCAAGCGATTTGTGGATCCCTTCTCTCCCCTGAAGCTGTAAACAGTTTAACAAGACATGTGCGGAACTGCCGTAAGGTAATCTACATCTTGTCTCCCTCTCTGGTATCTAACCTCCCTGCGAATGGGGGTACGTCTCCGTGTTCTGTGCGGTTTTCAGCACGGTACTCTCTACACGTAGTGGATATTTGCTTTGGTAAGTGGACGAATAAGTGAATGAGTCACCAAGATAAGGGTATTGTCTCATTCTTTCTCGCGTTTTCCACTTTCAAGTTTCTTTAGTTAGTTTCCTCAGACAAAAGGTTTCTTTGTAGCTACACAGTGGCCAGGTCCACAGAATGTTGCAGATAGCTGCTGAAAACATCCCTCCTCCACTTGGGAATGGCTTGCTCTCCCTCTCAAGCGGAGAGAGCTGGGATTCGATATTTAATTAAGTGCCTCTGTTCACTTGGCATTTAGAGGCACTAGGGGGCGTTAGTGCTCTACACCCGGTGAAATGCCTGTTTCGTTTGTGATTTTCCTTTGTGAAAAACAACTATCCACAGAGTGTTTTGTGCCAATTTTCCATCCTTTTAGATTGTCGGAGAGCATTTTACCTACGTAGAAACAGAAAACGAATAGAAAGAGCGTTGCTTTGCGTTTAATAAAAGCTTAGGGCGGTCTCGGTGGTACGTTAGTGAAGTTATCTGGGGACACCTTAGCCACGTACATTGTGTTGGAGAGGCACCGAGAATTCAGGAGTTCTCAAAGTTCGAGGACACAGTTGCCTTACACGTAGGCTCGGTGGCAGCCGTGGACATGGCAGTGATTTGGAGAATGTTGTATTAGTCGGCTCTTGCTGTGATAATGCTTTGCAACAAATCTCCCCAAAACTCACTTACGTAAAGAAGAATCTAGTTTTCTGGGACCTGTGGGCTAGCTGCAGCGGCTCTCTTGTAGACCTCTCGATGGCGGGTGTTGCTCCATGCCGTGGGTCAGTTTGAGGTCTGTCCCGCACACCTTACCGTGGAGCCCAACTGTGAGGCTGCAGGTCCCCGTCTTCTCGCAGAGTTCACTGGAAGGTAAGAGGTGAGCCCAACCACACAAGGCCACGTAAGGCCTCTGCGACTCATTGAAGGCCATCGTGTCTTCCCTTGGCCTCCTGGGAACCCCCTGGCCCCAGGATGCAGCTTCCGTAGCCCAGGGCAACCGGCGGAGGGGGGCGGGCGGGGCTGCAGGAGGGTGGAACGCTGAGGTCACAGAGGGTGTGGGTGTGGCCACCTCTGCTGTGACTGAACCAAGGGCAGGGGGGCAGGGGGTCCAGGGCAGGGCCCTCAGAGCCCGGTAGGCCCAGGGGGGCGGCGCAAGCACCTAGGCCCAGGCCGAAGAGCGCCTTCTTGGTCTGCGCGGCAGGCCGGCCTCTCGCCTTGCCACTCAGGCCGCCCTCCCACTTGAAGTGTGTGTGGCACGCGTCCGCGGAGTACACCTCGCTGCACAGGTAGCCGTGGGACTGGGCGTCGTAGCTTCCTGCGGGGCGGCCGGAGGTCCCGCAGGCGGGTGGGTCCCTGGCACAGACGCGCGGAGCGGCTCCCGCCCGGCCCCCCTGAGAACCGTCGCCGTTCCGTAAGGCGGGGCGCCTGCTTCAGAATGTAAATCACGTGTCCGCTCTATGGATACGCTGTTTAGTTTACCAGGCAAGACTTTCTTGGTGAAAGAAGCAGCGTTGGCTTGCATTCTCGAGCAGGCTTCTCATCTGGCTGTGCACTGGTACGCTCTCTCTGGGTGTGCTAGTCCGCAGGGCAGGGCATCCCCTGGGCAGGGTGGAGCGTGATCTCTGCGGCCTCGTCCTGCAGCTCCTTCCTTTCATTCTCAATCATCCTGCCCACGGTGGCCTCCTCTCAGGCCTGCATACTTACAACGGCGCATTGCCCGTGCTGCCCCTCTGCAGGAAGTGTCCCTCTGTTTAGTTTGCAGCTGACTGATGCTGCCTCACCCTTCTCATCTCTTCTCAGGTGTCACTTGGTCAAGAAAGCGTCCCCTTACCTACTCAACTCATCACGTCCCCCTACCGTAGCTCACGTGACACCACGCACCTCTCGCTTATGGCCGTCGTCGCCTTTCACATCCAGTTTCAGGTAGGTAAGTTTACCCCGTGGTCCGTGAGGAAGAAGAGATCACGCCTGTTTTGCTTACTCTTGATTCCCAGCGACTAGCCTGGTTACTGATAACCTCTGTTAGAGGAGAGAAAGGAATGCACCCAATCCCTGGTGAAGCCCTGACCGTTTTCCTTTCTAGTGTCCCTCGTACTCCTCCCTGCCATCTGTGTCGCCCTTACTCCGCGTCTACCGTTTATGAGTTTACACCTGGGTTACGGTGACTGCTTCGGAGAATCGCATGCCTTTCTACCTCCCTCGCTGCGACCTCTCCCACGCCTCCCAGGGCTCTTGGGTTATGCCCTTGCCCTCTTCCGAGCCGTCCGTGGCACCCGCTGTCATCCCCATACGGCCAAGCTCCTAAGACTGACACTCAAGGCCCTCCGTAATCTGGCTTCAGTTTCACTTTCTAGACGTTTCAAGGAAGAGCGGGGTCTAAATATCTGTGCACCTCTGCTCCGTTTCATATCTACCCACGAGGTTAATTTTTTTGTTTCTTCCAGTCCATCTATTTTGCACCTCCTTCTCTGCGAAGACTTCACTGAGAATCCAAGCGATTTGTGGATCCCTTCTCTCCCCTGAAGCTGTAAACAGTTTAACAAGACATATGCGGAACTGCCGTAAGGTAATCTACATCTTATCTTCCTCTCTGGTATCTAACCTCCCTGAGAATGGGGGTACATCTCTGTGTTCTGTGCAGTTTTCAGCACAGTACTCTACACGTAGTGAATATTTGGTAAATGAACGAATAAGTGAATGAGCCACCAAGATAAGGGTATTGTCTCATTCTTTCTCTCTTTTTCCACTTTCAAGTTTCTTTAGTTAGTTTCCTCAGACAAAAGGTTTCTTTGCAGCTACACAGTGGCCAGGTCCACAGAATGTTGCAGATAGCTGCTGAAAACATCCCTCCTCCACTTGAGAATGGCTTGCTCTCCCTCTCAAGCGGAGAGAGCTGGGATTCGATATTTAATTAAGTGCCTCTGTTCACTTGGCATTTAGAGGCACTAGGGGGCGTTAGTGCTCTACAGCCGGTGAAATGCCTGTTTCGTTTGTGATTTTCCTTTGTGGAAAACAACTATCCACAGAGTGTTTTGTGCCAATTTTCCATCCTTTTAGATTGATGAAAATAATTTTAACTACGTAGAAACAGAAAACGAATAGAAAGAACTTTGCATTACATTTAATAAAAGCTTAGGGGGATCTTTGTGGTACATTAGTGAAGTTATCTGGGGAAACCTTAGCTACGTACATTGTGTTGGAGAGGCACCGAGAATTCAAGAATTCTCAAAGTTCGAGGACACAGTTGCCTTACATGTAGGCATGGTGGCAGCCATGGACATAGCAGTGATTTGGAGAATGTTGTATTAGTCAGCTCTTGCTGTGGTAATGCTTTGGAACAAATCTCCCCAAAACTCAGTTACATAAATAAGAATTTATTTTTCTTGGACCTGTGGGCTAGCTGCAGCGGCTCTCTTGTAGACCTCTCGATGGCTGGTATTGCTCCATGTTGTGGGTCAGTTTGAGGTCTGTCCCACACATCATACTGTGGAGCCCAATTGTGAGGCTGCAGGTCCCTGTCTTCTCACAAAGTTCACTGAAACATAACAGTAGAGCCCAACCACACAAGCCCACTTAAGGCCTCTGCAACTCATTTAAGGCCATGGTGTCTTCCCTTGGCATCCTGGGAACCCCCTGGCCTCAGGATGCAGCTTCTGTAGTCCATGGCAACCGGTGGAGAGGGGGCGGGGCTGCAGGAGGGTGGAACGCGGAGGTCACAGAGGGTGTGGGTGTGGCCACCTCTGCTGTGACTGAACCAAGGGCAGGGGGGCAGGGGGTCCAGGCAGGGCCCTCAGAGCCCGGTATGCCCAGGGGGGCGGCACAAGCATCTAGGCCCAGACCAAAGAGCACCTTCTTGGTCTTCGCGGCAGGCCGGCCTCTCACCTTGCCACTCAGGCCACCCTCCTACTTGAAGTGTGTGTGGAACGCGTCCGCGGAGTACACCTCGCTGCACAGGTAGCCATAGGACTGGGCGTTGTAGCTTCCTGCGAGGCGGCCGAAGGTCGCAGGCGGGTGGGTCCCTGGGATACACGCGGAGAGGCTCCTGACCGGCCCCCTGAGAACCGTCGCCGTTCCGTAAGATGGGGAGCTTGCTTCAGAATGTAAATCATATGTCCACTAGATATGCTGTTTAGTTTACCAGGCAAGACTTTCTTGGTGAAAGAAGCAGCATTGACTTGCATTCTAGAGCTCATCTTGCTGTGCACTGGCACTCTGGGTGTGCTAGTGTGCAGGGCAGGGCATCCCCTGGGCAGGATGGAGCATGATATCTGCAGCCTCGTCTTGCCCCTCCTTCCTTTCATTCTCAATCTTCCAGCCCACAGTGGCCTCCTTTCAGGCCTACATACTTACAACAGCACATTGCCCATGCTGCCCCTCTGCAGGAAATGTCCTTCTGTTTAGTTTGCAACTGATTGATGCCTCCTCATCCTTCTCATGTCTTCTCAGGTGTCACTTTGTCAAGAAGGTATCCCCTTACCTACTCAACTCATCACATCCCCCTACCATAGCTCACATAACACCATGTACCTCTCGCTTATAGCCTTCATCACATTTCACATCCAGTTTTAGATAGGTGTTTACCATATGGTCCGTGAGGAAGGGATCATGACTGTTTTGCTTACCCTTGGTTCCCAGCGACTAGCACAGTTACTGATAACCTGTGTTAAATGGAGAAATGAATGTATCCAATCAATGGTGAAGCCCTGACCGTTTTTCTTTCTAGTGTCTCTCATACTCCACCCTTCCATCTGTGTTGCCATTACTCCAGGTCTACCATTTATTATTTTACACCTGGATTACGATGATTGCTTCGGAGAATAGCATGTCTTTCTATCTTCCACCCTACAACCTCTCTTACACGTCCCAAGGCTCTTGGGTTTTGCCATTGCCCGCTTCCAATCCGTCCGTGGCATCATCGGCTGTCAGCAGACTTGCATGCAATGTTCCTTTCTTTTCTCTTTTTTTCCTTATGTCACTGGGCCATGGAAAGGCGTGAAGCACTGACACTCGCTGCCACGTGGATGTGCCCTGCGAACACGATGCTGAGCGAGAGAAGTCAGACACAAAAGGACACACAGGATGTGACACCACTGATGAGAAACTTCAAGAACAGGTAGATCCACATAGTCAGTGGGTTCCTGGTTGTCAGGGGCTGGCGAGGGGACGGAGTGATAGCTAAGGGTGTGAGGTACATTTTGGGGTGACAGAAGTGATCCAAAGCACGGCAGTAAAGATGGCTGCACAGCTCAGTAAACTGTCCCCATGCTCCCCGTTGCAGCCTGTAATAGCATCGCTCTCCGGATGAAGGGCTGACTGCAGGAAGACTGAATGCGCAGTGAGTCCTGGACCCAGACCCTGAGCTGGTGCTGCCCACATGGGGAAGTCACTGGTACTTGCGGAGCCTCCACAGAGACCGGCAGCACCCCCAGGGCCTCACAGTTCATGGCGCACCCGGCCCAAGGGCCTTCCCGCTGGTTGTCATCACCGGCTGTCACCAGACTCGCATGCAATGTTCCATTCTTTTTTTTTATCTTTTCTCTGTCCCTCAGCACGCAAAGGGGTGATGCCCTGACACTTGCTGCCACGTGTATGCACCCTGAGGACATGATGCTCAGCGAGAGCCGTCAGAAACAAAAGGACATGCAGGGTCTGACTCCACTGAGGAGAAACGTACAGAGCAGGTAGATCCACAGAGTCAGAGAGTAAGTCCCTCGTTGTCAGGGGCTGCCGTGGGGGCGGAGTGATAGCTAAGGGCGTGAGGGACATTTTTGAGGTGACGTAAATGGTCCAAAACATGGCAGTAGTGATGGCTGCACAGCTTGGTAAACTGTCCCCCACACACCGGTGCAGCCTTTGAGAGCATCGCTCTCAGGAAGAAGGGCTGACCACACGAAGACTGAATGAGCAGTGGCTCCTGGGCCCAGACACTCAGCTGGCACCCCCCACGTGGGGAAGTCACTGGGGCTTTCTGAGCCTCCCTGGAGACTGGCAGCAGCCCCAGGACCTCACAGAGCACGGTGCGCCCATCCCCAGAGCCTCCCCTCTGTTTCTCATCACCGGCTGTCAACAGACTTGCATGCAATGTTCTTTTCTTTTATCTTCTCTGCTTTACGTCACTAGGCCATGCAAAGTGGTGAAGCCCTGACACTCGCTGCCACTTGGATGCACCCTGAGACTTCTACGCTATGGGAGAGAAGTCAGACACAGAAGGACACACAGGGTGTGACCCCACTGAGGAGAAACGTCCAGAACAGGTAGATCCACATAGGCAGAGAGTGGGTTCCTGGTTGTCAGGGGCTGGCGAGAGGATGCAGTGATTGGTAAGGGCCTGAGGGATATTTTGGGGGTGATGGAAATGATCCAAAGCACGGCTTTGGATCATGGAAATGATCCAAAGCACGGCAGTAGGGAGGGCTGCACAGCTCAGTAAACTGTCCCCATGCTTCCCGTTGTAGCCTGTGAGAACATCGCTCTCAGAACGAAGGGCTGACTGCAGGAAGACTGAACATGCAGTGGGTCCTGGGCCCAGACTCTCAGTTGATGGCTCCCCACTTGGGGTAGTGACTGGGAGTTGCTGAGCCTCCTCAGAGACTCGCAGCAGCCCCAGGGCCTCACAGGGCACGGCGCCCCCTGCCCCAGAGCCTTCCCTCTGGTTCTCATCACCAGCTGTCACCAGACTTACATGCAATGTTCCATTCTTTTCTTTTATCTTTTTTCTGTTCCTCAGCATGAAAAGGGTGAACCCCTGACACTCGCTGCCACCTGGATGCACCCTGAGGACACGATGGTCGGCGAGACAAGTCAGACACAGAAGGACACACAGGGTCTGACCACACTGAGGAGAAACGTCCAGAAAAGGTAGATCCACAGAGGCAGAAAGTAAGTCCCTGGTTGTCAGGGGCTGCCGAGGAGACGGATTAATAGCCAAGGGCGTGAGGGACATTTTCGGGGTGACGGAAATGGTCGAACAAATGGCAGTTGTGATGGCTTCACAGCTTAGTAAACTGTTGCCCGCGCTCCCGTGCGGCCTGTGAGAGCATCGCTCTCAGGACGAAGGGCTGGCCACAGGAAGACTGAACGAGCAGTGGGTCCCTGGCAAAGACGCCCATTTGGCGGCCCCCCACTTGGGGTAGTGACTGGGAGTTGGTGAGCCTCCAAGGAGACTGGCAGCAACCCCAGGGCCTCACAGGGCCCGGCGCCCCCGGTCACAGTGCCTTCCCTCGGGTTCTCATCACCAGTTGTCACCAGACTTGCGCGCAACGTTCCTCTCTTTTCTTTCTTCTTTTCTCAGTCCTTCTGCATGCAAAGAGGTGAACCCCTGACACTTGATGCCACGTGGATGCACCCTGAGGACACGATGGTCGGCGAGACAAGTCAGACACAGAAGGGCATATAGGGTCTCACCCCACTGAGGAGAAACGTCAAGAACAGCTAGATCCAGAGGGGAGGCTTTGGGGCCCATGATGCTGTTCACTGTGAGGACCTGGGGCTGCTGCCAGTCTCCGTGGAGGCTCTGGAAGCCCCAGTGACTTCCCCACGTACGGGGCGCCAGCTGAGCATCTGGGCACAGGACTCACTGTTCGTTCAGTCTTTCTGCGATCAAACCTTTGTTCACTTGGCATTTACAGACACCAAGGGCATTAGTGCTCTACACTCAGTGTAATGCCTGTTTTGTTTGTGATTTTCCTTTGTGGATAACAACTATCCACAAAATGTTTTGTTCCAATTTTCCATCCTTTTAGATTGATAAAAATCATTTTAACTACGTAGAAACAAAAAATGAATAGAAAGAACTTTGCATTACATTTAATAAAAGTTTAGGGAGATCTTTGTGGTACATTAGTGAAGTTATTTGGGGAAAGTTTAGCCATGTACATTGTGTTGGAGAGGCACCGAGAATTCAGGAGTTCTCAAAGTTTGAGGACACAATTGCCTTATATGTAGGCATGGTGGCAGCCATGTACATAGCAGTGATTTGGAGGATGTTCTATTAGTCAGCTCTTGCTGTGATAATGCTTTGGAACAAATCTCCCCAAAACTCAGTTACATAAATAAGAATTTATTTTTCTTGGACCTGTGGGCTAGCTGCAGCGGCTCTCTTTTAGACCTCTAAATGGCTGGTATTGCTCCATGTTTTGGGTCAGTTTGAGGTGTGTCGCACACATCTTACTGTGGAGCCCAACTGTGAGGATGCAGCTCCCAGGCCCTGTCTTCTCACAAAGTTCACTGAAACATAAGAGGTGAGCCCAACCACACAAGCCCACTTAAGGCCTCTGCGACTCATTTAAGGCCATCGTGTCTTCCCTTGGCATCCTCGGAACCCCCTGGCCTCAGGATGCAGCTTCTGTAGTTCATGGCAACCTGCGGAGAGGGGGCGGGGCTGCAGGAGGGTGGAACACTGACCTCACAGAGGGTGTGGGTGTGGCCACCTCTGCTGTGACTGAACCAAGTGCAGGGGAGCAGGGGGTCCAGGCAGGGCCCTCAGAGCCCGGCAGGCCCAGGGAGGTGGCACGAGCATCTCGGCCCAGGACAAAGAGCGCCTTCTTGGTCTGCACGGCAGGCCGGCCTCTCACCTTGCCACTGAGTCCGCCCTCCGACTTGAAGTGTGTGCGGAACGTGTCTGCGGAATACACCTCGCTGCACAGATAGCCATAGGAGTCGGCGCTTAGCTTCCTGCCAGGCAGCTGAAGGTCGCAGGCAGGTGGGTCCCTGGGACACACGCGGGGAGGCTCCTGACCGACCCCCTGAGAACTGTTGCCGTTCCGTAAGTTAAGGAGCTTGTTTCAGAATGTAAATGATATGTCCACTAGATATGCTGTTTAGTTTAACAGGCAATACTTTCTTGGTGAAAGAAGCAGCGTTGACTTGCATTCTAGAGCAGGCTTCTCTTCTGGCTGTGCACTGGCACTCTGGGTGCGCTAGTCCGCAGGGCAGGGCATCCCCTGGGCAGGGTGGAGCATGATTTCTGCAGCCTCGTCTTGCCCCTCCTTCCTTTCATTCTCAATCTTCCAGCCCACGGTGGCCTCCTCTCAGGCCTGCATACTTACAACGGCGCATTGCCCGTGCTGCCCCTCTGCAGGAAGTGTCCCTCTGTTTAGTTTGCAGCTGACTGATGCCGCCTCACCCTTCTCATCTCTTCTCAGGTGTCACTTGGTCAAGAAAGCGTCCCCTTACCTACTCAACTCATCACGTCCCCCTACCGTAGCTCACGTGACACCACGCACCTCTCGCTTATGGCCGTCGTCGCCTTTCACATCCAGTTTCAGGTAGGTAAGTTTACCCCGTGGTCCGTGAGGAAGAAGAGATCACGCCTGTTTTGCTTACTCTTGATTCCCAGCGACTAGCCCGGTTACTGATAACCTCTGTTAGAGGGAGAAAGGAATGCACCCAATCCCTGGTGAAGCCCTGACCGTTTTCCTTTCTAGTGTCCCTCGTACTCCTCCCTGCCATCTGTGTCGCCCTTTCTCCGCGTCTACCGTTTATGAGTTTACACCTGGGTTATGGTGACTGCTTCGGAGAATCGCATGCCTTTCTACCTCCCTCGCTGCGACCTCTCCTACGCCTCCCAGGGCTCTTGGGTTATGCCCTTGCCCTCTTCCGAGCCGTCCGTGGCACCCGCTGTCAACCCCATACGGCCAAGCTCCTAAGACTGACACTCAAGGCCCTCCGTAATTTGGCTTCAGTTTCACTTTCTAGACGTTTCAAGGAAGAACGGGGTCTAAATATCTGTGCACCTCTGCTCCGTTTCATATCTACCCACGAGGTTAATTTTTTCGTTTCTTCCAGTCCACCTATTTTGCACCTCCTTCTCTGCGAAGACTTCACTGAGAATCCAAGCGATTTGTGGATCCCTTCTCTCCCCTGAAGCTGTAAACAGTTTAACAAGACATGTGCGGAACTGCCGTAAGGTAATCTACATCTTGTCTCCCTCTCTGGTATCTAACCTCCCTGCGAATGGGGGTACGTCTCCGTGTTCTGTGCGGTTTTCAGCACGGTACTCTCTACACGTAGTGGATATTTGCTTTGGTAAGTGGACGAATAAGTGAATGAGTCACCAAGATAAGGGTATTGTCTCATTCTTTCTCGCGTTTTCCACTTTCAAGTTTCTTTAGTTAGTTTCCTCAGACAAAAGGTTTCTTTGTAGCTACACAGTGGCCAGGTCCACAGAATGTTGCAGATAGCTGCTGGAAACATCCCTCCTCCACTTGGGAATGGCTTGCTCTCCCTCTCAAGCGGAGAGAGCTGGGATTCGATATTTAATTAAGTGCCTCTGTCCACTTGGCATTTAGAGGCACTAGGGGGCGTTAGTGCTCTACACCCGGTGAAATGCCTGTTTCGTTTGTGATTTTCCTTTGTGGAAAACAACTATCCACAGAGTGTTTTGTGCCAATTTTCCATCCTTTTAGATTGTCGGAGAGCATTTTACCTACGTAGAAACAGAAAACGAATAGAAAGAGCGTTGCTTTGCGTTTAATAAAAGCTTAGGGCGGTCTCGGTGGTACGTTAGTGAAGTTATCTGGGGACACCTTAGCCACGTACATTGTGTTGGAGAGGCACCGAGAATTCAGGAGTTCTCAAAGTTCGAGGACACAGTTGCCTTACACGTAGGCTCCGTGGCAGCCGTGGACATGGCAGTGATTTGGAGAATGTTGTATTAGTCGGCTCTTGCTGTGATAATGCTTTGCAACAAATCTCCCCAAAACTCACTTACGTAAAGAAGAATCTAGTTTCCTCGGACCTGTGGGCTAGCTGCAGCGGCTCTCTTGTAGACCTCTCGATGGCGGGTGTTGCTCCATGCCGTGGGTCAGTTTGAGGTCTGTCCCGCACACCTTACCGTGGAGCCCAACTGTGAGGCTGCAGGTCCCCGTCTTCTCGCAGAGTTCACTGGAAGGTAAGAGGTGAGCCCAACCACACAAGGCCACGTAAGGCCTCTGGGACTCATTGAAGGCCATCGTGTCTTCCCTTGGCCTCCTGGGAACCCCCTGGCCCCAGGATGCAGCTTCCGTAGCCCAGGGCAACCGACGGAGGGGGGCGGGCGGGGCTGCAGGAGGGTGGAACGCCGAGGTCGCAGAGGGTGTGGGTGTGGCCACCTCTGCTGTGACTGAACCAAGGGCAGGGGGGCAGGGGGTCCAGGGCAGGGCCCTCAGAGCCCGGTAGGCCCAGGGGGGCGGCGCAAGCACCTAGGCCCAGGCCGAAGAGCGCCTTCTTGGTCTGCCGCGGCAGGCCGGCCTCTCGCCTTGCCACTCAGGCCGCCCTCCCACTTGAAGTGTGTGTGGCACGCGTCCGCGGAGTACACCTCGCTGCACAGGTAGCCGTGGGACTGGGCGTCGTAGCTTCCTGCGGGGCGGCCGGAGGTCCCGCAGGCGGGTGGGTCCCTGGCACAGACGCGCGGAGCGGCTCCCGCCCGGCCCCCCTGAGAACCGTCGCCGTTCCGTAAGGCGGGGCGCCTGCTTCAGAATGTAAATCACGTGTCCGCTCTATGGATACGCTGTTTAGTTTACCAGGCAAGACTTTCTTGGTGAAAGGAGCAGCGTTGGCTTGCATTCTCGAGCAGGCTTCTCATCTGGCTGTGCACTGGTACTCTCTCTCTGGGTGTATTAGTCCGCAGGGCAGGGCATCCCCTGGGCAGGGTGGAGCGTGATCTCTGCGGCCTCGTCCTGCAGCTCCTTCCCTTCATTCTCAATCATCCTGCCCACGGTGGCCTCCTCTCAGGCCTGCATACTTACAACGGCGCATTGCCCGTGCTGCCCCTCTGCAGGAAGTGTCCCTCTGTTTAGTTTGCAGCTGACTGATGCCGCCTCACCCTTCTCATCTCTTCTCAGGTGTCACTTGGTCAAGAAAGCGTCCCCTTACCTACTCAACTCATCACGTCCCCCTACCGTAGCTCACGTGACACCACGCACCTCTCGCTTATGGCCGTCGTCGCCTTTCGCATCCAGTTTCAGGTAGGTAAGTGTACCCCGTGGTCCGTGAGGAAGAAGAGATCACGCCTGTTTTGCTTACTCTTGATTCCCAGCGACTAGCCCGGTTACTGATAACCTCTGTTAGAGGGAGAAAGGAATGCACCCAATCCCTGGTGAAGCCCTGACCGTTTTCCTTTCTAGTGTCCCTCGTACTCCTCCCTGCCATCTGTGTCGCCCTTACTCCGCGTCTACCGTTTATGAGTTTACACCTGGGTTACGGTGACTGCTTCGGAGAATCGCATGCCTTTCTACCTCCCTCGCTGCGACCTCTCCTACGCCTCCCAGGGCTCTTGGGTTATGCCCTTGCCCTCTTCCGAGCCGTCCGTGGCACCCGCTGTCAACCCCATACGGCCAAGCTCCTAAGACTGACACTCAAGGCCCTCCGTAATTTGGCTTCAGTTTCACTTTCTAGACGTTTCAAGGAAGAATGGGGTCTAAATATCTGTGCACTTCTGCTCCGTTTCATATCTACCCACGAGGTTAATTTTTTTGTTTCTTCCACTCCACCTATTTTGCACCTCCTTCTCTGGGAAGACTTCACTGAGAATCCAAGCGATTTGTGGATCCCTTCTCTCCCCTGAAGCTGTAAACAGTTTAACAAGACATGTGCGGAACTGCCGTAAGGTAATCTACATCTTGTCTCCCTCTCTGGTATCTAACCTCCCTGTGAATGGGGGTACGTCTCCGTGTTCTGTGCGGTTTTCAGCACGGTACTCTCTACACGTAGTGGATATTTGCTTTGGTAAGTGGACGAATAAGTGAATGAGTCACCAAGATAAGGGTATTGTCTCATTCTTTCTCGCGTTTTCCACTTTCAAGTTTCTTTAGTTAGTTTCCTCAGACAAAAGGTTTCTTTGTAGCTACACAGTGGCCAGGTCCACAGAATGTTGCAGATAGCTGCTGAAAACATCCCTCCTCCACTTGAGAATGGCTTGCTCTCCCTCTCAAGCGGAGAGAGCTGGGATTCGATATTTAATTAAGTGCCTCTGTCCACTTGGCATTTAGAGGCACTAGGGGGCGTTAGTGCTCTACACCCGGTGAAATGCCTGTTTCGTTTGTGATTTTCCTTTGTGAAAAACAACTATCCACAGAGTGTTTTGTGCCAATTTTCCATCCTTTTAGATTGTCGGAGAGCATTTTACCTACGTAGAAACAGAAAACGAATAGAAAGAGCGTTGCTTTGCGTTTAATAAAAGCTTAGGGCGGTCTCGGTGGTACGTTAGTGAAGTTATCTGGGGACACCTTAGCCACGTACATTGTGTTGGAGAGGCACCGAGAATTCAGGAGTTCTCAAAGTTCGAGGACACAGTTGCCTTACACGTAGGCTCGGTGGCAGCCGTGGACATGGCAGTGATTTGGAGAATGTTGTATTAGTCGGCTCTTGCTGTGATAATGCTTTGCAACAAACCTCCCCAAAACTCACTTACGTAAAGAAGAATCTAGTTTTCTCGGACCTGTGGGCTAGCTGCAGCGGCTCTCTTGTAGACCTCTCGATGGCGGGTGTTGGTCCATGCCGTGGGTCAGTTTGAGGTCTGTCCCGCACACCTTACCGTGGAGCCCAACTGTGAGGCTGCAGGTCCCCGTCTTCTCGCAGAGTTCACTGGAAGGTAAGAGGTGAGCCCAACCACACAAGGCCACGTAAGGCCTCTGGGACTCATTGAAGGCCATCGTGTCTTCCCTTGGCCTCCTGGGAACCCCCTGGCCCCAGGATGCAGCTTCCGTAGCCCAGGGCAACCGACGGAGGGGGGCGGGCGGGGCTGCAGGAGGGTGGAACGCCGAGGTCGCAGAGGGTGTGGGTGTGGCCACCTCTGCTGTGACTGAACCAAGGGCAGGGGGGCAGGGGGTCCAGGGCAGGGCCCTCAGAGCCCGGTAGGCCCAGGGGGGCGGCGCAAGCACCTAGGCCCAGGCCGAAGAGCGCCTTCTTGGTCTGCCGCGGCAGGCCGGCCTCTCGCCTTGCCACTCAGGCCGCCCTCCCACTTGAAGTGTGTGTGGCACGCGTCCGCGGAGTACACCTCGCTGCACAGGTAGCCGTGGGACTGGGCGTCGTAGCTTCCTGCGGGGCGGCCGGAGGTCCCGCAGGCGGGTGGGTCCCTGGCACAGACGCGCGGAGCGGCTCCCGCCCGGCCCCCCTGAGAACCGTCGCCGTTCCGTAAGGCGGGGCGCCTGCTTCAGAATGTAAATCACGTGTCCGCTCTATGGATACGCTGTTTAGTTTACCAGGCAAGACTTTCTTGGTGAAAGAAGCAGCGTTGGCTTGCATTCTCGAGCAGGCTTCTCATCTGGCTGTGCACTGGTACGCTCTCTCTGGGTGTGCTAGTCCGCAGGGCAGGGCATCCCCTGGGCAGGGTGGAGCGTGATCTCTGCGGCCTCGTCCTGCAGCTCCTTCCTTTCATTCTCAATCATCCTGCCCACGGTGGCCTCCTCTCAGGCCTGCATACTTACAACGGCGCATTGCCCGTGCTGCCCCTCTGCAGGAAGTGTCCCTCTGTTTAGTTTGCAGCTGACTGATGCCGCCTCACCCTTCTCATCTCTTCTCAGGTGTCACTTGGTCAAGAAAGCGTCCCCTTACCTACTCAACTCATCACGTCCCCCTACCGTAGCTCACGTGACACCACGCACCTCTCGCTTATGGCCGTCGTCGCCTTTCACATCCAGTTTCAGGTAGGTAAGTTTACCCCGTGGTCCGTGAGGAAGAAGAGATCACGCCTGTTTTGCTTACTCTTGATTCCCAGCGACTAGCCCGGTTACTGATAACCTCTGTTAGAGGAGAGAAAGGAATGCACCCAATCCCTGGTGAAGCCCTGACCGTTTTCCTTTCTAGTGTCCCTCGTACTCCTCCCTGCCATCTGTGTCGCCCTTGCTCCGCGTCTACCATTTATGAGTTTACACCTGGGTTACGGTGACTGCTTCGGAGAATCGCATGCCTTTCTACCTCCCTCGCTGCGACCTCTCCCACGCCTCCCAGGGCTCTTGGGTTATGCCCTTGCCCTCTTCCGAGCCGTCCGTGGCACCCGCTGTCATCCCCATACGGCCAAGCTCCTAAGACTGACACTCAAGGCCCTCCGTAATCTGGCTTCAGTTTCACTTTCTAGACGTTTCAAGGAAGAACGGGGTCTAAATATCTGTGCACCTCTGCTCCGTTTCATATCTACCCACGAGGTTGATTTTTTTGTTTCTTCCAGTCCACCTATTTTGCACCTCCTTCTCTGCGAAGCCTTCACTGAGAATCCAAGCGATTTGTGGATCCCTTCTCTCCCCTGAAGCTGTAAACAGTTTAACAAGACATGTGCGGAACTGCCGTAAGGTAATCTACATCTTGTCTCCCTCTCTGGTATCTAACCTCCCCGCGAGTGGGGGTACGTCTCCGTGTTCTGTGCGGTTTTCAGCACAGTACTCTCTACACGTAGTGGATATTTGCTTTGGTAAGTGGACGAATAAGTGAATGAGTCACCAAGATAAGGGTATTGTCTTATTCTTTCTCGCTTTTTCCACTTTCAAGTTTCTTTAGTTAGTTTCTTCAGACAAAAGGTTTCTTTGTAGCTACACAGTGGCCAGGTCCACAGAATGTTGCAGATAGCTGCTGAAAACATCCCTCCTCCACTTGAGAATGGCTTGCTCTCCCTCTCAAGCGGAGAGAGCTGGGATTCGATATTTAATTAAGTGCCTCTGTTCACTTGGCATTTAGAGGCACTAGGGGGCGTTAGTGCTCTACACCCGGTGAAATGCCTGTTTCGTTTGTGATTTTCCTTTGTGAAAAACAACTATCCACAGAGTGTTTTGTGCCAATTTTCCATCCTTTTAGATTGTCGGAAAGCATTTTACCTACGTAGAAACAGAAAACGAATAGAAAGAGCGTTGCTTTGCGTTTAATAAAAGCTTAGGGCGGTCTCGGTGGTACGTTAGTGAAGTTATCTGGGGACACCTTAGCCACGTACATTGTGTTGGAGAGGCACCGAGAATTCAGGAGTTCTCAAAGTTCGAGGACACAGTTGCCTTACACGTAGGCTCGGTGGCAGCCGTGGACATGGCAGTGATTTGGAGAAATGTTGTATTAGTCGGCTCTTGCTGTGATAATGCTTTGCAACAAACCTCCCCAAAACTCACTTACGTAAAGAAGAATCTAGTTTTCTCGGACCTGTGGGCTAGCTGCAGCGGCTGTCTTGTAGACCTCTCGATGGCGGGTGTTGCTCCATGCCGTGGGTCAGTTTGAGGTCTGTCCCGCACACCTTACCGTGGAGCCCAACTGTGAGGCTGCAGGTCCCCGTCTTCTCGCAGAGTTCACTGGAAGGTAAGAGGTGAGCCCAACCACACAAGGCCACGTAAGGCCTCTGGGACTCATTGAAGGCCATCGTGTCTTCCCTTGGCCTCCTGGGAACCCCCTGGCCCCAGGATGCAGCTTCCGTAGCCCAGGGCAACCGGCGGAGGGGGGCGGGCGGGGCTGCAGGAGGGTGGAACGCCGAGGTCACAGAGGGTGTGGGTGTGGCCACCTCTGCTGTGACTGAACCAAGGGCAGGGGGGCAGGGGGTCCAGGGCAGGGCCCTCAGAGCCCGGTAGGCCCAGGGGGGCGGCGCAAGCACCTAGGCCCAGGCCGAAGAGCGCCTTCTTGGTCTGCCACGGCAGGCCGGCCTCTCGCCTTGCCACTCAGGCCGCCCTCCCACTTGAAGTGTGTGTGGCACGCGTCCGCGGAGTACACCTCGCTGCACAGGTAGCCGTGGGACTGGGCGTCGTAGCTTCCTGCGGGGCGGCCGGAGGTCCCGCAGGCGGGTGGGTCCCTGGCACAGATGCGCGGAGCGGCTCCCGCCCGGCCCCCCTGAGAACCGTCGCCGTTCCGTAAGGCGGGGCGCCTGCTTCAGAATGTAAATCACGTGTCCGCTCTATGGATACGCTGTTTAGTTTACCAGGCAAGACTTTCTTGGTGAAAGAAGCAGCGTTGGCTTGCATTCTCGAGCAGGCTTCTCATCTGGCTGTGCACTGGTACGCTCTCTCTGGGTGTGCTAGTCCGCAGGGCAGGGCATCCCCTGGGCAGGGTGGAGCGTGATCTCTGCGGCCTCGTCCTGCAGCTCCTTCCTTTCATTCTCAATCATCCTGCCCACGGTGGCCTCCTCTCAGGCCTGCATACTTACAACGGCGCATTGCCCGTGCTGCCCCTCTGCAGGAAGTGTCCCTCTGTTTAGTTTGCAGCTGACTGATGCTGCCTCACCCTTCTCATCTCTTCTCAGGTGTCACTTGGTCAAGAAAGCGTCCCCTTACCTACTCAACTCATCACGTCCCCCTACCGTAGCTCACGTGACACCACGCACCTCTCGCTTATGGCCGTCGTCGCCTTTCACATCCAGTTTCAGGTAGGTAAGTTTACCCCGTGGTCCGTGAGGAAGAAGAGATCACGCCTGTTTTGCTTACTCTTGATTCCCAGCGACTAGCCTGGTTACTGATAACCTCTGTTAGAGGAGAGAAAGGAATGCACCCAATCCCTGGTGAAGCCCTGACCGTTTTCCTTTCTAGTGTCCCTCGTACTCCTCCCTGCCATCTGTGTCGCCCTTACTCCGCGTCTACCGTTTATGAGTTTACACCTGGGTTACGGTGACTGCTTCGGAGAATCGCATGCCTTTCTACCTCCCTCGCTGCGACCTCTCCCACGCCTCCCAGGGCTCTTGGGTTATGCCCTTGCCCTCTTCCGAGCCGTCCGTGGCACCCGCTGTCATCCCCATACGGCCAAGCTCCTAAGACTGACACTCAAGGCCCTCCGTAATCTGGCTTCAGTTTCACTTTCTAGACGTTTCAAGGAAGAGCGGGGTCTAAATATCTGTGCACCTCTGCTCCGTTTCATATCTACCCACGAGGTTAATTTTTTTGTTTCTTCCAGTCCATCTATTTTGCACCTCCTTCTCTGCGAAGACTTCACTGAGAATCCAAGCGATTTGTGGATCCCTTCTCTCCCCTGAAGCTGTAAACAGTTTAACAAGACATATGCGGAACTGCCGTAAGGTAATCTACATCTTATCTTCCTCTCTGGTATCTAACCTCCCTGAGAATGGGGGTACATCTCTGTGTTCTGTGCAGTTTTCAGCACAGTACTCTACACGTAGTGAATATTTGGTAAATGAACGAATAAGTGAATGAGCCACCAAGATAAGGGTATTGTCTCATTCTTTCTCTCTTTTTCCACTTTCAAGTTTCTTTAGTTAGTTTCCTCAGACAAAAGGTTTCTTTGCAGCTACACAGTGGCCAGGTCCACAGAATGTTGCAGATAGCTGCTGAAAACATCCCTCCTCCACTTGAGAATGGCTTGCTCTCCCTCTCAAGCGGAGAGAGCTGGGATTCGATATTTAATTAAGTGCCTCTGTTCACTTGGCATTTAGAGGCACTAGGGGGCGTTAGTGCTCTACAGCCGGTGAAATGCCTGTTTCGTTTGTGATTTTCCTTTGTGGAAAACAACTATCCACAGAGTGTTTTGTGCCAATTTTCCATCCTTTTAGATTGATGAAAATAATTTTAACTACGTAGAAACAGAAAACGAATAGAAAGAACTTTGCATTACATTTAATAAAAGCTTAGGGGGATCTTTGTGGTACATTAGTGAAGTTATCTGGGGAAACCTTAGCTACGTACATTGTGTTGGAGAGGCACCGAGAATTCAAGAATTCTCAAAGTTCGAGGACACAGTTGCCTTACATGTAGGCATGGTGGCAGCCATGGACATAGCAGTGATTTGGAGAATGTTGTATTAGTCAGCTCTTGCTGTGGTAATGCTTTGGAACAAATCTCCCCAAAACTCAGTTACATAAATAAGAATTTATTTTTCTTGGACCTGTGGGCTAGCTGCAGCGGCTCTCTTGTAGACCTCTCGATGGCTGGTATTGCTCCATGTTGTGGGTCAGTTTGAGGTCTGTCCCACACATCATACTGTGGAGCCCAATTGTGAGGCTGCAGGTCCCTGTCTTCTCACAAAGTTCACTGAAACATAACAGTAGAGCCCAACCACACAAGCCCACTTAAGGCCTCTGCAACTCATTTAAGGCCATGGTGTCTTCCCTTGGCATCCTGGGAACCCCCTGGCCTCAGGATGCAGCTTCTGTAGTCCATGGCAACCGGTGGAGAGGGGGCGGGGCTGCAGGAGGGTGGAACGCGGAGGTCACAGAGGGTGTGGGTGTGGCCACCTCTGCTGTGACTGAACCAAGGGCAGGGGGGCAGGGGGTCCAGGCAGGGCCCTCAGAGCCCGGTATGCCCAGGGGGGCGGCACAAGCATCTAGGCCCAGACCAAAGAGCACCTTCTTGGTCTTCGCGGCAGGCCGGCCTCTCACCTTGCCACTCAGGCCACCCTCCTACTTGAAGTGTGTGTGGAACGCGTCCGCGGAGTACACCTCGCTGCACAGGTAGCCATAGGACTGGGCGTTGTAGCTTCCTGCGAGGCGGCCGAAGGTCGCAGGCGGGTGGGTCCCTGGGATACACGCGGAGAGGCTCCTGACCGGCCCCCTGAGAACCGTCGCCGTTCCGTAAGATGGGGAGCTTGCTTCAGAATGTAAATCATATGTCCACTAGATATGCTGTTTAGTTTACCAGGCAAGACTTTCTTGGTGAAAGAAGCAGCATTGACTTGCATTCTAGAGCTCATCTTGCTGTGCACTGGCACTCTGGGTGTGCTAGTGTGCAGGGCAGGGCATCCCCTGGGCAGGATGGAGCATGATATCTGCAGCCTCGTCTTGCCCCTCCTTCCTTTCATTCTCAATCTTCCAGCCCACAGTGGCCTCCTTTCAGGCCTACATACTTACAACAGCACATTGCCCATGCTGCCCCTCTGCAGGAAATGTCCTTCTGTTTAGTTTGCAACTGATTGATGCCTCCTCATCCTTCTCATGTCTTCTCAGGTGTCACTTTGTCAAGAAGGTATCCCCTTACCTACTCAACTCATCACATCCCCCTACCATAGCTCACATAACACCATGTACCTCTCGCTTATAGCCTTCATCACATTTCACATCCAGTTTTAGATAGGTGTTTACCATATGGTCCGTGAGGAAGGGATCATGACTGTTTTGCTTACCCTTGGTTCCCAGCGACTAGCACAGTTACTGATAACCTGTGTTAAATGGAGAAATGAATGTATCCAATCAATGGTGAAGCCCTGACCGTTTTTCTTTCTAGTGTCTCTCATACTCCACCCTTCCATCTGTGTTGCCATTACTCCAGGTCTACCATTTATTATTTTACACCTGGATTACGATGATTGCTTCGGAGAATAGCATGTCTTTCTATCTTCCACCCTACAACCTCTCTTACACGTCCCAAGGCTCTTGGGTTTTGCCATTGCCCGCTTCCAATCCGTCCGTGGCATCATCGGCTGTCAGCAGACTTGCATGCAATGTTCCTTTCTTTTCTCTTTTTTTCCTTATGTCACTGGGCCATGGAAAGGCGTGAAGCACTGACACTCGCTGCCACGTGGATGTGCCCTGCGAACACGATGCTGAGCGAGAGAAGTCAGACACAAAAGGACACACAGGATGTGACACCACTGATGAGAAACTTCAAGAACAGGTAGATCCACATAGTCAGTGGGTTCCTGGTTGTCAGGGGCTGGCGAGGGGACGGAGTGATAGCTAAGGGTGTGAGGTACATTTTGGGGTGACAGAAGTGATCCAAAGCACGGCAGTAAAGATGGCTGCACAGCTCAGTAAACTGTCCCCATGCTCCCCGTTGCAGCCTGTAATAGCATCGCTCTCCGGATGAAGGGCTGACTGCAGGAAGACTGAATGCGCAGTGAGTCCTGGACCCAGACCCTGAGCTGGTGCTGCCCACATGGGGAAGTCACTGGTACTTGCGGAGCCTCCACAGAGACCGGCAGCACCCCCAGGGCCTCACAGTTCATGGCGCACCCGGCCCAAGGGCCTTCCCGCTGGTTGTCATCACCGGCTGTCACCAGACTCGCATGCAATGTTCCATTCTTTTTTTTTATCTTTTCTCTGTCCCTCAGCACGCAAAGGGGTGATGCCCTGACACTTGCTGCCACGTGTATGCACCCTGAGGACATGATGCTCAGCGAGAGCCGTCAGAAACAAAAGGACATGCAGGGTCTGACTCCACTGAGGAGAAACGTACAGAGCAGGTAGATCCACAGAGTCAGAGAGTAAGTCCCTCGTTGTCAGGGGCTGCCGTGGGGGCGGAGTGATAGCTAAGGGCGTGAGGGACATTTTTGAGGTGACGTAAATGGTCCAAAACATGGCAGTAGTGATGGCTGCACAGCTTGGTAAACTGTCCCCCACACACCGGTGCAGCCTTTGAGAGCATCGCTCTCAGGAAGAAGGGCTGACCACACGAAGACTGAATGAGCAGTGGCTCCTGGGCCCAGACACTCAGCTGGCACCCCCCACGTGGGGAAGTCACTGGGGCTTTCTGAGCCTCCCTGGAGACTGGCAGCAGCCCCAGGACCTCACAGAGCACGGTGCGCCCATCCCCAGAGCCTCCCCTCTGTTTCTCATCACCGGCTGTCAACAGACTTGCATGCAATGTTCTTTTCTTTTATCTTCTCTGCTTTACGTCACTAGGCCATGCAAAGTGGTGAAGCCCTGACACTCGCTGCCACTTGGATGCACCCTGAGACTTCTACGCTATGGGAGAGAAGTCAGACACAGAAGGACACACAGGGTGTGACCCCACTGAGGAGAAACGTCCAGAACAGGTAGATCCACATAGGCAGAGAGTGGGTTCCTGGTTGTCAGGGGCTGGCGAGAGGATGCAGTGATTGGTAAGGGCCTGAGGGATATTTTGGGGGTGATGGAAATGATCCAAAGCACGGCTTTGGATCATGGAAATGATCCAAAGCACGGCAGTAGGGAGGGCTGCACAGCTCAGTAAACTGTCCCCATGCTTCCCGTTGTAGCCTGTGAGAACATCGCTCTCAGAACGAAGGGCTGACTGCAGGAAGACTGAACATGCAGTGGGTCCTGGGCCCAGACTCTCAGTTGATGGCTCCCCACTTGAGGTAGTGACTGGGAGTTGCTGAGCCTCCTCAGAGACTCGCAGCAGCCCCAGGGCCTCACAGGGCACGGCGCCCCCTGCCCCAGAGCCTTCCCTCTGGTTCTCATCACCAGCTGTCACCAGACTTACATGCAATGTTCCATTCTTTTCTTTTATCTTTTTTCTGTTCCTCAGCATGAAAAGGGTGAACCCCTGACACTCGCTGCCACCTGGATGCACCCTGAGGACACGATGGTCGGCGAGACAAGTCAGACACAGAAGGACACACAGGGTCTGACCACACTGAGGAGAAACGTCCAGAAAAGGTAGATCCACAGAGGCAGAAAGTAAGTCCCTGGTTGTCAGGGGCTGCCGAGGAGACGGATTAATAGCCAAGGGCGTGAGGGACATTTTCGGGGTGACGGAAATGGTCGAACAAATGGCAGTTGTGATGGCTTCACAGCTTAGTAAACTGTTGCCCGCGCTCCCGTGCGGCCTGTGAGAGCATCGCTCTCAGGACGAAGGGCTGGCCACAGGAAGACTGAACGAGCAGTGGGTCCCTGGCAAAGACGCCCATTTGGCGGCCCCCCACTTGGGGTAGTGACTGGGAGTTGGTGAGCCTCCAAGGAGACTGGCAGCAACCCCAGGGCCTCACAGGGCCCGGCGCCCCCGGTCACAGTGCCTTCCCTCGGGTTCTCATCACCAGTTGTCACCAGACTTGCGCGCAACGTTCCTCTCTTTTCTTTCTTCTTTTCTCAGTCCTTCTGCATGCAAAGAGGTGAACCCCTGACACTTGATGCCACGTGGATGCACCCTGAGGACACGATGGTCGGCGAGACAAGTCAGACACAGAAGGGCATATAGGGTCTCACCCCACTGAGGAGAAACGTCAAGAACAGCTAGATCCAGAGGGGAGGCTTTGGGGCCCATGATGCTGTTCACTGTGAGGACCTGGGGCTGCTGCCAGTCTCCGTGGAGGCTCTGGAAGCCCCAGTGACTTCCCCACGTACGGGGCGCCAGCTGAGCATCTGGGCACAGGACTCACTGTTCGTCCAGTCTTTCTGCGATCAAACCTTTGTTCACTTGGCATTTACAGACACCAAGGGCATTAGTGCTCTACACTCAGTGTAATGCCTGTTTTGTTTGTGATTTTCCTTTGTGGATAACAACTATCCACAAAATGTTTTGTTCCAATTTTCCATCCTTTTAGATTGATAAAAATCATTTTAACTACGTAGAAACAAAAAATGAATAGAAAGAACTTTGCATTACATTTAATAAAAGTTTAGGGAGATCTTTGTGGTACATTAGTGAAGTTATTTGGGGAAAGTTTAGCCATGTACATTGTGTTGGAGAGGCACCGAGAATTCAGGAGTTCTCAAAGTTTGAGGACACAATTGCCTTATATGTAGGCATGGTGGCAGCCATGTACATAGCAGTGATTTGGAGGATGTTCTATTAGTCAGCTCTTGCTGTGATAATGCTTTGGAACAAATCTCCCCAAAACTCAGTTACATAAATAAGAATTTATTTTTCTTGGACCTGTGGGCTAGCTGCAGCGGCTCTCTTTTAGACCTCTAAATGGCTGGTATTGCTCCATGTTTTGGGTCAGTTTGAGGTGTGTCGCACACATCTTACTGTGGAGCCCAACTGTGAGGATGCAGCTCCCAGGCCCTGTCTTCTCACAAAGTTCACTGAAACATAAGAGGTGAGCCCAACCACACAAGCCCACTTAAGGCCTCTGCGACTCATTTAAGGCCATCGTGTCTTCCCTTGGCATCCTCGGAACCCCCTGGCCTCAGGATGCAGCTTCTGTAGTTCATGGCAACCTGCGGAGAGGGGGCGGGGCTGCAGGAGGGTGGAACACTGACCTCACAGAGGGTGTGGGTGTGGCCACCTCTGCTGTGACTGAACCAAGTGCAGGGGAGCAGGGGGTCCAGGCAGGGCCCTCAGAGCCCGGCAGGCCCAGGGAGGTGGCACGAGCATCTCGGCCCAGGACAAAGAGCGCCTTCTTGGTCTGCACGGCAGGCCGGCCTCTCACCTTGCCACTGAGTCCGCCCTCCGACTTGAAGTGTGTGCGGAACGTGTCTGCGGAATACACCTCGCTGCACAGATAGCCATAGGAGTCGGCGCTTAGCTTCCTGCCAGGCAGCTGAAGGTCGCAGGCAGGTGGGTCCCTGGGACACACGCGGGGAGGCTCCTGACCGACCCCCTGAGAACTGTTGCCGTTCCGTAAGTTAAGGAGCTTGTTTCAGAATGTAAATGATATGTCCACTAGATATGCTGTTTAGTTTAACAGGCAATACTTTCTTGGTGAAAGAAGCAGCGTTGACTTGCATTCTAGAGCAGGCTTCTCTTCTGGCTGTGCACTGGCACTCTGGGTGCGCTAGTCCGCAGGGCAGGGCATCCCCTGGGCAGGGTGGAGCATGATTTCTGCAGCCTCGTCTTGCCCCTCCTTCCTTTCATTCTCAATCTTCCAGCCCACGGTGGCCTCCTCTCAGGCCTGCATACTTACAACGGCGCATTGCCCGTGCTGCCCCTCTGCAGGAAGTGTCCCTCTGTTTAGTTTGCAGCTGACTGATGCCGCCTCACCCTTCTCATCTCTTCTCAGGTGTCACTTGGTCAAGAAAGCGTCCCCTTACCTACTCAACTCATCACGTCCCCCTACCGTAGCTCACGTGACACCACGCACCTCTCGCTTATGGCCGTCGTCGCCTTTCGCATCCAGTTTCAGGTAGGTAAGTGTACCCCGTGGTCCGTGAGGAAGAAGAGATCACGCCTGTTTTGCTTACTCTTGATTCCCAGCGACTAGCCCGGTTACTGATAACCTCTGTTAGAGGGAGAAAGGAATGCACCCAATCCCTGGTGAAGCCCTGACCGTTTTCCTTTCTAGTGTCCCTCGTACTCCTCCCTGCCATCTGTGTCGCCCTTACTCCGCGTCTACCGTTTATGAGTTTACACCTGGGTTACGGTGACTGCTTCGGAGAATCGCATGCCTTTCTACCTCCCTCGCTGCGACCTCTCCTACGCCTCCCAGGGCTCTTGGGTTATGCCCTTGCCCTCTTCCGAGCCGTCCGTGGCACCCGCTGTCAACCCCATACGGCCAAGCTCCTAAGACTGACACTCAAGGCCCTCCGTAATTTGGCTTCAGTTTCACTTTCTAGACGTTTCAAGGAAGAATGGGGTCTAAATATCTGTGCACTTCTGCTCCGTTTCATATCTACCCACGAGGTTAATTTTTTTGTTTCTTCCACTCCACCTATTTTGCACCTCCTTCTCTGGGAAGACTTCACTGAGAATCCAAGCGATTTGTGGATCCCTTCTCTCCCCTGAAGCTGTAAACAGTTTAACAAGACATGTGCGGAACTGCCGTAAGGTAATCTACATCTTGTCTCCCTCTCTGGTATCTAACCTCCCCGCGAGTGGGGGTACGTCTCCGTGTTCTGTGCGGTTTTCAGCACAGTACTCTCTACACGTAGTGGATATTTGCTTTGGTAAGTGGACGAATAAGTGAATGAGTCACCAAGATAAGGGTATTGTCTTATTCTTTCTCGCTTTTTCCACTTTCAAGTTTCTTTAGTTAGTTTCTTCAGACAAAAGGTTTCTTTGTAGCTACACAGTGGCCAGGTCCACAGAATGTTGCAGATAGCTGCTGAAAACATCCCTCCTCCACTTGAGAATGGCTTGCTCTCCCTCTCAAGCGGAGAGAGCTGGGATTCGATATTTAATTAAGTGCCTCTGTTCACTTGGCATTTAGAGGCACTAGGGGGCGTTAGTGCTCTACACCCGGTGAAATGCCTGTTTCGTTTGTGATTTTCCTTTGTGAAAAACAACTATCCACAAAGTGTTTTGTGCCAATTTTCCATCCTTTTAGATTGTCGGAAAGCATTTTACCTACGTAGAAACAGAAAACGAATAGAAAGAGCGTTGCTTTGCGTTTAATAAAAGCTTAGGGCGGTCTCGGTGGTACGTTAGTGAAGTTATCTGGGGACACCTTAGCCACGTACATTGTGTTGGAGAGGCACCGAGAATTCAGGAGTTCTCAAAGTTCGAGGACACAGTTGCCTTACACGTAGGCTCGGTGGCAGCCGTGGACATGGCAGTGATTTGGAGAAATGTTGTATTAGTCGGCTCTTGCTGTGATAATGCTTTGCAACAAACCTCCCCAAAACTCACTTACGTAAAGAAGAATCTAGTTTTCTCGGACCTGTGGGCTAGCTGCAGCGGCTGTCTTGTAGACCTCTCGATGGCGGGTGTTGCTCCATGCCGTGGGTCAGTTTGAGGTCTGTCCCGCACACCTTACCGTGGAGCCCAACTGTGAGGCTGCAGGTCCCCGTCTTCTCGCAGAGTTCACTGGAAGGTAAGAGGTGAGCCCAACCACACAAGGCCACGTAAGGCCTCTGGGACTCATTGAAGGCCATCGTGTCTTCCCTTGGCCTCCTGGGAACCCCCTGGCCCCAGGATGCAGCTTCCGTAGCCCAGGGCAACCGGCGGAGGGGGGCGGGCGGGGCTGCAGGAGGGTGGAACGCCGAGGTCACAGAGGGTGTGGGTGTGGCCACCTCTGCTGTGACTGAACCAAGGGCAGGGGGGCAGGGGGTCCAGGGCAGGGCCCTCAGAGCCCGGTAGGCCCAGGGGGGCGGCGCAAGCACCTAGGCCCAGGCCGAAGAGCGCCTTCTTGGTCTGCCACGGCAGGCCGGCCTCTCGCCTTGCCACTCAGGCCGCCCTCCCACTTGAAGTGTGTGTGGCACGCGTCCGCGGAGTACACCTCGCTGCACAGGTAGCCGTGGGACTGGGCGTCGTAGCTTCCTGCGGGGCGGCCGGAGGTCCCGCAGGCGGGTGGGTCCCTGGCACAGACGCGCGGAGCGGCTCCCGCCCGGCCCCCCTGAGAACCGTCGCCGTTCCGTAAGGCGGGGCGCCTGCTTCAGAATGTAAATCACGTGTCCGCTCTATGGATACGCTGTTTAGTTTACCAGGCAAGACTTTCTTGGTGAAAGAAGCAGCGTTGGCTTGCATTCTCGAGCAGGCTTCTCATCTGGCTGTGCACTGGTACGCTCTCTCTGGGTGTGCTAGTCCGCAGGGCAGGGCATCCCCTGGGCAGGGTGGAGCGTGATCTCTGCGGCCTCGTCCTGCAGCTCCTTCCTTTCATTCTCAATCATCCTGCCCACGGTGGCCTCCTGTCAGGCCTGCATACTTACAACGGCGCATTGCCCGTGCTGCCCCTCTGCAGGAAGTGTCCCTCTGTTTAGTTTGCAGCTGACTGATGCCGCCTCACCCTTCTCATCTCTTCTCAGGTGTCACTTGGTCAAGAAAGCGTCCCCTTACCTACTCAACTCATCACGTCCCCCTACCGTAGCTCACGTGACACCACGCACCTCTCGCTTATGGCCGTCGTCGCCTTTCACATCCAGTTTCAGGTAGGTAAGTTTACCCCGTGGTCCGTGAGGAAGAAGAGATCACGCCTCTTTTGCTTACTCTTGATTCCCAGCGACTAGCCCGGTTACTGATAACCTCTGTTAGAGGAGAGAAAGGAATGCACCCAATCCCTGGTGAAGCCCTGACCGTTTTCCTTTCTAGTGTCCCTCGTACTCCTCCCTGCCATCTGTGTCGCCCTTACTCCGCGTCTACCGTTTATGAGTTTACACCTGGGTTACGGTGACTGCTTCGGAGAATCGCATGCCTTTCTACCTCCCTCGCTGCGACCTCTCCCACGCCTCCCAGGGCTCTTGGGTTATGCCCTTGCCCTCTTCCGAGCCGTCCGTGGCACCCGCTGTCATCCCCATACGGCCAAGCTCCTAAGACTGACACTCAAGGCCCTCCGTAATCTGGCTTCAGTTTCACTTTCTAGACGTTTCAAGGAAGAACGGGGTCTAAATATCTGTGCACCTCTGCTCCGTTTCATATCTACCCACGAGGTTGATTTTTTTGTTTCTTCCAGTCCACCTATTTTGCACCTCCTTCTCTGCGAAGCCTTCACTGAGAATCCAAGCGATTTGTGGATCCCTTCTCTCCCCTGAAGCTGTAAACAGTTTACAAGACATGTGCGGAACTGCCGTAAGGTAATCTACATCTTATCTCCCTCTCTGGTATCTAACCTCCCCGCGAGTGGGGGTACGTCTCCGTGTTCTGTGCGGTTTTCAGCACAGTACTCTCTACACGTAGTGGATATTTGCTTTGGTAAGTGGACGAATAAGTGAATGAGTCACCAAGATAAGGGTATTGTCTTATTCTTTCTCGCTTTTTCCACTTTCAAGTTTCTTTAGTTAGTTTCTTCAGACAAAAGGTTTCTTTGTAGCTACACAGTGGCCAGGTCCACAGAATGTTGCAGATAGCTGCTGAAAACATCCCTCCTCCACTTGAGAATGGCTTGCTCTCCCTCTCAAGCGGAGAGAGCTGGGATTCGATATTTAATTAAGTGCCTCTGTTCACTTGGCATTTAGAGGCACTAGGGGGCGTTAGTGCTCTACACCCGGTGAAATGCCTGTTTCGTTTGTGATTTTCCTTTGTGAAAAACAACTATCCACAAAGTGTTTTGTGCCAATTTTCCATCCTTTTAGATTGTCGGAAAGCATTTTACCTACGTAGAAACAGAAAACGAATAGAAAGAGCGTTGCTTTGCGTTTAATAAAAGCTTAGGGCGGTCTCGGTGGTACGTTAGTGAAGTTATCTGGGGACACCTTAGCCACGTACATTGTGTTGGAGAGGCACCGAGAATTCAGGAGTTCTCAAAGTTCGAGGACACAGTTGCCTTACACGTAGGCTCGGTGGCAGCCGTGGACATGGCAGTGATTTGGAGAAATGTTGTATTAGTCGGCTCTTGCTGTGATAATGCTTTGCAACAAACCTCCCCAAAACTCACTTACGTAAAGAAGAATCTAGTTTTCTCGGACCTGTGGGCTAGCTGCAGCGGCTGTCTTGTAGACCTCTCGATGGCGGGTGTTGCTCCATGCCGTGGGTCAGTTTGAGGTCTGTCCCGCACACCTTACCGTGGAGCCCAACTGTGAGGCTGCAGGTCCCCGTCTTCTCGCAGAGTTCACTGGAAGGTAAGAGGTGAGCCCAACCACACAAGGCCACGTAAGGCCTCTGGGACTCATTGAAGGCCATCGTGTCTTCCCTTGGCCTCCTGGGAACCCCCTGGCCCCAGGATGCAGCTTCCGTAGCCCAGGGCAACCGGCGGAGGGGGGCGGGCGGGGCTGCAGGAGGGTGGAACGCCGAGGTCACAGAGGGTGTGGGTGTGGCCACCTCTGCTGTGACTGAACCAAGGGCAGGGGGGCAGGGGGTCCAGGGCAGGGCCCTCAGAGCCCGGTAGGCCCAGGGGGGCGGCGCAAGCACCTAGGCCCAGGCCGAAGAGCGCCTTCTTGGTCTGCGCGGCAGGCCGGCCTCTCGCCTTGCCACTCAGGCCGCCCTCCCACTTGAAGTGTGTGTGGCACGCGTCCGCGGAGTACACCTCGCTGCACAGGTAGCCGTGGGACTGGGCGTCGTAGCTTCCTGCGGGGCGGCCGGAGGTCCCGCAGGCGGGTGGGTCCCTGGCACAGACGCGCGGAGCGGCTCCCGCCCGGCCCCCCTGAGAACCGTCGCCGTTCCGTAAGGCGGGGCGCCTGCTTCAGAATGTAAATCACGTGTCCGCTCTATGGATACGCTGTTTAGTTTACCAGGCAAGACTTTCTTGGTGAAAGAAGCAGCGTTGGCTTGCATTCTCGAGCAGGCTTCTCATCTGGCTGTGCACTGGTACGCTCTCTCTGGGTGTGCTAGTCCGCAGGGCAGGGCATCCCCTGGGCAGGGTGGAGCGTGATCTCTGCGGCCTCGTCCTGCAGCTCCTTCCTTTCATTCTCAATCATCCTGCCCACGGTGGCCTCCTGTCAGGCCTGCATACTTACAACGGCGCATTGCCCGTGCTGCCCCTCTGCAGGAAGTGTCCCTCTGTTTAGTTTGCAGCTGACTGATGCCGCCTCACCCTTCTCATCTCTTCTCAGGTGTCACTTGGTCAAGAAAGCGTCCCCTTACCTACTCAACTCATCACGTCCCCCTACCGTAGCTCACGTGACACCACGCACCTCTCGCTTATGGCCGTCGTCGCCTTTCACATCCAGTTTCAGGTAGGTAAGTTTACCCCGTGGTCCGTGAGGAAGAAGAGATCACGCCTCTTTTGCTTACTCTTGATTCCCAGCGACTAGCCCGGTTACTGATAACCTCTGTTAGAGGAGAGAAAGGAATGCACCCAATCCCTGGTGAAGCCCTGACCGTTTTCCTTTCTAGTGTCCCTCGTACTCCTCCCTGCCATCTGTGTCGCCCTTTCTCCGCGTCTACCGTTTATGAGTTTACACCTGGGTTACGGTGACTGCTTCGGAGAATCGCATGCCTTTCTACCTCCCTCGCTGCGACCTCTCCTACGCCTCCCAGGGCTCTTGGGTTATGCCCTTGCCCTCTTCCGAGCCGTCCGTGGCACCCGCTGTCAACCCCATACGGCCAAGCTCCTAAGACTGACACTCAAGGCCCTCCGTAATTTGGCTTCAGTTTCACTTTCTAGACGTTTCAAGGAAGAACGGGGTCTAAATATCTGTGCACCTCTGCTCCGTTTCATATCTACCCACGAGGTTAATTTTTTTGTTTCTTCCAGTCCACCTATTTTGCACCTCCTTCTCTGGGAAGACTTCACTGAGAATCCAAGCGATTTGTGGATCCCTTCTCTCCCCTGAAGCTGTAAACAGTTTAACAAGACATGTGCGGAACTGCCGTAAGGTAATCTACATCTTGTCTCCCTCTCTGGTATCTAACCTCCCTGCGAATGGGGGTACGTCTCCGTGTTCTGTGCGGTTTTCAGCACGGTACTCTCTACACGTAGTGGATATTTGCTTTGGTAAGTGGACGAATAAGTGAATGAGTCACCAAGATAAGGGTATTGTCTCATTCTTTCTCGCGTTTTCCACTTTCAAGTTTCTTTAGTTAGTTTCCTCAGACAAAAGGTTTCTTTGTAGCTACACAGTGGCCAGGTCCACAGAATGTTGCAGATAGCTGCTGAAAACATCCCTCCTCCACTTGAGAATGGCTTGCTCTCCCTCTCAAGCGGAGAGAGCTGGGATTCGATATTTAATTAAGTGCCTCTGTTCACTTGGCATTTAGAGGCACTAGGGGGCGTTAGTGCTCTACAGCCGGTGAAATGCCTGTTTCGTTTGTGATTTTCCTTTGTGAAAAACAACTATCCACAGAGTGTTTTGTGCCAATTTTCCATCCTTTTAGATTGTCGGAGAGCATTTTACCTACGTAGAAACAGAAAACGAATAGAAAGAGCGTTGCTTTGCGTTTAATAAAAGCTTAGGGCGGTCTCGGTGGTACGTTAGTGAAGTTATCTGGGGACACCTTAGCCACGTACATTGTGTTGGAGAGGCACCGAGAATTCAGGAGTTCTCAAAGTTCGAGGACACAGTTGCCTTACACGTAGGCTCGGTGGCAGCCGTGGACATGGCAGTGATTTGGAGAATGTTGTATTAGTCGGCTCTTGCTGTGATAATGCTTTGCAACAAATCTCCCCAAAACTCACTTACGTAAAGAAGAATCTAGTTTTCTGGGACCTGTGGGCTAGCTGCAGCGGCTCTCTTGTAGACCTCTCGATGGCGGGTGTTGCTCCATGCCGTGGGTCAGTTTGAGGTCTGTCCCGCACACCTTACCGTGGAGCCCAACTGTGAGGCTGCAGGTCCCCGTCTTCTCGCAGAGTTCACTGGAAGGTAAGAGGTGAGCCCAACCACACAAGGCCACGTAAGGCCTCTGCGACTCATTGAAGGCCATCGTGTCTTCCCTTGGCCTCCTGGGAACCCCCTGGCCCCAGGATGCAGCTTCCGTAGCCCAGGGCAACCGGCGGAGGGGGGCGGGCGGGGCTGCAGGAGGGTGGAACGCTGAGGTCACAGAGGGTGTGGGTGTGGCCACCTCTGCTGTGACTGAACCAAGGGCAGGGGGGCAGGGGGTCCAGGGCAGGGCCCTCAGAGCCCGGTAGGCCCAGGGGGGCGGCGCAAGCACCTAGGCCCAGGCCGAAGAGCGCCTTCTTGGTCTGCGCGGCAGGCCGGCCTCTCGCCTTGCCACTCAGGCCGCCCTCCCACTTGAAGTGTGTGTGGCACGCGTCCGCGGAGTACACCTCGCTGCACAGGTAGCCGTGGGACTGGGCGTCGTAGCTTCCTGCGGGGCGGCCGGAGGTCCCGCAGGCGGGTGGGTCCCTGGCACAGACGCGCGGAGCGGCTCCCGCCCGGCCCCCCTGAGAACCGTCGCCGTTCCGTAAGGCGGGGCGCCTGCTTCAGAATGTAAATCACGTGTCCGCTCTATGGATACGCTGTTTAGTTTACCAGGCAAGACTTTCTTGGTGAAAGAAGCAGCGTTGGCTTGCATTCTCGAGCAGGCTTCTCATCTGGCTGTGCACTGGTACGCTCTCTCTGGGTGTGCTAGTCCGCAGGGCAGGGCATCCCCTGGGCAGGGTGGAGCGTGATCTCTGCGGCCTCGTCCTGCAGCTCCTTCCTTTCATTCTCAATCATCCTGCCCACGGTGGCCTCCTCTCAGGCCTGCATACTTACAACGGCGCATTGCCCGTGCTGCCCCTCTGCAGGAAGTGTCCCTCTGTTTAGTTTGCAGCTGACTGATGCTGCCTCACCCTTCTCATCTCTTCTCAGGTGTCACTTGGTCAAGAAAGCGTCCCCTTACCTACTCAACTCATCACGTCCCCCTACCGTAGCTCACGTGACACCACGCACCTCTCGCTTATGGCCGTCGTCGCCTTTCACATCCAGTTTCAGGTAGGTAAGTTTACCCCGTGGTCCGTGAGGAAGAAGAGATCACGCCTGTTTTGCTTACTCTTGATTCCCAGCGACTAGCCTGGTTACTGATAACCTCTGTTAGAGGAGAGAAAGGAATGCACCCAATCCCTGGTGAAGCCCTGACCGTTTTCCTTTCTAGTGTCCCTCGTACTCCTCCCTGCCATCTGTGTCGCCCTTACTCCGCGTCTACCGTTTATGAGTTTACACCTGGGTTACGGTGACTGCTTCGGAGAATCGCATGCCTTTCTACCTCCCTCGCTGCGACCTCTCCCACGCCTCCCAGGGCTCTTGGGTTATGCCCTTGCCCTCTTCCGAGCCGTCCGTGGCACCCGCTGTCATCCCCATACGGCCAAGCTCCTAAGACTGACACTCAAGGCCCTCCGTAATCTGGCTTCAGTTTCACTTTCTAGACGTTTCAAGGAAGAGCGGGGTCTAAATATCTGTGCACCTCTGCTCCGTTTCATATCTACCCACGAGGTTAATTTTTTTGTTTCTTCCAGTCCATCTATTTTGCACCTCCTTCTCTTCGAAGACTTCACTGAGAATCCAAGCGATTTGTGGATCCCTTCTCTCCCCTGAAGCTGTAAACAGTTTAACAAGACATATGCGGAACTGCCGTAAGGTAATCTACATCTTATCTTCCTCTCTGGTATCTAACCTCCCTGAGAATGGGGGTACATCTCTGTGTTCTGTGCAGTTTTCAGCACAGTACTCTACACGTAGTGAATATTTGGTAAATGAACGAATAAGTGAATGAGCCACCAAGATAAGGGTATTGTCTCATTCTTTCTCTCTTTTTCCACTTTCAAGTTTCTTTAGTTAGTTTCCTCAGACAAAAGGTTTCTTTGCAGCTACACAGTGGCCAGGTCCACAGAATGTTGCAGATAGCTGCTGAAAACATCCCTCCTCCACTTGAGAATGGCTTGCTCTCCCTCTCAAGCGGAGAGAGCTGGGATTCGATATTTAATTAAGTGCCTCTGTTCACTTGGCATTTAGAGGCACTAGGGGGCGTTAGTGCTCTACAGCCGGTGAAATGCCTGTTTCGTTTGTGATTTTCCTTTGTGGAAAACAACTATCCACAGAGTGTTTTGTGCCAATTTTCCATCCTTTTAGATTGATGAAAATAATTTTAACTACGTAGAAACAGAAAACGAATAGAAAGAACTTTGCATTACATTTAATAAAAGCTTAGGGGGATCTTTGTGGTACATTAGTGAAGTTATCTGGGGAAACCTTAGCTACGTACATTGTGTTGGAGAGGCACCGAGAATTCAAGAATTCTCAAAGTTCGAGGACACAGTTGCCTTACATGTAGGCATGGTGGCAGCCATGGACATAGCAGTGATTTGGAGAATGTTGTATTAGTCAGCTCTTGCTGTGGTAATGCTTTGGAACAAATCTCCCCAAAACTCAGTTACATAAATAAGAATTTATTTTTCTTGGACCTGTGGGCTAGCTGCAGCGGCTCTCTTGTAGACCTCTCGATGGCTGGTATTGCTCCATGTTGTGGGTCAGTTTGAGGTCTGTCCCACACATCATACTGTGGAGCCCAATTGTGAGGCTGCAGGTCCCTGTCTTCTCACAAAGTTCACTGAAACATAACAGTAGAGCCCAACCACACAAGCCCACTTAAGGCCTCTGCAACTCATTTAAGGCCATGGTGTCTTCCCTTGGCATCCTGGGAACCCCCTGGCCTCAGGATGCAGCTTCTGTAGTCCATGGCAACCGGTGGAGAGGGGGCGGGGCTGCAGGAGGGTGGAACGCGGAGGTCACAGAGGGTGTGGGTGTGGCCACCTCTGCTGTGACTGAACCAAGGGCAGGGGGGCAGGGGGTCCAGGCAGGGCCCTCAGAGCCCGGTATGCCCAGGGGGGCGGCACAAGCATCTAGGCCCAGACCAAAGAGCACCTTCTTGGTCTTCGCGGCAGGCCGGCCTCTCACCTTGCCACTCAGGCCACCCTCCTACTTGAAGTGTGTGTGGAACGCGTCCGCGGAGTACACCTCGCTGCACAGGTAGCCATAGGACTGGGCGTTGTAGCTTCCTGCGAGGCGGCCGAAGGTCGCAGGCGGGTGGGTCCCTGGGATACACGCGGAGAGGCTCCTGACCGGCCCCCTGAGAACCGTCGCC
Source organism: Pseudorca crassidens (assembly GCF_039906515.1). Lineage (NCBI taxonomy): Eukaryota > Metazoa > Chordata > Mammalia > Artiodactyla > Delphinidae > Pseudorca > Pseudorca crassidens. Next base: position 153,398,401 of record NC_090297.1, read on the forward strand.
GTTCCGTAAGATGGGGAGCTTGCTTCAGAATGTAAATCATATGTCCACTAGATATGCTGTTTAGTTTACCAGGCAAGACTTTCTTGGTGAAAGAAGCAGCATTGACTTGCATTCTAGAGCTCATCTTGCTGTGCACTGGCACTCTGGGTGTGCTAGTGTGCAGGGCAGGGCATCCCCTGGGCAGGATGGAGCATGATATCTGCAGCCTCGTCTTGCCCCTCCTTCCTTTCATTCTCAATCTTCCAGCCCACAGTGGCCTCCTTTCAGGCCTACATACTTACAACAGCACATTGCCCATGCTGCCCCTCTGCAGGAAATGTCCTTCTGTTTAGTTTGCAACTGATTGATGCCTCCTCATCCTTCTCATGTCTTCTCAGGTGTCACTTTGTCAAGAAGGTATCCCCTTACCTACTCAACTCATCACATCCCCCTACCATAGCTCACATAACACCATGTACCTCTCGCTTATAGCCTTCATCACATTTCACATCCAGTTTTAGATAGGTGTTTACCATATGGTCCGTGAGGAAGGGATCATGACTGTTTTGCTTACCCTTGGTTCCCAGCGACTAGCACAGTTACTGATAACCTGTGTTAAATGGAGAAATGAATGTATCCAATCAATGGTGAAGCCCTGACCGTTTTTCTTTCTAGTGTCTCTCATACTCCACCCTTCCATCTGTGTTGCCATTACTCCAGGTCTACCATTTATTATTTTACACCTGGATTACGATGATTGCTTCGGAGAATAGCATGTCTTTCTATCTTCCACCCTACAACCTCTCTTACACGTCCCAAGGCTCTTGGGTTTTGCCATTGCCCGCTTCCAATCCGTCCGTGGCATCATCGGCTGTCAGCAGACTTGCATGCAATGTTCCTTTCTTTTCTCTTTTTTTCCTTATGTCACTGGGCCATGGAAAGGCGTGAAGCACTGACACTCGCTGCCACGTGGATGTGCCCTGCGAACACGATGCTGAGCGAGAGAAGTCAGACACAAAAGGACACACAGGATGTGACACCACTGATGAGAAACTTCAAGAACAGGTAGATCCACATAGTCAGTGGGTTCCTGGTTGTCAGGGGCTGGCGAGGGGACGGAGTGATAGCTAAGGGTGTGAGGTACATTTTGGGGTGACAGAAGTGATCCAAAGCACGGCAGTAAAGATGGCTGCACAGCTCAGTAAACTGTCCCCATGCTCCCCGTTGCAGCCTGTAATAGCATCGCTCTCCGGATGAAGGGCTGACTGCAGGAAGACTGAATGCGCAGTGAGTCCTGGACCCAGACCCTGAGCTGGTGCTGCCCACATGGGGAAGTCACTGGTACTTGCGGAGCCTCCACAGAGACCGGCAGCACCCCCAGGGCCTCACAGTTCATGGCGCACCCGGCCCAAGGGCCTTCCCGCTGGTTGTCATCACCGGCTGTCACCAGACTCGCATGCAATGTTCCATTCTTTTTTTTTATCTTTTCTCTGTCCCTCAGCACGCAAAGGGGTGATGCCCTGACACTTGCTGCCACGTGTATGCACCCTGAGGACATGATGCTCAGCGAGAGCCGTCAGAAACAAAAGGACATGCAGGGTCTGACTCCACTGAGGAGAAACGTACAGAGCAGGTAGATCCACAGAGTCAGAGAGTAAGTCCCTCGTTGTCAGGGGCTGCCGTGGGGGCGGAGTGATAGCTAAGGGCGTGAGGGACATTTTTGAGGTGACGTAAATGGTCCAAAACATGGCAGTAGTGATGGCTGCACAGCTTGGTAAACTGTCCCCCACACACCGGTGCAGCCTTTGAGAGCATCGCTCTCAGGAAGAAGGGCTGACCACACGAAGACTGAATGAGCAGTGGCTCCTGGGCCCAGACACTCAGCTGGCACCCCCCACGTGGGGAAGTCACTGGGGCTTTCTGAGCCTCCCTGGAGACTGGCAGCAGCCCCAGGACCTCACAGAGCACGGTGCGCCCATCCCCAGAGCCTCCCCTCTGTTTCTCATCACCGGCTGTCAACAGACTTGCATGCAATGTTCTTTTCTTTTATCTTCTCTGCTTTACGTCACTAGGCCATGCAAAGTGGTGAAGCCCTGACACTCGCTGCCACTTGGATGCACCCTGAGACTTCTACGCTATGGGAGAGAAGTCAGACACAGAAGGACACACAGGGTGTGACCCCACTGAGGAGAAACGTCCAGAACAGGTAGATCCACATAGGCAGAGAGTGGGTTCCTGGTTGTCAGGGGCTGGCGAGAGGATGCAGTGATTGGTAAGGGCCTGAGGGATATTTTGGGGGTGATGGAAATGATCCAAAGCACGGCTTTGGATCATGGAAATGATCCAAAGCACGGCAGTAGGGAGGGCTGCACAGCTCAGTAAACTGTCCCCATGCTTCCCGTTGTAGCCTGTGAGAACATCGCTCTCAGAACGAAGGGCTGACTGCAGGAAGACTGAACATGCAGTGGGTCCTGGGCCCAGACTCTCAGTTGATGGCTCCCCACTTGGGGTAGTGACTGGGAGTTGCTGAGCCTCCTCAGAGACTCGCAGCAGCCCCAGGGCCTCACAGGGCACGGCGCCCCCTGCCCCAGAGCCTTCCCTCTGGTTCTCATCACCAGCTGTCACCAGACTTACATGCAATGTTCCATTCTTTTCTTTTATCTTTTTTCTGTTCCTCAGCATGAAAAGGGTGAACCCCTGACACTCGCTGCCACCTGGATGCACCCTGAGGACACGATGGTCGGCGAGACAAGTCAGACACAGAAGGACACACAGGGTCTGACCACACTGAGGAGAAACGTCCAGAAAAGGTAGATCCACAGAGGCAGAAAGTAAGTCCCTGGTTGTCAGGGGCTGCCGAGGAGACGGATTAATAGCCAAGGGCGTGAGGGACATTTTCGGGGTGACGGAAATGGTCGAACAAATGGCAGTTGTGATGGCTTCACAGCTTAGTAAACTGTTGCCCGCGCTCCCGTGCGGCCTGTGAGAGCATCGCTCTCAGGACGAAGGGCTGGCCACAGGAAGACTGAACGAGCAGTGGGTCCCTGGCAAAGACGCCCATTTGGCGGCCCCCCACTTGGGGTAGTGACTGGGAGTTGGTGAGCCTCCAAGGAGACTGGCAGCAACCCCAGGGCCTCACAGGGCCCGGCGCCCCCGGTCACAGTGCCTTCCCTCGGGTTCTCATCACCAGTTGTCACCAGACTTGCGCGCAACGTTCCTCTCTTTTCTTTCTTCTTTTCTCAGTCCTTCTGCATGCAAAGAGGTGAACCCCTGACACTTGATGCCACGTGGATGCACCCTGAGGACACGATGGTCGGCGAGACAAGTCAGACACAGAAGGGCATATAGGGTCTCACCCCACTGAGGAGAAACGTCAAGAACAGCTAGATCCAGAGGGGAGGCTTTGGGGCCCATGATGCTGTTCACTGTGAGGACCTGGGGCTGCTGCCAGTCTCCGTGGAGGCTCTGGAAGCCCCAGTGACTTCCCCACGTACGGGGCGCCAGCTGAGCATCTGGGCACAGGACTCACTGTTCGTTCAGTCTTTCTGCGATCAAACCTTTGTTCACTTGGCATTTACAGACACCAAGGGCATTAGTGCTCTACACTCAGTGTAATGCCTGTTTTGTTTGTGATTTTCCTTTGTGGATAACAACTATCCACAAAATGTTTTGTTCCAATTTTCCATCCTTTTAGATTGATAAAAATCATTTTAACTACGTAGAAACAAAAAATGAATAGAAAGAACTTTGCATTACATTTAATAAAAGTTTAGGGAGATCTTTGTGGTACATTAGTGAAGTTATTTGGGGAAAGTTTAGCCATGTACATTGTGTTGGAGAGGCACCGAGAATTCAGGAGTTCTCAAAGTTTGAGGACACAATTGCCTTATATGTAGGCATGGTGGCAGCCATGTACATAGCAGTGATTTGGAGGATGTTCTATTAGTCAGCTCTTGCTGTGATAATGCTTTGGAACAAATCTCCCCAAAACTCAGTTACATAAATAAGAATTTATTTTTCTTGGACCTGTGGGCTAGCTGCAGCGGCTCTCTTTTAGACCTCTAAATGGCTGGTATTGCTCCATGTTTTGGGTCAGTTTGAGGTGTGTCGCACACATCTTACTGTGGAGCCCAACTGTGAGGATGCAGCTCCCAGGCCCTGTCTTCTCACAAAGTTCACTGAAACATAAGAGGTGAGCCCAACCACACAAGCCCACTTAAGGCCTCTGCGACTCATTTAAGGCCATCGTGTCTTCCCTTGGCATCCTCGGAACCCCCTGGCCTCAGGATGCAGCTTCTGTAGTTCATGGCAACCTGCGGAGAGGGGGCGGGGCTGCAGGAGGGTGGAACACTGACCTCACAGAGGGTGTGGGTGTGGCCACCTCTGCTGTGACTGAACCAAGTGCAGGGGAGCAGGGGGTCCAGGCAGGGCCCTCAGAGCCCGGCAGGCCCAGGGAGGTGGCACGAGCATCTCGGCCCAGGACAAAGAGCGCCTTCTTGGTCTGCACGGCAGGCCGGCCTCTCACCTTGCCACTGAGTCCGCCCTCCGACTTGAAGTGTGTGCGGAACGTGTCTGCGGAATACACCTCGCTGCACAGATAGCCATAGGAGTCGGCGCTTAGCTTCCTGCCAGGCAGCTGAAGGTCGCAGGCAGGTGGGTCCCTGGGACACACGCGGGGAGGCTCCTGACCGACCCCCTGAGAACTGTTGCCGTTCCGTAAGTTAAGGAGCTTGTTTCAGAATGTAAATGATATGTCCACTAGATATGCTGTTTAGTTTAACAGGCAATACTTTCTTGGTGAAAGAAGCAGCGTTGACTTGCATTCTAGAGCAGGCTTCTCTTCTGGCTGTGCACTGGCACTCTGGGTGCGCTAGTCCGCAGGGCAGGGCATCCCCTGGGCAGGGTGGAGCATGATTTCTGCAGCCTCGTCTTGCCCCTCCTTCCTTTCATTCTCAATCTTCCAGCCCACGGTGGCCTCCTCTCAGGCCTGCATACTTACAACGGCGCATTGCCCGTGCTGCCCCTCTGCAGGAAGTGTCCCTCTGTTTAGTTTGCAGCTGACTGATGCCGCCTCACCCTTCTCATCTCTTCTCAGGTGTCACTTGGTCAAGAAAGCGTCCCCTTACCTACTCAACTCATCACGTCCCCCTACCGTAGCTCACGTGACACCACGCACCTCTCGCTTATGGCCGTCGTCGCCTTTCACATCCAGTTTCAGGTAGGTAAGTTTACCCCGTGGTCCGTGAGGAAGAAGAGATCACGCCTGTTTTGCTTACTCTTGATTCCCAGCGACTAGCCCGGTTACTGATAACCTCTGTTAGAGGGAGAAAGGAATGCACCCAATCCCTGGTGAAGCCCTGACCGTTTTCCTTTCTAGTGTCCCTCGTACTCCTCCCTGCCATCTGTGTCGCCCTTTCTCCGCGTCTACCGTTTATGAGTTTACACCTGGGTTATGGTGACTGCTTCGGAGAATCGCATGCCTTTCTACCTCCCTCGCTGCGACCTCTCCTACGCCTCCCAGGGCTCTTGGGTTATGCCCTTGCCCTCTTCCGAGCTGTCCGTGGCACCCGCTGTCAACCCCATACGGCCAAGCTCCTAAGACTGACACTCAAGGCCCTCCGTAATTTGGCTTCAGTTTCACTTTCTAGACGTTTCAAGGAAGAACGGGGTCTAAATATCTGTGCACCTCTGCTCCGTTTCATATCTACCCACGAGGTTAATTTTTTCGTTTCTTCCAGTCCACCTATTTTGCACCTCCTTCTCTGCGAAGACTTCACTGAGAATCCAAGCGATTTGTGGATCCCTTCTCTCCCCTGAAGCTGTAAACAGTTTAACAAGACATGTGCGGAACTGCCGTAAGGTAATCTACATCTTGTCTCCCTCTCTGGTATCTAACCTCCCTGCGAATGGGGGTACGTCTCCGTGTTCTGTGCGGTTTTCAGCACGGTACTCTCTACACGTAGTGGATATTTGCTTTGGTAAGTGGACGAATAAGTGAATGAGTCACCAAGATAAGGGTATTGTCTCATTCTTTCTCGCGTTTTCCACTTTCAAGTTTCTTTAGTTAGTTTCCTCAGACAAAAGGTTTCTTTGTAGCTACACAGTGGCCAGGTCCACAGAATGTTGCAGATAGCTGCTGAAAACATCCCTCCTCCACTTGAGAATGGCTTGCTCTCCCTCTCAAGCGGAGAGAGCTGGGATTCGATATTTAATTAAGTGCCTCTGTCCACTTGGCATTTAGAGGCACTAGGGGGCGTTAGTGCTCTACACCCGGTGAAATGCCTGTTTCGTTTGTGATTTTCCTTTGTGGAAAACAACTATCCACAGAGTGTTTTGTGCCAATTTTCCATCCTTTTAGATTGTCGGAGAGCATTTTACCTACGTAGAAACAGAAAACGAATAGAAAGAGCGTTGCTTTGCGTTTAATAAAAGCTTAGGGCGGTCTCGGTGGTACGTTAGTGAAGTTATCTGGGGACACCTTAGCCACGTACATTGTGTTGGAGAGGCACCGAGAATTCAGGAGTTCTCAAAGTTCGAGGACACAGTTGCCTTACACGTAGGCTCCGTGGCAGCCGTGGACATGGCAGTGATTTGGAGAATGTTGTATTAGTCGGCTCTTGCTGTGATAATGCTTTGCAACAAATCTCCCCAAAACTCACTTACGTAAAGAAGAATCTAGTTTCCTCGGACCTGTGGGCTAGCTGCAGCGGCTGTCTTGTAGACCTCTCGATGGCGGGTGTTGCTCCATGCCGTGGGTCAGTTTGAGGTCTGTCCCGCACACCTTACCGTGGAGCCCAACTGTGAGGCTGCAGGTCCCCGTCTTCTCGCAGAGTTCACTGGAAGGTAAGAGGTGAGCCCAACCACACAAGGCCACGTAAGGCCTCTGGGACTCATTGAAGGCCATCGTGTCTTCCCTTGGCCTCCTGGGAACCCCCTGGCCCCAGGATGCAGCTTCCGTAGCCCAGGGCAACCGACGGAGGGGGGCGGGCGGGGCTGCAGGAGGGTGGAACGCCGAGGTCACAGAGGGTGTGGGTGTGGCCACCTCTGCTGTGACTGAACCAAGGGCAGGGGGGCAGGGGGTCCAGGGCAGGGCCCTCAGAGCCCGGTAGGCCCAGGGGGGCGGCGCAAGCACCTAGGCCCAGGCCGAAGAGCGCCTTCTTGGTCTGCCGCGGCAGGCCGGCCTCTCGCCTTGCCACTCAGGCCGCCCTCCCACTTGAAGTGTGTGTGGCACGCGTCCGCGGAGTACACCTCGCTGCACAGGTAGCCGTGGGACTGGGCGTCGTAGCTTCCTGCGGGGCGGCCGGAGGTCCCGCAGGCGGGTGGGTCCCTGGCACAGACGCGCGGAGCGGCTCCCGCCCGGCCCCCCTGAGAACCGTCGCCGTTCCGTAAGGCGGGGCGCCTGCTTCAGAATGTAAATCACGTGTCCGCTCTATGGATACGCTGTTTAGTTTACCAGGCAAGACTTTCTTGGTGAAAGGAGCAGCGTTGGCTTGCATTCTCGAGCAGGCTTCTCATCTGGCTGTGCACTGGTACTCTCTCTCTGGGTGTATTAGTCCGCAGGGCAGGGCATCCCCTGGGCAGGGTGGAGCGTGATCTCTGCGGCCTCGTCCTGCAGCTCCTTCCCTTCATTCTCAATCATCCTGCCCACGGTGGCCTCCTCTCAGGCCTGCATACTTACAACGGCGCATTGCCCGTGCTGCCCCTCTGCAGGAAGTGTCCCTCTGTTTAGTTTGCAGCTGACTGATGCCGCCTCACCCTTCTCATCTCTTCTCAGGTGTCACTTGGTCAAGAAAGCGTCCCCTTACCTACTCAACTCATCACGTCCCCCTACCGTAGCTCACGTGACACCACGCACCTCTCGCTTATGGCCGTCGTCGCCTTTCGCATCCAGTTTCAGGTAGGTAAGTGTACCCCGTGGTCCGTGAGGAAGAAGAGATCACGCCTGTTTTGCTTACTCTTGATTCCCAGCGACTAGCCCGGTTACTGATAACCTCTGTTAGAGGGAGAAAGGAATGCACCCAATCCCTGGTGAAGCCCTGACCGTTTTCCTTTCTAGTGTCCCTCGTACTCCTCCCTGCCATCTGTGTCGCCCTTACTCCGCGTCTACCGTTTATGAGTTTACACCTGGGTTACGGTGACTGCTTCGGAGAATCGCATGCCTTTCTACCTCCCTCGCTGCGACCTCTCCTACGCCTCCCAGGGCTCTTGGGTTATGCCCTTGCCCTCTTCCGAGCCGTCCGTGGCACCCGCTGTCAACCCCATACGGCCAAGCTCCTAAGACTGACACTCAAGGCCCTCCGTAATTTGGCTTCAGTTTCACTTTCTAGACGTTTCAAGGAAGAATGGGGTCTAAATATCTGTGCACTTCTGCTCCGTTTCATATCTACCCACGAGGTTAATTTTTTTGTTTCTTCCAGTCCACCTATTTTGCACCTCCTTCTCTGCGAAGACTTCACTGAGAATCCAAGCGATTTGTGGATCCCTTCTCTCCCCTGAAGCTGTAAACAGTTTAACAAGACATGTGCGGAACTGCCGTAAGGTAATCTACATCTTGTCTCCCTCTCTGGTATCTAACCTCCCTGTGAATGGGGGTACGTCTCCGTGTTCTGTGCGGTTTTCAGCACAGTACTCTCTACACGTAGTGGATATTTGCTTTGGTAAGTGGACGAATAAGTGAATGAGTCACCAAGATAAGGGTATTGTCTCATTCTTTCTCGCTTTTTCCACTTTCAAGTTTCTTTAGTTAGTTTCCTCAGACAAAAGGTTTCTTTGTAGCTACACAGTGGCCAGGTCCACAGAATGTTGCAGATAGCTGCTGAAAACATCCCTCCTCCACTTGAGAATGGCTTGCTCTCCCTCTCAAGCGGAGAGAGCTGGGATTCGATATTTAATTAAGTGCCTCTGTCCACTTGGCATTTAGAGGCACTAGGGGGCGTTAGTGCTCTACACCCGGTGAAATGCCTGTTTCGTTTGTGATTTTCCTTTGTGAAAAACAACTATCCACAGAGTGTTTTGTGCCAATTTTCCATCCTTTTAGATTGTCGGAGAGCATTTTACCTACGTAGAAACAGAAAACGAATAGAAAGAGCGTTGCTTTGCGTTTAATAAAAGCTTAGGGCGGTCTCGGTGGTACGTTAGTGAAGTTATCTGGGGACACCTTAGCCACGTACATTGTGTTGGAGAGGCACCGAGAATTCAGGAGTTCTCAAAGTTCGAGGACACAGTTGCCTTACACGTAGGCTCGGTGGCAGCCGTGGACATGGCAGTGATTTGGAGAATGTTGTATTAGTCGGCTCTTGCTGTGATAATGCTTTGCAACAAACCTCCCCAAAACTCACTTACGTAAAGAAGAATCTAGTTTTCTCGGACCTGTGGGCTAGCTGCAGCGGCTCTCTTGTAGACCTCTCGATGGCGGGTGTTGGTCCATGCCGTGGGTCAGTTTGAGGTCTGTCCCGCACACCTTACCGTGGAGCCCAACTGTGAGGCTGCAGGTCCCCGTCTTCTCGCAGAGTTCACTGGAAGGTAAGAGGTGAGCCCAACCACACAAGGCCACGTAAGGCCTCTGGGACTCATTGAAGGCCATCGTGTCTTCCCTTGGCCTCCTGGGAACCCCCTGGCCCCAGGATGCAGCTTCCGTAGCCCAGGGCAACCGACGGAGGGGGGCGGGCGGGGCTGCAGGAGGGTGGAACGCCGAGGTCACAGAGGGTGTGGGTGTGGCCACCTCTGCTGTGACTGAACCAAGGGCAGGGGGGCAGGGGGTCCAGGGCAGGGCCCTCAGAGCCCGGTAGGCCCAGGGGGGCGGCGCAAGCACCTAGGCCCAGGCCGAAGAGCGCCTTCTTGGTCTGCCGCGGCAGGCCGGCCTCTCGCCTTGCCACTCAGGCCGCCCTCCCACTTGAAGTGTGTGTGGCACGCGTCCGCGGAGTACACCTCGCTGCACAGGTAGCCGTGGGACTGGGCGTCGTAGCTTCCTGCGGGGCGGCCGGAGGTCCCGCAGGCGGGTGGGTCCCTGGCACAGACGCGCGGAGCGGCTCCCGCCCGGCCCCCCTGAGAACCGTCGCCGTTCCGTAAGGCGGGGCGCCTGCTTCAGAATGTAAATCACGTGTCCGCTCTATGGATACGCTGTTTAGTTTACCAGGCAAGACTTTCTTGGTGAAAGAAGCAGCGTTGGCTTGCATTCTCGAGCAGGCTTCTCATCTGGCTGTGCACTGGTACGCTCTCTCTGGGTGTGCTAGTCCGCAGGGCAGGGCATCCCCTGGGCAGGGTGGAGCGTGATCTCTGCGGCCTCGTCCTGCAGCTCCTTCCTTTCATTCTCAATCATCCTGCCCACGGTGGCCTCCTCTCAGGCCTGCATACTTACAACGGCGCATTGCCCGTGCTGCCCCTCTGCAGGAAGTGTCCCTCTGTTTAGTTTGCAGCTGACTGATGCCGCCTCACCCTTCTCATCTCTTCTCAGGTGTCACTTGGTCAAGAAAGCGTCCCCTTACCTACTCAACTCATCACGTCCCCCTACCGTAGCTCACGTGACACCACGCACCTCTCGCTTATGGCCGTCGTCGCCTTTCACATCCAGTTTCAGGTAGGTAAGTTTACCCCGTGGTCCGTGAGGAAGAAGAGATCACGCCTGTTTTGCTTACTCTTGATTCCCAGCGACTAGCCCGGTTACTGATAACCTCTGTTAGAGGAGAGAAAGGAATGCACCCAATCCCTGGTGAAGCCCTGACCGTTTTCCTTTCTAGTGTCCCTCGTACTCCTCCCTGCCATCTGTGTCGCCCTTACTCCGCGTCTACCATTTATGAGTTTACACCTGGGTTACGGTGACTGCTTCGGAGAATCGCATGCCTTTCTACCTCCCTCGCTGCGACCTCTCCCACGCCTCCCAGGGCTCTTGGGTTATGCCCTTGCCCTCTTCCGAGCCGTCCGTGGCACCCGCTGTCATCCCCATACGGCCAAGCTCCTAAGACTGACACTCAAGGCCCTCCGTAATCTGGCTTCAGTTTCACTTTCTAGACGTTTCAAGGAAGAACGGGGTCTAAATATCTGTGCACCTCTGCTCCGTTTCATATCTACCCACGAGGTTGATTTTTTTGTTTCTTCCAGTCCACCTATTTTGCACCTCCTTCTCTGCGAAGCCTTCACTGAGAATCCAAGCGATTTGTGGATCCCTTCTCTCCCCTGAAGCTGTAAACAGTTTAACAAGACATGTGCGGAACTGCCGTAAGGTAATCTACATCTTGTCTCCCTCTCTGGTATCTAACCTCCCCGCGAGTGGGGGTACGTCTCCGTGTTCTGTGCGGTTTTCAGCACAGTACTCTCTACACGTAGTGGATATTTGCTTTGGTAAGTGGACGAATAAGTGAATGAGTCACCAAGATAAGGGTATTGTCTTATTCTTTCTCGCTTTTTCCACTTTCAAGTTTCTTTAGTTAGTTTCTTCAGACAAAAGGTTTCTTTGTAGCTACACAGTGGCCAGGTCCACAGAATGTTGCAGATAGCTGCTGAAAACATCCCTCCTCCACTTGAGAATGGCTTGCTCTCCCTCTCAAGCGGAGAGAGCTGGGATTCGATATTTAATTAAGTGCCTCTGTTCACTTGGCATTTAGAGGCACTAGGGGGCGTTAGTGCTCTACACCCGGTGAAATGCCTGTTTCGTTTGTGATTTTCCTTTGTGAAAAACAACTATCCACAGAGTGTTTTGTGCCAATTTTCCATCCTTTTAGATTGTCGGAGAGCATTTTACCTACGTAGAAACAGAAAACGAATAGAAAGAGCGTTGCTTTGCGTTTAATAAAAGCTTAGGGCGGTCTCGGTGGTACGTTAGTGAAGTTATCTGGGGACACCTTAGCCACGTACATTGTGTTGGAGAGGCACCGAGAATTCAGGAGTTCTCAAAGTTCGAGGACACAGTTGCCTTACACGTAGGCTCGGTGGCAGCCGTGGACATGGCAGTGATTTGGAGAATGTTGTATTAGTCGGCTCTTGCTGTGATAATGCTTTGCAACAAATCTCCCCAAAACTCACTTACGTAAAGAAGAATCTAGTTTTCTCGGACCTGTGGGCTAGCTGCAGCGGCTCTCTTGTAGACCTCTCGATGGCGGGTGTTGCTCCATGCCGTGGGTCAGTTTGAGGTCTGTCCCGCACACCTTACCGTGGAGCCCAACTGTGAGGCTGCAGGTCCCCGTCTTCTCGCAGAGTTCACTGGAAGGTAAGAGGTGAGCCCAACCACACAAGGCCACGTAAGGCCTCTGGGACTCATTGAAGGCCATCGTGTCTTCCCTTGGCCTCCTGGGAACCCCCTGGCCCCAGGATGCAGCTTCCGTAGCCCAGGGCAACCGGCGGAGGGGGGCGGGCGGGGCTGCAGGAGGGTGGAACGCCGAGGTCACAGAGGGTGTGGGTGTGGCCACCTCTGCTGTGACTGAACCAAGGGCAGGGGGGCAGGGGGTCCAGGGCAGGGCCCTCAGAGCCCGGTAGGCCCAGGGGGGCGGCGCAAGCACCTAGGCCCAGGCCGAAGAGCGCCTTCTTGGTCTGCCACGGCAGGCCGGCCTCTCGCCTTGCCACTCAGGCCGCCCTCCCACTTGAAGTGTGTGTGGCACGCGTCCGCGGAGTACACCTCGCTGCACAGGTAGCCGTGGGACTGGGCGTCGTAGCTTCCTGCGGGGCGGCCGGAGGTCCCGCAGGCGGGTGGGTCCCTGGCACAGACGCGCGGAGCGGCTCCCGCCCGGCCCCCCTGAGAACCGTCGCCGTTCCGTAAGGCGGGGCGCCTGCTTCAGAATGTAAATCACGTGTCCGCTCTATGGATACGCTGTTTAGTTTACCAGGCAAGACTTTCTTGGTGAAAGAAGCAGCGTTGGCTTGCATTCTCGAGCAGGCTTCTCATCTGGCTGTGCACTGGTACGCTCTCTCTGGGTGTGCTAGTCCGCAGGGCAGGGCATCCCCTGGGCAGGGTGGAGCGTGATCTCTGCGGCCTCGTCCTGCAGCTCCTTCCTTTCATTCTCAATCATCCTGCCCACGGTGGCCTCCTCTCAGGCCTGCATACTTACAACGGCGCATTGCCCGTGCTGCCCCTCTGCAGGAAGTGTCCCTCTGTTTAGTTTGCAGCTGACTGATGCTGCCTCACCCTTCTCATCTCTTCTCAGGTGTCACTTGGTCAAGAAAGCGTCCCCTTACCTACTCAACTCATCACGTCCCCCTACCGTAGCTCACGTGACACCACGCACCTCTCGCTTATGGCCGTCGTCGCCTTTCACATCCAGTTTCAGGTAGGTAAGTTTACCCCGTGGTCCGTGAGGAAGAAGAGATCACGCCTGTTTTGCTTACTCTTGATTCCCAGTGACTAGCCCGGTTACTGATAACCTCTGTTAGAGGAGAGAAAGGAATGCACCCAATCCCTGGTGAAGCCCTGACCGTTTTCCTTTCTAGTGTCCCTCGTACTCCTCCCTGCCATCTGTGTCGCCCTTGCTCCGCGTCTACCGTTTATGAGTTTACACCTGGGTTACGGTGACTGCTTCGGAGAATCGCATGCCTTTCTACCTCCCTCGCTGCGACCTCTCCCACGCCTCCCAGGGCTCTTGGGTTATGCCCTTGCCCTCTTCCGAGCCGTCCGTGGCACCCGCTGTCATCCCCATACGGCCAAGCTCCTAAGACTGACACTCAAGGCCCTCCGTAATCTGGCTTCAGTTTCACTTTCTAGACGTTTCAAGGAAGAACGGGGTCTAAATATCTGTGCACCTCTGCTCCGTTTCATATCTACCCACGAGGTTGATTTTTTTGTTTCTTCCAGTCCACCTATTTTGCACCTCCTTCTCTGCGAAGCCTTCACTGAGAATCCAAGCGATTTGTGGATCCCTTCTCTCCCCTGAAGCTGTAAACAGTTTAACAAGACATGTGCGGAACTGCCGTAAGGTAATCTACATCTTGTCTCCCTCTCTGGTATCTAACCTCCCCGCGAGTGGGGGTACGTCTCCGTGTTCTGTGCGGTTTTCAGCACAGTACTCTCTACACGTAGTGGATATTTGCTTTGGTAAGTGGACGAATAAGTGAATGAGTCACCAAGATAAGGGTATTGTCTTATTCTTTCTCGCTTTTTCCACTTTCAAGTTTCTTTAGTTAGTTTCTTCAGACAAAAGGTTTCTTTGTAGCTACACAGTGGCCAGGTCCACAGAATGTTGCAGATAGCTGCTGAAAACATCCCTCCTCCACTTGAGAATGGCTTGCTCTCCCTCTCAAGCGGAGAGAGCTGGGATTCGATATTTAATTAAGTGCCTCTGTTCACTTGGCATTTAGAGGCACTAGGGGGCGTTAGTGCTCTACACCCGGTGAAATGCCTGTTTCGTTTGTGATTTTCCTTTGTGAAAAACAACTATCCACAGAGTGTTTTGTGCCAATTTTCCATCCTTTTAGATTGTCGGAAAGCATTTTACCTACGTAGAAACAGAAAACGAATAGAAAGAGCGTTGCTTTGCGTTTAATAAAAGCTTAGGGCGGTCTCGGTGGTACGTTAGTGAAGTTATCTGGGGACACCTTAGCCACGTACATTGTGTTGGAGAGGCACCGAGAATTCAGGAGTTCTCAAAGTTCGAGGACACAGTTGCCTTACACGTAGGCTCGGTGGCAGCCGTGGACATGGCAGTGATTTGGAGAAATGTTGTATTAGTCGGCTCTTGCTGTGATAATGCTTTGCAACAAACCTCCCCAAAACTCACTTACGTAAAGAAGAATCTAGTTTTCTCGGACCTGTGGGCTAGCTGCAGCGGCTGTCTTGTAGACCTCTCGATGGCGGGTGTTGCTCCATGCCGTGGGTCAGTTTGAGGTCTGTCCCGCACACCTTACCGTGGAGCCCAACTGTGAGGCTGCAGGTCCCCGTCTTCTCGCAGAGTTCACTGGAAGGTAAGAGGTGAGCCCAACCACACAAGGCCACGTAAGGCCTCTGGGACTCATTGAAGGCCATCGTGTCTTCCCTTGGCCTCCTGGGAACCCCCTGGCCCCAGGATGCAGCTTCCGTAGCCCAGGGCAACCGGCGGAGGGGGGCGGGCGGGGCTGCAGGAGGGTGGAACGCCGAGGTCACAGAGGGTGTGGGTGTGGCCACCTCTGCTGTGACTGAACCAAGGGCAGGGGGGCAGGGGGTCCAGGGCAGGGCCCTCAGAGCCCGGTAGGCCCAGGGGGGCGGCGCAAGCACCTAGGCCCAGGCCGAAGAGCGCCTTCTTGGTCTGCCACGGCAGGCCGGCCTCTCGCCTTGCCACTCAGGCCGCCCTCCCACTTGAAGTGTGTGTGGCACGCGTCCGCGGAGTACACCTCGCTGCACAGGTAGCCGTGGGACTGGGCGTCGTAGCTTCCTGCGGGGCGGCCGGAGGTCCCGCAGGCGGGTGGGTCCCTGGCACAGATGCGCGGAGCGGCTCCCGCCCGGCCCCCCTGAGAACCGTCGCCGTTCCGTAAGGCGGGGCGCCTGCTTCAGAATGTAAATCACGTGTCCGCTCTATGGATACGCTGTTTAGTTTACCAGGCAAGACTTTCTTGGTGAAAGAAGCAGCGTTGGCTTGCATTCTCGAGCAGGCTTCTCATCTGGCTGTGCACTGGTACGCTCTCTCTGGGTGTGCTAGTCCGCAGGGCAGGGCATCCCCTGGGCAGGGTGGAGCGTGATCTCTGCGGCCTCGTCCTGCAGCTCCTTCCTTTCATTCTCAATCATCCTGCCCACGGTGGCCTCCTCTCAGGCCTGCATACTTACAACGGCGCATTGCCCGTGCTGCCCCTCTGCAGGAAGTGTCCCTCTGTTTAGTTTGCAGCTGACTGATGCTGCCTCACCCTTCTCATCTCTTCTCAGGTGTCACTTGGTCAAGAAAGCGTCCCCTTACCTACTCAACTCATCACGTCCCCCTACCGTAGCTCACGTGACACCACGCACCTCTCGCTTATGGCCGTCGTCGCCTTTCACATCCAGTTTCAGGTAGGTAAGTTTACCCCGTGGTCCGTGAGGAAGAAGAGATCACGCCTGTTTTGCTTACTCTTGATTCCCAGCGACTAGCCTGGTTACTGATAACCTCTGTTAGAGGAGAGAAAGGAATGCACCCAATCCCTGGTGAAGCCCTGACCGTTTTCCTTTCTAGTGTCCCTCGTACTCCTCCCTGCCATCTGTGTCGCCCTTACTCCGCGTCTACCGTTTATGAGTTTACACCTGGGTTACGGTGACTGCTTCGGAGAATCGCATGCCTTTCTACCTCCCTCGCTGCGACCTCTCCCACGCCTCCCAGGGCTCTTGGGTTATGCCCTTGCCCTCTTCCGAGCCGTCCGTGGCACCCGCTGTCATCCCCATACGGCCAAGCTCCTAAGACTGACACTCAAGGCCCTCCGTAATCTGGCTTCAGTTTCACTTTCTAGACGTTTCAAGGAAGAGCGGGGTCTAAATATCTGTGCACCTCTGCTCCGTTTCATATCTACCCACGAGGTTAATTTTTTTGTTTCTTCCAGTCCATCTATTTTGCACCTCCTTCTCTGCGAAGACTTCACTGAGAATCCAAGCGATTTGTGGATCCCTTCTCTCCCCTGAAGCTGTAAACAGTTTAACAAGACATATGCGGAACTGCCGTAAGGTAATCTACATCTTATCTTCCTCTCTGGTATCTAACCTCCCTGAGAATGGGGGTACATCTCTGTGTTCTGTGCAGTTTTCAGCACAGTACTCTACACGTAGTGAATATTTGGTAAATGAACGAATAAGTGAATGAGCCACCAAGATAAGGGTATTGTCTCATTCTTTCTCTCTTTTTCCACTTTCAAGTTTCTTTAGTTAGTTTCCTCAGACAAAAGGTTTCTTTGCAGCTACACAGTGGCCAGGTCCACAGAATGTTGCAGATAGCTGCTGAAAACATCCCTCCTCCACTTGAGAATGGCTTGCTCTCCCTCTCAAGCGGAGAGAGCTGGGATTCGATATTTAATTAAGTGCCTCTGTTCACTTGGCATTTAGAGGCACTAGGGGGCGTTAGTGCTCTACAGCCGGTGAAATGCCTGTTTCGTTTGTGATTTTCCTTTGTGGAAAACAACTATCCACAGAGTGTTTTGTGCCAATTTTCCATCCTTTTAGATTGATGAAAATAATTTTAACTACGTAGAAACAGAAAACGAATAGAAAGAACTTTGCATTACATTTAATAAAAGCTTAGGGGGATCTTTGTGGTACATTAGTGAAGTTATCTGGGGAAACCTTAGCTACGTACATTGTGTTGGAGAGGCACCGAGAATTCAAGAATTCTCAAAGTTCGAGGACACAGTTGCCTTACATGTAGGCATGGTGGCAGCCATGGACATAGCAGTGATTTGGAGAATGTTGTATTAGTCAGCTCTTGCTGTGGTAATGCTTTGGAACAAATCTCCCCAAAACTCAGTTACATAAATAAGAATTTATTTTTCTTGGACCTGTGGGCTAGCTGCAGCGGCTCTCTTGTAGACCTCTCGATGGCTGGTATTGCTCCATGTTGTGGGTCAGTTTGAGGTCTGTCCCACACATCATACTGTGGAGCCCAATTGTGAGGCTGCAGGTCCCTGTCTTCTCACAAAGTTCACTGAAACATAACAGTAGAGCCCAACCACACAAGCCCACTTAAGGCCTCTGCAACTCATTTAAGGCCATGGTGTCTTCCCTTGGCATCCTGGGAACCCCCTGGCCTCAGGATGCAGCTTCTGTAGTCCATGGCAACCGGTGGAGAGGGGGCGGGGCTGCAGGAGGGTGGAACGCGGAGGTCACAGAGGGTGTGGGTGTGGCCACCTCTGCTGTGACTGAACCAAGGGCAGGGGGGCAGGGGGTCCAGGCAGGGCCCTCAGAGCCCGGTATGCCCAGGGGGGCGGCACAAGCATCTAGGCCCAGACCAAAGAGCACCTTCTTGGTCTTCGCGGCAGGCCGGCCTCTCACCTTGCCACTCAGGCCACCCTCCTACTTGAAGTGTGTGTGGAACGCGTCCGCGGAGTACACCTCGCTGCACAGGTAGCCATAGGACTGGGCGTTGTAGCTTCCTGCGAGGCGGCCGAAGGTCGCAGGCGGGTGGGTCCCTGGGATACACGCGGAGAGGCTCCTGACCGGCCCCCTGAGAACCGTCGCCGTTCCGTAAGATGGGGAGCTTGCTTCAGAATGTAAATCATATGTCCACTAGATATGCTGTTTAGTTTACCAGGCAAGACTTTCTTGGTGAAAGAAGCAGCATTGACTTGCATTCTAGAGCTCATCTTGCTGTGCACTGGCACTCTGGGTGTGCTAGTGTGCAGGGCAGGGCATCCCCTGGGCAGGATGGAGCATGATATCTGCAGCCTCGTCTTGCCCCTCCTTCCTTTCATTCTCAATCTTCCAGCCCACAGTGGCCTCCTTTCAGGCCTACATACTTACAACAGCACATTGCCCATGCTGCCCCTCTGCAGGAAATGTCCTTCTGTTTAGTTTGCAACTGATTGATGCCTCCTCATCCTTCTCATGTCTTCTCAGGTGTCACTTTGTCAAGAAGGTATCCCCTTACCTACTCAACTCATCACATCCCCCTACCATAGCTCACATAACACCATGTACCTCTCGCTTATAGCCTTCATCACATTTCACATCCAGTTTTAGATAGGTGTTTACCATATGGTCCGTGAGGAAGGGATCATGACTGTTTTGCTTACCCTTGGTTCCCAGCGACTAGCACAGTTACTGATAACCTGTGTTAAATGGAGAAATGAATGTATCCAATCAATGGTGAAGCCCTGACCGTTTTTCTTTCTAGTGTCTCTCATACTCCACCCTTCCATCTGTGTTGCCATTACTCCAGGTCTACCATTTATTATTTTACACCTGGATTACGATGATTGCTTCGGAGAATAGCATGTCTTTCTATCTTCCACCCTACAACCTCTCTTACACGTCCCAAGGCTCTTGGGTTTTGCCATTGCCCGCTTCCAATCCGTCCGTGGCATCATCGGCTGTCAGCAGACTTGCATGCAATGTTCCTTTCTTTTCTCTTTTTTTCCTTATGTCACTGGGCCATGGAAAGGCGTGAAGCACTGACACTCGCTGCCACGTGGATGTGCCCTGCGAACACGATGCTGAGCGAGAGAAGTCAGACACAAAAGGACACACAGGATGTGACACCACTGATGAGAAACTTCAAGAACAGGTAGATCCACATAGTCAGTGGGTTCCTGGTTGTCAGGGGCTGGCGAGGGGACGGAGTGATAGCTAAGGGTGTGAGGTACATTTTGGGGTGACAGAAGTGATCCAAAGCACGGCAGTAAAGATGGCTGCACAGCTCAGTAAACTGTCCCCATGCTCCCCGTTGCAGCCTGTAATAGCATCGCTCTCCGGATGAAGGGCTGACTGCAGGAAGACTGAATGCGCAGTGAGTCCTGGACCCAGACCCTGAGCTGGTGCTGCCCACATGGGGAAGTCACTGGTACTTGCGGAGCCTCCACAGAGACCGGCAGCACCCCCAGGGCCTCACAGTTCATGGCGCACCCGGCCCAAGGGCCTTCCCGCTGGTTGTCATCACCGGCTGTCACCAGACTCGCATGCAATGTTCCATTCTTTTTTTTTATCTTTTCTCTGTCCCTCAGCACGCAAAGGGGTGATGCCCTGACACTTGCTGCCACGTGTATGCACCCTGAGGACATGATGCTCAGCGAGAGCCGTCAGAAACAAAAGGACATGCAGGGTCTGACTCCACTGAGGAGAAACGTACAGAGCAGGTAGATCCACAGAGTCAGAGAGTAAGTCCCTCGTTGTCAGGGGCTGCCGTGGGGGCGGAGTGATAGCTAAGGGCGTGAGGGACATTTTTGAGGTGACGTAAATGGTCCAAAACATGGCAGTAGTGATGGCTGCACAGCTTGGTAAACTGTCCCCCACACACCGGTGCAGCCTTTGAGAGCATCGCTCTCAGGAAGAAGGGCTGACCACACGAAGACTGAATGAGCAGTGGCTCCTGGGCCCAGACACTCAGCTGGCACCCCCCACGTGGGGAAGTCACTGGGGCTTTCTGAGCCTCCCTGGAGACTGGCAGCAGCCCCAGGACCTCACAGAGCACGGTGCGCCCATCCCCAGAGCCTCCCCTCTGTTTCTCATCACCGGCTGTCAACAGACTTGCATGCAATGTTCTTTTCTTTTATCTTCTCTGCTTTACGTCACTAGGCCATGCAAAGTGGTGAAGCCCTGACACTCGCTGCCACTTGGATGCACCCTGAGACTTCTACGCTATGGGAGAGAAGTCAGACACAGAAGGACACACAGGGTGTGACCCCACTGAGGAGAAACGTCCAGAACAGGTAGATCCACATAGGCAGAGAGTGGGTTCCTGGTTGTCAGGGGCTGGCGAGAGGATGCAGTGATTGGTAAGGGCCTGAGGGATATTTTGGGGGTGATGGAAATGATCCAAAGCACGGCTTTGGATCATGGAAATGATCCAAAGCACGGCAGTAGGGAGGGCTGCGCAGCTCAGTAAACTGTCCCCATGCTTCCCGTTGTAGCCTGTGAGAACATCGCTCTCAGAACGAAGGGCTGACTGCAGGAAGACTGAACATGCAGTGGGTCCTGGGCCCAGACTCTCAGTTGATGGCTCCCCACTTGGGGTAGTGACTGGGAGTTGCTGAGCCTCCTCAGAGACTCGCAGCAGCCCCAGGGCCTCACAGGGCACGGCGCCCCCTGCCCCAGAGCCTTCCCTCTGGTTCTCATCACCAGCTGTCACCAGACTTACATGCAATGTTCCATTCTTTTCTTTTATCTTTTTTCTGTTCCTCAGCATGAAAAGGGTGAACCCCTGACACTCGCTGCCACCTGGATGCACCCTGAGGACACGATGGTCGGCGAGACAAGTCAGACACAGAAGGACACACAGGGTCTGACCACACTGAGGAGAAACGTCCAGAAAAGGTAGATCCACAGAGGCAGAAAGTAAGTCCCTGGTTGTCAGGGGCTGCCGAGGAGACGGATTAATAGCCAAGGGCGTGAGGGACATTTTCGGGGTGACGGAAATGGTCGAACAAATGGCAGTTGTGATGGCTTCACAGCTTAGTAAACTGTTGCCCGCGCTCCCGTGCGGCCTGTGAGAGCATCGCTCTCAGGACGAAGGGCTGGCCACAGGAAGACTGAACGAGCAGTGGGTCCCTGGCAAAGACGCCCATTTGGCGGCCCCCCACTTGGGGTAGTGACTGGGAGTTGGTGAGCCTCCAAGGAGACTGGCAGCAACCCCAGGGCCTCACAGGGCCCGGCGCCCCCGGTCACAGTGCCTTCCCTCGGGTTCTCATCACCAGTTGTCACCAGACTTGCGCGCAACGTTCCTCTCTTTTCTTTCTTCTTTTCTCAGTCCTTCTGCATGCAAAGAGGTGAACCCCTGACACTTGATGCCACGTGGATGCACCCTGAGGACACGATGGTCGGCGAGACAAGTCAGACACAGAAGGGCATATAGGGTCTCACCCCACTGAGGAGAAACGTCAAGAACAGCTAGATCCAGAGGGGAGGCTTTGGGGCCCATGATGCTGTTCACTGTGAGGACCTGGGGCTGCTGCCAGTCTCCGTGGAGGCTCTGGAAGCCCCAGTGACTTCCCCACGTACGGGGCGCCAGCTGAGCATCTGGGCACAGGACTCACTGTTCGTTCAGTCTTTCTGCGATCAAACCTTTGTTCACTTGGCATTTACAGACACCAAGGGCATTAGTGCTCTACACTCAGTGTAATGCCTGTTTTGTTTGTGATTTTCCTTTGTGGATAACAACTATCCACAAAATGTTTTGTTCCAATTTTCCATCCTTTTAGATTGATAAAAATCATTTTAACTACGTAGAAACAAAAAATGAATAGAAAGAACTTTGCATTACATTTAATAAAAGTTTAGGGAGATCTTTGTGGTACATTAGTGAAGTTATTTGGGGAAAGTTTAGCCATGTACATTGTGTTGGAGAGGCACCGAGAATTCAGGAGTTCTCAAAGTTTGAGGACACAATTGCCTTATATGTAGGCATGGTGGCAGCCATGTACATAGCAGTGATTTGGAGGATGTTCTATTAGTCAGCTCTTGCTGTGATAATGCTTTGGAACAAATCTCCCCAAAACTCAGTTACATAAATAAGAATTTATTTTTCTTGGACCTGTGGGCTAGCTGCAGCGGCTCTCTTTTAGACCTCTAAATGGCTGGTATTGCTCCATGTTTTGGGTCAGTTTGAGGTGTGTCGCACACATCTTACTGTGGAGCCCAACTGTGAGGATGCAGCTCCCAGGCCCTGTCTTCTCACAAAGTTCACTGAAACATAAGAGGTGAGCCCAACCACACAAGCCCACTTAAGGCCTCTGCGACTCATTTAAGGCCATCGTGTCTTCCCTTGGCATCCTCGGAACCCCCTGGCCTCAGGATGCAGCTTCTGTAGTTCATGGCAACCTGCGGAGAGGGGGCGGGGCTGCAGGAGGGTGGAACACTGACCTCACAGAGGGTGTGGGTGTGGCCACCTCTGCTGTGACTGAACCAAGTGCAGGGGAGCAGGGGGTCCAGGCAGGGCCCTCAGAGCCCGGCAGGCCCAGGGAGGTGGCACGAGCATCTCGGCCCAGGACAAAGAGCGCCTTCTTGGTCTGCACGGCAGGCCGGCCTCTCACCTTGCCACTGAGTCCGCCCTCCGACTTGAAGTGTGTGCGGAACGTGTCTGCGGAATACACCTCGCTGCACAGATAGCCATAGGAGTCGGCGCTTAGCTTCCTGCCAGGCAGCTGAAGGTCGCAGGCAGGTGGGTCCCTGGGACACACGCGGGGAGGCTCCTGACCGACCCCCTGAGAACTGTTGCCGTTCCGTAAGTTAAGGAGCTTGTTTCAGAATGTAAATGATATGTCCACTAGATATGCTGTTTAGTTTAACAGGCAATACTTTCTTGGTGAAAGAAGCAGCGTTGACTTGCATTCTAGAGCAGGCTTCTCTTCTGGCTGTGCACTGGCACTCTGGGTGCGCTAGTCCGCAGGGCAGGGCATCCCCTGGGCAGGGTGGAGCATGATTTCTGCAGCCTCGTCTTGCCCCTCCTTCCTTTCATTCTCAATCTTCCAGCCCACGGTGGCCTCCTCTCAGGCCTGCATACTTACAACGGCGCATTGCCCGTGCTGCCCCTCTGCAGGAAGTGTCCCTCTGTTTAGTTTGCAGCTGACTGATGCCGCCTCACCCTTCTCATCTCTTCTCAGGTGTCACTTGGTCAAGAAAGCGTCCCCTTACCTACTCAACTCATCACGTCCCCCTACCGTAGCTCACGTGACACCACGCACCTCTCGCTTATGGCCGTCGTCGCCTTTCACATCCAGTTTCAGGTAGGTAAGTTTACCCCGTGGTCCGTGAGGAAGAAGAGATCACGCCTGTTTTGCTTACTCTTGATTCCCAGCGACTAGCCCGGTTACTGATAACCTCTGTTAGAGGGAGAAAGGAATGCACCCAATCCCTGGTGAAGCCCTGACCGTTTTCCTTTCTAGTGTCCCTCGTACTCCTCCCTGCCATCTGTGTCGCCCTTTCTCCGCGTCTACCGTTTATGAGTTTACACCTGGGTTATGGTGACTGCTTCGGAGAATCGCATGCCTTTCTACCTCCCTCGCTGCGACCTCTCCTACGCCTCCCAGGGCTCTTGGGTTATGCCCTTGCCCTCTTCCGAGCTGTCCGTGGCACCCGCTGTCAACCCCATACGGCCAAGCTCCTAAGACTGACACTCAAGGCCCTCCGTAATTTGGCTTCAGTTTCACTTTCTAGACGTTTCAAGGAAGAACGGGGTCTAAATATCTGTGCACCTCTGCTCCGTTTCATATCTACCCACGAGGTTAATTTTTTCGTTTCTTCCAGTCCACCTATTTTGCACCTCCTTCTCTGCGAAGACTTCACTGAGAATCCAAGCGATTTGTGGATCCCTTCTCTCCCCTGAAGCTGTAAACAGTTTAACAAGACATGTGCGGAACTGCCGTAAGGTAATCTACATCTTGTCTCCCTCTCTGGTATCTAACCTCCCTGCGAATGGGGGTACGTCTCCGTGTTCTGTGCGGTTTTCAGCACGGTACTCTCTACACGTAGTGGATATTTGCTTTGGTAAGTGGACGAATAAGTGAATGAGTCACCAAGATAAGGGTATTGTCTCATTCTTTCTCGCGTTTTCCACTTTCAAGTTTCTTTAGTTAGTTTCCTCAGACAAAAGGTTTCTTTGTAGCTACACAGTGGCCAGGTCCACAGAATGTTGCAGATAGCTGCTGGAAACATCCCTCCTCCACTTGGGAATGGCTTGCTCTCCCTCTCAAGCGGAGAGAGCTGGGATTCGATATTTAATTAAGTGCCTCTGTCCACTTGGCATTTAGAGGCACTAGGGGGCGTTAGTGCTCTACACCCGGTGAAATGCCTGTTTCGTTTGTGATTTTCCTTTGTGGAAAACAACTATCCACAGAGTGTTTTGTGCCAATTTTCCATCCTTTTAGATTGTCGGAGAGCATTTTACCTACGTAGAAACAGAAAACGAATAGAAAGAGCGTTGCTTTGCGTTTAATAAAAGCTTAGGGCGGTCTCGGTGGTACGTTAGTGAAGTTATCTGGGGACACCTTAGCCACGTACATTGTGTTGGAGAGGCACCGAGAATTCAGGAGTTCTCAAAGTTCGAGGACACAGTTGCCTTACACGTAGGCTCCGTGGCAGCCGTGGACATGGCAGTGATTTGGAGAATGTTGTATTAGTCGGCTCTTGCTGTGATAATGCTTTGCAACACATCTCCCCAAAACTCACTTACGTAAAGAAGAATCTAGTTTCCTCGGACCTGTGGGCTAGCTGCAGCGGCTCTCTTGTAGACCTCTCGATGGCGGGTGTTGCTCCATGCCGTGGGTCAGTTTGAGGTCTGTCCCGCACACCTTACCGTGGAGCCCAACTGTGAGGCTGCAGGTCCCCGTCTTCTCGCAGAGTTCACTGGAAGGTAAGAGGTGAGCCCAACCACACAAGGCCACGTAAGGCCTCTGGGACTCATTGAAGGCCATCGTGTCTTCCCTTGGCCTCCTGGGAACCCCCTGGCCCCAGGATGCAGCTTCCGTAGCCCAGGGCAACCGACGGAGGGGGGCGGGCGGGGCTGCAGGAGGGTGGAACGCCGAGGTCACAGAGGGTGTGGGTGTGGCCACCTCTGCTGTGACTGAACCAAGGGCAGGGGGGCAGGGGGTCCAGGGCAGGGCCCTCAGAGCCCGGTAGGCCCAGGGGGGCGGCGCAAGCACCTAGGCCCAGGCCGAAGAGCGCCTTCTTGGTCTGCCGCGGCAGGCCGGCCTCTCGCCTTGCCACTCAGGCCGCCCTCCCACTTGAAGTGTGTGTGGCACGCGTCCGCGGAGTACACCTCGCTGCACAGGTAGCCGTGGGACTGGGCGTCGTAGCTTCCTGCGGGGCGGCCGGAGGTCCCGCAGGCGGGTGGGTCCCTGGCACAGACGCGCGGAGCGGCTCCCGCCCGGCCCCCCTGAGAACCGTCGCCGTTCCGTAAGGCGGGGCGCCTGCTTCAGAATGTAAATCACGTGTCCGCTCTATGGATACGCTGTTTAGTTTACCAGGCAAGACTTTCTTGGTGAAAGGAGCAGCGTTGGCTTGCATTCTCGAGCAGGCTTCTCATCTGGCTGTGCACTGGTACTCTCTCTCTGGGTGTATTAGTCCGCAGGGCAGGGCATCCCCTGGGCAGGGTGGAGCGTGATCTCTGCGGCCTCGTCCTGCAGCTCCTTCCCTTCATTCTCAATCATCCTGCCCACGGTGGCCTCCTCTCAGGCCTGCATACTTACAACGGCGCATTGCCCGTGCTGCCCCTCTGCAGGAAGTGTCCCTCTGTTTAGTTTGCAGCTGACTGATGCCGCCTCACCCTTCTCATCTCTTCTCAGGTGTCACTTGGTCAAGAAAGCGTCCCCTTACCTACTCAACTCATCACGTCCCCCTACCGTAGCTCACGTGACACCACGCACCTCTCGCTTATGGCCGTCGTCGCCTTTCGCATCCAGTTTCAGGTAGGTAAGTGTACCCCGTGGTCCGTGAGGAAGAAGAGATCACGCCTGTTTTGCTTACTCTTGATTCCCAGCGACTAGCCCAGTTACTGATAACCTCTGTTAGAGGGAGAAAGGAATGCACCCAATCCCTGGTGAAGCCCTGACCGTTTTCCTTTCTAGTGTCCCTCGTACTCCTCCCTGCCATCTGTGTCGCCCTTACTCCGCGTCTACCGTTTATGAGTTTACACCTGGGTTACGGTGACTGCTTCGGAGAATCGCATGCCTTTCTACCTCCCTCGCTGCGACCTCTCCTACGCCTCCCAGGGCTCTTGGGTTATGCCCTTGCCCTCTTCCGAGCCGTCCGTGGCACCCGCTGTCAACCCCATACGGCCAAGCTCCTAAGACTGACACTCAAGGCCCTCCGTAATTTGGCTTCAGTTTCACTTTCTAGACGTTTCAAGGAAGAATGGGGTCTAAATATCTGTGCACTTCTGCTCCGTTTCATATCTACCCACGAGGTTAATTTTTTTGTTTCTTCCACTCCACCTATTTTGCACCTCCTTCTCTGGGAAGACTTCACTGAGAATCCAAGCGATTTGTGGATCCCTTCTCTCCCCTGAAGCTGTAAACAGTTTAACAAGACATGTGCGGAACTGCCGTAAGGTAATCTACATCTTGTCTCCCTCTCTGGTATCTAACCTCCCTGTGAATGGGGGTACGTCTCCGTGTTCTGTGCGGTTTTCAGCACGGTACTCTCTACACGTAGTGGATATTTGCTTTGGTAAGTGGACGAATAAGTGAATGAGTCACCAAGATAAGGGTATTGTCTCATTCTTTCTCGCTTTTTCCACTTTCAAGTTTCTTTAGTTAGTTTCCTCAGACAAAAGGTTTCTTTGTAGCTACACAGTGGCCAGGTCCACAGAATGTTGCAGATAGCTGCTGAAAACATCCCTCCTCCACTTGAGAATGGCTTGCTCTCCCTCTCAAGCGGAGAGAGCTGGGATTCGATATTTAATTAAGTGCCTCTGTTCACTTGGCATTTAGAGGCACTAGGGGGCGTTAGTGCTCTACACCCGGTGAAATGCCTGTTTCGTTTGTGATTTTCCTTTGTGGAAAACAACTATCCACAGAGTGTTTTGTGCCAATTTTCCATCCTTTTAGATTGTCGGAGAGCATTTTACCTACGTAGAAACAGAAAACGAATAGAAAGAGCGTTGCTTTGCGTTTAATAAAAGCTTAGGGCGGTCTCGGTGGTACGTTAGTGAAGTTATCTGGGGACACCTTAGCCACGTACATTGTGTTGGAGAGGCACCGAGAATTCAGGAGTTCTCAAAGTTCGAGGACACAGTTGCCTTACACGTAGGCTCGGTGGCAGCCGTGGACATGGCAGTGATTTGGAGAAATGTTGTATTAGTCGGCTCTTGCTGTGATAATGCTTTGCAACAAACCTCCCCAAAACTCACTTACGTAAAGAAGAATCTAGTTTTCTCGGACCTGTGGGCTAGCTGCAGCGGCTGTCTTGTAGACCTCTCGATGGCGGGTGTTGCTCCATGCCGTGGGTCAGTTTGAGGTCTGTCCCGCACACCTTACCGTGGAGCCCAACTGTGAGGCTGCAGGTCCCCGTCTTCTCGCAGAGTTCACTGGAAGGTAAGAGGTGAGCCCAACCACACAAGGCCACGTAAGGCCTCTGGGACTCATTGAAGGCCATCGTGTCTTCCCTTGGCCTCCTGGGAACCCCCTGGCCCCAGGATGCAGCTTCCGTAGCCCAGGGCAACCGGCGGAGGGGGGCGGGCGGGGCTGCAGGAGGGTGGAACGCCGAGGTCACAGAGGGTGTGGGTGTGGCCACCTCTGCTGTGACTGAACCAAGGGCAGGGGGGCAGGGGGTCCAGGGCAGGGCCCTCAGAGCCCGGTAGGCCCAGGGGGGCGGCGCAAGCACCTAGGCCCAGGCCGAAGAGCGCCTTCTTGGTCTGCCACGGCAGGCCGGCCTCTCGCCTTGCCACTCAGGCCGCCCTCCCACTTGAAGTGTGTGTGGCACGCGTCCGCGGAGTACACCTCGCTGCACAGGTAGCCGTGGGACTGGGCGTCGTAGCTTCCTGCGGGGCGGCCGGAGGTCCCGCAGGCGGGTGGGTCCCTGGCACAGACGCGCGGAGCGGCTCCCGCCCGGCCCCCCTGAGAACCGTCGCCGTTCCGTAAGGCGGGGCGCCTGCTTCAGAATGTAAATCACGTGTCCGCTCTATGGATACGCTGTTTAGTTTACCAGGCAAGACTTTCTTGGTGAAAGAAGCAGCGTTGGCTTGCATTCTCGAGCAGGCTTCTCATCTGGCTGTGCACTGGTACGCTCTCTCTGGGTGTGCTAGTCCGCAGGGCAGGGCATCCCCTGGGCAGGGTGGAGCGTGATCTCTGCGGCCTCGTCCTGCAGCTCCTTCCTTTCATTCTCAATCATCCTGCCCACGGTGGCCTCCTCTCAGGCCTGCATACTTACAACGGCGCATTGCCCGTGCTGCCCCTCTGCAGGAAGTGTCCCTCTGTTTAGTTTGCAGCTGACTGATGCCGCCTCACCCTTCTCATCTCTTCTCAGGTGTCACTTGGTCAAGAAAGCGTCCCCTTACCTACTCAACTCATCACGTCCCCCTACCGTAGCTCACGTGACACCACGCACCTCTCGCTTATGGCCGTCGTCGCCTTTCACATCCAGTTTCAGGTAGGTAAGTTTACCCCGTGGTCCGTGAGGAAGAAGAGATCACGCCTGTTTTGCTTACTCTTGATTCCCAGCGACTAGCCCGGTTACTGATAACCTCTGTTAGAGGGAGAAAGGAATGCACCCAATCCCTGGTGAAGCCCTGACCGTTTTCCTTTCTAGTGTCCCTCGTACTCCTCCCTGCCATCTGTGTCGCCCTTTCTCCGCGTCTACCGTTTATGAGTTTACACCTGGGTTACGGTGACTGCTTCGGAGAATCGCATGCCTTTCTACCTCCCTCGCTGCGACCTCTCCTACGCCTCCCAGGGCTCTTGGGTTATGCCCTTGCCCTCTTCCGAGCCGTCCGTGGCACCCGCTGTCAACCCCATACGGCCAAGCTCCTAAGACTGACACTCAAGGCCCTCCGTAATTTGGCTTCAGTTTCACTTTCTAGACGTTTCAAGGAAGAACGGGGTCTAAATATCTGTGCACCTCTGCTCCGTTTCATATCTACCCACGAGGTTAATTTTTTTGTTTCTTCCAGTCCACCTATTTTGCACCTCCTTCTCTGGGAAGACTTCACTGAGAATCCAAGCGATTTGTGGATCCCTTCTCTCCCCTGAAGCTGTAAACAGTTTAACAAGACATGTGCGGAACTGCCGTAAGGTAATCTACATCTTGTCTCCCTCTCTGGTATCTAACCTCCCTGCGAATGGGGGTACGTCTCCGTGTTCTGTGCGGTTTTCAGCACGGTACTCTCTACACGTAGTGGATATTTGCTTTGGTAAGTGGACGAATAAGTGAATGAGTCACCAAGATAAGGGTATTGTCTTATTCTTTCTCGCGTTTTCCACTTTCAAGTTTCTTTAGTTAGTTTCCTCAGACAAAAGGTTTCTTTGTAGCTACACAGTGGCCAGGTCCACAGAATGTTGCAGATAGCTGCTGAAAACATCCCTCCTCCACTTGAGAATGGCTTGCTCTCCCTCTCAAGCGGAGAGAGCTGGGATTCGATATTTAATTAAGTGCCTCTGTTCACTTGGCATTTAGAGGCACTAGGGGGCGTTAGTGCTCTACACCCGGTGAAATGCCTGTTTCGTTTGTGATTTTCCTTTGTGAAAAACAACTATCCACAGAGTGTTTTGTGCCAATTTTCCATCCTTTTAGATTGTCGGAGAGCATTTTACCTACGTAGAAACAGAAAACGAATAGAAAGAGCGTTGCTTTGCGTTTAATAAAAGCTTAGGGCGGTCTCGGTGGTACGTTAGTGAAGTTATCTGGGGACACCTTAGCCACGTACATTGTGTTGGAGAGGCACCGAGAATTCAGGAGTTCTCAAAGTTCGAGGACACAGTTGCCTTACACGTAGGCTCGGTGGCAGCCGTGGACATGGCAGTGATTTGGAGAATGTTGTATTAGTCGGCTCTTGCTGTGATAATGCTTTGCAACAAATCTCCCCAAAACTCACTTACGTAAAGAAGAATCTAGTTTTCTGGGACCTGTGGGCTAGCTGCAGCGGCTCTCTTGTAGACCTCTCGATGGCGGGTGTTGCTCCATGCCGTGGGTCAGTTTGAGGTCTGTCCCGCACACCTTACCGTGGAGCCCAACTGTGAGGCTGCAGGTCCCCGTCTTCTCGCAGAGTTCACTGGAAGGTAAGAGGTGAGCCCAACCACACAAGGCCACGTAAGGCCTCTGCGACTCATTGAAGGCCATCGTGTCTTCCCTTGGCCTCCTGGGAACCCCCTGGCCCCAGGATGCAGCTTCCGTAGCCCAGGGCAACCGGCGGAGGGGGGCGGGCGGGGCTGCAGGAGGGTGGAACGCCGAGGTCACAGAGGGTGTGGGTGTGGCCACCTCTGCTGTGACTGAACCAAGGGCAGGGGGGCAGGGGGTCCAGGGCAGGGCCCTCAGAGCCCGGTAGGCCCAGGGGGGCGGCGCAAGCACCTAGGCCCAGGCCGAAGAGCGCCTTCTTGGTCTGCGCGGCAGGCCGGCCTCTCGCCTTGCCACTCAGGCCGCCCTCCCACTTGAAGTGTGTGTGGCACGCGTCCGCGGAGTACACCTCGCTGCACAGGTAGCCGTGGGACTGGGCGTCGTAGCTTCCTGCGGGGCGGCCGGAGGTCCCGCAGGCGGGTGGGTCCCTGGCACAGACGCGCGGAGCGGCTCCCACCCGGCCCCCCTGAGAACCGTCGCCGTTCCGTAAGGCGGGGCGCCTGCTTCAGAATGTAAATCACGTGTCCGCTCTATGGATACGCTGTTTAGTTTACCAGGCAAGACTTTCTTGGTGAAAGAAGCAGCGTTGGCTTGCATTCTCGAGCAGGCTTCTCATCTGGCTGTGCACTGGTACGCTCTCTCTGGGTGTGCTAGTCCGCAGGGCAGGGCATCCCCTGGGCAGGGTGGAGCGTGATCTCTGCGGCCTCGTCCTGCAGCTCCTTCCTTTCATTCTCAATCATCCTGCCCACGGTGGCCTCCTCTCAGGCCTGCATACTTACAACGGCGCATTGCCCGTGCTGCCCCTCTGCAGGAAGTGTCCCTCTGTTTAGTTTGCAGCTGACTGATGCTGCCTCACCCTTCTCATCTCTTCTCAGGTGTCACTTGGTCAAGAAAGCGTCCCCTTACCTACTCAACTCATCACGTCCCCCTACCGTAGCTCACGTGACACCACGCACCTCTCGCTTATGGCCGTCGTCGCCTTTCACATCCAGTTTCAGGTAGGTAAGTTTACCCCGTGGTCCGTGAGGAAGAAGAGATCACGCCTGTTTTGCTTACTCTTGATTCCCAGCGACTAGCCTGGTTACTGATAACCTCTGTTAGAGGAGAGAAAGGAATGCACCCAATCCCTGGTGAAGCCCTGACCGTTTTCCTTTCTAGTGTCCCTCGTACTCCTCCCTGCCATCTGTGTCGCCCTTACTCCGCGTCTACCGTTTATGAGTTTACACCTGGGTTACGGTGACTGCTTCGGAGAATCGCATGCCTTTCTACCTCCCTCGCTGCGACCTCTCCCACGCCTCCCAGGGCTCTTGGGTTATGCCCTTGCCCTCTTCCGAGCCGTCCGTGGCACCCGCTGTCATCCCCATACGGCCAAGCTCCTAAGACTGACACTCAAGGCCCTCCGTAATCTGGCTTCAGTTTCACTTTCTAGACGTTTCAAGGAAGAGCGGGGTCTAAATATCTGTGCACCTCTGCTCCGTTTCATATCTACCCACGAGGTTAATTTTTTTGTTTCTTCCAGTCCATCTATTTTGCACCTCCTTCTCTGCGAAGACTTCACTGAGAATCCAAGCGATTTGTGGATCCCTTCTCTCCCCTGAAGCTGTAAACAGTTTAACAAGACATATGCGGAACTGCCGTAAGGTAATCTACATCTTATCTTCCTCTCTGGTATCTAACCTCCCTGAGAATGGGGGTACATCTCTGTGTTCTGTGCAGTTTTCAGCACAGTACTCTACACGTAGTGAATATTTGGTAAATGAACGAATAAGTGAATGAGCCACCAAGATAAGGGTATTGTCTCATTCTTTCTCTCTTTTTCCACTTTCAAGTTTCTTTAGTTAGTTTCCTCAGACAAAAGGTTTCTTTGCAGCTACACAGTGGCCAGGTCCACAGAATGTTGCAGATAGCTGCTGAAAACATCCCTCCTCCACTTGAGAATGGCTTGCTCTCCCTCTCAAGCGGAGAGAGCTGGGATTCGATATTTAATTAAGTGCCTCTGTTCACTTGGCATTTAGAGGCACTAGGGGGCGTTAGTGCTCTACAGCCGGTGAAATGCCTGTTTCGTTTGTGATTTTCCTTTGTGGAAAACAACTATCCACAGAGTGTTTTGTGCCAATTTTCCATCCTTTTAGATTGATGAAAATAATTTTAACTACGTAGAAACAGAAAACGAATAGAAAGAACTTTGCATTACATTTAATAAAAGCTTAGGGGGATCTTTGTGGTACATTAGTGAAGTTATCTGGGGAAACCTTAGCTACGTACATTGTGTTGGAGAGGCACCGAGAATTCAAGAATTCTCAAAGTTCGAGGACACAGTTGCCTTACATGTAGGCATGGTGGCAGCCATGGACATAGCAGTGATTTGGAGAATGTTGTATTAGTCAGCTCTTGCTGTGGTAATGCTTTGGAACAAATCTCCCCAAAACTCAGTTACATAAATAAGAATTTATTTTTCTTGGACCTGTGGGCTAGCTGCAGCGGCTCTCTTGTAGACCTCTCGATGGCTGGTATTGCTCCATGTTGTGGGTCAGTTTGAGGTCTGTCCCACACATCATACTGTGGAGCCCAATTGTGAGGCTGCAGGTCCCTGTCTTCTCACAAAGTTCACTGAAACATAACAGTAGAGCCCAACCACACAAGCCCACTTAAGGCCTCTGCAACTCATTTAAGGCCATGGTGTCTTCCCTTGGCATCCTGGGAACCCCCTGGCCTCAGGATGCAGCTTCTGTAGTCCATGGCAACCGGTGGAGAGGGGGCGGGGCTGCAGGAGGGTGGAACGCGGAGGTCACAGAGGGTGTGGGTGTGGCCACCTCTGCTGTGACTGAACCAAGGGCAGGGGGGCAGGGGGTCCAGGCAGGGCCCTCAGAGCCCGGTATGCCCAGGGGGGCGGCACAAGCATCTAGGCCCAGACCAAAGAGCACCTTCTTGGTCTTCGCGGCAGGCCGGCCTCTCACCTTGCCACTCAGGCCACCCTCCTACTTGAAGTGTGTGTGGAACGCGTCCGCGGAGTACACCTCGCTGCACAGGTAGCCATAGGACTGGGCGTTGTAGCTTCCTGCGAGGCGGCCGAAGGTCGCAGGCGGGTGGGTCCCTGGGATACACGCGGAGAGGCTCCTGACCGGCCCCCTGAGAACCGTCGCCGTTCCGTAAGATGGGGAGCTTGCTTCAGAATGTAAATCATATGTCCACTAGATATGCTGTTTAGTTTACCAGGCAAGACTTTCTTGGTGAAAGAAGCAGCATTGACTTGCATTCTAGAGCTCATCTTGCTGTGCACTGGCACTCTGGGTGTGCTAGTGTGCAGGGCAGGGCATCCCCTGGGCAGGATGGAGCATGATATCTGCAGCCTCGTCTTGCCCCTCCTTCCTTTCATTCTCAATCTTCCAGCCCACAGTGGCCTCCTTTCAGGCCTACATACTTACAACAGCACATTGCCCATGCTGCCCCTCTGCAGGAAATGTCCTTCTGTTTAGTTTGCAACTGATTGATGCCTCCTCATCCTTCTCATGTCTTCTCAGGTGTCACTTTGTCAAGAAGGTATCCCATTACCTACTCAACTCATCACATCCCCCTACCATAGCTCACATAACACCATGTACCTCTCGCTTATAGCCTTCATCACATTTCACATCCAGTTTTAGATAGGTGTTTACCATATGGTCCGTGAGGAAGGGATCATGACTGTTTTGCTTACCCTTGGTTCCCAGCGACTAGCACAGTTACTGATAACCTGTGTTAAATGGAGAAATGAATGTATCCAATCAATGGTGAAGCCCTGACCGTTTTTCTTTCTAGTGTCTCTCATACTCCACCCTTCCATCTGTGTTGCCATTACTCCAGGTCTACCATTTATTATTTTACACCTGGATTACGATGATTGCTTCGGAGAATAGCATGTCTTTCTATCTTCCACCCTACAACCTCTCTTACACGTCCCAAGGCTCTTGGGTTTTGCCATTGCCCGCTTCCAATCCGTCCGTGGCATCATCGGCTGTCAGCAGACTTGCATGCAATGTTCCTTTCTTTTCTCTTTTTTTCCTTATGTCACTGGGCCATGGAAAGGCGTGAAGCACTGACACTCGCTGCCACGTGGATGTGCCCTGCGAACACGATGCTGAGCGAGAGAAGTCAGACACAAAAGGACACACAGGATGTGACACCACTGATGAGAAACTTCAAGAACAGGTAGATCCACATAGTCAGTGGGTTCCTGGTTGTCAGGGGCTGGCGAGGGGACGGAGTGATAGCTAAGGGTGTGAGGTACATTTTGGGGTGACAGAAGTGATCCAAAGCACGGCAGTAAAGATGGCTGCACAGCTCAGTAAACTGTCCCCATGCTCCCCGTTGCAGCCTGTAATAGCATCGCTCTCCGGATGAAGGGCTGACTGCAGGAAGACTGAATGCGCAGTGAGTCCTGGACCCAGACCCTGAGCTGGTGCTGCCCACATGGGGAAGTCACTGGTACTTGCGGAGCCTCCACAGAGACCGGCAGCACCCCCAGGGCCTCACAGTTCATGGCGCACCCGGCCCAAGGGCCTTCCCGCTGGTTGTCATCACCGGCTGTCACCAGACTCGCATGCAATGTTCCATTCTTTTTTTTTATCTTTTCTCTGTCCCTCAGCACGCAAAGGGGTGATGCCCTGACACTTGCTGCCACGTGTATGCACCCTGAGGACATGATGCTCAGCGAGAGCCGTCAGAAACAAAAGGACATGCAGGGTCTGACTCCACTGAGGAGAAACGTACAGAGCAGGTAGATCCACAGAGTCAGAGAGTAAGTCCCTCGTTGTCAGGGGCTGCCGTGGGGGCGGAGTGATAGCTAAGGGCGTGAGGGACATTTTTGAGGTGACGTAAATGGTCCAAAACATGGCAGTAGTGATGGCTGCACAGCTTGGTAAACTGTCCCCCACACACCGGTGCAGCCTTTGAGAGCATCGCTCTCAGGAAGAAGGGCTGACCACACGAAGACTGAATGAGCAGTGGCTCCTGGGCCCAGACACTCAGCTGGCACCCCCCACGTGGGGAAGTCACTGGGGCTTTCTGAGCCTCCCTGGAGACTGGCAGCAGCCCCAGGACCTCACAGAGCACGGTGCGCCCATCCCCAGAGCCTCCCCTCTGTTTCTCATCACCGGCTGTCAACAGACTTGCATGCAATGTTCTTTTCTTTTATCTTCTCTGCTTTACGTCACTAGGCCATGCAAAGTGGTGAAGCCCTGACACTCGCTGCCACTTGGATGCACCCTGAGACTTCTACGCTATGGGAGAGAAGTCAGACACAGAAGGACACACAGGGTGTGACCCCACTGAGGAGAAACGTCCAGAACAGGTAGATCCACATAGGCAGAGAGTGGGTTCCTGGTTGTCAGGGGCTGGCGAGAGGATGCAGTGATTGGTAAGGGCCTGAGGGATATTTTGGGGGTGATGGAAATGATCCAAAGCACGGCTTTGGATCATGGAAATGATCCAAAGCACGGCAGTAGGGAGGGCTGCACAGCTCAGTAAACTGTCCCCATGCTTCCCGTTGTAGCCTGTGAGAACATCGCTCTCAGAACGAAGGGCTGACTGCAGGAAGACTGAACATGCAGTGGGTCCTGGGCCCAGACTCTCAGTTGATGGCTCCCCACTTGGGGTAGTGACTGGGAGTTGCTGAGCCTCCTCAGAGACTCGCAGCAGCCCCAGGGCCTCACAGGGCACGGCGCCCCCTGCCCCAGAGCCTTCCCTCTGGTTCTCATCACCAGCTGTCACCAGACTTACATGCAATGTTCCATTCTTTTCTTTTATCTTTTTTCTGTTCCTCAGCATGAAAAGGGTGAACCCCTGACACTCGCTGCCACCTGGATGCACCCTGAGGACACGATGGTCGGCGAGACAAGTCAGACACAGAAGGACACACAGGGTCTGACCACACTGAGGAGAAACGTCCAGAAAAGGTAGATCCACAGAGGCAGAAAGTAAGTCCCTGGTTGTCAGGGGCTGCCGAGGAGACGGATTAATAGCCAAGGGCGTGAGGGACATTTTCGGGGTGACGGAAATGGTCGAACAAATGGCAGTTGTGATGGCTTCACAGCTTAGTAAACTGTTGCCCGCGCTCCCGTGCGGCCTGTGAGAGCATCGCTCTCAGGACGAAGGGCTGGCCACAGGAAGACTGAACGAGCAGTGGGTCCCTGGCAAAGACGCCCATTTGGCGGCCCCCCACTTGGGGTAGTGACTGGGAGTTGGTGAGCCTCCAAGGAGACTGGCAGCAACCCCAGGGCCTCACAGGGCCCGGCGCCCCCGGTCACAGTGCCTTCCCTCGGGTTCTCATCACCAGTTGTCACCAGACTTGCGCGCAACGTTCCTCTCTTTTCTTTCTTCTTTTCTCAGTCCTTCTGCATGCAAAGAGGTGAACCCCTGACACTTGATGCCACGTGGATGCACCCTGAGGACACGATGGTCGGCGAGACAAGTCAGACACAGAAGGGCATATAGGGTCTCACCCCACTGAGGAGAAACGTCAAGAACAGCTAGATCCAGAGGGGAGGCTTTGGGGCCCATGATGCTGTTCACTGTGAGGACCTGGGGCTGCTGCCAGTCTCCGTGGAGGCTCTGGAAGCCCCAGTGACTTCCCCACGTACGGGGCGCCAGCTGAGCATCTGGGCACAGGACTCACTGTTCGTTCAGTCTTTCTGCGATCAAACCTTTGTTCACTTGGCATTTACAGACACCAAGGGCATTAGTGCTCTACACTCAGTGTAATGCCTGTTTTGTTTGTGATTTTCCTTTGTGGATAACAACTATCCACAAAATGTTTTGTTCCAATTTTCCATCCTTTTAGATTGATAAAAATCATTTTAACTACGTAGAAACAAAAAATGAATAGAAAGAACTTTGCATTACATTTAATAAAAGTTTAGGGAGATCTTTGTGGTACATTAGTGAAGTTATTTGGGGAAAGTTTAGCCATGTACATTGTGTTGGAGAGGCACCGAGAATTCAGGAGTTCTCAAAGTTTGAGGACACAATTGCCTTATATGTAGGCATGGTGGCAGCCATGTACATAGCAGTGATTTGGAGGATGTTCTATTAGTCAGCTCTTGCTGTGATAATGCTTTGGAACAAATCTCCCCAAAACTCAGTTACATAAATAAGAATTTATTTTTCTTGGACCTGTGGGCTAGCTGCAGCGGCTCTCTTTTAGACCTCTAAATGGCTGGTATTGCTCCATGTTTTGGGTCAGTTTGAGGTGTGTCGCACACATCTTACTGTGGAGCCCAACTGTGAGGATGCAGCTCCCAGGCCCTGTCTTCTCACAAAGTTCACTGAAACATAAGAGGTGAGCCCAACCACACAAGCCCACTTAAGGCCTCTGCGACTCATTTAAGGCCATCGTGTCTTCCCTTGGCATCCTCGGAACCCCCTGGCCTCAGGATGCAGCTTCTGTAGTTCATGGCAACCTGCGGAGAGGGGGCGGGGCTGCAGGAGGGTGGAACACTGACCTCACAGAGGGTGTGGGTGTGGCCACCTCTGCTGTGACTGAACCAAGTGCAGGGGAGCAAGGGGTCCAGGCAGGGCCCTCAGAGCCCGGCAGGCCCAGGGAGGTGGCACGAGCATCTCGGCCCAGGACAAAGAGCGCCTTCTTGGTCTGCACGGCAGGCCGGCCTCTCACCTTGCCACTGAGTCCGCCCTCCGACTTGAAGTGTGTGCGGAACGTGTCTGCGGAATACACCTCGCTGCACAGATAGCCATAGGAGTCGGCGCTTAGCTTCCTGCCAGGCAGCTGAAGGTCGCAGGCAGGTGGGTCCCTGGGACACACGCGGGGAGGCTCCTGACCGACCCCCTGAGAACTGTTGCCGTTCCGTAAGTTAAGGAGCTTGTTTCAGAATGTAAATGATATGTCCACTAGATATGCTGTTTAGTTTAACAGGCAATACTTTCTTGGTGAAAGAAGCAGCGTTGACTTGCATTCTAGAGCAGGCTTCTCTTCTGGCTGTGCACTGGCACTCTGGGTGCGCTAGTCCGCAGGGCAGGGCATCCCCTGGGCAGGGTGGAGCATGATTTCTGCAGCCTCGTCTTGCCCCTCCTTCCTTTCATTCTCAATCTTCCAGCCCACGGTGGCCTCCTCTCAGGCCTGCATACTTACAACGGCGCATTGCCCGTGCTGCCCCTCTGCAGGAAGTGTCCCTCTGTTTAGTTTGCAGCTGACTGATGCCACCTCACCCTTCTCATCTCTTCTCAGGTGTCACTTGGTCAAGAAAGCGTCCCCTTACCTACTCAACTCATCACGTCCCCCTACCGTAGCTCACGTGACACCACGCACCTCTCGCTTATGGCCGTCGTCGCCTTTCACATCCAGTTTCAGGTAGGTAAGTTTACCCCGTGGTCCGTGAGGAAGAAGAGATCACGCCTGTTTTGCTTACTCTTGATTCCCAGCGACTAGCCCGGTTACTGATAACCTCTGTTAGAGGGAGAAAGGAATGCACCCAATCCCTGGTGAAGCCCTGACCGTTTTCCTTTCTAGTGTCCCTCGTACTCCTCCCTGCCATCTGTGTCGCCCTTTCTCCGCGTCTACCGTTTATGAGTTTACACCTGGGTTATGGTGACTGCTTCGGAGAATCGCATGCCTTTCTACCTCCCTCGCTGCGACCTCTCCTACGCCTCCCAGGGCTCTTGGGTTATGCCCTTGCCCTCTTCCGAGCCGTCCGTGGCACCCGCTGTCAACCCCATACGGCCAAGCTCCTAAGACTGACACTCAAGGCCCTCCGTAATTTGGCTTCAGTTTCACTTTCTAGACGTTTCAAGGAAGAACGGGGTCTAAATATCTGTGCACCTCTGCTCCGTTTCATATCTACCCACGAGGTTAATTTTTTCGTTTCTTCCAGTCCACCTATTTTGCACCTCCTTCTCTGCGAAGACTTCACTGAGAATCCAAGCGATTTGTGGATCCCTTCTCTCCCCTGAAGCTGTAAACAGTTTAACAAGACATGTGCGGAACTGCCGTAAGGTAATCTACATCTTGTCTCCCTCTCTGGTATCTAACCTCCCTGCGAATGGGGGTACGTCTCCGTGTTCTGTGCGGTTTTCAGCACGGTACTCTCTACACGTAGTGGATATTTGCTTTGGTAATTGGACGAATAAGTGAATGAGTCACCAAGATAAGGGTATTGTCTCATTCTTTCTCGCGTTTTCCACTTTCAAGTTTCTTTAGTTAGTTTCCTCAGACAAAAGGTTTCTTTGTAGCTACACAGTGGCCAGGTCCACAGAATGTTGCAGATAGCTGCTGAAAACATCCCTCCTCCACTTGAGAATGGCTTGCTCTCCCTCTCAAGCGGAGAGAGCTGGGATTCGATATTTAATTAAGTGCCTCTGTCCACTTGGCATTTAGAGGCACTAGGGGGCGTTAGTGCTCTACACCCGGTGAAATGCCTGTTTCGTTTGTGATTTTCCTTTGTGAAAAACAACTATCCACAGAGTGTTTTGTGCCAATTTTCCATCCTTTTAGATTGTCGGAGAGCATTTTACCTACGTAGAAACAGAAAACGAATAGAAAGAGCGTTGCTTTGCGTTTAATAAAAGCTTAGGGCGGTCTCGGTGGTACGTTAGTGAAGTTATCTGGGGACACCTTAGCCACGTACATTGTGTTGGAGAGGCACCGAGAATTCAGGAGTTCTCAAAGTTCGAGGACACAGTTGCCTTACACGTAGGCTCCGTGGCAGCCGTGGACATGGCAGTGATTTGGAGAATGTTGTATTAGTCGGCTCTTGCTGTGATAATGCTTTGCAACAAATCTCCCCAAAACTCACTTACGTAAAGAAGAATCTAGTTTCCTCGGACCTGTGGGCTAGCTGCAGCGGCTCTCTTGTAGACCTCTCGATGGCGGGTGTTGCTCCATGCCGTGGGTCAGTTTGAGGTCTGTCCCGCACACCTTACCGTG
This sequence comes from Pseudorca crassidens, assembly GCF_039906515.1. Taxonomy (NCBI): domain Eukaryota; kingdom Metazoa; phylum Chordata; class Mammalia; order Artiodactyla; family Delphinidae; genus Pseudorca; species Pseudorca crassidens. The sequence goes on from NC_090297.1 coordinate 153,438,612, forward strand.
GAGCCCAACTGTGAGGCTGCAGGTCCCCGTCTTCTCGCAGAGTTCACTGGAAGGTAAGAGGTGAGCCCAACCACACAAGGCCACGTAAGGCCTCTGGGACTCATTGAAGGCCATCGTGTCTTCCCTTGGCCTCCTGGGAACCCCCTGGCCCCAGGATGCAGCTTCCGTAGCCCAGGGCAACCGACGGAGGGGGGCGGGCGGGGCTGCAGGAGGGTGGAACGCCGAGGTCACAGAGGGTGTGGGTGTGGCCACCTCTGCTGTGACTGAACCAAGGGCAGGGGGGCAGGGGGTCCAGGGCAGGGCCCTCAGAGCCCGGTAGGCCCAGGGGGGCGGCGCAAGCACCTAGGCCCAGGCCGAAGAGCGCCTTCTTGGTCTGCCGCGGCAGGCCGGCCTCTCGCCTTGCCACTCAGGCCGCCCTCCCACTTGAAGTGTGTGTGGCACGCGTCCGCGGAGTACACCTCGCTGCACAGGTAGCCGTGGGACTGGGCGTCGTAGCTTCCTGCGGGGCGGCCGGAGGTCCCGCAGGCGGGTGGGTCCCTGGCACAGACGCGCGGAGCGGCTCCCGCCCGGCCCCCCTGAGAACCGTCGCCGTTCCGTAAGGCGGGGCGCCTGCTTCAGAATGTAAATCACGTGTCCGCTCTATGGATACGCTGTTTAGTTTACCAGGCAAGACTTTCTTGGTGAAAGGAGCAGCGTTGGCTTGCATTCTCGAGCAGGCTTCTCATCTGGCTGTGCACTGGTACTCTCTCTCTGGGTGTATTAGTCCGCAGGGCAGGGCATCCCCTGGGCAGGGTGGAGCGTGATCTCTGCGGCCTCGTCCTGCAGCTCCTTCCCTTCATTCTCAATCATCCTGCCCACGGTGGCCTCCTCTCAGGCCTGCATACTTACAACGGCGCATTGCCCGTGCTGCCCCTCTGCAGGAAGTGTCCCTCTGTTTAGTTTGCAGCTGACTGATGCCGCCTCACCCTTCTCATCTCTTCTCAGGTGTCACTTGGTCAAGAAAGCGTCCCCTTACCTACTCAACTCATCACGTCCCCCTACCGTAGCTCACGTGACACCACGCACCTCTCGCTTATGGCCGTCGTCGCCTTTCGCATCCAGTTTCAGGTAGGTAAGTGTACCCCGTGGTCCGTGAGGAAGAAGAGATCACGCCTGTTTTGCTTACTCTTGATTCCCAGCGACTAGCCCGGTTACTGATAACCTCTGTTAGAGGGAGAAAGGAATGCACCCAATCCCTGGTGAAGCCCTGACCGTTTTCCTTTCTAGTGTCCCTCGTACTCCTCCCTGCCATCTGTGTCGCCCTTACTCCGCGTCTACCGTTTATGAGTTTACACCTGGGTTACGGTGACTGCTTCGGAGAATCGCATGCCTTTCTACCTCCCTCGCTGCGACCTCTCCTACGCCTCCCAGGGCTCTTGGGTTATGCCCTTGCCCTCTTCCGAGCCGTCCGTGGCACCCGCTGTCAACCCCATACGGCCAAGCTCCTAAGACTGACACTCAAGGCCCTCCGTAATTTGGCTTCAGTTTCACTTTCTAGACGTTTCAAGGAAGAATGGGGTCTAAATATCTGTGCACTTCTGCTCCGTTTCATATCTACCCACGAGGTTAATTTTTTTGTTTCTTCCACTCCACCTATTTTGCACCTCCTTCTCTGGGAAGACTTCACTGAGAATCCAAGCGATTTGTGGATCCCTTCTCTCCCCTGAAGCTGTAAACAGTTTAACAAGACATGTGCGGAACTGCCGTAAGGTAATCTACATCTTGTCTCCCTCTCTGGTATCTAACCTCCCTGTGAATGGGGGTACGTCTCCGTGTTCTGTGCGGTTTTCAGCACAGTACTCTCTACACGTAGTGGATATTTGCTTTGGTAAGTGGACGAATAAGTGAATGAGTCACCAAGATAAGGGTATTGTCTCATTCTTTCTCGCTTTTTCCACTTTCAAGTTTCTTTAGTTAGTTTCCTCAGACAAAAGGTTTCTTTGTAGCTACACAGTGGCCAGGTCCACAGAATGTTGCAGATAGCTGCTGAAAACATCCCTCCTCCACTTGAGAATGGCTTGCTCTCCCTCTCAAGCGGAGAGAGCTGGGATTCGATATTTAATTAAGTGCCTCTGTCCACTTGGCATTTAGAGGCACTAGGGGGCGTTAGTGCTCTACACCCGGTGAAATGCCTGTTTCGTTTGTGATTTTCCTTTGTGAAAAACAACTATCCACAGAGTGTTTTGTGCCAATTTTCCATCCTTTTAGATTGTCGGAGAGCATTTTACCTACGTAGAAACAGAAAACGAATAGAAAGAGCGTTGCTTTGCGTTTAATAAAAGCTTAGGGCGGTCTCGGTGGTACGTTAGTGAAGTTATCTGGGGACACCTTAGCCACGTACATTGTGTTGGAGAGGCACCGAGAATTCAGGAGTTCTCAAAGTTCGAGGACACAGTTGCCTTACACGTAGGCTCGGTGGCAGCCGTGGACATGGCAGTGATTTGGAGAATGTTGTATTAGTCGGCTCTTGCTGTGATAATGCTTTGCAACAAACCTCCCCAAAACTCACTTACGTAAAGAAGAATCTAGTTTTCTCGGACCTGTGGGCTAGCTGCAGCGGCTCTCTTGTAGACCTCTCGATGGCGGGTGTTGGTCCATGCCGTGGGTCAGTTTGAGGTCTGTCCCGCACACCTTACCGTGGAGCCCAACTGTGAGGCTGCAGGTCCCCGTCTTCTCGCAGAGTTCACTGGAAGGTAAGAGGTGAGCCCAACCACACAAGGCCACGTAAGGCCTCTGGGACTCATTGAAGGCCATCGTGTCTTCCCTTGGCCTCCTGGGAACCCCCTGGCCCCAGGATGCAGCTTCCGTAGCCCAGGGCAACCGACGGAGGGGGGCGGGCGGGGCTGCAGGAGGGTGGAACGCCGAGGTCACAGAGGGTGTGGGTGTGGCCACCTCTGCTGTGACTGAACCAAGGGCAGGGGGGCAGGGGGTCCAGGGCAGGGCCCTCAGAGCCCGGTAGGCCCAGGGGGGCGGCGCAAGCACCTAGGCCCAGGCCGAAGAGCGCCTTCTTGGTCTGCCGTGGCAGGCCGGCCTCTCGCCTTGCCACTCAGGCCGCCCTCCCACTTGAAGTGTGTGTGGCACGCGTCCGCGGAGTACACCTCGCTGCACAGGTAGCCGTGGGACTGGGCGTCGTAGCTTCCTGCGGGGCGGCCGGAGGTCCCGCAGGCGGGTGGGTCCCTGGCACAGACGCGCGGAGCGGCTCCCGCCCGGCCCCCCTGAGAACCGTCGCCGTTCCGTAAGGCGGGGCGCCTGCTTCAGAATGTAAATCACGTGTCCGCTCTATGGATACGCTGTTTAGTTTACCAGGCAAGACTTTCTTGGTGAAAGAAGCAGCGTTGGCTTGCATTCTCGAGCAGGCTTCTCATCTGGCTGTGCACTGGTACGCTCTCTCTGGGTGTGCTAGTCCGCAGGGCAGGGCATCCCCTGGGCAGGGTGGAGCGTGATCTCTGCGGCCTCGTCCTGCAGCTCCTTCCTTTCATTCTCAATCATCCTGCCCACGGTGGCCTCCTCTCAGGCCTGCATACTTACAACGGCGCATTGCCCGTGCTGCCCCTCTGCAGGAAGTGTCCCTCTGTTTAGTTTGCAGCTGACTGATGCCGCCTCACCCTTCTCATCTCTTCTCAGGTGTCACTTGGTCAAGAAAGCGTCCCCTTACCTACTCAACTCATCACGTCCCCCTACCGTAGCTCACGTGACACCACGCACCTCTCGCTTATGGCCGTCGTCGCCTTTCACATCCAGTTTCAGGTAGGTAAGTTTACCCCGTGGTCCGTGAGGAAGAAGAGATCACGCCTGTTTTGCTTACTCTTGATTCCCAGCGACTAGCCCGGTTACTGATAACCTCTGTTAGAGGAGAGAAAGGAATGCACCCAATCCCTGGTGAAGCCCTGACCGTTTTCCTTTCTAGTGTCCCTCGTACTCCTCCCTGCCATCTGTGTCGCCCTTACTCCGCGTCTACCATTTATGAGTTTACACCTGGGTTACGGTGACTGCTTCGGAGAATCGCATGCCTTTCTACCTCCCTCGCTGCGACCTCTCCCACGCCTCCCAGGGCTCTTGGGTTATGCCCTTGCCCTCTTCCGAGCCGTCCGTGGCACCCGCTGTCATCCCCATACGGCCAAGCTCCTAAGACTGACACTCAAGGCCCTCCGTAATCTGGCTTCAGTTTCACTTTCTAGACGTTTCAAGGAAGAACGGGGTCTAAATATCTGTGCACCTCTGCTCCGTTTCATATCTACCCACGAGGTTGATTTTTTTGTTTCTTCCAGTCCACCTATTTTGCACCTCCTTCTCTGCGAAGACTTCACTGAGAATCCAAGCGATTTGTGGATCCCTTCTCTCCCCTGAAGCTGTAAACAGTTTAACAAGACATGTGCGGAACTGCCGTAAGGTAATCTACATCTTGTCTCCCTCTCTGGTATCTAACCTCCCCGCGAGTGGGGGTACGTCTCCGTGTTCTGTGCGGTTTTCAGCACAGTACTCTCTACACGTAGTGGATATTTGCTTTGGTAAGTGGACGAATAAGTGAATGAGTCACCAAGATAAGGGTATTGTCTTATTCTTTCTCGCTTTTTCCACTTTCAAGTTTCTTTAGTTAGTTTCCTCAGACAAAAGGTTTCTTTGTAGCTACACAGTGGCCAGGTCCACAGAATGTTGCAGATAGCTGCTGAAAACATCCCTCCTCCACTTGAGAATGGCTTGCTCTCCCTCTCAAGCGGAGAGAGCTGGGATTCGATATTTAATTAAGTGCCTCTGTTCACTTGGCATTTAGAGGCACTAGGGGGCGTTAGTGCTCTACACCCGGTGAAATGCCTGTTTCGTTTGTGATTTTCCTTTGTGGAAAACAACTATCCACAGAGTGTTTTGTGCCAATTTTCCATCCTTTTAGATTGTCGGAAAGCATTTTACCTACGTAGAAACAGAAAACGAATAGAAAGAGCGTTGCTTTGCGTTTAATAAAAGCTTAGGGCGGTCTCGGTGGTACGTTAGTGAAGTTATCTGGGGACACCTTAGCCACGTACATTGTGTTGGAGAGGCACCGAGAATTCAGGAGTTCTCAAAGTTCGAGGACACAGTTGCCTTACACGTAGGCTCGGTGGCAGCCGTGGACATGGCAGTGATTTGGAGAAATGTTGTATTAGTCGGCTCTTGCTGTGATAATGCTTTGCAACAAACCTCCCCAAAACTCACTTACGTAAAGAAGAATCTAGTTTTCTCGGACCTGTGGGCTAGCTGCAGCGGCTGTCTTGTAGACCTCTCGATGGCGGGTGTTGCTCCATGCCGTGGGTCAGTTTGAGGTCTGTCCCGCACACCTTACCGTGGAGCCCAACTGTGAGGCTGCAGGTCCCCGTCTTCTCGCAGAGTTCACTGGAAGGTAAGAGGTGAGCCCAACCACACAAGGCCACGTAAGGCCTCTGGGACTCATTGAAGGCCATCGTGTCTTCCCTTGGCCTCCTGGGAACCCCCTGGCCCCAGGATGCAGCTTCCGTAGCCCAGGGCAACCGGCGGAGGGGGGCGGGCGGGGCTGCAGGAGGGTGGAACGCCGAGGTCACAGAGGGTGTGGGTGTGGCCACCTCTGCTGTGACTGAACCAAGGGCAGGGGGGCAGGGGGTCCAGGGCAGGGCCCTCAGAGCCCGGTAGGCCCAGGGGGGCGGCGCAAGCACCTAGGCCCAGGCCGAAGAGCGCCTTCTTGGTCTGCCACGGCAGGCCGGCCTCTCGCCTTGCCACTCAGGCCGCCCTCCCACTTGAAGTGTGTGTGGCACGCGTCCGCGGAGTACACCTCGCTGCACAGGTAGCCGTGGGACTGGGCGTCGTAGCTTCCTGCGGGGCGGCCGGAGGTCCCGCAGGCGGGTGGGTCCCTGGCACAGACGCGCGGAGCGGCTCCCGCCCGGCCCCCCTGAGAACCGTCGCCGTTCCGTAAGGCGGGGCGCCTGCTTCAGAATGTAAATCACGTGTCCGCTCTATGGATACGCTGTTTAGTTTACCAGGCAAGACTTTCTTGGTGAAAGAAGCAGCGTTGGCTTGCATTCTCGAGCAGGCTTCTCATCTGGCTGTGCACTGGTACGCTCTCTCTGGGTGTGCTAGTCCGCAGGGCAGGGCATCCCCTGGGCAGGGTGGAGCGTGATCTCTGCGGCCTCGTCCTGCAGCTCCTTCCTTTCATTCTCAATCATCCTGCCCACGGTGGCCTCCTCTCAGGCCTGCATACTTACAACGGCGCATTGCCCGTGCTGCCCCTCTGCAGGAAGTGTCCCTCTGTTTAGTTTGCAGCTGACTGATGCCGCCTCACCCTTCTCATCTCTTCTCAGGTGTCACTTGGTCAAGAAAGCGTCCCCTTACCTACTCAACTCATCACGTCCCCCTACCGTAGCTCACGTGACACCACGCACCTCTCGCTTATGGCCGTCGTCGCCTTTCACATCCAGTTTCAGGTAGGTAAGTTTACCCCGTGGTCCGTGAGGAAGAAGAGATCACGCCTGTTTTGCTTACTCTTGATTCCCAGTGACTAGCCCGGTTACTGATAACCTCTGTTAGAGGAGAGAAAGGAATGCACCCAATCCCTGGTGAAGCCCTGACCGTTTTCCTTTCTAGTGTCCCTCGTACTCCTCCCTGCCATCTGTGTCGCCCTTGCTCCGCGTCTACCGTTTATGAGTTTACACCTGGGTTACGGTGACTGCTTCGGAGAATCGCATGCCTTTCTACCTCCCTCGCTGCGACCTCTCCCACGCCTCCCAGGGCTCTTGGGTTATGCCCTTGCCCTCTTCCGAGCCGTCCGTGGCACCCGCTGTCATCCCCATACGGCCAAGCTCCTAAGACTGACACTCAAGGCCCTCCGTAATCTGGCTTCAGTTTCACTTTCTAGACGTTTCAAGGAAGAACGGGGTCTAAATATCTGTGCACCTCTGCTCCGTTTCATATCTACCCACGAGGTTGATTTTTTTGTTTCTTCCAGTCCACCTATTTTGCACCTCCTTCTCTGCGAAGCCTTCACTGAGAATCCAAGCGATTTGTGGATCCCTTCTCTCCCCTGAAGCTGTAAACAGTTTAACAAGACATGTGCGGAACTGCCGTAAGGTAATCTACATCTTGTCTCCCTCTCTGGTATCTAACCTCCCCGCGAGTGGGGGTACGTCTCCGTGTTCTGTGCGGTTTTCAGCACAGTACTCTCTACACGTAGTGGATATTTGCTTTGGTAAGTGGACGAATAAGTGAATGAGTCACCAAGATAAGGGTATTGTCTTATTCTTTCTCGCTTTTTCCACTTTCAAGTTTCTTTAGTTAGTTTCTTCAGACAAAAGGTTTCTTTGTAGCTACACAGTGGCCAGGTCCACAGAATGTTGCAGATAGCTGCTGAAAACATCCCTCCTCCACTTGAGAATGGCTTGCTCTCCCTCTCAAGCGGAGAGAGCTGGGATTCGATATTTAATTAAGTGCCTCTGTTCACTTGGCATTTAGAGGCACTAGGGGGCGTTAGTGCTCTACACCCGGTGAAATGCCTGTTTCGTTTGTGATTTTCCTTTGTGAAAAACAACTATCCACAGAGTGTTTTGTGCCAATTTTCCATCCTTTTAGATTGTCGGAAAGCATTTTACCTACGTAGAAACAGAAAACGAATAGAAAGAGCGTTGCTTTGCGTTTAATAAAAGCTTAGGGCGGTCTCGGTGGTACGTTAGTGAAGTTATCTGGGGACACCTTAGCCACGTACATTGTGTTGGAGAGGCACCGAGAATTCAGGAGTTCTCAAAGTTCGAGGACACAGTTGCCTTACACGTAGGCTCGGTGGCAGCCGTGGACATGGCAGTGATTTGGAGAAATGTTGTATTAGTCGGCTCTTGCTGTGATAATGCTTTGCAACAAACCTCCCCAAAACTCACTTACGTAAAGAAGAATCTAGTTTTCTCGGACCTGTGGGCTAGCTGCAGCGGCTGTCTTGTAGACCTCTCGATGGCGGGTGTTGCTCCATGCCGTGGGTCAGTTTGAGGTCTGTCCCGCACACCTTACCGTGGAGCCCAACTGTGAGGCTGCAGGTCCCCGTCTTCTCGCAGAGTTCACTGGAAGGTAAGAGGTGAGCCCAACCACACAAGGCCACGTAAGGCCTCTGGGACTCATTGAAGGCCATCGTGTCTTCCCTTGGCCTCCTGGGAACCCCCTGGCCCCAGGATGCAGCTTCCGTAGCCCAGGGCAACCGGCGGAGGGGGGCGGGCGGGGCTGCAGGAGGGTGGAACGCCGAGGTCACAGAGGGTGTGGGTGTGGCCACCTCTGCTGTGACTGAACCAAGGGCAGGGGGGCAGGGGGTCCAGGGCAGGGCCCTCAGAGCCCGGTAGGCCCAGGGGGGCGGCGCAAGCACCTAGGCCCAGGCCGAAGAGCGCCTTCTTGGTCTGCCACGGCAGGCCGGCCTCTCGCCTTGCCACTCAGGCCGCCCTCCCACTTGAAGTGTGTGTGGCACGCGTCCGCGGAGTACACCTCGCTGCACAGGTAGCCGTGGGACTGGGCGTCGTAGCTTCCTGCGGGGCGGCCGGAGGTCCCGCAGGCGGGTGGGTCCCTGGCACAGATGCGCGGAGCGGCTCCCGCCCGGCCCCCCTGAGAACCGTCGCCGTTCCGTAAGGCGGGGCGCCTGCTTCAGAATGTAAATCACGTGTCCGCTCTATGGATACGCTGTTTAGTTTACCAGGCAAGACTTTCTTGGTGAAAGAAGCAGCGTTGGCTTGCATTCTCGAGCAGGCTTCTCATCTGGCTGTGCACTGGTACGCTCTCTCTGGGTGTGCTAGTCCGCAGGGCAGGGCATCCCCTGGGCAGGGTGGAGCGTGATCTCTGCGGCCTCGTCCTGCAGCTCCTTCCTTTCATTCTCAATCATCCTGCCCACGGTGGCCTCCTCTCAGGCCTGCATACTTACAACGGCGCATTGCCCGTGCTGCCCCTCTGCAGGAAGTGTCCCTCTGTTTAGTTTGCAGCTGACTGATGCTGCCTCACCCTTCTCATCTCTTCTCAGGTGTCACTTGGTCAAGAAAGCGTCCCCTTACCTACTCAACTCATCACGTCCCCCTACCGTAGCTCACGTGACACCACGCACCTCTCGCTTATGGCCGTCGTCGCCTTTCACATCCAGTTTCAGGTAGGTAAGTTTACCCCGTGGTCCGTGAGGAAGAAGAGATCACGCCTGTTTTGCTTACTCTTGATTCCCAGCGACTAGCCTGGTTACTGATAACCTCTGTTAGAGGAGAGAAAGGAATGCACCCAATCCCTGGTGAAGCCCTGACCGTTTTCCTTTCTAGTGTCCCTCGTACTCCTCCCTGCCATCTGTGTCGCCCTTACTCCGCGTCTACCGTTTATGAGTTTACACCTGGGTTACGGTGACTGCTTCGGAGAATCGCATGCCTTTCTACCTCCCTCGCTGCGACCTCTCCCACGCCTCCCAGGGCTCTTGGGTTATGCCCTTGCCCTCTTCCGAGCCGTCCGTGGCACCCGCTGTCATCCCCATACGGCCAAGCTCCTAAGACTGACACTCAAGGCCCTCCGTAATCTGGCTTCAGTTTCACTTTCTAGACGTTTCAAGGAAGAGCGGGGTCTAAATATCTGTGCACCTCTGCTCCGTTTCATATCTACCCACGAGGTTAATTTTTTTGTTTCTTCCAGTCCATCTATTTTGCACCTCCTTCTCTGCGAAGACTTCACTGAGAATCCAAGCGATTTGTGGATCCCTTCTCTCCCCTGAAGCTGTAAACAGTTTAACAAGACATATGCGGAACTGCCGTAAGGTAATCTACATCTTATCTTCCTCTCTGGTATCTAACCTCCCTGAGAATGGGGGTACATCTCTGTGTTCTGTGCAGTTTTCAGCACAGTACTCTACACGTAGTGAATATTTGGTAAATGAACGAATAAGTGAATGAGCCACCAAGATAAGGGTATTGTCTCATTCTTTCTCTCTTTTTCCACTTTCAAGTTTCTTTAGTTAGTTTCCTCAGACAAAAGGTTTCTTTGCAGCTACACAGTGGCCAGGTCCACAGAATGTTGCAGATAGCTGCTGAAAACATCCCTCCTCCACTTGAGAATGGCTTGCTCTCCCTCTCAAGCGGAGAGAGCTGGGATTCGATATTTAATTAAGTGCCTCTGTTCACTTGGCATTTAGAGGCACTAGGGGGCGTTAGTGCTCTACAGCCGGTGAAATGCCTGTTTCGTTTGTGATTTTCCTTTGTGGAAAACAACTATCCACAGAGTGTTTTGTGCCAATTTTCCATCCTTTTAGATTGATGAAAATAATTTTAACTACGTAGAAACAGAAAACGAATAGAAAGAACTTTGCATTACATTTAATAAAAGCTTAGGGGGATCTTTGTGGTACATTAGTGAAGTTATCTGGGGAAACCTTAGCTACGTACATTGTGTTGGAGAGGCACCGAGAATTCAAGAATTCTCAAAGTTCGAGGACACAGTTGCCTTACATGTAGGCATGGTGGCAGCCATGGACATAGCAGTGATTTGGAGAATGTTGTATTAGTCAGCTCTTGCTGTGGTAATGCTTTGGAACAAATCTCCCCAAAACTCAGTTACATAAATAAGAATTTATTTTTCTTGGACCTGTGGGCTAGCTGCAGCGGCTCTCTTGTAGACCTCTCGATGGCTGGTATTGCTCCATGTTGTGGGTCAGTTTGAGGTCTGTCCCACACATCATACTGTGGAGCCCAATTGTGAGGCTGCAGGTCCCTGTCTTCTCACAAAGTTCACTGAAACATAACAGTAGAGCCCAACCACACAAGCCCACTTAAGGCCTCTGCAACTCATTTAAGGCCATGGTGTCTTCCCTTGGCATCCTGGGAACCCCCTGGCCTCAGGATGCAGCTTCTGTAGTCCATGGCAACCGGTGGAGAGGGGGCGGGGCTGCAGGAGGGTGGAACGCGGAGGTCACAGAGGGTGTGGGTGTGGCCACCTCTGCTGTGACTGAACCAAGGGCAGGGGGGCAGGGGGTCCAGGCAGGGCCCTCAGAGCCCGGTATGCCCAGGGGGGCGGCACAAGCATCTAGGCCCAGACCAAAGAGCACCTTCTTGGTCTTCGCGGCAGGCCGGCCTCTCACCTTGCCACTCAGGCCACCCTCCTACTTGAAGTGTGTGTGGAACGCGTCCGCGGAGTACACCTCGCTGCACAGGTAGCCATAGGACTGGGCGTTGTAGCTTCCTGCGAGGCGGCCGAAGGTCGCAGGCGGGTGGGTCCCTGGGATACACGCGGAGAGGCTCCTGACCGGCCCCCTGAGAACCGTCGCCGTTCCGTAAGATGGGGAGCTTGCTTCAGAATGTAAATCATATGTCCACTAGATATGCTGTTTAGTTTACCAGGCAAGACTTTCTTGGTGAAAGAAGCAGCATTGACTTGCATTCTAGAGCTCATCTTGCTGTGCACTGGCACTCTGGGTGTGCTAGTGTGCAGGGCAGGGCATCCCCTGGGCAGGATGGAGCATGATATCTGCAGCCTCGTCTTGCCCCTCCTTCCTTTCATTCTCAATCTTCCAGCCCACAGTGGCCTCCTTTCAGGCCTACATACTTACAACAGCACATTGCCCATGCTGCCCCTCTGCAGGAAATGTCCTTCTGTTTAGTTTGCAACTGATTGATGCCTCCTCATCCTTCTCATGTCTTCTCAGGTGTCACTTTGTCAAGAAGGTATCCCCTTACCTACTCAACTCATCACATCCCCCTACCATAGCTCACATAACACCATGTACCTCTCGCTTATAGCCTTCATCACATTTCACATCCAGTTTTAGATAGGTGTTTACCATATGGTCCGTGAGGAAGGGATCATGACTGTTTTGCTTACCCTTGGTTCCCAGCGACTAGCACAGTTACTGATAACCTGTGTTAAATGGAGAAATGAATGTATCCAATCAATGGTGAAGCCCTGACCGTTTTTCTTTCTAGTGTCTCTCATACTCCACCCTTCCATCTGTGTTGCCATTACTCCAGGTCTACCATTTATTATTTTACACCTGGATTACGATGATTGCTTCGGAGAATAGCATGTCTTTCTATCTTCCACCCTACAACCTCTCTTACACGTCCCAAGGCTCTTGGGTTTTGCCATTGCCCGCTTCCAATCCGTCCGTGGCATCATCGGCTGTCAGCAGACTTGCATGCAATGTTCCTTTCTTTTCTCTTTTTTTCCTTATGTCACTGGGCCATGGAAAGGCGTGAAGCACTGACACTCGCTGCCACGTGGATGTGCCCTGCGAACACGATGCTGAGCGAGAGAAGTCAGACACAAAAGGACACACAGGATGTGACACCACTGATGAGAAACTTCAAGAACAGGTAGATCCACATAGTCAGTGGGTTCCTGGTTGTCAGGGGCTGGCGAGGGGACGGAGTGATAGCTAAGGGTGTGAGGTACATTTTGGGGTGACAGAAGTGATCCAAAGCACGGCAGTAAAGATGGCTGCACAGCTCAGTAAACTGTCCCCATGCTCCCCGTTGCAGCCTGTAATAGCATCGCTCTCCGGATGAAGGGCTGACTGCAGGAAGACTGAATGCGCAGTGAGTCCTGGACCCAGACCCTGAGCTGGTGCTGCCCACATGGGGAAGTCACTGGTACTTGCGGAGCCTCCACAGAGACCGGCAGCACCCCCAGGGCCTCACAGTTCATGGCGCACCCGGCCCAAGGGCCTTCCCGCTGGTTGTCATCACCGGCTGTCACCAGACTCGCATGCAATGTTCCATTCTTTTTTTTTATCTTTTCTCTGTCCCTCAGCACGCAAAGGGGTGATGCCCTGACACTTGCTGCCACGTGTATGCACCCTGAGGACATGATGCTCAGCGAGAGCCGTCAGAAACAAAAGGACATGCAGGGTCTGACTCCACTGAGGAGAAACGTACAGAGCAGGTAGATCCACAGAGTCAGAGAGTAAGTCCCTCGTTGTCAGGGGCTGCCGTGGGGGCGGAGTGATAGCTAAGGGCGTGAGGGACATTTTTGAGGTGACGTAAATGGTCCAAAACATGGCAGTAGTGATGGCTGCACAGCTTGGTAAACTGTCCCCCACACACCGGTGCAGCCTTTGAGAGCATCGCTCTCAGGAAGAAGGGCTGACCACACGAAGACTGAATGAGCAGTGGCTCCTGGGCCCAGACACTCAGCTGGCACCCCCCACGTGGGGAAGTCACTGGGGCTTTCTGAGCCTCCCTGGAGACTGGCAGCAGCCCCAGGACCTCACAGAGCACGGTGCGCCCATCCCCAGAGCCTCCCCTCTGTTTCTCATCACCGGCTGTCAACAGACTTGCATGCAATGTTCTTTTCTTTTATCTTCTCTGCTTTACGTCACTAGGCCATGCAAAGTGGTGAAGCCCTGACACTCGCTGCCACTTGGATGCACCCTGAGACTTCTACGCTATGGGAGAGAAGTCAGACACAGAAGGACACACAGGGTGTGACCCCACTGAGGAGAAACGTCCAGAACAGGTAGATCCACATAGGCAGAGAGTGGGTTCCTGGTTGTCAGGGGCTGGCGAGAGGATGCAGTGATTGGTAAGGGCCTGAGGGATATTTTGGGGGTGATGGAAATGATCCAAAGCACGGCTTTGGATCATGGAAATGATCCAAAGCACGGCAGTAGGGAGGGCTGCACAGCTCAGTAAACTGTCCCCATGCTTCCCGTTGTAGCCTGTGAGAACATCGCTCTCAGAACGAAGGGCTGACTGCAGGAAGACTGAACATGCAGTGGGTCCTGGGCCCAGACTCTCAGTTGATGGCTCCCCACTTGGGGTAGTGACTGGGAGTTGCTGAGCCTCCTCAGAGACTCGCAGCAGCCCCAGGGCCTCACAGGGCACGGCGCCCCCTGCCCCAGAGCCTTCCCTCTGGTTCTCATCACCAGCTGTCACCAGACTTACATGCAATGTTCCATTCTTTTCTTTTATCTTTTTTCTGTTCCTCAGCATGAAAAGGGTGAACCCCTGACACTCGCTGCCACCTGGATGCACCCTGAGGACACGATGGTCGGCGAGACAAGTCAGACACAGAAGGACACACAGGGTCTGACCACACTGAGGAGAAACGTCCAGAAAAGGTAGATCCACAGAGGCAGAAAGTAAGTCCCTGGTTGTCAGGGGCTGCCGAGGAGACGGATTAATAGCCAAGGGCGTGAGGGACATTTTCGGGGTGACGGAAATGGTCGAACAAATGGCAGTTGTGATGGCTTCACAGCTTAGTAAACTGTTGCCCGCGCTCCCGTGCGGCCTGTGAGAGCATCGCTCTCAGGACGAAGGGCTGGCCACAGGAAGACTGAACGAGCAGTGGGTCCCTGGCAAAGACGCCCATTTGGCGGCCCCCCACTTGGGGTAGTGACTGGGAGTTGGTGAGCCTCCAAGGAGACTGGCAGCAACCCCAGGGCCTCACAGGGCCCGGCGCCCCCGGTCACAGTGCCTTCCCTCGGGTTCTCATCACCAGTTGTCACCAGACTTGCGCGCAACGTTCCTCTCTTTTCTTTCTTCTTTTCTCAGTCCTTCTGCATGCAAAGAGGTGAACCCCTGACACTTGATGCCACGTGGATGCACCCTGAGGACACGATGGTCGGCGAGACAAGTCAGACACAGAAGGGCATATAGGGTCTCACCCCACTGAGGAGAAACGTCAAGAACAGCTAGATCCAGAGGGGAGGCTTTGGGGCCCATGATGCTGTTCACTGTGAGGACCTGGGGCTGCTGCCAGTCTCCGTGGAGGCTCTGGAAGCCCCAGTGACTTCCCCACGTACGGGGCGCCAGCTGAGCATCTGGGCACAGGACTCACTGTTCGTTCAGTCTTTCTGCGATCAAACCTTTGTTCACTTGGCATTTACAGACACCAAGGGCATTAGTGCTCTACACTCAGTGTAATGCCTGTTTTGTTTGTGATTTTCCTTTGTGGATAACAACTATCCACAAAATGTTTTGTTCCAATTTTCCATCCTTTTAGATTGATAAAAATCATTTTAACTACGTAGAAACAAAAAATGAATAGAAAGAACTTTGCATTACATTTAATAAAAGTTTAGGGAGATCTTTGTGGTACATTAGTGAAGTTATTTGGGGAAAGTTTAGCCATGTACATTGTGTTGGAGAGGCACCGAGAATTCAGGAGTTCTCAAAGTTTGAGGACACAATTGCCTTATATGTAGGCATGGTGGCAGCCATGTACATAGCAGTGATTTGGAGGATGTTCTATTAGTCAGCTCTTGCTGTGATAATGCTTTGGAACAAATCTCCCCAAAACTCAGTTACATAAATAAGAATTTATTTTTCTTGGACCTGTGGGCTAGCTGCAGCGGCTCTCTTTTAGACCTCTAAATGGCTGGTATTGCTCCATGTTTTGGGTCAGTTTGAGGTGTGTCGCACACATCTTACTGTGGAGCCCAACTGTGAGGATGCAGCTCCCAGGCCCTGTCTTCTCACAAAGTTCACTGAAACATAAGAGGTGAGCCCAACCACACAAGCCCACTTAAGGCCTCTGCGACTCATTTAAGGCCATCGTGTCTTCCCTTGGCATCCTCGGAACCCCCTGGCCTCAGGATGCAGCTTCTGTAGTTCATGGCAACCTGCGGAGAGGGGGCGGGGCTGCAGGAGGGTGGAACACTGACCTCACAGAGGGTGTGGGTGTGGCCACCTCTGCTGTGACTGAACCAAGTGCAGGGGAGCAGGGGGTCCAGGCAGGGCCCTCAGAGCCCGGCAGGCCCAGGGAGGTGGCACGAGCATCTCGGCCCAGGACAAAGAGCGCCTTCTTGGTCTGCACGGCAGGCCGGCCTCTCACCTTGCCACTGAGTCCGCCCTCCGACTTGAAGTGTGTGCGGAACGTGTCTGCGGAATACACCTCGCTGCACAGATAGCCATAGGAGTCGGCGCTTAGCTTCCTGCCAGGCAGCTGAAGGTCGCAGGCAGGTGGGTCCCTGGGACACACGCGGGGAGGCTCCTGACCGACCCCCTGAGAACTGTTGCCGTTCCGTAAGTTAAGGAGCTTGTTTCAGAATGTAAATGATATGTCCACTAGATATGCTGTTTAGTTTAACAGGCAATACTTTCTTGGTGAAAGAAGCAGCGTTGACTTGCATTCTAGAGCAGGCTTCTCTTCTGGCTGTGCACTGGCACTCTGGGTGCGCTAGTCCGCAGGGCAGGGCATCCCCTGGGCAGGGTGGAGCATGATTTCTGCAGCCTCGTCTTGCCCCTCCTTCCTTTCATTCTCAATCTTCCAGCCCACGGTGGCCTCCTCTCAGGCCTGCATACTTACAACGGCGCATTGCCCGTGCTGCCCCTCTGCAGGAAGTGTCCCTCTGTTTAGTTTGCAGCTGACTGATGCCGCCTCACCCTTCTCATCTCTTCTCAGGTGTCACTTGGTCAAGAAAGCGTCCCCTTACCTACTCAACTCATCACGTCCCCCTACCGTAGCTCACGTGACACCACGCACCTCTCGCTTATGGCCGTCGTCGCCTTTCACATCCAGTTTCAGGTAGGTAAGTTTACCCCGTGGTCCGTGAGGAAGAAGAGATCACGCCTGTTTTGCTTACTCTTGATTCCCAGCGACTAGCCCGGTTACTGATAACCTCTGTTAGAGGGAGAAAGGAATGCACCCAATCCCTGGTGAAGCCCTGACCGTTTTCCTTTCTAGTGTCCCTCGTACTCCTCCCTGCCATCTGTGTCGCCCTTTCTCCGCGTCTACCGTTTATGAGTTTACACCTGGGTTATGGTGACTGCTTCGGAGAATCGCATGCCTTTCTACCTCCCTCGCTGCGACCTCTCCTACGCCTCCCAGGGCTCTTGGGTTATGCCCTTGCCCTCTTCCGAGCCGTCCGTGGCACCCGCTGTCAACCCCATACGGCCAAGCTCCTAAGACTGACACTCAAGGCCCTCCGTAATTTGGCTTCAGTTTCACTTTCTAGACGTTTCAAGGAAGAACGGGGTCTAAATATCTGTGCACCTCTGCTCCGTTTCATATCTACCCACGAGGTTAATTTTTTCGTTTCTTCCAGTCCACCTATTTTGCACCTCCTTCTCTGCGAAGACTTCACTGAGAATCCAAGCGATTTGTGGATCCCTTCTCTCCCCTGAAGCTGTAAACAGTTTAACAAGACATGTGCGGAACTGCCGTAAGGTAATCTACATCTTGTCTCCCTCTCTGGTATCTAACCTCCCTGCGAATGGGGGTACGTCTCCGTGTTCTGTGCGGTTTTCAGCACGGTACTCTCTACACGTAGTGGATATTTGCTTTGGTAAGTGGACGAATAAGTGAATGAGTCACCAAGATAAGGGTATTGTCTCATTCTTTCTCGCGTTTTCCACTTTCAAGTTTCTTTAGTTAGTTTCCTCAGACAAAAGGTTTCTTTGTAGCTACACAGTGGCCAGGTCCACAGAATGTTGCAGATAGCTGCTGGAAACATCCCTCCTCCACTTGGGAATGGCTTGCTCTCCCTCTCAAGCGGAGAGAGCTGGGATTCGATATTTAATTAAGTGCCTCTGTCCACTTGGCATTTAGAGGCACTAGGGGGCGTTAGTGCTCTACACCCGGTGAAATGCCTGTTTCGTTTGTGATTTTCCTTTGTGGAAAACAACTATCCACAGAGTGTTTTGTGCCAATTTTCCATCCTTTTAGATTGTCGGAGAGCATTTTACCTACGTAGAAACAGAAAACGAATAGAAAGAGCGTTGCTTTGCGTTTAATAAAAGCTTAGGGCGGTCTCGGTGGTACGTTAGTGAAGTTATCTGGGGACACCTTAGCCACGTACATTGTGTTGGAGAGGCACCGAGAATTCAGGAGTTCTCAAAGTTCGAGGACACAGTTGCCTTACACGTAGGCTCCGTGGCAGCCGTGGACATGGCAGTGATTTGGAGAATGTTGTATTAGTCGGCTCTTGCTGTGATAATGCTTTGCAACAAATCTCCCCAAAACTCACTTACGTAAAGAAGAATCTAGTTTCCTCGGACCTGTGGGCTAGCTGCAGCGGCTGTCTTGTAGACCTCTCGATGGCGGGTGTTGCTCCATGCCGTGGGTCAGTTTGAGGTCTGTCCCGCACACCTTACCGTGGAGCCCAACTGTGAGGCTGCAGGTCCCCGTCTTCTCGCAGAGTTCACTGGAAGGTAAGAGGTGAGCCCAACCACACAAGGCCACGTAAGGCCTCTGGGACTCATTGAAGGCCATCGTGTCTTCCCTTGGCCTCCTGGGAACCCCCTGGCCCCAGGATGCAGCTTCCGTAGCCCAGGGCAACCGACGGAGGGGGGCGGGCGGGGCTGCAGGAGGGTGGAACGCCGAGGTCACAGAGGGTGTGGGTGTGGCCACCTCTGCTGTGACTGAACCAAGGGCAGGGGGGCAGGGGGTCCAGGGCAGGGCCCTCAGAGCCCGGTAGGCCCAGGGGGGCGGCGCAAGCACCTAGGCCCAGGCCGAAGAGCGCCTTCTTGGTCTGCCGCGGCAGGCCGGCCTCTCGCCTTGCCACTCAGGCCGCCCTCCCACTTGAAGTGTGTGTGGCACGCGTCCGCGGAGTACACCTCGCTGCACAGGTAGCCGTGGGACTGGGCGTCGTAGCTTCCTGCGGGGCGGCCGGAGGTCCCGCAGGCGGGTGGGTCCCTGGCACAGACGCGCGGAGCGGCTCCCGCCCGGCCCCCCTGAGAACCGTCGCCGTTCCGTAAGGCGGGGCGCCTGCTTCAGAATGTAAATCACGTGTCCGCTCTATGGATACGCTGTTTAGTTTACCAGGCAAGACTTTCTTGGTGAAAGGAGCAGCGTTGGCTTGCATTCTCGAGCAGGCTTCTCATCTGGCTGTGCACTGGTACTCTCTCTCTGGGTGTATTAGTCCGCAGGGCAGGGCATCCCCTGGGCAGGGTGGAGCGTGATCTCTGCGGCCTCGTCCTGCAGCTCCTTCCCTTCATTCTCAATCATCCTGCCCACGGTGGCCTCCTCTCAGGCCTGCATACTTACAACGGCGCATTGCCCGTGCTGCCCCTCTGCAGGAAGTGTCCCTCTGTTTAGTTTGCAGCTGACTGATGCCGCCTCACCCTTCTCATCTCTTCTCAGGTGTCACTTGGTCAAGAAAGCGTCCCCTTACCTACTCAACTCATCACGTCCCCCTACCGTAGCTCACGTGACACCACGCACCTCTCGCTTATGGCCGTCGTCGCCTTTCGCATCCAGTTTCAGGTAGGTAAGTGTACCCCGTGGTCCGTGAGGAAGAAGAGATCACGCCTGTTTTGCTTACTCTTGATTCCCAGCGACTAGCCCGGTTACTGATAACCTCTGTTAGAGGGAGAAAGGAATGCACCCAATCCCTGGTGAAGCCCTGACCGTTTTCCTTTCTAGTGTCCCTCGTACTCCTCCCTGCCATCTGTGTCGCCCTTACTCCGCGTCTACCGTTTATGAGTTTACACCTGGGTTACGGTGACTGCTTCGGAGAATCGCATGCCTTTCTACCTCCCTCGCTGCGACCTCTCCTACGCCTCCCAGGGCTCTTGGGTTATGCCCTTGCCCTCTTCCGAGCCGTCCGTGGCACCCGCTGTCAACCCCATACGGCCAAGCTCCTAAGACTGACACTCAAGGCCCTCCGTAATTTGGCTTCAGTTTCACTTTCTAGACGTTTCAAGGAAGAATGGGGTCTAAATATCTGTGCACTTCTGCTCCGTTTCATATCTACCCACGAGGTTAATTTTTTTGTTTCTTCCACTCCACCTATTTTGCACCTCCTTCTCTGGGAAGACTTCACTGAGAATCCAAGCGATTTGTGGATCCCTTCTCTCCCCTGAAGCTGTAAACAGTTTAACAAGACATGTGCGGAACTGCCGTAAGGTAATCTACATCTTGTCTCCCTCTCTGGTATCTAACCTCCCTGTGAATGGGGGTACGTCTCCGTGTTCTGTGCGGTTTTCAGCACGGTACTCTCTACACGTAGTGGATATTTGCTTTGGTAAGTGGACGAATAAGTGAATGAGTCACCAAGATAAGGGTATTGTCTCATTCTTTCTCGCTTTTTCCACTTTCAAGTTTCTTTAGTTAGTTTCCTCAGACAAAAGGTTTCTTTGTAGCTACACAGTGGCCAGGTCCACAGAATGTTGCAGATAGCTGCTGAAAACATCCCTCCTCCACTTGAGAATGGCTTGCTCTCCCTCTCAAGCGGAGAGAGCTGGGATTCGATATTTAATTAAGTGCCTCTGTCCACTTGGCATTTAGAGGCACTAGGGGGCGTTAGTGCTCTACACCCGGTGAAATGCCTGTTTCGTTTGTGATTTTCCTTTGTGAAAAACAACTATCCACAGAGTGTTTTGTGCCAATTTTCCATCCTTTTAGATTGTCGGAGAGCATTTTACCTACGTAGAAACAGAAAACGAATAGAAAGAGCGTTGCTTTGCGTTTAATAAAAGCTTAGGGCGGTCTCGGTGGTACGTTAGTGAAGTTATCTGGGGACACCTTAGCCACGTACATTGTGTTGGAGAGGCACCGAGAATTCAGGAGTTCTCAAAGTTCGAGGACACAGTTGCCTTACACGTAGGCTCGGTGGCAGCCGTGGACATGGCAGTGATTTGGAGAATGTTGTATTAGTCGGCTCTTGCTGTGATAATGCTTTGCAACAAACCTCCCCAAAACTCACTTACGTAAAGAAGAATCTAGTTTTCTCGGACCTGTGGGCTAGCTGCAGCGGCTCTCTTGTAGACCTCTCGATGGCGGGTGTTGGTCCATGCCGTGGGTCAGTTTGAGGTCTGTCCCGCACACCTTACCGTGGAGCCCAACTGTGAGGCTGCAGGTCCCCGTCTTCTCGCAGAGTTCACTGGAAGGTAAGAGGTGAGCCCAACCACACAAGGCCACGTAAGGCCTCTGGGACTCATTGAAGGCCATCGTGTCTTCCCTTGGCCTCCTGGGAACCCCCTGGCCCCAGGATGCAGCTTCCGTAGCCCAGGGCAACCGACGGAGGGGGGCGGGCGGGGCTGCAGGAGGGTGGAACGCCGAGGTCACAGAGGGTGTGGGTGTGGCCACCTCTGCTGTGACTGAACCAAGGGCAGGGGGGCAGGGGGTCCAGGGCAGGGCCCTCAGAGCCCGGTAGGCCCAGGGGGGCGGCGCAAGCACCTAGGCCCAGGCCGAAGAGCGCCTTCTTGGTCTGCCGCGGCAGGCCGGCCTCTCGCCTTGCCACTCAGGCCGCCCTCCCACTTGAAGTGTGTGTGGCACGCGTCCGTGGAGTACACCTCGCTGCACAGGTAGCCGTGGGACTGGGCGTCGTAGCTTCCTGCGGGGCGGCCGGAGGTCCCGCAGGCGGGTGGGTCCCTGGCACAGACGCGCGGAGCGGCTCCCGCCCGGCCCCCCTGAGAACCGTCGCCGTTCCGTAAGGCGGGGCGCCTGCTTCAGAATGTAAATCACGTGTCCGCTCTATGGATACGCTGTTTAGTTTACCAGGCAAGACTTTCTTGGTGAAAGAAGCAGCGTTGGCTTGCATTCTCGAGCAGGCTTCTCATCTGGCTGTGCACTGGTACGCTCTCTCTGGGTGTGCTAGTCCGCAGGGCAGGGCATCCCCTGGGCAGGGTGGAGCGTGATCTCTGCGGCCTCGTCCTGCAGCTCCTTCCTTTCATTCTCAATCATCCTGCCCACGGTGGCCTCCTCTCAGGCCTGCATACTTACAACGGCGCATTGCCCGTGCTGCCCCTCTGCAGGAAGTGTCCCTCTGTTTAGTTTGCAGCTGACTGATGCCGCCTCACCCTTCTCATCTCTTCTCAGGTGTCACTTGGTCAAGAAAGCGTCCCCTTACCTACTCAACTCATCACGTCCCCCTACCGTAGCTCACGTGACACCACGCACCTCTCGCTTATGGCCGTCGTCGCCTTTCACATCCAGTTTCAGGTAGGTAAGTTTACCCCGTGGTCCGTGAGGAAGAAGAGATCACGCCTGTTTTGCTTACTCTTGATTCCCAGCGACTAGCCCGGTTACTGATAACCTCTGTTAGAGGAGAGAAAGGAATGCACCCAATCCCTGGTGAAGCCCTGACCGTTTTCCTTTCTAGTGTCCCTCGTACTCCTCCCTGCCATCTGTGTCGCCCTTACTCCGCGTCTACCATTTATGAGTTTACACCTGGGTTACGGTGACTGCTTCGGAGAATCGCATGCCTTTCTACCTCCCTCGCTGCGACCTCTCCCACGCCTCCCAGGGCTCTTGGGTTATGCCCTTGCCCTCTTCCGAGCCGTCCGTGGCACCCGCTGTCATCCCCATACGGCCAAGCTCCTAAGACTGACACTCAAGGCCCTCCGTAATCTGGCTTCAGTTTCACTTTCTAGACGTTTCAAGGAAGAACGGGGTCTAAATATCTGTGCACCTCTGCTCCGTTTCATATCTACCCACGAGGTTGATTTTTTTGTTTCTTCCAGTCCACCTATTTTGCACCTCCTTCTCTGCGAAGCCTTCACTGAGAATCCAAGCGATTTGTGGATCCCTTCTCTCCCCTGAAGCTGTAAACAGTTTAACAAGACATGTGCGGAACTGCCGTAAGGTAATCTACATCTTGTCTCCCTCTCTGGTATCTAACCTCCCCGCGAGTGGGGGTACGTCTCCGTGTTCTGTGCGGTTTTCAGCACAGTACTCTCTACACGTAGTGGATATTTGCTTTGGTAAGTGGACGAATAAGTGAATGAGTCACCAAGATAAGGGTATTGTCTTATTCTTTCTCGCTTTTTCCACTTTCAAGTTTCTTTAGTTAGTTTCTTCAGACAAAAGGTTTCTTTGTAGCTACACAGTGGCCAGGTCCACAGAATGTTGCAGATAGCTGCTGAAAACATCCCTCCTCCACTTGAGAATGGCTTGCTCTCCCTCTCAAGCGGAGAGAGCTGGGATTCGATATTTAATTAAGTGCCTCTGTTCACTTGGCATTTAGAGGCACTAGGGGGCGTTAGTGCTCTACACCCGGTGAAATGCCTGTTTCGTTTGTGATTTTCCTTTGTGAAAAACAACTATCCACAGAGTGTTTTGTGCCAATTTTCCATCCTTTTAGATTGTCGGAAAGCATTTTACCTACGTAGAAACAGAAAACGAATAGAAAGAGCGTTGCTTTGCGTTTAATAAAAGCTTAGGGCGGTCTCGGTGGTACGTTAGTGAAGTTATCTGGGGACACCTTAGCCACGTACATTGTGTTGGAGAGGCACCGAGAATTCAGGAGTTCTCAAAGTTCGAGGACACAGTTGCCTTACACGTAGGCTCGGTGGCAGCCGTGGACATGGCAGTGATTTGGAGAAATGTTGTATTAGTCGGCTCTTGCTGTGATAATGCTTTGCAACAAACCTCCCCAAAACTCACTTACGTAAAGAAGAATCTAGTTTTCTCGGACCTGTGGGCTAGCTGCAGCGGCTGTCTTGTAGACCTCTCGATGGCGGGTGTTGCTCCATGCCGTGGGTCAGTTTGAGGTCTGTCCCGCACACCTTACCGTGGAGCCCAACTGTGAGGCTGCAGGTCCCCGTCTTCTCGCAGAGTTCACTGGAAGGTAAGAGGTGAGCCCAACCACACAAGGCCACGTAAGGCCTCTGGGACTCATTGAAGGCCATCGTGTCTTCCCTTGGCCTCCTGGGAACCCCCTGGCCCCAGGATGCAGCTTCCGTAGCCCAGGGCAACCGGCGGAGGGGGGCGGGCGGGGCTGCAGGAGGGTGGAACGCCGAGGTCACAGAGGGTGTGGGTGTGGCCACCTCTGCTGTGACTGAACCAAGGGCAGGGGGGCAGGGGGTCCAGGGCAGGGCCCTCAGAGCCCGGTAGGCCCAGGGGTGCGGCGCAAGCACCTAGGCCCAGGCCGAAGAGCGCCTTCTTGGTCTGCCACGGCAGGCCGGCCTCTCGCCTTGCCACTCAGGCCGCCCTCCCACTTGAAGTGTGTGTGGCACGCGTCCGCGGAGTACACCTCGCTGCACAGGTAGCCGTGGGACTGGGCGTCGTAGCTTCCTGCGGGGCGGCCGGAGGTCCCACAGGCGGGTGGGTCCCTGGCACAGACGCGCGGAGCGGCTCCCGCCCGGCCCCCCTGAGAACCGTCGCCGTTCCGTAAGGCGGGGCGCCTGCTTCAGAATGTAAATCACGTGTCCGCTCTATGGATACGCTGTTTAGTTTACCAGGCAAGACTTTCTTGGTGAAAGAAGCAGCGTTGGCTTGCATTCTCGAGCAGGCTTCTCATCTGGCTGTGCACTGGTACGCTCTCTCTGGGTGTGCTAGTCCGCAGGGCAGGGCATCCCCTGGGCAGGGTGGAGCGTGATCTCTGCGGCCTCGTCCTGCAGCTCCTTCCTTTCATTCTCAATCATCCTGCCCACGGTGGCCTCCTCTCAGGCCTGCATACTTACAACGGCGCATTGCCCGTGCTGCCCCTCTGCAGGAAGTGTCCCTCTGTTTAGTTTGCAGCTGACTGATGCCGCCTCACCCTTCTCATCTCTTCTCAGGTGTCACTTGGTCAAGAAAGCGTCCCCTTACCTACTCAACTCATCACGTCCCCCTACCGTAGCTCACGTGACACCACGCACCTCTCGCTTATGGCCGTCGTCGCCTTTCACATCCAGTTTCAGGTAGGTAAGTTTACCCCGTGGTCCGTGAGGAAGAAGAGATCACGCCTGTTTTGCTTACTCTTGATTCCCAGCGACTAGCCCGGTTACTGATAACCTCTGTTAGAGGAGAGAAAGGAATGCACCCAATCCCTGGTGAAGCCCTGACCGTTTTCCTTTCTAGTGTCCCTCGTACTCCTCCCTGCCATCTGTGTCGCCCTTACTCCGCGTCTACCGTTTATGAGTTTACACCTGGGTTACGGTGACTGCTTCGGAGAATCGCATGCCTTTCTACCTCCCTCGCTGCGACCTCTCCTACGCCTCCCAGGGCTCTTGGGTTATGCCCTTGCCCTCTTCCGAGCCGTCCGTGGCACCCGCTGTCATCCCCATACGGCCAAGCTCCTAAGACTGACACTCAAGGCCCTCCGTAATCTGGCTTCAGTTTCACTTTCTAGACGTTTCAAGGAAGAACGGGGTCTAAATATCTGTGCACCTCTGCTCCGTTTCATATCTACCCACGAGGTTGATTTTTTTGTTTCTTCCAGTCCACCTATTTTGCACCTCCTTCTCTGCGAAGCCTTCACTGAGAATCCAAGCGATTTGTGGATCCCTTCTCTCCCCTGAAGCTGTAAACAGTTTAACAAGACATGTGCGGAACTGCCGTAAGGTAATCTACATCTTGTCTCCCTCTCTGGTATCTAACCTCCCCGCGAGTGGGGGTACGTCTCCGTGTTCTGTGCGGTTTTCAGCACAGTACTCTCTACACGTAGTGGATATTTGCTTTGGTAAGTGGACGAATAAGTGAATGAGTCACCAAGATAAGGGTATTGTCTTATTCTTTCTCGCTTTTTCCACTTTCAAGTTTCTTTAGTTAGTTTCTTCAGACAAAAGGTTTCTTTGTAGCTACACAGTGGCCAGGTCCACAGAATGTTGCAGATAGCTGCTGAAAACATCCCTCCTCCACTTGAGAATGGCTTGCTCTCCCTCTCAAGCGGAGAGAGCTGGGATTCGATATTTAATTAAGTGCCTCTGTTCACTTGGCATTTAGAGGCACTAGGGGGCGTTAGTGCTCTACACCCGGTGAAATGCCTGTTTCGTTTGTGATTTTCCTTTGTGAAAAACAACTATCCACAAAGTGTTTTGTGCCAATTTTCCATCCTTTTAGATTGTCGGAAAGCATTTTACCTACGTAGAAACAGAAAACGAATAGAAAGAGCGTTGCTTTGCGTTTAATAAAAGCTTAGGGCGGTCTCGGTGGTACGTTAGTGAAGTTATCTGGGGACACCTTAGCCACGTACATTGTGTTGGAGAGGCACCGAGAATTCAGGAGTTCTCAAAGTTCGAGGACACAGTTGCCTTACACGTAGGCTCGGTGGCAGCCGTGGACATGGCAGTGATTTGGAGAAATGTTGTATTAGTCGGCTCTTGCTGTGATAATGCTTTGCAACAAACCTCCCCAAAACTCACTTACGTAAAGAAGAATCTAGTTTTCTCGGACCTGTGGGCTAGCTGCAGCGGCTGTCTTGTAGACCTCTCGATGGCGGGTGTTGCTCCATGCCGTGGGTCAGTTTGAGGTCTGTCCCGCACACCTTACCGTGGAGCCCAACTGTGAGGCTGCAGGTCCCCGTCTTCTCGCAGAGTTCACTGGAAGGTAAGAGGTGAGCCCAACCACACAAGGCCACGTAAGGCCTCTGGGACTCATTGAAGGCCATCGTGTCTTCCCTTGGCCTCCTGGGAACCCCCTGGCCCCAGGATGCAGCTTCCGTAGCCCAGGGCAACCGGCGGAGGGGGGCGGGCGGGGCTGCAGGAGGGTGGAACGCCGAGGTCACAGAGGGTGTGGGTGTGGCCACCTCTGCTGTGACTGAACCAAGGGCAGGGGGGCAGGGGGTCCAGGGCAGGGCCCTCAGAGCCCGGTAGGCCCAGGGGGGCGGCGCAAGCACCTAGGCCCAGGCCGAAGAGCGCCTTCTTGGTCTGCCACGGCAGGCCGGCCTCTCGCCTTGCCACTCAGGCCGCCCTCCCACTTGAAGTGTGTGTGGCACGCGTCCGCGGAGTACACCTCGCTGCACAGGTAGCCGTGGGACTGGGCGTCGTAGCTTCCTGCGGGGCGGCCGGAGGTCCCGCAGGCGGGTGGGTCCCTGGCACAGACGCGCGGAGCGGCTCCCGCCCGGCCCCCCTGAGAACCGTCGCCGTTCCGTAAGGCGGGGCGCCTGCTTCAGAATGTAAATCACGTGTCCGCTCTATGGATACGCTGTTTAGTTTACCAGGCAAGACTTTCTTGGTGAAAGAAGCAGCGTTGGCTTGCATTCTCGAGCAGGCTTCTCATCTGGCTGTGCACTGGTACGCTCTCTCTGGGTGTGCTAGTCCGCAGGGCAGGGCATCCCCTGGGCAGGGTGGAGCGTGATCTCTGCGGCCTCGTCCTGCAGCTCCTTCCTTTCATTCTCAATCATCCTGCCCACGGTGGCCTCCTCTCAGGCCTGCATACTTACAACGGCGCATTGCCCGTGCTGCCCCTCTGCAGGAAGTGTCCCTCTGTTTAGTTTGCAGCTGACTGATGCCGCCTCACCCTTCTCATCTCTTCTCAGGTGTCACTTGGTCAAGAAAGCGTCCCCTTACCTACTCAACTCATCACGTCCCCCTACCGTAGCTCACGTGACACCACGCACCTCTCGCTTATGGCCGTCGTCGCCTTTCACATCCAGTTTCAGGTAGGTAAGTTTACCCCGTGGTCCGTGAGGAAGAAGAGATCACGCCTCTTTTGCTTACTCTTGATTCCCAGCGACTAGCCCGGTTACTGATAACCTCTGTTAGAGGAGAGAAAGGAATGCACCCAATCCCTGGTGAAGCCCTGACCGTTTTCCTTTCTAGTGTCCCTCGTACTCCTCCCTGCCATCTGTGTCGCCCTTACTCCGCGTCTACCGTTTATGAGTTTACACCTGGGTTACGGTGACTGCTTCGGAGAATCGCATGCCTTTCTACCTCCCTCGCTGCGACCTCTCCCACGCCTCCCAGGGCTCTTGGGTTATGCCCTTGCCCTCTTCCGAGCCGTCCGTGGCACCCGCTGTCATCCCCATACGGCCAAGCTCCTAAGACTGACACTCAAGGCCCTCCGTAATCTGGCTTCAGTTTCACTTTCTAGACGTTTCAAGGAAGAACGGGGTCTAAATATCTGTGCACCTCTGCTCCGTTTCATATCTACCCACGAGGTTGATTTTTTTGTTTCTTCCAGTCCACCTATTTTGCACCTCCTTCTCTGCGAAGCCTTCACTGAGAATCCAAGCGATTTGTGGATCCCTTCTCTCCCCTGAAGCTGTAAACAGTTTAACAAGACATGTGCGGAACTGCCGTAAGGTAATCTACATCTTGTCTCCCTCTCTGGTATCTAACCTCCCCGCGAGTGGGGGTACGTCTCCGTGTTCTGTGCGGTTTTCAGCAGAGTACTCTCTACACGTAGTGGATATTTGCTTTGGTAAGTGGACGAATAAGTGAATGAGTCACCAAGATAAGGGTATTGTCTTATTCTTTCTCGCTTTTTCCACTTTCAAGTTTCTTTAGTTAGTTTCTTCAGACAAAAGGTTTCTTTGTAGCTACACAGTGGCCACGTCCACAGAATGTTGCAGATAGCTGCTGAAAACATCCCTCCTCCACTTGAGAATGGCTTGCTCTCCCTCTCAAGCGGAGAGAGCTGGGATTCGATATTTAATTAAGTGCCTCTGTTCACTTGGCATTTAGAGGCACTAGGGGGCGTTAGTGCTCTACACCCGGTGAAATGCCTGTTTCGTTTGTGATTTTCCTTTGTGAAAAACAACTATCCACAGAGTGTTTTGTGCCAATTTTCCATCCTTTTAGATTGTCGGAGAGCATTTTACCTACGTAGAAACAGAAAACGAATAGAAAGAGCGTTGCTTTGCGTTTAATAAAAGCTTAGGGCGGTCTCGGTGGTACGTTAGTGAAGTTATCTGGGGACACCTTAGCCACGTACATTGTGTTGGAGAGGCACCGAGAATTCAGGAGTTCTCAAAGTTCGAGGACACAGTTGCCTTACACGTAGGCTCGGTGGCAGCCGTGGACATGGCAGTGATTTGGAGAATGTTGTATTAGTCGGCTCTTGCTGTGATAATGCTTTGCAACAAATCTCCCCAAAACTCACTTACGTAAAGAAGAATCTAGTTTTCTGGGACCTGTGGGCTAGCTGCAGCGGCTCTCTTGTAGACCTCTCGATGGCGGGTGTTGCTCCATGCCGTGGGTCAGTTTGAGGTCTGTCTCGCACACCTTACTGTGGAGCCCAACTGTGAGGCTGCAGGTCCCCGTCTTCTCGCAGAGTTCACTGGAATGTAAGAGGTGAGCCCAACCACACAAGGCCACGTAAGGCCTCTGGGACTCATTGAAGGCCATCGTGTCTTCCCTTGGCCTCCTGGGAACCCCCTGGCCCCAGGATGCAGCTTCCGTAGCCCAGGGCAACCGGCGGAGGGGGGCGGGCGGGGCTGCAGGAGGGTGGAACGCCGAGGTCACAGAGGGTGTGGGTGTGGCCACCTCTGCTGTGACTGAACCAAGGGCAGGGGGGCAGGGGGTCCAGGGCAGGGCCCTCAGAGCCCGGTAGGCCCAGGGGGGCGGCGCAAGCACCTAGGCCGAGGCCGAAGAGCGCCTTCTTGGTCTGCCTCGGCAGGCCGGCCTCTCGACTTGCCACTCAGGCCGCCCTCCCACTTGAAGTGTGTGTGGCACGCGTCCGCGGAGTACACCTCGCTGCACAGGTAGCCGTGGGACTGGGCGTCGTAGCTTCCTGCGGGGCGGCCGGAGGTCCCGCAGGCGGGTGGGTCCCTGGCACAGACGCGCGGAACGGCTCCCGCCCGGCCCCCCTGAGAACCTTCGCCGTTCCGTAAGGCGGGGCGCCTGCTTCAGAATGTAAATCACGTGTCCGCTCTATGGATACGCTGTTTAGTTTACCAGGCAAGACTTTCTTGGTGAAAGAAGCAGCGTTGGCTTGCATTCTCGAGCAGGCTTCTCATCTGGCTGTGCACTGGTACGCTCTCTCTGGGTGTGCTAGTCCGCAGGGCAGGGCATCCCCTGGGCAGGGTGGAGCGTGATCTCTGCGGCCTCGTCCTGCAGCTCCTTCCTTTCATTCTCAATCATCCTGCCCACGGTGGCCTCCTCTCAGGCCTGCATACTTACAACGGCGCATTGCCCGTGCTGCCCCTCTGCAGGAAGTGTCCCTCTGTTTAGTTTGCAGCTGACTGATGCCGCCTCACCCTTCTCATCTCTTCTCAGGTGTCACTTGGTCAAGAAAGCGTCCCCTTACCTACTCAACTCATCACGTCCCCCTACCGTAGCTCACGTGACACCACGCACCTCTCGCTTATGGCCGTCGTCGCCTTTCACATCCAGTTTCAGGTAGGTAAGTTTACCCCGTGGTCCGTGAGGAAGAAGAGATCACGCCTCTTTTGCTTACTCTTGATTCCCAGCGACTAGCCCGGTTACTGATAACCTCTGTTAGAGGAGAGAAAGGAATGCACCCAATCCCTGGTGAAGCCCTGACCGTTTTCCTTTCTAGTGTCCCTCGTACTCCTCCCTGCCATCTGTGTCGCCCTTGCTCCGCGTCTACCGTTTATGAGTTTACACCTGGGTTACGGTGACTGCTTCGGAGAATCGCATGCCTTTCTACCTCCCTCGCTGCGACCTCTCCCACGCCTCCCAGGGCTCTTGGGTTATGCCCTTGCCCTCTTCCGAGCCGTCCGTGGCACCCGCTGTCATCCCCATACGGCCAAGCTCCTAAGACTGACACTCAAGGCCCTCCGTAATCTGGCTTCAGTTTCACTTTCTAGACGTTTCAAGGAAGAACGGGGTCTAAATATCTGTGCACCTCTGCTCCGTTTCATATCTACCCACGAGGTTGATTTTTTTGTTTCTTCCAGTCCACCTATTTTGCACCTCCTTCTCTGCGAAGCCTTCACTGAGAATCCAAGCGATTTGTGGATCCCTTCTCTCCCCTGAAGCTGTAAACAGTTTAACAAGACATGTGCGGAACTGCCGTAAGGTAATCTACATCTTGTCTCCCTCTCTGGTATCTAACCTCCCTGCGAATGGGGGTACGTCTCCGTGTTCTGTGCGGTTTTCAGCACAGTACTCTCTGCACGTAGTGGATATTTGCTTTGGTAAGTGGACGAATAAGTGAATGAGTCACCAAGATAAGGGTATTGTCTCATTCTTTCTCGCTTTTTCCACTTTCAAGTTTCTTTAGTTAGTTTCCTCAGACAAAAGGTTTCTTTGTAGCTACACAGTGGCCAGGTCCACAGAATGTTGCAGATAGCTGCTGAAAACATCCCTCCTCCACTTGAGAATGGCTTGCTCTCCCTCTCAAGCGGAGAGAGCTGGGATTCGATATTTAATTAAGTGCCTCTGTTCACTTGGCATTTAGAGGCACTAGGGGGCGTTAGTGCTCTACACCCGGTGAAATGCCTGTTTCGTTTGTGATTTTCCTTTGTGGAAAACAACTATCCACAGAGTGTTTTGTGCCAATTTTCCATCCTTTTAGATTGTCGGAAAGCATTTTACCTACGTAGAAACAGAAAACGAATAGAAAGAGCGTTGCTTTGCGTTTAATAAAAGCTTAGGGCGGTCTCGGTGGTAAGTTAGTGAAGTTATCTGGGGACACCTTAGCCACGTACGTTGTGTTGGAGAGGCACCGAGAATTCAGGAGTTCTCAAAGTTCGAGGACACAGTTGCCTTACACGTAGGCTCGGTGGCAGCCGTGGACATGGCAGTGATTTGGAGAATGTTGTATTAGTCGGCTCTTGCTGCGATAATGCTTTGCAACAAACCTCCCCAAAACTCACTTACGTAAAGAAGAATCTAGTTTTCTCGGACCTGTGGGCTAGCTGCAGCGGCTCTCTTGTAGACCTCTCGATGGCGGGTGTTGCTCCATGCCGTGGGTCAGTTTGAGGTCTGTCCTTCACACCTTACCGTGGAGCCCAACTGTGAGGCTGCAGGTCCCCATCTTCTCGCAGAGTTCACTGGAAGGTAAGAGGTGAGCCCAACCACACAAGGCCACGTAAGGCCTCTGGGACTCATTGAAGGCCATCGTGTCTTCCCTTGGCCTCCTGGGAACCCCCTGGCCCCAGGATGCAGCTTCCGTAGCCCAGGGCAACCGGCGGAGGGGGGCGGGCGGGGCTGCAGGAGGGTGGAACGCCGAGGTCACAGAGGGTGTGGGTGTGGCCACCTCTGCTGTGACTGAACCAAGGGCAGGGGGGCAGGGGGTCCAGGGCAGGGCCCTCAGAGCCCGGTAGGCCCAGGGGGGCGGCGCAAGCACCTAGGCCCAGGCCGAAGAGCGCCTTCTTGGTCTGCGCGGCAGGCCGGCCTCTCGCCTTGCCACTCAGGCCGCCCTCCCACTTGAAGTGTGTGTGGCACGCGTCCGCGGAGTACACCTCGCTGCACAGGTAGCCGTGGGACTGGGCGTCGTAGCTTCCTGCGGGGCGGCCGGAGGTCCCGCAGGCGGGTGGGTCCCTGGCACAGACGCGCGGAGCGGCTCCCGCCCGGCCCCCCTGAGAACCGTCGCCGTTCCGTAAGGCGGGGCGCCTGCTTCAGAATGTAAATCACGTGTCCGCTCTATGGATACGCTGTTTAGTTTACCAGGCAAGACTTTCTTGGTGAAAGAAGCAGCGTTGGCTTGCATTCTCGAGCAGGCTTCTCATCTGGCTGTGCACTGGTACGCTCTCTCTGGGTGTGCTAGTCCGCAGGGCAGGGCATCCCCTGGGCAGGGTGGAGCGTGATCTCTGCGGCCTCGTCCTGCAGCTCCTTCCTTTCATTCTCAATCATCCTGCCCACGGTGGCCTCCTCTCAGGCCTGCATACTTACAACGGCGCATTGCCCGTGCTGCCCCTCTGCAGGAAGTGTCCCTCTGTTTAGTTTGCAGCTGACTGATGCCGCCTCACCCTTCTCATCTCTTCTCAGGTGTCACTTGGTCAAGAAAGCGTCCCCTTACCTACTCAACTCATCACGTCCCCCTACCGTAGCTCACGTGACACCACGCACCTCTCGCTTATGGCCGTCGTCGCCTTTCACATCCAGTTTCAGGTAGGTAAGTTTACGCCGTGGTCCGTGAGGAAGAAGAGATCACGCCTGTTTTGCTTACTCTTGATTCCCAGCGACTAGCCCGGTTACTGATAACCTCTGTTAGAGGAGAGAAAGGAATGCACCCAATCCCTGGTGAAGCCCTGACCGTTTTCCTTTCTAGTGTCCCTCGTACTCCTCCCTGCCATCTGTGTCGCCCTTGCTCCGCGTCTACCGTTTATGAGTTTACACCTGGGTTACGGTGACTGCTTCGGAGAATCGCATGCCTTTCTACCTCCCTCGCTGCGACCTCTCCCACGCCTCCCAGGGCTCTTGGGTTATGCCCTTGCCCTCTTCCGAGCCGTCCGTGGCACCCGCTGTCATCCCCATACGGCCAAGCTCCTAAGACTGACACTCAAGGCCCTCCGTAATTTGGCTTCAGTTTCACTTTCTAGACGTTTCAAGGAAGAACGGGGTCTAAATATCTGTGCACCTCTGCTCCGTTTCATATCTACCCACGAGGTTGATTTTTTTGTTTCTTCCAGTCCACCTATTTTGCACCTCCTTCTCTGCGAAGCCTTCACTGAGAATCCAAGCGATTTGTGGATCCCTTCTCTCCCCTGAAGCTGTAAACAGTTTAACAAGACATGTGCGGAACTGCCGTAAGGTAATCTACATCTTGTCTCCCTCTCTGGTATCTAACCTCCCCGCGAGTGGGGGTACGTCTCCGTGTTCTGTGCGGTTTTCAGCACAGTACTCTCTACACGTAGTGGATATTTGCTTTGGTAAGTGGACGAATAAGGGAATGAGTCACCAAGATAAGGGTATTGTCTTATTCTTTCTCGCTTTTTCCACTTTCAAGTTTCTTTAGTTAGTTTCTTCAGACAAAAGGTTTCTTTGTAGCTACACAGTGGCCAGGTCCACAGAATGTTGCAGATAGCTGCTGAAAACATCCCTCCTCCACTTGAGAATGGCTTGCTCTCCCTCTCAAGCGGAGAGAGCTGGGATTCGATATTTAATTAAGTGCCTCTGTTCACTTGGCATTTAGAGGCACTAGGGGGCGTTAGTGCTCTACACCCGGTGAAATGCCTGTTTCGTTTGTGATTTTCCTTTGTGAAAAACAACTATCCACAGAGTGTTTTGTGCCAATTTTCCATCCTTTTAGATTGTCGGAAAGCATTTTACCTACGTAGAAACAGAAAACGAATAGAAAGAGCGTTGCTTTGCGTTTAATAAAAGCTTAGGGCGGTCTCGGTGGTACGTTAGTGAAGTTATCTGGGGACACCTTAGCCACGTACGTTGTGTTGGAGAGGCACCGAGAATTCAGGAGTTCTCAAAGTTCGAGGACACAGTTGCCTTACACGTAGGCTCGGTGGCAGCCGTGGACATGGCAGTGATTTGGAGAAATGTTGTATTAGTCGGCTCTTGCTGTGATAATGCTTTGCAACAAATCTCCCCAAAACTCACTTACGTAAAGAAGAATCTAGTTTTCTCGGACCTGTGGGCTAGCTGCAGCGGCTGTCTTGTAGACCTCTCGATGGCGGGTGTTGCTCCATGCCGTGGGTCAGTTTGAGGTCTGTCCCGCACACCTTACCGTGGAGCCCAACTGTGAGGCTGCAGGTCCCCGTCTTCTCGCAGAGTTCACTGGAAGGTAAGAGGTGAGCCCAACCACACAAGGCCACGTAAGGCCTCTGGGACTCATTGAAGGCCATCGTGTCTTCCCTTGGCCTCCTGGGAACCCCCTGGCCCCAGGATGCAGCTTCCGTAGCCCAGGGCAACCGGCGGAGGGGGGCGGGCGGGGCTGCAGGAGGGTGGAACGCCGAGGTCACAGAGGGTGTGGGTGTGGCCACCTCTGCTGTGACTGAACCAAGGGCAGGGGGGCAGGGGGTCCAGGGCAGGGCCCTCAGAGCCCGGTAGGCCCAGGGGGGCGGCGCAAGCACCTAGGCCCAGGCCGAAGAGCGCCTTCTTGGTCTGCCACGGCAGGCCGGCCTCTCGCCTTGCCACTCAGGCCGCCCTCCCACTTGAAGTGTGTGTGGCACGCGTCCGCGGAGTACACCTCGCTGCACAGGTAGCCGTGGGACTGGGCGTCGTAGCTTCCTGCGGGGCGGCCGGAGGTCCCGCAGGCGGGTGGGTCCCTGGCACAGATGCGCGGAGCGGCTCCCGCCCGGCCCCCCTGAGAACCGTCGCCGTTCCGTAAGGCGGGGCGCCTGCTTCAGAATGTAAATCACGTGTCCGCTCTATGGATACGCTGTTTAGTTTACCAGGCAAGACTTTCTTGGTGAAAGAAGCAGCGTTGGCTTGCATTCTCGAGCAGGCTTCTCATCTGGCTGTGCACTGGTACGCTCTCTCTGGGTGTGCTAGTCCGCAGGGCAGGGCATCCCCTGGGCAGGGTGGAGCGTGATCTCTGCGGCCTCGTCCTGCAGCTCCTTCCTTTCATTCTCAATCATCCTGCCCACGGTGGCCTCCTCTCAGGCCTGCATACTTACAACGGCGCATTGCCCGTGCTGCCCCTCTGCAGGAAGTGTCCCTCTGTTTAGTTTGCAGCTGACTGATGCCGCCTCACCCTTCTCATCTCTTCTCAGGTGTCACTTGGTCAAGAAAGCGTCCCCTTACCTACTCAACTCATCACGTCCCCCTACCGTAGCTCACGTGACACCACGCACCTCTCGCTTATGGCCATTGTCGCCTTTCACATCCAGTTTCAGGTAGGTAAGTTTACCCCGTGGTCCGTGAGGAAGAAGAGATCACGCCTGTTTTGCTTACTCTTGATTCCCAGCGACTAGCCTGGTTACTGATAACCTCTGTTAGAGGAGAGAAAGGAATGCACCCAATCCCTGGTGAAGCCCTGACCGTTTTCCTTTCTAGTGTCCCTCGTACTCCTCCCTGCCATCTGTGTCGCCCTTACTCCGCGTCTACCGTTTATGAGTTTACACCTGGGTTACGGTGACTGCTTCGGAGAATCGCATGCCTTTCTACCTCCCTCGCTGCGACCTCTCCCACGCCTCCCAGGGCTCTTGGGTTATGCCCTTGCCCTCTTCCGAGCCGTCCGTGGCACCCGCTGTCATCCCCATACGGCCAAGCTCCTAAGACTGACACTCAAGGCCCTCCGTAATCTGGCTTCAGTTTCACTTTCTAGACGTTTCAAGGAAGAACGGGGTCTAAATATCTGTGCACCTCTGCTCCGTTTCATATCTACCCACGAGGTTGATTTTTTTGTTTCTTCCAGTCCACCTATTTTGCACCTCCTTCTCTGCGAAGACTTCACTGAGAATCCAAGCGATTTGTGGATCCCTTCTCTCCCCTGAAGCTGTAAACAGTTTAACAAGACATGTGCGGAACTGCCGTAAGGTAATCTACATCTTGTCTCCCTCTCTGGTATCTAACCTCCCCGCGAGTGGGGGTACGTCTCCGTGTTCTGTGCGGTTTTCAGCACAGTACTCTCTACACGTAGTGGATATTTGCTTTGGTAAGTGGACGAATAAGTGAATGAGTCACCAAGATAAGGGTATTGTCTTATTCTTTCTCGCTTTTTCCACTTTCAAGTTTCTTTAGTTAGTTTCCTCAGACAAAAGGTTTCTTTGTAGCTACACAGTGGCCAGGTCCACAGAATGTTGCAGATAGCTGCTGAAAACATCCCTCCTCCACTTGAGAATGGCTTGCTCTCCCTCTCAAGCGGAGAGAGCTGGGATTCGATATTTAATTAAGTGCCTCTGTTCACTTGGCATTTAGAGGCACTAGGGGGCGTTAGTGCTCTACAGCCGGTGAAATGCCTGTTTCGTTTGTGATTTTCCTTTGTGAAAAACAACTATCCACAAAGTGTTTTGTGCCAATTTTCCATCCTCTTAGATTGTCGGAAAGCATTTTACCTACGTAGAAACAGAAAACGAATAGAAAGAGCGTTGCTTTGCGTTTAATAAAAGCTTAGGGCGGTCTCGGTGGTACGTTAGTGAAGTTATCTGGGGACACCTTAGCCACGTACATTGTGTTGGAGAGGCACCGAGAATTCAGGAGTTCTCAAAGTTCGAGGACACAGTTGCCTTACACGTAGGCTCGGTGGCAGCCGTGGACATGGCAGTGATTTGGAGAATGTTGTATTAGTCGGCTCTTGCTGTGATAATGCTTTGCAACAAATCTCCCCAAAACTCACTTACGTAAAGAAGAATCTAGTTTCCTCGGATCTGTGGGCTAGCTGCAGCGGCTCTCTTGTAGACCTCTCGATGGCGGGTGTTGCTCCATGCCGTGGGTCAGTTTGAGGTCTGTCCCGCACACCTTACCGTGGAGCCCAACTGTGAGGCTGCAGGTCCCCGTCTTCTCGCAGAGTTCACTGGAAGGTAAGAGGTGAGCCCAACCACACAAGGCCACGTAAGGCCTCTGGGACTCATTGAAGGCCATCGTGTCTTCCCTTGGCCTCCTGGGAACCCCCTGGCCCCAGGATGCAGCTTCCGTAGCCCAGGGCAACCGGCGGAGGGGGGCGGGCGGGGCTGCAGGAGGGTGGAACGCCGAGGTCACAGAGGGTGTGGGTGTGGCCACCTCTGCTGTGACTGAACCAAGGGCAGGGGGGCAGGGGGTCCAGGGCAGGGCCCTCAGAGCCCGGTAGGCCCAGGGGGGCGGCGCAAGCACCTAGGCCCAGGCCGAAGAGCGCCTTCTTGGTCTGCGCGGCAGGCCGGCCTCTCGCCTTGCCACTCAGGCCGCCCTCCCACTTGAAGTGTGTGTGGCACGCGTCCGCGGAGTACACCTCGCTGCACAGGTAGCCGTGGGACTGGGCGTCGTAGCTTCCTGCGGGGCGGCCGGAGGTCCCGCAGGCGGGTGGGTCCCTGGCACAGACGCGCGGAGCGGCTCCCGCCCGGCCCCCCTGAGAACCGTCGCCGTTCCGTAAGGCGGGGCGCCTGCTTCAGAATGTAAATCACGTGTCCGCTCTATGGATACGCTGTTTAGTTTACCAGGCAAGACTTTCTTGGTGAAAGAAGCAGCGTTGGCTTGCATTCTCGAGCAGGCTTCTCATCTGGCTGTGCCCTGGTACGCTCTCTCTGGGTGTGCTAGTCCGCAGGGCAGGGCATCCCCTGGGCAGGGTGGAGCGTGATCTCTGCGGCCTCGTCCTGCAGCTCCTTCCTTTCATTCTCAATCATCCTGCCCACGGTGGCCTCCTCTCAGGCCTGCATACTTACAACGGCGCATTGCCCGTGCTGCCCCTCTGCAGGAAGTGTCCCTCTGTTTAGTTTGCAGCTGACTGATGCCGCCTCACCCTTCTCATCTCTTCTCAGGTGTCACTTGGTCAAGAAAGCGTCCCCTTACCTACTCAACTCATCACGTCCCCCTACCGTAGCTCACGTTACACCACGCACCTCTCGCTTATGGCCGTCGTCGCCTTTCACATCCAGTTTCAGGTAGGTAAGTTTACGCCGTGGTCCGTGAGGAAGAAGAGATCACGCCTGTTTTGCTTACTCTCGATTCCCAGCGACTAGCCCGGTTACTGATAACCTCTGTTAGAGGAGAGAAAGGAATGCACCCAATCCCTGGTGAAGCCCTGACCGTTTTCCTTTCTAGTGTCCCTCGTACTCCTCCCTGCCATCTGTGTCGCCCTTGCTCCGCGTCTACCGTTTATGAGTTTACACCTGGGTTACGGTGACTGCTTCGGAGAATCGCATGCCTTTCTACCTCCCTCGCTGCGACCTCTCCTACGCCTCCCAGGGCTCTTGGGTTATGCCCTTGCCCTCTTCCGAGCCGTCCGTGGCACCCGCTGTCATCCCCATACGGCCAAGCTCCTAAGACTGACACTCTAGGCCCTCCATAATTTGGCTTCAGTTTCACTTTCTAGACGTTTCAAGGAAGACCGGGGTCTAAATATCTGTGCAGCTCTGCTCCGTTTCATATCTACCCACGAGGTTAATTTTTTTGTTTCTTCCAGTCCACCTATTTTGGACCTCCTTCTCTGCGAAGAGTTCACTGAGAATCCAAGCGATTTGTGGATCCCTTCTCTCCCCTGAAGCTGTAAACAGTTTAACAAGACATGTGCGGAACTGCCGTAAGGTAATCTACATCTTGTCTCCCTCTCTGGTATCTAACCTCCCTGCGAATGGGGGTACGTCTCCGTGTTCTGTGCGGTTTTCAGCACGGTACTCTCTGCACGTAGTGGATATTTGCTTTGGTAAGTGGACGAATAAGTGAATGAGTCACCAAGATAAGGGTATTGTCTCATTCTTTCTCGCTTTTTCCACTTTCAAGTTTCTTTAGTTAGTTTCCTCAGACAAAAGGTTTCTTTGTAGCTACACAGTGGCCAGGTCCACAGAATGTTGCAGATAGCTGCTGAAAACATCCCTCCTCCACTTGAGAATGGCTTGCTCTCCCTCTCAAGCGGAGAGAGCTGGGATTCGATATTTAATTAAGTGCCTCTGTTCACTTGGCACTTAGAGGCACTAGGGGGCGTTAGTGCTCTACACCCGGTGAAATGCCTGTTTCGTTTGTGATTTTCCTTTGTGAAAAACAACTATCCACAAAGTGTTTTGTGCCAATTTTCCATCCTTTTAGATTGTCGGAAAGCATTTTACCTACGTAGAAACAGAAAACGAATAGAAAGAGCGTTGCTTTGCGTTTAATAAAAGCTTAGGGCTGTCTCGGTGGTACGTTAGTGAAGTTATCTGGGGACACTTTAGCCACGTACATTGTGTTGGAGAGGCACCGAGAATTCAGGAGTTCTCAAAGTTGGAGAACACAGTTGCCTTACACGTAGGCTCGGTGGCAGCCGTGGACATGGCAGTGATTTGGAGAATGTTGTATTAGTCGGCTCTTGCTGTGATAATGCTTTGCAACAAATCTCCCCAAAACTCACTTACGTAAAGAAGAATCTAGTTTCCTCGGACCTGTGGGCTAGCTGCAGCGGCTCTCTTGTAGACCTCTCGATGGCGGGTGTTGCTCCATGCCGTGGGTCAGTTTGAGGTCTGTCCCGCACACCTTACCGTGGAGCCCAACTGTGAGGCTGCAGGTCCCCGTCTTCTCGCAGAGTTCACTGGAAGGTAAGAGGTGAGCCCAACCACACAAGGCCACGTAAGGCCTCTGGGACTCATTGAAGGCCATCGTGTCTTCCCTTGGCCTCCTGGGAACCCCCTGGCCCCAGGATGCAGCTTCCGTAGCCCAGGGCAACCGGCGGAGGGGGGCGGGCGGGGCTGCAGGAGGGTGGAACGCCGAGGTCACAGAGGGTGTGGGTGTGGCCACCTCTGCTGTGACTGAACCAAGGGCAGGGGGGCAGGGGGTCCAGGGCAGGGCCCTCAGAGCCCGGTAGGCCCAGGGGGGCGGCGCAAGCACCTAGGCCCAGGCCGAAGAGCGCCTTCTTGGTCTGCGCGGCAGGCCGGCCTCTCGCCTTGCCACTCAGGCCGCCCTCCCACTTGAAGTGTGTGTGGCACGCGTCCGCGGAGTACACCTCGCTGCACAGGTAGC
Source organism: Pseudorca crassidens (assembly GCF_039906515.1). Classification (NCBI taxonomy): domain Eukaryota; kingdom Metazoa; phylum Chordata; class Mammalia; order Artiodactyla; family Delphinidae; genus Pseudorca; species Pseudorca crassidens. The sequence continues at coordinate 153,478,589 of NC_090297.1, forward strand.
CGTGGGACTGGGCGTCGTAGCTTCCTGCGGGGCGGCCGGAAGTCCCGCAGGCGGGTGGGTCCCTGGCACAGATGCGCGGAGCGGCTCCCGCCCGGCCCCCCGAGAACCGTCGCCGTTCCGTAAGGCGGGGTGCCTGCTTCAGAATGTAAATCACGTGTCCGCTCTATGGATACGCTGTTTAGTTTACAAGGCAAGACTTTCTTGGTGAAAGAAGCAGCGTTGGCTTGCATTCTCGAGCAGGCTTCTCATCTGGCTGTGCCCTGGTACGCTCTCTCTGGGTGTGCTAGTCCGCAGGGCAGGGCATCCCCTGGGCAGGGTGGAGCGTGATCTCTGCGGCCTCGTCCTGCAGCTCCTTCCTTTCATTCTCAATCATCCTGCCCACGGTGGCCTCCTCTCAGGCCTGCATACTTACAACGGCGCATTGCCCGTGCTGCCCCTCTGCAGGAAGTGTCCCTCTGTTTAGTTTGCAGCTGACTGATGCCGCCTCACCCTTCTCATCTCTTCTCAGGTGTCACTTGGTCAAGAAAGCGTCCCCTTACCTACTCAACTCATCACGTCCCCCACCGTAGCTCACGTGACACCACGCACCTCTCGCTTATGGCCGTCGTCGCCTTTCACATCCAGTTTCAGGTAGGTAAGTTTACGCCGTGGTCCGTGAGGAAGAAGAGATCACGCCTGTTTTGCTTACTCTTGATTCCCAGCGACTAGCCCGGTTACTGATAACCTCTGTTAGAGGAGAGAAAGGAATGCACCCAATCCCTGGTGAAGCCCTGACCGTTTTCCTTTCTAGTGTCCCTCGTACTCCTCCCTGCCATCTGTGTCGCCCTTACTCCGCGTCTACCGTTTATGAGTTTACACCTGGGTTACGGTGACTGCTTCGGAGAATCGCATGCCTTTCTACCTCCCTCGCTGCGACGTCTCCCACGCCTCCCAGGGCTCTTGGGTTATGCCCTTGCCCTCTTCCGAGCCGTCCGTGGCACCCGCTGTCATCCCCATACGGCCAAGCTCCTAAGACTGACACTCTAGGCCCTCCGTAATTTGGCTTCAGTTTCACTTTCTAGACGTTTCAAGGAAGAGCGGGGTCTAAATATCTGTGCACCTCTGCTCCGTTTCATATCTACCCACGAGGTTAATTTTTTTGTTTCTTCCAGTCCACCTATTTTGGACCTCCTACTCTGCGAAGACTTCACTGAGAATCCAAGCGATTTGTGGATCCCTTCTCTCCCCTGAAGCTGTAAACAGTTTAACAAGACATGTGCGGAACTGCCGTAAGGTAATCTACATCTTGTCTCCCTCTCTGGTATCTAACCTCCCCGCGAGTGGGGGTACGTCTCCGTGTTCTGTGCGGTTTTCAGCACAGTACTCTCTACACGTAGTGGATATTTGCTTTGGTAAGTGAACGAATAAGTGAATGAGTCACCAAGATAAGGGTATTGTCTCATTCTTTCTCGCTTTTTCCACTTTCAAGTTTCTTTAGTTAGTTTCCTCAGACAAAAGGTTTCTTTGTAGCTACACAGTGGCCAGGTCCACAGAATGTTGCAGATAGCTGCTGAAAACATCCCTCCTCCACTTGAGAATGGCTTGCTCTCCCTCTCAAGCGGAGAGAGCTGGGATTCGATATTTAATTAAGTGCCTCTGTTCACTTGGCATTTAGAGGCACTAGGGGGCGTTAGTGCTCTACAGCCGGTGAAATGCCTGTTTCGTTTGTGATTTTCCTTTGTGGAAAACAACTATCCACAGAGTGTTTTGTGCCAATTTTCCATCCTTTTAGATTGTCGGAAAGCATTTTACCTACGTAGAAACAGAAAACGAATAGAAAGAGCGTTACTTTGTGTTTAATAAAAGCTTAGGGTGGTCTCGGTGGTACGTTAGTGAAGTTATCTGGGGACACCTTAGCCACGTACATTGTGTTGGAGAGGCACCGAGAATTCAGGAGTTCTCAAAGTTCGAGGACACAGTTGCCTTACACGTAGGCTCGGTGGCAGCCGTGGACATGGCAGTGATTTGGAGAATGTTCTATTAGTCGGCTCTTGCTGTGATAATGCTTTGCAACAAATCTCCCCAAAAGTCACTTACGTAAAGAAGAATCTAGTTTTCTCGGACCTGTGGGCTAGCTGCAGCGGCTCTCTTGTAGACCTCTCGATGGCGGGTGTTGCTCCATGCCGTGGGTCAGTTTGAGGTCTGTCCCGCACACCTTACCGTGGAGCCCAACTGTGAGGCTGCAGGTCCCTGTCTTCTCGCAGAGTTCACTGAATGGTAATAGGTGAGCCCAACCACACAAGGCCACGTAAGGGCTCTGCGACTCATTGAAGGCCATCGTGTCTTCCCTTGGCCTCCTGGGAAACCCTGGCCCCAGGATGCAGCTTCCGTAGCCCAGGGCAACCGGCGGAGGGGGGCGGGCGGGGCTGCAGGAGGGTGGAACGCAGAGGTCACAGAGGGTGTGGGTGTGGCCACCTCTGCTGTGACTGAACCAAGGGCAGGGGGGCAGGGGGTCCAGGGCAGGGCCCTCAGAGCCCGGTAGGCCCAGGGGGGCGGCGCAAGCACCTAGGCCCAGGCCAAAGAGCGCCTTCTTGGTCTGCCGCGGCAGGCCGGCCTCTCGCCTTGCCACTCAGGCCGCCCTCCCACTTGAAGTGTGTATGGCACGCGTCCGCAGAGTACACCTCGCTGCACAGGTAGCCGTGGGACTGGGCGTCGTAGCTTCCTGCGGGGCGGCCGGAGGTCCCGCAGGCGGGTGGGTCCCTGGCACAGACGCGCGGAGCGGCTCCCGCCCGGCCCCCCTGAGAACCGTCGCCGTTCCGTAAGGCGGGGCGCCTGCTTCAGAATGTAAATCACGTGTCCGCTCTATGGATACGCTGTTTAGTTTACCAGGCAAGACTTTCTTGGTGAAAGAAGCAGCGTTGGCTTGCATTCTCGAGCAGGCTTCTCATCTGGCTGTGCCCTGGTACGCTCTCTCTGGGTGTGCTAGTCCGCAGGGCAGGGCATCCCCTGGGCAGGGTGGAGCGTGATCTCTGCGGCCTCGTCCTGCAGCTCCTTCCTTTCATTCTCAATCATCCTGCCCACGGTGGCCTCCTCTCAGGCCTGCATACTTACAACGGCGCATTGCCCGTGCTGCCCCTCTGCAGGAAGTGTCCCTCTGTTTAGTTTGCAGCTGACTGATGCCGCCTCACCCTTCTCATCTCTTCTCAGGTGTCACTTGGTCAAGAAAGCGTCCCCTTACCTACTCAACTCATCACGTCCCCCACCGTAGCTCACGTGACACCACGCACCTCTCGCTTATGGCCGTCGTCGCCTTTCACATCCAGTTTCAGGTAGGTAAGTTTACGCCGTGGTCCGTGAGGAAGAAGAGATCACGCCTGTTTTGCTTACTCTTGATTCCCAGCGACTAGCCCGGTTACTGATAACCTCTGTTAGAGGAGAGAAAGGAATGCACCCAATCCCTGGTGAAGCCCTGACCGTTTTCCTTTCTAGTGTCCCTCGTACTCCTCCCTGCCATCTGTGTCGCCCTTACTCCGCGTCTACCGTTTATGAGTTTACACCTGGGTTACGGTGACTGCTTCGGAGAATCGCATGCCTTTCTACCTCCCTCGCTGCGACGTCTCCCACGCCTCCCAGGGCTCTTGGGTTATGCCCTTGCCCTCTTCCGAGCCGTCCGTGGCACCCGCTGTCATCCCCATACGGCCAAGCTCCTAAGACTGACACTCTAGGCCCTCCGTAATTTGGCTTCAGTTTCACTTTCTAGACGTTTCAAGGAAGAGCGGGGTCTAAATATCTGTGCACCTCTGCTCCGTTTCATATCTACCCACGAGGTTAATTTTTTTGTTTCTTCCAGTCCACCTATTTTGGACCTCCTACTCTGCGAAGACTTCACTGAGAATCCAAGCGATTTGTGGATCCCTTCTCTCCCCTGAAGCTGTAAACAGTTTAACAAGACATGTGCGGAACTGCCGTAAGGTAATCTACATCTTGTCTCCCTCTCTGGTATCTAACCTCCCCGCGAGTGGGGGTACGTCTCCGTGTTCTGTGCGGTTTTCAGCACAGTACTCTCTACACGTAGTGGATATTTGCTTTGGTAAGTGAACGAATAAGTGAATGAGTCACCAAGATAAGGGTATTGTCTCATTCTTTCTCGCTTTTTCCACTTTCAAGTTTCTTTAGTTAGTTTCCTCAGACAAAAGGTTTCTTTGTAGCTACACAGTGGCCAGGTCCACAGAATGTTGCAGATAGCTGCTGAAAACATCCCTCCTCCACTTGAGAATGGCTTGCTCTCCCTCTCAAGCGGAGAGAGCTGGGATTCGATATTTAATTAAGTGCCTCTGTTCACTTGGCATTTAGAGGCACTAGGGGGCGTTAGTGCTCTACAGCCGGTGAAATGCCTGTTTCGTTTGTGATTTTCCTTTGTGGAAAACAACTATCCACAGAGTGTTTTGTGCCAATTTTCCATCCTTTTAGATTGTCGGAAAGCATTTTACCTACGTAGAAACAGAAAACGAATAGAAAGAGCGTTACTTTGTGTTTAATAAAAGCTTAGGGTGGTCTCGGTGGTACGTTAGTGAAGTTATCTGGGGACACCTTAGCCACGTACATTGTGTTGGAGAGGCACCGAGAATTCAGGAGTTCTCAAAGTTCGAGGACACAGTTGCCTTACACGTAGGCTCGGTGGCAGCCGTGGACATGGCAGTGATTTGGAGAATGTTGTATTAGTCGGCTCTTGCTGTGATAATGCTTTGCAACAAATCTCCCCAAAAGTCACTTACGTAAAGAAGAATCTAGTTTTCTCGGACCTGTGGGCTAGCTGCAGCGGCTCTCTTGTAGACCTCTCGATGGCGGGTGTTGCTCCATGCCGTGGGTCAGTTTGAGGTCTGTCCCGCACACCTTACCGTGGAGCCCAACTGTGAGGCTGCAGGTCCCTGTCTTCTCGCAGAGTTCACTGAATGGTAATAGGTGAGCCCAACCACACAAGGCCACGTAAGGGCTCTGCGACTCATTGAAGGCCATCGTGTCTTCCCTTGGCCTCCTGGGAAACCCTGGCCCCAGGATGCAGCTTCCGTAGCCCAGGGCAACCGGCGGAGGGGGGCGGGCGGGGCTGCAGGAGGGTGGAACGCAGAGGTCACAGAGGGTGTGGGTGTGGCCACCTCTGCTGTGACTGAACCAAGGGCAGGGGGGCAGGGGGTCCAGGGCAGGGCCCTCAGAGCCCGGTAGGCCCAGGGGGGCGGCGCAAGCACCTAGGCCCAGGCCAAAGAGCGCCTTCTTGGTCTGCCGCGGCAGGCCGGCCTCTCGCCTTGCCACTCAGGCCGCCCTCCCACTTGAAGTGTGTATGGCACGCGTCCGCAGAGTACACCTCGCTGCACAGGTAGCCGTGGGACTGGGCGTCGTAGCTTCCTGCGGGGCGGCCGGAGGTCCCGCAGGCGGGTGGGTCCCTGGCACAGACGCGCGGAGCGGCTCCCGCCCGGCCCCCCTGAGAACCGTCGCCGTTCCGTAAGGCGGGGCGCCTGCTTCAGAATGTAAATCACGTGTCCGCTCTATGGATACGCTGTTTAGTTTACCAGGCAAGACTTTCTTGGTGAAAGAAGCAGCGTTGGCTTGCATTCTCGAGCAGGCTTCTCATCTGGCTGTGCCCTGGTACGCTCTCTCTGGGTGTGCTAGTCCGCAGGGCAGGGCATCCCCTGGGCAGGGTGGAGCGTGATCTCTGCGGCCTCGTCCTGCAGCTCCTTCCTTTCATTCTCAATCATCCTGCCCACGGTGGCCTCCTCTCAGGCCTGCATACTTACAACGGCGCATTGCCCGTGCTGCCCCTCTGCAGGAAGTGTCCCTCTGTTTAGTTTGCAGCTGACTGATGCCGCCTCACCCTTCTCATCTCTTCTCAGGTGTCACTTGGTCAAGAAAGCGTCCCCTTACCTACTCAACTCATCACGTCCCCCTACCGTAGCTCACGTGACACCACGCACCTCTCGCTTATGGCCGTCGTCGCCTTTCACATCCAGTTTCAGGTAGGTAAGTTTACGCCGTGGTCCGTGAGGAAGAAGAGATCACGCCTGTTTTGCTTACTCTCGATTCCCAGCGACTAGCCCGGTTACTGATAACCTCTGTTAGAGGAGAGAAAGGAATGCACCCAATCCCTGGTGAAGCCCTGACCGTTTTCCTTTCTAGTGTCCCTCGTACTCCTCCCTGCCATCTGTGTCGCCCTTGCTCCACGTCTACCGTTTATGAGTTTACACCTGGGTTACGGTGACTGCTTCGGAGAATCGCATGCCTTTCTACCTCCCTCGCTGCGACCTCTCCCACGCCTCCCAGGGCTCTTGGGTTATGCCCTTGCCCTCTTCCGAGCCGTCCGTGGCACCCGCTGTCATCCCCATACGGCCAAGCTCCTAAGACTGACACTCTAGGCCCTCCGTAATTTGGCTTCAGTTTCACTTTCTAGACGTTTCAAGGAAGAGCGGGGTCTAAATATCTGTGCACCTCTGCTCCGTTTCATATCTACCCACGAGGTTAATTTTTTTGTTTCTTCCAGTCCACCTATTTTGGACCTCCTACTCTGCGAAGACTTCACTGAGAATTCAAGCGATTTGTGGATCCCTTCTCTCCCCTGAAGCTGTAAACAGTTTAACAAGACATGTGCGGAACTGCCGTAAGGTAATCTACATCTTGTCTCCCTCTCTGGTATCTAACCTCCCCGCGAGTGGGGGTACGTCTCCGTGTTCTGTGCGGTTTTCAGCACAGTACTCTCTACACGTAGTGGATATTTGCTTTGGTAAGTGAATGAATAAGTGAATGAGTCACCAAGATAAGGGTATTGTCTCATTCTTTCTCGCTTTTTCCACTTTCAAGTTTCTTTAGTTAGTTTCCTCAGACAAAAGGTTTCTTTGTAGCTACACAGTGGCCAGGTCCACAGAATGTTGCAGATAGCTGCTGAAAACATCCCTCCTCCACTTGAGAATGGCTTGCTCTCCCTCTCAAGCGGAGAGAGCTGGGATTCGATATTTAATTAAGTGCCTCTGTTCACTTGGCATTTAGAGGCACTAGGGGGCGTTAGTGCTCTACACCCGGTGAAATGCCTGTTTCGTTTGTGATTTTCCTTTGTGAAAAACAACTATCCACAGAGTGTTTTGTGCCAATTTTCCATCCTTTTAGATTGTCGGAAAGCATTTTACCTACGTAGAAACAGAAAACGAATAGAAAGAGCGTTGCTTTGCGTTTAATAAAAGCTTAGGGCGGTCTCGGTGGTACGTTAGTGAAGTTATCTGGGGACACCTTAGCCACGTACATTGTGTTGGAGAGGCACCGAGAATTCAGGAGTTCTCAAAGTTCGAGGACACAGTTGCCTTACACGTAGGCTCGGTGGCAGCCGTGGACATGGCAGTGATTTGGAGAAATGTTGTATTAGTCGGCTCTTGCTGTGATAATGCTTTGCCACAAACCTCCCCAAAACTCACTTACGTAAAGAAGAATCTAGTTTTCTCGGACCTGTGGGCTAGCTGCAGCGGCTGTCTTGTAGACCTCTCGATGGCGGGTGTTGCTCCATGCCGTGGGTCAGTTTGAGGTCTGTCCCGCACACCTTACCGTGGAGCCCAACTGTGAGGCTGCAGGTCCCCGTCTTCTCGCAGAGTTCACTGGAAGGTAAGAGGTGAGCCCAACCACACAAGGCCACGTAAGGCCTCTGGGACTCATTGAAGGCCATCGTGTCTTCCCTTGGCCTCCTGGGAACCCCCTGGCCCCAGGATGCAGCTTCCGTAGCCCAGGGCAACCGGCGGAGGGGGGCGGGCGGGGCTGCAGGAGGGTGGAACGCCGAGGTCACAGAGGGTGTGGGTGTGGCCACCTCTGCTGTGACTGAACCAAGGGCAGGGGGGCAGGGGGTCCAGGGCAGGGCCCTCAGAGCCCGGTAGGCCCAGGGGGGCGGCGCAAGCACCTAGGCCCAGGCCGAAGAGCGCCTTCTTGGTCTGCCACGGCAGGCCGGCCTCTCGCCTTGCCACTCAGGCCGCCCTCCCACTTGAAGTGTGTGTGGCACGCGTCCGCGGAGTACACCTCGCTGCACAGGTAGCCGTGGGACTGGGCGTCGTAGCTTCCTGCGGGGCGGCCGGAGGTCCCGCAGGCGGGTGGGTCCCTGGCACAGACGCGCGGAGCGGCTCCCGCCCGGCCCCCCTGAGAACCGTCGCCGTTCCGTAAGGCGGGGCGCCTGCTTCAGAATGTAAATCACGTGTCCGCTCTATGGATACGCTGTTTAGTTTACCAGGCAAGACTTTCTTGGTGAAAGAAGCAGCGTTGGCTTGCATTCTCGAGCAGGCTTCTCATCTGGCTGTGCACTGGTACGCTCTCTCTGGGTGTGCTAGTCCGCAGGGCAGGGCATCCCCTGGGCAGGGTGGAGCGTGATCTCTGCGGCCTCGTCCTGCAGCTCCTTCCTTTCATTCTCAATCATCCTGCCCACGGTGGCCTCCTCTCAGGCCTGCATACTTACAACGGCGCATTGCCCGTGCTGCCCCTCTGCAGGAAGTGTCCCTCTGTTTAGTTTGCAGCTGACTGATGCCGCCTCACCCTTCTCATCTCTTCTCAGGTGTCACTTGGTCAAGAAAGCGTCCCCTTACCTACTCAACTCATCACGTCCCCCTACCGTAGCTCACGTGACACCACGCACCTCTCGCTTATGGCCGTCGTCGCCTTTCACATCCAGTTTCAGGTAGGTAAGTTTACCCCGTGGTCCGTGAGGAAGAAGAGATCACGCCTGTTTTGCTTACTCTTGATTCCCAGCGACTAGCCCGGTTACTGATAACCTCTGTTAGAGGAGAGAAAGGAATGCACCCAATCCCTGGTGAAGCCCTGACCGTTTTCCTTTCTAGTGTCCCTCGTACTCCTCCCTGCCATCTGTGTCGCCCTTACTCCGCGCCTACCGTTTATGAGTTTACACCTGGGTTACGGTGACTGCTTCGGAGAATCGCATGCCTTTCTACCTCCCTCGCTGCGACCTCTCCCACGCCTCCCAGGGCTCTTGGGTTATGCCCTTGCCCTCTTCCGAGCCGTCCGTGGCACCCGCTGTCATCCCCATACGGCCAAGCTCCTAAGACTGACACTCAAGGCCCTCCGTAATTTGGCTTCAGTTTCACTTTCTAGACGTTTCAAGGAAGAGCGGGGTCTAAATATCTGTGCACCTCTGCTCCGTTTCATATCTACCCACGAGGTTAATTTTTTTGTTTCTTCCAGTCCACCTATTTTGCACCTCCTTCTCTGCGAAGACTTCACTGAGAATCCAAGCGATTTGTGGATCCCTTCTCTCCCCTGAAGCTGTAAACAGTTTAACAAGACATGTGCGGAACTGCCGTAAGGTAATCTACATCTTGTCTCCCTCTCTGGTATCTAACCTCCGTGCGAGTGGGGTACGTCTCCGTGTTCTGTGCGGTTTTCAGCACAGTACTCTCTACACGTAGTGGATATTTGCTTTGGTAAGTGGACGAATAAGTGAATGAGTCACCAAGATAAGGGTATTGTCTCATTCTTTCTCGCTTTTTCCACTTTCAAGTTTCTTTAGTTAGTTTCCTCAGACAAAAGGTTTCTTTGTAGCTACACAGTGGCCAGGTCCACAGAATGTTGCAGATAGCTGCTGAAAACATCCCTCCTCCACTTGAGAATGGCTTGCTCTCCCTCTCAAGCGGAGAGAGCTGGGATTCGATATTTAATTAAGTGCCTCTGTCCACTTGGCATTTAGAGGCACTAGGGGGCGTTAGTGCTCTACACCCGGTGAAATGCCTGTTTCGTTTGTGATTTTCCTTTGTGAAAAACAACTATCCACAGAGTGTTTTGTGCCAATTTTCCATCCTTTTAGATTGTCGGAGAGCATTTTACCTACGTAGAAACAGAAAACGAATAGAAAGAGCGTTGCTTTGCGTTTAATAAAAGCTTAGGGCGGTCTCGGTGGTACGTTAGTGAAGTTATCTGGGGACACCTTAGCCACGTACATTGTGTTGGAGAGGCACCGAGAATTCAGGAGTTCTCAAAGTTCGAGGACACAGTTGCCTTACACGTAGGCTCGGTGGCAGCCGTGGACATGGCAGTGATTTGGAGAATGTTGTATTAGTCGGCTCTTGCTGTGATAATGCTTTGCAACAAACCTCCCCAAAACTCACTTACGTAAAGAAGAATCTAGTTTTCTCGGACCTGTGGGCTAGCTGCAGCGGCTCTCTTGTAGACCTCTCGATGGCGGGTGTTGGTCCATGCCGTGGGTCAGTTTGAGGTCTGTCCCGCACACCTTACCGTGGAGCCCAACTGTGAGGCTGCAGGTCCCCGTCTTCTCGCAGAGTTCACTGGAAGGTAAGAGGTGAGCCCAACCACACAAGGCCACGTAAGGCCTCTGGGACTCATTGAAGGCCATCGTGTCTTCCCTTGGCCTCCTGGGAACCCCCTGGCCCCAGGATGCAGCTTCCGTAGCCCAGGGCAACCGGCGGAGGGGGGCGGGCGGGGCTGCAGGAGGGTGGAACGCCGAGGTCACAGAGGGTGTGGGTGTGGCCACCTCTGCTGTGACTGAACCAAGGGCAGGGGGGCAGGGGGTCCAGGGCAGGGCCCTCAGAGCCCGGTAGGCCCAGGGGGGCGGCGCAAGCACCTAGGCCCAGGCCGAAGAGCGCCTTCTTGGTCTGCCGCGGCAGGCCGGCCTCTCGCCTTGCCACTCAGGCCGCCCTCCCACTTGAAGTGTGTGTGGCACGCGTCCGCGGAGTACACCTCGCTGCACAGGTAGCCGTGGGACTGGGCGTCGTAGCTTCCTGCGGGGCGGCCGGAGGTCCCGCAGGCGGGTGGGTCCCTGGCACAGACGCGCGGAGCGGCTCCCGCCCGGCCCCCCTGAGAACCGTCGCCGTTCCGTAAGGCGGGGCGCCTGCTTCAGAATGTAAATCACGTGTCCGCTCTATGGATACGCTGTTTAGTTTACCAGGCAAGACTTTCTTGGTGAAAGAAGCAGCGTTGGCTTGCATTCTCGAGCAGGCTTCTCATCTGGCTGTGCACTGGTACGCTCTCTCTGGGTGTGCTAGTCCGCAGGGCAGGGCATCCCCTGGGCAGGGTGGAGCGTGATCTCTGCGGCCTCGTCCTGCAGCTCCTTCCTTTCATTCTCAATCATCCTGCCCACGGTGGCCTCCTCTCAGGCCTGCATACTTACAACGGCGCATTGCCCGTGCTGCCCCTCTGCAGGAAGTGTCCCTCTGTTTAGTTTGCAGCTGACTGATGCCGCCTCACCCTTCTCATCTCTTCTCAGGTGTCACTTGGTCAAGAAAGCGTCCCCTTACCTACTCAACTCATCACGTCCCCCTACCGTAGCTCACGTGACACCACGCACCTCTCGCTTATGGCCGTCGTCGCCTTTCACATCCAGTTTCAGGTAGGTAAGTTTACCCCGTGGTCCGTGAGGAAGAAGAGATCACGCCTGTTTTGCTTACTCTTGATTCCCAGCGACTAGCCCGGTTACTGATAACCTCTGTTAGAGGAGAGAAAGGAATGCACCCAATCCCTGGTGAAGCCCTGACCGTTTTCCTTTCTAGTGTCCCTCGTACTCCTCCCTGCCATCTGTGTCGCCCTTACTCCGCGTCTACCATTTATGAGTTTACACCTGGGTTACGGTGACTGCTTCGGAGAATCGCATGCCTTTCTACCTCCCTCGCTGCGACCTCTCCCACGCCTCCCAGGGCTCTTGGGTTATGCCCTTGCCCTCTTCCGAGCCGTCCGTGGCACCCGCTGTCATCCCCATACGGCCAAGCTCCTAAGACTGACACTCAAGGCCCTCCATAATCTGGCTTCAGTTTCACTTTCTAGACGTTTCAAGGAAGAACGGGGTCTAAATATCTGTGCACCTCTGCTCCGTTTCATATCTACCCACGAGGTTGATTTTTTTGTTTCTTCCAGTCCACCTATTTTGCACCTCCTTCTCTGCGAAGCCTTCACTGAGAATCCAAGCGATTTGTGGATCCCTTCTCTCCCCTGAAGCTGTAAACAGTTTAACAAGACATGTGCGGAACTGCCGTAAGGTAATCTACATCTTGTCTCCCTCTCTGGTATCTAACCTCCCCGCGAGTGGGGGTACGTCTCCGTGTTCTGTGCGGTTTTCAGCACAGTACTCTCTACACGTAGTGGATATTTGCTTTGGTAAGTGGACGAATAAGTGAATGAGTCACCAAGATAAGGGTATTGTCTTATTCTTTCTCGCTTTTTCCACTTTCAAGTTTCTTTAGTTAGTTTCTTCAGACAAAAGGTTTCTTTGTAGCTACACAGTGGCCAGGTCCACAGAATGTTGCAGATAGCTGCTGAAAACATCCCTCCTCCACTTGAGAATGGCTTGCTCTCCCTCTCAAGCGGAGAGAGCTGGGATTCGATATTTAATTAAGTGCCTCTGTTCACTTGGCATTTAGAGGCACTAGGGGGCGTTAGTGCTCTACACCCGGTGAAATGCCTGTTTCGTTTGTGATTTTCCTTTGTGGAAAACAACTATCCACAGAGTGTTTTGTGCCAATTTTCCATCCTTTTAGATTGTCGGAGAGCATTTTACCTACGTAGAAACAGAAAACGAATAGAAAGAGCGTTGCTTTGCGTTTAATAAAAGCTTAGGGCGGTCTCGGTGGTACGTTAGTGAAGTTATCTGGGGACACCTTAGCCACGTACATTGTGTTGGAGAGGCACCGAGAATTCAGGAGTTCTCAAAGTTCGAGGACACAGTTGCCTTACACGTAGGCTCGGTGGCAGCCGTGGACATGGCAGTGATTTGGAGAAATGTTGTATTAGTCGGCTCTTGCTGTGATAATGCTTTGCAACAAACCTCCCCAAAACTCACTTACGTAAAGAAGAATCTAGTTTTCTCGGACCTGTGGGCTAGCTGCAGCGGCTGTCTTGTAGACCTCTCGATGGCGGGTGTTGCTCCATGCCGTGGGTCAGTTTGAGGTCTGTCCCGCACACCTTACCGTGGAGCCCAACTGTGAGGCTGCAGGTCCCCGTCTTCTCGCAGAGTTCACTGGAAGGTAAGAGGTGAGCCCAACCACACAAGGCCACGTAAGGCCTCTGGGACTCATTGAAGGCCATCGTGTCTTCCCTTGGCCTCCTGGGAACCCCCTGGCCCCAGGATGCAGCTTCCGTAGCCCAGGGCAACCGGCGGAGGGGGGCGGGCGGGGCTGCAGGAGGGTGGAACGCCGAGGTCACAGAGGGTGTGGGTGTGGCCACCTCTGCTGTGACTGAACCAAGGGCAGGGGGGCAGGGGGTCCAGGGCAGGGCCCTCAGAGCCCGGTAGGCCCAGGGGGGCGGCGCAAGCACCTAGGCCCAGGCCGAAGAGCGCCTTCTTGGTCTGCCACGGCAGGCCGGCCTCTCGCCTTGCCACTCAGGCCGCCCTCCCACTTGAAGTGTGTGTGGCACGCGTCCGCGGAGTACACCTCGCTGCACAGGTAGCCGTGGGACTGGGCGTCGTAGCTTCCTGCGGGGCGGCCGGAGGTCCCGCAGGCGGGTGGGTCCCTGGCACAGATGCGCGGAGCGGCTCCCGCCCGGCCCCCCTGAGAACCGTCGCCGTTCCGTAAGGCGGGGCGCCTGCTTCAGAATGTAAATCACGTGTCCGCTCTATGGATACGCTGTTTAGTTTACCAGGCAAGACTTTCTTGGTGAAAGAAGCAGCGTTGGCTTGCATTCTCGAGCAGGCTTCTCATCTGGCTGTGCACTGGTACGCTCTCTCTGGGTGTGCTAGTCCGCAGGGCAGGGCATCCCCTGGGCAGGGTGGAGCGTGATCTCTGCGGCCTCGTCCTGCAGCTCCTTCCTTTCATTCTCAATCATCCTGCCCACGGTGGCCTCCTCTCAGGCCTGCATACTTACAACGGCGCATTGCCCGTGCTGCCCCTCTGCAGGAAGTGTCCCTCTGTTTAGTTTGCAGCTGACTGATGCTGCCTCACCCTTCTCATCTCTTCTCAGGTGTCACTTGGTCAAGAAAGCGTCCCCTTACCTACTCAACTCATCACGTCCCCCTACCGTAGCTCACGTGACACCACGCACCTCTCGCTTATGGCCGTCGTCGCCTTTCACATCCAGTTTCAGGTAGGTAAGTTTACCCCGTGGTCCGTGAGGAAGAAGAGATCACGCCTGTTTTGCTTACTCTTGATTCCCAGCGACTAGCCTGGTTACTGATAACCTCTGTTAGAGGAGAGAAAGGAATGCACCCAATCCCTGGTGAAGCCCTGACCGTTTTCCTTTCTAGTGTCCCTCGTACTCCTCCCTGCCATCTGTGTCGCCCTTACTCCGCGTCTACCGTTTATGAGTTTACACCTGGGTTACGGTGACTGCTTCGGAGAATCGCATGCCTTTCTACCTCCCTCGCTGCGACCTCTCCCACGCCTCCCAGGGCTCTTGGGTTATGCCCTTGCCCTCTTCCGAGCCGTCCGTGGCACCCGCTGTCATCCCCATACGGCCAAGCTCCTAAGACTGACACTCAAGGCCCTCCGTAATCTGGCTTCAGTTTCACTTTCTAGACGTTTCAAGGAAGAGCGGGGTCTAAATATCTGTGCACCTCTGCTCCGTTTCATATCTACCCACGAGGTTAATTTTTTTGTTTCTTCCAGTCCATCTATTTTGCACCTCCTTCTCTGCGAAGACTTCACTGAGAATCCAAGCGATTTGTGGATCCCTTCTCTCCCCTGAAGCTGTAAACAGTTTAACAAGACATATGCGGAACTGCCGTAAGGTAATCTACATCTTATCTTCCTCTCTGGTATCTAACCTCCCTGAGAATGGGGGTACATCTCTGTGTTCTGTGCAGTTTTCAGCACAGTACTCTACACGTAGTGAATATTTGGTAAATGAACGAATAAGTGAATGAGCCACCAAGATAAGGGTATTGTCTCATTCTTTCTCTCTTTTTCCACTTTCAAGTTTCTTTAGTTAGTTTCCTCAGACAAAAGGTTTCTTTGCAGCTACACAGTGGCCAGGTCCACAGAATGTTGCAGATAGCTGCTGAAAACATCCCTCCTCCACTTGAGAATGGCTTGCTCTCCCTCTCAAGCGGAGAGAGCTGGGATTCGATATTTAATTAAGTGCCTCTGTTCACTTGGCATTTAGAGGCACTAGGGGGCGTTAGTGCTCTACAGCCGGTGAAATGCCTGTTTCGTTTGTGATTTTCCTTTGTGGAAAACAACTATCCACAGAGTGTTTTGTGCCAATTTTCCATCCTTTTAGATTGATGAAAATAATTTTAACTACGTAGAAACAGAAAACGAATAGAAAGAACTTTGCATTACATTTAATAAAAGCTTAGGGGGATCTTTGTGGTACATTAGTGAAGTTATCTGGGGAAACCTTAGCTACGTACATTGTGTTGGAGAGGCACCGAGAATTCAAGAATTCTCAAAGTTCGAGGACACAGTTGCCTTACATGTAGGCATGGTGGCAGCCATGGACATAGCAGTGATTTGGAGAATGTTGTATTAGTCAGCTCTTGCTGTGGTAATGCTTTGGAACAAATCTCCCCAAAACTCAGTTACATAAATAAGAATTTATTTTTCTTGGACCTGTGGGCTAGCTGCAGCGGCTCTCTTGTAGACCTCTCGATGGCTGGTATTGCTCCATGTTGTGGGTCAGTTTGAGGTCTGTCCCACACATCATACTGTGGAGCCCAATTGTGAGGCTGCAGGTCCCTGTCTTCTCACAAAGTTCACTGAAACATAACAGTAGAGCCCAACCACACAAGCCCACTTAAGGCCTCTGCAACTCATTTAAGGCCATGGTGTCTTCCCTTGGCATCCTGGGAACCCCCTGGCCTCAGGATGCAGCTTCTGTAGTCCATGGCAACCGGTGGAGAGGGGGCGGGGCTGCAGGAGGGTGGAACGCGGAGGTCACAGAGGGTGTGGGTGTGGCCACCTCTGCTGTGACTGAACCAAGGGCAGGGGGGCAGGGGGTCCAGGCAGGGCCCTCAGAGCCCGGTATGCCCAGGGGGGCGGCACAAGCATCTAGGCCCAGACCAAAGAGCACCTTCTTGGTCTTCGCGGCAGGCCGGCCTCTCACCTTGCCACTCAGGCCACCCTCCTACTTGAAGTGTGTGTGGAACGCGTCCGCGGAGTACACCTCGCTGCACAGGTAGCCATAGGACTGGGCGTTGTAGCTTCCTGCGAGGCGGCCGAAGGTCGCAGGCGGGTGGGTCCCTGGGATACACGCGGAGAGGCTCCTGACCGGCCCCCTGAGAACCGTCGCCGTTCCGTAAGATGGGGAGCTTGCTTCAGAATGTAAATCATATGTCCACTAGATATGCTGTTTAGTTTACCAGGCAAGACTTTCTTGGTGAAAGAAGCAGCATTGACTTGCATTCTAGAGCTCATCTTGCTGTGCACTGGCACTCTGGGTGTGCTAGTGTGCAGGGCAGGGCATCCCCTGGGCAGGATGGAGCATGATATCTGCAGCCTCGTCTTGCCCCTCCTTCCTTTCATTCTCAATCTTCCAGCCCACAGTGGCCTCCTTTCAGGCCTACATACTTACAACAGCACATTGCCCATGCTGCCCCTCTGCAGGAAATGTCCTTCTGTTTAGTTTGCAACTGATTGATGCCTCCTCATCCTTCTCATGTCTTCTCAGGTGTCACTTTGTCAAGAAGGTATCCCCTTACCTACTCAACTCATCACATCCCCCTACCATAGCTCACATAACACCATGTACCTCTCGCTTATAGCCTTCATCACATTTCACATCCAGTTTTAGATAGGTGTTTACCATATGGTCCGTGAGGAAGGGATCATGACTGTTTTGCTTACCCTTGGTTCCCAGCGACTAGCACAGTTACTGATAACCTGTGTTAAATGGAGAAATGAATGTATCCAATCAATGGTGAAGCCCTGACCGTTTTTCTTTCTAGTGTCTCTCATACTCCACCCTTCCATCTGTGTTGCCATTACTCCAGGTCTACCATTTATTATTTTACACCTGGATTACGATGATTGCTTCGGAGAATAGCATGTCTTTCTATCTTCCACCCTACAACCTCTCTTACACGTCCCAAGGCTCTTGGGTTTTGCCATTGCCCGCTTCCAATCCGTCCGTGGCATCATCGGCTGTCAGCAGACTTGCATGCAATGTTCCTTTCTTTTCTCTTTTTTTCCTTATGTCACTGGGCCATGGAAAGGCGTGAAGCACTGACACTCGCTGCCACGTGGATGTGCCCTGCGAACACGATGCTGAGCGAGAGAAGTCAGACACAAAAGGACACACAGGATGTGACACCACTGATGAGAAACTTCAAGAACAGGTAGATCCACATAGTCAGTGGGTTCCTGGTTGTCAGGGGCTGGCGAGGGGACGGAGTGATAGCTAAGGGTGTGAGGTACATTTTGGGGTGACAGAAGTGATCCAAAGCACGGCAGTAAAGATGGCTGCACAGCTCAGTAAACTGTCCCCATGCTCCCCGTTGCAGCCTGTAATAGCATCGCTCTCCGGATGAAGGGCTGACTGCAGGAAGACTGAATGCGCAGTGAGTCCTGGACCCAGACCCTGAGCTGGTGCTGCCCACATGGGGAAGTCACTGGTACTTGCGGAGCCTCCACAGAGACCGGCAGCACCCCCAGGGCCTCACAGTTCATGGCGCACCCGGCCCAAGGGCCTTCCCGCTGGTTGTCATCACCGGCTGTCACCAGACTCGCATGCAATGTTCCATTCTTTTTTTTTATCTTTTCTCTGTCCCTCAGCACGCAAAGGGGTGATGCCCTGACACTTGCTGCCACGTGTATGCACCCTGAGGACATGATGCTCAGCGAGAGCCGTCAGAAACAAAAGGACATGCAGGGTCTGACTCCACTGAGGAGAAACGTACAGAGCAGGTAGATCCACAGAGTCAGAGAGTAAGTCCCTCGTTGTCAGGGGCTGCCGTGGGGGCGGAGTGATAGCTAAGGGCGTGAGGGACATTTTTGAGGTGACGTAAATGGTCCAAAACATGGCAGTAGTGATGGCTGCACAGCTTGGTAAACTGTCCCCCACACACCGGTGCAGCCTTTGAGAGCATCGCTCTCAGGAAGAAGGGCTGACCACACGAAGACTGAATGAGCAGTGGCTCCTGGGCCCAGACACTCAGCTGGCACCCCCCACGTGGGGAAGTCACTGGGGCTTTCTGAGCCTCCCTGGAGACTGGCAGCAGCCCCAGGACCTCACAGAGCACGGTGCGCCCATCCCCAGAGCCTCCCCTCTGTTTCTCATCACCGGCTGTCAACAGACTTGCATGCAATGTTCTTTTCTTTTATCTTCTCTGCTTTACGTCACTAGGCCATGCAAAGTGGTGAAGCCCTGACACTCGCTGCCACTTGGATGCACCCTGAGACTTCTACGCTATGGGAGAGAAGTCAGACACAGAAGGACACACAGGGTGTGACCCCACTGAGGAGAAACGTCCAGAACAGGTAGATCCACATAGGCAGAGAGTGGGTTCCTGGTTGTCAGGGGCTGGCGAGAGGATGCAGTGATTGGTAAGGGCCTGAGGGATATTTTGGGGGTGATGGAAATGATCCAAAGCACGGCTTTGGATCATGGAAATGATCCAAAGCACGGCAGTAGGGAGGGCTGCACAGCTCAGTAAACTGTCCCCATGCTTCCCGTTGTAGCCTGTGAGAACATCGCTCTCAGAACGAAGGGCTGACTGCAGGAAGACTGAACATGCAGTGGGTCCTGGGCCCAGACTCTCAGTTGATGGCTCCCCACTTGGGGTAGTGACTGGGAGTTGCTGAGCCTCCTCAGAGACTCGCAGCAGCCCCAGGGCCTCACAGGGCACGGCGCCCCCTGCCCCAGAGCCTTCCCTCTGGTTCTCATCACCAGCTGTCACCAGACTTACATGCAATGTTCCATTCTTTTCTTTTATCTTTTTTCTGTTCCTCAGCATGAAAAGGGTGAACCCCTGACACTCGCTGCCACCTGGATGCACCCTGAGGACACGATGGTCGGCGAGACAAGTCAGACACAGAAGGACACACAGGGTCTGACCACACTGAGGAGAAACGTCCAGAAAAGGTAGATCCACAGAGGCAGAAAGTAAGTCCCTGGTTGTCAGGGGCTGCCGAGGAGACGGATTAATAGCCAAGGGCGTGAGGGACATTTTCGGGGTGACGGAAATGGTCGAACAAATGGCAGTTGTGATGGCTTCACAGCTTAGTAAACTGTTGCCCGCGCTCCCGTGCGGCCTGTGAGAGCATCGCTCTCAGGACGAAGGGCTGGCCACAGGAAGACTGAACGAGCAGTGGGTCCCTGGCAAAGACGCCCATTTGGCGGCCCCCCACTTGGGGTAGTGACTGGGAGTTGGTGAGCCTCCAAGGAGACTGGCAGCAACCCCAGGGCCTCACAGGGCCCGGCGCCCCCGGTCACAGTGCCTTCCCTCGGGTTCTCATCACCAGTTGTCACCAGACTTGCGCGCAACGTTCCTCTCTTTTCTTTCTTCTTTTCTCAGTCCTTCTGCATGCAAAGAGGTGAACCCCTGACACTTGATGCCACGTGGATGCACCCTGAGGACACGATGGTCGGCGAGACAAGTCAGACACAGAAGGGCATATAGGGTCTCACCCCACTGAGGAGAAACGTCAAGAACAGCTAGATCCAGAGGGGAGGCTTTGGGGCCCATGATGCTGTTCACTGTGAGGACCTGGGGCTGCTGCCAGTCTCCGTGGAGGCTCTGGAAGCCCCAGTGACTTCCCCACGTACGGGGCGCCAGCTGAGCATCTGGGCACAGGACTCACTGTTCGTTCAGTCTTTCTGCGATCAAACCTTTGTTCACTTGGCATTTACAGACACCAAGGGCATTAGTGCTCTACACTCAGTGTAATGCCTGTTTTGTTTGTGATTTTCCTTTGTGGATAACAACTATCCACAAAATGTTTTGTTCCAATTTTCCATCCTTTTAGATTGATAAAAATCATTTTAACTACGTAGAAACAAAAAATGAATAGAAAGAACTTTGCATTACATTTAATAAAAGTTTAGGGAGATCTTTGTGGTACATTAGTGAAGTTATTTGGGGAAAGTTTAGCCATGTACATTGTGTTGGAGAGGCACCGAGAATTCAGGAGTTCTCAAAGTTTGAGGACACAATTGCCTTATATGTAGGCATGGTGGCAGCCATGTACATAGCAGTGATTTGGAGGATGTTCTATTAGTCAGCTCTTGCTGTGATAATGCTTTGGAACAAATCTCCCCAAAACTCAGTTACATAAATAAGAATTTATTTTTCTTGGACCTGTGGGCTAGCTGCAGCGGCTCTCTTTTAGACCTCTAAATGGCTGGTATTGCTCCATGTTTTGGGTCAGTTTGAGGTGTGTCGCACACATCTTACTGTGGAGCCCAACTGTGAGGATGCAGCTCCCAGGCCCTGTCTTCTCACAAAGTTCACTGAAACATAAGAGGTGAGCCCAACCACACAAGCCCACTTAAGGCCTCTGCGACTCATTTAAGGCCATCGTGTCTTCCCTTGGCATCCTCGGAACCCCCTGGCCTCAGGATGCAGCTTCTGTAGTTCATGGCAACCTGCGGAGAGGGGGCGGGGCTGCAGGAGGGTGGAACACTGACCTCACAGAGGGTGTGGGTGTGGCCACCTCTGCTGTGACTGAACCAAGTGCAGGGGAGCAGGGGGTCCAGGCAGGGCCCTCAGAGCCCGGCAGGCCCAGGGAGGTGGCACGAGCATCTCGGCCCAGGACAAAGAGCGCCTTCTTGGTCTGCACGGCAGGCCGGCCTCTCACCTTGCCACTGAGTCCGCCCTCCGACTTGAAGTGTGTGCGGAACGTGTCTGCGGAATACACCTCGCTGCACAGATAGCCATAGGAGTCGGCGCTTAGCTTCCTGCCAGGCAGCTGAAGGTCGCAGGCAGGTGGGTCCCTGGGACACACGCGGGGAGGCTCCTGACCGACCCCCTGAGAACTGTTGCCGTTCCGTAAGTTAAGGAGCTTGTTTCAGAATGTAAATGATATGTCCACTAGATATGCTGTTTAGTTTAACAGGCAATACTTTCTTGGTGAAAGAAGCAGCGTTGACTTGCATTCTAGAGCAGGCTTCTCTTCTGGCTGTGCACTGGCACTCTGGGTGCGCTAGTCCGCAGGGCAGGGCATCCCCTGGGCAGGGTGGAGCATGATTTCTGCAGCCTCGTCTTGCCCCTCCTTCCTTTCATTCTCAATCTTCCAGCCCACGGTGGCCTCCTCTCAGGCCTGCATACTTACAACGGCGCATTGCCCGTGCTGCCCCTCTGCAGGAAGTGTCCCTCTGTTTAGTTTGCAGCTGACTGATGCCGCCTCACCCTTCTCATCTCTTCTCAGGTGTCACTTGGTCAAGAAAGCGTCCCCTTACCTACTCAACTCATCACGTCCCCCTACCGTAGCTCACGTGACACCACGCACCTCTCGCTTATGGCCGTCGTCGCCTTTCACATCCAGTTTCAGGTAGGTAAGTTTACCCCGTGGTCCGTGAGGAAGAAGAGATCACGCCTGTTTTGCTTACTCTTGATTCCCAGCGACTAGCCCGGTTACTGATAACCTCTGTTAGAGGGAGAAAGGAATGCACCCAATCCCTGGTGAAGCCCTGACCGTTTTCCTTTCTAGTGTCCCTCGTACTCCTCCCTGCCATCTGTGTCGCCCTTTCTCCGCGTCTACCGTTTATGAGTTTACACCTGGGTTATGGTGACTGCTTCGGAGAATCGCATGCCTTTCTACCTCCCTCGCTGCGACCTCTCCTACGCCTCCCAGGGCTCTTGGGTTATGCCCTTGCCCTCTTCCGAGCCGTCCGTGGCACCCGCTGTCAACCCCATACGGCCAAGCTCCTAAGACTGACACTCAAGGCCCTCCGTAATTTGGCTTCAGTTTCACTTTCTAGACGTTTCAAGGAAGAACGGGGTCTAAATATCTGTGCACCTCTGCTCCGTTTCATATCTACCCACGAGGTTAATTTTTTCGTTTCTTCCAGTCCACCTATTTTGCACCTCCTTCTCTGCGAAGACTTCACTGAGAATCCAAGCGATTTGTGGATCCCTTCTCTCCCCTGAAGCTGTAAACAGTTTAACAAGACATGTGCGGAACTGCCGTAAGGTAATCTACATCTTGTCTCCCTCTCTGGTATCTAACCTCCCTGCGAATGGGGGTACGTCTCCGTGTTCTGTGCGGTTTTCAGCACGGTACTCTCTACACGTAGTGGATATTTGCTTTGGTAAGTGGACGAATAAGTGAATGAGTCACCAAGATAAGGGTATTGTCTCATTCTTTCTCGCGTTTTCCACTTTCAAGTTTCTTTAGTTAGTTTCCTCAGACAAAAGGTTTCTTTGTAGCTACACAGTGGCCAGGTCCACAGAATGTTGCAGATAGCTGCTGAAAACATCCCTCCTCCACTTGAGAATGGCTTGCTCTCCCTCTCAAGCGGAGAGAGCTGGGATTCGATATTTAATTAAGTGCCTCTGTCCACTTGGCATTTAGAGGCACTAGGGGGCGTTAGTGCTCTACACCCGGTGAAATGCCTGTTTCGTTTGTGATTTTCCTTTGTGGAAAACAACTATCCACAGAGTGTTTTGTGCCAATTTTCCATCCTTTTAGATTGTCGGAGAGCATTTTACCTACGTAGAAACAGAAAACGAATAGAAAGAGCGTTGCTTTGCGTTTAATAAAAGCTTAGGGCGGTCTCGGTGGTACGTTAGTGAAGTTATCTGGGGACACCTTAGCCACGTACATTGTGTTGGAGAGGCACCGAGAATTCAGGAGTTCTCAAAGTTCGAGGACATAGTTGCCTTACACGTAGGCTCCGTGGCAGCCGTGGACATGGCAGTGATTTGGAGAATGTTGTATTAGTCGGCTCTTGCTGTGATAATGCTTTGCAACAAATCTCCCCAAAACTCACTTACGTAAAGAAGAATCTAGTTTCCTCGGACCTGTGGGCTAGCTGCAGCGGCTCTCTTGTAGACCTCTCGATGGCGGGTGTTGCTCCATGCCGTGGGTCAGTTTGAGGTCTGTCCCGCACACCTTACCGTGGAGCCCAACTGTGAGGCTGCAGGTCCCCGTCTTCTCGCAGAGTTCACTGGAAGGTAAGAGGTGAGCCCAACCACACAAGGCCACGTAAGGCCTCTGGGACTCATTGAAGGCCATCGTGTCTTCCCTTGGCCTCCTGGGAACCCCCTGGCCCCAGGATGCAGCTTCCGTAGCCCAGGGCAACCGACGGAGGGGGGCGGGCGGGGCTGCAGGAGGGTGGAACGCCGAGGTCACAGAGGGTGTGGGTGTGGCCACCTCTGCTGTGACTGAACCAAGGGCAGGGGGACAGGGGGTCCAGGGCAGGGCCCTCAGAGCCCGGTAGGCCCAGGGGGGCGGCGCAAGCACCTAGGCCCAGGCCGAAGAGCGCCTTCTTGGTCTGCCGCGGCAGGCCGGCCTCTCGCCTTGCCACTCAGGCCGCCCTCCCACTTGAAGTGTGTGTGGCACGCGTCCGCGGAGTACACCTCGCTGCACAGGTAGCCGTGGGACTGGGCGTCGTAGCTTCCTGCGGGGCGGCCGGAGGTCCCGCAGGCGGGTGGGTCCCTGGCACAGACGCGCGGAGCGGCTCCCGCCCGGCCCCCCTGAGAACCGTCGCCGTTCCGTAAGGCGGGGCGCCTGCTTCAGAATGTAAATCACGTGTCCGCTCTATGGATACGCTGTTTAGTTTACCAGGCAAGACTTTCTTGGTGAAAGGAGCAGCGTTGGCTTGCATTCTCGAGCAGGCTTCTCATCTGGCTGTGCACTGGTACTCTCTCTCTGGGTGTATTAGTCCGCAGGGCAGGGCATCCCCTGGGCAGGGTGGAGCGTGATCTCTGCGGCCTCGTCCTGCAGCTCCTTCCCTTCATTCTCAATCATCCTGCCCACGGTGGCCTCCTCTCAGGCCTGCATACTTACAACGGCGCATTGCCCGTGCTGCCCCTCTGCAGGAAGTGTCCCTCTGTTTAGTTTGCAGCTGACTGATGCCGCCTCACCCTTCTCATCTCTTCTCAGGTGTCACTTGGTCAAGAAAGCGTCCCCTTACCTACTCAACTCATCACGTCCCCCTACCGTAGCTCACGTGACACCACGCACCTCTCGCTTATGGCCGTCGTCGCCTTTCGCATCCAGTTTCAGGTAGGTAAGTGTACCCCGTGGTCCGTGAGGAAGAAGAGATCACGCCTGTTTTGCTTACTCTTGATTCCCAGCGACTAGCCCGGTTACTGATAACCTCTGTTAGAGGGAGAAAGGAATGCACCCAATCCCTGGTGAAGCCCTGACCGTTTTCCTTTCTAGTGTCCCTCGTACTCCTCCCTGCCATCTGTGTCGCCCTTACTCCGCGTCTACCGTTTATGAGTTTACACCTGGGTTACGGTGACTGCTTCGGAGAATCGCATGCCTTTCTACCTCCCTCGCTGCGACCTCTCCTACGCCTCCCAGGGCTCTTGGGTTATGCCCTTGCCCTCTTCCGAGCCGTCCGTGGCACCCGCTGTCAACCCCATACGGCCAAGCTCCTAAGACTGACACTCAAGGCCCTCCGTAATTTGGCTTCAGTTTCACTTTCTAGACGTTTCAAGGAAGAATGGGGTCTAAATATCTGTGCACTTCTGCTCCGTTTCATATCTACCCACGAGGTTAATTTTTTTGTTTCTTCCACTCCACCTATTTTGCACCTCCTTCTCTGGGAAGACTTCACTGAGAATCCAAGCGATTTGTGGATCCCTTCTCTCCCCTGAAGCTGTAAACAGTTTAACAAGACATGTGCGGAACTGCCGTAAGGTAATCTACATCTTGTCTCCCTCTCTGGTATCTAACCTCCCTGTGAATGGGGGTACGTCTCCGTGTTCTGTGCGGTTTTCAGCACAGTACTCTCTACACGTAGTGGATATTTGCTTTGGTAAGTGGACGAATAAGTGAATGAGTCACCAAGATAAGGGTATTGTCTCATTCTTTCTCGCTTTTTCCACTTTCAAGTTTCTTTAGTTAGTTTCCTCAGACAAAAGGTTTCTTTGTAGCTACACAGTGGCCAGGTCCACAGAATGTTGCAGATAGCTGCTGAAAACATCCCTCCTCCACTTGAGAATGGCTTGCTCTCCCTCTCAAGCGGAGAGAGCTGGGATTCGATATTTAATTAAGTGCCTCTGTCCACTTGGCATTTAGAGGCACTAGGGGGCGTTAGTGCTCTACACCCGGTGAAATGCCTGTTTCGTTTGTGATTTTCCTTTGTGAAAAACAACTATCCACAGAGTGTTTTGTGCCAATTTTCCATCCTTTTAGATTGTCGGAGAGCATTTTACCTACGTAGAAACAGAAAACGAATAGAAAGAGCGTTGCTTTGCGTTTAATAAAAGCTTAGGGCGGTCTCGGTGGTACGTTAGTGAAGTTATCTGGGGACACCTTAGCCACGTACATTGTGTTGGAGAGGCACCGAGAATTCAGGAGTTCTCAAAGTTCGAGGACACAGTTGCCTTACACGTAGGCTCGGTGGCAGCCGTGGACATGGCAGTGATTTGGAGAATGTTGTATTAGTCGGCTCTTGCTGTGATAATGCTTTGCAACAAACCTCCCCAAAACTCACTTACGTAAAGAAGAATCTAGTTTTCTCGGACCTGTGGGCTAGCTGCAGCGGCTCTCTTGTAGACCTCTCGATGGCGGGTGTTGGTCCATGCCGTGGGTCAGTTTGAGGTCTGTCCCGCACACCTTACCGTGGAGCCCAACTGTGAGGCTGCAGGTCCCCGTCTTCTCGCAGAGTTCACTGGAAGGTAAGAGGTGAGCCCAACCACACAAGGCCACGTAAGGCCTCTGGGACTCATTGAAGGCCATCGTGTCTTCCCTTGGCCTCCTGGGAACCCCCTGGCCCCAGGATGCAGCTTCCGTAGCCCAGGGCAACCGGCGGAGGGGGGCGGGCGGGGCTGCAGGAGGGTGGAACGCCGAGGTCACAGAGGGTGTGGGTGTGGCCACCTCTGCTGTGACTGAACCAAGGGCAGGGGGGCAGGGGGTCCAGGGCAGGGCCCTCAGAGCCCGGTAGGCCCAGGGGGGCGGCGCAAGCACCTAGGCCCAGGCCGAAGAGCGCCTTCTTGGTCTGCCGCGGCAGGCCGGCCTCTCGCCTTGCCACTCAGGCCGCCCTCCCACTTGAAGTGTGTGTGGCACGCGTCCGCGGAGTACACCTCGCTGCACAGGTAGCCGTGGGACTGGGCGTCGTAGCTTCCTGCGGGGCGGCCGGAGGTCCCGCAGGCGGGTGGGTCCCTGGCACAGACGCGCGGAGCGGCTCCCGCCCGGCCCCCCTGAGAACCGTCGCCGTTCCGTAAGGCGGGGCGCCTGCTTCAGAATGTAAATCACGTGTCCGCTCTATGGATACGCTGTTTAGTTTACCAGGCAAGACTTTCTTGGTGAAAGAAGCAGCGTTGGCTTGCATTCTCGAGCAGGCTTCTCATCTGGCTGTGCACTGGTACGCTCTCTCTGGGTGTGCTAGTCCGCAGGGCAGGGCATCCCCTGGGCAGGGTGGAGCGTGATCTCTGCGGCCTCGTCCTGCAGCTCCTTCCTTTCATTCTCAATCATCCTGCCCACGGTGGCCTCCTCTCAGGCCTGCATACTTACAACGGCGCATTGCCCGTGCTGCCCCTCTGCAGGAAGTGTCCCTCTGTTTAGTTTGCAGCTGACTGATGCCGCCTCACCCTTCTCATCTCTTCTCAGGTGTCACTTGGTCAAGAAAGCGTCCCCTTACCTACTCAACTCATCACGTCCCCCTACCGTAGCTCACGTGACACCACGCACCTCTCGCTTATGGCCGTCGTCGCCTTTCACATCCAGTTTCAGGTAGGTAAGTTTACCCCGTGGTCCGTGAGGAAGAAGAGATCACGCCTGTTTTGCTTACTCTTGATTCCCAGCGACTAGCCCGGTTACTGATAACCTCTGTTAGAGGAGAGAAAGGAATGCACCCAATCCCTGGTGAAGCCCTGACCGTTTTCCTTTCTAGTGTCCCTCGTACTCCTCCCTGCCATCTGTGTCGCCCTTACTCCGCGTCTACCATTTATGAGTTTACACCTGGGTTACGGTGACTGCTTCGGAGAATCGCATGCCTTTCTACCTCCCTCGCTGCGACCTCTCCCACGCCTCCCAGGGCTCTTGGGTTATGCCCTTGCCCTCTTCCGAGCCGTCCGTGGCACCCGCTGTCATCCCCATACGGCCAAGCTCCTAAGACTGACACTCAAGGCCCTCCGTAATCTGGCTTCAGTTTCACTTTCTAGACGTTTCAAGGAAGAACGGGGTCTAAATATCTGTGCACCTCTGCTCCGTTTCATATCTACCCACGAGGTTGATTTTTTTGTTTCTTCCAGTCCACCTATTTTGCACCTCCTTCTCTGCGAAGCCTTCACTGAGAATCCAAGCGATTTGTGGATCCCTTCTCTCCCCTGAAGCTGTAAACAGTTTAACAAGACATGTGCGGAACTGCCGTAAGGTAATCTACATCTTGTCTCCCTCTCTGGTATCTAACCTCCCCGCGAGTGGGGGTACGTCTCCGTGTTCTGTGCGGTTTTCAGCACAGTACTCTCTACACGTAGTGGATATTTGCTTTGGTAAGTGGACGAATAAGTGAATGAGTCACCAAGATAAGGGTATTGTCTTATTCTTTCTCGCTTTTTCCACTTTCAAGTTTCTTTAGTTAGTTTCTTCAGACAAAAGGTTTCTTTGTAGCTACACAGTGGCCAGGTCCACAGAATGTTGCAGATAGCTGCTGAAAACATCCCTCCTCCACTTGAGAATGGCTTGCTCTCCCTCTCAAGCGGAGAGAGCTGGGATTCGATATTTAATTAAGTGCCTCTGTTCACTTGGCATTTAGAGGCACTAGGGGGCGTTAGTGCTCTACACCCGGTGAAATGCCTGTTTCGTTTGTGATTTTCCTTTGTGGAAAACAACTATCCACAGAGTGTTTTGTGCCAATTTTCCATCCTTTTAGATTGTCGGAGAGCATTTTACCTACGTAGAAACAGAAAACGAATAGAAAGAGCGTTGCTTTGCGTTTAATAAAAGCTTAGGGCGGTCTCGGTGGTACGTTAGTGAAGTTATCTGGGGACACCTTAGCCACGTACATTGTGTTGGAGAGGCACCGAGAATTCAGGAGTTCTCAAAGTTCGAGGACACAGTTGCCTTACACGTAGGCTCGGTGGCAGCCGTGGACATGGCAGTGATTTGGAGAAATGTTGTATTAGTCGGCTCTTGCTGTGATAATGCTTTGCAACAAACCTCCCCAAAACTCACTTACGTAAAGAAGAATCTAGTTTTCTCGGACCTGTGGGCTAGCTGCAGCGGCTGTCTTGTAGACCTCTCGATGGCGGGTGTTGCTCCATGCCGTGGGTCAGTTTGAGGTCTGTCCCGCACACCTTACCGTGGAGCCCAACTGTGAGGCTGCAGGTCCCCGTCTTCTCGCAGAGTTCACTGGAAGGTAAGAGGTGAGCCCAACCACACAAGGCCACGTAAGGCCTCTGGGACTCATTGAAGGCCATCGTGTCTTCCCTTGGCCTCCTGGGAACCCCCTGGCCCCAGGATGCAGCTTCCGTAGCCCAGGGCAACCGGCGGAGGGGGGCGGGCGGGGCTGCAGGAGGGTGGAACGCCGAGGTCACAGAGGGTGTGGGTGTGGCCACCTCTGCTGTGACTGAACCAAGGGCAGGGGGGCAGGGGGTCCAGGGCAGGGCCCTCAGAGCCCGGTAGGCCCAGGGGGGCGGCGCAAGCACCTAGGCCCAGGCCGAAGAGCGCCTTCTTGGTCTGCCACGGCAGGCCGGCCTCTCGCCTTGCCACTCAGGCCGCCCTCCCACTTGAAGTGTGTGTGGCACGCGTCCGCGGAGTACACCTCGCTGCACAGGTAGCCGTGGGACTGGGCGTCGTAGCTTCCTGCGGGGCGGCCGGAGGTCCCGCAGGCGGGTGGGTCCCTGGCACAGACGCGCGGAGCGGCTCCCGCCCGGCCCCCCTGAGAACCGTCGCCGTTCCGTAAGGCGGGGCGCCTGCTTCAGAATGTAAATCACGTGTCCGCTCTATGGATACGCTGTTTAGTTTACCAGGCAAGACTTTCTTGGTGAAAGAAGCAGCGTTGGCTTGCATTCTCGAGCAGGCTTCTCATCTGGCTGTGCACTGGTACGCTCTCTCTGGGTGTGCTAGTCCGCAGGGCAGGGCATCCCCTGGGCAGGGTGGAGCGTGATCTCTGCGGCCTCGTCCTGCAGCTCCTTCCTTTCATTCTCAATCATCCTGCCCACGGTGGCCTCCTCTCAGGCCTGCATACTTACAACGGCGCATTGCCCGTGCTGCCCCTCTGCAGGAAGTGTCCCTCTGTTTAGTTTGCAGCTGACTGATGCTGCCTCACCCTTCTCATCTCTTCTCAGGTGTCACTTGGTCAAGAAAGCGTCCCCTTACCTACTCAACTCATCACGTCCCCCTACCGTAGCTCACGTGACACCACGCACCTCTCGCTTATGGCCGTCGTCGCCTTTCACATCCAGTTTCAGGTAGGTAAGTTTACCCCGTGGTCCGTGAGGAAGAAGAGATCACGCCTGTTTTGCTTACTCTTGATTCCCAGTGACTAGCCCGGTTACTGATAACCTCTGTTAGAGGAGAGAAAGGAATGCACCCAATCCCTGGTGAAGCCCTGACCGTTTTCCTTTCTAGTGTCCCTCGTACTCCTCCCTGCCATCTGTGTCGCCCTTGCTCCGCGTCTACCGTTTATGAGTTTACACCTGGGTTACGGTGACTGCTTCGGAGAATCGCATGCCTTTCTACCTCCCTCGCTGCGACCTCTCCCACGCCTCCCAGGGCTCTTGGGTTATGCCCTTGCCCTCTTCCGAGCCGTCCGTGGCACCCGCTGTCATCCCCATACGGCCAAGCTCCTAAGACTGACACTCAAGGCCCTCCGTAATCTGGCTTCAGTTTCACTTTCTAGACGTTTCAAGGAAGAACGGGGTCTAAATATCTGTGCACCTCTGCTCCGTTTCATATCTACCCACGAGGTTGATTTTTTTGTTTCTTCCAGTCCACCTATTTTGCACCTCCTTCTCTGCGAAGCCTTCACTGAGAATCCAAGCGATTTGTGGATCCCTTCTCTCCCCTGAAGCTGTAAACAGTTTAACAAGACATGTGCGGAACTGCCGTAAGGTAATCTACATCTTGTCTCCCTCTCTGGTATCTAACCTCCCCGCGAGTGGGGGTACGTCTCCGTGTTCTGTGCGGTTTTCAGCACAGTACTCTCTACACGTAGTGGATATTTGCTTTGGTAAGTGGACGAATAAGTGAATGAGTCACCAAGATAAGGGTATTGTCTTATTCTTTCTCGCTTTTTCCACTTTCAAGTTTCTTTAGTTAGTTTCTTCAGACAAAAGGTTTCTTTGTAGCTACACAGTGGCCAGGTCCACAGAATGTTGCAGATAGCTGCTGAAAACATCCCTCCTCCACTTGAGAATGGCTTGCTCTCCCTCTCAAGCGGAGAGAGCTGGGATTCGATATTTAATTAAGTGCCTCTGTTCACTTGGCATTTAGAGGCACTAGGGGGCGTTAGTGCTCTACACCCGGTGAAATGCCTGTTTCGTTTGTGATTTTCCTTTGTGAAAAACAACTATCCACAGAGTGTTTTGTGCCAATTTTCCATCCTTTTAGATTGTCGGAAAGCATTTTACCTACGTAGAAACAGAAAACGAATAGAAAGAGCGTTGCTTTGCGTTTAATAAAAGCTTAGGGCGGTCTCGGTGGTACGTTAGTGAAGTTATCTGGGGACACCTTAGCCACGTACATTGTGTTGGAGAGGCACCGAGAATTCAGGAGTTCTCAAAGTTCGAGGACACAGTTGCCTTACACGTAGGCTCGGTGGCAGCCGTGGACATGGCAGTGATTTGGAGAAATGTTGTATTAGTCGGCTCTTGCTGTGATAATGCTTTGCAACAAACCTCCCCAAAACTCACTTACGTAAAGAAGAATCTAGTTTTCTCGGACCTGTGGGCTAGCTGCAGCGGCTGTCTTGTAGACCTCTCGATGGCGGGTGTTGCTCCATGCCGTGGGTCAGTTTGAGGTCTGTCCCGCACACCTTACCGTGGAGCCCAACTGTGAGGCTGCAGGTCCCCGTCTTCTCGCAGAGTTCACTGGAAGGTAAGAGGTGAGCCCAACCACACAAGGCCACGTAAGGCCTCTGGGACTCATTGAAGGCCATCGTGTCTTCCCTTGGCCTCCTGGGAACCCCCTGGCCCCAGGATGCAGCTTCCGTAGCCCAGGGCAACCGGCGGAGGGGGGCGGGCGGGGCTGCAGGAGGGTGGAACGCCGAGGTCACAGAGGGTGTGGGTGTGGCCACCTCTGCTGTGACTGAACCAAGGGCAGGGGGGCAGGGGGTCCAGGGCAGGGCCCTCAGAGCCCGGTAGGCCCAGGGGGGCGGCGCAAGCACCTAGGCCCAGGCCGAAGAGCGCCTTCTTGGTCTGCCACGGCAGGCCGGCCTCTCGCCTTGCCACTCAGGCCGCCCTCCCACTTGAAGTGTGTGTGGCACGCGTCCGCGGAGTACACCTCGCTGCACAGGTAGCCGTGGGACTGGGCGTCGTAGCTTCCTGCGGGGCGGCCGGAGGTCCCGCAGGCGGGTGGGTCCCTGGCACAGACGCGCGGAGCGGCTCCCGCCCGGCCCCCCTGAGAACCGTCGCCGTTCCGTAAGGCGGGGCGCCTGCTTCAGAATGTAAATCACGTGTCCGCTCTATGGATACGCTGTTTAGTTTACCAGGCAAGACTTTCTTGGTGAAAGAAGCAGCGTTGGCTTGCATTCTCGAGCAGGCTTCTCATCTGGCTGTGCACTGGTACGCTCTCTCTGGGTGTGCTAGTCCGCAGGGCAGGGCATCCCCTGGGCAGGGTGGAGCGTGATCTCTGCGGCCTCGTCCTGCAGCTCCTTCCTTTCATTCTCAATCATCCTGCCCACGGTGGCCTCCTCTCAGGCCTGCATACTTACAACGGCGCATTGCCCGTGCTGCCCCTCTGCAGGAAGTGTCCCTCTGTTTAGTTTGCAGCTGACTGATGCTGCCTCACCCTTCTCATCTCTTCTCAGGTGTCACTTGGTCAAGAAAGCGTCCCCTTACCTACTCAACTCATCACGTCCCCCTACCGTAGCTCACGTGACACCACGCACCTCTCGCTTATGGCCGTCGTCGCCTTTCACATCCAGTTTCAGGTAGGTAAGTTTACCCCGTGGTCCGTGAGGAAGAAGAGATCACGCCTGTTTTGCTTACTCTTGATTCCCAGCGACTAGCCTGGTTACTGATAACCTCTGTTAGAGGAGAGAAAGGAATGCACCCAATCCCTGGTGAAGCCCTGACCGTTTTCCTTTCTAGTGTTCCTCGTACTCCTCCCTGCCATCTGTGTCGCCCTTACTCCGCGTCTACCGTTTATGAGTTTACACCTGGGTTACGGTGACTGCTTCGGAGAATCGCATGCCTTTCTACCTCCCTCGCTGCGACCTCTCCCACGCCTCCCAGGGCTCTTGGGTTATGCCCTTGCCCTCTTCCGAGCCGTCCGTGGCACCCGCTGTCATCCCCATACGGCCAAGCTCCTAAGACTGACACTCAAGGCCCTCCGTAATCTGGCTTCAGTTTCACTTTCTAGACGTTTCAAGGAAGAGCGGGGTCTAAATATCTGTGCACCTCTGCTCCGTTTCATATCTACCCACGAGGTTAATTTTTTTGTTTCTTCCAGTCCATCTATTTTGCACCTCCTTCTCTGCGAAGACTTCACTGAGAATCCAAGCGATTTGTGGATCCCTTCTCTCCCCTGAAGCTGTAAACAGTTTAACAAGACATATGCGGAACTGCCGTAAGGTAATCTACATCTTATCTTCCTCTCTGGTATCTAACCTCCCTGAGAATGGGGGTACATCTCTGTGTTCTGTGCAGTTTTCAGCACAGTACTCTACACGTAGTGAATATTTGGTAAATGAACGAATAAGTGAATGAGCCACCAAGATAAGGGTATTGTCTCATTCTTTCTCTCTTTTTCCACTTTCAAGTTTCTTTAGTTAGTTTCCTCAGACAAAAGGTTTCTTTGCAGCTACACAGTGGCCAGGTCCACAGAATGTTGCAGATAGCTGCTGAAAACATCCCTCCTCCACTTGAGAATGGCTTGCTCTCCCTCTCAAGCGGAGAGAGCTGGGATTCGATATTTAATTAAGTGCCTCTGTTCACTTGGCATTTAGAGGCACTAGGGGGCGTTAGTGCTCTACAGCCGGTGAAATGCCTGTTTCGTTTGTGATTTTCCTTTGTGGAAAACAACTATCCACAGAGTGTTTTGTGCCAATTTTCCATCCTTTTAGATTGATGAAAATAATTTTAACTACGTAGAAACAGAAAACGAATAGAAAGAACTTTGCATTACATTTAATAAAAGCTTAGGGGGATCTTTGTGGTACATTAGTGAAGTTATCTGGGGAAACCTTAGCTACGTACATTGTGTTGGAGAGGCACCGAGAATTCAAGAATTCTCAAAGTTCGAGGACACAGTTGCCTTACATGTAGGCATGGTGGCAGCCATGGACATAGCAGTGATTTGGAGAATGTTGTATTAGTCAGCTCTTGCTGTGGTAATGCTTTGGAACAAATCTCCCCAAAACTCAGTTA
Organism: Pseudorca crassidens; assembly: GCF_039906515.1. Taxonomy (NCBI): domain Eukaryota; kingdom Metazoa; phylum Chordata; class Mammalia; order Artiodactyla; family Delphinidae; genus Pseudorca; species Pseudorca crassidens. The sequence continues at coordinate 153,512,118 of NC_090297.1, forward strand.
CATAAATAAGAATTTATTTTTCTTGGACCTGTGGGCTAGCTGCAGCGGCTCTCTTGTAGACCTCTCGATGGCTGGTATTGCTCCATGTTGTGGGTCAGTTTGAGGTCTGTCCCACACATCATACTGTGGAGCCCAATTGTGAGGCTGCAGGTCCCTGTCTTCTCACAAAGTTCACTGAAACATAACAGTAGAGCCCAACCACACAAGCCCACTTAAGGCCTCTGCAACTCATTTAAGGCCATGGTGTCTTCCCTTGGCATCCTGGGAACCCCCTGGCCTCAGGATGCAGCTTCTGTAGTCCATGGCAACTGGTGGAGAGGGGGCGGGGCTGCAGGAGGGTGGAACGCGGAGGTCACAGAGGGTGTGGGTGTGGCCACCTCTGCTGTGACTGAACCAAGGGCAGGGGGGCAGGGGGTCCAGGCAGGGCCCTCAGAGCCCGGTATGCCCAGGGGGGCGGCACAAGCATCTAGGCCCAGACCAAAGAGCACCTTCTTGGTCTTCGCGGCAGGCCGGCCTCTCACCTTGCCACTCAGGCCACCCTCCTACTTGAAGTGTGTGTGGAACGCGTCCGCGGAGTACACCTCGCTGCACAGGTAGCCATAGGACTGGGCGTTGTAGCTTCCTGCGAGGCGGCCGAAGGTCGCAGGCGGGTGGGTCCCTGGGATACACGCGGAGAGGCTCCTGACCGGCCCCCTGAGAACCGTCGCCGTTCCGTAAGATGGGGAGCTTGCTTCAGAATGTAAATCATATGTCCACTAGATATGCTGTTTAGTTTACCAGGCAAGACTTTCTTGGTGAAAGAAGCAGCATTGACTTGCATTCTAGAGCTCATCTTGCTGTGCACTGGCACTCTGGGTGTGCTAGTGTGCAGGGCAGGGCATCCCCTGGGCAGGATGGAGCATGATATCTGCAGCCTCGTCTTGCCCCTCCTTCCTTTCATTCTCAATCTTCCAGCCCACAGTGGCCTCCTTTCAGGCCTACATACTTACAACAGCACATTGCCCATGCTGCCCCTCTGCAGGAAATGTCCTTCTGTTTAGTTTGCAACTGATTGATGCCTCCTCATCCTTCTCATGTCTTCTCAGGTGTCACTTTGTCAAGAAGGTATCCCCTTACCTACTCAACTCATCACATCCCCCTACCATAGCTCACATAACACCATGTACCTCTCGCTTATAGCCTTCATCACATTTCACATCCAGTTTTAGATAGGTGTTTACCATATGGTCCGTGAGGAAGGGATCATGACTGTTTTGCTTACCCTTGGTTCCCAGCGACTAGCACAGTTACTGATAACCTGTGTTAAATGGAGAAATGAATGTATCCAATCAATGGTGAAGCCCTGACCGTTTTTCTTTCTAGTGTCTCTCATACTCCACCCTTCCATCTGTGTTGCCATTACTCCAGGTCTACCATTTATTATTTTACACCTGGATTACGATGATTGCTTCGGAGAATAGCATGTCTTTCTATCTTCCACCCTACAACCTCTCTTACACGTCCCAAGGCTCTTGGGTTTTGCCATTGCCCGCTTCCAATCCGTCCGTGGCATCATCGGCTGTCAGCAGACTTGCATGCAATGTTCCTTTCTTTTCTCTTTTTTTCCTTATGTCACTGGGCCATGGAAAGGCGTGAAGCACTGACACTCGCTGCCACGTGGATGTGCCCTGCGAACACGATGCTGAGCGAGAGAAGTCAGACACAAAAGGACACACAGGATGTGACACCACTGATGAGAAACTTCAAGAACAGGTAGATCCACATAGTCAGTGGGTTCCTGGTTGTCAGGGGCTGGCGAGGGGACGGAGTGATAGCTAAGGGTGTGAGGTACATTTTGGGGTGACAGAAGTGATCCAAAGCACGGCAGTAAAGATGGCTGCACAGCTCAGTAAACTGTCCCCATGCTCCCCGTTGCAGCCTGTAATAGCATCGCTCTCCGGATGAAGGGCTGACTGCAGGAAGACTGAATGCGCAGTGAGTCCTGGACCCAGACCCTGAGCTGGTGCTGCCCACATGGGGAAGTCACTGGTACTTGCGGAGCCTCCACAGAGACCGGCAGCACCCCCAGGGCCTCACAGTTCATGGCGCACCCGGCCCAAGGGCCTTCCCGCTGGTTGTCATCACCGGCTGTCACCAGACTCGCATGCAATGTTCCATTCTTTTTTTTTATCTTTTCTCTGTCCCTCAGCACGCAAAGGGGTGATGCCCTGACACTTGCTGCCACGTGTATGCACCCTGAGGACATGATGCTCAGCGAGAGCCGTCAGAAACAAAAGGACATGCAGGGTCTGACTCCACTGAGGAGAAACGTACAGAGCAGGTAGATCCACAGAGTCAGAGAGTAAGTCCCTCGTTGTCAGGGGCTGCCGTGGGGGCGGAGTGATAGCTAAGGGCGTGAGGGACATTTTTGAGGTGACGTAAATGGTCCAAAACATGGCAGTAGTGATGGCTGCACAGCTTGGTAAACTGTCCCCCACACACCGGTGCAGCCTTTGAGAGCATCGCTCTCAGGAAGAAGGGCTGACCACACGAAGACTGAATGAGCAGTGGCTCCTGGGCCCAGACACTCAGCTGGCACCCCCCACGTGGGGAAGTCACTGGGGCTTTCTGAGCCTCCCTGGAGACTGGCAGCAGCCCCAGGACCTCACAGAGCACGGTGCGCCCATCCCCAGAGCCTCCCCTCTGTTTCTCATCACCGGCTGTCAACAGACTTGCATGCAATGTTCTTTTCTTTTATCTTCTCTGCTTTACGTCACTAGGCCATGCAAAGTGGTGAAGCCCTGACACTCGCTGCCACTTGGATGCACCCTGAGACTTCTACGCTATGGGAGAGAAGTCAGACACAGAAGGACACACAGGGTGTGACCCCACTGAGGAGAAACGTCCAGAACAGGTAGATCCACATAGGCAGAGAGTGGGTTCCTGGTTGTCAGGGGCTGGCGAGAGGATGCAGTGATTGGTAAGGGCCTGAGGGATATTTTGGGGGTGATGGAAATGATCCAAAGCACGGCTTTGGATCATGGAAATGATCCAAAGCACGGCAGTAGGGAGGGCTGCACAGCTCAGTAAACTGTCCCCATGCTTCCCGTTGTAGCCTGTGAGAACATCGCTCTCAGAACGAAGGGCTGACTGCAGGAAGACTGAACATGCAGTGGGTCCTGGGCCCAGACTCTCAGTTGATGGCTCCCCACTTGGGGTAGTGACTGGGAGTTGCTGAGCCTCCTCAGAGACTCGCAGCAGCCCCAGGGCCTCACAGGGCACGGCGCCCCCTGCCCCAGAGCCTTCCCTCTGGTTCTCATCACCAGCTGTCACCAGACTTACATGCAATGTTCCATTCTTTTCTTTTATCTTTTTTCTGTTCCTCAGCATGAAAAGGGTGAACCCCTGACACTCGCTGCCACCTGGATGCACCCTGAGGACACGATGGTCGGCGAGACAAGTCAGACACAGAAGGACACACAGGGTCTGACCACACTGAGGAGAAACGTCCAGAAAAGGTAGATCCACAGAGGCAGAAAGTAAGTCCCTGGTTGTCAGGGGCTGCCGAGGAGACGGATTAATAGCCAAGGGCGTGAGGGACATTTTCGGGGTGACGGAAATGGTCGAACAAATGGCAGTTGTGATGGCTTCACAGCTTAGTAAACTGTTGCCCGCGCTCCCGTGCGGCCTGTGAGAGCATCGCTCTCAGGACGAAGGGCTGGCCACAGGAAGACTGAACGAGCAGTGGGTCCCTGGCAAAGACGCCCATTTGGCGGCCCCCCACTTGGGGTAGTGACTGGGAGTTGGTGAGCCTCCAAGGAGACTGGCAGCAACCCCAGGGCCTCACAGGGCCCGGCGCCCCCGGTCACAGTGCCTTCCCTCGGGTTCTCATCACCAGTTGTCACCAGACTTGCGCGCAACGTTCCTCTCTTTTCTTTCTTCTTTTCTCAGTCCTTCTGCATGCAAAGAGGTGAACCCCTGACACTTGATGCCACGTGGATGCACCCTGAGGACACGATGGTCGGCGAGACAAGTCAGACACAGAAGGGCATATAGGGTCTCACCCCACTGAGGAGAAACGTCAAGAACAGCTAGATCCAGAGGGGAGGCTTTGGGGCCCATGATGCTGTTCACTGTGAGGACCTGGGGCTGCTGCCAGTCTCCGTGGAGGCTCTGGAAGCCCCAGTGACTTCCCCACGTACGGGGCGCCAGCTGAGCATCTGGGCACAGGACTCACTGTTCGTTCAGTCTTTCTGCGATCAAACCTTTGTTCACTTGGCATTTACAGACACCAAGGGCATTAGTGCTCTACACTCAGTGTAATGCCTGTTTTGTTTGTGATTTTCCTTTGTGGATAACAACTATCCACAAAATGTTTTGTTCCAATTTTCCATCCTTTTAGATTGATAAAAATCATTTTAACTACGTAGAAACAAAAAATGAATAGAAAGAACTTTGCATTACATTTAATAAAAGTTTAGGGAGATCTTTGTGGTACATTAGTGAAGTTATTTGGGGAAAGTTTAGCCATGTACATTGTGTTGGAGAGGCACCGAGAATTCAGGAGTTCTCAAAGTTTGAGGACACAATTGCCTTATATGTAGGCATGGTGGCAGCCATGTACATAGCAGTGATTTGGAGGATGTTCTATTAGTCAGCTCTTGCTGTGATAATGCTTTGGAACAAATCTCCCCAAAACTCAGTTACATAAATAAGAATTTATTTTTCTTGGACCTGTGGGCTAGCTGCAGCGGCTCTCTTTTAGACCTCTAAATGGCTGGTATTGCTCCATGTTTTGGGTCAGTTTGAGGTGTGTCGCACACATCTTACTGTGGAGCCCAACTGTGAGGATGCAGCTCCCAGGCCCTGTCTTCTCACAAAGTTCACTGAAACATAAGAGGTGAGCCCAACCACACAAGCCCACTTAAGGCCTCTGCGACTCATTTAAGGCCATTGTGTCTTCCCTTGGCATCCTCGGAACCCCCTGGCCTCAGGATGCAGCTTCTGTAGTTCATGGCAACCTGCGGAGAGGGGGCGGGGCTGCAGGAGGGTGGAACACTGACCTCACAGAGGGTGTGGGTGTGGCCACCTCTGCTGTGACTGAACCAAGTGCAGGGGAGCAGGGGGTCCAGGCAGGGCCCTCAGAGCCCGGCAGGCCCAGGGAGGTGGCACGAGCATCTCGGCCCAGGACAAAGAGCGCCTTCTTGGTCTGCACGGCAGGCCGGCCTCTCACCTTGCCACTGAGTCCGCCCTCCGACTTGAAGTGTGTGCGGAACGTGTCTGCGGAATACACCTCGCTGCACAGATAGCCATAGGAGTCGGCGCTTAGCTTCCTGCCAGGCAGCTGAAGGTCGCAGGCAGGTGGGTCCCTGGGACACACGCGGGGAGGCTCCTGACCGACCCCCTGAGAACTGTTGCCGTTCCGTAAGTTAAGGAGCTTGTTTCAGAATGTAAATGATATGTCCACTAGATATGCTGTTTAGTTTAACAGGCAATACTTTCTTGGTGAAAGAAGCAGCGTTGACTTGCATTCTAGAGCAGGCTTCTCTTCTGGCTGTGCACTGGCACTCTGGGTGCGCTAGTCCGCAGGGCAGGGCATCCCCTGGGCAGGGTGGAGCATGATTTCTGCAGCCTCGTCTTGCCCCTCCTTCCTTTCATTCTCAATCTTCCAGCCCACGGTGGCCTCCTCTCAGGCCTGCATACTTACAACGGCGCATTGCCCGTGCTGCCCCTCTGCAGGAAGTGTCCCTCTGTTTAGTTTGCAGCTGACTGATGCCGCCTCACCCTTCTCATCTCTTCTCAGGTGTCACTTGGTCAAGAAAGCGTCCCCTTACCTACTCAACTCATCACGTCCCCCTACCGTAGCTCACGTGACACCACGCACCTCTCGCTTATGGCCGTCGTCGCCTTTCACATCCAGTTTCAGGTAGGTAAGTTTACCCCGTGGTCCGTGAGGAAGAAGAGATCACGCCTGTTTTGCTTACTCTTGATTCCCAGCGACTAGCCCGGTTACTGATAACCTCTGTTAGAGGGAGAAAGGAATGCACCCAATCCCTGGTGAAGCCCTGACCGTTTTCCTTTCTAGTGTCCCTCGTACTCCTCCCTGCCATCTGTGTCGCCCTTTCTCCGCGTCTACCGTTTATGAGTTTACACCTGGGTTATGGTGACTGCTTCGGAGAATCGCATGCCTTTCTACCTCCCTCGCTGCGACCTCTCCTACGCCTCCCAGGGCTCTTGGGTTATGCCCTTGCCCTCTTCCGAGCCGTCCGTGGCACCCGCTGTCAACCCCATACGGCCAAGCTCCTAAGACTGACACTCAAGGCCCTCCGTAATTTGGCTTCAGTTTCACTTTCTAGACGTTTCAAGGAAGAACGGGGTCTAAATATCTGTGCACCTCTGCTCCGTTTCATATCTACCCACGAGGTTAATTTTTTCGTTTCTTCCAGTCCACCTATTTTGCACCTCCTTCTCTGCGAAGACTTCACTGAGAATCCAAGCGATTTGTGGATCCCTTCTCTCCCCTGAAGCTGTAAACAGTTTAACAAGACATGTGCGGAACTGCCGTAAGGTAATCTACATCTTGTCTCCCTCTCTGGTATCTAACCTCCCTGCGAATGGGGGTACGTCTCCGTGTTCTGTGCGGTTTTCAGCACGGTACTCTCTACACGTAGTGGATATTTGCTTTGGTAAGTGGACGAATAAGTGAATGAGTCACCAAGATAAGGGTATTGTCTCATTCTTTCTCGCGTTTTCCACTTTCAAGTTTCTTTAGTTAGTTTCCTCAGACAAAAGGTTTCTTTGTAGCTACACAGTGGCCAGGTCCACAGAATGTTGCAGATAGCTGCTGGAAACATCCCTCCTCCACTTGGGAATGGCTTGCTCTCCCTCTCAAGCGGAGAGAGCTGGGATTCGATATTTAATTAAGTGCCTCTGTCCACTTGGCATTTAGAGGCACTAGGGGGCGTTAGTGCTCTACACCCGGTGAAATGCCTGTTTCGTTTGTGATTTTCCTTTGTGGAAAACAACTATCCACAGAGTGTTTTGTGCCAATTTTCCATCCTTTTAGATTGTCGGAGAGCATTTTACCTACGTAGAAACAGAAAACGAATAGAAAGAGCGTTGCTTTGCGTTTAATAAAAGCTTAGGGCGGTCTCGGTGGTACGTTAGTGAAGTTATCTGGGGACACCTTAGCCACGTACATTGTGTTGGAGAGGCACCGAGAATTCAGGAGTTCTCAAAGTTCGAGGACACAGTTGCCTTACACGTAGGCTCCGTGGCAGCCGTGGACATGGCAGTGATTTGGAGAATGTTGTATTAGTCGGCTCTTGCTGTGATAATGCTTTGCAACAAATCTCCCCAAAACTCACTTACGTAAAGAAGAATCTAGTTTCCTCGGACCTGTGGGCTAGCTGCAGCGGCTCTCTTGTAGACCTCTCGATGGCGGGTGTTGCTCCATGCCGTGGGTCAGTTTGAGGTCTGTCCCGCACACCTTACCGTGGAGCCCAACTGTGAGGCTGCAGGTCCCCGTCTTCTCGCAGAGTTCACTGGAAGGTAAGAGGTGAGCCCAACCACACAAGGCCACGTAAGGCCTCTGGGACTCATTGAAGGCCATCGTGTCTTCCCTTGGCCTCCTGGGAACCCCCTGGCCCCAGGATGCAGCTTCCGTAGCCCAGGGCAACCGACGGAGGGGGGCGGGCGGGGCTGCAGGAGGGTGGAACGCCGAGGTCACAGAGGGTGTGGGTGTGGCCACCTCTGCTGTGACTGAACCAAGGGCAGGGGGGCAGGGGGTCCAGGGCAGGGCCCTCAGAGCCCGGTAGGCCCAGGGGGGCGGCGCAAGCACCTAGGCCCAGGCCGAAGAGCGCCTTCTTGGTCTGCCGCGGCAGGCCGGCCTCTCGCCTTGCCACTCAGGCCGCCCTCCCACTTGAAGTGTGTGTGGCACGCGTCCGCGGAGTACACCTCGCTGCACAGGTAGCCGTGGGACTGGGCGTCGTAGCTTCCTGCGGGGCGGCCGGAGGTCCCGCAGGCGGGTGGGTCCCTGGCACAGACGCGCGGAGCGGCTCCCGCCCGGCCCCCCTGAGAACCGTCGCCGTTCCGTAAGGCGGGGCGCCTGCTTCAGAATGTAAATCACGTGTCCGCTCTATGGATACGCTGTTTAGTTTACCAGGCAAGACTTTCTTGGTGAAAGGAGCAGCGTTGGCTTGCATTCTCGAGCAGGCTTCTCATCTGGCTGTGCACTGGTACTCTCTCTCTGGGTGTATTAGTCCGCAGGGCAGGGCATCCCCTGGGCAGGGTGGAGCGTGATCTCTGCGGCCTCGTCCTGCAGCTCCTTCCCTTCATTCTCAATCATCCTGCCCACGGTGGCCTCCTCTCAGGCCTGCATACTTACAACGGCGCATTGCCCGTGCTGCCCCTCTGCAGGAAGTGTCCCTCTGTTTAGTTTGCAGCTGACTGATGCCGCCTCACCCTTCTCATCTCTTCTCAGGTGTCACTTGGTCAAGAAAGCGTCCCCTTACCTACTCAACTCATCACGTCCCCCTACCGTAGCTCACGTGACACCACGCACCTCTCGCTTATGGCCGTCGTCGCCTTTCGCATCCAGTTTCAGGTAGGTAAGTGTACCCCGTGGTCCGTGAGGAAGAAGAGATCACGCCTGTTTTGCTTACTCTTGATTCCCAGCGACTAGCCCGGTTACTGATAACCTCTGTTAGAGGGAGAAAGGAATGCACCCAATCCCTGGTGAAGCCCTGACCGTTTTCCTTTCTAGTGTCCCTCGTACTCCTCCCTGCCATCTGTGTCGCCCTTACTCCGCGTCTACCGTTTATGAGTTTACACCTGGGTTACGGTGACTGCTTCGGAGAATCGCATGCCTTTCTACCTCCCTCGCTGCGACCTCTCCTACGCCTCCCAGGGCTCTTGGGTTATGCCCTTGCCCTCTTCCGAGCCGTCCGTGGCACCCGCTGTCAACCCCATACGGCCAAGCTCCTAAGACTGACACTCAAGGCCCTCCGTAATTTGGCTTCAGTTTCACTTTCTAGACGTTTCAAGGAAGAATGGGGTCTAAATATCTGTGCACTTCTGCTCCGTTTCATATCTACCCACGAGGTTAATTTTTTTGTTTCTTCCACTCCACCTATTTTGCACCTCCTTCTCTGGGAAGACTTCACTGAGAATCCAAGCGATTTGTGGATCCCTTCTCTCCCCTGAAGCTGTAAACAGTTTAACAAGACATGTGCGGAACTGCCGTAAGGTAATCTACATCTTGTCTCCCTCTCTGGTATCTAACCTCCCTGCGAATGGGGGTACGTCTCCGTGTTCTGTGCGGTTTTCAGCACAGTACTCTCTACACGTAGTGGATATTTGCTTTGGTAAGTGGACGAATAAGTGAATGAGTCACCAAGATAAGGGTATTGTCTCATTCTTTCTCGCGTTTTCCACTTTCAAGTTTCTTTAGTTAGTTTCCTCAGACAAAAGGTTTCTTTGTAGCTACACAGTGGCCAGGTCCACAGAATGTTGCAGATAGCTGCTGAAAACATCCCTCCTCCACTTGAGAATGGCTTGCTCTCCCTCTCAAGCGGAGAGAGCTGGGATTCGATATTTAATTAAGTGCCTCTGTCCACTTGGCATTTAGAGGCACTAGGGGGCGTTAGTGCTCTACACCCGGTGAAATGCCTGTTTCGTTTGTGATTTTCCTTTGTGAAAAACAACTATCCACAGAGTGTTTTGTGCCAATTTTCCATCCTTTTAGATTGTCGGAGAGCATTTTACCTACGTAGAAACAGAAAACGAATAGAAAGAGCGTTGCTTTGCGTTTAATAAAAGCTTAGGGCGGTCTCGGTGGTACGTTAGTGAAGTTATCTGGGGACACCTTAGCCACGTACATTGTGTTGGAGAGGCACCGAGAATTCAGGAGTTCTCAAAGTTCGAGGACACAGTTGCCTTACACGTAGGCTCGGTGGCAGCCGTGGACATGGCAGTGATTTGGAGAATGTTGTATTAGTCGGCTCTTGCTGTGATAATGCTTTGCAACAAACCTCCCCAAAACTCACTTACGTAAAGAAGAATCTAGTTTTCTCGGACCTGTGGGCTAGCTGCAGCGGCTCTCTTGTAGACCTCTCGATGGCGGGTGTTGGTCCATGCCGTGGGTCAGTTTGAGGTCTGTCCCGCACACCTTACCGTGGAGCCCAACTGTGAGGCTGCAGGTCCCCGTCTTCTCGCAGAGTTCACTGGAAGGTAAGAGGTGAGCCCAACCACACAAGGCCACGTAAGGCCTCTGGGACTCATTGAAGGCCATCGTGTCTTCCCTTGGCCTCCTGGGAACCCCCTGGCCCCAGGATGCAGCTTCCGTAGCCCAGGGCAACCGACGGAGGGGGGCGGGCGGGGCTGCAGGAGGGTGGAACGCCGAGGTCACAGAGGGTGTGGGTGTGGCCACCTCTGCTGTGACTGAACCAAGGGCAGGGGGGCAGGGGGTCCAGGGCAGGGCCCTCAGAGCCCGGTAGGCCCAGGGGGGCGGCGCAAGCACCTAGGCCCAGGCCGAAGAGCGCCTTCTTGGTCTGCCGCGGCAGGCCGGCCTCTCGCCTTGCCACTCAGGCCGCCCTCCCACTTGAAGTGTGTGTGGCACGCGTCCGCGGAGTACACCTCGCTGCACAGGTAGCCGTGGGACTGGGCGTCGTAGCTTCCTGCGGGGCGGCCGGAGGTCCCGCAGGCGGGTGGGTCCCTGGCACAGACGCGCGGAGCGGCTCCCGCCCGGCCCCCCTGAGAACCGTCGCCGTTCCGTAAGGCGGGGCGCCTGCTTCAGAATGTAAATCACGTGTCCGCTCTATGGATACGCTGTTTAGTTTACCAGGCAAGACTTTCTTGGTGAAAGAAGCAGCGTTGGCTTGCATTCTCGAGCAGGCTTCTCATCTGGCTGTGCACTGGTACGCTCTCTCTGGGTGTGCTAGTCCGCAGGGCAGGGCATCCCCTGGGCAGGGTGGAGCGTGATCTCTGCGGCCTCGTCCTGCAGCTCCTTCCTTTCATTCTCAATCATCCTGCCCACGGTGGCCTCCTCTCAGGCCTGCATACTTACAACGGCGCATTGCCCGTGCTGCCCCTCTGCAGGAAGTGTCCCTCTGTTTAGTTTGCAGCTGACTGATGCCGCCTCACCCTTCTCATCTCTTCTCAGGTGTCACTTGGTCAAGAAAGCGTCCCCTTACCTACTCAACTCATCACGTCCCCCTACCGTAGCTCACGTGACACCACGCACCTCTCGCTTATGGCCGTCGTCGCCTTTCACATCCAGTTTCAGGTAGGTAAGTTTACCCCGTGGTCCGTGAGGAAGAAGAGATCACGCCTGTTTTGCTTACTCTTGATTCCCAGCGACTAGCCCGGTTACTGATAACCTCTGTTAGAGGAGAGAAAGGAATGCACCCAATCCCTGGTGAAGCCCTGACCGTTTTCCTTTCTAGTGTCCCTCGTACTCCTCCCTGCCATCTGTGTCGCCCTTACTCCGCGTCTACCGTTTATGAGTTTACACCTGGGTTACGGTGACTGCTTCGGAGAATCGCATGCCTTTCTACCTCCCTCGCTGCGACCTCTCCCACGCCTCCCAGGGCTCTTGGGTTATGCCCTTGCCCTCTTCCGAGCCGTCCGTGGCACCCGCTGTCATCCCCATACGGCCAAGCTCCTAAGACTGACACTCAAGGCCCTCCGTAATCTGGCTTCAGTTTCACTTTCTAGACGTTTCAAGGAAGAACGGGGTCTAAATATCTGTGCACCTCTGCTCCGTTTCATATCTACCCACGAGGTTGATTTTTTTGTTTCTTCCAGTCCACCTATTTTGCACCTCCTTCTCTGCGAAGCCTTCACTGAGAATCCAAGCGATTTGTGGATCCCTTCTCTCCCCTGAAGCTGTAAACAGTTTAACAAGACATGTGCGGAACTGCCGTAAGGTAATCTACATCTTGTCTCCCTCTCTGGTATCTAACCTCCCCGCGAGTGGGGGTACGTCTCCGTGTTCTGTGCGGTTTTCAGCACAGTACTCTCTACACGTAGTGGATATTTGCTTTGGTAAGTGGACGAATAAGTGAATGAGTCACCAAGATAAGGGTATTGTCTTATTCTTTCTCGCTTTTTCCACTTTCAAGTTTCTTTAGTTAGTTTCTTCAGACAAAAGGTTTCTTTGTAGCTACACAGTGGCCAGGTCCACAGAATGTTGCAGATAGCTGCTGAAAACATCCCTCCTCCACTTGAGAATGGCTTGCTCTCCCTCTCAAGCGGAGAGAGCTGGGATTCGATATTTAATTAAGTGCCTCTGTTCACTTGGCATTTAGAGGCACTAGGGGGCGTTAGTGCTCTACACCCGGTGAAATGCCTGTTTCGTTTGTGATTTTCCTTTGTGAAAAACAACTATCCACAGAGTGTTTTGTGCCAATTTTCCATCCTTTTAGATTGTCGGAAAGCATTTTACCTACGTAGAAACAGAAAACGAATAGAAAGAGCGTTGCTTTGCGTTTAATAAAAGCTTAGGGCGGTCTCGGTGGTACGTTAGTGAAGTTATCTGGGGACACCTTAGCCACGTACATTGTGTTGGAGAGGCACCGAGAATTCAGGAGTTCTCAAAGTTCGAGGACACAGTTGCCTTACACGTAGGCTCGGTGGCAGCCGTGGACATGGCAGTGATTTGGAGAAATGTTGTATTAGTCGGCTCTTGCTGTGATAATGCTTTGCAACAAACCTCCCCAAAACTCACTTACGTAAAGAAGAATCTAGTTTTCTCGGACCTGTGGGCTAGCTGCAGCGGCTGTCTTGTAGACCTCTCGATGGCGGGTGTTGCTCCATGCCGTGGGTCAGTTTGAGGTCTGTCCCGCACACCTTACCGTGGAGCCCAACTGTGAGGCTGCAGGTCCCCGTCTTCTCGCAGAGTTCACTGGAAGGTAAGAGGTGAGCCCAACCACACAAGGCCACGTAAGGCCTCTGGGACTCATTGAAGGCCATCGTGTCTTCCCTTGGCCTCCTGGGAACCCCCTGGCCCCAGGATGCAGCTTCCGTAGCCCAGGGCAACCGGCGGAGGGGGGCGGGCGGGGCTGCAGGAGGGTGGAACGCCGAGGTCACAGAGGGTGTGGGTGTGGCCACCTCTGCTGTGACTGAACCAAGGGCAGGGGGGCAGGGGGTCCAGGGCAGGGCCCTCAGAGCCCGGTAGGCCCAGGGGGGCGGCGCAAGCACCTAGGCCCAGGCCGAAGAGCGCCTTCTTGGTCTGCCACGGCAGGCCGGCCTCTCGCCTTGCCACTCAGGCCGCCCTCCCACTTGAAGTGTGTGTGGCACGCGTCCGCGGAGTACACCTCGCTGCACAGGTAGCCGTGGGACTGGGCGTCGTAGCTTCCTGCGGGGCGGCCGGAGGTCCCGCAGGCGGGTGGGTCCCTGGCACAGACGCGCGGAGCGGCTCCCGCCCGGCCCCCCTGAGAACCGTCGCCGTTCCGTAAGGCGGGGCGCCTGCTTCAGAATGTAAATCACGTGTCCGCTCTATGGATACGCTGTTTAGTTTACCAGGCAAGACTTTCTTGGTGAAAGAAGCAGCGTTGGCTTGCATTCTCGAGCAGGCTTCTCATCTGGCTGTGCACTGGTACGCTCTCTCTGGGTGTGCTAGTCCGCAGGGCAGGGCATCCCCTGGGCAGGGTGGAGCGTGATCTCTGCGGCCTCGTCCTGCAGCTCCTTCCTTTCATTCTCAATCATCCTGCCCACGGTGGCCTCCTCTCAGGCCTGCATACTTACAACGGCGCATTGCCCGTGCTGCCCCTCTGCAGGAAGTGTCCCTCTGTTTAGTTTGCAGCTGACTGATGCCGCCTCACCCTTCTCATCTCTTCTCAGGTGTCACTTGGTCAAGAAAGCGTCCCCTTACCTACTCAACTCATCACGTCCCCCTACCGTAGCTCACGTGACACCACGCACCTCTCGCTTATGGCCGTCGTCGCCTTTCACATCCAGTTTCAGGTAGGTAAGTTTACCCCGTGGTCCGTGAGGAAGAAGAGATCACGCCTGTTTTGCTTACTCTTGATTCCCAGCGACTAGCCCGGTTACTGATAACCTCTGTTAGAGGAGAGAAAGGAATGCACCCAATCCCTGGTGAAGCCCTGACCGTTTTCCTTTCTAGTGTCCCTCGTACTCCTCCCTGCCATCTGTGTCGCCCTTACTCCGCGTCTACCGTTTATGAGTTTACACCTGGGTTACGGTGACTGCTTCGGAGAATCGCATGCCTTTCTACCTCCCTCGCTGCGACCTCTCCTACGCCTCCCAGGGCTCTTGGGTTATGCCCTTGCCCTCTTCCGAGCCGTCCGTGGCACCCGCTGTCAACCCCATACGGCCAAGCTCCTAAGACTGACACTCAAGGCCCTCCGTAATCTGGCTTCAGTTTCACTTTCTAGACGTTTCAAGGAAGAACGGGGTCTAAATATCTGTGCACCTCTGCTCCGTTTCATATCTACCCACGAGGTTGATTTTTTTGTTTCTTCCAGTCCACCTATTTTGCACCTCCTTCTCTGCGAAGCCTTCACTGAGAATCCAAGCGATTTGTGGATCCCTTCTCTCCCCTGAAGCTGTAAACAGTTTAACAAGACATGTGCGGAACTGCCGTAAGGTAATCTACATCTTGTCTCCCTCTCTGGTATCTAACCTCCCCGCGAGTGGGGGTACGTCTCCGTGTTCTGTGCGGTTTTCAGCACAGTACTCTCTACACGTAGTGGATATTTGCTTTGGTAAGTGGACGAATAAGTGAATGAGTCACCAAGATAAGGGTATTGTCTTATTCTTTCTCGCTTTTTCCACTTTCAAGTTTCTTTAGTTAGTTTCTTCAGACAAAAGGTTTCTTTGTAGCTACACAGTGGCCAGGTCCACAGAATGTTGCAGATAGCTGCTGAAAACATCCCTCCTCCACTTGAGAATGGCTTGCTCTCCCTCTCAAGCGGAGAGAGCTGGGATTCGATATTTAATTAAGTGCCTCTGTTCACTTGGCATTTAGAGGCACTAGGGGGCGTTAGTGCTCTACACCCGGTGAAATGCCTGTTTCGTTTGTGATTTTCCTTTGTGAAAAACAACTATCCACAAAGTGTTTTGTGCCAATTTTCCATCCTTTTAGATTGTCGGAAAGCATTTTACCTACGTAGAAACAGAAAACGAATAGAAAGAGCGTTGCTTTGCGTTTAATAAAAGCTTAGGGCGGTCTCGGTGGTACGTTAGTGAAGTTATCTGGGGACACCTTAGCCACGTACATTGTGTTGGAGAGGCACCGAGAATTCAGGAGTTCTCAAAGTTCGAGGACACAGTTGCCTTACACGTAGGCTCGGTGGCAGCCGTGGACATGGCAGTGATTTGGAGAAATGTTGTATTAGTCGGCTCTTGCTGTGATAATGCTTTGCAACAAACCTCCCCAAAACTCACTTACGTAAAGAAGAATCTAGTTTTCTCGGACCTGTGGGCTAGCTGCAGCGGCTGTCTTGTAGACCTCTCGATGGCGGGTGTTGCTCCATGCCGTGGGTCAGTTTGAGGTCTGTCCCGCACACCTTACCGTGGAGCCCAACTGTGAGGCTGCAGGTCCCCGTCTTCTCGCAGAGTTCACTGGAAGGTAAGAGGTGAGCCCAACCACACAAGGCCACGTAAGGCCTCTGGGACTCATTGAAGGCCATCGTGTCTTCCCTTGGCCTCCTGGGAACCCCCTGGCCCCAGGATGCAGCTTCCGTAGCCCAGGGCAACCGGCGGAGGGGTGCGGGCGGGGCTGCAGGAGGGTGGAACGCCGAGGTCACAGAGGGTGTGGGTGTGGCCACCTCTGCTGTGACTGAACCAAGGGCAGGGGGGCAGGGGGTCCAGGGCAGGGCCCTCAGAGCCCGGTAGGCCCAGGGGGGCGGCGCAAGCACCTAGGCCCAGGCCGAAGAGCGCCTTCTTGGTCTGCCACGGCAGGCCGGCCTCTCGCCTTGCCACTCAGGCCGCCCTCCCACTTGAAGTGTGTGTGGCACGCGTCCGCGGAGTACACCTCGCTGCACAGGTAGCCGTGGGACTGGGCGTCGTAGCTTCCTGCGGGGCGGCCGGAGGTCCCGCAGGCGGGTGGGTCCCTGGCACAGACGCGCGGAGCGGCTCCCGCCCGGCCCCCCTGAGAACCGTCGCCGTTCCGTAAGGCGGGGCGCCTGCTTCAGAATGTAAATCACGTGTCCGCTCTATGGATACGCTGTTTAGTTTACCAGGCAAGACTTTCTTGGTGAAAGAAGCAGCGTTGGCTTGCATTCTCGAGCAGGCTTCTCATCTGGCTGTGCACTGGTACGCTCTCTCTGGGTGTGCTAGTCCGCAGGGCAGGGCATCCCCTGGGCAGGGTGGAGCGTGATCTCTGCGGCCTCGTCCTGCAGCTCCTTCCTTTCATTCTCAATCATCCTGCCCACGGTGGCCTCCTCTCAGGCCTGCATACTTACAACGGCGCATTGCCCGTGCTGCCCCTCTGCAGGAAGTGTCCCTCTGTTTAGTTTGCAGCTGACTGATGCTGCCTCACCCTTCTCATCTCTTCTCAGGTGTCACTTGGTCAAGAAAGCGTCCCCTTACCTACTCAACTCATCACGTCCCCCTACCGTAGCTCACGTGACACCACGCACCTCTCGCTTATGGCCGTCGTCGCCTTTCACATCCAGTTTCAGGTAGGTAAGTTTACCCCGTGGTCCGTGAGGAAGAAGAGATCACGCCTCTTTTGCTTACTCTTGATTCCCAGCGACTAGCCCGGTTACTGATAACCTCTGTTAGAGGAGAGAAAGGAATGCACCCAATCCCTGGTGAAGCCCTGACCGTTTTCCTTTCTAGTGTCCCTCGTACTCCTCCCTGCCATCTGTGTCGCCCTTACTCCGCGTCTACCGTTTATGAGTTTACACCTGGGTTACGGTGACTGCTTCGGAGAATCGCATGCCTTTCTACCTCCCTCGCTGCGACCTCTCCCATGCCTCCCAGGGCTCTTGGGTTATGCCCTTGCCCTCTTCCGAGCCGTCCGTGGCACCCGCTGTCATCCCCATACGGCCAAGCTCCTAAGACTGACACTCAAGGCCCTCCGTAATCTGGCTTCAGTTTCACTTTCTAGACGTTTCAAGGAAGAACGGGGTCTAAATATCTGTGCACCTCTGCTCCGTTTCATATCTACCCACGAGGTTGATTTTTTTGTTTCTTCCAGTCCACCTATTTTGCACCTCCTTCTCTGCGAAGCCTTCACTGAGAATCCAAGCGATTTGTGGATCCCTTCTCTCCCCTGAAGCTGTAAACAGTTTAACAAGACATGTGCGGAACTGCCGTAAGGTAATCTACATCTTGTCTCCCTCTCTGGTATCTAACCTCCCCGCGAGTGGGGGTACGTCTCCGTGTTCTGTGCGGTTTTCAGCACAGTACTCTCTACACGTAGTGGATATTTGCTTTGGTAAGTGGACGAATAAGTGAATGAGTCACCAAGATAAGGGTATTGTCTTATTCTTTCTCGCTTTTTCCACTTTCAAGTTTCTTTAGTTAGTTTCTTCAGACAAAAGGTTTCTTTGTAGCTACACAGTGGCCAGGTCCACAGAATGTTGCAGATAGCTGCTGAAAACATCCCTCCTCCACTTGAGAATGGCTTGCTCTCCCTCTCAAGCGGAGAGAGCTGGGATTCGATATTTAATTAAGTGCCTCTGTTCACTTGGCATTTAGAGGCACTAGGGGGCGTTAGTGCTCTACACCCGGTGAAATGCCTGTTTCCTTTGTGATTTTCCTTTGTGGAAAACAACTATCCACAGAGTGTTTTGTGCCAATTTTCCATCCTTTTAGATTGTCGGAAAGCATTTTACCTACGTAGAAACAGAAAACGAATAGAAAGAGCGTTGCTTTGCGTTTAATAAAAGCTTAGGGCGGTCTCGGTGGTACGTTAGTGAAGTTATCTGGGGACACCTTAGCCACGTACATTGTGTTGGAGAGGCACCGAGAATTCAGGAGTTCTCAAAGTTCGAGGACACAGTTGCCTTACACGTAGGCTCGGTGGCAGCCGTGGACATGGCAGTGATTTGGAGAAATGTTGTATTAGTCGGCTCTTGCTGTGATAATGCTTTGCAACAAATCTCCCCAAAACTCACTTACGTAAAGAAGAATCTAGTTTCCTCGGACCTGTGGGCTAGCTGCAGCGGCTGTCTTGTAGACCTCTCGATGGCGGGTGTTGCTCCATGCCGTGGGTCAGTTTGAGGTCTGTCCCGCACACCTTACCGTGGAGCCCAACTGTGAGGCTGCAGGTCCCCGTCTTCTCGCAGAGTTCACTGGAAGGTAAGAGGTGAGCCCAACCACACAAGGCCACGTAAGGCCTCTGGGACTCATTGAAGGCCATCGTGTCTTCCCTTGGCCTCCTGGGAACCCCCTGGCCCCAGGATGCAGCTTCCGTAGCCCAGGGCAACCGGCGGAGGGGGGCGGGCGGGGCTGCAGGAGGGTGGAACGCAGAGGTCACAGAGGGTGTGGGTGTGGCCACCTCTGCTGTGACTGAACCAAGGGCAGGGGGGCAGGGGGTCCAGGGCAGGGCCCTCAGAGCCCGGTAGGCCCAGGGGGGCGGCGCAAGCACCTAGGCCGAGGCCGAAGAGCGCCTTCTTGGTCTGCCTCGGCAGGCCGGCCTCTCGACTTGCCACTCAGGCCGCCCTCCCACTTGAAGTGTGTGTGGCACGCGTCCGCGGAGTACACCTCGCTGCACAGGTAGCCGTGGGACTGGGCGTCGTAGCTTCCTGCGGGGCGGCCGGAGGTCCCGCAGGCGGGTGGGTCCCTGGCACAGACGCGCGGAACGGCTCCCGCCCGGCCCCCCTGAGAACCTTCGCCGTTCCGTAAGGCGGGGCGCCTGCTTCAGAATGTAAATCACGTGTCCGCTCTATGGATACGCTGTTTAGTTTACCAGGCAAGACTTTCTTGGTGAAAGAAGCAGCGTTGGCTTGCATTCTCGAGCAGGCTTCTCATCTGGCTGTGCACTGGTACGCTCTCTCTGGGTGTGCTAGTCCGCAGGGCAGGGCATCCCCTGGGCAGGGTGGAGCGTGATCTCTGCGGCCTCGTCCTGCAGCTCCTTCCTTTCATTCTCAATCATCCTGCCCACGGTGGCCTCCTCTCAGGCCTGCATACTTACAACGGCGCATTGCCCGTGCTGCCCCTCTGCAGGAAGTGTCCCTCTGTTTAGTTTGCAGCTGACTGATGCCGCCTCACCCTTCTCATCTCTTCTCAGGTGTCACTTGGTCAAGAAAGCGTCCCCTTACCTACTCAACTCATCACGTCCCCCTACCGTAGCTCACGTGACACCACGCACCTCTCGCTTATGGCCGTCGTCGCCTTTCACATCCAGTTTCAGGTAGGTAAGTTTACCCCGTGGTCCGTGAGGAAGAAGAGATCACGCCTGTTTTGCTTACTCTTGATTCCCAGCGACTAGCCCGGTTACTGATAACCTCTGTTAGAGGAGAGAAAGGAATGCACCCAATCCCTGGTGAAGCCCTGACCGTTTTCCTTTCTAGTGTCCCTCGTACTCCTCCCTGCCATCTGTGTCGCCCTTGCTCCGCGTCTACCGTTTATGAGTTTACACCTGGGTTACGGTGACTGCTTCGGAGAATCGCATGCCTTTCTACCTCCCTCGCTGCGACCTCTCCCACGCCTCCCAGGGCTCTTGGGTTATGCCCTTGCCCTCTTCCGAGCCGTCCGTGGCACCCGCTGTCATCCCCATACGGCCAAGCTCCTAAGACTGACACTCAAGGCCCTCCGTAATCTGGCTTCAGTTTCACTTTCTAGACGTTTCAAGGAAGAACGGGGTCTAAATATCTGTGCACCTCTGCTCCGTTTCATATCTACCCACGAGGTTGATTTTTTTGTTTCTTCCAGTCCACCTATTTTGCACCTCCTTCTCTGCGAAGCCTTCACTGAGAATCCAAGCGATTTGTGGATCCCTTCTCTCCCCTGAAGCTGTAAACAGTTTAACAAGACATGTGCGGAACTGCCGTAAGATAATCTACATCTTGTCTCCCTCTCTGGTATCAAACCTCCCTGCGAATGGGGGTACGTCTCCGTGTTCTGTGCGGTTTTCAGCACAGTACTCTCTGCACGTAGTGGATATTTGCTTTGGTAAGTGGACGAATAAGTGAATGAGTCACCAAGATAAGGGTATTGTCTCATTCTTTCTCGCTTTTTCCACTTTCAAGTTTCTTTAGTTAGTTTCCTCAGACAAAAGGTTTCTTTGTAGCTACACAGTGGCCAGGTCCACAGAATGTTGCAGATAGCTGCTGAAAACATCCCTCCTCCACTTGAGAATGGCTTGCTCTCCCTCTCAAGCGGAGAGAGCTGGGATTCGATATTTAATTAAGTGCCTCTGTTCACTTGGCATTTAGAGGCACTAGGGGGCGTTAGTGCTCTACACCCGGTGAAATGCCTGTTTCGTTTGTGATTTTCCTTTGTGGAAAACAACTATCCACAGAGTGTTTTGTGCCAATTTTCCATCCTTTTAGATTGTCGGAAAGCATTTTACCTACGTAGAAACAGAAAACGAATAGAAAGAGCGTTGCTTTGCGTTTAATAAAAGCTTAGGGCGGTCTCGGTGGTAAGTTAGTGAAGTTATCTGGGGACACCTTAGCCACGTACGTTGTGTTGGAGAGGCACCGAGAATTCAGGAGTTCTCAAAGTTCGAGGACACAGTTGCCTTACACGTAGGCTCGGTGGCAGCCGTGGACATGGCAGTGATTTGGAGAATGTTGTATTAGTCGGCTCTTGCTGCGATAATGCTTTGCAACAAACCTCCCCAAAACTCACTTACGTAAAGAAGAATCTAGTTTTCTCGGACCTGTGGGCTAGCTGCAGCGGCTCTCTTGTAGACCTCTCGATGGCGGGTGTTGCTCCATGCCGTGGGTCAGTTTGAGGTCTGTCCTTCACACCTTACCGTGGAGCCCAACTGTGAGGCTGCAGGTCCCCATCTTCTCGCAGAGTTCACTGGAAGGTAAGAGGTGAGCCCAACCACACAAGGCCACGTAAGGCCTCTGGGACTCATTGAAGGCCATCGTGTCTTCCCTTGGCCTCCTGGGAACCCCCTGGCCCCAGGATGCAGCTTCCGTAGCCCAGGGCAACCGGCGGAGGGGGGCGGGCGGGGCTGCAGGAGGGTGGAACGCCGAGGTCACAGAGGGTGTGGGTGTGGCCACCTCTGCTGTGACTGAACCAAGGGCAGGGGGGCAGGGGGTCCAGGGCAGGGCCCTCAGAGCCCGGTAGGCCCAGGGGGGCGGCGCAAGCACCTAGGCCCAGGCCGAAGAGCGCCTTCTTGGTCTGCGCGGCAGGCCGGCCTCTCGCCTTGCCACTCAGGCCGCCCTCCCACTTGAAGTGTGTGTGGCACGCGTCCGCGGAGTACACCTCGCTGCACAGGTAGCCGTGGGACTGGGCGTCGTAGCTTCCTGCGGGGCGGCCGGAGGTCCCGCAGGCGGGTGGGTCCCTGGCACAGACGCGCGGAGCGGCTCCCGCCCGGCCCCCCTGAGAACCGTCGCCGTTCCGTAAGGCGGGGCGCCTGCTTCAGAATGTAAATCACGTGTCCGCTCTATGGATACGCTGTTTAGTTTACCAGGCAAGACTTTCTTGGTGAAAGAAGCAGCGTTGGCTTGCATTCTCGAGCAGGCTTCTCATCTGGCTGTGCACTGGTACGCTCTCTCTGGGTGTGCTAGTCCGCAGGGCAGGGCATCCCCTGGGCAGGGTGGAGCGTGATCTCTGCGGCCTCGTCCTGCAGCTCCTTCCTTTCATTCTCAATCATCCTGCCCACGGTGGCCTCCTCTCAGGCCTGCATACTTACAACGGCGCATTGCCCGTGCTGCCCCTCTGCAGGAAGTGTCCCTCTGTTTAGTTTGCAGCTGACTGATGCCGCCTCACCCTTCTCATCTCTTCTCAGGTGTCACTTGGTCAAGAAAGCGTCCCCTTACCTACTCAACTCATCACGTCCCCCTACCGTAGCTCACGTGACACCACGCACCTCTCGCTTATGGCCGTCGTCGCCTTTCACATCCAGTTTCAGGTAGGTAAGTTTACGCCGTGGTCCGTGAGGAAGAAGAGATCACGCCTGTTTTGCTTACTCTTGATTCCCAGCGACTAGCCCGGTTACTGATAACCTCTGTTAGAGGAGAGAAAGGAATGCACCCAATCCCTGGTGAAGCCCTGACCGTTTTCCTTTCTAGTGTCCCTCGTACTCCTCCCTGCCATCTGTGTCGCCCTTGCTCCGCGTCTACCGTTTATGAGTTTACACCTGGGTTACGGTGACTGCTTCGGAGAATCGCATGCCTTTCTACCTCCCTCGCTGCGACCTCTCCCACGCCTCCCAGGGCTCTTGGGTTATGCCCTTGCCCTCTTCCGAGCCGTCCGTGGCACCCGCTGTCATCCCCATACGGCCAAGCTCCTAAGACTGACACTCAAGGCCCTCCGTAATTTGGCTTCAGTTTCACTTTCTAGACGTTTCAAGGAAGAACGGGGTCTAAATATCTGTGCACCTCTGCTCCGTTTCATATCTACCCACGAGGTTAATTTTTTTGTTTCTTCCAGTCCACCTATTTTGCACCTCCTTCTCTGCGAAGTCTTCACTGAGAATCCAAGCGATTTGTGGATCCCTTCTCTCCCCTGAAGCTGTAAACAGTTTAACAAGACATGTGCGGAACTGCCGTAAGGTAATCTACATCTTGTCTCCCTCTCTGGTATCTAACCTCCCTGCGAATGGGGGTACGTCTTCGTGTTCTGTGCGGTTTTCAGCACAGTACTCTCTACATGTAGTGGATATTTGCTTTGGTAAGTGGACGAATAAGTGAATGAGTCACCAAGATAAGGGTATTGTCTCATTCTTTCTCGCTTTTTCCACTTTCAAGTTTCTTTAGATAGTTTCCTCAGACAAAAGGTTTCTTTGTAGCTACACAGTGGCCAGGTCCACAGAATGTTGCAGATAGCTGCTGAAAACATCCCTCCTCCACTTGAGAATGGCTTGCTCTCCCTCTCAAGCGGAGAGAGCTGGGATTCGATATTTAATTAAGTGCCTCTGTTCACTTGGCATTTAGAGGCACTAGGGGGCGTTAGTGCTCTACACCCGGTGAAATGCCTGTTTCGTTTGTGATTTTCCTTTGTGGAAAACAACTATCCACAGAGTGTTTTGTGCCAATTTTCCATCCTTTTAGATTGTCGGAAAGCATTTTACCTACGTAGAAACAGAAAACGAATAGAAAGAGCGTTGCTTTGCGTTTAATAAAAGCTTAGGGCGGTCTCGGTGGTACGTTAGTGAAGTTATCTGGGGACACCTTAGCCACGTACGTCGTGTTGGAGAGGCACCGAGAATTCAGGAGTTCTCAAAGTTCGAGGACACAGTTGCCTTACACGTAGGCTCGGTGGCAGCCGTGGACATGGCAGTGATTTGGAGAATGTTGTATTAGTCGGCTCTTGCTGTGATAATGCTTTGCAACAAACCTCCCCAAAACTCACTTACGTAAAGAAGAATCTAGTTTTCTCGGACCTGTGGGCTAGCTGCAGCGGCTCTCTTGTAGACCTCTCAATGGCGGGTGTTGCTCCATGCCGTGGGTCAGTTTGAGGTCTGTCCCGCACACCTTACCGTGGAGCCCAACTGTGAGGCTGCAGGTCCCCGTCTTCTCGCAGAGTTCACTGGAAGGTAAGAGGTGAGCCCAACCACACAAGGCCACGTAAGGCCTCTGGGACTCATTGAAGGCCATCGTGTCTTCCCTTGGCCTCCTGGGAACCCCCTGGCCCCAGGATGCAGCTTCCGTAGCCCAGGGCAACCGGCGGAGGGGGGCGGGCGGGGCTGCAGGAGGGTGGAACGCCGAGGTCACAGAGGGTGTGGGTGTGGCCACCTCTGCTGTGACTGAACCAAGGGCAGGGGGGCAGGGGGTCCAGGGCAGGGCCCTCAGAGCCCGGTAGGCCCAGGGGGGCGGCGCAAGCACCTAGGCCCAGGCCGAAGAGAGCCTTCTTGGTCTGCCACGGCAGGCCGGCCTCTCGCCTTGCCACTCAGGCCGCCCTCCCACTTGAAGTGTGTGTGGCACGCGTCCGCGGAGTACACCTCGCTGCACAGGTAGCCGTGGGACTGGGCGTCGTAGCTTCCTGCGGGGCGGCCGGAGGTCCCGCAGGCGGGTGGGTCCCTGGCACAGACGCGCGGAGCGGCTCCCACCCGGCCCCCCTGAGAACCGTCGCCGTTCCGTAAGGCGGGGCGCCTGCTTCAGAATGTAAATCACGTGTCCGCTCTATGGATACGCTGTTTAGTTTACCAGGCAAGACTTTCTTGGTGAAAGAAGCAGCGTTGGCTTGCATTCTCGAGCAGGCTTCTCATCTGGCTGTGCACTGGTACGCTCTCTCTGGGTGTGCTAGTCCGCAGGGCAGGGCATCCCCTGGGCAGGGTGGAGCGTGATCTCTGCGGCCTCGTCCTGCAGCTCCTTCCTTTCATTCTCAATCATCCTGCCCACGGTGGCCTCCTCTCAGGCCTGCATACTTACAAGGGCGCATTGCCCGTGCTGCCCCTCTGCAGGAAGTGTCCCTCTGTTTAGTTTGCAGCTGACTGATGCCGCCTCACCCTTCTCATCTCTTCTCAGGTGTCACTTGGTCAAGAAAGCGTCCCCTTACCTACTCAACTCATCACGTCCCCCTACCGTAGCTCACGTGACACCACGCACCTCTCGCTTATGGCCGTCGTCGCCTTTCACATCCAGTTTCAGGTAGGTAAGTTTACCCCGTGGTCCGTGAGGAAGAAGAGATCACGCCTGTTTTGCTTACTCTTGATTCCCAGCGACTAGCCCGGTTACTGATAACCTCTGTTAGAGGAGAGAAAGGAATGCACCCAATCCCTGGTGAAGCCCTGACCGTTTTCCTTTCTAGTGTCCCTCGTACTCCTCCCTGCCATCTGTGTCGCCCTTACTCCGCGTCTACCGTTTATGAGTTTACACCTGGGTTACGGTGACTGCTTCGGAGAATTGCATGCCTTTCTACCTCCCTCGCTGCGACCTCTCCCACGCCTCCCAGGGCTCTTGGGTTATGCCCTTGCCCTCTTCCGAGCCGTCCGTGGCACCCGCTGTCATCCCCATACGGCCAAGCTCCTAAGACTGACACTCAAGGCCCTCCGTAATCTGGCTTCAGTTTCACTTTCTAGACGTTTCAAGGAAGAACGGGGTCTAAATATCTGTGCACCTCTGCTCCGTTTCATATCTACCCACGAGGTTGATTTTTTTGTTTCTTCCAGTCCACCTATTTTGCACCTCCTTCTCTGCGAAGACTTCACTGAGAATCCAAGCGATTTGTGGATCCCTTCTCTCCCCTGAAGCTGTAAACAGTTTAACAAGACATGTGCGGAACTGCCGTAAGGTAATCTACATCTTGTCTCCCTCTCTGGTATCTAACCTCCCCGCGAGTGGGGGTACGTCTCCGTGTTCTGTGCGGTTTTCAGCACAGTACTCTCTACACGTAGTGGATATTTGCTTTGGTAAGTGGACGAATAAGGGAATGAGTCACCAAGATAAGGGTATTGTCTTATTCTTTCTCGCTTTTTCCACTTTCAAGTTTCTTTAGTTAGTTTCTTCAGACAAAAGGTTTCTTTGTAGCTACACAGTGGCCAGGTCCACAGAATGTTGCAGATAGCTGCTGAAAACATCCCTCCTCCACTTGAGAATGGCTTGCTCTCCCTCTCAAGCGGAGAGAGCTGGGATTCGATATTTAATTAAGTGCCTCTGTTCACTTGGCATTTAGAGGCACTAGGGGGCGTTAGTGCTCTACACCCGGTGAAATGCCTGTTTCGTTTGTGATTTTCCTTTGTGAAAAACAACTATCCACAGAGTGTTTTGTGCCAATTTTCCATCCTTTTAGATTGTCGGAAAGCATTTTACCTACGTAGAAACAGAAAACGAATAGAAAGAGCGTTGCTTTGCGTTTAATAAAAGCTTAGGGCGGTCTCGGTGGTACGTTAGTGAAGTTATCTGGGGACACCTTAGCCACGTACGTTGTGTTGGAGAGGCACCGAGAATTCAGGAGTTCTCAAAGTTCGAGGACACAGTTGCCTTACACGTAGGCTCGGTGGCAGCCGTGGACATGGCAGTGATTTGGAGAAATGTTGTATTAGTCGGCTCTTGCTGTGATAATGCTTTGCAACAAATCTCCCCAAAACTCACTTACGTAAAGAAGAATCTAGTTTTCTCGGACCTGTGGGCTAGCTGCAGCGGCTGTCTTGTAGACCTCTCGATGGCGGGTGTTGCTCCATGCCGTGGGTCAGTTTGAGGTCTGTCCCGCACACCTTACCGTGGAGCCCAACTGTGAGGCTGCAGGTCCCCGTCTTCTCGCAGAGTTCACTGGAAGGTAAGAGGTGAGCCCAACCACACAAGGCCACGTAAGGCCTCTGGGACTCATTGAAGGCCATCGTGTCTTCCCTTGGCCTCCTGGGAACCCCCTGGCCCCAGGATGCAGCTTCCGTAGCCCAGGGCAACCGGCG
Source organism: Pseudorca crassidens (assembly GCF_039906515.1). Lineage (NCBI taxonomy): Eukaryota > Metazoa > Chordata > Mammalia > Artiodactyla > Delphinidae > Pseudorca > Pseudorca crassidens. Next base: position 153,538,543 of record NC_090297.1, read on the forward strand.
GAGGGGGGCGGGCGGGGCTGCAGGAGGGTGGAACGCCGAGGTCACAGAGGGTGTGGGTGTGGCCACCTCTGCTGTGACTGAACCAAGGGCAGGGGGGCAGGGGGTCCAGGGCAGGGCCCTCAGAGCCCGGTAGGCCCAGGGGGGCGGCGCAAGCACCTAGGCCCAGGCCGAAGAGCGCCTTCTTGGTCTGCCACGGCAGGCCGGCCTCTCGCCTTGCCACTCAGGCCGCCCTCCCACTTGAAGTGTGTGTGGCACGCGTCCGCGGAGTACACCTCGCTGCACAGGTAGCCGTGGGACTGGGCGTCGTAGCTTCCTGCGGGGCGGCCGGAGGTCCCGCAGGCGGGTGGGTCCCTGGCACAGACGCGCGGAGCGGCTCCCGCCCGGCCCCCCTGAGAACCGTCGCCGTTCCGTAAGGCGGGGCGCCTGCTTCAGAATGTAAATCACGTGTCCGCTCTATGGATACGCTGTTTAGTTTACCAGGCAAGACTTTCTTGGTGAAAGAAGCAGCGTTGGCTTGCATTCTCGAGCAGGCTTCTCATCTGGCTGTGCACTGGTACGCTCTCTCTGGGTGTGCTAGTCCGCAGGGCAGGGCATCCCCTGGGCAGGGTGGAGCGTGATCTCTGCGGCCTCGTCCTGCAGCTCCTTCCTTTCATTCTCAATCATCCTGCCCACGGTGGCCTCCTCTCAGGCCTGCATACTTACAACGGCGCATTGCCCGTGCTGCCCCTCTGCAGGAAGTGTCCCTCTGTTTAGTTTGCAGCTGACTGATGCCGCCTCACCCTTCTCATCTCTTCTCAGGTGTCACTTGGTCAAGAAAGCGTCCCCTTACCTACTCAACTCATCACGTCCCCCTACCGTAGCTCACGTGACACCACGCACCTCTCGCTTATGGCCATCGTCGCCTTTCACATCCAGTTTCAGGTAGGTAAGTTTACCCCGTGGTCCGTGAGGAAGAAGAGATCACGCCTGTTTTGCTTACTCTTGATTCCCAGCGACTAGCCTGGTTACTGATAACCTCTGTGAGAGGAGAGAAAGGAATGCACCCAATCCCTGGTGAAGCCCTGACCGTTTTCCTTTCTAGTGTCCCTCGTACTCCTCCCTGCCATCTGTGTCGCCCTTACTCCGCGTCTACCGTTTATGAGTTTACACCTGGGTTACGGTGACTGCTTCGGAGAATCGCATGCCTTTCTACCTCCCTCGCTGCGACCTCTCCCACGCCTCCCAGGGCTCTTGGGTTATGCCCTTGCCCTCTTCCGAGCCGTCCGTGGCACCCGCTGTCATCCCCATACGGCCAAGCTCCTAAGACTGACACTCAAGGCCCTCCGTAATCTGGCTTCAGTTTCACTTTCTAGACGTTTCAAGGAAGAACGGGGTCTAAATATCTGTGCACCTCTGCTCCGTTTCATATCTACCCACGAGGTTGATTTTTTTGTTTCTTCCAGTCCACCTATTTTGCACCTCCTTCTCTGCGAAGACTTCACTGAGAATCCAAGCGATTTGTGGATCCCTTCTCTCCCCTGAAGCTGTAAACAGTTTAACAAGACATGTGCGGAACTGCCGTAAGGTAATCTACATCTTGTCTCCCTCTCTGGTATCTAACCTCCCCGCGAGTGGGGGTACGTCTCCGTGTTCTGTGCGGTTTTCAGCACAGTACTCTCTACACGTAGTGGATATTTGCTTTGGTAAGTGGACGAATAAGTGAATGAGTCACCAAGATAAGGGTATTGTCTTATTCTTTCTCGCTTTTTCCACTTTCAAGTTTCTTTAGTTAGTTTCCTCAGACAAAAGGTTTCTTTGTAGCTACACAGTGGCCAGGTCCACAGAATGTTGCAGATAGCTGCTGAAAACATCCCTCCTCCACTTGAGAATGGCTTGCTCTCCCTCTCAAGCGGAGAGAGCTGGGATTCGATATTTAATTAAGTGCCTCTGTTCACTTGGCATTTAGAGGCACTAGGGGGCGTTAGTGCTCTACAGCTGGTGAAATGCCTGTTTCGTTTGTGATTTTCCTTTGTGGAAAACAACTATCCACAGAGTGTTTTGTGCCAATTTTCCATCCTCTTAGATTGTCGGAAAGCATTTTACCTACGTAGAAACAGAAAACGAATAGAAAGAGCGTTGCTTTGCGTTTAATAAAAGCTTAGGGCGGTCTCGGTGGTACGTTAGTGAAGTTATCTGGGGACACCTTAGCCACGTACATTGTGTTGGAGAGGCACCGAGAATTCAGGAGTTCTCAAAGTTCGAGGACACAGTTGCCTTACACGTAGGCTCGGTGGCAGCCGTGGACATGGCAGTGATTTGGAGAATGTTGTATTAGTCGGCTCTTGCTGTGATAATGCTTTGCAACAAATCTCCCCAAAACTCACTTACGTAAAGAAGAATCTAGTTTCCTCGGATCTGTGGGCTAGCTGCAGCGGCTCTCTTGTAGACCTCTCGATGGCGGGTGTTGCTCCATGCCGTGGGTCAGTTTGAGGTCTGTCCCGCACACCTTACCGTGGAGCCCAACTGTGAGGCTGCAGGTCCCCGTCTTCTCGCAGAGTTCACTGGAAGGTAAGAGGTGAGCCCAACCACACAAGGCCACGTAAGGCCTCTGGGACTCATTGAAGGCCATCGTGTCTTCCCTTGGCCTCCTGGGAACCCCCTGGCCCCAGGATGCAGCTTCCGTAGCCCAGGGCAACCGGCGGAGGGGGGCGGGCGGGGCTGCAGGAGGGTGGAACGCCGAGGTCACAGAGGGTGTGGGTGTGGCCACCTCTGCTGTGACTGAACCAAGGGCAGGGGGGCAGGGGGTCCAGGGCAGGGCCCTCAGAGCCCGGTAGGCCCAGGGGGGCGGCGCAAGCACCTAGGCCCAGGCCGAAGAGCGCCTTCTTGGTCTGCGCGGCAGGCCGGCCTCTCGCCTTGCCACTCAGGCCGCCCTCCCACTTGAAGTGTGTGTGGCACGCGTCCGCGGAGTACACCTCGCTGCACAGGTAGCCGTGGGACTGGGCGTCGTAGCTTCCTGCGGGGCGGCCGGAGGTCCCGCAGGCGGGTGGGTCCCTGGCACAGACGCGCGGAGCGGCTCCCGCCCGGCCCCCCTGAGAACCGTCGCCGTTCCGTAAGGCGGGGCGCCTGCTTCAGAATGTAAATCACGTGTCCGCTCTATGGATACGCTGTTTAGTTTACCAGGCAAGACTTTCTTGGTGAAAGAAGCAGCGTTGGCTTGCATTCTCGAGCAGGCTTCTCATCTGGCTGTGCCCTGGTACGCTCTCTCTGGGTGTGCTAGTCCGCAGGGCAGGGCATCCCCTGGGCAGGGTGGAGCGTGATCTCTGCGGCCTCGTCCTGCAGCTCCTTCCTTTCATTCTCAATCATCCTGCCCACGGTGGCCTCCTCTCAGGCCTGCATACTTACAACGGCGCATTGCCCGTGCTGCCCCTCTGCAGGAAGTGTCCCTCTGTTTAGTTTGCAGCTGACTGATGCCGCCTCACCCTTCTCATCTCTTCTCAGGTGTCACTTGGTCAAGAAAGCGTCCCCTTACCTACTCAACTCATCACGTCCCCCTACCGTAGCTCACGTGACACCACGCACCTCTCGCTTATGGCCGTCGTCGCCTTTCACATCCAGTTTCAGGTAGGTAAGTTTACGCCGTGGTCCGTGAGGAAGAAGAGATCACGCCTGTTTTGCTTACTCTCGATTCCCAGCGACTAGCCCGGTTACTGATAACCTCTGTTAGAGGAGAGAAAGGAATGCACCCAATCCCTGGTGAAGCCCTGACCGTTTTCCTTTCTAGTGTCCCTCGTACTCCTCCCTGCCATCTGTGTCGCCCTTGCTCCGCGTCTACCGTTTATGAGTTTACACCTGGGTTACGGTGACTGCTTCGGAGAATCGCATGCCTTTCTACCTCCCTCGCTGCGACCTCTCCTACGCCTCCCAGGGCTCTTGGGTTATGCCCTTGCCCTCTTCCGAGCCGTCCGTGGCACCCGCTGTCATCCCCATACGGCCAAGCTCCTAAGACTGACACTCTAGGCCCTCCATAATTTGGCTTCAGTTTCACTTTCTAGACGTTTCAAGGAAGACCGGGGTCTAAATATCTGTGCAGCTCTGCTCCGTTTCATATCTACCCACGAGGTTAATTTTTTTGTTTCTTCCAGTCCACCTATTTTGGACCTCCTTCTCTGCGAAGAGTTCACTGAGAATCCAAGCGATTTGTGGATCCCTTCTCTCCCCTGAAGCTGTAAACAGTTTAACAAGACATGTGCGGAACTGCCGTAAGGTAATCTACATCTTGTCTCCCTCTCTGGTATCTAACCTCCCTGCGAATGGGGGTACGTCTCCGTGTTCTGTGCGGTTTTCAGCACGGTACTCTCTGCACGTAGTGGATATTTGCTTTGGTAAGTGGACGAATAAGTGAATGAGTCACCAAGATAAGGGTATTGTCTCATTCTTTCTCGCTTTTTCCACTTTCAAGTTTCTTTAGTTAGTTTCCTCAGACAAAAGGTTTCTTTGTAGCTACACAGTGGCCAGGTCCACAGAATGTTGCAGATAGCTGCTGAAAACATCCCTCCTCCACTTGAGAATGGCTTGCTCTCCCTCTCAAGCGGAGAGAGCTGGGATTCGATATTTAATTAAGTGCCTCTGTTCACTTGGCACTTAGAGGCACTAGGGGGCGTTAGTGCTCTACACCCGGTGAAATGCCTGTTTCGTTTGTGATTTTCCTTTGTGAAAAACAACTATCCACAAAGTGTTTTGTGCCAATTTTCCATCCTTTTAGATTGTCGGAAAGCATTTTACCTACGTAGAAACAGAAAACGAATAGAAAGAGCGTTGCTTTGCGTTTAATAAAAGCTTAGGGCGGTCTCGGTGGTACGTTAGTGAAGTTATCTGGGGACACTTTAGCCACGTACATTGTGTTGGAGAGGCACCGAGAATTCAGGAGTTCTCAAAGTTCGAGAACACAGTTGCCTTACACGTAGGCTCGGTGGCAGCCGTGGACATGGCAGTGATTTGGAGAATGTTGTATTAGTCGGCTCTTGCTGTGATAATGCTTTGCAACAAATCTCCCCAAAACTCACTTATGTAAAGAAGAATCTAGTTTCCTCGGACCTGTGGGCTAGCTGCAGCGGCTCTCTTGTAGACCTCTCGATGGCGGGTGTTGCTCCATGCCGTGGGTCAGTTTGAGGTCTGTCCCGCACACCTTACCGTGGAGCCCAACTGTGAGGCTGCAGGTCCCCGTCTTCTCGCAGAGTTCACTGGAAGGTAAGAGGTGAGCCCAACCACACAAGGCCACGTAAGGGCTCTGCGACTCATTGAAGGCCATCGTGTCTTCCCTTGGCCTCCTGGGAAACCCTGGCCCCAGGATGCAGCTTCCGTAGCCCAGGGCAACCGGCGGAGGGGGGCGGGCGGGGCTGCAGGAGGGTGGAACGCAGAGGTCACAGAGGGTGTGGGTGTGGCCACCTCTGCTGTGACTGAACCAAGGGCAGGGGGGCAGGGGGTCCAGGGCAGGGCCCTCAGAGCCCGGTAGGCCCAGGGGGGCGGCGCAAGCACCTAGGCCCAGGCCAAAGAGCGCCTTCTTGGTCTGCCGCGGCAGGCCGGCCTCTCGCCTTGCCACTCAGGCCGCCCTCCCACTTGAAGTGTGTATGGCACGCGTCCGCAGAGTACACCTCGCTGCACAGGTAGCCGTGGGACTGGGCGTCGTAGCTTCCTGCGGGGCGGCCGGAGGTCCCGCAGGCGGGTGGGTCCCTGGCACAGACGCGCGGAGCGGCTCCCGCCCGGCCCCCCTGAGAACCGTCGCCGTTCCGTAAGGCGGGGCGCCTGCTTCAGAATGTAAATCACGTGTCCGCTCTATGGATACGCTGTTTAGTTTACCAGGCAAGACTTTCTTGGTGAAAGAAGCAGCGTTGGCTTGCATTCTCGAGCAGGCTTCTCATCTGGCTGTGCCCTGGTACGCTCTCTCTGGGTGTGCTAGTCCGCAGGGCAGGGCATCCCCTGGGCAGGGTGGAGCGTGATCTCTGCGGCCTCGTCCTGCAGCTCCTTCCTTTCATTCTCAATCATCCTGCCCACGGTGGCCTCCTCTCAGGCCTGCATACTTACAACGGCGCATTGCCCGTGCTGCCCCTCTGCAGGAAGTGTCCCTCTGTTTAGTTTGCAGCTGACTGATGCCGCCTCACCCTTCTCATCTCTTCTCAGGTGTCACTTGGTCAAGAAAGCGTCCCCTTACCTACTCAACTCATCACGTCCCCCACCGTAGCTCACGTGACACCACGCACCTCTCGCTTATGGCCGTCGTCGCCTTTCACATCCAGTTTCAGGTAGGTAAGTTTACGCCGTGGTCCGTGAGGAAGAAGAGATCACGCCTGTTTTGCTTACTCTTGATTCCCAGCGACTAGCCCGGTTACTGATAACCTCTGTTAGAGGAGAGAAAGGAATGCACCCAATCCCTGGTGAAGCCCTGACCGTTTTCCTTTCTAGTGTCCCTCGTACTCCTCCCTGCCATCTGTGTCGCCCTTACTCCGCGTCTACCGTTTATGAGTTTACACCTGGGTTACGGTGACTGCTTCGGAGAATCGCATGCCTTTCTACCTCCCTCGCTGCGACCTCTCCCACGCCTCCCAGGGCTCTTGGGTTATGCCCTTGCCCTCTTCCGAGCCGTCCGTGGCACCCGCTGTCATCCCCATACGGCCAAGCTCCTAAGACTGACACTCTAGGCCCTCCGTAATTTGGCTTCAGTTTCACTTTCTAGACGTTTCAAGGAAGAGCGGGGTCTAAATATCTGTGCACCTCTGCTCCGTTTCATATCTACCCACGAGGTTAATTTTTTTGTTTCTTCCAGTCCACCTATTTTGGACCTCCTACTCTGCGAAGACTTCACTGAGAATCCAAGCGATTTGTGGATCCCTTCTCTCCCCTGAAGCTGTAAACAGTTTAACAAGACATGTGCGGAACTGCCGTAAGGTAATCTACATCTTGTCTCCCTCTCTGGTATCTAACCTCCCCGCGAGTGGGGGTACGTCTCCGTGTTCTGTGCGGTTTTCAGCACAGTACTCTCTACACGTAGTGGATATTTGCTTTGGTAAGTGAACGAATAAGTGAATGAGTCACCAAGATAAGGGTATTGTCTCATTCTTTCTCGCTTTTTCCACTTTCAAGTTTCTTTAGTTAGTTTCCTCAGACAAAAGGTTTCTTTGTAGCTACACAGTGGCCAGGTCCACAGAATGTTGCAGATAGCTGCTGAAAACATCCCTCCTCCACTTGAGAATGGCTTGCTCTCCCTCTCAAGCGGAGAGAGCTGGGATTCGATATTTAATTAAGTGCCTCTGTTCACTTGGCATTTAGAGGCACTAGGGGGCGTTAGTGCTCTACAGCCGGTGAAATGCCTGTTTCGTTTGTGATTTTCCTTTGTGGAAAACAACTATCCACAGAGTGTTTTGTGCCACTTTTCCATCCTTTTAGATTGTCGGAAAGCATTTTACCTACGTAGAAACAGAAAACGAATAGAAAGAGCGTTACTTTGTGTTTAATAAAAGCTTAGGGTGGTCTCGGTGGTACGTTAGTGAAGTTATCTGGGGACACCTTAGCCACGTACATTGTGTTGGAGAGGCACCGAGAATTCAGGAGTTCTCAAAGTTCGAGGACACAGTTGCCTTACACGTAGGCTCGGTGGCAGCCGTGGACATGGCAGTGATTTGGAGAATGTTGTATTAGTCGGCTCTTGCTGTGATAATGCTTTGCAACAAATCTCCCCAAAAGTCACTTACGTAAAGAAGAATCTAGTTTTCTCGGACCTGTGGGCTAGCTGCAGCGGCTCTCTTGTAGACCTCTCGATGGCGGGTGTTGCTCCATGCCGTGGGTCAGTTTGAGGTCTGTCCCGCACACCTTACCGTGGAGCCCAACTGTGAGGCTGCAGGTCCCTGTCTTCTCGCAGAGTTCACTGAATGGTAATAGGTGAGCCCAACCACACAAGTCCACGTAAGGGCTCTGCGACTCATTGAAGGCCATCGTGTCTTCCCTTGGCCTCCTGGGAAACCCTGGCCCCAGGATGCAGCTTCCGTAGCCCAGGGCAACCAGCGGAGGGGGGCGGGCGGGGCTGCAGGAGGGTGGAACGCAGAGGTCACAGAGGGTGTGGGTGTGGCCACCTCTGCTGTGACTGAACCAAGGGCAGGGGGGCAGGGGGTCCAGGGCAGGGCCCTCAGAGCCCGGTAGGCCCAGGGGGGCGGCGCAAGCACCTAGGCCCAGGCCAAAGAGCGCCTTCTTGGTCTGCCGCGGCAGGCCGGCCTCTCGCCTTGCCACTCAGGCCGCCCTCCCACTTGAAGTGTGTATGGCACGCGTCCGCAGAGTACACCTCGCTGCACAGGTAGCCGTGGGACTGGGCGTCGTAGCTTCCTGCGGGGCGGCCGGAGGTCCCGCAGGCGGGTGGGTCCCTGGCACAGACGCGCGGAGCGGCTCCCGCCCGGCCCCCCTGAGAACCGTCGCCGTTCCGTAAGGCGGGGCGCCTGCTTCAGAATGTAAATCACGTGTCCGCTCTATGGATACGCTGTTTAGTTTACCAGGCAAGACTTTCTTGGTGAAAGAAGCAGCGTTGGCTTGCATTCTCGAGCAGGCTTCTCATCTGGCTGTGCCCTGGTACGCTCTCTCTGGGTGTGCTAGTCCGCAGGGCAGGGCATCCCCTGGGCAGGGTGGAGCGTGATCTCTGCGGCCTCGTCCTGCAGCTCCTTCCTTTCATTCTCAATCATCCTGCCCACGGTGGCCTCCTCTCAGGCCTGCATACTTACAACGGCGCATTGCCCGTGCTGCCCCTCTGCAGGAAGTGTCCCTCTGTTTAGTTTGCAGCTGACTGATGCCGCCTCACCCTTCTCATCTCTTCTCAGGTGTCACATGGTCAAGAAAGCGTCCCCTTACCTACTCAACTCATCACGTCCCCCTACCGTAGCTCACGTGACACCACGCACCTCTCGCTTATGGCCGTCGTTGCCTTTCACATCCAGTTTCAGGTAGTTAAGTTTACGCCGTGGTCCGTGAGGAAGAAGAGATCACGCCTGTTTTGCTTACTCTTGATTCCCAGCGACTAGCCCGGTTACTGATAACCTCTGTTAGAGGAGAGAAAGGAATGCACCCAATCCCTGGTGAAGCCCTGACCGTTTTCCTTTCTAGTGTCCCTCGTACTCCTCCCTGCCATCTGTGTCGCCCTTGCTCCACGTCTACCGTTTATGAGTTTACACCTGGGTTACGGTGACTGCTTCGGAGAATCGCATGCCTTTCTACCTCCCTCGCTGCGACCTCTCCCACGCCTCCCAGGGCTCTTGGGTTATGCCCTTGCCCTCTTCCGAGCCGTCCGTGGCACCCGCTGTCATCCCCATACGGCCAAGCTCCTAAGACTGACACTCTAGGCCCTCCGTAATTTGGCTTCAGTTTCACTTTCTAGACGTTTCAAGGAAGAGCGGGGTCTAAATATCTGTGCACCTCTGCTCCGTTTCATATCTACCCACGAGGTTAATTTTTTTGTTTCTTCCAGTCCACCTATTTTGGACCTCCTACTCTGCGAAGACTTCACTGAGAATTCAAGCGATTTGTGGATCCCTTCTCTCCCCTGAAGCTGTAAACAGTTTAACAAGACATGTGCGGAACTGCCGTAAGGTAATCTACATCTTGTCTCCCTCTCTGGTATCTAACCTCCCCGCGAGTGGGGGTACGTCTCCGTGTTCTGTGCGGTTTTCAGCACAGTACTCTCTACACGTAGTGGATATTTGCTTTGGTAAGTGAACGAATAAGTGAATGAGTCACCAAGATAAGGGTATTGTCTCATTCTTTCTCGCTTTTTCCACTTTCAAGTTTCTTTAGTTAGTTTCCTCAGACAAAAGGTTTCTTTGTAGCTACACAGTGGCCAGGTCCACAGAATGTTGCAGATAGCTGCTGAAAACATCCCTCCTCCACTTGAGAATGGCTTGCTCTCCCTCTCAAGCGGAGAGAGCTGGGATTCGATATTTAATTAAGTGCCTCTGTTCACTTGGCATTTAGAGGCACTAGGGGGCGTTAGTGCTCTACACCCGGTGAAATGCCTGTTTCGTTTGTGATTTTCCTTTGTGAAAAACAACTATCCACAGAGTGTTTTGTGCCAATTTTCCATCCTTTTAGATTGTCGGAAAGCATTTTACCTACGTAGAAACAGAAAACGAATAGAAAGAGCGTTGCTTTGCGTTTAATAAAAGCTTAGGGCGGTCTCGGTGGTACGTTAGTGAAGTTATCTGGGGACACCTTAGCCACGTACATTGTGTTGGAGAGGCACCGAGAATTCAGGAGTTCTCAAAGTTCGAGGACACAGTTGCCTTACACGTAGGCTCGGTGGCAGCCGTGGACATGGCAGTGATTTGGAGAAATGTTGTATTAGTCGGCTCTTGCTGTGATAATGCTTTGCAACAAACCTCCCCAAAACTCACTTACGTAAAGAAGAATCTAGTTTTCTCGGACCTGTGGGCTAGCTGCAGCGGCTGTCTTGTAGACCTCTCGATGGCGGGTGTTGCTCCATGCCGTGGGTCAGTTTGAGGTCTGTCCCGCACACCTTACCGTGGAGCCCAACTGTGAGGCTGCAGGTCCCCGTCTTCTCGCAGAGTTCACTGGAAGGTAAGAGGTGAGCCCAACCACACAAGGCCACGTAAGGCCTCTGGGACTCATTGAAGGCCATCGTGTCTTCCCTTGGCCTCCTGGGAACCCCCTGGCCCCAGGATGCAGCTTCCGTAGCCCAGGGCAACCGGCGGAGGGGGGCGGGCGGGGCTGCAGGAGGGTGGAACGCCGAGGTCACAGAGGGTGTGGGTGTGGCCACCTCTGCTGTGACTGAACCAAGGGCAGGGGGGCAGGGGGTCCAGGGCAGGGCCCTCAGAGCCCGGTAGGCCCAGGGGGGCGGCGCAAGCACCTAGGCCCAGGCCGAAGAGCGCCTTCTTGGTCTGCCACGGCAGGCCGGCCTCTCGCCTTGCCACTCAGGCCGCCCTCCCACTTGAAGTGTGTGTGGCACGCGTCCGCGGAGTACACCTCGCTGCACAGGTAGCCGTGGGACTGGGCGTCGTAGCTTCCTGCGGGGCGGCCGGAGGTCCCGCAGGCGGGTGGGTCCCTGGCACAGACGCGCGGAGCGGCTCCCGCCCGGCCCCCCTGAGAACCGTCGCCGTTCCGTAAGGCGGGGCGCCTGCTTCAGAATGTAAATCACGTGTCCGCTCTATGGATACGCTGTTTAGTTTACCAGGCAAGACTTTCTTGGTGAAAGAAGCAGCGTTGGCTTGCATTCTCGAGCAGGCTTCTCATCTGGCTGTGCACTGGTACGCTCTCTCTGGGTGTGCTAGTCCGCAGGGCAGGGCATCCCCTGGGCAGGGTGGAGCGTGATCTCTGCGGCCTCGTCCTGCAGCTCCTTCCTTTCATTCTCAATCATCCTGCCCACGGTGGCCTCCTCTCAGGCCTGCATACTTACAACGGTGCATTGCCCGTGCTGCCCCTCTGCAGGAAGTGTCCCTCTGTTTAGTTTGCAGCTGACTGATGCCGCCTCACCCTTCTCATCTCTTCTCAGGTGTCACTTGGTCAAGAAAGCGTCCCCTTACCTACTCAACTCATCACGTCCCCCTACCGTAGCTCACGTGACACCACGCACCTCTCGCTTATGGCCGTCGTCGCCTTTCACATCCAGTTTCAGGTAGGTAAGTTTACCCCGTGGTCCGTGAGGAAGAAGAGATCACGCCTCTTTTGCTTACTCTTGATTCCCAGCGACTAGCCCGGTTACTGATAACCTCTGTTAGAGGAGAGAAAGGAATGCACCCAATCCCTGGTGAAGCCCTGACCGTTTTCCTTTCTAGTGTCCCTCGTACTCCTCCCTGCCATCTGTGTCGCCCTTACTCCGCGTCTACCGTTTATGAGTTTACACCTGGGTTACGGTGACTGCTTCGGAGAATCGCATGCCTTTCTACCTCCCTCGCTGCGACCTCTCCCACGCCTCCCAGGGCTCTTGGGTTATGCCCTTGCCCTCTTCCGAGCCGTCCGTGGCACCCGCTGTCATCCCCATACGGCCAAGCTCCTAAGACTGACACTCAAGGCCCTCCGTAATCTGGCTTCAGTTTCACTTTCTAGACGTTTCAAGGAAGAACGGGGTCTAAATATCTGTGCACCTCTGCTCCGTTTCATATCTACCCACGAGGTTGATTTTTTTGTTTCTTCCAGTCCACCTATTTTGCACCTCCTTCTCTGCGAAGCCTTCACTGAGAATCCAAGCGATTTGTGGATCCCTTCTCTCCCCTGAAGCTGTAAACAGTTTAACAAGACATGTGCGGAACTGCCGTAAGGTAATCTACATCTTGTCTCCCTCTCTGGTATCTAACCTCCCCGCGAGTGGGGGTACGTCTCCGTGTTCTGTGCGGTTTTCAGCACAGTACTCTCTACACGTAGTGGATATTTGCTTTGGTAAGTGGACGAATAAGTGAATGAGTCACCAAGATAAGGGTATTGTCTTATTCTTTCTCGCTTTTTCCACTTTCAAGTTTCTTTAGTTAGTTTCTTCAGACAAAAGGTTTCTTTGTAGCTACACAGTGGCCAGGTCCACAGAATGTTGCAGATAGCTGCTGAAAACATCCCTCCTCCACTTGAGAATGGCTTGCTCTCCCTCTCAAGCGGAGAGAGCTGGGATTCGATATTTAATTAAGTGCCTCTGTTCACTTGGCATTTAGAGGCACTAGGGGGCGTTAGTGCTCTACACCCGGTGAAATGCCTGTTTCGTTTGTGATTTTCCTTTGTGAAAAACAACTATCCACAAAGTGTTTTGTGCCAATTTTCCATCCTTTTAGATTGTCGGAAAGCATTTTACCTACGTAGAAACAGAAAACGAATAGAAAGAGCGTTGCTTTGCGTTTAATAAAAGCTTAGGGCGGTCTCGGTGGTACGTTAGTGAAGTTATCTGGGGACACCTTAGCCACGTACATTGTGTTGGAGAGGCACCGAGAATTCAGGAGTTCTCAAAGTTCGAGGACACAGTTGCCTTACACGTAGGCTCGGTGGCAGCCGTGGACATGGCAGTGATTTGGAGAAATGTTGTATTAGTCGGCTCTTGCTGTGATAATGCTTTGCAACAAACCTCCCCAAAACTCACTTACGTAAAGAAGAATCTAGTTTTCTCGGACCTGTGGGCTAGCTGCAGCGGCTGTCTTGTAGACCTCTCGATGGCGGGTGTTGCTCCATGCCGTGGGTCAGTTTGAGGTCTGTCCCGCACACCTTACCGTGGAGCCCAACTGTGAGGCTGCAGGTCCCCGTCTTCTCGCAGAGTTCACTGGAAGGTAAGAGGTGAGCCCAACCACACAAGGCCACGTAAGGCCTCTGGGACTCATTGAAGGCCATCGTGTCTTCCCTTGGCCTCCTGGGAACCCCCTGGCCCCAGGATGCAGCTTCCGTAGCCCAGGGCAACCGGCGGAGGGGGGCGGGCGGGGCTGCAGGAGGGTGGAACGCCGAGGTCACAGAGGGTGTGGGTGTGGCCACCTCTGCTGTGACTGAACCAAGGGCAGGGGGGCAGGGGGTCCAGGGCAGGGCCCTCAGAGCCCGGTAGGCCCAGGGGGGCGGCGCAAGCACCTAGGCCCAGGCCGAAGAGCGCCTTCTTGGTCTGCCACGGCAGGCCGGCCTCTCGCCTTGCCACTCAGGCCGCCCTCCCACTTGAAGTGTGTGTGGCACGCGTCCGCGGAGTACACCTCGCTGCACAGGTAGCCGTGGGACTGGGCGTCGTAGCTTCCTGCGGGGCGGCCGGAGGTCCCGCAGGCGGGTGGGTCCCTGGCACAGACGCGCGGAGCGGCTCCCGCCCGGCCCCCCTGAGAACCGTCGCCGTTCCGTAAGGCGGGGCGCCTGCTTCAGAATGTAAATCACGTGTCCGCTCTATGGATACGCTGTTTAGTTTACCAGGCAAGACTTTCTTGGTGAAAGAAGCAGCGTTGGCTTGCATTCTCGAGCAGGCTTCTCATCTGGCTGTGCACTGGTACGCTCTCTCTGGGTGTGCTAGTCCGCAGGGCAGGGCATCCCCTGGGCAGGGTGGAGCGTGATCTCTGCGGCCTCGTCCTGCAGCTCCTTCCTTTCATTCTCAATCATCCTGCCCACGGTGGCCTCCTCTCAGGCCTGCATACTTACAACGGCGCATTGCCCGTGCTGCCCCTCTGCAGGAAGTGTCCCTCTGTTTAGTTTGCAGCTGACTGATGCCGCCTCACCCTTCTCATCTCTTCTCAGGTGTCACTTGGTCAAGAAAGCGTCCCCTTACCTACTCAACTCATCACGTCCCCCTACCGTAGCTCACGTGACACCACGCACCTCTCGCTTATGGCCGTCGTCGCCTTTCACATCCAGTTTCAGGTAGGTAAGTTTACCCCGTGGTCCGTGAGGAAGAAGAGATCACGCCTCTTTTGCTTACTCTTGATTCCCAGCGACTAGCCCGGTTACTGATAACCTCTGTTAGAGGAGAGAAAGGAATGCACCCAATCCCTGGTGAAGCCCTGACCGTTTTCCTTTCTAGTGTCCCTCGTACTCCTCCCTGCCATCTGTGTCGCCCTTACTCCGCGTCTACCGTTTATGAGTTTACACCTGGGTTACGGTGACTGCTTCGGAGAATCGCATGCCTTTCTACCTCCCTCGCTGCGACCTCTCCCACGCCTCCCAGGGCTCTTGGGTTATGCCCTTGCCCTCTTCCGAGCCGTCCGTGGCACCCGCTGTCATCCCCATACGGCCAAGCTCCTAAGACTGACACTCAAGGCCCTCCGTAATCTGGCTTCAGTTTCACTTTCTAGACGTTTCAAGGAAGAACGGGGTCTAAATATCTGTGCACCTCTGCTCCGTTTCATATCTACCCACGAGGTTGATTTTTTTGTTTCTTCCAGTCCACCTATTTTGCACCTCCTTCTCTGCGAAGCCTTCACTGAGAATCCAAGCGATTTGTGGATCCCTTCTCTCCCCTGAAGCTGTAAACAGTTTAACAAGACATGTGCGGAACTGCCGTAAGGTAATCTACATCTTGTCTCCCTCTCTGGTATCTAACCTCCCCGCGAGTGGGGGTACGTCTCCGTGTTCTGTGCGGTTTTCAGCACAGTACTCTCTACACGTAGTGGATATTTGCTTTGGTAAGTGGACGAATAAGTGAATGAGTCACCAAGATAAGGGTATTGTCTTATTCTTTCTCGCTTTTTCCACTTTCAAGTTTCTTTAGTTAGTTTCTTCAGACAAAAGGTTTCTTTGTAGCTACACAGTGGCCAGGTCCACAGAATGTTGCAGATAGCTGCTGAAAACATCCCTCCTCCACTTGAGAATGGCTTGCTCTCCCTCTCAAGCGGAGAGAGCTGGGATTCGATATTTAATTAAGTGCCTCTGTTCACTTGGCATTTAGAGGCACTAGGGGGCGTTAGTGCTCTACACCCGGTGAAATGCCTGTTTCGTTTGTGATTTTCCTTTGTGAAAAACAACTATCCACAAAGTGTTTTGTGCCAATTTTCCATCCTTTTAGATTGTCGGAAAGCATTTTACCTACGTAGAAACAGAAAACGAATAGAAAGAGCGTTGCTTTGCGTTCAATAAAAGCTTAGGGCGGTCTCGGTGGTACGTTAGTGAAGTTATCTGGGGACACCTTAGCCACGTACATTGTGTTGGAGAGGCACCGAGAATTCAGGAGTTCTCAAAGTTCGAGGACACAGTTGCCTTACACGTAGGCTCGGTGGCAGCCGTGGACATGGCAGTGATTTGGAGAAATGTTGTATTAGTCGGCTCTTGCTGTGATAATGCTTTGCAACAAACCTCCCCAAAACTCACTTACGTAAAGAAGAATCTAGTTTTCTCGGACCTGTGGGCTAGCTGCAGCGGCTGTCTTGTAGACCTCTCGATGGCGGGTGTTGCTCCATGCCGTGGGTCAGTTTGAGGTCTGTCCCGCACACCTTACCGTGGAGCCCAACTGTGAGGCTGCAGGTCCCCGTCTTCTCGCAGAGTTCACTGGAAGGTAAGAGGTGAGCCCAACCACACAAGGCCACGTAAGGCCTCTGGGACTCATTGAAGGCCATCGTGTCTTCCCTTGGCCTCCTGGGAACCCCCTGGCCCCAGGATGCAGCTTCCGTAGCCCAGGGCAACCGGCGGAGGGGGGCGGGCGGGGCTGCAGGAGGGTGGAACGCCGAGGTCACAGAGGGTGTGGGTGTGGCCACCTCTGCTGTGACTGAACCAAGGGCAGGGGGGCAGGGGGTCCAGGGCAGGGCCCTCAGAGCCCGGTAGGCCCAGGGGGGCGGCGCAAGCACCTAGGCCCAGGCCGAAGAGCGCCTTCTTGGTCTGCCATGGCAGGCCGGCCTCTCGCCTTGCCACTCAGGCCGCCCTCCCACTTGAAGTGTGTGTGGCACGCGTCCGCGGAGTACACCTCGCTGCACAGGTAGCCGTGGGACTGGGCGTCGTAGCTTCCTGCGGGGCGGCCGGAGGTCCCGCAGGCGGGTGGGTCCCTGGCACAGACGCGCGGAGCGGCTCCCGCCCGGCCCCCCTGAGAACCGTCGCCGTTCCGTAAGGCGGGGCGCCTGCTTCAGAATGTAAATCACGTGTCCGCTCTATGGATACGCTGTTTAGTTTACCAGGCAAGACTTTCTTGGTGAAAGAAGCAGCGTTGGCTTGCATTCTCGAGCAGGCTTCTCATCTGGCTGTGCACTGGTACGCTCTCTCTGGGTGTGCTAGTCCGCAGGGCAGGGCATCCCCTGGGCAGGGTGGAGCGTGATCTCTGCGGCCTCGTCCTGCAGCTCCTTCCTTTCATTCTCAATCATCCTGCCCACGGTGGCCTCCTCTCAGGCCTGCATACTTACAACGGCGCATTGCCCGTGCTGCCCCTCTGCAGGAAGTGTCCCTCTGTTTAGTTTGCAGCTGACTGATGCCGCCTCACCCTTCTCATCTCTTCTCAGGTGTCACTTGGTCAAGAAAGCGTCCCCTTACCTACTCAACTCATCACGTCCCCCTACCGTAGCTCACGTGACACCACGCACCTCTCGCTTATGGCCGTCGTCGCCTTTCACATCCAGTTTCAGGTAGGTAAGTTTACCCCGTGGTCCGTGAGGAAGAAGAGATCACGCCTCTTTTGCTTACTCTTGATTCCCAGAGACTAGCCCGGTTACTGATAACCTCTGTTAGAGGAGAGAAAGGAATGCACCCAATCCCTGGTGAAGCCCTGACCGTTTTCCTTTCTAGTGTCCCTCGTACTCCTACCTGCCATCTGTGTCGCCCTTACTCCGCGTCTACCGTTTATGAGTTTACACCTGGGTTACGGTGACTGCTTCGGAGAATCGCATGCCTTTCTACCTCCCTCGCTGCGACCTCTCCCATGCCTCCCAGGGCTCTTGGGTTATGCCCTTGCCCTCTTCCGAGCCGTCCGTGGCACCCGCTGTCATCCCCATACGGCCAAGCTCCTAAGACTGACACTCAAGGCCCTCCGTAATCTGGCTTCAGTTTCACTTTCTAGACGTTTCAAGGAAGAACGGGGTCTAAATATCTGTGCACCTCTGCTCCGTTTCATATCTACCCACGAGGTTGATTTTTTTGTTTCTTCCAGTCCACCTATTTTGCACCTCCTTCTCTGCGAAGCCTTCACTGAGAATCCAAGCGATTTGTGGATCCCTTCTCTCCCCTGAAGCTGTAAACAGTTTAACAAGACATGTGCGGAACTGCCGTAAGGTAATCTACATCTTGTCTCCCTCTCTGGTATCTAACCTCCCCGCGAGTGGGGGTACGTCTCCATGTTCTGTGCGGTTTTCAGCACAGTACTCTCTACACGTAGTGGATATTTGCTTTGGTAAGTGGACGAATAAGTGAATGAGTCACCAAGATAAGGGTATTGTCTTATTCTTTCTCGCTTTTTCCACTTTCAAGTTTCTTTAGTTAGTTTCTTCAGACAAAAGGTTTCTTTGTAGCTACACAGTGGCCAGGTCCACAGAATGTTGCAGATAGCTGCTGAAAACATCCCTCCTCCACTTGAGAATGGCTTGCTCTCCCTCTCAAGCGGAGAGAGCTGGGATTCGATATTTAATTAAGTGCCTCTGTTCACTTGGCATTTAGAGGCACTAGGGGGCGTTAGTGCTCTACACCCGGTGAAATGCCTGTTTCCTTTGTGATTTTCCTTTGTGGAAAACAACTATCCACAGAGTGTTTTGTGCCAATTTTCCATCCTTTTAGATTGTCGGAAAGCATTTTACCTACGTAGAAACAGAAAACGAATAGAAAGAGCGTTGCTTTGCGTTTAATAAAAGCTTAGGGCGGTCTCGGTGGTACGTTAGTGAAGTTATCTGGGGACACCTTAGCCACGTACATTGTGTTGGAGAGGCACCGAGAATTCAGGAGTTCTCAAAGTTCGAGGACACAGTTGCCTTACACGTAGGCTCGGTGGCAGCCGTGGACATGGCAGTGATTTGGAGAAATGTTGTATTAGTCGGCTCTTGCTGTGATAATGCTTTGCAACAAATCTCCCCAAAACTCACTTACGTAAAGAAGAATCTAGTTTCCTCGGACCTGTGGGCTAGCTGCAGCGGCTGTCTTGTAGACCTCTCGATGGCGGGTGTTGCTCCATGCCGTGGGTCAGTTTGAGGTCTGTCCCGCACACCTTACCGTGGAGCCCAACTGTGAGGCTGCAGGTCCCCGTCTTCTCGCAGAGTTCACTGGAAGGTAAGAGGTGAGCCCAACCACACAAGGCCACGTAAGGCCTCTGGGACTCATTGAAGGCCATCGTGTCTTCCCTTGGCCTCCTGGGAACCCCCTGGCCCCAGGATGCAGCTTCCGTAGCCCAGGGCAACCGGCGGAGGGGGGCGGGCGGGGCTGCAGGAGGGTGGAACGCCGAGGTCACAGAGGGTGTGGGTGTGGCCACCTCTGCTGTGACTGAACCAAGGGCAGGGGGGCAGGGGGTCCAGGGCAGGGCCCTCAGAGCCCGGTAGGCCCAGGGGGGCGGCGCAAGCACCTAGGCCGAGGCCGAAGAGCGCCTTCTTGGTCTGCCACGGCAGGCCGGCCTCTCGACTTGCCACTCAGGCCGCCCTCCCACTTGAAGTGTGTGTGGCACGCGTCCGCGGAGTACACCTCGCTGCACAGGTAGCCGTGGGACTGGGCGTCGTAGCTTCCTGCGGGGCGGCCGGAGGTCCCGCAGGCGGGTGGGTCCCTGGCACAGACGCGCGGAACGGCTCCCGCCCGGCCCCCCTGAGAACCTTCGCCGTTCCGTAAGGCGGGGCGCCTGCTTCAGAATGTAAATCACGTGTCCGCTCTATGGATACGCTGTTTAGTTTACCAGGCAAGACTTTCTTGGTGAAAGAAGCAGCGTTGGCTTGCATTCTCGAGCAGGCTTCTCATCTGGCTGTGCACTGGTACGCTCTCTCTGGGTGTGCTAGTCCGCAGGGCAGGGCATCCCCTGGGCAGGGTGGAGCGTGATCTCTGCGGCCTCGTCCTGCAGCTCCTTCCTTTCATTCTCAATCATCCTGCCCACGGTGGCCTCCTCTCAGGCCTGCATACTTACAACGGCGCATTGCCCGTGCTGCCCCTCTGCAGGAAGTGTCCCTCTGTTTAGTTTGCAGCTGACTGATGCCGCCTCACCCTTCTCATCTCTTCTCAGGTGTCACTTGGTCAAGAAAGCGTCCCCTTACCTACTCAACTCATCACGTCCCCCTACCGTAGCTCACGTGACACCACGCACCTCTCGCTTATGGCCGTCGTCGCCTTTCACATCCAGTTTCAGGTAGGTAAGTTTACCCCGTGGTCCGTGAGGAAGAAGAGATCACGCCTGTTTTGCTTACTCTTGATTCCCAGCGACTAGCCCGGTTACTGATAACCTCTGTTAGAGGAGAGAAAGGAATGCACCCAATCCCTGGTGAAGCCCTGACCGTTTTCCTTTCTAGTGTCCCTCGTACTCCTCCCTGCCATCTGTGTCGCCCTTGCTCCGCGTCTACCGTTTATGAGTTTACACCTGGGTTACGGTGACTGCTTCGGAGAATCGCATGCCTTTCTACCTCCCTCGCTGCGACCTCTCCCACGCCTCCCAGGGCTCTTGGGTTATGCCCTTGCCCTCTTCCGAGCCGTCCGTGGCACCCGCTGTCATCCCCATACGGCCAAGCTCCTAAGACTGACACTCAAGGCCCTCCGTAATCTGGCTTCAGTTTCACTTTCTAGACGTTTCAAGGAAGAACGGGGTCTAAATATCTGTGCACCTCTGCTCCGTTTCATATCTACCCACGAGGTTGATTTTTTTGTTTCTTCCAGTCCACCTATTTTGCACCTCCTTCTCTGCGAAGCCTTCACTGAGAATCCAAGCGATTTGTGGATCCCTTCTCTCCCCTGAAGCTGTAAACAGTTTAACAAGACATGTGCGGAACTGCCGTAAGGTAATCTACATCTTGTCTCCCTCTCTGGTATCTAACCTCCCTGCGAATGGGGGTACGTCTCCGTGTTCTGTGCGGTTTTCAGCACAGTACTCTCTGCACGTAGTGGATATTTGCTTTGGTAAGTGGACGAATAAGTGAATGAGTCACCAAGATAAGGGTATTGTCTCATTCTTTCTCGCTTTTTCCACTTTCAAGTTTCTTTAGTTAGTTTCCTCAGACAAAAGGTTTCTTTGTAGCTACACAGTGGCCAGGTCCACAGAATGTTGCAGATAGCTGCTGAAAACATCCCTCCTCCACTTGAGAATGGCTTGCTCTCCCTCTCAAGCGGAGAGAGCTGGGATTCGATATTTAATTAAGTGCCTCTGTTCACTTGGCATTTAGAGGCACTAGGGGGCGTTAGTGCTCTACACCCGGTGAAATGCCTGTTTCGTTTGTGATTTTCCTTTGTGGAAAACAACTATCCACAGAGTGTTTTGTGCCAATTTTCCATCCTTTTAGATTGTCGGAAAGCATTTTACCTACGTAGAAACAGAAAACGAATAGAAAGAGCGTTGCTTTGCGTTTAATAAAAGCTTAGGGCGGTCTCGGTGGTAAGTTAGTGAAGTTATCTGGGGACACCTTAGCCACGTACGTTGTGTTGGAGAGGCACCGAGAATTCAGGAGTTCTCAAAGTTCGAGGACACAGTTGCCTTACACGTAGGCTCGGTGGCAGCCGTGGACATGGCAGTGATTTGGAGAATGTTGTATTAGTCGGCTCTTGCTGCGATAATGCTTTGCAACAAACCTCCCCAAAACTCACTTACGTAAAGAAGAATCTAGTTTTCTCGGACCTGTGGGCTAGCTGCAGCGGCTCTCTTGTAGACCTCTCGATGGCGGGTGTTGCTCCATGCCGTGGGTCAGTTTGAGGTCTGTCCTTCACACCTTACCGTGGAGCCCAACTGTGAGGCTGCAGGTCCCCATCTTCTCGCAGAGTTCACTGGAAGGTAAGAGGTGAGCCCAACCACACAAGGCCACGTAAGGCCTCTGGGACTCATTGAAGGCCATCGTGTCTTCCCTTGGCCTCCTGGGAACCCCCTGGCCCCAGGATGCAGCTTCCGTAGCCCAGGGCAACCGGCGGAGGGGGGCGGGCGGGGCTGCAGGAGGGTGGAACGCCGAGGTCACAGAGGGTGTGGGTGTGGCCACCTCTGCTGTGACTGAACCAAGGGCAGGGGGGCAGGGGGTCCAGGGCAGGGCCCTCAGAGCCCGGTAGGCCCAGGGGGGCGGCGCAAGCACCTAGGCCCAGGCCGAAGAGCGCCTTCTTGGTCTGCGCGGCAGGCCGGCCTCTCGCCTTGCCACTCAGGCCGCCCTCCCACTTGAAGTGTGTGTGGCACGCGTCCGCGGAGTACACCTCGCTGCACAGGTAGCCGTGGGACTGGGCGTCGTAGCTTCCTGCGGGGCGGCCGGAGGTCCCGCAGGCGGGTGGGTCCCTGGCACAGACGCGCGGAGCGGCTCCCGCCCGGCCCCCCTGAGAACCGTCGCCGTTCCGTAAGGCGGGGCGCCTGCTTCAGAATGTAAATCACGTGTCCGCTCTATGGATACGCTGTTTAGTTTACCAGGCAAGACTTTCTTGGTGAAAGAAGCAGCGTTGGCTTGCATTCTCGAGCAGGCTTCTCATCTGGCTGTGCACTGGTACGCTCTCTCTGGGTGTGCTAGTCCGCAGGGCAGGGCATCCCCTGGGCAGGGTGGAGCGTGATCTCTGCGGCCTCGTCCTGCAGCTCCTTCCTTTCATTCTCAATCATCCTGCCCACGGTGGCCTCCTCTCAGGCCTGCATACTTACAACGGCGCATTGCCCGTGCTGCCCCTCTGCAGGAAGTGTCCCTCTGTTTAGTTTGCAGCTGACTGATGCCGCCTCACCCTTCTCATCTCTTCTCAGGTGTCACTTGGTCAAGAAAGCGTCCCCTTACCTACTCAACTCATCACGTCCCCCTACCGTAGCTCACGTGACACCACGCACCTCTCGCTTATGGCCGTCGTCGCCTTTCACATCCAGTTTCAGGTAGGTAAGTTTACGCCGTGGTCCGTGAGGAAGAAGAGATCACGCCTGTTTTGCTTACTCTTGATTCCCAGCGACTAGCCCGGTTACTGATAACCTCTGTTAGAGGAGAGAAAGGAATGCACCCAATCCCTGGTGAAGCCCTGACCGTTTTCCTTTCTAGTGTCCCTCGTACTCCTCCCTGCCATCTGTGTCGCCCTTGCTCCGCGTCTACCGTTTATGAGTTTACACCTGGGTTACGGTGACTGCTTCGGAGAATCGCATGCCTTTCTACCTCCCTCGCTGCGACCTCTCCCACGCCTCCCAGGGCTCTTGGGTTATGCCCTTGCCCTCTTCCGAGCCGTCCGTGGCACCCGCTGTCATCCCCATACGGCCAAGCTCCTAAGACTGACACTCAAGGCCCTCCGTAATTTGGCTTCAGTTTCACTTTCTAGACGTTTCAAGGAAGAACGGGGTCTAAATATCTGTGCACCTCTGCTCCGTTTCATATCTACCCACGAGGTTAATTTTTTTGTTTCTTCCAGTCCACCTATTTTGGACCTCCTTCTCTGCGAAGTCTTCACTGAGAATCCAAGCGATTTGTGGATCCCTTCTCTCCCCTGAAGCTGTAAACAGTTTAACAAGACATGTGCGGAACTGCCGTAAGGTAATCTACATCTTGTCTCCCTCTCTGGTATCTAACCTCCCTGCGAATGGGGGTACGTCTTCGTGTTCTGTGCGGTTTTCAGCACAGTACTCTCTACATGTAGTGGATATTTGCTTTGGTAAGTGGACGAATAAGTGAATGAGTCACCAAGATAAGGGTATTGTCTCATTCTTTCTCGCTTTTTCCACTTTCAAGTTTCTTTAGATAGTTTCCTCAGACAAAAGGTTTCTTTGTAGCTACACAGTGGCCAGGTCCACAGAATGTTGCAGATAGCTGCTGAAAACATCCCTCCTCCACTTGAGAATGGCTTGCTCTCCCTCTCAAGCGGAGAGAGCTGGGATTCGATATTTAATTAAGTGCCTCTGTTCACTTGGCATTTAGAGGCACTAGGGGGCGTTAGTGCTCTACACCCGGTGAAATGCCTGTTTCCTTTGTGATTTTCCTTTGTGGAAAACAACTATCCACAGAGTGTTTTGTGCCAATTTTCCATCCTTTTAGATTGTCGGAAAGCATTTTACCTACGTAGAAACAGAAAACGAATAGAAAGAGCGTTGCTTTGCGTTTAATAAAAGCTTAGGGCGGTCTCGGTGGTACGTTAGTGAAGTTATCTGGGGACACCTTAGCCACGTACGTTGTGTTGGAGAAGCACCGAGAATTCAGGAGTTCTCAAAGTTCGAGGACACAGTTGCCTTACACGTAGGCTCGGTGGCAGCCGTGGACATGGCAGTGATTTGGAGAATGTTGTATTAGTCGGCTCTTGCTGTGATAATGCTTTGCAACAAACCTCCCCAAAACTCACTTACGTAAAGAAGAATCTAGTTTTCTCGGACCTGTGGGCTAGCTGCAGCGGCTCTCTTGTAGACCTCTCGATGGCGGGTGTTGCTCCATGCCGTGGGTCAGTTTGAGGTCTGTCCCGCACACCTTACCGTGGAGCCCAACTGTGAGGCTGCAGGTCCCCGTCTTCTCGCAGAGTTCACTGGAAGGTAAGAGGTGAGCCCAACCACACAAGGCCACGTAAGGCCTCTGGGACTCATTGAAGGCCATCGTGTCTTCCCTTGGCCTCCTGGGAAACCCCTGGCCCCAGGATGCAGCTTCCGTAGCCCAGGGCAACCGACGGAGTGGGGCGGGCGGGGCTGCAGGAGGGTGGAACGCCGAGGTCACAGAGGGTGTGGGTGTGGCCACCTCTGCTGTGACTGAACCAAGAGCAGGGGGGCAGGGGGTCCAGGGCAGGGCCCTCAGAGCCCGGTAGGCCCAGGGGGGCGGCGCAAGCACCTAGGCCCAGGCCGAAGAGAGCCTTCTTGGTCTGCCACGGCAGGCCGGCCTCTCGCCTTGCCACTCAGGCCGCCCTCCCACTTGAAGTGTGTGTGGCACGCGTCCGCGGAGTACACCTCGCTGCACAGGTAGCCGTGGGACTGGGCGTCGTAGCTTCCTGTGGGGCGGCCGGAGGTCCCGCAGGCGGGTGGGTCCCTGGCACAGACGCGCGGAGCGGCTCCCACCCGGCCCCCCTGAGAACCGTCGCCGTTCCGTAAGGCGGGGCGCCTGCTTCAGAATGTAAATCACGTGTCCGCTCTATGGATACGCTGTTTAGTTTACCAGGCAAGACTTTCTTGGTGAAAGAAGCAGCGTTGGCTTGCATTCTCGAGCAGGCTTCTCATCTGGCTGTGCACTGGTACGCTCTCTCTGGGTGTGCTAGTCCGCAGGGCAGGGCATCCCCTGGGCAGGGTGGAGCGTGATCTCTGCGGCCTCGTCCTGCAGCTCCTTCCTTTCATTCTCAATCATCCTGCCCACGGTGGCCTCCTCTCAGGCCTGCATACTTACAACGGCGCATTGCCCGTGCTGCCCCTCTGCAGGAAGTGTCCCTCTGTTTAGTTTGCAGCTGACTGATGCCGCCTCACCCTTCTCATCTCTTCTCAGGTGTCACTTGGTCAAGAAAGCGTCCCCTTACCTACTCAACTCATCACGTCCCCCTACCGTAGCTCACGTGACACCACGCACCTCTCGCTTATGGCCGTCGTCGCCTTTCACATCCAGTTTCAGGTAGGTAAGTTTACGCCGTGGTCCGTGAGGAAGAAGAGATCACGCCTGTTTTGCTTACTCTTGATTCCCAGCGACTAGCCCGGTTACTGATAACCTCTGTTAGAGGAGAGAAAGGAATGCACCCAATCCCTGGTGAAGCCCTGACCGTTTTCCTTTCTAGTGTCCCTCATACTCCTCCCTGCCATCTGTGTCGCCCTTACTCCGCGTCTACCGTTTATGAGTTTACACCTGGGTTACGGTGACTGCTTCGGAGAATCGCATGCCTTTCTACCTCCCTCGCTGCGACCTCTCCCACGCCTCCCAGGGCTCTTGGGTTATGCCCTTGCCCTCTTCCGAGCCGTCCGTGGCACCCGCTGTCATCCCCATACGGCCAAGCTCCTAAGACTGACACTCAAGGCCCTCCGTAATCTGGCTTCAGTTTCACTTTCTAGACGTTTCAAGGAAGAACGGGGTCTAAATATCTGTGCACCTCTGCTCCGTTTCATATCTACCCACGAGGTTGATTTTTTTGTTTCTTCCAGTCCACCTATTTTGCACCTCCTTCTCTGCGAAGACTTCACTGAGAATCCAAGCGATTTGTGGATCCCTTCTCTCCCCTGAAGCTGTAAACAGTTTAACAAGACATGTGCGGAACTGCCGTAAGGTAATCTACATCTTGTCTCCCTCTCTGGTATCTAACCTCCCCGCGAGTGGGGGTACGTCTCCGTGTTCTGTGCGGTTTTCAGCACAGTACTCTCTACACGTAGTGGATATTTGCTTTGGTAAGTGGACGAATAAGGGAATGAGTCACCAAGATAAGGGTATTGTCTTATTCTTTCTCGCTTTTTCCACTTTCAAGTTTCTTTAGTTAGTTTCTTCAGACAAAAGGTTTCTTTGTAGCTACACAGTGGCCAGGTCCACAGAATGTTGCAGATAGCTGCTGAAAACATCCCTCCTCCACTTGAGAATGGCTTGCTCTCCCTCTCAAGCGGAGAGAGCTGGGATTCGATATTTAATTAAGTGCCTCTGTTCACTTGGCATTTAGAGGCACTAGGGGGCGTTAGTGCTCTACACCCGGTGAAATGCCTGTTTCGTTTGTGATTTTCCTTTGTGAAAAACAACTATCCACAGAGTGTTTTGTGCCAATTTTCCATCCTTTTAGATTGTCGGAAAGCATTTTACCTACGTAGAAACAGAAAACGAATAGAAAGAGCGTTGCTTTGCGTTTAATAAAAGCTTAGGGCGGTCTCGGTGGTACGTTAGTGAAGTTATCTGGGGACACCTTAGCCACGTACGTTGTGTTGGAGAGGCACCGAGAATTCAGGAGTTCTCAAAGTTCGAGGACACAGTTGCCTTACACGTAGGCTCGGTGGCAGCCGTGGACATGGCAGTGATTTGGAGAAATGTTGTATTAGTCGGCTCTTGCTGTGATAATGCTTTGCAACAAATCTCCCCAAAACTCACTTACGTAAAGAAGAATCTAGTTTTCTCGGACCTGTGGGCTAGCTGCAGCGGCTGTCTTGTAGACCTCTCGATGGCGGGTGTTGCTCCATGCCGTGGGTCAGTTTGAGGTCTGTCCCGCACACCTTACCGTGGAGCCCAACTGTGAGGCTGCAGGTCCCCGTCTTCTCGCAGAGTTCACTGGAAGGTAAGAGGTGAGCCCAACCACACAAGGCCACGTAAGGCCTCTGGGACTCATTGAAGGCCATCGTGTCTTCCCTTGGCCTCCTGGGAACCCCCTGGCCCCAGGATGCAGCTTCTGTAGCCCAGGGCAACCGGCGGAGGGGGGCGGGCGGGGCTGCAGGAGGGTGGAACGCCGAGGTCACAGAGGGTGTGGGTGTGGCCACCTCTGCTGTGACTGAACCAAGGGCAGGGGGGCAGGGGGTCCAGGGCAGGGCCCTCAGAGCCCGGTAGGCCCAGGGGGGCGGCGCAAGCACCTAGGCCCAGGCCGAAGAGCGCCTTCTTGGTCTGCCACGGCAGGCCGGCCTCTCGCCTTGCCACTCAGGCCGCCCTCCCACTTGAAGTGTGTGTGGCACGCGTCCGCGGA
Source organism: Pseudorca crassidens (assembly GCF_039906515.1). NCBI lineage: Eukaryota > Metazoa > Chordata > Mammalia > Artiodactyla > Delphinidae > Pseudorca > Pseudorca crassidens. Next base: position 153,565,609 of record NC_090297.1, read on the forward strand.
GTACACCTCGCTGCACAGGTAGCCGTGGGACTGGGCGTCGTAGCTTCCTGCGGGGCGGCCGGAGGTCCCGCAGGCGGGTGGGTCCCTGGCACAGACGCGCGGAGCGGCTCCCGCCCGGCCCCCCTGAGAACCGTCGCCGTTCCGTAAGGCGGGGCGCCTGCTTCAGAATGTAAATCACGTGTCCGCTCTATGGATACGCTGTTTAGTTTACCAGGCAAGACTTTCTTGGTGAAAGAAGCAGCGTTGGCTTGCATTCTCGAGCAGGCTTCTCATCTGGCTGTGCACTGGTACGCTCTCTCTGGGTGTGCTAGTCCGCAGGGCAGGGCATCCCCTGGGCAGGGTGGAGCGTGATCTCTGCGGCCTCGTCCTGCAGCTCCTTCCTTTCATTCTCAATCATCCTGCCCACGGTGGCCTCCTCTCAGGCCTGCATACTTACAACGGCGCATTGCCCGTGCTGCCCCTCTGCAGGAAGTGTCCCTCTGTTTAGTTTGCAGCTGACTGATGCCGCCTCACCCTTCTCATCTCTTCTCAGGTGTCACTTGGTCAAGAAAGCGTCCCCTTACCTACTCAACTCATCACGTCCCCCTACCGTAGCTCACGTGACACCACGCACCTCTCGCTTATGGCCATCGTCGCCTTTCACATCCAGTTTCAGGTAGGTAAGTTTACCCCGTGGTCCGTGAGGAAGAAGAGATCACGCCTGTTTTGCTTACTCTTGATTCCCAGCGACTAGCCCGGTTACTGATAACCTCTGTTAGAGGAGAGAAAGGAATGCACCCAATCCCTGGTGAAGCCCTGACCGTTTTCCTTTCTAGTGTCCCTCGTACTCCTCCCTGCCATCTGTGTCGCCCTTACTCCGCGTCTACCGTTTATGAGTTTACACCTGGGTTACGGTGACTGCTTCGGAGAATCGCATGCCTTTCTACCTCCCTCGCTGCGACCTCTCCCACGCCTCCCAGGGCTCTTGGGTTATGCCCTTGCCCTCTTCCGAGCCGTCCGTGGCACCCGCTGTCATCCCCATACGGCCAAGCTCCTAAGACTGACACTCAAGGCCCTCCATAATCTGGCTTCAGTTTCACTTTCTAGACGTTTCAAGGAAGAACGGGGTCTAAATATCTGTGCACCTCTGCTCCGTTTCATATCTACCCACGAGGTTAATTTTTTTGTTTCTTCCAGTCCACCTATTTTGCACCTCCTTCTCTGCGAAGACTTCACTGAGAATCCAAGCGATTTGTGGATCCCTTCTCTCCCCTGAAGCTGTAAACAGTTTAACAAGACATGTGCGGAACTGCCGTAAGGTAATCTACATCTTGTCTCCCTCTCTGGTATCTAACCTCCCCGCGAGTGGGGGTACGTCTCCGTGTTCTGTGCGGTTTTCAGCACAGTACTCTCTACACGTAGTGGATATTTGCTTTGGTAAGTGGACGAATAAGTGAATGAGTCACCAAGATAAGGGTATTGTCTTATTCTTTCTCGCTTTTTCCACTTTCAAGTTTCTTTAGTTAGTTTCCTCAGACAAAAGGTTTCTTTGTAGCTACACAGTGGCCAGGTCCACAGAATGTTGCAGATAGCTGCTGAAAACATCCCTCCTCCACTTGAGAATGGCTTGCTCTCCCTCTCAAGCGGAGAGAGCTGGGATTCGATATTTAATTAAGTGCCTCTGTTCACTTGGCATTTAGAGGCACTAGGGGGCGTTAGTGCTCTACAGCCGGTGAAATGCCTGTTTCGTTTGTGATTTTCCTTTGTGAAAAACAACTATCCACAGAGTGTTTTGTGCCAATTTTCCATCCTCTTAGATTGTCGGAAAGAATTTTACCTACGTAGAAACAGAAAACGAATAGAAAGAGCGTTGCTTTGCGTTTAATAAAAGCTTAGGGCGGTCTCGGTGGTACGTTAGTGAAGTTATCTGGGGACACCTTAGCCACGTACATTGTGTTGGAGAGGCACCGAGAATTCAGGAGTTCTCAAAGTTCGAGGACACAGTTGCCTTACACGTAGGCTCGGTGGCAGCCCTGGACATGGCAGTGATTTGGAGAATGTTGTATTAGTCGGCTCTTGCTGTGATAATGCTTTGCAACAAATCTCCCCAAAACTCACTTACGTAAAGAAGAATCTAGTTTCCTCGGATCTGTGGGCTAGCTGCAGCGGCTCTCTTGTAGACCTCTCGATGGCGGGTGTTGCTCCATGCCGTGGGTCAGTTTGAGGTCTGTCCCGCACACCTTACCGTGGAGCCCAACTGTGAGGCTGCAGGTCCCCGTCTTCTCGCAGAGTTCACTGGAAGGTAAGAGGTGAGCCCAACCACACAAGGCCACGTAAGGCCTCTGGGACTCATTGAAGGCCATCGTGTCTTCCCTTGGCCTCCTGGGAACCCCCTGGCCCCAGGATGCAGCTTCCGTAGCCCAGGGCAACCGGCGGAGGGGGGCGGGCGGGGCTGCAGGAGGGTGGAACGCCGAGGTCACAGAGGGTGTGGGTGTGGCCACCTCTGCTGTGACTGAACCAAGGGCAGGGGGGCAGGGGGTCCAGGGCAGGGCCCTCAGAGCCCGGTAGGCCCAGGGGGGCGGCGCAAGCACCTAGGCCCAGGCCGAAGAGCGCCTTCTTGGTCTGCGCGGCAGGCCGGCCTCTCGCCTTGCCACTCAGGCCGCCCTCCCACTTGAAGTGTGTGTGGCACGCGTCCGCGGAGTACACCTCGCTGCACAGGTAGCCGTGGGACTGGGCGTCGTAGCTTCCTGCGGGGCGGCCGGAGGTCCCGCAGGCGGGTGGGTCCCTGGCACAGACGCGCGGAGCGGCTCCCGCCCGGCCCCCCTGAGAACCGTCGCCTTCCGTAAGGCGGGGCGCCTGCTTCAGAATGTAAATCACGTGTCCGCTCTATGGATACGCTGTTTAGTTTACCAGGCAAGACTTTCTTGGTGAAAGAAGCAGCGTTGGCTTGCATTCTCGAGCAGGCTTCTCATCTGGCTGTGCCCTGGTACGCTCTCTCTGGGTGTGCTAGTCCGCAGGGCAGGGCATCCCCTGGGCAGGGTGGAGCGTGATCTCTGCGGCCTCGTCCTGCAGCTCCTTCCTTTCATTCTCAATCATCCTGCCCACGGTGGCCTCCTCTCAGGCCTGCATACTTACAACGGCGCATTGCCCGTGCTGCCCCTCTGCAGGAAGTGTCCCTCTGTTTAGTTTGCAGCTGACTGATGCCGCCTCACCCTTCTCATCTCTTCTCAGGTGTCACTTGGTCAAGAAAGCGTCCCCTTACCTACTCAACTCATCACGTCCCCCTACCGTAGCTCACGTGACACCACGCACCTCTCGCTTATGGCCGTCGTCGCCTTTCACATCCAGTTTCAGGTAGGTAAGTTTACGCCGTGGTCCGTGAGGAAGAAGAGATCACGCCTGTTTTGCTTACTCTCGATTCCCAGCGACTAGCCCGGTTACTGATAACCTCTGTTAGAGGAGAGAAAGGAATGCACCCAATCCCTGGTGAAGCCCTGACCGTTTTCCTTTCTAGTGTCCCTCGTACTCCTCCCTGCCATCTGTGTCGCCCTTGCTCCGCGTCTACCGTTTATGAGTTTACACCTGGGTTACGGTGACTGCTTCGGAGAATCGCATGCCTTTCTACCTCCCTCGCTGCGACCTCTCCTACGCCTCCCAGGGCTCTTGGGTTATGCCCTTGCCCTCTTCCGAGCCGTCCGTGGCACCCGCTGTCATCCCCATACGGCCAAGCTCCTAAGACTGACACTCTAGGCCCTCCATAATTTGGCTTCAGTTTCACTTTCTAGACGTTTCAAGGAAGACCGGGGTCTAAATATCTGTGCAGCTCTGCTCCGTTTCATATCTACCCACGAGGTTAATTTTTTTGTTTCTTCCAGTCCACCTATTTTGGACCTCCTTCTCTGCGAAGAGTTCACTGAGAATCCAAGCGATTTGTGGATCCCTTCTCTCCCCTGAAGCTGTAAACAGTTTAACAAGACATGTGCGGAACTGCCGTAAGGTAATCTACATCTTGTCTCCCTCTCTGGTATCTAACCTCCCTGCGAATGGGGGTACGTCTCCGTGTTCTGTGCGGTTTTCAGCACGGTACTCTCTGCACGTAGTGGATATTTGCTTTGGTAAGTGGACGAATAAGTGAATGAGTCACCAAGATAAGGGTATTGTCTCATTCTTTCTCGCTTTTTCCACTTTCAAGTTTCTTTAGTTAGTTTCCTCAGACAAAAGGTTTCTTTGTAGCTACACAGTGGCCAGGTCCACAGAATGTTGCAGATAGCTGCTGAAAACATCCCTCCTCCACTTGAGAATGGCTTGCTCTCCCTCTCAAGCGGAGAGAGCTGGGATTCGATATTTAATTAAGTGCCTCTGTTCACTTGGCACTTAGAGGCACTAGGGGGCGTTAGTGCTCTACACCCGGTGAAATGCCTGTTTCGTTTGTGATTTTCCTTTGTGAAAAACAACTATCCACAAAGTGTTTTGTGCCAATTTTCCATCCTTTTAGATTGTCGGAAAGCATTTTACCTACGTAGAAACAGAAAACGAATAGAAAGAGCGTTGCTTTGCGTTTAATAAAAGCTTAGGGCGGTCTCGGTGGTACGTTAGTGAAGTTATCTGGGGACACTTTAGCCACGTACATTGTGTTGGAGAGGCACCGAGAATTCAGGAGTTCTCAAAGTTCGAGAACACAGTTGCCTTACACGTAGGCTCGGTGGCAGCCGTGGACATGGCAGTGATTTGGAGAATGTTGTATTAGTCGGCTCTTGCTGTGATAATGCTTTGCAACAAATCTCCCCAAAACTCAGTTACGTAAAGAAGAATCTAGTTTCCTCGGACCTGTGGGCTAGCTGCAGCGGCTCTCTTGTAGACCTCTCGATGGCGGGTGTTGCTCCATGCCGTGGGTCAGTTTGAGGTCTGTCCCGCACACCTTACCGTGGAGCCCAACTGTGAGGCTGCAGGTCCCCGTCTTCTCGCAGAGTTCACTGGAAGGTAAGAGGTGAGCCCAACCACACAAGGCCACGTAAGGCCTCTGCGACTCATTGAAGGCCATCGTGTCTTCCCTTGGCCTCCTGGGAACCCCCTGGCCCCAGGATGCAGCTTCCGTAGCCCAGGGCAACCGGCGGAGGGGGGCGGGCGGGGCTGCAGGAGGGTGGAACGCCGAGGTCACAGAGGGTGTGGGTGTGGCCACCTCTGCTGTGACTGAACCAAGGGCAGGGGGGCAGGGGGTCCAGGGCAGGGCCCTCAGAGCCCGGTAGGCCCAGGGGGGCGGCGCAAGCACCTAGGCCCAGGCCGAAGAGCGCCTTCTTGGTCTGCGCGGCAGGCCGGCCTCTCGCCTTGCCACTCAGGCCGCCCTCCCACTTGAAGTGTGTGTGGCACGCGTCCGCGGAGTACACCTCGCTGCACAGGTAGCCGTGGGACTGGGCGTCGTAGCTTCCTGCGGGGCGGCCGGAAGTCCCGCAGGCGGGTGGGTCCCTGGCACAGATGCGCGGAGCGGCTCCCGCCCGGCCCCCCGAGAACCGTCGCCGTTCCGTAAGGCGGGGTGCCTGCTTCAGAATGTAAATCACGTGTCCGCTCTATGGATACGCTGTTTAGTTTACAAGGCAAGACTTTCTTGGTGAAAGAAGCAGCGTTGGCTTGCATTCTCGAGCAGGCTTCTCATCTGGCTGTGCCCTGGTACGCTCTCTCTGGGTGTGCTAGTCCGCAGGGCAGGGCATCCCCTGGGCAGGGTGGAGCGTGATCTCTGCGGCCTCGTCCTGCAGCTCCTTCCTTTCATTCTCAATCATCCTGCCCACGGTGGCCTCCTCTCAGGCCTGCATACTTACAACGGCGCATTGCCCGTGCTGCCCCTCTGCAGGAAGTGTCCCTCTGTTTAGTTTGCAGCTGACTGATGCCGTCTCACCCTTCTCATCTCTTCTCAGGTGTCACTTGGTCAAGAAAGCGTCCCCTTACCTACTCAACTCATCACGTCCCCCACCGTAGCTCACGTGACACCACGCACCTCTCGCTTATGGCCGTCGTCGCCTTTCACATCCAGTTTCAGGTAGGTAAGTTTACGCCGTGGTCCGTGAGGAAGAAGAGATCACGCCTGTTTTGCTTACTCTTGATTCCCAGCGACTAGCCCGGTTACTGATAACCTCTGTTAGAGGAGAGAAAGGAATGCACCCAATCCCTGGTGAAGCCCTGACCGTTTTCCTTTCTAGTGTCCCTCGTACTCCTCCCTGCCATCTGTGTCGCCCTTACTCCGCGTCTACCGTTTATGAGTTTACACCTGGGTTACGGTGACTGCTTCGGAGAATCGCATGCCTTTCTACCTCCCTCGCTGCGACGTCTCCCACGCCTCCCAGGGCTCTTGGGTTATGCCCTTGCCCTCTTCCGAGCCGTCCGTGGCACCCGCTGTCATCCCCATACGGCCAAGCTCCTAAGACTGACACTCTAGGCCCTCCGTAATTTGGCTTCAGTTTCACTTTCTAGACGTTTCAAGGAAGAGCGGGGTCTAAATATCTGTGCACCTCTGCTCCGTTTCATATCTACCCACGAGGTTAATTTTTTTGTTTCTTCCAGTCCACCTATTTTGGACCTCCTACTCTGCGAAGACTTCACTGAGAATCCAAGCGATTTGTGGATCCCTTCTCTCCCCTGAAGCTGTAAACAGTTTAACAAGACATGTGCGGAACTGCCGTAAGGTAATCTACATCTTGTCTCCCTCTCTGGTATCTAACCTCCCCGCGAGTGGGGGTACGTCTCCGTGTTCTGTGCGGTTTTCAGCACAGTACTCTCTACACGTAGTGGATATTTGCTTTGGTAAGTGAACGAATAAGTGAATGAGTCACCAAGATAAGGGTATTGTCTCATTCTTTCTCGCTTTTTCCACTTTCAAGTTTCTTTAGTTAGTTTCCTCAGACAAAAGGTTTCTTTGTAGCTACACAGTGGCCAGGTCCACAGAATGTTGCAGATAGCTGCTGAAAACATCCCTCCTCCACTTGAGAATGGCTTGCTCTCCCTCTCAAGCGGAGAGAGCTGGGATTCGATATTTAATTAAGTGCCTCTGTTCACTTGGCATTTAGAGGCACTAGGGGGCGTTAGTGCTCTACAGCCGGTGAAATGCCTGTTTCGTTTGTGATTTTCCTTTGTGGAAAACAACTATCCACAGAGTGTTTTGTGCCAATTTTCCATCCTTTTAGATTGTCGGAAAGCATTTTACCTACGTAGAAACAGAAAACGAATAGAAAGAGCGTTACTTTGTGTTTAATAAAAGCTTAGGGTGGTCTCGGTGGTACGTTAGTGAAGTTATCTGGGGACACCTTAGCCACGTACATTGTGTTGGAGAGGCACCGAGAATTCAGGAGTTCTCAAAGTTCGAGGACACAGTTGCCTTACACGTAGGCTCGGTGGCAGCCGTGGACATGGCAGTGATTTGGAGAATGTTGTATTAGTCGGCTCTTGCTGTGATAATGCTTTGCAACAAATCTCCCCAAAAGTCACTTACGTAAAGAAGAATCTAGTTTTCTCGGACCTGTGGGCTAGCTGCAGCGGCTCTCTTGTAGACCTCTCGATGGCGGGTGTTGCTCCATGCCGTGGGTCAGTTTGAGGTCTGTCCCGCACACCTTACCGTGGAGCCCAACTGTGAGGCTGCAGGTCCCTGTCTTCTCGCAGAGTTCACTGAATGGTAATAGGTGAGCCCAACCACACAAGGCCACGTAAGGGCTCTGCGACTCATTGAAGGCCATCGTGTCTTCCCTTGGCCTCCTGGGAAACCCTGGCCCCAGGATGCAGCTTCCGTAGCCCAGGGCAACCGGCGGAGGGGGGCGGGCGGGGCTGCAGGAGGGTGGAACGCAGAGGTCACAGAGGGTGTGGGTGTGGCCACCTCTGCTGTGACTGAACCAAGGGCAGGGGGGCAGGGGGTCCAGGGCAGGGCCCTCAGAGCCCGGTAGGCCCAGGGGGGCGGCGCAAGCACCTAGGCCCAGGCCAAAGAGCGCCTTCTTGGTCTGCCGCGGCAGGCCGGCCTCTCGCCTTGCCACTCAGGCCGCCCTCCCACTTGAAGTGTGTATGGCACGCGTCCGCAGAGTACACCTCGCTGCACAGGTAGCCGTGGGACTGGGCGTCGTAGCTTCCTGCGGGGCGGCCGGAGGTCCCGCAGGCGGGTGGGTCCCTGGCACAGACGCGCGGAGCGGCTCCCGCCCGGCCCCCCTGAGAACCGTCGCCGTTCCGTAAGGCGGGGCGCCTGCTTCAGAATGTAAATCACGTGTCCGCTCTATGGATACGCTGTTTAGTTTACCAGGCAAGACTTTCTTGGTGAAAGAAGCAGTGTTGGCTTGCATTCTCGAGCAGGCTTCTCATCTGGCTGTGCCCTGGTACGCTCTCTCTGGGTGTGCTAGTCCGCAGGGCAGGGCATCCCCTGGGCAGGGTGGAGCGTGATCTCTGCGGCCTCGTCCTGCAGCTCCTTCCTTTCATTCTCAATCATCCTGCCCACGGTGGCCTCCTCTCAGGCCTGCATACTTACAACGGTGCATTGCCCGTGCTGCCCCTCTGCAGGAAGTGTCCCTCTGTTTAGTTTGCAGCTGACTGATGCCGCCTCACCCTTCTCATCTCTTCTCAGGTGTCACTTGGTCAAGAAAGCGTCCCCTTACCTACTCAACTCATCACGTCCCCCACCGTAGCTCACGTGACACCACGCACCTCTCGCTTATGGCCGTCGTCGCCTTTCACATCCAGTTTCAGGTAGGTAAGTTTACGCCGTGGTCCGTGAGGAAGAAGAGATCACGCCTATTTTGCTTACTCTTGATTCCCAGCGACTAGCCCGGTTACTGATAACCTCTGTTAGAGGAGAGAAAGGAATGCACCCAATCCCTGGTGAAGCCCTGACCGTTTTCCTTTCTAGTGTCCCTCGTACTCCTCCCTGCCATCTGTGTCGCCCTTACTCCGCGTCTACCGTTTATGAGTTTACACCTGGGTTACGGTGACTGCTTCGGAGAATCGCATGCCTTTCTACCTCCCTCGCTGCGACGTCTCCCACGCCTCCCAGGGCTCTTGGGTTATGCCCTTGCCCTCTTCCGAGCCGTCCGTGGCACCCGCTGTCATCCCCATACGGCCAAGCTCCTAAGACTGACACTCTAGGCCCTCCGTAATTTGGCTTCAGTTTCACTTTCTAGACGTTTCAAGGAAGAGCGGGGTCTAAATATCTGTGCACCTCTGCTCCGTTTCATATCTACCCACGAGGTTAATTTTTTTGTTTCTTCCAGTCCACCTATTTTGGACCTCCTACTCTGCGAAGACTTCACTGAGAATCCAAGCGATTTGTGGATCCCTTCTCTCCCCTGAAGCTGTAAACAGTTTAACAAGACATGTGCGGAACTGCCGTAAGGTAATCTACATCTTGTCTCCCTCTCTGGTATCTAACCTCCCCGCGAGTGGGGGTACGTCTCCGTGTTCTGTGCGGTTTTCAGCACAGTACTCTCTACACGTAGTGGATATTTGCTTTGGTAAGTGAACGAATAAGTGAATGAGTCACCAAGATAAGGGTATTGTCTCATTCTTTCTCGCTTTTTCCACTTTCAAGTTTCTTTAGTTAGTTTCCTCAGACAAAAGGTTTCTTTGTAGCTACACAGTGGCCAGGTCCACAGAATGTTGCAGATAGCTGCTGAAAACATCCCTCCTCCACTTGAGAATGGCTTGCTCTCCCTCTCAAGCGGAGAGAGCTGGGATTCGATATTTAATTAAGTGCCTCTGTTCACTTGGCATTTAGAGGCACTAGGGGGCGTTAGTGCTCTACAGCCGGTGAAATGCCTGTTTCGTTTGTGATTTTCCTTTGTGGAAAACAACTATCCACAGAGTGTTTTGTGCCAATTTTCCATCCTTTTAGATTGTCGGAAAGCATTTTACCTACGTAGAAACAGAAAACGAATAGAAAGAGCGTTACTTTGTGTTTAATAAAAGCTTAGGGTGGTCTCGGTGGTACGTTAGTGAAGTTATCTGGGGACACCTTAGCCACGTACATTGTGTTGGAGAGGCACCGAGAATTCAGGAGTTCTCAAAGTTCGAGGACACAGTTGCCTTACACGTAGGCTCGGTGGCAGCCGTGGACATGGCAGTGATTTGGAGAATGTTGTATTAGTCGGCTCTTGCTGTGATAATGCTTTGCAACAAATCTCCCCAAAAGTCACTTACGTAAAGAAGAATCTAGTTTTCTCGGACCTGTGGGCTAGCTGCAGCGGCTCTCTTGTAGACCTCTCGATGGCGGGTGTTGCTCCATGCCGTGGGTCAGTTTGAGGTCTGTCCCGCACACCTTACCGTGGAGCCCAACTGTGAGGCTGCAGGTCCCTGTCTTCTCGCAGAGTTCACTGAATGGTAATAGGTGAGCCCAACCACACAAGGCCACGTAAGGGCTCTGCGACTCATTGAAGGCCATCGTGTCTTCCCTTGGCCTCCTGGGAAACCCTGGCCCCAGGATGCAGCTTCCGTAGCCCAGGGCAACCGGCGGAGGGGGGCGGGCGGGGCTGCAGGAGGGTGGAACGCAGAGGTCACAGAGGGTGTGGGTGTGGCCACCTCTGCTGTGACTGAACCAAGGGCAGGGGGGCAGGGGGTCCAGGGCAGGGCCCTCAGAGCCCGGTAGGCCCAGGGGGGCGGCGCAAGCACCTAGGCCCAGGTCAAAGAGCGCCTTCTTGGTCTGCCGCGGCAGGCCGGCCTCTCGCCTTGCCACTCAGGCCGCCCTCCCACTTGAAGTGTGTATGGCACGCGTCCGCAGAGTACACCTCGCTGCACAGGTAGCCGTGGGACTGGGCGTCGTAGCTTCCTGCGGGGCGGCCGGAGGTCCCGCAGGCGGGTGGGTCCCTGGCACAGACGCGCGGAGCGGCTCCCGCCCGGCCCCCCTGAGAACCGTCGCCGTTCCGTAAGGCGGGGCGCCTGCTTCAGAATGTAAATCACGTGTCCGCTCTATGGATACGCTGTTTAGTTTACCAGGCAAGACTTTCTTGGTGAAAGAAGCAGCGTTGGCTTGCATTCTCGAGCAGGCTTCTCATCTGGCTGTGCCCTGGTACGCTCTCTCTGGGTGTGCTAGTCCGCAGGGCAGGGCATCCCCTGGGCAGGGTGGAGCGTGATCTCTGCGGCCTCGTCCTGCAGCTCCTTCCTTTCATTCTCAATCATCCTGCCCACGGTGGCCTCCTCTCAGGCCTGCATACTTACAACGGCGCATTGCCCGTGCTGCCCCTCTGCAGGAAGTGTCCCTCTGTTTAGTTTGCAGCTGACTGATGCCGCCTCACCCTTCTCATCTCTTCTCAGGTGTCACATGGTCAAGAAAGCGTCCCCTTACCTACTCAACTCATCACGTCCCCCTACCGTAGCTCACGTGACACCACGCACCTCTCGCTTATGGCCGTCGTCGCCTTTCACATCCAGTTTCAGGTAGGTAAGTTTACGCCGTGGTCCGTGAGGAAGAAGAGATCACGCCTGTTTTGCTTACTCTTGATTCCCAGCGACTAGCCCGGTTACTGATAACCTCTGTTAGAGGAGAGAAAGGAATGCACCCAATCCCTGGTGAAGCCCTGACCGTTTTCCTTTCTAGTGTCCCTCGTACTCCTCCCTGCCATCTGTGTCGCCCTTGCTCCACGTCTACCGTTTATGAGTTTACACCTGGGTTACGGTGACTGCTTCGGAGAATCGCATGCCTTTCTACCTCCCTCGCTGCGACCTCTCCCACGCCTCCCAGGGCTCTTGGGTTATGCCCTTGCCCTCTTCCGAGCCGTCCGTGGCACCCGCTGTCATCCCCATACGGCCAAGCTCCTAAGACTGACACTCTAGGCCCTCCGTAATTTGGCTTCAGTTTCACTTTCTAGACGTTTCAAGGAAGAGCGGGGTCTAAATATCTGTGCACCTCTGCTCCGTTTCATATCTACCCACGAGGTTAATTTTTTTGTTTCTTCCAGTCCACCTATTTTGGACCTCCTACTCTGCGAAGACTTCACTGAGAATTCAAGCGATTTGTGGATCCCTTCTCTCCCCTGAAGCTGTAAACAGTTTAACAAGACATGTGCGGAACTGCCGTAAGGTAATCTACATCTTGTCTCCCTCTCTGGTATCTAACCTCCCCGCGAGTGGGGGTACGTCTCCGTGTTCTGTGCGGTTTTCAGCACAGTACTCTCTACACGTAGTGGATATTTGCTTTGGTAAGTGAACGAATAAGTGAATGAGTCACCAAGATAAGGGTATTGTCTCATTCTTTCTCGCTTTTTCCACTTTCAAGTTTCTTTAGTTAGTTTCCTCAGACAAAAGGTTTCTTTGTAGCTACACAGTGGCCAGGTCCACAGAATGTTGCAGATAGCTGCTGAAAACATCCCTCCTCCACTTGAGAATGGCTTGCTCTCCCTCTCAAGCGGAGAGAGCTGGGATTCGATATTTAATTAAGTGCCTCTGTTCACTTGGCATTTAGAGGCACTAGGGGGCGTTAGTGCTCTACAGCCGGTGAAATGCCTGTTTCGTTTGTGATTTTCCTTTGTGAAAAACAACTATCCACAGAGTGTTTTGTGCCAATTTTCCATCCTTTTAGATTGTCGGAAAGCATTTTACCTACGTAGAAACAGAAAACGAATAGAAAGAGCGTTACTTTGTGTTTAATAAAAGCTTAGGGTGGTCTCGGTGGTACGTTAGTGAAGTTATCTGGGGACACCTCAGCCACGTACATTGTGTTGGAGAGGCACCGAGAATTCAGGAGTTCTCAAAGTTCGAGGACACAGTTGCCTTACACGTAGGCTCGGTGGCAGCCGTGGACATGGCAGTGATTTGGAGAATGTTGTATTAGTCGGCTCTTGCTGTGATAATGCTTTGCAACAAATCTCCCCAAAAGTCACTTACGTAAAGAAGAATCTAGTTTTCTCGGACCTGTGGGCTAGCTGCAGCGGCTCTCTTGTAGACCTCTCGATGGCGGGTGTTACTCCATGCCGTGGGTCAGTTTGAGGTCTGTCCCGCACACCTTACCGTGGAGCCCAACTGTGAGGCTGCAGGTCCCTGTCTTCTCGCAGAGTTCACTGAATGGTAATAGGTGAGCCCAACCACACAAGGCCACGTAAGGCCTCTGCAACTCATTGAAGGCCATCGTGTCTTCCCTTGGCCTCCTGGGAACCCCCTGGCCCCAGGATGCAGCTTCCGTAGCCCAGGGCAACCGGCGGAGGGGGGCGGGCGGGGCTGCAGGAGGGCGGAACGCCGAGGTCACAGAGGGTGTGGGTGTGGCCACCTCTGCTGTGACTGAACCAAGGGCAGGGGGGCAGGGGGTCCAGGGCAGGGCCCTCAGAACCCGGTAGGCCCAGGGGGGCGGCGCAAGCACCTAGGCCCAGGCCGAAGAGCGCCTTCTTGGTCTGCGCGGCAGGCCGGCCTCTCGCCTTGCCACTCAGGCCGCCCTCCCACTTGAAGTGTGTGTGGCACGCGTCCGCGGAGTACACCTCGCTGCACAGGTAGCCGTGGGACTGGGCGTCGTAGCTTCCTGCGGGGCGGCCGGAGGTCCCGCAGGCGGGTGGGTCCCTGGCACAGATGCGCGGAGCGGCTCCCGCCCGGCCCCCCGAGAACCGTCGCCGTTCCGTAAGGCGGGGCGCCTGCTTCAGAATGTAAATCACGTGTCCGCTCTATGGATACGCTGTTTAGTTTACTAGGCAAGACTTTCTTGGTGAAAGAAGCAGCGTTGGCTTGCATTCTCGAGCAGGCTTCTCATCTGGCTGTGCCCTGGTACGCTCTCTCTGGGTGTGCTAGTCCGCAGGGCAGGGCATCCCCTGGGCAGGGTGGAGCGTGATCTCTGCGGCCTCGTCCTGCAGCTCCTTCCTTTCATTCTCAATCATCCTGCCCACGGTGGCCTCCTCTCAGGCCTGCATACTTACAACGGCGCATTGCCCGTGCTGCCCCTCTGCAGGAAGTGTCCCTCTGTTTAGTTTGCAGCTGACTGATGCCGCCTCACCCTTCTCATCTCTTCTCAGGTGTCACTTGGTCAAGAAAGCGTCCCCTTACCTACTCAACTCATCACGTCCCCCTACCGTAGCTCACGTGACACCACGCACCTCTCGCTTATGGCCGTCGTCGCCTTTCACATCCAGTTTCAGGTAGGTAAGTTTACCCCGTGGTCCGTGAGGAAGAAGAGATCACGCCTGTTTTGCTTACTCTTGATTCCCAGCGACTAGCCCGGTTACTGATAACCTCTGTTAGAGGAGAGAAAGGAATGCACCCAATCCCTGGTGAAGCCCTGACCGTTTTCCTTTCTAGTGTCCCTCGTACTCCTCCCTGCCATCTGTGTCGCCCTTACTCCGCGTCTACCGTTTATGAGTTTACACCTGGGTTACGGTGACTGCTTCGGAGAATCGCATGCCTTTCTACCTCCCTCGCTGCGACCTCTCCCACGCCTCCCAGGGCTCTTGGGTTATGCCCTTGCCCTCTTCCGAGCCGTCCGTGGCACCCGCTGTCATCCCCATACGGCCAAGCTCCTAAGACTGACACTCAAGGCCCTCCGTAATCTGGCTTCAGTTTCACTTTCTAGACGTTTCAAGGAAGAACGGGGTCTAAATATCTGTGCACCTCTGCTCCGTTTCATATCTACCCACGAGGTTGATTTTTTTGTTTCTTCCAGTCCACCTATTTTGCACCTCCTTCTCTGTGAAGACTTCACTGAGAATCCAAGCGATTTGTGGATCCCTTCTCTCCCCTGAAGCTGTAAACAGTTTAACAAGACATGTGCGGAACTGCCGTAAGGTAATCTACATCTTGTCTCCCTCTCTGGTATCTAACCTCCCCGCGAGTGGGGGTACGTCTCCGTGTTCTGTGCGGTTTTCAGCACAGTACTCTCTACACGTAGTGGATATTTGCTTTGGTAAGTGGACGAATAAGTGAATGAGTCACCAAGATAAGGGTATTGTCTTATTCTTTCTCGCTTTTTCCACTTTCAAGTTTCTTTAGTTAGTTTCTTCAGACAAAAGGTTTCTTTGTAGCTACACAGTGGCCAGGTCCACAGAATGTTGCAGATAGCTGCTGAAAACATCCCTCCTCCACTTGAGAATGGCTTGCTCTCCCTCTCAAGCGGAGAGAGCTGGGATTCGATATTTAATTAAGTGCCTCTGTTCACTTGGCATTTAGAGGCACTAGGGGGCGTTAGTGCTCTACACCCGGTGAAATGCCTGTTTCGTTTGTGATTTTCCTTTGTGAAAAACAACTATCCACAGAGTGTTTTGTGCCAATTTTCCATCCTTTTAGATTGTCGGAAAGCATTTTACCTACGTAGAAACAGAAAACGAATAGAAAGAGCGTTGCTTTGCGTTTAATAAAAGCTTAGGGCGGTCTCGGTGGTACGTTAGTGAAGTTATCTGGGGACACCTTAGCCACGTACATTGTGTTGGAGAGGCACCGAGAATTCAGGAGTTCTCAAAGTTCGAGGACACAGTTGCCTTACACGTAGGCTCGGTGGCAGCCGTGGACATGGCAGTGATTTGGAGAAATGTTGTATTAGTCGGCTCTTGCTGTGATAATGCTTTGCAACAAACCTCCCCAAAACTCACTTACGTAAAGAAGAATCTAGTTTTCTCGGACCTGTGGGCTAGCTGCAGCGGCTGTCTTGTAGACCTCTCGATGGCGGGTGTTGCTCCATGCCGTGGGTCAGTTTGAGGTCTGTCCCGCACACCTTACCGTGGAGCCCAACTGTGAGGCTGCAGGTCCCCGTCTTCTCGCAGAGTTCACTGGAAGGTAAGAGGTGAGCCCAACCACACAAGGCCACGTAAGGCCTCTGGGACTCATTGAAGGCCATCGTGTCTTCCCTTGGCCTCCTGGGAACCCCCTGGCCCCAGGATGCAGCTTCCGTAGCCCAGGGCAACCGGCGGAGGGGGGCGGGCGGGGCTGCAGGAGGGTGGAACGCCGAGGTCACAGAAGGTGTGGGTGTGGCCACCTCTGCTGTGACTGAACCAAGGGCAGGGGGGCAGGGGGTCCAGGGCAGGGCCCTCAGAGCCCGGTAGGCCCAGGGGGGCGGCGCAAGCACCTAGGCCCAGGCCGAAGAGCGCCTTCTTGGTCTGCCACGGCAGGCCGGCCTCTCGCCTTGCCACTCAGGCCGCCCTCCCACTTGAAGTGTGTGTGGCACGCGTCCGCGGAGTACACCTCGCTGCACAGGTAGCCGTGGGACTGGGCGTCGTAGCTTCCTGCGGGGCGGCCGGAGGTCCCGCAGGCGGGTGGGTCCCTGGCACAGACGCGCGGAGCGGCTCCCGCCCGGCCCCCCGAGAACCGTCGCCGTTCCGTAAGGCGGGGCGCCTGCTTCAGAATGTAAATCACGTGTCCGCTCTATGGATACGCTGTTTAGTTTACCAGGCAAGACTTTCTTGGTGAAAGAAGCAGCGTTGGCTTGCATTCTCGAGCAGGCTTCTCATCTGGCTGTGCCCTGGTACGCTCTCTCTGGGTGTGCTAGTCCGCAGGGCAGGGCATCCCCTGGGCAGGGTGGAGCGTGATCTCTGCGGCCTCGTCCTGCAGCTCCTTCCTTTCATTCTCAATCATCCTGCCCACGGTGGCCTCCTCTCAGGCCTGCATACTTACAACGGCGCATTACCCGTGCTGCCCCTCTGCAGGAAGTGTCCCTCTGTTTAGTTTGCAGCTGACTGATGCCGCCTCACCCTTCTCATCTCTTCTCAGGTGTCACTTGGTCAAGAAAGCGTCCCCTTACCTACTCAACTCATCACGTCCCCCTACCGTAGCTCACGTGACACCACGCACCTCTCGCTTATGGCCGTCGTCGCCTTTCACATCCAGTTTCAGGTAGGTAAGTTTACCCCGTGGTCCGTGAGGAAGAAGAGATCACGCCTGTTTTGCTTACTCTTGATTCCCAGCGACTAGCCCGGTTACTGATAACCTCTGTTAGAGGAGAGAAAGGAATGCACCCAATCCCTGGTGAAGCCCTGACCGTTTTCCTTTCTAGTGTCCCTCGTACTCCTCCCTGCCATCTGTGTCGCCCTTACTCCGCGTCTACCGTTTATGAGTTTACACCTGGGTTACGGTGACTGCTTCGGAGAATCGCATGCCTTTCTACCTCCCTCGCTGCGACCTCTCCCACGCCTCCCAGGGCTCTTGGGTTATGCCCTTGCCCTCTTCCGAGCCGTCCGTGGCACCCGCTGTCATCCCCATACGGCCAAGCTCCTAAGACTGACACTCAAGGCCCTCCGTAATCTGGCTTCAGTTTCACTTTCTAGACGTTTCAAGGAAGAACGGGGTCTAAATATCTGTGCACCTCTGCTCCGTTTCATATCTACCCACGAGGTTGATTTTTTTGTTTCTTCCAGTCCACCTATTTTGCACCTCCTTCTCTGCGAAGACTTCACTGAGAATCCAAGCGATTTGTGGATCCCTTCTCTCCCCTGAAGCTGTAAACAGTTTAACAAGACATGTGCGGAACTGCCGTAAGGTAATCTACATCTTGTCTCCCTCTCTGGTATCTAACCTCCCCGCGAGTGGGGGTACGTCTCCGTGTTCTGTGCGGTTTTCAGCACAGTACTCTCTACACGTAGTGGATATTTGCTTTGGTAAGTGGACGAATAAGTGAATGAGTCACCAAGATAAGGGTATTGTCTTATTCTTTCTCGCTTTTTCCACTTTCAAGTTTCTTTAGTTAGTTTCTTCAGACAAAAGGTTTCTTTGTAGCTACACAGTGGCCAGGTCCACAGAATGTTGCAGATAGCTGCTGAAAACATCCCTCCTCCACTTGAGAATGGCTTGCTCTCCCTCTCAAGCGGAGAGAGCTGGGATTCGATATTTAATTAAGTGCCTCTGTTCACTTGGCATTTAGAGGCACTAGGGGGCGTTAGTGCTCTACACCCGGTGAAATGCCTGTTTCGTTTGTGATTTTCCTTTGTGAAAAACAACTATCCACAGAGTGTTTTGTGCCAATTTTCCATCCTTTTAGATTGTCGGAAAGCATTTTACCTACGTAGAAACAGAAAACGAATAGAAAGAGCGTTGCTTTGCGTTTAATAAAAGCTTAGGGCGGTCTCGGTGGTACGTTAGTGAAGTTATCTGGGGACACCTTAGCCACGTACATTGTGTTGGAGAGGCACCGAGAATTCAGGAGTTCTCAAAGTTCGAGGACACAGTTGCCTTACACGTAGGCTCGGTGGCAGCCGTGGACATGGCAGTGATTTGGAGAAATGTTGTATTAGTCGGCTCTTGCTGTGATAATGCTTTGCAACAAACCTCCCCAAAACTCACTTACGTAAAGAAGAATCTAGTTTTCTCGGACCTGTGGGCTAGCTGCAGCGGCTGTCTTGTAGACCTCTCGATGGCGGGTGTTGCTCCATGCCGTGGGTCAGTTTGAGGTCTGTCCCGCACACCTTACCGTGGAGCCCAACTGTGAGGCTGCAGGTCCCCGTCTTCTCGCAGAGTTCACTGGAAGGTAAGAGGTGAGCCCAACCACACAAGGCCACGTAAGGCCTCTGGGACTCATTGAAGGCCATCGTGTCTTCCCTTGGCCTCCTGGGAACCCCCTGGCCCCAGGATGCAGCTTCCGTAGCCCAGGGCAACCGGCGGAGGGGGGCGGGCGGGGCTGCAGGAGGGTGGAACGCCGAGGTCACAGAGGGTGTGGGTGTGGCCACCTCTGCTGTGACTGAACCAAGGGCAGGGGGGCAGGGGGTCCAGGGCAGGGCCCTCAGAGCCCGGTAGGCCCAGGGGGGCGGCGCAAGCACCTAGGCCCAGGCCGAAGAGCGCCTTCTTGGTCTGCCACGGCAGGCCGGCCTCTCGCCTTGCCACTCAGGCCGCCCTCCCACTTGAAGTGTGTGTGGCACGCGTCCGCGGAGTACACCTCGCTGCACAGGTAGCCGTGGGACTGGGCGTCGTAGCTTCCTGCGGGGCGGCCGGAGGTCCCGCAGGCGGGTGGGTCCCTGGCACAGACGCGCGGAGCGGCTCCCGCCCGGCCCCCCTGAGAACCGTCGCCGTTCCGTAAGGCGGGGCGCCTGCTTCAGAATGTAAATCACGTGTCCGCTCTATGGATACGCTGTTTAGTTTACCAGGCAAGACTTTCTTGGTGAAAGAAGCAGCGTTGGCTTGCATTCTCGAGCAGGCTTCTCATCTGGCTGTGCCCTGGTACGCTCTCTCTGGGTGTGCTAGTCCGCAGGGCAGGGCATCCCCTGGGCAGGGTGGAGCGTGATCTCTGCGGCCTCGTCCTGCAGCTCCTTCCTTTCATTCTCAATCATCCTGTCCACGGTGGCCTCCTCTCAGGCCTGCATACTTACAACGGCGCATTGCCCGTGCTGCCCCTCTGCAGGAAGTGTCCCTCTGTTTAGTTTGCAGCTGACTGATGCCGCCTCACCCTTCTCATCTCTTCTCAGGTGTCACTTGGTCAAGAAAGCGTCCCCTTACCTACTCAACTCATCACGTCCCCCTACCGTAGCTCACGTGACACCACGCACCTCTCGCTTATGGCCGTCGTCGCCTTTCACATCCAGTTTCAGGTAGGTAAGTTTACCCCGTGGTCCGTGAGGAAGAAGAGATCACGCCTGTTTTGCTTACTCTTGATTCCCAGCGACTAGCCCGGTTACTGATAACCTCTGTTAGAGGAGAGAAAGGAATGCACCCAATCCCTGGTGAAGCCCTGACCGTTTTCCTTTCTAGTGTCCCTCGTACTCCTCCCTGCCATCTGTGTCGCCCTTACTCCGCGTCTACCGTTTATGAGTTTACACCTGGGTTACGGTGACTGCTTCGGAGAATCGCATGCCTTTCTACCTCCCTCGCTGCGACCTCTCCCACGCCTCCCAGGGCTCTTGGGTTATGCCCTTGCCCTCTTCCGAGCCGTCCGTGGCACCCGCTGTCATCCCCATACGGCCAAGCTCCTAAGACTGACACTCAAGGCCCTCCGTAATCTGGCTTCAGTTTCACTTTCTAGACGTTTCAAGGAAGAACGGGGTCTAAATATCTGTGCACCTCTGCTCCGTTTCATATCTACCCACGAGGTTGATTTTTTTGTTTCTTCCAGTCCACCTATTTTGCACCTCCTTCTCTGCGAAGACTTCACTGAGAATCCAAGCGATTTGTGGATCCCTTCTCTCCCCTGAAGCTGTAAACAGTTTAACAAGACATGTGCGGAACTGCCGTAAGGTAATCTACATCTTGTCTCCCTCTCTGGTATCTAACCTCCCCGCGAGTGGGGGTACGTCTCCGTGTTCTGTGCGGTTTTCAGCACAGTACTCTCTACACGTAGTGGATATTTGCTTTGGTAAGTGGACGAATAAGTGAATGAGTCACCAAGATAAGGGTATTGTCTTATTCTTTCTCGCTTTTTCCACTTTCAAGTTTCTTTAGTTAGTTTCTTCAGACAAAAGGTTTCTTTGTAGCTACACAGTGGCCAGGTCCACAGAATGTTGCAGATAGCTGCTGAAAACATCCCTCCTCCACTTGAGAATGGCTTGCTCTCCCTCTCAAGCGGAGAGAGCTGGGATTCGATATTTAATTAAGTGCCTCTGTTCACTTGGCATTTAGAGGCACTAGGGGGCGTTAGTGCTCTACACCCGGTGAAATGCCTGTTTCGTTTGTGATTTTCCTTTGTGAAAAACAACTATCCACAGAGTGTTTTGTGCCAATTTTCCATCCTTTTAGATTGTCGGAAAGCATTTTACCTACGTAGAAACAGAAAACGAATAGAAAGAGCGTTGCTTTGCGTTTAATAAAAGCTTAGGGCGGTCTCGGTGGTACGTTAGTGAAGTTATCTGGGGACACCTTAGCCACGTACATTGTGTTGGAGAGGCACCGAGAATTCAGGAGTTCTCAAAGTTCGAGGACACAGTTGCCTTACACGTAGGCTCGGTTGCAGCCGTGGACATGGCAGTGATTTGGAGAAATGTTGTATTAGTCGGCTCTTGCTGTGATAATGC
Organism: Pseudorca crassidens; assembly: GCF_039906515.1. Taxonomy (NCBI): domain Eukaryota; kingdom Metazoa; phylum Chordata; class Mammalia; order Artiodactyla; family Delphinidae; genus Pseudorca; species Pseudorca crassidens. The sequence continues at coordinate 153,586,431 of NC_090297.1, forward strand.
TTTGCAACAAATCTCCCCAAACCTCACTTACGTAAAGAAGAATCTAGTTTTCTCGGACCTGTGGGCTAGCTGCAGCGGCTGTCTTGTAGACCTCTCGATGGCGGGTGTTGCTCCATGCCGTGGGTCAGTTTGAGGTCTGTCCCGCACACCTTACCGTGGAGCCCAACTGTGAGGCTGCAGGTCCCCGTCTTCTCGCAGAGTTCACTGGAAGGTAAGAGGTGAGCCCAACCACACAAGGCCACGTAAGGCCTCTGGGACTCATTGAAGGCCATCGTGTCTTCCCTTGGCCTCCTGGGAACCCCCTGGCCCCAGGATGCAGCTTCCGTAGCCCAGGGCAACCGGTGGAGGGGGGCGGGCGGGGCTGCAGGAAGGTGGAACGCCAAGGTCACAGAGGGTGTGGGTGTGGCCACCTCTGCTGTGACTGAACCAAGGGCAGGGGGGCAGGGGGTCCAGGGCAGGGCCCTCAGAGCCCGGTAGGCCCAGGGGGGCGGCGCAAGCACCTAGGCCCAGGCCGAAGAGCGCCTTCTTGGTCTGCCACGGCAGGCCGGCCTCTCGCCTTGCCACTCAGGCCGCCCTCCCACTTGAAGTGTGTGTGGCACGCGTCCGCGGAGTACACCTCGCTGCACAGGTAGCCGTGGGACTGGGCGTCGTAGCTTCCTGCGGGGCGGCCGGAGGTCCCGCAGGCGGGTGGGTCCCTGGCACAGACGCGCGGAGCGGCTCCCGCCCGGCCCCCCTGAGAACCGTCGCCGTTCCGTAAGGCGGGGCGCCTGCTTCAGAATGTAAATCACGTGTCCGCTCTATGGATACGCTGTTTAGTTTACCAGGCAAGACTTTCTTGGTGAAAGAAGCAGCGTTGGCTTGCATTCTCGAGCAGGCTTCTCATCTGGCTGTGCCCTGGTACGCTCTCTCTGGGTGTGCTAGTCCGCAGGGCAGGGCATCCCCTGGGCAGGGTGAAGCGTGATCTCTGCGGCCTCGTCCTGCAGCTCCTTCCTTTCATTCTCAATCATCCTGCCCACGGTGGCCTCCTCTCAGGCCTGCATACTTACAACGGCGCATTGCCCGTGCTGCCCCTCTGCAGGAAGTGTCCCTCTGTTTAGTTTGCAGCTGACTGATGCCGCCTCACCCTTCTCATCTCTTCTCAGGTGTCACTTGGTCAAGAAAGCGTCCCCTTACCTACTCAACTCATCACGTCCCCCTACCGTAGCTCACGTGACACCACGCACCTCTCGCTTATGGCCGTCGTCGCCTTTCACATCCAGTTTCAGGTAGGTAAGTTTACCCCGTGGTCCGTGAGGAAGAAGAGATCACGCCTCTTTTGCTTACTCTTGATTCCCAGCGACTAGCCCGGTTACTGATAACCTCTGTTAGAGGAGAGAAAGGAATGCACCCAATCCCTGGTGAAGCCCTGACCGTTTTCCTTTCTAGTGTCCCTCGTACTCCTCCCTGCCATCTGTGTCGCCCTTACTCCGCGTCTACCGTTTATGAGTTTACACCTGGGTTACGGTGACTGCTTCGGAGAATCGCATGCCTTTCTACCTCCCTCGCTGCGACCTCTCCCACGCCTCCCAGGGCTCTTGGGTTATGCCCTTGCCCTCTTCCGAGCCGTCCGTGGCACCCGCTGTCATCCCCATACGGCCAAGCTCCTAAGACTGACACTCAAGGCCCTCCGTAATCTGGCTTCAGTTTCACTTTCTAGACGTTTCAAGGAAGAACGGGGTCTAAATATCTGTGCACCTCTGCTCCGTTTCATATCTACCCACGAGGTTGATTTTTTTGTTTCTTCCAGTCCACCTATTTTGCACCTCCTTCTCTGCGAAGACTTCACTGAGAATCCAAGCGATTTGTGGATCCCTTCTCTCCCCTGAAGCTGTAAACAGTTTAACAAGACATGTGCGGAACTGCCGTAAGGTAATCTACATCTTGTCTCCCTCTCTGGTATCTAACCTCCCCGCGAGTGGGGGTACGTCTCCGTGTTCTGTGCGGTTTTCAGCACAGTACTCTCTACACGTAGTGGATATTTGCTTTGGTAAGTGGACGAATAAGTGAATGAGTCACCAAGATAAGGGTATTGTCTTATTCTTTCTCGCTTTTTCCACTTTCAAGTTTCTTTAGTTAGTTTCTTCAGACAAAAGGTTTCTTTGTAGCTACACAGTGGCCAGGTCCACAGAATGTTGCAGATAGCTGCTGAAAACATCCCTCCTCCACTTGAGAATGGCTTGCTCTCCCTCTCAAGCGGAGAGAGCTGGGATTCGATATTTAATTAAGTGCCTCTGTTCACTTGGCATTTAGAGGCACTAGGGGGCGTTAGTGCTCTACACCCGGTGAAATGCCTGTTTCGTTTGTGATTTTCCTTTGTGAAAAACAACTATCCACAGAGTGTTTTGTGCCAATTTTCCATCCTTTTAGATTGTCGGAAAGCATTTTACCTACGTAGAAACAGAAAACGAATAGAAAGAGCGTTGCTTTGCGTTTAATAAAAGCTTAGGGCGGTCTCGGTGGTACGTTAGTGAAGTTATCTGGGGACACCTTAGCCACGTACATTGTGTTGGAGAGGCACCGAGAATTCAGGAGTTCTCAAAGTTCGAGGACACAGTTGCCTTACATGTAGGCTCGGTGGCAGCCGTGGACATGGCAGTGATTTGGAGAAATGTTGTATTAGTCGGCTCTTGCTGTGATAATGCTTTGCAACAAATCTCCCCAAACCTCACTTACGTAAAGAAGAATCTAGTTTTCTCGGACCTGTGGGCTAGCTGCAGCGGCTGTCTTGTAGACCTCTCGATGGCGGGTGTTGCTCCATGCCGTGGGTCAGTTTGAGGTCTGTCCCGCACACCTTACCGTGGAGCCCAACTGTGAGGCTGCAGGTCCCCGTCTTCTCGCAGAGTTCACTGGAAGGTAAGAGGTGAGCCCAACCACACAAGGCCACGTAAGGCCTCTGGGACTCATTGAAGGCCATCGTGTCTTCCCTTGGCCTCCTGGGAACCCCCTGGCCCCAGGATGCAGCTTCCGTAGCCCAGGGCAACCGGCGGAGGGGGGCGGGCGGGGCTGCAGGAGGGTGGAACGCCGAGGTCACAGAGGGTGTGGGTGTGGCCACCTCTGCTGTGACTGAACCAAGGGCAGGGGGGCAGGGGGTCCAGGGCAGGGCCCTCAGAGCCCGGTAGGCCCAGGGGGGCGGCGCAAGCACCTAGGCCCAGGCCGAAGAGCGCCCTCTTGGTCTGCCACGGCAGGCCGGCCTCTCGCCTTGCCACTCAGGCCGCCCTCCCACTTGAAGTGTGTGTGGCACGCGTCCGCGGAGTACACCTCGCTGCACAGGTAGCCGTGGGACTGGGCGTCGTAGCTTCCTGCGGGGCGGCCGGAGGTCCCGCAGGCGGGTGGGTCCCTGGCACAGACGCGCGGAGCGGCTCCCGCCCGGCCCCCCTGAGAACCGTCGCCGTTCCGTAAGGCGGGGCGCCTGCTTCAGAATGTAAATCACGTGTCCGCTCTATGGATACGCTGTTTAGTTTACCAGGCAAGACTTTCTTGGTGAAAGAAGCAGCGTTGGCTTGCATTCTCGAGCAGGCTTCTCATCTGGCTGTGCACTGGTACGCTCTCTCTGGGTGTGCTAGTCCGCAGGGCAGGGCATCCCCTGGGCAGGGTGGAGCGTGATCTCTGCGGCCTCGTCCTGCAGCTCCTTCCTTTCATTCTCAATCATCCTGCCCACGGTGGCCTCCTCTCAGGCCTGCATACTTACAACGGCGCATTGCCCGTGCTGCCCCTCTGCAGGAAGTGTCCCTCTGTTTAGTTTGCAGCTGACTGATGCCGCCTCACCCTTCTCATCTCTTCTCAGGTGTCACTTGGTCAAGAAAGCGTCCCCTTACCTACTCAACTCATCACGTCCCCCTACCGTAGCTCACGTGACACCACGCACCTCTCGCTTATGGCCGTCGTCGCCTTTCACATCCAGTTTCAGGTAGGTAAGTTTACCCCGTGGTCCGTGAGGAAGAAGAGATCACGCCTGTTTTGCTTACTCTTGATTCCCAGCGACTAGCCCGGTTACTGATAACCTCTGTTAGAGGAGAGAAAGGAATGCATCCAATCCCTGGTGAAGCCCTGACCGTTTTCCTTTCTAGTGTCCCTCGTACTCCTCCCTGCCATCTGTGTCGCCCTTACTCCGCGTCTACCGTTTATGAGTTTACACCTGGGTTACGGTGACTGCTTCGGAGAATCGCATGCCTTTCTACCTCCCTCGCTGCGACCTCTCCCACGCCTCCCAGGGCTCTTGGGTTATGCCCTTGCCCTCTTCCGAGCCGTCCGTGGCACCCGCTGTCATCCCCATACGGCCAAGCTCCTAAGACTGACACTCAAGGCCCTCCGTAATCTGGCTTCAGTTTCACTTTCTAGACGTTTCAAGGAAGAACGGGGTCTAAATATCTGTGCACCTCTGCTCCGTTTCATATCTACCCACGAGGTTGATTTTTTTGTTTCTTCCAGTCCACCTATTTTGCACCTCCTTCTCTGCGAAGACTTCACTGAGAATCCAAGCGATTTGTGGATCCCTTCTCTCCCCTGAAGCTGTAAACAGTTTAACAAGACATGTGCGGAACTGCCGTAAGGTAATCTACATCTTGTCTCCCTCTCTGGTATCTAACCTCCCCGCGAGTGGGGGTACGTCTCCGTGTTCTGTGCGGTTTTCAGCACAGTACTCTCTACACGTAGTGGATATTTGCTTTGGTAAGTGGACGAATAAGTGAATGAGTCACCAAGATAAGGGTATTGTCTTATTCTTTCTCGCTTTTTCCACTTTCAAGTTTCTTTAGTTAGTTTCTTCAGACAAAAGGTTTCTTTGTAGCTACACAGTGGCCAGGTCCACAGAATGTTGCAGATAGCTGCTGAAAACATCCCTCCTCCACTTGAGAATGGCTTGCTCTCCCTCTCAAGCGGAGAGAGCTGGGATTCGATATTTAATTAAGTGCCTCTGTTCACTTGGCATTTAGAGGCACTAGGGGGCGTTAGTGCTCTACAGCCGGTGAAATGCCTGTTTCGTTTGTGATTTTCCTTTGTGAAAAACAACTATCCACAGAGTGTTTTGTGCCAATTTTCCATCCTTTTAGATTGTCGGAAAGCATTTTACCTACGTAGAAACAGAAAACGAATAGAAAGAGCGTTGCTTTGCGTTTAATAAAAGCTTAGGGCGGTCTCGGTGGTACGTTAGTGAAGTTATCTGGGGACACCTTAGCCACGTACATTGTGTTGGAGAGGCACCGAGAATTCAGGAGTTCTCAAAGTTCGAGGACACAGTTGCCTTACACGTAGGCTCGGTGGCAGCCGTGGACATGGCAGTGATTTGGAGAAATGTTGTATTAGTCGGCTCTTGCTGTGATAATGCTTTGCAACAAATCTCCCCAAACCTCACTTACGTAAAGAAGAATCTAGTTTTCTCGGACCTGTGGGCTAGCTGCAGTGGCTGTCTTGTAGACCTCTCGATGGCGGGTGTTGCTCCATGCCGTGGGTCAGTTTGAGGTCTGTCCCGCACACCTTACCGTGGAGCCCAACTGTGAGGCTGCAGGTCCCCGTCTTCTCGCAGAGTTCACTGGAAGGTAAGAGGTGAGCCCAACCACACAAGGCCACGTAAGGCCTCTGGGACTCATTGAAGGCCATCGTGTCTTCCCTTGGCCTCCTGGGAACCCCCTGGCCCCAGGATGCAGCTTCCGTAGCCCAGGGCAACCAGCGGAGGGGGGCGGGCGGGGCTGCAGGAGGGTGGAACGCCGAGGTCACAGAGGGTGTGGGTGTGGCCACCTCTGCTGTGACTGAACCAAGGGCAGGGGGGCAGGGGGTCCAGGGCAGGGCCCTCAGAGCCCGGTAGGCCCAGGGGGGAGGCGCAAGCACCTAGGCCCAGGCCGAAGAGCGCCTTCTTGGTCTGCCATGGCAGGCCGGCCTCTCGCCTTGCCACTCAGGCCACCCTCCCACTTGAAGTGTGTGTGGCACGCGTCCGCGGAGTACACCTCGCTGCACAGGTAGCCGTGGGACTGGGCGTCGTAGCTTCCTGCGGGGCGGCCGGAGGTCCCGCAGGCGGGTGGGTCCCTGGCACAGACGCGCGGAGCGGCTCCCGCCCGGCCCCCCTGAGAACCGTCGCCGTTCCGTAAGGCGGGGCGCCTGCTTCAGAATGTAAATCACGTGTCCGCTCTATGGATACGCTGTTTAGTTTACCAGGCAAGACTTTCTTGGTGAAAGAAGCAGCGTTGGCTTGCATTCTCGAGCAGGCTTCTCATCTGGCTGTGCCCTGGTACGCTCTCTCTGGGTGTGCTAGTCCGCAGGGCAGGGCATCCCCTGGGCAGGGTGGAGCGTGATCTCTGCGGCCTCGTCCTGCAGCTCCTTCCTTTCATTCTCAATCATCCTGCCCACGGTGGCCTCCTCTCAGGCCTGCATACTTACAACGGCGCATTGCCCGTGCTGCCCCTCTGCAGGAAGTGTCCCTCTGTTTAGTTTGCAGCTGACTGATGCCGCCTCACCCTTCTCATCTCTTCTCAGGTGTCACTTGGTCAAGAAAGCGTCCCCTTACCTACTCAACTCATCACGTCCCCCTACCGTAGCTCACGTGACACCACGCACCTCTCGCTTATGGCCGTCGTCGCCTTTCACATCCAGTTTCAGGTAGGTAAGTTTACCCCGTGGTCCGTGAGGAAGAAGAGATCACGCCTGTTTTGCTTACTCTTGATTCCCAGCGACTAGCCCGGTTACTGATAACCTCTGTTAGAGGAGAGAAAGGAATGCACCCAATCCCTGGTGAAGCCCTGACCGTTTTCCTTTCTAGTGTCCCTCGTACTCCTCCCTGCCATCTGTGTCGCCCTTACTCCGCGTCTACCGTTTATGAGTTTACACCTGGGTTACGGTGACTGCTTCGGAGAATCGCATGCCTTTCTACCTCCCTCGCTGCGACCTCTCCCACGCCTCCCAGGGCTCTTGGGTTATGCCCTTGCCCTCTTCCGAGCCGTCCGTGGCACCCGCTGTCATCCCCATACGGCCAAGCTCCTAAGACTGACACTCAAGGCCCTCCGTAATCTGGCTTCAGTTTCACTTTCTAGACGTTTCAAGGAAGAACGGGGTCTAAATATCTGTGCACCTCTGCTCCGTTTCATATCTACCCACGAGGTTGATTTTTTTGTTTCTTCCAGTCCACCTATTTTGCACCTCCTTCTCTGCGAAGACTTCACTGAGAATCCAAGCGATTTGTGGATCCCTTCTCTCCCCTGAAGCTGTAAACAGTTTAACAAGACATGTGCGGAACTGCCGTAAGGTAATCTACATCTTGTCTCCCTCTCTGGTATCTAACCTCCCCGCGAGTGGGGGTACGTCTCCGTGTTCTGTGCGGTTTTCAGCACAGTACTCTCTACACGTAGTGGATATTTGCTTTGGTAAGTGGACGAATAAGTGAATGAGTCACCAAGATAAGGGTATTGTCTTATTCTTTCTCGCTTTTTCCACTTTCAAGTTTCTTTAGTTAGTTTCTTCAGACAAAAGGTTTCTTTGTAGCTACACAGTGGCCAGGTCCACAGAATGTTGCAGATAGCTGCTGAAAACATCCCTCCTCCACTTGAGAATGGCTTGCTCTCCCTCTCAAGCGGAGAGAGCTGGGATTCGATATTTAATTAAGTGCCTCTGTTCACTTGGCATTTAGAGGCACTAGGGGGCGTTAGTGCTCTACACCCGGTGAAATGCCTGTTTCGTTTGTGATTTTCCTTTGTGAAAAACAACTATCCACAGAGTGTTTTGTGCCAATTTTCCATCCTTTTAGATTGTCGGAAAGCATTTTACCTACGTAGAAACAGAAAACGAATAGAAAGAGCGTTGCTTTGCGTTTAATAAAAGCTTAGGGCGGTCTCGGTGGTACGTTAGTGAAGTTATCTGGGGACACCTTAGCCACGTACATTGTGTTGGAGAGGCACCGAGAATTCAGGAGTTCTCAAAGTTCGAGGACACAGTTGCCTTACACGTAGGCTCGGTGGCAGCCGTGGACATGGCAGTGATTTGGAGAAATGTTGTATTAGTCGGCTCTTGCTGTGATAATGCTTTGCAACAAATCTCCCCAAACCTCACTTACGTAAAGAAGAATCTAGTTTTCTCGGACCTGTGGGCTAGCTGCAGCGGCTGTCTTGTAGACCTCTCGATGGCGGGTGTTGCTCCATGCCGTGGGTCAGTTTGAGGTCTGTCCCGCACACCTTACCGTGGAGCCCAACTGTGAGGCTGCAGGTCCCCGTCTTCTCGCAGAGTTCACTGGAAGGTAAGAGGTGAGCCCAACCACACAAGGCCACGTAAGGCCTCTGGGACTCATTGAAGGCCATCGTGTCTTCCCTTGGCCTCCTGGGAACCCCCTGGCCCCAGGATGCAGCTTCCGTAGCCCAGGGCAACCGGCGGAGGGGGGCGGGCGGGGCTGCAGGAGGGTGGAACGCCGAGGTCACAGAGGGTGTGGGTGTGGCCACCTCTGCTGTGACTGAACCAAGGGCAGGGGGGCAGGGGGTCCAGGGCAGGGCCCTCAGAGCCCGGTAGGCCCAGGGGGGCGGCGCAAGCACCTAGGCCCAGGCCGAAGAGCGCCTTCTTGGTCTGCCACGGCAGGCCGGCCTCTCGCCTTGCCACTCAGGCCGCCCTCCCACTTGAAGTGTGTGTGGCACGCGTCCGCGGAGTACACCTCGCTGCACAGGTAGCCGTGGGACTGGGCGTCGTAGCTTCCTGCGGGGCGGCCGGAGGTCCTGCAGGCGGGTGGGTCCCTGGCACAGACGCGCGGAGCGGCTCCCGCCCGGCCCCCCTGAGAACCGTCGCCGTTCCGTAAGGCGGGGCGCCTGCTTCAGAATGTAAATCACGTGTCCGCTCTATGGATACGCTGTTTAGTTTACCAGGCAAGACTTTCTTGGTGAAAGAAGCAGCGTTGGCTTGCATTCTCGAGCAGGCTTCTCATCTGGCTGTGCCCTGGTACGCTCTCTCTGGGTGTGCTAGTCCGCAGGGCAGGGCATCCCCTGGGCAGGGTGGAGCGTGATCTCTGCGGCCTCGTCCTGCAGCTCCTTCCTTTCATTCTCAATCATCCTGCCCACGGTGGCCTCCTCTCAGGCCTGCATACTTACAACGGCGCATTGCCCGTGCTGCCCCTCTGCAGGAAGTGTCCCTCTGTTTAGTTTGCAGCTGACTGATGCCGCCTCACCCTTCTCATCTCTTCTCAGGTGTCACTTGGTCAAGAAAGCGTCCCCTTACCTACTCAACTCATCACGTCCCCCTACCGTAGCTCACGTGACACCACGCACCTCTCGCTTATGGCCGTCGTCGCCTTTCACATCCAGTTTCAGGTAGGTAAGTTTACCCCGTGGTCCGTGAGGAAGAAGAGATCACGCCTGTTTTGCTTACTCTTGATTCCCAGCGACTAGCCCGGTTACTGATAACCTCTGTTAGAGGAGAGAAAGGAATGCACCCAATCCCTGGTGAAGCCCTGACCGTTTTCCTTTCTAGTGTCCCTCGTACTCCTCCCTGCCATCTGTGTCGCCCTTACTCCGCGTCTACCGTTTATGAGTTTACACCTGGGTTACGGTGACTGCTTCGGAGAATCGCATGCCTTTCTACCTCCCTCGCTGCGACCTCTCCCACGCCTCCCAGGGCTCTTGGGTTATGCCCTTGCCCTCTTCCGAGCCGTCCGTGGCACCCGCTGTCATCCCCATACGGCCAAGCTCCTAAGACTGACACTCAAGGCCCTCCGTAATCTGGCTTCAGTTTCACTTTCTAGACGTTTCAAGGAAGAACGGGGTCTAAATATCTGTGCACCTCTGCTCCGTTTCATATCTACCCACGAGGTTGATTTTTTTGTTTCTTCCAGTCCACCTATTTTGCACCTCCTTCTCTGCGAAGCCTTCACTGAGAATCCAAGCGATTTGTGGATCCCTTCTCTCCCCTGAAGCTGTAAACAGTTTAACAAGACATGTGCGGAACTGCCGTAAGGTAATCTACATCTTGTCTCCCTCTCTGGTATCTAACCTCCCCGCGAGTGGGGGTACGTCTCCGTGTTCTGTGCGGTTTTCAGCACGGTACTCTCTACACGTAGTGGATATTTGCTTTGGTAAGTGGACGAATAAGTGAATGAGTCACCAAGATAAGGGTATTGTCTTATTCTTTCTCGCTTTTTCCACTTTCAAGTTTCTTTAGTTAGTTTCTTCAGACAAAAGGTTTCTTTGTAGCTACACAGTGGCCAGGTCCACAGAATGTTGCAGATAGCTGCTGAAAACATCCCTCCTCCACTTGAGAATGGCTTGCTCTCCCTCTCAAGCGGAGAGAGCTGGGATTCGATATTTAATTAAGTGCCTCTGTTCACTTGGCATTTAGAGGCACTAGGGGGCGTTAGTGCTCTACACCCGGTGAAATGCCTGTTTCGTTTGTGATTTTCCTTTGTGGAAAACAACTATCCACAGAGTGTTTTGTGCCAATTTTCCATCCTTTTAGATTGTCGGAAAGCATTTTACCTACGTAGAAACAGAAAACGAATAGAAAGAGCGTTGCTTTGCGTTTAATAAAAGCTTAGGGCGGTCTCGGTGGTACGTTAGTGAAGTTATCTGGGGACACCTTAGCCACGTACATTGTGTTGGAGAGGCACCGAGAATTCAGGAGTTCTCAAAGTTCGAGGACACAGTTGCCTTACACGTAGGCTCGGTGGCAGCCGTGGACATGGCAGTGATTTGGAGAAATGTTGTATTAGTCGGCTCTTGCTGTGATAATGCTTTGCAACAAATCTCCCCAAAACTCACTTACGTAAAGAAGAATCTAGTTTTCTCGGACCTGTGGGCTAGCTGCAGCGGCTGTCTTGTAGACCTCTCGATGGCGGGTGTTGCTCCATGCCGTGGGTCAGTTTGAGGTCTGTCCCGCACACCTTACCGTGGAGCCCAACTGTGAGGCTGCAGGTCCCCGTCTTCTCGCAGAGTTCACTGGAAGGTAAGAGGTGAGCCCAACCACACAAGGCCACGTAAGGCCTCTGGGACTCATTGAAGGCCATCGTGTCTTCCCTTGGCCTCCTGGGAACCCCCTGGCCCCAGGATGCAGCTTCCGTAGCCCAGGGCAACCGGCGGAGGGGGGCGGGCGGGGCTGCAGGAGGGTGGAACGCCGAGGTCACAGAGGGTGTGGGTGTGGCCACCTCTGCTGTGACTGAACCAAGGGCAGGGGGGCAGGGGGTCCAGGGCAGGGCCCTCAGAGCCCGGTAGGCCCAGGGGGGCGGCGCAAGCACCTAGGCCCAGGCCGAACAGCGCCTTCTTGGTCTGCCACGGCAGGCCGGCCTCTCGCCTTGCCACTCAGGCCGCCCTCCCACTTGAAGTGTGTGTGGCACGCGTCCGCGGAGTACACCTCGCTGCACAGGTAGCCGTGGGACTGGGCGTCGTAGCTTCCTGCGGGGCGGCCGGAGGTCCCGCAGGCGGGTGGGTCCCTGGCACAGACGCGCGGAGCGGCTCCCGCCCGGCCCCCCTGAGAACCGTCGCCGTTCCGTAAGGCGGGGCGCCTGCTTCAGAATGTAAATCACGTGTCCGCTCTATGGATACGCTGTTTAGTTTACCAGGCAAGACTTTCTTGGTGAAAGAAGCAGCGTTGGCTTGCATTCTCGAGCAGGCTTCTCATCTGGCTGTGCCCTGGTACGCTCTCTCTGGGTGTGCTAGTCCGCAGGGCAGGGCATCCCCTGGGCAGGGTGGAGCGTGATCTCTGCGGCCTCGTCCTGCAGCTCCTTCCTTTCATTCTCAATCATCCTGCCCACGGTGGCCTCCTCTCAGGCCTGCATACTTACAAGGGCGCATTGCCCGTGCTGCCCCTCTGCAGGAAGTGTCCCTCTGTTTAGTTTGCAGCTGACTGATGCCGCCTCACCCTTCTCATCTCTTCTCAGGTGTCACTTGGTCAAGAAAGCGTCCCCTTACCTACTCAACTCATCACGTCCCCCTACCGTAGCTCACGTGACACCACGCACCTCTCGCTTATGGCCGTCGTCGCCTTTCACATCCAGTTTCAGGTAGGTAAGTTTACCCCGTGGTCCGTGAGGAAGAAGAGATCACGCCTGTTTTGCTTACTCTTGATTCCCAGCGACTAGCCCGGTTACTGATAACCTCTGTTAGAGGAGAGAAAGGAATGCACCCAATCCCTGGTGAAGCCCTGACCGTTTTCCTTTCTAGTGTCCCTCGTACTCCTCCCTGCCATCTGTGTCGCCCTTACTCCGCGTCTACCGTTTATGAGTTTACACCTGGGTTACGGTGACTGCTTCGGAGAATCGCATGCCTTTCTACCTCCCTCGCTGCGACCTCTCCCACGCCTCCCAGGGCTCTTGGGTTATGCCCTTGCCCTCTTCCGAGCCGTCCGTGGCACCCGCTGTCATCCCCATACGGCCAAGCTCCTAAGACTGACACTCAAGGCCCTCCGTAATCTGGCTTCAGTTTCACTTTCTAGACGTTTCAAGGAAGAACGGGGTCTAAATATCTGTGCACCTCTGCTCCGTTTCATATCTACCCACGAGGTTGATTTTTTTGTTTCTTCCAGTCCACCTATTTTGCACCTCCTTCTCTGCGAAGACTTCACTGAGAATCCAAGCGATTTGTGGATCCCTTCTCTCCCCTGAAGCTGTAAACAGTTTAACAAGACATGTGCGGAACTGCCGTAAGGTAATCTACATCTTGTCTCCCTCTCTGGTATCTAACCTCCCCGCGAGTGGGGGTACGTCTCCGTGTTCTGTGCGGTTTTCAGCACGGTACTCTCTACACGTAGTGGATATTTGCTTTGGTAAGTGGACGAATAAGTGAATGAGTCACCAAGATAAGGGTATTGTCTTATTCTTTCTCGCTTTTTCCACTTTCAAGTTTCTTTAGTTAGTTTCTTCAGACAAAAGGTTTCTTTGTAGCTACACAGTGGCCAGGTCCACAGAATGTTGCAGATAGCTGCTGAAAACATCCCTCCTCCACTTGAGAATGGCTTGCTCTCCCTCTCAAGCGGAGAGAGCTGGGATTCGATATTTAATTAAGTGCCTCTGTTCACTTGGCATTTAGAGGCACTAGGGGGCGTTAGTGCTCTACAGCCGGTGAAATGCCTGTTTCGTTTGTGATTTTCCTTTGTGGAAAACAACTATCCACAGAGTGTTTTGTGCCAATTTTCCATCCTTTTAGATTGTCGGAAAGCATTTTACCTACGTAGAAACAGAAAACGAATAGAAAGAGCGTTGCTTTGCGTTTAATAAAAGCTTAGGGCGGTCTCGGTGGTACGTTAGTGAAGTTATCTGGGGACACCTTAGCCACGTACATTGTGTTGGAGAGGCACCGAGAATTCAGGAGTTCTCAAAGTTCGAGGACACAGTTGCCTTACACGTAGGCTCGGTGGCAGCCGTGGACATGGCAGTGATTTGGAGAAATGTTGTATTAGTCGGCTCTTGCTGTGATAATGCTTTGCAACAAATCTCCCCAAAACTCACTTACGTAAAGAAGAATCTAGTTTTCTCGGACCTGTGGGCTAGCTGCAGCGGCTGTCTTGTAGACCTCTCGATGGCGGGTGTTGCTCCATGCCGTGGGTCAGTTTGAGGTCTGTCCCGCACACCTTACCGTGGAGCCCAACTGTGAGGCTGCAGGTCCCCGTCTTCTCGCAGAGTTCACTGGAAGGTAAGAGGTGAGCCCAACCACACAAGGCCACGTAAGGCCTCTGGGACTCATTGAAGGCCATCGTGTCTTCCCTTGGCCTCCTGGGAACCCCCTGGCCCCAGGATGCAGCTTCCGTAGCCCAGGGCAACCGGCGGAGGGGGGCGGGCGGGGCTGCAGGAGGGTGGAACGCCGAGGTCACAGAGGGTGTGGGTGTGGCCACCTCTGCTGTGACTGAACCAAGGGCAGGGGGGCAGGGGGTCCAGGGCAGGGCCCTCAGAGCCCGGTAGGCCCAGGGGGGCGGCGCAAGCACCTAGGCCCAGGCCGAAGAGCGCCTTCTTGGTCTGCCACGGCAGGCCGGCCTCTCGCCTTGCCACTCAGGCCGCCCTCCCACTTGAAGTGTGTGTGGCACGCGTCCGCGGAGTACACCTCGCTGCACAGGTAGCCGTGGGACTGGGCGTCGTAGCTTCCTGCGGGGCGGCCGGAGGTCCCGCAGGCGGGTGGGTCCCTGGCACAGACGCGCGGAGCGGCTCCCGCCCGGCCCCCCTGAGAACCGTCGCCGTTCCGTAAGGCGGGGCGCCTGCTTCAGAATGTAAATCACGTGTCCGCTCTATGGATACGCTGTTTAGTTTACCAGGCAAGACTTTCTTGGTGAAAGAAGCAGCGTTGGCTTGCATTCTCGAGCAGGCTTCTCATCTGGCTGTGCCCTGGTACGCTCTCTCTGGGTGTGCTAGTCCGCAGGGCAGGGCATCCCCTGGGCAGGGTGGAGCGTGATCTCTGCGGCCTCGTCCTGCAGCTCCTTCCTTTCATTCTCAATCATCCTGCCCACGGTGGCCTCCTCTCAGGCCTGCATACTTACAACGGCGCATTGCCCGTGCTGCCCCTCTGCAGGAAGTGTCCCTCTGTTTAGTTTGCAGCTGACTGATGCCGCCTCACCCTTCTCATCTCTTCTCAGGTGTCACTTGGTCAAGAAAGCGTCCCCTTACCTACTCAACTCATCACGTCCCCCTACCGTAGCTCACGTGACACCACGCACCTCTCGCTTATGGCCGTCGTCGCCTTTCACATCCAGTTTCAGGTAGGTAAGTTTACCCCGTGGTCCGTGAGGAAGAAGAGATCACGCCTGTTTTGCTTACTCTTGATTCCCAGCGACTAGCCCGGTTACTGATAACCTCTGTTAGAGGAGAGAAAGGAATGCACCCAATCCCTGGTGAAGCCCTGACCGTTTTCCTTTCTAGTGTCCCTCGTACTCCTCCCTGCCATCTGTGTCGCCCTTACTCCGCGTCTACCGTTTATGAGTTTACACCTGGGTTACGGTGACTGCTTCGGAGAATCGCATGCCTTTCTACCTCCCTCGCTGCGACCTCTCCCACGCCTCCCAGGGCTCTTGGGTTATGCCCTTGCCCTCTTCCGAGCCGTCCGTGGCACCCGCTGTCATCCCCATACGGCCAAGCTCCTAAGACTGACACTCAAGGCCCTCCGTAATCTGGCTTCAGTTTCACTTTCTAGACGTTTCAAGGAAGAACGGGGTCTAAATATCTGTGCACCTCTGCTCCGTTTCATATCTACCCACGAGGTTGATTTTTTTGTTTCTTCCAGTCCACCTATTTTGCACCTCCTTCTCTGCGAAGACTTCACTGAGAATCCAAGCGATTTGTGGATCCCTTCTCTCCCCTGAAGCTGTAAACAGTTTAACAAGACATGTGCGGAACTGCCGTAAGGTAATCTACATCTTGTCTCCCTCTCTGGTATCTAACCTCCCCGCGAGTGGGGGTACGTCTCCGTGTTCTGTGCGGTTTTCAGCACAGTACTCTCTACACGTAGTGGATATTTGCTTTGGTAAGTGGACGAATAAGTGAATGAGTCACCAAGATAAGGGTATTGTCTTATTCTTTCTCGCTTTTTCCACTTTCAAGTTTCTTTAGTTAGTTTCTTCAGACAAAAGGTTTCTTTGTAGCTACACAGTGGCCAGGTCCACAGAATGTTGCAGATAGCTGCTGAAAACATCCCTCCTCCACTTGAGAATGGCTTGCTCTCCCTCTCAAGCGGAGAGAGCTGGGATTCGATATTTAATTAAGTGCCTCTGTTCACTTGGCATTTAGAGGCACTAGGGGGCGTTAGTGCTCTACAGCCGGTGAAATGCCTGTTTCGTTTGTGATTTTCCTTTGTGGAAAACAACTATCCACAGAGTGTTTTGTGCCAATTTTCCATCCTTTTAGATTGTCGGAAAGCATTTTACCTACGTAGAAACAGAAAACGAATAGAAAGAGCGTTGCTTTGCGTTTAATAAAAGCTTAGGGCGGTCTCGGTGGTACGTTAGTGAAGTTATCTGGGGACACCTTAGCCACGTACATTGTGTTGGAGAGGCACCGAGAATTCAGGAGTTCTCAAAGTTCGAGGACACAGTTGCCTTACACGTAGGCTCGGTGGCAGCCGTGGACATGGCAGTGATTTGGAGAAATGTTGTATTAGTCGGCTCTTGCTGTGATAATGCTTTGCAACAAATCTCCCCAAAACTCACTTACGTAAAGAAGAATCTAGTTTTCTCGGACCTGTGGGCTAGCTGCAGCGGCTGTCTTGTAGACCTCTCGATGGCGGGTGTTGCTCCATGCCGTGGGTCAGTTTGAGGTCTGTCCCGCACACCTTACCGTGGAGCCCAACTGTGAGGCTGCAGGTCCCCGTCTTCTCGCAGAGTTCACTGGAAGGTAAGAGGTGAGCCCAACCACACAAGGCCACGTAAGGCCTCTGGGACTCATTGAAGGCCATCGTGTCTTCCCTTGGCCTCCTGGGAACCCCCTGGCCCCAGGATGCAGCTTCCGTAGCCCAGGGCAACCGGCGGAGGGGGGCGGGCGGGGCTGCAGGAGGGTGGAACGCCGAGGTCACAGAGGGTGTGGGTGTGGCCACCTCTGCTGTGACTGAACCAAGGGCAGGGGGGCAGGGGGTCCAGGGCAGGGCCCTCAGAGCCCGGTAGGCCCAGGGGGGCGGCGCAAGCACCTAGGCCCAGGCCGAAGAGCGCCTTCTTGGTCTGCCACGGCAGGCCGGCCTCTCGCCTTGCCACTCAGGCCGCCCTCCCACTTGAAGTGTGTGTGGCACGCGTCCGCGGAGTACACCTCGCTGCACAGGTAGCCGTGGGACTGGGCGTCGTAGCTTCCTGCGGGGCGGCCGGAGGTCCCGCAGGCGGGTGGGTCCCTGGCACAGACGCGCGGAGCGGCTCCCGCCCGGCCCCCCTGAGAACCGTCGCCGTTCCGTAAGGCGGGGCGCCTGCTTCAGAATGTAAATCACGTGTCCGCTCTATGGATACGCTGTTTAGTTTACCAGGCAAGACTTTCTTGGTGAAAGAAGCAGCGTTGGCTTGCATTCTCGAGCAGGCTTCTCATCTGGCTGTGCCCTGGTACGCTCTCTCTGGGTGTGCTAGTCCGCAGGGCAGGGCATCCCCTGGGCAGGGTGGAGCGTGATCTCTGCGGCCTCGTCCTGCAGCTCCTTCCTTTCATTCTCAATCATCCTGCCCACGGTGGCCTCCTCTCAGGCCTGCATACTTACAACGGCGCATTGCCCGTGCTGCCCCTCTGCAGGAAGTGTCCCTCTGTTTAGTTTGCAGCTGACTGATGCCGCCTCACCCTTCTCATCTCTTCTCAGGTGTCACTTGGTCAAGAAAGCGTCCCCTTACCTACTCAACTCATCACGTCCCCCTACCGTAGCTCACGTGACACCACGCACCTCTCGCTTATGGCCGTCGTCGCCTTTCACATCCAGTTTCAGGTAGGTAAGTTTACCCCGTGGTCCGTGAGGAAGAAGAGATCACGCCTGTTTTGCTTACTCTTGATTCCCAGCGACTAGCCCGGTTACTGATAACCTCTGTTAGAGGAGAGAAAGGAATGCACCCAATCCCTGGTGAAGCCCTGACCGTTTTCCTTTCTAGTGTCCCTCGTACTCCTCCCTGCCATCTGTGTCGCCCTTACTCCGCGTCTACCGTTTATGAGTTTACACCTGGGTTACGGTGACTGCTTCGGAGAATCGCATGCCTTTCTACCTCCCTCGCTGCGACCTCTCCCACGCCTCCCAGGGCTCTTGGGTTATGCCCTTGCCCTCTTCCGAGCCGTCCGTGGCACCCGCTGTCATCCCCATACGGCCAAGCTCCTAAGACTGACACTCAAGGCCCTCCGTAATCTGGCTTCAGTTTCACTTTCTAGACGTTTCAAGGAAGAACGGGGTCTAAATATCTGTGCACCTCTGCTCCGTTTCATATCTACCCACGAGGTTGATTTTTTTGTTTCTTCCAGTCCACCTATTTTGCACCTCCTTCTCTGCGAAGACTTCACTGAGAATCCAAGCGATTTGTGGATCCCTTCTCTCCCCTGAAGCTGTAAACAGTTTAACAAGACATGTGCGGAACTGCCGTAAGGTAATCTACATCTTGTCTCCCTCTCTGGTATCTAACCTCCCCGCGAGTGGGGGTACGTCTCCGTGTTCTGTGCGGTTTTCAGCACAGTACTCTCTACACGTAGTGGATATTTGCTTTGGTAAGTGGACGAATAAGTGAATGAGTCACCAAGATAAGGGTATTGTCTTATTCTTTCTCGCTTTTTCCACTTTCAAGTTTCTTTAGTTAGTTTCTTCAGACAAAAGGTTTCTTTGTAGCTACACAGTGGCCAGGTCCACAGAATGTTGCAGATAGCTGCTGAAAACATCCCTCCTCCACTTGAGAATGGCTTGCTCTCCCTCTCAAGCGGAGAGAGCTGGGATTCGATATTTAATTAAGTGCCTCTGTTCACTTGGCATTTAGAGGCACTAGGGGGCGTTAGTGCTCTACACCCGGTGAAATGCCTGTTTCCTTTGTGATTTTCCTTTGTGAAAAACAACTATCCACAGAGTGTTTTGTGCCAATTTTCCATCATTTTAGATTGTCGGAAAGCATTTTACCTACGTAGAAACAGAAAACGAATAGAAAGAGCGTTGCTTTGCGTTTAATAAAAGCTTAGGGCGGTCTCGGTGGTACGTTAGTGAAGTTATCTGGGGACACCTTAGCCACGTACATTGTGTTGGAGAGGCACCGAGAATTCAGGAGTTCTCAAAGTTCGAGGACACAGTTGCCTTACATGTAGGCTCGGTGGCAGCCGTGGACATGGCAGTGATTTGGAGAAATGTTGTATTAGTCGGCTCTTGCTGTGATAATGCTTTGCAACAAATCTCCCCAAACCTCACTTACGTAAAGAAGAATCTAGTTTTCTCGGACCTGTGGGCTAGCTGCAGCGGCTGTCTTGTAGACCTCTCGATGGCGGGTGTTGCTCCATGCCGTGGGTCAGTTTGAGGTCTGTCCCGCACACCTTACCGTGGAGCCCAACTGTGAGGCTGCAGGTCCCCGTCTTCTCGCAGAGTTCACTGGAAGGTAAGAGGTGAGCCCAACCACACAAGGCCACGTAAGGCCTCTGGGACTCATTGAAGGCCATCGTGTCTTCCCTTGGCCTCCTGGGAACCCCCTGGCCCCAGGATGCGGCTTCTGTAGCCCAGGGCAACCGGCGGAGGGGGGCGGGCGGGGCTGCAGGAGGGTGGAACGCCGAGGTCACAGAGGGTGTGGGTGTGGCCACCTCTGCTGTGACTGAACCAAGGGCAGGGGGGCAGGGGGTCCAGGGCAGGGCCCTCAGAGCCCGGTAGGCCCAGGGGGGCGGCGCAAGCACCTAGGCCCAGGCCGAAGAGCGCCTTCTTGGTCTGCCACGGCAGGCCGGCCTCTCGCCTTGCCACTCAGGCCGCCCTCCCACTTGAAGTGTGTGTGGCACGCGTCGGCGGAGTACACCTCGCTGCACAGGTAGCCGTGGGACTGGGCGTCGTAGCTTCCTGCGGGGCGGCCGGAGGTCCCGCAGGCGGGTGGGTCCCTGGCACAGACGCGCGGAGCGGCTCCCGCCCGGCCCCCCTGAGAACCGTCGCCGTTCCGTAAGGCGGGGCGCCTGCTTCAGAATGTAAATCACGTGTCCGCTCTATGGATACGCTGTTTAGTTTACCAGGCAAGACTTTCTTGGTGAAAGAAGCAGCGTTGGCTTGCATTCTCGAGCAGGCTTCTCATCTGGCTGTGCACTGGTACGCTCTCTCTGGGTGTGCTAGTCCGCAGGGCAGGGCATCCCCTGGGCAGGGTGGAGCGTGATCTCTGCGGCCTCGTCCTGCAGCTCCTTCCTTTCATTCTCAATCATCCTGCCCACGGTGGCCTCCTCTCAGGCCTGCATACTTACAACGGCGCATTGCCCGTGCTGCCCCTCTGCAGGAAGTGTCCCTCTGTTTAGTTTGCAGCTGACTGATGCCGCCTCACCCTTCTCATCTCTTCTCAGGTGTCACTTGGTCAAGAAAGCGTCCCCTTACCTACTCAACTCATCACGTCCCCCTACCGTAGCTCACGTGACACCACGCACCTCTCGCTTATGGCCGTCGTCGCCTTTCACATCCAGTTTCAGGTAGGTAAGTTTACCCCGTGGTCCGTGAGGAAGAAGAGATCACGCCTGTTTTGCTTACTCTTGATTCCCAGCGACTAGCCCGGTTACTGATAACCTCTGTTAGAGGAGAGAAAGGAATGCATCCAATCCCTGGTGAAGCCCTGACCGTTTTCCTTTCTAGTGTCCCTCGTACTCCTCCCTGCCATCTGTGTCGCCCTTACTCCGCGTCTACCGTTTATGAGTTTACACCTGGGTTACGGTGACTGCTTCGGAGAATCGCATGCCTTTCTACCTCCCTCGCTGCGACCTCTCCCACGCCTCCCAGGGCTCTTGGGTTATGCCCTTGCCCTCTTCCGAGCCGTCCGTGGCACCCGCTGTCATCCCCATACGGCCAAGCTCCTAAGACTGACACTCAAGGCCCTCCGTAATCTGGCTTCAGTTTCACTTTCTAGACGTTTCAAGGAAGAACGGGGTCTAAATATCTGTGCACCTCTGCTCCGTTTCATATCTACCCACGAGGTTGATTTTTTTGTTTCTTCCAGTCCACCTATTTTGCACCTCCTTCTCTGCGAAGACTTCACTGAGAATCCAAGCGATTTGTGGATCCCTTCTCTCCCCTGAAGCTGTAAACAGTTTAACAAGACATGTGCGGAACTGCCGTAAGGTAATCTACATCTTGTCTCCCTCTCTGGTATCTAACCTCCCCGCGAGTGGGGGTACGTCTCCGTGTTCTGTGCGGTTTTCAGCACAGTACTCTCTACACGTAGTGGATATTTGCTTTGGTAAGTGGACGAATAAGTGAATGAGTCACCAAGATAAGGGTATTGTCTTATTCTTTCTCGCTTTTTCCACTTTCAAGTTTCTTTAGTTAGTTTCTTCAGACAAAAGGTTTCTTTGTAGCTACACAGTGGCCAGGTCCACAGAATGTTGCAGATAGCTGCTGAAAACATCCCTCCTCCACTTGAGAATGGCTTGCTCTCCCTCTCAAGCGGAGAGAGCTGGGATTCGATATTTAATTAAGTGCCTCTGTTCACTTGGCATTTAGAGGCACTAGGGGGCGTTAGTGCTCTACACCCGGTGAAATGCCTGTTTCCTTTGTGATTTTCCTTTGTGAAAAACAACTATCCACAGAGTGTTTTGTGCCAATTTTCCATCCTTTTAGATTGTCGGAAAGCATTTTACCTACGTAGAAACAGAAAACGAATAGAAAGAGCGTTGCTTTGCGTTTAATAAAAGCTTAGGGCGGTCTCGGTGGTACGTTAGTGAAGTTATCTGGGGACACCTTAGCCACGTACATTGTGTTGGAGAGGCACCGAGAATTCAGGAGTTCTCAAAGTTCGAGGACACAGTTGCCTTACACGTAGGCTCGGTGGCAGCCGTGGACATGGCAGTGATTTGGAGAAATGTTGTATTAGTCGGCTCTTGCTGTGATAATGCTTTGCAACAAATCTCCCCAAACCTCACTTACGTAAAGAAGAATCTAGTTTTCTCGGACCTGTGGGCTAGCTGCAGCGGCTGTCTTGTAGACCTCTCGATGGCGGGTGTTGCTCCATGCCGTGGGTCAGTTTGAGGTCTGTCCCGCACACCTTACCGTGGAGCCCAACTGTGAGGCTGCAGGTCCCCGTCTTCTCGCAGAGTTCACTGGAAGGTAAGAGGTGAGCCCAACCACACAAGGCCACGTAAGGCCTCTGGGACTCATTGAAGGCCATCGTGTCTTCCCTTGGCCTCCTGGGAAACCCCTGGCCCCAGGATGCAGCTTCCGTAGCCCAGGGCAACCGGCGGAGGGGGGCGGGCGGGGCTGCAGGAGGGTGGAACGCCGAGGTCACAGAGGGTGTGGGTGTGGCCACCTCTGCTGTGACTGAACCAAGGGCAGGGGGGCAGGGGGTCCAGGGCAGGGCCCTCAGAGCCCGGTAGGCCCAGGGGGGCGGCGCAAGCACCTAGGCCCAGGCCGAAGAGCGCCTTCTTGGTCTGCCATGGCAGGCCGGCCTCTCGCCTTGCCACTCAGGCCACCCTCCCACTTGAAGTGTGTGTGGCACGCGTCCGCGGAGTACACCTCGCTGCACAGGTAGCCGTGGGACTGGGCGTCGTAGCTTCCTGCGGGGCGGCCGGAGGTCCCGCAGGCGGGTGGGTCCCTGGCACAGACGCGCGGAGCGGCTTCCGCCCGGCCCCCCTGAGAACCGTCGCCGTTCCGTAAGGCGGGGCGCCTGCTTCAGAATGTAAATCACGTGTCCGCTCTATGGATACGCTGTTTAGTTTACCAGGCAAGACTTTCTTGGTGAAAGAAGCAGCGTTGGCTTGCATTCTCGAGCAGGCTTCTCATCTGGCTGTGCCCTGGTACGCTCTCTCTGGGTGTGCTAGTCCGCAGGGCAGGGCATCCCCTGGGCAGGGTGGAGCGTGATCTCTGCGGCCTCGTCCTGCAGCTCCTTCCTTTCATTCTCAATCATCCTGCCCACGGTGGCCTCCTCTCAGGCCTGCATACTTACAACGGCGCATTGCCCGTGCTGCCCCTCTGCAGGAAGTGTCCCTCTGTTTAGTTTGCAGCTGACTGATGCCGCCTCACCCTTCTCATCTCTTCTCAGGTGTCACTTGGTCAAGAAAGCGTCCCCTTACCTACTCAACTCATCACGTCCCCCTACCGTAGCTCACGTGACACCACGCACCTCTCGCTTATGGCCGTCGTCGCCTTTCACATCCAGTTTCAGGTAGGTAAGTTTACCCCGTGGTCCGTGAGGAAGAAGAGATCACGCCTGTTTTGCTTACTCTTGATTCCCAGCGACTAGCCCGGTTACTGATAACCTCTGTTAGAGGAGAGAAAGGAATGCACCCAATCCCTGGTGAAGCCCTGACCGTTTTCCTTTCTAGTGTCCCTCGTACTCCTCCCTGCCATCTGTGTCGCCCTTACTCCGCGTCTACCGTTTATGAGTTTACACCTGGGTTACGGTGACTGCTTCGGAGAATCGCATGCCTTTCTACCTCCCTCGCTGCGACCTCTCCCACGCCTCCCAGGGCTCTTGGGTTATGCCCTTGCCCTCTTCCGAGCCGTCCGTGGCACCCGCTGTCATCCCCATACGGCCAAGCTCCTAAGACTGACACTCAAGGCCCTCCGTAATCTGGCTTCAGTTTCACTTTCTAGACGTTTCAAGGAAGAACGGGGTCTAAATATCTGTGCACCTCTGCTCCGTTTCATATCTACCCACGAGGTTGATTTTTTTGTTTCTTCCAGTCCACCTATTTTGCACCTCCTTCTCTGCGAAGACTTCACTGAGAATCCAAGCGATTTGTGGATCCCTTCTCTCCCCTGAAGCTGTAAACAGTTTAACAAGACATGTGCGGAACTGCCGTAAGGTAATCTACATCTTGTCTCCCTCTCTGGTATCTAACCTCCCCGCGAGTGGGGGTACGTCTCCGTGTTCTGTGCGGTTTTCAGCACAGTACTCTCTACACGTAGTGGATATTTGCTTTGGTAAGTGGACGAATAAGTGAATGAGTCACCAAGATAAAGGTATTGTCTTATTCTTTCTCGCTTTTTCCACTTTCAAGTTTCTTTAGTTAGTTTCTTCAGACAAAAGGTTTCTTTGTAGCTACACAGTGGCCAGGTCCACAGAATGTTGCAGATAGCTGCTGAAAACATCCCTCCTCCACTTGAGAATGGCTTGCTCTCCCTCTCAAGCGGAGAGAGCTGGGATTCGATATTTAATTAAGTGCCTCTGTTCACTTGGCATTTAGAGGCACTAGGGGGCGTTAGTGCTCTACACCCGGTGAAATGCCTGTTTCGTTTGTGATTTTCCTTTGTGAAAAACAACTATCCACAGAGTGTTTTGTGCCAATTTTCCATCCTTTTAGATTGTCGGAAAGCATTTTACCTACGTAGAAACAGAAAACGAATAGAAAGAGCGTTGCTTTGCGTTTAATAAAAGCTTAGGGCGGTCTCGGTGGTACGTTAGTGAAGTTATCTGGGGACACCTTAGCCACGTACATTGTGTTGGAGAGGCACCGAGAATTCAGGAGTTCTCAAAGTTCGAGGACACAGTTGCCTTACACGTAGGCTCGGTGGCAGCCGTGGACATGGCAGTGATTTGGAGAAATGTTGTATTAGTCGGCTCTTGCTGTGATAATGCTTTGCAACAAATCTCCCCAAACCTCACTTACGTAAAGAAGAATCTAGTTTTCTCGGACCTGTGGGCTAGCTGCAGCGGCTGTCTTGTAGACCTCTCGATGGCGGGTGTTGCTCCATGCCGTGGGTCAGTTTGAGGTCTGTCCCGCACACCTTACCGTGGAGCCCAACTGTGAGGCTGCAGGTCCCCGTCTTCTCGCAGAGTTCACTGGAAGGTAAGAGGTGAGCCCAACCACACAAGGCCACGTAAGGCCTCTGGGACTCATTGAAGGCCATCGTGTCTTCCCTTGGCCTCCTGGGAACCCCCTGGCCCCAGGATGCAGCTTCCGTAGCCCAGGGCAACCGGCGGAGGGGGGCGGGCGGGGCTGCAGGAGGGTGGAACGCCGAGGTCACAGAGGGTGTGGGTGTGGCCACCTCTGCTGTGACTGAACCAAGGGCAGGGGGGCAGGGGGTCCAGGGCAGGGCCCTCAGAGCCCGGTAGGCCCAGGGGGGCGGCGCAAGCACCTAGGCCCAGGCCGAAGAGCGCCTTCTTGGTCTGCCACGGCAGGCCGGCCTCTCGCCTTGCCACTCAGGCCGCCCTCCCACTTGAAGTGTGTGTGGCACGCGTCCGCGGAGTACACCTCGCTGCACAGGTAGCCGTGGGACTGGGCGTCGTAGCTTCCTGCGGGGCGGCCGGAGGTCCCGCAGGCGGGTGGGTCCCTGGCACAGACGCGCGGAGCGGCTCCCGCCCGGCCCCCCTGAGAACCGTCGCCGTTCCGTAAGGCGGGGCGCCTGCTTCAGAATGTAAATCACGTGTCCGCTCTATGGATACGCTGTTTAGTTTACCAGGCAAGACTTTCTTGGTGAAAGAAGCAGCGTTGGCTTGCATTCTCGAGCAGGCTTCTCATCTGGCTGTGCCCTGGTACGCTCTCTCTGGGTGTGCTAGTCCGCAGGGCAGGGCATCCCCTGGGCAGGGTGGAGCGTGATCTCTGCGGCCTCGTCCTGCAGCTCCTTCCTTTCATTCTCAATCATCCTGCCCACGGTGGCCTCCTCTCAGGCCTGCATACTTACAACGGCGCATTGCCCGTGCTGCCCCTCTGCAGGAAGTGTCCCTCTGTTTAGTTTGCAGCTGACTGATGCCGCCTCACCCTTCTCATCTCTTCTCAGGTGTCACTTGGTCAAGAAAGCGTCCCCTTACCTACTCAACTCATCACGTCCCCCTACCGTAGCTCACGTGACACCACGCACCTCTCGCTTATGGCCGTCGTCGCCTTTCACATCCAGTTTCAGGTAGGTAAGTTTACCCCGTGGTCCGTGAGGAAGAAGAGATCACGCCTGTTTTGCTTACTCTTGATTCCCAGCGACTAGCCCGGTTACTGATAACCTCTGTTAGAGGAGAGAAAGGAATGCACCCAATCCCTGGTGAAGCCCTGACCGTTTTCCTTTCTAGTGTCCCTCGTACTCCTCCCTGCCATCTGTGTCGCCCTTACTCCGCGTCTACCGTTTATGAGTTTACACCTGGGTTACGGTGACTGCTTCGGAGAATCGCATGCCTTTCTACCTCCCTCGCTGCGACCTCTCCCACGCCTCCCAGGGCTCTTGGGTTATGCCCTTGCCCTCTTCCGAGCCGTCCGTGGCACCCGCTGTCATCCCCATACGGCCAAGCTCCTAAGACTGACACTCAAGGCCCTCCGTAATCTGGCTTCAGTTTCACTTTCTAGACGTTTCAAGGAAGAACGGGGTCTAAATATCTGTGCACCTCTGCTCCGTTTCATATCTACCCACGAGGTTGATTTTTTTGTTTCTTCCAGTCCACCTATTTTGCACCTCCTTCTCTGCGAAGACTTCACTGAGAATCCAAGCGATTTGTGGATCCCTTCTCTCCCCTGAAGCTGTAAACAGTTTAACAAGACATGTGCGGAACTGCCGTAAGGTAATCTACATCTTGTCTCCCTCTCTGGTATCTAACCTCCCCGCGAGTGGGGGTACGTCTCCGTGTTCTGTGCGGTTTTCAGCACAGTACTCTCTACACGTAGTGGATATTTGCTTTGGTAAGTGGACGAATAAGTGAATGAGTCACCAAGATAAGGGTATTGTCTTATTCTTTCTCGCTTTTTCCACTTTCAAGTTTCTTTAGTTAGTTTCTTCAGACAAAAGGTTTCTTTGTAGCTACACAGTGGCCAGGTCCACAGAATGTTGCAGATAGCTGCTGAAAACATCCCTCCTCCACTTGAGAATGGCTTGCTCTCCCTCTCAAGCGGAGAGAGCTGGGATTCGATATTTAATTAAGTGCCTCTGTTCACTTGGCATTTAGAGGCACTAGGGGGCGTTAGTGCTCTACACCCGGTGAAATGCCTGTTTCGTTTGTGATTTTCCTTTGTGAAAAACAACTATCCACAGAGTGTTTTGTGCCAATTTTCCATCATTTTAGATTGTCGGAAAGCATTTTACCTACGTAGAAACAGAAAACGAATAGAAAGAGCGTTGCTTTGCGTTTAATAAAAGCTTAGGGCGGTCTCGGTGGTACGTTAGTGAAGTTATCTGGGGACACCTTAGCCACGTACATTGTGTTGGAGAGGCACCGAGAATTCAGGAGTTCTCAAAGTTCGAGGACACAGTTGCCTTACACGTAGGCTCGGTGGCAGCCGTGGACATGGCAGTGATTTGGAGAAATGTTGTATTAGTCGGCTCTTGCTGTGATAATGCTTTGCAACAAATCTCCCCAAACCTCACTTACGTAAAGAAGAATCTAGTTTTCTCGGACCTGTGGGCTAGCTGCAGCGGCTGTCTTGTAGACCTCTCGATGGCGGGTGTTGCTCCATGCCGTGGGTCAGTTTGAGGTCTGTCCCGCACACCTTACCGTGGAGCCCAACTGTGAGGCTGCAGGTCCCCGTCTTCTCGCAGAGTTCACTGGAAGGTAAGAGGTGAGCCCAACCACACAAGGCCACGTAAGGCCTCTGGGACTCATTGAAGGCCATCGTGTCTTCCCTTGGCCTCCTGGGAACCCCCTGGCCCCAGGATGCAGCTTCCGTAGCCCAGGGCAACCGGCGGAGGGGGGCGGGCGGGGCTGCAGGAGGGTGGAACGCCGAGGTCACAGAGGGTGTGGGTGTGGCCACCTCTGCTGTGACTGAACCAAGGGCAGGGGGGCAGGGGGTCCAGGGCAGGGCCCTCAGAGCCCGGTAGGCCCAGGGGGGCGGCGCAAGCACCTAGGCCCAGGCCGAAGAGCGCCTTCTTGGTCTGCCACGGCAGGCCGGCCTCTCGCCTTGCCACTCAGGCCGCCCTCCCACTTGAAGTGTGTGTGGCACGCGTCCGCGGAGTACACCTCGCTGCACAGGTAGCCGTGGGACTGGGCGTCGTAGCTTCCTGCGGGGCGGCCGGAGGTCCCGCAGGCGGGTGGGTCCCTGGCACAGACGCGCGGAGCGGCTCCCGCCCGGCCCCCCTGAGAACCGTCGCCGTTCCGTAAGGCGGGGCGCCTGCTTCAGAATGTAAATCACGTGTCCGCTCTATGGATACGCTGTTTAGTTTACCAGGCAAGACTTTCTTGGTGAAAGAAGCAGCGTTGGCTTGCATTCTCGAGCAGGCTTCTCATCTGGCTGTGCCCTGGTACGCTCTCTCTGGGTGTGCTAGTCCGCAGGGCAGGGCATCCCCTGGGCAGGGTGGAGCGTGATCTCTGCGGCCTCGTCCTGCAGCTCCTTCCTTTCATTCTCAATCATCCTGCCCACGGTGGCCTCCTCTCAGGCCTGCATACTTACAATGGCGCATTGCCCGTGCTGCCCCTCTGCAGGAAGTGTCCCTCTGTTTAGTTTGCAGCTGACTGATGCCGCCTCACCCTTCTCATCTCTTCTCAGGTGTCACTTGGTCAAGAAAGCGTCCCCTTACCTACTCAACTCATCACGTCCCCCTACCGTAGCTCACGTGACACCACGCACCTCTCGCTTATGGCCGTCGTCGCCTTTCACATCCAGTTTCAGGTAGGTAAGTTTACCCCGTGGTCCGTGAGGAAGAAGAGATCACGCCTGTTTTGCTTACTCTTGATTCCCAGCGACTAGCCCGGTTACTGATAACCTCTGTTAGAGGAGAGAAAGGAATGCACCCAATCCCTGGTGAAGCCCTGACCGTTTTCCTTTCTAGTGTCCCTCGTACTCCTCCCTGCCATCTGTGTCGCCCTTACTCCGCGTCTACCGTTTATGAGTTTACACCTGGGTTACGGTGACTGCTTCGGAGAATCGCATGCCTTTCTACCTCCCTCGCTGCGACCTCTCCCACGCCTCCCAGGGCTCTTGGGTTATGCCCTTGCCCTCTTCCGAGCCGTCCGTGGCACCCGCTGTCATCCCCATACGGCCAAGCTCCTAAGACTGACACTCAAGGCCCTCCGTAATCTGGCTTCAGTTTCACTTTCTAGACGTTTCAAGGAAGAACGGGGTCTAAATATCTGTGCACCTCTGCTCCGTTTCATATCTACCCACGAGGTTGATTTTTTTGTTTCTTCCAGTCCACCTATTTTGCACCTCCTTCTCTGCGAAGACTTCACTGAGAATCCAAGCGATTTGTGGATCCCTTCTCTCCCCTGAAGCTGTAAACAGTTTAACAAGACATGTGCGGAACTGCCGTAAGGTAATCTACATCTTGTCTCCCTCTCTGGTATCTAACCTCCCCGCGAGTGGGGGTACGTCTCCGTGTTCTGTGCGGTTTTCAGCACGGTACTCTCTACACGTAGTGGATATTTGCTTTGGTAAGTGGACGAATAAGTGAATGAGTCACCAAGATAAGGGTATTGTCTTATTCTTTCTCGCTTTTTCCACTTTCAAGTTTCTTTAGTTAGTTTCTTCAGACAAAAGGTTTCTTTGTAGCTACACAGTGGCCAGGTCCACAGAATGTTGCAGATAGCTGCTGAAAACATCCCTCCTCCACTTGAGAATGGCTTGCTCTCCCTCTCAAGCGGAGAGAGCTGGGATTCGATATTTAATTAAGTGCCTCTGTTCACTTGGCATTTAGAGGCACTAGGGGGCGTTAGTGCTCTACACCCGGTGAAATGCCTGTTTCGTTTGTGATTTTCCTTTGTGGAAAACAACTATCCACAGAGTGTTTTGTGCCAATTTTCCATCCTTTTAGATTGTCGGAAAGCATTTTACCTACGTAGAAACAGAAAACGAATAGAAAGAGCGTTGCTTTGCGTTTAATAAAAGCTTAGGGCGGTCTCGGTGGTACGTTAGTGAAGTTATCTGGGGACACCTTAGCCACGTACATTGTGTTGGAGAGGCACCGAGAATTCAGGAGTTCTCAAAGTTCGAGGACACAGTTGCCTTACACGTAGGCTCGGTGGCAGCCGTGGACATGGCAGTGATTTGGAGAAATGTTGTATTAGTCGGCTCTTGCTGTGATAATGCTTTGCAACAAATCTCCCCAAAACTCACTTACGTAAAGAAGAATCTAGTTTTCTCGGACCTGTGGGCTAGCTGCAGCGGCTGTCTTGTAGACCTCTCGATGGCGGGTGTTGCTCCATGCCGTGGGTCAGTTTGAGGTCTGTCCCGCACACCTTACCGTGGAGCCCAACTGTGAGGCTGCAGGTCCCCGTCTTCTCGCAGAGTTCACTGGAAGGTAAGAGGTGAGCCCAACCACACAAGGCCACGTAAGGCCTCTGGGACTCATTGAAGGCCATCGTGTCTTCCCTTGGCCTCCTGGGAACCCCCTGGCCCCAGGATGCAGCTTCCGTAGCCCAGGGCAACCGGCGGAGGGGGGCGGGCGGGGCTGCAGGAGGGTGGAACGCCGAGGTCACAGAGGGTGTGGGTGTGGCCACCTCTGCTGTGACTGAACCAAGGGCAGGGGGGCAGGGGGTCCAGGGCAGGGCCCTCAGAGCCCGGTAGGCCCAGGGGGGCGGCGCAAGCACCTAGGCCCAGGCCGAAGAGCGCCTTCTTGGTCTGCCACGGCAGGCCGGCCTCTCGCCTTGCCACTCAGGCCGCCCTCCCACTTGAAGTGTGTGTGGCACGCGTCCGCGGAGTACACCTCGCTGCACAGGTAGCCGTGGGACTGGGCGTCGTAGCTTCCTGCGGGGCGGCCGGAGGTCCCGCAGGCGGGTGGGTCCCTGGCACAGACGCGCGGAGCGGCTCCCGCCCGGCCCCCCTGAGAACCGTCGCCGTTCCGTAAGGCGGGGCGCCTGCTTCAGAATGTAAATCACGTGTCCGCTCTATGGATACGCTGTTTAGTTTACCAGGCAAGACTTTCTTGGTGAAAGAAGCAGCGTTGGCTTGCATTCTCGAGCAGGCTTCTCATCTGGCTGTGCCCTGGTACGCTCTCTCTGGGTGTGCTAGTCCGCAGGGCAGGGCATCCCCTGGGCAGGGTGGAGCGTGATCTCTGCGGCCTCGTCCTGCAGCTCCTTCCTTTCATTCTCAATCATCCTGCCCACGGTGGCCTCCTCTCAGGCCTGCATACTTACAACGGCGCATTGCCCGTGCTGCCCCTCTGCAGGAAGTGTCCCTCTGTTTAGTTTGCAGCTGACTGATGCCGCCTCACCCTTCTCATCTCTTCTCAGGTGTCACTTGGTCAAGAAAGCGTCCCCTTACCTACTCAACTCATCACGTCCCCCTACCGTAGCTCACGTGACACCACGCACCTCTCGCTTATGGCCGTCGTCGCCTTTCACATCCAGTTTCAGGTAGGTAAGTTTACCCCGTGGTCCGTGAGGAAGAAGAGATCACGCCTGTTTTGCTTACTCTTGATTCCCAGCGACTAGCCCGGTTACTGATAACCTCTGTTAGAGGAGAGAAAGGAATGCACCCAATCCCTGGTGAAGCCCTGACCGTTTTCCTTTCTAGTGTCCCTCGTACTCCTCCCTGCCATCTGTGTCGCCCTTACTCCGCGTCTACCGTTTATGAGTTTACACCTGGGTTACGGTGACTGCTTCGGAGAATCGCATGCCTTTCTACCTCCCTCGCTGCGACCTCTCCCACGCCTCCCAGGGCTCTTGGGTTATGCCCTTGCCCTCTTCCGAGCCGTCCGTGGCACCCGCTGTCATCCCCATACGGCCAAGCTCCTAAGACTGACACTCAAGGCCCTCCGTAATCTGGCTTCAGTTTCACTTTCTAGACGTTTCAAGGAAGAACGGGGTCTAAATATCTGTGCACCTCTGCTCCGTTTCATATCTACCCACGAGGTTGATTTTTTTGTTTCTTCCAGTCCACCTATTTTGCACCTCCTTCTCTGCGAAGACTTCACTGAGAATCCAAGCGATTTGTGGATCCCTTCTCTCCCCTGAAGCTGTAAACAGTTTAACAAGACATGTGCGGAACTGCCGTAAGGTAATCTACATCTTGTCTCCCTCTCTGGTATCTAACCTCCCCGCGAGTGGGGGTACGTCTCCGTGTTCTGTGCGGTTTTCAGCACAGTACTCTCTACACGTAGTGGATATTTGCTTTGGTAAGTGGACGAATAAGTGAATGAGTCACCAAGATAAGGGTATTGTCTTATTCTTTCTCGCTTTTTCCACTTTCAAGTTTCTTTAGTTAGTTTCTTCAGACAAAAGGTTTCTTTGTAGCTACACAGTGGCCAGGTCCACAGAATGTTGCAGATAGCTGCTGAAAACATCCCTCCTCCACTTGAGAATGGCTTGCTCTCCCTCTCAAGCGGAGAGAGCTGGGATTCGATATTTAATTAAGTGCCTCTGTTCACTTGGCATTTAGAGGCACTAGGGGGCGTTAGTGCTCTACAGCCGGTGAAATGCCTGTTTCGTTTGTGATTTTCCTTTGTGGAAAACAACTATCCACAGAGTGTTTTGTGCCAATTTTCCATCCTTTTAGATTGTCGGAAAGCATTTTACCTACGTAGAAACAGAAAACGAATAGAAAGAGCGTTGCTTTGCGTTTAATAAAAGCTTAGGGCGGTCTCGGTGGTACGTTAGTGAAGTTATCTGGGGACACCTTAGCCACGTACATTGTGTTGGAGAGGCACCGAGAATTCAGGAGTTCTCAAAGTTCGAGGACACAGTTGCCTTACACGTAGGCTCGGTGGCAGCCGTGGACATGGCAGTGATTTGGAGAAATGTTGTATTAGTCGGCTCTTGCTGTGATAATGCTTTGCAACAAATCTCCCCAAAACTCACTTACGTAAAGAAGAATCTAGTTTTCTCGGACCTGTGGGCTAGCTGCAGCGGCTGTCTTGTAGACCTCTCGATGGCGGGTGTTGCTCCATGCCGTGGGTCAGTTTGAGGTCTGTCCCGCACACCTTACCGTGGAGCCCAACTGTGAGGCTGCAGGTCCCCGTCTTCTCGCAGAGTTCACTGGAAGGTAAGAGGTGAGCCCAACCACACAAGGCCACGTAAGGCCTCTGGGACTCATTGAAGGCCATCGTGTCTTCCCTTGGCCTCCTGGGAACCCCCTGGCCCCAGGATGCAGCTTCCGTAGCCCAGGGCAACCGGCGGAGGGGGGCGGGCGGGGCTGCAGGAGGGTGGAACGCCGAGGTCACAGAGGGTGTGGGTGTGGCCACCTCTGCTGTGACTGAACCAAGGGCAGGGGGGCAGGGGGTCCAGGGCAGGGCCCTCAGAGCCCGGTAGGCCCAGGGGGGCGGCGCAAGCACCTAGGCCCAGGCCGAAGAGCGCCTTCTTGGTCTGCCACGGCAGGCCGGCCTCTCGCCTTGCCACTCAGGCCGCCCTCCCACTTGAAGTGTGTGTGGCACGCGTCCGCGGAGTACACCTCGCTGCACAGGTAGCCGTGGGACTGGGCGTCGTAGCTTCCTGCGGGGCGGCCGGAGGTCCCGCAGGCGGGTGGGTCCCTGGCACAGACGCGCGGAGCGGCTCCCGCCCGGCCCCCCTGAGAACCGTCGCCGTTCCGTAAGGCGGGGCGCCTGCTTCAGAATGTAAATCACGTGTCCGCTCTATGGATACGCTGTTTAGTTTACCAGGCAAGACTTTCTTGGTGAAAGAAGCAGCGTTGGCTTGCATTCTCGAGCAGGCTTCTCATCTGGCTGTGCCCTGGTACGCTCTCTCTGGGTGTGCTAGTCCGCAGGGCAGGGCATCCCCTGGGCAGGGTGGAGCGTGATCTCTGCGGCCTCGTCCTGCAGCTCCTTCCTTTCATTCTCAATCATCCTGCCCACGGTGGCCTCCTCTCAGGCCTGCATACTTACAACGGCGCATTGCCCGTGCTGCCCCTTGCAGGAAGTGTCCCTCTGTTTAGTTTGCAGCTGACTGATGCCGCCTCACCCTTCTCATCTCTTCTCAGGTGTCACTTGGTCAAGAAAGCGTCCCCTTACCTACTCAACTCATCACGTCCCCCTACCGTAGCTCACGTGACACCACGCACCTCTCGCTTATGGCCGTCGTCGCCTTTCACATCCAGTTTCAGGTAGGTAAGTTTACCCCGTGGTCCGTGAGGAAGAAGAGATCACGCCTGTTTTGCTTACTCTTGATTCCCAGCGACTAGCCCGGTTACTGATAACCTCTGTTAGAGGAGAGAAAGGAATGCACCCAATCCCTGGTGAAGCCCTGACCGTTTTCCTTTCTAGTGTCCCTCGTACTCCTCCCTGCCATCTGTGTCGCCCTTACTCCGCGTCTACCGTTTATGAGTTTACACCTGGGTTACGGTGACTGCTTCGGAGAATCGCATGCCTTTCTACCTCCCTCGCTGCGACCTCTCCCACGCCTCCCAGGGCTCTTGGGTTATGCCCTTGCCCTCTTCCGAGCCGTCCGTGGCACCCGCTGTCATCCCCATACGGCCAAGCTCCTAAGACTGACACTCAAGGCCCTCCGTAATCTGGCTTCAGTTTCACTTTCTAGACGTTTCAAGGAAGAACGGGGTCTAAATATCTGTGCACCTCTGCTCCGTTTCATATCTACCCACGAGGTTGATTTTTTTGTTTCTTCCAGTCCACCTATTTTGCACCTCCTTCTCTGCGAAGACTTCACTGAGAATCCAAGCGATTTGTGGATCCCTTCTCTCCCCTGAAGCTGTAAACAGTTTAACAAGACATGTGCGGAACTGCCGTAAGGTAATCTACATCTTGTCTCCCTCTCTGGTATCTAACCTCCCCGCGAGTGGGGGTACGTCTCCGTGTTCTGTGCGGTTTTCAGCACGGTACTCTCTACACGTAGTGGATATTTGCTTTGGTAAGTGGACGAATAAGTGAATGAGTCACCAAGATAAGGGTATTGTCTCATTCTTTCTCGCTTTTTCCACTTTCAAGTTTCTTTAGTTAGTTTCTTCAGACAAAAGGTTTCTTTGTAGCTACACAGTGGCCAGGTCCACAGAATGTTGCAGATAGCTGCTGAAAACATCCCTCCTCCACTTGAGAATGGCTTGCTCTCCCTCTCAAGCGGAGAGAGCTGGGATTCGATATTTAATTAAGTGCCTCTGTTCACTTGGCATTTAGAGGCACTAGGGGGCGTTAGTGCTCTACACCCGGTGAAATGCCTGTTTCCTTTGTGATTTTCCTTTGTGAAAAACAACTATCCACAGAGTGTTTTGTGCCAATTTTCCATCCTTTTAGATTGTCGGAAAGCATTTTACCTACGTAGAAACAGAAAACGAATAGAAAGAGCGTTGCTTTGCGTTTAATAAAAGCTTAGGGCGGTCTCGGTGGTACGTTAGTGAAGTTATCTGGGGACACCTTAGCCACGTACATTGTGTTGGAGAGGCACCGAGAATTCAGGAGTTCTCAAAGTTCGAGGACACAGTTGCCTTACACGTAGGCTCGGTGGCAGCCGTGGACATGGCAGTGATTTGGAGAAATGTTGTATTAGTCGGCTCTTGCTGTGATAATGCTTTGCAACAAATCTCCCCAAACCTCACTTACGTAAAGAAGAATCTAGTTTTCTCGGACCTGTGGGCTAGCTGCAGCGGCTGTCTTGTAGACCTCTCGATGGCGGGTGTTGCTCCATGCCGTGGGTCAGTTTGAGGTCTGTCCCGCACACCTTACCGTGGAGCCCAACTGTGAGGCTGCAGGTCCCCGTCTTCTCGCAGAGTTCACTGGAAGGTAAGAGGTGAGCCCAACCACACAAGGCCACGTAAGGCCTCTGGGACTCATTGAAGGCCATCGTGTCTTCCCTTGGCCTCCTGGGAACCCCCTGGCCCCAGGATGCAGCTTCCGTAGCCCAGGGCAACCGGCGGAGGGGGGCGGGCGGGGCTGCAGGAGGGTGGAACGCCGAGGTCACAGAGGGTGTGGGTGTGGCCACCTCTGCTGTGACTGAACCAAGGGCAGGGGGGCAGGGGGTCCAGGGCAGGGCCCTCAGAGCCCGGTAGGCCCAGGGGGGCGGCGCAAGCACCTAGGCCCAGGCCGAAGAGCGCCTTCTTGGTCTGCCACGGCAGGCCGGCCTCTCGCCTTGCCACTCAGGCCGCCCTCCCACTTGAAGTGTGTGTGGCACGCGTCCGCGGAGTACACCTCGCTGCACAGGTAGCCGTGGGACTGGGCGTCGTAGCTTCCTGCGGGGCGGCCGGAGGTCCCGCAGGCGGGTGGGTCCCTGGCACAGACGCGCGGAGCGGCTCCCGCCCGGCCCCCCTGAGAACCGTCGCCGTTCCGTAAGGCGGGGCGCCTGCTTCAGAATGTAAATCACGTGTCCGCTCTATGGATACGCTGTTTAGTTTACCAGGCAAGACTTTCTTGGTGAAAGAAGCAGCGTTGGCTTGCATTCTCGAGCAGGCTTCTCATCTGGCTGTGCCCTGGTACGCTCTCTCTGGGTGTGCTAGTCCGCAGGGCAGGGCATCCCCTGGGCAGGGTGGAGCGTGATCTCTGCGGCCTCGTCCTGCAGCTCCTTCCTTTCATTCTCAATCATCCTGCCCACGGTGGCCTCCTCTCAGGCCTGCATACTTACAACGGCGCATTGCCCGTGCTGCCCCTCTGCAGGAAGTGTCCCTCTGTTTAGTTTGCAGCTGACTGATGCCGCCTCACCCTTCTCATCTCTTCTCAGGTGTCACTTGGTCAAGAAAGCGTCCCCTTACCTACTCAACTCATCACGTCCCCCTACCGTAGCTCACGTGACACCACGCACCTCTCGCTTATGGCCGTCGTCGCCTTTCACATCCAGTTTCAGGTAGGTAAGTTTACCCCGTGGTCCGTGAGGAAGAAGAGATCACGCCTGTTTTGCTTACTCTTGATTCCCAGCGACTAGCCCGGTTACTGATAACCTCTGTTAGAGGAGAGAAAGGAATGCACCCAATCCCTGGTGAAGCCCTGACCGTTTTCCTTTCTAGTGTCCCTCGTACTCCTCCCTGCCATCTGTGTCGCCCTTACTCCGCGTCTACCGTTTATGAGTTTACACCTGGGTTACGGTGACTGCTTCGGAGAATCGCATGCCTTTCTACCTCCCTCGCTGCGACCTCTCCCACGCCTCCCAGGGCTCTTGGGTTATGCCCTTGCCCTCTTCCGAGCCGTCCGTGGCACCCGCTGTCATCCCCATACGGCCAAGCTCCTAAGACTGACACTCAAGGCCCTCCGTAATCTGGCTTCAGTTTCACTTTCTAGACGTTTCAAGGAAGAACGGGGTCTAAATATCTGTGCACCTCTGCTCCGTTTCATATCTACCCACGAGGTTGATTTTTTTGTTTCTTCCAGTCCACCTATTTTGCACCTCCTTCTCTGCGAAGACTTCACTGAGAATCCAAGCGATTTGTGGATCCCTTCTCTCCCCTGAAGCTGTAAACAGTTTAACAAGACATGTGCGGAACTGCCGTAAGGTAATCTACATCTTGTCTCCCTCTCTGGTATCTAACCTCCCCGCGAGTGGGGGTACGTCTCCGTGTTCTGTGCGGTTTTCAGCACGGTACTCTCTACACGTAGTGGATATTTGCTTTGGTAAGTGGACGAATAAGTGAATGAGTCACCAAGATAAGGGTATTGTCTTATTCTTTCTCGCTTTTTCCACTTTCAAGTTTCTTTAGTTAGTTTCTTCAGACAAAAGGTTTCTTTGTAGCTACACAGTGGCCAGGTCCACAGAATGTTGCAGATAGCTGCTGAAAACATCCCTCCTCCACTTGAGAATGGCTTGCTCTCCCTCTCAAGCGGAGAGAGCTGGGATTCGATATTTAATTAAGTGCCTCTGTTCACTTGGCATTTAGAGGCACTAGGGGGCGTTAGTGCTCTACACCCGGTGAAATGCCTGTTTCGTTTGTGATTTTCCTTTGTGGAAAACAACTATCCACAGAGTGTTTTGTGCCAATTTTCCATCCTTTTAGATTGTCGGAAAGCATTTTACCTACGTAGAAACAGAAAACGAATAGAAAGAGCGTTGCTTTGCGTTTAATAAAAGCTTAGGGCGGTCTCGGTGGTACGTTAGTGAAGTTATCTGGGGACACCTTAGCCACGTACATTGTGTTGGAGAGGCACCGAGAATTCAGGAGTTCTCAAAGTTCGAGGACACAGTTGCCTTACACGTAGGCTCGGTGGCAGCCGTGGACATGGCAGTGATTTGGAGAAATGTTGTATTAGTCGGCTCTTGCTGTGATAATGCTTTGCAACAAATCTCCCCAAACCTCACTTACGTAAAGAAGAATCTAGTTTTCTCGGACCTGTGGGCTAGCTGCAGCGGCTGTCTTGTAGACCTCTCGATGGCGGGTGTTGCTCCATGCCGTGGGTCAGTTTGAGGTCTGTCCCGCACACCTTACCGTGGAGCCCAACTGTGAGGCTGCAGGTCCCCGTCTTCTCGCAGAGTTCACTGGAAGGTAAGAGGTGAGCCCAACCACACAAGGCCACGTAAGGCCTCTGGGACTCATTGAAGGCCATCGTGTCTTCCCTTGGCCTCCTGGGAACCCCCTGGCCCCAGGATGCAGCTTCCGTAGCCCAGGGCAACCGGCGGAGGGGGGCGGGCGGGGCTGCAGGAGGGTGGAACGCCGAGGTCACAGAGGGTGTGGGTGTGGCCACCTCTGCTGTGACTGAACCAAGGGCAGGGGGGCAGGGGGTCCAGGGCAGGGCCCTCAGAGCCCGGTAGGCCCAGGGGGGCGGCGCAAGCACCTAGGCCCAGGCCGAAGAGCGCCTTCTTGGTCTGCCACGGCAGGCCGGCCTCTCGCCTTGCCACTCAGGCCGCCCTCCCACTTGAAGTGTGTGTGGCACGCGTCCGCGGAGTACACCTCGCTGCACAGGTAGCCGTGGGACTGGGCGTCGTAGCTTCCTGCGGGGCGGCCGGAGGTCCCGCAGGCGGGTGGGTCCCTGGCACAGACGCGCGGAGCGGCTCCCGCCCGGCCCCCCTGAGAACCGTCGCCGTTCCGTAAGGCGGGGCGCCTGCTTCAGAATGTAAATCACGTGTCCGCTCTATGGATACGCTGTTTAGTTTACCAGGCAAGACTTTCTTGGTGAAAGAAGCAGCGTTGGCTTGCATTCTCGAGCAGGCTTCTCATCTGGCTGTGCCCTGGTACGCTCTCTCTGGGTGTGCTAGTCCGCAGGGCAGGGCATCCCCTGGGCAGGGTGGAGCGTGATCTCTGCGGCCTCGTCCTGCAGCTCCTTCCTTTCATTCTCAATCATCCTGCCCACGGTGGCCTCCTCTCAGGCCTGCATACTTACAACGGCGCATTGCCCGTGCTGCCCCTCTGCAGGAAGTGTCCCTCTGTTTAGTTTGCAGCTGACTGATGCCGCCTCACCCTTCTCATCTCTTCTCAGGTGTCACTTGGTCAAGAAAGCGTCCCCTTACCTACTCAACTCATCACGTCCCCCTACCGTAGCTCACGTGACACCACGCACCTCTCGCTTATGGCCGTCGTCGCCTTTCACATCCAGTTTCAGGTAGGTAAGTTTACCCCGTGGTCCGTGAGGAAGAAGAGATCACGCCTGTTTTGCTTACTCTTGATTCCCAGCGACTAGCCCGGTTACTGATAACCTCTGTTAGAGGAGAGAAAGGAATGCACCCAATCCCTGGTGAAGCCCTGACCGTTTTCCTTTCTAGTGTCCCTCGTACTCCTCCCTGCCATCTGTGTCGCCCTTACTCCGCGTCTACCGTTTATGAGTTTACACCTGGGTTACGGTGACTGCTTCGGAGAATCGCATGCCTTTCTACCTCCCTCGCTGCGACCTCTCCCACGCCTCCCAGGGCTCTTGGGTTATGCCCTTGCCCTCTTCCGAGCCGTCCGTGGCACCCGCTGTCATCCCCATACGGCCAAGCTCCTAAGACTGACACTCAAGGCCCTCCGTAATCTGGCTTCAGTTTCACTTTCTAGACGTTTCAAGGAAGAACGGGGTCTAAATATCTGTGCACCTCTGCTCCGTTTCATATCTACCCACGAGGTTGATTTTTTTGTTTCTTCCAGTCCACCTATTTTGCACCTCCTTCTCTGCGAAGACTTCACTGAGAATCCAAGCGATTTGTGGATCCCTTCTCTCCCCTGAAGCTGTAAACAGTTTAACAAGACATGTGCGGAACTGCCGTAAGGTAATCTACATCTTGTCTCCCTCTCTGGTATCTAACCTCCCCGCGAGTGGGGGTACGTCTCCGTGTTCTGTGCGGTTTTCAGCACAGTACTCTCTACACGTAGTGGATATTTGCTTTGGTAAGTGGACGAATAAGTGAATGAGTCACCAAGATAAGGGTATTGTCTTATTCTTTCTCGCTTTTTCCACTTTCAAGTTTCTTTAGTTAGTTTCTTCAGACAAAAGGTTTCTTTGTAGCTACACAGTGGCCAGGTCCACAGAATGTTGCAGATAGCTGCTGAAAACATCCCTCCTCCACTTGAGAATGGCTTGCTCTCCCTCTCAAGCGGAGAGAGCTGGGATTCGATATTTAATTAAGTGCCTCTGTTCACTTGGCATTTAGAGGCACTAGGGGGCGTTAGTGCTCTACAGCCGGTGAAATGCCTGTTTCGTTTGTGATTTTCCTTTGTGGAAAACAACTATCCACAGAGTGTTTTGTGCCAATTTTCCATCCTTTTAGATTGTCGGAAAGCATTTTACCTACGTAGAAACAGAAAACGAATAGAAAGAGCGTTGCTTTGCGTTTAATAAAAGCTTAGGGCGGTCTCGGTGGTACGTTAGTGAAGTTATCTGGGGACACCTTAGCCACGTACATTGTGTTGGAGAGGCACCGAGAATTCAGGAGTTCTCAAAGTTCGAGGACACAGTTGCCTTACACGTAGGCTCGGTGGCAGCCGTGGACATGGCAGTGATTTGGAGAAATGTTGTATTAGTCGGCTCTTGCTGTGATAATGCTTTGCAACAAATCTCCCCAAAACTCACTTACGTAAAGAAGAATCTAGTTTTCTCGGACCTGTGGGCTAGCTGCAGCGGCTGTCTTGTAGACCTCTCGATGGCGGGTGTTGCTCCATGCCGTGGGTCAGTTTGAGGTCTGTCCCGCACACCTTACCGTGGAGCCCAACTGTGAGGCTGCAGGTCCCCGTCTTCTCGCAGAGTTCACTGGAAGGTAAGAGGTGAGCCCAACCACACAAGGCCACGTAAGGCCTCTGGGACTCATTGAAGGCCATCGTGTCTTCCCTTGGCCTCCTGGGAACCCCCTGGCCCCAGGATGCAGCTTCCGTAGCCCAGGGCAACCGGCGGAGGGGGGCGGGCGGGGCTGCAGGAGGGTGGAACGCCGAGGTCACAGAGGGTGTGGGTGTGGCCACCTCTGCTGTGACTGAACCAAGGGCAGGGGGGCAGGGGGTCCAGGGCAGGGCCCTCAGAGCCCGGTAGGCCCAGGGGGGCGGCGCAAGCACCTAGGCCCAGGCCGAAGAGCGCCTTCTTGGTCTGCCACGGCAGGCCGGCCTCTCGCCTTGCCACTCAGGCCGCCCTCCCACTTGAAGTGTGTGTGGCACGCGTCCGCGGAGTACACCTCGCTGCACAGGTAGCCGTGGGACTGGGCGTCGTAGCTTCCTGCGGGGCGGCCGGAGGTCCCGCAGGCGGGTGGGTCCCTGGCACAGACGCGCGGAGCGGCTCCCGCCCGGCCCCCCTGAGAACCGTCGCCGTTCCGTAAGGCGGGGCGCCTGCTTCAGAATGTAAATCACGTGTCCGCTCTATGGATACGCTGTTTAGTTTACCAGGCAAGACTTTCTTGGTGAAAGAAGCAGCGTTGGCTTGCATTCTCGAGCAGGCTTCTCATCTGGCTGTGCCCTGGTACGCTCTCTCTGGGTGTGCTAGTCCGCAGGGCAGGGCATCCCCTGGGCAGGGTGGAGCGTGATCTCTGCGGCCTCGTCCTGCAGCTCCTTCCTTTCATTCTCAATCATCCTGCCCACGGTGGCCTCCTCTCAGGCCTGCATACTTACAACGGCGCATTGCCCGTGCTGCCCCTTGCAGGAAGTGTCCCTCTGTTTAGTTTGCAGCTGACTGATGCCGCCTCACCCTTCTCATCTCTTCTCAGGTGTCACTTGGTCAAGAAAGCGTCCCCTTACCTACTCAACTCATCACGTCCCCCTACCGTAGCTCACGTGACACCACGCACCTCTCGCTTATGGCCGTCGTCGCCTTTCACATCCAGTTTCAGGTAGGTAAGTTTACCCCGTGGTCCGTGAGGAAGAAGAGATCACGCCTGTTTTGCTTACTCTTGATTCCCAGCGACTAGCCCGGTTACTGATAACCTCTGTTAGAGGAGAGAAAGGAATGCACCCAATCCCTGGTGAAGCCCTGACCGTTTTCCTTTCTAGTGTCCCTCGTACTCCTCCCTGCCATCTGTGTCGCCCTTACTCCGCGTCTACCGTTTATGAGTTTACACCTGGGTTACGGTGACTGCTTCGGAGAATCGCATGCCTTTCTACCTCCCTCGCTGCGACCTCTCCCACGCCTCCCAGGGCTCTTGGGTTATGCCCTTGCCCTCTTCCGAGCCGTCCGTGGCACCCGCTGTCATCCCCATACGGCCAAGCTCCTAAGACTGACACTCAAGGCCCTCCATAATCTGGCTTCAGTTTCACTTTCTAGACGTTTCAAGGAAGAACGGGGTCTAAATATCTGTGCACCTCTGCTCCGTTTCATATCTACCCACGAGGTTGATTTTTTTGTTTCTTCCAGTCCACGTATTTTGCACCTCCTTCTCTGCGAAGACTTCACTGAGAATCCAAGCGATTTGTGGATCCCTTCTCTCCCCTGAAGCTGTAAACAGTTTAACAAGACATGTGCGGAACTGCCGTAAGGTAATCTACATCTTGTCTCCCTCTCTGGTATCTAACCTCCCCGCGAGTGGGGGTACGTCTCCGTGTTCTGTGCGGTTTTCAGCACAGTACTCTCTACACGTAGTGGATATTTGCTTTGGTAAGTGGACGAATAAGTGAATGAGTCACCAAGATAAGGGTATTGTCTTATTCTTTCTCGCTTTTTCCACTTTCAAGTTTCTTTAGTTAGTTTCTTCAGACAAAAGGTTTCTTTGTAGCTACACAGTGGCCAGGTCCACAGAATGTTGCAGATAGCTGCTGAAAACATCCCTCCTCCACTTGAGAATGGCTTGCTCTCCCTCTCAAGCGGAGAGAGCTGGGATTCGATATTTAATTAAGTGCCTCTGTTCACTTGGCATTTAGAGGCACTAGGGGGCGTTAGTGCTCTACAGCCGGTGAAATGCCTGTTTCGTTTGTGATTTTCCTTTGTGGAAAACAACTATCCACAGAGTGTTTTGTGCCAATTTTCCATCCTTTTAGATTGTCGGAAAGCATTTTACCTACGTAGAAACAGAAAACGAATAGAAAGAGCGTTGCTTTGCGTTTAATAAAAGCTTAGGGCGGTCTCGGTGGTACGTTAGTGAAGTTATCTGGGGACACCTTAGCCACGTACATTGTGTTGGAGAGGCACCGAGAATTCAGGAGTTCTCAAAGTTCGAGGACACAGTTGCCTTACACGTAGGCTCGGTGGCAGCCGTGGACATGGCAGTGATTTGGAGAAATGTTGTATTAGTCGGCTCTTGCTGTGATAATGCTTTGCAACAAATCTCCCCAAACCTCACTTACGTAAAGAAGAATCTAGTTTTCTCGGACCTGTGGGCTAGCTGCAGCGGCTGTCTTGTAGACCTCTCGATGGCGGGTGTTGCTCCATGCCGTGGGTCAGTTTGAGGTCTGTCCCGCACACCTTACCGTGGAGCCCAACTGTGAGGCTGCAGGTCCCCGTCTTCTCGCAGAGTTCACTGGAAGGTAAGAGGTGAGCCCAACCACACAAGGCCACGTAAGGCCTCTGGGACTCATTGAAGGCCATCGTGTCTTCCCTTGGCCTCCTGGGAACCCCCTGGCCCCAGGATGCAGCTTCCGTAGCCCAGGGCAACCGGCGGAGGGGGGCGGGCGGGGCTGCAGGAGGGTGGAACGCCGAGGTCACAGAGGGTGTGGGTGTGGCCACCTCTGCTGTGACTGAACCAAGGGCAGGGGGGCAGGGGGTCCAGGGCAGGGCCCTCAGAGCCCGGTAGGCCCAGGGGGGCGGCGCAAGCACCTAGGCCCAGGCCGAAGAGCGCCTTCTTGGTCTGCCACGGCAGGCCGGCCTCTCGCCTTGCCACTCAGGCCGCCCTCCCACTTGAAGTGTGTGTGGCACGCGTCCGCGGAGTACACCTCGCTGCACAGGTAGCCGTGGGACTGGGCGTCGTAGCTTCCTGCGGGGCGGCCGGAGGTCCCGCAGGCGGGTGGGTCCCTGGCACAGACGCGCGGAGCGGCTCCCGCCCGGCCCCCCTGAGAACCGTCGCCGTTCCGTAAGGCGGGGCGCCTGCTTCAGAATGTAAATCACGTGTCCGCTCTA
Source organism: Pseudorca crassidens (assembly GCF_039906515.1). Taxonomy (NCBI): domain Eukaryota; kingdom Metazoa; phylum Chordata; class Mammalia; order Artiodactyla; family Delphinidae; genus Pseudorca; species Pseudorca crassidens. Next base: position 153,630,125 of record NC_090297.1, read on the forward strand.
TGGATACGCTGTTTAGTTTACCAGGCAAGACTTTCTTGGTGAAAGAAGCAGCGTTGGCTTGCATTCTCGAGCAGGCTTCTCATCTGGCTGTGCCCTGGTACGCTCTCTCTGGGTGTGCTAGTCCGCAGGGCAGGGCATCCCCTGGGCAGGGTGGAGCGTGATCTCTGCGGCCTCGTCCTGCAGCTCCTTCCTTTCATTCTCAATCATCCTGCCCACGGTGGCCTCCTCTCAGGCCTGCATACTTACAACGGCGCATTGCCCGTGCTGCCCCTCTGCAGGAAGTGTCCCTCTGTTTAGTTTGCAGCTGACTGATGCCGCCTCACCCTTCTCATCTCTTCTCAGGTGTCACTTGGTCAAGAAAGCGTCCCCTTACCTACTCAACTCATCACGTCCCCCTACCGTAGCTCACGTGACACCACGCACCTCTCGCTTATGGCCGTCGTCGCCTTTCACATCCAGTTTCAGGTAGGTAAGTTTACCCCGTGGTCCGTGAGGAAGAAGAGATCACGCCTGTTTTGCTTACTCTTGATTCCCAGCGACTAGCCCGGTTACTGATAACCTCTGTTAGAGGAGAGAAAGGAATGCACCCAATCCCTGGTGAAGCCCTGACCGTTTTCCTTTCTAGTGTCCCTCGTACTCCTCCCTGCCATCTGTGTCGCCCTTACTCCGCGTCTACCGTTTATGAGTTTACACCTGGGTTACGGTGACTGCTTCGGAGAATCGCATGCCTTTCTACCTCCCTCGCTGCGACCTCTCCCACGCCTCCCAGGGCTCTTGGGTTATGCCCTTGCCCTCTTCCGAGCCGTCCGTGGCACCCGCTGTCATCCCCATACGGCCAAGCTCCTAAGACTGACACTCAAGGCCCTCCGTAATCTGGCTTCAGTTTCACTTTCTAGACGTTTCAAGGAAGAACGGGGTCTAAATATCTGTGCACCTCTGCTCCGTTTCATATCTACCCACGAGGTTGATTTTTTTGTTTCTTCCAGTCCACCTATTTTGCACCTCCTTCTCTGCGAAGACTTCACTGAGAATCCAAGCGATTTGTGGATCCCTTCTCTCCCCTGAAGCTGTAAACAGTTTAACAAGACATGTGCGGAACTGCCGTAAGGTAATCTACATCTTGTCTCCCTCTCTGGTATCTAACCTCCCCGCGAGTGGGGGTACGTCTCCGTGTTCTGTGCGGTTTTCAGCACAGTACTCTCTACACGTAGTGGATATTTGCTTTGGTAAGTGGACGAATAAGTGAATGAGTCACCAAGATAAGGGTATTGTCTTATTCTTTCTCGCTTTTTCCACTTTCAAGTTTCTTTAGTTAGTTTCTTCAGACAAAAGGTTTCTTTGTAGCTACACAGTGGCCAGGTCCACAGAATGTTGCAGATAGCTGCTGAAAACATCCCTCCTCCACTTGAGAATGGCTTGCTCTCCCTCTCAAGCGGAGAGAGCTGGGATTCGATATTTAATTAAGTGCCTCTGTTCACTTGGCATTTAGAGGCACTAGGGGGCGTTAGTGCTCTACAGCCGGTGAAATGCCTGTTTCGTTTGTGATTTTCCTTTGTGGAAAACAACTATCCACAGAGTGTTTTGTGCCAATTTTCCATCCTTTTAGATTGTCGGAAAGCATTTTACCTACGTAGAAACAGAAAACGAATAGAAAGAGCGTTGCTTTGCGTTTAATAAAAGCTTAGGGCGGTCTCGGTGGTACGTTAGTGAAGTTATCTGGGGACACCTTAGCCACGTACATTGTGTTGGAGAGGCACCGAGAATTCAGGAGTTCTCAAAGTTCGAGGACACAGTTGCCTTACACGTAGGCTCGGTGGCAGCCGTGGACATGGCAGTGATTTGGAGAAATGTTGTATTAGTCGGCTCTTGCTGTGATAATGCTTTGCAACAAATCTCCCCAAACCTCACTTACGTAAAGAAGAATCTAGTTTTCTCGGACCTGTGGGCTAGCTGCAGCGGCTGTCTTGTAGACCTCTCGATGGCGGGTGTTGCTCCATGCCGTGGGTCAGTTTGAGGTCTGTCCCGCACACCTTACCGTGGAGCCCAACTGTGAGGCTGCAGGTCCCCGTCTTCTCGCAGAGTTCACTGGAAGGTAAGAGGTGAGCCCAACCACACAAGGCCACGTAAGGCCTCTGGGACTCATTGAAGGCCATCGTGTCTTCCCTTGGCCTCCTGGGAACCCCCTGGCCCCAGGATGCAGCTTCCGTAGCCCAGGGCAACCGGCGGAGGGGGGCGGGCGGGGCTGCAGGAGGGTGGAACGCCGAGGTCACAGAGGGTGTGGGTGTGGCCACCTCTGCTGTGACTGAACCAAGGGCAGGGGGGCAGGGGGTCCAGGGCAGGGCCCTCAGAGCCCGGTAGGCCCAGGGGGGCGGCGCAAGCACCTAGGCCCAGGCCGAAGAGCGCCTTCTTGGTCTGCCACGGCAGGCCGGCCTCTCGCCTTGCCACTCAGGCCGCCCTCCCACTTGAAGTGTGTGTGGCACGCGTCCGCGGAGTACACCTCGCTGCACAGGTAGCCGTGGGACTGGGCGTCGTAGCTTCCTGCGGGGCGGCCGGAGGTCCCGCAGGCGGGTGGGTCCCTGGCACAGACGCGCGGAGCGGCTCCCGCCCGGCCCCCCTGAGAACCGTCGCCGTTCCGTAAGGCGGGGCGCCTGCTTCAGAATGTAAATCACGTGTCCGCTCTATGGATACGCTGTTTAGTTTACCAGGCAAGACTTTCTTGGTGAAAGAAGCAGCGTTGGCTTGCATTCTCGAGCAGGCTTCTCATCTGGCTGTGCCCTGGTACGCTCTCTCTGGGTGTGCTAGTCCGCAGGGCAGGGCATCCCCTGGGCAGGGTGGAGCGTGATCTCTGCGGCCTCGTCCTGCAGCTCCTTCCTTTCATTCTCAATCATCCTGCCCACGGTGGCCTCCTCTCAGGCCTGCATACTTACAACGGCGCATTGCCCGTGCTGCCCCTCTGCAGGAAGTGTCCCTCTGTTTAGTTTGCAGCTGACTGATGCCGCCTCACCCTTCTCATCTCTTCTCAGGTGTCACTTGGTCAAGAAAGCGTCCCCTTACCTACTCAACTCATCACGTCCCCCTACCGTAGCTCACGTGACACCACGCACCTCTCGCTTATGGCCGTCGTCGCCTTTCACATCCAGTTTCAGGTAGGTAAGTTTACCCCGTGGTCCGTGAGGAAGAAGAGATCACGCCTGTTTTGCTTACTCTTGATTCCCAGCGACTAGCCCGGTTACTGATAACCTCTGTTAGAGGAGAGAAAGGAATGCACCCAATCCCTGGTGAAGCCCTGACCGTTTTCCTTTCTAGTGTCCCTCGTACTCCTCCCTGCCATCTGTGTCGCCCTTACTCCGCGTCTACCGTTTATGAGTTTACACCTGGGTTACGGTGACTGCTTCGGAGAATCGCATGCCTTTCTACCTCCCTCGCTGCGACCTCTCCCACGCCTCCCAGGGCTCTTGGGTTATGCCCTTGCCCTCTTCCGAGCCGTCCGTGGCACCCGCTGTCATCCCCATACGGCCAAGCTCCTAAGACTGACACTCAAGGCCCTCCGTAATCTGGCTTCAGTTTCACTTTCTAGACGTTTCAAGGAAGAACGGGGTCTAAATATCTGTGCACCTCTGCTCCGTTTCATATCTACCCACGAGGTTGATTTTTTTGTTTCTTCCAGTCCACCTATTTTGCACCTCCTTCTCTGCGAAGACTTCACTGAGAATCCAAGCGATTTGTGGATCCCTTCTCTCCCCTGAAGCTGTAAACAGTTTAACAAGACATGTGCGGAACTGCCGTAAGGTAATCTACATCTTGTCTCCCTCTCTGGTATCTAACCTCCCCGCGAGTGGGGGTACGTCTCCGTGTTCTGTGCGGTTTTCAGCACAGTACTCTCTACACGTAGTGGATATTTGCTTTGGTAAGTGGACGAATAAGTGAATGAGTCACCAAGATAAGGGTATTGTCTTATTCTTTCTCGCTTTTTCCACTTTCAAGTTTCTTTAGTTAGTTTCTTCAGACAAAAGGTTTCTTTGTAGCTACACAGTGGCCAGGTCCACAGAATGTTGCAGATAGCTGCTGAAAACATCCCTCCTCCACTTGAGAATGGCTTGCTCTCCCTCTCAAGCGGAGAGAGCTGGGATTCGATATTTAATTAAGTGCCTCTGTTCACTTGGCATTTAGAGGCACTAGGGGGCGTTAGTGCTCTACACCCGGTGAAATGCCTGTTTCGTTTGTGATTTTCCTTTGTGGAAAACAACTATCCACAGAGTGTTTTGTGCCAATTTTCCATCCTTTTAGATTGTCGGAAAGCATTTTACCTACGTAGAAACAGAAAACGAATAGAAAGAGCGTTGCTTTGCGTTTAATAAAAGCTTAGGGCGGTCTCGGTGGTACGTTAGTGAAGTTATCTGGGGACACCTTAGCCACGTACATTGTGTTGGAGAGGCACCGAGAATTCAGGAGTTCTCAAAGTTCGAGGACACAGTTGCCTTACACGTAGGCTCGGTGGCAGCCGTGGACATGGCAGTGATTTGGAGAAATGTTGTATTAGTCGGCTCTTGCTGTGATAATGCTTTGCAACAAATCTCCCCAAAACTCACTTACGTAAAGAAGAATCTAGTTTTCTCGGACCTGTGGGCTAGCTGCAGCGGCTCTCTTGTAGACCTCTCGATGGCGGGTGTTGCTCCATGCCGTGGGTCAGTTTGAGGTCTGTCCCGCACACCTTACCGTGGAGCCCAACTGTGAGGCTGCAGGTCCCCGTCTTCTCGCAGAGTTCACTGGAAGGTAAGAGGTGAGCCCAACCACACAAGGCCACGTAAGGCCTCTGGGACTCATTGAAGGCCATCGTGTCTTCCCTTGGCCTCCTGGGAACCCCCTGGCCCCAGGATGCAGCTTCCGTAGCCCAGGGCAACCGGTGGAGGGGGGCGGGCGGGGCTGCAGGAGGGTGGAACGCCGAGGTCACAGAGGGTGTGGGTGTGGCCACCTCTGCTGTGACTGAACCAAGGGCAGGGGGGCAGGGGGTCCAGGGCAGGGCCCTCAGAGCCCGGTAGGCCCAGGGGGGCGGCGCAAGCACCTAGGCCCAGGCCGAAGAGCGCCTTCTTGGTCTGCCACGGCAGGCCGGCCTCTCGCCTTGCCACTCAGGCCGCCCTCCCACTTGAAGTGTGTGTGGCACGCGTCCGCGGAGTACACCTCGCTGCACAGGTAGCCGTGGGACTGGGCGTCGTAGCTTCCTGCGGGGCGGCCGGAGGTCCCGCAGGCCGGTGGGTCCCTGGCACAGACGCGCGGAGCGGCTCCCGCCCGGCCCCCCTGAGAACCGTCGCCGTTCCGTAAGGCGGGGCGCCTGCTTCAGAATGTAAATCACGTGTCCGCTCTATGGATACGCTGTTTAGTTTACCAGGCAAGACTTTCTTGGTGAAAGAAGCAGCGTTGGCTTGCATTCTCGAGCAGGCTTCTCATCTGGCTGTGCCCTGGTACGCTCTCTCTGGGTGTGCTAGTCCGCAGGGCAGGGCATCCCCTGGGCAGGGTGGAGCGTGATCTCTGCGGCCTCGTCCTGCAGCTCCTTCCTTTCATTCTCAATCATCCTGCCCACGGTGGCCTCCTCTCAGGCCTGCATACTTACAACGGCGCATTGCCCGTGCTGCCCCTCTGCAGGAAGTGTCCCTCTGTTTAGTTTGCAGCTGACTGATGCCGCCTCACCCTTCTCATCTCTTCTCAGGTGTCACTTGGTCAAGAAAGCGTCCCCTTACCTACTCAACTCATCACGTCCCCCTACCGTAGCTCACGTGACACCACGCACCTCTCGCTTATGGCCGTCGTCGCCTTTCACATCCAGTTTCAGGTAGGTAAGTTTACCCCGTGGTCCGTGAGGAAGAAGAGATCACGCCTGTTTTGCTTACTCTTGATTCCCAGCGACTAGCCCGGTTACTGATAACCTCTGTTAGAGGAGAGAAAGGAATGCACCCAATCCCTGGTGAAGCCCTGACCGTTTTCCTTTCTAGTGTCCCTCGTACTCCTCCCTGCCATCTGTGTCGCCCTTACTCCGCGTCTACCGTTTATGAGTTTACACCTGGGTTACGGTGACTGCTTCGGAGAATCGCATGCCTTTCTACCTCCCTCGCTGCGACCTCTCCCACGCCTCCCAGGGCTCTTGGGTTATGCCCTTGCCCTCTTCCGAGCCGTCCGTGGCACCCGCTGTCATCCCCATACGGCCAAGCTCCTAAGACTGACACTCAAGGCCCTCCGTAATCTGGCTTCAGTTTCACTTTCTAGACGTTTCAAGGAAGAACGGGGTCTAAATATCTGTGCACCTCTGCTCCGTTTCATATCTACCCACGAGGTTGATTTTTTTGTTTCTTCCAGTCCACCTATTTTGCACCTCCTTCTCTGCGAAGACTTCACTGAGAATCCAAGCGATTTGTGGATCCCTTCTCTCCCCTGAAGCTGTAAACAGTTTAACAAGACATGTGCGGAACTGCCGTAAGGTAATCTACATCTTGTCTCCCTCTCTGGTATCTAACCTCCCCGCGAGTGGGGGTACGTCTCCGTGTTCTGTGCGGTTTTCAGCACAGTACTCTCTACACGTAGTGGATATTTGCTTTGGTAAGTGGACGAATAAGTGAATGAGTCACCAAGATAAGGGTATTGTCTTATTCTTTCTCGCTTTTTCCACTTTCAAGTTTCTTTAGTTAGTTTCTTCAGACAAAAGGTTTCTTTGTAGCTACACAGTGGCCAGGTCCACAGAATGTTGCAGATAGCTGCTGAAAACATCCCTCCTCCACTTGAGAATGGCTTGCTCTCCCTCTCAAGCGGAGAGAGCTGGGATTCGATATTTAATTAAGTGCCTCTGTTCACTTGGCATTTAGAGGCACTAGGGGGCGTTAGTGCTCTACACCCGGTGAAATGCCTGTTTCGTTTGTGATTTTCCTTTGTGAAAAACAACTATCCACAGAGTGTTTTGTGCCAATTTTCCATCCTTTTAGATTGTCGGAAAGCATTTTACCTACGTAGAAACAGAAAACGAATAGAAAGAGCGTTGCTTTGCGTTTAATAAAAGCTTAGGGCGGTCTCGGTGGTACGTTAGTGAAGTTATCTGGGGACACCTTAGCCACGTACATTGTGTTGGAGAGGCACCGAGAATTCAGGAGTTCACAAAGTTCGAGGACACAGTTGCCTTACATGTAGGCTCGGTGGCAGCCATGGACATGGCAGTGATTTGGAGAAATGTTGTATTAGTCGGCTCTTGCTGTGATAATGCTTTGCAACAAATCTCCCCAAACCTCACTTACGTAAAGAAGAATCTAGTTTTCTCGGACCTGTGGGCTAGCTGCAGCGGCTGTCTTGTAGACCTCTCGATGGCGGGTGTTGCTCCATGCCGTGGGTCATTTTGAGGTCTGTCCCGCACACCTTACCGTGGAGCCCAACTGTGAGGCTGCAGGTCCCCGTCTTCTCGCAGAGTTCACTGGAAGGTAAGAGGTGAGCCCAACCACACAAGGCCACGTAAGGCCTCTGGGACTCATTGAAGGCCATCGTGTCTTCCCTTGGCCTCCTGGGAACCCCCTGGCCCCAGGATGCGGCTTCCGTAGCCCAGGGCAACCGGCGGAGGGGGGCGGGCGGGGCTGCAGGAGGGTGGAACGCCGAGGTCACAGAGGGTGTGGGTGTGGCCACCTCTGCTGTGACTGAACCAAGGGCAGGGGGGCAGGGGGTCCAGGGCAGGGCCCTCAGAGCCCGGTAGGCCCAGGGGGGCGGCGCAAGCACCTAGGCCCAGGCCGAAGAGCGCCTTCTTGGTCTGCCACGGCAGGCCGGCCTCTCGCCTTGCCACTCAGGCCGCCCTCCCACTTGAAGTGTGTGTGGCACGCGTCCGCGGAGTACACCTCGCTGCACAGGTAGCCGTGGGACTGGGCGTCGTAGCTTCCTGCGGGGCAGCCGGAGGTCCCGCAGGCGGGTGGGTCCCTGGCACAGACGCGCGGAGCGGCTCCCGCCCGGCCCCCCTGAGAACCGTCGCCGTTCCGTAAGGCGGGGCGCCTGCTTCAGAATGTAAATCACGTGTCTGCTCTATGGATACGCTGTTTAGTTTACCAGGCAAGACTTTCTTGGTGAAAGAAGCAGCGTTGGCTTGCATTCTCGAGCAGGCTTCTCATCTGGCTGTGCACTGGTACGCTCTCTCTGGGTGTGCTAGTCCGCAGGGCAGGGCATCCCCTGGGCAGGGTGGAGCGTGATCTCTGCGGCCTCGTCCTGCAGCTCCTTCCTTTCATTCTCAATCATCCTGCCCACGGTGGCCTCCTCTCAGGCCTGCATACTTACAAGGGCGCATTGCCCGTGCTGCCCCTCTGCAGGAAGTGTCCCTCTGTTTAGTTTGCAGCTGACTGATGCCGCCTCACCCTTCTCATCTCTTCTCAGGTGTCACTTGGTCAAGAAAGCGTCCCCTTACCTACTCAACTCATCACGTCCCCCTACCGTAGCTCACGTGACACCACGCACCTCTCGCTTATGGCCGTCGTCGCCTTTCACATCCAGTTTCAGGTAGGTAAGTTTACCCCGTGGTCCATGAGGAAGAAGAGATCACGCCTGTTTTGCTTACTCTTGATTCCCAGCGACTAGCCCGGTTACTGATAACCTCTGTTAGAGGAGAGAAAGGAATGCACCCAATCCCTGGTGAAGCCCTGACCGTTTTCCTTTCTAGTGTCCCTCGTACTCCTCCCTGCCATCTGTGTCGCCCTTACTCCGCGTCTACCGTTTATGAGTTTACACCTGGGTTACGGTGACTGCTTCGGAGAATCGCATGCCTTTCTACCTCCCTCGCTGCGACCTCTCCCACGCCTCCCAGGGCTCTTGGGTTATGCCCTTGCCCTCTTCCGAGCCGTCCGTGGCACCCGCTGTCATCCCCATACGGCCAAGCTCCTAAGACTGACACTCAAGGCCCTCCGTAATCTGGCTTCAGTTTCACTTTCTAGACGTTTCAAGGAAGAACGGGGTCTAAATATCTGTGCACCTCTGCTCCGTTTCATATCTACCCACGAGGTTGATTTTTTTGTTTCTTCCAGTCCACCTATTTTGCACCTCCTTCTCTGCGAAGACTTCACTGAGAATCCAAGCGATTTGTGGATCCCTTCTCTCCCCTGAAGCTGTAAACAGTTTAACAAGACATGTGCGGAACTGCCGTAAGGTAATCTACATCTTGTCTCCCTCTCTGGTATCTAACCTCCCCGCGAGTGGGGGTACGTCTCCGTGTTCTGTGCGGTTTTCAGCACAGTACTCTCTACACGTAGTGGATATTTGCTTTGGTAAGTGGACGAATAAGTGAATGAGTCACCAAGATAAGGGTATTGTCTTATTCTTTCTCGCTTTTTCCACTTTCAAGTTTCTTTAGTTAGTTTCTTCAGACAAAAGGTTTCTTTGTAGCTACACAGTGGCCAGGTCCACAGAATGTTGCAGATAGCTGCTGAAAACATCCCTCCTCCACTTGAGAATGGCTTGCTCTCCCTCTCAAGCGGAGAGAGCTGGGATTCGATATTTAATTAAGTGCCTCTGTTCACTTGGCATTTAGAGGCACTAGGGGGCGTTAGTGCTCTACACCCGGTGAAATGCCTGTTTCGTTTGTGATTTTCCTTTGTGAAAAACAACTATCCACAGAGTGTTTTGTGCCAATTTTCCATCCTTTTAGATTGTCGGAAAGCATTTTACCTACGTAGAAACAGAAAACGAATAGAAAGAGCGTTGCTTTGCATTTAATAAAAGCTTAGGGCGGTCTCGGTGGTACGTTAGTGAAGTTATCTGGGGACACCTTAGCCACGTACATTGTGTTGGAGAGGCACCGAGAATTCAGGAGTTCTCAAAGTTCGAGGACACAGTTGCCTTACACGTAGGCTCGGTGGCAGCCGTGGACATGGCAGTGATTTGGAGAATGTTGTATTAGTCGGCTCTTGCTGTGATAATGCTTTGCAACAAATCTCCCCAAAAGTCACTTACGTAAAGAAGAATCTAGTTTTCTCGGACCTGTGGGCTAGCTGCAGCGGCTGTCTTGTAGACCTCTCGATGGCGGGTGTTGCTCCATGCCGTGGGTCAGTTTGAGGTCTGTCCCGCACACCTTACCGTGGAGCCCAACTGTGAGGCTGCAGGTCCCTGTCTTCTCGCAGAGTTCACTGAATGGTAATAGGTGAGCCCAACCACACAAGGCCACGTAAGGCCTCTGCGACTCATTGAAGGCCATCGTGTCTTCCCTTGGCCTCCTGGGAAACCCTGGCCCCAGGATGCAGCTTCCGTAGCCCAGGTCAACCGGCGGAGGGGGGCAGGCGGGGCTGCAGGAGGGTGGAACGCCGAGGTCACAGAGGGTGTGGGTGTGGCCACCTCTGCTGTGACTGAACCAAGGGCAGGGGGGCAGGGGGTCCAGGGCAGGGCCCTCAGAGCCCGGTAGGCCCAGGGGTGCGGCGCAAGCACCTAGGCCCAGGCCAAAGAGCGCCTTCTTGGTCTGCCGCGGCAGGCCAGCCTCTCGCCTTGCCACTCAGGCCGCCCTCCCACTTGAAGTGTGTATGGCACGCGTCCGCAGAGTACACCTCGCTGCACAGGTAGCCGTGGGACTGGGCGTCGTAGCTTCCTGCGGGGCGGCCGGAGGTCCCGCAGGCGGGTGGGTCCCTGGCACAGACGCGCGGAGCGGCTCCCGCCCGGCCCCCCTGAGAACCGTCGCCGTTCCGTAAGGCGGGGCGCCTGCTTCAGAATGTAAATCACGTGTCCGCTCTATGGATACGCTGTTTAGTTTACCAGGCAAGACTTTCTTGGTGAAAGAAGCAGTGTTGGCTTGCATTCTCGAGCAGGCTTCTCATCTGGCTGTGCACTGGTACGCTCTCTCTGGGTGTGCTAGTCCGCAGGGCAGGGCATCCCCTGGGCAGGGTGGAGCGTGATCTCTGTGGCCTCGTCCTGCAGCTCCTTCCTTTCATTCTCAATCATCCTGCCCACGGTGGCCTCCTCTCAGGCCTGCATACTTACAACGGCGCATTGCCCGTGCTGCCCCTCTGCAGGAAGTGTCCCTCTGTTTAGTTTGCAGCTGACTGATGCCGCCTCACCCTTCTCATCTCTTCTCAGGTGTCACTTGGTCAAGAAAGCGTCCCCTTACCTACTCAACTCATCACGTCCCCCTACCGTAGCTCACGTGACACCACGCACCTCTCGCTTATGGCCGTCGTCGCCTTTCACATCCAGTTTCAGGTAGGTAAGTTTACGCCGTGGTCCGTGAGGAAGAAGAGATCACGCCTGTTTTGCTTACTCTTGATTCCCAGCGACTAGCCCGGTTACTGATAACCTCTGTTAGAGGAGAGAAAGGAATGCACCCAATCCCTGGTGAAGCCCTGACCGTTTTCCTTTCTAGTGTCCCTCGTACTCCTCCCTGCCATCTGTGTCGCCCTTACTCCGCGTCTACCGTTTATGAGTTTACACCTGGGTTACGGTGACTGCTTCGGAGAATCGCATGCCTTTCTACCTCCCTCGCTGCGACCTCTCCCATGCCTCCCAGGGCTCTTGGGTTATGCCCTTGCCCTCTTCCGAGCCGTCCGTGGCACCCGCTGTCATACCCATACGGCCAAGCTCCTAAGACTGACACTCTAGGCCTTCCGTAATTTGGCTTCAGTTTCACTTTCTAGACGTTTCAAGGAAGAGCGGGGTCTAAATATCTGTGCAGCTCTGCTCCGTTTCATATCTACCCACGAGGTTAATTTTTTTGTTTCTTCCAGTCCACCTGTTTTGGACCTCCTTCTCTGCGAAGAGTTCACTGAGAATCCAAGCGATTTGTGGATCCCTTCTCTCCCCTGAAGCTGTAAACAGTTTAACAAGACATGTGCGGAACTGCCGTAAGGTAATCTACATCTTGTCTCCCTCTCTGGTATCTAACCTCCCCGCGAGTGGGGGTACGTCTCCGTGTTCTGTGCGGTTTTCAGCACAGTAGTCTCTATACGTAGTGGATATTTGCTTTGGTAAGTGAACGAATAAGTGAATGAGTCACCAAGATAAGGGTATTGTCTCATTCTTTCTCGCTTTTTCCACTTTCAAGTTTCTTTAGTTAGTTTCCTCAGACAAAAGGTTTCTTTGTAGCTACACAGTGGCCAGGTCCACAGAATGTTGCAGATAGCTGCTGAAAACATCCCTCCTCCACTTGAGAATGGCTTGCTCTCCCTCTCAAGCCTAGAGAGAGCTGGGATTCGATATTTAATTAAGTGCCTCTGTTCACTTGGCATTTAGAGGCACTAGGGGGCGTTAGTGCTCTACAGCCGGTGAAATGCCTGTTTCGTTTGTGATTTTCCTTTGTGGAAAACAACTATCCACAGAGTGTTTTGTGCCAATTTTCCATCCTTTTAGATTGTCGGAAAGCATTTTACCTACGTAGAAACAGAAAACGAATAGAAAGAGCGTTGCTTTGCGTTTAATAAAAGCTTAGGGCGGTCTCGGTGGTACGTTAGTGAAGTTATCTGGGGACACCTTAGCCACGTACATTGTGTTGGAGAGGCACCGAGAATTCAGGAGTTCTCAAAGTTCGAGGACACAGTTGCCTTACACGTAGGCTCGGTGGCAGCCGTGGACATGGCAGTGATTTGGAGAATGTTGTATTAGTCGGCTCTTGCTGTGATAATGCTTTGCAACAAATCTCCCCAAAACTCACTTACGTAAAGAAGAATCTAGTTTTCTCGGACCTGTGGGCTAGCTGCAGCGGCTGTCTTGTAGACCTCTCGATGGCGGGTGTTGCTCCATGCCGTGGGTCAGTTTGAGGTCTGTCCTGCACACCTTACCGTGGAGCCCAACTGTGAGGCTGCAGGTCCCCGTCTTCTCGCAGAGTTCACTGGAAGGTAAGAGGTGAGCCCAACCACACAAGGCCACGTAAGGCCTCTGCGACTCATTGAAGGCCATCGTGTCTTCCCTTGGCCTCCTGGGAACCCCCTGGCCCCAGGATGCAGCTTCCGTAGCCCAGGTCAACCGGCGGAGGGGGGCGGGCGGGGCTGCAGGAGGGTGGAACGCCGAGGTCACAGAGGGTGTGGGTGTGGCCACCTCTGCTGTGACTGAACCAAGGGCAGGGGGGCAGGGGGTCCAGGGCAGGGCCCTCAGAGCCCGGTAGGCCCAGGGGGGCGGCGCAAGCACCTAGGCCCAGGCCGAAGAGCGCCTTCTTGGTCTGCGCGGCAGGCCGGCCTCTCGCCTTGCCACTCAGGCCGCCCTCCCACTTGAAGTGTGTGTGGCACGCGTCCGCGGAGTACACCTCGCTGCACAGGTAGCCGTGGGACTGGGCGTCGTAGCTTCCTGCGGGGCGGCCGGAGGTCCCGCAGGCGGGTGGGTCCCTGGCACAGACGCGCGGAGCGGCTCCCGCCCGGCCCCCCTGAGAACCGTCGCCGTTCCGTAAGGCGGGGCGCCTGCTTCAGAATGTAAATCACGTGTCCGCTCTATGGATACGCTGTTTAGTTTACCAGGCAAGACTTTCTTGGTGAAAGAAGCAGCGTTGGCTTGCATTCTCGAGCAGGCTTCTCATCTGGCTGTGCACTGGTACGCTCTCTCTGGGTGTGGTAGTCCGCAGGGCAGGGCATCTCCTGGGCAGGGTGGAGCGTGATCTCTGCGGCCTCGTCCTGCAGCTCCTTCCTTTCATTCTCAATCATCCTGCCCACGGTGGCCTCCTCTCAGGCCTGCATACTTACAACGGCGCATTGCCCGTGCTGCCCCTCTGCAGGAAGTGTCCCTCTGTTTAGTTTGCAGCTGACTGATGCCGCCTCACCCTTCTCATCTCTTCTCAGGTGTCACTTGGTCAAGAAAGCGTCCCCTTACCTACTCAACTCATCACGTCCCCCTACCGTAGCTCACGTGACACCACGCACCTCTCGCTTATGGCCGTCGTCGCCTTTCACATCCAGTTTCAGGTAGGTAAGTTTACGCCGTGGTCCGTGAGGAAGAAGAGATCACGCCTGTTTTGCTTACTCTTGATTCCCAGCGACTAGCCCGGTTACTGATAACCTCTGTTAGAGGAGAGAAAGGAATGCACCCAATCCCTGGTGAAGCCCTGACCGTTTTCCTTTCTAGTGTCCCTCGTACTCCTCCCTGCCATCTGTGTCGCCCTTACTCCGCGTCTACCGTTTATGAGTTTACACCTGGGTTACGGTGACTGCTTCGGAGAATCGCATGCCTTTCTACCTCCCTCGCTGCGACCTCTCCCACGCCTCCCAGGGCTCTTGGGTTATGCCCTTGCCCTCTTCCGAGCCGTCCGTGGCACCCGCTGTCATACCCATACGGCCAAGCTCCTAAGACTGACACTCTAGGCCCTCCGTAATTTGGCTTCAGTTTCACTTTCTAGACGTTTCAAGGAAGAGCGGGGTCTAAATATCTGTGCACCTCTGCTCCGTTTCATATCTACCCACGAGGTTAATTTTTTTGTTTCTTCCAGTCCACCTATTTTGGACCTCCTACTCTGCGAAGACTTCACTGAGAATCCAAGCGATTTGTGGATCCCTTCTCTCCCCTGAAGCTGTAAACAGTTTAACAAGACATGTGCGGAACTGCCGTAAGGTAATCTACATCTTGTCTCCCTCTCTGGTATCTAACCTCCCCGCGAGTGGGGGTACGTCTCCGTGTTCTGTGCGGTTTTCAGCACAGTACTCTCTACACGTAGTGGATATTTGCTTTGGTAAGTGAACGAATAAGTGAATGAGTCACCAAGATAAGGGTATTGTCTCATTCTTTCTCGCTTTTTCCACTTTCAAGTTTCTTTAGTTAGTTTCCTCAGACAAAAGGTTTCTTTGTAGCTACACAGTGGCCAGGTCCACAGAATGTTGCAGATAGCTGCTGAAAACATCCCTCCTCCACTTGAGAATGGCTTGCTCTCCCTCTCAAGCGGAGAGAGCTGGGATTCGATATTTAATTAAGTGCCTCTGTTCACTTGGCATTTAGAGGCACTAGGGGGCGTTAGTGCTCTACACCCGGTGAAATGCCTGTTTCGTTTGTGATTTTCCTTTGTGGAAAACAACTATCCACAGAGTGTTTTGTGCCAATTTTCCATCCTTTTAGATTGTCGGAAAGCATTTTACCTACGTAGAAACAGAAAACGAATAGAAAGAGCGTTGCTTTGCGTTTAATAAAAGCTTAGGGCGGTCTCGGTGGTACGTTAGTGAAGTTATCTGGGGACACCTTAGCCACGTACATTGTGTTGGAGAGGCACCGAGAATTCAGGAGTTCTCAAAGTTCGAGGACACAGTTGCCTTACAGGTAGGCTCGGTGGCAGCCGTGGACATGGCAGTGATTTGGAGAATGTTGTATTAGTCGGCTCTTGCTGTGATAATGCTTTGCAACAAATCTCCCCAAAACTCACTTACGTAAAGAAGAATCTAGTTTTCTCGGACCTGTGGGCTAGCTGCAGCGGCTGTCTTGTAGACCTCTCGATGGCGGGTGTTGCTCCATGCCGTGGGTCAGTTTGAGGTCTGTCCCGCACACCTTACCGTGGAGCCCAACTGTGAGGCTGCAGGTCCCCGTCTTCTCGCAGAGTTCACTGGAAGGTAAGAGGTGAGCCCAACCACACAAGGCCACGTAAGGCCTCTGCGACTCATTGAAGGCCATCGTGTCTTCCCTTGGCCTCCTGGGAAACCCTGGCCCCAGGATGCAGCTTCCGTAGCCCAGGTCAACCGGCGGAGGGGGGCGGGCGGGGCTGCAGGAGGGTGGAACGCCGAGGTCACAGAGGGTGTGGGTGTGGCCACCTCTGCTGTGACTGAACCAAGGGCAGGGGGGCAGGGGGTCCAGGGCAGGGCCCTCAGAGCCCGGTAGGCCCAGGGGTGCGGCGCAAGCACCTAGGCCCAGGCCAAAGAGCGCCTTCTTGGTCTGCCGCGGCAGGCCGGCCTCTCGCCTTGCCACTCAGGCCGCCCTCCCACTTGAAGTGTGTATGGCACGCGTCCGCAGAGTACACCTCGCTGCACAGGTAGCCGTGGGACTGGGCGTCGTAGCTTCCTGCGGGGCGGCCGGAGGTCCCGCAGGCGGGTGGGTCCCTGGCACAGACGCGCGGAGCGGCTCCCGCCCGGCCCCCCTGAGAACCGTCGCCGTTCCGTAAGGCGGGGCGCCTGCTTCAGAATGTAAATCACGTGTCCGCTCTATGGATACGCTGTTTAGTTTACCAGGCAAGACTTTCTTGGTGAAAGAAGCAGTGTTGGCTTGCATTCTCGAGCAGGCTTCTCATCTGGCTGTGCACTGGTACGCTCTCTCTGGGTGTGCTAGTCCGCAGGGCAGGGCATCCCCTGGGCAGGGTGGAGCGTGATCTCTGTGGCCTCGTCCTGCAGCTCCTTCCTTTCATTCTCAATCATCCTGCCCACGGTGGCCTCCTCTCAGGCCTGCATACTTACAACGGCGCATTGCCCGTGCTGCCCCTCTGCAGGAAGTGTCCCTCTGTTTAGTTTGCAGCTGACTGATGCCGCCTCACCCTTCTCATCTCTTCTCAGGTGTCACTTGGTCAAGAAAGCGTCCCCTTACCTACTCAACTCATCACGTCCCCCTACCGTAGCTCACGTGACACCACGCACCTCTCGCTTATGGCCGTCGTCGCCTTTCACATCCAGTTTCAGGTAGGTAAGTTTACGCCGTGGTCCGTGAGGAAGAAGAGATCACGCCTGTTTTGCTTACTCTTGATTCCCAGCGACTAGCCCGGTTACTGATAACCTCTGTTAGAGGAGAGAAAGGAATGCACCCAATCCCTGGTGAAGCCCTGACCGTTTTCCTTTCTAGTGTCCCTCGTACTCCTCCCTGCCATCTGTGTCGCCCTTACTCCGCGTCTACCGTTTATGAGTTTACACCTGGGTTACGGTGACTGCTTCGGAGAATCGCATGCCTTTCTACCTCCCTCGCTGCGACCTCTCCCATGCCTCCCAGGGCTCTTGGGTTATGCCCTTGCCCTCTTCCGAGCCGTCCGTGGCACCCGCTGTCATACCCATACGGCCAAGCTCCTAAGACTGACACTCTAGGCCTTCCGTAATTTGGCTTCAGTTTCACTTTCTAGACGTTTCAAGGAAGAGCGGGGTCTAAATATCTGTGCAGCTCTGCTCCGTTTCATATCTACCCACGAGGTTAATTTTTTTGTTTCTTCCAGTCCACCTGTTTTGGACCTCCTTCTCTGCGAAGAGTTCACTGAGAATCCAAGCGATTTGTGGATCCCTTCTCTCCCCTGAAGCTGTAAACAGTTTAACAAGACATGTGCGGAACTGCCGTAAGGTAATCTACATCTTGTCTCCCTCTCTGGTATCTAACCTCCCCGCGAGTGGGGGTACGTCTCCGTGTTCTGTGCGGTTTTCAGCACAGTAGTCTCTATACGTAGTGGATATTTGCTTTGGTAAGTGAACGAATAAGTGAATGAGTCACCAAGATAAGGGTATTGTCTCATTCTTTCTCGCTTTTTCCACTTTCAAGTTTCTTTAGTTAGTTTCCTCAGACAAAAGGTTTCTTTGTAGCTACACAGTGGCCAGGTCCACAGAATGTTGCAGATAGCTGCTGAAAACATCCCTCCTCCACTTGAGAATGGCTTGCTCTCCCTCTCAAGCCTAGAGAGAGCTGGGATTCGATATTTAATTAAGTGCCTCTGTTCACTTGGCATTTAGAGGCACTAGGGGGCGTTAGTGCTCTACAGCCGGTGAAATGCCTGTTTCGTTTGTGATTTTCCTTTGTGGAAAACAACTATCCACAGAGTGTTTTGTGCCAATTTTCCATCCTTTTAGATTGTCGGAAAGCATTTTACCTACGTAGAAACAGAAAACGAATAGAAAGAGCGTTGCTTTGCGTTTAATAAAAGCTTAGGGCGGTCTCGGTGGTACGTTAGTGAAGTTATCTGGGGACACCTTAGCCACGTACATTGTGTTGGAGAGGCACCGAGAATTCAGGAGTTCTCAAAGTTCGAGGACACAGTTGCCTTACACGTAGGCTCGGTGGCAGCCGTGGACATGGCAGTGATTTGGAGAATGTTGTATTAGTCGGCTCTTGCTGTGATAATGCTTTGCAACAAATCTCCCCAAAACTCACTTACGTAAAGAAGAATCTAGTTTTCTCGGACCTGTGGGCTAGCTGCAGCGGCTGTCTTGTAGACCTCTCGATGGCGGGTGTTGCTCCATGCCGTGGGTCAGTTTGAGGTCTGTCCTGCACACCTTACCGTGGAGCCCAACTGTGAGGCTGCAGGTCCCCGTCTTCTCGCAGAGTTCACTGGAAGGTAAGAGGTGAGCCCAACCACACAAGGCCACGTAAGGCCTCTGCGACTCATTGAAGGCCATCGTGTCTTCCCTTGGCCTCCTGGGAACCCCCTGGCCCCAGGATGCAGCTTCCGTAGCCCAGGTCAACCGGCGGAGGGGGGCGGGCGGGGCTGCAGGAGGGTGGAACGCCGAGGTCACAGAGGGTGTGGGTGTGGCCACCTCTGCTGTGACTGAACCAAGGGCAGGGGGGCAGGGGGTCCAGGGCAGGGCCCTCAGAGCCCGGTAGGCCCAGGGGGGCGGCGCAAGCACCTAGGCCCAGGCCGAAGAGCGCCTTCTTGGTCTGCGCGGCAGGCCGGCCTCTCGCCTTGCCACTCAGGCCGCCCTCCCACTTGAAGTGTGTGTGGCACGCGTCCGCGGAGTACACCTCGCTGCACAGGTAGCCGTGGGACTGGGCGTCGTAGCTTCCTGCGGGGCGGCCGGAGGTCCCGCAGGCGGGTGGGTCCCTGGCACAGACGCGCGGAGCGGCTCCCGCCCGGCCCCCCTGAGAACCGTCGCCGTTCCGTAAGGCGGGGCGCCTGCTTCAGAATGTAAATCACGTGTCCGCTCTATGGATACGCTGTTTAGTTTACCAGGCAAGACTTTCTTGGTGAAAGAAGCAGCGTTGGCTTGCATTCTCGAGCAGGCTTCTCATCTGGCTGTGCACTGGTACGCTCTCTCTGGGTGTGGTAGTCCGCAGGGCAGGGCATCTCCTGGGCAGGGTGGAGCGTGATCTCTGCGGCCTCGTCCTGCAGCTCCTTCCTTTCATTCTCAATCATCCTGCCCACGGTGGCCTCCTCTCAGGCCTGCATACTTACAACGGCGCATTGCCCGTGCTGCCCCTCTGCAGGAAGTGTCCCTCTGTTTAGTTTGCAGCTGACTGATGCCGCCTCACCCTTCTCATCTCTTCTCAGGTGTCACTTGGTCAAGAAAGCGTCCCCTTACCTACTCAACTCATCACGTCCCCCTACCGTAGCTCACGTGACACCACGCACCTCTCGCTTATGGCCGTCGTCGCCTTTCACATCCAGTTTCAGGTAGGTAAGTTTACGCCGTGGTCCGTGAGGAAGAAGAGATCACGCCTGTTTTGCTTACTCTTGATTCCCAGCGACTAGCCCGGTTACTGATAACCTCTGTTAGAGGAGAGAAAGGAATGCACCCAATCCCTGGTGAAGCCCTGACCGTTTTCCTTTCTAGTGTCCCTCGTACTCCTCCCTGCCATCTGTGTCGCCCTTACTCCGCGTCTACCGTTTATGAGTTTACACCTGGGTTACGGTGACTGCTTCGGAGAATCGCATGCCTTTCTACCTCCCTCGCTGCGACCTCTCCCACGCCTCCCAGGGCTCTTGGGTTATGCCCTTGCCCTCTTCCGAGCCGTCCGTGGCACCCGCTGTCATACCCATACGGCCAAGCTCCTAAGACTGACACTCTAGGCCCTCCGTAATTTGGCTTCAGTTTCACTTTCTAGACGTTTCAAGGAAGAGCGGGGTCTAAATATCTGTGCACCTCTGCTCCGTTTCATATCTACCCACGAGGTTAATTTTTTTGTTTCTTCCAGTCCACCTATTTTGGACCTCCTACTCTGCGAAGACTTCACTGAGAATCCAAGCGATTTGTGGATCCCTTCTCTCCCCTGAAGCTGTAAACAGTTTAACAAGACATGTGCGGAACTGCCGTAAGGTAATCTACATCTTGTCTCCCTCTCTGGTATCTAACCTCCCCGCGAGTGGGGGTACGTCTCCGTGTTCTGTGCGGTTTTCAGCACAGTACTCTCTACACGTAGTGGATATTTGCTTTGGTAAGTGAACGAATAAGTGAATGAGTCACCAAGATAAGGGTATTGTCTCATTCTTTCTCGCTTTTTCCACTTTCAAGTTTCTTTAGTTAGTTTCCTCAGACAAAAGGTTTCTTTGTAGCTACACAGTGGCCAGGTCCACAGAATGTTGCAGATAGCTGCTGAAAACATCCCTCCTCCACTTGAGAATGGCTTGCTCTCCCTCTCAAGCCTAGAGAGAGCTGGGATTCGATATTTAATTAAGTGCCTCTGTTCACTTGGCATTTAGAGGCACTAGGGGGCGTTAGTGCTCTACAGCCGGTGAAATGCCTGTTTCGTTTGTGATTTTCCTTTGTGGAAAACAACTATCCACAGAGTGTTTTGTGCCAATTTTCCATCCTTTTAGATTGTCGGAAAGCATTTTACCTACGTAGAAACAGAAAACGAATAGAAAGAGCGTTGCTTTGCGTTTAATAAAAGCTTAGGGCGGTCTCGGTGGTACGTTAGTGAAGTTATCTGGGGACACCTTAGCCACGTACATTGTGTTGGAGAGGCACCGAGAATTCAGGAGTTCTCAAAGTTCGAGGACACAGTTGCCTTACACGTAGGCTCGGTGGCAGCCGTGGACATGGCAGTGATTTGGAGAATGTTGTATTAGTCGGCTCTTGCTGTGATAATGCTTTGCAACAAATCTCCCCAAAACTCACTTACGTAAAGAAGAATCTAGTTTTCTCGGACCTGTGGGCTAGCTGCAGCGGCTGTCTTGTAGACCTCTCGATGGCGGGTGTTGCTCCATGCCGTGGGTCAGTTTGAGGTCTGTCCTGCACACCTTACCGTGGAGCCCAACTGTGAGGCTGCAGGTCCCCGTCTTCTCGCAGAGTTCACTGGAAGGTAAGAGGTGAGCCCAACCACACAAGGCCACGTAAGGCCTCTGCGACTCATTGAAGGCCATCGTGTCTTCCCTTGGCCTCCTGGGAACCCCCTGGCCCCAGGATGCAGCTTCCGTAGCCCAGGTCAACCGGCGGAGGGGGGCGGGCGGGGCTGCAGGAGGGTGGAACGCCGAGGTCACAGAGGGTGTGGGTGTGGCCACCTCTGCTGTGACTGAACCAAGGGCAGGGGGGCAGGGGGTCCAGGGCAGGGCCCTCAGAGCCCGGTAGGCCCAGGGGGGCGGCGCAAGCACCTAGGCCCAGGCCGAAGAGCGCCTTCTTGGTCTGCGCGGCAGGCCGGCCTCTCGCCTTGCCACTCAGGCCGCCCTCCCACTTGAAGTGTGTGTGGCACGCGTCCGCGGAGTACACCTCGCTGCACAGGTAGCCGTGGGACTGGGCGTCGTAGCTTCCTGCGGGGCGGCCGGAGGTCCCGCAGGCGGGTGGGTCCCTGGCACAGACGCGCGGAGCGGCTCCCGCCCGGCCCCCCTGAGAACCGTCGCCGTTCCGTAAGGCGGGGCGCCTGCTTCAGAATGTAAATCACGTGTCCGCTCTATGGATACGCTGTTTAGTTTACCAGGCAAGACTTTCTTGGTGAAAGAAGCAGCGTTGGCTTGCATTCTCGAGCAGGCTTCTCATCTGGCTGTGCACTGGTACGCTCTCTCTGGGTGTGGTAGTCCGCAGGGCAGGGCATCTCCTGGGCAGGGTGGAGCGTGATCTCTGCGGCCTCGTCCTGCAGCTCCTTCCTTTCATTCTCAATCATCCTGCCCACGGTGGCCTCCTCTCAGGCCTGCATACTTACAACGGCGCATTGCCCGTGCTGCCCCTCTGCAGGAAGTGTCCCTCTGTTTAGTTTGCAGCTGACTGATGCCGCCTCACCCTTCTCATCTCTTCTCAGGTGTCACTTGGTCAAGAAAGCGTCCCCTTACCTACTCAACTCATCACGTCCCCCTACCGTAGCTCACGTGACACCACGCACCTCTCGCTTATGGCCGTCGTCGCCTTTCACATCCAGTTTCAGGTAGGTAAGTTTACGCCGTGGTCCGTGAGGAAGAAGAGATCACGCCTGTTTTGCTTACTCTTGATTCCCAGCGACTAGCCCGGTTACTGATAACCTCTGTTAGAGGAGAGAAAGGAATGCACCCAATCCCTGGTGAAGCCCTGACCGTTTTCCTTTCTAGTGTCCCTCGTACTCCTCCCTGCCATCTGTGTCGCCCTTACTCCGCGTCTACCGTTTATGAGTTTACACCTGGGTTACGGTGACTGCTTCGGAGAATCGCATGCCTTTCTACCTCCCTCGCTGCGACCTCTCCCACGCCTCCCAGGGCTCTTGGGTTATGCCCTTGCCCTCTTCCGAGCCGTCCGTGGCACCCGCTGTCATACCCATACGGCCAAGCTCCTAAGACTGACACTCTAGGCCCTCCGTAATTTGGCTTCAGTTTCACTTTCTAGACGTTTCAAGGAAGAGCGGGGTCTAAATATCTGTGCACCTCTGCTCCGTTTCATATCTACCCACGAGGTTAATTTTTTTGTTTCTTCCAGTCCACCTATTTTGGACCTCCTACTCTGCGAAGACTTCACTGAGAATCCAAGCGATTTGTGGATCCCTTCTCTCCCCTGAAGCTGTAAACAGTTTAACAAGACATGTGCGGAACTGCCGTAAGGTAATCTACATCTTGTCTCCCTCTCTGGTATCTAACCTCCCCGCGAGTGGGGGTACGTCTCCGTGTTCTGTGCGGTTTTCAGCACAGTACTCTCTACACGTAGTGGATATTTGCTTTGGTAAGTGAACGAATAAGTGAATGAGTCACCAAGATAAGGGTATTGTCTCATTCTTTCTCGCTTTTTCCACTTTCAAGTTTCTTTAGTTAGTTTCCTCAGACAAAAGGTTTCTTTGTAGCTACACAGTGGCCAGGTCCACAGAATGTTGCAGATAGCTGCTGAAAACATCCCTCCTCCACTTGAGAATGGCTTGCTCTCCCTCTCAAGCGGAGAGAGCTGGGATTCGATATTTAATTAAGTGCCTCTGTTCACTTGGCATTTAGAGGCACTAGGGGGCGTTAGTGCTCTACACCCGGTGAAATGCCTGTTTCGTTTGTGATTTTCCTTTGTGGAAAACAACTATCCACAGAGTGTTTTGTGCCAATTTTCCATCCTTTTAGATTGTCGGAAAGCATTTTACCTACGTAGAAACAGAAAACGAATAGAAAGAGCGTTGCTTTGCGTTTAATAAAAGCTTAGGGCGGTCTCGGTGGTACGTTAGTGAAGTTATCTGGGGACACCTTAGCCACGTACATTGTGTTGGAGAGGCACCGAGAATTCAGGAGTTCTCAAAGTTCGAGGACACAGTTGCCTTACAGGTAGGCTCGGTGGCAGCCGTGGACATGGCAGTGATTTGGAGAATGTTGTATTAGTCGGCTCTTGCTGTGATAATGCTTTGCAACAAATCTCCCCAAAACTCACTTACGTAAAGAAGAATCTAGTTTTCTCGGACCTGTGGGCTAGCTGCAGCGGCTGTCTTGTAGACCTCTCGATGGCGGGTGTTGCTCCATGCCGTGGGTCAGTTTGAGGTCTGTCCCGCACACCTTACCGTGGAGCCCAACTGTGAGGCTGCAGGTCCCCGTCTTCTCGCAGAGTTCACTGGAAGGTAAGAGGTGAGCCCAACCACACAAGGCCACGTAAGGCCTCTGCGACTCATTGAAGGCCATCGTGTCTTCCCTTGGCCTCCTGGGAAACCCTGGCCCCAGGATGCAGCTTCCGTAGCCCAGGTCAACCGGCGGAGGGGGGCGGGCGGGGCTGCAGGAGGGTGGAACGCCGAGGTCACAGAGGGTGTGGGTGTGGCCACCTCTGCTGTGACTGAACCAAGGGCAGGGGGGCAGGGGGTCCAGGGCAGGGCCCTCAGAGCCCGGTAGGCCCAGGGGTGCGGCGCAAGCACCTAGGCCCAGGCCAAAGAGCGCCTTCTTGGTCTGCCGCGGCAGGCCGGCCTCTCGCCTTGCCACTCAGGCCGCCCTCCCACTTGAAGTGTGTATGGCACGCGTCCGCAGAGTACACCTCGCTGCACAGGTAGCCGTGGGACTGGGCGTCGTAGCTTCCTGCGGGGCGGCCGGAGGTCCCGCAGGCGGGTGGGTCCCTGGCACAGACGCGCGGAGCGGCTCCCGCCCGGCCCCCCTGAGAACCGTCGCCGTTCCGTAAGGCGGGGCGCCTGCTTCAGAATGTAAATCACGTGTCCGCTCTATGGATACGCTGTTTAGTTTACCAGGCAAGACTTTCTTGGTGAAAGAAGCAGTGTTGGCTTGCATTCTCGAGCAGGCTTCTCATCTGGCTGTGCACTGGTACGCTCTCTCTGGGTGTGCTAGTCCGCAGGGCAGGGCATCCCCTGGGCAGGGTGGAGCGTGATCTCTGTGGCCTCGTCCTGCAGCTCCTTCCTTTCATTCTCAATCATCCTGCCCACGGTGGCCTCCTCTCAGGCCTGCATACTTACAACGGCGCATTGCCCGTGCTGCCCCTCTGCAGGAAGTGTCCCTCTGTTTAGTTTGCAGCTGACTGATGCCGCCTCACCCTTCTCATCTCTTCTCAGGTGTCACTTGGTCAAGAAAGCGTCCCCTTACCTACTCAACTCATCACGTCCCCCTACCGTAGCTCACGTGACACCACGCACCTCTCGCTTATGGCCGTCGTCGCCTTTCACATCCAGTTTCAGGTAGGTAAGTTTACGCCGTGGTCCGTGAGGAAGAAGAGATCACGCCTGTTTTGCTTACTCTTGATTCCCAGCGACTAGCCCGGTTACTGATAACCTCTGTTAGAGGAGAGAAAGGAATGCACCCAATCCCTGGTGAAGCCCTGACCGTTTTCCTTTCTAGTGTCCCTCGTACTCCTCCCTGCCATCTGTGTCGCCCTTACTCCGCGTCTACCGTTTATGAGTTTACACCTGGGTTACGGTGACTGCTTCGGAGAATCGCATGCCTTTCTACCTCCCTCGCTGCGACCTCTCCCACGCCTCCCAGGGCTCTTGGGTTATGCCCTTGCCCTCTTCCGAGCCGTCCGTGGCACCCGCTGTCATACCCATACGGCCAAGCTCCTAAGACTGACACTCTAGGCCTTCCGTAATTTGGCTTCAGTTTCACTTTCTAGACGTTTCAAGGAAGAGCGGGGTCTAAATATCTGTGCAGCTCTGCTCCGTTTCATATCTACCCACGAGGTTAATTTTTTTGTTTCTTCCAGTCCACCTGTTTTGGACCTCCTTCTCTGCGAAGAGTTCACTGAGAATCCAAGCGATTTGTGGATCCCTTCTCTCCCCTGAAGCTGTAAACAGTTTAACAAGACATGTGCGGAACTGCCGTAAGGTAATCTACATCTTGTCTCCCTCTCTGGTATCTAACCTCCCCGCGAGTGGGGGTACGTCTCCGTGTTCTGTGCGGTTTTCAGCACAGTAGTCTCTATACGTAGTGGATATTTGCTTTGGTAAGTGAACGAATAAGTGAATGAGTTACCAAGATAAGGGTATTGTCTCATTCTTTCTCGCTTTTTCCACTTTCAAGTTTCTTTAGTTAGTTTCCTCAGACAAAAGGTTTCTTTGTAGCTACACAGTGGCCAGGTCCACAGAATGTTGCAGATAGCTGCTGAAAACATCACTCCTCCACTTGAGAATGGCTTGCTCTCCCTCTCAAGCCTAGAGAGAGCTGGGATTCGATATTTAATTAAGTGCCTCTGTTCACTTGGCATTTAGAGGCACTAGGGGGCGTTAGTGCTCTACAGCCGGTGAAATGCCTGTTTCGTTTGTGATTTTCCTTTGTGGAAAACAACTATCCACAGAGTGTTTTGTGCCAATTTTCCATCCTTTTAGATTGTCGGAAAGCATTTTACCTACGTAGAAACAGAAAACGAATAGAAAGAGCGTTGCTTTGCGTTTAATAAAAGCTTAGGGCGGTCTCGGTGGTACGTTAGTGAAGTTATCTGGGGACACCTTAGCCACGTACATTGTGTTGGAGAGGCACCGAGAATTCAGGAGTTCTCAAAGTTCGAGGACACAGTTGCCTTACACGTAGGCTCGGTGGCAGCCGTGGACATGGCAGTGATTTGGAGAAATGTTGTATTAGTCGGCTCTTGCTGTGATAATGCTTTGCAACAAATCTCCCCAAACCTCACTTACGTAAAGAAGAATCTAGTTTTCTCGGACCTGTGGGCTAGCTGCAGCGGCTGTCTTGTAGACCTCTCGATGGCGGGTGTTGCTCCATGCCGTGGGTCAGTTTGAGGTCTGTCCCGCACACCTTACCGTGGAGCCCAACTGTGAGGCTGCAGGTCCCCGTCTTCTCGCAGAGTTCACTGGAAGGTAAGAGGTGAGCCCAACCACACAAGGCCACGTAAGGCCTCTGGGACTCATTGAAGGCCATCGTGTCTTCCCTTGGCCTCCTGGGAACCCCCTGGCCCCAGGATGCAGCTTCCGTAGCCCAGGGCAACCGGCGGAGGGGGGCGGGCGGGGCTGCAGGAGGGTGGAACGCTGAGGTCACAGAGGGTGTGGGTGTGGCCACCTCTGCTGTGACTGAACCAAGGGCAGGGGGGCAGGGGGTCCAGGGCAGGGCCCTCAGAGCCCGGTAGGCCCAGGGGGGCGGCGCAAGCACCTAGGCCCAGGCCGAAGAGCGCCTTCTTGGTCTGCCACGGCAGGCCGGCCTCTCGCCTTGCCACTCAGGCCGCCCTCCCACTTGAAGTGTGTGTGGCACGCGTCCGCGGAATACACCTCGCTGCACAGGTAGCCGTGGGACTGGGCGTCGTACCTTCCTGCGGGGCGGCCGGAGGTCCCGCAGGCGGGTGGGTCCCTGGCACAGACGCGCGGAGCGGCTCCCGCCCGGCCCCCCTGAGAACCGTCGCCGTTCCGTAAGGCGGGGCGCCTGCTTCAGAATGTAAATCACGTGTCCGCTCTATGGATACGCTGTTTAGTTTACCAGGCAAGACTTTCTTGGTGAAAGAAGCAGCGTTGGCTTGCATTCTCGAGCAGGCTTCTCATCTGGCTGTGCCCTGGTACGCTCTCTCTGGGTGTGCTAGTCCGCAGGGCAGGGCATCCCCTGGGCAGGGTGGAGCGTGATCTCTGCGGCCTCGTCCTGCAGCTCCTTCCTTTCATTCTCAATCATCCTGCCCACGGTGGCCTCCTCTCAGGCCTGCATACTTACAACGGCGCATTGCCCGTGCTGCCCCTCTGCAGGAAGTGTCCCTCTGTTTAGTTTGCAGCTGACTGATGCCGCCTCACCCTTCTCATCTCTTCTCAGGTGTCACTTGGTGAAGAAAGCGTCCCCTTACCTACTCAACTCATCACGTCCCCCTACCGTAGCTCACGTGACACCACGCACCTCTCGCTTATGGCCGTCGTCGCCTTTCGCATCCAGTTTCAGGTAGGTAAGTGTACCCCGTGGTCCGTGAGGAAGAAGAGATCACGCCTGTTTTGCTTACTCTTGATTCCCAGCGACTAGCCCGGTTACTGATAACCTCTGTTAGAGGAGAGAAAGGAATGCACCCAATCCCTGGTGAAGCCCTGACCGTTTTCCTTTCTAGTGTCCCTCGTACTCCTCCCTGCCATCTGTGTCGCCCTTACTCCGCGTCTACCGTTTATGAGTTTACACCTGGGTTATGGTGACTGCTTCGGAGAATCGCATGCCTTTCTACCTCCCTCGCTGCGACCTCTCCCACGCCTCCCAGGGCTCTTGGGTTATGCCCTTGCCCTCTTCCGAGCCGTCCGTGGCACCCGCTGTCATCCCCATACGGCCAAGCTCCTAAGACTGACACTCAAGGCCCTCCGTAATCTGGCTTCAGTTTCACTTTCTAGACGTTTCAAGGAAGAACGGGGTCTAAATATCTGTGCACCTCTGCTCCGTTTCATATCTACCCACGAGGTTGATTTTTTTGTTTCTTCCAGTCCACCTATTTTGCACCTCCTTCTCTGCGAAGACTTCACTGAGAATCCAAGCGATTTGTGGATCCCTTCTCTCCCCTGAAGCTGTAAACAGTTTAACAAGACATGTGCGGAACTGCCGTAAGGTAATCTACATCTTGTCTCCCTCTCTGGTATCTAACCTCCCCGCGAGTGGGGGTACGTCTCCGTGTTCTGTGCGGTTTTCAGCACGGTACTCTCTACACGTAGTGGATATTTGCTTTGGTAAGTGGACGAATAAGTGAATGAGTCACCAAGATAAGGGTATTGTCTTATTCTTTCTCGCTTTTTCCACTTTCAAGTTTCTTTAGTTAGTTTCTTCAGACAAAAGGTTTCTTTGTAGCTACACAGTGGCCAGGTCCACAGAATGTTGCAGATAGCTGCTGAAAACATCCCTCCTCCACTTGAGAATGGCTTGCTCTCCCTCTCAAGCGGAGAGAGCTGGGATTCGATATTTAATTAAGTGCCTCTGTTCACTTGGCATTTAGAGGCACTAGGGGGCGTTAGTGCTCTACACCCGGTGAAATGCCTGTTTCGTTTGTGATTTTCCTTTGTGGAAAACAACTATCCACAGAGTGTTTTGTGCCAATTTTCCATCCTTTTAGATTGTCGGAAAGCATTTTACCTACGTAGAAACAGAAAACGAATAGAAAGAGCGTTGCTTTGCGTTTAATAAAAGCTTAGGGCGGTCTCGGTGGTACGTTAGTGAAGTTATCTGGGGACACCTTAGCCACGTACATTGTGTTGGAGAGGCACCGAGAATTCAGGAGTTCTCAAAGTTCGAGGACACAGTTGCCTTACACGTAGGCTCGGTGGCAGCCGTGGACATGGCAGTGATTTGGAGAAATGTTGTATTAGTCGGCTCTTGCTGTGATAATGCTTTGCAACAAATCTCCCCAAAACTCACTTACGTAAAGAAGAATCTAGTTTTCTCGGACCTGTGGGCTAGCTGCAGCGGCTGTCTTGTAGACCTCTCGATGGCGGGTGTTGCTCCATGCCGTGGGTCAGTTTGAGGTCTGTCCCGCACACCTTACCGTGGAGCCCAACTGTGAGGCTGCAGGTCCCCGTCTTCTCGCAGAGTTCACTGGAAGGTAAGAGGTGAGCCCAACCACACAAGGCCACGTAAGGCCTCTGGGACTCATTGAAGGCCATCGTGTCTTCCCTTGGCCTCCTGGGAACCCCCTGGCCCCAGGATGCAGCTTCCGTAGCCCAGGGCAACCGGCGGAGGGGGGCGGGCGGGGCTGCAGGAGGGTGGAACGCCGAGGTCACAGAGGGTGTGGGTGTGGCCACCTCTGCTGTGACTGAACCAAGGGCAGGGGGGCAGGGGGTCCAGGGCAGGGCCCTCAGAGCCCGGTAGGCCCAGGGGGGCGGCGCAAGCACCTAGGCCCAGGCCGAAGAGCGCCTTCTTGGTCTGCCACGGCAGGCCGGCCTCTCGCCTTGCCACTCAGGCCGCCCTCCCACTTGAAGTGTGTGTGGCACGCGTCCGCGGAGTACACCTCGCTGCACAGGTAGCCGTGGGACTGGGCGTCGTAGCTTCCTGCGGGGCGGCCGGAGGTCCCGCAGGCGGGTGGGTCCCTGGCACAGACGCGCGGAGCGGCTCCCGCCCGGCCCCCCTGAGAACCGTCGCCGTTCCGTAAGGCGGGGCGCCTGCTTCAGAATGTAAATCACGTGTCCGCTCTATGGATACGCTGTTTAGTTTACCAGGCAAGACTTTCTTGGTGAAAGAAGCAGCGTTGGCTTGCATTCTCGAGCAGGCTTCTCATCTGGCTGTGCCCTGGTACGCTCTCTCTGGGTGTGCTAGTCCGCAGGGCAGGGCATCCCCTGGGCAGGGTGGAGCGTGATCTCTGCGGCCTCGTCCTGCAGCTCCTTCCTTTCATTCTCAATCATCCTGCCCACGGTGGCCTCCTCTCAGGCCTGCATACTTACAACGGCGCATTGCCCGTGCTGCCCCTCTGCAGGAAGTGTCCCTCTGTTTAGTTTGCAGCTGACTGATGCCGCCTCACCCTTCTCATCTCTTCTCAGGTGTCACTTGGTCAAGAAAGCGTCCCCTTACCTACTCAACTCATCACGTCCCCCTACCGTAGCTCACGTGACACCACGCACCTCTCGCTTATGGCCGTCGTCGCCTTTCACATCCAGTTTCAGGTAGGTAAGTTTACCCCGTGGTCCGTGAGGAAGAAGAGATCACGCCTGTTTTGCTTACTCTTGATTCCCAGCGACTAGCCCGGTTACTGATAACCTCTGTTAGAGGAGAGAAAGGAATGCATCCAATCCCTGGTGAAGCCCTGACCGTTTTCCTTTCTAGTGTCCCTCGTACTCCTCCCTGCCATCTGTGTCGCCCTTACTCCGCGTCTACCGTTTATGAGTTTACACCTGGGTTACGGTGACTGCTTCGGAGAATCGCATGCCTTTCTACCTCCCTCGCTGCGACCTCTCCCACGCCTCCCAGGGCTCTTGGGTTATGCCCTTGCCCTCTTCCGAGCCGTCCGTGGCACCCGCTGTCATCCCCATACGGCCAAGCTCCTAAGACTGACACTCAAGGCCCTCCGTAATCTGGCTTCAGTTTCACTTTCTAGACGTTTCAAGGAAGAACGGGGTCTAAATATCTGTGCACCTCTGCTCCGTTTCATATCTACCCACGAGGTTGATTTTTTTGTTTCTTCCAGTCCACCTATTTTGCACCTCCTTCTCTGCGAAGACTTCACTGAGAATCCAAGCGATTTGTGGATCCCTTCTCTCCCCTGAAGCTGTAAACAGTTTAACAAGACATGTGCGGAACTGCCGTAAGGTAATCTACATCTTGTCTCCCTCTCTGGTATCTAACCTCCCCGCGAGTGGGGGTACGTCTCCGTGTTCTGTGCGGTTTTCAGCACAGTACTCTCTACACGTAGTGGATATTTGCTTTGGTAAGTGGACGAATAAGTGAATGAGTCACCAAGATAAGGGTATTGTCTTATTCTTTCTCGCTTTTTCCACTTTCAAGTTTCTTTAGTTAGTTTCTTCAGACAAAAGGTTTCTTTGTAGCTACACAGTGGCCAGGTCCACAGAATGTTGCAGATAGCTGCTGAAAACATCCCTCCTCCACTTGAGAATGGCTTGCTCTCCCTCTCAAGCGGAGAGAGCTGGGATTCGATATTTAATTAAGTGCCTCTGTTCACTTGGCATTTAGAGGCACTAGGGGGCGTTAGTGCTCTACACCCGGTGAAATGCCTGTTTCGTTTGTGATTTTCCTTTGTGAAAAACAACTATCCACAGAGTGTTTTGTGCCAATTTTCCATCCTTTTAGATTGTCGGAAAGCATTTTACCTACGTAGAAACAGAAAACGAATAGAAAGAGCGTTGCTTTGCGTTTAATAAAAGCTTAGGGCGGTCTCGGTGGTACGTTAGTGAAGTTATCTGGGGACACCTTAGCCACGTACATTGTGTTGGAGAGGCACCGAGAATTCAGGAGTTCTCAAAGTTCGAGGACACAGTTGCCTTACACGTAGGCTCGGTGGCAGCCGTGGACATGGCAGTGATTTGGAGAAATGTTGTATTAGTCGGCTCTTGCTGTGATAATGCTTTGCAACAAATCTCCCCAAACCTCACTTACGTAAAGAAGAATCTAGTTTTCTCGGACCTGTGGGCTAGCTGCAGCGGCTGTCTTGTAGACCTCTCGATGGCGGGTGTTGCTCCATGCCGTGGGTCAGTTTGAGGTCTGTCCCGCACACCTTACCGTGGAGCCCAACTGTGAGGCTGCAGGTCCCCGTCTTCTCGCAGAGTTCACTGGAAGGTAAGAGGTGAGCCCAACCACACAAGGCCACGTAAGGCCTCTGGGACTCATTGAAGGCCATCGTGTCTTCCCTTGGCCTCCTGGGAACCCCCTGGCCCCAGGATGCAGCTTCCGTAGCCCAGGGCAACCGGCGGAGGGGGGCGGGCGGGGCTGCAGGAGGGTGGAACGCCGAGGTCACAGAGGGTGTGGGTGTGGCCACCTCTGCTGTGACTGAACCAAGGGCAGGGGGGCAGGGGGTCCAGGGCAGGGCCCTCAGAGCCCGGTAGGCCCAGGGGGGCGGCGCAAGCA
This sequence comes from Pseudorca crassidens, assembly GCF_039906515.1. Taxonomy (NCBI): domain Eukaryota; kingdom Metazoa; phylum Chordata; class Mammalia; order Artiodactyla; family Delphinidae; genus Pseudorca; species Pseudorca crassidens. The sequence goes on from NC_090297.1 coordinate 153,661,992, forward strand.
CCTAGGCCCAGGCCGAAGAGCGCCTTCTTGGTCTGCCACGGCAGGCCGGCCTCTCGCCTTGCCACTCAGGCCGCCCTCCCACTTGAAGTGTGTGTGGCACGCGTCCGCGGAGTACACCTCGCTGCACAGGTAGCCGTGGGACTGGGCGTCGTAGCTTCCTGCGGGGCGGCCGGAGGTCCCGCAGGCGGGTGGGTCCCTGGCACAGACGCGCGGAGCGGCTCCCGCCCGGCCCCCCTGAGAACCGTCGCCGTTCCGTAAGGCGGGGCGCCTGCTTCAGAATGTAAATCACGTGTCCGCTCTATGGATACGCTGTTTAGTTTACCAGGCAAGACTTTCTTGGTGAAAGAAGCAGCGTTGGCTTGCATTCTCGAGCAGGCTTCTCATCTGGCTGTGCCCTGGTACGCTCTCTCTGGGTGTGCTAGTCCGCAGGGCAGGGCATCCCCTGGGCAGGGTGGAGCGTGATCTCTGCGGCCTCGTCCTGCAGCTCCTTCCTTTCATTCTCAATCATCCTGCCCACGGTGGCCTCCTCTCAGGCCTGCATACTTACAACGGCGCATTGCCCGTGCTGCCCCTTGCAGGAAGTGTCCCTCTGTTTAGTTTGCAGCTGACTGATGCCGCCTCACCCTTCTCATCTCTTCTCAGGTGTCACTTGGTCAAGAAAGCGTCCCCTTACCTACTCAACTCATCACGTCCCCCTACCGTAGCTCACGTGACACCACGCACCTCTCGCTTATGGCCGTCGTCGCCTTTCACATCCAGTTTCAGGTAGGTAAGTTTACCCCGTGGTCCGTGAGGAAGAAGAGATCACGCCTGTTTTGCTTACTCTTGATTCCCAGCGACTAGCCCGGTTACTGATAACCTCTGTTAGAGGAGAGAAAGGAATGCACCCAATCCCTGGTGAAGCCCTGACCGTTTTCCTTTCTAGTGTCCCTCGTACTCCTCCCTGCCATCTGTGTCGCCCTTACTCCGCGTCTACCGTTTATGAGTTTACACCTGGGTTACGGTGACTGCTTCGGAGAATCGCATGCCTTTCTACCTCCCTCGCTGCGACCTCTCCCACGCCTCCCAGGGCTCTTGGGTTATGCCCTTGCCCTCTTCCGAGCCGTCCGTGGCACCCGCTGTCATCCCCATACGGCCAAGCTCCTAAGACTGACACTCAAGGCCCTCCGTAATCTGGCTTCAGTTTCACTTTCTAGACGTTTCAAGGAAGAACGGGGTCTAAATATCTGTGCACCTCTGCTCCGTTTCATATCTACCCACGAGGTTGATTTTTTTGTTTCTTCCAGTCCACGTATTTTGCACCTCCTTCTCTGCGAAGACTTCACTGAGAATCCAAGCGATTTGTGGATCCCTTCTCTCCCCTGAAGCTGTAAACAGTTTAACAAGACATGTGCGGAACTGCCGTAAGGTAATCTACATCTTGTCTCCCTCTCTGGTATCTAACCTCCCCGCGAGTGGGGGTACGTCTCCGTGTTCTGTGCGGTTTTCAGCACAGTACTCTCTACACGTAGTGGATATTTGCTTTGGTAAGTGGACGAATAAGTGAATGAGTCACCAAGATAAGGGTATTGTCTTATTCTTTCTCGCTTTTTCCACTTTCAAGTTTCTTTAGTTAGTTTCTTCAGACAAAAGGTTTCTTTGTAGCTACACAGTGGCCAGGTCCACAGAATGTTGCAGATAGCTGCTGAAAACATCCCTCCTCCACTTGAGAATGGCTTGCTCTCCCTCTCAAGCGGAGAGAGCTGGGATTCGATATTTAATTAAGTGCCTCTGTTCACTTGGCATTTAGAGGCACTAGGGGGCGTTAGTGCTCTACAGCCGGTGAAATGCCTGTTTCGTTTGTGATTTTCCTTTGTGGAAAACAACTATCCACAGAGTGTTTTGTGCCAATTTTCCATCCTTTTAGATTGTCGGAAAGCATTTTACCTACGTAGAAACAGAAAACGAATAGAAAGAGCGTTGCTTTGCGTTTAATAAAAGCTTAGGGCGGTCTCGGTGGTACGTTAGTGAAGTTATCTGGGGACACCTTAGCCACGTACATTGTGTTGGAGAGGCACCGAGAATTCAGGAGTTCTCAAAGTTCGAGGACACAGTTGCCTTACACGTAGGCTCGGTGGCAGCCGTGGACATGGCAGTGATTTGGAGAAATGTTGTATTAGTCGGCTCTTGCTGTGATAATGCTTTGCAACAAATCTCCCCAAACCTCACTTACGTAAAGAAGAATCTAGTTTTCTCGGACCTGTGGGCTAGCTGCAGCGGCTGTCTTGTAGACCTCTCGATGGCGGGTGTTGCTCCATGCCGTGGGTCAGTTTGAGGTCTGTCCCGCACACCTTACCGTGGAGCCCAACTGTGAGGCTGCAGGTCCCCGTCTTCTCGCAGAGTTCACTGGAAGGTAAGAGGTGAGCCCAACCACACAAGGCCACGTAAGGCCTCTGGGACTCATTGAAGGCCATCGTGTCTTCCCTTGGCCTCCTGGGAACCCCCTGGCCCCAGGATGCAGCTTCCGTAGCCCAGGGCAACCGGCGGAGGGGGGCGGGCGGGGCTGCAGGAGGGTGGAACGCCGAGGTCACAGAGGGTGTGGGTGTGGCCACCTCTGCTGTGACTGAACCAAGGGCAGGGGGGCAGGGGGTCCAGGGCAGGGCCCTCAGAGCCCGGTAGGCCCAGGGGGGCGGCGCAAGCACCTAGGCCCAGGCCGAAGAGCGCCTTCTTGGTCTGCCACGGCAGGCCGGCCTCTCGCCTTGCCACTCAGGCCGCCCTCCCACTTGAAGTGTGTGTGGCACGCGTCCGCGGAGTACACCTCGCTGCACAGGTAGCCGTGGGACTGGGCGTCGTAGCTTCCTGCGGGGCGGCCGGAGGTCCCGCAGGCGGGTGGGTCCCTGGCACAGACGCGCGGAGCGGCTCCCGCCCGGCCCCCCTGAGAACCGTCGCCGTTCCGTAAGGCGGGGCGCCTGCTTCAGAATGTAAATCACGTGTCCGCTCTATGGATACGCTGTTTAGTTTACCAGGCAAGACTTTCTTGGTGAAAGAAGCAGCGTTGGCTTGCATTCTCGAGCAGGCTTCTCATCTGGCTGTGCCCTGGTACGCTCTCTCTGGGTGTGCTAGTCCGCAGGGCAGGGCATCCCCTGGGCAGGGTGGAGCGTGATCTCTGCGGCCTCGTCCTGCAGCTCCTTCCTTTCATTCTCAATCATCCTGCCCACGGTGGCCTCCTCTCAGGCCTGCATACTTACAACGGCGCATTGCCCGTGCTGCCCCTCTGCAGGAAGTGTCCCTCTGTTTAGTTTGCAGCTGACTGATGCCGCCTCACCCTTCTCATCTCTTCTCAGGTGTCACTTGGTCAAGAAAGCGTCCCCTTACCTACTCAACTCATCACGTCCCCCTACCGTAGCTCACGTGACACCACGCACCTCTCGCTTATGGCCGTCGTCGCCTTTCACATCCAGTTTCAGGTAGGTAAGTTTACCCCGTGGTCCGTGAGGAAGAAGAGATCACGCCTGTTTTGCTTACTCTTGATTCCCAGCGACTAGCCCGGTTACTGATAACCTCTGTTAGAGGAGAGAAAGGAATGCACCCAATCCCTGGTGAAGCCCTGACCGTTTTCCTTTCTAGTGTCCCTCGTACTCCTCCCTGCCATCTGTGTCGCCCTTACTCCGCGTCTACCGTTTATGAGTTTACACCTGGGTTACGGTGACTGCTTCGGAGAATCGCATGCCTTTCTACCTCCCTCGCTGCGACCTCTCCCACGCCTCCCAGGGCTCTTGGGTTATGCCCTTGCCCTCTTCCGAGCCGTCCGTGGCACCCGCTGTCATCCCCATACGGCCAAGCTCCTAAGACTGACACTCAAGGCCCTCCGTAATCTGGCTTCAGTTTCACTTTCTAGACGTTTCAAGGAAGAACGGGGTCTAAATATCTGTGCACCTCTGCTCCGTTTCATATCTACCCACGAGGTTGATTTTTTTGTTTCTTCCAGTCCACCTATTTTGCACCTCCTTCTCTGCGAAGACTTCACTGAGAATCCAAGCGATTTGTGGATCCCTTCTCTCCCCTGAAGCTGTAAACAGTTTAACAAGACATGTGCGGAACTGCCGTAAGGTAATCTACATCTTGTCTCCCTCTCTGGTATCTAACCTCCCCGCGAGTGGGGGTACGTCTCCGTGTTCTGTGCGGTTTTCAGCACAGTACTCTCTACACGTAGTGGATATTTGCTTTGGTAAGTGGACGAATAAGTGAATGAGTCACCAAGATAAGGGTATTGTCTTATTCTTTCTCGCTTTTTCCACTTTCAAGTTTCTTTAGTTAGTTTCTTCAGACAAAAGGTTTCTTTGTAGCTACACAGTGGCCAGGTCCACAGAATGTTGCAGATAGCTGCTGAAAACATCCCTCCTCCACTTGAGAATGGCTTGCTCTCCCTCTCAAGCGGAGAGAGCTGGGATTCGATATTTAATTAAGTGCCTCTGTTCACTTGGCATTTAGAGGCACTAGGGGGCGTTAGTGCTCTACACCCGGTGAAATGCCTGTTTCGTTTGTGATTTTCCTTTGTGGAAAACAACTATCCACAGAGTGTTTTGTGCCAATTTTCCATCCTTTTAGATTGTCGGAAAGCATTTTACCTACGTAGAAACAGAAAACGAATAGAAAGAGCGTTGCTTTGCGTTTAATAAAAGCTTAGGGCGGTCTCGGTGGTACGTTAGTGAAGTTATCTGGGGACACCTTAGCCACGTACATTGTGTTGGAGAGGCACCGAGAATTCAGGAGTTCTCAAAGTTCGAGGACACAGTTGCCTTACACGTAGGCTCGGTGGCAGCCGTGGACATGGCAGTGATTTGGAGAAATGTTGTATTAGTCGGCTCTTGCTGTGATAATGCTTTGCAACAAATCTCCCCAAACCTCACTTACGTAAAGAAGAATCTAGTTTTCTCGGACCTGTGGGCTAGCTGCAGCGGCTGTCTTGTAGACCTCTCGATGGCGGGTGTTGCTCCATGCCGTGGGTCAGTTTGAGGTCTGTCCCGCACACCTTACCGTGGAGCCCAACTGTGAGGCTGCAGGTCCCCGTCTTCTCGCAGAGTTCACTGGAAGGTAAGAGGTGAGCCCAACCACACAAGGCCACGTAAGGCCTCTGGGACTCATTGAAGGCCATCGTGTCTTCCCTTGGCCTCCTGGGAACCCCCTGGCCCCAGGATGCAGCTTCCGTAGCCCAGGGCAACCGGTGGAGGGGGGCGGGCGGGGCTGCAGGAGGGTGGAACGCCGAGGTCACAGAGGGTGTGGGTGTGGCCACCTCTGCTGTGACTGAACCAAGGGCAGGGGGGCAGGGGGTCCAGGGCAGGGCCCTCAGAGCCCGGTAGGCCCAGGGGGGCGGCGCAAGCACCTAGGCCCAGGCCGAAGAGCGCCTTCTTGGTCTGCCACGGCAGGCCGGCCTCTCGCCTTGCCACTCAGGCCGCCCTCCCACTTGAAGTGTGTGTGGCACGCGTCCGCGGAGTACACCTCGCTGCACAGGTAGCCGTGGGACTGGGCGTCGTAGCTTCCTGCGGGGCGGCCGGAGGTCCCGCAGGCGGGTGGGTCCCTGGCACAGACGCGCGGAGCGGCTCCCGCCCGGCCCCCCTGAGAACCGTCGCCGTTCCGTAAGGCGGGGCGCCTGCTTCAGAATGTAAATCACGTGTCCGCTCTATGGATACGCTGTTTAGTTTACCAGGCAAGACTTTCTTGGTGAAAGAAGCAGCGTTGGCTTGCATTCTCGAGCAGGCTTCTCATCTGGCTGTGCCCTGGTACGCTCTCTCTGGGTGTGCTAGTCCGCAGGGCAGGGCATCCCCTGGGCAGGGTGGAGCGTGATCTCTGCGGCCTCGTCCTGCAGCTCCTTCCTTTCATTCTCAATCATCCTGCCCACGGTGGCCTCCTCTCAGGCCTGCATACTTACAACGGCGCATTGCCCGTGCTGCCCCTCTGCAGGAAGTGTCCCTCTGTTTAGTTTGCAGCTGACTGATGCCGCCTCACCCTTCTCATCTCTTCTCAGGTGTCACTTGGTCAAGAAAGCGTCCCCTTACCTACTCAACTCATCACGTCCCCCTACCGTAGCTCACGTGACACCACGCACCTCTCGCTTATGGCCGTCGTCGCCTTTCACATCCAGTTTCAGGTAGGTAAGTTTACCCCGTGGTCCGTGAGGAAGAAGAGATCACGCCTCTTTTGCTTACTCTTGATTCCCAGCGACTAGCCCGGTTACTGATAACCTCTGTTAGAGGAGAGAAAGGAATGCACCCAATCCCTGGTGAAGCCCTGACCGTTTTCCTTTCTAGTGTCCCTCGTACTCCTCCCTGCCATCTGTGTCGCCCTTACTCCGCGTCTACCGTTTATGAGTTTACACCTGGGTTACGGTGACTGCTTCGGAGAATCGCATGCCTTTCTACCTCCCTCGCTGCGACCTCTCCCACGCCTCCCAGGGCTCTTGGGTTATGCCCTTGCCCTCTTCCGAGCCGTCCGTGGCACCCGCTGTCATCCCCATACGGCCAAGCTCCTAAGACTGACACTCAAGGCCCTCCGTAATCTGGCTTCAGTTTCACTTTCTAGACGTTTCAAGGAAGAACGGGGTCTAAATATCTGTGCACCTCTGCTCCGTTTCATATCTACCCACGAGGTTGATTTTTTTGTTTCTTCCAGTCCACGTATTTTGCACCTCCTTCTCTGCGAAGACTTCACTGAGAATCCAAGCGATTTGTGGATCCCTTCTCTCCCCTGAAGCTGTAAACAGTTTAACAAGACATGTGCGGAACTGCCATAAGGTAATCTACATCTTGTCTCCCTCTCTGGTATCTAACCTCCCCGCGAGTGGGGGTACGTCTCCGTGTTCTGTGCGGTTTTCAGCACAGTACTCTCTACACGTAGTGGATATTTGCTTTGGTAAGTGGACGAATAAGTGAATGAGTCACCAAGATAAGGGTATTGTCTTATTCTTTCTCGCTTTTTCCACTTTCAAGTTTCTTTAGTTAGTTTCTTCAGACAAAAGGTTTCTTTGTAGCTACACAGTGGCCAGGTCCACAGAATGTTGCAGATAGCTGCTGAAAACATCCCTCCTCCACTTGAGAATGGCTTGCTCTCCCTCTCAAGCGGAGAGAGCTGGGATTCGATATTTAATTAAGTGCCTCTGTTCACTTGGCATTTAGAGGCACTAGGGGGCGTTAGTGCTCTACACCCGGTGAAATGCCTGTTTCGTTTGTGATTTTCCTTTGTGGAAAACAACTATCCACAGAGTGTTTTGTGCCAATTTTCCATCCTTTTAGATTGTCGGAAAGCATTTTACCTACGTAGAAACAGAAAACGAATAGAAAGAGCGTTGCTTTGCGTTTAATAAAAGCTTAGGGCGGTCTCGGTGGTACGTTAGTGAAGTTATCTGGGGACACCTTAGCCACGTACATTGTGTTGGAGAGGCACCGAGAATTCAGGAGTTCTCAAAGTTCGAGGACACAGTTGCCTTACACGTAGGCTCGGTGGCAGCCGTGGACATGGCAGTGATTTGGAGAAATGTTGTATTAGTCGGCTCTTGCTGTGATAATGCTTTGCAACAAATCTCCCCAAACCTCACTTACGTAAAGAAGAATCTAGTTTTCTCGGACCTGTGGGCTAGCTGCAGCGGCTGTCTTGTAGACCTCTCGATGGCGGGTGTTGCTCCATGCCGTGGGTCAGTTTGAGGTCTGTCCCGCACACCTTACCGTGGAGCCCAACTGTGAGGCTGCAGGTCCCCGTCTTCTCGCAGAGTTCACTGGAAGGTAAGAGGTGAGCCCAACCACACAAGGCCACGTAAGGCCTCTGGGACTCATTGAAGGCCATCGTGTCTTCCCTTGGCCTCCTGGGAACCCCCTGGCCCCAGGATGCAGCTTCCGTAGCCCAGGGCAACCGGCGGAGGGGGGCGGGCGGGGCTGCAGGAGGGTGGAACGCCGAGGTCACAGAGGGTGTGGGTGTGGCCACCTCTGCTGTGACTGAACCAAGGGCAGGGGGGCAGGGGGTCCAGGGCAGGGCCCTCAGAGCCCGGTAGGCCCAGGGGGGCGGCGCAAGCACCTAGGCCCAGGCCGAAGAGCGCCTTCTTGGTCTGCCACGGCAGGCCGGCCTCTCGCCTTGCCACTCAGGCCGCCCTCCCACTTGAAGTGTGTGTGGCACGCGTCCGCGGAGTACACCTCGCTGCACAGGTAGCCGTGGGACTGGGCGTCGTAGCTTCCTGCGGGGCGGCCGGAGGTCCCGCAGGCGGGTGGGTCCCTGGCACAGACGCGCGGAGCGGCTCCCGCCCGGCCCCCCTGAGAACCGTCGCCGTTCCGTAAGGCGGGGCGCCTGCTTCAGAATGTAAATCACGTGTCCGCTCTATGGATACGCTGTTTAGTTTACCAGGCAAGACTTTCTTGGTGAAAGAAGCAGCGTTGGCTTGCATTCTCGAGCAGGCTTCTCATCTGGCTGTGCCCTGGTACGCTCTCTCTGGGTGTGCTAGTCCGCAGGGCAGGGCATCCCCTGGGCAGGGTGGAGCGTGATCTCTGCGGCCTCGTCCTGCAGCTCCTTCCTTTCATTCTCAATCATCCTGCCCACGGTGGCCTCCTCTCAGGCCTGCATACTTACAACGGCGCATTGCCCGTGCTGCCCCTCTGCAGGAAGTGTCCCTCTGTTTAGTTTGCAGCTGACTGATGCCGCCTCACCCTTCTCATCTCTTCTCAGGTGTCACTTGGTCAAGAAAGCGTCCCCTTACCTACTCAACTCATCATGTCCCCCTACCGTAGCTCACGTGACACCACGCACCTCTCGCTTATGGCCGTCGTCGCCTTTCACATCCAGTTTCAGGTAGGTAAGTTTACCCCGTGGTCCGTGAGGAAGAAGAGATCACGCCTGTTTTGCTTACTCTTGATTCCCAGCGACTAGCCCGGTTACTGATAACCTCTGTTAGAGGAGAGAAAGGAATGCACCCAATCCCTGGTGAAGCCCTGACCGTTTTCCTTTCTAGTGTCCCTCGTACTCCTCCCTGCCATCTGTGTCGCCCTTACTCCGCGTCTACCGTTTATGAGTTTACACCTGGGTTACGGTGACTGCTTCGGAGAATCGCATGCCTTTCTACCTCCCTCGCTGCGACCTCTCCCACGCCTCCCAGGGCTCTTGGGTTATGCCCTTGCCCTCTTCCGAGCCGTCCGTGGCACCCGCTGTCATCCCCATACGGCCAAGCTCCTAAGACTGACACTCAAGGCCCTCCGTAATCTGGCTTCAGTTTCACTTTCTAGACGTTTCAAGGAAGAACGGGGTCTAAATATCTGTGCACCTCTGCTCCGTTTCATATCTACCCACGAGGTTGATTTTTTTGTTTCTTCCAGTCCACCTATTTTGCACCTCCTTCTCTGCGAAGACTTCACTGAGAATCCAAGCGATTTGTGGATCCCTTCTCTCCCCTGAAGCTGTAAACAGTTTAACAAGACATGTGCGGAACTGCCGTAAGGTAATCTACATCTTGTCTCCCTCTCTGGTATCTAACCTCCCCGCGAGTGGGGGTACGTCTCCGTGTTCTGTGCGGTTTTCAGCACAGTACTCTCTACACGTAGTGGATATTTGCTTTGGTAAGTGGACGAATAAGTGAATGAGTCACCAAGATAAGGGTATTGTCTTATTCTTTCTCGCTTTTTCCACTTTCAAGTTTCTTTAGTTAGTTTCTTCAGACAAAAGGTTTCTTTGTAGCTACACAGTGGCCAGGTCCACAGAATGTTGCAGATAGCTGCTGAAAACATCCCTCCTCCACTTGAGAATGGCTTGCTCTCCCTCTCAAGCGGAGAGAGCTGGGATTCGATATTTAATTAAGTGCCTCTGTTCACTTGGCATTTAGAGGCACTAGGGGGCGTTAGTGCTCTACACCCGGTGAAATGCCTGTTTCGTTTGTGATTTTCCTTTGTGGAAAACAACTATCCACAGAGTGTTTTGTGCCAATTTTCCATCCTTTTAGATTGTCGGAAAGCATTTTACCTACGTAGAAACAGAAAACGAATAGAAAGAGCGTTGCTTTGCGTTTAATAAAAGCTTAGGGCGGTCTCGGTGGTACGTTAGTGAAGTTATCTGGGGACACCTTAGCCACGTACATTGTGTTGGAGAGGCACCGAGAATTCAGGAGTTCTCAAAGTTCGAGGACACAGTTGCCTTACACGTAGGCTCGGTGGCAGCCGTGGACATGGCAGTGATTTGGAGAAATGTTGTATTAGTCGGCTCTTGCTGTGATAATGCTTTGCAACAAATCTCCCCAAACCTCACTTACGTAAAGAAGAATCTAGTTTTCTCGGACCTGTGGGCTAGCTGCAGCGGCTGTCTTGTAGACCTCTCGATGGCGGGTGTTGCTCCATGCCGTGGGTCAGTTTGAGGTCTGTCCCGCACACCTTACCGTGGAGCCCAACTGTGAGGCTGCAGGTCCCCGTCTTCTCGCAGAGTTCACTGGAAGGTAAGAGGTGAGCCCAACCACACAAGGCCACGTAAGGCCTCTGGGACTCATTGAAGGCCATCGTGTCTTCCCTTGGCCTCCTGGGAACCCCCTGGCCCCAGGATGCAGCTTCCGTAGCCCAGGGCAACCGGTGGAGGGGGGCGGGCGGGGCTGCAGGAGGGTGGAACGCCGAGGTCACAGAGGGTGTGGGTGTGGCCACCTCTGCTGTGACTGAACCAAGGGCAGGGGGGCAGGGGGTCCAGGGCAGGGCCCTCAGAGCCCGGTAGGCCCAGGGGGGCGGCGCAAGCACCTAGGCCCAGGCCGAAGAGCGCCTTCTTGGTCTGCCACGGCAGGCCGGCCTCTCGCCTTGCCACTCAGGCCGCCCTCCCACTTGAAGTGTGTGTGGCACGCGTCCGCGGAGTACACCTCGCTGCACAGGTAGCCGTGGGACTGGGCGTCGTAGCTTCCTGCGGGGCGGCCGGAGGTCCCGCAGGCGGGTGGGTCCCTGGCACAGACGCGCGGAGCGGCTCCCGCCCGGCCCCCCTGAGAACCGTCGCCGTTCCGTAAGGCGGGGCGCCTGCTTCAGAATGTAAATCACGTGTCCGCTCTATGGATACGCTGTTTAGTTTACCAGGCAAGACTTTCTTGGTGAAAGAAGCAGCGTTGGCTTGCATTCTCGAGCAGGCTTCTCATCTGGCTGTGCCCTGGTACGCTCTCTCTGGGTGTGCTAGTCCGCAGGGCAGGGCATCCCCTGGGCAGGGTGGAGCGTGATCTCTGCGGCCTCGTCCTGCAGCTCCTTCCTTTCATTCTCAATCATCCTGCCCACGGTGGCCTCCTCTCAGGCCTGCATACTTACAACGGCGCATTGCCCGTGCTGCCCCTCTGCAGGAAGTGTCCCTCTGTTTAGTTTGCAGCTGACTGATGCCGCCTCACCCTTCTCATCTCTTCTCAGGTGTCACTTGGTCAAGAAAGCGTCCCCTTACCTACTCAACTCATCACGTCCCCCTACCGTAGCTCACGTGACACCACGCACCTCTCGCTTATGGCCGTCGTCGCCTTTCACATCCAGTTTCAGGTAGGTAAGTTTACCCCGTGGTCCGTGAGGAAGAAGAGATCACGCCTCTTTTGCTTACTCTTGATTCCCAGCGACTAGCCCGGTTACTGATAACCTCTGTTAGAGGAGAGAAAGGAATGCACCCAATCCCTGGTGAAGCCCTGACCGTTTTCCTTTCTAGTGTCCCTCGTACTCCTCCCTGCCATCTGTGTCGCCCTTACTCCGCGTCTACCGTTTATGAGTTTACACCTGGGTTACGGTGACTGCTTCGGAGAATCGCATGCCTTTCTACCTCCCTCGCTGCGACCTCTCCCACGCCTCCCAGGGCTCTTGGGTTATGCCCTTGCCCTCTTCCGAGCCGTCCATGGCACCCGCTGTCATCCCCATACGGCCAAGCTCCTAAGACTGACACTCAAGGCCCTCCGTAATCTGGCTTCAGTTTCACTTTCTAGACGTTTCAAGGAAGAACGGGGTCTAAATATCTGTGCACCTCTGCTCCGTTTCATATCTACCCACGAGGTTGATTTTTTTGTTTCTTCCAGTCCACCTATTTTGCACCTCCTTCTCTGCGAAGACTTCACTGAGAATCCAAGCGATTTGTGGATCCCTTCTCTCCCCTGAAGCTGTAAACAGTTTAACAAGACATGTGCGGAACTGCCGTAAGGTAATCTACATCTTGTCTCCCTCTCTGGTATCTAACCTCCCCGCGAGTGGGGGTACGTCTCCGTGTTCTGTGCGGTTTTCAGCACAGTACTCTCTACACGTAGTGGATATTTGCTTTGGTAAGTGGACGAATAAGTGAATGAGTCACCAAGATAAGGGTATTGTCTTATTCTTTCTCGCTTTTTCCACTTTCAAGTTTCTTTAGTTAGTTTCTTCAGACAAAAGGTTTCTTTGTAGCTACACAGTGGCCAGGTCCACAGAATGTTGCAGATAGCTGCTGAAAACATCCCTCCTCCACTTGAGAATGGCTTGCTCTCCCTCTCAAGCGGAGAGAGCTGGGATTCGATATTTAATTAAGTGCCTCTGTTCACTTGGCATTTAGAGGCACTAGGGGGCGTTAGTGCTCTACACCCGGTGAAATGCCTGTTTCGTTTGTGATTTTCCTTTGTGAAAAACAACTATCCACAGAGTGTTTTGTGCCAATTTTCCATCCTTTTAGATTGTCGGAAAGCATTTTACCTACGTAGAAACAGAAAACGAATAGAAAGAGCGTTGCTTTGCGTTTAATAAAAGCTTAGGGCGGTCTCGGTGGTACGTTAGTGAAGTTATCTGGGGACACCTTAGCCACGTACATTGTGTTGGAGAGGCACCGAGAATTCAGGAGTTCTCAAAGTTCGAGGACACAGTTGCCTTACATGTAGGCTCGGTGGCAGCCATGGACATGGCAGTGATTTGGAGAAATGTTGTATTAGTCGGCTCTTGCTGTGATAATGCTTTGCAACAAATCTCCCCAAACCTCACTTACGTAAAGAAGAATCTAGTTTTCTCGGACCTGTGGGCTAGCTGCAGCGGCTGTCTTGTAGACCTCTCGATGGCGGGTGTTGCTCCATGCCGTGGGTCAGTTTGAGGTCTGTCCCGCACACCTTACCGTGGAGCCCAACTGTGAGGCTGCAGGTCCCCATCTTCTCGCAGAGTTCACTGGAAGGTAAGAGGTGAGCCCAACCACACAAGGCCACGTAAGGCCTCTGGGACACATTGAAGGCCATCGTGTCTTCCCTTGGCCTCCTGGGAACCCCCTGGCCCCAGGATGCGGCTTCCGTAGCCCAGGGCAACCGGCGGAGGGGGGCGGGCGGGGCTGCAGGAGGGTGGAACGCCGAGGTCACAGAGGGTGTGGGTGTGGCCACCTCTGCTGTGACTGAACCAAGGGCAGGGGGGCAGGGGGTCCAGGGCAGGGCCCTCAGAGCCCGGTAGGCCCAGGGGGGCGGCGCAAGCACCTAGGCCCAGGCCGAAGAGCGCCTTCTTGGTCTGCCACGGCAGGCCGGCCTCTCGCCTTGCCACTCAGGCCGCCCTCCCACTTGAAGTGTGTGTGGCACGCGTCCGCGGAGTACACCTCGCTGCACAGGTAGCCGTGGGACTGGGCGTCGTAGCTTCCTGCGGGGCGGCCGGAGGTCCCGCAGGCGGGTGGGTCCCTGGCACAGACGCGCGGAGCGGCTCCCGCCCGGCCCCCCTGAGAACCGTCGCCGTTCCGTAAGGCGGGGCGCCTGCTTCAGAATGTAAATCACGTGTCTGCTCTATGGATACGCTGTTTAGTTTACCAGGCAAGACTTTCTTGGTGAAAGAAGCAGCGTTGGCTTGCATTCTCGAGCAGGCTTCTCATCTGGCTGTGCACTGGTACGCTCTCTCTGGGTGTGCTAGTCCGCAGGGCAGGGCATCCCCTGGGCAGGGTGGAGCGTGATCTCTGCGGCCTCGTCCTGCAGCTCCTTCCTTTCATTCTCAATCATCCTGCCCACGGTGGCCTCCTCTCAGGCCTGCATACTTACAAGGGCGCATTGCCCGTGCTGCCCCTCTGCAGGAAGTGTCCCTCTGTTTAGTTTGCAGCTGACTGATGCCGCCTCACCCTTCTCATCTCTTCTCAGGTGTCACTTGGTCAAGAAAGCGTCCCCTTACCTACTCAACTCATCACGTCCCCCTACCGTAGCTCACGTGACACCACGCACCTCTCGCTTATGGCCGTCGTCGCCTTTCACATCCAGTTTCAGGTAGGTAAGTTTACCCCGTGGTCCATGAGGAAGAAGAGATCACGCCTGTTTTGCTTACTCTTGATTCCCAGCGACTAGCCCGGTTACTGATAACCTCTGTTAGAGGAGAGAAAGGAATGCACCCAATCCCTGGTGAAGCCCTGACCGTTTTCCTTTCTAGTGTCCCTCGTACTCCTCCCTGCCATCTGTGTCGCCCTTACTCCGCGTCTACCGTTTATGAGTTTACACCTGGGTTACGGTGACTGCTTCGGAGAATCGCATGCCTTTCTACCTCCCTCGCTGCGACCTCTCCCACGCCTCCCAGGGCTCTTGGGTTATGCCCTTGCCCTCTTCCGAGCCGTCCGTGGCACCCGCTGTCATCCCCATACGGCCAAGCTCCTAAGACTGACACTCAAGGCCCTCCGTAATCTGGCTTCAGTTTCACTTTCTAGACGTTTCAAGGAAGAACGGGGTCTAAATATCTGTGCACCTCTGCTCCGTTTCATATCTACCCACGAGGTTGATTTTTTTGTTTCTTCCAGTCCACCTATTTTGCACCTCCTTCTCTGCGAAGCCTTCACTGAGAATCCAAGCGATTTGTGGATCCCTTCTCTCCCCTGAAGGTGTAAACAGTTTAACAAGACATGTGCGGAACTGCCGTAAGGTAATCTACATCTTGTCTCCCTCTCTGGTATCTAACCTCCCCGCGAGTGGGGGTACGTCTCCGTGTTCTGTGCGGTTTTCAGCACAGTACTCTCTACACGTAGTGGATATTTGCTTTGGTAAGTGGACGAATAAGTGAATGAGTCACCAAGATAAGGGTATTGTCTTATTGTTTCTCGCTTTTTCCACTTTCAAGTTTCTTTAGTTAGTTTCTTCAGACAAAAGGTTTCTTTGTAGCTACACAGTGGCCAGGTCCACAGAATGTTGCAGATAGCTGCTGAAAACATCCCTCCTCCACTTGAGAATGGCTTGCTCTCCCTCTCAAGCGGAGAGAGCTGGGATTCGATATTTAATTAAGTGCCTCTGTTCACTTGGCATTTAGAGGCACTAGGGGGCGTTAGTGCTCTACACCCGGTGAAATGCCTGTTTCGTTTGTGATTTTCCTTTGTGGAAAACAACTATCCACAGAGTGTTTTGTGCCAATTTTCCATCCTTTTAGATTGTCGGAAAGCATTTTACCTACGTAGAAACAGAAAACGAATAGAAAGAGCGTTGCTTTGCGTTTAATAAAAGCTTAGGGCGGTCTCGGTGGTACGTTAGTGAAGTTATCTGGGGACACCTTAGCCACGTACATTGTGTTGGAGAGGCACCGAGAATTCAGGAGTTCTCAAAGTTCGAGGACACAGTTGCCTTACACGTAGGCTCGGTGGCAGCCGTGGACATGGCAGTGATTTGGAGAAATGTTGTATTAGTCGGCTCTTGCTGTGATAATGCTTTGCAACAAATCTCCCCAAACCTCACTTACGTAAAGAAGAATCTAGTTTTCTCGGACCTGTGGGCTAGCTGCAGCGGCTGTCTTGTAGACCTCTCGATGGCGGGTGTTGCTCCATGCCGTGGGTCAGTTTGAGGTCTGTCCCGCACACCTTACCGTGGAGCCCAACTGTGAGGCTGCAGGTCCCCGTCTTCTCGCAGAGTTCACTGGAAGGTAAGAGGTGAGCCCAACCACACAAGGCCACGTAAGGCCTCTGGGACTCATTGAAGGCCATCGTGTCTTCCCTTGGCCTCCTGGGAACCCCCTGGCCCCAGGATGCAGCTTCCGTAGCCCAGGGCAACCGGCGGAGGGGGGCGGGCGGGGCTGCAGGAGGGTGGAACGCCGAGGTCACAGAGGGTGTGGGTGTGGCCACCTCTGCTGTGACTGAACCAAGGGCAGGGGGGCAGGGGGTCCAGGGCAGGGCCCTCAGAGCCCGGTAGGCCCAGGGGGGCGGCGCAAGCACCTAGGCCCAGGCCGAAGAGCGCTTTCTTGGTCTGCGCGGCAGGCCGGCCTCTCGCCTTGCCACTCAGGCCGCCCTCCCACTTGAAGTGTGTGTGGCACGCGTCCGCGGAGTACACCTCGCTGCACAGGTAGCCGTGGGACTGGGCGTCGTAGCTTCCTGCGGGGCGGCCGGAGGTCCCGCAGGCGGGTGGGTCCCTGGCACAGACGCGCGGAGCGGCTCCCGCCCGGCCCCCCTGAGAACCGTCGCCGTTCCGTAAGGCGGGGCGCCTGCTTCAGAATGTAAATCACGTGTCCGCTCTATGGATACGCTGTTTAGTTTACCAGGCAAGACTTTCTTGGTGAAAGAAGCAGCGTTGGCTTGCATTCTCGAGCAGGCTTCTCATCTGGCTGTGCCCTGGTATGCTCTCTCTGGGTGTGCTAGTCCGCAGGGCAGGGCATCCCCTGGGCAGGGTGGAGCGTGATCTCTGCGGCCTCGTCCTGCAGCTCCTTCCTTTCATTCTCAATCATCCTGCCCACGGTGGCCTCCTCTCAGGCCTGCATACTTACAACGGCACATTGCCCGTGCTGCCCCTCTGCAGGAAGTGTCCCTCTGTTTAGTTTGCAGCTGACTGATGCCGCCTCACCCTTCTCATCTCTTCTCAGGTGTCACTTGGTCAAGAAAGCGTCCCCTTACCTACTCAACTCATCACGTCCCCCTACCGTAGCTCACGTGACACCACGCACCTCTCGCTTATGGCCGTCGTCGCCTTTCACATCCAGTTTCAGGTAGGTAAGTTTACGCCGTGGTCCGTGAGGAAGAAGAGATCACGCCTGTTTTGCTTACTCTTGATTCCCAGCGACTAGCCCGGTTACTGATAACCTCTGTTAGAGGAGAGAAAGGAATGCACCCAATCCCTGGTGAAGCCCTGACCGTTTTCCTTTCTAGTGTCCCTCGTACTCCTCCCTGCCATCTGTGTCGCCCTTACTCCGCGTCTACCGTTTATGAGTTTACACCTGGGTTACGGTGACTGCTTCGGAGAATCGCATGCCTTTCTACCTCCCTCGCTGCGACCTCTCCCACGCCTCCCAGGGCTCTTGGGTTATGCCCTTGCCCTCTTCCGAGCCGTCCGTGGCACCCGCTGTCATCCCCATACGGCCAAGCTCCTAAGACTGACACTCAAGGCCCTCCGTAATCTGGCTTCAGTTTCACTTTCTAGACGTTTCAAGGAAGAACGGGGTCTAAATATCTGTGCACCTCTGCTCCGTTTCATATCTACCCACGAGGTTGATTTTTTTGTTTCTTCCAGTCCACCTATTTTGCACCTCCTTCTCTGCGAAGACTTCACTGAGAATCCAAGCGATTTGTGGATCCCTTCTCTCCCCTGAAGCTGTAAACAGTTTAACAAGACATGTGCGGAACTGCCGTAAGGTAATCTACATCTTGTCTCCCTCTCTGGTATCTAACCTCCCCGCGAGTGGGGGTACGTCTCCGTGTTCTGTGCGGTTTTCAGCACAGTACTCTCTACACGTAGTGGATATTTGCTTTGGTAAGTGGACGAATAAGTGAATGAGTCACCAAGATAAGGGTATTGTCTTATTCTTTCTCGCTTTTTCCACTTTCAAGTTTCTTTAGTTAGTTTCTTCAGACAAAAGGTTTCTTTGTAGCTACACAGTGGCCAGGTCCACAGAATGTTGCAGATAGCTGCTGAAAACATCCCTCCTCCACTTGAGAATGGCTTGCTCTCCCTCTCAAGCGGAGAGAGCTGGGATTCGATATTTAATTAAGTGCCTCTGTTCACTTGGCATTTAGAGGCACTAGGGGGCGTTAGTGCTCTACACCCGGTGAAATGCCTGTTTCGTTTGTGATTTTCCTTTGTGAAAAACAACTATCCACAGAGTGTTTTGTGCCAATTTTCCATCCTTTTAGATTGTCGGAAAGCATTTTACCTACGTAGAAACAGAAAACGAATAGAAAGAGCGTTGCTTTGCGTTTAATAAAAGCTTAGGGCGGTCTCGGTGGTACGTTAGTGAAGTTATCTGGGGACACCTTAGCCACGTACATTGTGTTGGAGAGGCACCGAGAATTCAGGAGTTCTCAAAGTTCGAGGACACAGTTGCCTTACACGTAGGCTCGGTGGCAGCCGTGGACATGGCAGTGATTTGGAGAATGTTGTATTAGTCGGCTCTTGCTGTGATAATGCTTTGCAACAAATCTCCCCAAAAGTCACTTACGTAAAGAAGAATCTAGTTTTCTCGGACCTGTGGGCTAGCTGCAGCGGCTGTCTTGTAGACCTCTCGATGGCGGGTGTTGCTCCATGCCGTGGGTCAGTTTGAGGTCTGTCCCGCACACCTTACCGTGGAGCCCAACTGTGAGGCTGCAGGTCCCCGTCTTCTCGCAGAGTTCACTGGAAGGTAAGAGGTGAGCCCAACCACACAAGGCCACGTAAGGCCTCTGCGACTCATTGAAGGCCATCGTGTCTTCCCTTGGCCTCCTGGGAACCCCCTGGCCCCAGGATGCAGCTTCCGTAGCCCAGGTCAACCGGCGGAGGGGGGCGGGCGGGGCTGCAGGAGGGTGGAACGCCGAGGTCACAGAGGGTGTGGGTGTGGCCACCTCTGCTGTGACTGAACCAAGGGCAGGGGGGCAGGGGGTCCAGGGCAGGGCCCTCAGAGCCCGGTAGGCCGAGGGGGGCGGCGCAAGCACCTAGGCCCAGGCCGAAGAGCGCCTTCTTGGTCTGCGCGGCAGGCCGGCCTCTCGCCTTGCCACTCAGGCCGCCCTCCCACTTGAAGTGTGTGTGGCACGCGTCCGCGGAGTACACCTCGCTGCACAGGTAGCCGTGGGACTGGGCGTCGTAGCTTCCTGCGGGGCTGCCGGAGGTCCCGCAGGCGGGTGGGTCCCTGGCACAGACGCGCGGAGCGGCTCCCGCCCGGCCCCCCTGAGAACCGTCGCCGTTCCGTAAGGCGGGGCGCCTGCTTCAGAATGTAAATCACGTGTCCGCTCTATGGATACGCTGTTTAGTTTACCAGGCAAGACTTTCTTGGTGAAAGAAGCAGCGTTGGCTTGCATTCTCGAGCAGGCTTCTCATCTGGCTGTGCACTGGTACGCTCTCTCTGGGTGTGGTAGTCCGCAGGGCAGGGCATCTCCTGGGCAGGGTGGAGCGTGATCTCTGCGGCCTCGTCCTGCAGCTCCTTCCTTTCATTCTCAATCATCCTGCCCACGGTGGCCTCCTCTCAGGCCTGCATACTTACAACGGCGCATTGCCCGTGCTGCCCCTCTGCAGGAAGTGTCCCTCTGTTTAGTTTGCAGCTGACTGATGCCGCCTCACCCTTCTCATCTCTTCTCAGGTGTCACTTGGTCAAGAAAGCGTCCCCTTACCTACTCAACTCATCACGTCCCCCTACCGTAGCTCACGTGACACCACGCACCTCTCGCTTATGGCCGTCGTCGCCTTTCACATCCAGTTTCAGGTAGGTAAGTTTACGCCGTGGTCCGTGAGGAAGAAGAGATCACGCCTGTTTTGCTTACTCTTGATTCCCAGCGACTAGCCCGGTTACTGATAACCTCTGTTAGAGGAGAGAAAGGAATGCACCCAATCCCTGGTGAAGCCCTGACCGTTTTCCTTTCTAGTGTCCCTCGTACTCCTCCCTGCCATCTGTGTCGCCCTTACTCCGCGTCTACCGTTTATGAGTTTACACCTGGGTTACGGTGACTGCTTCGGAGAATCGCATGCCTTTCTACCTCCCTCGCTGCGACCTCTCCCACGCCTCCCAGGGCTCTTGGGTTATGCCCTTGCCCTCTTCCGAGCCGTCCGTGGCACCCGCTGTCATACCCATACGGCCAAGCTCCTAAGACTGACACTCTAGGCCCTCCGTAATTTGGCTTCAGTTTCACTTTCTAGACGTTTCAAGGAAGAGCGGGGTCTAAATATCTGTGCACCTCTGCTCCGTTTCATATCTACCCACGAGGTTAATTTTTTTGTTTCTTCCAGTCCACCTCTTTTGGACCTCCTACTCTGCGAAGACTTCACTGAGAATCCAAGCGATTTGTGGATCCCTTCTCTCCCCTGAAGCTGTAAACAGTTTAACAAGACATGTGCGGAACTGCCGTAAGGTAATCTACATCTTGTCTCCCTCTCTGGTATCTAACCTCCCCGCGAGTGGGGGTACGTCTCCGTGTTCTGTGCGGTTTTCAGCACAGTACTCTCTACACGTAGTGGATATTTGCTTTGGTAAGTGAACGAATAAGTGAATGAGTCACCAAGATAAGGGTATTGTCTCATTCTTTCTCGCTTTTTCCACTTTCAAGTTTCTTTAGTTAGTTTCCTCAGACAAAAGGTTTCTTTGTAGCTACACAGTGGCCAGGTCCACAGAATGTTGCAGATAGCTGCTGAAAACATCCCTCCTCCACTTGAGAATGGCTTGCTCTCCCTCTCAAGCGGAGAGAGCTGGGATTCGATATTTAATTAAGTGCCTCTGTTCACTTGGCATTTAGAGGCACTAGGGGGCGTTAGTGCTCTACACCCGGTGAAATGCCTGTTTCGTTTGTGATTTTCCTTTGTGGAAAACAACTATCCACAGAGTGTTTTGTGCCAATTTTCCATCCTTTTAGATTGTCGGAAAGCATTTTACCTACGTAGAAACAGAAAACGAATAGAAAGAGCGTTGCTTTGCGTTTAATAAAAGCTTAGGGCGGTCTCGGTGGTACGTTAGTGAAGTTATCTGGGGACACCTTAGCCACGTACATTGTGTTGGAGAGGCACCGAGAATTCAGGAGTTCTCAAAGTTCGAGGACACAGTTGCCTTACAGGTAGGCTCGGTGGCAGCCGTGGACATGGCAGTGATTTGGAGAATGTTGTATTAGTCGGCTCTTGCTGTGATAATGCTTTGCAACAAATCTCCCCAAAACTCACTTACGTAAAGAAGAATCTAGTTTTCTCGGACCTGTGGGCTAGCTGCAGCGGCTGTCTTGTAGACCTCTCGATGGCGGGTGTTGCTCCATGCCGTGGGTCAGTTTGAGGTCTGTCCCGCACACCTTACCGTGGAGCCCAACTGTGAGGCTGCAGGTCCCCGTCTTCTCGCAGAGTTCACTGGAAGGTAAGAGGTGAGCCCAACCACACAAGGCCACGTAAGGCCTCTGCGACTCATTGAAGGCCATCGTGTCTTCCCTTGGCCTCCTGGGAAACCCTGGCCCCAGGATGCAGCTTCCGTAGCCCAGGTCAACCGGCGGAGGGGGGCGGGCGGGGCTGCAGGAGGGTGGAACGCCGAGGTCACAGAGGGTGTGGGTGTGGCCACCTCTGCTGTGACTGAACCAAGGGCAGGGGGGCAGGGGGTCCAGGGCAGGGCCCTCAGAGCCCGGTAGGCCCAGGGGTGCGGCGCAAGCACCTAGGCCCAGGCCAAAGAGCGCCTTCTTGGTCTGCCGCGGCAGGCCGGCCTCTCGCCTTGCCACTCAGGCCGCCCTCCCACTTGAAGTGTGTATGGCACGCGTCCGCAGAGTACACCTCGCTGCACAGGTAGCCGTGGGACTGGGCGTCGTAGCTTCCTGCGGGGCGGCCGGAGGTCCCGCAGGCGGGTGGGTCCCTGGCACAGACGCGCGGAGCGGCTCCCGCCCGGCCCCCCTGAGAACCGTCGCCGTTCCGTAAGGCGGGGCGCCTGCTTCAGAATGTAAATCACGTGTCCGCTCTATGGATACGCTGTTTAGTTTACCAGGCAAGACTTTCTTGGTGAAAGAAGCAGTGTTGGCTTGCATTCTCGAGCAGGCTTCTCATCTGGCTGTGCACTGGTACGCTCTCTCTGGGTGTGCTAGTCCGCAGGGCAGGGCATCCCCTGGGCAGGGTGGAGCGTGATCTCTGTGGCCTCGTCCTGCAGCTCCTTCCTTTCATTCTCAATCATCCTGCCCACGGTGGCCTCCTCTCAGGCCTGCATACTTACAACGGCGCATTGCCCGTGCTGCCCCTCTGCAGGAAGTGTCCCTCTGTTTAGTTTGCAGCTGACTGATGCCGCCTCACCCTTCTCATCTCTTCTCAGGTGTCACTTGGTCAAGAAAGCGTCCCCTTACCTACTCAACTCATCACGTCCCCCTACCGTAGCTCACGTGACACCACGCACCTCTCGCTTATGGCCGTCGTCGCCTTTCACATCCAGTTTCAGGTAGGTAAGTTTACGCCGTGGTCCGTGAGGAAGAAGAGATCACGCCTGTTTTGCTTACTCTTGATTCCCAGCGACTAGCCCGGTTACTGATAACCTCTGTTAGAGGAGAGAAAGGAATGCACCCAATCCCTGGTGAAGCCCTGACCGTTTTCCTTTCTAGTGTCCCTCGTACTCCTCCCTGCCATCTGTGTCGCCCTTACTCCGCGTCTACCGTTTATGAGTTTACACCTGGGTTACGGTGACTGCTTCGGAGAATCGCATGCCTTTCTACCTCCCTCGCTGCGACCTCTCCCACGCCTCCCAGGGCTCTTGGGTTATGCCCTTGCCCTCTTCCGAGCCGTCCGTGGCACCCGCTGTCATACCCATACGGCCAAGCTCCTAAGACTGACACTCTAGGCCTTCCGTAATTTGGCTTCAGTTTCACTTTCTAGACGTTTCAAGGAAGAGCGGGGTCTAAATATCTGTGCAGCTGTGCTCCGTTTCATATCTACCCACGAGGTTAATTTTTTTGTTTCTTCCAGTCCACCTGTTTTGGACCTCCTTCTCTGCGAAGAGTTCACTGAGAATCCAAGCGATTTGTGGATCCCTTCTCTCCCCTGAAGCTGTAAACAGTTTAACAAGACATGTGCGGAACTGCCGTAAGGTAATCTACATCTTGTCTCCCTCTCTGGTATCTAACCTCCCCGCGAGTGGGGGTACGTCTCCGTGTTCTGTGCGGTTTTCAGCACAGTAGTCTCTATACGTAGTGGATATTTGCTTTGGTAAGTGAACGAATAAGTGAATGAGTCACCAAGATAAGGGTATTGTCTCATTCTTTCTCGCTTTTTCCACTTTCAAGTTTCTTTAGTTAGTTTCCTCAGACAAAAGGTTTCTTTGTAGCTACACAGTGGCCAGGTCCACAGAATGTTGCAGATAGCTGCTGAAAACATCACTCCTCCACTTGAGAATGGCTTGCTCTCCCTCTCAAGCCTAGAGAGAGCTGGGATTCGATATTTAATTAAGTGCCTCTGTTCACTTGGCATTTAGAGGCACTAGGGGGCGTTAGTGCTCTACAGCCGGTGAAATGCCTGTTTCGTTTGTGATTTTCCTTTGTGGAAAACAACTATCCACAGAGTGTTTTGTGCCAATTTTCCATCCTTTTAGATTGTCGGAAAGCATTTTACCTACGTAGAAACAGAAAACGAATAGAAAGAGCGTTGCTTTGCGTTTAATAAAAGCTTAGGGCGGTCTCGGTGGTACGTTAGTGAAGTTATCTGGGGACACCTTAGCCACGTACATTGTGTTGGAGAGGCACCGAGAATTCAGGAGTTCTCAAAGTTCGAGGACACAGTTGCCTTACACGTAGGCTCGGTGGCAGCCGTGGACATGGCAGTGATTTGGAGAATGTTGTATTAGTCGGCTCTTGCTGTGATAATGCTTTGCAACAAATCTCCCCAAAACTCACTTACGTAAAGAAGAATCTAGTTTTCTCGGACCTGTGGGCTAGCTGCAGCGGCTGTCTTGTAGACCTCTCGATGGCGGGTGTTGCTCCATGCCGTGGGTCAGTTTGAGGTCTGTCCCGCACACCTTACCGTGGAGCCCAACTGTGAGGCTGCAGGTCCCCGTCTTCTCGCAGAGTTCACTGGAAGGTAAGAGGTGAGCCCAACCACACAAGGCCACGTAAGGCCTCTGCGACTCATTGAAGGCCATCGTGTCTTCCCTTGGCCTCCTGGGAACCCCCTGGCCCCAGGATGCAGCTTCCGTAGCCCAGGTCAACCGGCGGAGGGGGGCGGGCGGGGCTGCAGGAGGGTGGAACGCCGAGGTCACAGAGGGTGTGGGTGTGGCCACCTCTGCTGTGACTGAACCAAGGGCAGGGGGGCAGGGGGTCCAGGGCAGGGCCCTCAGAGCCCGGTAGGCCCAGGGGGGCGGCGCAAGCACCTAGGCCCAGGCCGAAGAGCGCCTTCTTGGTCTGCGCGGCAGGCCGGCCTCTCGCCTTGCCACTCAGGCCGCCCTCCCACTTGAAGTGTGTGTGGCACGCGTCCGCGGAGTACACCTCGCTGCACAGGTAGCCGTGGGACTGGGCGTCGTAGCTTCCTGCGGGGCGGCCGGAGGTCCCGCAGGCGGGTGGGTCCCTGGCACAGACGCGCGGAGCGGCTCCCGCCCGGCCCCCCTGAGAACCGTCGCCGTTCCGTAAGGCGGGGCGCCTGCTTCAGAATGTAAATCACGTGTCCGCTCTATGGATACGCTGTTTAGTTTACCAGGCAAGACTTTCTTGGTGAAAGAAGCAGCATTGTCTTGCATTCTCGAGAGGCTTCTCATCTGGCTGTGCACTGGTACGCTCTCTCTGGGTGTGCTAGTCCGCAGGGCAGGGCATCTCCTGGGCAGGGTGGAGCGTGATCTCTGCGGCCTCGTCCTGCAGCTCCTTCCTTTCATTCTCAATCATCCTGCCCACGGTGGCCTCCTCTCAGGCCTGCATACTTACAACGGCGCATTGCCCGTGCTGCCCCTCTGCAGGAAGTGTCCCTCTGTTTAGTTTGCAGCTGACTGATGCCGCCTCACCCTTCTCATCTCTTCTCAGGTGTCACTTGGTCAAGAAAGCGTCCCCTTACCTACTCAACTCATCACGTCCCCCTACCGTAGCTCACGTGACACCACGCACCTCTCGCTTATGGCCGTCGTCGCCTTTCACATCCAGTTTCAGGTAGGTAAGTTTACGCCGTGGTCCGTGAGGAAGAAGAGATCACGCCTGTTTTGCTTACTCTTGATTCCCAGCGACTAGCCCGGTTACTGATAACCTCTGTTAGAGGAGAGAAAGGAATGCACCCAATCCCTGGTGAAGCCCTGACCGTTTTCCTTTCTAGTGTCCCTCGTACTCCTCCCTGCCATCTGTGTCGCCCTTACTCCGCGTCTACCGTTTATGAGTTTACACCTGGGTTACGGTGACTGCTTCGGAGAATCGCATGCCTTTCTACCTCCCTCGCTGCGACCTCTCCCACGCCTCCCAGGGCTCTTGGGTTATGCCCTTGCCCTCTTCCGAGCCGTCCGTGGCACCCGCTGTCATACCCATACGGCCAAGCTCCTAAGACTGACACTCTAGGCCCTCCGTAATTTGGCTTCAGTTTCACTTTCTAGACGTTTCAAGGAAGAGCGGGGTCTAAATATCTGTGCACCTCTGCTCCGTTTCATATCTACCCACGAGGTTAATTTTTTTGTTTCTTCCAGTCCACCTATTTTGGACCTCCTACTCTGCGAAGACTTCACTGAGAATCCAAGCGATTTGTGGATCCCTTCTCTCCCCTGAAGCTGTAAACAGTTTAACAAGACATGTGCGGAACTGCCGTAAGGTAATCTACATCTTGTCTCCCTCTCTGGTATCTAACCTCCCCGCGAGTGGGGGTACGTCTCCGTGTTCTGTGCGGTTTTCAACACAGTACTCTCTACACGTAGTGGATATTTGCTTTGGTAAGTGAACGAATAAGTGAATGAGTCACCAAGATAAGGGTATTGTCTCATTCTTTCTCGCTTTTTCCACTTTCAAGTTTCTTTAGTTAGTTTCCTCAGACAAAAGGTTTCTTTGTAGCTACACAGTGGCCAGGTCCACAGAATGTTGCAGATAGCTGCTGAAAACATCCCTCCTCCACTTGAGAATGGCTTGCTCTCCCTCTCAAGCGGAGAGAGCTGGGATTCGATATTTAATTAAGTGCCTCTGTTCACTTGGCATTTAGAGGCACTAGGGGGCGTTAGTGCTCTACACCCGGTGAAATGCCTGTTTCGTTTGTGATTTTCCTTTGTGGAAAACAACTATCCACAGAGTGTTTTGTGCCAATTTTCCATCCTTTTAGATTGTCGGAAAGCATTTTACCTACGTAGAAACAGAAAACGAATAGAAAGAGCGTTGCTTTGCGTTTAATAAAAGCTTAGGGCGGTCTCGGTGGTACGTTAGGGAAGTTATCTGGGGACACCTTAGCCACGTACATTGTGTTGGAGAGGCACCGAGAATTCAGGAGTTCTCAAAGTTCGAGGACACAGTTGCCTTACACGTAGGCTCGGTGGCAGCCGTGGACATGGCAGTGATTTGGAGAATGTTGTATTAGTCGGCTCTTGCTGTGATAATGCTTTGCAACAAATCTCCCCAAAACTCACTTACGTAAAGAAGAATCTAGTTTTCTCGGACCTGTGGGCTAGCTGCAGCGGCTGTCTTGTAGACCTCTCGATGGCGGGTGTTGCTCCATGCCGTGGGTCAGTTTGAGGTCTGTCCCGCACACCTTACCGTGGAGCCCAACTGTGAGGCTGCAGGTCCCCGTCTTCTCGCAGAGTTCACTGGAAGGTAAGAGGTGAGCCCAACCACACAAGGCCACGTAAGGCCTCTGCGACTCATTGAAGGCCATCGTGTCTTCCCTTGGCCTCCTGGGAACCCCCTGGCCCCAGGATGCAGCTTCCGTAGCCCAGGTCAACCGGCGGAGGGGGGCGGGCGGGGCTGCAGGAGGGTGGAACGCCGAGGTCACAGAGGGTGTGGGTGTGGCCACCTCTGCTGTGACTGAACCAAGGGCAGGGGGGCAGGGGGTCCAGGGCAGGGCCCTCAGAGCCCGGTAGGCCCAGGGGGGCGGCGCAAGCACCTAGGCCCAGGCCGAAGAGCGCCTTCTTGGTCTGCGCGGCAGGCCGGCCTCTCGCCTTGCCACTCAGGCCGCCCTCCCACTTGAAGTGTGTGTGGCACGCGTCCGCGGAGTACACCTCGCTGCACAGGTAGCCGTGGGACTGGGCGTCGTAGCTTCCTGCGGGGCGGCCGGAGGTCCCGCAGGCGGGTGGGTCCCTGGCACAGACGCGCGGAGCGGCTCCCGCCCGGCCCCCCTGAGAACCGTCGCCGTTCCGTAAGGCGGGGCGCCTGCTTCAGAATGTAAATCACGTGTCCGCTCTATGGATACGCTGTTTAGTTTACCAGGCAAGACTTTCTTGGTGAAAGAAGCAGTGTTGGCTTGCATTCTCAAGCAGGCTTCTCATCTGGCTGTGCACTGGTACGCTCTCTCTGGGTGTGCTAGTCCGCAGGGCAGGGCATCCCCTGGGCAGGGTGGAGCGTGATCTCTGCGACCTCGTCCTGCAGCTCCTTCCTTTCATTCTCAATCATCCTGCCCACGGTGGCCTCCTCTCAGGCCTGCATACTTACAACGGCGCATTGCCCGTGCTGCCCCTCTGCAGGAAGTGTCCCTCTGTTTAGTTTGCAGCTGACTGATGCCGCCTCACCCTTCTCATCTCTTCTCAGGTGTCACTTGGTCAAGAAAGCGTCCCCTTACCTACTAAACTCATCACGTCCCCCTACCGTAGCTCACGTGACACCACGCACCTCTCGCTTATGGCCGTCGTCGCCTTTCACATCCAGTTTCAGGTAGGTAAGTTTACGCCGTGGTCCGTGAGGAAGAAGAGATCACGCCTGTTTTGCTTACTCTTGATTCCCAGCGACTAGCCCGGTTACTGATAACCTCTGTTAGAGGAGAGAAAGGAATGCACCCAATCCCTGGTGAAGCCCTGACCGTTTTCCTTTCTAGTGTCCCTCGTACTCCTCCCTGCCATCTGTGTCGCCCTTACTCCGCGTCTACCGTTTATGAGTTTACACCTGGGTTACGGTGACTGCTTCGGAGAATCGCATGCCTTTCTACCTCCCTCGCTGCGACCTCTCCCACGCCTCCCAGGGCTCTTGGGTTATGCCCTTGCCCTCTTCCGAGCCGTCCGTGGCACCCGCTGTCATCCCCATACGGCCAAGCTCCTAAGACTGACACTCTAGGCCCTCCGTAATTTGGCTTCAGTTTCACTTTCTAGACGTTTCAAGGAAGAGCGGGGTCTAAATATCTGTGCACCTCTGCTCCGTTTCATATCTACCCACGAGGTTAATTTTTTTGTTTCTTCCAGTCCACCTGTTTTGGACCTCCTTCTCTGCGAAGAGTTCACTGAGAATCCAAGCGATTTGTGGATCCCTTCTCTCCCCTGAAGCTGTAAACAGTTTAACAAGACATGTGCGGAACTGCCGTAAGGTAATCTACATCTTGTCTCCCTCTCTGGTATCTAACCTCCCCGCGAGTGGGGGTACGTCTCCGTGTTCTGTGCGGTTTTCAGCACAGTAGTCTCTATACGTAGTGGATATTTGCTTTGGTAAGTGAACGAATAAGTGAATGAGTCACCAAGATAAGGGTATTGTCTCATTCTTTCTCGCTTTTTCCACTTTCAAGTTTCTTTAGTTAGTTTCCTCAGACAAAAGGTTTCTTTGTAGCTACACAGTGGCCAGGTCCACAGAATGTTGCAGATAGCTGCTGAAAACATCACTCCTCCACTTGAGAATGGCTTGCTCTCCCTCTCAAGCCTAGAGAGAGCTGGGATTCGATATTTAATTAAGTGCCTCTGTTCACTTGGCATTTAGAGGCACTAGGGGGCGTTAGTGCTCTACAGCCGGTGAAATGCCTGTTTCGTTTGTGATTTTCCTTTGTGGAAAACAACTATCCACAGAGTGTTTTGTGCCAATTTTCCATCCTTTTAGATTGTCGGAAAGCATTTTACCTACGTAGAAACAGAAAACAAATAGAAAGAGCGTTGCTTTGCGTTTAATAAAAGCTTAGGGCGGTCTCGGTGGTACGTTAGTGAAGTTATCTGGGGACACCTTAGCCACGTACATTGTGTTGGAGAGGCACCGAGAATTCAGGAGTTCTCAAAGTTCGAGGACACAGTTGCCTTACACGTAGGCTCGGTGGCAGCCGTGGACATGGCAGTGATTTGGAGAATGTTGTATTAGTCGGCTCTTGCTGTGATAATGCTTTGCAACAAATCTCCCCAAAACTCACTTACGTAAAGAAGAATCTAGTTTTCTCGGACCTGTGGGCTAGCTGCAGCGGCTGTCTTGTAGACCTCTCGATGGCGGGTGTTGCTCCATGCCGTGGGTCAGTTTGAGGTCTGTCCCGCACACCTTACCGTGGAGCCCAACTGTGAGGCTGCAGGTCCCCGTCTTCTCGCAGAGTTCACTGGAAGGTAAGAGGTGAGCCCAACCACACAAGGCCACGTAAGGCCTCTGCGACTCATTGAAGGCCATCGTGTCTTCCCTTGGCCTCCTGGGAACCCCCTGGCCCCAGGATGCAGCTTCCGTAGCCCAGGTCAACCGGCGGAGGGGGGCGGGCGGGGCTGCAGGAGGGTGGAACGCCGAGGTCACAGAGGGTGTGGGTGTGGCCACCTCTGCTGTGACTGAACCAAGGGCAGGGGGGCAGGGGGTCCAGGGCAGGGCCCTCAGAGCCCGGTAGGCCCAGGGGGGTGGCGCAAGCACCTAGGCCCAGGCCGAAGAGCGCCTTCTTGGTCTGCGCGGCAGGCCGGCCTCTCGCCTTGCCACTCAGGCCGCCCTCCCACTTGAAGTGTGTGTGGCACGCGTCCGCGGAGTACACCTCGCTGCACAGGTAGCCGTGGGACTGGGCGTCGTAGCTTCCTGCGGGGCGGCCGGAGGTCCCGCAGGCGGGTGGGTCCCTGGCACAGACGCGCGGAGCGGCTCCCGCCCGGCCCCCCTGAGAACCGTCGCCGTTCCGTAAGGCGGGGCGCCTGCTTCAGAATGTAAATCACGTGTCCGCTCTATGGATACGCTGTTTAGTTTACCAGGCAAGACTTTCTTGGTGAAAGAAGCAGCATTGTCTTGCATTCTCGAGAGGCTTCTCATCTGGCTGTGCACTGGTACGCTCTCTCTGGGTGTGCTAGTCCGCAGGGCAGGGCATCTCCTGGGCAGGGTGGAGCGTGATCTCTGCGGCCTCGTCCTGCAGCTCCTTCCTTTCATTCTCAATCATCCTGCCCACGGTGGCCTCCTCTCAGGCCTGCATACTTACAACGGCGCATTGCCCGTGCTGCCCCTCTGCAGGAAGTGTCCCTCTGTTTAGTTTGCAGCTGACTGATGCCGCCTCACCCTTCTCATCTCTTCTCAGGTGTCACTTGGTCAAGAAAGCGTCCCCTTACCTACTCAACTCATCACGTCCCCCTACCGTAGCTCACGTGACACCACGCACCTCTCGCTTATGGCCGTCGTCGCCTTTCACATCCAGTTTCAGGTAGGTAAGTTTACGCCGTGGTCCGTGAGGAAGAAGAGATCACGCCTGTTTTGCTTACTCTTGATTCCCAGCGACTAGCCCGGTTACTGATAACCTCTGTTAGAGGAGAGAAAGGAATGCACCCAATCCCTGGTGAAGCCCTGACCGTTTTCCTTTCTAGTGTCCCTCGTACTCCTCCCTGCCATCTGTGTCGCCCTTACTCCGCGTCTACCGTTTATGAGTTTACACCTGGGTTACGGTGACTGCTTCGGAGAATCGCATGCCTTTCTACCTCCCTCGCTGCGACCTCTCCCACGCCTCCCAGGGCTCTTGGGTTATGCCCTTGCCCTCTTCCGAGCCGTCCGTGGCACCCGCTGTCATCCCCATACGGCCAAGCTCCTAAGACTGACACTCTAGGCCCTCCGTAATTTGGCTTCAGTTTCACTTTCTAGACGTTTCAAGGAAGAGCGGGGTCTAAATATCTGTGCACCTCTGCTCCGTTTCATATCTACCCACGAGGTTAATTTTTTTGTTTCTTCCAGTCCACCTATTTTGGACCTCCTACTCTGCGAAGACTTCACTGAGAATCCAAGCGATTTGTGGATCCCTTCTCTCCCCTGAAGCTGTAAACAGTTTAACAAGACATGTGCGGAACTGCCGTAAGGTAATCTACATCTTGTCTCCCTCTCTGGTATCTAACCTCCCCGCGAGTGGGGGTACGTCTCCGTGTTCTGTGCGGTTTTCAGCACAGTACTCTCTACACGTAGTGGATATTTGCTTTGGTAAGTGAACGAATAAGTGAATGAGTCACCAAGATAAGGGTATTGTCTCATTCTTTCTCGCTTTTTCCACTTTCAAGTTTCTTTAGTTAGTTTCCTCAGACAAAAGGTTTCTTTGTAGCTACACAGTGGCCAGGTCCACAGAATGTTGCAGATAGCTGCTGAAAACATCCCTCCTCCACTTGAGAATGGCTTGCTCTCCCTCTCAAGCGGAGAGAGCTGGGATTCGATATTTAATTAAGTGCCTCTGTTCACTTGGCATTTAGAGGCACTAGGGGGCGTTAGTGCTCTACACCCGGTGAAATGCCTGTTTCGTTTGTGATTTTCCTTTGTGGAAAACAACTATCCACAGAGTGTTTTGTGCCAATTTTCCATCCTTTTAGATTGTCGGAAAGCATTTTACCTACGTAGAAACAGAAAACGAATAGAAAGAGCGTTGCTTTGCGTTTAATAAAAGCTTAGGGCGGTCTCGGTGGTACGTTAGTGAAGTTATCTGGGGACACCTTAGCCACGTACATTGTGTTGCAGAGGCACCGAGAATTCAGGAGTTCTCAAAGTTCGAGGACACAGTTGCCTTACAGGTAGGCTCGGTGGCAGCCGTGGACATGGCAGTGATTTGGAGAATGTTGTATTAGTCGGCTCTTGCTGTGATAATGCTTTGCAACAAATCTCCCCAAAAGTCACTTACGTAAAGAAGAATCTAGTTTTCTCGGACCTGTGGGCTAGCTGCAGCGGCTCTCTTGTAGACCTCTCGATGGCGGGTGTTGCTCCATGCCGTGGGTCAGTTTGAGGTCTGTCCCGCACACCTTACCGTGGAGCCCAACTGTGAGGCTGCAGGTCCCTGTCTTCTCGCAGAGTTCACTGAATGGTAATAGGTGAGCCCAACCACACAAGGCCACGTAAGGCCTCTGCGACTCATTGAAGGCCATCGTGTCTTCCCTTGGCCTCCTGGGAAACCCTGGCCCCAGGATGCAGCTTCCGTAGCCCAGGGCAACCGGCGGAGGGGGGCGGGCGGGGCTGCAGAAGGGTGGAACGCAGAGGTCACAGAGAGTGTGGGTGTGGCCACCTCTGCTGTGACTGAACCAAGGGCAGGGGGGCAGGGGGTCCAGGGCAGGGCCCTCAGAGCCCGGTAGGCCCAGGGGGGCGGCGCAAGCACCTAGGCCCAGGCCAAAGAGCGCCTTCTTGGTCTGCCGCGGCAGGCCGGCCTCTCGCCTTGCCACTCAGGCCGCCCTCCCACTTGAAGTGTGTATGGCACGCGTCCGCAGAGTACACCTCGCTGCACAGGTAGCCGTGGGACTGGGCGTCGTAGCTTCCTGCGGGGCGGCCGGAGGTCCCGCAGGCGGGTGGGTCCCTGGCACAGACGCGCGGAGCGGCTCCCGCCCGGCCCCCCGAGAACCGTCGCCGTTCCGTAAGGCGGGGCGCCTGCTTCAGAATGTAAATCACGTGTCCGCTCTATGGATACGCTGTTTAGTTTACAAGGCAAGACTTTCTTGGTGAAAGAAGCAGCGTTGGCTTGCATTCTCGAGCAGGCTTCTCATCTGGCTGTGCCCTGGTACGCTCTCTCTGGGTGTGCTAGTCCGCAGGGCAGGGCATCCCCTGGGCAGGGTGGAGCGTGATCTCTGCAGCCTCGTCCTGCAGCTCCTTCCTTTCATTCTCAATCATCCTGCCCACGGTGGCCTCCTCTCAGGCCTGCATACTTACAACGGCGCATTGCCCGTGCTGCCCCTCTGCAGGAAGTGTCCCTCTGTTTAGTTTGCAGCTGACTGATGCCGCCTCACCCTTCTCATCTCTTCTCAGGTGTCACTTGGTCAAGAAAGCGTCCCGTTACCTACTCAACTCATCACGTCCCCCTACCGTAGCTCACGTGACACCACGCACCTCTCGCTTATGGCCGTCGTCGCCTTTCACATCCAGTTTCAGGTAGGTAAGTTTACCCCATGGTCCGTGAGGAAGAAGAGATCACGCCTGTTTTGCTTACTCTTGATTCCCAGCGACTAGCCCGGTTACTGATAACCTCTGTTAGAGGAGAGAAAGGAATGCACCCAATCCCTGGTGAAGCCCTGACCGTTTTCCTTTCTAGTGTCCCTCGTACTCCTCCCTGCCATCTGTGTCGCCCTTACTCCGCGTCTACCATTTATGAGTTTACACCTGGGTTACGGTGACTGCTTCGGAGAATCGCATGCCTTTCTACCTCCCTCGCTGCGACCTCTCCCACGCCTCCCAGGGCTCTTGGGTTATGCCCTTGCCCTCTTCCGAGCCGTCCGTGGCACCCGCTGTCATCCCCATACGGCCAAGCTCCTAAGACTGACACTCTAGGCCCTCCGTAATTTGGCTTCAGTTTCACTTTCTAGACGTTTCAAGGAAGAGCGGGGTCTAAATATCTGTGCACCTCTGCTCCGTTTCATATCTACCCACGAGGTTAATTTTTTTGTTTCTTCCAGTCCACCTATTTTGGACCTCCTACTCTGCGAAGACTTCACTGAGAATCCAAGCGATTTGTGGATCCCTTCTCTCCCCT
Organism: Pseudorca crassidens; assembly: GCF_039906515.1. Classification (NCBI taxonomy): domain Eukaryota; kingdom Metazoa; phylum Chordata; class Mammalia; order Artiodactyla; family Delphinidae; genus Pseudorca; species Pseudorca crassidens. Next base: position 153,695,515 of record NC_090297.1, read on the forward strand.
GAAGCTGTAAACAGTTTAACAAGACATGTGCGGAACTGCCGTAAGGTAATCTACATCTTGTCTCCCTCTCTGGTATCTAACCTCCCCGCGAGTGGGGGTACGTCTCCGTGTTCTGTGCGGTTTTCAGCACGGTACTCTCTACACGTAGTGGATATTTGCTTTGGTAAGTGGACGAATAAGTGAATGAGTCACCAAGATAAGGGTATTGTCTTATTCTTTCTCGCTTTTTCCACTTTCAAGTTTCTTTAGTTAGTTTCCTCAGACAAAAGGTTTCTTTGTAGCTACACAGTGGCCAGGTCCACAGAATGTTGCAGATAGCTGCTGAAAACATCCCTCCTCCACTTGAGAATGGCTTGCTCTCCCTCTCAAGCGGAGAGAGCTGGGATTCGATATTTAATTAAGTGCCTCTGTTCACTTGGCATTTAGAGGCACTAGGGGGCGTTAGTGCTCTACACCCGGTGAAATGCCTGTTTCATTTGTGATTTTCCTTTGTGGAAAACAACTATCCACAGAGTGTTTTGTGCCAATTTTCCATCCTTTTAGATTGTCGGAAAGCATTTTACCTACGTAGAAACAGAAAACGAATAGAAAGAGCGTTGCTTTGCGTTTAATAAAAGCTTAGGGCGGTCTCGGTGGTACGTTAGTGAAGTTATCTGGGGACACCTTAGCCACGTACATTGTGTTGGAGAGGCACTGAGAATTCAGGAGTTCTCAAAGTTCGAGGACACAGTTGCCTTACACGTAGGCTCGGTGGCAGCCGTGGACATGGCAGTGATTTGGAGAATGTTGTATTAGTCGGCTCTTGCTGTGATAACGCTTTGCAACAAATCTCCCCAAAACTCACTTACGTAAAGAAGAATCTAGTTTTCTCGGACCTGTGGGCTAGCTGCAGCGGCTCTCTTGTAGACCTCTCGATGGCGGGTGTTGCTCCATGCCGTGGGTCAGTTTGAGGTCTGTCCCGCACACCTTACCGTGGAGCCCAACTGTGAGGCTGCAGGTCCCCGTCTTCTCGCAGAGTTCACTGGAAGGTAAGAGGTGAGCCCAACCACACAAGGCCACGTAAGGCCTCTGGGACTCATTGAAGGCCATCGTGTCTTCCCTTGGCCTCCTGGGAACCCCCTGGCCCCAGGATGCAGCTTCCGTAGCCCAGGGCAACCGGCGGAGGGGGGCGGGCGGGGCTGCAGGAGGGTGGAACGCCGAGGTCACAGAGGGTGTGGGTGTGGCCACCTCTGCTGTGACTGAACCAAGGGCAGGGGGGCAGGGGGTCCAGGGCAGGGCCCTCAGAGCCCGGTAGGCCCAGGGGGGCGGCGCAAGCACCTAGGCCCAGGCCGAAGAGCGCCTTCTTGGTCTGCCATGGCAGGCCGGCCTCTCGCCTTGCCACTCAGGCCGCCCTCCCACTTGAAGTGTGTGTGGCACGCGTCCGCGGAGTACACCTCGCTGCACAGGTAGCCGTGGGACTGGGCGTCGTAGCTTCCTGCGGGGCGGCCGGAAGTCCCGCAGGCGGGTGGGTCCCTGGCACAGATGCGCGGAGCGGCTCCCGCCCGCTCCCCCGAGAACCGTCGCCGTTCCGTAAGGCGGGGCGCCTGCTTCAGAATGTAAATCACGTGTCCGCTCTATGGATACGCTGTTTAGTTTACTAGGCAAGACTTTCTTGGTGAAAGAAGCAGCGTTGGCTTGCATTCTCGAGCAGGCTTCTCATCTGGCTGTGCCCTGGTACGCTCTCTCTGGGTGTGCTAGTCCGCAGGGCAGGGCATCCCCTGGGCAGGGTGGAGCGTGATCTCTGCGGCCTCGTCCTGCAGCTCCTTCCTTTCATTCTCAATCATCCTGCCCACGGTGGCCTCCTCTCAGGCCTGCATACTTACAACGGCGCATTGCCCGTGCTGCCCCTCTGCAGGAAGTGTCCCTCTGTTTAGTTTGCAGCTGACTGATGCCGCCTCACCCTTCTCATCTCTTCTCAGGTGTCACTTGGTCAAGAAAGCGTCCCCTTACCTACTCAACTCATCACGTCCCCCTACCGTAGCTCACGTGACACCACGCACCTCTCGCTTATGGCCGTCGTCGCCTTTCACATCCAGTTTCAGGTAGGTAAGTTTACGCCGTGGTCCGTGAGGAAGAAGAGATCACGCCTGTTTTGCTTACTCTTGATTCCCAGCGACTAGCCCGGTTACTGATAACCTCTGTTAGAGGAGAGAAAGGAATGCACCCAATCCCTGGTGAAGCCCTGACCGTTTTCCTTTCTAGTGTCCCTCGTACTCCTCCCTGCCATCTGTGTCGCCCTTACTCCGCGTCTACCGTTTATGAGTTTACACCTGGGTTACGGTGACTGCTTCGGAGAATCGCATGCCTTTCTACCTCCCTCGCTGCGACCTCTCCCACGCCTCCCAGGGCTCTTGGGTTATGCCCTTGCCCTCTTCCGAGCCGTCCGTGGCACCCGCTGTCATCCCCATACGGCCAAGCTCCTAAGACTGACACTCTAGGCCCTCCGTAATTTGGCTTCAGTTTCACTTTCTAGACGTTTCAAGGAAGAGCGGGGTCTAAATATCTGTGCACCTCTGCTCCGTTTCATATCTACCCACGAGGTTAATTTTTTTGTTTCTTCCAGTCCACCTATTTTGGACCTCCTTCTCTGCGAAGACTTCACTGAGAATCCAAGCGATTTGTGGATCCCTTCTCTCCCCTGAAGCTGTAAACAGTTTAACAAGACATGTGCGGAACTGCCGTAAGGTAATCTACATCTTGTCTCCCTCTCTGGTATCTAACCTCCCCGCGAGTGGGGGTACGTCTCCGTGTTCTGTGCGGTTTTCAGCACAGTACTCTCTACACGTAGTGGATATTTGCTTTGGTAAGTGAACGAATAAGTGAATGAGTCACCAAGATAAGGGTATTGTCTCATTCTTTCTCGCTTTTTCCACTTTCAAGTTTCTTTAGTTAGTTTCCTCAGACAAAAGGTTTCTTTGTAGCTACACAGTGGCCAGGTCCACAGAATGTTGCAGATAGCTGCTGAAAACATCCCTCCTCCACTTGAGAATGGCTTGCTCTCCCTCTCAAGCGGAGAGAGCTGGGATTCGATATTTAATTAAGTGCCTCTGTTCACTTGGCATTTAGAGGCACTAGGGGGCGTTAGTGCTCTACAGCCGGTGAAATGCCTGTTTCGTTTGTGATTTTCCTTTGTGGAAAACAACTATCCACAGAGTGTTTTGTGCCAATTTTCCATCCTTTTAGATTGTCGGAAAGCATTTTACCTACGTAGAAACAGAAAACGAATAGAAAGAGCGTTGCTTTGCGTTTAATAAAAGCTTAGGGTGGTCTCGGTGGTACGTTAGTGAAGTTATCTGGGGACACCTTAGCCACGTACATTGTGTTGGAGAGGCACCGAGAATTCAGGAGTTCTCAAAGTTCGAGGACACAGTTGCCTTACACGTAGGCTCGGTGGCAGCCGTGGACATGGCAGTGATTTGGAGAATGTTGTATTAGTCGGCTCTTGCTGTGATAATGCTTTGCAACAAATCTCCCCAAAAGTCACTTACGTAAAGAAGAATCTAGTTTTCTCGGACCTGTGGGCTAGCTGCAGCGGCTCTCTTGTAGACCTCTCGATGGCGGGTGTTGCTCCATGCCGTGGGTCAGTTTGAGGTCTGTCCCGCACACCTTACCGTGGAGCCCAACTGTGAGGCTGCAGGTCCCCGTCTTCTCGCAGAGTTCACTGGAAGGTAAGAGGTGAGCCCAACCACACAAGGCCACGTAAGGCCTCTGCGACTCATTGAAGGCCATCGTGTCTTCCCTTGGCCTCCTGGGAACCCCCTGGCCCCAGGATGCAGCTTCCGTAGCCCAGGGCAACCGGCGGAGGGGGGCGGGCGGGGCTGCAGGAGGGTGGAACGCCGAGGTCACAGAGGGTGTGGGTGTGGCCACCTCTGCTGTGACTGAACCAAGGGCAGGGGGGCAGGGGGTCCAGGGCAGGGCCCTCAGAGCCCGGTAGGCCCAGGGGGGCGGCGCAAGCACCTAGGCCCAGGCCGAAGAGCGCCTTCTTGGTCTGCCACGGCAGGCCGGCCTCTCGCCTTGCCACTCAGGCCGCCCTCCCACTTGAAGTGTGTGTGGCACGCGTCCGCGGAGTACACCTCGCTGCACAGGTAGCCGTGGGACTGGGCGTCGTAGCTTCCTGCGGGGCGGCCGGAAGTCCCGCAGGCGGGTGGGTCCCTGGCACAGATGCGCGGAGCGGCTCCCGCCCGCCCCCCCGAGAACCGTCGCCGTTCCGTAAGGCGGGGCGCCTGCTTCAGAATGTAAATCACGTGTCCGCTCTATGGATACGCTGTTTAGTTTACTAGGCAAGACTTTCTTGGTGAAAGAAGCAGCGTTGGCTTGCATTCTCGAGCAGGCTTCTCATCTGGCTGTGCCCTGGTACGCTCTCTCTGGGTGTGCTAGTCCGCAGGGCAGGGCATCCCCTGGGCAGGGTGGAGCGTGATCTCTGCGGCCTCGTCCTGCAGCTCCTTCCTTTCATTCTCAATCATCCTGCCCACGGTGGCCTCCTCTCAGGCCTGCATACTTACAACGGCGCATTGCCCGTGCTGCCCCTCTGCAGGAAGTGTCCCTCTGTTTAGTTTGCAGCTGACTGATGCCGCCTCACCCTTCTCATCTCTTCTCAGGTGTCACTTGGTCAAGAAAGCGTCCCCTTACCTACTCAACTCATCACGTCCCCCTACCGTAGCTCACGTGACACCACGCACCTCTCGCTTATGGCCGTCGTCGCCTTTCACATCCAGTTTCAGGTAGGTAAGTTTACGCCGTGGTCCGTGAGGAAGAAGAGATCACGCCTGTTTTGCTTACTCTTGATTCCCAGCGACTAGCCCGGTTACTGATAACCTCTGTTAGAGGAGAGAAAGGAATGCACCCAATCCCTGGTGAAGCCCTGACCGTTTTCCTTTCTAGTGTCCCTCGTACTCCTCCCTGCCATCTGTGTCGCCCTTACTCCGCGTCTACCGTTTATGAGTTTACACCTGGGTTACGGTGACTGCTTCGGAGAATCGCATGCCTTTCTACCTCCCTCGCTGCGACCTCTCCCACGCCTCCCAGGGCTCTTGGGTTATGCCCTTGCCCTCTTCCGAGCCGTCCGTGGCACCCGCTGTCATCCCCATACGGCCAAGCTCCTAAGACTGACACTCAAGGCCCTCCGTAATTTGGCTTCAGTTTCACTTTCTAGACGTTTCAAGGAAGAGCGGGGTCTAAATATCTGTGCACCTCTGCTCCGTTTCATATCTACCCACGAGGTTAATTTTTTTGTTTCTTCCAGTCCACCTATTTTGCACCTCCTTCTCTGCGAAGACTTCACTGAGAATCCAAGCGATTTGTGGATCCCTTCTCTCCCCTGAAGCTGTAAACAGTTTAACAAGACATGTGCGGAACTGCCGTAAGGTAATCTACATCTTGTCTCCCTCTCTGGTATCTAACCTCCCTGCGAATGGGGGTACGTCTCCGTGTTCTGTGCGGTTTTCAGCACAGTACTCTCTGCACGTAGTGGATATTTGCTTTGGTAAGTGGACGAATAAGTGAATGAGTCACCAAGATAAGGGTATTGTCTCATTCTTTCTCGCTTTTTCCACTTTCAAGTTTCTTTAGTTAGTTTCCTCAGACAAAAGGTTTCTTTGTAGCTACACAGTGGCCAGGTCCACAGAATGTTGCAGATAGCTGCTGAAAACATCCCTCCTCCACTTGAGAATGGCTTGCTCTCCCTCTCAAGCGGAGAGAGCTGGGATTCGATATTTAATTAAGTGCCTCTGTTCACTTGGCACTTAGAGGCACTAGGGGGCGTTAGTGCTCTACACCCGGTGAAATGCCTGTTTCGTTTGTGATTTTCCTTTGTGAAAAACAACTATCCACAGAGTGTTTTGTGCCAATTTTCCATCCTTTTAGATTGTCGGAAAGCATTTTACCTACGTAGAAACAGAAAACGAATAGAAAGAGCGTTGCTTTGCGTTTAATAAAAGCTTAGGGCGGTCTCGGTGGTACGTTAGTGAAGTTATCTGGGGACACCTTAGCCACGTACATTGTGTTGGAGAGGCACCGAGAATTCAGGAGTTCTCAAAGTTCGAGGACACAGTTGCCTTACACGTAGGCTCGGTGGCAGCCGTGGACATGGCAGTGATTTGGAGAATGTTGTATTAGTCGGCTCTTGCTGTGATAATGCTTTGCAACAAATCTCCCCAAAAGTCACTTACGTAAAGAAGAATCTAGTTTTCTCGGACCTGTGGGCTAGCTGCAGCGGCTCTCTTGTAGACCTCTCGATGGCCGGTGTTGCTCCATGCCGTGGGTCAGTTTGAGGTCTGTCCCGCACACCTTACCGTGGAGCACAACTGTGAGGCTGCAGGTCCCCGTCTTCTCGCAGAGTTCACTGGAAGGTAAGAGGTGAGCCCAACCACACAAGGCCACGTAAGGCCTCTGCGACTCATTGAAGGCCATCGTGTCTTCCCTTGGCCTCCTGGGAACCCCCTGGCCCCAGGATGCAGCTTCCGTAGCCCAGGGCAACCGGCGGAGGGGGGCGGGCGGGGCTGCAGGTGGGTGGAACGCCGAGGTCACAGAGGGTGTGGGTGTGGCCACCTCTGCTGTGACTGAACCAAGGGCAGGGGGGCAGGGGGTCCAGGGCAGGGCCCTCAGAGCCCGGTAGGCCCAGGGGGGCGGCGCAAGCACGTAGGCCCAGGCCGAAGAGCGCCTTCTTGGTCTGCGCGGCAGGCCGGCCTCTCGCCTTGCCACTCAGGCCGCCCTCCCACTTGAAGTGTGTGTGGCACGCGTCCGCGGAGTACACCTCGCTGCACAGGTAGCCGTGGGACTGGGCGTCGTAGCTTCCTGCGGGGCGGCCGGAGGTCCCGCAGGTGGGTGGGTCCCTGGCACAGACGCGCGGAGCGGCTCCCGCCCGGCCCCCCTGAGAACCGTCGCCGTTCCGTAAGGCGGGGCGCCTGCTTCAGAATGTAAATCACGTGTCCGCTCTATGGATACGCTGTTTAGTTTACCAGGCAAGACTTTCTTGGTGAAAGAAGCAGCGTTGGCTTGCATTCTCGAGCAGGCTTCTCATCTGGCTGTGCCCTGGTACGCTCTCTCTGGGTGTGCTAGTCCGCAGGGCAGGGCATCCCCTGGGCAGGGTGGAGCGTGATCTCTGCGGCCTCGTCCTGCAGCTCCTTCCTTTCATTCTCAATCATCCTGCCCACGGTGGCCTCCTCTCAGGCCTGCATACTTACAACGGCGCTTTGCCCGTGCTGCCCCTCTGCAGGAAGTGTCCCTCTGTTTAGTTTGCAGCTGACTGATGCCGCCTCACCCTTCTCATCTCTTCTCAGGTGTCACTTGGTCAAGAAAGCGTCCCCTTACCTACTCAACTCATCACGTCCCCCTACCGTAGCTCACGTGACACCACGCACCTCTCGCTTATGGCCGTCGTCGCCTTTCACATCCAGTTTCAGGTAGGTAAGTTTACCCCGTGGTCCGTGAGGAAGAAGAGATCACGCCTGTTTTGCTTACTCTTGATTCCCAGCGACTAGCCCGGTTACTGATAACCTCTGTTAGAGGAGAGAAAGGAATGCACCCAATCCCTGGTGAAGCCCTGACCGTTTTCCTTTCTAGTGTCCCTCGTACTCCTCCCTGCCATCTGTGTCGCCCTTACTCCGCGTCTACCGTTTATGAGTTTACACCTGGGTTACGGTGACTGCTTCGGAGAATCGCATGCCTTTCTACCTCCCTCGCTGCGACCTCTCCCACGCCTCCCAGGGCTCTTGGGTTATGCCCTTGCCCTCTTCCGAGCCGTCCGTGGCACCCGCTGTCATACCCATACGGCCAAGCTCCTAAGACTGACACTCAAGGCCCTCCGTAATTTGGCTTCAGTTTCACTTTCTAGACGTTTCAAGGAAGAGCGGGGTCTAAATATCTGTGCACCTCTGCTCCGTTTCATATCTACCCACGAGGTTAATTTTTTTGTTTCTTCCAGTCCACCTATTTTGGACCTCCTTCTCTGCGAAGACTTCACTGAGAATCCAAGCGATTTGTGGATCCCTTCTCTCCCCTGAAGCTGTAAACAGTTTAACAAGACATGTGCGGAACTGCCGTAAGGTAATCTACATCTTGTCTCCCTCTCTGGTATCTAACCTCCCCGCGAATGGGGGTACGTCTCCGTGTTCTGTGCGGTTTTCAGCACGGTACTCTCTGCACGTAGTGGATATTTGCTTTGGTAAGTGGACGAATAAGTGAATGAGTCACCAAGATAAGGGTATTGTCTCATTCTTTCTCGCTTTTTCCACTTTCAAGTTTCTTTAGTTAGTTTCCTCAGACAAAAGGTTTCTTTGTAGCTACACAGTGGCCAGGTCCACAGAATGTTGCAGATAGCTGCTGAAAACATCCCTCCTCCACTTGAGAATGGCTTGCTCTCCCTCTCAAGCGGAGAGAGCTGGGATTCGATATTTAATTAAGTGCCTGTGTTCACTTGGCATTTAGAGGCACTAGGGGGCGTTAGTGCTCTACAGCCGGTGAAATGCCTGTTTCGTTTGTGATTTTCCTTTGTGGAAAACAACTATCCACAGAGTGTTTTGTGCCAATTTTCCATCCTTTTAGATTGTCGGAAAGCATTTTACCTACGTAGAAACAGAAAACGAATAGAAAGAGCGTTGCTTTGCGTTTAATAAAAGCTTAGGGTGGTCTCGGTGGTACGTTAGTGAAGTTATCTGGGGACACCTTAGCCACGTACATTGTGTTGGAGAGGCACCGAGAATTCAGGAGTTCTCAAAGTTCGAGGACACAGTTGCCTTACACGTAGGCTCGGTGGCAGCCGTGGACATGGCAGTGATTTGGAGAATGTTCTATTAGTCGGCTCTTGCTGTGATAATGCTTTGCAACAAATCTCCCCAAAAGTCACTTACGTAAAGAAGAATCTAGTTTTCTCGGACCTGTGGGCTAGCTGCAGCGGCTCTCTTGTAGACCTCTCGATGGCGGGTGTTGCTCCATGCCGTGGGTCAGTTTGAGGTCTGTCCCGCACACCTTACCGTGGAGCCCAACTGTGAGGCTGCAGGTCCCCGTCTTCTCGCAGAGTTCACTGGAAGGTAAGAGGTGAGCCCAACCACACAAGGCCACGTAAGGCCTCTGCGACTCATTGAAGGCCATCGTGTCTTCCCTTGGCCTCCTGGGAACCCCCTGGCCCCAGGATGCAGCTTCCGTAGCCCAGGGCAACCGGCGGAGGGGGGCGGGCGGGGCTGCAGGAGGGTGGAACGCCGAGGTCACAGAGGGTGTGGGTGTGGCCACCTCTGCTGTGACTGAACCAAGGGCAGGGGGGCAGGGGGTCCAGGGCAGGGCCCTCAGAGCCCGGTAGGCCCAGGGGGGCGTCGCAAGCACCTAGGCCCAGGCCGAAGAGCGCCTTCTTGGTCTGCCACGGCAGGCCGGCCTCTCGCCTTGCCACTCAGGCCGCCCTCCCACTTGAAGTGTGTGTGGCACGCGTCCGCGGAGTACACCTCGCTGCACAGGTAGCCGTGGGACTGGGCGTCGTAGCTTCCTGCGGGGCGGCCGGAAGTCCCGCAGGCGGGTGGGTCCCTGGCACAGATGCGCGGAGCGGCTCCCGCCCGCCCCCCCGAGAACCGTCGCCGTTCCGTAAGGCGGGGCGCCTGCTTCAGAATGTAAATCACGTGTCCGCTCTATGGATACGCTGTTTAGTTTACTAGGCAAGACTTTCTTGGTGAAAGAAGCAGCGTTGGCTTGCATTCTCGAGCAGGCTTCTCATCTGGCTGTGCCCTGGTACGCTCTCTCTGGGTGTGCTAGTCCGCAGGGCAGGGCATCCCCTGGGCAGGGTGGAGCGTGATCTCTGCGGCCTCGTCCTGCAGCTCCTTCCTTTCATTCTCAATCATCCTGCCCACGGTGGCCTCCTCTCAGGCCTGCATACTTACAACGGCGCATTGCCCGTGCTGCCCCTCTGCAGGAAGTGTCCCTCTGTTTAGTTTGCAGCTGACTGATGCCGCCTCACCCTTCTCATCTCTTCTCAGGTGTCACTTGGTCAAGAAAGCGTCCCCTTACCTACTCAACTCATCACGTCCCCCTACCGTAGCTCACGTGACACCACGCACCTCTCGCTTATGGCCGTCGTCGCCTTTCACATCCAGTTTCAGGTAGGTAAGTTTACGCCGTGGTCCGTGAGGAAGAAGAGATCACGCCTGTTTTGCTTACTCTTGATTCCCAGCGACTAGCCCGGTTACTGATAACCTCTGTTAGAGGAGAGAAAGGAATGCACCCAATCCCTGGTGAAGCCCTGACCGTTTTCCTTTCTAGTGTCCCTCGTACTCCTCCCTGCCATCTGTGTCGCCCTTACTCCGCGCCTACCGTTTATGAGTTTACACCTGGGTTACGGTGACTGCTTCGGAGAATCGCATGCCTTTCTACCTCCCTCGCTGCGACCTCTCCCACGCCTCCCAGGGCTCTTGGGTTATGCCCTTGCCCTCTTCCGAGCCGTCCGTGGCACCCGCTGTCATCCCCATACGGCCAAGCTCCTAAGACTGACACTCAAGGCCCTCCGTAATTTGGCTTCAGTTTCACTTTCTAGACGTTTCAAGGAAGAGCGGGGTCTAAATATCTGTGCACCTCTGCTCCGTTTCATATCTACCCACGAGGTTAATTTTTTTGTTTCTTCCAGTCCACCTATTTTGCACCTCCTTCTCTGCGAAGACTTCACTGAGAATCCAAGCGATTTGTGGATCCCTTCTCTCCCCTGAAGCTGTAAACAGTTTAACAAGACATGTGCGGAACTGCCGTAAGGTAATCTACATCTTGTCTCCCTCTCTGGTATCTAACCTCCGTGCGAGTGGGGTACGTCTCCGTGTTCTGTGCGGTTTTCAGCACAGTACTCTCTACACGTAGAGGATATTTGCTTTGGTAAGTGAACGAATAAGTGAATGAGTCTCCAAGATAAGGGTATTGTCTCATTCTTTCTCGCTTTTTCCACTTTCAAGTTTCTTTAGTTAGTTTCCTCAGACAAAAGGTTTCTTTGTAGCTACACAGTGGCCAGGTCCACAGAATGTTGCAGATAGCTGCTGAAAACATCCCTCCTCCACTTGAGAATGGCTTGCTCTCCCTCTCAAGCGGAGAGAGCTGGGATTCGATATTTAATTAAGTGCCTCTGTTCACTTGGCATTTAGAGGCACTAGGGGGCGTTAGTGCTCTACACCCGGTGAAATGCCTGTTTCGTTTGTGATTTTCCTTTGTGAAAAACAACTATCCACAGAGTGTTTTGTGCCAATTTTCCATCCTTTTAGATTGTCGGAAAGCATTTTACCTACGTAGAAACAGAAAACGAATAGAAAGAGCGTTGCTTTGCGTTTAATAAAAGCTTAGGGCGGTCTCGGTGGTACGTTAGTGAAGTTATCTGGGGACACCTTAGCCACGTACATTGTGTTGGAGAGGCACCGAGAATTCAGGAGTTCTCAAAGTTCGAGGACACAGTTGCCTTACACGTAGGCTCGGTGGCAGCCGTGGACATGGCAGTGATTTGGAGAAATGTTGTATTAGTCGGCTCTTGCTGTGATAATGCTTTGCAACAAATCTCCCCAAAACTCACTTACGTAAAGAAGAATCTAGTTTCCTCGGACCTGTGGGCTAGCTGCAGCGGCTGTCTTGTAGACCTCTCGATGGCGGGTGTTGCTCCATGCCGTGGGTCAGTTTGAGGTCTCTCCCGCACACCTTGCCGTGGAGCCCAACTGTGAGGCTGCAGGTCCCCGTCTTCTCGCAGAGTTCACTGGAAGGTAAGAGGTGAGCCCAACCACACAAGGCCACGTAAGGCCTCTGCGACTCATTGAAGGCCATCGTGTCTTCCCTTGGCCTCCTGGGAACCCCCTGGCCCCAGGATGCAGCTTCCGTAGCCCAGGGCAACCGGCGGAGGGGGGCGGGCGGGGCTGCAGGAGGGTGGAACGCCGAGGTCACAGAGGGTGTGGGTGTGGCCACCTCTGCTGTGACTGAACCAAGGGCAGGGGGGCAGGGGGTCCAGGGCAGGGCCCTCAGAGCCCGGTAGGCCCAGGGGGGCGGCGCAAGCACCTAGGCCCAGGCCGAAGAGCGCCTTCTTGGTCTGCGCGGCAGGCCGGCCTCTCGCCTTGCCACTCAGGCCGCCCTCCCACTTGAAGTGTGTGTGGCACGCGTCCGCGGAGTACACCTCGCTGCACAGGTAGCCGTGGGACTGGGCGTCGTAGCTTCCTGCGGGGCGGCCGGAGGTCCCGCAGGCGGGTGGGTCCCTGGCACAGATGCGCGGAGCGGCTCCCGCCCGGCCCCCCGAGAACCATCGCCGTTCCGTAAGGCGGGGCGCCTGCTTCAGAATGTAAATCACGTGTCCGCTCTATGGATATGCTGTTTAGTTTACTAGGCAAGACTTTCTTGGTGAAAGAAGCAGCGTTGGCTTGCATTCTCGAGCAGGCTTCTCATCTGGCTGTGCCCTGGTACGCTCTCTCTGGGTGTGCTAGTCCGCAGGGCAGGGCATCCCCTGGGCAGGGTGGAGCGTGATCTCTGCGGCCTCGTCCTGCAGCTCCTTCCTTTCATTCTCAATCATCCTGCCCACGGTGGCCTCCTCTCAGGCCTGCATACTTACAACGGCGCATTGCCCGTGCTGCCCCTCTGCAGGAAGTGTCCCTCTGTTTAGTTTGCAGCTGACTGATGCCGCCTCACCCTTCTCATCTCTTCTCAGGTGTCACTTGGTCAAGAAAGCGTCCCCTTACCTACTCAACTCATCACGTCCCCCTACCGTAGCTCACGTGACACCACGCACCTCTCGCTTATGGCCGTCGTCGCCTTTCACATCCAGTTTCAGGTAGGTAAGTTTACCCCGTGGTCCGTGAGGAAGAAGAGATCACGCCTGTTTTGCTTACTCTTGATTCCCAGCGACTAGCCCGGTTACTGATAACCTCTGTTAGAGGAGAGAAAGGAATGCACCCAATCCCTGGTGAAGCCCTGACCGTTTTCCTTTCTAGTGTCCCTCGTACTCCTCCCTGCCATCTGTGTCGCCCTTACTCCGCGCCTACCGTTTATGAGTTTACACCTGGGTTACGGTGACTGCTTCGGAGAATCGCATGCCTTTCTACCTCCCTCGCTGCGACCTCTCCCACGCCTCCCAGGGCTCTTGGGTTATGCCCTTGCCCTCTTCCGAGCCGTCCGTGGCACCCGCTGTCATCCCCATACGGCCAAGCTCCTAAGACTGACACTCAAGGCCCTCCGTAATTTGGCTTCAGTTTCACTTTCTAGACGTTTCAAGGAAGAGCGGGGTCTAAATATCTGTGCACCTCTGCTCCGTTTCATATCTACCCACGAGGTTAATTTTTTTGTTTCTTCCAGTCCACCTATTTTGCACCTCCTTCTCTGCGAAGACTTCACTGAGAATCCAAGCGATTTGTGGATCCCTTCTCTCCCCTGAAGCTGTAAACAGTTTAACAAGACATGTGCGGAACTGCCGTAAGGTAATCTACATCTTGTCTCCCTCTCTGGTATCTAACCTCCGTGCGAGTGGGGTACGTCTCCGTGTTCTGTGCGGTTTTCAGCACAGTACTCTCTACACGTAGAGGATATTTGCTTTGGTAAGTGAACGAATAAGTGAATGAGTCTCCAAGATAAGGGTATTGTCTCATTCTTTCTCGCTTTTTCCACTTTCAAGTTTCTTTAGTTAGTTTCCTCAGACAAAAGGTTTCTTTGTAGCTACACAGTGGCCAAGTCCACAGAATGTTGCAGATAGCTGCTGAAAACATCCCTCCTCCACTTGAGAATGGCTTGCTCTCCCTCTCAAGCGGAGAGAGCTGGGATTCGATATTTAATTAAGTGCCTCTGTTCACTTGGCATTTAGAGGCACTAGGGGGCGTTAGTGCTCTACACCCGGTGAAATGCCTGTTTCGTTTGTGATTTTCCTTTGTGGAAAACAACTATCCACAGAGTGTTTTGTGCCAATTTTCCATCCTTTTAGATTGTCGGAAAGCATTTTACCTACGTAGAAACAGAAAACGAATAGAAAGAGCGTTGCTTTGCGTTTAATAAAAGCTTAGGGCGGTCTCGGTGGTACGTTAGTGAAGTTATCTGGGGACACCTTAGCCACGTACATTGTGTTGGAGAGGCACCGAGAATTCAGGAGTTCTCAAAGTTCGAGGACACAGTTGCCTTACACGTAGGCTCGGTGGCAGCCGTGGACATGGCAGTGATTTGGAGAATGTTGTATTAGTCGGCTCTTGCTGTGATAATGCTTTGCAACAAATCTCCCCAAAACTCACTTACGTAAAGAAGAATCTAGTTTCCTCGGACCTGTGGGCTAGCTGCAGCGGCTCTCTTGTAGACCTCTCGATGGCGGGTGTTGCTCCATGCCGTGGGTCAGTTTGAGGTCTCTCCCGCACACCTTGCCGTGGAGCCCAACTGTGAGGCTGCAGGTCCCCGTCTTCTCGCAGAGTTCACTGGAAGGTAAGAGGTGAGCCCAACCACACAAGGCCACGTAAGGCCTCTGGGACTCATTGAAGGCCATCGTGTCTTCCCTTGGCCTCCTGGGAACCCCCTGGCCCCAGGATGCAGCTTCCGTAGCCCAGGGCAACCGGTGGAGGGGGGCGGGCGGGGCTGCAGGAGGGTGGAACGCCGAGGTCACAGAGGGTGTGGGTGTGGCCACCTCTGCTGTGACTGAACCAAGGGCAGGGGGGCAGGGGGTCCAGGGCAGGGCCCTCAGAGCCCGGTAGGCCCAGGGGGGCGGCGCAAGCACCTAGGCCCAGGCCGAAGAGCGCCTTCTTGGTCTGCGCGGCAGGCCGGCCTCTCGCCTTGCCACTCAGGCCGCCCTCCCACTTGAAGTGTGTGTGGCACGCGTCCGCGGAGTACACCTCGCTGCACAGGTAGCCGTGGGACTGGGCGTCGTAGCTTCCTGCGGGGCGGCCGGAGGTCCCGCAGGCGGGTGGGTCCCTGGCACAGATGCGCGGAGCGGCTCCCGCCCGGCCCCCCGAGAACCATCGCCGTTCCGTAAGGCGGGGCGCCTGCTTCAGAATGTAAATCACGTGTCCGCTCTATGGATATGCTGTTTAGTTTACTAGGCAAGACTTTCTTGGTGAAAGAAGCAGCGTTGGCTTGCATTCTCGAGCAGGCTTCTCATCTGGCTGTGCCCTGGTACGCTCTCTCTGGGTGTGCTAGTCCGCAGGGCAGGGCATCCCCTGGGCAGGGTGGAGCGTGATCTCTGCGGCCTCGTCCTGCAGCTCCTTCCTTTCATTCTCAATCATCCTGCCCACGGTGGCCTCCTCTCAGGCCTGCATACTTACAACGGCGCATTGCCCGTGCTGCCCCTCTGCAGGAAGTGTCCCTCTGTTTAGTTTGCAGCTGACTGATGCCGCCTCACCCTTCTCATCTCTTCTCAGGTGTCACTTGGTCAAGAAAGCGTCCCCTTACCTACTCAACTCATCACGTCCCCCTACCGTAGCTCACGTGACACCACGCACCTCTCGCTTATGGCCGTCGTCGCCTTTCACATCCAGTTTCAGGTAGGTAAGTTTACCCCGTGGTCCGTGAGGAAGAAGAGATCACGCCTGTTTTGCTTACTCTTGATTCCCAGTGACTAGCCCGGTTACTGATAACCTCTGTTAGAGGAGAGAAAGGAATGCACCCAATCCCTGGTGAAGCCCTGACCGTTTTCCTTTCTAGTGTCCCTCGTACTCCTCCCTGCCATCTGTGTCGCCCTTACTCCGCGCCTACCGTTTATGAGTTTACACCTGGGTTACGGTGACTGCTTCGGAGAATCGCATGCCTTTCTACCTCCCTCGCTGCGACCTCTCCCACGCCTCCCAGGGCTCTTGGGTTATGCCCTTGCCCTCTTCCGAGCCGTCCGTGGCACCCGCTGTCATCCCCATACGGCCAAGCTCCTAAGACTGACACTCAAGGCCCTCCGTAATTTGGCTTCAGTTTCACTTTCTAGACGTTTCAAGGAAGAGCGGGGTCTAAATATCTGTGCACCTCTGCTCCGTTTCATATCTACCCACGAGGTTAATTTTTTTGTTTCTTCCAGTCCACCTACTTTGCACCTCCTTCTCTGCGAAGACTTCACTGAGAATCCAAGCGATTTGTGGATCCCTTCTCTCCCCTGAAGCTGTAAACAGTTTAACAAGACATGTGCGGAACTGCCGTAAGGTAATCTACATCTTGTCTCCCTCTCTGGTATCTAACCTCCGTGCGAGTGGGGTACGTCTCCGTGTTCTGTGCGGTTTTCAGCACAGTACTCTCTACACGTAGAGGATATTTGCTTTGGTAAGTGAACGAATAAGTGAATGAGTCTCCAAGATAAGGGTATTGTCTCATTCTTTCTCGCTTTTTCCACTTTCAAGTTTCTTTAGTTAGTTTCCTCAGACAAAAGGTTTCTTTGTAGCTACACAGTGGCCAGGTCCACAGAATGTTGCAGATAGCTGCTGAAAACATCCCTCCTCCACTTGAGAATGGCTTGCTCTCCCTCTCAAGCGGAGAGAGCTGGGATTCGATATTTAATTAAGTGCCTCTGTTCACTTGGCATTTAGAGGCACTAGGGGGCGTTAGTGCTCTACACCCGGTGAAATGCCTGTTTCGTTTGTGATTTTCCTTTGTGGAAAACAACTATCCACAGAGTGTTTTGTGCCAATTTTCCATCCTTTTAGATTGTCGGAAAGCATTTTACCTACGTAGAAACAGAAAACGAATAGAAAGAGCGTTGCTTTGCGTTTAATAAAAGCTTAGGGCGGTCTCGGTGGTACGTTAGTGAAGTTATCTGGGGACACCTTAGCCACGTACATTGTGTTGGAGAGGCACCGAGAATTCAGGAGTTCTCAAAGTTCGAGGACACAGTTGCCTTACACGTAGGCTCGGTGGCAGCCGTGGACATGGCAGTGATTTGGAGAAATGTTGTATTAGTCGGCTCTTGCTGTGATAATGCTTTGCAACAAATCTCCCCAAAACTCACTTACGTAAAGAAGAATCTAGTTTCCTCGGACCTGTGGGCTAGCTGCAGCGGCTCTCTTGTAGACCTCTCGATGGCGGGTGTTGCTCCATGCCGTGGGTCAGTTTGAGGTCTCTCCCGCACACCTTGCCGTGGAGCCCAACTGTGAGGCTGCAGGTCCCCGTCTTCTCGCAGAGTTCACTGGAAGGTAAGAGGTGAGCCCAACCACACAAGGCCACGTAAGGCCTCTGCGACTCATTGAAGGCCATCGTGTCTTCCCTTGGCCTCCTGGGAACCCCCTGGCCCCAGGATGCAGCTTCCGTAGCCCAGGGCAACCGGCGGAGGGGGGCGGGCGGGGCTGCAGGAGGGTGGAACGCCGAGGTCACAGAGGGTGTGGGTGTGGCCACCTCTGCTGTGACTGAACCAAGGGCAGGGGGGCAGGGGGTCCAGGGCAGGGCCCTCAGAGCCCGGTAGGCCCAGGGGGGCGGCGCAAGCACCTAGGCCCAGGCCGAAGAGCGCCTTCTTGGTCTGCGCGGCAGGCCGGCCTCTCGCCTTGCCACTCAGGCCGCCCTCCCACTTGAAGTGTGTGTGGCACGCGTCCGCGGAGTACACCTCGCTGCACAGGTAGCCGTGGGACTGGGCGTCGTAGCTTCCTGCGGGGCGGCCGGAGGTCCCGCAGGCGGGTGGGTCCCTGGCACAGACGCGCGGAGCGGCTCCCGCCCGGCCCCCCTGAGAACCGTCGCCGTTCCGTAAGGCGGGGCGCCTGCTTCAGAATGTAAATCACGTGTCCGCTCTATGGATACGCTGTTTAGTTTACCAGGCAAGACTTTCTTGGTGAAAGAAGCAGCGTTGGCTTGCATTCTCGAGCAGGCTTCTCATCTGGCTGTGCCCTGGTACGCTCTCTCTGGGTGTGCTAGTCCGCAGGGCAGGGCATCCCCTGGGCAGGGTGGAGCGTGATCTCTGCGGCCTCGTCCTGCAGCTCCTTCCTTTCATTCTCAATCATCCTGCCCACGGTGGCCTCCTCTCAGGCCTGCATACTTACAACGGCGCTTTGCCCGTGCTGCCCCTCTGCAGGAAGTGTCCCTCTGTTTAGTTTGCAGCTGACTGATGCCGCCTCACCCTTCTCATCTCTTCTCAGGTGTCACTTGGTCAAGAAAGCGTCCCCTTACCTACTCAACTCATCACGTCCCCCTACCGTAGCTCACGTGACACCACGCACCTCTCGCTTATGGCCGTCGTCGCCTTTCACATCCAGTTTCAGGTAGGTAAGTTTACCCCGTGGTCCGTGAGGAAGAAGAGATCACGCCTGTTTTGCTTACTCTTGATTCCCAGCGACTAGCCCGGTTACTGATAACCTCTGTTAGAGGAGAGAAAGGAATGCACCCAATCCCTGGTGAAGCCCTGACCGTTTTCCTTTCTAGTGTCCCTCGTACTCCTCCCTGCCATCTGTGTCGCCCTTACTCCGCGTCTACCGTTTATGAGTTTACACCTGGGTTACGGTGACTGCTTCGGAGAATCGCATGCCTTTCTACCTCCCTCGCTGCGACCTCTCCCACGCCTCCCAGGGCTCTTGGGTTATGCCCTTGCCCTCTTCCGAGCCGTCCGTGGCACCCGCTGTCATCCCCATACGGCCAAGCTCCTAAGACTGACACTCAAGGCCCTCCGTAATTTGGCTTCAGTTTCACTTTCTAGACGTTTCAAGGAAGAGCGGGGTCTAAATATCTGTGCACCTCTGCTCCGTTTCATATCTACCCACGAGGTTAATTTTTTTGTTTCTTCCAGTCCACCTATTTTGGACCTCCTTCTCTGCGAAGACTTCACTGAGAATCCAAGCGATTTGTGGATCCCTTCTCTCCCCTGAAGCTGTAAACAGTTTAACAAGACATGTGCGGAACTGCCGTAAGGTAATCTACATCTTGTCTCCCTCTCTGGTATCTAACCTCCCCGCGAATGGGGGTACGTCTCCGTGTTCTGTGCGGTTTTCAGCACGGTACTCTCTGCACGTAGTGGATATTTGCTTTGGTAAGTGGACGAATAAGTGAATGAGTCACCAAGATAAGGGTATTGTCTCATTCTTTCTCGCTTTTTCCACTTTCAAGTTTCTTTAGTTAGTTTCCTCAGACAAAAGGTTTCTTTGTAGCTACACAGTGGCCAGGTCCACAGAATGTTGCAGATAGCTGCTGAAAACATCCCTCCTCCACTTGAGAATGGCTTGCTCTCCCTCTCAAGCGGAGAGAGCTGGGATTCGATATTTAATTAAGTGCCTCTGTTCACTTGGCATTTAGAGGCACTAGGGGGCGTTAGTGCTCTACAGCCGGTGAAATGCCTGTTTCGTTTGTGATTTTCCTTTGTGGAAAACAACTATCCACAGAGTGTTTTGTGCCAATTTTCCATCCTTTTAGATTGTCGGAAAGCATTTTACCTACGTAGAAACAGAAAACGAATAGAAAGAGCGTTGCTTTGCGTTTAATAAAAGCTTAGGGTGGTCTCGGTGGTACGTTAGTGAAGTTATCTGGGGACACCTTAGCCACGTACATTGTGTTGGAGAGGCACCGAGAATTCAGGAGTTCTCAAAGTTCGAGGACACAGTTGCCTTACACGTAGGCTCGGTGGCAGCCGTGGACATGGCAGTGATTTGGAGAATGTTGTATTAGTCGGCTCTTGCTGTGATAATGCTTTGCAACAAATCTCCCCAAAAGTCACTTACGTAAAGAAGAATCTAGTTTTCTCGGACCTGTGGGCTAGCTGCAGCGGCTCTCTTGTAGACCTCTCGATGGCGGGTGTTGCTCCATGCCGTGGGTCAGTTTGAGGTCTGTCCCGCACACCTTACCGTGGAGCCCAACTGTGAGGCTGCAGGTCCCCGTCTTCTCGCAGAGTTCACTGGAAGGTAAGAGGTGAGCCCAACCACACAAGGCCACGTAAGGCCTCTGCGACTCATTGAAGGCCATCGTGTCTTCCCTTGGCCTCCTGGGAACCCCCTGGCCCCAGGATGCAGCTTCCGTAGCCCAGGGCAACCGGCGGAGGGGGGCGGGCGGGGCTGCAGGAGGGTGGAACGCCGAGGTCACAGAGGGTGTGGGTGTGGCCACCTCTGCTGTGACTGAACCAAGGGCAGGGGGGCAGGGGGTCCAGGGCAGGGCCCTCAGAGCCCGGTAGGCCCAGGGGGGCGGCGCAAGCACCTAGGCCCAGGCCGAAGAGCGCCTTCTTGGTCTGCCACGGCAGGCCGGCCTCTCGCCTTGCCACTCAGGCCGCCCTCCCACTTGAAGTGTGTGTGGCACGCGTCCGCGGAGTACACCTCGCTGCACAGGTAGCCGTGGGACTGGGCGTCGTAGCTTCCTGCGGGGCGGCCGGAAGTCCCGCAGGCGGGTGGGTCCCTGGCACAGATGCGCGGAGCGGCTCCCGCCCGCCCCCCCGAGAACCGTCGCCGTTCCGTAAGGCGGGGCGCCTGCTTCAGAATGTAAATCACGTGTCCGCTCTATGGATACGCTGTTTAGTTTACTAGGCAAGACTTTCTTGGTGAAAGAAGCAGCGTTGGCTTGCATTCTCGAGCAGGCTTCTCATCTGGCTGTGCCCTGGTACGCTCTCTCTGGGTGTGCTAGTCCGCAGGGCAGGGCATCCCCTGGGCAGGGTGGAGCGTGATCTCTGCGGCCTCGTCCTGCAGCTCCTTCCTTTCATTCTCAATCATCCTGCCCACGGTGGCCTCCTCTCAGGCCTGCATACTTACAACGGCGCATTGCCCGTGCTGCCCCTCTGCAGGAAGTGTCCCTCTGTTTAGTTTGCAGCTGACTGATGCCGCCTCACCCTTCTCATCTCTTCTCAGGTGTCACTTGGTCAAGAAAGCGTCCCCTTACCTACTCAACTCATCACGTCCCCCTACCGTAGCTCACGTGACACCACGCACCTCTCGCTTATGGCCGTCGTCGCCTTTCACATCCAGTTTCAGGTAGGTAAGTTTACGCCGTGGTCCGTGAGGAAGAAGAGATCACGCCTGTTTTGCTTACTCTTGATTCCCAGCGACTAGCCCGGTTACTGATAACCTCTGTTAGAGGAGAGAAAGGAATGCACCCAATCCCTGGTGAAGCCCTGACCGTTTTCCTTTCTAGTGTCCCTCGTACTCCTCCCTGCCATCTGTGTCGCCCTTACTCCGCGTCTACCGTTTATGAGTTTACACCTGGGTTACGGTGACTGCTTCGGAGAATCGCATGCCTTTCTACCTCCCTCGCTGCGACCTCTCCCACGCCTCCCAGGGCTCTTGGGTTATGCCCTTGCCCTCTTCCGAGCCATCCGTGGCACCCGCTGTCATCCCCATACGGCCAAGCTCCTAAGACTGACACTCAAGGCCCTCCGTAATTTGGCTTCAGTTTCACTTTCTAGACGTTTCAAGGAAGAGCGGGGTCTAAATATCTGTGCACCTCTGCTCCGTTTCATATCTACCCACGAGGTTAATTTTTTTGTTTCTTCCAGTCCACCTATTTTGCACCTCCTTCTCTGCGAAGACTTCACTGAGAATCCAAGCGATTTGTGGATCCCTTCTCTCCCCTGAAGCTGTAAACAGTTTAACAAGACATGTGCGGAACTGCCGTAAGGTAATCTACATCTTGTCTCCCTCTCTGGTATCTAACCTCCCTGCGAATGGGGGTACGTCTCCGTGTTCTGTGCGGTTTTCAGCACAGTACTCTCTGCACGTAGTGGATATTTGCTTTGGTAAGTGGACGAATAAGTGAATGAGTCACCAAGATAAGGGTATTGTCTCATTCTTTCTCGCTTTTTCCACTTTCAAGTTTCTTTAGTTAGTTTCCTCAGACAAAAGGTTTCTTTGTAGCTACACAGTGGCCAGGTCCACAGAATGTTGCAGATAGCTGCTGAAAACATCCCTCCTCCACTTGAGAATGGCTTGCTCTCCCTCTCAAGCGGAGAGAGCTGGGATTCGATATTTAATTAAGTGCCTCTGTTCACTTGGCACTTAGAGGCACTAGGGGGCGTTAGTGCTCTACACCCGGTGAAATGCCTGTTTCGTTTGTGATTTTCCTTTGTGAAAAACAACTATCCACAGAGTGTTTTGTGCCAATTTTCCATCCTTTTAGATTGTCGGAAAGCATTTTACCTACGTAGAAACAGAAAACGAATAGAAAGAGCGTTGCTTTGCGTTTAATAAAAGCTTAGGGCGGTCTCGGTGGTACGTTAGTGAAGTTATCTGGGGACACCTTAGCCACGTACATTCTGTTGGAGAGGCACCGAGAATTCAGGAGTTCTCAAAGTTCGAGGACACAGTTGCCTTACACGTAGGCTCGGTGGCAGCCGTGGACGTGGCAGTGATTTGGAGAATGTTGTATTAGTCGGCTCTTGCTGTGATAATGCTTTGCAACAAATCTCCCCAAAAGTCACTTACGTAAAGAAGAATCTAGTTTTCTCGGACCTGTGGGCTAGCTGCAGCGGCTCTCTTGTAGACCTCTCGATGGCCGGTGTTGCTCCATGCCGTGGGTCAGTTTGAGGTCTGTCCCGCACACCTTACCGTGGAGCACAACTGTGAGGCTGCAGGTCCCCGTCTTCTCGCAGAGTTCACTGGAAGGTAAGAGGTGAGCCCAACCACACAAGGCCACGTAAGGCCTCTGCGACTCATTGAAGGCCATCGTGTCTTCCCTTGGCCTCCTGGGAACCCCCTGGCCCCAGGATGCAGCTTCCGTAGCCCAGGGCAACCGGCGGAGGGGGGCGGGCGGGGCTGCAGGAGGGTGGAACGCTGAGGTCACAGAGGGTGTGGGTGTGGCCACCTCTGCTGTGACTGAACCAAGGGCAGGGGGGCAGGGGGTCCAGGGCAGGGCCCTCAGAGCCCGGTAGGCCCAGGGGGGCGGCGCAAGCACCTAGGCCCAGGCCGAAGAGCGCCTTCTTGGTCTGCGCAGCAGGCCGGCCTCTCGCCTTGCCACTCAGGCCGCCCTCCCACTTGAAGTGTGTGTGGCACGCGTCCGCGGAGTACACCTCGCTGCACAGGTAGCCGTGGGACTGGGCGTCGTAGCTTCCTGCGGGGCGGCCGGAGGTCCCGCAGGCGGGTGGGTCCCTGGCACAGACGCGCGGAGCGGCTCCCGCCCGGCCCCCCTGAGAACCGTCGCCGTTCCGTAAGGCGGGGCGCCTGCTTCAGAATGTAAATCACGTGTCCGCTCTATGGATACGCTGTTTAGTTTACCAGGCAAGACTTTCTTGGTGAAAGAAGCAGCGTTGGCTTGCATTCTCGAGCAGGCTTCTCATCTGGCTGTGCCCTGGTACGCTCTCTCTGGGTGTGCTAGTCCGCAGGGCAGGGCATCCCCTGGGCAGGGTGGAGCGTGATCTCTGCGGCCTCGTCCTGCAGCTCCTTCCTTTCATTCTCAATCATCCTGCCCACGGTGGCCTCCTCTCAGGCCTGCATACTTACAACGGCGCATTGCCCGTGCTGCCCCTCTGCAGGAAGTGTCCCTCTGTTTAGTTTGCAGCTGACTGATGCCGCCTCACCCTTCTCATCTCTTCTCAGGTGTCACTTGGTCAAGAAAGCGTCCCCTTACCTACTCAACTCATCACGTCCCCCTACCGTAGCTCACGTGACACCACGCACCTCTCGCTTATGGCCGTCGTCGCCTTTCACATCCAGTTTCAGGTAGGTAAGTTTACCCCGTGGTCCGTGAGGAAGAAGAGATCACGCCTGTTTTGCTTACTCTTGATTCCCAGCGACTAGCCCGGTTACTGATAACCTCTGTTAGAGGAGAGAAAGGAATGCACCCAATCCCTGGTGAAGCCCTGACCGTTTTCCTTTCTAGTGTCCCTCGTACTCCTCCCTGCCATCTGTGTCGCCCTTACTCCGCGTCTACCGTTTATGAGTTTACACCTGGGTTACGGTGACTGCTTCGGAGAATCGCATGCCTTTCTACCTCCCTCGCTGCGACCTCTCCCACGCCTCCCAGGGCTCTTGGGTTATGCCCTTGCCCTCTTCCGAGCCGTCCGTGGCACCCGCTGTCATACCCATACGGCCAAGCTCCTAAGACTGACACTCAAGGCCCTCCGTAATTTGGCTTCAGTTTCACTTTCTAGACGTTTCAAGGAAGAGCGGGGTCTAAATATCTGTGCACCTCTGCTCCGTTTCATATCTACCCACGAGGTTAATTTTTTTGTTTCTTCCAGTCCACCTATTTTGGACCTCCTTCTCTGCGAAGACTTCACTGAGAATCCAAGCGATTTGTGGATCCCTTCTCTCCCCTGAAGCTGTAAACAGTTTAACAAGACATGTGCGGAACTGCCGTAAGGTAATCTACATCTTGTCTCCCTCTCTGGTATCTAACCTCCCCGCGAATGGGGGTACGTCTCCGTGTTCTGTGCGGTTTTCAGCACGGTACTCTCTGCACGTAGTGGATATTTGCTTTGGTAAGTGGACGAATAAGTGAATGAGTCACCAAGATAAGGGTATTGTCTCATTCTTTCTCGCTTTTTCCACTTTCAAGTTTCTTTAGTTAGTTTCCTCAGACAAAAGGTTTCTTTGTAGCTACACAGTGGCCAGGTCCACAGAATGTTGCAGATAGCTGCTGAAAACATCCCTCCTCCACTTGAGAATGGCTTGCTCTCCCTCTCAAGCGGAGAGAGCTGGGATTCGATATTTAATTAAGTGCCTCTGTTCACTTGGCATTTAGAGGCACTAGGGGGCGTTAGTGCTCTACACCCGGTGAAATGCCTGTTTCGTTTGTGATTTTCCTTTGTGGAAAACAACTATCCACAGAGTGTTTTGTGCCAATTTTCCATCCTTTTAGATTGTCGGAAAGCATTTTACCTACGTAGAAACAGAAAACGAATAGAAAGAGCGTTGCTTTGCGTTTAATAAAAGCTTAGGGTGGTCTCGGTGGTACGTTAGTGAAGTTATCTGGGGACACCTTAGCCACGTACATTGTGTTGGAGAGGCACCGAGAATTCAGGAGTTCTCAAAGTTCGAGGACACAGTTGCCTTACACGTAGGCTCGGTGGCAGCCGTGGACATGGCAGTGATTTGGAGAATGTTGTATTAGTCGGCTCTTGCTGTGATAATGCTTTGCAACAAATCTCCCCAAAACTCACTTACGTAAAGAAGAATCTAGTTTTCTCGGACCTGTGGGCTAGCTGCAGCGGCTCTCTTGTAGACCTCTCGATGGCGGGTGTTGCTCCATGCCGTGGGTCAGTTTGAGGTCTGTCCCGCACACCTTACCGTGGAGCCCAACTGTGAGGCTGCAGGTCCCCGTCTTCTCGCAGAGTTCACTGGAAGGTAAGAGGTGAGCCCAACCACACAAGGCCACGTAAGGCCTCTGCGACTCATTGAAGGCCATCGTGTCTTCCCTTGGCCTCCTGGGAACCCCCTGGTCCCAGGATGCAGCTTCCGTAGCCCAGGGCAACCGGCGGAGGGGGGCGGGCGGGGCTGCAGGAGGGTGGAACGCCGAGGTCACAGAGGGTGTGGGTGTGGCCACCTCTGCTGTGACTGAACCAAGGGCAGGGGGGCAGGGGGTCCAGGGCAGGGCCCTCAGAGCCCGGTAGGCCCAGGGGAGCGGCGCAAGCACCTAGGCCCAGGCCGAAGAGCGCCTTCTTGGTCTGCCGCGGCAGGCCGGCCTCTCGCCTTGCCACTCAGGCCGCCCTCCCACTTGAAGTGTGTGTGGCACGCGTCCGCGGAGTACACCTCGCTGCACAGGTAGCCGTGGGACTGGGCGTCGTAGCTTCCTGCGGGGCGGCCGGAGGTCCCGCAGGCGGGTGGGTCCCTGGCACAGACGCGCGGAGCGGCTCCCGCCCGGCCCCCCTGAGAACCGTCGCCGTTCCGTAAGGCGGGGCGCCTGCTTCAGAATGTAAATCACGTGTCCGCTCTATGGATACGCTGTTTAGTTTACCAGGCAAGACTTTCTTGGTGAAAGAAGCAGCGTTGGCTTGCATTCTCGAGCAGGCTTCTCATCTGGCTGTGCCCTGGTACGCTCTCTCTGGGTGTGCTAGTCCGCAGGGCAGGGCATCCCCTGGGCAGGGTGGAGCGTGATCTCTGCGGCCTCGTCCTGCAGCTCCTTCCTTTCATTCTCAATCATCCTGCCCACGGTGGCCTCCTCTCAGGCCTGCATACTTACAACGGCGCATTGCCCGTGCTGCCCCTCTGCAGGAAGTGTCCCTCTGTTTAGTTTGCAGCTGACTGATGCCGCCTCACCCTTCTCATCTCTTCTCAGGTGTCACTTGGTCAAGAAAGCGTCCCCTTACCTACTCAACTCATCACGTCCCCCTACCGTAGCTCACGTGACACCACGCACCTCTCGCTTATGGCCGTCGTCGCCTTTCACATCCAGTTTCAGGTAGGTAAGTTTACCCCGTGGTCCGTGAGGAAGAAGAGATCACGCCTGTTTTGCTTACTCTTGATTCCCAGCGACTAGCCCGGTTACTGATAACCTCTGTTAGAGGAGAGAAAGGAATGCACCCAATCCCTGGTGAAGCCCTGACCGTTTTCCTTTCTAGTGTCCCTCGTACTCCTCCCTGCCATCTGTGTCGCCCTTACTCCGCGCCTACCGTTTATGAGTTTACACCTGGGTTACGGTGACTGCTTCGGAGAATCGCATGCCTTTCTACCTCCCTCGCTGCGACCTCTCCCACGCCTCCCAGGGCTCTTGGGTTATGCCCTTGCCCTCTTCCGAGCCGTCCGTGGCACCCGCTGTCATCCCCATACGGCCAAGCTCCTAAGACTGACACTCAAGGCCCTCCGTAATTTGGCTTCAGTTTCACTTTCTAGACGTTTCAAGGAAGAGCGGGGTCTAAATATCTGTGCACCTCTGCTCCGTTTCATATCTACCCACGAGGTTAATTTTTTTGTTTCTTCCAGTCCACCTATTTTGCACCTCCTTCTCTGCGAAGACTTCACTGAGAATCCAAGCGATTTGTGGATCCCTTCTCTCCCCTGAAGCTGTAAACAGTTTAACAAGACATGTGCGGAACTGCCGTAAGGTAATCTACATCTTGTCTCCCTCTCTGGTATCTAACCTCCGTGCGAGTGGGGTACGTCTCCGTGTTCTGTGCGGTTTTCAGCACAGTACTCTCTACACGTAGAGGATATTTGCTTTGGTAAGTGAACGAATAAGTGAATGAGTCTCCAAGATAAGGGTATTGTCTCATTCTTTCTCGCTTTTTCCACTTTCAAGTTTCTTTAGTTAGTTTCCTCAGACAAAAGGTTTCTTTGTAGCTACACAGTGGCCAGGTCCACAGAATGTTGCAGATAGCTGCTGAAAACATCCCTCCTCCACTTGAGAATGGCTTGCTCTCCCTCTCAAGCGGAGAGAGCTGGGATTCGATATTTAATTAAGTGCCTCTGTTCACTTGGCATTTAGAGGCACTAGGGGGCGTTAGTGCTCTACACCCGGTGAAATGCCTGTTTCGTTTGTGATTTTCCTTTGTGGAAAACAACTATCCACAGAGTGTTTTGTGCCAATTTTCCATCCTTTTAGATTGTCGGAAAGCATTTTACCTACGTAGAAACAGAAAACGAATAGAAAGAGCGTTGCTTTGCGTTTAATAAAAGCTTAGGGCGGTCTCGGTGGTACGTTAGTGAAGTTATCTGGGGACACCTTAGCCACGTACATTGTGTTGGAGAGGCACCGAGAATTCAGGAGTTCTCAAAGTTCGAGGACACAGTTGCCTTACACGTAGGCTCGGTGGCAGCCCTGGACATGGCAGTGATTTGGAGAAATGTTGTATTAGTCGGCTCTTGCTGTGATAATGCTTTGCAACAAATCTCCCCAAAACTCACTTATGTAAAGAAGAATCTAGTTTCCTCGGACCTGTGGGCTAGCTGCAGCGGCTCTCTTGTAGACCTCTCGATGGCGGGTGTTGCTCCATGCCGTGGGTCAGTTTGAGGTCTCTCCCGCACACCTTGCCGTGGAGCCCAACTGTGAGGCTGCAGGTCCCCGTCTTCTCGCAGAGTTCACTGGAAGGTAAGAGGTGAGCCCAACCACACAAGGCCACGTAAGGCCTCTGCGACTCATTGAAGGCCATCGTGTCTTCCCTTGGCCTCCTGGGAACCCCCTGGCCCCAGGATGCAGCTTCCGTAGCCCAGGGCAACCGGCGGAGGGGGGCGGGCGGGGCTGCAGGAGGGTGGAACGCCGAGGTCACAGAGGGTGTGGGTGTGGCCACCTCTGCTGTGACTGAACCAAGGGCAGGGGGGCAGGGGGTCCAGGGCAGGGCCCTCAGAGCCCGGTAGGCCCAGGGGGGCGGCGCAAGCACCTAGGCCCAGGCCGAAGAGCGCCTTCTTGGTCTGCGCGGCAGGCCGGCCTCTCGCCTTGCCACTCAGGCCGCCCTCCCACTTGAAGTGTGTGTGGCACGCGTCCGCGGAGTACACCTCGCTGCACAGGTAGCCGTGGGACTGGGCGTCGTAGCTTCCTGCGGGGCGGCCGGAGGTCCCGCAGGCGGGTGGGTCCCTGGCACAGATGCGCGGAGCGGCTCCCGCCCGGCCCCCCGAGAACCATCGCCGTTCCGTAAGGCGGGGCGCCTGCTTCAGAATGTAAATCACGTGTCCGCTCTATGGATATGCTGTTTAGTTTACTAGGCAAGACTTTCTTGGTGAAAGAAGCAGCGTTGGCTTGCATTCTCGAGCAGGCTTCTCATCTGGCTGTGCCCTGGTACGCTCTCTCTGGGTGTGCTAGTCCGCAGGGCAGGGCATCCCCTGGGCAGGGTGGAGCGTGATCTCTGCGGCCTCGTCCTGCAGCTCCTTCCTTTCATTCTCAATCATCCTGCCCACGGTGGCCTCCTCTCAGGCCTGCATACTTACAACGGCGCATTGCCCGTGCTGCCCCTCTGCAGGAAGTGTCCCTCTGTTTAGTTTGCAGCTGACTGATGCCGCCTCACCCTTCTCATCTCTTCTCAGGTGTCACTTGGTCAAGAAAGCGTCCCCTTACCTACTCAACTCATCACGTCCCCCTACCGTAGCTCACGTGACACCACGCACCTCTCGCTTATGGCCGTCGTCGCCTTTCACATCCAGTTTCAGGTAGGTAAGTTTACCCCGTGGTCCGTGAGGAAGAAGAGATCACGCCTGTTTTGCTTACTCTTGATTCCCAGCGACTAGCCCGGTTACTGATAACCTCTGTTAGAGGAGAGAAAGGAATGCACCCAATCCCTGGTGAAGCCCTGACCGTTTTCCTTTCTAGTGTCCCTCGTACTCCTCCCTGCCATCTGTGTCGCCCTTACTCCGCGCCTACCGTTTATGAGTTTACACCTGGGTTACGGTGACTGCTTCGGAGAATCGCATGCCTTTCTACCTCCCTCGCTGCGACCTCTCCCACGCCTCCCAGGGCTCTTGGGTTATGCCCTTGCCCTCTTCCGAGCCGTCCGTGGCACCCGCTGTCATCCCCATACGGCCAAGCTCCTAAGACTGACACTCAAGGCCCTCCGTAATTTGGCTTCAGTTTCACTTTCTAGACGTTTCAAGGAAGAGCGGGGTCTAAATATCTGTGCACCTCTGCTCCGTTTCATATCTACCCACGAGGTTAATTTTTTTGTTTCTTCCAGTCCACCTATTTTGCACCTCCTTCTCTGCGAAGACTTCACTGAGAATCCAAGCGATTTGTGGATCCCTTCTCTCCCCTGAAGCTGTAAACAGTTTAACAAGACATGTGCGGAACTGCCGTAAGGTAATCTACATCTTGTCTCCCTCTCTGGTATCTAACCTCCGTGCGAGTGGGGTACGTCTCCGTGTTCTGTGCGGTTTTCAGCACAGTACTCTCTACACGTAGAGGATATTTGCTTTGGTAAGTGAACGAATAAGTGAATGAGTCTCCAAGATAAGGGTATTGTCTCATTCTTTCTCGCTTTTTCCACTTTCAAGTTTCTTTAGTTAGTTTCCTCAGACAAAAGGTTTCTTTGTAGCTACACAGTGGCCAAGTCCACAGAATGTTGCAGATAGCTGCTGAAAACATCCCTCCTCCACTTGAGAATGGCTTGCTCTCCCTCTCAAGCGGAGAGAGCTGGGATTCGATATTTAATTAAGTGCCTCTGTTCACTTGGCATTTAGAGGCACTAGGGGGCGTTAGTGCTCTACACCCGGTGAAATGCCTGTTTCGTTTGTGATTTTCCTTTGTGGAAAACAACTATCCACAGAGTGTTTTGTGCCAATTTTCCATCCTTTTAGATTGTCGGAAAGCATTTTACCTACGTAGAAACAGAAAACGAATAGAAAGAGCGTTGCTTTGCGTTTAATAAAAGCTTAGGGCGGTCTCGGTGGTACGTTAGTGAAGTTATCTGGGGACACCTTAGCCACGTACATTGTGTTGGAGAGGCACCGAGAATTCAGGAGTTCTCAAAGTTCGAGGACACAGTTGCCTTACACGTAGGCTCGGTGGCAGCCGTGGACATGGCAGTGATTTGGAGAATGTTGTATTAGTCGGCTCTTGCTGTGATAATGCTTTGCAACAAATCTCCCCAAAACTCACTTACGTAAAGAAGAATCTAGTTTCCTCGGACCTGTGGGCTAGCTGCAGCGGCTCTCTTGTAGACCTCTCGATGGCGGGTGTTGCTCCATGCCGTGGGTCAGTTTGAGGTCTCTCCCGCACACCTTGCCGTGGAGCCCAACTGTGAGGCTGCAGGTCCCCGTCTTCTCGCAGAGTTCACTGGAAGGTAAGAGGTGAGCCCAACCACACAAGGCCACGTAAGGCCTCTGGGACTCATTGAAGGCCATCGTGTCTTCCCTTGGCCTCCTGGGAACCCCCTGGCCCCAGGATGCAGCTTCCGTAGCCCAGGGCAACCGGCGGAGGGGGGCGGGCGGGGCTGCAGGAGGGTGGAACGCCGAGGTCACAGAGGGTGTGGGTGTGGCCACCTCTGCTGTGACTGAACCAAGGGCAGGGGGGCAGGGGGTCCAGGGCAGGGCCCTCAGAGCCCGGTAGGCCCAGGGGGGCGGCGCAAGCACCTAGGCCCAGGCCGAAGAGCGCCTTCTTGGTCTGCGCGGCAGGCCGGCCTCTCGCCTTGCCACTCAGGCCGCCCTCCCACTTGAAGTGTGTGTGGCACGCGTCCGCGGAGTACACCTCGCTGCACAGGTAGCCGTGGGACTGGGCGTCGTAGCTTCCTGCGGGGCGGCCGGAGGTCCCGCAGGCGGGTGGGTCCCTGGCACAGATGCGCGGAGCGGCTCCCGCCCGGCCCCCCTGAGAACCGTCGCCGTTCCGTAAGGCGGGGCGCCTGCTTCAGAATGTAAATCACGTGTCCGCTCTATGGATACGCTGTTTAGTTTACCAGGCAAGACTTTCTTGGTGAAAGAAGCAGCGTTGGCTTGCATTCTCGAGCAGGCTTCTCATCTGGCTGTGCCCTGGTACGCTCTCTCTGGGTGTGCTAGTCCGCAGGGCAGGGCATCCCCTGGGCAGGGTGGAGCGTGATCTCTGCGGCCTCGTCCTGCAGCTCCTTCCTTTCATTCTCAATCATCCTGCCCACGGTGGCCTCCTCTCAGGCCTGCATACTTACAACGGCGCATTGCCCGTGCTGCCCCTCTGCAGGAAGTGTCCCTCTGTTTAGTTTGCAGCTGACTGATGCCGCCTCACCCTTCTCATCTCTTCTCAGGTGTCACTTGGTCAAGAAAGCGTCCCCTTACCTACTCAACTCATCACGTCCCCCTACCGTAGCTCACGTGACACCACACACCTCTCGCTTATGGCCGTCGTCGCCTTTCACATCCAGTTTCAGGTAGGTAAGTTTACCCCGTGGTCCGTGAGGAAGAAGAGATCACGCCTGTTTTGCTTACTCTTGATTCCCAGCGACTAGCCCGGTTACTGATAACCTCTGTTAGAGGAGAGAAAGGAATGCACCCAATCCCTGGTGAAGCCCTGACCGTTTTCCTTTCTAGTGTCCCTCGTACTCCTCCCTGCCATCTGTGTCGCCCTTACTCCGCGCCTACCGTTTATGAGTTTACACCTGGGTTACGGTGACTGCTTCGGAGAATCGCATGCCTTTCTACCTCCCTCGCTGCGACCTCTCCCACGCCTCCCAGGGCTCTTGGGTTATGCCCTTGCCCTCTTCCGAGCCGTCCGTGGCACCCGCTGTCATCCCCATACGGCCAAGCTCCTAAGACTGACACTCAAGGCCCTCCGTAATTTGGCTTCAGTTTCACTTTCTAGACGTTTCAAGGAAGAGCGGGGTCTAAATATCTGTGCACCTCTGCTCCGTTTCATATCTACCCACGAGGTTAATTTTTTTGTTTCTTCCAGTCCACCTATTTTGCACCTCCTTCTCTGCGAAGACTTCACTGAGAATCCAAGCGATTTGTGGATCCCTTCTCTCCCCTGAAGCTGTAAACAGTTTAACAAGACATGTGCGGAACTGCCGTAAGGTAATCTACATCTTGTCTCCCTCTCTGGTATCTAACCTCCGTGCGAGTGGGGTACGTCTCCGTGTTCTGTGCGGTTTTCAGCACAGTACTCTCTACACGTAGAGGATATTTGCTTTGGTAAGTGAACGAATAAGTGAATGAGTCTCCAAGATAAGGGTATTGTCTCATTCTTTCTCGCTTTTTCCACTTTCAAGTTTCTTTAGTTAGTTTCCTCAGACAAAAGGTTTCTTTGTAGCTACACAGTGGCCAGGTCCACAGAATGTTGCAGATAGCTGCTGAAAACATCCCTCCTCCACTTGAGAATGGCTTGCTCTCCCTCTCAAGCGGAGAGAGCTGGGATTCGATATTTAATTAAGTGCCTCTGTTCACTTGGCATTTAGAGGCACTAGGGGGCGTTAGTGCTCTACACCCGGTGAAATGCCTGTTTCGTTTGTGATTTTCCTTTGTGGAAAACAACTATCCACAGAGTGTTTTGTGCCAATTTTCCATCCTTTTAGATTGTCGGAAAGCATTTTACCTACGTAGAAACAGAAAACGAATAGAAAGAGCGTTGCTTTGCGTTTAATAAAAGCTTAGGGCGGTCTCGGTGGTACGTTAGTGAAGTTATCTGGGGACACCTTAGCCACGTACATTGTGTTGGAGAGGCACCGAGAATTCAGGAGTTCTCAAAGTTCGAGGACACAGTTGCCTTACACGTAGGCTCGGTGGCAGCCGTGGACATGGCAGTGATTTGGAGAATGTTGTATTAGTCGGCTCTTGCTGTGATAATGCTTTGCAACAAATCTCCCCAAAACTCACTTACGTAAAGAAGAATCTAGTTTCCTCGGACCTGTGGGCTAGCTGCAGCGGCTCTCTTGTAGACCTCTCGATGGCGGGTGTTGCTCCATGCCGTGGGTCAGTTTGAGGTCTCTCCCGCACACCTTGCCGTGGAGCCCAACTGTGAGGCTGCAGGTCCCCGTCTTCTCGCAGAGTTCACTGGAAGGTAAGAGGTGAGCCCAACCACACAAGGCCACGTAAGGCCTCTGGGACTCATTGAAGGCCATCGTGTCTTCCCTTGGCCTCCTGGGAACCCCCTGGCCCCAGGATGCAGCTTCCGTAGCCCAGGGCAACCGGCGGAGGGGGGCGGGCGGGGCTGCAGGAGGGTGGAACGCCGAGGTCACAGAGGGTGTGGGTGTGGCCACCTCTGCTGTGACTGAACCAAGGGCAGGGGGGCAGGGGGTCCAGGGCAGGGCCCTCAGAGCCCGGTAGGCCCAGGGGGGCGGCGCAAGCACCTAGGCCCAGGCCGAAGAGCGCCTTCTTGGTCTGCGCGGCAGGCCGGCCTCTCGCCTTGCCACTCAGGCCGCCCTCCCACTTGAAGTGTGTGTGGCACGCGTCCGCGGAGTACACCTCGCTGCACAGGTAGCCGTGGGACTGGGCGTCGTAGCTTCCTGCGGGGCGGCCGGAGGTCCCGCAGGCGGGTGGGTCCCTGGCACAGATGCGCGGAGCAGCTCCCGCCCGGCCCCCCTGAGAACCGTCGCCGTTCCGTAAGGCGGGGCGCCTGCTTCAGAATGTAAATCACGTGTCCGCTCTATGGATACGCTGTTTAGTTTACCAGGCAAGACTTTCTTGGTGAAAGAAGCAGCGTTGGCTTGCATTCTCGAGCAGGCTTCTCATCTGGCTGTGCCCTGGTACGCTCTCTCTGGGTGTGCTAGTCCGCAGGGCAGGGCATCCCCTGGGCAGGGTGGAGCGTGATCTCTGCGGCCTCGTCCTGCAGCTCCTTCCTTTCATTCTCAATCATCCTGCCCACGGTGGCCTCCTCTCAGGCCTGCATACTTACAACGGCGCATTGCCCGTGCTGCCCCTCTGCAGGAAGTGTCCCTCTGTTTAGTTTGCAGCTGACTGATGCCGCCTCACCCTTCTCATCTCTTCTCAGGTGTCACTTGGTCAAGAAAGCGTCCCCTTACCTACTCAACTCATCACGTCCCCCTACCGTAGCTCACGTGACACCACACACCTCTCGCTTATGGCCGTCGTCGCCTTTCACATCCAGTTTCAGGTAGGTAAGTTTACCCCGTGGTCCGTGAGGAAGAAGAGATCACGCCTGTTTTGCTTACTCTTGATTCCCAGCGACTAGCCCGGTTACTGATAACCTCTGTTAGAGGAGAGAAAGGAATGCACCCAATCCCTGGTGAAGCCCTGACCGTTTTCCTTTCTAGTGTCCCTCGTACTCCTCCCTGCCATCTGTGTCGCCCTTACTCCGCGCCTACCGTTTATGAGTTTACACCTGGGTTACGGTGACTGCTTCGGAGAATCGCATGCCTTTCTACCTCCCTCGCTGCGACCTCTCCCACGCCTCCCAGGGCTCTTGGGTTATGCCCTTGCCCTCTTCCGAGCCGTCCGTGGCACCCGCTGTCATCCCCATACGGCCAAGCTCCTAAGACTGACACTCAAGGCCCTCCGTAATTTGGCTTCAGTTTCACTTTCTAGACGTTTCAAGGAAGAGCGGGGTCTAAATATCTGTGCACCTCTGCTCCGTTTCATATCTACCCACGAGGTTAATTTTTTTGTTTCTTCCAGTCCACCTATTTTGCACCTCCTTCTCTGCGAAGACTTCACTGAGAATCCAAGCGATTTGTGGATCCCTTCTCTCCCCTGAAGCTGTAAACAGTTTAACAAGACATGTGCGGAACTGCCGTAAGGTAATCTACATCTTGTCTCCCTCTCTGGTATCTAACCTCCGTGCGAGTGGGGTACGTCTCCGTGTTCTGTGCGGTTTTCAGCACAGTACTCTCTACACGTAGAGGATATTTGCTTTGGTAAGTGAACGAATAAGTGAATGAGTCTCCAAGATAAGGGTATTGTCTCATTCTTTCTCGCTTTTTCCACTTTCAAGTTTCTTTAGTTAGTTTCCTCAGACAAAAGGTTTCTTTGTAGCTACACAGTGGCCAGGTCCACAGAATGTTGCAGATAGCTGCTGAAAACATCCCTCCTCCACTTGAGAATGGCTTGCTCTCCCTCTCAAGCGGAGAGAGCTGGGATTCGATATTTAATTAAGTGCCTCTGTTCACTTGGCATTTAGAGGCACTAGGGGGCGTTAGTGCTCTACACCCGGTGAAATGCCTGTTTCGTTTGTGATTTTCCTTTGTGGAAAACAACTATCCACAGAGTGTTTTGTGCCAATTTTCCATCCTTTTAGATTGTCGGAAAGCATTTTACCTACGTAGAAACAGAAAACGAATAGAAAGAGCGTTGCTTTGCGTTTAATAAAAGCTTAGGGTGGTCTCGGTGGTACGTTAGTGAAGTTATCTGGGGACACCTTAGCCACGTACATTGTGTTGGAGAGGCACCGAGAATTCAGGAGTTCTCAAAGTTCGAGGACACAGTTGCCTTACACGTAGGCTCGGTGGCAGCCGTGGACATGGCAGTGATTTGGAGAATGTTGTATTAGTCGGCTCTTGCTGTGATAATGCTTTGCAACAAATCTCCCCAAAACTCACTTACGTAAAGAAGAATCTAGTTTCCTCGGACCTGTGGGCTAGCTGCAGCGGCTCTCTTGTAGACCTCTCGATGGCGGGTGTTGCTCCATGCCGTGGGTCAGTTTGAGGTCTGTCCCGCACACCTTACCGTGGAGCCCAACTGTGAGGCTGCAGGTCCCCGTCTTCTCGCAGAGTTCACTGGAAGGTAAGAGGTGAGCCCAACCACACAAGGCCACGTAAGGCCTCTGCGACTCATTGAAGGCCATCGTGTCTTCCCTTGGCCTCCTGGGAACCCCCTGGCCCCAGGATGCAGCTTCCGTAGCCCAGGGCAACCGGCGGAGGGGGGCGGGCGGGGCTGCAGGAGGGTGGAACGCCGAGGTCAGAGAGGGTGTGGGTGTGGCCACCTCTGCTGTGACTGAACCAAGGGCAGGGGGGCAGGGGGTCCAGGGCAGGGCCCTCAGAGCCCGGTAGGCCCAGGGGGCGGCGCAAGCACCTAGGCCCAGGCCAAAGAGCGCCTTCTTGGTCTGCCGCGGCAGGCCGGCCTCTCGCCTTGCCACTCAGGCTGCCCTCCCACTTGAAGTGTGTGTGGCACGCGTCCGCGGAGTACACCTCGCTGCACAGGTAGCCGTGGGACTGGGCGTCGTAGCTTCCTGCGGGGCGGCCGGAGGTCCCGCAGGCGGGTGGGTCCCTGGCACAGATGCGCGGAGCGGCTCCCGCCCGGCCCCCCGAGAACCATCGCCGTTCCGTAAGGCGGGGCGCCTGCTTCAGAATGTAAATCACGTGTCCGCTCTATGGATATGCTGTTTAGTTTACTAGGCAAGACTTTCTTGGTGAAAGAAGCAGCGTTGGCTTGCATTCTCGAGCAGGCTTCTCATCTGGCTGTGCCCTGGTACGCTCTCTCTGGGTGTGCTAGTCCGCAGGGCAGGGCATCCCCTGGGCAGGGTGGAGCGTGATCTCTGCGGCCTCGTCCTGCAGCTCCTTCCTTTCATTCTCAATCATCCTGCCCACGGTGGCCTCCTCTCAGGCCTGCATACTTACAACGGCGCATTGCCCGTGCTGCCCCTCTGCAGGAAGTGTCCCTCTGTTTAGTTTGCAGCTGACTGATGCCGCCTCACCCTTCTCATCTCTTCTCAGGTGTCACTTGGTCAAGAAAGCGTCCCCTTACCTACTCAACTCATCACGTCCCCCTACCGTAGCTCACGTGACACCACGCACCTCTCGCTTATGGCCGTCGTCGCCTTTCACATCCAGTTTCAGGTAGGTAAGTTTACCCCGTGGTCCGTGAGGAAGAAGAGATCACGCCTGTTTTGCTTACTCTTGATTCCCAGCGACTAGCCCGGTTACTGATAACCTCTGTTAGAGGAGAGAAAGGAATGCACCCAATCCCTGGTGAAGCCCTGACCGTTTTCCTTTCTAGTGTCCCTCGTACTCCTCCCTGCCATCTGTGTCGCCCTTACTCCGCGCCTACCGTTTATGAGTTTACACCTGGGTTACGGTGACTGCTTCGGAGAATCGCATGCCTTTCTACCTCCCTCGCTGCGACCTCTCCCACGCCTCCCAGGGCTCTTGGGTTATGCCCTTGCCCTCTTCCGAGCCGTCCGTGGCACCCGCTGTCATCCCCATACGGCCAAGCTCCTAAGACTGACACTCAAGGCCCTCCGTAATTTGGCTTCAGTTTCACTTTCTAGACGTTTCAAGGAAGAGCGGGGTCTAAATATCTGTGCACCTCTGCTCCGTTTCATATCTACCCACGAGGTTAATTTTTTTGTTTCTTCCAGTCCACCTATTTTGCACCTCCTTCTCTGCGAAGACTTCACTGAGAATCCAAGCGATTTGTGGATCCCTTCTCTCCCCTGAAGCTGTAAACAGTTTAACAAGACATGTGCGGAACTGCCGTAAGGTAATCTACATCTTGTCTCCCTCTCTGGTATCTAACCTCCGTGCGAGTGGGGTACGTCTCCGTGTTCTGTGCGGTTTTCAGCACAGTACTCTCTACACGTAGAGGATATTTGCTTTGGTAAGTGAACGAATAAGTGAATGAGTCTCCAAGATAAGGGTATTGTCTCATTCTTTCTCGCTTTTTCCACTTTCAAGTTTCTTTAGTTAGTTTCCTCAGACAAAAGGTTTCTTTGTAGCTACACAGTGGCCAGGTCCACAGAATGTTGCAGATAGCTGCTGAAAACATCCCTCCTCCACTTGAGAATGGCTTGCTCTCCCTCTCAAGCGGAGAGAGCTGGGATTCGATATTTAATTAAGTGCCTCTGTTCACTTGGCATTTAGAGGCACTAGGGGGCGTTAGTGCTCTACACCCGGTGAAATGCCTGTTTCGTTTGTGATTTTCCTTTGTGGAAAACAACTATCCACAGAGTGTTTTGTGCCAATTTTCCATCCTTTTAGATTGTCGGAAAGCATTTTACCTACGTAGAAACAGAAAACGAATAGAAAGAGCGTTGCTTTGCGTTTAATAAAAGCTTAGGGTGGTCTCGGTGGTACGTTAGTGAAGTTATCTGGGGACACCTTAGCCACGTACATTGTGTTGGAGAGGCACCGAGAATTCAGGAGTTCTCAAAGTTCGAGGACACAGTTGCCTTACACGTAGGCTCGGTGGCAGCCGTGGACATGGCAGTGATTTGGAGAATGTTGTATTAGTCGGCTCTTGCTGTGATAATGCTTTGCAACAAATCTCCCCAAAACTCACTTACGTAAAGAAGAATCTAGTTTCCTCGGACCTGTGGGCTAGCTGCAGCGGCTCTCTTGTAGACCTCTCGATGGCGGGTGTTGCTCCATGCCGTGGGTCAGTTTGAGGTCTGTCCCGCACACCTTACCGTGGAGCCCAACTGTGAGGCTGCAGGTCCCCGTCTTCTCGCAGAGTTCACTGGAAGGTAAGAGGTGAGCCCAACCACACAAGGCCACGTAAGGCCTCTGCGACTCATTGAAGGCCATCGTGTCTTCCCTTGGCCTCCTGGGAACCCCCTGGCCCCAGGATGCATCTTCCGTAGCCCAGGGCAACCGGCGGAGGGGGGCGGGCGGGGCTGCAGGAGGGTGGAACGCCGAGGTCACAGAGGGTGTGGGTGTGGCCACCTCTGCTGTGACTGAACCAAGGGCAGGGGGGCAGGGGGTCCAGGGCAGGGCCCTCAGAGCCCGGTAGGCCCAGGGGGCGGCGCAAGCACCTAGGCCCAGGCCGAAGAGCGCCTTCTTGGTCTGCCGCGGCAGGCCGGCCTCTCGCCTTGCCACTCAGGCTGCCCTCCCACTTGAAGTGTGTGTGGCACGCGTCCGCGGAGTACACCTCGCTGCACAGGTAGCCGTGGGACTGGGCGTCGTAGCTTCCTGCGGGGCGGCCGGAGGTCCCGCAGGCGGGTGGGTCCCTGGCACAGATGCGCGGAGCGGCTCCCGCCCGGCCCCCCGAGAACCATCGCCGTTCCGTAAGGCGGGGCGCCTGCTTCAGAATGTAAATCACGTGTCCGCTCTATGGATATGCTGTTTAGTTTACTAGGCAAGACTTTCTTGGTGAAAGAAGCAGCGTTGGCTTGCATTCTCGAGCAGGCTTCTCATCTGGCTGTGCCCTGGTACGCTCTCTCTGGGTGTGCTAGTCCGCAGGGCAGGGCATCCCCTGGGCAGGGTGGAGCGTGATCTCTGCGGCCTCGTCCTGCAGCTCCTTCCTTTCATTCTCAATCATCCTGCCCACGGTGGCCTCCTCTCAGGCCTGCATACTTACAACGGCGCATTGCCCGTGCTGCCCCTCTGCAGGAAGTGTCCCTCTGTTTAGTTTGCAGCTGACTGATGCCGCCTCACCCTTCTCATCTCTTCTCAGGTGTCACTTGGTCAAGAAAGCGTCCCCTTACCTACTCAACTCATCACGTCCCCCTACCGTAGCTCACGTGACACCACGCACCTCTCGCTTATGGCCGTCGTCGCCTTTCACATCCAGTTTCAGGTAGGTAAGTTTACCCCGTGGTCCGTGAGGAAGAAGAGATCACGCCTGTTTTGCTTACTCTTGATTCCCAGCGACTAGCCCGGTTACTGATAACCTCTGTTAGAGGAGAGAAAGGAATGCACCCAATCCCTGGTGAAGCCCTGACCGTTTTCCTTTCTAGTGTCCCTCGTACTCCTCCCTGCCATCTGTGTCGCCCTTACTCCGCGCCTACCGTTTATGAGTTTACACCTGGGTTACGGTGACTGCTTCGGAGAATCGCATGCCTTTCTACCTCCCTCGCTGCGACCTCTCCCACGCCTCCCAGGGCTCTTGGGTTATGCCCTTGCCCTCTTCCGAGCCGTCCGTGGCACCCGCTGTCATCCCCATACGGCCAAGCTCCTAAGACTGACACTCAAGGCCCTCCGTAATTTGGCTTCAGTTTCACTTTCTAGACGTTTCAAGGAAGAGCGGGGTCTAAATATCTGTGCACCTCTGCTCCGTTTCATATCTACCCACGAGGTTAATTTTTTTGTTTCTTCCAGTCCACCTATTTTGCACCTCCTTCTCTGCGAAGACTTCACTGAGAATCCAAGCGATTTGTGGATCCCTTCTCTCCCCTGAAGCTGTAAACAGTTTAACAAGACATGTGCGGAACTGCCGTAAGGTAATCTACATCTTGTCTCCCTCTCTGGTATCTAACCTCCGTGCGAGTGGGGTACGTCTCCGTGTTCTGTGCGGTTTTCAGCACAGTACTCTCTACACGTAGAGGATATTTGCTTTGGTAAGTGAACGAATAAGTGAATGAGTCTCCAAGATAAGGGTATTGTCTCATTCTTTCTCGCTTTTTCCACTTTCAAGTTTCTTTAGTTAGTTTCCTCAGACAAAAGGTTTCTTTGTAGCTACACAGTGGCCAGGTCCACAGAATGTTGCAGATAGCTGCTGAAAACATCCCTCCTCCACTTGAGAATGGCTTGCTCTCCCTCTCAAGCGGAGAGAGCTGGGATTCGATATTTAATTAAGTGCCTCTGTTCACTTGGCATTTAGAGGCACTAGGGGGCGTTAGTGCTCTACACCCGGTGAAATGCCTGTTTCGTTTGTGATTTTCCTTTGTGGAAAACAACTATCCACAGAGTGTTTTGTGCCAATTTTCCATCCTTTTAGATTGTCGGAAAGCATTTTACCTACGTAGAAACAGAAAACGAATAGAAAGAGCGTTGCTTTGCGTTTAATAAAAGCTTAGGGTGGTCTCGGTGGTACGTTAGTGAAGTTATCTGGGGACACCTTAGCCACGTACATTGTGTTGGAGAGGCACCGAGAATTCAGGAGTTCTCAAAGTTCGAGGACACAGTTGCCTTACACGTAGGCTCGGTGGCAGCCGTGGACATGGCAGTGATTTGGAGAATGTTGTATTAGTCGGCTCTTGCTGTGATAATGCTTTGCAACAAATCTCCCCAAAACTCACTTACGTAAAGAAGAATCTAGTTTCCTCGGACCTGTGGGCTAGCTGCAGCGGCTCTCTTGTAGACCTCTCGATGGCGGGTGTTGCTCCATGCCGTGGGTCAGTTTGAGGTCTGTCCCGCACACCTTACCGTGGAGCCCAACTGTGAGGCTGCAGGTCCCCGTCTTCTCGCAGAGTTCACTGGAAGGTAAGAGGTGAGCCCAACCACACAAGGCCACGTAAGGCCTCTGCGACTCATTGAAGGCCATCGTGTCTTCCCTTGGCCTCCTGGGAACCCCCTGGCCCCAGGATGCAGCTTCCGTAGCCCAGGGCAACCGGCGGAGGGGGGCGGGCGGGGCTGCAGGAGGGTGGAACGCCGAGGTCACAGAGGGTGTGGGTGTGGCCACCTCTGCTGTGACTGAACCAAGGGCAGGGGGGCAGGGGGTCCAGGGCAGGGCCCTCAGAGCCCGGTAGGCCCAGGGGGGCGGCGCAAGCACCTAGGCCCAGGCCGAAGAGCGCCTTCTTGGTCTGCGCGGCAGGCCGGCCTCTCGCCTTGCCACTCAGGCCGCCCTCCCACTTGAAGTGTGTGTGGCACGCGTCCACGGAGTACACCTCGCTGCACAGGTAGCCGTGGGACTGGGCGTCGTAGCTTCCTGCGGGGCGGCCGGAGGTCCCGCAGGCGGGTGGGTCCCTGGCACAGATGCGCGGA
The DNA here is from genome assembly GCF_039906515.1 of Pseudorca crassidens. NCBI lineage: Eukaryota > Metazoa > Chordata > Mammalia > Artiodactyla > Delphinidae > Pseudorca > Pseudorca crassidens. Next base: position 153,737,219 of record NC_090297.1, read on the forward strand.
GCGGCTCCCGCCCGGCCCCCCGAGAACCATCGCCGTTCCGTAAGGCGGGGCGCCTGCTTCAGAATGTAAATCACGTGTCCGCTCTATGGATATGCTGTTTAGTTTACTAGGCAAGACTTTCTTGGTGAAAGAAGCAGCGTTGGCTTGCATTCTCGAGCAGGCTTCTCATCTGGCTGTGCCCTGGTACGCTCTCTCTGGGTGTGCTAGTCCGCAGGGCAGGGCATCCCCTGGGCAGGGTGGAGCGTGATCTCTGCGGCCTCGTCCTGCAGCTCCTTCCTTTCATTCTCAATCATCCTGCCCACGGTGGCCTCCTCTCAGGCCTGCATACTTACAACGGCGCATTGCCCGTGCTGCCCCTCTGCAGGAAGTGTCCCTCTGTTTAGTTTGCAGCTGACTGATGCCGCCTCACCCTTCTCATCTCTTCTCAGGTGTCACTTGGTCAAGAAAGCGTCCCCTTACCTACTCAACTCATCACGTCCCCCTACCGTAGCTCACGTGACACCACGCACCTCTCGCTTATGGCCGTCGTCGCCTTTCACATCCAGTTTCAGGTAGGTAAGTTTACCCCGTGGTCCGTGAGGAAGAAGAGATCACGCCTGTTTTGCTTACTCTTGATTCCCAGCGACTAGCCCGGTTACTGATAACCTCTGTTAGAGGAGAGAAAGGAATGCACCCAATCCCTGGTGAAGCCCTGACCGTTTTCCTTTCTAGTGTCCCTCGTACTCCTCCCTGCCATCTGTGTCGCCCTTACTCCGCGTCTACCGTTTATGAGTTTACACCTGGGTTACGGTGACTGCTTCGGAGAATCGCATGCCTTTCTACCTCCCTCGCTGCGACCTCTCCCACGCCTCCCAGGGCTCTTGGGTTATGCCCTTGCCCTCTTCCGAGCCGTCCGTGGCACCCGCTGTCATCCCCATACGGCCAAGCTCCTAAGACTGACACTCAAGGCCCTCCGTAATTTGGCTTCAGTTTCACTTTCTAGACGTTTCAAGGAAGAGCGGGGTCTAAATATCTGTGCACCTCTGCTCCGTTTCATATCTACCCACGAGGTTAATTTTTTTGTTTCTTCCAGTCCACCTATTTTGCACCTCCTTCTCTGCGAAGACTTCACTGAGAATCCAAGCGATTTGTGGATCCCTTCTCTCCCCTGAAGCTGTAAACAGTTTAACAAGACATGTGCGGAACTGCCGTAAGGTAATCTACATCTTGTCTCCCTCTCTGGTATCTAACCTCCGTGCGAGTGGGGTACGTCTCCGTGTTCTGTGCGGTTTTCAGCACAGTACTCTCTACACGTAGAGGATATTTGCTTTGGTAAGTGAACGAATAAGTGAATGAGTCTCCAAGATAAGGGTATTGTCTCATTCTTTCTCGCTTTTTCCACTTTCAAGTTTCTTTAGTTAGTTTCCTCAGACAAAAGGTTTCTTTGTAGCTACACAGTGGCCAGGTCCACAGAATGTTGCAGATAGCTGCTGAAAACATCCCTCCTCCACTTGAGAATGGCTTGCTCTCCCTCTCAAGCGGAGAGAGCTGGGATTCGATATTTAATTAAGTGCCTCTGTTCACTTGGCATTTAGAGGCACTAGGGGGCGTTAGTGCTCTACACCCGGTGAAATGCCTGTTTCGTTTGTGATTTTCCTTTGTGGAAAACAACTATCCACAGAGTGTTTTGTGCCAATTTTCCATCCTTTTAGATTGTCGGAAAGCATTTTACCTACGTAGAAACAGAAAACGAATAGAAAGAGCGTTGCTTTGCGTTTAATAAAAGCTTAGGGTGGTCTCGGTGGTACGTTAGTGAAGTTATCTGGGGACACCTTAGCCACGTACATTGTGTTGGAGAGGCACCGAGAATTCAGGAGTTCTCAAAGTTCGAGGACACAGTTGCCTTACACGTAGGCTCGGTGGCAGCCGTGGACATGGCAGTGATTTGGAGAATGTTGTATTAGTCGGCTCTTGCTGTGATAATGCTTTGCAACAAATCTCCCCAAAACTCACTTACGTAAAGAAGAATCTAGTTTCCTCGGACCTGTGGGCTAGCTGCAGCGGCTCTCTTGTAGACCTCTCGATGGCGGGTGTTGCTCCATGCCGTGGGTCAGTTTGAGGTCTGTCCCGCACACCTTACCGTGGAGCCCAACTGTGAGGCTGCAGGTCCCCGTCTTCTCGCAGAGTTCACTGGAAGGTAAGAGGTGAGCCCAACCACACAAGGCCACGTAAGGCCTCTGCGACTCATTGAAGGCCATCGTGTCTTCCCTTGGCCTCCTGGGAACCCCCTGGCCCCAGGATGCAGCTTCCGTAGCCCAGGGCAACCGGCGGAGGGGGGCGGGCGGGGCTGCAGGAGGGTGGAACGCCGAGGTCACAGAGGGTGTGGGTGTGGCCACCTCTGCTGTGACTGAACCAAGGGCAGGGGGGCAGGGGGTCCAGGGCAGGGCCCTCAGAGCCCGGTAGGCCCAGGGGGGCGGCGCAAGCACCTAGGCCCAGGCCGAAGAGCGCCTTCTTGGTCTGCCGCGGCAGGCCGGCCTCTCGCCTTGCCACTCAGGCCGCCCTCCCACTTGAAGTGTGTGTGGCACGCGTCCACGGAGTACACCTCGCTGCACAGGTAGCCGTGGGACTGGGCGTCGTAGCTTCCTGCGGGGCGGCCGGAGGTCCCGCAGGCGGGTGGGTCCCTGGCACAGATGCGCGGAGCGGCTCCCGCCCGGCCCCCCGAGAACCATCGCCGTTCCGTAAGGCGGGGCGCCTGCTTCAGAATGTAAATCACGTGTCCGCTCTATGGATATGCTGTTTAGTTTACTAGGCAAGACTTTCTTGGTGAAAGAAGCAGCGTTGGCTTGCATTCTCGAGCAGGCTTCTCATCTGGCTGTGCCCTGGTACGCTCTCTCTGGGTGTGCTAGTCCGCAGGGCAGGGCATCCCCTGGGCAGGGTGGAGCGTGATCTCTGCGGCCTCGTCCTGCAGCTCCTTCCTTTCATTCTCAATCATCCTGCCCACGGTGGCCTCCTCTCAGGCCTGCATACTTACAACGGCGCATTGCCCGTGCTGCCCCTCTGCAGGAAGTGTCCCTCTGTTTAGTTTGCAGCTGACTGATGCCGCCTCACCCTTCTCATCTCTTCTCAGGTGTCACTTGGTCAAGAAAGCGTCCCCTTACCTACTCAACTCATCACGTCCCCCTACCGTAGCTCACGTGACACCACGCACCTCTCGCTTATGGCCGTCGTCGCCTTTCACATCCAGTTTCAGGTAGGTAAGTTTACCCCGTGGTCCGTGAGGAAGAAGAGATCACGCCTGTTTTGCTTACTCTTGATTCCCAGCGACTAGCCCGGTTACTGATAACCTCTGTTAGAGGAGAGAAAGGAATGCACCCAATCCCTGGTGAAGCCCTGACCGTTTTCCTTTCTAGTGTCCCTCGTACTCCTCCCTGCCATCTGTGTCGCCCTTACTCCGCGTCTACCGTTTATGAGTTTACACCTGGGTTACGGTGACTGCTTCGGAGAATCGCATGCCTTTCTACCTCCCTCGCTGCGACCTCTCCCACGCCTCCCAGGGCTCTTGGGTTATGCCCTTGCCCTCTTCCGAGCCGTCCCTGGCACCCGCTGTCATCCCCATACGGCCAAGCTCCTAAGACTGACACTCAAGGCCCTCCGTAATCTGGCTTCAGTTTCACTTTATAGACGTTTCAAGGAAGAATGGGGTCTAAATATCTGTGCACCTCTGCTCCGTTTCATATCTACCCACGAGGTTGATTTTTTTGTTTCTTCCAGTCCACCTATTTTGCACCTCCTTCTCTGCGAAGACTTCACTGAGAATCCAAGCGATTTGTGGATCCCTTCTCTCCCCTGAAGCTGTAAACAGTTTAACAAGACATGTGCGGAACTGCCGTAAGGTAATCTACATCTTGTCTCCCTCTCTGGTATCTAACCTCCCCGCGAGTGGGGGTACGTCTCCGTGTTCTGTGCGGTTTTCAGCACAGTACTCTCTGCACGTAGTGGATATTTGCTTTGGTAAGTGGACGAATAAGTGAATGAGTCACCAAGATAAGGGTATTGTCTCATTCTTTCTCGCTTTTTCCACTTTCAAGTTTCTTTAGTTAGTTTCCTCAGACAAAAGGTTTCTTTGTAGCTACACAGTGGCCAGGTCCACAGAATGTTGCAGATAGCTGCTGAAAACATCCCTCCTCCACTTGAGAATGGCTTGCTCTCCCTCTCAAGCGGAGAGAGCTGGAATTCGATATTTAATTAAGTGCCTCTGTTCACTTGGCATTTAGAGGCACTAGGGGGCGTTAGTGCTCTACAGCCGGTGAAATGCCTGTTTCGTTTGTGATTTTCCTTTGTGGAAAACAACTATCCACAGAGTGTTTTGTGCCAATTTTCCATCCTTTTAGATTGTCGGAAAGCATTTTACCTACGTAGAAACAGAAAACGAATAGAAAGAGCGTTGCTTTGCGTTTAATAAAAGCTTAGGGCGGTCTCGGTGGTACGTTAGTGAAGTTATCTGGGGACACCTTAGCCACGTACATTGTGTTGGAGAGGCACCGAGAATTCAGGAGTTCTCAAAGTTCGAGGACACAGTTGCCTTACACGTAGGCTCGGTGGCAGCCGTGGACATGGCAGTGATTTGGAGAATGTTGTATTAGTCGGCTCTTGCTGTGATAATGCTTTGCAACAAATCTCCCCAAAACTCACTTACGTAAAGAAGAATCTAGTTTCCTCGGACGTGTGGGCTAGCTGCAGCGGCTCTCTTGTAGACCTCTCGATGGCGGGTGTTGCTCCATGCCGTGGGTCAGTTTGAGGTCTCTCCCGCACACCTTGCCGTGGAGCCCAACTGTGAGGCTGCAGGTCCCCGTCTTCTCGCAGAGTTCACTGGAAGGTAAGAGGTGAGCCCAACCACACAAGGCCACGTAAGGCCTCTGCGACTCATTGAAGGCCATCGTGTCTTCCCTTGGCCTCCTGGGAACCCCCTGGCCCCAGGATGCAGCTTCCGTAGCCCAGGGCAACCGGCGGAGGGGGGCGGGCGGGGCTGCAGGAGGGTGGAATGCCGAGGTCACAGAGGGTGTGGGTGTGGCCACCTCTGCTGTGACTGAACCAAGGGCAGGGGGGCAGGGGGTCCAGGGCAGGGCCCTCAGAGCCCGGTAGGCCCAGGGGGGCGGCGCAAGCACCTAGGCCCAGGCCGAAGAGCGCCTTCTTGGTCTGCGCGGCAGGCCGGCCTCTCGCCTTGCCACTCAGGCCGCCCTCCCACTTGAAGTGTGTGTGGCACGCGTCCGCGGAGTACACCTCGCTGCACAGGTAGCCGTGGGACTGGGCGTCGTAGCTTCCTGCGGGGCGGCCGGAGGTCCCGCAGGCGGGTGGGTCCCTGGCACAGATGCGCGGAGCGGCTCCCGCCCGGCCCCCCGAGAACCATCGCCGTTCCGTAAGGCGGGGCGCCTGCTTCAGAATGTAAATCACGTGTCCGCTCTATGGATATGCTGTTTAGTTTACTAGGCAAGACTTTCTTGGTGAAAGAAGCAGCGTTGGCTTGCATTCTCGAGCAGGCTTCTCATCTGGCTGTGCCCTGGTACGCTCTCTCTGGGTGTGCTAGTCCGCAGGGCAGGGCATCCCCTGGGCAGGGTGGAGCGTGATCTCTGCGGCCTCGTCCTGCAGCTCCTTCCTTTCATTCTCAATCATCCTGCCCACGGTGGCCTCCTCTCAGGCCTGCATACTTACAACGGCGCATTGCCCGTGCTGCCCCTCTGCAGGAAGTGTCCCTCTGTTTAGTTTGCAGCTGACTGATGCCGCCTCACCCTTCTCATCTCTTCTCAGGTGTCACTTGGTCAAGAAAGCGTCCCCTTACCTACTCAACTCATCACGTCCCCCTACCGTAGCTCACGTGACACCACGCACCTCTCGCTTATGGCCGTCGTCGCCTTTCACATCCAGTTTCAGGTAGGTAAGTTTACCCCGTGGTCCGTGAGGAAGAAGAGATCACGCCTGTTTTGCTTACTCTTGATTCCCAGCGACTAGCCCGGTTACTGATAACCTCTGTTAGAGGAGAGAAAGGAATGCACCCAATCCCTGGTGAAGCCCTGACCGTTTTCCTTTCTAGTGTCCCTCGTACTCCTCCCTGCCATCTGTGTCGCCCTTACTCCGCGCCTACCGTTTATGAGTTTACACCTGGGTTACGGTGACTGCTTCGGAGAATCGCATGCCTTTCTACCTCCCTCGCTGCGACCTCTCCCACGCCTCCCAGGGCTCTTGGGTTATGCCCTTGCCCTCTTCCGAGCCGTCCGTGGCACCCGCTGTCATCCCCATACGGCCAAGCTCCTAAGACTGACACTCAAGGCCCTCCGTAATTTGGCTTCAGTTTCACTTTCTAGACGTTTCAAGGAAGAGCGGGGTCTAAATATCTGTGCACCTCTGCTCCGTTTCATATCTACCCACGAGGTTAATTTTTTTGTTTCTTCCAGTCCACCTATTTTGCACCTCCTTCTCTGCGAAGACTTCACTGAGAATCCAAGCGATTTGTGGATCCCTTCTCTCCCCTGAAGCTGTAAACAGTTTAACAAGACATGTGCGGAACTGCCGTAAGGTAATCTACATCTTGTCTCCCTCTCTGGTATCTAACCTCCGTGCGAGTGGGGTACGTCTCCGTGTTCTGTGCGGTTTTCAGCACAGTACTCTCTACACGTAGAGGATATTTGCTTTGGTAAGTGAACGAATAAGTGAATGAGTCTCCAAGATAAGGGTATTGTCTCATTCTTTCTCGCTTTTTCCACTTTCAAGTTTCTTTAGTTAATTTCCTCAGACAAAAGGTTTCTTTGTAGCTACACAGTGGCCAGGTCCACAGAATGTTGCAGATAGCTGCTGAAAACATCCCTCCTCCACTTGAGAATGGCTTGCTCTCCCTCTCAAGCGGAGAGAGCTGGGATTCGATATTTAATTAAGTGCCTCTGTTCACTTGGCATTTAGAGGCACTAGGGGGCGTTAGTGCTCTACAGCCGGTGAAATGCCTGTTTCGTTTGTGATTTTCCTTTGTGGAAAACAACTATCCACAGAGTGTTTTGTGCCAATTTTCCATCCTTTTAGATTGTCGGAAAGCATTTTACCTACGTAGAAACAGAAAACGAATAGAAAGAGCGTTGCTTTGCGTTTAATAAAAGCTTAGGGTGGTCTCGGTGGTACGTTAGTGAAGTTATCTGGGGACACCTTAGCCACGTACATTGTGTTGGAGAGGCACCGAGAATTCAGGAGTTCTCAAAGTTCGAGGACACAGTTGCCTTACACGTAGGCTCGGTGGCAGCCGTGGACATGGCAGTGATTTGGAGAATGTTGTATTAGTCGGCTCTTGCTGTGATAATGCTTTGCAACAAATCTCCCCAAAACTCACTTACGTAAAGAAGAATCTAGTTTCCTCGGACCTGTGGGCTAGCTGCAGCGGCTCTCTTGTAGACCTCTCGATGGCGGGTGTTGCTCCATGCCGTGGGTCAGTTTGAGGTCTGTCCCGCACACCTTACCGTGGAGCCCAACTGTGAGGCTGCAGGTCCCCGTCTTCTCGCAGAGTTCACTGAAAGGTAAGAGGTGAGCTCAACCACACAAGGCCACGTAAGGCCTCTGCGACTCATTGAAGGCCATCGTGTCTTCCCTTGGCCTCCTGGGAACCCCCTGGCCCCAGGATGCAGCTTCCGTAGCCCAGGGCAACCGGCGGAGGGAGGCGGGCGGGGCTGCAGGAGGGTGGAACGCAGAGGTCACAGAGGGTGTGGGTGTGGCCACCTCTGCTGTGACTGAACCAAGGGCAGGGGGGCAGGGGGTCCAGGGCAGGGCCCTCAGAGCCCGGTAGGCCCAGGGGGCGGCGCAAGCACCTAGGCCCAGGCCGAAGAGCGCCTTCTTGGTCTGCCGCGGCAGGCCGGCCTCTCGCCTTGCCACTCAGGCTGCCCTCCCACTTGAAGTGTGTGTGGCACACGTCCGCGGAGTACACCTCGCTGCACAGGTAGCCGTGGGACTGGGCGTCGTAGCTTCCTGCGGGGCGGCCGGAGGTCCCGCAGGCGGGTGGGTCCCTGGCACAGATGCGCGGAGCGGCTCCCGCCCGGCCCCCCGAGAACCATCGCCGTTCCGTAAGGCGGGGCGCCTGCTTCAGAATGTAAATCACGTGTCCGCTCTATGGATATGCTGTTTAGTTTACTAGGCAAGACTTTCTTGGTGAAAGAAGCAGCGTTGGCTTGCATTCTCGAGCAGGCTTCTCATCTGGCTGTGCCCTGGTACGCTCTCTCTGGGTGTGCTAGTCCGCAGGGCAGGGCATCCCCTGGGCAGGGTGGAGCGTGATCTCTGCGGCCTCGTCCTGCAGCTCCTTCCTTTCATTCTCAATCATCCTGCCCACGGTGGCCTCCTCTCAGGCCTGCATACTTACAACGGCGCATTGCCCGTGCTGCCCCTCTGCAGGAAGTGTCCCTCTGTTTAGTTTGCAGCTGACTGATGCCGCCTCACCCTTCTCATCTCTTCTCAGGTGTCACTTGGTCAAGAAAGCGTCCCCTTACCTACTCAACTCATCACGTCCCCCTACCGTAGCTCACGTGACACCACGCACCTCTCGCTTATGGCCGTCGTCGCCTTTCACATCCAGTTTCAGGTAGGTAAGTTTACCCCGTGGTCCGTGAGGAAGAAGAGATCACGCCTGTTTTGCTTACTCTTGATTCCCAGCGACTAGCCCGGTTACTGATAACCTCTGTTAGAGGAGAGAAAGGAATGCACCCAATCCCTGGTGAAGCCCTGACCGTTTTCCTTTCTAGTGTCCCTCGTACTCCTCCCTGCCATCTGTGTCGCCCTTACTCCGCGCCTACCGTTTATGAGTTTACACCTGGGTTACGGTGACTGCTTCGGAGAATCGCATGCCTTTCTACCTCCCTCGCTGCGACCTCTCCCACGCCTCCCAGGGCTCTTGGGTTATGCCCTTGCCCTCTTCCGAGCCGTCCGTGGCACCCGCTGTCATCCCCATACGGCCAAGCTCCTAAGACTGACACTCAAGGCCCTCCGTAATTTGGCTTCAGTTTCACTTTCTAGACGTTTCAAGGAAGAGCGGGGTCTAAATATCTGTGCACCTCTGCTCCGTTTCATATCTACCCACGAGGTTAATTTTTTTGTTTCTTCCAGTCCACCTATTTTGCACCTCCTTCTCTGCGAAGACTTCACTGAGAATCCAAGCGATTTGTGGATCCCTTCTCTCCCCTGAAGCTGTAAACAGTTTAACAAGACATGTGCGGAACTGCCGTAAGGTAATCTACATCTTGTCTCCCTCTCTGGTATCTAACCTCCGTGCGAGTGGGGTACGTCTCCGTGTTCTGTGCGGTTTTCAGCACAGTACTCTCTACACGTAGAGGATATTTGCTTTGGTAAGTGAACGAATAAGTGAATGAGTCTCCAAGATAAGGGTATTGTCTCATTCTTTCTCGCTTTTTCCACTTTCAAGTTTCTTTAGTTAGTTTCCTCAGACAAAAGGTTTCTTTGTAGCTACACAGTGGCCAGGTCCACAGAATGTTGCAGATAGCTGCTGAAAACATCCCTCCTCCACTTGAGAATGGCTTGCTCTCCCTCTCAAGCGGAGAGAGCTGGGATTCGATATTTAATTAAGTGCCTCTGTTCACTTGGCATTTAGAGGCACTAGGGGGCGTTAGTGCTCTACACCCGGTGAAATGCCTGTTTCGTTTGTGATTTTCCTTTGTGGAAAACAACTATCCACAGAGTGTTTTGTGCCAATTTTCCATCCTTTTAGATTGTCGGAAAGCATTTTACCTACGTAGAAACAGAAAACGAATAGAAAGAGCGTTGCTTTGCGTTTAATAAAAGCTTAGGGCGGTCTCGGTGGTACGTTAGTGAAGTTATCTGGGGACACCTTAGCCACGTACATTGTGTTGGAGAGGCACCGAGAATTCAGGAGTTCTCAAAGTTCGAGGACACAGTTGCCTTACACGTAGGCTCGGTGGCAGCCGTGGACATGGCAGTGATTTGGAGAATGTTGTATTAGTCGGCTCTTGCTGTGATAATGCTTTGCAACAAATCTCCCCAAAACTCACTTACGTAAAGAAGAATCTAGTTTCCTCGGACCTGTGGGCTAGCTGCAGCGGCTCTCTTGTAGACCTCTCGATGGCGGGTGTTGCTCCATGCCGTGGGTCAGTTTGAGGTCTCTCCCGCACACCTTGCCGTGGAGCCCAACTGTGAGGCTGCAGGTCCCCGTCTTCTCGCAGAGTTCACTGGAAGGTAAGAGGTGAGCCCAACCACACAAGGCCACGTAAGGCCTCTGGGACTCATTGAAGGCCATCGTGTCTTCCCTTGGCCTCCTGGGAACCCCCTGGCCCCAGGATGCAGCTTCCGTAGCCCAGGGCAACCGGTGGAGGGGGGCGGGCGGGGCTGCAGGAGGGTGGAACGCCGAGGTCACAGAGGGTGTGGGTGTGGCCACCTCTGCTGTGACTGAACCAAGGGCAGGGGGGCAGGGGGTCCAGGGCAGGGCCCTCAGAGCCCGGTAGGCCCAGGGGGGCGGCGCAAGCACCTAGGCCCAGGCCGAAGAGCGCCTTCTTGGTCTGCGCGGCAGGCCGGCCTCTCGCCTTGCCACTCAGGCCGCCCTCCCACTTGAAGTGTGTGTGGCACGCGTCCGCGGAGTACACCTCGCTGCACAGGTAGCCGTGGGACTGGGCGTCGTAGCTTCCTGCGGGGCGGCCGGAGGTCCCGCAGGCGGGTGGGTCCCTGGCACAGATGCGCGGAGCGGCTCCCGCCCGGCCCCCCGAGAACCATCGCCGTTCCGTAAGGCGGGGCGCCTGCTTCAGAATGTAAATCACGTGTCCGCTCTATGGATATGCTGTTTAGTTTACTAGGCAAGACTTTCTTGGTGAAAGAAGCAGCGTTGGCTTGCATTCTCGAGCAGGCTTCTCATCTGGCTGTGCCCTGGTACGCTCTCTCTGGGTGTGCTAGTCCGCAGGGCAGGGCATCCCCTGGGCAGGGTGGAGCGTGATCTCTGCGGCCTCGTCCTGCAGCTCCTTCCTTTCATTCTCAATCATCCTGCCCACGGTGGCCTCCTCTCAGGCCTGCATACTTACAACGGCGCATTGCCCGTGCTGCCCCTCTGCAGGAAGTGTCCCTCTGTTTAGTTTGCAGCTGACTGATGCCGCCTCACCCTTCTCATCTCTTCTCAGGTGTCACTTGGTCAAGAAAGCGTCCCCTTACCTACTCAACTCATCACGTCCCCCTACCGTAGCTCACGTGACACCACGCACCTCTCGCTTATGGCCGTCGTCGCCTTTCACATCCAGTTTCAGGTAGGTAAGTTTACCCCGTGGTCCGTGAGGAAGAAGAGATCACGCCTGTTTTGCTTACTCTTGATTCCCAGCGACTAGCCCGGTTACTGATAACCTCTGTTAGAGGAGAGAAAGGAATGCACCCAATCCCTGGTGAAGCCCTGACCGTTTTCCTTTCTAGTGTCCCTCGTACTCCTCCCTGCCATCTGTGTCGCCCTTACTCCGCGCCTACCGTTTATGAGTTTACACCTGGGTTACGGTGACTGCTTCGGAGAATCGCATGCCTTTCTACCTCCCTCGCTGCGACCTCTCCCACGCCTCCCAGGGCTCTTGGGTTATGCCCTTGCCCTCTTCCGAGCCGTCCGTGGCACCCGCTGTCATCCCCATACGGCCAAGCTCCTAAGACTGACACTCAAGGCCCTCCGTAATTTGGCTTCAGTTTCACTTTCTAGACGTTTCAAGGAAGAGCGGGGTCTAAATATCTGTGCACCTCTGCTCCGTTTCATATCTACCCACGAGGTTAATTTTTTTGTTTCTTCCAGTCCACCTACTTTGCACCTCCTTCTCTGCGAAGACTTCACTGAGAATCCAAGCGATTTGTGGATCCCTTCTCTCCCCTGAAGCTGTAAACAGTTTAACAAGACATGTGCGGAACTGCCGTAAGGTAATCTACATCTTGTCTCCCTCTCTGGTATCTAACCTCCGTGCGAGTGGGGTACGTCTCCGTGTTCTGTGCGGTTTTCAGCACAGTACTCTCTACACGTAGAGGATATTTGCTTTGGTAAGTGAACGAATAAGTGAATGAGTCTCCAAGATAAGGGTATTGTCTCATTCTTTCTCGCTTTTTCCACTTTCAAGTTTCTTTAGTTAGTTTCCTCAGACAAAAGGTTTCTTTGTAGCTACACAGTGGCCAGGTCCACAGAATGTTGCAGATAGCTGCTGAAAACATCCCTCCTCCACTTGAGAATGGCTTGCTCTCCATCTCAAGCGGAGAGAGCTGGGATTCGATATTTAATTAAGTGCCTCTGTTCACTTGGCATTTAGAGGCACTAGGGGGCGTTAGTGCTCTACACCCGGTGAAATGCCTGTTTCGTTTGTGATTTTCCTTTGTGGAAAACAACTATCCACAGAGTGTTTTGTGCCAATTTTCCATCCTTTTAGATTGTCGGAAAGCATTTTACCTACGTAGAAACAGAAAACGAATAGAAAGAGCGTTGCTTTGCGTTTAATAAAAGCTTAGGGCGGTCTCGGTGGTACGTTAGTGAAGTTATCTGGGGACACCTTAGCCACGTACATTGTGTTGGAGAGGCACCGAGAATTCAGGAGTTCTCAAAGTTCGAGGACACAGTTGCCTTACACGTAGGCTCGGTGGCAGCCGTGGACATGGCAGTGATTTGGAGAAATGTTGTATTAGTCGGCTCTTGCTGTGATAATGCTTTGCAACAAATCTCCCCAAAACTCACTTACGTAAAGAAGAATCTAGTTTCCTCGGACCTGTGGGCTAGCTGCAGCGGCTCTCTTGTAGACCTCTCGATGGCGGGTGTTGCTCCATGCCGTGGGTCAGTTTGAGGTCTCTCCCGCACACCTTGCCGTGGAGCCCAACTGTGAGGCTGCAGGTCCCCGTCTTCTCGCAGAGTTCACTGGAAGGTAAGAGGTGAGCCCAACCACACAAGGCCACGTAAGGCCTCTGCGACTCATTGAAGGCCATCGTGTCTTCCCTTGGCCTCCTGGGAACCCCCTGGCCCCAGGATGCAGCTTCCGTAGCCCAGGGCAACCGGCGGAGGGGGGCGGGCGGGGCTGCAGGAGGGTGGAACGCCGAGGTCACAGAGGGTGTGGGTGTGGCCACCTCTGCTGTGACTGAACCAAGGGCAGGGGGGCAGGGGGTCCAGGGCAGGGCCCTCAGAGCCCGGTAGGCCCAGGGGGGCGGCGCAAGCACCTAGGCCCAGGCCGAAGAGCGCCTTCTTGGTCTGCGCGGCAGGCCGGCCTCTCGCCTTGCCACTCAGGCCGCCCTCCCACTTGAAGTGTGTGTGGCACGCGTCCGCGGAGTACACCTCGCTGCACAGGTAGCCGTGGGACTGGGCGTCGTAGCTTCCTGCGGGGCGGCCGGAGGTCCCGCAGGCGGGTGGGTCCCTGGCACAGACGCGCGGAGCGGCTCCCGCCCGGCCCCCCTGAGAACCGTCGCCGTTCCGTAAGGCGGGGCGCCTGCTTCAGAATGTAAATCACGTGTCCGCTCTATGGATACGCTGTTTAGTTTACCAGGCAAGACTTTCTTGGTGAAAGAAGCAGCGTTGGCTTGCATTCTCGAGCAGGCTTCTCATCTGGCTGTGCCCTGGTACGCTCTCTCTGGGTGTGCTAGTCCGCAGGGCAGGGCATCCCCTGGGCAGGGTGGAGCGTGATCTCTGCGGCCTCGTCCTGCAGCTCCTTCCTTTCATTCTCAATCATCCTGCCCACGGTGGCCTCCTCTCAGGCCTGCATACTTACAACGGCGCTTTGCCCGTGCTGCCCCTCTGCAGGAAGTGTCCCTCTGTTTAGTTTGCAGCTGACTGATGCCGCCTCACCCTTCTCATCTCTTCTCAGGTGTCACTTGGTCAAGAAAGCGTCCCCTTACCTACTCAACTCATCACGTCCCCCTACCGTAGCTCACGTGACACCACGCACCTCTCGCTTATGGCCGTCGTCGCCTTTCACATCCAGTTTCAGGTAGGTAAGTTTACCCCGTGGTCCGTGAGGAAGAAGAGATCACGCCTGTTTTGCTTACTCTTGATTCCCAGCGACTAGCCCGGTTACTGATAACCTCTGTTAGAGGAGAGAAAGGAATGCACCCAATCCCTGGTGAAGCCCTGACCGTTTTCCTTTCTAGTGTCCCTCGTACTCCTCCCTGCCATCTGTGTCGCCCTTACTCCGCGTCTACCGTTTATGAGTTTACACCTGGGTTACGGTGACTGCTTCGGAGAATCGCATGCCTTTCTACCTCCCTCGCTGCGACCTCTCCCACGCCTCCCAGGGCTCTTGGGTTATGCCCTTGCCCTCTTCCGAGCCGTCCGTGGCACCCGCTGTCATACCCATACGGCCAAGCTCCTAAGACTGACACTCAAGGCCCTCCGTAATTTGGCTTCAGTTTCACTTTCTAGACGTTTCAAGGAAGAGCGGGGTCTAAATATCTGTGCACCTCTGCTCCGTTTCATATCTACCCACGAGGTTAATTTTTTTGTTTCTTCCAGTCCACCTATTTTGGACCTCCTTCTCTGCGAAGACTTCACTGAGAATCCAAGCGATTTGTGGATCCCTTCTCTCCCCTGAAGCTGTAAACAGTTTAACAAGACATGTGCGGAACTGCCGTAAGGTAATCTACATCTTGTCTCCCTCTCTGGTATCTAACCTCCCCGCGAATGGGGGTACGTCTCCGTGTTCTGTGCGGTTTTCAGCACGGTACTCTCTGCACGTAGTGGATATTTGCTTTGGTAAGTGGACGAATAAGTGAATGAGTCACCAAGATAAGGGTATTGTCTCATTCTTTCTCGCTTTTTCCACTTTCAAGTTTCTTTAGTTAGTTTCCTCAGACAAAAGGTTTCTTTGTAGCTACACAGTGGCCAGGTCCACAGAATGTTGCAGATAGCTGCTGAAAACATCCCTCCTCCACTTGAGAATGGCTTGCTCTCCCTCTCAAGCGGAGAGAGCTGGGATTCGATATTTAATTAAGTGCCTCTGTTCACTTGGCATTTAGAGGCACTAGGGGGCGTTAGTGCTCTACAGCCGGTGAAATGCCTGTTTCGTTTGTGATTTTCCTTTGTGGAAAACAACTATCCACAGAGTGTTTTGTGCCAATTTTCCATCCTTTTAGATTGTCGGAAAGCATTTTACCTACGTAGAAACAGAAAACGAATAGAAAGAGCGTTGCTTTGCGTTTAATAAAAGCTTAGGGTGGTCTCGGTGGTACGTTAGTGAAGTTATCTGGGGACACCTTAGCCACGTACATTGTGTTGGAGAGGCACCGAGAATTCAGGAGTTCTCAAAGTTCGAGGACACAGTTGCCTTACACGTAGGCTCGGTGGCAGCCGTGGACATGGCAGTGATTTGGAGAATGTTGTATTAGTCGGCTCTTGCTGTGATAATGCTTTGCAACAAATCTCCCCAAAAGTCACTTACGTAAAGAAGAATCTAGTTTTCTCGGACCTGTGGGCTAGCTGCAGCGGCTCTCTTGTAGACCTCTCGATGGCCGGTGTTGCTCCATGCTGTGGGTCAGTTTGAGGTCTGTCCCGCACACCTTACCGTGGAGCACAACTGTGAGGCTGCAGGTCCCCGTCTTCTCGCAGAGTTCACTGGAAGGTAAGAGGTGAGCCCAACCACACAAGGCCACGTAAGGCCTCTGCGACTCATTGAAGGCCATCGTGTCTTCCCTTGGCCTCCTGGGAACCCCCTGGCCCCAGGATGCAGCTTCCGTAGCCCAGGGCAACCGGCGGAGGGGGGCGGGCGGGGCTGCAGGAGGGTGGAACGCTGAGGTCACAGAGGGTGTGGGTGTGGCCACCTCTGCTGTGACTGAACCAAGGGCAGGGGGGCAGGGGGTCCAGGGCAGGGCCCTCAGAGCCCGGTAGGCCCAGGGGGGCGGCGCAAGCACCTAGGCCCAGGCCGAAGAGCGCCTTCTTGGTCTGCGCAGCAGGCCGGCCTCTCGCCTTGCCACTCAGGCCGCCCTCCCACTTGAAGTGTGTGTGGCACGCGTCCGCGGAGTACACCTCGCTGCACAGGTAGCCGTGGGACTGGGCGTCGTAGCTTCCTGCGGGGCGGCCGGAGGTCCCGCAGGCGGGTGGGTCCCTGGCACAGACGCGCGGAGCGGCTCCCGCCCGGCCCCCCTGAGAACCGTCGCCGTTCCGTAAGGCGGGGCGCCTGCTTCAGAATGTAAATCACGTGTCCGCTCTATGGATACGCTGTTTAGTTTACCAGGCAAGACTTTCTTGGTGAAAGAAGCAGCGTTGGCTTGCATTCTCGAGCAGGCTTCTCATCTGGCTGTGCCCTGGTACGCTCTCTCTGGGTGTGCTAGTCCGCAGGGCAGGGCATCCCCTGGGCAGGGTGGAGCGTGATCTCTGCGGCCTCGTCCTGCAGCTCCTTCCTTTCATTCTCAATCATCCTGCCCACGGTGGCCTCCTCTCAGGCCTGCATACTTACAACGGCGCATTGCCCGTGCTGCCCCTCTGCAGGAAGTGTCCCTCTGTTTAGTTTGCAGCTGACTGATGCCGCCTCACCCTTCTCATCTCTTCTCAGGTGTCACTTGGTCAAGAAAGCGTCCCCTTACCTACTCAACTCATCACGTCCCCCTACCGTAGCTCACGTGACACCACGCACCTCTCGCTTATGGCCGTCGTCGCCTTTCACATCCAGTTTCAGGTAGGTAAGTTTACCCCGTGGTCCGTGAGGAAGAAGAGATCACGCCTGTTTTGCTTACTCTTGATTCCCAGCGACTAGCCCGGTTACTGATAACCTCTGTTAGAGGAGAGAAAGGAATGCACCCAATCCCTGGTGAAGCCCTGACCGTTTTCCTTTCTAGTGTCCCTCGTACTCCTCCCTGCCATCTGTGTCGCCCTTACTCCGCGTCTACCGTTTATGAGTTTACACCTGGGTTACGGTGACTGCTTCGGAGAATCGCATGCCTTTCTACCTCCCTCGCTGCGACCTCTCCCACGCCTCCCAGGGCTCTTGGGTTATGCCCTTGCCCTCTTCCGAGCCGTCCGTGGCACCCGCTGTCATACCCATACGGCCAAGCTCCTAAGACTGACACTCAAGGCCCTCCGTAATTTGGCTTCAGTTTCACTTTCTAGACGTTTCAAGGAAGAGCGGGGTCTAAATATCTGTGCACCTCTGCTCCGTTTCATATCTACCCACGAGGTTAATTTTTTTGTTTCTTCCAGTCCACCTATTTTGGACCTCCTTCTCTGCGAAGACTTCACTGAGAATCCAAGCGATTTGTGGATCCCTTCTCTCCCCTGAAGCTGTAAACAGTTTAACAAGACATGTGCGGAACTGCCGTAAGGTAATCTACATCTTGTCTCCCTCTCTGGTATCTAACCTCCCCGCGAATGGGGGTACGTCTCCGTGTTCTGTGCGGTTTTCAGCACGGTACTCTCTGCACGTAGTGGATATTTGCTTTGGTAAGTGGACGAATAAGTGAATGAGTCACCAAGATAAGGGTATTGTCTCATTCTTTCTCGCTTTTTCCACTTTCAAGTTTCTTTAGTTAGTTTCCTCAGACAAAAGGTTTCTTTGTAGCTACACAGTGGCCAGGTCCACAGAATGTTGCAGATAGCTGCTGAAAACATCCCTCCTCCACTTGAGAATGGCTTGCTCTCCCTCTCAAGCGGAGAGAGCTGGGATTCGATATTTAATTAAGTGCCTCTGTTCACTTGGCATTTAGAGGCACTAGGGGGCGTTAGTGCTCTACAGCCGGTGAAATGCCTGTTTCGTTTGTGATTTTCCTTTGTGGAAAACAACTATCCACAGAGTGTTTTGTGCCAATTTTCCATCCTTTTAGATTGTCGGAAAGCATTTTACCTACGTAGAAACAGAAAACGAATAGAAAGAGCGTTGCTTTGCATTTAATAAAAGCTTAGGGTGGTCTCGGTGGTACGTTAGTGAAGTTATCTGGGGACACCTTAGCCACGTACATTGTGTTGGAGAGGCACCGAGAATTCAGGAGTTCTCAAAGTTCGAGGACACAGTTGCCTTACACGTAGGCTCGGTGGCAGCCGTGGACATGGCAGTGATTTGGAGAATGTTGTATTAGTCGGCTCTTGCTGTGATAATGCTTTGCAACAAATCTCCCCAAAACTCACTTACGTAAAGAAGAATCTAGTTTTCTCGGACCTGTGGGCTAGCTGCAGCGGCTCTCTTGTAGACCTCTCGATGGCGGGTGTTGCTCCATGCCGTGGGTCAGTTTGAGGTCTGTCCCGCACACCTTACCGTGGAGCCCAACTGTGAGGCTGCAGGTCCCCGTCTTCTCGCAGAGTTCACTGGAAGGTAAGAGGTGAGCCCAACCACACAAGGCCACGTAAGGCCTCTGCGACTCATTGAAGGCCATCGTGTCTTCCCTTGGCCTCCTGGGAACCCCCTGGTCCCAGGATGCAGCTTCCGTAGCCCAGGGCAACCGGCGGAGGGGGGCGGGCGGGGCTGCAGGAGGGTGGAACGCCGAGGTCACAGAGGGTGTGGGTGTGGCCACCTCTGCTGTGACTGAACCAAGGGCAGGGGGGCAGGGGGTCCAGGGCAGGGCCCTCAGAGCCCGGTAGGCCCAGGGGAGCGGCGCAAGCACCTAGGCCCAGGCCGAAGAGCGCCTTCTTGGTCTGCCGCGGCAGGCCGGCCTCTCGCCTTGCCACTCAGGCCGCCCTCCCACTTGAAGTGTGTGTGGCACGCGTCCGCGGAGTACACCTCGCTGCACAGGTAGCCGTGGGACTGGGCGTCGTAGCTTCCTGCGGGGCGGCCGGAGGTCCCGCAGGCGGGTGGGTCCCTGGCACAGACGCGCGGAGCGGCTCCCGCCCGGCCCCCCTGAGAACCGTCGCCGTTCCGTAAGGCGGGGCGCCTGCTTCAGAATGTAAATCACGTGTCCGCTCTATGGATACGCTGTTTAGTTTACCAGGCAAGACTTTCTTGGTGAAAGAAGCAGCGTTGGCTTGCATTCTCGAGCAGGCTTCTCATCTGGCTGTGCCCTGGTACGCTCTCTCTGGGTGTGCTAGTCCGCAGGGCAGGGCATCCCCTGGGCAGGGTGGAGCGTGATCTCTGCGGCCTCGTCCTGCAGCTCCTTCCTTTCATTCTCAATCATCCTGCCCACGGTGGCCTCCTCTCAGGCCTGCATACTTACAACGGCGCATTGCCCGTGCTGCCCCTCTGCAGGAAGTGTCCCTCTGTTTAGTTTGCAGCTGACTGATGCCGCCTCACCCTTCTCATCTCTTCTCAGGTGTCACTTGGTCAAGAAAGCGTCCCCTTACCTACTCAACTCATCACGTCCCCCTACCGTAGCTCACGTGACACCACGCACCTCTCGCTTATGGCCGTCGTCGCCTTTCACATCCAGTTTCAGGTAGGTAAGTTTACCCCGTGGTCCGTGAGGAAGAAGAGATCACGCCTGTTTTGCTTACTCTTGATTCCCAGCGACTAGCCCGGTTACTGATAACCTCTGTTAGAGGAGAGAAAGGAATGCACCCAATCCCTGGTGAAGCCCTGACCGTTTTCCTTTCTAGTGTCCCTCGTACTCCTCCCTGCCATCTGTGTCGCCCTTACTCCGCGCCTACCGTTTATGAGTTTACACCTGGGTTACGGTGACTGCTTCGGAGAATCGCATGCCTTTCTACCTCCCTCGCTGCGACCTCTCCCACGCCTCCCAGGGCTCTTGGGTTATGCCCTTGCCCTCTTCCGAGCCGTCCGTGGCACCCGCTGTCATCCCCATACGGCCAAGCTCCTAAGACTGACACTCAAGGCCCTCCGTAATTTGGCTTCAGTTTCACTTTCTAGACGTTTCAAGGAAGAGCGGGGTCTAAATATCTGTGCACCTCTGCTCCGTTTCATATCTACCCACGAGGTTAATTTTTTTGTTTCTTCCAGTCCACCTATTTTGCACCTCCTTCTCTGCGAAGACTTCACTGAGAATCCAAGCGATTTGTGGATCCCTTCTCTCCCCTGAAGCTGTAAACAGTTTAACAAGACATGTGCGGAACTGCCGTAAGGTAATCTACATCTTGTCTCCCTCTCTGGTATCTAACCTCCGTGCGAGTGGGGTACGTCTCCGTGTTCTGTGCGGTTTTCAGCACAGTACTCTCTACACGTAGAGGATATTTGCTTTGGTAAGTGAACGAATAAGTGAATGAGTCTCCAAGATAAGGGTATTGTCTCATTCTTTCTCGCTTTTTCCACTTTCAAGTTTCTTTAGTTAGTTTCCTCAGACAAAAGGTTTCTTTGTAGCTACACAGTGGCCAGGTCCACAGAATGTTGCAGATAGCTGCTGAAAACATCCCTCCTCCACTTGAGAATGGCTTGCTCTCCCTCTCAAGCGGAGAGAGCTGGGATTCGATATTTAATTAAGTGCCTCTGTTCACTTGGCATTTAGAGGCACTAGGGGGCGTTAGTGCTCTACAGCCGGTGAAATGCCTGTTTCGTTTGTGATTTTCCTTTGTGGAAAACAACTATCCACAGAGTGTTTTGTGCCAATTTTCCATCCTTTTAGATTGTCGGAAAGCATTTTACCTACGTAGAAACAGAAAACGAATAGAAAGAGCGTTGCTTTGCGTTTAATAAAAGCTTAGGGCGGTCTCGGTGGTACGTTAGTGAAGTTATCTGGGGACACCTTAGCCACGTACATTGTGTTGGAGAGGCACCGAGAATTCAGGAGTTCTCAAAGTTCGAGGACACAGTTGCCTTACACGTAGGCTCGGTGGCAGCCCTGGACATGGCAGTGATTTGGAGAAATGTTGTATTAGTCGGCTCTTGCTGTGATAATGCTTTGCAACAAATCTCCCCAAAACTCACTTATGTAAAGAAGAATCTAGTTTCCTCGGACCTGTGGGCTAGCTGCAGCGGCTCTCTTGTAGACCTCTCGATGGCGGGTGTTGCTCCATGCCGTGGGTCAGTTTGAGGTCTCTCCCGCACACCTTGCCGTGGAGCCCAACTGTGAGGCTGCAGGTCCCCGTCTTCTCGCAGAGTTCACTGGAAGGTAAGAGGTGAGCCCAACCACACAAGGCCACGTAAGGCCTCTGCGACTCATTGAAGGCCATCGTGTCTTCCCTTGGCCTCCTGGGAACCCCCTGGCCCCAGGATGCAGCTTCCGTAGCCCAGGGCAACCGGCGGAGGGGGGCGGGCGGGGCTGCAGGAGGGTGGAACGCCGAGGTCACAGAGGGTGTGGGTGTGGCCACCTCTGCTGTGACTGAACCAAGGGCAGGGGGGCAGGGGGTCCAGGGCAGGGCCCTCAGAGCCCGGTAGGCCCAGGGGGGCGGCGCAAGCACCTAGGCCCAGGCCGAAGAGCGCCTTCTTGGTCTGCGCGGCAGGCCGGCCTCTCGCCTTGCCACTCAGGCCGCCCTCCCACTTGAAGTGTGTGTGGCACGCGTCCGCGGAGTACACCTCGCTGCACAGGTAGCCGTGGGACTGGGCGTCGTAGCTTCCTGCGGGGCGGCCGGAGGTCCCGCAGGCGGGTGGGTCCCTGGCACAGATGCGCGGAGCGGCTCCCGCCCGGCCCCCCGAGAACCATCGCCGTTCCGTAAGGCGGGGCGCCTGCTTCAGAATGTAAATCACGTGTCCGCTCTATGGATATGCTGTTTAGTTTACTAGGCAAGACTTTCTTGGTGAAAGAAGCAGCGTTGGCTTGCATTCTCGAGCAGGCTTCTCATCTGGCTGTGCCCTGGTACGCTCTCTCTGGGTGTGCTAGTCCGCAGGGCAGGGCATCCCCTGGGCAGGGTGGAGCGTGATCTCTGCGGCCTCGTCCTGCAGCTCCTTCCTTTCATTCTCAATCATCCTGCCCACGGTGGCCTCCTCTCAGGCCTGCATACTTACAACGGCGCATTGCCCGTGCTGCCCCTCTGCAGGAAGTGTCCCTCTGTTTAGTTTGCAGCTGACTGATGCCGCCTCACCCTTCTCATCTCTTCTCAGGTGTCACTTGGTCAAGAAAGCGTCCCCTTACCTACTCAACTCATCACGTCCCCCTACCGTAGCTCACGTGACACCACGCACCTCTCGCTTATGGCCGTCGTCGCCTTTCACATCCAGTTTCAGGTAGGTAAGTTTACCCCGTGGTCCGTGAGGAAGAAGAGATCACGCCTGTTTTGCTTACTCTTGATTCCCAGCGACTAGCCCGGTTACTGATAACCTCTGTTAGAGGAGAGAAAGGAATGCACCCAATCCCTGGTGAAGCCCTGACCGTTTTCCTTTCTAGTGTCCCTCGTACTCCTCCCTGCCATCTGTGTCGCCCTTACTCCGCGCCTACCGTTTATGAGTTTACACCTGGGTTACGGTGACTGCTTCGGAGAATCGCATGCCTTTCTACCTCCCTCGCTGCGACCTCTCCCACGCCTCCCAGGGCTCTTGGGTTATGCCCTTGCCCTCTTCCGAGCCGTCCGTGGCACCCGCTGTCATCCCCATACGGCCAAGCTCCTAAGACTGACACTCAAGGCCCTCCGTAATTTGGCTTCAGTTTCACTTTCTAGACGTTTCAAGGAAGAGCGGGGTCTAAATATCTGTGCACCTCTGCTCCGTTTCATATCTACCCACGAGGTTAATTTTTTTGTTTCTTCCAGTCCACCTATTTTGCACCTCCTTCTCTGCGAAGACTTCACTGAGAATCCAAGCGATTTGTGGATCCCTTCTCTCCCCTGAAGCTGTAAACAGTTTAACAAGACATGTGCGGAACTGCCGTAAGGTAATCTACATCTTGTCTCCCTCTCTGGTATCTAACCTCCGTGCGAGTGGGGTACGTCTCCGTGTTCTGTGCGGTTTTCAGCACAGTACTCTCTACACGTAGAGGATATTTGCTTTGGTAAGTGAACGAATAAGTGAATGAGTCTCCAAGATAAGGGTATTGTCTCATTCTTTCTCGCTTTTTCCACTTTCAAGTTTCTTTAGTTAGTTTCCTCAGACAAAAGGTTTCTTTGTAGCTACACAGTGGCCAAGTCCACAGAATGTTGCAGATAGCTGCTGAAAACATCCCTCCTCCACTTGAGAATGGCTTGCTCTCCCTCTCAAGCGGAGAGAGCTGGGATTCGATATTTAATTAAGTGCCTCTGTTCACTTGGCATTTAGAGGCACTAGGGGGCGTTAGTGCTCTACACCCGGTGAAATGCCTGTTTCGTTTGTGATTTTCCTTTGTGGAAAACAACTATCCACAGAGTGTTTTGTGCCAATTTTCCATCCTTTTAGATTGTCGGAAAGCATTTTACCTACGTAGAAACAGAAAACGAATAGAAAGAGCGTTGCTTTGCGTTTAATAAAAGCTTAGGGCGGTCTCGGTGGTACGTTAGTGAAGTTATCTGGGGACACCTTAGCCACGTACATTGTGTTGGAGAGGCACCGAGAATTCAGGAGTTCTCAAAGTTCGAGGACACAGTTGCCTTACACGTAGGCTCGGTGGCAGCCGTGGACATGGCAGTGATTTGGAGAATGTTGTATTAGTCGGCTCTTGCTGTGATAATGCTTTGCAACAAATCTCCCCAAAACTCACTTACGTAAAGAAGAATCTAGTTTCCTCGGACCTGTGGGCTAGCTGCAGCGGCTCTCTTGTAGACCTCTCGATGGCGGGTGTTGCTCCATGCCGTGGGTCAGTTTGAGGTCTCTCCCGCACACCTTGCCGTGGAGCCCAACTGTGAGGCTGCAGGTCCCCGTCTTCTCGCAGAGTTCACTGGAAGGTAAGAGGTGAGCCCAACCACACAAGGCCACGTAAGGCCTCTGGGACTCATTGAAGGCCATCGTGTCTTCCCTTGGCCTCCTGGGAACCCCCTGGCCCCAGGATGCAGCTTCCGTAGCCCAGGGCAACCGGCGGAGGGGGGCGGGCGGGGCTGCAGGAGGGTGGAACGCCGAGGTCACAGAGGGTGTGGGTGTGGCCACCTCTGCTGTGACTGAACCAAGGGCAGGGGGGCAGGGGGTCCAGGGCAGGGCCCTCAGAGCCCGGTAGGCCCAGGGGGGCGGCGCAAGCACCTAGGCCCAGGCCGAAGAGCGCCTTCTTGGTCTGCGCGGCAGGCCGGCCTCTCGCCTTGCCACTCAGGCCGCCCTCCCACTTGAAGTGTGTGTGGCACGCGTCCGCGGAGTACACCTCGCTGCACAGGTAGCCGTGGGACTGGGCGTCGTAGCTTCCTGCGGGGCGGCCGGAGGTCCCGCAGGCGGGTGGGTCCCTGGCACAGATGCGCGGAGCGGCTCCCGCCCGGCCCCCCTGAGAACCGTCGCCGTTCCGTAAGGCGGGGCGCCTGCTTCAGAATGTAAATCACGTGTCCGCTCTATGGATACGCTGTTTAGTTTACCAGGCAAGACTTTCTTGGTGAAAGAAGCAGCGTTGGCTTGCATTCTCGAGCAGGCTTCTCATCTGGCTGTGCCCTGGTACGCTCTCTCTGGGTGTGCTAGTCCGCAGGGCAGGGCATCCCCTGGGCAGGGTGGAGCGTGATCTCTGCGGCCTCGTCCTGCAGCTCCTTCCTTTCATTCTCAATCATCCTGCCCACGGTGGCCTCCTCTCAGGCCTGCATACTTACAACGGCGCATTGCCCGTGCTGCCCCTCTGCAGGAAGTGTCCCTCTGTTTAGTTTGCAGCTGACTGATGCCGCCTCACCCTTCTCATCTCTTCTCAGGTGTCACTTGGTCAAGAAAGCGTCCCCTTACCTACTCAACTCATCACGTCCCCCTACCGTAGCTCACGTGACACCACACACCTCTCGCTTATGGCCGTCGTCGCCTTTCACATCCAGTTTCAGGTAGGTAAGTTTACCCCGTGGTCCGTGAGGAAGAAGAGATCACGCCTGTTTTGCTTACTCTTGATTCCCAGCGACTAGCCCGGTTACTGATAACCTCTGTTAGAGGAGAGAAAGGAATGCACCCAATCCCTGGTGAAGCCCTGACCGTTTTCCTTTCTAGTGTCCCTCGTACTCCTCCCTGCCATCTGTGTCGCCCTTACTCCGCGCCTACCGTTTATGAGTTTACACCTGGGTTACGGTGACTGCTTCGGAGAATCGCATGCCTTTCTACCTCCCTCGCTGCGACCTCTCCCACGCCTCCCAGGGCTCTTGGGTTATGCCCTTGCCCTCTTCCGAGCCGTCCGTGGCACCCGCTGTCATCCCCATACGGCCAAGCTCCTAAGACTGACACTCAAGGCCCTCCGTAATTTGGCTTCAGTTTCACTTTCTAGACGTTTCAAGGAAGAGCGGGGTCTAAATATCTGTGCACCTCTGCTCCGTTTCATATCTACCCACGAGGTTAATTTTTTTGTTTCTTCCAGTCCACCTATTTTGCACCTCCTTCTCTGCGAAGACTTCACTGAGAATCCAAGCGATTTGTGGATCCCTTCTCTCCCCTGAAGCTGTAAACAGTTTAACAAGACATGTGCGGAACTGCCGTAAGGTAATCTACATCTTGTCTCCCTCTCTGGTATCTAACCTCCGTGCGAGTGGGGTACGTCTCCGTGTTCTGTGCGGTTTTCAGCACAGTACTCTCTACACGTAGAGGATATTTGCTTTGGTAAGTGAACGAATAAGTGAATGAGTCTCCAAGATAAGGGTATTGTCTCATTCTTTCTCGCTTTTTCCACTTTCAAGTTTCTTTAGTTAGTTTCCTCAGACAAAAGGTTTCTTTGTAGCTACACAGTGGCCAGGTCCACAGAATGTTGCAGATAGCTGCTGAAAACATCCCTCCTCCACTTGAGAATGGCTTGCTCTCCCTCTCAAGCGGAGAGAGCTGGGATTCGATATTTAATTAAGTGCCTCTGTTCACTTGGCATTTAGAGGCACTAGGGGGCGTTAGTGCTCTACACCCGGTGAAATGCCTGTTTCGTTTGTGATTTTCCTTTGTGGAAAACAACTATCCACAGAGTGTTTTGTGCCAATTTTCCATCCTTTTAGATTGTCGGAAAGCATTTTACCTACGTAGAAACAGAAAACGAATAGAAAGAGCGTTGCTTTGCGTTTAATAAAAGCTTAGGGTGGTCTCGGTGGTACGTTAGTGAAGTTATCTGGGGACACCTTAGCCACGTACATTGTGTTGGAGAGGCACCGAGAATTCAGGAGTTCTCAAAGTTCGAGGACACAGTTGCCTTACACGTAGGCTCGGTGGCAGCCGTGGACATGGCAGTGATTTGGAGAATGTTGTATTAGTCGGCTCTTGCTGTGATAATGCTTTGCAACAAATCTCCCCAAAACTCACTTACGTAAAGAAGAATCTAGTTTCCTCGGACCTGTGGGCTAGCTGCAGCGGCTCTCTTGTAGACCTCTCGATGGCGGGTGTTGCTCCATGCCGTGGGTCAGTTTGAGGTCTGTCCCGCACACCTTACCGTGGAGCCCAACTGTGAGGCTGCAGGTCCCCGTCTTCTCGCAGAGTTCACTGGAAGGTAAGAGGTGAGCCCAACCACACAAGGCCACGTAAGGCCTCTGCGACTCATTGAAGGCCATCGTGTCTTCCCTTGGCCTCCTGGGAACCCCCTGGCCCCAGGATGCAGCTTCCGTAGCCCAGGGCAACCGGCGGAGGGGGGCGGGCGGGGCTGCAGGAGGGTGGAACGCCGAGGTCAGAGAGGGTGTGGGTGTGGCCACCTCTGCTGTGACTGAACCAAGGGCAGGGGGGCAGGGGGTCCAGGGCAGGGCCCTCAGAGCCCGGTAGGCCCAGGGGGCGGCGCAAGCACCTAGGCCCAGGCCGAAGAGCGCCTTCTTGGTCTGCCGCGGCAGGCCGGCCTCTCGCCTTGCCACTCAGGCTGCCCTCCCACTTGAAGTGTGTGTGGCACGCGTCCGCGGAGTACACCTCGCTGCACAGGTAGCCGTGGGACTGGGCGTCGTAGCTTCCTGCGGGGCGGCCGGAGGTCCCGCAGGCGGGTGGGTCCCTGGCACAGATGCGCGGAGCGGCTCCCGCCCGGCCCCCCGAGAACCATCGCCGTTCCGTAAGGCGGGGCGCCTGCTTCAGAATGTAAATCACGTGTCCGCTCTATGGATATGCTGTTTAGTTTACTAGGCAAGACTTTCTTGGTGAAAGAAGCAGCGTTGGCTTGCATTCTCGAGCAGGCTTCTCATCTGGCTGTGCCCTGGTACGCTCTCTCTGGGTGTGCTAGTCCGCAGGGCAGGGCATCCCCTGGGCAGGGTGGAGCGTGATCTCTGCGGCCTCGTCCTGCAGCTCCTTCCTTTCATTCTCAATCATCCTGCCCACGGTGGCCTCCTCTCAGGCCTGCATACTTACAACGGCGCATTGCCCGTGCTGCCCCTCTGCAGGAAGTGTCCCTCTGTTTAGTTTGCAGCTGACTGATGCCGCCTCACCCTTCTCATCTCTTCTCAGGTGTCACTTGGTCAAGAAAGCGTCCCCTTACCTACTCAACTCATCACGTCCCCCTACCGTAGCTCACGTGACACCACGCACCTCTCGCTTATGGCCGTCGTCGCCTTTCACATCCAGTTTCAGGTAGGTAAGTTTACCCCGTGGTCCGTGAGGAAGAAGAGATCACGCCTGTTTTGCTTACTCTTGATTCCCAGCGACTAGCCCGGTTACTGATAACCTCTGTTAGAGGAGAGAAAGGAATGCACCCAATCCCTGGTGAAGCCCTGACCGTTTTCCTTTCTAGTGTCCCTCGTACTCCTCCCTGCCATCTGTGTCGCCCTTACTCCGCGCCTACCGTTTATGAGTTTACACCTGGGTTACGGTGACTGCTTCGGAGAATCGCATGCCTTTCTACCTCCCTCGCTGCGACCTCTCCCACGCCTCCCAGGGCTCTTGGGTTATGCCCTTGCCCTCTTCCGAGCCGTCCGTGGCACCCGCTGTCATCCCCATACGGCCAAGCTCCTAAGACTGACACTCAAGGCCCTCCGTAATTTGGCTTCAGTTTCACTTTCTAGACGTTTCAAGGAAGAGCGGGGTCTAAATATCTGTGCACCTCTGCTCCGTTTCATATCTACCCACGAGGTTAATTTTTTTGTTTCTTCCAGTCCACCTATTTTGCACCTCCTTCTCTGCGAAGACTTCACTGAGAATCCAAGCGATTTGTGGATCCCTTCTCTCCCCTGAAGCTGTAAACAGTTTAACAAGACATGTGCGGAACTGCCGTAAGGTAATCTACATCTTGTCTCCCTCTCTGGTATCTAACCTCCGTGCGAGTGGGGTACGTCTCCGTGTTCTGTGCGGTTTTCAGCACAGTACTCTCTACACGTAGAGGATATTTGCTTTGGTAAGTGAACGAATAAGTGAATGAGTCTCCAAGATAAGGGTATTGTCTCATTCTTTCTCGCTTTTTCCACTTTCAAGTTTCTTTAGTTAGTTTCCTCAGACAAAAGGTTTCTTTGTAGCTACACAGTGGCCAGGTCCACAGAATGTTGCAGATAGCTGCTGAAAACATCCCTCCTCCACTTGAGAATGGCTTGCTCTCCCTCTCAAGCGGAGAGAGCTGGGATTCGATATTTAATTAAGTGCCTCTGTTCACTTGGCATTTAGAGGCACTAGGGGGCGTTAGTGCTCTACACCCGGTGAAATGCCTGTTTCGTTTGTGATTTTCCTTTGTGGAAAACAACTATCCACAGAGTGTTTTGTGCCAATTTTCCATCCTTTTAGATTGTCGGAAAGCATTTTACCTACGTAGAAACAGAAAACGAATAGAAAGAGCGTTGCTTTGCGTTTAATAAAAGCTTAGGGTGGTCTCGGTGGTACGTTAGTGAAGTTATCTGGGGACACCTTAGCCACGTACATTGTGTTGGAGAGGCACCGAGAATTCAGGAGTTCTCAAAGTTCGAGGACACAGTTGCCTTACACGTAGGCTCGGTGGCAGCCGTGGACATGGCAGTGATTTGGAGAATGTTGTATTAGTCGGCTCTTGCTGTGATAATGCTTTGCAACAAATCTCCCCAAAACTCACTTACGTAAAGAAGAATCTAGTTTCCTCGGACCTGTGGGCTAGCTGCAGCGGCTCTCTTGTAGACCTCTCGATGGCGGGTGTTGCTCCATGCCGTGGGTCAGTTTGAGGTCTGTCCCGCACACCTTACCGTGGAGCCCAACTGTGAGGCTGCAGGTCCCCGTCTTCTCGCAGAGTTCACTGGAAGGTAAGAGGTGAGCCCAACCACACAAGGCCACGTAAGGCCTCTGCGACTCATTGAAGGCCATCGTGTCTTCCCTTGGCCTCCTGGGAACCCCCTGGCCCCAGGATGCAGCTTCCGTAGCCCAGGGCAACCGGCGGAGGGGGGCGGGCGGGGCTGCAGGAGGGTGGAACGCCGAGGTCACAGAGGGTGTGGGTGTGGCCACCTCTGCTGTGACTGAACCAAGGGCAGGGGGGCAGGGGGTCCAGGGCAGGGCCCTCAGAGCCCGGTAGGCCCAGGGGGCGGCGCAAGCACCTAGGCCCAGGCCGAAGAGCGCCTTCTTGGTCTGCCGCGGCAGGCCGGCCTCTCGCCTTGCCACTCAGGCTGCCCTCCCACTTGAAGTGTGTGTGGCACGCGTCCGCGGAGTACACCTCGCTGCACAGGTAGCCGTGGGACTGGGCGTCGTAGCTTCCTGCGGGGCGGCCGGAGGTCCCGCAGGCGGGTGGGTCCCTGGCACAGATGCGCGGAGCGGCTCCCGCCCGGCCCCCCGAGAACCATCGCCGTTCCGTAAGGCGGGGCGCCTGCTTCAGAATGTAAATCACGTGTCCGCTCTATGGATATGCTGTTTAGTTTACTAGGCAAGACTTTCTTGGTGAAAGAAGCAGCGTTGGCTTGCATTCTCGAGCAGGCTTCTCATCTGGCTGTGCCCTGGTACGCTCTCTCTGGGTGTGCTAGTCCGCAGGGCAGGGCATCCCCTGGGCAGGGTGGAGCGTGATCTCTGCGGCCTCGTCCTGCAGCTCCTTCCTTTCATTCTCAATCATCCTGCCCACGGTGGCCTCCTCTCAGGCCTGCATACTTACAACGGCGCATTGCCCGTGCTGCCCCTCTGCAGGAAGTGTCCCTCTGTTTAGTTTGCAGCTGACTGATGCCGCCTCACCCTTCTCATCTCTTCTCAGGTGTCACTTGGTCAAGAAAGCGTCCCCTTACCTACTCAACTCATCACGTCCCCCTACCGTAGCTCACGTGACACCACGCACCTCTCGCTTATGGCCGTCGTCGCCTTTCACATCCAGTTTCAGGTAGGTAAGTTTACCCCGTGGTCCGTGAGGAAGAAGAGATCACGCCTGTTTTGCTTACTCTTGATTCCCAGCGACTAGCCCGGTTACTGATAACCTCTGTTAGAGGAGAGAAAGGAATGCACCCAATCCCTGGTGAAGCCCTGACCGTTTTCCTTTCTAGTGTCCCTCGTACTCCTCCCTGCCATCTGTGTCGCCCTTACTCCGCGCCTACCGTTTATGAGTTTACACCTGGGTTACGGTGACTGCTTCGGAGAATCGCATGCCTTTCTACCTCCCTCACTGCGACCTCTCCCACGCCTCCCAGGGCTCTTGGGTTATGCCCTTGCCCTCTTCCGAGCCGTCCGTGGCACCCGCTGTCATCCCCATACGGCCAAGCTCCTAAGACTGACACTCAAGGCCCTCCGTAATTTGGCTTCAGTTTCACTTTCTAGACGTTTCAAGGAAGAGCGGGGTCTAAATATCTGTGCACCTCTGCTCCGTTTCATATCTACCCACGAGGTTAATTTTTTTGTTTCTTCCAGTCCACCTATTTTGCACCTCCTTCTCTGCGAAGACTTCACTGAGAATCCAAGCGATTTGTGGATCCCTTCTCTCCCCTGAAGCTGTAAACAGTTTAACAAGACATGTGCGGAACTGCCGTAAGGTAATCTACATCTTGTCTCCCTCTCTGGTATCTAACCTCCGTGCGAGTGGGGTACGTCTCCGTGTTCTGTGCGGTTTTCAGCACAGTACTCTCTACACGTAGAGGATATTTGCTTTGGTAAGTGAACGAATAAGTGAATGAGTCTCCAAGATAAGGGTATTGTCTCATTCTTTCTCGCTTTTTCCACTTTCAAGTTTCTTTAGTTAGTTTCCTCAGACAAAAGGTTTCTTTGTAGCTACACAGTGGCCAGGTCCACAGAATGTTGCAGATAGCTGCTGAAAACATCCCTCCTCCACTTGAGAATGGCTTGCTCTCCCTCTCAAGCGGAGAGAGCTGGGATTCGATATTTAATTAAGTGCCTCTGTTCACTTGGCATTTAGAGGCACTAGGGGGCGTTAGTGCTCTACAGCCGGTGAAATGCCTGTTTCGTTTGTGATTTTCCTTTGTGGAAAACAACTATCCACAGAGTGTTTTGTGCCAATTTTCCATCCTTTTAGATTGTCGGAAAGCATTTTACCTACGTAGAAACAGAAAACGAATAGAAAGAGCGTTGCTTTGCGTTTAATAAAAGCTTAGGGCGGTCTCGGTGGTACGTTAGTGAAGTTATCTGGGGACACCTTAGCCACGTACATTGTGTTGGAGAGGCACCGAGAATTCAGGAGTTCTCAAAGTTCGAGGACACAGTTGCCTTACACGTAGGCTCGGTGGCAGCCCTGGACATGGCAGTGATTTGGAGAAATGTTGTATTAGTCGGCTCTTGCTGTGATAATGCTTTGCAACAAATCTCCCCAAAACTCACTTATGTAAAGAAGAATCTAGTTTCCTCGGACCTGTGGGCTAGCTGCAGCGGCTCTCTTGTAGACCTCTCGATGGCGGGTGTTGCTCCATGCCGTGGGTCAGTTTGAGGTCTCTCCCGCACACCTTGCCGTGGAGCCCAACTGTGAGGCTGCAGGTCCCCGTCTTCTCGCAGAGTTCACTGGAAGGTAAGAGGTGAGCCCAACCACACAAGGCCACGTAAGGCCTCTGCGACTCATTGAAGGCCATCGTGTCTTCCCTTGGCCTCCTGGGAACCCCCTGGCCCCAGGATGCAGCTTCCGTAGCCCAGGGCAACCGGCGGAGGGGGGCGGGCGGGGCTGCAGGAGGGTGGAACGCCGAGGTCACAGAGGGTGTGGGTGTGGCCACCTCTGCTGTGACTGAACCAAGGGCAGGGGGGCAGGGGGTCCAGGGCAGGGCCCTCAGAGCCCGGTAGGCCCAGGGGGGCGGCGCAAGCACCTAGGCCCAGGCCGAAGAGCGCCTTCTTGGTCTGCGCGGCAGGCCGGCCTCTCGCCTTGCCACTCAGGCCGCCCTCCCACTTGAAGTGTGTGTGGCACGCGTCCGCGGAGTACACCTCGCTGCACAGGTAGCCGTGGGACTGGGCGTCGTAGCTTCCTGCGGGGCGGCCGGAGGTCCCGCAGGCGGGTGGGTCCCTGGCACAGATGCGCGGAGCGGCTCCCGCCCGGCCCCCCGAGAACCATCGCCGTTCCGTAAGGCGGGGCGCCTGCTTCAGAATGTAAATCACGTGTCCGCTCTATGGATATGCTGTTTAGTTTACTAGGCAAGACTTTCTTGGTGAAAGAAGCAGCGTTGGCTTGCATTCTCGAGCAGGCTTCTCATCTGGCTGTGCCCTGGTACGCTCTCTCTGGGTGTGCTAGTCCGCAGGGCAGGGCATCCCCTGGGCAGGGTGGAGCGTGATCTCTGCGGCCTCGTCCTGCAGCTCCTTCCTTTCATTCTCAATCATCCTGCCCACGGTGGCCTCCTCTCAGGCCTGCATACTTACAACGGCGCATTGCCCGTGCTGCCCCTCTGCAGGAAGTGTCCCTCTGTTTAGTTTGCAGCTGACTGATGCCGCCTCACCCTTCTCATCTCTTCTCAGGTGTCACTTGGTCAAGAAAGCGTCCCCTTACCTACTCAACTCATCACGTCCCCCTACCGTAGCTCACGTGACACCACGCACCTCTCGCTTATGGCCGTCGTCGCCTTTCACATCCAGTTTCAGGTAGGTAAGTTTACCCCGTGGTCCGTGAGGAAGAAGAGATCACGCCTGTTTTGCTTACTCTTGATTCCCAGCGACTAGCCCGGTTACTGATAACCTCTGTTAGAGGAGAGAAAGGAATGCACCCAATCCCTGGTGAAGCCCTGACCGTTTTCCTTTCTAGTGTCCCTCGTACTCCTCCCTGCCATCTGTGTCGCCCTTACTCCGCGCCTACCGTTTATGAGTTTACACCTGGGTTACGGTGACTGCTTCGGAGAATCGCATGCCTTTCTACCTCCCTCGCTGCGACCTCTCCCACGCCTCCCAGGGCTCTTGGGTTATGCCCTTGCCCTCTTCCGAGCCGTCCGTGGCACCCGCTGTCATCCCCATACGGCCAAGCTCCTAAGACTGACACTCAAGGCCCTCCGTAATTTGGCTTCAGTTTCACTTTCTAGACGTTTCAAGGAAGAGCGGGGTCTAAATATCTGTGCACCTCTGCTCCGTTTCATATCTACCCACGAGGTTAATTTTTTTGTTTCTTCCAGTCCACCTATTTTGCACCTCCTTCTCTGCGAAGACTTCACTGAGAATCCAAGCGATTTGTGGATCCCTTCTCTCCCCTGAAGCTGTAAACAGTTTAACAAGACATGTGCGGAACTGCCGTAAGGTAATCTACATCTTGTCTCCCTCTCTGGTATCTAACCTCCGTGCGAGTGGGGTACGTCTCCGTGTTCTGTGCGGTTTTCAGCACAGTACTCTCTACACGTAGAGGATATTTGCTTTGGTAAGTGAACGAATAAGTGAATGAGTCTCCAAGATAAGGGTATTGTCTCATTCTTTCTCGCTTTTTCCACTTTCAAGTTTCTTTAGTTAGTTTCCTCAGACAAAAGGTTTCTTTGTAGCTACACAGTGGCCAAGTCCACAGAATGTTGCAGATAGCTGCTGAAAACATCCCTCCTCCACTTGAGAATGGCTTGCTCTCCCTCTCAAGCGGAGAGAGCTGGGATTCGATATTTAATTAAGTGCCTCTGTTCACTTGGCATTTAGAGGCACTAGGGGGCGTTAGTGCTCTACACCCGGTGAAATGCCTGTTTCGTTTGTGATTTTCCTTTGTGGAAAACAACTATCCACAGAGTGTTTTGTGCCAATTTTCCATCCTTTTAGATTGTCGGAAAGCATTTTACCTACGTAGAAACAGAAAACGAATAGAAAGAGCGTTGCTTTGCGTTTAATAAAAGCTTAGGGCGGTCTCGGTGGTACGTTAGTGAAGTTATCTGGGGACACCTTAGCCACGTACATTGTGTTGGAGAGGCACCGAGAATTCAGGAGTTCTCAAAGTTCGAGGACACAGTTGCCTTACACGTAGGCTCGGTGGCAGCCGTGGACATGGCAGTGATTTGGAGAATGTTGTATTAGTCGGCTCTTGCTGTGATAATGCTTTGCAACAAATCTCCCCAAAACTCACTTACGTAAAGAAGAATCTAGTTTCCTCGGACCTGTGGGCTAGCTGCAGCGGCTCTCTTGTAGACCTCTCGATGGCGGGTGTTGCTCCATGCCGTGGGTCAGTTTGAGGTCTCTCCCGCACACCTTGCCGTGGAGCCCAACTGTGAGGCTGCAGGTCCCCGTCTTCTCGCAGAGTTCACTGGAAGGTAAGAGGTGAGCCCAACCACACAAGGCCACGTAAGGCCTCTGGGACTCATTGAAGGCCATCGTGTCTTCCCTTGGCCTCCTGGGAACCCCCTGGCCCCAGGATGCAGCTTCCGTAGCCCAGGGCAACCGGCGGAGGGGGGCGGGCGGGGCTGCAGGAGGGTGGAACGCCGAGGTCACAGAGGGTGTGGGTGTGGCCACCTCTGCTGTGACTGAACCAAGGGCAGGGGGGCAGGGGGTCCAGGGCAGGGCCCTCAGAGCCCGGTAGGCCCAGGGGGGCGGCGCAAGCACCTAGGCCCAGGCCGAAGAGCGCCTTCTTGGTCTGCGCGGCAGGCCGGCCTCTCGCCTTGCCACTCAGGCCGCCCTCCCACTTGAAGTGTGTGTGGCACGCGTCCGCGGAGTACACCTCGCTGCACAGGTAGCCGTGGGACTGGGCGTCGTAGCTTCCTGCGGGGCGGCCGGAGGTCCCGCAGGCGGGTGGGTCCCTGGCACAGATGCGCGGAGCGGCTCCCGCCCGGCCCCCCTGAGAACCGTCGCCGTTCCGTAAGGCGGGGCGCCTGCTTCAGAATGTAAATCACGTGTCCGCTCTATGGATACGCTGTTTAGTTTACCAGGCAAGACTTTCTTGGTGAAAGAAGCAGCGTTGGCTTGCATTCTCGAGCAGGCTTCTCATCTGGCTGTGCCCTGGTACGCTCTCTCTGGGTGTGCTAGTCCGCAGGGCAGGGCATCCCCTGGGCAGGGTGGAGCGTGATCTCTGCGGCCTCGTCCTGCAGCTCCTTCCTTTCATTCTCAATCATCCTGCCCACGGTGGCCTCCTCTCAGGCCTGCATACTTACAACGGCGCATTGCCCGTGCTGCCCCTCTGCAGGAAGTGTCCCTCTGTTTAGTTTGCAGCTGACTGATGCCGCCTCACCCTTCTCATCTCTTCTCAGGTGTCACTTGGTCAAGAAAGCGTCCCCTTACCTACTCAACTCATCACGTCCCCCTACCGTAGCTCACGTGACACCACACACCTCTCGCTTATGGCCGTCGTCGCCTTTCACATCCAGTTTCAGGTAGGTAAGTTTACCCCGTGGTCCGTGAGGAAGAAGAGATCACGCCTGTTTTGCTTACTCTTGATTCCCAGCGACTAGCCCGGTTACTGATAACCTCTGTTAGAGGAGAGAAAGGAATGCACCCAATCCCTGGTGAAGCCCTGACCGTTTTCCTTTCTAGTGTCCCTCGTACTCCTCCCTGCCATCTGTGTCGCCCTTACTCCGCGCCTACCGTTTATGAGTTTACACCTGGGTTACGGTGACTGCTTCGGAGAATCGCATGCCTTTCTACCTCCCTCGCTGCGACCTCTCCCACGCCTCCCAGGGCTCTTGGGTTATGCCCTTGCCCTCTTCCGAGCCGTCCGTGGCACCCGCTGTCATCCCCATACGGCCAAGCTCCTAAGACTGACACTCAAGGCCCTCCGTAATTTGGCTTCAGTTTCACTTTCTAGACGTTTCAAGGAAGAGCGGGGTCTAAATATCTGTGCACCTCTGCTCCGTTTCATATCTACCCACGAGGTTAATTTTTTTGTTTCTTCCAGTCCACCTATTTTGCACCTCCTTCTCTGCGAAGACTTCACTGAGAATCCAAGCGATTTGTGGATCCCTTCTCTCCCCTGAAGCTGTAAACAGTTTAACAAGACATGTGCGGAACTGCCGTAAGGTAATCTACATCTTGTCTCCCTCTCTGGTATCTAACCTCCGTGCGAGTGGGGTACGTCTCCGTGTTCTGTGCGGTTTTCAGCACAGTACTCTCTACACGTAGAGGATATTTGCTTTGGTAAGTGAACGAATAAGTGAATGAGTCTCCAAGATAAGGGTATTGTCTCATTCTTTCTCGCTTTTTCCACTTTCAAGTTTCTTTAGTTAGTTTCCTCAGACAAAAGGTTTCTTTGTAGCTACACAGTGGCCAGGTCCACAGAATGTTGCAGATAGCTGCTGAAAACATCCCTCCTCCACTTGAGAATGGCTTGCTCTCCCTCTCAAGCGGAGAGAGCTGGGATTCGATATTTAATTAAGTGCCTCTGTTCACTTGGCATTTAGAGGCACTAGGGGGCGTTAGTGCTCTACACCCGGTGAAATGCCTGTTTCGTTTGTGATTTTCCTTTGTGGAAAACAACTATCCACAGAGTGTTTTGTGCCAATTTTCCATCCTTTTAGATTGTCGGAAAGCATTTTACCTACGTAGAAACAGAAAACGAATAGAAAGAGCGTTGCTTTGCGTTTAATAAAAGCTTAGGGTGGTCTCGGTGGTACGTTAGTGAAGTTATCTGGGGACACCTTAGCCACGTACATTGTGTTGGAGAGGCACCGAGAATTCAGGAGTTCTCAAAGTTCGAGGACACAGTTGCCTTACACGTAGGCTCGGTGGCAGCCGTGGACATGGCAGTGATTTGGAGAATGTTGTATTAGTCGGCTCTTGCTGTGATAATGCTTTGCAACAAATCTCCCCAAAACTCACTTACGTAAAGAAGAATCTAGTTTCCTCGGACCTGTGGGCTAGCTGCAGCGGCTCTCTTGTAGACCTCTCGATGGCGGGTGTTGCTCCATGCCGTGGGTCAGTTTGAGGTCTGTCCCGCACACCTTACCGTGGAGCCCAACTGTGAGGCTGCAGGTCCCCGTCTTCTCGCAGAGTTCACTGGAAGGTAAGAGGTGAGCCCAACCACACAAGGCCACGTAAGGCCTCTGCGACTCATTGAAGGCCATCGTGTCTTCCCTTGGCCTCCTGGGAACCCCCTGGCCCCAGGATGCAGCTTCCGTAGCCCAGGGCAACCGGCGGAGGGGGGCGGGCGGGGCTGCAGGAGGGTGGAACGCCGAGGTCAGAGAGGGTGTGGGTGTGGCCACCTCTGCTGTGACTGAACCAAGGGCAGGGGGGCAGGGGGTCCAGGGCAGGGCCCTCAGAGCCCGGTAGGCCCAGGGGGCGGCGCAAGCACCTAGGCCCAGGCCGAAGAGCGCCTTCTTGGTCTGCCGCGGCAGGCCGGCCTCTCGCCTTGCCACTCAGGCTGCCCTCCCACTTGAAGTGTGTGTGGCACGCGTCCGCGGAGTACACCTCGCTGCACAGGTAGCCGTGGGACTGGGCGTCGTAGCTTCCTGCGGGGCGGCCGGAGGTCCCGCAGGCGGGTGGGTCCCTGGCACAGATGCGCGGAGCGGCTCCCGCCCGGCCCCCCGAGAACCATCGCCGTTCCGTAAGGCGGGGCGCCTGCTTCAGAATGTAAATCACGTGTCCGCTCTATGGATATGCTGTTTAGTTTACTAGGCAAGACTTTCTTGGTGAAAGAAGCAGCGTTGGCTTGCATTCTCGAGCAGGCTTCTCATCTGGCTGTGCCCTGGTACGCTCTCTCTGGGTGTGCTAGTCCGCAGGGCAGGGCATCCCCTGGGCAGGGTGGAGCGTGATCTCTGCGGCCTCGTCCTGCAGCTCCTTCCTTTCATTCTCAATCATCCTGCCCACGGTGGCCTCCTCTCAGGCCTGCATACTTACAACGGCGCATTGCCCGTGCTGCCCCTCTGCAGGAAGTGTCCCTCTGTTTAGTTTGCAGCTGACTGATGCCGCCTCACCCTTCTCATCTCTTCTCAGGTGTCACTTGGTCAAGAAAGCGTCCCCTTACCTACTCAACTCATCACGTCCCCCTACCGTAGCTCACGTGACACCACGCACCTCTCGCTTATGGCCGTCGTCGCCTTTCACATCCAGTTTCAGGTAGGTAAGTTTACCCCGTGGTCCGTGAGGAAGAAGAGATCACGCCTGTTTTGCTTACTCTTGATTCCCAGCGACTAGCCCGGTTACTGATAACCTCTGTTAGAGGAGAGAAAGGAATGCACCCAATCCCTGGTGAAGCCCTGACCGTTTTCCTTTCTAGTGTCCCTCGTACTCCTCCCTGCCATCTGTGTCGCCCTTACTCCGCGCCTACCGTTTATGAGTTTACACCTGGGTTACGGTGACTGCTTCGGAGAATCGCATGCCTTTCTACCTCCCTCGCTGCGACCTCTCCCACGCCTCCCAGGGCTCTTGGGTTATGCCCTTGCCCTCTTCCGAGCCGTCCGTGGCACCCGCTGTCATCCCCATACGGCCAAGCTCCTAAGACTGACACTCAAGGCCCTCCGTAATTTGGCTTCAGTTTCACTTTCTAGACGTTTCAAGGAAGAGCGGGGTCTAAATATCTGTGCACCTCTGCTCCGTTTCATATCTACCCACGAGGTTAATTTTTTTGTTTCTTCCAGTCCACCTATTTTGCACCTCCTTCTCTGCGAAGACTTCACTGAGAATCCAAGCGATTTGTGGATCCCTTCTCTCCCCTGAAGCTGTAAACAGTTTAACAAGACATGTGCGGAACTGCCGTAAGGTAATCTACATCTTGTCTCCCTCTCTGGTATCTAACCTCCGTGCGAGTGGGGTACGTCTCCGTGTTCTGTGCGGTTTTCAGCACAGTACTCTCTACACGTAGAGGATATTTGCTTTGGTAAGTGAACGAATAAGTGAATGAGTCTCCAAGATAAGGGTATTGTCTCATTCTTTCTCGCTTTTTCCACTTTCAAGTTTCTTTAGTTAGTTTCCTCAGACAAAAGGTTTCTTTGTAGCTACACAGTGGCCAGGTCCACAGAATGTTGCAGATAGCTGCTGAAAACATCCCTCCTCCACTTGAGAATGGCTTGCTCTCCCTCTCAAGCGGAGAGAGCTGGGATTCGATATTTAATTAAGTGCCTCTGTTCACTTGGCATTTAGAGGCACTAGGGGGCGTTAGTGCTCTACACCCGGTGAAATGCCTGTTTCGTTTGTGATTTTCCTTTGTGGAAAACAACTATCCACAGAGTGTTTTGTGCCAATTTTCCATCCTTTTAGATTGTCGGAAAGCATTTTACCTACGTAGAAACAGAAAACGAATAGAAAGAGCGTTGCTTTGCGTTTAATAAAAGCTTAGGGTGGTCTCGGTGGTACGTTAGTGAAGTTATCTGGGGACACCTTAGCCACGTACATTGTGTTGGAGAGGCACCGAGAATTCAGGAGTTCTCAAAGTTCGAGGACACAGTTGCCTTACACGTAGGCTCGGTGGCAGCCGTGGACATGGCAGTGATTTGGAGAATGTTGTATTAGTCGGCTCTTGCTGTGATAATGCTTTGCAACAAATCTCCCCAAAACTCACTTACGTAAAGAAGAATCTAGTTTCCTCGGACCTGTGGGCTAGCTGCAGCGGCTCTCTTGTAGACCTCTCGATGGCGGGTGTTGCTCCATGCCGTGGGTCAGTTTGAGGTCTGTCCCGCACACCTTACCGTGGAGCCCAACTGTGAGGCTGCAGGTCCCCGTCTTCTCGCAGAGTTCACTGGAAGGTAAGAGGTGAGCCCAACCACACAAGGCCACGTAAGGCCTCTGCGACTCATTGAAGGCCATCGTGTCTTCCCTTGGCCTCCTGGGAACCCCCTGGCCCCAGGATGCAGCTTCCGTAGCCCAGGGCAACCGGCGGAGGGGGGCGGGCGGGGCTGCAGGAGGGTGGAACGCCGAGGTCACAGAGGGTGTGGGTGTGGCCACCTCTGCTGTGACTGAACCAAGGGCAGGGGGGCAGGGGGTCCAGGGCAGGGCCCTCAGAGCCCGGTAGGCCCAGGGGGCGGCGCAAGCACCTAGGCCCAGGCCGAAGAGCGCCTTCTTGGTCTGCCGCGGCAGGCCGGCCTCTCGCCTTGCCACTCAGGCTGCCCTCCCACTTGAAGTGTGTGTGGCACGCGTCCGCGGAGTACACCTCGCTGCACAGGTAGCCGTGGGACTGGGCGTCGTAGCTTCCTGCGGGGCGGCCGGAGGTCCCGCAGGCGGGTGGGTCCCTGGCACAGATGCGCGGAGCGGCTCCCGCCCGGCCCCCCGAGAACCATCGCCGTTCCGTAAGGCGGGGCGCCTGCTTCAGAATGTAAATCACGTGTCCGCTCTATGGATATGCTGTTTAGTTTACTAGGCAAGACTTTCTTGGTGAAAGAAGCAGCGTTGGCTTGCATTCTCGAGCAGGCTTCTCATCTGGCTGTGCCCTGGTACGCTCTCTCTGGGTGTGCTAGTCCGCAGGGCAGGGCATCCCCTGGGCAGGGTGGAGCGTGATCTCTGCGGCCTCGTCCTGCAGCTCCTTCCTTTCATTCTCAATCATCCTGCCCACGGTGGCCTCCTCTCAGGCCTGCATACTTACAACGGCGCATTGCCCGTGCTGCCCCTCTGCAGGAAGTGTCCCTCTGTTTAGTTTGCAGCTGACTGATGCCGCCTCACCCTTCTCATCTCTTCTCAGGTGTCACTTGGTCAAGAAAGCGTCCCCTTACCTACTCAACTCATCACGTCCCCCTACCGTAGCTCACGTGACACCACGCACCTCTCGCTTATGGCCGTCGTCGCCTTTCACATCCAGTTTCAGGTAGGTAAGTTTACCCCGTGGTCCGTGAGGAAGAAGAGATCACGCCTGTTTTGCTTACTCTTGATTCCCAGCGACTAGCCCGGTTACTGATAACCTCTGTTAGAGGAGAGAAAGGAATGCACCCAATCCCTGGTGAAGCCCTGACCGTTTTCCTTTCTAGTGTCCCTCGTACTCCTCCCTGCCATCTGTGTCGCCCTTACTCCGCGCCTACCGTTTATGAGTTTACACCTGGGTTACGGTGACTGCTTCGGAGAATCGCATGCCTTTCTACCTCCCTCACTGCGACCTCTCCCACGCCTCCCAGGGCTCTTGGGTTATGCCCTTGCCCTCTTCCGAGCCGTCCGTGGCACCCGCTGTCATCCCCATACGGCCAAGCTCCTAAGACTGACACTCAAGGCCCTCCGTAATTTGGCTTCAGTTTCACTTTCTAGACGTTTCAAGGAAGAGCGGGGTCTAAATATCTGTGCACCTCTGCTCCGTTTCATATCTACCCACGAGGTTAATTTTTTTGTTTCTTCCAGTCCACCTATTTTGCACCTCCTTCTCTGCGAAGACTTCACTGAGAATCCAAGCGATTTGTGGATCCCTTCTCTCCCCTGAAGCTGTAAACAGTTTAACAAGACATGTGCGGAACTGCCGTAAGGTAATCTACATCTTGTCTCCCTCTCTGGTATCTAACCTCCGTGCGAGTGGGGTACGTCTCCGTGTTCTGTGCGGTTTTCAGCACAGTACTCTCTACACGTAGAGGATATTTGCTTTGGTAAGTGAACGAATAAGTGAATGAGTCTCCAAGATAAGGGTATTGTCTCATTCTTTCTCGCTTTTTCCACTTTCAAGTTTCTTTAGTTAGTTTCCTCAGACAAAAGGTTTCTTTGTAGCTACACAGTGGCCAGGTCCACAGAATGTTGCAGATAGCTGCTGAAAACATCCCTCCTCCACTTGAGAATGGCTTGCTCTCCCTCTCAAGCGGAGAGAGCTGGGATTCGATATTTAATTAAGTGCCTCTGTTCACTTGGCATTTAGAGGCACTAGGGGGCGTTAGTGCTCTACACCCGGTGAAATGCCTGTTTCGTTTGTGATTTTCCTTTGTGGAAAACAACTATCCACAGAGTGTTTTGTGCCAATTTTCCATCCTTTTAGATTGTCGGAAAGCATTTTACCTACGTAGAAACAGAAAACGAATAGAAAGAGCGTTGCTTTGCGTTTAATAAAAGCTTAGGGTGGTCTCGGTGGTACGTTAGTGAAGTTATCTGGGGACACCTTAGCCACGTACATTGTGTTGGAGAGGCACCGAGAATTCAGGAGTTCTCAAAGTTCGAGGACACAGTTGCCTTACACGTAGGCTCGGTGGCAGCCGTGGACATGGCAGTGATTTGGAGAATGTTGTATTAGTCGGCTCTTGCTGTGATAATGCTTTGCAACAAATCTCCCCAAAACTCACTTACGTAAAGAAGAATCTAGTTTCCTCGGACCTGTGGGCTAGCTGCAGCGGCTCTCTTGTAGACCTCTCGATGGCGGGTGTTGCTCCATGCCGTGGGTCAGTTTGAGGTCTGTCCCGCACACCTTACCGTGGAGCCCAACTGTGAGGCTGCAGGTCCCCGTCTTCTCGCAGAGTTCACTGGAAGGTAAGAGGTGAGCCCAACCACACAAGGCCACGTAAGGCCTCTGCGACTCATTGAAGGCCATCGTGTCTTCCCTTGGCCTCCTGGGAACCCCCTGGCCCCAGGATGCAGCTTCCGTAGCCCAGGGCAACCGGCGGAGGGGGGCGGGCGGGGCTGCAGGAGGGTGGAACGCCGAGGTCACAGAGGGTGTGGGTGTGGCCACCTCTGCTGTGACTGAACCAAGGGCAGGGGGGCAGGGGGTCCAGGGCAGGGCCCTCAGAGCCCGGTAGGCCCAGGGGGGCGGCGCAAGCACCTAGGCCCAGGCCGAAGAGCGCCTTCTTGGTCTGCGCGGCAGGCCGGCCTCTCGCCTTGCCACTCAGGCCGCCCTCCCACTTGAAGTGTGTGTGGCACGCGTCCACGGAGTACACCTCGCTGCACAGGTAGCCGTGGGACTGGGCGTCGTAGCTTCCTGCGGGGCGGCCGGAGGTCCCGCAGGCGGGTGGGTCCCTGGCACAGATGCGCGGAGCGGCTCCCGCCCGGCCCCCCGAGAACCATCGCCGTTCCGTAAGGCGGGGCGCCTGCTTCAGAATGTAAATCACGTGTCCGCTCTATGGATATGCTGTTTAGTTTACTAGGCAAGACTTTCTTGGTGAAAGAAGCAGCGTTGGCTTGCATTCTCGAGCAGGCTTCTCATCTGGCTGTGCCCTGGTACGCTCTCTCTGGGTGTGCTAGTCCGCAGGGCAGGGCATCCCCTGGGCAGGGTGGAGCGTGATCTCTGCGGCCTCGTCCTGCAGCTCCTTCCTTTCATTCTCAATCATCCTGCCCACGGTGGCCTCCTCTCAGGCCTGCATACTTACAACGGCGCATTGCCCGTGCTGCCCCTCTGCAGGAAGTGTCCCTCTGTTTAGTTTGCAGCTGACTGATGCCGCCTCACCCTTCTCATCTCTTCTCAGGTGTCACTTGGTCAAGAAAGCGTCCCCTTACCTACTCAACTCATCACGTCCCCCTACCGTAGCTCACGTGACACCACGCACCTCTCGCTTATGGCCGTCGTCGCCTTTCACATCCAGTTTCAGGTAGGTAAGTTTACCCCGTGGTCCGTGAGGAAGAAGAGATCACGCCTGTTTTGCTTACTCTTGATTCCCAGCGACTAGCCCGGTTACTGATAACCTCTGTTAGAGGAGAGAAAGGAATGCACCCAATCCCTGGTGAAGCCCTGACCGTTTTCCTTTCTAGTGTCCCTCGTACTCCTCCCTGCCATCTGTGTCGCCCTTACTCCGCGTCTACCGTTTATGAGTTTACACCTGGGTTACGGTGACTGCTTCGGAGAATCGCATGCCTTTCTACCTCCCTCGCTGCGACCTCTCCCACGCCTCCCAGGGCTCTTGGGTTATGCCCTTGCCCTCTTCCGAGCCGTCCGTGGCACCCGCTGTCATCCCCATACGGCCAAGCTCCTAAGACTGACACTCAAGGCCCTCCGTAATTTGGCTTCAGTTTCACTTTCTAGACGTTTCAAGGAAGAGCGGGGTCTAAATATCTGTGCACCTCTGCTCCGTTTCATATCTACCCACGAGGTTAATTTTTTTGTTTCTTCCAGTCCACCTATTTTGCACCTCCTTCTCTGCGAAGACTTCACTGAGAATCCAAGCGATTTGTGGATCCCTTCTCTCCCCTGAAGCTGTAAACAGTTTAACAAGACATGTGCGGAACTGCCGTAAGGTAATCTACATCTTGTCTCCCTCTCTGGTATCTAACCTCCGTGCGAGTGGGGTACGTCTCCGTGTTCTGTGCGGTTTTCAGCACAGTACTCTCTACACGTAGAGGATATTTGCTTTGGTAAGTGAACGAATAAGTGAATGAGTCTCCAAGATAAGGGTATTGTCTCATTCTTTCTCGCTTTTTCCACTTTCAAGTTTCTTTAGTTAGTTTCCTCAGACAAAAGGTTTCTTTGTAGCTACACAGTGGCCAGGTCCACAGAATGTTGCAGATAGCTGCTGAAAACATCCCTCCTCCACTTGAGAATGGCTTGCTCTCCCTCTCAAGCGGAGAGAGCTGGGATTCGATATTTAATTAAGTGCCTCTGTTCACTTGGCATTTAGAGGCACTAGGGGGCGTTAGTGCTCTACACCCGGTGAAATGCCTGTTTCGTTTGTGATTTTCCTTTGTGGAAAACAACTATCCACAGAGTGTTTTGTGCCAATTTTCCATCCTTTTAGATTGTCGGAAAGCATTTTACCTACGTAGAAACAGAAAACGAATAGAAAGAGCGTTGCTTTGCGTTTAATAAAAGCTTAGGGTGGTCTCGGTGGTACGTTAGTGAAGTTATCTGGGGACACCTTAGCCACGTACATTGTGTTGGAGAGGCACCGAGAATTCAGGAGTTCTCAAAGTTCGAGGACACAGTTGCCTTACACGTAGGCTCGGTGGCAGCCGTGGACATGGCAGTGATTTGGAGAATGTTGTATTAGTCGGCTCTTGCTGTGATAATGCTTTGCAACAAATCTCCCCAAAACTCACTTACGTAAAGAAGAATCTAGTTTCCTCGGACCTGTGGGCTAGCTGCAGCGGCTCTCTTGTAGACCTCTCGATGGCGGGTGTTGCTCCATGCCGTGGGTCAGTTTGAGG
This sequence comes from Pseudorca crassidens, assembly GCF_039906515.1. NCBI lineage: Eukaryota > Metazoa > Chordata > Mammalia > Artiodactyla > Delphinidae > Pseudorca > Pseudorca crassidens. The sequence continues at coordinate 153,782,164 of NC_090297.1, forward strand.
TCTGTCCCGCACACCTTACCGTGGAGCCCAACTGTGAGGCTGCAGGTCCCCGTCTTCTCGCAGAGTTCACTGGAAGGTAAGAGGTGAGCCCAACCACACAAGGCCACGTAAGGCCTCTGCGACTCATTGAAGGCCATCGTGTCTTCCCTTGGCCTCCTGGGAACCCCCTGGCCCCAGGATGCAGCTTCCGTAGCCCAGGGCAACCGGCGGAGGGGGGCGGGCGGGGCTGCAGGAGGGTGGAACGCCGAGGTCACAGAGGGTGTGGGTGTGGCCACCTCTGCTGTGACTGAACCAAGGGCAGGGGGGCAGGGGGTCCAGGGCAGGGCCCTCAGAGCCCGGTAGGCCCAGGGGGGCGGCGCAAGCACGTAGGCCCAGGCCGAAGAGCGCCTTCTTGGTCTGCGCGGCAGGCCGGCCTCTCGCCTTGCCACTCAGGCCGCCCTCCCACTTGAAGTGTGTGTGGCACGCGTCCACGGAGTACACCTCGCTGCACAGGTAGCCGTGGGACTGGGCGTCGTAGCTTCCTGCGGGGCGGCCGGAGGTCCCGCAGGCGGGTGGGTCCCTGGCACAGATGCGCGGAGCGGCTCCCGCCCGGCCCCCCGAGAACCATCGCCGTTCCGTAAGGCGGGGCGCCTGCTTCAGAATGTAAATCACGTGTCCGCTCTATGGATATGCTGTTTAGTTTACTAGGCAAGACTTTCTTGGTGAAAGAAGCAGCGTTGGCTTGCATTCTCGAGCAGGCTTCTCATCTGGCTGTGCCCTGGTACGCTCTCTCTGGGTGTGCTAGTCCGCAGGGCAGGGCATCCCCTGGGCAGGGTGGAGCGTGATCTCTGCGGCCTCGTCCTGCAGCTCCTTCCTTTCATTCTCAATCATCCTGCCCACGGTGGCCTCCTCTCAGGCCTGCATACTTACAACGGCGCATTGCCCGTGCTGCCCCTCTGCAGGAAGTGTCCCTCTGTTTAGTTTGCAGCTGACTGATGCCGCCTCACCCTTCTCATCTCTTCTCAGGTGTCACTTGGTCAAGAAAGCGTCCCCTTACCTACTCAACTCATCACGTCCCCCTACCGTAGCTCACGTGACACCACGCACCTCTCGCTTATGGCCGTCGTCGCCTTTCACATCCAGTTTCAGGTAGGTAAGTTTACCCCGTGGTCCGTGAGGAAGAAGAGATCACGCCTGTTTTGCTTACTCTTGATTCCCAGCGACTAGCCCGGTTACTGATAACCTCTGTTAGAGGAGAGAAAGGAATGCACCCAATCCCTGGTGAAGCCCTGACCGTTTTCCTTTCTAGTGTCCCTCGTACTCCTCCCTGCCATCTGTGTCGCCCTTACTCCGCGTCTACCGTTTATGAGTTTACACCTGGGTTACGGTGACTGCTTCGGAGAATCGCATGCCTTTCTACCTCCCTCGCTGCGACCTCTCCCACGCCTCCCAGGGCTCTTGGGTTATGCCCTTGCCCTCTTCCGAGCCGTCCCTGGCACCCGCTGTCATCCCCATACGGCCAAGCTCCTAAGACTGACACTCAAGGCCCTCCGTAATCTGGCTTCAGTTTCACTTTATAGACGTTTCAAGGAAGAATGGGGTCTAAATATCTGTGCACCTCTGCTCCGTTTCATATCTACCCACGAGGTTGATTTTTTTGTTTCTTCCAGTCCACCTATTTTGCACCTCCTTCTCTGCGAAGACTTCACTGAGAATCCAAGCGATTTGTGGATCCCTTCTCTCCCCTGAAGCTGTAAACAGTTTAACAAGACATGTGCGGAACTGCCGTAAGGTAATCTACATCTTGTCTCCCTCTCTGGTATCTAACCTCCCCGCGAGTGGGGGTACGTCTCCGTGTTCTGTGCGGTTTTCAGCACAGTACTCTCTGCACGTAGTGGATATTTGCATTGGTAAGTGGACGAATAAGTGAATGAGTCACCAAGATAAGGGTATTGTCTCATTCTTTCTCGCTTTTTCCACTTTCAAGTTTCTTTAGTTAGTTTCCTCAGACAAAAGGTTTCTTTGTAGCTACACAGTGGCCAGGTCCACAGAATGTTGCAGATAGCTGCTGAAAACATCCCTCCTCCACTTGAGAATGGCTTGTTCTCCCTCTCAAGCGGAGAGAGCTGGAATTCGATATTTAATTAAGTGCCTCTGTTCACTTGGCACTTAGAGGCACTAGGGGGCGTTAGTGCTCTACACCCGGTGAAATGCCTGTTTCGTTTGTGATTTTCCTTTGTGAAAAACAACTATCCACAAAGTGTTTTGTGCCAATTTTCCATCCTTTTAGATTGTCGGAAAGCATTTTACCTACGTAGAAACAGAAAACGAATAGAAAGAGCGTTGCTTTGCGTTTAATAAAAGCTTAGGGCGGTCTCGGTGGTACGTTAGTGAAGTTATCTGGGGACACCTTAGCCACGTACATTGTGTTGGAGAGGCACCGAGAATTCAGGAGTTCTCAAAGTTCGAGGACACAGTTGCCTTACACGTAGGCTCGGTGGCAGCCGTGGACATGGCAGTGATTTGGAGAATGTTGTATTAGTCGGCTCTTGCTGTGATAATGCTTTGCAACAAATCTCCCCAAAACTCACTTACGTAAAGAAGAATCTAGTTTCCTCGGACCTGTGGGCTAGCTGCAGCGGCTCTCTTGTAGACCTCTCGATGGCGGGTGTTGCTCCATGCCGTGGGTCAGTTTGAGGTCTCTCCCGCACACCTTGCCGTGGAGCCCAACTGTGAGGCTGCAGGTCCCCGTCTTCTCGCAGAGTTCACTGGAAGGTAAGAGGTGAGCCCAACCACACAAGGCCACGTAAGGCCTCTGCGACTCATTGAAGGCCATCGTGTCTTCCCTTGGCCTCCTGGGAACCCCCTGGCCCCAGGATGCAGCTTCCGTAGCCCAGGGCAACCGGCGGAGGGGGGCGGGCGGGGCTGCAGGAGGGTGGAATGCCGAGGTCACAGAGGGTGTGGGTGTGGCCACCTCTGCTGTGACTGAACCAAGGGCAGGGGGGCAGGGGGTCCAGGGCAGGGCCCTCAGAGCCCGGTAGGCCCAGGGGGGCGGCGCAAGCACCTAGGCCCAGGCCGAAGAGCGCCTTCTTGGTCTGCGCGGCAGGCCGGCCTCTCGCCTTGCCACTCAGGCCGCCCTCCCACTTGAAGTGTGTGTGGCACGCGTCCGCGGAGTACACCTCGCTGCACAGGTAGCCGTGGGACTGGGCGTCGTAGCTTCCTGCGGGGCGGCCGGAGGTCCCGCAGGCGGGTGGGTCCCTGGCACAGATGCGCGGAGCGGCTCCCGCCCGGCCCCCCGAGAACCATCGCCGTTCCGTAAGGCGGGGCGCCTGCTTCAGAATGTAAATCACGTGTCCGCTCTATGGATATGCTGTTTAGTTTACTAGGCAAGACTTTCTTGGTGAAAGAAGCAGCGTTGGCTTGCATTCTCGAGCAGGCTTCTCATCTGGCTGTGCCCTGGTACGCTCTCTCTGGGTGTGCTAGTCCGCAGGGCAGGGCATCCCCTGGGCAGGGTGGAGCGTGATCTCTGCGGCCTCGTCCTGCAGCTCCTTCCTTTCATTCTCAATCATCCTGCCCACGGTGGCCTCCTCTCAGGCCTGCATACTTACAACGGCGCATTGCCCGTGCTGCCCCTCTGCAGGAAGTGTCCCTCTGTTTAGTTTGCAGCTGACTGATGCCGCCTCACCCTTCTCATCTCTTCTCAGGTGTCACTTGGTCAAGAAAGCGTCCCCTTACCTACTCAACTCATCACGTCCCCCTACCGTAGCTCACGTGACACCACGCACCTCTCGCTTATGGCCGTCGTCGCCTTTCACATCCAGTTTCAGGTAGGTAAGTTTACCCCGTGGTCCGTGAGGAAGAAGAGATCACGCCTGTTTTGCTTACTCTTGATTCCCAGCGACTAGCCCGGTTACTGATAACCTCTGTTAGAGGAGAGAAAGGAATGCACCCAATCCCTGGTGAAGCCCTGACCGTTTTCCTTTCTAGTGTCCCTCGTACTCCTCCCTGCCATCTGTGTCGCCCTTACTCCGCGCCTACCGTTTATGAGTTTACACCTGGGTTACGGTGACTGCTTCGGAGAATCGCATGCCTTTCTACCTCCCTCGCTGCGACCTCTCCCACGCCTCCCAGGGCTCTTGGGTTATGCCCTTGCCCTCTTCCGAGCCGTCCGTGGCACCCGCTGTCATCCCCATACGGCCAAGCTCCTAAGACTGACACTCAAGGCCCTCCGTAATTTGGCTTCAGTTTCACTTTCTAGACGTTTCAAGGAAGAGCGGGGTCTAAATATCTGTGCACCTCTGCTCCGTTTCATATCTACCCACGAGGTTGATTTTTTTGTTTCTTCCAGTCCACCTATTTTGCACCTCCTTCTCTGCGAAGACTTCACTGAGAATCCAAGCGATTTGTGGATCCCTTCTCTCCCCTGAAGCTGTAAACAGTTTAACAAGACATGTGCGGAACTGCCGTAAGGTAATCTACATCTTGTCTCCCTCTCTGGTATCTAACCTCCGTGCGAGTGGGGTACGTCTCCGTGTTCTGTGCGGTTTTCAGCACAGTACTCTCTACACGTAGAGGATATTTGCTTTGGTAAGTGAACGAATAAGTGAATGAGTCTCCAAGATAAGGGTATTGTCTCATTCTTTCTCGCTTTTTCCACTTTCAAGTTTCTTTAGTTAGTTTCCTCAGACAAAAGGTTTCTTTGTAGCTACACAGTGGCCAGGTCCACAGAATGTTGCAGATAGCTGCTGAAAACATCCCTCCTCCACTTGAGAATGGCTTGTTCTCCCTCTCAAGCGGAGAGAGCTGCAATTCGATATTTAATTAAGTGCCTCTGTTCACTTGGCACTTAGAGGCACTAGGGGGCGTTAGTGCTCTACACCCGGTGAAATGCCTGTTTCGTTTGTGATTTTCCTTTGTGAAAAACAACTATCCACAAAGTGTTTTGTGCCAATTTTCCATCCTTTTAGATTGTCGGAAAGCATTTTACCTACGTAGAAACAGAAAACGAATAGAAAGAGCGTTGCTTTGCGTTTAATAAAAGCTTAGGGCGGTCTCGGTGGTACGTTAGTGAAGTTATCTGGGGACACCTTAGCCACGTACATTGTGTTGGAGAGGCACCGAGAATTCAGGAGTTCTCAAAGTTCGAGGACACAGTTGCCTTACACGTAGGCTCGGTGGCAGCCGTGGACATGGCAGTGATTTGGAGAATGTTGTATTAGTCGGCTCTTGCTGTGATAATGCTTTGCAACAAATCTCCCCAAAACTCACTTACGTAAAGAAGAATCTAGTTTCCTCGGACCTGTGGGCTAGCTGCAGCGGCTCTCTTGTAGACCTCTCGATGGCGGGTGTTGCTCCATGCCGTGGGTCAGTTTGAGGTCTCTCCCGCACACCTTGCCGTGGAGCCCAACTGTGAGGCTGCAGGTCCCCGTCTTCTCGCAGAGTTCACTGGAAGGTAAGAGGTGAGCCCAACCACACAAGGCCACGTAAGGCCTCTGCGACTCATTGAAGGCCATCGTGTCTTCCCTTGGCCTCCTGGGAACCCCCTGGCCCCAGGATGCAGCTTCCGTAGCCCAGGGCAACCGGCGGAGGGGGGCGGGCGGGGCTGCAGGAGGGTGGAATGCCGAGGTCACAGAGGGTGTGGGTGTGGCCACCTCTGCTGTGACTGAACCAAGGGCAGGGGGGCAGGGGGTCCAGGGCAGGGCCCTCAGAGCCCGGTAGGCCCAGGGGGGCGGCGCAAGCACCTAGGCCCAGGCCGAAGAGCGCCTTCTTGGTCTGCGCGGCAGGCCGGCCTCTCGCCTTGCCACTCAGGCCGCCCTCCCACTTGAAGTGTGTGTGGCACGCGTCCGCGGAGTACACCTCGCTGCACAGGTAGCCGTGGGACTGGGCGTCGTAGCTTCCTGCGGGGCGGCCGGAGGTCCCGCAGGCGGGTGGGTCCCTGGCACAGATGCGCGGAGCGGCTCCCGCCCGGCCCCCCGAGAACCATCGCCGTTCCGTAAGGCGGGGCGCCTGCTTCAGAATGTAAATCACGTGTCCGCTCTATGGATATGCTGTTTAGTTTACTAGGCAAGACTTTCTTGGTGAAAGAAGCAGCGTTGGCTTGCATTCTCGAGCAGGCTTCTCATCTGGCTGTGCCCTGGTACGCTCTCTCTGGGTGTGCTAGTCCGCAGGGCAGGGCATCCCCTGGGCAGGGTGGAGCGTGATCTCTGCGGCCTCGTCCTGCAGCTCCTTCCTTTCATTCTCAATCATCCTGCCCACGGTGGCCTCCTCTCAGGCCTGCATACTTACAACGGCGCATTGCCCGTGCTGCCCCTCTGCAGGAAGTGTCCCTCTGTTTAGTTTGCAGCTGACTGATGCCGCCTCACCCTTCTCATCTCTTCTCAGGTGTCACTTGGTCAAGAAAGCGTCCCCTTACCTACTCAACTCATCACGTCCCCCTACCGTAGCTCACGTGACACCACGCACCTCTCGCTTATGGCCGTCGTCGCCTTTCACATCCAGTTTCAGGTAGGTAAGTTTACCCCGTGGTCCGTGAGGAAGAAGAGATCACGCCTGTTTTGCTTACTCTTGATTCCCAGCGACTAGCCCGGTTACTGATAACCTCTGTTAGAGGAGAGAAAGGAATGCACCCAATCCCTGGTGAAGCCCTGACCGTTTTCCTTTCTAGTGTCCCTCGTACTCCTCCCTGCCATCTGTGTCGCCCTTACTCCGCGCCTACCGTTTATGAGTTTACACCTGGGTTACGGTGACTGCTTCGGAGAATCGCATGCCTTTCTACCTCCCTCGCTGCGACCTCTCCCACGCCTCCCAGGGCTCTTGGGTTATGCCCTTGCCCTCTTCCGAGCCGTCCGTGGCACCCGCTGTCATCCCCATACGGCCAAGCTCCTAAGACTGACACTCAAGGCCCTCCGTAATTTGGCTTCAGTTTCACTTTCTAGACGTTTCAAGGAAGAGCGGGGTCTAAATATCTGTGCACCTCTGCTCCGTTTCATATCTACCCACGAGGTTAATTTTTTTGTTTCTTCCAGTCCACCTATTTTGCACCTCCTTCTCTGCGAAGACTTCACTGAGAATCCAAGCGATTTGTGGATCCCTTCTCTCCCCTGAAGCTGTAAACAGTTTAACAAGACATGTGCGGAACTGCCGTAAGGTAATCTACATCTTGTCTCCCTCTCTGGTATCTAACCTCCGTGCGAGTGGGGTACGTCTCCGTGTTCTGTGCGGTTTTCAGCACAGTACTCTCTACACGTAGAGGATATTTGCTTTGGTAAGTGAACGAATAAGTGAATGAGTCTCCAAGATAAGGGTATTGTCTCATTCTTTCTCGCTTTTTCCACTTTCAAGTTTCTTTAGTTAGTTTCCTCAGACAAAAGGTTTCTTTGTAGCTACACAGTGGCCAGGTCCACAGAATGTTGCAGATAGCTGCTGAAAACATCCCTCCTCCACTTGAGAATGGCTTGCTCTCCCTCTCAAGCGGAGAGAGCTGGGATTCGATATTTAATTAAGTGCCTCTGTTCACTTGGCATTTAGAGGCACTAGGGGGCGTTAGTGCTCTACAGCCGGTGAAATGCCTGTTTCGTTTGTGATTTTCCTTTGTGGAAAACAACTATCCACAGAGTGTTTTGTGCCAATTTTCCATCCTTTTAGATTGTCGGAAAGCATTTTACCTACGTAGAAACAGAAAACGAATAGAAAGAGCGTTGCTTTGCGTTTAATAAAAGCTTAGGGTGGTCTCGGTGGTACGTTAGTGAAGTTATCTGGGGACACCTTAGCCACGTACATTGTGTTGGAGAGGCACCGAGAATTCAGGAGTTCTCAAAGTTCGAGGACACAGTTGCCTTACACGTAGGCTCGGTGGCAGCCGTGGACATGGCAGTGATTTGGAGAATGTTGTATTAGTCGGCTCTTGCTGTGATAATGCTTTGCAACAAATCTCCCCAAAACTCACTTACGTAAAGAAGAATCTAGTTTCCTCGGACCTGTGGGCTAGCTGCAGCGGCTCTCTTGTAGACCTCTCGATGGCGGGTGTTGCTCCATGCCGTGGGTCAGTTTGAGGTCTGTCCCGCACACCTTACCGTGGAGCCCAACTGTGAGGCTGCAGGTCCCCGTCTTCTCGCAGAGTTCACTGAAAGGTAAGAGGTGAGCTCAACCACACAAGGCCACGTAAGGCCTCTGCGACTCATTGAAGGCCATCGTGTCTTCCCTTGGCCTCCTGGGAACCCCCTGGCCCCAGGATGCAGCTTCCGTAGCCCAGGGCAACCGGCGGAGGGAGGCGGGCGGGGCTGCAGGAGGGTGGAACGCAGAGGTCACAGAGGGTGTGGGTGTGGCCACCTCTGCTGTGACTGAACCAAGGGCAGGGGGGCAGGGGGTCCAGGGCAGGGCCCTCAGAGCCCGGTAGGCCCAGGGGGCGGCGCAAGCACCTAGGCCCAGGCCGAAGAGCGCCTTCTTGGTCTGCCGCGGCAGGCCGGCCTCTCGCCTTGCCACTCAGGCTGCCCTCCCACTTGAAGTGTGTGTGGCACACGTCCGCGGAGTACACCTCGCTGCACAGGTAGCCGTGGGACTGGGCGTCGTAGCTTCCTGCGGGGCGGCCGGAGGTCCCGCAGGCGGGTGGGTCCCTGGCACAGATGCGCGGAGCGGCTCCCGCCCGGCCCCCCGAGAACCATCGCCGTTCCGTAAGGCGGGGCGCCTGCTTCAGAATGTAAATCACGTGTCCGCTCTATGGATATGCTGTTTAGTTTACTAGGCAAGACTTTCTTGGTGAAAGAAGCAGCGTTGGCTTGCATTCTCGAGCAGGCTTCTCATCTGGCTGTGCCCTGGTACGCTCTCTCTGGGTGTGCTAGTCCGCAGGGCAGGGCATCCCCTGGGCAGGGTGGAGCGTGATCTCTGCGGCCTCGTCCTGCAGCTCCTTCCTTTCATTCTCAATCATCCTGCCCACGGTGGCCTCCTCTCAGGCCTGCATACTTACAACGGCGCATTGCCCATGCTGCCCCTCTGCAGGAAGTGTCCCTCTGTTTAGTTTGCAGCTGACTGATGCCGCCTCACCCTTCTCATCTCTTCTCAGGTGTCACTTGGTCAAGAAAGCGTCCCCTTACCTACTCAACTCATCACGTCCCCCTACCGTAGCTCACGTGACACCACGCACCTCTCGCTTATGGCCGTCGTCGCCTTTCACATCCAGTTTCAGGTAGGTAAGTTTACCCCGTGGTCCGTGAGGAAGAAGAGATCACGCCTGTTTTGCTTACTCTTGATTCCCAGCGACTAGCCCGGTTACTGATAACCTCTGTTAGAGGAGAGAAAGGAATGCACCCAATCCCTGGTGAAGCCCTGACCGTTTTCCTTTCTAGTGTCCCTCGTACTCCTCCCTGCCATCTGTGTCGCCCTTACTCCGCGCCTACCGTTTATGAGTTTACACCTGGGTTACGGTGACTGCTTCGGAGAATCGCATGCCTTTCTACCTCCCTCGCTGCGACCTCTCCCACGCCTCCCAGGGCTCTTGGGTTATGCCCTTGCCCTCTTCCGAGCCGTCCGTGGCACCCGCTGTCATCCCCATACGGCCAAGCTCCTAAGACTGACACTCAAGGCCCTCCGTAATTTGGCTTCAGTTTCACTTTCTAGACGTTTCAAGGAAGAGCGGGGTCTAAATATCTGTGCACCTCTGCTCCGTTTCATATCTACCCACGAGGTTAATTTTTTTGTTTCTTCCAGTCCACCTATTTTGCACCTCCTTCTCTGCGAAGACTTCACTGAGAATCCAAGCGATTTGTGGATCCCTTCTCTCCCCTGAAGCTGTAAACAGTTTAACACGACATGTGCGGAACTGCCGTAAGGTAATCTACATCTTGTCTCCCTCTCTGGTATCTAACCTCCCCGCGAGTGGGGGTACGTCTCCGTGTTCTGTGCGGTTTTCAGCACAGTACTCTCTGCACGTAGTGGATATTTGCTTTGGTAAGTGGACGAATAAGTGAATGAGTCACCAAGATAAGGGTATTGTCTCATTCTTTCTCGCTTTTTCCACTTTCAAGTTTCTTTAGTTAGTTTCCTCAGACAAAAGGTTTCTTTGTAGCTACACAGTGGCCAGGTCCACAGAATGTTGCAGATAGCTGCTGAAAACATCCCTCCTCCACTTGAGAATGGCTTGCTCTCCCTCTCAAGCGGAGAGAGCTGGGATTCGATATTTAATTAAGTGCCTCTGTTCACTTGGCACTTAGAGGCACTAGGGGGCGTTAGTGCTCTACACCCGGTGAAATGCCTGTTTCGTTTGTGATTTTCCTTTGTGAAAAACAACTATCCACAAAGTGTTTTGTGCCAATTTTCCATCCTTTTAGATTGTCGGAAAGCATTTTACCTACGTAGAAACAGAAAACGAATAGAAAGAGCGTTGCTTTGCGTTTAATAAAAGCTTAGGGCGGTCTCGGTGGTACGTTAGTGAAGTTATCTGGGGACACCTTAGCCACGTACATTGTGTTGGAGAGGCACCGAGAATTCAGGAGTTCTCAAAGTTCGAGGACACAGTTGCCTTACACGTAGGCTCGGTGGCAGCCGTGGACATGGCAGTGATTTGGAGAATGTTGTATTAGTCGGCTCTTGCTGTGATAATGCTTTGCAACAAATCTCCCCAAAACTCACTTACGTAAAGAAGAATCTAGTTTCCTCGGACCTGTGGGCTAGCTGCAGCGGCTCTCTTGTAGACCTCTCGATGGCGGGTGTTGCTCCATGCCGTGGGTCAGTTTGAGGTCTCTCCCGCACACCTTGCCGTGGAGCCCAACTGTGAGGCTGCAGGTCCCCGTCTTCTCGCAGAGTTCACTGGAAGGTAAGAGGTGAGCCCAACCACACAAGGCCACGTAAGGCCTCTGCGACTCATTGAAGGCCATCGTGTCTTCCCTTGGCCTCCTGGGAACCCCCTGGCCCCAGGATGCAGCTTCCGTAGCCCAGGGCAACCGGCGGAGGGGGGCGGGCGGGGCTGCAGGAGGGTGGAACGCCGAGGTCACAGAGGGTGTGGGTGTGGCCACCTCTGCTGTGACTGAACCAAGGGCAGGGGGGCAGGGGGTCCAGGGCAGGGCCCTCAGAGCCCGGTAGGCCCAGGGGGGCGGCGCAAGCACCTAGGCCCAGGCCGAAGAGCGCCTTCTTGGTCTGCGCGGCAGGCCGGCCTCTCGCCTTGCCACTCAGGCCGCCCTCCCACTTGAAGTGTGTGTGGCACGCGTCCGCGGAGTACACCTCGCTGCACAGGTAGCCGTGGGACTGGGCGTCGTAGCTTCCTGCGGGGCGGCCGGAGGTCCCGCAGGCGGGTGGGTCCCTGGCACAGATGCGCGGAGCGGCTCCCGCCCGGCCCCCCGAGAACCATCGCCGTTCCGTAAGGCGGGGCGCCTGCTTCAGAATGTAAATCACGTGTCCGCTCTATGGATATGCTGTTTAGTTTACTAGGCAAGACTTTCTTGGTGAAAGAAGCAGCGTTGGCTTGCATTCTCGAGCAGGCTTCTCATCTGGCTGTGCCCTGGTACGCTCTCTCTGGGTGTGCTAGTCCGCAGGGCAGGGCATCCCCTGGGCAGGGTGGAGCGTGATCTCTGCGGCCTCGTCCTGCAGCTCCTTCCTTTCATTCTCAATCATCCTGCCCACGGTGGCCTCCTCTCAGGCCTGCATACTTACAACGGCGCATTGCCCGTGCTGCCCCTCTGCAGGAAGTGTCCCTCTGTTTAGTTTGCAGCTGACTGATGCCGCCTCACCCTTCTCATCTCTTCTCAGGTGTCACTTGGTCAAGAAAGCGTCCCCTTACCTACTCAACTCATCACGTCCCCCTACCGTAGCTCACGTGACACCACGCACCTCTCGCTTATGGCCGTCGTCGCCTTTCACATCCAGTTTCAGGTAGGTAAGTTTACCCCGTGGTCCGTGAGGAAGAAGAGATCACGCCTGTTTTGCTTACTCTTGATTCCCAGCGACTAGCCCGGTTACTGATAACCTCTGTTAGAGGAGAGAAAGGAATGCACCCAATCCCTGGTGAAGCCCTGACCGTTTTCCTTTCTAGTGTCCCTCGTACTCCTCCCTGCCATCTGTGTCGCCCTTACTCCGCGCCTACCGTTTATGAGTTTACACCTGGGTTACGGTGACTGCTTCGGAGAATCGCATGCCTTTCTACCTCCCTCGCTGCGACCTCTCCCACGCCTCCCAGGGCTCTTGGGTTATGCCCTTGCCCTCTTCCGAGCCGTCCGTGGCACCCGCTGTCATCCCCATACGGCCAAGCTCCTAAGACTGACACTCAAGGCCCTCCGTAATTTGGCTTCAGTTTCACTTTCTAGACGTTTCAAGGAAGAGCGGGGTCTAAATATCTGTGCACCTCTGCTCCGTTTCATATCTACCCACGAGGTTAATTTTTTTGTTTCTTCCAGTCCACCTATTTTGCACCTCCTTCTCTGCGAAGACTTCACTGAGAATCCAAGCGATTTGTGGATCCCTTCTCTCCCCTGAAGCTGTAAACAGTTTAACAAGACATGTGCGGAACTGCCGTAAGGTAATCTACATCTTGTCTCCCTCTCTGGTATCTAACCTCCGTGCGAGTGGGGTACGTCTCCGTGTTCTGTGCGGTTTTCAGCACAGTACTCTCTACACGTAGAGGATATTTGCTTTGGTAAGTGAACGAATAAGTGAATGAGTCTCCAAGATAAGGGTATTGTCTCATTCTTTCTCGCTTTTTCCACTTTCAAGTTTCTTTAGTTAGTTTCCTCAGACAAAAGGTTTCTTTGTAGCTACACAGTGGCCAGGTCCACAGAATGTTGCAGATAGCTGCTGAAAACATCCCTCCTCCACTTGAGAATGGCTTGCTCTCCCTCTCAAGCGGAGAGAGCTGGGATTCGATATTTAATTAAGTGCCTCTGTTCACTTGGCATTTAGAGGCACTAGGGGGCGTTAGTGCTCTACACCCGGTGAAATGCCTGTTTCGTTTGTGATTTTCCTTTGTGGAAAACAACTATCCACAGAGTGTTTTGTGCCAATTTTCCATCCTTTTAGATTGTCGGAAAGCATTTTACCTACGTAGAAACAGAAAACGAATAGAAAGAGCGTTGCTTTGCGTTTAATAAAAGCTTAGGGTGGTCTCGGTGGTACGTTAGTGAAGTTATCTGGGGACACCTTAGCCACGTACATTGTGTTGGAGAGGCACCGAGAATTCAGGAGTTCTCAAAGTTCGAGGACACAGTTGCCTTACACGTAGGCTCGGTGGCAGCCGTGGACATGGCAGTGATTTGGAGAATGTTGTATTAGTCGGCTCTTGCTGTGATAATGCTTTGCAACAAATCTCCCCAAAACTCACTTACGTAAAGAAGAATCTAGTTTCCTCGGACCTGTGGGCTAGCTGCAGCGGCTCTCTTGTAGACCTCTCGATGGCGGGTGTTGCTCCATGCCGTGGGTCAGTTTGAGGTCTGTCCCGCACACCTTACCGTGGAGCCCAACTGTGAGGCTGCAGGTCCCCGTCTTCTCGCAGAGTTCACTGAAAGGTAAGAGGTGAGCTCAACCACACAAGGCCACGTAAGGCCTCTGCGACACATTGAAGGCCATCGTGTCTTCCCTTGGCCTCCTGGGAACCCCCTGGCCCCAGGATGCAGCTTCCGTAGCCCAGGGCAACCGGCGGAGGGGGGCGGGCGGGGCTGCAGGAGGGTGGAACGCCGAGGTCACAGAGGGTGTGGGTGTGGCCACCTCTGCTGTGACTGAACCAAGGGCAGGGGGGCAGGGGGTCCAGGGCAGGGCCCTCAGAGCCCGGTAGGCCCAGGGGGCGGCGCAAGCACCTAGGCCCAGGCCGAAGAGCGCCTTCTTGGTCTGCCGCGGCAGGCCGGCCTCTCGCCTTGCCACTCAGGCTGCCCTCCCACTTGAAGTGTGTGTGGCACGCGTCCGCGGAGTACACCTCGCTGCACAGGTAGCCGTGGGACTGGGCGTCGTAGCTTCCTGCGGGGCGGCCGGAGGTCCCGCAGGCGGGTGGGTCCCTGGCACAGATGCGCGGAGCGGCTCCCGCCCGGCCCCCCGAGAACCATCGCCGTTCCGTAAGGCGGGGCGCCTGCTTCAGAATGTAAATCACGTGTCCGCTCTATGGATATGCTGTTTAGTTTACTAGGCAAGACTTTCTTGGTGAAAGAAGCAGCGTTGGCTTGCATTCTCGAGCAGGCTTCTCATCTGGCTGTGCCCTGGTACGCTCTCTCTGGGTGTGCTAGTCCGCAGGGCAGGGCATCCCCTGGGCAGGGTGGAGCGTGATCTCTGCGGCCTCGTCCTGCAGCTCCTTCCTTTCATTCTCAATCATCCTGCCCACGGTGGCCTCCTCTCAGGCCTGCATACTTACAACGGCGCATTGCCCGTGCTGCCCCTCTGCAGGAAGTGTCCCTCTGTTTAGTTTGCAGCTGACTGATGCCGCCTCACCCTTCTCATCTCTTCTCAGGTGTCACTTGGTCAAGAAAGCGTCCCCTTACCTACTCAACTCATCACGTCCCCCTACCGTAGCTCACGTGACACCACGCACCTCTCGCTTATGGCCGTCGTCGCCTTTCACATCCAGTTTCAGGTAGGTAAGTTTACCCCGTGGTCCGTGAGGAAGAAGAGATCACGCCTGTTTTGCTTACTCTTGATTCCCAGCGACTAGCCCGGTTACTGATAACCTCTGTTAGAGGAGAGAAAGGAATGCACCCAATCCCTGGTGAAGCCCTGACCGTTTTCCTTTCTAGTGTCCCTCGTACTCCTCCCTGCCATCTGTGTCGCCCTTACTCCGCGCCTACCGTTTATGAGTTTACACCTGGGTTACGGTGACTGCTTCGGAGAATCGCATGCCTTTCTACCTCCCTCGCTGCGACCTCTCCCACGCCTCCCAGGGCTCTTGGGTTATGCCCTTGCCCTCTTCCGAGCCGTCCGTGGCACCCGCTGTCATCCCCATACGGCCAAGCTCCTAAGACTGACACTCAAGGCCCTCCGTAATTTGGCTTCAGTTTCACTTTCTAGACGTTTCAAGGAAGAGCGGGGTCTAAATATCTGTGCACCTCTGCTCCGTTTCATATCTACCCACGAGGTTAATTTTTTTGTTTCTTCCAGTCCACCTATTTTGCACCTCCTTCTCTGCGAAGACTTCACTGAGAATCCAAGCGATTTGTGGATCCCTTCTCTCCCCTGAAGCTGTAAACAGTTTAACAAGACATGTGCGGAACTGCCGTAAGGTAATCTACATCTTGTCTCCCTCTCTGGTATCTAACCTCCGTGCGAGTGGGGTACGTCTCCGTGTTCTGTGCGGTTTTCAGCACAGTACTCTCTACACGTAGAGGATATTTGCTTTGGTAAGTGAACGAATAAGTGAATGAGTCTCCAAGATAAGGGTATTGTCTCATTCTTTCTCGCTTTTTCCACTTTCAAGTTTCTTTAGTTAGTTTCCTCAGACAAAAGGTTTCTTTGTAGCTACACAGTGGCCAGGTCCACAGAATGTTGCAGATAGCTGCTGAAAACATCCCTCCTCCACTTGAGAATGGCTTGCTCTCCCTCTCAAGCGGAGAGAGCTGGGATTCGATATTTAATTAAGTGCCTCTGTTCACTTGGCATTTAGAGGCACTAGGGGGCGTTAGTGCTCTACACCCGGTGAAATGCCTGTTTCGTTTGTGATTTTCCTTTGTGGAAAACAACTATCCACAGAGTGTTTTGTGCCAATTTTCCATCCTTTTAGATTGTCGGAAAGCATTTTACCTACGTAGAAACAGAAAACGAATAGAAAGAGCGTTGCTTTGCGTTTAATAAAAGCTTAGGGCGGTCTCGGTGGTACGTTAGTGAAGTTATCTGGGGACACCTTAGCCACGTACATTGTGTTGGAGAGGCACCGAGAATTCAGGAGTTCTCAAAGTTCGAGGACACAGTTGCCTTACACGTAGGCTCGGTGGCAGCCATGGACATGGCAGTGATTTGGAGAATGTTGTATTAGTCGGCTCTTGCTGTGATAATGCTTTGCAACAAATCTCCCCAAAACTCACTTACGTAAAGAAGAATCTAGTTTCCTCGGACCTGTGGGCTAGCTGCAGCGGCTCTCTTGTAGACCTCTCGATGGCGGGTGTTGCTCCATGCCGTGGGTCAGTTTGAGGTCTCTCCCGCACACCTTGCCGTGGAGCCCAACTGTGAGGCTGCAGGTCCCCGTCTTCTCGCAGAGTTCACTGGAAGGTAAGAGGTGAGCCCAACCACACAAGGCCACGTAAGGCCTCTGCGACTCATTGAAGGCCATCGTGTCTTCCCTTGGCCTCCTGGGAACCCCCTGGCCCCAGGATGCAGCTTCCGTAGCCCAGGGCAACCGGCGGAGGGGGGCGGGCGGGGCTGCAGGAGGGTGGAACGCCGAGGTCACAGAGGGTGTGGGTGTGGCCACCTCTGCTGTGACTGAACCAAGGGCAGGGGGGCAGGGGGTCCAGGGCAGGGCCCTCAGAGCCCGGTAGGCCCAGGGGGGCGGCGCAAGCACCTAGGCCCAGGCCGAAGAGCGCCTTCTTGGTCTGCGCGGCAGGCCGGCCTCTCGCCTTGCCACTCAGGCCGCCCTCCCACTTGAAGTGTGTGTGGCACGCGTCCGCGGAGTACACCTCGCTGCACAGGTAGCCGTGGGACTGGGCGTCGTAGCTTCCTGCGGGTCGGCCGGAGGTCCCGCAGGCGGGTGGGTCCCTGGCACAGATGCGCGGAGCGGCTCCCGCCCGGCCCCCCGAGAACCATCGCCGTTCCGTAAGGCGGGGCGCCTGCTTCAGAATGTAAATCACGTGTCCGCTCTATGGATATGCTGTTTAGTTTACTAGGCAAGACTTTCTTGGTGAAAGAAGCAGCGTTGGCTTGCATTCTCGAGCAGGCTTCTCATCTGGCTGTGCCCTGGTACGCTCTCTCTGGGTGTGCTAGTCCGCAGGGCAGGGCATCCCCTGGGCAGGGTGGAGCGTGATCTCTGCGGCCTCGTCCTGCAGCTCCTTCCTTTCATTCTCAATCATCCTGCCCACGGTGGCCTCCTCTCAGGCCTGCATACTTACAACGGCGCATTGCCCGTGCTGCCCCTCTGCAGGAAGTGTCCCTCTGTTTAGTTTGCAGCTGACTGATGCCGCCTCACCCTTCTCATCTCTTCTCAGGTGTCACTTGGTCAAGAAAGCGTCCCCTTACCTACTCAACTCATCACGTCCCCCTACCGTAGCTCACGTGACACCACGCACCTCTCGCTTATGGCCGTCGTCGCCTTTCACATCCAGTTTCAGGTAGGTAAGTTTACCCCGTGGTCCGTGAGGAAGAAGAGATCACGCCTGTTTTGCTTACTCTTGATTCCCAGCGACTAGCCCGGTTACTGATAACCTCTGTTAGAGGAGAGAAAGGAATGCACCCAATCCCTGGTGAAGCCCTGACCGTTTTCCTTTCTAGTGTCCCTCGTACTCCTCCCTGCCATCTGTGTCGCCCTTACTCCGCGTCTACCGTTTATGAGTTTACACCTGGGTTACGGTGACTGCTTCGGAGAATCGCATGCCTTTCTACCTCCCTCGCTGCGACCTCTCCCACGCCTCCCAGGGCTCTTGGGTTATGCCCTTGCCCTCTTCCGAGCCGTCCGTGGCACCCGCTGTCATCCCCATACGGCCAAGCTCCTAAGACTGACACTCAAGGCCCTCCGTAATCTGGCTTCAGTTTCACTTTATAGACGTTTCAAGGAAGAATGGGGTCTAAATATCTGTGCACCTCTGCTCCGTTTCATATCTACCCACGAGGTTGATTTTTTTGTTTCTTCCAGTCCACCTATTTTGCACCTCCTTCTCTGCGAAGACTTCACTGAGAATCCAAGCGATTTGTGGATCCCTTCTCTCCCCTGAAGCTGTAAACAGTTTAACAAGACATGTGCGGAACTGCCGTAAGGTAATCTACATCTTGTCTCCCTCTCTGGTATCTAACCTCCCCGCGAGTGGGGGTACGTCTCCGTGTTCTGTGCGGTTTTCAGCACAGTACTCTCTGCACGTAGTGGATATTTGCTTTGGTAAGTGGACGAATAAGTGAATGAGTCACCAAGATAAGGGTATTGTCTCATTCTTTCTCGCTTTTTCCACTTTCAACTTTCTTTAGTTAGTTTCCTCAGACAAAAGGTTTCTTTGTAGCTACACAGTGGCCAGGTCCACAGAATGTTGCAGATAGCTGCTGAAAACATCCCTCCTCCACTTGAGAATGGCTTGCTCTCCCTCTCAAGCGGAGAGAGCTGGGATTCGATATTTAATTAAGTGCCTCTGTTCACTTGGCACTTAGAGGCACTAGGGGGCGTTAGTGCTCTACACCCGGTGAAATGCCTGTTTCGTTTGTGATTTTCCTTTGTGAAAAACAACTATCCACAAAGTGTTTTGTGCCAATTTTCCATCCTTTTAGATTGTCGGAAAGCATTTTACCTACGTAGAAACAGAAAACGAATAGAAAGAGCGTTGCTTTGCGTTTAATAAAAGCTTAGGGCGGTCTCGGTGGTACGTTAGTGAAGTTATCTGGGGACACCTTAGCCACGTACATTGTGTTGGAGAGGCACCGAGAATTCAGGAGTTCTCAAAGTTCGAGGACACAGTTGCCTTACACGTAGGCTCGGTGGCAGCCGTGGACATGGCAGTGATTTGGAGAATGTTGTATTAGTCGGCTCTTGCTGTGATAATGCTTTGCAACAAATCTCCCCAAAACTCACTTACGTAAAGAAGAATCTAGTTTCCTCGGACCTGTGGGCTAGCTGCAGCGGCTCTCTTGTAGACCTCTCGATGGCGGGTGTTGCTCAATGCCGTGGGTCAGTTTGAGGTCTCTCCCGCACACCTTGCCGTGGAGCCCAACTGTGAGGCTGCAGGTCCCCGTCTTCTCGCAGAGTTCACTGGAAGGTAAGAGGTGAGCCCAACCACACAAGGCCACGTAAGGCCTCTGCGACTCATTGAAGGCCATCGTGTCTTCCCTTGGCCTCCTGGGAACCCCCTGGCCCCAGGATGCAGCTTCCGTAGCCCAGGGCAACCGGCGGAGGGGGGCGGGCGGGGCTGCAGGAGGGTGGAACGCCGAGGTCACAGAGGGTGTGGGTGTGGCCACCTCTGCTGTGACTGAACCAAGGGCAGGGGGGCAGGGGGTCCAGGGCAGGGCCCTCAGAGCCCGGTAGGCCCAGGGGGCGGTGCAAGCACCTAGGCCCAGGCCGAAGAGCGCCTTCTTGGTCTGCCGCGGCAGGCCGGCCTCTCGCCTTGCCACTCAGGCTGCCCTCCCACTTGAAGTGTGTGTGGCACGCGTCCGCGGAGTACACCTCGCTGCACAGGTAGCCGTGGGACTGGGCGTCGTAGCTTCCTGCGGGGCGGCCGGAGGTCCCGCAGGCGGGTGGGTCCCTGGCACAGATGCGCGGAGCGGCTCCCGCCCGGCCCCCCGAGAACCATCGCCGTTCCGTAAGGCGGGGCGCCTGCTTCAGAATGTAAATCACGTGTCCACTCTATGGATATGCTGTTTAGTTTACTAGGCAAGACTTTCTTGGTGAAAGAAGCAGCGTTGGCTTGCATTCTCGAGCAGGCTTCTCATCTGGCTGTGCCCTGGTACGCTCTCTCTGGGTGTGCTAGTCCGCAGGGCAGGGCATCCCCTGGGCAGGGTGGAGCGTGATCTCTGCGGCCTCGTCCTGCAGCTCCTTCCTTTCATTCTCAATCATCCTGCCCACGGTGGCCTCCTCTCAGGCCTGCATACTTACAACGGCGCATTGCCCGTGCTGCCCCTCTGCAGGAAGTGTCCCTCTGTTTAGTTTGCAGCTGACTGATGCCGCCTCACCCTTCTCATCTCTTCTCAGGTGTCACTTGGTCAAGAAAGCGTCCCCTTACCTACTCAACTCATCACGTCCCCCTACCGTAGCTCACGTGACACCACGCACCTCTCGCTTATGGCCGTCGTCGCCTTTCACATCCAGTTTCAGGTAGGTAAGTTTACCCCGTGGTCCGTGAGGAAGAAGAGATCACGCCTGTTTTGCTTACTCTTGATTCCCAGCGACTAGCCCGGTTACTGATAACCTCTGTTAGAGGAGAGAAAGGAATGCACCCAATCCCTGGTGAAGCCCTGACCGTTTTCCTTTCTAGTGTCCCTCGTACTCCTCCCTGCCATCTGTGTCGCCCTTACTCCGCGCCTACCGTTTATGAGTTTACACCTGGGTTACGGTGACTGCTTCGGAGAATCGCATGCCTTTTTACCTCCCTCGCTGCGACCTCTCCCACGCCTCCCAGGGCTCTTGGGTTATGCCCTTGCCCTCTTCCGAGCCATCCGTGGCACCCGCTGTCATCCCCATACGGCCAAGCTCCTAAGACTGACACTCAAGGCCCTCCGTAATTTGGCTTCAGTTTCACTTTCTAGACGTTTCAAGGAAGAGCGGGGTCTAAATATCTGTGCACCTCTGCTCCGTTTCATATCTACCCACGAGGTTAATTTTTTTGTTTCTTCCAGTCCACCTATTTTGCACCTCCTTCTCTGCGAAGACTTCACTGAGAATCCAAGCGATTTGTGGATCCCTTCTCTCCCCTGAAGCTGTAAACAGTTTAACAAGACATGTGCGGAACTGCCGTAAGGTAATCTACATCTTGTCTCCCTCTCTGGTATCTAACTTCCGTGCGAGTGGGGTACGTCTCCGTGTTCTGTGCGGTTTTCAGCACAGTACTCTCTACACGTAGAGGATATTTGCTTTGGTAAGTGAACGAATAAGTGAATGAGTCTCCAAGATAAGGGTATTGTCTCATTCTTTCTCGCTTTTTCCACTTTCAAGTTTCTTTAGTTAGTTTCCTCAGACAAAAGGTTTCTTTGTAGCTACACAGTGGCCAGGTCCACAGAATGTTGCAGATAGCTGCTGAAAACATCCCTCCTCCACTTGAGAATGGCTTGCTCTCCCTCTCAAGCGGAGAGAGCTGGGATTCGATATTTAATTAAGTGCCTCTGTTCACTTGGCATTTAGAGGCACTAGGGGGCGTTAGTGCTCTACACCCGGTGAAATGCCTGTTTCGTTTGTGATTTTCCTTTGTGGAAAACAACTATCCACAGAGTGTTTTGTGCCAATTTTCCATCCTTTTAGATTGTCGGAAAGCATTTTACCTACGTAGAAACAGAAAACGAATAGAAAGAGCGTTGCTTTGCGTTTAATAAAAGCTTAGGGCGGTCTCGGTGGTACGTTAGTGAAGTTATCTGGGGACACCTTAGCCACGTACATTGTGTTGGAGAGGCACCGAGAATTCAGGAGTTCTCAAAGTTCGAGGACACAGTTGCCTTACACGTAGGCTCGGTGGCAGCCGTGGACATGGCAGTGATTTGGAGAATGTTGTATTAGTCGGCTCTTGCTGTGATAATGCTTTGCAACAAATCTCCCCAAAACTCACTTACGTAAAGAAGAATCTAGTTTCCTCGGACCTGTGGGCTAGCTGCAGCGGCTCTCTTGTAGACCTCTCGATGGCGGGTGTTGCTCCATGCCGTGGGTCAGTTTGAGGTCTCTCCCGCACACCTTGCCGTGGAGCCCAACTGTGAGGCTGCAGGTCCCCGTCTTCTCGCAGAGTTCACTGGAAGGTAAGAGGTGAGCCCAACCACACAAGGCCACGTAAGGCCTCTGCGACTCATTGAAGGCCATCGTGTCTTCCCTTGGCCTCCTGGGAACCCCCTGGCCCCAGGATGCAGCTTCCGTAGCCCAGGGCAACCGGCGGAGGGGGGCGGGCGGGGCTGCAGGAGGGTGGAACGCCGAGGTCACAGAGGGTGTGGGTGTGGCCACCTCTGCTGTGACTGAACCAAGGGCAGGGGGGCAGGGGGTCCAGGGCAGGGCCCTCAGAGCCCGGTAGGCCCAGGGGGGCGGCGCAAGCACCTAGGCCCAGGCCGAAGAGCGCCTTCTTGGTCTGCGCGGCAGGCCGGCCTCTCGCCTTGCCACTCAGGCCGCCCTCCCACTTGAAGTGTGTGTGGCACGCGTCCGCGGAGTACACCTCGCTGCACAGGTAGCCGTGGGACTGGGCGTCGTAGCTTCCTGCGGGGCGGCCGGAGGTCCCGCAGGCGGGTGGGTCCCTGGCACAGATGCGCGGAGCGGCTCCCGCCCGGCCCCCCGAGAACCATCGCCGTTCCGTAAGGCGGGGCGCCTGCTTCAGAATGTAAATCACGTGTCCGCTCTATGGATATGCTGTTTAGTTTACTAGGCAAGACTTTCTTGGTGAAAGAAGCAGCGTTGGCTTGCATTCTCGAGCAGGCTTCTCATCTGGCTGTGCCCTGGTACGCTCTCTCTGGGTGTGCTAGTCCGCAGGGCAGGGCATCCCCTGGGCAGGGTGGAGCGTGATCTCTGCGGCCTCGTCCTGCAGCTCCTTCCTTTCATTCTCAATCATCCTGCCCACGGTGGCCTCCTCTCAGGCCTGCATACTTACAACGGCGCATTGCCCGTGCTGCCCCTCTGCAGGAAGTGTCCCTCTGTTTAGTTTGCAGCTGACTGATGCCGCCTCACCCTTCTCATCTCTTCTCAGGTGTCACTTGGTCAAGAAAGCGTCCCCTTACCTACTCAACTCATCACGTCCCCCTACCGTAGCTCACGTGACACCACGCACCTCTCGCTTATGGCCGTCGTCGCCTTTCACATCCAGTTTCAGGTAGGTAAGTTTACCCCGTGGTCCGTGAGGAAGAAGAGATCACGCCTGTTTTGCTTACTCTTGATTCCCAGCGACTAGCCCGGTTACTGATAACCTCTGTTAGAGGAGAGAAAGGAATGCACCCAATCCCTGGTGAAGCCCTGACCGTTTTCCTTTCTAGTGTCCCTCGTACTCCTCCCTGCCATCTGTGTCGCCCTTACTCCGCGTCTACCATTTATGAGTTTACACCTGGGTTACGGTGACTGCTTCGGAGAATCGCATGCCTTTCTACCTCCCTCGCTGCGACCTCTCCCACGCCTCCCAGGGCTCTTGGGTTATGCCCTTGCCCTCTTCCGAGCCGTCCCTGGCACCCGCTGTCATCCCCATACGGCCAAGCTCCTAAGACTGACACTCAAGGCCCTCCGTAATCTGGCTTCAGTTTCACTTTATAGACGTTTCAAGGAAGAATGGGGTCTAAATATCTGTGCACCTCTGCTCCGTTTCATATCTACCCACGAGGTTGATTTTTTTGTTTCTTCCAGTCCACCTATTTTGCACCTCCTTCTCTGCGAAGACTTCACTGAGAATCCAAGCGATTTGTGGATCCCTTCTCTCCCCTGAAGCTGTAAACAGTTTAACAAGACATGTGCGGAACTGCCGTAAGGTAATCTACATCTTGTCTCCCTCTCTGGTATCTAACCTCCCCGCGAGTGGGGGTACGTCTCCGTGTTCTGTGCGGTTTTCAGCACAGTACTCTCTGCACGTAGTGGATATTTGCTTTGGTAAGTGGACGAATAAGTGAATGAGTCACCAAGATAAGGGTATTGTCTCATTCTTTCTCGCTTTTTCCACTTTCAAGTTTCTTTAGTTAGTTTCCTCAGACAAAAGGTTTCTTTGTAGCTACACAGTGGCCAGGTCCACAGAATGTTGCAGATAGCTGCTGAAAACATCCCTCCTCCACTTGAGAATGGCTTGCTCTCCCTCTCAAGCGGAGAGAGCTGGGATTCGATATTTAATTAAGTGCCTCTGTTCACTTGGCACTTAGAGGCACTAGGGGGCGTTAGTGCTCTACACCCGGTGAAATGCCTGTTTCGTTTGTGATTTTCCTTTGTGGAAAACAACTATCCACAGAGTGTTTTGTGCCAATTTTCCATCCTTTTAGATTGTCGGAAAGCATTTTACCTACGTAGAAACAGAAAACGAATAGAAAGAGCGTTGCTTTGCGTTTAATAAAAGCTTAGGGCGGTCTCGGTGGTACGTTAGTGAAGTTATCTGGGGACACCTTAGCCACGTACATTGTGTTGGAGAGGCACCGAGAATTCAGGAGTTCTCAAAGTTCGAGGACACAGTTGCCTTACACGTAGGCTCGGTGGCAGCCGTGGACATGGCAGTGATTTGGAGAATGTTGTATTAGTCGGCTCTTGCTGTGATAATGCTTTGCAACAAATCTCCCCAAAACTCACTTACGTAAAGAAGAATCTAGTTTCCTCGGACCTGTGGGCTAGCTGCAGCGGCTCTCTTGTAGACCTCTCGATGGCGGGTGTTGCTCCATGCCGTGGGTCAGTTTGAGGTCTCTCCCGCACACCTTGCCGTGGAGCCCAACTGTGAGGCTGCAGGTCCCCGTCTTCTCGCAGAGTTCACTGGAAGGTAAGAGGTGAGCCCAACCACACAAGGCCACGTAAGGCCTCTGCGACTCATTGAAGGCCATCGTGTCTTCCCTTGGCCTCCTGGGAACCCCCTGGCCCCAGGATGCAGCTTCCGTAGCCCAGGGCAACCGGCGGAGGGGGGCGGGCGGGGCTGCAGGAGGGTGGAACGCCGAGGTCACAGAGGGTGTGGGTGTGGCCACCTCTGCTGTGACTGAACCAAGGGCAGGGGGGCAGGGGGTCCAGGGCAGGGCCCTCAGAGCCCGGTAGGCCCAGGGGGGCGGCGCAAGCACCTAGGCCCAGGCCGAAGAGCGCCTTCTTGGTCTGCGCGGCAGGCCGGCCTCTCGCCTTGCCACTCAGGCCGCCCTCCCACTTGAAGTGTGTGTGGCACGCGTCCGCGGAGTACACCTCGCTGCACAGGTAGCCGTGGGACTGGGCGTCGTAGCTTCCTGCGGGGCGGCCGGAGGTCCCGCAGGCGGGTGGGTCCCTGGCACAGATGCGCGGAGCGGCTCCCGCCCGGCCCCCCGAGAACCATCGCCGTTCCGTAAGGCGGGGCGCCTGCTTCAGAATGTAAATCACGTGTCCGCTCTATGGATATGCTGTTTAGTTTACTAGGCAAGACTTTCTTGGTGAAAGAAGCAGCGTTGGCTTGCATTCTCGAGCAGGCTTCTCATCTGGCTGTGCCCTGGTACGCTCTCTCTGGGTGTGCTAGTCCGCAGGGCAGGGCATCCCCTGGGCAGGGTGGAGCGTGATCTCTGCGGCCTCGTCCTGCAGCTCCTTCCTTTCATTCTCAATCATCCTGCCCACGGTGGCCTCCTCTCAGGCCTGCATACTTACAACGGCGCATTGCCCGTGCTGCCCCTCTGCAGGAAGTGTCCCTCTGTTTAGTTTGCAGCTGACTGATGCCGCCTCACCCTTCTCATCTCTTCTCAGGTGTCACTTGGTCAAGAAAGCGTCCCCTTACCTACTCAACTCATCACGTCCCCCTACCGTAGCTCACGTGACACCACGCACCTCTCGCTTATGGCCGTCGTCGCCTTTCACATCCAGTTTCAGGTAGGTAAGTTTACCCCGTGGTCCGTGAGGAAGAAGAGATCACGCCTGTTTTGCTTACTCTTGATTCCCAGCGACTAGCCCGGTTACTGATAACCTCTGTTAGAGGAGAGAAAGGAATGCACCCAATCCCTGGTGAAGCCCTGACCGTTTTCCTTTCTAGTGTCCCTCGTACTCCTCCCTGCCATCTGTGTCGCCCTTACTCCGCGCCTACCGTTTATGAGTTTACACCTGGGTTACGGTGACTGCTTCGGAGAATCGCATGCCTTTCTACCTCCCTCGCTGCGACCTCTCCCACGCCTCCCAGGGCTCTTGGGTTATGCCCTTGCCCTCTTCCGAGCCGTCCGTGGCACCCGCTGTCATCCCCATACGGCCAAGCTCCTAAGACTGACACTCAAGGCCCTCCGTAATTTGGCTTCAGTTTCACTTTCTAGACGTTTCAAGGAAGAGCGGGGTCTAAATATCTGTGCACCTCTGCTCCGTTTCATATCTACCCACGAGGTTAATTTTTTTGTTTCTTCCAGTCCACCTATTTTGCACCTCCTTCTCTGCGAAGACTTCACTGAGAATCCAAGCGATTTGTGGATCCCTTCTCTCCCCTGAAGCTGTAAACAGTTTAACAAGACATGTGCGGAACTGCCGTAAGGTAATCTACATCTTGTCTCCCTCTCTGGTATCTAACCTCCGTGCGAGTGGGGTACGTCTCCGTGTTCTGTGCGGTTTTCAGCACAGTACTCTCTACACGTAGAGGATATTTGCTTTGGTAAGTGAACGAATAAGTGAATGAGTCTCCAAGATAAGGGTATTGTCTCATTCTTTCTCGCTTTTTCCACTTTCAAGTTTCTTTAGTTAGTTTCCTCAGACAAAAGGTTTCTTTGTAGCTACACAGTGGCCAGGTCCACAGAATGTTGCAGATAGCTGCTGAAAACATCCCTCCTCCACTTGAGAATGGCTTGCTCTCCCTCTCAAGCGGAGAGAGCTGGGATTCGATATTTAATTAAGTGCCTCTGTTCACTTGGCATTTAGAGGCACTAGGGGGCGTTAGTGCTCTACACCCGGTGAAATGCCTGTTTCGTTTGTGATTTTCCTTTGTGGAAAACAACTATCCACAGAGTGTTTTGTGCCAATTTTCCATCCTTTTAGATTGTCGGAAAGCATTTTACCTACGTAGAAACAGAAAACGAATAGAAAGAGCGTTGCTTTGCGTTTAATAAAAGCTTAGGGTGGTCTCGGTGGTACGTTAGTGAAGTTATCTGGGGACACCTTAGCCACGTACATTGTGTTGGAGAGGCACCGAGAATTCAGGAGTTCTCAAAGTTCGAGGACACAGTTGCCTTACACGTAGGCTCGGTGGCAGCCGTGGACATGGCAGTGATTTGGAGAATGTTGTATTAGTCGGCTCTTGCTGTGATAATGCTTTGCAACAAATCTCCCCAAAACTCACTTACGTAAAGAAGAATCTAGTTTCCTCGGACCTGTGGGCTAGCTGCAGCGGCTCTCTTGTAGACCTCTCGATGGCGGGTGTTGCTCCATGCCGTGGGTCAGTTTGAGGTCTGTCCCGCACACCTTACCGTGGAGCCCAACTGTGAGGCTGCAGGTCCCCGTCTTCTCGCAGAGTTCACTGAAAGGTAAGAGGTGAGCTCAACCACACAAGGCCACGTAAGGCCTCTGCGACTCATTGAAGGCCATCGTGTCTTCCCTTGGCCTCCTGGGAACCCCCTGGCCCCAGGATGCAGCTTCCGTAGCCCAGGGCAACCGGCGGAGGGGGGCGGGCGGGGCTGCAGGAGGGTGGAACGCAGAGGTCACAGAGGGTGTGGGTGTGGCCACCTCTGCTGTGACTGAACCAAGGGCAGGGGGGCAGGGGGTCCAGGGCAGGGCCCTCAGAGCCCGGTAGGCCCAGGGGGGCGGCGCAAGCACCTAGGCCCAGGCTGAAGAGCGCCTTCTTGGTCTGCCGCGGCAGGCCGGCCTCTCGCCTTGCCACTCAGGCCGCCCTCCCACTTGAAGTGTGTGTGGCACACATCCGCGGAGTACACCTCGCTGCACAGGTAGCCGTGGGACTGGGCGTCGTAGCTTCCTGCGGGGCGGCCGGAGGTCCCGCAGGCGGGTGGGTCCCTGGCACAGACGCGCGGAGCGGCTCCCGCCCGGCCCCCCTGAGAACCGTCGCCGTTCCGTAAGGCGGGGCGCCTGCTTCAGAATGTAAATCACGTGTCCGCTCTATGGATACGCTGTTTAGTTTACCAGGCAAGACTTTCTTGGTGAAAGAAGCAGCGTTGGCTTGCATTCTCGAGCAGGCTTCTCATCTGGCTGTGCCCTGGTACGCTCTCTCTGGGTGTGCTAGTCCGCAGGGCAGGGCATCCCCTGGGCAGGGTGGAGCGTGATCTCTGCGGCCTCGTCCTGCAGCTCCTTCCTTTCATTCTCAATCATCCTGCCCACGGTGGCCTCCTCTCAGGCCTGCATACTTACAACGGCGCATTGCCCGTGCTGCCCCTCTGCAGGAAGTGTCCCTCTGTTTAGTTTGCAGCTGACTGATGCCGCCTCACCCTTCTCATCTCTTCTCAGGTGTCACTTGGTCAAGAAAGCGTCCCCTTACCTACTCAACTCATCACGTCCCCCTACCGTAGCTCACGTGACACCACGCACCTCTCGCTTATGGCCGTCGTCGCCTTTCACATCCAGTTTCAGGTAGGTAAGTTTACCCCGTGGTCCGTGAGGAAGAAGAGATCACGCCTGTTTTGCTTACTCTTGATTCCCAGCGACTAGCCCGGTTACTGATAACCTCTGTTAGAGGAGAGAAAGGAATGCACCCAATCCCTGGTGAAGCCCTGACCGTTTTCCTTTCTAGTGTCCCTCGTACTCCTCCCTGCCATCTGTGTCGCCCTTACTCCGCGCCTACCGTTTATGAGTTTACACCTGGGTTACGGTGACTGCTTCGGAGAATCGCATGCCTTTCTACCTCCCTCGCTGCGACCTCTCCCACGCCTCCCAGGGCTCTTGGGTTATGCCCTTGCCCTCTTCCGAGCCGTCCGTGGCACCCGCTGTCATCCCCATACGGCCAAGCTCCTAAGACTGACACTCAAGGCCCTCCGTAATTTGGCTTCAGTTTCACTTTCTAGACGTTTCAAGGAAGAGCGGGGTCTAAATATCTGTGCACCTCTGCTCCGTTTCATATCTACCCACGAGGTTAATTTTTTTGTTTCTTCCAGTCCACCTATTTTGCACCTCCTTCTCTGCGAAGACTTCACTGAGAATCCAAGCGATTTGTGGATCCCTTCTCTCCCCTGAAGCTGTAAACAGTTTAACAAGACATGTGCGGAACTGCCGTAAGGTAATCTACATCTTGTCTCCCTCTCTGGTATCTAACCTCCCCGCGAATGGGGGTACGTCTCCGTGTTCTGTGTGGTTTTCAGCACGGTACTCTCTGCACGTAGTGGATATTTGCTTTGGTAAGTGGACGAATAAGTGAATGAGTCACCAAGATAAGGGTATTGTCTCATTCTTTCTCGCTTTTTCCACTTTCAAGTTTCTTTAGTTAGTTTCCTCAGACAAAAGGTTTCTTTGTAGCTACACAGTGGCCAGGTCCACAGAATGTTGCAGATAGCTGCTGAAAACATCCCTCCTCCACTTGAGAATGGCTTGCTCTCCCTCTCAAGCGGAGAGAGCTGGGATTCGATATTTAATTAAGTGCCTCTGTTCACTTGGCATTTAGAGGCACTAGGGGGCGTTAGTGCTCTACAGCCGGTGAAATGCCTGTTTCGTTTGTGATTTTCCTTTGTGGAAAACAACTATCCACAGAGTGTTTTGTGCCAATTTTCCATCCTTTTAGATTGTCGGAAAGCATTTTACCTACGTAGAAACAGAAAACGAATAGAAAGAGCGTTGCTTTGCGTTTAATAAAAGCTTAGGGTGGTCTCGGTGGTACGTTAGTGAAGTTATCTGGGGACACCTTAGCCACGTACATTGTGTTGGAGAGGCACCGAGAATTCAGGAGTTCTCAAAGTTCGAGGACACAGTTGCCTTACACGTAGGCTCGGTGGCAGCCGTGGACATGGCAGTGATTTGGAGAATGTTGTATTAGTCGGCTCTTGCTGTGATAATGCTTTGCAACAAATCTCCCCAAAACTCACTTACGTAAAGAAGAATCTAGTTTTCTCGGACCTGTGGGCTAGCTGCAGCGGCTCTCTTGTAGACCTCTCGATGGCGGGTGTTGCTCCATGCCGTGGGTCAGTTTGAGGTCTCTCCCGCACACCTTGCCGTGGAGCCCAACTGTGAGGCTGCAGGTCCCCGTCTTCTCGCAGAGTTCACTGGAAGGTAAGAGGTGAGCCCAACCACACAAGGCCACGTAAGGCCTCTGCGACTCATTGAAGGCCATCGTGTCTTCCCTTGGCCTCCTGGGAACCCCCTGGCCCCAGGATGCAGCTTCCGTAGCCCAGGGCAACCGGCGGAGGGGGGCGGGTGGGGCTGCAGGAGGGTGGAACGCCGAGGTCACAGAGGGTGTGGGTGTGGCCACCTCTGCTGTGACTGAACCAAGGGCAGGGGGGCCGGGGGTCCAGGGCAGGGCCCTCAGAGCCCGGTAGGCCCAGGGGGGCGGCGCAAGCACCTAGGCCCAGGCCGAAGAGCGCCTTCTTGGTCTGCGCGGCAGGCCGGCCTCTCGCCTTGCCACTCAGGCCGCCCTCCCACTTGAAGTGTGTGTGGCACGCGTCCGCGGAGTACACCTCGCTGCACAGGTAGCCGTGGGACTGGGCGTCGTAGCTTCCTGCGGGGCGGCCGGAGGTCCCGCAGGCGGGTGGGTCCCTGGCACAGACGCGCGGAGCGGCTCCCGCCCGGGCCCCCTGAGAACCGTCGCCGTTCCGTAAGGCGGGGCGCCTGCTTCAGAATGTAAATCACGTGTCCGCTCTATGGATATGCTGTTTAGTTTACCAGGCAAGACTTTCTTGGTGAAAGAAGCAGCGTTGGCTTGCATTCTCGAGCAGGCTTCTCATCTGGCTGTGCCCTGGTACGCTCTCTCTGGGTGTGCTAGTCCGCAGGGCAGGGCATCCCCTGGGCAGGGTGGAGCGTGATCTCTGCGGCCTCGTCCTGCAGCTCCTTCCTTTCATTCTCAATCATCCTGCCCACGGTGGCCTCCTCTCAGGCCTGCATACTTACAACGGCGCATTGCCCGTGCTGCCCCTCTGCAGGAAGTGTCCCTCTGTTTAGTTTGCAGCTGACTGATGCCGCCTCACCCTTCTCATCTCTTCTCAGGTGTCACTTGGTCAAGAAAGCGTCCCCTTACCTACTCAACTCATCACGTCCCCCTACCGTAGCTCACGTGACACCACACACCTCTCGCTTATGGCCGTCGTCGCCTTTCACATCCAGTTTCAGGTAGGTAAGTTTACCCCGTGGTCCGTGAGGAAGAAGAGATCACGCCTGTTTTGCTTACTCTTGATTCCCAGCGACTAGCCCGGTTACTGATAACCTCTGTTAGAGGAGAGAAAGGAATGCACCCAATCCCTGGTGAAGCCCTGACCGTTTTCCTTTCTAGTGTCCCTCGTACTCCTCCCTGCCATCTGTGTCGCCCTTACTCCGCGTCTACCGTTTATGAGTTTACACCTGGGTTACGGTGACTGCTTCGGAGAATCGCATGCCTTTCTACCTCCCTCGCTGCGACCTCTCCCACGCCTCCCAGGGCTCTTGGGTTATGCCCTTGCCCTCTTCCGAGCCGTCCGTGGCACCCGCTGTCATCCCCATACGGCCAAGCTCCTAAGACTGACACTCAAGGCCCTCCGTAATTTGGCTTCAGTTTCACTTTCTAGACGTTTCAAGGAAGAGCGGGGTCTAAATATCTGTGCACCTCTGCTCCGTTTCATATCTACCCACGAGGTTAATTTTTTTGTCTCTTCCAGTCCACCTATTTTGCACCTCCTTCTCTGCGAAGACTTCACTGAGAATCCAAGCGATTTGTGGATCCCTTCTCTCCCCTGAAGCTGTAAACAGTTTAACAAGACATGTGCGGAACTGCCGTAAGGTAATCTACATCTTGTCTCCCTCTCTGGTATCTAACCTCCCTGCGAATGGGGGTACGTCTCTGTGTTCTGTGCGGTTTTCAGCACGGTACTCTCTGCACGTAGTGGATATTTGCTTTGGTAAGTGGACGAATAAGTGAATGAGTCACCAAGATAAGGGTATTGTCTCATTCTTTCTCGCTTTTTCCACTTTCAAGTTTCTTTAGTTAGTTTCCTCAGACAAAAGGTTTCTTTGTAGCTACACAGTGGCCAGGTCCACAGAATGTTGCAGATAGCTGCTGAAAACATCCCTCCTCCACTTGAGAATGGCTTGCTCTCCCTCTCAAGCGGAGAGAGCTGGGATTCGATATTTAATTAAGTGCCTCTGTTCACTTGGCACTTAGAGGCACTAGGGGGCGTTAGTGCTCTACACCCGGTGAAATGCCTGTTTCGTTTGTGATTTTCCTTTGTGAAAAACAACTATCCACAGAGTGTTTTGTGCCAATTTTCCATCCTTTTAGATTGTCGGAAAGCATTTTACCTACGTAGAAACAGAAAACGAATAGAAAGAGCGTTGCTTTGCGTTTAATAAAAGCTTAGGGCGGTCTCGGTGGTACGTTAGTGAAGTTATCTGGGGACACCTTAGCCACGTACATTGTGTTGGAGAGGCACCGAGAATTCAGGAGTTCTCAAAGTTCGAGGACACAGTTGCCTTACACGTAGGCTCGGTGGCAGCCGTGGACATGGCAGTGATTTGGAGAATGTTGTATTAGTCGGCTCTTGCTGTGATAATGCTTTGCAACAAATCTCCCCAAAACTCACTTACGTAAAGAAGAATCTAGTTTCCTCGGACCTGTGGGCTAGCTGCAGCGGCTCTCTTGTAGACCTCTCGATGGCGGGTGTTGCTCCATGCCGTGGGTCAGTTTGAGGTCTCTCCCGCACACCTTGCCGTGGAGCCCAACTGTGAGGCTGCAGGTCCCCGTCTTCTCGCAGAGTTCACTGGAAGGTAAGAGGTGAGCCCAACCACACAAGGCCACGTAAGGCCTCTGCGACTCATTGAAGGCCATCGTGTCTTCCCTTGGCCTCCTGGGAACCCCCTGGCCCCAGGATGCAGCTTCCGTAGCCCAGGGCAACCGGCGGAGGGGGGCGGGCGGGGCTGCAGGAGGGTGGAACGCCGAGGTCACAGAGGGTGTGGGTGTGGCCACCTCTGCTGTGACTGAACCAAGGGCAGGGGGGCAGGGGGTCCAGGGCAGGGCCCTCAGAGCCCGGTAGGCCCAGGGGGGCGGCGCAAGCACCTAGGCCCAGGCCGAAGAGCGCCTTCTTGGTCTGCCGCGGCAGGCCGGCCTCTCGCCTTGCCACTCAGGCCGCCCTCCCACTTGAAGTGTGTGTGGCACGCGTCCGCGGAGTACACCTCGCTGCACAGGTAGCCGTGGGACTGGGCGTCGTAGCTTCCTGCGGGGCGGCCGGAGGTCCCGCAGGTGGGTGGGTCCCTGGCACAGATGCGCAGAGCGGCTCCCGCCCGGCCCCCCGAGAACCATCGCCGTTCCGTAAGGCGGGGCGCCTGCTTCAGAATGTAAATCACGTGTCCGCTCTATGGATATGCTGTTTAGTTTACTAGGCAAGACTTTCTTGGTGAAAGAAGCAGCGTTGGCTTGCATTCTCGAGCAGGCTTCTCATCTGGCTGTGCCCTGGTACGCTCTCTCTGGGTGTGCTAGTCCGCAGGGCAGGGCATCCCCTGGGCAGGGTGGAGCGTGATCTCTGCGGCCTCGTCCTGCAGCTCCTTCCTTTCATTCTCAATCATCCTGCCCACGGTGGCCTCCTCTCAGGCCTGCATACTTACAACGGCGCATTGCCCGTGCTGCCCCTCTGCAGGAAGTGTCCCTCTGTTTAGTTTGCAGCTGACTGATGCCGCCTCACCCTTCTCATCTCTTCTCAGGTGTCACTTGGTCAAGAAAGCGTCCCCTTACCTACTCAACTCATCACGTCCCCCTACCGTAGCTCACGTGACACCACGCACCTCTCGCTTATGGCCGTCGTCGCCTTTCACATCCAGTTTCAGGTAGGTAAGTTTACCCCGTGGTCCGTGAGGAAGAAGAGATCACGCCTGTTTTGCTTACTCTTGATTCCCAGCGACTAGCCCGGTTACTGATAACCTCTGTTAGAGGAGAGAAAGGAATGCACCCAATCCCTGGTGAAGCCCTGACCGTTTTCCTTTCTAGTGTCCCTCGTACTCCTCCCTGCCATCTGTGTCGCCCTTACTCCGCGTCTACCGTTTATGAGTTTACACCTGGGTTACGGTGACTGCTTCGGAGAATCGCATGCCTTTCTACCTCCCTCGCTGCGACCTCTCCCACGCCTCCCAGGGCTCTTGGGTTATGCCCTTGCCCTCTTCCGAGCCGTCCCTGGCACCCGCTGTCATCCCCATACGGCCAAGCTCCTAAGACTGACACTCAAGGCCCTCCGTAATCTGGCTTCAGTTTCACTTTATAGAAGTTTCAAGGAAGAATGGGGTCTAAATATCTGTGCACCTCTGCTCCGTTTCATATCTACCCACGAGGTTAATTTTTTTGTTTCTTCCAGTCCACCTATTTTGCACCTCCTTCTCTGCGAAGACTTCACTGAGAATCCAAGCGATTTGTGGATCCCTTCTCTCCCCTGAAGCTGTAAACAGTTTAACAAGACATGTGCGGAACTGCCGTAAGGTAATCTACATCTTGTCTCCCTCTCTGGTATCTAACCTCCCCGCGAATGGGGGTACGTCTCCGTGTTCTGTGTGGTTTTCAGCACGGTACTCTCTGCACGTAGTGGATATTTGCTTTGGTAAGTGGACGAATAAGTGAATGAGTCACCAAGATAAGGGTATTGTCTCATTCTTTCTCGCTTTTTCCACTTTCAAGTTTCTTTAGTTAGTTTCCTCAGACAAAAGGTTTCTTTGTAGCTACACAGTGGCCAGGTCCACAGAATGTTGCAGATAGCTGCTGAAAACATCCCTCCTCCACTTGAGAATGGCTTGCTCTCCCTCTCAAGCGGAGAGAGCTGGGATTCGATATTTAATTAAGTGCCTCTGTTCACTTGGCATTTAGAGGCACTAGGGGGCGTTAGTGCTCTACAGCCGGTGAAATGCCTGTTTCGTTTGTGATTTTCCTTTGTGGAAAACAACTATCCACAGAGTGTTTTGTGCCAATTTTCCATCCTTTTAGATTGTCGGAAAGCATTTTACCTACGTAGAAACAGAAAACGAATAGAAAGAGCGTTGCTTTGCGTTTAATAAAAGCTTAGGGTGGTCTCGGTGGTACGTTAGTGAAGTTATCTGGGGACACCTTAGCCACGTACATTGTGTTGGAGAGGCACCGAGAATTCAGGAGTTCTCAAAGTTCGAGGACACAGTTGCCTTACACGTAGGCTCGGTGGCAGCCGTGGACATGGCAGTGATTTGGAGAATGTTGTATTAGTCGGCTCTTGCTGTGATAATGCTTTGCAACAAATCTCCCCAAAACTCACTTACGTAAAGAAGAATCTAGTTTCCTCGGACCTGTGGGCTAGCTGCAGCGGCTCTCTTGT
Source organism: Pseudorca crassidens (assembly GCF_039906515.1). Classification (NCBI taxonomy): domain Eukaryota; kingdom Metazoa; phylum Chordata; class Mammalia; order Artiodactyla; family Delphinidae; genus Pseudorca; species Pseudorca crassidens. The sequence goes on from NC_090297.1 coordinate 153,816,928, forward strand.
AGACCTCTCGATGGCGGGTGTTGCTCCATGCCGTGGGTCAGTTTGAGGTCTCTCCCGCACACCTTGCCGTGGAGCACAACTGTGAGGCTGCAGGGCCCCGTCTTCTCGCAGAGTTCACTGGAAGGTAAGAGGTGAGCCCAACCACACAAGGCCACGTAAGGCCTCTGCGACTCATTGAAGGCCATCGTGTCTTCCCTTGGCCTCCTGGGAACCCCCTGGCCCCAGGATGCAGCTTCCGTAGCCCAGGGCAACCGGCGGAGGGGGGCGGGTGGGGCTGCAGGAGGGTGGAACGCCGAGGTCACAGAGGGTGTGGGTGTGGCCACCTCTGCTGTGACTGAACCAAGGGCAGGGGGGCAGGGGGTCCAGGGCAGGGCCCTCAGAGCCCGGTAGGCCCAGGGGGGCGGCGCAAGCACCTAGGCCCAGGCCGAAGAGCGCCTTCTTGGTCTGCGCGGCAGGCCGGCCTCTCGCCTTGCCACTCAGGCCGCCCTCCCACTTGAAGTGTGTGTGGCACGCGTCCGCGGAGTACACCTCGCTGCACAGGTAGCCGTGGGACTGGGCGTCGTAGCTTCCTGCGGGGCGGCCGGAGGTCCCGCAGGCGGGTGGGTCCCTGGCACAGACGCGCGGAGCGGCTCCCGCCCGGCCCCCCTGAGAACCGTCGCCGTTCCGTAAGGCGGGGCGCCTGCTTCAGAATGTAAATCACGTGTCCGCTCTATGGATATGCTGTTTAGTTTACCAGGCAAGACTTTCTTGGTGAAAGAAGCAGCGTTGGCTTGCATTCTCGAGCAGGCTTCTCATCTGGCTGTGCCCTGGTACGCTCTCTCTGGGTGTGCTAGTCCGCAGGGCAGGGCATCCCCTGGGCAGGGTGGAGCGTGATCTCTGCGGCCTCGTCCTGCAGCTCCTTCCTTTCATTCTCAATCATCCTGCCCACGGTGGCCTCCTCTCAGGCCTGCATACTTACAACGGCGCATTGCCCGTGCTGCCCCTCTGCAGGAAGTGTCCCTCTGTTTAGTTTGCAGCTGACTGATGCCGCCTCACCCTTCTCATCTCTTCTCAGGTGTCACTTGGTCAAGAAAGCGTCCCCTTACCTACTCAACTCATCACGTCCCCCTACCGTAGCTCACGTGACACCACGCACCTCTCGCTTATGGCCGTCGTCGCCTTTCACATCCAGTTTCAGGTAGGTAAGTTTACCCCGTGGTCCGTGAGGAAGAAGAGATCACGCCTGTTTTGCTTACTCTTGATTCCCAGCGACTAGCCCGGTTACTGATAACCTCTGTTAGAGGAGAGAAAGGAATGCACCCAATCCCTGGTGAAGCCCTGACCGTTTTCCTTTCTAGTGTCCCTCGTACTCCTCCCTGCCATCTGTGTCGCCCTTACTCCGCGTCTACCGTTTATGAGTTTACACCTGGGTTACGGTGACTGCTTCGGAGAATCGCATGCCTTTCTACCTCCCTCGCTGCGACCTCTCCCACGCCTCCCAGGGCTCTTGGGTTATGCCCTTGCCCTCTTCCGAGCCGTCCGTGGCACCCGCTGTCATCCCCATACGGCCAAGCTCCTAAGACTGACACTCTAGGCCCTCCGTAATTTGGCTTCAGTTTCACTTTCTAGACGTTTCAAGGAAGAGCGGGGTCTAAATATCTGTGCACCTCTGCTCCGTTTCATATCTACCCACGAGGTTAATTTTTTTGTTTCTTCCAGTCCACCTATTTTGCACCTCCTTCTCTGCGAAGACTTCACTGAGAATCCAAGCGATTTGTGGATCCCTTCTCTCCCCTGAAGCTGTAAACAGTTTAACAAGACATGTGCGGAACTGCCGTAAGGTAATCTACATCTTGTCTCCCTCTCTGGTATCTAACCTCCCCGCGAGTGGGGGTACGTCTCCGTGTTCTGTGCGGTTTTCAGCACGGTACTCTCTACACGTAGTGGATATTTGCTTTGGTAAGTGAACGAATAAGTGAATGAGTCACCAAGATAAGGGTATTGTCTCATTCTTTCTCGCTTTTTCCACTTTCAAGTTTCTTTAGTTAGTTTCCTCAGACAAAAGGTTTCTTTGTAGCTACACAGTGGCCAGGTCCACAGAATGTTGCAGATAGCTGCTGAAAACATCCCTCCTCCACTTGAGAATGGCTTGCTCTCCCTCTCAAGCGGAGAGAGCTGGGATTCGATATTTAATTAAGTGCCTCTGTTCACTTGGCATTTAGAGGCACTAGGGGGCGTTAGTGCTCTACAGCCGGTGAAATGCCTGTTTCGTTTGTGATTTTCCTTTGTGGAAAACAACTATCCACAGAGTGTTTTGTGCCAATTTTCCATCCTTTTAGATTGTCGGAAAGCATTTTACCTACGTAGAAACAGAAAACGAATAGAAAGAGCGTTGCTTTGCGTTTAATAAAAGCTTAGGGTGGTCTCGGTGGTACGTTAGTGAAGTTATCTGGGGACACCTTAGCCACGTACATTGTGTTGGAGAGGCACCGAGAATTCAGGAGTTCTCAAAGTTCGAGGACACAGTTGCCTTACACGTAGGCTCGGTGGCAGCCGTGGACATGGCAGTGATTTGGAGAATGTTGTATTAGTCGGCTCTTGCTGTGATAATGCTTTGCAACAAATCTCCCCAAAACTCACTTACGTAAAGAAGAATCTAGTTTCCTCGGACCTGTGGGCTAGCTGCAGCGGCTCTCTTGTAGACCTCTCGATGGCGGGTGTTGCTCCATGCCGTGGGTCAGTTTGAGGTCTGTCCCGCACACCTTACCGTGGAGCCCAACTGTGAGGCTGCAGGTCCCCGTCTTCTCGCAGAGTTCACTGGAAGGTAAGAGGTGAGCCCAACCACACAAGGCCACGTAAGGCCTCTGCGACTCATTGAAGGCCATCGTGTCTTCCCTTGGCCTCCTGGGAACCCCCTGGTCCCAGGATGCAGCTTCCGTAGCCCAGGGCAACCGGCGGAGGGGGGCGGGCGGGGCTGCAGGAGGGTGGAATGCCGAGGTCACAGAGGGTGTGGGTGTGGCCACCTCTGCTGTGACTGAACCAAGGGCAGGGGGGCAGGGCGTCCAGGGCAGGGCCCTCAGAGCCCGGTAGGCCCAGGGGGGCGGCGCAAGCACCTAGGCCCAGGCCTAAGAGCGCCTTCTTGGTCTGCCGCGGCAGGCCGGCCTCTCGCCTTGCCACTCAGGCCGCCCTCCCACTTGAAGTGTGTGTGGCACGCGTCCGCGGAGTACACCTCGCTGCACAGGTAGCCGTGGGACTGGGCGTCGTAGCTTCCTGCGGGGCGGCCGGAGGTCCCGCAGGCGGGTGGGTCCCTGGCACAGACGCGCGGAGCGGCTCCCGCCCGGCCCCCCTGAGAACCGTCGCCGTTCCGTAAGGCGGGGCGCCTGCTTCAGAATGTAAATCACATGTCCGCTCTATGGATACGCTGTTTAGTTTACCAGGCAAGACTTTCTTGGTGAAAGAAGCAGCGTTGGCTTGCATTCTCGAGCAGGCTTCTCATCTGGCTGTGCCCTGGTACGCTCTCTCTGGGTGTGCTAGTCCGCAGGGCAGGGCATCCCCTGGGCAGGGTGGAGCGTGATCTCTGCGGCCTCGTCCTGCAGCTCCTTCCTTTCATTCTCAATCATCCTGCCCACGGTGGCCTCCTCTCAGGCCTGCATACTTACAACGGCGCATTGCCCGTGCTGCCCCTCTGCAGGAAGTGTCCCTCTGTTTAGTTTGCAGCTGACTGATGCCGCCTCACCCTTCTCATCTCTTCTCAGGTGTCACTTGGTCAAGAAAGCGTCCCCTTACCTACTCAACTCATCACGTCCCCCTACCGTAGCTCACGTGACACCACGCACCTCTCGCTTATGGCCGTCGTCGCCTTTCACATCCAGTTTCAGGTAGGTAAGTTTACCCCGTGGTCCGTGAGGAAGAAGAGATCACGCCTGTTTTGCTTACTCTTGATTCCCAGCGACTAGCCCGGTTACTGATAACCTCTGTTAGAGGAGAGAAAGGAATGCACCCAATCCCTGGTGAAGCCCTGACCGTTTTCCTTTCTAGTGTCCCTCGTACTCCTCCCTGCCATCTGTGTCGCCCTTACTCCGCGTCTACCGTTTATGAGTTTACACCTGGGTTACGGTGACTGCTTCGGAGAATCGCATGCCTTTCTACCTCCCTCGCTGCGACCTCTCCCACGCCTCCCAGGGCTCTTGGGTTATGCCCTTGCCCTCTTCCGAGCCGTCCCTGGCACCCGCTGTCATCCCCATACGGCCAAGCTCCTAAGACTGACACTCAAGGCCCTCCGTAATCTGGCTTCAGTTTCACTTTATAGACGTTTCAAGGAAGAATGGGGTCTAAATATCTGTGCACCTCTGCTCCGTTTCATATCTACCCACGAGGTTGATTTTTTTGTTTCTTCCAGTCCACCTATTTTGCACCTCCTTCTCTGCGAAGACTTCACTGAGAATCCAAGCGATTTGTGGATCCCTTCTCTCCCCTGAAGCTGTAAACAGTTTAACAAGACATGTGCGGAACTGCCGTAAGGTAATCTACATCTTGTCTCCCTCTCTGGTATCTAACCTCCCCGCGAGTGGGGGTACGTCTCCGTGTTCTGTGCGGTTTTCAGCACAGTACTCTCTGCACGTAGTGGATATTTGCTTTGGTAAGTGGACGAATAAGTGAATGAGTCACCAAGATAAGGGTATTGTCTCATTCTTTCTCGCTTTTTCCACTTTCAAGTTTCTTTAGTTAGTTTCCTCAGACAAAAGGTTTCTTTGTAGCTACACAGTGGCCAGGTCCACAGAATGTTGCAGATAGCTGCTGAAAACATCCCTCCTCCACTTGAGAATGGCTTGCTCTCCCTCTCAAGCGGAGAGAGCTGGAATTCGATATTTAATTAAGTGCCTCTGTTCACTTGGCACTTAGAGGCACTAGGGGGCGTTAGTGCTCTACAGCCGGTGAAATGCCTGTTTCGTTTGTGATTTTCCTTTGTGAAAAACAACTATCCACAAAGTGTTTTGTGCCAATTTTCCATCCTTTTAGATTGTCGGAAAGCATTTTACCTACGTAGAAACAGAAAACGAATAGAAAGAGCGTTGCTTTGCGTTTAATAAAAGCTTAGGGCGGTCTCGGTGGTACGTTAGTGAAGTTATCTGGGGACACCTTAGCCACGTACATTGTGTTGGAGAGGCACCGAGAATTCAGGAGTTCTCAAAGTTCGAGGACACAGTTGCCTTACACGTAGGCTCGGTGGCAGCCGTGGACATGGCAGTGATTTGGAGAATGTTGTATTAGTCGGCTCTTGCTGTGATAATGCTTTGCAACAAATCTCCCCAAAACTCACTTACGTAAAGAAGAATCTAGTTTCCTCGGACCTGTGGGCTAGCTGCAGCGGCTCTCTTGTAGACCTCTCGATGGCGGGTGTTGCTCCATGCCGTGGGTCAGTTTGAGGTCTCTCCCGCACACCTTGCCGTGGAGCCCAACTGTGAGGCTGCAGGTCCCCGTCTTCTCGCAGAGTTCACTGGAAGGTAAGAGGTGAGCCCAACCACACAAGGCCACGTAAGGCCTCTGCGACTCATTGAAGGCCATCGTGTCTTCCCTTGGCCTCCTGGGAACCCCCTGGCCCCAGGATGCAGCTTCCGTAGCCCAGGGCAACCGGCGGAGGGGGGCGGGCGGGGCTGCAGGAGGGTGGAACGCCGAGGTCACAGAGGGTGTGGGTGTGGCCACCTCTGCTGTGACTGAACCAAGGGCAGGGGGGCAGGGGGTCCAGGGCAGGGCCCTCAGAGCCCGGTAGGCCCAGGGGGGCGGCGCAAGCACCTAGGCCCAGGCCGAAGAGCGCCTTCTTGGTCTGCGCGGCAGGCCGGCCTCTCGCCTTGCCACTCAGGCCGCCCTCCCACTTGAAGTGTGTGTGGCACGCGTCCGCGGAGTACACCTCGCTGCACAGGTAGCCGTGGGACTGGGCGTCGTAGCTTCCTGCGGGGCGGCCGGAGGTCCCGCAGGCGGGTGGGTCCCTGGCACAGATGCGCGGAGCAGCTCCCGCCCGGCCCCCCGAGAACCATCGCCGTTCCGTAAGGCGGGGCGCCTGCTTCAGAATGTAAATCACGTGTCCGCTCTATGGATATGCTGTTTAGTTTACTAGGCAAGACTTTCTTGGTGAAAGAAGCAGCGTTGGCTTGCATTCTCGAGCAGGCTTCTCATCTGGCTGTGCCCTGGTACGCTCTCTCTGGGTGTGCTAGTCCGCAGGGCAGGGCATCCCCTGGGCAGGGTGGAGCGTGATCTCTGCGGCCTCGTCCTGCAGCTCCTTCCTTTCATTCTCAATCATCCTGCCCACGGTGGCCTCCTCTCAGGCCTGCATACTTACAACGGCGCATTGCCCGTGCTGCCCCTCTGCAGGAAGTGTCCCTCTGTTTAGTTTGCAGCTGACTGATGCCGCCTCACCCTTCTCATCTCTTCTCAGGTGTCACTTGGTCAAGAAAGCGTCCCCTTACCTACTCAACTCATCACGTCCCCCTACCGTAGCTCACGTGACACCACGCACCTCTCGCTTATGGCCGTCGTCGCCTTTCACATCCAGTTTCAGGTAGGTAAGTTTACCCCGTGGTCCGTGAGGAAGAAGAGATCACGCCTGTTTTGCTTACTCTTGATTCCCAGCGACTAGCCCGGTTACTGATAACCTCTGTTAGAGGAGAGAAAGGAATGCACCCAATCCCTGGTGAAGCCCTGACCATTTTCCTTTCTAGTGTCCCTCGTACTCCTCCCTGCCATCTGTGTCGCCCTTACTCCGCGCCTACCGTTTATGAGTTTACACCTGGGTTACGGTGACTGCTTCGGAGAATCGCATGCCTTTCTACCTCCCTCGCTGCGACCTCTCCCACGCCTTCCAGGGCTCTTGGGTTATGCCCTTGCCCTCTTCCGAGCCGTCCGTGGCACCCGCTGTCATCCCCATACGGCCAAGCTCCTAAGACTGACACTCAAGGCCCTCCGTAATTTGGCTTCAGTTTCACTTTCTAGACGTTTCAAGGAAGAGCGGGGTCTAAATATCTGTGCACCTCTGCTCCGTTTCATATCTACCCACGAGGTTAATTTTTTTGTTTCTTCCAGTCCACCTATTTTGCACCTCCTTCTCTGCGAAGACTTCACTGAGAATCCAAGCGATTTGTGGATCCCTTCTCTCCCCTGAAGCTGTAAACAGTTTAACAAGACATGTGCGGAACTGCCGTAAGGTAATCTACATCTTGTCTCCCTCTCTGGTATCTAACCTCCCCGCGAATGGGGGTACGTCTCCGTGTTCTGTGTGGTTTTCAGCACGGTACTCTCTGCACGTAGTGGATATTTGCTTTGGTAAGTGGACGAATAAGTGAATGAGTCACCAAGATAAGGGTATTGTCTCATTCTTTCTCGCTTTTTCCACTTTCAAGTTTCTTTAGTTAGTTTCCTCAGACAAAAGGTTTCTTTGTAGCTACACAGTGGCCAGGTCCACAGAATGTTGCAGATAGCTGCTGAAAACATCCCTCCTCCACTTGAGAATGGCTTGCTCTCCCTCTCAAGCGGAGAGAGCTGGGATTCGATATTTAATTAAGTGCCTCTGTTCACTTGGCATTTAGAGGCACTAGGGGGCGTTAGTGCTCTACAGCCGGTGAAATGCCTGTTTCGTTTGTGATTTTCCTTTGTGGAAAACAACTATCCACAGAGTGTTTTGTGCCAATTTTCCATCCTTTTAGATTGTCGGAAAGCATTTTACCTACGTAGAAACAGAAAACGAATAGAAAGAGCGTTGCTTTGCGTTTAATAAAAGCTTAGGGTGGTCTCGGTGGTACGTTAGTGAAGTTATCTGGGGACACCTTAGCCACGTACATTGTGTTGGAGAGGCACCGAGAATTCAGGAGTTCTCAAAGTTCGAGGACACAGTTGCCTTACACGTAGGCTCGGTGGCAGCCGTGGACATGGCAGTGATTTGGAGAATGTTGTATTAGTCGGCTCTTGCTGTGATAATGCTTTGCAACAAATCTCCCCAAAACTCACTTACGTAAAGAAGAATCTAGTTTCCTCGGACCTGTGGGCTAGCTGCAGCGGCTCTCTTGTAGACCTCTCGATGGCGGGTGTTGCTCCATGCCGTGGGTCAGTTTGAGGTCTCTCCCGCACACCTTGCCGTGGAGCACAACTGTGAGGCTGCAGGTCCCCGTCTTCTCGCAGAGTTCACTGGAAGGTAAGAGGTGAGCCCAACCACACAAGGCCACGTAAGGCCTCTGCGACTCATTGAAGGCCATCGTGTCTTCCCTTGGCCTCCTGGGAACCCCCTGGCCCCAGGATGCAGCTTCCGTAGCCCAGGGCAACCGGCGGAGGGGGGCGGGTGGGGCTGCAGGAGGGTGGAACGCCGAGGTCACAGAGGGTGTGGGTGTGGCCACCTCTGCTGTGACTGAACCAAGGGCAGGGGGGCAGGGTGTCCAGGGCAGGGCCCTCAGAGACCGGTAGGCCCAGGGGGGCGGCGCAAGCACCTAGGCCCAGGCCGAAGAGCGCCTTCTTGGTCTGCGTGGCAGGCCGGCCTCTCGCCTTGCCACTCAGGCCGCCCTTCCACTTGAAGTGTGTGTGGCACGCGTCCGCGGAGTACACCTCGCTGCACAGGTAGCCGTGGGACTGGGCGTCGTAGCTTCCTGCGGGGCGGCCGGAGGTCCCGCAGGCGGGTGGGTCCCTGGCACAGACGCGCGGAGCGGCTCCCGCCCGGCCCCCCTGAGAACCGTCGCCGTTCCGTAAGGCGGGGCGCCTGCTTCAGAATGTAAATCACGTGTCCGCTCTATGGATATGCTGTTTAGTTTACCAGGCAAGACTTTCTTGGTGAAAGAAGCAGCGTTGGCTTGCATTCTCGAGCAGGCTTCTCATCTGGCTGTGCCCTGGTACGCTCTCTCTGGGTGTGCTAGTCCGCAGGGCAGGGCATCCCCTGGGCAGGGTGGAGCGTGATCTCTGCGGCCTCGTCCTGCAGCTCCTTCCTTTCATTCTCAATCATCCTGCCCACGGTGGCCTCCTCTCAGGCCTGCATACTTACAACGGCGCATTGCCCGTGCTGCCCCTCTGCAGGAAGTGTCCCTCTGTTTAGTTTGCAGCTGACTGATGCCGCCTCACCCTTCTCATCTCTTCTCAGGTGTCACTTGGTCAAGAAAGCGTCCCCTTACCTACTCAACTCATCACGTCCCCCTACCGTAGCTCACGTGACACCACGCACCTCTCGCTTATGGCCGTCGTCGCCTTTCACATCCAGTTTCAGGTAGGTAAGTTTACCCCGTGGTCCGTGAGGAAGAAGAGATCACGCCTGTTTTGCTTACTCTTGATTCCCAGCGACTAGCCCGGTTACTGATAACCTCTGTTAGAGGAGAGAAAGGAATGCACCCAATCCCTGGTGAAGCCCTGACCGTTTTCCTTTCTAGTGTCCCTCGTACTCCTCCCTGCCATCTGTGTCGCCCTTACTCCGCGTCTACCGTTTATGAGTTTACACCTGGGTTACGGTGACTGCTTCGGAGAATCGCATGCCTTTCTACCTCCCTCGCTGCGACCTCTCCCACGCCTCCCAGGGCTCTTGGGTTATGCCCTTGCCCTCTTCCGAGCCGTCCGTGGCACCCGCTGTCATCCCCATACGGCCAAGCTCCTAAGACTGACACTCTAGGCCCTCCGTAATTTGGCTTCAGTTTCACTTTCTAGACGTTTCAAGGAAGAGCGGGGTCTAAATATCTGTGCACCTCTGCTCCGTTTCATATCTACCCACGAGGTTAATTTTTTTGTTTCTTCCAGTCCACCTATTTTGCACCTCCTTCTCTGCGAAGACTTCACTGAGAATCCAAGCGATTTGTGGATCCCTTCTCTCCCCTGAAGCTGTAAACAGTTTAACAAGACATGTGCGGAACTGCCGTAAGGTAATCTACATCTTGTCTCCCTCTCTGGTATCTAACCTCCCCGCGAGTGGGGGTACGTCTCCGTGTTCTGTGCGGTTTTCAGCACGGTACTCTCTACACGTAGTGGATATTTGCTTTGGTAAGTGAACGAATAAGTGAATGAGTCACCAAGATAAGGGTATTGTCTCATTCTTTCTCGCTTTTTCCACTTTCAAGTTTCTTTAGTTAGTTTCCTCAGACAAAAGGTTTCTTTGTAGCTACACAGTGGCCAGGTCCACAGAATGTTGCAGATAGCTGCTGAAAACATCCCTCCTCCACTTGAGAATGGCTTGCTCTCCCTCTCAAGCGGAGAGAGCTGGGATTCGATATTTAATTAAGTGCCTCTGTTCACTTGGCATTTAGAGGCACTAGGGGGCGTTAGTGCTCTACAGCCGGTGAAATGCCTGTTTCGTTTGTGATTTTCCTTTGTGGAAAACAACTATCCACAGAGTGTTTTGTGCCAATTTTCCATCCTTTTAGATTGTCGGAAAGCATTTTACCTACGTAGAAACAGAAAACGAATAGAAAGAGCGTTGCTTTGCGTTTAATAAAAGCTTAGGGTGGTCTCGGTGGTACGTTAGTGAAGTTATCTGGGGACACCTTAGCCACGTACATTGTGTTGGAGAGGCACCGAGAATTCAGGAGTTCTCAAAGTTCGAGGACACAGTTGCCTTACACGTAGGCTCGGTGGCAGCCGTGGACATGGCAGTGATTTGGAGAATGTTGTATTAGTCGGCTCTTGCTGTGATAATGCTTTGCAACAAATCTCCCCAAAACTCACTTACGTAAAGAAGAATCTAGTTTCCTCGGACCTGTGGGCTAGCTGCAGCGGCTCTCTTGTAGACCTCTCGATGGCGGGTGTTGCTCCATGCCGTGGGTCAGTTTGAGGTCTGTCCCGCACACCTTACCGTGGAGCCCAACTGTGAGGCTGCAGGTCCCCGTCTTCTCGCAGAGTTCACTGGAAGGTAAGAGGTGAGCCCAACCACACAAGGCCACGTAAGGCCTCTGGGACTCATTGAAGGCCATCGTGTCTTCCCTTGGCCTCCTGGGAACCCCCTGGCCCCAGGATGCAGCTTCCGTAGCCCAGGGCAACCGGCGGAGGGGGGCGGGCGGGGCTGCAGGAGGGTGGAATGCCGAGGTCACAGAGGGTGTGGGTGTGGCCACCTCTGCTGTGACTGAACCAAGGGCAGGGGGGCAGGGCGTCCAGGGCAGGGCCCTCAGAGCCCGGTAGGCCCAGGGGGGCGGCGCAAGCACCTAGGCCCAGGCCTAAGAGCGCCTTCTTGGTCTGCCGCGGCAGGCCGGCCTCTCGCCTTGCCACTCAGGCCGCCCTCCCACTTGAAGTGTGTGTGGCACGCGTCCGCGGAGTACACCTCGCTGCACAGGTAGCCGTGGGACTGGGCGTCGTAGCTTCCTGCGGGGCGGCCGGAGGTCCCGCAGGCGGGTGGGTCCCTGGCACAGACGCGCGGAGCGGCTCCCGCCCGGCCCCCCTGAGAACCGTCGCCGTTCCGTAAGGCGGGGCGCCTGCTTCAGAATGTAAATCACGTGTCCGCTCTATGGATACGCTGTTTAGTTTACCAGGCAAGACTTTCTTGGTGAAAGAAGCAGCGTTGGCTTGCATTCTCGAGCAGGCTTCTCATCTGGCTGTGCCCTGGTACGCTCTCTCTGGGTGTGCTAGTCCGCAGGGCAGGGCATCCCCTGGGCAGGGTGGAGCGTGATCTCTGCGGCCTCGTCCTGCAGCTCCTTCCTTTCATTCTCAATCATCCTGCCCACGGTGGCCTCCTCTCAGGCCTGCATACTTACAACGGCGCATTGCCCGTGCTGCCCCTCTGCAGGAAGTGTCCCTCTGTTTAGTTTGCAGCTGACTGATGCCGCCTCACCCTTCTCATCTCTTCTCAGGTGTCACTTGGTCAAGAAAGCGTCCCCTTACCTACTCAACTCATCACGTCCCCCTACCGTAGCTCACGTGACACCACGCACCTCTCGCTTATGGCCGTCGTCGCCTTTCACATCCAGTTTCAGGTAGGTAAGTTTACCCCGTGGTCCGTGAGGAAGAAGAGATCACGCCTGTTTTGCTTACTCTTGATTCCCAGCGACTAGCCCGGTTACTGATAACCTCTGTTAGAGGAGAGAAAGGAATGCACCCAATCCCTGGTGAAGCCCTGACCGTTTTCCTTTCTAGTGTCCCTCGTACTCCTCCCTGCCATCTGTGTCGCCCTTACTCCGCGTCTACCGTTTATGAGTTTACACCTGGGTTACGGTGACTGCTTCGGAGAATCGCATGCCTTTCTACCTCCCTCGCTGCGACCTCTCCCACGCCTCCCAGGGCTCTTGGGTTATGCCCTTGCCCTCTTCCGAGCCGTCCGTGGCACCCGCTGTCATCCCCATACGGCCAAGCTCCTAAGACTGACACTCAAGGCCCTCCGTAATTTGGCTTCAGTTTCACTTTCTAGACGTTTCAAGGAAGAGCGGGGTCTAAATATCTGTGCACCTCTGCTCCGTTTCATATCTACCCACGAGGTTAATTTTTTTGTTTCTTCCAGTCCACCTATTTTGGACCTCCTTCTCTGCGAAGACTTCACTGAGAATCCAAGCGATTTGTGGATCCCTTCTCTCCCCTGAAGCTGTAAACAGTTTAACAAGACATGTGCGGAACTGCCGTAAGGTAATCTACATCTTGTCTCCCTCTCTGGTATCTAACCTCCCTGCGAATGGGGGTACGTCTCCGTGTTCTGTGCGGTTTTCAGCACGGTACTCTCTGCACGTAGTGGATATTTGCTTTGGTAAGTGGACGAATAAGTGAATGAGTCACCAAGATAAGGGTATTGTCTCATTCTTTCTCGCTTTTTCCACTTTCAAGTTTCTTTAGTTAGTTTCCTCAGACAAAAGGTTTCTTTGTAGCTACACAGTGGCCAGGTCCACAGAATGTTGCAGATAGCTGCTGAAAACATCCCTCCTCCACTTGAGAATGGCTTGCTCTCCCTCTCAAGCGGAGAGAGCTGGGATTCGATATTTAATTAAGTGCCTCTGTTCACTTGGCATTTAGAGGCACTAGGGGGCGTTAGTGCTCTACAGCCGGTGAAATGCCTGTTTCGTTTGTGATTTTCCTTTGTGGAAAACAACTATCCACAGAGTGTTTTGTGCCAATTTTCCATCCTTTTAGATTGTCGGAAAGCATTTTACCTACGTAGAAACAGAAAACGAATAGAAAGAGCGTTGCTTTGCGTTTAATAAAAGCTTAGGGTGGTCTCGGTGGTACGTTAGTGAAGTTATCTGGGGACACCTTAGCCACGTACATTGTGTTGGAGAGGCACCGAGAATTCAGGAGTTCTCAAAGTTCGAGGACACAGTTGCCTTACACGTAGGCTCGGTGGCAGCCGTGGACATGGCAGTGATTTGGAGAATGTTGTATTAGTCGGCTCTTGCTGTGATAATGCTTTGCAACAAATCTCCCCAAAACTCACTTACGTAAAGAAGAATCTAGTTTCCTCGGACCTGTGGGCTAGCTGCAGCGGCTCTCTTGTAGACCTCTCGATGGCGGGTGTTGCTCCATGCCGTGGGTCAGTTTGAGGTCTGTCCCGCACACCTTACCGTGGAGCCCAACTGTGAGGCTGCAGGTCCCCGTCTTCTCGCAGAGTTCACTGGAAGGTAAGAGGTGAGCCCAACCACACAAGGCCACTTAAGGCCTCTGCGACTCATTGAAGGCCATCGTGTCTTCCCTTGGCCTCCTGGGAACCCCCTGGCCCCAGGATGCAGCTTCCGTAGCCCAGGGCAACCGGCGGAGGGGGGCGGGCGGGGCTGCAGGAGGGTGGAATGCCGAGGTCACAGAGGGTGTGGGTGTGGCCACCTCTGCTGTGACTGAACCAAGGGCAGGGGGGCAGGGCGTCCAGGGCAGGGCCCTCAGAGCCCGGTAGGCCCAGGGGGGCGGCGCAAGCACCTAGGCCCAGGCCTAAGAGCGCCTTCTTGGTCTGCCGCGGCAGGCCGGCCTCTCGCCTTGCCACTCAGGCCGCCCTCCCACTTGAAGTGTGTGTGGCACGCGTCCGCGGAGTACACCTCGCTGCACAGGTAGCCGTGGGACTGGGCGTCGTAGCTTCCTGCGGGGCGGCCGGAGGTCCCGCAGGCGGGTGGGTCCCTGGCACAGACGCGCGGAGCGGCTCCCGCCCGGCCCCCCTGAGAACCGTCGCCGTTCCGTAAGGCGGGGCGCCTGCTTCAGAATGTAAATCACGTGTCCGCTCTATGGATACGCTGTTTAGTTTACCAGGCAAGACTTTCTTGGTGAAAGAAGCAGCGTTGGCTTGCATTCTCGAGCAGGCTTCTCATCTGGCTGTGCCCTGGTACGCTCTCTCTGGGTGTGCTAGTCCGCAGGGCAGGGCATCCCCTGGGCAGGGTGGAGCGTGATCTCTGCGGCCTCGTCCTGCAGCTCCTTCCTTTCATTCTCAATCATCCTGCCCACGGTGGCCTCCTCTCAGGCCTGCATACTTACAACGGCGCATTGCCCGTGCTGCCCCTCTGCAGGAAGTGTCCCTCTGTTTAGTTTGCAGCTGACTGATGCCGCCTCACCCTTCTCATCTCTTCTCAGGTGTCACTTGGTCAAGAAAGCGTCCCCTTACCTACTCAACTCATCACGTCCCCCTACCGTAGCTCACGTGACACCACGCACCTCTCGCTTATGGCCGTCGTCGCCTTTCACATCCAGTTTCAGGTAGGTAAGTTTACCCCGTGGTCCGTGAGGAAGAAGAGATCACGCCTGTTTTGCTTACTCTTGATTCCCAGCGACTAGCCCGGTTACTGATAACCTCTGTTAGAGGAGAGAAAGGAATGCACCCAATCCCTGGTGAAGCCCTGACCGTTTTCCTTTCTAGTGTCCCTCGTACTCCTCCCTGCCATCTGTGTCGCCCTTACTCCGCGTCTACCGTTTATGAGTTTACACCTGGGTTACGGTGACTGCTTCGGAGAATCGCATGCCTTTCTACCTCCCTCGCTGCGACCTCTCCCACGCCTCCCAGGGCTCTTGGGTTATGCCCTTGCCCTCTTCCGAGCCGTCCGTGGCACCCGCTGTCATCCCCATACGGCCAAGCTCCTAAGACTGACACTCTAGGCCCTCCGTAATTTGGCTTCAGTTTCACTTTCTAGACGTTTCAAGGAAGAGCGGGGTCTAAATATCTGTGCACCTCTGCTCCGTTTCATATCTACCCACGAGGTTAATTTTTTTGTTTCTTCCAGTCCACCTATTTTGGACCTCCTTCTCTGCGAAGACTTCACTGAGAATCCAAGCGATTTGTGGATCCC
Organism: Pseudorca crassidens; assembly: GCF_039906515.1. Taxonomy (NCBI): domain Eukaryota; kingdom Metazoa; phylum Chordata; class Mammalia; order Artiodactyla; family Delphinidae; genus Pseudorca; species Pseudorca crassidens. The sequence goes on from NC_090297.1 coordinate 153,832,089, forward strand.
TTCTCTCCCCTGAAGCTGTAAACAGTTTAACAAGACATGTGCGGAACTGCCATAAGGTAATCTACATCTTGTCTCCCTCTCTGGTATCTAACCTCCCTGCGAATGGGGGTACGTCTCCGTGTTCTGTGCGGTTTTCAGCACGGTACTCTCTGCACGTAGTGGATATTTGCTTTGGTAAGTGGACGAATAAGTGAATGAGTCACCAAGATAAGGGTATTGTCTCATTCTTTCTCGCTTTTTCCACTTTCAAGTTTCTTTAGTTAGTTTCCTCAGACAAAAGGTTTCTTTGTAGCTACACAGTGGCCAGGTCCACAGAATGTTGCAGATAGCTGCTGAAAACATCCCTCCTCCACTTGAGAATGGCTTGCTCTCCCTCTCAAGCGGAGAGAGCTGGGATTCGATATTTAATTAAGTGCCTCTGTTCACTTGGCATTTAGAGGCACTAGGGGGCGTTAGTGCTCTACAGCCGGTGAAATGCCTGTTTCGTTTGTGATTTTCCTTTGTGGAAAACAACTATCCACAGAGTGTTTTGTGCCAATTTTCCATCCTTTTAGATTGTCGGAAAGCATTTTACCTACGTAGAAACAGAAAACGAATAGAAAGAGCGTTGCTTTGCGTTTAATAAAAGCTTAGGGTGGTCTCGGTGGTACGTTAGTGAAGTTATCTGGGGACACCTTAGCCACGTACATTGTGTTGGAGAGGCACCGAGAATTCAGGAGTTCTCAAAGTTCGAGGACACAGTTGCCTTACACGTAGGCTCGGTGGCAGCCGTGGACATGGCAGTGATTTGGAGAATGTTGTATTAGTCGGCTCTTGCTGTGATAATGCTTTGCAACAAATCTCCCCAAAACTCACTTACGTAAAGAAGAATCTAGTTTCCTCGGACCTGTGGGCTAGCTGCAGCGGCTCTCTTGTAGACCTCTCGATGGCGGGTGTTGCTCCATGCCGTGGGTCAGTTTGAGGTCTGTCCCGCACACCTTACCGTGGAGCCCAACTGTGAGGCTGCAGGTCCCCGTCTTCTCGCAGAGTTCACTGGAAGGTAAGAGGTGAGCCCAACCACACAAGGCCACGTAAGGCCTCTGGGACTCATTGAAGGCCATCGTGTCTTCCCTTGGCCTCCTGGGAACCCCCTGGCCCCAGGATGCAGCTTCCGTAGCCCAGGGCAACCGGCGGAGGGGGGCGGGCGGGGCTGCAGGAGGGTGGAATGCCGAGGTCACAGAGGGTGTGGGTGTGGCCACCTCTGCTGTGACTGAACCAAGGGCAGGGGGGCAGGGCGTCCAGGGCAGGGCCCTCAGAGCCCGGTAGGCCCAGGGGGGCGGCGCAAGCACCTAGGCCCAGGCCTAAGAGCGCCTTCTTGGTCTGCCGCGGCAGGCCGGCCTCTCGCCTTGCCACTCAGGCCGCCCTCCCACTTGAAGTGTGTGTGGCACGCGTCCGCGGAGTACACCTCGCTGCACAGGTAGCCGTGGGACTGGGCGTCGTAGCTTCCTGCGGGGCGGCCGGAGGTCCCGCAGGCGGGTGGGTCCCTGGCACAGACGCGCGGAGCGGCTCCCGCCCGGCCCCCCTGAGAACCGTCGCCGTTCCGTAAGGCGGGGCGCCTGCTTCAGAATGTAAATCACGTGTCCGCTCTATGGATACGCTGTTTAGTTTACCAGGCAAGACTTTCTTGGTGAAAGAAGCAGCGTTGGCTTGCATTCTCGAGCAGGCTTCTCATCTGGCTGTGCCCTGGTACGCTCTCTCTGGGTGTGCTAGTCCGCAGGGCAGGGCATCCCCTGGGCAGGGTGGAGCGTGATCTCTGCGGCCTCGTCCTGCAGCTCCTTCCTTTCATTCTCAATCATCCTGCCCACGGTGGCCTCCTCTCAGGCCTGCATACTTACAATGGCGCATTGCCCGTGCTGCCCCTCTGCAGGAAGTGTCCCTCTGTTTAGTTTGCAGCTGACTGATGCCGCCTCACCCTTCTCATCTCTTCTCAGGTGTCACTTGGTCAAGAAAGCGTCCCCTTACCTACTCAACTCATCACGTCCCCCTACCGTAGCTCACGTGACACCACGCACCTCTCGCTTATGGCCGTCGTCGCCTTTCACATCCAGTTTCAGGTAGGTAAGTTTACCCCGTGGTCCGTGAGGAAGAAGAGATCACGCCTGTTTTGCTTACTCTTGATTCCCAGCGACTAGCCCGGTTACTGATAAACTCTGTTAGAGGAGAGAAAGGAATGCACCCAATCCCTGGTGAAGCCCTGACCGTTTTCCTTTCTAGTGTCCCTCGTACTCCTCCCTGCCATCTGTGTCGCCCTTACTCCGCGTCTACCGTTTATGAGTTTACACCTGGGTTACGGTGACTGCTTCGGAGAATCGCATGCCTTTCTACCTCCCTCGCTGCGACCTCTCCCACGCCTCCCAGGGCTCTTGGGTTATGCCCTTGCCCTCTTCCGAGCCGTCCGTGGCACCCGCTGTCATCCCCATACGGCCAAGCTCCTAAGACTGACACTCAAGGCCCTCCGTAATTTGGCTTCAGTTTCACTTTCTAGACGTTTCAAGGAAGAGCGGGGTCTAAATATCTGTGCACCTCTGCTCCGTTTCATATCTACCCACGAGGTTAATTTTTTTGTTTCTTCCAGTCCACCTATTTTGGACCTCCTTCTCTGCGAAGACTTCACTGAGAATCCAAGCGATTTGTGGATCCCTTCTCTCCCCTGAAGCTGTAAACAGTTTAACAAGACATGTGCGGAACTGCCGTAAGGTAATCTACATCTTGTCTCCCTCTCTGGTATCTAACCTCCCCGCGAGTGGGGGTATGTCTCCGTGTTCTGTGCGGTTTTCAGCACGGTACTCTCTGCACGTAGTGGATATTTGCTTTGGTAAGTGGACGAATAAGTGAATGAGTCACCAAGATAAGGGTATTGTCTCATTCTTTCTCGCTTTTTCCACTTTCAAGTTTCTTTAGTTAGTTTCCTCAGACAAAAGGTTTCTTTGTAGCTACACAGTGGCCAGGTCCACAGAATGTTGCAGATAGCTGCTGAAAACATCCCTCCTCCACTTGAGAATGGCTTGCTCTCCCTCTCAAGCGGAGAGAGCTGGGATTCGATATTTAATTAAGTGCCTCTGTTCACTTGGCATTTAGAGGCACTAGGGGGCGTTAGTGCTCTACAGCCGGTGAAATGCCTGTTTCGTTTGTGATTTTCCTTTGTGGAAAACAACTATCCACAGAGTGTTTTGTGCCAATTTTCCATCCTTTTAGATTGTCGGAAAGCATTTTACCTACGTAGAAACAGAAAACGAATAGAAAGAGCGTTGCTTTGCGTTTAATAAAAGCTTAGGGTGGTCTCGGTGGTACGTTAGTGAAGTTATCTGGGGACACCTTAGCCACGTACATTGTGTTGGAGAGGCACCGAGAATTCAGGAGTTCTCAAAGTTCGAGGACACAGTTGCCTTACACGTAGGCTCGGTGGCAGCCGTGGACATGGCAGTGATTTGGAGAATGTTGTATTAGTCGGCTCTTGCTGTGATAATGCTTTGCAACAAATCTCCCCAAAACTCACTTACGTAAAGAAGAATCTAGTTTCCTCGGACCTGTGGGCTAGCTGCAGCGGCTCTCTTGTAGACCTCTCGATGGCGGGTGTTGCTCCATGCCGTGGGTCAGTTTGAGGTCTGTCCCGCACACCTTACCGTGGAGCCCAACTGTGAGGCTGCAGGTCCCCGTCTTCTCGCAGAGTTCACTGGAAGGTAAGAGGTGAGCCCAACCACACAAGGCCACGTAAGGCCTCTGCGACTCATTGAAGGCCATCGTGTCTTCCCTTGGCCTCCTGGGAACCCCCTGGCCCCAGGATGCAGCTTCCGTAGCCCAGGGCAACCGGCGGAGGGGGGCGGGCGGGGCTGCAGGAGGGTGGAATGCCGAGGTCACAGAGGGTGTGGGTGTGGCCACCTCTGCTGTGACTGAACCAAGAGCAGGGGGGCAGGGCGTCCAGGGCAGGGCCCTCAGAGCCCGGTAGGCCCAGGGGGGCGGCGCAAGCACCTAGGCCCAGGCCTAAGAGCGCCTTCTTGGTCTGCCGCGGCAGGCCGGCCTCTCGCCTTGCCACTCAGGCCGCCCTCCCACTTGAAGTGTGTGTGGCACGCGTCCGCGGAGTACACCTCGCTGCACAGGTAGCCGTGGGACTGGGCGTCGTAGCTTCCTGCGGGGCGGCCGGAGGTCCCGCAGGCGGGTGGGTCCCTGGCACAGACGCGCGGAGCGGCTCCCGCCCGGCCCCCCTGAGAACCGTCGCCGTTCCGTAAGGCGGGGCGCCTGCTTCAGAATGTAAATCACGTGTCCGCTCTATGGATACGCTGTTTAGTTTACCAGGCAAGACTTTCTTGGTGAAAGAAGCAGCGTTGGCTTGCATTCTCGAGCAGGCTTCTCATCTGGCTGTGCCCTGGTACGCTCTCTCTGGGTGTGCTAGTCCGCAGGGCAGGGCATCCCCTGGGCAGGGTGGAGCGTGATCTCTGCGGCCTCGTCCTGCAGCTCCTTCCTTTCATTCTCAATCATCCTGCCCACGGTGGCCTCCTCTCAGGCCTGCATACTTACAACGGCGCATTGCCCGTGCTGCCCCTCTGCAGGAAGTGTCCCTCTGTTTAGTTTGCAGCTGACTGATGCCGCCTCACCCTTCTCATCTCTTCTCAGGTGTCACTTGGTCAAGAAAGCGTCCCCTTACCTACTCAACTCATCACGTCCCCCTACCGTAGCTCACGTGACACCACGCACCTCTCGCTTATGGCCGTCGTCGCCTTTCACATCCAGTTTCAGGTAGGTAAGTTTACCCCGTGGTCCGTGAGGAAGAAGAGATCACGCCTGTTTTGCTTACTCTTGATTCCCAGCGACTAGCCCGGTTACTGATAACCTCTGTTAGAGGAGAGAAAGGAATGCACCCAATCCCTGGTGAAGCCCTGACCGTTTTCCTTTCTAGTGTCCCTCGTACTCCTCCCTGCCATCTGTGTCGCCCTTGCTCCGCGTCTACCGTTTATGAGTTTACACCTGGGTTACGGTGACTGCTTCGGAGAATCGCATGCCTTTCTACCTCCCTCGCTGCGACCTCTCCCACGCCTCCCAGGGCTCTTGGGTTATGCCCTTGCCCTCTTCCGAGCCGTCCGTGGCACCCGCTGTCATCCCCATACGGCCAAGCTCCTAAGACTGACACTCAAGGCCCTCCGTAATGTGGCTTCAGTTTCACTTTCTAGACGTTTCAAGGAAGAGCGGGGTCTAAATATCTGTGCACCTCTGCTCCGTTTCATATCTACCCACGAGGTTAATTTTTTTGTTTCTTCCAGTCCACCTATTTTGGACCTCCTTCTCTGCGAAGACTTCACTGAGAATCCAAGCGATTTGTGGATCCCTTCTCTCCCCTGAAGCTGTAAACAGTTTAACAAGACATGTGCGGAACTGCCGTAAGGTAATCTACATCTTGTCTCCCTCTCTGGTATCTAACCTCCCCGCGAATGGGGGTACGTCTCCGTGTTCTGTGCGGTTTTCAGCACGGTACTCTCTGCACGTAGTGGATATTTGCTTTGGTAAGTGGACGAATAAGTGAATGAGTCACCAAGATAAGGGTATTGTCTCATTCTTTCTCGCTTTTTCCACTTTCAAGTTTCTTTAGTTAGTTTCCTCAGACAAAAGGTTTCTTTGTAGCTACACAGTGGCCAGGTCCACAGAATGTTGCAGATAGCTGCTGAAAACATCCCTCCTCCACTTGAGAATGGCTTGCTCTCCCTCTCAAGCGGAGAGAGCTGGGATTCGATATTTAATTAAGTGCCTCTGTTCACTTGGCATTTAGAGGCACTAGGGGGCGTTAGTGCTCTACAGCCGGTGAAATGCCTGTTTCGTTTGTGATTTTCCTTTGTGGAAAACAACTATCCACAGAGTGTTTTGTGCCAATTTTCCATCCTTTTAGATTGTCGGAAAGCATTTTACCTACGTAGAAACAGAAAACGAATAGAAAGAGCGTTGCTTTGCGTTTAATAAAAGCTTAGGGTGGTCTCGGTGGTACGTTAGTGAAGTTATCTGGGGACACCTTAGCCACGTACATTGTGTTGGAGAGGCACCGAGAATTCAGGAGTTCTCAAAGTTCGAGGACACAGTTGCCTTACACGTAGGCTCGGTGGCAGCCGTGGACATGGCAGTGATTTGGAGAATGTTGTATTAGTCGGCTCTTGCTGTGATAATGCTTTGCAACAAATCTCCCCAAAACTCACTTACGTAAAGAAGAATCTAGTTTCCTCGGACCTGTGGGCTAGCTGCAGCGGCTCTCTTGTAGACCTCTCGATGGCGGGTGTTGCTCCATGCCGTGGGTCAGTTTGAGGTCTGTCCCGCACACCTTACCGTGGAGCCCAACTGTGAGGCTGCAGGTCCCCGTCTTCTCGCAGAGTTCACTGGAAGGTAAGAGGTGAGCCCAACCACACAAGGCCACGTAAGGCCTCTGCGACTCATTGAAGGCCATCGTGTCTTCCCTTGGCCTCCTGGGAACCCCCTGGCCCCAGGATGCAGCTTCCGTAGCCCAGGGCAACCGGCGGAGGGGGGCGGGCGGGGCTGCAGGAGGGTGGAATGCCGAGGTCACAGAGGGTGTGGGTGTGGCCACCTCTGCTGTGACTGAACCAAGGGCAGGGGGGCAGGGCGTCCAGGGCAGGGCCCTCAGAGCCCGGTAGGCCCAGGGGGGCGGCGCAAGCACCTAGGCCCAGGCCTAAGAGCGCCTTCTTGGTCTGCCGCGGCAGGCCGGCCTCTCGCCTTGCCACTCAGGCCGCCCTCCCACTTGAAGTGTGTGTGGCACGCGTCCGCGGAGTACACCTCGCTGCACAGGTAGCCGTGGGACTGGGCGTCGTAGCTTCCTGCGGGGCGGCCGGAGGTCCCGCAGGCGGGTGGGTCCCTGGCACAGACGCGCGGAGCGGCTCCCGCCCGGCCCCCCTGAGAACCGTCGCCGTTCCGTAAGGCGGGGCGCCTGCTTCAGAATGTAAATCACGTGTCCGCTCTATGGATACGCTGTTTAGTTTACCAGGCAAGACTTTCTTGGTGAAAGAAGCAGCGTTGGCTTGCATTCTCGAGCAGGCTTCTCATCTGGCTGTGCCCTGGTACGCTCTCTCTGGGTGTGCTAGTCCGCAGGGCAGGGCATCCCCTGGGCAGGGTGGAGCGTGATCTCTGCGGCCTCGTCCTGCAGCTCCTTCCTTTCATTCTCAATCATCCTGCCCACGGTGGCCTCCTCTCAGGCCTGCATACTTACAACGGCGCATTGCCCGTGCTGCCCCTCTGCAGGAAGTGTCCCTCTGTTTAGTTTGCAGCTGACTGATGCCGCCTCACCCTTCTCATCTCTTCTCAGGTGTCACTTGGTCAAGAAAGCGTCCCCTTACCTACTCAACTCATCACGTCCCCCTACCGTAGCTCACGTGACACCACGCACCTCTCGCTTATGGCCGTCGTCGCCTTTCACATCCAGTTTCAGGTAGGTAAGTTTACCCCGTGGTCCGTGAGGAAGAAGAGATCACGCCTGTTTTGCTTACTCTTGATTCCCAGCGACTAGCCCGGTTACTGATAAACTCTGTTAGAGGAGAGAAAGGAATGCACCCAATCCCTGGTGAAGCCCTGACCGTTTTCCTTTCTAGTGTCCCTCGTACTCCTCCCTGCCATCTGTGTCGCCCTTACTCCGCGTCTACCGTTTATGAGTTTACACCTGGGTTACGGTGACTGCTTCGGAGAATCGCATGCCTTTCTACCTCCCTCGCTGCGACCTCTCCCACGCCTCCCAGGGCTCTTGGGTTATGCCCTTGCCCTCTTCCGAGCCGTCCGTGGCACCCGCTGTCATCCCCATACGGCCAAGCTCCTAAGACTGACACTCTAGGCCCTCCGTAATTTGGCTTCAGTTTCACTTTCTAGACGTTTCAAGGAAGAGCGGGGTCTAAATATCTGTGCACCTCTGCTCCGTTTCATATCTACCCACGAGGTTAATTTTTTTGTTTCTTCCAGTCCACCTATTTTGGACCTCCTTCTCTGCGAAGACTTCACTGAGAATCCAAGCGATTTGTGGATCCCTTCTCTCCCCTGAAGCTGTAAACAGTTTAACAAGACATGTGCGGAACTGCCGTAAGGTAATCTACATCTTGTCTCCCTCTCTGGTATCTAACCTCCCCGCGAATGGGGGTACGTCTCCGTGTTCTGTGCGGTTTTCAGCACGGTACTCTCTGCACGTAGTGGATATTTGCTTTGGTAAGTGGACGAATAAGTGAATGAGTCACCAAGATAAGGGTATTGTCTCATTCTTTCTCGCTTTTTCCACTTTCAAGTTTCTTTAGTTAGTTTCCTCAGACAAAAGGTTTCTTTGTAGCTACACAGTGGCCAGGTCCACAGAATGTTGCAGATAGCTGCTGAAAACATCCCTCCTCCACTTGAGAATGGCTTGCTCTCCCTCTCAAGCGGAGAGAGCTGGGATTCGATATTTAATTAAGTGCCTCTGTTCACTTGGCATTTAGAGGCACTAGGGGGCGTTAGTGCTCTACAGCCGGTGAAATGCCTGTTTCGTTTGTGATTTTCCTTTGTGGAAAACAACTATCCACAGAGTGTTTTGTGCCAATTTTCCATCCTTTTAGATTGTCGGAAAGCATTTTACCTACGTAGAAACAGAAAACGAATAGAAAGAGCGTTGCTTTGCGTTTAATAAAAGCTTAGGGTGGTCTCGGTGGTGCGTTAGTGAAGTTATCTGGGGACACCTTAGCCACGTACATTGTGTTGGAGAGGCACCGAGAATTCAGGAGTTCTCAAAGTTCGAGGACACAGTTGCCTTACACGTAGGCTCGGTGGCAGCCGTGGACATGGCAGTGATTTGGAGAATGTTGTATTAGTCGGCTCTTGCTGTGATAATGCTTTGCAACAAATCTCCCCAAAACTCAGTTACGTAAAGAAGAATCTAGTTTCCTCGGACCTGTGGGCTAGCTGCAGCGGCTCTCTTGTAGACCTCTCGATGGCGGGTGTTGCTCCATGCCGTGGGTCAGTTTGAGGTCTGTCCCGCACACCTTACCGTGGAGCCCAACTGTGAGGCTGCAGGTCCCCGTCTTCTCGCAGAGTTCACTGGAAGGTAAGAGGTGAGCCCAACCACACAAGGCCACGTAAGGCCTCTGCGACTCATTGAAGGCCATCGTGTCTTCCCTTGGCCTCCTGGGAACCCCCTGGCCCCAGGATGCAGCTTCCGTAGCCCAGGGCAACCGGCGGAGGGGGGCGGGCGGGGCTGCAGGAGGGTGGAATGCCGAGGTCACAGAGGGTGTGGGTGTGGCCACCTCTGCTGTGACTGAACCAAGGGCAGGGGGGCAGGGCGTCCAGGGCAGGGCCCTCAGAGCCCGGTAGGCCCAGGGGGGCGGCGCAAGCACCTAGGCCCAGGCCTAAGAGCGCCTTCTTGGTCTGCCGCGGCAGGCCGGCCTCTCGCCTTGCCACTCAGGCCGCCCTCCCACTTGAAGTGTGTGTGGCACGCGTCCGCGGAGTACACCTCGCTGCACAGGTAGCCGTGGGACTGGGCGTCGTAGCTTCCTGCGGGGCGGCCGGAGGTCCCGCAGGCGGGTGGGTCCCTGGCACAGACGCGCGGAGCGGCTCCCGCCCGGCCCCCCTGAGAACCGTCGCCGTTCCGTAAGGCGGGGCGCCTGCTTCAGAATGTAAATCACGTGTCCGCTCTATGGATACGCTGTTTAGTTTACCAGGCAAGACTTTCTTGGTGAAAGAAGCAGCGTTGGCTTGCATTCTCGAGCAGGCTTCTCATCTGGCTGTGCCCTGGTACGCTCTCTCTGGGTGTGCTAGTCCGCAGGGCAGGGCATCCCCTGGGCAGGGTGGAGCGTGATCTCTGCGGCCTCGTCCTGCAGCTCCTTCCTTTCATTCTCAATCATCCTGCCCACGGTGGCCTCCTCTCAGGCCTGCATACTTACAACGGCGCATTGCCCGTGCTGCCCCTCTGCAGGAAGTGTCCCTCTGTTTAGTTTGCAGCTGACTGATGCCGCCTCACCCTTCTCATCTCTTCTCAGGTGTCACTTGGTCAAGAAAGCGTCCCCTTACCTACTCAACTCATCACGTCCCCCTACCGTAGCTCACGTGACACCACGCACCTCTCGCTTATGGCCGTCGTCGCCTTTCACATCCAGTTTCAGGTAGGTAAGTTTACCCCGTGGTCCGTGAGGAAGAAGAGATCACGCCTGTTTTGCTTACTCTTGATTCCCAGCGACTAGCCCGGTTACTGATAAACTCTGTTAGAGGAGAGAAAGGAATGCACCCAATCCCTGGTGAAGCCCTGACCGTTTTCCTTTCTAGTGTCCCTCGTACTCCTCCCTGCCATCTGTGTCGCCCTTACTCCGCGTCTACCGTTTATGAGTTTACACCTGGGTTACGGTGACTGCTTCGGAGAATCGCATGCCTTTCTACCTCCCTCGCTGCGACCTCTCCCACGCCTCCCAGGGCTCTTGGGTTATGCCCTTGCCCTCTTCCGAGCCGTCCGTGGCACCCGCTGTCATCCCCATACGGCCAAGCTCCTAAGACTGACACTCTAGGCCCTCCGTAATTTGGCTTCAGTTTCACTTTCTAGACGTTTCAAGGAAGAGCGGGGTCTAAATATCTGTGCACCTCTGCTCCGTTTCATATCTACCCACGAGGTTAATTTTTTTGTTTCTTCCAGTCCACCTATTTTGGACCTCCTTCTCTGCGAAGACTTCACTGAGAATCCAAGCGATTTGTGGATCCCTTCTCTCCCCTGAAGCTGTAAACAGTTTAACAAGACATGTGCGGAACTGCCGTAAGGTAATCTACATCTTGTCTCCCTCTCTGGTATCTAACCTCCCCGCGAATGGGGGTACGTCTCCGTGTTCTGTGCGGTTTTCAGCACGGTACTCTCTGCACGTAGTGGATATTTGCTTTGGTAAGTGGACGAATAAGTGAATGAGTCACCAAGATAAGGGTATTGTCTCATTCTTTCTCGCTTTTTCCACTTTCAAGTTTCTTTAGTTAGTTTCCTCAGACAAAAGGTTTCTTTGTAGCTACACAGTGGCCAGGTCCACAGAATGTTGCAGATAGCTGCTGAAAACATCCCTCCTCCACTTGAGAATGGCTTGCTCTCCCTCTCAAGCGGAGAGAGCTGGGATTCGATATTTAATTAAGTGCCTCTGTTCACTTGGCATTTAGAGGCACTAGGGGGCGTTAGTGCTCTACAGCCGGTGAAATGCCTGTTTCGTTTGTGATTTTCCTTTGTGGAAAACAACTATCCACAGAGTGTTTTGTGCCAATTTTCCATCCTTTTAGATTGTCGGAAAGCATTTTACCTACGTAGAAACAGAAAACGAATAGAAAGAGCGTTGCTTTGCGTTTAATAAAAGCTTAGGGTGGTCTCGGTGGTACGTTAGTGAAGTTATCTGGGGACACCTTAGCCACGTACATTGTGTTGGAGAGGCACCGAGAATTCAGGAGTTCTCAAAGTTCGAGGACACAGTTGCCTTACACGTAGGCTCGGTGGCAGCCGTGGACATGGCAGTGATTTGGAGAATGTTGTATTAGTCGGCTCTTGCTGTGATAATGCTTTGCAACAAATCTCCCCAAAACTCACTTACGTAAAGAAGAATCTAGTTTCCTCGGACCTGTGGGCTAGCTGCAGCGGCTCTCTTGTAGACCTCTCGATGGCGGGTGTTGCTCCATGCCGTGGGTCAGTTTGAGGTCTGTCCCGCACACCTTACCGTGGAGCCCAACTGTGAGGCTGCAGGTCCCCGTCTTCTCGCAGAGTTCACTGGAAGGTAAGAGGTGAGCCCAACCACACAAGGCCACGTAAGGCCTCTGCGACTCATTGAAGGCCATCGTGTCTTCCCTTGGCCTCCTGGGAACCCCCTGGCCCCAGGATGCAGCTTCCGTAGCCCAGGGCAACCGGCGGAGGGGGGCGGGCGGGGCTGCAGGAGGGTGGAATGCCGAGGTCACAGAGGGTGTGGGTGTGGCCACCTCTGCTGTGACTGAACCAAGGGCAGGGGGGCAGGGCGTCCAGGGCAGGGCCCTCAGAGCCCGGTAGGCCCAGGGGGGCGGCGCAAGCACCTAGGCCCAGGCCTAAGAGCGCCTTCTTGGTCTGCCGCAGCAGGCCGGCCTCTCGCCTTGCCACTCAGGCCGCCCTCCCACTTGAAGTGTGTGTGGCACGCGTCCGCGGAGTACACTTCGCTGCACAGGTAGCCGTGGGACTGGGCGTCGTAGCTTCCTGCGGGGCGGCCGGAGGTCCCGCAGGCGGGTGGGTCCCTGGCACAGACGCGCGGAGCGGCTCCCGCCCGGCCCCCCTGAGAACCGTCGCCGTTCCGTAAGGCGGGGCGCCTGCTTCAGAATGTAAATCACGTGTCCGCTCTATGGATACGCTGTTTAGTTTACCAGGCAAGACTTTCTTGGTGAAAGAAGCAGCGTTGGCTTGCATTCTCGAGCAGGCTTCTCATCTGGCTGTGCCCTGGTACGCTCTCTCTGGGTGTGCTAGTCCGCAGGGCAGGGCATCCCCTGGGCAGGGTGGAGCGTGATCTCTGCGGCCTCGTCCTGCAGCTCCTTCCTTTCATTCTCAATCATCCTGCCCACGGTGGCCTCCTCTCAGGCCTGCATACTTACAACGGCGCATTGCCCGTGCTGCCCCTCTGCAGGAAGTGTCCCTCTGTTTAGTTTGCAGCTGACTGATGCCGCCTCACCCTTCTCATCTCTTCTCAGGTGTCACTTGGTCAAGAAAGCGTCCCCTTACCTACTCAACTCATCACGTCCCCCTACCGTAGCTCACGTGACACCACGCACCTCTCGCTTATGGCCGTCGTCGCCTTTCACATCCAGTTTCAGGTAGGTAAGTTTACCCCGTGGTCCGTGAGGAAGAAGAGATCACGCCTGTTTTGCTTACTCTTGATTCCCAGCGACTAGCCCGGTTACTGATAACCTCTGTTAGAGGAGAGAAAGGAATGCACCCAATCCCTGGTGAAGCCCTGACCGTTTTCCTTTCTAGTGTCCCTCGTACTCCTCCCTGCCATCTGTGTCGCCCTTACTCCGCGTCTACCGTTTATGAGTTTACACCTGGGTTACGGTGACTGCTTCGGAGAATCGCATGCCTTTCTACCTCCCTCGCTGCGACCTCTCCCACGCCTCCCAGGGCTCTTGGGTTATGCCCTTGCCCTCTTCCGAGCCGTCCGTGGCACCCGCTGTCATCCCCATACGGCCAAGCTCCTAAGACTGACACTCTAGGCCCTCCGTAATTTGGCTTCAGTTTCACTTTCTAGACGTTTCAAGGAAGAGCGGGGTCTAAATATCTGTGCACCTCTGCTCCGTTTCATATCTACCCACGAGGTTAATTTTTTTGTTTCTTCCAGTCCACCTATTTTGGACCTCCTTCTCTGCGAAGACTTCACTGAGAATCCAAGCGATTTGTGGATCCCTTCTCTCCCCTGAAGCTGTAAACAGTTTAACAAGACATGTGCGGAACTGCCATAAGGTAATCTACATCTTGTCTCCCTCTCTGGTATCTAACCTCCCTGCGAATGGGGGTACGTCTCCGTGTTCTGTGCGGTTTTCAGCACGGTACTCTCTGCACGTAGTGGATATTTGCTTTGGTAAGTGGACGAATAAGTGAATGAGTCACCAAGATAAGGGTATTGTCTCATTCTTTCTCGCTTTTTCCACTTTCAAGTTTCTTTAGTTAGTTTCCTCAGACAAAAGGTTTCTTTGTAGCTACACAGTGGCCAGGTCCACAGAATGTTGCAGATAGCTGCTGAAAACATCCCTCCTCCACTTGAGAATGGCTTGCTCTCCCTCTCAAGCGGAGAGAGCTGGGATTCGATATTTAATTAAGTGCCTCTGTTCACTTGGCATTTAGAGGCACTAAGGGGCGTTAGTGCTCTACAGCCGGTGAAATGCCTGTTTCGTTTGTGATTTTCCTTTGTGGAAAACAACTATCCACAGAGTGTTTTGTGCCAATTTTCCATCCTTTTAGATTGTCGGAAAGCATTTTACCTACGTAGAAACAGAAAACGAATAGAAAGAGCGTTGCTTTGCGTTTAATAAAAGCTTAGGGTGGTCTCGGTGGTGCGTTAGTGAAGTTATCTGGGGACACCTTAGCCACGTACATTGTGTTGGAGAGGCACCGAGAATTCAGGAGTTCTCAAAGTTCGAGGACACAGTTGCCTTACACGTAGGCTCGGTGGCAGCCGTGGACATGGCAGTGATTTGGAGAATGTTGTATTAGTCGGCTCTTGCTGTGATAATGCTTTGCAACAAATCTCCCCAAAACTCAGTTACGTAAAGAAGAATCTAGTTTCCTCGGACCTGTGGGCTAGCTGCAGCGGCTCTCTTGTAGACCTCTCGATGGCGGGTGTTGCTCCATGCCGTGGGTCAGTTTGAGGTCTGTCCCGCACACCTTACCGTGGAGCCCAACTGTGAGGCTGCAGGTCCCCGTCTTCTCGCAGAGTTCACTGGAAGGTAAGAGGTGAGCCCAACCACACAAGGCCACGTAAGGCCTCTGCGACTCATTGAAGGCCATCGTGTCTTCCCTTGGCCTCCTGGGAACCCCCTGGCCCCAGGATGCAGCTTCCGTAGCCCAGGGCAACCGGCGGAGGGGGGCGGGCGGGGCTGCAGGAGGGTGGAATGCCGAGGTCACAGAGGGTGTGGGTGTGGCCACCTCTGCTGTGACTGAACCAAGGGCAGGGGGGCAGGGCGTCCAGGGCAGGGCCCTCAGAGCCCGGTAGGCCCAGGGGGGCGGCGCAAGCACCTAGGCCCAGGCCTAAGAGCGCCTTCTTGGTCTGCCGCGGCAGGCCGGCCTCTCGCCTTGCCACTCAGGCCGCCCTCCCACTTGAAGTGTGTGTGGCACGCGTCCGTGGAGTACACCTCGCTGCACAGGTAGCCGTGGGACTGGGCGTCGTAGCTTCCTGCGGGGCGGCCGGAGGTCCCGCAGGCGGGTGGGTCCCTGGCACAGACGCGCGGAGCGGCTCCCGCCCGGCCCCCCTGAGAACCGTCGCCGTTCCGTAAGGCGGGGCGCCTGCTTCAGAATGTAAATCACGTGTCCGCTCTATGGATACGCTGTTTAGTTTACCAGGCAAGACTTTCTTGGTGAAAGAAGCAGCGTTGGCTTGCATTCTCGAGCAGGCTTCTCATCTGGCTGTGCCCTGGTACGCTCTCTCTGGGTGTGCTAGTCCGCAGGGCAGGGCATCCCCTGGGCAGGGTGGAGCGTGATCTCTGCGGCCTCGTCCTGCAGCTCCTTCCTTTCATTCTCAATCATCCTGCCCACGGTGGCCTCCTCTCAGGCCTGCATACTTACAATGGCGCATTGCCCGTGCTGCCCCTCTGCAGGAAGTGTCCCTCTGTTTAGTTTGCAGCTGACTGATGCCGCCTCACCCTTCTCATCTCTTCTCAGGTGTCACTTGGTCAAGAAAGCGTCCCCTTACCTACTCAACTCATCACGTCCCCCTACCGTAGCTCACGTGACACCACGCACCTCTCGCTTATGGCCGTCGTCGCCTTTCACATCCAGTTTCAGGTAGGTAAGTTTACCCCGTGGTCCGTGAGGAAGAAGAGATCACGCCTGTTTTGCTTACTCTTGATTCCCAGCGACTAGCCCGGTTACTGATAAACTCTGTTAGAGGAGAGAAAGGAATGCACCCAATCCCTGGTGAAGCCCTGACCGTTTTCCTTTCTAGTGTCCCTCGTACTCCTCCCTGCCATCTGTGTCGCCCTTACTCCGCGTCTACCGTTTATGAGTTTACACCTGGGTTACGGTGACTGCTTCGGAGAATCGCATGCCTTTCTACCTCCCTCGCTGCGACCTCTCCCACGCCTCCCAGGGCTCTTGGGTTATGCCCTTGCCCTCTTCCGAGCCGTCCGTGGCACCCGCTGTCATCCCCATACGGCCAAGCTCCTAAGACTGACACTCAAGGCCCTCCGTAATTTGGCTTCAGTTTCACTTTCTAGACGTTTCAAGGAAGAGCGGGGTCTAAATATCTGTGCACCTCTGCTCCGTTTCATATCTACCCACGAGGTTAATTTTTTTGTTTCTTCCAGTCCACCTATTTTGGACCTCCTTCTCTGCGAAGACTTCACTGAGAATCCAAGCGATTTGTGGATCCCTTCTCTCCCCTGAAGCTGTAAACAGTTTAACAAGACATGTGCGGAACTGCCGTAAGGTAATCTACATCTTGTCTCCCTCTCTGGTATCTAACCTCCCCGCGAGTGGGGGTACGTCTCCGTGTTCTGTGCGGTTTTCAGCACGGTACTCTCTGCACGTAGTGGATATTTGCTTTGGTAAGTGGACGAATAAGTGAATGAGTCACCAAGATAAGGGTATTGTCTCATTCTTTCTCGCTTTTTCCACTTTCAAGTTTCTTTAGTTAGTTTCCTCAGACAAAAGGTTTCTTTGTAGCTACACAGTGGCCAGGTCCACAGAATGTTGCAGATAGCTGCTGAAAACATCCCTCCTCCACTTGAGAATGGCTTGCTCTCCCTCTCAAGCGGAGAGAGCTGGGATTCGATATTTAATTAAGTGCCTCTGTTCACTTGGCATTTAGAGGCACTAGGGGGCGTTAGTGCTCTACAGCCGGTGAAATGCCTGTTTCGTTTGTGATTTTCCTTTGTGGAAAACAACTATCCACAGAGTGTTTTGTGCCAATTTTCCATCCTTTTAGATTGTCGGAAAGCATTTTACCTACGTAGAAACAGAAAACGAATAGAAAGAGCGTTGCTTTGCGTTTAATAAAAGCTTAGGGTGGTCTCGGTGGTACGTTAGTGAAGTTATCTGGGGACACCTTAGCCACGTACATTGTGTTGGAGAGGCACCGAGAATTCAGGAGTTCTCAAAGTTCGAGGACACAGTTGCCTTACACGTAGGCTCGGTGGCAGCCGTGGACATGGCAGTGATTTGGAGAATGTTGTATTAGTCGGCTCTTGCTGTGATAATGCTTTGCAACAAATCTCCCCAAAACTCACTTACGTAAAGAAGAATCTAGTTTCCTCGGACCTGTGGGCTAGCTGCAGCGGCTCTCTTGTAGACCTCTCGATGGCGGGTGTTGCTCCATGCCGTGGGTCAGTTTGAGGTCTGTCCCGCACACCTTACCGTGGAGCCCAACTGTGAGGCTGCAGGTCCCCGTCTTCTCGCAGAGTTCACTGGAAGGTAAGAGGTGAGCCCAACCACACAAGGCCACGTAAGGCCTCTGGGACTCATTGAAGGCCATCGTGTCTTCCCTTGGCCTCCTGGGAACCCCCTGGCCCCAGGATGCAGCTTCCGTAGCCCAGGGCAACCGGCGGAGGGGGGCGGGCGGGGCTGCAGGAGGGTGGAATGCCGAGGTCACAGAGGGTGTGGGTGTGGCCACCTCTGCTGTGACTGAACCAAGGGCAGGGGGGCAGGGCGTCCAGGGCAGGGCCCTCAGAGCCCGGTAGGCCCAGGGGGGCGGCGCAAGCACCTAGGCCCAGGCCTAAGAGCGCCTTCTTGGTCTGCCGCGGCAGGCCGGCCTCTCGCCTTGCCACTCAGGCCACCCTCCCACTTGAAGTGTGTGTGGCACGCGTCCGCGGAGTACACCTCGCTGCACAGGTAGCCGTGGGACTGGGCGTCGTAGCTTCCTGCGGGGCGGCCGGAGGTCCCGCAGGCGGGTGGGTCCCTGGCACAGACGCGCGGAGCGGCTCCCGCCCGGCCCCCCTGAGAACCGTCGCCGTTCCGTAAGGCGGGGCGCCTGCTTCAGAATGTAAATCACGTGTCCGCTCTATGGATACGCTGTTTAGTTTACCAGGCAAGACTTTCTTGGTGAAAGAAGCAGCGTTGGCTTGCATTCTCGAGCAGGCTTCTCATCTGGCTGTGCCCTGGTACGCTCTCTCTGGGTGTGCTAGTCCGCAGGGCAGGGCATCCCCTGGGCAGGGTGGAGCGTGATCTCTGCGGCCTCGTCCTGCAGCTCCTTCCTTTCATTCTCAATCATCCTGCCCACGGTGGCCTCCTCTCAGGCCTGCATACTTACAACGGCGCATTGCCCGTGCTGCCCCTCTGCAGGAAGTGTCCCTCTGTTTAGTTTGCAGCTGACTGATGCCGCCTCACCCTTCTCATCTCTTCTCAGGTGTCACTTGGTCAAGAAAGCGTCCCCTTACCTACTCAACTCATCACGTCCCCCTACCGTAGCTCACGTGACACCACGCACCTCTCGCTTATGGCCGTCGTCGCCTTTCACATCCAGTTTCAGGTAGGTAAGTTTACCCCGTGGTCCGTGAGGAAGAAGAGATCACGCCTGTTTTGCTTACTCTTGATTCCCAGCGACTAGCCCGGTTACTGATAACCTCTGTTAGAGGAGAGAAAGGAATGCACCCAATCCCTGGTGAAGCCCTGACCGTTTTCCTTTCTAGTGTCCCTCGTACTCCTCCCTGCCATCTGTGTCGCCCTTGCTCCGCGTCTACCGTTTATGAGTTTACACCTGGGTTACGGTGACTGCTTCGGAGAATCGCATGCCTTTCTACCTCCCTCGCTGCGACCTCTCCCACGCCTCCCAGGGCTCTTGGGTTATGCCCTTGCCCTCTTCCGAGCCGTCCGTGGCACCCGCTGTCATCCCCATACGGCCAAGCTCCTAAGACTGACACTCAAGGCCCTCCGTAATTTGGCTTCAGTTTCACTTTCTAGACGTTTCAAGGAAGAGCGGGGTCTAAATATCTGTGCACCTCTGCTCCGTTTCATATCTACCCACGAGGTTAATTTTTTTGTTTCTTCCAGTCCACCTATTTTGGACCTCCTTCTCTGCGAAGACTTCACTGAGAATCCAAGCGATTTGTGGATCCCTTCTCTCCCCTGAAGCTGTAAACAGTTTAACAAGACATGTGCGGAACTGCCGTAAGGTAATCTACATCTTGTCTCCCTCTCTGGTATCTAACCTCCCCGCGAATGGGGGTACGTCTCCGTGTTCTGTGCGGTTTTCAGCACGGTACTCTCTGCACGTAGTGGATATTTGCTTTGGTAAGTGGACGAATAAGTGAATGAGTCACCAAGATAAGGGTATTGTCTCATTCTTTCTCGCTTTTTCCACTTTCAAGTTTCTTTAGTTAGTTTCCTCAGACAAAAGGTTTCTTTGTAGCTACACAGTGGCCAGGTCCACAGAATGTTGCAGATAGCTGCTGAAAACATCCCTCCTCCACTTGAGAATGGCTTGCTCTCCCTCTCAAGCGGAGAGAGCTGGGATTCGATATTTAATTAAGTGCCTCTGTTCACTTGGCATTTAGAGGCACTAGGGGGCGTTAGTGCTCTACAGCCGGTGAAATGCCTGTTTCGTTTGTGATTTTCCTTTGTGGAAAACAACTATCCACAGAGTGTTTTGTGCCAATTTTCCATCCTTTTAGATTGTCGGAAAGCATTTTACCTACGTAGAAACAGAAAACGAATAGAAAGAGCGTTGCTTTGCGTTTAATAAAAGCTTAGGGTGGTCTCGGTGGTACGTTAGTGAAGTTATCTGGGGACACCTTAGCCACGTACATTGTGTTGGAGAGGCACCGAGAATTCAGGAGTTCTCAAAGTTCGAGGACACAGTTGCCTTACACGTAGGCTCGGTGGCAGCCGTGGACATGGCAGTGATTTGGAGAATGTTGTATTAGTCGGCTCTTGCTGTGATAATGCTTTGCAACAAATCTCCCCAAAACTCACTTACGTAAAGAAGAATCTAGTTTCCTCGGACCTGTGGGCTAGCTGCAGCGGCTCTCTTGTAGACCTCTCGATGGCGGGTGTTGCTCCATGCCGTGGGTCAGTTTGAGGTCTGTCCCGCACACCTTACCGTGGAGCCCAACTGTGAGGCTGCAGGTCCCCGTCTTCTCGCAGAGTTCACTGGAAGGT
Source organism: Pseudorca crassidens (assembly GCF_039906515.1). Taxonomy (NCBI): domain Eukaryota; kingdom Metazoa; phylum Chordata; class Mammalia; order Artiodactyla; family Delphinidae; genus Pseudorca; species Pseudorca crassidens. The sequence continues at coordinate 153,851,890 of NC_090297.1, forward strand.
AAGAGGTGAGCCCAACCACACAAGGCCACGTAAGGCCTCTGGGACTCATTGAAGGCCATCGTGTCTTCCCTTGGCCTCCTGGGAACCCCCTGGCCCCAGGATGCAGCTTCCGTAGCCCAGGGCAACCGGCGGAGGGGGGCGGGCGGGGCTGCAGGAGGGTGGAATGCCGAGGTCACAGAGGGTGTGGGTGTGGCCACCTCTGCTGTGACTGAACCAAGGGCAGGGGGGCAGGGCGTCCAGGGCAGGGCCCTCAGAGCCCGGTAGGCCCAGGGGGGCGGCGCAAGCACCTAGGCCCAGGCCTAAGAGCGCCTTCTTGGTCTGCCGCGGCAGGCCGGCCTCTCGCCTTGCCACTCAGGCCGCCCTCCCACTTGAAGTGTGTGTGGCACGCGTCCGCGGAGTACACCTCGCTGCACAGGTAGCCGTGGGACTGGGCGTCGTAGCTTCCTGCGGGGCGGCCGGAGGTCCCGCAGGCGGGTGGGTCCCTGGCACAGACGCGCGGAGCGGCTCCCGCCCGGCCCCCCTGAGAACCGTCGCCGTTCCGTAAGGCGGGGCGCCTGCTTCAGAATGTAAATCACGTGTCCGCTCTATGGATACGCTGTTTAGTTTACCAGGCAAGACTTTCTTGGTGAAAGAAGCAGCGTTGGCTTGCATTCTCGAGCAGGCTTCTCATCTGGCTGTGCCCTGGTACGCTCTCTCTGGGTGTGCTAGTCCGCAGGGCAGGGCATCCCCTGGGCAGGGTGGAGCGTGATCTCTGCGGCCTCGTCCTGCAGCTCCTTCCTTTCATTCTCAATCATCCTGCCCACGGTGGCCTCCTCTCAGGCCTGCATACTTACAACGGCGCATTGCCCGTGCTGCCCCTCTGCAGGAAGTGTCCCTCTGTTTAGTTTGCAGCTGACTGATGCCGCCTCACCCTTCTCATCTCTTCTCAGGTGTCACTTGGTCAAGAAAGCGTCCCCTTACCTACTCAACTCATCACGTCCCCCTACCGTAGCTCACGTGACACCACGCACCTCTCGCTTATGGCCGTCGTCGCCTTTCACATCCAGTTTCAGGTAGGTAAGTTTACCCCGTGGTCCGTGAGGAAGAAGAGATCACGCCTGTTTTGCTTACTCTTGATTCCCAGCGACTAGCCCGGTTACTGATAACCTCTGTTAGAGGAGAGAAAGGAATGCACCCAATCCCTGGTGAAGCCCTGACCGTTTTCCTTTCTAGTGTCCCTCGTACTCCTCCCTGCCATCTGTGTCGCCCTTACTCCGCGTCTACCGTTTATGAGTTTACACCTGGGTTACGGTGACTGCTTCGGAGAATCGCATGCCTTTCTACCTCCCTCGCTGCGACCTCTCCCACGCCTCCCAGGGCTCTTGGGTTATGCCCTTGCCCTCTTCCGAGCCGTCCGTGGCACCCGCTGTCATCCCCATACGGCCAAGCTCCTAAGACTGACACTCTAGGCCCTCCGTAATTTGGCTTCAGTTTCACTTTCTAGACGTTTCAAGGAAGAGCGGGGTCTAAATATCTGTGCACCTCTGCTCCGTTTCATATCTACCCACGAGGTTAATTTTTTTGTTTCTTCCAGTCCACCTATTTTGGACCTCCTTCTCTGCGAAGACTTCACTGAGAATCCAAGCGATTTGTGGATCCCTTCTCTCCCCTGAAGCTGTAAACAGTTTAACAAGACATGTGCGGAACTGCCGTAAGGTAATCTACATCTTGTCTCCCTCTCTGGTATCTAACCTCCCCGCGAATGGGGGTACGTCTCCGTGTTCTGTGCGGTTTTCAGCACGGTACTCTCTGCACGTAGTGGATATTTGCTTTGGTAAGTGGACGAATAAGTGAATGAGTCACCAAGATAAGGGTATTGTCTCATTCTTTCTCGCTTTTTCCACTTTCAAGTTTCTTTAGTTAGTTTCCTCAGACAAAAGGTTTCTTTGTAGCTACACAGTGGCCAGGTCCACAGAATGTTGCAGATAGCTGCTGAAAACATCCCTCCTCCACTTGAGAATGGCTTGCTCTCCCTCTCAAGCGGAGAGAGCTGGGATTCGATATTTAATTAAGTGCCTCTGTTCACTTGGCATTTAGAGGCACTAGGGGGCGTTAGTGCTCTACAGCCGGTGAAATGCCTGTTTCGTTTGTGATTTTCCTTTGTGGAAAACAACTATCCACAGAGTGTTTTGTGCCAATTTTCCATCCTTTTAGATTGTCGGAAAGCATTTTACCTACGTAGAAACAGAAAACGAATAGAAAGAGCGTTGCTTTGCGTTTAATAAAAGCTTAGGGTGGTCTCGGTGGTACGTTAGTGAAGTTATCTGGGGACACCTTAGCCACGTACATTGTGTTGGAGAGGCACCGAGAATTCAGGAGTTCTCAAAGTTCGAGGACACAGTTGCCTTACACGTAGGCTCGGTGGCAGCCGTGGACATGGCAGTGATTTGGAGAATGTTGTATTAGTCGGCTCTTGCTGTGATAATGCTTTGCAACAAATCTCCCCAAAACTCACTTACGTAAAGAAGAATCTAGTTTCCTCGGACCTGTGGGCTAGCTGCAGCGGCTCTCTTGTAGACCTCTCGATGGCGGGTGTTGCTCCATGCCGTGGGTCAGTTTGAGGTCTGTCCCGCACACCTTACCGTGGAGCCCAACTGTGAGGCTGCAGGTCCCCGTCTTCTCGCAGAGTTCACTGGAAGGTAAGAGGTGAGCCCAACCACACAAGGCCACGTAAGGCCTCTGCGACTCATTGAAGGCCATCGTGTCTTCCCTTGGCCTCCTGGGAACCCCCTGGCCCCAGGATGCAGCTTCCGTAGCCCAGGGCAACCGGCGGAGGGGGGCGGGCGGGGCTGCAGGAGGGTGGAATGCCGAGGTCACAGAGGGTGTGGGTGTGGCCACCTCTGCTGTGACTGAACCAAGGGCAGGGGGGCAGGGCGTCCAGGGCAGGGCCCTCAGAGCCCGGTAGGCCCAGGGGGGCGGCGCAAGCACCTAGGCCCAGGCCTAAGAGCGCCTTCTTGGTCTGCCGCGGCAGGCCGGCCTCTCGCCTTGCCACTCAGGCCGCCCTCCCACTTGAAGTGTGTGTGGCACGCGTCCGCGGAGTACACCTCGCTGCACAGGTAGCCGTGGGACTGGGCGTCGTAGCTTCCTGCGGGGCGGCCGGAGGTCCCGCAGGCGGGTGGGTCCCTGGCACAGACGCGCGGAGCGGCTCCCGCCCGGCCCCCCTGAGAACCGTCGCCGTTCCGTAAGGCGGGGCGCCTGCTTCAGAATGTAAATCACGTGTCCGCTCTATGGATACGCTGTTTAGTTTACCAGGCAAGACTTTCTTGGTGAAAGAAGCAGCGTTGGCTTGCATTCTCGAGCAGGCTTCTCATCTGGCTGTGCCCTGGTACGCTCTCTCTGGGTGTGCTAGTCCGCAGGGCAGGGCATCCCCTGGGCAGGGTGGAGCGTGATCTCTGCGGCCTCGTCCTGCAGCTCCTTCCTTTCATTCTCAATCATCCTGCCCACGGTGGCCTCCTCTCAGGCCTGCATACTTACAACGGCGCATTGCCCGTGCTGCCCCTCTGCAGGAAGTGTCCCTCTGTTTAGTTTGCAGCTGACTGATGCCGCCTCACCCTTCTCATCTCTTCTCAGGTGTCACTTGGTCAAGAAAGCGTCCCCTTACCTACTCAACTCATCACGTCCCCCTACCGTAGCTCACGTGACACCACGCACCTCTCGCTTATGGCCGTCGTCGCCTTTCACATCCAGTTTCAGGTAGGTAAGTTTACCCCGTGGTCCGTGAGGAAGAAGAGATCACGCCTGTTTTGCTTACTCTTGATTCCCAGCGACTAGCCCGGTTACTGATAAACTCTGTTAGAGGAGAGAAAGGAATGCACCCAATCCCTGGTGAAGCCCTGACCGTTTTCCTTTCTAGTGTCCCTCGTACTCCTCCCTGCCATCTGTGTCGCCCTTACTCCGCGTCTACCGTTTATGAGTTTACACCTGGGTTACGGTGACTGCTTCGGAGAATCGCATGCCTTTCTACCTCCCTCGCTGCGACCTCTCCCACGCCTCCCAGGGCTCTTGGGTTATGCCCTTGCCCTCTTCCGAGCCGTCCGTGGCACCCGCTGTCATCCCCATACGGCCAAGCTCCTAAGACTGACACTCAAGGCCCTCCGTAATTTGGCTTCAGTTTCACTTTCTAGACGTTTCAAGGAAGAGCGGGGTCTAAATATCTGTGCACCTCTGCTCCATTTCATATCTACCCACGAGGTTAATTTTTTTGTTTCTTCCAGTCCACCTATTTTGGACCTCCTTCTCTGCGAAGACTTCACTGAGAATCCAAGCGATTTGTGGATCCCTTCTCTCCCCTGAAGCTGTAAACAGTTTAACAAGACATGTGCGGAACTGCCGTAAGGTAATCTACATCTTGTCTCCCTCTCTGGTATCTAACCTCCCCGCGAGTGGGGGTACGTCTCCGTGTTCTGTGCGGTTTTCAGCACGGTACTCTCTGCACGTAGTGGATATTTGCTTTGGTAAGTGGACGAATAAGTGAATGAGTCACCAAGATAAGGGTATTGTCTCATTCTTTCTCGCTTTTTCCACTTTCAAGTTTCTTTAGTTAGTTTCCTCAGACAAAAGGTTTCTTTGTAGCTACACAGTGGCCAGGTCCACAGAATGTTGCAGATAGCTGCTGAAAACATCCCTCCTCCACTTGAGAATGGCTTGCTCTCCCTCTCAAGCGGAGAGAGCTGGGATTCGATATTTAATTAAGTGCCTCTGTTCACTTGGCATTTAGAGGCACTAGGGGGCGTTAGTGCTCTACAGCCGGTGAAATGCCTGTTTCGTTTGTGATTTTCCTTTGTGGAAAACAACTATCCACAGAGTGTTTTGTGCCAATTTTCCATCCTTTTAGATTGTCGGAAAGCATTTTACCTACGTAGAAACAGAAAACGAATAGAAAGAGCGTTGCTTTGCGTTTAATAAAAGCTTAGGGTGGTCTCGGTGGTACGTTAGTGAAGTTATCTGGGGACACCTTAGCCACGTACATTGTGTTGGAGAGGCACCGAGAATTCAGGAGTTCTCAAAGTTCGAGGACACAGTTGCCTTACACGTAGGCTCGGTGGCAGCCGTGGACATGGCAGTGATTTGGAGAATGTTGTATTAGTCGGCTCTTGCTGTGATAATGCTTTGCAACAAATCTCCCCAAAACTCACTTACGTAAAGAAGAATCTAGTTTCCTCGGACCTGTGGGCTAGCTGCAGCGGCTCTCTTGTAGACCTCTCGATGGCGGGTGTTGCTCCATGCCGTGGGTCAGTTTGAGGTCTGTCCCGCACACCTTACCGTGGAGCCCAACTGTGAGGCTGCAGGTCCCCGTCTTCTCGCAGAGTTCACTGGAAGGTAAGAGGTGAGCCCAACCACACAAGGCCACGTAAGGCCTCTGCGACTCATTGAAGGCCATCGTGTCTTCCCTTGGCCTCCTGGGAACCCCCTGGCCCCAGGATGCAGCTTCCGTAGCCCAGGGCAACCGGCGGAGGGGGGCGGGCGGGGCTGCAGGAGGGTGGAACGCCGAGGTCACAGAGGGTGTGGGTGTGGCCACCTCTGCTGTGACTGAACCAAGGGCAGGGGGGCAGGGGGTCCAGGGCAGGGCCCTCAGAGCCCGGTAGGCCCAGGGGGGCGGCGCAAGCACCTAGGCCCAGGCCGAAGAGCACCTTCTTGGTCTGCGCGGCAGGCCGGCCTCTCGCCTTGCCACTCAGGCCGCCCTCCCACTTGAAGTGTGTGTGGCACGCGTCCGCGGAGTACACCTCGCTGCACAGGTAGCCGTGGGACTGGGCGTCGTAGCTTCCTGCGGGGCGGCCGGAGGTCCCGCAGGCGGGTGGGTCCCTGGCACAGACGCGCGGAGCGGCTCCCGCCCGGCCCCCCTGAGAACCGTCGCCGTTCCGTAAGGCGGGGCGCCTGCTTCAGAATGTAAATCACGTGTCCGCTCTATGGATACGCTGTTTAGTTTACCAGGCAAGACTTTCTTGGTGAAAGAAGCAGCGTTGGCTTGCATTCTCGAGCAGGCTTCTCATCTGGCTGTGCCCTGGTACGCTCTCTCTGGGTGTGCTAGTCCGCAGGGCAGGGCATCCCCTGGGCAGGGTGGAGCGTGATCTCTGCGGCCTCGTCCTGCAGCTCCTTCCTTTCATTCTCAATCATCCTGCCCACGGTGGCCTCCTCTCAGGCCTGCATACTTACAACGGCGCATTGCCCATGCTGCCCCTCTGCAGGAAGTGTCCCTCTGTTTAGTTTGCAGCTGACTGATGCCGCCTCACCCTTCTCATCTCTTCTCAGGTGTCACTTGGTCAAGAAAGCGTCCCCTTACCTACTCAACTCATCACGTCCCCCTACCGTAGCTCACGTGACACCACGCACCTCTCGCTTATGGCCGTCGTCGCCTTTCACATCCAGTTTCAGGTAGGTAAGTTTACCCCGTGGTCCGTGAGGAAGAAGAGATCACGCCTGTTTTGCTTACTCTTGATTCCCAGCGACTAGCCCGGTTACTGATAAACTCTGTTAGAGGAGAGAAAGGAATGCACCCAATCCCTGGTGAAGCCCTGACCGTTTTCCTTTCTAGTGTCCCTCGTACTCCTCCCTGCCATCTGTGTCGCCCTTACTCCGCGTCTACTGTTTATGAGTTTACACCTGGGTTACGGTGACTGCTTCGGAGAATCGCATGCCTTTCTACCTCCCTCGCTGCGACCTCTCCCACGCCTCCCAGGGCTCTTGGGTTATGCCCTTGCCCTCTTCCGAGCCGTCCGTGGCACCCGCTGTCATCCCCATACGGCCAAGCTCCTAAGACTGACACTCTAGGCCCTCCGTAATTTGGCTTCAGTTTCACTTTCTAGACGTTTCAAGGAAGAGCGGGGTCTAAATATCTGTGCACCTCTGCTCCGTTTCATATCTACCCACGAGGTTAATTTTTTTGTTTCTTCCAGTCCACCTATTTTGGACCTCCTTCTCTGCGAAGACTTCACTGAGAATCCAAGCGATTTGTGGATCCCTTCTCTCCCCTGAAGCTGTAAACAGTTTAACAAGACATGTGCGGAACTGCCGTAAGGTAATCTACATCTTGTCTCCCTCTCTGGTATCTAACCTCCCCGCGAATGGGGGTACGTCTCCGTGTTCTGTGCGGTTTTCAGCACGGTACTCTCTGCACGTAGTGGATATTTGCTTTGGTAAGTGGACGAATAAGTGAATGAGTCACCAAGATAAGGGTATTGTCTCATTCTTTCTCGCTTTTTCCACTTTCAAGTTTCTTTAGTTAGTTTCCTCAGACAAAAGGTTTCTTTGTAGCTACACAGTGGCCAGGTCCACAGAATGTTGCAGATAGCTGCTGAAAACATCCCTCCTCCACTTGAGAATGGCTTGCTCTCCCTCTCAAGCGGAGAGAGCTGGGATTCGATATTTAATTAAGTGCCTCTGTTCACTTGGCATTTAGAGGCACTAGGGGGCGTTAGTGCTCTACAGCCGGTGAAATGCCTGTTTCGTTTGTGATTTTCCTTTGTGGAAAACAACTATCCACAGAGTGTTTTGTGCCAATTTTCCATCCTTTTAGATTGTCGGAAAGCATTTTACCTACGTAGAAACAGAAAACGAATAGAAAGAGCGTTGCTTTGCGTTTAATAAAAGCTTAGGGTGGTCTCGGTGGTACGTTAGTGAAGTTATCTGGGGACACCTTAGCCACGTACATTGTGTTGGAGAGGCACCGAGAATTCAGGAGTTCTCAAAGTTCGAGGACACAGTTGCCTTACACGTAGGCTCGGTGGCAGCCGTGGACATGGCAGTGATTTGGAGAATGTTGTATTAGTCGGCTCTTGCTGTGATAATGCTTTGCAACAAATCTCCCCAAAACTCACTTACGTAAAGAAGAATCTAGTTTCCTCGGACCTGTGGGCTAGCTGCAGCGGCTCTCTTGTAGACCTCTCGATGGCGGGTGTTGCTCCATGCCGTGGGTCAGTTTGAGGTCTGTCCCGCACACCTTACCGTGGAGCCCAACTGTGAGGCTGCAGGTCCCCGTCTTCTCGCAGAGTTCACTGGAAGGTAAGAGGTGAGCCCAACCACACAAGGCCACGTAAGGCCTCTGGGACTCATTGAAGGCCATCGTGTCTTCCCTTGGCCTCCTGGGAACCCCCTGGCCCCAGGATGCAGCTTCCGTAGCCCAGGGCAACCGGCGGAGGGGGGCGGGCGGGGCTGCAGGAGGGTGGAATGCCGAGGTCACAGAGGGTGTGGGTGTGGCCACCTCTGCTGTGACTGAACCAAGGGCAGGGGGGCAGGGCGTCCAGGGCAGGGCCCTCAGAGCCCGGTAGGCCCAGGGGGGCGGCGCAAGCACCTAGGCCCAGGCCTAAGAGCGCCTTCTTGGTCTGCCGCGGCAGGCCGGCCTCTCGCCTTGCCACTCAGGCCGCCCTCCCACTTGAAGTGTGTGTGGCACGCGTCCGCGGAGTACACCTCGCTGCACAGGTAGCCGTGGGACTGGGCGTCGTAGCTTCCTGCGGGGCGGCCGGAGGTCCCGCAGGCGGGTGGGTCCCTGGCACAGACGCGCGGAGCGGCTCCCGCCCGGCCCCCCTGAGAACCGTCGCCGTTCCGTAAGGCGGGGCGCCTGCTTCAGAATGTAAATCACGTGTCCGCTCTATGGATACGCTGTTTAGTTTACCAGGCAAGACTTTCTTGGTGAAAGAAGCAGCGTTGGCTTGCATTCTCGAGCAGGCTTCTCATCTGGCTGTGCCCTGGTACGCTCTCTCTGGGTGTGCTAGTCCGCAGGGCAGGGCATCCCCTGGGCAGGGTGGAGCGTGATCTCTGCGGCCTCGTCCTGCAGCTCCTTCCTTTCATTCTCAATCATCCTGCCCACGGTGGCCTCCTCTCAGGCCTGCATACTTACAACGGCGCATTGCCCGTGCTGCCCCTCTGCAGGAAGTGTCCCTCTGTTTAGTTTGCAGCTGACTGATGCCGCCTCACCCTTCTCATCTCTTCTCAGGTGTCACTTGGTCAAGAAAGCGTCCCCTTACCTACTCAACTCATCACGTCCCCCTACCGTAGCTCACGTGACACCACGCACCTCTCGCTTATGGCCGTCGTCGCCTTTCACATCCAGTTTCAGGTAGGTAAGTTTACCCCGTGGTCCGTGAGGAAGAAGAGATCACGCCTGTTTTGCTTACTCTTGATTCCCAGCGACTAGCCCGGTTACTGATAACCTCTGTTAGAGGAGAGAAAGGAATGCACCCAATCCCTGGTGAAGCCCTGACCGTTTTCCTTTCTAGTGTCCCTCGTACTCCTCCCTGCCATCTGTGTCGCCCTTACTCCGCGTCTACCGTTTATGAGTTTACACCTGGGTTACGGTGACTGCTTCGGAGAATCGCATGCCTTTCTACCTCCCTCGCTGCGACCTCTCCCACGCCTCCCAGGGCTCTTGGGTTATGCCCTTGCCCTCTTCCGAGCCGTCCGTGGCACCCGCTGTCATCCCCATACGGCCAAGCTCCTAAGACTGACACTCTAGGCCCTCCGTAATTTGGCTTCAGTTTCACTTTCTAGACGTTTCAAGGAAGAGCGGGGTCTAAATATCTGTGCACCTCTGCTCCGTTTCATATCTACCCACGAGGTTAATTTTTTTGTTTCTTCCAGTCCACCTATTTTGGACCTCCTTCTCTGCGAAGACTTCACTGAGAATCCAAGCGATTTGTGGATCCCTTCTCTCCCCTGAAGCTGTAAACAGTTTAACAAGACATGTGCGGAACTGCCGTAAGGTAATCTACATCTTGTCTCCCTCTCTGGTATCTAACCTCCCCGCGAATGGGGGTACGTCTCCGTGTTCTGTGCGGTTTTCAGCACGGTACTCTCTGCACGTAGTGGATATTTGCTTTGGTAAGTGGACGAATAAGTGAATGAGTCACCAAGATAAGGGTATTGTCTCATTCTTTCTCGCTTTTTCCACTTTCAAGTTTCTTTAGTTAGTTTCCTCAGACAAAAGGTTTCTTTGTAGCTACACAGTGGCCAGGTCCACAGAATGTTGCAGATAGCTGCTGAAAACATCCCTCCTCCACTTGAGAATGGCTTGCTCTCCCTCTCAAGCGGAGAGAGCTGGGATTCGATATTTAATTAAGTGCCTCTGTTCACTTGGCATTTAGAGGCACTAGGGGGCGTTAGTGCTCTACAGCCGGTGAAATGCCTGTTTCGTTTGTGATTTTCCTTTGTGGAAAACAACTATCCACAGAGTGTTTTGTGCCAATTTTCCATCCTTTTAGATTGTCGGAAAGCATTTTACCTACGTAGAAACAGAAAACGAATAGAAAGAGCGTTGCTTTGCGTTTAATAAAAGCTTAGGGTGGTCTCGGTGGTACGTTAGTGAAGTTATCTGGGGACACCTTAGCCACGTACATTGTGTTGGAGAGGCACCGAGAATTCAGGAGTTCTCAAAGTTCGAGGACACAGTTGCCTTACACGTAGGCTCGGTGGCAGCCGTGGACATGGCAGTGATTTGGAGAATGTTGTATTAGTCGGCTCTTGCTGTGATAATGCTTTGCAACAAATCTCCCCAAAACTCACTTACGTAAAGAAGAATCTAGTTTCCTCGGACCTGTGGGCTAGCTGCAGCGGCTCTCTTGTAGACCTCTCGATGGCGGGTGTTGCTCCATGCCGTGGGTCAGTTTGAGGTCTGTCCCGCACACCTTACCGTGGAGCCCAACTGTGAGGCTGCAGGTCCCCGTCTTCTCGCAGAGTTCACTGGAAGGTAAGAGGTGAGCCCAACCACACAAGGCCACGTAAGGCCTCTGGGACTCATTGAAGGCCATCGTGTCTTCCCTTGGCCTCCTGGGAACCCCCTGGGCCCAGGATGCAGCTTCCGTAGCCCAGGGCAACCGGCGGAGGGGGGCGGGCGGGGCTGCAGGAGGGTGGAATGCCGAGGTCACAGAGGGTGTGGGTGTGGCCACCTCTGCTGTGACTGAACCAAGGGCAGGGGGGCAGGGCGTCCAGGGCAGGGCCCTCAGAGCCCGGTAGGCCCAGGGGGGCGGCGCAAGCACCTAGGCCCAGGCCTAAGAGCGCCTTCTTGGTCTGCCGCGGCAGGCCGGCCTCTCGCCTTGCCACTCAGGCCGCCCTCCCACTTGAAGTGTGTGTGGCACGCGTCCGCGGAGTACACCTCGCTGCACAGGTAGCCGTGGGACTGGGCGTCGTAGCTTCCTGCGGGGCGGCCGGAGGTCCCGCAGGCGGGTGGGTCCCTGGCACAGACGCGCGGAGCGGCTCCCGCCCGGCCCCCCTGAGAACCGTCGCCGTTCCGTAAGGCGGGGCGCCTGCTTCAGAATGTAAATCACGTGTCCGCTCTATGGATACGCTGTTTAGTTTACCAGGCAAGACTTTCTTGGTGAAAGAAGCAGCGTTGGCTTGCATTCTCGAGCAGGCTTCTCATCTGGCTGTGCCCTGGTACGCTCTCTCTGGGTGTGCTAGTCCGCAGGGCAGGGCATCCCCTGGGCAGGGTGGAGCGTGATCTCTGCGGCCTCGTCCTGCAGCTCCTTCCTTTCATTCTCAATCATCCTGCCCACGGTGGCCTCCTCTCAGGCCTGCATACTTACAACGGCGCATTGCCCGTGCTGCCCCTCTGCAGGAAGCGTCCCTCTGTTTAGTTTGCAGCTGACTGATGCCGCCTCACCCTTCTCATCTCTTCTCAGGTGTCACTTGGTCAAGAAAGCGTCCCCTTACCTACTCAACTCATCACGTCCCCCTACCGTAGCTCACGTGACACCACGCACCTCTCGCTTATGGCCGTCGTCGCCTTTCACATCCAGTTTCAGGTAGGTAAGTTTACCCCGTGGTCCGTGAGGAAGAAGAGATCACGCCTGTTTTGCTTACTCTTGATTCCCAGCGACTAGCCCGGTTACTGATAACCTCTGTTAGAGGAGAGAAAGGAATGCACCCAATCCCTGGTGAAGCCCTGACCGTTTTCCTTTCTAGTGTCCCTCGTACTCCTCCCTGCCATCTGTGTCGCCCTTACTCCGCGTCTACCGTTTATGAGTTTACACCTGGGTTACGGTGACTGCTTCGGAGAATCGCATGCCTTTCTACCTCCCTCGCTGCGACCTCTCCCACGCCTCCCAGGGCTCTTGGGTTATGCCCTTGCCCTCTTCCGAGCCGTCCGTGGCACCCGCTGTCATCCCCATACGGCCAAGCTCCTAAGACTGACACTCAAGGCCCTCCGTAATTTGGCTTCAGTTTCACTTTCTAGACGTTTCAAGGAAGAGCGGGGTCTAAATATCTGTGCACCTCTGCTCCGTTTCATATCTACCCACGAGGTTAATTTTTTTGTTTCTTCCAGTCCACCTATTTTGGACCTCCTTCTCTGCGAAGACTTCACTGAGAATCCAAGCGATTTGTGGATCCCTTCTCTCCCCTGAAGCTGTAAACAGTTTAACAAGACATGTGCGGAACTGCCGTAAGGTAATCTACATCTTGTCTCCCTCTCTGGTATCTAACCTCCCCGCGAATGGGGGTACGTCTCCGTGTTCTGTGCGGTTTTCAGCACGGTACTCTCTGCACGTAGTGGATATTTGCTTTGGTAAGTGGACGAATAAGTGAATGAGTCACCAAGATAAGGGTATTGTCTCATTCTTTCTCGCTTTTTCCACTTTCAAGTTTCTTTAGTTAGTTTCCTCAGACAAAAGGTTTCTTTGTAGCTACACAGTGGCCAGGTCCACAGAATGTTGCAGATAGCTGCTGAAAACATCCCTCCTCCACTTGAGAATGGCTTGCTCTCCCTCTCAAGCGGAGAGAGCTGGGATTCGATATTTAATTAAGTGCCTCTGTTCACTTGGCATTTAGAGGCACTAGGGGGCGTTAGTGCTCTACAGCCGGTGAAATGCCTGTTTCGTTTGTGATTTTCCTTTGTGGAAAACAACTATCCACAGAGTGTTTTGTGCCAATTTTCCATCCTTTTAGATTGTCGGAAAGCATTTTACCTACGTAGAAACAGAAAACGAATAGAAAGAGCGTTGCTTTGCGTTTAATAAAAGCTTAGGGTGGTCTCGGTGGTACGTTAGTGAAGTTATCTGGGGACACCTTAGCCACGTACATTGTGTTGGAGAGGCACCGAGAATTCAGGAGTTCTCAAAGTTCGAGGACACAGTTGCCTTACACGTAGGCTCGGTGGCAGCCGTGGACATGGCAGTGATTTGGAGAATGTTGTATTAGTCGGCTCTTGCTGTGATAATGCTTTGCAACAAATCTCCCCAAAACTCACTTACGTAAAGAAGAATCTAGTTTCCTCGGACCTGTGGGCTAGCTGCAGCGGCTCTCTTGTAGACCTCTCGATGGCGGGTGTTGCTCCATGCCGTGGGTCAGTTTGAGGTCTGTCCCGCACACCTTACCGTGGAGCCCAACTGTGAGGCTGCAGGTCCCCGTCTTCTCGCAGAGTTCACTGGAAGGTAAGAGGTGAGCCCAACCACACAAGGCCACGTAAGGCCTCTGGGACTCATTGAAGGCCATCGTGTCTTCCCTTGGCCTCCTGGGAACCCCCTGGCCCCAGGATGCAGCTTCCGTAGCCCAGGGCAACCGGCGGAGGGGGGCGGGCGGGGCTGCAGGAGGGTGGAATGCCGAGGTCACAGAGGGTGTGGGTGTGGCCACCTCTGCTGTGACTGAACCAAGGGCAGGGGGGCAGGGCGTCCAGGGCAGGGCCCTCAGAGCCCGGTAGGCCCAGGGGGGCGGCGCAAGCACCTAGGCCCAGGCCTAAGAGCGCCTTCTTGGTCTGCCGCGGCAGGCCGGCCTCTCGCCTTGCCACTCAGGCCGCCCTCCCACTTGAAGTGTGTGTGGCACGCGTCCGCGGAGTACACCTCGCTGCACAGGTAGCCGTGGGACTGGGCGTCGTAGCTTCCTGCGGGGCGGCCGGAGGTCCCGCAGGCGGGTGGGTCCCTGGCACAGACGCGCGGAGCGGCTCCCGCCCGGCCCCCCTGAGAACCGTCGCCGTTCCGTAAGGCGGGGCGCCTGCTTCAGAATGTAAATCACATGTCCGCTCTATGGATACGCTGTTTAGTTTACCAGGCAAGACTTTCTTGGTGAAAGAAGCAGCGTTGGCTTGCATTCTCGAGCAGGCTTCTCATCTGGCTGTGCCCTGGTACGCTCTCTCTGGGTGTGCTAGTCCGCAGGGCAGGGCATCCCCTGGGCAGGGTGGAGCGTGATCTCTGCGGCCTCGTCCTGCAGCTCCTTCCTTTCATTCTCAATCATCCTGCCCACGGTGGCCTCCTCTCAGGCCTGCATACTTACAACGGCGCATTGCCCGTGCTGCCCCTCTGCAGGAAGTGTCCCTCTGTTTAGTTTGCAGCTGACTGATGCCGCCTCACCCTTCTCATCTCTTCTCAGGTGTCACTTGGTCAAGAAAGCGTCCCCTTACCTACTCAACTCATCACGTCCCCCTACCGTAGCTCACGTGACACCACGCACCTCTCGCTTATGGCCGTCGTCGCCTTTCACATCCAGTTTCAGGTAGGTAAGTTTACCCCGTGGTCCGTGAGGAAGAAGAGATCACGCCTGTTTTGCTTACTCTTGATTCCCAGCGACTAGCCCGGTTACTGATAACCTCTGTTAGAGGAGAGAAAGGAATGCACCCAATCCCTGGTGAAGCCCTGACCGTTTTCCTTTCTAGTGTCCCTCGTACTCCTCCCTGCCATCTGTGTCGCCCTTGCTCCGCGTCTACCGTTTATGAGTTTACACCTGGGTTACGGTGACTGCTTCGGAGAATCGCATGCCTTTCTACCTCCCTCGCTGCGACCTCTCCCACGCCTCCCAGGGCTCTTGGGTTATGCCCTTGCCCTCTTCCGAGCCGTCCGTGGCACCCGCTGTCATCCCCATACGGCCAAGCTCCTAAGACTGACACTCAAGGCCCTCCGTAATTTGGCTTCAGTTTCACTTTCTAGACGTTTCAAGGAAGAGCGGGGTCTAAATATCTGTGCACCTCTGCTCCGTTTCATATCTACCCACGAGGTTAATTTTTTTGTTTCTTCCAGTCCACCTATTTTGGACCTCCTTCTCTGCGAAGACTTCACTGAGAATCCAAGCGATTTGTGGATCCCTTCTCTCCCCTGAAGCTGTAAACAGTTTAACAAGACATGTGCGGAACTGCCGTAAGGTAATCTACATCTTGTCTCCCTCTCTGGTATCTAACCTCCCCGCGAATGGGGGTACGTCTCCGTGTTCTGTGCGGTTTTCAGCACGGTACTCTCTGCACGTAGTGGATATTTGCTTTGGTAAGTGGACGAATAAGTGAATGAGTCACCAAGATAAGGGTATTGTCTCATTCTTTCTCGCTTTTTCCACTTTCAAGTTTCTTTAGTTAGTTTCCTCAGACAAAAGGTTTCTTTGTAGCTACACAGTGGCCAGGTCCACAGAATGTTGCAGATAGCTGCTGAAAACATCCCTCCTCCACTTGAGAATGGCTTGCTCTCCCTCTCAAGCGGAGAGAGCTGGGATTCGATATTTAATTAAGTGCCTCTGTTCACTTGGCATTTAGAGGCACTAGGGGGCGTTAGTGCTCTACAGCCGGTGAAATGCCTGTTTCGTTTGTGATTTTCCTTTGTGGAAAACAACTATCCACAGAGTGTTTTGTGCCAATTTTCCATCCTTTTAGATTGTCGGAAAGCATTTTACCTACGTAGAAACAGAAAACGAATAGAAAGAGCGTTGCTTTGCGTTTAATAAAAGCTTAGGGTGGTCTCGGTGGTACGTTAGTGAAGTTATCTGGGGACACCTTAGCCACGTACATTGTGTTGGAGAGGCACCGAGAATTCAGGAGTTCTCAAAGTTCGAGGACACAGTTGCCTTACACGTAGGCTCGGTGGCAGCCGTGGACATGGCAGTGATTTGGAGAATGTTGTATTAGTCGGCTCTTGCTGTGATAATGCTTTGCAACAAATCTCCCCAAAACTCACTTACGTAAAGAAGAATCTAGTTTCCTCGGACCTGTGGGCTAGCTGCAGCGGCTCTCTTGTAGACCTCTCGATGGCGGGTGTTGCTCCATGCCGTGGGTCAGTTTGAGGTCTGTCCCGCACACCTTACCGTGGAGCCCAACTGTGAGGCTGCAGGTCCCCGTCTTCTCGCAGAGTTCACTGGAAGGTAAGAGGTGAGCCCAACCACACAAGGCCACGTAAGGCCTCTGCGACTCATTGAAGGCCATCGTGTCTTCCCTTGGCCTCCTGGGAACCCCCTGGCCCCAGGATGCAGCTTCCGTAGCCCAGGGCAACCGGCGGAGGGGGGCGGGCGGGGCTGCAGGAGGGTGGAATGCCGAGGTCACAGAGGGTGTGGGTGTGGCCACCTCTGCTGTGACTGAACCAAGGGCAGGGGGGCAGGGCGTCCAGGGCAGGGCCCTCAGAGCCCGGTAGGCCCAGGGGGGCGGCGCAAGCACCTAGGCCCAGGCCTAAGAGCGCCTTCTTGGTCTGCCGCGGCAGGCCGGCCTCTCGCCTTGCCACTCAGGCCGCCCTCCCACTTGAAGTGTGTGTGGCACGCGTCCGCGGAGTACACCTCGCTGCACAGGTAGCCGTGGGACTGGGCGTCGTAGCTTCCTGCGGGGCGGCCGGAGGTCCCGCAGGCGGGTGGGTCCCTGGCACAGACGCGCGGAGCGGCTCCCGCCCGGCCCCCCTGAGAACCGTCGCCGTTCCGTAAGGCGGGGCGCCTGCTTCAGAATGTAAATCACGTGTCCGCTCTATGGATACGCTGTTTAGTTTACCAGGCAAGACTTTCTTGGTGAAAGAAGCAGCGTTGGCTTGCATTCTCGAGCAGGCTTCTCATCTGGCTGTGCCCTGGTACGCTCTCTCTGGGTGTGCTAGTCCGCAGGGCAGGGCATCCCCTGGGCAGGGTGGAGCGTGATCTCTGCGGCCTCGTCCTGCAGCTCCTTCCTTTCATTCTCAATCATCCTGCCCACGGTGGCCTCCTCTCAGGCCTGCATACTTACAACGGCGCATTGCCCGTGCTGCCCCTCTGCAGGAAGTGTCCCTCTGTTTAGTTTGCAGCTGACTGATGCCGCCTCACCCTTCTCATCTCTTCTCAGGTGTCACTTGGTCAAGAAAGCGTCCCCTTACCTACTCAACTCATCACGTCCCCCTACCGTAGCTCACGTGACACCACGCACCTCTCGCTTATGGCCGTCGTCGCCTTTCACATCCAGTTTCAGGTAGGTAAGTTTACCCCGTGGTCCGTGAGGAAGAAGAGATCACGCCTGTTTTGCTTACTCTTGATTCCCAGCGACTAGCCCGGTTACTGATAACCTCTGTTAGAGGAGAGAAAGGAATGCACCCAATCCCTGGTGAAGCCCTGACCGTTTTCCTTTCTAGTGTCCCTCGTACTCCTCCCTGCCATCTGTGTCGCCCTTACTCCGCGTCTACCGTTTATGAGTTTACACCTGGGTTACGGTGACTGCTTCGGAGAATCGCATGCCTTTCTACCTCCCTCGCTGCGACCTCTCCCACGCCTCCCAGGGCTCTTGGGTTATGCCCTTGCCCTCTTCCGAGCCGTCCGTGGCACCCGCTGTCATCCCCATACGGCCAAGCTCCTAAGACTGACACTCTAGGCCCTCCGTAATCTGGCTTCAGTTTCACTTTCTAGACGTTTCAAGGAAGAGCGGGGTCTAAATATCTGTGCACCTCTGCTCCGTTTCATATCTACCCACGAGGTTAATTTTTTTGTTTCTTCCAGTCCACCTATTTTGGACCTCCTTCTCTGCGAAGACTTCACTGAGAATCCAAGCGATTTGTGGATCCCTTCTCTCCCCTGAAGCTGTAAACAGTTTAACAAGACATGTGCGGAACTGCCGTAAGGTAATCTACATCTTGTCTCCCTCTCTGGTATCTAACCTCCCCGCGAATGGGGGTACGTCTCCGTGTTCTGTGCGGTTTTCAGCACGGTACTCTCTGCACGTAGTGGATATTTGCTTTGGTAAGTGGACGAATAAGTGAATGAGTCACCAAGATAAGGGTATTGTCTCATTCTTTCTCGCTTTTTCCACTTTCAAGTTTCTTTAGTTAGTTTCCTCAGACAAAAGGTTTCTTTGTAGCTACACAGTGGCCAGGTCCACAGAATGTTGCAGATAGCTGCTGAAAACATCCCTCCTCCACTTGAGAATGGCTTGCTCTCCCTCTCAAGCGGAGAGAGCTGGGATTCGATATTTAATTAAGTGCCTCTGTTCACTTGGCATTTAGAGGCACTAGGGGGCGTTAGTGCTCTACAGCCGGTGAAATGCCTGTTTCGTTTGTGATTTTCCTTTGTGGAAAACAACTATCCACAGAGTGTTTTGTGCCAATTTTCCATCCTTTTAGATTGTCGGAAAGCATTTTACCTACGTAGAAACAGAAAACGAATAGAAAGAGCGTTGCTTTGCGTTTAATAAAAGCTTAGGGTGGTCTCGGTGGTACGTTAGTGAAGTTATCTGGGGACACCTTAGCCACGTACATTGTGTTGGAGAGGCACCGAGAATTCAGGAGTTCTCAAAGTTCGAGGACACAGTTGCCTTACACGTAGGCTCGGTGGCAGCCGTGGACATGGCAGTGATTTGGAGAATGTTGTATTAGTCGGCTCTTGCTGTGATAATGCTTTGCAACAAATCTCCCCAAAACTCACTTACGTAAAGAAGAATCTAGTTTCCTCGGACCTGTGGGCTAGCTGCAGCGGCTCTCTTGTAGACCTCTCGATGGCGGGTGTTGCTCCATGCCGTGGGTCAGTTTGAGGTCTGTCCCGCACACCTTACCGTGGAGCCCAACTGTGAGGCTGCAGGTCCCCGTCTTCTCGCAGAGTTCACTGGAAGGTAAGAGGTGAGCCCAACCACACAAGGCCACGTAAGGCCTCTGCGACTCATTGAAGGCCATCGTGTCTTCCCTTGGCCTCCTGGGAACCCCCTGGCCCCAGGATGCAGCTTCCGTAGCCCAGGGCAACCGGCGGAGGGGGGCGGGCGGGGCTGCAGGAGGGTGGAATGCCGAGGTCACAGAGGGTGTGGGTGTGGCCACCTCTGCTGTGACTGAACCAAGGGCAGGGGGGCAGGGCGTCCAGGGCAGGGCCCTCAGAGCCCGGTAGGCCCAGGGGGGCGGCGCAAGCACCTAGGCCCAGGCCTAAGAGCGCCTTCTTGGTCTGCCGCGGCAGGCCGGCCTCTCGCCTTGCCACTCAGGCCGCCCTCCCACTTGAAGTGTGTGTGGCACGCGTCCGCGGAGTACACCTCGCTGCACAGGTAGCCGTGGGACTGGGCGTCGTAGCTTCCTGCGGGGCGGCCGGAGGTCCCGCAGGCGGGTGGGTCCCTGGCACAGACGCGCGGAGCGGCTCCCGCCCGGCCCCCCTGAGAACCGTCGCCGTTCCGTAAGGCGGGGCGCCTGCTTCAGAATGTAAATCACGTGTCCGCTCTATGGATACGCTGTTTAGTTTACCAGGCAAGACTTTCTTGGTGAAAGAAGCAGCGTTGGCTTGCATTCTCGAGCAGGCTTCTCATCTGGCTGTGCCCTGGTACGCTCTCTCTGGGTGTGCTAGTCCGCAGGGCAGGGCATCCCCTGGGCAGGGTGGAGCGTGATCTCTGCGGCCTCGTCCTGCAGCTCCTTCCTTTCATTCTCAATCATCCTGCCCACGGTGGCCTCCTCTCAGGCCTGCATACTTACAACGGCGCATTGCCCGTGCTGCCCCTCTGCAGGAAGTGTCCCTCTGTTTAGTTTGCAGCTGACTGATGCCGCCTCACCCTTCTCATCTCTTCTCAGGTGTCACTTGGTCAAGAAAGCGTCCCCTTACCTACTCAACTCATCACGTCCCCCTACCGTAGCTCACGTGACACCACGCACCTCTCGCTTATGGCCGTCGTCGCCTTTCACATCCAGTTTCAGGTAGGTAAGTTTACCCCGTGGTCCGTGAGGAAGAAGAGATCACGCCTGTTTTGCTTACTCTTGATTCCCAGCGACTAGCCCGGTTACTGATAAACTCTGTTAGAGGAGAGAAAGGAATGCACCCAATCCCTGGTGAAGCCCTGACCGTTTTCCTTTCTAGTGTCCCTCGTACTCCTCCCTGCCATCTGTGTCGCCCTTACTCCACGTCTACCGTTTATGAGTTTACACCTGGGTTACGGTGACTGCTTCGGAGAATCGCATGCCTTTCTACCTCCCTCGCTGCGACCTCTCCCACGCCTCCCAGGGCTCTTGGGTTATGCCCTTGCCCTCTTCCGAGCCGTCCGTGGCACCCGCTGTCATCCCCATACGGCCAAGCTCCTAAGACTGACACTCTAGGCCCTCCGTAATTTGGCTTCAGTTTCACTTTCTAGACGTTTCAAGGAAGAGCGGGGTCTAAATATCTGTGCACCTCTGCTCCGTTTCATATCTACCCACGAGGTTAATTTTTTTGTTTCTTCCAGTCCACCTATTTTGGACCTCCTTCTCTGCGAAGACTTCACTGAGAATCCAAGCGATTTGTGGATCCCTTCTCTCCCCTGAAGCTGTAAACAGTTTAACAAGACATGTGCGGAACTGCCGTAAGGTAATCTACATCTTGTCTCCCTCTCTGGTATCTAACCTCCCCGCGAATGGGGGTACGTCTCCGTGTTCTGTGCGGTTTTCAGCACGGTACTCTCTGCACGTAGTGGATATTTGCTTTGGTAAGTGGACGAATAAGTGAATGAGTCACCAAGATAAGGGTATTGTCTCATTCTTTCTCGCTTTTTCCACTTTCAAGTTTCTTTAGTTAGTTTCCTCAGACAAAAGGTTTCTTTGTAGCTACACAGTGGCCAGGTCCACAGAATGTTGCAGATAGCTGCTGAAAACATCCCTCCTCCACTTGAGAATGGCTTGCTCTCCCTCTCAAGCGGAGAGAGCTGGGATTCGATATTTAATTAAGTGCCTCTGTTCACTTGGCATTTAGAGGCACTAGGGGGCGTTAGTGCTCTACAGCCGGTGAAATGCCTGTTTCGTTTGTGATTTTCCTTTGTGGAAAACAACTATCCACAGAGTGTTTTGTGCCAATTTTCCATCCTTTTAGATTGTCGGAAAGCATTTTACCTACGTAGAAACAGAAAACGAATAGAAAGAGCGTTGCTTTGCGTTTAATAAAAGCTTAGGGTGGTCTCGGTGGTGCGTTAGTGAAGTTATCTGGGGACACCTTAGCCACGTACATTGTGTTGGAGAGGCACCGAGAATTCAGGAGTTCTCAAAGTTCGAGGACACAGTTGCCTTACACGTAGGCTCGGTGGCAGCCGTGGACATGGCAGTGATTTGGAGAATGTTGTATTAGTCGGCTCTTGCTGTGATAATGCTTTGCAACAAATCTCCCCAAAACTCACTTACGTAAAGAAGAATCTAGTTTCCTCGGACCTGTGGGCTAGCTGCAGCGGCTCTCTTGTAGACCTCTCGATGGCGGGTGTTGCTCCATGCCGTGGGTCAGTTTGAGGTCTGTCCCGCACACCTTACCGTGGAGCCCAACTGTGAGGCTGCAGGTCCCCGTCTTCTCGCAGAGTTCACTGGAAGGTAAGAGGTGAGCCCAACCACACAAGGCCACGTAAGGCCTCTGCGACTCATTGAAGGCCATCGTGTCTTCCCTTGGCCTCCTGGGAACCCCCTGGCCCCAGGATGCAGCTTCCGTAGCCCAGGGCAACCGGCGGAGGGGGGCGGGCGGGGCTGCAGGAGGGTGGAATGCCGAGGTCACAGAGGGTGTGGGTGTGGCCACCTCTGCTGTGACTGAACCAAGGGCAGGGGGGCAGGGCGTCCAGGGCAGGGCCCTCAGAGCCCGGTAGGCCCAGGGGGGCGGCGCAAGCACCTAGGCCCAGGCCTAAGAGCGCCTTCTTGGTCTGCCGCGGCAGGCCGGCCTCTCGCCTTGCCACTCAGGCCGCCCTCCCACTTGAAGTGTGTGTGGCACGCGTCCGCGGAGTACACCTCGCTGCACAGGTAGCCGTGGGACTGGGCGTCGTAGCTTCCTGCGGGGCGGCCGGAGGTCCCGCAGGCGGGTGGGTCCCTGGCACAGACGCGCGGAGCGGCTCCCGCCCGGCCCCCCTGAGAACCGTCGCCGTTCCGTAAGGCGGGGCGCCTGCTTCAGAATGTAAATCACGTGTCCGCTCTATGGATACGCTGTTTAGTTTACCAGGCAAGACTTTCTTGGTGAAAGAAGCAGCGTTGGCTTGCATTCTCGAGCAGGCTTCTCATCTGGCTGTGCCCTGGTACGCTCTCTCTGGGTGTGCTAGTCCGCAGGGCAGGGCATCCCCTGGGCAGGGTGGAGCGTGATCTCTGCGGCCTCGTCCTGCAGCTCCTTCCTTTCATTCTCAATCATCCTGCCCACGGTGGCCTCCTCTCAGGCCTGCATACTTACAACGGCGCATTGCCCGTGCTGCCCCTCTGCAGGAAGTGTCCCTCTGTTTAGTTTGCAGCTGACTGATGCCGCCTCACCCTTCTCATCTCTTCTCAGGTGTCACTTGGTCAAGAAAGCGTCCCCTTACCTACTCAACTCATCACGTCCCCCTACCGTAGCTCACGTGACACCACGCACCTCTCGCTTATGGCCGTCGTCGCCTTTCACATCCAGTTTCAGGTAGGTAAGTTTACCCCGTGGTCCGTGAGGAAGAAGAGATCACGCCTGTTTTGCTTACTCTTGATTCCCAGCGACTAGCCCGGTTACTGATAAACTCTGTTAGAGGAGAGAAAGGAATGCACCCAATCCCTGGTGAAGCCCTGACCGTTTTCCTTTCTAGTGTCCCTCGTACTCCTCCCTGCCATCTGTGTCGCCCTTACTCCGCGTCTACCGTTTATGAGTTTACACCTGGGTTACGGTGACTGCTTCGGAGAATCGCATGCCTTTCTACCTCCCTCGCTGCGACCTCTCCCACGCCTCCCAGGGCTCTTGGGTTATGCCCTTGCCCTCTTCCGAGCCGTCCGTGGCACCCGCTGTCATCCCCATACGGCCAAGCTCCTAAGACTGACACTCTAGGCCCTCCGTAATCTGGCTTCAGTTTCACTTTCTAGACGTTTCAAGGAAGAGCGGGGTCTAAATATCTGTGCACCTCTGCTCCGTTTCATATCTACCCACGAGGTTAATTTTTTTGTTTCTTCCAGTCCACCTATTTTGGACCTCCTTCTCTGCGAAGACTTCACTGAGAATCCAAGCGATTTGTGGATCCCTTCTCTCCCCTGAAGCTGTAAACAGTTTAACAAGACATGTGCGGAACTGCCGTAAGGTAATCTACATCTTGTCTCCCTCTCTGGTATCTAACCTCCCCGCGAATGGGGGTACGTCTCCGTGTTCTGTGCGGTTTTCAGCACGGTACTCTCTGCACGTAGTGGATATTTGCTTTGGTAAGTGGACGAATAAGTGAATGAGTCACCAAGATAAGGGTATTGTCTCATTCTTTCTCGCTTTTTCCACTTTCAAGTTTCTTTAGTTAGTTTCCTCAGACAAAAGGTTTCTTTGTAGCTACACAGTGGCCAGGTCCACAGAATGTTGCAGATAGCTGCTGAAAACATCCCTCCTCCACTTGAGAATGGCTTGCTCTCCCTCTCAAGCGGAGAGAGCTGGGATTCGATATTTAATTAAGTGCCTCTGTTCACTTGGCATTTAGAGGCACTAGGGGGCGTTAGTGCTCTACAGCCGGTGAAATGCCTGTTTCGTTTGTGATTTTCCTTTGTGGAAAACAACTATCCACAGAGTGTTTTGTGCCAATTTTCCATCCTTTTAGATTGTCGGAAAGCATTTTACCTACGTAGAAACAGAAAACGAATAGAAAGAGCGTTGCTTTGCGTTTAATAAAAGCTTAGGGTGGTCTCGGTGGTACGTTAGTGAAGTTATCTGGGGACACCTTAGCCACGTACATTGTGTTGGAGAGGCACCGAGAATTCAGGAGTTCTCAAAGTTCGAGGACACAGTTGCCTTACACGTAGGCTCGGTGGCAGCCGTGGACATGGCAGTGATTTGGAGAATGTTGTATTAGTCGGCTCTTGCTGTGATAATGCTTTGCAACAAATCTCCCCAAAACTCACTTACGTAAAGAAGAATCTAGTTTCCTCGGACCTGTGGGCTAGCTGCAGCGGCTGTCTTGTAGACCTCTCGATGGCGGGTGTTGCTCCATGCCGTGGGTCAGTTTGAGGTCTGTCCCGCACACCTTACCGTGGAGCCCAACTGTGAGGCTGCAGGTCCCCGTCTTCTCGCAGAGTTCACTGGAAGGTAAGAGGTGAGCCCAACCACACAAGGCCACGTAAGGCCTCTGCGACTCATTGAAGGCCATCGTGTCTTCCCTTGGCCTCCTGGGAACCCCCTGGCCCCAGGATGCAGCTTCCGTAGCCCAGGGCAACCGGCGGAGGGGGGCGGGCGGGGCTGCAGGAGGGTGGAATGCCGAGGTCACAGAGGGTGTGGGTGTGGCCACCTCTGCTGTGACTGAACCAAGGGCAGGGGGGCAGGGCGTCCAGGGCAGGGCCCTCAGAGCCCGGTAGGCCCAGGGGGGCGGCGCAAGCACCTAGGCCCAGGCCTAAGAGCGCCTTCTTGGTCTGCCGCGGCAGGCCGGCCTCTCGCCTTGCCACTCAGGCCGCCCTCCCACTTGAAGTGTGTGTGGCACGCGTCCGCGGAGTACACCTCGCTGCACAGGTAGCCGTGGGACTGGGCGTCGTAGCTTCCTGCGGGGCGGCCGGAGGTCCCGCAGGCGGGTGGGTCCCTGGCACAGACGCGCGGAGCGGCTCCCGCCCGGCCCCCCTGAGAACCGTCGCCGTTCCGTAAGGCGGGGCGCCTGCTTCAGAATGTAAATCACGTGTCCGCTCTATGGATACGCTGTTTAGTTTACCAGGCAAGACTTTCTTGGTGAAAGAAGCAGCGTTGGCTTGCATTCTCGAGCAGGCTTCTCATCTGGCTGTGCCCTGGTACGCTCTCTCTGGGTGTGCTAGTCCGCAGGGCAGGGCATCCCCTGGGCAGGGTGGAGCGTGATCTCTGCGGCCTCGTCCTGCAGCTCCTTCCTTTCATTCTCAATCATCCTGCCCACGGTGGCCTCCTCTCAGGCCTGCATACTTACAACGGCGCATTGCCCGTGCTGCCCCTCTGCAGGAAGTGTCCCTCTGTTTAGTTTGCAGCTGACTGATGCCGCCTCACCCTTCTCATCTCTTCTCAGGTGTCACTTGGTCAAGAAAGCGTCCCCTTACCTACTCAACTCATCACGTCCCCCTACCGTAGCTCACGTGACACCACGCACCTCTCGCTTATGGCCGTCGTCGCCTTTCACATCCAGTTTCAGGTAGGTAAGTTTACCCCGTGGTCCGTGAGGAAGAAGAGATCACGCCTGTTTTGCTTACTCTTGATTCCCAGCGACTAGCCCGGTTACTGATAACCTCTGTTAGAGGAGAGAAAGGAATGCACCCAATCCCTGGTGAAGCCCTGACCGTTTTCCTTTCTAGTGTCCCTCGTACTCCTCCCTGCCATCTGTGTCGCCCTTACTCCGCGTCTACCGTTTATGAGTTTACACCTGGGTTACGGTGACTGCTTCGGAGAATCGCATGCCTTTCTACCTCCCTCGCTGCGACCTCTCCCACGCCTCCCAGGGCTCTTGGGTTATGCCCTTGCCCTCTTCCGAGCCGTCCGTGGCACCCGCTGTCATCCCCATACGGCCAAGCTCCTAAGACTGACACTCTAGGCCCTCCGTAATTTGGCTTCAGTTTCACTTTCTAGACGTTTCAAGGAAGAGCGGGGTCTAAATATCTGTGCACCTCTGCTCCGTTTCATATCTACCCACGAGGTTAATTTTTTTGTTTCTTCCAGTCCACCTATTTTGGACCTCCTTCTCTGCGAAGACTTCACTGAGAATCCAAGCGATTTGTGGATCCCTTCTCTCCCCTGAAGCTGTAAACAGTTTAACAAGACATGTGCGGAACTGCCGTAAGGTAATCTACATCTTGTCTCCCTCTCTGGTATCTAACCTCCCCGCGAATGGGGGTACGTCTCCGTGTTCTGTGCGGTTTTCAGCACGGTACTCTCTGCACGTAGTGGATATTTGCTTTGGTAAGTGGACGAATAAGTGAATGAGTCACCAAGATAAGGGTATTGTCTCATTCTTTCTCGCTTTTTCCACTTTCAAGTTTCTTTAGTTAGTTTCCTCAGACAAAAGGTTTCTTTGTAGCTACACAGTGGCCAGGTCCACAGAATGTTGCAGATAGCTGCTGAAAACATCCCTCCTCCACTTGAGAATGGCTTGCTCTCCCTCTCAAGCGGAGAGAGCTGGGATTCGATATTTAATTAAGTGCCTCTGTTCACTTGGCATTTAGAGGCACTAGGGGGCGTTAGTGCTCTACAGCCGGTGAAATGCCTGTTTCGTTTGTGATTTTCCTTTGTGGAAAACAACTATCCACAGAGTGTTTTGTGCCAATTTTCCATCCTTTTAGATTGTCGGAAAGCATTTTACCTACGTAGAAACAGAAAACGAATAGAAAGAGCGTTGCTTTGCGTTTAATAAAAGCTTAGGGTGGTCTCGGTGGTACGTTAGTGAAGTTATCTGGGGACACCTTAGCCACGTACATTGTGTTGGAGAGGCACCGAGAATTCAGGAGTTCTCAAAGTTCGAGGACACAGTTGCCTTACACGTAGGCTCGGTGGCAGCCGTGGACATGGCAGTGATTTGGAGAATGTTGTATTAGTCGGCTCTTGCTGTGATAATGCTTTGCAACAAATCTCCCCAAAACTCACTTACGTAAAGAAGAATCTAGTTTCCTCGGACCTGTGGGCTAGCTGCAGCGGCTCTCTTGTAGACCTCTCGATGGCGGGTGTTGCTCCATGCCGTGGGTCAGTTTGAGGTCTGTCCCGCACACCTTACCGTGGAGCCCAACTGTGAGGCTGCAGGTCCCCGTCTTCTCGCAGAGTTCACTGGAAGGTAAGAGGTGAGCCCAACCACACAAGGCCACGTAAGGCCTCTGGGACTCATTGAAGGCCATCGTGTCTTCCCTTGGCCTCCTGGGAACCCCCTGGCCCCAGGATGCAGCTTCCGTAGCCCAGGGCAACCGGCGGAGGGGGGCGGGCGGGGCTGCAGGAGGGTGGAATGCCGAGGTCACAGAGGGTGTGGGTGTGGCCACCTCTGCTGTGACTGAACCAAGGGCAGGGGGGCAGGGCGTCCAGGGCAGGGCCCTCAGAGCCCGGTAGGCCCAGGGGGGCGGCGCAAGCACCTAGGCCCAGGCCTAAGAGCGCCTTCTTGGTCTGCCGCGGCAGGCCGGCCTCTCGCCTTGCCACTCAGGCCGCCCTCCCACTTGAAGTGTGTGTGGCACGCGTCCGCGGAGTACACCTCGCTGCACAGGTAGCCGTGGGACTGGGCGTCGTAGCTTCCTGCGGGGCGGCCGGAGGTCCCGCAGGCGGGTGGGTCCCTGGCACAGACGCGCGGAGCGGCTCCCGCCCGGCCCCCCTGAGAACCGTCGCCGTTCCGTAAGGCGGGGCGCCTGCTTCAGAATGTAAATCACGTGTCCGCTCTATGGATACGCTGTTTAGTTTACCAGGCAAGACTTTCTTGGTGAAAGAAGCAGCGTTGGCTTGCATTCTCGAGCAGGCTTCTCATCTGGCTGTGCCCTGGTACGCTCTCTCTGGGTGTGCTAGTCCGCAGGGCAGGGCATCCCCTGGGCAGGGTGGAGCGTGATCTCTGCGGCCTCGTCCTGCAGCTCCTTCCTTTCATTCTCAATCATCCTGCCCACGGTGGCCTCCTCTCAGGCCTGCATACTTACAACGGCGCATTGCCCGTGCTGCCCCTCTGCAGGAAGTGTCCCTCTGTTTAGTTTGCAGCTGACTGATGCCGCCTCACCCTTCTCATCTCTTCTCAGGTGTCACTTGGTCAAGAAAGCGTCCCCTTACCTACTCAACTCATCACGTCCCCCTACCGTAGCTCACGTGACACCACGCACCTCTCGCTTATGGCCGTCGTCGCCTTTCACATCCAGTTTCAGGTAGGTAAGTTTACCCCGTGGTCCGTGAGGAAGAAGAGATCACGCCTGTTTTGCTTACTCTTGATTCCCAGCGACTAGCCCGGTTACTGATAACCTCTGTTAGAGGAGAGAAAGGAATGCACCCAATCCCTGGTGAAGCCCTGACCGTTTTCCTTTCTAGTGTCCCTCGTACTCCTCCCTGCCATCTGTGTCGCCCTTGCTCCGCGTCTACCGTTTATGAGTTTACACCTGGGTTACGGTGACTGCTTCGGAGAATCGCATGCCTTTCTACCTCCCTCGCTGCGACCTCTCCCACGCCTCCCAGGGCTCTTGGGTTATGCCCTTGCCCTCTTCCGAGCCGTCCGTGGCACCCGCTGTCATCCCCATACGGCCAAGCTCCTAAGACTGACACTCAAGGCCCTCCGTAATTTGGCTTCAGTTTCACTTTCTAGACGTTTCAAGGAAGAGCGGGGTCTAAATATCTGTGCACCTCTGCTCCGTTTCATATCTACCCACGAGGTTAATTTTTTTGTTTCTTCCAGTCCACCTATTTTGGACCTCCTTCTCTGCGAAGACTTCACTGAGAATCCAAGCGATTTGTGGATCCCTTCTCTCCCCTGAAGCTGTAAACAGTTTAACAAGACATGTGCGGAACTGCCGTAAGGTAATCTACATCTTGTCTCCCTCTCTGGTATCTAACCTCCCCGCGAATGGGGGTACGTCTCCGTGTTCTGTGCGGTTTTCAGCACGGTACTCTCTGCACGTAGTGGATATTTGCTTTGGTAAGTGGACGAATAAGTGAATGAGTCACCAAGATAAGGGTATTGTCTCATTCTTTCTCGCTTTTTCCACTTTCAAGTTTCTTTAGTTAGTTTCCTCAGACAAAAGGTTTCTTTGTAGCTACACAGTGGCCAGGTCCACAGAATGTTGCAGATAGCTGCTGAAAACATCCCTCCTCCACTTGAGAATGGCTTGCTCTCCCTCTCAAGCGGAGAGAGCTGGGATTCGATATTTAATTAAGTGCCTCTGTTCACTTGGCATTTAGAGGCACTAGGGGGCGTTAGTGCTCTACAGCCGGTGAAATGCCTGTTTCGTTTGTGATTTTCCTTTGTGGAAAACAACTATCCACAGAGTGTTTTGTGCCAATTTTCCATCCTTTTAGATTGTCGGAAAGCATTTTACCTACGTAGAAACAGAAAACGAATAGAAAGAGCGTTGCTTTGCGTTTAATAAAAGCTTAGGGTGGTCTCGGTGGTACGTTAGTGAAGTTATCTGGGGACACCTTAGCCACGTACATTGTGTTGGAGAGGCACCGAGAATTCAGGAGTTCTCAAAGTTCGAGGACACAGTTGCCTTACACGTAGGCTCGGTGGCAGCCGTGGACATGGCAGTGATTTGGAGAATGTTGTATTAGTCGGCTCTTGCTGTGATAATGCTTTGCAACAAATCTCCCCAAAACTCACTTACGTAAAGAAGAATCTAGTTTCCTCGGACCTGTGGGCTAGCTGCAGCGGCTCTCTTGTAGACCTCTCGATGGCGGGTGTTGCTCCATGCCGTGGGTCAGTTTGAGGTCTGTCCCGCACACCTTACCGTGGAGCCCAACTGTGAGGCTGCAGGTCCCCGTCTTCTCGCAGAGTTCACTGGAAGGTAAGAGGTGAGCCCAACCACACAAGGCCACGTAAGGCCTCTGGGACTCATTGAAGGCCATCGTGTCTTCCCTTGGCCTCCTGGGAACCCCCTGGCCCCAGGATGCAGCTTCCGTAGCCCAGGGCAACCGGCGGAGGGGGGCGGGCGGGGCTGCAGGAGGGTGGAATGCCGAGGTCACAGAGGGTGTGGGTGTGGCCACCTCTGCTGTGACTGAACCAAGGGCAGGGGGGCAGGGCGTCCAGGGCAGGGCCCTCAGAGCCCGGTAGGCCCAGGGGGGCGGCGCAAGCACCTAGGCCCAGGCCTAAGAGCGCCTTCTTGGTCTGCCGCGGCAGGCCGGCCTCTCGCCTTGCCACTCAGGCCGCCCTCCCACTTGAAGTGTGTGTGGCACGCGTCCGCGGAGTACACCTCGCTGCACAGGTAGCCGTGGGACTGGGCGTCGTAGCTTCCTGCGGGGCGGCCGGAGGTCCCGCAGGCGGGTGGGTCCCTGGCACAGACGCGCGGAGCGGCTCCCGCCCGGCCCCCCTGAGAACCGTCGCCGTTCCGTAAGGCGGGGCGCCTGCTTCAGAATGTAAATCACGTGTCCGCTCTATGGATACGCTGTTTAGTTTACCAGGCAAGACTTTCTTGGTGAAAGAAGCAGCGTTGGCTTGCATTCTCGAGCAGGCTTCTCATCTGGCTGTGCCCTGGTACGCTCTCTCTGGGTGTGCTAGTCCGCAGGGCAGGGCATCCCCTGGGCAGGGTGGAGCGTGATCTCTGCGGCCTCGTCCTGCAGCTCCTTCCTTTCATTCTCAATCATCCTGCCCACGGTGGCCTCCTCTCAGGCCTGCATACTTACAACGGCGCATTGCCCGTGCTGCCCCTCTGCAGGAAGTGTCCCTCTGTTTAGTTTGCAGCTGACTGATGCCGCCTCACCCTTCTCATCTCTTCTCAGGTGTCACTTGGTCAAGAAAGCGTCCCCTTACCTACTCAACTCATCACGTCCCCCTACCGTAGCTCACGTGACACCACGCACCTCTCGCTTATGGCCGTCGTCGCCTTTCACATCCAGTTTCAGGTAGGTAAGTTTACCCCGTGGTCCGTGAGGAAGAAGAGATCACGCCTGTTTTGCTTACTCTTGATTCCCAGCGACTAGCCCGGTTACTGATAACCTCTGTTAGAGGAGAGAAAGGAATGCACCCAATCCCTGGTGAAGCCCTGACCGTTTTCCTTTCTAGTGTCCCTCGTACTCCTCCCTGCCATCTGTGTCGCCCTTGCTCCGCGTCTACCGTTTATGAGTTTACACCTGGGTTACGGTGACTGCTTCGGAGAATCGCATGCCTTTCTACCTCCCTCGCTGCGACCTCTCCCACGCCTCCCAGGGCTCTTGGGTTATGCCCTTGCCCTCTTCCGAGCCGTCCGTGGCACCCGCTGTCATCCCCATACGGCCAAGCTCCTAAGACTGACACTCAAGGCCCTCCGTAATTTGGCTTCAGTTTCACTTTCTAGACGTTTCAAGGAAGAGCGGGGTCTAAATATCTGTGCACCTCTGCTCCGTTTCATATCTACCCACGAGGTTAATTTTTTTGTTTCTTCCAGTCCACCTATTTTGGACCTCCTTCTCTGCGAAGACTTCACTGAGAATCCAAGCGATTTGTGGATCCCTTCTCTCCCCTGAAGCTGTAAACAGTTTAACAAGACATGTGCGGAACTGCCGTAAGGTAATCTACATCTTGTCTCCCTCTCTGGTATCTAACCTCCCCGCGAATGGGGGTACGTCTCCGTGTTCTGTGCGGTTTTCAGCACGGTACTCTCTGCACGTAGTGGATATTTGCTTTGGTAAGTGGACGAATAAGTGAATGAGTCACCAAGATAAGGGTATTGTCTCATTCTTTCTCGCTTTTTCCACTTTCAAGTTTCTTTAGTTAGTTTCCTCAGACAAAAGGTTTCTTTGTAGCTACACAGTGGCCAGGTCCACAGAATGTTGCAGATAGCTGCTGAAAACATCCCTCCTCCACTTGAGAATGGCTTGCTCTCCCTCTCAAGTGGAGAGAGCTGGGATTCGATATTTAATTAAGTGCCTCTGTTCACTTGGCATTTAGAGGCACTAGGGGGCGTTAGTGCTCTACAGCCGGTGAAATGCCTGTTTCGTTTGTGATTTTCCTTTGTGGAAAACAACTATCCACAGAGTGTTTTGTGCCAATTTTCCATCCTTTTAGATTGTCGGAAAGCATTTTACCTACGTAGAAACAGAAAACGAATAGAAAGAGCGTTGCTTTGCGTTTAATAAAAGCTTAGGGTGGTCTCGGTGGTACGTTAGTGAAGTTATCTGGGGACACCTTAGCCACGTACATTGTGTTGGAGAGGCACCGAGAATTCAGGAGTTCTCAAAGTTCGAGGACACAGTTGCCTTACACGTAGGCTCGGTGGCAGCCGTGGACATGGCAGTGATTTGGAGAATGTTGTATTAGTCGGCTCTTGCTGTGATAATGCTTTGCAACAAATCTCCCCAAAACTCACTTACGTAAAGAAGAATCTAGTTTCCTCGGACCTGTGGGCTAGCTGCAGCGGCTCTCTTGTAGACCTCTCGATGGCGGGTGTTGCTCCATGCCGTGGGTCAGTTTGAGGTCTGTCCCGCACACCTTACCGTGGAGCCCAACTGTGAGGCTGCAGGTCCCCGTCTTCTCGCAGAGTTCACTGGAAGGTAAGAGGTGAGCCCAACCACACAAGGCCACGTAAGGCCTCTGGGACTCATTGAAGGCCATCGTGTCTTCCCTTGGCCTCCTGGGAACCCCCTGGCCCCAGGATGCAGCTTCCGTAGCCCAGGGCAACCGGCGGAGGGGGGCGGGCGGGGCTGCAGGAGGGTGGAATGCCGAGGTCACAGAGGGTGTGGGTGTGGCCACCTCTGCTGTGACTGAACCAAGGGCAGGGGGGCAGGGCGTCCAGGGCAGGGCCCTCAGAGCCCGGTAGGCCCAGGGGGGCGGCGCAAGCACCTAGGCCCAGGCCTAAGAGCGCCTTCTTGGTCTGCCGCGGCAGGCCGGCCTCTCGCCTTGCCACTCAGGCCGCCCTCCCACTTGAAGTGTGTGTGGCACGCGTCCGCGGAGTACACCTCGCTGCACAGGTAGCCGTGGGACTGGGCGTCGTAGCTTCCTGCGGGGCGGCCGGAGGTCCCGCAGGCGGGTGGGTCCCTGGCACAGACGCGCGGAGCGGCTCCCGCCCGGCCCCCCTGAGAACCGTCGCCGTTCCGTAAGGCGGGGCGCCTGCTTCAGAATGTAAATCACGTGTCCGCTCTATGGATACGCTGTTTAGTTTACCAGGCAAGACTTTCTTGGTGAAAGAAGCAGCGTTGGCTTGCATTCTCGAGCAGGCTTCTCATCTGGCTGTGCCCTGGTACGCTCTCTCTGGGTGTGCTAGTCCGCAGGGCAGGGCATCCCCTGGGCAGGGTGGAGCGTGATCTCTGCGGCCTCGTCCTGCAGCTCCTTCCTTTCATTCTCAATCATCCTGCCCACGGTGGCCTCCTCTCAGGCCTGCATACTTACAACGGCGCATTGCCCGTGCTGCCCCTCTGCAGGAAGTGTCCCTCTGTTTAGTTTGCAGCTGACTGATGCCGCCTCACCCTTCTCATCTCTTCTCAGGTGTCACTTGGTCAAGAAAGCGTCCCCTTACCTACTCAACTCATCACGTCCCCCTACCGTAGCTCACGTGACACCACGCACCTCTCGCTTATGGCCGTCGTCGCCTTTCACATCCAGTTTCAGGTAGGTAAGTTTACCCCGTGGTCCGTGAGGAAGAAGAGATCACGCCTGTTTTGCTTACTCTTGATTCCCAGCGACTAGCCCGGTTACTGATAACCTCTGTTAGAGGAGAGAAAGGAATGCACCCAATCCCTGGTGAAGCCCTGACCGTTTTCCTTTCTAGTGTCCCTCGTACTCCTCCCTGCCATCTGTGTCGCCCTTACTCCGCGTCTACCGTTTATGAGTTTACACCTGGGTTACGGTGACTGCTTCGGAGAATCGCATGCCTTTCTACCTCCCTCGCTGCGACCTCTCCCACGCCTCCCAGGGCTCTTGGGTTATGCCCTTGCCCTCTTCCGAGCCGTCCGTGGCACCCGCTGTCATCCCCATACGGCCAAGCTCCTAAGACTGACACTCAAGGCCCTCCGTAATTTGGCTTCAGTTTCACTTTCTAGACGTTTCAAGGAAGAGCGGGGTCTAAATATCTGTGCACCTCTGCTCCGTTTCATATCTACCCACGAGGTTAATTTTTTTGTTTCTTCCAGTCCACCTATTTTGGACCTCCTTCTCTGCGAAGACTTCACTGAGAATCCAAGCGATTTGTGGATCCCTTCTCTCCCCTGAAGCTGTAAACAGTTTAACAAGACATGTGCGGAACTGCCGTAAGGTAATCTACATCTTGTCTCCCTCTCTGGTATCTAACCTCCCCGCGAATGGGGGTACGTCTCCGTGTTCTGTGCGGTTTTCAGCACGGTACTCTCTGCACGTAGTGGATATTTGCTTTGGTAAGTGGACGAATAAGTGAATGAGTCACCAAGATAAGGGTATTGTCTCATTCTTTCTCGCTTTTTCCACTTTCAAGTTTCTTTAGTTAGTTTCCTCAGACAAAAGGTTTCTTTGTAGCTACACAGTGGCCAGGTCCACAGAATGTTGCAGATAGCTGCTGAAAACATCCCTCCTCCACTTGAGAATGGCTTGCTCTCCCTCTCAAGCGGAGAGAGCTGGGATTCGATATTTAATTAAGTGCCTCTGTTCACTTGGCATTTAGAGGCACTAGGGGGCGTTAGTGCTCTACAGCCGGTGAAATGCCTGTTTCGTTTGTGATTTTCCTTTGTGGAAAACAACTATCCACAGAGTGTTTTGTGCCAATTTTCCATCCTTTTAGATTGTCGGAAAGCATTTTACCTACGTAGAAACAGAAAACGAATAGAAAGAGCGTTGCTTTGCGTTTAATAAAAGCTTAGGGTGGTCTCGGTGGTACGTTAGTGAAGTTATCTGGGGACACCTTAGCCACGTACATTGTGTTGGAGAGGCACCGAGAATTCAGGAGTTCTCAAAGTTCGAGGACACAGTTGCCTTACACGTAGGCTCGGTGGCAGCCGTGGACATGGCAGTGATTTGGAGAATGTTGTATTAGTCGGCTCTTGCTGTGATAATGCTTTGCAACAAATCTCCCCAAAACTCACTTACGTAAAGAAGAATCTAGTTTCCTCGGACCTGTGGGCTAGCTGCAGCGGCTCTCTTGTAGACCTCTCGATGGCGGGTGTTGCTCCATGCCGTGGGTCAGTTTGAGGTCTGTCCCGCACACCTTACCGTGGAGCCCAACTGTGAGGCTGCAGGTCCCCGTCTTCTCGCAGAGTTCACTGGAAGGTAAGAGGTGAGCCCAACCACACAAGGCCACGTAAGGCCTCTGGGACTCATTGAAGGCCATCGTGTCTTCCCTTGGCCTCCTGGGAACCCCCTGGGCCCAGGATGCAGCTTCCGTAGCCCAGGGCAACCGGCGGAGGGGGGCGGGCGGGGCTGCAGGAGGGTGGAATGCCGAGGTCACAGAGGGTGTGGGTGTGGCCACCTCTGCTGTGACTGAACCAAGGGCAGGGGGGCAGGGCGTCCAGGGCAGGGCCCTCAGAGCCCGGTAGGCCCAGGGGGGCGGCGCAAGCACCTAGGCCCAGGCCTAAGAGCGCCTTCTTGGTCTGCCGCGGCAGGCCGGCCTCTCGCCTTGCCACTCAGGCCGCCCTCCCACTTGAAGTGTGTGTGGCACGCGTCCGCGGAGTACACCTCGCTGCACAGGTAGCCGTGGGACTGGGCGTCGTAGCTTCCTGCGGGGCGGCCGGAGGTCCCGCAGGCGGGTGGGTCCCTGGCACAGACGCGCGGAGCGGCTCCCGCCCGGCCCCCCTGAGAACCGTCGCCGTTCCGTAAGGCGGGGCGCCTGCTTCAGAATGTAAATCACGTGTCCGCTCTATGGATACGCTGTTTAGTTTACCAGGCAAGACTTTCTTGGTGAAAGAAGCAGCGTTGGCTTGCATTCTCGAGCAGGCTTCTCATCTGGCTGTGCCCTGGTACGCTCTCTCTGGGTGTGCTAGTCCGCAGGGCAGGGCATCCCCTGGGCAGGGTGGAGCGTGATCTCTGCGGCCTCGTCCTGCAGCTCCTTCCTTTCATTCTCAATCATCCTGCCCACGGTGGCCTCCTCTCAGGCCTGCATACTTACAACGGCGCATTGCCCGTGCTGCCCCTCTGCAGGAAGTGTCCCTCTGTTTAGTTTGCAGCTGACTGATGCCGCCTCACCCTTCTCATCTCTTCTCAGGTGTCACTTGGTCAAGAAAGCGTCCCCTTACCTACTCAACTCATCACGTCCCCCTACCGTAGCTCACGTGACACCACGCACCTCTCGCTTATGGCCGTCGTCGCCTTTCACATCCAGTTTCAGGTAGGTAAGTTTACCCCGTGGTCCGTGAGGAAGAAGAGATCACGCCTGTTTTGCTTACTCTTGATTCCCAGCGACTAGCCCGGTTACTGATAACCTCTGTTAGAGGAGAGAAAGGAATGCACCCAATCCCTGGTGAAGCCCTGACCGTTTTCCTTTCTAGTGTCCCTCGTACTCCTCCCTGCCATCTGTGTCGCCCTTACTCCGCGTCTACCGTTTATGAGTTTACACCTGGGTTACGGTGACTGCTTCGGAGAATCGCATGCCTTTCTACCTCCCTCGCTGCGACCTCTCCCACGCCTCCCAGGGCTCTTGGGTTATGCCCTTGCCCTCTTCCGAGCCGTCCGTGGCACCCGCTGTCATCCCCATACGGCCAAGCTCCTAAGACTGACACTCAAGGCCCTCCGTAATTTGGCTTCAGTTTCACTTTCTAGACGTTTCAAGGAAGAGCGGGGTCTAAATATCTGTGCACCTCTGCTCCGTTTCATATCTACCCACGAGGTTAATTTTTTTGTTTCTTCCAGTCCACCTATTTTGGACCTCCTTCTCTGCGAAGACTTCACTGAGAATCCAAGCGATTTGTGGATCCCTTCTCTCCCCTGAAGCTGTAAACAGTTTAACAAGACATGTGCGGAACTGCCGTAAGGTAATCTACATCTTGTCTCCCTCTCTGGTATCTAACCTCCCCGCGAATGGGGGTACGTCTCCGTGTTCTGTGCGGTTTTCAGCACGGTACTCTCTGCACGTAGTGGATATTTGCTTTGGTAAGTGGACGAATAAGTGAATGAGTCACCAAGATAAGGGTATTGTCTCATTCTTTCTCGCTTTTTCCACTTTCAAGTTT
Organism: Pseudorca crassidens; assembly: GCF_039906515.1. Lineage (NCBI taxonomy): Eukaryota > Metazoa > Chordata > Mammalia > Artiodactyla > Delphinidae > Pseudorca > Pseudorca crassidens. The sequence goes on from NC_090297.1 coordinate 153,888,622, forward strand.
CTTTAGTTAGTTTCCTCAGACAAAAGGTTTCTTTGTAGCTACACAGTGGCCAGGTCCACAGAATGTTGCAGATAGCTGCTGAAAACATCCCTCCTCCACTTGAGAATGGCTTGCTCTCCCTCTCAAGCGGAGAGAGCTGGGATTCGATATTTAATTAAGTGCCTCTGTTCACTTGGCATTTAGAGGCACTAGGGGGCGTTAGTGCTCTACAGCCGGTGAAATGCCTGTTTCGTTTGTGATTTTCCTTTGTGGAAAACAACTATCCACAGAGTGTTTTGTGCCAATTTTCCATCCTTTTAGATTGTCGGAAAGCATTTTACCTACGTAGAAACAGAAAACGAATAGAAAGAGCGTTGCTTTGCGTTTAATAAAAGCTTAGGGTGGTCTCGGTGGTACGTTAGTGAAGTTATCTGGGGACACCTTAGCCACGTACATTGTGTTGGAGAGGCACCGAGAATTCAGGAGTTCTCAAAGTTCGAGGACACAGTTGCCTTACACGTAGGCTCGGTGGCAGCCGTGGACATGGCAGTGATTTGGAGAATGTTGTATTAGTCGGCTCTTGCTGTGATAATGCTTTGCAACAAATCTCCCCAAAACTCACTTACGTAAAGAAGAATCTAGTTTCCTCGGACCTGTGGGCTAGCTGCAGCGGCTCTCTTGTAGACCTCTCGATGGCGGGTGTTGCTCCATGCCGTGGGTCAGTTTGAGGTCTGTCCCGCACACCTTACCGTGGAGCCCAACTGTGAGGCTGCAGGTCCCCGTCTTCTCGCAGAGTTCACTGGAAGGTAAGAGGTGAGCCCAACCACACAAGGCCACGTAAGGCCTCTGCGACTCATTGAAGGCCATCGTGTCTTCCCTTGGCCTCCTGGGAACCCCCTGGCCCCAGGATGCAGCTTCCGTAGCCCAGGGCAACCGGCGGAGGGGGGCGGGCGGGGCTGCAGGAGGGTGGAATGCCGAGGTCACAGAGGGTGTGGGTGTGGCCACCTCTGCTGTGACTGAACCAAGGGCAGGGGGGCAGGGCGTCCAGGGCAGGGCCCTCAGAGCCCGGTAGGCCCAGGGGGGCGGCGCAAGCACCTAGGCCCAGGCCTAAGAGCGCCTTCTTGGTCTGCCGCGGCAGGCCGGCCTCTCGCCTTGCCACTCAGGCCGCCCTCCCACTTGAAGTGTGTGTGGCACGCGTCCGCGGAGTACACCTCGCTGCACAGGTAGCCGTGGGACTGGGCGTCGTAGCTTCCTGCGGGGCGGCCGGAGGTCCCGCAGGCGGGTGGGTCCCTGGCACAGACGCGCGGAGCGGCTCCCGCCCGGCCCCCCTGAGAACCGTCGCCGTTCCGTAAGGCGGGGCGCCTGCTTCAGAATGTAAATCACGTGTCCGCTCTATGGATACGCTGTTTAGTTTACCAGGCAAGACTTTCTTGGTGAAAGAAGCAGCGTTGGCTTGCATTCTCGAGCAGGCTTCTCATCTGGCTGTGCCCTGGTACGCTCTCTCTGGGTGTGCTAGTCCGCAGGGCAGGGCATCCCCTGGGCAGGGTGGAGCGTGATCTCTGCGGCCTCGTCCTGCAGCTCCTTCCTTTCATTCTCAATCATCCTGCCCACGGTGGCCTCCTCTCAGGCCTGCATACTTACAACGGCGCATTGCCCGTGCTGCCCCTCTGCAGGAAGTGTCCCTCTGTTTAGTTTGCAGCTGACTGATGCCGCCTCACCCTTCTCATCTCTTCTCAGGTGTCACTTGGTCAAGAAAGCGTCCCCTTACCTACTCAACTCATCACGTCCCCCTACCGTAGCTCACGTGACACCACGCACCTCTCGCTTATGGCCGTCGTCGCCTTTCACATCCAGTTTCAGGTAGGTAAGTTTACCCCGTGGTCCGTGAGGAAGAAGAGATCACGCCTGTTTTGCTTACTCTTGATTCCCAGCGACTAGCCCGGTTACTGATAAACTCTGTTAGAGGAGAGAAAGGAATGCACCCAATCCCTGGTGAAGCCCTGACCGTTTTCCTTTCTAGTGTCCCTCGTACTCCTCCCTGCCATCTGTGTCGCCCTTACTCCGCGTCTACCGTTTATGAGTTTACACCTGGGTTACGGTGACTGCTTCGGAGAATCGCATGCCTTTCTACCTCCCTCGCTGCGACCTCTCCCACGCCTCCCAGGGCTCTTGGGTTATGCCCTTGCCCTCTTCCGAGCCGTCCGTGGCACCCGCTGTCATCCCCATACGGCCAAGCTCCTAAGACTGACACTCTAGGCCCTCCGTAATTTGGCTTCAGTTTCACTTTCTAGACGTTTCAAGGAAGAGCGGGGTCTAAATATCTGTGCACCTCTGCTCCGTTTCATATCTACCCACGAGGTTAATTTTTTTGTTTCTTCCAGTCCACCTATTTTGGACCTCCTTCTCTGCGAAGACTTCACTGAGAATCCAAGCGATTTGTGGATCCCTTCTCTCCCCTGAAGCTGTAAACAGTTTAACAAGACATGTGCGGAACTGCCGTAAGGTAATCTACATCTTGTCTCCCTCTCTGGTATCTAACCTCCCCGCGAATGGGGGTACGTCTCCGTGTTCTGTGCGGTTTTCAGCACGGTACTCTCTGCACGTAGTGGATATTTGCTTTGGTAAGTGGACGAATAAGTGAATGAGTCACCAAGATAAGGGTATTGTCTCATTCTTTCTCGCTTTTTCCACTTTCAAGTTTCTTTAGTTAGTTTCCTCAGACAAAAGGTTTCTTTGTAGCTACACAGTGGCCAGGTCCACAGAATGTTGCAGATAGCTGCTGAAAACATCCCTCCTCCACTTGAGAATGGCTTGCTCTCCCTCTCAAGCGGAGAGAGCTGGGATTCGATATTTAATTAAGTGCCTCTGTTCACTTGGCATTTAGAGGCACTAGGGGGCGTTAGTGCTCTACAGCCGGTGAAATGCCTGTTTCGTTTGTGATTTTCCTTTGTGGAAAACAACTATCCACAGAGTGTTTTGTGCCAATTTTCCATCCTTTTAGATTGTCGGAAAGCATTTTACCTACGTAGAAACAGAAAACGAATAGAAAGAGCGTTGCTTTGCGTTTAATAAAAGCTTAGGGTGGTCTCGGTGGTACGTTAGTGAAGTTATCTGGGGACACCTTAGCCACGTACATTGTGTTGGAGAGGCACCGAGAATTCAGGAGTTCTCAAAGTTCGAGGACACAGTTGCCTTACACGTAGGCTCGGTGGCAGCCGTGGACATGGCAGTGATTTGGAGAATGTTGTATTAGTCGGCTCTTGCTGTGATAATGCTTTGCAACAAATCTCCCCAAAACTCACTTACGTAAAGAAGAATCTAGTTTCCTCGGACCTGTGGGCTAGCTGCAGCGGCTCTCTTGTAGACCTCTCGATGGCGGGTGTTGCTCCATGCCGTGGGTCAGTTTGAGGTCTGTCCCGCACACCTTACCGTGGAGCCCAACTGTGAGGCTGCAGGTCCCCGTCTTCTCGCAGAGTTCACTGGAAGGTAAGAGGTGAGCCCAACCACACAAGGCCACGTAAGGCCTCTGGGACTCATTGAAGGCCATCGTGTCTTCCCTTGGCCTCCTGGGAACCCCCTGGCCCCAGGATGCAGCTTCCGTAGCCCAGGGCAACCGGCGGAGGGGGGCGGGCGGGGCTGCAGGAGGGTGGAACGCCGAGGTCACAGAGGGTGTGGGTGTGGCCACCTCTGCTGTGACTGAACCAAGGGCAGGGGGGCAGGGCGTCCAGGGCAGGGCCCTCAGAGCCCGGTAGGCCCAGGGGGGCGGCGCAAGCACCTAGGCCCAGGCCTAAGAGCGCCTTCTTGGTCTGCCGCGGCAGGCCGGCCTCTCGCCTTGCCACTCAGGCCGCCCTCCCACTTGAAGTGTGTGTGGCACGCGTCCGCGGAGTACACCTCGCTGCACAGGTAGCCGTGGGACTGGGCGTCGTAGCTTCCTGCGGGGCGGCCGGAGGTCCCGCAGGCGGGTGGGTCCCTGGCACAGACGCGCGGAGCGGCTCCCGCCCGGCCCCCCTGAGAACCGTCGCCGTTCCGTAAGGCGGGGCGCCTGCTTCAGAATGTAAATCACGTGTCCGCTCTATGGATACGCTGTTTAGTTTACCAGGCAAGACTTTCTTGGTGAAAGAAGCAGCGTTGGCTTGCATTCTCGAGCAGGCTTCTCATCTGGCTGTGCCCTGGTACGCTCTCTCTGGGTGTGCTAGTCCGCAGGGCAGGGCATCCCCTGGGCAGGGTGGAGCGTGATCTCTGCGGCCTCGTCCTGCAGCTCCTTCCTTTCATTCTCAATCATCCTGCCCACGGTGGCCTCCTCTCAGGCCTGCATACTTACAACGGCGCATTGCCCGTGCTGCCCCTCTGCAGGAAGTGTCCCTCTGTTTAGTTTGCAGCTGACTGATGCCGCCTCACCCTTCTCATCTCTTCTCAGGTGTCACTTGGTCAAGAAAGCGTCCCCTTACCTACTCAACTCATCACGTCCCCCTACCGTAGCTCACGTGACACCACGCACCTCTCGCTTATGGCCGTCGTCGCCTTTCACATCCAGTTTCAGGTAGGTAAGTTTACCCCGTGGTCCGTGAGGAAGAAGAGATCACGCCTGTTTTGCTTACTCTTGATTCCCAGCGACTAGCCCGGTTACTGATAACCTCTGTTAGAGGAGAGAAAGGAATGCACCCAATCCCTGGTGAAGCCCTGACCGTTTTCCTTTCTAGTGTCCCTCGTACTCCTCCCTGCCATCTGTGTCGCCCTTACTCCGCGTCTACCGTTTATGAGTTTACACCTGGGTTACGGTGACTGCTTCGGAGAATCGCATGCCTTTCTACCTCCCTCGCTGCGACCTCTCCCACGCCTCCCAGGGCTCTTGGGTTATGCCCTTGCCCTCTTCCGAGCCGTCCGTGGCACCCGCTGTCATCCCCATACGGCCAAGCTCCTAAGACTGACACTCAAGGCCCTCCGTAATTTGGCTTCAGTTTCACTTTCTAGACGTTTCAAGGAAGAGCGGGGTCTAAATATCTGTGCACCTCTGCTCCGTTTCATATCTACCCACGAGGTTAATTTTTTTGTTTCTTCCAGTCCACCTATTTTGGACCTCCTTCTCTGCGAAGACTTCACTGAGAATCCAAGCGATTTGTGGATCCCTTCTCTCCCCTGAAGCTGTAAACAGTTTAACAAGACATGTGCGGAACTGCCGTAAGGTAATCTACATCTTGTCTCCCTCTCTGGTATCTAACCTCCCCGCGAATGGGGGTACGTCTCCGTGTTCTGTGCGGTTTTCAGCACGGTACTCTCTGCACGTAGTGGATATTTGCTTTGGTAAGTGGACGAATAAGTGAATGAGTCACCAAGATAAGGGTATTGTCTCATTCTTTCTCGCTTTTTCCACTTTCAAGTTTCTTTAGTTAGTTTCCTCAGACAAAAGGTTTCTTTGTAGCTACACAGTGGCCAGGTCCACAGAATGTTGCAGATAGCTGCTGAAAACATCCCTCCTCCACTTGAGAATGGCTTGCTCTCCCTCTCAAGCGGAGAGAGCTGGGATTCGATATTTAATTAAGTGCCTCTGTTCACTTGGCATTTAGAGGCACTAGGGGGCGTTAGTGCTCTACAGCCGGTGAAATGCCTGTTTCGTTTGTGATTTTCCTTTGTGGAAAACAACTATCCACAGAGTGTTTTGTGCCAATTTTCCATCCTTTTAGATTGTCGGAAAGCATTTTACCTACGTAGAAACAGAAAACGAATAGAAAGAGCGTTGCTTTGCGTTTAATAAAAGCTTAGGGTGGTCTCGGTGGTACGTTAGTGAAGTTATCTGGGGACACCTTAGCCACGTACATTGTGTTGGAGAGGCACCGAGAATTCAGGAGTTCTCAAAGTTCGAGGACACAGTTGCCTTACACGTAGGCTCGGTGGCAGCCGTGGACATGGCAGTGATTTGGAGAATGTTGTATTAGTCGGCTCTTGCTGTGATAATGCTTTGCAACAAATCTCCCCAAAACTCACTTACGTAAAGAAGAATCTAGTTTCCTCGGACCTGTGGGCTAGCTGCAGCGGCTCTCTTGTAGACCTCTCGATGGCGGGTGTTGCTCCATGCCGTGGGTCAGTTTGAGGTCTGTCCCGCACACCTTACCGTGGAGCCCAACTGTGAGGCTGCAGGTCCCCGTCTTCTCGCAGAGTTCACTGGAAGGTAAGAGGTGAGCCCAACCACACAAGGCCACGTAAGGCCTCTGGGACTCATTGAAGGCCATCGTGTCTTCCCTTGGCCTCCTGGGAACCCCCTGGCCCCAGGATGCAGCTTCCGTAGCCCAGGGCAACCGGCGGAGGGGGGCGGGCGGGGCTGCAGGAGGGTGGAATGCCGAGGTCACAGAGGGTGTGGGTGTGGCCACCTCTGCTGTGACTGAACCAAGGGCAGGGGGGCAGGGCGTCCAGGGCAGGGCCCTCAGAGCCCGGTAGGCCCAGGGGGGCGGCGCAAGCACCTAGGCCCAGGCCTAAGAGCGCCTTCTTGGTCTGCCGCGGCAGGCCGGCCTCTCGCCTTGCCACTCAGGCCGCCCTCCCACTTGAAGTGTGTGTGGCACGCGTCCGCGGAGTACACCTCGCTGCACAGGTAGCCGTGGGACTGGGCGTCGTAGCTTCCTGCGGGGCGGCCGGAGGTCCCGCAGGCGGGTGGGTCCCTGGCACAGACGCGCGGAGCGGCTCCCGCCCGGCCCCCCTGAGAACCGTCGCCGTTCCGTAAGGCGGGGCGCCTGCTTCAGAATGTAAATCACGTGTCCGCTCTATGGATACGCTGTTTAGTTTACCAGGCAAGACTTTCTTGGTGAAAGAAGCAGCGTTGGCTTGCATTCTCGAGCAGGCTTCTCATCTGGCTGTGCCCTGGTACGCTCTCTCTGGGTGTGCTAGTCCGCAGGGCAGGGCATCCCCTGGGCAGGGTGGAGCGTGATCTCTGCGGCCTCGTCCTGCAGCTCCTTCCTTTCATTCTCAATCATCCTGCCCACGGTGGCCTCCTCTCAGGCCTGCATACTTACAACGGCGCATTGCCCGTGCTGCCCCTCTGCAGGAAGTGTCCCTCTGTTTAGTTTGCAGCTGACTGATGCCGCCTCACCCTTCTCATCTCTTCTCAGGTGTCACTTGGTCAAGAAAGCGTCCCCTTACCTACTCAACTCATCACGTCCCCCTACCGTAGCTCACGTGACACCACGCACCTCTCGCTTATGGCCGTCGTCGCCTTTCACATCCAGTTTCAGGTAGGTAAGTTTACCCCGTGGTCCGTGAGGAAGAAGAGATCACGCCTGTTTTGCTTACTCTTGATTCCCAGCGACTAGCCCGGTTACTGATAACCTCTGTTAGAGGAGAGAAAGGAATGCACCCAATCCCTGGTGAAGCCCTGACCGTTTTCCTTTCTAGTGTCCCTCGTACTCCTCCCTGCCATCTGTGTCGCCCTTGCTCCGCGTCTACCGTTTATGAGTTTACACCTGGGTTACGGTGACTGCTTCGGAGAATCGCATGCCTTTCTACCTCCCTCGCTGCGACCTCTCCCACGCCTCCCAGGGCTCTTGGGTTATGCCCTTGCCCTCTTCCGAGCCGTCCGTGGCACCCGCTGTCATCCCCATACGGCCAAGCTCCTAAGACTGACACTCAAGGCCCTCCGTAATTTGGCTTCAGTTTCACTTTCTAGACGTTTCAAGGAAGAGCGGGGTCTAAATATCTGTGCACCTCTGCTCCGTTTCATATCTACCCACGAGGTTAATTTTTTTGTTTCTTCCAGTCCACCTATTTTGGACCTCCTTCTCTGCGAAGACTTCACTGAGAATCCAAGCGATTTGTGGATCCCTTCTCTCCCCTGAAGCTGTAAACAGTTTAACAAGACATGTGCGGAACTGCCGTAAGGTAATCTACATCTTGTCTCCCTCTCTGGTATCTAACCTCCCCGCGAATGGGGGTACGTCTCCGTGTTCTGTGCGGTTTTCAGCACGGTACTCTCTGCACGTAGTGGATATTTGCTTTGGTAAGTGGACGAATAAGTGAATGAGTCACCAAGATAAGGGTATTGTCTCATTCTTTCTCGCTTTTTCCACTTTCAAGTTTCTTTAGTTAGTTTCCTCAGACAAAAGGTTTCTTTGTAGCTACACAGTGGCCAGGTCCACAGAATGTTGCAGATAGCTGCTGAAAACATCCCTCCTCCACTTGAGAATGGCTTGCTCTCCCTCTCAAGCGGAGAGAGCTGGGATTCGATATTTAATTAAGTGCCTCTGTTCACTTGGCATTTAGAGGCACTAGGGGGCGTTAGTGCTCTACAGCCGGTGAAATGCCTGTTTCGTTTGTGATTTTCCTTTGTGGAAAACAACTATCCACAGAGTGTTTTGTGCCAATTTTCCATCCTTTTAGATTGTCGGAAAGCATTTTACCTACGTAGAAACAGAAAACGAATAGAAAGAGCGTTGCTTTGCGTTTAATAAAAGCTTAGGGTGGTCTCGGTGGTACGTTAGTGAAGTTATCTGGGGACACCTTAGCCACGTACATTGTGTTGGAGAGGCACCGAGAATTCAGGAGTTCTCAAAGTTCGAGGACACAGTTGCCTTACACGTAGGCTCGGTGGCAGCCGTGGACATGGCAGTGATTTGGAGAATGTTGTATTAGTCGGCTCTTGCTGTGATAATGCTTTGCAACAAATCTCCCCAAAACTCACTTACGTAAAGAAGAATCTAGTTTCCTCGGACCTGTGGGCTAGCTGCAGCGGCTCTCTTGTAGACCTCTCGATGGCGGGTGTTGCTCCATGCCGTGGGTCAGTTTGAGGTCTGTCCCGCACACCTTACCGTGGAGCCCAACTGTGAGGCTGCAGGTCCCCGTCTTCTCGCAGAGTTCACTGGAAGGTAAGAGGTGAGCCCAACCACACAAGGCCACGTAAGGCCTCTGGGACTCATTGAAGGCCATCGTGTCTTCCCTTGGCCTCCTGGGAACCCCCTGGCCCCAGGATGCAGCTTCCGTAGCCCAGGGCAACCGGCGGAGGGGGGCGGGCGGGGCTGCAGGAGGGTGGAATGCCGAGGTCACAGAGGGTGTGGGTGTGGCCACCTCTGCTGTGACTGAACCAAGGGCAGGGGGGCAGGGCGTCCAGGGCAGGGCCCTCAGAGCCCGGTAGGCCCAGGGGGGCGGCGCAAGCACCTAGGCCCAGGCCTAAGAGCGCCTTCTTGGTCTGCCGCGGCAGGCCGGCCTCTCGCCTTGCCACTCAGGCCGCCCTCCCACTTGAAGTGTGTGTGGCACGCGTCCGCGGAGTACACCTCGCTGCACAGGTAGCCGTGGGACTGGGCGTCGTAGCTTCCTGCGGGGCGGCCGGAGGTCCCGCAGGCGGGTGGGTCCCTGGCACAGACGCGCGGAGCGGCTCCCGCCCGGCCCCCCTGAGAACCGTCGCCGTTCCGTAAGGCGGGGCGCCTGCTTCAGAATGTAAATCACGTGTCCGCTCTATGGATACGCTGTTTAGTTTACCAGGCAAGACTTTCTTGGTGAAAGAAGCAGCGTTGGCTTGCATTCTCGAGCAGGCTTCTCATCTGGCTGTGCCCTGGTACGCTCTCTCTGGGTGTGCTAGTCCGCAGGGCAGGGCATCCCCTGGGCAGGGTGGAGCGTGATCTCTGCGGCCTCGTCCTGCAGCTCCTTCCTTTCATTCTCAATCATCCTGCCCACGGTGGCCTCCTCTCAGGCCTGCATACTTACAACGGCGCATTGCCCGTGCTGCCCCTCTGCAGGAAGTGTCCCTCTGTTTAGTTTGCAGCTGACTGATGCCGCCTCACCCTTCTCATCTCTTCTCAGGTGTCACTTGGTCAAGAAAGCGTCCCCTTACCTACTCAACTCATCACGTCCCCCTACCGTAGCTCACGTGACACCACGCACCTCTCGCTTATGGCCGTCGTCGCCTTTCACATCCAGTTTCAGGTAGGTAAGTTTACCCCGTGGTCCGTGAGGAAGAAGAGATCACGCCTGTTTTGCTTACTCTTGATTCCCAGCGACTAGCCCGGTTACTGATAACCTCTGTTAGAGGAGAGAAAGGAATGCACCCAATCCCTGGTGAAGCCCTGACCGTTTTCCTTTCTAGTGTCCCTCGTACTCCTCCCTGCCATCTGTGTCGCCCTTACTCCGCGTCTACCGTTTATGAGTTTACACCTGGGTTACGGTGACTGCTTCGGAGAATCGCATGCCTTTCTACCTCCCTCGCTGCGACCTCTCCCACGCCTCCCAGGGCTCTTGGGTTATGCCCTTGCCCTCTTCCGAGCCGTCCGTGGCACCCGCTGTCATCCCCATACGGCCAAGCTCCTAAGACTGACACTCAAGGCCCTCCGTAATTTGGCTTCAGTTTCACTTTCTAGACGTTTCAAGGAAGAGCGGGGTCTAAATATCTGTGCACCTCTGCTCCGTTTCATATCTACCCACGAGGTTAATTTTTTTGTTTCTTCCAGTCCACCTATTTTGGACCTCCTTCTCTGCGAAGACTTCACTGAGAATCCAAGCGATTTGTGGATCCCTTCTCTCCCCTGAAGCTGTAAACAGTTTAACAAGACATGTGCGGAACTGCCGTAAGGTAATCTACATCTTGTCTCCCTCTCTGGTATCTAACCTCCCCGCGAATGGGGGTACGTCTCCGTGTTCTGTGCGGTTTTCAGCACGGTACTCTCTGCACGTAGTGGATATTTGCTTTGGTAAGTGGACGAATAAGTGAATGAGTCACCAAGATAAGGGTATTGTCTCATTCTTTCTCGCTTTTTCCACTTTCAAGTTTCTTTAGTTAGTTTCCTCAGACAAAAGGTTTCTTTGTAGCTACACAGTGGCCAGGTCCACAGAATGTTGCAGATAGCTGCTGAAAACATCCCTCCTCCACTTGAGAATGGCTTGCTCTCCCTCTCAAGCGGAGAGAGCTGGGATTCGATATTTAATTAAGTGCCTCTGTTCACTTGGCATTTAGAGGCACTAGGGGGCGTTAGTGCTCTACAGCCGGTGAAATGCCTGTTTCGTTTGTGATTTTCCTTTGTGGAAAACAACTATCCACAGAGTGTTTTGTGCCAATTTTCCATCCTTTTAGATTGTCGGAAAGCATTTTACCTACGTAGAAACAGAAAACGAATAGAAAGAGCGTTGCTTTGCGTTTAATAAAAGCTTAGGGTGGTCTCGGTGGTACGTTAGTGAAGTTATCTGGGGACACCTTAGCCACGTACATTGTGTTGGAGAGGCACCGAGAATTCAGGAGTTCTCAAAGTTCGAGGACACAGTTGCCTTACACGTAGGCTCGGTGGCAGCCGTGGACATGGCAGTGATTTGGAGAATGTTGTATTAGTCGGCTCTTGCTGTGATAATGCTTTGCAACAAATCTCCCCAAAACTCACTTACGTAAAGAAGAATCTAGTTTCCTCGGACCTGTGGGCTAGCTGCAGCGGCTCTCTTGTAGACCTCTCGATGGCGGGTGTTGCTCCATGCCGTGGGTCAGTTTGAGGTCTGTCCCGCACACCTTACCGTGGAGCCCAACTGTGAGGCTGCAGGTCCCCGTCTTCTCGCAGAGTTCACTGGAAGGTAAGAGGTGAGCCCAACCACACAAGGCCACGTAAGGCCTCTGCGACTCATTGAAGGCCATCGTGTCTTCCCTTGGCCTCCTGGGAACCCCCTGGCCCCAGGATGCAGCTTCCGTAGCCCAGGGCAACCGGCGGAGGGGGGCGGGCGGGGCTGCAGGAGGGTGGAATGCCGAGGTCACAGAGGGTGTGGGTGTGGCCACCTCTGCTGTGACTGAACCAAGGGCAGGGGGGCAGGGCGTCCAGGGCAGGGCCCTCAGAGCCCGGTAGGCCCAGGGGGGCGGCGCAAGCACCTAGGCCCAGGCCTAAGAGCGCCTTCTTGGTCTGCCGCGGCAGGCCGGCCTCTCGCCTTGCCACTCAGGCCGCCCTCCCACTTGAAGTGTGTGTGGCACGCGTCCGCGGAGTACACCTCGCTGCACAGGTAGCCGTGGGACTGGGCGTCGTAGCTTCCTGCGGGGCGGCCGGAGGTCCCGCAGGCGGGTGGGTCCCTGGCACAGACGCGCGGAGCGGCTCCCGCCCGGCCCCCCTGAGAACCGTCGCCGTTCCGTAAGGCGGGGCGCCTGCTTCAGAATGTAAATCACGTGTCCGCTCTATGGATACGCTGTTTAGTTTACCAGGCAAGACTTTCTTGGTGAAAGAAGCAGCGTTGGCTTGCATTCTCGAGCAGGCTTCTCATCTGGCTGTGCCCTGGTACGCTCTCTCTGGGTGTGCTAGTCCGCAGGGCAGGGCATCCCCTGGGCAGGGTGGAGCGTGATCTCTGCGGCCTCGTCCTGCAGCTCCTTCCTTTCATTCTCAATCATCCTGCCCACGGTGGCCTCCTCTCAGGCCTGCATACTTACAACGGCGCATTGCCCGTGCTGCCCCTCTGCAGGAAGTGTCCCTCTGTTTAGTTTGCAGCTGACTGATGCCGCCTCACCCTTCTCATCTCTTCTCAGGTGTCACTTGGTCAAGAAAGCGTCCCCTTACCTACTCAACTCATCACGTCCCCCTACCGTAGCTCACGTGACACCACGCACCTCTCGCTTATGGCCGTCGTCGCCTTTCACATCCAGTTTCAGGTAGGTAAGTTTACCCCGTGGTCCGTGAGGAAGAAGAGATCACGCCTGTTTTGCTTACTCTTGATTCCCAGCGACTAGCCCGGTTACTGATAACCTCTGTTAGAGGAGAGAAAGGAATGCACCCAATCCCTGGTGAAGCCCTGACCGTTTTCCTTTCTAGTGTCCCTCGTACTCCTCCCTGCCATCTGTGTCGCCCTTACTCCGCGTCTACCGTTTATGAGTTTACACCTGGGTTACGGTGACTGCTTCGGAGAATCGCATGCCTTTCTACCTCCCTCGCTGCGACCTCTCCCACGCCTCCCAGGGCTCTTGGGTTATGCCCTTGCCCTCTTCCGAGCCGTCCGTGGCACCCGCTGTCATCCCCATACGGCCAAGCTCCTAAGACTGACACTCTAGGCCCTCCGTAATTTGGCTTCAGTTTCACTTTCTAGACGTTTCAAGGAAGAGCGGGGTCTAAATATCTGTGCACCTCTGCTCCGTTTCATATCTACCCACGAGGTTAATTTTTTTGTTTCTTCCAGTCCACCTATTTTGGACCTCCTTCTCTGCGAAGACTTCACTGAGAATCCAAGCGATTTGTGGATCCCTTCTCTCCCCTGAAGCTGTAAACAGTTTAACAAGACATGTGCGGAACTGCCGTAAGGTAATCTACATCTTGTCTCCCTCTCTGGTATCTAACCTCCCCGCGAATGGGGGTACGTCTCCGTGTTCTGTGCGGTTTTCAGCACGGTACTCTCTGCACGTAGTGGATATTTGCTTTGGTAAGTGGACGAATAAGTGAATGAGTCACCAAGATAAGGGTATTGTCTCATTCTTTCTCGCTTTTTCCACTTTCAAGTTTCTTTAGTTAGTTTCCTCAGACAAAAGGTTTCTTTGTAGCTACACAGTGGCCAGGTCCACAGAATGTTGCAGATAGCTGCTGAAAACATCCCTCCTCCACTTGAGAATGGCTTGCTCTCCCTCTCAAGCGGAGAGAGCTGGGATTCGATATTTAATTAAGTGCCTCTGTTCACTTGGCATTTAGAGGCACTAGGGGGCGTTAGTGCTCTACAGCCGGTGAAATGCCTGTTTCGTTTGTGATTTTCCTTTGTGGAAAACAACTATCCACAGAGTGTTTTGTGCCAATTTTCCATCCTTTTAGATTGTCGGAAAGCATTTTACCTACGTAGAAACAGAAAACGAATAGAAAGAGCGTTGCTTTGCGTTTAATAAAAGCTTAGGGTGGTCTCGGTGGTACGTTAGTGAAGTTATCTGGGGACACCTTAGCCACGTACATTGTGTTGGAGAGGCACCGAGAATTCAGGAGTTCTCAAAGTTCGAGGACACAGTTGCCTTACACGTAGGCTCGGTGGCAGCCGTGGACATGGCAGTGATTTGGAGAATGTTGTATTAGTCGGCTCTTGCTGTGATAATGCTTTGCAACAAATCTCCCCAAAACTCACTTACGTAAAGAAGAATCTAGTTTCCTCGGACCTGTGGGCTAGCTGCAGCGGCTCTCTTGTAGACCTCTCGATGGCGGGTGTTGCTCCATGCCGTGGGTCAGTTTGAGGTCTGTCCCGCACACCTTACCGTGGAGCCCAACTGTGAGGCTGCAGGTCCCCGTCTTCTCGCAGAGTTCACTGGAAGGTAAGAGGTGAGCCCAACCACACAAGGCCACGTAAGGCCTCTGGGACTCATTGAAGGCCATCGTGTCTTCCCTTGGCCTCCTGGGAACCCCCTGGCCCCAGGATGCAGCTTCCGTAGCCCAGGGCAACCGGCGGAGGGGGGCGGGCGGGGCTGCAGGAGGGTGGAACGCCGAGGTCACAGAGGGTGTGGGTGTGGCCACCTCTGCTGTGACTGAACCAAGGGCAGGGGGGCAGGGCGTCCAGGGCAGGGCCCTCAGAGCCCGGTAGGCCCAGGGGGGCGGCGCAAGCACCTAGGCCCAGGCCTAAGAGCGCCTTCTTGGTCTGCCGCGGCAGGCCGGCCTCTCGCCTTGCCACTCAGGCCGCCCTCCCACTTGAAGTGTGTGTGGCACGCGTCCGCGGAGTACACCTCGCTGCACAGGTAGCCGTGGGACTGGGCGTCGTAGCTTCCTGCGGGGCGGCCGGAGGTCCCGCAGGCGGGTGGGTCCCTGGCACAGACGCGCGGAGCGGCTCCCGCCCGGCCCCCCTGAGAACCGTCGCCGTTCCGTAAGGCGGGGCGCCTGCTTCAGAATGTAAATCACGTGTCCGCTCTATGGATACGCTGTTTAGTTTACCAGGCAAGACTTTCTTGGTGAAAGAAGCAGCGTTGGCTTGCATTCTCGAGCAGGCTTCTCATCTGGCTGTGCCCTGGTACGCTCTCTCTGGGTGTGCTAGTCCGCAGGGCAGGGCATCCCCTGGGCAGGGTGGAGCGTGATCTCTGCGGCCTCGTCCTGCAGCTCCTTCCTTTCATTCTCAATCATCCTGCCCACGGTGGCCTCCTCTCAGGCCTGCATACTTACAACGGCGCATTGCCCGTGCTGCCCCTCTGCAGGAAGTGTCCCTCTGTTTAGTTTGCAGCTGACTGATGCCGCCTCACCCTTCTCATCTCTTCTCAGGTGTCACTTGGTCAAGAAAGCGTCCCCTTACCTACTCAACTCATCACGTCCCCCTACCGTAGCTCACGTGACACCACGCACCTCTCGCTTATGGCCGTCGTCGCCTTTCACATCCAGTTTCAGGTAGGTAAGTTTACCCCGTGGTCCGTGAGGAAGAAGAGATCACGCCTGTTTTGCTTACTCTTG
The DNA here is from genome assembly GCF_039906515.1 of Pseudorca crassidens. Classification (NCBI taxonomy): domain Eukaryota; kingdom Metazoa; phylum Chordata; class Mammalia; order Artiodactyla; family Delphinidae; genus Pseudorca; species Pseudorca crassidens. The sequence goes on from NC_090297.1 coordinate 153,903,924, forward strand.
ATTCCCAGCGACTAGCCCGGTTACTGATAACCTCTGTTAGAGGAGAGAAAGGAATGTACCCAATCCCTGGTGAAGCCCTGACCGTTTTCCTTTCTAGTGTCCCTCGTACTCCTCCCTGCCATCTGTGTCGCCCTTACTCCGCGTCTACCGTTTATGAGTTTACACCTGGGTTACGGTGACTGCTTCGGAGAATCGCATGCCTTTCTACCTCCCTCGCTGCGACCTCTCCCACGCCTCCCAGGGCTCTTGGGTTATGCCCTTGCCCTCTTCCGAGCCGTCCGTGGCACCCGCTGTCATCCCCATACGGCCAAGCTCCTAAGACTGACACTCTAGGCCCTCCGTAATTTGGCTTCAGTTTCACTTTCTAGACGTTTCAAGGAAGAGCGGGGTCTAAATATCTGTGCACCTCTGCTCCGTTTCATATCTACCCACGAGGTTAATTTTTTTGTTTCTTCCAGTCCACCTATTTTGGACCTCCTTCTCTGCGAAGACTTCACTGAGAATCCAAGCGATTTGTGGATCCCTTCTCTCCCCTGAAGCTGTAAACAGTTTAACAAGACATGTGCGGAACTGCCGTAAGGTAATCTACATCTTGTCTCCCTCTCTGGTATCTAACCTCCCCGCGAATGGGGGTACGTCTCCGTGTTCTGTGCGGTTTTCAGCACGGTACTCTCTGCACGTAGTGGATATTTGCTTTGGTAAGTGGACGAATAAGTGAATGAGTCACCAAGATAAGGGTATTGTCTCATTCTTTCTCGCTTTTTCCACTTTCAAGTTTCTTTAGTTAGTTTCCTCAGACAAAAGGTTTCTTTGTAGCTACACAGTGGCCAGGTCCACAGAATGTTGCAGATAGCTGCTGAAAACATCCCTCCTCCACTTGAGAATGGCTTGCTCTCCCTCTCAAGCGGAGAGAGCTGGGATTCGATATTTAATTAAGTGCCTCTGTTCACTTGGCATTTAGAGGCACTAGGGGGCGTTAGTGCTCTACAGCCGGTGAAATGCCTGTTTCGTTTGTGATTTTCCTTTGTGGAAAACAACTATCCACAGAGTGTTTTGTGCCAATTTTCCATCCTTTTAGATTGTCGGAAAGCATTTTACCTACGTAGAAACAGAAAACGAATAGAAAGAGCGTTGCTTTGCGTTTAATAAAAGCTTAGGGTGGTCTCGGTGGTACGTTAGTGAAGTTATCTGGGGACACCTTAGCCACGTACATTGTGTTGGAGAGGCACCGAGAATTCAGGAGTTCTCAAAGTTCGAGGACACAGTTGCCTTACACGTAGGCTCGGTGGCAGCCGTGGACATGGCAGTGATTTGGAGAATGTTGTATTAGTCGGCTCTTGCTGTGATAATGCTTTGCAACAAATCTCCCCAAAACTCACTTACGTAAAGAAGAATCTAGTTTCCTCGGACCTGTGGGCTAGCTGCAGCGGCTCTCTTGTAGACCTCTCGATGGCGGGTGTTGCTCCATGCCGTGGGTCAGTTTGAGGTCTGTCCCGCACACCTTACCGTGGAGCCCAACTGTGAGGCTGCAGGTCCCCGTCTTCTCGCAGAGTTCACTGGAAGGTAAGAGGTGAGCCCAACCACACAAGGCCACGTAAGGCCTCTGGGACTCATTGAAGGCCATCGTGTCTTCCCTTGGCCTCCTGGGAACCCCCTGGCCCCAGGATGCAGCTTCCGTAGCCCAGGGCAACCGGCGGAGGGGGGCGGGCGGGGCTGCAGGAGGGTGGAATGCCGAGGTCACAGAGGGTGTGGGTGTGGCCACCTCTGCTGTGACTGAACCAAGGGCAGGGGGGCAGGGCGTCCAGGGCAGGGCCCTCAGAGCCCGGTAGGCCCAGGGGGGCGGCGCAAGCACCTAGGCCCAGGCCTAAGAGCGCCTTCTTGGTCTGCCGCGGCAGGCCGGCCTCTCGCCTTGCCACTCAGGCCGCCCTCCCACTTGAAGTGTGTGTGGCACGCGTCCGCGGAGTACACCTCGCTGCACAGGTAGCCGTGGGACTGGGCGTCGTAGCTTCCTGCGGGGCGGCCGGAGGTCCCGCAGGCGGGTGGGTCCCTGGCACAGACGCGCGGAGCGGCTCCCGCCCGGCCCCCCTGAGAACCGTCGCCGTTCCGTAAGGCGGGGCGCCTGCTTCAGAATGTAAATCACGTGTCCGCTCTATGGATACGCTGTTTAGTTTACCAGGCAAGACTTTCTTGGTGAAAGAAGCAGCGTTGGCTTGCATTCTCGAGCAGGCTTCTCATCTGGCTGTGCCCTGGTACGCTCTCTCTGGGTGTGCTAGTCCGCAGGGCAGGGCATCCCCTGGGCAGGGTGGAGCGTGATCTCTGCGGCCTCGTCCTGCAGCTCCTTCCTTTCATTCTCAATCATCCTGCCCACGGTGGCCTCCTCTCAGGCCTGCATACTTACAACGGCGCATTGCCCGTGCTGCCCCTCTGCAGGAAGTGTCCCTCTGTTTAGTTTGCAGCTGACTGATGCCGCCTCACCCTTCTCATCTCTTCTCAGGTGTCACTTGGTCAAGAAAGCGTCCCCTTACCTACTCAACTCATCACGTCCCCCTACCGTAGCTCACGTGACACCACGCACCTCTCGCTTATGGCCGTCGTCGCCTTTCACATCCAGTTTCAGGTAGGTAAGTTTACCCCGTGGTCCGTGAGGAAGAAGAGATCACGCCTGTTTTGCTTACTCTTGATTCCCAGCGACTAGCCCGGTTACTGATAACCTCTGTTAGAGGAGAGAAAGGAATGCACCCAATCCCTGGTGAAGCCCTGACCGTTTTCCTTTCTAGTGTCCCTCGTACTCCTCCCTGCCATCTGTGTCGCCCTTACTCCGCGTCTACCGTTTATGAGTTTACACCTGGGTTACGGTGACTGCTTCGGAGAATCGCATGCCTTTCTACCTCCCTCGCTGCGACCTCTCCCACGCCTCCCAGGGCTCTTGGGTTATGCCCTTGCCCTCTTCCGAGCCGTCCGTGGCACCCGCTGTCATCCCCATACGGCCAAGCTCCTAAGACTGACACTCTAGGCCCTCCGTAATTTGGCTTCAGTTTCACTTTCTAGACGTTTCAAGGAAGAGCGGGGTCTAAATATCTGTGCACCTCTGCTCCGTTTCATATCTACCCACGAGGTTAATTTTTTTGTTTCTTCCAGTCCACCTATTTTGGACCTCCTTCTCTGCGAAGACTTCACTGAGAATCCAAGCGATTTGTGGATCCCTTCTCTCCCCTGAAGCTGTAAACAGTTTAACAAGACATGTGCGGAACTGCCGTAAGGTAATCTACATCTTGTCTCCCTCTCTGGTATCTAACCTCCCCGCGAATGGGGGTACGTCTCCGTGTTCTGTGCGGTTTTCAGCACGGTACTCTCTGCACGTAGTGGATATTTGCTTTGGTAAGTGGACGAATAAGTGAATGAGTCACCAAGATAAGGGTATTGTCTCATTCTTTCTCGCTTTTTCCACTTTCAAGTTTCTTTAGTTAGTTTCCTCAGACAAAAGGTTTCTTTGTAGCTACACAGTGGCCAGGTCCACAGAATGTTGCAGATAGCTGCTGAAAACATCCCTCCTCCACTTGAGAATGGCTTGCTCTCCCTCTCAAGCGGAGAGAGCTGGGATTCGATATTTAATTAAGTGCCTCTGTTCACTTGGCATTTAGAGGCACTAGGGGGCGTTAGTGCTCTACAGCCGGTGAAATGCCTGTTTCGTTTGTGATTTTCCTTTGTGGAAAACAACTATCCACAGAGTGTTTTGTGCCAATTTTCCATCCTTTTAGATTGTCGGAAAGCATTTTACCTACGTAGAAACAGAAAACGAATAGAAAGAGCGTTGCTTTGCGTTTAATAAAAGCTTAGGGTGGTCTCGGTGGTACGTTAGTGAAGTTATCTGGGGACACCTTAGCCACGTACATTGTGTTGGAGAGGCACCGAGAATTCAGGAGTTCTCAAAGTTCGAGGACACAGTTGCCTTACACGTAGGCTCGGTGGCAGCCGTGGACATGGCAGTGATTTGGAGAATGTTGTATTAGTCGGCTCTTGCTGTGATAATGCTTTGCAACAAATCTCCCCAAAACTCACTTACGTAAAGAAGAATCTAGTTTCCTCGGACCTGTGGGCTAGCTGCAGCGGCTCTCTTGTAGACCTCTCGATGGCGGGTGTTGCTCCATGCCGTGGGTCAGTTTGAGGTCTGTCCCACACACCTTACCGTGGAGCCCAACTGTGAGGCTGCAGGTCCCCGTCTTCTCGCAGAGTTCACTGGAAGGTAAGAGGTGAGCCCAACCACACAAGGCCACGTAAGGCCTCTGCGACTCATTGAAGGCCATCGTGTCTTCCCTTGGCCTCCTGGGAACCCCCTGGCCCCAGGATGCAGCTTCCGTAGCCCAGGGCAACCGGCGGAGGGGGGCGGGCGGGGCTGCAGGAGGGTGGAATGCCGAGGTCACAGAGGGTGTGGGTGTGGCCACCTCTGCTGTGACTGAACCAAGGGCAGGGGGGCAGGGCGTCCAGGGCAGGGCCCTCAGAGCCCGGTAGGCCCAGGGGGGCGGCGCAAGCACCTAGGCCCAGGCCTAAGAGCGCCTTCTTGGTCTGCCGCGGCAGGCCGGCCTCTCGCCTTGCCACTCAGGCCGCCCTCCCACTTGAAGTGTGTGTGGCACGCGTCCGCGGAGTACACCTCGCTGCACAGGTAGCCGTGGGACTGGGCGTCGTAGCTTCCTGCGGGGCGGCCGGAGGTCCCGCAGGCGGGTGGGTCCCTGGCACAGACGCGCGGAGCGGCTCCCGCCCGGCCCCCCTGAGAACCGTCGCCGTTCCGTAAGGCGGGGCGCCTGCTTCAGAATGTAAATCACGTGTCCGCTCTATGGATACGCTGTTTAGTTTACCAGGCAAGACTTTCTTGGTGAAAGAAGCAGCGTTGGCTTGCATTCTCGAGCAGGCTTCTCATCTGGCTGTGCCCTGGTACGCTCTCTCTGGGTGTGCTAGTCCGCAGGGCAGGGCATCCCCTGGGCAGGGTGGAGCGTGATCTCTGCGGCCTCGTCCTGCAGCTCCTTCCTTTCATTCTCAATCATCCTGCCCACGGTGGCCTCCTCTCAGGCCTGCATACTTACAACGGCGCATTGCCCGTGCTGCCCCTCTGCAGGAAGTGTCCCTCTGTTTAGTTTGCAGCTGACTGATGCCGCCTCACCCTTCTCATCTCTTCTCAGGTGTCACTTGGTCAAGAAAGCGTCCCCTTACCTACTCAACTCATCACGTCCCCCTACCGTAGCTCACGTGACACCACGCACCTCTCGCTTATGGCCGTCGTCGCCTTTCACATCCAGTTTCAGGTAGGTAAGTTTACCCCGTGGTCCGTGAGGAAGAAGAGATCACGCCTGTTTTGCTTACTCTTGATTCCCAGCGACTAGCCCGGTTACTGATAACCTCTGTTAGAGGAGAGAAAGGAATGCACCCAATCCCTGGTGAAGCCCTGACCGTTTTCCTTTCTAGTGTCCCTCGTACTCCTCCCTGCCATCTGTGTCGCCCTTACTCCGCGTCTACCGTTTATGAGTTTACACCTGGGTTACGGTGACTGCTTCGGAGAATCGCATGCCTTTCTACCTCCCTCGCTGCGACCTCTCCCACGCCTCCCAGGGCTCTTGGGTTATGCCCTTGCCCTCTTCCGAGCCGTCCGTGGCACCCGCTGTCATCCCCATACGGCCAAGCTCCTAAGACTGACACTCTAGGCCCTCCGTAATTTGGCTTCAGTTTCACTTTCTAGACGTTTCAAGGAAGAGCGGGGTCTAAATATCTGTGCACCTCTGCTCCGTTTCATATCTACCCACGAGGTTAATTTTTTTGTTTCTTCCAGTCCACCTATTTTGGACCTCCTTCTCTGCGAAGACTTCACTGAGAATCCAAGCGATTTGTGGATCCCTTCTCTCCCCTGAAGCTGTAAACAGTTTAACAAGACATGTGCGGAACTGCCGTAAGGTAATCTACATCTTGTCTCCCTCTCTGGTATCTAACCTCCCCGCGAATGGGGGTACGTCTCCGTGTTCTGTGCGGTTTTCAGCACGGTACTCTCTGCACGTAGTGGATATTTGCTTTGGTAAGTGGACGAATAAGTGAATGAGTCACCAAGATAAGGGTATTGTCTCATTCTTTCTCGCTTTTTCCACTTTCAAGTTTCTTTAGTTAGTTTCCTCAGACAAAAGGTTTCTTTGTAGCTACACAGTGGCCAGGTCCACAGAATGTTGCAGATAGCTGCTGAAAACATCCCTCCTCCACTTGAGAATGGCTTGCTCTCCCTCTCAAGCGGAGAGAGCTGGGATTCGATATTTAATTAAGTGCCTCTGTTCACTTGGCATTTAGAGGCACTAGGGGGCGTTAGTGCTCTACAGCCGGTGAAATGCCTGTTTCGTTTGTGATTTTCCTTTGTGGAAAACAACTATCCACAGAGTGTTTTGTGCCAATTTTCCATCCTTTTAGATTGTCGGAAAGCATTTTACCTACGTAGAAACAGAAAACGAATAGAAAGAGCGTTGCTTTGCGTTTAATAAAAGCTTAGGGTGGTCTCGGTGGTACGTTAGTGAAGTTATCTGGGGACACCTTAGCCACGTACATTGTGTTGGAGAGGCACCGAGAATTCAGGAGTTCTCAAAGTTCGAGGACACAGTTGCCTTACACGTAGGCTCGGTGGCAGCCGTGGACATGGCAGTGATTTGGAGAATGTTGTATTAGTCGGCTCTTGCTGTGATAATGCTTTGCAACAAATCTCCCCAAAACTCACTTACGTAAAGAAGAATCTAGTTTCCTCGGACCTGTGGGCTAGCTGCAGCGGCTCTCTTGTAGACCTCTCGATGGCGGGTGTTGCTCCATGCCGTGGGTCAGTTTGAGGTCTGTCCCGCACACCTTACCGTGGAGCCCAACTGTGAGGCTGCAGGTCCCCGTCTTCTCGCAGAGTTCACTGGAAGGTAAGAGGTGAGCCCAACCACACAAGGCCACGTAAGGCCTCTGGGACTCATTGAAGGCCATCGTGTCTTCCCTTGGCCTCCTGGGAACCCCCTGGCCCCAGGATGCAGCTTCCGTAGCCCAGGGCAACCGGCGGAGGGGGGCGGGCGGGGCTGCAGGAGGGTGGAATGCCGAGGTCACAGAGGGTGTGGGTGTGGCCACCTCTGCTGTGACTGAACCAAGGGCAGGGGGGCAGGGCGTCCAGGGCAGGGCCCTCAGAGCCCGGTAGGCCCAGGGGGGCGGCGCAAGCACCTAGGCCCAGGCCTAAGAGCGCCTTCTTGGTCTGCCGCGGCAGGCCGGCCTCTCGCCTTGCCACTCAGGCCGCCCTCCCACTTGAAGTGTGTGTGGCACGCGTCCGCGGAGTACACCTCGCTGCACAGGTAGCCGTGGGACTGGGCGTCGTAGCTTCCTGCGGGGCGGCCGGAGGTCCCGCAGGCGGGTGGGTCCCTGGCACAGACGCGCGGAGCGGCTCCCGCCCGGCCCCCCTGAGAACCGTCGCCGTTCCGTAAGGCGGGGCGCCTGCTTCAGAATGTAAATCACGTGTCCGCTCTATGGATACGCTGTTTAGTTTACCAGGCAAGACTTTCTTGGTGAAAGAAGCAGCGTTGGCTTGCATTCTCGAGCAGGCTTCTCATCTGGCTGTGCCCTGGTACGCTCTCTCTGGGTGTGCTAGTCCGCAGGGCAGGGCATCCCCTGGGCAGGGTGGAGCGTGATCTCTGCGGCCTCGTCCTGCAGCTCCTTCCTTTCATTCTCAATCATCCTGCCCACGGTGGCCTCCTCTCAGGCCTGCATACTTACAACGGCGCATTGCCCGTGCTGCCCCTCTGCAGGAAGTGTCCCTCTGTTTAGTTTGCAGCTGACTGATGCCGCCTCACCCTTCTCATCTCTTCTCAGGTGTCACTTGGTCAAGAAAGCGTCCCCTTACCTACTCAACTCATCACGTCCCCCTACCGTAGCTCACGTGACACCACGCACCTCTCGCTTATGGCCGTCGTCGCCTTTCACATCCAGTTTCAGGTAGGTAAGTTTACCCCGTGGTCCGTGAGGAAGAAGAGATCACGCCTGTTTTGCTTACTCTTGATTCCCAGCGACTAGCCCGGTTACTGATAACCTCTGTTAGAGGAGAGAAAGGAATGCACCCAATCCCTGGTGAAGCCCTGACCGTTTTCCTTTCTAGTGTCCCTCGTACTCCTCCCTGCCATCTGTGTCGCCCTTACTCCGCGTCTACCGTTTATGAGTTTACACCTGGGTTACGGTGACTGCTTCGGAGAATCGCATGCCTTTCTACCTCCCTCGCTGCGACCTCTCCCACGCCTCCCAGGGCTCTTGGGTTATGCCCTTGCCCTCTTCCGAGCCGTCCGTGGCACCCGCTGTCATCCCCATACGGCCAAGCTCCTAAGACTGACACTCTAGGCCCTCCGTAATTTGGCTTCAGTTTCACTTTCTAGACGTTTCAAGGAAGAGCGGGGTCTAAATATCTGTGCACCTCTGCTCCGTTTCATATCTACCCACGAGGTTAATTTTTTTGTTTCTTCCAGTCCACCTATTTTGGACCTCCTTCTCTGCGAAGACTTCACTGAGAATCCAAGCGATTTGTGGATCCCTTCTCTCCCCTGAAGCTGTAAACAGTTTAACAAGACATGTGCGGAACTGCCGTAAGGTAATCTACATCTTGTCTCCCTCTCTGGTATCTAACCTCCCCGCGAATGGGGGTACGTCTCCGTGTTCTGTGCGGTTTTCAGCACGGTACTCTCTGCACGTAGTGGATATTTGCTTTGGTAAGTGGACGAATAAGTGAATGAGTCACCAAGATAAGGGTATTGTCTCATTCTTTCTCGCTTTTTCCACTTTCAAGTTTCTTTAGTTAGTTTCCTCAGACAAAAGGTTTCTTTGTAGCTACACAGTGGCCAGGTCCACAGAATGTTGCAGATAGCTGCTGAAAACATCCCTCCTCCACTTGAGAATGGCTTGCTCTCCCTCTCAAGCGGAGAGAGCTGGGATTCGATATTTAATTAAGTGCCTCTGTTCACTTGGCATTTAGAGGCACTAGGGGGCGTTAGTGCTCTACAGCCGGTGAAATGCCTGTTTCGTTTGTGATTTTCCTTTGTGGAAAACAACTATCCACAGAGTGTTTTGTGCCAATTTTCCATCCTTTTAGATTGTCGGAAAGCATTTTACCTACGTAGAAACAGAAAACGAATAGAAAGAGCGTTGCTTTGCGTTTAATAAAAGCTTAGGGTGGTCTCGGTGGTACGTTAGTGAAGTTATCTGGGGACACCTTAGCCACGTACATTGTGTTGGAGAGGCACCGAGAATTCAGGAGTTCTCAAAGTTCGAGGACACAGTTGCCTTACACGTAGGCTCGGTGGCAGCCGTGGACATGGCAGTGATTTGGAGAATGTTGTATTAGTCGGCTCTTGCTGTGATAATGCTTTGCAACAAATCTCCCCAAAACTCACTTACGTAAAGAAGAATCTAGTTTCCTCGGACCTGTGGGCTAGCTGCAGCGGCTCTCTTGTAGACCTCTCGATGGCGGGTGTTGCTCCATGCCGTGGGTCAGTTTGAGGTCTGTCCCGCACACCTTACCGTGGAGCCCAACTGTGAGGCTGCAGGTCCCCGTCTTCTCGCAGAGTTCACTGGAAGGTAAGAGGTGAGCCCAACCACACAAGGCCACGTAAGGCCTCTGGGACTCATTGAAGGCCATCGTGTCTTCCCTTGGCCTCCTGGGAACCCCCTGGCCCCAGGATGCAGCTTCCGTAGCCCAGGGCAACCGGCGGAGGGGGGCGGGCGGGGCTGCAGGAGGGTGGAATGCCGAGGTCACAGAGGGTGTGGGTGTGGCCACCTCTGCTGTGACTGAACCAAGGGCAGGGGGGCAGGGCGTCCAGGGCAGGGCCCTCAGAGCCCGGTAGGCCCAGGGGGGCGGCGCAAGCACCTAGGCCCAGGCCTAAGAGCGCCTTCTTGGTCTGCCGCGGCAGGCCGGCCTCTCGCCTTGCCACTCAGGCCGCCCTCCCACTTGAAGTGTGTGTGGCACGCGTCCGCGGAGTACACCTCGCTGCACAGGTAGCCGTGGGACTGGGCGTCGTAGCTTCCTGCGGGGCGGCCGGAGGTCCCGCAGGCGGGTGGGTCCCTGGCACAGACGCGCGGAGCGGCTCCCGCCCGGCCCCCCTGAGAACCGTCGCCGTTCCGTAAGGCGGGGCGCCTGCTTCAGAATGTAAATCACGTGTCCGCTCTATGGATACGCTGTTTAGTTTACCAGGCAAGACTTTCTTGGTGAAAGAAGCAGCGTTGGCTTGCATTCTCGAGCAGGCTTCTCATCTGGCTGTGCCCTGGTACGCTCTCTCTGGGTGTGCTAGTCCGCAGGGCAGGGCATCCCCTGGGCAGGGTGGAGCGTGATCTCTGCGGCCTCGTCCTGCAGCTCCTTCCTTTCATTCTCAATCATCCTGCCCACGGTGGCCTCCTCTCAGGCCTGCATACTTACAACGGCGCATTGCCCGTGCTGCCCCTCTGCAGGAAGTGTCCCTCTGTTTAGTTTGCAGCTGACTGATGCCGCCTCACCCTTCTCATCTCTTCTCAGGTGTCACTTGGTCAAGAAAGCGTCCCCTTACCTACTCAACTCATCACGTCCCCCTACCGTAGCTCACGTGACACCACGCACCTCTCGCTTATGGCCGTCGTCGCCTTTCACATCCAGTTTCAGGTAGGTAAGTTTACCCCGTGGTCCGTGAGGAAGAAGAGATCACGCCTGTTTTGCTTACTCTTGATTCCCAGCGACTAGCCCGGTTACTGATAACCTCTGTTAGAGGAGAGAAAGGAATGCACCCAATCCCTGGTGAAGCCCTGACCGTTTTCCTTTCTAGTGTCCCTCGTACTCCTCCCTGCCATCTGTGTCGCCCTTACTCCGCGTCTACCGTTTATGAGTTTACACCTGGGTTACGGTGACTGCTTCGGAGAATCGCATGCCTTTCTACCTCCCTCGCTGCGACCTCTCCCACGCCTCCCAGGGCTCTTGGGTTATGCCCTTGCCCTCTTCCGAGCCGTCCGTGGCACCCGCTGTCATCCCCATACGGCCAAGCTCCTAAGACTGACACTCTAGGCCCTCCGTAATTTGGCTTCAGTTTCACTTTCTAGACGTTTCAAGGAAGAGCGGGGTCTAAATATCTGTGCACCTCTGCTCCGTTTCATATCTACCCACGAGGTTAATTTTTTTGTTTCTTCCAGTCCACCTATTTTGGACCTCCTTCTCTGCGAAGACTTCACTGAGAATCCAAGCGATTTGTGGATCCCTTCTCTCCCCTGAAGCTGTAAACAGTTTAACAAGACATGTGCGGAACTGCCGTAAGGTAATCTACATCTTGTCTCCCTCTCTGGTATCTAACCTCCCCGCGAATGGGGGTACGTCTCCGTGTTCTGTGCGGTTTTCAGCACGGTACTCTCTGCACGTAGTGGATATTTGCTTTGGTAAGTGGACGAATAAGTGAATGAGTCACCAAGATAAGGGTATTGTCTCATTCTTTCTCGCTTTTTCCACTTTCAAGTTTCTTTAGTTAGTTTCCTCAGACAAAAGGTTTCTTTGTAGCTACACAGTGGCCAGGTCCACAGAATGTTGCAGATAGCTGCTGAAAACATCCCTCCTCCACTTGAGAATGGCTTGCTCTCCCTCTCAAGCGGAGAGAGCTGGGATTCGATATTTAATTAAGTGCCTCTGTTCACTTGGCATTTAGAGGCACTAGGGGGCGTTAGTGCTCTACAGCCGGTGAAATGCCTGTTTCGTTTGTGATTTTCCTTTGTGGAAAACAACTATCCACAGAGTGTTTTGTGCCAATTTTCCATCCTTTTAGATTGTCGGAAAGCATTTTACCTACGTAGAAACAGAAAACGAATAGAAAGAGCGTTGCTTTGCGTTTAATAAAAGCTTAGGGTGGTCTCGGTGGTACGTTAGTGAAGTTATCTGGGGACACCTTAGCCACGTACATTGTGTTGGAGAGGCACCGAGAATTCAGGAGTTCTCAAAGTTCGAGGACACAGTTGCCTTACACGTAGGCTCGGTGGCAGCCGTGGACATGGCAGTGATTTGGAGAATGTTGTATTAGTCGGCTCTTGCTGTGATAATGCTTTGCAACAAATCTCCCCAAAACTCACTTACGTAAAGAAGAATCTAGTTTCCTCGGACCTGTGGGCTAGCTGCAGCGGCTCTCTTGTAGACCTCTCGATGGCGGGTGTTGCTCCATGCCGTGGGTCAGTTTGAGGTCTGTCCCGCACACCTTACCGTGGAGCCCAACTGTGAGGCTGCAGGTCCCCGTCTTCTCGCAGAGTTCACTGGAAGGTAAGAGGTGAGCCCAACCACACAAGGCCACGTAAGGCCTCTGCGACTCATTGAAGGCCATCGTGTCTTCCCTTGGCCTCCTGGGAACCCCCTGGCCCCAGGATGCAGCTTCCGTAGCCCAGGGCAACCGGCGGAGGGGGGCGGGCGGGGCTGCAGGAGGGTGGAATGCCGAGGTCACAGAGGGTGTGGGTGTGGCCACCTCTGCTGTGACTGAACCAAGGGCAGGGGGGCAGGGCGTCCAGGGCAGGGCCCTCAGAGCCCGGTAGGCCCAGGGGGGCGGCGCAAGCACCTAGGCCCAGGCCTAAGAGCGCCTTCTTGGTCTGCCGCGGCAGGCCGGCCTCTCGCCTTGCCACTCAGGCCGCCCTCCCACTTGAAGTGTGTGTGGCACGCGTCCGCGGAGTACACCTCGCTGCACAGGTAGCCGTGGGACTGGGCGTCGTAGCTTCCTGCGGGGCGGCCGGAGGTCCCGCAGGCGGGTGGGTCCCTGGCACAGACGCGCGGAGCGGCTCCCGCCCGGCCCCCCTGAGAACCGTCGCCGTTCCGTAAGGCGGGGCGCCTGCTTCAGAATGTAAATCACGTGTCCGCTCTATGGATACGCTGTTTAGTTTACCAGGCAAGACTTTCTTGGTGAAAGAAGCAGCGTTGGCTTGCATTCTCGAGCAGGCTTCTCATCTGGCTGTGCCCTGGTACGCTCTCTCTGGGTGTGCTAGTCCGCAGGGCAGGGCATCCCCTGGGCAGGGTGGAGCGTGATCTCTGCGGCCTCGTCCTGCAGCTCCTTCCTTTCATTCTCAATCATCCTGCCCACGGTGGCCTCCTCTCAGGCCTGCATACTTACAACGGCGCATTGCCCGTGCTGCCCCTCTGCAGGAAGTGTCCCTCTGTTTAGTTTGCAGCTGACTGATGCCGCCTCACCCTTCTCATCTCTTCTCAGGTGTCACTTGGTCAAGAAAGCGTCCCCTTACCTACTCAACTCATCACGTCCCCCTACCGTAGCTCACGTGACACCACGCACCTCTCGCTTATGGCCGTCGTCGCCTTTCACATCCAGTTTCAGGTAGGTAAGTTTACCCCGTGGTCCGTGAGGAAGAAGAGATCACGCCTGTTTTGCTTACTCTTGATTCCCAGCGACTAGCCCGGTTACTGATAACCTCTGTTAGAGGAGAGAAAGGAATGCACCCAATCCCTGGTGAAGCCCTGACCGTTTTCCTTTCTAGTGTCCCTCGTACTCCTCCCTGCCATCTGTGTCGCCCTTACTCCGCGTCTACCGTTTATGAGTTTACACCTGGGTTACGGTGACTGCTTCGGAGAATCGCATGCCTTTCTACCTCCCTCGCTGCGACCTCTCCCACGCCTCCCAGGGCTCTTGGGTTATGCCCTTGCCCTCTTCCGAGCCGTCCGTGGCACCCGCTGTCATCCCCATACGGCCAAGCTCCTAAGACTGACACTCTAGGCCCTCCGTAATTTGGCTTCAGTTTCACTTTCTAGACGTTTCAAGGAAGAGCGGGGTCTAAATATCTGTGCACCTCTGCTCCGTTTCATATCTACCCACGAGGTTAATTTTTTTGTTTCTTCCAGTCCACCTATTTTGGACCTCCTTCTCTGCGAAGACTTCACTGAGAATCCAAGCGATTTGTGGATCCCTTCTCTCCCCTGAAGCTGTAAACAGTTTAACAAGACATGTGCGGAACTGCCGTAAGGTAATCTACATCTTGTCTCCCTCTCTGGTATCTAACCTCCCCGCGAATGGGGGTACGTCTCCGTGTTCTGTGCGGTTTTCAGCACGGTACTCTCTGCACGTAGTGGATATTTGCTTTGGTAAGTGGACGAATAAGTGAATGAGTCACCAAGATAAGGGTATTGTCTCATTCTTTCTCGCTTTTTCCACTTTCAAGTTTCTTTAGTTAGTTTCCTCAGACAAAAGGTTTCTTTGTAGCTACACAGTGGCCAGGTCCACAGAATGTTGCAGATAGCTGCTGAAAACATCCCTCCTCCACTTGAGAATGGCTTGCTCTCCCTCTCAAGCGGAGAGAGCTGGGATTCGATATTTAATTAAGTGCCTCTGTTCACTTGGCATTTAGAGGCACTAGGGGGCGTTAGTGCTCTACAGCCGGTGAAATGCCTGTTTCGTTTGTGATTTTCCTTTGTGGAAAACAACTATCCACAGAGTGTTTTGTGCCAATTTTCCATCCTTTTAGATTGTCGGAAAGCATTTTACCTACGTAGAAACAGAAAACGAATAGAAAGAGCGTTGCTTTGCGTTTAATAAAAGCTTAGGGTGGTCTCGGTGGTACGTTAGTGAAGTTATCTGGGGACACCTTAGCCACGTACATTGTGTTGGAGAGGCACCGAGAATTCAGGAGTTCTCAAAGTTCGAGGACACAGTTGCCTTACACGTAGGCTCGGTGGCAGCCGTGGACATGGCAGTGATTTGGAGAATGTTGTATTAGTCGGCTCTTGCTGTGATAATGCTTTGCAACAAATCTCCCCAAAACTCACTTACGTAAAGAAGAATCTAGTTTCCTCGGACCTGTGGGCTAGCTGCAGCGGCTCTCTTGTAGACCTCTCGATGGCGGGTGTTGCTCCATGCCGTGGGTCAGTTTGAGGTCTGTCCCGCACACCTTACCGTGGAGCCCAACTGTGAGGCTGCAGGTCCCCGTCTTCTCGCAGAGTTCACTGGAAGGTAAGAGGTGAGCCCAACCACACAAGGCCACGTAAGGCCTCTGGGACTCATTGAAGGCCATCGTGTCTTCCCTTGGCCTCCTGGGAACCCCCTGGCCCCAGGATGCAGCTTCCGTAGCCCAGGGCAACCGGCGGAGGGGGGCGGGCGGGGCTGCAGGAGGGTGGAATGCCGAGGTCACAGAGGGTGTGGGTGTGGCCACCTCTGCTGTGACTGAACCAAGGGCAGGGGGGCAGGGCGTCCAGGGCAGGGCCCTCAGAGCCCGGTAGGCCCAGGGGGGCGGCGCAAGCACCTAGGCCCAGGCCTAAGAGCGCCTTCTTGGTCTGCCGCGGCAGGCCGGCCTCTCGCCTTGCCACTCAGGCCGCCCTCCCACTTGAAGTGTGTGTGGCACGCGTCCGCGGAGTACACCTCGCTGCACAGGTAGCCGTGGGACTGGGCGTCGTAGCTTCCTGCGGGGCGGCCGGAGGTCCCGCAGGCGGGTGGGTCCCTGGCACAGACGCGCGGAGCGGCTCCCGCCCGGCCCCCCTGAGAACCGTCGCCGTTCCGTAAGGCGGGGCGCCTGCTTCAGAATGTAAATCACGTGTCCGCTCTATGGATACGCTGTTTAGTTTACCAGGCAAGACTTTCTTGGTGAAAGAAGCAGCGTTGGCTTGCATTCTCGAGCAGGCTTCTCATCTGGCTGTGCCCTGGTACGCTCTCTCTGGGTGTGCTAGTCCGCAGGGCAGGGCATCCCCTGGGCAGGGTGGAGCGTGATCTCTGCGGCCTCGTCCTGCAGCTCCTTCCTTTCATTCTCAATCATCCTGCCCACGGTGGCCTCCTCTCAGGCCTGCATACTTACAACGGCGCATTGCCCGTGCTGCCCCTCTGCAGGAAGTGTCCCTCTGTTTAGTTTGCAGCTGACTGATGCCGCCTCACCCTTCTCATCTCTTCTCAGGTGTCACTTGGTCAAGAAAGCGTCCCCTTACCTACTCAACTCATCACGTCCCCCTACCGTAGCTCACGTGACACCACGCACCTCTCGCTTATGGCCGTCGTCGCCTTTCACATCCAGTTTCAGGTAGGTAAGTTTACCCCGTGGTCCGTGAGGAAGAAGAGATCACGCCTGTTTTGCTTACTCTTGATTCCCAGCGACTAGCCCGGTTACTGATAACCTCTGTTAGAGGAGAGAAAGGAATGCACCCAATCCCTGGTGAAGCCCTGACCGTTTTCCTTTCTAGTGTCCCTCGTACTCCTCCCTGCCATCTGTGTCGCCCTTACTCCGCGTCTACCGTTTATGAGTTTACACCTGGGTTACGGTGACTGCTTCGGAGAATCGCATGCCTTTCTACCTCCCTCGCTGCGACCTCTCCCACGCCTCCCAGGGCTCTTGGGTTATGCCCTTGCCCTCTTCCGAGCCGTCCGTGGCACCCGCTGTCATCCCCATACGGCCAAGCTCCTAAGACTGACACTCTAGGCCCTCCGTAATTTGGCTTCAGTTTCACTTTCTAGACGTTTCAAGGAAGAGCGGGGTCTAAATATCTGTGCACCTCTGCTCCGTTTCATATCTACCCACGAGGTTAATTTTTTTGTTTCTTCCAGTCCACCTATTTTGGACCTCCTTCTCTGCGAAGACTTCACTGAGAATCCAAGCGATTTGTGGATCCCTTCTCTCCCCTGAAGCTGTAAACAGTTTAACAAGACATGTGCGGAACTGCCGTAAGGTAATCTACATCTTGTCTCCCTCTCTGGTATCTAACCTCCCCGCGAATGGGGGTACGTCTCCGTGTTCTGTGCGGTTTTCAGCACGGTACTCTCTGCACGTAGTGGATATTTGCTTTGGTAAGTGGACGAATAAGTGAATGAGTCACCAAGATAAGGGTATTGTCTCATTCTTTCTCGCTTTTTCCACTTTCAAGTTTCTTTAGTTAGTTTCCTCAGACAAAAGGTTTCTTTGTAGCTACACAGTGGCCAGGTCCACAGAATGTTGCAGATAGCTGCTGAAAACATCCCTCCTCCACTTGAGAATGGCTTGCTCTCCCTCTCAAGCGGAGAGAGCTGGGATTCGATATTTAATTAAGTGCCTCTGTTCACTTGGCATTTAGAGGCACTAGGGGGCGTTAGTGCTCTACAGCCGGTGAAATGCCTGTTTCGTTTGTGATTTTCCTTTGTGGAAAACAACTATCCACAGAGTGTTTTGTGCCAATTTTCCATCCTTTTAGATTGTCGGAAAGCATTTTACCTACGTAGAAACAGAAAACGAATAGAAAGAGCGTTGCTTTGCGTTTAATAAAAGCTTAGGGTGGTCTCGGTGGTACGTTAGTGAAGTTATCTGGGGACACCTTAGCCACGTACATTGTGTTGGAGAGGCACCGAGAATTCAGGAGTTCTCAAAGTTCGAGGACACAGTTGCCTTACACGTAGGCTCGGTGGCAGCCGTGGACATGGCAGTGATTTGGAGAATGTTGTATTAGTCGGCTCTTGCTGTGATAATGCTTTGCAACAAATCTCCCCAAAACTCACTTACGTAAAGAAGAATCTAGTTTCCTCGGACCTGTGGGCTAGCTGCAGCGGCTCTCTTGTAGACCTCTCGATGGCGGGTGTTGCTCCATGCCGTGGGTCAGTTTGAGGTCTGTCCCGCACACCTTACCGTGGAGCCCAACTGTGAGGCTGCAGGTCCCCGTCTTCTCGCAGAGTTCACTGGAAGGTAAGAGGTGAGCCCAACCACACAAGGCCACGTAAGGCCTCTGGGACTCATTGAAGGCCATCGTGTCTTCCCTTGGCCTCCTGGGAACCCCCTGGCCCCAGGATGCAGCTTCCGTAGCCCAGGGCAACCGGCGGAGGGGGGCGGGCGGGGCTGCAGGAGGGTGGAATGCCGAGGTCACAGAGGGTGTGGGTGTGGCCACCTCTGCTGTGACTGAACCAAGGGCAGGGGGGCAGGGCGTCCAGGGCAGGGCCCTCAGAGCCCGGTAGGCCCAGGGGGGCGGCGCAAGCACCTAGGCCCAGGCCTAAGAGCGCCTTCTTGGTCTGCCGCGGCAGGCCGGCCTCTCGCCTTGCCACTCAGGCCGCCCTCCCACTTGAAGTGTGTGTGGCACGCGTCCGCGGAGTACACCTCGCTGCACAGGTAGCCGTGGGACTGGGCGTCGTAGCTTCCTGCGGGGCGGCCGGAGGTCCCGCAGGCGGGTGGGTCCCTGGCACAGACGCGCGGAGCGGCTCCCGCCCGGCCCCCCTGAGAACCGTCGCCGTTCCGTAAGGCGGGGCGCCTGCTTCAGAATGTAAATCACGTGTCCGCTCTATGGATACGCTGTTTAGTTTACCAGGCAAGACTTTCTTGGTGAAAGAAGCAGCGTTGGCTTGCATTCTCGAGCAGGCTTCTCATCTGGCTGTGCCCTGGTACGCTCTCTCTGGGTGTGCTAGTCCGCAGGGCAGGGCATCCCCTGGGCAGGGTGGAGCGTGATCTCTGCGGCCTCGTCCTGCAGCTCCTTCCTTTCATTCTCAATCATCCTGCCCACGGTGGCCTCCTCTCAGGCCTGCATACTTACAACGGCGCATTGCCCGTGCTGCCCCTCTGCAGGAAGTGTCCCTCTGTTTAGTTTGCAGCTGACTGATGCCGCCTCACCCTTCTCATCTCTTCTCAGGTGTCACTTGGTCAAGAAAGCGTCCCCTTACCTACTCAACTCATCACGTCCCCCTACCGTAGCTCACGTGACACCACGCACCTCTCGCTTATGGCCGTCGTCGCCTTTCACATCCAGTTTCAGGTAGGTAAGTTTACCCCGTGGTCCGTGAGGAAGAAGAGATCACGCCTGTTTTGCTTACTCTTGATTCCCAGCGACTAGCCCGGTTACTGATAACCTCTGTTAGAGGAGAGAAAGGAATGCACCCAATCCCTGGTGAAGCCCTGACCGTTTTCCTTTCTAGTGTCCCTCGTACTCCTCCCTGCCATCTGTGTCGCCCTTACTCCGCGTCTACCGTTTATGAGTTTACACCTGGGTTACGGTGACTGCTTCGGAGAATCGCATGCCTTTCTACCTCCCTCGCTGCGACCTCTCCCACGCCTCCCAGGGCTCTTGGGTTATGCCCTTGCCCTCTTCCGAGCCGTCCGTGGCACCCGCTGTCATCCCCATACGGCCAAGCTCCTAAGACTGACACTCAAGGCCCTCCGTAATTTGGCTTCAGTTTCACTTTCTAGACGTTTCAAGGAAGAGCGGGGTCTAAATATCTGTGCACCTCTGCTCCGTTTCATATCTACCCACGAGGTTAATTTTTTTGTTTCTTCCAGTCCACCTATTTTGGACCTCCTTCTCTGCGAAGACTTCACTGAGAATCCAAGCGATTTGTGGATCCCTTCTCTCCCCTGAAGCTGTAAACAGTTTAACAAGACATGTGCGGAACTGCCGTAAGGTAATCTACATCTTGTCTCCCTCTCTGGTATCTAACCTCCCCGCGAATGGGGGTACGTCTCCGTGTTCTGTGCGGTTTTCAGCACGGTACTCTCTGCACGTAGTGGATATTTGCTTTGGTAAGTGGACGAATAAGTGAATGAGTCACCAAGATAAGGGTATTGTCTCATTCTTTCTCGCTTTTTCCACTTTCAAGTTTCTTTAGTTAGTTTCCTCAGACAAAAGGTTTCTTTGTAGCTACACAGTGGCCAGGTCCACAGAATGTTGCAGATAGCTGCTGAAAACATCCCTCCTCCACTTGAGAATGGCTTGCTCTCCCTCTCAAGCGGAGAGAGCTGGGATTCGATATTTAATTAAGTGCCTCTGTTCACTTGGCATTTAGAGGCACTAGGGGGCGTTAGTGCTCTACAGCCGGTGAAATGCCTGTTTCGTTTGTGATTTTCCTTTGTGGAAAACAACTATCCACAGAGTGTTTTGTGCCAATTTTCCATCCTTTTAGATTGTCGGAAAGCATTTTACCTACGTAGAAACAGAAAACGAATAGAAAGAGCGTTGCTTTGCGTTTAATAAAAGCTTAGGGTGGTCTCGGTGGTACGTTAGTGAAGTTATCTGGGGACACCTTAGCCACGTACATTGTGTTGGAGAGGCACCGAGAATTCAGGAGTTCTCAAAGTTCGAGGACACAGTTGCCTTACACGTAGGCTCGGTGGCAGCCGTGGACATGGCAGTGATTTGGAGAATGTTGTATTAGTCGGCTCTTGCTGTGATAATGCTTTGCAACAAATCTCCCCAAAACTCACTTACGTAAAGAAGAATCTAGTTTCCTCGGACCTGTGGGCTAGCTGCAGCGGCTCTCTTGTAGACCTCTCGATGGCGGGTGTTGCTCCATGCCGTGGGTCAGTTTGAGGTCTGTCCCGCACACCTTACCGTGGAGCCCAACTGTGAGGCTGCAGGTCCCCGTCTTCTCGCAGAGTTCACTGGAAGGTAAGAGGTGAGCCCAACCACACAAGGCCACGTAAGGCCTCTGGGACTCATTGAAGGCCATCGTGTCTTCCCTTGGCCTCCTGGGAACCCCCTGGCCCCAGGATGCAGCTTCCGTAGCCCAGGGCAACCGGCGGAGGGGGGCGGGCGGGGCTGCAGGAGGGTGGAATGCCGAGGTCACAGAGGGTGTGGGTGTGGCCACCTCTGCTGTGACTGAACCAAGGGCAGGGGGGCAGGGCGTCCAGGGCAGGGCCCTCAGAGCCCGGTAGGCCCAGGGGGGCGGCGGCAAGCACCTAGGCCCAGGCCTAAGAGCACCTTCTTGGTCTGCCGCGGCAGGCCGGCCTCTCGCCTTGCCACTCAGGCCGCCCTCCCACTTGAAGTGTGTGTGGCACGCGTCCGCGGAGTACACCTCGCTGCACAGGTAGCCGTGGGACTGGGCGTCGTAGCTTCCTGCGGGGCGGCCGGAGGTCCCGCAGGCGGGTGGGTCCCTGGCACAGACGCGCGGAGCGGCTCCCGCCCGGCCCCCCTGAGAACCGTCGCCGTTCCGTAAGGCGGGGCGCCTGCTTCAGAATGTAAATCACGTGTCCGCTCTATGGATACGCTGTTTAGTTTACCAGGCAAGACTTTCTTGGTGAAAGAAGCAGCGTTGGCTTGCATTCTCGAGCAGGCTTCTCATCTGGCTGTGCCCTGGTACGCTCTCTCTGGGTGTGCTAGTCCGCAGGGCAGGGCATCCCCTGGGCAGGGTGGAGCGTGATCTCTGCGGCCTCGTCCTGCAGCTCCTTCCTTTCATTCTCAATCATCCTGCCCACGGTGGCCTCCTCTCAGGCCTGCATACTTACAACGGCGCATTGCCCGTGCTGCCCCTCTGCAGGAAGTGTCCCTCTGTTTAGTTTGCAGCTGACTGATGCCGCCTCACCCTTCTCATCTCTTCTCAGGTGTCACTTGGTCAAGAAAGCGTCCCCTTACCTACTCAACTCATCACGTCCCCCTACCGTAGCTCACGTGACACCACGCACCTCTCGCTTATGGCCGTCGTCGCCTTTCACATCCAGTTTCAGGTAGGTAAGTTTACCCCGTGGTCCGTGAGGAAGAAGAGATCACGCCTGTTTTGCTTACTCTTGATTCCCAGCGACTAGCCCGGTTACTGATAAACTCTGTTAGAGGAGAGAAAGGAATGCACCCAATCCCTGGTGAAGCCCTGACCGTTTTCCTTTCTAGTGTCCCTCGTACTCCTCCCTGCCATCTGTGTCGCCCTTACTCCGCGTCTACCGTTTATGAGTTTACACCTGGGTTACGGTGACTGCTTCGGAGAATCGCATGCCTTTCTACCTCCCTCGCTGCGACCTCTCCCACGCCTCCCAGGGCTCTTGGGTTATGCCCTTGCCCTCTTCCGAGCCGTCCGTGGCACCCGCTGTCATCCCCATACGGCCAAGCTCCTAAGACTGACACTCTAGGCCCTCCGTAATTTGGCTTCAGTTTCACTTTCTAGACGTTTCAAGGAAGAGCGGGGTCTAAATATCTGTGCACCTCTGCTCCGTTTCATATCTACCCACGAGGTTAATTTTTTTGTTTCTTCCAGTCCACCTATTTTGGACCTCCTTCTCTGCGAAGACTTCACTGAGAATCCAAGCGATTTGTGGATCCCTTCTCTCCCCTGAAGCTGTAAACAGTTTAACAAGACATGTGCGGAACTGCCGTAAGGTAATCTACATCTTGTCTCCCTCTCTGGTATCTAACCTCCCCGCGAATGGGGGTACGTCTCCGTGTTCTGTGCGGTTTTCAGCACGGTACTCTCTGCACGTAGTGGATATTTGCTTTGGTAAGTGGACGAATAAGTGAATGAGTCACCAAGATAAGGGTATTGTCTCATTCTTTCTCGCTTTTTCCACTTTCAAGTTTCTTTAGTTAGTTTCCTCAGACAAAAGGTTTCTTTGTAGCTACACAGTGGCCAGGTCCACAGAATGTTGCAGATAGCTGCTGAAAACATCCCTCCTCCACTTGAGAATGGCTTGCTCTCCCTCTCAAGCGGAGAGAGCTGGGATTCGATATTTAATTAAGTGCCTCTGTTCACTTGGCATTTAGAGGCACTAGGGGGCGTTAGTGCTCTACAGCCGGTGAAATGCCTGTTTCGTTTGTGATTTTCCTTTGTGGAAAACAACTATCCACAGAGTGTTTTGTGCCAATTTTCCATCCTTTTAGATTGTCGGAAAGCATTTTACCTACGTAGAAACAGAAAACGAATAGAAAGAGCGTTGCTTTGCGTTTAATAAAAGCTTAGGGTGGTCTCGGTGGTACGTTAGTGAAGTTATCTGGGGACACCTTAGCCACGTACATTGTGTTGGAGAGGCACCGAGAATTCAGGAGTTCTCAAAGTTCGAGGACACAGTTGCCTTACACGTAGGCTCGGTGGCAGCCGTGGACATGGCAGTGATTTGGAGAATGTTGTATTAGTCGGCTCTTGCTGTGATAATGCTTTGCAACAAATCTCCCCAAAACTCACTTACGTAAAGAAGAATCTAGTTTCCTCGGACCTGTGGGCTAGCTGCAGCGGCTCTCTTGTAGACCTCTCGATGGCGGGTGTTGCTCCATGCCGTGGGTCAGTTTGAGGTCTGTCCCGCACACCTTACCGTGGAGCCCAACTGTGAGGCTGCAGGTCCCCGTCTTCTCGCAGAGTTCACTGGAAGGTAAGAGGTGAGCCCAACCACACAAGGCCACGTAAGGCCTCTGGGACTCATTGAAGGCCATCGTGTCTTCCCTTGGCCTCCTGGGAACCCCCTGGCCCCAGGATGCAGCTTCCGTAGCCCAGGGCAACCGGCGGAGGGGGGCGGGCGGGGCTGCAGGAGGGTGGAATGCCGAGGTCACAGAGGGTGTGGGTGTGGCCACCTCTGCTGTGACTGAACCAAGGGCAGGGGGGCAGGGCGTCCAGGGCAGGGCCCTCAGAGCCCGGTAGGCCCAGGGGGGCGGCGCAAGCACCTAGGCCCAGGCCTAAGAGCGCCTTCTTGGTCTGCCGCGGCAGGCCGGCCTCTCGCCTTGCCACTCAGGCCGCCCTCCCACTTGAAGTGTGTGTGGCACGCGTCCGCGGAGTACACCTCGCTGCACAGGTAGCCGTGGGACTGGGCGTCGTAGCTTCCTGCGGGGCGGCCGGAGGTCCCGCAGGCGGGTGGGTCCCTGGCACAGACGCGCGGAGCGGCTCCCGCCCGGCCCCCCTGAGAACCGTCGCCGTTCCGTAAGGCGGGGCGCCTGCTTCAGAATGTAAATCACGTGTCCGCTCTATGGATACGCTGTTTAGTTTACCAGGCAAGACTTTCTTGGTGAAAGAAGCAGCGTTGGCTTGCATTCTCGAGCAGGCTTCTCATCTGGCTGTGCCCTGGTACGCTCTCTCTGGGTGTGCTAGTCCGCAGGGCAGGGCATCCCCTGGGCAGGGTGGAGCGTGATCTCTGCGGCCTCGTCCTGCAGCTCCTTCCTTTCATTCTCAATCATCCTGCCCACGGTGGCCTCCTCTCAGGCCTGCATACTTACAACGGCGCATTGCCCGTGCTGCCCCTCTGCAGGAAGTGTCCCTCTGTTTAGTTTGCAGCTGACTGATGCCGCCTCACCCTTCTCATCTCTTCTCAGGTGTCACTTGGTCAAGAAAGCGTCCCCTTACCTACTCAACTCATCACGTCCCCCTACCGTAGCTCACGTGACACCACGCACCTCTCGCTTATGGCCGTCGTCGCCTTTCACATCCAGTTTCAGGTAGGTAAGTTTACCCCGTGGTCCGTGAGGAAGAAGAGATCACGCCTGTTTTGCTTACTCTTGATTCCCAGCGACTAGCCCGGTTACTGATAACCTCTGTTAGAGGAGAGAAAGGAATGCACCCAATCCCTGGTGAAGCCCTGACCGTTTTCCTTTCTAGTGTCCCTCGTACTCCTCCCTGCCATCTGTGTCGCCCTTACTCCGCGTCTACCGTTTATGAGTTTACACCTGGGTTACGGTGACTGCTTCGGAGAATCGCATGCCTTTCTACCTCCCTCGCTGCGACCTCTCCCACGCCTCCCAGGGCTCTTGGGTTATGCCCTTGCCCTCTTCCGAGCCGTCCGTGGCACCCGCTGTCATCCCCATACGGCCAAGCTCCTAAGACTGACACTCTAGGCCCTCCGTAATTTGGCTTCAGTTTCACTTTCTAGACGTTTCAAGGAAGAGCGGGGTCTAAATATCTGTGCACCTCTGCTCCGTTTCATATCTACCCACGAGGTTAATTTTTTTGTTTCTTCCAGTCCACCTATTTTGGACCTCCTTCTCTGCGAAGACTTCACTGAGAATCCAAGCGATTTGTGGATCCCTTCTCTCCCCTGAAGCTGTAAACAGTTTAACAAGACATGTGCGGAACTGCCGTAAGGTAATCTACATCTTGTCTCCCTCTCTGGTATCTAACCTCCCCGCGAATGGGGGTACGTCTCCGTGTTCTGTGCGGTTTTCAGCACGGTACTCTCTGCACGTAGTGGATATTTGCTTTGGTAAGTGGACGAATAAGTGAATGAGTCACCAAGATAAGGGTATTGTCTCATTCTTTCTCGCTTTTTCCACTTTCAAGTTTCTTTAGTTAGTTTCCTCAGACAAAAGGTTTCTTTGTAGCTACACAGTGGCCAGGTCCACAGAATGTTGCAGATAGCTGCTGAAAACATCCCTCCTCCACTTGAGAATGGCTTGCTCTCCCTCTCAAGCGGAGAGAGCTGGGATTCGATATTTAATTAAGTGCCTCTGTTCACTTGGCATTTAGAGGCACTAGGGGGCGTTAGTGCTCTACAGCCGGTGAAATGCCTGTTTCGTTTGTGATTTTCCTTTGTGGAAAACAACTATCCACAGAGTGTTTTGTGCCAATTTTCCATCCTTTTAGATTGTCGGAAAGCATTTTACCTACGTAGAAACAGAAAACGAATAGAAAGAGCGTTGCTTTGCGTTTAATAAAAGCTTAGGGTGGTCTCGGTGGTACGTTAGTGAAGTTATCTGGGGACACCTTAGCCACGTACATTGTGTTGGAGAGGCACCGAGAATTCAGGAGTTCTCAAAGTTCGAGGACACAGTTGCCTTACACGTAGGCTCGGTGGCAGCCGTGGACATGGCAGTGATTTGGAGAATGTTGTATTAGTCGGCTCTTGCTGTGATAATGCTTTGCAACAAATCTCCCCAAAACTCACTTACGTAAAGAAGAATCTAGTTTCCTCGGACCTGTGGGCTAGCTGCAGCGGCTCTCTTGTAGACCTCTCGATGGCGGGTGTTGCTCCATGCCGTGGGTCAGTTTGAGGTCTGTCCCGCACACCTTACCGTGGAGCCCAACTGTGAGGCTGCAGGTCCCCGTCTTCTCGCAGAGTTCACTGGAAGGTAAGAGGTGAGCCCAACCACACAAGGCCACGTAAGGCCTCTGGGACTCATTGAAGGCCATCGTGTCTTCCCTTGGCCTCCTGGGAACCCCCTGGCCCCAGGATGCAGCTTCCGTAGCCCAGGGCAACCGGCGGAGGGGGGCGGGCGGGGCTGCAGGAGGGTGGAATGCCGAGGTCACAGAGGGTGTGGGTGTGGCCACCTCTGCTGTGACTGAACCAAGGGCAGGGGGGCAGGGCGTCCAGGGCAGGGCCCTCAGAGCCCGGTAGGCCCAGGGGGGCGGCGCAAGCACCTAGGCCCAGGCCTAAGAGCGCCTTCTTGGTCTGCCGCGGCAGGCCGGCCTCTCGCCTTGCCACTCAGGCCGCCCTCCCACTTGAAGTGTGTGTGGCACGCGTCCGCGGAGTACACCTCGCTGCACAGGTAGCCGTGGGACTGGGCGTCGTAGCTTCCTGCGGGGCGGCCGGAGGTCCCGCAGGCGGGTGGGTCCCTGGCACAGACGCGCGGAGCGGCTCCCGCCCGGCCCCCCTGAGAACCGTCGCCGTTCCGTAAGGCGGGGCGCCTGCTTCAGAATGTAAATCACGTGTCCGCTCTATGGATACGCTGTTTAGTTTACCAGGCAAGACTTTCTTGGTGAAAGAAGCAGCGTTGGCTTGCATTCTCGAGCAGGCTTCTCATCTGGCTGTGCCCTGGTACGCTCTCTCTGGGTGTGCTAGTCCGCAGGGCAGGGCATCCCCTGGGCAGGGTGGAGCGTGATCTCTGCGGCCTCGTCCTGCAGCTCCTTCCTTTCATTCTCAATCATCCTGCCCACGGTGGCCTCCTCTCAGGCCTGCATACTTACAACGGCGCATTGCCCGTGCTGCCCCTCTGCAGGAAGTGTCCCTCTGTTTAGTTTGCAGCTGACTGATGCCGCCTCACCCTTCTCATCTCTTCTCAGGTGTCACTTGGTCAAGAAAGCGTCCCCTTACCTACTCAACTCATCACGTCCCCCTACCGTAGCTCACGTGACACCACGCACCTCTCGCTTATGGCCGTCGTCGCCTTTCACATCCAGTTTCAGGTAGGTAAGTTTACCCCGTGGTCCGTGAGGAAGAAGAGATCACGCCTGTTTTGCTTACTCTTGATTCCCAGCGACTAGCCCGGTTACTGATAACCTCTGTTAGAGGAGAGAAAGGAATGCACCCAATCCCTGGTGAAGCCCTGACCGTTTTCCTTTCTAGTGTCCCTCGTACTCCTCCCTGCCATCTGTGTCGCCCTTACTCCGCGTCTACCGTTTATGAGTTTACACCTGGGTTACGGTGACTGCTTCGGAGAATCGCATGCCTTTCTACCTCCCTCGCTGCGACCTCTCCCACGCCTCCCAGGGCTCTTGGGTTATGCCCTTGCCCTCTTCCGAGCCGTCCGTGGCACCCGCTGTCATCCCCATACGGCCAAGCTCCTAAGACTGACACTCTAGGCCCTCCGTAATTTGGCTTCAGTTTCACTTTCTAGACGTTTCAAGGAAGAGCGGGGTCTAAATATCTGTGCACCTCTGCTCCGTTTCATATCTACCCACGAGGTTAATTTTTTTGTTTCTTCCAGTCCACCTATTTTGGACCTCCTTCTCTGCGAAGACTTCACTGAGAATCCAAGCGATTTGTGGATCCCTTCTCTCCCCTGAAGCTGTAAACAGTTTAACAAGACATGTGCGGAACTGCCGTAAGGTAATCTACATCTTGTCTCCCTCTCTGGTATCTAACCTCCCCGCGAATGGGGGTACGTCTCCGTGTTCTGTGCGGTTTTCAGCACGGTACTCTCTGCACGTAGTGGATATTTGCTTTGGTAAGTGGACGAATAAGTGAATGAGTCACCAAGATAAGGGTATTGTCTCATTCTTTCTCGCTTTTTCCACTTTCAAGTTTCTTTAGTTAGTTTCCTCAGACAAAAGGTTTCTTTGTAGCTACACAGTGGCCAGGTCCACAGAATGTTGCAGATAGCTGCTGAAAACATCCCTCCTCCACTTGAGAATGGCTTGCTCTCCCTCTCAAGCGGAGAGAGCTGGGATTCGATATTTAATTAAGTGCCTCTGTTCACTTGGCATTTAGAGGCACTAGGGGGCGTTAGTGCTCTACAGCCGGTGAAATGCCTGTTTCGTTTGTGATTTTCCTTTGTGGAAAACAACTATCCACAGAGTGTTTTGTGCCAATTTTCCATCCTTTTAGATTGTCGGAAAGCATTTTACCTACGTAGAAACAGAAAACGAATAGAAAGAGCGTTGCTTTGCGTTTAATAAAAGCTTAGGGTGGTCTCGGTGGTACGTTAGTGAAGTTATCTGGGGACACCTTAGCCACGTACATTGTGTTGGAGAGGCACCGAGAATTCAGGAGTTCTCAAAGTTCGAGGACACAGTTGCCTTACACGTAGGCTCGGTGGCAGCCGTGGACATGGCAGTGATTTGGAGAATGTTGTATTAGTCGGCTCTTGCTGTGATAATGCTTTGCAACAAATCTCCCCAAAACTCACTTACGTAAAGAAGAATCTAGTTTCCTCGGACCTGTGGGCTAGCTGCAGCGGCTCTCTTGTAGACCTCTCGATGGCGGGTGTTGCTCCATGCCGTGGGTCAGTTTGAGGTCTGTCCCGCACACCTTACCGTGGAGCCCAACTGTGAGGCTGCAGGTCCCCGTCTTCTCGCAGAGTTCACTGGAAGGTAAGAGGTGAGCCCAACCACACAAGGCCACGTAAGGCCTCTGGGACTCATTGAAGGCCATCGTGTCTTCCCTTGGCCTCCTGGGAACCCCCTGGCCCCAGGATGCAGCTTCCGTAGCCCAGGGCAACCGGCGGAGGGGGGCGGGCGGGGCTGCAGGAGGGTGGAATGCCGAGGTCACAGAGGGTGTGGGTGTGGCCACCTCTGCTGTGACTGAACCAAGGGCAGGGGGGCAGGGCGTCCAGGGCAGGGCCCTCAGAGCCCGGTAGGCCCAGGGGGGCGGCGCAAGCACCTAGGCCCAGGCCTAAGAGCGCCTTCTTGGTCTGCCGCGGCAGGCCGGCCTCTCGCCTTGCCACTCAGGCCGCCCTCCCACTTGAAGTGTGTGTGGCACGCGTCCGCGGAGTACACCTCGCTGCACAGGTAGCCGTGGGACTGGGCGTCGTAGCTTCCTGCGGGGCGGCCGGAGGTCCCGCAGGCGGGTGGGTCCCTGGCACAGACGCGCGGAGCGGCTCCCGCCCGGCCCCCCTGAGAACCGTCGCCGTTCCGTAAGGCGGGGCGCCTGCTTCAGAATGTAAATCACGTGTCCGCTCTATGGATACGCTGTTTAGTTTACCAGGCAAGACTTTCTTGGTGAAAGAAGCAGCGTTGGCTTGCATTCTCGAGCAGGCTTCTCATCTGGCTGTGCCCTGGTACGCTCTCTCTGGGTGTGCTAGTCCGCAGGGCAGGGCATCCCCTGGGCAGGGTGGAGCGTGATCTCTGCGGCCTCGTCCTGCAGCTCCTTCCTTTCATTCTCAATCATCCTGCCCACGGTGGCCTCCTCTCAGGCCTGCATACTTACAACGGCGCATTGCCCGTGCTGCCCCTCTGCAGGAAGTGTCCCTCTGTTTAGTTTGCAGCTGACTGATGCCGCCTCACCCTTCTCATCTCTTCTCAGGTGTCACTTGGTCAAGAAAGCGTCCCCTTACCTACTCAACTCATCACGTCCCCCTACCGTAGCTCACGTGACACCACGCACCTCTCGCTTATGGCCGTCGTCGCCTTTCACATCCAGTTTCAGGTAGGTAAGTTTACCCCGTGGTCCGTGAGGAAGAAGAGATCACGCCTGTTTTGCTTACTCTTGATTCCCAGCGACTAGCCCGGTTACTGATAACCTCTGTTAGAGGAGAGAAAGGAATGCACCCAATCCCTGGTGAAGCCCTGACCGTTTTCCTTTCTAGTGTCCCTCGTACTCCTCCCTGCCATCTGTGTCGCCCTTACTCCGCGTCTACCATTTATGAGTTTACACCTGGGTTACGGTGACTGCTTCGGAGAATCGCATGCCTTTCTACCTCCCTCGCTGCGACCTCTCCCACGCCTCCCAGGGCTCTTGGGTTATGCCCTTGCCCTCTTCCGAGCCGTCCGTGGCACCCGCTGTCATCCCCATACGGCCAAGCTCCTAAGACTGACACTCAAGGCCCTCCGTAATTTGGCTTCAGTTTCACTTTCTAGACGTTTCAAGGAAGAGCGGGGTCTAAATATCTGTGCACCTCTGCTCCGTTTCATATCTACCCACGAGGTTAATTTTTTTGTTTCTTCCAGTCCACCTATTTTGGACCTCCTTCTCTGCGAAGACTTCACTGAGAATCCAAGCGATTTGTGGATCCCTTCTCTCCCCTGAAGCTGTAAACAGTTTAACAAGACATGTGCGGAACTGCCGTAAGGTAATCTACATCTTGTCTCCCTCTCTGGTATCTAACCTCCCCGCGAATGGGGGTACGTCTCCGTGTTCTGTGCGGTTTTCAGCACGGTACTCTCTGCACGTAGTGGATATTTGCTTTGGTAAGTGGACGAATAAGTGAATGAGTCACCAAGATAAGGGTATTGTCTCATTCTTTCTCGCTTTTTCCACTTTCAAGTTTCTTTAGTTAGTTTCCTCAGACAAAAGGTTTCTTTGTAGCTACACAGTGGCCAGGTCCACAGAATGTTGCAGATAGCTGCTGAAAACATCCCTCCTCCACTTGAGAATGGCTTGCTCTCCCTCTCAAGCGGAGAGAGCTGGGATTCGATATTTAATTAAGTGCCTCTGTTCACTTGGCATTTAGAGGCACTAGGGGGCGTTAGTGCTCTACAGCCGGTGAAATGCCTGTTTCGTTTGTGATTTTCCTTTGTGGAAAACAACTATCCACAGAGTGTTTTGTGCCAATTTTCCATCCTTTTAGATTGTCGGAAAGCATTTTACCTACGTAGAAACAGAAAACGAATAGAAAGAGCGTTGCTTTGCGTTTAATAAAAGCTTAGGGTGGTCTCGGTGGTACGTTAGTGAAGTTATCTGGGGACACCTTAGCCACGTACATTGTGTTGGAGAGGCACCGAGAATTCAGGAGTTCTCAAAGTTCGAGGACACAGTTGCCTTACACGTAGGCTCGGTGGCAGCCGTGGACATGGCAGTGATTTGGAGAATGTTGTATTAGTCGGCTCTTGCTGTGATAATGCTTTGCAACAAATCTCCCCAAAACTCACTTACGTAAAGAAGAATCTAGTTTCCTCGGACCTGTGGGCTAGCTGCAGCGGCTCTCTTGTAGACCTCTCGATGGCGGGTGTTGCTCCATGCCGTGGGTCAGTTTGAGGTCTGTCCCGCACACCTTACCGTGGAGCCCAACTGTGAGGCTGCAGGTCCCCGTCTTCTCGCAGAGTTCACTGGAAGGTAAGAGGTGAGCCCAACCACACAAGGCCACGTAAGGCCTCTGGGACTCATTGAAGGCCATCGTGTCTTCCCTTGGCCTCCTGGGAACCCCCTGGCCCCAGGATGCAGCTTCCGTAGCCCAGGGCAACCGGCGGAGGGGGGCGGGCGGGGCTGCAGGAGGGTGGAATGCCGAGGTCACAGAGGGTGTGGGTGTGGCCACCTCTGCTGTGACTGAACCAAGGGCAGGGGGGCAGGGCGTCCAGGGCAGGGCCCTCAGAGCCCGGTAGGCCCAGGGGGGCGGCGCAAGCACCTAGGCCCAGGCCTAAGAGCGCCTTCTTGGTCTGCCGCGGCAGGCCGGCCTCTCGCCTTGCCACTCAGGCCGCCCTCCCACTTGAAGTGTGTGTGGCACGCGTCCGCGGAGTACACCTCGCTGCACAGGTAGCCGTGGGACTGGGCGTCGTAGCTTCCTGCGGGGCGGCCGGAGGTCCCGCAGGCGGGTGGGTCCCTGGCACAGACGCGCGGAGCGGCTCCCGCCCGGCCCCCCTGAGAACCGTCGCCGTTCCGTAAGGCGGGGCGCCTGCTTCAGAATGTAAATCACGTGTCCGCTCTATGGATACGCTGTTTAGTTTACCAGGCAAGACTTTCTTGGTGAAAGAAGCAGCGTTGGCTTGCATTCTCGAGCAGGCTTCTCATCTGGCTGTGCCCTGGTACGCTCTCTCTGGGTGTGCTAGTCCGCAGGGCAGGGCATCCCCTGGGCAGGGTGGAGCGTGATCTCTGCGGCCTCGTCCTGCAGCTCCTTCCTTTCATTCTCAATCATCCTGCCCACGGTGGCCTCCTCTCAGGCCTGCATACTTACAACGGCGCATTGCCCGTGCTGCCCCTCTGCAGGAAGTGTCCCTCTGTTTAGTTTGCAGCTGACTGATGCCGCCTCACCCTTCTCATCTCTTCTCAGGTGTCACTTGGTCAAGAAAGCGTCCCCTTACCTACTCAACTCATCACGTCCCCCTACCGTAGCTCACGTGACACCACGCACCTCTCGCTTATGGCCGTCGTCGCCTTTCACATCCAGTTTCAGGTAGGTAAGTTTACCCCGTGGTCCGTGAGGAAGAAGAGATCACGCCTGTTTTGCTTACTCTTGATTCCCAGCGACTAGCCCGGTTACTGATAACCTCTGTTAGAGGAGAGAAAGGAATGCACCCAATCCCTGGTGAAGCCCTGACCGTTTTCCTTTCTAGTGTCCCTCGTACTCCTCCCTGCCATCTGTGTCGCCCTTACTCCGCGTCTACCGTTTATGAGTTTACACCTGGGTTACGGTGACTGCTTCGGAGAATCGCATGCCTTTCTACCTCCCTCGCTGCGACCTCTCCCACGCCTCCCAGGGCTCTTGGGTTATGCCCTTGCCCTCTTCCGAGCCGTCCGTGGCACCCGCTGTCATCCCCATACGGCCAAGCTCCTAAGACTGACACTCTAGGCCCTCCGTAATTTGGCTTCAGTTTCACTTTCTAGACGTTTCAAGGAAGAGCGGGGTCTAAATATCTGTGCACCTCTGCTCCGTTTCATATCTACCCACGAGGTTAATTTTTTTGTTTCTTCCAGTCCACCTATTTTGGACCTCCTTCTCTGCGAAGACTTCACTGAGAATCCAAGCGATTTGTGGATCCCTTCTCTCCCCTGAAGCTGTAAACAGTTTAACAAGACATGTGCGGAACTGCCGTAAGGTAATCTACATCTTGTCTCCCTCTCTGGTATCTAACCTCCCCGCGAATGGGGGTACGTCTCCGTGTTCTGTGCGGTTTTCAGCACGGTACTCTCTGCACGTAGTGGATATTTGCTTTGGTAAGTGGACGAATAAGTGAATGAGTCACCAAGATAAGGGTATTGTCTCATTCTTTCTCGCTTTTTCCACTTTCAAGTTTCTTTAGTTAGTTTCCTCAGACAAAAGGTTTCTTTGTAGCTACACAGTGGCCAGGTCCACAGAATGTTGCAGATAGCTGCTGAAAACATCCCTCCTCCACTTGAGAATGGCTTGCTCTCCCTCTCAAGCGGAGAGAGCTGGGATTCGATATTTAATTAAGTGCCTCTGTTCACTTGGCATTTAGAGGCACTAGGGGGCGTTAGTGCTCTACAGCCGGTGAAATGCCTGTTTCGTTTGTGATTTTCCTTTGTGGAAAACAACTATCCACAGAGTGTTTTGTGCCAATTTTCCATCCTTTTAGATTGTCGGAAAGCATTTTACCTACGTAGAAACAGAAAACGAATAGAAAGAGCGTTGCTTTGCGTTTAATAAAAGCTTAGGGTGGTCTCGGTGGTACGTTAGTGAAGTTATCTGGGGACACCTTAGCCACGTACATTGTGTTGGAGAGGCACCGAGAATTCAGGAGTTCTCAAAGTTCGAGGACACAGTTGCCTTACACGTAGGCTCGGTGGCAGCCGTGGACATGGCAGTGATTTGGAGAATGTTGTATTAGTCGGCTCTTGCTGTGATAATGCTTTGCAACAAATCTCCCCAAAACTCACTTACGTAAAGAAGAATCTAGTTTCCTCGGACCTGTGGGCTAGCTGCAGCGGCTCTCTTGTAGACCTCTCGATGGCGGGTGTTGCTCCATGCCGTGGGTCAGTTTGAGGTCTGTCCCGCACACCTTACCGTGGAGCCCAACTGTGAGGCTGCAGGTCCCCGTCTTCTCGCAGAGTTCACTGGAAGGTAAGAGGTGAGCCCAACCACACAAGGCCACGTAAGGCCTCTGGGACTCATTGAAGGCCATCGTGTCTTCCCTTGGCCTCCTGGGAACCCCCTGGCCCCAGGATGCAGCTTCCGTAGCCCAGGGCAACCGGCGGAGGGGGGCGGGCGGGGCTGCAGGAGGGTGGAATGCCGAGGTCACAGAGGGTGTGGGTGTGGCCACCTCTGCTGTGACTGAACCAAGGGCAGGGGGGCAGGGCGTCCAGGGCAGGGCCCTCAGAGCCCGGTAGGCCCAGGGGGGCGGCGCAAGCACCTAGGCCCAGGCCTAAGAGCGCCTTCTTGGTCTGCCGCGGCAGGCCGGCCTCTCGCCTTGCCACTCAGGCCGCCCTCCCACTTGAAGTGTGTGTGGCACGCGTCCGCGGAGTACACCTCGCTGCACAGGTAGCCGTGGGACTGGGCGTCGTAGCTTCCTGCGGGGCGGCCGGAGGTCCCGCAGGCGGGTGGGTCCCTGGCACAGACGCGCGGAGCGGCTCCCGCCCGGCCCCCCTGAGAACCGTCGCCGTTCCGTAAGGCGGGGCGCCTGCTTCAGAATGTAAATCACGTGTCCGCTCTATGGATACGCTGTTTAGTTTACCAGGCAAGACTTTCTTGGTGAAAGAAGCAGCGTTGGCTTGCATTCTCGAGCAGGCTTCTCATCTGGCTGTGCCCTGGTACGCTCTCTCTGGGTGTGCTAGTCCGCAGGGCAGGGCATCCCCTGGGCAGGGTGGAGCGTGATCTCTGCGGCCTCGTCCTGCAGCTCCTTCCTTTCATTCTCAATCATCCTGCCCACGGTGGCCTCCTCTCAGGCCTGCATACTTACAACGGCGCATTGCCCGTGCTGCCCCTCTGCAGGAAGTGTCCCTCTGTTTAGTTTGCAGCTGACTGATGCCGCCTCACCCTTCTCATCTCTTCTCAGGTGTCACTTGGTCAAGAAAGCGTCCCCTTACCTACTCAACTCATCACGTCCCCCTACCGTAGCTCACGTGACACCACGCACCTCTCGCTTATGGCCGTCGTCGCCTTTCACATCCAGTTTCAGGTAGGTAAGTTTACCCCGTGGTCCGTGAGGAAGAAGAGATCACGCCTGTTTTGCTTACTCTTGATTCCCAGCGACTAGCCCGGTTACTGATAACCTCTGTTAGAGGAGAGAAAGGAATGCACCCAATCCCTGGTGAAGCCCTGACCGTTTTCCTTTCTAGTGTCCCTCGTACTCCTCCCTGCCATCTGTGTCGCCCTTACTCCGCGTCTACCATTTATGAGTTTACACCTGGGTTACGGTGACTGCTTCGGAGAATCGCATGCCTTTCTACCTCCCTCGCTGCGACCTCTCCCACGCCTCCCAGGGCTCTTGGGTTATGCCCTTGCCCTCTTCCGAGCCGTCCGTGGCACCCGCTGTCATCCCCATACGGCCAAGCTCCTAAGACTGACACTCAAGGCCCTCCGTAATTTGGCTTCAGTTTCACTTTCTAGACGTTTCAAGGAAGAGCGGGGTCTAAATATCTGTGCACCTCTGCTCCGTTTCATATCTACCCACGAGGTTAATTTTTTTGTTTCTTCCAGTCCACCTATTTTGGACCTCCTTCTCTGCGAAGACTTCACTGAGAATCCAAGCGATTTGTGGATCCCTTCTCTCCCCTGAAGCTGTAAACAGTTTAACAAGACATGTGCGGAACTGCCGTAAGGTAATCTACATCTTGTCTCCCTCTCTGGTATCTAACCTCCCCGCGAATGGGGGTACGTCTCCGTGTTCTGTGCGGTTTTCAGCACGGTACTCTCTGCACGTAGTGGATATTTGCTTTGGTAAGTGGACGAATAAGTGAATGAGTCACCAAGATAAGGGTATTGTCTCATTCTTTCTCGCTTTTTCCACTTTCAAGTTTCTTTAGTTAGTTTCCTCAGACAAAAGGTTTCTTTGTAGCTACACAGTGGCCAGGTCCACAGAATGTTGCAGATAGCTGCTGAAAACATCCCTCCTCCACTTGAGAATGGCTTGCTCTCCCTCTCAAGCGGAGAGAGCTGGGATTCGATATTTAATTAAGTGCCTCTGTTCACTTGGCATTTAGAGGCACTAGGGGGCGTTAGTGCTCTACAGCCGGTGAAATGCCTGTTTCGTTTGTGATTTTCCTTTGTGGAAAACAACTATCCACAGAGTGTTTTGTGCCAATTTTCCATCCTTTTAGATTGTCGGAAAGCATTTTACCTACGTAGAAACAGAAAACGAATAGAAAGAGCGTTGCTTTGCGTTTAATAAAAGCTTAGGGTGGTCTCGGTGGTACGTTAGTGAAGTTATCTGGGGACACCTTAGCCACGTACATTGTGTTGGAGAGGCACCGAGAATTCAGGAGTTCTCAAAGTTCGAGGACACAGTTGCCTTACACGTAGGCTCGGTGGCAGCCGTGGACATGGCAGTGATTTGGAGAATGTTGTATTAGTCGGCTCTTGCTGTGATAATGCTTTGCAACAAATCTCCCCAAAACTCACTTACGTAAAGAAGAATCTAGTTTCCTCGGACCTGTGGGCTAGCTGCAGCGGCTCTCTTGTAGACCTCTCGATGGCGGGTGTTGCTCCATGCCGTGGGTCAGTTTGAGGTCTGTCCCGCACACCTTACCGTGGAGCCCAACTGTGAGGCTGCAGGTCCCCGTCTTCTCGCAGAGTTCACTGGAAGGTAAGAGGTGAGCCCAACCACACAAGGCCACGTAAGGCCTCTGGGACTCATTGAAGGCCATCGTGTCTTCCCTTGGCCTCCTGGGAACCCCCTGGCCCCAGGATGCAGCTTCCGTAGCCCAGGGCAACCGGCGGAGGGGGGCGGGCGGGGCTGCAGGAGGGTGGAATGCCGAGGTCACAGAGGGTGTGGGTGTGGCCACCTCTGCTGTGACTGAACCAAGGGCAGGGGGGCAGGGCGTCCAGGGCAGGGCCCTCAGAGCCCGGTAGGCCCAGGGGGGCGGCGCAAGCACCTAGGCCCAGGCCTAAGAGCGCCTTCTTGGTCTGCCGCGGCAGGCCGGCCTCTCGCCTTGCCACTCAGGCCGCCCTCCCACTTGAAGTGTGTGTGGCACGCGTCCGCGGAGTACACCTCGCTGCACAGGTAGCCGTGGGACTGGGCGTCGTAGCTTCCTGCGGGGCGGCCGGAGGTCCCGCAGGCGGGTGGGTCCCTGGCACAGACGCGCGGAGCGGCTCCCGCCCGGCCCCCCTGAGAACCGTCGCCGTTCCGTAAGGCGGGGCGCCTGCTTCAGAATGTAAATCACGTGTCCGCTCTATGGATACGCTGTTTAGTTTACCAGGCAAGACTTTCTTGGTGAAAGAAGCAGCGTTGGCTTGCATTCTCGAGCAGGCTTCTCATCTGGCTGTGCCCTGGTACGCTCTCTCTGGGTGTGCTAGTCCGCAGGGCAGGGCATCCCCTGGGCAGGGTGGAGCGTGATCTCTGCGGCCTCGTCCTGCAGCTCCTTCCTTTCATTCTCAATCATCCTGCCCACGGTGGCCTCCTCTCAGGCCTGCATACTTACAACGGCGCATTGCCCGTGCTGCCCCTCTGCAGGAAGTGTCCCTCTGTTTAGTTTGCAGCTGACTGATGCCGCCTCACCCTTCTCATCTCTTCTCAGGTGTCACTTGGTCAAGAAAGCGTCCCCTTACCTACTCAACTCATCACGTCCCCCTACCGTAGCTCACGTGACACCACGCACCTCTCGCTTATGGCCGTCGTCACCTTTCACATCCAGTTTCAGGTAGGTAAGTTTACCCCGTGGTCCGTGAGGAAGAAGAGATCACGCCTGTTTTGCTTACTCTTGATTCCCAGCGACTAGCCCGGTTACTGATAACCTCTGTTAGAGGAGAGAAAGGAATGCACCCAATCCCTGGTGAAGCCCTGACCGTTTTCCTTTCTAGTGTCCCTCGTACTCCTCCCTGCCATCTGTGTCGCCCTTACTCCGCGTCTACCGTTTATGAGTTTACACCTGGGTTACGGTGACTGCTTCGGAGAATCGCATGCCTTTCTACCTCCCTCGCTGCGACCTCTCCCACGCCTCCCAGGGCTCTTGGGTTATGCCCTTGCCCTCTTCCGAGCCGTCCGTGGCACCCGCTGTCATCCCCATACGGCCAAGCTCCTAAGACTGACACTCTAGGCCCTCCGTAATTTGGCTTCAGTTTCACTTTCTAGACGTTTCAAGGAAGAGCGGGGTCTAAATATCTGTGCACCTCTGCTCCGTTTCATATCTACCCACGAGGTTAATTTTTTTGTTTCTTCCAGTCCACCTATTTTGGACCTCCTTCTCTGCGAAGACTTCACTGAGAATCCAAGCGATTTGTGGATCCCTTCTCTCCCCTGAAGCTGTAAACAGTTTAACAAGACATGTGCGGAACTGCCGTAAGGTAATCTACATCTTGTCTCCCTCTCTGGTATCTAACCTCCCCGCGAATGGGGGTACGTCTCCGTGTTCTGTGCGGTTTTCAGCACGGTACTCTCTGCACGTAGTGGATATTTGCTTTGGTAAGTGGACGAATAAGTGAATGAGTCACCAAGATAAGGGTATTGTCTCATTCTTTCTCGCTTTTTCCACTTTCAAGTTTCTTTAGTTAGTTTCCTCAGACAAAAGGTTTCTTTGTAGCTACACAGTGGCCAGGTCCACAGAATGTTGCAGATAGCTGCTGAAAACATCCCTCCTCCACTTGAGAATGGCTTGCTCTCCCTCTCAAGCGGAGAGAGCTGGGATTCGATATTTAATTAAGTGCCTCTGTTCACTTGGCATTTAGAGGCACTAGGGGGCGTTAGTGCTCTACAGCCGGTGAAATGCCTGTTTCGTTTGTGATTTTCCTTTGTGGAAAACAACTATCCACAGAGTGTTTTGTGCCAATTTTCCATCCTTTTAGATTGTCGGAAAGCATTTTACCTACGTAGAAACAGAAAACGAATAGAAAGAGCGTTGCTTTGCGTTTAATAAAAGCTTAGGGTGGTCTCGGTGGTACGTTAGTGAAGTTATCTGGGGACACCTTAGCCACGTACATTGTGTTGGAGAGGCACCGAGAATTCAGGAGTTCTCAAAGTTCGAGGACACAGTTGCCTTACACGTAGGCTCGGTGGCAGCCGTGGACATGGCAGTGATTTGGAGAATGTTGTATTAGTCGGCTCTTGCTGTGATAATGCTTTGCAACAAATCTCCCCAAAACTCACTTACGTAAAGAAGAATCTAGTTTCCTCGGACCTGTGGGCTAGCTGCAGCGGCTCTCTTGTAGACCTCTCGATGGCGGGTGTTGCTCCATGCCGTGGGTCAGTTTGAGGTCTGTCCCGCACACCTTACCGTGGAGCCCAACTGTGAGGCTGCAGGTCCCCGTCTTCTCGCAGAGTTCACTGGAAGGTAAGAGGTGAGCCCAACCACACAAGGCCACGTAAGGCCTCTGGGACTCATTGAAGGCCATCGTGTCTTCCCTTGGCCTCCTGGAAACCCCCTGGCCCCAGGATGCAGCTTCCGTAGCCCAGGGCAACCGGCGGAGGGGGGCGGGCGGGGCTGCAGGAGGGTGGAATGCCGAGGTCACAGAGGGTGTGGGTGTGGCCACCTCTGCTGTGACTGAACCAAGGGCAGGGGGGCAGGGCGTCCAGGGCAGGGCCCTCAGAGCCCGGTAGGCCCAGGGGGGCGGCGGCAAGCACCTAGGCCCAGGCCTAAGAGCGCCTTCTTGGTCTGCCGCGGCAGGCCGGCCTCTCGCCTTGCCACTCAGGCCGCCCTCCCACTTGAAGTGTGTGTGGCACGCGTCCGCGGAGTACACCTCGCTGCACAGGTAGCCGTGGGACTGGGCGTCGTAGCTTCCTGCGGGGCGGCCGGAGGTCCCGCAGGCGGGTGGGTCCCTGGCACAGACGCGCGGAGCGGCTCCCGCCCGGCCCCCCTGAGAACCGTCGCCGTTCCGTAAGGCGGGGCGCCTGCTTCAGAATGTAAATCACGTGTCCGCTCTATGGATACGCTGTTTAGTTTACCAGGCAAGACTTTCTTGGTGAAAGAAGCAGCGTTGGCTTGCATTCTCAAGCAGGCTTCTCATCTGGCTGTGCCCTGGTACGCTCTCTCTGGGTGTGCTAGTCCGCAGGGCAGGGCATCCCCTGGGCAGGGTGGAGCGTGATCTCTGCGGCCTCGTCCTGCAGCTCCTTCCTTTCATTCTCAATCATCCTGCCCACGGTGGCCTCCTCTCAGGCCTGCATACTTACAACGGCGCATTGCCCGTGCTGCCCCTCTGCAGGAAGTGTCCCTCTGTTTAGTTTGCAGCTGACTGATGCCGCCTCACCCTTCTCATCTCTTCTCAGGTGTCACTTGGTCAAGAAAGCGTCCCCTTACCTACTCAACTCATCACGTCCCCCTACCGTAGCTCACGTGACACCACGCACCTCTCGCTTATGGCCGTCGTCGCCTTTCACATCCAGTTTCAGGTAGGTAAGTTTACCCCGTGGTCCGTGAGGAAGAAGAGATCACGCCTGTTTTGCTTACTCTTGATTCCCAGCGACTAGCCCGGTTACTGATAACCTCTGTTAGAGGAGAGAAAGGAATGCACCCAATCCCTGGTGAAGCCCTGACCGTTTTCCTTTCTAGTGTCCCTCGTACTCCTCCCTGCCATCTGTGTCGCCCTTACTCCGCGTCTACCGTTTATGAGTTTACACCTGGGTTACGGTGACTGCTTCGGAGAATCGCATGCCTTTCTACCTCCCTCGCTGCGACCTCTCCCACGCCTCCCAGGGCTCTTGGGTTATGCCCTTGCCCTCTTCCGAGCCGTCCGTGGCACCCGCTGTCATCCCCATACGGCCAAGCTCCTAAGACTGACACTCTAGGCCCTCCGTAATTTGGCTTCAGTTTCACTTTCTAGACGTTTCAAGGAAGAGCGGGGTCTAAATATCTGTGCACCTCTGCTCCGTTTCATATCTACCCACGAGGTTAATTTTTTTGTTTCTTCCAGTCCACCTATTTTGGACCTCCTTCTCTGCGAAGACTTCACTGAGAATCCAAGCGATTTGTGGATCCCTTCTCTCCCCTGAAGCTGTAAACAGTTTAACAAGACATGTGCGGAACTGCCGTAAGGTAATCTACATCTTGTCTCCCTCTCTGGTATCTAACCTCCCCGCGAATGGGGGTACGTCTCCGTGTTCTGTGCGGTTTTCAGCACGGTACTCTCTGCACGTAGTGGATATTTGCTTTGGTAAGTGGACGAATAAGTGAATGAGTCACCAAGATAAGGGTATTGTCTCATTCTTTCTCGCTTTTTCCACTTTCAAGTTTCTTTAGTTAGTTTCCTCAGACAAAAGGTTTCTTTGTAGCTACACAGTGGCCAGGTCCACAGAATGTTGCAGATAGCTGCTGAAAACATCCCTCCTCCACTTGAGAATGGCTTGCTCTCCCTCTCAAGCGGAGAGAGCTGGGATTCGATATTTAATTAAGTGCCTCTGTTCACTTGGCATTTAGAGGCACTAGGGGGCGTTAGTGCTCTACAGCCGGTGAAATGCCTGTTTCGTTTGTGATTTTCCTTTGTGGAAAACAACTATCCACAGAGTGTTTTGTGCCAATTTTCCATCCTTTTAGATTGTCGGAAAGCATTTTACCTATGTAGAAACAGAAAACGAATAGAAAGAGCGTTGCTTTGCGTTTAATAAAAGCTTAGGGTGGTCTCGGTGGTACGTTAGTGAAGTTATCTGGGGACACCTTAGCCACGTACATTGTGTTGGAGAGGCACCGAGAATTCAGGAGTTCTCAAAGTTCGAGGACACAGTTGCCTTACACGTAGGCTCGGTGGCAGCCGTGGACATGGCAGTGATTTGGAGAATGTTGTATTAGTCGGCTCTTGCTGTGATAATGCTTTGCAACAAATCTCCCCAAAACTCACTTACGTAAAGAAGAATCTAGTTTCCTCGGACCTGTGGGCTAGCTGCAGCGGCTCTCTTGTAGACCTCTCGATGGCGGGTGTTGCTCCATGCCGTGGGTCAGTTTGAGGTCTGTCCCGCACACCTTACCGTGGAGCCCAACTGTGAGGCTGCAGGTCCCCGTCTTCTCGCAGAGTTCACTGGAAGGTAAGAGGTGAGCCCAACCACACAAGGCCACGTAAGGCCTCTGGGACTCATTGAAGGCCATCGTGTCTTCCCTTGGCCTCCTGGGAACCCCCTGGCCCCAGGATGCAGCTTCCGTAGCCCAGGGCAACCGGCGGAGGGGGGCGGGCGGGGCTGCAGGAGGGTGGAATGCCGAGGTCACAGAGGGTGTGGGTGTGGCCACCTCTGCTGTGACTGAACCAAGGGCAGGGGGGCAGGGCGTCCAGGGCAGGGCCCTCAGAGCCCGGTAGGCCCAGGGGGGCGGCGCAAGCACCTAGGCCCAGGCCTAAGAGCGCCTTCTTGGTCTGCCGCGGCAGGCCGGCCTCTCGCCTTGCCACTCAGGCCGCCCTCCCACTTGAAGTGTGTGTGGCACGCGTCCGCGGAGTACACCTCGCTGCACAGGTAGCCGTGGGACTGGGCGTCGTAGCTTCCTGCGGGGCGGCCGGAGGTCCCGCAGGCGGGTGGGTCCCTGGCACAGACGCGCGGAGCGGCTCCCGCCCGGCCCCCCTGAGAACCGTCGCCGTTCCGTAAGGCGGGGCGCCTGCTTCAGAATGTAAATCACGTGTCCGCTCTATGGATACGCTGTTTAGTTTACCAGGCAAGACTTTCTTGGTGAAAGAAGCAGCGTTGGCTTGCATTCTCGAGCAGGCTTCTCATCTGGCTGTGCCCTGGTACGCTCTCTCTGGGTGTGCTAGTCCGCAGGGCAGGGCATCCCCTGGGCAGGGTGGAGCGTGATCTCTGCGGCCTCGTCCTGCAGCTCCTTCCTTTCATTCTCAATCATCCTGCCCACGGTGGCCTCCTCTCAGGCCTGCATACTTACAACGGCGCATTGCCCGTGCTGCCCCTCTGCAGGAAGTGTCCCTCTGTTTAGTTTGCAGCTGACTGATGCCGCCTCACCCTTCTCATCTCTTCTCAGGTGTCACTTGGTCAAGAAAGCGTCCCCTTACCTACTCAACTCATCACGTCCCCCTACCGTAGCTCACGTGACACCACGCACCTCTCGCTTATGGCCGTCGTCGCCTTTCACATCCAGTTTCAGGTAGGTAAGTTTACCCCGTGGTCCGTGAGGAAGAAGAGATCACGCCTGTTTTGCTTACTCTTGATTCCCAGCGACTAGCCCGGTTACTGATAACCTCTGTTAGAGGAGAGAAAGGAATGCACCCAATCCCTGGTGAAGCCCTGACCGTTTTCCTTTCTAGTGTCCCTCGTACTCCTCCCTGCCATCTGTGTCGCCCTTACTCCGCGTCTACCGTTTATGAGTTTACACCTGGGTTACGGTGACTGCTTCGGAGAATCGCATGCCTTTCTACCTCCCTCGCTGCGACCTCTCCCACGCCTCCCAGGGCTCTTGGGTTATGCCCTTGCCCTCTTCCGAGCCGTCCGTGGCACCCGCTGTCATCCCCATATGGCCAAGCTCCTAAGACTGACACTCTAGGCCCTCCGTAATTTGGCTTCAGTTTCACTTTCTAGACGTTTCAAGGAAGAGCGGGGTCTAAATATCTGTGCACCTCTGCTCCGTTTCATATCTACCCACGAGGTTAATTTTTTTGTTTCTTCCAGTCCACCTATTTTGGACCTCCTTCTCTGCGAAGACTTCACTGAGAATCCAAGCGATTTGTGGATCCCTTCTCTCCCCTGAAGCTGTAAACAGTTTAACAAGACATGTGCGGAACTGCCGTAAGGTAATCTACATCTTGTCTCCCTCTCTGGTATCTAACCTCCCTGCGAATGGGGGTACGTCTCCGTGTTCTGTGCGGTTTTCAGCACGGTACTCTCTGCACGTAGTGGATATTTGCTTTGGTAAGTGGACGAATAAGTGAATGAGTCACCAAGATAAGGGTATTGTCTCATTCTTTCTCGCTTTTTCCACTTTCAAGTTTCTTTAGTTAGTTTCCTCAGACAAAAGGTTTCTTTGTAGCTACACAGTGGCCAGGTCCACAGAATGTTGCAGATAGCTGCTGAAAACATCCCTCCTCCACTTGAGAATGGCTTGCTCTCCCTCTCAAGCGGAGAGAGCTGGGATTCGATATTTAATTAAGTGCCTCTGTTCACTTGGCATTTAGAGGCACTAGGGGGCGTTAGTGCTCTACAGCCGGTGAAATGCCTGTTTCGTTTGTGATTTTCCTTTGTGGAAAACAACTATCCACAGAGTGTTTTGTGCCAATTTTCCATCCTTTTAGATTGTCGGAAAGCATTTTACCTACGTAGAAACAGAAAACGAATAGAAAGAGCGTTGCTTTGCGTTTAATAAAAGCTTAGGGTGGTCTCGGTGGTACGTTAGTGAAGTTATCTGGGGACACCTTAGCCACGTACATTGTGTTGGAGAGGCACCGAGAATTCAGGAGTTCTCAAAGTTCGAGGACACAGTTGCCT
Source organism: Pseudorca crassidens (assembly GCF_039906515.1). Taxonomy (NCBI): domain Eukaryota; kingdom Metazoa; phylum Chordata; class Mammalia; order Artiodactyla; family Delphinidae; genus Pseudorca; species Pseudorca crassidens. Next base: position 153,948,077 of record NC_090297.1, read on the forward strand.
TACACGTAGGCTCGGTGGCAGCCGTGGACATGGCAGTGATTTGGAGAATGTTGTATTAGTCGGCTCTTGCTGTGATAATGCTTTGCAACAAATCTCCCCAAAACTCACTTACGTAAAGAAGAATCTAGTTTCCTCGGACCTGTGGGCTAGCTGCAGCGGCTCTCTTGTAGACCTCTCGATGGCGGGTGTTGCTCCATGCCGTGGGTCAGTTTGAGGTCTGTCCCGCACACCTTACCGTGGAGCCCAACTGTGAGGCTGCAGGTCCCCGTCTTCTCGCAGAGTTCACTGGAAGGTAAGAGGTGAGCCCAACCACACAAGGCCACGTAAGGCCTCTGGGACTCATTGAAGGCCATCGTGTCTTCCCTTGGCCTCCTGGGAACCCCCTGGCCCCAGGATGCAGCTTCCGTAGCCCAGGGCAACCGGCGGAGGGGGGCGGGCGGGGCTGCAGGAGGGTGGAATGCCGAGGTCACAGAGGGTGTGGGTGTGGCCACCTCTGCTGTGACTGAACCAAGGGCAGGGGGGCAGGGCGTCCAGGGCAGGGCCCTCAGAGCCCGGTAGGCCCAGGGGGGCGGCGCAAGCACCTAGGCCCAGGCCTAAGAGCGCCTTCTTGGTCTGCCGCGGCAGGCCGGCCTCTCGCCTTGCCACTCAGGCCGCCCTCCCACTTGAAGTGTGTGTGGCACGCGTCCGCGGAGTACACCTCGCTGCACAGGTAGCCGTGGGACTGGGCGTCGTAGCTTCCTGCGGGGCGGCCGGAGGTCCCGCAGGCGGGTGGGTCCCTGGCACAGACGCGCGGAGCGGCTCCCGCCCGGCCCCCCTGAGAACCGTCGCCGTTCCGTAAGGCGGGGCGCCTGCTTCAGAATGTAAATCACGTGTCCGCTCTATGGATACGCTGTTTAGTTTACCAGGCAAGACTTTCTTGGTGAAAGAAGCAGCGTTGGCTTGCATTCTCGAGCAGGCTTCTCATCTGGCTGTGCCCTGGTACGCTCTCTCTGGGTGTGCTAGTCCGCAGGGCAGGGCATCCCCTGGGCAGGGTGGAGCGTGATCTCTGCGGCCTCGTCCTGCAGCTCCTTCCTTTCATTCTCAATCATCCTGCCCACGGTGGCCTCCTCTCAGGCCTGCATACTTACAACGGCGCATTGCCCGTGCTGCCCCTCTGCAGGAAGTGTCCCTCTGTTTAGTTTGCAGCTGACTGATGCCGCCTCACCCTTCTCATCTCTTCTCAGGTGTCACTTGGTCAAGAAAGCGTCCCCTTACCTACTCAACTCATCACGTCCCCATACCGTAGCTCACGTGACACCACGCACCTCTCGCTTATGGCCGTCGTCGCCTTTCACATCCAGTTTCAGGTAGGTAAGTTTACCCCGTGGTCCGTGAGGAAGAAGAGATCACGCCTGTTTTGCTTACTCTTGATTCCCAGCGACTAGCCCGGTTACTGATAACCTCTGTTAGAGGAGAGAAAGGAATGCACCCAATCCCTGGTGAAGCCCTGACCGTTTTCCTTTCTAGTGTCCCTCGTACTCCTCCCTGCCATCTGTGTCGCCCTTACTCCGCGTCTACCGTTTATGAGTTTACACCTGGGTTACGGTGACTGCTTCGGAGAATCGCATGCCTTTCTACCTCCCTCGCTGCGACCTCTCCCACGCCTCCCAGGGCTCTTGGGTTATGCCCTTGCCCTCTTCCGAGCCGTCCGTGGCACCCGCTGTCATCCCCATACGGCCAAGCTCCTAAGACTGACACTCTAGGCCCTCCGTAATTTGGCTTCAGTTTCACTTTCTAGACGTTTCAAGGAAGAGCGGGGTCTAAATATCTGTGCACCTCTGCTCCGTTTCATATCTACCCACGAGGTTAATTTTTTTGTTTCTTCCAGTCCACCTATTTTGGACCTCCTTCTCTGCGAAGACTTCACTGAGAATCCAAGCGATTTGTGGATCCCTTCTCTCCCCTGAAGCTGTAAACAGTTTAACAAGACATGTGCGGAACTGCCGTAAGGTAATCTACATCTTGTCTCCCTCTCTGGTATCTAACCTCCCCGCGAATGGGGGTACGTCTCCGTGTTCTGTGCGGTTTTCAGCACGGTACTCTCTGCACGTAGTGGATATTTGCTTTGGTAAGTGGACGAATAAGTGAATGAGTCACCAAGATAAGGGTATTGTCTCATTCTTTCTCGCTTTTTCCACTTTCAAGTTTCTTTAGTTAGTTTCCTCAGACAAAAGGTTTCTTTGTAGCTACACAGTGGCCAGGTCCACAGAATGTTGCAGATAGCTGCTGAAAACATCCCTCCTCCACTTGAGAATGGCTTGCTCTCCCTCTCAAGCGGAGAGAGCTGGGATTCGATATTTAATTAAGTGCCTCTGTTCACTTGGCATTTAGAGGCACTAGGGGGCGTTAGTGCTCTACAGCCGGTGAAATGCCTGTTTCGTTTGTGATTTTCCTTTGTGGAAAACAACTATCCACAGAGTGTTTTGTGCCAATTTTCCATCCTTTTAGATTGTCGGAAAGCATTTTACCTATGTAGAAACAGAAAACGAATAGAAAGAGCGTTGCTTTGCGTTTAATAAAAGCTTAGGGTGGTCTCGGTGGTACGTTAGTGAAGTTATCTGGGGACACCTTAGCCACGTACATTGTGTTGGAGAGGCACCGAGAATTCAGGAGTTCTCAAAGTTCGAGGACACAGTTGCCTTACACGTAGGCTCGGTGGCAGCCGTGGACATGGCAGTGATTTGGAGAATGTTGTATTAGTCGGCTCTTGCTGTGATAATGCTTTGCAACAAATCTCCCCAAAACTCACTTACGTAAAGAAGAATCTAGTTTCCTCGGACCTGTGGGCTAGCTGCAGCGGCTCTCTTGTAGACCTCTCGATGGCGGGTGTTGCTCCATGCCGTGGGTCAGTTTGAGGTCTGTCCCGCACACCTTACCGTGGAGCCCAACTGTGAGGCTGCAGGTCCCCGTCTTCTCGCAGAGTTCACTGGAAGGTAAGAGGTGAGCCCAACCACACAAGGCCACGTAAGGCCTCTGGGACTCATTGAAGGCCATCGTGTCTTCCCTTGGCCTCCTGGGAACCCCCTGGCCCCAGGATGCAGCTTCCGTAGCCCAGGGCAACCGGCGGAGGGGGGCGGGCGGGGCTGCAGGAGGGTGGAATGCCGAGGTCACAGAGGGTGTGGGTGTGGCCACCTCTGCTGTGACTGAACCAAGGGCAGGGGGGCAGGGCGTCCAGGGCAGGGCCCTCAGAGCCCGGTAGGCCCAGGGGGGCGGCGCAAGCACCTAGGCCCAGGCCTAAGAGCGCCTTCTTGGTCTGCCGCGGCAGGCCGGCCTCTCGCCTTGCCACTCAGGCCGCCCTCCCACTTGAAGTGTGTGTGGCACGCGTCCGCGGAGTACACCTCGCTGCACAGGTAGCCGTGGGACTGGGCGTCGTAGCTTCCTGCGGGGCGGCCGGAGGTCCCGCAGGCGGGTGGGTCCCTGGCACAGACGCGCGGAGCGGCTCCCGCCCGGCCCCCCTGAGAACCGTCGCCGTTCCGTAAGGCGGGGCGCCTGCTTCAGAATGTAAATCACGTGTCCGCTCTATGGATACGCTGTTTAGTTTACCAGGCAAGACTTTCTTGGTGAAAGAAGCAGCGTTGGCTTGCATTCTCGAGCAGGCTTCTCATCTGGCTGTGCCCTGGTACGCTCTCTCTGGGTGTGCTAGTCCGCAGGGCAGGGCATCCCCTGGGCAGGGTGGAGCGTGATCTCTGCGGCCTCGTCCTGCAGCTCCTTCCTTTCATTCTCAATCATCCTGCCCACGGTGGCCTCCTCTCAGGCCTGCATACTTACAACGGCGCATTGCCCGTGCTGCCCCTCTGCAGGAAGTGTCCCTCTGTTTAGTTTGCAGCTGACTGATGCCGCCTCACCCTTCTCATCTCTTCTCAGGTGTCACTTGGTCAAGAAAGCGTCCCCTTACCTACTCAACTCATCACGTCCCCCTACCGTAGCTCACGTGACACCACGCACCTCTCGCTTATGGCCGTCGTCGCCTTTCACATCCAGTTTCAGGTAGGTAAGTTTACCCCGTGGTCCGTGAGGAAGAAGAGATCACGCCTGTTTTGCTTACTCTTGATTCCCAGCGACTAGCCCGGTTACTGATAACCTCTGTTAGAGGAGAGAAAGGAATGCACCCAATCCCTGGTGAAGCCCTGACCGTTTTCCTTTCTAGTGTCCCTCGTACTCCTCCCTGCCATCTGTGTCGCCCTTACTCCGCGTCTACCGTTTATGAGTTTACACCTGGGTTACGGTGACTGCTTCGGAGAATCGCATGCCTTTCTACCTCCCTCGCTGCGACCTCTCCCACGCCTCCCAGGGCTCTTGGGTTATGCCCTTGCCCTCTTCCGAGCCGTCCGTGGCACCCGCTGTCATCCCCATATGGCCAAGCTCCTAAGACTGACACTCTAGGCCCTCCGTAATTTGGCTTCAGTTTCACTTTCTAGACGTTTCAAGGAAGAGCGGGGTCTAAATATCTGTGCACCTCTTCTCCGTTTCATATCTACCCACGAGGTTAATTTTTTTGTTTCTTCCAGTCCACCTATTTTGGACCTCCTTCTCTGCGAAGACTTCACTGAGAATCCAAGCGATTTGTGGATCCCTTCTCTCCCCTGAAGCTGTAAACAGTTTAACAAGACATGTGCGGAACTGCCGTAAGGTAATCTACATCTTGTCTCCCTCTCTGGTATCTAACCTCCCTGCGAATGGGGGTACGTCTCCGTGTTCTGTGCGGTTTTCAGCACGGTACTCTCTGCACGTAGTGGATATTTGCTTTGGTAAGTGGACGAATAAGTGAATGAGTCACCAAGATAAGGGTATTGTCTCATTCTTTCTCGCTTTTTCCACTTTCAAGTTTCTTTAGTTAGTTTCCTCAGACAAAAGGTTTCTTTGTAGCTACACAGTGGCCAGGTCCACAGAATGTTGCAGATAGCTGCTGAAAACATCCCTCCTCCACTTGAGAATGGCTTGCTCTCCCTCTCAAGCGGAGAGAGCTGGGATTCGATATTTAATTAAGTGCCTCTGTTCACTTGGCATTTAGAGGCACTAGGGGGCGTTAGTGCTCTACAGCCGGTGAAATGCCTGTTTCGTTTGTGATTTTCCTTTGTGGAAAACAACTATCCACAGAGTGTTTTGTGCCAATTTTCCATCCTTTTAGATTGTCGGAAAGCATTTTACCTACGTAGAAACAGAAAACGAATAGAAAGAGCGTTGCTTTGCGTTTAATAAAAGCTTAGGGTGGTCTCGGTGGTACGTTAGTGAAGTTATCTGGGGACACCTTAGCCACGTACATTGTGTTGGAGAGGCACCGAGAATTCAGGAGTTCTCAAAGTTCGAGGACACAGTTGCCTTACACGTAGGCTCGGTGGCAGCCGTGGACATGGCAGTGATTTGGAGAATGTTGTATTAGTCGGCTCTTGCTGTGATAATGCTTTGCAACAAATCTCCCCAAAACTCACTTACGTAAAGAAGAATCTAGTTTCCTCGGACCTGTGGGCTAGCTGCAGCGGCTCTCTTGTAGACCTCTCGATGGCGGGTGTTGCTCCATGCCGTGGGTCAGTTTGAGGTCTGTCCCGCACACCTTACCGTGGAGCCCAACTGTGAGGCTGCAGGTCCCCGTCTTCTCGCAGAGTTCACTGGAAGGTAAGAGGTGAGCCCAACCACACAAGGCCACGTAAGGCCTCTGCGACTCATTGAAGGCCATCGTGTCTTCCCTTGGCCTCCTGGGAACCCCCTGGCCCCAGGATGCAGCTTCCGTAGCCCAGGGCAACCGGCGGAGGGGGGCGGGCGGGGCTGCAGGAGGGTGGAATGCCGAGGTCACAGAGGGTGTGGGTGTGGCCACCTCTGCTGTGACTGAACCAAGGGCAGGGGGGCAGGGCGTCCAGGGCAGGGCCCTCAGAGCCCGGTAGGCCCAGGGGGGCGGCGCAAGCACCTAGGCCCAGGCCTAAGAGCGCCTTCTTGGTCTGCCGCGGCAGGCCGGCCTCTCGCCTTGCCACTCAGGCCGCCCTCCCACTTGAAGTGTGTGTGGCACGCGTCCGCGGAGTACACCTCGCTGCACAGGTAGCCGTGGGACTGGGCGTCGTAGCTTCCTGCGGGGCGGCCGGAGGTCCCGCAGGCGGGTGGGTCCCTGGCACAGACGCGCGGAGCGGCTCCCGCCCGGCCCCCCTGAGAACCGTCGCCGTTCCGTAAGGCGGGGCGCCTGCTTCAGAATGTAAATCACGTGTCCGCTCTATGGATACGCTGTTTAGTTTACCAGGCAAGGGTTTCTTGGTGAAAGAAGCAGCGTTGGCTTGCATTCTCGAGCAGGCTTCTCATCTGGCTGTGCCCTGGTACGCTCTCTCTGGGTGTGCTAGTCCGCAGGGCAGGGCATCCCCTGGGCAGGGTGGAGCGTGATCTCTGCGGCCTCGTCCTGCAGCTCCTTCCTTTCATTCTCAATCATCCTGCCCACGGTGGCCTCCTCTCAGGCCTGCATACTTACAACGGCGCATTGCCCGTGCTGCCCCTCTGCAGGAAGTGTCCCTCTGTTTAGTTTGCAGCTGACTGATGCCGCCTCACCCTTCTCATCTCTTCTCAGGTGTCACTTGGTCAAGAAAGCGTCCCCTTACCTACTCAACTCATCACGTCCCCCTACCGTAGCTCACGTGACACCACGCACCTCTCGCTTATGGCCGTCGTCGCCTTTCACATCCAGTTTCAGATAGGTAAGTTTACCCCGTGGTCCGTGAGGAAGAAGAGATCACGCCTGTTTTGCTTACTCTTGATTCCCAGCGACTAGCCCGGTTACTGATAACCTCTGTTAGAGGAGAGAAAGGAATGCACCCAATCCCTGGTGAAGCCCTGACCGTTTTCCTTTCTAGTGTCCCTCGTACTCCTCCCTGCCATCTGTGTCGCCCTTACTCCGCGCCTACCGTTTATGAGTTTACACCTGGGTTACGGTGACTGCTTCGGAGAATCGCATGCCTTTCTACCTCCCTCGCTGCGACCTCTCCCACGCCTCCCAGGGCTCTTGGGTTATGCCCTTGCCCTCTTCCGAGCCGTCCGTGGCACCCGCTGTCATCCCCATACGGCCAAGCTCCTAAGACTGACACTCAAGGCCCTCCGTAATTTGGCTTCAGTTTCACTTTCTAGACGTTTCAAGGAAGAGCGGGGTCTAAATATCTGTGCACCTCTGCTCCGTTTCATATCTACCCACGAGGTTAATTTTTTTGTTTCTTCCAGTCCACCTATTTTGGACCTCCTTCTCTGCGAAGACTTCACTGAGAATCCAAGCGATTTGTGGATCCCTTCTCTCCCCTGAAGCTGTAAACAGTTTAACAAGACATGTGCGGAACTGCCGTAAGGTAATCTACATCTTGTCTCCCTCTCTGGTATCTAACCTCCCCGCGAATGGGGGTACGTCTCCGTGTTCTGTGCGGTTTTCAGCACGGTACTCTCTGCACGTAGTGGATATTTGCTTTGGTAAGTGGACGAATAAGTGAATGAGTCACCAAGATAAGGGTATTGTCTCATTCTTTCTCGCTTTTTCCACTTTCAAGTTTCTTTAGTTAGTTTCCTCAGACAAAAGGTTTCTTTGTAGCTACACAGTGGCCAGGTCCACAGAATGTTGCAGATAGCTGCTGAAAACATCCCTCCTCCACTTGAGAATGGCTTGCTCTCCCTCTCAAGCGGAGAGAGCTGGGATTCGATATTTAATTAAGTGCCTCTGTTCACTTGGCATTTAGAGGCACTAGGGGGCGTTAGTGCTCTACAGCCGGTGAAATGCCTGTTTCGTTTGTGATTTTCCTTTGTGGAAAACAACTATCCACAGAGTGTTTTGTGCCAATTTTCCATCCTTTTAGATTGTCGGAAAGCATTTTACCTATGTAGAAACAGAAAACGAATAGAAAGAGCGTTGCTTTGCGTTTAATAAAAGCTTAGGGTGGTCTCGGTGGTACGTTAGTGAAGTTATCTGGGGACACCTTAGCCACGTACATTGTGTTGGAGAGGCACCGAGAATTCAGGAGTTCTCAAAGTTCGAGGACACAGTTGCCTTACACGTAGGCTCGGTGGCAGCCGTGGACATGGCAGTGATTTGGAGAAATGTTGTATTAGTCGGCTCTTGCTGTGATAATGCTTTGCAACAAATCTCCCCAAAACTCACTTACGTAAAGAAGAATCTAGTTTCCTCGGACCTGTGGGCTAGCTGCAGCGGCTCTCTTGTAGACCTCTCGATGGCGGGTGTTGCTCCATGCCGTGGGTCAGTTTGAGGTCTCTCCCGCACACCTTGCCGTGGAGCCCAACTGTGAGGCTGCAGGTCCCCGTCTTCTCGCAGAGTTCACTGGAAGGTAAGAGGTGAGCCCAACCACACAAGGCCACGTAAGGCCTCTGCGACTCATTGAAGGCCATCGTGTCTTCCCTTGGCCTCCTGGGAACCCCCTGGCCCCAGGATGCAGCTTCCGTAGCCCAGGGCAACCGGCGGAGGGGGGCGGGCGGGGATGCAGGAGGGTGGAACGCCGAGGTCACAGAGGGTGTGGGTGTGGCCACCTCTGCTGTGACTGAACCAAGGGCAGGGGGGCAGGGGGTCCAGGGCAGGGCCCTCAGAGCCCGGTAGGCCCAGGGGGGCGGCGCAAGCACCTAGGCCCAGGCCGAAGAGCGCCTTCTTGGTCTGCGCGGCAGGCCGGCCTCTCGCCTTGCCACTCAGGCCGCCCTCCCACTTGAAGTGTGTGTGGCACGCGTCCGCGGAGTACACCTCGCTGCACAGGTAGCCGTGGGACTGGGCGTCGTAGCTTCCTGCGGGGCGGCCGGAGGTCCCGCAGGCGGGTGGGTCCCTGGCACAGATGCGCGGAGCGGCTCCCGCCCGGCCCCCCGAGAACCATCGCCGTTCCGTAAGGCGGGGCGCCTGCTTCAGAATGTAAATCACGTGTCCGCTCTATGGATATGCTGTTTAGTTTACTAGGCAAGACTTTCTTGGTGAAAGAAGCAGCGTTGGCTTGCATTCTCGAGCAGGCTTCTCATCTGGCTGTGCCCTGGTACGCTCTCTCTGGGTGTGCTAGTCCGCAGGGCAGGGCATCCCCTGGGCAGGGTGGAGCGTGATCTCTGCGGCCTCGTCCTGCAGCTCCTTCCTTTCATTCTCAATCATCCTGCCCACGGTGGCCTCCTCTCAGGCCTGCATACTTACAACGGCGCATTGCCCGTGCTGCCCCTCTGCAGGAAGTGTCCCTCTGTTTAGTTTGCAGCTGACTGATGCCGCCTCACCCTTCTCATCTCTTCTCAGGTGTCACTTGGTCAAGAAAGCGTCCCCTTACCTACTCAACTCATCACGTCCCCCTACCGTAGCTCACGTGACACCACGCACCTCTCGCTTATGGCCGTCGTCGCCTTTCACATCCAGTTTCAGGTAGGTAAGTTTACCCCGTGGTCCGTGAGGAAGAAGAGATCACGCCTGTTTTGCTTACTCTTGATTCCCAGCGACTAGCCCGGTTACTGATAACCTCTGTTAGAGGAGAGAAAGGAATGCACCCAATCCCTGGTGAAGCCCTGACCGTTTTCCTTTCTAGTGTCCCTCGTACTCCTCCCTGCCATCTGTGTCGCCCTTACTCCGCGCCTACCGTTTATGAGTTTACACCTGGGTTACGGTGACTGCTTCGGAGAATCGCATGCCTTTCTACCTCCCTCGCTGCGACCTCTCCCACGCCTCCCAGGGCTCTTGGGTTATGCCCTTGCCCTCTTCCGAGCCGTCCGTGGCACCCGCTGTCATCCCCATACGGCCAAGCTCCTAAGACTGACACTCAAGGCCCTCCGTAATTTGGCTTCAGTTTCACTTTCTAGACGTTTCAAGGAAGAGCGGGGTCTAAATATCTGTGCACCTCTGCTCCGTTTCATATCTACCCACGAGGTTAATTTTTTTGTTTCTTCCAGTCCACCTATTTTGCACCTCCTTCTCTGCGAAGACTTCACTGAGAATCCAAGCGATTTGTGGATCCCTTCTCTCCCCTGAAGCTGTAAACAGTTTAACAAGACATGTGCGGAACTGCCGTAAGGTAATCTACATCTTGTCTCCCTCTCTGGTATCTAACCTCCGTGCGAGTGGGGTACGTCTCCGTGTTCTGTGCGGTTTTCAGCACAGTACTCTCTACACGTAGAGGATATTTGCTTTGGTAAGTGAACGAATAAGTGAATGAGTCTCCAAGATAAGGGTATTGTCTCATTCTTTCTCGCTTTTTCCACTTTCAAGTTTCTTTAGTTAGTTTCCTCAGACAAAAGGTTTCTTTGTAGCTACACAGTGGCCAAGTCCACAGAATGTTGCAGATAGCTGCTGAAAACATCCCTCCTCCACTTGAGAATGGCTTGCTCTCCCTCTCAAGCGGAGAGAGCTGGGATTCGATATTTAATTAAGTGCCTCTGTTCACTTGGCATTTAGAGGCACTAGGGGGCGTTAGTGCTCTACACCCGGTGAAATGCCTGTTTCGTTTGTGATTTTCCTTTGTGGAAAACAACTATCCACAGAGTGTTTTGTGCCAATTTTCCATCCTTTTAGATTGTCGGAAAGCATTTTACCTACGTAGAAACAGAAAACGAATAGAAAGAGCGTTGCTTTGCGTTTAATAAAAGCTTAGGGTGGTCTCGGTGGTACGTTAGTGAAGTTATCTGGGGACACCTTAGCCACGTACATTGTGTTGGAGAGGCACCGAGAATTCAGGAGTTCTCAAAGTTCGAGGACACAGTTGCCTTACACGTAGGCTCGGTGGCAGCCGTGGACATGGCAGTGATTTGGAGAATGTTGTATTAGTCGGCTCTTGCTGTGATAATGCTTTGCAACAAATCTCCCCAAAACTCACTTACGTAAAGAAGAATCTAGTTTCCTCGGACCTGTGGGCTAGCTGCAGCGGCTCTCTTGTAGACCTCTCGATGGCGGGTGTTGCTCCATGCCGTGGGTCAGTTTGAGGTCTCTCCCGCACACCTTGCCGTGGAGCCCAACTGTGAGGCTGCAGGTCCCCGTCTTCTCGCAGAGTTCACTGGAAGGTAAGAGGTGAGCCCAACCACACAAGGCCACGTAAGGCCTCTGGGACTCATTGAAGGCCATCGTGTCTTCCCTTGGCCTCCTGGGAACCCCCTGGCCCCAGGATGCAGCTTCCGTAGCCCAGGGCAACCGGCGGAGGGGGGCGGGCGGGGCTGCAGGAGGGTGGAACGCCGAGGTCACAGAGGGTGTGGGTGTGGCCACCTCTGCTGTGACTGAACCAAGGGCAGGGGGGCAGGGGGTCCAGGGCAGGGCCCTCAGAGCCCGGTAGGCCCAGGGGGGCGGCGCAAGCACCTAGGCCCAGGCCGAAGAGCGCCTTCTTGGTCTGCGCGGCAGGCCGGCCTCTCGCCTTGCCACTCAGGCCGCCCTCCCACTTGAAGTGTGTGTGGCACGCGTCCGCGGAGTACACCTCGCTGCACAGGTAGCCGTGGGACTGGGCGTCGTAGCTTCCTGCGGGGCGGCCGGAGGTCCCGCAGGCGGGTGGGTCCCTGGCACAGATGCGCGGAGCGGCTCCCGCCCGGCCCCCCGAGAACCATCGCCGTTCCGTAAGGCGGGGCGCCTGCTTCAGAATGTAAATCACGTGTCCGCTCTATGGATATGCTGTTTAGTTTACTAGGCAAGACTTTCTTGGTGAAAGAAGCAGCGTTGGCTTGCATTCTCGAGCAGGCTTCTCATCTGGCTGTGCCCTGGTACGCTCTCTCTGGGTGTGCTAGTCCGCAGGGCAGGGCATCCCCTGGGCAGGGTGGAGCGTGATCTCTGCGGCCTCGTCCTGCAGCTCCTTCCTTTCATTCTCAATCATCCTGCCCACGGTGGCCTCCTCTCAGGCCTGCATACTTACAACGGCGCATTGCCCGTGCTGCCCCTCTGCAGGAAGTGTCCCTCTGTTTAGTTTGCAGCTGACTGATGCCGCCTCACCCTTCTCATCTCTTCTCAGGTGTCACTTGGTCAAGAAAGCGTCCCCTTACCTACTCAACTCATCACGTCCCCCTACCGTAGCTCACGTGACACCACGCACCTCTCGCTTATGGCCGTCGTCGCCTTTCACATCCAGTTTCAGGTAGGTAAGTTTACCCCGTGGTCCGTGAGGAAGAAGAGATCACGCCTGTTTTGCTTACTCTTGATTCCCAGCGACTAGCCCGGTTACTGATAACCTCTGTTAGAGGAGAGAAAGGAATGCACCCAATCCCTGGTGAAGCCCTGACCGTTTTCCTTTCTAGTGTCCCTCGTACTCCTCCCTGCCATCTGTGTCGCCCTTACTCCGCGCCTACCGTTTATGAGTTTACACCTGGGTTACGGTGACTGCTTCGGAGAATCGCATGCCTTTCTACCTCCCTCGCTGCGACCTCTCCCACGCCTCCCAGGGCTCTTGGGTTATGCCCTTGCCCTCTTCCGAGCCGTCCGTGGCACCCGCTGTCATCCCCATACGGCCAAGCTCCTAAGACTGACACTCAAGGCCCTCCGTAATTTGGCTTCAGTTTCACTTTCTAGACGTTTCAAGGAAGAGCGGGGTCTAAATATCTGTGCACCTCTGCTCCGTTTCATATCTACCCACGAGGTTAATTTTTTTGTTTCTTCCAGTCCACCTATTTTGCACCTCCTTCTCTGCGAAGACTTCACTGAGAATCCAAGCGATTTGTGGATCCCTTCTCTCCCCTGAAGCTGTAAACAGTTTAACAAGACATGTGCGGAACTGCCGTAAGGTAATCTACATCTTGTCTCCCTCTCTGGTATCTAACCTCCGTGCGAGTGGGGTACGTCTCCGTGTTCTGTGCGGTTTTCAGCACAGTACTCTCTACACGTAGAGGATATTTGCTTTGGTAAGTGAACGAATAAGTGAATGAGTCTCCAAGATAAGGGTATTGTCTCATTCTTTCTCGCTTTTTCCACTTTCAAGTTTCTTTAGTTAGTTTCCTCAGACAAAAGGTTTCTTTGTAGCTACACAGTGGCCAAGTCCACAGAATGTTGCAGATAGCTGCTGAAAACATCCCTCCTCCACTTGAGAATGGCTTGCTCTCCCTCTCAAGCGGAGAGAGCTGGGATTCGATATTTAATTAAGTGCCTCTGTTCACTTGGCATTTAGAGGCACTAGGGGGCGTTAGTGCTCTACACCCGGTGAAATGCCTGTTTCGTTTGTGATTTTCCTTTGTGGAAAACAACTATCCACAGAGTGTTTTGTGCCAATTTTCCATCCTTTTAGATTGTCGGAAAGCATTTTACCTACGTAGAAACAGAAAACGAATAGAAAGAGCGTTGCTTTGCGTTTAATAAAAGCTTAGGGCGGTCTCGGTGGTACGTTAGTGAAGTTATCTGGGGACACCTTAGCCACGTACATTGTGTTGGAGAGGCACCGAGAATTCAGGAGTTCTCAAAGTTCGAGGACACAGTTGCCTTACACGTAGGCTCGGTGGCAGCCGTGGACATGGCAGTGATTTGGAGAATGTTGTATTAGTCGGCTCTTGCTGTGATAATGCTTTGCAACAAATCTCCCCAAAACTCACTTACGTAAAGAAGAATCTAGTTTCCTCGGACCTGTGGGCTAGCTGCAGCGGCTCTCTTGTAGACCTCTCGATGGCGGGTGTTGCTCCATGCCGTGGGTCAGTTTGAGGTCTCTCCCGCACACCTTGCCGTGGAGCCCAACTGTGAGGCTGCAGGTCCCCGTCTTCTCGCAGAGTTCACTGGAAGGTAAGAGGTGAGCCCAACCACACAAGGCCACGTAAGGCCTCTGGGACTCATTGAAGGCCATCGTGTCTTCCCTTGGCCTCCTGGGAAAACCCTGGCCCCAGGATGCAGCTTCCGTAGCCCAGGGCAACCGGCGGAGGGGGGCGGGCGGGGCTGCAGGAGGGTGGAACGCCGAGGTCACAGAGGGTGTGGGTGTGGCCACCTCTGCTGTGACTGAACCAAGGGCAGGGGGGCAGGGGGTCCAGGGCAGGGCCCTCAGAGCCCGGTAGGCCCAGGGGGGCGGCGCAAGCACCTAGGCCCAGGCCGAAGAGCGCCTTCTTGGTCTGCGCGGCAGGCCGGCCTCTCGCCTTGCCACTCAGGCCGCCCTCCCACTTGAAGTGTGTGTGGCACGCGTCCGCGGAGTACACCTCGCTGCACAGGTAGCCGTGGGACTGGGCGTCGTAGCTTCCTGCGGGGCGGCCGGAGGTCCCGCAGGCGGGTGGGTCCCTGGCACAGATGCGCGGAGCGGCTCCCGCCCGGCCCCCCGAGAACCATCGCCGTTCCGTAAGGCGGGGCGCCTGCTTCAGAATGTAAATCACGTGTCCGCTCTATGGATATGCTGTTTAGTTTACTAGGCAAGACTTTCTTGGTGAAAGAAGCAGCGTTGGCTTGCATTCTCGAGCAGGCTTCTCATCTGGCTGTGCCCTGGTACGCTCTCTCTGGGTGTGCTAGTCCGCAGGGCAGGGCATCCCCTGGGCAGGGTGGAGCGTGATCTCTGCGGCCTCGTCCTGCAGCTCCTTCCTTTCATTCTCAATCATCCTGCCCACGGTGGCCTCCTCTCAGGCCTGCATACTTACAACGGCGCATTGCCCGTGCTGCCCCTCTGCAGGAAGTGTCCCTCTGTTTAGTTTGCAGCTGACTGATGCCGCCTCACCCTTCTCATCTCTTCTCAGGTGTCACTTGGTCAAGAAAGCGTCCCCTTACCTACTCAACTCATCACGTCCCCCTACCGTAGCTCACGTGACACCACGCACCTCTCGCTTATGGCCGTCGTCGCCTTTCACATCCAGTTTCAGGTAGGTAAGTTTACCCCGTGGTCCGTGAGGAAGAAGAGATCACGCCTGTTTTGCTTACTCTTGATTCCCAGCGACTAGCCCGGTTACTGATAACCTCTGTTAGAGGAGAGAAAGGAATGCACCCAATCCCTGGTGAAGCCCTGACCGTTTTCCTTTCTAGTGTCCCTCGTACTCCTCCCTGCCATCTGTGTCGCCCTTACTCCGCGCCTACCGTTTATGAGTTTACACCTGGGTTACGGTGACTGCTTCGGAGAATCGCATGCCTTTCTACCTCCCTCGCTGCGACCTCTCCCACGCCTCCCAGGGCTCTTGGGTTATGCCCTTGCCCTCTTCCGAGCCGTCCGTGGCACCCGCTGTCATCCCCATACGGCCAAGCTCCTAAGACTGACACTCAAGGCCCTCCGTAATTTGGCTTCAGTTTCACTTTCTAGACGTTTCAAGGAAGAGCGGGGTCTAAATATCTGTGCACCTCTGCTCCGTTTCATATCTACCCACGAGGTTAATTTTTTTGTTTCTTCCAGTCCACCTATTTTGCACCTCCTTCTCTGCGAAGACTTCACTGAGAATCCAAGCGATTTGTGGATCCCTTCTCTCCCCTGAAGCTGTAAACAGTTTAACAAGACATGTGCGGAACTGCCGTAAGGTAATCTACATCTTGTCTCCCTCTCTGGTATCTAACCTCCGTGCGAGTGGGGTACGTCTCCGTGTTCTGTGCGGTTTTCAGCACAGTACTCTCTACACGTAGAGGATATTTGCTTTGGTAAGTGAACGAATAAGTGAATGAGTCTCCAAGATAAGGGTATTGTCTCATTCTTTCTCGCTTTTTCCACTTTCAAGTTTCTTTAGTTAGTTTCCTCAGACAAAAGGTTTCTTTGTAGCTACACAGTGGCCAAGTCCACAGAATGTTGCAGATAGCTGCTGAAAACATCCCTCCTCCACTTGAGAATGGCTTGCTCTCCCTCTCAAGCGGAGAGAGCTGGGATTCGATATTTAATTAAGTGCCTCTGTTCACTTGGCATTTAGAGGCACTAGGGGGCGTTAGTGCTCTACACCCGGTGAAATGCCTGTTTCGTTTGTGATTTTCCTTTGTGGAAAACAACTATCCACAGAGTGTTTTGTGCCAATTTTCCATCCTTTTAGATTGTCGGAAAGCATTTTACCTACGTAGAAACAGAAAACGAATAGAAAGAGCGTTGCTTTGCGTTTAATAAAAGCTTAGGGCGGTCTCGGTGGTACGTTAGTGAAGTTATCTGGGGACACCTTAGCCACGTACATTGTGTTGGAGAGGCACCGAGAATTCAGGAGTTCTCAAAGTTCGAGGACACAGTTGCCTTACACGTAGGCTCGGTGGCAGCCGTGGACATGGCAGTGATTTGGAGAATGTTGTATTAGTCGGCTCTTGCTGTGATAATGCTTTGCAACAAATCTCCCCAAAACTCACTTACGTAAAGAAGAATCTAGTTTCCTCGGACCTGTGGGCTAGCTGCAGCGGCTCTCTTGTAGACCTCTCGATGGCGGGTGTTGCTCCATGCCGTGGGTCAGTTTGAGGTCTCTCCCGCACACCTTGCCGTGGAGCCCAACTGTGAGGCTGCAGGTCCCCGTCTTCTCGCAGAGTTCACTGGAAGGTAAGAGGTGAGCCCAACCACACAAGGCCACGTAAGGCCTCTGGGACTCATTGAAGGCCATCGTGTCTTCCCTTGGCCTCCTGGGAAAACCCTGGCCCCAGGATGCAGCTTCCGTAGCCCAGGGCAACCGGCGGAGGGGGGCGGGCGGGGCTGCAGGAGGGTGGAACGCCGAGGTCACAGAGGGTGTGGGTGTGGCCACCTCTGCTGTGACTGAACCAAGGGCAGGGGGGCAGGGGGTCCAGGGCAGGGCCCTCAGAGCCCGGTAGGCCCAGGGGGGCGGCGCAAGCACCTAGGCCCAGGCCGAAGAGCGCCTTCTTGGTCTGCGCGGCAGGCCGGCCTCTCGCCTTGCCACTCAGGCCGCCCTCCCACTTGAAGTGTGTGTGGCACGCGTCCGCGGAGTACACCTCGCTGCACAGGTAGCCGTGGGACTGGGCGTCGTAGCTTCCTGCGGGGCGGCCGGAGGTCCCGCAGGCGGGTGGGTCCCTGGCACAGATGCGCGGAGCGGCTCCCGCCCGGCCCCCCGAGAACCATCGCCGTTCCGTAAGGCGGGGCGCCTGCTTCAGAATGTAAATCACGTGTCCGCTCTATGGATATGCTGTTTAGTTTACTAGGCAAGACTTTCTTGGTGAAAGAAGCAGCGTTGGCTTGCATTCTCGAGCAGGCTTCTCATCTGGCTGTGCCCTGGTACGCTCTCTCTGGGTGTGCTAGTCCGCAGGGCAGGGCATCCCCTGGGCAGGGTGGAGCGTGATCTCTGCGGCCTCGTCCTGCAGCTCCTTCCTTTCATTCTCAATCATCCTGCCCACGGTGGCCTCCTCTCAGGCCTGCATACTTACAACGGCGCATTGCCCGTGCTGCCCCTCTGCAGGAAGTGTCCCTCTGTTTAGTTTGCAGCTGACTGATGCCGCCTCACCCTTCTCATCTCTTCTCAGGTGTCACTTGGTCAAGAAAGCGTCCCCTTACCTACTCAACTCATCACGTCCCCCTACCGTAGCTCACGTGACACCACGCACCTCTCGCTTATGGCCGTCGTCGCCTTTCACATCCAGTTTCAGGTAGGTAAGTTTACCCCGTGGTCCGTGAGGAAGAAGAGATCACGCCTGTTTTGCTTACTCTTGATTCCCAGCGACTAGCCCGGTTACTGATAACCTCTGTTAGAGGAGAGAAAGGAATGCACCCAATCCCTGGTGAAGCCCTGACCGTTTTCCTTTCTAGTGTCCCTCGTACTCCTCCCTGCCATCTGTGTCGCCCTTACTCCGCGCCTACCGTTTATGAGTTTACACCTGGGTTACGGTGACTGCTTCGGAGAATCGCATGCCTTTCTACCTCCCTCGCTGCGACCTCTCCCACGCCTCCCAGGGCTCTTGGGTTATGCCCTTGCCCTCTTCCGAGCCGTCCGTGGCACCCGCTGTCATCCCCATACGGCCAAGCTCCTAAGACTGACACTCAAGGCCCTCCGTAATTTGGCTTCAGTTTCACTTTCTAGACGTTTCAAGGAAGAGCGGGGTCTAAATATCTGTGCACCTCTGCTCCGTTTCATATCTACCCACGAGGTTAATTTTTTTGTTTCTTCCAGTCCACCTATTTTGCACCTCCTTCTCTGCGAAGACTTCACTGAGAATCCAAGCGATTTGTGGATCCCTTCTCTCCCCTGAAGCTGTAAACAGTTTAACAAGACATGTGCGGAACTGCCGTAAGGTAATCTACATCTTGTCTCCCTCTCTGGTATCTAACATCCGTGCGAGTGGGGTACGTCTCCGTGTTCTGTGCGGTTTTCAGCACAGTACTCTCTACACGTAGAGGATATTTGCTTTGGTAAGTGAACGAATAAGTGAATGAGTCTCCAAGATAAGGGTATTGTCTCATTCTTTCTCGCTTTTTCCACTTTCAAGTTTCTTTAGTTAGTTTCCTCAGACAAAAGGTTTCTTTGTAGCTACACAGTGGCCAGGTCCACAGAATGTTGCAGATAGCTGCTGAAAACATCCCTCCTCCACTTGAGAATGGCTTGCTCTCCATCTCAAGCGGAGAGAGCTGGGATTCGATATTTAATTAAGTGCCTCTGTTCACTTGGCATTTAGAGGCACTAGGGGGCGTTAGTGCTCTACACCCGGTGAAATGCCTGTTTCGTTTGTGATTTTCCTTTGTGGAAAACAACTATCCACAGAGTGTTTTGTGCCAATTTTCCATCCTTTTAGATTGTCGGAAAGCATTTTACCTACGTAGAAACAGAAAACGAATAGAAAGAGCGTTGCTTTGCGTTTAATAAAAGCTTAGGGCGGTCTCGGTGGTACGTTAGTGAAGTTATCTGGGGACACCTTAGCCACGTACATTGTGTTGGAGAGGCACCGAGAATTCAGGAGTTCTCAAAGTTCGAGGACACAGTTGCCTTACACGTAGGCTCGGTGGCAGCCGTGGACATGGCAGTGATTTGGAGAAATGTTGTATTAGTCGGCTCTTGCTGTGATAATGCTTTGCAACAAATCTCCCCAAAACTCACTTACGTAAAGAAGAATCTAGTTTCCTCGGACCTGTGGGCTAGCTGCAGCGGCTCTCTTGTAGACCTCTCGATGGCGGGTGTTGCTCCATGCCGTGGGTCAGTTTGAGGTCTCTCCCGCACACCTTGCCGTGGAGCCCAACTGTGAGGCTGCAGGTCCCCGTCTTCTCGCAGAGTTCACTGGAAGGTAAGAGGTGAGCCCAACCACACAAGGCCACGTAAGGCCTCTGCGACTCATTGAAGGCCATCGTGTCTTCCCTTGGCCTCCTGGGAACCCCCTGGCCCCAGGATGCAGCTTCCGTAGCCCAGGGCAACCGGCGGAGGGGGGCGGGCGGGGCTGCAGGAGGGTGGAACGCCGAGGTCACAGAGGGTGTGGGTGTGGCCACCTCTGCTGTGACTGAACCAAGGGCAGGGGGGCAGGGGGTCCAGGGCAGGGCCCTCAGAGCCCGGTAGGCCCAGGGGGGCGGCGCAAGCACCTAGGCCCAGGCCGAAGAGCGCCTTCTTGGTCTGCGCGGTAGGCCGGCCTCTCGCCTTGCCACTCAGGCCGCCCTCCCACTTGAAGTGTGTGTGGCACGCGTCCGCGGAGTACACCTCGCTGCACAGGTAGCCGTGGGACTGGGCGTCGTAGCTTCCTGCGGGGCGGCCGGAGGTCCCGCAGGCGGGTGGGTCCCTGGCACAGACGCGCGGAGCGGCTCCCGCCCGGCCCCCCTGAGAACCGTCGCCGTTCCGTAAGGCGGGGCGCCTGCTTCAGAATGTAAATCACGTGTCCGCTCTATGGATACGCTGTTTAGTTTACCAGGCAAGACTTTCTTGGTGAAAGAAGCAGCGTTGGCTTGCATTCTCGAGCAGGCTTCTCATCTGGCTGTGCCCTGGTACGCTCTCTCTGGGTGTGCTAGTCCGCAGGGCAGGGCATCCCCTGGGCAGGGTGGAGCGTGATCTCTGCGGCCTCGTCCTGCAGCTCCTTCCTTTCATTCTCAATCATCCTGCCCACGGTGGCCTCCTCTCAGGCCTGCATACTTACAACGGCGCATTGCCCGTGCTGCCCCTCTGCAGGAAGTGTCCCTCTGTTTAGTTTGCAGCTGACTGATGCCGCCTCACCCTTCTCATCTCTTCTCAGGTGTCACTTGGTCAAGAAAGCGTCCCCTTACCTACTCAACTCATCACGTCCCCCTACCGTAGCTCACGTGACACCACACACCTCTCGCTTATGGCCGTCGTCGCCTTTCACATCCAGTTTCAGGTAGGTAAGTTTACCCCGTGGTCCGTGAGGAAGAAGAGATCACGCCTGTTTTGCTTACTCTTGATTCCCAGCGACTAGCCCGGTTACTGATAACCTCTGTTAGAGGAGAGAAAGGAATGCACCCAATCCCTGGTGAAGCCCTGACCGTTTTCCTTTCTAGTGTCCCTCGTACTCCTCCCTGCCATCTGTGTCGCCCTTACTCCGCGTCTACCGTTTATGAGTTTACACCTGGGTTACGGTGACTGCTTCGGAGAATCGCATGCCTTTCTACCTCCCTCGCTGCGACCTCTCCCACGCCTCCCAGGGCTCTTGGGTTATGCCCTTGCCCTCTTCCGAGCCGTCCGTGGCACCCGCTGTCATCCCCATACGGCCAAGCTCCTAAGACTGACACTCAAGGCCCTCCGTAATTTGGCTTCAGTTTCACTTTCTAGACGTTTCAAGGAAGAGCGGGGTCTAAATATCTGTGCACCTCTGCTCCGTTTCATATCTACCCACGAGGTTAATTTTTTTGTTTCTTCCAGTCCACCTATTTTGGACCTCCTTCTCTGCGAAGACTTCACTGAGAATCCAAGCGATTTGTGGATCCCTTCTCTCCCCTGAAGCTGTAAACAGTTTAACAAGACATGTGCGGAACTGCCGTAAGGTAATCTACATCTTGTCTCCCTCTCTGGTATCTAACCTCCCTGCGAATGGGGGTACGTCTCTGTGTTCTGTGCGGTTTTCAGCACGGTACTCTCTGCACGTAGTGGATATTTGCTTTGGTAAGTGGACGAATAAGTGAATGAGTCACCAAGATAAGGGTATTGTCTCATTCTTTCTCGCTTTTTCCACTTTCAAGTTTCTTTAGTTAGTTTCCTCAGACAAAAGGTTTCTTTGTAGCTACACAGTGGCCAGGTCCACAGAATGTTGCAGATAGCTGCTGAAAACATCCCTCCTCCACTTGAGAATGGCTTGCTCTCCCTCTCAAGCGGAGAGAGCTGGAATTCGATATTTAATTAAGTGCCTCTGTTCACTTGGCACTTAGAGGCACTAGGGGGCATTAGTGCTCTACACCCGGTGAAATGCCTGTTTCGTTTGTGATTTTCCTTTGTGAAAAAAAACTATCCACAAAGTGTTTTGTGCCAATTTTCCATCCTTTTAGATTGTCGGAAAGCATTTTACCTACGTAGAAACAGAAAACGAATAGAAAGAGCGTTGCTTTGCGTTTAATAAAAGCTTAGGGCGGTCTCGGTGGTACGTTAGTGAAGTTATCTGGGGACACCTTAGCCACGTACATTGTGTTGGAGAGGCACCGAGAATTCAGGAGTTCTCAAAGTTCGAGGACACAGTTGCCTTACACGTAGGCTCGGTGGCAGCCGTGGACATGGCAGTGATTTGGAGAATGTTGTATTAGTCGGCTCTTGCTGTGATAATGCTTTGCAACAAATCTCCCCAAAACTCACTTACGTAAAGAAGAATCTAGTTTCCTCGGACCTGTGGGCTAGCTGCAGCGGCTCTCTTGTAGACCTCTCGATGGCGGGTGTTGCTCCATGCCGTGGGTCAGTTTGAGGTCTCTCCCGCACACCTTGCCGTGGAGCCCAACTGTGAGGCTGCAGGTCCCCGTCTTCTCGCAGAGTTCACTGGAAGGTAAGAGGTGAGCCCAACCACACAAGGCCACGTAAGGCCTCTGCGACTCATTGAAGGCCATCGTGTCTTCCCTTGGCCTCCTGGGAACCCCCTGGCCCCAGGATGCAGCTTCCGTAGCCCAGGGCAACCGGCGGAGGGGGGCGGGCGGGGCTGCAGGAGGGTGGAACGCCGAGGTCACAGAGGGTGTGGGTGTGGCCACCTCTGCTGTGACTGAACCAAGGGCAGGGGGGCAGGGGGTCCAGGGCAGGGCCCTCAGAGCCCGGTAGGCCCAGGGGGCGGCGCAAGCACCTAGGCCCAGGCCGAAGAGCGCCTTCTTGGTCTGCCGCGGCAGGCCGGCCTCTCGCCTTGCCACTCAGGCTGCCCTCCCACTTGAAGTGTGTGTGGCACGCGTCCGCGGAGTACACCTCGCTGCACAGGTAGCCGTGGGACTGGGCGTCGTAGCTTCCTGCGGGGCGGCCGGAGGTCCCGCAGGCGGGTGGGTCCCTGGCACAGATGCGCGGAGCGGCTCCCGCCCGGCCCCCCGAGAACCGTCGCCGTTCCGTAAGGCGGGGCGCCTGCTTCAGAATGTAAATCACGTGTCCGCTCTATGGATATGCTGTTTAGTTTACTAGGCAAGACTTTCTTGGTGAAAGAAGCAGCGTTGGCTTGCATTCTCGAGCAGGCTTCTCATCTGGCTGTGCCCTGGTACGCTCTCTCTGGGTGTGCTAGTCCGCAGGGCAGGGCATCCCCTGGGCAGGGTGGAGCGTGATCTCTGCGGCCTCGTCCTGCAGCTCCTTCCTTTCATTCTCAATCATCCTGCCCACGGTGGCCTCCTCTCAGGCCTGCATACTTACAACGGCGCATTGCCCGTGCTGCCCCTCTGCAGGAAGTGTCCCTCTGTTTAGTTTGCAGCTGACTGATGCCGCCTCACCCTTCTCATCTCTTCTCAGGTGTCACTTGGTCAAGAAAGCGTCCCCTTACCTACTCAACTCATCACGTCCCCCTACCGTAGCTCACGTGACACCACACACCTCTCGCTTATGGCCGTCGTCGCCTTTCACATCCAGTTTCAGGTAGGTAAGTTTACCCCGTGGTCCGTGAGGAAGAAGAGATCACGCCTGTTTTGCTTACTCTTGATTCCCAGCGACTAGCCCGGTTACTGATAACCTCTGTTAGAGGAGAGAAAGGAATGCACCCAATCCCTGGTGAAGCCCTGACCGTTTTCCTTTCTAGTGTCCCTCGTACTCCTCCCTGCCATCTGTGTCGCCCTTACTCCGCGTCTACCGTTTATGAGTTTACACCTGGGTTACGGTGACTGCTTCGGAGAATCGCATGCCTTTCTACCTCCCTCGCTGCGACCTCTCCCACGCCTCCCAGGGCTCTTGGGTTATGCCCTTGCCCTCTTCCGAGCCGTCCGTGGCACCCGCTGTCATCCCCATACGGCCAAGCTCCTAAGACTGACACTCAAGGCCCTCCGTAATTTGGCTTCAGTTTCACTTTCTAGACGTTTCAAGGAAGAGCGGGGTCTAAATATCTGTGCACCTCTGCTCCGTTTCATATCTACCCACGAGGTTAATTTTTTTGTTTCTTCCAGTCCACCTATTTTGGACCTCCTTCTCTGCGAAGACTTCACTGAGAATCCAAGCGATTTGTGGATCCCTTCTCTCCCCTGAAGCTGTAAACAGTTTAACAAGACATGTGCGGAACTGCCGTAAGGTAATCTACATCTTGTCTCCCTCTCTGGTATCTAACCTCCCTGCGAATGGGGGTACGTCTCTGTGTTCTGTGCGGTTTTCAGCACGGTACTCTCTGCACGTAGTGGATATTTGCTTTGGTAAGTGGACGAATAAGTGAATGAGTCACCAAGATAAGGGTATTGTCTCATTCTTTCTCGCTTTTTCCACTTTCAAGTTTCTTTAGTTAGTTTCCTCAGACAAAAGGTTTCTTTGTAGCTACACAGTGGCCAGGTCCACAGAATGTTGCAGATAGCTGCTGAAAACATCCCTCCTCCACTTGAGAATGGCTTGCTCTCCCTCTCAAGCGGAGAGAGCTGGAATTCGATATTTAATTAAGTGCCTCTGTTCACTTGGCACTTAGAGGCACTAGGGGGCATTAGTGCTCTACACCCGGTGAAATGCCTGTTTCGTTTGTGATTTTCCTTTGTGAAAAAAAACTATCCACAAAGTGTTTTGTGCCAATTTTCCATCCTTTTAGATTGTCGGAAAGCATTTTACCTACGTAGAAACAGAAAACGAATAGAAAGAGCGTTGCTTTGCGTTTAATAAAAGCTTAGGGCGGTCTCGGTGGTACGTTAGTGAAGTTATCTGGGGACACCTTAGCCACGTACATTGTGTTGGAGAGGCACCGAGAATTCAGGAGTTCTCAAAGTTCGAGGACACAGTTGCCTTACACGTAGGCTCGGTGGCAGCCGTGGACATGGCAGTGATTTGGAGAATGTTGTATTAGTCGGCTCTTGCTGTGATAATGCTTTGCAACAAATCTCCCCAAAACTCACTTACGTAAAGAAGAATCTAGTTTCCTCGGACCTGTGGGCTAGCTGCAGCGGCTCTCTTGTAGACCTCTCGATGGCGGGTGTTGCTCCATGCCGTGGGTCAGTTTGAGGTCTCTCCCGCACACCTTGCCGTGGAGCCCAACTGTGAGGCTGCAGGTCCCCGTCTTCTCGCAGAGTTCACTGGAAGGTAAGAGGTGAGCCCAACCACACAAGGCCACGTAAGGCCTCTGCGACTCATTGAAGGCCATCGTGTCTTCCCTTGGCCTCCTGGGAACCCCCTGGCCCCAGGATGCAGCTTCCGTAGCCCAGGGCAACCGGCGGAGGGGGGCGGGCGGGGCTGCAGGAGGGTGGAACGCCGAGGTCACAGAGGGTGTGGGTGTGGCCACCTCTGCTGTGACTGAACCAAGGGCAGGGGGGCAGGGGGTCCAGGGCAGGGCCCTCAGAGCCCGGTAGGCCCAGGGGGCGGCGCAAGCACCTAGGCCCAGGCCGAAGAGCGCCTTCTTGGTCTGCCGCGGCAGGCCGGCCTCTCGCCTTGCCACTCAGGCTGCCCTCCCACTTGAAGTGTGTGTGGCACGCGTCCGCGGAGTACACCTCGCTGCACAGGTAGCCGTGGGACTGGGCGTCGTAGCTTCCTGCGGGGCGGCCGGAGGTCCCGCAGGCGGGTGGGTCCCTGGCACAGATGCGCGGAGCGGCTCCCGCCCGGCCCCCCGAGAACCATCGCCGTTCCGTAAGGCGGGGCGCCTGCTTCAGAATGTAAATCACGTGTCCGCTCTATGGATATGCTGTTTAGTTTACTAGGCAAGACTTTCTTGGTGAAAGAAGCAGCGTTGGCTTGCATTCTCGAGCAGGCTTCTCATCTGGCTGTGCCCTGGTACGCTCTCTCTGGGTGTGCTAGTCCGCAGGGCAGGGCATCCCCTGGGCAGGGTGGAGCGTGATCTCTGCGGCCTCGTCCTGCAGCTCCTTCCTTTCATTCTCAATCATCCTGCCCACGGTGGCCTCCTCTCAGGCCTGCATACTTACAACGGCGCATTGCCCGTGCTGCCCCTCTGCAGGAAGTGTCCCTCTGTTTAGTTTGCAGCTGACTGATGCCGCCTCACCCTTCTCATCTCTTCTCAGGTGTCACTTGGTCAAGAAAGCGTCCCCTTACCTACTCAACTCATCACGTCCCCCTACCGTAGCTCACGTGACACCACGCACCTCTCGCTTATGGCCGTCGTCGCCTTTCACATCCAGTTTCAGGTAGGTAAGTTTACCCCGTGGTCCGTGAGGAAGAAGAGATCACGCCTGTTTTGCTTACTCTTGATTCCCAGCGACTAGCCCGGTTACTGATAACCTCTGTTAGAGGAGAGAAAGGAATGCACCCAATCCCTGGTGAAGCCCTGACCGTTTTCCTTTCTAGTGTCCCTCGTACTCCTCCCTGCCATCTGTGTCGCCCTTACTCCGCGTCTACCGTTTATGAGTTTACACCTGGGTTACGGTGACTGCTTCGGAGAATCGCATGCCTTTCTACCTCCCTCGCTGCGACCTCTCCCACGCCTCCCAGGGCTCTTGGGTTATGCCCTTGCCCTCTTCCGAGCCGTCCGTGGCACCCGCTGTCATCCCCATACGGCCAAGCTCCTAAGACTGACACTCAAGGCCCTCCGTAATTTGGCTTCAGTTTCACTTTCTAGACGTTTCAAGGAAGAGCGGGGTCTAAATATCTGTGCACCTCTGCTCCGTTTCATATCTACCCACGAGGTTAATTTTTTTGTTTCTTCCAGTCCACCTATTTTGGACCTCCTTCTCTGCGAAGACTTCACTGAGAATCCAAGCGATTTGTGGATCCCTTCTCTCCCCTGAAGCTGTAAACAGTTTAACAAGACATGTGCGGAACTGCCGTAAGGTAATCTACATCTTGTCTCCCTCTCTGGTATCTAACCTCCCTGCGAATGGGGGTACGTCTCTGTGTTCTGTGCGGTTTTCAGCACGGTACTCTCTGCACGTAGTGGATATTTGCTTTGGTAAGTGGACGAATAAGTGAATGAGTCACCAAGATAAGGGTATTGTCTCATTCTTTCTCGCTTTTTCCACTTTCAAGTTTCTTTAGTTAGTTTCCTCAGACAAAAGGTTTCTTTGTAGCTACACAGTGGCCAGGTCCACAGAATGTTGCAGATAGCTGCTGAAAACATCCCTCCTCCACTTGAGAATGGCTTGCTCTCCCTCTCAAGCGGAGAGAGCTGGAATTCGATATTTAATTAAGTGCCTCTGTTCACTTGGCACTTAGAGGCACTAGGGGGCGTTAGTGCTCTACACCCGGTGAAATGCCTGTTTCGTTTGTGATTTTCCTTTGTGAAAAACAACTATCCACAAAGTGTTTTGTGCCAATTTTCCATCCTTTTAGATTGTCGGAAAGCATTTTACCTACGTAGAAACAGAAAACGAATAGAAAGAGCGTTGCTTTGCGTTTAATAAAAGCTTAGGGCGGTCTCGGTGGTACGTTAGTGAAGTTATCTGGGGACACCTTAGCCACGTACATTGTGTTGGAGAGGCACCGAGAATTCAGGAGTTCTCAAAGTTCGAGGACACAGTTGCCTTACACGTAGGCTCGGTGGCAGCCGTGGACATGGCAGTGATTTGGAGAATGTTGTATTAGTCGGCTCTTGCTGTGATAATGCTTTGCAACAAATCTCCCCAAAACTCACTTACGTAAAGAAGAATCTAGTTTCCTCGGACCTGTGGGCTAGCTGCAGCGGCTCTCTTGTAGACCTCTCGATGGCGGGTGTTGCTCCATGCCGTGGGTCAGTTTGAGGTCTCTCCCGCACACCTTGCCGTGGAGCCCAACTGTGAGGCTGCAGGTCCCCGTCTTCTCGCAGAGTTCACTGGAAGGTAAGAGGTGAGCCCAACCACACAAGGCCACGTAAGGCCTCTGCGACTCATTGAAGGCCATCGTGTCTTCCCTTGGCCTCCTGGGAACCCCCTGGCCCCAGGATGCAGCTTCCGTAGCCCAGGGCAACCGGCGGAGGGGGGCGGGCGGGGCTGCAGGAGGGTGGAACGCCGAGGTCACAGAGGGTGTGGGTGTGGCCACCTCTGCTGTGACTGAACCAAGGGCAGGGGGGCAGGGGGTCCAGGGCAGGGCCCTCAGAGCCCGGTAGGCCCAGGGGGCGGCGCAAGCACCTAGGCCCAGGCCGAAGAGCGCCTTCTTGGTCTGCCGCGGCAGGCCGGCCTCTCGCCTTGCCACTCAGGCTGCCCTCCCACTTGAAGTGTGTGTGGCACGCGTCCGCGGAGTACACCTCGCTGCACAGGTAGCCGTGGGACTGGGCGTCGTAGCTTCCTGCGGGGCGGCCGGAGGTCCCGCAGGCGGGTGGGTCCCTGGCACAGATGCGCGGAGCGGCTCCCGCCCGGCCCCCCGAGAACCATCGCCGTTCCGTAAGGCGGGGCGCCTGCTTCAGAATGTAAATCACGTGTCCGCTCTATGGATATGCTGTTTAGTTTACTAGGCAAGACTTTCTTGGTGAAAGAAGCAGCGTTGGCTTGCATTCTCGAGCAGGCTTCTCATCTGGCTGTGCCCTGGTACGCTCTCTCTGGGTGTGCTAGTCCGCAGGGCAGGGCATCCCCTGGGCAGGGTGGAGCGTGATCTCTGCGGCCTCGTCCTGCAGCTCCTTCCTTTCATTCTCAATCATCCTGCCCACGGTGGCCTCCTCTCAGGCCTGCATACTTACAACGGCGCATTGCCCGTGCTGCCCCTCTGCAGGAAGTGTCCCTCTGTTTAGTTTGCAGCTGACTGATGCCGCCTCACCCTTCTCATCTCTTCTCAGGTGTCACTTGGTCAAGAAAGCGTCCCCTTACCTACTCAACTCATCACGTCCCCCTACCGTAGCTCACGTGACACCACGCACCTCTCGCTTATGGCCGTCGTCGCCTTTCACATCCAGTTTCAGGTAGGTAAGTTTACCCCGTGGTCCGTGAGGAAGAAGAGATCACGCCTGTTTTGCTTACTCTTGATTCCCAGCGACTAGCCCGGTTACTGATAACCTCTGTTAGAGGAGAGAAAGGAATGCACCCAATCCCTGGTGAAGCCCTGACCGTTTTCCTTTCTAGTGTCCCTCGTACTCCTCCCTGCCATCTGTGTCGCCCTTACTCCGCGCCTACCGTTTATGAGTTTACACCTGGGTTACGGTGACTGCTTCGGAGAATCGCATGCCTTTCTACCTCCCTCGCTGCGACCTCTCCCACGCCTCCCAGGGCTCTTGGGTTATGCCCTTGCCCTCTTCCGAGCCGTCCGTGGCACCCGCTGTCATCCCCATACGGCCAAGCTCCTAAGACTGACACTCAAGGCCCTCCGTAATTTGGCTTCAGTTTCACTTTCTAGACGTTTCAAGGAAGAGCGGGGTCTAAATATCTGTGCACCTCTGCTCCGTTTCATATCTACCCACGAGGTTAATTTTTTTGTTTCTTCCAGTCCACCTATTTTGCACCTCCTTCTCTGCGAAGACTTCACTGAGAATCCAAGCGATTTGTGGATCCCTTCTCTCCCCTGAAGCTGTAAACAGTTTAACAAGACATGTGCGGAACTGCCGTAAGGTAATCTACATCTTGTCTCCCTCTCTGGTATCTAACCTCCGTGCGAGTGGGGTACGTCTCTGTGTTCTGTGCGGTTTTCAGCACAGTACTCTCTACACGTAGAGGATATTTGCTTTGGTAAGTGAACGAATAAGTGAATGAGTCTCCAAGATAAGGGTATTGTCTCATTCTTTCTCGCTTTTTCCACTTTCAAGTTTCTTTAGTTAGTTTCCTCAGACAAAAGGTTTCTTTGTAGCTACACAGTGGCCAGGTCCACAGAATGTTGCAGATAGCTGCTGAAAACATCCCTCCTCCACTTGAGAATGGCTTGCTCTCCCTCTCAAGCGGAGAGAGCTGGGATTCGATATTTAATTAAGTGCCTCTGTTCACTTGGCATTTAGAGGCACTAGGGGGCGTTAGTGCTCTACACCCGGTGAAATGCCTGTTTCGTTTGTGATTTTCCTTTGTGGAAAACAACTATCCACAGAGTGTTTTGTGCCAATTTTCCATCCTTTTAGATTGTCGGAAAGCATTTTACCTACGTAGAAACAGAAAACGAATAGAAAGAGCGTTGCTTTGCGTTTAATAAAAGCTTAGGGTGGTCTCGGTGGTACGTTAGTGAAGTTATCTGGGGACACCTTAGCCACGTACATTGTGTTGGAGAGGCACCGAGAATTCAGGAGTTCTCAAAGTTCGAGGACACAGTTGCCTTACACGTAGGCTCGGTGGCAGCCGTGGACATGGCAGTGATTTGGAGAATGTTGTATTAGTCGGCTCTTGCTGTGATAATGCTTTGCAACAAATCTCCCCAAAACTCACTTACGTAAAGAAGAATCTAGTTTCCTCGGACCTGTGGGCTAGCTGCAGCGGCTCTCTTGTAGACCTCTCGATGGCGGGTGTTGCTCCATGCCGTGGGTCAGTTTGAGGTCTGTCCCGCACACCTTACCGTGGAGCCCAACTGTGAGGCTGCAGGTCCCCGTCTTCTCGCAGAGTTCACTGGAAGGTAAGAGGTGAGCCCAACCACACAAGGCCACGTAAGGCCTCTGCGACTCATTGAAGGCCATCGTGTCTTCCCTTGGCCTCCTGGGAACCCCCTGGCCCCAGGATGCAGCTTCCGTAGCCCAGGGCAACCGGCGGAGGGGGGCGGGCGGGGCTGCAGGAGGGTGGAACGCCGAGGTCACAGAGGGTGTGGGTGTGGCCACCTCTGCTGTGACTGAACCAAGGGCAGGGGGGCAGGGGGTCCAGGGCAGGGCCCTCAGAGCCCGGTAGGCCCAGGGGGCGGCGCAAGCACCTAGGCCCAGGCCGAAGAGCGCCTTCTTGGTCTGCCGCGGCAGGCCGGCCTCTCGCCTTGCCACTCAGGCTGCCCTCCCACTTGAAGTGTGTGTGGCACGCGTCCGCGGAGTACACCTCGCTGCACAGGTAGCCGTGGGACTGGGCGTCGTAGCTTCCTGCGGGGCGGCCGGAGGTCCCGCAGGCGGGTGGGTCCCTGGCACAGATGCGCGGAGCGGCTCCCGCCCGGCCCCCCGAGAACCATCGCCGTTCCGTAAGGCGGGGCGCCTGCTTCAGAATGTAAATCACGTGTCCGCTCTATGGATATGCTGTTTAGTTTACTAGGCAAGACTTTCTTGGTGAAAGAAGCAGCGTTGGCTTGCATTCTCGAGCAGGCTTCTCATCTGGCTGTGCCCTGGTACGCTCTCTCTGGGTGTGCTAGTCCGCAGGGCAGGGCATCCCCTGGGCAGGGTGGAGCGTGATCTCTGCGGCCTCGTCCTGCAGCTCCTTCCTTTCATTCTCAATCATCCTGCCCACGGTGGCCTCCTCTCAGGCCTGCATACTTACAACGGCGCATTGCCCGTGCTGCCCCTCTGCAGGAAGTGTCCCTCTGTTTAGTTTGCAGCTGACTGATGCCGCCTCACCCTTCTCATCTCTTCTCAGGTGTCACTTGGTCAAGAAAGCGTCCCCTTACCTACTCAACTCATCACGTCCCCCTACCGTAGCTCACGTGACACCACGCACCTCTCGCTTATGGCCGTCGTCGCCTTTCACATCCAGTTTCAGGTAGGTAAGTTTACCCCGTGGTCCGTGAGGAAGAAGAGATCACGCCTGTTTTGCTTACTCTTGATTCCCAGCGACTAGCCCGGTTACTGATAACCTCTGTTAGAGGAGAGAAAGGAATGCACCCAATCCCTGGTGAAGCCCTGACCGTTTTCCTTTCTAGTGTCCCTCGTACTCCTCCCTGCCATCTGTGTCGCCCTTACTCCGCGCCTACCGTTTATGAGTTTACACCTGGGTTACGGTGACTGCTTCGGAGAATCGCATGCCTTTCTACCTCCCTCGCTGCGACCTCTCCCACGCCTCCCAGGGCTCTTGGGTTATGCCCTTGCCCTCTTCCGAGCCGTCCGTGGCACCCGCTGTCATCCCCATACGGCCAAGCTCCTAAGACTGACACTCAAGGCCCTCCGTAATTTGGCTTCAGTTTCACTTTCTAGACGTTTCAAGGAAGAGCGGGGTCTAAATATCTGTGCACCTCTGCTCCGTTTCATATCTACCCACGAGGTTAATTTTTTTGTTTCTTCCAGTCCACCTATTTTGCACCTCCTTCTCTGCGAAGACTTCACTGAGAATCCAAGCGATTTGTGGATCCCTTCTCTCCCCTGAAGCTGTAAACAGTTTAACAAGACATGTGCGGAACTGCCGTAAGGTAATCTACATCTTGTCTCCCTCTCTGGTATCTAACCTCCGTGCGAGTGGGGTACGTCTCCGTGTTCTGTGCGGTTTTCAGCACAGTACTCTCTACACGTAGAGGATATTTGCTTTGGTAAGTGAACGAATAAGTGAATGAGTCTCCAAGATAAGGGTATTGTCTCATTCTTTCTCGCTTTTTCCACTTTCAAGTTTCTTTAGTTAGTTTCCTCAGACAAAAGGTTTCTTTGTAGCTACACAGTGGCCAGGTCCACAGAATGTTGCAGATAGCTGCTGAAAACATCCCTCCTCCACTTGAGAATGGCTTGCTCTCCCTCTCAAGCGGAGAGAGCTGGGATTCGATATTTAATTAAGTGCCTCTGTTCACTTGGCATTTAGAGGCACTAGGGGGCGTTAGTGCTCTACACCCGGTGAAATGCCTGTTTCGTTTGTGATTTTCCTTTGTGGAAAACAACTATCCACAGAGTGTTTTGTGCCAATTTTCCATCCTTTTAGATTGTCGGAAAGCATTTTACCTACGTAGAAACAGAAAACGAATAGAAAGAGCGTTGCTTTGCGTTTAATAAAAGCTTAGGGTGGTCTCGGTGGTACGTTAGTGAAGTTATCTGGGGACACCTTAGCCACGTACATTGTGTTGGAGAGGCACCGAGAATTCAGGAGTTCTCAAAGTTCGAGGACACAGTTGCCTTACACGTAGGCTCGGTGGCAGCCGTGGACATGGCAGTGATTTGGAGAATGTTGTATTAGTCGGCTCTTGCTGTGATAATGCTTTGCAACAAATCTCCCCAAAACTCACTTACGTAAAGAAGAATCTAGTTTCCTCGGACCTGTGGGCTAGCTGCAGCGGCTCTCTTGTAGACCTCTCGATGGCGGGTGTTGCTCCATGCCGTGGGTCAGTTTGAGGTCTGTCCCGCACACCTTACCGTGGAGCCCAACTGTGAGGCTGCAGGTCCCCGTCTTCTCGCAGAGTTCACTGGAAGGTAAGAGGTGAGCCCAACCACACAAGGCCACGTAAGGCCTCTGCGACTCATTGAAGGCCATCGTGTCTTCCCTTGGCCTCCTGGGAACCCCCTGGCCCCAGGATGCAGCTTCCGTAGCCCAGGGCAACCGGCGGAGGGGGGCGGGCGGGGCTGCAGGAGGGTGGAACGCCGAGGTCACAGAGGGTGTGGGTGTGGCCACCTCTGCTGTGACTGAACCAAGGGCAGGGGGGCAGGGGGTCCAGGGCAGGGCCCTCAGAGCCCGGTAGGCCCAGGGGGCGGCGCAAGCACCTAGGCCCAGGCCGAAGAGCGCCTTCTTGGTCTGCCGCGGCAGGCCGGCCTCTCGCCTTGCCACTCAGGCTGCCCTCCCACTTGAAGTGTGTGTGGCACGCGTCCGCGGAGTACACCTCGCTGCACAGGTAGCCGTGGGACTGGGCGTCGTAGCTTCCTGCGGGGCGGCCGGAGGTCCCGCAGGCGGGTGGGTCCCTGGCACAGATGCGCGGAGCGGCTCCCGCCCGGCCCCCCGAGAACCATCGCCGTTCCGTAAGGCGGGGCGCCTGCTTCAGAATGTAAATCACGTGTCCGCTCTATGGATATGCTGTTTAGTTTACTAGGCAAGACTTTCTTGGTGAAAGAAGCAGCGTTGGCTTGCATTCTCGAGCAGGCTTCTCATCTGGCTGTGCCCTGGTACGCTCTCTCTGGGTGTGCTAGTCCGCAGGGCAGGGCATCCCCTGGGCAGGGTGGAGCGTGATCTCTGCGGCCTCGTCCTGCAGCTCCTTCCTTTCATTCTCAATCATCCTGCCCACGGTGGCCTCCTCTCAGGCCTGCATACTTACAACGGCGCATTGCCCGTGCTGCCCCTCTGCAGGAAGTGTCCCTCTGTTTAGTTTGCAGCTGACTGATGCCGCCTCACCCTTCTCATCTCTTCTCAGGTGTCACTTGGTCAAGAAAGCGTCCCCTTACCTACTCAACTCATCACGTCCCCCTACCGTAGCTCACGTGACACCACGCACCTCTCGCTTATGGCCGTCGTCGCCTTTCACATCCAGTTTCAGGTAGGTAAGTTTACCCCGTGGTCCGTGAGGAAGAAGAGATCACGCCTGTTTTGCTTACTCTTGATTCCCAGCGACTAGCCCGGTTACTGATAACCTCTGTTAGAGGAGAGAAAGGAATGCACCCAATCCCTGGTGAAGCCCTGACCGTTTTCCTTTCTAGTGTCCCTCGTACTCCTCCCTGCCATCTGTGTCGCCCTTACTCCGCGCCTACCGTTTATGAGTTTACACCTGGGTTACGGTGACTGCTTCGGAGAATCGCATGCCTTTCTACCTCCCTCGCTGCGACCTCTCCCACGCCTCCCAGGGCTCTTGGGTTATGCCCTTGCCCTCTTCCGAGCCGTCCGTGGCACCCGCTGTCATCCCCATACGGCCAAGCTCCTAAGACTGACACTCAAGGCCCTCCGTAATTTGGCTTCAGTTTCACTTTCTAGACGTTTCAAGGAAGAGCGGGGTCTAAATATCTGTGCACCTCTGCTCCGTTTCATATCTACCCACGAGGTTAATTTTTTTGTTTCTTCCAGTCCACCTATTTTGCACCTCCTTCTCTGCGAAGACTTCACTGAGAATCCAAGCGATTTGTGGATCCCTTCTCTCCCCTGAAGCTGTAAACAGTTTAACAAGACATGTGCGGAACTGCCGTAAGGTAATCTACATCTTGTCTCCCTCTCTGGTATCTAACCTCCGTGCGAGTGGGGTACGTCTCCGTGTTCTGTGCGGTTTTCAGCACAGTACTCTCTACACGTAGAGGATATTTGCTTTGGTAAGTGAACGAATAAGTGAATGAGTCTCCAAGATAAGGGTATTGTCTCATTCTTTCTCGCTTTTTCCACTTTCAAGTTTCTTTAGTTAGTTTCCTCAGACAAAAGGTTTCTTTGTAGCTACACAGTGGCCAGGTCCACAGAATGTTGCAGATAGCTGCTGAAAACATCCCTCCTCCACTTGAGAATGGCTTGCTCTCCCTCTCAAGCGGAGAGAGCTGGGATTCGATATTTAATTAAGTGCCTCTGTTCACTTGGCATTTAGAGGCACTAGGGGGCGTTAGTGCTCTACACCCGGTGAAATGCCTGTTTCGTTTGTGATTTTCCTTTGTGGAAAACAACTATCCACAGAGTGTTTTGTGCCAATTTTCCATCCTTTTAGATTGTCGGAAAGCATTTTACCTACGTAGAAACAGAAAACGAATAGAAAGAGCGTTGCTTTGCGTTTAATAAAAGCTTAGGGTGGTCTCGGTGGTACGTTAGTGAAGTTATCTGGGGACACCTTAGCCACGTACATTGTGTTGGAGAGGCACCGAGAATTCAGGAGTTCTCAAAGTTCGAGGACACAGTTGCCTTACACGTAGGCTCGGTGGCAGCCGTGGACATGGCAGTGATTTGGAGAATGTTGTATTAGTCGGCTCTTGCTGTGATAATGCTTTGCAACAAATCTCCCCAAAACTCACTTACGTAAAGAAGAATCTAGTTTCCTCGGACCTGTGGGCTAGCTGCAGCGGCTCTCTTGTAGACCTCTCGATGGCGGGTGTTGCTCCATGCCGTGGGTCAGTTTGAGGTCTGTCCCGCACACCTTACCGTGGAGCCCAACTGTGAGGCTGCAGGTCCCCGTCTTCTCGCAGAGTTCACTGGAAGGTAAGAGGTGAGCCCAACCACACAAGGCCACGTAAGGCCTCTGCGACTCATTGAAGGCCATCGTGTCTTCCCTTGGCCTCCTGGGAACCCCCTGGCCCCAGGATGCAGCTTCCGTAGCCCAGGGCAACCGGCGGAGGGGGGCGGGCGGGGCTGCAGGAGGGTGGAACGCCGAGGTCACAGAGGGTGTGGGTGTGGCCACCTCTGCTGTGACTGAACCAAGGGCAGGGGGGCAGGGGGTCCAGGGCAGGGCCCTCAGAGCCCGGTAGGCCCAGGGGGGCGGCGCAAGCACCTAGGCCCAGGCCGAAGAGCGCCTTCTTGGTCTGCGCGGCAGGCCGGCCTCTCGCCTTGCCACTCAGGCCGCCCTCCCACTTGAAGTGTGTGTGGCACGCGTCCGCGGAGTACACCTCGCTGCACAGGTAGCCGTGGGACTGGGCGTCGTAGCTTCCTGCGGGGCGGCCGGAGGTCCCGCAGGCGGGTGGGTCCCTGGCACAGATGCGCGGAGCGGCTCCCGCCCGGCCCCCCGAGAACCATCGCCGTTCCGTAAGGCGGGGTGCCTGCTTCAGAATGTAAATCACGTGTCCGCTCTATGGATATGCTGTTTAGTTTACTAGGCAAGACTTTCTTGGTGAAAGAAGCAGCGTTGGCTTGCATTCTCGAGCAGGCTTCTCATCTGGCTGTGCCCTGGTACGCTCTCTCTGGGTGTGCTAGTCCGCAGGGCAGGGCATCCCCTGGGCAGGGTGGAGCGTGATCTCTGCGGCCTCGTCCTGCAGCTCCTTCCTTTCATTCTCAATCATCCTGCCCACGGTGGCCTCCTCTCAGGCCTGCATACTTACAACGGCGCATTGCCCGTGCTGCCCCTCTGCAGGAAGTGTCCCTCTGTTTAGTTTGCAGCTGACTGATGCCGCCTCACCCTTCTCATCTCTTCTCAGGTGTCACTTGGTCAAGAAAGCGTCCCCTTACCTACTCAACTCATCACGTCCCCCTACCGTAGCTCACGTGACACCACGCACCTCTCGCTTATGGCCGTCGTCGCCTTTCACATCCAGTTTCAGGTAGGTAAGTTTACCCCGTGGTCCGTGAGGAAGAAGAGATCACGCCTGTTTTGCTTACTCTTGATTCCCAGCGACTAGCCCGGTTACTGATAACCTCTGTTAGAGGAGAGAAAGGAATGCACCCAATCCCTGGTGAAGCCCTGACCGTTTTCCTTTCTAGTGTCCCTCGTACTCCTCCCTGCCATCTGTGTCGCCCTTACTCCGCGTCTACCGTTTATGAGTTTACACCTGGGTTACGGTGACTGCTTCGGAGAATCGCATGCCTTTCTACCTCCCTCGCTGCGACCTCTCCCACGCCTCCCAGGGCTCTTGGGTTATGCCCTTGCCCTCTTCCGAGCCGTCCCTGGCACCCGCTGTCATCCCCATACGGCCAAGCTCCTAAGACTGACACTCAAGGCCCTCCGTAATCTGGCTTCAGTTTCACTTTATAGACGTTTCAAGGAAGAATGGGGTCTAAATATCTGTGCACCTCTGCTCCGTTTCATATCTACCCACGAGGTTGATTTTTTTGTTTCTTCCAGTCCACCTATTTTGCACCTCCTTCTCTGCGAAGACTTCACTGAGAATCCAAGCGATTTGTGGATCCCTTCTCTCCCCTGAAGCTGTAAACAGTTTAACAAGACATGTGCGGAACTGCCGTAAGGTAATCTACATCTTGTCTCCCTCTCTGGTATCTAACCTCCCCGCGAGTGGGGGTACGTCTCCGTGTTCTGTGCGGTTTTCAGCACAGTACTCTCTGCACGTAGTGGATATTTGCTTTGGTAAGTGGACGAATAAGTGAATGAGTCACCAAGATAAGGGTATTGTCTCATTCTTTCTCGCTTTTTCCACTTTCAAGTTTCTTTAGTTAGTTTCCTCAGACAAAAGGTTTCTTTGTAGCTACACAGTGGCCAGGTCCACAGAATGTTGCAGATAGCTGCTGAAAACATCCCTCCTCCACTTGAGAATGGCTTGCTCTCCCTCTCAAGCGGAGAGAGCTGGAATTCGATATTTAATTAAGTGCCTCTGTTCACTTGGCACTTAGAGGCACTAGGGGGCGTTAGTGCTCTACACCCGGTGAAATGCCTGTTTCGTTTGTGATTTTCCTTTGTGAAAAACAACTATCCACAAAGTGTTTTGTGCCAATTTTCCATCCTTTTAGATTGTCGGAAAGCATTTTACCTACGTAGAAACAGAAAACGAATAGAAAGAGCGTTGCTTTGCGTTTAATAAAAGCTTAGGGCGGTCTCGGTGGTACGTTAGTGAAGTTATCTGGGGACACCTTAGCCACGTACATTGTGTTGGAGAGGCACCGAGAATTCAGGAGTTCTCAAAGTTCGAGGACACAGTTGCCTTACACGTAGGCTCGGTGGCAGCCGTGGACATGGCAGTGATTTGGAGAATGTTGTATTAGTCGGCTCTTGCTGTGATAATGCTTTGCAACAAATCTCCCCAAAACTCACTTACGTAAAGAAGAATCTAGTTTCCTCGGACCTGTGGGCTAGCTGCAGCGGCTCTCTTGTAGACCTCTCGATGGCGGGTGTTGCTCCATGCCGTGGGTCAGTTTGAGGTCTCTCCCGCACACCTTGCCGTGGAGCCCAACTGTGAGGCTGCAGGTCCCCGTCTTCTCGCAGAGTTCACTGGAAGGTAAGAGGTGAGCCCAACCACACAAGGCCACGTAAGGCCTCTGGGACTCATTGAAGGCCATCGTGTCTTCCCTTGGCCTCCTGGGAACCCCCTGGCCCCAGGATGCAGCTTCCGTAGCCCAGGGCAACCGGCGGAGGGGGGCGGGCGGGGCTGCAGGAGGGTGGAACGCCGAGGTCACAGAGGGTGTGGGTGTGGCCACCTCTGCTGTGACTGAACCAAGGGCAGGGGGGCAGGGGGTCCAGGGCAGGGCCCTCAGAGCCCGGTAGGCCCAGGGGGGCGGCGCAAGCACCTAGGCCCAGGCCGAAGAGCGCCTTCTTGGTCTGCGCGGCAGGCCGGCCTCTCGCCTTGCCACTCAGGCCGCCCTCCCACTTGAAGTGTGTGTGGCACGCGTCCGCGGAGTACACCTCGCTGCACAGGTAGCCGTGGGAATGGGCGTCGTAGCTTCCTGCGGGGCGGCCGGAGGTCCCGCAGGCGGGTGGGTCCCTGGCACAGATGCGCGGAGCGGCTCCCGCCCGGCCCCCCGAGAACCATCGCCGTTCCGTAAGGCGGGGCGCCTGCTTCAGAATGTAAATCACGTGTCCGCTCTATGGATATGCTGTTTAGTTTACTAGGCAAGACTTTCTTGGTGAAAGAAGCAGCGTTGGCTTGCATTCTCGAGCAGGCTTCTCATCTGGCTGTGCCCTGGTACGCTCTCTCTGGGTGTGCTAGTCCGCAGGGCAGGGCATCCCCTGGGCAGGGTGGAGCGTGATCTCTGCGGCCTCGTCCTGCAGCTCCTTCCTTTCATTCTCAATCATCCTGCCCACGGTGGCCTCCTCTCAGGCCTGCATACTTACAACGGCGCATTGCCCGTGCTGCCCCTCTGCAGGAAGTGTCCCTCTGTTTAGTTTGCAGCTGACTGATGCCGCCTCACCCTTCTCATCTCTTCTCAGGTGTCACTTGGTCAAGAAAGCGTCCCCTTACCTACTCAACTCATCACGTCCCCCTACCGTAGCTCACGTGACACCACGCACCTCTCGCTTATGGCCGTCGTCGCCTTTCACATCCAGTTTCAGGTAGGTAAGTTTACCCCGTGGTCCGTGAGGAAGAAGAGATCACGCCTGTTTTGCTTACTCTTGATTCCCAGCGACTAGCCCGGTTACTGATAACCTCTGTTAGAGGAGAGAAAGGAATGCACCCAATCCCTGGTGAAGCCCTGACCGTTTTCCTTTCTAGTGTCCCTCGTACTCCTCCCTGCCATCTGTGTCGCCCTTACTCCGCGCCTACCGTTTATGAGTTTACACCTGGGTTACGGTGACTGCTTCGGAGAATCGCATGCCTTTCTACCTCCCTCGCTGCGACCTCTCCCACGCCTCCCAGGGCTCTTGGGTTATGCCCTTGCCCTCTTCCGAGCCGTCCGTGGCACCCGCTGTCATCCCCATACGGCCAAGCTCCTAAGACTGACACTCAAGGCCCTCCGTAATTTGGCTTCAGTTTCACTTTCTAGACGTTTCAAGGAAGGGCGGGGTCTAAATATCTGTGCACCTCTGCTCCGTTTCATATCTACCCACGAGGTTAATTTTTTTGTTTCTTCCAGTCCACCTATTTTGCACCTCCTTCTCTGCGAAGACTTCACTGAGAATCCAAGCGATTTGTGGATCCCTTCTCTCCCCTGAAGCTGTAAACAGTTTAACAAGACATGTGCGGAACTGCCGTAAGGTAATCTACATCTTGTCTCCCTCTCTGGTATCTAACCTCCGTGCGAGTGGGGTACGTCTCCGTGTTCTGTGCGGTTTTCAGCACAGTACTCTCTACACGTAGAGGATATTTGCTTTGGTAAGTGAACGAATAAGTGAATGAGTCTCCAAGATAAGGGTATTGTCTCATTCTTTCTCGCTTTTTCCACTTTCAAGTTTCTTTAGTTAGTTTCCTCAGACAAAAGGTTTCTTTGTAGCTACACAGTGGCCAGGTCCACAGAATGTTGCAGATAGCTGCTGAAAACATCCCTCCTCCACTTGAGAATGGCTTGCTCTCCCTCTCAAGCGGAGAGAGCTGGGATTCGATATTTAATTAAGTGCCTCTGTTCACTTGGCATTTAGAGGCACTAGGGGGCGTTAGTGCTCTACAGCCGGTGAAATGCCTGTTTCGTTTGTGATTTTCCTTTGTGGAAAACAACTATCCACAGAGTGTTTTGTGCCAATTTTCCATCCTTTTAGATTGTCGGAAAGCATTTTACCTACGTAGAAACAGAAAACGAATAGAAAGAGCGTTGCTTTGCGTTTAATAAAAGCTTAGGGTGGTCTCGGTGGTACGTTAGTGAAGTTATCTGGGGACACCTTAGCCACGTACATTGTGTTGGAGAGGCACCGAGAATTCAGGAGTTCTCAAAGTTCGAGGACACAGTTGCCTTACACGTAGGCTTGGTGGCAGCCGTGGACATGGCAGTGATTTGGAGAATGTTGTATTAGTCGGCTCTTGCTGTGATAATGCTTTGCAACAAATCTCCCCAAAACTCACTTACGTAAAGAAGAATCTAGTTTCCTCGGACCTGTGGGCTAGCTGCAGCGGCTCTCTTGTAGACCTCTCGATGGCGGGTGTTGCTCCATGCCGTGGGTCAGTTTGAGGTCTGTCCCGCACACCTTACCGTGGAGCCCAACTGTGAGGCTGCAGGTCCCCGTCTTCTCGCAGAGTTCACTGAAAGGTAAGAGGTGAGCTCAACCACACAAGGCCACGTAAGGCCTCTGCGACTCATTGAAGGCCATCGTGTCTTCCCTTGGCCTCCTGGGAACCCCCTGGCCCCAGGATGCAGCTTCCGTAGCCCAGGGCAACCGGCGGAGGGGGGCGGGCGGGGCTGCAGGAGGGTGGAACGCCGAGGTCACAGAGGGTGTGGGTGTGGCCACCTCT
The DNA here is from genome assembly GCF_039906515.1 of Pseudorca crassidens. NCBI lineage: Eukaryota > Metazoa > Chordata > Mammalia > Artiodactyla > Delphinidae > Pseudorca > Pseudorca crassidens. The sequence continues at coordinate 153,988,743 of NC_090297.1, forward strand.
GCTGTGACTGAACCAAGGGCAGGGGGGCAGGGGGTCCAGGGCAGGGCCCTCAGAGCCCGGTAGGCCCAGGGGGCGGCGCAAGCACCTAGGCCCAGGCCGAAGAGCGCCTTCTTGGTCTGCCGCGGCAGGCCGGCCTCTCGCCTTGCCACTCAGGCTGCCCTCCCACTTGAAGTGTGTGTGGCACGCGTCCGCGGAGTACACCTCGCTGCACAGGTAGCCGTGGGACTGGGCGTCGTAGCTTCCTGCGGGGCGGCCGGAGGTCCCGCAGGCGGGTGGGTCCCTGGCACAGATGCGCGGAGCGGCTCCCGCCCGGCCCCCCGAGAACCATCGCCGTTCCGTAAGGCGGGGCGCCTGCTTCAGAATGTAAATCACGTGTCCGCTCTATGGATATGCTGTTTAGTTTACTAGGCAAGACTTTCTTGGTGAAAGAAGCAGCGTTGGCTTGCATTCTCGAGCAGGCTTCTCATCTGGCTGTGCCCTGGTACGCTCTCTCTGGGTGTGCTAGTCCGCAGGGCAGGGCATCCCCTGGGCAGGGTGGAGCGTGATCTCTGCGGCCTCGTCCTGCAGCTCCTTCCTTTCATTCTCAATCATCCTGCCCACGGTGGCCTCCTCTCAGGCCTGCATACTTACAACGGCGCATTGCCCGTGCTGCCCCTCTGCAGGAAGTGTCCCTCTGTTTAGTTTGCAGCTGACTGATGCCGCCTCACCCTTCTCATCTCTTCTCAGGTGTCACTTGGTCAAGAAAGCGTCCCCTTACCTACTCAACTCATCACGTCCCCCTACCGTAGCTCACGTGACACCACGCACCTCTCGCTTATGGCCGTCGTCGCCTTTCACATCCAGTTTCAGGTAGGTAAGTTTACCCCGTGGTCCGTGAGGAAGAAGAGATCACGCCTGTTTTGCTTACTCTTGATTCCCAGCGACTAGCCCGGTTACTGATAACCTCTGTTAGAGGAGAGAAAGGAATGCACCCAATCCCTGGTGAAGCCCTGACCGTTTTCCTTTCTAGTGTCCCTCGTACTCCTCCCTGCCATCTGTGTCGCCCTTACTCCGCGCCTACCGTTTATGAGTTTACACCTGGGTTACGGTGACTGCTTCGGAGAATCGCATGCCTTTCTACCTCCCTCGCTGCGACCTCTCCCACGCCTCCCAGGGCTCTTGGGTTATGCCCTTGCCCTCTTCCGAGCCGTCCGTGGCACCCGCTGTCATCCCCATACGGCCAAGCTCCTAAGACTGACACTCAAGGCCCTCCGTAATTTGGCTTCAGTTTCACTTTCTAGACGTTTCAAGGAAGAGCGGGGTCTAAATATCTGTGCACCTCTGCTCCGTTTCATATCTACCCACGAGGTTAATTTTTTTGTTTCTTCCAGTCCACCTATTTTGCACCTCCTTCTCTGCGAAGACTTCACTGAGAATCCAAGCGATTTGTGGATCCCTTCTCTCCCCTGAAGCTGTAAACAGTTTAACAAGACATGTGCGGAACTGCCGTAAGGTAATCTACATCTTGTCTCCCTCTCTGGTATCTAACCTCCGTGCGAGTGGGGTACGTCTCCGTGTTCTGTGCGGTTTTCAGCACAGTACTCTCTACACGTAGAGGATATTTGCTTTGGTAAGTGAACGAATAAGTGAATGAGTCTCCAAGATAAGGGTATTGTCTCATTCTTTCTCGCTTTTTCCACTTTCAAGTTTCTTTAGTTAGTTTCCTCAGACAAAAGGTTTCTTTGTAGCTACACAGTGGCCAGGTCCACAGAATGTTGCAGATAGCTGCTGAAAACATCCCTCCTCCACTTGAGAATGGCTTGCTCTCCCTCTCAAGCGGAGAGAGCTGGGATTCGATATTTAATTAAGTGCCTCTGTTCACTTGGCATTTAGAGGCACTAGGGGGCGTTAGTGCTCTACACCCGGTGAAATGCCTGTTTCGTTTGTGATTTTCCTTTGTGGAAAACAACTATCCACAGAGTGTTTTGTGCCAATTTTCCATCCTTTTAGATTGTCGGAAAGCATTTTACCTACGTAGAAACAGAAAACGAATAGAAAGAGCGTTGCTTTGCGTTTAATAAAAGCTTAGGGTGGTCTCGGTGGTACGTTAGTGAAGTTATCTGGGGACACCTTAGCCACGTACATTGTGTTGGAGAGGCACCGAGAATTCAGGAGTTCTCAAAGTTCGAGGACACAGTTGCCTTACACGTAGGCTCGGTGGCAGCCGTGGACATGGCAGTGATTTGGAGAATGTTGTATTAGTCGGCTCTTGCTGTGATAATGCTTTGCAACAAATCTCCCCAAAACTCACTTACGTAAAGAAGAATCTAGTTTCCTCGGACCTGTGGGCTAGCTGCAGCGGCTCTCTTGTAGACCTCTCGATGGCGGGTGTTGCTCCATGCCGTGGGTCAGTTTGAGGTCTGTCCCGCACTCCTTACCGTGGAGCCCAACTGTGAGGCTGCAGGTCCCCGTCTTCTCGCAGAGTTCACTGGAAGGTAAGAGGTGAGCCCAACCACACAAGGCCACGTAAGGCCTCTGCGACTCATTGAAGGCCATCGTGTCTTCCCTTGGCCTCCTGGGAACCCCCTGGCCCCAGGATGCAGCTTCCGTAGCCCAGGGCAACCGGCGGAGGGGGGCGGGCGGGGCTGCAGGAGGGTGGAACGCCGAGGTCACAGAGGGTGTGGGTGTGGCCACCTCTGCTGTGACTGAACCAAGGGCAGGGGGGCAGGGGGTCCAGGGCAGGGCCCTCAGAGCCCGGTAGGCCCAGGGGGGCGGCGCAAGCACCTAGGCCCAGGCCGAAGAGCGCCTTCTTGGTCTGCGCGGCAGGCCGGCCTCTCGCCTTGCCACTCAGGCCGCCCTCCCACTTGAAGTGTGTGTGGCACGCGTCCGCGGAGTACACCTCGCTGCACAGGTAGCCGTGGGACTGGGCGTCGTAGCTTCCTGCGGGGCGGCCGGAGGTCCCGCAGGCGGGTGGGTCCCTGGCACAGATGCGCGGAGCGGCTCCCGCCCGGCCCCCCGAGAACCATCGCCGTTCCGTAAGGCGGGGCGCCTGCTTCAGAATGTAAATCACGTGTCCGCTCTATGGATATGCTGTTTAGTTTACTAGGCAAGACTTTCTTGGTGAAAGAAGCAGCGTTGGCTTGCATTCTCGAGCAGGCTTCTCATCTGGCTGTGCCCTGGTACGCTCTCTCTGGGTGTGCTAGTCCGCAGGGCAGGGCATCCCCTGGGCAGGGTGGAGCGTGATCTCTGCGGCCTCGTCCTGCAGCTCCTTCCTTTCATTCTCAATCATCCTGCCCACGGTGGCCTCCTCTCAGGCCTGCATACTTACAACGGCGCATTGCCCGTGCTGCCCCTCTGCAGGAAGTGTCCCTCTGTTTAGTTTGCAGCTGACTGATGCCGCCTCACCCTTCTCATCTCTTCTCAGGTGTCACTTGGTCAAGAAAGCGTCCCCTTACCTACTCAACTCATCACGTCCCCCTACCGTAGCTCACGTGACACCACGCACCTCTCGCTTATGGCCGTCGTCGCCTTTCACATCCAGTTTCAGGTAGGTAAGTTTACCCCGTGGTCCGTGAGGAAGAAGAGATCACGCCTGTTTTGCTTACTCTTGATTCCCAGCGACTAGCCCGGTTACTGATAACCTCTGTTAGAGGAGAGAAAGGAATGCACCCAATCCCTGGTGAAGCCCTGACCGTTTTCCTTTCTAGTGTCCCTCGTACTCCTCCCTGCCATCTGTGTCGCCCTTACTCCGCGCCTACCGTTTATGAGTTTACACCTGGGTTACGGTGACTGCTTCGGAGAATCGCATGCCTTTCTACCTCCCTCGCTGCGACCTCTCCCACGCCTCCCAGGGCTCTTGGGTTATGCCCTTGCCCTCTTCCGAGCCGTCCGTGGCACCCGCTGTCATCCCCATACGGCCAAGCTCCTAAGACTGACACTCAAGGCCCTCCGTAATTTGGCTTCAGTTTCACTTTCTAGACGTTTCAAGGAAGAGCGGGGTCTAAATATCTGTGCACCTCTGCTCCGTTTCATATCTACCCACGAGGTTAATTTTTTTGTTTCTTCCAGTCCACCTATTTTGCACCTCCTTCTCTGCGAAGACTTCACTGAGAATCCAAGCGATTTGTGGATCCCTTCTCTCCCCTGAAGCTGTAAACAGTTTAACAAGACATGTGCGGAACTGCCGTAAGGTAATCTACATCTTGTCTCCCTCTCTGGTATCTAACCTCCGTGCGAGTGGGGTACGTCTCCGTGTTCTGTGCGGTTTTCAGCACAGTACTCTCTACACGTAGAGGATATTTGCTTTGGTAAGTGAACGAATAAGTGAATGAGTCTCCAAGATAAGGGTATTGTCTCATTCTTTCTCGCTTTTTCCACTTTCAAGTTTCTTTAGTTAGTTTCCTCAGACAAAAGGTTTCTTTGTAGCTACACAGTGGCCAAGTCCACAGAATGTTGCAGATAGCTGCTGAAAACATCCCTCCTCCACTTGAGAATGGCTTGCTCTCCCTCTCAAGCGGAGAGAGCTGGGATTCGATATTTAATTAAGTGCCTCTGTTCACTTGGCATTTAGAGGCACTAGGGGGCGTTAGTGCTCTACACCCGGTGAAATGCCTGTTTCGTTTGTGATTTTCCTTTGTGGAAAACAACTATCCACAGAGTGTTTTGTGCCAATTTTCCATCCTTTTAGATTGTCGGAAAGCATTTTACCTACGTAGAAACAGAAAACGAATAGAAAGAGCGTTGCTTTGCGTTTAATAAAAGCTTAGGGCGGTCTCGGTGGTACGTTAGTGAAGTTATCTGGGGACACCTTAGCCACGTACATTGTGTTGGAGAGGCACCGAGAATTCAGGAGTTCTCAAAGTTCGAGGACACAGTTGCCTTACACGTAGGCTCGGTGGCAGCCGTGGACATGGCAGTGATTTGGAGAATGTTGTATTAGTCGGCTCTTGCTGTGATAATGCTTTGCAACAAATCTCCCCAAAACTCACTTACGTAAAGAAGAATCTAGTTTCCTCGGACCTGTGGGCTAGCTGCAGCGGCTCTCTTGTAGACCTCTCGATGGCGGGTGTTGCTCCATGCCGTGGGTCAGTTTGAGGTCTCTCCCGCACACCTTGCCGTGGAGCCCAACTGTGAGGCTGCAGGTCCCCGTCTTCTCGCAGAGTTCACTGGAAGGTAAGAGGTGAGCCCAACCACACAAGGCCACGTAAGGCCTCTGGGACTCATTGAAGGCCATCGTGTCTTCCCTTGGCCTCCTGGGAAAACCCTGGCCCCAGGATGCAGCTTCCGTAGCCCAGGGCAACCGGCGGAGGGGGGCGGGCGGGGCTGCAGGAGGGTGGAACGCCGAGGTCACAGAGGGTGTGGGTGTGGCCACCTCTGCTGTGACTGAACCAAGGGCAGGGGGGCAGGGGGTCCAGGGCAGGGCCCTCAGAGCCCGGTAGGCCCAGGGGGGCGGCGCAAGCACCTAGGCCCAGGCCGAAGAGCGCCTTCTTGGTCTGCGCGGCAGGCCGGCCTCTCGCCTTGCCACTCAGGCCGCCCTCCCACTTGAAGTGTGTGTGGCACGCGTCCGCGGAGTACACCTCGCTGCACAGGTAGCCGTGGGACTGGGCGTCGTAGCTTCCTGCGGGGCGGCCGGAGGTCCCGCAGGCGGGTGGGTCCCTGGCACAGATGCGCGGAGCGGCTCCCGCCCGGCCCCCCGAGAACCATCGCCGTTCCGTAAGGCGGGGCGCCTGCTTCAGAATGTAAATCACGTGTCCGCTCTATGGATATGCTGTTTAGTTTACTAGGCAAGACTTTCTTGGTGAAAGAAGCAGCGTTGGCTTGCATTCTCGAGCAGGCTTCTCATCTGGCTGTGCCCTGGTACGCTCTCTCTGGGTGTGCTAGTCCGCAGGGCAGGGCATCCCCTGGGCAGGGTGGAGCGTGATCTCTGCGGCCTCATCCTGCAGCTCCTTCCTTTCATTCTCAATCATCCTGCCCACGGTGGCCTCCTCTCAGGCCTGCATACTTACAACGGCGCATTGCCCGTGCTGCCCCTCTGCAGGAAGTGTCCCTCTGTTTAGTTTGCAGCTGACTGATGCCGCCTCACCCTTCTCATCTCTTCTCAGGTGTCACTTGGTCAAGAAAGCGTCCCCTTACCTACTCAACTCATCACGTCCCCCTACCGTAGCTCACGTGACACCACGCACCTCTCGCTTATGGCCGTCGTCGCCTTTCACATCCAGTTTCAGGTAGGTAAGTTTACCCCGTGGTCCGTGAGGAAGAAGAGATCACGCCTGTTTTGCTTACTCTTGATTCCCAGCGACTAGCCCGGTTACTGATAACCTCTGTTAGAGGAGAGAAAGGAATGCACCCAATCCCTGGTGAAGCCCTGACCGTTTTCCTTTCTAGTGTCCCTCGTACTCCTCCCTGCCATCTGTGTCGCCCTTACTCCGCGCCTACCGTTTATGAGTTTACACCTGGGTTACGGTGACTGCTTCGGAGAATCGCATGCCTTTCTACCTCCCTCGCTGCGACCTCTCCCACGCCTCCCAGGGCTCTTGGGTTATGCCCTTGCCCTCTTCCGAGCCGTCCGTGGCACCCGCTGTCATCCCCATACGGCCAAGCTCCTAAGACTGACACTCAAGGCCCTCCGTAATTTGGCTTCAGTTTCACTTTCTAGACGTTTCAAGGAAGAGCGGGGTCTAAATATCTGTGCACCTCTGCTCCGTTTCATATCTACCCACGAGGTTAATTTTTTTGTTTCTTCCAGTCCACCTATTTTGCACCTCCTTCTCTGCGAAGACTTCACTGAGAATCCAAGCGATTTGTGGATCCCTTCTCTCCCCTGAAGCTGTAAACAGTTTAACAAGACATGTGCGGAACTGCCGTAAGGTAATCTACATCTTGTCTCCCTCTCTGGTATCTAACATCCGTGCGAGTGGGGTACGTCTCCGTGTTCTGTGCGGTTTTCAGCACAGTACTCTCTACACGTAGAGGATATTTGCTTTGGTAAGTGAACGAATAAGTGAATGAGTCTCCAAGATAAGGGTATTGTCTCATTCTTTCTCGCTTTTTCCACTTTCAAGTTTCTTTAGTTAGTTTCCTCAGACAAAAGGTTTCTTTGTAGCTACACAGTGGCCAGGTCCACAGAATGTTGCAGATAGCTGCTGAAAACATCCCTCCTCCACTTGAGAATGGCTTGCTCTCCATCTCAAGCGGAGAGAGCTGGGATTCGATATTTAATTAAGTGCCTCTGTTCACTTGGCATTTAGAGGCACTAGGGGGCGTTAGTGCTCTACACCCGGTGAAATGCCTGTTTCGTTTGTGATTTTCCTTTTTGGAAAACAACTATCCACAGAGTGTTTTGTGCCAATTTTCCATCCTTTTAGATTGTCGGAAAGCATTTTACCTACGTAGAAACAGAAAACGAATAGAAAGAGCGTTGCTTTGCGTTTAATAAAAGCTTAGGGCGGTCTCGGTGGTACGTTAGTGAAGTTATCTGGGGACACCTTAGCCACGTACATTGTGTTGGAGAGGCACCGAGAATTCAGGAGTTCTCAAAGTTCGAGGACACAGTTGCCTTACACGTAGGCTCGGTGGCAGCCGTGGACATGGCAGTGATTTGGAGAAATGTTGTATTAGTCGGCTCTTGCTGTGATAATGCTTTGCAACAAATCTCCCCAAAACTCACTTACGTAAAGAAGAATCTAGTTTCCTCGGACCTGTGGGCTAGCTGCAGCGGCTCTCTTGTAGACCTCTCGATGGCGGGTGTTGCTCCATGCCGTGGGTCAGTTTGAGGTCTCTCCCGCACACCTTGCCGTGGAGCCCAACTGTGAGGCTGCAGGTCCCCGTCTTCTCGCAGAGTTCACTGGAAGGTAAGAGGTGAGCCCAACCACACAAGGCCACGTAAGGCCTCTGCGACTCATTGAAGGCCATCGTGTCTTCCCTTGGCCTCCTGGGAACCCCCTGGCCCCAGGATGCAGCTTCCGTAGCCCAGGGCAACCGGCGGAGGGGGGCGGGCGGGGCTGCAGGAGGGTGGAACGCCGAGGTCACAGAGGGTGTGGGTGTGGCCACCTCTGCTGTGACTGAACCAAGGGCAGGGGGGCAGGGGGTCCAGGGCAGGGCCCTCAGAGCCCGGTAGGCCCAGGGGGGCGGCGCAAGCACCTAGGCCCAGGCCGAAGAGCGCCTTCTTGGTCTGCGCGGCAGGCCGGCCTCTCGCCTTGCCACTCAGGCCGCCCTCCCACTTGAAGTGTGTGTGGCACGCGTCCGCGGAGTACACCTCGCTGCACAGGTAGCCGTGGGACTGGGCGTCGTAGCTTCCTGCGGGGCGGCCGGAGGTCCCGCAGGCGGGTGGGTCCCTGGCACAGACGCGCGGAGCGGCTCCCGCCCGGCCCCCCTGAGAACCGTCGCCGTTCCGTAAGGCGGGGCGCCTGCTTCAGAATGTAAATCACGTGTCCGCTCTATGGATACGCTGTTTAGTTTACCAGGCAAGACTTTCTTGGTGAAAGAAGCAGCGTTGGCTTGCATTCTCGAGCAGGCTTCTCATCTGGCTGTGCCCTGGTACGCTCTCTCTGGGTGTGCTAGTCCGCAGGGCAGGGCATCCCCTGGGCAGGGTGGAGCGTGATCTCTGCGGCCTCGTCCTGCAGCTCCTTCCTTTCATTCTCAATCATCCTGCCCACGGTGGCCTCCTCTCAGGCCTGCATACTTACAACGGCGCATTGCCCGTGCTGCCCCTCTGCAGGAAGTGTCCCTCTGTTTAGTTTGCAGCTGACTGATGCCGCCTCACCCTTCTCATCTCTTCTCAGGTGTCACTTGGTCAAGAAAGCGTCCCCTTACCTACTCAACTCATCACGTCCCCCTACCGTAGCTCACGTGACACCACACACCTCTCGCTTATGGCCGTCGTCGCCTTTCACATCCAGTTTCAGGTAGGTAAGTTTACCCCGTGGTCCGTGAGGAAGAAGAGATCACGCCTGTTTTGCTTACTCTTGATTCCCAGCGACTAGCCCGGTTACTGATAACCTCTGTTAGAGGAGAGAAAGGAATGCACCCAATCCCTGGTGAAGCCCTGACCGTTTTCCTTTCTAGTGTCCCTCGTACTCCTCCCTGCCATCTGTGTCGCCCTTACTCCGCGTCTACCGTTTATGAGTTTACACCTGGGTTACGGTGACTGCTTCGGAGAATCGCATGCCTTTCTACCTCCCTCGCTGCGACCTCTCCCACGCCTCCCAGGGCTCTTGGGTTATGCCCTTGCCCTCTTCCGAGCCGTCCGTGGCACCCGCTGTCATCCCCATACGGCCAAGCTCCTAAGACTGACACTCAAGGCCCTCCGTAATTTGGCTTCAGTTTCACTTTCTAGACGTTTCAAGGAAGAGCGGGGTCTAAATATCTGTGCACCTCTGCTCCGTTTCATATCTACCCACGAGGTTAATTTTTTTGTTTCTTCCAGTCCACCTATTTTGGACCTCCTTCTCTGCGAAGACTTCACTGAGAATCCAAGCGATTTGTGGATCCCTTCTCTCCCCTGAAGCTGTAAACAGTTTAACAAGACATGTGCGGAACTGCCGTAAGGTAATCTACATCTTGTCTCCCTCTCTGGTATCTAACCTCCCTGCGAATGGGGGTACGTCTCTGTGTTCTGTGCGGTTTTCAGCACGGTACTCTCTGCACGTAGTGGATATTTGCTTTGGTAAGTGGACGAATAAGTGAATGAGTCACCAAGATAAGGGTATTGTCTCATTCTTTCTCGCTTTTTCCACTTTCAAGTTTCTTTAGTTAGTTTCCTCAGACAAAAGGTTTCTTTGTAGCTACACAGTGGCCAGGTCCACAGAATGTTGCAGATAGCTGCTGAAAACATCCCTCCTCCACTTGAGAATGGCTTGCTCTCCCTCTCAAGCGGAGAGAGCTGGAATTCGATATTTAATTAAGTGCCTCTGTTCACTTGGCACTTAGAGGCACTAGGGGGCATTAGTGCTCTACACCCGGTGAAATGCCTGTTTCGTTTGTGATTTTCCTTTGTGAAAAAAAACTATCCACAAAGTGTTTTGTGCCAATTTTCCATCCTTTTAGATTGTCGGAAAGCATTTTACCTACGTAGAAACAGAAAACGAATAGAAAGAGCGTTGCTTTGCGTTTAATAAAAGCTTAGGGCGGTCTCGGTGGTACGTTAGTGAAGTTATCTGGGGACACCTTAGCCACGTACATTGTGTTGGAGAGGCACCGAGAATTCAGGAGTTCTCAAAGTTCGAGGACACAGTTGCCTTACACGTAGGCTCGGTGGCAGCCGTGGACATGGCAGTGATTTGGAGAATGTTGTATTAGTCGGCTCTTGCTGTGATAATGCTTTGCAACAAATCTCCCCAAAACTCACTTACGTAAAGAAGAATCTAGTTTCCTCGGACCTGTGGGCTAGCTGCAGCGGCTCTCTTGTAGACCTCTCGATGGCGGGTGTTGCTCCATGCCGTGGGTCAGTTTGAGGTCTCTCCCGCACACCTTGCCGTGGAGCCCAACTGTGAGGCTGCAGGTCCCCGTCTTCTCGCAGAGTTCACTGGAAGGTAAGAGGTGAGCCCAACCACACAAGGCCACGTAAGGCCTCTGCGACTCATTGAAGGCCATCGTGTCTTCCCTTGGCCTCCTGGGAACCCCCTGGCCCCAGGATGCAGCTTCCGTAGCCCAGGGCAACCGGCGGAGGGGGGCGGGCGGGGCTGCAGGAGGGTGGAACGCCGAGGTCACAGAGGGTGTGGGTGTGGCCACCTCTGCTGTGACTGAACCAAGGGCAGGGGGGCAGGGGGTCCAGGGCAGGGCCCTCAGAGCCCGGTAGGCCCAGGGGGCGGCGCAAGCACCTAGGCCCAGGCCGAAGAGCGCCTTCTTGGTCTGCCGCGGCAGGCCGGCCTCTCGCCTTGCCACTCAGGCTGCCCTCCCACTTGAAGTGTGTGTGGCACGCGTCCGCGGAGTACACCTCGCTGCACAGGTAGCCGTGGGACTGGGCGTCGTAGCTTCCTGCGGGGCGGCCGGAGGTCCCGCAGGCGGGTGGGTCCCTGGCACAGATGCGCGGAGCGGCTCCCGCCCGGCCCCCCGAGAACCATCGCCGTTCCGTAAGGCGGGGCGCCTGCTTCAGAATGTAAATCACGTGTCCGCTCTATGGATATGCTGTTTAGTTTACTAGGCAAGACTTTCTTGGTGAAAGAAGCAGCGTTGGCTTGCATTCTCGAGCAGGCTTCTCATCTGGCTGTGCCCTGGTACGCTCTCTCTGGGTGTGCTAGTCCGCAGGGCAGGGCATCCCCTGGGCAGGGTGGAGCGTGATCTCTGCGGCCTCGTCCTGCAGCTCCTTCCTTTCATTCTCAATCATCCTGCCCACGGTGGCCTCCTCTCAGGCCTGCATACTTACAACGGCGCATTGCCCGTGCTGCCCCTCTGCAGGAAGTGTCCCTCTGTTTAGTTTGCAGCTGACTGATGCCGCCTCACCCTTCTCATCTCTTCTCAGGTGTCACTTGGTCAAGAAAGCGTCCCCTTACCTACTCAACTCATCACGTCCCCCTACCGTAGCTCACGTGACACCACGCACCTCTCGCTTATGGCCGTCGTCGCCTTTCACATCCAGTTTCAGGTAGGTAAGTTTACCCCGTGGTCCGTGAGGAAGAAGAGATCACGCCTGTTTTGCTTACTCTTGATTCCCAGCGACTAGCCCGGTTACTGATAACCTCTGTTAGAGGAGAGAAAGGAATGCACCCAATCCCTGGTGAAGCCCTGACCGTTTTCCTTTCTAGTGTCCCTCGTACTCCTCCCTGCCATCTGTGTCGCCCTTACTCCGCGTCTACCGTTTATGAGTTTACACCTGGGTTACGGTGACTGCTTCGGAGAATCGCATGCCTTTCTACCTCCCTCGCTGCGACCTCTCCCACGCCTCCCAGGGCTCTTGGGTTATGCCCTTGCCCTCTTCCGAGCCGTCCGTGGCACCCGCTGTCATCCCCATACGGCCAAGCTCCTAAGACTGACACTCAAGGCCCTCCGTAATTTGGCTTCAGTTTCACTTTCTAGACGTTTCAAGGAAGAGCGGGGTCTAAATATCTGTGCACCTCTGCTCCGTTTCATATCTACCCACGAGGTTAATTTTTTTGTTTCTTCCAGTCCACCTATTTTGGACCTCCTTCTCTGCGAAGACTTCACTGAGAATCCAAGCGATTTGTGGATCCCTTCTCTCCCCTGAAGCTGTAAACAGTTTAACAAGACATGTGCGGAACTGCCGTAAGGTAATCTACATCTTGTCTCCCTCTCTGGTATCTAACCTCCCTGCGAATGGGGGTACGTCTCTGTGTTCTGTGCGGTTTTCAGCACGGTACTCTCTGCACGTAGTGGATATTTGCTTTGGTAAGTGGACGAATAAGTGAATGAGTCACCAAGATAAGGGTATTGTCTCATTCTTTCTCGCTTTTTCCACTTTCAAGTTTCTTTAGTTAGTTTCCTCAGACAAAAGGTTTCTTTGTAGCTACACAGTGGCCAGGTCCACAGAATGTTGCAGATAGCTGCTGAAAACATCCCTCCTCCACTTGAGAATGGCTTGCTCTCCCTCTCAAGCGGAGAGAGCTGGAATTCGATATTTAATTAAGTGCCTCTGTTCACTTGGCACTTAGAGGCACTAGGGGGCGTTAGTGCTCTACACCCGGTGAAATGCCTGTTTCGTTTGTGATTTTCCTTTGTGAAAAACAACTATCCACAAAGTGTTTTGTGCCAATTTTCCATCCTTTTAGATTGTCGGAAAGCATTTTACCTACGTAGAAACAGAAAACGAATAGAAAGAGCGTTGCTTTGCGTTTAATAAAAGCTTAGGGCGGTCTCGGTGGTACGTTAGTGAAGTTATCTGGGGACACCTTAGCCACGTACATTGTGTTGGAGAGGCACCGAGAATTCAGGAGTTCTCAAAGTTCGAGGACACAGTTGCCTTACACGTAGGCTCGGTGGCAGCCGTGGACATGGCAGTGATTTGGAGAATGTTGTATTAGTCGGCTCTTGCTGTGATAATGCTTTGCAACAAATCTCCCCAAAACTCACTTACGTAAAGAAGAATCTAGTTTCCTCGGACCTGTGGGCTAGCTGCAGCGGCTCTCTTGTAGACCTCTCGATGGCGGGTGTTGCTCCATGCCGTGGGTCAGTTTGAGGTCTCTCCCGCACACCTTGCCGTGGAGCCCAACTGTGAGGCTGCAGGTCCCCGTCTTCTCGCAGAGTTCACTGGAAGGTAAGAGGTGAGCCCAACCACACAAGGCCACGTAAGGCCTCTGCGACTCATTGAAGGCCATCGTGTCTTCCCTTGGCCTCCTGGGAACCCCCTGGCCCCAGGATGCAGCTTCCGTAGCCCAGGGCAACCGGCGGAGGGGGGCGGGCGGGGCTGCAGGAGGGTGGAACGCCGAGGTCACAGAGGGTGTGGGTGTGGCCACCTCTGCTGTGACTGAACCAAGGGCAGGGGGGCAGGGGGTCCAGGGCAGGGCCCTCAGAGCCCGGTAGGCCCAGGGGGCGGCGCAAGCACCTAGGCCCAGGCCGAAGAGCGCCTTCTTGGTCTGCCGCGGCAGGCCGGCCTCTCGCCTTGCCACTCAGGCTGCCCTCCCACTTGAAGTGTGTGTGGCACGCGTCCGCGGAGTACACCTCGCTGCACAGGTAGCCGTGGGACTGGGCGTCGTAGCTTCCTGCGGGGCGGCCGGAGGTCCCGCAGGCGGGTGGGTCCCTGGCACAGATGCGCGGAGCGGCTCCCGCCCGGCCCCCCGAGAACCATCGCCGTTCCGTAAGGCGGGGCGCCTGCTTCAGAATGTAAATCACGTGTCCGCTCTATGGATATGCTGTTTAGTTTACTAGGCAAGACTTTCTTGGTGAAAGAAGCAGCGTTGGCTTGCATTCTCGAGCAGGCTTCTCATCTGGCTGTGCCCTGGTACGCTCTCTCTGGGTGTGCTAGTCCGCAGGGCAGGGCATCCCCTGGGCAGGGTGGAGCGTGATCTCTGCGGCCTCGTCCTGCAGCTCCTTCCTTTCATTCTCAATCATCCTGCCCACGGTGGCCTCCTCTCAGGCCTGCATACTTACAACGGCGCATTGCCCGTGCTGCCCCTCTGCAGGAAGTGTCCCTCTGTTTAGTTTGCAGCTGACTGATGCCGCCTCACCCTTCTCATCTCTTCTCAGGTGTCACTTGGTCAAGAAAGCGTCCCCTTACCTACTCAACTCATCACGTCCCCCTACCGTAGCTCACGTGACACCACGCACCTCTCGCTTATGGCCGTCGTCGCCTTTCACATCCAGTTTCAGGTAGGTAAGTTTACCCCGTGGTCCGTGAGGAAGAAGAGATCACGCCTGTTTTGCTTACTCTTGATTCCCAGCGACTAGCCCGGTTACTGATAACCTCTGTTAGAGGAGAGAAAGGAATGCACCCAATCCCTGGTGAAGCCCTGACCGTTTTCCTTTCTAGTGTCCCTCGTACTCCTCCCTGCCATCTGTGTCGCCCTTACTCCGCGCCTACCGTTTATGAGTTTACACCTGGGTTACGGTGACTGCTTCGGAGAATCGCATGCCTTTCTACCTCCCTCGCTGCGACCTCTCCCACGCCTCCCAGGGCTCTTGGGTTATGCCCTTGCCCTCTTCCGAGCCGTCCGTGGCACCCGCTGTCATCCCCATACGGCCAAGCTCCTAAGACTGACACTCAAGGCCCTCCGTAATTTGGCTTCAGTTTCACTTTCTAGACGTTTCAAGGAAGAGCGGGGTCTAAATATCTGTGCACCTCTGCTCCGTTTCATATCTACCCACGAGGTTAATTTTTTTGTTTCTTCCAGTCCACCTATTTTGCACCTCCTTCTCTGCGAAGACTTCACTGAGAATCCAAGCGATTTGTGGATCCCTTCTCTCCCCTGAAGCTGTAAACAGTTTAACAAGACATGTGCGGAACTGCCGTAAGGTAATCTACATCTTGTCTCCCTCTCTGGTATCTAACCTCCGTGCGAGTGGGGTACGTCTCTGTGTTCTGTGCGGTTTTCAGCACAGTACTCTCTACACGTAGAGGATATTTGCTTTGGTAAGTGAACGAATAAGTGAATGAGTCTCCAAGATAAGGGTATTGTCTCATTCTTTCTCGCTTTTTCCACTTTCAAGTTTCTTTAGTTAGTTTCCTCAGACAAAAGGTTTCTTTGTAGCTACACAGTGGCCAGGTCCACAGAATGTTGCAGATAGCTGCTGAAAACATCCCTCCTCCACTTGAGAATGGCTTGCTCTCCCTCTCAAGCGGAGAGAGCTGGGATTCGATATTTAATTAAGTGCCTCTGTTCACTTGGCATTTAGAGGCACTAGGGGGCGTTAGTGCTCTACACCCGGTGAAATGCCTGTTTCGTTTGTGATTTTCCTTTGTGGAAAACAACTATCCACAGAGTGTTTTGTGCCAATTTTCCATCCTTTTAGATTGTCGGAAAGCATTTTACCTACGTAGAAACAGAAAACGAATAGAAAGAGCGTTGCTTTGCGTTTAATAAAAGCTTAGGGTGGTCTCGGTGGTACGTTAGTGAAGTTATCTGGGGACACCTTAGCCACGTACATTGTGTTGGAGAGGCACCGAGAATTCAGGAGTTCTCAAAGTTCGAGGACACAGTTGCCTTACACGTAGGCTCGGTGGCAGCCGTGGACATGGCAGTGATTTGGAGAATGTTGTATTAGTCGGCTCTTGCTGTGATAATGCTTTGCAACAAATCTCCCCAAAACTCACTTACGTAAAGAAGAATCTAGTTTCCTCGGACCTGTGGGCTAGCTGCAGCGGCTCTCTTGTAGACCTCTCGATGGCGGGTGTTGCTCCATGCCGTGGGTCAGTTTGAGGTCTGTCCCGCACACCTTACCGTGGAGCCCAACTGTGAGGCTGCAGGTCCCCGTCTTCTCGCAGAGTTCACTGGAAGGTAAGAGGTGAGCCCAACCACACAAGGCCACGTAAGGCCTCTGCGACTCATTGAAGGCCATCGTGTCTTCCCTTGGCCTCCTGGGAACCCCCTGGCCCCAGGATGCAGCTTCCGTAGCCCAGGGCAACCGGCGGAGGGGGGCGGGCGGGGCTGCAGGAGGGTGGAACGCCGAGGTCACAGAGGGTGTGGGTGTGGCCACCTCTGCTGTGACTGAACCAAGGGCAGGGGGGCAGGGGGTCCAGGGCAGGGCCCTCAGAGCCCGGTAGGCCCAGGGGGCGGCGCAAGCACCTAGGCCCAGGCCGAAGAGCGCCTTCTTGGTCTGCCGCGGCAGGCCGGCCTCTCGCCTTGCCACTCAGGCTGCCCTCCCACTTGAAGTGTGTGTGGCACGCGTCCGCGGAGTACACCTCGCTGCACAGGTAGCCGTGGGACTGGGCGTCGTAGCTTCCTGCGGGGCGGCCGGAGGTCCCGCAGGCGGGTGGGTCCCTGGCACAGATGCGCGGAGCGGCTCCCGCCCGGCCCCCCGAGAACCATCGCCGTTCCGTAAGGCGGGGCGCCTGCTTCAGAATGTAAATCACGTGTCCGCTCTATGGATATGCTGTTTAGTTTACTAGGCAAGACTTTCTTGGTGAAAGAAGCAGCGTTGGCTTGCATTCTCGAGCAGGCTTCTCATCTGGCTGTGCCCTGGTACGCTCTCTCTGGGTGTGCTAGTCCGCAGGGCAGGGCATCCCCTGGGCAGGGTGGAGCGTGATCTCTGCGGCCTCGTCCTGCAGCTCCTTCCTTTCATTCTCAATCATCCTGCCCACGGTGGCCTCCTCTCAGGCCTGCATACTTACAACGGCGCATTGCCCGTGCTGCCCCTCTGCAGGAAGTGTCCCTCTGTTTAGTTTGCAGCTGACTGATGCCGCCTCACCCTTCTCATCTCTTCTCAGGTGTCACTTGGTCAAGAAAGCGTCCCCTTACCTACTCAACTCATCACGTCCCCCTACCGTAGCTCACGTGACACCACGCACCTCTCGCTTATGGCCGTCGTCGCCTTTCACATCCAGTTTCAGGTAGGTAAGTTTACCCCGTGGTCCGTGAGGAAGAAGAGATCACGCCTGTTTTGCTTACTCTTGATTCCCAGCGACTAGCCCGGTTACTGATAACCTCTGTTAGAGGAGAGAAAGGAATGCACCCAATCCCTGGTGAAGCCCTGACCGTTTTCCTTTCTAGTGTCCCTCGTACTCCTCCCTGCCATCTGTGTCGCCCTTACTCCGCGCCTACCGTTTATGAGTTTACACCTGGGTTACGGTGACTGCTTCGGAGAATCGCATGCCTTTCTACCTCCCTCGCTGCGACCTCTCCCACGCCTCCCAGGGCTCTTGGGTTATGCCCTTGCCCTCTTCCGAGCCGTCCGTGGCACCCGCTGTCATCCCCATACGGCCAAGCTCCTAAGACTGACACTCAAGGCCCTCCGTAATTTGGCTTCAGTTTCACTTTCTAGACGTTTCAAGGAAGAGCGGGGTCTAAATATCTGTGCACCTCTGCTCCGTTTCATATCTACCCACGAGGTTAATTTTTTTGTTTCTTCCAGTCCACCTATTTTGCACCTCCTTCTCTGCGAAGACTTCACTGAGAATCCAAGCGATTTGTGGATCCCTTCTCTCCCCTGAAGCTGTAAACAGTTTAACAAGACATGTGCGGAACTGCCGTAAGGTAATCTACATCTTGTCTCCCTCTCTGGTATCTAACCTCCGTGCGAGTGGGGTACGTCTCCGTGTTCTGTGCGGTTTTCAGCACAGTACTCTCTACACGTAGAGGATATTTGCTTTGGTAAGTGAACGAATAAGTGAATGAGTCTCCAAGATAAGGGTATTGTCTCATTCTTTCTCGCTTTTTCCACTTTCAAGTTTCTTTAGTTAGTTTCCTCAGACAAAAGGTTTCTTTGTAGCTACACAGTGGCCAGGTCCACAGAATGTTGCAGATAGCTGCTGAAAACATCCCTCCTCCACTTGAGAATGGCTTGCTCTCCCTCTCAAGCGGAGAGAGCTGGGATTCGATATTTAATTAAGTGCCTCTGTTCACTTGGCATTTAGAGGCACTAGGGGGCGTTAGTGCTCTACACCCGGTGAAATGCCTGTTTCGTTTGTGATTTTCCTTTGTGGAAAACAACTATCCACAGAGTGTTTTGTGCCAATTTTCCATCCTTTTAGATTGTCGGAAAGCATTTTACCTACGTAGAAACAGAAAACGAATAGAAAGAGCGTTGCTTTGCGTTTAATAAAAGCTTAGGGTGGTCTCGGTGGTACGTTAGTGAAGTTATCTGGGGACACCTTAGCCACGTACATTGTGTTGGAGAGGCACCGAGAATTCAGGAGTTCTCAAAGTTCGAGGACACAGTTGCCTTACACGTAGGCTCGGTGGCAGCCGTGGACATGGCAGTGATTTGGAGAATGTTGTATTAGTCGGCTCTTGCTGTGATAATGCTTTGCAACAAATCTCCCCAAAACTCACTTACGTAAAGAAGAATCTAGTTTCCTCGGACCTGTGGGCTAGCTGCAGCGGCTCTCTTGTAGACCTCTCGATGGCGGGTGTTGCTCCATGCCGTGGGTCAGTTTGAGGTCTGTCCCGCACACCTTACCGTGGAGCCCAACTGTGAGGCTGCAGGTCCCCGTCTTCTCGCAGAGTTCACTGGAAGGTAAGAGGTGAGCCCAACCACACAAGGCCACGTAAGGCCTCTGCGACTCATTGAAGGCCATCGTGTCTTCCCTTGGCCTCCTGGGAACCCCCTGGCCCCAGGATGCAGCTTCCGTAGCCCAGGGCAACCGGCGGAGGGGGGCGGGCGGGGCTGCAGGAGGGTGGAACGCCGAGGTCACAGAGGGTGTGGGTGTGGCCACCTCTGCTGTGACTGAACCAAGGGCAGGGGGGCAGGGGGTCCAGGGCAGGGCCCTCAGAGCCCGGTAGGCCCAGGGGGCGGCGCAAGCACCTAGGCCCAGGCCGAAGAGCGCCTTCTTGGTCTGCCGCGGCAGGCCGGCCTCTCGCCTTGCCACTCAGGCTGCCCTCCCACTTGAAGTGTGTGTGGCACGCGTCCGCGGAGTACACCTCGCTGCACAGGTAGCCGTGGGAATGGGCGTCGTAGCTTCCTGCGGGGCGGCCGGAGGTCCCGCAGGCGGGTGGGTCCCTGGCACAGATGCGCGGAGCGGCTCCCGCCCGGCCCCCCGAGAACCATCGCCGTTCCGTAAGGCGGGGCGCCTGCTTCAGAATGTAAATCACGTGTCCGCTCTATGGATATGCTGTTTAGTTTACTAGGCAAGACTTTCTTGGTGAAAGAAGCAGCGTTGGCTTGCATTCTCGAGCAGGCTTCTCATCTGGCTGTGCCCTGGTACGCTCTCTCTGGGTGTGCTAGTCCGCAGGGCAGGGCATCCCCTGGGCAGGGTGGAGCGTGATCTCTGCGGCCTCGTCCTGCAGCTCCTTCCTTTCATTCTCAATCATCCTGCCCACGGTGGCCTCCTCTCAGGCCTGCATACTTACAACGGCGCATTGCCCGTGCTGCCCCTCTGCAGGAAGTGTCCCTCTGTTTAGTTTGCAGCTGACTGATGCCGCCTCACCCTTCTCATCTCTTCTCAGGTGTCACTTGGTCAAGAAAGCGTCCCCTTACCTACTCAACTCATCACGTCCCCCTACCGTAGCTCACGTGACACCACGCACCTCTCGCTTATGGCCGTCGTCGCCTTTCACATCCAGTTTCAGGTAGGTAAGTTTACCCCGTGGTCCGTGAGGAAGAAGAGATCACGCCTGTTTTGCTTACTCTTGATTCCCAGCGACTAGCCCGGTTACTGATAACCTCTGTTAGAGGAGAGAAAGGAATGCACCCAATCCCTGGTGAAGCCCTGACCGTTTTCCTTTCTAGTGTCCCTCGTACTCCTCCCTGCCATCTGTGTCGCCCTTACTCCGCGCCTACCGTTTATGAGTTTACACCTGGGTTACGGTGACTGCTTCGGAGAATCGCATGCCTTTCTACCTCCCTCGCTGCGACCTCTCCCACGCCTCCCAGGGCTCTTGGGTTATGCCCTTGCCCTCTTCCGAGCCGTCCGTGGCACCCGCTGTCATCCCCATACGGCCAAGCTCCTAAGACTGACACTCAAGGCCCTCCGTAATTTGGCTTCAGTTTCACTTTCTAGACGTTTCAAGGAAGAGCGGGGTCTAAATATCTGTGCACCTCTGCTCCGTTTCATATCTACCCACGAGGTTAATTTTTTTGTTTCTTCCAGTCCACCTATTTTGCACCTCCTTCTCTGCGAAGACTTCACTGAGAATCCAAGCGATTTGTGGATCCCTTCTCTCCCCTGAAGCTGTAAACAGTTTAACAAGACATGTGCGGAACTGCCGTAAGGTAATCTACATCTTGTCTCCCTCTCTGGTATCTAACCTCCGTGCGAGTGGGGTACGTCTCCGTGTTCTGTGCGGTTTTCAGCACAGTACTCTCTACACGTAGAGGATATTTGCTTTGGTAAGTGAACGAATAAGTGAATGAGTCTCCAAGATAAGGGTATTGTCTCATTCTTTCTCGCTTTTTCCACTTTCAAGTTTCTTTAGTTAGTTTCCTCAGACAAAAGGTTTCTTTGTAGCTACACAGTGGCCAGGTCCACAGAATGTTGCAGATAGCTGCTGAAAACATCCCTCCTCCACTTGAGAATGGCTTGCTCTCCCTCTCAAGCGGAGAGAGCTGGGATTCGATATTTAATTAAGTGCCTCTGTTCACTTGGCATTTAGAGGCACTAGGGGGCGTTAGTGCTCTACACCCGGTGAAATGCCTGTTTCGTTTGTGATTTTCCTTTGTGGAAAACAACTATCCACAGAGTGTTTTGTGCCAATTTTCCATCCTTTTAGATTGTCGGAAAGCATTTTACCTACGTAGAAACAGAAAACGAATAGAAAGAGCGTTGCTTTGCGTTTAATAAAAGCTTAGGGTGGTCTCGGTGGTACGTTAGTGAAGTTATCTGGGGACACCTTAGCCACGTACATTGTGTTGGAGAGGCACCGAGAATTCAGGAGTTCTCAAAGTTCGAGGACACAGTTGCCTTACACGTAGGCTCGGTGGCAGCCGTGGACATGGCAGTGATTTGGAGAATGTTGTATTAGTCGGCTCTTGCTGTGATAATGCTTTGCAACAAATCTCCCCAAAACTCACTTACGTAAAGAAGAATCTAGTTTCCTCGGACCTGTGGGCTAGCTGCAGCGGCTCTCTTGTAGACCTCTCGATGGCGGGTGTTGCTCCATGCCGTGGGTCAGTTTGAGGTCTGTCCCGCACACCTTACCGTGGAGCCCAACTGTGAGGCTGCAGGTCCCCGTCTTCTCGCAGAGTTCACTGGAAGGTAAGAGGTGAGCCCAACCACACAAGGCCACGTAAGGCCTCTGCGACTCATTGAAGGCCATCGTGTCTTCCCTTGGCCTCCTGGGAACCCCCTGGCCCCAGGATGCAGCTTCCGTAGCCCAGGGCAACCGGCGGAGGGGGGCGGGCGGGGCTGCAGGAGGGTGGAACGCCGAGGTCACAGAGGGTGTGGGTGTGGCCACCTCTGCTGTGACTGAACCAAGGGCAGGGGGGCAGGGGGTCCAGGGCAGGGCCCTCAGAGCCCGGTAGGCCCAGGGGGGCGGCGCAAGCACCTAGGCCCAGGCCGAAGAGCGCCTTCTTGGTCTGCGCGGCAGGCCGGCCTCTCGCCTTGCCACTCAGGCCGCCCTCCCACTTGAAGTGTGTGTGGCACGCGTCCGCGGAGTACACCTCGCTGCACAGGTAGCCGTGGGACTGGGCGTCGTAGCTTCCTGCGGGGCGGCCGGAGGTCCCGCAGGCGGGTGGGTCCCTGGCACAGATGCGCGGAGCGGCTCCCGCCCGGCCCCCCGAGAACCATCGCCGTTCCGTAAGGCGGGGTGCCTGCTTCAGAATGTAAATCACGTGTCCGCTCTATGGATATGCTGTTTAGTTTACTAGGCAAGACTTTCTTGGTGAAAGAAGCAGCGTTGGCTTGCATTCTCGAGCAGGCTTCTCATCTGGCTGTGCCCTGGTACGCTCTCTCTGGGTGTGCTAGTCCGCAGGGCAGGGCATCCCCTGGGCAGGGTGGAGCGTGATCTCTGCGGCCTCGTCCTGCAGCTCCTTCCTTTCATTCTCAATCATCCTGCCCACGGTGGCCTCCTCTCAGGCCTGCATACTTACAACGGCGCATTGCCCGTGCTGCCCCTCTGCAGGAAGTGTCCCTCTGTTTAGTTTGCAGCTGACTGATGCCGCCTCACCCTTCTCATCTCTTCTCAGGTGTCACTTGGTCAAGAAAGCGTCCCCTTACCTACTCAACTCATCACGTCCCCCTACTGTAGCTCACGTGACACCACGCACCTCTCGCTTATGGCCGTCGTCGCCTTTCACATCCAGTTTCAGGTAGGTAAGTTTACCCCGTGGTCCGTGAGGAAGAAGAGATCACGCCTGTTTTGCTTACTCTTGATTCCCAGCGACTAGCCCGGTTACTGATAACCTCTGTTAGAGGAGAGAAAGGAATGCACCCAATCCCTGGTGAAGCCCTGACCGTTTTCCTTTCTAGTGTCCCTCGTACTCCTCCCTGCCATCTGTGTCGCCCTTACTCCGCGTCTACCGTTTATGAGTTTACACCTGGGTTACGGTGACTGCTTCGGAGAATCGCATGCCTTTCTACCTCCCTCGCTGCGACCTCTCCCACGCCTCCCAGGGCTCTTGGGTTATGCCCTTGCCCTCTTCCGAGCCGTCCCTGGCACCCGCTGTCATCCCCATACGGCCAAGCTCCTAAGACTGACACTCAAGGCCCTCCGTAATCTGGCTTCAGTTTCACTTTATAGACGTTTCAAGGAAGAATGGGGTCTAAATATCTGTGCACCTCTGCTCCGTTTCATATCTACCCACGAGGTTGATTTTTTTGTTTCTTCCAGTCCACCTATTTTGCACCTCCTTCTCTGCGAAGACTTCACTGAGAATCCAAGCGATTTGTGGATCCCTTCTCTCCCCTGAAGCTGTAAACAGTTTAACAAGACATGTGCGGAACTGCCGTAAGGTAATCTACATCTTGTCTCCCTCTCTGGTATCTAACCTCCCCGCGAGTGGGGGTACGTCTCCGTGTTCTGTGCGGTTTTCAGCACAGTACTCTCTGCACGTAGTGGATATTTGCTTTGGTAAGTGGACGAATAAGTGAATGAGTCACCAAGATAAGGGTATTGTCTCATTCTTTCTCGCTTTTTCCACTTTCAAGTTTCTTTAGTTAGTTTCCTCAGACAAAAGGTTTCTTTGTAGCTACACAGTGGCCAGGTCCACAGAATGTTGCAGATAGCTGCTGAAAACATCCCTCCTCCACTTGAGAATGGCTTGCTCTCCCTCTCAAGCGGAGAGAGCTGGAATTCGATATTTAATTAAGTGCCTCTGTTCACTTGGCACTTAGAGGCACTAGGGGGCGTTAGTGCTCTACACCCGGTGAAATGCCTGTTTCGTTTGTGATTTTCCTTTGTGAAAAACAACTATCCACAAAGTGTTTTGTGCCAATTTTCCATCCTTTTAGATTGTCGGAAAGCATTTTACCTACGTAGAAACAGAAAACGAATAGAAAGAGCGTTGCTTTGCGTTTAATAAAAGCTTAGGGCGGTCTCGGTGGTACGTTAGTGAAGTTATCTGGGGACACCTTAGCCACGTACATTGTGTTGGAGAGGCACCGAGAATTCAGGAGTTCTCAAAGTTCGAGGACACAGTTGCCTTACACGTAGGCTCGGTGGCAGCCGTGGACATGGCAGTGATTTGGAGAATGTTGTATTAGTCGGCTCTTGCTGTGATAATGCTTTGCAACAAATCTCCCCAAAACTCACTTACGTAAAGAAGAATCTAGTTTCCTCGGACCTGTGGGCTAGCTGCAGCGGCTCTCTTGTAGACCTCTCGATGGCGGGTGTTGCTCCATGCCGTGGGTCAGTTTGAGGTCTCTCCCGCACACCTTGCCGTGGAGCCCAACTGTGAGGCTGCAGGTCCCCGTCTTCTCGCAGAGTTCACTGGAAGGTAAGAGGTGAGCCCAACCACACAAGGCCACGTAAGGCCTCTGGGACTCATTGAAGGCCATCGTGTCTTCCCTTGGCCTCCTGGGAACCCCCTGGCCCCAGGATGCAGCTTCCGTAGCCCAGGGCAACCGGCGGAGGGGGGCGGGCGGGGCTGCAGGAGGGTGGAACGCCGAGGTCACAGAGGGTGTGGGTGTGGCCACCTCTGCTGTGACTGAACCAAGGGCAGGGGGGCAGGGGGTCCAGGGCAGGGCCCTCAGAGCCCGGTAGGCCCAGGGGGGCGGCGCAAGCACCTAGGCCCAGGCCGAAGAGCGCCTTCTTGGTCTGCGCGGCAGGCCGGCCTCTCGCCTTGCCACTCAGGCCGCCCTCCCACTTGAAGTGTGTGTGGCACGCGTCCGCGGAGTACACCTCGCTGCACAGGTAGCCGTGGGACTGGGCGTCGTAGCTTCCTGCGGGGCGGCCGGAGGTCCCGCAGGCGGGTGGGTCCCTGGCACAGATGCGCGGAGCGGCTCCCGCCCGGCCCCCCGAGAACCATCGCCGTTCCGTAAGGCGGGGCGCCTGCTTCAGAATGTAAATCACGTGTCCGCTCTATGGATATGCTGTTTAGTTTACTAGGCAAGACTTTCTTGGTGAAAGAAGCAGCGTTGGCTTGCATTCTCGAGCAGGCTTCTCATCTGGCTGTGCCCTGGTACGCTCTCTCTGGGTGTGCTAGTCCGCAGGGCAGGGCATCCCCTGGGCAGGGTGGAGCGTGATCTCTGCGGCCTCGTCCTGCAGCTCCTTCCTTTCATTCTCAATCATCCTGCCCACGGTGGCCTCCTCTCAGGCCTGCATACTTACAACGGCGCATTGCCCGTGCTGCCCCTCTGCAGGAAGTGTCCCTCTGTTTAGTTTGCAGCTGACTGATGCCGCCTCACCCTTCTCATCTCTTCTCAGGTGTCACTTGGTCAAGAAAGCGTCCCCTTACCTACTCAACTCATCACGTCCCCCTACCGTAGCTCACGTGACACCACGCACCTCTCGCTTATGGCCGTCGTCGCCTTTCACATCCAGTTTCAGGTAGGTAAGTTTACCCCGTGGTCCGTGAGGAAGAAGAGATCACGCCTGTTTTGCTTACTCTTGATTCCCAGCGACTAGCCCGGTTACTGATAACCTCTGTTAGAGGAGAGAAAGGAATGCACCCAATCCCTGGTGAAGCCCTGACCGTTTTCCTTTCTAGTGTCCCTCGTACTCCTCCCTGCCATCTGTGTCGCCCTTACTCCGCGCCTACCGTTTATGAGTTTACACCTGGGTTACGGTGACTGCTTCGGAGAATCGCATGCCTTTCTACCTCCCTCGCTGCGACCTCTCCCACGCCTCCCAGGGCTCTTGGGTTATGCCCTTGCCCTCTTCCGAGCCGTCCGTGGCACCCGCTGTCATCCCCATACGGCCAAGCTCCTAAGACTGACACTCAAGGCCCTCCGTAATTTGGCTTCAGTTTCACTTTCTAGACGTTTCAAGGAAGGGCGGGGTCTAAATATCTGTGCACCTCTGCTCCGTTTCATATCTACCCACGAGGTTAATTTTTTTGTTTCTTCCAGTCCACCTATTTTGCACCTCCTTCTCTGCGAAGACTTCACTGAGAATCCAAGCGATTTGTGGATCCCTTCTCTCCCCTGAAGCTGTAAACAGTTTAACAAGACATGTGCGGAACTGCCGTAAGGTAATCTACATCTTGTCTCCCTCTCTGGTATCTAACCTCCGTGCGAGTGGGGTACGTCTCCGTGTTCTGTGCGGTTTTCAGCACAGTACTCTCTACACGTAGAGGATATTTGCTTTGGTAAGTGAACGAATAAGTGAATGAGTCTCCAAGATAAGGGTATTGTCTCATTCTTTCTCGCTTTTTCCACTTTCAAGTTTCTTTAGTTAGTTTCCTCAGACAAAAGGTTTCTTTGTAGCTACACAGTGGCCAGGTCCACAGAATGTTGCAGATAGCTGCTGAAAACATCCCTCCTCCACTTGAGAATGGCTTGCTCTCCCTCTCAAGCGGAGAGAGCTGGGATTCGATATTTAATTAAGTGCCTCTGTTCACTTGGCATTTAGAGGCACTAGGGGGCGTTAGTGCTCTACAGCCGGTGAAATGCCTGTTTCGTTTGTGATTTTCCTTTGTGGAAAACAACTATCCACAGAGTGTTTTGTGCCAATTTTCCATCCTTTTAGATTGTCGGAAAGCATTTTACCTACGTAGAAACAGAAAACGAATAGAAAGAGCGTTGCTTTGCGTTTAATAAAAGCTTAGGGTGGTCTCGGTGGTACGTTAGTGAAGTTATCTGGGGACACCTTAGCCACGTACATTGTGTTGGAGAGGCACCGAGAATTCAGGAGTTCTCAAAGTTCGAGGACACAGTTGCCTTACACGTAGGCTTGGTGGCAGCCGTGGACATGGCAGTGATTTGGAGAATGTTGTATTAGTCGGCTCTTGCTGTGATAATGCTTTGCAACAAATCTCCCCAAAACTCACTTACGTAAAGAAGAATCTAGTTTCCTCGGACCTGTGGGCTAGCTGCAGCGGCTCTCTTGTAGACCTCTCGATGGCGGGTGTTGCTCCATGCCGTGGGTCAGTTTGAGGTCTGTCCCGCACACCTTACCGTGGAGCCCAACTGTGAGGCTGCAGGTCCCCGTCTTCTCGCAGAGTTCACTGAAAGGTAAGAGGTGAGCTCAACCACACAAGGCCACGTAAGGCCTCTGCGACTCATTGAAGGCCATCGTGTCTTCCCTTGGCCTCCTGGGAACCCCCTGGCCCCAGGATGCAGCTTCCGTAGCCCAGGGCAACCGGCGGAGGGGGGCGGGCGGGGCTGCAGGAGGGTGGAACGCCGAGGTCACAGAGGGTGTGGGTGTGGCCACCTCTGCTGTGACTGAACCAAGGGCAGGGGGGCAGGGGGTCCAGGGCAGGGCCCTCAGAGCCCGGTAGGCCCAGGGGGCGGCGCAAGCACCTAGGCCCAGGCCGAAGAGCGCCTTCTTGGTCTGCCGCGGCAGGCCGGCCTCTCGCCTTGCCACTCAGGCCGCCCTCCCACTTGAAGTGTGTGTGGCACGCGTCCGCGGAGTACACCTCGCTGCACAGGTAGCCGTGGGACTGGGCGTCGTAGCTTCCTGCGGGGCGGCCGGAGGTCCCGCAGGCGGGTGGGTCCCTGGCACAGATGCGCGGAGCGGCTCCCGCCCGGCCCCCCGAGAACCATCGCCGTTCCGTAAGGCGGGGCGCCTGCTTCAGAATGTAAATCACGTGTCCGCTCTATGGATATGCTGTTTAGTTTACTAGGCAAGACTTTCTTGGTGAAAGAAGCAGCGTTGGCTTGCATTCTCGAGCAGGCTTCTCATCTGGCTGTGCCCTGGTACGCTCTCTCTGGGTGTGCTAGTCCGCAGGGCAGGGCATCCCCTGGGCAGGGTGGAGCGTGATCTCTGCGGCCTCGTCCTGCAGCTCCTTCCTTTCATTCTCAATCATCCTGCCCACGGTGGCCTCCTCTCAGGCCTGCATACTTACAACGGCGCATTGCCCGTGCTGCCCCTCTGCAGGAAGTGTCCCTCTGTTTAGTTTGCAGCTGACTGATGCCGCCTCACCCTTCTCATCTCTTCTCAGGTGTCACTTGGTCAAGAAAGCGTCCCCTTACCTACTCAACTCATCACGTCCCCCTACCGTAGCTCACGTGACACCACGCACCTCTCGCTTATGGCCGTCGTCGCCTTTCACATCCAGTTTCAGGTAGGTAAGTTTACCCCGTGGTCCGTGAGGAAGAAGAGATCACGCCTGTTTTGCTTACTCTTGATTCCCAGCGACTAGCCCGGTTACTGATAACCTCTGTTAGAGGAGAGAAAGGAATGCACCCAATCCCTGGTGAAGCCCTGACCGTTTTCCTTTCTAGTGTCCCTCGTACTCCTCCCTGCCATCTGTGTCGCCCTTACTCCGCGCCTACCGTTTATGAGTTTACACCTGGGTTACGGTGACTGCTTCGGAGAATCGCATGCCTTTCTACCTCCCTCGCTGCGACCTCTCCCACGCCTCCCAGGGCTCTTGGGTTATGCCCTTGCCCTCTTCCGAGCCGTCCGTGGCACCCGCTGTCATCCCCATACGGCCAAGCTCCTAAGACTGACACTCAAGGCCCTCCGTAATTTGGCTTCAGTTTCACTTTCTAGACGTTTCAAGGAAGAGCGGGGTCTAAATATCTGTGCACCTCTGCTCCGTTTCATATCTACCCACGAGGTTAATTTTTTTGTTTCTTCCAGTCCACCTATTTTGCACCTCCTTCTCTGCGAAGACTTCACTGAGAATCCAAGCGATTTGTGGATCCCTTCTCTCCCCTGAAGCTGTAAACAGTTTAACAAGACATGTGCGGAACTGCCGTAAGGTAATCTACATCTTGTCTCCCTCTCTGGTATCTAACCTCCGTGCGAGTGGGGTACGTCTCCGTGTTCTGTGCGGTTTTCAGCACAGTACTCTCTACACGTAGAGGATATTTGCTTTGGTAAGTGAACGAATAAGTGAATGAGTCTCCAAGATAAGGGTATTGTCTCATTCTTTCTCGCTTTTTCCACTTTCAAGTTTCTTTAGTTAGTTTCCTCAGACAAAAGGTTTCTTTGTAGCTACACAGTGGCCAGGTCCACAGAATGTTGCAGATAGCTGCTGAAAACATCCCTCCTCCACTTGAGAATGGCTTGCTCTCCCTCTCAAGCGGAGAGAGCTGGGATTCGATATTTAATTAAGTGCCTCTGTTCACTTGGCATTTAGAGGCACTAGGGGGCGTTAGTGCTCTACACCCGGTGAAATGCCTGTTTCGTTTGTGATTTTCCTTTGTGGAAAACAACTATCCACAGAGTGTTTTGTGCCAATTTTCCATCCTTTTAGATTGTCGGAAAGCATTTTACCTACGTAGAAACAGAAAACGAATAGAAAGAGCGTTGCTTTGCGTTTAATAAAAGCTTAGGGTGGTCTCGGTGGTACGTTAGTGAAGTTATCTGGGGACACCTTAGCCACGTACATTGTGTTGGAGAGGCACCGAGAATTCAGGAGTTCTCAAAGTTCGAGGACACAGTTGCCTTACACGTAGGCTCGGTGGCAGCCGTGGACATGGCAGTGATTTGGAGAATGTTGTATTAGTCGGCTCTTGCTGTGATAATGCTTTGCAACAAATCTCCCCAAAACTCACTTACGTAAAGAAGAATCTAGTTTCCTCGGACCTGTGGGCTAGCTGCAGCGGCTCTCTTGTAGACCTCTCGATGGCGGGTGTTGCTCCATGCCGTGGGTCAGTTTGAGGTCTGTCCCGCACTCCTTACCGTGGAGCCCAACTGTGAGGCTGCAGGTCCCCGTCTTCTCGCAGAGTTCACTGGAAGGTAAGAGGTGAGCCCAACCACACAAGGCCACGTAAGGCCTCTGCGACTCATTGAAGGCCATCGTGTCTTCCCTTGGCCTCCTGGGAACCCCCTGGCCCCAGGATGCAGCTTCCGTAGCCCAGGGCAACCGGCGGAGGGGGGCGGGCGGGGCTGCAGGAGGGTGGAACGCCGAGGTCACAGAGGGTGTGGGTGTGGCCACCTCTGCTGTGACTGAACCAAGGGCAGGGGGGCAGGGGGTCCAGGGCAGGGCCCTCAGAGCCCGGTAGGCCCAGGGGGGCGGCGCAAGCACCTAGGCCCAGGCCGAAGAGCGCCTTCTTGGTCTGCGCGGCAGGCCGGCCTCTCGCCTTGCCACTCAGGCCGCCCTCCCACTTGAAGTGTGTGTGGCACGCGTCCGCGGAGTACACCTCGCTGCACAGGTAGCCGTGGGACTGGGCGTCGTAGCTTCCTGCGGGGCGGCCGGAGGTCCCGCAGGCGGGTGGGTCCCTGGCACAGATGCGCGGAGCGGCTCCCGCCCGGCCCCCCGAGAACCATCGCCGTTCCGTAAGGCGGGGCGCCTGCTTCAGAATGTAAATCACGTGTCCGCTCTATGGATATGCTGTTTAGTTTACTAGGCAAGACTTTCTTGGTGAAAGAAGCAGCGTTGGCTTGCATTCTCGAGCAGGCTTCTCATCTGGCTGTGCCCTGGTACGCTCTCTCTGGGTGTGCTAGTCCGCAGGGCAGGGCATCCCCTGGGCAGGGTGGAGCGTGATCTCTGCGGCCTCGTCCTGCAGCTCCTTCCTTTCATTCTCAATCATCCTGCCCACGGTGGCCTCCTCTCAGGCCTACATACTTACAACGGCGCATTGCCCGTGCTGCCCCTCTGCAGGAAGTGTCCCTCTGTTTAGTTTGCAGCTGACTGATGCCGCCTCACCCTTCTCATCTCTTCTCAGGTGTCACTTGGTCAAGAAAGCGTCCCCTTACCTACTCAACTCATCACGTCCCCCTACCGTAGCTCACGTGACACCACGCACCTCTCGCTTATGGCCGTCGTCGCCTTTCACATCCAGTTTCAGGTAGGTAAGTTTACCCCGTGGTCCGTGAGGAAGAAGAGATCACGCCTGTTTTGCTTACTCTTGATTCCCAGCGACTAGCCCGGTTACTGATAACCTCTGTTAGAGGAGAGAAAGGAATGCACCCAATCCCTGGTGAAGCCCTGACCGTTTTCCTTTCTAGTGTCCCTCGTACTCCTCCCTGCCATCTGTGTCGCCCTTACTCCGCGTCTACCGTTTATGAGTTTACACCTGGGTTACGGTGACTGCTTCGGAGAATCGCATGCCTTTCTACCTCCCTCGCTGCGACCTCTCCCACGCCTCCCAGGGCTCTTGGGTTATGCCCTTGCCCTCTTCCGAGCCGTCCCTGGCACCCGCTGTCATCCCCATACGGCCAAGCTCCTAAGACTGACACTCAAGGCCCTCCGTAATCTGGCTTCAGTTTCACTTTATAGACGTTTCAAGGAAGAATGGGGTCTAAATATCTGTGCACCTCTGCTCCGTTTCATATCTACCCACGAGGTTGATTTTTTTGTTTCTTCCAGTCCACCTATTTTGCACCTCCTTCTCTGCGAAGACTTCACTGAGAATCCAAGCGATTTGTGGATCCCTTCTCTCCCCTGAAGCTGTAAACAGTTTAACAAGACATGTGCGGAACTGCCGTAAGGTAATCTACATCTTGTCTCCCTCTCTGGTATCTAACCTCCCCGCGAGTGGGGGTACGTCTCCGTGTTCTGTGCGGTTTTCAGCACAGTACTCTCTGCACGTAGTGGATATTTGCTTTGGTAAGTGGACGAATAAGTGAATGAGTCACCAAGATAAGGGTATTGTCTCATTCTTTCTCGCTTTTTCCACTTTCAAGTTTCTTTAGTTAGTTTCCTCAGACAAAAGGTTTCTTTGTAGCTACACAGTGGCCAGGTCCACAGAATGTTGCAGATAGCTGCTGAAAACATCCCTCCTCCACTTGAGAATGGCTTGCTCTCCCTCTCAAGCGGAGAGAGCTGGAATTCGATATTTAATTAAGTGCCTCTGTTCACTTGGCACTTAGAGGCACTAGGGGGCGTTAGTGCTCTACACCCGGTGAAATGCCTGTTTCGTTTGTGATTTTCCTTTGTGAAAAACAACTATCCACAAAGTGTTTTGTGCCAATTTTCCATCCTTTTAGATTGTCGGAAAGCATTTTACCTACGTAGAAACAGAAAACGAATAGAAAGAGCGTTGCTTTGCGTTTAATAAAAGCTTAGGGCGGTCTCGGTGGTACGTTAGTGAAGTTATCTGGGGACACCTTAGCCACGTACATTGTGTTGGAGAGGCACCGAGAATTCAGGAGTTCTCAAAGTTCGAGGACACAGTTGCCTTACACGTAGGCTCGGTGGCAGCCGTGGACATGGCAGTGATTTGGAGAATGTTGTATTAGTCGGCTCTTGCTGTGATAATGCTTTGCAACAAATCTCCCCAAAACTCACTTACGTAAAGAAGAATCTAGTTTCCTCGGACCTGTGGGCTAGCTGCAGCGGCTCTCTTGTAGACCTCTCGATGGCGGGTGTTGCTCCATGCCGTGGGTCAGTTTGAGGTCTCTCCCGCACACCTTGCCGTGGAGCCCAACTGTGAGGCTGCAGGTCCCCGTCTTCTCGCAGAGTTCACTGGAAGGTAAGAGGTGAGCCCAACCACACAAGGCCACGTAAGGCCTCTGCGACTCATTGAAGGCCATCGTGTCTTCCCTTGGCCTCCTGGGAACCCCCTGGCCCCAGGATGCAGCTTCCGTAGCCCAGGGCAACCGGCGGAGGGGGGCGGGCGGGGCTGCAGGAGGGTGGAACGCCGAGGTCACAGAGGGTGTGGGTGTGGCCACCTCTGCTGTGACTGAACCAAGGGCAGGGGGGCAGGGGGTCCAGGGCAGGGCCCTCAGAGCCCGGTAGGCCCAGGGGGGCGGCGCAAGCACCTAGGCCCAGGCCGAAGAGCGCCTTCTTGGTCTGCGCGGCAGGCCGGCCTCTCGCCTTGCCACTCAGGCCGCCCTCCCACTTGAAGTGTGTGTGGCACGCGTCCGCGGAGTACACCTCGCTGCACAGGTAGCCGTGGGACTGGGCGTCGTAGCTTCCTGCGGGGCGGCCGGAGGTCCCGCAGGCGGGTGGGTCCCTGGCACAGATGCGCGGAGCGGCTCCCGCCCGGCCCCCCGAGAACCATCGCCGTTCCGTAAGGCGGGGCGCCTGCTTCAGAATGTAAATCACGTGTCCGCTCTATGGATATGCTGTTTAGTTTACTAGGCAAGACTTTCTTGGTGAAAGAAGCAGCGTTGGCTTGCATTCTCGAGCAGGCTTCTCATCTGGCTGTGCCCTGGTACGCTCTCTCTGGGTGTGCTAGTCCGCAGGGCAGGGCATCCCCTGGGCAGGGTGGAGCGTGATCTCTGCGGCCTCGTCCTGCAGCTCCTTCCTTTCATTCTCAATCATCCTGCCCACGGTGGCCTCCTCTCAGGCCTGCATACTTACAACGGCGCATTGCCCGTGCTGCCCCTCTGCAGGAAGTGTCCCTCTGTTTAGTTTGCAGCTGACTGATGCCGCCTCACCCTTCTCATCTCTTCTCAGGTGTCACTTGGTCAAGAAAGCGTCCCCTTACCTACTCAACTCATCACGTCCCCCTACCGTAGCTCACGTGACACCACGCACCTCTCGCTTATGGCCGTCGTCGCCTTTCACATCCAGTTTCAGGTAGGTAAGTTTACCCCGTGGTCCGTGAGGAAGAAGAGATCACGCCTGTTTTGCTTACTCTTGATTCCCAGCGACTAGCCCGGTTACTGATAACCTCTGTTAGAGGAGAGAAAGGAATGCACCCAATCCCTGGTGAAGCCCTGACCGTTTTCCTTTCTAGTGTCCCTCGTACTCCTCCCTGCCATCTGTGTCGCCCTTACTCCGCGCCTACCGTTTATGAGTTTACACCTGGGTTACGGTGACTGCTTCGGAGAATCGCATGCCTTTCTACCTCCCTCGCTGCGACCTCTCCCACGCCTCCCAGGGCTCTTGGGTTATGCCCTTGCCCTCTTCCGAGCCGTCCGTGGCACCCGCTGTCATCCCCATACGGCCAAGCTCCTAAGACTGACACTCAAGGCCCTCCGTAATTTGGCTTCAGTTTCACTTTCTAGACGTTTCAAGGAAGAGCGGGGTCTAAATATCTGTGCACCTCTGCTCCGTTTCATATCTACCCACGAGGTTAATTTTTTTGTTTCTTCCAGTCCACCTATTTTGCACCTCCTTCTCTGCGAAGACTTCACTGAGAATCCAAGCGATTTGTGGATCCCTTCTCTCCCCTGAAGCTGTAAACAGTTTAACAAGACATGTGCGGAACTGCCGTAAGGTAATCTACATCTTGTCTCCCTCTCTGGTATCTAACCTCCGTGCGAGTGGGGTACGTCTCCGTGTTCTGTGCGGTTTTCAGCACAGTACTCTCTACACGTAGAGGATATTTGCTTTGGTAAGTGAACGAATAAGTGAATGAGTCTCCAAGATAAGGGTATTGTCTCATTCTTTCTCGCTTTTTCCACTTTCAAGTTTCTTTAGTTAGTTTCCTCAGACAAAAGGTTTCTTTGTAGCTACACAGTGGCCAGGTCCACAGAATGTTGCAGATAGCTGCTGAAAACATCCCTCCTCCACTTGAGAATGGCTTGCTCTCCCTCTCAAGCGGAGAGAGCTGGGATTCGATATTTAATTAAGTGCCTCTGTTCACTTGGCATTTAGAGGCACTAGGGGGCGTTAGTGCTCTACACCCGGTGAAATGCCTGTTTCGTTTGTGATTTTCCTTTGTGGAAAACAACTATCCACAGAGTGTTTTGTGCCAATTTTCCATCCTTTTAGATTGTCGGAAAGCATTTTACCTACGTAGAAACAGAAAACGAATAGAAAGAGCGTTGCTTTGCGTTTAATAAAAGCTTAGGGTGGTCTCGGTGGTACGTTAGTGAAGTTATCTGGGGACACCTTAGCCACGTACATTGTGTTGGAGAGGCACCGAGAATTCAGGAGTTCTCAAAGTTCGAGGACACAGTTGCCTTACACGTAGGCTCGGTGGCAGCCGTGGACATGGCAGTGATTTGGAGAATGTTGTATTAGTCGGCTCTTGCTGTGATAATGCTTTGCAACAAATCTCCCCAAAACTCACTTACGTAAAGAAGAATCTAGTTTCCTCGGACCTGTGGGCTAGCTGCAGCGGCTCTCTTGTAGACCTCTCGATGGCGGGTGTTGCTCCATGCCGTGGGTCAGTTTGAGGTCTGTCCCGCACTCCTTACCGTGGAGCCCAACTGTGAGGCTGCAGGTCCCCGTCTTCTCGCAGAGTTCACTGGAAGGTAAGAGGTGAGCCCAACCACACAAGGCCACGTAAGGCCTCTGCGACTCATTGAAGGCCATCGTGTCTTCCCTTGGCCTCCTGGGAACCCCCTGGCCCCAGGATGCAGCTTCCGTAGCCCAGGGCAACCGGCGGAGGGGGGCGGGCGGGGCTGCAGGAGGGTGGAACGCCGAGGTCACAGAGGGTGTGGGTGTGGCCACCTCTGCTGTGACTGAACCAAGGGCAGGGGGGCAGGGGGTCCAGGGCAGGGCCCTCAGAGCCCGGTAGGCCCAGGGGGGCGGCGCAAGCACCTAGGCCCAGGCCGAAGAGCGCCTTCTTGGTCTGCGCGGCAGGCCGGCCTCTCGCCTTGCCACTCAGGCCGCCCTCCCACTTGAAGTGTGTGTGGCACGCGTCCGCGGAGTACACCTCGCTGCACAGGTAGCCGTGGGACTGGGCGTCGTAGCTTCCTGCGGGGCGGCCGGAGGTCCCGCAGGCGGGTGGGTCCCTGGCACAGATGCGCGGAGCGGCTCCCGCCCGGCCCCCCGAGAACCATCGCCGTTCCGTAAGGCGGGGCGCCTGCTTCAGAATGTAAATCACGTGTCCGCTCTATGGATATGCTGTTTAGTTTACTAGGCAAGACTTTCTTGGTGAAAGAAGCAGCGTTGGCTTGCATTCTCGAGCAGGCTTCTCATCTGGCTGTGCCCTGGTACGCTCTCTCTGGGTGTGCTAGTCCGCAGGGCAGGGCATCCCCTGGGCAGGGTGGAGCGTGATCTCTGCGGCCTCGTCCTGCAGCTCCTTCCTTTCATTCTCAATCATCCTGCCCACGGTGGCCTCCTCTCAGGCCTACATACTTACAACGGCGCATTGCCCGTGCTGCCCCTCTGCAGGAAGTGTCCCTCTGTTTAGTTTGCAGCTGACTGATGCCGCCTCACCCTTCTCATCTCTTCTCAGGTGTCACTTGGTCAAGAAAGCGTCCCCTTACCTACTCAACTCATCACGTCCCCCTACCGTAGCTCACGTGACACCACGCACCTCTCGCTTATGGCCGTCGTCGCCTTTCACATCCAGTTTCAGGTAGGTAAGTTTACCCCGTGGTCCGTGAGGAAGAAGAGATCACGCCTGTTTTGCTTACTCTTGATTCCCAGCGACTAGCCCGGTTACTGATAACCTCTGTTAGAGGAGAGAAAGGAATGCACCCAATCCCTGGTGAAGCCCTGACCGTTTTCCTTTCTAGTGTCCCTCGTACTCCTCCCTGCCATCTGTGTCGCCCTTACTCCGCGTCTACCGTTTATGAGTTTACACCTGGGTTACGGTGACTGCTTCGGAGAATCGCATGCCTTTCTACCTCCCTCGCTGCGACCTCTCCCACGCCTCCCAGGGCTCTTGGGTTATGCCCTTGCCCTCTTCCGAGCCGTCCCTGGCACCCGCTGTCATCCCCATACGGCCAAGCTCCTAAGACTGACACTCAAGGCCCTCCGTAATCTGGCTTCAGTTTCACTTTATAGACGTTTCAAGGAAGAATGGGGTCTAAATATCTGTGCACCTCTGCTCCGTTTCATATCTACCCACGAGGTTGATTTTTTTGTTTCTTCCAGTCCACCTATTTTGCACCTCCTTCTCTGCGAAGACTTCACTGAGAATCCAAGCGATTTGTGGATCCCTTCTCTCCCCTGAAGCTGTAAACAGTTTAACAAGACATGTGCGGAACTGCCGTAAGGTAATCTACATCTTGTCTCCCTCTCTGGTATCTAACCTCCCCGCGAGTGGGGGTACGTCTCCGTGTTCTGTGCGGTTTTCAGCACAGTACTCTCTGCACGTAGGGGATATTTGCTTTGGTAAGTGGACGAATAAGTGAATGAGTCACCAAGATAAGGGTATTGTCTCATTCTTTCTCGCTTTTTCCACTTTCAAGTTTCTTTAGTTAGTTTCCTCAGACAAAAGGTTTCTTTGTAGCTACACAGTGGCCAGGTCCACAGAATGTTGCAGATAGCTGCTGAAAACATCCCTCCTCCACTTGAGAATGGCTTGCTCTCCCTCTCAAGCGGAGAGAGCTGGAATTCGATATTTAATTAAGTGCCTCTGTTCACTTGGCACTTAGAGGCACTAGGGGGCGTTAGTGCTCTACACCCGGTGAAATGCCTGTTTCGTTTGTGATTTTCCTTTGTGAAAAACAACTATCCACAAAGTGTTTTGTGCCAATTTTCCATCCTTTTAGATTGTCGGAAAGCATTTTACCTACGTAGAAACAGAAAACGAATAGAAAGAGCGTTGCTTTGCGTTTAATAAAAGCTTAGGGCGGTCTCGGTGGTACGTTAGTGAAGTTATCTGGGGACACCTTAGCCACGTACATTGTGTTGGAGAGGCACCGAGAATTCAGGAGTTCTCAAAGTTCGAGGACACAGTTGCCTTACACGTAGGCTCGGTGGCAGCCGTGGACATGGCAGTGATTTGGAGAATGTTGTATTAGTCGGCTCTTGCTGTGATAATGCTTTGCAACAAATCTCCCCAAAACTCACTTACGTAAAGAAGAATCTAGTTTCCTCGGACCTGTGGGCTAGCTGCAGCGGCTCTCTTGTAGACCTCTCGATGGCGGGTGTTGCTCCATGCCGTGGGTCAGTTTGAGGTCTCTCCCGCACACCTTGCCGTGGAGCCCAACTGTGAGGCTGCAGGTCCCCGTCTTCTCGCAGAGTTCACTGGAAGGTAAGAGGTGAGCCCAACCACACAAGGCCACGTAAGGCCTCTGCGACTCATTGAAGGCCATCGTGTCTTCCCTTGGCCTCCTGGGAACCCCCTGGCCCCAGGATGCAGCTTCCGTAGCCCAGGGCAACCGGCGGAGGGGGGCGGGCGGGGCTGCAGGAGGGTGGAACGCCGAGGTCACAGAGGGTGTGGGTGTGGCCACCTCTGCTGTGACTGAACCAAGGGCAGGGGGGCAGGGGGTCCAGGGCAGGGCCCTCAGAGCCCGGTAGGCCCAGGGGGGCGGCGCAAGCACCTAGGCCCAGGCCGAAGAGCGCCTTCTTGGTCTGCGCGGCAGGCCGGCCTCTCGCCTTGCCACTCAGGCCGCCCTCCCACTTGAAGTGTGTGTGGCACGCGTCCGCGGAGTACACCTCGCTGCACAGGTAGCCGTGGGACTGGGCGTCGTAGCTTCCTGCGGGGCGGCCGGAGGTCCCGCAGGCGGGTGGGTCCCTGGCACAGATGCGCGGAGCGGCTCCCGCCCGGCCCCCCGAGAACCATCGCCGTTCCGTAAGGCGGGGCGCCTGCTTCAGAATGTAAATCACGTGTCCGCTCTATGGATATGCTGTTTAGTTTACTAGGCAAGACTTTCTTGGTGAAAGAAGCAGCGTTGGCTTGCATTCTCGAGCAGGCTTCTCATCTGGCTGTGCCCTGGTACGCTCTCTCTGGGTGTGCTAGTCCGCAGGGCAGGGCATCCCCTGGGCAGGGTGGAGCGTGATCTCTGCGGCCTCGTCCTGCAGCTCCTTCCTTTCATTCTCAATCATCCTGCCCACGGTGGCCTCCTCTCAGGCCTGCATACTTACAACGGCGCATTGCCCGTGCTGCCCCTCTGCAGGAAGTGTCCCTCTGTTTAGTTTGCAGCTGACTGATGCCGCCTCACCCTTCTCATCTCTTCTCAGGTGTCACTTGGTCAAGAAAGCGTCCCCTTACCTACTCAACTCATCACGTCCCCCTACCGTAGCTCACGTGACACCACGCACCTCTCGCTTATGGCCGTCGTCGCCTTTCACATCCAGTTTCAGGTAGGTAAGTTTACCCCGTGGTCCGTGAGGAAGAAGAGATCACGCCTGTTTTGCTTACTCTTGATTCCCAGCGACTAGCCCGGTTACTGATAACCTCTGTTAGAGGAGAGAAAGGAATGCACCCAATCCCTGGTGAAGCCCTGACCGTTTTCCTTTCTAGTGTCCCTCGTACTCCTCCCTGCCATCTGTGTCGCCCTTACTCCGCGCCTACCGTTTATGAGTTTACACCTGGGTTACGGTGACTGCTTCGGAGAATCGCATGCCTTTCTACCTCCCTCGCTGCGACCTCTCCCACGCCTCCCAGGGCTCTTGGGTTATGCCCTTGCCCTCTTCCGAGCCGTCCGTGGCACCCGCTGTCATCCCCATACGGCCAAGCTCCTAAGACTGACACTCAAGGCCCTCCGTAATTTGGCTTCAGTTTCACTTTCTAGACGTTTCAAGGAAGAGCGGGGTCTAAATATCTGTGCACCTCTGCTCCGTTTCATATCTACCCACGAGGTTAATTTTTTTGTTTCTTCCAGTCCACCTATTTTGCACCTCCTTCTCTGCGAAGACTTCACTGAGAATCCAAGCGATTTGTGGATCCCTTCTCTCCCCTGAAGCTGTAAACATTTTAACAAGACATGTGCGGAACTGCCGTAAGGTAATCTACATCTTGTCTCCCTCTCTGGTATCTAACCTCCGTGCGAGTGGGGTACGTCTCCGTGTTCTGTGCGGTTTTCAGCACAGTACTCTCTACACGTAGAGGATATTTGCTTTGGTAAGTGAACGAATAAGTGAATGAGTCTCCAAGATAAGGGTATTGTCTCATTCTTTCTCGCTTTTTCCACTTTCAAGTTTCTTTAGTTAGTTTCCTCAGACAAAAGGTTTCTTTGTAGCTACACAGTGGCCAGGTCCACAGAATGTTGCAGATAGCTGCTGAAAACATCCCTCCTCCACTTGAGAATGGCTTGCTCTCCCTCTCAAGCGGAGAGAGCTGGGATTCGATATTTAATTAAGTGCCTCTGTTCACTTGGCATTTAGAGGCACTAGGGGGCGTTAGTGCTCTACACCCGGTGAAATGCCTGTTTCGTTTGTGATTTTCCTTTGTGGAAAACAACTATCCACAGAGTGTTTTGTGCCAATTTTCCATCCTTTTAGATTGTCGGAAAGCATTTTACCTACGTAGAAACAGAAAACGAATAGAAAGAGCGTTGCTTTGCGTTTAATAAAAGCTTAGGGCGGTCTCGGTGGTACGTTAGTGAAGTTATCTGGGGACACCTTAGCCACGTACATTGTGTTGGAGAGGCACCGAGAATTCAGGAGTTCTCAAAGTTCGAGGACACAGTTGCCTTACACGTAGGCTCGGTGGCAGCCGTGGACATGGCAGTGATTTGGAGAATGTTGTATTAGTCGGCTCTTGCTGTGATAATGCTTTGCAACAAATCTCCCCAAAACTCACTTACGTAAAGAAGAATCTAGTTTCCTCGGACCTGTGGGCTAGCTGCAGCGGCTCTCTTGTAGACCTCTCGATGGCGGGTGTTGCTCCATGCCGTGGGTCAGTTTGAGGTCTCTCCCGCACACCTTGCCGTGGAGCCCAACTGTGAGGCTGCAGGTCCCCGTCTTCTCGCAGAGTTCACTGGAAGGTAAGAGGTGAGCCCAACCACACAAGGCCACGTAAGGCCTCTGCGACTCATTGAAGGCCATCGTGTCTTCCCTTGGCCTCCTGGGAACCCCCTGGCCCCAGGATGCAGCTTCCGTAGCCCAGGGCAACCGGCGGAGGGGGGCGGGCGGGGCTGCAGGAGGGTGGAACGCCGAGGTCACAGAGGGTGTGGGTGTGGCCACCTCTGCTGTGACTGAACCAAGGGCAGGGGGGCAGGGGGTCCAGGGCAGGGCCCTCAGAGCCCGGTAGGCCCAGGGGGGCGGCGCAAGCACCTAGGCCCAGGCCGAAGAGCGCCTTCTTGGTCTGCGCGGCAGGCCGGCCTCTCGCCTTGCCACTCAGGCCGCCCTCCCATTTGAAGTGTGTGTGGCACGCGTCCGCGGAGTACACCTCGCTGCACAGGTAGCCGTGGGACTGGGCGTCGTAGCTTCCTGCGGGGCGGCCGGAGGTCCCGCAGGCGGGTGGGTCCCTGGCACAGATGCGCGGAGCGGCTCCCGCCCGGCCCCCCGAGAACCGTCGCCGTTCCGTAAGGCGGGGCGCCTGCTTCAGAATGTAAATCACGTGTCCGCTCTATGGATATGCTGTTTAGTTTACTAGGCAAGACTTTCTTGGTGAAAGAAGCAGCGTTGGCTTGCATTCTCGAGCAGGCTTCTCATCTGGCTGTGCCCTGGTACGCTCTCTCTGGGTGTGCTAGTCCGCAGGGCAGGGCATCCCCTGGGCAGGGTGGAGCGTGATCTCTGCGGCCTCGTCCTGCAGCTCCTTCCTTTCATTCTCAATCATCCTGCCCACGGTGGCCTCCTCTCAGGCCTGCATACTTACAACGGCGCATTGCCCGTGCTGCCCCTCTGCAGGAAGTGTCCCTCTGTTTAGTTTGCAGCTGACTGATGCCGCCTCACCCTTCTCATCTCTTCTCAGGTGTCACTTGGTCAAGAAAGCGTCCCCTTACCTACTCAACTCATCACGTCCCCCTACCGTAGCTCACGTGACACCACGCACCTCTCGCTTATGGCCGTCGTCGCCTTTCACATCCAGTTTCAGGTAGGTAAGTTTACCCCGTGGTCCGTGAGGAAGAAGAGATCACGCCTGTTTTGCTTACTCTTGATTCCCAGCGACTAGCCCGGTTACTGATAACCTCTGTTAGAGGAGAGAAAGGAATGCACCCAATCCCTGGTGAAGCCCTGACCGTTTTCCTTTCTAGTGTCCCTCGTACTCCTCCCTGCCATCTGTGTCGCCCTTACTCCGCGTCTACCGTTTATGAGTTTACACCTGGGTTACGGTGACTGCTTCGGAGAATCGCATGCCTTTCTACCTCCCTCGCTGCGACCTCTCCCACGCCTCCCAGGGCTCTTGGGTTATGCCCTTGCCCTCTTCCGAGCCGTCCGTGGCACCCGCTGTCATCCCCATACGGCCAAGCTCCTAAGACTGACACTCAAGGCCCTCCGTAATCTGGCTTCAGTTTCACTTTATAGACGTTTCAAGGAAGAATGGGGTCTAAATATCTGTGC
Source organism: Pseudorca crassidens (assembly GCF_039906515.1). Taxonomy (NCBI): domain Eukaryota; kingdom Metazoa; phylum Chordata; class Mammalia; order Artiodactyla; family Delphinidae; genus Pseudorca; species Pseudorca crassidens. The sequence goes on from NC_090297.1 coordinate 154,030,221, forward strand.
ACCTCTGCTCCGTTTCATATCTACCCACGAGGTTGATTTTTTTGTTTCTTCCAGTCCACCTATTTTGCACCTCCTTCTCTGCGAAGACTTCACTGAGAATCCAAGCGATTTGTGGATCCCTTCTCTCCCCTGAAGCTGTAAACAGTTTAACAAGACATGTGCGGAACTGCCGTAAGGTAATCTACATCTTGTCTCCCTCTCTGGTATCTAACCTCCCCGCGAGTGGGGGTACGTCTCCGTGTTCTGTGCGGTTTTCAGCACGGTACTCTCTGCACGTAGTGGATATTTGCTTTGGTAAGTGGACGAATAAGTGAATGAGTCACCAAGATAAGGGTATTGTCTCATTCTTTCTCGCTTTTTCCACTTTCAAGTTTCTTTAGTTAGTTTCCTCAGACAAAAGGTTTCTTTGTAGCTACACAGTGGCCAGGTCCACAGAATGTTGCAGATAGCTGCTGAAAACATCCCTCCTCCACTTGAGAATGGCTTGCTCTCCCTCTCAAGCGGAGAGAGCTGGGATTCGATATTTAATTAAGTGCCTGTGTTCACTTGGCACTTAGAGGCACTAGGGGGCGTTAGTGCTCTACACCCGGTGAAATGCCTGTTTCGTTTGTGATTTTCCTTTGTGAAAAACAACTATCCACAAAGTGTTTTGTGCCAATTTTCCATCCTTTTAGATTGTCGGAAAGCATTTTACCTACGTAGAAACAGAAAACGAATAGAAAGAGCGTTGCTTTGCGTTTAATAAAAGCTTAGGGCGGTCTCGGTGGTACGTTAGTGAAGTTATCTGGGGACACCTTAGCCACGTACATTGTGTTGGAGAGGCACCGAGAATTCAGGAGTTCTCAAAGTTCGAGGACACAGTTGCCTTACACGTAGGCTCGGTGGCAGCCGTGGACATGGCAGTGATTTGGAGAATGTTGTATTAGTCGGCTCTTGCTGTGATAATGCTTTGCAACAAATCTCCCCAAAACTCACTTACGTAAAGAAGAATCTAGTTTCCTCGGACCTGTGGGCTAGCTGCAGCGGCTCTCTTGTAGACCTCTCGATGGCGGGTGTTGCTCCATGCCGTGGGTCAGTTTGAGGTCTCTCCCGCACACCTTGCCGTGGAGCCCAACTGTGAGGCTGCAGGTCCCCGTCTTCTCGCAGAGTTCACTGGAAGGTAAGAGGTGAGCCCAACCACACAAGGCCACGTAAGGCCTCTGCGACTCATTGAAGGCCATCGTGTCTTCCCTTGGCCTCCTGGGAACCCCCTGGCCCCAGGATGCAGCTTCCGTAGCCCAGGGCAACCGGCGGAGGGGGGCGGGCGGGGCTGCAGGAGGGTGGAACGCCGAGGTCACAGAGGGTGTGGGTGTGGCCACCTCTGCTGTGACTGAACCAAGGGCAGGGGGGCAGGGGGTCCAGGGCAGGGCCCTCAGAGCCCGGTAGGCCCAGCGGGCGGTGCAAGCACCTAGGCCCAGGCCGAAGAGCGCCTTCTTGGTCTGCCGCGGCAGGCCGGCCTCTCGCCTTGCCACTCAGGCTGCCCTCCCACTTGAAGTGTGTGTGGCACGCGTCCGCGGAGTACACCTCGCTGCACAGGTAGCCGTGGGACTGGGCGTCGTAGCTTCCTGCGGGGCGGCCGGAGGTCCCGCAGGCGGGTGGGTCCCTGGCACAGATGCGCGGAGCGGCTCCCGCCCGGCCCCCCGAGAACCATCGCCGTTCCGTAAGGCGGGGCGCCTGCTTCAGAATGTAAATCACGTGTCCGCTCTATGGATATGCTGTTTAGTTTACTAGGCAAGACTTTCTTGGTGAAAGAAGCAGCGTTGGCTTGCATTCTCGAGCAGGCTTCTCATCTGGCTGTGCCCTGGTACGCTCTCTCTGGGTGTGCTAGTCCGCAGGGCAGGGCATCCCCTGGGCAGGGTGGAGCGTGATCTCTGCGGCCTCGTCCTGCAGCTCCTTCCTTTCATTCTCAATCATCCTGCCCACGGTGGCCTCCTCTCAGGCCTGCATACTTACAACGGCGCATTGCCCGTGCTGCCCCTCTGCAGGAAGTGTCCCTCTGTTTAGTTTGCAGCTGACTGATGCCGCCTCACCCTTCTCATCTCTTCTCAGGTGTCACTTGGTCAAGAAAGCGTCCCCTTACCTACTCAACTCATCACGTCCCCCTACCGTAGCTCACGTGACACCACGCACCTCTCGCTTATGGCCGTCGTCGCCTTTCACATCCAGTTTCAGGTAGGTAAGTTTACCCCGTGGTCCGTGAGGAAGAAGAGATCACGCCTGTTTTGCTTACTCTTGATTCCCAGCGACTAGCCCGGTTACTGATAACCTCTGTTAGAGGAGAGAAAGGAATGCACCCAATCCCTGGTGAAGCCCTGACCGTTTTCCTTTCTAGTGTCCCTCGTACTCCTCCCTGCCATCTGTGTCGCCCTTACTCCGCGCCTACCGTTTATGAGTTTACACCTGGGTTACGGTGACTGCTTCGGAGAATCGCATGCCTTTCTACCTCCCTCGCTGCGACCTCTCCCACGCCTCCCAGGGCTCTTGGGTTATGCCCTTGCCCTCTTCCGAGCCGTCCGTGGCACCCGCTGTCATCCCCATACGGCCAAGCTCCTAAGACTGACACTCAAGGCCCTCCGTAATTTGGCTTCAGTTTCACTTTCTAGACGTTTCAAGGAAGAGCGGGGTCTAAATATCTGTGCACCTCTGCTCCGTTTCATATCTACCCACGAGGTTAATTTTTTTGTTTCTTCCAGTCCACCTATTTTGCACCTCCTTCTCTGCGAAGACTTCACTGAGAATCCAAGCGATTTGTGGATCCCTTCTCTCCCCTGAAGCTGTAAACAGTTTAACAAGACATGTGCGGAACTGCCGTAAGGTAATCTACATCTTGTCTCCCTCTCTGGTATCTAACCTCCGTGCGAGTGGGGTACGTCTCCGTGTTCTGTGCGGTTTTCAGCACAGTACTCTCTACACGTAGAGGATATTTGCTTTGGTAAGTGAACGAATAAGTGAATGAGTCTCCAAGATAAGGGTATTGTCTCATTCTTTCTCGCTTTTTCCACTTTCAAGTTTCTTTAGTTAGTTTCCTCAGACAAAAGGTTTCTTTGTAGCTACACAGTGGCCAGGTCCACAGAATGTTGCAGATAGCTGCTGAAAACATCCCTCCTCCACTTGAGAATGGCTTGCTCTCCCTCTCAAGCGGAGAGAGCTGGGATTCGATATTTAATTAAGTGCCTCTGTTCACTTGGCATTTAGAGGCACTAGGGGGCGTTAGTGCTCTACACCCGGTGAAATGCCTGTTTCGTTTGTGATTTTCCTTTGTGGAAAACAACTATCCACAGAGTGTTTTGTGCCAATTTTCCATCCTTTTAGATTGTCGGAAAGCATTTTACCTACGTAGAAACAGAAAACGAATAGAAAGAGCGTTGCTTTGCGTTTAATAAAAGCTTAGGGCGGTCTCGGTGGTACGTTAGTGAAGTTATCTGGGGACACCTTAGCCACGTACATTGTGTTGGAGAGGCACCGAGAATTCAGGAGTTCTCAAAGTTCGAGGACACAGTTGCCTTACACGTAGGCTCGGTGGCAGCCGTGGACATGGCAGTGATTTGGAGAATGTTGTATTAGTCGGCTCTTGCTGTGATAATGCTTTGCAACAAATCTCCCCAAAACTCACTTACGTAAAGAAGAATCTAGTTTCCTCGGACCTGTGGGCTAGCTGCAGCGGCTCTCTTGTAGACCTCTCGATGGCGGGTGTTGCTCCATGCCGTGGGTCAGTTTGAGGTCTCTCCCGCACACCTTGCCGTGGAGCCCAACTGTGAGGCTGCAGGTCCCCGTCTTCTCGCAGAGTTCACTGGAAGGTAAGAGGTGAGCCCAACCACACAAGGCCACGTAAGGCCTCTGCGACTCATTGAAGGCCATCGTGTCTTCCCTTGGCCTCCTGGGAACCCCCTGGCCCCAGGATGCAGCTTCCGTAGCCCAGGGCAACCGGCGGAGGGGGGCGGGCGGGGCTGCAGGAGGGTGGAACGCCGAGGTCACAGAGGGTGTGGGTGTGGCCACCTCTGCTGTGACTGAACCAAGGGCAGGGGGGCAGGGGGTCCAGGGCAGGGCCCTCAGAGCCCGGTAGGCCCAGGGGGGCGGCGCAAGCACCTAGGCCCAGGCCGAAGAGCGCCTTCTTGGTCTGCGCGGCAGGCCGGCCTCTCGCCTTGCCACTCAGGCCGCCCTCCCACTTGAAGTGTGTGTGGCACGCGTCCGCGGAGTACACCTCGCTGCACAGGTAGCCGTGGGACTGGGCGTCGTAGCTTCCTGCGGGGCGGCCGGAGGTCCCGCAGGCGGGTGGGTCCCTGGCACAGATGCGCGGAGCGGCTCCCGCCCGGCCCCCCGAGAACCATCGCCGTTCCGTAAGGCGGGGCGCCTGCTTCAGAATGTAAATCACGTGTCCGCTCTATGGATATGCTGTTTAGTTTACTAGGCAAGACTTTCTTGGTGAAAGAAGCAGCGTTGGCTTGCATTCTCGAGCAGGCTTCTCATCTGGCTGTGCCCTGGTACGCTCTCTCTGGGTGTGCTAGTCCGCAGGGCAGGGCATCCCCTGGGCAGGGTGGAGCGTGATCTCTGCGGCCTCGTCCTGCAGCTCCTTCCTTTCATTCTCAATCATCCTGCCCACGGTGGCCTCCTCTCAGGCCTGCATACTTACAACGGCGCATTGCCCGTGCTGCCCCTCTGCAGGAAGTGTCCCTCTGTTTAGTTTGCAGCTGACTGATGCCGCCTCACCCTTCTCATCTCTTCTCAGGTGTCACTTGGTCAAGAAAGCGTCCCCTTACCTACTCAACTCATCACGTCCCCCTACCGTAGCTCACGTGACACCACGCACCTCTCGCTTATGGCCGTCGTCGCCTTTCACATCCAGTTTCAGGTAGGTAAGTTTACCCCGTGGTCCGTGAGGAAGAAGAGATCACGCCTGTTTTGCTTACTCTTGATTCCCAGCGACTAGCCCGGTTACTGATAACCTCTGTTAGAGGAGAGAAAGGAATGCACCCAATCCCTGGTGAAGCCCTGACCGTTTTCCTTTCTAGTGTCCCTCGTACTCCTCCCTGCCATCTGTGTCGCCCTTACTCCGCGTCTACCGTTTATGAGTTTACACCTGGGTTACGGTGACTGCTTCGGAGAATCGCATGCCTTTCTACCTCCCTCGCTGCGACCTCTCCCACGCCTCCCAGGGCTCTTGGGTTATGCCCTTGCCCTCTTCCGAGCCGTCCGTGGCACCCGCTGTCATCCCCATACGGCCAAGCTCCTAAGACTGACACTCAAGGCCCTCCGTAATCTGGCTTCAGTTTCACTTTATAGACGTTTCAAGGAAGAATGGGGTCTAAATATCTGTGCACCTCTGCTCCGTTTCATATCTACCCACGAGGTTGATTTTTTTGTTTCTTCCAGTCCACCTATTTTGCACCTCCTTCTCTGCGAAGACTTCACTGAGAATCCAAGCGATTTGTGGATCCCTTCTCTCCCCTGAAGCTGTAAACAGTTTAACAAGACATGTGCGGAACTGCCGTAAGGTAATCTACATCTTGTCTCCCTCTCTGGTATCTAACCTCCCCGCGAGTGGGGGTACGTCTCCGTGTTCTGTGCGGTTTTCAGCACAGTACTCTCTGCACGTAGTGGATATTTGCTTTGGTAAGTGGACGAATAAGTGAATGAGTCACCAAGATAAGGGTATTGTCTCATTCTTTCTCGCTTTTTCCACTTTCAAGTTTCTTTAGTTAGTTTCCTCAGACAAAAGGTTTCTTTGTAGCTACACAGTGGCCAGGTCCACAGAATGTTGCAGATAGCTGCTGAAAACATCCCTCCTCCACTTGAGAATGGCTTGCTCTCCCTCTCAAGCGGAGAGAGCTGGGATTCGATATTTAATTAAGTGCCTCTGTTCACTTGGCACTTAGAGGCACTAGGGGGCGTTAGTGCTCTACACCCGGTGAAATGCCTGTTTCGTTTGTGATTTTCCTTTGTGAAAAACAACTATCCACAAAGTGTTTTGTGCCAATTTTCCATCCTTTTAGATTGTCGGAAAGCATTTTACCTACGTAGAAACAGAAAACGAATAGAAAGAGCGTTGCTTTGCGTTTAATAAAAGCTTAGGGCGGTCTCGGTGGTACGTTAGTGAAGTTATCTGGGGACACCTTAGCCACGTACATTGTGTTGGAGAGGCACCGAGAATTCAGGAGTTCTCAAAGTTCGAGGACACAGTTGCCTTACACGTAGGCTCGGTGGCAGCCGTGGACATGGCAGTGATTTGGAGAATGTTGTATTAGTCGGCTCTTGCTGTGATAATGCTTTGCAACAAATCTCCCCAAAACTCACTTACGTAAAGAAGAATCTAGTTTCCTCGGACCTGTGGGCTAGCTGCAGCGGCTCTCTTGTAGACCTCTCGATGGCGGGTGTTGCTCCATGCCGTGGGTCAGTTTGAGGTCTCTCCCGCACACCTTGCCGTGGAGCCCAACTGTGAGGCTGCAGGTCCCCGTCTTCTCGCAGAGTTCACTGGAAGGTAAGAGGTGAGCCCAACCACACAAGGCCACGTAAGGCCTCTGCGACTCATTGAAGGCCATCGTGTCTTCCCTTGGCCTCCTGGGAACCCCCTGGCCCCAGGATGCAGCTTCCGTAGCCCAGGGCAACCGGCGGAGGGGGGCGGGCGGGGCTGCAGGAGGGTGGAACGCCGAGGTCACAGAGGGTGTGGGTGTGGCCACCTCTGCTGTGACTGAACCAAGGGCAGGGGGGCAGGGGGTCCAGGGCAGGGCCCTCAGAGCCCGGTAGGCCCAGGGGGGCGGCGCAAGCACCTAGGCCCAGGCCGAAGAGCGCCTTCTTGGTCTGCGCGGCAGGCCGGCCTCTCGCCTTGCCACTCAGGCCGCCCTCCCACTTGAAGTGTGTGTGGCACGCGTCCGCGGAGTACACCTCGCTGCACAGGTAGCCGTGGGACTGGGCGTCGTAGCTTCCTGCGGGGCGGCCGGAGGTCCCGCAGGCGGGTGGGTCCCTGGCACAGATGCGCGGAGCGGCTCCCGCCCGGCCCCCCGAGAACCATCGCCGTTCCGTAAGGCGGGGCGCCTGCTTCAGAATGTAAATCACGTGTCCGCTCTATGGATATGCTGTTTAGTTTACTAGGCAAGACTTTCTTGGTGAAAGAAGCAGCGTTGGCTTGCATTCTCGAGCAGGCTTCTCATCTGGCTGTGCCCTGGTACGCTCTCTCTGGGTGTGCTAGTCCGCAGGGCAGGGCATCCCCTGGGCAGGGTGGAGCGTGATCTCTGCGGCCTCGTCCTGCAGCTCCTTCCTTTCATTCTCAATCATCCTGCCCACGGTGGCCTCCTCTCAGGCCTGCATACTTACAACGGCGCATTGCCCGTGCTGCCCCTCTGCAGGAAGTGTCCCTCTGTTTAGTTTGCAGCTGACTGATGCCGCCTCACCCTTCTCATCTCTTCTCAGGTGTCACTTGGTCAAGAAAGCGTCCCCTTACCTACTCAACTCATCACGTCCCCCTACCGTAGCTCACGTGACACCACGCACCTCTCGCTTATGGCCGTCGTCGCCTTTCACATCCAGTTTCAGGTAGGTAAGTTTACCCCGTGGTCCGTGAGGAAGAAGAGATCACGCCTGTTTTGCTTACTCTTGATTCCCAGCGACTAGCCCGGTTACTGATAACCTCTGTTAGAGGAGAGAAAGGAATGCACCCAATCCCTGGTGAAGCCCTGACCGTTTTCCTTTCTAGTGTCCCTCGTACTCCTCCCTGCCATCTGTGTCGCCCTTACTCCGCGCCTACCGTTTATGAGTTTACACCTGGGTTACGGTGACTGCTTCGGAGAATCGCATGCCTTTCTACCTCCCTCGCTGCGACCTCTCCCACGCCTCCCAGGGCTCTTGGGTTATGCCCTTGCCCTCTTCCGAGCCGTCCCTGGCACCCGCTGTCATCCCCATACGGCCAAGCTCCTAAGACTGACACTCAAGGCCCTCCGTAATTTGGCTTCAGTTTCACTTTCTAGACGTTTCAAGGAAGAGCGGGGTCTAAATATCTGTGCACCTCTGCTCCGTTTCATATCTACCCACGAGGTTAATTTTTTTGTTTCTTCCAGTCCACCTATTTTGCACCTCCTTCTCTGCGAAGACTTCACTGAGAATCCAAGCGATTTGTGGATCCCTTCTCTCCCCTGAAGCTGTAAACAGTTTAACAAGACATGTGCGGAACTGCCGTAAGGTAATCTACATCTTGTCTCCCTCTCTGGTATCTAACCTCCGTGCGAGTGGGGTACGTCTCCGTGTTCTGTGCGGTTTTCAGCACAGTACTCTCTACACGTAGAGGATATTTGCTTTGGTAAGTGAACGAATAAGTGAATGAGTCTCCAAGATAAGGGTATTGTCTCATTCTTTCTCGCTTTTTCCACTTTCAAGTTTCTTTAGTTAGTTTCCTCAGACAAAAGGTTTCTTTGTAGCTACACAGTGGCCAGGTCCACAGAATGTTGCAGATAGCTGCTGAAAACATCCCTCCTCCACTTGAGAATGGCTTGCTCTCCCTCTCAAGCGGAGAGAGCTGGGATTCGATATTTAATTAAGTGCCTCTGTTCACTTGGCATTTAGAGGCACTAGGGGGCGTTAGTGCTCTACAGCCGGTGAAATGCCTGTTTCGTTTGTGATTTTCCTTTGTGGAAAACAACTATCCACAGAGTGTTTTGTGCCAATTTTCCATCCTTTTAGATTGTCGGAAAGCATTTTACCTACGTAGAAACAGAAAACGAATAGAAAGAGCGTTGCTTTGCGTTTAATAAAAGCTTAGGGTGGTCTCGGTGGTACGTTAGTGAAGTTATCTGGGGACACCTTAGCCACGTACATTGTGTTGGAGAGGCACCGAGAATTCAGGAGTTCTCAAAGTTCGAGGACACAGTTGCCTTACACGTAGGCTCGGTGGCAGCCGTGGACATGGCAGTGATTTGGAGAATGTTGTATTAGTCGGCTCTTGCTGTGATAATGCTTTGCAACAAATCTCCCCAAAACTCACTTACGTAAAGAAGAATCTAGTTTCCTCGGACCTGTGGGCTAGCTGCAGCGGCTCTCTTGTAGACCTCTCGATGGCGGGTGTTGCTCCATGCCGTGGGTCAGTTTGAGGTCTGTCCCGCACACCTTACCGTGGAGCCCAACTGTGAGGCTGCAGGTCCCCGTCTTCTCGCAGAGTTCACTGAAAGGTAAGAGGTGAGCTCAACCACACAAGGCCACGTAAGGCCTCTGCGACTCATTGAAGGCCATCGTGTCTTCCCTTGGCCTCCTGGGAACCCCCTGGCCCCAGGATGCAGCTTCCGTAGCCCAGGGCAACCGGCGGAGGGGGGCGGGCGGGGCTGCAGGAGGGTGGAACGCAGAGGTCACAGAGGGTGTGGGTGTGGCCACCTCTGCTGTGACTGAACCAAGGGCAGGGGGGCAGGGGGTCCAGGGCAGGGCCCTCAGAGCCCGGTAGGCCCAGGGGGGCGGCGCAAGCACCTAGGCCCAGGCCTAAGAGCGCCTTCTTGGTCTGCCGCGGCAGGCCGGCCTCTCGCCTTGCCACTCAGGCCGCCCTCCCACTTGAAGTGTGTGTGGCACACGTCCGCGGAGTACACCTCGCTGCACAGGTAGCCGTGGGACTGGGCGTCGTAGCTTCCTGCGGGGCGGCCGGAGGTCCCGCAGGCGGGTGGGTCCCTGGCACAGACGCGCGGAACGGCTCCCGCCCGGCCCCCCTGAGAACCGTCGCCGTTCCGTAAGGCGGGGCGCCTGCTTCAGAATGTAAATCACGTGTCCGCTCTATGGATACGCTGTTTAGTTTACCAGGCAAGACTTTCTTGGTGAAAGAAGCAGCGTTGGCTTGCATTCTCGAGCAGGCTTCTCATCTGGCTGTGCCCTGGTACGCTCTCTCTGGGTGTGCTAGTCCGCAGGGCAGGGCATCCCCTGGGCAGGGTGGAGCGTGATCTCTGCGGCCTCGTCCTGCAGCTCCTTCCTTTCATTCTCAATCATCCTGCCCACGGTGGCCTCCTCTCAGGCCTGCATACTTACAACGGCGCATTGCCCGTGCTGCCCCTCTGCAGGAAGTGTCCCTCTGTTTAGTTTGCAGCTGACTGATGCCGCCTCACCCTTCTCATCTCTTCTCAGGTGTCACTTGGTCAAGAAAGCGTCCCCTTACCTACTCAACTCATCACGTCCCCCTACCGTAGCTCACGTGACACCACACACCTCTCGCTTATGGCCGTCGTCGCCTTTCACATCCAGTTTCAGGTAGGTAAGTTTACCCCGTGGTCCGTGAGGAAGAAGAGATCACGCCTGTTTTGCTTACTCTTGATTCCCAGCGACTAGCCCGGTTACTGATAACCTCTGTTAGAGGAGAGAAAGGAATGCACCCAATCCCTGGTGAAGCCCTGACCGTTTTCCTTTCTAGTGTCCCTCGTACTCCTCCCTGCCATCTGTGTCGCCCTTACTCCGCGTCTACCGTTTATGAGTTTACACCTGGGTTACGGTGACTGCTTCGGAGAATCGCATGCCTTTCTACCTCCCTCGCTGCGACCTCTCCCACGCCTCCCAGGGCTCTTGGGTTATGCCCTTGCCCTCTTCCGAGCCGTCCCTGGCACCCGCTGTCATCCCCATACGGCCAAGCTCCTAAGACTGACACTCAAGGCCCTCCGTAATCTGGCTTCAGTTTCACTTTATAGACGTTTCAAGGAAGAATGGGGTCTAAATATCTGTGCACCTCTGCTCCGTTTCATATCTACCCACGAGGTTGATTTTTTTGTTTCTTCCAGTCCACCTATTTTGGACCTCCTTCTCTGCGAAGAGTTCACTGAGAATCCAAGCGATTTGTGGATCCCTTCTCTCCCCTGAAGCTGTAAACAGTTTAACAAGACATGTGCGGAACTGCCGTAAGGTAATCTACATCTTGTCTCCCTCTCTGGTATCTAACCTCCCCGCGAGTGGGGGTACGTCTCCGTGTTCTGTGCGGTTTTCAGCACAGTACTCTCTGCACGTAGTGGATATTTGCTTTGGTAAGTGGACGAATAAGTGAATGAGTCACCAAGATAAGGGTATTGTCTCATTCTTTCTCGCTTTTTCCACTTTCAAGTTTCTTTAGTTAGTTTCCTCAGACAAAAGGTTTCTTTGTAGCTACACAGTGGCCAGGTCCACAGAATGTTGCAGATAGCTGCTGAAAACATCCCTCCTCCACTTGAGAATGGCTTGCTCTCCCTCTCAAGCGGAGAGAGCTGGAATTCGATATTTAATTAAGTGCCTCTGTTCACTTGGCACTTAGAGGCACTAGGGGGCGTTAGTGCTCTACACCCGGTGAAATGCCTGTTTCGTTTGTGATTTTCCTTTGTGAAAAACAACTATCCACAAAGTGTTTTGTGCCAATTTTCCATCCTTTTAGATTGTCGGAAAGCATTTTACCTACGTAGAAACAGAAAACGAATAGAAAGAGCGTTGCTTTGCGTTTAATAAAAGCTTAGGGCGGTCTCGGTGGTACGTTAGTGAAGTTATCTGGGGACACCTTAGCCACGTACATTGTGTTGGAGAGGCACCGAGAATTCAGGAGTTCTCAAAGTTCGAGGACACAGTTGCCTTACACGTAGGCTCGGTGGCAGCCGTGGACATGGCAGTGATTTGGAGAATGTTGTATTAGTCGGCTCTTGCTGTGATAATGCTTTGCAACAAATCTCCCCAAAACTCACTTACGTAAAGAAGAATCTAGTTTCCTCGGACCTGTGGGCTAGCTGCAGCGGCTCTCTTGTAGACCTCTCGATGGCGGGTGTTGCTCCATGCCGTGGGTCAGTTTGAGGTCTCTCCCGCACACCTTGCCGTGGAGCCCAACTGTGAGGCTGCAGGTCCCCGTCTTCTCGCAGAGTTCACTGGAAGGTAAGAGGTGAGCCCAACCACACAAGGCCACGTAAGGCCTCTGCGACTCATTGAAGGCCATCGTGTCTTCCCTTGGCCTCCTGGGAACCCCCTGGCCCCAGGATGCAGCTTCCGTAGCCCAGGGCAACCGGCGGAGGGGGGCGGGCGGGGCTGCAGGAGGGTGGAACGCCGAGGTCACAGAGGGTGTGGGTGTGGCCACCTCTGCTGTGACTGAACCAAGGGCAGGGGGGCAGGGGGTCCAGGGCAGGGCCCTCAGAGCCCGGTAGGCCCAGGGGGGCGGCGCAAGCACCTAGGCCCAGGCCGAAGAGCGCCTTCTTGGTCTGCGCGGCAGGCCGGCCTCTCGCCTTGCCACTCAGGCCGCCCTCCCACTTGAAGTGTGTGTGGCACGCGTCCGCGGAGTACACCTCGCTGCACAGGTAGCCGTGGGACTGGGCGTCGTAGCTTCCTGCGGGGCGGCCGGAGGTCCCGCAGGCGGGTGGGTCCCTGGCACAGATGCGCGGAGCGGCTCCCGCCCGGCCCCCCGAGAACCATCGCCGTTCCGTAAGGCGGGGCGCCTGCTTCAGAATGTAAATCACGTGTCCGCTCTATGGATATGCTGTTTAGTTTACTAGGCAAGACTTTCTTGGTGAAAGAAGCAGCGTTGGCTTGCATTCTCGAGCAGGCTTCTCATCTGGCTGTGCCCTGGTACGCTCTCTCTGGGTGTGCTAGTCCGCAGGGCAGGGCATCCCCTGGGCAGGGTGGAGCGTGATCTCTGCGGCCTCGTCCTGCAGCTCCTTCCTTTCATTCTCAATCATCCTGCCCACGGTGGCCTCCTCTCAGGCCTGCATACTTACAACGGCGCATTGCCCGTGCTGCCCCTCTGCAGGAAGTGTCCCTCTGTTTAGTTTGCAGCTGACTGATGCCGCCTCACCCTTCTCATCTCTTCTCAGGTGTCACTTGGTCAAGAAAGCGTCCCCTTACCTACTCAACTCATCACGTCCCCCTACCGTAGCTCACGTGACACCACGCACCTCTCGCTTATGGCCGTCGTCGCCTTTCACATCCAGTTTCAGGTAGGTAAGTTTACCCCGTGGTCCGTGAGGAAGAAGAGATCACGCCTGTTTTGCTTACTCTTGATTCCCAGCGACTAGCCCGGTTACTGATAACCTCTGTTAGAGGAGAGAAAGGAATGCACCCAATCCCTGGTGAAGCCCTGACCGTTTTCCTTTCTAGTGTCCCTCGTACTCCTCCCTGCCATCTGTGTCGCCCTTACTCCGCGCCTACCGTTTATGAGTTTACACCTGGGTTACGGTGACTGCTTCGGAGAATCGCATGCCTTTCTACCTCCCTCGCTGCGACCTCTCCCACGCCTCCCAGGGCTCTTGGGTTATGCCCTTGCCCTCTTCCGAGCCGTCCGTGGCACCCGCTGTCATCCCCATACGGCCAAGCTCCTAAGACTGACACTCAAGGCCCTCCGTAATTTGGCTTCAGTTTCACTTTCTAGACGTTTCAAGGAAGGGCGGGGTCTAAATATCTGTGCACCTCTGCTCCGTTTCATATCTACCCACGAGGTTAATTTTTTTGTTTCTTCCAGTCCACCTATTTTGCACCTCCTTCTCTGCGAAGACTTCACTGAGAATCCAAGCGATTTGTGGATCCCTTCTCTCCCCTGAAGCTGTAAACAGTTTAACAAGACATGTGCGGAACTGCCGTAAGGTAATCTACATCTTGTCTCCCTCTCTGGTATCTAACCTCCCCGCGAGTGGGGGTACGTCTCCGTGTTCTGTGCGGTTTTCAGCACAGTACTCTCTGCACGTAGTGGATATTTGCTTTGGTAAGTGGACGAATAAGTGAATGAGTCACCAAGATAAGGGTATTGTCTCATTCTTTCTCGCTTTTTCCACTTTCAAGTTTCTTTAGTTAGTTTCCTCAGACAAAAGGTTTCTTTGTAGCTACACAGTGGCCAGGTCCACAGAATGTTGCAGATAGCTGCTGAAAACATCCCTCCTCCACTTGAGAATGGCTTGCTCTCCCTCTCAAGCGGAGAGAGCTGGAATTCGATATTTAATTAAGTGCCTCTGTTCACTTGGCACTTAGAGGCACTAGGGGGCGTTAGTGCTCTACACCCGGTGAAATGCCTGTTTCGTTTGTGATTTTCCTTTGTGAAAAACAACTATCCACAAAGTGTTTTGTGCCAATTTTCCATCCTTTTAGATTGTCGGAAAGCATTTTACCTACGTAGAAACAGAAAACGAATAGAAAGAGCGTTGCTTTGCGTTTAATAAAAGCTTAGGGCGGTCTCGGTGGTACGTTAGTGAAGTTATCTGGGGACACCTTAGCCACGTACATTGTGTTGGAGAGGCACCGAGAATTCAGGAGTTCTCAAAGTTCGAGGACACAGTTGCCTTACACGTAGGCTCGGTGGCAGCCGTGGACATGGCAGTGATTTGGAGAATGTTGTATTAGTCGGCTCTTGCTGTGATAATGCTTTGCAACAAATCTCCCCAAAACTCACTTACGTAAAGAAGAATCTAGTTTCCTCGGACCTGTGGGCTAGCTGCAGCGGCTCTCTTGTAGACCTCTCGATGGCGGGTGTTGCTCCATGCCGTGGGTCAGTTTGAGGTCTCTCCCGCACACCTTGCCGTGGAGCCCAACTGTGAGGCTGCAGGTCCCCGTCTTCTCGCAGAGTTCACTGGAAGGTAAGAGGTGAGCCCAACCACACAAGGCCACGTAAGGCCTCTGCGACTCATTGAAGGCCATCGTGTCTTCCCTTGGCCTCCTGGGAACCCCCTGGCCCCAGGATGCAGCTTCCGTAGCCCAGGGCAACCGGCGGAGGGGGGCGGGCGGGGCTGCAGGAGGGTGGAACGCCGAGGTCACAGAGGGTGTGGGTGTGGCCACCTCTGCTGTGACTGAACCAAGGGCAGGGGGGCAGGGGGTCCAGGGCAGGGCCCTCAGAGCCCGGTAGGCCCAGGGGGGCGGCGCAAGCACCTAGGCCCAGGCCGAAGAGCGCCTTCTTGGTCTGCGCGGCAGGCCGGCCTCTCGCCTTGCCACTCAGGCCGCCCTCCCACTTGAAGTGTGTGTGGCACGCGTCCGCGGAGTACACCTCGCTGCACAGGTAGCCGTGGGACTGGGCGTCGTAGCTTCCTGCGGGGCGGCCGGAGGTCCCGCAGGCGGGTGGGTCCCTGGCACAGATGCGCGGAGCGGCTCCCGCCCGGCCCCCCGAGAACCATCGCCGTTCCGTAAGGCGGGGCGCCTGCTTCAGAATGTAAATCACGTGTCCGCTCTATGGATATGCTGTTTAGTTTACTAGGCAAGACTTTCTTGGTGAAAGAAGCAGCGTTGGCTTGCATTCTCGAGCAGGCTTCTCATCTGGCTGTGCCCTGGTACGCTCTCTCTGGGTGTGCTAGTCCGCAGGGCAGGGCATCCCCTGGGCAGGGTGGAGCGTGATCTCTGCGGCCTCGTCCTGCAGCTCCTTCCTTTCATTCTCAATCATCCTGCCCACGGTGGCCTCCTCTCAGGCCTGCATACTTACAACGGCGCATTGCCCGTGCTGCCCCTCTGCAGGAAGTGTCCCTCTGTTTAGTTTGCAGCTGACTGATGCCGCCTCACCCTTCTCATCTCTTCTCAGGTGTCACTTGGTCAAGAAAGCGTCCCCTTACCTACTCAACTCATCACGTCCCCCTACCGTAGCTCACGTGACACCACGCACCTCTCGCTTATGGCCGTCGTCGCCTTTCACATCCAGTTTCAGGTAGGTAAGTTTACCCCGTGGTCCGTGAGGAAGAAGAGATCACGCCTGTTTTGCTTACTCTTGATTCCCAGCGACTAGCCCGGTTACTGATAACCTCTGTTAGAGGAGAGAAAGGAATGCACCCAATCCCTGGTGAAGCCCTGACCGTTTTCCTTTCTAGTGTCCCTCGTACTCCTCCCTGCCATCTGTGTCGCCCTTACTCCGCGTCTACCGTTTATGAGTTTACACCTGGGTTACGGTGACTGCTTCGGAGAATCGCATGCCTTTCTACCTCCCTCGCTGCGACCTCTCCCACGCCTCCCAGGGCTCTTGGGTTATGCCCTTGCCCTCTTCCGAGCCGTCCGTGGCACCCGCTGTCATCCCCATACGGCCAAGCTCCTAAGACTGACACTCAAGGCCCTCCGTAATTTGGCTTCAGTTTCACTTTCTAGACGTTTCAAGGAAGAGCGGGGTCTAAATATCTGTGCACCTCTGCTCCGTTTCATATCTACCCACGAGGTTAATTTTTTTGTCTCTTCCAGTCCACCTATTTTGCACCTCCTTCTCTGCGAAGACTTCACTGAGAATCCAAGCGATTTGTGGATCCCTTCTCTCCCCTGAAGCTGTAAACAGTTTAACAAGACATGTGCGGAACTGCCGTAAGGTAATCTACATCTTGTCTCCCTCTCTGGTATCTAACCTCCCTGCGAATGGGGGTACGTCTCTGTGTTCTGTGCGGTTTTCAGCACGGTACTCTCTGCACGTAGTGGATATTTGCTTTGGTAAGTGGACGAATAAGTGAATGAGTCACCAAGATAAGGGTATTGTCTCATTCTTTCTCGCTTTTTCCACTTTCAAGTTTCTTTAGTTAGTTTCCTCAGACAAAAGGTTTCTTTGTAGCTACACAGTGGCCAGGTCCACAGAATGTTGCAGATAGCTGCTGAAAACATCCCTCCTCCACTTGAGAATGGCTTGCTCTCCCTCTCAAGCGGAGAGAGCTGGAATTCGATATTTAATTAAGTGCCTCTGTTCACTTGGCACTTAGAGGCACTAGGGGGCGTTAGTGCTCTACACCCGGTGAAATGCCTGTTTCGTTTGTGATTTTCCTTTGTGAAAAACAACTATCCACAGAGTGTTTTGTGCCAATTTTCCATCCTTTTAGATTGTCGGAAAGCATTTTACCTACGTAGAAACAGAAAACGAATAGAAAGAGCGTTGCTTTGCGTTTAATAAAAGCTTAGGGCGGTCTCGGTGGTACGTTAGTGAAGTTATCTGGGGACACCTTAGCCACGTACATTGTGTTGGAGAGGCACCGAGAATTCAGGAGTTCTCAAAGTTCGAGGACACAGTTGCCTTACACGTAGGCTCGGTGGCAGCCGTGGACATGGCAGTGATTTGGAGAATGTTGTATTAGTCGGCTCTTGCTGTGATAATGCTTTGCAACAAATCTCCCCAAAACTCACTTACGTAAAGAAGAATCTAGTTTCCTCGGACCTGTGGGCTAGCTGCAGCGGCTCTCTTGTAGACCTCTCGATGGCGGGTGTTGCTCCATGCCGTGGGTCAGTTTGAGGTCTCTCCCGCACACCTTGCCGTGGAGCCCAACTGTGAGGCTGCAGGTCCCCGTCTTCTCGCAGAGTTCACTGGAAGGTAAGAGGTGAGCCCAACCACACAAGGCCACGTAAGGCCTCTGCGACTCATTGAAGGCCATCGTGTCTTCCCTTGGCCTCCTGGGAACCCCCTGGCCCCAGGATGCAGCTTCCGTAGCCCAGGGCAACCGGCGGAGGGGGGCGGGCGGGGCTGCAGGAGGGTGGAACGCCGAGGTCACAGAGGGTGTGGGTGTGGCCACCTCTGCTGTGACTGAACCAAGGGCAGGGGGGCAGGGGGTCCAGGGCAGGGCCCTCAGAGCCCGGTAGGCCCAGGGGGGCGGCGCAAGCACCTAGGCCCAGGCCGAAGAGCGCCTTCTTGGTCTGCCGCGGCAGGCCGGCCTCTCGCCTTGCCACTCAGGCCGCCCTCCCACTTGAAGTGTGTGTGGCACGCGTCCGCGGAGTACACCTCGCTGCACAGGTAGCCGTGGGACTGGGCGTCGTAGCTTCCTGCGGGGCGGCCGGAGGTCCCGCAGGCGGGTGGGTCCCTGGCACAGATGCGCGGAGCGGCTCCCGCCCGGCCCCCCGAGAACCATCGCCGTTCCGTAAGGCGGGGCGCCTGCTTCAGAATGTAAATCACGTGTCCGCTCTATGGATATGCTGTTTAGTTTACTAGGCAAGACTTTCTTGGTGAAAGAAGCAGCGTTGGCTTGCATTCTCGAGCAGGCTTCTCATCTGGCTGTGCCCTGGTACGCTCTCTCTGGGTGTGCTAGTCCGCAGGGCAGGGCATCCCCTGGGCAGGTTGGAGCGTGATCTCTGCGGCCTCGTCCTGCAGCTCCTTCCTTTCATTCTCAATCATCCTGCCCACGGTGGCCTCCTCTCAGGCCTGCATACTTACAACGGCGCATTGCCCGTGCTGCCCCTCTGCAGGAAGTGTCCCTCTGTTTAGTTTGCAGCTGACTGATGCCGCCTCACCCTTCTCATCTCTTCTCAGGTGTCACTTGGTCAAGAAAGCGTCCCCTTACCTACTCAACTCATCACGTCCCCCTACCGTAGCTCACGTGACACCACGCACCTCTCGCTTATGGCCGTCGTCGCCTTTCACATCCAGTTTCAGGTAGGTAAGTTTACCCCGTGGTCCGTGAGGAAGAAGAGATCACGCCTGTTTTGCTTACTCTTGATTCCCAGCGACTAGCCCGGTTACTGATAACCTCTGTTAGAGGAGAGAAAGGAATGCACCCAATCCCTGGTGAAGCCCTGACCGTTTTCCTTTCTAGTGTCCCTCGTACTCCTCCCTGCCATCTGTGTCGCCCTTACTCCGCGTCTACCGTTTATGAGTTTACACCTGGGTTACGGTGACTGCTTCGGAGAATCGCATGCCTTTCTACCTCCCTCGCTGCGACCTCTCCCACGCCTCCCAGGGCTCTTGGGTTATGCCCTTGCCCTCTTCCGAGCCGTCCGTGGCACCCGCTGTCATCCCCATACGGCCAAGCTCCTAAGACTGACACTCTAGGCCCTCCGTAATTTGGCTTCAGTTTCACTTTCTAGACGTTTCAAGGAAGAGCGGGGTCTAAATATCTGTGCACCTCTGCTCCGTTTCATATCTACCCACGAGGTTAATTTTTTTGTTTCTTCCAGTCCACCTATTTTGCACCTCCTTCTCTGCGAAGACTTCACTGAGAATCCAAGCGATTTGTGGATCCCTTCTCTCCCCTGAAGCTGTAAACAGTTTAACAAGACATGTGCGGAACTGCCGTAAGGTAATCTACATCTTGTCTCCCTCTCTGGTATCTAACCTCCCCGCGAATGGGGGTACGTCTCCGTGTTCTGTGTGGTTTTCAGCACGGTACTCTCTGCACGTAGTGGATATTTGCTTTGGTAAGTGGACGAATAAGTGAATGAGTCACCAAGATAAGGGTATTGTCTCATTCTTTCTCGCTTTTTCCACTTTCAAGTTTCTTTAGTTAGTTTCCTCAGACAAAAGGTTTCTTTGTAGCTACACAGTGGCCAGGTCCACACAATGTTGCAGATAGCTGCTGAAAACATCCCTCCTCCACTTGAGAATGGCTTGCTCTCCCTCTCAAGCGGAGAGAGCTGGGATTCGATATTTAATTAAGTGCCTCTGTTCACTTGGCATTTAGAGGCACTAGGGGGCGTTAGTGCTCTACAGCCGGTGAAATGCCTGTTTCGTTTGTGATTTTCCTTTGTGGAAAACAACTATCCACAGAGTGTTTTGTGCCAATTTTCCATCCTTTTAGATTGTCGGAAAGCATTTTACCTACGTAGAAACAGAAAACGAATAGAAAGAGCGTTGCTTTGCGTTTAATAAAAGCTTAGGGTGGTCTCGGTGGTACGTTAGTGAAGTTATCTGGGGACACCTTAGCCACGTACATTGTGTTGGAGAGGCACCGAGAATTCAGGAGTTCTCAAAGTTCGAGGACACAGTTGCCTTACACGTAGGCTCGGTGGCAGCCGTGGACATGGCAGTGATTTGGAGAATGTTGTATTAGTCGGCTCTTGCTGTGATAATGCTTTGCAACAAATCTCCCCAAAACTCACTTACGTAAAGAAGAATCTAGTTTCCTCGGACCTGTGGGCTAGCTGCAGCGGCTCTCTTGTAGACCTCTCGATGGCGGGTGTTGCTCCATGCCGTGGGTCAGTTTGAGGTTTCTCCCGCACACCTTGCCGTGGAGCACAACTGTGAGGCTGCAGGTCCCCGTCTTCTCGCAGAGTTCACTGGAAGGTAAGAGGTGAGCCCAACCACACAAGGCCACGTAAGGCCTCTGCGACTCATTGAAGGCCATCGTGTCTTCCCTTGGCCTCCTGGGAACCCCCTGGTCCCAGGATGCAGCTTCCGTAGCCCAGGGCAACCGGCGGAGGGGGGCGGGCGGGGCTGCAGGAGGGTGGAATGCCGAGGTCACAGAGGGTGTGGGTGTGGCCACCTCTGCTGTGACTGAACCAAGGGCAGGGGGGCAGGGCGTCCAGGGCAGGGCCCTCAGAGCCCGGTAGGCCCAGGGGGGCGGCGCAAGCACCTAGGCCCAGGCCTAAGAGCGCCTTCTTGGTCTGCCGCGGCAGGCCGGCCTCTCGCCTTGCCACTCAGGCCGCCCTCCCACTTGAAGTGTGTGTGGCACGCGTCCGCGGAGTACACCTCGCTGCACAGGTAGCCGTGGGACTGGGCGTCGTAGCTTCCTGCGGGGCGGCCGGAGGTCCCGCAGGCGGGTGGGTCCCTGGCACAGACGCGCGGAGCGGCTCCCGCCCGGCCCCCCTGAGAACCGTCGCCGTTCCGTAAGGCGGGGCGCCTGCTTCAGAATGTAAATCACGTGTCCGCTCTATGGATACGCTGTTTAGTTTACCAGGCAAGACTTTCTTGGTGAAAGAAGCAGCGTTGGCTTGCATTCTCGAGCAGGCTTCTCATCTGGCTGTGCACTGGTACGCTCTCTCTGGGTGTGCTAGTCCGCAGGGCAGGGCATCCCCTGGGCAGGGTGGAGCGTGATCTCTGCGGCCTCGTCCTGCAGCTCCTTCCTTTCATTCTCAATCATCCTGCCCACGGTGGCCTCCTCTCAGGCCTGCATACTTACAACGGCGCATTGCCCGTGCTGCCCCTCTGCAGGAAGTGTCCCTCTGTTTAGTTTGCAGCTGACTGATGCCGCCTCACCCTTCTCATCTCTTCTCAGGTGTCACTTGGTCAAGAAAGCGTCCCCTTACCTACTCAACTCATCACGTCCCCCTACCGTAGCTCACGTGACACCACGCACCTCTCGCTTATGGCCGTCGTCGCCTTTCACATCCAGTTTCAGGTAGGTAAGTTTACCCCGTGGTCCGTGAGGAAGAAGAGATCACGCCTGTTTTGCTTACTCTTGATTCCCAGCGACTAGCCCGGTTACTGATAACCTCTGTTAGAGGAGAGAAAGGAATGCACCCAATCCCTGGTGAAGCCCTGACCGTTTTCCTTTCTAGTGTCCCTCGTACTCCTCCCTGCCATCTGTGTCGCCCTTACTCCGCGTCTACCGTTTATGAGTTTACACCTGGGTTACGGTGACTGCTTCGGAGAATCGCATGCCTTTCTACCTCCCTCGCTGCGACCTCTCCCACGCCTCCCAGGGCTCTTGGGTTATGCCCTTGCCCTCTTCCGAGCCGTCCGTGGCACCCGCTGTCATCCCCATACGGCCAAGCTCCTAAGACTGACACTCAAGGCCCTCCGTAATCTGGCTTCAGTTTCACTTTCTAGACGTTTCAAGGAAGAGCGGGGTCTAAATATCTGTGCACCTCTGCTCTGTTTCATATCTACCCACGAGGTTAATTTTTTTGTTTCTTCCAGTCCACCTATTTTGCACCTCCTTCTCTGCGAAGACTTCACTGAGAATCCAAGCGATTTGTGGATCCCTTCTCTCCCCTGAAGCTGTAAACAGTTTAACAAGACATGTGCGGAACTGCCGTAAGGTAATCTACATCTTGTCTCCCTCTCTGGTATCTAACCTCCCCGCGAATGGGGGTACGTCTCCGTGTTCTGTGTGGTTTTCAGCACGGTACTCTCTGCACGTAGTGGATATTTGCTTTGGTAAGTGGACGAATAAGTGAATGAGTCACCAAGATAAGGGTATTGTCTCATTCTTTCTCGCTTTTTCCACTTTCAAGTTTCTTTAGTTAGTTTCCTCAGACAAAAGGTTTCTTTGTAGCTACACAGTGGCCAGGTCCACAGAATGTTGCAGATAGCTGCTGAAAACATCCCTCCTCCACTTGAGAATGGCTTGCTCTCCCTCTCAAGCGGAGAGAGCTGGGATTCGATATTTAATTAAGTGCCTCTGTTCACTTGGCATTTAGAGGCACTAGGGGGCGTTAGTGCTCTACAGCCGGTGAAATGCCTGTTTCGTTTGTGATTTTCCTTTGTGGAAAACAACTATCCACAGAGTGTTTTGTGCCAATTTTCCATCCTTTTAGATTGTCGGAAAGCATTTTACCTACGTAGAAACAGAAAACGAATAGAAAGAGCGTTGCTTTGCGTTTAATAAAAGCTTAGGGTGGTCTCGGTGGTACGTTAGTGAAGTTATCTGGGGACACCTTAGCCACGTACATTGTGTTGGAGAGGCACCGAGAATTCAGGAGTTCTCAAAGTTCGAGGACACAGTTGCCTTACACGTAGGCTCGGTGGCAGCCGTGGACATGGCAGTGATTTGGAGAATGTTGTATTAGTCGGCTCTTGCTGTGATAATGCTTTGCAACAAATCTCCCCAAAACTCACTTACGTAAAGAAGAATCTAGTTTCCTCGGACCTGTGGGCTAGCTGCAGCGGCTCTCTTGTAGACCTCTCGATGGCGGGTGTTGCTCCATGCCGTGGGTCAGTTTGAGGTCTCTCCCGCACAACTTGCCGTGGAGCACAACTGTGAGGCTGCAGGTCCCCGTCTTCTCGCAGAGTTCACTGGAAGGTAAGAGGTGAGCCCAACCACACAAGGCCACGTAAGGCCTCTGCGACTCATTGAAGGCCATCGTGTCTTCCCTTGGCCTCCTGGGAACCCCCTGGTCCCAGGATGCAGCTTCCGTAGCCCAGGGCAACCGGCGGAGGGGGGCGGGCGGGGCTGCAGGAGGGTGGAATGCCGAGGTCACAGAGGGTGTGGGTGTGGCCACCTCTGCTGTGACTGAACCAAGGGCAGGGGGGCAGGGCGTCCAGGGCAGGGCCCTCAGAGCCCGGTAGGCCCAGGGGGGCGGCGCAAGCACCTAGGCCCAGGCCTAAGAGCGCCTTCTTGGTCTGCCGCGGCAGGCCGGCCTCTCGCCTTGCCACTCAGGCCGCCCTCCCACTTGAAGTGTGTGTGGCACGCGTCCGCGGAGTACACCTCGCTGCACAGGTAGCCGTGGGACTGGGCGTCGTAGCTTCCTGCGGGGCGGCCGGAGGTCCCGCAGGCGGGTGGGTCCCTGGCACAGACGCGCGGAGCGGCTCCCGCCCGGCCCCCCTGAGAACCGTCGCCGTTCCGTAAGGCGGGGCGCCTGCTTCAGAATGTAAATCACATGTCCGCTCTATGGATACGCTGTTTAGTTTACCAGGCAAGACTTTCTTGGTGAAAGAAGCAGCGTTGGCTTGCATTCTCGAGCAGGCTTCTCATCTGGCTGTGCCCTGGTACGCTCTCTCTGGGTGTGCTAGTCCGCAGGGCAGGGCATCCCCTGGGCAGGGTGGAGCGTGATCTCTGCGGCCTCGTCCTGCAGCTCCTTCCTTTCATTCTCAATCATCCTGCCCACGGTGGCCTCCTCTCAGGCCTGCATACTTACAACGGCGCATTGCCCGTGCTGCCCCTCTGCAGGAAGTGTCCCTCTGTTTAGTTTGCAGCTGACTGATGCCGCCTCACCCTTCTCATCTCTTCTCAGGTGTCACTTGGTCAAGAAAGCGTCCCCTTACCTACTCAACTCATCACGTCCCCCTACCGTAGCTCACGTGACACCACGCACCTCTCGCTTATGGCCGTCGTCGCCTTTCACATCCAGTTTCAGGTAGGTAAGTTTACCCCGTGGTCCGTGAGGAAGAAGAGATCACGCCTGTTTTGCTTACTCTTGATTCCCAGCGACTAGCCCGGTTACTGATAACCTCTGTTAGAGGAGAGAAAGGAATGCACCCAATCCCTGGTGAAGCCCTGACCGTTTTCCTTTCTAGTGTCCCTCGTACTCCTCCCTGCCATCTGTGTCGCCCTTACTCCGCGTCTACCGTTTATGAGTTTACACCTGGGTTACGGTGACTGCTTCGGAGAATCGCATGCCTTTCTACCTCCCTCGCTGCGACCTCTCCCACGCCTCCCAGGGCTCTTGGGTTATGCCCTTGCCCTCTTCCGAGCCGTCCGTGGCACCCGCTGTCATCCCCATACGGCCAAGCTCCTAAGACTGACACTCAAGGCCCTCCGTAATCTGGCTTCAGTTTCACTTTCTAGACGTTTCAAGGAAGAACGGGGTCTAAATATCTGTGCACCTCTGCTCCGTTTCATATCTACCCACGAGGTTGATTTTTTTGTTTCTTCCAGTCCACCTATTTTGGACCTCCTTCTCTGCGAAGACTTCACTGAGAATCCAAGCGATTTGTGGATCCCTTCTCTCCCCTGAAGCTGTAAACAGTTTAACAAGACATGTGCGGAACTGCCGTAAGGTAATCTACATCTTGTCTCCCTCTCTGGTATCTAACCTCCCCGCGAGTGGGGGTACGTCTCCGTGTTCTGTGCGGTTTTCAGCACGGTACTCTCTGCACGTAGTGGATATTTGCTTTGGTAAGTGGACGAATAAGTGAATGAGTCACCAAGATAAGGGTATTGTCTCATTCTTTCTCGCTTTTTCCACTTTCAAGTTTCTTTAGTTAGTTTCCTCAGACAAAAGGTTTCTTTGTAGCTACACAGTGGCCAGGTCCACAGAATGTTGCAGATAGCTGCTGAAAACATCCCTCCTCCACTTGAGAATGGCTTGCTCTCCCTCTCAAGCGGAGAGAGCTGGGATTCGATATTTAATTAAGTGCCTCTGTTCACTTGGCATTTAGAGGCACTAGGGGGCGTTAGTGCTCTACAGCCGGTGAAATGCCTGTTTCGTTTGTGATTTTCCTTTGTGGAAAACAACTATCCACAGAGTGTTTTGTGCCAATTTTCCATCCTTTTAGATTGTCGGAAAGCATTTTACCTACGTAGAAACAGAAAACGAATAGAAAGAGCGTTGCTTTGCGTTTAATAAAAGCTTAGGGTGGTCTCGGTGGTACGTTAGTGAAGTTATCTGGGGACACCTTAGCCACGTACATTGTGTTGGAGAGGCACCGAGAATTCAGGAGTTCTCAAAGTTCGAGGACACAGTTGCCTTACACGTAGGCTCGGTGGCAGCCGTGGACATGGCAGTGATTTGGAGAATGTTGTATTAGTCGGCTCTTGCTGTGATAATGCTTTGCAACAAATCTCCCCAAAACTCACTTACGTAAAGAAGAATCTAGTTTCCTCGGACCTGTGGGCTAGCTGCAGCGGCTCTCTTGTAGACCTCTCGATGGCGGGTGTTGCTCCATGCCGTGGGTCAGTTTGAGGTCTGTCCCGCACACCTTACCGTGGAGCCCAACTGTGAGGCTGCAGGTCCCCGTCTTCTCGCAGAGTTCACTGGAAGGTAAGAGGTGAGCCCAACCACACAAGGCCACGTAAGGCCTCTGGGACTCATTGAAGGCCATCGTGTCTTCCCTTGGCCTCCTGGGAACCCCCTGGCCCCAGGATGCAGCTTCCGTAGCCCAGGGCAACCGGCGGAGGGGGGCGGGCGGGGCTGCAGGAGGGTGGAATGCCGAGGTCACAGAGGGTGTGGGTGTGGCCACCTCTGCTGTGACTGAACCAAGGGCAGGGGGGCAGGGCGTCCAGGGCAGGGCCCTCAGAGCCCGGTAGGCCCAGGGGGGCGGCGCAAGCACCTAGGCCCAGGCCTAAGAGCGCCTTCTTGGTCTGCCGCGGCAGGCCGGCCTCTCGCCTTGCCACTCAGGCCGCCCTCCCACTTGAAGTGTGTGTGGCACGCGTCCGCGGAGTACACCTCGCTGCACAGGTAGCCGTGGGACTGGGCGTCGTAGCTTCCTGCGGGGCGGCCGGAGGTCCCGCAGGCGGGTGGGTCCCTGGCACAGACGCGCGGAGCGGCTCCCGCCCGGCCCCCCTGAGAACCGTCGCCGTTCCGTAAGGCGGGGCGCCTGCTTCAGAATGTAAATCACGTGTCCACTCTATGGATACGCTGTTTAGTTTACCAGGCAAGACTTTCTTGGTGAAAGAAGCAGCGTTGGCTTGCATTCTCGAGCAGGCTTCTCATCTGGCTGTGCCCTGGTACGCTCTCTCTGGGTGTGCTAGTCCGCAGGGCAGGGCATCCCCTGGGCAGGGTGGAGCGTGATCTCTGCGGCCTCGTCCTGCAGCTCCTTCCTTTCATTCTCAATCATCCTGCCCACGGTGGCCTCCTCTCAGGCCTGCATACTTACAACGGCGCATTGCCCGTGCTGCCCCTCTGCAGGAAGTGTCCCTCTGTTTAGTTTGCAGCTGACTGATGCCGCCTCACCCTTCTCATCTCTTCTCAGGTGTCACTTGGTCAAGAAAGCGTCCCCTTACCTACTCAACTCATCACGTCCCCCTACCGTAGCTCACGTGACACCACGCACCTCTCGCTTATGGCCGTCGTCGCCTTTCACATCCAGTTTCAGGTAGGTAAGTTTACCCCGTGGTCCGTGAGGAAGAAGAGATCACGCCTGTTTTGCTTACTCTTGATTCCCAGCGACTAGCCCGGTTACTGATAACCTCTGTTAGAGGAGAGAAAGGAATGCACCCAATCCCTGGTGAAGCCCTGACCGTTTTCCTTTCTAGTGTCCCTCGTACTCCTCCCTGCCATCTGTGTCGCCCTTACTCCGCGTCTACCGTTTATGAGTTTACACCTGGGTTACGGTGACTGCTTCGGAGAATCGCATGCCTTTCTACCTCCCTCGCTGCGACCTCTCCCACGCCTCCCAGGGCTCTTGGGTTATGCCCTTGCCCTCTTCCGAGCCGTCCGTGGCACCCGCTGTCATCCCCATACGGCCAAGCTCCTAAGACTGACACTCAAGGCCCTCCGTAATCTGGCTTCAGTTTCACTTTCTAGACGTTTCAAGGAAGAACGGGGTCTAAATATCTGTGCACCTCTGCTCCGTTTCATATCTACCCACGAGGTTGATTTTTTTGTTTCTTCCAGTCCACCTATTTTGGACCTCCTTCTCTGCGAAGACTTCACTGAGAATCCAAGCGATTTGTGGATCCCTTCTCTCCCCTGAAGCTGTAAACAGTTTAACAAGACATGTGCGGAACTGCCGTAAGGTAATCTACATCTTGTCTCCCTCTCTGGTATCTAACCTCCCCGCGAGTGGGGGTACGTCTCCGTGTTCTGTGCGGTTTTCAGCACGGTACTCTCTGCACGTAGTGGATATTTGCTTTGGTAAGTGGACGAATAAGTGAATGAGTCACCAAGATAAGGGTATTGTCTCATTCTTTCTCGCTTTTTCCACTTTCAAGTTTCTTTAGTTAGTTTCCTCAGACAAAAGGTTTCTTTGTAGCTACACAGTGGCCAGGTCCACAGAATGTTGCAGATAGCTGCTGAAAACATCCCTCCTCCACTTGAGAATGGCTTGCTCTCCCTCTCAAGCGGAGAGAGCTGGGATTCGATATTTAATTAAGTGCCTCTGTTCACTTGGCATTTAGAGGCACTAGGGGGCGTTAGTGCTCTACAGCCGGTGAAATGCCTGTTTCGTTTGTGATTTTCCTTTGTGGAAAACAACTATCCACAGAGTGTTTTGTGCCAATTTTCCATCCTTTTAGATTGTCGGAAAGCATTTTACCTACGTAGAAACAGAAAACGAATAGAAAGAGCGTTGCTTTGCGTTTAATAAAAGCTTAGGGTGGTCTCGGTGGTACGTTAGTGAAGTTATCTGGGGACACCTTAGCCACGTACATTGTGTTGGAGAGGCACCGAGAATTCAGGAGTTCTCAAAGTTCGAGGACACAGTTGCCTTACACGTAGGCTCGGTGGCAGCCGTGGACATGGCAGTGATTTGGAGAATGTTGTATTAGTCGGCTCTTGCTGTGATAATGCTTTGCAACAAATCTCCCCAAAACTCACTTACGTAAAGAAGAATCTAGTTTCCTCGGACCTGTGGGCTAGCTGCAGCGGCTCTCTTGTAGACCTCTCGATGGCGGGTGTTGCTCCATGCCGTGGGTCAGTTTGAGGTCTGTCCCGCACACCTTACCGTGGAGCCCAACTGTGAGGCTGCAGGTCCCCGTCTTCTCGCAGAGTTCACTGGAAGGTAAGAGGTGAGCCCAACCACACAAGGCCACGTAAGGCCTCTGGGACTCATTGAAGGCCATCGTGTCTTCCCTTGGCCTCCTGGGAACCCCCTGGCCCCAGGATGCAGCTTCCGTAGCCCAGGGCAACCGGCGGAGGGGGGCGGGCGGGGCTGCAGGAGGGTGGAATGCCGAGGTCACAGAGGGTGTGGGTGTGGCCACCTCTGCTGTGACTGAACCAAGGGCAGGGGGGCAGGGCGTCCAGGGCAGGGCCCTCAGAGCCCGGTAGGCCCAGGGGGGCGGCGCAAGCACCTAGGCCCAGGCCTAAGAGCGCCTTCTTGGTCTGCCGCGGCAGGCCGGCCTCTCGCCTTGCCACTCAGGCCGCCCTCCCACTTGAAGTGTGTGTGGCACGCGTCCGCGGAGTACACCTCGCTGCACAGGTAGCCGTGGGACTGGGCGTCGTAGCTTCCTGCGGGGCGGCCGGAGGTCCCGCAGGCGGGTGGGTCCCTGGCACAGACGCGCGGAGCGGCTCCCGCCCGGCCCCCCTGAGAACCGTCGCCGTTCCGTAAGGCGGGGCGCCTGCTTCAGAATGTAAATCACGTGTCCGCTCTATGGATACGCTGTTTAGTTTACCAGGCAAGACTTTCTTGGTGAAAGAAGCAGCGTTGGCTTGCATTCTCGAGCAGGCTTCTCATCTGGCTGTGCCCTGGTACGCTCTCTCTGGGTGTGCTAGTCCGCAGGGCAGGGCATCCCCTGGGCAGGGTGGAGCGTGATCTCTGCGGCCTCGTCCTGCAGCTCCTTCCTTTCATTCTCAATCATCCTGCCCACGGTGGCCTCCTCTCAGGCCTGCATACTTACAACGGCGCATTGCCCGTGCTGCCCCTCTGCAGGAAGTGTCCCTCTGTTTAGTTTGCAGCTGACTGATGCCGCCTCACCCTTCTCATCTCTTCTCAGGTGTCACTTGGTCAAGAAAGCGTCCCCTTACCTACTCAACTCATCACGTCCCCCTACCGTAGCTCACGTGACACCACGCACCTCTCGCTTATGGCCGTCGTCGCCTTTCACATCCAGTTTCAGGTAGGTAAGTTTACCCCGTGGTCCGTGAGGAAGAAGAGATCACGCCTGTTTTGCTTACTCTTGATTCCCAGCGACTAGCCCGGTTACTGATAACCTCTGTTAGAGGAGAGAAAGGAATGCACCCAATCCCTGGTGAAGCCCTGACCGTTTTCCTTTCTAGTGTCCCTCGTACTCCTCCCTGCCATCTGTGTCGCCCTTACTCCGCGTCTACCGTTTATGAGTTTACACCTGGGTTACGGTGACTGCTTCGGAGAATCGCATGCCTTTCTACCTCCCTCGCTGCGACCTCTCCCACGCCTCCCAGGGCTCTTGGGTTATGCCCTTGCCCTCTTCCGAGCCGTCCGTGGCACCCGCTGTCATCCCCATACGGCCAAGCTCCTAAGACTGACACTCAAGGCCCTCCGTAATCTGGCTTCAGTTTCACTTTCTAGACGTTTCAAGGAAGAACGGGGTCTAAATATCTGTGCACCTCTGCTCCGTTTCATATCTACCCACGAGGTTGATTTTTTTGTTTCTTCCAGTCCACCTATTTTGGACCTCCTTCTCTGCGAAGACTTCACTGAGAATCCAAGCGATTTGTGGATCCCTTCTCTCCCCTGAAGCTGTAAACAGTTTAACAAGACATGTGCGGAACTGCCGTAAGGTAATCTACATCTTGTCTCCCTCTCTGGTATCTAACCTCCCCGCGAGTGGGGGTACGTCTCCGTGTTCTGTGCGGTTTTCAGCACGGTACTCTCTGCACGTAGTGGATATTTGCTTTGGTAAGTGGACGAATAAGTGAATGAGTCACCAAGATAAGGGTATTGTCTCATTCTTTCTCGCTTTTTCCACTTTCAAGTTTCTTTAGTTAGTTTCCTCAGACAAAAGGTTTCTTTGTAGCTACACAGTGGCCAGGTCCACAGAATGTTGCAGATAGCTGCTGAAAACATCCCTCCTCCACTTGAGAATGGCTTGCTCTCCCTCTCAAGCGGAGAGAGCTGGGATTCGATATTTAATTAAGTGCCTCTGTTCACTTGGCATTTAGAGGCACTAGGGGGCGTTAGTGCTCTACAGCCGGTGAAATGCCTGTTTCGTTTGTGATTTTCCTTTGTGGAAAACAACTATCCACAGAGTGTTTTGTGCCAATTTTCCATCCTTTTAGATTGTCGGAAAGCATTTTACCTACGTAGAAACAGAAAACGAATAGAAAGAGCGTTGCTTTGCGTTTAATAAAAGCTTAGGGTGGTCTCGGTGGTACGTTAGTGAAGTTATCTGGGGACACCTTAGCCACGTACATTGTGTTGGAGAGGCACCGAGAATTCAGGAGTTCTCAAAGTTCGAGGACACAGTTGCCTTACACGTAGGCTCGGTGGCAGCCGTGGACATGGCAGTGATTTGGAGAATGTTGTATTAGTCGGCTCTTGCTGTGATAATGCTTTGCAACAAATCTCCCCAAAACTCACTTACGTAAAGAAGAATCTAGTTTCCTCGGACCTGTGGGCTAGCTGCAGCGGCTCTCTTGTAGACCTCTCGATGGCGGGTGTTGCTCCATGCCGTGGGTCAGTTTGAGGTCTGTCCCGCACACCTTACCGTGGAGCCCAACTGTGAGGCTGCAGGTCCCCGTCTTCTCGCAGAGTTCACTGGAAGGTAAGAGGTGAGCCCAACCACACAAGGCCACGTAAGGCCTCTGGGACTCATTGAAGGCCATCGTGTCTTCCCTTGGCCTCCTGGGAACCCCCTGGCCCCAGGATGCAGCTTCCGTAGCCCAGGGCAACCGGCGGAGGGGGGCGGGCGGGGCTGCAGGAGGGTGGAATGCCGAGGTCACAGAGGGTGTGGGTGTGGCCACCTCTGCTGTGACTGAACCAAGGGCAGGGGGGCAGGGCGTCCAGGGCAGGGCCCTCAGAGCCCGGTAGGCCCAGGGGGGCGGCGCAAGCACCTAGGCCCAGGCCTAAGAGCGCCTTCTTGGTCTGCCGCGGCAGGCCGGCCTCTCGCCTTGCCACTCAGGCCGCCCTCCCACTTGAAGTGTGTGTGGCACGCGTCCGCGGAGTACACCTCGCTGCACAGGTAGCCGTGGGACTGGGCGTCGTAGCTTCCTGCGGGGCGGCCGGAGGTCCCGCAGGCGGGTGGGTCCCTGGCACAGACGCGCGGAGCGGCTCCCGCCCGGCCCCCCTGAGAACCGTCGCCGTTCCGTAAGGCGGGGCGCCTGCTTCAGAATGTAAATCACGTGTCCGCTCTATGGATACGCTGTTTAGTTTACCAGGCAAGACTTTCTTGGTGAAAGAAGCAGCGTTGGCTTGCATTCTCGAGCAGGCTTCTCATCTGGCTGTGCCCTGGTACGCTCTCTCTGGGTGTGCTAGTCCGCAGGGCAGGGCATCCCCTGGGCAGGGTGGAGCGTGATCTCTGCGGCCTCGTCCTGCAGCTCCTTCCTTTCATTCTCAATCATCCTGCCCACGGTGGCCTCCTCTCAGGCCTGCATACTTACAACGGCGCATTGCCCGTGCTGCCCCTCTGCAGGAAGTGTCCCTCTGTTTAGTTTGCAGCTGACTGATGCCGCCTCACCCTTCTCATCTCTTCTCAGGTGTCACTTGGTCAAGAAAGCGTCCCCTTACCTACTCAACTCATCACGTCCCCCTACCGTAGCTCACGTGACACCACGCACCTCTCGCTTATGGCCGTCGTCGCCTTTCACATCCAGTTTCAGGTAGGTAAGTTTACCCCGTGGTCCGTGAGGAAGAAGAGATCACGCCTGTTTTGCTTACTCTTGATTCCCAGCGACTAGCCCGGTTACTGATAACCTCTGTTAGAGGAGAGAAAGGAATGCACCCAATCCCTGGTGAAGCCCTGACCGTTTTCCTTTCTAGTGTCCCTCGTACTCCTCCCTGCCATCTGTGTCGCCCTTACTCCGCGTCTACCGTTTATGAGTTTACACCTGGGTTACGGTGACTGCTTCGGAGAATCGCATGCCTTTCTACCTCCCTCGCTGCGACCTCTCCCACGCCTCCCAGGGCTCTTGGGTTATGCCCTTGCCCTCTTCCGAGCCGTCCGTGGCACCCGCTGTCATCCCCATACGGCCAAGCTCCTAAGACTGACACTCTAGGCCCTCCGTAATTTGGCTTCAGTTTCACTTTCTAGACGTTTCAAGGAAGAGCGGGGTCTAAATATCTGTGCACCTCTGCTCCGTTTCATATCTACCCACGAGGTTAATTTTTTTGTTTCTTCCAGTCCACCTATTTTGGACCTCCTTCTCTGCGAAGACTTCACTGAGAATCCAAGCGATTTGTGGATCCCTTCTCTCCCCTGAAGCTGTAAACAGTTTAACAAGACATGTGCGGAACTGCCATAAGGTAATCTACATCTTGTCTCCCTCTCTGGTATCTAACCTCCCTGCGAATGGGGGTACGTCTCCGTGTTCTGTGCGGTTTTCAGCACGGTACTCTCTGCACGTAGTGGATATTTGCTTTGGTAAGTGGACGAATAAGTGAATGAGTCACCAAGATAAGGGTATTGTCTCATTCTTTCTCGCTTTTTCCACTTTCAAGTTTCTTTAGTTAGTTTCCTCAGACAAAAGGTTTCTTTGTAGCTACACAGTGGCCAGGTCCACAGAATGTTGCAGATAGCTGCTGAAAACATCCCTCCTCCACTTGAGAATGGCTTGCTCTCCCTCTCAAGCGGAGAGAGCTGGGATTCGATATTTAATTAAGTGCCTCTGTTCACTTGGCATTTAGAGGCACTAGGGGGCGTTAGTGCTCTACAGCCGGTGAAATGCCTGTTTCGTTTGTGATTTTCCTTTGTGGAAAACAACTATCCACAGAGTGTTTTGTGCCAATTTTCCATCCTTTTAGATTGTCGGAAAGCATTTTACCTACGTAGAAACAGAAAACGAATAGAAAGAGCGTTGCTTTGCGTTTAATAAAAGCTTAGGGTGGTCTCGGTGGTACGTTAGTGAAGTTATCTGGGGACACCTTAGCCACGTACATTGTGTTGGAGAGGCACCGAGAATTCAGGAGTTCTCAAAGTTCGAGGACACAGTTGCCTTACACGTAGGCTCGGTGGCAGCCGTGGACATGGCAGTGATTTGGAGAATGTTGTATTAGTCGGCTCTTGCTGTGATAATGCTTTGCAACAAATCTCCCCAAAACTCACTTACGTAAAGAAGAATCTAGTTTCCTCGGACCTGTGGGCTAGCTGCAGCGGCTCTCTTGTAGACCTCTCGATGGCGGGTGTTGCTCCATGCCGTGGGTCAGTTTGAGGTCTGTCCCGCACACCTTACCGTGGAGCCCAACTGTGAGGCTGCAGGTCCCCGTCTTCTCGCAGAGTTCACTGGAAGGTAAGAGGTGAGCCCAACCACACAAGGCCACGTAAGGCCTCTGCGACTCATTGAAGGCCATCGTGTCTTCCCTTGGCCTCCTGGGAACCCCCTGGCCCCAGGATGCAGCTTCCGTAGCCCAGGGCAACCGGCGGAGGGGGGCGGGCGGGGCTGCAGGAGGGTGGAATGCCGAGGTCACAGAGGGTGTGGGTGTGGCCACCTCTGCTGTGACTGAACCAAGGGCAGGGGGGCAGGGCGTCCAGGGCAGGGCCCTCAGAGCCCGGTAGGCCCAGGGGGGCGGCGCAAGCACCTAGGCCCAGGCCTAAGAGCGCCTTCTTGGTCTGCCGCGGCAGGCCGGCCTCTCGCCTTGCCACTCAGGCCGCCCTCCCACTTGAAGTGTGTGTGGCACGCGTCCGCGGAGTACACCTCGCTGCACAGGTAGCCGTGGGACTGGGCGTCGTAGCTTCCTGCGGGGCGGCCGGAGGTCCCGCAGGCGGGTGGGTCCCTGGCACAGACGCGCGGAGCGGCTCCCGCCCGGCCCCCCTGAGAACCGTCGCCGTTCCGTAAGGCGGGGCGCCTGCTTCAGAATGTAAATCACGTGTCCGCTCTATGGATACGCTGTTTAGTTTACCAGGCAAGACTTTCTTGGTGAAAGAAGCAGCGTTGGCTTGCATTCTCGAGCAGGCTTCTCATCTGGCTGTGCCCTGGTACGCTCTCTCTGGGTGTGCTAGTCCGCAGGGCAGGGCATCCCCTGGGCAGGGTGGAGCGTGATCTCTGCGGCCTCGTCCTGCAGCTCCTTCCTTTCATTCTCAATCATCCTGCCCACGGTGGCCTCCTCTCAGGCCTGCATACTTACAACGGCGCATTGCCCGTGCTGCCCCTCTGCAGGAAGTGTCCCTCTGTTTAGTTTGCAGCTGACTGATGCCGCCTCACCCTTCTCATCTCTTCTCAGGTGTCACTTGGTCAAGAAAGCGTCCCCTTACCTACTCAACTCATCACGTCCCCCTACCGTAGCTCACGTGACACCACGCACCTCTCGCTTATGGCCGTCGTCGCCTTTCACATCCAGTTTCAGGTAGGTAAGTTTACCCCGTGGTCCGTGAGGAAGAAGAGATCACGCCTGTTTTGCTTACTCTTGATTCCCAGCGACTAGCCCGGTTACTGATAAACTCTGTTAGAGGAGAGAAAGGAATGCACCCAATCCCTGGTGAAGCCCTGACCGTTTTCCTTTCTAGTGTCCCTCGTACTCCTCCCTGCCATCTGTGTCGCCCTTACTCCGCGTCTACCGTTTATGAGTTTACACCTGGGTTACGGTGACTGCTTCGGAGAATCGCATGCCTTTCTACCTCCCTCGCTGCGACCTCTCCCACGCCTCCCAGGGCTCTTGGGTTATGCCCTTGCCCTCTTCCGAGCCGTCCGTGGCACCCGCTGTCATCCCCATACGGCCAAGCTCCTAAGACTGACACTCAAGGCCCTCCGTAATTTGGCTTCAGTTTCACTTTCTAGACGTTTCAAGGAAGAGCGGGGTCTAAATATCTGTGCACCTCTGCTCCGTTTCATATCTACCCACGAGGTTAATTTTTTTGTTTCTTCCAGTCCACCTATTTTGGACCTCCTTCTCTGCGAAGACTTCACTGAGAATCCAAGCGATTTGTGGATCCCTTCTCTCCCCTGAAGCTGTAAACAGTTTAACAAGACATGTGCGGAACTGCCGTAAGGTAATCTACATCTTGTCTCCCTCTCTGGTATCTAACCTCCCCGCGAGTGGGGGTACGTCTCCGTGTTCTGTGCGGTTTTCAGCACGGTACTCTCTGCACGTCGTGGATATTTGCTTTGGTAAGTGGACGAATAAGTGAATGAGTCACCAAGATAAGGGTATTGTCTCATTCTTTCTCGCTTTTTCCACTTTCAAGTTTCTTTAGTTAGTTTCCTCAGACAAAAGGTTTCTTTGTAGCTACACAGTGGCCAGGTCCACAGAATGTTGCAGATAGCTGCTGAAAACATCCCTCCTCCACTTGAGAATGGCTTGCTCTCCCTCTCAAGCGGAGAGAGCTGGGATTCGATATTTAATTAAGTGCCTCTGTTCACTTGGCATTTAGAGGCACTAGGGGGCGTTAGTGCTCTACAGCCGGTGAAATGCCTGTTTCGTTTGTGATTTTCCTTTGTGGAAAACAACTATCCACAGAGTGTTTTGTGCCAATTTTCCATCCTTTTAGATTGTCGGAAAGCATTTTACCTACGTAGAAACAGAAAACGAATAGAAAGAGCGTTGCTTTGCGTTTAATAAAAGCTTAGGGTGGTCTCGGTGGTACGTTAGTGAAGTTATCTGGGGACACCTTAGCCACGTACATTGTGTTGGAGAGGCACCGAGAATTCAGGAGTTCTCAAAGTTCGAGGACACAGTTGCCTTACACGTAGGCTCGGTGGCAGCCGTGGACATGGCAGTGATTTGGAGAATGTTGTATTAGTCGGCTCTTGCTGTGATAATGCTTTGCAACAAATCTCCCCAAAACTCACTTACGTAAAGAAGAATCTAGTTTCCTCGGACCTGTGGGCTAGCTGCAGCGGCTCTCTTGTAGACCTCTCGATGGCGGGTGTTGCTCCATGCCGTGGGTCAGTTTGAGGTCTGTCCCGCACACCTTACCGTGGAGCCCAACTGTGAGGCTGCAGGTCCCCGTCTTCTCGCAGAGTTCACTGGAAGGTAAGAGGTGAGCCCAACCACACAAGGCCACGTAAGGCCTCTGGGACTCATTGAAGGCCATCGTGTCTTCCCTTGGCCTCCTGGGAACCCCCTGGCCCCAGGATGCAGCTTCCGTAGCCCAGGGCAACCGGCGGAGGGGGGCGGGCGGGGCTGCAGGAGGGTGGAATGCCGAGGTCACAGAGGGTGTGGGTGTGGCCACCTCTGCTGTGACTGAACCAAGGGCAGGGGGGCAGGGCGTCCAGGGCAGGGCCCTCAGAGCCCGGTAGGCCCAGGGGGGCGGCGCAAGCACCTAGGCCCAGGCCTAAGAGCGCCTTCTTGGTCTGCCGCGGCAGGCCGGCCTCTCGCCTTGCCACTCAGGCCGCCCTCCCACTTGAAGTGTGTGTGGCACGCGTCCGCGGAGTACACCTCGCTGCACAGGTAGCCGTGGGACTGGGCGTCGTAGCTTCCTGCGGGGCGGCCGGAGGTCCCGCAGGCGGGTGGGTCCCTGGCACAGACGCGCGGAGCGGCTCCCGCCCGGCCCCCCTGAGAACCGTCGCCGTTCCGTAAGGCGGGGCGCCTGCTTCAGAATGTAAATCACGTGTCCGCTCTATGGATACGCTGTTTAGTTTACCAGGCAAGACTTTCTTGGTGAAAGAAGCAGCGTTGGCTTGCATTCTCGAGCAGGCTTCTCATCTGGCTGTGCCCTGGTACGCTCTCTCTGGGTGTGCTAGTCCGCAGGGCAGGGCATCCCCTGGGCAGGGTGGAGCGTGATCTCTGCGGCCTCGTCCTGCAGCTCCTTCCTTTCATTCTCAATCATCCTGCCCACGGTGGCCTCCTCTCAGGCCTGCATACTTACAACGGCGCATTGCCCGTGCTGCCCCTCTGCAGGAAGTGTCCCTCTGTTTAGTTTGCAGCTGACTGATGCCGCCTCACCCTTCTCATCTCTTCTCAGGTGTCACTTGGTCAAGAAAGCGTCCCCTTACCTACTCAACTCATCACGTCCCCCTACCGTAGCTCACGTGACACCACGCACCTCTCGCTTATGGCCGTCGTCGCCTTTCACATCCAGTTTCAGGTAGGTAAGTTTACCCCGTGGTCCGTGAGGAAGAAGAGATCACGCCTGTTTTGCTTACTCTTGATTCCCAGCGACTAGCCCGGTTACTGATAACCTCTGTTAGAGGAGAGAAAGGAATGCACCCAATCCCTGGTGAAGCCCTGACCGTTTTCCTTTCTAGTGTCCCTCGTACTCCTCCCTGCCATCTGTGTCGCCCTTACTCCGCGTCTACCGTTTATGAGTTTACACCTGGGTTACGGTGACTGCTTCGGAGAATCGCATGCCTTTCTACCTCCCTCGCTGCGACCTCTCCCACGCCTCCCAGGGCTCTTGGGTTATGCCCTTGCCCTCTTCCGAGCCGTCCGTGGCACCCGCTGTCATCCCCATACGGCCAAGCTCCTAAGACTGACACTCTAGGCCCTCCGTAATTTGGCTTCAGTTTCACTTTCTAGACGTTTCAAGGAAGAGCGGGGTCTAAATATCTGTGCACCTCTGCTCCGTTTCATATCTACCCACGAGGTTAATTTTTTTGTTTCTTCCAGTCCACCTATTTTGGACCTCCTTCTCTGCGAAGACTTCACTGAGAATCCAAGCGATTTGTGGATCCCTTCTCTCCCCTGAAGCTGTAAACAGTTTAACAAGACATGTGCGGAACTGCCGTAAGGTAATCTACATCTTGTCTCCCTCTCTGGTATCTAACCTCCCTGCGAATGGGGGTACGTCTCCGTGTTCTGTGCGGTTTTCAGCACGGTACTCTCTGCACGTAGTGGATATTTGCTTTGGTAAGTGGACGAATAAGTGAATGAGTCACCAAGATAAGGGTATTGTCTCATTCTTTCTCGCTTTTTCCACTTTCAAGTTTCTTTAGTTAGTTTCCTCAGACAAAAGGTTTCTTTGTAGCTACACAGTGGCCAGGTCCACAGAATGTTGCAGATAGCTGCTGAAAACATCCCTCCTCCACTTGAGAATGGCTTGCTCTCCCTCTCAAGCGGAGAGAGCTGGGATTCGATATTTAATTAAGTGCCTCTGTTCACTTGGCATTTAGAGGCACTAGGGGGCGTTAGTGCTCTACAGCCGGTGAAATGCCTGTTTCGTTTGTGATTTTCCTTTGTGGAAAACAACTATCCACAGAGTGTTTTGTGCCAATTTTCCATCCTTTTAGATTGTCGGAAAGCATTTTACCTACGTAGAAACAGAAAACGAATAGAAAGAGCGTTGCTTTGCGTTTAATAAAAGCTTAGGGTGGTCTCGGTGGTACGTTAGTGAAGTTATCTGGGGACACCTTAGCCACGTACATTGTGTTGGAGAGGCACCGAGAATTCAGGAGTTCTCAAAGTTCGAGGACACAGTTGCCTTACACGTAGGCTCGGTGGCAGCCGTGGACATGGCAGTGATTTGGAGAATGTTGTATTAGTCGGCTCTTGCTGTGATAATGCTTTGCAACAAATCTCCCCAAAACTCACTTACGTAAAGAAGAATCTAGTTTCCTCGGACCTGTGGGCTAGCTGCAGCGGCTCTCTTGTAGACCTCTCGATGGCGGGTGTTGCTCCATGCCGTGGGTCAGTTTGAGGTCTGTCCCGCACACCTTACCGTGGAGCCCAACTGTGAGGCTGCAGGTCCCCGTCTTCTCGCAGAGTTCACTGGAAGGTAAGAGGTGAGCCCAACCACACAAGGCCACTTAAGGCCTCTGCGACTCATTGAAGGCCATCGTGTCTTCCCTTGGCCTCCTGGGAACCCCCTGGCCCCAGGATGCAGCTTCCGTAGCCCAGGGCAACCGGCGGAGGGGGGCGGGCGGGGCTGCAGGAGGGTGGAATGCCGAGGTCACAGAGGGTGTGGGTGTGGCCACCTCTGCTGTGACTGAACCAAGGGCAGGGGGGCAGGGCGTCCAGGGCAGGGCCCTCAGAGCCCGGTAGGCCCAGGGGGGCGGCGCAAGCACCTAGGCCCAGGCCTAAGAGCGCCTTCTTGGTCTGCCGCGGCAGGCCGGCCTCTCGCCTTGCCACTCAGGCCGCCCTCCCACTTGAAGTGTGTGTGGCACGCGTCCGCGGAGTACACCTCGCTGCACAGGTAGCCGTGGGACTGGGCGTCGTAGCTTCCTGCGGGGCGGCCGGAGGTCCCGCAGGCGGGTGGGTCCCTGGCACAGACGCGCGGAGCGGCTCCCGCCCGGCCCCCCTGAGAACCGTCGCCGTTCCGTAAGGCGGGGCGCCTGCTTCAGAATGTAAATCACGTGTCCGCTCTATGGATACGCTGTTTAGTTTACCAGGCAAGACTTTCTTGGTGAAAGAAGCAGCGTTGGCTTGCATTCTCGAGCAGGCTTCTCATCTGGCTGTGCCCTGGTACGCTCTCTCTGGGTGTGCTAGTCCGCAGGGCAGGGCATCCCCTGGGCAGGGTGGAGCGTGATCTCTGCGGCCTCGTCCTGCAGCTCCTTCCTTTCATTCTCAATCATCCTGCCCACGGTGGCCTCCTCTCAGGCCTGCATACTTACAACGGCGCATTGCCCGTGCTGCCCCTCTGCAGGAAGTGTCCCTCTGTTTAGTTTGCAGCTGACTGATGCCGCCTCACCCTTCTCATCTCTTCTCAGGTGTCACTTGGTCAAGAAAGCGTCCCCTTACCTACTCAACTCATCACGTCCCCCTACCGTAGCTCACGTGACACCACGCACCTCTCGCTTATGGCCGTCGTCGCCTTTCACATCCAGTTTCAGGTAGGTAAGTTTACCCCGTGGTCCGTGAGGAAGAAGAGATCACGCCTGTTTTGCTTACTCTTGATTCCCAGCGACTAGCCCGGTTACTGATAACCTCTGTTAGAGGAGAGAAAGGAATGCACCCAATCCCTGGTGAAGCCCTGACCGTTTTCCTTTCTAGTGTCCCTCGTACTCCTCCCTGCCATCTGTGTCGCCCTTACTCCGCGTCTACCGTTTATGAGTTTACACCTGGGTTACGGTGACTGCTTCGGAGAATCGCATGCCTTTCTACCTCCCTCGCTGCGACCTCTCCCACGCCTCCCAGGGCTCTTGGGTTATGCCCTTGCCCTCTTCCGAGCCGTCCGTGGCACCCGCTGTCATCCCCATACGGCCAAGCTCCTAAGACTGACACTCTAGGCCCTCCGTAATTTGGCTTCAGTTTC
This sequence comes from Pseudorca crassidens, assembly GCF_039906515.1. Classification (NCBI taxonomy): domain Eukaryota; kingdom Metazoa; phylum Chordata; class Mammalia; order Artiodactyla; family Delphinidae; genus Pseudorca; species Pseudorca crassidens. The sequence continues at coordinate 154,070,363 of NC_090297.1, forward strand.
ACTTTCTAGACGTTTCAAGGAAGAGCGGGGTCTAAATATCTGTGCACCTCTGCTCCGTTTCATATCTACCCACGAGGTTAATTTTTTTGTTTCTTCCAGTCCACCTATTTTGGACCTCCTTCTCTGCGAAGACTTCACTGAGAATCCAAGCGATTTGTGGATCCCTTCTCTCCCCTGAAGCTGTAAACAGTTTAACAAGACATGTGCGGAACTGCCATAAGGTAATCTACATCTTGTCTCCCTCTCTGGTATCTAACCTCCCCGCGAATGGGGGTACGTCTCCGTGTTCTGTGCGGTTTTCAGCACGGTACTCTCTGCACGTAGTGGATATTTGCTTTGGTAAGTGGACGAATAAGTGAATGAGTCACCAAGATAAGGGTATTGTCTCATTCTTTCTCGCTTTTTCCACTTTCAAGTTTCTTTAGTTAGTTTCCTCAGACAAAAGGTTTCTTTGTAGCTACACAGTGGCCAGGTCCACAGAATGTTGCAGATAGCTGCTGAAAACATCCCTCCTCCACTTGAGAATGGCTTGCTCTCCCTCTCAAGCGGAGAGAGCTGGGATTCGATATTTAATTAAGTGCCTCTGTTCACTTGGCATTTAGAGGCACTAGGGGGCGTTAGTGCTCTACAGCCGGTGAAATGCCTGTTTCGTTTGTGATTTTCCTTTGTGGAAAACAACTATCCACAGAGTGTTTTGTGCCAATTTTCCATCCTTTTAGATTGTCGGAAAGCATTTTACCTACGTAGAAACAGAAAACGAATAGAAAGAGCGTTGCTTTGCGTTTAATAAAAGCTTAGGGTGGTCTCGGTGGTACGTTAGTGAAGTTATCTGGGGACACCTTAGCCACGTACATTGTGTTGGAGAGGCACCGAGAATTCAGGAGTTCTCAAAGTTCGAGGACACAGTTGCCTTACACGTAGGCTCGGTGGCAGCCGTGGACATGGCAGTGATTTGGAGAATGTTGTATTAGTCGGCTCTTGCTGTGATAATGCTTTGCAACAAATCTCCCCAAAACTCACTTACGTAAAGAAGAATCTAGTTTCCTCGGACCTGTGGGCTAGCTGCAGCGGCTCTCTTGTAGACCTCTCGATGGCGGGTGTTGCTCCATGCCGTGGGTCAGTTTGAGGTCTGTCCCGCACACCTTACCGTGGAGCCCAACTGTGAGGCTGCAGGTCCCCGTCTTCTCGCAGAGTTCACTGGAAGGTAAGAGGTGAGCCCAACCACACAAGGCCACGTAAGGCCTCTGCGACTCATTGAAGGCCATCGTGTCTTCCCTTGGCCTCCTGGGAACCCCCTGGCCCCAGGATGCAGCTTCCGTAGCCCAGGGCAACCGGCGGAGGGGGGCGGGCGGGGCTGCAGGAGGGTGGAATGCCGAGGTCACAGAGGGTGTGGGTGTGGCCACCTCTGCTGTGACTGAACCAAGGGCAGGGGGGCAGGGCGTCCAGGGCAGGGCCCTCAGAGCCCGGTAGGCCCAGGGGGGCGGCGCAAGCACCTAGGCCCAGGCCTAAGAGCGCCTTCTTGGTCTGCCGCGGCAGGCCGGCCTCTCGCCTTGCCACTCAGGCCGCCCTCCCACTTGAAGTGTGTGTGGCACGCGTCCGCGGAGTACACCTCGCTGCACAGGTAGCCGTGGGACTGGGCGTCGTAGCTTCCTGCGGGGCGGCCGGAGGTCCCGCAGGCGGGTGGGTCCCTGGCACAGACGCGCGGAGCGGCTCCCGCCCGGCCCCCCTGAGAACCGTCGCCGTTCCGTAAGGCGGGGCGCCTGCTTCAGAATGTAAATCACGTGTCCGCTCTATGGATACGCTGTTTAGTTTACCAGGCAAGACTTTCTTGGTGAAAGAAGCAGCGTTGGCTTGCATTCTCGAGCAGGCTTCTCATCTGGCTGTGCCCTGGTACGCTCTCTCTGGGTGTGCTAGTCCGCAGGGCAGGGCATCCCCTGGGCAGGGTGGAGCGTGATCTCTGCGGCCTCGTCCTGCAGCTCCTTCCTTTCATTCTCAATCATCCTGCCCACGGTGGCCTCCTCTCAGGCCTGCATACTTACAACGGCGCATTGCCCGTGCTGCCCCTCTGCAGGAAGTGTCCCTCTGTTTAGTTTGCAGCTGACTGATGCCGCCTCACCCTTCTCATCTCTTCTCAGGTGTCACTTGGTCAAGAAAGCGTCCCCTTACCTACTAAACTCATCACGTCCCCCTACCGTAGCTCACGTGACACCACGCACCTCTCGCTTATGGCCGTCGTCGCCTTTCACATCCAGTTTCAGGTAGGTAAGTTTACCCCGTGGTCCGTGAGGAAGAAGAGATCACGCCTGTTTTGCTTACTCTTGATTCCCAGCGACTAGCCCGGTTACTGATAACCTCTGTTAGAGGAGAGAAAGGAATGCACCCAATCCCTGGTGAAGCCCTGACCGTTTTCCTTTCTAGTGTCCCTCGTACTCCTCCCTGCCATCTGTGTCGCCCTTGCTCCGCGTCTACCGTTTATGAGTTTACACCTGGGTTACGGTGACTGCTTCGGAGAATCGCATGCCTTTCTACCTCCCTCGCTGCGACCTCTCCCACGCCTCCCAGGGCTCTTGGGTTATGCCCTTGCCCTCTTCCGAGCCGTCCGTGGCACCCGCTGTCATCCCCATACGGCCAAGCTCCTAAGACTGACACTCAAGGCCCTCCGTAATTTGGCTTCAGTTTCACTTTCTAGACGTTTCAAGGAAGAGCGGGGTCTAAATATCTGTGCACCTCTGCTCCGTTTCATATCTACCCACGAGGTTAATTTTTTTGTTTCTTCCAGTCCACCTATTTTGGACCTCCTTCTCTGCGAAGACTTCACTGAGAATCCAAGCGATTTGTGGATCCCTTCTCTCCCCTGAAGCTGTAAACAGTTTAACAAGACATGTGCGGAACTGCCGTAAGGTAATCTACATCTTGTCTCCCTCTCTGGTATCTAACCTCCCCGCGAATGGGGGTACGTCTCCGTGTTCTGTGCGGTTTTCAGCACGGTACTCTCTGCACGTAGTGGATATTTGCTTTGGTAAGTGGACGAATAAGTGAATGAGTCACCAAGATAAGGGTATTGTCTCATTCTTTCTCGCTTTTTCCACTTTCAAGTTTCTTTAGTTAGTTTCCTCAGACAAAAGGTTTCTTTGTAGCTACACAGTGGCCAGGTCCACAGAATGTTGCAGATAGCTGCTGAAAACATCCCTCCTCCACTTGAGAATGGCTTGCTCTCCCTCTCAAGCGGAGAGAGCTGGGATTCGATATTTAATTAAGTGCCTCTGTTCACTTGGCATTTAGAGGCACTAGGGGGCGTTAGTGCTCTACAGCCGGTGAAATGCCTGTTTCGTTTGTGATTTTCCTTTGTGGAAAACAACTATCCACAGAGTGTTTTGTGCCAATTTTCCATCCTTTTAGATTGTCGGAAAGCATTTTACCTACGTAGAAACAGAAAACGAATAGAAAGAGCGTTGCTTTGCGTTTAATAAAAGCTTAGGGTGGTCTCGGTGGTACGTTAGTGAAGTTATCTGGGGACACCTTAGCCACGTACATTGTGTTGGAGAGGCACCGAGAATTCAGGAGTTCTCAAAGTTCGAGGACACAGTTGCCTTACACGTAGGCTCGGTGGCAGCCGTGGACATGGCAGTGATTTGGAGAATGTTGTATTAGTCGGCTCTTGCTGTGATAATGCTTTGCAACAAATCTCCCCAAAACTCACTTACGTAAAGAAGAATCTAGTTTCCTCGGACCTGTGGGCTAGCTGCAGCGGCTCTCTTGTAGACCTCTCGATGGCGGGTGTTGCTCCATGCCGTGGGTCAGTTTGAGGTCTGTCCCGCACACCTTACCGTGGAGCCCAACTGTGAGGCTGCAGGTCCCCGTCTTCTCGCAGAGTTCACTGGAAGGTAAGAGGTGAGCCCAACCACACAAGGCCACGTAAGGCCTCTGCGACTCATTGAAGGCCATCGTGTCTTCCCTTGGCCTCCTGGGAACCCCCTGGCCCCAGGATGCAGCTTCCGTAGCCCAGGGCAACCGGCGGAGGGGGGCGGGCGGGGCTGCAGGAGGGTGGAATGCCGAGGTCACAGAGGGTGTGGGTGTGGCCACCTCTGCTGTGACTGAACCAAGGGCAGGGGGGCAGGGCGTCCAGGGCAGGGCCCTCAGAGCCCGGTAGGCCCAGGGGGGCGGCGCAAGCACCTAGGCCCAGGCCTAAGAGCGCCTTCTTGGTCTGCCGCGGCAGGCCGGCCTCTCGCCTTGCCACTCAGGCCGCCCTCCCACTTGAAGTGTGTGTGGCACGCGTCCGCGGAGTACACCTCGCTGCACAGGTAGCCGTGGGACTGGGCGTCGTAGCTTCCTGCGGGGCGGCCGGAGGTCCCGCAGGCGGGTGGGTCCCTGGCACAGACGCGCGGAGCGGCTCCCGCCCGGCCCCCCTGAGAACCGTCGCCGTTCCGTAAGGCGGGGCGCCTGCTTCAGAATGTAAATCACGTGTCCGCTCTATGGATACGCTGTTTAGTTTACCAGGCAAGACTTTCTTGGTGAAAGAAGCAGCGTTGGCTTGCATTCTCGAGCAGGCTTCTCATCTGGCTGTGCCCTGGTACGCTCTCTCTGGGTGTGCTAGTCCGCAGGGCAGGGCATCCCCTGGGCAGGGTGGAGCGTGATCTCTGCGGCCTCGTCCTGCAGCTCCTTCCTTTCATTCTCAATCATCCTGCCCACGGTGGCCTCCTCTCAGGCCTGCATACTTACAACGGCGCATTGCCCGTGCTGCCCCTCTGCAGGAAGTGTCCCTCTGTTTAGTTTGCAGCTGACTGATGCCGCCTCACCCTTCTCATCTCTTCTCAGGTGTCACTTGGTCAAGAAAGCGTCCCCTTACCTACTCAACTCATCACGTCCCCCTACCGTAGCTCACGTGACACCACGCACCTCTCGCTTATGGCCGTCGTCGCCTTTCACATCCAGTTTCAGGTAGGTAAGTTTACCCCGTGGTCCGTGAGGAAGAAGAGATCACGCCTGTTTTGCTTACTCTTGATTCCCAGCGACTAGCCCGGTTACTGATAAACTCTGTTAGAGGAGAGAAAGGAATGCACCCAATCCCTGGTGAAGCCCTGACCGTTTTCCTTTCTAGTGTCCCTCGTACTCCTCCCTGCCATCTGTGTCGCCCTTACTCCGCGTCTACCGTTTATGAGTTTACACCTGGGTTACGGTGACTGCTTCGGAGAATCGCATGCCTTTCTACCTCCCTCGCTGCGACCTCTCCCACGCCTCCCAGGGCTCTTGGGTTATGCCCTTGCCCTCTTCCGAGCCGTCCGTGGCACCCGCTGTCATCCCCATACGGCCAAGCTCCTAAGACTGACACTCTAGGCCCTCCGTAATTTGGCTTCAGTTTCACTTTCTAGACGTTTCAAGGAAGAGCGGGGTCTAAATATCTGTGCACCTCTGCTCCGTTTCATATCTACCCACGAGGTTAATTTTTTTGTTTCTTCCAGTCCACCTATTTTGGACCTCCTTCTCTGCGAAGACTTCACTGAGAATCCAAGCGATTTGTGGATCCCTTCTCTCCCCTGAAGCTGTAAACAGTTTAACAAGACATGTGCGGAACTGCCGTAAGGTAATCTACATCTTGTCTCCCTCTCTGGTATCTAACCTCCCCGCGAATGGGGGTACGTCTCCGTGTTCTGTGCGGTTTTCAGCACGGTACTCTCTGCACGTAGTGGATATTTGCTTTGGTAAGTGGACGAATAAGTGAATGAGTCACCAAGATAAGGGTATTGTCTCATTCTTTCTCGCTTTTTCCACTTTCAAGTTTCTTTAGTTAGTTTCCTCAGACAAAAGGTTTCTTTGTAGCTACACAGTGGCCAGGTCCACAGAATGTTGCAGATAGCTGCTGAAAACATCCCTCCTCCACTTGAGAATGGCTTGCTCTCCCTCTCAAGCGGAGAGAGCTGGGATTCGATATTTAATTAAGTGCCTCTGTTCACTTGGCATTTAGAGGCACTAGGGGGCGTTAGTGCTCTACAGCCGGTGAAATGCCTGTTTCGTTTGTGATTTTCCTTTGTGGAAAACAACTATCCACAGAGTGTTTTGTGCCAATTTTCCATCCTTTTAGATTGTCGGAAAGCATTTTACCTACGTAGAAACAGAAAACGAATAGAAAGAGCGTTGCTTTGCGTTTAATAAAAGCTTAGGGTGGTCTCGGTGGTGCGTTAGTGAAGTTATCTGGGGACACCTTAGCCACGTACATTGTGTTGGAGAGGCACCGAGAATTCAGGAGTTCTCAAAGTTCGAGGACACAGTTGCCTTACACGTAGGCTCGGTGGCAGCCGTGGACATGGCAGTGATTTGGAGAATGTTGTATTAGTCGGCTCTTGCTGTGATAATGCTTTGCAACAAATCTCCCCAAAACTCACTTACGTAAAGAAGAATCTAGTTTCCTCGGACCTGTGGGCTAGCTGCAGCGGCTCTCTTGTAGACCTCTCGATGGCGGGTGTTGCTCCATGCCGTGGGTCAGTTTGAGGTCTGTCCCGCACACCTTACCGTGGAGCCCAACTGTGAGGCTGCAGGTCCCCGTCTTCTCGCAGAGTTCACTGGAAGGTAAGAGGTGAGCCCAACCACACAAGGCCACGTAAGGCCTCTGCGACTCATTGAAGGCCATCGTGTCTTCCCTTGGCCTCCTGGGAACCCCCTGGCCCCAGGATGCAGCTTCCGTAGCCCAGGGCAACCGGCGGAGGGGGGCGGGCGGGGCTGCAGGAGGGTGGAATGCCGAGGTCACAGAGGGTGTGGGTGTGGCCACCTCTGCTGTGACTGAACCAAGGGCAGGGGGGCAGGGCGTCCAGGGCAGGGCCCTCAGAGCCCGGTAGGCCCAGGGGGGCGGCGCAAGCACCTAGGCCCAGGCCTAAGAGCGCCTTCTTGGTCTGCCGCGGCAGGCCGGCCTCTCGCCTTGCCACTCAGGCCGCCCTCCCACTTGAAGTGTGTGTGGCACGCGTCCGCGGAGTACACCTCGCTGCACAGGTAGCCGTGGGACTGGGCGTCGTAGCTTCCTGCGGGGCGGCCGGAGGTCCCGCAGGCGGGTGGGTCCCTGGCACAGACGCGCGGAGCGGCTCCCGCCCGGCCCCCCTGAGAACCGTCGCCGTTCCGTAAGGCGGGGCGCCTGCTTCAGAATGTAAATCACGTGTCCGCTCTATGGATACGCTGTTTAGTTTACCAGGCAAGACTTTCTTGGTGAAAGAAGCAGCGTTGGCTTGCATTCTCGAGCAGGCTTCTCATCTGGCTGTGCCCTGGTACGCTCTCTCTGGGTGTGCTAGTCCGCAGGGCAGGGCATCCCCTGGGCAGGGTGGAGCGTGATCTCTGCGGCCTCGTCCTGCAGCTCCTTCCTTTCATTCTCAATCATCCTGCCCACGGTGGCCTCCTCTCAGGCCTGCATACTTACAACGGCGCATTGCCCGTGCTGCCCCTCTGCAGGAAGTGTCCCTCTGTTTAGTTTGCAGCTGACTGATGCCGCCTCACCCTTCTCATCTCTTCTCAGGTGTCACTTGGTCAAGAAAGCGTCCCCTTACCTACTCAACTCATCACGTCCCCCTACCGTAGCTCACGTGACACCACGCACCTCTCGCTTATGGCCGTCGTCGCCTTTCACATCCAGTTTCAGGTAGGTAAGTTTACCCCGTGGTCCGTGAGGAAGAAGAGATCACGCCTGTTTTGCTTACTCTTGATTCCCAGCGACTAGCCCGGTTACTGATAAACTCTGTTAGAGGAGAGAAAGGAATGCACCCAATCCCTGGTGAAGCCCTGACCGTTTTCCTTTCTAGTGTCCCTCGTACTCCTCCCTGCCATCTGTGTCACCCTTACTCCGCGTCTACCGTTTATGAGTTTACACCTGGGTTACGGTGACTGCTTCGGAGAATCGCATGCCTTTCTACCTCCCTCGCTGCGACCTCTCCCACGCCTCCCAGGGCTCTTGGGTTATGCCCTTGCCCTCTTCCGAGCCGTCCGTGGCACCCGCTGTCATCCCCATACGGCCAAGCTCCTAAGACTGACACTCTAGGCCCTCCGTAATTTGGCTTCAGTTTCACTTTCTAGACGTTTCAAGGAAGAGCGGGGTCTAAATATCTGTGCACCTCTGCTCCGTTTCATATCTACCCACGAGGTTAATTTTTTTGTTTCTTCCAGTCCACCTATTTTGGACCTCCTTCTCTGCGAAGACTTCACTGAGAATCCAAGCGATTTGTGGATCCCTTCTCTCCCCTGAAGCTGTAAACAGTTTAACAAGACATGTGCGGAACTGCCGTAAGGTAATCTACATCTTGTCTCCCTCTCTGGTATCTAACCTCCCCGCGAATGGGGGTACGTCTCCGTGTTCTGTGCGGTTTTCAGCACGGTACTCTCTGCACGTAGTGGATATTTGCTTTGGTAAGTGGACGAATAAGTGAATGAGTCACCAAGATAAGGGTATTGTCTCATTCTTTCTCGCTTTTTCCACTTTCAAGTTTCTTTAGTTAGTTTCCTCAGACAAAAGGTTTCTTTGTAGCTACACAGTGGCCAGGTCCACAGAATGTTGCAGATAGCTGCTGAAAACATCCCTCCTCCACTTGAGAATGGCTTGCTCTCCCTCTCAAGCGGAGAGAGCTGGGATTCGATATTTAATTAAGTGCCTCTCTTCACTTGGCATTTAGAGGCACTAGGGGGCGTTAGTGCTCTACAGCCGGTGAAATGCCTGTTTCGTTTGTGATTTTCCTTTGTGGAAAACAACTATCCACAGAGTGTTTTGTGCCAATTTTCCATCCTTTTAGATTGTCGGAAAGCATTTTACCTACGTAGAAACAGAAAACGAATAGAAAGAGCGTTGCTTTGCGTTTAATAAAAGCTTAGGGTGGTCTCGGTGGTACGTTAGTGAAGTTATCTGGGGACACCTTAGCCACGTACATTGTGTTGGAGAGGCACCGAGAATTCAGGAGTTCTCAAAGTTCGAGGACACAGTTGCCTTACACGTAGGCTCGGTGGCAGCCGTGGACATGGCAGTGATTTGGAGAATGTTGTATTAGTCGGCTCTTGCTGTGATAATGCTTTGCAACAAATCTCCCCAAAACTCACTTACGTAAAGAAGAATCTAGTTTCCTCGGACCTGTGGGCTAGCTGCAGCGGCTCTCTTGTAGACCTCTCGATGGCGGGTGTTGCTCCATGCCGTGGGTCAGTTTGAGGTCTGTCCCGCACACCTTACCGTGGAGCCCAACTGTGAGGCTGCAGGTCCCCGTCTTCTCGCAGAGTTCACTGGAAGGTAAGAGGTGAGCCCAACCACACAAGGCCACGTAAGGCCTCTGGGACTCATTGAAGGCCATCGTGTCTTCCCTTGGCCTCCTGGGAACCCCCTGGCCCCAGGATGCAGCTTCCGTAGCCCAGGGCAACCGGCGGAGGGGGGCGGGCGGGGCTGCAGGAGGGTGGAATGCCGAGGTCACAGAGGGTGTGGGTGTGGCCACCTCTGCTGTGACTGAACCAAGGGCAGGGGGGCAGGGCGTCCAGGGCAGGGCCCTCAGAGCCCGGTAGGCCCAGGGGGGCGGCGCAAGCACCTAGGCCCAGGCCTAAGAGCGCCTTCTTGGTCTGCCGCGGCAGGCCGGCCTCTCGCCTTGCCACTCAGGCCGCCCTCCCACTTGAAGTGTGTGTGGCACGCGTCCGCGGAGTACACCTCGCTGCACAGGTAGCCGTGGGACTGGGCGTCGTAGCTTCCTGCGGGGCGGCCGGAGGTCCCGCAGGCGGGTGGGTCCCTGGCACAGACGCGCGGAGCGGCTCCCGCCCGGCCCCCCTGAGAACCGTCGCCGTTCCGTAAGGCGGGGCGCCTGCTTCAGAATGTAAATCACGTGTCCGCTCTATGGATACGCTGTTTAGTTTACTAGGCAAGACTTTCTTGGTGAAAGAAGCAGCGTTGGCTTGCATTCTCGAGCAGGCTTCTCATCTGGCTGTGCCCTGGTACGCTCTCTCTGGGTGTGCTAGTCCGCAGGGCAGGGCATCCCCTGGGCAGGGTGGAGCGTGATCTCTGCGGCCTCGTCCTGCAGCTCCTTCCTTTCATTCTCAATCATCCTGCCCACGGTGGCCTCCTCTCAGGCCTGCATACTTACAACGGCGCATTGCCCGTGCTGCCCCTCTGCAGGAAGTGTCCCTCTGTTTAGTTTGCAGCTGACTGATGCCGCCTCACCCTTCTCATCTCTTCTCAGGTGTCACTTGGTCAAGAAAGCGTCCCCTTACCTACTCAACTCATCACGTCCCCCTACCGTAGCTCACGTGACACCACGCACCTCTCGCTTATGGCCGTCGTCGCCTTTCACATCCAGTTTCAGGTAGGTAAGTTTACCCCGTGGTCCGTGAGGAAGAAGAGATCACGCCTGTTTTGCTTACTCTTGATTCCCAGCGACTAGCCCGGTTACTGATAACCTCTGTTAGAGGAGAGAAAGGAATGCACCCAATCCCTGGTGAAGCCCTGACCGTTTTCCTTTCTAGTGTCCCTCGTACTCCTCCCTGCCATCTGTGTCGCCCTTACTCCGCGTCTACCGTTTATGAGTTTACACCTGGGTTACGGTGACTGCTTCGGAGAATCGCATGCCTTTCTACCTCCCTCGCTGCGACCTCTCCCACGCCTCCCAGGGCTCTTGGGTTATGCCCTTGCCCTCTTCCGAGCCGTCCGTGGCACCCGCTGTCATCCCCATACGGCCAAGCTCCTAAGACTGACACTCTAGGCCCTCCGTAATTTGGCTTCAGTTTCACTTTCTAGACGTTTCAAGGAAGAGCGGGGTCTAAATATCTGTGCACCTCTGCTCCGTTTCATATCTACCCACGAGGTTAATTTTTTTCTTTCTTCCAGTCCACCTATTTTGGACCTCCTTCTCTGCGAAGACTTCACTGAGAATCCAAGCGATTTGTGGATCCCTTCTCTCCCCTGAAGCTGTAAACAGTTTAACAAGACATGTGCGGAACTGCCGTAAGGTAATCTACATCTTGTCTCCCTCTCTGGTATCTAACCTCCCTGCGAATGGGGGTACGTCTCCGTGTTCTGTGCGGTTTTCAGCACGGTACTCTCTGCACGTAGTGGATATTTGCTTTGGTAAGTGGACGAATAAGTGAATGAGTCACCAAGATAAGGGTATTGTCTCATTCTTTCTCGCTTTTTCCACTTTCAAGTTTCTTTAGTTAGTTTCCTCAGACAAAAGGTTTCTTTGTAGCTACACAGTGGCCAGGTCCACAGAATGTTGCAGATAGCTGCTGAAAACATCCCTCCTCCACTTGAGAATGGCTTGCTCTCCCTCTCAAGCGGAGAGAGCTGGGATTCGATATTTAATTAAGTGCCTCTGTTCACTTGGCATTTAGAGGCACTAGGGGGCGTTAGTGCTCTACAGCCGGTGAAATGCCTGTTTCGTTTGTGATTTTCCTTTGTGGAAAACAACTATCCACAGAGTGTTTTGTGCCAATTTTCCATCCTTTTAGATTGTCGGAAAGCATTTTACCTACGTAGAAACAGAAAACGAATAGAAAGAGCGTTGCTTTGCGTTTAATAAAAGCTTAGGGTGGTCTCGGTGGTACGTTAGTGAAGTTATCTGGGGACACCTTAGCCACGTACATTGTGTTGGAGAGGCACCGAGAATTCAGGAGTTCTCAAAGTTCGAGGACACAGTTGCCTTACACGTAGGCTCGGTGGCAGCCGTGGACATGGCAGTGATTTGGAGAATGTTGTATTAGTCGGCTCTTGCTGTGATAATGCTTTGCAACAAATCTCCCCAAAACTCACTTACGTAAAGAAGAATCTAGTTTCCTCGGACCTGTGGGCTAGCTGCAGCGGCTGTCTTGTAGACCTCTCGATGGCGGGTGTTGCTCCATGCCGTGGGTCAGTTTGAGGTCTGTCCCGCACACCTTACCGTGGAGCCCAACTGTGAGGCTGCAGGTCCCCGTCTTCTCGCAGAGTTCACTGGAAGGTAAGAGGTGAGCCCAACCACACAAGGCCACGTAAGGCCTCTGGGACTCATTGAAGGCCATCGTGTCTTCCCTTGGCCTCCTGGGAACCCCCTGGCCCCAGGATGCAGCTTCCGTAGCCCAGGGCAACCGGCGGAGGGGGGCAGGCGGGGCTGCAGGAGGGTGGAATGCCGAGGTCACAGAGGGTGTGGGTGTGGCCACCTCTGCTGTGACTGAACCAAGGGCAGGGGGGCAGGGCGTCCAGGGCAGGGCCCTCAGAGCCCGGTAGGCCCAGGGGGGCGGCGCAAGCACCTAGGCCCAGGCCTAAGAGCGCCTTCTTGGTCTGCCGCGGCAGGCCGGCCTCTCGCCTTGCCACTCAGGCCGCCCTCCCACTTGAAGTGTGTGTGGCACGCGTCCGCGGAGTACACCTCGCTGCACAGGTAGCCGTGGGACTGGGCGTCGTAGCTTCCTGCGGGGCGGCCGGAGGTCCCGCAGGCGGGTGGGTCCCTGGCACAGACGCGCGGAGCGGCTCCCGCCCGGCCCCCCTGAGAACCGTCGCCGTTCCGTAAGGCGGGGCGCCTGCTTCAGAATGTAAATCACGTGTCCGCTCTATGGATACGCTGTTTAGTTTACCAGGCAAGACTTTCTTGGTGAAAGAAGCAGCGTTGGCTTGCATTCTCGAGCAGGCTTCTCATCTGGCTGTGCCCTGGTACGCTCTCTCTGGGTGTGCTAGTCCGCAGGGCAGGGCATCCCCTGGGCAGGGTGGAGCGTGATCTCTGCGGCCTCGTCCTGCAGCTCCTTCCTTTCATTCTCAATCATCCTGCCCACGGTGGCCTCCTCTCAGGCCTGCATACTTACAACGGCGCATTGCCCGTGCTGCCCCTCTGCAGGAAGTGTCCCTCTGTTTAGTTTGCAGCTGACTGATGCCGCCTCACCCTTCTCATCTCTTCTCAGGTGTCACTTGGTCAAGAAAGCGTCCCCTTACCTACTCAACTCATCACGTCCCCCTACCGTAGCTCACGTGACACCACGCACCTCTCGCTTATGGCCGTCGTCGCCTTTCACATCCAGTTTCAGGTAGGTAAGTTTACCCCGTGGTCCGTGAGGAAGAAGAGATCACGCCTGTTTTGCTTACTCTTGATTCCCAGCGACTAGCCCGGTTACTGATAAACTCTGTTAGAGGAGAGAAAGGAATGCACCCAATCCCTGGTGAAGCCCTGACCGTTTTCCTTTCTAGTGTCCCTCGTACTCCTCCCTGCCATCTGTGTCGCCCTTACTCCGCGTCTACCGTTTATGAGTTTACACCTGGGTTACGGTGACTGCTTCGGAGAATCGCATGCCTTTCTACCTCCCTCGCTGCGACCTCTCCCACGCCTCCCAGGGCTCTTGGGTTATGCCCTTGCCCTCTTCCGAGCCGTCCGTGGCACCCGCTGTCATCCCCATACGGCCAAGCTCCTAAGACTGACACTCTAGGCCCTCCGTAATTTGGCTTCAGTTTCACTTTCTAGACGTTTCAAGGAAGAGCGGGGTCTAAATATCTGTGCACCTCTGCTCCGTTTCATATCTACCCACGAGGTTAATTTTTTTGTTTCTTCCAGTCCACCTATTTTGGACCTCCTTCTCTGCGAAGACTTCACTGAGAATCCAAGCGATTTGTGGATCCCTTCTCTCCCCTGAAGCTGTAAACAGTTTAACAAGACATGTGCGGAACTGCCGTAAGGTAATCTACATCTTGTCTCCCTCTCTGGTATCTAACCTCCCCGCGAGTGGGGGTACGTCTCCGTGTTCTGTGCGGTTTTCAGCACGGTACTCTCTGCACGTAGTGGATATTTGCTTTGGTAAGTGGACGAATAAGTGAATGAGTCACCAAGATAAGGGTATTGTCTCATTCTTTCTCGCTTTTTCCACTTTCAAGTTTCTTTAGTTAGTTTCCTCAGACAAAAGGTTTCTTTGTAGCTACACAGTGGCCAGGTCCACAGAATGTTGCAGATAGCTGCTGAAAACATCCCTCCTCCACTTGAGAATGGCTTGCTCTCCCTCTCAAGCGGAGAGAGCTGGGATTCGATATTTAATTAAGTGCCTCTGTTCACTTGGCATTTAGAGGCACTAGGGGGCGTTAGTGCTCTACAGCCGGTGAAATGCCTGTTTCGTTTGTGATTTTCCTTTGTGGAAAACAACTATCCACAGAGTGTTTTGTGCCAATTTTCCATCCTTTTAGATTGTCGGAAAGCATTTTACCTACGTAGAAACAGAAAACGAATAGAAAGAGCGTTGCTTTGCGTTTAATAAAAGCTTAGGGTGGTCTCGGTGGTACGTTAGTGAAGTTATCTGGGGACACCTTAGCCACGTACATTGTGTTGGAGAGGCACCGAGAATTCAGGAGTTCTCAAAGTTCGAGGACACAGTTGCCTTACACGTAGGCTCGGTGGCAGCCGTGGACATGGCAGTGATTTGGAGAATGTTGTATTAGTCGGCTCTTGCTGTGATAATGCTTTGCAACAAATCTCCCCAAAACTCACTTACGTAAAGAAGAATCTAGTTTCCTCGGACCTGTGGGCTAGCTGCAGCGGCTCTCTTGTAGACCTCTCGATGGCGGGTGTTGCTCCATGCCGTGGGTCAGTTTGAGGTCTGTCCCGCACACCTTACCGTGGAGCCCAACTGTGAGGCTGCAGGTCCCCGTCTTCTCGCAGAGTTCACTGGAAGGTAAGAGGTGAGCCCAACCACACAAGGCCACGTAAGGCCTCTGGGACTCATTGAAGGCCATCGTGTCTTCCCTTGGCCTCCTGGGAACCCCCTGGCCCCAGGATGCAGCTTCCGTAGCCCAGGGCAACCGGCGGAGGGGGGCGGGCGGGGCTGCAGGAGGGTGGAATGCCGAGGTCACAGAGGGTGTGGGTGTGGCCACCTCTGCTGTGACTGAACCAAGGGCAGGGGGGCAGGGCGTCCAGGGCAGGGCCCTCAGAGCCCGGTAGGCCCAGGGGGGCGGCGCAAGCACCTAGGCCCAGGCCTAAGAGCGCCTTCTTGGTCTGCCACGGCAGGCCGGCCTCTCGCCTTGCCACTCAGGCCACCCTCCCACTTGAAGTGTGTGTGGCACGCGTCCGCGGAGTACACCTCGCTGCACAGGTAGCCGTGGGACTGGGCGTCGTAGCTTCCTGCGGGGCGGCCGGAGGTCCCGCAGGCGGGTGGGTCCCTGGCACAGACGCGCGGAGCGGCTCCCGCCCGGCCCCCCTGAGAACCGTCGCCGTTCCGTAAGGCGGGGCGCCTGCTTCAGAATGTAAATCACGTGTCCGCTCTATGGATACGCTGTTTAGTTTACCAGGCAAGACTTTCTTGGTGAAAGAAGCAGCGTTGGCTTGCATTCTCGAGCAGGCTTCTCATCTGGCTGTGCCCTGGTACGCTCTCTCTGGGTGTGCTAGTCCGCAGGGCAGGGCATCCCCTGGGCAGGGTGGAGCGTGATCTCTGCGGCCTCGTCCTGCAGCTCCTTCCTTTCATTCTCAATCATCCTGCCCACGGTGGCCTCCTCTCAGGCCTGCATACTTACAACGGCGCATTGCCCGTGCTGCCCCTCTGCAGGAAGTGTCCCTCTGTTTAGTTTGCAGCTGACTGATGCCGCCTCACCCTTCTCATCTCTTCTCAGGTGTCACTTGGTCAAGAAAGCGTCCCCTTACCTACTCAACTCATCACGTCCCCCTACCGTAGCTCACGTGACACCACGCACCTCTCGCTTATGGCCGTCGTCGCCTTTCACATCCAGTTTCAGGTAGGTAAGTTTACCCCGTGGTCCGTGAGGAAGAAGAGATCACGCCTGTTTTGCTTACTCTTGATTCCCAGCGACTAGCCCGGTTACTGATAACCTCTGTTAGAGGAGAGAAAGGAATGCACCCAATCCCTGGTGAAGCCCTGACCGTTTTCCTTTCTAGTGTCCCTCGTACTCCTCCCTGCCATCTGTGTCGCCCTTGCTCCGCGTCTACCGTTTATGAGTTTACACCTGGGTTACGGTGACTGCTTCGGAGAATCGCATGCCTTTCTACCTCCCTCGCTGCGACCTCTCCCACGCCTCCCAGGGCTCTTGGGTTATGCCCTTGCCCTCTTCCGAGCCGTCCGTGGCACCCGCTGTCATCCCCATACGGCCAAGCTCCTAAGACTGACACTCAAGGCCCTCCGTAATTTGGCTTCAGTTTCACTTTCTAGACGTTTCAAGGAAGAGCGGGGTCTAAATATCTGTGCACCTCTGCTCCGTTTCATATCTACCCACGAGGTTAATTTTTTTGTTTCTTCCAGTCCACCTATTTTGGACCTCCTTCTCTGCGAAGACTTCACTGAGAATCCAAGCGATTTGTGGATCCCTTCTCTCCCCTGAAGCTGTAAACAGTTTAACAAGACATGTGCGGAACTGCCGTAAGGTAATCTACATCTTGTCTCCCTCTCTGGTATCTAACCTCCCCGCGAATGGGGGTACGTCTCCGTGTTCTGTGCGGTTTTCAGCACGGTACTCTCTGCACGTAGTGGATATTTGCTTTGGTAAGTGGACGAATAAGTGAATGAGTCACCAAGATAAGGGTATTGTCTCATTCTTTCTCGCTTTTTCCACTTTCAAGTTTCTTTAGTTAGTTTCCTCAGACAAAAGGTTTCTTTGTAGCTACACAGTGGCCAGGTCCACAGAATGTTGCAGATAGCTGCTGAAAACATCCCTCCTCCACTTGAGAATGGCTTGCTCTCCCTCTCAAGCGGAGAGAGCTGGGATTCGATATTTAATTAAGTGCCTCTGTTCACTTGGCATTTAGAGGCACTAGGGGGCGTTAGTGCTCTACAGCCGGTGAAATGCCTGTTTCGTTTGTGATTTTCCTTTGTGGAAAACAACTATCCACAGAGTGTTTTGTGCCAATTTTCCATCCTTTTAGATTGTCGGAAAGCATTTTACCTACGTAGAAACAGAAAACGAATAGAAAGAGCGTTGCTTTGCGTTTAATAAAAGCTTAGGGTGGTCTCGGTGGTACGTTAGTGAAGTTATCTGGGGACACCTTAGCCACGTACATTGTGTTGGAGAGGCACCGAGAATTCAGGAGTTCTCAAAGTTCGAGGACACAGTTGCCTTACACGTAGGCTCGGTGGCAGCCGTGGACATGGCAGTGATTTGGAGAATGTTGTATTAGTCGGCTCTTGCTGTGATAATGCTTTGCAACAAATCTCCCCAAAACTCACTTACGTAAAGAAGAATCTAGTTTCCTCGGACCTGTGGGCTAGCTGCAGCGGCTCTCTTGTAGACCTCTCGATGGCGGGTGTTGCTCCATGCCGTGGGTCAGTTTGAGGTCTGTCCCGCACACCTTACCGTGGAGCCCAACTGTGAGGCTGCAGGTCCCCGTCTTCTCGCAGAGTTCACTGGAAGGTAAGAGGTGAGCCCAACCACACAAGGCCACGTAAGGCCTCTGGGACTCATTGAAGGCCATCGTGTCTTCCCTTGGCCTCCTGGGAACCCCCTGGCCCCAGGATGCAGCTTCCGTAGCCCAGGGCAACCGGCGGAGGTGGGCGGGCGGGGCTGCAGGAGGGTGGAATGCCGAGGTCACAGAGGGTGTGGGTGTGGCCACCTCTGCTGTGACTGAACCAAGGGCAGGGGGGCAGGGCGTCCAGGGCAGGGCCCTCAGAGCCCGGTAGGCCCAGGGGGGCGGCGCAAGCACCTAGGCCCAGGCCTAAGAGCGCCTTCTTGGTCTGCCGCGGCAGGCCGGCCTCTCGCCTTGCCACTCAGGCCGCCCTCCCACTTGAAGTGTGTGTGGCACGCGTCCGCGGAGTACACCTCGCTGCACAGGTAGCCGTGGGACTGGGCGTCGTAGCTTCCTGCGGGGCGGCCGGAGGTCCCGCAGGCGGGTGGGTCCCTGGCACAGACGCGCGGAGCGGCTCCCGCCCGGCCCCCCTGAGAACCGTCGCCGTTCCGTAAGGCGGGGCGCCTGCTTCAGAATGTAAATCACGTGTCCGCTCTATGGATACGCTGTTTAGTTTACCAGGCAAGACTTTCTTGGTGAAAGAAGCAGCGTTGGCTTGCATTCTCGAGCAGGCTTCTCATCTGGCTGTGCCCTGGTACGCTCTCTCTGGGTGTGCTAGTCCGCAGGGCAGGGCATCCCCTGGGCAGGGTGGAGCGTGATCTCTGCGGCCTCGTCCTGCAGCTCCTTCCTTTCATTCTCAATCATCCTGCCCACGGTGGCCTCCTCTCAGGCCTGCATACTTACAACGGCGCATTGCCCGTGCTGCCCCTCTGCAGGAAGTGTCCCTCTGTTTAGTTTGCAGCTGACTGATGCCGCCTCACCCTTCTCATCTCTTCTCAGGTGTCACTTGGTCAAGAAAGCGTCCCCTTACCTACTCAACTCATCACGTCCCCCTACCGTAGCTCACGTGACACCACGCACCTCTCGCTTATGGCCGTCGTCGCCTTTCACATCCAGTTTCAGGTAGGTAAGTTTACCCCGTGGTCCGTGAGGAAGAAGAGATCACGCCTGTTTTGCTTACTCTTGATTCCCAGCGACTAGCCCGGTTACTGATAACCTCTGTTAGAGGAGAGAAAGGAATGCACCCAATCCCTGGTGAAGCCCTGACCGTTTTCCTTTCTAGTGTCCCTCGTACTCCTCCCTGCCATCTGTGTCGCCCTTACTCCGCGTCTACCGTTTATGAGTTTACACCTGGGTTACGGTGACTGCTTCGGAGAATCGCATGCCTTTCTACCTCCCTCGCTGCGACCTCTCCCACGCCTCCCAGGGCTCTTGGGTTATGCCCTTGCCCTCTTCCGAGCCGTCCGTGGCACCCGCTGTCATCCCCATACGGCCAAGCTCCTAAGACTGACACTCTAGGCCCTCCGTAATTTGGCTTCAGTTTCACTTTCTAGACGTTTCAAGGAAGAGCGGGGTCTAAATATCTGTGCACCTCTGCTCCGTTTCATATCTACCCACGAGGTTAATTTTTTTGTTTCTTCCAGTCCACCTATTTTGGACCTCCTTCTCTGCGAAGACTTCACTGAGAATCCAAGCGATTTGTGGATCCCTTCTCTCCCCTGAAGCTGTAAACAGTTTAACAAGACATGTGCGGAACTGCCGTAAGGTAATCTACATCTTGTCTCCCTCTCTGGTATCTAACCTCCCCGCGAATGGGGGTACGTCTCCGTGTTCTGTGCGGTTTTCAGCACGGTACTCTCTGCACGTAGTGGATATTTGCTTTGGTAAGTGGACGAATAAGTGAATGAGTCACCAAGATAAGGGTATTGTCTCATTCTTTCTCGCTTTTTCCACTTTCAAGTTTCTTTAGTTAGTTTCCTCAGACAAAAGGTTTCTTTGTAGCTACACAGTGGCCAGGTCCACAGAATGTTGCAGATAGCTGCTGAAAACATCCCTCCTCCACTTGAGAATGGCTTGCTCTCCCTCTCAAGCGGAGAGAGCTGGGATTCGATATTTAATTAAGTGCCTCTGTTCACTTGGCATTTAGAGGCACTAGGGGGCGTTAGTGCTCTACAGCCGGTGAAATGCCTGTTTCGTTTGTGATTTTCCTTTGTGGAAAACAACTATCCACAGAGTGTTTTGTGCCAATTTTCCATCCTTTTAGATTGTCGGAAAGCATTTTACCTACGTAGAAACAGAAAACGAATAGAAAGAGCGTTGCTTTGCGTTTAATAAAAGCTTAGGGTGGTCTCGGTGGTACGTTAGTGAAGTTATCTGGGGACACCTTAGCCACGTACATTGTGTTGGAGAGGCACCGAGAATTCAGGAGTTCTCAAAGTTCGAGGACACAGTTGCCTTACACGTAGGCTCGGTGGCAGCCGTGGACATGGCAGTGATTTGGAGAATGTTGTATTAGTCGGCTCTTGCTGTGATAATGCTTTGCAACAAATCTCCCCAAAACTCACTTACGTAAAGAAGAATCTAGTTTCCTCGGACCTGTGGGCTAGCTGCAGCGGCTCTCTTGTAGACCTCTCGATGGCGGGTGTTGCTCCATGCCGTGGGTCAGTTTGAGGTCTGTCCCGCACACCTTACCGTGGAGCCCAACTGTGAGGCTGCAGGTCCCCGTCTTCTCGCAGAGTTCACTGGAAGGTAAGAGGTGAGCCCAACCACACAAGGCCACGTAAGGCCTCTGCGACTCATTGAAGGCCATCGTGTCTTCCCTTGGCCTCCTGGGAACCCCCTGGCCCCAGGATGCAGCTTCCGTAGCCCAGGGCAACCGGCGGAGGGGGGCGGGCGGGGCTGCAGGAGGGTGGAATGCCGAGGTCACAGAGGGTGTGGGTGTGGCCACCTCTGCTGTGACTGAACCAAGGGCAGGGGGGCAGGGCGTCCAGGGCAGGGCCCTCAGAGCCCGGTAGGCCCAGGGGGGCGGCGCAAGCACCTAGGCCCAGGCCTAAGAGCGCCTTCTTGGTCTGCCGCGGCAGGCCGGCCTCTCGCCTTGCCACTCAGGCCGCCCTCCCACTTGAAGTGTGTGTGGCACGCGTCCGCGGAGTACACCTCGCTGCACAGGTAGCCGTGGGACTGGGCGTCGTAGCTTCCTGCGGGGCGGCCGGAGGTCCCGCAGGCGGGTGGGTCCCTGGCACAGACGCGCGGAGCGGCTCCCGCCCGGCCCCCCTGAGAACCGTCGCCGTTCCGTAAGGCGGGGCGCCTGCTTCAGAATGTAAATCACGTGTCCGCTCTATGGATACGCTGTTTAGTTTACCAGGCAAGACTTTCTTGGTGAAAGAAGCAGCGTTGGCTTGCATTCTCGAGCAGGCTTCTCATCTGGCTGTGCCCTGGTACGCTCTCTCTGGGTGTGCTAGTCCGCAGGGCAGGGCATCCCCTGGGCAGGGTGGAGCGTGATCTCTGCGGCCTCGTCCTGCAGCTCCTTCCTTTCATTCTCAATCATCCTGCCCACGGTGGCCTCCTCTCAGGCCTGCATACTTACAACGGCGCATTGCCCGTGCTGCCCCTCTGCAGGAAGTGTCCCTCTGTTTAGTTTGCAGCTGACTGATGCCGCCTCACCCTTCTCATCTCTTCTCAGGTGTCACTTGGTCAAGAAAGCGTCCCCTTACCTACTCAACTCATCACGTCCCCCTACCGTAGCTCACGTGACACCACGCACCTCTCGCTTATGGCCGTCGTCGCCTTTCACATCCAGTTTCAGGTAGGTAAGTTTACCCCGTGGTCCGTGAGGAAGAAGAGATCACGCCTGTTTTGCTTACTCTTGATTCCCAGCGACTAGCCCGGTTACTGATAAACTCTGTTAGAGGAGAGAAAGGAATGCACCCAATCCCTGGTGAAGCCCTGACCGTTTTCCTTTCTAGTGTCCCTCGTACTCCTCCCTGCCATCTGTGTCGCCCTTACTCCGCGTCTACCGTTTATGAGTTTACACCTGGGTTACGGTGACTGCTTCGGAGAATCGCATGCCTTTCTACCTCCCTCGCTGCGACCTCTCCCACGCCTCCCAGGGCTCTTGGGTTATGCCCTTGCCCTCTTCCGAGCCGTCCGTGGCACCCGCTGTCATCCCCATACGGCCAAGCTCCTAAGACTGACACTCTAGGCCCTCCGTAATTTGGCTTCAGTTTCACTTTCTAGACGTTTCAAGGAAGAGCGGGGTCTAAATATCTGTGCACCTCTGCTCCGTTTCATATCTACCCACGAGGTTAATTTTTTTGTTTCTTCCAGTCCACCTATTTTGGACCTCCTTCTCTGCGAAGACTTCACTGAGAATCCAAGCGATTTGTGGATCCCTTCTCTCCCCTGAAGCTGTAAACAGTTTAACAAGACATGTGCGGAACTGCCGTAAGGTAATCTACATCTTGTCTCCCTCTCTGGTATCTAACCTCCCCGCGAATGGGGGTACGTCTCCGTGTTCTGTGCGGTTTTCAGCACGGTACTCTCTGCACGTAGTGGATATTTGCTTTGGTAAGTGGACGAATAAGTGAATGAGTCACCAAGATAAGGGTATTGTCTCATTCTTTCTCGCTTTTTCCACTTTCAAGTTTCTTTAGTTAGTTTCCTCAGACAAAAGGTTTCTTTGTAGCTACACAGTGGCCAGGTCCACAGAATGTTGCAGATAGCTGCTGAAAACATCCCTCCTCCACTTGAGAATGGCTTGCTCTCCCTCTCAAGCGGAGAGAGCTGGGATTCGATATTTAATTAAGTGCCTCTGTTCACTTGGCATTTAGAGGCACTAGGGGGCGTTAGTGCTCTACAGCCGGTGAAATGCCTGTTTCGTTTGTGATTTTCCTTTGTGGAAAACAACTATCCACAGAGTGTTTTGTGCCAATTTTCCATCCTTTTAGATTGTCGGAAAGCATTTTACCTACGTAGAAACAGAAAACGAATAGAAAGAGCGTTGCTTTGCGTTTAATAAAAGCTTAGGGTGGTCTCGGTGGTACGTTAGTGAAGTTATCTGGGGACACCTTAGCCACGTACATTGTGTTGGAGAGGCACCGAGAATTCAGGAGTTCTCAAAGTTCGAGGACACAGTTGCCTTACACGTAGGCTCGGTGGCAGCCGTGGACATGGCAGTGATTTGGAGAATGTTGTATTAGTCGGCTCTTGCTGTGATAATGCTTTGCAACAAATCTCCCCAAAACTCACTTACGTAAAGAAGAATCTAGTTTCCTCGGACCTGTGGGCTAGCTGCAGCGGCTCTCTTGTAGACCTCTCGATGGCGGGTGTTGCTCCATGCCGTGGGTCAGTTTGAGGTCTGTCCCGCACACCTTACCGTGGAGCCCAACTGTGAGGCTGCAGGTCCCCGTCTTCTCGCAGAGTTCACTGGAAGGTAAGAGGTGAGCCCAACCACACAAGGCCACGTAAGGCCTCTGCGACTCATTGAAGGCCATCGTGTCTTCCCTTGGCCTCCTGGGAACCCCCTGGCCCCAGGATGCAGCTTCCGTAGCCCAGGGCAACCGGCGGAGGGGGGCGGGCGGGGCTGCAGGAGGGTGGAATGCCGAGGTCACAGAGGGTGTGGGTGTGGCCACCTCTGCTGTGACTGAACCAAGGGCAGGGGGGCAGGGCGTCCAGGGCAGGGCCCTCAGAGCCCGGTAGGCCCAGGGGGGCGGCGCAAGCACCTAGGCCCAGGCCTAAGAGCGCCTTCTTGGTCTGCCGCGGCAGGCCGGCCTCTCGCCTTGCCACTCAGGCCGCCCTCCCACTTGAAGTGTGTGTGGCACGCGTCCGCGGAGTACACCTCGCTGCACAGGTAGCCGTGGGACTGGGCGTCGTAGCTTCCTGCGGGGCGGCCGGAGGTCCCGCAGGCGGGTGGGTCCCTGGCACAGACGCGCGGAGCGGCTCCCGCCCGGCCCCCCTGAGAACCGTCGCCGTTCCGTAAGGCGGGGCGCCTGCTTCAGAATGTAAATCACGTGTCCGCTCTATGGATACGCTGTTTAGTTTACCAGGCAAGACTTTCTTGGTGAAAGAAGCAGCGTTGGCTTGCATTCTCGAGCAGGCTTCTCATCTGGCTGTGCCCTGGTACGCTCTCTCTGGGTGTGCTAGTCCGCAGGGCAGGGCATCCCCTGGGCAGGGTGGAGCGTGATCTCTGCGGCCTCGTCCTGCAGCTCCTTCCTTTCATTCTCAATCATCCTGCCCACGGTGGCCTCCTCTCAGGCCTGCATACTTACAACGGCGCATTGCCCGTGCTGCCCCTCTGCAGGAAGTGTCCCTCTGTTTAGTTTGCAGCTGACTGATGCCGCCTCACCCTTCTCATCTCTTCTCAGGTGTCACTTGGTCAAGAAAGCGTCCCCTTACCTACTCAACTCATCACGTCCCCCTACCGTAGCTCACGTGACACCACGCACCTCTCGCTTATGGCCGTCGTCGCCTTTCACATCCAGTTTCAGGTAGGTAAGTTTACCCCGTGGTCCGTGAGGAAGAAGAGATCACGCCTGTTTTGCTTACTCTTGATTCCCAGCGACTAGCCCGGTTACTGATAACCTCTGTTAGAGGAGAGAAAGGAATGCACCCAATCCCTGGTGAAGCCCTGACCGTTTTCCTTTCTAGTGTCCCTCGTACTCCTCCCTGCCATCTGTGTCGCCCTTACTCCGCGTCTACCGTTTATGAGTTTACACCTGGGTTACGGTGACTGCTTCGGAGAATCGCATGCCTTTCTACCTCCCTCGCTGCGACCTCTCCCACGCCTCCCAGGGCTCTTGGGTTATGCCCTTGCCCTCTTCCGAGCCGTCCGTGGCACCCGCTGTCATCCCCATACGGCCAAGCTCCTAAGACTGACACTCTAGGCCCTCCGTAATTTGGCTTCAGTTTCACTTTCTAGACGTTTCAAGGAAGAGCGGGGTCTAAATATCTGTGCACCTCTGCTCCGTTTCATATCTACCCACGAGGTTAATTTTTTTGTTTCTTCCAGTCCACCTATTTTGGACCTCCTTCTCTGCGAAGACTTCACTGAGAATCCAAGCGATTTGTGGATCCCTTCTCTCCCCTGAAGCTGTAAACAGTTTAACAAGACATGTGCGGAACTGCCGTAAGGTAATCTACATCTTGTCTCCCTCTCTGGTATCTAACCTCTCCGCGAATGGGGGTACGTCTCCGTGTTCTGTGCGGTTTTCAGCACGGTACTCTCTGCACGTAGTGGATATTTGCTTTGGTAAGTGGACGAATAAGTGAATGAGTCACCAAGATAAGGGTATTGTCTCATTCTTTCTCGCTTTTTCCACTTTCAAGTTTCTTTAGTTAGTTTCCTCAGACAAAAGGTTTCTTTGTAGCTACACAGTGGCCAGGTCCACAGAATGTTGCAGATAGCTGCTGAAAACATCCCTCCTCCACTTGAGAATGGCTTGCTCTCCCTCTCAAGCGGAGAGAGCTGGGATTCGATATTTAATTAAGTGCCTCTGTTCACTTGGCATTTAGAGGCACTAGGGGGCGTTAGTGCTCTACAGCCGGTGAAATGCCTGTTTCGTTTGTGATTTTCCTTTGTGGAAAACAACTATCCACAGAGTGTTTTGTGCCAATTTTCCATCCTTTTAGATTGTCGGAAAGCATTTTACCTACGTAGAAACAGAAAACGAATAGAAAGAGCGTTGCTTTGCGTTTAATAAAAGCTTAGGGTGGTCTCGGTGGTACGTTAGTGAAGTTATCTGGGGACACCTTAGCCACGTACATTGTGTTGGAGAGGCACCGAGAATTCAGGAGTTCTCAAAGTTCGAGGACACAGTTGCCTTACACGTAGGCTCGGTGGCAGCCGTGGACATGGCAGTGATTTGGAGAATGTTGTATTAGTCGGCTCTTGCTGTGATAATGCTTTGCAACAAATCTCCCCAAAACTCACTTACGTAAAGAAGAATCTAGTTTCCTCGGACCTGTGGGCTAGCTGCAGCGGCTCTCTTGTAGACCTCTCGATGGCGGGTGTTGCTCCATGCCGTGGGTCAGTTTGAGGTCTGTCCCGCACACCTTACCGTGGAGCCCAACTGTGAGGCTGCAGGTCCCCGTCTTCTCGCAGAGTTCACTGGAAGGTAAGAGGTGAGCCCAACCACACAAGGCCACGTAAGGCCTCTGCGACTCATTGAAGGCCATCGTGTCTTCCCTTGGCCTCCTGGGAACCCCCGGCCCCAGGATGCAGCTTCCGTAGCCCAGGGCAACCGGCGGAGGGGGGCGGGCGGGGCTGCAGGAGGGTGGAATGCCGAGGTCACAGAGGGTGTGGGTGTGGCCACCTCTGCTGTGACTGAACCAAGGGCAGGGGGGCAGGGCGTCCAGGGCAGGGCCCTCAGAGCCCGGTAGGCCCAGGGGGGCGGCGCAAGCACCTAGGCCCAGGCCTAAGAGCGCCTTCTTGGTCTGCCGCGGCAGGCCGGCCTCTCGCCTTGCCACTCAGGCCGCCCTCCCACTTGAAGTGTGTGTGGCACGCGTCCGCGGAGTACACCTCGCTGCACAGGTAGCCGTGGGACTGGGCGTCGTAGCTTCCTGCGGGGCGGCCGGAGGTCCCGCAGGCGGGTGGGTCCCTGGCACAGACGCGCGGAGCGGCTCCCGCCCGGCCCCCCTGAGAACCGTCGCCGTTCCGTAAGGCGGGGCGCCTGCTTCAGAATGTAAATCACGTGTCCGCTCTATGGATACGCTGTTTAGTTTACCAGGCAAGACTTTCTTGGTGAAAGAAGCAGCGTTGGCTTGCATTCTCGAGCAGGCTTCTCATCTGGCTGTGCCCTGGTACGCTCTCTCTGGGTGTGCTAGTCCGCAGGGCAGGGCATCCCCTGGGCAGGGTGGAGCGTGATCTCTGCGGCCTCGTCCTGCAGCTCCTTCCTTTCATTCTCAATCATCCTGCCCACGGTGGCCTCCTCTCAGGCCTGCATACTTACAACGGCGCATTGCCCGTGCTGCCCCTCTGCAGGAAGTGTCCCTCTGTTTAGTTTGCAGCTGACTGATGCCGCCTCACCCTTCTCATCTCTTCTCAGGTGTCACTTGGTCAAGAAAGCGTCCCCTTACCTACTCAACTCATCACGTCCCCCTACCGTAGCTCACGTGACACCACGCACCTCTCGCTTATGGCCGTCGTCGCCTTTCACATCCAGTTTCAGGTAGGTAAGTTTACCCCGTGGTCCGTGAGGAAGAAGAGATCACGCCTGTTTTGCTTACTCTTGATTCCCAGCGACTAGCCCGGTTACTGATAACCTCTGTTAGAGGAGAGAAAGGAATGCACCCAATCCCTGGTGAAGCCCTGACCGTTTTCCTTTCTAGTGTCCCTCGTACTCCTCCCTGCCATCTGTGTCGCCCTTACTCCGCGTCTACCGTTTATGAGTTTACACCTGGGTTACGGTGACTGCTTCGGAGAATCGCATGCCTTTCTACCTCCCTCGCTGCGACCTCTCCCACGCCTCCCAGGGCTCTTGGGTTATGCCCTTGCCCTCTTCCGAGCCGTCCGTGGCACCCGCTGTCATCCCCATACGGCCAAGCTCCTAAGACTGACACTCTAGGCCCTCCGTAATTTGGCTTCAGTTTCACTTTCTAGACGTTTCAAGGAAGAGCGGGGTCTAAATATCTGTGCACCTCTGCTCCGTTTCATATCTACCCACGAGGTTAATTTTTTTGTTTCTTCCAGTCCACCTATTTTGGACCTCCTTCTCTGCGAAGACTTCACTGAGAATCCAAGCGATTTGTGGATCCCTTCTCTCCCCTGAAGCTGTAAACAGTTTAACAAGACATGTGCGGAACTGCCGTAAGGTAATCTACATCTTGTCTCCCTCTCTGGTATCTAACCTCTCCGCGAATGGGGGTACGTCTCCGTGTTCTGTGCGGTTTTCAGCACGGTACTCTCTGCACGTAGTGGATATTTGCTTTGGTAAGTGGACGAATAAGTGAATGAGTCACCAAGATAAGGGTATTGTCTCATTCTTTCTCGCTTTTTCCACTTTCAAGTTTCTTTAGTTAGTTTCCTCAGACAAAAGGTTTCTTTGTAGCTACACAGTGGCCAGGTCCACAGAATGTTGCAGATAGCTGCTGAAAACATCCCTCCTCCACTTGAGAATGGCTTGCTCTCCCTCTCAAGCGGAGAGAGCTGGGATTCGATATTTAATTAAGTGCCTCTGTTCACTTGGCATTTAGAGGCACTAGGGGGCGTTAGTGCTCTACAGCCGGTGAAATGCCTGTTTCGTTTGTGATTTTCCTTTGTGGAAAACAACTATCCACAGAGTGTTTTGTGCCAATTTTCCATCCTTTTAGATTGTCGGAAAGCATTTTACCTACGTAGAAACAGAAAACGAATAGAAAGAGCGTTGCTTTGCGTTTAATAAAAGCTTAGGGTGGTCTCGGTGGTACGTTAGTGAAGTTATCTGGGGACACCTTAGCCACGTACATTGTGTTGGAGAGGCACCGAGAATTCAGGAGTTCTCAAAGTTCGAGGACACAGTTGCCTTACACGTAGGCTCGGTGGCAGCCGTGGACATGGCAGTGATTTGGAGAATGTTGTATTAGTCGGCTCTTGCTGTGATAATGCTTTGCAACAAATCTCCCCAAAACTCACTTACGTAAAGAAGAATCTAGTTTCCTCGGACCTGTGGGCTAGCTGCAGCGGCTCTCTTGTAGACCTCTCGATGGCGGGTGTTGCTCCATGCCGTGGGTCAGTTTGAGGTCTGTCCCGCACACCTTACCGTGGAGCCCAACTGTGAGGCTGCAGGTCCCCGTCTTCTCGCAGAGTTCACTGGAAGGTAAGAGGTGAGCCCAACCACACAAGGCCACGTAAGGCCTCTGCGACTCATTGAAGGCCATCGTGTCTTCCCTTGGCCTCCTGGGAACCCCCTGGCCCCAGGATGCAGCTTCCGTAGCCCAGGGCAACCGGCGGAGGGGGGCGGGCGGGGCTGCAGGAGGGTGGAATGCCGAGGTCACAGAGGGTGTGGGTGTGGCCACCTCTGCTGTGACTGAACCAAGGGCAGGGGGGCAGGGCGTCCAGGGCAGGGCCCTCAGAGCCCGGTAGGCCCAGGGGGGCGGCGCAAGCACCTAGGCCCAGGCCTAAGAGCGCCTTCTTGGTCTGCCGCGGCAGGCCGGCCTCTCGCCTTGCCACTCAGGCCGCCCTCCCACTTGAAGTGTGTGTGGCACGCGTCCGCGGAGTACACCTCGCTGCACAGGTAGCCGTGGGACTGGGCGTCGTAGCTTCCTGCGGGGCGGCCGGAGGTCCCGCAGGCGGGTGGGTCCCTGGCACAGACGCGCGGAGCGGCTCCCGCCCGGCCCCCCTGAGAACCGTCGCCGTTCCGTAAGGCGGGGCGCCTGCTTCAGAATGTAAATCACGTGTCCGCTCTATGGATACGCTGTTTAGTTTACCAGGCAAGACTTTCTTGGTGAAAGAAGCAGCGTTGGCTTGCATTCTCGAGCAGGCTTCTCATCTGGCTGTGCCCTGGTACGCTCTCTCTGGGTGTGCTAGTCCGCAGGGCAGGGCATCCCCTGGGCAGGGTGGAGCGTGATCTCTGCGGCCTCGTCCTGCAGCTCCTTCCTTTCATTCTCAATCATCCTGCCCACGGTGGCCTCCTCTCAGGCCTGCATACTTACAACGGCGCATTGCCCGTGCTGCCCCTCTGCAGGAAGTGTCCCTCTGTTTAGTTTGCAGCTGACTGATGCCGCCTCACCCTTCTCATCTCTTCTCAGGTGTCACTTGGTCAAGAAAGCGTCCCCTTACCTACTCAACTCATCACGTCCCCCTACCGTAGCTCACGTGACACCACGCACCTCTCGCTTATGGCCGTCGTCGCCTTTCACATCCAGTTTCAGGTAGGTAAGTTTACCCCGTGGTCCGTGAGGAAGAAGAGATCACGCCTGTTTTGCTTACTCTTGATTCCCAGCGACTAGCCCGGTTACTGATAACCTCTGTTAGAGGAGAGAAAGGAATGCACCCAATCCCTGGTGAAGCCCTGACCGTTTTCCTTTCTAGTGTCCCTCGTACTCCTCCCTGCCATCTGTGTCGCCCTTACTCCGCGTCTACCGTTTATGAGTTTACACCTGGGTTACGGTGACTGCTTCGGAGAATCGCATGCCTTTCTACCTCCCTCGCTGCGACCTCTCCCACGCCTCCCAGGGCTCTTGGGTTATGCCCTTGCCCTCTTCCGAGCCGTCCGTGGCACCCGCTGTCATCCCCATACGGCCAAGCTCCTAAGACTGACACTCTAGGCCCTCCGTAATTTGGCTTCAGTTTCACTTTCTAGACGTTTCAAGGAAGAGCGGGGTCTAAATATCTGTGCACCTCTGCTCCGTTTCATATCTACCCACGAGGTTAATTTTTTTGTTTCTTCCAGTCCACCTATTTTGGACCTCCTTCTCTGCGAAGACTTCACTGAGAATCCAAGCGATTTGTGGATCCCTTCTCTCCCCTGAAGCTGTAAACAGTTTAACAAGACATGTGCGGAACTGCCGTAAGGTAATCTACATCTTGTCTCCCTCTCTGGTATCTAACCTCCCCGCGAATGGGGGTACGTCTCCGTGTTCTGTGCGGTTTTCAGCACGGTACTCTCTGCACGTAGTGGATATTTGCTTTGGTAAGTGGACGAATAAGTGAATGAGTCACCAAGATAAGGGTATTGTCTCATTCTTTCTCGCTTTTTCCACTTTCAAGTTTCTTTAGTTAGTTTCCTCAGACAAAAGGTTTCTTTGTAGCTACACAGTGGCCAGGTCCACAGAATGTTGCAGATAGCTGCTGAAAACATCCCTCCTCCACTTGAGAATGGCTTGCTCTCCCTCTCAAGCGGAGAGAGCTGGGATTCGATATTTAATTAAGTGCCTCTGTTCACTTGGCATTTAGAGGCACTAGGGGGCGTTAGTGCTCTACAGCCGGTGAAATGCCTGTTTCGTTTGTGATTTTCCTTTGTGGAAAACAACTATCCACAGAGTGTTTTGTGCCAATTTTCCATCCTTTTAGATTGTCGGAAAGCATTTTACCTACGTAGAAACAGAAAACGAATAGAAAGAGCGTTGCTTTGCGTTTAATAAAAGCTTAGGGTGGTCTCGGTGGTACGTTAGTGAAGTTATCTGGGGACACCTTAGCCACGTACATTGTGTTGGAGAGGCACCGAGAATTCAGGAGTTCTCAAAGTTCGAGGACACAGTTGCCTTACACGTAGGCTCGGTGGCAGCCGTGGACATGGCAGTGATTTGGAGAATGTTGTATTAGTCGGCTCTTGCTGTGATAATGCTTTGCAACAAATCTCCCCAAAACTCACTTACGTAAAGAAGAATCTAGTTTCCTCGGACCTGTGGGCTAGCTGCAGCGGCTCTCTTGTAGACCTCTCGATGGCGGGTGTTGCTCCATGCCGTGGGTCAGTTTGAGGTCTGTCCCGCACACCTTACCGTGGAGCCCAACTGTGAGGCTGCAGGTCCCCGTCTTCTCGCAGAGTTCACTGGAAGGTAAGAGGTGAGCCCAACCACACAAGGCCACGTAAGGCCTCTGGGACTCATTGAAGGCCATCGTGTCTTCCCTTGGCCTCCTGGGAACCCCCTGGCCCCAGGATGCAGCTTCCGTAGCCCAGGGCAACCGGCGGAGGGGGGCGGGCGGGGCTGCAGGAGGGTGGAATGCCGAGGTCACAGAGGGTGTGGGTGTGGCCACCTCTGCTGTGACTGAACCAAGGGCAGGGGGGCAGGGCGTCCAGGGCAGGGCCCTCAGAGCCCGGTAGGCCCAGGGGGGCGGCGCAAGCACCTAGGCCCAGGCCTAAGAGCGCCTTCTTGGTCTGCCGCGGCAGGCCGGCCTCTCGCCTTGCCACTCAGGCCGCCCTCCCACTTGAAGTGTGTGTGGCACGCGTCCGCGGAGTACACCTCGCTGCACAGGTAGCCGTGGGACTGGGCGTCGTAGCTTCCTGCGGGGCGGCCGGAGGTCCCGCAGGCGGGTGGGTCCCTGGCACAGACGCGCGGAGCGGCTCCCGCCCGGCCCCCCTGAGAACCGTCGCCGTTCCGTAAGGCGGGGCGCCTGCTTCAGAATGTAAATCACGTGTCCGCTCTATGGATACGCTGTTTAGTTTACCAGGCAAGACTTTCTTGGTGAAAGAAGCAGCGTTGGCTTGCATTCTCGAGCAGGCTTCTCATCTGGCTGTGCCCTGGTACGCTCTCTCTGGGTGTGCTAGTCCGCAGGGCAGGGCATCCCCTGGGCAGGGTGGAGCGTGATCTCTGCGGCCTCGTCCTGCAGCTCCTTCCTTTCATTCTCAATCATCCTGCCCACGGTGGCCTCCTCTCAGGCCTGCATACTTACAACGGCGCATTGCCCGTGCTGCCCCTCTGCAGGAAGTGTCCCTCTGTTTAGTTTGCAGCTGACTGATGCCGCCTCACCCTTCTCATCTCTTCTCAGGTGTCACTTGGTCAAGAAAGCGTCCCCTTACCTACTCAACTCATCACGTCCCCCTACCGTAGCTCACGTGACACCACGCACCTCTCGCTTATGGCCGTCGTCGCCTTTCACATCCAGTTTCAGGTAGGTAAGTTTACCCCGTGGTCCGTGAGGAAGAAGAGATCACGCCTGTTTTGCTTACTCTTGATTCCCAGCGACTAGCCCGGTTACTGATAAACTCTGTTAGAGGAGAGAAAGGAATGCACCCAATCCCTGGTGAAGCCCTGACCGTTTTCCTTTCTAGTGTCCCTCGTACTCCTCCCTGCCATCTGTGTCGCCCTTACTCCGCGTCTACCGTTTATGAGTTTACACCTGGGTTACGGTGACTGCTTCGGAGAATCGCATGCCTTTCTACCTCCCTCGCTGCGACCTCTCCCACGCCTCCCAGGGCTCTTGGGTTATGCCCTTGCCCTCTTCCGAGCCGTCCGTGGCACCCGCTGTCATCCCCATACGGCCAAGCTCCTAAGACTGACACTCTAGGCCCTCCGTAATTTGGCTTCAGTTTCACTTTCTAGACGTTTCAAGGAAGAGCGGGGTCTAAATATCTGTGCACCTCTGCTCCGTTTCATATCTACCCACGAGGTTAATTTTTTTGTTTCTTCCAGTCCACCTATTTTGGACCTCCTTCTCTGCGAAGACTTCACTGAGAATCCAAGCGATTTGTGGATCCCTTCTCTCCCCTGAAGCTGTAAACAGTTTAACAAGACATGTGCGGAACTGCCGTAAGGTAATCTACATCTTGTCTCCCTCTCTGGTATCTAACCTCCCCGCGAATGGGGGTACGTCTCCGTGTTCTGTGCGGTTTTCAGCACGGTACTCTCTGCACGTAGTGGATATTTGCTTTGGTAAGTGGACGAATAAGTGAATGAGTCACCAAGATAAGGGTATTGTCTCATTCTTTCTCGCTTTTTCCACTTTCAAGTTTCTTTAGTTAGTTTCCTCAGACAAAAGGTTTCTTTGTAGCTACACAGTGGCCAGGTCCACAGAATGTTGCAGATAGCTGCTGAAAACATCCCTCCTCCACTTGAGAATGGCTTGCTCTCCCTCTCAAGCGGAGAGAGCTGGGATTCGATATTTAATTAAGTGCCTCTGTTCACTTGGCATTTAGAGGCACTAGGGGGCGTTAGTGCTCTACAGCCGGTGAAATGCCTGTTTCGTTTGTGATTTTCCTTTGTGGAAAACAACTATCCACAGAGTGTTTTGTGCCAATTTTCCATCCTTTTAGATTGTCGGAAAGCATTTTACCTACGTAGAAACAGAAAACGAATAGAAAGAGCGTTGCTTTGCGTTTAATAAAAGCTTAGGGTGGTCTCGGTGGTACGTTAGTGAAGTTATCTGGGGACACCTTAGCCACGTACATTGTGTTGGAGAGGCACCGAGAATTCAGGAGTTCTCAAAGTTCGAGGACACAGTTGCCTTACACGTAGGCTCGGTGGCAGCCGTGGACATGGCAGTGATTTGGAGAATGTTGTATTAGTCGGCTCTTGCTGTGATAATGCTTTGCAACAAATCTCCCCAAAACTCACTTACGTAAAGAAGAATCTAGTTTCCTCGGACCTGTGGGCTAGCTGCAGCGGCTCTCTTGTAGACCTCTCGATGGCGGGTGTTGCTCCATGCCGTGGGTCAGTTTGAGGTCTGTCCCGCACACCTTACCGTGGAGCCCAACTGTGAGGCTGCAGGTCCCCGTCTTCTCGCAGAGTTCACTGGAAGGTAAGAGGTGAGCCCAACCACACAAGGCCACGTAAGGCCTCTGGGACTCATTGAAGGCCATCGTGTCTTCCCTTGGCCTCCTGGGAACCCCCTGGCCCCAGGATGCAGCTTCCGTAGCCCAGGGCAACCGGCGGAGGGGGGCGGGCGGGGCTGCAGGAGGGTGGAATGCCGAGGTCACAGAGGGTGTGGGTGTGGCCACCTCTGCTGTGACTGAACCAAGGGCAGGGGGGCAGGGCGTCCAGGGCAGGGCCCTCAGAGCCCGGTAGGCCCAGGGGGGCGGCGCAAGCACCTAGGCCCAGGCCTAAGAGCGCCTTCTTGGTCTGCCGCGGCAGGCCGGCCTCTCGCCTTGCCACTCAGGCCGCCCTCCCACTTGAAGTGTGTGTGGCACGCGTCCGCGGAGTACACCTCGCTGCACAGGTAGCCGTGGGACTGGGCGTCGTAGCTTCCTGCGGGGCGGCCGGAGGTCCCGCAGGCGGGTGGGTCCCTGGCACAGACGCGCGGAGCGGCTCCCGCCCGGCCCCCCTGAGAACCGTCGCCGTTCCGTAAGGCGGGGCGCCTGCTTCAGAATGTAAATCACGTGTCCGCTCTATGGATACGCTGTTTAGTTTACCAGGCAAGACTTTCTTGGTGAAAGAAGCAGCGTTGGCTTGCATTCTCGAGCAGGCTTCTCATCTGGCTGTGCCCTGGTACGCTCTCTCTGGGTGTGCTAGTCCGCAGGGCAGGGCATCCCCTGGGCAGGGTGGAGCGTGATCTCTGCGGCCTCGTCCTGCAGCTCCTTCCTTTCATTCTCAATCATCCTGCCCACGGTGGCCTCCTCTCAGGCCTGCATACTTACAACGGCGCATTGCCCGTGCTGCCCCTCTGCAGGAAGTGTCCCTCTGTTTAGTTTGCAGCTGACTGATGCCGCCTCACCCTTCTCATCTCTTCTCAGGTGTCACTTGGTCAAGAAAGCGTCCCCTTACCTACTCAACTCATCACGTCCCCCTACCGTAGCTCACGTGACACCACGCACCTCTCGCTTATGGCCGTCGTCGCCTTTCACATCCAGTTTCAGGTAGGTAAGTTTACCCCGTGGTCCGTGAGGAAGAAGAGATCACGCCTGTTTTGCTTACTCTTGATTCCCAGCGACTAGCCCGGTTACTGATAAACTCTGTTAGAGGAGAGAAAGGAATGCACCCAATCCCTGGTGAAGCCCTGACCGTTTTCCTTTCTAGTGTCCCTCGTACTCCTCCCTGCCATCTGTGTCGCCCTTACTCCGCGTCTACCGTTTATGAGTTTACACCTGGGTTACGGTGACTGCTTCGGAGAATCGCATGCCTTTCTACCTCCCTCGCTGCGACCTCTCCCACGCCTCCCAGGGCTCTTGGGTTATGCCCTTGCCCTCTTCCGAGCCGTCCGTGGCACCCGCTGTCATCCCCATACGGCCAAGCTCCTAAGACTGACACTCTAGGCCCTCCGTAATTTGGCTTCAGTTTCACTTTCTAGACGTTTCAAGGAAGAGCGGGGTCTAAATATCTGTGCACCTCTGCTCCGTTTCATATCTACCCACGAGGTTAATTTTTTTGTTTCTTCCAGTCCACCTATTTTGGACCTCCTTCTCTGCGAAGACTTCACTGAGAATCCAAGCGATTTGTGGATCCCTTCTCTCCCCTGAAGCTGTAAACAGTTTAACAAGACATGTGCGGAACTGCCGTAAGGTAATCTACATCTTGTCTCCCTCTCTGGTATCTAACCTCCCCGCGAATGGGGGTACGTCTCCGTGTTCTGTGCGGTTTTCAGCACGGTACTCTCTGCACGTAGTGGATATTTGCTTTGGTAAGTGGACGAATAAGTGAATGAGTCACCAAGATAAGGGTATTGTCTCATTCTTTCTCGCTTTTTCCACTTTCAAGTTTCTTTAGTTAGTTTCCTCAGACAAAAGGTTTCTTTGTAGCTACACAGTGGCCAGGTCCACAGAATGTTGCAGATAGCTGCTGAAAACATCCCTCCTCCACTTGAGAATGGCTTGCTCTCCCTCTCAAGCGGAGAGAGCTGGGATTCGATATTTAATTAAGTGCCTCTGTTCACTTGGCATTTAGAGGCACTAGGGGGCGTTAGTGCTCTACAGCCGGTGAAATGCCTGTTTCGTTTGTGATTTTCCTTTGTGGAAAACAACTATCCACAGAGTGTTTTGTGCCAATTTTCCATCCTTTTAGATTGTCGGAAAGCATTTTACCTACGTAGAAACAGAAAACGAATAGAAAGAGCGTTGCTTTGC
This sequence comes from Pseudorca crassidens, assembly GCF_039906515.1. Taxonomy (NCBI): domain Eukaryota; kingdom Metazoa; phylum Chordata; class Mammalia; order Artiodactyla; family Delphinidae; genus Pseudorca; species Pseudorca crassidens. Next base: position 154,105,983 of record NC_090297.1, read on the forward strand.
GTTTAATAAAAGCTTAGGGTGGTCTCGGTGGTGCGTTAGTGAAGTTATCTGGGGACACCTTAGCCACGTACATTGTGTTGGAGAGGCACCGAGAATTCAGGAGTTCTCAAAGTTCGAGGACACAGTTGCCTTACACGTAGGCTCGGTGGCAGCCGTGGACATGGCAGTGATTTGGAGAATGTTGTATTAGTCGGCTCTTGCTGTGATAATGCTTTGCAACAAATCTCCCCAAAACTCACTTACGTAAAGAAGAATCTAGTTTCCTCGGACCTGTGGGCTAGCTGCAGCGGCTCTCTTGTAGACCTCTCGATGGCGGGTGTTGCTCCATGCCGTGGGTCAGTTTGAGGTCTGTCCCGCACACCTTACCGTGGAGCCCAACTGTGAGGCTGCAGGTCCCCGTCTTCTCGCAGAGTTCACTGGAAGGTAAGAGGTGAGCCCAACCACACAAGGCCACGTAAGGCCTCTGCGACTCATTGAAGGCCATCGTGTCTTCCCTTGGCCTCCTGGGAACCCCCTGGCCCCAGGATGCAGCTTCCGTAGCCCAGGGCAACCGGCGGAGGGGGGCGGGCGGGGCTGCAGGAGGGTGGAATGCCGAGGTCACAGAGGGTGTGGGTGTGGCCACCTCTGCTGTGACTGAACCAAGGGCAGGGGGGCAGGGCGTCCAGGGCAGGGCCCTCAGAGCCCGGTAGGCCCAGGGGGGCGGCGCAAGCACCTAGGCCCAGGCCTAAGAGCGCCTTCTTGGTCTGCCGCGGCAGGCCGGCCTCTCGCCTTGCCACTCAGGCCGCCCTCCCACTTGAAGTGTGTGTGGCACGCGTCCGCGGAGTACACCTCGCTGCACAGGTAGCCGTGGGACTGGGCGTCGTAGCTTCCTGCGGGGCGGCCGGAGGTCCCGCAGGCGGGTGGGTCCCTGGCACAGACGCGCGGAGCGGCTCCCGCCCGGCCCCCCTGAGAACCGTCGCCGTTCCGTAAGGCGGGGCGCCTGCTTCAGAATGTAAATCACGTGTCCGCTCTATGGATACGCTGTTTAGTTTACCAGGCAAGACTTTCTTGGTGAAAGAAGCAGCGTTGGCTTGCATTCTCGAGCAGGCTTCTCATCTGGCTGTGCCCTGGTACGCTCTCTCTGGGTGTGCTAGTCCGCAGGGCAGGGCATCCCCTGGGCAGGGTGGAGCGTGATCTCTGCGGCCTCGTCCTGCAGCTCCTTCCTTTCATTCTCAATCATCCTGCCCACGGTGGCCTCCTCTCAGGCCTGCATACTTACAACGGCGCATTGCCCGTGCTGCCCCTCTGCAGGAAGTGTCCCTCTGTTTAGTTTGCAGCTGACTGATGCCGCCTCACCCTTCTCATCTCTTCTCAGGTGTCACTTGGTCAAGAAAGCGTCCCCTTACCTACTCAACTCATCACGTCCCCCTACCGTAGCTCACGTGACACCACGCACCTCTCGCTTATGGCCGTCGTCGCCTTTCACATCCAGTTTCAGGTAGGTAAGTTTACCCCGTGGTCCGTGAGGAAGAAGAGATCACGCCTGTTTTGCTTACTCTTGATTCCCAGCGACTAGCCCGGTTACTGATAAACTCTGTTAGAGGAGAGAAAGGAATGCACCCAATCCCTGGTGAAGCCCTGACCGTTTTCCTTTCTAGTGTCCCTCGTACTCCTCCCTGCCATCTGTGTCGCCCTTACTCCGCGTCTACCGTTTATGAGTTTACACCTGGGTTACGGTGACTGCTTCGGAGAATCGCATGCCTTTCTACCTCCCTCGCTGCGACCTCTCCCACGCCTCCCAGGGCTCTTGGGTTATGCCCTTGCCCTCTTCCGAGCCGTCCGTGGCACCCGCTGTCATCCCCATACGGCCAAGCTCCTAAGACTGACACTCTAGGCCCTCCGTAATTTGGCTTCAGTTTCACTTTCTAGACGTTTCAAGGAAGAGCGGGGTCTAAATATCTGTGCACCTCTGCTCCGTTTCATATCTACCCACGAGGTTAATTTTTTTGTTTCTTCCAGTCCACCTATTTTGGACCTCCTTCTCTGCGAAGACTTCACTGAGAATCCAAGCGATTTGTGGATCCCTTCTCTCCCCTGAAGCTGTAAACAGTTTAACAAGACATGTGCGGAACTGCCGTAAGGTAATCTACATCTTGTCTCCCTCTCTGGTATCTAACCTCCCCGCGAATGGGGGTACGTCTCCGTGTTCTGTGCGGTTTTCAGCACGGTACTCTCTGCACGTAGTGGATATTTGCTTTGGTAAGTGGACGAATAAGTGAATGAGTCACCAAGATAAGGGTATTGTCTCATTCTTTCTCGCTTTTTCCACTTTCAAGTTTCTTTAGTTAGTTTCCTCAGACAAAAGGTTTCTTTGTAGCTACACAGTGGCCAGGTCCACAGAATGTTGCAGATAGCTGCTGAAAACATCCCTCCTCCACTTGAGAATGGCTTGCTCTCCCTCTCAAGCGGAGAGAGCTGGGATTCGATATTTAATTAAGTGCCTCTGTTCACTTGGCATTTAGAGGCACTAGGGGGCGTTAGTGCTCTACAGCCGGTGAAATGCCTGTTTCGTTTGTGATTTTCCTTTGTGGAAAACAACTATCCACAGAGTGTTTTGTGCCAATTTTCCATCCTTTTAGATTGTCGGAAAGCATTTTACCTACGTAGAAACAGAAAACGAATAGAAAGAGCGTTGCTTTGCGTTTAATAAAAGCTTAGGGTGGTCTCGGTGGTGCGTTAGTGAAGTTATCTGGGGACACCTTAGCCACGTACATTGTGTTGGAGAGGCACCGAGAATTCAGGAGTTCTCAAAGTTCGAGGACACAGTTGCCTTACACGTAGGCTCGGTGGCAGCCGTGGACATGGCAGTGATTTGGAGAATGTTGTATTAGTCGGCTCTTGCTGTGATAATGCTTTGCAACAAATCTCCCCAAAACTCACTTACGTAAAGAAGAATCTAGTTTCCTCGGACCTGTGGGCTAGCTGCAGCGGCTCTCTTGTAGACCTCTCGATGGCGGGTGTTGCTCCATGCCGTGGGTCAGTTTGAGGTCTGTCCCGCACACCTTACCGTGGAGCCCAACTGTGAGGCTGCAGGTCCCCGTCTTCTCGCAGAGTTCACTGGAAGGTAAGAGGTGAGCCCAACCACACAAGGCCACGTAAGGCCTCTGCGACTCATTGAAGGCCATCGTGTCTTCCCTTGGCCTCCTGGGAACCCCCTGGCCCCAGGATGCAGCTTCCGTAGCCCAGGGCAACCGGCGGAGGGGGGCGGGCGGGGCTGCAGGAGGGTGGAATGCCGAGGTCACAGAGGGTGTGGGTGTGGCCACCTCTGCTGTGACTGAACCAAGGGCAGGGGGGCAGGGCGTCCAGGGCAGGGCCCTCAGAGCCCGGTAGGCCCAGGGGGGCGGCGCAAGCATCTAGGCCCAGGCCTAAGAGCGCCTTCTTGGTCTGCCGCGGCAGGCCGGCCTCTCGCCTTGCCACTCAGGCCGCCCTCCCACTTGAAGTGTGTGTGGCACGCGTCCGCGGAGTACACCTCGCTGCACAGGTAGCCGTGGGACTGGGCGTCGTAGCTTCCTGCGGGGCGGCCGGAGGTCCCGCAGGCGGGTGGGTCCCTGGCACAGACGCGCGGAGCGGCTCCCGCCCGGCCCCCCTGAGAACCGTCGCCGTTCCGTAAGGCGGGGCGCCTGCTTCAGAATGTAAATCACGTGTCCGCTCTATGGATACGCTGTTTAGTTTACCAGGCAAGACTTTCTTGGTGAAAGAAGCAGCGTTGGCTTGCATTCTCGAGCAGGCTTCTCATCTGGCTGTGCCCTGGTACGCTCTCTCTGGGTGTGCTAGTCCGCAGGGCAGGGCATCCCCTGGGCAGGGTGGAGCGTGATCTCTGCGGCCTCGTCCTGCAGCTCCTTCCTTTCATTCTCAATCATCCTGCCCACGGTGGCCTCCTCTCAGGCCTGCATACTTACAACGGCGCATTGCCCGTGCTGCCCCTCTGCAGGAAGTGTCCCTCTGTTTAGTTTGCAGCTGACTGATGCCGCCTCACCCTTCTCATCTCTTCTCAGGTGTCACTTGGTCAAGAAAGCGTCCCCTTACCTACTCAACTCATCACGTCCCCCTACCGTAGCTCACGTGACACCACGCACCTCTCGCTTATGGCCGTCGTCGCCTTTCACATCCAGTTTCAGGTAGGTAAGTTTACCCCGTGGTCCGTGAGGAAGAAGAGATCACGCCTGTTTTGCTTACTCTTGATTCCCAGCGACTAGCCCGGTTACTGATAACCTCTGTTAGAGGAGAGAAAGGAATGCACCCAATCCCTGGTGAAGCCCTGACCGTTTTCCTTTCTAGTGTCCCTCGTACTCCTCCCTGCCATCTGTGTCGCCCTTACTCCGCGTCTACCGTTTATGAGTTTACACCTGGGTTACGGTGACTGCTTCGGAGAATCGCATGCCTTTCTACCTCCCTCGCTGCGACCTCTCCCACGCCTCCCAGGGCTCTTGGGTTATGCCCTTGCCCTCTTCCGAGCCGTCCGTGGCACCCGCTGTCATCCCCATACGGCCAAGCTCCTAAGACTGACACTCAAGGCCCTCCGTAATTTGGCTTCAGTTTCACTTTCTAGACGTTTCAAGGAAGAGCGGGGTCTAAATATCTGTGCACCTCTGCTCCGTTTCATATCTACCCACGAGGTTAATTTTTTTGTTTCTTCCAGTCCACCTATTTTGGACCTCCTTCTCTGCGAAGACTTCACTGAGAATCCAAGCGATTTGTGGATCCCTTCTCTCCCCTGAAGCTGTAAACAGTTTAACAAGACATGTGCGGAACTGCCGTAAGGTAATCTACATCTTGTCTCCCTCTCTGGTATCTAACCTCCCTGCGAATGGGGGTACGTCTCCGTGTTCTGTGCGGTTTTCAGCACGGTACTCTCTGCACGTAGTGGATATTTGCTTTGGTAAGTGGACGAATAAGTGAATGAGTCACCAAGATAAGGGTATTGTCTCATTCTTTCTCGCTTTTTCCACTTTCAAGTTTCTTTAGTTAGTTTCCTCAGACAAAAGGTTTCTTTGTAGCTACACAGTGGCCAGGTCCACAGAATGTTGCAGATAGCTGCTGAAAACATCCCTCCTCCACTTGAGAATGGCTTGCTCTCCCTCTCAAGCGGAGAGAGCTGGGATTCGATATTTAATTAAGTGCCTCTGTTCACTTGGCATTTAGAGGCACTAGGGGGCGTTAGTGCTCTACAGCCGGTGAAATGCCTGTTTCGTTTGTGATTTTCCTTTGTGGAAAACAACTATCCACAGAGTGTTTTGTGCCAATTTTCCATCCTTTTAGATTGTCGGAAAGCATTTTACCTACGTAGAAACAGAAAACGAATAGAAAGAGCGTTGCTTTGCGTTTAATAAAAGCTTAGGGTGGTCTCGGTGGTACGTTAGTGAAGTTATCTGGGGACACCTTAGCCACGTACATTGTGTTGGAGAGGCACCGAGAATTCAGGAGTTCTCAAAGTTCGAGGACACAGTTGCCTTACACGTAGGCTCGGTGGCAGCCGTGGACATGGCAGTGATTTGGAGAATGTTGTATTAGTCGGCTCTTGCTGTGATAATGCTTTGCAACAAATCTCCCCAAAACTCACTTACGTAAAGAAGAATCTAGTTTCCTCGGACCTGTGGGCTAGCTGCAGCGGCTCTCTTGTAGACCTCTCGATGGCGGGTGTTGCTCCATGCCGTGGGTCAGTTTGAGGTCTGTCCCGCACACCTTACCGTGGAGCCCAACTGTGAGGCTGCAGGTCCCCGTCTTCTCGCAGAGTTCACTGGAAGGTAAGAGGTGAGCCCAACCACACAAGGCCACGTAAGGCCTCTGCGACTCATTGAAGGCCATCGTGTCTTCCCTTGGCCTCCTGGGAACCCCCTGGCCCCAGGATGCAGCTTCCGTAGCCCAGGGCAACCGGCGGAGGGGGGCGGGCGGGGCTGCAGGAGGGTGGAATGCCGAGGTCACAGAGGGTGTGGGTGTGGCCACCTCTGCTGTGACTGAACCAAGGGCAGGGGGGCAGGGCGTCCAGGGCAGGGCCCTCAGAGCCCGGTAGGCCCAGGGGGGCGGCGCAAGCACCTAGGCCCAGGCCTAAGAGCGCCTTCTTGGTCTGCCGCGGCAGGCCGGCCTCTCGCCTTGCCACTCAGGCCGCCCTCCCACTTGAAGTGTGTGTGGCACGCGTCCGCGGAGTACACCTCGCTGCACAGGTAGCCGTGGGACTGGGCGTCGTAGCTTCCTGCGGGGCGGCCGGAGGTCCCGCAGGCGGGTGGGTCCCTGGCACAGACGCGCGGAGCGGCTCCCGCCCGGCCCCCCTGAGAACCGTCGCCGTTCCGTAAGGCGGGGCGCCTGCTTCAGAATGTAAATCACGTGTCCGCTCTATGGATACGCTGTTTAGTTTACCAGGCAAGACTTTCTTGGTGAAAGAAGCAGCGTTGGCTTGCATTCTCGAGCAGGCTTCTCATCTGGCTGTGCCCTGGTACGCTCTCTCTGGGTGTGCTAGTCCGCAGGGCAGGGCATCCCCTGGGCAGGGTGGAGCGTGATCTCTGCGGCCTCGTCCTGCAGCTCCTTCCTTTCATTCTCAATCATCCTGCCCACGGTGGCCTCCTCTCAGGCCTGCATACTTACAACGGCGCATTGCCCGTGCTGCCCCTCTGCAGGAAGTGTCCCTCTGTTTAGTTTGCAGCTGACTGATGCCGCCTCACCCTTCTCATCTCTTCTCAGGTGTCACTTGGTCAAGAAAGCGTCCCCTTACCTACTCAACTCATCACGTCCCCCTACCGTAGCTCACGTGACACCACGCACCTCTCGCTTATGGCCGTCGTCGCCTTTCACATCCAGTTTCAGGTAGGTAAGTTTACCCCGTGGTCCGTGAGGAAGAAGAGATCACGCCTGTTTTGCTTACTCTTGATTCCCAGCGACTAGCCCGGTTACTGATAACCTCTGTTAGAGGAGAGAAAGGAATGCACCCAATCCCTGGTGAAGCCCTGACCGTTTTCCTTTCTAGTGTCCCTCGTACTCCTCCCTGCCATCTGTGTCGCCCTTACTCCGCGTCTACCGTTTATGAGTTTACACCTGGGTTACGGTGACTGCTTCGGAGAATCGCATGCCTTTCTACCTCCCTCGCTGCGACCTCTCCCACGCCTCCCAGGGCTCTTGGGTTATGCCCTTGCCCTCTTCCGAGCCGTCCGTGGCACCCGCTGTCATCCCCATACGGCCAAGCTCCTAAGACTGACACTCTAGGCCCTCCGTAATTTGGCTTCAGTTTCACTTTCTAGACGTTTCAAGGAAGAGCGGGGTCTAAATATCTGTGCACCTCTGCTCCATTTCATATCTACCCACGAGGTTAATTTTTTTGTTTCTTCCAGTCCACCTATTTTGGACCTCCTTCTCTGCGAAGACTTCACTGAGAATCCAAGCGATTTGTGGATCCCTTCTCTCCCCTGAAGCTGTAAACAGTTTAACAAGACATGTGCGGAACTGCCGTAAGGTAATCTACATCTTGTCTCCCTCTCTGGTATCTAACCTCCCCGCGAATGGGGGTACGTCTCCGTGTTCTGTGCGGTTTTCAGCACGGTACTCTCTGCACGTAGTGGATATTTGCTTTGGTAAGTGGACGAATAAGTGAATGAGTCACCAAGATAAGGGTATTGTCTCATTCTTTCTCGCTTTTTCCACTTTCAAGTTTCTTTAGTTAGTTTCCTCAGACAAAAGGTTTCTTTGTAGCTACACAGTGGCCAGGTCCACAGAATGTTGCAGATAGCTGCTGAAAACATCCCTCCTCCACTTGAGAATGGCTTGCTCTCCCTCTCAAGCGGAGAGAGCTGGGATTCGATATTTAATTAAGTGCCTCTGTTCACTTGGCATTTAGAGGCACTAGGGGGCGTTAGTGCTCTACAGCCGGTGAAATGCCTGTTTCGTTTGTGATTTTCCTTTGTGGAAAACAACTATCCACAGAGTGTTTTGTGCCAATTTTCCATCCTTTTAGATTGTCGGAAAGCATTTTACCTACGTAGAAACAGAAAACGAATAGAAAGAGCGTTGCTTTGCGTTTAATAAAAGCTTAGGGTGGTCTCGGTGGTACGTTAGTGAAGTTATCTGGGGACACCTTAGCCACGTACATTGTGTTGGAGAGGCACCGAGAATTCAGGAGTTCTCAAAGTTCGAGGACACAGTTGCCTTACACGTAGGCTCGGTGGCAGCCGTGGACATGGCAGTGATTTGGAGAATGTTGTATTAGTCGGCTCTTGCTGTGATAATGCTTTGCAACAAATCTCCCCAAAACTCACTTACGTAAAGAAGAATCTAGTTTCCTCGGACCTGTGGGCTAGCTGCAGCGGCTGTCTTGTAGACCTCTCGATGGCGGGTGTTGCTCCATGCCGTGGGTCAGTTTGAGGTCTGTCCCGCACACCTTACCGTGGAGCCCAACTGTGAGGCTGCAGGTCCCCGTCTTCTCGCAGAGTTCACTGGAAGGTAAGAGGTGAGCCCAACCACACAAGGCCACGTAAGGCCTCTGCGACTCATTGAAGGCCATCGTGTCTTCCCTTGGCCTCCTGGGAACCCCCTGGCCCCAGGATGCAGCTTCCGTAGCCCAGGGCAACCGGCGGAGGGGGGCGGGCGGGGCTGCAGGAGGGTGGAATGCCGAGGTCACAGAGGGTGTGGGTGTGGCCACCTCTGCTGTGACTGAACCAAGGGCAGGGGGGCAGGGCGTCCAGGGCAGGGCCCTCAGAGCCCGGTAGGCCCAGGGGGGCGGCGCAAGCACCTAGGCCCAGGCCTAAGAGCGCCTTCTTGGTCTGCCGCGGCAGGCCGGCCTCTCGCCTTGCCACTCAGGCCGCCCTCCCACTTGAAGTGTGTGTGGCACGCGTCCGCGGAGTACACCTCGCTGCACAGGTAGCCGTGGGACTGGGCGTCGTAGCTTCCTGCGGGGCGGCCGGAGGTCCCGCAGGCGGGTGGGTCCCTGGCACAGACGCGCGGAGCGGCTCCCGCCCGGCCCCCCTGAGAACCGTCGCCGTTCCGTAAGGCGGGGCGCCTGCTTCAGAATGTAAATCACGTGTCCGCTCTATGGATACGCTGTTTAGTTTACCAGGCAAGACTTTCTTGGTGAAAGAAGCAGCGTTGGCTTGCATTCTCGAGCAGGCTTCTCATCTGGCTGTGCCCTGGTACGCTCTCTCTGGGTGTGCTAGTCCGCAGGGCAGGGCATCCCCTGGGCAGGGTGGAGCGTGATCTCTGCGGCCTCGTCCTGCAGCTCCTTCCTTTCATTCTCAATCATCCTGCCCACGGTGGCCTCCTCTCAGGCCTGCATACTTACAACGGCGCATTGCCCGTGCTGCCCCTCTGCAGGAAGTGTCCCTCTGTTTAGTTTGCAGCTGACTGATGCCGCCTCACCCTTCTCATCTCTTCTCAGGTGTCACTTGGTCAAGAAAGCGTCCCCTTACCTACTCAACTCATCACGTCCCCCTACCGTAGCTCACGTGACACCACGCACCTCTCGCTTATGGCCGTCGTCACCTTTCACATCCAGTTTCAGGTAGGTAAGTTTACCCCGTGGTCCGTGAGGAAGAAGAGATCACGCCTGTTTTGCTTACTCTTGATTCCCAGCGACTAGCCCGGTTACTGATAAACTCTGTTAGAGGAGAGAAAGGAATGCACCCAATCCCTGGTGAAGCCCTGACCGTTTTCCTTTCTAGTGTCCCTCGTACTCCTCCCTGCCATCTGTGTCGCCCTTACTCCGCGTCTACCGTTTATGAGTTTACACCTGGGTTACGGTGACTGCTTCGGAGAATCGCATGCCTTTCTACCTCCCTCGCTGCGACCTCTCCCACGCCTCCCAGGGCTCTTGGGTTATGCCCTTGCCCTCTTCCGAGCCGTCCGTGGCACCCGCTGTCATCCCCATACGGCCAAGCTCCTAAGACTGACACTCTAGGCCCTCCGTAATTTGGCTTCAGTTTCACTTTCTAGACGTTTCAAGGAAGAGCGGGGTCTAAATATCTGTGCACCTCTGCTCCGTTTCATATCTACCCACGAGGTTAATTTTTTTGTTTCTTCCAGTCCACCTATTTTGGACCTCCTTCTCTGCGAAGACTTCACTGAGAATCCAAGCGATTTGTGGATCCCTTCTCTCCCCTGAAGCTGTAAACAGTTTAACAAGACATGTGCGGAACTGCCGTAAGGTAATCTACATCTTGTCTCCCTCTCTGGTATCTAACCTCCCCGCGAATGGGGGTACGTCTCCGTGTTCTGTGCGGTTTTCAGCACGGTACTCTCTGCACGTAGTGGATATTTGCTTTGGTAAGTGGACGAATAAGTGAATGAGTCACCAAGATAAGGGTATTGTCTCATTCTTTCTCGCTTTTTCCACTTTCAAGTTTCTTTAGTTAGTTTCCTCAGACAAAAGGTTTCTTTGTAGCTACACAGTGGCCAGGTCCACAGAATGTTGCAGATAGCTGCTGAAAACATCCCTCCTCCACTTGAGAATGGCTTGCTCTCCCTCTCAAGCGGAGAGAGCTGGGATTCGATATTTAATTAAGTGCCTCTGTTCACTTGGCATTTAGAGGCACTAGGGGGCGTTAGTGCTCTACAGCCGGTGAAATGCCTGTTTCGTTTGTGATTTTCCTTTGTGGAAAACAACTATCCACAGAGTGTTTTGTGCCAATTTTCCATCCTTTTAGATTGTCGGAAAGCATTTTACCTACGTAGAAACAGAAAACGAATAGAAAGAGCGTTGCTTTGCGTTTAATAAAAGCTTAGGGTGGTCTCGGTGGTACGTTAGTGAAGTTATCTGGGGACACCTTAGCCACGTACATTGTGTTGGAGAGGCACCGAGAATTCAGGAGTTCTCAAAGTTCGAGGACACAGTTGCCTTACACGTAGGCTCGGTGGCAGCCGTGGACATGGCAGTGATTTGGAGAATGTTGTATTAGTCGGCTCTTGCTGTGATAATGCTTTGCAACAAATCTCCCCAAAACTCACTTACGTAAAGAAGAATCTAGTTTCCTCGGACCTGTGGGCTAGCTGCAGCGGCTGTCTTGTAGACCTCTCGATGGCGGGTGTTGCTCCATGCCGTGGGTCAGTTTGAGGTCTGTCCCGCACACCTTACCGTGGAGCCCAACTGTGAGGCTGCAGGTCCCCGTCTTCTCGCAGAGTTCACTGGAAGGTAAGAGGTGAGCCCAACCACACAAGGCCACGTAAGGCCTCTGCGACTCATTGAAGGCCATCGTGTCTTCCCTTGGCCTCCTGGGAACCCCCTGGCCCCAGGATGCAGCTTCCGTAGCCCAGGGCAACCGGCGGAGGGGGGCGGGCGGGGCTGCAGGAGGGTGGAATGCCGAGGTCACAGAGGGTGTGGGTGTGGCCACCTCTGCTGTGACTGAACCAAGGGCAGGGGGGCAGGGCGTCCAGGGCAGGGCCCTCAGAGCCCGGTAGGCCCAGGGGGGCGGCGCAAGCACCTAGGCCCAGGCCTAAGAGCGCCTTCTTGGTCTGCCGCGGCAGGCCGGCCTCTCGCCTTGCCACTCAGGCCGCCCTCCCACTTGAAGTGTGTGTGGCACGCGTCCGCGGAGTACACCTCGCTGCACAGGTAGCCGTGGGACTGGGCGTCGTAGCTTCCTGCGGGGCGGCCGGAGGTCCCGCAGGCGGGTGGGTCCCTGGCACAGACGCGCGGAGCGGCTCCCGCCCGGCCCCCCTGAGAACCGTCGCCGTTCCGTAAGGCGGGGCGCCTGCTTCAGAATGTAAATCACGTGTCCGCTCTATGGATACGCTGTTTAGTTTACCAGGCAAGACTTTCTTGGTGAAAGAAGCAGCGTTGGCTTGCATTCTCGAGCAGGCTTCTCATCTGGCTGTGCCCTGGTACGCTCTCTCTGGGTGTGCTAGTCCGCAGGGCAGGGCATCCCCTGGGCAGGGTGGAGCGTGATCTCTGCGGCCTCGTCCTGCAGCTCCTTCCTTTCATTCTCAATCATCCTGCCCACGGTGGCCTCCTCTCAGGCCTGCATACTTACAACGGCGCATTGCCCGTGCTGCCCCTCTGCAGGAAGTGTCCCTCTGTTTAGTTTGCAGCTGACTGATGCCGCCTCACCCTTCTCATCTCTTCTCAGGTGTCACTTGGTCAAGAAAGCGTCCCCTTACCTACTCAACTCATCACGTCCCCCTACCGTAGCTCACGTGACACCACGCACCTCTCGCTTATGGCCGTCGTCGCCTTTCACATCCAGTTTCAGGTAGGTAAGTTTACCCCGTGGTCCGTGAGGAAGAAGAGATCACGCCTGTTTTGCTTACTCTTGATTCCCAGCGACTAGCCCGGTTACTGATAACCTCTGTTAGAGGAGAGAAAGGAATGCACCCAATCCCTGGTGAAGCCCTGACCGTTTTCCTTTCTAGTGTCCCTCGTACTCCTCCCTGCCATCTGTGTCGCCCTTGCTCCGCGTCTACCGTTTATGAGTTTACACCTGGGTTACGGTGACTGCTTCGGAGAATCGCATGCCTTTCTACCTCCCTCGCTGCGACCTCTCCCACGCCTCCCAGGGCTCTTGGGTTATGCCCTTGCCCTCTTCCGAGCCGTCCGTGGCACCCGCTGTCATCCCCATACGGCCAAGCTCCTAAGACTGACACTCAAGGCCCTCCGTAATTTGGCTTCAGTTTCACTTTCTAGACGTTTCAAGGAAGAGCGGGGTCTAAATATCTGTGCACCTCTGCTCCGTTTCATATCTACCCACGAGGTTAATTTTTTTGTTTCTTCCAGTCCACCTATTTTGGACCTCCTTCTCTGCGAAGACTTCACTGAGAATCCAAGCGATTTGTGGATCCCTTCTCTCCCCTGAAGCTGTAAACAGTTTAACAAGACATGTGCGGAACTGCCGTAAGGTAATCTACATCTTGTCTCCCTCTCTGGTATCTAACCTCCCCGCGAGTGGGGGTACGTCTCCGTGTTCTGTGCGGTTTTCAGCACGGTACTCTCTGCACGTAGTGGATATTTGCTTTGGTAAGTGGACGAATAAGTGAATGAGTCACCAAGATAAGGGTATTGTCTCATTCTTTCTCGCTTTTTCCACTTTCAAGTTTCTTTAGTTAGTTTCCTCAGACAAAAGGTTTCTTTGTAGCTACACAGTGGCCAGGTCCACAGAATGTTGCAGATAGCTGCTGAAAACATCCCTCCTCCACTTGAGAATGGCTTGCTCTCCCTCTCAAGCGGAGAGAGCTGGGATTCGATATTTAATTAAGTGCCTCTGTTCACTTGGCATTTAGAGGCACTAGGGGGCGTTAGTGCTCTACAGCCGGTGAAATGCCTGTTTCGTTTGTGATTTTCCTTTGTGGAAAACAACTATCCACAGAGTGTTTTGTGCCAATTTTCCATCCTTTTAGATTGTCGGAAAGCATTTTACCTACGTAGAAACAGAAAACGAATAGAAAGAGCGTTGCTTTGCGTTTAATAAAAGCTTAGGGTGGTCTCGGTGGTACGTTAGTGAAGTTATCTGGGGACACCTTAGCCACGTACATTGTGTTGGAGAGGCACCGAGAATTCAGGAGTTCTCAAAGTTCGAGGACACAGTTGCCTTACACGTAGGCTCGGTGGCAGCCGTGGACATGGCAGTGATTTGGAGAATGTTGTATTAGTCGGCTCTTGCTGTGATAATGCTTTGCAACAAATCTCCCCAAAACTCACTTACGTAAAGAAGAATCTAGTTTCCTCGGACCTGTGGGCTAGCTGCAGCGGCTCTCTTGTAGACCTCTCGATGGCGGGTGTTGCTCCATGCCGTGGGTCAGTTTGAGGTCTGTCCCGCACACCTTACCGTGGAGCCCAACTGTGAGGCTGCAGGTCCCCGTCTTCTCGCAGAGTTCACTGGAAGGTAAGAGGTGAGCCCAACCACACAAGGCCACGTAAGGCCTCTGGGACTCATTGAAGGCCATCGTGTCTTCCCTTGGCCTCCTGGGAACCCCCTGGCCCCAGGATGCAGCTTCCGTAGCCCAGGGCAACCGGCGGAGGGGGGCGGGCGGGGCTGCAGGAGGGTGGAATGCCGAGGTCACAGAGGGTGTGGGTGTGGCCACCTCTGCTGTGACTGAACCAAGGGCAGGGGGGCAGGGCGTCCAGGGCAGGGCCCTCAGAGCCCGGTAGGCCCAGGGGGGCGGCGCAAGCACCTAGGCCCAGGCCTAAGAGCGCCTTCTTGGTCTGCCGCGGCAGGCCGGCCTCTCGCCTTGCCACTCAGGCCGCCCTCCCACTTGAAGTGTGTGTGGCACGCGTCCGCGGAGTACACCTCGCTGCACAGGTAGCCGTGGGACTGGGCGTCGTAGCTTCCTGCGGGGCGGCCGGAGGTCCCGCAGGCGGGTGGGTCCCTGGCACAGACGCGCGGAGCGGCTCCCGCCCGGCCCCCCTGAGAACCGTCGCCGTTCCGTAAGGCGGGGCGCCTGCTTCAGAATGTAAATCACGTGTCCGCTCTATGGATACGCTGTTTAGTTTACCAGGCAAGACTTTCTTGGTGAAAGAAGCAGCGTTGGCTTGCATTCTCGAGCAGGCTTCTCATCTGGCTGTGCCCTGGTACGCTCTCTCTGGGTGTGCTAGTCCGCAGGGCAGGGCATCCCCTGGGCAGGGTGGAGCGTGATCTCTGCGGCCTCGTCCTGCAGCTCCTTCCTTTCATTCTCAATCATCCTGCCCACGGTGGCCTCCTCTCAGGCCTGCATACTTACAACGGCGCATTGCCCGTGCTGCCCCTCTGCAGGAAGTGTCCCTCTGTTTAGTTTGCAGCTGACTGATGCCGCCTCACCCTTCTCATCTCTTCTCAGGTGTCACTTGGTCAAGAAAGCGTCCCCTTACCTACTCAACTCATCACGTCCCCCTACCGTAGCTCACGTGACACCACGCACCTCTCGCTTATGGCCGTCGTCGCCTTTCACATCCAGTTTCAGGTAGGTAAGTTTACCCCGTGGTCCGTGAGGAAGAAGAGATCACGCCTGTTTTGCTTACTCTTGATTCCCAGCGACTAGCCCGGTTACTGATAACCTCTGTTAGAGGAGAGAAAGGAATGCACCCAATCCCTGGTGAAGCCCTGACCGTTTTCCTTTCTAGTGTCCCTCGTACTCCTCCCTGCCATCTGTGTCGCCCTTGCTCCGCGTCTACCGTTTATGAGTTTACACCTGGGTTACGGTGACTGCTTCGGAGAATCGCATGCCTTTCTACCTCCCTCGCTGCGACCTCTCCCACGCCTCCCAGGGCTCTTGGGTTATGCCCTTGCCCTCTTCCGAGCCGTCCGTGGCACCCGCTGTCATCCCCATACGGCCAAGCTCCTAAGACTGACACTCAAGGCCCTCCGTAATTTGGCTTCAGTTTCACTTTCTAGACGTTTCAAGGAAGAGCGGGGTCTAAATATCTGTGCACCTCTGCTCCGTTTCATATCTACCCACGAGGTTAATTTTTTTGTTTCTTCCAGTCCACCTATTTTGGACCTCCTTCTCTGCGAAGACTTCACTGAGAATCCAAGCGATTTGTGGATCCCTTCTCTCCCCTGAAGCTGTAAACAGTTTAACAAGACATGTGCGGAACTGCCGTAAGGTAATCTACATCTTGTCTCCCTCTCTGGTATCTAACCTCCCCGCGAGTGGGGGTACGTCTCCGTGTTCTGTGCGGTTTTCAGCACGGTACTCTCTGCACGTAGTGGATATTTGCTTTGGTAAGTGGACGAATAAGTGAATGAGTCACCAAGATAAGGGTATTGTCTCATTCTTTCTCGCTTTTTCCACTTTCAAGTTTCTTTAGTTAGTTTCCTCAGACAAAAGGTTTCTTTGTAGCTACACAGTGGCCAGGTCCACAGAATGTTGCAGATAGCTGCTGAAAACATCCCTCCTCCACTTGAGAATGGCTTGCTCTCCCTCTCAAGCAGAGAGAGCTGGGATTCGATATTTAATTAAGTGCCTCTGTTCACTTGGCATTTAGAGGCACTAGGGGGCGTTAGTGCTCTACAGCCGGTGAAATGCCTGTTTCGTTTGTGATTTTCCTTTGTGGAAAACAACTATCCACAGAGTGTTTTGTGCCAATTTTCCATCCTTTTAGATTGTCGGAAAGCATTTTACCTACGTAGAAACAGAAAACGAATAGAAAGAGCGTTGCTTTGCGTTTAATAAAAGCTTAGGGTGGTCTCGGTGGTACGTTAGTGAAGTTATCTGGGGACACCTTAGCCACGTACATTGTGTTGGAGAGGCACCGAGAATTCAGGAGTTCTCAAAGTTCGAGGACACAGTTGCCTTACACGTAGGCTCGGTGGCAGCCGTGGACATGGCAGTGATTTGGAGAATGTTGTATTAGTCGGCTCTTGCTGTGATAATGCTTTGCAACAAATCTCCCCAAAACTCACTTACGTAAAGAAGAATCTAGTTTCCTCGGACCTGTGGGCTAGCTGCAGCGGCTCTCTTGTAGACCTCTCGATGGCGGGTGTTGCTCCATGCCGTGGGTCAGTTTGAGGTCTGTCCCGCACACCTTACCGTGGAGCCCAACTGTGAGGCTGCAGGTCCCCGTCTTCTCGCAGAGTTCACTGGAAGGTAAGAGGTGAGCCCAACCACACAAGGCCACGTAAGGCCTCTGGGACTCATTGAAGGCCATCGTGTCTTCCCTTGGCCTCCTGGGAACCCCCTGGCCCCAGGATGCAGCTTCCGTAGCCCAGGGCAACCGGCGGAGGGGGGCGGGCGGGGCTGCAGGAGGGTGGAATGCCGAGGTCACAGAGGGTGTGGGTGTGGCCACCTCTGCTGTGACTGAACCAAGGGCAGGGGGGCAGGGCGTCCAGGGCAGGGCCCTCAGAGCCCGGTAGGCCCAGGGGGGCGGCGCAAGCACCTAGGCCCAGGCCTAAGAGCGCCTTCTTGGTCTGCCGCGGCAGGCCGGCCTCTCGCCTTGCCACTCAGGCCGCCCTCCCACTTGAAGTGTGTGTGGCACGCGTCCGCGGAGTACACCTCGCTGCACAGGTAGCCGTGGGACTGGGCGTCGTAGCTTCCTGCGGGGCGGCCGGAGGTCCCGCAGGCGGGTGGGTCCCTGGCACAGACGCGCGGAGCGGCTCCCGCCCGGCCCCCCTGAGAACCGTCGCCGTTCCGTAAGGCGGGGCGCCTGCTTCAGAATGTAAATCACGTGTCCGCTCTATGGATACGCTGTTTAGTTTACCAGGCAAGACTTTCTTGGTGAAAGAAGCAGCGTTGGCTTGCATTCTCGAGCAGGCTTCTCATCTGGCTGTGCCCTGGTACGCTCTCTCTGGGTGTGCTAGTCCGCAGGGCAGGGCATCCCCTGGGCAGGGTGGAGCGTGATCTCTGCGGCCTCGTCCTGCAGCTCCTTCCTTTCATTCTCAATCATCCTGCCCACGGTGGCCTCCTCTCAGGCCTGCATACTTACAACGGCGCATTGCCCGTGCTGCCCCTCTGCAGGAAGTGTCCCTCTGTTTAGTTTGCAGCTGACTGATGCCGCCTCACCCTTCTCATCTCTTCTCAGGTGTCACTTGGTCAAGAAAGCGTCCCCTTACCTACTCAACTCATCACGTCCCCCTACCGTAGCTCACGTGACACCACGCACCTCTCGCTTATGGCCGTCGTCGCCTTTCACATCCAGTTTCAGGTAGGTAAGTTTACCCCGTGGTCCGTGAGGAAGAAGAGATCACGCCTGTTTTGCTTACTCTTGATTCCCAGCGACTAGCCCGGTTACTGATAACCTCTGTTAGAGGAGAGAAAGGAATGCACCCAATCCCTGGTGAAGCCCTGACCGTTTTCCTTTCTAGTGTCCCTCGTACTCCTCCCTGCCATCTGTGTCGCCCTTGCTCCGCGTCTACCGTTTATGAGTTTACACCTGGGTTACGGTGACTGCTTCGGAGAATCGCATGCCTTTCTACCTCCCTCGCTGCGACCTCTCCCACGCCTCCCAGGGCTCTTGGGTTATGCCCTTGCCCTCTTCCGAGCCGTCCGTGGCACCCGCTGTCATCCCCATACGGCCAAGCTCCTAAGACTGACACTCAAGGCCCTCCGTAATTTGGCTTCAGTTTCACTTTCTAGACGTTTCAAGGAAGAGCGGGGTCTAAATATCTGTGCACCTCTGCTCCGTTTCATATCTACCCACGAGGTTAATTTTTTTGTTTCTTCCAGTCCACCTATTTTGGACCTCCTTCTCTGCGAAGACTTCACTGAGAATCCAAGCGATTTGTGGATCCCTTCTCTCCCCTGAAGCTGTAAACAGTTTAACAAGACATGTGCGGAACTGCCGTAAGGTAATCTACATCTTGTCTCCCTCTCTGGTATCTAACCTCCCCGCGAGTGGGGGTACGTCTCCGTGTTCTGTGCGGTTTTCAGCACGGTACTCTCTGCACGTAGTGGATATTTGCTTTGGTAAGTGGACGAATAAGTGAATGAGTCACCAAGATAAGGGTATTGTCTCATTCTTTCTCGCTTTTTCCACTTTCAAGTTTCTTTAGTTAGTTTCCTCAGACAAAAGGTTTCTTTGTAGCTACACAGTGGCCAGGTCCACAGAATGTTGCAGATAGCTGCTGAAAACATCCCTCCTCCACTTGAGAATGGCTTGCTCTCCCTCTCAAGCGGAGAGAGCTGGGATTCGATATTTAATTAAGTGCCTCTGTTCACTTGGCATTTAGAGGCACTAGGGGGCGTTAGTGCTCTACAGCCGGTGAAATGCCTGTTTCGTTTGTGATTTTCCTTTGTGGAAAACAACTATCCACAGAGTGTTTTGTGCCAATTTTCCATCCTTTTAGATTGTCGGAAAGCATTTTACCTACGTAGAAACAGAAAACGAATAGAAAGAGCGTTGCTTTGCGTTTAATAAAAGCTTAGGGTGGTCTCGGTGGTACGTTAGTGAAGTTATCTGGGGACACCTTAGCCA
The DNA here is from genome assembly GCF_039906515.1 of Pseudorca crassidens. Taxonomy (NCBI): domain Eukaryota; kingdom Metazoa; phylum Chordata; class Mammalia; order Artiodactyla; family Delphinidae; genus Pseudorca; species Pseudorca crassidens. Next base: position 154,124,809 of record NC_090297.1, read on the forward strand.
CGTACATTGTGTTGGAGAGGCACCGAGAATTCAGGAGTTCTCAAAGTTCGAGGACACAGTTGCCTTACACGTAGGCTCGGTGGCAGCCGTGGACATGGCAGTGATTTGGAGAATGTTGTATTAGTCGGCTCTTGCTGTGATAATGCTTTGCAACAAATCTCCCCAAAACTCACTTACGTAAAGAAGAATCTAGTTTCCTCGGACCTGTGGGCTAGCTGCAGCGGCTCTCTTGTAGACCTCTCGATGGCGGGTGTTGCTCCATGCCGTGGGTCAGTTTGAGGTCTGTCCCGCACACCTTACCGTGGAGCCCAACTGTGAGGCTGCAGGTCCCCGTCTTCTCGCAGAGTTCACTGGAAGGTAAGAGGTGAGCCCAACCACACAAGGCCACGTAAGGCCTCTGGGACTCATTGAAGGCCATCGTGTCTTCCCTTGGCCTCCTGGGAACCCCCTGGCCCCAGGATGCAGCTTCCGTAGCCCAGGGCAACCGGCGGAGGGGGGCGGGCGGGGCTGCAGGAGGGTGGAATGCCGAGGTCACAGAGGGTGTGGGTGTGGCCACCTCTGCTGTGACTGAACCAAGGGCAGGGGGGCAGGGCGTCCAGGGCAGGGCCCTCAGAGCCCGGTAGGCCCAGGGGGGCGGCGCAAGCACCTAGGCCCAGGCCTAAGAGCGCCTTCTTGGTCTGCCGCGGCAGGCCGGCCTCTCGCCTTGCCACTCAGGCCGCCCTCCCACTTGAAGTGTGTGTGGCACGCGTCCGCGGAGTACACCTCGCTGCACAGGTAGCCGTGGGACTGGGCGTCGTAGCTTCCTGCGGGGCGGCCGGAGGTCCCGCAGGCGGGTGGGTCCCTGGCACAGACGCGCGGAGCGGCTCCCGCCCGGCCCCCCTGAGAACCGTCGCCGTTCCGTAAGGCGGGGCGCCTGCTTCAGAATGTAAATCACGTGTCCGCTCTATGGATACGCTGTTTAGTTTACCAGGCAAGACTTTCTTGGTGAAAGAAGCAGCGTTGGCTTGCATTCTCGAGCAGGCTTCTCATCTGGCTGTGCCCTGGTACGCTCTCTCTGGGTGTGCTAGTCCGCAGGGCAGGGCATCCCCTGGGCAGGGTGGAGCGTGATCTCTGCGGCCTCGTCCTGCAGCTCCTTCCTTTCATTCTCAATCATCCTGCCCACGGTGGCCTCCTCTCAGGCCTGCATACTTACAACGGCGCATTGCCCGTGCTGCCCCTCTGCAGGAAGTGTCCCTCTGTTTAGTTTGCAGCTGACTGATGCCGCCTCACCCTTCTCATCTCTTCTCAGGTGTCACTTGGTCAAGAAAGCGTCCCCTTACCTACTCAACTCATCACGTCCCCCTACCGTAGCTCACGTGACACCACGCACCTCTCGCTTATGGCCGTCGTCGCCTTTCACATCCAGTTTCAGGTAGGTAAGTTTACCCCGTGGTCCGTGAGGAAGAAGAGATCACGCCTGTTTTGCTTACTCTTGATTCCCAGCGACTAGCCCGGTTACTGATAACCTCTGTTAGAGGAGAGAAAGGAATGCACCCAATCCCTGGTGAAGCCCTGACCGTTTTCCTTTCTAGTGTCCCTCGTACTCCTCCCTGCCATCTGTGTCGCCCTTGCTCCGCGTCTACCGTTTATGAGTTTACACCTGGGTTACGGTGACTGCTTCGGAGAATCGCATGCCTTTCTACCTCCCTCGCTGCGACCTCTCCCACGCCTCCCAGGGCTCTTGGGTTATGCCCTTGCCCTCTTCCGAGCCGTCCGTGGCACCCGCTGTCATCCCCATACGGCCAAGCTCCTAAGACTGACACTCAAGGCCCTCCGTAATTTGGCTTCAGTTTCACTTTCTAGACGTTTCAAGGAAGAGCGGGGTCTAAATATCTGTGCACCTCTGCTCCGTTTCATATCTACCCACGAGGTTAATTTTTTTGTTTCTTCCAGTCCACCTATTTTGGACCTCCTTCTCTGCGAAGACTTCACTGAGAATCCAAGCGATTTGTGGATCCCTTCTCTCCCCTGAAGCTGTAAACAGTTTAACAAGACATGTGCGGAACTGCCGTAAGGTAATCTACATCTTGTCTCCCTCTCTGGTATCTAACCTCCCCGCGAGTGGGGGTACGTCTCCGTGTTCTGTGCGGTTTTCAGCACGGTACTCTCTGCACGTAGTGGATATTTGCTTTGGTAAGTGGACGAATAAGTGAATGAGTCACCAAGATAAGGGTATTGTCTCATTCTTTCTCGCTTTTTCCACTTTCAAGTTTCTTTAGTTAGTTTCCTCAGACAAAAGGTTTCTTTGTAGCTACACAGTGGCCAGGTCCACAGAATGTTGCAGATAGCTGCTGAAAACATCCCTCCTCCACTTGAGAATGGCTTGCTCTCCCTCTCAAGCGGAGAGAGCTGGGATTCGATATTTAATTAAGTGCCTCTGTTCACTTGGCATTTAGAGGCACTAGGGGGCGTTAGTGCTCTACAGCCGGTGAAATGCCTGTTTCGTTTGTGATTTTCCTTTGTGGAAAACAACTATCCACAGAGTGTTTTGTGCCAATTTTCCATCCTTTTAGATTGTCGGAAAGCATTTTACCTACGTAGAAACAGAAAACGAATAGAAAGAGCGTTGCTTTGCGTTTAATAAAAGCTTAGGGTGGTCTCGGTGGTACGTTAGTGAAGTTATCTGGGGACACCTTAGCCACGTACATTGTGTTGGAGAGGCACCGAGAATTCAGGAGTTCTCAAAGTTCGAGGACACAGTTGCCTTACACGTAGGCTCGGTGGCAGCCGTGGACATGGCAGTGATTTGGAGAATGTTGTATTAGTCGGCTCTTGCTGTGATAATGCTTTGCAACAAATCTCCCCAAAACTCACTTACGTAAAGAAGAATCTAGTTTCCTCGGACCTGTGGGCTAGCTGCAGCGGCTCTCTTGTAGACCTCTCGATGGCGGGTGTTGCTCCATGCCGTGGGTCAGTTTGAGGTCTGTCCCGCACACCTTACCGTGGAGCCCAACTGTGAGGCTGCAGGTCCCCGTCTTCTCGCAGAGTTCACTGGAAGGTAAGAGGTGAGCCCAACCACACAAGGCCACGTAAGGCCTCTGGGACTCATTGAAGGCCATCGTGTCTTCCCTTGGCCTCCTGGGAACCCCCTGGCCCCAGGATGCAGCTTCCGTAGCCCAGGGCAACCGGCGGAGGGGGGCGGGCGGGGCTGCAGGAGGGTGGAATGCCGAGGTCACAGAGGGTGTGGGTGTGGCCACCTCTGCTGTGACTGAACCAAGGGCAGGGGGGCAGGGCGTCCAGGGCAGGGCCCTCAGAGCCCGGTAGGCCCAGGGGGGCGGCGCAAGCACCTAGGCCCAGGCCTAAGAGCGCCTTCTTGGTCTGCCGCGGCAGGCCGGCCTCTCGCCTTGCCACTCAGGCCGCCCTCCCACTTGAAGTGTGTGTGGCACGCGTCCGCGGAGTACACCTCGCTGCACAGGTAGCCGTGGGACTGGGCGTCGTAGCTTCCTGCGGGGCGGCCGGAGGTCCCGCAGGCGGGTGGGTCCCTGGCACAGACGCGCGGAGCGGCTCCCGCCCGGCCCCCCTGAGAACCGTCGCCGTTCCGTAAGGCGGGGCGCCTGCTTCAGAATGTAAATCACGTGTCCGCTCTATGGATACGCTGTTTAGTTTACCAGGCAAGACTTTCTTGGTGAAAGAAGCAGCGTTGGCTTGCATTCTCGAGCAGGCTTCTCATCTGGCTGTGCCCTGGTACGCTCTCTCTGGGTGTGCTAGTCCGCAGGGCAGGGCATCCCCTGGGCAGGGTGGAGCGTGATCTCTGCGGCCTCGTCCTGCAGCTCCTTCCTTTCATTCTCAATCATCCTGCCCACGGTGGCCTCCTCTCAGGCCTGCATACTTACAACGGCGCATTGCCCGTGCTGCCCCTCTGCAGGAAGTGTCCCTCTGTTTAGTTTGCAGCTGACTGATGCCGCCTCACCCTTCTCATCTCTTCTCAGGTGTCACTTGGTCAAGAAAGCGTCCCCTTACCTACTCAACTCATCACGTCCCCCTACCGTAGCTCACGTGACACCACGCACCTCTCGCTTATGGCCGTCGTCGCCTTTCACATCCAGTTTCAGGTAGGTAAGTTTACCCCGTGGTCCGTGAGGAAGAAGAGATCACGCCTGTTTTGCTTACTCTTGATTCCCAGCGACTAGCCCGGTTACTGATAACCTCTGTTAGAGGAGAGAAAGGAATGCACCCAATCCCTGGTGAAGCCCTGACCGTTTTCCTTTCTAGTGTCCCTCGTACTCCTCCCTGCCATCTGTGTCGCCCTTACTCCGCGTCTACCGTTTATGAGTTTACACCTGGGTTACGGTGACTGCTTCGGAGAATCGCATGCCTTTCTACCTCCCTCGCTGCGACCTCTCCCACGCCTCCCAGGGCTCTTGGGTTATGCCCTTGCCCTCTTCCGAGCCGTCCGTGGCACCCGCTGTCATCCCCATACGGCCAAGCTCCTAAGACTGACACTCTAGGCCCTCCGTAATTTGGCTTCAGTTTCACTTTCTAGACGTTTCAAGGAAGAGCGGGGTCTAAATATCTGTGCACCTCTGCTCCGTTTCATATCTACCCACGAGGTTAATTTTTTTGTTTCTTCCAGTCCACCTATTTTGGACCTCCTTCTCTGCGAAGACTTCACTGAGAATCCAAGCGATTTGTGGATCCCTTCTCTCCCCTGAAGCTGTAAACAGTTTAACAAGACATGTGCGGAACTGCCGTAAGGTAATCTACATCTTGTCTCCCTCTCTGGTATCTAACCTCCCCGCGAATGGGGGTACGTCTCCGTGTTCTGTGCGGTTTTCAGCACGGTACTCTCTGCACGTAGTGGATATTTGCTTTGGTAAGTGGACGAATAAGTGAATGAGTCACCAAGATAAGGGTATTGTCTCATTCTTTCTCGCTTTTTCCACTTTCAAGTTTCTTTAGTTAGTTTCCTCAGACAAAAGGTTTCTTTGTAGCTACACAGTGGCCAGGTCCACAGAATGTTGCAGATAGCTGCTGAAAACATCCCTCCTCCACTTGAGAATGGCTTGCTCTCCCTCTCAAGCGGAGAGAGCTGGGATTCGATATTTAATTAAGTGCCTCTGTTCACTTGGCATTTAGAGGCACTAGGGGGCGTTAGTGCTCTACAGCCGGTGAAATGCCTGTTTCGTTTGTGATTTTCCTTTGTGGAAAACAACTATCCACAGAGTGTTTTGTGCCAATTTTCCATCCTTTTAGATTGTCGGAAAGCATTTTACCTACGTAGAAACAGAAAACGAATAGAAAGAGCGTTGCTTTGCGTTTAATAAAAGCTTAGGGTGGTCTCGGTGGTACGTTAGTGAAGTTATCTGGGGACACCTTAGCCACGTACATTGTGTTGGAGAGGCACCGAGAATTCAGGAGTTCTCAAAGTTCGAGGACACAGTTGCCTTACACGTAGGCTCGGTGGCAGCCGTGGACATGGCAGTGATTTGGAGAATGTTGTATTAGTCGGCTCTTGCTGTGATAATGCTTTGCAACAAATCTCCCCAAAACTCACTTACGTAAAGAAGAATCTAGTTTCCTCGGACCTGTGGGCTAGCTGCAGCGGCTCTCTTGTAGACCTCTCGATGGCGGGTGTTGCTCCATGCCGTGGGTCAGTTTGAGGTCTGTCCCGCACACCTTACCGTGGAGCCCAACTGTGAGGCTGCAGGTCCCCGTCTTCTCGCAGAGTTCACTGGAAGGTAAGAGGTGAGCCCAACCACACAAGGCCACGTAAGGCCTCTGGGACTCATTGAAGGCCATCGTGTCTTCCCTTGGCCTCCTGGGAACCCCCTGGCCCCAGGATGCAGCTTCCGTAGCCCAGGGCAACCGGCGGAGGGGGGCGGGCGGGGCTGCAGGAGGGTGGAATGCCGAGGTCACAGAGGGTGTGGGTGTGGCCACCTCTGCTGTGACTGAACCAAGGGCAGGGGGGCAGGGCGTCCAGGGCAGGGCCCTCAGAGCCCGGTAGGCCCAGGGGGGCGGCGCAAGCACCTAGGCCCAGGCCTAAGAGCGCCTTCTTGGTCTGCCGCGGCAGGCCGGCCTCTCGCCTTGCCACTCAGGCCGCCCTCCCACTTGAAGTGTGTGTGGCACGCGTCCGCGGAGTACACCTCGCTGCACAGGTAGCCGTGGGACTGGGCGTCGTAGCTTCCTGCGGGGCGGCCGGAGGTCCCGCAGGCGGGTGGGTCCCTGGCACAGACGCGCGGAGCGGCTCCCGCCCGGCCCCCCTGAGAACCGTCGCCGTTCCGTAAGGCGGGGCGCCTGCTTCAGAATGTAAATCACGTGTCCGCTCTATGGATACGCTGTTTAGTTTACCAGGCAAGACTTTCTTGGTGAAAGAAGCAGCGTTGGCTTGCATTCTCGAGCAGGCTTCTCATCTGGCTGTGCCCTGGTACGCTCTCTCTGGGTGTGCTAGTCCGCAGGGCAGGGCATCCCCTGGGCAGGGTGGAGCGTGATCTCTGCGGCCTCGTCCTGCAGCTCCTTCCTTTCATTCTCAATCATCCTGCCCACGGTGGCCTCCTCTCAGGCCTGCATACTTACAACGGCGCATTGCCCGTGCTGCCCCTCTGCAGGAAGTGTCCCTCTGTTTAGTTTGCAGCTGACTGATGCCGCCTCACCCTTCTCATCTCTTCTCAGGTGTCACTTGGTCAAGAAAGCGTCCCCTTACCTACTCAACTCATCACGTCCCCCTACCGTAGCTCACGTGACACCACGCACCTCTCGCTTATGGCCGTCGTCGCCTTTCACATCCAGTTTCAGGTAGGTAAGTTTACCCCGTGGTCCGTGAGGAAGAAGAGATCACGCCTGTTTTGCTTACTCTTGATTCCCAGCGACTAGCCCGGTTACTGATAACCTCTGTTAGAGGAGAGAAAGGAATGCACCCAATCCCTGGTGAAGCCCTGACCGTTTTCCTTTCTAGTGTCCCTCGTACTCCTCCCTGCCATCTGTGTCGCCCTTACTCCGCGTCTACCGTTTATGAGTTTACACCTGGGTTACGGTGACTGCTTCGGAGAATCGCATGCCTTTCTACCTCCCTCGCTGCGACCTCTCCCACGCCTCCCAGGGCTCTTGGGTTATGCCCTTGCCCTCTTCCGAGCCGTCCGTGGCACCCGCTGTCATCCCCATACGGCCAAGCTCCTAAGACTGACACTCTAGGCCCTCCGTAATTTGGCTTCAGTTTCACTTTCTAGACGTTTCAAGGAAGAGCGGGGTCTAAATATCTGTGCACCTCTGCTCCGTTTCATATCTACCCACGAGGTTAATTTTTTTGTTTCTTCCAGTCCACCTATTTTGGACCTCCTTCTCTGCGAAGACTTCACTGAGAATCCAAGCGATTTGTGGATCCCTTCTCTCCCCTGAAGCTGTAAACAGTTTAACAAGACATGTGCGGAACTGCCGTAAGGTAATCTACATCTTGTCTCCCTCTCTGGTATCTAACCTCCCCGCGAATGGGGGTACGTCTCCGTGTTCTGTGCGGTTTTCAGCACGGTACTCTCTGCACGTAGTGGATATTTGCTTTGGTAAGTGGACGAATAAGTGAATGAGTCACCAAGATAAGGGTATTGTCTCATTCTTTCTCGCTTTTTCCACTTTCAAGTTTCTTTAGTTAGTTTCCTCAGACAAAAGGTTTCTTTGTAGCTACACAGTGGCCAGGTCCACAGAATGTTGCAGATAGCTGCTGAAAACATCCCTCCTCCACTTGAGAATGGCTTGCTCTCCCTCTCAAGCGGAGAGAGCTGGGATTCGATATTTAATTAAGTGCCTCTGTTCACTTGGCATTTAGAGGCACTAGGGGGCGTTAGTGCTCTACAGCCGGTGAAATGCCTGTTTCGTTTGTGATTTTCCTTTGTGGAAAACAACTATCCACAGAGTGTTTTGTGCCAATTTTCCATCCTTTTAGATTGTCGGAAAGCATTTTACCTACGTAGAAACAGAAAACGAATAGAAAGAGCGTTGCTTTGCGTTTAATAAAAGCTTAGGGTGGTCTCGGTGGTACGTTAGTGAAGTTATCTGGGGACACCTTAGCCACGTACATTGTGTTGGAGAGGCACCGAGAATTCAGGAGTTCTCAAAGTTCGAGGACACAGTTGCCTTACACGTAGGCTCGGTGGCAGCCGTGGACATGGCAGTGATTTGGAGAATGTTGTATTAGTCGGCTCTTGCTGTGATAATGCTTTGCAACAAATCTCCCCAAAACTCACTTACGTAAAGAAGAATCTAGTTTCCTCGGACCTGTGGGCTAGCTGCAGCGGCTCTCTTGTAGACCTCTCGATGGCGGGTGTTGCTCCATGCCGTGGGTCAGTTTGAGGTCTGTCCCGCACACCTTACCGTGGAGCCCAACTGTGAGGCTGCAGGTCCCCGTCTTCTCGCAGAGTTCACTGGAAGGTAAGAGGTGAGCCCAACCACACAAGGCCACGTAAGGCCTCTGGGACTCATTGAAGGCCATCGTGTCTTCCCTTGGCCTCCTGGGAACCCCCTGGCCCCAGGATGCAGCTTCCGTAGCCCAGGGCAACCGGCGGAGGGGGGCGGGCGGGGCTGCAGGAGGGTGGAATGCCGAGGTCACAGAGGGTGTGGGTGTGGCCACCTCTGCTGTGACTGAACCAAGGGCAGGGGGGCAGGGCGTCCAGGGCAGGGCCCTCAGAGCCCGGTAGGCCCAGGGGGGCGGCGCAAGCACCTAGGCCCAGGCCTAAGAGCGCCTTCTTGGTCTGCCGCGGCAGGCCGGCCTCTCGCCTTGCCACTCAGGCCGCCCTCCCACTTGAAGTGTGTGTGGCACGCGTCCGCGGAGTACACCTCGCTGCACAGGTAGCCGTGGGACTGGGCGTCGTAGCTTCCTGCGGGGCGGCCGGAGGTCCCGCAGGCGGGTGGGTCCCTGGCACAGACGCGCGGAGCGGCTCCCGCCCGGCCCCCCTGAGAACCGTCGCCGTTCCGTAAGGCGGGGCGCCTGCTTCAGAATGTAAATCACGTGTCCGCTCTATGGATACGCTGTTTAGTTTACCAGGCAAGACTTTCTTGGTGAAAGAAGCAGCGTTGGCTTGCATTCTCGAGCAGGCTTCTCATCTGGCTGTGCCCTGGTACGCTCTCTCTGGGTGTGCTAGTCCGCAGGGCAGGGCATCCCCTGGGCAGGGTGGAGCGTGATCTCTGCGGCCTCGTCCTGCAGCTCCTTCCTTTCATTCTCAATCATCCTGCCCACGGTGGCCTCCTCTCAGGCCTGCATACTTACAACGGCGCATTGCCCGTGCTGCCCCTCTGCAGGAAGTGTCCCTCTGTTTAGTTTGCAGCTGACTGATGCCGCCTCACCCTTCTCATCTCTTCTCAGGTGTCACTTGGTCAAGAAAGCGTCCCCTTACCTACTCAACTCATCACGTCCCCCTACCGTAGCTCACGTGACACCACGCACCTCTCGCTTATGGCCGTCGTCGCCTTTCACATCCAGTTTCAGGTAGGTAAGTTTACCCCGTGGTCCGTGAGGAAGAAGAGATCACGCCTGTTTTGCTTACTCTTGATTCCCAGCGACTAGCCCGGTTACTGATAACCTCTGTTAGAGGAGAGAAAGGAATGCACCCAATCCCTGGTGAAGCCCTGACCGTTTTCCTTTCTAGTGTCCCTCGTACTCCTCCCTGCCATCTGTGTCGCCCTTACTCCGCGTCTACCGTTTATGAGTTTACACCTGGGTTACGGTGACTGCTTCGGAGAATCGCATGCCTTTCTACCTCCCTCGCTGCGACCTCTCCCACGCCTCCCAGGGCTCTTGGGTTATGCCCTTGCCCTCTTCCGAGCCGTCCGTGGCACCCGCTGTCATCCCCATACGGCCAAGCTCCTAAGACTGACACTCTAGGCCCTCCGTAATTTGGCTTCAGTTTCACTTTCTAGACGTTTCAAGGAAGAGCGGGGTCTAAATATCTGTGCACCTCTGCTCCGTTTCATATCTACCCACGAGGTTAATTTTTTTGTTTCTTCCAGTCCACCTATTTTGGACCTCCTTCTCTGCGAAGACTTCACTGAGAATCCAAGCGATTTGTGGATCCCTTCTCTCCCCTGAAGCTGTAAACAGTTTAACAAGACATGTGCGGAACTGCCGTAAGGTAATCTACATCTTGTCTCCCTCTCTGGTATCTAACCTCCCCGCGAATGGGGGTACGTCTCCGTGTTCTGTGCGGTTTTCAGCACGGTACTCTCTGCACGTAGTGGATATTTGCTTTGGTAAGTGGACGAATAAGTGAATGAGTCACCAAGATAAGGGTATTGTCTCATTCTTTCTCGCTTTTTCCACTTTCAAGTTTCTTTAGTTAGTTTCCTCAGACAAAAGGTTTCTTTGTAGCTACACAGTGGCCAGGTCCACAGAATGTTGCAGATAGCTGCTGAAAACATCCCTCCTCCACTTGAGAATGGCTTGCTCTCCCTCTCAAGCGGAGAGAGCTGGGATTCGATATTTAATTAAGTGCCTCTGTTCACTTGGCATTTAGAGGCACTAGGGGGCGTTAGTGCTCTACAGCCGGTGAAATGCCTGTTTCGTTTGTGATTTTCCTTTGTGGAAAACAACTATCCACAGAGTGTTTTGTGCCAATTTTCCATCCTTTTAGATTGTCGGAAAGCATTTTACCTACGTAGAAACAGAAAACGAATAGAAAGAGCGTTGCTTTGCGTTTAATAAAAGCTTAGGGTGGTCTCGGTGGTACGTTAGTGAAGTTATCTGGGGACACCTTAGCCACGTACATTGTGTTGGAGAGGCACCGAGAATTCAGGAGTTCTCAAAGTTCGAGGACACAGTTGCCTTACACGTAGGCTCGGTGGCAGCCGTGGACATGGCAGTGATTTGGAGAATGTTGTATTAGTCGGCTCTTGCTGTGATAATGCTTTGCAACAAATCTCCCCAAAACTCACTTACGTAAAGAAGAATCTAGTTTCCTCGGACCTGTGGGCTAGCTGCAGCGGCTCTCTTGTAGACCTCTCGATGGCGGGTGTTGCTCCATGCCGTGGGTCAGTTTGAGGTCTGTCCCGCACACCTTACCGTGGAGCCCAACTGTGAGGCTGCAGGTCCCCGTCTTCTCGCAGAGTTCACTGGAAGGTAAGAGGTGAGCCCAACCACACAAGGCCACGTAAGGCCTCTGGGACTCATTGAAGGCCATCGTGTCTTCCCTTGGCCTCCTGGGAACCCCCTGGCCCCAGGATGCAGCTTCCGTAGCCCAGGGCAACCGGCGGAGGGGGGCGGGCGGGGCTGCAGGAGGGTGGAATGCCGAGGTCACAGAGGGTGTGGGTGTGGCCACCTCTGCTGTGACTGAACCAAGGGCAGGGGGGCAGGGCGTCCAGGGCAGGGCCCTCAGAGCCCGGTAGGCCCAGGGGGGCGGCGCAAGCACCTAGGCCCAGGCCTAAGAGCGCCTTCTTGGTCTGCCGCGGCAGGCCGGCCTCTCGCCTTGCCACTCAGGCCGCCCTCCCACTTGAAGTGTGTGTGGCACGCGTCCGCGGAGTACACCTCGCTGCACAGGTAGCCGTGGGACTGGGCGTCGTAGCTTCCTGCGGGGCGGCCGGAGGTCCCGCAGGCGGGTGGGTCCCTGGCACAGACGCGCGGAGCGGCTCCCGCCCGGCCCCCCTGAGAACCGTCGCCGTTCCGTAAGGCGGGGCGCCTGCTTCAGAATGTAAATCACGTGTCCGCTCTATGGATACGCTGTTTAGTTTACCAGGCAAGACTTTCTTGGTGAAAGAAGCAGCGTTGGCTTGCATTCTCGAGCAGGCTTCTCATCTGGCTGTGCCCTGGTACGCTCTCTCTGGGTGTGCTAGTCCGCAGGGCAGGGCATCCCCTGGGCAGGGTGGAGCGTGATCTCTGCGGCCTCGTCCTGCAGCTCCTTCCTTTCATTCTCAATCATCCTGCCCACGGTGGCCTCCTCTCAGGCCTGCATACTTACAACGGCGCATTGCCCGTGCTGCCCCTCTGCAGGAAGTGTCCCTCTGTTTAGTTTGCAGCTGACTGATGCCGCCTCACCCTTCTCATCTCTTCTCAGGTGTCACTTGGTCAAGAAAGCGTCCCCTTACCTACTCAACTCATCACGTCCCCCTACCGTAGCTCACGTGACACCACGCACCTCTCGCTTATGGCCGTCGTCGCCTTTCACATCCAGTTTCAGGTAGGTAAGTTTACCCCGTGGTCCGTGAGGAAGAAGAGATCACGCCTGTTTTGCTTACTCTTGATTCCCAGCGACTAGCCCGGTTACTGATAACCTCTGTTAGAGGAGAGAAAGGAATGCACCCAATCCCTGGTGAAGCCCTGACCGTTTTCCTTTCTAGTGTCCCTCGTACTCCTCCCTGCCATCTGTGTCGCCCTTACTCCGCGTCTACCGTTTATGAGTTTACACCTGGGTTACGGTGACTGCTTCGGAGAATCGCATGCCTTTCTACCTCCCTCGCTGCGACCTCTCCCACGCCTCCCAGGGCTCTTGGGTTATGCCCTTGCCCTCTTCCGAGCCGTCCGTGGCACCCGCTGTCATCCCCATACGGCCAAGCTCCTAAGACTGACACTCTAGGCCCTCCGTAATTTGGCTTCAGTTTCACTTTCTAGACGTTTCAAGGAAGAGCGGGGTCTAAATATCTGTGCACCTCTGCTCCGTTTCATATCTACCCACGAGGTTAATTTTTTTGTTTCTTCCAGTCCACCTATTTTGGACCTCCTTCTCTGCGAAGACTTCACTGAGAATCCAAGCGATTTGTGGATCCCTTCTCTCCCCTGAAGCTGTAAACAGTTTAACAAGACATGTGCGGAACTGCCGTAAGGTAATCTACATCTTGTCTCCCTCTCTGGTATCTAACCTCCCCGCGAATGGGGGTACGTCTCCGTGTTCTGTGCGGTTTTCAGCACGGTACTCTCTGCACGTAGTGGATATTTGCTTTGGTAAGTGGACGAATAAGTGAATGAGTCACCAAGATAAGGGTATTGTCTCATTCTTTCTCGCTTTTTCCACTTTCAAGTTTCTTTAGTTAGTTTCCTCAGACAAAAGGTTTCTTTGTAGCTACACAGTGGCCAGGTCCACAGAATGTTGCAGATAGCTGCTGAAAACATCCCTCCTCCACTTGAGAATGGCTTGCTCTCCCTCTCAAGCGGAGAGAGCTGGGATTCGATATTTAATTAAGTGCCTCTGTTCACTTGGCATTTAGAGGCACTAGGGGGCGTTAGTGCTCTACAGCCGGTGAAATGCCTGTTTCGTTTGTGATTTTCCTTTGTGGAAAACAACTATCCACAGAGTGTTTTGTGCCAATTTTCCATCCTTTTAGATTGTCGGAAAGCATTTTACCTACGTAGAAACAGAAAACGAATAGAAAGAGCGTTGCTTTGCGTTTAATAAAAGCTTAGGGTGGTCTCGGTGGTACGTTAGTGAAGTTATCTGGGGACACCTTAGCCACGTACATTGTGTTGGAGAGGCACCGAGAATTCAGGAGTTCTCAAAGTTCGAGGACACAGTTGCCTTACACGTAGGCTCGGTGGCAGCCGTGGACATGGCAGTGATTTGGAGAATGTTGTATTAGTCGGCTCTTGCTGTGATAATGCTTTGCAACAAATCTCCCCAAAACTCACTTACGTAAAGAAGAATCTAGTTTCCTCGGACCTGTGGGCTAGCTGCAGCGGCTCTCTTGTAGACCTCTCGATGGCGGGTGTTGCTCCATGCCGTGGGTCAGTTTGAGGTCTGTCCCGCACACCTTACCGTGGAGCCCAACTGTGAGGCTGCAGGTCCCCGTCTTCTCGCAGAGTTCACTGGAAGGTAAGAGGTGAGCCCAACCACACAAGGCCACGTAAGGCCTCTGGGACTCATTGAAGGCCATCGTGTCTTCCCTTGGCCTCCTGGGAACCCCCTGGCCCCAGGATGCAGCTTCCGTAGCCCAGGGCAACCGGCGGAGGGGGGCGGGCGGGGCTGCAGGAGGGTGGAATGCCGAGGTCACAGAGGGTGTGGGTGTGGCCACCTCTGCTGTGACTGAACCAAGGGCAGGGGGGCAGGGCGTCCAGGGCAGGGCCCTCAGAGCCCGGTAGGCCCAGGGGGGCGGCGCAAGCACCTAGGCCCAGGCCTAAGAGCGCCTTCTTGGTCTGCCGCGGCAGGCCGGCCTCTCGCCTTGCCACTCAGGCCGCCCTCCCACTTGAAGTGTGTGTGGCACGCGTCCGCGGAGTACACCTCGCTGCACAGGTAGCCGTGGGACTGGGCGTCGTAGCTTCCTGCGGGGCGGCCGGAGGTCCCGCAGGCGGGTGGGTCCCTGGCACAGACGCGCGGAGCGGCTCCCGCCCGGCCCCCCTGAGAACCGTCGCCGTTCCGTAAGGCGGGGCGCCTGCTTCAGAATGTAAATCACGTGTCCGCTCTATGGATACGCTGTTTAGTTTACCAGGCAAGACTTTCTTGGTGAAAGAAGCAGCGTTGGCTTGCATTCTCGAGCAGGCTTCTCATCTGGCTGTGCCCTGGTACGCTCTCTCTGGGTGTGCTAGTCCGCAGGGCAGGGCATCCCCTGGGCAGGGTGGAGCGTGATCTCTGCGGCCTCGTCCTGCAGCTCCTTCCTTTCATTCTCAATCATCCTGCCCACGGTGGCCTCCTCTCAGGCCTGCATACTTACAACGGCGCATTGCCCGTGCTGCCCCTCTGCAGGAAGTGTCCCTCTGTTTAGTTTGCAGCTGACTGATGCCGCCTCACCCTTCTCATCTCTTCTCAGGTGTCACTTGGTCAAGAAAGCGTCCCCTTACCTACTCAACTCATCACGTCCCCCTACCGTAGCTCACGTGACACCACGCACCTCTCGCTTATGGCCGTCGTCGCCTTTCACATCCAGTTTCAGGTAGGTAAGTTTACCCCGTGGTCCGTGAGGAAGAAGAGATCACGCCTGTTTTGCTTACTCTTGATTCCCAGCGACTAGCCCGGTTACTGATAACCTCTGTTAGAGGAGAGAAAGGAATGCACCCAATCCCTGGTGAAGCCCTGACCGTTTTCCTTTCTAGTGTCCCTCGTACTCCTCCCTGCCATCTGTGTCGCCCTTACTCCGCGTCTACCGTTTATGAGTTTACACCTGGGTTACGGTGACTGCTTCGGAGAATCGCATGCCTTTCTACCTCCCTCGCTGCGACCTCTCCCACGCCTCCCAGGGCTCTTGGGTTATGCCCTTGCCCTCTTCCGAGCCGTCCGTGGCACCCGCTGTCATCCCCATACGGCCAAGCTCCTAAGACTGACACTCTAGGCCCTCCGTAATTTGGCTTCAGTTTCACTTTCTAGACGTTTCAAGGAAGAGCGGGGTCTAAATATCTGTGCACCTCTGCTCCGTTTCATATCTACCCACGAGGTTAATTTTTTTGTTTCTTCCAGTCCACCTATTTTGGACCTCCTTCTCTGCGAAGACTTCACTGAGAATCCAAGCGATTTGTGGATCCCTTCTCTCCCCTGAAGCTGTAAACAGTTTAACAAGACATGTGCGGAACTGCCGTAAGGTAATCTACATCTTGTCTCCCTCTCTGGTATCTAACCTCCCCGCGAATGGGGGTACGTCTCCGTGTTCTGTGCGGTTTTCAGCACGGTACTCTCTGCACGTAGTGGATATTTGCTTTGGTAAGTGGACGAATAAGTGAATGAGTCACCAAGATAAGGGTATTGTCTCATTCTTTCTCGCTTTTTCCACTTTCAAGTTTCTTTAGTTAGTTTCCTCAGACAAAAGGTTTCTTTGTAGCTACACAGTGGCCAGGTCCACAGAATGTTGCAGATAGCTGCTGAAAACATCCCTCCTCCACTTGAGAATGGCTTGCTCTCCCTCTCAAGCGGAGAGAGCTGGGATTCGATATTTAATTAAGTGCCTCTGTTCACTTGGCATTTAGAGGCACTAGGGGGCGTTAGTGCTCTACAGCCGGTGAAATGCCTGTTTCGTTTGTGATTTTCCTTTGTGGAAAACAACTATCCACAGAGTGTTTTGTGCCAATTTTCCATCCTTTTAGATTGTCGGAAAGCATTTTACCTACGTAGAAACAGAAAACGAATAGAAAGAGCGTTGCTTTGCGTTTAATAAAAGCTTAGGGTGGTCTCGGTGGTACGTTAGTGAAGTTATCTGGGGACACCTTAGCCACGTACATTGTGTTGGAGAGGCACCGAGAATTCAGGAGTTCTCAAAGTTCGAGGACACAGTTGCCTTACACGTAGGCTCGGTGGCAGCCGTGGACATGGCAGTGATTTGGAGAATGTTGTATTAGTCGGCTCTTGCTGTGATAATGCTTTGCAACAAATCTCCCCAAAACTCACTTACGTAAAGAAGAATCTAGTTTCCTCGGACCTGTGGGCTAGCTGCAGCGGCTCTCTTGTAGACCTCTCGATGGCGGGTGTTGCTCCATGCCGTGGGTCAGTTTGAGGTCTGTCCCGCACACCTTACCGTGGAGCCCAACTGTGAGGCTGCAGGTCCCCGTCTTCTCGCAGAGTTCACTGGAAGGTAAGAGGTGAGCCCAACCACACAAGGCCACGTAAGGCCTCTGGGACTCATTGAAGGCCATCGTGTCTTCCCTTGGCCTCCTGGGAACCCCCTGGCCCCAGGATGCAGCTTCCGTAGCCCAGGGCAACCGGCGGAGGGGGGCGGGCGGGGCTGCAGGAGGGTGGAATGCCGAGGTCACAGAGGGTGTGGGTGTGGCCACCTCTGCTGTGACTGAACCAAGGGCAGGGGGGCAGGGCGTCCAGGGCAGGGCCCTCAGAGCCCGGTAGGCCCAGGGGGGCGGCGGCAAGCACCTAGGCCCAGGCCTAAGAGCGCCTTCTTGGTCTGCCGCGGCAGGCCGGCCTCTCGCCTTGCCACTCAGGCCGCCCTCCCACTTGAAGTGTGTGTGGCACGCGTCCGCGGAGTACACCTCGCTGCACAGGTAGCCGTGGGACTGGGCGTCGTAGCTTCCTGCGGGGCGGCCGGAGGTCCCGCAGGCGGGTGGGTCCCTGGCACAGACGCGCGGAGCGGCTCCCGCCCGGCCCCCCTGAGAACCGTCGCCGTTCCGTAAGGCGGGGCGCCTGCTTCAGAATGTAAATCACGTGTCCGCTCTATGGATACGCTGTTTAGTTTACCAGGCAAGACTTTCTTGGTGAAAGAAGCAGCGTTGGCTTGCATTCTCGAGCAGGCTTCTCATCTGGCTGTGCCCTGGTACGCTCTCTCTGGGTGTGCTAGTCCGCAGGGCAGGGCATCCCCTGGGCAGGGTGGAGCGTGATCTCTGCGGCCTCGTCCTGCAGCTCCTTCCTTTCATTCTCAATCATCCTGCCCACGGTGGCCTCCTCTCAGGCCTGCATACTTACAACGGCGCATTGCCCGTGCTGCCCCTCTGCAGGAAGTGTCCCTCTGTTTAGTTTGCAGCTGACTGATGCCGCCTCACCCTTCTCATCTCTTCTCAGGTGTCACTTGGTCAAGAAAGCGTCCCCTTACCTACTCAACTCATCACGTCCCCCTACCGTAGCTCACGTGACACCACGCACCTCTCGCTTATGGCCGTCGTCGCCTTTCACATCCAGTTTCAGGTAGGTAAGTTTACCCCGTGGTCCGTGAGGAAGAAGAGATCACGCCTGTTTTGCTTACTCTTGATTCCCAGCGACTAGCCCGGTTACTGATAACCTCTGTTAGAGGAGAGAAAGGAATGCACCCAATCCCTGGTGAAGCCCTGACCGTTTTCCTTTCTAGTGTCCCTCGTACTCCTCCCTGCCATCTGTGTCGCCCTTACTCCGCGTCTACCGTTTATGAGTTTACACCTGGGTTACGGTGACTGCTTCGGAGAATCGCATGCCTTTCTACCTCCCTCGCTGCGACCTCTCCCACGCCTCCCAGGGCTCTTGGGTTATGCCCTTGCCCTCTTCCGAGCCGTCCGTGGCACCCGCTGTCATCCCCATACGGCCAAGCTCCTAAGACTGACACTCTAGGCCCTCCGTAATTTGGCTTCAGTTTCACTTTCTAGACGTTTCAAGGAAGAGCGGGGTCTAAATATCTGTGCACCTCTGCTCCGTTTCATATCTACCCACGAGGTTAATTTTTTTGTTTCTTCCAGTCCACCTATTTTGGACCTCCTTCTCTGCGAAGACTTCACTGAGAATCCAAGCGATTTGTGGATCCCTTCTCTCCCCTGAAGCTGTAAACAGTTTAACAAGACATGTGCGGAACTGCCGTAAGGTAATCTACATCTTGTCTCCCTCTCTGGTATCTAACCTCCCCGCGAATGGGGGTACGTCTCCGTGTTCTGTGCGGTTTTCAGCACGGTACTCTCTGCACGTAGTGGATATTTGCTTTGGTAAGTGGACGAATAAGTGAATGAGTCACCAAGATAAGGGTATTGTCTCATTCTTTCTCGCTTTTTCCACTTTCAAGTTTCTTTAGTTAGTTTCCTCAGACAAAAGGTTTCTTTGTAGCTACACAGTGGCCAGGTCCACAGAATGTTGCAGATAGCTGCTGAAAACATCCCTCCTCCACTTGAGAATGGCTTGCTCTCCCTCTCAAGCGGAGAGAGCTGGGATTCGATATTTAATTAAGTGCCTCTGTTCACTTGGCATTTAGAGGCACTAGGGGGCGTTAGTGCTCTACAGCCGGTGAAATGCCTGTTTCGTTTGTGATTTTCCTTTGTGGAAAACAACTATCCACAGAGTGTTTTGTGCCAATTTTCCATCCTTTTAGATTGTCGGAAAGCATTTTACCTACGTAGAAACAGAAAACGAATAGAAAGAGTGTTGCTTTGCGTTTAATAAAAGCTTAGGGTGGTCTCGGTGGTACGTTAGTGAAGTTATCTGGGGACACCTTAGCCACGTACATTGTGTTGGAGAGGCACCGAGAATTCAGGAGTTCTCAAAGTTCGAGGACACAGTTGCCTTACACGTAGGCTCGGTGGCAGCCGTGGACATGGCAGTGATTTGGAGAATGTTGTATTAGTCGGCTCTTGCTGTGATAATGCTTTGCAACAAATCTCCCCAAAACTCACTTACGTAAAGAAGAATCTAGTTTCCTCGGACCTGTGGGCTAGCTGCAGCGGCTCTCTTGTAGACCTCTCGATGGCGGGTGTTGCTCCATGCCGTGGGTCAGTTTGAGGTCTGTCCCGCACACCTTACCGTGGAGCCCAACTGTGAGGCTGCAGGTCCCCGTCTTCTCGCAGAGTTCACTGGAAGGTAAGAGGTGAGCCCAACCACACAAGGCCACGTAAGGCCTCTGGGACTCATTGAAGGCCATCGTGTCTTCCCTTGGCCTCCTGGGAACCCCCTGGCCCCAGGATGCAGCTTCCGTAGCCCAGGGCAACCGGCGGAGGGGGGCGGGCGGGGCTGCAGGAGGGTGGAATGCCGAGGTCACAGAGGGTGTGGGTGTGGCCACCTCTGCTGTGACTGAACCAAGGGCAGGGGGGCAGGGCGTCCAGGGCAGGGCCCTCAGAGCCCGGTAGGCCCAGGGGGGCGGCGCAAGCACCTAGGCCCAGGCCTAAGAGCGCCTTCTTGGTCTGCCGCGGCAGGCCGGCCTCTCGCCTTGCCACTCAGGCCGCCCTCCCACTTGAAGTGTGTGTGGCACGCGTCCGCGGAGTACACCTCGCTGCACAGGTAGCCGTGGGACTGGGCGTCGTAGCTTCCTGCGGGGCGGCCGGAGGTCCCGCAGGCGGGTGGGTCCCTGGCACAGACGCGCGGAGCGGCTCCCGCCCGGCCCCCCTGAGAACCGTCGCCGTTCCGTAAGGCGGGGCGCCTGCTTCAGAATGTAAATCACGTGTCCGCTCTATGGATACGCTGTTTAGTTTACCAGGCAAGACTTTCTTGGTGAAAGAAGCAGCGTTGGCTTGCATTCTCGAGCAGGCTTCTCATCTGGCTGTGCCCTGGTACGCTCTCTCTGGGTGTGCTAGTCCGCAGGGCAGGGCATCCCCTGGGCAGGGTGGAGCGTGATCTCTGCGGCCTCGTCCTGCAGCTCCTTCCTTTCATTCTCAATCATCCTGCCCACGGTGGCCTCCTCTCAGGCCTGCATACTTACAACGGCGCATTGCCCGTGCTGCCCCTCTGCAGGAAGTGTCCCTCTGTTTAGTTTGCAGCTGACTGATGCCGCCTCACCCTTCTCATCTCTTCTCAGGTGTCACTTGGTCAAGAAAGCGTCCCCTTACCTACTCAACTCATCACGTCCCCCTACCGTAGCTCACGTGACACCACGCACCTCTCGCTTATGGCCGTCGTCGCCTTTCACATCCAGTTTCAGGTAGGTAAGTTTACCCCGTGGTCCGTGAGGAAGAAGAGATCACGCCTGTTTTGCTTACTCTTGATTCCCAGCGACTAGCCCGGTTACTGATAACCTCTGTTAGAGGAGAGAAAGGAATGCACCCAATCCCTGGTGAAGCCCTGACCGTTTTCCTTTCTAGTGTCCCTCGTACTCCTCCCTGCCATCTGTGTCGCCCTTACTCCGCGTCTACCGTTTATGAGTTTACACCTGGGTTACGGTGACTGCTTCGGAGAATCGCATGCCTTTCTACCTCCCTCGCTGCGACCTCTCCCACGCCTCCCAGGGCTCTTGGGTTATGCCCTTGCCCTCTTCCGAGCCGTCCGTGGCACCCGCTGTCATCCCCATACGGCCAAGCTCCTAAGACTGACACTCTAGGCCCTCCGTAATTTGGCTTCAGTTTCACTTTCTAGACGTTTCAAGGAAGAGCGGGGTCTAAATATCTGTGCACCTCTGCTCCGTTTCATATCTACCCACGAGGTTAATTTTTTTGTTTCTTCCAGTCCACCTATTTTGGACCTCCTTCTCTGCGAAGACTTCACTGAGAATCCAAGCGATTTGTGGATCCCTTCTCTCCCCTGAAGCTGTAAACAGTTTAACAAGACATGTGCGGAACTGCCGTAAGGTAATCTACATCTTGTCTCCCTCTCTGGTATCTAACCTCCCCGCGAATGGGGGTACGTCTCCGTGTTCTGTGCGGTTTTCAGCACGGTACTCTCTGCACGTAGTGGATATTTGCTTTGGTAAGTGGACGAATAAGTGAATGAGTCACCAAGATAAGGGTATTGTCTCATTCTTTCTCGCTTTTTCCACTTTCAAGTTTCTTTAGTTAGTTTCCTCAGACAAAAGGTTTCTTTGTAGCTACACAGTGGCCAGGTCCACAGAATGTTGCAGATAGCTGCTGAAAACATCCCTCCTCCACTTGAGAATGGCTTGCTCTCCCTCTCAAGCGGAGAGAGCTGGGATTCGATATTTAATTAAGTGCCTCTGTTCACTTGGCATTTAGAGGCACTAGGGGGCGTTAGTGCTCTACAGCCGGTGAAATGCCTGTTTCGTTTGTGATTTTCCTTTGTGGAAAACAACTATCCACAGAGTGTTTTGTGCCAATTTTCCATCCTTTTAGATTGTCGGAAAGCATTTTACCTACGTAGAAACAGAAAACGAATAGAAAGAGCGTTGCTTTGCGTTTAATAAAAGCTTAGGGTGGTCTCGGTGGTACGTTAGTGAAGTTATCTGGGGACACCTTAGCCACGTACATTGTGTTGGAGAGGCACCGAGAATTCAGGAGTTCTCAAAGTTCGAGGACACAGTTGCCTTACACGTAGGCTCGGTGGCAGCCGTGGACATGGCAGTGATTTGGAGAATGTTGTATTAGTCGGCTCTTGCTGTGATAATGCTTTGCAACAAATCTCCCCAAAACTCACTTACGTAAAGAAGAATCTAGTTTCCTCGGACCTGTGGGCTAGCTGCAGCGGCTCTCTTGTAGACCTCTCGATGGCGGGTGTTGCTCCATGCCGTGGGTCAGTTTGAGGTCTGTCCCGCACACCTTACCGTGGAGCCCAACTGTGAGGCTGCAGGTCCCCGTCTTCTCGCAGAGTTCACTGGAAGGTAAGAGGTGAGCCCAACCACACAAGGCCACGTAAGGCCTCTGGGACTCATTGAAGGCCATCGTGTCTTCCCTTGGCCTCCTGGGAACCCCCTGGCCCCAGGATGCAGCTTCCGTAGCCCAGGGCAACCGGCGGAGGGGGGCGGGCGGGGCTGCAGGAGGGTGGAATGCCGAGGTCACAGAGGGTGTGGGTGTGGCCACCTCTGCTGTGACTGAACCAAGGGCAGGGGGGCAGGGCGTCCAGGGCAGGGCCCTCAGAGCCCGGTAGGCCCAGGGGGGCGGCGCAAGCACCTAGGCCCAGGCCTAAGAGCGCCTTCTTGGTCTGCCGCGGCAGGCCGGCCTCTCGCCTTGCCACTCAGGCCGCCCTCCCACTTGAAGTGTGTGTGGCACGCGTCTGCGGAGTACACCTCGCTGCACAGGTAGCCGTGGGACTGGGCGTCGTAGCTTCCTGCGGGGCGGCCGGAGGTCCCGCAGGCGGGTGGGTCCCTGGCACAGACGCGCGGAGCGGCTCCCGCCCGGCCCCCCTGAGAACCGTCGCCGTTCCGTAAGGCGGGGCGCCTGCTTCAGAATGTAAATCACGTGTCCGCTCTATGGATACGCTGTTTAGTTTACCAGGCAAGACTTTCTTGGTGAAAGAAGCAGCGTTGGCTTGCATTCTCGAGCAGGCTTCTCATCTGGCTGTGCCCTGGTACGCTCTCTCTGGGTGTGCTAGTCCGCAGGGCAGGGCATCCCCTGGGCAGGGTGGAGCGTGATCTCTGCGGCCTCGTCCTGCAGCTCCTTCCTTTCATTCTCAATCATCCTGCCCACGGTGGCCTCCTCTCAGGCCTGCATACTTACAACGGCGCATTGCCCGTGCTGCCCCTCTGCAGGAAGTGTCCCTCTGTTTAGTTTGCAGCTGACTGATGCCGCCTCACCCTTCTCATCTCTTCTCAGGTGTCACTTGGTCAAGAAAGCGTCCCCTTACCTACTCAACTCATCACGTCCCCCTACCGTAGCTCACGTGACACCACGCACCTCTCGCTTATGGCCGTCGTCGCCTTTCACATCCAGTTTCAGGTAGGTAAGTTTACCCCGTGGTCCGTGAGGAAGAAGAGATCACGCCTGTTTTGCTTACTCTTGATTCCCAGCGACTAGCCCGGTTACTGATAAACTCTGTTAGAGGAGAGAAAGGAATGCACCCAATCCCTGGTGAAGCCCTGACCGTTTTCCTTTCTAGTGTCCCTCGTACTCCTCCCTGCCATCTGTGTCGCCCTTACTCCGCGTCTACCGTTTATGAGTTTACACCTGGGTTACGGTGACTGCTTCGGAGAATCGCATGCCTTTCTACCTCCCTCGCTGCGACCTCTCCCACGCCTCCCAGGGCTCTTGGGTTATGCCCTTGCCCTCTTCCGAGCCGTCCGTGGCACCCGCTGTCATCCCCATACGGCCAAGCTCCTAAGACTGACACTCTAGGCCCTCCGTAATTTGGCTTCAGTTTCACTTTCTAGACGTTTCAAGGAAGAGCGGGGTCTAAATATCTGTGCACCTCTGCTCCGTTTCATATCTACCCACGAGGTTAATTTTTTTGTTTCTTCCAGTCCACCTATTTTGGACCTCCTTCTCTGCGAAGACTTCACTGAGAATCCAAGCGATTTGTGGATCCCTTCTCTCCCCTGAAGCTGTAAACAGTTTAACAAGACATGTGCGGAACTGCCGTAAGGTAATCTACATCTTGTCTCCCTCTCTGGTATCTAACCTCCCCGCGAATGGGGGTACGTCTCCGTGTTCTGTGCGGTTTTCAGCACGGTACTCTCTGCACGTAGTGGATATTTGCTTTGGTAAGTGGACGAATAAGTGAATGAGTCACCAAGATAAGGGTATTGTCTCATTCTTTCTCGCTTTTTCCACTTTCAAGTTTCTTTAGTTAGTTTCCTCAGACAAAAGGTTTCTTTGTAGCTACACAGTGGCCAGGTCCACAGAATGTTGCAGATAGCTGCTGAAAACATCCCTCCTCCACTTGAGAATGGCTTGCTCTCCCTCTCAAGCGGAGAGAGCTGGGATTCGATATTTAATTAAGTGCCTCTGTTCACTTGGCATTTAGAGGCACTAGGGGGCGTTAGTGCTCTACAGCCGGTGAAATGCCTGTTTCGTTTGTGATTTTCCTTTGTGGAAAACAACTATCCACAGAGTGTTTTGTGCCAATTTTCCATCCTTTTAGATTGTCGGAAAGCATTTTACCTACGTAGAAACAGAAAACGAATAGAAAGAGCGTTGCTTTGCGTTTAATAAAAGCTTAGGGTGGTCTCGGTGGTACGTTAGTGAAGTTATCTGGGGACACCTTAGCCACGTACATTGTGTTGGAGAGGCACCGAGAATTCAGGAGTTCTCAAAGTTCGAGGACACAGTTGCCTTACACGTAGGCTCGGTGGCAGCCGTGGACATGGCAGTGATTTGGAGAATGTTGTATTAGTCGGCTCTTGCTGTGATAATGCTTTGCAACAAATCTCCCCAAAACTCACTTACGTAAAGAAGAATCTAGTTTCCTCGGACCTGTGGGCTAGCTGCAGCGGCTCTCTTGTAGACCTCTCGATGGCGGGTGTTGCTCCATGCCGTGGGTCAGTTTGAGGTCTGTCCCGCACACCTTACCGTGGAGCCCAACTGTGAGGCTGCAGGTCCCCGTCTTCTCGCAGAGTTCACTGGAAGGTAAGAGGTGAGCCCAACCACACAAGGCCACGTAAGGCCTCTGGGACTCATTGAAGGCCATCGTGTCTTCCCTTGGCCTCCTGGGAACCCCCTGGCCCCAGGATGCAGCTTCCGTAGCCCAGGGCAACCGGCGGAGGGGGGCGGGCGGGGCTGCAGGAGGGTGGAATGCCGAGGTCACAGAGGGTGTGGGTGTGGCCACCTCTGCTGTGACTGAACCAAGGGCAGGGGGGCAGGGCGTCCAGGGCAGGGCCCTCAGAGCCCGGTAGGCCCAGGGGGGCGGCGCAAGCACCTAGGCCCAGGCCTAAGAGCGCCTTCTTGGTCTGCCGCGGCAGGCCGGCCTCTCGCCTTGCCACTCAGGCCGCCCTCCCACTTGAAGTGTGTGTGGCACGCGTCCGCGGAGTACACCTCGCTGCACAGGTAGCCGTGGGACTGGGCGTCGTAGCTTCCTGCGGGGCGGCCGGAGGTCCCGCAGGCGGGTGGGTCCCTGGCACAGACGCGCGGAGCGGCTCCCGCCCGGCCCCCCTGAGAACCGTCGCCGTTCCGTAAGGCGGGGCGCCTGCTTCAGAATGTAAATCACGTGTCCGCTCTATGGATACGCTGTTTAGTTTACCAGGCAAGACTTTCTTGGTGAAAGAAGCAGCGTTGGCTTGCATTCTCGAGCAGGCTTCTCATCTGGCTGTGCCCTGGTACGCTCTCTCTGGGTGTGCTAGTCCGCAGGGCAGGGCATCCCCTGGGCAGGGTGGAGCGTGATCTCTGCGGCCTCGTCCTGCAGCTCCTTCCTTTCATTCTCAATCATCCTGCCCACGGTGGCCTCCTCTCAGGCCTGCATACTTACAACGGCGCATTGCCCGTGCTGCCCCTCTGCAGGAAGTGTCCCTCTGTTTAGTTTGCAGCTGACTGATGCCGCCTCACCCTTCTCATCTCTTCTCAGGTGTCACTTGGTCAAGAAAGCGTCCCCTTACCTACTCAACTCATCACGTCCCCCTACCGTAGCTCACGTGACACCACGCACCTCTCGCTTATGGCCGTCGTCGCCTTTCACATCCAGTTTCAGGTAGGTAAGTTTACCCCGTGGTCCGTGAGGAAGAAGAGATCACGCCTGTTTTGCTTACTCTTGATTCCCAGCGACTAGCCCGGTTACTGATAAACTCTGTTAGAGGAGAGAAAGGAATGCACCCAATCCCTGGTGAAGCCCTGACCGTTTTCCTTTCTAGTGTCCCTCGTACTCCTCCCTGCCATCTGTGTCGCCCTTACTCCGCGTCTACCGTTTATGAGTTTACACCTGGGTTACGGTGACTGCTTCGGAGAATCGCATGCCTTTCTACCTCCCTCGCTGCGACCTCTCCCACGCCTCCCAGGGCTCTTGGGTTATGCCCTTGCCCTCTTCCGAGCCGTCCGTGGCACCCGCTGTCATCCCCATACGGCCAAGCTCCTAAGACTGACACTCTAGGCCCTCCGTAATTTGGCTTCAGTTTCACTTTCTAGACGTTTCAAGGAAGAGCGGGGTCTAAATATCTGTGCACCTCTGCTCCGTTTCATATCTACCCACGAGGTTAATTTTTTTGTTTCTTCCAGTCCACCTATTTTGGACCTCCTTCTCTGCGAAGACTTCACTGAGAATCCAAGCGATTTGTGGATCCCTTCTCTCCCCTGAAGCTGTAAACAGTTTAACAAGACATGTGCGGAACTGCCGTAAGGTAATCTACATCTTGTCTCCCTCTCTGGTATCTAACCTCCCCGCGAATGGGGGTACGTCTCCGTGTTCTGTGCGGTTTTCAGCACGGTACTCTCTGCACGTAGTGGATATTTGCTTTGGTAAGTGGACGAATAAGTGAATGAGTCACCAAGATAAGGGTATTGTCTCATTCTTTCTCGCTTTTTCCACTTTCAAGTTTCTTTAGTTAGTTTCCTCAGACAAAAGGTTTCTTTGTAGCTACACAGTGGCCAGGTCCACAGAATGTTGCAGATAGCTGCTGAAAACATCCCTCCTCCACTTGAGAATGGCTTGCTCTCCCTCTCAAGCGGAGAGAGCTGGGATTCGATATTTAATTAAGTGCCTCTGTTCACTTGGCATTTAGAGGCACTAGGGGGCGTTAGTGCTCTACAGCCGGTGAAATGCCTGTTTCGTTTGTGATTTTCCTTTGTGGAAAACAACTATCCACAGAGTGTTTTGTGCCAATTTTCCATCCTTTTAGATTGTCGGAAAGCATTTTACCTACGTAGAAACAGAAAACGAATAGAAAGAGCGTTGCTTTGCGTTTAATAAAAGCTTAGGGTGGTCTCGGTGGTACGTTAGTGAAGTTATCTGGGGACACCTTAGCCACGTACATTGTGTTGGAGAGGCACCGAGAATTCAGGAGTTCTCAAAGTTCGAGGACACAGTTGCCTTACACGTAGGCTCGGTGGCAGCCGTGGACATGGCAGTGATTTGGAGAATGTTGTATTAGTCGGCTCTTGCTGTGATAATGCTTTGCAACAAATCTCCCCAAAACTCACTTACGTAAAGAAGAATCTAGTTTCCTCGGACCTGTGGGCTAGCTGCAGCGGCTCTCTTGTAGACCTCTCGATGGCGGGTGTTGCTCCATGCCGTGGGTCAGTTTGAGGTCTGTCCCGCACACCTTACCGTGGAGCCCAACTGTGAGGCTGCAGGTCCCCGTCTTCTCGCAGAGTTCACTGGAAGGTAAGAGGTGAGCCCAACCACACAAGGCCACGTAAGGCCTCTGCGACTCATTGAAGGCCATCGTGTCTTCCCTTGGCCTCCTGGGAACCCCCTGGCCCCAGGATGCAGCTTCCGTAGCCCAGGGCAACCGGCGGAGGGGGGCGGGCGGGGCTGCAGGAGGGTGGAATGCCGAGGTCACAGAGGGTGTGGGTGTGGCCACCTCTGCTGTGACTGAACCAAGGGCAGGGGGGCAGGGCGTCCAGGGCAGGGCCCTCAGAGCCCGGTAGGCCCAGGGGGGCGGCGCAAGCACCTAGGCCCAGGCCTAAGAGCGCCTTCTTGGTCTGCCGCGGCAGGCCGGCCTCTCGCCTTGCCACTCAGGCCGCCCTCCCACTTGAAGTGTGTGTGGCACGCGTCCGCGGAGTACACCTCGCTGCACAGGTAGCCGTGGGACTGGGCGTCGTAGCTTCCTGCGGGGCGGCCGGAGGTCCCGCAGGCGGGTGGGTCCCTGGCACAGACGCGCGGAGCGGCTCCCGCCCGGCCCCCCTGAGAACCGTCGCCGTTCCGTAAGGCGGGGCGCCTGCTTCAGAATGTAAATCACGTGTCCGCTCTATGGATACGCTGTTTAGTTTACCAGGCAAGAGTTTCTTGGTGAAAGAAGCAGCGTTGGCTTGCATTCTCGAGCAGGCTTCTCATCTGGCTGTGCCCTGGTACGCTCTCTCTGGGTGTGCTAGTCCGCAGGGCAGGGCATCCCCTGGGCAGGGTGGAGCGTGATCTCTGCGGCCTCGTCCTGCAGCTCCTTCCTTTCATTCTCAATCATCCTGCCCACGGTGGCCTCCTCTCAGGCCTGCATACTTACAACGGCGCATTGCCCGTGCTGCCCCTCTGCAGGAAGTGTCCCTCTGTTTAGTTTGCAGCTGACTGATGCCGCCTCACCCTTCTCATCTCTTCTCAGGTGTCACTTGGTCAAGAAAGCGTCCCCTTACCTACTCAACTCATCACGTCCCCCTACCGTAGCTCACGTGACACCACGCACCTCTCGCTTATGGCCGTCGTCGCCTTTCACATCCAGTTTCAGGTAGGTAAGTTTACCCCGTGGTCCGTGAGGAAGAAGAGATCACGCCTGTTTTGCTTACTCTTGATTCCCAGCGACTAGCCCGGTTACTGATAACCTCTGTTAGAGGAGAGAAAGGAATGCACCCAATCCCTGGTGAAGCCCTGACCGTTTTCCTTTCTAGTGTCCCTCGTACTCCTCCCTGCCATCTGTGTCGCCCTTACTCCGCGTCTACCGTTTATGAGTTTACACCTGGGTTACGGTGACTGCTTCGGAGAATCGCATGCCTTTCTACCTCCCTCGCTGCGACCTCTCCCACGCCTCCCAGGGCTCTTGGGTTATGCCCTTGCCCTCTTCCGAGCCGTCCGTGGCACCCGCTGTCATCCCCATACGGCCAAGCTCCTAAGACTGACACTCAAGGCCCTCCGTAATTTGGCTTCAGTTTCACTTTCTAGACGTTTCAAGGAAGAGCGGGGTCTAAATATCTGTGCACCTCTGCTCCGTTTCATATCTACCCACGAGGTTAATTTTTTTGTTTCTTCCAGTCCACCTATTTTGGACCTCCTTCTCTGCGAAGACTTCACTGAGAATCCAAGCGATTTGTGGATCCCTTCTCTCCCCTGAAGCTGTAAACAGTTTAACAAGACATGTGCGGAACTGCCGTAAGGTAATCTACATCTTGTCTCCCTCTCTGGTATCTAACCTCCCCGCGAATGGGGGTACGTCTCCGTGTTCTGTGCGGTTTTCAGCACGGTACTCTCTGCACGTAGTGGATATTTGCTTTGGTAAGTGGACGAATAAGTGAATGAGTCACCAAGATAAGGGTATTGTCTCATTCTTTCTCGCTTTTTCCACTTTCAAGTTTCTTTAGTTAGTTTCCTCAGACAAAAGGTTTCTTTGTAGCTACACAGTGGCCAGGTCCACAGAATGTTGCAGATAGCTGCTGAAAACATCCCTCCTCCACTTGAGAATGGCTTGCTCTCCCTCTCAAGCGGAGAGAGCTGGGATTCGATATTTAATTAAGTGCCTCTGTTCACTTGGCATTTAGAGGCACTAGGGGGCGTTAGTGCTCTACAGCCGGTGAAATGCCTGTTTCGTTTGTGATTTTCCTTTGTGGAAAACAACTATCCACAGAGTGTTTTGTGCCAATTTTCCATCCTTTTAGATTGTCGGAAAGCATTTTACCTACGTAGAAACAGAAAACGAATAGAAAGAGCGTTGCTTTGCGTTTAATAAAAGCTTAGGGCGGTCTCGGTGGTACGTTAGTGAAGTTATCTGGGGACACCTTAGCCACGTACATTGTGTTGGAGAGGCACCGAGAATTCAGGAGTTCTCAAAGTTCGAGGACACAGTTGCCTTACACGTAGGCTCGGTGGCAGCCGTGGACATGGCAGTGATTTGGAGAATGTTGTATTAGTCGGCTCTTGCTGTGATAATGCTTTGCAACAAATCTCCCCAAAACTCACTTACGTAAAGAAGAATCTAGTTTCCTCGGACCTGTGGGCTAGCTGCAGCGGCTCTCTTGTAGACCTCTCGATGGCGGGTGTTGCTCCATGCCGTGGGTCAGTTTGAGGTCTGTCCCGCACACCTTACCGTGGAGCCCAACTGTGAGGCTGCAGGTCCCCGTCTTCTCGCAGAGTTCACTGGAAGGTAAGAGGTGAGCCCAACCACACAAGGCCACGTAAGGCCTCTGCGACTCATTGAAGGCCATCGTGTCTTCCCTTGGCCTCCTGGGAACCCCCTGGCCCCAGGATGCAGCTTCCGTAGCCCAGGGCAACCGGCGGAGGGGGGCGGGCGGGGCTGCAGGAGGGTGGAATGCCGAGGTCACAGAGGGTGTGGGTGTGGCCACCTCTGCTGTGACTGAACCAAGGGCAGGGGGGCAGGGGGTCCAGGGCAGGGCCCTCAGAGCCCGGTAGGCCCAGGGGGGCGGCGCAAGCACCTAGGCCCAGGCCTAAGAGCGCCTTCTTGGTCTGCCGCGGCAGGCCGGCCTCTCGCCTTGCCACTCAGGCCGCCCTCCCACTTGAAGTGTGTGTGGCACGCGTCCGCGGAGTACACCTCGCTGCACAGGTAGCCGTGGGACTGGGCGTCGTAGCTTCCTGCGGGGCGGCCGGAGGTCCCGCAGGCGGGTGGGTCCCTGGCACAGACGCGCGGAGCGGCTCCCGCCCGGCCCCCCTGAGAACCGTCGCCGTTCCGTAAGGCGGGGCGCCTGCTTCAGAATGTAAATCACGTGTCCGCTCTATGGATACGCTGTTTAGTTTACCAGGCAAGACTTTCTTGGTGAAAGAAGCAGCGTTGGCTTGCATTCTCGAGCAGGCTTCTCATCTGGCTGTGCCCTGGTACGCTCTCTCTGGGTGTGCTAGTCCGCAGGGCAGGGCATCCCCTGGGCAGGGTGGAGCGTGATCTCTGCGGCCTCGTCCTGCAGCTCCTTCCTTTCATTCTCAATCATCCTGCCCACGGTGGCCTCCTCTCAGGCCTGCATACTTACAACGGCGCATTGCCCGTGCTGCCCCTCTGCAGGAAGTGTCCCTCTGTTTAGTTTGCAGCTGACTGATGCCGCCTCACCCTTCTCATCTCTTCTCAGGTGTCACTTGGTCAAGAAAGCGTCCCCTTACCTACTCAACTCATCACGTCCCCCTACCGTAGCTCACGTGACACCACGCACCTCTCGCTTATGGCCGTCGTCGCCTTTCACATCCAGTTTCAGGTAGGTAAGTTTACCCCGTGGTCCGTGAGGAAGAAGAGATCACGCCTGTTTTGCTTACTCTTGATTCCCAGCGACTAGCCCGGTTACTGATAACCTCTGTTAGAGGAGAGAAAGGAATGCACCCAATCCCTGGTGAAGCCCTGACCGTTTTCCTTTCTAGTGTCCCTCGTACTCCTCCCTGCCATCTGTGTCGCCCTTACTCCGCGTCTACCGTTTATGAGTTTACACCTGGGTTACGGTGACTGCTTCGGAGAATCGCATGCCTTTCTACCTCCCTCGCTGCGACCTCTCCCACGCCTCCCAGGGCTCTTGGGTTATGCCCTTGCCCTCTTCCGAGCCGTCCGTGGCACCCGCTGTCATCCCCATACGGCCAAGCTCCTAAGACTGACACTCAAGGCCCTCCGTAATTTGGCTTCAGTTTCACTTTCTAGACGTTTCAAGGAAGAGCGGGGTCTAAATATCTGTGCACCTCTGCTCCGTTTCATATCTACCCACGAGGTTAATTTTTTTGTTTCTTCCAGTCCACCTATTTTGGACCTCCTTCTCTGCGAAGACTTCACTGAGAATCCAAGCGATTTGTGGATCCCTTCTCTCCCCTGAAGCTGTAAACAGTTTAACAAGACATGTGCGGAACTGCCGTAAGGTAATCTACATCTTGTCTCCCTCTCTGGTATCTAACCTCCCCGCGAATGGGGGTACGTCTCCGTGTTCTGTGCGGTTTTCAGCACAGTACTCTCTGCACGTAGTGGATATTTGCTTTGGTAAGTGGACGAATAAGTGAATGAGTCACCAAGATAAGGGTATTGTCTCATTCTTTCTCGCTTTTTCCACTTTCAAGTTTCTTTAGTTAGTTTCCTCAGACAAAAGGTTTCTTTGTAGCTACACAGTGGCCAGGTCCACAGAATGTTGCAGATAGCTGCTGAAAACATCCCTCCTCCACTTGAGAATGGCTTGCTCTCCCTCTCAAGCGGAGAGAGCTGGGATTCGATATTTAATTAAGTGCCTCTGTTCACTTGGCATTTAGAGGCACTAGGGGGCGTTAGTGCTCTACAGCCGGTGAAATGCCTGTTTCGTTTGTGATTTTCCTTTGTGGAAAACAACTATCCACAGAGTGTTTTGTGCCAATTTTCCATCCTTTTAGATTGTCGGAAAGCATTTTACCTACGTAGAAACAGAAAACGAATAGAAAGAGCGTTGCTTTGCGTTTAATAAAAGCTTAGGGTGGTCTCGGTGGTACGTTAGTGAAGTTATCTGGGGACACCTTAGCCACGTACATTGTGTTGGAGAGGCACCGAGAATTCAGGAGTTCTCAAAGTTCGAGGACACAGTTGCCTTACACGTAGGCTCGGTGGCAGCCGTGGACATGGCAGTGATTTGGAGAATGTTGTATTAGTCGGCTCTTGCTGTGATAATGCTTTGCAACAAATCTCCCCAAAACTCACTTACGTAAAGAAGAATCTAGTTTCCTCGGACCTGT
Source organism: Pseudorca crassidens (assembly GCF_039906515.1). NCBI lineage: Eukaryota > Metazoa > Chordata > Mammalia > Artiodactyla > Delphinidae > Pseudorca > Pseudorca crassidens. The sequence continues at coordinate 154,157,178 of NC_090297.1, forward strand.
GGGCTAGCTGCAGCGGCTCTCTTGTAGACCTCTCGATGGCGGGTGTTGCTCCATGCCGTGGGTCAGTTTGAGGTCTGTCCCGCACACCTTACCGTGGAGCCCAACTGTGAGGCTGCAGGTCCCCGTCTTCTCGCAGAGTTCACTGGAAGGTAAGAGGTGAGCCCAACCACACAAGGCCACGTAAGGCCTCTGGGACTCATTGAAGGCCATCGTGTCTTCCCTTGGCCTCCTGGGAACCCCCTGGCCCCAGGATGCAGCTTCCGTAGCCCAGGGCAACCGGCGGAGGGGGGCGGGCGGGGCTGCAGGAGGGTGGAATGCCGAGGTCACAGAGGGTGTGGGTGTGGCCACCTCTGCTGTGACTGAACCAAGGGCAGGGGGGCAGGGCGTCCAGGGCAGGGCCCTCAGAGCCCGGTAGGCCCAGGGGGGCGGCGCAAGCACCTAGGCCCAGGCCTAAGAGCGCCTTCTTGGTCTGCCGCGGCAGGCCGGCCTCTCGCCTTGCCACTCAGGCCGCCCTCCCACTTGAAGTGTGTGTGGCACGCGTCCGCGGAGTACACCTCGCTGCACAGGTAGCCGTGGGACTGGGCGTCGTAGCTTCCTGCGGGGCGGCCGGAGGTCCCGCAGGCGGGTGGGTCCCTGGCACAGACGCGCGGAGCGGCTCCCGCCCGGCCCCCCTGAGAACCGTCGCCGTTCCGTAAGGCGGGGCGCCTGCTTCAGAATGTAAATCACGTGTCCGCTCTATGGATACGCTGTTTAGTTTACCAGGCAAGACTTTCTTGGTGAAAGAAGCAGCGTTGGCTTGCATTCTCGAGCAGGCTTCTCATCTGGCTGTGCCCTGGTACGCTCTCTCTGGGTGTGCTAGTCCGCAGGGCAGGGCATCCCCTGGGCAGGGTGGAGCGTGATCTCTGCGGCCTCGTCCTGCAGCTCCTTCCTTTCATTCTCAATCATCCTGCCCACGGTGGCCTCCTCTCAGGCCTGCATACTTACAACGGCGCATTGCCCGTGCTGCCCCTCTGCAGGAAGTGTCCCTCTGTTTAGTTTGCAGCTGACTGATGCCGCCTCACCCTTCTCATCTCTTCTCAGGTGTCACTTGGTCAAGAAAGCGTCCCCTTACCTACTCAACTCATCACGTCCCCCTACCGTAGCTCACGTGACACCACGCACCTCTCGCTTATGGCCGTCGTCGCCTTTCACATCCAGTTTCAGGTAGGTAAGTTTACCCCGTGGTCCGTGAGGAAGAAGAGATCACGCCTGTTTTGCTTACTCTTGATTCCCAGCGACTAGCCCGGTTACTGATAAACTCTGTTAGAGGAGAGAAAGGAATGCACCCAATCCCTGGTGAAGCCCTGACCGTTTTCCTTTCTAGTGTCCCTCGTACTCCTCCCTGCCATCTGTGTCGCCCTTACTCCGCGTCTACCGTTTATGAGTTTACACCTGGGTTACGGTGACTGCTTCGGAGAATCGCATGCCTTTCTACCTCCCTCGCTGCGACCTCTCCCACGCCTCCCAGGGCTCTTGGGTTATGCCCTTGCCCTCTTCCGAGCCGTCCGTGGCACCCGCTGTCATCCCCATACGGCCAAGCTCCTAAGACTGACACTCTAGGCCCTCCGTAATTTGGCTTCAGTTTCACTTTCTAGACGTTTCAAGGAAGAGCGGGGTCTAAATATCTGTGCACCTCTGCTCCGTTTCATATCTACCCACGAGGTTAATTTTTTTGTTTCTTCCAGTCCACCTATTTTGGACCTCCTTCTCTGCGAAGACTTCACTGAGAATCCAAGCGATTTGTGGATCCCTTCTCTCCCCTGAAGCTGTAAACAGTTTAACAAGACATGTGCGGAACTGCCGTAAGGTAATCTACATCTTGTCTCCCTCTCTGGTATCTAACCTCCCCGCGAATGGGGGTACGTCTCCGTGTTCTGTGCGGTTTTCAGCACGGTACTCTCTGCACGTAGTGGATATTTGCTTTGGTAAGTGGACGAATAAGTGAATGAGTCACCAAGATAAGGGTATTGTCTCATTCTTTCTCGCTTTTTCCACTTTCAAGTTTCTTTAGTTAGTTTCCTCAGACAAAAGGTTTCTTTGTAGCTACACAGTGGCCAGGTCCACAGAATGTTGCAGATAGCTGCTGAAAACATCCCTCCTCCACTTGAGAATGGCTTGCTCTCCCTCTCAAGCGGAGAGAGCTGGGATTCGATATTTAATTAAGTGCCTCTGTTCACTTGGCATTTAGAGGCACTAGGGGGCGTTAGTGCTCTACAGCCGGTGAAATGCCTGTTTCGTTTGTGATTTTCCTTTGTGGAAAACAACTATCCACAGAGTGTTTTGTGCCAATTTTCCATCCTTTTAGATTGTCGGAAAGCATTTTACCTACGTAGAAACAGAAAACGAATAGAAAGAGCGTTGCTTTGCGTTTAATAAAAGCTTAGGGTGGTCTCGGTGGTACGTTAGTGAAGTTATCTGGGGACACCTTAGCCACGTACATTGTGTTGGAGAGGCACCGAGAATTCAGGAGTTCTCAAAGTTCGAGGACACAGTTGCCTTACACGTAGGCTCGGTGGCAGCCGTGGACATGGCAGTGATTTGGAGAATGTTGTATTAGTCGGCTCTTGCTGTGATAATGCTTTGCAACAAATCTCCCCAAAACTCACTTACGTAAAGAAGAATCTAGTTTCCTCGGACCTGTGGGCTAGCTGCAGCGGCTCTCTTGTAGACCTCTCGATGGCGGGTGTTGCTCCATGCCGTGGGTCAGTTTGAGGTCTGTCCCGCACACCTTACCGTGGAGCCCAACTGTGAGGCTGCAGGTCCCCGTCTTCTCGCAGAGTTCACTGGAAGGTAAGAGGTGAGCCCAACCACACAAGGCCACGTAAGGCCTCTGGGACTCATTGAAGGCCATCGTGTCTTCCCTTGGCCTCCTGGGAACCCCCTGGCCCCAGGATGCAGCTTCCGTAGCCCAGGGCAACCGGCGGAGGGGGGCGGGCGGGGCTGCAGGAGGGTGGAATGCCGAGGTCACAGAGGGTGTGGGTGTGGCCACCTCTGCTGTGACTGAACCAAGGGCAGGGGGGCAGGGCGTCCAGGGCAGGGCCCTCAGAGCCCGGTAGGCCCAGGGGGGCGGCGCAAGCACCTAGGCCCAGGCCTAAGAGCGCCTTCTTGGTCTGCCGCGGCAGGCCGGCCTCTCGCCTTGCCACTCAGGCCGCCCTCCCACTTGAAGTGTGTGTGGCACGCGTCCGCGGAGTACACCTCGCTGCACAGGTAGCCGTGGGACTGGGCGTCGTAGCTTCCTGCGGGGCGGCCGGAGGTCCCGCAGGCGGGTGGGTCCCTGGCACAGACGCGCGGAGCGGCTCCCGCCCGGCCCCCCTGAGAACCGTCGCCGTTCCGTAAGGCGGGGCGCCTGCTTCAGAATGTAAATCACGTGTCCGCTCTATGGATACGCTGTTTAGTTTACCAGGCAAGACTTTCTTGGTGAAAGAAGCAGCGTTGGCTTGCATTCTCGAGCAGGCTTCTCATCTGGCTGTGCCCTGGTACGCTCTCTCTGGGTGTGCTAGTCCGCAGGGCAGGGCATCCCCTGGGCAGGGTGGAGCGTGATCTCTGCGGCCTCGTCCTGCAGCTCCTTCCTTTCATTCTCAATCATCCTGCCCACGGTGGCCTCCTCTCAGGCCTGCATACTTACAACGGCGCATTGCCCGTGCTGCCCCTCTGCAGGAAGTGTCCCTCTGTTTAGTTTGCAGCTGACTGATGCCGCCTCACCCTTCTCATCTCTTCTCAGGTGTCACTTGGTCAAGAAAGCGTCCCCTTACCTACTCAACTCATCACGTCCCCCTACCGTAGCTCACGTGACACCACGCACCTCTCGCTTATGGCCGTCGTCGCCTTTCACATCCAGTTTCAGGTAGGTAAGTTTACCCCGTGGTCCGTGAGGAAGAAGAGATCACGCCTGTTTTGCTTACTCTTGATTCCCAGCGACTAGCCCGGTTACTGATAAACTCTGTTAGAGGAGAGAAAGGAATGCACCCAATCCCTGGTGAAGCCCTGACCGTTTTCCTTTCTAGTGTCCCTCGTACTCCTCCCTGCCATCTGTGTCGCCCTTACTCCGCGTCTACCGTTTATGAGTTTACACCTGGGTTACGGTGACTGCTTCGGAGAATCGCATGCCTTTCTACCTCCCTCGCTGCGACCTCTCCCACGCCTCCCAGGGCTCTTGGGTTATGCCCTTGCCCTCTTCCGAGCCGTCCGTGGCACCCGCTGTCATCCCCATACGGCCAAGCTCCTAAGACTGACACTCTAGGCCCTCCGTAATTTGGCTTCAGTTTCACTTTCTAGACGTTTCAAGGAAGAGCGGGGTCTAAATATCTGTGCACCTCTGCTCCGTTTCATATCTACCCACGAGGTTAATTTTTTTGTTTCTTCCAGTCCACCTATTTTGGACCTCCTTCTCTGCGAAGACTTCACTGAGAATCCAAGCGATTTGTGGATCCCTTCTCTCCCCTGAAGCTGTAAACAGTTTAACAAGACATGTGCGGAACTGCCGTAAGGTAATCTACATCTTGTCTCCCTCTCTGGTATCTAACCTCCCCGCGAATGGGGGTACGTCTCCGTGTTCTGTGCGGTTTTCAGCACGGTACTCTCTGCACGTAGTGGATATTTGCTTTGGTAAGTGGACGAATAAGTGAATGAGTCACCAAGATAAGGGTATTGTCTCATTCTTTCTCGCTTTTTCCACTTTCAAGTTTCTTTAGTTAGTTTCCTCAGACAAAAGGTTTCTTTGTAGCTACACAGTGGCCAGGTCCACAGAATGTTGCAGATAGCTGCTGAAAACATCCCTCCTCCACTTGAGAATGGCTTGCTCTCCCTCTCAAGCGGAGAGAGCTGGGATTCGATATTTAATTAAGTGCCTCTGTTCACTTGGCATTTAGAGGCACTAGGGGGCGTTAGTGCTCTACAGCCGGTGAAATGCCTGTTTCGTTTGTGATTTTCCTTTGTGGAAAACAACTATCCACAGAGTGTTTTGTGCCAATTTTCCATCCTTTTAGATTGTCGGAAAGCATTTTACCTACGTAGAAACAGAAAACGAATAGAAAGAGCGTTGCTTTGCGTTTAATAAAAGCTTAGGGTGGTCTCGGTGGTACGTTAGTGAAGTTATCTGGGGACACCTTAGCCACGTACATTGTGTTGGAGAGGCACCGAGAATTCAGGAGTTCTCAAAGTTCGAGGACACAGTTGCCTTACACGTAGGCTCGGTGGCAGCCGTGGACATGGCAGTGATTTGGAGAATGTTGTATTAGTCGGCTCTTGCTGTGATAATGCTTTGCAACAAATCTCCCCAAAACTCACTTACGTAAAGAAGAATCTAGTTTCCTCGGACCTGTGGGCTAGCTGCAGCGGCTCTCTTGTAGACCTCTCGATGGCGGGTGTTGCTCCATGCCGTGGGTCAGTTTGAGGTCTGTCCCGCACACCTTACCGTGGAGCCCAACTGTGAGGCTGCAGGTCCCCGTCTTCTCGCAGAGTTCACTGGAAGGTAAGAGGTGAGCCCAACCACACAAGGCCACGTAAGGCCTCTGGGACTCATTGAAGGCCATCGTGTCTTCCCTTGGCCTCCTGGGAACCCCCTGGCCCCAGGATGCAGCTTCCGTAGCCCAGGGCAACCGGCGGAGGGGGGCGGGCGGGGCTGCAGGAGGGTGGAATGCCGAGGTCACAGAGGGTGTGGGTGTGGCCACCTCTGCTGTGACTGAACCAAGGGCAGGGGGGCAGGGCGTCCAGGGCAGGGCCCTCAGAGCCCGGTAGGCCCAGGGGGGCGGCGCAAGCACCTAGGCCCAGGCCTAAGAGCGCCTTCTTGGTCTGCCGCGGCAGGCCGGCCTCTCGCCTTGCCACTCAGGCCGCCCTCCCACTTGAAGTGTGTGTGGCACGCGTCCGCGGAGTACACCTCGCTGCACAGGTAGCCGTGGGACTGGGCGTCGTAGCTTCCTGCGGGGCGGCCGGAGGTCCCGCAGGCGGGTGGGTCCCTGGCACAGACGCGCGGAGCGGCTCCCGCCCGGCCCCCCTGAGAACCGTCGCCGTTCCGTAAGGCGGGGCGCCTGCTTCAGAATGTAAATCACGTGTCCGCTCTATGGATACGCTGTTTAGTTTACCAGGCAAGACTTTCTTGGTGAAAGAAGCAGCGTTGGCTTGCATTCTCGAGCAGGCTTCTCATCTGGCTGTGCCCTGGTACGCTCTCTCTGGGTGTGCTAGTCCGCAGGGCAGGGCATCCCCTGGGCAGGGTGGAGCGTGATCTCTGCGGCCTCGTCCTGCAGCTCCTTCCTTTCATTCTCAATCATCCTGCCCACGGTGGCCTCCTCTCAGGCCTGCATACTTACAACGGCGCATTGCCCGTGCTGCCCCTCTGCAGGAAGTGTCCCTCTGTTTAGTTTGCAGCTGACTGATGCCGCCTCACCCTTCTCATCTCTTCTCAGGTGTCACTTGGTCAAGAAAGCGTCCCCTTACCTACTCAACTCATCACGTCCCCCTACCGTAGCTCACGTGACACCACGCACCTCTCGCTTATGGCCGTCGTCGCCTTTCACATCCAGTTTCAGGTAGGTAAGTTTACCCCGTGGTCCGTGAGGAAGAAGAGATCACGCCTGTTTTGCTTACTCTTGATTCCCAGCGACTAGCCCGGTTACTGATAACCTCTGTTAGAGGAGAGAAAGGAATGCACCCAATCCCTGGTGAAGCCCTGACCGTTTTCCTTTCTAGTGTCCCTCGTACTCCTCCCTGCCATCTGTGTCGCCCTTGCTCCGCGTCTACCGTTTATGAGTTTACACCTGGGTTACGGTGACTGCTTCGGAGAATCGCATGCCTTTCTACCTCCCTCGCTGCGACCTCTCCCACGCCTCCCAGGGCTCTTGGGTTATGCCTTTGCCCTCTTCCGAGCCGTCCGTGGCACCCGCTGTCATCCCCATACGGCCAAGCTCCTAAGACTGACACTCAAGGCCCTCCGTAATTTGGCTTCAGTTTCACTTTCTAGACGTTTCAAGGAAGAGCGGGGTCTAAATATCTGTGCACCTCTGCTCCGTTTCATATCTACCCACGAGGTTAATTTTTTTGTTTCTTCCAGTCCACCTATTTTGGACCTCCTTCTCTGCGAAGACTTCACTGAGAATCCAAGCGATTTGTGGATCCCTTCTCTCCCCTGAAGCTGTAAACAGTTTAACAAGACATGTGCGGAACTGCCGTAAGGTAATCTACATCTTGTCTCCCTCTCTGGTATCTAACCTCCCCGCGAGTGGGGGTACGTCTCCGTGTTCTGTGCGGTTTTCAGCACGGTACTCTCTGCACGTAGTGGATATTTGCTTTGGTAAGTGGACGAATAAGTGAATGAGTCACCAAGATAAGGGTATTGTCTCATTCTTTCTCGCTTTTTCCACTTTCAAGTTTCTTTAGTTAGTTTCCTCAGACAAAAGGTTTCTTTGTAGCTACACAGTGGCCAGGTCCACAGAATGTTGCAGATAGCTGCTGAAAACATCCCTCCTCCACTTGAGAATGGCTTGCTCTCCCTCTCAAGCGGAGAGAGCTGGGATTCGATATTTAATTAAGTGCCTCTGTTCACTTGGCATTTAGAGGCACTAGGGGGCGTTAGTGCTCTACAGCCGGTGAAATGCCTGTTTCGTTTGTGATTTTCCTTTGTGGAAAACAACTATCCACAGAGTGTTTTGTGCCAATTTTCCATCCTTTTAGATTGTCGGAAAGCATTTTACCTACGTAGAAACAGAAAACGAATAGAAAGAGCGTTGCTTTGCGTTTAATAAAAGCTTAGGGTGGTCTCGGTGGTACGTTAGTGAAGTTATCTGGGGACACCTTAGCCACGTACATTGTGTTGGAGAGGCACCGAGAATTCAGGAGTTCTCAAAGTTCGAGGACACAGTTGCCTTACACGTAGGCTCGGTGGCAGCCGTGGACATGGCAGTGATTTGGAGAATGTTGTATTAGTCGGCTCTTGCTGTGATAATGCTTTGCAACAAATCTCCCCAAAACTCACTTACGTAAAGAAGAATCTAGTTTCCTCGGACCTGTGGGCTAGCTGCAGCGGCTCTCTTGTAGACCTCTCGATGGCGGGTGTTGCTCCATGCCGTGGGTCAGTTTGAGGTCTGTCCCGCACACCTTACCGTGGAGCCCAACTGTGAGGCTGCAGGTCCCCGTCTTCTCGCAGAGTTCACTGGAAGGTAAGAGGTGAGCCCAACCACACAAGGCCACGTAAGGCCTCTGGGACTCATTGAAGGCCATCGTGTCTTCCCTTGGCCTCCTGGGAACCCCCTGGCCCCAGGATGCAGCTTCCGTAGCCCAGGGCAACCGGCGGAGGGGGGCGGGCGGGGCTGCAGGAGGGTGGAATGCCGAGGTCACAGAGGGTGTGGGTGTGGCCACCTCTGCTGTGACTGAACCAAGGGCAGGGGGGCAGGGCGTCCAGGGCAGGGCCCTCAGAGCCCGGTAGGCCCAGGGGGGCGGCGCAAGCACCTAGGCCCAGGCCTAAGAGCGCCTTCTTGGTCTGCCGCGGCAGGCCGGCCTCTCGCCTTGCCACTCAGGCCGCCCTCCCACTTGAAGTGTGTGTGGCACGCGTCCGCGGAGTACACCTCGCTGCACAGGTAGCCGTGGGACTGGGCGTCGTAGCTTCCTGCGGGGCGGCCGGAGGTCCCGCAGGCGGGTGGGTCCCTGGCACAGACGCGCGGAGCGGCTCCCGCCCGGCCCCCCTGAGAACCGTCGCCGTTCCGTAAGGCGGGGCGCCTGCTTCAGAATGTAAATCACGTGTCCGCTCTATGGATACGCTGTTTAGTTTACCAGGCAAGACTTTCTTGGTGAAAGAAGCAGCGTTGGCTTGCATTCTCGAGCAGGCTTCTCATCTGGCTGTGCCCTGGTACGCTCTCTCTGGGTGTGCTAGTCCGCAGGGCAGGGCATCCCCTGGGCAGGGTGGAGCGTGATCTCTGCGGCCTCGTCCTGCAGCTCCTTCCTTTCATTCTCAATCATCCTGCCCACGGTGGCCTCCTCTCAGGCCTGCATACTTACAACGGCGCATTGCCCGTGCTGCCCCTCTGCAGGAAGTGTCCCTCTGTTTAGTTTGCAGCTGACTGATGCCGCCTCACCCTTCTCATCTCTTCTCAGGTGTCACTTGGTCAAGAAAGCGTCCCCTTACCTACTCAACTCATCACGTCCCCCTACCGTAGCTCACGTGACACCACGCACCTCTCGCTTATGGCCGTCGTCGCCTTTCACATCCAGTTTCAGGTAGGTAAGTTTACCCCGTGGTCCGTGAGGAAGAAGAGATCACGCCTGTTTTGCTTACTCTTGATTCCCAGCGACTAGCCCGGTTACTGATAACCTCTGTTAGAGGAGAGAAAGGAATGCACCCAATCCCTGTTGAAGCCCTGACCGTTTTCCTTTCTAGTGTCCCTCGTACTCCTCCCTGCCATCTGTGTCGCCCTTACTCCGCGTCTACCGTTTATGAGTTTACACCTGGGTTACGGTGACTGCTTCGGAGAATCGCATGCCTTTCTACCTCCCTCGCTGCGACCTCTCCCACGCCTCCCAGGGCTCTTGGGTTATGCCCTTGCCCTCTTCCGAGCCGTCCGTGGCACCCGCTGTCATCCCCATACGGCCAAGCTCCTAAGACTGACACTCTAGGCCCTCCGTAATTTGGCTTCAGTTTCACTTTCTAGACGTTTCAAGGAAGAGCGGGGTCTAAATATCTGTGCACCTCTGCTCCGTTTCATATCTACCCACGAGGTTAATTTTTTTGTTTCTTCCAGTCCACCTATTTTGGACCTCCTTCTCTGCGAAGACTTCACTGAGAATCCAAGCGATTTGTGGATCCCTTCTCTCCCCTGAAGCTGTAAACAGTTTAACAAGACATGTGCGGAACTGCCGTAAGGTAATCTACATCTTGTCTCCCTCTCTGGTATCTAACCTCCCCGCGAATGGGGGTACGTCTCCGTGTTCTGTGCGGTTTTCAGCACGGTACTCTCTGCACGTAGTGGATATTTGCTTTGGTAAGTGGACGAATAAGTGAATGAGTCACCAAGATAAGGGTATTGTCTCATTCTTTCTCGCTTTTTCCACTTTCAAGTTTCTTTAGTTAGTTTCCTCAGACAAAAGGTTTCTTTGTAGCTACACAGTGGCCAGGTCCACAGAATGTTGCAGATAGCTGCTGAAAACATCCCTCCTCCACTTGAGAATGGCTTGCTCTCCCTCTCAAGCGGAGAGAGCTGGGATTCGATATTTAATTAAGTGCCTCTGTTCACTTGGCATTTAGAGGCACTAGGGGGCGTTAGTGCTCTACAGCCGGTGAAATGCCTGTTTCGTTTGTGATTTTCCTTTGTGGAAAACAACTATCCACAGAGTGTTTTGTGCCAATTTTCCATCCTTTTAGATTGTCGGAAAGCATTTTACCTACGTAGAAACAGAAAACGAATAGAAAGAGCGTTGCTTTGCGTTTAATAAAAGCTTAGGGTGGTCTCGGTGGTACGTTAGTGAAGTTATCTGGGGACACCTTAGCCACGTACATTGTGTTGGAGAGGCACCGAGAATTCAGGAGTTCTCAAAGTTCGAGGACACAGTTGCCTTACACGTAGGCTCGGTGGCAGCCGTGGACATGGCAGTGATTTGGAGAATGTTGTATTAGTCGGCTCTTGCTGTGATAATGCTTTGCAACAAATCTCCCCAAAACTCACTTACGTAAAGAAGAATCTAGTTTCCTCGGACCTGTGGGCTAGCTGCAGCGGCTCTCTTGTAGACCTCTCGATGGCGGGTGTTGCTCCATGCCGTGGGTCAGTTTGAGGTCTGTCCCGCACACCTTACCGTGGAGCCCAACTGTGAGGCTGCAGGTCCCCGTCTTCTCGCAGAGTTCACTGGAAGGTAAGAGGTGAGCCCAACCACACAAGGCCACGTAAGGCCTCTGGGACTCATTGAAGGCCATCGTGTCTTCCCTTGGCCTCCTGGGAACCCCCTGGCCCCAGGATGCAGCTTCCGTAGCCCAGGGCAACCGGCGGAGGGGGGCGGGCGGGGCTGCAGGAGGGTGGAATGCCGAGGTCACAGAGGGTGTGGGTGTGGCCACCTCTGCTGTGACTGAACCAAGGGCAGGGGGGCAGGGCGTCCAGGGCAGGGCCCTCAGAGCCCGGTAGGCCCAGGGGGGCGGCGCAAGCACCTAGGCCCAGGCCTAAGAGCGCCTTCTTGGTCTGCCGCGGCAGGCCGGCCTCTCGCCTTGCCACTCAGGCCGCCCTCCCACTTGAAGTGTGTGTGGCACGCGTCCGCGGAGTACACCTCGCTGCACAGGTAGCCGTGGGACTGGGCGTCGTAGCTTCCTGCGGGGCGGCCGGAGGTCCCGCAGGCGGGTGGGTCCCTGGCACAGACGCGCGGAGCGGCTCCCGCCCGGCCCCCCTGAGAACCGTCGCCGTTCCGTAAGGCGGGGCGCCTGCTTCAGAATGTAAATCACGTGTCCGCTCTATGGATACGCTGTTTAGTTTACCAGGCAAGACTTTCTTGGTGAAAGAAGCAGCGTTGGCTTGCATTCTCGAGCAGGCTTCTCATCTGGCTGTGCCCTGGTACGCTCTCTCTGGGTGTGCTAGTCCGCAGGGCAGGGCATCCCCTGGGCAGGGTGGAGCGTGATCTCTGCGGCCTCGTCCTGCAGCTCCTTCCTTTCATTCTCAATCATCCTGCCCACGGTGGCCTCCTCTCAGGCCTGCATACTTACAACGGCGCATTGCCCGTGCTGCCCCTCTGCAGGAAGTGTCCCTCTGTTTAGTTTGCAGCTGACTGATGCCGCCTCACCCTTCTCATCTCTTCTCAGGTGTCACTTGGTCAAGAAAGCGTCCCCTTACCTACTCAACTCATCACGTCCCCCTACCGTAGCTCACGTGACACCACGCACCTCTCGCTTATGGCCGTCGTCGCCTTTCACATCCAGTTTCAGGTAGGTAAGTTTACCCCGTGGTCCGTGAGGAAGAAGAGATCACGCCTGTTTTGCTTACTCTTGATTCCCAGCGACTAGCCCGGTTACTGATAACCTCTGTTAGAGGAGAGAAAGGAATGCACCCAATCCCTGGTGAAGCCCTGACCGTTTTCCTTTCTAGTGTCCCTCGTACTCCTCCCTGCCATCTGTGTCGCCCTTACTCCGCGTCTACCGTTTATGAGTTTACACCTGGGTTACGGTGACTGCTTCGGAGAATCGCATGCCTTTCTACCTCCCTCGCTGCGACCTCTCCCACGCCTCCCAGGGCTCTTGGGTTATGCCCTTGCCCTCTTCCGAGCCGTCCGTGGCACCCGCTGTCATCCCCATACGGCCAAGCTCCTAAGACTGACACTCAAGGCCCTCCGTAATTTGGCTTCAGTTTCACTTTCTAGACGTTTCAAGGAAGAGCGGGGTCTAAATATCTGTGCACCTCTGCTCCGTTTCATATCTACCCACGAGGTTAATTTTTTTGTTTCTTCCAGTCCACCTATTTTGGACCTCCTTCTCTGCGAAGACTTCACTGAGAATCCAAGCGATTTGTGGATCCCTTCTCTCCCCTGAAGCTGTAAACAGTTTAACAAGACATGTGCGGAACTGCCGTAAGGTAATCTACATCTTGTCTCCCTCTCTGGTATCTAACCTCCCCGCGAGTGGGGGTACGTCTCCGTGTTCTGTGCGGTTTTCAGCACGGTACTCTCTGCACGTAGTGGATATTTGCTTTGGTAAGTGGACGAATAAGTGAATGAGTCACCAAGATAAGGGTATTGTCTCATTCTTTCTCGCTTTTTCCACTTTCAAGTTTCTTTAGTTAGTTTCCTCAGACAAAAGGTTTCTTTGTAGCTACACAGTGGCCAGGTCCACAGAATGTTGCAGATAGCTGCTGAAAACATCCCTCCTCCACTTGAGAATGGCTTGCTCTCCCTCTCAAGCGGAGAGAGCTGGGATTCGATATTTAATTAAGTGCCTCTGTTCACTTGGCATTTAGAGGCACTAGGGGGCGTTAGTGCTCTACAGCCGGTGAAATGCCTGTTTCGTTTGTGATTTTCCTTTGTGGAAAACAACTATCCACAGAGTGTTTTGTGCCAATTTTCCATCCTTTTAGATTGTCGGAAAGCATTTTACCTACGTAGAAACAGAAAACGAATAGAAAGAGCGTTGCTTTGCGTTTAATAAAAGCTTAGGGTGGTCTCGGTGGTACGTTAGTGAAGTTATCTGGGGACACCTTAGCCACGTACATTGTGTTGGAGAGGCACCGAGAATTCAGGAGTTCTCAAAGTTCGAGGACACAGTTGCCTTACACGTAGGCTCGGTGGCAGCCGTGGACATGGCAGTGATTTGGAGAATGTTGTATTAGTCGGCTCTTGCTGTGATAATGCTTTGCAACAAATCTCCCCAAAACTCACTTACGTAAAGAAGAATCTAGTTTCCTCGGACCTGTGGGCTAGCTGCAGCGGCTCTCTTGTAGACCTCTCGATGGCGGGTGTTGCTCCATGCCGTGGGTCAGTTTGAGGTCTGTCCCGCACACCTTACCGTGGAGCCCAACTGTGAGGCTGCAGGTCCCCGTCTTCTCGCAGAGTTCACTGGAAGGTAAGAGGTGAGCCCAACCACACAAGGCCACGTAAGGCCTCTGGGACTCATTGAAGGCCATCGTGTCTTCCCTTGGCCTCCTGGGAACCCCCTGGCCCCAGGATGCAGCTTCCGTAGCCCAGGGCAACCGGCGGAGGGGGGCGGGCGGGGCTGCAGGAGGGTGGAATGCCGAGGTCACAGAGGGTGTGGGTGTGGCCACCTCTGCTGTGACTGAACCAAGGGCAGGGGGGCAGGGCGTCCAGGGCAGGGCCCTCAGAGCCCGGTAGGCCCAGGGGGGCGGCGCAAGCACCTAGGCCCAGGCCTAAGAGCGCCTTCTTGGTCTGCCGCGGCAGGCCGGCCTCTCGCCTTGCCACTCAGGCCGCCCTCCCACTTGAAGTGTGTGTGGCACGCGTCCGCGGAGTACACCTCGCTGCACAGGTAGCCGTGGGACTGGGCGTCATAGCTTCCTGCGGGGCGGCCGGAGGTCCCGCAGGCGGGTGGGTCCCTGGCACAGACGCGCGGAGCGGCTCCCGCCCGGCCCCCCTGAGAACCGTCGCCGTTCCGTAAGGCGGGGCGCCTGCTTCAGAATGTAAATCACGTGTCCGCTCTATGGATACGCTGTTTAGTTTACCAGGCAAGACTTTCTTGGTGAAAGAAGCAGCGTTGGCTTGCATTCTCGAGCAGGCTTCTCATCTGGCTGTGCCCTGGTACGCTCTCTCTGGGTGTGCTAGTCCGCAGGGCAGGGCATCCCCTGGGCAGGGTGGAGCGTGATCTCTGCGGCCTCGTCCTGCAGCTCCTTCCTTTCATTCTCAATCATCCTGCCCACGGTGGCCTCCTCTCAGGCCTGCATACTTACAACGGCGCATTGCCCGTGCTGCCCCTCTGCAGGAAGTGTCCCTCTGTTTAGTTTGCAGCTGACTGATGCCGCCTCACCCTTCTCATCTCTTCTCAGGTGTCACTTGGTCAAGAAAGCGTCCCCTTACCTACTCAACTCATCACGTCCCCCTACCGTAGCTCACGTGACACCACGCACCTCTCGCTTATGGCCGTCGTCGCCTTTCACATCCAGTTTCAGGTAGGTAAGTTTACCCCGTGGTCCGTGAGGAAGAAGAGATCACGCCTGTTTTGCTTACTCTTGATTCCCAGCGACTAGCCCGGTTACTGATAACCTCTGTTAGAGGAGAGAAAGGAATGCACCCAATCCCTGGTGAAGCCCTGACCGTTTTCCTTTCTAGTGTCCCTCGTACTCCTCCCTGCCATCTGTGTCGCCCTTACTCCGCGTCTACCGTTTATGAGTTTACACCTGGGTTACGGTGACTGCTTCGGAGAATCGCATGCCTTTCTACCTCCCTCGCTGCGACCTCTCCCACGCCTCCCAGGGCTCTTGGGTTATGCCCTTGCCCTCTTCCGAGCCGTCCGTGGCACCCGCTGTCATCCCCATACGGCCAAGCTCCTAAGACTGACACTCTAGGCCCTCCGTAATTTGGCTTCAGTTTCACTTTCTAGACGTTTCAAGGAAGAGCGGGGTCTAAATATCTGTGCACCTCTGCTCCGTTTCATATCTACCCACGAGGTTAATTTTTTTGTTTCTTCCAGTCCACCTATTTTGGACCTCCTTCTCTGCGAAGACTTCACTGAGAATCCAAGCGATTTGTGGATCCCTTCTCTCCCCTGAAGCTGTAAACAGTTTAACAAGACATGTGCGGAACTGCCGTAAGGTAATCTACATCTTGTCTCCCTCTCTGGTATCTAACCTCCCCGCGAATGGGGGTACGTCTCCGTGTTCTGTGCGGTTTTCAGCACGGTACTCTCTGCACGTAGTGGATATTTGCTTTGGTAAGTGGACGAATAAGTGAATGAGTCACCAAGATAAGGGTATTGTCTCATTCTTTCTCGCTTTTTCCACTTTCAAGTTTCTTTAGTTAGTTTCCTCAGACAAAAGGTTTCTTTGTAGCTACACAGTGGCCAGGTCCACAGAATGTTGCAGATAGCTGCTGAAAACATCCCTCCTCCACTTGAGAATGGCTTGCTCTCCCTCTCAAGCGGAGAGAGCTGGGATTCGATATTTAATTAAGTGCCTCTGTTCACTTGGCATTTAGAGGCACTAGGGGGCGTTAGTGCTCTACAGCCGGTGAAATGCCTGTTTCGTTTGTGATTTTCCTTTGTGGAAAACAACTATCCACAGAGTGTTTTGTGCCAATTTTCCATCCTTTTAGATTGTCGGAAAGCATTTTACCTACGTAGAAACAGAAAACGAATAGAAAGAGCGTTGCTTTGCGTTTAATAAAAGCTTAGGGTGGTCTCGGTGGTACGTTAGTGAAGTTATCTGGGGACACCTTAGCCACGTACATTGTGTTGGAGAGGCACCGAGAATTCAGGAGTTCTCAAAGTTCGAGGACACAGTTGCCTTACACGTAGGCTCGGTGGCAGCCGTGGACATGGCAGTGATTTGGAGAATGTTGTATTAGTCGGCTCTTGCTGTGATAATGCTTTGCAACAAATCTCCCCAAAACTCACTTACGTAAAGAAGAATCTAGTTTCCTCGGACCTGTGGGCTAGCTGCAGCGGCTCTCTTGTAGACCTCTCGATGGCGGGTGTTGCTCCATGCCGTGGGTCAGTTTGAGGTCTGTCCCGCACACCTTACCGTGGAGCCCAACTGTGAGGCTGCAGGTCCCCGTCTTCTCGCAGAGTTCACTGGAAGGTAAGAGGTGAGCCCAACCACACAAGGCCACGTAAGGCCTCTGGGACTCATTGAAGGCCATCGTGTCTTCCCTTGGCCTCCTGGGAACCCCCTGGCCCCAGGATGCAGCTTCCGTAGCCCAGGGCAACCGGCGGAGGGGGGCGGGCGGGGCTGCAGGAGGGTGGAATGCCGAGGTCACAGAGGGTGTGGGTGTGGCCACCTCTGCTGTGACTGAACCAAGGGCAGGGGGGCAGGGCGTCCAGGGCAGGGCCCTCAGAGCCCGGTAGGCCCAGGGGGGCGGCGCAAGCACCTAGGCCCAGGCCTAAGAGCGCCTTCTTGGTCTGCCGCGGCAGGCCGGCCTCTCGCCTTGCCACTCAGGCCGCCCTCCCACTTGAAGTGTGTGTGGCACGCGTCCGCGGAGTACACCTCGCTGCACAGGTAGCCGTGGGACTGGGCGTCGTAGCTTCCTGCGGGGCGGCCGGAGGTCCCGCAGGCGGGTGGGTCCCTGGCACAGACGCGCGGAGCGGCTCCCGCCCGGCCCCCCTGAGAACCGTCGCCGTTCCGTAAGGCGGGGCGCCTGCTTCAGAATGTAAATCACGTGTCCGCTCTATGGATACGCTGTTTAGTTTACCAGGCAAGACTTTCTTGGTGAAAGAAGCAGCGTTGGCTTGCATTCTCGAGCAGGCTTCTCATCTGGCTGTGCCCTGGTACGCTCTCTCTGGGTGTGCTAGTCCGCAGGGCAGGGCATCCCCTGGGCAGGGTGGAGCGTGATCTCTGCGGCCTCGTCCTGCAGCTCCTTCCTTTCATTCTCAATCATCCTGCCCACGGTGGCCTCCTCTCAGGCCTGCATACTTACAACGGCGCATTGCCCGTGCTGCCCCTCTGCAGGAAGTGTCCCTCTGTTTAGTTTGCAGCTGACTGATGCCGCCTCACCCTTCTCATCTCTTCTCAGGTGTCACTTGGTCAAGAAAGCGTCCCCTTACCTACTCAACTCATCACGTCCCCCTACCGTAGCTCACGTGACACCACGCACCTCTCGCTTATGGCCGTCGTCGCCTTTCACATCCAGTTTCAGGTAGGTAAGTTTACCCCGTGGTCCGTGAGGAAGAAGAGATCACGCCTGTTTTGCTTACTCTTGATTCCCAGCGACTAGCCCGGTTACTGATAACCTCTGTTAGAGGAGAGAAAGGAATGCACCCAATCCCTGGTGAAGCCCTGACCGTTTTCCTTTCTAGTGTCCCTCGTACTCCTCCCTGCCATCTGTGTCGCCCTTACTCCGCGTCTACCGTTTATGAGTTTACACCTGGGTTACGGTGACTGCTTCGGAGAATCGCATGCCTTTCTACCTCCCTCGCTGCGACCTCTCCCACGCCTCCCAGGGCTCTTGGGTTATGCCCTTGCCCTCTTCCGAGCCGTCCGTGGCACCCGCTGTCATCCCCATACGGCCAAGCTCCTAAGACTGACACTCAAGGCCCTCCGTAATTTGGCTTCAGTTTCACTTTCTAGACGTTTCAAGGAAGAGCGGGGTCTAAATATCTGTGCACCTCTGCTCCGTTTCATATCTACCCACGAGGTTAATTTTTTTGTTTCTTCCAGTCCACCTATTTTGGACCTCCTTCTCTGCGAAGACTTCACTGAGAATCCAAGCGATTTGTGGATCCCTTCTCTCCCCTGAAGCTGTAAACAGTTTAACAAGACATGTGCGGAACTGCCGTAAGGTAATCTACATCTTGTCTCCCTCTCTGGTATCTAACCTCCCCGCGAATGGGGGTACGTCTCCGTGTTCTGTGCGGTTTTCAGCACGGTACTCTCTGCACGTAGTGGATATTTGCTTTGGTAAGTGGACGAATAAGTGAATGAGTCACCAAGATAAGGGTATTGTCTCATTCTTTCTCGCTTTTTCCACTTTCAAGTTTCTTTAGTTAGTTTCCTCAGACAAAAGGTTTCTTTGTAGCTACACAGTGGCCAGGTCCACAGAATGTTGCAGATAGCTGCTGAAAACATCCCTCCTCCACTTGAGAATGGCTTGCTCTCCCTCTCAAGCGGAGAGAGCTGGGATTCGATATTTAATTAAGTGCCTCTGTTCACTTGGCATTTAGAGGCACTAGGGGGCGTTAGTGCTCTACAGCCGGTGAAATGCCTGTTTCGTTTGTGATTTTCCTTTGTGGAAAACAACTATCCACAGAGTGTTTTGTGCCAATTTTCCATCCTTTTAGATTGTCGGAAAGCATTTTACCTACGTAGAAACAGAAAACGAATAGAAAGAGTGTTGCTTTGCGTTTAATAAAAGCTTAGGGTGGTCTCGGTGGTACGTTAGTGAAGTTATCTGGGGACACCTTAGCCACGTACATTGTGTTGGAGAGGCACCGAGAATTCAGGAGTTCTCAAAGTTCGAGGACACAGTTGCCTTACACGTAGGCTCGGTGGCAGCCGTGGACATGGCAGTGATTTGGAGAATGTTGTATTAGTCGGCTCTTGCTGTGATAATGCTTTGCAACAAATCTCCCCAAAACTCACTTACGTAAAGAAGAATCTAGTTTCCTCGGACCTGTGGGCTAGCTGCAGCGGCTCTCTTGTAGACCTCTCGATGGCGGGTGTTGCTCCATGCCGTGGGTCAGTTTGAGGTCTGTCCCGCACACCTTACCGTGGAGCCCAACTGTGAGGCTGCAGGTCCCCGTCTTCTCGCAGAGTTCACTGGAAGGTAAGAGGTGAGCCCAACCACACAAGGCCACGTAAGGCCTCTGGGACTCATTGAAGGCCATCGTGTCTTCCCTTGGCCTCCTGGGAACCCCCTGGCCCCAGGATGCAGCTTCCGTAGCCCAGGGCAACCGGCGGAGGGGGGCGGGCGGGGCTGCAGGAGGGTGGAATGCCGAGGTCACAGAGGGTGTGGGTGTGGCCACCTCTGCTGTGACTGAACCAAGGGCAGGGGGGCAGGGCGTCCAGGGCAGGGCCCTCAGAGCCCGGTAGGCCCAGGGGGGCGGCGCAAGCACCTAGGCCCAGGCCTAAGAGCGCCTTCTTGGTCTGCCGCGGCAGGCCGGCCTCTCGCCTTGCCACTCAGGCCGCCCTCCCACTTGAAGTGTGTGTGGCACGCGTCCGCGGAGTACACCTCGCTGCACAGGTAGCCGTGGGACTGGGCGTCGTAGCTTCCTGCGGGGCGGCCGGAGGTCCCGCAGGCGGGTGGGTCCCTGGCACAGACGCGCGGAGCGGCTCCCGCCCGGCCCCCCTGAGAACCGTCGCCGTTCCGTAAGGCGGGGCGCCTGCTTCAGAATGTAAATCACGTGTCCGCTCTATGGATACGCTGTTTAGTTTACCAGGCAAGACTTTCTTGGTGAAAGAAGCAGCGTTGGCTTGCATTCTCGAGCAGGCTTCTCATCTGGCTGTGCCCTGGTACGCTCTCTCTGGGTGTGCTAGTCCGCAGGGCAGGGCATCCCCTGGGCAGGGTGGAGCGTGATCTCTGCGGCCTCGTCCTGCAGCTCCTTCCTTTCATTCTCAATCATCCTGCCCACGGTGGCCTCCTCTCAGGCCTGCATACTTACAACGGCGCATTGCCCGTGCTGCCCCTCTGCAGGAAGTGTCCCTCTGTTTAGTTTGCAGCTGACTGATGCCGCCTCACCCTTCTCATCTCTTCTCAGGTGTCACTTGGTCAAGAAAGCGTCCCCTTACCTACTCAACTCATCACGTCCCCCTACCGTAGCTCACGTGACACCACGCACCTCTCGCTTATGGCCGTCGTCGCCTTTCACATCCAGTTTCAGGTAGGTAAGTTTACCCCGTGGTCCGTGAGGAAGAAGAGATCACGCCTGTTTTGCTTACTCTTGATTCCCAGCGACTAGCCCGGTTACTGATAACCTCTGTTAGAGGAGAGAAAGGAATGCACCCAATCCCTGGTGAAGCCCTGACCGTTTTCCTTTCTAGTGTCCCTCGTACTCCTCCCTGCCATCTGTGTCGCCCTTACTCCGCGTCTACCGTTTATGAGTTTACACCTGGGTTACGGTGACTGCTTCGGAGAATCGCATGCCTTTCTACCTCCCTCGCTGCGACCTCTCCCACGCCTCCCAGGGCTCTTGGGTTATGCCCTTGCCCTCTTCCGAGCCGTCCGTGGCACCCGCTGTCATCCCCATACGGCCAAGCTCCTAAGACTGACACTCTAGGCCCTCCGTAATTTGGCTTCAGTTTCACTTTCTAGACGTTTCAAGGAAGAGCGGGGTCTAAATATCTGTGCACCTCTGCTCCGTTTCATATCTACCCACGAGGTTAATTTTTTTGTTTCTTCCAGTCCACCTATTTTGGACCTCCTTCTCTGCGAAGACTTCACTGAGAATCCAAGCGATTTGTGGATCCCTTCTCTCCCCTGAAGCTGTAAACAGTTTAACAAGACATGTGCGGAACTGCCGTAAGGTAATCTACATCTTGTCTCCCTCTCTGGTATCTAACCTCCCCGCGAATGGGGGTACGTCTCCGTGTTCTGTGCGGTTTTCAGCACGGTACTCTCTGCACGTAGTGGATATTTGCTTTGGTAAGTGGACGAATAAGTGAATGAGTCACCAAGATAAGGGTATTGTCTCATTCTTTCTCGCTTTTTCCACTTTCAAGTTTCTTTAGTTAGTTTCCTCAGACAAAAGGTTTCTTTGTAGCTACACAGTGGCCAGGTCCACAGAATGTTGCAGATAGCTGCTGAAAACATCCCTCCTCCACTTGAGAATGGCTTGCTCTCCCTCTCAAGCGGAGAGAGCTGGGATTCGATATTTAATTAAGTGCCTCTGTTCACTTGGCATTTAGAGGCACTAGGGGGCGTTAGTGCTCTACACCCGGTGAAATGCCTGTTTCGTTTGTGATTTTCCTTTGTGGAAAACAACTATCCACAGAGTGTTTTGTGCCAATTTTCCATCCTTTTAGATTGTCGGAAAGCATTTTACCTACGTAGAAACAGAAAACGAATAGAAAGAGCGTTGCTTTGCGTTTAATAAAAGCTTAGGGTGGTCTCGGTGGTACGTTAGTGAAGTTATCTGGGGACACCTTAGCCACGTACATTGTGTTGGAGAGGCACCGAGAATTCAGGAGTTCTCAAAGTTCGAGGACACAGTTGCCTTACACGTAGGCTCGGTGGCAGCCGTGGACATGGCAGTGATTTGGAGAATGTTGTATTAGTCGGCTCTTGCTGTGATAATGCTTTGCAACAAATCTCCCCAAAACTCACTTACGTAAAGAAGAATCTAGTTTCCTCGGACCTGTGGGCTAGCTGCAGCGGCTCTCTTGTAGACCTCTCGATGGCGGGTGTTGCTCCATGCCGTGGGTCAGTTTGAGGTCTGTCCCGCACACCTTACCGTGGAGCCCAACTGTGAGGCTGCAGGTCCCCGTCTTCTCGCAGAGTTCACTGGAAGGTAAGAGGTGAGCCCAACCACACAAGGCCACGTAAGGCCTCTGGGACTCATTGAAGGCCATCGTGTCTTCCCTTGGCCTCCTGGGAACCCCCTGGCCCCAGGATGCAGCTTCCGTAGCCCAGGGCAACCGGCGGAGGGGGGCGGGCGGGGCTGCAGGAGGGTGGAATGCCGAGGTCACAGAGGGTGTGGGTGTGGCCACCTCTGCTGTGACTGAACCAAGGGCAGGGGGGCAGGGCGTCCAGGGCAGGGCCCTCAGAGCCCGGTAGGCCCAGGGGGGCGGCGCAAGCACCTAGGCCCAGGCCTAAGAGCGCCTTCTTGGTCTGCCGCGGCAGGCCGGCCTCTCGCCTTGCCACTCAGGCCGCCCTCCCACTTGAAGTGTGTGTGGCACGCGTCCGCGGAGTACACCTCGCTGCACAGGTAGCCGTGGGACTGGGCGTCGTAGCTTCCTGCGGGGCGGCCGGAGGTCCCGCAGGCGGGTGGGTCCCTGGCACAGACGCGCGGAGCGGCTCCCGCCCGGCCCCCCTGAGAACCGTCGCCGTTCCGTAAGGCGGGGCGCCTGCTTCAGAATGTAAATCACGTGTCCGCTCTATGGATACGCTGTTTAGTTTACCAGGCAAGACTTTCTTGGTGAAAGAAGCAGCGTTGGCTTGCATTCTCGAGCAGGCTTCTCATCTGGCTGTGCCCTGGTACGCTCTCTCTGGGTGTGCTAGTCCGCAGGGCAGGGCATCCCCTGGGCAGGGTGGAGCGTGATCTCTGCGGCCTCGTCCTGCAGCTCCTTCCTTTCATTCTCAATCATCCTGCCCACGGTGGCCTCCTCTCAGGCCTGCATACTTACAACGGCGCATTGCCCGTGCTGCCCCTCTGCAGGAAGTGTCCCTCTGTTTAGTTTGCAGCTGACTGATGCCGCCTCACCCTTCTCATCTCTTCTCAGGTGTCACTTGGTCAAGAAAGCGTCCCCTTACCTACTCAACTCATCACGTCCCCCTACCGTAGCTCACGTGACACCACGCACCTCTCGCTTATGGCCGTCGTCGCCTTTCACATCCAGTTTCAGGTAGGTAAGTTTACCCCGTGGTCCGTGAGGAAGAAGAGATCACGCCTGTTTTGCTTACTCTTGATTCCCAGCGACTAGCCCGGTTACTGATAACCTCTGTTAGAGGAGAGAAAGGAATGCACCCAATCCCTGGTGAAGCCCTGACCGTTTTCCTTTCTAGTGTCCCTCGTACTCCTCCCTGCCATCTGTGTCGCCCTTACTCCGCGTCTACCGTTTATGAGTTTACACCTGGGTTACGGTGACTGCTTCGGAGAATCGCATGCCTTTCTACCTCCCTCGCTGCGACCTCTCCCACGCCTCCCAGGGCTCTTGGGTTATGCCCTTGTCCTCTTCCGAGCCGTCCGTGGCACCCGCTGTCATCCCCATACGGCCAAGCTCCTAAGACTGACACTCAAGGCCCTCCGTAATTTGGCTTCAGTTTCACTTTCTAGACGTTTCAAGGAAGAGCGGGGTCTAAATATCTGTGCACCTCTGCTCCGTTTCATATCTACCCACGAGGTTAATTTTTTTGTTTCTTCCAGTCCACCTATTTTGGACCTCCTTCTCTGCGAAGACTTCACTGAGAATCCAAGCGATTTGTGGATCCCTTCTCTCCCCTGAAGCTGTAAACAGTTTAACAAGACATGTGCGGAACTGCCGTAAGGTAATCTACATCTTGTCTCCCTCTCTGGTATCTAACCTCCCCGCGAATGGGGGTACGTCTCCGTGTTCTGTGCGGTTTTCAGCACGGTACTCTCTGCACGTAGTGGATATTTGCTTTGGTAAGTGGACGAATAAGTGAATGAGTCACCAAGATAAGGGTATTGTCTCATTCTTTCTCGCTTTTTCCACTTTCAAGTTTCTTTAGTTAGTTTCCTCAGACAAAAGGTTTCTTTGTAGCTACACAGTGGCCAGGTCCACAGAATGTTGCAGATAGCTGCTGAAAACATCCCTCCTCCACTTGAGAATGGCTTGCTCTCCCTCTCAAGCGGAGAGAGCTGGGATTCGATATTTAATTAAGTGCCTCTGTTCACTTGGCATTTAGAGGCACTAGGGGGCGTTAGTGCTCTACAGCCGGTGAAATGCCTGTTTCGTTTGTGATTTTCCTTTGTGGAAAACAACTATCCACAGAGTGTTTTGTGCCAATTTTCCATCCTTTTAGATTGTCGGAAAGCATTTTACCTACGTAGAAACAGAAAACGAATAGAAAGAGCGTTGCTTTGCGTTTAATAAAAGCTTAGGGTGGTCTCGGTGGTACGTTAGTGAAGTTATCTGGGGACACCTTAGCCACGTACATTGTGTTGGAGAGGCACCGAGAATTCAGGAGTTCTCAAAGTTCGAGGACACAGTTGCCTTACACGTAGGCTCGGTGGCAGCCGTGGACATGGCAGTGATTTGGAGAATGTTGTATTAGTCGGCTCTTGCTGTGATAATGCTTTGCAACAAATCTCCCCAAAACTCACTTACGTAAAGAAGAATCTAGTTTCCTCGGACCTGTGGGCTAGCTGCAGCGGCTCTCTTGTAGACCTCTCGATGGCGGGTGTTGCTCCATGCCGTGGGTCAGTTTGAGGTCTGTCCCGCACACCTTACCGTGGAGCCCAACTGTGAGGCTGCAGGTCCCCGTCTTCTCGCAGAGTTCACTGGAAGGTAAGAGGTGAGCCCAACCACACAAGGCCACGTAAGGCCTCTGGGACTCATTGAAGGCCATCGTGTCTTCCCTTGGCCTCCTGGGAACCCCCTGGCCCCAGGATGCAGCTTCCGTAGCCCAGGGCAACCGGCGGAGGGGGGCGGGCGGGGCTGCAGGAGGGTGGAATGCCGAGGTCACAGAGGGTGTGGGTGTGGCCACCTCTGCTGTGACTGAACCAAGGGCAGGGGGGCAGGGCGTCCAGGGCAGGGCCCTCAGAGCCCGGTAGGCCCAGGGGGGCGGCGCAAGCACCTAGGCCCAGGCCTAAGAGCGCCTTCTTGGTCTGCCGCGGCAGGCCGGCCTCTCGCCTTGCCACTCAGGCCGCCCTCCCACTTGAAGTGTGTGTGGCACGCGTCCGCGGAGTACACCTCGCTGCACAGGTAGCCGTGGGACTGGGCGTCGTAGCTTCCTGCGGGGCGGCCGGAGGTCCCGCAGGCGGGTGGGTCCCTGGCACAGACGCGCGGAGCGGCTCCCGCCCGGCCCCCCTGAGAACCGTCGCCGTTCCGTAAGGCGGGGCGCCTGCTTCAGAATGTAAATCACGTGTCCGCTCTATGGATACGCTGTTTAGTTTACCAGGCAAGACTTTCTTGGTGAAAGAAGCAGCGTTGGCTTGCATTCTCGAGCAGGCTTCTCATCTGGCTGTGCCCTGGTACGCTCTCTCTGGGTGTGCTAGTCCGCAGGGCAGGGCATCCCCTGGGCAGGGTGGAGCGTGATCTCTGCGGCCTCGTCCTGCAGCTCCTTCCTTTCATTCTCAATCATCCTGCCCACGGTGGCCTCCTCTCAGGCCTGCATACTTACAACGGCGCATTGCCCGTGCTGCCCCTCTGCAGGAAGTGTCCCTCTGTTTAGTTTGCAGCTGACTGATGCCGCCTCACCCTTCTCATCTCTTCTCAGGTGTCACTTGGTCAAGAAAGCGTCCCCTTACCTACTCAACTCATCACGTCCCCCTACCGTAGCTCACGTGACACCACGCACCTCTCGCTTATGGCCGTCGTCACCTTTCACATCCAGTTTCAGGTAGGTAAGTTTACCCCGTGGTCCGTGAGGAAGAAGAGATCACGCCTGTTTTGCTTACTCTTGATTCCCAGCGACTAGCCCGGTTACTGATAACCTCTGTTAGAGGAGAGAAAGGAATGCACCCAATCCCTGGTGAAGCCCTGACCGTTTTCCTTTCTAGTGTCCCTCGTACTCCTCCCTGCCATCTGTGTCGCCCTTACTCCGCGTCTACCGTTTATGAGTTTACACCTGGGTTACGGTGACTGCTTCGGAGAATCGCATGCCTTTCTACCTCCCTCGCTGCGACCTCTCCCACGCCTCCCAGGGCTCTTGGGTTATGCCCTTGCCCTCTTCCGAGCCGTCCGTGGCACCCGCTGTCATCCCCATACGGCCAAGCTCCTAAGACTGACACTCAAGGCCCTCCGTAATTTGGCTTCAGTTTCACTTTCTAGACGTTTCAAGGAAGAGCGGGGTCTAAATATCTGTGCACCTCTGCTCCGTTTCATATCTACCCACGAGGTTAATTTTTTTGTTTCTTCCAGTCCACCTATTTTGGACCTCCTTCTCTGCGAAGACTTCACTGAGAATCCAAGCGATTTGTGGATCCCTTCTCTCCCCTGAAGCTGTAAACAGTTTAACAAGACATGTGCGGAACTGCCGTAAGGTAATCTACATCTTGTCTCCCTCTCTGGTATCTAACCTCCCCGCGAATGGGGGTACGTCTCCGTGTTCTGTGCGGTTTTCAGCACGGTACTCTCTGCACGTAGTGGATATTTGCTTTGGTAAGTGGACGAATAAGTGAATGAGTCACCAAGATAAGGGTATTGTCTCATTCTTTCTCGCTTTTTCCACTTTCAAGTTTCTTTAGTTAGTTTCCTCAGACAAAAGGTTTCTTTGTAGCTACACAGTGGCCAGGTCCACAGAATGTTGCAGATAGCTGCTGAAAACATCCCTCCTCCACTTGAGAATGGCTTGCTCTCCCTCTCAAGCGGAGAGAGCTGGGATTCGATATTTAATTAAGTGCCTCTGTTCACTTGGCATTTAGAGGCACTAGGGGGCGTTAGTGCTCTACAGCCGGTGAAATGCCTGTTTCGTTTGTGATTTTCCTTTGTGGAAAACAACTATCCACAGAGTGTTTTGTGCCAATTTTCCATCCTTTTAGATTGTCGGAAAGCATTTTACCTACGTAGAAACAGAAAACGAATAGAAAGAGCGTTGCTTTGCGTTTAATAAAAGCTTAGGGTGGTCTCGGTGGTACGTTAGTGAAGTTATCTGGGGACACCTTAGCCACGTACATTGTGTTGGAGAGGCACCGAGAATTCAGGAGTTCTCAAAGTTCGAGGACACAGTTGCCTTACACGTAGGCTCGGTGGCAGCCGTGGACATGGCAGTGATTTGGAGAATGTTGTATTAGTCGGCTCTTGCTGTGATAATGCTTTGCAACAAATCTCCCCAAAACTCACTTACGTAAAGAAGAATCTAGTTTCCTCGGACCTGTGGGCTAGCTGCAGCGGCTCTCTTGTAGACCTCTCGATGGCGGGTGTTGCTCCATGCCGTGGGTCAGTTTGAGGTCTGTCCCGCACACCTTACCGTGGAGCCCAACTGTGAGGCTGCAGGTCCCCGTCTTCTCGCAGAGTTCACTGGAAGGTAAGAGGTGAGCCCAACCACACAAGGCCACGTAAGGCCTCTGGGACTCATTGAAGGCCATCGTGTCTTCCCTTGGCCTCCTGGGAACCCCCTGGCCCCAGGATGCAGCTTCCGTAGCCCAGGGCAACCGGCGGAGGGGGGCGGGCGGGGCTGCAGGAGGGTGGAATGCCGAGGTCACAGAGGGTGTGGGTGTGGCCACCTCTGCTGTGACTGAACCAAGGGCAGGGGGGCAGGGCGTCCAGGGCAGGGCCCTCAGAGCCCGGTAGGCCCAGGGGGGCGGCGCAAGCACCTAGGCCCAGGCCTAAGAGCGCTTTCTTGGTCTGCCGCGGCAGGCCGGCCTCTCGCCTTGCCACTCAGGCCGCCCTCCCACTTGAAGTGTGTGTGGCACGCGTCCGCGGAGTACACCTCGCTGCACAGGTAGCCGTGGGACTGGGCGTCGTAGCTTCCTGCGGGGCGGCCGGAGGTCCCGCAGGCGGGTGGGTCCCTGGCACAGACGCGCGGAGCGGCTCCCGCCCGGCCCCCCTGAGAACCGTCGCCGTTCCGTAAGGCGGGGCGCCTGCTTCAGAATGTAAATCACGTGTCCGCTCTATGGATACGCTGTTTAGTTTACCAGGCAAGACTTTCTTGGTGAAAGAAGCAGCGTTGGCTTGCATTCTCGAGCAGGCTTCTCATCTGGCTGTGCCCTGGTACGCTCTCTCTGGGTGTGCTAGTCCGCAGGGCAGGGCATCCCCTGGGCAGGGTGGAGCGTGATCTCTGCGGCCTCGTCCTGCAGCTCCTTCCTTTCATTCTCAATCATCCTGCCCACGGTGGCCTCCTCTCAGGCCTGCATACTTACAACGGCGCATTGCCCGTGCTGCCCCTCTGCAGGAAGTGTCCCTCTGTTTAGTTTGCAGCTGACTGATGCCGCCTCACCCTTCTCATCTCTTCTCAGGTGTCACTTGGTCAAGAAAGCGTCCCCTTACCTACTCAACTCATCACGTCCCCCTACCGTAGCTCACGTGACACCACGCACCTCTCGCTTATGGCCGTCGTCACCTTTCACATCCAGTTTCAGGTAGGTAAGTTTACCCCGTGGTCCGTGAGGAAGAAGAGATCACGCCTGTTTTGCTTACTCTTGATTCCCAGCGACTAGCCCGGTTACTGATAACCTCTGTTAGAGGAGAGAAAGGAATGCACCCAATCCCTGGTGAAGCCCTGACCGTTTTCCTTTCTAGTGTCCCTCGTACTCCTCCCTGCCATCTGTGTCGCCCTTACTCCGCGTCTACCGTTTATGAGTTTACACCTGGGTTACGGTGACTGCTTCGGAGAATCGCATGCCTTTCTACCTCCCTCGCTGCGACCTCTCCCACGCCTCCCAGGGCTCTTGGGTTATGCCCTTGCCCTCTTCCGAGCCGTCCGTGGCACCCGCTGTCATCCCCATACGGCCAAGCTCCTAAGACTGACACTCTAGGCCCTCCGTAATTTGGCTTCAGTTTCACTTTCTAGACGTTTCAAGGAAGAGCGGGGTCTAAATATCTGTGCACCTCTGCTCCGTTTCATATCTACCCACGAGGTTAATTTTTTTGTTTCTTCCAGTCCACCTATTTTGGACCTCCTTCTCTGCGAAGACTTCACTGAGAATCCAAGCGATTTGTGGATCCCTTCTCTCCCCTGAAGCTGTAAACAGTTTAACAAGACATGTGCGGAACTGCCGTAAGGTAATCTACATCTTGTCTCCCTCTCTGGTATCTAACCTCCCCGCGAATGGGGGTACGTCTCCGTGTTCTGTGCGGTTTTCAGCACGGTACTCTCTGCACGTAGTGGATATTTGCTTTGGTAAGTGGACGAATAAGTGAATGAGTCACCAAGATAAGGGTATTGTCTCATTCTTTCTCGCTTTTTCCACTTTCAAGTTTCTTTAGTTAGTTTCCTCAGACAAAAGGTTTCTTTGTAGCTACACAGTGGCCAGGTCCACAGAATGTTGCAGATAGCTGCTGAAAACATCCCTCCTCCACTTGAGAATGGCTTGCTCTCCCTCTCAAGCGGAGAGAGCTGGGATTCGATATTTAATTAAGTGCCTCTGTTCACTTGGCATTTAGAGGCACTAGGGGGCGTTAGTGCTCTACAGCCGGTGAAATGCCTGTTTCGTTTGTGATTTTCCTTTGTGGAAAACAACTATCCACAGAGTGTTTTGTGCCAATTTTCCATCCTTTTAGATTGTCGGAAAGCATTTTACCTACGTAGAAACAGAAAACGAATAGAAAGAGCGTTGCTTTGCGTTTAATAAAAGCTTAGGGTGGTCTCGGTGGTACGTTAGTGAAGTTATCTGGGGACACCTTAGCCACGTACATTGTGTTGGAGAGGCACCGAGAATTCAGGAGTTCTCAAAGTTCGAGGACACAGTTGCCTTACACGTAGGCTCGGTGGCAGCCGTGGACATGGCAGTGATTTGGAGAATGTTGTATTAGTCGGCTCTTGCTGTGATAATGCTTTGCAACAAATCTCCCCAAAACTCACTTACGTAAAGAAGAATCTAGTTTCCTCGGACCTGTGGGCTAGCTGCAGCGGCTCTCTTGTAGACCTCTCGATGGCGGGTGTTGCTCCATGCCGTGGGTCAGTTTGAGGTCTGTCCCGCACACCTTACCGTGGAGCCCAACTGTGAGGCTGCAGGTCCCCGTCTTCTCGCAGAGTTCACTGGAAGGTAAGAGGTGAGCCCAACCACACAAGGCCACGTAAGGCCTCTGGGACTCATTGAAGGCCATCGTGTCTTCCCTTGGCCTCCTGGGAACCCCCTGGCCCCAGGATGCAGCTTCCGTAGCCCAGGGCAACCGGCGGAGGGGGGCGGGCGGGGCTGCAGGAGGGTGGAATGCCGAGGTCACAGAGGGTGTGGGTGTGGCCACCTCTGCTGTGACTGAACCAAGGGCAGGGGGGCAGGGCGTCCAGGGCAGGGCCCTCAGAGCCCGGTAGGCCCAGGGGGGCGGCGGCAAGCACCTAGGCCCAGGCCTAAGAGCGCCTTCTTGGTCTGCCGCGGCAGGCCGGCCTCTCGCCTTGCCACTCAGGCCGCCCTCCCACTTGAAGTGTGTGTGGCACGCGTCCGCGGAGTACACCTCGCTGCACAGGTAGCCGTGGGACTGGGCGTCGTAGCTTCCTGCGGGGCGGCCGGAGGTCCCGCAGGCGGGTGGGTCCCTGGCACAGACGCGCGGAGCGGCTCCCGCCCGGCCCCCCTGAGAACCGTCGCCGTTCCGTAAGGCGGGGCGCCTGCTTCAGAATGTAAATCACGTGTCCGCTCTATGGATACGCTGTTTAGTTTACCAGGCAAGACTTTCTTGGTGAAAGAAGCAGCGTTGGCTTGCATTCTCAAGCAGGCTTCTCATCTGGCTGTGCCCTGGTACGCTCTCTCTGGGTGTGCTAGTCCGCAGGGCAGGGCATCCCCTGGGCAGGGTGGAGCGTGATCTCTGCGGCCTCGTCCTGCAGCTCCTTCCTTTCATTCTCAATCATCCTGCCCACGGTGGCCTCCTCTCAGGCCTGCATACTTACAACGGCGCATTGCCCGTGCTGCCCCTCTGCAGGAAGTGTCCCTCTGTTTAGTTTGCAGCTGACTGATGCCGCCTCACCCTTCTCATCTCTTCTCAGGTGTCACTTGGTCAAGAAAGCGTCCCCTTACCTACTCAACTCATCACGTCCCCCTACCGTAGCTCACGTGACACCACGCACCTCTCGCTTATGGCCGTCGTCGCCTTTCACATCCAGTTTCAGGTAGGTAAGTTTACCCCGTGGTCCGTGAGGAAGAAGAGATCACGCCTGTTTTGCTTACTCTTGATTCCCAGCGACTAGCCCGGTTACTGATAACCTCTGTTAGAGGAGAGAAAGGAATGCACCCAATCCCTGGTGAAGCCCTGACCGTTTTCCTTTCTAGTGTCCCTCGTACTCCTCCCTGCCATCTGTGTCGCCCTTACTCCGCGTCTACCGTTTATGAGTTTACACCTGGGTTACGGTGACTGCTTCGGAGAATCGCATGCCTTTCTACCTCCCTCGCTGCGACCTCTCCCACGCCTCCCAGGGCTCTTGGGTTATGCCCTTGCCCTCTTCCGAGCCGTCCGTGGCACCCGCTGTCATCCCCATACGGCCAAGCTCCTAAGACTGACACTCTAGGCCCTCCGTAATTTGGCTTCAGTTTCACTTTCTAGACGTTTCAAGGAAGAGCGGGGTCTAAATATCTGTGCACCTCTGCTCCGTTTCATATCTACCCACGAGGTTAATTTTTTTGTTTCTTCCAGTCCACCTATTTTGGACCTCCTTCTCTGCGAAGACTTCACTGAGAATCCAAGCGATTTGTGGATCCGTTCTCTCCCCTGAAGCTGTAAACAGTTTAACAAGACATGTGCGGAACTGCCGTAAGGTAATCTACATCTTGTCTCCCTCTCTGGTATCTAACCTCCCCGCGAATGGGGGTACGTCTCCGTGTTCTGTGCGGTTTTCAGCACGGTACTCTCTGCACGTAGTGGATATTTGCTTTGGTAAGTGGACGAATAAGTGAATGAGTCACCAAGATAAGGGTATTGTCTCATTCTTTCTCGCTTTTTCCACTTTCAAGTTTCTTTAGTTAGTTTCCTCAGACAAAAGGTTTCTTTGTAGCTACACAGTGGCCAGGTCCACAGAATGTTGCAGATAGCTGCTGAAAACATCCCTCCTCCACTTGAGAATGGCTTGCTCTCCCTCTCAAGCGGAGAGAGCTGGGATTCGATATTTAATTAAGTGCCTCTGTTCACTTGGCATTTAGAGGCACTAGGGGGCGTTAGTGCTCTACAGCCGGTGAAATGCCTGTTTCGTTTGTGATTTTCCTTTGTGGAAAACAACTATCCACAGAGTGTTTTGTGCCAATTTTCCATCCTTTTAGATTGTCGGAAAGCATTTTACCTACGTAGAAACAGAAAACGAATAGAAAGAGCGTTGCTTTGCGTTTAATAAAAGCTTAGGGTGGTCTCGGTGGTACGTTAGTGAAGTTATCTGGGGACACCTTAGCCACGTACATTGTGTTGGAGAGGCACCGAGAATTCAGGAGTTCTCAAAGTTCGAGGACACAGTTGCCTTACACGTAGGCTCGGTGGCAGCCGTGGACATGGCAGTGATTTGGAGAATGTTGTATTAGTCGGCTCTTGCTGTGATAATGCTTTGCAACAAATCTCCCCAAAACTCACTTACGTAAAGAAGAATCTAGTTTCCTCGGACCTGTGGGCTAGCTGCAGCGGCTCTCTTGTAGACCTCTCGATGGCGGGTGTTGCTCCATGCCGTGGGTCAGTTTGAGGTCTGTCCCGCACACCTTACCGTGGAGCCCAACTGTGAGGCTGCAGGTCCCCGTCTTCTCGCAGAGTTCACTGGAAGGTAAGAGGTGAGCCCAACCACACAAGGCCACGTAAGGCCTCTGGGACTCATTGAAGGCCATCGTGTCTTCCCTTGGCCTCCTGGGAACCCCCTGGCCCCAGGATGCAGCTTCCGTAGCCCAGGGCAACCGGCGGAGGGGGGCGGGCGGGGCTGCAGGAGGGTGGAATGCCGAGGTCACAGAGGGTGTGGGTGTGGCCACCTCTGCTGTGACTGAACCAAGGGCAGGGGGGCAGGGCGTCCAGGGCAGGGCCCTCAGAGCCCGGTAGGCCCAGGGGGGCGGCGCAAGCACCTAGGCCCAGGCCTAAGAGCGCCTTCTTGGTCTGCCGCGGCAGGCCGGCCTCTCGCCTTGCCACTCAGGCCGCCCTCCCACTTGAAGTGTGTGTGGCACGCGTCCGCGGAGTACACCTCGCTGCACAGGTAGCCGTGGGACTGGGCGTCGTAGCTTCCTGCGGGGCGGCCGGAGGTCCCGCAGGCGGGTGGGTCCCTGGCACAGACGCGCGGAGCGGCTCCCGCCCGGCCCCCCTGAGAACCGTCGCCGTTCCGTAAGGCGGGGCGCCTGCTTCAGAATGTAAATCACGTGTCCGCTCTATGGATACGCTGTTTAGTTTACCAGGCAAGACTTTCTTGGTGAAAGAAGCAGCGTTGGCTTGCATTCTCGAGCAGGCTTCTCATCTGGCTGTGCCCTGGTACGCTCTCTCTGGGTGTGCTAGTCCGCAGGGCAGGGCATCCCCTGGGCAGGGTGGAGCGTGATCTCTGCGGCCTCGTCCTGCAGCTCCTTCCTTTCATTCTCAATCATCCTGCCCACGGTGGCCTCCTCTCAGGCCTGCATACTTACAACGGCGCATTGCCCGTGCTGCCCCTCTGCAGGAAGTGTCCCTCTGTTTAGTTTGCAGCTGACTGATGCCGCCTCACCCTTCTCATCTCTTCTCAGGTGTCACTTGGTCAAGAAAGCGTCCCCTTACCTACTCAACTCATCACGTCCCCCTACCGTAGCTCACGTGACACCACGCACCTCTCGCTTATGGCCGTCGTCGCCTTTCACATCCAGTTTCAGGTAGGTAAGTTTACCCCGTGGTCCGTGAGGAAGAAGAGATCACGCCTGTTTTGCTTACTCTTGATTCCCAGCGACTAGCCCGGTTACTGATAACCTCTGTTAGAGGAGAGAAAGGAATGCACCCAATCCCTGGTGAAGCCCTGACCGTTTTCCTTTCTAGTGTCCCTCGTACTCCTCCCTGCCATCTGTGTCGCCCTTACTCCGCGTCTACCGTTTATGAGTTTACACCTGGGTTACGGTGACTGCTTCGGAGAATCGCATGCCTTTCTACCTCCCTCGCTGCGACCTCTCCCACGCCTCCCAGGGCTCTTGGGTTATGCCCTTGCCCTCTTCCGAGCCGTCCGTGGCACCCGCTGTCATCCCCATACGGCCAAGCTCCTAAGACTGACACTCTAGGCCCTCCGTAATTTGGCTTCAGTTTCACTTTCTAGACGTTTCAAGGAAGAGCGGGGTCTAAATATCTGTGCACCTCTGCTCCGTTTCATATCTACCCACGAGGTTAATTTTTTTGTTTCTTCCAGTCCACCTATTTTGGACCTCCTTCTCTGCGAAGACTTCACTGAGAATCCAAGCGATTTGTGGATCCGTTCTCTCCCCTGAAGCTGTAAACAGTTTAACAAGACATGTGCGGAACTGCCGTAAGGTAATCTACATCTTGTCTCCCTCTCTGGTATCTAACCTCCCCGCGAATGGGGGTACGTCTCCGTGTTCTGTGCGGTTTTCAGCACGGTACTCTCTGCACGTAGTGGATATTTGCTTTGGTAAGTGGACGAATAAGTGAATGAGTCACCAAGATAAGGGTATTGTCTCATTCTTTCTCGCTTTTTCCACTTTCAAGTTTCTTTAGTTAGTTTCCTCAGACAAAAGGTTTCTTTGTAGCTACACAGTGGCCAGGTCCACAGAATGTTGCAGATAGCTGCTGAAAACATCCCTCCTCCACTTGAGAATGGCTTGCTCTCCCTCTCAAGCGGAGAGAGCTGGGATTCGATATTTAATTAAGTGCCTCTGTTCACTTGGCATTTAGAGGCACTAGGGGGCGTTAGTGCTCTACAGCCGGTGAAATGCCTGTTTCGTTTGTGATTTTCCTTTGTGGAAAACAACTATCCACAGAGTGTTTTGTGCCAATTTTCCATCCTTTTAGATTGTCGGAAAGCATTTTACCTACGTAGAAACAGAAAACGAATAGAAAGAGCGTTGCTTTGCGTTTAATAAAAGCTTAGGGTGGTCTCGGTGGTACGTTAGTGAAGTTATCTGGGGACACCTTAGCCACGTACATTGTGTTGGAGAGGCACCGAGAATTCAGGAGTTCTCAAAGTTCGAGGACACAGTTGCCTTACACGTAGGCTCGGTGGCAGCCGTGGACATGGCAGTGATTTGGAGAATGTTGTATTAGTCGGCTCTTGCTGTGATAATGCTTTGCAACAAATCTCCCCAAAACTCACTTACGTAAAGAAGAATCTAGTTTCCTCGGACCTGTGGGCTAGCTGCAGCGGCTCTCTTGTAGACCTCTCGATGGCGGGTGTTGCTCCATGCCGTGGGTCAGTTTGAGGTCTGTCCCGCACACCTTACCGTGGAGCCCAACTGTGAGGCTGCAGGTCCCCGTCTTCTCGCAGAGTTCACTGGAAGGTAAGAGGTGAGCCCAACCACACAAGGCCACGTAAGGCCTCTGGGACTCATTGAAGGCCATCGTGTCTTCCCTTGGCCTCCTGGGAACCCCCTGGCCCCAGGATGCAGCTTCCGTAGCCCAGGGCAACCGGCGGAGGGGGGCGGGCGGGGCTGCAGGAGGGTGGAATGCCGAGGTCACAGAGGGTGTGGGTGTGGCCACCTCTGCTGTGACTGAACCAAGGGCAGGGGGGCAGGGCGTCCAGGGCAGGGCCCTCAGAGCCCGGTAGGCCCAGGGGGGCGGCGCAAGCACCTAGGCCCAGGCCTAAGAGCGCCTTCTTGGTCTGCCGCGGCAGGCCGGCCTCTCGCCTTGCCACTCAGGCCGCCCTCCCACTTGAAGTGTGTGTGGCAC
Source organism: Pseudorca crassidens (assembly GCF_039906515.1). Taxonomy (NCBI): domain Eukaryota; kingdom Metazoa; phylum Chordata; class Mammalia; order Artiodactyla; family Delphinidae; genus Pseudorca; species Pseudorca crassidens. The sequence continues at coordinate 154,192,556 of NC_090297.1, forward strand.
GCGTCCGCGGAGTACACCTCGCTGCACAGGTAGCCGTGGGACTGGGCGTCGTAGCTTCCTGCGGGGCGGCCGGAGGTCCCGCAGGCGGGTGGGTCCCTGGCACAGACGCGCGGAGCGGCTCCCGCCCGGCCCCCCTGAGAACCGTCGCCGTTCCGTAAGGCGGGGCGCCTGCTTCAGAATGTAAATCACGTGTCCGCTCTATGGATACGCTGTTTAGTTTACCAGGCAAGACTTTCTTGGTGAAAGAAGCAGCGTTGGCTTGCATTCTCGAGCAGGCTTCTCATCTGGCTGTGCCCTGGTACGCTCTCTCTGGGTGTGCTAGTCCGCAGGGCAGGGCATCCCCTGGGCAGGGTGGAGCGTGATCTCTGCGGCCTCGTCCTGCAGCTCCTTCCTTTCATTCTCAATCATCCTGCCCACGGTGGCCTCCTCTCAGGCCTGCATACTTACAACGGCGCATTGCCCGTGCTGCCCCTCTGCAGGAAGTGTCCCTCTGTTTAGTTTGCAGCTGACTGATGCCGCCTCACCCTTCTCATCTCTTCTCAGGTGTCACTTGGTCAAGAAAGCGTCCCCTTACCTACTCAACTCATCACGTCCCCCTACCGTAGCTCACGTGACACCACGCACCTCTCGCTTATGGCCGTCGTCGCCTTTCACATCCAGTTTCAGGTAGGTAAGTTTACCCCGTGGTCCGTGAGGAAGAAGAGATCACGCCTGTTTTGCTTACTCTTGATTCCCAGCGACTAGCCCGGTTACTGATAACCTCTGTTAGAGGAGAGAAAGGAATGCACCCAATCCCTGGTGAAGCCCTGACCGTTTTCCTTTCTAGTGTCCCTCGTACTCCTCCCTGCCATCTGTGTCGCCCTTACTCCGCGTCTACCGTTTATGAGTTTACACCTGGGTTACGGTGACTGCTTCGGAGAATCGCATGCCTTTCTACCTCCCTCGCTGCGACCTCTCCCACGCCTCCCAGGGCTCTTGGGTTATGCCCTTGCCCTCTTCCGAGCCGTCCGTGGCACCCGCTGTCATCCCCATACGGCCAAGCTCCTAAGACTGACACTCTAGGCCCTCCGTAATTTGGCTTCAGTTTCACTTTCTAGACGTTTCAAGGAAGAGCGGGGTCTAAATATCTGTGCACCTCTGCTCCGTTTCATATCTACCCACGAGGTTAATTTTTTTGTTTCTTCCAGTCCACCTATTTTGGACCTCCTTCTCTGCGAAGACTTCACTGAGAATCCAAGCGATTTGTGGATCCCTTCTCTCCCCTGAAGCTGTAAACAGTTTAACAAGACATGTGCGGAACTGCCGTAAGGTAATCTACATCTTGTCTCCCTCTCTGGTATCTAACCTCCCCGCGAATGGGGGTACGTCTCCGTGTTCTGTGCGGTTTTCAGCACGGTACTCTCTGCACGTAGTGGATATTTGCTTTGGTAAGTGGACGAATAAGTGAATGAGTCACCAAGATAAGGGTATTGTCTCATTCTTTCTCGCTTTTTCCACTTTCAAGTTTCTTTAGTTAGTTTCCTCAGACAAAAGGTTTCTTTGTAGCTACACAGTGGCCAGGTCCACAGAATGTTGCAGATAGCTGCTGAAAACATCCCTCCTCCACTTGAGAATGGCTTGCTCTCCCTCTCAAGCGGAGAGAGCTGGGATTCGATATTTAATTAAGTGCCTCTGTTCACTTGGCATTTAGAGGCACTAGGGGGCGTTAGTGCTCTACAGCCGGTGAAATGCCTGTTTCGTTTGTGATTTTCCTTTGTGGAAAACAACTATCCACAGAGTGTTTTGTGCCAATTTTCCATCCTTTTAGATTGTCGGAAAGCATTTTACCTACGTAGAAACAGAAAACGAATAGAAAGAGCGTTGCTTTGCGTTTAATAAAAGCTTAGGGTGGTCTCGGTGGTACGTTAGTGAAGTTATCTGGGGACACCTTAGCCACGTACATTGTGTTGGAGAGGCACCGAGAATTCAGGAGTTCTCAAAGTTCGAGGACACAGTTGCCTTACACGTAGGCTCGGTGGCAGCCGTGGACATGGCAGTGATTTGGAGAATGTTGTATTAGTCGGCTCTTGCTGTGATAATGCTTTGCAACAAATCTCCCCAAAACTCACTTACGTAAAGAAGAATCTAGTTTCCTCGGACCTGTGGGCTAGCTGCAGCGGCTCTCTTGTAGACCTCTCGATGGCGGGTGTTGCTCCATGCCGTGGGTCAGTTTGAGGTCTGTCCCGCACACCTTACCGTGGAGCCCAACTGTGAGGCTGCAGGTCCCCGTCTTCTCGCAGAGTTCACTGGAAGGTAAGAGGTGAGCCCAACCACACAAGGCCACGTAAGGCCTCTGCGACTCATTGAAGGCCATCGTGTCTTCCCTTGGCCTCCTGGGAACCCCCTGGCCCCAGGATGCAGCTTCCGTAGCCCAGGGCAACCGGCGGAGGGGGGCGGGCGGGGCTGCAGGAGGGTGGAATGCCGAGGTCACAGAGGGTGTGGGTGTGGCCACCTCTGCTGTGACTGAACCAAGGGCAGGGGGGCAGGGCGTCCAGGGCAGGGCCCTCAGAGCCCGGTAGGCCCAGGGGGGCGGCGCAAGCACCTAGGCCCAGGCCTAAGAGCGCCTTCTTGGTCTGCCGCGGCAGGCCGGCCTCTCGCCTTGCCACTCAGGCCGCCCTCCCACTTGAAGTGTGTGTGGCACGCGTCCGCGGAGTACACCTCGCTGCACAGGTAGCCGTGGGACTGGGCGTCGTAGCTTCCTGCGGGGCGGCCGGAGGTCCCGCAGGCGGGTGGGTCCCTGGCACAGACGCGCGGAGCGGCTCCCGCCCGGCCCCCCTGAGAACCGTCGCCGTTCCGTAAGGCGGGGCGCCTGCTTCAGAATGTAAATCACGTGTCCGCTCTATGGATACGCTGTTTAGTTTACCAGGCAAGAGTTTCTTGGTGAAAGAAGCAGCGTTGGCTTGCATTCTCGAGCAGGCTTCTCATCTGGCTGTGCCCTGGTACGCTCTCTCTGGGTGTGCTAGTCCGCAGGGCAGGGCATCCCCTGGGCAGGGTGGAGCGTGATCTCTGCGGCCTCGTCCTGCAGCTCCTTCCTTTCATTCTCAATCATCCTGCCCACGGTGGCCTCCTCTCAGGCCTGCATACTTACAACGGCGCATTGCCCGTGCTGCCCCTCTGCAGGAAGTGTCCCTCTGTTTAGTTTGCAGCTGACTGATGCCGCCTCACCCTTCTCATCTCTTCTCAGGTGTCACTTGGTCAAGAAAGCGTCCCCTTACCTACTCAACTCATCACGTCCCCCTACCGTAGCTCACGTGACACCACGCACCTCTCGCTTATGGCCGTCGTCGCCTTTCACATCCAGTTTCAGGTAGGTAAGTTTACCCCGTGGTCCGTGAGGAAGAAGAGATCACGCCTGTTTTGCTTACTCTTGATTCCCAGCGACTAGCCCGGTTACTGATAACCTCTGTTAGAGGAGAGAAAGGAATGCACCCAATCCCTGGTGAAGCCCTGACCGTTTTCCTTTCTAGTGTCCCTCGTACTCCTCCCTGCCATCTGTGTCGCCCTTGCTCCGCGTCTACCGTTTATGAGTTTACACCTGGGTTACGGTGACTGCTTCGGAGAATCGCATGCCTTTCTACCTCCCTCGCTGCGACCTCTCCCACGCCTCCCAGGGCTCTTGGGTTATGCCCTTGCCCTCTTCCGAGCCGTCCGTGGCACCCGCTGTCATCCCCATACGGCCAAGCTCCTAAGACTGACACTCAAGGCCCTCCGTAATTTGGCTTCAGTTTCACTTTCTAGACGTTTCAAGGAAGAGCGGGGTCTAAATATCTGTGCACCTCTGCTCCGTTTCATATCTACCCACGAGGTTAATTTTTTTCTTTCTTCCAGTCCACCTATTTTGGACCTCCTTCTCTGCGAAGACTTCACTGAGAATCCAAGCGATTTGTGGATCCCTTCTCTCCCCTGAAGCTGTAAACAGTTTAACAAGACATGTGCGGAACTGCCGTAAGGTAATCTACATCTTGTCTCCCTCTCTGGTATCTAACCTCCCCGCGAATGGGGGTACGTCTCCGTGTTCTGTGCGGTTTTCAGCACGGTACTCTCTGCACGTAGTGGATATTTGCTTTGGTAAGTGGACGAATAAGTGAATGAGTCACCAAGATAAGGGTATTGTCTCATTCTTTCTCGCTTTTTCCACTTTCAAGTTTCTTTAGTTAGTTTCCTCAGACAAAAGGTTTCTTTGTAGCTACACAGTGGCCAGGTCCACAGAATGTTGCAGATAGCTGCTGAAAACATCCCTCCTCCACTTGAGAATGGCTTGCTCTCCCTCTCAAGCGGAGAGAGCTGGGATTCGATATTTAATTAAGTGCCTCTGTTCACTTGGCACTTAGAGGCACTAGGGGGCGTTAGTGCTCTACACCCAGTGAAATGCCTGTTTCGTTTGTGATTTTCCTTTGTGAAAAACAACTATCCACAGAGTGTTTTGTGCCAATTTTCCATCCTTTTAGATTGTCGGAAAGCATTTTACCTACGTAGAAACAGAAAACGAATAGAAAGAGCGTTGCTTTGCGTTTAATAAAAGCTTAGGGCGGTCTCGGTGGTACGTTAGTGAAGTTATCTGGGGACACCTTAGCCACGTGCATTGTGTTGGAGAGGCACCGAGAATTCAGGAGTTCTCAAAGTTCGAGGACACAGTTGCCTTACACGTAGGCTCGGTGGCAGCCGTGGACATGGCAGTGATTTGGAGAATGTTGTATTAGTCGGCTCTTGCTGTGATAATGCTTTGCAACAAATCTCCCCAAAACTCACTTACGTAAAGAAGAATCTAGTTTTCTCGGACCTGTGGGCTAGCTGCAGCGGCTCTCTTGTAGACCTCTCGATGGCGGGTGTTGCTCCATGCCGTGGGTCAGTTTGAGGTCTGTCCCGCACACCTTACCGTGGAGCCCAACTGTGAGGCTGCAGGTCCCCGTCTTCTCGCAGAGTTCACTTGAAGGTAAGAGGTGAGCCCAACCACACAAGGCCACGTAAGGCCTCTGCGACTCATTGAAGGCCATCCTGTCTTCCCTTGGCCTCCTGGGAACCCCCTGGCCCCAGGATGCAGCTTCCGTAGCCCAGGGCAACCGGCGGAGGGGGGCGGGCGGGGCTGCAGGAGGGTGGAATGCCGAGGTCACAGAGGGTGTGGGTGTGGCCACCTCTGCTGTGACTGAACCAAGGGCAGGGGGGCAGGGCGTCCAGGGCAGGGCCCTCAGAGCCCGGTAGGCCCAGGGGGGCGGCGCAAGCACCTAGGCCCAGGCCTAAGAGCGCCTTCTTGGTCTGCCGCGGCAGGCCGGCCTCTCGCCTTGCCACTCAGGCCGCCCTCCCACTTGAAGTGTGTGTGGCACGCGTCCGCGGAGTACACCTCGCTGCACAGGTAGCCGTGGGACTGGGCGTCGTAGCTTCCTGCGGGGCGGCCGGAGGTCCCGCAGGCGGGTGGGTCCCTGGCACAGACGCGCGGAGCGGCTCCCGCCCGGCCCCCCTGAGAACCGTCGCCGTTCCGTAAGGCGGGGCGCCTGCTTCAGAATGTAAATCACGTGTCCGCTCTATGGATACGCTGTTTAGTTTACCAGGCAAGAGTTTCTTGGTGAAAGAAGCAGCGTTGGCTTGCATTCTCGAGCAGGCTTCTCATCTGGCTGTGCCCTGGTACGCTCTCTCTGGGTGTGCTAGTCCGCAGGGCAGGGCATCCCCTGGGCAGGGTGGAGCGTGATCTCTGCGGCCTCGTCCTGCAGCTCCTTCCTTTCATTCTCAATCATCCTGCCCACGGTGGCCTCCTCTCAGGCCTGCATACTTACAACGGCGCATTGCCCGTGCTGCCCCTCTGCAGGAAGTGTCCCTCTGTTTAGTTTGCAGCTGACTGATGCCGCCTCACCCTTCTCATCTCTTCTCAGGTGTCACTTGGTCAAGAAAGCGTCCCCTTACCTACTCAACTCATCACGTCCCCCTACCGTAGCTCACGTGACACCACGCACCTCTCGCTTATGGCCGTCGTCGCCTTTCACATCCAGTTTCAGGTAGGTAAGTTTACCCCGTGGTCCGTGAGGAAGAAGAGATCACGCCTGTTTTGCTTACTCTTGATTCCCAGCGACTAGCCCGGTTACTGATAACCTCTGTTAGAGGAGAGAAAGGAATGCACCCAATCCCTGGTGAAGCCCTGACCGTTTTCCTTTCTAGTGTCCCTCGTACTCCTCCCTGCCATCTGTGTCGCCCTTGCTCCGCGTCTACCGTTTATGAGTTTACACCTGGGTTACGGTGACTGCTTCGGAGAATCGCATGCCTTTCTACCTCCCTCGCTGCGACCTCTCCCACGCCTCCCAGGGCTCTTGGGTTATGCCCTTGCCCTCTTCCGAGCCGTCCGTGGCACCCGCTGTCATCCCCATACGGCCAAGCTCCTAAGACTGACACTCAAGGCCCTCCGTAATTTGGCTTCAGTTTCACTTTCTAGACGTTTCAAGGAAGAGCGGGGTCTAAATATCTGTGCACCTCTGCTCCGTTTCATATCTACCCACGAGGTTAATTTTTTTCTTTCTTCCAGTCCACCTATTTTGGACCTCCTTCTCTGCGAAGACTTCACTGAGAATCCAAGCGATTTGTGGATCCCTTCTCTCCCCTGAAGCTGTAAACAGTTTAACAAGACATGTGCGGAACTGCCGTAAGGTAATCTACATCTTGTCTCCCTCTCTGGTATCTAACCTCCCCGCGAATGGGGGTACGTCTCCGTGTTCTGTGCGGTTTTCAGCACGGTACTCTCTGCACGTAGTGGATATTTGCTTTGGTAAGTGGACGAATAAGTGAATGAGTCACCAAGATAAGGGTATTGTCTCATTCTTTCTCGCTTTTTCCACTTTCAAGTTTCTTTAGTTAGTTTCCTCAGACAAAAGGTTTCTTTGTAGCTACACAGTGGCCAGGTCCACAGAATGTTGCAGATAGCTGCTGAAAACATCCCTCCTCCACTTGAGAATGGCTTGCTCTCCCTCTCAAGCGGAGAGAGCTGGGATTCGATATTTAATTAAGTGCCTCTGTTCACTTGGCACTTAGAGGCACTAGGGGGCGTTAGTGCTCTACACCCAGTGAAATGCCTGTTTCGTTTGTGATTTTCCTTTGTGAAAAACAACTATCCACAGAGTGTTTTGTGCCAATTTTCCATCCTTTTAGATTGTCGGAAAGCATTTTACCTACGTAGAAACAGAAAACGAATAGAAAGAGCGTTGCTTTGCGTTTAATAAAAGCTTAGGGCGGTCTCGGTGGTACGTTAGTGAAGTTATCTGGGGACACCTTAGCCACGTGCATTGTGTTGGAGAGGCACCGAGAATTCAGGAGTTCTCAAAGTTCGAGGACACAGTTGCCTTACACGTAGGCTCGGTGGCAGCCGTGGACATGGCAGTGATTTGGAGAATGTTGTATTAGTCGGCTCTTGCTGTGATAATGCTTTGCAACAAATCTCCCCAAAACTCACTTACGTAAAGAAGAATCTAGTTTTCTCGGACCTGTGGGCTAGCTGCAGCGGCTCTCTTGTAGACCTCTCGATGGCGGGTGTTGCTCCATGCCGTGGGTCAGTTTGAGGTCTGTCCCGCACACCTTACCGTGGAGCCCAACTGTGAGGCTGCAGGTCCCCGTCTTCTCGCAGAGTTCACTTGAAGGTAAGAGGTGAGCCCAACCACACAAGGCCACGTAAGGCCTCTGCGACTCATTGAAGGCCATCGTGTCTTCCCTTGGCCTCCTGGGAACCCCCTGGCCCCAGGATGCAGCTTCCGTAGCCCAGGGCAACCGGCGGAGGGGGGCGGGCGGGGCTGCAGGAGGGTGGAATGCCGAGGTCACAGAGGGTGTGGGTGTGGCCACCTCTGCTGTGACTGAACCAAGGGCAGGGGGGCAGGGCGTCCAGGGCAGGGCCCTCAGAGCCCGGTAGGCCCAGGGGGGCGGCGCAAGCACCTAGGCCCAGGCCTAAGAGCGCCTTCTTGGTCTGCCGCGGCAGGCCGGCCTCTCGCCTTGCCACTCAGGCCGCCCTCCCACTTGAAGTGTGTGTGGCACGCGTCCGCGGAGTACACCTCGCTGCACAGGTAGCCGTGGGACTGGGCGTCGTAGCTTCCTGCGGGGCGGCCGGAGGTCCCGCAGGCGGGTGGGTCCCTGGCACAGACGCGCGGAGCGGCTCCCGCCCGGCCCCCCTGAGAACCGTCGCCGTTCCGTAAGGCGGGGCGCCTGCTTCAGAATGTAAATCACGTGTCCGCTCTATGGATACGCTGTTTAGTTTACCAGGCAAGACTTTCTTGGTGAAAGAAGCAGCGTTGGCTTGCATTCTCGAGCAGGCTTCTCATCTGGCTGTGCCCTGGTACGCTCTCTCTGGGTGTGCTAGTCCGCAGGGCAGGGCATCCCCTGGGCAGGGTGGAGCGTGATCTCTGCGGCCTCGTCCTGCAGCTCCTTCCTTTCATTCTCAATCATCCTGCCCACGGTGGCCTCCTCTCAGGCCTGCATACTTACAACGGCGCATTGCCCGTGCTGCCCCTCTGCAGGAAGTGTCCCTCTGTTTAGTTTGCAGCTGACTGATGCCGCCTCACCCTTCTCATCTCTTCTCAGGTGTCACTTGGTCAAGAAAGCGTCCCCTTACCTACTCAACTCATCACGTCCCCCTACCGTAGCTCACGTGACACCACGCACCTCTCGCTTATGGCCGTCGTCGCCTTTCACATCCAGTTTCAGGTAGGTAAGTTTACCCCGTGGTCCGTGAGGAAGAAGAGATCACGCCTGTTTTGCTTACTCTTGATTCCCAGCGACTAGCCCGGTTACTGATAACCTCTGTTAGAGGAGAGAAAGGAATGCACCCAATCCCTGGTGAAGCCCTGACCGTTTTCCTTTCTAGTGTCCCTCGTACTCCTCCCTGCCATCTGTGTCGCCCTTACTCCGCGTCTACCGTTTATGAGTTTACACCTGGGTTACGGTGACTGCTTCGGAGAATCGCATGCCTTTCTACCTCCCTCGCTGCGACCTCTCCCACGCCTCCCAGGGCTCTTGGGTTATGCCCTTGCCCTCTTCCGAGCCGTCCGTGGCACCCGCTGTCATCCCCATACGGCCAAGCTCCTAAGACTGACACTCAAGGCCCTCCGTAATTTGGCTTCAGTTTCACTTTCTAGACGTTTCAAGGAAGAGCGGGGTCTAAATATCTGTGCACCTCTGCTCCGTTTCATATCTACCCACGAGGTTAATTTTTTTGTTTCTTCCAGTCCACCTATTTTGGACCTCCTTCTCTGCGAAGACTTCACTGAGAATCCAAGCGATTTGTGGATCCCTTCTCTCCCCTGAAGCTGTAAACAGTTTAACAAGACATGTGCGGAACTGCCGTAAGGTAATCTACATCTTGTCTCCCTCTCTGGTATCTAACCTCCCTGCGAATGGGGGTACGTCTCCGTGTTCTGTGCGGTTTTCAGCACGGTACTCTCTGCACGTAGTGGATATTTGCTTTGGTAAGTGGACGAATAAGTGAATGAGTCACCAAGATAAGGGTATTGTCTCATTCTTTCTCGCTTTTTCCACTTTCAAGTTTCTTTAGTTAGTTTCCTCAGACAAAAGGTTTCTTTGTAGCTACACAGTGGCCAGGTCCACAGAATGTTGCAGATAGCTGCTGAAAACATCCCTCCTCCACTTGAGAATGGCTTGCTCTCCCTCTCAAGCGGAGAGAGCTGGGATTCGATATTTAATTAAGTGCCTCTGTTCACTTGGCATTTAGAGGCACTAGGGGGCGTTAGTGCTCTACAGCCGGTGAAATGCCTGTTTCGTTTGTGATTTTCCTTTGTGGAAAACAACTATCCACAGAGTGTTTTGTGCCAATTTTCCATCCTTTTAGATTGTCGGAAAGCATTTTACCTACGTAGAAACAGAAAACGAATAGAAAGAGCGTTGCTTTGCGTTTAATAAAAGCTTAGGGTGGTCTCGGTGGTACGTTAGTGAAGTTATCTGGGGACACCTTAGCCACGTACATTGTGTTGGAGAGGCACCGAGAATTCAGGAGTTCTCAAAGTTCGAGGACACAGTTGCCTTACACGTAGGCTCGGTGGCAGCCGTGGACATGGCAGTGATTTGGAGAATGTTGTATTAGTCGGCTCTTGCTGTGATAATGCTTTGCAACAAATCTCCCCAAAACTCACTTACGTAAAGAAGAATCTAGTTTCCTCGGACCTGTGGGCTAGCTGCAGCGGCTGTCTTGTAGACCTCTCGATGGCGGGTGTTGCTCCATGCCGTGGGTCAGTTTGAGGTCTGTCCCGCACACCTTACCGTGGAGCCCAACTGTGAGGCTGCAGGTCCCCGTCTTCTCGCAGAGTTCACTGGAAGGTAAGAGGTGAGCCCAACCACACAAGGCCACGTAAGGCCTCTGGGACTCATTGAAGGCCATCGTGTCTTCCCTTGGCCTCCTGGGAACCCCCTGGCCCCAGGATGCAGCTTCCGTAGCCCAGGGCAACCGGCGGAGGGGGGCGGGCGGGGCTGCAGGAGGGTGGAATGCCGAGGTCACAGAGGGTGTGGGTGTGGCCACCTCTGCTGTGACTGAACCAAGGGCAGGGGGGCAGGGCGTCCAGGGCAGGGCCCTCAGAGCCCGGTAGGCCCAGGGGGGCGGCGCAAGCACCTAGGCCCAGGCCTAAGAGCGCCTTCTTGGTCTGCCGCGGCAGGCCGGCCTCTCGCCTTGCCACTCAGGCCGCCCTCCCACTTGAAGTGTGTGTGGCACGCGTCCGCGGAGTACACCTCGCTGCACAGGTAGCCGTGGGACTGGGCGTCGTAGCTTCCTGCGGGGCGGCCGGAGGTCCCGCAGGCGGGTGGGTCCCTGGCACAGACGCGCGGAGCGGCTCCCGCCCGGCCCCCCTGAGAACCGTCGCCGTTCCGTAAGGCGGGGCGCCTGCTTCAGAATGTAAATCACGTGTCCGCTCTATGGATACGCTGTTTAGTTTACCAGGCAAGAGTTTCTTGGTGAAAGAAGCAGCGTTGGCTTGCATTCTCGAGCAGGCTTCTCATCTGGCTGTGCCCTGGTACGCTCTCTCTGGGTGTGCTAGTCCGCAGGGCAGGGCATCCCCTGGGCAGGGTGGAGCGTGATCTCTGCGGCCTCGTCCTGCAGCTCCTTCCTTTCATTCTCAATCATCCTGCCCACGGTGGCCTCCTCTCAGGCCTGCATACTTACAACGGCGCATTGCCCGTGCTGCCCCTCTGCAGGAAGTGTCCCTCTGTTTAGTTTGCAGCTGACTGATGCCGCCTCACCCTTCTCATCTCTTCTCAGGTGTCACTTGGTCAAGAAAGCGTCCCCTTACCTACTCAACTCATCACGTCCCCCTACCGTAGCTCACGTGACACCACGCACCTCTCGCTTATGGCCGTCGTCGCCTTTCACATCCAGTTTCAGGTAGGTAAGTTTACCCCGTGGTCCGTGAGGAAGAAGAGATCACGCCTGTTTTGCTTACTCTTGATTCCCAGCGACTAGCCCGGTTACTGATAACCTCTGTTAGAGGAGAGAAAGGAATGCACCCAATCCCTGGTGAAGCCCTGACCGTTTTCCTTTCTAGTGTCCCTCGTACTCCTCCCTGCCATCTGTGTCGCCCTTGCTCCGCGTCTACCGTTTATGAGTTTACACCTGGGTTACGGTGACTGCTTCGGAGAATCGCATGCCTTTCTACCTCCCTCGCTGCGACCTCTCCCACGCCTCCCAGGGCTCTTGGGTTATGCCCTTGCCCTCTTCCGAGCCGTCCGTGGCACCCGCTGTCATCCCCATACGGCCAAGCTCCTAAGACTGACACTCAAGGCCCTCCGTAATTTGGCTTCAGTTTCACTTTCTAGACGTTTCAAGGAAGAGCGGGGTCTAAATATCTGTGCACCTCTGCTCCGTTTCATATCTACCCACGAGGTTAATTTTTTTCTTTCTTCCAGTCCACCTATTTTGGACCTCCTTCTCTGCGAAGACTTCACTGAGAATCCAAGCGATTTGTGGATCCCTTCTCTCCCCTGAAGCTGTAAACAGTTTAACAAGACATGTGCGGAACTGCCGTAAGGTAATCTACATCTTGTCTCCCTCTCTGGTATCTAACCTCCCCGCGAATGGGGGTACGTCTCCGTGTTCTGTGCGGTTTTCAGCACGGTACTCTCTGCACGTAGTGGATATTTGCTTTGGTAAGTGGACGAATAAGTGAATGAGTCACCAAGATAAGGGTATTGTCTCATTCTTTCTCGCTTTTTCCACTTTCAAGTTTCTTTAGTTAGTTTCCTCAGACAAAAGGTTTCTTTGTAGCTACACAGTGGCCAGGTCCACAGAATGTTGCAGATAGCTGCTGAAAACATCCCTCCTCCACTTGAGAATGGCTTGCTCTCCCTCTCAAGCGGAGAGAGCTGGGATTCGATATTTAATTAAGTGCCTCTGTTCACTTGGCACTTAGAGGCACTAGGGGGCGTTAGTGCTCTACACCCAGTGAAATGCCTGTTTCGTTTGTGATTTTCCTTTGTGAAAAACAACTATCCACAGAGTGTTTTGTGCCAATTTTCCATCCTTTTAGATTGTCGGAAAGCATTTTACCTACGTAGAAACAGAAAACGAATAGAAAGAGCGTTGCTTTGCGTTTAATAAAAGCTTAGGGCGGTCTCGGTGGTACGTTAGTGAAGTTATCTGGGGACACCTTAGCCACGTGCATTGTGTTGGAGAGGCACCGAGAATTCAGGAGTTCTCAAAGTTCGAGGACACAGTTGCCTTACACGTAGGCTCGGTGGCAGCCGTGGACATGGCAGTGATTTGGAGAATGTTGTATTAGTCGGCTCTTGCTGTGATAATGCTTTGCAACAAATCTCCCCAAAACTCACTTACGTAAAGAAGAATCTAGTTTTCTCGGACCTGTGGGCTAGCTGCAGCGGCTCTCTTGTAGACCTCTCGATGGCGGGTGTTGCTCCATGCCGTGGGTCAGTTTGAGGTCTGTCCCGCACACCTTACCGTGGAGCCCAACTGTGAGGCTGCAGGTCCCCGTCTTCTCGCAGAGTTCACTTGAAGGTAAGAGGTGAGCCCAACCACACAAGGCCACGTAAGGCCTCTGCGACTCATTGAAGGCCATCCTGTCTTCCCTTGGCCTCCTGGGAACCCCCTGGCCCCAGGATGCAGCTTCCGTAGCCCAGGGCAACCGGCGGAGGGGGGCGGGCGGGGCTGCAGGAGGGTGGAATGCCGAGGTCACAGAGGGTGTGGGTGTGGCCACCTCTGCTGTGACTGAACCAAGGGCAGGGGGGCAGGGCGTCCAGGGCAGGGCCCTCAGAGCCCGGTAGGCCCAGGGGGGCGGCGCAAGCACCTAGGCCCAGGCCTAAGAGCGCCTTCTTGGTCTGCCGCGGCAGGCCGGCCTCTCGCCTTGCCACTCAGGCCGCCCTCCCACTTGAAGTGTGTGTGGCACGCGTCCGCGGAGTACACCTCGCTGCACAGGTAGCCGTGGGACTGGGCGTCGTAGCTTCCTGCGGGGCGGCCGGAGGTCCCGCAGGCGGGTGGGTCCCTGGCACAGACGCGCGGAGCGGCTCCCGCCCGGCCCCCCTGAGAACCGTCGCCGTTCCGTAAGGCGGGGCGCCTGCTTCAGAATGTAAATCACGTGTCCGCTCTATGGATACGCTGTTTAGTTTACCAGGCAAGAGTTTCTTGGTGAAAGAAGCAGCGTTGGCTTGCATTCTCGAGCAGGCTTCTCATCTGGCTGTGCCCTGGTACGCTCTCTCTGGGTGTGCTAGTCCGCAGGGCAGGGCATCCCCTGGGCAGGGTGGAGCGTGATCTCTGCGGCCTCGTCCTGCAGCTCCTTCCTTTCATTCTCAATCATCCTGCCCACGGTGGCCTCCTCTCAGGCCTGCATACTTACAACGGCGCATTGCCCGTGCTGCCCCTCTGCAGGAAGTGTCCCTCTGTTTAGTTTGCAGCTGACTGATGCCGCCTCACCCTTCTCATCTCTTCTCAGGTGTCACTTGGTCAAGAAAGCGTCCCCTTACCTACTCAACTCATCACGTCCCCCTACCGTAGCTCACGTGACACCACGCACCTCTCGCTTATGGCCGTCGTCGCCTTTCACATCCAGTTTCAGGTAGGTAAGTTTACCCCGTGGTCCGTGAGGAAGAAGAGATCACGCCTGTTTTGCTTACTCTTGATTCCCAGCGACTAGCCCGGTTACTGATAACCTCTGTTAGAGGAGAGAAAGGAATGCACCCAATCCCTGGTGAAGCCCTGACCGTTTTCCTTTCTAGTGTCCCTCGTACTCCTCCCTGCCATCTGTGTCGCCCTTGCTCCGCGTCTACCGTTTATGAGTTTACACCTGGGTTACGGTGACTGCTTCGGAGAATCGCATGCCTTTCTACCTCCCTCGCTGCGACCTCTCCCACGCCTCCCAGGGCTCTTGGGTTATGCCCTTGCCCTCTTCCGAGCCGTCCGTGGCACCCGCTGTCATCCCCATACGGCCAAGCTCCTAAGACTGACACTCTAGGCCCTCCGTAATTTGGCTTCAGTTTCACTTTCTAGACGTTTCAAGGAAGAGCGGGGTCTAAATATCTGTGCACCTCTGCTCCGTTTCATATCTACCCACGAGGTTAATTTTTTTGTTTCTTCCAGTCCACCTATTTTGGACCTCCTTCTCTGCGAAGACTTCACTGAGAATCCAAGCGATTTGTGGATCCCTTCTCTCCCCTGAAGCTGTAAACAGTTTAACAAGACATGTGCGGAACTGCCGTAAGGTAATCTACATCTTGTCTCCCTCTCTGGTATCTAACCTCCCCGCGAATGGGGGTACGTCTCCGTGTTCTGTGCGGTTTTCAGCACGGTACTCTCTGCACGTAGTGGATATTTGCTTTGGTAAGTGGACGAATAAGTGAATGAGTCACCAAGATAAGGGTATTGTCTCATTCTTTCTCGCTTTTTCCACTTTCAAGTTTCTTTAGTTAGTTTCCTCAGACAAAAGGTTTCTTTGTAGCTACACAGTGGCCAGGTCCACAGAATGTTGCAGATAGCTGCTGAAAACATCCCTCCTCCACTTGAGAATGGCTTGCTCTCCCTCTCAAGCGGAGAGAGCTGGGATTCGATATTTAATTAAGTGCCTCTGTTCACTTGGCATTTAGAGGCACTAGGGGGCGTTAGTGCTCTACAGCCGGTGAAATGCCTGTTTCGTTTGTGATTTTCCTTTGTGGAAAACAACTATCCACAGAGTGTTTTGTGCCAATTTTCCATCCTTTTAGATTGTCGGAAAGCATTTTACCTACGTAGAAACAGAAAACGAATAGAAAGAGCGTTGCTTTGCGTTTAATAAAAGCTTAGGGTGGTCTCGGTGGTACGTTAGTGAAGTTATCTGGGGACACCTTAGCCACGTACATTGTGTTGGAGAGGCACCGAGAATTCAGGAGTTCTCAAAGTTCGAGGACACAGTTGCCTTACACGTAGGCTCGGTGGCAGCCGTGGACATGGCAGTGATTTGGAGAATGTTGTATTAGTCGGCTCTTGCTGTGATAATGCTTTGCAACAAATCTCCCCAAAACTCACTTACGTAAAGAAGAATCTAGTTTCCTCGGACCTGTGGGCTAGCTGCAGCGGCTCTCTTGTAGACCTCTCGATGGCGGGTGTTGCTCCATGCCGTGGGTCAGTTTGAGGTCTGTCCCGCACACCTTACCGTGGAGCCCAACTGTGAGGCTGCAGGTCCCCGTCTTCTCGCAGAGTTCACTGGAAGGTAAGAGGTGAGCCCAACCACACAAGGCCACGTAAGGCCTCTGCGACTCATTGAAGGCCATCGTGTCTTCCCTTGGCCTCCTGGGAACCCCCTGGCCCCAGGATGCAGCTTCCGTAGCCCAGGGCAACCGGCGGAGGGGGGCGGGCGGGGCTGCAGGAGGGTGGAATGCCGAGGTCACAGAGGGTGTGGGTGTGGCCACCTCTGCTGTGACTGAACCAAGGGCAGGGGGGCAGGGCGTCCAGGGCAGGGCCCTCAGAGCCCGGTAGGCCCAGGGGGGCGGCGCAAGCACCTAGGCCCAGGCCTAAGAGCGCCTTCTTGGTCTGCCGCGGCAGGCCGGCCTCTCGCCTTGCCACTCAGGCCGCCCTCCCACTTGAAGTGTGTGTGGCACGCGTCCGCGGAGTACACCTCGCTGCACAGGTAGCCGTGGGACTGGGCGTCGTAGCTTCCTGCGGGGCGGCCGGAGGTCCCGCAGGCGGGTGGGTCCCTGGCACAGACGCGCGGAGCGGCTCCCGCCCGGCCCCCCTGAGAACCGTCGCCGTTCCGTAAGGCGGGGCGCCTGCTTCAGAATGTAAATCACGTGTCCGCTCTATGGATACGCTGTTTAGTTTACCAGGCAAGACTTTCTTGGTGAAAGAAGCAGCGTTGGCTTGCATTCTCGAGCAGGCTTCTCATCTGGCTGTGCCCTGGTACGCTCTCTCTGGGTGTGCTAGTCCGCAGGGCAGGGCATCCCCTGGGCAGGGTGGAGCGTGATCTCTGCGGCCTCGTCCTGCAGCTCCTTCCTTTCATTCTCAATCATCCTGCCCACGGTGGCCTCCTCTCAGGCCTGCATACTTACAACGGCGCATTGCCCGTGCTGCCCCTCTGCAGGAAGTGTCCCTCTGTTTAGTTTGCAGCTGACTGATGCCGCCTCACCCTTCTCATCTCTTCTCAGGTGTCACTTGGTCAAGAAAGCGTCCCCTTACCTACTCAACTCATCACGTCCCCCTACCGTAGCTCACGTGACACCACGCACCTCTCGCTTATGGCCGTCGTCGCCTTTCACATCCAGTTTCAGGTAGGTAAGTTTACCCCGTGGTCCGTGAGGAAGAAGAGATCACGCCTGTTTTGCTTACTCTTGATTCCCAGCGACTAGCCCGGTTACTGATAACCTCTGTTAGAGGAGAGAAAGGAATGCACCCAATCCCTGGTGAAGCCCTGACCGTTTTCCTTTCTAGTGTCCCTCGTACTCCTCCCTGCCATCTGTGTCGCCCTTGCTCCGCGTCTACCGTTTATGAGTTTACACCTGGGTTACGGTGACTGCTTCGGAGAATCGCATGCCTTTCTACCTCCCTCGCTGCGACCTCTCCCACGCCTCCCAGGGCTCTTGGGTTATGCCCTTGCCCTCTTCCGAGCCGTCCGTGGCACCCGCTGTCATCCCCATACGGCCAAGCTCCTAAGACTGACACTCAAGGCCCTCCGTAATTTGGCTTCAGTTTCACTTTCTAGACGTTTCAAGGAAGAGCGGGGTCTAAATATCTGTGCACCTCTGCTCCGTTTCATATCTACCCACGAGGTTAATTTTTTTCTTTCTTCCAGTCCACCTATTTTGGACCTCCTTCTCTGCGAAGACTTCACTGAGAATCCAAGCGATTTGTGGATCCCTTCTCTCCCCTGAAGCTGTAAACAGTTTAACAAGACATGTGCGGAACTGCCGTAAGGTAATCTACATCTTGTCTCCCTCTCTGGTATCTAACCTCCCCGCGAATGGGGGTACGTCTCCGTGTTCTGTGCGGTTTTCAGCACGGTACTCTCTGCACGTAGTGGATATTTGCTTTGGTAAGTGGACGAATAAGTGAATGAGTCACCAAGATAAGGGTATTGTCTCATTCTTTCTCGCTTTTTCCACTTTCAAGTTTCTTTAGTTAGTTTCCTCAGACAAAAGGTTTCTTTGTAGCTACACAGTGGCCAGGTCCACAGAATGTTGCAGATAGCTGCTGAAAACATCCCTCCTCCACTTGAGAATGGCTTGCTCTCCCTCTCAAGCGGAGAGAGCTGGGATTCGATATTTAATTAAGTGCCTCTGTTCACTTGGCACTTAGAGGCACTAGGGGGCGTTAGTGCTCTACACCCAGTGAAATGCCTGTTTCGTTTGTGATTTTCCTTTGTGAAAAACAACTATCCACAGAGTGTTTTGTGCCAATTTTCCATCCTTTTAGATTGTCGGAAAGCATTTTACCTACGTAGAAACAGAAAACGAATAGAAAGAGCGTTGCTTTGCGTTTAATAAAAGCTTAGGGCGGTCTCGGTGGTACGTTAGTGAAGTTATCTGGGGACACCTTAGCCACGTGCATTGTGTTGGAGAGGCACCGAGAATTCAGGAGTTCTCAAAGTTCGAGGACACAGTTGCCTTACACGTAGGCTCGGTGGCAGCCGTGGACATGGCAGTGATTTGGAGAATGTTGTATTAGTCGGCTCTTGCTGTGATAATGCTTTGCAACAAATCTCCCCAAAACTCACTTACGTAAAGAAGAATCTAGTTTTCTCGGACCTGTGGGCTAGCTGCAGCGGCTCTCTTGTAGACCTCTCGATGGCGGGTGTTGCTCCATGCCGTGGGTCAGTTTGAGGTCTGTCCCGCACACCTTACCGTGGAGCCCAACTGTGAGGCTGCAGGTCCCCGTCTTCTCGCAGAGTTCACTTGAAGGTAAGAGGTGAGCCCAACCACACAAGGCCACGTAAGGCCTCTGCGACTCATTGAAGGCCATCCTGTCTTCCCTTGGCCTCCTGGGAACCCCCTGGCCCCAGGATGCAGCTTCCGTAGCCCAGGGCAACCGGCGGAGGGGGGCGGGCGGGGCTGCAGGAGGGTGGAATGCCGAGGTCACAGAGGGTGTGGGTGTGGCCACCTCTGCTGTGACTGAACCAAGGGCAGGGGGGCAGGGCGTCCAGGGCAGGGCCCTCAGAGCCCGGTAGGCCCAGGGGGGCGGCGCAAGCACCTAGGCCCAGGCCTAAGAGCGCCTTCTTGGTCTGCCGCGGCAGGCCGGCCTCTCGCCTTGCCACTCAGGCCGCCCTCCCACTTGAAGTGTGTGTGGCACGCGTCCGCGGAGTACACCTCGCTGCACAGGTAGCCGTGGGACTGGGCGTCGTAGCTTCCTGCGGGGCGGCCGGAGGTCCCGCAGGCGGGTGGGTCCCTGGCACAGACGCGCGGAGCGGCTCCCGCCCGGCCCCCCTGAGAACCGTC
Organism: Pseudorca crassidens; assembly: GCF_039906515.1. NCBI lineage: Eukaryota > Metazoa > Chordata > Mammalia > Artiodactyla > Delphinidae > Pseudorca > Pseudorca crassidens. Next base: position 154,211,462 of record NC_090297.1, read on the forward strand.
GCCGTTCCGTAAGGCGGGGCGCCTGCTTCAGAATGTAAATCACGTGTCCGCTCTATGGATACGCTGTTTAGTTTACCAGGCAAGAGTTTCTTGGTGAAAGAAGCAGCGTTGGCTTGCATTCTCGAGCAGGCTTCTCATCTGGCTGTGCCCTGGTACGCTCTCTCTGGGTGTGCTAGTCCGCAGGGCAGGGCATCCCCTGGGCAGGGTGGAGCGTGATCTCTGCGGCCTCGTCCTGCAGCTCCTTCCTTTCATTCTCAATCATCCTGCCCACGGTGGCCTCCTCTCAGGCCTGCATACTTACAACGGCGCATTGCCCGTGCTGCCCCTCTGCAGGAAGTGTCCCTCTGTTTAGTTTGCAGCTGACTGATGCCGCCTCACCCTTCTCATCTCTTCTCAGGTGTCACTTGGTCAAGAAAGCGTCCCCTTACCTACTCAACTCATCACGTCCCCCTACCGTAGCTCACGTGACACCACGCACCTCTCGCTTATGGCCGTCGTCGCCTTTCACATCCAGTTTCAGGTAGGTAAGTTTACCCCGTGGTCCGTGAGGAAGAAGAGATCACGCCTGTTTTGCTTACTCTTGATTCCCAGCGACTAGCCCGGTTACTGATAACCTCTGTTAGAGGAGAGAAAGGAATGCACCCAATCCCTGGTGAAGCCCTGACCGTTTTCCTTTCTAGTGTCCCTCGTACTCCTCCCTGCCATCTGTGTCGCCCTTGCTCCGCGTCTACCGTTTATGAGTTTACACCTGGGTTACGGTGACTGCTTCGGAGAATCGCATGCCTTTCTACCTCCCTCGCTGCGACCTCTCCCACGCCTCCCAGGGCTCTTGGGTTATGCCCTTGCCCTCTTCCGAGCCGTCCGTGGCACCCGCTGTCATCCCCATACGGCCAAGCTCCTAAGACTGACACTCAAGGCCCTCCGTAATTTGGCTTCAGTTTCACTTTCTAGACGTTTCAAGGAAGAGCGGGGTCTAAATATCTGTGCACCTCTGCTCCGTTTCATATCTACCCACGAGGTTAATTTTTTTCTTTCTTCCAGTCCACCTATTTTGGACCTCCTTCTCTGCGAAGACTTCACTGAGAATCCAAGCGATTTGTGGATCCCTTCTCTCCCCTGAAGCTGTAAACAGTTTAACAAGACATGTGCGGAACTGCCGTAAGGTAATCTACATCTTGTCTCCCTCTCTGGTATCTAACCTCCCCGCGAATGGGGGTACGTCTCCGTGTTCTGTGCGGTTTTCAGCACGGTACTCTCTGCACGTAGTGGATATTTGCTTTGGTAAGTGGACGAATAAGTGAATGAGTCACCAAGATAAGGGTATTGTCTCATTCTTTCTCGCTTTTTCCACTTTCAAGTTTCTTTAGTTAGTTTCCTCAGACAAAAGGTTTCTTTGTAGCTACACAGTGGCCAGGTCCACAGAATGTTGCAGATAGCTGCTGAAAACATCCCTCCTCCACTTGAGAATGGCTTGCTCTCCCTCTCAAGCGGAGAGAGCTGGGATTCGATATTTAATTAAGTGCCTCTGTTCACTTGGCACTTAGAGGCACTAGGGGGCGTTAGTGCTCTACACCCAGTGAAATGCCTGTTTCGTTTGTGATTTTCCTTTGTGAAAAACAACTATCCACAGAGTGTTTTGTGCCAATTTTCCATCCTTTTAGATTGTCGGAAAGCATTTTACCTACGTAGAAACAGAAAACGAATAGAAAGAGCGTTGCTTTGCGTTTAATAAAAGCTTAGGGCGGTCTCGGTGGTACGTTAGTGAAGTTATCTGGGGACACCTTAGCCACGTGCATTGTGTTGGAGAGGCACCGAGAATTCAGGAGTTCTCAAAGTTCGAGGACACAGTTGCCTTACACGTAGGCTCGGTGGCAGCCGTGGACATGGCAGTGATTTGGAGAATGTTGTATTAGTCGGCTCTTGCTGTGATAATGCTTTGCAACAAATCTCCCCAAAACTCACTTACGTAAAGAAGAATCTAGTTTTCTCGGACCTGTGGGCTAGCTGCAGCGGCTCTCTTGTAGACCTCTCGATGGCGGGTGTTGCTCCATGCCGTGGGTCAGTTTGAGGTCTGTCCCGCACACCTTACCGTGGAGCCCAACTGTGAGGCTGCAGGTCCCCGTCTTCTCGCAGAGTTCACTTGAAGGTAAGAGGTGAGCCCAACCACACAAGGCCACGTAAGGCCTCTGCGACTCATTGAAGGCCATCGTGTCTTCCCTTGGCCTCCTGGGAACCCCCTGGCCCCAGGATGCAGCTTCCGTAGCCCAGGGCAACCGGCGGAGGGGGGCGGGCGGGGCTGCAGGAGGGTGGAATGCCGAGGTCACAGAGGGTGTGGGTGTGGCCACCTCTGCTGTGACTGAACCAAGGGCAGGGGGGCAGGGCGTCCAGGGCAGGGCCCTCAGAGCCCGGTAGGCCCAGGGGGGCGGCGCAAGCACCTAGGCCCAGGCCTAAGAGCGCCTTCTTGGTCTGCCGCGGCAGGCCGGCCTCTCGCCTTGCCACTCAGGCCGCCCTCCCACTTGAAGTGTGTGTGGCACGCGTCCGCGGAGTACACCTCGCTGCACAGGTAGCCGTGGGACTGGGCGTCGTAGCTTCCTGCGGGGCGGCCGGAGGTCCCGCAGGCGGGTGGGTCCCTGGCACAGACGCGCGGAGCGGCTCCCGCCCGGCCCCCCTGAGAACCGTCGCCGTTCCGTAAGGCGGGGCGCCTGCTTCAGAATGTAAATCACGTGTCCGCTCTATGGATACGCTGTTTAGTTTACCAGGCAAGACTTTCTTGGTGAAAGAAGCAGCGTTGGCTTGCATTCTCGAGCAGGCTTCTCATCTGGCTGTGCCCTGGTACGCTCTCTCTGGGTGTGCTAGTCCGCAGGGCAGGGCATCCCCTGGGCAGGGTGGAGCGTGATCTCTGCGGCCTCGTCCTGCAGCTCCTTCCTTTCATTCTCAATCATCCTGCCCACGGTGGCCTCCTCTCAGGCCTGCATACTTACAACGGCGCATTGCCCGTGCTGCCCCTCTGCAGGAAGTGTCCCTCTGTTTAGTTTGCAGCTGACTGATGCCGCCTCACCCTTCTCATCTCTTCTCAGGTGTCACTTGGTCAAGAAAGCGTCCCCTTACCTACTCAACTCATCACGTCCCCCTACCGTAGCTCACGTGACACCACGCACCTCTCGCTTATGGCCGTCGTCGCCTTTCACATCCAGTTTCAGGTAGGTAAGTTTACCCCGTGGTCCGTGAGGAAGAAGAGATCACGCCTGTTTTGCTTACTCTTGATTCCCAGCGACTAGCCCGGTTACTGATAACCTCTGTTAGAGGAGAGAAAGGAATGCACCCAATCCCTGGTGAAGCCCTGACCGTTTTCCTTTCTAGTGTCCCTCGTACTCCTCCCTGCCATCTGTGTCGCCCTTACTCCGCGTCTACCGTTTATGAGTTTACACCTGGGTTACGGTGACTGCTTCGGAGAATCGCATGCCTTTCTACCTCCCTCGCTGCGACCTCTCCCACGCCTCCCAGGGCTCTTGGGTTATGCCCTTGCCCTCTTCCGAGCCGTCCGTGGCACCCGCTGTCATCCCCATACGGCCAAGCTCCTAAGACTGACACTCAAGGCCCTCCGTAATTTGGCTTCAGTTTCACTTTCTAGACGTTTCAAGGAAGAGCGGGGTCTAAATATCTGTGCACCTCTGCTCCGTTTCATATCTACCCACGAGGTTAATTTTTTTGTTTCTTCCAGTCCACCTATTTTGGACCTCCTTCTCTGCGAAGACTTCACTGAGAATCCAAGCGATTTGTGGATCCCTTCTCTCCCCTGAAGCTGTAAACAGTTTAACAAGACATGTGCGGAACTGCCGTAAGGTAATCTACATCTTGTCTCCCTCTCTGGTATCTAACCTCCCTGCGAATGGGGGTACGTCTCCGTGTTCTGTGCGGTTTTCAGCACGGTACTCTCTGCACGTAGTGGATATTTGCTTTGGTAAGTGGACGAATAAGTGAATGAGTCACCAAGATAAGGGTATTGTCTCATTCTTTCTCGCTTTTTCCACTTTCAAGTTTCTTTAGTTAGTTTCCTCAGACAAAAGGTTTCTTTGTAGCTACACAGTGGCCAGGTCCACAGAATGTTGCAGATAGCTGCTGAAAACATCCCTCCTCCACTTGAGAATGGCTTGCTCTCCCTCTCAAGCGGAGAGAGCTGGGATTCGATATTTAATTAAGTGCCTCTGTTCACTTGGCATTTAGAGGCACTAGGGGGCGTTAGTGCTCTACAGCCGGTGAAATGCCTGTTTCGTTTGTGATTTTCCTTTGTGGAAAACAACTATCCACAGAGTGTTTTGTGCCAATTTTCCATCCTTTTAGATTGTCGGAAAGCATTTTACCTACGTAGAAACAGAAAACGAATAGAAAGACCGTTGCTTTGCGTTTAATAAAAGCTTAGGGTGGTCTCGGTGGTACGTTAGTGAAGTTATCTGGGGACACCTTAGCCACGTACATTGTGTTGGAGAGGCACCGAGAATTCAGGAGTTCTCAAAGTTCGAGGACACAGTTGCCTTACACGTAGGCTCGGTGGCAGCCGTGGACATGGCAGTGATTTGGAGAATGTTGTATTAGTCGGCTCTTGCTGTGATAATGCTTTGCAACAAATCTCCCCAAAACTCACTTACGTAAAGAAGAATCTAGTTTCCTCGGACCTGTGGGCTAGCTGCAGCGGCTGTCTTGTAGACCTCTCGATGGCGGGTGTTGCTCCATGCCGTGGGTCAGTTTGAGGTCTGTCCCGCACACCTTACCGTGGAGCCCAACTGTGAGGCTGCAGGTCCCCGTCTTCTCGCAGAGTTCACTGGAAGGTAAGAGGTGAGCCCAACCACACAAGGCCACGTAAGGCCTCTGGGACTCATTGAAGGCCATCGTGTCTTCCCTTGGCCTCCTGGGAACCCCCTGGCCCCAGGATGCAGCTTCCGTAGCCCAGGGCAACCGGCGGAGGGGGGCGGGCGGGGCTGCAGGAGGGTGGAATGCCGAGGTCACAGAGGGTGTGGGTGTGGCCACCTCTGCTGTGACTGAACCAAGGGCAGGGGGGCAGGGCGTCCAGGGCAGGGCCCTCAGAGCCCGGTAGGCCCAGGGGGGCGGCGCAAGCACCTAGGCCCAGGCCTAAGAGCGCCTTCTTGGTCTGCCGCGGCAGGCCGGCCTCTCGCCTTGCCACTCAGGCCGCCCTCCCACTTGAAGTGTGTGTGGCACGCGTCCGCGGAGTACACCTCGCTGCACAGGTAGCCGTGGGACTGGGCGTCGTAGCTTCCTGCGGGGCGGCCGGAGGTCCCGCAGGCGGGTGGGTCCCTGGCACAGACGCGCGGAGCGGCTCCCGCCCGGCCCCCCTGAGAACCGTCGCCGTTCCGTAAGGCGGGGCGCCTGCTTCAGAATGTAAATCACGTGTCCGCTCTATGGATACGCTGTTTAGTTTACCAGGCAAGAGTTTCTTGGTGAAAGAAGCAGCGTTGGCTTGCATTCTCGAGCAGGCTTCTCATCTGGCTGTGCCCTGGTACGCTCTCTCTGGGTGTGCTAGTCCGCAGGGCAGGGCATCCCCTGGGCAGGGTGGAGCGTGATCTCTGCGGCCTCGTCCTGCAGCTCCTTCCTTTCATTCTCAATCATCCTGCCCACGGTGGCCTCCTCTCAGGCCTGCATACTTACAACGGCGCATTGCCCGTGCTGCCCCTCTGCAGGAAGTGTCCCTCTGTTTAGTTTGCAGCTGACTGATGCCGCCTCACCCTTCTCATCTCTTCTCAGGTGTCACTTGGTCAAGAAAGCGTCCCCTTACCTACTCAACTCATCACGTCCCCCTACCGTAGCTCACGTGACACCACGCACCTCTCGCTTATGGCCGTCGTCGCCTTTCACATCCAGTTTCAGGTAGGTAAGTTTACCCCGTGGTCCGTGAGGAAGAAGAGATCACGCCTGTTTTGCTTACTCTTGATTCCCAGCGACTAGCCCGGTTACTGATAACCTCTGTTAGAGGAGAGAAAGGAATGCACCCAATCCCTGGTGAAGCCCTGACCGTTTTCCTTTCTAGTGTCCCTCGTACTCCTCCCTGCCATCTGTGTCGCCCTTGCTCCGCGTCTACCGTTTATGAGTTTACACCTGGGTTACGGTGACTGCTTCGGAGAATCGCATGCCTTTCTACCTCCCTCGCTGCGACCTCTCCCACGCCTCCCAGGGCTCTTGGGTTATGCCCTTGCCCTCTTCCGAGCCGTCCGTGGCACCCGCTGTCATCCCCATACGGCCAAGCTCCTAAGACTGACACTCAAGGCCCTCCGTAATTTGGCTTCAGTTTCACTTTCTAGACGTTTCAAGGAAGAGCGGGGTCTAAATATCTGTGCACCTCTGCTCCGTTTCATATCTACCCACGAGGTTAATTTTTTTCTTTCTTCCAGTCCACCTATTTTGGACCTCCTTCTCTGCGAAGACTTCACTGAGAATCCAAGCGATTTGTGGATCCCTTCTCTCCCCTGAAGCTGTAAACAGTTTAACAAGACATGTGCGGAACTGCCGTAAGGTAATCTACATCTTGTCTCCCTCTCTGGTATCTAACCTCCCCGCGAATGGGGGTACGTCTCCGTGTTCTGTGCGGTTTTCAGCACGGTACTCTCTGCACGTAGTGGATATTTGCTTTGGTAAGTGGACGAATAAGTGAATGAGTCACCAAGATAAGGGTATTGTCTCATTCTTTCTCGCTTTTTCCACTTTCAAGTTTCTTTAGTTAGTTTCCTCAGACAAAAGGTTTCTTTGTAGCTACACAGTGGCCAGGTCCACAGAATGTTGCAGATAGCTGCTGAAAACATCCCTCCTCCACTTGAGAATGGCTTGCTCTCCCTCTCAAGCGGAGAGAGCTGGGATTCGATATTTAATTAAGTGCCTCTGTTCACTTGGCACTTAGAGGCACTAGGGGGCGTTAGTGCTCTACACCCAGTGAAATGCCTGTTTCGTTTGTGATTTTCCTTTGTGAAAAACAACTATCCACAGAGTGTTTTGTGCCAATTTTCCATCCTTTTAGATTGTCGGAAAGCATTTTACCTACGTAGAAACAGAAAACGAATAGAAAGAGCGTTGCTTTGCGTTTAATAAAAGCTTAGGGCGGTCTCGGTGGTACGTTAGTGAAGTTATCTGGGGACACCTTAGCCACGTGCATTGTGTTGGAGAGGCACCGAGAATTCAGGAGTTCTCAAAGTTCGAGGACACAGTTGCCTTACACGTAGGCTCGGTGGCAGCCGTGGACATGGCAGTGATTTGGAGAATGTTGTATTAGTCGGCTCTTGCTGTGATAATGCTTTGCAACAAATCTCCCCAAAACTCACTTACGTAAAGAAGAATCTAGTTTTCTCGGACCTGTGGGCTAGCTGCAGCGGCTCTCTTGTAGACCTCTCGATGGCGGGTGTTGCTCCATGCCGTGGGTCAGTTTGAGGTCTGTCCCGCACACCTTACCGTGGAGCCCAACTGTGAGGCTGCAGGTCCCCGTCTTCTCGCAGAGTTCACTTGAAGGTAAGAGGTGAGCCCAACCACACAAGGCCACGTAAGGCCTCTGCGACTCATTGAAGGCCATCCTGTCTTCCCTTGGCCTCCTGGGAACCCCCTGGCCCCAGGATGCAGCTTCCGTAGCCCAGGGCAACCGGCGGAGGGGGGCGGGCGGGGCTGCAGGAGGGTGGAATGCCGAGGTCACAGAGGGTGTGGGTGTGGCCACCTCTGCTGTGACTGAACCAAGGGCAGGGGGGCAGGGCGTCCAGGGCAGGGCCCTCAGAGCCCGGTAGGCCCAGGGGGGCGGCGCAAGCACCTAGGCCCAGGCCTAAGAGCGCCTTCTTGGTCTGCCGCGGCAGGCCGGCCTCTCGCCTTGCCACTCAGGCCGCCCTCCCACTTGAAGTGTGTGTGGCACGCGTCCGCGGAGTACACCTCGCTGCACAGGTAGCCGTGGGACTGGGCGTCGTAGCTTCCTGCGGGGCGGCCGGAGGTCCCGCAGGCGGGTGGGTCCCTGGCACAGACGCGCGGAGCGGCTCCCGCCCGGCCCCCCTGAGAACCGTCGCCGTTCCGTAAGGCGGGGCGCCTGCTTCAGAATGTAAATCACGTGTCCGCTCTATGGATACGCTGTTTAGTTTACCAGGCAAGACTTTCTTGGTGAAAGAAGCAGCGTTGGCTTGCATTCTCGAGCAGGCTTCTCATCTGGCTGTGCCCTGGTACGCTCTCTCTGGGTGTGCTAGTCCGCAGGGCAGGGCATCCCCTGGGCAGGGTGGAGCGTGATCTCTGCGGCCTCGTCCTGCAGCTCCTTCCTTTCATTCTCAATCATCCTGCCCACGGTGGCCTCCTCTCAGGCCTGCATACTTACAACGGCGCATTGCCCGTGCTGCCCCTCTGCAGGAAGTGTCCCTCTGTTTAGTTTGCAGCTGACTGATGCCGCCTCACCCTTCTCATCTCTTCTCAGGTGTCACTTGGTCAAGAAAGCGTCCCCTTACCTACTCAACTCATCACGTCCCCCTACCGTAGCTCACGTGACACCACGCACCTCTCGCTTATGGCCGTCGTCGCCTTTCACATCCAGTTTCAGGTAGGTAAGTTTACCCCGTGGTCCGTGAGGAAGAAGAGATCACGCCTGTTTTGCTTACTCTTGATTCCCAGCGACTAGCCCGGTTACTGATAACCTCTGTTAGAGGAGAGAAAGGAATGCACCCAATCCCTGGTGAAGCCCTGACCGTTTTCCTTTCTAGTGTCCCTCGTACTCCTCCCTGCCATCTGTGTCGCCCTTGCTCCGCGTCTACCGTTTATGAGTTTACACCTGGGTTACGGTGACTGCTTCGGAGAATCGCATGCCTTTCTACCTCCCTCGCTGCGACCTCTCCCACGCCTCCCAGGGCTCTTGGGTTATGCCCTTGCCCTCTTCCGAGCCGTCCGTGGCACCCGCTGTCATCCCCATACGGCCAAGCTCCTAAGACTGACACTCAAGGCCCTCCGTAATTTGGCTTCAGTTTCACTTTCTAGACGTTTCAAGGAAGAGCGGGGTCTAAATATCTGTGCACCTCTGCTCCGTTTCATATCTACCCACGAGGTTAATTTTTTTCTTTCTTCCAGTCCACCTATTTTGGACCTCCTTCTCTGCGAAGACTTCACTGAGAATCCAAGCGATTTGTGGATCCCTTCTCTCCCCTGAAGCTGTAAACAGTTTAACAAGACATGTGCGGAACTGCCGTAAGGTAATCTACATCTTGTCTCCCTCTCTGGTATCTAACCTCCCCGCGAATGGGGGTACGTCTCCGTGTTCTGTGCGGTTTTCAGCACGGTACTCTCTGCACGTAGTGGATATTTGCTTTGGTAAGTGGACGAATAAGTGAATGAGTCACCAAGATAAGGGTATTGTCTCATTCTTTCTCGCTTTTTCCACTTTCAAGTTTCTTTAGTTAGTTTCCTCAGACAAAAGGTTTCTTTGTAGCTACACAGTGGCCAGGTCCACAGAATGTTGCAGATAGCTGCTGAAAACATCCCTCCTCCACTTGAGAATGGCTTGCTCTCCCTCTCAAGCGGAGAGAGCTGGGATTCGATATTTAATTAAGTGCCTCTGTTCACTTGGCACTTAGAGGCACTAGGGGGCGTTAGTGCTCTACACCCAGTGAAATGCCTGTTTCGTTTGTGATTTTCCTTTGTGAAAAACAACTATCCACAGAGTGTTTTGTGCCAATTTTCCATCCTTTTAGATTGTCGGAAAGCATTTTACCTACGTAGAAACAGAAAACGAATAGAAAGAGCGTTGCTTTGCGTTTAATAAAAGCTTAGGGCGGTCTCGGTGGTACGTTAGTGAAGTTATCTGGGGACACCTTAGCCACGTGCATTGTGTTGGAGAGGCACCGAGAATTCAGGAGTTCTCAAAGTTCGAGGACACAGTTGCCTTACACGTAGGCTCGGTGGCAGCCGTGGACATGGCAGTGATTTGGAGAATGTTGTATTAGTCGGCTCTTGCTGTGATAATGCTTTGCAACAAATCTCCCCAAAACTCACTTACGTAAAGAAGAATCTAGTTTTCTCGGACCTGTGGGCTAGCTGCAGCGGCTCTCTTGTAGACCTCTCGATGGCGGGTGTTGCTCCATGCCGTGGGTCAGTTTGAGGTCTGTCCCGCACACCTTACCGTGGAGCCCAACTGTGAGGCTGCAGGTCCCCGTCTTCTCGCAGAGTTCACTTGAAGGTAAGAGGTGAGCCCAACCACACAAGGCCACGTAAGGCCTCTGCGACTCATTGAAGGCCATCGTGTCTTCCCTTGGCCTCCTGGGAACCCCCTGGCCCCAGGATGCAGCTTCCGTAGCCCAGGGCAACCGGCGGAGGGGGGCGGGCGGGGCTGCAGGAGGGTGGAATGCCGAGGTCACAGAGGGTGTGGGTGTGGCCACCTCTGCTGTGACTGAACCAAGGGCAGGGGGGCAGGGCGTCCAGGGCAGGGCCCTCAGAGCCCGGTAGGCCCAGGGGGGCGGCGCAAGCACCTAGGCCCAGGCCTAAGAGCGCCTTCTTGGTCTGCCGCGGCAGGCCGGCCTCTCGCCTTGCCACTCAGGCCGCCCTCCCACTTGAAGTGTGTGTGGCACGCGTCCGCGGAGTACACCTCGCTGCACAGGTAGCCGTGGGACTGGGCGTCGTAGCTTCCTGCGGGGCGGCCGGAGGTCCCGCAGGCGGGTGGGTCCCTGGCACAGACGCGCGGAGCGGCTCCCGCCCGGCCCCCCTGAGAACCGTCGCCGTTCCGTAAGGCGGGGCGCCTGCTTCAGAATGTAAATCACGTGTCCGCTCTATGGATACGCTGTTTAGTTTACCAGGCAAGACTTTCTTGGTGAAAGAAGCAGCGTTGGCTTGCATTCTCGAGCAGGCTTCTCATCTGGCTGTGCCCTGGTACGCTCTCTCTGGGTGTGCTAGTCCGCAGGGCAGGGCATCCCCTGGGCAGGGTGGAGCGTGATCTCTGCGGCCTCGTCCTGCAGCTCCTTCCTTTCATTCTCAATCATCCTGCCCACGGTGGCCTCCTCTCAGGCCTGCATACTTACAACGGCGCATTGCCCGTGCTGCCCCTCTGCAGGAAGTGTCCCTCTGTTTAGTTTGCAGCTGACTGATGCCGCCTCACCCTTCTCATCTCTTCTCAGGTGTCACTTGGTCAAGAAAGCGTCCCCTTACCTACTCAACTCATCACGTCCCCCTACCGTAGCTCACGTGACACCACGCACCTCTCGCTTATGGCCGTCGTCGCCTTTCACATCCAGTTTCAGGTAGGTAAGTTTACCCCGTGGTCCGTGAGGAAGAAGAGATCACGCCTGTTTTGCTTACTCTTGATTCCCAGCGACTAGCCCGGTTACTGATAACCTCTGTTAGAGGAGAGAAAGGAATGCACCCAATCCCTGGTGAAGCCCTGACCGTTTTCCTTTCTAGTGTCCCTCGTACTCCTCCCTGCCATCTGTGTCGCCCTTACTCCGCGTCTACCGTTTATGAGTTTACACCTGGGTTACGGTGACTGCTTCGGAGAATCGCATGCCTTTCTACCTCCCTCGCTGCGACCTCTCCCACGCCTCCCAGGGCTCTTGGGTTATGCCCTTGCCCTCTTCCGAGCCGTCCGTGGCACCCGCTGTCATCCCCATACGGCCAAGCTCCTAAGACTGACACTCAAGGCCCTCCGTAATTTGGCTTCAGTTTCACTTTCTAGACGTTTCAAGGAAGAGCGGGGTCTAAATATCTGTGCACCTCTGCTCCGTTTCATATCTACCCACGAGGTTAATTTTTTTGTTTCTTCCAGTCCACCTATTTTGGACCTCCTTCTCTGCGAAGACTTCACTGAGAATCCAAGCGATTTGTGGATCCCTTCTCTCCCCTGAAGCTGTAAACAGTTTAACAAGACATGTGCGGAACTGCCGTAAGGTAATCTACATCTTGTCTCCCTCTCTGGTATCTAACCTCCCTGCGAATGGGGGTACGTCTCCGTGTTCTGTGCGGTTTTCAGCACGGTACTCTCTGCACGTAGTGGATATTTGCTTTGGTAAGTGGACGAATAAGTGAATGAGTCACCAAGATAAGGGTATTGTCTCATTCTTTCTCGCTTTTTCCACTTTCAAGTTTCTTTAGTTAGTTTCCTCAGACAAAAGGTTTCTTTGTAGCTACACAGTGGCCAGGTCCACAGAATGTTGCAGATAGCTGCTGAAAACATCCCTCCTCCACTTGAGAATGGCTTGCTCTCCCTCTCAAGCGGAGAGAGCTGGGATTCGATATTTAATTAAGTGCCTCTGTTCACTTGGCATTTAGAGGCACTAGGGGGCGTTAGTGCTCTACAGCCGGTGAAATGCCTGTTTCGTTTGTGATTTTCCTTTGTGGAAAACAACTATCCACAGAGTGTTTTGTGCCAATTTTCCATCCTTTTAGATTGTCGGAAAGCATTTTACCTACGTAGAAACAGAAAACGAATAGAAAGAGCGTTGCTTTGCGTTTAATAAAAGCTTAGGGTGGTCTCGGTGGTACGTTAGTGAAGTTATCTGGGGACACCTTAGCCACGTACATTGTGTTGGAGAGGCACCGAGAATTCAGGAGTTCTCAAAGTTCGAGGACACAGTTGCCTTACACGTAGGCTCGGTGGCAGCCGTGGACATGGCAGTGATTTGGAGAATGTTGTATTAGTCGGCTCTTGCTGTGATAATGCTTTGCAACAAATCTCCCCAAAACTCACTTACGTAAAGAAGAATCTAGTTTCCTCGGACCTGTGGGCTAGCTGCAGCGGCTGTCTTGTAGACCTCTCGATGGCGGGTGTTGCTCCATGCCGTGGGTCAGTTTGAGGTCTGTCCCGCACACCTTACCGTGGAGCCCAACTGTGAGGCTGCAGGTCCCCGTCTTCTCGCAGAGTTCACTGGAAGGTAAGAGGTGAGCCCAACCACACAAGGCCACGTAAGGCCTCTGGGACTCATTGAAGGCCATCGTGTCTTCCCTTGGCCTCCTGGGAACCCCCTGGCCCCAGGATGCAGCTTCCGTAGCCCAGGGCAACCGGCGGAGGGGGGCGGGCGGGGCTGCAGGAGGGTGGAATGCCGAGGTCACAGAGGGTGTGGGTGTGGCCACCTCTGCTGTGACTGAACCAAGGGCAGGGGGGCAGGGCGTCCAGGGCAGGGCCCTCAGAGCCCGGTAGGCCCAGGGGGGCGGCGCAAGCACCTAGGCCCAGGCCTAAGAGCGCCTTCTTGGTCTGCCGCGGCAGGCCGGCCTCTCGCCTTGCCACTCAGGCCGCCCTCCCACTTGAAGTGTGTGTGGCACGCGTCCGCGGAGTACACCTCGCTGCACAGGTAGCCGTGGGACTGGGCGTCGTAGCTTCCTGCGGGGCGGCCGGAGGTCCCGCAGGCGGGTGGGTCCCTGGCACAGACGCGCGGAGCGGCTCCCGCCCGGCCCCCCTGAGAACCGTCGCCGTTCCGTAAGGCGGGGCGCCTGCTTCAGAATGTAAATCACGTGTCCGCTCTATGGATACGCTGTTTAGTTTACCAGGCAAGACTTTCTTGGTGAAAGAAGCAGCGTTGGCTTGCATTCTCGAGCAGGCTTCTCATCTGGCTGTGCCCTGGTACGCTCTCTCTGGGTGTGCTAGTCCGCAGGGCAGGGCATCCCCTGGGCAGGGTGGAGCGTGATCTCTGCGGCCTCGTCCTGCAGCTCCTTCCTTTCATTCTCAATCATCCTGCCCACGGTGGCCTCCTCTCAGGCCTGCATACTTACAATGGCGCATTGCCCGTGCTGCCCCTCTGCAGGAAGTGTCCCTCTGTTTAGTTTGCAGCTGACTGATGCCGCCTCACCCTTCTCATCTCTTCTCAGGTGTCACTTGGTCAAGAAAGCGTCCCCTTACCTACTCAACTCATCACGTCCCCCTACCGTAGCTCACGTGACACCACGCACCTCTCGCTTATGGCCGTCGTCGCCTTTCACATCCAGTTTCAGGTAGGTAAGTTTACCCCGTGGTCCGTGAGGAAGAAGAGATCACGCCTGTTTTGCTTACTCTTGATTCCCAGCGACTAGCCCGGTTACTGATAAACTCTGTTAGAGGAGAGAAAGGAATGCACCCAATCCCTGGTGAAGCCCTGACCGTTTTCCTTTCTAGTGTCCCTCGTACTCCTCCCTGCCATCTGTGTCGCCCTTACTCCGCGTCTACCGTTTATGAGTTTACACCTGGGTTACGGTGACTGCTTCGGAGAATCGCATGCCTTTCTACCTCCCTCGCTGCGACCTCTCCCACGCCTCCCAGGGCTCTTGGGTTATGCCCTTGCCCTCTTCCGAGCCGTCCGTGGCACCCGCTGTCATCCCCATACGGCCAAGCTCCTAAGACTGACACTCTAGGCCCTCCGTAATTTGGCTTCAGTTTCACTTTCTAGACGTTTCAAGGAAGAGCGGGGTCTAAATATCTGTGCACCTCTGCTCCGTTTCATATCTACCCACGAGGTTAATTTTTTTGTTTCTTCCAGTCCACCTATTTTGGACCTCCTTCTCTGCGAAGACTTCACTGAGAATCCAAGCGATTTGTGGATCCCTTCTCTCCCCTGAAGCTGTAAACAGTTTAACAAGACATGTGCGGAACTGCCGTAAGGTAATCTACATCTTGTCTCCCTCTCTGGTATCTAACCTCCCCGCGAGTGGGGGTACGTCTCCGTGTTCTGTGCGGTTTTCAGCACGGTACTCTCTGCACGTAGTGGATATTTGCTTTGGTAAGTGGACGAATAAGTGAATGAGTCACCAAGATAAGGGTATTGTCTCATTCTTTCTCGCTTTTTCCACTTTCAAGTTTCTTTAGTTAGTTTCCTCAGACAAAAGGTTTCTTTGTAGCTACACAGTGGCCAGGTCCACAGAATGTTGCAGATAGCTGCTGAAAACATCCCTCCTCCACTTGAGAATGGCTTGCTCTCCCTCTCAAGCGGAGAGAGCTGGGATTCGATATTTAATTAAGTGCCTCTGTTCACTTGGCATTTAGAGGCACTAGGGGGCGTTAGTGCTCTACAGCCGGTGAAATGCCTGTTTCGTTTGTGATTTTCCTTTGTGGAAAACAACTATCCACAGAGTGTTTTGTGCCAATTTTCCATCCTTTTAGATTGTCGGAAAGCATTTTACCTACGTAGAAACAGAAAACGAATAGAAAGAGCGTTGCTTTGCGTTTAATAAAAGCTTAGGGTGGTCTCGGTGGTACGTTAGTGAAGTTATCTGGGGACACCTTAGCCACGTACATTGTGTTGGAGAGGCACCGAGAATTCAGGAGTTCTCAAAGTTCGAGGACACAGTTGCCTTACACGTAGGCTCGGTGGCAGCCGTGGACATGGCAGTGATTTGGAGAATGTTGTATTAGTCGGCTCTTGCTGTGATAATGCTTTGCAACAAATCTCCCCAAAACTCACTTACGTAAAGAAGAATCTAGTTTCCTCGGACCTGTGGGCTAGCTGCAGCGGCTCTCTTGTAGACCTCTCGATGGCGGGTGTTGCTCCATGCCGTGGGTCAGTTTGAGGTCTGTCCCGCACACCTTACCGTGGAGCCCAACTGTGAGGCTGCAGGTCCCCGTCTTCTCGCAGAGTTCACTGGAAGGTAAGAGGTGAGCCCAACCACACAAGGCCACGTAAGGCCTCTGGGACTCATTGAAGGCCATCGTGTCTTCCCTTGGCCTCCTGGGAACCCCCTGGCCCCAGGATGCAGCTTCCGTAGCCCAGGGCAACCGGCGGAGGTGGGCGGGCGGGGCTGCAGGAGGGTGGAATGCCGAGGTCACAGAGGGTGTGGGTGTGGCCACCTCTGCTGTGACTGAACCAAGGGCAGGGGGGCAGGGCGTCCAGGGCAGGGCCCTCAGAGCCCGGTAGGCCCAGGGGGGCGGCGCAAGCACCTAGGCCCAGGCCTAAGAGCGCCTTCTTGGTCTGCCGCGGCAGGCCGGCCTCTCGCCTTGCCACTCAGGCCGCCCTCCCACTTGAAGTGTGTGTGGCACGCGTCCGCGGAGTACACCTCGCTGCACAGGTAGCCGTGGGACTGGGCGTCGTAGCTTCCTGCGGGGCGGCCGGAGGTCCCGCAGGCGGGTGGGTCCCTGGCACAGACGCGCGGAGCGGCTCCCGCCCGGCCCCCCTGAGAACCGTCGCCGTTCCGTAAGGCGGGGCGCCTGCTTCAGAATGTAAATCACGTGTCCGCTCTATGGATACGCTGTTTAGTTTACCAGGCAAGACTTTCTTGGTGAAAGAAGCAGCGTTGGCTTGCATTCTCGAGCAGGCTTCTCATCTGGCTGTGCCCTGGTACGCTCTCTCTGGGTGTGCTAGTCCGCAGGGCAGGGCATCCCCTGGGCAGGGTGGAGCGTGATCTCTGCGGCCTCGTCCTGCAGCTCCTTCCTTTCATTCTCAATCATCCTGCCCACGGTGGCCTCCTCTCAGGCCTGCATACTTACAACGGCGCATTGCCCGTGCTGCCCCTCTGCAGGAAGTGTCCCTCTGTTTAGTTTGCAGCTGACTGATGCCGCCTCACCCTTCTCATCTCTTCTCAGGTGTCACTTGGTCAAGAAAGCGTCCCCTTACCTACTCAACTCATCACGTCCCCCTACCGTAGCTCACGTGACACCACGCACCTCTCGCTTATGGCCGTCGTCGCCTTTCACATCCAGTTTCAGGTAGGTAAGTTTACCCCGTGGTCCGTGAGGAAGAAGAGATCACGCCTGTTTTGCTTACTCTTGATTCCCAGCGACTAGCCCGGTTACTGATAACCTCTGTTAGAGGAGAGAAAGGAATGCACCCAATCCCTGGTGAAGCCCTGACCGTTTTCCTTTCTAGTGTCCCTCGTACTCCTCCCTGCCATCTGTGTCGCCCTTACTCCGCGTCTACCGTTTATGAGTTTACACCTGGGTTACGGTGACTGCTTCGGAGAATCGCATGCCTTTCTACCTCCCTCGCTGCGACCTCTCCCACGCCTCCCAGGGCTCTTGGGTTATGCCCTTGCCCTCTTCCGAGCCGTCCGTGGCACCCGCTGTCATCCCCATACGGCCAAGCTCCTAAGACTGACACTCTAGGCCCTCCGTAATTTGGCTTCAGTTTCACTTTCTAGACGTTTCAAGGAAGAGCGGGGTCTAAATATCTGTGCACCTCTGCTCCGTTTCATATCTACCCACGAGGTTAATTTTTTTGTTTCTTCCAGTCCACCTATTTTGGACCTCCTTCTCTGCGAAGACTTCACTGAGAATCCAAGCGATTTGTGGATCCCTTCTCTCCCCTGAAGCTGTAAACAGTTTAACAAGACATGTGCGGAACTGCCGTAAGGTAATCTACATCTTGTCTCCCTCTCTGGTATCTAACCTCCCCGCGAATGGGGGTACGTCTCCGTGTTCTGTGCGGTTTTCAGCACGGTACTCTCTGCACGTAGTGGATATTTGCTTTGGTAAGTGGACGAATAAGTGAATGAGTCACCAAGATAAGGGTATTGTCTCATTCTTTCTCGCTTTTTCCACTTTCAAGTTTCTTTAGTTAGTTTCCTCAGACAAAAGGTTTCTTTGTAGCTACACAGTGGCCAGGTCCACAGAATGTTGCAGATAGCTGCTGAAAACATCCCTCCTCCACTTGAGAATGGCTTGCTCTCCCTCTCAAGCGGAGAGAGCTGGGATTCGATATTTAATTAAGTGCCTCTGTTCACTTGGCATTTAGAGGCACTAGGGGGCGTTAGTGCTCTACAGCCGGTGAAATGCCTGTTTCGTTTGTGATTTTCCTTTGTGGAAAACAACTATCCACAGAGTGTTTTGTGCCAATTTTCCATCCTTTTAGATTGTCGGAAAGCATTTTACCTACGTAGAAACAGAAAACGAATAGAAAGAGCGTTGCTTTGCGTTTAATAAAAGCTTAGGGTGGTCTCGGTGGTACGTTAGTGAAGTTATCTGGGGACACCTTAGCCACGTACATTGTGTTGGAGAGGCACCGAGAATTCAGGAGTTCTCAAAGTTCGAGGACACAGTTGCCTTACACGTAGGCTCGGTGGCAGCCGTGGACATGGCAGTGATTTGGAGAATGTTGTATTAGTCGGCTCTTGCTGTGATAATGCTTTGCAACAAATCTCCCCAAAACTCACTTACGTAAAGAAGAATCTAGTTTCCTCGGACCTGTGGGCTAGCTGCAGCGGCTCTCTTGTAGACCTCTCGATGGCGGGTGTTGCTCCATGCCGTGGGTCAGTTTGAGGTCTGTCCCGCACACCTTACCGTGGAGCCCAACTGTGAGGCTGCAGGTCCCCGTCTTCTCGCAGAGTTCACTGGAAGGTAAGAGGTGAGCCCAACCACACAAGGCCACGTAAGGCCTCTGCGACTCATTGAAGGCCATCGTGTCTTCCCTTGGCCTCCTGGGAACCCCCTGGCCCCAGGATGCAGCTTCCGTAGCCCAGGGCAACCGGCGGAGGGGGGCGGGCGGGGCTGCAGGAGGGTGGAATGCCGAGGTCACAGAGGGTGTGGGTGTGGCCACCTCTGCTGTGACTGAACCAAGGGCAGGGGGGCAGGGCGTCCAGGGCAGGGCCCTCAGAGCCCGGTAGGCCCAGGGGGGCGGCGCAAGCACCTAGGCCCAGGCCTAAGAGCGCCTTCTTGGTCTGCCGCGGCAGGCCGGCCTCTCGCCTTGCCACTCAGGCCGCCCTCCCACTTGAAGTGTGTGTGGCACGCGTCCGCGGAGTACACCTCGCTGCACAGGTAGCCGTGGGACTGGGCGTCGTAGCTTCCTGCGGGGCGGCCGGAGGTCCCGCAGGCGGGTGGGTCCCTGGCACAGACGCGCGGAGCGGCTCCCGCCCGGCCCCCCTGAGAACCGTCGCCGTTCCGTAAGGCGGGGCGCCTGCTTCAGAATGTAAATCACGTGTCCGCTCTATGGATACGCTGTTTAGTTTACCAGGCAAGACTTTCTTGGTGAAAGAAGCAGCGTTGGCTTGCATTCTCGAGCAGGCTTCTCATCTGGCTGTGCCCTGGTACGCTCTCTCTGGGTGTGCTAGTCCGCAGGGCAGGGCATCCCCTGGGCAGGGTGGAGCGTGATCTCTGCGGCCTCGTCCTGCAGCTCCTTCCTTTCATTCTCAATCATCCTGCCCACGGTGGCCTCCTCTCAGGCCTGCATACTTACAACGGCGCATTGCCCGTGCTGCCCCTCTGCAGGAAGTGTCCCTCTGTTTAGTTTGCAGCTGACTGATGCCGCCTCACCCTTCTCATCTCTTCTCAGGTGTCACTTGGTCAAGAAAGCGTCCCCTTACCTACTCAACTCATCACGTCCCCCTACCGTAGCTCACGTGACACCACGCACCTCTCGCTTATGGCCGTCGTCGCCTTTCACATCCAGTTTCAGGTAGGTAAGTTTACCCCGTGGTCCGTGAGGAAGAAGAGATCACGCCTGTTTTGCTTACTCTTGATTCCCAGCGACTAGCCCGGTTACTGATAAACTCTGTTAGAGGAGAGAAAGGAATGCACCCAATCCCTGGTGAAGCCCTGACCGTTTTCCTTTCTAGTGTCCCTCGTACTCCTCCCTGCCATCTGTGTCGCCCTTACTCCGCGTCTACCGTTTATGAGTTTACACCTGGGTTACGGTGACTGCTTCGGAGAATCGCATGCCTTTCTACCTCCCTCGCTGCGACCTCTCCCACGCCTCCCAGGGCTCTTGGGTTATGCCCTTGCCCTCTTCCGAGCCGTCCGTGGCACCCGCTGTCATCCCCATACGGCCAAGCTCCTAAGACTGACACTCTAGGCCCTCCGTAATTTGGCTTCAGTTTCACTTTCTAGACGTTTCAAGGAAGAGCGGGGTCTAAATATCTGTGCACCTCTGCTCCGTTTCATATCTACCCACGAGGTTAATTTTTTTGTTTCTTCCAGTCCACCTATTTTGGACCTCCTTCTCTGCGAAGACTTCACTGAGAATCCAAGCGATTTGTGGATCCCTTCTCTCCCCTGAAGCTGTAAACAGTTTAACAAGACATGTGCGGAACTGCCGTAAGGTAATCTACATCTTGTCTCCCTCTCTGGTATCTAACCTCCCCGCGAATGGGGGTACGTCTCCGTGTTCTGTGCGGTTTTCAGCACGGTACTCTCTGCACGTAGTGGATATTTGCTTTGGTAAGTGGACGAATAAGTGAATGAGTCACCAAGATAAGGGTATTGTCTCATTCTTTCTCGCTTTTTCCACTTTCAAGTTTCTTTAGTTAGTTTCCTCAGACAAAAGGTTTCTTTGTAGCTACACAGTGGCCAGGTCCACAGAATGTTGCAGATAGCTGCTGAAAACATCCCTCCTCCACTTGAGAATGGCTTGCTCTCCCTCTCAAGCGGAGAGAGCTGGGATTCGATATTTAATTAAGTGCCTCTGTTCACTTGGCATTTAGAGGCACTAGGGGGCGTTAGTGCTCTACAGCCGGTGAAATGCCTGTTTCGTTTGTGATTTTCCTTTGTGGAAAACAACTATCCACAGAGTGTTTTGTGCCAATTTTCCATCCTTTTAGATTGTCGGAAAGCATTTTACCTACGTAGAAACAGAAAACGAATAGAAAGAGCGTTGCTTTGCGTTTAATAAAAGCTTAGGGTGGTCTCGGTGGTACGTTAGTGAAGTTATCTGGGGACACCTTAGCCACGTACATTGTGTTGGAGAGGCACCGAGAATTCAGGAGTTCTCAAAGTTCGAGGACACAGTTGCCTTACACGTAGGCTCGGTGGCAGCCGTGGACATGGCAGTGATTTGGAGAATGTTGTATTAGTCGGCTCTTGCTGTGATAATGCTTTGCAACAAATCTCCCCAAAACTCACTTACGTAAAGAAGAATCTAGTTTCCTCGGACCTGTGGGCTAGCTGCAGCGGCTCTCTTGTAGACCTCTCGATGGCGGGTGTTGCTCCATGCCGTGGGTCAGTTTGAGGTCTGTCCCGCACACCTTACCGTGGAGCCCAACTGTGAGGCTGCAGGTCCCCGTCTTCTCGCAGAGTTCACTGGAAGGTAAGAGGTGAGCCCAACCACACAAGGCCACGTAAGGCCTCTGCGACTCATTGAAGGCCATCGTGTCTTCCCTTGGCCTCCTGGGAACCCCCTGGCCCCAGGATGCAGCTTCCGTAGCCCAGGGCAACCGGCGGAGGGGGGCGGGCGGGGCTGCAGGAGGGTGGAATGCCGAGGTCACAGAGGGTGTGGGTGTGGCCACCTCTGCTGTGACTGAACCAAGGGCAGGGGGGCAGGGCGTCCAGGGCAGGGCCCTCAGAGCCCGGTAGGCCCAGGGGGGCGGCGCAAGCACCTAGGCCCAGGCCTAAGAGCGCCTTCTTGGTCTGCCGCGGCAGGCCGGCCTCTCGCCTTGCCACTCAGGCCGCCCTCCCACTTGAAGTGTGTGTGGCACGCGTCCGCGGAGTACACCTCGCTGCACAGGTAGCCGTGGGACTGGGCGTCGTAGCTTCCTGCGGGGCGGCCGGAGGTCCCGCAGGCGGGTGGGTCCCTGGCACAGACGCGCGGAGCGGCTCCCGCCCGGCCCCCCTGAGAACCGTCGCCGTTCCGTAAGGCGGGGCGCCTGCTTCAGAATGTAAATCACGTGTCCGCTCTATGGATACGCTGTTTAGTTTACCAGGCAAGACTTTCTTGGTGAAAGAAGCAGCGTTGGCTTGCATTCTCGAGCAGGCTTCTCATCTGGCTGTGCCCTGGTACGCTCTCTCTGGGTGTGCTAGTCCGCAGGGCAGGGCATCCCCTGGGCAGGGTGGAGCGTGATCTCTGCGGCCTCGTCCTGCAGCTCCTTCCTTTCATTCTCAATCATCCTGCCCACGGTGGCCTCCTCTCAGGCCTGCATACTTACAACGGCGCATTGCCCGTGCTGCCCCTCTGCAGGAAGTGTCCCTCTGTTTAGTTTGCAGCTGACTGATGCCGCCTCACCCTTCTCATCTCTTCTCAGGTGTCACTTGGTCAAGAAAGCGTCCCCTTACCTACTCAACTCATCACGTCCCCCTACCGTAGCTCACGTGACACCACACACCTCTCGCTTATGGCCGTCGTCGCCTTTCACATCCAGTTTCAGGTAGGTAAGTTTACCCCGTGGTCCGTGAGGAAGAAGAGATCACGCCTGTTTTGCTTACTCTTGATTCCCAGCGACTAGCCCGGTTACTGATAACCTCTGTTAGAGGAGAGAAAGGAATGCACCCAATCCCTGGTGAAGCCCTGACCGTTTTCCTTTCTAGTGTCCCTCGTACTCCTCCCTGCCATCTGTGTCGCCCTTACTCCGCGTCTACCGTTTATGAGTTTACACCTGGGTTACGGTGACTGCTTCGGAGAATCGCATGCCTTTCTACCTCCCTCGCTGCGACCTCTCCCACGCCTCCCAGGGCTCTTGGGTTATGCCCTTGCCCTCTTCCGAGCCGTCCGTGGCACCCGCTGTCATCCCCATACGGCCAAGCTCCTAAGACTGACACTCTAGGCCCTCCGTAATTTGGCTTCAGTTTCACTTTCTAGACGTTTCAAGGAAGAGCGGGGTCTAAATATCTGTGCACCTCTGCTCCGTTTCATATCTACCCACGAGGTTAATTTTTTTGTTTCTTCCAGTCCACCTATTTTGGACCTCCTTCTCTGCGAAGACTTCACTGAGAATCCAAGCGATTTGTGGATCCCTTCTCTCCCCTGAAGCTGTAAACAGTTTAACAAGACATGTGCGGAACTGCCGTAAGGTAATCTACATCTTGTCTCCCTCTCTGGTATCTAACCTCTCCGCGAATGGGGGTACGTCTCCGTGTTCTGTGCGGTTTTCAGCACGGTACTCTCTGCACGTAGTGGATATTTGCTTTGGTAAGTGGACGAATAAGTGAATGAGTCACCAAGATAAGGGTATTGTCTCATTCTTTCTCGCTTTTTCCACTTTCAAGTTTCTTTAGTTAGTTTCCTCAGACAAAAGGTTTCTTTGTAGCTACACAGTGGCCAGGTCCACAGAATGTTGCAGATAGCTGCTGAAAACATCCCTCCTCCACTTGAGAATGGCTTGCTCTCCCTCTCAAGCGGAGAGAGCTGGGATTCGATATTTAATTAAGTGCCTCTGTTCACTTGGCATTTAGAGGCACTAGGGGGCGTTAGTGCTCTACAGCCGGTGAAATGCCTGTTTCGTTTGTGATTTTCCTTTGTGGAAAACAACTATCCACAGAGTGTTTTGTGCCAATTTTCCATCCTTTTAGATTGTCGGAAAGCATTTTACCTACGTAGAAACAGAAAACGAATAGAAAGAGCGTTGCTTTGCGTTTAATAAAAGCTTAGGGTGGTCTCGGTGGTACGTTAGTGAAGTTATCTGGGGACACCTTAGCCACGTACATTGTGTTGGAGAGGCACCGAGAATTCAGGAGTTCTCAAAGTTCGAGGACACAGTTGCCTTACACGTAGGCTCGGTGGCAGCCGTGGACATGGCAGTGATTTGGAGAATGTTGTATTAGTCGGCTCTTGCTGTGATAATGCTTTGCAACAAATCTCCCCAAAACTCACTTACGTAAAGAAGAATCTAGTTTCCTCGGACCTGTGGGCTAGCTGCAGCGGCTCTCTTGTAGACCTCTCGATGGCGGGTGTTGCTCCATGCCGTGGGTCAGTTTGAGGTCTGTCCCGCACACCTTACCGTGGAGCCCAACTGTGAGGCTGCAGGTCCCCGTCTTCTCGCAGAGTTCACTGGAAGGTAAGAGGTGAGCCCAACCACACAAGGCCACGTAAGGCCTCTGCGACTCATTGAAGGCCATCGTGTCTTCCCTTGGCCTCCTGGGAACCCCCTGGCCCCAGGATGCAGCTTCCGTAGCCCAGGGCAACCGGCGGAGGGGGGCGGGCGGGGCTGCAGGAGGGTGGAATGCCGAGGTCACAGAGGGTGTGGGTGTGGCCACCTCTGCTGTGACTGAACCAAGGGCAGGGGGGCAGGGCGTCCAGGGCAGGGCCCTCAGAGCCCGGTAGGCCCAGGGGGGCGGCGCAAGCACCTAGGCCCAGGCCTAAGAGCGCCTTCTTGGTCTGCCGCGGCAGGCCGGCCTCTCGCCTTGCCACTCAGGCCGCCCTCCCACTTGAAGTGTGTGTGGCACGCGTCCGCGGAGTACACCTCGCTGCACAGGTAGCCGTGGGACTGGGCGTCGTAGCTTCCTGCGGGGCGGCCGGAGGTCCCGCAGGCGGGTGGGTCCCTGGCACAGACGCGCGGAGCGGCTCCCGCCCGGCCCCCCTGAGAACCGTCGCCGTTCCGTAAGGCGGGGCGCCTGCTTCAGAATGTAAATCACGTGTCCGCTCTATGGATACGCTGTTTAGTTTACCAGGCAAGACTTTCTTGGTGAAAGAAGCAGCGTTGGCTTGCATTCTCGAGCAGGCTTCTCATCTGGCTGTGCCCTGGTACGCTCTCTCTGGGTGTGCTAGTCCGCAGGGCAGGGCATCCCCTGGGCAGGGTGGAGCGTGATCTCTGCGGCCTCGTCCTGCAGCTCCTTCCTTTCATTCTCAATCATCCTGCCCACGGTGGCCTCCTCTCAGGCCTGCATACTTACAACGGCGCATTGCCCGTGCTGCCCCTCTGCAGGAAGTGTCCCTCTGTTTAGTTTGCAGCTGACTGATGCCGCCTCACCCTTCTCATCTCTTCTCAGGTGTCACTTGGTCAAGAAAGCGTCCCCTTACCTACTCAACTCATCACGTCCCCCTACCGTAGCTCACGTGACACCACGCACCTCTCGCTTATGGCCGTCGTCGCCTTTCACATCCAGTTTCAGGTAGGTAAGTTTACCCCGTGGTCCGTGAGGAAGAAGAGATCACGCCTGTTTTGCTTACTCTTGATTCCCAGCGACTAGCCCGGTTACTGATAACCTCTGTTAGAGGAGAGAAAGGAATGCACCCAATCCCTGGTGAAGCCCTGACCGTTTTCCTTTCTAGTGTCCCTCGTACTCCTCCCTGCCATCTGTGTCGCCCTTACTCCGCGTCTACCGTTTATGAGTTTACACCTGGGTTACGGTGACTGCTTCGGAGAATCGCATGCCTTTCTACCTCCCTCGCTGCGACCTCTCCCACGCCTCCCAGGGCTCTTGGGTTATGCCCTTGCCCTCTTCCGAGCCGTCCGTGGCACCCGCTGTCATCCCCATACGGCCAAGCTCCTAAGACTGACACTCTAGGCCCTCCGTAATTTGGCTTCAGTTTCACTTTCTAGACGTTTCAAGGAAGAGCGGGGTCTAAATATCTGTGCACCTCTGCTCCGTTTCATATCTACCCACGAGGTTAATTTTTTTGTTTCTTCCAGTCCACCTATTTTGGACCTCCTTCTCTGCGAAGACTTCACTGAGAATCCAAGCGATTTGTGGATCCCTTCTCTCCCCTGAAGCTGTAAACAGTTTAACAAGACATGTGCGGAACTGCCGTAAGGTAATCTACATCTTGTCTCCCTCTCTGGTATCTAACCTCTCCGCGAATGGGGGTACGTCTCCGTGTTCTGTGCGGTTTTCAGCACGGTACTCTCTGCACGTAGTGGATATTTGCTTTGGTAAGTGGACGAATAAGTGAATGAGTCACCAAGATAAGGGTATTGTCTCATTCTTTCTCGCTTTTTCCACTTTCAAGTTTCTTTAGTTAGTTTCCTCAGACAAAAGGTTTCTTTGTAGCTACACAGTGGCCAGGTCCACAGAATGTTGCAGATAGCTGCTGAAAACATCCCTCCTCCACTTGAGAATGGCTTGCTCTCCCTCTCAAGCGGAGAGAGCTGGGATTCGATATTTAATTAAGTGCCTCTGTTCACTTGGCATTTAGAGGCACTAGGGGGCGTTAGTGCTCTACAGCCGGTGAAATGCCTGTTTCGTTTGTGATTTTCCTTTGTGGAAAACAACTATCCACAGAGTGTTTTGTGCCAATTTTCCATCCTTTTAGATTGTCGGAAAGCATTTTACCTACGTAGAAACAGAAAACGAATAGAAAGAGCGTTGCTTTGCGTTTAATAAAAGCTTAGGGTGGTCTCGGTGGTACGTTAGTGAAGTTATCTGGGGACACCTTAGCCACGTACATTGTGTTGGAGAGGCACCGAGAATTCAGGAGTTCTCAAAGTTCGAGGACACAGTTGCCTTACACGTAGGCTCGGTGGCAGCCGTGGACATGGCAGTGATTTGGAGAATGTTGTATTAGTCGGCTCTTGCTGTGATAATGCTTTGCAACAAATCTCCCCAAAACTCACTTACGTAAAGAAGAATCTAGTTTCCTCGGACCTGTGGGCTAGCTGCAGCGGCTCTCTTGTAGACCTCTCGATGGCGGGTGTTGCTCCATGCCGTGGGTCAGTTTGAGGTCTGTCCCGCACACCTTACCGTGGAGCCCAACTGTGAGGCTGCAGGTCCCCGTCTTCTCGCAGAGTTCACTGGAAGGTAAGAGGTGAGCCCAACCACACAAGGCCACGTAAGGCCTCTGCGACTCATTGAAGGCCATCGTGTCTTCCCTTGGCCTCCTGGGAACCCCCTGGCCCCAGGATGCAGCTTCCGTAGCCCAGGGCAACCGGCGGAGGGGGGCGGGCGGGGCTGCAGGAGGGTGGAATGCCGAGGTCACAGAGGGTGTGGGTGTGGCCACCTCTGCTGTGACTGAACCAAGGGCAGGGGGGCAGGGCGTCCAGGGCAGGGCCCTCAGAGCCCGGTAGGCCCAGGGGGGCGGCGCAAGCACCTAGGCCCAGGCCTAAGAGCGCCTTCTTGGTCTGCCGCGGCAGGCCGGCCTCTCGCCTTGCCACTCAGGCCGCCCTCCCACTTGAAGTGTGTGTGGCACGCGTCCGCGGAGTACACCTCGCTGCACAGGTAGCCGTGGGACTGGGCGTCGTAGCTTCCTGCGGGGCGGCCGGAGGTCCCGCAGGCGGGTGGGTCCCTGGCACAGACGCGCGGAGCGGCTCCCGCCCGGCCCCCCTGAGAACCGTCGCCGTTCCGTAAGGCGGGGCGCCTGCTTCAGAATGTAAATCACGTGTCCGCTCTATGGATACGCTGTTTAGTTTACCAGGCAAGACTTTCTTGGTGAAAGAAGCAGCGTTGGCTTGCATTCTCGAGCAGGCTTCTCATCTGGCTGTGCCCTGGTACGCTCTCTCTGGGTGTGCTAGTCCGCAGGGCAGGGCATCCCCTGGGCAGGGTGGAGCGTGATCTCTGCGGCCTCGTCCTGCAGCTCCTTCCTTTCATTCTCAATCATCCTGCCCACGGTGGCCTCCTCTCAGGCCTGCATACTTACAACGGCGCATTGCCCGTGCTGCCCCTCTGCAGGAAGTGTCCCTCTGTTTAGTTTGCAGCTGACTGATGCCGCCTCACCCTTCTCATCTCTTCTCAGGTGTCACTTGGTCAAGAAAGCGTCCCCTTACCTACTCAACTCATCACGTCCCCCTACCGTAGCTCACGTGACACCACGCACCTCTCGCTTATGGCCGTCGTCGCCTTTCACATCCAGTTTCAGGTAGGTAAGTTTACCCCGTGGTCCGTGAGGAAGAAGAGATCACGCCTGTTTTGCTTACTCTTGATTCCCAGCGACTAGCCCGGTTACTGATAACCTCTGTTAGAGGAGAGAAAGGAATGCACCCAATCCCTGGTGAAGCCCTGACCGTTTTCCTTTCTAGTGTCCCTCGTACTCCTCCCTGCCATCTGTGTCGCCCTTACTCCGCGTCTACCGTTTATGAGTTTACACCTGGGTTACGGTGACTGCTTCGGAGAATCGCATGCCTTTCTACCTCCCTCGCTGCGACCTCTCCCACGCCTCCCAGGGCTCTTGGGTTATGCCCTTGCCCTCTTCCGAGCCGTCCGTGGCACCCGCTGTCATCCCCATACGGCCAAGCTCCTAAGACTGACACTCTAGGCCCTCCGTAATTTGGCTTCAGTTTCACTTTCTAGACGTTTCAAGGAAGAGCGGGGTCTAAATATCTGTGCACCTCTGCTCCGTTTCATATCTACCCACGAGGTTAATTTTTTTGTTTCTTCCAGTCCACCTATTTTGGACCTCCTTCTCTGCGAAGACTTCACTGAGAATCCAAGCGATTTGTGGATCCCTTCTCTCCCCTGAAGCTGTAAACAGTTTAACAAGACATGTGCGGAACTGCCGTAAGGTAATCTACATCTTGTCTCCCTCTCTGGTATCTAACCTCCCCGCGAATGGGGGTACGTCTCCGTGTTCTGTGCGGTTTTCAGCACGGTACTCTCTGCACGTAGTGGATATTTGCTTTGGTAAGTGGACGAATAAGTGAATGAGTCACCAAGATAAGGGTATTGTCTCATTCTTTCTCGCTTTTTCCACTTTCAAGTTTCTTTAGTTAGTTTCCTCAGACAAAAGGTTTCTTTGTAGCTACACAGTGGCCAGGTCCACAGAATGTTGCAGATAGCTGCTGAAAACATCCCTCCTCCACTTGAGAATGGCTTGCTCTCCCTCTCAAGCGGAGAGAGCTGGGATTCGATATTTAATTAAGTGCCTCTGTTCACTTGGCATTTAGAGGCACTAGGGGGCGTTAGTGCTCTACAGCCGGTGAAATGCCTGTTTCGTTTGTGATTTTCCTTTGTGGAAAACAACTATCCACAGAGTGTTTTGTGCCAATTTTCCATCCTTTTAGATTGTCGGAAAGCATTTTACCTACGTAGAAACAGAAAACGAATAGAAAGAGCGTTGCTTTGCGTTTAATAAAAGCTTAGGGTGGTCTCGGTGGTACGTTAGTGAAGTTATCTGGGGACACCTTAGCCACGTACATTGTGTTGGAGAGGCACCGAGAATTCAGGAGTTCTCAAAGTTCGAGGACACAGTTGCCTTACACGTAGGCTCGGTGGCAGCCGTGGACATGGCAGTGATTTGGAGAATGTTGTATTAGTCGGCTCTTGCTGTGATAATGCTTTGCAACAAATCTCCCCAAAACTCACTTACGTAAAGAAGAATCTAGTTTCCTCGGACCTGTGGGCTAGCTGCAGCGGCTCTCTTGTAGACCTCTCGATGGCGGGTGTTGCTCCATGCCGTGGGTCAGTTTGAGGTCTGTCCCGCACACCTTACCGTGGAGCCCAACTGTGAGGCTGCAGGTCCCCGTCTTCTCGCAGAGTTCACTGGAAGGTAAGAGGTGAGCCCAACCACACAAGGCCACGTAAGGCCTCTGCGACTCATTGAAGGCCATCGTGTCTTCCCTTGGCCTCCTGGGAACCCCCTGGCCCCAGGATGCAGCTTCCGTAGCCCAGGGCAACCGGCGGAGGGGGGCGGGCGGGGCTGCAGGAGGGTGGAATGCCGAGGTCACAGAGGGTGTGGGTGTGGCCACCTCTGCTGTGACTGAACCAAGGGCAGGGGGGCAGGGCGTCCAGGGCAGGGCCCTCAGAGCCCGGTAGGCCCAGGGGGGCGGCGCAAGCACCTAGGCCCAGGCCTAAGAGCGCCTTCTTGGTCTGCCGCGGCAGGCCGGCCTCTCGCCTTGCCACTCAGGCCGCCCTCCCACTTGAAGTGTGTGTGGCACGCGTCCGCGGAGTACACCTCGCTGCACAGGTAGCCGTGGGACTGGGCGTCGTAGCTTCCTGCGGGGCGGCCGGAGGTCCCGCAGGCGGGTGGGTCCCTGGCACAGACGCGCGGAGCGGCTCCCGCCCGGCCCCCCTGAGAACCGTCGCCGTTCCGTAAGGCGGGGCGCCTGCTTCAGAATGTAAATCACGTGTCCGCTCTATGGATACGCTGTTTAGTTTACCAGGCAAGACTTTCTTGGTGAAAGAAGCAGCGTTGGCTTGCATTCTCGAGCAGGCTTCTCATCTGGCTGTGCCCTGGTACGCTCTCTCTGGGTGTGCTAGTCCGCAGGGCAGGGCATCCCCTGGGCAGGGTGGAGCGTGATCTCTGCGGCCTCGTCCTGCAGCTCCTTCCTTTCATTCTCAATCATCCTGCCCACGGTGGCCTCCTCTCAGGCCTGCATACTTACAACGGCGCATTGCCCGTGCTGCCCCTCTGCAGGAAGTGTCCCTCTGTTTAGTTTGCAGCTGACTGATGCCGCCTCACCCTTCTCATCTCTTCTCAGGTGTCACTTGGTCAAGAAAGCGTCCCCTTACCTACTCAACTCATCACGTCCCCCTACCGTAGCTCACGTGACACCACGCACCTCTCGCTTATGGCCGTCGTCGCCTTTCACATCCAGTTTCAGGTAGGTAAGTTTACCCCGTGGTCCGTGAGGAAGAAGAGATCACGCCTGTTTTGCTTACTCTTGATTCCCAGCGACTAGCCCGGTTACTGATAACCTCTGTTAGAGGAGAGAAAGGAATGCACCCAATCCCTGGTGAAGCCCTGACCGTTTTCCTTTCTAGTGTCCCTCGTACTCCTCCCTGCCATCTGTGTCGCCCTTACTCCGCGTCTACCGTTTATGAGTTTACACCTGGGTTACGGTGACTGCTTCGGAGAATCGCATGCCTTTCTACCTCCCTCGCTGCGACCTCTCCCACGCCTCCCAGGGCTCTTGGGTTATGCCCTTGCCCTCTTCCGAGCCGTCCGTGGCACCCGCTGTCATCCCCATACGGCCAAGCTCCTAAGACTGACACTCTAGGCCCTCCGTAATTTGGCTTCAGTTTCACTTTCTAGACGTTTCAAGGAAGAGCGGGGTCTAAATATCTGTGCACCTCTGCTCCGTTTCATATCTACCCACGAGGTTAATTTTTTTGTTTCTTCCAGTCCACCTATTTTGGACCTCCTTCTCTGCGAAGACTTCACTGAGAATCCAAGCGATTTGTGGATCCCTTCTCTCCCCTGAAGCTGTAAACAGTTTAACAAGACATGTGCGGAACTGCCGTAAGGTAATCTACATCTTGTCTCCCTCTCTGGTATCTAACCTCCCCGCGAATGGGGGTACGTCTCCGTGTTCTGTGCGGTTTTCAGCACGGTACTCTCTGCACGTAGTGGATATTTGCTTTGGTAAGTGGACGAATAAGTGAATGAGTCACCAAGATAAGGGTATTGTCTCATTCTTTCTCGCTTTTTCCACTTTCAAGTTTCTTTAGTTAGTTTCCTCAGACAAAAGGTTTCTTTGTAGCTACACAGTGGCCAGGTCCACAGAATGTTGCAGATAGCTGCTGAAAACATCCCTCCTCCACTTGAGAATGGCTTGCTCTCCCTCTCAAGCGGAGAGAGCTGGGATTCGATATTTAATTAAGTGCCTCTGTTCACTTGGCATTTAGAGGCACTAGGGGGCGTTAGTGCTCTACAGCCGGTGAAATGCCTGTTTCGTTTGTGATTTTCCTTTGTGGAAAACAACTATCCACAGAGTGTTTTGTGCCAATTTTCCATCCTTTTAGATTGTCGGAAAGCATTTTACCTACGTAGAAACAGAAAACGAATAGAAAGAGCGTTGCTTTGCGTTTAATAAAAGCTTAGGGTGGTCTCGGTGGTACGTTAGTGAAGTTATCTGGGGACACCTTAGCCACGTACATTGTGTTGGAGAGGCACCGAGAATTCAGGAGTTCTCAAAGTTCGAGGACACAGTTGCCTTACACGTAGGCTCGGTGGCAGCCGTGGACATGGCAGTGATTTGGAGAATGTTGTATTAGTCGGCTCTTGCTGTGATAATGCTTTGCAACAAATCTCCCCAAAACTCACTTACGTAAAGAAGAATCTAGTTTCCTCGGACCTGTGGGCTAGCTGCAGCGGCTCTCTTGTAGACCTCTCGATGGCGGGTGTTGCTCCATGCCGTGGGTCAGTTTGAGGTCTGTCCCGCACACCTTACCGTGGAGCCCAACTGTGAGGCTGCAGGTCCCCGTCTTCTCGCAGAGTTCACTGGAAGGTAAGAGGTGAGCCCAACCACACAAGGCCACGTAAGGCCTCTGGGACTCATTGAAGGCCATCGTGTCTTCCCTTGGCCTCCTGGGAACCCCCTGGCCCCAGGATGCAGCTTCCGTAGCCCAGGGCAACCGGCGGAGGGGGGCGGGCGGGGCTGCAGGAGGGTGGAATGCCGAGGTCACAGAGGGTGTGGGTGTGGCCACCTCTGCTGTGACTGAACCAAGGGCAGGGGGGCAGGGCGTCCAGGGCAGGGCCCTCAGAGCCCGGTAGGCCCAGGGGGGCGGCGCAAGCACCTAGGCCCAGGCCTAAGAGCGCCTTCTTGGTCTGCCGCGGCAGGCCGGCCTCTCGCCTTGCCACTCAGGCCGCCCTCCCACTTGAAGTGTGTGTGGCACGCGTCCGCGGAGTACACCTCGCTGCACAGGTAGCCGTGGGACTGGGCGTCGTAGCTTCCTGCGGGGCGGCCGGAGGTCCCGCAGGCGGGTGGGTCCCTGGCACAGACGCGCGGAGCGGCTCCCGCCCGGCCCCCCTGAGAACCGTCGCCGTTCCGTAAGGCGGGGCGCCTGCTTCAGAATGTAAATCACGTGTCCGCTCTATGGATACGCTGTTTAGTTTACCAGGCAAGACTTTCTTGGTGAAAGAAGCAGCGTTGGCTTGCATTCTCGAGCAGGCTTCTCATCTGGCTGTGCCCTGGTACGCTCTCTCTGGGTGTGCTAGTCCGCAGGGCAGGGCATCCCCTGGGCAGGGTGGAGCGTGATCTCTGCGGCCTCGTCCTGCAGCTCCTTCCTTTCATTCTCAATCATCCTGCCCACGGTGGCCTCCTCTCAGGCCTGCATACTTACAACGGCGCATTGCCCGTGCTGCCCCTCTGCAGGAAGTGTCCCTCTGTTTAGTTTGCAGCTGACTGATGCCGCCTCACCCTTCTCATCTCTTCTCAGGTGTCACTTGGTCAAGAAAGCGTCCCCTTACCTACTCAACTCATCACGTCCCCCTACCGTAGCTCACGTGACACCACGCACCTCTCGCTTATGGCCGTCGTCGCCTTTCACATCCAGTTTCAGGTAGGTAAGTTTACCCCGTGGTCCGTGAGGAAGAAGAGATCACGCCTGTTTTGCTTACTCTTGATTCCCAGCGACTAGCCCGGTTACTGATAAACTCTGTTAGAGGAGAGAAAGGAATGCACCCAATCCCTGGTGAAGCCCTGACCGTTTTCCTTTCTAGTGTCCCTCGTACTCCTCCCTGCCATCTGTGTCGCCCTTACTCTGCGTCTACCGTTTATGAGTTTACACCTGGGTTACGGTGACTGCTTCGGAGAATCGCATGCCTTTCTACCTCCCTCGCTGCGACCTCTCCCACGCCTCCCAGGGCTCTTGGGTTATGCCCTTGCCCTCTTCCGAGCCGTCCGTGGCACCCGCTGTCATCCCCATACGGCCAAGCTCCTAAGACTGACACTCTAGGCCCTCCGTAATTTGGCTTCAGTTTCACTTTCTAGACGTTTCAAGGAAGAGCGGGGTCTAAATATCTGTGCACCTCTGCTCCGTTTCATATCTACCCACGAGGTTAATTTTTTTGTTTCTTCCAGTCCACCTATTTTGGACCTCCTTCTCTGCGAAGACTTCACTGAGAATCCAAGCGATTTGTGGATCCCTTCTCTCCCCTGAAGCTGTAAACAGTTTAACAAGACATGTGCGGAACTGCCGTAAGGTAATCTACATCTTGTCTCCCTCTCTGGTATCTAACCTCCCCGCGAATGGGGGTACGTCTCCGTGTTCTGTGCGGTTTTCAGCACGGTACTCTCTGCACGTAGTGGATATTTGCTTTGGTAAGTGGACGAATAAGTGAATGAGTCACCAAGATAAGGGTATTGTCTCATTCTTTCTCGCTTTTTCCACTTTCAAGTTTCTTTAGTTAGTTTCCTCAGACAAAAGGTTTCTTTGTAGCTACACAGTGGCCAGGTCCACAGAATGTTGCAGATAGCTGCTGAAAACATCCCTCCTCCACTTGAGAATGGCTTGCTCTCCCTCTCAAGCGGAGAGAGCTGGGATTCGATATTTAATTAAGTGCCTCTGTTCACTTGGCATTTAGAGGCACTAGGGGGCGTTAGTGCTCTACAGCCGGTGAAATGCCTGTTTCGTTTGTGATTTTCCTTTGTGGAAAACAACTATCCACAGAGTGTTTTGTGCCAATTTTCCATCCTTTTAGATTGTCGGAAAGCATTTTACCTACGTAGAAACAGAAAACGAATAGAAAGAGCGTTGCTTTGCGTTTAATAAAAGCTTAGGGTGGTCTCGGTGGTACGTTAGTGAAGTTATCTGGGGACACCTTAGCCACGTACATTGTGTTGGAGAGGCACCGAGAATTCAGGAGTTCTCAAAGTTCGAGGACACAGTTGCCTTACACGTAGGCTCGGTGGCAGCCGTGGACATGGCAGTGATTTGGAGAATGTTGTATTAGTCGGCTCTTGCTGTGATAATGCTTTGCAACAAATCTCCCCAAAACTCACTTACGTAAAGAAGAATCTAGTTTCCTCGGACCTGTGGGCTAGCTGCAGCGGCTCTCTTGTAGACCTCTCGATGGCGGGTGTTGCTCCATGCCGTGGGTCAGTTTGAGGTCTGTCCCGCACACCTTACCGTGGAGCCCAACTGTGAGGCTGCAGGTCCCCGTCTTCTCGCAGAGTTCACTGGAAGGTAAGAGGTGAGCCCAACCACACAAGGCCACGTAAGGCCTCTGGGACTCATTGAAGGCCATCGTGTCTTCCCTTGGCCTCCTGGGAACCCCCTGGCCCCAGGATGCAGCTTCCGTAGCCCAGGGCAACCGGCGGAGGGGGGCGGGCGGGGCTGCAGGAGGGTGGAATGCCGAGGTCACAGAGGGTGTGGGTGTGGCCACCTCTGCTGTGACTGAACCAAGGGCAGGGGGGCAGGGCGTCCAGGGCAGGGCCCTCAGAGCCCGGTAGGCCCAGGGGGGCGGCGCAAGCACCTAGGCCCAGGCCTAAGAGCGCCTTCTTGGTCTGCCGCGGCAGGCCGGCCTCTCGCCTTGCCACTCAGGCCGCCCTCCCACTTGAAGTGTGTGTGGCACGCGTCCGCGGAGTACACCTCGCTGCACAGGTAGCCGTGGGACTGGGCGTCGTAGCTTCCTGCGGGGCGGCCGGAGGTCCCGCAGGCGGGTGGGTCCCTGGCACAGACGCGCGGAGCGGCTCCCGCCCGGCCCCCCTGAGAACCGTCGCCGTTCCGTAAGGCGGGGCGCCTGCTTCAGAATGTAAATCACGTGTCCGCTCTATGGATACGCTGTTTAGTTTACCAGGCAAGACTTTCTTGGTGAAAGAAGCAGCGTTGGCTTGCATTCTCGAGCAGGCTTCTCATCTGGCTGTGCCCTGGTACGCTCTCTCTGGGTGTGCTAGTCCGCAGGGCAGGGCATCCCCTGGGCAGGGTGGAGCGTGATCTCTGCGGCCTCGTCCTGCAGCTCCTTCCTTTCATTCTCAATCATCCTGCCCACGGTGGCCTCCTCTCAGGCCTGCATACTTACAACGGCGCATTGCCCGTGCTGCCCCTCTGCAGGAAGTGTCCCTCTGTTTAGTTTGCAGCTGACTGATGCCGCCTCACCCTTCTCATCTCTTCTCAGGTGTCACTTGGTCAAGAAAGCGTCCCCTTACCTACTCAACTCATCACGTCCCCCTACCGTAGCTCACGTGACACCACGCACCTCTCGCTTATGGCCGTCGTCGCCTTTCACATCCAGTTTCAGGTAGGTAAGTTTACCCCGTGGTCCGTGAGGAAGAAGAGATCACGCCTGTTTTGCTTACTCTTGATTCCCAGCGACTAGCCCGGTTACTGATAAACTCTGTTAGAGGAGAGAAAGGAATGCACCCAATCCCTGGTGAAGCCCTGACCGTTTTCCTTTCTAGTGTCCCTCGTACTCCTCCCTGCCATCTGTGTCGCCCTTACTCCGCGTCTACCGTTTATGAGTTTACACCTGGGTTACGGTGACTGCTTCGGAGAATCGCATGCCTTTCTACCTCCCTCGCTGCGACCTCTCCCACGCCTCCCAGGGCTCTTGGGTTATGCCCTTGCCCTCTTCCGAGCCGTCCGTGGCACCCGCTGTCATCCCCATACGGCCAAGCTCCTAAGACTGACACTCTAGGCCCTCCGTAATTTGGCTTCAGTTTCACTTTCTAGACGTTTCAAGGAAGAGCGGGGTCTAAATATCTGTGCACCTCTGCTCCGTTTCATATCTACCCACGAGGTTAATTTTTTTGTTTCTTCCAGTCCACCTATTTTGGACCTCCTTCTCTGCGAAGACTTCACTGAGAATCCAAGCGATTTGTGGATCCCTTCTCTCCCCTGAAGCTGTAAACAGTTTAACAAGACATGTGCGGAACTGCCGTAAGGTAATCTACATCTTGTCTCCCTCTCTGGTATCTAACCTCCCCGCGAATGGGGGTACGTCTCCGTGTTCTGTGCGGTTTTCAGCACGGTACTCTCTGCACGTAGTGGATATTTGCTTTGGTAAGTGGACGAATAAGTGAATGAGTCACCAAGATAAGGGTATTGTCTCATTCTTTCTCGCTTTTTCCACTTTCAAGTTTCTTTAGTTAGTTTCCTCAGACAAAAGGTTTCTTTGTAGCTACACAGTGGCCAGGTCCACAGAATGTTGCAGATAGCTGCTGAAAACATCCCTCCTCCACTTGAGAATGGCTTGCTCTCCCTCTCAAGCGGAGAGAGCTGGGATTCGATATTTAATTAAGTGCCTCTGTTCACTTGGCATTTAGAGGCACTAGGGGGCGTTAGTGCTCTACAGCCGGTGAAATGCCTGTTTCGTTTGTGATTTTCCTTTGTGGAAAACAACTATCCACAGAGTGTTTTGTGCCAATTTTCCATCCTTTTAGATTGTCGGAAAGCATTTTACCTACGTAGAAACAGAAAACGAATAGAAAGAGCGTTGCTTTGCGTTTAATAAAAGCTTAGGGTGGTCTCGGTGGTGCGTTAGTGAAGTTATCTGGGGACACCTTAGCCACGTACATTGTGTTGGAGAGGCACCGAGAATTCAGGAGTTCTCAAAGTTCGAGGACACAGTTGCCTTACACGTAGGCTCGGTGGCAGCCGTGGACATGGCAGTGATTTGGAGAATGTTGTATTAGTCGGCTCTTGCTGTGATAATGCTTTGCAACAAATCTCCCCAAAACTCACTTACGTAAAGAAGAATCTAGTTTCCTCGGACCTGTGGGCTAGCTGCAGCGGCTCTCTTGTAGACCTCTCGATGGCGGGTGTTGCTCCATGCCGTGGGTCAGTTTGAGGTCTGTCCCGCACACCTTACCGTGGAGCCCAACTGTGAGGCTGCAGGTCCCCGTCTTCTCGCAGAGTTCACTGGAAGGTAAGAGGTGAGCCCAACCACACAAGGCCACGTAAGGCCTCTGCGACTCATTGAAGGCCATCGTGTCTTCCCTTGGCCTCCTGGGAACCCCCTGGCCCCAGGATGCAGCTTCCGTAGCCCAGGGCAACCGGCGGAGGGGGGCGGGCGGGGCTGCAGGAGGGTGGAATGCCGAGGTCACAGAGGGTGTGGGTGTGGCCACCTCTGCTGTGACTGAACCAAGGGCAGGGGGGCAGGGCGTCCAGGGCAGGGCCCTCAGAGCCCGGTAGGCCCAGGGGGGCGGCGCAAGCACCTAGGCCCAGGCCTAAGAGCGCCTTCTTGGTCTGCCGCGGCAGGCCGGCCTCTCGCCTTGCCACTCAGGCCGCCCTCCCACTTGAAGTGTGTGTGGCACGCGTCCGCGGAGTACACCTCGCTGCACAGGTAGCCGTGGGACTGGGCGTCGTAGCTTCCTGCGGGGCGGCCGGAGGTCCCGCAGGCGGGTGGGTCCCTGGCACAGACGCGCGGAGCGGCTCCCGCCCGGCCCCCCTGAGAACCGTCGCCGTTCCGTAAGGCGGGGCGCCTGCTTCAGAATGTAAATCACGTGTCCGCTCTATGGATACGCTGTTTAGTTTACCAGGCAAGACTTTCTTGGTGAAAGAAGCAGCGTTGGCTTGCATTCTCGAGCAGGCTTCTCATCTGGCTGTGCCCTGGTACGCTCTCTCTGGGTGTGCTAGTCCGCAGGGCAGGGCATCCCCTGGGCAGGGTGGAGCGTGATCTCTGCGGCCTCGTCCTGCAGCTCCTTCCTTTCATTCTCAATCATCCTGCCCACGGTGGCCTCCTCTCAGGCCTGCATACTTACAACGGCGCATTGCCCGTGCTGCCCCTCTGCAGGAAGTGTCCCTCTGTTTAGTTTGCAGCTGACTGATGCCGCCTCACCCTTCTCATCTCTTCTCAGGTGTCACTTGGTCAAGAAAGCGTCCCCTTACCTACTCAACTCATCACGTCCCCCTACCGTAGCTCACGTGACACCACGCACCTCTCGCTTATGGCCGTCGTCGCCTTTCACATCCAGTTTCAGGTAGGTAAGTTTACCCCGTGGTCCGTGAGGAAGAAGAGATCACGCCTGTTTTGCTTACTCTTGATTCCCAGCGACTAGCCCGGTTACTGATAAACTCTGTTAGAGGAGAGAAAGGAATGCACCCAATCCCTGGTG
The DNA here is from genome assembly GCF_039906515.1 of Pseudorca crassidens. Classification (NCBI taxonomy): domain Eukaryota; kingdom Metazoa; phylum Chordata; class Mammalia; order Artiodactyla; family Delphinidae; genus Pseudorca; species Pseudorca crassidens. The sequence goes on from NC_090297.1 coordinate 154,249,637, forward strand.
AAGCCCTGACCGTTTTCCTTTCTAGTGTCCCTCGTACTCCTCCCTGCCATCTGTGTCGCCCTTACTCCGCGTCTACCGTTTATGAGTTTACACCTGGGTTACGGTGACTGCTTCGGAGAATCGCATGCCTTTCTACCTCCCTCGCTGCGACCTCTCCCACGCCTCCCAGGGCTCTTGGGTTATGCCCTTGCCCTCTTCCGAGCCGTCCGTGGCACCCGCTGTCATCCCCATACGGCCAAGCTCCTAAGACTGACACTCTAGGCCCTCCGTAATTTGGCTTCAGTTTCACTTTCTAGACGTTTCAAGGAAGAGCGGGGTCTAAATATCTGTGCACCTCTGCTCCGTTTCATATCTACCCACGAGGTTAATTTTTTTGTTTCTTCCAGTCCACCTATTTTGGACCTCCTTCTCTGCGAAGACTTCACTGAGAATCCAAGCGATTTGTGGATCCCTTCTCTCCCCTGAAGCTGTAAACAGTTTAACAAGACATGTGCGGAACTGCCGTAAGGTAATCTACATCTTGTCTCCCTCTCTGGTATCTAACCTCCCCGCGAATGGGGGTACGTCTCCGTGTTCTGTGCGGTTTTCAGCACGGTACTCTCTGCACGTAGTGGATATTTGCTTTGGTAAGTGGACGAATAAGTGAATGAGTCACCAAGATAAGGGTATTGTCTCATTCTTTCTCGCTTTTTCCACTTTCAAGTTTCTTTAGTTAGTTTCCTCAGACAAAAGGTTTCTTTGTAGCTACACAGTGGCCAGGTCCACAGAATGTTGCAGATAGCTGCTGAAAACATCCCTCCTCCACTTGAGAATGGCTTGCTCTCCCTCTCAAGCGGAGAGAGCTGGGATTCGATATTTAATTAAGTGCCTCTGTTCACTTGGCATTTAGAGGCACTAGGGGGCGTTAGTGCTCTACAGCCGGTGAAATGCCTGTTTCGTTTGTGATTTTCCTTTGTGGAAAACAACTATCCACAGAGTGTTTTGTGCCAATTTTCCATCCTTTTAGATTGTCGGAAAGCATTTTACCTACGTAGAAACAGAAAACGAATAGAAAGAGCGTTGCTTTGCGTTTAATAAAAGCTTAGGGTGGTCTCGGTGGTGCGTTAGTGAAGTTATCTGGGGACACCTTAGCCACGTACATTGTGTTGGAGAGGCACCGAGAATTCAGGAGTTCTCAAAGTTCGAGGACACAGTTGCCTTACACGTAGGCTCGGTGGCAGCCGTGGACATGGCAGTGATTTGGAGAATGTTGTATTAGTCGGCTCTTGCTGTGATAATGCTTTGCAACAAATCTCCCCAAAACTCACTTACGTAAAGAAGAATCTAGTTTCCTCGGACCTGTGGGCTAGCTGCAGCGGCTCTCTTGTAGACCTCTCGATGGCGGGTGTTGCTCCATGCCGTGGGTCAGTTTGAGGTCTGTCCCGCACACCTTACCGTGGAGCCCAACTGTGAGGCTGCAGGTCCCCGTCTTCTCGCAGAGTTCACTGGAAGGTAAGAGGTGAGCCCAACCACACAAGGCCACGTAAGGCCTCTGCGACTCATTGAAGGCCATCGTGTCTTCCCTTGGCCTCCTGGGAACCCCCTGGCCCCAGGATGCAGCTTCCGTAGCCCAGGGCAACCGGCGGAGGGGGGCGGGCGGGGCTGCAGGAGGGTGGAATGCCGAGGTCACAGAGGGTGTGGGTGTGGCCACCTCTGCTGTGACTGAACCAAGGGCAGGGGGGCAGGGCGTCCAGGGCAGGGCCCTCAGAGCCCGGTAGGCCCAGGGGGGCGGCGCAAGCACCTAGGCCCAGGCCTAAGAGCGCCTTCTTGGTCTGCCGCGGCAGGCCGGCCTCTCGCCTTGCCACTCAGGCCGCCCTCCCACTTGAAGTGTGTGTGGCACGCGTCCGCGGAGTACACCTCGCTGCACAGGTAGCCGTGGGACTGGGCGTCGTAGCTTCCTGCGGGGCGGCCGGAGGTCCCGCAGGCGGGTGGGTCCCTGGCACAGACGCGCGGAGCGGCTCCCGCCCGGCCCCCCTGAGAACCGTCGCCGTTCCGTAAGGCGGGGCGCCTGCTTCAGAATGTAAATCACGTGTCCGCTCTATGGATACGCTGTTTAGTTTACCAGGCAAGACTTTCTTGGTGAAAGAAGCAGCGTTGGCTTGCATTCTCGAGCAGGCTTCTCATCTGGCTGTGCCCTGGTACGCTCTCTCTGGGTGTGCTAGTCCGCAGGGCAGGGCATCCCCTGGGCAGGGTGGAGCGTGATCTCTGCGGCCTCGTCCTGCAGCTCCTTCCTTTCATTCTCAATCATCCTGCCCACGGTGGCCTCCTCTCAGGCCTGCATACTTACAACGGCGCATTGCCCGTGCTGCCCCTCTGCAGGAAGTGTCCCTCTGTTTAGTTTGCAGCTGACTGATGCCGCCTCACCCTTCTCATCTCTTCTCAGGTGTCACTTGGTCAAGAAAGCGTCCCCTTACCTACTCAACTCATCACGTCCCCCTACCGTAGCTCACGTGACACCACGCACCTCTCGCTTATGGCCGTCGTCGCCTTTCACATCCAGTTTCAGGTAGGTAAGTTTACCCCGTGGTCCGTGAGGAAGAAGAGATCACGCCTGTTTTGCTTACTCTTGATTCCCAGCGACTAGCCCGGTTACTGATAACCTCTGTTAGAGGAGAGAAAGGAATGCACCCAATCCCTGGTGAAGCCCTGACCGTTTTCCTTTCTAGTGTCCCTCGTACTCCTCCCTGCCATCTGTGTCGCCCTTACTCCGCGTCTACCGTTTATGAGTTTACACCTGGGTTACGGTGACTGCTTCGGAGAATCGCATGCCTTTCTACCTCCCTCGCTGCGACCTCTCCCACGCCTCCCAGGGCTCTTGGGTTATGCCCTTGCCCTCTTCCGAGCCGTCCGTGGCACCCGCTGTCATCCCCATACGGCCAAGCTCCTAAGACTGACACTCAAGGCCCTCCGTAATTTGGCTTCAGTTTCACTTTCTAGACGTTTCAAGGAAGAGCGGGGTCTAAATATCTGTGCACCTCTGCTCCGTTTCATATCTACCCACGAGGTTAATTTTTTTGTTTCTTCCAGTCCACCTATTTTGGACCTCCTTCTCTGCGAAGACTTCACTGAGAATCCAAGCGATTTGTGGATCCCTTCTCTCCCCTGAAGCTGTAAACAGTTTAACAAGACATGTGCGGAACTGCCGTAAGGTAATCTACATCTTGTCTCCCTCTCTGGTATCTAACCTCCCTGCGAATGGGGGTACGTCTCCGTGTTCTGTGCGGTTTTCAGCACGGTACTCTCTGCACGTAGTGGATATTTGCTTTGGTAAGTGGACGAATAAGTGAATGAGTCACCAAGATAAGGGTATTGTCTCATTCTTTCTCGCTTTTTCCACTTTCAAGTTTCTTTAGTTAGTTTCCTCAGACAAAAGGTTTCTTTGTAGCTACACAGTGGCCAGGTCCACAGAATGTTGCAGATAGCTGCTGAAAACATCCCTCCTCCACTTGAGAATGGCTTGCTCTCCCTCTCAAGCGGAGAGAGCTGGGATTCGATATTTAATTAAGTGCCTCTGTTCACTTGGCATTTAGAGGCACTAGGGGGCGTTAGTGCTCTACAGCCGGTGAAATGCCTGTTTCGTTTGTGATTTTCCTTTGTGGAAAACAACTATCCACAGAGTGTTTTGTGCCAATTTTCCATCCTTTTAGATTGTCGGAAAGCATTTTACCTACGTAGAAACAGAAAACGAATAGAAAGAGCGTTGCTTTGCGTTTAATAAAAGCTTAGGGTGGTCTCGGTGGTACGTTAGTGAAGTTATCTGGGGACACCTTAGCCACGTACATTGTGTTGGAGAGGCACCGAGAATTCAGGAGTTCTCAAAGTTCGAGGACACAGTTGCCTTACACGTAGGCTCGGTGGCAGCCGTGGACATGGCAGTGATTTGGAGAATGTTGTATTAGTCGGCTCTTGCTGTGATAATGCTTTGCAACAAATCTCCCCAAAACTCACTTACGTAAAGAAGAATCTAGTTTCCTCGGACCTGTGGGCTAGCTGCAGCGGCTCTCTTGTAGACCTCTCGATGGCGGGTGTTGCTCCATGCCGTGGGTCAGTTTGAGGTCTGTCCCGCACACCTTACCGTGGAGCCCAACTGTGAGGCTGCAGGTCCCCGTCTTCTCGCAGAGTTCACTGGAAGGTAAGAGGTGAGCCCAACCACACAAGGCCACGTAAGGCCTCTGCGACTCATTGAAGGCCATCGTGTCTTCCCTTGGCCTCCTGGGAACCCCCTGGCCCCAGGATGCAGCTTCCGTAGCCCAGGGCAACCGGCGGAGGGGGGCGGGCGGGGCTGCAGGAGGGTGGAATGCCGAGGTCACAGAGGGTGTGGGTGTGGCCACCTCTGCTGTGACTGAACCAAGGGCAGGGGGGCAGGGCGTCCAGGGCAGGGCCCTCAGAGCCCGGTAGGCCCAGGGGGGCGGCGCAAGCACCTAGGCCCAGGCCTAAGAGCGCCTTCTTGGTCTGCCGCGGCAGGCCGGCCTCTCGCCTTGCCACTCAGGCCGCCCTCCCACTTGAAGTGTGTGTGGCACGCGTCCGCGGAGTACACCTCGCTGCACAGGTAGCCGTGGGACTGGGCGTCGTAGCTTCCTGCGGGGCGGCCGGAGGTCCCGCAGGCGGGTGGGTCCCTGGCACAGACGCGCGGAGCGGCTCCCGCCCGGCCCCCCTGAGAACCGTCGCCGTTCCGTAAGGCGGGGCGCCTGCTTCAGAATGTAAATCACGTGTCCGCTCTATGGATACGCTGTTTAGTTTACCAGGCAAGACTTTCTTGGTGAAAGAAGCAGCGTTGGCTTGCATTCTCGAGCAGGCTTCTCATCTGGCTGTGCCCTGGTACGCTCTCTCTGGGTGTGCTAGTCCGCAGGGCAGGGCATCCCCTGGGCAGGGTGGAGCGTGATCTCTGCGGCCTCGTCCTGCAGCTCCTTCCTTTCATTCTCAATCATCCTGCCCACGGTGGCCTCCTCTCAGGCCTGCATACTTACAACGGCGCATTGCCCGTGCTGCCCCTCTGCAGGAAGTGTCCCTCTGTTTAGTTTGCAGCTGACTGATGCCGCCTCACCCTTCTCATCTCTTCTCAGGTGTCACTTGGTCAAGAAAGCGTCCCCTTACCTACTCAACTCATCACGTCCCCCTACCGTAGCTCACGTGACACCACGCACCTCTCGCTTATGGCCGTCGTCGCCTTTCACATCCAGTTTCAGGTAGGTAAGTTTACCCCGTGGTCCGTGAGGAAGAAGAGATCACGCCTGTTTTGCTTACTCTTGATTCCCAGCGACTAGCCCGGTTACTGATAACCTCTGTTAGAGGAGAGAAAGGAATGCACCCAATCCCTGGTGAAGCCCTGACCGTTTTCCTTTCTAGTGTCCCTCGTACTCCTCCCTGCCATCTGTGTCGCCCTTACTCCGCGTCTACCGTTTATGAGTTTACACCTGGGTTACGGTGACTGCTTCGGAGAATCGCATGCCTTTCTACCTCCCTCGCTGCGACCTCTCCCACGCCTCCCAGGGCTCTTGGGTTATGCCCTTGCCCTCTTCCGAGCCGTCCGTGGCACCCGCTGTCATCCCCATACGGCCAAGCTCCTAAGACTGACACTCTAGGCCCTCCGTAATTTGGCTTCAGTTTCACTTTCTAGACGTTTCAAGGAAGAGCGGGGTCTAAATATCTGTGCACCTCTGCTCCATTTCATATCTACCCACGAGGTTAATTTTTTTGTTTCTTCCAGTCCACCTATTTTGGACCTCCTTCTCTGCGAAGACTTCACTGAGAATCCAAGCGATTTGTGGATCCCTTCTCTCCCCTGAAGCTGTAAACAGTTTAACAAGACATGTGCGGAACTGCCGTAAGGTAATCTACATCTTGTCTCCCTCTCTGGTATCTAACCTCCCCGCGAATGGGGGTACGTCTCCGTGTTCTGTGCGGTTTTCAGCACGGTACTCTCTGCACGTAGTGGATATTTGCTTTGGTAAGTGGACGAATAAGTGAATGAGTCACCAAGATAAGGGTATTGTCTCATTCTTTCTCGCTTTTTCCACTTTCAAGTTTCTTTAGTTAGTTTCCTCAGACAAAAGGTTTCTTTGTAGCTACACAGTGGCCAGGTCCACAGAATGTTGCAGATAGCTGCTGAAAACATCCCTCCTCCACTTGAGAATGGCTTGCTCTCCCTCTCAAGCGGAGAGAGCTGGGATTCGATATTTAATTAAGTGCCTCTGTTCACTTGGCATTTAGAGGCACTAGGGGGCGTTAGTGCTCTACAGCCGGTGAAATGCCTGTTTCGTTTGTGATTTTCCTTTGTGGAAAACAACTATCCACAGAGTGTTTTGTGCCAATTTTCCATCCTTTTAGATTGTCGGAAAGCATTTTACCTACGTAGAAACAGAAAACGAATAGAAAGAGCGTTGCTTTGCGTTTAATAAAAGCTTAGGGTGGTCTCGGTGGTACGTTAGTGAAGTTATCTGGGGACACCTTAGCCACGTACATTGTGTTGGAGAGGCACCGAGAATTCAGGAGTTCTCAAAGTTCGAGGACACAGTTGCCTTACACGTAGGCTCGGTGGCAGCCGTGGACATGGCAGTGATTTGGAGAATGTTGTATTAGTCGGCTCTTGCTGTGATAATGCTTTGCAACAAATCTCCCCAAAACTCACTTACGTAAAGAAGAATCTAGTTTCCTCGGACCTGTGGGCTAGCTGCAGCGGCTGTCTTGTAGACCTCTCGATGGCGGGTGTTGCTCCATGCCGTGGGTCAGTTTGAGGTCTGTCCCGCACACCTTACCGTGGAGCCCAACTGTGAGGCTGCAGGTCCCCGTCTTCTCGCAGAGTTCACTGGAAGGTAAGAGGTGAGCCCAACCACACAAGGCCACGTAAGGCCTCTGCGACTCATTGAAGGCCATCGTGTCTTCCCTTGGCCTCCTGGGAACCCCCTGGCCCCAGGATGCAGCTTCCGTAGCCCAGGGCAACCGGCGGAGGGGGGCGGGCGGGGCTGCAGGAGGGTGGAATGCCGAGGTCACAGAGGGTGTGGGTGTGGCCACCTCTGCTGTGACTGAACCAAGGGCAGGGGGGCAGGGCGTCCAGGGCAGGGCCCTCAGAGCCCGGTAGGCCCAGGGGGGCGGCGCAAGCACCTAGGCCCAGGCCTAAGAGCGCCTTCTTGGTCTGCCGCGGCAGGCCGGCCTCTCGCCTTGCCACTCAGGCCGCCCTCCCACTTGAAGTGTGTGTGGCACGCGTCCGCGGAGTACACCTCGCTGCACAGGTAGCCGTGGGACTGGGCGTCGTAGCTTCCTGCGGGGCGGCCGGAGGTCCCGCAGGCGGGTGGGTCCCTGGCACAGACGCGCGGAGCGGCTCCCGCCCGGCCCCCCTGAGAACCGTCGCCGTTCCGTAAGGCGGGGCGCCTGCTTCAGAATGTAAATCACGTGTCCGCTCTATGGATACGCTGTTTAGTTTACCAGGCAAGACTTTCTTGGTGAAAGAAGCAGCGTTGGCTTGCATTCTCGAGCAGGCTTCTCATCTGGCTGTGCCCTGGTACGCTCTCTCTGGGTGTGCTAGTCCGCAGGGCAGGGCATCCCCTGGGCAGGGTGGAGCGTGATCTCTGCGGCCTCGTCCTGCAGCTCCTTCCTTTCATTCTCAATCATCCTGCCCACGGTGGCCTCCTCTCAGGCCTGCATACTTACAACGGCGCATTGCCCGTGCTGCCCCTCTGCAGGAAGTGTCCCTCTGTTTAGTTTGCAGCTGACTGATGCCGCCTCACCCTTCTCATCTCTTCTCAGGTGTCACTTGGTCAAGAAAGCGTCCCCTTACCTACTCAACTCATCACGTCCCCCTACCGTAGCTCACGTGACACCACGCACCTCTCGCTTATGGCCGTCGTCGCCTTTCACATCCAGTTTCAGGTAGGTAAGTTTACCCCGTGGTCCGTGAGGAAGAAGAGATCACGCCTGTTTTGCTTACTCTTGATTCCCAGCGACTAGCCCGGTTACTGATAAACTCTGTTAGAGGAGAGAAAGGAATGCACCCAATCCCTGGTGAAGCCCTGACCGTTTTCCTTTCTAGTGTCCCTCGTACTCCTCCCTGCCATCTGTGTCGCCCTTACTCCGCGTCTACCGTTTATGAGTTTACACCTGGGTTACGGTGACTGCTTCGGAGAATCGCATGCCTTTCTACCTCCCTCGCTGCGACCTCTCCCACGCCTCCCAGGGCTCTTGGGTTATGCCCTTGCCCTCTTCCGAGCCGTCCGTGGCACCCGCTGTCATCCCCATACGGCCAAGCTCCTAAGACTGACACTCTAGGCCCTCCGTAATTTGGCTTCAGTTTCACTTTCTAGACGTTTCAAGGAAGAGCGGGGTCTAAATATCTGTGCACCTCTGCTCCGTTTCATATCTACCCACGAGGTTAATTTTTTTGTTTCTTCCAGTCCACCTATTTTGGACCTCCTTCTCTGCGAAGACTTCACTGAGAATCCAAGCGATTTGTGGATCCCTTCTCTCCCCTGAAGCTGTAAACAGTTTAACAAGACATGTGCGGAACTGCCGTAAGGTAATCTACATCTTGTCTCCCTCTCTGGTATCTAACCTCCCCGCGAATGGGGGTACGTCTCCGTGTTCTGTGCGGTTTTCAGCACGGTACTCTCTGCACGTAGTGGATATTTGCTTTGGTAAGTGGACGAATAAGTGAATGAGTCACCAAGATAAGGGTATTGTCTCATTCTTTCTCGCTTTTTCCACTTTCAAGTTTCTTTAGTTAGTTTCCTCAGACAAAAGGTTTCTTTGTAGCTACACAGTGGCCAGGTCCACAGAATGTTGCAGATAGCTGCTGAAAACATCCCTCCTCCACTTGAGAATGGCTTGCTCTCCCTCTCAAGCGGAGAGAGCTGGGATTCGATATTTAATTAAGTGCCTCTGTTCACTTGGCATTTAGAGGCACTAGGGGGCGTTAGTGCTCTACAGCCGGTGAAATGCCTGTTTCGTTTGTGATTTTCCTTTGTGGAAAACAACTATCCACAGAGTGTTTTGTGCCAATTTTCCATCCTTTTAGATTGTCGGAAAGCATTTTACCTACGTAGAAACAGAAAACGAATAGAAAGAGCGTTGCTTTGCGTTTAATAAAAGCTTAGGGTGGTCTCGGTGGTACGTTAGTGAAGTTATCTGGGGACACCTTAGCCACGTACATTGTGTTGGAGAGGCACCGAGAATTCAGGAGTTCTCAAAGTTCGAGGACACAGTTGCCTTACACGTAGGCTCGGTGGCAGCCGTGGACATGGCAGTGATTTGGAGAATGTTGTATTAGTCGGCTCTTGCTGTGATAATGCTTTGCAACAAATCTCCCCAAAACTCACTTACGTAAAGAAGAATCTAGTTTCCTCGGACCTGTGGGCTAGCTGCAGCGGCTGTCTTGTAGACCTCTCGATGGCGGGTGTTGCTCCATGCCGTGGGTCAGTTTGAGGTCTGTCCCGCACACCTTACCGTGGAGCCCAACTGTGAGGCTGCAGGTCCCCGTCTTCTCGCAGAGTTCACTGGAAGGTAAGAGGTGAGCCCAACCACACAAGGCCACGTAAGGCCTCTGGGACTCATTGAAGGCCATCGTGTCTTCCCTTGGCCTCCTGGGAACCCCCTGGCCCCAGGATGCAGCTTCCGTAGCCCAGGGCAACCGGCGGAGGGGGGCGGGCGGGGCTGCAGGAGGGTGGAATGCCGAGGTCACAGAGGGTGTGGGTGTGGCCACCTCTGCTGTGACTGAACCAAGGGCAGGGGGGCAGGGCGTCCAGGGCAGGGCCCTCAGAGCCCGGTAGGCCCAGGGGGGCGGCGCAAGCACCTAGGCCCAGGCCTAAGAGCGCCTTCTTGGTCTGCCGCGGCAGGCCGGCCTCTCGCCTTGCCACTCAGGCCGCCCTCCCACTTGAAGTGTGTGTGGCACGCGTCCGCGGAGTACACCTCGCTGCACAGGTAGCCGTGGGACTGGGCGTCGTAGCTTCCTGCGGGGCGGCCGGAGGTCCCGCAGGCGGGTGGGTCCCTGGCACAGACGCGCGGAGCGGCTCCCGCCCGGCCCCCCTGAGAACCGTCGCCGTTCCGTAAGGCGGGGCGCCTGCTTCAGAATGTAAATCACGTGTCCGCTCTATGGATACGCTGTTTAGTTTACCAGGCAAGACTTTCTTGGTGAAAGAAGCAGCGTTGGCTTGCATTCTCGAGCAGGCTTCTCATCTGGCTGTGCCCTGGTACGCTCTCTCTGGGTGTGCTAGTCCGCAGGGCAGGGCATCCCCTGGGCAGGGTGGAGCGTGATCTCTGCGGCCTCGTCCTGCAGCTCCTTCCTTTCATTCTCAATCATCCTGCCCACGGTGGCCTCCTCTCAGGCCTGCATACTTACAACGGCGCATTGCCCGTGCTGCCCCTCTGCAGGAAGTGTCCCTCTGTTTAGTTTGCAGCTGACTGATGCCGCCTCACCCTTCTCATCTCTTCTCAGGTGTCACTTGGTCAAGAAAGCGTCCCCTTACCTACTCAACTCATCACGTCCCCCTACCGTAGCTCACGTGACACCACGCACCTCTCGCTTATGGCCGTCGTCGCCTTTCACATCCAGTTTCAGGTAGGTAAGTTTACCCCGTGGTCCGTGAGGAAGAAGAGATCACGCCTGTTTTGCTTACTCTTGATTCCCAGCGACTAGCCCGGTTACTGATAACCTCTGTTAGAGGAGAGAAAGGAATGCACCCAATCCCTGGTGAAGCCCTGACCGTTTTCCTTTCTAGTGTCCCTCGTACTCCTCCCTGCCATCTGTGTCGCCCTTGCTCCGCGTCTACCGTTTATGAGTTTACACCTGGGTTACGGTGACTGCTTCGGAGAATCGCATGCCTTTCTACCTCCCTCGCTGCGACCTCTCCCACGCCTCCCAGGGCTCTTGGGTTATGCCCTTGCCCTCTTCCGAGCCGTCCGTGGCACCCGCTGTCATCCCCATACGGCCAAGCTCCTAAGACTGACACTCAAGGCCCTCCGTAATTTGGCTTCAGTTTCACTTTCTAGACGTTTCAAGGAAGAGCGGGGTCTAAATATCTGTGCACCTCTGCTCCGTTTCATATCTACCCACGAGGTTAATTTTTTTGTTTCTTCCAGTCCACCTATTTTGGACCTCCTTCTCTGCGAAGACTTCACTGAGAATCCAAGCGATTTGTGGATCCCTTCTCTCCCCTGAAGCTGTAAACAGTTTAACAAGACATGTGCGGAACTGCCGTAAGGTAATCTACATCTTGTCTCCCTCTCTGGTATCTAACCTCCCCGCGAGTGGGGGTACGTCTCCGTGTTCTGTGCGGTTTTCAGCACGGTACTCTCTGCACGTAGTGGATATTTGCTTTGGTAAGTGGACGAATAAGTGAATGAGTCACCAAGATAAGGGTATTGTCTCATTCTTTCTCGCTTTTTCCACTTTCAAGTTTCTTTAGTTAGTTTCCTCAGACAAAAGGTTTCTTTGTAGCTACACAGTGGCCAGGTCCACAGAATGTTGCAGATAGCTGCTGAAAACATCCCTCCTCCACTTGAGAATGGCTTGCTCTCCCTCTCAAGCGGAGAGAGCTGGGATTCGATATTTAATTAAGTGCCTCTGTTCACTTGGCATTTAGAGGCACTAGGGGGCGTTAGTGCTCTACAGCCGGTGAAATGCCTGTTTCGTTTGTGATTTTCCTTTGTGGAAAACAACTATCCACAGAGTGTTTTGTGCCAATTTTCCATCCTTTTAGATTGTCGGAAAGCATTTTACCTACGTAGAAACAGAAAACGAATAGAAAGAGCGTTGCTTTGCGTTTAATAAAAGCTTAGGGTGGTCTCGGTGGTACGTTAGTGAAGTTATCTGGGGACACCTTAGCCACGTACATTGTGTTGGAGAGGCACCGAGAATTCAGGAGTTCTCAAAGTTCGAGGACACAGTTGCCTTACACGTAGGCTCGGTGGCAGCCGTGGACATGGCAGTGATTTGGAGAATGTTGTATTAGTCGGCTCTTGCTGTGATAATGCTTTGCAACAAATCTCCCCAAAACTCACTTACGTAAAGAAGAATCTAGTTTCCTCGGACCTGTGGGCTAGCTGCAGCGGCTCTCTTGTAGACCTCTCGATGGCGGGTGTTGCTCCATGCCGTGGGTCAGTTTGAGGTCTGTCCCGCACACCTTACCGTGGAGCCCAACTGTGAGGCTGCAGGTCCCCGTCTTCTCGCAGAGTTCACTGGAAGGTAAGAGGTGAGCCCAACCACACAAGGCCACGTAAGGCCTCTGGGACTCATTGAAGGCCATCGTGTCTTCCCTTGGCCTCCTGGGAACCCCCTGGCCCCAGGATGCAGCTTCCGTAGCCCAGGGCAACCGGCGGAGGGGGGCGGGCGGGGCTGCAGGAGGGTGGAATGCCGAGGTCACAGAGGGTGTGGGTGTGGCCACCTCTGCTGTGACTGAACCAAGGGCAGGGGGGCAGGGCGTCCAGGGCAGGGCCCTCAGAGCCCGGTAGGCCCAGGGGGGCGGCGCAAGCACCTAGGCCCAGGCCTAAGAGCGCCTTCTTGGTCTGCCGCGGCAGGCCGGCCTCTCGCCTTGCCACTCAGGCCGCCCTCCCACTTGAAGTGTGTGTGGCACGCGTCCGCGGAGTACACCTCGCTGCACAGGTAGCCGTGGGACTGGGCGTCGTAGCTTCCTGCGGGGCGGCCGGAGGTCCCGCAGGCGGGTGGGTCCCTGGCACAGACGCGCGGAGCGGCTCCCGCCCGGCCCCCCTGAGAACCGTCGCCGTTCCGTAAGGCGGGGCGCCTGCTTCAGAATGTAAATCACGTGTCCGCTCTATGGATACGCTGTTTAGTTTACCAGGCAAGACTTTCTTGGTGAAAGAAGCAGCGTTGGCTTGCATTCTCGAGCAGGCTTCTCATCTGGCTGTGCCCTGGTACGCTCTCTCTGGGTGTGCTAGTCCGCAGGGCAGGGCATCCCCTGGGCAGGGTGGAGCGTGATCTCTGCGGCCTCGTCCTGCAGCTCCTTCCTTTCATTCTCAATCATCCTGCCCACGGTGGCCTCCTCTCAGGCCTGCATACTTACAACGGCGCATTGCCCGTGCTGCCCCTCTGCAGGAAGTGTCCCTCTGTTTAGTTTGCAGCTGACTGATGCCGCCTCACCCTTCTCATCTCTTCTCAGGTGTCACTTGGTCAAGAAAGCGTCCCCTTACCTACTCAACTCATCACGTCCCCCTACCGTAGCTCACGTGACACCACGCACCTCTCGCTTATGGCCGTCGTCGCCTTTCACATCCAGTTTCAGGTAGGTAAGTTTACCCCGTGGTCCGTGAGGAAGAAGAGATCACGCCTGTTTTGCTTACTCTTGATTCCCAGCGACTAGCCCGGTTACTGATAACCTCTGTTAGAGGAGAGAAAGGAATGCACCCAATCCCTGGTGAAGCCCTGACCGTTTTCCTTTCTAGTGTCCCTCGTACTCCTCCCTGCCATCTGTGTCGCCCTTGCTCCGCGTCTACCGTTTATGAGTTTACACCTGGGTTACGGTGACTGCTTCGGAGAATCGCATGCCTTTCTACCTCCCTCGCTGCGACCTCTCCCACGCCTCCCAGGGCTCTTGGGTTATGCCCTTGCCCTCTTCCGAGCCGTCCGTGGCACCCGCTGTCATCCCCATACGGCCAAGCTCCTAAGACTGACACTCAAGGCCCTCCGTAATTTGGCTTCAGTTTCACTTTCTAGACGTTTCAAGGAAGAGCGGGGTCTAAATATCTGTGCACCTCTGCTCCGTTTCATATCTACCCACGAGGTTAATTTTTTTGTTTCTTCCAGTCCACCTATTTTGGACCTCCTTCTCTGCGAAGACTTCACTGAGAATCCAAGCGATTTGTGGATCCCTTCTCTCCCCTGAAGCTGTAAACAGTTTAACAAGACATGTGCGGAACTGCCGTAAGGTAATCTACATCTTGTCTCCCTCTCTGGTATCTAACCTCCCCGCGAGTGGGGGTACGTCTCCGTGTTCTGTGCGGTTTTCAGCACGGTACTCTCTGCACGTAGTGGATATTTGCTTTGGTAAGTGGACGAATAAGTGAATGAGTCACCAAGATAAGGGTATTGTCTCATTCTTTCTCGCTTTTTCCACTTTCAAGTTTCTTTAGTTAGTTTCCTCAGACAAAAGGTTTCTTTGTAGCTACACAGTGGCCAGGTCCACAGAATGTTGCAGATAGCTGCTGAAAACATCCCTCCTCCACTTGAGAATGGCTTGCTCTCCCTCTCAAGCGGAGAGAGCTGGGATTCGATATTTAATTAAGTGCCTCTGTTCACTTGGCATTTAGAGGCACTAGGGGGCGTTAGTGCTCTACAGCCGGTGAAATGCCTGTTTCGTTTGTGATTTTCCTTTGTGGAAAACAACTATCCACAGAGTGTTTTGTGCCAATTTTCCATCCTTTTAGATTGTCGGAAAGCATTTTACCTACGTAGAAACAGAAAACGAATAGAAAGAGCGTTGCTTTGCGTTTAATAAAAGCTTAGGGTGGTCTCGGTGGTACGTTAGTGAAGTTATCTGGGGACACCTTAGCCACGTACATTGTGTTGGAGAGGCACCGAGAATTCAGGAGTTCTCAAAGTTCGAGGACACAGTTGCCTTACACGTAGGCTCGGTGGCAGCCGTGGACATGGCAGTGATTTGGAGAATGTTGTATTAGTCGGCTCTTGCTGTGATAATGCTTTGCAACAAATCTCCCCAAAACTCACTTACGTAAAGAAGAATCTAGTTTCCTCGGACCTGTGGGCTAGCTGCAGCGGCTCTCTTGTAGACCTCTCGATGGCGGGTGTTGCTCCATGCCGTGGGTCAGTTTGAGGTCTGTCCCGCACACCTTACCGTGGAGCCCAACTGTGAGGCTGCAGGTCCCCGTCTTCTCGCAGAGTTCACTGGAAGGTAAGAGGTGAGCCCAACCACACAAGGCCACGTAAGGCCTCTGGGACTCATTGAAGGCCATCGTGTCTTCCCTTGGCCTCCTGGGAACCCCCTGGCCCCAGGATGCAGCTTCCGTAGCCCAGGGCAACCGGCGGAGGGGGGCGGGCGGGGCTGCAGGAGGGTGGAATGCCGAGGTCACAGAGGGTGTGGGTGTGGCCACCTCTGCTGTGACTGAACCAAGGGCAGGGGGGCAGGGCGTCCAGGGCAGGGCCCTCAGAGCCCGGTAGGCCCAGGGGGGCGGCGCAAGCACCTAGGCCCAGGCCTAAGAGCGCCTTCTTGGTCTGCCGCGGCAGGCCGGCCTCTCGCCTTGCCACTCAGGCCGCCCTCCCACTTGAAGTGTGTGTGGCACGCGTCCGCGGAGTACACCTCGCTGCACAGGTAGCCGTGGGACTGGGCGTCGTAGCTTCCTGCGGGGCGGCCGGAGGTCCCGCAGGCGGGTGGGTCCCTGGCACAGACGCGCGGAGCGGCTCCCGCCCGGCCCCCCTGAGAACCGTCGCCGTTCCGTAAGGCGGGGCGCCTGCTTCAGAATGTAAATCACGTGTCCGCTCTATGGATACGCTGTTTAGTTTACCAGGCAAGACTTTCTTGGTGAAAGAAGCAGCGTTGGCTTGCATTCTCGAGCAGGCTTCTCATCTGGCTGTGCCCTGGTACGCTCTCTCTGGGTGTGCTAGTCCGCAGGGCAGGGCATCCCCTGGGCAGGGTGGAGCGTGATCTCTGCGGCCTCGTCCTGCAGCTCCTTCCTTTCATTCTCAATCATCCTGCCCACGGTGGCCTCCTCTCAGGCCTGCATACTTACAACGGCGCATTGCCCGTGCTGCCCCTCTGCAGGAAGTGTCCCTCTGTTTAGTTTGCAGCTGACTGATGCCGCCTCACCCTTCTCATCTCTTCTCAGGTGTCACTTGGTCAAGAAAGCGTCCCCTTACCTACTCAACTCATCACGTCCCCCTACCGTAGCTCACGTGACACCACGCACCTCTCGCTTATGGCCGTCGTCGCCTTTCACATCCAGTTTCAGGTAGGTAAGTTTACCCCGTGGTCCGTGAGGAAGAAGAGATCACGCCTGTTTTGCTTACTCTTGATTCCCAGCGACTAGCCCGGTTACTGATAACCTCTGTTAGAGGAGAGAAAGGAATGCACCCAATCCCTGGTGAAGCCCTGACCGTTTTCCTTTCTAGTGTCCCTCGTACTCCTCCCTGCCATCTGTGTCGCCCTTGCTCCGCGTCTACCGTTTATGAGTTTACACCTGGGTTACGGTGACTGCTTCGGAGAATCGCATGCCTTTCTACCTCCCTCGCTGCGACCTCTCCCACGCCTCCCAGGGCTCTTGGGTTATGCCCTTGCCCTCTTCCGAGCCGTCCGTGGCACCCGCTGTCATCCCCATACGGCCAAGCTCCTAAGACTGACACTCAAGGCCCTCCGTAATTTGGCTTCAGTTTCACTTTCTAGACGTTTCAAGGAAGAGCGGGGTCTAAATATCTGTGCACCTCTGCTCCGTTTCATATCTACCCACGAGGTTAATTTTTTTGTTTCTTCCAGTCCACCTATTTTGGACCTCCTTCTCTGCGAAGACTTCACTGAGAATCCAAGCGATTTGTGGATCCCTTCTCTCCCCTGAAGCTGTAAACAGTTTAACAAGACATGTGCGGAACTGCCGTAAGGTAATCTACATCTTGTCTCCCTCTCTGGTATCTAACCTCCCCGCGAGTGGGGGTACGTCTCCGTGTTCTGTGCGGTTTTCAGCACGGTACTCTCTGCACGTAGTGGATATTTGCTTTGGTAAGTGGACGAATAAGTGAATGAGTCACCAAGATAAGGGTATTGTCTCATTCTTTCTCGCTTTTTCCACTTTCAAGTTTCTTTAGTTAGTTTCCTCAGACAAAAGGTTTCTTTGTAGCTACACAGTGGCCAGGTCCACAGAATGTTGCAGATAGCTGCTGAAAACATCCCTCCTCCACTTGAGAATGGCTTGCTCTCCCTCTCAAGCGGAGAGAGCTGGGATTCGATATTTAATTAAGTGCCTCTGTTCACTTGGCATTTAGAGGCACTAGGGGGCGTTAGTGCTCTACAGCCGGTGAAATGCCTGTTTCGTTTGTGATTTTCCTTTGTGGAAAACAACTATCCACAGAGTGTTTTGTGCCAATTTTCCATCCTTTTAGATTGTCGGAAAGCATTTTACCTACGTAGAAACAGAAAACGAATAGAAAGAGCGTTGCTTTGCGTTTAATAAAAGCTTAGGGTGGTCTCGGTGGTACGTTAGTGAAGTTATCTGGGGACACCTTAGCCACGTACATTGTGTTGGAGAGGCACCGAGAATTCAGGAGTTCTCAAAGTTCGAGGACACAGTTGCCTTACACGTAGGCTCGGTGGCAGCCGTGGACATGGCAGTGATTTGGAGAATGTTGTATTAGTCGGCTCTTGCTGTGATAATGCTTTGCAACAAATCTCCCCAAAACTCACTTACGTAAAGAAGAATCTAGTTTCCTCGGACCTGTGGGCTAGCTGCAGCGGCTCTCTTGTAGACCTCTCGATGGCGGGTGTTGCTCCATGCCGTGGGTCAGTTTGAGGTCTGTCCCGCACACCTTACCGTGGAGCCCAACTGTGAGGCTGCAGGTCCCCGTCTTCTCGCAGAGTTCACTGGAAGGTAAGAGGTGAGCCCAACCACACAAGGCCACGTAAGGCCTCTGGGACTCATTGAAGGCCATCGTGTCTTCCCTTGGCCTCCTGGGAACCCCCTGGCCCCAGGATGCAGCTTCCGTAGCCCAGGGCAACCGGCGGAGGGGGGCGGGCGGGGCTGCAGGAGGGTGGAATGCCGAGGTCACAGAGGGTGTGGGTGTGGCCACCTCTGCTGTGACTGAACCAAGGGCAGGGGGGCAGGGCGTCCAGGGCAGGGCCCTCAGAGCCCGGTAGGCCCAGGGGGGCGGCGCAAGCACCTAGGCCCAGGCCTAAGAGCGCCTTCTTGGTCTGCCGCGGCAGGCCGGCCTCTCGCCTTGCCACTCAGGCCGCCCTCCCACTTGAAGTGTGTGTGGCACGCGTCCGCGGAGTACACCTCGCTGCACAGGTAGCCGTGGGACTGGGCGTCGTAGCTTCCTGCGGGGCGGCCGGAGGTCCCGCAGGCGGGTGGGTCCCTGGCACAGACGCGCGGAGCGGCTCCCGCCCGGCCCCCCTGAGAACCGTCGCCGTTCCGTAAGGCGGGGCGCCTGCTTCAGAATGTAAATCACGTGTCCGCTCTATGGATACGCTGTTTAGTTTACCAGGCAAGACTTTCTTGGTGAAAGAAGCAGCGTTGGCTTGCATTCTCGAGCAGGCTTCTCATCTGGCTGTGCCCTGGTACGCTCTCTCTGGGTGTGCTAGTCCGCAGGGCAGGGCATCCCCTGGGCAGGGTGGAGCGTGATCTCTGCGGCCTCGTCCTGCAGCTCCTTCCTTTCATTCTCAATCATCCTGCCCACGGTGGCCTCCTCTCAGGCCTGCATACTTACAACGGCGCATTGCCCGTGCTGCCCCTCTGCAGGAAGTGTCCCTCTGTTTAGTTTGCAGCTGACTGATGCCGCCTCACCCTTCTCATCTCTTCTCAGGTGTCACTTGGTCAAGAAAGCGTCCCCTTACCTACTCAACTCATCACGTCCCCCTACCGTAGCTCACGTGACACCACGCACCTCTCGCTTATGGCCGTCGTCGCCTTTCACATCCAGTTTCAGGTAGGTAAGTTTACCCCGTGGTCCGTGAGGAAGAAGAGATCACGCCTGTTTTGCTTACTCTTGATTCCCAGCGACTAGCCCGGTTACTGATAACCTCTGTTAGAGGAGAGAAAGGAATGCACCCAATCCCTGGTGAAGCCCTGACCGTTTTCCTTTCTAGTGTCCCTCGTACTCCTCCCTGCCATCTGTGTCGCCCTTGCTCCGCGTCTACCGTTTATGAGTTTACACCTGGGTTACGGTGACTGCTTCGGAGAATCGCATGCCTTTCTACCTCCCTCGCTGCGACCTCTCCCACGCCTCCCAGGGCTCTTGGGTTATGCCCTTGCCCTCTTCCGAGCCGTCCGTGGCACCCGCTGTCATCCCCATACGGCCAAGCTCCTAAGACTGACACTCAAGGCCCTCCGTAATTTGGCTTCAGTTTCACTTTCTAGACGTTTCAAGGAAGAGCGGGGTCTAAATATCTGTGCACCTCTGCTCCGTTTCATATCTACCCACGAGGTTAATTTTTTTGTTTCTTCCAGTCCACCTATTTTGGACCTCCTTCTCTGCGAAGACTTCACTGAGAATCCAAGCGATTTGTGGATCCCTTCTCTCCCCTGAAGCTGTAAACAGTTTAACAAGACATGTGCGGAACTGCCGTAAGGTAATCTACATCTTGTCTCCCTCTCTGGTATCTAACCTCCCCGCGAGTGGGGGTACGTCTCCGTGTTCTGTGCGGTTTTCAGCACGGTACTCTCTGCACGTAGTGGATATTTGCTTTGGTAAGTGGACGAATAAGTGAATGAGTCACCAAGATAAGGGTATTGTCTCATTCTTTCTCGCTTTTTCCACTTTCAAGTTTCTTTAGTTAGTTTCCTCAGACAAAAGGTTTCTTTGTAGCTACACAGTGGCCAGGTCCACAGAATGTTGCAGATAGCTGCTGAAAACATCCCTCCTCCACTTGAGAATGGCTTGCTCTCCCTCTCAAGCGGAGAGAGCTGGGATTCGATATTTAATTAAGTGCCTCTGTTCACTTGGCATTTAGAGGCACTAGGGGGCGTTAGTGCTCTACAGCCGGTGAAATGCCTGTTTCGTTTGTGATTTTCCTTTGTGGAAAACAACTATCCACAGAGTGTTTTGTGCCAATTTTCCATCCTTTTAGATTGTCGGAAAGCATTTTACCTACGTAGAAACAGAAAACGAATAGAAAGAGCGTTGCTTTGCGTTTAATAAAAGCTTAGGGTGGTCTCGGTGGTACGTTAGTGAAGTTATCTGGGGACACCTTAGCCACGTACATTGTGTTGGAGAGGCACCGAGAATTCAGGAGTTCTCAAAGTTCGAGGACACAGTTGCCTTACACGTAGGCTCGGTGGCAGCCGTGGACATGGCAGTGATTTGGAGAATGTTGTATTAGTCGGCTCTTGCTGTGATAATGCTTTGCAACAAATCTCCCCAAAACTCACTTACGTAAAGAAGAATCTAGTTTCCTCGGACCTGTGGGCTAGCTGCAGCGGCTCTCTTGTAGACCTCTCGATGGCGGGTGTTGCTCCATGCCGTGGGTCAGTTTGAGGTCTGTCCCGCACACCTTACCGTGGAGCCCAACTGTGAGGCTGCAGGTCCCCGTCTTCTCGCAGAGTTCACTGGAAGGTAAGAGGTGAGCCCAACCACACAAGGCCACGTAAGGCCTCTGGGACTCATTGAAGGCCATCGTGTCTTCCCTTGGCCTCCTGGGAACCCCCTGGCCCCAGGATGCAGCTTCCGTAGCCCAGGGCAACCGGCGGAGGGGGGCGGGCGGGGCTGCAGGAGGGTGGAATGCCGAGGTCACAGAGGGTGTGGGTGTGGCCACCTCTGCTGTGACTGAACCAAGGGCAGGGGGGCAGGGCGTCCAGGGCAGGGCCCTCAGAGCCCGGTAGGCCCAGGGGGGCGGCGCAAGCACCTAGGCCCAGGCCTAAGAGCGCCTTCTTGGTCTGCCGCGGCAGGCCGGCCTCTCGCCTTGCCACTCAGGCCGCCCTCCCACTTGAAGTGTGTGTGGCACGCGTCCGCGGAGTACACCTCGCTGCACAGGTAGCCGTGGGACTGGGCGTCGTAGCTTCCTGCGGGGCGGCCGGAGGTCCCGCAGGCGGGTGGGTCCCTGGCACAGACGCGCGGAGCGGCTCCCGCCCGGCCCCCCTGAGAACCGTCGCCGTTCCGTAAGGCGGGGCGCCTGCTTCAGAATGTAAATCACGTGTCCGCTCTATGGATACGCTGTTTAGTTTACCAGGCAAGACTTTCTTGGTGAAAGAAGCAGCGTTGGCTTGCATTCTCGAGCAGGCTTCTCATCTGGCTGTGCCCTGGTACGCTCTCTCTGGGTGTGCTAGTCCGCAGGGCAGGGCATCCCCTGGGCAGGGTGGAGCGTGATCTCTGCGGCCTCGTCCTGCAGCTCCTTCCTTTCATTCTCAATCATCCTGCCCACGGTGGCCTCCTCTCAGGCCTGCATACTTACAACGGCGCATTGCCCGTGCTGCCCCTCTGCAGGAAGTGTCCCTCTGTTTAGTTTGCAGCTGACTGATGCCGCCTCACCCTTCTCATCTCTTCTCAGGTGTCACTTGGTCAAGAAAGCGTCCCCTTACCTACTCAACTCATCACGTCCCCCTACCGTAGCTCACGTGACACCACGCACCTCTCGCTTATGGCCGTCGTCGCCTTTCACATCCAGTTTCAGGTAGGTAAGTTTACCCCGTGGTCCGTGAGGAAGAAGAGATCACGCCTGTTTTGCTTACTCTTGATTCCCAGCGACTAGCCCGGTTACTGATAACCTCTGTTAGAGGAGAGAAAGGAATGCACCCAATCCCTGGTGAAGCCCTGACCGTTTTCCTTTCTAGTGTCCCTCGTACTCCTCCCTGCCATCTGTGTCGCCCTTACTCCGCGTCTACCGTTTATGAGTTTACACCTGGGTTACGGTGACTGCTTCGGAGAATCGCATGCCTTTCTACCTCCCTCGCTGCGACCTCTCCCACGCCTCCCAGGGCTCTTGGGTTATGCCCTTGCCCTCTTCCGAGCCGTCCGTGGCACCCGCTGTCATCCCCATACGGCCAAGCTCCTAAGACTGACACTCTAGGCCCTCCGTAATTTGGCTTCAGTTTCACTTTCTAGACGTTTCAAGGAAGAGCGGGGTCTAAATATCTGTGCACCTCTGCTCCGTTTCATATCTACCCACGAGGTTAATTTTTTTGTTTCTTCCAGTCCACCTATTTTGGACCTCCTTCTCTGCGAAGACTTCACTGAGAATCCAAGCGATTTGTGGATCCCTTCTCTCCCCTGAAGCTGTAAACAGTTTAACAAGACATGTGCGGAACTGCCGTAAGGTAATCTACATCTTGTCTCCCTCTCTGGTATCTAACCTCCCCGCGAATGGGGGTACGTCTCCGTGTTCTGTGCGGTTTTCAGCACGGTACTCTCTGCACGTAGTGGATATTTGCTTTGGTAAGTGGACGAATAAGTGAATGAGTCACCAAGATAAGGGTATTGTCTCATTCTTTCTCGCTTTTTCCACTTTCAAGTTTCTTTAGTTAGTTTCCTCAGACAAAAGGTTTCTTTGTAGCTACACAGTGGCCAGGTCCACAGAATGTTGCAGATAGCTGCTGAAAACATCCCTCCTCCACTTGAGAATGGCTTGCTCTCCCTCTCAAGCGGAGAGAGCTGGGATTCGATATTTAATTAAGTGCCTCTGTTCACTTGGCATTTAGAGGCACTAGGGGGCGTTAGTGCTCTACAGCCGGTGAAATGCCTGTTTCGTTTGTGATTTTCCTTTGTGGAAAACAACTATCCACAGAGTGTTTTGTGCCAATTTTCCATCCTTTTAGATTGTCGGAAAGCATTTTACCTACGTAGAAACAGAAAACGAATAGAAAGAGCGTTGCTTTGCGTTTAATAAAAGCTTAGGGTGGTCTCGGTGGTACGTTAGTGAAGTTATCTGGGGACACCTTAGCCACGTACATTGTGTTGGAGAGGCACCGAGAATTCAGGAGTTCTCAAAGTTCGAGGACACAGTTGCCTTACACGTAGGCTCGGTGGCAGCCGTGGACATGGCAGTGATTTGGAGAATGTTGTATTAGTCGGCTCTTGCTGTGATAATGCTTTGCAACAAATCTCCCCAAAACTCACTTACGTAAAGAAGAATCTAGTTTCCTCGGACCTGTGGGCTAGCTGCAGCGGCTCTCTTGTAGACCTCTCGATGGCGGGTGTTGCTCCATGCCGTGGGTCAGTTTGAGGTCTGTCCCGCACACCTTACCGTGGAGCCCAACTGTGAGGCTGCAGGTCCCCGTCTTCTCGCAGAGTTCACTGGAAGGTAAGAGGTGAGCCCAACCACACAAGGCCACGTAAGGCCTCTGGGACTCATTGAAGGCCATCGTGTCTTCCCTTGGCCTCCTGGGAACCCCCTGGCCCCAGGATGCAGCTTCCGTAGCCCAGGGCAACCGGCGGAGGGGGGCGGGCGGGGCTGCAGGAGGGTGGAATGCCGAGGTCACAGAGGGTGTGGGTGTGGCCACCTCTGCTGTGACTGAACCAAGGGCAGGGGGGCAGGGCGTCCAGGGCAGGGCCCTCAGAGCCCGGTAGGCCCAGGGGGGCGGCGCAAGCACCTAGGCCCAGGCCTAAGAGCGCCTTCTTGGTCTGCCGCGGCAGGCCGGCCTCTCGCCTTGCCACTCAGGCCGCCCTCCCACTTGAAGTGTGTGTGGCACGCGTCCGCGGAGTACACCTCGCTGCACAGGTAGCCGTGGGACTGGGCGTCGTAGCTTCCTGCGGGGCGGCCGGAGGTCCCGCAGGCGGGTGGGTCCCTGGCACAGACGCGCGGAGCGGCTCCCGCCCGGCCCCCCTGAGAACCGTCGCCGTTCCGTAAGGCGGGGCGCCTGCTTCAGAATGTAAATCACGTGTCCGCTCTATGGATACGCTGTTTAGTTTACCAGGCAAGACTTTCTTGGTGAAAGAAGCAGCGTTGGCTTGCATTCTCGAGCAGGCTTCTCATCTGGCTGTGCCCTGGTACGCTCTCTCTGGGTGTGCTAGTCCGCAGGGCAGGGCATCCCCTGGGCAGGGTGGAGCGTGATCTCTGCGGCCTCGTCCTGCAGCTCCTTCCTTTCATTCTCAATCATCCTGCCCACGGTGGCCTCCTCTCAGGCCTGCATACTTACAACGGCGCATTGCCCGTGCTGCCCCTCTGCAGGAAGTGTCCCTCTGTTTAGTTTGCAGCTGACTGATGCCGCCTCACCCTTCTCATCTCTTCTCAGGTGTCACTTGGTCAAGAAAGCGTCCCCTTACCTACTCAACTCATCACGTCCCCCTACCGTAGCTCACGTGACACCACGCACCTCTCGCTTATGGCCGTCGTCGCCTTTCACATCCAGTTTCAGGTAGGTAAGTTTACCCCGTGGTCCGTGAGGAAGAAGAGATCACGCCTGTTTTGCTTACTCTTGATTCCCAGCGACTAGCCCGGTTACTGATAAACTCTGTTAGAGGAGAGAAAGGAATGCACCCAATCCCTGGTGAAGCCCTGACCGTTTTCCTTTCTAGTGTCCCTCGTACTCCTCCCTGCCATCTGTGTCGCCCTTACTCCGCGTCTACCGTTTATGAGTTTACACCTGGGTTACGGTGACTGCTTCGGAGAATCGCATGCCTTTCTACCTCCCTCGCTGCGACCTCTCCCACGCCTCCCAGGGCTCTTGGGTTATGCCCTTGCCCTCTTCCGAGCCGTCCGTGGCACCCGCTGTCATCCCCATACGGCCAAGCTCCTAAGACTGACACTCTAGGCCCTCCGTAATTTGGCTTCAGTTTCACTTTCTAGACGTTTCAAGGAAGAGCGGGGTCTAAATATCTGTGCACCTCTGCTCCGTTTCATATCTACCCACGAGGTTAATTTTTTTGTTTCTTCCAGTCCACCTATTTTGGACCTCCTTCTCTGCGAAGACTTCACTGAGAATCCAAGCGATTTGTGGATCCCTTCTCTCCCCTGAAGCTGTAAACAGTTTAACAAGACATGTGCGGAACTGCCGTAAGGTAATCTACATCTTGTCTCCCTCTCTGGTATCTAACCTCCCCGCGAATGGGGGTACGTCTCCGTGTTCTGTGCGGTTTTCAGCACGGTACTCTCTGCACGTAGTGGATATTTGCTTTGGTAAGTGGACGAATAAGTGAATGAGTCACCAAGATAAGGGTATTGTCTCATTCTTTCTCGCTTTTTCCACTTTCAAGTTTCTTTAGTTAGTTTCCTCAGACAAAAGGTTTCTTTGTAGCTACACAGTGGCCAGGTCCACAGAATGTTGCAGATAGCTGCTGAAAACATCCCTCCTCCACTTGAGAATGGCTTGCTCTCCCTCTCAAGCGGAGAGAGCTGGGATTCGATATTTAATTAAGTGCCTCTGTTCACTTGGCATTTAGAGGCACTAGGGGGCGTTAGTGCTCTACAGCCGGTGAAATGCCTGTTTCTTTTGTGATTTTCCTTTGTGGAAAACAACTATCCACAGAGTGTTTTGTGCCAATTTTCCATCCTTTTAGATTGTCGGAAAGCATTTTACCTACGTAGAAACAGAAAACGAATAGAAAGAGCGTTGCTTTGCGTTTAATAAAAGCTTAGGGTGGTCTCGGTGGTACGTTAGTGAAGTTATCTGGGGACACCTTAGCCACGTACATTGTGTTGGAGAGGCACCGAGAATTCAGGAGTTCTCAAAGTTCGAGGACACAGTTGCCTTACACGTAGGCTCGGTGGCAGCCGTGGACATGGCAGTGATTTGGAGAATGTTGTATTAGTCGGCTCTTGCTGTGATAATGCTTTGCAACAAATCTCCCCAAAACTCACTTACGTAAAGAAGAATCTAGTTTCCTCGGACCTGTGGGCTAGCTGCAGCGGCTCTCTTGTAGACCTCTCGATGGCGGGTGTTGCTCCATGCCGTGGGTCAGTTTGAGGTCTGTCCCGCACACCTTACCGTGGAGCCCAACTGTGAGGCTGCAGGTCCCCGTCTTCTCGCAGAGTTCACTGGAAGGTAAGAGGTGAGCCCAACCACACAAGGCCACGTAAGGCCTCTGGGACTCATTGAAGGCCATCGTGTCTTCCCTTGGCCTCCTGGGAACCCCCTGGCCCCAGGATGCAGCTTCCGTAGCCCAGGGCAACCGGCGGAGGGGGGCGGGCGGGGCTGCAGGAGGGTGGAATGCCGAGGTCACAGAGGGTGTGGGTGTGGCCACCTCTGCTGTGACTGAACCAAGGGCAGGGGGGCAGGGCGTCCAGGGCAGGGCCCTCAGAGCCCGGTAGGCCCAGGGGGGCGGCGCAAGCACCTAGGCCCAGGCCTAAGAGCGCCTTCTTGGTCTGCCGCGGCAGGCCGGCCTCTCGCCTTGCCACTCAGGCCGCCCTCCCACTTGAAGTGTGTGTGGCACGCGTCCGCGGAGTACACCTCGCTGCACAGGTAGCCGTGGGACTGGGCGTCGTAGCTTCCTGCGGGGCGGCCGGAGGTCCCGCAGGCGGGTGGGTCCCTGGCACAGACGCGCGGAGCGGCTCCCGCCCGGCCCCCCTGAGAACCGTCGCCGTTCCGTAAGGCGGGGCGCCTGCTTCAGAATGTAAATCACGTGTCCGCTCTATGGATACGCTGTTTAGTTTACCAGGCAAGACTTTCTTGGTGAAAGAAGCAGCGTTGGCTTGCATTCTCGAGCAGGCTTCTCATCTGGCTGTGCCCTGGTACGCTCTCTCTGGGTGTGCTAGTCCGCAGGGCAGGGCATCCCCTGGGCAGGGTGGAGCGTGATCTCTGCGGCCTCGTCCTGCAGCTCCTTCCTTTCATTCTCAATCATCCTGCCCACGGTGGCCTCCTCTCAGGCCTGCATACTTACAACGGCGCATTGCCCGTGCTGCCCCTCTGCAGGAAGTGTCCCTCTGTTTAGTTTGCAGCTGACTGATGCCGCCTCACCCTTCTCATCTCTTCTCAGGTGTCACTTGGTCAAGAAAGCGTCCCCTTACCTACTCAACTCATCACGTCCCCCTACCGTAGCTCACGTGACACCACGCACCTCTCGCTTATGGCCGTCGTCGCCTTTCACATCCAGTTTCAGGTAGGTAAGTTTACCCCGTGGTCCGTGAGGAAGAAGAGATCACGCCTGTTTTGCTTACTCTTGATTCCCAGCGACTAGCCCGGTTACTGATAACCTCTGTTAGAGGAGAGAAAGGAATGCACCCAATCCCTGGTGAAGCCCTGACCGTTTTCCTTTCTAGTGTCCCTCGTACTCCTCCCTGCCATCTGTGTCGCCCTTACTCCGCGTCTACCGTTTATGAGTTTACACCTGGGTTACGGTGACTGCTTCGGAGAATCGCATGCCTTTCTACCTCCCTCGCTGCGACCTCTCCCACGCCTCCCAGGGCTCTTGGGTTATGCCCTTGCCCTCTTCCGAGCCGTCCGTGGCACCCGCTGTCATCCCCATACGGCCAAGCTCCTAAGACTGACACTCTAGGCCCTCCGTAATTTGGCTTCAGTTTCACTTTCTAGACGTTTCAAGGAAGAGCGGGGTCTAAATATCTGTGCACCTCTGCTCCGTTTCATATCTACCCACGAGGTTAATTTTTTTGTTTCTTCCAGTCCACCTATTTTGGACCTCCTTCTCTGCGAAGACTTCACTGAGAATCCAAGCGATTTGTGGATCCCTTCTCTCCCCTGAAGCTGTAAACAGTTTAACAAGACATGTGCGGAACTGCCGTAAGGTAATCTACATCTTGTCTCCCTCTCTGGTATCTAACCTCCCCGCGAATGGGGGTACGTCTCCGTGTTCTGTGCGGTTTTCAGCACGGTACTCTCTGCACGTAGTGGATATTTGCTTTGGTAAGTGGACGAATAAGTGAATGAGTCACCAAGATAAGGGTATTGTCTCATTCTTTCTCGCTTTTTCCACTTTCAAGTTTCTTTAGTTAGTTTCCTCAGACAAAAGGTTTCTTTGTAGCTACACAGTGGCCAGGTCCACAGAATGTTGCAGATAGCTGCTGAAAACATCCCTCCTCCACTTGAGAATGGCTTGCTCTCCCTCTCAAGCGGAGAGAGCTGGGATTCGATATTTAATTAAGTGCCTCTGTTCACTTGGCATTTAGAGGCACTAGGGGGCGTTAGTGCTCTACAGCCGGTGAAATGCCTGTTTCGTTTGTGATTTTCCTTTGTGGAAAACAACTATCCACAGAGTGTTTTGTGCCAATTTTCCATCCTTTTAGATTGTCGGAAAGCATTTTACCTACGTAGAAACAGAAAACGAATAGAAAGAGCGTTGCTTTGCGTTTAATAAAAGCTTAGGGTGGTCTCGGTGGTACGTTAGTGAAGTTATCTGGGGACACCTTAGCCACGTACATTGTGTTGGAGAGGCACCGAGAATTCAGGAGTTCTCAAAGTTCGAGGACACAGTTGCCTTACACGTAGGCTCGGTGGCAGCCGTGGACATGGCAGTGATTTGGAGAATGTTGTATTAGTCGGCTCTTGCTGTGATAATGCTTTGCAACAAATCTCCCCAAAACTCACTTACGTAAAGAAGAATCTAGTTTCCTCGGACCTGTGGGCTAGCTGCAGCGGCTCTCTTGTAGACCTCTCGATGGCGGGTGTTGCTCCATGCCGTGGGTCAGTTTGAGGTCTGTCCCGCACACCTTACCGTGGAGCCCAACTGTGAGGCTGCAGGTCCCCGTCTTCTCGCAGAGTTCACTGGAAGGTAAGAGGTGAGCCCAACCACACAAGGCCACGTAAGGCCTCTGGGACTCATTGAAGGCCATCGTGTCTTCCCTTGGCCTCCTGGGAACCCCCTGGCCCCAGGATGCAGCTTCCGTAGCCCAGGGCAACCGGCGGAGGGGGGCGGGCGGGGCTGCAGGAGGGTGGAATGCCGAGGTCACAGAGGGTGTGGGTGTGGCCACCTCTGCTGTGACTGAACCAAGGGCAGGGGGGCAGGGCGTCCAGGGCAGGGCCCTCAGAGCCCGGTAGGCCCAGGGGGGCGGCGGCAAGCACCTAGGCCCAGGCCTAAGAGCGCCTTCTTGGTCTGCCGCGGCAGGCCGGCCTCTCGCCTTGCCACTCAGGCCGCCCTCCCACTTGAAGTGTGTGTGGCACGCGTCCGCGGAGTACACCTCGCTGCACAGGTAGCCGTGGGACTGGGCGTCGTAGCTTCCTGCGGGGCGGCCGGAGGTCCCGCAGGCGGGTGGGTCCCTGGCACAGACGCGCGGAGCGGCTCCCGCCCGGCCCCCCTGAGAACCGTCGCCGTTCCGTAAGGCGGGGCGCCTGCTTCAGAATGTAAATCACGTGTCCGCTCTATGGATACGCTGTTTAGTTTACCAGGCAAGACTTTCTTGGTGAAAGAAGCAGCGTTGGCTTGCATTCTCGAGCAGGCTTCTCATCTGGCTGTGCCCTGGTACGCTCTCTCTGGGTGTGCTAGTCCGCAGGGCAGGGCATCCCCTGGGCAGGGTGGAGCGTGATCTCTGCGGCCTCGTCCTGCAGCTCCTTCCTTTCATTCTCAATCATCCTGCCCACGGTGGCCTCCTCTCAGGCCTGCATACTTACAACGGCGCATTGCCCGTGCTGCCCCTCTGCAGGAAGTGTCCCTCTGTTTAGTTTGCAGCTGACTGATGCCGCCTCACCCTTCTCATCTCTTCTCAGGTGTCACTTGGTCAAGAAAGCGTCCCCTTACCTACTCAACTCATCACGTCCCCCTACCGTAGCTCACGTGACACCACGCACCTCTCGCTTATGGCCGTCGTCGCCTTTCACATCCAGTTTCAGGTAGGTAAGTTTACCCCGTGGTCCGTGAGGAAGAAGAGATCACGCCTGTTTTGCTTACTCTTGATTCCCAGCGACTAGCCCGGTTACTGATAACCTCTGTTAGAGGAGAGAAAGGAATGCACCCAATCCCTGGTGAAGCCCTGACCGTTTTCCTTTCTAGTGTCCCTCGTACTCCTCCCTGCCATCTGTGTCGCCCTTACTCCGCGTCTACCGTTTATGAGTTTACACCTGGGTTACGGTGACTGCTTCGGAGAATCGCATGCCTTTCTACCTCCCTCGCTGCGACCTCTCCCACGCCTCCCAGGGCTCTTGGGTTATGCCCTTGCCCTCTTCCGAGCCGTCCGTGGCACCCGCTGTCATCCCCATACGGCCAAGCTCCTAAGACTGACACTCTAGGCCCTCCGTAATTTGGCTTCAGTTTCACTTTCTAGACGTTTCAAGGAAGAGCGGGGTCTAAATATCTGTGCACCTCTGCTCCGTTTCATATCTACCCACGAGCTTAATTTTTTTGTTTCTTCCAGTCCACCTATTTTGGACCTCCTTCTCTGCGAAGACTTCACTGAGAATCCAAGCGATTTGTGGATCCCTTCCCTCCCCTGAAGCTGTAAACAGTTTAACAAGACATGTGCGGAACTGCCGTAAGGTAATCTACATCTTGTCTCCCTCTCTGGTATCTAACCTCCCCGCGAATGGGGGTACGTCTCCGTGTTCTGTGCGGTTTTCAGCACGGTACTCTCTGCACGTAGTGGATATTTGCTTTGGTAAGTGGACGAATAAGTGAATGAGTCACCAAGATAAGGGTATTGTCTCATTCTTTCTCGCTTTTTCCACTTTCAAGTTTCTTTAGTTAGTTTCCTCAGACAAAAGGTTTCTTTGTAGCTACACAGTGGCCAGGTCCACAGAATGTTGCAGATAGCTGCTGAAAACATCCCTCCTCCACTTGAGAATGGCTTGCTCTCCCTCTCAAGCGGAGAGAGCTGGGATTCGATATTTAATTAAGTGCCTCTGTTCACTTGGCATTTAGAGGCACTAGGGGGCGTTAGTGCTCTACAGCCGGTGAAATGCCTGTTTCGTTTGTGATTTTCCTTTGTGGAAAACAACTATCCACAGAGTGTTTTGTGCCAATTTTCCATCCTTTTAGATTGTCGGAAAGCATTTTACCTACGTAGAAACAGAAAACGAATAGAAAGAGCGTTGCTTTGCGTTTAATAAAAGCTTAGGGTGGTCTCGGTGGTACGTTAGTGAAGTTATCTGGGGACACCTTAGCCACGTACATTGTGTTGGAGAGGCACCGAGAATTCAGGAGTTCTCAAAGTTCGAGGACACAGTTGCCTTACACGTAGGCTCGGTGGCAGCCGTGGACATGGCAGTGATTTGGAGAATGTTGTATTAGTCGGCTCTTGCTGTGATAATGCTTTGCAACAAATCTCCCCAAAACTCACTTACGTAAAGAAGAATCTAGTTTCCTCGGACCTGTGGGCTAGCTGCAGCGGCTCTCTTGTAGACCTCTCGATGGCGGGTGTTGCTCCATGCCGTGGGTCAGTTTGAGGTCTGTCCCGCACACCTTACCGTGGAGCCCAACTGTGAGGCTGCAGGTCCCCGTCTTCTCGCAGAGTTCACTGGAAGGTAAGAGGTGAGCCCAACCACACAAGGCCACGTAAGGCCTCTGGGACTCATTGAAGGCCATCGTGTCTTCCCTTGGCCTCCTGGGAACCCCCTGGCCCCAGGATGCAGCTTCCGTAGCCCAGGGCAACCGGCGGAGGGGGGCGGGCGGGGCTGCAGGAGGGTGGAATGCCGAGGTCACAGAGGGTGTGGGTGTGGCCACCTCTGCTGTGACTGAACCAAGGGCAGGGGGGCAGGGCGTCCAGGGCAGGGCCCTCAGAGCCCGGTAGGCCCAGGGGGGCGGCGCAAGCACCTAGGCCCAGGCCTAAGAGCGCCTTCTTGGTCTGCCGCGGCAGGCCGGCCTCTCGCCTTGCCACTCAGGCCGCCCTCCCACTTGAAGTGTGTGTGGCACGCGTCCGCGGAGTACACCTCGCTGCACAGGTAGCCGTGGGACTGGGCGTCGTAGCTTCCTGCGGGGCGGCCGGAGGTCCCGCAGGCGGGTGGGTCCCTGGCACAGACGCGCGGAGCGGCTCCCGCCCGGCCCCCCTGAGAACCGTCGCCGTTCCGTAAGGCGGGGCGCCTGCTTCAGAATGTAAATCACGTGTCCGCTCTATGGATACGCTGTTTAGTTTACCAGGCAAGACTTTCTTGGTGAAAGAAGCAGCGTTGGCTTGCATTCTCGAGCAGGCTTCTCATCTGGCTGTGCCCTGGTACGCTCTCTCTGGGTGTGCTAGTCCGCAGGGCAGGGCATCCCCTGGGCAGGGTGGAGCGTGATCTCTGCGGCCTCGTCCTGCAGCTCCTTCCTTTCATTCTCAATCATCCTGCCCACGGTGGCCTCCTCTCAGGCCTGCATACTTACAACGGCGCATTGCCCGTGCTGCCCCTCTGCAGGAAGTGTCCCTCTGTTTAGTTTGCAGCTGACTGATGCCGCCTCACCCTTCTCATCTCTTCTCAGGTGTCACTTGGTCAAGAAAGCGTCCCCTTACCTACTCAACTCATCACGTCCCCCTACCGTAGCTCACGTGACACCACGCACCTCTCGCTTATGGCCGTCGTCGCCTTTCACATCCAGTTTCAGGTAGGTAAGTTTACCCCGTGGTCCGTGAGGAAGAAGAGATCACGCCTGTTTTGCTTACTCTTGATTCCCAGCGACTAGCCCGGTTACTGATAACCTCTGTTAGAGGAGAGAAAGGAATGCACCCAATCCCTGGTGAAGCCCTGACCGTTTTCCTTTCTAGTGTCCCTCGTACTCCTCCCTGCCATCTGTGTCGCCCTTACTCCGCGTCTACCGTTTATGAGTTTACACCTGGGTTACGGTGACTGCTTCGGAGAATCGCATGCCTTTCTACCTCCCTCGCTGCGACCTCTCCCACGCCTCCCAGGGCTCTTGGGTTATGCCCTTGCCCTCTTCCGAGCCGTCCGTGGCACCCGCTGTCATCCCCATACGGCCAAGCTCCTAAGACTGACACTCTAGGCCCTCCGTAATTTGGCTTCAGTTTCACTTTCTAGACGTTTCAAGGAAGAGCGGGGTCTAAATATCTGTGCACCTCTGCTCCGTTTCATATCTACCCACGAGGTTAATTTTTTTGTTTCTTCCAGTCCACCTATTTTGGACCTCCTTCTCTGCGAAGACTTCACTGAGAATCCAAGCGATTTGTGGATCCCTTCTCTCCCCTGAAGCTGTAAACAGTTTAACAAGACATGTGCGGAACTGCCGTAAGGTAATCTACATCTTGTCTCCCTCTCTGGTATCTAACCTCCCCGCGAATGGGGGTACGTCTCCGTGTTCTGTGCGGTTTTCAGCACGGTACTCTCTGCACGTAGTGGATATTTGCTTTGGTAAGTGGACGAATAAGTGAATGAGTCACCAAGATAAGGGTATTGTCTCATTCTTTCTCGCTTTTTCCACTTTCAAGTTTCTTTAGTTAGTTTCCTCAGACAAAAGGTTTCTTTGTAGCTACACAGTGGCCAGGTCCACAGAATGTTGCAGATAGCTGCTGAAAACATCCCTCCTCCACTTGAGAATGGCTTGCTCTCCCTCTCAAGCGGAGAGAGCTGGGATTCGATATTTAATTAAGTGCCTCTGTTCACTTGGCATTTAGAGGCACTAGGGGGCGTTAGTGCTCTACAGCCGGTGAAATGCCTGTTTCGTTTGTGATTTTCCTTTGTGGAAAACAACTATCCACAGAGTGTTTTGTGCCAATTTTCCATCCTTTTAGATTGTCGGAAAGCATTTTACCTACGTAGAAACAGAAAACGAATAGAAAGAGCGTTGCTTTGCGTTTAATAAAAGCTTAGGGTGGTCTCGGTGGTACGTTAGTGAAGTTATCTGGGGACACCTTAGCCACGTACATTGTGTTGGAGAGGCACCGAGAATTCAGGAGTTCTCAAAGTTCGAGGACACAGTTGCCTTACACGTAGGCTCGGTGGCAGCCGTGGACATGGCAGTGATTTGGAGAATGTTGTATTAGTCGGCTCTTGCTGTGATAATGCTTTGCAACAAATCTCCCCAAAACTCACTTACGTAAAGAAGAATCTAGTTTCCTCGGACCTGTGGGCTAGCTGCAGCGGCTCTCTTGTAGACCTCTCGATGGCGGGTGTTGCTCCATGCCGTGGGTCAGTTTGAGGTCTGTCCCGCACACCTTACCGTGGAGCCCAACTGTGAGGCTGCAGGTCCCCGTCTTCTCGCAGAGTTCACTGGAAGGTAAGAGGTGAGCCCAACCACACAAGGCCACGTAAGGCCTCTGGGACTCATTGAAGGCCATCGTGTCTTCCCTTGGCCTCCTGGGAACCCCCTGGCCCCAGGATGCAGCTTCCGTAGCCCAGGGCAACCGGCGGAGGGGGGCGGGCGGGGCTGCAGGAGGGTGGAATGCCGAGGTCACAGAGGGTGTGGGTGTGGCCACCTCTGCTGTGACTGAACCAAGGGCAGGGGGGCAGGGCGTCCAGGGCAGGGCCCTCAGAGCCCGGTAGGCCCAGGGGGGCGGCGGCAAGCACCTAGGCCCAGGCCTAAGAGCGCCTTCTTGGTCTGCCGCGGCAGGCCGGCCTCTCGCCTTGCCACTCAGGCCGCCCTCCCACTTGAAGTGTGTGTGGCACGCGTCCGCGGAGTACACCTCGCTGCACAGGTAGCCGTGGGACTGGGCGTCGTAGCTTCCTGCGGGGCGGCCGGAGGTCCCGCAGGCGGGTGGGTCCCTGGCACAGACGCGCGGAGCGGCTCCCGCCCGGCCCCCCTGAGAACCGTCGCCGTTCCGTAAGGCGGGGCGCCTGCTTCAGAATGTAAATCACGTGTCCGCTCTATGGATACGCTGTTTAGTTTACCAGGCAAGACTTTCTTGGTGAAAGAAGCAGCGTTGGCTTGCATTCTCGAGCAGGCTTCTCATCTGGCTGTGCCCTGGTACGCTCTCTCTGGGTGTGCTAGTCCGCAGGGCAGGGCATCCCCTGGGCAGGGTGGAGCGTGATCTCTGCGGCCTCGTCCTGCAGCTCCTTCCTTTCATTCTCAATCATCCTGCCCACGGTGGCCTCCTCTCAGGCCTGCATACTTACAACGGCGCATTGCCCGTGCTGCCCCTCTGCAGGAAGTGTCCCTCTGTTTAGTTTGCAGCTGACTGATGCCGCCTCACCCTTCTCATCTCTTCTCAGGTGTCACTTGGTCAAGAAAGCGTCCCCTTACCTACTCAACTCATCACGTCCCCCTACCGTAGCTCACGTGACACCACGCACCTCTCGCTTATGGCCGTCGTCGCCTTTCACATCCAGTTTCAGGTAGGTAAGTTTACCCCGTGGTCCGTGAGGAAGAAGAGATCACGCCTGTTTTGCTTACTCTTGATTCCCAGCGACTAGCCCGGTTACTGATAAACTCTGTTAGAGGAGAGAAAGGAATGCACCCAATCCCTGGTGAAGCCCTGACCGTTTTCCTTTCTAGTGTCCCTCGTACTCCTCCCTGCCATCTGTGTCGCCCTTACTCCGCGTCTACCGTTTATGAGTTTACACCTGGGTTACGGTGACTGCTTCGGAGAATCGCATGCCTTTCTACCTCCCTCGCTGCGACCTCTCCCACGCCTCCCAGGGCTCTTGGGTTATGCCCTTGCCCTCTTCCGAGCCGTCCGTGGCACCCGCTGTCATCCCCATACGGCCAAGCTCCTAAGACTGACACTCTAGGCCCTCCGTAATTTGGCTTCAGTTTCACTTTCTAGACGTTTCAAGGAAGAGCGGGGTCTAAATATCTGTGCACCTCTGCTCCGTTTCATATCTACCCACGAGGTTAATTTTTTTGTTTCTTCCAGTCCACCTATTTTGGACCTCCTTCTCTGCGAAGACTTCACTGAGAATCCAAGCGATTTGTGGATCCCTTCTCTCCCCTGAAGCTGTAAACAGTTTAACAAGACATGTGCGGAACTGCCGTAAGGTAATCTACATCTTGTCTCCCTCTCTGGTATCTAACCTCCCCGCGAATGGGGGTACGTCTCCGTGTTCTGTGCGGTTTTCAGCACGGTACTCTCTGCACGTAGTGGATATTTGCTTTGGTAAGTGGACGAATAAGTGAATGAGTCACCAAGATAAGGGTATTGTCTCATTCTTTCTCGCTTTTTCCACTTTCAAGTTTCTTTAGTTAGTTTCCTCAGACAAAAGGTTTCTTTGTAGCTACACAGTGGCCAGGTCCACAGAATGTTGCAGATAGCTGCTGAAAACATCCCTCCTCCACTTGAGAATGGCTTGCTCTCCCTCTCAAGCGGAGAGAGCTGGGATTCGATATTTAATTAAGTGCCTCTGTTCACTTGGCATTTAGAGGCACTAGGGGGCGTTAGTGCTCTACAGCCGGTGAAATGCCTGTTTCGTTTGTGATTTTCCTTTGTGGAAAACAACTATCCACAGAGTGTTTTGTGCCAATTTTCCATCCTTTTAGATTGTCGGAAAGCATTTTACCTACGTAGAAACAGAAAACGAATAGAAAGAGCGTTGCTTTGCGTTTAATAAAAGCTTAGGGTGGTCTCGGTGGTACATTAGTGAAGTTATCTGGGGACACCTTAGCCACGTACATTGTGTTGGAGAGGCACCGAGAATTCAGGAGTTCTCAAAGTTCGAGGACACAGTTGCCTTACACGTAGGCTCGGTGGCAGCCGTGGACATGGCAGTGATTTGGAGAATGTTGTATTAGTCGGCTCTTGCTGTGATAATGCTTTGCAACAAATCTCCCCAAAACTCACTTACGTAAAGAAGAATCTAGTTTCCTCGGACCTGTGGGCTAGCTGCAGCGGCTCTCTTGTAGACCTCTCGATGGCGGGTGTTGCTCCATGCCGTGGGTCAGTTTGAGGTCTGTCCCGCACACCTTACCGTGGAGCCCAACTGTGAGGCTGCAGGTCCCCGTCTTCTCGCAGAGTTCACTGGAAGGTAAGAGGTGAGCCCAACCACACAAGGCCACGTAAGGCCTCTGGGACTCATTGAAGGCCATCGTGTCTTCCCTTGGCCTCCTGGGAACCCCCTGGCCCCAGGATGCAGCTTCCGTAGCCCAGGGCAACCGGCGGAGGGGGGCGGGCGGGGCTGCAGGAGGGTGGAATGCCGAGGTCACAGAGGGTGTGGGTGTGGCCACCTCTGCTGTGACTGAACCAAGGGCAGGGGGGCAGGGCGTCCAGGGCAGGGCCCTCAGAGCCCGGTAGGCCCAGGGGGGCGGCGCAAGCACCTAGGCCCAGGCCTAAGAGCGCCTTCTTGGTCTGCCGCGGCAGGCCGGCCTCTCGCCTTGCCACTCAGGCCGCCCTCCCACTTGAAGTGTGTGTGGCACGCGTCCGCGGAGTACACCTCGCTGCACAGGTAGCCGTGGGACTGGGCGTCGTAGCTTCCTGCGGGGCGGCCGGAGGTCCCGCAGGCGGGTGGGTCCCTGGCACAGACGCGCGGAGCGGCTCCCGCCCGGCCCCCCTGAGAACCGTCGCCGTTCCGTAAGGCGGGGCGCCTGCTTCAGAATGTAAATCACGTGTCCGCTCTATGGATACGCTGTTTAGTTTACCAGGCAAGACTTTCTTGGTGAAAGAAGCAGCGTTGGCTTGCATTCTCGAGCAGGCTTCTCATCTGGCTGTGCCCTGGTACGCTCTCTCTGGGTGTGCTAGTCCGCAGGGCAGGGCATCCCCTGGGCAGGGTGGAGCGTGATCTCTGCGGCCTCGTCCTGCAGCTCCTTCCTTTCATTCTCAATCATCCTGCCCACGGTGGCCTCCTCTCAGGCCTGCATACTTACAACGGCGCATTGCCCGTGCTGCCCCTCTGCAGGAAGTGTCCCTCTGTTTAGTTTGCAGCTGACTGATGCCGCCTCACCCTTCTCATCTCTTCTCAGGTGTCACTTGGTCAAGAAAGCGTCCCCTTACCTACTCAACTCATCACGTCCCCCTACCGTAGCTCACGTGACACCACGCACCTCTCGCTTATGGCCGTCGTCGCCTTTCACATCCAGTTTCAGGTAGGTAAGTTTACCCCGTGGTCCGTGAGGAAGAAGAGATCACGCCTGTTTTGCTTACTCTTGATTCCCAGCGACTAGCCCGGTTACTGATAAACTCTGTTAGAGGAGAGAAAGGAATGCACCCAATCCCTGGTGAAGCCCTGACCGTTTTCCTTTCTAGTGTCCCTCGTACTCCTCCCTGCCATCTGTGTCGCCCTTACTCCGCGTCTACCGTTTATGAGTTTACACCTGGGTTACGGTGACTGCTTCGGAGAATCGCATGCCTTTCTACCTCCCTCGCTGCGACCTCTCCCACGCCTCCCAGGGCTCTTGGGTTATGCCCTTGCCCTCTTCCGAGCCGTCCGTGGCACCCGCTGTCATCCCCATACGGCCAAGCTCCTAAGACTGACACTCTAGGCCCTCCGTAATTTGGCTTCAGTTTCACTTTCTAGACGTTTCAAGGAAGAGCGGGGTCTAAATATCTGTGCACCTCTGCTCCGTTTCATATCTACCCACGAGGTTAATTTTTTTGTTTCTTCCAGTCCACCTATTTTGGACCTCCTTCTCTGCGAAGACTTCACTGAGAATCCAAGCGATTTGTGGATCCCTTCTCTCCCCTGAAGCTGTAAACAGTTTAACAAGACATGTGCGGAACTGCCGTAAGGTAATCTACATCTTGTCTCCCTCTCTGGTATCTAACCTCCCCGCGAATGGGGGTACGTCTCCGTGTTCTGTGCGGTTTTCAGCACGGTACTCTCTGCACGTAGTGGATATTTGCTTTGGTAAGTGGACGAATAAGTGAATGAGTCACCAAGATAAGGGTATTGTCTCATTCTTTCTCGCTTTTTCCACTTTCAAGTTTCTTTAGTTAGTTTCCTCAGACAAAAGGTTTCTTTGTAGCTACACAGTGGCCAGGTCCACAGAATGTTGCAGATAGCTGCTGAAAACATCCCTCCTCCACTTGAGAATGGCTTGCTCTCCCTCTCAAGCGGAGAGAGCTGGGATTCGATATTTAATTAAGTGCCTCTGTTCACTTGGCATTTAGAGGCACTAGGGGGCGTTAGTGCTCTACAGCCGGTGAAATGCCTGTTTCGTTTGTGATTTTCCTTTGTGGAAAACAACTATCCACAGAGTGTTTTGTGCCAATTTTCCATCCTTTTAGATTGTCGGAAAGCATTTTACCTACGTAGAAACAGAAAACGAATAGAAAGAGCGTTGCTTTGCGTTTAATAAAAGCTTAGGGTGGTCTCGGTGGTACGTTAGTGAAGTTATCTGGGGACACCTTAGCCACGTACATTGTGTTGGAGAGGCACCGAGAATTCAGGAGTTCTCAAAGTTCGAGGACACAGTTGCCTTACACGTAGGCTCGGTGGCAGCCGTGGACATGGCAGTGATTTGGAGAATGTTGTATTAGTCGGCTCTTGCTGTGATAATGCTTTGCAACAAATCTCCCCAAAACTCACTTACGTAAAGAAGAATCTAGTTTCCTCGGACCTGTGGGCTAGCTGCAGCGGCTCTCTTGTAGACCTCTCGATGGCGGGTGTTGCTCCATGCCGTGGGTCAGTTTGAGGTCTGTCCCGCACACCTTACCGTGGAGCCCAACTGTGAGGCTGCAGGTCCCCGTCTTCTCGCAGAGTTCACTGGAAGGTAAGAGGTGAGCCCAACCACACAAGGCCACGTAAGGCCTCTGCGACTCATTGAAGGCCATCGTGTCTTCCCTTGGCCTCCTGGGAACCCCCTGGCCCCAGGATGCAGCTTCCGTAGCCCAGGGCAACCGGCGGAGGGGGGCGGGCGGGGCTGCAGGAGGGTGGAATGCCGAGGTCACAGAGGGTGTGGGTGTGGCCACCTCTGCTGTGACTGAACCAAGGGCAGGGGGGCAGGGCGTCCAGGGCAGGGCCCTCAGAGCCCGGTAGGCCCAGGGGGGCGGCGCAAGCACCTAGGCCCAGGCCTAAGAGCGCCTTCTTGGTCTGCCGCGGCAGGCCGGCCTCTCGCCTTGCCACTCAGGCCGCCCTCCCACTTGAAGTGTGTGTGGCACGCGTCCGCGGAGTACACCTCGCTGCACAGGTAGCCGTGGGACTGGGCGTCGTAGCTTCCTGCGGGGCGGCCGGAGGTCCCGCAGGCGGGTGGGTCCCTGGCACAGACGCGCGGAGCGGCTCCCGCCCGGCCCCCCTGAGAACCGTCGCCGTTCCGTAAGGCGGGGCGCCTGCTTCAGAATGTAAATCACGTGTCCGCTCTATGGATACGCTGTTTAGTTTACCAGGCAAGAGTTTCTTGGTGAAAGAAGCAGCGTTGGCTTGCATTCTCGAG
Organism: Pseudorca crassidens; assembly: GCF_039906515.1. Taxonomy (NCBI): domain Eukaryota; kingdom Metazoa; phylum Chordata; class Mammalia; order Artiodactyla; family Delphinidae; genus Pseudorca; species Pseudorca crassidens. The sequence continues at coordinate 154,289,310 of NC_090297.1, forward strand.
CAGGCTTCTCATCTGGCTGTGCCCTGGTACGCTCTCTCTGGGTGTGCTAGTCCGCAGGGCAGGGCATCCCCTGGGCAGGGTGGAGCGTGATCTCTGCGGCCTCGTCCTGCAGCTCCTTCCTTTCATTCTCAATCATCCTGCCCACGGTGGCCTCCTCTCAGGCCTGCATACTTACAACGGCGCATTGCCCGTGCTGCCCCTCTGCAGGAAGTGTCCCTCTGTTTAGTTTGCAGCTGACTGATGCCGCCTCACCCTTCTCATCTCTTCTCAGGTGTCACTTGGTCAAGAAAGCGTCCCCTTACCTACTCAACTCATCACGTCCCCCTACCGTAGCTCACGTGACACCACGCACCTCTCGCTTATGGCCGTCGTCGCCTTTCACATCCAGTTTCAGGTAGGTAAGTTTACCCCGTGGTCCGTGAGGAAGAAGAGATCACGCCTGTTTTGCTTACTCTTGATTCCCAGCGACTAGCCCGGTTACTGATAACCTCTGTTAGAGGAGAGAAAGGAATGCACCCAATCCCTGGTGAAGCCCTGACCGTTTTCCTTTCTAGTGTCCCTCGTACTCCTCCCTGCCATCTGTGTCGCCCTTACTCCGCGTCTACCGTTTATGAGTTTACACCTGGGTTACGGTGACTGCTTCGGAGAATCGCATGCCTTTCTACCTCCCTCGCTGCGACCTCTCCCACGCCTCCCAGGGCTCTTGGGTTATGCCCTTGCCCTCTTCCGAGCCGTCCGTGGCACCCGCTGTCATCCCCATACGGCCAAGCTCCTAAGACTGACACTCAAGGCCCTCCGTAATTTGGCTTCAGTTTCACTTTCTAGACGTTTCAAGGAAGAGCGGGGTCTAAATATCTGTGCACCTCTGCTCCGTTTCATATCTACCCACGAGGTTAATTTTTTTGTTTCTTCCAGTCCACCTATTTTGGACCTCCTTCTCTGCGAAGACTTCACTGAGAATCCAAGCGATTTGTGGATCCCTTCTCTCCCCTGAAGCTGTAAACAGTTTAACAAGACATGTGCGGAACTGCCGTAAGGTAATCTACATCTTGTCTCCCTCTCTGGTATCTAACCTCCCCGCGAATGGGGGTACGTCTCCGTGTTCTGTGCGGTTTTCAGCACGGTACTCTCTGCACGTAGTGGATATTTGCTTTGGTAAGTGGACGAATAAGTGAATGAGTCACCAAGATAAGGGTATTGTCTCATTCTTTCTCGCTTTTTCCACTTTCAAGTTTCTTTAGTTAGTTTCCTCAGACAAAAGGTTTCTTTGTAGCTACACAGTGGCCAGGTCCACAGAATGTTGCAGATAGCTGCTGAAAACATCCCTCCTCCACTTGAGAATGGCTTGCTCTCCCTCTCAAGCGGAGAGAGCTGGGATTCGATATTTAATTAAGTGCCTCTGTTCACTTGGCATTTAGAGGCACTAGGGGGCGTTAGTGCTCTACAGCCGGTGAAATGCCTGTTTCGTTTGTGATTTTCCTTTGTGGAAAACAACTATCCACAGAGTGTTTTGTGCCAATTTTCCATCCTTTTAGATTGTCGGAAAGCATTTTACCTACGTAGAAACAGAAAACGAATAGAAAGAGCGTTGCTTTGCGTTTAATAAAAGCTTAGGGCGGTCTCGGTGGTACGTTAGTGAAGTTATCTGGGGACACCTTAGCCACGTACATTGTGTTGGAGAGGCACCGAGAATTCAGGAGTTCTCAAAGTTCGAGGACACAGTTGCCTTACACGTAGGCTCGGTGGCAGCCGTGGACATGGCAGTGATTTGGAGAATGTTGTATTAGTCGGCTCTTGCTGTGATAATGCTTTGCAACAAATCTCCCCAAAACTCACTTACGTAAAGAAGAATCTAGTTTCCTCGGACCTGTGGGCTAGCTGCAGCGGCTCTCTTGTAGACCTCTCGATGGCGGGTGTTGCTCCATGCCGTGGGTCAGTTTGAGGTCTGTCCCGCACACCTTACCGTGGAGCCCAACTGTGAGGCTGCAGGTCCCCGTCTTCTCGCAGAGTTCACTGGAAGGTAAGAGGTGAGCCCAACCACACAAGGCCACGTAAGGCCTCTGCGACTCATTGAAGGCCATCGTGTCTTCCCTTGGCCTCCTGGGAACCCCCTGGCCCCAGGATGCAGCTTCCGTAGCCCAGGGCAACCGGCGGAGGGGGGCGGGCGGGGCTGCAGGAGGGTGGAATGCCGAGGTCACAGAGGGTGTGGGTGTGGCCACCTCTGCTGTGACTGAACCAAGGGCAGGGGGGCAGGGGGTCCAGGGCAGGGCCCTCAGAGCCCGGTAGGCCCAGGGGGGCGGCGCAAGCACCTAGGCCCAGGCCTAAGAGCGCCTTCTTGGTCTGCCGCGGCAGGCCGGCCTCTCGCCTTGCCACTCAGGCCGCCCTCCCACTTGAAGTGTGTGTGGCACGCGTCCGCGGAGTACACCTCGCTGCACAGGTAGCCGTGGGACTGGGCGTCGTAGCTTCCTGCGGGGCGGCCGGAGGTCCCGCAGGCGGGTGGGTCCCTGGCACAGACGCGCGGAGCGGCTCCCGCCCGGCCCCCCTGAGAACCGTCGCCGTTCCGTAAGGCGGGGCGCCTGCTTCAGAATGTAAATCACGTGTCCGCTCTATGGATACGCTGTTTAGTTTACCAGGCAAGACTTTCTTGGTGAAAGAAGCAGCGTTGGCTTGCATTCTCGAGCAGGCTTCTCATCTGGCTGTGCCCTGGTACGCTCTCTCTGGGTGTGCTAGTCCGCAGGGCAGGGCATCCCCTGGGCAGGGTGGAGCGTGATCTCTGCGGCCTCGTCCTGCAGCTCCTTCCTTTCATTCTCAATCATCCTGCCCACGGTGGCCTCCTCTCAGGCCTGCATACTTACAACGGCGCATTGCCCGTGCTGCCCCTCTGCAGGAAGTGTCCCTCTGTTTAGTTTGCAGCTGACTGATGCCGCCTCACCCTTCTCATCTCTTCTCAGGTGTCACTTGGTCAAGAAAGCGTCCCCTTACCTACTCAACTCATCACGTCCCCCTACCGTAGCTCACGTGACACCACGCACCTCTCGCTTATGGCCGTCGTCGCCTTTCACATCCAGTTTCAGGTAGGTAAGTTTACCCCGTGGTCCGTGAGGAAGAAGAGATCACGCCTGTTTTGCTTACTCTTGATTCCCAGCGACTAGCCCGGTTACTGATAACCTCTGTTAGAGGAGAGAAAGGAATGCACCCAATCCCTGGTGAAGCCCTGACCGTTTTCCTTTCTAGTGTCCCTCGTACTCCTCCCTGCCATCTGTGTCGCCCTTACTCCGCGTCTACCGTTTATGAGTTTACACCTGGGTTACGGTGACTGCTTCGGAGAATCGCATGCCTTTCTACCTCCCTCGCTGCGACCTCTCCCACGCCTCCCAGGGCTCTTGGGTTATGCCCTTGCCCTCTTCCGAGCCGTCCGTGGCACCCGCTGTCATCCCCATACGGCCAAGCTCCTAAGACTGACACTCAAGGCCCTCCGTAATTTGGCTTCAGTTTCACTTTCTAGACGTTTCAAGGAAGAGCGGGGTCTAAATATCTGTGCACCTCTGCTCCGTTTCATATCTACCCACGAGGTTAATTTTTTTGTTTCTTCCAGTCCACCTATTTTGGACCTCCTTCTCTGCGAAGACTTCACTGAGAATCCAAGCGATTTGTGGATCCCTTCTCTCCCCTGAAGCTGTAAACAGTTTAACAAGACATGTGCGGAACTGCCGTAAGGTAATCTACATCTTGTCTCCCTCTCTGGTATCTAACCTCCCCGCGAATGGGGGTACGTCTCCGTGTTCTGTGCGGTTTTCAGCACAGTACTCTCTGCACGTAGTGGATATTTGCTTTGGTAAGTGGACGAATAAGTGAATGAGTCACCAAGATAAGGGTATTGTCTCATTCTTTCTCGCTTTTTCCACTTTCAAGTTTCTTTAGTTAGTTTCCTCAGACAAAAGGTTTCTTTGTAGCTACACAGTGGCCAGGTCCACAGAATGTTGCAGATAGCTGCTGAAAACATCCCTCCTCCACTTGAGAATGGCTTGCTCTCCCTCTCAAGCGGAGAGAGCTGGGATTCGATATTTAATTAAGTGCCTCTGTTCACTTGGCATTTAGAGGCACTAGGGGGCGTTAGTGCTCTACAGCCGGTGAAATGCCTGTTTCGTTTGTGATTTTCCTTTGTGGAAAACAACTATCCACAGAGTGTTTTGTGCCAATTTTCCATCCTTTTAGATTGTCGGAAAGCATTTTACCTACGTAGAAACAGAAAACGAATAGAAAGAGCGTTGCTTTGCGTTTAATAAAAGCTTAGGGTGGTCTCGGTGGTACGTTAGTGAAGTTATCTGGGGACACCTTAGCCACGTACATTGTGTTGGAGAGGCACCGAGAATTCAGGAGTTCTCAAAGTTCGAGGACACAGTTGCCTTACACGTAGGCTCGGTGGCAGCCGTGGACATGGCAGTGATTTGGAGAATGTTGTATTAGTCGGCTCTTGCTGTGATAATGCTTTGCAACAAATCTCCCCAAAACTCACTTACGTAAAGAAGAATCTAGTTTCCTCGGACCTGTGGGCTAGCTGCAGCGGCTCTCTTGTAGACCTCTCGATGGCGGGTGTTGCTCCATGCCGTGGGTCAGTTTGAGGTCTGTCCCGCACACCTTACCGTGGAGCCCAACTGTGAGGCTGCAGGTCCCCGTCTTCTCGCAGAGTTCACTGGAAGGTAAGAGGTGAGCCCAACCACACAAGGCCACGTAAGGCCTCTGGGACTCATTGAAGGCCATCGTGTCTTCCCTTGGCCTCCTGGGAACCCCCTGGCCCCAGGATGCAGCTTCCGTAGCCCAGGGCAACCGGCGGAGGGGGGCGGGCGGGGCTGCAGGAGGGTGGAATGCCGAGGTCACAGAGGGTGTGGGTGTGGCCACCTCTGCTGTGACTGAACCAAGGGCAGGGGGGCAGGGCGTCCAGGGCAGGGCCCTCAGAGCCCGGTAGGCCCAGGGGGGCGGCGCAAGCACCTAGGCCCAGGCCTAAGAGCGCCTTCTTGGTCTGCCGCGGCAGGCCGGCCTCTCGCCTTGCCACTCAGGCCGCCCTCCCACTTGAAGTGTGTGTGGCACGCGTCCGCGGAGTACACCTCGCTGCACAGGTAGCCGTGGGACTGGGCGTCGTAGCTTCCTGCGGGGCGGCCGGAGGTCCCGCAGGCGGGTGGGTCCCTGGCACAGACGCGCGGAGCGGCTCCCGCCCGGCCCCCCTGAGAACCGTCGCCGTTCCGTAAGGCGGGGCGCCTGCTTCAGAATGTAAATCACGTGTCCGCTCTATGGATACGCTGTTTAGTTTACCAGGCAAGACTTTCTTGGTGAAAGAAGCAGCGTTGGCTTGCATTCTCGAGCAGGCTTCTCATCTGGCTGTGCCCTGGTACGCTCTCTCTGGGTGTGCTAGTCCGCAGGGCAGGGCATCCCCTGGGCAGGGTGGAGCGTGATCTCTGCGGCCTCGTCCTGCAGCTCCTTCCTTTCATTCTCAATCATCCTGCCCACGGTGGCCTCCTCTCAGGCCTGCATACTTACAACGGCGCATTGCCCGTGCTGCCCCTCTGCAGGAAGTGTCCCTCTGTTTAGTTTGCAGCTGACTGATGCCGCCTCACCCTTCTCATCTCTTCTCAGGTGTCACTTGGTCAAGAAAGCGTCCCCTTACCTACTCAACTCATCACGTCCCCCTACCGTAGCTCACGTGACACCACGCACCTCTCGCTTATGGCCGTCGTCGCCTTTCACATCCAGTTTCAGGTAGGTAAGTTTACCCCGTGGTCCGTGAGGAAGAAGAGATCACGCCTGTTTTGCTTACTCTTGATTCCCAGCGACTAGCCCGGTTACTGATAAACTCTGTTAGAGGAGAGAAAGGAATGCACCCAATCCCTGGTGAAGCCCTGACCGTTTTCCTTTCTAGTGTCCCTCGTACTCCTCCCTGCCATCTGTGTCGCCCTTACTCCGCGTCTACCGTTTATGAGTTTACACCTGGGTTACGGTGACTGCTTCGGAGAATCGCATGCCTTTCTACCTCCCTCGCTGCGACCTCTCCCACGCCTCCCAGGGCTCTTGGGTTATGCCCTTGCCCTCTTCCGAGCCGTCCGTGGCACCCGCTGTCATCCCCATACGGCCAAGCTCCTAAGACTGACACTCTAGGCCCTCCGTAATTTGGCTTCAGTTTCACTTTCTAGACGTTTCAAGGAAGAGCGGGGTCTAAATATCTGTGCACCTCTGCTCCGTTTCATATCTACCCACGAGGTTAATTTTTTTGTTTCTTCCAGTCCACCTATTTTGGACCTCCTTCTCTGCGAAGACTTCACTGAGAATCCAAGCGATTTGTGGATCCCTTCTCTCCCCTGAAGCTGTAAACAGTTTAACAAGACATGTGCGGAACTGCCGTAAGGTAATCTACATCTTGTCTCCCTCTCTGGTATCTAACCTCCCCGCGAATGGGGGTACGTCTCCGTGTTCTGTGCGGTTTTCAGCACGGTACTCTCTGCACGTAGTGGATATTTGCTTTGGTAAGTGGACGAATAAGTGAATGAGTCACCAAGATAAGGGTATTGTCTCATTCTTTCTCGCTTTTTCCACTTTCAAGTTTCTTTAGTTAGTTTCCTCAGACAAAAGGTTTCTTTGTAGCTACACAGTGGCCAGGTCCACAGAATGTTGCAGATAGCTGCTGAAAACATCCCTCCTCCACTTGAGAATGGCTTGCTCTCCCTCTCAAGCGGAGAGAGCTGGGATTCGATATTTAATTAAGTGCCTCTGTTCACTTGGCATTTAGAGGCACTAGGGGGCGTTAGTGCTCTACAGCCGGTGAAATGCCTGTTTCGTTTGTGATTTTCCTTTGTGGAAAACAACTATCCACAGAGTGTTTTGTGCCAATTTTCCATCCTTTTAGATTGTCGGAAAGCATTTTACCTACGTAGAAACAGAAAACGAATAGAAAGAGCGTTGCTTTGCGTTTAATAAAAGCTTAGGGCGGTCTCGGTGGTACGTTAGTGAAGTTATCTGGGGACACCTTAGCCACGTACATTGTGTTGGAGAGGCACCGAGAATTCAGGAGTTCTCAAAGTTCGAGGACACAGTTGCCTTACACGTAGGCTCGGTGGCAGCCGTGGACATGGCAGTGATTTGGAGAATGTTGTATTAGTCGGCTCTTGCTGTGATAATGCTTTGCAACAAATCTCCCCAAAACTCACTTACGTAAAGAAGAATCTAGTTTCCTCGGACCTGTGGGCTAGCTGCAGCGGCTCTCTTGTAGACCTCTCGATGGCGGGTGTTGCTCCATGCCGTGGGTCAGTTTGAGGTCTGTCCCGCACACCTTACCGTGGAGCCCAACTGTGAGGCTGCAGGTCCCCGTCTTCTCGCAGAGTTCACTGGAAGGTAAGAGGTGAGCCCAACCACACAAGGCCACGTAAGGCCTCTGGGACTCATTGAAGGCCATCGTGTCTTCCCTTGGCCTCCTGGGAACCCCCTGGCCCCAGGATGCAGCTTCCGTAGCCCAGGGCAACCGGCGGAGGGGGGCGGGCGGGGCTGCAGGAGGGTGGAATGCCGAGGTCACAGAGGGTGTGGGTGTGGCCACCTCTGCTGTGACTGAACCAAGGGCAGGGGGGCAGGGGGTCCAGGGCAGGGCCCTCAGAGCCCGGTAGGCCCAGGGGGGCGGCGCAAGCACCTAGGCCCAGGCCTAAGAGCGCCTTCTTGGTCTGCCGCGGCAGGCCGGCCTCTCGCCTTGCCACTCAGGCCGCCCTCCCACTTGAAGTGTGTGTGGCACGCGTCCGCGGAGTACACCTCGCTGCACAGGTAGCCGTGGGACTGGGCGTCGTAGCTTCCTGCGGGGCGGCCGGAGGTCCCGCAGGCGGGTGGGTCCCTGGCACAGACGCGCGGAGCGGCTCCCGCCCGGCCCCCCTGAGAACCGTCGCCGTTCCGTAAGGCGGGGCGCCTGCTTCAGAATGTAAATCACGTGTCCGCTCTATGGATACGCTGTTTAGTTTACCAGGCAAGACTTTCTTGGTGAAAGAAGCAGCGTTGGCTTGCATTCTCGAGCAGGCTTCTCATCTGGCTGTGCCCTGGTACGCTCTCTCTGGGTGTGCTAGTCCGCAGGGCAGGGCATCCCCTGGGCAGGGTGGAGCGTGATCTCTGCGGCCTCGTCCTGCAGCTCCTTCCTTTCATTCTCAATCATCCTGCCCACGGTGGCCTCCTCTCAGGCCTGCATACTTACAACGGCGCATTGCCCGTGCTGCCCCTCTGCAGGAAGTGTCCCTCTGTTTAGTTTGCAGCTGACTGATGCCGCCTCACCCTTCTCATCTCTTCTCAGGTGTCACTTGGTCAAGAAAGCGTCCCCTTACCTACTCAACTCATCACGTCCCCCTACCGTAGCTCACGTGACACCACGCACCTCTCGCTTATGGCCGTCGTCGCCTTTCACATCCAGTTTCAGGTAGGTAAGTTTACCCCGTGGTCCGTGAGGAAGAAGAGATCACGCCTGTTTTGCTTACTCTTGATTCCCAGCGACTAGCCCGGTTACTGATAAACTCTGTTAGAGGAGAGAAAGGAATGCACCCAATCCCTGGTGAAGCCCTGACCGTTTTCCTTTCTAGTGTCCCTCGTACTCCTCCCTGCCATCTGTGTCGCCCTTACTCCGCGTCTACCGTTTATGAGTTTACACCTGGGTTACGGTGACTGCTTCGGAGAATCGCATGCCTTTCTACCTCCCTCGCTGCGACCTCTCCCACGCCTCCCAGGGCTCTTGGGTTATGCCCTTGCCCTCTTCCGAGCCGTCCGTGGCACCCGCTGTCATCCCCATACGGCCAAGCTCCTAAGACTGACACTCAAGGCCCTCCGTAATTTGGCTTCAGTTTCACTTTCTAGACGTTTCAAGGAAGAGCGGGGTCTAAATATCTGTGCACCTCTGCTCCGTTTCATATCTACCCACGAGGTTAATTTTTTTGTTTCTTCCAGTCCACCTATTTTGGACCTCCTTCTCTGCGAAGACTTCACTGAGAATCCAAGCGATTTGTGGATCCCTTCTCTCCCCTGAAGCTGTAAACAGTTTAACAAGACATGTGCGGAACTGCCGTAAGGTAATCTACATCTTGTCTCCCTCTCTGGTATCTAACCTCCCCGCGAATGGGGGTACGTCTCCGTGTTCTGTGCGGTTTTCAGCACAGTACTCTCTGCACGTAGTGGATATTTGCTTTGGTAAGTGGACGAATAAGTGAATGAGTCACCAAGATAAGGGTATTGTCTCATTCTTTCTCGCTTTTTCCACTTTCAAGTTTCTTTAGTTAGTTTCCTCAGACAAAAGGTTTCTTTGTAGCTACACAGTGGCCAGGTCCACAGAATGTTGCAGATAGCTGCTGAAAACATCCCTCCTCCACTTGAGAATGGCTTGCTCTCCCTCTCAAGCGGAGAGAGCTGGGATTCGATATTTAATTAAGTGCCTCTGTTCACTTGGCATTTAGAGGCACTAGGGGGCGTTAGTGCTCTACAGCCGGTGAAATGCCTGTTTCGTTTGTGATTTTCCTTTGTGGAAAACAACTATCCACAGAGTGTTTTGTGCCAATTTTCCATCCTTTTAGATTGTCGGAAAGCATTTTACCTACGTAGAAACAGAAAACGAATAGAAAGAGCGTTGCTTTGCGTTTAATAAAAGCTTAGGGTGGTCTCGGTGGTACGTTAGTGAAGTTATCTGGGGACACCTTAGCCACGTACATTGTGTTGGAGAGGCACCGAGAATTCAGGAGTTCTCAAAGTTCGAGGACACAGTTGCCTTACACGTAGGCTCGGTGGCAGCCGTGGACATGGCAGTGATTTGGAGAATGTTGTATTAGTCGGCTCTTGCTGTGATAATGCTTTGCAACAAATCTCCCCAAAACTCACTTACGTAAAGAAGAATCTAGTTTCCTCGGACCTGTGGGCTAGCTGCAGCGGCTCTCTTGTAGACCTCTCGATGGCGGGTGTTGCTCCATGCCGTGGGTCAGTTTGAGGTCTGTCCCGCACACCTTACCGTGGAGCCCAACTGTGAGGCTGCAGGTCCCCGTCTTCTCGCAGAGTTCACTGGAAGGTAAGAGGTGAGCCCAACCACACAAGGCCACGTAAGGCCTCTGGGACTCATTGAAGGCCATCGTGTCTTCCCTTGGCCTCCTGGGAACCCCCTGGCCCCAGGATGCAGCTTCCGTAGCCCAGGGCAACCGGCGGAGGGGGGCGGGCGGGGCTGCAGGAGGGTGGAATGCCGAGGTCACAGAGGGTGTGGGTGTGGCCACCTCTGCTGTGACTGAACCAAGGGCAGGGGGGCAGGGCGTCCAGGGCAGGGCCCTCAGAGCCCGGTAGGCCCAGGGGGGCGGCGCAAGCACCTAGGCCCAGGCCTAAGAGCGCCTTCTTGGTCTGCCGCGGCAGGCCGGCCTCTCGCCTTGCCACTCAGGCCGCCCTCCCACTTGAAGTGTGTGTGGCACGCGTCCGCGGAGTACACCTCGCTGCACAGGTAGCCGTGGGACTGGGCGTCGTAGCTTCCTGCGGGGCGGCCGGAGGTCCCGCAGGCGGGTGGGTCCCTGGCACAGACGCGCGGAGCGGCTCCCGCCCGGCCCCCCTGAGAACCGTCGCCGTTCCGTAAGGCGGGGCGCCTGCTTCAGAATGTAAATCACGTGTCCGCTCTATGGATACGCTGTTTAGTTTACCAGGCAAGACTTTCTTGGTGAAAGAAGCAGCGTTGGCTTGCATTCTCGAGCAGGCTTCTCATCTGGCTGTGCCCTGGTACGCTCTCTCTGGGTGTGCTAGTCCGCAGGGCAGGGCATCCCCTGGGCAGGGTGGAGCGTGATCTCTGCGGCCTCGTCCTGCAGCTCCTTCCTTTCATTCTCAATCATCCTGCCCACGGTGGCCTCCTCTCAGGCCTGCATACTTACAACGGCGCATTGCCCGTGCTGCCCCTCTGCAGGAAGTGTCCCTCTGTTTAGTTTGCAGCTGACTGATGCCGCCTCACCCTTCTCATCTCTTCTCAGGTGTCACTTGGTCAAGAAAGCGTCCCCTTACCTACTCAACTCATCACGTCCCCCTACCGTAGCTCACGTGACACCACGCACCTCTCGCTTATGGCCGTCGTCGCCTTTCACATCCAGTTTCAGGTAGGTAAGTTTACCCCGTGGTCCGTGAGGAAGAAGAGATCACGCCTGTTTTGCTTACTCTTGATTCCCAGCGACTAGCCCGGTTACTGATAAACTCTGTTAGAGGAGAGAAAGGAATGCACCCAATCCCTGGTGAAGCCCTGACCGTTTTCCTTTCTAGTGTCCCTCGTACTCCTCCCTGCCATCTGTGTCGCCCTTACTCCGCGTCTACCGTTTATGAGTTTACACCTGGGTTACGGTGACTGCTTCGGAGAATCGCATGCCTTTCTACCTCCCTCGCTGCGACCTCTCCCACGCCTCCCAGGGCTCTTGGGTTATGCCCTTGCCCTCTTCCGAGCCGTCCGTGGCACCCGCTGTCATCCCCATACGGCCAAGCTCCTAAGACTGACACTCTAGGCCCTCCGTAATTTGGCTTCAGTTTCACTTTCTAGACGTTTCAAGGAAGAGCGGGGTCTAAATATCTGTGCACCTCTGCTCCGTTTCATATCTACCCACGAGGTTAATTTTTTTGTTTCTTCCAGTCCACCTATTTTGGACCTCCTTCTCTGCGAAGACTTCACTGAGAATCCAAGCGATTTGTGGATCCCTTCTCTCCCCTGAAGCTGTAAACAGTTTAACAAGACATGTGCGGAACTGCCGTAAGGTAATCTACATCTTGTCTCCCTCTCTGGTATCTAACCTCCCCGCGAATGGGGGTACGTCTCCGTGTTCTGTGCGGTTTTCAGCACGGTACTCTCTGCACGTAGTGGATATTTGCTTTGGTAAGTGGACGAATAAGTGAATGAGTCACCAAGATAAGGGTATTGTCTCATTCTTTCTCGCTTTTTCCACTTTCAAGTTTCTTTAGTTAGTTTCCTCAGACAAAAGGTTTCTTTGTAGCTACACAGTGGCCAGGTCCACAGAATGTTGCAGATAGCTGCTGAAAACATCCCTCCTCCACTTGAGAATGGCTTGCTCTCCCTCTCAAGCGGAGAGAGCTGGGATTCGATATTTAATTAAGTGCCTCTGTTCACTTGGCATTTAGAGGCACTAGGGGGCGTTAGTGCTCTACAGCCGGTGAAATGCCTGTTTCGTTTGTGATTTTCCTTTGTGGAAAACAACTATCCACAGAGTGTTTTGTGCCAATTTTCCATCCTTTTAGATTGTCGGAAAGCATTTTACCTACGTAGAAACAGAAAACGAATAGAAAGAGCGTTGCTTTGCGTTTAATAAAAGCTTAGGGTGGTCTCGGTGGTACGTTAGTGAAGTTATCTGGGGACACCTTAGCCACGTACATTGTGTTGGAGAGGCACCGAGAATTCAGGAGTTCTCAAAGTTCGAGGACACAGTTGCCTTACACGTAGGCTCGGTGGCAGCCGTGGACATGGCAGTGATTTGGAGAATGTTGTATTAGTCGGCTCTTGCTGTGATAATGCTTTGCAACAAATCTCCCCAAAACTCACTTACGTAAAGAAGAATCTAGTTTCCTCGGACCTGTGGGCTAGCTGCAGCGGCTCTCTTGTAGACCTCTCGATGGCGGGTGTTGCTCCATGCCGTGGGTCAGTTTGAGGTCTGTCCCGCACACCTTACCGTGGAGCCCAACTGTGAGGCTGCAGGTCCCCGTCTTCTCGCAGAGTTCACTGGAAGGTAAGAGGTGAGCCCAACCACACAAGGCCACGTAAGGCCTCTGGGACTCATTGAAGGCCATCGTGTCTTCCCTTGGCCTCCTGGGAACCCCCTGGCCCCAGGATGCAGCTTCCGTAGCCCAGGGCAACCGGCGGAGGGGGGCGGGCGGGGCTGCAGGAGGGTGGAATGCCGAGGTCACAGAGGGTGTGGGTGTGGCCACCTCTGCTGTGACTGAACCAAGGGCAGGGGGGCAGGGGGTCCAGGGCAGGGCCCTCAGAGCCCGGTAGGCCCAGGGGGGCGGCGCAAGCACCTAGGCCCAGGCCTAAGAGCGCCTTCTTGGTCTGCCGCGGCAGGCCGGCCTCTCGCCTTGCCACTCAGGCCGCCCTCCCACTTGAAGTGTGTGTGGCACGCGTCCGCGGAGTACACCTCGCTGCACAGGTAGCCGTGGGACTGGGCGTCGTAGCTTCCTGCGGGGCGGCCGGAGGTCCCGCAGGCGGGTGGGTCCCTGGCACAGACGCGCGGAGCGGCTCCCGCCCGGCCCCCCTGAGAACCGTCGCCGTTCCGTAAGGCGGGGCGCCTGCTTCAGAATGTAAATCACGTGTCCGCTCTATGGATACGCTGTTTAGTTTACCAGGCAAGACTTTCTTGGTGAAAGAAGCAGCGTTGGCTTGCATTCTCGAGCAGGCTTCTCATCTGGCTGTGCCCTGGTACGCTCTCTCTGGGTGTGCTAGTCCGCAGGGCAGGGCATCCCCTGGGCAGGGTGGAGCGTGATCTCTGCGGCCTCGTCCTGCAGCTCCTTCCTTTCATTCTCAATCATCCTGCCCACGGTGGCCTCCTCTCAGGCCTGCATACTTACAACGGCGCATTGCCCGTGCTGCCCCTCTGCAGGAAGTGTCCCTCTGTTTAGTTTGCAGCTGACTGATGCCGCCTCACCCTTCTCATCTCTTCTCAGGTGTCACTTGGTCAAGAAAGCGTCCCCTTACCTACTCAACTCATCACGTCCCCCTACCGTAGCTCACGTGACACCACGCACCTCTCGCTTATGGCCGTCGTCGCCTTTCACATCCAGTTTCAGGTAGGTAAGTTTACCCCGTGGTCCGTGAGGAAGAAGAGATCACGCCTGTTTTGCTTACTCTTGATTCCCAGCGACTAGCCCGGTTACTGATAAACTCTGTTAGAGGAGAGAAAGGAATGCACCCAATCCCTGGTGAAGCCCTGACCGTTTTCCTTTCTAGTGTCCCTCGTACTCCTCCCTGCCATCTGTGTCGCCCTTACTCCGCGTCTACCGTTTATGAGTTTACACCTGGGTTACGGTGACTGCTTCGGAGAATCGCATGCCTTTCTACCTCCCTCGCTGCGACCTCTCCCACGCCTCCCAGGGCTCTTGGGTTATGCCCTTGCCCTCTTCCGAGCCGTCCGTGGCACCCGCTGTCATCCCCATACGGCCAAGCTCCTAAGACTGACACTCTAGGCCCTCCGTAATTTGGCTTCAGTTTCACTTTCTAGACGTTTCAAGGAAGAGCGGGGTCTAAATATCTGTGCACCTCTGCTCCGTTTCATATCTACCCACGAGGTTAATTTTTTTGTTTCTTCCAGTCCACCTATTTTGGACCTCCTTCTCTGCGAAGACTTCACTGAGAATCCAAGCGATTTGTGGATCCCTTCTCTCCCCTGAAGCTGTAAACAGTTTAACAAGACATGTGCGGAACTGCCGTAAGGTAATCTACATCTTGTCTCCCTCTCTGGTATCTAACCTCCCCGCGAATGGGGGTACGTCTCCGTGTTCTGTGCGGTTTTCAGCACGGTACTCTCTGCACGTAGTGGATATTTGCTTTGGTAAGTGGACGAATAAGTGAATGAGTCACCAAGATAAGGGTATTGTCTCATTCTTTCTCGCTTTTTCCACTTTCAAGTTTCTTTAGTTAGTTTCCTCAGACAAAAGGTTTCTTTGTAGCTACACAGTGGCCAGGTCCACAGAATGTTGCAGATAGCTGCTGAAAACATCCCTCCTCCACTTGAGAATGGCTTGCTCTCCCTCTCAAGCGGAGAGAGCTGGGATTCGATATTTAATTAAGTGCCTCTGTTCACTTGGCATTTAGAGGCACTAGGGGGCGTTAGTGCTCTACAGCCGGTGAAATGCCTGTTTCGTTTGTGATTTTCCTTTGTGGAAAACAACTATCCACAGAGTGTTTTGTGCCAATTTTCCATCCTTTTAGATTGTCGGAAAGCATTTTACCTACGTAGAAACAGAAAACGAATAGAAAGAGCGTTGCTTTGCGTTTAATAAAAGCTTAGGGTGGTCTCGGTGGTACGTTAGTGAAGTTATCTGGGGACACCTTAGCCACGTACATTGTGTTGGAGAGGCACCGAGAATTCAGGAGTTCTCAAAGTTCGAGGACACAGTTGCCTTACACGTAGGCTCGGTGGCAGCCGTGGACATGGCAGTGATTTGGAGAATGTTGTATTAGTCGGCTCTTGCTGTGATAATGCTTTGCAACAAATCTCCCCAAAACTCACTTACGTAAAGAAGAATCTAGTTTCCTCGGACCTGTGGGCTAGCTGCAGCGGCTCTCTTGTAGACCTCTCGATGGCGGGTGTTGCTCCATGCCGTGGGTCAGTTTGAGGTCTGTCCCGCACACCTTACCGTGGAGCCCAACTGTGAGGCTGCAGGTCCCCGTCTTCTCGCAGAGTTCACTGGAAGGTAAGAGGTGAGCCCAACCACACAAGGCCACGTAAGGCCTCTGGGACTCATTGAAGGCCATCGTGTCTTCCCTTGGCCTCCTGGGAACCCCCTGGCCCCAGGATGCAGCTTCCGTAGCCCAGGGCAACCGGCGGAGGGGGGCGGGCGGGGCTGCAGGAGGGTGGAATGCCGAGGTCACAGAGGGTGTGGGTGTGGCCACCTCTGCTGTGACTGAACCAAGGGCAGGGGGGCAGGGCGTCCAGGGCAGGGCCCTCAGAGCCCGGTAGGCCCAGGGGGGCGGCGCAAGCACCTAGGCCCAGGCCTAAGAGCGCCTTCTTGGTCTGCCGCGGCAGGCCGGCCTCTCGCCTTGCCACTCAGGCCGCCCTCCCACTTGAAGTGTGTGTGGCACGCGTCCGCGGAGTACACCTCGCTGCACAGGTAGCCGTGGGACTGGGCGTCGTAGCTTCCTGCGGGGCGGCCGGAGGTCCCGCAGGCGGGTGGGTCCCTGGCACAGACGCGCGGAGCGGCTCCCGCCCGGCCCCCCTGAGAACCGTCGCCGTTCCGTAAGGCGGGGCGCCTGCTTCAGAATGTAAATCACGTGTCCGCTCTATGGATACGCTGTTTAGTTTACCAGGCAAGACTTTCTTGGTGAAAGAAGCAGCGTTGGCTTGCATTCTCGAGCAGGCTTCTCATCTGGCTGTGCCCTGGTACGCTCTCTCTGGGTGTGCTAGTCCGCAGGGCAGGGCATCCCCTGGGCAGGGTGGAGCGTGATCTCTGCGGCCTCGTCCTGCAGCTCCTTCCTTTCATTCTCAATCATCCTGCCCACGGTGGCCTCCTCTCAGGCCTGCATACTTACAACGGCGCATTGCCCATGCTGCCCCTCTGCAGGAAGTGTCCCTCTGTTTAGTTTGCAGCTGACTGATGCCGCCTCACCCTTCTCATCTCTTCTCAGGTGTCACTTGGTCAAGAAAGCGTCCCCTTACCTACTCAACTCATCACGTCCCCCTACCGTAGCTCACGTGACACCACGCACCTCTCGCTTATGGCCGTCGTCGCCTTTCACATCCAGTTTCAGGTAGGTAAGTTTACCCCGTGGTCCGTGAGGAAGAAGAGATCACGCCTGTTTTGCTTACTCTTGATTCCCAGCGACTAGCCCGGTTACTGATAAACTCTGTTAGAGGAGAGAAAGGAATGCACCCAATCCCTGGTGAAGCCCTGACCGTTTTCCTTTCTAGTGTCCCTCGTACTCCTCCCTGCCATCTGTGTCGCCCTTACTCCGCGTCTACCGTTTATGAGTTTACACCTGGGTTACGGTGACTGCTTCGGAGAATCGCATGCCTTTCTACCTCCCTCGCTGCGACCTCTCCCACGCCTCCCAGGGCTCTTGGGTTATGCCCTTGCCCTCTTCCGAGCCGTCCGTGGCACCCGCTGTCATCCCCATACGGCCAAGCTCCTAAGACTGACACTCTAGGCCCTCCGTAATTTGGCTTCAGTTTCACTTTCTAGACGTTTCAAGGAAGAGCGGGGTCTAAATATCTGTGCACCTCTGCTCCGTTTCATATCTACCCACGAGGTTAATTTTTTTGTTTCTTCCAGTCCACCTATTTTGGACCTCCTTCTCTGCGAAGACTTCACTGAGAATCCAAGCGATTTGTGGATCCCTTCTCTCCCCTGAAGCTGTAAACAGTTTAACAAGACATGTGCGGAACTGCCGTAAGGTAATCTACATCTTGTCTCCCTCTCTGGTATCTAACCTCCCCGCGAATGGGGGTACGTCTCCGTGTTCTGTGCGGTTTTCAGCACGGTACTCTCTGCACGTAGTGGATATTTGCTTTGGTAAGTGGACGAATAAGTGAATGAGTCACCAAGATAAGGGTATTGTCTCATTCTTTCTCGCTTTTTCCACTTTCAAGTTTCTTTAGTTAGTTTCCTCAGACAAAAGGTTTCTTTGTAGCTACACAGTGGCCAGGTCCACAGAATGTTGCAGATAGCTGCTGAAAACATCCCTCCTCCACTTGAGAATGGCTTGCTCTCCCTCTCAAGCGGAGAGAGCTGGGATTCGATATTTAATTAAGTGCCTCTGTTCACTTGGCATTTAGAGGCACTAGGGGGCGTTAGTGCTCTACAGCCGGTGAAATGCCTGTTTCGTTTGTGATTTTCCTTTGTGGAAAACAACTATCCACAGAGTGTTTTGTGCCAATTTTCCATCCTTTTAGATTGTCGGAAAGCATTTTACCTACGTAGAAACAGAAAACGAATAGAAAGAGCGTTGCTTTGCGTTTAATAAAAGCTTAGGGTGGTCTCGGTGGTACGTTAGTGAAGTTATCTGGGGACACCTTAGCCACGTACATTGTGTTGGAGAGGCACCGAGAATTCAGGAGTTCTCAAAGTTCGAGGACACAGTTGCCTTACACGTAGGCTCGGTGGCAGCCGTGGACATGGCAGTGATTTGGAGAATGTTGTATTAGTCGGCTCTTGCTGTGATAATGCTTTGCAACAAATCTCCCCAAAACTCACTTACGTAAAGAAGAATCTAGTTTCCTCGGACCTGTGGGCTAGCTGCAGCG
Source organism: Pseudorca crassidens (assembly GCF_039906515.1). Taxonomy (NCBI): domain Eukaryota; kingdom Metazoa; phylum Chordata; class Mammalia; order Artiodactyla; family Delphinidae; genus Pseudorca; species Pseudorca crassidens. The sequence continues at coordinate 154,307,276 of NC_090297.1, forward strand.
GCTCTCTTGTAGACCTCTCGATGGCGGGTGTTGCTCCATGCCGTGGGTCAGTTTGAGGTCTGTCCCGCACACCTTACCGTGGAGCCCAACTGTGAGGCTGCAGGTCCCCGTCTTCTCGCAGAGTTCACTGGAAGGTAAGAGGTGAGCCCAACCACACAAGGCCACGTAAGGCCTCTGGGACTCATTGAAGGCCATCGTGTCTTCCCTTGGCCTCCTGGGAACCCCCTGGCCCCAGGATGCAGCTTCCGTAGCCCAGGGCAACCGGCGGAGGGGGGCGGGCGGGGCTGCAGGAGGGTGGAATGCCGAGGTCACAGAGGGTGTGGGTGTGGCCACCTCTGCTGTGACTGAACCAAGGGCAGGGGGGCAGGGCGTCCAGGGCAGGGCCCTCAGAGCCCGGTAGGCCCAGGGGGGCGGCGCAAGCACCTAGGCCCAGGCCTAAGAGCGCCTTCTTGGTCTGCCGCGGCAGGCCGGCCTCTCGCCTTGCCACTCAGGCCGCCCTCCCACTTGAAGTGTGTGTGGCACGCGTCCGCGGAGTACACCTCGCTGCACAGGTAGCCGTGGGACTGGGCGTCGTAGCTTCCTGCGGGGCGGCCGGAGGTCCCGCAGGCGGGTGGGTCCCTGGCACAGACGCGCGGAGCGGCTCCCGCCCGGCCCCCCTGAGAACCGTCGCCGTTCCGTAAGGCGGGGCGCCTGCTTCAGAATGTAAATCACGTGTCCGCTCTATGGATACGCTGTTTAGTTTACCAGGCAAGACTTTCTTGGTGAAAGAAGCAGCGTTGGCTTGCATTCTCGAGCAGGCTTCTCATCTGGCTGTGCCCTGGTACGCTCTCTCTGGGTGTGCTAGTCCGCAGGGCAGGGCATCCCCTGGGCAGGGTGGAGCGTGATCTCTGCGGCCTCGTCCTGCAGCTCCTTCCTTTCATTCTCAATCATCCTGCCCACGGTGGCCTCCTCTCAGGCCTGCATACTTACAACGGCGCATTGCCCGTGCTGCCCCTCTGCAGGAAGTGTCCCTCTGTTTAGTTTGCAGCTGACTGATGCCGCCTCACCCTTCTCATCTCTTCTCAGGTGTCACTTGGTCAAGAAAGCGTCCCCTTACCTACTCAACTCATCACGTCCCCCTACCGTAGCTCACGTGACACCACGCACCTCTCGCTTATGGCCGTCGTCGCCTTTCACATCCAGTTTCAGGTAGGTAAGTTTACCCCGTGGTCCGTGAGGAAGAAGAGATCACGCCTGTTTTGCTTACTCTTGATTCCCAGCGACTAGCCCGGTTACTGATAACCTCTGTTAGAGGAGAGAAAGGAATGCACCCAATCCCTGGTGAAGCCCTGACCGTTTTCCTTTCTAGTGTCCCTCGTACTCCTCCCTGCCATCTGTGTCGCCCTTGCTCCGCGTCTACCGTTTATGAGTTTACACCTGGGTTACGGTGACTGCTTCGGAGAATCGCATGCCTTTCTACCTCCCTCGCTGCGACCTCTCCCACGCCTCCCAGGGCTCTTGGGTTATGCCCTTGCCCTCTTCCGAGCCGTCCGTGGCACCCGCTGTCATCCCCATACGGCCAAGCTCCTAAGACTGACACTCAAGGCCCTCCGTAATTTGGCTTCAGTTTCACTTTCTAGACGTTTCAAGGAAGAGCGGGGTCTAAATATCTGTGCACCTCTGCTCCGTTTCATATCTACCCACGAGGTTAATTTTTTTGTTTCTTCCAGTCCACCTATTTTGGACCTCCTTCTCTGCGAAGACTTCACTGAGAATCCAAGCGATTTGTGGATCCCTTCTCTCCCCTGAAGCTGTAAACAGTTTAACAAGACATGTGCGGAACTGCCGTAAGGTAATCTACATCTTGTCTCCCTCTCTGGTATCTAACCTCCCCGCGAGTGGGGGTACGTCTCCGTGTTCTGTGCGGTTTTCAGCACGGTACTCTCTGCACGTAGTGGATATTTGCTTTGGTAAGTGGACGAATAAGTGAATGAGTCACCAAGATAAGGGTATTGTCTCATTCTTTCTCGCTTTTTCCACTTTCAAGTTTCTTTAGTTAGTTTCCTCAGACAAAAGGTTTCTTTGTAGCTACACAGTGGCCAGGTCCACAGAATGTTGCAGATAGCTGCTGAAAACATCCCTCCTCCACTTGAGAATGGCTTGCTCTCCCTCTCAAGCGGAGAGAGCTGGGATTCGATATTTAATTAAGTGCCTCTGTTCACTTGGCATTTAGAGGCACTAGGGGGCGTTAGTGCTCTACAGCCGGTGAAATGCCTGTTTCGTTTGTGATTTTCCTTTGTGGAAAACAACTATCCACAGAGTGTTTTGTGCCAATTTTCCATCCTTTTAGATTGTCGGAAAGCATTTTACCTACGTAGAAACAGAAAACGAATAGAAAGAGCGTTGCTTTGCGTTTAATAAAAGCTTAGGGTGGTCTCGGTGGTACGTTAGTGAAGTTATCTGGGGACACCTTAGCCACGTACATTGTGTTGGAGAGGCACCGAGAATTCAGGAGTTCTCAAAGTTCGAGGACACAGTTGCCTTACACGTAGGCTCGGTGGCAGCCGTGGACATGGCAGTGATTTGGAGAATGTTGTATTAGTCGGCTCTTGCTGTGATAATGCTTTGCAACAAATCTCCCCAAAACTCACTTACGTAAAGAAGAATCTAGTTTCCTCGGACCTGTGGGCTAGCTGCAGCGGCTCTCTTGTAGACCTCTCGATGGCGGGTGTTGCTCCATGCCGTGGGTCAGTTTGAGGTCTGTCCCGCACACCTTACCGTGGAGCCCAACTGTGAGGCTGCAGGTCCCCGTCTTCTCGCAGAGTTCACTGGAAGGTAAGAGGTGAGCCCAACCACACAAGGCCACGTAAGGCCTCTGGGACTCATTGAAGGCCATCGTGTCTTCCCTTGGCCTCCTGGGAACCCCCTGGCCCCAGGATGCAGCTTCCGTAGCCCAGGGCAACCGGCGGAGGGGGGCGGGCGGGGCTGCAGGAGGGTGGAATGCCGAGGTCACAGAGGGTGTGGGTGTGGCCACCTCTGCTGTGACTGAACCAAGGGCAGGGGGGCAGGGCGTCCAGGGCAGGGCCCTCAGAGCCCGGTAGGCCCAGGGGGGCGGCGCAAGCACCTAGGCCCAGGCCTAAGAGCGCCTTCTTGGTCTGCCGCGGCAGGCCGGCCTCTCGCCTTGCCACTCAGGCCGCCCTCCCACTTGAAGTGTGTGTGGCACGCGTCCGCGGAGTACACCTCGCTGCACAGGTAGCCGTGGGACTGGGCGTCGTAGCTTCCTGCGGGGCGGCCGGAGGTCCCGCAGGCGGGTGGGTCCCTGGCACAGACGCGCGGAGCGGCTCCCGCCCGGCCCCCCTGAGAACCGTCGCCGTTCCGTAAGGCGGGGCGCCTGCTTCAGAATGTAAATCACGTGTCCGCTCTATGGATACGCTGTTTAGTTTACCAGGCAAGACTTTCTTGGTGAAAGAAGCAGCGTTGGCTTGCATTCTCGAGCAGGCTTCTCATCTGGCTGTGCCCTGGTACGCTCTCTCTGGGTGTGCTAGTCCGCAGGGCAGGGCATCCCCTGGGCAGGGTGGAGCGTGATCTCTGCGGCCTCGTCCTGCAGCTCCTTCCTTTCATTCTCAATCATCCTGCCCACGGTGGCCTCCTCTCAGGCCTGCATACTTACAACGGCGCATTGCCCGTGCTGCCCCTCTGCAGGAAGTGTCCCTCTGTTTAGTTTGCAGCTGACTGATGCCGCCTCACCCTTCTCATCTCTTCTCAGGTGTCACTTGGTCAAGAAAGCGTCCCCTTACCTACTCAACTCATCACGTCCCCCTACCGTAGCTCACGTGACACCACGCACCTCTCGCTTATGGCCGTCGTCGCCTTTCACATCCAGTTTCAGGTAGGTAAGTTTACCCCGTGGTCCGTGAGGAAGAAGAGATCACGCCTGTTTTGCTTACTCTTGATTCCCAGCGACTAGCCCGGTTACTGATAACCTCTGTTAGAGGAGAGAAAGGAATGCACCCAATCCCTGTTGAAGCCCTGACCGTTTTCCTTTCTAGTGTCCCTCGTACTCCTCCCTGCCATCTGTGTCGCCCTTACTCCGCGTCTACCGTTTATGAGTTTACACCTGGGTTACGGTGACTGCTTCGGAGAATCGCATGCCTTTCTACCTCCCTCGCTGCGACCTCTCCCACGCCTCCCAGGGCTCTTGGGTTATGCCCTTGCCCTCTTCCGAGCCGTCCGTGGCACCCGCTGTCATCCCCATACGGCCAAGCTCCTAAGACTGACACTCTAGGCCCTCCGTAATTTGGCTTCAGTTTCACTTTCTAGACGTTTCAAGGAAGAGCGGGGTCTAAATATCTGTGCACCTCTGCTCCGTTTCATATCTACCCACGAGGTTAATTTTTTTGTTTCTTCCAGTCCACCTATTTTGGACCTCCTTCTCTGCGAAGACTTCACTGAGAATCCAAGCGATTTGTGGATCCCTTCTCTCCCCTGAAGCTGTAAACAGTTTAACAAGACATGTGCGGAACTGCCGTAAGGTAATCTACATCTTGTCTCCCTCTCTGGTATCTAACCTCCCCGCGAATGGGGGTACGTCTCCGTGTTCTGTGCGGTTTTCAGCACGGTACTCTCTGCACGTAGTGGATATTTGCTTTGGTAAGTGGACGAATAAGTGAATGAGTCACCAAGATAAGGGTATTGTCTCATTCTTTCTCGCTTTTTCCACTTTCAAGTTTCTTTAGTTAGTTTCCTCAGACAAAAGGTTTCTTTGTAGCTACACAGTGGCCAGGTCCACAGAATGTTGCAGATAGCTGCTGAAAACATCCCTCCTCCACTTGAGAATGGCTTGCTCTCCCTCTCAAGCGGAGAGAGCTGGGATTCGATATTTAATTAAGTGCCTCTGTTCACTTGGCATTTAGAGGCACTAGGGGGCGTTAGTGCTCTACAGCCGGTGAAATGCCTGTTTCGTTTGTGATTTTCCTTTGTGGAAAACAACTATCCACAGAGTGTTTTGTGCCAATTTTCCATCCTTTTAGATTGTCGGAAAGCATTTTACCTACGTAGAAACAGAAAACGAATAGAAAGAGCGTTGCTTTGCGTTTAATAAAAGCTTAGGGTGGTCTCGGTGGTACGTTAGTGAAGTTATCTGGGGACACCTTAGCCACGTACATTGTGTTGGAGAGGCACCGAGAATTCAGGAGTTCTCAAAGTTCGAGGACACAGTTGCCTTACACGTAGGCTCGGTGGCAGCCGTGGACATGGCAGTGATTTGGAGAATGTTGTATTAGTCGGCTCTTGCTGTGATAATGCTTTGCAACAAATCTCCCCAAAACTCACTTACGTAAAGAAGAATCTAGTTTCCTCGGACCTGTGGGCTAGCTGCAGCGGCTCTCTTGTAGACCTCTCGATGGCGGGTGTTGCTCCATGCCGTGGGTCAGTTTGAGGTCTGTCCCGCACACCTTACCGTGGAGCCCAACTGTGAGGCTGCAGGTCCCCGTCTTCTCGCAGAGTTCACTGGAAGGTAAGAGGTGAGCCCAACCACACAAGGCCACGTAAGGCCTCTGGGACTCATTGAAGGCCATCGTGTCTTCCCTTGGCCTCCTGGGAACCCCCTGGCCCCAGGATGCAGCTTCCGTAGCCCAGGGCAACCGGCGGAGGGGGGCGGGCGGGGCTGCAGGAGGGTGGAATGCCGAGGTCACAGAGGGTGTGGGTGTGGCCACCTCTGCTGTGACTGAACCAAGGGCAGGGGGGCAGGGCGTCCAGGGCAGGGCCCTCAGAGCCCGGTAGGCCCAGGGGGGCGGCGCAAGCACCTAGGCCCAGGCCTAAGAGCGCCTTCTTGGTCTGCCGCGGCAGGCCGGCCTCTCGCCTTGCCACTCAGGCCGCCCTCCCACTTGAAGTGTGTGTGGCACGCGTCCGCGGAGTACACCTCGCTGCACAGGTAGCCGTGGGACTGGGCGTCGTAGCTTCCTGCGGGGCGGCCGGAGGTCCCGCAGGCGGGTGGGTCCCTGGCACAGACGCGCGGAGCGGCTCCCGCCCGGCCCCCCTGAGAACCGTCGCCGTTCCGTAAGGCGGGGCGCCTGCTTCAGAATGTAAATCACGTGTCCGCTCTATGGATACGCTGTTTAGTTTACCAGGCAAGACTTTCTTGGTGAAAGAAGCAGCGTTGGCTTGCATTCTCGAGCAGGCTTCTCATCTGGCTGTGCCCTGGTACGCTCTCTCTGGGTGTGCTAGTCCGCAGGGCAGGGCATCCCCTGGGCAGGGTGGAGCGTGATCTCTGCGGCCTCGTCCTGCAGCTCCTTCCTTTCATTCTCAATCATCCTGCCCACGGTGGCCTCCTCTCAGGCCTGCATACTTACAACGGCGCATTGCCCGTGCTGCCCCTCTGCAGGAAGTGTCCCTCTGTTTAGTTTGCAGCTGACTGATGCCGCCTCACCCTTCTCATCTCTTCTCAGGTGTCACTTGGTCAAGAAAGCGTCCCCTTACCTACTCAACTCATCACGTCCCCCTACCGTAGCTCACGTGACACCACGCACCTCTCGCTTATGGCCGTCGTCGCCTTTCACATCCAGTTTCAGGTAGGTAAGTTTACCCCGTGGTCCGTGAGGAAGAAGAGATCACGCCTGTTTTGCTTACTCTTGATTCCCAGCGACTAGCCCGGTTACTGATAACCTCTGTTAGAGGAGAGAAAGGAATGCACCCAATCCCTGGTGAAGCCCTGACCGTTTTCCTTTCTAGTGTCCCTCGTACTCCTCCCTGCCATCTGTGTCGCCCTTACTCCGCGTCTACCGTTTATGAGTTTACACCTGGGTTACGGTGACTGCTTCGGAGAATCGCATGCCTTTCTACCTCCCTCGCTGCGACCTCTCCCACGCCTCCCAGGGCTCTTGGGTTATGCCCTTGCCCTCTTCCGAGCCGTCCGTGGCACCCGCTGTCATCCCCATACGGCCAAGCTCCTAAGACTGACACTCAAGGCCCTCCGTAATTTGGCTTCAGTTTCACTTTCTAGACGTTTCAAGGAAGAGCGGGGTCTAAATATCTGTGCACCTCTGCTCCGTTTCATATCTACCCACGAGGTTAATTTTTTTGTTTCTTCCAGTCCACCTATTTTGGACCTCCTTCTCTGCGAAGACTTCACTGAGAATCCAAGCGATTTGTGGATCCCTTCTCTCCCCTGAAGCTGTAAACAGTTTAACAAGACATGTGCGGAACTGCCGTAAGGTAATCTACATCTTGTCTCCCTCTCTGGTATCTAACCTCCCCGCGAGTGGGGGTACGTCTCCGTGTTCTGTGCGGTTTTCAGCACGGTACTCTCTGCACGTAGTGGATATTTGCTTTGGTAAGTGGACGAATAAGTGAATGAGTCACCAAGATAAGGGTATTGTCTCATTCTTTCTCGCTTTTTCCACTTTCAAGTTTCTTTAGTTAGTTTCCTCAGACAAAAGGTTTCTTTGTAGCTACACAGTGGCCAGGTCCACAGAATGTTGCAGATAGCTGCTGAAAACATCCCTCCTCCACTTGAGAATGGCTTGCTCTCCCTCTCAAGCGGAGAGAGCTGGGATTCGATATTTAATTAAGTGCCTCTGTTCACTTGGCATTTAGAGGCACTAGGGGGCGTTAGTGCTCTACAGCCGGTGAAATGCCTGTTTCGTTTGTGATTTTCCTTTGTGGAAAACAACTATCCACAGAGTGTTTTGTGCCAATTTTCCATCCTTTTAGATTGTCGGAAAGCATTTTACCTACGTAGAAACAGAAAACGAATAGAAAGAGCGTTGCTTTGCGTTTAATAAAAGCTTAGGGTGGTCTCGGTGGTACGTTAGTGAAGTTATCTGGGGACACCTTAGCCACGTACATTGTGTTGGAGAGGCACCGAGAATTCAGGAGTTCTCAAAGTTCGAGGACACAGTTGCCTTACACGTAGGCTCGGTGGCAGCCGTGGACATGGCAGTGATTTGGAGAATGTTGTATTAGTCGGCTCTTGCTGTGATAATGCTTTGCAACAAATCTCCCCAAAACTCACTTACGTAAAGAAGAATCTAGTTTCCTCGGACCTGTGGGCTAGCTGCAGCGGCTCTCTTGTAGACCTCTCGATGGCGGGTGTTGCTCCATGCCGTGGGTCAGTTTGAGGTCTGTCCCGCACACCTTACCGTGGAGCCCAACTGTGAGGCTGCAGGTCCCCGTCTTCTCGCAGAGTTCACTGGAAGGTAAGAGGTGAGCCCAACCACACAAGGCCACGTAAGGCCTCTGGGACTCATTGAAGGCCATCGTGTCTTCCCTTGGCCTCCTGGGAACCCCCTGGCCCCAGGATGCAGCTTCCGTAGCCCAGGGCAACCGGCGGAGGGGGGCGGGCGGGGCTGCAGGAGGGTGGAATGCCGAGGTCACAGAGGGTGTGGGTGTGGCCACCTCTGCTGTGACTGAACCAAGGGCAGGGGGGCAGGGCGTCCAGGGCAGGGCCCTCAGAGCCCGGTAGGCCCAGGGGGGCGGCGCAAGCACCTAGGCCCAGGCCTAAGAGCGCCTTCTTGGTCTGCCGCGGCAGGCCGGCCTCTCGCCTTGCCACTCAGGCCGCCCTCCCACTTGAAGTGTGTGTGGCACGCGTCCGCGGAGTACACCTCGCTGCACAGGTAGCCGTGGGACTGGGCGTCATAGCTTCCTGCGGGGCGGCCGGAGGTCCCGCAGGCGGGTGGGTCCCTGGCACAGACGCGCGGAGCGGCTCCCGCCCGGCCCCCCTGAGAACCGTCGCCGTTCCGTAAGGCGGGGCGCCTGCTTCAGAATGTAAATCACGTGTCCGCTCTATGGATACGCTGTTTAGTTTACCAGGCAAGACTTTCTTGGTGAAAGAAGCAGCGTTGGCTTGCATTCTCGAGCAGGCTTCTCATCTGGCTGTGCCCTGGTACGCTCTCTCTGGGTGTGCTAGTCCGCAGGGCAGGGCATCCCCTGGGCAGGGTGGAGCGTGATCTCTGCGGCCTCGTCCTGCAGCTCCTTCCTTTCATTCTCAATCATCCTGCCCACGGTGGCCTCCTCTCAGGCCTGCATACTTACAACGGCGCATTGCCCGTGCTGCCCCTCTGCAGGAAGTGTCCCTCTGTTTAGTTTGCAGCTGACTGATGCCGCCTCACCCTTCTCATCTCTTCTCAGGTGTCACTTGGTCAAGAAAGCGTCCCCTTACCTACTCAACTCATCACGTCCCCCTACCGTAGCTCACGTGACACCACGCACCTCTCGCTTATGGCCGTCGTCGCCTTTCACATCCAGTTTCAGGTAGGTAAGTTTACCCCGTGGTCCGTGAGGAAGAAGAGATCACGCCTGTTTTGCTTACTCTTGATTCCCAGCGACTAGCCCGGTTACTGATAACCTCTGTTAGAGGAGAGAAAGGAATGCACCCAATCCCTGGTGAAGCCCTGACCGTTTTCCTTTCTAGTGTCCCTCGTACTCCTCCCTGCCATCTGTGTCGCCCTTACTCCGCGTCTACCGTTTATGAGTTTACACCTGGGTTACGGTGACTGCTTCGGAGAATCGCATGCCTTTCTACCTCCCTCGCTGCGACCTCTCCCACGCCTCCCAGGGCTCTTGGGTTATGCCCTTGCCCTCTTCCGAGCCGTCCGTGGCACCCGCTGTCATCCCCATACGGCCAAGCTCCTAAGACTGACACTCTAGGCCCTCCGTAATTTGGCTTCAGTTTCACTTTCTAGACGTTTCAAGGAAGAGCGGGGTCTAAATATCTGTGCACCTCTGCTCCGTTTCATATCTACCCACGAGGTTAATTTTTTTGTTTCTTCCAGTCCACCTATTTTGGACCTCCTTCTCTGCGAAGACTTCACTGAGAATCCAAGCGATTTGTGGATCCCTTCTCTCCCCTGAAGCTGTAAACAGTTTAACAAGACATGTGCGGAACTGCCGTAAGGTAATCTACATCTTGTCTCCCTCTCTGGTATCTAACCTCCCCGCGAATGGGGGTACGTCTCCGTGTTCTGTGCGGTTTTCAGCACGGTACTCTCTGCACGTAGTGGATATTTGCTTTGGTAAGTGGACGAATAAGTGAATGAGTCACCAAGATAAGGGTATTGTCTCATTCTTTCTCGCTTTTTCCACTTTCAAGTTTCTTTAGTTAGTTTCCTCAGACAAAAGGTTTCTTTGTAGCTACACAGTGGCCAGGTCCACAGAATGTTGCAGATAGCTGCTGAAAACATCCCTCCTCCACTTGAGAATGGCTTGCTCTCCCTCTCAAGCGGAGAGAGCTGGGATTCGATATTTAATTAAGTGCCTCTGTTCACTTGGCATTTAGAGGCACTAGGGGGCGTTAGTGCTCTACAGCCGGTGAAATGCCTGTTTCGTTTGTGATTTTCCTTTGTGGAAAACAACTATCCACAGAGTGTTTTGTGCCAATTTTCCATCCTTTTAGATTGTCGGAAAGCATTTTACCTACGTAGAAACAGAAAACGAATAGAAAGAGCGTTGCTTTGCGTTTAATAAAAGCTTAGGGTGGTCTCGGTGGTACGTTAGTGAAGTTATCTGGGGACACCTTAGCCACGTACATTGTGTTGGAGAGGCACCGAGAATTCAGGAGTTCTCAAAGTTCGAGGACACAGTTGCCTTACACGTAGGCTCGGTGGCAGCCGTGGACATGGCAGTGATTTGGAGAATGTTGTATTAGTCGGCTCTTGCTGTGATAATGCTTTGCAACAAATCTCCCCAAAACTCACTTACGTAAAGAAGAATCTAGTTTCCTCGGACCTGTGGGCTAGCTGCAGCGGCTCTCTTGTAGACCTCTCGATGGCGGGTGTTGCTCCATGCCGTGGGTCAGTTTGAGGTCTGTCCCGCACACCTTACCGTGGAGCCCAACTGTGAGGCTGCAGGTCCCCGTCTTCTCGCAGAGTTCACTGGAAGGTAAGAGGTGAGCCCAACCACACAAGGCCACGTAAGGCCTCTGGGACTCATTGAAGGCCATCGTGTCTTCCCTTGGCCTCCTGGGAACCCCCTGGCCCCAGGATGCAGCTTCCGTAGCCCAGGGCAACCGGCGGAGGGGGGCGGGCGGGGCTGCAGGAGGGTGGAATGCCGAGGTCACAGAGGGTGTGGGTGTGGCCACCTCTGCTGTGACTGAACCAAGGGCAGGGGGGCAGGGCGTCCAGGGCAGGGCCCTCAGAGCCCGGTAGGCCCAGGGGGGCGGCGCAAGCACCTAGGCCCAGGCCTAAGAGCGCCTTCTTGGTCTGCCGCGGCAGGCCGGCCTCTCGCCTTGCCACTCAGGCCGCCCTCCCACTTGAAGTGTGTGTGGCACGCGTCCGCGGAGTACACCTCGCTGCACAGGTAGCCGTGGGACTGGGCGTCGTAGCTTCCTGCGGGGCGGCCGGAGGTCCCGCAGGCGGGTGGGTCCCTGGCACAGACGCGCGGAGCGGCTCCCGCCCGGCCCCCCTGAGAACCGTCGCCGTTCCGTAAGGCGGGGCGCCTGCTTCAGAATGTAAATCACGTGTCCGCTCTATGGATACGCTGTTTAGTTTACCAGGCAAGACTTTCTTGGTGAAAGAAGCAGCGTTGGCTTGCATTCTCGAGCAGGCTTCTCATCTGGCTGTGCCCTGGTACGCTCTCTCTGGGTGTGCTAGTCCGCAGGGCAGGGCATCCCCTGGGCAGGGTGGAGCGTGATCTCTGCGGCCTCGTCCTGCAGCTCCTTCCTTTCATTCTCAATCATCCTGCCCACGGTGGCCTCCTCTCAGGCCTGCATACTTACAACGGCGCATTGCCCGTGCTGCCCCTCTGCAGGAAGTGTCCCTCTGTTTAGTTTGCAGCTGACTGATGCCGCCTCACCCTTCTCATCTCTTCTCAGGTGTCACTTGGTCAAGAAAGCGTCCCCTTACCTACTCAACTCATCACGTCCCCCTACCGTAGCTCACGTGACACCACGCACCTCTCGCTTATGGCCGTCGTCGCCTTTCACATCCAGTTTCAGGTAGGTAAGTTTACCCCGTGGTCCGTGAGGAAGAAGAGATCACGCCTGTTTTGCTTACTCTTGATTCCCAGCGACTAGCCCGGTTACTGATAACCTCTGTTAGAGGAGAGAAAGGAATGCACCCAATCCCTGGTGAAGCCCTGACCGTTTTCCTTTCTAGTGTCCCTCGTACTCCTCCCTGCCATCTGTGTCGCCCTTACTCCGCGTCTACCGTTTATGAGTTTACACCTGGGTTACGGTGACTGCTTCGGAGAATCGCATGCCTTTCTACCTCCCTCGCTGCGACCTCTCCCACGCCTCCCAGGGCTCTTGGGTTATGCCCTTGCCCTCTTCCGAGCCGTCCGTGGCACCCGCTGTCATCCCCATACGGCCAAGCTCCTAAGACTGACACTCTAGGCCCTCCGTAATTTGGCTTCAGTTTCACTTTCTAGACGTTTCAAGGAAGAGCGGGGTCTAAATATCTGTGCACCTCTGCTCCGTTTCATATCTACCCACGAGGTTAATTTTTTTGTTTCTTCCAGTCCACCTATTTTGGACCTCCTTCTCTGCGAAGACTTCACTGAGAATCCAAGCGATTTGTGGATCCCTTCTCTCCCCTGAAGCTGTAAACAGTTTAACAAGACATGTGCGGAACTGCCGTAAGGTAATCTACATCTTGTCTCCCTCTCTGGTATCTAACCTCCCCGCGAATGGGGGTACGTCTCCGTGTTCTGTGCGGTTTTCAGCACGGTACTCTCTGCACGTAGTGGATATTTGCTTTGGTAAGTGGACGAATAAGTGAATGAGTCACCAAGATAAGGGTATTGTCTCATTCTTTCTCGCTTTTTCCACTTTCAAGTTTCTTTAGTTAGTTTCCTCAGACAAAAGGTTTCTTTGTAGCTACACAGTGGCCAGGTCCACAGAATGTTGCAGATAGCTGCTGAAAACATCCCTCCTCCACTTGAGAATGGCTTGCTCTCCCTCTCAAGCGGAGAGAGCTGGGATTCGATATTTAATTAAGTGCCTCTGTTCACTTGGCATTTAGAGGCACTAGGGGGCGTTAGTGCTCTACACCCGGTGAAATGCCTGTTTCGTTTGTGATTTTCCTTTGTGGAAAACAACTATCCACAGAGTGTTTTGTGCCAATTTTCCATCCTTTTAGATTGTCGGAAAGCATTTTACCTACGTAGAAACAGAAAACGAATAGAAAGAGCGTTGCTTTGCGTTTAATAAAAGCTTAGGGTGGTCTCGGTGGTACGTTAGTGAAGTTATCTGGGGACACCTTAGCCACGTACATTGTGTTGGAGAGGCACCGAGAATTCAGGAGTTCTCAAAGTTCGAGGACACAGTTGCCTTACACGTAGGCTCGGTGGCAGCCGTGGACATGGCAGTGATTTGGAGAATGTTGTATTAGTCGGCTCTTGCTGTGATAATGCTTTGCAACAAATCTCCCCAAAACTCACTTACGTAAAGAAGAATCTAGTTTCCTCGGACCTGTGGGCTAGCTGCAGCGGCTCTCTTGTAGACCTCTCGATGGCGGGTGTTGCTCCATGCCGTGGGTCAGTTTGAGGTCTGTCCCGCACACCTTACCGTGGAGCCCAACTGTGAGGCTGCAGGTCCCCGTCTTCTCGCAGAGTTCACTGGAAGGTAAGAGGTGAGCCCAACCACACAAGGCCACGTAAGGCCTCTGGGACTCATTGAAGGCCATCGTGTCTTCCCTTGGCCTCCTGGGAACCCCCTGGCCCCAGGATGCAGCTTCCGTAGCCCAGGGCAACCGGCGGAGGGGGGCGGGCGGGGCTGCAGGAGGGTGGAATGCCGAGGTCACAGAGGGTGTGGGTGTGGCCACCTCTGCTGTGACTGAACCAAGGGCAGGGGGGCAGGGCGTCCAGGGCAGGGCCCTCAGAGCCCGGTAGGCCCAGGGGGGCGGCGCAAGCACCTAGGCCCAGGCCTAAGAGCGCCTTCTTGGTCTGCCGCGGCAGGCCGGCCTCTCGCCTTGCCACTCAGGCCGCCCTCCCACTTGAAGTGTGTGTGGCACGCGTCCGCGGAGTACACCTCGCTGCACAGGTAGCCGTGGGACTGGGCGTCGTAGCTTCCTGCGGGGCGGCCGGAGGTCCCGCAGGCGGGTGGGTCCCTGGCACAGACGCGCGGAGCGGCTCCCGCCCGGCCCCCCTGAGAACCGTCGCCGTTCCGTAAGGCGGGGCGCCTGCTTCAGAATGTAAATCACGTGTCCGCTCTATGGATACGCTGTTTAGTTTACCAGGCAAGACTTTCTTGGTGAAAGAAGCAGCGTTGGCTTGCATTCTCGAGCAGGCTTCTCATCTGGCTGTGCCCTGGTACGCTCTCTCTGGGTGTGCTAGTCCGCAGGGCAGGGCATCCCCTGGGCAGGGTGGAGCGTGATCTCTGCGGCCTCGTCCTGCAGCTCCTTCCTTTCATTCTCAATCATCCTGCCCACGGTGGCCTCCTCTCAGGCCTGCATACTTACAACGGCGCATTGCCCGTGCTGCCCCTCTGCAGGAAGTGTCCCTCTGTTTAGTTTGCAGCTGACTGATGCCGCCTCACCCTTCTCATCTCTTCTCAGGTGTCACTTGGTCAAGAAAGCGTCCCCTTACCTACTCAACTCATCACGTCCCCCTACCGTAGCTCACGTGACACCACGCACCTCTCGCTTATGGCCGTCGTCGCCTTTCACATCCAGTTTCAGGTAGGTAAGTTTACCCCGTGGTCCGTGAGGAAGAAGAGATCACGCCTGTTTTGCTTACTCTTGATTCCCAGCGACTAGCCCGGTTACTGATAACCTCTGTTAGAGGAGAGAAAGGAATGCACCCAATCCCTGGTGAAGCCCTGACCGTTTTCCTTTCTAGTGTCCCTCGTACTCCTCCCTGCCATCTGTGTCGCCCTTACTCCGCGTCTACCGTTTATGAGTTTACACCTGGGTTACGGTGACTGCTTCGGAGAATCGCATGCCTTTCTACCTCCCTCGCTGCGACCTCTCCCACGCCTCCCAGGGCTCTTGGGTTATGCCCTTGCCCTCTTCCGAGCCGTCCGTGGCACCCGCTGTCATCCCCATACGGCCAAGCTCCTAAGACTGACACTCAAGGCCCTCCGTAATTTGGCTTCAGTTTCACTTTCTAGACGTTTCAAGGAAGAGCGGGGTCTAAATATCTGTGCACCTCTGCTCCGTTTCATATCTACCCACGAGGTTAATTTTTTTGTTTCTTCCAGTCCACCTATTTTGGACCTCCTTCTCTGCGAAGACTTCACTGAGAATCCAAGCGATTTGTGGATCCCTTCTCTCCCCTGAAGCTGTAAACAGTTTAACAAGACATGTGCGGAACTGCCGTAAGGTAATCTACATCTTGTCTCCCTCTCTGGTATCTAACCTCCCCGCGAATGGGGGTACGTCTCCGTGTTCTGTGCGGTTTTCAGCACGGTACTCTCTGCACGTAGTGGATATTTGCTTTGGTAAGTGGACGAATAAGTGAATGAGTCACCAAGATAAGGGTATTGTCTCATTCTTTCTCGCTTTTTCCACTTTCAAGTTTCTTTAGTTAGTTTCCTCAGACAAAAGGTTTCTTTGTAGCTACACAGTGGCCAGGTCCACAGAATGTTGCAGATAGCTGCTGAAAACATCCCTCCTCCACTTGAGAATGGCTTGCTCTCCCTCTCAAGCGGAGAGAGCTGGGATTCGATATTTAATTAAGTGCCTCTGTTCACTTGGCATTTAGAGGCACTAGGGGGCGTTAGTGCTCTACAGCCGGTGAAATGCCTGTTTCGTTTGTGATTTTCCTTTGTGGAAAACAACTATCCACAGAGTGTTTTGTGCCAATTTTCCATCCTTTTAGATTGTCGGAAAGCATTTTACCTACGTAGAAACAGAAAACGAATAGAAAGAGCGTTGCTTTGCGTTTAATAAAAGCTTAGGGTGGTCTCGGTGGTACGTTAGTGAAGTTATCTGGGGACACCTTAGCCACGTACATTGTGTTGGAGAGGCACCGAGAATTCAGGAGTTCTCAAAGTTCGAGGACACAGTTGCCTTACACGTAGGCTCGGTGGCAGCCGTGGACATGGCAGTGATTTGGAGAATGTTGTATTAGTCGGCTCTTGCTGTGATAATGCTTTGCAACAAATCTCCCCAAAACTCACTTACGTAAAGAAGAATCTAGTTTCCTCGGACCTGTGGGCTAGCTGCAGCGGCTCTCTTGTAGACCTCTCGATGGCGGGTGTTGCTCCATGCCGTGGGTCAGTTTGAGGTCTGTCCCGCACACCTTACCGTGGAGCCCAACTGTGAGGCTGCAGGTCCCCGTCTTCTCGCAGAGTTCACTGGAAGGTAAGAGGTGAGCCCAACCACACAAGGCCACGTAAGGCCTCTGGGACTCATTGAAGGCCATCGTGTCTTCCCTTGGCCTCCTGGGAACCCCCTGGCCCCAGGATGCAGCTTCCGTAGCCCAGGGCAACCGGCGGAGGGGGGCGGGCGGGGCTGCAGGAGGGTGGAATGCCGAGGTCACAGAGGGTGTGGGTGTGGCCACCTCTGCTGTGACTGAACCAAGGGCAGGGGGGCAGGGCGTCCAGGGCAGGGCCCTCAGAGCCCGGTAGGCCCAGGGGGGCGGCGCAAGCACCTAGGCCCAGGCCTAAGAGCGCCTTCTTGGTCTGCCGCGGCAGGCCGGCCTCTCGCCTTGCCACTCAGGCCGCCCTCCCACTTGAAGTGTGTGTGGCACGCATCCGCGGAGTACACCTCGCTGCACAGGTAGCCGTGGGACTGGGCGTCGTAGCTTCCTGCGGGGCGGCCGGAGGTCCCGCAGGCGGGTGGGTCCCTGGCACAGACGCGCGGAGCGGCTCCCGCCCGGCCCCCCTGAGAACCGTCGCCGTTCCGTAAGGCGGGGCGCCTGCTTCAGAATGTAAATCACGTGTCCGCTCTATGGATACGCTGTTTAGTTTACCAGGCAAGACTTTCTTGGTGAAAGAAGCAGCGTTGGCTTGCATTCTCGAGCAGGCTTCTCATCTGGCTGTGCCCTGGTACGCTCTCTCTGGGTGTGCTAGTCCGCAGGGCAGGGCATCCCCTGGGCAGGGTGGAGCGTGATCTCTGCGGCCTCGTCCTGCAGCTCCTTCCTTTCATTCTCAATCATCCTGCCCACGGTGGCCTCCTCTCAGGCCTGCATACTTACAACGGCGCATTGCCCGTGCTGCCCCTCTGCAGGAAGTGTCCCTCTGTTTAGTTTGCAGCTGACTGATGCCGCCTCACCCTTCTCATCTCTTCTCAGGTGTCACTTGGTCAAGAAAGCGTCCCCTTACCTACTCAACTCATCACGTCCCCCTACCGTAGCTCACGTGACACCACGCACCTCTCGCTTATGGCCGTCGTCACCTTTCACATCCAGTTTCAGGTAGGTAAGTTTACCCCGTGGTCCGTGAGGAAGAAGAGATCACGCCTGTTTTGCTTACTCTTGATTCCCAGCGACTAGCCCGGTTACTGATAACCTCTGTTAGAGGAGAGAAAGGAATGCACCCAATCCCTGGTGAAGCCCTGACCGTTTTCCTTTCTAGTGTCCCTCGTACTCCTCCCTGCCATCTGTGTCGCCCTTACTCCGCGTCTACCGTTTATGAGTTTACACCTGGGTTACGGTGACTGCTTCGGAGAATCGCATGCCTTTCTACCTCCCTCGCTGCGACCTCTCCCACGCCTCCCAGGGCTCTTGGGTTATGCCCTTGCCCTCTTCCGAGCCGTCCGTGGCACCCGCTGTCATCCCCATACGGCCAAGCTCCTAAGACTGACACTCAAGGCCCTCCGTAATTTGGCTTCAGTTTCACTTTCTAGACGTTTCAAGGAAGAGCGGGGTCTAAATATCTGTGCACCTCTGCTCCGTTTCATATCTACCCACGAGGTTAATTTTTTTGTTTCTTCCAGTCCACCTATTTTGGACCTCCTTCTCTGCGAAGACTTCACTGAGAATCCAAGCGATTTGTGGATCCCTTCTCTCCCCTGAAGCTGTAAACAGTTTAACAAGACATGTGCGGAACTGCCGTAAGGTAATCTACATCTTGTCTCCCTCTCTGGTATCTAACGTCCCCGCGAATGGGGGTACGTCTCCGTGTTCTGTGCGGTTTTCAGCACGGTACTCTCTGCACGTAGTGGATATTTGCTTTGGTAAGTGGACGAATAAGTGAATGAGTCACCAAGATAAGGGTATTGTCTCATTCTTTCTCGCTTTTTCCACTTTCAAGTTTCTTTAGTTAGTTTCCTCAGACAAAAGGTTTCTTTGTAGCTACACAGTGGCCAGGTCCACAGAATGTTGCAGATAGCTGCTGAAAACATCCCTCCTCCACTTGAGAATGGCTTGCTCTCCCTCTCAAGCGGAGAGAGCTGGGATTCGATATTTAATTAAGTGCCTCTGTTCACTTGGCATTTAGAGGCACTAGGGGGCGTTAGTGCTCTACAGCCGGTGAAATGCCTGTTTCGTTTGTGATTTTCCTTTGTGGAAAACAACTATCCACAGAGTGTTTTGTGCCAATTTTCCATCCTTTTAGATTGTCGGAAAGCATTTTACCTACGTAGAAACAGAAAACGAATAGAAAGAGCGTTGCTTTGCGTTTAATAAAAGCTTAGGGTGGTCTCGGTGGTACGTTAGTGAAGTTATCTGGGGACACCTTAGCCACGTACATTGTGTTGGAGAGGCACCGAGAATTCAGGAGTTCTCAAAGTTCGAGGACACAGTTGCCTTACACGTAGGCTCGGTGGCAGCCGTGGACATGGCAGTGATTTGGAGAATGTTGTATTAGTCGGCTCTTGCTGTGATAATGCTTTGCAACAAATCTCCCCAAAACTCACTTACGTAAAGAAGAATCTAGTTTCCTCGGACCTGTGGGCTAGCTGCAGCGGCTCTCTTGTAGACCTCTCGATGGCGGGTGTTGCTCCATGCCGTGGGTCAGTTTGAGGTCTGTCCCGCACACCTTACCGTGGAGCCCAACTGTGAGGCTGCAGGTCCCCGTCTTCTCGCAGAGTTCACTGGAAGGTAAGAGGTGAGCCCAACCACACAAGGCCACGTAAGGCCTCTGGGACTCATTGAAGGCCATCGTGTCTTCCCTTGGCCTCCTGGGAACCCCCTGGCCCCAGGATGCAGCTTCCGTAGCCCAGGGCAACCGGCGGAGGGGGGCGGGCGGGGCTGCAGGAGGGTGGAATGCCGAGGTCACAGAGGGTGTGGGTGTGGCCACCTCTGCTGTGACTGAACCAAGGGCAGGGGGGCAGGGCGTCCAGGGCAGGGCCCTCAGAGCCCGGTAGGCCCAGGGGGGCGGCGCAAGCACCTAGGCCCAGGCCTAAGAGCGCTTTCTTGGTCTGCCGCGGCAGGCCGGCCTCTCGCCTTGCCACTCAGGCCGCCCTCCCACTTGAAGTGTGTGTGGCACGCGTCCGCGGAGTACACCTCGCTGCACAGGTAGCCGTGGGACTGGGCGTCGTAGCTTCCTGCGGGGCGGCCGGAGGTCCCGCAGGCGGGTGGGTCCCTGGCACAGACGCGCGGAGCGGCTCCCGCCCGGCCCCCCTGAGAACCGTCGCCGTTCCGTAAGGCGGGGCGCCTGCTTCAGAATGTAAATCACGTGTCCGCTCTATGGATACGCTGTTTAGTTTACCAGGCAAGACTTTCTTGGTGAAAGAAGCAGCGTTGGCTTGCATTCTCGAGCAGGCTTCTCATCTGGCTGTGCCCTGGTACGCTCTCTCTGGGTGTGCTAGTCTGCAGGGCAGGGCATCCCCTGGGCAGGGTGGAGCGTGATCTCTGCGGCCTCGTCCTGCAGCTCCTTCCTTTCATTCTCAATCATCCTGCCCACGGTGGCCTCCTCTCAGGCCTGCATACTTACAACGGCGCATTGCCCGTGCTGCCCCTCTGCAGGAAGTGTCCCTCTGTTTAGTTTGCAGCTGACTGATGCCGCCTCACCCTTCTCATCTCTTCTCAGGTGTCACTTGGTCAAGAAAGCGTCCCCTTACCTACTCAACTCATCACGTCCCCCTACCGTAGCTCACGTGACACCACGCACCTCTCGCTTATGGCCGTCGTCACCTTTCACATCCAGTTTCAGGTAGGTAAGTTTACCCCGTGGTCCGTGAGGAAGAAGAGATCACGCCTGTTTTGCTTACTCTTGATTCCCAGCGACTAGCCCGGTTACTGATAACCTCTGTTAGAGGAGAGAAAGGAATGCACCCAATCCCTGGTGAAGCCCTGACCGTTTTCCTTTCTAGTGTCCCTCGTACTCCTCCCTGCCATCTGTGTCGCCCTTACTCCGCGTCTACCGTTTATGAGTTTACACCTGGGTTACGGTGACTGCTTCGGAGAATCGCATGCCTTTCTACCTCCCTCGCTGCGACCTCTCCCACGCCTCCCAGGGCTCTTGGGTTATGCCCTTGCCCTCTTCCGAGCCGTCCGTGGCACCCGCTGTCATCCCCATACGGCCAAGCTCCTAAGACTGACACTCTAGGCCCTCCGTAATTTGGCTTCAGTTTCACTTTCTAGACGTTTCAAGGAAGAGCGGGGTCTAAATATCTGTGCACCTCTGCTCCGTTTCATATCTACCCACGAGGTTAATTTTTTTGTTTCTTCCAGTCCACCTATTTTGGACCTCCTTCTCTGCGAAGACTTCACTGAGAATCCAAGCGATTTGTGGATCCCTTCTCTCCCCTGAAGCTGTAAACAGTTTAACAAGACATGTGCGGAACTGCCGTAAGGTAATCTACATCTTGTCTCCCTCTCTGGTATCTAACCTCCCCGCGAATGGGGGTACGTCTCCGTGTTCTGTGCGGTTTTCAGCACGGTACTCTCTGCACGTAGTGGATATTTGCTTTGGTAAGTGGACGAATAAGTGAATGAGTCACCAAGATAAGGGTATTGTCTCATTCTTTCTCGCTTTTTCCACTTTCAAGTTTCTTTAGTTAGTTTCCTCAGACAAAAGGTTTCTTTGTAGCTACACAGTGGCCAGGTCCACAGAATGTTGCAGATAGCTGCTGAAAACATCCCTCCTCCACTTGAGAATGGCTTGCTCTCCCTCTCAAGCGGAGAGAGCTGGGATTCGATATTTAATTAAGTGCCTCTGTTCACTTGGCATTTAGAGGCACTAGGGGGCGTTAGTGCTCTACAGCCGGTGAAATGCCTGTTTCGTTTGTGATTTTCCTTTGTGGAAAACAACTATCCACAGAGTGTTTTGTGCCAATTTTCCATCCTTTTAGATTGTCGGAAAGCATTTTACCTACGTAGAAACAGAAAACGAATAGAAAGAGCGTTGCTTTGCGTTTAATAAAAGCTTAGGGTGGTCTCGGTGGTACGTTAGTGAAGTTATCTGGGGACACCTTAGCCACGTACATTGTGTTGGAGAGGCACCGAGAATTCAGGAGTTCTCAAAGTTCGAGGACACAGTTGCCTTACACGTAGGCTCGGTGGCAGCCGTGGACATGGCAGTGATTTGGAGAATGTTGTATTAGTCGGCTCTTGCTGTGATAATGCTTTGCAACAAATCTCCCCAAAACTCACTTACGTAAAGAAGAATCTAGTTTCCTCGGACCTGTGGGCTAGCTGCAGCGGCTCTCTTGTAGACCTCTCGATGGCGGGTGTTGCTCCATGCCGTGGGTCAGTTTGAGGTCTGTCCCGCACACCTTACCGTGGAGCCCAACTGTGAGGCTGCAGGTCCCCGTCTTCTCGCAGAGTTCACTGGAAGGTAAGAGGTGAGCCCAACCACACAAGGCCACGTAAGGCCTCTGGGACTCATTGAAGGCCATCGTGTCTTCCCTTGGCCTCCTGGGAACCCCCTGGCCCCAGGATGCAGCTTCCGTAGCCCAGGGCAACCGGCGGAGGGGGGCGGGCGGGGCTGCAGGAGGGTGGAATGCCGAGGTCACAGAGGGTGTGGGTGTGGCCACCTCTGCTGTGACTGAACCAAGGGCAGGGGGGCAGGGCGTCCAGGGCAGGGCCCTCAGAGCCCGGTAGGCCCAGGGGGGCGGCGGCAAGCACCTAGGCCCAGGCCTAAGAGCGCCTTCTTGGTCTGCCGCGGCAGGCCGGCCTCTCGCCTTGCCACTCAGGCCGCCCTCCCACTTGAAGTGTGTGTGGCACGCGTCCGCGGAGTACACCTCGCTGCACAGGTAGCCGTGGGACTGGGCGTCGTAGCTTCCTGCGGGGCGGCCGGAGGTCCCGCAGGCGGGTGGGTCCCTGGCACAGACGCGCGGAGCGGCTCCCGCCCGGCCCCCCTGAGAACCGTCGCCGTTCCGTAAGGCGGGGCGCCTGCTTCAGAATGTAAATCACGTGTCCGCTCTATGGATACGCTGTTTAGTTTACCAGGCAAGACTTTCTTGGTGAAAGAAGCAGCGTTGGCTTGCATTCTCAAGCAGGCTTCTCATCTGGCTGTGCCCTGGTACGCTCTCTCTGGGTGTGCTAGTCCGCAGGGCAGGGCATCCCCTGGGCAGGGTGGAGCGTGATCTCTGCGGCCTCGTCCTGCAGCTCCTTCCTTTCATTCTCAATCATCCTGCCCACGGTGGCCTCCTCTCAGGCCTGCATACTTACAACGGCGCATTGCCCGTGCTGCCCCTCTGCAGGAAGTGTCCCTCTGTTTAGTTTGCAGCTGACTGATGCCGCCTCACCCTTCTCATCTCTTCTCAGGTGTCACTTGGTCAAGAAAGCGTCCCCTTACCTACTCAACTCATCACGTCCCCCTACCGTAGCTCACGTGACACCACGCACCTCTCGCTTATGGCCGTCGTCGCCTTTCACATCCAGTTTCAGGTAGGTAAGTTTACCCCGTGGTCCGTGAGGAAGAAGAGATCACGCCTGTTTTGCTTACTCTTGATTCCCAGCGACTAGCCCGGTTACTGATAACCTCTGTTAGAGGAGAGAAAGGAATGCACCCAATCCCTGGTGAAGCCCTGACCGTTTTCCTTTCTAGTGTCCCTCGTACTCCTCCCTGCCATCTGTGTCGCCCTTACTCCGCGTCTACCGTTTATGAGTTTACACCTGGGTTACGGTGACTGCTTCGGAGAATCGCATGCCTTTCTACCTCCCTCGCTGCGACCTCTCCCACGCCTCCCAGGGCTCTTGGGTTATGCCCTTGCCCTCTTCCGAGCCGTCCGTGGCACCCGCTGTCATCCCCATACGGCCAAGCTCCTAAGACTGACACTCTAGGCCCTCCGTAATTTGGCTTCAGTTTCACTTTCTAGACGTTTCAAGGAAGAGCGGGGTCTAAATATCTGTGCACCTCTGCTCCGTTTCATATCTACCCACGAGGTTAATTTTTTTGTTTCTTCCAGTCCACCTATTTTGGACCTCCTTCTCTGCGAAGACTTCACTGAGAATCCAAGCGATTTGTGGATCCGTTCTCTCCCCTGAAGCTGTAAACAGTTTAACAAGACATGTGCGGAACTGCCGTAAGGTAATCTACATCTTGTCTCCCTCTCTGGTATCTAACCTCCCCGCGAATGGGGGTACGTCTCCGTGTTCTGTGCGGTTTTCAGCACGGTACTCTCTGCACGTAGTGGATATTTGCTTTGGTAAGTGGACGAATAAGTGAATGAGTCACCAAGATAAGGGTATTGTCTCATTCTTTCTCGCTTTTTCCACTTTCAAGTTTCTTTAGTTAGTTTCCTCAGACAAAAGGTTTCTTTGTAGCTACACAGTGGCCAGGTCCACAGAATGTTGCAGATAGCTGCTGAAAACATCCCTCCTCCACTTGAGAATGGCTTGCTCTCCCTCTCAAGCGGAGAGAGCTGGGATTCGATATTTAATTAAGTGCCTCTGTTCACTTGGCATTTAGAGGCACTAGGGGGCGTTAGTGCTCTACAGCCGGTGAAATGCCTGTTTCGTTTGTGATTTTCCTTTGTGGAAAACAACTATCCACAGAGTGTTTTGTGCCAATTTTCCATCCTTTTAGATTGTCGGAAAGCATTTTACCTACGTAGAAACAGAAAACGAATAGAAAGAGCGTTGCTTTGCGTTTAATAAAAGCTTAGGGTGGTCTCGGTGGTACGTT
This sequence comes from Pseudorca crassidens, assembly GCF_039906515.1. NCBI lineage: Eukaryota > Metazoa > Chordata > Mammalia > Artiodactyla > Delphinidae > Pseudorca > Pseudorca crassidens. The sequence goes on from NC_090297.1 coordinate 154,331,145, forward strand.
AGTGAAGTTATCTGGGGACACCTTAGCCACGTACATTGTGTTGGAGAGGCACCGAGAATTCAGGAGTTCTCAAAGTTCGAGGACACAGTTGCCTTACACGTAGGCTCGGTGGCAGCCGTGGACATGGCAGTGATTTGGAGAATGTTGTATTAGTCGGCTCTTGCTGTGATAATGCTTTGCAACAAATCTCCCCAAAACTCACTTACGTAAAGAAGAATCTAGTTTCCTCGGACCTGTGGGCTAGCTGCAGCGGCTCTCTTGTAGACCTCTCGATGGCGGGTGTTGCTCCATGCCGTGGGTCAGTTTGAGGTCTGTCCCGCACACCTTACCGTGGAGCCCAACTGTGAGGCTGCAGGTCCCCGTCTTCTCGCAGAGTTCACTGGAAGGTAAGAGGTGAGCCCAACCACACAAGGCCACGTAAGGCCTCTGGGACTCATTGAAGGCCATCGTGTCTTCCCTTGGCCTCCTGGGAACCCCCTGGCCCCAGGATGCAGCTTCCGTAGCCCAGGGCAACCGGCGGAGGGGGGCGGGCGGGGCTGCAGGAGGGTGGAATGCCGAGGTCACAGAGGGTGTGGGTGTGGCCACCTCTGCTGTGACTGAACCAAGGGCAGGGGGGCAGGGCGTCCAGGGCAGGGCCCTCAGAGCCCGGTAGGCCCAGGGGGGCGGCGCAAGCACCTAGGCCCAGGCCTAAGAGCGCCTTCTTGGTCTGCCGCGGCAGGCCGGCCTCTCGCCTTGCCACTCAGGCCGCCCTCCCACTTGAAGTGTGTGTGGCACGCGTCCGCGGAGTACACCTCGCTGCACAGGTAGCCGTGGGACTGGGCGTCGTAGCTTCCTGCGGGGCGGCCGGAGGTCCCGCAGGCGGGTGGGTCCCTGGCACAGACGCGCGGAGCGGCTCCCGCCCGGCCCCCCTGAGAACCGTCGCCGTTCCGTAAGGCGGGGCGCCTGCTTCAGAATGTAAATCACGTGTCCGCTCTATGGATACGCTGTTTAGTTTACCAGGCAAGACTTTCTTGGTGAAAGAAGCAGCGTTGGCTTGCATTCTCGAGCAGGCTTCTCATCTGGCTGTGCCCTGGTACGCTCTCTCTGGGTGTGCTAGTCCGCAGGGCAGGGCATCCCCTGGGCAGGGTGGAGCGTGATCTCTGCGGCCTCGTCCTGCAGCTCCTTCCTTTCATTCTCAATCATCCTGCCCACGGTGGCCTCCTCTCAGGCCTGCATACTTACAACGGCGCATTGCCCGTGCTGCCCCTCTGCAGGAAGTGTCCCTCTGTTTAGTTTGCAGCTGACTGATGCCGCCTCACCCTTCTCATCTCTTCTCAGGTGTCACTTGGTCAAGAAAGCGTCCCCTTACCTACTCAACTCATCACGTCCCCCTACCGTAGCTCACGTGACACCACGCACCTCTCGCTTATGGCCGTCGTCGCCTTTCACATCCAGTTTCAGGTAGGTAAGTTTACCCCGTGGTCCGTGAGGAAGAAGAGATCACGCCTGTTTTGCTTACTCTTGATTCCCAGCGACTAGCCCGGTTACTGATAACCTCTGTTAGAGGAGAGAAAGGAATGCACCCAATCCCTGGTGAAGCCCTGACCGTTTTCCTTTCTAGTGTCCCTCGTACTCCTCCCTGCCATCTGTGTCGCCCTTACTCCGCGTCTACCGTTTATGAGTTTACACCTGGGTTACGGTGACTGCTTCGGAGAATCGCATGCCTTTCTACCTCCCTCGCTGCGACCTCTCCCACGCCTCCCAGGGCTCTTGGGTTATGCCCTTGCCCTCTTCCGAGCCGTCCGTGGCACCCGCTGTCATCCCCATACGGCCAAGCTCCTAAGACTGACACTCTAGGCCCTCCGTAATTTGGCTTCAGTTTCACTTTCTAGACGTTTCAAGGAAGAGCGGGGTCTAAATATCTGTGCACCTCTGCTCCGTTTCATATCTACCCACGAGGTTAATTTTTTTGTTTCTTCCAGTCCACCTATTTTGGACCTCCTTCTCTGCGAAGACTTCACTGAGAATCCAAGCGATTTGTGGATCCCTTCTCTCCCCTGAAGCTGTAAACAGTTTAACAAGACATGTGCGGAACTGCCGTAAGGTAATCTACATCTTGTCTCCCTCTCTGGTATCTAACCTCCCCGCGAATGGGGGTACGTCTCCGTGTTCTGTGCGGTTTTCAGCACGGTACTCTCTGCACGTAGTGGATATTTGCTTTGGTAAGTGGACGAATAAGTGAATGAGTCACCAAGATAAGGGTATTGTCTCATTCTTTCTCGCTTTTTCCACTTTCAAGTTTCTTTAGTTAGTTTCCTCAGACAAAAGGTTTCTTTGTAGCTACACAGTGGCCAGGTCCACAGAATGTTGCAGATAGCTGCTGAAAACATCCCTCCTCCACTTGAGAATGGCTTGCTCTCCCTCTCAAGCGGAGAGAGCTGGGATTCGATATTTAATTAAGTGCCTCTGTTCACTTGGCATTTAGAGGCACTAGGGGGCGTTAGTGCTCTACAGCCGGTGAAATGCCTGTTTCGTTTGTGATTTTCCTTTGTGGAAAACAACTATCCACAGAGTGTTTTGTGCCAATTTTCCATCCTTTTAGATTGTCGGAAAGCATTTTACCTACGTAGAAACAGAAAACGAATAGAAAGAGCGTTGCTTTGCGTTTAATAAAAGCTTAGGGTGGTCTCGGTGGTACGTTAGTGAAGTTATCTGGGGACACCTTAGCCACGTACATTGTGTTGGAGAGGCACCGAGAATTCAGGAGTTCTCAAAGTTCGAGGACACAGTTGCCTTACACGTAGGCTCGGTGGCAGCCGTGGACATGGCAGTGATTTGGAGAATGTTGTATTAGTCGGCTCTTGCTGTGATAATGCTTTGCAACAAATCTCCCCAAAACTCACTTACGTAAAGAAGAATCTAGTTTCCTCGGACCTGTGGGCTAGCTGCAGCGGCTCTCTTGTAGACCTCTCGATGGCGGGTGTTGCTCCATGCCGTGGGTCAGTTTGAGGTCTGTCCCGCACACCTTACCGTGGAGCCCAACTGTGAGGCTGCAGGTCCCCGTCTTCTCGCAGAGTTCACTGGAAGGTAAGAGGTGAGCCCAACCACACAAGGCCACGTAAGGCCTCTGGGACTCATTGAAGGCCATCGTGTCTTCCCTTGGCCTCCTGGGAACCCCCTGGCCCCAGGATGCAGCTTCCGTAGCCCAGGGCAACCGGCGGAGGGGGGCGGGCGGGGCTGCAGGAGGGTGGAATGCCGAGGTCACAGAGGGTGTGGGTGTGGCCACCTCTGCTGTGACTGAACCAAGGGCAGGGGGGCAGGGCGTCCAGGGCAGGGCCCTCAGAGCCCGGTAGGCCCAGGGGGGCGGCGCAAGCACCTAGGCCCAGGCCTAAGAGCGCCTTCTTGGTCTGCCGCGGCAGGCCGGCCTCTCGCCTTGCCACTCAGGCCGCCCTCCCACTTGAAGTGTGTGTGGCACGCGTCCGCGGAGTACACCTCGCTGCACAGGTAGCCGTGGGACTGGGCGTCGTAGCTTCCTGCGGGGCGGCCGGAGGTCCCGCAGGCGGGTGGGTCCCTGGCACAGACGCGCGGAGCGGCTCCCGCCCGGCCCCCCTGAGAACCGTCGCCGTTCCGTAAGGCGGGGCGCCTGCTTCAGAATGTAAATCACGTGTCCGCTCTATGGATACGCTGTTTAGTTTACCAGGCAAGAGTTTCTTGGTGAAAGAAGCAGCGTTGGCTTGCATTCTCGAGCAGGCTTCTCATCTGGCTGTGCCCTGGTACGCTCTCTCTGGGTGTGCTAGTCCGCAGGGCAGGGCATCCCCTGGGCAGGGTGGAGCGTGATCTCTGCGGCCTCGTCCTGCAGCTCCTTCCTTTCATTCTCAATCATCCTGCCCACGGTGGCCTCCTCTCAGGCCTGCATACTTACAACGGCGCATTGCCCGTGCTGCCCCTCTGCAGGAAGTGTCCCTCTGTTTAGTTTGCAGCTGACTGATGCCGCCTCACCCTTCTCATCTCTTCTCAGGTGTCACTTGGTCAAGAAAGCGTCCCCTTACCTACTCAACTCATCACGTCCCCCTACCGTAGCTCACGTGACACCACGCACCTCTCGCTTATGGCCGTCGTCGCCTTTCACATCCAGTTTCAGGTAGGTAAGTTTACCCCGTGGTCCGTGAGGAAGAAGAGATCACGCCTGTTTTGCTTACTCTTGATTCCCAGCGACTAGCCCGGTTACTGATAACCTCTGTTAGAGGAGAGAAAGGAATGCACCCAATCCCTGGTGAAGCCCTGACCGTTTTCCTTTCTAGTGTCCCTCGTACTCCTCCCTGCCATCTGTGTCGCCCTTACTCCGCGTCTACCGTTTATGAGTTTACACCTGGGTTACGGTGACTGCTTCGGAGAATCGCATGCCTTTCTACCTCCCTCGCTGCGACCTCTCCCACGCCTCCCAGGGCTCTTGGGTTATGCCCTTGCCCTCTTCCGAGCCGTCCGTGGCACCCGCTGTCATCCCCATACGGCCAAGCTCCTAAGACTGACACTCTAGGCCCTCCGTAATTTGGCTTCAGTTTCACTTTCTAGACGTTTCAAGGAAGAGCGGGGTCTAAATATCTGTGCACCTCTGCTCCGTTTCATATCTACCCACGAGGTTAATTTTTTTGTTTCTTCCAGTCCACCTATTTTGGACCTCCTTCTCTGCGAAGACTTCACTGAGAATCCAAGCGATTTGTGGATCCCTTCTCTCCCCTGAAGCTGTAAACAGTTTAACAAGACATGTGCGGAACTGCCGTAAGGTAATCTACATCTTGTCTCCCTCTCTGGTATCTAACCTCCCCGCGAATGGGGGTACGTCTCCGTGTTCTGTGCGGTTTTCAGCACAGTACTCTCTGCACGTAGTGGATATTTGCTTTGGTAAGTGAACGAATAAGTGAATGAGTCACCAAGATAAGGGTATTGTCTCATTCTTTCTCGCTTTTTCCACTTTCAAGTTTCTTTAGTTAGTTTCCTCAGACAAAAGGTTTCTTTGTAGCTACACAGTGGCCAGGTCCACAGAATGTTGCAGATAGCTGCTGAAAACATCCCTCCTCCACTTGAGAATGGCTTGCTCTCCCTCTCAAGCGGAGAGAGCTGGGATTCGATATTTAATTAAGTGCCTCTGTTCACTTGGCATTTAGAGGCACTAGGGGGCGTTAGTGCTCTACAGCCGGTGAAATGCCTGTTTCGTTTGTGATTTTCCTTTGTGGAAAACAACTATCCACAGAGTGTTTTGTGCCAATTTTCCATCCTTTTAGATTGTCGGAAAGCATTTTACCTACGTAGAAACAGAAAACGAATAGAAAGAGCGTTGCTTTGCGTTTAATAAAAGCTTAGGGTGGTCTCGGTGGTACGTTAGTGAAGTTATCTGGGGACACCTTAGCCACGTACATTGTGTTGGAGAGGCACCGAGAATTCAGGAGTTCTCAAAGTTCGAGGACACAGTTGCCTTACACGTAGGCTCGGTGGCAGCCGTGGACATGGCAGTGATTTGGAGAATGTTGTATTAGTCGGCTCTTGCTGTGATAATGCTTTGCAACAAATCTCCCCAAAACTCACTTACGTAAAGAAGAATCTAGTTTCCTCGGACCTGTGGGCTAGCTGCAGCGGCTCTCTTGTAGACCTCTCGATGGCGGGTGTTGCTCCATGCCGTGGGTCAGTTTGAGGTCTGTCCCGCACACCTTACCGTGGAGCCCAACTGTGAGGCTGCAGGTCCCCGTCTTCTCGCAGAGTTCACTGGAAGGTAAGAGGTGAGCCCAACCACACAAGGCCACGTAAGGCCTCTGCGACTCATTGAAGGCCATCGTGTCTTCCCTTGGCCTCCTGGGAACCCCCTGGCCCCAGGATGCAGCTTCCGTAGCCCAGGGCAACCGGCGGAGGGGGGCGGGCGGGGCTGCAGGAGGGTGGAATGCCGAGGTCACAGAGGGTGTGGGTGTGGCCACCTCTGCTGTGACTGAACCAAGGGCAGGGGGGCAGGGCGTCCAGGGCAGGGCCCTCAGAGCCCGGTAGGCCCAGGGGGGCGGCGCAAGCACCTAGGCCCAGGCCTAAGAGCGCCTTCTTGGTCTGCCGCGGCAGGCCGGCCTCTCGCCTTGCCACTCAGGCCGCCCTCCCACTTGAAGTGTGTGTGGCACGCGTCCGCGGAGTACACCTCGCTGCACAGGTAGCCGTGGGACTGGGCGTCGTAGCTTCCTGCGGGGCGGCCGGAGGTCCCGCAGGCGGGTGGGTCCCTGGCACAGACGCGCGGAGCGGCTCCCGCCCGGCCCCCCTGAGAACCGTCGCCGTTCCGTAAGGCGGGGCGCCTGCTTCAGAATGTAAATCACGTGTCCGCTCTATGGATACGCTGTTTAGTTTACCAGGCAAGAGTTTCTTGGTGAAAGAAGCAGCGTTGGCTTGCATTCTCGAGCAGGCTTCTCATCTGGCTGTGCCCTGGTACGCTCTCTCTGGGTGTGCTAGTCCGCAGGGCAGGGCATCCCCTGGGCAGGGTGGAGCGTGATCTCTGCGGCCTCGTCCTGCAGCTCCTTCCTTTCATTCTCAATCATCCTGCCCACGGTGGCCTCCTCTCAGGCCTGCATACTTACAACGGCGCATTGCCCGTGCTGCCCCTCTGCAGGAAGTGTCCCTCTGTTTAGTTTGCAGCTGACTGATGCCGCCTCACCCTTCTCATCTCTTCTCAGGTGTCACTTGGTCAAGAAAGCGTCCCCTTACCTACTCAACTCATCACGTCCCCCTACCGTAGCTCACGTGACACCACGCACCTCTCGCTTATGGCCGTCGTCGCCTTTCACATCCAGTTTCAGGTAGGTAAGTTTACCCCGTGGTCCGTGAGGAAGAAGAGATCACGCCTGTTTTGCTTACTCTTGATTCCCAGCGACTAGCCCGGTTACTGATAACCTCTGTTAGAGGAGAGAAAGGAATGCACCCAATCCCTGGTGAAGCCCTGACCGTTTTCCTTTCTAGTGTCCCTCGTACTCCTCCCTGCCATCTGTGTCGCCCTTACTCCGCGTCTACCGTTTATGAGTTTACACCTGGGTTACGGTGACTGCTTCGGAGAATCGCATGCCTTTCTACCTCCCTCGCTGCGACCTCTCCCACGCCTCCCAGGGCTCTTGGGTTATGCCCTTGCCCTCTTCCGAGCCGTCCGTGGCACCCGCTGTCATCCCCATACGGCCAAGCTCCTAAGACTGACACTCTAGGCCCTCCGTAATTTGGCTTCAGTTTCACTTTCTAGACGTTTCAAGGAAGAGCGGGGTCTAAATATCTGTGCACCTCTGCTCCGTTTCATATCTACCCACGAGGTTAATTTTTTTGTTTCTTCCAGTCCACCTATTTTGGACCTCCTTCTCTGCGAAGACTTCACTGAGAATCCAAGCGATTTGTGGATCCCTTCTCTCCCCTGAAGCTGTAAACAGTTTAACAAGACATGTGCGGAACTGCCGTAAGGTAATCTACATCTTGTCTCCCTCTCTGGTATCTAACCTCCCCGCGAATGGGGGTACGTCTCCGTGTTCTGTGCGGTTTTCAGCACAGTACTCTCTGCACGTAGTGGATATTTGCTTTGGTAAGTGAACGAATAAGTGAATGAGTCACCAAGATAAGGGTATTGTCTCATTCTTTCTCGCTTTTTCCACTTTCAAGTTTCTTTAGTTAGTTTCCTCAGACAAAAGGTTTCTTTGTAGCTACACAGTGGCCAGGTCCACAGAATGTTGCAGATAGCTGCTGAAAACATCCCTCCTCCACTTGAGAATGGCTTGCTCTCCCTCTCAAGCGGAGAGAGCTGGGATTCGATATTTAATTAAGTGCCTCTGTTCACTTGGCATTTAGAGGCACTAGGGGGCGTTAGTGCTCTACAGCCGGTGAAATGCCTGTTTCGTTTGTGATTTTCCTTTGTGGAAAACAACTATCCACAGAGTGTTTTGTGCCAATTTTCCATCCTTTTAGATTGTCGGAAAGCATTTTACCTACGTAGAAACAGAAAACGAATAGAAAGAGCGTTGCTTTGCGTTTAATAAAAGCTTAGGGTGGTCTCGGTGGTACGTTAGTGAAGTTATCTGGGGACACCTTAGCCACGTACATTGTGTTGGAGAGGCACCGAGAATTCAGGAGTTCTCAAAGTTCGAGGACACAGTTGCCTTACACGTAGGCTCGGTGGCAGCCGTGGACATGGCAGTGATTTGGAGAATGTTGTATTAGTCGGCTCTTGCTGTGATAATGCTTTGCAACAAATCTCCCCAAAACTCACTTACGTAAAGAAGAATCTAGTTTCCTCGGACCTGTGGGCTAGCTGCAGCGGCTCTCTTGTAGACCTCTCGATGGCGGGTGTTGCTCCATGCCGTGGGTCAGTTTGAGGTCTGTCCCGCACACCTTACCGTGGAGCCCAACTGTGAGGCTGCAGGTCCCCGTCTTCTCGCAGAGTTCACTGGAAGGTAAGAGGTGAGCCCAACCACACAAGGCCACGTAAGGCCTCTGCGACTCATTGAAGGCCATCGTGTCTTCCCTTGGCCTCCTGGGAACCCCCTGGCCCCAGGATGCAGCTTCCGTAGCCCAGGGCAACCGGCGGAGGGGGGCGGGCGGGGCTGCAGGAGGGTGGAATGCCGAGGTCACAGAGGGTGTGGGTGTGGCCACCTCTGCTGTGACTGAACCAAGGGCAGGGGGGCAGGGCGTCCAGGGCAGGGCCCTCAGAGCCCGGTAGGCCCAGGGGGGCGGCGCAAGCACCTAGGCCCAGGCCTAAGAGCGCCTTCTTGGTCTGCCGCGGCAGGCCGGCCTCTCGCCTTGCCACTCAGGCCGCCCTCCCACTTGAAGTGTGTGTGGCACGCGTCCGCGGAGTACACCTCGCTGCACAGGTAGCCGTGGGACTGGGCGTCGTAGCTTCCTGCGGGGCGGCCGGAGGTCCCGCAGGCGGGTGGGTCCCTGGCACAGACGCGCGGAGCGGCTCCCGCCCGGCCCCCCTGAGAACCGTCGCCGTTCCGTAAGGCGGGGCGCCTGCTTCAGAATGTAAATCACGTGTCCGCTCTATGGATACGCTGTTTAGTTTACCAGGCAAGAGTTTCTTGGTGAAAGAAGCAGCGTTGGCTTGCATTCTCGAGCAGGCTTCTCATCTGGCTGTGCCCTGGTACGCTCTCTCTGGGTGTGCTAGTCCGCAGGGCAGGGCATCCCCTGGGCAGGGTGGAGCGTGATCTCTGCGGCCTCGTCCTGCAGCTCCTTCCTTTCATTCTCAATCATCCTGCCCACGGTGGCCTCCTCTCAGGCCTGCATACTTACAACGGCGCATTGCCCGTGCTGCCCCTCTGCAGGAAGTGTCCCTCTGTTTAGTTTGCAGCTGACTGATGCCGCCTCACCCTTCTCATCTCTTCTCAGGTGTCACTTGGTCAAGAAAGCGTCCCCTTACCTACTCAACTCATCACGTCCCCCTACCGTAGCTCACGTGACACCACGCACCTCTCGCTTATGGCCGTCGTCGCCTTTCACATCCAGTTTCAGGTAGGTAAGTTTACCCCGTGGTCCGTGAGGAAGAAGAGATCACGCCTGTTTTGCTTACTCTTGATTCCCAGCGACTAGCCCGGTTACTGATAACCTCTGTTAGAGGAGAGAAAGGAATGCACCCAATCCCTGGTGAAGCCCTGACCGTTTTCCTTTCTAGTGTCCCTCGTACTCCTCCCTGCCATCTGTGTCGCCCTTGCTCCGCGTCTACCGTTTATGAGTTTACACCTGGGTTACGGTGACTGCTTCGGAGAATCGCATGCCTTTCTACCTCCCTCGCTGCGACCTCTCCCACGCCTCCCAGGGCTCTTGGGTTATGCCCTTGCCCTCTTCCGAGCCGTCCGTGGCACCCGCTGTCATCCCCATACGGCCAAGCTCCTAAGACTGACACTCAAGGCCCTCCGTAATTTGGCTTCAGTTTCACTTTCTAGACGTTTCAAGGAAGAGCGGGGTCTAAATATCTGTGCACCTCTGCTCCGTTTCATATCTACCCACGAGGTTAATTTTTTTCTTTCTTCCAGTCCACCTATTTTGGACCTCCTTCTCTGCGAAGACTTCACTGAGAATCCAAGCGATTTGTGGATCCCTTCTCTCCCCTGAAGCTGTAAACAGTTTAACAAGACATGTGCGGAACTGCCGTAAGGTAATCTACATCTTGTCTCCCTCTCTGGTATCTAACCTCCCCGCGAATGGGGGTACGTCTCCGTGTTCTGTGCGGTTTTCAGCACGGTACTCTCTGCACGTAGTGGATATTTGCTTTGGTAAGTGGACGAATAAGTGAATGAGTCACCAAGATAAGGGTATTGTCTCATTCTTTCTCGCTTTTTCCACTTTCAAGTTTCTTTAGTTAGTTTCCTCAGACAAAAGGTTTCTTTGTAGCTACACAGTGGCCAGGTCCACAGAATGTTGCAGATAGCTGCTGAAAACATCCCTCCTCCACTTGAGAATGGCTTGCTCTCCCTCTCAAGCGGAGAGAGCTGGGATTCGATATTTAATTAAGTGCCTCTGTTCACTTGGCACTTAGAGGCACTAGGGGGCGTTAGTGCTCTACACCCAGTGAAATGCCTGTTTCGTTTGTGATTTTCCTTTGTGAAAAACAACTATCCACAGAGTGTTTTGTGCCAATTTTCCATCCTTTTAGATTGTCGGAAAGCATTTTACCTACGTAGAAACAGAAAACGAATAGAAAGAGCGTTGCTTTGCGTTTAATAAAAGCTTAGGGCGGTCTCGGTGGTACGTTAGTGAAGTTATCTGGGGACACCTTAGCCACGTGCATTGTGTTGGAGAGGCACCGAGAATTCAGGAGTTCTCAAAGTTCGAGGACACAGTTGCCTTACACGTAGGCTCGGTGGCAGCCGTGGACATGGCAGTGATTTGGAGAATGTTGTATTAGTCGGCTCTTGCTGTGATAATGCTTTGCAACAAATCTCCCCAAAACTCACTTACGTAAAGAAGAATCTAGTTTTCTCGGACCTGTGGGCTAGCTGCAGCGGCTCTCTTGTAGACCTCTCGATGGCGGGTGTTGCTCCATGCCGTGGGTCAGTTTGAGGTCTGTCCCGCACACCTTACCGTGGAGCCCAACTGTGAGGCTGCAGGTCCCCGTCTTCTCGCAGAGTTCACTTGAAGGTAAGAGGTGAGCCCAACCACACAAGGCCACGTAAGGCCTCTGCGACTCATTGAAGGCCATCGTGTCTTCCCTTGGCCTCCTGGGAACCCCCTGGCCCCAGGATGCAGCTTCCGTAGCCCAGGGCAACCGGCGGAGGGGGGCGGGCGGGGCTGCAGGAGGGTGGAATGCCGAGGTCACAGAGGGTGTGGGTGTGGCCACCTCTGCTGTGACTGAACCAAGGGCAGGGGGGCAGGGCGTCCAGGGCAGGGCCCTCAGAGCCCGGTAGGCCCAGGGGGGCGGCGCAAGCACCTAGGCCCAGGCCTAAGAGCGCCTTCTTGGTCTGCCGCGGCAGGCCGGCCTCTCGCCTTGCCACTCAGGCCGCCCTCCCACTTGAAGTGTGTGTGGCACGCGTCCGCGGAGTACACCTCGCTGCACAGGTAGCCGTGGGACTGGGCGTCGTAGCTTCCTGCGGGGCGGCCGGAGGTCCCGCAGGCGGGTGGGTCCCTGGCACAGACGCGCGGAGCGGCTCCCGCCCGGCCCCCCTGAGAACCGTCGCCGTTCCGTAAGGCGGGGCGCCTGCTTCAGAATGTAAATCACGTGTCCGCTCTATGGATACGCTGTTTAGTTTACCAGGCAAGACTTTCTTGGTGAAAGAAGCAGCGTTGGCTTGCATTCTCGAGCAGGCTTCTCATCTGGCTGTGCCCTGGTACGCTCTCTCTGGGTGTGCTAGTCCGCAGGGCAGGGCATCCCCTGGGCAGGGTGGAGCGTGATCTCTGCGGCCTCGTCCTGCAGCTCCTTCCTTTCATTCTCAATCATCCTGCCCACGGTGGCCTCCTCTCAGGCCTGCATACTTACAACGGCGCATTGCCCGTGCTGCCCCTCTGCAGGAAGTGTCCCTCTGTTTAGTTTGCAGCTGACTGATGCCGCCTCACCCTTCTCATCTCTTCTCAGGTGTCACTTGGTCAAGAAAGCGTCCCCTTACCTACTCAACTCATCACGTCCCCCTACCGTAGCTCACGTGACACCACGCACCTCTCGCTTATGGCCGTCGTCGCCTTTCACATCCAGTTTCAGGTAGGTAAGTTTACCCCGTGGTCCGTGAGGAAGAAGAGATCACGCCTGTTTTGCTTACTCTTGATTCCCAGCGACTAGCCCGGTTACTGATAAACTCTGTTAGAGGAGAGAAAGGAATGCACCCAATCCCTGGTGAAGCCCTGACCGTTTTCCTTTCTAGTGTCCCTCGTACTCCTCCCTGCCATCTGTGTCGCCCTTACTCCGCGTCTACCGTTTATGAGTTTACACCTGGGTTACGGTGACTGCTTCGGAGAATCGCATGCCTTTCTACCTCCCTCGCTGCGACCTCTCCCACGCCTCCCAGGGCTCTTGGGTTATGCCCTTGCCCTCTTCCGAGCCGTCCGTGGCACCCGCTGTCATCCCCATACGGCCAAGCTCCTAAGACTGACACTCAAGGCCCTCCGTAATTTGGCTTCAGTTTCACTTTCTAGACGTTTCAAGGAAGAGCGGGGTCTAAATATCTGTGCACCTCTGCTCCGTTTCATATCTACCCACGAGGTTAATTTTTTTGTTTCTTCCAGTCCACCTATTTTGGACCTCCTTCTCTGCGAAGACTTCACTGAGAATCCAAGCGATTTGTGGATCCCTTCTCTCCCCTGAAGCTGTAAACAGTTTAACAAGACATGTGCGGAACTGCCGTAAGGTAATCTACATCTTGTCTCCCTCTCTGGTATCTAACCTCCCTGCGAATGGGGGTACGTCTCCGTGTTCTGTGCGGTTTTCAGCACAGTACTCTCTGCACGTAGTGGATATTTGCTTTGGTAAGTGGACGAATAAGTGAATGAGTCACCAAGATAAGGGTATTGTCTCATTCTTTCTCGCTTTTTCCACTTTCAAGTTTCTTTAGTTAGTTTCCTCAGACAAAAGGTTTCTTTGTAGCTACACAGTGGCCAGGTCCACAGAATGTTGCAGATAGCTGCTGAAAACATCCCTCCTCCACTTGAGAATGGCTTGCTCTCCCTCTCAAGCGGAGAGAGCTGGGATTCGATATTTAATTAAGTGCCTCTGTTCACTTGGCATTTAGAGGCACTAGGGGGCGTTAGTGCTCTACAGCCGGTGAAATGCCTGTTTCGTTTGTGATTTTCCTTTGTGGAAAACAACTATCCACAGAGTGTTTTGTGCCAATTTTCCATCCTTTTAGATTGTCGGAAAGCATTTTACCTACGTAGAAACAGAAAACGAATAGAAAGAGCGTTGCTTTGCGTTTAATAAAAGCTTAGGGTGGTCTCGGTGGTACGTTAGTGAAGTTATCTGGGGACACCTTAGCCACGTACATTGTGTTGGAGAGGCACCGAGAATTCAGGAGTTCTCAAAGTTCGAGGACACAGTTGCCTTACACGTAGGCTCGGTGGCAGCCGTGGACATGGCAGTGATTTGGAGAATGTTGTATTAGTCGGCTCTTGCTGTGATAATGCTTTGCAACAAATCTCCCCAAAACTCACTTACGTAAAGAAGAATCTAGTTTCCTCGGACCTGTGGGCTAGCTGCAGCGGCTCTCTTGTAGACCTCTCGATGGCGGGTGTTGCTCCATGCCGTGGGTCAGTTTGAGGTCTGTCCCGCACACCTTACCGTGGAGCCCAACTGTGAGGCTGCAGGTCCCCGTCTTCTCGCAGAGTTCACTGGAAGGTAAGAGGTGAGCCCAACCACACAAGGCCACGTAAGGCCTCTGGGACTCATTGAAGGCCATCGTGTCTTCCCTTGGCCTCCTGGGAACCCCCTGGCCCCAGGATGCAGCTTCCGTAGCCCAGGGCAACCGGCGGAGGGGGGCGGGCGGGGCTGCAGGAGGGTGGAATGCCGAGGTCACAGAGGGTGTGGGTGTGGCCACCTCTGCTGTGACTGAACCAAGGGCAGGGGGGCAGGGGGTCCAGGGCAGGGCCCTCAGAGCCCGGTAGGCCCAGGGGGGCGGCGCAAGCACCTAGGCCCAGGCCTAAGAGCGCCTTCTTGGTCTGCCGCGGCAGGCCGGCCTCTCGCCTTGCCACTCAGGCCGCCCTCCCACTTGAAGTGTGTGTGGCACGCGTCCGCGGAGTACACCTCGCTGCACAGGTAGCCGTGGGACTGGGCGTCGTAGCTTCCTGCGGGGCGGCCGGAGGTCCCGCAGGCGGGTGGGTCCCTGGCACAGACGCGCGGAGCGGCTCCCGCCCGGCCCCCCTGAGAACCGTCGCCGTTCCGTAAGGCGGGGCGCCTGCTTCAGAATGTAAATCACGTGTCCGCTCTATGGATACGCTGTTTAGTTTACCAGGCAAGACTTTCTTGGTGAAAGAAGCAGCGTTGGCTTGCATTCTCGAGCAGGCTTCTCATCTGGCTGTGCCCTGGTACGCTCTCTCTGGGTGTGCTAGTCCGCAGGGCAGGGCATCCCCTGGGCAGGGTGGAGCGTGATCTCTGCGGCCTCGTCCTGCAGCTCCTTCCTTTCATTCTCAATCATCCTGCCCACGGTGGCCTCCTCTCAGGCCTGCATACTTACAACGGCGCATTGCCCGTGCTGCCCCTCTGCAGGAAGTGTCCCTCTGTTTAGTTTGCAGCTGACTGATGCCGCCTCACCCTTCTCATCTCTTCTCAGGTGTCACTTGGTCAAGAAAGCGTCCCCTTACCTACTCAACTCATCACGTCCCCCTACCGTAGCTCACGTGACACCACGCACCTCTCGCTTATGGCCGTCGTCGCCTTTCACATCCAGTTTCAGGTAGGTAAGTTTACCCCGTGGTCCGTGAGGAAGAAGAGATCACGCCTGTTTTGCTTACTCTTGATTCCCAGCGACTAGCCCGGTTACTGATAACCTCTGTTAGAGGAGAGAAAGGAATGCACCCAATCCCTGGTGAAGCCCTGACCGTTTTCCTTTCTAGTGTCCCTCGTACTCCTCCCTGCCATCTGTGTCGCCCTTACTCCGCGTCTACCGTTTATGAGTTTACACCTGGGTTACGGTGACTGCTTCGGAGAATCGCATGCCTTTCTACCTCCCTCGCTGCGACCTCTCCCACGCCTCCCAGGGCTCTTGGGTTATGCCCTTGCCCTCTTCCGAGCCGTCCGTGGCACCCGCTGTCATCCCCATACGGCCAAGCTCCTAAGACTGACACTCAAGGCCCTCCGTAATTTGGCTTCAGTTTCACTTTCTAGACGTTTCAAGGAAGAGCGGGGTCTAAATATCTGTGCACCTCTGCTCCGTTTCATATCTACCCACGAGGTTAATTTTTTTGTTTCTTCCAGTCCACCTATTTTGGACCTCCTTCTCTGCGAAGACTTCACTGAGAATCCAAGCGATTTGTGGATCCCTTCTCTCCCCTGAAGCTGTAAACAGTTTAACAAGACATGTGCGGAACTGCCGTAAGGTAATCTACATCTTGTCTCCCTCTCTGGTATCTAACCTCCCTGCGAATGGGGGTACGTCTCCGTGTTCTGTGCGGTTTTCAGCACAGTACTCTCTGCACGTAGTGGATATTTGCTTTGGTAAGTGGACGAATAAGTGAATGAGTCACCAAGATAAGGGTATTGTCTCATTCTTTCTCGCTTTTTCCACTTTCAAGTTTCTTTAGTTAGTTTCCTCAGACAAAAGGTTTCTTTGTAGCTACACAGTGGCCAGGTCCACAGAATGTTGCAGATAGCTGCTGAAAACATCCCTCCTCCACTTGAGAATGGCTTGCTCTCCCTCTCAAGCGGAGAGAGCTGGGATTCGATATTTAATTAAGTGCCTCTGTTCACTTGGCATTTAGAGGCACTAGGGGGCGTTAGTGCTCTACAGCCGGTGAAATGCCTGTTTCGTTTGTGATTTTCCTTTGTGGAAAACAACTATCCACAGAGTGTTTTGTGCCAATTTTCCATCCTTTTAGATTGTCGGAAAGCATTTTACCTACGTAGAAACAGAAAACGAATAGAAAGAGCGTTGCTTTGCGTTTAATAAAAGCTTAGGGTGGTCTCGGTGGTACGTTAGTGAAGTTATCTGGGGACACCTTAGCCACGTACATTGTGTTGGAGAGGCACCGAGAATTCAGGAGTTCTCAAAGTTCGAGGACACAGTTGCCTTACACGTAGGCTCGGTGGCAGCCGTGGACATGGCAGTGATTTGGAGAATGTTGTATTAGTCGGCTCTTGCTGTGATAATGCTTTGCAACAAATCTCCCCAAAACTCACTTACGTAAAGAAGAATCTAGTTTCCTCGGACCTGTGGGCTAGCTGCAGCGGCTCTCTTGTAGACCTCTCGATGGCGGGTGTTGCTCCATGCCGTGGGTCAGTTTGAGGTCTGTCCCGCACACCTTACCGTGGAGCCCAACTGTGAGGCTGCAGGTCCCCGTCTTCTCGCAGAGTTCACTGGAAGGTAAGAGGTGAGCCCAACCACACAAGGCCACGTAAGGCCTCTGCGACTCATTGAAGGCCATCGTGTCTTCCCTTGGCCTCCTGGGAAACCCCTGGCCCCAGGATGCAGCTTCCGTAGCCCAGGGCAACCGGCGGAGGGGGGCGGGCGGGGCTGCAGGAGGGTGGAATGCCGAGGTCACAGAGGGTGTGGGTGTGGCCACCTCTGCTGTGACTGAACCAAGGGCAGGGGGGCAGGGCGTCCAGGGCAGGGCCCTCAGAGCCCGGTAGGCCCAGGGGGGCGGCGCAAGCACCTAGGCCCAGGCCTAAGAGCGCCTTCTTGGTCTGCCGCGGCAGGCCGGCCTCTCGCCTTGCCACTCAGGCCGCCCTCCCACTTGAAGTGTGTGTGGCACGCGTCCGCGGAGTACACCTCGCTGCACAGGTAGCCGTGGGACTGGGCGTCGTAGCTTCCTGCGGGGCGGCCGGAGGTCCCGCAGGCGGGTGGGTCCCTGGCACAGACGCGCGGAGCGGCTCCCGCCCGGCCCCCCTGAGAACCGTCGCCGTTCCGTAAGGCGGGGCGCCTGCTTCAGAATGTAAATCACGTGTCCGCTCTATGGATACGCTGTTTAGTTTACCAGGCAAGACTTTCTTGGTGAAAGAAGCAGCGTTGGCTTGCATTCTCGAGCAGGCTTCTCATCTGGCTGTGCCCTGGTACGCTCTCTCTGGGTGTGCTAGTCCGCAGGGCAGGGCATCCCCTGGGCAGGGTGGAGCGTGATCTCTGCGGCCTCGTCCTGCAGCTCCTTCCTTTCATTCTCAATCATCCTGCCCACGGTGGCCTCCTCTCAGGCCTGCATACTTACAACGGCGCATTGCCCGTGCTGCCCCTCTGCAGGAAGTGTCCCTCTGTTTAGTTTGCAGCTGACTGATGCCGCCTCACCCTTCTCATCTCTTCTCAGGTGTCACTTGGTCAAGAAAGCGTCCCCTTACCTACTCAACTCATCACGTCCCCCTACCGTAGCTCACGTGACACCACGCACCTCTCGCTTATGGCCGTCGTCGCCTTTCACATCCAGTTTCAGGTAGGTAAGTTTACCCCGTGGTCCGTGAGGAAGAAGAGATCACGCCTGTTTTGCTTACTCTTGATTCCCAGCGACTAGCCCGGTTACTGATAACCTCTGTTAGAGGAGAGAAAGGAATGCACCCAATCCCTGGTGAAGCCCTGACCGTTTTCCTTTCTAGTGTCCCTCGTACTCCTCCCTGCCATCTGTGTCGCCCTTACTCCGCGTCTACCGTTTATGAGTTTACACCTGGGTTACGGTGACTGCTTCGGAGAATCGCATGCCTTTCTACCTCCCTCGCTGCGACCTCTCCCACGCCTCCCAGGGCTCTTGGGTTATGCCCTTGCCCTCTTCCGAGCCGTCCGTGGCACCCGCTGTCATCCCCATACGGCCAAGCTCCTAAGACTGACACTCAAGGCCCTCCGTAATTTGGCTTCAGTTTCACTTTCTAGACGTTTCAAGGAAGAGCGGGGTCTAAATATCTGTGCACCTCTGCTCCGTTTCATATCTACCCACGAGGTTAATTTTTTTGTTTCTTCCAGTCCACCTATTTTGGACCTCCTTCTCTGCGAAGACTTCACTGAGAATCCAAGCGATTTGTGGATCCCTTCTCTCCCCTGAAGCTGTAAACAGTTTAACAAGACATGTGCGGAACTGCCGTAAGGTAATCTACATCTTGTCTCCCTCTCTGGTATCTAACCTCCCTGCGAATGGGGGTACGTCTCCGTGTTCTGTGCGGTTTTCAGCACAGTACTCTCTGCACGTAGTGGATATTTGCTTTGGTAAGTGGACGAATAAGTGAATGAGTCACCAAGATAAGGGTATTGTCTCATTCTTTCTCGCTTTTTCCACTTTCAAGTTTCTTTAGTTAGTTTCCTCAGACAAAAGGTTTCTTTGTAGCTACACAGTGGCCAGGTCCACAGAATGTTGCAGATAGCTGCTGAAAACATCCCTCCTCCACTTGAGAATGGCTTGCTCTCCCTCTCAAGCGGAGAGAGCTGGGATTCGATATTTAATTAAGTGCCTCTGTTCACTTGGCATTTAGAGGCACTAGGGGGCGTTAGTGCTCTACAGCCGGTGAAATGCCTGTTTCGTTTGTGATTTTCCTTTGTGGAAAACAACTATCCACAGAGTGTTTTGTGCCAATTTTCCATCCTTTTAGATTGTCGGAAAGCATTTTACCTACGTAGAAACAGAAAACGAATAGAAAGAGCGTTGCTTTGCGTTTAATAAAAGCTTAGGGTGGTCTCGGTGGTACGTTAGTGAAGTTATCTGGGGACACCTTAGCCACGTACATTGTGTTGGAGAGGCACCGAGAATTCAGGAGTTCTCAAAGTTCGAGGACACAGTTGCCTTACACGTAGGCTCGGTGGCAGCCGTGGACATGGCAGTGATTTGGAGAATGTTGTATTAGTCGGCTCTTGCTGTGATAATGCTTTGCAACAAATCTCCCCAAAACTCACTTACGTAAAGAAGAATCTAGTTTCCTCGGACCTGTGGGCTAGCTGCAGCGGCTCTCTTGTAGACCTCTCGATGGCGGGTGTTGCTCCATGCCGTGGGTCAGTTTGAGGTCTGTCCCGCACACCTTACCGTGGAGCCCAACTGTGAGGCTGCAGGTCCCCGTCTTCTCGCAGAGTTCACTGGAAGGTAAGAGGTGAGCCCAACCACACAAGGCCACGTAAGGCCTCTGCGACTCATTGAAGGCCATCGTGTCTTCCCTTGGCCTCCTGGGAAACCCCTGGCCCCAGGATGCAGCTTCCGTAGCCCAGGGCAACCGGCGGAGGGGGGCGGGCGGGGCTGCAGGAGGGTGGAATGCCGAGGTCACAGAGGGTGTGGGTGTGGCCACCTCTGCTGTGACTGAACCAAGGGCAGGGGGGCAGGGCGTCCAGGGCAGGGCCCTCAGAGCCCGGTAGGCCCAGGGGGGCGGCGCAAGCACCTAGGCCCAGGCCTAAGAGCGCCTTCTTGGTCTGCCGCGGCAGGCCGGCCTCTCGCCTTGCCACTCAGGCCGCCCTCCCACTTGAAGTGTGTGTGGCACGCGTCCGCGGAGTACACCTCGCTGCACAGGTAGCCGTGGGACTGGGCGTCGTAGCTTCCTGCGGGGCGGCCGGAGGTCCCGCAGGCGGGTGGGTCCCTGGCACAGACGCGCGGAGCGGCTCCCGCCCGGCCCCCCTGAGAACCGTCGCCGTTCCGTAAGGCGGGGCGCCTGCTTCAGAATGTAAATCACGTGTCCGCTCTATGGATACGCTGTTTAGTTTACCAGGCAAGACTTTCTTGGTGAAAGAAGCAGCGTTGGCTTGCATTCTCTAGCAGGCTTCTCATCTGGCTGTGCCCTGGTACGCTCTCTCTGGGTGTGCTAGTCCGCAGGGCAGGGCATCCCCTGGGCAGGGTGGAGCGTGATCTCTGCGGCCTCGTCCTGCAGCTCCTTCCTTTCATTCTCAATCATCCTGCCCACGGTGGCCTCCTCTCAGGCCTGCATACTTACAACGGCGCATTGCCCGTGCTGCCCCTCTGCAGGAAGTGTCCCTCTGTTTAGTTTGCAGCTGACTGATGCCGCCTCACCCTTCTCATCTCTTCTCAGGTGTCACTTGGTCAAGAAAGCGTCCCCTTACCTACTCAACTCATCACGTCCCCCTACCGTAGCTCACGTGACACCACGCACCTCTCGCTTATGGCCGTCGTCGCCTTTCACATCCAGTTTCAGGTAGGTAAGTTTACCCCGTGGTCCGTGAGGAAGAAGAGATCACGCCTGTTTTGCTTACTCTTGATTCCCAGTGACTAGCCCGGTTACTGATAACCTCTGTTAGAGGAGAGAAAGGAATGCACCCAATCCCTGGTGAAGCCCTGACCGTTTTCCTTTCTAGTGTCCCTCGTACTCCTCCCTGCCATCTGTGTCGCCCTTGCTCCGCGTCTACCGTTTATGAGTTTACACCTGGGTTACGGTGACTGCTTCGGAGAATCGCATGCCTTTCTACCTCCCTCGCTGCGACCTCTCCCACGCCTCCCAGGGCTCTTGGGTTATGCCCTTGCCCTCTTCCGAGCCGTCCGTGGCACCCGCTGTCATCCCCATACGGCCAAGCTCCTAAGACTGACACTCAAGGCCCTCCGTAATTTGGCTTCAGTTTCACTTTCTAGACGTTTCAAGGAAGAGCGGGGTCTAAATATCTGTGCACCTCTGCTCCGTTTCATATCTACCCACGAGGTTAATTTTTTTCTTTCTTCCAGTCCACCTATTTTGGACCTCCTTCTCTGCGAAGACTTCACTGAGAATCCAAGCGATTTGTGGATCCCTTCTCTCCCCTGAAGCTGTAAACAGTTTAACAAGACATGTGCGGAACTGCCGTAAGGTAATCTACATCTTGTCTCCCTCTCTGGTATCTAACCTCCCTGCGAATGGGGGTACGTCTCCGTGTTCTGTGCGGTTTTCAGCACGGTACTCTCTGCACGTAGTGGATATTTGCTTTCGTAAGTGGACGAATAAGTGAATGAGTCACCAAGATAAGGGTATTGTCTCATTCTTTCTCGCTTTTTCCACTTTCAAGTTTCTTTAGTTAGTTTCCTCAGACAAAAGGTTTCTTTGTAGCTACACAGTGGCCAGGTCCACAGAATGTTGCAGATAGCTGCTGAAAACATCCCTCCTCCACTTGAGAATGGCTTGCTCTCCCTCTCAAGCGGAGAGAGCTGGGATTCGATATTTAATTAAGTGCCTCTGTTCACTTGGCACTTAGAGGCACTAGGGGGCGTTAGTGCTCTACACCCGGTGAAATGCCTGTTTCGTTTGTGATTTTCCTTTGTGAAAAACAACTATCCACAGAGTGTTTTGTGCCAATTTTCCATCCTTTTAGATTGTCGGAAAGCATTTTACCTACGTAGAAACAGAAAACGAATAGAAAGAGCGTTGCTTTGCGTTTAATAAAAGCTTAGGGCGGTCTCGGTGGTACGTTAGTGAAGTTATCTGGGGACACCTTAGCCACGTACATTGTGTTGGAGAGGCACCGAGAATTCAGGAGTTCTCAAAGTTCGAGGACACAGTTGCCTTACACGTAGGCTCGGTGGCAGCCGTGGACATGGCAGTGATTTGGAGAATGTTGTATTAGTCGGCTCTTGCTGTGATAATGCTTTGCAACAAATCTCCCCAAAACTCACTTACGTAAAGAAGAATCTAGTTTTCTCGGACCTGTGGGCTAGCTGCAGCGGCTCTCTTGTAGACCTCTCGATGGCGGGTGTTGCTCCATGCCGTGGGTCAGTTTGAGGTCTGTCCCGCACACCTTACCGTGGAGCCCAACTGTGAGGCTGCAGGTCCCCGTCTTCTCGCAGAGTTCACTTGAAGGTAAGAGGTGAGCCCAACCACACAAGGCCACGTAAGGCCTCTGCGACTCATTGAAGGCCATCGTGTCTTCCCTTGGCCTCCTGGGAACCCCCTGGCCCCAGGATGCAGCTTCCGTAGCCCAGGGCAACCGGCGGAGGGGGGCGGGCGGGGCTGCAGGAGGGTGGAACGCCGAGGTCACAGAGGGTGTGGGTGTGGCCACCTCTGCTGTGACTGAACCAAGGGCAGGGGGGCAGGGGGTCCAGGGCAGGGCCCTCAGAGCCCGGCAGGCCCAGGGGGGCGGCGCAAGCACCTAGGCCCAGGCCGAAGAGCGCCTTCTTGGTCTGCGCGGCAGGCCGGCCTCTCGCCTTGCCACTCAGGCCGCCCTCCCACTTGAAGTGTGTATGGCACGCGTCCGCGGAGTACACCTCGCTGCACAGGTAGCCGTGGGACTGGGCGTCGTAGCTTCCTGCGGGGCGGCCGGAGGTCCCGCAGGCGGGTGGGTCCCTGGCACAGACGCGCGGAGCGGCTCCCGCCCGGCCCCCCGAGAACCGTCGCCGTTCCGTAAGGCGGGGCGCCTGCTTCAGAATGTAAATCACGTGTCCGCTCTATGGATACGCTGTTTAGTTTACCAGGCAAGACTTTCTTGGTGAAAGAAGCAGCATTGGCTTGCATTCTCGAGCAGGCTTCTCATCTGGCTGTGCCCTGGTACGCTCTCTCTGGGTGTGCTAGTCCGCAGGGCAGGGCATCCCCTGGGCAGGGTGGAGCGTGATCTCTGCGGCCTCGTCCTGCAGCTCCTTCCTTTCATTCTCAATCATCCTGCCCACGGTGGCCTCCTCTCAGGCCTGCATACTTACAACGGCGCATTGCCCGTGCTGCCCCTCTGCAGGAAGTGTCCCTCTGTTTAGTTCGCAGCTGACTGATGCTGCCTCACCCTTCTCATCTCTTCTCAGGTGTCACTTGGTCAAGAAAGCGTCCCCTTACCTACTCAACTCATCACGTCCCCCTACCGTAGCTCACGTGACACCACGCACCTCTCGCTTATGGCCGTCGTCGCCTTTCACATCCAGTTTCAGGTAGGTAAGTTTACGCCGTGGTCCGTGAGGAAGAAGAGATCACGCCTGTTTTGCTTACTCTTGATTCCCAGCGACTAGCCCGGTTACTGATAACCTCTGTTAGAGGAGAGAAAGGAATGCACCCAATCCCTGGTGAAGCCCTGACCGTTTTCCTTTCTAGTGTCCCTCGTACTCCTCCCTGCCATCTGTGTCGCCCTTACTCCGCGTCTACCGTTTATGAGTTTACACCTGGGTTACGGTGACTGCTTCGGAGAATCGCATGCCTTTCTACCTCCCTCGCTGCGACCTCTCCCACGCCTCCCAGGGCTCTTGGGTTATGCCCTTGCCCTCTTCCGAGCCGTCCGTGGCACCCGCTGTCATCCCCATACGGCCAAGCTCCTAAGACTGACACTCTAGGCCCTCCGTAATTTGGCTTCAGTTTCACTTTCTAGACGTTTCAAGGAAGAGCGGGGTCTAAATATCTGTGCACCTCTGCTCCGTTTCATATCTACCCACGAGGTTAATTTTTTTGTTTCTTCCAGTCCACCTATTTTGGACCTCCTTCTCTGCGAAGACTTCACTGAGAATCCAAGCGATTTGTGGATCCCTTCTCTCCCCTGAAGCTGTAAACAGTTTAACAAGACATGTGCGGAACTGCCGTAAGGTAATCTACATCTTGTCTCCCTCTCTGGTATCTAACCTCCCCGCGAGTGGGGGTACGTCTCCGTGTTCTGTGCGGTTTTCAGCACAGTACTCTCTACACGTAGTGGATATTTGCTTTGGTAAGTGGACGAATAAGTGAATGAGTCACCAAGATAAGGGTATTGTCTTATTCTTTCTCGCTTTTTCCACTTTCAAATTTCTTTAGTTAGTTTCTTCAGACAAAAGGTTTCTTTGTAGCTACACAGTGGCCAGGTCCACAGAATGTTGCAGATAGCTGCTGAAAACATCCCTCCTCCACTTGAGAATGGCTTGCTCTCCCTCTCAAGCGGAGAGAGCTGGGATTCGATATTTAATTAAGTGCCTCTGTTCACTTGGCATTTAGAGGCACTAGGGGGCGTTAGTGCTCTACACCCGGTGCAATGCCTGTTTCCTTTGTGATTTTCCTTTGTGAAAAACAACTATCCACAGAGTGTTTTGTGCCAATTTTCCATCCTCTTAGATTGTCGGAAAGCATTTTACCTACGTAGAAACAGAAAACGAATAGAAAGAGCGTTGCTTTGCGTTTAATAAAAGCTTAGGGTGGTCTCGGTGGTACGTTAGTGAAGTTATCTGGGGACACCTTAGCCACGTACATTGTGTTGGAGAGGCACCGAGAATTCAGGAGTTCTCAAAGTTCGAGGACACAGTTGCCTTACACGTAGGCTCGGTGGCAGCCGTGGACATGGCAGTGATTTGGAGAATGTTGTATTAGTCGGCTCTTGCTGTGATAATGCTTTGCAACAAATCTCCCCAAAACTCACTTACGTAAAGAAGAATCTAGTTTTCTCGGACCTGTGGGCTAGCTGCAGCGGCTCTCTTGTAGACCTCTCGATGGCGGGTGTTGCTCCATGCCGTGGGTCAGTTTGAGGTCTGTCCCGCACACCTTACCGTGGAGCCCAACTGTGAGGCTGCAGGTCCCCGTCTTCTCGCAGAGTTCACTGGAAGGTAAGAGGTGAGCCCAACCACACAAGGCCACGTAAGGCCTCTGCGACTCATTGAAGGCCATCGTGACTTCCCTTGGCCTCCTGGGAACCCCCTGGCCCCAGGATGCAGCTTCCGTAGCCCAGGGCAACCGGCGGAGGGGGGCGGGCGGGGCTGCAGGAGGGTGGAACGCAGAGGTCACAGAGGGTGTGGGTGTGGCCACCTCTGCTGTGACTGAACCAAGGGCAGGGGGGCAGGGGGTCCAGGGCAGGGCCCTCAGAGCCCGGTAGGCCCAGGGGGGCGGCGCAAGCACCTAGGCCCAGGCCGAAGAGCGCCTTCTTGGTCTGCGCGGCAGGCCGGCCTCTCGCCTTGCCACTCAGGCCGCCCTCCCACTTGAAGTGTGTGTGGCACGCGTCCGCGGAGTACACCTCGCTGCACAGGTAGCCGTGGGACTGGGCGTCGTAGCTTCCTGCGGGGCGGCCGGAGGTCCCGCAGGCGGGTGGGTCCCTGGCACAGACGCGCGGAGCGGCTCCCGCCCGGCCCCCCTGAGAACCGTCGCCGTTCCGTAAGGCGGGGCGCCTGCTTCAGAATGTAAATCACGTGTCCGCTCTATGGATACGCTGTTTAGTTTACCAGGCAAGACTTTCTTGGTGAAAGAAGCAGCGTTGGCTTGCATTCTCGAGCAGGCTTCTCATCTGGCTGTGCACTGGTACGCTCTCTCTGGGTGTGCTAGTCCGCAGGGCAGGGCATCCCCTGGGCAGGGTGGAGCGTGATCTCTGCGGCCTCGTCCTGCAGCTCCTTCCTTTCATTCTCAATCATCCTGCCCACGGTGGCCTCCTCTCAGGCCTGCATACTTACAACGGCGCATTGCCCGTGCTGCCCCTCTGCAGGAAGTGTCCCTCTGTTTAGTTTGCAGCTGACTGATGCCGTCTCACCCTTCTCATCTCTTCTCAGGTGTCACTTGGTCAAGAAAGCGTCCCCTTACCTACTCAACTCATCACGTCCCCCTACCGTAGCTCACGTGACACCACGCACCTCTCGCTTATGGCCGTCGTCGCCTTTCACATCCAGTTTCAGGTAGGTAAGTTTACCCCGTGGTCCGTGAGGAAGAAGAGATCACGCCTGTTTTGCTTACTCTTGATTCCCAGCGACTAGCCCGGTTACTGATAACCTCTGTTAGAGGAGAGAAAGGAATGCACCCAATCCCTGGTGAAGCCCTGACCGTTTTCCTTTCTAGTGTCCCTCGTACTCCTCCCTGCCATCTGTGTCGCCCTTACTCCGCGTCTACCGTTTATGAGTTTACACCTGGGTTACGGTGACTGCTTCGGAGAATCGCATGCCTTTCTACCTCCCTCGCTGCGACCTCTCCCACGCCTCCCAGGGCTCTTGGGTTATGCCCTTGCCCTCTTCCGAGCCGTCCGTGGCACCCGCTGTCATCCCCATACGGCCAAGCTCCTAAGACTGACACTCTAGGCCCTCCGTAATTTGGCTTCAGTTTCACTTTCTAGACGTTTCAAGGAAGAGCGGGGTCTAAATATCTGTGCACCTCTGCTCCGTTTCATATCTACCCACGAGGTTAATTTTTTTGTTTCTTCCAGTCCACCTATTTTGGACCTCCTTCTCTGCGAAGACTTCACTGAGAATCCAAGCGATTTGTGGATCCCTTCTCTCCCCTGAAGCTGTAAACAGTTTAACAAGACATGTGCGGAACTGCCGTAAGGTAATCTACATCTTGTCTCCCTCTCTGGTATCTAACCTCCCCGCGAGTGGGGGTACGTCTCCGTGTTCTGTGCGGTTTTCAGCACAGTACTCTCTACACGTAGTGGATATTTGCTTTGGTAAGTGGACGAATAAGTGAATGAGTCACCAAGATAAGGGTATTGTCTTATTCTTTCTCGCTTTTTCCACTTTCAAGTTTCTTTAGTTAGTTTCTTCAGACAAAAGGTTTCTTTGTAGCTACACAGTGGCCAGGTCCACAGAATGTTGCAGATAGCTGCTGAAAACATCCCTCCTCCACTTGAGAATGGCTTGCTCTCCCTCTCAAGCGGAGAGAGCTGGGATTCGATATTTAATTAAGTGCCTCTGTTCACTTGGCATTTAGAGGCACTAGGGGGCGTTAGTGCTCTACACCCGGTGCAATGCCTGTTTCCTTTGTGATTTTCCTTTGTGAAAAACAACTATCCACAGAGTGTTTTGTGCCAATTTTCCATCCTCTTAGATTGTCGGAAAGCATTTTACCTACGTAGAAACAGAAAACGAATAGAAAGAGCGTTGCTTTGCGTTTAATAAAAGCTTAGGGTGGTCTCGGTGGTACGTTAGTGAAGTTATCTGGGGACACCTTAGCCACGTACATTGTGTTGGAGAGGCACCGAGAATTCAGGAGTTCTCAAAGTTCGAGGACACAGTTGCCTTACACGTAGGCTCGGTGGCAGCCGTGGACATGGCAGTGATTTGGAGAATGTTGTATTAGTCGGCTCTTGCTGTGATAATGCTTTGCAACAAATCTCCCCAAAACTCACTTACGTAAAGAAGAATCTAGTTTCCTCGGACCTGTGGGCTAGCTGCAGCGGCTCTCTTGTAGACCTCTCGATGGCGGGTGTTGCTCCATGCCGTGGGTCAGTTTGAGGTCTGTCCCGCACACCTTACCGTGGAG
The DNA here is from genome assembly GCF_039906515.1 of Pseudorca crassidens. Lineage (NCBI taxonomy): Eukaryota > Metazoa > Chordata > Mammalia > Artiodactyla > Delphinidae > Pseudorca > Pseudorca crassidens. The sequence continues at coordinate 154,358,278 of NC_090297.1, forward strand.
CCCAACTGTGAGGCTGCAGGTCCCCGTCTTCTCGCAGAGTTCACTGGAAGGTAAGAGGTGAGCCCAACCACACAAGGCCACGTAAGGCCTCTGCGACTCATTGAAGGCCATCGTGACTTCCCTTGGCCTCCTGGGAACCCCCTGGCCCCAGGATGCAGCTTCCGTAGCCCAGGGCAACCGGCGGAGGGGGGCGGGCGGGGCTGCAGGAGGGTGGAACGCAGAGGTCACAGAGGGTGTGGGTGTGGCCACCTCTGCTGTGACTGAACCAAGGGCAGGGGGGCAGGGGGTCCAGGGCAGGGCCCTCAGAGCCCGGTAGGCCCAGGGGGGCGGCGCAAGCACCTAGGCCCAGGCCGAAGAGCGCCTTCTTGGTCTGCGCGGCAGGCCGGCCTCTCGCCTTGCCACTCAGGCCGCCCTCCCACTTGAAGTGTGTGTGGCACGCGTCCGCGGAGTACACCTCGCTGCACAGGTAGCCGTGGGACTGGGCGTCGTAGCTTCCTGCGGGGCGGCCGGAGGTCCCGCAGGCGGGTGGGTCCCTGGCACAGACGCGCGGAGCGGCTCCCACCCGGCCCCCCTGAGAACCGTCGCCGTTCCGTAAGGCGGGGCGCCTGCTTCAGAATGTAAATCACGTGTCCGCTCTATGGATACGCTGTTTAGTTTACCAGGCAAGACTTTCTTGGTGAAAGAAGCAGCGTTGGCTTGCATTCTCAAGCAGGCTTCTCATCTGGCTGTGCACTGGTACGCTCTCTCTGGGTGTGCTAGTCCGCAGGACAGGGCATCCCCTGGGCAGGGTGGAGCGTGATCTCTGCGGCCTCGTCCTGCAGCTCCTTCCTTTCATTCTCAATCATCCTGCCCACGGTGGCCTCCTCTCAGGCCTGCATACTTACAACGGCGCATTGCCCGTGCTGCCCCTCTGCAGGAAGTGTCCCTCTGTTTAGTTTGCAGCTGACTGATGTCGTCTCACCCTTCTCATCTCTTCTCAGGTGTCACTTGGTCAAGAAAGCGTCCCCTTACCTACTCAACTCATCACGTCCCCCTACCGTAGCTCACGTGACACCACGCACCTCTCGCTTATGGCCGTCGTCGCCTTTCACATCCAGTTTCAGGTAGGTAAGTTTACCCCGTGGTCCGTGAGGAAGAAGAGATCACGCCTGTTTTGCTTACTCTTGATTCCCAGCGACTAGCCCGGTTACTGATAACCTCTGTTAGAGGAGAGAAAGGAATGCACCCAATCCCTGGTGAAGCCCTGACCGTTTTCCTTTCTAGTGTCCCTCGTACTCCTCCCTGCCATCTGTGTCGCCCTTACTCCGCGTCTACCGTTTATGAGTTTACACCTGGGTTACGGTGACTGCTTCGGAGAATCGCATGCCTTTCTACCTCCCTCGCTGCGACCTCTCCCACGCCTCCCAGGGCTCTTGGGTTATGCCCTTGCCCTCTTCCGAGCCGTCCGTGGCACCCGCTGTCATCCCCATACGGCCAAGCTCCTAAGACTGACACTCTAGGCCCTCCGTAATTTGGCTTCAGTTTCACTTTCTAGACGTTTCAAGGAAGAGCGGGGTCTAAATATCTGTGCACCTCTGCTCCGTTTCATATCTACCCACGAGGTTAATTTTTTTGTTTCTTCCAGTCCACCTATTTTGGACCTCCTTCTCTGCGAAGACTTCACTGAGAATCCAAGCGATTTGTGGATCCCTTCTCTCCCCTGAAGCTGTAAACAGTTTAACAGGACATGTGCGGAACTGCCGTAAGGTAATCTACATCTTGTCTCCCTCTCTGGTATCTAACCTCCCCGCGAGTGGGGGTACGTCTCCGTGTTCTGTGCGGTTTTCAGCACAGTACTCTCTACACGTAGTGGATATTTGCTTTGGTAAGTGGACGAATAAGTGAATGAGTCACCAAGATAAGGGTATTGTCTTATTCTTTCTCGCTTTTTCCACTTTCAAATTTCTTTAGTTAGTTTCTTCAGACAAAAGGTTTCTTTGTAGCTACACAGTGGCCAGGTCCACAGAATGTTGCAGATAGCTGCTGAAAACATCCCTCCTCCACTTGAGAATGGCTTGCTCTCCCTCTCAAGCGGAGAGAGCTGGGATTCGATATTTAATTAAGTGCCTCTGTTCACTTGGCATTTAGAGGCACTAGGGGGCGTTAGTGCTCTACACCCGGTGCAATGCCTGTTTCCTTTGTGATTTTCCTTTGTGAAAAACAACTATCCACAGAGTGTTTTGTGCCAATTTTCCATCCTCTTAGATTGTCGGAAAGCATTTTACCTACGTAGAAACAGAAAACGAATAGAAAGAGCGTTGCTTTGCGTTTAATAAAAGCTTAGGATGGTCTCGGTGGTACGTTAGTGAAGTTATCTGGGGACACCTTAGCCACGTACATTGTGTTGGAGAGGCACCGAGAATTCAGGAGTTCTCAAAGTTCGAGGACACAGTTGCCTTACACGTAGGCTCGGTGGCAGCCGTGGACATGGCAGTGATTTGGAGAATGTTGTATTATTCGGCTCTTGCTGTGATAATGCTTTGCAACAAATCTCCCCAAAACTCACTTACGTAAAGAAGAATCTAGTTTCCTCGGACCTGTGGGCTAGCTGCAGCGGCTCTCTTGTAGACCTCTCGATGGCGGGTGTTGCTCCATGCCGTGGGTCAGTTTGAGGTCTGTCCCGCACACCTTACCGTGGAGCCCAACTGTGAGGCTGCAGGTCCCCGTCTTCTCGCAGAGTTCACTGGAAGGTAAGAGGTGAGCCCAACCACACAAGGCCACGTAAGGCCTCTGCGACTCATTGAAGGCCATCGTGTCTTCCCTTGGCCTCCTGGGAACCCCCTGGCCCCAGGATGCAGCTTCCGTAGCCCAGGGCAACCGGCGGAGGGGGGCGGGCGGGGCTGCAGGAGGGTGGAATGCCGAGGTCACAGAGGGTGTGGGTGTGGCCACCTCTGCTGTGACTGAACCAAGGGCAGGGGGGCAGGGCGTCCAGGGCAGGGCCCTCAGAGCCCGGTAGGCCCAGGGGGGCGGCGCAAGCACCTAGGCCCAGGCCTAAGAGCGCCTTCTTGGTCTGCCGCGGCAGGCCGGCCTCTCGCCTTGCCACTCAGGCCGCCCTCCCACTTGAAGTGTGTGTGGCACGCGTCCGCGGAGTACACCTCGCTGCACAGGTAGCCGTGGGACTGGGCGTCGTAGCTTCCTGCGGGGCGGCCGGAGGTCCCGCAGGCGGGTGGGTCCCTGGCACAGACGCGCGGAGCGGCTCCCGCCCGGCCCCCCTGAGAACCGTCGCCGTTCCGTAAGGCGGGGCGCCTGCTTCAGAATGTAAATCACGTGTCCGCTCTATGGATACGCTGTTTAGTTTACCAGGCAAGACTTTCTTGGTGAAAGAAGCAGCGTTGGCTTGCATTCTCGAGCAGGCTTCTCATCTGGCTGTGCCCTGGTACGCTCTCTCTGGGTGTGCTATTCCGCAGGGCAGGGCATCCCCTGGGCAGGGTGGAGCGTGATCTCTGCGGCCTCGTCCTGCAGCTCCTTCCTTTCATTCTCAATCATCCTGCCCACGGTGGCCTCCTCTCAGGCCTGCATACTTACAACGGCGCATTGCCCGTGCTGCCCCTCTGCAGGAAGTGTCCCTCTGTTTAGTTTGCAGCTGACTGATGCCGCCTCACCCTTCTCATCTCTTCTCAGGTGTCACTTGGTCAAGAAAGCGTCCCCTTACCTACTCAACTCATCACGTCCCCCTACCGTAGCTCACGTGACACCACGCACCTCTCGCTTATGGCCGTCGTCGCCTTTCACATCCAGTTTCAGGTAGGTAAGTTTACCCCGTGGTCCGTGAGGAAGAAGAGATCACGCCTGTTTTGCTTACTCTTGATTCCCAGCGACTAGCCCGGTTACTGATAACCTCTGTTAGAGGAGAGAAAGGAATGCACCCAATCCCTGGTGAAGCCCTGACCGTTTTCCTTTCTAGTGTCCCTCGTACTCCTCCCTGCCATCTGTGTCGCCCTTACTCCGCGCCTACCGTTTATGAGTTTACACCTGGGTTACGGTGACTGCTTCGGAGAATCGCATGCCTTTCTACCTCCCTCGCTGCGACCTCTCCCACGCCTCCCAGGGCTCTTGGGTTATGCCCTTGCCCTCTTCCGAGCCATCCGTGGCACCCGCTGTCATCCCCATACGGCCAAGCTCCTAAGACTGACACTCAAGGCCCTCTGTAATCTGGCTTCAGTTTCACTTTCTAGACGTTTCAAGGAAGAGCGGGGTCTAAATATCTGTGCACCTCTGCTCCGTTTCATATCTACCCACGAGGTTGATTTTTTTGTTTCTTCCAGTCCACCTATTTTGGACCTCCTTCTCTGCGAAGACTTCACTGAGAATCCAAGCGATTTGTGGATCCCTTCTCTCCCCTGAAGCTGTAAACAGTTTAACAAGACATGTGCGGAACTGCCGTAAGGTAATCTACATCTTGTCTCCCTCTCTGGTATCTAACCTCCCCGCGAGTGGGGGTACGTCTCCGTGTTCTGTGCGGTTTTCAGCACGGTACTCTCTACACGTAGTGGATATTTGCTTTGGTAAGTGAACGAATAAGTGAATGAGTCACCAAGATAAGGGTATTGTCTCATTCTTTCTCGCTTTTTCCACTTTCAAGTTTCTTTAGTTAGTTTCCTCAGACAAAAGGTTTCTTTGTAGCTACACAGTGGCCAGGTCCACAGAATGTTGCAGATAGCTGCTGAAAACATCCCTCCTCCACTTGAGAATGGCTTGCTCTCCCTCTCAAGCGGAGAGAGCTGGGATTCGATATTTAATTAAGTGCCTCTGTTCACTTGGCATTTAGAGGCACTAGGGGGCGTTAGTGCTCTACAGCCGGTGAAATGCCTGTTTCGTTTGTGATTTTCCTTTGTGGAAAACAACTATCCACAGAGTGTTTTGTGCCAATTTTCCATCCTTTTAGATTGTCGGAAAGCATTTTACCTACGTAGAAACAGAAAACGAATAGAAAGAGCGTTGCTTTGTGTTTAATAAAATCTTAGGGTGGTCTCGGTGGTACGTTAGTGAAGTTATCTGGGGACACCTTAGCCACGTACATTGTGTTGGAGAGGCACCGAGAATTCAGGAGTTCTCAAAGTTCGAGGACACAGTTGCCTTACACGTAGGCTCGGTGGCAGCCGTGGACATGGCAGTGATTTGGAGAATGTTGTATTAGTCGGCTCTTGCTGTGATAATGCTTTGCAACAAATCTCCCCAAAACTCACTTACGTAAAGAAGAATCTAGTTTCCTCGGACCTGTGGGCTAGCTGCAGCGGCTCTCTTGTAGACCTCTCGATGGCGGGTGTTGCTCCATGCCGTGGGTCAGTTTGAGGTCTGTCCCGCACACCTTACCGTGGAGCCCAACTGTGAGGCTGCAGGTCCCCGTCTTCTCGCAGAGTTCACTGGAAGGTAAGAGGTGAGCCCAACCACACAAGGCCACGTAAGGCCTCTGCGACTCATTGAAGGCCATCGTGTCTTCCCTTGGCCTCCTGGGAACCCCCTGGTCCCAGGATGCAGCTTCCGTAGCCCAGGGCAACCGGCGGAGGGGGGCGGGCGGGGCTGCAGGAGGGTGGAACGCCCAGGTCACAGAGGGTGTGGGTGTGGCCACCTCTGCTGTGACTGAACCAAGGGCAGGGGGGCAGGGCGTCCAGGGCAGGGCCCTCAGAGCCCGGTAGGCCCAGGGGGGCGGCGCAAGCACCTAGGACCAGGCCAAAGAGCGCCTTCTTGGTCTGCCGCGGCAGGCCGGCCTCTCGCCTTGCCACTCAGGCCGCCCTCCCACTTGAAGTGTGTGTGGCACGCGTCCGCGGAGTACACCTCGCTGCACAGGTAGCCGTGGGACTGGGCGTCGTAGCTTCCTGCGGGGCGGCCGGAGGTCCCGCAGGCGGGTGGGTCCCTGGCACAGACGCGCGGAGCGGCTCCCGCCCGGCCCCCCTGAGAACCGTCGCCGTTCCGTAAGGCGGGGCGCCTGCTTCAGAATGTAAATCACGTGTCCGCTCTATGGATACGCTGTTTAGTTTACCAGGCAAGACTTTCTTGGTGAAAGAAGCAGCGTTGGCTTGCATTCTCGAGCAGGCTTCTCATCTGGCTGTGCCCTGGTACGCTCTCTCTGGGTGTGCTATTCCGCAGGGCAGGGCATCCCCTGGGCAGGGTGGAGCGTGATCTCTGCGGCCTCGTCCTGCAGCTCCTTCCTTTCATTCTCAATCATCCTGCCCACGGTGGCCTCCTCTCAGGCCTGCATACTTACAACGGCGCATTGCCCGTGCTGCCCCTCTGCAGGAAGTGTCCCTCTGTTTAGTTTGCAGCTGACTGATGCCGCCTCACCCTTCTCATCTCTTCTCAGGTGTCACTTGGTCAAGAAAGCGTCCCCTTACCTACTCAACTCATCACGTCCCCCTACCGTAGCTCACGTGACACCACGCACCTCTCGCTTATGGCCGTCGTCGCCTTTCACATCCAGTTTCAGGTAGGTAAGTTTACGCCGTGGTCCGTGAGGAAGAAGAGATCACGCCTGTTTTGCTTACTCTTGATTCCCAGCGACTAGCCCGGTTACTGATAACCTCTGTTAGAGGAGAGAAAGGAATGCACCCAATCCCTGGTGAAGCCCTGACCGTTTTCCTTTCTAGTGTCCCTCGTACTCCTCCCTGCCATCTGTGTCGCCCTTACTCCGCGTCTACCGTTTATGAGTTTACACCTGGGTTACGGTGACTGCTTCGGAGAATCGCATGCCTTTCTACCTCCCTCGCTGCGACCTCTCCCACGCCTCCCAGGGCTCTTGGGTTATGCCCTTGCCCTCTTCCGAGCCGTCCGTGGCACCCGCTGTCATACCCATACGGCCAAGCTCCTAAGACTGACACTCTAGGCCCTCCGTAATCTGGCTTCAGTTTCACTTTCTAGACGTTTCAAGGAAGAGCGGGGTCTAAATATCTGTGCACCTCTGCTCCGTTTCATATCTACCCACGAGGTTAATTTTTTTGTTTCTTCCAGTCCACCTATTTTGGACCTCCTTCTCTGCGAAGACTTCACTGAGAATCCAAGCGATTTGTGGATCCCTTCTCTCCCCTGAAGCTGTAAACAGTTTAACAAGACATGTGCGGAACTGCCGTAAGGTAATCTACATCTTGTCTCCCTCTCTGGTATCTAACCTCCCCGCGAGTGGGGGTACGTCTCCGTGTTCTGTGCGGTTTTCAGCACAGTACTCTCTACACGTAGTGGATATTTGCTTTGGTAAGTGAACGAATAAGTGAATGAGTCACCAAGATAAGGGTATTGTCTCATTCTTTCTCGCTTTTTCCACTTTCAAGTTTCTTTAGTTAGTTTCCTCAGACAAAAGGTTTCTTTGTAGCTACACAGTGGCCAGGTCCACAGAATGTTGCAGATAGCTGCTGAAAACATCCCTCCTCCACTTGAGAATGGCTTGCTCTCCCTCTCAAGCGGAGAGAGCTGGGATTCGATATTTAATTAAGTGCCTCTGTTCACTTGGCATTTAGAGGCACTAGGGGGCGTTAGTGCTCTACAGCCGGTGAAATGCCTGTTTCGTTTGTGATTTTCCTTTGTGGAAAACAACTATCCACAGAGTGTTTTGTGCCAATTTTCCATCCTTTTAGATTGTCGGAAAGCATTTTACCTACGTAGAAACAGAAAACGAATAGAAAGAGCGTTGCTTTGCGTTTAATAAAAGCTTAGGGCGGTCTCGGTGGTACGTTAGTGAAGTTATCTGGGGACACCTTAGCCACGTACATTGTGTTGGAGAGGCACCGAGAATTCAGGAGTTCTCAAAGTTCGAGGACACAGTTGCCTTACACGTAGGCTCGGTGGCAGCCGTGGACATGGCAGTGATTTGGAGAATGTTGTATTAGTCGGCTCTTGCTGTGATAATGCTTTGCAACAAATCTCCCCAAAACTCACTTACGTAAAGAAGAATCTAGTTTTCTCGGACCTGTGGGCTAGCTGCAGCGGCTCTCTTGTAGACCTCTCGATGGCGGGTGTTGCTCCATGCCGTGGGTCAGTTTGAGGTCTGTCCCGCACACCTTACCGTGGAGCCCAACTGTGAGGCTGCAGGTCCCCGTCTTCTCGCAGAGTTCACTGGAAGGTAAGAGGTGAGCCCAACCACACAAGGCCACGTAAGGCCTCTGCGACTCATTGAAGGCCATCGTGTCTTCCCTTGGCCTCCTGGGAACCCCCTGGCCCCAGGATGCAGCTTCCGTAGCCCAGGGCAACCGGCGGAGGGGGGCGGGCGGGGCTGCAGGAGGGTGGAACGCAGAGGTCACAGAGGGTGTGGGTGTGGCCACCTCTGCTGTGACTGAACCAAGGGCAGGGGGGCAGGGGGTCCAGGGCAGGGCCCTCAGAGCCCGGTAGGCCCAGGGGGGCGGCGCAAGCACCTAGGCCCAGGCCGAAGAGCGCCTTCTTGGTCTGCGCGGCAGGCCGGCCTCTCGCCTTGCCACTCAGGCCGTCCTCCCACTTGAAGTGTGTGTGGCACGCGTCCGCGGAGTACACCTCGCTGCACAGGTAGCCGTGGGACTGGGCGTCGTAGCTTCCTGCGGGGCGGCCGGAGGTCCCGCAGGCGGGTGGGTCCCTGGCACAGACGCGCGGAGCGGCTCCCGCCCGGCCCCCCGAGAACCGTCGCCGTTCCGTAAGGCGGGGCGCCTGCTTCAGAATGTAAATCACGTGTCCGCTCTATGGATACGCTGTTTAGTTTACTAGGCAAGACTTTCTTGGTGAAAGAAGCAGCGTTGGCTTGCATTCTCGAGCAGGCTTCTCATCTGGCTGTGCCCTGGTACGCTCTCTCTGGGTGTGCTATTCCGCAGGGCAGGGCATCCCCTGGGCAGGGTGGAGCGTGATCTCTGCGGCCTCGTCCTGCAGCTCCTTCCTTTCATTCTCAATCATCCTGCCCACGGTGGCCTCCTCTCAGGCCTGCATACTTACAACGGCGCATTGCCCGTGCTGCCCCTCTGCAGGAAGTGTCCCTCTGTTTAGTTTGCAGCTGACTGATGCCGCCTCACCCTTCTCATCTCTTCTCAGGTGTCACTTGGTCAAGAAAGCGTCCCCTTACCTACTCAACTCATCACGTCCCCCTACCGTAGCTCACGTGACACCACGCACCTCTCGCTTATGGCCGTCGTCGCCTTTCACATCCAGTTTCAGGTAGGTAAGTTTACGCCGTGGTCCGTGAGGAAGAAGAGATCACGCCTGTTTTGCTTACTCTTGATTCCCAGCGACTAGCCCGGTTACTGATAACCTCTGTTAGAGGAGAGAAAGGAATGCACCCAATCCCTGGTGAAGCCCTGACCGTTTTCCTTTCTAGTGTCCCTCGTACTCCTCCCTGCCATCTGTGTCGCCCTTACTCCGCGTCTACCGTTTATGAGTTTACACCTGGGTTATGGTGACTGCTTCGGAGAATCGCATGCCTTTCTACCTCCCTCGCTGCGACCTCTCCCACGCCTCCCAGGGCTCTTGGGTTATGCCCTTGCCCTCTTCCGAGCCGTCCGTGGCACCCGCTGTCATCCCCATACGGCCAAGCTCCTAAGACTGACACTCTAGGCCCTCCGTAATTTGGCTTCAGTTTCACTTTCTAGACGTTTCAAGGAAGAGCGGGGTCTAAATATCTGTGCACCTCTGCTCCGTTTCATATCTACCCACGAGGTTAATTTTTTTGTTTCTTCCAGTCCACCTATTTTGGACCTCCTTCTCTGCGAAGACTTCACTGAGAATCCAAGCGATTTGTGGATCCCTTCTCTCCCCTGAAGCTGTAAACAGTTTAACAAGACATGTGCGGAACTGCCGTAAGGTAATCTACATCTTGTCTCCCTCTCTGGTATCTAACATCCCCGCGAGTGGGGATACGTCTCCGTGTTCTGTGCGGTTTTCAGCACAGTACTCTCTACACGTAGTGGATATTTGCTTTGGTAAGTGAACGAATAAGTGAATGAGTCACCAAGATAAGGGTATTGTCTCATTCTTTCTCGCTTTTTCCACTTTCAAGTTTCTTTAGTTAGTTTCCTCAGACAAAAGGTTTCTTTGTAGCTACACAGTGGCCAGGTCCACAGAATGTTGCAGATAGCTGCTGAAAACATCCCTCCTCCACTTGAGAATGGCTTGCTCTCCCTCTCAAGCGGAGAGAGCTGGGATTCGATATTTAATTAAGTGCCTCTGTTCACTTGGCATTTAGAGGCACTAGGGGGCGTTAGTGCTCTACAGCCGGTGAAATGCCTGTTTCGTTTGTGATTTTCCTTTGTGGAAAACAACTATCCACAGAGTGTTTTGTGCCAATTTTCCATCCTTTTAGATTGTCGGAAAGCATTTTACCTACGTAGAAACAGAAAACGAATAGAAAGAGCGTTGCTTTGCGTTTAATAAAAGCTTAGGGTGGTCTCGGTGGTACGTTAGTGAAGTTATCTGGGGACACCTTAGCCACGTACATTGTGTTGGAGAGGCACCGAGAATTCAGGAGTTCTCAAAGTTCGAGGACACAGTTGCCTTACACGTAGGCTCGGTGGCAGCCGTGGACATGGCAGTGATTTGGAGAATGTTGTATTAGTCGGCTCTTGCTGTGATAATGCTTTGCAACAAATCTCCCCAAAACTCACTTACGTAAAGAAGAATCTAGTTTCCTCGGACCTGTGGGCTAGCTGCAGCGGCTCTCTTGTAGACCTCTCGATGGCGGGTGTTGCTTCATGCCGTGGGTCAGTTTGAGGTCTGTCCCGCACACCTTACCGTGGAGCCCAACTGTGAGGCTGCAGGTCCCCGTCTTCTCGCAGAGTTCACTGGAAGGTAAGAGGTGAGCCCAACCACACAAGGCCACGTAAGGCCTCTGCGACTCATTGAAGGCCATCGTGACTTCCCTTGGCCTCCTGGGAACCCCCTGGCCCCAGGATGCAGCTTCCGTAGCCCAGGGCAACCGGCGGAGGGGGGCGGGCGGGGCTGCAGGAGGGTGGAACGCAGAGGTCACAGAGGGTGTGGATGTGGCCACCTCTGCTGTGACTGAACCAAGGGCAGGGGGGCAGGGGGTCCAGGGCAGGGCCCTCAGAGCCCGTTAGGCCCAGGGGGGCGGCGCAAGCACCTAGGCCCAGGCCGAAGAGCGCCTTCTTGGTCTGCGCGGCAGGCCGGCCTCTCGCCTTGCCACTCAGGCCGCCCTCCCACTTGAAGTGTGTGTGGCACGCGTCCGCGGAGTACACCTCGCTGCACAGGTAGCCATGGGACTGGGCGTCGTAGCTTCCTGCGGGGCGGCCGGAGGTCCCGCAGGCGGGTGGGTCCCTGGCACAGACGCGCGGAGCGGCTCCCGCCCGGCCCCCCTGAGCACCGTCGCCGTTCCGTAAGGCGGGGCGCCTGCTTCAGAATGTAAATCACGTGTCCGCTCTATGGATACGCTGTTTAGTTTACCAGGCAAGACTTTCTTGGTGAAAGAAGCAGCGTTGGCTTGCATTCTCAAGCAGGCTTCTCATCTGGCTGTGCACTGGTATGCTCTCTCTGGGTGTGCTAGTCCGCAGGGCAGGGCATCCCCTGGGCAGGGTGGAGCGTGATCTCTGCGGCCTCGTCCTGCAGCTCCTTCCTTTCATTCTCAATCATCCTGCCCACGGTGGCCTCCTCTCAGGCCTGCATACTTACAACGGCGCATTGCCCGTGCTGCCCCTCTGCAGGAAGTGTCCCTCTGTTTAGTTTGCAGCTGACTGATGCCGTCTCACCCTTCTCATCTCTTCTCAGGTGTCACTTGGTCAAGAAAGCGTCCCCTTACCTACTCAACTCATCACGTCCCCCTACCGTAGCTCACGTGACACCACGCACCTCTCGCTTATGGCCGTCGTCGCCTTTCACATCCAGTTTCAGGTAGGTAAGTTTACCCCGTGGTCCGTGAGGAAGAAGAGATCACGCCTGTTTTGCTTACTCTTGATTCCCAGCGACTAGCCCGGTTACTGATAACCTCTGTTAGAGGAGAGAAAGGAATGCACCCAATCCCTGGTGAAGCCCTGACCGTTTTCCTTTCTAGTGTCCCTCGTACTCCTCCCTGCCATCTGTGTCGCCCTTACTCCGCGTCTACCGTTTATGAGTTTACACCTGGGTTACGGTGACTGCTTCGGAGAATCGCATGCCTTTCTACCTCCCTCGCTGCGACCTCTCCCACGCCTCCCAGGGCTCTTGGGTTATGCCCTTGCCCTCTTCCGAGCCGTCCGTGGCACCCGCTGTCATCCCCATACGGCCAAGCTCCTAAGACTGACACTCTAGGCCCTCCGTAATTTGGCTTCAGTTTCACTTTCTAGACGTTTCAAGGAAGAGCGGGGTCTAAATATCTGTGCACCTCTGCTCCGTTTCATATCTACCCACGAGGTTAATTTTTTTGTTTCTTCCAGTCCACCTATTTTGGACCTCCTTCTCTGCGAAGACTTCACTGAGAATCCAAGCGATTTGTGGATCCCTTCTCTCCCCTGAAGCTGTAAACAGTTTAACAAGACATGTGCGGAACTGCCGTAAGGTAATCTACATCTTGTCTCCCTCTCTGGTATCTAACATCCCCGCGAGTGGGGATACGTCTCCGTGTTCTGTGCGGTTTTCAGCACAGTACTCTCTACACGTAGTGGATATTTGCTTTGGTAAGTGAACGAATAAGTGAATGAGTCACCAAGATAAGGGTATTGTCTCATTCTTTCTCGCTTTTTCCACTTTCAAGTTTCTTTAGTTAGTTTCCTCAGACAAAAGGTTTCTTTGTAGCTACACAGTGGCCAGGTCCACAGAATGTTGCAGATAGCTGCTGAAAACATCCCTCCTCCACTTGAGAATGGCTTGCTCTCCCTCTCAAGCGGAGAGAGCTGGGATTCGATATTTAATTAAGTGCCTCTGTTCACTTGGCATTTAGAGGCACTAGGGGGCGTTAGTGCTCTACAGCCGGTGAAATGCCTGTTTCGTTTGTGATTTTCCTTTGTGGAAAACAACTATCCACAGAGTGTTTTGTGCCAATTTTCCATCCTTTTAGATTGTCGGAAAGCATTTTACCTACGTAGAAACAGAAAACGAATAGAAAGAGCGTTGCTTTGCGTTTAATAAAAGCTTAGGGTGGTCTCGGTGGTACGTTAGTGAAGTTATCTGGGGACACCTTAGCCACGTACATTGTGTTGGAGAGGCACCGAGAATTCAGGAGTTCTCAAAGTTCGAGGACACAGTTGCCTTACACGTAGGCTCGGTGGCAGCCGTGGACATGGCAGTGATTTGGAGAATGTTGTATTAGTCGGCTCTTGCTGTGATAATGCTTTGCAACAAATCTCCCCAAAACTCACTTACGTAAAGAAGAATCTAGTTTCCTCGGACCTGTGGGCTAGCTGCAGCGGCTCTCTTGTAGACCTCTCGATGGCGGGTGTTGCTTCATGCCGTGGGTCAGTTTGAGGTCTGTCCCGCACACCTTACCGTGGAGCCCAACTGTGAGGCTGCAGGTCCCCGTCTTCTCGCAGAGTTCACTGGAAGGTAAGAGGTGAGCCCAACCACACAAGGCCACGTAAGGCCTCTGCGACTCATTGAAGGCCATCGTGACTTCCCTTGGCCTCCTGGGAACCCCCTGGCCCCAGGATGCAGCTTCCGTAGCCCAGGGCAACCGGCGGAGGGGGGCGGGCGGGGCTGCAGGAGGGTGGAACGCAGAGGTCACAGAGGGTGTGGGTGTGGCCACCTCTGCTGTGACTGAACCAAGGGCAGGGGGGCAGGGGGTCCAGGGCAGGGCCCTCAGAGCCCGGTAGGCCCAGGGGGGCGGCGCAAGCACCTAGGCCCAGGCCGAAGAGCGCCTTCTTGGTCTGCGTGGCAGGCCGGCCTCTCGCCTTGCCACTCAGGCCGCCCTCCCACTTGAAGTGTGTGTGGCACGCGTCCGCGGAGTACACCTCGCTGCACAGGTAGCCGTGGGACTGGGCGTCGTAGCTTCCTGCGGGGCGGCCGGAGGTCCCGCAGGCGGGTGGGTCCCTGGCACAGACGCGCGGAGCGGCTCCCGCCCGGCCCCCCTGAGCACCGTCGCCGTTCCGTAAGGCGGGGCGCCTGCTTCAGAATGTAAATCACGTGTCCGCTCTATGGATACGCTGTTTAGTTTACCAGGCAAGACTTTCTTGGTGAAAGAAGCAGCGTTGGCTTGCATTCTCAAGCAGGCTTCTCATCTGGCTGTGCACTGGTATGCTCTCTCTGGGTGTGCTAGTCCGCAGGGCAGGGCATCCCCTGGGCAGGGTGGAGCGTGATCTCTGCGGCCTCGTCCTGCAGCTCCTTCCTTTCATTCTCAATCATCCTGCCCACGGTGGCCTCCTCTCAGGCCTGCATACTTACAACGGCGCATTGCCCGTGCTGCCCCTCTGCAGGAAGTGTCCCTCTGTTTAGTTTGCAGCTGACTGATGCCGTCTCACCCTTCTCATCTCTTCTCAGGTGTCACTTGGTCAAGAAAGCGTCCCCTTACCTACTCAACTCATCACGTCCCCCTACCGTAGCTCACGTGACACCACGCACCTCTCGCTTATGGCCGTCGTCGCCTTTCACATCCAGTTTCAGGTAGGTAAGTTTACCCCGTGGTCCGTGAGGAAGAAGAGATCACGCCTGTTTTGCTTACTCTTGATTCCCAGCGACTAGCCCGGTTACTGATAACCTCTGTTAGAGGAGAGAAAGGAATGCACCCAATCCCTGGTGAAGCCCTGACCGTTTTCCTTTCTAGTGTCCCTCGTACTCCTCCCTGCCATCTGTGTCGCCCTTACTCCGCGTCTACCGTTTATGAGTTTACACCTGGGTTACGGTGACTGCTTCGGAGAATCGCATGCCTTTCTACCTCCCTCGCTGCGACCTCTCCCACGCCTCCCAGGGCTCTTGGGTTATGCCCTTGCCCTCTTCCGAGCCGTCCGTGGCACCCGCTGTCATCCCCATACGGCCAAGCTCCTAAGACTGACACTCTAGGCCCTCCGTAATTTGGCTTCAGTTTCACTTTCTAGACGTTTCAAGGAAGAGCGGGGTCTAAATATCTGTGCACCTCTGCTCCGTTTCATATCTACCCACGAGGTTAATTTTTTTGTTTCTTCCAGTCCACCTATTTTGGACCTCCTTCTCTGCGAAGACTTCACTGAGAATCCAAGCGATTTGTGGATCCCTTCTCTCCCCTGAAGCTGTAAACAGTTTAACAAGACATGTGCGGAACTGCCGTAAGGTAATCTACATCTTGTCTCCCTCTCTGGTATCTAACCTCCCCGCGAGTGGGGGTACGTCTCCGTGTTCTGTGCGGTTTTCAGCACAGTACTCTCTACACGTAGTGGATATTTGCTTTGGTAAGTGGACGAATAAGTGAATGAGTCACCAAGATAAGGGTATTGTCTTATTCTTTCTCGCTTTTTCCACTTTCAAATTTCTTTAGTTAGTTTCTTCAGACAAAAGGTTTCTTTGTAGCTACACAGTGGCCAGGTCCACAGAATGTTGCAGATAGCTGCTGAAAACATCCCTCCTCCACTTGAGAATGGCTTGCTCTCCCTCTCAAGCGGAGAGAGCTGGGATTCGATATTTAATTAAGTGCCTCTGTTCACTTGGCATTTAGAGGCACTAGGGGGCGTTAGTGCTCTACACCCGGTGCAATGCCTGTTTCCTTTGTGATTTTCCTTTGTGAAAAACAACTATCCACAGAGTGTTTTGTGCCAATTTTCCATCCTCTTAGATTGTCGGAAAGCATTTTACCTACGTAGAAACAGAAAACGAATAGAAAGAGCGTTGCTTTGCGTTTAATAAAAGCTTAGGGCGGTCTCGGTGGTACGTTAGTGAAGTTATCTGGGGACACCTTAGCCACGTACATTGTGTTGGAGAGGCACCGAGAATTCAGGAGTTCTCAAAGTTCGAGGACACAGTTGCCTTACACGTAGGCTCAGTGGCAGCCGTGGACATGGCAGTGATTTGGAGAATGTTGTATTAGTCGGCTCTTGCTGTGATAATGCTTTGCAACAAATCTCCCCAAAACTCACTTACGTAAAGAAGAATCTAGTTTCCTCGGACCTGTGGGCTAGCTGCAGCGGCTCTCTTGTAGACCTCTCGATGGTGGGTGTTGCTCCATGCCGTGGGTCAGTTTGAGGTCTGTCCCGCACACCTTACCGTGGAGCCCAACTGTGAGGCTGCAGGTCCCCGTCTTCTCGCAGAGTTCACTGGAAGGTAAGAGGTGAGCCCAACCACACAAGGCCACGTAAGGCCTCTGCGACTCATTGAAGGCCATCGTGTCTTCCCTTGGCCTCCTGGGAACCCCCTGGCCCCAGGATGCAGCTTCCGTAGCCCAGGGCAACCAGCGGCGGGGGGGGGGGGGGGGGGGCGGGCGGGGCTGCAGGAGGGTGGAACGCCGAGGTCACAGAGGGTGTGGGTGTGGCCACCTCTGCTGTGACTGAACCAAGGGCAGGGGGGCAGGGCGTCCAGGGCAGGGCCCTCAGAGCCCGGTAGGCCCAGGGGGGCGGCGCAAGCACCTAGGCCCAGGCCGAAGAGCGCCTTCTTGGTCTGCGCGGCAGGCCGGCCTCTCGCCTTGCCACTCAGGCCGCCCTCCCACTTGAAGTGTGTGTGGCACGCGTCCGCGGAGTACACCTCGCTGCACAGGTAGCCGTGGGACTGGGCGTCGTAGCTTCCTGCGGGGCGGCCGGAGGTCCCGCAGGCGGGTGGGTCCCTGGCACAGACGCGCGGAGCGGCTCCCGCCCGGCCCCCCTGAGAACCGTCGCCGTTCCGTAAGGCGGGGCGCCTGCTTCAGAATGTAAATCACGTGTCCGCTCTATGGATACGCTGTTTAGTTTACCAGGCAAGACTTTCTTGGTGAAAGAAGCAGCGTTGGCTTGCATTCTCGAGCAGGCTTCTCATCTGGCTGTGCCCTGGTACGCTCTCTCTGGGTGTGCTAGTCCGCAGGGCAGGGCATCCCCTGGGCAGGGTGGAGCGTGATCTCTGCGGCCTCGTCCTGCAGCTCCTTCCTTTCATTCTCAATCATCCTGCCCACGGTGGCCTCCTCTCAGGCCTGCATACTTACAACGGCGCATTGCCCGTGCTGCCCCTCTGCAGGAAGTGTCCCTCTGTTTAGTTTGCAGCTGACTGATGCCGCCTCACCCTTCTCATCTCTTCTCAGGTGTCACTTGGTCAAGAAAGCGTCCCCTTACCTACTCAACTCATCACGTCCCCCTACCGTAGCTCACGTGACACCACGCACCTCTCGCTTATGGCCGTCGTCAACTTTCACATCCAGTTTCAGGTAGGTAAGTTTACCCCGTGGTCCGTGAGGAAGAAGAGATCACCCTGTTTTGCTTACTCTTGATTCCCAGCGACTAGCCCAGTTACTGATAACCTCTGTTAGAGGAGAGAAAGGAATGCACCCAATCCCTGGTGAAGCCCTGACCGTTTTCCTTTCTAGTGTCCCTCGTACTCCTCCCTGCCATCTGTGTCGCCCTTGCTCCTCGTCTACCGTTTATGAGTTTACACCTGGGTTACGGTGACTGCTTCGGAGAATCGCATGCCTTTCTACCTCCCTCGCTGCGACCTCTCCTACGCCTCCCAGGGCTCTTGGGTTATGCCCTTGCCCTCTTCCGAGCCGTCCGTGGCACCCGCTGTCATCCCCATATGGCCAAGCTCCTAAGACTGACACTCTAGGCCCTCCGTAATTTGGCTTCAGTTTCACTTTCTAGACGTTTCAAGGAAGAGCGGGGTCTAAATATCTGTGCAGCTCTGCTCCGTTTCATATCTACCCACGAGGTTAATTTTTTTGTTTCTTCCAGTCCACCTATTTTGGACCTCCTTCTCTGCGAAGAGTTCACTGAGAATCCAAGCGATTTGTGGATCCCTTCCCTCCCCTGAAGCTGTAAACAGTTTAACAAGACATGTGCGGAACTGCCGTAAGGCAATCTACATCTTGTCTCCCTCTCTGGTATCTAACCTCCCTGCGAATGGGGGTACGTCTCCGTGTTCTGTGCGGTTTTCAGCACGGTACTCTCTGCACGTAGTGGATATTTGCTTTGGTAAGTGGACGAATAAGTGAATGAGTCACCAAGATAAGGGTATTGTCTCATTCTTTCTCGCTTTTTCCACTTTTAAGTTTCTTTAGTTAGTTTCCTCAGACAAAAGGTTTCTTTGTAGCTACACAGTGGCCAGGTCCACAGAATGTTGCAGATAGCTGCTGAAAACATCCCTCCTCCACTTGAGAATGGCTTGCTCTCCCTCTCAAGCGGAGAGAGCTGGGATTCGATATTTAATTAAGTGCCTCTGTTCACTTGGCACTTAGAGGCACTAGGGGGCGTTAGTGCTCTACACCCGGTGAAATGCCTGTTTCGTTTGTGATTTTCCTAGGTGAAAAACAACTATCCACAAAGTGTTTTGTGCCAATTTTCCATCCTTTTAGATTGTCGGAAAGCATTTTACCTACGTAGAAACAGAAAACGAATAGAAAGAGCGTTGCTTTGCGTTTAATAAAAGCTTAGGGCGGTCTCGGTGGTACGTTAGTGAAGTTATCTGGGGACACCTTAGCCACGTACATTGTGTTGGAGAGGCACCGAGAATTCAGGAGTTCTCAAAGTTCGAGGACACAGTTGCCTTACACGTAGGCTCGGTGGCAGCCGTGGACATGGCAGTGATTTGGAGAATGTTGTATTAGTCGGCTCTTGCTGTGATAATGCTTTGCAACAAATCTCCCCAAAACTCACTTACGTAAAGAAGAATCTAGTTTCCTCGGACCTGTGGGCTAGCTGCAGCGGCTCTCTTGTAGACCTCTCGATGGCGGGTGTTGCTCCATGCCGTGGGTCAGTTTGAGGTCTGTCCCGCACACCTTACCGTGGAGCCCAACTGTGAGGCTGCAGGTCCCCGTCTTCTCGCAGAGTTCACTGGAAGGTAAGAGGTGAGCCCAACCACACAAGGCCACGTAAGGCCTCTGCGACTCATTGAAGGCCATCGTGTCTTCCCTTGGCCTCCTGGGAACCCCCTGGCCCCAGGATGCAGCTTCCGTAGCCCAGGGCAACCGGCAGAGGGGGGCGGGCGGGGCTGCAGGAAGGTGGAACGCCGAGGTCACAGAGGGTGTGGGTGTGGCCACCTCTGCTGTGACTGAACCAAGGGCAGGGGGGCAGGGGGTCCAGGGCAGGGCCCTCAGAGCCCGGTAGGCCCAGGGGGGCGGCGCAAGCACCTAGGCCCAGGCCGAAGAGCGCCTTCTTGGTCTGCGCGGCAGGCCGGCCTCTCGCCTTGCCACTCAGGCCGCCCTCCCACTTGAAGTGTGTGTGGCACGCGTCCGCGGAGTACACCTCGCTGCACAGGTAGCCGTGGGACTGGGCGTCGTAGCTTCCTGCGGGGCGGCCGGAGGTCCCGCAGGCGGGTGGGTCCCTGGCACAGACGCGCGGAGCGGCTCCCGCCCGGCCCCCCTGAGAACCGTCGCCGTTCCGTAAGGCGGGGCGCCTGCTTCAGAATGTAAATCACGTGTCCGCTCTATGGATACGCTGTTTAGTTTACCAGGCAAGACTTTCTTGGTGAAAGAAGCAGCGTTGGCTTGCATTCTCGAGCAGGCTTCTCATCTGGCTGTGCCCTGGTACGCTCTCTCTGGGTGTGCTAGTCCGCAGGGCAGGGCATCCCCTGGGCAGGGTGGAGCGTGATCTCTGCGGCCTCGTCCTGCAGCTCCTTCCTTTCATTCTCAATCATCCTGCCCACGGTGGCCTCCTCTCAGGCCTGCATACTTACAACGGCGCATTGCCCGTGCTGCCCCTCTGCAGGAAGTGTCCCTCTGTTTAGTTTGCAGCTGACTGATGCCGCCTCACCCTTCTCATCTCTTCTCAGGTGTCACTTGGTCAAGAAAGCGTCCCCTTACCTACTCAACTCATCACGTCCCCCTACCGTAGCTCACGTGACACCACGCACCTCTCGCTTATGGCCGTCGTCAACTTTCACATCCAGTTTCAGGTAGGTAAGTTTACCCCGTGGTCCGTGAGGAAGAAGAGATCACCCTGTTTTGCTTACTCTTGATTCCCAGCGACTAGCCCGGTTACTGATAACCTCTGTTAGAGGAGAGAAAGGAATGCACCCAATCCCTGGTGAAGCCCTGACCGTTTTCCTTTCTAGTGTCCCTCGTACTCCTCCCTGCCATCTGTGTCGCCCTTGCTCCTCGTCTACCGTTTATGAGTTTACACCTGGGTTACGGTGACTGCTTCGGAGAATCGCATGCCTTTCTACCTCCCTCGCTGCGACCTCTCCTACGCCTCCCAGGGCTCTTGGGTTATGCCCTTGCCCTCTTCCGAGCCGTCCGTGGCACCCGCTGTCATCCCCATATGGCCAAGCTCCTAAGACTGACACTCTAGGCCCTCCGTAATTTGGCTTCAGTTTCACTTTCTAGACGTTTCAAGGAAGAGCGGGGTCTAAATATCTGTGCAGCTCTGCTCCGTTTCATATCTACCCACGAGGTTAATTTTTTTGTTTCTTCCAGTCCACCTATTTTGGACCTCCTTCTCTGCGAAGAGTTCACTGAGAATCCAAGCGATTTGTGGATCCCTTCCCTCCCCTGAAGCTGTAAACAGTTTAACAAGACATGTGCGGAACTGCCGTAAGGCAATCTACATCTTGTCTCCCTCTCTGGTATCTAACCTCCCTGCGAATGAGGGTACGTCTCCGTGTTCTGTGCGGTTTTCAGCACGGTACTCTCTGCACGTAGTGGATATTTGCTTTGGTAAGTGGACGAATAAGTGAATGAGTCACCAAGATAAGGGTATTGTCTCATTCTTTCTCGCTTTTTCCACTTTTAAGTTTCTTTAGTTAGTTTCCTCAGACAAAAGGTTTCTTTGTAGCTACACAGTGGCCAGGTCCACAGAATGTTGCAGATAGCTGCTGAAAACATCCCTCCTCCACTTGAGAATGGCTTGCTCTCCCTCTCAAGCGGAGAGAGCTGGGATTCGATATTTAATTAAGTGCCTCTGTTCACTTGGCACTTAGAGGCACTAGGGGGCGTTAGTGCTCTACACCCGGTGAAATGCCTGTTTCGTTTGTGATTTTCCTAGGTGAAAAACAACTATCCACAAAGTGTTTTGTGCCAATTTTCCATCCTTTTAGATTGTCGGAAAGCATTTTACCTACGTAGAAACAGAAAACGAATAGAAAGAGCGTTGCTTTGCGTTTAATAAAAGCTTAGGGCGGTCTCGGTGGTACGTTAGTGAAGTTATCTGGGGACACCTTAGCCACGTACATTGTGTTGGAGAGGCACCGAGAATTCAGGAGTTCTCAAAGTTCGAGGACACAGTTGCCTTACACGTAGGCTCGGTGGCAGCCGTGGACATGGCAGTGATTTGGAGAATGTTGTATTAGTCGGCTCTTGCTGTGATAATGCTTTGCAACAAATCTCCCCAAAACTCACTTACGTAAAGAAGAATCTAGTTTCCTCGGACCTGTGGGCTAGCTTCAGCGGCTCTCTTGTAGACCTCTCGATGGCGGGTGTTGCTCCATGCCGTGGGTCAGTTTGAGGTCTGTCCCGCACACCTTACTGTGGAGCCCAACTGTGAGGCTGCAGGTCCCCGTCTTCTCGCAGAGTTCACTGGAAGGTAAGAGGTGAGCGCAACCACACAAGGCCACGTAAGGCCTCTGCGACTCATTGAAGGCCATCGTGTCTTCCCTTGGCCTCCTGGGAACCCCCTGGCCCCAGGATGCAGCTTCCGTAGCCCAGGGCAACCGGCGGAGGGGGGCGGGCGGGGCTGCAGGAAGGTGGAACGCCGAGGTCACAGAGGGTGTGGGTGTGGCCACCTCTGCTGTGACTGAACCAAGGGCAGGGGGGCAGGGGGTCCAGGGCAGGGCCCTCAGAGCCCGGTAGGCCCAGGGGGGCGGCGCAAGCACCTAGGCCCAGGCCGAAGAGCGCCTTCTTGGTCTGCGCGGCAGGCCGGCCTCTCGCCTTGCCACTCAGGCCGCCCTCCCACTTGAAGTGTGTGTGGCACGCGTCCGCGGAGTACACCTCGCTGCACAGGTAGCCGTGGGACTGGGCGTCGTAGCTTCCTGCGGGGCGGCCGGAAGTCCCGCAGGCGGGTGGGTCCCTGGCACAGATGCGCGGAGCGGCTCCCGCCCGGCCCCCCGAGAACCGTCGCCGTTCCGTAAGGCGGGGCGCCTGCTTCAGAATGTAAATCACGTGTCCGCTCTATGGATACGCTGTTTAGTTTACCAGGCAAGACTTTCTTGGTGAAAGAAGCAGCATTGTCTTGCATTCTCAAGCAGGCTTCTCATCTGGCTGTGCACTGGTACGCTCTCTCTGGGTGTGCTAGTCCGCAGGGCAGGGCATCCCCTGGGCAGGGTGGAGCGTGATCTCTGCGGCCTCGTCCTGCAGCTCCTTCCTTTCATTCTCAATCATCCTGCCCACGGTGGCCTCCTCTCAGGCCTGCATACTTACAACGGCGCATTGCCCGTGCTGCCCCTCTGCAGGAAGTGTCCCTCTGTTTAGTTTGCAGCTGACTGATGCCGTCTCACCCTTCTCATCTCTTCTCAGGTGTCACTTGGTCAAGAAAGCGTCCCCTTACCTACTCAACTCATCACGTCCCCCTACCGTAGCTCACGTGACACCACGCACCTCTCGCTTATGGCCGTCGTCGCCTTTCACATCCAGTTTCAGGTAGGTAAGTTTACCCCGTGGTCCGTGAGGAAGAAGAGATCACGCCTGTTTTGCTTACTCTTGATTCCCAGCGACTAGCCCGGTTACTGATAACCTCTGTTAGAGGAGAGAAAGGAATGCACCCAATCCCTGGTGAAGCCCTGACCGTTTTCCTTTCTAGTGTCCCTCGTACTCCTCCCTGCCATCTGTGTCGCCCTTACTCCGCGTCTACCGTTTATGAGTTTACACCTGGGTTACGGTGACTGCTTCGGAGAATCGCATGCCTTTCTACCTCCCTCGCTGCGACCTCTCCCACGCCTCCCAGGGCTCTTGGGTTATGCCCTTGCCCTCTTCCGAGCCGTCCGTGGCACCCGCTGTCATCCCCATACGGCCAAGCTCCTAAGACTGACACTCTAGGCCCTCCGTAATTTGGCTTCAGTTTCACTTTCTAGACGTTTCAAGGAAGAGCGGGGTCTAAATATCTGTGCACCTCTGCTCCGTTTCATATCTACCCACGAGGTTAATTTTTTTGTTTCTTCCAGTCCACCTATTTTGGACCTCCTTCTCTGCGAAGACTTCACTGAGAATCCAAGCGATTTGTGGATCCCTTCTCTCCCCTGAAGCTGTAAACAGTTTAACAAGACATGTGCGGAACTGCCGTAAGGTAATCTACATCTTGTCTCCCTCTCTGGTATCTAACCTCCCCGCGAGTGGGGGTACGTCTCCGTGTTCTGTGCGGTTTTCAGCACAGTACTCTCTACACGTAGTGGATATTTGCTTTGGTAAGTGGACGAATAAGTGAATGAGTCACCAAGATAAGGGTATTGTCTTATTCTTTCTCGCTTTTTCCACTTTCAAATTTCTTTAGTTAGTTTCTTCAGACAAAAGGTTTCTTTGTAGCTACACAGTGGCCAGGTCCACAGAATGTTGCAGATAGCTGCTGAAAACATCCCTCCTCCACTTGAGAATGGCTTGCTCTCCCTCTCAAGCGGAGAGAGCTGGGATTCGATATTTAATTAAGTGCCTCTGTTCACTTGGCATTTAGAGGCACTAGGGGGCGTTAGTGCTCTACACCCGGTGCAATGCCTGTTTCCTTTGTGATTTTCCTTTGTGAAAAACAACTATCCACAGAGTGTTTTGTGCCAATTTTCCATCCTCTTAGATTGTCGGAAAGCATTTTACCTACGTAGAAACAGAAAACGAATAGAAAGAGCGTTGCTTTGCGTTTAATAAAAGCTTAGGGTGGTCTCGGTGGTACGTTAGTGAAGTTATCTGGGGACACCTTAGCCACGTACATTGTGTTGGAGAGGCACCGAGAATTCAGGAGTTCTCAAAGTTCGAGGACACAGTTGCCTTACACGTAGGCTCGGTGGCAGCCGTGGACATGGCAGTGATTTGGAGAATGTTGTATTAGTCGGCTCTTGCTGTGATAATGCTTTGCAACAAATCTCCCCAAAACTCACTTACGTAAAGAAGAATCTAGTTTCCTCGGACCTGTGGGCTAGCTGCAGCGGCTCTCTTGTAGACCTCTCGATGGCGGGTGTTGCTCCATGCCGTGGGTCAGTTTGAGGTCTGTCCCGCACACCTTACCGTGGAGCCCAACTGTGAGGCTGCAGGTCCCCGTCTTCTCGCAGAGTTCACTGGAAGGTAAGAGGTGAGCCCAACCACACAAGGCCACGTAAGGCCTCTGCGACTCATTGAAGGCCATCGTGACTTCCCTTGGCCTCCTGGGAACCCCCTGGCCCCAGGATGCAGCTTCCGTAGCCCAGGGCAACCGGCGGAGGGGGGCGGGCGGGGCTGCAGGAGGGTGGAACGCAGAGGTCACAGAGGGTGTGGGTGTGGCCACCTCTGCTGTGACTGAACCAAGGGCAGGGGGGCAGGGGGTCCAGGGCAGGGCCCTCAGAGCCCGGTAGGCCCAGGGGGGCGGCGCAAGCACCTAGGCCCAGGCCGAAGAGCGCCTTCTTGGTCTGCGCGGCAGGCCGGCCTCTCGCCTTGCCACTCAGGCCGCCCTCCCACTTGAAGTGTGTGTGGCACGCGTCCGCGGAGTACACCTCGCTGCACAGGTAGCCGTGGGACTGGGCGTCGTAGCTTCCTGCGGGGCGGCCGGAGGTCCCGCAGGCGGGTGGGTCCCTGGCACAGACGCGCGGAGCGGCTCCCGCCCGGCCCCCCTGAGAACCGTCGCCGTTCCGTAAGGCGGGGCGCCTGCTTCAGAATGTAAATCACGTGTCCGCTCTATGGATACGCTGTTTAGTTTACCAGGCAAGACTTTCTTGGTGAAAGAAGCAGCGTTGGCTTGCATTCTCAAGCAGGCTTCTCATCTGGCTGTGCACTGGTACGCTCTCTCTGGGTGTGCTAGTCCGCAGGGCAGGGCATCCCCTGGGCAGGGTGGAGCGTGATCTCTGCGGCCTCGTCCTGCAGCTCCTTCCTTTCATTCTCAATCATCCTGCCCACGGTGGCCTCCTCTCAGGCCTGCATACTTACAACGGCGCATTGCCCGTGCTGCCCCTCTGCAGGAAGTGTCCCTCTGTTTAGTTTGCAGCTGACTGATGCCGTCTCACCCTTCTCATCTCTTCTCAGGTGTCACTTGGTCAAGAAAGCGTCCCCTTACCTACTCAACTCATCACGTCCCCCTACCGTAGCTCACGTGACACCACGCACCTCTCGCTTATGGCCGTCGTCGCCTTTCACATCCAGTTTCAGGTAGGTAAGTTTACCCCGTGGTCCGTGAGGAAGAAGAGATCACGCCTGTTTTGCTTACTCTTGATTCCCAGCGACTAGCCCGGTTACTGATAACCTCTGTTAGAGGAGAGAAAGGAATGCACCCAATCCCTGGTGAAGCCCTGACCGTTTTCCTTTCTAGTGTCCCTCGTACTCCTCCCTGCCATCTGTGTCGCCCTTACTCCGCGTCTACCGTTTATGAGTTTACACCTGGGTTACGGTGACTGCTTCGGAGAATCGCATGCCTTTCTACCTCCCTCGCTGCGACCTCTCCCACGCCTCCCAGGGCTCTTGGGTTATGCCCTTGCCCTCTTCCGAGCCATCCGTGGCACCCGCTGTCATCCCCATACGGCCAAGCTCCTAAGACTGACACTCTAGGCCCTCCGTAATTTGGCTTCAGTTTCACTTTCTAGACGTTTCAAGGAAGAGCGGGGTCTAAATATCTGTGCACCTCTGCTCCGTTTCATATCTACCCACGAGGTTAATTTTTTTGTTTCTTCCAGTCCACCTATTTTGGACCTCCTTCTCTGCGAAGACTTCACTGAGAATCCAAGCGATTTGTGGATCCCTTCTCTCCCCTGAAGCTGTAAACAGTTTAACAAGACATGTGCGGAACTGCCGTAAGGTAATCTACATCTTGTCTCCCTCTCTGGTATCTAACCTCCCTGCGAATGGGGGTACGTCTCCGTGTTCTATGCGGTTTTCAGCACGGTACTCTCTGCACGTAGTGGATATTTGCTTTGGTAAGTGGACGAATAAGTGAATGAGTCACCAAGATAAGGGTATTGTCTCATTCTTTCTCGCTTTTTCCACTTTCAAGTTTCTTTAGTTAGTTTCCTCAGACAAAAGGTTTCTTTGTAGCTACACAGTGGCCAGGTCCACAGAATGTTGCAGATAGCTGCTGAAAACATCCCTCCTCCACTTGAGAATGGCTTGCTCTCCCTCTCAAGCGGAGAGAGCTGGGATTCGATATTTAATTAAGTGCCTCTGTTCACTTGGCACTTAGAGGCACTAGGGGGCGTTAGTGCTCTACACCCGGTGAAATGCCTGTTTCGTTTGTGATTTTCCTTTGTGAAAAACAACTATCCACAGAGTGTTTTGTGCCAATTTTCCATCCTTTTAGATTGTCGGAAAGCATTTTACCTACGTAGAAACAGAAAATGAATAGAAAGAGCGTTGCTTTGCGTTTAATAAAAGCTTAGGGCGGTCTCGGTGGTACGTTAGTGAAGTTATCTGGGGACACCTTAGCCACGTACATTGTGTTGGAGAGGCACCGAGAATTCAGGAGTTCTCAAAGTTCGAGGACACAGTTGCCTTACACGTAGGCTCGGTGGCAGCCGTGGACATGGCAGTGATTTGGAGAATGTTGTATTAGTCGGCTCTTGCTGTGATAATGCTTTGCAACAAATCTCCCCAAAACTCACTTACGTAAAGAAGAATCTAGTTTTCTCGGACCTGTGGGCTAGCTGCAGCGGCTCTCTTGTAGACCTCTCGATGGCGGGTGTTGCTCCATGCCGTGGGTCAGTTTGAGGTCTGTCCCGCACACCTTACCGTGGAGCCCAACTGTGAGGCTGCAGGTCCCCGTCTTCTCGCAGAGTTCACTGGAAGGTAAGAGGTGAGCCCAACCACACAAGGCCACGTAAGGCCTCTGCGACTCATTGAAGGCCATCGTGTCTTCCCTTGGCCTCCTGGGAACCCCCTGGCCCCAGGATGCAGCTTCCGTAGCCCAGGGCAACCGGCGGAGGGGCGCGGGCGGGGCTGCAGGAGGGTGGAACGCCGAGGTCACAGAGGGTGTGGGTGTGGCCACCTCTGCTGTGACTGAACCAAGGGCAGGGGGGCAGGGGGTCCAGGGCAGGGCCCTCAGAGCCCGGTAGGCCCAGGGGGGCGGCGCAAGCACCTAGGCCCAGGCCGAAGAGCGCCTTCTTGGTCTGCGCAGCAGGCCGGCCTCTCGCCTTGCCACTCAGGCCGCCCTCCCACTTGAAGTGTGTATGGCACGCGTCCGCGGAGTACACCTCGCTGCACAGGTAGCCGTGGGACTGGGCGTCGTAGCTTCCTGCGGGGCGGCCGGAGGTCCCGCAGGCGGGTGGGTCCCTGGCACAGACGCGCGGAGCGGCTCCCGCCCGGCCCCCCGAGAACCGTCGCCGTTCCGTAAGGCGGGGCGCCTGCTTCAGAATGTAAATCACGTGTCCGCTCTATGGATACGCTGTTTAGTTTACCAGGCAAGACTTTCTTGGTGAAAGAAGCAGCATTGGCTTGCATTCTCGAGCAGGCTTCTCATCTGGCTGTGCCCTGGTACGCTCTCTCTGGGTGTGCTAGTCCGCAGGGCAGGGCATCCCCTGGGCAGGGTGGAGCGTGATCTCTGCGGCCTCGTCCTGCAGCTCCTTCCTTTCATTCTCAATCATCCTGCCCACGGTGGCCTCCTCTCAGGCCTGCATACTTACAACGGCGCATTGCCCGTGCTGCCCCTCTGCAGGAAGTGTCCCTCTGTTTAGTTCGCAGCTGACTGATGCTGCCTCACCCTTCTCATCTCTTCTCAGGTGTCACTTGGTCAAGAAAGCGTCCCCTTACCTACTCAACTCATCACGTCCCCCTACCGTAGCTCACGTGACACCACGCACCTCTCGCTTATGGCCGTCGTCGCCTTTCACATCCAGTTTCAGGTAGGTAAGTTTACCCCGTGGTCCGTGAGGAAGAAGAGATCACGCCTGTTTTGCTTACTCTTGATTCCCAGCGACTAGCCCGGTTACTGATAACCTCTGTTAGAGGAGAGAAAGGAATGCACCCAATCCCTGGTGAAGCCCTGACCGTTTTCCTTTCTAGTGTCCCTCGTACTCCTCCCTGCCATCTGTGTCGCCCTTACTCCGCGTCTACCGTTTATGAGTTTACACCTGGGTTACGGTGACTGCTTCGGAGAATCGCATGCCTTTCTACCTCCCTCGCTGCGACCTCTCCCATGCCTCCCAGGGCTCTTGGGTTATGCCCTTGCCCTCTTCCGAGCCGTCCGTGGCACCCGCTGTCATCCCCATACGGCCAAGCTCCTAAGACTGACACTCAAGGCCCTCTGTAATCTGGCTTCAGTTTCAATTTCTAGACGTTTCAAGGAAGAACGGGGTCTAAATATCTGTGCACCTCTGCTCCGTTTCATATCTACCCACGAGGTTGATTTTTTTGTTTCTTCCAGTCCACCTATTTTGGACCTCCTTCTCTGCGAAGACTTCACTGAGAATCCAAGCGATTTGTGGATCCCTTCTCTCCCCTGAAGCTGTAAACAGTTTAACAAGACATGTGCGGAACTGCCGTAAGGTAATCTACATCTTGTCTCCCTCTCTGGTATCTAACCTCCCCGCGAGTGGGGGTACGTCTCCGTGTTCTGTGCGGTTTTCAGCACAGTACTCTCTACACGTAGTGGATATTTGCTTTGGTAAGTGAACGAATAAGTGAATGAGTCACCAAGATAAGGGTATTGTCTCATTCTTTCTCGCTTTTTCCACTTTCAAGTTTCTTTAGTTAGTTTCCTCAGACAAAAGGTTTCTTTGTAGCTACACAGTGGCCAGGTCCACAGAATGTTGCAGATAGCTGCTGAAAACATCCCTCCTCCACTTGAGAATGGCTTGCTCTCCCTCTCAAGCGGAGAGAGCTGGGATTCGATATTTAATTAAGTGCCTCTGTTCACTTGGCACTTAGAGGCACTAGGGGGCGTTAGTGCTCTACAGCCGGTGAAATGCCTGTTTCGTTTGTGATTTTCCTTTGTGGAAAACAACTATCCACAGAGTGTTTTGTGCCAATTTTCCATCCTTTTAGATTGTCGGAAAGCATTTTACCTACGTAGAAACAGAAAACGAATAGAAAGAGCGTTGCTTTGTGTTTAATAAAAGCTTAGGGTGGTCTCGGTGGTACGTTAGTGAAGTTATCTGGGGACACCTTAGCCACGTACATTGTGTTGGAGAGGCACCGAGAATTCAGGAGTTCTCAAAGTTCGAGGACACAGTTGCCTTACACGTAGGCTCGGTGGCAGCCGTGGACATGGCAGTGATTTGGAGAATGTTGTATTAGTCGGCTCTTGCTGTGATAATGCTTTGCAACAAATCTCCCCAAAACTCACTTACGTAAAGAAGAATCTAGTTTCCTCGGACCTGTGGGCTAGCTGCAGCGGCTCTCTTGTAGACCTCTCGATGGCGGGTGTTGCTCCATGCCGTGGGTCAGTTTGAGGTCTGTCCCGCACACCTTACCGTGGAGCCCAACTGTGAGGCTGCAGGTCCCCGTCTTCTCGCAGAGTTCACTGGAAGGTAAGAGGTGAGCCCAACCACACAAGGCCACGTAAGGCCTCTGCGACTCATTGAAGGCCATCGTGTCTTCCCTTGGCCTCCTGGGAACCCCCTGGCCCCAGGATGCAGCTTCCGTAGCCCAGGGCAACCGGCGGAGGGGGGCGGGCGGGGCTGCAGGAGGGTGGAATGCCGAGGTCACAGAGGGTGTGGGTGTGGCCACCTCTGCTGTGACTAAACCAAGGGCAGGGGGGCAGGGCGTCCAGGGCAGGGCCCTCAGAGCCCGGTAGGCCCAGGGGGGCGGCGCAAGCACCTAGGCCCAGGCCTAAGAGCGCCTTCTTGGTCTGCCGCGGCAGGCCGGCCTCTCGCCTTGCCACTCAGGCCGCCCTCCCACTTGAAGTGTGTGTGGCACGCGTCCGCGGAGTACACCTCGCTGCACAGGTAGCCGTGGGACTGGGCGTCGTAGCTTCCTGCGGGGCGGCCGGAGGTCCCGCAGGCGGGTGGGTCCCTGGCACAGACGCGCGGAGCGGCTCCCGCCCGGCCCCCCTGAGAACCGTCGCCGTTCCGTAAGGCGGGGCGCCTGCTTCAGAATGTAAATCACGTGTCCGCTCTATGGATACGCTGTTTAGTTTACCAGGCAAGACTTTCTTGGTGAAAGAAGCAGCGTTGGCTTGCATTCTCGAGCAGGCTTCTCATCTGGCTGTGCCCTGGTACGCTCTCTCTGGGTGTGCTAGTCCGCAGGGCAGGGCATCCCCTGGGCAGGGTGGAGCGTGATCTCTGCGGCCTCGTCCTGCAGCTCCTTCCTTTCATTCTCAATCATCCTGCCCACGGTGGCCTCCTCTCAGGCCTGCATACTTACAACGGCGCATTGCCCGTGCTGCCCCTCTGCAGGAAGTGTCCCTCTGTTTAGTTTGCAGCTGACTGATGCCGCCTCACCCTTCTCATCTCTTCTCAGGTGTCACTTGGTCAAGAAAGCGTCCCCTTACCTACTCAACTCATCACGTCCCCCTACCGTAGCTCACGTGACACCACGCACCTCTCGCTTATGGCCGTCGTCGCCTTTCACATCCAGTTTCAGGTAGGTAAGTTTACGCCGTGGTCCGTGAGGAAGAAGAGATCACGCCTGTTTTGCTTACTCTTGATTCCCAGCGACTAGCCCGGTTACTGATAACCTCTGTTAGAGGAGAGAAAGGAATGCACCCAATCCCTGGTGAAGCCCTGACCGTTTTCCTTTCTAGTGTCCCTCGTACTCCTCCCTGCCATCTGTGTCGCCCTTACTCCGCGTCTACCGTTTATGAGTTTACACCTGGGTTACGGTGACTGCTTCGGAGAATCGCATGCCTTTCTACCTCCCTCGCTGCGACCTCTCCCACGCCTCCCAGGGCTCTTGGGTTATGCCCTTGCCCTCTTCCGAGCCGTCCGTGGCACCCGCTGTCATACCCATACGGCCAAGCTCCTAAGACTGACACTCTAGGCCCTCCGTAATCTGGCTTCAGTTTCACTTTCTAGACGTTTCAAGGAAGAGCGGGGTCTAAATATCTGTGCACCTCTGCTCCGTTTCATATCTACCCACGAGGTTAATTTTTTTGTTTCTTCCAGTCCACCTATTTTGGACCTCCTTCTCTGCGAAGACTTCACTGAGAATCCAAGCGATTTGTGGATCCCTTCTCTCCCCTGAAGCTGTAAACAGTTTAACAAGACATGTGCGGAACTGCCGTAAGGTAATCTACATCTTGTCTCCCTCTCTGGTATCTAACCTCCCCGCGAGTGGGGGTACGTCTCCGTGTTCTGTGCGGTTTTCAGCACAGTACTCTCTACACGTAGTGGATATTTGCTTTGGTAAGTGAACGAATAAGTGAATGAGTCACCAAGATAAGGGTATTGTCTCATTCTTTCTCGCTTTTTCCACTTTCAAGTTTCTTTAGTTAGTTTCCTCAGACAAAAGGTTTCTTTGTAGCTACACAGTGGCCAGGTCCACAGAATGTTGCAGATAGCTGCTGAAAACATCCCTCCTCCACTTGAGAATGGCTTGCTCTCCCTCTCAAGCGGAGAGAGCTGGGATTCGATATTTAATTAAGTGCCTCTGTTCACTTGGCATTTAGAGGCACTAGGGGGCGTTAGTGCTCTACAGCCGGTGAAATGCCTGTTTCGTTTGTGATTTTCCTTTGTGGAAAACAACTATCCACAGAGTGTTTTGTGCCAATTTTCCATCCTTTTAGATTGTCGGAAAGCATTTTACCTACGTAGAAACAGAAAACGAATAGAAAGAGCGTTGCTTTGCGTTTAATAAAAGCTTAGGGCGGTCTCGGTGGTACGTTAGTGAAGTTATCTGGGGACACCTTAGCCACGTACATTGTGTTGGAGAGGCACCGAGAATTCAGGAGTTCTCAAAGTTCGAGGACACAGTTGCCTTACACGTAGGCTCGGTGGCAGCCGTGGACATGGCAGTGATTTGGAGAATGTTGTATTAGTCGGCTCTTGCTGTGATAATGCTTTGCAACAAATCTCCCCAAAACTCACTTACGTAAAGAAGAATCTAGTTTTCTCGGACCTGTGGGCTAGCTGCAGCGGCTCTCTTGTAGACCTCTCGATGGCGGGTGTTGCTCCATGCCGTGGGTCAGTTTGAGGTCTGTCCCGCACACCTTACCGTGGAGCCCAACTGTGAGGCTGCAGGTCCCCGTCTTCTCGCAGAGTTCACTGGAAGGTAAGAGGTGAGCCCAACCACACAAGGCCACGTAAGGCCTCTGCGACTCATTGAAGGCCATCGTGTCTTCCCTTGGCCTCCTGGGAACCCCCTGGCCCCAGGATGCAGCTTCCGTAGCCCAGGGCAACCGGCGGAGGGGGGCGGGCGGGGCTGCAGGAGGGTGGAACGCAGAGGTCACAGAGGGTGTGGGTGTGGCCACCTCTGCTGTGACTGAACCAAGGGCAGGGGGGCAGGGGGTCCAGGGCAGGGCCCTCAGAGCCCGGTAGGCCCAGGGGGGCGGCGCAAGCACCTAGGCCCAGGCCGAAGAGCGCCTTCTTGGTCTGCGCGGCAGGCCGGCCTCTCGCCTTGCCACTCAGGCCGCCCTCCCACTTGAAGTGTGTGTGGCACGCGTCCGCGGAGTACACCTCGCTGCACAGGTAGCCGTGGGACTGGGCGTCGTAGCTTCCTGCGGGGCGGCCGGAAGTCCCGCAGGCGGGTGGGTCCCTGGCACAGACGCGCGGAGCGGCTCCCGCCCGGCCCCCCTGAGAACCGTCGCCGTTCCGTAAGGCGGGGCGCCTGCTTCAGAATGTAAATCACGTGTCTGCTCTATGGATACGCTGTTTAGTTTACCAGGCAAGACTTTCTTGGTGAAAGAAGCAGCGTTGGCTTGCATTCTCGAGCAGGCTTCTCATCTGGCTGTGCCCTGGTACGCTCTCTCTGGGTGTGCTATTCCGCAGGGCAGGGCATCCCCTGGGCAGGGTGGAGCGTGATCTCTGCGGCCTCGTCCTGCAGCTCCTTCCTTTCATTCTCAATCATCCTGCCCACGGTGGCCTCCTCTCAGGCCTGCATACTTACAACGGCGCATTGCCCGTGCTGCCCCTCTGCAGGAAGTGTCCCTCTGTTTAGTTTGCAGCTGACTGATGCCGCCTCACCCTTCTCATCTCTTCTCAGGTGTCACTTGGTCAAGAAAGCGTCCCCTTACCTACTCAACTCATCACGTCCCCCTACCGTAGCTCACGTGACACCACGCACCTCTCGCTTATGGCCGTCGTCGCCTTTCACATCCAGTTTCAGGTAGGTAAGTTTACGCCGTGGTCCGTGAGGAAGAAGAGATCACGCCTGTTTTGCTTACTCTTGATTCCCAGCGACTAGCCCGGTTACTGATAACCTCTGTTAGAGGAGAGAAAGGAATGCACCCAATCCCTGGTGAAGCCCTGACCGTTTTCCTTTCTAGTGTCCCTCGTACTCCTCCCTGCCATCTGTGTCGCCCTTACTCCGCGTCTACCGTTTATGAGTTTACACCTGGGTTATGGTGACTGCTTCGGAGAATCGCATGCCTTTCTACCTCCCTCGCTGCGACCTCTCCCACGCCTCCCAGGGCTCTTGGGTTATGCCCTTGCCCTCTTCCGAGCCGTCCGTGGCACCCGCTGTCATCCCCATACGGCCAAGCTCCTAAGACTGACACTCTAGGCCCTCCGTAATTTGGCTTCAGTTTCACTTTCTAGACGTTTCAAGGAAGAGCGGGGTCTAAATATCTGTGCACCTCTGCTCCGTTTCATATCTACCCACGAGGTTAATTTTTTTGTTTCTTCCAGTCCACCTATTTTGGACCTCCTTCTCTGCGAAGACTTCACTGAGAATCCAAGCGATTTGTGGATCCCTTCTCTCCCCTGAAGCTGTAAACAGTTTAACAAGACATGTGCGGAACTGCCGTAAGGTAATCTACATCTTGTCTCCCTCTCTGGTATCTAACATCCCCGCGAGTGGGGATACGTCTCCGTGTTCTGTGCGGTTTTCAGCACAGTACTCTCTACACGTAGTGGATATTTGCTTTGGTAAGTGAACGAATAAGTGAATGAGTCACCAAGATAAGGGTATTGTCTCATTCTTTCTCGCTTTTTCCACTTTCAAGTTTCTTTAGTTAGTTTCCTCAGACAAAAGGTTTCTTTGTAGCTACACAGTGGCCAGGTCCACAGAATGTTGCAGATAGCTGCTGAAAACATCCCTCCTCCACTTGAGAATGGCTTGCTCTCCCTCTCAAGCGGAGAGAGCTGGGATTCGATATTTAATTAAGTGCCTCTGTTCACTTGGCATTTAGAGGCACTAGGGGGCGTTAGTGCTCTACAGCCGGTGAAATGCCTGTTTCGTTTGTGATTTTCCTTTGTGGAAAACAACTATCCACAGAGTGTTTTGTGCCAATTTTCCATCCTTTTAGATTGTCGGAAAGCATTTTACCTACGTAGAAACAGAAAACGAATAGAAAGAGCGTTGCTTTGCGTTTAATAAAAGCTTAGGGTGGTCTCGGTGGTACGTTAGTGAAGTTATCTGGGGACACCTTAGCCACGTACATTGTGTTGGAGAGGCACCGAGAATTCAGGAGTTCTCAAAGTTCGAGGACACAGTTGCCTTACACGTAGGCTCGGTGGCAGCCGTGGACATGGCAGTGATTTGGAGAATGTTGTATTAGTCGGCTCTTGCTGTGATAATGCTTTGCAACAAATCTCCCCAAAACTCACTTACGTAAAGAAGAATCTAGTTTCCTCGGACCTGTGGGCTAGCTGCAGCGGCTCTCTTGTAGACCTCTCGATGGCGGGTGTTGCTTCATGCCGTGGGTCAGTTTGAGGTCTGTCCCGCACACCTTACCGTGGAGCCCAACTGTGAGGCTGCAGGTCCCCGTCTTCTCGCAGAGTTCACTGGAAGGTAAGAGGTGAGCCCAACCACACAAGGCCACGTAAGGCCTCTGCGACTCATTGAAGGCCATCGTGACTTCCCTTGGCCTCCTGGGAACCCCCTGGCCCCAGGATGCAGCTTCCGTAGCCCAGGGCAACCGGCGGAGGGGGGCGGGCAGGGCTGCAGGAGGGTGGAACGCAGAGGTCACAGAGGGTGTGGGTGTGGCCACCTCTGCTGTGACTGAACCAAGGGCAGGGGGGCAGGGGGTCCAGGGCAGGGCCCTCAGAGCCCGGTAGGCCCAGGGGGGCGGCGCAAGCACCTAGGCCCAGGCCGAAGAGCGCCTTCTTGGTCTGCGCGGCAGGCCGGCCTCTCGCCTTGCCACTCAGGCCGCCCTCCCACTTGAAGTGTGTGTGGCACGCGTCCGCGGAGTACACCTCGCTGCACAGGTAGCCGTGGGACTGGGCGTCGTAGCTTCCTGCGGGGCGGCCGGAGGTCCCGCAGGCGGGTGGGTCCCTGGCACAGACGCGCGGAGCGGCTCCCGCCCGGCCCCCCTGAGCACCGTCGCCGTTCCGTAAGGCGGGGCGCCTGCTTCAGAATGTAAATCACGTGTCCGCTCTATGGATACGCTGTTTAGTTTACCAGGCAAGACTTTCTTGGTGAAAGAAGCAGCGTTGGCTTGCATTCTCAAGCAGGCTTCTCATCTGGCTGTGCACTGGTATGCTCTCTCTGGGTGTGCTAGTCCGCAGGGCAGGGCATCCCCTGGGCAGGGTGGAGCGTGATCTCTGCGGCCTCGTCCTGCAGCTCCTTCCTTTCATTCTCAATCATCCTGCCCACGGTGGCCTCCTCTCAGGCCTGCATACTTACAACGGCGCATTGCCCGTGCTGCCCCTCTGCAGGAAGTGTCCCTCTGTTTAGTTTGCAGCTGACTGATGCCGTCTCACCCTTCTCATCTCTTCTCAGGTGTCACTTGGTCAAGAAAGCGTCCCCTTACCTACTCAACTCATCACGTCCCCCTACCGTAGCTCACGTGACACCACGCACCTCTCGCTTATGGCCGTCGTCGCCTTTCACATCCAGTTTCAGGTAGGTAAGTTTACCCCGTGGTCCGTGAGGAAGAAGAGATCACGCCTGTTTTGCTTACTCTTGATTCCCAGCGACTAGCCCGGTTACTGATAACCTCTGTTAGAGGAGAGAAAGGAATGCACCCAATCCCTGGTGAAGCCCTGACCGTTTTCCTTTCTAGTGTCCCTCGTACTCCTCCCTGCCATCTGTGTCGCCCTTACTCCGCGTCTACCGTTTATGAGTTTACACCTGGGTTATGGTGACTGCTTCGGAGAATCGCATGCCTTTCTACCTCCCTCGCTGCGACCTCTCCCACGCCTCCCAGGGCTCTTGGGTTATGCCCTTGCCCTCTTCCGAGCCGTCCGTGGCACCCGCTGTCATCCCCATACGGCCAAGCTCCTAAGACTGACACTCTAGGCCCTCCGTAATTTGGCTTCAGTTTCACTTTCTAGACGTTTCAAGGAAGAGCGGGGTCTAAATATCTGTGCACCTCTGCTCCGTTTCATATCTACCCACGAGGTTAATTTTTTTGTTTCTTCCAGTCCACCTATTTTGGACCTCCTTCTCTGCGAAGACTTCACTGAGAATCCAAGCGATTTGTGGATCCCTTCTCTCCCCTGAAGCTGTAAACAGTTTAACAAGACATGTGCGGAACTGCCGTAAGGTAATCTACATCTTGTCTCCCTCTCTGGTATCTAACATCCCCGCGAGTGGGGATACGTCTCCGTGTTCTGTGCGGTTTTCAGCACAGTACTCTCTACACGTAGTGGATATTTGCTTTGGTAAGTGAACGAATAAGTGAATGAGTCACCAAGATAAGGGTATTGTCTCATTCTTTCTCGCTTTTTCCACTTTCAAGTTTCTTTAGTTAGTTTCCTCAGACAAAAGGTTTCTTTGTAGCTACACAGTGGCCAGGTCCACAGAATGTTGCAGATAGCTGCTGAAAACATCCCTCCTCCACTTGAGAATGGCTTGCTCTCCCTCTCAAGCGGAGAGAGCTGGGATTCGATATTTAATTAAGTGCCTCTGTTCACTTGGCATTTAGAGGCACTAGGGGGCGTTAGTGCTCTACAGCCGGTGAAATGCCTGTTTCGTTTGTGATTTTCCTTTGTGGAAAACAACTATCCACAGAGTGTTTTGTGCCAATTTTCCATCCTTTTAGATTGTCGGAAAGCATTTTACCTACGTAGAAACAGAAAACGAATAGAAAGAGCGTTGCTTTGCGTTTAATAAAAGCTTAGGGTGGTCTCGGTGGTACGTTAGTGAAGTTATCTGGGGACACCTTAGCCACGTACATTGTGTTGGAGAGGCACCGAGAATTCAGGAGTTCTCAAAGTTCGAGGACACAGTTGCCTTACACGTAGGCTCGGTGGCAGCCGTGGACATGGCAGTGATTTGGAGAATGTTGTATTAGTCGGCTCTTGCTGTGATAATGCTTTGCAACAAATCTCCCCAAAACTCACTTACGTAAAGAAGAATCTAGTTTCCTCGGACCTGTGGGCTAGCTGCAGCGGCTCTCTTGTAGACCTCTCGATGGCGGGTGTTGCTTCATGCCGTGGGTCAGTTTGAGGTCTGTCCCGCACACCTTACCGTGGAGCCCAACTGTGAGGCTGCAGGTCCCCGTCTTCTCGCAGAGTTCACTGGAAGGTAAGAGGTGAGCCCAACCACACAAGGCCACGTAAGGCCTCTGCGACTCATTGAAGGCCATCGTGACTTCCCTTGGCCTCCTGGGAACCCCCTGGCCCC
Source organism: Pseudorca crassidens (assembly GCF_039906515.1). Classification (NCBI taxonomy): domain Eukaryota; kingdom Metazoa; phylum Chordata; class Mammalia; order Artiodactyla; family Delphinidae; genus Pseudorca; species Pseudorca crassidens. The sequence goes on from NC_090297.1 coordinate 154,395,944, forward strand.
AGGATGCAGCTTCCGTAGCCCAGGGCAACCGGCGGAGGGGGGCGGGCGGGGCTGCAGGAGGGTGGAACGCAGAGGTCACAGAGGGTGTGGGTGTGGCCACCTCTGCTGTGACTGAACCAAGGGCAGGGGGGCAGGGGGTCCAGGGCAGGGCCCTCAGAGCCCGGTAGGCCCAGGGGGGCGGCGCAAGCACCTAGGCCCAGGCCGAAGAGCGCCTTCTTGGTCTGCGCGGCAGGCCGGCCTCTCGCCTTGCCACTCAGGCCGCCCTCCCACTTGAAGTGTGTGTGGCACGCGTCCGCGGAGTACACCTCGCTGCACAGGTAGCCGTGGGACTGGGCGTCGTAGCTTCCTGCGGGGCGGCCGGAGGTCCCGCAGGCGGGTGGGTCCCTGGCACAGACGCGCGGAGCGGCTCCCGCCCGGCCCCCCTGAGCACCGTCGCCGTTCCGTAAGGCGGGGCGCCTGCTTCAGAATGTAAATCACGTGTCCGCTCTATGGATACGCTGTTTAGTTTACCAGGCAAGACTTTCTTGGTGAAAGAAGCAGCGTTGGCTTGCATTCTCAAGCAGGCTTCTCATCTGGCTGTGCACTGGTATGCTCTCTCTGGGTGTGCTAGTCCGCAGGGCAGGGCATCCCCTGGGCAGGGTGGAGCGTGATCTCTGCGGCCTCGTCCTGCAGCTCCTTCCTTTCATTCTCAATCATCCTGCCCACGGTGGCCTCCTCTCAGGCCTGCATACTTACAACGGCGCATTGCCCGTGCTGCCCCTCTGCAGGAAGTGTCCCTCTGTTTAGTTTGCAGCTGACTGATGCCGTCTCACCCTTCTCATCTCTTCTCAGGTGTCACTTGGTCAAGAAAGCGTCCCCTTACCTACTCAACTCATCACGTCCCCCTACCGTAGCTCACGTGACACCACGCACCTCTCGCTTATGGCCGTCGTCGCCTTTCACATCCAGTTTCAGGTAGGTAAGTTTACCCCGTGGTCCGTGAGGAAGAAGAGATCACGCCTGTTTTGCTTACTCTTGATTCCCAGCGACTAGCCCGGTTACTGATAACCTCTGTTAGAGGAGAGAAAGGAATGCACCCAATCCCTGGTGAAGCCCTGACCGTTTTCCTTTCTAGTGTCCCTCGTACTCCTCCCTGCCATCTGTGTCGCCCTTACTCCGCGTCTACCGTTTATGAGTTTACACCTGGGTTACGGTGACTGCTTCGGAGAATCGCATGCCTTTCTACCTCCCTCGCTGCGACCTCTCCCACGCCTCCCAGGGCTCTTGGGTTATGCCCTTGCCCTCTTCCGAGCCGTCCGTGGCACCCGCTGTCATCCCCATACGGCCAAGCTCCTAAGACTGACACTCTAGGCCCTCCGTAATTTGGCTTCAGTTTCACTTTCTAGACGTTTCAAGGAAGAGCGGGGTCTAAATATCTGTGCACCTCTGCTCCGTTTCATATCTACCCACGAGGTTAATTTTTTTGTTTCTTCCAGTCCACCTATTTTGGACCTCCTTCTCTGCGAAGACTTCACTGAGAATCCAAGCGATTTGTGGATCCCTTCTCTCCCCTGAAGCTGTAAACAGTTTAACAAGACATGTGCGGAACTGCCGTAAGGTAATCTACATCTTGTCTCCCTCTCTGGTATCTAACCTCCCCGCGAGTGGGGGTACGTCTCCGTGTTCTGTGCGGTTTTCAGCACAGTACTCTCTACACGTAGTGGATATTTGCTTTGGTAAGTGGACGAATAAGTGAATGAGTCACCAAGATAAGGGTATTGTCTTATTCTTTCTCGCTTTTTCCACTTTCAAATTTCTTTAGTTAGTTTCTTCAGACAAAAGGTTTCTTTGTAGCTACACAGTGGCCAGGTCCACAGAATGTTGCAGATAGCTGCTGAAAACATCCCTCCTCCACTTGAGAATGGCTTGCTCTCCCTCTCAAGCGGAGAGAGCTGGGATTCGATATTTAATTAAGTGCCTCTGTTCACTTGGCATTTAGAGGCACTAGGGGGCGTTAGTGCTCTACACCCGGTGCAATGCCTGTTTCCTTTGTGATTTTCCTTTGTGAAAAACAACTATCCACAGAGTGTTTTGTGCCAATTTTCCATCCTCTTAGATTGTCGGAAAGCATTTTACCTACGTAGAAACAGAAAACGAATAGAAAGAGCGTTGCTTTGCGTTTAATAAAAGCTTAGGGCGGTCTCGGTGGTACGTTAGTGAAGTTATCTGGGGACACCTTAGCCACGTACATTGTGTTGGAGAGGCACCGAGAATTCAGGAGTTCTCAAAGTTCGAGGACACAGTTGCCTTACACGTAGGCTCAGTGGCAGCCGTGGACATGGCAGTGATTTGGAGAATGTTGTATTAGTCGGCTCTTGCTGTGATAATGCTTTGCAACAAATCTCCCCAAAACTCACTTACGTAAAGAAGAATCTAGTTTCCTCGGACCTGTGGGCTAGCTGCAGCGGCTCTCTTGTAGACCTCTCGATGGTGGGTGTTGCTCCATGCCGTGGGTCAGTTTGAGGTCTGTCCCGCACACCTTACCGTGGAGCCCAACTGTGAGGCTGCAGGTCCCCGTCTTCTCGCAGAGTTCACTGGAAGGTAAGAGGTGAGCCCAACCACACAAGGCCACGTAAGGCCTCTGCGACTCATTGAAGGCCATCGTGTCTTCCCTTGGCCTCCTGGGAACCCCCTGGCCCCAGGATGCAGCTTCCGTAGCCCAGGGCAACCAGCGGCGGGGGGGGGGGGGGGGGGCGGGCGGGGCTGCAGGAGGGTGGAACGCCGAGGTCACAGAGGGTGTGGGTGTGGCCACCTCTGCTGTGACTGAACCAAGGGCAGGGAGGCAGGGCGTCCAGGGCAGGGCCCTCAGAGCCCGGTAGGCCCAGGGGGGCGGCGCAAGCACCTAGGCCCAGGCCGAAGAGCGCCTTCTTGGTCTGCGCGGCAGGCCGGCCTCTCGCCTTGCCACTCAGGCCGCCCTCCCACTTGAAGTGTGTGTGGCACGCGTCCGCGGAGTACACCTCGCTGCACAGGTAGCCGTGGGACTGGGCGTCGTAGCTTCCTGCGGGGCGGCCGGAGGTCCCGCAGGCGGGTGGGTCCCTGGCACAGACGCGCGGAGCGGCTCCCGCCCGGCCCCCCTGAGAACCGTCGCCGTTCCGTAAGGCGGGGCGCCTGCTTCAGAATGTAAATCACGTGTCCGCTCTATGGATACGCTGTTTAGTTTACCAGGCAAGACTTTCTTGGTGAAAGAAGCAGCGTTGGCTTGCATTCTCGAGCAGGCTTCTCATCTGGCTGTGCCCTGGTACGCTCTCTCTGGGTGTGCTAGTCCGCAGGGCAGGGCATCCCCTGGGCAGGGTGGAGCGTGATCTCTGCGGCCTCGTCCTGCAGCTCCTTCCTTTCATTCTCAATCATCCTGCCCACGGTGGCCTCCTCTCAGGCCTGCATACTTACAACGGCGCATTGCCCGTGCTGCCCCTCTGCAGGAAGTGTCCCTCTGTTTAGTTTGCAGCTGACTGATGCCGCCTCACCCTTCTCATCTCTTCTCAGGTGTCACTTGGTCAAGAAAGCGTCCCCTTACCTACTCAACTCATCACGTCCCCCTACCGTAGCTCACGTGACACCACGCACCTCTCGCTTATGGCCGTCGTCAACTTTCACATCCAGTTTCAGGTAGGTAAGTTTACCCCGTGGTCCGTGAGGAAGAAGAGATCACCCTGTTTTGCTTACTCTTGATTCCCAGCGACTAGCCCGGTTACTGATAACCTCTGTTAGAGGAGAGAAAGGAATGCACCCAATCCCTGGTGAAGCCCTGACCGTTTTCCTTTCTAGTGTCCCTCGTACTCCTCCCTGCCATCTGTGTCGCCCTTGCTCCTCGTCTACCGTTTATGAGTTTACACCTGGGTTACGGTGACTGCTTCGGAGAATCGCATGCCTTTCTACCTCCCTCGCTGCGACCTCTCCTACGCCTCCCAGGGCTCTTGGGTTATGCCCTTGCCCTCTTCCGAGCCGTCCGTGGCACCCGCTGTCATCCCCATACGGCCAAGCTCCTAAGACTGACACTCTAGGCCCTCCGTAATTTGGCTTCAGTTTCACTTTCTAGACGTTTCAAGGAAGAGCGGGGTCTAAATATCTGTGCAGCTCTGCTCCGTTTCATATCTACCCACGAGGTTAATTTTTTTGTTTCTTCCAGTCCACCTATTTTGGACCTCCTTCTCTGCGAAGAGTTCACTGAGAATCCAAGCGATTTGTGGATCCCTTCCCTCCCCTGAAGCTGTAAACAGTTTAACAAGACATGTGCGGAACTGCCGTAAGGCAATCTACATCTTGTCTCCCTCTCTGGTATCTAACCTCCCTGCGAATGGGGGTACGTCTCCGTGTTCTGTGCGGTTTTCAGCACGGTACTCTCTGCACGTAGTGGATATTTGCTTTGGTAAGTGGACGAATAAGTGAATGAGTCACCAAGATAAGGGTATTGTCTCATTCTTTCTCGCTTTTTCCACTTTTAAGTTTCTTTAGTTAGTTTCCTCAGACAAAAGGTTTCTTTGTAGCTACACAGTGGCCAGGTCCACAGAATGTTGCAGATAGCTGCTGAAAACATCCCTCCTCCACTTGAGAATGGCTTGCTCTCCCTCTCAAGCGGAGAGAGCTGGGATTCGATATTTAATTAAGTGCCTCTGTTCACTTGGCACTTAGAGGCACTAGGGGGCGTTAGTGCTCTACACCCGGTGAAATGCCTGTTTCGTTTGTGATTTTCCTAGGTGAAAAACAACTATCCACAAAGTGTTTTGTGCCAATTTTCCATCCTTTTAGATTGTCGGAAAGCATTTTACCTACGTAGAAACAGAAAACGAATAGAAAGAGCGTTGCTTTGCGTTTAATAAAAGCTTAGGGCGGTCTCGGTGGTACGTTAGTGAAGTTATCTGGGGACACCTTAGCCACGTACATTGTGTTGGAGAGGCACCGAGAATTCAGGAGTTCTCAAAGTTCGAGGACACAGTTGCCTTACACGTAGGCTCGGTGGCAGCCGTGGACATGGCAGTGATTTGGAGAATGTTGTATTAGTCGGCTCTTGCTGTGATAATGCTTTGCAACAAATCTCCCCAAAACTCACTTACGTAAAGAAGAATCTAGTTTCCTCGGACCTGTGGGCTAGCTGCAGCGGCTCTCTTGTAGACCTCTCGATGGCGGGTGTTGCTCCATGCCGTGGGTCAGTTTGAGGTCTGTCCCGCACACCTTACCGTGGAGCCCAACTGTGAGGCTGCAGGTCCCCGTCTTCTCGCAGAGTTCACTGGAAGGTAAGAGGTGAGCCCAACCACACAAGGCCACGTAAGGCCTCTGCGACTCATTGAAGGCCATCGTGTCTTCCCTTGGCCTCCTGGGAACCCCCTGGCCCCAGGATGCAGCTTCCGTAGCCCAGGGCAACCGGCGGAGGGGGGCGGGCGGGGCTGCAGGAGGGTGGAATGCCGAGGTCACAGAGGGTGTGGGTGTGGCCACCTCTGCTGTGACTGAACCAAGGGCAGGGGGGCAGGGGGTCCAGGGCAGGGCCCTCAGAGCCCGGTAGGCCCAGGGGGGCGGCGCAAGCACCTAGGCCCAGGCCGAAGAGCGCCTTCTTGGTCTGCGCGGCAGGCCGGCCTCTCGCCTTGCCACTCAGGCCGCCCTCCCACTTGAAGTGTGTGTGGCACGCGTCCGCGGAGTACACCTCGCTGCACAGGTAGCCGTGGGACTGGGCGTCGTAGCTTCCTGCGGGGCGGCCGGAGGTCCCGCAGGCGGGTGGGTCCCTGGCACAGACGCGCGGAGCGGCTCCCGCCCGGCCCCCCTGAGAACCGTCGCCGTTCCGTAAGGCGGGGCGCCTGCTTCAGAATGTAAATCACGTGTCCGCTCTATGGATACGCTGTTTAGTTTACCAGGCAAGACTTTCTTGGTGAAAGAAGCAGCGTTGGCTTGCATTCTCGAGCAGGCTTCTCATCTGGCTGTGCCCTGGTACGCTCTCTCTGGGTGTGCTAGTCCGCAGGGCAGGGCATCCCCTGGGCAGGGTGGAGCGTGATCTCTGCGGCCTCGTCCTGCAGCTCCTTCCTTTCATTCTCAATCATCCTGCCCACGGTGGCCTCCTCTCAGGCCTGCATACTTACAACGGCGCATTGCCCGTGCTGCCCCTCTGCAGGAAGTGTCCCTCTGTTTAGTTTGCAGCTGACTGATGCCGCCTCACCCTTCTCATCTCTTCTCAGGTGTCACTTGGTCAAGAAAGCGTCCCCTTACCTACTCAACTCATCACGTCCCCCTACCGTAGCTCACGTGACACCACGCACCTCTCGCTTATGGCCGTCGTCAACTTTCACATCCAGTTTCAGGTAGGTAAGTTTACCCCGTGGTCCGTGAGGAAGAAGAGATCACCCTGTTTTGCTTACTCTTGATTCCCAGCGACTAGCCCGGTTACTGATAACCTCTGTTAGAGGAGAGAAAGGAATGCACCCAATCCCTGGTGAAGCCCTGACCGTTTTCCTTTCTAGTGTCCCTCGTACTCCTCCCTGCCATCTGTGTCGCCCTTGCTCCTCGTCTACCGTTTATGAGTTTACACCTGGGTTACGGTGACTGCTTCGGAGAATCGCATGCCTTTCTACCTCCCTCGCTGCGACCTCTCCTACGCCTCCCAGGGCTCTTGGGTTATGCCCTTGCCCTCTTCCGAGCCGTCCGTGGCACCCGCTGTCATCCCCATATGGCCAAGCTCCTAAGACTGACACTCTAGGCCCTCCGTAATTTGGCTTCAGTTTCACTTTCTAGACGTTTCAAGGAAGAGCGGGGTCTAAATATCTGTGCAGCTCTGCTCCGTTTCATATCTACCCACGAGGTTAATTTTTTTGTTTCTTCCAGTCCACCTATTTTGGACCTCCTTCTCTGCGAAGAGTTCACTGAGAATCCAAGCGATTTGTGGATCCCTTCCCTCCCCTGAAGCTGTAAACAGTTTAACAAGACATGTGCGGAACTGCCGTAAGGCAATCTACATCTTGTCTCCCTCTCTGGTATCTAACCTCCCTGCGAATGGGGGTACGTCTCCGTGTTCTGTGCGGTTTTCAGCACGGTACTCTCTGCACGTAGTGGATATTTGCTTTGGTAAGTGGACGAATAAGTGAATGAGTCACCAAGATAAGGGTATTGTCTCATTCTTTCTCGCTTTTTCCACTTTTAAGTTTCTTTAGTTAGTTTCCTCAGACAAAAGGTTTCTTTGTAGCTACACAGTGGCCAGGTCCACAGAATGTTGCAGATAGCTGCTGAAAACATCCCTCCTCCACTTGAGAATGGCTTGCTCTCCCTCTCAAGCGGAGAGAGCTGGGATTCGATATTTAATTAAGTGCCTCTGTTCACTTGGCACTTAGAGGCACTAGGGGGCGTTAGTGCTCTACACCCGGTGAAATGCCTGTTTCGTTTGTGATTTTCCTAGGTGAAAAACAACTATCCACAAAGTGTTTTGTGCCAATTTTCCATCCTTTTAGATTGTCGGAAAGCATTTTACCTACGTAGAAACAGAAAACGAATAGAAAGAGCGTTGCTTTGCGTTTAATAAAAGCTTAGGGCGGTCTCGGTGGTACGTTAGTGAAGTTATCTGGGGACACCTTAGCCACGTACATTGTGTTGGAGAGGCACCGAGAATTCAGGAGTTCTCAAAGTTCGAGGACACAGTTGCCTTACACGTAGGCTCGGTGGCAGCCGTGGACATGGCAGTGATTTGGAGAATGTTGTATTAGTCGGCTCTTGCTGTGATAATGCTTTGCAACAAATCTCCCCAAAACTCACTTACGTAAAGAAGAATCTAGTTTCCTCGGACCTGTGGGCTAGCTTCAGCGGCTCTCTTGTAGACCTCTCGATGGCGGGTGTTGCTCCATGCCGTGGGTCAGTTTGAGGTCTGTCCCGCACACCTTACCGTGGAGCCCAACTGTGAGGCTGCAGGTCCCCGTCTTCTCGCAGAGTTCACTGGAAGGTAAGAGGTGAGCCCAACCACACAAGGCCACGTAAGGCCTCTGCGACTCATTGAAGGCCATCGTGTCTTCCCTTGGCCTCCTGGGAACCCCCTGGCCCCAGGATGCAGCTTCCGTAGCCCAGGGCAACCGGCGGAGGGGGGCGGGCGGGGCTGCAGGAAGGTGGAACGCCGAGGTCACAGAGGGTGTGGGTGTGGCCACCTCTGCTGTGACTGAACCAAGGGCAGGGGGGCAGGGGGTCCAGGGCAGGGCCCTCAGAGCCCGGTAGGCCCAGGGGGGCGGCGCAAGCACCTAGGCCCAGGCCGAAGAGCGCCTTCTTGGTCTGCGCGGCAGGCCGGCCTCTCGCCTTGCCACTCAGGCCGCCCTCCCACTTGAAGTGTGTGTGGCACGCGTCCGCGGAGTACACCTCGCTGCACAGGTAGCCGTGGGACTGGGCGTCGTAGCTTCCTGCGGGGCGGCCGGAAGTCCCGCAGGCGGGTGGGTCCCTGGCACAGATGCGCGGAGCGGCTCCCGCCCGGCCCCCCGAGAACCGTCGCCGTTCCGTAAGGCGGGGCGCCTGCTTCAGAATGTAAATCACGTGTCCGCTCTATGGATACGCTGTTTAGTTTACCAGGCAAGACTTTCTTGGTGAAAGAAGCAGCATTGGCTTGCATTCTCGAGCAGGCTTCTCATCTGGCTGTGCACTGGTACGCTCTCTCTGGGTGTGCTAGTCCGCAGGGCAGGGCATCCCCTGGGCAGGGTGGAGCGTGATCTCTGCGGCCTCGTCCTGCAGCTCCTTCCTTTCATTCTCAATCATCCTGCCCACGGTGGCCTCCTCTCAGGCCTGCATACTTACAACGGCGCATTGCCCGTGCTGCCCCTCTGCAGGAAGTGTCCCTCTGTTTAGTTTGCAGCTGACTGATGCCGTCTCACCCTTCTCATCTCTTCTCAGGTGTCACTTGGTCAAGAAAGCGTCCCCTTACCTACTCAACTCATCACGTCCCCCTACCGTAGCTCACGTGACACCACGCACCTCTCGCTTATGGCCGTCGTCGCCTTTCACATCCAGTTTCAGGTAGGTAAGTTTACCCCGTGGTCCGTGAGGAAGAAGAGATCACGCCTGTTTTGCTTACTCTTGATTCCCAGCGACTAGCCCGGTTACTGATAACCTCTGTTAGAGGAGAGAAAGGAATGCACCCAATCCCTGGTGAAGCCCTGACCGTTTTCCTTTCTAGTGTCCCTCGTACTCCTCCCTGCCATCTGTGTCGCCCTTACTCCGCGTCTACCGTTTATGAGTTTACACCTGGGTTACGGTGACTGCTTCGGAGAATCGCATGCCTTTCTACCTCCCTCGCTGCGACCTCTCCCACGCCTCCCAGGGCTCTTGGGTTATGCCCTTGCCCTCTTCCGAGCCGTCCGTGGCACCCGCTGTCATCCCCATACGGCCAAGCTCCTAAGACTGACACTCTAGGCCCTCCGTAATTTGGCTTCAGTTTCACTTTCTAGACGTTTCAAGGAAGAGCGGGGTCTAAATATCTGTGCACCTCTGCTCCGTTTCATATCTACCCACGAGGTTAATTTTTTTGTTTCTTCCAGTCCACCTATTTTGGACCTCCTTCTCTGCGAAGACTTCACTGAGAATCCAAGCGATTTGTGGATCCCTTCTCTCCCCTGAAGCTGTAAACAGTTTAACAAGACATGTGCGGAACTGCCGTAAGGTAATCTACATCTTGTCTCCCTCTCTGGTATCTAACCTCCCCGCGAGTGGGGGTACGTCTCCGTGTTCTGTGCGGTTTTCAGCACAGTACTCTCTACACGTAGTGGATATTTGCTTTGGTAAGTGGACGAATAAGTGAATGAGTCACCAAGATAAGGGTATTGTCTTATTCTTTCTCGCTTTTTCCACTTTCAAATTTCTTTAGTTAGTTTCTTCAGACAAAAGGTTTCTTTGTAGCTACACAGTGGCCAGGTCCACAGAATGTTGCAGATAGCTGCTGAAAACATCCCTCCTCCACTTGAGAATGGCTTGCTCTCCCTCTCAAGCGGAGAGAGCTGGGATTCGATATTTAATTAAGTGCCTCTGTTCACTTGGCATTTAGAGGCACTAGGGGGCGTTAGTGCTCTACACCCGGTGCAATGCCTGTTTCCTTTGTGATTTTCCTTTGTGAAAAACAACTATCCACAGAGTGTTTTGTGCCAATTTTCCATCCTCTTAGATTGTCGGAAAGCATTTTACCTACGTAGAAACAGAAAACGAATAGAAAGAGCGTTGCTTTGCGTTTAATAAAAGCTTAGGGTGGTCTCGGTGGTACGTTAGTGAAGTTATCTGGGGACACCTTAGCCACGTACATTGTGTTGGAGAGGCACCGAGAATTCAGGAGTTCTCAAAGTTCGAGGACACAGTTGCCTTACACGTAGGCTCGGTGGCAGCCGTGGACATGGCAGTGATTTGGAGAATGTTGTATTAGTCGGCTCTTGCTGTGATAATGCTTTGCAACAAATCTCCCCAAAACTCACTTACGTAAAGAAGAATCTAGTTTCCTCGGACCTGTGGGCTAGCTGCAGCGGCTCTCTTGTAGACCTCTCGATGGCGGGTGTTGCTCCATGCCGTGGGTCAGTTTGAGGTCTGTCCCGCACACCTTACCGTGGAGCCCAACTGTGAGGCTGCAGGTCCCCGTCTTCTCGCAGAGTTCACTGGAAGGTAAGAGGTGAGCCCAACCACACAAGGCCACGTAAGGCCTCTGCGACTCATTGAAGGCCATCGTGACTTCCCTTGGCCTCCTGGGAACCCCCTGGCCCCAGGATGCAGCTTCCGTAGCCCAGGGCAACCGGCGGAGGGGGGCGGGCGGGGCTGCAGGAGGGTGGAACGCAGAGGTCACAGAGGGTGTGGGTGTGGCCACCTCTGCTGTGACTGAACCAAGGGCAGGGGGGCAGGGGGTCCAGGGCAGGGCCCTCAGAGCCCGGTAGGCCCAGGGGGGCGGCGCAAGCACCTAGGCCCAGGCCGAAGAGCGCCTTCTTGGTCTGCGCGGCAGGCCGGCCTCTCGCCTTGCCACTCAGGCCGCCCTCCCACTTGAAGTGTGTGTGGCACGCGTCCGCGGAGTACACCTCGCTGCACAGGTAGCCGTGGGACTGGGCGTCGTAGCTTCCTGCGGGGCGGCCGGAGGTCCCGCAGGTGGGTGGGTCCCTGGCACAGACGCGCGGAGCGGCTCCCGCCCGGCCCCCCTGAGAACCGTCGCCGTTCCGTAAGGCGGGGCGCCTGCTTCAGAATGTAAATCACGTGTCCGCTCTATGGATACGCTGTTTAGTTTACCAGGCAAGACTTTCTTGGTGAAAGAAGCAGCGTTGGCTTGCATTCTCAAGCAGGCTTCTCATCTGGCTGTGCACTGGTACGCTCTCTCTGGGTGTGCTAGTCCGCAGGGCAGGGCATCCCCTGGGCAGGGTGGAGCGTGATCTCTGCGGCCTCGTCCTGCAGCTCCTTCCTTTCATTCTCAATCATCCTGCCCACGGTGGCCTCCTCTCAGGCCTGCATACTTACAACGGCGCATTGCCCGTGCTGCCCCTCTGCAGGAAGTGTCCCTCTGTTTAGTTTGCAGCTGACTGATGCCGTCTCACCCTTCTCATCTCTTCTCAGGTGTCACTTGGTCAAGAAAGCGTCCCCTTACCTACTCAACTCATCACGTCCCCCTACCGTAGCTCACGTGACACCACGCACCTCTCGCTTATGGCCGTCGTCGCCTTTCACATCCAGTTTCAGGTAGGTAAGTTTACCCCGTGGTCCGTGAGGAAGAAGAGATCACGCCTGTTTTGCTTACTCTTGATTCCCAGCGACTAGCCCGGTTACTGATAACCTCTGTTAGAGGAGAGAAAGGAATGCACCCAATCCCTGGTGAAGCCCTGACCGTTTTCCTTTCTAGTGTCCCTCGTACTCCTCCCTGCCATCTGTGTCGCCCTTACTCCGCGTCTACCGTTTATGAGTTTACACCTGGGTTACGGTGACTGCTTCGGAGAATCGCATGCCTTTCTACCTCCCTCGCTGCGACCTCTCCCACGCCTCCCAGGGCTCTTGGGTTATGCCCTTGCCCTCTTCCGAGCCGTCCGTGGCACCCGCTGTCATCCCCATACGGCCAAGCTCCTAAGACTGACACTCTAGGCCCTCCGTAATTTGGCTTCAGTTTCACTTTCTAGACGTTTCAAGGAAGAGCGGGGTCTAAATATCTGTGCACCTCTGCTCCGTTTCATATCTACCCACGAGGTTAATTTTTTTGTTTCTTCCAGTCCACCTATTTTGGACCTCCTTCTCTGCGAAGACTTCACTGAGAATCCAAGCGATTTGTGGATCCCTTCTCTCCCCTGAAGCTGTAAACAGTTTAACAAGACATGTGCGGAACTGCCGTAAGGTAATCTACATCTTGTCTCCCTCTCTGGTATCTAACCTCCCCGCGAGTGGGGGTACGTCTCCGTGTTCTGTGCGGTTTTCAGCACAGTACTCTCTACACGTAGTGGATATTTGCTTTGGTAAGTGGACGAATAAGTGAATGAGTCACCAAGATAAGGGTATTGTCTTATTCTTTCTCGCTTTTTCCACTTTCAAATTTCTTTAGTTAGTTTCTTCAGACAAAAGGTTTCTTTGTAGCTACACAGTGGCCAGGTCCACAGAATGTTGCAGATAGCTGCTGAAAACATCCCTCCTCCACTTGAGAATGGCTTGCTCTCCCTCTCAAGCGGAGAGAGCTGGGATTCGATATTTAATTAAGTGCCTCTGTTCACTTGGCATTTAGAGGCACTAGGGGGCGTTAGTGCTCTACACCCGGTGCAATGCCTGTTTCCTTTGTGATTTTCCTTTGTGAAAAACAACTATCCACAGAGTGTTTTGTGCCAATTTTCCATCCTCTTAGATTGTCGGAAAGCATTTTACCTACGTAGAAACAGAAAACGAATAGAAAGAGCGTTGCTTTGCGTTTAATAAAAGCTTAGGGTGGTCTCGGTGGTACGTTAGTGAAGTTATCTGGGGACACCTTAGCCACGTACATTGTGTTGGAGAGGCACCGAGAATTCAGGAGTTCTCAAAGTTCGAGGACACAGTTGCCTTACACGTAGGCTCGGTGGCAGCCGTGGACATGGCAGTGATTTGGAGAATGTTGTATTAGTCGGCTCTTGCTGTGATAATGCTTTGCAACAAATCTCCCCAAAACTCACTTACGTAAAGAAGAATCTAGTTTCCTCGGACCTGTGGGCTAGCTGCAGCGGCTCTCTTGTAGACCTCTCGATGGCGGGTGTTGCTCCATGCCGTGGGTCAGTTTGAGGTCTGTCCCGCACACCTTACCGTGGAGCCCAACTGTGAGGCTGCAGGTCCCCGTCTTCTCGCAGAGTTCACTGGAAGGTAAGAGGTGAGCCCAACCACACAAGGCCACGTAAGGCCTCTGCGACTCATTGAAGGCCATCGTGACTTCCCTTGGCCTCCTGGGAACCCCCTGGCCCCAGGATGCAGCTTCCGTAGCCCAGGGCAACCGGCGGAGGGGGGCGGGCGGGGCTGCAGGAGGGTGGAACGCAGAGGTCACAGAGGGTGTGGGTGTGGCCACCTCTGCTGTGACTGAACCAAGGGCAGGGGGGCAGGGGGTCCAGGGCAGGGCCCTCAGAGCCCGGTAGGCCCAGGGGGGCGGCGCAAGCACCTAGGCCCAGGCCGAAGAGCGCCTTCTTGGTCTGCGCGGCAGGCCGGCCTCTCACCTTGCCACTCAGGCCGCCCTCCCACTTGAAGTGTGTGTGGCACGCGTCCGCGGAGTACACCTCGCTGCACAGGTAGCCGTGGGACTGGGCGTCGTAGCTTCCTGCGGGGTGGCCGGAGGTCCCGCAGGCGGGTGGGTCCCTGGCACAGACGCGCGGAGCGGCTCCCGCCCGGCCCCCCTGAGAACCGTCGCCGTTCCGTAAGGCGGGGCGCCTGCTTCAGAATGTAAATCACGTGTCCGCTCTATGGATACGCTGTTTAGTTTACCAGGCAAGACTTTCTTGGTGAAAGAAGCAGCGTTGGCTTGCATTCTCAAGCAGGCTTCTCATCTGGCTGTGCACTGGTACGCTCTCTCTGGGTGTGCTAGTCCGCAGGGCAGGGCATCCCCTGGGCAGGGTGGAGCGTGATCTCTGCGGCCTCGTCCTGCAGCTCCTTCCTTTCATTCTCAATCATCCTGCCCACGGTGGCCTCCTCTCAGGCCTGCATACTTACAACGGCGCATTGCCCGTGCTGCCCCTCTGCAGGAAGTGTCCCTCTGTTTAGTTTGCAGCTGACTGATGCCGTCTCACCCTTCTCATCTCTTCTCAGGTGTCACTTGGTCAAGAAAGCGTCCCCTTACCTACTCAACTCATCACGTCCCCCTACCGTAGCTCACGTGACACCACGCACCTCTCGCTTATGGCCGTCGTCGCCTTTCACATCCAGTTTCAGGTAGGTAAGTTTACCCCGTGGTCCGTGAGGAAGAAGAGATCACGCCTGTTTTGCTTACTCTTGATTCCCAGCGACTAGCCCGGTTACTGATAACCTCTGTTAGAGGAGAGAAAGGAATGCACCCAATCCCTGGTGAAGCCCTGACCGTTTTCCTTTCTAGTGTCCCTCGTACTCCTCCCTGCCATCTGTGTCGCCCTTACTCCGCGTCTACCGTTTATGAGTTTACACCTGGGTTACGGTGACTGCTTCGGAGAATCGCATGCCTTTCTACCTCCCTCGCTGCGACCTCTCCCACGCCTCCCAGGGCTCTTGGGTTATGCCCTTGCCCTCTTCCGAGCCGTCCGTGGCACCCGCTGTCATCCCCATACGGCCAAGCTCCTAAGACTGACACTCTAGGCCCTCCGTAATTTGGCTTCAGTTTCACTTTCTAGACGTTTCAAGGAAGAGCGGGGTCTAAATATCTGTGCACCTCTGCTCCGTTTCATATCTACCCACGAGGTTAATTTTTTTGTTTCTTCCAGTCCACCTATTTTGGACCTCCTTCTCTGCGAAGACTTCACTGAGAATCCAAGCGATTTGTGGATCCCTTCTCTCCCCTGAAGCTGTAAACAGTTTAACAAGACATGTGCGGAACTGCCGTAAGGTAATCTACATCTTGTCTCCCTCTCTGGTATCTAACCTCCCCGCGAGTGGGGGTACGTCTCCGTGTTCTGTGCGGTTTTCAGCACAGTACTCTCTACACATAGTGGATATTTGCTTTGGTAAGTGGACGAATAAGTGAATGAGTCACCAAGATAAGGGTATTGTCTTATTCTTTCTCGCTTTTTCCACTTTCAAATTTCTTTAGTTAGTTTCTTCAGACAAAAGGTTTCTTTGTAGCTACACAGTGGCCAGGTCCACAGAATGTTGCAGATAGCTGCTGAAAACATCCCTCCTCCACTTGAGAATGGCTTGCTCTCCCTCTCAAGCGGAGAGAGCTGGGATTCGATATTTAATTAAGTGCCTCTGTTCACTTGGCATTTAGAGGCACTAGGGGGCGTTAGTGCTCTACACCCGGTGCAATGCCTGTTTCCTTTGTGATTTTCCTTTGTGAAAAACAACTATCCACAGAGTGTTTTGTGCCAATTTTCCATCCTTTTAGATTGTCGGAAAGCATTTTACCTACGTAGAAACAGAAAATGAATAGAAAGAGCGTTGCTTTGCGTTTAATAAAAGCTTAGGGCGGTCTCGGTGGTACGTTAGTGAAGTTATCTGGGGACACCTTAGCCACGTACATTGTGTTGGAGAGGCACCGAGAATTCAGGAGTTCTCAAAGTTCGAGGACACAGTTGCCTTACACGTAGGCTCGGTGGCAGCCGTGGACATGGCAGTGATTTGGAGAATGTTGTATTAGTCGGCTCTTGCTGTGATAATGCTTTGCAACAAATCTCCCCAAAACTCACTTACGTAAAGAAGAATCTAGTTTTCTCGGACCTGTGGGCTAGCTGCAGCGGCTCTCTTGTAGACCTCTCGATGGCGGGTGTTGCTCCATGCCGTGGGTCAGTTTGAGGTCTGTCCCGCACACCTTACCGTGGAGCCCAACTGTGAGGCTGCAGGTCCCCGTCTTCTCGCAGAGTTCACTGGAAGGTAAGAGGTGAGCCCAACCACACAAGGCCACGTAAGGCCTCTGCGACTCATTGAAGGCCATCGTGTCTTCCCTTGGCCTCCTGGGAACCCCCTGGCCCCAGGATGCAGCTTCCGTAGCCCAGGGCAACCGGCGGAGGGGCGCGGGCGGGGCTGCAGGAGGGTGGAACGCCGAGGTCACAGAGGGTGTGGGTGTGGCCACCTCTGCTGTGACTGAACCAAGGGCAGGGGGGCAGGGGGTCCAGGGCAGGGCCCTCAGAGCCCGGTAGGCCCAGGGGGGCGGCGCAAGCACCTAGGCCCAGGCCGAAGAGCGCCTTCTTGGTCTGCGCAGCAGGCCGGCCTCTCGCCTTGCCACTCAGGCCGCCCTCCCACTTGAAGTGTGTATGGCACGCGTCCGCGGAGTACACCTCGCTGCACAGGTAGCCGTGGGACTGGGCGTCGTAGCTTCCTGCGGGGCGGCCGGAGGTCCCGCAGGCGGGTGGGTCCCTGGCACAGACGCGCGGAGCGGCTCCCGCCCGGCCCCCCGAGAACCGTCGCCGTTCCGTAAGGCGGGGCGCCTGCTTCAGAATGTAAATCACGTGTCCGCTCTATGGATACGCTGTTTAGTTTACCAGGCAAGACTTTCTTGGTGAAAGAAGCAGCATTGGCTTGCATTCTCGAGCAGGCTTCTCATCTGGCTGTGCCCTGGTACGCTCTCTCTGGGTGTGCTAGTCCGCAGGGCAGGGCATCCCCTGGGCAGGGTGGAGCGTGATCTCTGCGGCCTCGTCCTGCAGCTCCTTCCTTTCATTCTCAATCATCCTGCCCACGGTGGCCTCCTCTCAGGCCTGCATACTTACAACGGCGCATTGCCCGTGCTGCCCCTCTGCAGGAAGTGTCCCTCTGTTTAGTTCGCAGCTGACTGATGCTGCCTCACCCTTCTCATCTCTTCTCAGGTGTCACTTGGTCAAGAAAGCGTCCCCTTACCTACTCAACTCATCACGTCCCCCTACCGTAGCTCACGTGACACCACGCACCTCTCGCTTATGGCCGTCGTCGCCTTTCACATCCAGTTTCAGGTAGGTAAGTTTACCCCGTGGTCCGTGAGGAAGAAGAGATCACGCCTGTTTTGCTTACTCTTGATTCCCAGCGACTAGCCCGGTTACTGATAACCTCTGTTAGAGGAGAGAAAGGAATGCACCCAATCCCTGGTGAAGCCCTGACCGTTTTCCTTTCTAGTGTCCCTCGTACTCCTCCCTGCCATCTGTGTCGCCCTTACTCCGCGTCTACCGTTTATGAGTTTACACCTGGGTTACGGTGACTGCTTCGGAGAATCGCATGCCTTTCTACCTCCCTCGCTGCGACCTCTCCCATGCCTCCCAGGGCTCTTGGGTTATGCCCTTGCCCTCTTCCGAGCCGTCCGTGGCACCCGCTGTCATCCCCATACGGCCAAGCTCCTAAGACTGACACTCAAGGCCCTCTGTAATCTGGCTTCAGTTTCAATTTCTAGACGTTTCAAGGAAGAACGGGGTCTAAATATCTGTGCACCTCTGCTCCGTTTCATATCTACCCACGAGGTTGATTTTTTTGTTTCTTCCAGTCCACCTATTTTGGACCTCCTTCTCTGCGAAGACTTCACTGAGAATCCAAGCGATTTGTGGATCCCTTCTCTCCCCTGAAGCTGTAAACAGTTTAACAAGACATGTGCGGAACTGCCGTAAGGTAATCTACATCTTGTCTCCCTCTCTGGTATCTAACCTCCCCGCGAGTGGGGGTACGTCTCCGTGTTCTGTGCGGTTTTCAGCACAGTACTCTCTACACGTAGTGGATATTTGCTTTGGTAAGTGAACGAATAAGTGAATGAGTCACCAAGATAAGGGTATTGTCTCATTCTTTCTCGCTTTTTCCACTTTCAAGTTTCTTTAGTTAGTTTCCTCAGACAAAAGGTTTCTTTGTAGCTACACAGTGGCCAGGTCCACAGAATGTTGCAGATAGCTGCTGAAAACATCCCTCCTCCACTTGAGAATGGCTTGCTCTCCCTCTCAAGCGGAGAGAGCTGGGATTCGATATTTAATTAAGTGCCTCTGTTCACTTGGCATTTAGAGGCACTAGGGGGCGTTAGTGCTCTACAGCCGGTGAAATGCCTGTTTCGTTTGTGATTTTCCTTTGTGGAAAACAACTATCCACAGAGTGTTTTGTGCCAATTTTCCATCCTTTTAGATTGTCGGAAAGCATTTTACCTACGTAGAAACAGAAAACGAATAGAAAGAGCGTTGCTTTGTGTTTAATAAAAGCTTAGGGTGGTCTCGGTGGTACGTTAGTGAAGTTATCTGGGGACACCTTAGCCACGTACATTGTGTTGGAGAGGCACCGAGAATTCAGGAGTTCTCAAAGTTCGAGGACACAGTTGCCTTACACGTAGGCTCGGTGGCAGCCGTGGACATGGCAGTGATTTGGAGAATGTTGTATTAGTCGGCTCTTGCTGTGATAATGCTTTGCAACAAATCTCCCCAAAACTCACTTACGTAAAGAAGAATCTAGTTTCCTCGGACCTGTGGGCTAGCTGCAGCGGCTCTCTTGTAGACCTCTCGATGGCGGGTGTTGCTCCATGCCGTGGGTCAGTTTGAGGTCTGTCCCGCACACCTTACCGTGGAGCCCAACTGTGAGGCTGCAGGTCCCCGTCTTCTCGCAGAGTTCACTGGAAGGTAAGAGGTGAGCCCAACCACACAAGGCCACGTAAGGCCTCTGCGACTCATTGAAGGCCATCGTGTCTTCCCTTGGCCTCCTGGGAACCCCCTGGCCCCAGGATGCAGCTTCCGTAGCCCAGGGCAACCGGCGGAGGGGGGCGGGCGGGGCTGCAGGAGGGTGGAATGCCGAGGTCACAGAGGGTGTGGGTGTGGCCACCTCTGCTGTGACTAAACCAAGGGCAGGGGGGCAGGGCGTCCAGGGCAGGGCCCTCAGAGCCCGGTAGGCCCAGGGGGGCGGCGCAAGCACCTAGGCCCAGGCCGAAGAGCGCCTTCTTGGTCTGCCGCGGCAGGCCGGCCTCTCGCCTTGCCACTCAGGCCGCCCTCCCACTTGAAGTGTGTGTGGCACGCGTCCGCGGAGTACACCTCGCTGCACAGGTAGCCGTGGGACTGGGCGTCGTAGCTTCCTGCGGGGCGGCCGGAGGTCCCGCAGGCGGGTGGGTCCCTGGCACAGACGCGCGGAGCGGCTCCCGCCCGGCCCCCCTGAGAACCGTCGCCGTTCCGTAAGGCGGGGCGCCTGCTTCAGAATGTAAATCACGTGTCCGCTCTATGGATACGCTGTTTAGTTTACCAGGCAAGACTTTCTTGGTGAAAGAAGCAGCGTTGGCTTGCATTCTCGAGCAGGCTTCTCATCTGGCTGTGCCCTGGTACGCTCTCTCTGGGTGTGCTAGTCCGCAGGGCAGGGCATCCCCTGGGCAGGGTGGAGCGTGATCTCTGCGGCCTCGTCCTGCAGCTCCTTCCTTTCATTCTCAATCATCCTGCCCACGGTGGCCTCCTCTCAGGCCTGCATACTTACAACGGCGCATTGCCCGTGCTGCCCCTCTGCAGGAAGTGTCCCTCTGTTTAGTTTGCAGCTGACTGATGCCGCCTCACCCTTCTCATCTCTTCTCAGGTGTCACTTGGTCAAGAAAGCGTCCCCTTACCTACTCAACTCATCACGTCCCCCTACCGTAGCTCACGTGACACCACGCACCTCTCGCTTATGGCCGTCGTCGCCTTTCACATCCAGTTTCAGGTAGGTAAGTTTACCCCGTGGTCCGTGAGGAAGAAGAGATCACGCCTGTTTTGCTTACTCTTGATTCCCAGCGACTAGCCCTGTTACTGATAACCTCTGTTAGAGGAGAGAAAGGAATGCACCCAATCCCTGGTGAAGCCCTGACCGTTTTCCTTTCTAGTGTCCCTCGTACTCCTCCCTGCCATCTGTGTCGCCCTTACTCCGCGTCTACCGTTTATGAGTTTACACCTGGGTTACGGTGACTGCTTCGGAGAATCGCATGCCTTTCTACCTCCCTCGCTGCGACCTCTCCCACGCCTCCCAGGGCTCTTGGGTTATGCCCTTGCCCTCTTCCGAGCCGTCCGTGGCACCCGCTGTCATCCCCATACGGCCAAGCTCCTAAGACTGACACTCAAGGCCCTCCGTAATTTGGCTTCAGTTTCACTTTCTAGACGTTTCAAGGAAGAGCGGGGTCTAAATATCTGTGCACCTCTGCTCCGTTTCATATCTACCCACGAGGTTAATTTTTTTCTTTCTTCCAGTCCACCTATTTTGGACCTCCTTCTCTGCGAAGACTTCACTGAGAATCCAAGCGATTTGTGGATCCCTTCTCTCCCCTGAAGCTGTAAACAGTTTAACAAGACATGTGCGGAACTGCCGTAAGGTAATCTACATCTTGTCTCCCTCTCTGGTATCTAACCTCCCTGCGAATGGGGGTACGTCTCCGTGTTCTATGCGGTTTTCAGCACGGTACTCTCTGCACGTAGTGGATATTTGCTTTGGTAAGTGGACGAATAAGTGAATGAGTCACCAAGATAAGGGTATTGTCTCATTCTTTCTCGCTTTTTCCACTTTCAAGTTTCTTTAGTTAGTTTCCTCAGACAAAAGGTTTCTTTGTAGCTACACAGTGGCCAGGTCCACAGAATGTTGCAGATAGCTGCTGAAAACATCCCTCCTCCACTTGAGAATGGCTTGCTCTCCCTCTCAAGCGGAGAGAGCTGGGATTCGATATTTAATTAAGTGCCTCTGTTCACTTGGCACTTAGAGGCACTAGGGGGCGTTAGTGCTCTACACCCGGTGAAATGCCTGTTTCGTTTGTGATTTTCCTTTGTGAAAAACAACTATCCACAGAGTGTTTTGTGCCAATTTTCCATCCTTTTAGATTGTCGGAAAGCATTTTACCTACGTAGAAACAGAAAATGAATAGAAAGAGCGTTGCTTTGCGTTTAATAAAAGCTTAGGGCGGTCTCGGTGGTACGTTAGTGAAGTTATCTGGGGACACCTTAGCCACGTACATTGTGTTGGAGAGGCACCGAGAATTCAGGAGTTCTCAAAGTTCGAGGACACAGTTGCCTTACACGTAGGCTCGGTGGCAGCCGTGGACATGGCAGTGATTTGGAGAATGTTGTATTAGTCGGCTCTTGCTGTGATAATGCTTTGCAACAAATCTCCCCAAAACTCACTTACGTAAAGAAGAATCTAGTTTTCTCGGACCTGTGGGCTAGCTGCAGCGGCTCTCTTGTAGACCTCTCGATGGCGGGTGTTGCTCCATGCCGTGGGTCAGTTTGAGGTCTGTCCCGCACACCTTACCGTGGAGCCCAACTGTGAGGCTGCAGGTCCCCGTCTTCTCGCAGAGTTCACTGGAAGGTAAGAGGTGAGCCCAACCACACAAGGCCACGTAAGGCCTCTGCGACTCATTGAAGGCCATCGTGTCTTCCCTTGGCCTCCTGGGAACCCCCTGGTCCCAGGATGCAGCTTCCGTAGCCCAGGGCAACCGGCGGAGGGGGGCGGGCGGGGCTGCAGGAGGGTGGAACGCCCAGGTCACAGAGGGTGTGGGTGTGGCCACCTCTGCTGTGACTGAACCAAGGGCAGGGGGGCAGGGCGTCCAGTGCAGGGCCCTCAGAGCCCGGTAGGCCCAGGGGGGCGGCGCAAGCACCTAGGACCAGGCCAAAGAGCGCCTTCTTGGTCTGCCGCGGCAGGCCGGCCTCTCGCCTTGCCACTCAGGCCGCCCTCCCACTTGAAGTGTGTGTGGCACGCGTCCGCGGAGTACACCTCGCTGCACAGGTAGCCGTGGGACTGGGCGTCGTAGCTTCCTGCGGGGCGGCCGGAGGTCCCGCAGGCGGGTGGGTCCCTGGCACAGACGCGCGGAGCGGCTCCCGCCCGGCCCCCCTGAGAACCGTCGCCGTTCCGTAAGGCGGGGCGCCTGCTTCAGAATGTAAATCACGTGTCCGCTCTATGGATACGCTGTTTAGTTTACCAGGCAAGACTTTCTTGGTGAAAGAAGCAGCGTTGGCTTGCATTCTCGAGCAGGCTTCTCATCTGGCTGTGCCCTGGTACGCTCTCTCTGGGTGTGCTAGTCCGCAGGGCAGGGCATCCCCTGGGCAGGGTGGAGCGTGATCTCTGCGGCCTCGTCCTGCAGCTCCTTCCTTTCATTCTCAATCATCCTGCCCACGGTGGCCTCCTCTCAGGCCTGCATACTTACAACGGCGCATTGCCCGTGCTGCCCCTCTGCAGGAAGTGTCCCTCTGTTTAGTTTGCAGCTGACTGATGCCGCCTCACCCTTCTCATCTCTTCTCAGGTGTCACTTGGTCAAGAAAGCGTCCCCTTACCTACTCAACTCATCACGTCCCCCTACCGTAGCTCACGTGACACCACGCACCTCTCGCTTATGGCCGTCGTCGCCTTTCACATCCAGTTTCAGGTAGGTAAGTTTACGCCGTGGTCCGTGAGGAAGAAGAGATCACGCCTGTTTTGCTTACTCTTGATTCCCAGCGACTAGCCCGGTTACTGATAACCTCTGTTAGAGGAGAGAAAGGAATGCACCCAATCCCTGGTGAAGCCCTGACCGTTTTCCTTTCTAGTGTCCCTCGTACTCCTCCCTGCCATCTGTGTCGCCCTTACTCCGCGTCTACCGTTTATGAGTTTACACCTGGGTTACGGTGACTGCTTCGGAGAATCGCATGCCTTTCTACCTCCCTCGCTGCGACCTCTCCCATGCCTCCCAGGGCTCTTGGGTTATGCCCTTGCCCTCTTCCGAGCCGTCCGTGGCACCCGCTGTCATACCCATACGGCCAAGCTCCTAAGACTGACACTCTAGGCCCTCCGTAATCTGGCTTCAGTTTCACTTTCTAGACGTTTCAAGGAAGAGCGGGGTCTAAATATCTGTGCACCTCTGCTCCGTTTCATATCTACCCACGAGGTTGATTTTTTTGTTTCTTCCAGTCCACCTATTTTGGACCTCCTTCTCTGCGAAGACTTCACTGAGAATCCAAGCGATTTGTGGATCCCTTCTCTCCCCTGAAGCTGTAAACAGTTTAACAAGACATGTGCGGAACTGCCGTAAGGTAATCTACATCTTGTCTCCCTCTCTGGTATCTAACCTCCCCGCGAGTGGGGGTACGTCTCCGTGTTCTGTGCGGTTTTCAGCACAGTACTCTCTACACGTAGTGGATATTTGCTTTGGTAAGTGAACGAATAAGTGAATGAGTCACCAAGATAAGGGTATTGTCTCATTCTTTCTCGCTTTTTCCACTTTCAAGTTTCTTTAGTTAGTTTCCTCAGACAAAAGGTTTCTTTGTAGCTACACAGTGGCCAGGTCCACAGAATGTTGCAGATAGCTGCTGAAAACATCCCTCCTCCACTTGAGAATGGCTTGCTCTCCCTCTCAAGCGGAGAGAGCTGGGATTCGATATTTAATTAAGTGCCTCTGTTCACTTGGCATTTAGAGGCACTAGGGGGCGTTAGTGCTCTACAGCCGGTGAAATGCCTGTTTCGTTTGTGATTTTCCTTTGTGGAAAACAACTATCCACAGAGTGTTTTGTGCCAATTTTCCATCCTTTTAGATTGTCGGAAAGCATTTTACCTACGTAGAAACAGAAAACGAATAGAAAGAGCGTTGCTTTGCGTTTAATAAAAGCTTAGGGCGGTCTCGGTGGTACGTTAGTGAAGTTATCTGGGGACACCTTAGCCACGTACATTGTGTTGGAGAGGCACCGAGAATTCAGGAGTTCTCAAAGTTCGAGGACACAGTTGCCTTACACGTAGGCTCGGTGGCAGCCGTGGACATGGCAGTGATTTGGAGAATGTTGTATTAGTCGGCTCTTGCTGTGATAATGCTTTGCAACAAATCTCCCCAAAACTCACTTACGTAAAGAAGAATCTAGTTTTCTCGGACCTGTGGGCTAGCTGCAGCGGCTCTCTTGTAGACCTCTCGATGGCGGGTGTTGCTCCATGCCGTGGGTCAGTTTGAGGTCTGTCCCGCACACCTTACCGTGGAGCCCAACTGTGAGGCTGCAGGTCCCCGTCTTCTCGCAGAGTTCACTGGAAGGTAAGAGGTGAGCCCAACCACACAAGGCCACGTAAGGCCTCTGCGACTCATTGAAGGCCATCGTGTCTTCCCTTGGCCTCCTGGGAACCCCCTGGCCCCAGGATGCAGCTTCCGTAGCCCAGGGCAACCGGCGGAGGGGGGCGGGCGGGGCTGCAGGAGGGTGGAACGCAGAGGTCACAGAGGGTGTGGGTGTGGCCACCTCTGCTGTGACTGAACCAAGGGCAGGGGGGCAGGGGGTCCAGGGCAGGGCCCTCAGAGCCCGGTAGGCCCAGGGGGGCGGCGCAAGCACCTAGGCCCAGGCCGAAGAGCGCCTTCTTGGTCTGCGCGGCAGGCCGGCCTCTCGCCTTGCCACTCAGGCCGCCCTCCCACTTGAAGTGTGTGTGGCACGCGTCCGCGGAGTACACCTCGCTGCACAGGTAGCCGTGGGACTGGGCGTCGTAGCTTCCTGCGGGGCGGCCGGAAGTCCCGCAGGCGGGTGGGTCCCTGGCACAGACGCGCGGAGCGGCTCCCGCCCGGCCCCCCTGAGAACCGTCGCCGTTCCGTAAGGCGGGGCGCCTGCTTCAGAATGTAAATCACGTGTCTGCTCTATGGATACGCTGTTTAGTTTACCAGGCAAGACTTTCTTGGTGAAAGAAGCAGCGTTGGCTTGCATTCTCGAGCAGGCTTCTCATCTGGCTGTGCCCTGGTACGCTCTCTCTGGGTGTGCTATTCCGCAGGGCAGGGCATCCCCTGGGCAGGGTGGAGCGTGATCTCTGCGGCCTCGTCCTGCAGCTCCTTCCTTTCATTCTCAATCATCCTGCCCACGGTGGCCTCCTCTCAGGCCTGCATACTTACAACGGCGCATTGCCCGTGCTGCCCCTCTGCAGGAAGTGTCCCTCTGTTTAGTTTGCAGCTGACTGATGCCGCCTCACCCTTCTCATCTCTTCTCAGGTGTCACTTGGTCAAGAAAGCGTCCCCTTACCTACTCAACTCATCACGTCCCCCTACCGTAGCTCACGTGACACCACGCACCTCTCGCTTATGGCCGTCGTCGCCTTTCACATCCAGTTTCAGGTAGGTAAGTTTACGCCGTGGTCCGTGAGGAAGAAGAGATCACGCCTGTTTTGCTTACTCTTGATTCCCAGCGACTAGCCCGGTTACTGATAACCTCTGTTAGAGGAGAGAAAGGAATGCACCCAATCCCTGGTGAAGCCCTGACCGTTTTCCTTTCTAGTGTCCCTCGTACTCCTCCCTGCCATCTGTGTCGCCCTTACTCCGCGTCTACCGTTTATGAGTTTACACCTGGGTTACGGTGACTGCTTCGGAGAATCGCATGCCTTTCTACCTCCCTCGCTGCGACCTCTCCCACGCCTCCCAGGGCTCTTGGGTTATGCCCTTGCCCTCTTCCGAGCCGTCCGTGGCACCCGCTGTCATACCCATACGGCCAAGCTCCTAAGACTGACACTCTAGGCCCTCCGTAATCTGGCTTCAGTTTCACTTTCTAGACGTTTCAAGGAAGAGCGGGGTCTAAATATCTGTGCACCTCTGCTCCGTTTCATATCTACCCACGAGGTTAATTTTTTTGTTTCTTCCAGTCCACCTATTTTGGACCTCCTTCTCTGCGAAGACTTCACTGAGAATCCAAGCGATTTGTGGATCCCTTCTCTCCCCTGAAGCTGTAAACAGTTTAACAAGACATGTGCGGAACTGCCGTAAGGTAATCTACATCTTGTCTCCCTCTCTGGTATCTAACCTCCCCGCGAGTGGGGGTACGTCTCCGTGTTCTGTGCGGTTTTCAGCACAGTACTCTCTACACGTAGTGGATATTTGCTTTGGTAAGTGAACGAATAAGTGAATGAGTCACCAAGATAAGGGTATTGTCTCATTCTTTCTCGCTTTTTCCACTTTCAAGTTTCTTTAGTTAGTTTCCTCAGACAAAAGGTTTCTTTGTAGCTACACAGTGGCCAGGTCCACAGAATGTTGCAGATAGCTGCTGAAAACATCCCTCCTCCACTTGAGAATGGCTTGCTCTCCCTCTCAAGCGGAGAGAGCTGGGATTCGATATTTAATTAAGTGCCTCTGTTCACTTGGCATTTAGAGGCACTAGGGGGCGTTAGTGCTCTACAGCCGGTGAAATGCCTGTTTCGTTTGTGATTTTCCTTTGTGGAAAACAACTATCCACAGAGTGTTTTGTGCCAATTTTCCATCCTTTTAGATTGTCGGAAAGCATTTTACCTACGTAGAAACAGAAAACGAATAGAAAGAGCGTTGCTTTGCGTTTAATAAAAGCTTAGGGCGGTCTCGGTGGTACGTTAGTGAAGTTATCTGGGGACACCTTAGCCACGTACATTGTGTTGGAGAGGCACCGAGAATTCAGGAGTTCTCAAAGTTCGAGGACACAGTTGCCTTACACGTAGGCTCGGTGGCAGCCGTGGACATGGCAGTGATTTGGAGAATGTTGTATTAGTCGGCTCTTGCTGTGATAATGCTTTGCAACAAATCTCCCCAAAACTCACTTACGTAAAGAAGAATCTAGTTTTCTCGGACCTGTGGGCTAGCTGCAGCGGCTCTCTTGTAGACCTCTCGATGGCGGGTGTTGCTCCATGCCGTGGGTCAGTTTGAGGTCTGTCCCGCACACCTTACCGTGGAGCCCAACTGTGAGGCTGCAGGTCCCCGTCTTCTCGCAGAGTTCACTGGAAGGTAAGAGGTGAGCCCAACCACACAAGGCCACGTAAGGCCTCTGCGACTCATTGAAGGCCATCGTGTCTTCCCTTGGCCTCCTGGGAACCCCCTGGCCCCAGGATGCAGCTTCCGTAGCCCAGGGCAACCGGCGGAGGGGGGCGGGCGGGGCTGCAGGAGGGTGGAACGCAGAGGTCACAGAGGGTGTGGGTGTGGCCACCTCTGCTGTGACTGAACCAAGGGCAGGGGGGCAGGGGGTCCAGGGCAGGGCCCTCAGAGCCCGGTAGGCCCAGGGGGGCGGCGCAAGCACCTAGGCCCAGGCCGAAGAGCGCCTTCTTGGTCTGCGCGGCAGGCCGGCCTCTCGCCTTGCCACTCAGGCCGCCCTCCCACTTGAAGTGTGTGTGGCACGCGTCCGCGGAGTACACCTCGCTGCACAGGTAGCCGTGGGACTGGGCGTCGTAGCTTCCTGCGGGGCGGCCGGAAGTCCCGCAGGCGGGTGGGTCCCTGGCACAGATGCGCGGAGCGGCTCCCGCCCGGCCCCCCGAGAACCGTCGCCGTTCCGTAAGGCGGGGCGCCTGCTTCAGAATGTAAATCACGTGTCCGCTCTATGGATACGCTGTTTAGTTTACCAGGCAAGACTTTCTTGGTGAAAGAAGCAGCGTTGGCTTGCATTCTCGAGCAGGCTTCTCATCTGGCTGTGCCCTGGTACGCTCTCTCTGGGTGTGCTATTCCGCAGGGCAGGGCATCCCCTGGGCAGGGTGGAGCGTGATCTCTGCGGCCTCGTCCTGCAGCTCCTTCCTTTCATTCTCAATCATCCTGCCCACGGTGGCCTCCTCTCAGGCCTGCATACTTACAACGGCGCATTGCCCGTGCTGCCCCTCTGCAGGAAGTGTCCCTCTGTTTAGTTTGCAGCTGACTGATGCCGCCTCACCCTTCTCATCTCTTCTCAGGTGTCACTTGGTCAAGAAAGCGTCCCCTTACCTACTCAACTCATCACGTCCCCCTACCGTAGCTCACGTGACACCACGCACCTCTCGCTTATGGCCGTCGTCGCCTTTCACATCCAGTTTCAGGTAGGTAAGTTTACGCCGTGGTCCGTGAGGAAGAAGAGATCACGCCTGTTTTGCTTACTCTTGATTCCCAGCGACTAGCCCGGTTACTGATAACCTCTGTTAGAGGAGAGAAAGGAATGCACCCAATCCCTGGTGAAGCCCTGACCGTTTTCCTTTCTAGTGTCCCTCGTACTCCTCCCTGCCATCTGTGTCGCCCTTACTCCGCGTCTACCGTTTATGAGTTTACACCTGGGTTACGGTGACTGCTTCGGAGAATCGCATGCCTTTCTACCTCCCTCGCTGCGACCTCTCCCACGCCTCCCAGGGCTCTTGGGTTATGCCCTTGCCCTCTTCCGAGCCGTCCGTGGCACCCGCTGTCATACCCATACGGCCAAGCTCCTAAGACTGACACTCTAGGCCCTCCGTAATTTGGCTTCAGTTTCACTTTCTAGACGTTTCAAGGAAGAGCGGGGTCTAAATATCTGTGCACCTCTGCTCCGTTTCATATCTACCCACGAGGTTAATTTTTTTGTTTCTTCCAGTCCACCTATTTTGGACCTCCTTCTCTGCGAAGACTTCACTGAGAATCCAAGCGATTTGTGGATCCCTTCTCTCCCCTGAAGCTGTAAACAGTTTAACAAGACATGTGCGGAACTGCCGTAAGGTAATCTACATCTTGTCTCCCTCTCTGGTATCTAACATCCCCGCGAGTGGGGATACGTCTCCGTGTTCTGTGCGGTTTTCAGCACAGTACTCTCTACACGTAGTGGATATTTGCTTTGGTAAGTGAACGAATAAGTGAATGAGTCACCAAGATAAGGGTATTGTCTCATTCTTTCTCGCTTTTTCCACTTTCAAGTTTCTTTAGTTAGTTTCCTCAGACAAAAGGTTTCTTTGTAGCTACACAGTGGCCAGGTCCACAGAATGTTGCAGATAGCTGCTGAAAACATCCCTCCTCCACTTGAGAATGGCTTGCTCTCCCTCTCAAGCGGAGAGAGCTGGGATTCGATATTTAATTAAGTGCCTCTGTTCACTTGGCATTTAGAGGCACTAGGGGGCGTTAGTGCTCTACAGCCGGTGAAATGCCTGTTTCGTTTGTGATTTTCCTTTGTGGAAAACAACTATCCACAGAGTGTTTTGTGCCAATTTTCCATCCTTTTAGATTGTCGGAAAGCATTTTACCTACGTAGAAACAGAAAACGAATAGAAAGAGCGTTGCTTTGCGTTTAATAAAAGCTTAGGGCGGTCTCGGTGGTACGTTAGTGAAGTTATCTGGGGACACCTTAGCCACGTACATTGTGTTGGAGAGGCACCGAGAATTCAGGAGTTCTCAAAGTTCGAGGACACAGTTGCCTTACACGTAGGCTCGGTGGCAGCCGTGGACATGGCAGTGATTTGGAGAATGTTGTATTAGTCGGCTCTTGCTGTGATAATGCTTTGCAACAAATCTCCCCAAAACTCACTTACGTAAAGAAGAATCTAGTTTCCTCGGACCTGTGGGCTAGCTGCAGCGGCTCTCTTGTAGACCTCTCGATGGCGGGTGTTGCTCCATGCCGTGGGTCAGTTTGAGGTCTGTCCCGCACACCTTACCGTGGAGCCCAACTGTGAGGCTGCAGGTCCCCGTCTTCTCGCAGAGTTCACTGGAAGGTAAGAGGTGAGCCCAACCACACAAGGCCACGTAAGGCCTCTGCGACTCATTGAAGGCCATCGTGTCTTCCCTTGGCCTCCTGGGAACCCCCTGGCCCCAGGATGCAGCTTCCGTAGCCCAGGGCAACCGGCGGAGGGGGGCGGGCGGGGCTGCAGGAGGGTGGAACGCCGAGGTCACAGAGGGTGTGGGTGTGGCCACCTCTGCTGTGACTGAACCAAGGGCAGGGGGGCAGGGCGTCCAGGGCAGGGCCCTCAGAGCCCGGTAGGCCCAGGGGGGCGGCGCAAGCACCTAGGCCCAGGCCGAAGAGCGCCTTCTTGGTCTGCGCGGCAGGCCGGCCTCTCGCCTTGCCACTCAGGCCGCCCTCCCACTTGAAGTGTGTGTGGCACGCGTCCGCGGAGTACACCTCGCTGCACAGGTAGCCGTGGGACTGGGCGTCGTAGCTTCCTGCGGGGCGGCCGGAGGTCCCGCAGGCGGGTGGGTCCCTGGCACAGACGCGCGGAGCGGCTCCCGCCCGGCCCCCCTGAGAACCGTCGCCGTTCCGTAAGGCGGGGCGCCTGCTTCAGAATGTAAATCACGTGTCCGCTCTATGGATACGCTGTTTAGTTTACCAGGCAAGACTTTCTTGGTGAAAGAAGCAGCGTTGGCTTGCATTCTCGAGCAGGCTTCTCATCTGGCTGTGCCCTGGTACGCTCTCTCTGGGTGTGCTAGTCCGCAGGGCAGGGCATCCCCTGGGCAGGGTGGAGCGTGATCTCTGCGGCCTCGTCCTGCAGCTCCTTCCTTTCATTCTCAATCATCCTGCCCACGGTGGCCTCCTCTCAGGCCTGCATACTTACAACGGCGCATTGCCCGTGCTGCCCCTCTGCAGGAAGTGTCCCTCTGTTTAGTTTGCAGCTGACTGATGCCGCCTCACCCTTCTCATCTCTTCTCAGGTGTCACTTGGTCAAGAAAGCGTCCCCTTACCTACTCAACTCATCACGTCCCCCTACCGTAGCTCACATGACACCACGCACCTCTCGCTTATGGCCGTCGTCGCCTTTCACATCCAGTTTCAGGTAGGTAAGTTTACGCCGTGGTCCGTGAGGAAGAAGAGATCACGCCTGTTTTGCTTACTCTTGATTCCCAGCGACTAGCCCGGTTACTGATAACCTCTGTTAGAGGAGAGAAAGGAATGCACCCAATCCCTGGTGAAGCCCTGACCGTTTTCCTTTCTAGTGTCCCTCGTACTCCTCCCTGCCATCTGTGTCGCCCTTACTCCGCGTCTACCGTTTATGAGTTTACACCTGGGTTACGGTGACTGCTTCGGAGAATCGCATGCCTTTCTACCTCCCTCGCTGCGACCTCTCCCACGCCTCCCAGGGCTCTTGGGTTATGCCCTTGCCCTCTTCCGAGCCGTCCGTGGCACCCGCTGTCATACCCATACGGCCAAGCTCCTAAGACTGACACTCTAGGCCCTCCGTAATCTGGCTTCAGTTTCACTTTCTAGACGTTTCAAGGAAGAGCGGGGTCTAAATATCTGTGCACCTCTGCTCCGTTTCATATCTACCCACGAGGTTAATTTTTTTGTTTCTTCCAGTCCACCTATTTTGGACCTCCTTCTCTGCGAAGACTTCACTGAGAATCCAAGCGATTTGTGGATCCCTTCTCTCCCCTGAAGCTGTAAACAGTTTAACAAGACATGTGCGGAACTGCCGTAAGGTAATCTACATCTTGTCTCCCTCTCTGGTATCTAACCTCCCCGCGAGTGGGGGTACGTCTCCGTGTTCTGTGCGGTTTTCAGCACAGTACTCTCTACACGTAGTGGATATTTGCTTTGGTAAGTGAACGAATAAGTGAATGAGTCACCAAGATAAGGGTATTGTCTCATTCTTTCTCGCTTTTTCCACTTTCAAGTTTCTTTAGTTAGTTTCCTCAGACAAAAGGTTTCTTTGTAGCTACACAGTGGCCAGGTCCACAGAATGTTGCAGATAGCTGCTGAAAACATCCCTCCTCCACTTGAGAATGGCTTGCTCTCCCTCTCAAGCGGAGAGAGCTGGGATTCGATATTTAATTAAGTGCCTCTGTTCACTTGGCATTTAGAGGCACTAGGGGGCGTTAGTGCTCTACAGCCGGTGAAATGCCTGTTTCGTTTGTGATTTTCCTTTGTGGAAAACAACTATCCACAGAGTGTTTTGTGCCAATTTTCCATCCTTTTAGATTGTCGGAAAGCATTTTACCTACGTAGAAACAGAAAACGAATAGAAAGAGCGTTGCTTTGCGTTTAATAAAAGCTTAGGGCGGTCTCGGTGGTACGTTAGTGAAGTTATCTGGGGACACCTTAGCCACGTACATTGTGTTGGAGAGGCACCGAGAATTCAGGAGTTCTCAAAGTTCGAGGACACAGTTGCCTTACACGTAGGCTCGGTGGCAGCCGTGGACATGGCAGTGATTTGGAGAATGTTGTATTAGTCGGCTCTTGCTGTGATAATGCTTTGCAACAAATCTCCCCAAAACTCACTTACGTAAAGAAGAATCTAGTTTTCTCGGACCTGTGGGCTAGCTGCAGCGGCTCTCTTGTAGACCTCTCGATGGCGGGTGTTGCTCCATGCCGTGGGTCAGTTTGAGGTCTGTCCCGCACACCTTACCGTGGAGCCCAACTGTGAGGCTGCAGGTCCCCGTCTTCTCGCAGAGTTCACTGGAAGGTAAGAGGTGAGCCCAACCACACAAGGCCACGTAAGGCCTCTGCGACTCATTGAAGGCCATCGTGTCTTCCCTTGGCCTCCTGGGAACCCCCTGGCCCCAGGATGCAGCTTCCGTAGCCCAGGGCAACCGGCGGAGGGGGGCGGGCGGGGCTGCAGGAGGGTGGAACGCAGAGGTCACAGAGGGTGTGGGTGTGGCCACCTCTGCTGTGACTGAACCAAGGGCAGGGGGGCAGGGGGTCCAGGGCAGGGCCCTCAGAGCCCGGTAGGCCCAGGGGGGCGGCGCAAGCACCTAGGCCCAGGCCGAAGAGCGCCTTCTTGGTCTGCGCGGCAGGCCGGCCTCTCGCCTTGCCACTCAGGCCGCCCTCCCACTTGAAGTGTGTGTGGCACGCGTCCGCGGAGTACACCTCGCTGCACAGGTAGCCGTGGGACTGGGCGTCGTAGCTTCCTGCGGGGCGGCCGGAAGTCCCGCAGGCGGGTGGGTCCCTGGCACAGATGCGCGGAGCGGCTCCCGCCCGGCCCCCCGAGAACCGTCGCCGTTCCGTAAGGCAGGGCGCCTGCTTCAGAATGTAAATCACGTGTCCGCTCTATGGATACGCTGTTTAGTTTACCAGGCAAGACTTTCTTGGTGAAAGAAGCAGCGTTGGCTTGCATTCTCGAGCAGGCTTCTCATCTGGCTGTGCCCTGGTACGCTCTCTCTGGGTGTGCTATTCCGCAGGGCAGGGCATCCCCTGGGCAGGGTGGAGCGTGATCTCTGCGGCCTCGTCCTGCAGCTCCTTCCTTTCATTCTCAATCATCCTGCCCACGGTGGCCTCCTCTCAGGCCTGCATACTTACAACGGCGCATTGCCCGTGCTGCCCCTCTGCAGGAAGTGTCCCTCTGTTTAGTTTGCAGCTGACTGATGCCGCCTCACCCTTCTCATCTCTTCTCAGGTGTCACTTGGTCAAGAAAGCGTCCCCTTACCTACTCAACTCATCACGTCCCCCTACCGTAGCTCACGTGACACCACGCACCTCTCGCTTATGGCCGTCGTCGCCTTTCACATCCAGTTTCAGGTAGGTAAGTTTACGCCGTGGTCCGTGAGGAAGAAGAGATCACGCCTGTTTTGCTTACTCTTGATTCCCAGCGACTAGCCCGGTTACTGATAACCTCTGTTAGAGGAGAGAAAGGAATGCACCCAATCCCTGGTGAAGCCCTGACCGTTTTCCTTTCTAGTGTCCCTCGTACTCCTCCCTGCCATCTGTGTCGCCCTTACTCCGCGTCTACCGTTTATGAGTTTACACCTGGGTTATGGTGACTGCTTCGGAGAATCGCATGCCTTTCTACCTCCCTCGCTGCGACCTCTCCCACGCCTCCCAGGGCTCTTGGGTTATGCCCTTGCCCTCTTCCGAGCCGTCCGTGGCACCCGCTGTCATACCCATACGGCCAAGCTCCTAAGACTGACACTCTAGGCCCTCCGTAATTTGGCTTCAGTTTCACTTTCTAGACGTTTCAAGGAAGAGCGGGGTCTAAATATCTGTGCACCTCTGCTCCGTTTCATATCTACCCACGAGGTTAATTTTTTTGTTTCTTCCAGTCCACCTATTTTGGACCTCCTTCTCTGCGAAGACTTCACTGAGAATCCAAGCGATTTGTGGATCCCTTCTCTCCCCTGAAGCTGTAAACAGTTTAACAAGACATGTGCGGAACTGCCGTAAGGTAATCTACATCTTGTCTCCCTCTCTGGTATCTAACATCCCCGCGAGTGGGGATACGTCTCCGTGTTCTGTGCGGTTTTCAGCACAGTACTCTCTACACGTAGTGGATATTTGCTTTGGTAAGTGAACGAATAAGTGAATGAGTCACCAAGATAAGGGTATTGTCTCATTCTTTCTCGCTTTTTCCACTTTCAAGTTTCTTTAGTTAGTTTCCTCAGACAAAAGGTTTCTTTGTAGCTACACAGTGGCCAGGTCCACAGAATGTTGCAGATAGCTGCTGAAAACATCCCTCCTCCACTTGAGAATGGCTTGCTCTCCCTCTCAAGCGGAGAGAGCTGGGATTCGATATTTAATTAAGTGCCTCTGTTCACTTGGCATTTAGAGGCACTAGGGGGCGTTAGTGCTCTACAGCCGGTGAAATGCCTGTTTCGTTTGTGATTTTCCTTTGTGGAAAACAACTATCCACAGAGTGTTTTGTGCCAATTTTCCATCCTTTTAGATTGTCGGAAAGCATTTTACCTACGTAGAAACAGAAAACGAATAGAAAGAGCGTTGCTTTGCGTTTAATAAAAGCTTAGGGTGGTCTCGGTGGTACGTTAGTGAAGTTATCTGGGGACACCTTAGCCACGTACATTGTGTTGGAGAGGCACCGAGAATTCAGGAGTTCTCAAAGTTCGAGGACACAGTTGCCTTACACGTAGGCTCGGTGGCAGCCGTGGACATGGCAGTGATTTGGAGAATGTTGTATTAGTCGGCTCTTGCTGTGATAATGCTTTGCAACAAATCTCCCCAAAACTCACTTACGTAAAGAAGAATCTAGTTTCCTCGGACCTGTGGGCTAGCTGCAGCGGCTCTCTTGTAGACCTCTCGATGGCGGGTGTTGCTCCATGCCGTGGGTCAGTTTGAGGTCTGTCCCGCACACCTTACCGTGGAGCCCAACTGTGAGGCTGCAGGTCCCCGTCTTCTCGCAGAGTTCACTGGAAGGTAAGAGGTGAGCCCAACCACACAAGGCCACGTAAGGCCTCTGCGACTCATTGAAGGCCATCGTGTCTTCCCTTGGCCTCCTGGGAACCCCCTGGCCCCAGGATGCAGCTTCCGTAGCCCAGGGCAACCGGCGGAGGGGGGCGGGCGGGGCTGCAGGAGGGTGGAACGCCGAGGTCACAGAGGGTGTGGGTGTGGCCACCTCTGCTGTGACTGAACCAAGGGCAGGGGGGCAGGGGGTCCAGGGCAGGGCCCTCAGAGCCCGGTAGGCCCAGGGGGGCGGCGCAAGCACCTAGGCCCAGGCCGAAGAGCGCCTTCTTGGTCTGCGCGGCAGGCCGGCCTCTCGCCTTGCCACTCAGGCCGCCCTCCCACTTGAAGTGTGTGTGGCACGCGTCCGCGGAGTACACCTCGCTGCACAGGTAGCCGTGGGACTGGGCGTCGTAGCTTCCTGCGGGGCGGCCGGAGGTCCCGCAGGCGGGTGGGTCCCTGGCACAGACGCGCGGAGCGGCTCCCGCCCGGCCCCCCTGAGAACCGTCGCCGTTCCGTAAGGCGGGGCGCCTGCTTCAGAATGTAAATCACGTGTCCGCTCTATGGATACGCTGTTTAGTTTACCAGGCAAGACTTTCTTGGTGAAAGAAGCAGCGTTGGCTTGCATTCTCGAGCAGGCTTCTCATCTGGCTGTGCCCTGGTACGCTCTCTCTGGGTGTGCTAGTCCGCAGGGCAGGGCATCCCCTGGGCAGGGTGGAGCGTGATCTCTGCGGCCTCGTCCTGCAGCTCCTTCCTTTCATTCTCAATCATCCTGCCCACGGTGGCCTCCTCTCAGGCCTGCATACTTACAACGGCGCATTGCCCGTGCTGCCCCTCTGCAGGAAGTGTCCCTCTGTTTAGTTTGCAGCTGACTGATGCCGCCTCACCCTTCTCATCTCTTCTCAGGTGTCACTTGGTCAAGAAAGCGTCCCCTTACCTACTCAACTCATCACGTCCCCCTACCGTAGCTCACGTGACACCACGCACCTCTCGCTTATGGCCGTCGTCGCCTTTCACATCCAGTTTCAGGTAGGTAAGTTTACCCCGTGGTCCGTGAGGAAGAAGAGATCACGCCTGTTTTGCTTACTCTTGATTCCCAGCGACTAGCCCGGTTACTGATAACCTCTGTTAGAGGAGAGAAAGGAATGCACCCAATCCCTGGTGAAGCCCTGACCGTTTTCCTTTCTAGTGTCCCTCGTACTCCTCCCTGCCATCTGTGTCGCCCTTACTCCGCGTCTACCGTTTATGAGTTTACACCTGGGTTACGGTGACTGCTTCGGAGAATCGCATGCCTTTCTACCTCCCTCGCTGCGACCTCTCCCACGCCTCCCAGGGCTCTTGGGTTATGCCCTTGCCCTCTTCCGAGCCGTCCGTGGCACCCGCTGTCATCCCCATACGGCCAAGCTCCTAAGACTGACACTCTAGGCCCTCCGTAATTTGGCTTCAGTTTCACTTTCTAGACGTTTCAAGGAAGAGCGGGGTCTAAATATCTGTGCACCTCTGCTCCGTTTCATATCTACCCACGAGGTTAATTTTTTTGTTTCTTCCAGTCCACCTATTTTGGACCTCCTTCTCTGCGAAGACTTCACTGAGAATCCAAGCGATTTGTGGATCCCTTCTCTCCCCTGAAGCTGTAAACAGTTTAACAAGACATGTGCGGAACTGCCGTAAGGTAATCTACATCTTGTCTCCCTCTCTGGTATCTAACATCCCCGCGAGTGGGGATACGTCTCCGTGTTCTGTGCGGTTTTCAGCACAGTACTCTCTACACGTAGTGGATATTTGCTTTGGTAAGTGAACGAATAAGTGAATGAGTCACCAAGATAAGGGTATTGTCTCATTCTTTCTCGCTTTTTCCACTTTCAAGTTTCTTTAGTTAGTTTCCTCAGACAAAAGGTTTCTTTGTAGCTACACAGTGGCCAGGTCCACAGAATGTTGCAGATAGCTGCTGAAAACATCCCTCCTCCACTTGAGAATGGCTTGCTCTCCCTCTCAAGCGGAGAGAGCTGGGATTCGATATTTAATTAAGTGCCTCTGTTCACTTGGCATTTAGAGGCACTAGGGGGCGTTAGTGCTCTACAGCCGGTGAAATGCCTGTTTCGTTTGTGATTTTCCTTTGTGGAAAACAACTATCCACAGAGTGTTTTGTGCCAATTTTCCATCCTTTTAGATTGTCGGAAAGCATTTTACCTACGTAGAAACAGAAAACGAATAGAAAGAGCGTTGCTTTGCGTTTAATAAAAGCTTAGGGTGGTCTCGGTGGTACGTTAGTGAAGTTATCTGGGGACACCTTAGCCACGTACATTGTGTTGGAGAGGCACCGAGAATTCAGGAGTTCTCAAAGTTCGAGGACACAGTTGCCTTACACGTAGGCTCGGTGGCAGCCGTGGACATGGCAGTGATTTGGAGAATGTTGTATTAGTCGGCTCTTGCTGTGATAATGCTTTGCAACAAATCTCCCCAAAACTCACTTACGTAAAGAAGAATCTAGTTTCCTCGGACCTGTGGGCTAGCTGCAGCGGCTCTCTTGTAGACCTCTCGATGGCGGGTGTTGCTCCATGCCGTGGGTCAGTTTGAGGTCTGTCCCGCACACCTTACCGTGGAGCCCAACTGTGAGGCTGCAGGTCCCCGTCTTCTCGCAGAGTTCACTGGAAGGTAAGAGGTGAGCCCAACCACACAAGGCCACGTAAGGCCTCTGCGACTCATTGAAGGCCATCGTGTCTTCCCTTGGCCTCCTGGGAACCCCCTGGCCCCAGGATGCAGCTTCCGTAGCCCAGGGCAACCGGCGGAGGGGGGCGGGCGGGGCTGCAGGAGGGTGGAACGCCGAGGTCACAGAGGGTGTGGGTGTGGCCACCTCTGCTGTGACTGAACCAAGGGCAGGGGGGCAGGGCGTCCAGGGCAGGGCCCTCAGAGCCCGGTAGGCCCAGGGGGGCGGCGCAAGCACCTAGGCCCAGGCCGAAGAGCGCCTTCTTGGTCTGCGCGGCAGGCCGGCCTCTCGCCTTGCCACTCAGGCCGCCCTCCCACTTGAAATGTGTGTGGCACGCGTCCGCGGAGTACACCTCGCTGCACAGGTAGCCGTGGGACTGGGCGTCGTAGCTTCCTGCGGGGCGGCCGGAGGTCCCGCAGGCGGGTGGGTCCCTGGCACAGACGCGCGGAGCGGCTCCCGCCCGGCCCCCCTGAGAACCGTCGCCGTTCCGTAAGGCGGGGCGCCTGCTTCAGAATGTAAATCACGTGTCCGCTCTATGGATACGCTGTTTAGTTTACCAGGCAAGACTTTCTTGGTGAAAGAAGCAGCGTTGGCTTGCATTCTCGAGCAGGCTTCTCATCTGGCTGTGCCCTGGTACGCTCTCTCTGGGTGTGCTAGTCCGCAGGGCAGGGCATCCCCTGGGCAGGGTGGAGCGTGATCTCTGCGGCCTCGTCCTGCAGCTCCTTCCTTTCATTCTCAATCATCCTGCCCACGGTGGCCTCCTCTCAGGCCTGCATACTTACAACGGCGCATTGCCCGTGCTGCCCCTCTGCAGGAAGTGTCCCTCTGTTTAGTTTGCAGCTGACTGATGCCGCCTCACCCTTCTCATCTCTTCTCAGGTGTCACTTGGTCAAGAAAGCGTCCCCTTACCTACTCAACTCATCACGTCCCCCTACCGTAGCTCACGTGACACCACGCACCTCTCGCTTATGGCCGTCGTCGCCTTTCACATCCAGTTTCAGGTAGGTAAGTTTACCCCGTGGTCCGTGAGGAAGAAGAGATCACGCCTGTTTTGCTTACTCTTGATTCCCAGCGACTAGCCCGGTTACTGATAACCTCTGTTAGAGGAGAGAAAGGAATGCACCCAATCCCTGGTGAAGCCCTGACCGTTTTCCTTTCTAGTGTCCCTCGTACTCCTCCCTGCCATCTGTGTCGCCCTTACTCCGCGTCTACCGTTTATGAGTTTACACCTGGGTTACGGTGACTGCTTCGGAGAATCGCATGCCTTTCTACCTCCCTCGCTGCGACCTCTCCCACGCCTCCCAGGGCTCTTGGGTTATGCCCTTGCCCTCTTCCGAGCCGTCCGTGGCACCCGCTGTCATCCCCATACGGCCAAGCTCCTAAGACTGACACTCTAGGCCCTCCGTAATTTGGCTTCAGTTTCACTTTCTAGACGTTTCAAGGAAGAGCGGGGTCTAAATATCTGTGCACCTCTGCTCCGTTTCATATCTACCCACGAGGTTAATTTTTTTGTTTCTTCCAGTCCACCTATTTTGGACCTCCTTCTCTGCGAAGACTTCACTGAGAATCCAAGCGATTTGTGGATCCCTTCTCTCCCCTGAAGCTGTAAACAGTTTAACAAGACATGTGCGGAACTGCCGTAAGGTAATCTACATCTTGTCTCCCTCTCTGGTATCTAACATCCCCGCGAGTGGGGATACGTCTCCGTGTTCTGTGCGGTTTTCAGCACAGTACTCTCTACACGTAGTGGATATTTGCTTTGGTAAGTGAACGAATAAGTGAATGAGTCACCAAGATAAGGGTATTGTCTCATTCTTTCTCGCTTTTTCCACTTTCAAGTTTCTTTAGTTAGTTTCCTCAGACAAAAGGTTTCTTTGTAGCTACACAGTGGCCAGGTCCACAGAATGTTGCAGATAGCTGCTGAAAACATCCCTCCTCCACTTGAGAATGGCTTGCTCTCCCTCTCAAGCGGAGAGAGCTGGGATTCGATATTTAATTAAGTGCCTCTGTTCACTTGGCATTTAGAGGCACTAGGGGGCGTTAGTGCTCTACAGCCGGTGAAATGCCTGTTTCGTTTGTGATTTTCCTTTGTGGAAAACAACTATCCACAGAGTGTTTTGTGCCAATTTTCCATCCTTTTAGATTGTCGGAAAGCATTTTACCTACGTAGAAACAGAAAACGAATAGAAAGAGCGTTGCTTTGCGTTTAATAAAAGCTTAGGGTGGTCTCGGTGGTACGTTAGTGAAGTTATCTGGGGACACCTTAGCCACGTACATTGTGTTGGAGAGGCACCGAGAATTCAGGAGTTCTCAAAGTTCGAGGACACAGTTGCCTTACACGTAGGCTCGGTGGCAGCCGTGGACATGGCAGTGATTTGGAGAATGTTGTATTAGTCGGCTCTTGCTGTGATAATGCTTTGCAACAAATCTCCCCAAAACTCACTTACGTAAAGAAGAATCTAGTTTCCTCGGACCTGTGGGC
The DNA here is from genome assembly GCF_039906515.1 of Pseudorca crassidens. Lineage (NCBI taxonomy): Eukaryota > Metazoa > Chordata > Mammalia > Artiodactyla > Delphinidae > Pseudorca > Pseudorca crassidens. The sequence goes on from NC_090297.1 coordinate 154,435,893, forward strand.
TAGCTGCAGCGGCTCTCTTGTAGACCTCTCGATGGCGGGTGTTGCTCCATGCCGTGGGTCAGTTTGAGGTCTGTCCCGCACACCTTACCGTGGAGCCCAACTGTGAGGCTGCAGGTCCCCGTCTTCTCGCAGAGTTCACTGGAAGGTAAGAGGTGAGCCCAACCACACAAGGCCACGTAAGGCCTCTGCGACTCATTGAAGGCCATCGTGTCTTCCCTTGGCCTCCTGGGAACCCCCTGGCCCCAGGATGCAGCTTCCGTAGCCCAGGGCAACCGGCGGAGGGGGGCGGGCGGGGCTGCAGGAGGGTGGAACGCCGAGGTCACAGAGGGTGTGGGTGTGGCCACCTCTGCTGTGACTGAACCAAGGGCAGGGGGGCAGGGCGTCCAGGGCAGGGCCCTCAGAGCCCGGTAGGCCCAGGGGGGCGGCGCAAGCACCTAGGCCCAGGCCGAAGAGCGCCTTCTTGGTCTGCGCGGCAGGCCGGCCTCTCGCCTTGCCACTCAGGCCGCCCTCCCACTTGAAGTGTGTGTGGCACGCGTCCGCGGAGTACACCTCGCTGCACAGGTAGCCGTGGGACTGGGCGTCGTAGCTTCCTGCGGGGCGGCCGGAGGTCCCGCAGGCGGGTGGGTCCCTGGCACAGACGCGCGGAGCGGCTCCCGCCCGGCCCCCCTGAGAACCGTCGCCGTTCCGTAAGGCGGGGCGCCTGCTTCAGAATGTAAATCACGTGTCCGCTCTATGGATACGCTGTTTAGTTTACCAGGCAAGACTTTCTTGGTGAAAGAAGCAGCGTTGGCTTGCATTCTCGAGCAGGCTTCTCATCTGGCTGTGCCCTGGTACGCTCTCTCTGGGTGTGCTAGTCCGCAGGGCAGGGCATCCCCTGGGCAGGGTGGAGCGTGATCTCTGCGGCCTCGTCCTGCAGCTCCTTCCTTTCATTCTCAATCATCCTGCCCACGGTGGCCTCCTCTCAGGCCTGCATACTTACAACGGCGCATTGCCCGTGCTGCCCCTCTGCAGGAAGTGTCCCTCTGTTTAGTTTGCAGCTGACTGATGCCGCCTCACCCTTCTCATCTCTTCTCAGGTGTCACTTGGTCAAGAAAGCGTCCCCTTACCTACTCAACTCATCACGTCCCCCTACCGTAGCTCACGTGACACCACGCACCTCTCGCTTATGGCCGTCGTCGCCTTTCACATCCAGTTTCAGGTAGGTAAGTTTACCCCGTGGTCCGTGAGGAAGAAGAGATCACGCCTGTTTTGCTTACTCTTGATTCCCAGCGACTAGCCCGGTTACTGATAACCTCTGTTAGAGGAGAGAAAGGAATGCACCCAATCCCTGGTGAAGCCCTGACCGTTTTCCTTTCTAGTGTCCCTCGTACTCCTCCCTGCCATCTGTGTCGCCCTTACTCCGCGTCTACCGTTTATGAGTTTACACCTGGGTTACGGTGACTGCTTCGGAGAATCGCATGCCTTTCTACCTCCCTCGCTGCGACCTCTCCCACGCCTCCCAGGGCTCTTGGGTTATGCCCTTGCCCTCTTCCGAGCCGTCCGTGGCACCCGCTGTCATCCCCATACGGCCAAGCTCCTAAGACTGACACTCTAGGCCCTCCGTAATTTGGCTTCAGTTTCACTTTCTAGACGTTTCAAGGAAGAGCGGGGTCTAAATATCTGTGCACCTCTGCTCCGTTTCATATCTACCCACGAGGTTAATTTTTTTGTTTCTTCCAGTCCACCTATTTTGGACCTCCTTCTCTGCGAAGACTTCACTGAGAATCCAAGCGATTTGTGGATCCCTTCTCTCCCCTGAAGCTGTAAACAGTTTAACAAGACATGTGCGGAACTGCCGTAAGGTAATCTACATCTTGTCTCCCTCTCTGGTATCTAACATCCCCGCGAGTGGGGATACGTCTCCGTGTTCTGTGCGGTTTTCAGCACAGTACTCTCTACACGTAGTGGATATTTGCTTTGGTAAGTGAACGAATAAGTGAATGAGTCACCAAGATAAGGGTATTGTCTCATTCTTTCTCGCTTTTTCCACTTTCAAGTTTCTTTAGTTAGTTTCCTCAGACAAAAGGTTTCTTTGTAGCTACACAGTGGCCAGGTCCACAGAATGTTGCAGATAGCTGCTGAAAACATCCCTCCTCCACTTGAGAATGGCTTGCTCTCCCTCTCAAGCGGAGAGAGCTGGGATTCGATATTTAATTAAGTGCCTCTGTTCACTTGGCATTTAGAGGCACTAGGGGGCGTTAGTGCTCTACAGCCGGTGAAATGCCTGTTTCGTTTGTGATTTTCCTTTGTGGAAAACAACTATCCACAGAGTGTTTTGTGCCAATTTTCCATCCTTTTAGATTGTCGGAAAGCATTTTACCTACGTAGAAACAGAAAACGAATAGAAAGAGCGTTGCTTTGCGTTTAATAAAAGCTTAGGGTGGTCTCGGTGGTACGTTAGTGAAGTTATCTGGGGACACCTTAGCCACGTACATTGTGTTGGAGAGGCACCGAGAATTCAGGAGTTCTCAAAGTTCGAGGACACAGTTGCCTTACACGTAGGCTCGGTGGCAGCCGTGGACATGGCAGTGATTTGGAGAATGTTGTATTAGTCGGCTCTTGCTGTGATAATGCTTTGCAACAAATCTCCCCAAAACTCACTTACGTAAAGAAGAATCTAGTTTTCTCGGACCTGTGGGCTAGCTGCAGCGGCTCTCTTGTAGACCTCTCGATGGCGGGTGTTGCTCCATGCCGTGGGTCAGTTTGAGGTCTGTCCCGCACACCTTACCGTGGAGCCCAACTGTGAGGCTGCAGGTCCCCGTCTTCTCGCAGAGTTCACTGGAAGGTAAGAGGTGAGCCCAACCACACAAGGCCACGTAAGGCCTCTGCGACTCATTGAAGGCCATCGTGTCTTCCCTTGGCCTCCTGGGAACCCCCTGGCCCCAGGATGCAGCTTCCGTAGCCCAGGGCAACCGGCGGAGGGGGGCGGGCGGGGCTGCAGGAGGGTGGAACGCCGAGGTCACAGAGGGTGTGGGTGTGGCCACCTCTGCTGTGACTGAACCAAGGGCAGGGGGGCAGGGCGTCCAGGGCAGGGCCCTCAGAGCCCGGTAGGCCCAGGGGGGCGGCGCAAGCACCTAGGCCCAGGCCGAAGAGCGCCTTCTTGGTCTGCGCGGCAGGCCGGCCTCTCGCCTTGCCACTCAGGCCGCCCTCCCACTTGAAATGTGTGTGGCACGCGTCCGCGGAGTACACCTCGCTGCACAGGTAGCCGTGGGACTGGGCGTCGTAGCTTCCTGCGGGGCGGCCGGAGGTCCCGCAGGCGGGTGGGTCCCTGGCACAGACGCGCGGAGCGGCTCCCGCCCGGCCCCCCTGAGAACCGTCGCCGTTCCGTAAGGCGGGGCGCCTGCTTCAGAATGTAAATCACGTGTCCGCTCTATGGATACGCTGTTTAGTTTACCAGGCAAGACTTTCTTGGTGAAAGAAGCAGCGTTGGCTTGCATTCTCGAGCAGGCTTCTCATCTGGCTGTGCCCTGGTACGCTCTCTCTGGGTGTGCTAGTCCGCAGGGCAGGGCATCCCCTGGGCAGGGTGGAGCGTGATCTCTGCGGCCTCGTCCTGCAGCTCCTTCCTTTCATTCTCAATCATCCTGCCCACGGTGGCCTCCTCTCAGGCCTGCATACTTACAACGGCGCATTGCCCGTGCTGCCCCTCTGCAGGAAGTGTCCCTCTGTTTAGTTTGCAGCTGACTGATGCCGCCTCACCCTTCTCATCTCTTCTCAGGTGTCACTTGGTCAAGAAAGCGTCCCCTTACCTACTCAACTCATCACGTCCCCCTACCGTAGCTCACGTGACACCACGCACCTCTCGCTTATGGCCGTCGTCGCCTTTCACATCCAGTTTCAGGTAGGTAAGTTTACCCCGTGGTCCGTGAGGAAGAAGAGATCACGCCTGTTTTGCTTACTCTTGATTCCCAGCGACTAGCCCGGTTACTGATAACCTCTGTTAGAGGAGAGAAAGGAATGCACCCAATCCCTGGTGAAGCCCTGACCGTTTTCCTTTCTAGTGTCCCTCGTACTCCTCCCTGCCATCTGTGTCGCCCTTACTCCGCGTCTACCGTTTATGAGTTTACACCTGGGTTACGGTGACTGCTTCGGAGAATCGCATGCCTTTCTACCTCCCTCGCTGCGACCTCTCCCACGCCTCCCAGGGCTCTTGGGTTATGCCCTTGCCCTCTTCCGAGCCGTCCGTGGCACCCGCTGTCATCCCCATACGGCCAAGCTCCTAAGACTGACACTCTAGGCCCTCCGTAATTTGGCTTCAGTTTCACTTTCTAGACGTTTCAAGGAAGAGCGGGGTCTAAATATCTGTGCACCTCTGCTCCGTTTCATATCTACCCACGAGGTTAATTTTTTTGTTTCTTCCAGTCCACCTATTTTGGACCTCCTTCTCTGCGAAGACTTCACTGAGAATCCAAGCGATTTGTGGATCCCTTCTCTCCCCTGAAGCTGTAAACAGTTTAACAAGACATGTGCGGAACTGCCGTAAGGTAATCTACATCTTGTCTCCCTCTCTGGTATCTAACATCCCCGCGAGTGGGGATACGTCTCCGTGTTCTGTGCGGTTTTCAGCACAGTACTCTCTACACGTAGTGGATATTTGCTTTGGTAAGTGAACGAATAAGTGAATGAGTCACCAAGATAAGGGTATTGTCTCATTCTTTCTCGCTTTTTCCACTTTCAAGTTTCTTTAGTTAGTTTCCTCAGACAAAAGGTTTCTTTGTAGCTACACAGTGGCCAGGTCCACAGAATGTTGCAGATAGCTGCTGAAAACATCCCTCCTCCACTTGAGAATGGCTTGCTCTCCCTCTCAAGCGGAGAGAGCTGGGATTCGATATTTAATTAAGTGCCTCTGTTCACTTGGCATTTAGAGGCACTAGGGGGCGTTAGTGCTCTACAGCCGGTGAAATGCCTGTTTCGTTTGTGATTTTCCTTTGTGGAAAACAACTATCCACAGAGTGTTTTGTGCCAATTTTCCATCCTTTTAGATTGTCGGAAAGCATTTTACCTACGTAGAAACAGAAAACGAATAGAAAGAGCGTTGCTTTGCGTTTAATAAAAGCTTAGGGTGGTCTCGGTGGTACGTTAGTGAAGTTATCTGGGGACACCTTAGCCACGTACATTGTGTTGGAGAGGCACCGAGAATTCAGGAGTTCTCAAAGTTCGAGGACACAGTTGCCTTACACGTAGGCTCGGTGGCAGCCGTGGACATGGCAGTGATTTGGAGAATGTTGTATTAGTCGGCTCTTGCTGTGATAATGCTTTGCAACAAATCTCCCCAAAACTCACTTACGTAAAGAAGAATCTAGTTTCCTCGGACCTGTGGGCTAGCTGCAGCGGCTCTCTTGTAGACCTCTCGATGGCGGGTGTTGCTCCATGCCGTGGGTCAGTTTGAGGTCTGTCCCGCACACCTTACCGTGGAGCCCAACTGTGAGGCTGCAGGTCCCCGTCTTCTCGCAGAGTTCACTGGAAGGTAAGAGGTGAGCCCAACCACACAAGGCCACGTAAGGCCTCTGCGACTCATTGAAGGCCATCGTGTCTTCCCTTGGCCTCCTGGGAACCCCCTGGCCCCAGGATGCAGCTTCCGTAGCCCAGGGCAACCGGCGGAGGGGGGCGGGCGGGGCTGCAGGAGGGTGGAACGCCGAGGTCACAGAGGGTGTGGGTGTGGCCACCTCTGCTGTGACTGAACCAAGGGCAGGGGGGCAGGGCGTCCAGGGCAGGGCCCTCAGAGCCCGGTAGGCCCAGGGGGGCGGCGCAAGCACCTAGGCCCAGGCCGAAGAGCGCCTTCTTGGTCTGCGCGGCAGGCCGGCCTCTCGCCTTGCCACTCAGGCCGCCCTCCCACTTGAAGTGTGTGTGGCACGCGTCCGCGGAGTACACCTCGCTGCACAGGTAGCCGTGGGACTGGGCGTCGTAGCTTCCTGCGGGGCGGCCGGAGGTCCCGCAGGCGGGTGGGTCCCTGGCACAGACGCGCGGAGCGGCTCCCGCCCGGCCCCCCTGAGAACCGTCGCCGTTCCGTAAGGCGGGGCACCTGCTTCAGAATGTAAATCACGTGTCCGCTCTATGGATACGCTGTTTAGTTTACCAGGCAAGACTTTCTTGGTGAAAGAAGCAGCGTTGGCTTGCATTCTCGAGCAGGCTTCTCATCTGGCTGTGCCCTGGTACGCTCTCTCTGGGTGTGCTAGTCCGCAGGGCAGGGCATCCCCTGGGCAGGGTGGAGCGTGATCTCTGCGGCCTCGTCCTGCAGCTCCTTCCTTTCATTCTCAATCATCCTGCCCACGGTGGCCTCCTCTCAGGCCTGCATACTTACAACGGCGCATTGCCCGTGCTGCCCCTCTGCAGGAAGTGTCCCTCTGTTTAGTTTGCAGCTGACTGATGCCGCCTCACCCTTCTCATCTCTTCTCAGGTGTCACTTGGTCAAGAAAGCGTCCCCTTACCTACTCAACTCATCACGTCCCCCTACCGTAGCTCACGTGACACCACGCACCTCTCGCTTATGGCCGTCGTCGCCTTTCACATCCAGTTTCAGGTAGGTAAGTTTACCCCGTGGTCCGTGAGGAAGAAGAGATCACGCCTGTTTTGCTTACTCTTGATTCCCAGCGACTAGCCCGGTTACTGATAACCTCTGTTAGAGGAGAGAAAGGAATGCACCCAATCCCTGGTGAAGCCCTGACCGTTTTCCTTTCTAGTGTCCCTCGTACTCCTCCCTGCCATCTGTGTCGCCCTTACTCCGCGTCTACCGTTTATGAGTTTACACCTGGGTTACGGTGACTGCTTCGGAGAATCGCATGCCTTTCTACCTCCCTCGCTGCGACCTCTCCCACGCCTCCCAGGGCTCTTGGGTTATGCCCTTGCCCTCTTCCGAGCCGTCCGTGGCACCCGCTGTCATCCCCATACGGCCAAGCTCCTAAGACTGACACTCTAGGCCCTCCGTAATTTGGCTTCAGTTTCACTTTCTAGACGTTTCAAGGAAGAGCGGGGTCTAAATATCTGTGCACCTCTGCTCCGTTTCATATCTACCCACGAGGTTAATTTTTTTGTTTCTTCCAGTCCACCTATTTTGGACCTCCTTCTCTGCGAAGACTTCACTGAGAATCCAAGCGATTTGTGGATCCCTTCTCTCCCCTGAAGCTGTAAACAGTTTAACAAGACATGTGCGGAACTGCCGTAAGGTAATCTACATCTTGTCTCCCTCTCTGGTATCTAACCTCCCCGCGAGTGGGGGTACGTCTCCGTGTTCTGTGCGGTTTTCAGCACAGTACTCTCTACACGTAGTGGATATTTGCTTTGGTAAGTGGACGAATAAGTGAATGAGTCACCAAGATAAGGGTATTGTCTTATTCTTTCTCGCTTTTTCCACTTTCAAATTTCTTTAGTTAGTTTCTTTAGACAAAAGGTTTCTTTGTAGCTACACAGTGGCCAGGTCCACAGAATGTTGCAGATAGCTGCTGAAAACATCCCTCCTCCACTTGAGAATGGCTTGCTCTCCCTCTCAAGTGGAGAGAGCTGGGATTCGATATTTAATTAAGTGCCTCTGTTCACTTGGCATTTAGAGGCACTAGGGGGCGTTAGTGCTCTACACCCGGTGCAATGCCTGTTTCCTTTGTGATTTTCCTTTGTGAAAAACAACTATCCACAGAGTGTTTTGTGCCAATTTTCCATCCTCTTAGATTGTCGGAAAGCATTTTACCTACGTAGAAACAGAAAACGAATAGAAAGAGCGTTGCTTTGCGTTTAATAAAAGCTTAGGGCGGTCTCGGTGGTACGTTAGTGAAGTTATCTGGGGACACCTTAGCCACGTACATTGTGTTGGAGAGGCACCGAGAATTCAGGAGTTCTCAAAGTTCGAGGACACAGTTGCCTTACACGTAGGCTCAGTGGCAGCCGTGGACATGGCAGTGATTTGGAGAATGTTGTATTAGTCGGCTCTTGCTGTGATAATGCTTTGCAACAAATCTCCCCAAAACTCACTTACGTAAAGAAGAATCTAGTTTCCTCGGACCTGTGGGCTAGCTGCAGCGGCTCTCTTGTAGACCTCTCGATGGCGGGTGTTGCTCCATGCCGTGGGTCAGTTTGAGGTCTGTCCCGCACACCTTACCGTGGAGCCCAACTGTGAGGCTGCAGGTCCCCGTCTTCTCGCAGAGTTCACTGGAAGGTAAGAGGTGAGCCCAACCACACAAGGCCACGTAAGGCCTCTGCGACTCATTGAAGGCCATCGTGTCTTCCCTTGGCCTCCTGGGAACCCCCTGGCCCCAGGATGCAGCTTCCGTAGCCCAGGGCAACCAGCGGAGGGGGGCGGGCGGGGCTGCAGGAGGGTGGAACGCCGAGGTCACAGAGGGTGTGGGTGTGGCCACCTCTGCTGTGACTGAACCAAGGGCAGGGGGGCAGGGCGTCCAGGGCAGGGCCCTCAGAGCCCGGTAGGCCCAGGGGGGCGGCGCAAGCACCTAGGCCCAGGCCGAAGAGCGCCTTCTTGGTCTGCGCGGCAGGCCGGCCTCTCGCCTTGCCACTCAGGCCGCCCTCCCACTTGAAGTGTGTGTGGCACGCGTCCGCGGAGTACACCTCGCTGCACAGGTAGCCGTGGGACTGGGCGTCGTAGCTTCCTGCGGGGCAGCCAGAGGTCCCGCAGGCGGGTGGGTCCCTGGCACAGACGCGCGGAGTGGCTCCCGCCCGGCCCCCCTGAGAACCGTCGCCGTTCCGTAAGGCGGGGCGCCTGCTTCAGAATGTAAATCACGTGTCCGCTCTATGGATACGCTGTTTAGTTTACCAGGCAAGACTTTCTTGGTGAAAGAAGCAGCGTTGGCTTGCATTCTCGAGCAGGCTTCTCATCTGGCTGTGCCCTGGTACGCTCTCTCTGGGTGTGCTAGTCCGCAGGGCAGGGCATCCCCTGGGCAGGGTGGAGCGTGATCTCTGCGGCCTCGTCCTGCAGCTCCTTCCTTTCATTCTCAATCATCCTGCCCACGGTGGCCTCCTCTCAGGCCTGCATACTTACAACGGCGCATTGCCCGTGCTGCCCCTCTGCAGGAAGTGTCCCTCTGTTTAGTTTGCAGCTGACTGATGCCGCCTCACCCTTCTCATCTCTTCTCAGGTGTCACTTGGTCAAGAAAGCGTCCCCTTACCTACTCAACTCATCACGTCCCCCTACCGTAGCTCACGTGACACCACGCACCTCTCGCTTATGGCCGTCGTCGCCTTTCACATCCAGTTTCAGGTAGGTAAGTTTACCCCGTGGTCCGTGAGGAAGAAGAGATCACCCTGTTTTGCTTACTCTTGATTCCCAGCGACTAGCCCGGTTACTGATAACCTCTGTTAGAGGAGAGAAAGGAATGCACCCAATCCCTGGTGAAGCCCTGACCGTTTTCCTTTCTAGTGTCCCTCGTACTCCTCCCTGCCATCTGTGTCGCCCTTGCTCCTCGTCTACCGTTTATGAGTTTACACCTGGGTTACGGTGACTGCTTCGGAGAATCGCATGCCTTTCTACCTCCCTCGCTGCGACCTCTCCTACGCCTCCCAGGGCTCTTGGGTTATGCCCTTGCCCTCTTCCGAGCCGTCCGTGGCACCCGCTGTCATCCCCATACGGCCAAGCTCCTAAGACTGACACTCTAGGCCCTCCGTAATTTGGCTTCAGTTTCACTTTCTAGACGTTTCAAGGAAGAGCGGGGTCTAAATATCTGTGCACCTCTGCTCCGTTTCATATCTACCCACGAGGTTAATTTTTTTGTTTCTTCCAGTCCACCTATTTTGGACCTCCTTCTCTGCGAAGACTTCACTGAGAATCCAAGCGATTTGTGGATCCCTTCTCTCCCCTGAAGCTGTAAACAGTTTAACAAGACATGTGCGGAACTGCCGTAAGGTAATCTACATCTTGTCTCCCTCTCTGGTATCTAACCTCCCCGCGAGTGGGGGTACGTCTCCGTGTTCTGTGCGGTTTTCAGCACAGTACTCTCTACACGTAGTGGATATTTGCTTTGGTAAGTGGACGAATAAGTGAATGAGTCACCAAGATAAGGGTATTGTCTTATTCTTTCTCGCTTTTTCCACTTTCAAATTTCTTTAGTTAGTTTCCTCAGACAAAAGGTTTCTTTGTAGCTACACAGTGGCCAGGTCCACAGAATGTTGCAGATAGCTGCTGAAAACATCCCTCCTCCACTTGAGAATGGCTTGCTCTCCCTCTCAAGCGGAGAGAGCTGGGATTCGATATTTAATTAAGTGCCTCTGTTCACTTGGCATTTAGAGGCACTAGGGGGCGTTAGTGCTCTACACCCGGTGCAATGCCTGTTTCCTTTGTGATTTTCCTTTGTGAAAAACAACTATCCACAGAGTGTTTTGTGCCAATTCTCCATCCTCTTAGATTGTCGGAAAGCATTTTACCTACGTAGAAACAGAAAACGAATAGAAAGAGCGTTGCTTTGCGTTTAATAAAAGCTTAGGGCGGTCTCGGTGGTATGTTAGTGAAGTTATCTGGGGACACCTTAGCCACGTACATTGTGTTGGAGAGGCACCGAGAATTCAGGAGTTCTCAAAGTTCGAGGACACAGTTGCCTTACACGTAGGCTCAGTGGCAGCCGTGGACATGGCAGTGATTTGGAGAATGTTGTATTAGTCGGCTCTTGCTGTGATAATGCTTTGCAACAAATCTCCCCAAAACTCACTTACGTAAAGAAGAATCTAGTTTCCTCGGACCTGTGGGCTAGCTGCAGCGGCTCTCTTGTAGACCTCTCGATGGCGGGTGTTGCTCCATGCCGTGGGTCAGTTTGAGGTCTGTCCCGCACACCTTACCGTGGAGCCCAACTGTGAGGCTGCAGGTCCCCGTCTTCTCGCAGAGTTCACTGGAAGGTAAGAGGTGAGCCCAACCACACAAGGCCACGTAAGGCCTCTGCGACTCATTGAAGGCCATCGTGTCTTCCCTTGGCCTCCTGGGAACCCCCTGGCCCCAGGATGCAGCTTCTGTAGCCCAGGGCAACCGGCGGAGGGGGGCGGGCGGGGCTGCAGGAGGGTGAAACGCCGAGGTCACAGAGGGTGTGGGTGTGGCCACCTCTGCTGTGACTGAACCAAGGGCAGGGGGGCAGGGGGTCCAGGGCAGGGCCCTCAGAGCCCGGTAGGCCCAGGGGGGCGGCGCAAGCACCTAGGCCCAGGCCGAAGAGCGCCTTCTTGGTCTGCGCGGCAGGCCGGCCTCTCGCCTTGCCACTCAGGCCGCCCTCCCACTTGAAGTGTGTGTGGCACGCGTCCGCGGAGTACACCTCGCTGCACAGGTAGCCGTGGGACTGGGCGTCGTAGCTTCCTGCGGGGCGGCCGGAGGTCCCGCAGGCGGGTGGGTCCCTGGCACAGACGCGCGGAGCGGCTCCCGCCCGGCCCCCCTGAGAACCGTCGCCGTTCCGTAAGGCGGGGCGCCTGCTTCAGAATGTAAATCACGTGTCCGCTCTATGGATACGCTGTTTAGTTTACCAGGCAAGACTTTCTTGGTGAAAGAAGCAGCGTTGGCTTGCATTCTCGAGCAGGCTTCTCATCTGGCTGTGCCCTGGTACGCTCTCTCTGGGTGTGCTAGTCCGCAGGGCAGGGCATCCCCTGGGCAGGGTGGAGCGTGATCTCTGCGGCCTCGTCCTGCAGCTCCTTCCTTTCATTCTCAATCATCCTGCCCACGGTGGCCTCCTCTCAGGCCTGCATACTTACAACGGCGCATTGCCCGTGCTGCCCCTCTGCAGGAAGTGTCCCTCTGTTTAGTTTGCAGCTGACTGATGCCGCCTCACCCTTCTCATCTCTTCTCAGGTGTCACTTGGTCAAGAAAGCGTCCCCTTACCTACTCAACTCATCACGTCCCCCTACCGTAGCTCACGTGACACCACGCACCTCTCGCTTATGGCCGTCGTCGCCTTTCACATCCAGTTTCAGGTAGGTAAGTTTACCCCGTGGTCCGTGAGGAAGAAGAGATCACGCCTGTTTTGCTTACTCTTGATTCCCAGCGACTAGCCCGGTTACTGATAACCTCTGTTAGAGGAGAGAAAGGAATGCACCCAATCCCTGGTGAAGCCCTGACCGTTTTCCTTTCTAGTGTCCCTCGTACTCCTCCCTGCCATCTGTGTCGCCCTTGCTCCTCGTCTACCGTTTATGAGTTTACACCTGGGTTACGGTGACTGCTTCGGAGAAACGCATGCCTTTCTACCTCCCTCGCTGCGACCTCTCCTACGCCTCTCAGGGCTCTTGGGTTATGCCCTTGCCCTCTTCCGAGCCGTCCGTGGCACCCGCTGTCATCCCCATATGGCCAAGCTCCTAAGACTGACACTCTAGGCCCTCCATAATTTGGCTTCAGTTTCACTTTCTAGACGTTTCAAGGAAGAGCGGGGTCTAAATATCTGTGCAGCTCTGCTCCGTTTCATATCTACCCACGAGGTTAATTTTTTTGTTTCTTCCAGTCCACCTATTTTGGACCTCCTTCTCTGCGAAGAGTTCACTGAGAATCCAAGCGATTTGTGGATCCCTTCTCTCCCCTGAAGCTGTAAACAGTTTAACAAGACATGTGCGGAACTGCCGTAAGGCAATCTACATCTTGTCTCCCTCTCTGGTATCTAACCTCCCTGCGAATGGGGGTACGTCTCCGTGTTCTGTGCGGTTTTCAGCACGGTACTCTCTGCACGTAGTGGATATTTGCTTTGGTAAGTGGACGAATAAGTGAATGAGTCACCAAGATAAGGGTATTGTCTCATTCTTTCTCGCTTTATCCACTTTTAAGTTTCTTTAGTTAGTTTCCTCAGACAAAAGGTTTCTTTGTAGCTACACAGTGGCCAGGTCCACAGAATGTTGCAGATAGCTGCTGAAAACATCCCTCCTCCACTTGAGAATGGCTTGCTCTCCCTCTCAAGCGGAGAGAGCTGGGATTCGATATTTAATTAAGTGCCTCTGTTCACTTGGCACTTAGAGGCACTAGGGGGCGTTAGTGCTCTACACCCGGTGAAATGCCTGTTTCGTTTGTGATTTTCCTTTGTGAAAAACAACTATCCACAAAGTGTTTTGTGCCAATTTTCCATCCTTTTAGATTGTCGGAAAGCATTTTACCTACGTAGAAACAGAAAACGAATAGAAAGAGCGTTGCTTTGCGTTTAATAAAAGCTTAGGGCGGTCTCGGTGGTACGTTAGTGAAGTTATCTGGGGACACCTTAGCCACGTACATTGTGTTGGAGAGGCACCGAGAATTCAGGAGTTCTCAAAGTTCGAGGACACAGTTGCCTTACACGTAGGCTCGGTGGCAGCCGTGGACATGGCAGTGATTTGGAGAATGTTGTATTAGTCGGCTCTTGCTGTGATAATGCTTTGCAACAAATCTCCCCAAAACTCACTTACGTAAAGAAGAATCTAGTTTCCTCGGACCTGTGGGCTAGCTTCAGCGGCTCTCTTGTAGACCTCTCGATGGCGGGTGTTGCTCCATGCCGTGGGTCAGTTTGAGGTCTGTCCCGCACACCTTACCGTGGAGCCCAACTGTGAGGCTGCAGGTCCCCGTCTTCTCGCAGAGTTCACTGGAAGGTAAGAGGTGAGCCCAACCACACAAGGCCACGTAAGGCCTCTGCGACTCATTGAAGGCCATCGTGTCTTCCCTTGGCCTCCTGGGAACCCCCTGGCCCCAGGATGCAGCTTCCGTAGCCCAGGGCAACCGGCGGAGGGGGGCGGGCGGGGCTGCAGGAGGGTGGAACGCCGAGGTCACAGAGGGTGTGGGTGTGGCCACCTCTGCTGTGACTGAACCAAGGGCAGGGGGGCAGGGGGTCCAGGGCAGGGCCCTCAGAGCCCGGTAGGCCCAGGGGGGCGGCGCAAGCACCTAGGCCCAGGCCGAAGAGCGCCTTCTTGGTCTGCGCGGCAGGCCGGCCTCTCGCCTTGCCACTCAGGCCGCCCTCCCACTTGAAGTGTGTGTGGCACGCGTCCGCGGAGTACACCTCGCTGCACAGGTAGCCGTGGGACTGGGCGTCGTAGCTTCCTGCGGGGCGGCCGGAAGTCCCGCAGGCGGGTGGGTCCCTGTCACAGATGCGCGGAGCGGCTCCCGCCCGGCCCCCCGAGAACCGTCGCCGTTCCGTAAGGCGGGGCGCCTGCTTCAGAATGTAAATCACGTGTCCGCTCTATGGATACGCTGTTTAGTTTACAAGGCAAGACTTTCTTGGTGAAAGAAGCAGCGTTGGCTTGCATTCTCGAGCAGGCTTCTCATCTGGCTGTGCCCTGGTACGCTCTCTCTGGGTGTGCTAGTCCGCAGGGCAGGGCATCCCCTGGGCAGGGTGGAGCGTGATCTCTGCGGCCTCGTCCTGCAGCTCCTTCCTTTCATTCTCAATCATCCTTCCCACGGTGGCCTCCTCTCAGGCCTGCATACTTACAATGGCGCATTGCCCGTGCTGCCCCTCTGCAGGAAGTGTCCCTCTGTTTAGTTTGCAGCTGACTGATGCCGCCTCACCCTTCTCATCTCTTCTCAGGTGTCACTTGGTCAAGAAAGCGTCCCCTTACCTACTCAACTCATCACGTCCCCCTACCGTAGCTCACGTGACACCACGCACCTCTCGCTTATGGCCGTCGTCGCCTTTCACATCCAGTTTCAGGTAGGTAAGTTTACGCCGTGGTCCGTGAGGAAGAAGAGATCACGCCTGTTTTGCTTACTCTTGATTCCCAGCGACTAGCCCGGTTACTGATAACCTCTGTTAGAGGAGAGAAAGGAATGCACCCAATCCCTGGTGAAGCCCTGACCGTTTTCCTTTCTAGTGTCCCTCGTACTCCTCCCTGCCATCTGTGTCGCCCTTACTCCGCGTCTACCGTTTATGAGTTTACACCTGGGTTACGGTGACTGCTTCGGAGAATCGCATGCCTTTCTACCTCCCTCGCTGCGACCTCTCCCATGCCTCCCAGGGCTCTTGGGTTATGCCCTTGCCCTCTTCCGAGCCGTCCGTGGCACCCGCTGTCATCCCCATACGGCCAAGCTCCTAAGACTGACACTCTAGGCCCTCCGTAATTTGGCTTCAGTTTCACTTTCTAGACGTTTCAAGGAAGAGCGGGGTCTAAATATCTGTGCACCTCTGCTCCGTTTCATATCTACCCACGAGGTTAATTTTTTTGTTCCTTCCAGTCCACCTATTTTGGACCTCCTTCTCTGCGAAGACTTCACTGAGAATCCAAGCGATTTGTGGATCCCTTCTCTCCCCTGAAGCTGTAAACAGTTTAACAAGACATGTGCGGAACTGCCGTAAGGTAATCTACATCTTGTCTCCCTCTCTGGTATCTAACCTCCCCGCGAGTGGGGGTACGTCTCCGTGTTCTGTGCGGTTTTCAGCACAGTACTCTCTACACGTAGTGGATATTTGCTTTGGTAAGTGAACGAATAAGTGAATGAGTCACCAAGATAAGGGTATTGTCTCATTCTTTCTCGCTTTTTCCACTTTCAAGTTTCTTTAGTTAGTTTCCTCAGACAAAAGGTTTCTTTGTAGCTACACAGTGGCCAGGTCCACAGAATGTTGCAGATAGCTGCTGAAAACATCCCTCCTCCACTTGAGAATGGCTTGCTCTCCCTCTCAAGCGGAGAGAGCTGGGATTCGATATTTAATTAAGTGCCTCTGTTCACTTGGCATTTAGAGGCACTAGGGGGCGTTAGTGCTCTACAGCCGGTGAAATGCCTGTTTCGTTTGTGATTTTCCTTTGTGGAAAACAACTATCCACAGAGTGTTTTGTGCCAATTTTCCATCCTTTTAGATTGTCGGAAAGCATTTTACCTACGTAGAAACAGAAAACGAATAGAAAGAGCGTTGCTTTGCGTTTAATAAAAGCTTAGGGTGGTCTCGGTGGTACGTTAGTGAAGTTATCTGGGGACACCTTAGCCACGTACATTGTGTTGGAGAGGCACCGAGAATTCAGGAGTTCTCAAAGTTCGAGGACACAGTTGCCTTACACGTAGGCTCGGTGGCAGCCGTGGACATGGCAGTGATTTGGAGAATGTTGTATTAGTCGGCTCTTGCTGTGATAATGCTTTGCAACAAATCTCCCCAAAACTCACTTACGTAAAGAAGAATCTAGTTTCCTCGGACCTGTGGGCTAGCTGCAGCGGCTCTCTTGTAGACCTCTCGATGGCGGGTGTTGCTCCATGCCGTGGGTCAGTTTGAGGTCTGTCCCGCACACCTTACCGTGGAGCCCAACTGTGAGGCTGCAGGTCCCCGTCTTCTCGCAGAGTTCACTGGAAGGTAAGAGGTGAGCCCAACCACACAAGGCCACGTAAGGCCTCTGGGACTCATTGAAGGCCATCGTGTCTTCCCTTGGCCTCCTGGGAACCCCCTGGTCCCAGGATGCAGCTTCCGTAGCCCAGGGCAACCGGCGGAGGGGGGCGGGCGGGGCTGCAGGAGGGTGGAACGCCGAGGTCACAGAGGGTGTGGGTGTGGCCACCTCTGCTGTGACTGAACCAAGGGCAGGGTGGCAGGGGGTCCAGGGCAGGGTCCTCAGAGCCCGGTAGGCCCAGGGGGGCGGCGCAAGCACCTAGGCCCAGGCCGAAGAGCGCCTTCTTGGTCTGCGCGGCAGGCCGGCCTCTCGCCTTGCCACTCAGGCCGCCCTCCCACTTGAAGTGTGTGTGGCACGCGTCCGCGGAGTACACCTCGCTGCACAGGTAGCCGTGGGACTGGGCGTCGTAGCTTCCTGCGGGGCGGCCGGAGGTCCCGCAGGCGGGTGGGTCCCTGGCACAGACGCGCGGAGCGGCTCCCGCCCGGCCCCCCTGAGAACCGTCGCCGTTCCGTAAGGCGGGGCGCCTGCTTCAGAATGTAAATCACGTGTCCGCTCTATGGATACGCTGTTTAGTTTACTAGGCAAGACTTTCTTGGTGAAAGAAGCAGCGTTGGCTTGCATTCTCAAGCAGGCTTCTCATCTGGCTGTGCACTGGTACGCTCTCTCTGGGTGTGCTAGTCCGCAGGGCAGGGCATCCCCTGGGCAGGGTGGAGCGTGATCTCTGCGGCCTCGTCCTGCAGCTCCTTCCTTTCATTCTCAATCATCCTGCCCACGGTGGCCTCCTCTCAGGCCTGCATACTTACAACGGCGCATTGCCCGTGCTGCCCCTCTGCAGGAAGTGTCCCTCTGTTTAGTTTGCAGCTGACTGATGCCGTCTCACCCTTCTCATCTCTTCTCAGGTGTCACTTGGTCAAGAAAGCGTCCCCTTACCTACTCAACTCATCACGTCCCCCTACCGTAGCTCACGTGACACCACGCACCTCTCGCTTATGGCCGTCGTCGCCTTTCACATCCAGTTTCAGGTAGGTAAGTTTACCCCGTGGTCCGTGAGGAAGAAGAGATCACGCCTGTTTTGCTTACTCTTGATTCCCAGCGACTAGCCCTGTTACTGATAACCTCTGTTAGAGGAGAGAAAGGAATGCACCCAATCCCTGGTGAAGCCCTGACCGTTTTCCTTTCTAGTGTCCCTCGTACTCCTCCCTGCCATCTGTGTCGCCCTTACTCCGCGTCTACCGTTTATGAGTTTACACCTGGGTTACGGTGACTGCTTCGGAGAATCGCATGCCTTTCTACCTCCCTCGCTGCGACCTCTCCCACGCCTCCCAGGGCTCTTGGGTTATGCCCTTGCCCTCTTCCGAGCCGTCCGTGGCACCCGCTGTCATCCCCATACGGCCAAGCTCCTAAGACTGACACGCTAGGCCCTCCGTAATTTGGCTTCAGTTTCACTTTCTAGACGTTTCAAGGAAGAGCGGGGTCTAAATATCTGTGCACCTCTGCTCCGTTTCATATCTACCCACGAGGTTAATTTTTTTGTTTCTTCCAGTCCACCTATTTTGGACCTCCTTCTCTGCGAAGACTTCACTGAGAATCCAAGCGATTTGTGGATCCCTTCTCTCCCCTGAAGCTGTAAACAGTTTAACAAGACATGTGCGGAACTGCCGTAAGGTAATCTACATCTTGTCTCCCTCTCTGGTATCTAACCTCCCCGCGAGTGGGGGTACGTCTCCGTGTTCTGTGCGGTTTTCAGCACAGTACTCTCTACACGTAGTGGATATTTGCTTTGGTAATTGGACGAATAAGTGAATGAGTCACCAAAATAAGGGTATTGTCTTATTCTTTCTCGCTTTTTCCACTTTCAAATTTCTTTAGTTAGTTTCTTCAGACAAAAGGTTTCTTTGTAGCTACACAGTGGCCAGGTCCACAGAATGTTGCAGATAGCTGCTGAAAACATCCCTCCTCCACTTGAGAATGGCTTGCTCTCCCTCTCAAGCGGAGAGAGCTGGGATTCGATATTTAATTAAGTGCCTCTGTTCACTTGGCATTTAGAGGCACTAGGGGGCGTTAGTGCTCTACACCCGGTGCAATGCCTGTTTCCTTTGTGATTTTCCTTTGTGAAAAACAACTATCCACAGAGTGTTTTGTGCCAATTTTCCATCCTCTTAGATTGTCGGAAAGCATTTTACCTACGTAGAAACAGAAAACGAATAGAAAGAGCGTTGCTTTGCGTTTAATAAAAGCTTAGGGCGGTCTCGGTGGTACGTTAGTGAAGTTATCTGGGGACACCTTAGCCACGTACATTGTGTTGGAGAGGCACCGAGAATTCAGGAGTTCTCAAAGTTCGAGGACACAGTTGCCTTACACGTAGGCTCGGTGGCAGCCGTGGACATGGCAGTGATTTGGAGAATGTTGTATTAGTCGGCTCTTGCTGTGATAATGCTTTGCAACAAATCTCCCCAAAACTCACTTACGTAAAGAAGAATCTAGTTTCCTCGGACCTGTGGGCTAGCTTCAGCGGCTCTCTTGTAGACCTCTCGATGGCGGGTGTTGCTCCATGCCGTGGGTCAGTTTGAGGTCTGTCCCGCACACCTTACCGTGGAGCCCAACTGTGAGGCTGCAGGTCCCCGTCTTCTCGCAGAGTTCACTGGAAGGTAAGAGGTGAGCCCAACCACACAAGGCCACGTAAGGCCTCTGCGACTCATTGAAGGCCATCGTGTCTTCCCTTGGCCTCCTGGGAACCCCCTGGCCCCAGGATGCAGCTTCCGTAGCCCAGGGCAACCGGCGGAGGGGGGCGGGCGGGGCTGCAGGAGGGTGGAACGCCGAGGTCACAGAGGGTGTGGGTGTGGCCACCTCTGCTGTGACTGAACCAAGGGCAGGGGGGCAGGGGGTCCAGGGCAGGGCCCTCAGAGCCCGGTAGGCCCAGGGGGGCGGCGCAAGCACCTAGGCCCAGGCCGAAGAGCGCCTTCTTGGTCTGCGCGGCAGGCCGGCCTCTCGCCTTGCCACTCAGGCCGCCCTCCCACTTGAAGTGTGTGTGGCACGCGTCCGCGGAGTACACCTCGCTGCACAGGTAGCCGTGGGACTGGGCGTCGTAGCTTCCTGCGGGGCGGCCGGAGGTCCCGCAGGCGGGTGGGTCCCTGGCACAGACGCGCGGAGCGGCTCCCGCCCGGCCCCCCTGAGAACCGTCGCCGTTCCGTAAGGCGGGGCGCCTGCTTCAGAATGTAAATCACGTGTCCGCTCTATGGATACGCTGTTTAGTTTACCAGGCAAGACTTTCTTGGTGAAAGAAGCAGCGTTGGCTTGCATTCTCGAGCAGGCTTCTCATCTGGCTGTGCCCTGGTACGCTCTCTCTGGGTGTGCTAGTCCGCAGGGCAGGGCATCCCCTGGGCAGGGTGGAGCGTGATCTCTGCGGCCTCGTCCTGCAGCTCCTTCCTTTCATTCTCAATCATCCTGCCCACGGTGGCCTCCTCTCAGGCCTGCATACTTACAACGGCGCATTGCCCGTGCTGCCCCTCTGCAGGAAGTGTCCCTCTGTTTAGTTTGCAGCTGACTGATGCCGCCTCACCCTTCTCATCTCTTCTCAGGTGTCACTTGGTCAAGAAAGCGTCCCCTTACCTACTCAACTCATCACGTCCCCCTACCGTAGCTCACGTGACACCACGCACCTCTCGCTTATGGCCGTCGTCAACTTTCACATCCAGTTTCAGGTAGGTAAGTTTACCCCGTGGTCCGTGAGGAAGAAGAGATCACCCTGTTTTGCTTACTCTTGATTCCCAGCGACTAGCCCGGTTACTGATAACCTCTGTTAGAGGAGAGAAAGGAATGCACCCAATCCCTGGTGAAGCCCTGACCGTTTTCCTTTCTAGTGTCCCTCGTACTCCTCCCTGCCATCTGTGTCGCCCTTGCTCCTCGTCTACCGTTTATGAGTTTACACCTGGGTTACGGTGACTGCTTCGGAGAATCGCATGCCTTTCTACCTCCCTCGCTGCGACCTCTCCTACGCCTCCCAGGGCTCTTGGGTTATGCCCTTGCCCTCTTCCGAGCCGTCCGTGGCACCCGCTGTCATCCCCATACGGCCAAGCTCCTAAGACTGACACTCTAGGCCCTCCATAATTTGGCTTCAGTTTCACTTTCTAGACGTTTCAAGGAAGAGCGGGGTCTAAATATCTGTGCAGCTCTGCTCCGTTTCATATCTACCCACGAGGTTAATTTTTTTGTTTCTTCCAGTCCACCTATTTTGGACCTCCTTCTCTGCGAAGAGTTCACTGAGAATCCAAGCGATTTGTGGATCCCTTCTCTCCCCTGAAGCTGTAAACAGTTTAACAAGACATGTGCGGAACTGCCGTAAGGCAATCTACATCTTGTCTCCCTCTCTGGTATCTAACCTCCCTGCGAATGGGGGTACGTCTCCGTGTTCTGTGCGGTTTTCAGCACGGTACTCTCTGCACGTAGTGGATATTTGCTTTGGTAAGTGGACGAATAAGTGAATGAGTCACCAAGATAAGTGTATTGTCTCATTCTTTCTCGCTTTTTCCACTTTTAAGTTTCTTTAGTTAGTTTCCTCAGACAAAAGGTTTCTTTGTAGCTACACAGTGGCCAGGTCCACAGAATGTTGCAGATAGCTGCTGAAAACATCCCTCCTCCACTTGAGAATGGCTTGCTCTCCCTCTCAAGCGGAGAGAGCTGGGATTCGATATTTAATTAAGTGCCTCTGTTCACTTGGCACTTAGAGGCACTAGGGGGCGTTAGTGCTCTACACCCGGTGAAATGCCTGTTTCGTTTGTGATTTTCCTTTGTGAAAAACAACTATCCACAAAGTGTTTTGTGCCAATTTTCCATCCTTTTAGATTGTCGGAAAGCATTTTACCTACGTAGAAACAGAAAACGAATAGAAAGAGCGTTGCTTTGCGTTTAATAAAAGCTTAGGGCGGTCTCGGTGGTACGTTAGTGAAGTTATCTGGGGACACCTTAGCCACGTACATTGTGTTGGAGAGGCACCGAGAATTCAGGAGTTCTCAAAGTTCGAGGACACAGTTGCCTTATACGTAGGCTCAGTGGCAGCCGTGGACATGGCAGTGATTTGGAGAATGTTGTATTAGTCGGCTCTTGCTGTGATAATGCTTTGCAACAAATCTCCCCAAAACTCACTTACGTAAAGAAGAATCTAGTTTCCTCGGACCTGTGGGCTAGCTGCAGCGGCTCTCTTGTAGACCTCTCGATGGCGGGTGTTGCTCCATGCCGTGGGTCAGTTTGAGGTCTGTCCCGCACACCTTGCCGTGGAGCCCAACTGTGAGGCTGCAGGTCCCCGTCTTCTCGCAGAGTTCACTGGAAGGTAAGAGGTGAGCCCAACCACACAAGGCCACGTAAGGCCTCTGCGACTCATTGAAGGCCATCGTGTCTTCCCTTGGCCTCCTGGGAACCCCCTGGCCCCAGGATGCAGCTTCCATACCCCAGGGCAACCGGCGGAGGGGGGCGGGCGGGGCTGCAGGAGGGTGGAACGCCGAGGTCACAGAGGGTGTGGGTGTGGCCACCTCTGCTGTGACTGAACCAAGGGCAGGGGGGCAGGGGGTCCAGGGCAGGGCCCTCAGAGCCCGGTAGGCCCAGGGGGGCGGCGCAAGCACCTAGGCCCAGGCCGAAGAGCGCCTTCTTGGTCTGTGCGGCAGGCCGGCCTCTCGCCTTGCCACTCAGGCCGCCCTCCCACTTGAAGTGTGTGTGGCACGCGTCCGCGGAGTACACCTCGCTGCACAGGTAGCCGTGGGACTGGGCGTCGTAGCTTCCTGCGGGGCGGCCGGAGGTCCCGCAGGCGGGTGGGTCCCTGGCACAGATGCGCGGAGCGGCTCCCGCCCGGCCCCCCGAGAACCGTCGCCGTTCCGTAAGGCGGGGCGCCTGCTTCAGAATGTAAATCACGTGTCCGCTCTATGGATATGCTGTTTAGTTTACTAGGCAAGACTTTCTTGGTGAAAGAAGCAGCGTTGGCTTGCATTCTCGAGCAGGCTTCTCATCTGGCTGTGCCCTGGTACGCTCTCTCTGGGTGTGCTAGTCCGCAGGGCAGGGCATCCCCTGGGCAGGGTGGAGCGTGATCTCTGCGGCCTCGTCCTGCAGCTCCTTCCTTTCATTCTCAATCATCCTGCCCACGGTGGCCTCCTCTCAGGCCTGCATACTTACAACGGCGCATTGCCCGTGCTGCCCCTCTGCAGGAAGTGTCCCTCTGTTTAGTTTGCAGCTGACTGATGCCGCCTCACCCTTCTCATCTCTTCTCAGGTGTCACTTGGTCAAGAAAGCGTCCCCTTACCTACTCAACTCATCACGTCCCCCTACCGTAGCTCACGTGACACCACGCACCTCTCGCTTATGGCCGTCGTCGCCTTTCACATCCAGTTTCAGGTAGGTAAGTTTACCCCGTGGTCCGTGAGGAAGAAGAGATCACGCCTGTTTTGCTTACTCTTGATTCCCAGCGACTAGCCCGGTTACTGATAACCTCTGTTAGAGGAGAGAAAGGAATGCACCCAATCCCTGGTGAAGCCCTGACCGTTTTCCTTTCTAGTGTCCCTCGTACTCCTCCCTGCCATCTGTGTCGCCCTTGCTCCGCGTCTACCGTTTATGAGTTTACACCTGGGTTACGGTGACTGCTTCGGAGAATCGCATGCCTTTCTACCTCCCTCGCTGCGACCTCTCCTACGCCTCCCAGGGCTCTTGGGTTATGCCCTTGCCCTCTTCCGAGCCGTCCGTGGCACCCGCTGTCATCCCCATACGGCCAAGCTCCTAAGACTGACACTCAAGGCCCTCCGTAATCTGGCTTCAGTTTCACTTTCTAGACGTTTCAAGGAAGAGCGGGGTCTAAATATCTGTGCACCTCTGCTCCGTTTCATATCTACCCACGAGGTTAATTTTTTTGTTTCTTCCAGTCCACCTATTTTGCACCTCCTTCTCTGCGAAGACTTCACTGAGAATCCAAGCGATTTGTGGATCCCTTCTCTCCCCTGAAGCTGTAAACAGTTTAACAAGACATGTGCGGAACTGCCGTAAGTTAATCTACATCTTGTCTCCCTCTCTGGTATCTAACCTCCCTGCGAGTGGGGGTACGTCTCTGTGTTCTGTGCGGTTTTCAGCACAGTACTCTCTACACGTAGTGGATATTTGCTTTGGTAAGTGAACGAATAAGTGAATGAGTCACCAAGATAAGGGTATTGTCTCATTCTTTCTCGCTTTTTCCACTTTCAAGTTTCTTTAGTTAGTTTCCTCAGACAAAAGGTTTCTTTGTAGCTACACAGTGGCCAGGTCCACAGAATGTTGCAGACAGCTGCTGAAAACATCCCTCCTCCACTTGAGAATGGCTTGCTCTCCCTCTCAAGCGGAGAGAGCTGGGATTCGATATTTAATTAAGTGCCTCTGTTCACTTGGCATTTAGAGGCATAGGGGGCGTTAGTGCTCTACACCCGGTGAAATCCCTGTTTCCTTTGTGATTTTCCTTTGTGGAAAACAACTATCCACAGAGTGTTTTGTGCCAATTTTCCATCCTTTTAGATTGTCGGAAAGCATTTTACCTACGTAGAAACAGAAAACGAATAGAAAGAGCGTTGCTTTGCGTTTAATAAAAGCTTAGGGCGGTCTCGGTGGTACGTTAGTGAAGTTATCTGGGGACACCTTAGC
This sequence comes from Pseudorca crassidens, assembly GCF_039906515.1. Classification (NCBI taxonomy): domain Eukaryota; kingdom Metazoa; phylum Chordata; class Mammalia; order Artiodactyla; family Delphinidae; genus Pseudorca; species Pseudorca crassidens. Next base: position 154,459,785 of record NC_090297.1, read on the forward strand.
CACGTACATTGTGTTGGAGAGGCACCGAGAATTCGGGAGTTCTCAAAGTTCGAGGACACAGTTGCCTTACACGTAGGCTCGGTGGCAGCCGTGGACATGGCATCGATTTGGAGAATGTTGTATTAGTCGGCTCTTGCTGTGATAATGCTTTGCAACAAATCTCCCCAAAACTCACTTACGTAAAGAAGAATCTAGTTTTCTCGGACCTGTGGGCTAGCTGCAGCGGCTCTCTTGTAGACCTCTCGATGGCGGGTGTTGCTCCATGCCGTGGGTCAGTTTGAGGTCTGTCCCGCACACCTTACCGTGGAGCCCAACGGTGAGGCTGCAGGTCCCTGTCTTCTCGCAGAGTTCACTGAAAGGTAAGAGGTGAGCCCAACCACACAAGGCCACGTAAGGCCTCTGCGACTCATTGAAGGCCATCGTGTCTTCCCTTGGCCTCCTGGGAACCCCCTGGCCCCAGGATGCAGCTTCCGTAGCCCAGGGCGACCGGCGGAGGGGGACGGGCGGGGCTGCAGGAGGGTGGAACGCTGAGGTTACAGAGGGTGTGGGTGTGGCCACCTCTGCTGTGACTGAACCAAGGGCAGGGGTGCTGGGGGTCCAGGGCAGGGCCCTCAGAGCCCGGTAGGCCCAGGGGGGCGGCGCAAGCACCTAGGCCTAGGCCGAAGAGCGCCTTCTTGGTCTGCCGCGGCAGGCCGGCCTCTCGCCTTGCCACTCAGGCCGCCCTCCCACTTGAAGTGTGTGTGGCACGCGTCCGCGGAGTACACCTCGCTGCACAGGTAGCCGTGGGACTGGGCGTCGTAGCTTCCTGCGGGGCGGCCGGAGGTCCCGCAGGCGGGTGGGTCCCTGGCACAGACGTGCGGAGCGGCTCCCGCCCGGCCCCCCTGAGAACCGTCGCCGTTCCGTAAGGCGGGGCGCCTGCTTCCGAGTGTAAATCACGTGTCCGCTCTATGGATACGCTGTTTAGTTTACCAGGCAGGACTTTCTTGGTGAAAGAAGCAGCGTTGGCTTGCATTCTCGAGCAGGCTTCTCATCTGGCTGTGCACTGGTACTCTCTCTCTGGGTGTGCTTGTCCGCAGGGCAGGGCATGCCCTGGGCAGGTTGGAGCGTGATCTCTGCGGCCTCGTCCTGCAGCTCCTTCCTTTCATTCTCAATCGTCCTGCCCACGGTGGCCTCCTCTCAGGCCTGCATACTTACAACGGCGCATTGCCCGTGCTGCCCCTCTGCAGGAAGTGTCCCTCTGTTTAGTTTGCAGCTGACTGATGCCGCCTCACCCTTCTCATCTCTTCTCAGGTGTCACTTGGTCAAGAAAGCGTCCCCTTACCTACTCAACTCATCACGTCCCCCTACCGTAGCTCACGTGACACCACGCACCTCTCGCTTATGGCCGTCGTCGCCTTTCACATCCAGTTTCAGGTAGGTAAGTTTACGCCGTGGTCCGTGAGGAAGAAGAGATCACGCCTGTTTTGCTTACTCTTGATTCCCAGCGACTAGCCCGGTTACTGATAACCTCTGTTAGAGGAGAGAAAGGAATGCACCCAATCCCTGGTGAAGCCCTGACCGTTTTCCTTTCTAGTGTCCCTCGTACTCCTCCCTGCCATCTGTGTCGCCCTTGCTCCGCGTCTACCGTTTATGAGTTTACACCTGGGTTACGGTGACTGCTTCAGAGAATCGCATGCCTTTCTACCTCCCTCGCTGCGACCTCTCCTACGCCTCCCAGGGCTCTTGCGTTATGCCCTTGCCCTCTTCCGAGCCGTCCGTGGCACCCGCTGTCATCCCCATACGGCCAAGCTCCTAAGACTGACACTCAAGGCCCTCCGTAATCTGGCTTCAGTTTCACTTTCTAGACGTTTCAAGGAAGAGCGGGGTCTAAATATCTGTGCACCTCTGCTCCGTTTCATATCTACCCACGAGGTTAATTTTTTTGTTTCTTCCAGTCCACCTATTTTGCACCTCCTTCTCTGCGAAGACTTCACTGAGAATCCAAGCGATTTGTGGATCCCTTCTCTCCCCTGAAGCTGTAAACAGTTTAACAAGACATGTGCGGAACTGCCGTAAGGTAATCTACATCTTGTCTCCCTCTCTGGTATCTAACCTCCCTGCGAGTGGGGGTACGTCTCCGTGTTCTGTGCGGTTTTCAGCACAGTACTCTCTACACGTAGTGGATATTTGCTTTGGTAAGTGAAGGAATAAGTGAATGAGTCACCAAGATAAGGGTATTGTCTCATTCTTTCTCGCTTTTTCCACTTTCAAGTTTCTTTAGTTAGTTTCCTCAGACAAAAGGTTTCTTTGTAGCTACACAGTGGCCAGGTCCACAGAATGTTGCAGACAGCTGCTGAAAACATCCCTCCTCCACTTGAGAATGGCTTGCTCTCCCTCTCAAGCGGAGAGAGCTGGGATTCGATATTTAATTAAGTGCCTCTGTTCACTTGGCATTTAGAGGCATAGGGGGCGTTAGTGCTCTACACCCGGTGAAATCCGTTTCCTTTGTGATTTTCCTTTGTGGAAAACAACTATCCACAGAGTGTTTTGTGCCAATTTTCCATCCTTTTAGATTGTCGGAAAGCATTTTACCTACGTAGAAACAGAAAACGAATAGAAAGAGCGTTGCTTTGCGTTTAATAAAAGCTTAGGGCGGTCTCGGTGGTACGTTAGTGAAGTTATCTGGGGACACCTTAGCCACGTACATTGTGTTGGAGAGGCACCGAGAATTCGGGAGTTCTCAAAGTTCGAGGACACAGTTGCCTTACACGTAGGCTCGGTGGCAGCCGTGGACATGGCAGCGATTTGGAGAATGTTGTATTAGTCGGCTCTTGCTGTGATAATGCTTTGCAACAAATCTCCCCAAAACTCACTTACGTAAAGAAGAATCTAGTTTTCTCGGACCTGTGGGCTAGCTGCAGCGGCTCTCTTGTAGACCTCTCAATGGCGGGTGTTGCTCCATGCCGTGGGTCAGTTTGAGGTCTGTCCCGCACACCTTACCGTGGAGCCCAACTGTGAGGCTGCAGGTCCTCGTCTTCTCGCAGAGTTCACTGAAAGGTAAGAGGTGAGCCCAACCACACAAGGCCACGTAAGGCCTCTGCGACTCATTGAAGGCCATCGTGTCTTCCCTTGGCCTCCTGGGAACCCCCTGGCCCCAGGATGCAGCTTCCATAGCCCAGGGCAACCGGCGGAGGGGGGCGGGCGGGGCTGCAGGAGGGTGGAACGCCGAGGTCACAGAGGGTGTGGGTGTGGCCACCTCTGCTGTGACTGAACCAAGGGCAGGGGGGCAGGGGGTCCAGGGCAGGGCCCTCAGAGCCCGGTAGGCCCAGGGGGGCGGCGCAAGCACCTAGGCCCAGGCCGAAGAGCGCCTTCTTGGTCTGCGCGGCAGGCCGGCCTCTCGCCTTGCCACTCAGGCCGCCCTCCCACTTGAAGTGTGTGTGGCACGCGTCCGCGGAGTACACCTCGCTGCACAGGTAGCCGTGGGACTGGGCGTCGTAGCTTCCTGCGGGGCGGCCGGAGGTCCCGCAGGCGGGTGGGTCCCTGGCACAGATGCGCGGAGCGGCTCCCGCCCGGCCCCCCGAGAACCGTCGCCGTTCCGTAAGGCGGGGCGCCTGCTTCAGAATGTAAATCACGTGTCCGCTCTATGGATATGCTGTTTAGTTTACTAGGCAAGACTTTCTTGGTGAAAGAAGCAGCGTTGGCTTGCATTCTCGAGCAGGCTTCTCATCTGGCTGTGCCCTGGTACGCTCTCTCTGGGTGTGCTAGTCCGCAGGGCAGGGCATCCCCTGGGCAGGGTGGAGCGTGATCTCTGCGGCCTCGTCCTGCAGCTCCTTCCTTTCATTCTCAATCATCCTGCCCACGGTGGCCTCCTCTCAGGCCTGCATACTTACAACGGCGCATTGCCCGTGCTGCCCCTCTGCAGGAAGTGTCCCTCTGTTTAGTTTGCAGCTGACTGATGCCGCCTCACCCTTCTCATCTCTTCTCAGGTGTCACTTGGTCAAGAAAGCGTCCCCTTACCTACTCAACTCATCACGTCCCCCTACCGTAGCTCACGTGACACCACGCACCTCTCGCTTATGGCCGTCGTCGCCTTTCACATCCAGTTTCAGGTAGGTAAGTTTACCCCGTGGTCCGTGAGGAAGAAGAGATCACGCCTGTTTTGCTTACTCTTGATTCCCAGCGACTAGCCCGGTTACTGATAACCTCTGTTAGAGGAGAGAAAGGAATGCACCCAATCCCTGGTGAAGCCCTGACCGTTTTCCTTTCTAGTGTCCCTCGTACTCCTCCCTGCCATCTGTGTCGCCCTTGCTCCGCGTCTACCGTTTATGAGTTTACACCTGGGTTACGGTGACTGCTTCGGAGAATCGCATGCCTTTCTACCTCCCTCGCTGCGACCTCTCCTACGCCTCCCAGGGCTCTTGGGTTATGCCCTTGCCCTCTTCCGAGCCGTCCGTGGCACCCGCTGTCATCCCCATACGGCCAAGCTCCTAAGACTGACACTCAAGGCCCTCCGTAATCTGGCTTCAGTTTCACTTTCTAGACGTTTCAAGGAAGAGCGGGGTCTAAATATCTGTGCACCTCTGCTCCGTTTCATATCTACCCACGAGGTTAATTTTTTTGTTTCTTCCAGTCCACCTATTTTGCACCTCCTTCTCTGCGAAGACTTCACTGAGAATCCAAGCGATTTGTGGATCCCTTCTCTCCCCTGAAGCTGTAAACAGTTTAACAAGACATGTGCGGAACTGCCGTAAGTTAATCTACATCTTGTCTCCCTCTCTGGTATCTAACCTCCCTGCGAGTGGGGGTACGTCTCTGTGTTCTGTGCGGTTTTCAGCACAGTACTCTCTACACGTAGTGGATATTTGCTTTGGTAAGTGAACGAATAAGTGAATGAGTCACCAAGATAAGGGTATTGTCTCATTCTTTCTCGCTTTTTCCACTTTCAAGTTTCTTTAGTTAGTTTCCTCAGACAAAAGGTTTCTTTGTAGCTACACAGTGGCCAGGTCCACAGAATGTTGCAGACAGCTGCTGAAAACATCCCTCCTCCACTTGAGAATGGCTTGCTCTCCCTCTCAAGCGGAGAGAGCTGGGATTCGATATTTAATTAAGTGCCTCTGTTCACTTGGCATTTAGAGGCATAGGGGGCGTTAGTGCTCTACACCCGGTGAAATCCCTGTTTCCTTTGTGATTTTCCTTTGTGGAAAACAACTATCCACAGAGTGTTTTGTGCCAATTTTCCATCCTTTTAGATTGTCGGAAAGCATTTTACCTACGTAGAAACAGAAAACGAATAGAAAGAGCGTTGCTTTGCGTTTAATAAAAGCTTAGGGCGGTCTCGGTGGTACGTTAGTGAAGTTATCTGGGGACACCTTAGCCACGTACATTGTGTTGGAGAGGCACCGAGAATTCGGGAGTTCTCAAAGTTCGAGGACACAGTTGCCTTACACGTAGGCTCGGTGGCAGCCGTGGACATGGCATCGATTTGGAGAATGTTGTATTAGTCGGCTCTTGCTGTGATAATGCTTTGCAACAAATCTCCCCAAAACTCACTTACGTAAAGAAGAATCTAGTTTTCTCGGACCTGTGGGCTAGCTGCAGCGGCTCTCTTGTAGACCTCTCGATGGCGGGTGTTGCTCCATGCCGTGGGTCAGTTTGAGGTCTGTCCCGCACACCTTACCGTGGAGCCCAACGGTGAGGCTGCAGGTCCCTGTCTTCTCGCAGAGTTCACTGAAAGGTAAGAGGTGAGCCCAACCACACAAGGCCACGTAAGGCCTCTGCGACTCATTGAAGGCCATCGTGTCTTCCCTTGGCCTCCTGGGAACCCCCTGGCCCCAGGATGCAGCTTCCGTAGCCCAGGGCGACCGGCGGAGGGGGGCGGGCGGGGCTGCAGGAGGGTGGAACGCTGAGGTTACAGAGGGTGTGGGTGTGGCCACCTCTGCTGTGACTGAACCAAGGGCAGGGGGGCAGGGGGTCCAGGGCAGGGCCCTCAGAGCCCGGTAGGCCCAGGGGGGCGGCGCAAGCACCTAGGCCTAGGCCGAAGAGCGCCTTCTTGGTCTGCCGCGGCAGGCCGGCCTCTCGCCTTGCCACTCAGGCCGCCCTCCCACTTGAAGTGTGTGTGGCACGCGTCCGCGGAGTACACCTCGCTGCACAGGTAGCCGTGGGACTGGGCGTCGTAGCTTCCTGCGGGGCGGCCGGAGGTCCCGCAGGCGGGTGGGTCCCTGGCACAGACGCGCGGAGCGGCTCCCGCCCGGCCCCCCTGAGAACCGTCGCCGTTCCGTAAGGCGGGGCGCCTGCTTCCGAGTGTAAATCACGTGTCCGCTCTATGGATACGCTGTTTAGTTTACCAGGCAGGACTTTCTTGGTGAAAGAAGCAGCGTTGGCTTGCATTCTCGAGCAGGCTTCTCATCTGGCTGTGCACTGGTACTCTCTCTCTGGGTGTGCTAGTCCGCAGGGCAGGGCATGCCCTGGGCAGGTTGGAGCGTGATCTCTGCGGCCTCGTCCTGCAGCTCCTTCCTTTCATTCTCAATCGTCCTGCCCACGGTGGCCTCCTCTCAGGCCTGCATACTTACAACGGCGCATTGCCCGTGCTGCCCCTCTGCAGGAAGTGTCCCTCTGTTTAGTTTGCAGCTGACTGATGCCGCCTCACCCTTCTCATCTCTTCTCAGGTGTCACTTGGTCAAGAAAGCGTCCCCTTACCTACTCAACTCATCACGTCCCCCTACCGTAGCTCACGTGACACCACGCACCTCTCGCTTATGGCCGTCGTCGCCTTTCACATCCAGTTTCAGGTAGGTAAGTTTACCCCGTGGTCCGTGAGGAAGAAGAGATCACGCCTGTTTTGCTTACTCTTGATTCCCAGCGACTAGCCCGGTTACTGATAACCTCTGTTAGAGGAGAGAAAGGAATGCACCCAATCCCTGGTGAAGCCCTGACCGTTTTCCTTTCTAGTGTCCCTCGTACTCCTCCCTGCCATCTGTGTCGCCCTTGCTCCGCGTCTACCGTTTATGAGTTTACACCTGGGTTACGGTGACTGCTTCAGAGAATCGCATGCCTTTCTACCTCCCTCGCTGCGACCTCTCCTACGCCTCCCAGGGCTCTTGCGTTATGCCCTTGCCCTCTTCCGAGCCGTCCGTGGCACCCGCTGTCATCCCCATACGGCCAAGCTCCTAAGACTGACACTCAAGGCCCTCCGTAATCTGGCTTCAGTTTCACTTTCTAGACGTTTCAAGGAAGAGCGGGGTCTAAATATCTGTGCACCTCTGCTCCGTTTCATATCTACCCACGAGGTTAATTTTTTTGTTTCTTCCAGTCCACCTATTTTGCACCTCCTTCTCTGCGAAGACTTCACTGAGAATCCAAGCGATTTGTGGATCCCTTCTCTCCCCTGAAGCTGTAAACAGTTTAACAAGACATGTGCGGAACTGCCGTAAGGTAATCTACATCTTGTCTCCCTCTCTGGTATCTAACCTCCCTGCGAGTGGGGGTACGTCTCCGTGTTCTGTGCGGTTTTCAGCACAGTACTCTCTACACGTAGTGGATATTTGCTTTGGTAAGTGAAGGAATAAGTGAATGAGTCACCAAGATAAGGGTATTGTCTCATTCTTTCTCGCTTTTTCCACTTTCAAGTTTCTTTAGTTAGTTTCCTCAGACAAAAGGTTTCTTTGTAGCTACACAGTGGCCAGGTCCACAGAATGTTGCAGACAGCTGCTGAAAACATCCCTCCTCCACTTGAGAATGGCTTGCTCTCCCTCTCAAGCGGAGAGAGCTGGGATTCGATATTTAATTAAGTGCCTCTGTTCACTTGGCATTTAGAGGCATAGGGGGCGTTAGTGCTCTACACCCGGTGAAATCCCTGTTTCCTTTGTGATTTTCCTTTGTGGAAAACAACTATCCACAGAGTGTTTTGTGCCAATTTTCCATCCTTTTAGATTGTCGGAAAGCATTTTACCTACGTAGAAACAGAAAACGAATAGAAAGAGCGTTGCTTTGCGTTTAATAAAAGCTTAGGGCGGTCTGGGTGGTACGTTAGTGAAGTTATCTGGGGACACCTTAGCCACGTACATTGTGTTGGAGAGGCACCGAGAATTCGGGAGTTCTCAAAGTTCGAGGACACAGTTGCCTTACACGTAGGCTCGGTGGCAGCCGTGGACATGGCAGCGATTTGGAGAATGTTGTATTAGTCGGCTCTTGCTGTGATAATGCTTTGCAACAAATCTCCCCAAAACTCACTTACGTAAAGAAGAATCTAGTTTTCTCGGACCTGTGGGCTAGCTGCAGCGGCTCTCTTGTAGACCTCTCAATGGCGGGTGTTGCTCCATGCCGTGGGTCAGTTTGAGGTCTGTCCCGCACACCTTACCGTGGAGCCCAACTGTGAGGCTGCAGGTCCCCGTCTTCTCGCAGAGTTCACTGAAAGATAAGAGGTGAGCCCAACCACACAAGGCCACGTAAGGCCTCTGCGACTCATTGAAGGCCATCGTGTCTTCCCTTGGCCTCCTGGGAACGCCCTGGCCCCAGGATGCAGCTTCCATAGCGCAGGGCAACCGGCGGAGTGGGGCGGGCGGGGCTGCAGGAGGCTGGAACGCCGAGGTCACAGAGGGTGTGGGTGTGGCCACCTCTGCTGTGACTGAACCAAGGGCAGGGGTGCAGGGGGTCCAGGGCAGGGCCCTCAGAGCCCGGTAGGCCCAGGGGGGCGGCGCAAGCACCTAGGCCCAGGCCGAGGAGCGCCTTCTTGGTCTGCCGCGGCAGGCCGGCCTCTCGCCTTGCCACTCAGGCCGCCCTCCCACTTGAAGTGTGTGTGGCACGCGTCCGCGGAGTACACCTCGCTGCACAGGTAGCCGTGGGACTGGGCGTCGTAGCTTCCTGCGGGGCGGCCGGAGGTCCCGCAGGTGGGTGGGTCCCTGGCACAGACGCGCGGAGCGGCTCCCGCCCGGCCCCCCGAGAACCGTCGCCGTTCCGTAAGGCGGGGCGCCTGCTTCAGAATGTAAATCACGTGTCCGCTCTATGGATACGCTGTTTAGTTTACCAGGCAAGACTTTCTTGGTGAAAGAAGCAGCGTTGGCTTGCATTCTCGAGCAGGCTTCTCATCTGGCTGTGCACTGGTACTCTCTCTCTGGGTGTGCTAGTCCGCAGGGCAGGGCATGCCCTGGGCAGGGTGGAGCGTGATCTCTGCGGCCTCGTCCTGCAGCTCCTTCCTTTCATTCTCAATCGTCCTGCCCACGGTGGCCTCCTCTCAGGCCTGCATACTTACAACGGCGCATTGCCCGTGCTGCCCCTCTGCAGGAAGTGTCCCTCTGTTTAGTTTGCAGCTGACTGATGCCGCCTCACCCTTCTCATCTCTTCTCAGGTGTCACTTGGTCAAGAAAGCGTCCCCTTACCTACTCAACTCATCACGTCCCCCTACCGTAGCTCACGTGACACCACGCACCTCTCGCTTATGGCCGCCGTCGCCTTTCACATCCAGTTTCAGGTAGGTAAGTTTACCCCGTGGTCCGTGAGGAAGAAGAGATCACGCCTGTTTTGCTTACTCTTGATTCCCAGCGACTAGCCCGGTTACTGATAACCTCTGTTAGAGGAGAGAAAGGAATGCACCCAATCCCTGGTGAAGCCCTGACCGTTTTCCTTTCTAGTGTCTCTCGTACTCCTCCCTGCCATCTGTGTCGCCCTTGCTCCGCGTCTACCGTTTATGAGTTTACACCTGGGTTACGGTGACTGCTTCGGAGAATCGCATGCCTTTCTACCTCCCTCGCTGCGACCTCTCCTACGCCTCCCAGGGCTCTTGGGTTATGCCCTTGCCCTCTTCCGAGCCGTCCGTGGCACCCGCTGTCATCCCCATACGGCCAAGCTCCTAAGACTGACACTCAAGGCCCTCCGTAATCTGGCTTCAGTTTCACTTTCTAGACGTTTCAAGGAAGAACGGGGTCTAAATATCTGTGCACCTCTGCTCCGTTTCATATCTACCCACGAGGTTAATTTTTTTGTTTCTTCCAGTCCACCTATTTTGCACCTCCTTCTCTGCGAAGACTTCACTGAGAATCCAAGCGATTTGTGGATCCCTTCTCTCCCCTGAAGCTGTAAACAGTTTAACAAGACATGTGCGGAACTGCCGTAAGGTAATCTACATCTTGTCTCCCTCTCTGGTATCTAACCTCCCTGCGAGTGGGGGTACGTCTCCGTGTTCTGTGCGGTTTTCAGCACAGTACTCTCTACACGTAGTGGATATTTGCTTTGGTAAGTGAAGGAATAAGTGAATGAGTCACCAAGATAAGGGTATTGTCTCATTCTTTCTCGCTTTTTCCACTTTCAAGTTTCTTTAGTTAGTTTCCTCAGACAAAAGGTTTCTTTGTAGCTACACAGTGGCCAGGTCCACAGAATGTTGCAGACAGCTGCTGAAAACATCCCTCCTCCACTTGAGAATGGCTTGCTCTCCCTCTCAAGCGGAGAGAGCTGGGATTCGATATTTAATTAAGTGCCTCTGTTCACTTGGCATTTAGAGGCATAGGGGGCGTTAGTGCTCTACACCCGGTGAAATCCCTGTTTCCTTTGTGATTTTCCTTTGTGGAAAACAACTATCCACAGAGTGTTTTGTGCCAATTTTCCATCCTTTTAGATTGTCGGAAAGCATTTTACCTACGTAGAAACAGAAAACGAATAGAAAGAGCGTTGCTTTGCGTTTAATAAAAGCTTAGGGCGGTCTCGGTGGTACGTTAGTGAAGTTATCTGGGGACACCTTAGCCACGTACATTGTGTTGGAGAGGCACCGAGAATTCGGGAGTTCTCAAAGTTCGAGGACACAGTTGCCTTACACGTAGGCTCGGTGGCAGCCGTGGACATGGCAGCGATTTGGAGAATGTTGTATTAGTCGGCTCTTGCTGTGATAATGCTTTGCAACAAATCTCCCCAAAACTCACTTACGTAAAGAAGAATCTAGTTTTCTCGGACCTGTGGGCTAGCTGCAGCGGCTCTCTTGTAGACCTCTCGATGGCGGGTGTTGCTCCATGCCGTGGGTCAGTTTGAGGTCTGTCCCGCACACCTTACCGTGGAGCCCAACGGTGAGGCTGCAGGTCCTCGTCTTCTCGCAGAGTTCACTGAAAGGTAAGAGGTGAGCCCAACCACACAAGGCCACGTAAGGCCTCTGCGACTCATTGAAGGCCATCGTGTCTTCCCTTGGCCTCCTGGGAACCCCCTGGCCCCAGGATGCAGCTTCCATAGGCCAGGGCAACCGGCGGAGGGGGGCGGGCGGGGCTGCAGGAGGGTGGAACGCCGAGGTCACAGAGGGTGTGGGTGTGGCCACCTCTGCTGTGACTGAACCAAGGGCAGGGGGGCAGGGGGTCCAGGGCAGGGCCCTCAGAGCCCGGTAGGCCCAGGGGGGCGGCGCAAGCACCTAGGCCCAGGCAGGTCTGCCGCGGCAGGCCGGCCTCTCGCCTTACCACTCAGGCCGCCCTCCCACTTGAAGTGTGTGTGGCACGCGTCCGCGGAGTACACCTCGCTGCACAGGTAGCCGTGGGACTGGGCGTCGTAGCTTCCTGCGGGGCGGCCGGAGGTCCCGCAGGCGGGTGGGTCCCTGGCACAGACGCGCGGAGCGGCTCCCGCCCGGCCCCCCTGAGAACCGTCGCCGTTCCGTAAGGCGGGGCGCCTGCTTCAGAATGTAAATCACGTGTCCGCTCTATGGATACGCTGTTTAGTTTACCAGGCAAGACTTTCTTGGTGAAAGAAGCAGCGTTGGCTTGCATTCTCGAGCAGGCTTCTCATCTGGCTGTGCACTGGTACTCTCTCTCTGGGTGTGCTAGTCCGCAGGGCAGGGCATGCCCTGGGCAGGGTGGAGCGTGATCTCTGCGGCCTCGTCCTGCAGCTCCTTCCTTTCATTCTCAATCGTCCTGCCCACGGTGGCCTCCTCTCAGGCCTGCATACTTACAACGGCGCATTGCCCGTGCTGCCCCTCTGCAGGAAGTGTCCCTCTGTTTAGTTTGCAGCTGACTGATGCCGCCTCACCCTTCTCATCTCTTCTCAGGTGTCACTTGGTCAAGAAAGCGTCCCCTTACCTACTCAACTCATCACGTCCCCCTACCGTAGCTCACGTGACACCACGCACCTCTCGCTTATGGCCGTCGTCGCCTTTCACATCCAGTTTCAGGTAGGTAAGTTTACCCCGTGGTCCGTGAGGAAGAAGAGATCACGCCTGTTTTGCTTACTCTTGATTCCCAGCGACTAGCCCGGTTACTGATAACCTCTGTTAGAGGAGAGAAAGGAATGCACCCAATCCCTGGTGAAGCCCTGACCGTTTTCCTTTCTAGTGTCTCTCGTACTCCTCCCTGCCATCTGTGTCGCCCTTGCTCCGCGTCTACCGTTTATGAGTTTACACCTGGGTTACGGTGACTGCTTCGGAGAATCGCATGCCTTTCTACCTCCCTCGCTGCGACCTCTCCTACGCCTCCCAGGGCTCTTGGGTTATGCCCTTGCCCTTTTCCGAGCCGTCCGTGGCACCCGCTGTCATCCCCATACGGCCAAGCTCCTAAGACTGACACTCAAGGCCCTCCGTAATCTGGCTTCAGTTTCACTTTCTACACGTTTCAAGGAAGAACGGGGTCTAAATATCTGTGCACCTCTGCTCCGTTTCATATCTACCCACGAGGTTAATTTTTTGTTTCTTCCAGTCCACCTATTTTGCACCTCCTTCTCTGCGAAGACTTCACTGAGAATCCAAGCGATTTGTGGATCCCTTCTCTCCCCTGAAGCTGTAAACAGTTTAACAAGACATGTGCGGAACTGCCGTAAGGTAATCTACATCTTGTCTCCCTCTCTGGTATCTAACCTCCCTGCGAGTGGGGGTACGTCTCCGTGTTCTGTGCGGTTTTCAGCACAGTACTCTCTACACGTAGTGGATATTTGCTTTGGTAAGTGAAGGAATAAGTGAATGAGTCACCAAGATAAGGGTATTGTCTCATTCTTTCTCGCTTTTTCCACTTTCAAGTTTCTTTAGTTAGTTTCCTCAGACAAAAGGTTTCTTTGTAGCTACACAGTGGCCAGGTCCACAGAATGTTGCAGACAGCTGCTGAAAACATCCCTCCTCCACTTGAGAATGGCTTGCTCTCCCTCTCAAGCGGAGAGAGCTGGGATTCGATATTTAATTAAGTGCCTCTGTTCACTTGGCATTTAGAGGCATAGGGGGCGTTAGTGCTCTACACCCGGTGAAATCCCTGTTTCCTTTGTGATTTTCCTTTGTGGAAAACAACTATCCACAGAGTGTTTTGTGCCAATTTTCCATCCTTTTAGATTGTCGGAAAGCATTTTACCTACGTAGAAACAGAAAACGAATAGAAAGAGCGTTGCTTTGCGTTTAATAAAAGCTTAGGGCGGTCTCGGTGGTACGTTAGTGAAGTTATCTGGGGACACCTTAGCCACGTACATTGTGTTGGAGAGGCACCGAGAATTCGGGAGTTCTCAAAGTTCGAGGACACAGTTGCCTTACACGTAGGCTCGGTGGCAGCCGTGGACATGGCAGCGATTTGGAGAATGTTGTATTAGTCGGCTCTTGCTGTGATAATGCTTTGCAACAAATCTCCCCAAAACTCACTTACGTAAAGAAGAATCTAGTTTTCTCGGACCTGTGGGCTAGCTGCAGCGGCTCTCTTGTAGACCTCTCGATGGCGGGTGTTGCTCCATGCCGTGGGTCAGTTTGAGGTCTGTCCCGCACACCTTACCGTGGAGCCCAACTGTGAGGCTGCAGGTCCCCGTCTTCTCGCAGAGTTCACTGAAAGTTAAGAGGTGAGCCCAACCACACAAGGCCACGTAAGGCCTCTGCGACTCATTGACGGCCATCGTGTCTTCCCTTGGCCTCCTGGGAACCCCCTGGCCCCAGGATGCAGCTTCCATAGCCCAGGGCAACCGGCGGAGGGGGGCGGGCGGGGCTGCAGGAGGGTGGAACGCCGAGGTCACAGAGGGTGTGGGTGTGGCCACCTCTGCTGTGACTGAACCAAGGGCAGGGGGGCAGGGGGTCCAGGGCAGGGCCCTCAGAGCCCGGTAGGCCCAGGGGTGCGGCGCAAGCACCTAGGCCCAGGCCGAGGAGCGCCTTCTTGGTCTGCCGCGGCAGGCCGGCCTCTCGCCTTGCCACTCAGGCCGCCCTCCCACTTGAAGTGTGTGTGGCACGCGTCCGCGGAGTACACCTCGCTGCACAGGTAGCCGTGGGACTGGGCGTCGTAGGTTCCTGCGGGGCGGCCGGAGGTCCCGCAGGCGGGTGGGTCCCTGGCACAGACGCGCGGAGCGGCTCCCGCCCGGCCCCCCTGAGAACCGTCGCTTCCGTAAGGCGGGGCGCCTGCTTCAGAGTGTAAATCACGTGTCCGCTCTATGCATACGCTGTTTAGTTTACCAGGCAAGACTTTCTTGGTGAAAGAAGCAGCGTTGGCTTGCATTCTCGAGCAGGCTTCTCATCTGGCTGTGCACTGGTACTCTCTCTCTGGGTGTGCTAGTCCGCAGGGCAGGGCATCCCCTGGGCAGGGTGGAGCGTGATCTCTGCGGCCTCGTCCTGCAGCTCCTTCCTTTCATTCTCAATCGTCCTGCCCACGGTGGCCTCCTCTCAGGCCTGCATACTTACAACGGCGCATTGCCCGTGCTGCCCCTCTGCAGGAAGTGTCCCTCTGTTTAGTTTGCAGCTGACTGATGCCGCCTCACCCTTCTCATCTCTTCTCAGGTGTCACTTGGTCAAGAAAGCGTCCCCTTACCTACTCAACTCATCACGTCCCCCTACCGTAGCTCACGTGACACCACGCACCTCTCGCTTATGGCCGTCGTCGCCTTTCACATCCAGTTTCAGGTAGGTAAGTTTACCCCGTGGTCCGTGAGGAAGAAGAGATCACGCCTGTTTTGCTTACTCTTGATTCCCAGCGACTAGCCCGGTTACTGATAACCTCTGTTAGAGGAGAGAAAGGAATGCACCCAATCCCTGGTGAAGCCCTGACCGTTTTCCTTTCTAGTGTCCCTCGTACTCTTCCCTGCCATCTGTGTCGCCCTTGCTCCGCGTTTACCGTTTATGAGTTTACACCTGGGTTACGGTGACTGCTTCGGAGAATCGCATGCCTTTCTACCTCCCTCGCTGCGACCTCTCCTACGCCTCCCAGGGCTCTTGGGTTATGCCCTTGCCCTCTTCCGAGCCGTCCGTGGCACCCTCTGTCATCCCCATACGGCCAAGCTCCTAAGACTGACACTCAAGGCCCTCCGTAATCTGGCTTCAGTTTCACTTTCTAGACGTTTCAAGGAAGAGCGGGGTCTAAATATCTGTGCACCTCTGCTCCGTTTTATATCTACCCACGAGGTTAATTTTTTTCTTTCTTCCAGTCCACCTATTTTGCACCTCCTTCTCTGCGAAGACTTCACTGAGAATCCAAGCGATTTGTGGATCCCTTCTCTCCCCTGAAGCTGTAAACAGTTTAACAAGACATGTGCGGAACTGCCGTAAGGTAATCTACATCTTGTCTCCCTCTCTGGTATCTAACCTCCCTGCGAGTGGGGGTACGTCTACGTGTTCTGTGCGGTTTTCAGCACAGTACTCTCTACACGTAGTGGATGTTTGCTTTGGTAAGTGGACGAATAAGTGAATGAGTCACCAAGATAAGGGTATTGTCTCATTCTTTCTCGCTTTTTCCACTTTCAAGTTTCTTTAGTTAGTTTCCTCAGACAAAAGGTTTCTTTGTAGCTACACAGTGGCCAGGTCCACAGAATGTTGCAGATAGCTGCTGAAAACATCCCTCCTCCACTTGGGAATGGCTTGCTCTCCCTCTCAAGCGGAGAGAGCTGGGATTCGATATTTAATTAAGTGCCTCTGTTCACTTGGCATTTAGAGGCACTAGGGGGCGTTAGTGCTCTACAGCCGGTGAAATGCCTGTTTCCTTTGTGATTTTCCTTTGTGGAAAACAACTATCCACAGAGTGTTTTGTGCCAATTTTCCATCCTTTTAGATTGTCGGAAAGCATTTTACCTACGTAGAAACAGAAAACGAATAGAAAGAGCGTTGCTTTGCGTTTAATAAAAGCTTAGGGCGGTCTCGGTGGTACGTTAGTGAAGTTATCTGGGGACACCTTAGCCACGTACATTGTGTTGGAGAGGCACCGAGAATTCGGGAGTTCTCAAAGTTCGAGGACACAGTTGCCTTACACGTAGGCTCGGTGGCAGCCGTGGACATGGCAGCGATTTGGAGAATGTTGTATTAGTCGGCTCTTGCTGTGATAATGCTTTGCAACAAATCTCCCCAAAACTCACTTACGTAAAGAAGAATCTAGTTTTCTCGGACCTGTGGGCTAGCTGCAGCGGCTCTCTTGTAGACCTCTCGATGGCGGGTGTTGCTCCATGCCGTGGGTCAGTTTGAGGTCTGTCCCGCACACCTTACCGTGGAGCCCAACTGTGAGCCTGCAGGTCCCTGTCTTCTCGCAGAGTTCACTGAAAGGTAAGAGGTGAGCCCAACCACATAAGGCCACGTAAGGCCTCTGCGACTCATTGAAGGCCATCGTGTCTTCCCTTGGCCTCCTGGGAACCCCCTGGCCCCAGGATGCAGCTTCCGTAGCCCAGGGCAACCGGCGGAGGGGGGCGGGCGGGGCTGCAGGAGGGTGGAACGCCGAGGTCACAGAGGGTGTGGGTGTGGCCACCTCTGCTGTGACTGAACCAAGGGCAGGGGGGCAGGGGGTCCAGGGCAGGGCCCTCAGAGCCCGGTAGGCCCAGGGGGGCGGCGCAAGCACCTAGGCCCAGGCCGAAGAGCGCCTTCTTGGTCTGCGCGGCAGGCCGGCCTCTCGCCTTGCCACTCAGGCCGCCCTCCCACTTGAAGTGTGTGTGGCACGCGTCCGCGGAGTACACCTCGCTGCACAGGTAGCCGTGGGACTGGGCGTCGTAGCTTCCTGCGGGGCGGCCGGAGGTCCCGCAGGCGGGTGGGTCCCTGGCACAGACGCGCGGAGCGGCTCCCGCCCGGCCCCCCTGAGAACCGTCGCCGTTCCGTAAGGCGGGGCGCCTGCTTCAGAATGTAAATCACGTGTCCGCTCTATGGACACGCTGTTTAGTTTACCAGGCAAGACTTTCTTGGTGAAAGAAGCAGCGTTGGCTTGCATTCTCGAGCAGGCTTCTCATCTGGCTGTGCACTGGTACTCTCTCTCTGGGTGTGCTAGTCCGCAGGGCAGGGCATGCCCTGGGCAGGGTGGAGCGTGATCTCTGCGGCCTCGTCCTGCAGCTCCTTCCTTTCATTCTCAATCGTCCTGCCCACGGTGGCCTCCTCTCAGGCCTGCATACTTACAACGGCGCATTGCCCGTGCTGCCCCTCTGCAGGAAGTGTCCCTCTGTTTAGTTTGCAGCTGACTGATGCCGCCTCACCCTTCTCATCTCTTCTCAGGTGTCACTTGGTCAAGAAAGCGTCCCCTTACCTACTCAACTCATCACGTCCCCCTACCGTAGCTCACGTGACACCACGCACCTCTCGCTTATGGCCGTCGTCGCCTTTCACATCCAGTTTCAGGTAGGTAAGTTTATCCCGTGGTCCGTGAGGAAGAAGAGATCACGCCTGTTTTGCTTACTCTTGATTCCCAGCGACTAGCCCGGTTACTGATAACCTCTGTTAGAGGAGAGAAAGGAATGCACCCAATCCCTGGTGAAGCCCTGACCGTTTTCCTTTCTAGTGTCCCTCGTACTCCTCCCTGCCATCTGTGTCGCCCTTGCTCCGCGTCTACCGTTTATGAGTTTACACCTGGGTTACGGTGACTGCTTCGGAGAATCGCATACCTTTCTACCTCCCTCGCTGCGACCTCTCCTACGCCTCCCAGGGCTCTTGGGTTATGCCCTTGCCCTCTTCCGAGCCGTCCGTGGCACCCATTGTCATCTTCGGCTGTCAGCAGACTTGCATGCAATGTTCCTTTCTTTTCTCTTTTCTTCCTTACGCCACTGGGCCATGCAAAGTGGTGAAGCCCTGACACTCGCTGCCACGTGGATGTACCCTGAGAACATGATTCTGAGCGAGAGAAGTCAGACACACAAGGGCACACTGGGTGTGACACCACTGAGGAGAAACGTCAAGAACAGGTAGATCCACATAGTCTGTGGGTTCCTGGTTTTCAGGGGCTGCTGAGGGAACGGAGTGATAGCTAAGCTCAGTAAACTGTCCCCAGCCTTTGAGAGCATCGCTCTCAGGAAGAAGGGCTGACCACACGAAGACTGAACACGCAGTGAGTCCTGGGCCCAGACCCTGAGCTGGCACCCCCCACGTGGGGAAGTCACTGGGGCTTTCTGAGCCTCCCTGGAGACTGGCAGCAGCCCCAGGACCTCACAGAGCACAGTGCGCCCATCCCCAGAGCCTCCCCTCTGTTTCTCATCACCGGCTGTCAACAGACTTGCATGCAACGTTCTTTTCTTTTATCTTCTCTGCTTTACGTCACTAGGCCATGCAAAGTGGTGAAGCCCTGACACTCGCTGCCACTTGGATGCACCCTGAGACTTCTACGCTATGGGAGAGAAGTCAGACACAGAAGGACACACAGGGTGTGACCCCACTGAGGAGAAACGTCCAGAACAGGTAGATCCACATAGGCAGAGAGTGGGTTCCTGGTTGTCAGGGGCTGGCGAGAGGATGCAGTGATTGGTAAGGGCCTGAGGGATATTTTGGGCGTGATGGAAATGATCCAAAGCACGGCAGTAGGGAGGGCTGCACAGCTCAGTAAACTGTCCCCATGCTTCCCGTTGTAGCCTGTGAGAACATCGCTCTCAGAACGAAGGGCTGACTGCAGGAAGACTGAACGTGCAGTGGGTCCTGGGCCCAGACTCTCAGTTGGTGGCTCCCCACTTGGGGTAGTGACTGGGAGTTGCTGAGCCTCCTCAGAGACTCGCAGCAGCCCCAGGGCCTCACAGGGCATGGCGCCCCCTGCCCCAGAGCCTTCCCTCTGGTTCTCATCACCAGCTGTCACCAGACTTACATGCAATGTTCCGTTCTTTTCTTTTATCTTTTTTCCTTTCCTCAGCATGAAAAGGGTGAACCCCTGACACTCACTGCCACCTGAATGCACCCTGAGGACACGATGGTTGGTGAGACAAGTCAGACACAGAAGGACACACAGGGTGTGACACCACTGAGGAGAAACGTACAGAAAAGGTAGATCCACAGAGGCAGAGAGTAAGTCCCTGGTTGTCAGGGGCTGCCGAGGAGACGGATTAATAGCCAAGGGCGTGAGGGATATTTTTGGGGTGACGGAAATGGTCGAACAAGTGGCAGTTGTGATGGCTTCACAGCTTAGTAAACTGTCTCCCGTGCTCCCATGCGGCCCGTGAGAGCATCGCTCTCAGGACGAAGGGCTGACCGCAGGAAGACTGAACGATCAGTGGGTCCCTGGCAAAGACGCCCATTTGGCGGCCCCCCACTTGGGGTAGTGACTGGGAGTTGGTGAGCCTCCAAGGAGACTGGCAGCAACCCCAGGGCCTCACAGGGCCTGGTGCCCCCAGTCACAGTGGCTTCCCTCGGATTCTCATCACCAGTTGTCAGCAGACTTGCACGCAATGTTCCTGTCTTTTCTTTTTTTTCTTTTCTCAGTCCTTCTGCATGCAAAGAGGTGAACCCCTGACACTCGACGCCACGTGGATGCACCCTGACACGATGGTCGGTGAGACAACTCAGACACAGAAGGACACCCTGCGTCTGACCCCACTGAAGAGAAACGTCCAGAACAGGTAGATCCACATAGTCTGAGAGTGGGTTCCTGGTTGTCAGGGTCTCGCAAGGTGACGGAGTGACAGGTAATGGCATGAGGGACATTTTTGGGGTGATGGAAGTGGTCCAAAGCACGGCAGTAGGGACGGCTTAACAGCTCAGTAAACTGTCCCCTTGCTCCCCATTGTAGCCTGTGAGAACACCTCTCTCAGTACAAAGGGCTGACTGAAGGAAGACTGAACGAGCAGTGGGTCCTGGGCGCAGACAATCAGTTGGCGGCCCCCACTTGGGGAAGTGACTGGGAGTTGCTGATCCTCCACGGAGACTGGCAGCTGCCCCAGGCCCTCACAGGTCATGGTGCCACCAGTCAACAGACTTGCATGCAATATTCCTTTCTTTTCTTTTTTCTTTTCTCAGTCCCTCAGCATGCAAAGGGGTGAATACGTGACACTCACTGCCATGTGGATGCACCCTGAGGACACGATGCTCAGCAAAAGAAGTCAGACACCGAAGGACATACAGGGTGTGACACCACTGAGGAGAAACGTCCAGAACAGGCAGATTCACAGAGTCAGAGATTAGGTTCCTGGTTATCAGGGGCTGAGGAGGGGACGGAGTGATAGCTAAGTGGATGAGGGACATTTTTCGGGTGATGGAAGTGGTTCAAAGCATGGCAGTAGGGACGGCTGAACAGCTCAGTAAACTGTCCACATGCTCCCCGTTGTAGCCTGTGAGAACATCACTCTCAGGACGAAGGGCTGACTGCAGGAAGACAGAACGAGCAGTGGGTCCTGGACCCAGACACTCAGTTGGCGGCCCCCGTACTTGGAGTACTGACTGGGAGTTGCTGAGCTTCCACGGAGACTTGCAGCAGCCCCAGGGCCTCAGAGGGCATGGCGCCCCAGAGCCTTGCATCTGATTCTCATCACCAGCTGTCACCAGACTTTCATGCAATGTTCCATTCTTTTCTTTTATCTTTTTTCCATCTCTCAGCATGCAAAGGATTGAAGCCGTGACACTCACTGCCACATGGATGCCCCCTGAGATCTCTACGCTACAGGAGAGAAGTCAGACAAAGAAGGACACACAGGGTGTGACCCCACTGAGGAGAAACATTCAGAACAGGTAGATCCACAGAGTCACAGAGTGGGTTCCTTGTTCTCAGGGGCTGATGAGGGGGCGGAGTGATAGCTATGTGTGTGAGTGACATTTTGGGGGTGATGGAAGTGGTCCAAAGCACGGCAGTAGTGATGGATGCACAGCTCAGTAAACTATCCCCTTGCTGCCTGGTGCAGCCTGTGAGAGCATCGCACTTAGGACGAAGGGCTGACTGCAGGAAGACTGAACGAACAGTGGGTCCTGGGCGGAGATGCTCCGTTGGCGGTCCCCCACTTAGGGAAGTGACTGGGAGTTTCCGAGCCTCCACGGAGATTGGCAGCAGCCCCAAGGCCTCACAGGGCATGGAGCCCCCACCCCTATAACCTTCTCTCTGGTTGTAATCACCGGCTCTTACCAGACTTGCATGCAATGTTCCTTGCTTTTCTTTTTCTTTTCTCAGTCCCTCTGCATGCAAAGCGGTGAAGTCCTGACACTTGCTGCCTTGTGCATGCACCCTGAGAGCACGATGCTCAGTGAGAGAAGTCAGACACAGAAGGACACACATGGTGTGACACCACTGAGGAGAAACGTCCAGAACAAGTATATCCACATAGTCAGAGTGGGTTCCTGCTTTTCAGGGTGTGGTGAGGTGAAGGAGTGGTAGCTTAGATTGTGAGGGACATTTTTGGTGTGATGGAAGTGGTCCAAAGCACGGCAGTAGGGACGGCTACACAGCTCACTAAACTGTCCCCATGCTCACTGTTGCAGCCTGTGAGAGCATCGCTCTCAGTACGAAGGGCTGACCGCAGGAAGACTGAATGAGCAGTGGGTCCTGGGCCCAGATGGTAAGTTGCCTGTCCCCTACTTGGGGAAGTAACTGGGAATTCCTGAGCCTCCATGGAGCCTGGAAGCAGCCCCAGGGCCTCACAGGTCACGGCGCTCCCGGGCCCAGAGCCTTCCCTCTGGTTCTCATCACCAGCTGTCACCAGACTTCTTGCAACGTTCCTTTCTTTTCTTTTTTCTTTTCTCAGTCCCTCAGCACACAAAGTGGTGAACCCCTGACACTCGCTGCCACGTGGATGCACTCTGAAAACACGATGCTCAGTGAGAGAATTCAGACACAGAAGGACACACAGGGTGTGACACCACTGAGGAGAAATGTCCAGAACAGGTAGATCCACATAGTCAGAGAGTCAGTTCCTGGTTGTCAGGAGCTGGCGAGGGGACGGAGTGATAGCTAAGGGCATGAGGGACATTTTGGGGTTGATTGCAGTGGTCCAAAGCACGGCAGTAGTGACGGCTGCACAGCTCAGTAAACTGTCCCCATGCTTCACATTGCAGCCTCTGTGAGCATTGCTCTCAGGACGAAGGGCTGACCTTAGGAAGACTGAATGAGCAGTGGATCCTGGGCCCAGACACTTAGCTGGCAGCCCCCAACTTGGGTAAGTTAGTGGGACTTGCTGAGCCTCCACGGAGACTGGCACCAACCCCAGGGCCTCACAGGCATGGTGCCCCCGGCCCCAGAGCCTCACCTCTGTTTCTCATCACCGGCTGTCACCAGAGGTGCATTCAACTTTCCTTTGTTTTCCTTTTTGTTTTTTCAGTCCCTCAGCCACGCAAGGGGGTGAATCCCTGACACTCGCTGTCACGTGGATGCACCCTGAGAGCACGATGTTCAGCGAGAGAAGTCAGGCACAGAAGGATGCACAGGGTGTGACCCCACTGAGGAGAAACGTCCAGAGCAGGTAGATCCACAGAGTCACAGAGTGGGTTCCTTGTTCTCAGGGGCTGATGAGGGGGCGGAGTGATAGCTATGTGTGTGAGTGACATTTTGGGGGTGATGGAAGTGGTCCAAAACACGGCAGTAGTGATGGATGCACAGCTCAGTAAACTATCCCCTTGCTGCCCGGTGCAGCCTGTGAGAGCATCGCACTTAGGACGAAGGGCTGACTGCAGGAAGACTGAATGTGCAGTGGGTCCTGGGCCCAGATGCTCAGCTGGCGTCCCCCATGTGGTGAAGTCACTGGGACTTGCTGAGCCTCCACGGAGACGGGCAGCAGCCCCAGAGTCTCACAGGGCACTGCGCCCCCGGCACCAGAGCCTTCCCTCTGTTCTCATAATCAGCTGTCCGCAGATTTGCAGGTCACGTTCTTTTCTTTTCTTTTGTGTTTTTTAAAGGCAACTCTTGCGTACGTGTATTTAATATGCAGGGAACCAGCCCTGACTCCTTGGTCTGTGTCTTCTAGCCTTTAGAGCCTCGAAGGCATCCATATCCTTTGTTTTTGCACCCAGTGCCTGGGGTTTGATGATGGAAACTGACACCGAGGGCGTCACCATGTGTGGGGTGACGTCAGGGAAAAAATCCCATGGCGAGGGACTGCCTGAGGACCACGTGCACCTGGGACCTCCCTGCCCCCTGCCTGCAGCCCTGCACCTGGGAGCGGAGCTGATGCATCACGTGCCTGAAGTCATGGAAGTAGGTCTCCCGCTTATCATGCTGCAGCAGGGAAGGCAGGTTGTGCGTAGCCTTGGTGAAGTTGGCCACCATGGCCGCAATGGCAAACTGACAGCTCCCGTCGTGCTGCAGGCAGCCCGGCTGCAGGCTGAAGCAGGCCGCGTGCCTGGACTTCCCCTCCCTGGGGAGGGATGCAGGTGAGGCTCCGCTTCCACAGAGGAGCCCCGGCCCACGGCCAACAGGTTCCCCCATGCAGGCACCGAGGATAGAAGTCCAGGTAGAACTTGCCGATGGACGACCTTGCTTGAGGCCGCATCCCGGACCATGTAGAGCCTCATGTCTTCGTGACACATGTTGGTGCCCTCTTCCAGGTCAAAGGTCAGCCCCAGCATCTCCTGGGAGATGCCCGGCAGCCCATGCGTGACCAACTGCATAGGGAAGGACTCATTAAGCAGGTACTGGTCCACATGGTAGCGTGTCTCCTCTCCCTGGTTCATGTAGTAATGCAGGATCAAGGTGTTGATGGGGCCGTCAAAGTGCAGGCCCCACCTCTGGCACTCAGCCTTCTTTAGCTCCAGGATCACGGCTGCTCCTGCTCCCCAAGGGGCTTCAGCTTCTTGGTCAGCTCACCTGCGGGTGGAAGGGAGAGGCTCAGCTACGTCCCTGGGGTGGCCCCCAGCCGCCCCCATTCCTGTGCCCCTCGAGGCAGCATGAAGGGTCCAGGAAGCTGACCCCCAAGGGCTGACATAGTGGGGTCTCAGGCAGCACCACGTCCAGTCAAGGTCCGCCTGACCCCGTCCCCACTGGAACTCAGGGGGAGGCGGGGTTACCTAGGACAGTGGCCACCACCTGCCTGGTCTTGTCCAAGTTCACCTCCAGCACAGAGTCAGCATGTGTGCGGAACCCCAGCAGGCGGGACTTCTGGGCCTGCAGCCTCACCAGCTCCCTGAGGATCACGCAGTTCTCCTGGAACCCAGAGATGGAAGGTGCTGGGGACCATGGGCCATGCCCTCCCCGCGGGCCCCGGGCCAGGTCTCTGCAGGTGGGCAGGGCTCTCAGGCCACTGGCAGGCACAGCCAATCCCCCTCCCTCCTCCTCCTGGCCCGGATTTCTAGACACATTGGTGCTGTCCTAACACATGGTCTTTATTAACACAGGTCCTTTTGGAACAAGAAATGGCATGAACCGTGATGGGCTCTAAGGACAAGGACAGGAAGAAATGTGGCCAGGATCTCCAGGAGCCACCAAGGGGCCTCCCCGGGCTCAACAAGGCAAACACGGCTGCCGTGCAGACAGCAGCTCATCCCCACGGTGCCCAAACACCCAGCGCCTGGACGGTGAGACGCCTGTTGCTGCAGGTGGCCCATGGCTTGCTAATGAGGCCCGGCCCCAGGCGTACGACACCTTCTCTGGGGCCACCTCTCCGGTCTGCGGGGGTTTCTCCTGGGAGCCCCCAGTCACCACAGAACCAGTGTGGCCTGTCTGTAGCCCAAGAAGGTGGGGACACAGGACTGTCCCCCATGCCCCCTGCATCACCCGCGAGGCCGAGCGACCACCAGTGTTGTCTGTGGGGAAGGTGAAGGGCTCATGCACAGCCCCCATCTACAGAAGCACAGACTGCAGCCACATGCGGTATGCAACAAGCACAAGTGTCCATGCAGGACCCGATGTCTGAATGTCAAGGCTGTGCCCAGGCCACAGTGAGAAGGCCCATCCCCCATGCAAGCCACAGAGAGGGGATGGGGGGCCATCTGTGATTCTGAGCTCATTGGGCATCACCCCAGAGGGAGAGAGTGAGGGAGAGAGGTAGACAGAAGTACAGAGGGAGAGGGAGAGAGAGGGAGGGAGAGACGTCTCTCCCTTCCCTGGGGGTTCTCTAGTGCAGCCAAGGCTGAAAACCACTGCATTTTGGGAGATGGGTCCTCATGGAAAAGTTAAATAGTAGCTCATGGCATTATTGACACATATTAAAAAGGCCCCAAACCTTGGGGAGTCAGGGAGGGGAGTTGGCGGCTGCCTCATAAACGAGGAGAGATTGGGCATCAGAAGAGGTGCCTGTGCAGCCTGCTGCCCAGGGCCCTGCAGACTTCATCTCCCAGTGGTGGTCCTGGGCTGGAAGTCAGCGGGGAGGTCAGGCTGTCCAAGCATCAACGTTGACTTCAGGGCTGATCTAAAAGGCGCCTGGAGTTTGTTGAAGCAGAAAAAAGAGAAAGCAGTGGGGACAGGATGGGAGTGGGAGGGGTAGGGAACCCCCCTCCTCAGCACTTCTACCTCTCTCCCTCCCTCCCTCTACCTCGCTGCCTCTCACTCTCCCTCTCCCTCCATCTCTCCCTCTGCCTCTCTCCCTCCCTCTCTCTCTGTCCCTCTTTCCCTGTCCCTCTCTCTCTCTCCCTCTTTCCCTCTCCCTCTATCCCTCCCCCTCTCCCTCTCCCCCTTCCCTCCTCCCTCTCCTTCTCTCCCTTCCTCTCTCCCTGTCCCTGTTTCCATATTCCGCTCTCCCTCTCCCTCCACCTCCTTCCCTCTCCAGAGGGGGAAGGAAGTAGAGGGAGAGAGAGAGAGAGCAGGAGAGGGAGAGGGGGGAGAGAGAGAGGGATAGAGGGAGGGAGGGAGAGACGTCTTTCACTCCCTCTATCCCTCTCTCCCTCTCCTGCTCTCTCTCCCTCCTCCCTACACCTCCTTCCCTCTGCAGAGAGGGAGGGGGAGAGGGAGGAGGGAGAGGAAGGGGAGAGAGAGGGAAAGAGGGAGAGGGAGAGAGGGAGGGAGAGAGGGACGAGAGGAAGCAGGGAGAAAAGAGAGAAAGAACACACCATCTATATTTCTGTCAAATGACACCAGGGATCCTTACACAACCAGGAGAAAATAACACAGCGAGGCTCTTTCTCAGCTGGAACTGGAACTGCAGATGGGGCCAAACACCACCAGGGTTGCCACACATGTCCACCTGCCGCCCCAGCCCCATTAGCCCGGTCACCAGGGCTCTGAGTGTTTGCTCCAGGGACCTGGGGTTCACCCTGTCACCCTGGAGGTTGGGCCTAGACAGCAGGGCCCTGGGCTGGGCACATAGGGGGAAAAGAATCCCCACAGGACAGCTTGTGCGAGCAGATTCAGCTGCCAGATTCTAGAGGCCCGGGATCACCCTGTGGCCCGTGAAACCCAGGAGCCACGAGGGTCTTGCATCGGGATTCCTGTCCGTTGGATTGTAACGTTTATGTAGGGAATCCTGGAAACAGTGGTAACAAGAGTGAATTCGAACGAGCTTTAGGCTATTATGGACCACTCCAAAGTGTGTGGGTTGCTAAAAACCCTCCCGGCTTCGCTCTTGTTGAAAATGAAGATCCCCGAGATGCAGTGGATGCTGTCTGAGAACTAGACGGGAGAACACTCTGTGGCTGCCGAGTAAGAGTGGACCTGTCGAATGGGGAAAAGAGAAGTCGAAATCGTGGCCACCTCCTTCTTGGGCTCGTTGCCCTCAAGATGATTATTGGAGGAGGAGTCCTCCCCCTTGTCACAGATCTCCAAGATGGAGAAGCTTCTCCCGCAGCTGGAGCAGGTCCCTTTCTAGATATAGGAGAAGAGAGAGATCACTGTCCCAGGAGAGAAATCACAAGCCGTCCCGATCTTTCTCTATGTCTCCTAGCTGATCCAGGTCAAATGAAAGGAAGTAGAAGACCACTTTGCAAGAGGAGTGGTGCACAGGAAATAACTTCATTTGACAGGAGTATGTACAGAAAATTCAAGTTTTGTTTGAGACTTCTGAAGCTTGATGCACTTTTTAAATGTTTTAGCTGTTCAAATTTGTTTGTCTCTTGGGACAGTGACACATAAAGGTGTCATTCTCTATGGTTTGAAATGGGTCATATGAGGCATGTAATATGAAGAATTGTTACTTTACAATGTTCCCTTAAGCAAAATTGAATTTGCTTTGAATTTTTGGTGTTGCCTAGACTGATAATAAAACTCTAACTCCTGCCCACCTAAAGTGTGATGTTTATTATTATGGAAACAACACTGGCAATCGTTGAAAAGACTTTCTGTAGCTGGGATATGGTATGCAGCTGTAGTTAAGCAAGCAGTCTTTAAAAGGTGCTGTGAACACAAGCCAGCAGGTAGAAATGAAAGCCGCACCCTTACCCTAGATTAGAGGTTTAAGAATTCCACTAGTCTTCACACTGGACAAGAGGTTGTCCAGTGAGTTTAGAATCTAAGAAGTTTCAAGGAAGTTAGTTTACCTTTGAGTTAGGTCATAAGTCCCCTCTGTGGTTGCTGTACATGAATACATAACTCTTTGTAATGTTTTTTGGAAGTTGAGATTATCAAGATACCAATGTCCTGCCATATTAAGAGTATATTGTAGAGCTGAACTTTGAGTTACTGTGCAATTTTTTTTTCATGCTGTCATTTGTAATATGTTTTGTGAGAATCCTTGGGATTAAAGTTTTGGTTCCAAAAGGAAAAAAGAAAAAGAAAAAAAGGATCCACCTGCTAATGCAGGGGACACGGGTTCGAGCCCTGGTCCGGGAAGATCCCATGTGCTGCAGATCAACTAAGCCCATGGGCCACAACTACTGAGCCTGCGCTCTAGATCCTGGGAGCCACAACTACTGAGCCCCCATGCCACAACTACAGAAACCCGCACATCTAGAGCCCGTGCTCTGAAACAAAAGAAGTGACCGTAATGAGAAGCATGTACCCGCAACGAAGAGGAGTCCCTGCTCACTGCAACTAGAGAAAGCCCGTGTGCAGCAACGAAGACCCAACACAGCAAAAAAAAAAAAAAAAAAGACAATACTGGCCAGGTGATCAAGGGTAAAATTGTTTGTCACAAGTCCCGTTGATGGTGTGTATCCTTGATGTGACCTGAGGAGAATGGCATTTTTATCTCTGTCTAGATCTTCCGCCCCAAACCCCATAACTCCAGACCAACCATAAGAAAAACATCAGAAAACCAACAGAAAAACAAATTGAGGGACAAAATACCTGACCAGTCCTCTTCAAAACTTTCAAGGTATCAAAGCCCAGGGACGTCTGAGAAATGTCACAGCCCAGAGGAGACTGGGACAGAAAAAGGATGTTAGGGGAAAACTAGGGAAATTCTAATAAAGTGTGGACTTTAGTTAATAATAATGTATCCATCTCGGTTCCTTAGTTGGATAAACATGTCGTACTAACGTGTTGGAAATAGGGGTACTGGGTCGGGGGTCCACGGCACTCTGTACAGATCTTTGCAACTTTTTTGTAACTCTAAGCTATTCTAAAATTAAGCGACTACTAAACAGAGATAAGAATGTTATTTCCCTGATTTGAACATGCCTGAGTTTGTTTTCATGGTCACATTTGTGCTATCTGGATTTGTCTTGGAATCAGTAGCAAAGGAGAGTTGCCAGTCCCTGGGAAGATGCGGCTGATTTGCAGGTGGCTTGCTCTGGAACTGAAGAACATGGTGGGAAGTCTGCAGCCTCGGGCTGCACTTAGAGCCATGGGAGGGGATGGGCCAGCTCAGTTAGGGATGGAACCTATAAATAAAACTTTTTCTTTTCCATTATGGCTTATCACAGGATATTGAATATAGTCCCCTGTGCTAGACAGTAGGACCTTGTAGTTTATCCATCCTATATTTAATAGTTTGTGTCTGCTAACCCCAAACTCCCAATCCAACCCTCCCTCACTCTTTCTCCCCCTTGGCAACCACAAGTCTGTTCTCTATGTCTGTGAGTCTGTTTTTATTTCGTAGACAAGTTCATTTGTGTCATATTTTAGATTTCACATATAAGTGAGATCATATATTTCTCTTTCTCTTCTGACTTACTTCACTTAGTATGATAATCTCTAGGTCCATCCACGACGTTGCTGCAAATAGCATTATTTCATTCTTTTTATGGCTGAATAATATTCCATTGTATATATGTACCACATCTTCTTTATCCATTCATCCATCAGTCGATATTTAGGTAGCTTCCACATCTTGTCTATTATAAATACTGCTGCAATGAACATTGGGGTGCGTGTATCTTTTCTTTCTTTCTTTCTTTTTTCTTTCTTCTTTCTTTTTCTTTCTTTCTTTCTCTCTTTCTTTCTTTATTTTTTTGTCACACAGCATGTGGGATCTTAGTTCCCTGGCCAGAAATGGAACCCATGCTCCCTGCACTGGAAGCACAGAGTCTTAACCACTAGACCATCAGGGAAATCCCAGGGGTGTATATATATTTTTGAATTAGAGTTTCCTCCGGATCTATGCCCAGGAGTGGAATTGCGGGACCCTATGGCAGCTGTATCTGTTCTCTGCACATCTCACATCAACCACCTGCACTCCAGTCCTTGCTCTCAACGTCATCTTTGGGGAACCCAACCTGCAACAGGGACCTTGACAAGAAGAAATGGCTCAGGGAAAAGCTACCTGCACAGGGAGGAGATAGAGGCCATTGACCCTGGGGTGCGGCAGGGAGAGTGGGCACAGAGATTTGTTATTTCATTCCCAATACTCAGCCCTCCTGGCTGCCCCACTCTAGGTCACCTCGGGATACAGAGGTGACCCGGTTAGAGTCTCTGCCTGTGCAGGAATCTAGGGGCATCAGCGGGTCTGAATAATATTAGTGCAGGGTCTCCCCCACGGCATGGCACGGGGTTATTTGGGGTGGGTTATCCTCTGCTGGGGGCCCCTCCTGGGCACTGTGTGGGGTCCAGCAGCATCCCTGGCCCCACCCATTTGATTCCAGGGGCCCCTCCCCCCCAGGTGTGACAACCACAGATTTTCCCCAGACATTACCGAAGAACTGGGTGAAGCAGGGATAGGATGGCCCTGGGTGAGGACAGCTGTGTTGAAGCAACCAACCTGGCTTAGGGCAAGGTCTGCCCTAATCCTGTCAGAGCCTGCATTTAGAACTGCCCCTTCCCTCTACCACCTCCCCTGCCCTGCAGTGGTCTCCGAGACATCATCCCCATGTAATAAATCACACCTTCTCAGTTTACTGTCCCCAGCACCTAGAAGAGTGTCTGCTGTGTAGTAGACACTTCATAAATACTTGCTGAATAAAGGAGTTGAATAAAGGGATGAGTGGATGAATGAATGAAGGTTACCATGGAAGGAGGGGGAGATTCCCTTTCTGGCTCTCAGTGGTTGGGATATCAAGTGAAAGATCCATCCTAAATAGGCTGACCAGCCTTCTGGGGTTCCCCGGAAATGAGGGTTTCCCCACAGTTCCAGCGCTCAAACCTGAGCAGTCCTGGGCAAACTGGGGGCAGATGTTGGTCACCCTATGTAAACACAGTAACAATTCCAACTGCAATAGCAATGGCCAAGGACCTCTACGGTCTTATTGACCAGGCAGTTCTTTACCTGGCATGGAAGGGTGGGCTGGGATCGGAATTCCGGTTATCCAGGGTGGGCAGGTGAGGGCACAACCCGGGCTTGTGTAGGGGAGTCCAGGAAGGTTCTGGAGGAAGTGACAGTGACACAGGAGGGAGGGAGGAGTCTAAGGAAGAACATCCCACATGACAACGTGTGCCAGTGGCCCTGGGCCCAAGGTCACACCTGACTAGGGCTTGCTTTTTTCTTTTTTTCTAATTTACTTTTTCCCACATGGATATGCAATTGTCCTAATGTCATTTATTGAAAACTCCTTAATTTCCCCACTTTCTGTCATATCAAGTTCTCATATATCTGTTTCTGGACCTTTATTCTCTACCATAGAGCTGTACGTCCCATCCCTGCACCACTAGGGCTGTTTCATCACTATAACTTTATTTTTTATTCACTTATTTCTTTGGCCGTGCCAGGCAGCATGCGGGATCTTATTTCCCTGACCAGGGATCGAACCCACACCCCTTGCAGTGGAAGCTTGGAGTTTTAATTGCTGGACCTCCAGGGAAGTCCCCAGGGCTTGCTTTGACATCCATCGAATGGTGGCGGGTGGGCACAGGGAGCAGCTGTCTGTGAGCCATCCTGTGTAGAAATGCAGGGTGGTGGGCAGGACAGCTGGAGCCGGAGGGGAAGAGGTGGATGAGGGAGGGAGGGATGGTGGGTGGGTGAGAGACAGACAGAGAGTTTCCGGAGACAATAGCTCTGGCTGTGTCCTAGGGCAAGAAAGCTGAAAATAGCTCCTAGTGCCGGGAGCCTTGGAGCCAGAACCTGGGAGCCAGGGTGACTGGCTCTCCTCCCTGGTGTGTGTGGTTGGGTGGGGGGGCCCTGGACTTCTCAGGCTGGGAATGGGGTGCACGGAGAAGGGATGGAGCAGGGACCCTTCTCTCTGGGACCTCGCAGGCCATCCTTAGCTCACAAAGCTGAGCCACTCCTGGCCCTATGAGTGGGGAGTTTATCCTCCCTGCCCCCTGGATCACACCCCCTCACACACAACTTCCTGTTGTGTGCTCCCAGAAACCAAGAGAATCCGTTTTTAAAAGATTTGGGGGAGGGTGGTAAACATACAAACGAGCAGAATGGATACATTTTCAGAATGGGAATGTCTCTGTGTAACCCCACCCTCAGGGTAACCACAGTCCTGACCTCTAACACCCTTGACAAGTCAGCCTTGGTCTGGGCTTGTGGACCCACAGAAGCTTCCTCATCCCCTCCTTCAGACCCCATCTCTCCCTCAGCATCTTTGTGAGAAGCACCCAGGGAAGTGGGACTGCTAGGCTGTACTGCTGCTACAACTCCACCTGGGCTCCACCAGTTTCCAGCCCCCCACCCTGTGCACCTCTCTGACCCTGAGGCACCTCAACTGGTAGGAGTGGCATCACCTTCCCTCCCGGGACTTGTGACACTTAAGGGAGACACAGAAAGGACAAGAGTTTGGCTCCCTGGCTGGCAAAGAGCAGGTGCTCAATTGTTATAAGTGTCCGTATCAGTGAGCATTCTCCAGACAAACAGAATCCATAGAGTGTGTGTGTATATACACACACACGTACATATGTACACGCATACAAAAATATACAGCTGTGTATATATGCACTATGCATACAGACATATACACATATAGTATATACAATACACACATACACATATACACACATATATATAAAATGAATGGTTTGTATATATACAGTATGTATACACACATATACACATAATATATACAATAGACACATACATATACACTATACATACACACATATGAAATGCATAGTTCGTATGTACACATAGTATGTACACATACGTATAACATATGCAATATACACACCTAGGTACGTCTATATCATACATATATACACACATACAAAGATATTTAGATGTGTATATATACAGTATAATACATACACATATAATATATGCAATACATACACGTACATACATATAGACACACATATAAACCTACATATAAAAGCATGTACCATAAAAAATATATGTACTGTATATATAAATTCGTCATATATATACAGACACATATCATATATATGATATATACACATACATATATGCAATGTACACATACATACCTATATGTGAATATGTGCTTGTACATACACATATAAATACATATGCAAGTGTGTATATATATAGTATATACATATATACATATAATACCTATACAACATATACACATACAGGTATACAACATATATACACACCTATATACAAATATACACTGTATACATACATACATACAGTGTACATATACTGTATATATACACACCCATATATCAATATATGGGTGTGTGTATATATACAGCATGTTCACGTTTATAATATGTATACTATTTATATACACATACATACATGTATACAATATATACACACAAATATATAGGCTTGTATGTATACTGTATATAGTACTTACACATATACTACAAATGCTACAAACTTACTACAAACTTACACATATACTACAAACGCATATAAACATATGTGTATACATATATGTAATATGTATACACACATATACAAATTAATAGGTTTGTATATATTCAATATTTTTACATATATAATTTTGTTTTAAGGAGTTGACTCATGTGACCATGAGGCAGGCAAGTCAGGGCAGGACTCTGGGCAGGAGACACAGGGAAGAGCTGATGTCCCAAGGCCATTGGAGGAACAGTTCCCTCTTTCTAGGGAACCTCATTTTTCTCTCCAGTCCTTCAACTGATGGATGAGGCCCACCCATGCCGCGGCATTGACAATCTCCTTTATGCAAAGTGAACCAAATTCAGTGTTAATCTCTTCTGAAAAATACCTTCCTGGCCACATCTGGAATATTGTTTGTGGTTACCAGGACCCCACGCAGTGCGCACATGAGATTAACCATCCCCGTGACGATGATGACACTTTATTTTCTCCCTTGACCATTGTCACTACTATTCCAATTAAAATGGCAGTGCTATGAGGGCAGGGCATTTCCTTTTTTGCCAGTACTGAGCGTCTGTGGTCTGGTGCCTAGCATAGGCTAAATACACAGCATTTTTGTGAACAGAAGCCGGGATTCCAGCTGTCATATTTAATGAGGAATTATAGTCTTATTATTAGGGGGAAGGGTGTGTGTCACTGTACGTCAAGGTTGGGAGTCGAACCCGCCACCCCAGGCCCCGAGGGGTCTCCCCAGGTCCCCACTTCGGGCCGGTGGGGGTGGCCGGGGGCAGCCAAAGACTTGCATACATGCGTGCGTGCGTGAGAGTGTACGATTCCACGGGGCGAACCGCGCGTGCCGCGAGTGGTTCAGCCCGGCCCCCGGCTCATTGTGCTCGC
Organism: Pseudorca crassidens; assembly: GCF_039906515.1. NCBI lineage: Eukaryota > Metazoa > Chordata > Mammalia > Artiodactyla > Delphinidae > Pseudorca > Pseudorca crassidens. The sequence continues at coordinate 154,493,652 of NC_090297.1, forward strand.
CTCATGCCGGCCCGAGTTCACAGCAGCGCTTGAGGCCCCAGGCCTGTGACCACAAAGAGGGAGCCGGGGACCGACGGGAGCGCGGCGGCGGCAGCTGAGGCCCAGGCCAGGCCCCCTCCCCTCAGCCTCCCGCCTGCCTGTCTGCCCCGCCCCCGCCGGCGGCGCCGCGCCCCTCCCCAAACCGCCAGACTAGCACGGTGCGGGGGGCCGCGCGCGAAGACATCCGGGAGAAGATGGAGCTGAGGCTGGAGTCGTTCGTGGGGGCCGAGCCCGCCGTCTACCCATGGCCACTGCTGGTTTACGTAAGTCCCGCCCGTCCCCTCCTCCTGGACCCCCACCCCTCTTCTCCCAAGGCGCGCGCTGAGCCCACCAAGAAACGGAGCGACTCGAGTCGCCAGACCCTCTTTGGATCCCCCCCTTCCCGCCCCGCCGTGGTTCTCCGCAGCAGTTTCCAGCCCCCGCGTGCAGAGTGGGCAGAGGAGAGCTGGCGCCGGCCAGGGGCGCAGACTCGGCCGTGGGGACCCCATGCTTCCGAGGGGCGCCCGAGCCGGTCTGTGGTTGGCTCTGCAGGGCTGGGGACCCTGATGCCCCCAGGCCTGGAATTCCGGCGGGCTTGCCCTTCTGTATTTTAGGATCTGACATGTAGGGTTTCTTTTTCCTGGAAGTTTATTCTTAGCGCTGTCAACGTGCTTAGTTCTTTTTTTATTTTTCAGGGCACCCTTTCCTCTCTCACTCCAGTTTTTTTGTTTCTGTTTTGTTTTGTTTTAGTTAGGCATTTTGTCCCTCTGATCTTGAGTGGGTGGGCTGGCAGGACACTTGGAGAGGAGGCGTTCTGTCCCCTGATCTTGAGTGGTCTTTGGAAAATGACATGCCAGACGGAAATTTACACAGGCGTCCAGTGATTCCAGAAATACAGGGTGTCCGGCTAGGTGGACGCCAGCCTCTTGTCCCCCGTGGCGGCGTGGTGCGCGTGTTCCTTGTCTCAGGGTTTATGCTTGGGCCCCGCAGCCCACCTTCCGGAGGGAAAGCGCAGCGGGCGCCTTGGGCCGGCGCCTTTGGGGCGCCCTTTCGTGTGCTCGGCTTGCGGGGGACCGGCCTCCAGGCGACCCGGCCCTCGCGCGGGCTCCGTGTGTGTCAGTTTGTGGAAAGTGTGTCGTGGCCGGGGTCGGGGTCGGGACGCTGGGACCGCCTAGGAGCTGATGTTGACTCCCGGGCCCCGGTTCTCCGCAGTTACCTGAGGTCCGAGGGTTTCCAGCCCACCACCACGCACTGGCGCTTTCTATTTTTGCCCTTCCTGTGCCCGGAGGCGCGGCTGAGCCTGGGCTCTGGCTTTTCCGGTTGGGTAACTCCGGGTGGCCCGGGTGGGCGGCCTGAGCAGTGGGCAGGGCGGGGAGACATCCCAGGGGAGGGAAACTGAAAGTGGGGAGAACCTTCAGAACTCCAGCTGATCCACTTGCCTCGCCTCCCCGCCCCTCTTACTGCACTTGTCATGAACCAGTTGGCTGGCCGGTGCATTTTTCAAAATGTAATAATTTGTTTATCCTTAGTAGCCGTGAAGCATAGTTCACTTGTAGTGCACAGTTGTAGGAGTTTTGACAGATGATTGCCGTCAGGCGGCAGAGCAATCCTGTCATCCCATTTGCTGCCCTTTGGCATCAGCGCACCTCTAGCCTCTTGGCCACTAATCTCTCTGTCCCTAAGGTTTTAGCTTTTCCAGAAAGCCAGATGAATGGAACAACAGCATGTAGCTTTTCGATTCTGGCTGCTTTGGCTCAGCAAAATCTATGTGAGATTCATCCCGGGTTTGTTTTTTTTTGTTGTTGTTGTTTTAAATATTGATTTAGTTAGTTATTTACTTGGCTGTGCTGGGTCTTAGTTGTGGCACATGGGATCTTCATTGGCACGTGCAGTATGTTTTAGTTGCAGCATGTGGGATCTAGTTCCCTGAGCAGGGATGGACCCCGGGCCCCCTGCATTGGGAGCATGGAGTCTTAGCCACTGGACCACCAGGGAAGTCCATCATCCCTCTTGTTGCGGGTATGAGAAGCCATTCCTTTTTCTGGCTGTGTTGTATTCCATGATGCATTTGTCCATTCGCCTGCGGGTGGCAGGACTTGTGGGATGTTTCCAGTTTTGAGGAGATCAGGAATAAAGCTGCTGTAAACACCCCAGGGCAGGTTTCCATGTGAACTTGGGTTTTTACCTCACTTGAGAAAATACTCAGGAGTGGGACTGGGATCTGTGCTAAGTGTATGTTTAACAACCCTTCTGCATCTTAGAAATTGGTATTTTTGAGTATTGGAAGAGTTTAGAAATGCACTGTGACCCAGCACCCAAGCACTTGAAACGAAGTTGAAAGTTCATCTGGAGATGGTCACGTTGTCCCCGTCTCTGTCTTTTATTCAAGGCAGAGCAAGGCCACAGATTTGTAACCCTTGTAAGGAAGGCCTCGTGTGTCCAGGCCCTGGCAGGACCTGGCTTTCTAGTGGTGGGCGGTTCTGAAGTGGTGAGAGCGTCTTTCCCTTGCTGGCCAGACCTCGCTTGGCAGGGTGCAGGGTGTGCTGCCTGCCTGGCCAGGTGCTCTTTCTGCCAGTCAGCAGCCATTCCTGGTGTGTCTGTCCTACTACCAGGCAGGTGGTCAGGGGCCCTAGTGAAGTGCTCAGTGAGCCACAGCCTTCCTAAAGCTTTGCGGGTAATGTCTGCTATCCTCCCATTTCCCTGCTGAGGAATTTTGCTTTCTCATGGGAAGTGAGGGGACAGTACTTTATAAGAGTTCATATTTTGTGATGACTCGATGTTGAATACATTAAGAAAATGGGCTCTTTCCAGAAGCTTAACTTCTTAGAAGGTCAGATTACTCATGTGACCACACGTTTGAAATGAGTGAGCTTGTTTGTTCATTGATTCATTCATTCTTCAAGCACCTCCTGGATATTTAGAGTGAGTGTTCCAGGGGGCGCGGAGGACAGTAGACAGTATTCTTTTTTTCTGATTTTTGCATTTTATTTAATTTATTTTTTTATACAGCTCATTCTTATTAGTCATCAGTTTTATACACATCAGTGTATACATGTCAATCCGACTCGCCCAGTTCAGCACACCACCATCCCCACCCCCCCCTGTGGCTTTCCCCCCTTGGTGTCCATACATTTTTTCTCTACATCTGTGTCTCAACTTCTGCCCTGCAAACCGGTTCATCTGTACCATTTTTCTAAATTCCACATACATGCATTAATATACAATATTTCTTTTTCTCTTTCTGACTTACCTCACTGTGTATGACAGTCTCTAGATCCATCCATGTCTCAACAAATGACTCAATTTCGTTCCTTTTTATGGCTGAGTAATATTCCACTGTATATACGTACCACAATTTCTTTATCTATTCGTCTGTCGATGGGCATTTAGGTTGCTTCCATGACCTGGCTATTGTAAATAGTGCTGCAGTGAACACTGGGGTGCATGTGTCTTTTTGAATTATGGTTTTCTCTGGGCATATGCCCAGTAGTGGGACTGATGGATCATATGGTAATTCTATTTTTAGTTTTTTAAGGAACCTCCATACTGTTCTCCATAGTGGCTGTATCAATTAACATTCCCACCAACAGTGCAAGAGGGTTCCCTTTTCTCCACACCCTCTCCAACATTTGTTGTTTGTAGATTTTCTGATGATCCCCGTTCTAACTGGTGTGAGGTGATACCTCTTTGTAGTTTTGATTTGCATTTCTCTAATAATTAGTGATGTTGAGCAGCTTTTCACGTGCTTCTTGGCCATCTGTATGTCTTCTTTGGAGAAATGTCTATTTAAGTCATCTGTCCATTTTTGGATTGGGTTGTTTGTTTCTTTAGTATTGAGCTGCATGAGCTGTTTATGTATTTTGGAGATTAATCCTTTGTCCATTGATTTGTTTGCAAATATTTTCTCCCATTCTGAGGGTGACAGTATTCTTATTCTCAAAACTTCTATTCTCAAAACTTATTCTCAAAACTTATAGGTGATCTATAAACACAGAAGTTCAGCTGAGGTGTAGTGGCCCGTATAAGGGATCAGCTGAGGTCCCAGAGAGTGGGGCTGCCAGATTTGCCCTGGGGGAGGTGTGGGTGGCTTCTCTGAGGAGGGAGCACCTGCAGGAGGAAGTGCAAACAGCCACAACCGCCTGTACGCAGAAATGTCCAGCCTCCAAGATGGGCTTTTGCGCAATTGACAAATAGGAGGGTGAGGTGCAGGGCGAGTTTTGTTCCTTCTGTGACTGAGAGTTCCCAGATATCTACTTATAGCTCACGGTGGCATTTCTAAAGCAGGATGGTCCTTCTCTTGGTGGGAAAACTGGGTCTCAGCTCAGGAGGAAGCAGGTGGTATCTTCGGCTGCCTGATGGCAGGGCAGGAGCCAGTGAGGGTGTGCAATGGTCCTTCCCCTCCGTGACTCACTGAGGCTGTGGGCATGGAGTGGCCCCAGCGTGACTGTCCCCGCCTGCTTCTGGCTTCCTCCTGAGAGCCCACGAGTCTCTGATGAATGCCCGCTGAGCAGTCACACCTTTCACTCCACAGTGAGTAGTAGCTGAAGTGGGCGGCTGAGTGAGCCATCCCTCCCCGTGACTCAGAAAACATTTTCTGATCTGACCTCTGCTAGTGTGAGTCCTGCCTAATCTGAGCTCAGGTGGAAGGCAGGTTAACCATTTGATGACTTTCCGTGGGTGAAGTAGCCTCTTTAAAGAGGAAGGGATCACCGGAAAAGCCTGGTGTTCCATACGTACGTGGCTTTTGTACTTTGGTCCCTAACATCCAAATGCCACCTGTATACTCTGTTCCTGGTGGGAGGAGCCAGAGGCAGCCGGCCCTTTGGATATTCACTAGGTAGGAGGCGGCTGAGAGCTGCAGGGGACCCGCCCCCAGTCTACCTCTAGGAGCTGCATCATTTTTTCCTTAATTAAATTAAACTTTTTATTTTGAGATTATCATAGATTCTTGCACAGCCATCAGAAATGAGTTGGACACATCCCATGTTCTCTTTACTCAGTTTCTCCCGATGGTGGCATCTTACAAAGCTACGCACTGATGTAATGATTTCATTGGCATTGGTACAATCAAGATACAGAGTGTTTGGTGTCCCTTTTGAATTCGGGGACCTGTAGGGTGCGACTGGCTGTGTCTGCACATCCCTGGGTCCCAGACCCAGTGCACGTCTCCCAGGAAACCCCTCTCCTCCCTCTTTATTTCTGCTGTGTCCTCCTCTCGTGGTCCTGGCACTCTTCCCCAGTGCGTGCGCCTTCTCTCCCTGGCTGTGGGATGACAGTCCTGTTTCCTTCCTCCTACTCAGGGTGCAGCCTGGAGGCCTCTTTGGCATTTTCTCTTTCCCTTCAAGTTGTCCCTGCCGTTCCCACCAGCCGGGTCTTCTGCCATGCCTGTGGCATCGAGCAGTCCCAAGGGTGTTAACAGAAGATGTGCCGGGTGCCTGTCCATGGTCCTCCACAGCTCACGTGTGGCTCTGTAGTGCCTCCCTCACTGCCCACCTTTCTTGTTCCTTCCCAGACTCTCTCTCCCCACCCACGGCCACTGTCATGGTGCCTAGCCCGGGGCTCTGTTCCTCGGCGCCCCTGTGTCGGACCGGGCCCTCTTCCTGTCCAGGGCGCCTGGCAGGGCTGCCAAGTCACAGGTTCCCGTGAGCTGCAGTTGGGAGATCAGAGGCTGTGTGCTTCACTGAAGATTGACCTTGGATGACGATGCCTTCTCATCTCTGAGGGGCTTCCATTTGAATCCCCTCAGTTAGTCATGGGGTGCATGGCCGATGTGGGGAAAGCATGTCAGACTCACACCAGGTGCATGGGCAGCCGGTGTGTGAGAGAGGTTACCTCTGAGAATGCTGGTCCTTTAAAAACCTGACGCATCTTTTCCTGGCTGTGTGCTGGGGTCAGGGGACTGCCACAGGGTGGTGCCCATGGGGACAGCGGGAGTCATGGGGCTCAGGGCGGGGAGCTCTCAGGAAGGATTTGCATGTCCCATGGTGGTGGTGGCTCATGTTTCCCCTGGTGTGCAGGTGGCTCCCTGGCGTCTGCTTTGTGCTCACCCTGTGGGCTGAGAGAGGCACCCACTGGGGAGCAGGTGCTGGGGCCACAGGACACGCTGGGCCCACACCTGGTCTGAGACAGACACCAGGTGAAGGGGCAGGACATGGGAGGAGGAGCCGTGCTGGGTCTTGTGGGTTTTGTGTCTTTTTAAATAACAGTTTTTCGAGATAGCATTCACACACCACAGAACTCACCCATATGAAGTGTACAATTTAATGGCTTTTACTTTATTCACAGAGCTGTGCAGCCTTCACCTCTGTCTAATACCAGAACATTCCATCAGCGCAAAGGGCCTGCAGTCCCCTGCCCCAGTCCCTGACACTAGGAATCCACTCTCTGTGTCTGTGGATCTGCCTGTTCTGGATGTTTCCCATCAGTGGAATCACACACTGTGTGTCCTTCTGTGTCTGGCTTCTCTCACTGAGCATCATGTTCTCAGGGTCCATCCACGTTGTTCTGAGTGTCAGGGCTTCACCCCTTTGCATAGCTGAGTGATGCTCCCGTGTGCGTGGCCCAGGCTGTGGGGTCTCGAGGCCCCTGGAGAGGCTTTCGTTTGGCTTGGTCCTGGGGTGGGGTGACGCCAGTTGCACTGATACGGTGCTAACAGGACCCCTTGCTGGAGTGGGAGACAGTTGGAAGGCTGGGGGCGCCGCTCTCCTTGGCCTTTGAGACCACCAGGTGGAGGCCGTGCTGCCGCTTGTCGCTCAGGAAACGAGGGCAAGTCCTTCTCCAGCTGTGCCCCCTTGGAAGGGCTTCCTCCATCCCTGGGCTTTCCCTCCCTTGCTGTCACAGCCTTGGCCTCAGGCTAGACTGCTCTGTGGCAGTAAAGCATTTTCTTTGGTGAGGGCGAGAAAAGTTGTGGTGAACTTTTGGTCGTCGCGTTCCCCCATCCCACTGGGATCACTCCACGATGGCCCCTCCACGCACACACCCGACGTCAGGCACTCAGCACTTGCAGTGGCTCCTTGGGTGGCTGGGCAGCCTCTTAAAGGTGGGCTAGTTTGGATTGAAGCAACTGAAATGGTCTTGTCACCCCTGGAACCCCAGTGGTGCCCCATCTTCCTGTGGACATACCTATGCCTGTCCTGCAGAAGGACGGCTGCCTGGACAACAGGACATCCCAGCCCGTCCTGGCTCTGTGCAGACTGGCTTCCGTGAGCTGCGGACCCAGGCGTGGAGCTCAGGTTCAGGGTCAGGTCTGGAAACGCTCCTGCAGGTTCGGCAGTAGGTGAGGGAGCACACAAGCCACGTGTGTGCCCTTGTGGGAGCCATGTGACAAGTCAGAAGGAGGAGGCGAGGTACGTTTTCATAGCATTGTACATAACTGAGTATAGCCCAGACACGACGTTTTCAACATGCCATTTAAAGAATTACTGAAGGGCAGTGTTACTTTGTGGTTGCACGCACACCTTGTCTTAGAAATACGTGTGCATCTTGTGCTCACAGCACACGCCACTGGAGTGGGCCAGCGCGCACAATTGCCCCTCATCCAGGTGGCCAGGGGCTGCTGTGGGCACAGTGAGGCTTTAGACCCCTCTCCCTCTTGGCGGCTCCTTCCTTGGACCCTGGTCATTGGGGCCCCTTTGTGCACAGCGTGTCCCACCCACCCGGGTCAGGGCCACGGGCCCACTGTGTCTGTGGCTGGGGATCCATGGGCCTGCTCCCTCTTCTCTCTTCCTCCTCCAGCTGGACTTTGGCCTCATGGGGTCCCAGCAGCCCCTTCCTGTTTTCCCATGTTGACTGCTCTTGCAGTGCCAGTCTCGTGGGCAGGGTTTTGCGATGCTCAGTCCCGAGACCAGCCTAGTTTGTCAGCCTGGCCCTGTGGGGAGAGGGCCGGATGGGCGGTGGGAGGAGAGCCTTCTTCCTGGCTCTCTCCTTTACATCGTTTTACCAGGCGGTTCCCATCCTTGGCCTGGCTTGTCCTCAGGTATGGTCCTGGGACCAGGCAGCACCCCCTTGCTGGGGACCTGTGGATGTCCAGGGCTGACTGTGGACGAGACCCGTATGATGCTCCACAGCCAGTCTCTCTGCCACCCCCGCCCCTGTGTGAAATGCACTCATTTTCAAGTGAAAACCTGTTCACTTCTTGAGTACTCAGGCCCACCGCAGGTGCTGGCCCTCCCCCTCCCCCTTCACCCTCTGCTCCCTCTCCCTGGTGAGTAGGTTCTCCCCAGTGGGGCTGCAGGCTGAGAGATGCTCCCCAGCGGGGCCGCAAGCTGAGAGGTGAGGCTGAATGCCTTCACTGGGCCTCAGGGCCCTCTGCTCACCCGCTTGGCTTGCCTCCCAGATGGAGAGCCTTCTGTGGATTTTCCACTCCTCCAGCCAGGTCTCTGCTCTCAAAGCCCGGCCACTAGGAGAGGCAGAGAGACAGCTGGCAGACCTCCCTCCGTGTTCCATCTCCTGTGCCTTTGACTCTTCCCGCTGTGCTTCTCCACTTTGGGAAGCAGTGCGTGCATCCCACCCTGGCCGCTCTGTCCCACTTGCCTTGGTCCCCACCCCAGGGCTCCAGAGGTGTGCAGAGCCTCGGGGAAGAAGGCAGCTAACCCCAGCCTGCAGGCAGTGTCCCCTGCAGCCTGCTGGGGAGTGGGGACCGCGGGCAGAGTCCCAGGGTGCTGCCCCTTGGCACCTCCTGGGCACTCGTGCCCTCAGCAGATGGTGATAGAGCAAGAGTCCCTGCTGGCTTCAGGCTGGTAGTTCTCTGAGTGGGGCCCCAGGCCAGTAGCCTCCCTACCAGCTGGAACTGCTTAGGAATGCGGGTTCCTGGGTCCAGACCTGCTGATTCTGAAACTTTGCGGATGGGCCCCAGAACTCCACACTGAACAGGGATTATGATGCTCGTCCCAGTGTGATGCCCCTGCCTTGGAGGCCCCCTGGGTCCCGGCGTCTTCCTGCTGCAGGTGGGAAGAGGACGGAGTCCACGTCTTGTCTCCTCCCTAGTCTCTGCCCCCACCTCTTGCCGTGTCCTCCAGGGACGACGTCTCCAGATGTCATGCCCCTGTCACCATGAACCAGCCTATGTGCTCAGGGGTGGGCTCTGCCCTGGCAGCGAGCACCCAGGAGGCCTCCTGTCCAGGCTCCTCATGCCGGGCACAGGGCTTGCGGGGACAAGCAGGGACAGAGGCATGCCTGCGGGCGTCCAGGTGGAGTTCCTGTTCCCACACCTGTCCTCACGATCAAGGAGGAGGCAGCGGCCTGCTGAGTGGGACAGCCAGACTCCCCAGCCCCGTGGGCGGCCCCCACCCTCACCTGAGCTGGGCAGGGGTGGGGAGCAGACAGGACGGGCTTGGTGGCAGCTCAGGCCTGATGACAGCCCCCGGCTTGCGCACAGCGTGCTTTTTCAAGTGGGAACGGTTGTGCTTATTGCAGCTCTTTTCCCAGCACTCCAGAGTGAGGCCACCAACTCTGTGGTGAGCAGCATTCCACTAAGCCTCTGTGCAGCTTCCTGCGGAGGCTCTGAGGCTGTCAGTGAGAAGGGCCTGGGTTAGTCAGTGACTCAGCAAGCAGCCAGCAGCGGGCCGGGGCTGTGGCTGGGATGGGGAGGCCGGGCGTCCTGTGCAGCGAGACCAGGGCTGGCCTCAAACCCCGGAGTTCCAGGGCTCCCCCGGGAGAGGAGGTGTGGGTGCTCCTAAGTGCGGGCTTCCTCAGGGCTGTTCTCAGTCGGACCTTTCTGGATTGGCTTCTGGCGTCGCTCTGTTCTGAAGGCCTGTGAAGCAGAAGAGGCCACAGCTGAGAAGCTGTGAGAGCTTCTGAATCATCGATGGTGATCAGGGCATCTTAAATCATACGACTCAGGACAGTCACTGGAAGCTGGCCAGTTCCTAAAGCAGCATCCTGAGATTGTAGGAGGCACATCATAAACTGTTTCCTTCCTTTCGTTCTGGTTTTAAAGCTTGGGAAAGCTTGAGTTCATCTCATCACAGATGAGACCACATTCCAGGCCCCTGTCTTCCCAGGTCTGTGTGATGCGGCCTGAGACGCGGTGGCTCGGCCAGGGCTGCGGCCCACGTGCCGTGAGGGCCCCTGCCGCCCCTGCAGGAGGAGCATCTCTGGGGCACGTCCAGCCTCCTGAGGGGGCCGAGGGAGGGAGTGCAGTCCGAGCCAGCACGGGGCTGCCACGTGGCGCACGCTCAGGCACACGCACGTGCTCACGGGGTCCTTCCAGAGCACGCACGCTGTTTAGTCACTCCACAGTGGTGACCAGAATGAAACTCTCCTGGGTGCTGTCATGTCCTCCCATGGATCTAAGACTTGTTCTTACAGACCGTGCTCGCAGGGTAGGGTATCAGCCTAAACACAGACATGAATTTAGGAGCTTGAGATGACGCACACTGATGACCTCCCGTGGTTTCTGAGGGCAGGGATTCAGAGTAGGCGGGCCAGGGGATTCTGGCCAAGGGTTCCTCAGGAGGCTGCAGTAAGGGCTTCAGCTGGGGCTGCCCCATCCAAAGGCCAAACCAGGTGGGATGCCTGGCTTCCAGGAGGCCCCTCCCGTGGCTCCTCTGCACATGGGCCCCACAGGGCTGCTGAGGCTCCTCAGTGCGCGGGGGCCGGCTCCCCTCAGGAGGAGTGTGATGCGGGAGAGTGTTGGTGGAAAGTTCTAGACCCTCCTCCTCATCCTGTGGCTACCTCAGTGCCTTGTACACTGTGCTCTGTGCGTTTGTCTCTGAGCAGACCCTGCGGGAAGCATGGCGTCTTCTCTGCTTTCAGTGGGTACAGGAGCTCAGGGAATTCAGGGCTGCCAGGACTGTCTGTCTGGACTCACTGAATGTTGTGGACCAGAAACAGAGTCCGTCGGCCACATGAGTGTCTTAGATGCTCAGTATTTTCCTACTGAGGTGGAGGTGATTTTAACAATACCTCGCATTTCCTCCTATAGACTGTGTTGTGGTTTTTTGTTTGTTTTTTGCCGTGCCGTGCAGCTCGTGGGATCTTAACTCCCCAACCAGGGATTGAGCCTGGGCCCTTGGCAGTGAAAGCACAGAGTCCTAACCACTGGACCACCAGGGAAGTCCCTGTTGCTGTTGTTGATAGCTGTTTTGAGGTGTAATTCCCACACTCTTCACCTCATCCACCTAAAGCGTACCGTTCCCCGCTTTGTAGTGTATTCATTGAGTGCAGTTGTCACTACTACCAATTTTAAAACGTTCCATCACCCCGAGAGGAAACCCCATACCCATTAGCATCCCTCCCATCCCCTTCCCAAGCCCCTGACAACCAGGAACCCACTCTCTGTCTCTGTGCACTTGCCTGTTCTGGACGTTTCCCATCAATGGAATCACACACCCTGTGTATCCTCTGTCTGGCTTCTCTCACTGAGCATCGTGTTCTCAGGATCCATCCATGTTGTAGCGAGTGTCAGTGCTTCACTCTTTTTCGTGGATAGATAATATTTCAGTGTGTGGAGGGACACATTTGTTTATTCGTTCATCTGCTGATGGACATTTGGGTGGTTTCCACCTTTTGGCGGTTGTGAATCACGCCTCTGTGAACATTAATGTTCGGGTTTTTGGTGTGGTTTTTTTTCTTTTTTTGGCTGAATTGGGTCTTCATTGCTACCCACGGGCTTTCGCTAGTTGGGTGTGTGGGCTCTAGTGTTTGTTGCAGTGCACGGGCTTCTCATCGCAGTGGCTTCTCTTGTTGCAGAGCACAGGCTCTAGGCACGTGGGCTTCAGTAGTTGCAGCACGCAGGCTCTGTAGTTGTGGTGCATGGGCTTCATTGCTCCGTGGCATGTGGGATCTTCCCAGACCAGGGCTCGAACCTGTGTCCCCTGCATTGGTAGGCGGATTCATAACCACTGCACCACCAGGGAAGCCCAATGTTCAGGTTTTGTGTGGACAAATATTCTCATTTCTCTTGGGCAGACACACAGGAGAGGAATTGCTGGGTCATTTGCTAACTGTTTAACCTTTGAGGAGCTGCCAGACTGTTTTCCAAACCCAGCTGTCCTCACTGTTTTCTGCCATTTGCCAGGAGACCTTGGGGCTGATTGTTCCCATCAGTGGTTCTTCTCCAGGGTTTCTGGGTCAGCAGTGGCGCTGAAGCTTCGGATCAGTTCCCCCGTGTCGGGAACCACTGGTCTGCAGGGCTGTCCTGTGCTGGACTGCACAGACAGCACGTGCTCCATCTCCTGCCCCCGGCCTTGTCTAAGTAATATGTGTTCAATGGATATTTACTGCTCCATCCTTGGTAAGTTGGAGGATATTATTAAGAACGATAGAATATTGGTTTTTTCCTTTGCCTTAAAAAATAAGATTCTGGGCAAAAGGTCACATACCATAATTCTATTTACAAACGTCCAGAATGGGCAAATCCACAGAAACAGACAGTGGATTATTGTTGTCAGGGGCTGGGGAGGGGATTGGGGCGCATCTGCTAATGGGGTGATGGGATGTTCTGGAACTAGATAGAGGGGATGTTTGCCCAGCTCTGAATGTATTAAAACCCACTGAACTGTATACTTGAAGAGGGTCCCATTCTGTGTGAATTATAGCTCAGTAGGGCTGCTGTTGCAAAGATAAGGCTTAGGACACAAAGGGTGTTTCCGGAGTTGTTTGACCTGTTAGGACCACTGCGCCATGGGGGCCCCTATCCTGGGAACTTCCAGGCATCCGTGCCCTGGCCCATAGGGGCTCTGCCAGCGTTGTTGTTCTCCACTGTGAAGCGTGGAAATGGTGGCCTGGTCTGAGAGGGGCAGTCGCTGTCCCGGGGAAGGGCTGGCAGCTCTGGGTCTGACAATCTCACCTCCGGCTTCAGCCTGTGCTCTTCGCGGGCCCTCCTCTGGCTGTGCATCCTCCTCGAAGCCCCTCCTCACCATGATAGGAACCTTCACTGGCGGGGCAGAAGTGCAGTCTAGAGTTACAGACCGTCCACACGATGTGTAATCCTCACTTGTTTTGTGCCGGGTCTTGGGTTAGCTGGCCGCCAAGACCCTGGCGAAAGGCCAGAGCAAACCCCAATGTGCTCCTTGGGGAAAGTGGCGAGGCCAGCCCACCGGGTGCAGTGAGGCCAGGAGAACGCCACCATGGCTGAGAAGGAGGACTGCTGCTCACCTGCTCCCGGTGGTTGCACGAGTGGTGTTTCCCCATTTTACAGATGGAGACCAAGGCCTGCGGTGGTTCAGGGACTCAGAGGCAGACCTGTGGCTTCCAGGCTGCAGGAGCGCCCGGGGGAAGTCCTGGGGCAGGAGGGTCGGGGACTTCGAGTCCGTCCCGGTCCCTTCCCCGCAGCCCGCTGGGCAGGAGGGCGCTGCAGGAACAGGCGCTCCCGGAGCCAGCGTGTCCCACGTGGCAGGACATGGCCCCAGCGGTGTGGGTGGAGCTCTCTGGTAGGTCCCGCGAGTCGAGTAGTCCCGGGGGCTGCAGCACCCGCCTCCTCTGATTGTCCCCATCACCGGAGCAGGGAGGGACAGCTCTGAACCCTGTCCAGGACGTTTAAACCCCACGATGCTGCTCACGAAATCATTGAGACCATACGGTGAGTGTGGTGCCTGCTGGCGCGGGGCCTCGGGGTGGGTCAGTCCTGAGTTCCCAGCAGCCCCCAGCCGTGCAGTCCCCCATTCCTCCATGCTGATCTGCGTCAGCGTCACCAGCATCGAGGAGGCTTGGGAAGCGGGGCTGTGGATTCAGGGGTCAAGTCCTCTGAGTGTGACCCAGGACAGGTCTTGGTGCTTCATGAGCTGGCTTCCTGTGGAAGAGGCTGGAAATCCTGAGTGGCCAGCTTCCCGAGGGACCACTCCCCTCTCCCCTCATCACCTTGGTTTACTCTTCTCCCGTAGGGTTTGGTGTGACCTTTGGGTTTGGGTCACTCTTCCCTCTGTGCACCTGCCCAGTGCTGTGGCGAGGAGGTCGGGTGCCCGGGAGGCTGACCCGGGCGAGATCTGGGAGGAGGGCCGCCTGCTGTGTTCTAGTGGGCTGTCTCCTCATGTGGGACCTGAGGGTCTGTGACGGCCTCCAGAGTGCCCTTGGGGGCCCATGCACAGAATCCTGTGACTGCTCTTGGCTTTAGAATGTTTCACATGTGTGACCATGGCCCTGGCATCTCGCTGCATTGTGCCTTAAAATCCTTAGCTGTGTAGCCACTGCCTGGGCCACACGCCATTATATCTGCTTGGACCTGGGGTGGCCGGGCTGGCAGCAGCACAAAAGGCTGTTTGGTACATAGGTGTGGTGCTCCCCCCTCTCCGTCCTGTCCTTCCTGTGAGAGGCGAGCATGTATCAGTTTCTTCTGTATTGTTTCAGATTATATGTATATATATATTACTGTAGTATATTAGTATAAAATCTATCGTAGCATTCTCCAGAGAAACAGACCCAGTGATGTCTGTGTATATGAGATTAATTTAAGCAGCTGAGTCACACGACTTCAGGCTGGCGAGTCTGAAATATGCAGGACAGGCCAAGAGAGACAGACCCAGGGAAGAGTTGATGTTGTAGCTCAAGTCTAAAGGCAGTCTGGAGGCAGAATTTTATATATACACATACAGATTAACTCCATATAATATAGTACAGAGGGGTCCTGTGTAGTTTACCCAACTTTCTCCAATGGTGACATCACACATAACTGTAATAGCAAAACCAGAAAATGGACATTGGCATAATCTACAGACTTTATTCACTGTGCATGTGTGGTCACGCGTATGCACGCATGCATTCTTGTAACCTCCACCTCTGACAAGACATGGATCGGTTTCATCACGACAATATTTTTATCCCTCTTAAATACATAAATACAGATATCCTGGAGATGGCAAGTGTTGTGAACTTAGGGAAGTAGTGTACTAAGGTATTCATCAGAGAAGAGCTGGTGTCCCGTCTAGGTTGTCACCATCACTTCCTGATGTGAATCCCAATTACTCCTTTGGTTTTTCCTAGTGTTAACAAATCCCTGACATGAGGTGGATCTTTGACTTTACGTAGCATCACTAGATGACCTGTAGTGCGCAGACGTGTGCCGGGCCAGCTCCTGGGCCTCTCTTTGTTTTGAGGGTGATGGGACAACAACACCACACTGAAGGTTGCCCAGATCTCCCCCAAACCGAGATTACCCCCAACCCCTGTTTTGAACCACATCAAATGTATTTATTTAATACTTTGACGCATGCTTTGTGTGTGTGTGTGTGTGTGTGTGTGTGGTACGCGGGCCTCTCACTGTTGTGGCCTCTCCCATTGCGGAGCACAGGCTCCAGACACGCAGGCTCAGCGGCCATGGCTCACGGGCCTATCCACTCCACAGCATGTGGGATCTTCCCAGACTGGGGCACGAACGCGCGTCCCCTGCATCGGCAGGTGGACTCTCAACCACTGTGCCACCAGGGAAGCCCTTTGCTTTTGGTTTTGATCTTCTTTTGAAATATTGTTTTTCTCTTTTTCCCTGCTCTCCACATAGGAGGAAAAGAGACGTAGAGTTACATCCAGAGAACGGTAAGAATAATAAAGCTTTTTGTCCTGTGCAATATGTAATCTTGATGACTGAAATTACTTTTCTGAAATCTTTTAGAAAGAAGAACTTTATAGTGAGTTGCCAGGGTGACCATAGATAGCTTAAGGATGCTGGTTTGCAGTCAGGTTATTAACCTTGTGATTCAGGTAGAATTCTCTTGCAAAGAGTGAATTGGGGGCAACTGGCAGTTATCAGAACTAGATCTAAAAGTTGTTCAACTAACGCTGAATGAATAACATGTGAACGCAAACAGTAGTGAAGGGCTTAAAATGAAATAGTCTCATCCCACTCCCACATCCAGCACTCAAGAAGCGACCAATTCTTTACTCAGGTTTTTAATTATAAAATAAGATATGTGTACTGAGAAGTGCACAGAACAAAACTGTCAATGTGACAAATAAAAAGAGAATACGTACATAACCAGTACTCGAATCTGAAAGTATTGATACTTATCAGCATCTCAAACCCCCCCAATATCCTTTTCCCATCACAATCTCCTTCTCTCTTCCCAGTTAAACACCATCTTCATTTCTTGACAGTCCTTTCCTTTAACCTGCATGCATCCCTAACAAAAGAGTTTAGTTTTGTCAACATCTAACTTTATATAGACAATCATAGTATATGAAATCTTTTCTATCTTATTTCTTTCTCTCAACATTGTTTTAAAAAATTCATCCACATTGCAGCCTGTAGCTCTAGTTCATTCAATTTTATTGCTTGATAGTTTTCCCACTGTACGAATATGCATAATTTATTAAATTTTTGACTCTTAATGGACAGTTTGTTTTCAGTTTGTGCTAATGCAAATCATGGACAGGAAACCTGCTGTACCGGTTATTCTGGTGCATTTACACAGGGCGGGGGTGAGGGCTGCTGGCTCACAGGCTATTTATATACCTTCAGTTAATGGAGAGTGCTAAATGCTTTCCAAAGTAGTTGTGTCGATTTATACTCCAGTATAAGCAGGGTAGAAGATTCCCATAGTACTCCAGGTCTACAATACCTGATAGTACCACACTTTATTTATGTATTTGTCAAACTGATTGGCATGAAGTTTCATTGGTTTTGACTCACTTTTCTCTTATTACTTAATGAAGTCATACACTTTTCTGTGTTTACTGGCTGTTTAGATTTCCTTTTTTATGAGGTTTACGTCAAATATTGTTATTTTTTTATTATTATTATTTATTTATTTTTGGCTGAGTTGGGTCTTCATTGCTGCGTGCTGGCTTTCTCTAGTTGCGGTGAGTGGGGGCTACTCTTCATTGCAGTGGCTTCTCTTGTCGTGGAGCACAGGATCTAGATGGGCGGGCTTCAGTAGTTGTGGCACGTGGGCTCAGTAGTTGTGGCTCACAGGCTCTAGAGCGCAGGCTCCGTAGTTGTGGCACACAGGCTTCGTTGCTCTGCGGCCTGTGGGATCTTCCTGGACCAGGGCTCGAACCCGTGTCCTCTGCCTTGGAAGGCAGATTATTAACCACTGCGACACCAGGGAGGTCCAACTGTTGTTATTTTGAATTCTTCTCCATTTCCAAGTAATACTCTTACATGACCATTTTCTGACTAAATTGGAGGCATTATCTGTTCACTTTCTATTTTACTAAGTAAGGGTTTAGTTCCTCTACACTCTTCCTATGTCCACACTGCTCAGTAAAGTTATGTCATCATTAGTTATTCCACTGTTCATGATCTCTTTGACTTGTAGTGATATACTTAAAAACCTACATTGTTGATCAACTATAAACTCTCTCAACGTCACGCTTTGTAAAATGAGGACATTCATACCATCTTCCCTTTTTTCTACCTCCTGTCTACCTTCCAAACCTAGTTTTTACGTTGTCAAAGTTGAAATTTATATTCTGTTCTATGTGCAGTCAAGTCTTCTGTTATTTGAGAGTCAGTAGGGAGTAAAGTTTAAGACAACAGGCAGAGAACCTAAACTCAAAGCCTCGATCCAACCCTAATTTAGGTACAGCCTGGGCAAGTTCCTACCCTGTCTTAGCTTCCTCTTCACAAAAGTGGGAATGATATTAGCACCAACCTCCTAAGGCTATACAGTGGATTAAATGAGTTAATATATGCAAAAACACTTAGAACCTAATATATACTAAGTACATACTAGTATATTTCAGTGCATACCAAGTTAACGCAAATACTTACTAAGTATAGTTTAGGTTAGTTATTTGTTATTACATGCAAGTTGACAATAAAAGCTGCAAACCAAGACAGTATTGCCATTATTACAATGAAATTAATATTGCCCACTGCAGATGTACTGTCTCTGTGTATAGACTACACCTCGTTCCATACTGTGTCAGTGTCACTGCCCTTGTGCAGGGTGACCACATACCCCAAGCCACCTTGGACTGTTCCAGTTTATACCTGTTGTCCTGATATTACAACATTAGAGCACCTCCTTACACTATTGAATTGTAAGGAGTTTGGACAAGTTCTGGTTTGGACAACAAATTAGATAGGTGGTCATTACCCCCGTGTGTTGCTGAAAAGGGGGACATCTATAGTGTCAAGTTTAAGTGGATTCTTCTCTTCCTCACCAATAGTAGGTTAAAAATCAACCATAGCTTAGTTTGCTTCACGTTTATGTCAGCATAGCCTTTTGTCCTCTGGAGTTCAAGTTCCTTCTCCTCTTCCTCTCCCTCCTCCCTTCCAAAAGTGCCTAATACCTAGTAAGTACAATATGCCTCAAGGTGTTTCTAAGCTCTCAATCACACAATCAGTAGAAGCCTCTCCAATCTAGACTAGTTGCTCTCTGCACTGAATCGCCTATTACCTTCCTTCTTGGTTTATTGCCTCATTTTGCTGGATTATTTCTATAAATAGCTTAAGGTGTAGCACAGGAGGTCAATTTTTCAAATTTCTTTGTGTATAAAATATGTTCCTCAGTCTCCACTTATGACTGATAGTTTGGCTGGATACAAACCCCTAGGGTGAAAATTATGTGTCTGAGAAACTTTGGAGGTATCTTTCTAATGCTTTCCAGGATCCGTGGTGCTGAAGACAAGTATGATAAAGTCAGATTTTAACTTTTTTTTTTTAGGTGACCAGTATTTTTCTCTCTGGAATGGATGTATCCTGTCAGTATTTTATTCTATGTTAATTTATTTTTTCAGTATTTTAAAGTTTCACAATGAAGGGTGCCTAGGTGCGAGTCTATTCTTGTTCATCTTGCTCAAAACTTGAGTAACTATTTTCAATCTGAGGCCTGATATCTACTTTCAGTTGTGGGGAGTTTTGTTGCCCTTTGACAGCTTTCCTCCATTTTTTTTCTGGGTCTGGAGTTTCTAATAGTTACATGTTGCATCTCCCAGATGCAGCCTCTCTAACTTACTGCTATTACATTTTCCGTTGTGTCTTTCTTTCTTTTATATAATGAGAAATTTTTTAGATTCCTACTGAAGTTATCTCAGCAACCATATTTTCATTTCCAAGAGATCTCTCTTGCTTTCTGACCATTCTCTTTTTAATTAACACCCTAGTCTTGTTTTATAGTTGCTAGCTCTTTTTAAATCTCCCTCAGAATACTAATTAGGGTTTTTTCTTAAATTACTTTGTTCCCTAAATTGTCCCCAGTCCTACCAGGATATGTTTTCACACTTTTCCCCCCTCTCTCATGTTGTAAGCTTTACTCAACTATCACGCAAATGAGTTATTTTCTATTTAAGAATGAGCGCATAAAGCTCCCTGAAGTCAATGATTGATTGGTTTCTTATGCAGGAAAAAGCGGGAGTAACTGTAATAGGATCCCCCCAAACACAATTTTCTAGGGTGTAAAAACTCATACTAGCTGCCCTAGTTCTTGCCAGTTTCACTGTTTTCAAAATGAAAGCATCTCATTTCAGGAGCGTGAGGGCGGGGCCGGGAGTCCGCTCCTCCAAACACAACCATTCAATGAGCTCCCCTATTTCAGTCACACTTTTAACTAACTCCACCCTCTCTCCTGCATGCGCATCTGAGCATGGGGCTACTTCTGCAGGTGGGGTCAGAATCCTCCTCAGTTGCAGGTGGTCCCTGTGCATATTCTAGGTGATGCTTTTCCTCTGTTCTACTGCCCCAGTTTCACACTCTTCCACTTGTCTTCCATCTTTCAAAACTATGTTGAAATCTCTTGATTGTTGTGGGCTTATATACTTAAACACTTTGATACCATCCTTGTAGTGTCTTGTCAAAATGGAGAAGAGCTGAAAGGGTTCTCAGTGCATTCTGAATTTGCTATTCTGTGGTCCCAGTGTGTAAATTTCTTGGTCTTCCCCAGTGTCTATCATTGCTATTAGAAATACAATCTCCTGGTCTACTCATGAAGGAAATGAATACAACACATCTAAAATGACAAGGAATGCGGGTTAGATGCTCTAGGGTCTTGTCGTACTCTGCCATTTACTAATAAACCACTTATGTGCTACAAATTGTAGGTGCTTATTTATAAAATGAAAGAGGGTAACTCTACATGAACTATAAATTTCTCCTACTCTAACATTTCATAATTTTCTAAGTTTTTTTCTTAAAATTTCTCTATATTATCATTAATTTTAATGAAAAAATCTAACTTTCTCTTTTGAAAATCAAAGAGTTAATTTCCATAGTCCTACAATAATGGGATAATTAGTTCTGAAACCAGTAAAGTTCCATACGAAAAGAAAATCATATTAAATAATTCTTAAAAATTAAACATGGGACTTTGTAGCACAAAGACAAGGTCCCCCCCAAATGGCATTCCTTTATTTACTAGAAATGTTCAGCTCTTCATTAAAGTTGAAATAAAATAAATGTATTATTTTTATGTGCAAAATTTCTTATGAAAATCCATTTTTCTTTTCTGTCCATACAAACAATAGTATGCAATGACATTAGAGGTCAGGTTTATTTGGTAATGGAATGTAACTTCTTGATATTTTTTATTTTAGGAAAGGAGAATATCAACATCAAAACTTTTTTCAACTTTACTTTTATTTAAAATGCGGCCATATTTTCCTCTTGTAAAAAGAGAGTTCAACTAGAACTGTCAATTTTCTCATCTGTAAAACAAGAGCACTGAATCAGCTGACTACATTCATTCAGAACTCAATTTATCTTATGATCACTAAGGTTCTCCCTTATTTATATATAACATTATTTATAAACGTCTCTCACTGTTCCTTAGTCTAAAACAGGCAATAAGTAAAAGTACAGTAACTTATTTTTGCTATGTTACTGTACAGACCTCTGTTGTACATGGTTAAGATTAGTAATGGGAATTGCCCATATTATTTTATTAAGTTTCTTTCACAGAAGCCAAGGGAAGATCCAAGGTAACCATTTTTTCTCAGATCAAATTTAGACTGCAAATGAAAAATTTATTTTTCACTATCAAACAAAAACAGTCTGGAAGAAAATGTAGTTTTTTGGAGGAAAATACATCAGTAAAGGGACTGATAAACAAACAGAAGAATAATCAGAAAGTCAACATATCTAAGCTGTGTATAATAGATGTTAGAATTTAAAAAAGTAAATCACATACACATACATAACTAAAACTGACCCATCAAAATTTCATCTTCTCATCACCCTTAAGCCAAAACTAGGGTAACAGTAATTCTCCTGTCAAGCTTCACTGCCACTGCAATGTTGTTCAATTGGACATTTCCAAACATTTAAAACCTGACCTGGTCACAACCCCATAAAAGTCTACAGGTCATAAAGAAGTGTGCTGGGATTATGTAACTACACAGAAGACAAGTCACTAGGACATCATTTTGACAATAAGCAGCAAACCTGCAGCATAGGAAAATCCCAACAGGAGAACGAGGTGCACACCTCTCTCTCTGAACATGCAAGGGCAGGACTGACACCCAAGATGCTCTTCTCTCAACCTCAGCAGTGGTGCCTTTCACAGAGCAACTATGCAGTCTCCCAGAACCACTGGGAAGGAGAATCTGATACTGACAGTATTAGCTTGCCATGAGGCCAGAAGCAAGGGAATGTGTGTGGCCTTGGTGAGAGAGCAGAGGTTTGGGAGATGTTGCTTTATATTGGCTTTTCGATCAGGAATTTGTACATATAGCCCACAAACAACGTTTCTTGAAAACATATGAACATTCTTGAGTATGACAGCTCCACGTGAGGGGTCAGAAATGGCAGTCAAGTTCGTTTCACTGGGTAACAGCTGATTTGCGGACTGGAGAACAGGCTTCCTTGTTTACAGACAACCACAAGGCTGCCAGTTGTGTGCCAAATACACACAACTACACAGTTGCATTGGGAGAGCGACCAAACATGTTTTACATGGATTTATTTCAGAGAGGGAAATGCTTCTTGTAAGGCTCTGTCAGTTTAAAAAGCAATAAGAATGACCATCCACCTCTCCCAATTCAAGCCCTACATATCATAAATATGATAGCTACACACCAGCAACTGATTACATACATCACGAGCTTTGATGAATGGCAAGCCCCTAAAAAGATATCAACAAAACGAAGTTAGATCTTGATGTAAATACATCACCAGTTAAACCCAGTTAATACAACTATTTAGTATTATGTACAGTAACCACACAGAATTGTGTATAAAAATAAATAAGCTCAAAAGAAGGACCTGGAAGGCTCTGCTACAGAGAAAACTGAGCAGAATTCAGCCGACTGGCTTGGTAATAACTCTCTGAACTGCTGAGAGGCCCCTTCAGTTCCTATGTTCAGGATGCTTGAGATTTCAGTCTCACTTCTGTAAATGGTGATATTAATCGTTCTCTAATTTACCACTCTGTGTGACGAGGATGGACCTGAGATTAAGCATCTCAGGAAGAAGATAGAAAACCACAGAGTTGTTAAACTCAAATGCAAAGACTGGGGATTCCACACTATAATTTATGCAACAGCAATTCACATTACCATTCGGTCAGATTCTTTCAACAAAACAGAAGCTGCACTCACATGTATTAAAAGACAAAAATTAACTGCCATCTGTATCAATATGTTAATGTGCTTCAAGCACATATGTTTTCATGAAAGTTTAAACATAAAATCACCTTTAAGATCTAGGCCATGTGATCTGCTCCCTGCCATGTCAAATTACACTCCGTGAAGTTTACTGTCTTAAGAATGATAGCGTTCTTTATACCTTGACAAGTAACTAAAAGGAAAAAAACCACACACACACAATAAGATGAAGAGCCTATACATTTGTCAATCTTGACTTATTTGCTTTTCTTGAGTCATTTGGAGGTTTACAGCCACATTCTTAAAATCATTAACTACAATCTTCCCAAACAGGTAATTGATGAACTGATGCATTCTAAAACTTGTCAGTAACAAAGTGTTATTCCAGTTTACAGCAACAGTTTAATTCTATTCAGTACTAAAACTGAATACACTGGATACTGCAAGCTTTCTTCCCAACAACTCAGTAAAGTACTACATAATTTTGAGACAAAGGGAAAAAAAAGAAAAACCGAAAAAGCATAAGACTCCTCTGATTTTCATTTCCAATGATACATGCCAATCTTGATGATCAATCAGCGACTTAAATGTCAACTATAAACCCAGTATTTTATTAGCTGCTATGCAGTATACTAGAGCAATAGAAGAGAGAGGACCTCAAACCTTCTGTTCCTTTAAATTGAAAGGCAGCCTTACTGACCCCTCCAGACCACTACTGGACACAGGGAACACACACTAATGTTTCAGGACCCCAACCAACAGTCACCTGCTTTGTGATTACTTCCATGACACACCCTCACCAACACCACTGAGTTTGCTGCTCCTACAGGACGTTACATATATTTCCTATTTTAACACATACCACAGTGCATTATAATTATGATTGCAGATACATGTTCTAACAATTTAAAGAGAATGATGACTTTTTTGCTCTTTACATCTTGCTATTTCCCTTCCCATAATATTTCTTGAAGAGAAACCATAAAAATATAGACAAACACAAAAAAGAGAAAATATACAAAACGTGGTTTGTGGCTTAACAAAAACAAGTAAGATTAATTCTGACAGTATCCAGCATGACAAACTTCCATGGTACAAATGAAAATGGACCAAGGTTTGAGCAGGTACAGGAGAAAATCCAGGCATGAAGAACACCAAGAAAAGGTAGACGGGAAAAGGTAGACAGACATGGTGTGTAGGAAATCACGAGACCAGTCTGATGGGAAGAGACTTAAACAAGACTGAAACTCACTTTCTAAACCACCATCTCCAATTGGACAATTCGCAAGACACTGGTGCCCCAAAGTGACCGATTTATTCAATCCCTTTAATGGGGAGGAACAGTTTAAAATTTTGCCCCTTTAGTTTGCCCCAAAAGCAACTATCAAATGTTGGCAGCACACAATGAAGGCTTACCACCCTTGTTAACATAGTTACGTCTCTCTCTCTCACAACTAACCCACTTAGCTCCAGGTTCCTTAGCGCACCCGACGCACTTACACAGCATCTAAGAGCTTTACACAACTGGAAGGTCACATCTTTATTTCTTATTGCAGGAACACAACTTCTGGAAACGTTATTTCTGTCAAAACCTAAAGCAAAATTATTGTAAAATGAGTGATTTAAACCATATATTTTATCACCATTAAAAAGCATCTTAAAAGGAAAAAAAGCATCTGCTCTGTGCTAAGGATTAGAAACGACTCCTGCCCTTAAAGCCTCATTAAGGAGGGACATATATAAACTCAAAATTTCAATCACATGAGATAAAGAACCATAACCTTTATGCACAGAGGTTCCTATGGAGGCAAAAAGTTATGTCTAAGCGATGGCTTCATGATAACCCTGAAGTACAATCGAGAAAGATGAGGCTATGCAGAGTTGGAGGAGGAGGTGCATTAACTGCAGAGGGAGCACCTGTGCAGACACTCAAGCCTGACTCCTGCTGGGCACTGTAAATACTGCAGGTGGGGATAACTAAACGCCAGGGGTCCAAATGTGAGAAGGGAGAGAAAATAGAGATGTTGGTCGAATCAAGCCTGGGAGAGAGCATGGCTTGTATCCCACAGGTGATGAGGCCTGGGGCTACCACTAGCTGAGTAAGGGTGCCTCCGTTGATTAGAGAAAGGCACCCCGCTGCTGAAGGACCAATTAGATAAAGGGAGTGATCACAAAAAGCTCCCCTTCCTCAGGGCCAAAGAGCCCCAGGAGGCTTGGTAGAGCACAGTTCAGACTACACGCCTCTGGGCAGAGCACAGACTGGGAGGCTAGTATGCACTAACTCTGTGTGGGCAAGCCATTAACAGCATTATTTTAGGCGTATCTTTTCATGTTAGAAGGTCACTCAACCCCAGTAGGCAGATGAACTTAGAGGAACTGAGTCCAGGGGCCGTGAAACCACCCAGGAGTTGGTTCCTACACCTGAATGGGATGCAAAGAATAATCTGACTTCTCTTCACCAGGGGATGAGTTGAACTGTCCTTGAAGAAGAGATAACACATGGTGTGAACCCCAGATCCTAGAAAAGGGCCAGGCTCACGATAAGTATTCCACTTTTTGAAAACAAATGAACAATCATTTCCTCTCCTAGATCTTAACACCCTTTCTCTGCTGCCTACTTTCTTTCAGCTTATAAACATCCTCAATATACTCACTTAAAAAGCCCTCAGACCTATGATTCTTTGGATCTTCTTGTGGGTAACCTAAGTATCTCCCATGCCTTCAAATACCTGTCCTCCCAAAAAGCCCAGATCTGTACCTTGGGCCCAGACCTGTCTACCAGGCCCCTCTAAAGCACTGAAGATGAAGTAAGATCCTCTCCCCACCCCCAATCTCTTCCTACTGTGCTCTGTATCTCACAAAAAGATGCAGCTGTAAACTGTCACCCTTGCTTGCTGCCCTTCCTTTTCTAACTGGTCACCAGGCCTCACCCATTCCCTCTCGGATCTGCAAAATCCATTTCAACCTTTTATAACTTAAGTGGGACCCTTAGATTACAATTCACCCTGCACCCAATCAAGTGCCTTCCACATGGAGGTCTGAGTGAGTCTCTAAACCAGAAGTCCATCTCACTGTTCTTTAGAGTTTCCCACAGCCTTCAGGATAAACATATAAACTTCTGACAGGACAAACAAGGCCCCTTTCTGTTGGGCCCCACTAGGTTTCCAGCATCAACTCTCATTTCTTTCCCAAACCCTGAGTTCCAGGCCTGTACCTTAGTTTTGCCATATTTTCTTACATTTCTCAAACTTCAACACACACTGCTTTCTCCTGCCACCCCAGGAGCTTCTACATATCCTTAGAAAGGATGGCACCTCCTCCAAGAAGCCTACCCTGAACTTTCCCTTCCAAGATTCTCTGCTCTACAAAGGGGAAAGGTGGTGGGGAGGGATACATTAGGAGTTTGGGATTAACATATACACACGACTCTATATAAAATAATCAACAAGGAACTACTGCATAGCACAAGGAACTCTACTCCATATCCTGTAACAACCTGTACGGGAAAAGAATCTGAAAAAGAATGGATATATGTATAATGGAATCACTTTGCTGTACACCTGAAACTAACACAATATTGTAAATCAACTATGCTCCAATATAAAATAAAAATTAAATTAAAAAAACAAGATTCTGTGCTCTGTAGCACCGGAACTCACTTCTTCCAGAGCACTGACTACTGTGCTTGTGTTTACTTGCCGCCCAGTAGAAGAGAAGATTACCTAGGGCAGAAGCATCATCTCCAGCAGCCCTTGGTTCTGACAACTCATTCAAGTGCCAGGATACTTTACACACATAACCTGCTTAATTCATTCTAAGAACCCACAGAAAGGGTGGTTTTTAATGTCATTTTACAAGTGTGGGGATTGTAGTGCAAAAGAAACCTGCCCAGGCCACAGAGAGCATAAACTCTGGAATTCAAACCCTAAGCTGCCTTCACACTGGTGCTCTTTCCACGATATGATAGGACTATTGAAAAAAACTTTTTTTCCTGAACCCTGTTTTAATGAAAAGGAAATGAAGCTGGGATATAGCAATTTCCTAATCACTTTGGTGTGTACCAGGCAAAGTCTTTCAACAGACCAGGTAACATCTGTGGAATAATGAACGATGTTCCAAACTGTGCCAAGTGTTCTACACTGTAGAGTCTATAAGCATTAACAGAGTGTGACCTTGTAACTGCCATAGAGAGTGAGTCCTTTTAAGCCCATTCTACAGATGAGAACACTGAGACCTAGAAGACTTAAGGCACTCGGCCGGGGTCACCGAGCTGGCAGGAGTCCTAGGCCGCATGCCCCATCTAGTGCACGCACACCCGGGCACTGGGCACCGGTTCTAGTGCCCACCTTCCACCTTGTACTATCTAAAACTCCGCTTCGCAGTGCCAACACGAGAGCCCCTGGAAGTGGAAAGTACAAACCTGTCTCACCAAGCCATGGCTGGAAGAAGCTCTGGATACAGATCGGGGGCAGAGGGTGCTCAGGGGCGGTGCCCAGTCCACCCCGCACACAGGCAGTAGGTGTTGAAGTTCAGCAGGTCCTCCCGCAGGGAGGCACCCACGGCAGGCAGAGGCACCAAATCCTGCAATGTGCACAGGTCCTCACAGCACCAGAAAAATGTCGGCCATGCTGTCGCAGCGCAGCTTCACTCAGTGATGATGGGCCAAGCGCGGCCTCAGGGAAGCTGTCTGCAGACACGATGCCCACACACACCTGGAAGCCCCGGCTGGCCTCCCGGCCCCTCAGGTGGCCATCGCAGTCCAGGGAGTGGTAATAAGGATCAAAGTGGTAAAGGTCCTGCATTCTTCTTGCATTATTTCAAAACCGGCATCGCTGGCGTCAGGCAGTCCGGTAACTGGGTCCGGCGGACCGGTAATTGGGTTCATTTGCCTCTGCATTATCTACCTGCTGTCTGCTTCCTGAAATGCAAACAGCTACACAGGGTGATTTGCTACAAGACGGTGCAGGGAGCTTAAGCACCAGATGCAGGATGTAATTTACATTGACAGCTAGGGAGTGATAGGAACAGGATGTAATTTAGCTTTGTGAAACATACATCTAGTTACAGACACTACAGATTAGTAACAAGTTAAATAAAACTAGGATTGATTAACACTTTCAGGCCAGTTTGTGTGTCTTCTCTAGCCTGTTCACTGTCCCCTTTACTTTCCTTATTTTCAGGAGAGGAAAAACTTCATTTCTATTTTTGCTGCAACACTGTTATGCTTAGTGAAATAAGTCAAACAGAGAAAGACAAATACGGTATGTTATCACTCGCATGTGGAATCTAAAAAATAAACAATAAATGTAACAGAAAGGAAATGAACGCACAGATGTAGACATCAAAGCAGTGGTTACCAGTGGGTAGAGGGAAGGGGGGAGGGGCAAGATAAGGGGAGGGGAGGGGATGAAGAGACACAAACTACTATGCATAAAATAAATAAGCTATAAGGATAGCCAATGTTTTATAAAAACTTTAAATGGAGTATAATCTATAAAAATATTGAATCACTGGTTTCTAATATATTGTTATTACAATATAATACCGTAAATCAACTATACTTCAATTTAAAAAATGATCACCACAGTACGTCTAGTTAACATCCATTATCATACATGGTAGAAATCTTCTTTTCTTGTGATGAGGACTTTTAAGATCTACTCTCTTAGCAAATTTTAAATATGCAATACGGCCTTATTAACTATAGTCACATCCCCAGGACTTATTCATCACTGGCAGTTTGTACATATTGACCACCTTTACCCATTTCACCCACCCTCCACCCCCTGACTCTATAAGGTTTTTAAAAAATTCCATATAAAGTGAGATCATACGGGATTTTTCTTTCTCTGTCTGACATATTTTACCTAGCATAACACCCTGACGGTCCATTCATGTTGTCACAAATGGCAGGATTTGCTTCTTTCTCATGACTGAATTATACACACACACACACACACACACACACATACATATATATATATATATAATTTGGCATATATATATGCCAAATGTCCTTTATCCATTTATCCATCAATGGAACACAGGGGTTTCTAAGTGTTGGCTACTGTAAATAATGCTGCAATGAATATGGGGGTACAGATTTCATTTTGAATTAAGAGTTTCTGTTTGCCTCATACAAATACCAAGTAGTGGAATTGCTGCATCATATGATAGTTCTATTTTCAATTTTTTGAGGACCTCCATACTGTTTTCCATACATTCCTACCAACAGTGTCCAAGGCTTCCCTTTTCTCCACACCCTTGCCAACACTTGTTAGTTCCCGTCTTTTTTTTTAACATCTTTATTGGAATATAATTGCTTTACAATGGTGTGTTAGTTTCTGCTTTATAACAAAGTGACTCAGTTATACATATATATATGTTCCCATATCTCTTCCCTCTTGAGTCTCCCACCCTCGCACCCTCCCTATCCCACCCCTCTAGGTGGTCACAAAGCACCGAGCTGATCTCCCTGTGCTATGTGGCTGCACAAATTTGCATGTCATCCCTGCACAGGGGCCATGCTAGTCTTCTCTGTATCGTTCCAATTTTAGTATATGTGCTGCCGAAGCAAGCACATTCCCATCTTTTTGATATTAGCCATTCCAACAGGAATGAGGTGACATCTCTTTGTGGTTTGATTTCTCTGCTGAGTAGTGATTTTAGGTGCCTTTTTAACTATCTACTGGCCATCTCTGTATCTTCTTTGTAAAAATGTCTATTCAGATCCTCTGCCCATTTTTTTGTTGGATATTTTTTCTACTATTTTTGTATGAGTTCTTCATATAATTTGAATACTAACCCCTTATAGGATATATGATTTGTAAAAATTTTCTCCCATTCGGTAGGCTGCCTTTTCATTTTGTTGTTGGTTGCTTTTTAGTTGGATGTTGCCCCACTTGTTTATTTTTGCTTTTGTTGCCTTTACTTGGATCAACGTCTTTGCATAAGTTCTGGAAACAACTGTTTCATAGTTTCCATGGATCATTTTTAGGGGAGAAGGTGAGTTGAGATGAACTACTAGTGAAAGGAGGGTCAATGGGTCGAACTATAGCCTCTGTACTGTAGGTGGCCTCAAGGCCACAACTGATAGTCATTGTCTCCCTCCTGTGCTATCCATTCTCAATTCCCCTCATCCTTGGATAATATCTCTGTGAAAATGGATGGCTTACTTCGTGGAGTAACCCTCACGCTCGTCCCCGAGTGAGTGTTCTGAGCCCTGGTCATCATTTCTTTCTCAAACCATGGCTGCTGTACTTGACCATTTACTGTGTACTTGACCATTTACTGTCAAAATTGGGAAAGCCAGTACCAAGAAATACCCCACAGGCTTGTTTTTAATCAATCATTTTCCAATTAAAAAATTTTTCCCCCCAGACATTTTTATCACCCCAAAAGGAAACTCTGTACCCATTGAGAAGATAGTACTTTGCTCTCTCTACCAGGCCCTGGAGACCACCAATCTGCTTTCTTTCTCTATGGATTTACTTATTCTGGATATTTCAGATAAATGGAATCATACAGTGTATGACCTTTGTGTCTGGCATCTTCAACTTAGCATGATGTTCCTGAGAGTCATCCACACTGTAATATGTATTAGTATTGCATTGCTTAAAAAAAATGTTTTTGGCCGTGTAACTGATATTTAATTGTTCCATTCCTTTTTATGACTGAATTACTATTCCACTGTATGTATAGACCACAATTTGTTTATTCATTCATCCAATGATGGACATTTGGATTATTTCCATGATTTTTCTATTGTAAATAGTGCTGCTATAAACGTGTGTACGTAGATTTGAGTGTTTATTTTCAATGATTTAGGAGTGGAATTGCTGAGTCATATGGTAATTCTATGTTTATCCCAAAAAACACACTCCAAGAAACTTCCTGAAAGTCTGTACTTGTCTCAGAAGCAGCTTTTCAGGAAACATGACATGCAACAGTATGGACAGTGTCCCATGAGAGCTTATTTGTGATGTCTGGGGGTCTGGAGTTGGAAAGGGCTTCCCTTAGGAAGTGGCAGCTAAACTGAGGGCAAATTCAATGTTTTTTCCTTCCTTCCTTCCTTCCTTCCTTCCCTCCTTCCCTCCTTCTTTCCTTCAGAGGGATGACATAGGTGTTTTACACAGTATATCCTTTTAAAACTTTTGCATCTGAACCCTGAACTTATTCATAAGACAAATGAATGATTATTTTAAGCAGGGTATTAGGGTTCAAATTATTAATATCATAGAACCATTACAGTGACAACTTGGATTGGAAACAATTTATTAGGAAAAAATATGGAAGCTTTTTTATAACAATTTTGATAAATAAAAAACTTGACAAATCAGTGTATAGAAAGAATATTGGTTATTTGGGAAATTGTATCATAAAATGGATGGGCTCCACAAATTCTTCAATGTACTTGAAGAAAAGAGTGCTAAGTCAGTTTGGGCTGCTGTCAAAAAGTACCATAAATGGGGCAGGGTGGGGGCTTGTAAACAACAAAAATGTAATTCTCAGTCCTGGAGGCTGGAAGTCTGAGATCTAGGTGTCGGGATCATTGCCTTCTGGTGAGGACTCTCATCCGGGTTGCAGACTGTCCACTTCTCATTGTGTCCTCACAGGGCAGAGAGCAGAGAGAAAAAGCCAGCTCTCTAATGACTCTCACAAGGATAAGAATCTCATCACGAGGGCTCCATCCCGATTCGCTCATCAAATCCCAAAAGACCCACCTTCTAATACCATCACATTGGAGGTAGCGTGTCAACATGTGAATGCTGGGGGGACCCAAATATTCAGTCTATAACAAGTACTAATGGGGAAATGAGAGCTTCTCTTGAGGATGTTAAGGGCTGCTACAAAGATCAACGGTACCTGTGTTTCCAGAGAGAACTACAATATAGAATAAGTTCTATAAGGCGTTCACAGAATAGATTCATCTTTCTTCCCGAAAACAGTCCTTGGTAACCAGGGACCCATTCCTGGAAATTCACTCTTGCTCAAGGAAATCCATCCTCTCATTAAAAAAAAAAAAATCTTATGAAGCTACATGAATGACACAAAGGACTTTTCCCAGCTCTAAGATTCTGTGTGTAAAACCTGTTAGTCTATATTTATTTTCAAAAGATAGACCCTCTGCGGGGTCTGCTCCTGCGGGGAAGGTGGGACCCCCACTTGTGTCCCAGCACCCAGGTATGGCTTCCTCAAGTTTGGGTGAAGCCCCCAGCCTCCTTGGGCTCTGCAGCCGGGCAGTGGGCTCGGGGGAAGGAGCACGGTCTCGGGGTTTCTCAGCAGGAGATGCCAGGGCTGCCGCGCAAGAAGCCAGCAGCCCTGGGTGGGGCGCAGACTCGCCAGGCCTGGGTGTCCCTGCTGCGCACGGCTGTTGAAAACAGGCTCCGCGACGAAGCTCTGCCTGGCAAACGGGGACGGTGGGCGGCTCCAACCTCCCCTTCCGTCGGCACAGCCCCATCGCAGCCCTCTCTTCCAGCAGGCAAAGCCTGTGACCTGCGGCCGGACAGCTCCACACCCTCACGCCCCAGTGCTCGCCGCACGCCGGGATCAGGCACAAGCCCTGTGCTGGCCTCTCCGGACGGCTCGAGCGGGATGGCTTCTTTGGCGTGCCCGTCACCTACCCCGAGCCCAGGGGCTGGCAGGGAGGTCTGAGGGCCGCTCGGGCCCGGGCGGGGCGGAGGCACGGGCTTCGCGGCTGGGCCGGCCCTCCTCGCCGCCTCCTGCCTCTGC
Organism: Pseudorca crassidens; assembly: GCF_039906515.1. Classification (NCBI taxonomy): domain Eukaryota; kingdom Metazoa; phylum Chordata; class Mammalia; order Artiodactyla; family Delphinidae; genus Pseudorca; species Pseudorca crassidens. Next base: position 154,525,815 of record NC_090297.1, read on the forward strand.
GCCCATGCCGGCCCGGGATGGGCTTCCCGTGGCCCCGTCTCCTTCCCACCCCCGTCGCGCCTCTTGTCCCCCGGGCCGCGGGCTCCAGCCGGAGCAGCACCAAGTCGTGAGGGTGCGGGAGGGCGCCCGCACTCGGGGCTTCCCCGACACCTACCCCCTGAGGAGGGTCTGACTGGCACCGTGCACGAAGCGGCCCTGGCGGGAAGGAGACCAGGGGGGCGGGGTCGGTGGGGAGCTTGACTCGCAGTCACTTCCGAGGGGATGGTGAGCCCCCAGGGCTGGGGGCTGACCAGCCTCAACACTCCCACGAGGGGGTTGTCAGGAAGCAGGGACCCTGTCCCTGGGGCCCAGGGCTCTCCCGGGTCAGGCAGAGTCGCCAAGTGTGTCAGGCGCCGTGGACAGCTGAGGCACATTTTGCCCAAAGGTAAGTTCCAGCGCATCACAGATAGCAGAGGAAATACACACGGTGGTGAAAACTCCCTGTAGCTAAGGGTTGAAACGAGCCAATAATTCCTCCCGTTTCTCAGGGTGTTCCGTTTGGCTGTTAGTGAAATGTATTTCCAAGGAATGCAGGCATGTGGCTAAAAAGGCCAGCAGTGCCTGGGGGGTCACAGCGAGACCCTCCCATCTCGCTCCCCTGGGCCATCCTGTGCTCCGGGAGCAGAGCTCTCAGCCAGAAGTGAAACATAGTAGCTTCCATATCCGGATTCTAAGATTTTCTAAAGCCCTTTAAAGGCCCCCTTCTCTGAGTGGTGCTTGACCGGCTGGTGTTTGGGGCGGGAGGCTGGGCTGGGTGGAGGGTCTCAGCGCCATCCAGAGGGAAGGGCTTTGGAGGCCTGTGTGAGCCTGAGACCGGGGCCCAGTGCCCATGGCCGAGGGGAGGCTAGTGCTGACTCCAGCCATGCTGAGCCAGACGTCACCCTCCTACTCGACAACCCAGCAAAGCCTGTCGCTCACATTCCTGGCTGTGCTGCTTACACTTGCCCTCTGAGAAGGCCAACCTGGCAGAGCTCTGTTCCTGCCCTCTGGTCTGCTGGGAACTGAGTACCTAGCCTGGGTGCTGGAGGGGAGGAGCCATAGATGTTGGAGGCCCAGTCCCCGCCCAGGGTGCTGTCCCTCTGCTGAGCTGAAACTTCTAATCAACGTTCTAATAAAACCAAAAGGGACATGATATTGTTCTACCACCTGTGCCCAACCAATGTTAGCCCTTTGTCATATGGGGCAGTGCTGTCTAATGGTAAAGCTTCCAACATCAGATCCCCAATCCCTTCTGCTACCCCCTCCCATGGGGGTTCAGTGGATACATCTGTATTTCATAGAACCTGAAACTCTGATTTTACAAAGGAGCTGGAGGTCTGGAGAAGGAATTGGTCTGATCTCAGTTAAGAATGCAACTTTATACCTGGACGATACTAGAGCACTTTAGCACCTCATGTGTTTGAAAAGAGATCTTCACAAAGACCTCATGGGCAGGAGACACAGGCAGGAGAGGGGACAGACTGAAGCTCTGGAACTGACTGATCAAGTAGCAGAGCTCCAGCTGGCTTCCAGGCCTACCGCTGACTTACTATCACCAGAGCCATGTAACACACCTTCCACATAGAGAACCAGCAGAAAAATGAGTTTGAAGAGCATTTTAGCTAAATCCAAGATCATTCTGATCATTAGTGAAAGTCATTCTGTTCCTACATGCTGCCCACACCCTGATCCCCCTTCCTAGAACCAAATGGGTTTTGAGATTAAAGTGCAAGTGACATACCTGGGAGTGACCAGGCTTTACTTTATCATCTCTTTCTTCTTTCACGTGTGTTCCTGGTCTTACTCTTCCCGGTTCTTCTGCAGGGAGCTGTCCAGCAACACTGTCAAGCAAAATCACACACCTTAAGGATGACTTTCATGGACTCCTCACGTGGAGACAGTTTTCAAAAGGTCTTCCTTCCTACCTACACCCACCCCCCCCAAAAAAAAATCAACCTTCATCTCAGGAGCCCTAAAAGGCACATCTTACCTCAAGATTTAATATTTAATATGCTGTGTACCAGGCACTCTTCTAATTTCATATGTGTTTTAACTCATGTAATCCTCACAAGAGCTGTGTGATATGGGAGCTTATCTCCATTTTATAGATGAGGAAGTTGAGACCTAGAGTCATAGAACTTATCCAAGGTTATATAGCTAACGGGTAGTGCCAGGCCCATTTGCCTCAGAGAATCTGAATTTTTACAATATAATCTAGAAGAGAAATTTAATTGCAAATTATAAGAAAAAAATTGCACATTAAAGAAGATGACAAGTTTTCATCTATCCCGTTAGAGAAAAACACACTGTCTTTCACACACCTACATCTTGTATTGGCAGGGATTTTCCTTATTAAGCAATTATTTATTGACCGCCTACATTGTGCTAGGCACAGGTGCTGGGGATAAACACTTAATAAAATACACCCCCTATCTTCAAATAACTTGCACTCTATGTGAGGAAATAAGCCAACCGTTGTAGTAGAGGTTATATACCAAGTGATACATCGCTGATGGCAGTATAAAATCTCAGAAATCTTTTGGAAAGAAGTTTGGAGATAGCTACCTCAGAGCCTTAAAAATGTTCATTTGCTTTGACCTCAAACTCATTTTTATGGATTTATTGCAAGAACGTTATTCTCGATATGGAAAAAAGCCTTCATGTATAAAAACAGTTATTTTGTCTTATAATATTGAAAAGTTGGAAAGAATTTAAATGTGTAAAGTGGTTAACCAGTAAACCCACTCAGTGGAATATTTTGTAGCCCACACAAAAAAATCAAGGTTATGAATCCCCTGATTATGTGAGAAATGATTGATTTCAATGTTAAATGGAGAAAAGGTGAACAAAAAATTTGATATCCAATATGATGGGAGCTTTGTCCCAGAAAAATCACCCTAGCTAGTGTACAGAAGGGAGGAAGGGAGAGCAGACGACAGGAAGGAAAATTATTCCAAAGTCTTATCATTAGTCTTACATATTTAATAGAATATCAAGCAATTTTACTTTAACTTTTTTCGTTCCATATTTCCATGTAAGGGACATGAATTATTAATACTTTGTGGGAGGAGGGTACACTTTTTCACAAAAATTTAACGCTGTGTTCTAATTCCCTCCACTAGAGGGAGAAACTGTTTCATGTAATTGCACTTTGATGTGCTATGTAGAACCAGTCAGGAAGTTTTACTCTACTTTCCTCTGACTGTGGTGAGGGTTTTTTTGTTTGTTTCCTAATTTGTTTAGACATTCTTTGAAATCAGTTTTAGAAGATTTATTAAACCTATATTATATTGAAAGTAGAGGAATTTTGCAATTTTTTCCTCTTTTTCCCCCATTGAAAACTTGGCTGGCTTTAGTAATGAAACATTAAAGAATTTGAAGTTCTTAGACTGTCAGTTTTTTAAACATGATCTGAATATAAAAGTATATGTTCATTGAGCAAATTTTTGAAAACAATGAACAACTCATTGAAGGAAATAAAAGCCACCTCTGCATGTACACACACCTAATCTGCTCTTTTGTCTGAAAAATGTATGAAAAATATTTTGTCTTATCACTAAATAATCTTCTACATCAGAGAATTTGATTAAGCTTATGCACCATCTCCCAGGAAAAACGGACAGATATATTTTGAATGTAGAACTCCTGAAGCCCATTCATTAACTCTGGTTGAGACCTGTTGTCATTATTTTCTTAGTGGTTTCATAGCGCATTCCTTAATACGGTGAGCTGTTTTTCTTTAAGCCAGTCCCAATTTGGAGGCTCTTAGCTTTCTTCTAGCGTTTGGTTATAAACAATCTTATGACATCATGTTGGTAGATAAATCTTTGCCCACATCTTTGATTTCCTTAGGGTAAACTCCTGATGTAGGATTGTTGTTAGGTACCAAGAGCTACTCTCCAGAAAGTGATACCAGCTCCTCTCCCAACGATGGCATATAATAGAGTTCCTCATTCTTTAAGTGATTGTTCAAAGCAGCTAAAATGTATAAATATACCTTACTGTTTTCATAAGTGTAGGTATTCTGATTATTTATCGCTGCATAGGAAACCACCCTGAAACAGTGACTTAAAACAATGAAAATCGTTTATTTTGTTCATGAACCTGGAGGTTGAGTAGCATATTAATTCTTTTACTACACTCTTACTGACTGAAAACAATACCTATTTGACTAGCTCACAGTTCTGTAGGTCAGGAGTCCAGGCACAGCGTGACTGGGTTTCCTGCTCAGATACACACTGGAACATGTGGGTTCCCTCCCAAGAGTGTTAAAGCATGTGAAATTTAAGTGTAAGACATTGAGCCCCAAACGTTGGATGTTCACCATAGTTTGTGTGGGTCACAGAGCTGAAATCAAGATGTCAGTCTGGCTGTGTTAGCATCCAGAGGCTCTGGGAAAGAATGGCTCCAAGATTCTTTGGCTTGTTGGCATAATTCAGATTCTGCAGTTGCAGGACAGAGGTCCCCATTTCCTTGCTGGCTGTCAGTCGGGGGACAGTCTCAGGTCCTAGAGGCCTCTCTCTTGCCTTCCCTGCCATAGCATTTGACTTCTTCAGAGCCAGCAATGGAGAGTCTCCCTCTTGTCCCTTTTGTACTTCAATTCAGGAAGAGTTCAGGTACTTTCCATGGGGTGCCTGAGTAGGTCACATCCACCTAGAATAATCTCCCTATCTTAAATAATCAACTGATTTTGAACTTAATTCCGTCTGCAAAATCCCTTCACTGCAGCACCTAGATTTAGAGTTTGATTGGGTAAGTGGAAGGTTTGTGTACTTCAGTAAGTAGGAGTCTTAGGGGCTCTGTTAGAATTCTGCCTATTGCAAGCAGTGTCCCCACTTCACGGACCAAAGTGTCTTATTTCCTGAAACTCCTAAGGGAGTTTATCAGTGTTCATTTTATTTCAGTGACCTTGGTGAATGGGAAGACCACCACCTCCGTGAGCAGGAATGGCACCCAGCGTCCTGAGTCCACAGTGTGGCTCTGCTACTTAGTGGTGTGACCTTGGCTGTGCTGCTCTACTTACTCTACTTCTCTGCCTCTGTTTCCCTCATCTGTAAAATAGGGCTCCCCTGGTGGCGCAGCAGTTGAGAGTCCACCTGCCGATGCAGGGGACATGGGTTCGTGCACCAGTCTGGGAGGATCCCACATGCCACGGAGTGGCTAGGCCCGAGAGCCATGGCCACTGAGCCTGCTTGTCCAGAGCCTGTGCTCCTCAATGGGAGAGGCCACAACAATGAGAGGCCCATGAAATGCAAAAAAACAAAAAGAAAAACATGGAGTTAGTGATCATTCTTTCCTCGTAGGGTTTTTTGTTTTATACATTTATTTTATTTATTTATTTTTGGCTGCGTTGGTTCTTCGTTGCTGCTCGCGGGTTTTCTCCAGTTGTGTCGAGTGGGGGGCTACTCTTCGTTGCAGTCTGGTGGCTTCTGTTTTTGAGGAGCACAAGCTCTAGGCACGCAGGCTTCAGTAGTTGTGGCACGTGGGTTCTAGAGCATAGACTCAGTAGTCGTGGCACACGGGCTTAGTTGCTCCACGGCATGTGGGTTCTTCCCGGACTAGGGCTTGAACCCGTGTCACCTGCACTGGCAGGCAGATTCTTAACCACTGTGCCAGCAGGGAAGCCCCCTTTTAGGGTTTTGATGATTAGATTATTTAACACCCAGGGAACTCCAGGAACAGTGCTTCACTGTGAATTGCTTTAAAAGTGATTACTTTTTTAAAACATGCTTTTGAATCTGCAATTAGGCAATTCAGGTATGTTAAGTGTGTTCATTAATAGGACTTCCTGCTATAAAGAGACCCACAATAAAAATTGAATTTTTCTTTCTTGGTCTTAACTTCTTATTTCTGACTTAATATGTTATACGCATATGTCTTTTATGGTGGGCTGCCACAAATTTATGTTGGAAAGAGTGGAATTTAAATAAATCTTACCTATGTTAATTTGATAGATTTTGATAATTCATTCCACTAGCATTGTATGATATTACCAGTAGCAGAAAATATTGGTGATTGTACATCTAATAAGTTGGGTTGGGTATGATTTAGGACTTTTAAATGTAAGCATTAGATATTTTGCTCACTAAAGTTAATTCTTAACATTCAGCAGAGCTGTAATATGTTTTATTCAAATCAAATTCTATATTTCATTTTCTAATTCAAGAGAAACTTAAAGCAGGTAATTTTCTAGTGTGGAATGAGGCTTCATTATGAATTGAACTAGTTAGAAATGTGATCTTTTGTGAAAGAACATTTATAAAACAATAACTTTGGTTTATTTATATACCACCTAAGTGTTATATAGGAAACTTTGTTGGGTACCTGTGGGTTTTGATTATTATGTGATATGGTCTCTGTCTTTACTGGTGGAGAGTTAGGTTAATTACAATTAATTACATTTTGAGTGTTTTAGTTTTGTTCCTTGAAAATAAGCAAGACTACTTTTGATGACAATGAGAAAAAATCATGTCAGACATTTTATAGCTGGAACATGAAAATGCCCACTTAAGAAATATGAATTTCTCTTTGTCTGAAGCCCTTCATGCCCACTCATTGACAAGCATGATCCTGGATGATGAAGGTGTTTTGGGCAGCACTGAGAATTCTTTTCAGGAGTTCCGTGCTTTCTTGGATCTCCTTAAAGATGCTGGGTTAGTTCATTTCTCTTCATGGCGTTCTTCTCTTTGCAACTATAATGGTAGTTTGCTGAGGAACTGGAGCAATTTTCATCACTTCTGTGGCCATATTTAGTGTAATTATAGGTAATATATTTGATTTTTTAAAATGAGGAATTAAATTTGTTAAGAAATGCAAATAAGGAAACCTGCTTTGGTAGAGTGGGGAGCTCATTATAAAAGAGTAACCTGTAGATAGAGTAAGTAGTAGGTGTAGTTTTTTGTAAAGACTAAATTGAAGGCAGTTTTCATTGAAAATATTCGGGAATGCATAAGAATTTTCCTATCTTTCACTTATTTTGCTTGTTTGATAAGTCTGAATTCAAGTTATTTTTGCCTTAGACATAAATTATTATTAATCTGCAGGGGAGATATAGGTCAGTGGTTCTCAACTGGGAGCAATTTTGCTGGAAGAGGGAAGTGGAGATTGATAGTTGATGGAGTGGTGTTTTCTCAGTGTGTTAGTGTTGGGAAGGAAGGAACAAACACATTCTTGGAAACTGGAGGAAAGTTGGTAAAGAAGTGTGGGAATAGAGGTGTGAGAGGTAGTGGACGAGGTGCGTGGCAGATGTTGAAGCTGCTAGTCAGTTTTTTAAATGGAGCGGTAATAGGTAAGGAGATGGGATGTGTCCTAGAGGATGAATCTAGAAAGGGCTGACAATTTGGGGGAGAGAGAGGCTTGTAGTCTGGAGTAGGATGTTGGCTTTTAAGAGTTTAGAAGTATTTCATGATTGTAGGTCTGGGGAAGTCTAAACTGCTCTTATGTGATTATAATAACCTTTGTCTTTTCTCCTTTCCTGCTCTGGTCTAGACTTGGGCAGCTGGCCACAATGGCTGGTATAGATCAGTCAGATTTTCATTTACTAGGTCATCCCCAGATGAATTCTACTGTTAGTAGTCCACGTAAAGAAGAAAAGAAGACACTTGAAGAAGAAAAATCAGAATCAAAACAGGGTGCCCCAGGACAAATGCAAAATATCCAAGTAAGTGGACAGAACAGCACTTAATGATTCTAAGAGTGATTAGCAAAAAAGGAAGTAACCAGGTCAGGGAGAAAACAATAATGATCAGCCTCTAATTGTTCACATGCTCAGGAGCTAGAAGACTCTGGAATCCTTTCCAAATCAGAGATTAGTAAATGTGTGCCCATTTCATGACACTGTATTTTTGTAAATAAGGAGACTGGAAGTTCTCTAGAAAATTTATGAGTTAAAGCAAACTATCCATAATGAAGAAAGAAAACATTAGAGAAAATATTCCAGATTTTAAATTGTATAAATGTCTTTTCTATTTGTATGCAGTCAGCTTACAATGAAGGAACACTAATGAAGGTACACATACTGTTATAATTTTTAAAATAAGTAATCCAGACATAGCTAATAGGTAACATATTACAGTAAATCACCTGGTTATGAGAATGGGAGGGGAAAACCCATCAGCTTTTCCTCTAGCCTTACTTGGAGCTCCCATCAACCAATCTCAGACTGGTGTTGAGAACTGACAGTTTGAGAACACAGCCTGGTCACAAACTATATACTGTTTGCATGTGCCTGGAGGACAGAAAAGAAATTAATTACCTTACAGAATAGGATTTTATTTTTAGTGAGGGAAAGGAAATGGGTAATAACTACCCCAGTCACCAAAGTCTGAAAATGTAGCGGACATAGCCTTGGATATAGCTAGGTTAAGCTGAGAGTAACTTGGCAAGATATCATTAGAAAAAAACTGGCTCTGAAATCTTCTGAATAATCAATTTACTGTGTTAATAATAAGATCACAGAGTAACATTGAAGTTTTGAATTCTAATTTTTAATGGTTGGCTTTGTTCATCACTGAATTTTTGTCTTGTCTTTTGTTTTTCCCTCCAGTTTCAGAAAATTACAGGTGATGCTAGGATTCCTTTGCCTCTCAACTCCTTCCATGTCCCAGTGTCTACTCAGGAGGCCTTAGAAACTTCCAAAGACAACCTGGGGGTCCCAGTCACAGAGCAGTGGCAGGAGTCTTGTGAAGATTTCATTGCTAGAACATGTTCTCCCTTCAGCAGACGTCATTTCTGGAACTGGAAGTCAAAGAAAAGAAGATGAATTATCTAGAAATAACAGGTATTCTTCAGAGAAAATGAGCAAAGCAGGTGAATATACCAAAAAACACTGCTAGGAAACAACCTGGGAAGGACCTGCTTTCCTGCTCTGACTCACCTGTAAAGCAGAAAAGCAAAGGAATTGGGCAAAATTCTTTGGTTAATAAACCAATTAAAAGTGAGTCTTCGGAAAAACACATTTCTATTAAGAAAGAGAGTAGAATAGTGACTGTTCCATCAAAGAAAACTAAAAGTAAACTCAATCTACTAGAACATTCTGAAAGTGATACTCTTGGATCTGATTGTGAATTTCAGGAAAGCATCCATACTCTATCATGCCTAACATAGGTCTAAATCTTTTAAAATTATGTTTTTGCCTTCAAATTTTAATAAATAACTTATGTTTTTATTATAGCATATGGTGGTTTCAGTTACTTGACTGGAAGCCATTAAGAGAAAGATTTATCTATACTTTTTTATTATAATGAAAGTTTTGGTGTACTTTTCCATGTGACACTTTGCACCATTCATTCAGCTAGTGTTTACTGAGGGCTTCATATGTACAGTACTTTTCTGCGTGCTATTGTTTTCAGCAGCGAACAAAATAAAGCCTTTACTCTCCTGGAACTAGCACTCTGTGTTGGGAGAAAACATAAACAACAAAGCAGGGTAAGGGTTAAAAAGAGATGGGAATTATAAATGGAATAGTTTTACCATTTGGTTAAACATCAAACTATTATAGATCACATGGCCAGAAGCCATTGAGGTATTTTAATTCACAATAACCAGAGAGCCTCAAACATTTACTAAGGCACTTATCTGTGTTTATGGATTACAGCAACGCTCTGAGGTAGGGAACTGTTACCATCCCCGTTAATAGATGAGCAGTCTGAGGAGACATTATGTGAGTTGCCCAGAATTACACAGCTGTAAGTAAGTGGGAAGCTGCGATATGACCCGAACCCATGCTCTTTTTTTTTTTAATGTATGGACTTTATTATGTTACATTTGTTTCTGATTTATGTGAATTTTTTCTTTAAAGATTTTTTCTGATATCGACCATTTTTAAAGTGTTTATTACATTTGTTACAGCATTGCTTCTGTTTTATATTTTGGTTTTTTGGCCGGAAGGCATGTGGGATGTTAGGTCACCCACCAGGGATTGAACCTTCACCCCCTCCATTGGAAGGCAAAGTCGTAACCACTGGACCACCAGGGAAGTCCCCCTTCTGTGACTATTTTTATGGCAATTTTTTTAAATTTTATTTTTTTATTGACGTATAGTTGAATTACAGTGTTGTGTTAATTACTGCTGTACAGGAAAGTGACTCAGTTACACATTTATCTACATTCTTTTTCATATTCTTTTCCATTACGGTTTATCACAGGATATATATTTCCCTGTGCTCTACAGTAGGACCTTTTTGGTTTTTTTAAATACATCCACTTTTTAAATAATAAATGTATGTATTTATTTTTTTATTTTTGGCTGTGTTGGGCCTTTGTTGCTGCACGCAGGCTTTCTCTAGTTGCGGTGCGCAGGCTTCTCACTGTGGTGGCTTTTCTTGTTGCAGAGCACAGGCTCTAGGTGCATGGACTTAAGTAGTTGTGGCATCGGGCTTAGTTGCTCTCTGGCATGTGGGATTTTCCCAGACCAGGGCTCGAACCCGTGTCCCCTGTATTGGCAGGTGTATTCTTAAACACTGCACCACCAGGGAAGTCCCATGTAGGACCTTTTCATTTATCCATCCTGTATATACACAAGTTTGCACCTGCTAATCCCAAACTCCCAATCCAACCCTTTCACACCCCCCTCCCCCTTGGTAACCACCAGTCTATTCTCTATGTCCTTGCTTATGTTTCTGTTCACAGATAGGCAGAACCCAGGCTCTTAATTAATTTGTTATCCTGTTTCCTTGTTAAGAGAGGAAGGGTTTAAGGAAGGCACTGAGAGAGAAGACAGTGAGCACTAGAAGTGCAAAACAATGGGGCTGTCGAAAGCACACCTGTCTCCTTCCCCCATCGTGAGCAGAATTTTTAAATGGCAGAGTATGTAAGAGTATGTGATGACACATCTCTGGATTAAATTATGTCTCCCTGGTAAAACATGTACAGATAAGTGTTTAGTTCATTCAGACTGAAAGGTGAGAGCAGAGAACAGCTGGAGTGTCAGATTTCTTCTAGAAGGTCCTGCCTGATTGTTACTAAGAGGGCTACTACAGTACTAGTTAGTTCATTAGTCATGGATTGGGTGTTAGAGGAGTGAAACAATGAGCAAGATGTAGCGTTGGCCCTTTAGCAGTGGAGTGAGAGGGTAGACGCACTGCAGATGTCTCATCCTGCACGTGACATGCTGTGACGGGCATATTCAGGGTGTTTGGTCAGTGTTTGTGGAAGAAGAGGGGGAGCTGTGAGGCAAAGAAAAGTCATCGAAAGAGGCAGTCCCTAAGCTAAGTCTTAAAGGACTCATGAAAAACTGGTGAGTCAGCCGGTGAAGGGAAAGGACACTCAAGGCAGAGAGGACAGCGGAAGTCCAGAGCCGTGAGTGTGTGAGGGGTGTGTTACGGAGCCACAGGCACAGGCTCTGGAGGATCAGTGCAGTGTCACCAGGCAGTGGCATGTGCCCCTAAAGGAGGCCGCGAGGAGGAGGAGAGCAGGTCTTAACCACTCATGTGCGTGGAGCTGGTTTCCTCAGAAAACAGCTAAGAATGGAAAGGACAAGTTCAGGTGGCATTTTAGACCACTGACGTCTGTATGGATGAGGAATTTGAAGAAGCCTGGAGAAAATTATGCCCCACTCTTCTGAGGAGCAGTGTTTTTTATTTTCAAGTGGGACATTCATGCTGTCACCTCCTCTCCTGTCCCTACTGAGAGGTTTATAGGCCGGCAGAAGGGAGAACCTGGCTTAAGTAAAGTTAATCAGGTTTCTTTATGGTACAGCTCCTCAGGGCTGCTGTAGGCTAGTGTTCATTCTGGGTCGTCACAGCAGGCGTATGATATACAGCCATCCTCAAAGCTATTTGACTCTAGTGTCCTTTTTTAACAGAAGTGTCTAACAACTGGTTCCACCAAACAGCAATTTGGTAACTTCTAGACCAGGTAATAGCAAGAAGAAAGGGGTCTGAAATAAGGTATAGATGAAGGGAGGAAATAAGTTTTAATTGTATTTGGGAAATTACAAGCAAGACTTGATCTTGGGAAGTATGGAAGAAGTAGGAGGCGGAGGCTGAACCCCCATCTGTGTGACTAAGGTTGGGTGGTAGTATCATTGAGTTTGGAAATAGGGGATAAAGAACTGAATTGGGAAAAAGACTTTAGTTCTGGACATGTTGAATTGTAAAGCACGTGTAGAATTCAGGAGACACACTGGTAGATAACTGGACATGCACGTGAAGACATGGAAAGATAAAAATTTGAGTGTCATCAGCACATATCAGCAGTCATTAAAATCATGAACATGGATGAGATTTCAGAGAATTGTGAGTACTGACAATGTTTAAGTAATTAGCAGAGAAAGAATTCTGGGAAGGAGAGAGGTAATAGAGTTTCAAGAAGGAGGAAGTAGATGACAGTGTCATCCTTCAGAGAATGTGAGTGTCCATTGGATTTGGGCAGTTAGGTCCCCAGTGACCTTAGAGAAGTTCAGTGAAGTGGTGGACAAAAAGTCAGATGGCAATAAATTGAGGGTGTAGGACTGCCTGTGGGGGCCAGGCGGGGCTAGTGAAGACAGTGGGGATAGGCTACTCTCAAGGAGTTTGGATGAAAAGAGAAAATAATTAGCAAAAAAGAATTTTTTAGAATGAGAAGGACTTATATTTTATATGTTGAAATGAAGGAACCGATAAAAGTGATCCTGAAGATGTAGATAATAATTTAGAGAACTGGGGAATCATGGACATATGAATAAGAAAAAAACTTTGCACAGTCTATAAAAATCACTTGTATCCTTTGAGTTGGATGGATACTGGTAAGTTTGGGAGGAAATAAACGTAAGAAGAGATAGAAGTTAATTGAATTTTCATTTATTTGTAATAAGTTTATCCTTAGGAGGATACTTTCATGGTGTTTGATCACAGATGAGTTTGGGCATTGCTATCACTCAATAGTGTTAAGCATCTGTCAGGCTCTCTCCTATACTATATATTAATTTTTTCTCTGTGAAGCAAATATTTATTGGCGGTCTGTGGGAATAAGATACACCTAGGTCCTCTTTCCTTGGTATATTCACAAAAGCCTTGGAAACTAAATTTTGAAGTCAGGCCATACTAAGGCCTGGCATAATAAGTTTTCATCGTTAACAGTTTTTTTGTGTTTGTGGGGTTTTTTTGTTTTTATTTTTTTGAAGCAAGGATAAGACACTGTCTTAACTCAGTAGTTGCCCATTGATTAATAAATCTGAGAAGACATTGATGAAGCATGGTATTTTGAATATCCTTTCCACAGCATAGGTAATGGGCCATCCTGAAACTCTGGTGAGACGCTTATCATTTTCAGATTTTGGAGTGGCAGAGAAAACCCTATTACACATTGAATTATCACTAGAAACATGAATTCAGCCAAATAAAAACAGTGCCTCTGCCTACTGAGGTTGTCAATTTCCATCTTAACAAAAGTGAACATTTCTCCTTTAGATTAAAATCAAGAAAATCCCCTCTGTCCAGGATTCAATAATGGGGTGCAAGAAAGAGGAAAACTGAAGCTATTCCCTCTTTACACCTGAACAGTGAATTTATTCTGATATCAAATATTTTTTATGATTCTGTTATGACCAGGTGATTTATTGTGTTTAGAGATCAAGTTACTGTTCATACTTGGTAAGTAAGAAAAATCCATGTTTTAGGACTCTGAATAGTAACTTTATATATTGTATATATATATTAAAAATAAATATATATATTATATATAATATATATTCCACCTATTCAACAAAATTGTAATTTTCATCATCTCTTACGAATGATGAACTGTATTCACTCTTTGGAAAGGGCTTATAGGGAATTAAAGTCTCCATATACTTTCTATATAAGACCATAGAAACCAAATTCTCAACTGGGAGCAAACTTAGGTTTTTGCTATGAAGGTTTATGCTTGCCTGGCCTTAGAGTGACAGGCCACGAACTCAAGGTGGAGTATTTTTCCTCTAAGTTACTTTTTCACTGATGCCACCCTGAAAAAATTTGGAGGGAGTATTTTTTGAAATAGCTTTATCTCAGTAACCCTTTAAAAATGCATCAGGGTATGGGGAACATAACTGTCAAAATGTTCAAGCAACTCTTGTCGATTTAAGTGTAATTGATCAGGAGTAATTCAGGAAGGAGCTGGGTACAAAAGACAAAAGACTCGAGGCTATTTCATATATTGTTTTTGGCTTATTGTACAAAACAGAGAAAGTCTCATACACTCACGCAGTCAAGGTCCCCTACTGTTCTCTCCTTTTAGTAGAAATAAAAGAGAGCTAGTTTCTCAATAGCAGCATTCTATCCTTAAGTGGGTACACAGTGATATTCTAATGGTCTCTGGAGCAGAGAATAATTCCGTGGCAGGTCTGACATCCAGTCACCGGGTTCTCTGTAACTTAGTCTTTCATGGCCAAGGACTATAATCATTATTTCCATTTGTATTTAGCATCTCAAAATTGAAAGGATTCCATGGACAACAAAACAGTAAGTGATTTCATGAAGTGTTTTAGTATGCATAAAATAATAAACTATAAAAATACAAATCATCAGTAAAACTTTTTCTTTCCGGAGAACTATATTCAGAAATTAATGTAAGCATCTAAGGTGCGCATGTTTTCTCACCCATGATCATGTTTGTGTGTGTGTGTGTGTGTGTGTGTGTGTGTGTGCATTCCACTGCTACAGGAGACATGCAAAATAATATCAGATTTGCTACTATATGAAGTACTGGTTTCTCCCAAAAACTGTGCACTCGCAGGTTTCGTTCAGGAAGGTGAGTGCCCTACCACCACATCACAGTCATATCACCTTCGGCAGGAATAATTTACAGTTTAACCTTACATGCAGGCATATTAAATTAGTATTACTCATCAGAACTTGCTTATTAAGAAAACAAATTGAATTAGCCACTGGAGAATCATGTTTGGAAATTCAATGACAATTTTACATTTTTAATAAAGGCTCAGAAATATTATTGCAGAGCAGGTGGTACAAAAAACTGTGGTCAAATTTGACACTCATTAATAATTGAAGTGTGGAACGTAACACGTGAAAATTGATATTGATTTCTTTCGTCTAATATTTGGAAGAGTTCTAAAACGTAAATAAAATGAGATAACAAGACATATCAAGTCTCAATGATTTGTTTGATCACCTCCTTCCCACATATCACTCATTCACCTACCGTGTTTTGAATAATTCAATGCCATAGTCTTTCCATTTCAGTGCATTATAAAACACACTCAAGCTGGGTTTCAATCATATTAGACTGAAAGCTGAACTTTTTATGAGGATTATTTAAAAACAACTGTGTCTTGAGCCCAACAGCCTTTGAAACCAAACAATCCTGGGAATTCAGTAAGGAAATGTCAACACTGTGGAGAACTTTTGGATTCAGAAAATTCAGTAATCCTACTTGATGTATGTTAACCGTATCAATATTAACAACCTTCTGCTTGATTTCAGCACTGATTTGAGAGCTGAGTTACTACCGGTCTTGTATTTTAACTAGTTGTGAAAGCACTGAGAGGGTTGTTCTTGGGTTGAACTTGACCTGCCTCTGGGAATGCTCTCTGTTCTATCCGTCTTGAAAAGCTGCATAGAAGTGCATTTCTCTGCCTTCCTTCTTCTCATATGCACCCCTTGGGAAAACGAAAGATGCTCTGTTTTGCAATGGTGTCTTTCAGCTTCCCAAAGAAAAATTATGTTGCTGACCACCCATTTGACTGAAAAGTGACTCATTTTACTGACAGATATCTGGCTTGAGATGCCAAAATAAGTAGGTCATTTCAAATTTCCTTTTTAATTTTAAGTCATAGCTTTGTGTTGCAACACTACTTGTTCAAAAGTTAGATCATGAAGTTTCCTTCCTATGACCTCCAATTAATCAAATTGTTCTTCAATAGGCTATATAAAAAGCAAGCAGAATATTCCTAATTATCAATCTTTCTCTTGAGTCATATAGTTCTTGTAATTTCAAGGAAGAGAAAACTCAAATGTAAAGTGTTACAATAGCCAAGCCTACCAGCACTGTTATCTAACCATTCAGCAATTTTCTCTGCCAAGTCACTCTGAACCTTAGACTACTGAGAATGTGTTTTTAAATTAATTTTTAAGGTTCTCCTCTTTTGAGTTAAAAAATGGTCACAATTTTTATAAGTAAAATTAAAGAAAAAACACAAAATAGAACATCAGAGATATTTCCATTAGACATTATCTATATATAAACATATATATATACATAATTTTCATATCTATACATATATTAAGGCACTGGGATAAATCTCTGTCTTCTGTGTCAGTGGGACATAGGTTCATTTTCTTAGGAATAGGGAACTCCTTTCAGAATGGAAGTGAGGAAATTGGCTGGACCATCCTTCTTGAATATAATTCCATGAAGCCACCATTTAGGGTCGTCTGGATCTTGGTTCTTTCTAGCAATATACTACTCCAACAGTGTGTAGTTCATCAAATTCAGGTCTTTCTGAAGTCAGGCTAGAAATACAAAGTGAGGTAGACGACTAACGTAACTGACCAAAAAGGAGGAAAGGAAGACGAGCAAAACAATTTCCCAATTTCATTTTTTCCCATATTCTCTGTGTTTGACAAGGGAAAAAATATTCGGGTCTGAGTTCCTCTCATTCTTAGCCATTGTTGGTTCAAAGTCTGAGGGAAAAACAAAAAGGTAAAAACGAAAATATGGAGTCCAGAATTCCGTTAGCTCTCTTGCATGCAATATCACAACTTAAAAGGCCTGCCAAAATGGAGGGATAAACTTTAAAAATTATAGCCCAATCTTTTCAATCTAAACAAGTAAACACTAAAAATATATTTTAGAAATCCAACAAACACACTAACCACAGTCAAAGCAAAGGAAGGCTTATGGCTTACCAAATGACAGTGGCTGTCTACAAGAGAGAGAACGAGAATACTCCAAAATTCTATCTGACCTGGCAGAGCTCAGCACAGCTACTATTCTTCTTTCCTAAATCATGGCATAAAGAAATTGAATAAAACTTGCCAAAATGTCACCCGGTGCTTCCAAAAGCAGATTAAAGAAGGGAGTGTCCAGAAATCAGGATGAAGAAAACTACTTAGAGAAGTCCCTTCTCCTATCAGTGGGCCACCAGGGTTTATCTGGGTAATAAAATGATCTTTTTGTCATCTTTTTATAATTTATACATTTAAATTTCAGTTAATATTTTAAAAATATCCATCAGAATGACAGGCATTTCCAGAAGTATGAGTTTTTTTTAATCCTCATCCTTTTACAAATGTGAAAACCAAGGCTCAGTATAGCTGTCAAGGGATTTTCCTAAATCATTGAAGCTGTAAATTTGGGACCAAAGTCTAAATCAGTTTCTCATTTTATCTTGGCTGTCATCTTTTTAAAATTCTGTTTAGGGACATGGGGAGGGGGAAGGGTAAGCTGGGACGAAGTGAGAGAGTGGCATGGACATATAGACACTACCAAATGTAAAATAGATAGCTGGTGGGAAGCAGCCAAATAGCACAGGGAGATCAGCTCGGGGCTTTGTGACCACCTAGAGGGGTGGGATAGGGAGGGTGGGAGGGAGATGCAAAAAGGAGGGGATATGGAGATATATATATATATATATATATATATATATATATATATATATATATATATATATACACATATAGCCGATGCACTGTTATACAGCAGAGACTAGCACAACATTGTAAAGCAATTATACTGCAATAAAGATGTTAAAAATATATATAAGAAAGCTGTACTATAAAATAGATACAGTGATAATATATCTGAGAGGTGGAATTATGACTGCTTTTTATTTTTTTAATCTATTTTTGGAGTATTTGATTACATGATTTCTCTATAAAGAATATGAATCTCTTGTGTAATAAAAGTTACTCAAAACCAAAAAAACAAAACAAAACAAAACAATTCTATTTAGGAAGAGAGGATAGAATGAAGGTTTGAGCATAGAAATCATTCTGGAAATCACTGAAGATAGTGGGTCTGTAGTGCAGTTTCATTTGTAGTGGGTTTGGCTTACATTCTCATATTTAGTTTTGTTTCTATACAACTATCGAAGGAGAAGGAAGTTGGGTCATATTTGCATTTGCAACTAATCAAAGCAGAATTGCTTTTAGCTTTAACAAAAAGATCGTTCTGTGATCTCAGATTAACATCTTTATTCTTAAATGGAGCATAAATAACATTTATTGGCTAAGATTATTTGCAATAAACAAGACTGTTTACTGTTTACCACCTAGCAGATGACTATTTGTAAGTCTCACTGAGATGCTAAAACCTTATACTGAGCTCTCATTTTACCAGAGTGAATTTAAATTAACTTCAGCAGCCAGAATTAATGAAACCAGGTAAATGATGCAAAGATATTCCACAGGGTATTCTGTTTTAATTAGAGATAGAAAATGTGAGTCATTAGAGGTTTTAAAAAATGTTGCATTGTATTACTTTCCATATTTTGAATCTAGGAATATAGATGAAAACTAAAACATGTTAGCCCCTTCAGTTCAGTTTTAATGTATATCAGCTCTGAATTTATATTGAGTGAATAGTAAAGAGTGAATGAAGGGCATAATCTGGAGGCATTCAGGTACAAGTCCTCAATTTTATTAGAAGTTGAGTGTCTGTTAAGTAGCAGGCAGCTATATAACTTAACTATAAAGTCACTACAATTCAAACGTTGTAGCACTACTACATGAATGAACACATATACAAATTAAACAGAAAAGAATATCCACAAATAGTTATTAGTATGTCTGGGAAGTTTGATTGTGATAAAATCAAGTTATAATCTTGAACATTGGTGCCTAGAAAACTACATACCCATTTAAAACTAAAGTCTGTACCTCACACTACATACCAAAATAAATTAACCAGTTGCACATGTAAGAAGCTTGCAAGTTGCCACTTTACCCTAACGAGATGCGGCTTTTACAAATGCTTTCTCCCACTCTGTGGCTTGTCTTTTCATTCTCTTGATAATGATTTTCACAGAGCAAAATTTTTTATTTTAATGAAGTCTACCTTATCAATTCTTTCTTTCATGTAGTGTGCCTTTGGTGTTATATTTTAAAAGTCATTGCCATACCCAAGGTCATCTAGGTTTTCTCCTATGTTATCTTCTGGGAGTTTTACAGTTTTGTGTTTTACATTTAGGTCTGTGGTTCATTTAGAATTAATTTTTATGAAGGATATAAAGTCTTTGGGGTTTTTTTTTGTTTTTTTTTTTTTTTTACTGTGGACATCCAGTTGTTTCAGCACTATTTGATGAAAAGACTATCTTTGCTGCATTGTATTGTCTTTGTTCTTTTGCCAAAGACCAGTTGATTGTATTTATGTGGGTCTATTTTGGGGCTCTTTATTCTGTTCCATTGATCTACTTGTTGTTTCACCAATACCACCCTGTCTTGATTACTGCACCTTCATAATAAGTCGTCAAGCTGGGTAGTGTCATTCCTTCAACTGTGTCCTTCAATGAGGTGATAGCTATTCTGGGTCTCTTGCCTCTTCATATGGACTTTAGAATCAGTTTGCCAATATCCATAAAATAACTTGCTGGGATTTTGATTGGGATCGCACTGAATTTCTATAGATTAAGTCGGAAAGAACTGACATTTTGATAATAGCGAGTCTTGCTATTCATGAACATGCAATATCTCTCCATTTATTTAGTTATTCTTTGACTTCATTCATCACGGTTTGTAGTTTTCCTCCTACAGAGGTTGTACATATTTTATTAGATTTATACGGAAGTATTACATTTTTGGCAATGCTAATGTAAATAGTGTCGGTTTTTTTAAACCTATTCCACTTGTTCATTATTGGTATATAGGAAAGCAATTGCCATTTTTATATTAACCTTGGATCCTGCAACCTTGCTATAATCACTTATTAGTTACAGGAGTTTTGGGTCAACTCTTTAAGATTTTCTACATAGATGATCATGTCACCTGTGAACAAAGACAGGTTTATGTCTTTGTTCTCAATCTGTACACCTTTTATTTCCTTTTCTTGCCTTATTGCATTAGCAAGGACTTGCAGCACAATATTGAAAAGTTATAATAAAGGAGGACATCCTTGCCTTGTGCTTAATCTTAGTGGGAAAGCATTGAGTTTCTCTCCAGTAAGTATGATGTCAGCTATTGGTTTTTTTGTAGGTCGTATTTATCAAGTTAAGAAAGTCCCTCTCTATTCCTAGTTTACTGAGAGTTTTTCTCATGAGTGCACGCTGGATTTTGTCAAATGCTTCTTCCGTATGTATTTATATGTTCTTTTTCCTTTATTTGTCTTGGTTGGATTATATTAATTAATTTTCAAATGGTGAACCAGCCTTACATACCTGACACAAATCCCGTTTGGTCATGGTATATAATTGTTTTTATACTTTTTTGGCTTCAATTTGCTAACATTTTGTTGAGAATCTCTGACACAATTTTTATCGCATTTCTACTATAAAAGGTTTGGGATTCTAATGAATTTAAGCTATTAATTGGTCTTATCAAATTGTGCTTTTTATTCAAAGATACACCATAACAGAACCCTGAGGGAATGGATGG
Source organism: Pseudorca crassidens (assembly GCF_039906515.1). Lineage (NCBI taxonomy): Eukaryota > Metazoa > Chordata > Mammalia > Artiodactyla > Delphinidae > Pseudorca > Pseudorca crassidens. The sequence goes on from NC_090297.1 coordinate 154,546,340, forward strand.
TGAATGGTAAGGCCTGAATTTACACTTCTTTTATTCTTTATACCTTGAATCCGTCTCTCAACAAGTGTTCACGGTTGATGTTTATTTTTTTGGAAATTAGACATAGCTCACTCCATTCATTCATTCAACAGATTCTACAGCAGAAGGGAGGCTTCTAAGGACGTAGGGTGTATTAGTGGGGCTGCAGGTTATTACAGGGAATCCAAGCAAGGCCTCATAATGGAGACGGTGGTATCTGAGAAAAGACCTAAAAAAGTGAGTGGATGAGTACTGTAGATGGTAAAGAAAAGAGCAATTCAGGTAAAGGGAACAACAAGTGAAAATGTCTTCCTACTATACTTATTGAACATCAAGGACTAAAGATTATAAGGTATTTGGAAAAGAGTGAGGAAGGAGTAGAGGTGGAGGAGATGAGATCAAATATATAATGTAGAGGGTAATCATGTAGCAACTTTCCAGCATTTTAAGAACTTCAGCTTCAACTATGATGAAGGGGAAGACACTGAAGTCACATAATACTTCTGACTTAGATTCTCAAAGGGCTCTCCAGCCACTGTGTTAAGGACACAGTTCAGAGAGATAATAGTTAAGATGACAGACAACGAAATCTTAATCCTGAGTGATAACAGTGGAAAAATCGAGAAACTGTCAAATTCTGGTTCTATCTCAAAGATAGGGCTGACACATTTTGCTTGTGTATTGGATGTGAAAGGAGAGAGAAAGAAAAACGTCAAAGATGAATCACATTTTGTAACTGAGCACCAGGAAGAATGGACCTGCGCTTTTCTGTTTTGGAAAGTCTACAGAAAAAACATGAGTGACTATGTGTGTATTTAATTGCAAGATATATTAAGTTTGGAATATCTATTAAATGACAAAACAGAGATATTCTGTTAGTAACAAGTCTTGTTAGGTGGACCCAGTCCATAAAGGACAACCATCAACTTAACTAATCTGCTCAATTTGAAGCCCCATAAAGGATTTGGGGGCATTAGTGTGAAGAGGGCTTCCTTTTGCGTTTGTGTGTATGTGTGTCATTTGCTTTGACACTGTGGTTAGGCTAAGGTAGCACTATTCTGGGCTTTCATCTTTGGCAACTTTTTTCTCACCAAGAAGTTTTTTTATTGGGTTGATGCCAAATGAGTATTTGCCTGATTCTTCATGTCCTGATTCTTTAACTATTTTCCTAGTTTGGACAGCCACAAATTTGGTTAGTATTTGTTAATTTCACCCTTCAACTTGGACACACTTGAAGCGAAGTGAACTCCCACCACACTGATGGTAGACTCCATCTGAGCATGCTCAAAAGGGCACAGAAGGTTGTCCACGGGGAGGGTACTATCAGAGGCTGATTGACAGCATGTGTGTTGTAGACCAACTTAAGGGCAAACACATAGGGTTCTTATGCTTTCCTGCTCCTATTAATAGACAATGGCAGGCTCTGGATCACAATGTTTTAACCCAACAGGAATAGTGTTGCATTATATGTGGCATGACTATGATAAGGGGTATATACGATATCAAGCATGTATCTTCGTTTTTTATGTTACACAAATACAAGGCTGTCACTTTCTGAGACATTAAACTTTCTCTGGCTGTGACAGATTAAAAGCAGATGCCAAGTTAGAAATGTATCTGAATTTTCCCTTTCCATTCTGCCTCTCTTTTCTGCAGCCCACCATTTACAGCTTCGGGTGTCAACAGTGTTGCAGCAGGCAGCACCTCTGACCCTGAAGCTATGGACACCACACCTCCTTCCCAGGCTATCATTTTCCGTTCTACCCCTGTTTTCCCTTTCCTTTCTGCCCCTCTTTTCCCCAGCCCCTGCTTTCCGGCTTAGGCTGGCATCGGTACTTCAGCAGGCAGCAGCTCTGACACCAAACCTATGGACACCACACCTCCTTCCCAGGCTGTCATTTTCCAGTCTGCCCTGTCTCCAAGTAGAACCACTACCCATTTCACACGGCTGTTCCTAGTTCTGGGAACACACCACTCACTGGTAGCAATGCCTCAGCCCATGCCTCGACTCATTTACCTGCAATGCTGGCCAACAGATAGACCAACACTTCAAAGTTATGACAGAAAGTTCAGTAAGTTATATGCTTGGAATTGCATTTATTATTATTAACAAGCACAATTGTAGTGCTTAGACTATAACAAGTAATATTCTAAGTGCTTAGGAAATATTAACTCATTCCTCATAATGGCAACCCTATAGGTAGGTAATATTCATAATATTCACCTTTTTGCGGTGAAACTGAGGCCCAGAGGGGTTGAATAGCTTGTCTAATGCCACACAGTAAGTAACGGGCAGAAACCAGACCATACCGTCTAGACTTTCATCACTTTGCTGTGTCACCTTAATAGATGTTGTTGTTAGGGAAGGGACTAAACTGACAAGACTCTGAACTAGAGAAGGGAGAAATGAGAAAATGACTGATCCTAGAAACTAGAGAGGATTTCAGCTCAGAAATTTCTGGTGATAAGCCCCGGAAGAACAAGAACATGGTTGGAATATTAACTTGGGGTAGTATCTGAATCCATTGAGAAATGTTTTTTTTTTTAACTTAGAAAGGCCAGTTGGATGAAGATTAATGAAAAAAAAAAGTAGAAAGAAAAAGAGGAAGGTGCCTGAAGTAAGACATAACCTCTTCCTTGTAAGTACTAGGGATGGGCATCCTGTGGGAAAGGATGGAACTCTCTCTACAGGTTTGTCACCAGAATGAACAAGGAGAAACATGGCAGCCATTGTACTGGTTTTGATGATCCCTCAAAACCAAGGCTTCAGTTTCCAAGAACTACCTACGGTAGCATACCTACTGTGTGTCAGACATGCCACCAAGTGTGTTTCCAGTCACAAGTTTTAATTGGAGAAATAGTTCCTATGAGGTACACATTAGTTCCCTATGGTTGCTGTAACAAATTACTACAAATGAGCTTGCGTAAAACAAAACACACTTATTCTCTTATGGTTCTGGAAGACAGAAGTCCAAAACCAGTTTCCCTGGGCTGGAACCAGGAGTTGACAAGGCCGTCCATCCACCTTCTAGAGGCTCTAAGGGAGAATCTGTTTCCTTGACAGCATTCCTTGACTTCTGGCCACATCAATCCAACTCCAACCTCATCATCACATTCTCTTTGGAGTAAAAACTTCCTCTGCCTGTCTCTTACGAGAACACCAGTGGTTACATCTGGGTCCATCCAGGTAGTCCAGAAGAATCTCCCCATCTCAAAACCCTTACTTTCATCCCATTGGCAAAGTCCCTTCTGCCATTTAAGGTGACATTCACAGGTTCTGGGGATTAGAAGGTGGACATTTGGGGGCAACGGTATTATTCAGTCTACTACAAGGTAGATACTATTATCTTTCTCAGATGTAGGAAGTGACATTTAGGGAAGTAATTTGTCTCAGGTCTACAATTTCCAGAGTAGAGATTTAAATTCTGCCAGTGAGACTTTAGGACACACTCTAAACAACTTTAACCTGTGTCCTTAATTACTGCATAATCCTTGGTTAAGAGTCACACTTAGGTGTCAAGACCCAATTGAATATAACACAAGTACTGTCTCCTCTTTCACTGTTTGCCTGGTGTATTTATGAAACTTGCCCAGAGCAGAAGAGTTCAGAAAATTGTTATGCACGTTTACTAAGAGAAAGCATTTACTGTTTGATCTGCATGGAGTAATGGAAGGCTATTTAAAATAAAATAAAATATGCCACCAAATTGTCAAGTGTCACAACAGAGTTAACACCATGGGAGTCTTGAGGAGACTAAAATTATCTCCAATTGTCCAGGTGAGAAAAGTTTCACTAAAGGCAGGGGTAGTTCAGCCAAGCCCTACGGAACAGAAGTAGGAATTTGGATATGTATGAATGGGATAAAAGACAATTTAAGCATGGGAAACAGTTTATTGAAGCATGGATGAGAAATATGCATTAGCCCTTTCTAAATCAACTGGGTTATTGATTCAGTAAATCAGATTTAGTCAGTCAAACTAGCTTTAGCTGATTACTTATCCAGGGCATAGCTGTTCAGAGTAATTTTTGTCATAGAACAGTAAATAAAATTGCTGAACTATAGCTTTAGGCTTGCTAAGTGAAATAGATTGCTCTAGATGATTCTCAAGTGTCTTACTTGGTACTATTCACGAAATTGGGGGTTAACAACTGCTTAAGACAACATAGAGAATTGATCTTAAATAGTACTTGAAGTAGTTACTGTGTAAAGTGCCTGTTCAGTAGCTCATGATAAATGGATGTTTATAATCCCCATTGGACAACCAACTGCTTTTTTGCAAATGGTAATGTGAATTGCTGTTGCATAAACTATAGTAATGACCACCTATCTAATTTGTTGTCCAAACCAGAAATCTTCTAACAATACTGGTCTCCTAATAAAAATAAGCACAAAGCTAACACACACTGGGTGTCTCCCGTGTGCCTGTGCATACATCTATATCTCACTGAACCCCCATAACAGCCCCCAAGACAGGGACTCTGAGTGTCCCCATGCTGCTGGTGGAGAAACAGGCACAGGAAGGTCCAATAGTCTATCTACCTAAGATCACACAGAGGGTGGGAGAGCCCGTTTTAAACCATAATCCTCCAATTACAGGTGCCAGAAGCCAGATTCAACCTACAGGCCTCTTCTGCTCGTCTGGAGGTGAAACCATGTGTAAGGATTAGTCAAATCCTGTCTTCACCCCTCAAGGTAGCTTGAACACTTGCACATCCTCCAAGCAGCATGTAGCATAAGCAATAAGATGTTTGCCCCTGGTATTGTCCAGGAACTTGGAATCAGCTGTGTCTAGTTAAGCTGAGCTGGTTAAGACTGGAGAGGACCACTGATCTTCCACCTGGGCCAGTGCCTTTTGACCTCCTGCCATCAGAGGGCCGAAAACTACAGCCTGAGCATGTGCTCAGCCCTGTAGCCTAGTTACGCCAGTTCAGAACAATGATGAGCCCTTTTCCCAATCAACTTTCCTCATGCTCCCCATGCCTCATACTGCCCTGCTTCTTTGTTCTTTATCCCATAGATACCCCAAGCCCCTTGCCTTTGGGGAGGCGGATTTGAGACCTATTGTCACGTCACTTCCTCGCTTGGCTGCCTTGTGAATAAACCTCCTCTTTTCTGCAAACCTCAGCATGTCAGTGTTTTGGCTTGCTGCGCCTCAGACAAAATGGTAGGGAGCAGTGGTACAGGTCCCTTGCCTGTGAGGGAAGCTGGTTACTAGTAGTCACGTTGCAGATGTTTTCTCCTCCTGGGGGGCAGACGTCCTGCTCTTCCAGAAAGAAGGGAGAAAGGCAGGAGCTGGACCCTTGCTCTCAGGGTCACCATCACCTAGGAGTTCGTTAGAAGCACAGAATCCAGGGCCCACCCATAACTACTGAATTACAGCCTGCATTTAACAAGATCCACAAGAGAAGCATACCCATATTAAAGTTGGAGAGACACCAAGCTGGAGTCCACGTAGCTCATCCCTAGGGTCATCCTATTCTCCGCAGCTAATGAAAATGAAGCAAAGATTCATCCTGAGCCCACTCTGCCTCAGTCACCTGGATATCACATGAGCTCATTTAATCCTCCCAAAAGCCTGCAAATGAGAGTGAGTGTCAGAGTGGTCAAGCACCCAAGGTTCCATAAAAGAACATGACCAAGGTCACTGGAGCCCAGACCTCCAAAAAAGAAGGCCCCTGCTCACAGCATGGCACCACAGCAGCCCAAACCATGAGCCTGGAGGGTAGGCCAGGGTTCCCACGCAGAGCTCACACCATTCGACAGATGCCCACAGCAGACCACAAGGCAATATGAGAAGTAAGTTCTGATTGTGGAATCTCTGAATTTTGAGATTTAAAGAAAAATGTCTGGTTAAAACAGTTCTACCAAGGAATAAAGAGAGGGTATCTCAAGGCCCCTTCTGGACTTAGAATTTAATGCCTATTTATTGAGAAATGCTCCATGCATTTGCTCAGTCCTACGTCAAGATGAAGTTCTCTGTGCCCTAGAAGCTTAAGTTCTAAAAAGGCCACAGAAATGGGTGAGACCTAAAAAATGTCAGAACAATGCAACGGCCTTAATCAGACTGTCTTTGCTTTGCTTATAAGTCACTGACTTTAAACTGAATATGGTGTCATGTCTTTATTTTTCTTGAAGTATTTTTTTTTAAAGATCGTATAAGGATTTTCTTCCATGGTAAGACTTTTACATTGTATTTTGCTTCAAATGGAGTGTGGTACATTTACCCTCTATCAGATGATTGCTTATAACTCAGATTGCTTATAACTCACCTTGCTTTATTAAGAATACCGCTAGAGGCTTCTATGCCCTTAGTAATAAAAAAGCTTTTTCAGGCCCATTCAAACAAATGAAAATCCAAGTTTACAGAGCACAAGATAATGAAAATTCTCTCAACCGGCATCTTTTACTACTTTCAATCTGTTAACAGACCTTAAGTGTCTCAGATGAAAGGTACTGTAGCGGGAGTTGCCATCGTTAACAGCATTCCATACAGGGAACTCTTGATTTTTCCAATTTCTTAAAAATTTGGACACTTTGACTGCCTCTATAATATCTCTAGCGTGTGTGAAAGAAAAAAAAGAGGCCTGTACAATTTATTTCTCAAAATATACACAGAAAGATTTTGCACGTACAAACAGGGAAACCTTATAAATGTATGGGGAGCGATGTAATGTTGATAACGGAACTACTCATTTCGAAAGACAATACTATCACCAAGTGTCCCCTTACAAGAACTGACTGGGAGGTGGAGATTTATAGGAACCTGGGATGTTTGAAAAATGGTTTTGGACGACCTCCTTGAAGAAGGCACCAAGCCACATCCCAAATTGCAAAAATGACTCCAGATTGACTCCTTGTGTCCTCACTGTTTGCAATGTGACATTCCAACTTCTCTCATCAAGAGGCAGAGTTGATTTCCCCACCCTTGAAGTTAGGTGACTTGCCACTGCCAATAGAAGGCAGCAGAAACAATGGTGTGCCAATTCAGAGCTAGGTCCCACGATGCTTCTACTCTCCCTCTCAGAGCCCTGCTAAGTTACTAGCTGGGGCGTAAGAGGTATGTGCCCCAGTCAGGACCCTGGCCTGGCTACAGCCAGCCCCCAGATCACCTCACAGATGTAGCAGCAATTCCAGCCATGATAAGCAGGGCTGTGACGAAGAATTAAGACCATAAGCATATTCTATAATTTATAAACCACTCTGTCAACCTACGACATTATTGTTCAAAAGCATTTTTGTTATTTTGAATCCCTGCGTGGACATATTGAAAACTGCACTCCAATGATTGTTGGAGAACAAAGGATGCAACCTGAAATTGAGAGTAAAATATATTAGTTTATCCAGGTTCACATATTGGTATAAATTACTAGAATATCATCTGAAGAAAAACAGACATGAATGAAGAAAACAGTCCAAAGAACACGGGTGAAGAAATATGTCAATTTAACACCAACTAGTACATCAAACATGTAATGGAAAGTGTATGTTTGGTTCTCTGCATAATGTATAATTTTCATCACAAAAGCATTATTTGATTTGTACATACTTGGAAGAAAACAAAGCATTAAGATTATATGCTGGTGTGAAAACTGGCCCCTAGCTTCCCTGGTGGCGCAGTGGTTGAGAGTCCGCCTGCCGATGCAGGGGACGTGGGTTCATGCCCCGGTCTGGGAGGATCCCACGTGCCGCGGATTGGCTGGTCCCGTGAGCCATGGCCGCTGGTCCTGCGCGTCCAGAGCCTGTGCTCTGCAAAGGGAGAGGCCACAGCAGTGAGAGGCCTGCATACCGAAAAGAAAAAAAACAAAAATAAAAAACTAGCCCCTATACACAGGCAAAGTGAGACTGGAGAAAGAAGCAGCCTGCTCCAGACTAGTCAGTGGCAGTTTTAACAAGCAAGGGAACCTGCTTACAAGGCTTGCCTTGGTCAGCTGAAAGACGAATAGATCTCAGCACCCATCCACCAGAATCTTGAGTTTACACAGAGATCTTAACAGGGTTCAGTCACGTATACTGTCCACATCATTTCAAGAACACATTACTCTCTCAAGGCTGAGTCCTTGAACATGGTTCCCACTGTGGGAACGGTGGATGGAATGTAAATTCCAAGGACAGGGGAGGGGGTGAGGATCTCTGATTGCCTGGGTCCAGCTATCGGGTCAACTGGTGGTTATGCACTCTCAATGGCCTTCTCTGACATTTCAGCAAGGAAGGATGCCAGAAAAGAGAGCCTAGGGCAGAAACCACTCAACTTGTTATCACGAATGCCAGGGCAACACAAGCAAGTGGATGTACAAGCCTACGTAGGGCCTGGAAATAGGAAGCATTTGGGGACTACACCTGGGCTGGTACTGGCCTCCCTCCCCCAAAGGGATAAGGAGAGCAGAAACCTGGATGGAGTCAAGAGAGAGAACAAAGGCAAGGCTGGATATGGAGCAACGTGTGGATCCAGGATCATGTGTCTCAGAACTGCTGGGGCTCTGCAGACCAGCTGCATCCCCATTCTCCTTGACCCTCATTGGTATAATTAACTCAAGGTGGGCTCACTCCGGCTGTCAAGTCACTTCCACCTGTCCTTGGAGTTGACAGTTTCTTGCTCACCGTGAACCAACCTCCCTGCACCTAAGAGCTATTGCAGGAGACCGTAGTGGAGAACAAGGTGACAACAACGACCAGATGAGAAGTAGGAAGAGACGCTCAGTGGACCGACTGGGTGGATTGATGGTGTGGGGTTAAGTCTGCAGAGCTAAAGGGGCTAGATGTAGAAAAGGGAAGGGGAACTATGAGGATATGGTCAAGCCCCATCGTATGGATATTTCATCCACATTTTGTATACAAATTCCATTAAATTTGCTCTGAATGAAAAGGAGAGAACAAAATTATGCTTTAAACCATGTCAGTAACTTTATTTACCATCTCTTTTGATGAGCTCATAGCCCAGGTTCAGAGGGAAATGGGGCCTGTGAATCTGCCATCTCTCGGGAAGTCTCAGGCCTCAGAGGCCCCACATAGCCAAACTACCTCACCTTTTGCACTTTTCAAGCAACTTTATTCCTAAGTGCGAGTCACCCTCTTCATTGGGTTCTCCAAGAAACAGCAATCTCTCCCAATGAGAGAGGAAAAATGGGCTACTTTGGCTTTTTGAGGCACAATATGTAGTTCTCCAAAATGGTACCTGTCTGGGGGATTTTTCAAGAAAATTAACCATCAGTGGTGATTTGTTTGTCTTCACATAACATGACCCAGATGTGCTGAGAAATAAGAAAAGGACGAATGAATCAAGGGCAGCTGATCCAAGAAGGAACGGGGCAACTTCCACAGCCTACGTGGAAAGCTAGAGAAAGGGAACATCCAGCTGGTGGAAGCTGAAGACAGGGGCCAGTCCTCCTTGGGTTCGGGATGCCACCCTCTCTTCCTACATCTTCATGCTCTCCTTCTCTGTTGGTCCCTCCCAGCCAGAGATAAAGAGCCACAAGGAAATGCCCTCCTCCATTCTATTCTCCTGTCCTTCATCCATCCCTCCCTTCTTTCCCTTTGTCGTCAATTTCTTGACTTGTCCCCCAATTGCTCCCCTCCCATCTACACTGTGATCTGGTTTCTGTCCCACTACTCTCATGAAACTGATCTCCTTGAAGCCCCCAATGATTTCTCCATTGACCAGTCCAAAGGACTACTTCTCAATCCTTATCTATGTGACTGCCAAGCCGACTTAGATCTTCAACAACGTCTCTGTCTTGAAAAATCTCTTCACTTGGCTTCTGCACCACCCTACCCTCCTGACAGCTTTCTGTCTCTCGGCACCCTCCCAGTGTCTTGCTGAGCTGATCTTCCTTGGGGTATTTCTCGGGCTTCTGTATTAGGCTCTCTGCTCCTCATCCTCTATGCCATCTCCCTGAAGAACCTCATCCTATCCCCTAGTTTCAGTGACCAGCTAAGTCTGTCTCCATCTAAAACCACTCTCTGCACTTTTCAATCTATATATGACTCCCTGTAAAATGTCTCCATTTAAATGTCTCATAAGGCACCTCAAATCCAACACGTCCATATTACTTAATGTCCACTCAGAAAAACAGCCCATGACAGGTAGTTCAATATGACAAATTTCATATGGTGATGAAAAAGCTAAAAGGCCAAATGGGATGGTGAGACATCCCAGAGAGTCACAGCAGAGGAAATCACACCCACTCCACTGCTGGGCTGGGGGGCAAAGAAGGAAGTGGTGTTGCCACAGCTGCCAGGCAGGAGCTGGAGACACAGAGGGAGTGGCTTCCTGGTGGGGCAGCCACTCAGAGCAAAGCGGCGACCTTTCTCTTCCCTCATCTCCCACATATACCCATCCATCCTCTAAGTAGCTCATCCATTCCTCTCTCTTCCTCACAACCACCGCCATCACTCACTATTGTTACTGCAGCAAGCACCGCTCTGCCTTCTCCTGTCTCCAGACTCCCTCTTCTAATCAGTCACTACACTCCAGCCAGAAGGATTTTTCTCAAATGCATATCTTATGTCACTCTGCTGCTTCAAGTCCTACAATGGCTGGCCCGTTGTGCTTAGGATCCCGTCCACATTCCATGGCAAGACTTCATCGCGTCTCCAGTCTCCCCTCCCCGACATACTCCTCCACCCTCCACATTCCCACATCCTGAACCTCAGGCCCCTGAATTTCCTGGGGCAGCTCTCAAGTCAGGGCCTTCACACGTGCTATTCTCTATCTTCACAGAGCCCTCCCCTATCATGCACCTCTTCTGACTGAAGCCCTCTCGTGTTGGCCTCAATGGCAGTGCTTCTAGGAAGACTTCCCTGGTCCTCCTCACCTGTGTTCACTTGCACCCAACACTTTCCCTGGTGGTAGTGTTATCAGATTTAACAAATAAACCACACAAGTTTAACCGGGTGTCCTGTATTTTATCTGCAACCCTACCTGATAGGCACTTGTCTCAGAGTATACAATTGCTTGTGGACATTTTAATTTCCCTACTAGGCTCCAAATCGCTTAAGGATAATGATCTTGTCAATACGATTCCCCATTTTGCTAACTAACTAGGTAAGGTTGGATGAATGGTTGAGTGACTTGCGGATGGGAGTTTTTACTTGAAATCATATAGAACTAGACTTCAGCCCTAAACAGGAGAGATGCTTAAGAGACTAAAGGGAGGCTACTGACAATTACTCACCCTAGTGGAGTCTCCAAGTGGAGTGGGCCAGCCTCTCAGGGTGTAAGCAAAGAACTTGGAGGCGAAATTGTACACTAAAGGGAAATGACCAGAAGACATGACTGGAAATGATTATTTAAAGCTTTCAGCCTGCACAAAGCTAACAGACTAACTTCAGCTGGTTTGGGGATTGCTCTGGCTCAGTTCTGAGTCCTTCACACAGCTGGAAAGTTTATGCTCCTGCAGCTGGGGTTAAAACAGTGGAAAAGGCCAGAAGGGTGATGCCAAGGATCATCATACTCCTTTTACCTTACGATGGTTTCCTAATAGAAAGCTTAAATCTTGCTATTTTCAGACCCGGTACCCAAGGGCAAGTACGTAACAAATATGAGAAAAGTGAGAAAGGTGGAAGAAAGGCAAAATAGAGCACACCATCTAAAGAGGCAGCCTCTACTGGCTGCAGACAAACCTCCATGCTGAAATGCAGGCCCAAATTTTCTCCCCCTTCAAGAAAAGACAGGAATAGAGATGTTAATGTTTCATCTCAAGATTTTTTTTTCACGTGCCCATTAAGTCAATAAGTATTAAATGGTTCAAAAAGAACACAACTATAAGTTTATTACTCCGTGTGGGCTCCCAACACTGTATCGTGGAATCAACATGTGTCTCCAGGCTGAGATTCCCCTCAACTTGCAAACCTCAGGCAGATGTTGATTCAAATCCCAGAAGCCTCTAGTTGAAAATCAACGTCTGAGATGCTCTGTGGAATCTAGGGAAGCATTTGCTAATTTGCTCTGGGGTGAAATCTTCTTTCAATATCAACCAGGCATGAATGTAGATAATTTCCCCATGCTATCCATATGTTTAGTCAACATTTATTGAATATCGCATAGGGAAGGTTTGGTGGTCAGTAAACAGTGGAGAGAGGCCAGAAAAAAAGGGGGTACACTCAGGCTTGAAATCCAGCAGGTACACGCCTATGCTGCCATACCAGTTATTTATATACTTATCTACTACTTCCATCCTAGTCGGTTAACAGTCTCTGCTCCAGCCCTAGCCCTGTGGGCCTCAGACCCCAGCAGTGGGCCACTCATCTGTGGCCACCTACAGCAAGGTGGTGCTTTCCTGTAGTCATCCTCCTTTGGCCACTTGTACTTTTGCCCTCTTTAGGGTACCATACTGGTTGTTCAATATTTTGAGCAGCACACACCAACTCTCCTAAGAGAAAGTAAAGTGATAAATGTTCCCCCAAATGCTCACGTGGCTTTTGTCTCTCCCTAACCTCTTTTCTTGATTAACTCCTGCTCAACCATTCAGATCTCAACTCAAATGTCACTTCCCATTTCGCCATCTGGACTGTGTCTCCCTGACATTTACTCTCACAGATCTGTTCTTTCACTTCGTATCTTGTATCCATTTGCTTATTTGTTTGCCTCCCTGATAAAGCTGTAAGCTCCATAAGGGCAACAAAAAGCAGAACTAATTTGGCAAACTGCACAGGCTTCTATATGGTTTACGTGGGATTGGCCACCTACTGGGCTCCAAGGATGGGTCCTGTTGTATTCCAGCCAGTTAGCATGTCCCTTCCTCCAGGTCCTACTCACTGGCACAGGAAGGAGAACCTGACCTAAGGCAGCCCAAGCAGAGTGAGGCTGGACACTCTGGCGATGAAAGCAGAGCTACAGATCTGTTCTGAAGAGGCAATATCACCAATGTGGTTATCATGAAGCATGACATGAAGGGGGACAGAGAGGCAGAGTCCCAGAAAGGTGGCTCCAAAGAATACACACCATGTGCCTCTGGAGTAAACCAGATCTGGGCTGGCCCTTGTCTTTGGACTGTTCAGTTACATCAACCAATATTTTTTTTTTGCTTGAGCCAGTTGAGACCAAGGTTTCTATGTATTGTGACCAACAAAATCAACTGATACATCTTTCCCCTGAATCCGCAAGAACCTTGCCCATGGAAGACACAATATCTTGAACAATATGTCATTGGGAGAACTGGAGATGGCTTAATGGGGGAGGCGACTGGGTACCATCAGCTGGAGCCTTAATTTGAACATAGTTCTTTAGCAAATATATTAGACTGCCCTAGATTTAAATTCATCAGAAATTCAGGAGTATTTTCCCCGGTGTGTTTTATAGCAGAATTGTTCCTACCTGAGGTTATTAACCTGCTCACCTGTAATTTCCTAAGAACTCCTAAAGATTTCTGCTTCAACCCCTGGACTTTCAACCTAAAGAATCTATGGTTTTAAACTGGGGGAAGGGAACAGGAAAGAACGATTCAGCCTCTAGCTGCTTTTTAGTTTACTGGATAAGATCATTATTTTTCCCCCCAGAATGACCTGTAACTACCTACATTTCTTACATTTCAACTTCAAGTTTCATTTCTCGGGATGCCTACAGCTTTTCTCCTGGCTAGGTGGAAGCCAAAATTTTACTTTTCTCTTGGGGATTATTCTGCTCGGCTAGAGTCATTAGAAGCAGAAGCAACTTTAACTTCAGGTTGTTATATATATCACATCTTTTAAAGCATAATCAGGCTATGTGGTTCATGATCTGGTTATTAGATTAAAGGTCTGTGTGGTCAAAAGGTTGTACTTCTACAACTATTGAGAAATAAACAACCTTCACTAGACAGGGAAGGAAAAGTCTGCAAGTTGGTCCATATATCGTGATCAGGGGATTCTTTTCCTCCTTCCCTGAGTCACCAAAAATCACACTTGCCCATACTGTTCACATTCTCAAAATATGTTTGTTACTCTCAGAGCTCCTGGAATATATATCCTCCAACGGTTGCCTTTTGTCAATGAACTGTTCTGCACACTTCCACTGCTTATATTTTAAGATTTTTTTCCTTTGGGAGAGAGAAGAGTGGCTTGTAAAACTACTAGTGGAAAGTAAGCATTAAGAATCACTTCACCTTCTTCATCAAATCCACCTGAATTACTGGTTCTATGAACCAGTATGTAATTCAAATGTTTGATGAAGAACAGAATACTCTGATTCTCAAAATATCTCTCCATAAATTACTTATTAACTACAAAGGGACAAATAATAAGTTGACCATGGAGAAAGTTCGTGGGCACCCCCTTAACCAAGACACTAATGAGACAGGTGACCATCAGGGGGCTCCTGTAAGGATACACAGAGAGACACACCATCACCTCTGTGGAACCCCATCCAAAGCACATAACATGAAAGAACCATGCAGAAACAGAGGACAAACCCAGACTGAGAATCATTCTACACAACAACCAGCCTATACTTGTCACAAACTCTCAATAATATGAAGAACAAAGAAGCTGAAGAATTATTTCATACTTAGACCAAAGTGACATGAGAACTAAGCGCAATGCATGATTGTAGACTGGTTCCTGGTCTGAAAAAATCCATTAAGGATGTCACTGGAATAAGTGGCAAAATTTGAATATGGATGGTAGATCAGTCAAGAGTATCAATGTTAAATTTCTGACTTAGATCACTGTGCTGTGGTTTGGTAAGAAAATATTGTTTCACTTAGGAAGTAATCACTATTTCCAGGGAAAAGGGCACAATGTCTCCTTACACTTAAGGGGTTCAGGAGGAAAAAAACATGTATATATGGAGAGACAGTGAATGCCAAAGCAAATAAAGCTAAATATTAATAATTGGTGAATCTAGGTAAAGCACATACAAGAATTCTTTGTACTAATTTTGCAACTTCTCTTTAAGTTTGAAATTATATCTATAACTATATATCTACATCTATATAGATATATAAAATCAACACATACCATTCAAAATAAAATGCATTAACCTAAAATCCAGCCTATTCTTCAGGTATTGTTGGTAATCTGAAGAGAAACAAAGGCTAGGATACCAAAAGGGATTGGGTCAGTAGATTCATTCATTAGGACCCTGAGTATATTTCTACTAACTTAAATTATGCTTTCATTTGAATAAAACATTTTGGACTGCCTTAAACTTAGTGCCAATTACTTATACATTTAAACACTCAAAGTATGAATTCCATACTTTTCCCCAAGTGAGGAGCAAGGCTGTCAGTATTCTCGTGTGCTAATAAGTAAGCAAGGCCAATTTCTATAACCTAACTATAGGACTTCTGGGTACATAAACTTTTTCTCATATGCCCAGTTCCCTATTTTCTTAGAAAATCCAATTTGCTCTGGGATTTCAAATACCACAGGCTCTTCTTTTTGTCACAACAAATGAAATATTTTGTTCTTTACATTCTTAAAAAGAAATTCAATGAATCTTTGCTCACTCCTATCTTTTCTAGATCTCTCCCAATATCTCTTTGATCAAGCTTTTCCACCCACTCTGGAATAATCCAGGGGTAATTAGAAGTTCTTACCTTCTTTAGCCCAAAAGGAGCCAATTAATCACAAGCTGTCATGGATTCTGATTCCAAATTACCAAGAACCCAATTACTAACAGAGGCAAGGAATCTTATTTGCAATTAAAGTGATTGATTTCTTTGCAGACGCAGTAGCATTTCACTTTTTAATTATGCTCATTCGGATCGAATGTGAGAAAATTCTTCCTCATTTTATTTTCCTTCCAAAGAACACGATACAACAAACATTAATCCCAGAGTGATACAAGGCCAGAACTGAAAGGGCCTTAGGCAGAACTGGACATCTATTTTATTTTTTTTTGTTGCAATGGTAAATGGGAGTGTTTTCTTGATTTCACTTTCAGATAGTTCCTCATTAGTGTATAGCAACGCCAGAGATTTCTGTGCACTAATTTTGTATCCTGCAACTTTACCAAATTCATTGATTAGCTCTAGTAGTTCTCTGGTAGCAGTTTTCTGGTAGCATCTTTAGGATTCTGTATGTATAGTATCATGTCATCTGCAAACAGTGACAGCTTTACTTCTTCTTTTCCGATTTGGAGTCCTTTCATTTCCTTTTCTTCTCTGATGGCTGTGGCCAAAACTTCCAAAACTATAGTGAGCAAGAGCGGTGAGAGTGGGAAACCTTGTCTTGTCCCTGATCTTCGTGGCAATGCTCTCAGTTTCTCACCATTGAGGATGACGTTGGCTGTGGGTTTGTCACACATGGCCTTTATTATGTTGAGGCACGTTCCCTCTACGCCTACTTTCTGCAGGGTTGTTAATCATAAATGGGTGCTGAATTTTGTCAAAAGCTTTCTCTGCATCTATTGAGATGATCCTATGGTTTTTCTCCTTCAATTTGTTAATGTGGCTTATCACATTGATTGCTTTGCGTATATTGAAGAATCCTTGCATTCCTGGAATAAAACCCCACTTGATCATGGTGTATGATCCTTTTTGAATGTGCCTGTCGGATTTTGTTTGCTAGTATTTTGTTGAGGATTTTTGCATCTACGGTCATCAGCGATACCGCCCTGTAGTTTTCTTTCTTTGTGACATCCGTGTCTGGTTTGGGTATCAAGTTGATGGTGGCCTCGAAGAACGAATTTGGGGGTGTTCCTCCCTCTGCTATATTTTGGAAGAGTTTGAGAAGGATAGGTGTTAGCCCTTCTCTAAATGTTTGATAGAATTCGCCTGTGAAGCCCTCTGGTCCTGGGCTCTTGTTTGTTGGAAGATTTTTAATCACAGTGTCAATTTCAGTGCTTGTGATTGGTCTGTTCCTATTTGCTATTTCTTCCTGATTCAGTCTTGGCAGGTTGTGCATTTCCAAGAATTTGTCCATTTCTTCCAGGTTGTCCACTTTCCTGGCACAGAATTTCTTGCAGTAATCGCTCATGATCTTTTGTATTTCTGCAGTGTCAGTTGTTACTTCTCCTTTTTCATTTGTAATTCTATCGATCTGAGTCTTCTCCCTTTTTTCCTTGATGAGTCTGGCTAACGGTTTATCTATTTTGTTTATCTTCTCAAAGAGCCAGCTTTTAGTTCTATTGATCTTTGCTATCGTTGCCTTCATTTCTTTTTCATTTATTTCTGACCTGATCTTTATGATTTCTTTCCTTCCGCTAACGTTGGGGTTTTTTTGGTTCCTCTCTCTCTAATTGCTTTAGGCGCAAGGTTAGGTTGTGTATTCGAGATGTTTCCTGTCTCTTAAGGTGGGCTTGTGTTGCTATAAACGTCCCTCTTAGAACTGCTTTTGCTGCATCCCCTAGGTTTCGGGTCGTCGTGTCTCCAATGGCGTTTGTTTCTTGGTACTTTTTAAGAGCCTCTTTGATTTCTTCAGCGATCACTTCGTTATTAAGCAGTGTACTGTTTAGCCTCCGTGTGTCTGTATTTTTTACAGATCGTTTCCTGTAATTGATATCTAGTGTCATGGCGTCGTGGTCGGAAAAGATACTTGATGCAATTTCAGTTTTCTTAAATTTACCAAGGCTTGATTTGTGAGCCAAGCTATGAGCTATCCTGGAGGATGTTCCGTGAGCCCTTGAGAAAAATGTGTATTCGGTTGTTTTCGGATGGAGTGTCCTATAACTCTCAATTAAGGGCGTCTTGTCTAATGCATCATTTAAAGCTTGTGTTTCCTTATGTATTTTCATTTTGGATGATCTGTCCATGGGTGAAAGTGGGGCGTTAAAGTCCCCTGCTATGAATGTGTTACTGTCGATTTCCCCTTTTATGGCTGTTAGTATTTGCCTTATGTATTGAGGTGCTACTATGCTGGGTGCATAAACATTTACAATTGTATCTTCTCCTTGGATCGATCCCTTGATCATTCTGTAGTGTCCCTCTTTGTCTCTTCTAATAGCCTTTATTCTAAAGTCTGTATTGTCTGGTATGAGAATTGCTACTCCAGCTTTGTTTTGGTTTCCATATGCATGGACTATCTTTTTGCATCCCCTTACTTTCAGTCTGTATGTTTCTCCAGGTCAAAGTGGGTCTCTTGTAGACAGCACATACATGGGTCTGGTTTTTGTATCCATTCGGCCAGTCGGTGTCTTCTGGTGGGAGCATTTTAATCCATTTACCTTTAAGGTAATTATCGATATGTATGTTCCTGTTCCCATTTTCTTAATTTTTGTTTTTTAACAGCATCTTTATTGGGGTATAGTTGCTTTACAACTGGTGTGTTAGTTTCTGCTTTACAACAAAGTGAATCAGTTATACATATACATATGTTCCCATATCTCTTCCCTCTTGCGTCTCCCTCCCTCCCACCCTCCCTACCCCACCCCTCCAGGCGGTCACAAAGCACTGAGCTGATATCCCTGTGCTCTGCGGCTGCTTCCCGCTAGCTATCTACCTTACGTTTGCCAGTGTATGTATATATGTCCATGCCTCTCTCACGCTTTGTCACAGCTCACCCTTCCCCCTCCCCATAGCCTCAAGTCCGTGCTCCAGTAGGTCTGTGTCTTTATTCCTGTCTTACCCCTAGGCTCTTCACGACATTTTCCCCCCTTAAATTCCCTATATATGTCTTTGTCTTTGCATACGGTCTTTGTCTTTCTCGTTCTGACTTACTTCACGCTGTATGACAGGCTCTAGGTCCATCCACCTCATTACAAACAGCTCGATTTCGTTTCTTCCTACGGCTGAGTAATAGTCCATTGTATATATGTGCCACGTCTTCTTTATCCGTTCATCCTATGATGGGCACCTAGGTTGTTCCCATCTCCGGGCTATTGTAGCGCTGCAATGAACATTTTGGTACATGACTCCTTTTGAATTACGGTCTTCTCAGGGTATATGCCCAGTAGTGGGACTGCTGAGTCATATGGTAGTTCTGGTTGTCGTTTTTTTAAGGAACCTCCATACTGTTCTCCATAGTGGCTGTACCAATTCACATTCCCACCAGCAGTGCAGGGGTGTTCCCTTTTCTCCACACCCTCTCCAGCTTTTATTGTTTCTAGATTCTTTTTGATGATGGCCATTCTGAGTGGTGTGAGATGATATCTCATTGTAGTTTTGATTTGCGGTTCCCTAATGATTAATGATGTCGAGCATTCTTTCATGTGTTTGTTGGCCGTCTGTAGATCTTCTTTGGAGAAATGTCTCTTTAGGGCTTCTCTGCCCATTTTTGGATCGGGTTGTGTGTTTTTTTTGTTATTGAGCTGCATGAGCTGCTCGTAAATTTTGGAGATTGATACTTTGTCAGTTGCTTCATTGGCAAATGTTTTTCCCCCACTCTGAAGGTTGCCTTTTGGTCTTGTTTATGATCTCCTTTGCTGTGCCAAAGCTTTCAAGTTTCATTAGGTCCCATTTGTTTCCTTTTGTTTTTAGTTCCAGTTCTCTAGCCGGTGGGTCAAAAAGGCTCTTGCGGTGATTTATGTCGTAGCGTGTCCTGCCTATGTTTTCCCTCTAAGAGTGTGGTAGTTTCTGGCCCTACATTTAGGTCCTTAATCCGTCTGAAGCTTATTTTTGTGTCTGGTGTTAGGGAGTGATCTAATCTCATACTTTTACATGTACCTGTCCAGTTTGCCCAGCACCACTTATTGAAGAGGCTGTCCTTTCTCCACTGTACATTCCTTCCTCCTTTATCAAAGACAAGGGGACCGTATATGTGCGTGGGTTTATCTCTGGGCTTTCCATCCTGCTCCACTGATCCTGCTCCATCTTTCTGTTTTGGTGCCAGTACCATACTGTCTTGAGTACTGTAGCTTTCTAGTATAGTCTGAAGTCAGGGAGCCTGATTCCTCCAGCTCCGTGTTTTGCGTTCCCCAAGATTGCTTTGGCCATTCGGGGTCTTTTGTGTTTTCATACAAACTGTGGCATTTTCTGTTCTAGTTCTGTGGAAAACGCCAGTGGTGGGTTGGTAGGGATTGCATCGAATCTGTAGCTTGCTTTGGGTAGTAGAGTCATTTTCACAATGTTGGTTGCTCCAATCCAAGAACATGGTCTATCTCGCCGTCTATTTGTATCAGCTTTAATTTCTTTCCACAGTGTCTTGTAAGTTATAAGATCTGCGTACAGCTCCTTTTGTCTCCTTAGGTAGGTTTACTCCTAGATATTTTATTCTTTTTGTTGCAATGGTAAGTGGGAGTGTTCTCTTGATTTCACTTTCAGATAGTTCCTCATTAGTGTAGAGGAATGCCAGAGATTTCTGTGCACTAAGTTTGTATCCTGCAACTTTACCAAATTCACTGATTAGCTCTAGTAGTTTTCTGGTGGCATCTTTAGGGTTCTCTATGTATAGTCAGCATCATGTCATCTGCAAAGAGTGACAGCTTTACTTCTTCTTTTCCGATTTGGAGTCCTTTCATTTCCTTTTCTTCTCTGATGGCTGTGGCCAAAACTTCCAAAACTATAGTGAGCAAGAGCGGTGAGAGTGGGAAACCTTGTCTTGTCCCTGATCTTCGTGGCAATGCTCTCAGTTTCTCACCATTGAGGATGACGTTGGCTGTGGGTTTGTCACACATGGCCTTTATTATGTTGAGGCACGTTCCCTCTACGCCTACTTTCTGCAGGGTTGTTAATCATAAATGGGTGCTGAATTTTGTCAAAAGCTTTCTCTGCATCTATTGAGATGATCCTATGGTTTTTCTCCTTCAATTTGTTAATGTGGCTTATCACATTGATTGCTTTGCGTATATTGAAGAATCCTTGCATTCCTGGAATAAAACACCACTTGATCATGGTGTATGATCCTTTTTGAATGTGCCTGTCGGATTTTGTTTGCTAGTATTTTGTTGAGGATTTTTGCATCTACGGTCATCAGCGATACCGCCCTGTAGTTTTCTTTCTTTGTGACATCCGTGTCTGGTTTGGGTATCAAGTTGATGGTGGCCTCGAAGAACGAATTTGGGGGTGTTCCTCCCTCTGCTATATTTTGGAAGAGTTTGAGAAGGATAGGTGTTAGCCCTTCTCTAAATGTTTGATAGAATTCGCCTGTGAAGCCCTCTGGTCCTGGGCTCTTGTTTGTTGGAAGATTTTTAATCACAGTGTCAATTTCAGTGCTTGTGATTGGTCTGTTCCTATTTGCTATTTCTTCCTGATTCAGTCTTGGCAGGTTGTGCATTTCCAAGAATTTGTCCATTTCTTCCAGGTTGTCCACTTTCCTGGCACAGAATTTCTTGCAGTAATCGCTCATGATCTTTTGTATTTCTGCAGTGTCAGTTGTTACTTCTCCTTTTTCATTTGTAATTCTATCGATCTGAGTCTTCTCCCTTTTTTCCTTGATGAGTCTGGCTAACGGTTTATCTATTTTGTTTATCTTCTCAAAGAGCCAGCTTTTAGTTCTATTGATCTTTGCTATCGTTGCCTTCATTTCTTTTTCATTTATTTCTGACCTGATCTTTATGATTTCTTTCCTTCCGCTAACGTTGGGGTTTTTTTGGTTCCTCTCTCTCTAATTGCTTTAGGCGCAAGGTTAGGTTGTGTATTCGAGATGTTTCCTGTCTCTTAAGGTGGGCTTGTGTTGCTATAAACGTCCCTCTTAGAACTGCTTTTGCTGCATCCCCTAGGTTTCGGGTCGTCGTGTCTCCAATGGCGTTTGTTTCTTGGTACTTTTTAAGAGCCTCTTTGATTTCTTCAGCGATCACTTCGTTATTAAGCAGTGTACTGTTTAGCCTCCGTGTGTCTGTATTTTTTACAGATTGTTTCCTGTAATTGATATCTAGTGTCATGGCGTCGTGGTCGGAAAAGATACTTGATGCAATTTCAGTTTTCTTAAATTTACCAAGGCTTGATTTGTGAGCCAAGCTATGAGCTATCCTGGAGGATGTTCCGTGAGCCCTTGAGAAAAATGTGTATTCGGTTGTTTTCGGATGGAGTGTCCTATAACTCTCAATTAAGGGCGTCTTGTCTAATGCATCATTTAAAGCTTGTGTTTCCTTATGTATTTTCATTTTGGATGATCTGTCCATGGGTGAAAGTGGGGCGTTAAAGTCCCCTGCTATGAATGTGTTACTGTCGATTTCCCCTTTTATGGCTGTTAGTATTTGCCTTATGTATTGAGGTGCTACTATGCTGGGTGCATAAACATTTACAATTGTATCTTCTCCTTGGATCGATCCCTTGATCATTCTGTAGTGTCCCTCTTTGTCTCTTCTAATAGCCTTTATTCTAAAGTCTGTATTGTCTGGTATGAGAATTGCTACTCCAGCTTTGTTTTGGTTTCCATATGCATGGACTATCTTTTTGCATCCCCTTACTTTCAGTCTGTATGTTTCTCCAGGTCAAAGTGGGTCTCTTGTAGACAGCACACACATGGGTCCTGTTTTTGTATCCATTCGGCCAGTCGGTGTCTTCTGGTGGGAGCATTTTAATCCATTTACCTTTAAGGTAATTATCGATATGTATGTTCCTGTTCCCATTTTCTTAATTTTTGTTTTTTAACAGCATCTTTATTGGGGTATAGTTGCTTTACAACTGGTGTGTTAGTTTCTGCTTTACAACAAAGTGAATCAGTTATACATATACATATGTTCCCATATCTCTTCCCTCTTGCGTCTCCCTCCCTCCCACCCTCCCTACCCCACCCCTCCAGGCGGTCACAAAGCACTGAGCTGATATCCCTCTGCTCTGCGGCTGCTTCCCGCTAGCTATCTACCTTACGTTTGCCAGTGTATGTATATATGTCCATGCCTCTCTCACGCTTTGTCACAGCTCACCCTTCCCCCTCCCCATAGCCTCAAGTCCGTGCTCCAGTAGGTCTGTGTCTTTATTCCTGTCTCACCCCTAGGCCCTTCACGACATTTTTCCCCCTTAAATTCCCTATATATGTCTTTGTCTTTGCATACGGTCTTTGTCTTTCTCGTTCTGACTTACTTCACGCTGTATGACAGGCTCTAGGTCCATCCACCTCATTACAAACAGCTCGATTTCGTTTCTTCCTACGGCTGAGTAATAGTCCATTGTATATATGTGCCACGTCTTCTTTATCCGTTCATCCTATGATGGGCACCTAGGTTGTTCCCATCTCCGGGCTATTGTAGCGCTGCAATGAACATTTTGGTACATGACTCCTTTTGAATTACGGTCTTCTCAGGGTATATGCCCAGTAGTGGGACTGCTGAGTCATATGGTAGTTCTGGTTGTCGTTTTTTTAAGGAACCTCCATACTGTTCTCCATAGTGGCTGTACCAATTCACATTCCCACCAGCAGTGCAGGGGTGTTCCCTTTTCTCCACACCCTCTCCAGCTTTTATTGTTTCTAGATTCTTTTTGATGATGGCCATTCTGAGTGGTGTGAGATGATATCTCATTGTAGTTTTGATTTGCGGTTCCCTAATGATTAATGATGTCGAGCATTCTTTCATGTGTTTGTTGGCTGTCTGTAGATCTTCTTTGGAGAAATGTCTCTTTAGGGCTTCTCTGCCCATTTTTGGATCGGGTTGTGTGTTTGTTTTTGTTATTGAGCTGCATGAGCTGCTCGTAAATTTTGGAGATTGATACTTTGTCAGTTGCTTCATTGGCAAATGTTTTTCCCCCACTCTGAAGGTTGCCTTTTGGTCTTGTTTATGATCTCCTTTGCTGTGCCAAAGCTTTGAAGTTTCATTAGGTCCCATTTGTTTCCTTTTGTTTTTAGTTCCAGTTCTCTAGCCGGTGGGTCAAAAAGGCTCTTGCGGTGATTTATGTCGTAGCGTGTCCTGCCTATGTTTTCCCTCTAAGAGTGTGGTAGTTTCTGGCCCTACATTTAGGTCCTTAATCCGTCTGAAGCTTATTTTTGTGTCTGGTGTTAGGGAGTGATCTAATCTCATACTTTTACATGTACCTGTCCAGTTTGCCCAGCACCACTTATTGAAGAGGCTGTCCTTTCTCCACTGTACATTCCTTCCTCCTTTATCAAAGACAAGGGGACCGTATATGTGCGTGGGTTTATCTCTGGGCTTTCCATCCTGCTCCACTGATCCTGCTCCATCTTTCTGTTTTGGTGCCAGTACCATACTGTCTTGAGTACTGTAGCTTTCTAGTATAGTCTGAAGTCAGGGAGCCTGATTCCTCCAGCTCCGTGTTTTGCGTTCGCCAAGATTGCTTTGGCCATTCGGGGTCTTTTGTGTTTTCATACAAACTGTGGCATTTTCTGTTCTAGTTCTGTGGAAAACGCCAGTGGTGGGTTGGTAGGGATTGCATCGAATCTGTAGCTTGCTTTGGGTAGTAGAGTCATTTTCACAATGTTGGTTGCTCCCATCCAAGAACATGGTCTATCTCGCCGTCTATTTGTATCAGCTTTAATTTCTTTCCACAGTGTCTTGTAAGTTATAAGATCTGCGTACAGCTCCTTTTGTCTCCTTAGGTAGGTTTACTCCTAGATATTTTATTCTTTTTGTTGCAATGGTAAGTGGGAGTGTTCTCTTGATTTCACTTTCAGATAGTTCCTCATTAGTGTAGAGGAATGCCAGAGATTTCTGTGCACTAAGTTTGTATCCTGCAACTTTACCAAATTCACTGATTAGCTCTAGTAGTTTTCTGGTGGCATCTTTAGGGTTCTCTATGTATAGTCAGCATCATGTCATCTGCAAACAGTGACAGCTTTACTTCTTCTTTTCCGATTTGGAGTCCTTTCATTTCCTTTTCTTCTCTGATGGCTGTGGCCAAAACTTCCAAAACTATAGTGAGCAAGAGCGGTGAGAGTGGGAAACCTTGTCTTGTCCCTGATCTTCGTGGCAATGCTCTCAGTTTCTCACCATTGAGGATGACGTTGGCTGTGGGTTTGTCACACATGGCCTTTATTATGTTGAGGCACGTTCCCTCTACGCCTACTTTCTGCAGGGTTGTTAATCATAAATGGGTGCTGAATTTTGTCAAAAGCTTTCTCTGCATCTATTGAGATGATCCTATGGTTTTTCTCCTTCAATTTGTTAATGTGGCTTATCACATTGATTGCTTTGCGTATATTGAAGAATCCTTGCATTCCTGGAATAAAACCCCACTTGATCATGGTGTATGATCCTTTTTGAATGTGCCTGTCGGATTTTGTTTGCTAGTATTTTGTTGAGGATTTTTGCATCTACGGTCATCAGCGATACCGCCCTGTAGTTTTCTTTCTTTGTGACATCCGTGTCTGGTTTGGGTATCAAGTTGATGGTGGCCTCGAAGAACGAATTTGGGGGTGTTCCTCCCTCTGCTATATTTTGGAAGAGTTTGAGAAGGATAGGTGTTAGCCCTTCTCTAAATGTTTGATAGAATTCGCCTGTGAAGCCCTCTGGTCCTGGGCTCTTGTTTGTTGGAAGATTTTTAATCACAGTGTCAATTTCAGTGCTTGTGATTGGTCTGTTCCTATTTGCTATTTCTTCCTGATTCAGTCTTGGCAGGTTGTGCATTTCCAAGAATTTGTCCATTTCTTCCAGGTTGTCCACTTTCCTGGCACAGAATTTCTTGCAGTAATCGCTCATGATCTTTTGTATTTCTGCAGTGTCAGTTGTTACTTCTCCTTTTTCATTTGTAATTCTATCGATCTGAGTCTTCTCCCTTTTTTCCTTGATGAGTCTGGCTAACGGTTTATCTATTTTGTTTATCTTCTCAAAGAGCCAGCTTTTAGTTCTATTGATCTTTGCTATCGTTGCCTTCATTTCTTTTTCATTTATTTCTGACCTGATCTTTATGATTTCTTTCCTTCCGCTAACGTTGGGGTTTTTTTGGTTCCTCTCTCTCTAATTGCTTTAGGCGCAAGGTTAGGTTGTGTATTCGAGATGTTTCCTGTCTCTTAAGGTGGGCTTGTGTTGCTATAAACGTCCCTCTTAGAACTGCTTTTGCTGCATCCCCTAGGTTTCGGGTCGTCGTGTCTCCAATGGCGTTTGTTTCTTGGTACTTTTTAAGAGCCTCTTTGATTTCTTCAGCGATCACTTCGTTATTAAGCAGTGTACTGTTTAGCCTCCGTGTGTCTGTATTTTTTACAGATCGTTTCCTGTAATTGATATCTAGTGTCATGGCGTCGTGGTCGGAAAAGATACTTGATGCAATTTCAGTTTTCTTAAATTTACCAAGGCTTGATTTGTGAGCCAAGCTATGAGCTATCCTGGAGGATGTTCCGTGAGCCCTTGAGAAAAATGTGTATTCGGTTGTTTTCGGATGGAGTGTCCTATAACTCTCAATTAAGGGCGTCTTGTCTAATGCATCATTTAAAGCTTGTGTTTCCTTATGTATTTTCATTTTGGATGATCTGTCCATGGGTGAAAGTGGGGCGTTAAAGTCCCCTGCTATGAATGTGTTACTGTCGATTTCCCCTTTTATGGCTGTTAGTATTTGCCTTATGTATTGAGGTGCTACTATGCTGGGTGCATAAACATTTACAATTGTATCTTCTCCTTGGATCGATCCCTTGATCATTCTGTAGTGTCCCTCTTTGTCTCTTCTAATAGCCTTTATTCTAAAGTCTGTATTGTCTGGTATGAGAATTGCTACTCCAGCTTTGTTTTGGTTTCCATATGCATGGACTATCTTTTTGCATCCCCTTACTTTCAGTCTGTATGTTTCTCCAGGTCAAAGTGGGTCTCTTGTAGACAGCACACACATGGGTCCTGTTTTTGTATCCATTCGGCCAGTCGGTGTCTTCTGGTGGGAGCATTTTAATCCATTTACCTTTAAGGTAATTATCGATATGTATGTTCCTGTTCCCATTTTCTTAATTTTTGTTTTTTAACAGCATCTTTATTGGGGTATAGTTGCTTTACAACTGGTGTGTTAGTTTCTGCTTTACAACAAAGTGAATCAGTTATACATATACATATGTTCCCATATCTCTTCCCTCTTGCGTCTCCCTCCCTCCCACCCTCCCTACCCCACCCCTCCAGGCGGTCACAAAGCACTGAGCTGATATCCCTCTGCTCTGCGGCTGCTTCCCGCTAGCTATCTACCTTACGTTTGCCAGTGTATGTATATATGTCCATGCCTCTCTCACGCTTTGTCACAGCTCACCCTTCCCCCTCCCCATAGCCTCAAGTCCGTGCTCCAGTAGGTCTGTGTCTTTATTCCTGTCTTACCCCTAGGCTCTTCACGACATTTTCCCCCCTTAAATTCCCTATATATGTCTTTGTCTTTGCATACGGTCTTTGTCTTTCTCGTTCTGACTTACTTCACGCTGTATGACAGGCTCTAGGTCCATCCACCTCATTACAAACAGCTCGATTTCGTTTCTTCCTACGGCTGAGTAATAGTCCATTGTATATATGTGCCACGTCTTCTTTATCCGTTCATCCTATGATGGGCACCTAGGTTGTTCCCATCTCCGGGCTATTGTAGCGCTGCAATGAACATTTTGGTACATGACTCCTTTTGAATTACGGTCTTCTCAGGGTATATGCCCAGTAGTGGGACTGCTGAGTCATATGGTAGTTCTGGTTGTCGTTTTTTTAAGGAACCTCCATACTGTTCTCCATAGTGGCTGTACCAATTCACATTCCCACCAGCAGTGCAGGGGTGTTCCCTTTTCTCCACACCCTCTCCAGCTTTTATTGTTTCTAGATTCTTTTTGATGATGGCCATTCTGAGTGGTGTGAGATGATATCTCATTGTAGTTTTGATTTGCGGTTCCCTAATGATTAATGATGTCGAGCATTCTTTCATGTGTTTGTTGGCCGTCTGTAGATCTTCTTTGGAGAAATGTCTCTTTAGGGCTTCTCTGCCCATTTTTGGATCGGGTTGTGTGTTTTTTTTGTTATTGAGCTGCATGAGCTGCTCGTAAATTTTGGAGATTGATACTTTGTCAGTTGCTTCATTGGCAAATGTTTTTCCCCCACTCTGAAGGTTGCCTTTTGGTCTTGTTTATGATCTCCTTTGCTGTGCCAAAGCTTTGAAGTTTCATTAGGTCCCATTTGTTTCCTTTTGTTTTTAGTTCCAGTTCTCTAGCCGGTGGGTCAAAAAGGCTCTTGCGGTGATTTATGTCGTAGCGTGTCCTGCCTATGTTTTCCCTCTAAGAGTGTGGTAGTTTCTGGCCCTACATTTAGGTCCTTAATCCGTCTGAAGCTTATTTTTGTGTCTGGTGTTAGGGAGTGATCTAATCTCATACTTTTACATGTACCTGTCCAGTTTGCCCAGCACCACTTATTGAAGAGGCTGTCCTTTCTCCACTGTACATTCCTTCCTCCTTTATCAAAGACAAGGGGACCGTATATGTGCGTGGGTTTATCTCTGGGCTTTCCATCCTGCTCCACTGATCCTGCTCCATCTTTCTGTTTTGGTGCCAGTACCATACTGTCTTGAGTACTGTAGCTTTCTAGTATAGTCTGAAGTCAGGGAGCCTGATTCCTCCAGCTCCGTGTTTTGCGTTCGCCAAGATTGCTTTGGCCATTCGGGGTCTTTTGTGTTTTCATACAAACTGTGGCATTTTCTGTTCTAGTTCTGTGGAAAACGCCAGTGGTGGGTTGGTAGGGATTGCATCGAATCTGTAGCTTGCTTTGGGTAGTAGAGTCATTTTCACAATGTTGGTTGCTCCAATCCAAGAACATGGTCTATCTCGCCGTCTATTTGTATCAGCTTTAATTTCTTTCCACAGTGTCTTGTAAGTTATAAGATCTGCGTACAGCTCCTTTTGTCTCCTTAGGTAGGTTTACTCCTAGATATTTTATTCTTTTTGTTGCAATGGTAAGTGGGAGTGTTCTCTTGATTTCACTTTCAGATAGTTCCTCATTAGTGTAGAGGAATGCCAGAGATTTCTGTGCACTAAGTTTGTATCCTGCAACTTTACCAAATTCACTGATTAGCTCTAGTAGTTTTCTGGTGGCATCTTTAGGGTTCTCTATGTATAGTCAGCATCATGTCATCTGCAAAGAGTGACAGCTTTACTTCTTCTTTTCCGATTTGGTGTCCTTTCATTTACTTTTCTTCTCTGATGGCTGTGGCCAAAACTTCCAAAACTATAGTGAGCAAGAGCGGTGAGAGTGGGAAACCTTGTCTTGTCCCTGATCTTCGTGGCAATGCTCTCAGTTTCTCACCATTGAGGATGACGTTGGCTGTGGGTTTGTCACACATGGCCTTTATTATGTTGAGGCACGTTCCCTCTACGCCTACTTTCTGCAGGGTTGTTAATCATAAATGGGTGCTGAATTTTGTCAAAAGCTTTCTCTGCATCTATTGAGATGATCCTATGGTTTTTCTCCTTCAATTTGTTAATGTGGCTTATCACATTGATTGCTTTGCGTATATTGAAGAATCCTTGCATTCCTGGAATAAAACACCACTTGATCATGGTGTATGATCCTTTTTGAATGTGCCTGTCGGATTTTGTTTGCTAGTATTTTGTTGAGGATTTTTGCATCTACGGTCATCAGCGATACCGCCCTGTAGTTTTCTTTCTTTGTGACATCCGTGTCTGGTTTGGGTATCAAGTTGATGGTGGCCTCGAAGAACGAATTTGGGGGTGTTCCTCCCTCTGCTATATTTTGGAAGAGTTTGAGAAGGATAGGTGTTAGCCCTTCTCTAAATGTTTGATAGAATTCGCCTGTGAAGCCCTCTGGTCCTGGGCTCTTGTTTGTTGGAAGATTTTTAATCACAGTGTCAATTTCAGTGCTTGTGATTGGTCTGTTCATATTTGCTATTTCTTCCTGATTCAGTCTTGGCAGGTTGTGCATTTCCAAGAATTTGTCCATTTCTTCCAGGTTGTCCACTTTCCTGGCACAGAATTTCTTGCAGTAATCGCTCATGATCTTTTGTATTTCTGCAGTGTCAGTTGTTACTTCTCCTTTTTCATTTGTAATTCTATCGATCTGAGTCTTCTCCCTTTTTTCCTTGATGAGTCTGGCTAACGGTTTATCTATTTTGTTTATCTTCTCAAAGAGCCAGCTTTTAGTTCTATTGATCTTTGCTATCGTTGCCTTCATTTCTTTTTCATTTATTTCTGACCTGATCTTTATGATTTCTTTCCTTCCGCTAACGTTGGGGTTTTTTTGGTTCCTCTCTCTCTAATTGCTTTAGGCGCAAGGTTAGGTTGTGTATTCGAGATGTTTCCTGTCTCTTAAGGTGGGCTTGTGTTGCTATAAACGTCCCTCTTAGAACTGCTTTTGCTGCATCCCCTAGGTTTCGGGTCGTCGTGTCTCCAATGGCGTTTGTTTCTTGGTACTTTTTAAGAGCCTCTTTGATTTCTTCAGCGATCACTTCGTTATTAAGCAGTGTACTGTTTAGCCTCCGTGTGTCTGTATTTTTTACAGATCGTTTCCTGTAATTGATATCTAGTGTCATGGCGTCGTGGTCGGAAAAGATACTTGATGCAATTTCAGTTTTCTTAAATTTACCAAGGCTTGATTTGTGAGCCAAGCTATGAGCTATCCTGGAGGATGTTCCGTGAGCCCTTGAGAAAAATGTGTATTCGGTTGTTTTCGGATGGAGTGTCCTATAACTCTCAATTAAGGGCGTCTTGTCTAATGCATCATTTAAAGCTTGTGTTTCCTTATGTATTTTCATTTTGGATGATCTGTCCATGGGTGAAAGTGGGGCGTTAAAGTCCCCTGCTATGAATGTGTTACTGTCGATTTCCCCTTTTATGGCTGTTAGTATTTGCCTTATGTATTGAGGTGCTACTATGCTGGGTGCATAAACATTTACAATTGTATCTTCTCCTTGGATCGATCCCTTGATCATTCTGTAGTGTCCCTCTTTGTCTCTTCTAATAGCCTTTATTCTAAAGTCTGTATTGTCTGGTATGAGAATTGCTACTCCAGCTTTGTTTTGGTTTCCATATGCATGGACTATCTTTTTGCATCCCCTTACTTTCAGTCTGTATGTTTCTCCAGGTCAAAGTGGGTCTCTTGTAGACAGCACATACATGGGTCTGGTTTTTGTATCCATTCGGCCAGTCGGTGTCTTCTGGTGGGAGCATTTTAATCCATTTACCTTTAAGGTAATTATCGATATGTATGTTCCTGTTCCCATTTTCTTAATTTTTGTTTTTTAACAGCATCTTTATTGGGGTATAGTTGCTTTACAACTGGTGTGTTAGTTTCTGCTTTACAACAAAGTGAATCAGTTATACATATACATATGTTCCCATATCTCTTCCCTCTTGCGTCTCCCTCCCTCCCACCCTCCCTACCCCACCCCTCCAGGCGGTCACAAAGCACTGAGCTGATATCCCTCTGCTCTGCGGCTGCTTCCCGCTAGCTATCTACCTTACGTTTGCCAGTGTATGTATATATATCCATGCCTCTCTCACGCTTTGTCACAGCTCACCCTTCCCCCTCCCCATAGCCTCAAGTCCGTGCTCCAGTAGGTCTGTGTCTTTATTCCTGTCTTACCCCTAGGCTCTTCACGACATTTTCCCCCCTTAAATTCCCTATATATGTCTTTGTCTTTGCATACGGTCTTTGTCTTTCTCGTTCTGACTTACTTCACGCTGTATGACAGGCTCTAGGTCCATCCACCTCATTACAAACAGCTCGATTTCGTTTCTTCCTACGGCTGAGTAATAGTCCATTGTATATATGTGCCACGTCTTCTTTATCCGTTCATCCTATGATGGGCACCTAGGTTGTTCCCATCTCCGGGCTATTGTAGCGCTGCAATGAACATTTTGGTACATGACTCCTTTTGAATTACGGTCTTCTCAGGGTATATGCCCAGTAGTGGGACTGCTGAGTCATATGGTAGTTCTGGTTGTCGTTTTTTTAAGGAACCTCCATACTGTTCTCCATAGTGGCTGTACCAATTCACATTCCCACCAGCAGTGCAGGGGTGTTCCCTTTTCTCCACACCCTCTCCAGCTTTTATTGTTTCTAGATTCTTTTTGATGATGGCCATTCTGAGTGGTGTGAGATGATATCTCATTGTAGTTTTGATTTGCGGTTCCCTAATGATTAATGATGTCGAGCATTCTTTCATGTGTTTGTTGGCCGTCTGTAGATCTTCTTTGGAGAAATGTCTCTTTAGGGCTTCTCTGCCCATTTTTGGATCGGGTTGTGTGTTTTTTTTGTTATTGAGCTGCATGAGCTGCTCGTAAATTTTGGAGATTGATACTTTGTCAGTTGCTTCATTGGCAAATGTTTTTCCCCCACTCTGAAGGTTGCCTTTTGGTCTTGTTTATGATCTCCTTTGCTGTGCCAAAGCTTTGAAGTTTCATTAGGTCCCATTTGTTTCCTTTTGTTTTTAGTTCCAGTTCTCTAGCCGGTGGGTCAAAAAGGCTCTTGCGGTGATTTATGTCGTAGCGTGTCCTGCCTATGTTTTCCCTCTAAGAGTGTGGTAGTTTCTGGCCCTACATTTAGGTCCTTAATCCGTCTGAAGCTTATTTTTGTGTCTGGTGTTAGGGAGTGATCTAATCTCATACTTTTACATGTACCTGTCCAGTTTGCCCAGCACCACTTATTGAAGAGGCTGTCCTTTCTCCACTGTACATTCCTTCCTCCTTTATCAAAGACAAGGGGACCGTATATGTGCGTGGGTTTATCTCTGGGCTTTCCATCCTGCTCCACTGATCCTGCTCCATCTTTCTGTTTTGGTGCCAGTACCATACTGTCTTGAGTACTGTAGCTTTCTAGTATAGTCTGAAGTCAGGGAGCCTGATTCCTCCAGCTCCGTGTTTTGCGTTCGCCAAGATTGCTTTGGCCATTCGGGGTCTTTTGTGTTTTCATACAAACTGTGGCATTTTCTGTTCTAGTTCTGTGGAAAACGCCAGTGGTGGGTTGGTAGGGATTGCATCGAATCTGTAGCTTGCTTTGGGTAGTAGAGTCATTTTCACAATGTTGGTTGCTCCAATCCAAGAACATGGTCTATCTCGCCGTCTATTTGTATCAGCTTTAATTTCTTTCCACAGTGTCTTGTAAGTTATAAGATCTGCGTACAGCTCCTTTTGTCTCCTTAGGTAGGTTTACTCCTAGATATTTTATTCTTTTTGTTGCAATGGTAAGTGGGAGTGTTCTCTTGATTTCACTTTCAGATAGTTCCTCATTAGTGTAGAGGAATGCCAGAGATTTCTGTGCACTAAGTTTGTATCCTGCAACTTTACCAAATTCACTGATTAGCTCTAGTAGTTTTCTGGTGGCATCTTTAGGGTTCTCTATGTATAGTCAGCATCATGTCATCTGCAAACAGTGACAGCTTTACTTCTTCTTTTCCGATTTGGAGTCCTTTCATTTCCTTTTCTTCTCTGATGGCTGTGGCCAAAACTTCCAAAACTATAGTGAGCAAGAGCGGTGAGAGTGGGAAACCTTGTCTTGTCCCTGATCTTCGTGGCAATGCTCTCAGTTTCTCACCATTGAGGATGACGTTGGCTGTGGGTTTGTCACACATGGCCTTTATTATGTTGAGGCACGTTCCCTCTACGCCTACTTTCTGCAGGGTTGTTAATCATAAATGGGTGCTGAATTTTGTCAAAAGCTTTCTCTGCATCTATTGAGATGATCCTATGGTTTTTCTCCTTCAATTTGTTAATGTGGCTTATCACATTGATTGCTTTGCGTATATTGAAGAATCCTTGCATTCCTGGAATAAAACCCCACTTGATCATGGTGTATGATCCTTTTTGAATGTGCCTGTCGGATTTTGTTTGCTAGTATTTTGTTGAGGATTTTTGCATCTACGGTCATCAGCGATACCGCCCTGTAGTTTTCTTTCTTTGTGACATCCGTGTCTGGTTTGGGTATCAAGTTGATGGTGGCCTCGAAGAACGAATTTGGGGGTGTTCCTCCCTCTGCTATATTTTGGA
The DNA here is from genome assembly GCF_039906515.1 of Pseudorca crassidens. Classification (NCBI taxonomy): domain Eukaryota; kingdom Metazoa; phylum Chordata; class Mammalia; order Artiodactyla; family Delphinidae; genus Pseudorca; species Pseudorca crassidens. Next base: position 154,579,978 of record NC_090297.1, read on the forward strand.
AGAGTTTGAGAAGGATAGGTGTTAGCCCTTCTCTAAATGTTTGATAGAATTCGCCTGTGAAGCCCTCTGGTCCTGGGCTCTTGTTTGTTGGAAGATTTTTAATCACAGTGTCAATTTCAGTGCTTGTGATTGGTCTGTTCATATTTGCTATTTCTTCCTGATTCAGTCTTGGCAGGTTGTGCATTTCCAAGAATTTGTCCATTTCTTCCAGGTTGTCCACTTTCCTGGCACAGAATTTCTTGCAGTAATCGCTCATGATCTTTTGTATTTCTGCAGTGTCAGTTGTTACTTCTCCTTTTTCATTTGTAATTCTATCGATCTGAGTCTTCTCCCTTTTTTCCTTGATGAGTCTGGCTAACGGTTTATCTATTTTGTTTATCTTCTCAAAGAGCCAGCTTTTAGTTCTATTGATCTTTGCTATCGTTGCCTTCATTTCTTTTTCATTTATTTCTGACCTGATCTTTATGATTTCTTTCCTTCCGCTAACGTTGGGGTTTTTTTGGTTCCTCTCTCTCTAATTGCTTTAGGCGCAAGGTTAGGTTGTGTATTCGAGATGTTTCCTGTCTCTTAAGGTGGGCTTGTGTTGCTATAAACGTCCCTCTTAGAACTGCTTTTGCTGCATCCCCTAGGTTTCGGGTCGTCGTGTCTCCAATGGCGTTTGTTTCTTGGTACTTTTTAAGAGCCTCTTTGATTTCTTCAGCGATCACTTCGTTATTAAGCAGTGTACTGTTTAGCCTCCGTGTGTCTGTATTTTTTACAGATCGTTTCCTGTAATTGATATCTAGTGTCATGGCGTCGTGGTCGGAAAAGATACTTGATGCAATTTCAGTTTTCTTAAATTTACCAAGGCTTGATTTGTGAGCCAAGCTATGAGCTATCCTGGAGGATGTTCCGTGAGCCCTTGAGAAAAATGTGTATTCGGTTGTTTTCGGATGGAGTGTCCTATAACTCTCAATTAAGGGCGTCTTGTCTAATGCATCATTTAAAGCTTGTGTTTCCTTATGTATTTTCATTTTGGATGATCTGTCCATGGGTGAAAGTGGGGCGTTAAAGTCCCCTGCTATGAATGTGTTACTGTCGATTTCCCCTTTTATGGCTGTTAGTATTTGCCTTATGTATTGAGGTGCTACTATGCTGGGTGCATAAACATTTACAATTGTATCTTCTCCTTGGATCGATCCCTTGATCATTCTGTAGTGTCCCTCTTTGTCTCTTCTAATAGCCTTTATTCTAAAGTCTGTATTGTCTGGTATGAGAATTGCTACTCCAGCTTTGTTTTGGTTTCCATATGCATGGACTATCTTTTTGCATCCCCTTACTTTCAGTCTGTATGTTTCTCCAGGTCAAAGTGGGTCTCTTGTAGACAGCACACACATGGGTCCTGTTTTTGTATCCATTCGGCCAGTCGGTGTCTTCTGGTGGGAGCATTTTAATCCATTTACCTTTAAGGTAATTATCGATATGTATGTTCCTGTTCCCATTTTCTTAATTTTTGTTTTTTAACAGCATCTTTATTGGGGTATAGTTGCTTTACAACTGGTGTGTTAGTTTCTGCTTTACAACAAAGTGAATCAGTTATACATATACATATGTTCCCATATCTCTTCCCTCTTGCGTCTCCCTCCCTCCCACCCTCCCTACCCCACCCCTCCAGGCGGTCACAAAGCACTGAGCTGATATCCCTCTGCTCTGCGGCTGCTTCCCGCTAGCTATCTACCTTACGTTTGCCAGTGTATGTATATATGTCCATGCCTCTCTCACGCTTTGTCACAGCTCACCCTTCCCCCTCCCCATAGCCTCAAGTCCGTGCTCCAGTAGGTCTGTGTCTTTATTCCTGTCTCACCCCTAGGCCCTTCACGACATTTTTCCCCCTTAAATTCCCTATATATGTCTTTGTCTTTGCATACGGTCTTTGTCTTTCTCGTTCTGACTTACTTCACGCTGTATGACAGGCTCTAGGTCCATCCACCTCATTACAAACAGCTCGATTTCGTTTCTTCCTACGGCTGAGTAATAGTCCATTGTATATATGTGCCACGTCTTCTTTATCCGTTCATCCTATGATGGGCACCTAGGTTGTTCCCATCTCCGGGCTATTGTAGCGCTGCAATGAACATTTTGGTACATGACTCCTTTTGAATTACGGTCTTCTCAGGGTATATGCCCAGTAGTGGGACTGCTGAGTCATATGGTAGTTCTGGTTGTCGTTTTTTTAAGGAACCTCCATACTGTTCTCCATAGTGGCTGTACCAATTCACATTCCCACCAGCAGTGCAGGGGTGTTCCCTTTTCTCCACACCCTCTCCAGCTTTTATTGTTTCTAGATTCTTTTTGATGATGGCCATTCTGAGTGGTGTGAGATGATATCTCATTGTAGTTTTGATTTGCGGTTCCCTAATGATTAATGATGTCGAGCATTCTTTCATGTGTTTGTTGGCCGTCTGTAGATCTTCTTTGGAGAAATGTCTCTTTAGGGCTTCTCTGCCCATTTTTGGATCGGGTTGTGTGTTTTTTTTGTTATTGAGCTGCATGAGCTGCTCGTAAATTTTGGAGATTGATACTTTGTCAGTTGCTTCATTGGCAAATGTTTTTCCCCCACTCTGAAGGTTGCCTTTTGGTCTTGTTTATGATCTCCTTTGCTGTGCCAAAGCTTTGAAGTTTCATTAGGTCCCATTTGTTTCCTTTTGTTTTTAGTTCCAGTTCTCTAGCCGGTGGGTCAAAAAGGCTCTTGCGGTGATTTATGTCGTAGCGTGTCCTGCCTATGTTTTCCCTCTAAGAGTGTGGTAGTTTCTGGCCCTACATTTAGGTCCTTAATCCGTCTGAAGCTTATTTTTGTGTCTGGTGTTAGGGAGTGATCTAATCTCATACTTTTACATGTACCTGTCCAGTTTGCCCAGCACCACTTATTGAAGAGGCTGTCCTTTCTCCACTGTACATTCCTTCCTCCTTTATCAAAGACAAGGGGACCGTATATGTGCGTGGGTTTATCTCTGGGCTTTCCATCCTGCTCCACTGATCCTGCTCCATCTTTCTGTTTTGGTGCCAGTACCATACTGTCTTGAGTACTGTAGCTTTCTAGTATAGTCTGAAGTCAGGGAGCCTGATTCCTCCAGCTCCGTGTTTTGCGTTCGCCAAGATTGCTTTGGCCATTCGGGGTCTTTTGTGTTTTCATACAAACTGTGGCATTTTCTGTTCTAGTTCTGTGGAAAACGCCAGTGGTGGGTTGGTAGGGATTGCATCGAATCTGTAGCTTGCTTTGGGTAGTAGAGTCATTTTCACAATGTTGGTTGCTCCAATCCAAGAACATGGTCTATCTCGCCGTCTATTTGTATCAGCTTTAATTTCTTTCCACAGTGTCTTGTAAGTTATAAGATCTGCGTACAGCTCCTTTTGTCTCCTTAGGTAGGTTTACTCCTAGATATTTTATTCTTTTTGTTGCAATGGTAAGTGGGAGTGTTCTCTTGATTTCACTTTCAGATAGTTCCTCATTAGTGTAGAGGAATGCCAGAGATTTCTGTGCACTAAGTTTGTATCCTGCAACTTTACCAAATTCACTGATTAGCTCTAGTAGTTTTCTGGTGGCATCTTTAGGGTTCTCTATGTATAGTCAGCATCATGTCATCTGCAAAGAGTGACAGCTTTACTTCTTCTTTTCCGATTTGGAGTCCTTTCATTTCCTTTTCTTCTCTGATGGCTGTGGCCAAAACTTCCAAAACTATAGTGAGCAAGAGCGGTGAGAGTGGGAAACCTTGTCTTGTCCCTGATCTTCGTGGCAATGCTCTCAGTTTCTCACCATTGAGGATGACGTTGGCTGTGGGTTTGTCACACATGGCCTTTATTATGTTGAGGCACGTTCCCTCTACGCCTACTTTCTGCAGGGTTGTTAATCATAAATGGGTGCTGAATTTTGTCAAAAGCTTTCTCTGCATCTATTGAGATGATCCTATGGTTTTTCTCCTTCAATTTGTTAATGTGGCTTATCACATTGATTGCTTTGCGTATATTGAAGAATCCTTGCATTCCTGGAATAAAACCCCACTTGATCATGGTGTATGATCCTTTTTGAATGTGCCTGTCGGATTTTGTTTGCTAGTATTTTGTTGAGGATTTTTGCATCTACGGTCATCAGCGATACCGCCCTGTAGTTTTCTTTCTTTGTGACATCCGTGTCTGGTTTGGGTATCAAGTTGATGGTGGCCTCGAAGAACGAATTTGGGGGTGTTCCTCCCTCTGCTATATTTTGGAAGAGTTTGAGAAGGATAGGTGTTAGCCCTTCTCTAAATGTTTGATAGAATTCGCCTGTGAAGCCCTCTGGTCCTGGGCTCTTGTTTGTTGGAAGATTTTTAATCACAGTGTCAATTTCAGTGCTTGTGATTGGTCTGTTCATATTTGCTATTTCTTCCTGATTCAGTCTTGGCAGGTTGTGCATTTCCAAGAATTTGTCCATTTCTTCCAGGTTGTCCACTTTCCTGGCACAGAATTTCTTGCAGTAATCGCTCATGATCTTTTGTATTTCTGCAGTGTCAGTTGTTACTTCTCCTTTTTCATTTGTAATTCTATCGATCTGAGTCTTCTCCCTTTTTTCCTTGATGAGTCTGGCTAACGGTTTATCTATTTTGTTTATCTTCTCAAAGAGCCAGCTTTTAGTTCTATTGATCTTTGCTATCGTTGCCTTCATTTCTTTTTCATTTATTTCTGACCTGATCTTTATGATTTCTTTCCTTCCGCTAACGTTGGGGTTTTTTTGGTTCCTCTCTCTCTAATTGCTTTAGGCGCAAGGTTAGGTTGTGTATTCGAGATGTTTCCTGTCTCTTAAGGTGGGCTTGTGTTGCTATAAACGTCCCTCTTAGAACTGCTTTTGCTGCATCCCCTAGGTTTCGGGTCGTCGTGTCTCCAATGGCGTTTGTTTCTTGGTACTTTTTAAGAGCCTCTTTGATTTCTTCAGCGATCACTTCGTTATTAAGCAGTGTACTGTTTAGCCTCCGTGTGTCTGTATTTTTTACAGATCGTTTCCTGTAATTGATATCTAGTGTCATGGCGTCGTGGTCGGAAAAGATACTTGATGCAATTTCAGTTTTCTTAAATTTACCAAGGCTTGATTTGTGAGCCAAGCTATGAGCTATCCTGGAGGATGTTCCGTGAGCCCTTGAGAAAAATGTGTATTCGGTTGTTTTCGGATGGAGTGTCCTATAACTCTCAATTAAGGGCGTCTTGTCTAATGCATCATTTAAAGCTTGTGTTTCCTTATGTATTTTCATTTTGGATGATCTGTCCATGGGTGAAAGTGGGGCGTTAAAGTCCCCTGCTATGAATGTGTTACTGTCGATTTCCCCTTTTATGGCTGTTAGTATTTGCCTTATGTATTGAGGTGCTACTATGCTGGGTGCATAAACATTTACAATTGTATCTTCTCCTTGGATCGATCCCTTGATCATTCTGTAGTGTCCCTCTTTGTCTCTTCTAATAGCCTTTATTCTAAAGTCTGTATTGTCTGGTATGAGAATTGCTACTCCAGCTTTGTTTTGGTTTCCATATGCATGGACTATCTTTTTCCATCCCCTTACTTTCAGTCTGTATGTTTCTCCAGGTCAAAGTGGGTCTCTTGTAGACAGCACATACATGGGTCTGGTTTTTGTATCCATTCGGCCAGTCGGTGTCTTCTGGTGGGAGCATTTTAATCCATTTACCTTTAAGGTAATTATCGATATGTATGTTCCTGTTCCCATTTTCTTAATTTTTGTTTTTTAACAGCATCTTTATTGGGGTATAGTTGCTTTACAACTGGTGTGTTAGTTTCTGCTTTACAACAAAGTGAATCAGTTATACATATACATATGTTCCCATATCTCTTCCCTCTTGCGTCTCCCTCCCTCCCACCCTCCCTACCCCACCCCTCCAGGCGGTCACAAAGCACTGAGCTGATATCCCTCTGCTCTGCGGCTGCTTCCCGCTAGCTATCTACCTTACGTTTGCCAGTGTATGTATATATGTCCATGCCTCTCTCACGCTTTGTCACAGCTCACCCTTCCCCCTCCCCATAGCCTCAAGTCCGTGCTCCAGTAGGTCTGTGTCTTTATTCCTGTCTTACCCCTAGGCTCTTCACGACATTTTCCCCCCTTAAATTCCCTATATATGTCTTTGTCTTTGCATACGGTCTTTGTCTTTCTCGTTCTGACTTACTTCACGCTGTATGACAGGCTCTAGGTCCATCCACCTCATTACAAACAGCTCGATTTCGTTTCTTCCTACGGCTGAGTAATAGTCCATTGTATATCTGTGCCACGTCTTCTTTATCCGTTCATCCTATGATGGGCACCTAGGTTGTTCCCAACTCCGGGCTATTGTAGCGCTGCAATGAACATTTTGGTACATGACTCCTTTTGAATTACGGTCTTCTCAGGGTATATGCCCAGTAGTGGGACTGCTGAGTCATATGGTAGTTCTGGTTGTCGTTTTTTTAAGGAACCTCCATACTGTTCTCCATAGTGGCTGTACCAATTCACATTCCCACCAGCAGTGCAGGGGTGTTCCCTTTTCTCCACACCCTCTCCAGCTTTTATTGTTTCTAGATTCTTTTTGATGATGGCCATTCTGAGTGGTGTGAGATGATATCTCATTGTAGTTTTGATTTGCGGTTCCCTAATGATTAATGATGTCGAGCATTCTTTCATGTGTTTGTTGGCCGTCTGTAGATCTTCTTTGGAGAAATGTCTCTTTAGGGCTTCTCTGCCCATTCTTGGATTGGGTTGTGTGTTTTTTTTGTTATTGAGCTGCATGAGCTGCTCGTAAATTTTGGAGATTGATACTTTGTCAGTTGCTTCATTGGCAAATGTTTTCCCCCCACTCTGAAGGTTGCCTTTTGGTCTTGTTTATGATCTCCTTTGCTGTGCCAAAGCTTTGAAGTTTCATTAGGTCCCATTTGTTTCCTTTTGTTTTTAGTTCCAGTTCTCTAGCCGGTGGGTCAAAAAGGCTCTTGCGGTGATTTATGTCGTAGCGTGTCCTGCCTATGTTTTCCCTCTAAGAGTGTGGTAGTTTCTGGCCCTACATTTAGGTCCTTAATCCGTCTGAAGCTTATTTTTGTGTCTGGTGTTAGGGAGTGATCTAATCTCATACTTTTACATGTACCTGTCCAGTTTGCCCAGCACCACTTATTGAAGAGGCTGTCCTTTCTCCACTGTACATTCCTTCCTCCTTTATCAAAGACAAGGGGACCGTATATGTGCGTGGGTTTATCTCTGGGCTTTCCATCCTGCTCCACTGATCCTGCTCCATCTTTCTGTTTTGGTGCCAGTACCATACTGTCTTGAGTACTGTAGCTTTCTAGTATAGTCTGAAGTCAGGGAGCCTGATTCCTCCAGCTCCGTGTTTTGCGTTCGCCAAGATTGCTTTGGCCATTCGGGGTCTTTTGTGTTTTCATACAAACTGTGGCATTTTCTGTTCTAGTTCTGTGGAAAACGCCAGTGGTGGGTTGGTAGGGATTGCATCGAATCTGTAGCTTGCTTTGGGTAGTAGAGTCATTTTCACAATGTTGGTTGCTCCAATCCAAGAACATGGTCTATCTCGCTGTCTATTTGTATCAGCTTTAATTTCTTTCCACAGTGTCTTGTAAGTTATAAGATCTGCGTACAGCTCCTTTTGTCTCCTTAGGTAGGTTTACTCCTAGATATTTTATTCTTTTTGTTGCAATGGTAAGTGGGAGTGTTCTCTTGATTTCACTTTCAGATAGTTCCTCATTAGTGTAGAGGAATGCCAGAGATTTCTGTGCACTAAGTTTGTATCCTGCAACTTTACCAAATTCACTGATTAGCTCTAGTAGTTTTCTGGTGGCATCTTTAGGGTTCTCTATGTATAGTCAGCATCATGTCATCTGCAAAGAGTGACAGCTTTACTTCTTCTTTTCCGATTTGGAGTCCTTTCATTTCCTTTTCTTCTCTGATGGCTGTGGTCAAAACTTCCAAAACTATAGTGAGCAAGAGCGGTGAGAGTGGGAAACCTTGTCTTGTCCCTGATCTTCATGGCAATGCTCTCAGTTTCTCACCATTGAGGATGACGTTGGCTGTGGGTTTGTCACACATGGCCTTTATTATGTTGAGGCACGTTCCCTCTACGCCTACTTTCTGCAGGGTTGTTAATCATAAATGGGTGCTGAATTTTGTCAAAAGCTTTCTCTGCATCTATTGAGATGATCCTATGGTTTTTCTCCTTCAATTTGTTAATGTGGCTTATCACATTGATTGCTTTGCGTATATTGAAGAATCCTTGCATTCCTGGAATAAAACCCCACTTGATCATGGTGTATGATCCTTTTTGAATGTGCCTGTCGGATTTTGTTTGCTAGTATTTTGTTGAGGATTTTTGCATCTACGGTCATCAGCGATACCGCCCTGTAGTTTTCTTTCTTTGTGACATCCGTGTCTGGTTTGGGTATCAAGTTGATGGTGGCCTCGAAGAACGAATTTGGGGGTGTTCCTCCCTCTGCTATATTTTGGAAGAGTTTGAGAAGGATAGGTGTTAGCCCTTCTCTAAATGTTTGATAGAATTCGCCTGTGAAGCCCTCTGGTCCTGGGCTCTTGTTTGTTGGAAGATTTTTAATCACAGTGTCAATTTCAGTGCTTGTGATTGGTCTGTTCCTATTTGCTATTTCTTCCTGATTCAGTCTTGGCAGGTTGTGCATTTCCAAGAATTTGTCCATTTCTTCCAGGTTGTCCACTTTCCTGGCACAGAATTTCTTGCAGTAATCGCTCATGATCTTTTGTATTTCTGCAGTGTCAGTTGTTACTTCTCCTTTTTCATTTGTAATTCTATTGATCTGAGTCTTCTCCCTTTTTTCCTTGATGAGTCTGGCTAACGGTTTATCTATTTTGTTTATCTTCTCAAAGAGCCAGCTTTTAGTTCTATTGATCTTTGCTATCGTTGCCTTCATTTCTTTTTCATTTATTTCTGACCTGATCTTTATGATTTCTTTCCTTCCGCTAACGTTGGGGTTTTTTTGGTTCCTCTCTCTCTAATTGCTTTAGGCGCAAGGTTAGGTTGTGTATTCGAGATGTTTCCTGTCTCTTAAGGTGGGCTTGTGTTGCTATAAACGTCCCTCTTAGAACTGCTTTTGCTGCATCCCCTAGGTTTCGGGTCGTCGTGTCTCCAATGGCGTTTGTTTCTTGGTACTTTTTAAGAGCCTCTTTGATTTCTTCAGCGATCACTTCGTTATTAAGCAGTGTACTGTTTAGCCTCCGTGTGTCTGTATTTTTTACAGATCGTTTCCTGTAATTGATATCTAGTGTCATGGCGTCGTGGTCGGAAAAGATACTTGATGCAATTTCAGTTTTCTTAAATTTACCAAGGCTTGATTTGTGAGCCAAGCTATGAGCTATCCTGGAGGATGTTCCGTGAGCCCTTGAGAAAAATGTGTATTCGGTTGTTTTCGGATGGAGTGTCCTATAACTCTCAATTAAGGGCGTCTTGTCTAATGCATCATTTAAAGCTTGTGTTTCCTTATGTATTTTCATTTTGGATGATCTGTCCATGGGTGAAAGTGGGGCGTTAAAGTCCCCTGCTATGAATGTGTTACTGTCGATTTCCCGTTTTATGGCTGTTAGTATTTGCCTTATGTATTGAGGTGCTACTATGCTGGGTGCATAAACATTTACAATTGTATCTTCTCCTTGGATCGATCCCTTGATCATTCTGTAGTGTCCCTCTTTGTCTCTTCTAATAGCCTTTATTCTAAAGTCTGTATTGTCTGGTATGAGAATTGCTACTCCAGCTTTGTTTTGGTTTCCATATGCATGGACTATCTTTTTCCATCCCCTTACTTTCAGTCTGTATGTTTCTCCAGGTCAAAGTGGGTCTCTTGTAGACAGCACATACATGGGTCTGGTTTTTGTATCCATTCGGCCAGTCGGTGTCTTCTGGTGGGAGCATTTTAATCCATTTACCTTTAAGGTAATTATCGATATGTATGTTCCTGTTCCCATTTTCTTAATTTTTGTTTTTTAACAGCATCTTTATTGGGGTATAGTTGCTTTACAACTGGTGTGTTAGTTTCTGCTTTACAACAAAGTGAATCAGTTATACATATACATATGTTCCCATATCTCTTCCCTCTTGCGTCTCCCTCCCTCCCACCCTCCCTACCCCACCCCTCCAGGCGGTCACAAAGCACTGAGCTGATATCCCTCTGCTCTGCGGCTGCTTCCCGCTAGCTATCTACCTTACGTTTGCCAGTGTATGTATATATGTCCATGCCTCTCTCACGCTTTGTCACAGCTCACCCTTCCCCCTCCCCATAGCCTCAAGTCCGTGCTCCAGTAGGTCTGTGTCTTTATTCCTGTCTTACCCCTAGGCTCTTCACGACATTTTCCCCCCTTAAATTCCCTATATATGTCTTTGTCTTTGCATACGGTCTTTGTCTTTCTCGTTCTGACTTACTTCACGCTGTATGACAGGCTCTAGGTCCATCCACCTCATTACAAACAGCTCGATTTCGTTTCTTCCTACGGCTGAGTAATAGTCCATTGTATATCTGTGCCACGTCTTCTTTATCCGTTCATCCTATGATGGGCACCTAGGTTGTTCCCATCTCCGGGCTATTGTAGCGCTGCAATGAACATTTTGGTACATGACTCCTTTTGAATTACGGTCTTCTCAGGGTATATGCCCAGTAGTGGGACTGCTGAGTCATATGGTAGTTCTGGTTGTCGTTTTTTTAAGGAACCTCCATACTGTTCTCCATAGTGGCTGTACCAATTCACATTCCCACCAGCAGTGCAGGGGTGTTCCCTTTTCTCCACACCCTCTCCAGCTTTTATTGTTTCTAGATTCTTTTTGATGATGGCCATTCTGAGTGGTGTGAGATGATATCTCATTGTAGTTTTGATTTGCGGTTCCCTAATGATTAATGATGTCGAGCATTCTTTCATGTGTTTGTTGGCCGTCTGTAGATCTTCTTTGGAGAAATGTCTCTTTAGGGCTTCTCTGCCCATTTTTGGATCGGGTTGTGTGTTTTTTTTGTTATTGAGCTGCATGAGCTGCTCGTAAATTTTGGAGATTGATACTTTGTCAGTTGCTTCATTGGCAAATGTTTTTCCCCCACTCTGAAGGTTGCCTTTTGGTCTTGTTTATGATCTCCTTTGCTGTGCCAAAGCTTTGAAGTTTCATTAGGTCCCATTTGTTTCCTTTTGTTTTTAGTTCCAGTTCTCTAGCCGGTGGGTCAAAAAGGCTCTTGCGGTGATTTATGTCGTAGCGTGTCCTGCCTATGTTTTCCCTCTAAGAGTGTGGTAGTTTCTGGCCCTACATTTAGGTCCTTAATCCGTCTGAAGCTTATTTTTGTGTCTGGTGTTAGGGAGTGATCTAATCTCATACTTTTACATGTACCTGTCCAGTTTGCCCAGCACCACTTATTGAAGAGGCTGTCCTTTCTCCACTGTACATTCCTTCCTCCTTTATCAAAGACAAGGGGACCGTATATGTGCGTGGGTTTATCTCTGGGCTTTCCATCCTGCTCCACTGATCCTGCTCCATCTTTCTGTTTTGGTGCCAGTACCATACTGTCTTGAGTACTGTAGCTTTCTAGTATAGTCTGAAGTCAGGGAGCCTGATTCCTCCAGCTCCGTGTTTTGCGTTCCCCAAGATTGCTTTGGCCATTCGGGGTCTTTTGTGTTTTCATACAAACTGTGGCATTTTCTGTTCTAGTTCTGTGGAAAACGCCAGTGGTGGGTTGGTAGGGATTGCATCGAATCTGTAGCTTGCTTTGGGTAGTAGAGTCATTTTCACAATGTTGGTTGCTCCAATCCAAGAACATGGTCTATCTCGCCGTCTATTTGTATCAGCTTTAATTTCTTTCCACAGTGTCTTGTAAGTTATAAGATCTGCGTACAGCTCCTTTTGTCTCCTTAGGTAGGTTTACTCCTAGATATTTTATTCTTTTTGTTGCAATGGTAAGTGGGAGTGTTCTCTTGATTTCACTTTCAGATAGTTCCTCATTAGTGTAGAGGAATGCCAGAGATTTCTGTGCACTAAGTTTGTATCCTGCAACTTTACCAAATTCATTGATTAGCTCTAGTAGTTTTCTGGTGGCATCTTTAGGGTTCTCTATGTATAGTCAGCATCATGTCATCTGCAAAGAGTGACAGCTTTACTTCTTCTTTTCCGATTTGGAGTCCTTTCATTTCCTTTTCTTCTCTGATGGCTGTGGCCAAAACTTCCAAAACTATAGTGAGCAAGAGCGGTGAGAGTGGGAAACCTTGTCTTGTCCCTGGTCTTCGTGGCAATGCTCTCAGTTTCTCACCATTGAGGATGACGTTGGCTGTGGGTTTGTCACACATGGCCTTTATTATGTTGAGGCACGTTCCCTCTACGCCTACTTTCTGCAGGGTTGTTAATCATAAATGGGTGCTGAATTTTGTCAAAAGCTTTCTCTGCATCTATTGAGATGATCCTATGGTTTTTCTCCTTCAATTTGTTAATGTGGCTTATCACATTGATTGCTTTGCGTATATTGAAGAATCCTTGCATTCCTGGAATAAAACCCCACTTGATCATGGTGTATGATCCTTTTTGAATGTGCCTGTCGGATTTTGTTTGCTAGTATTTTGTTGAGGATTTTTGCATCTACGGTCATCAGCGATACCGCCCTGTAGTTTTCTTTCTTTGTGACATCCGTGTCTGGTTTGGGTATCAAGTTGATGGTGGCCTCGAAGAACGAATTTGGGGGTGTTCCTCCCTCTGCTATATTTTGGAAGAGTTTGAGAAGGATAGGTGTTAGCCCTTCTCTAAATGTTTGATAGAATTCGCCTGTGAAGCCCTCTGGTCCTGGGCTCTTGTTTGTTGGAAGATTTTTAATCACAGTGTCAATTTCAGTGCTTGTGATTGGTCTGTTCCTATTTGCTATTTCTTCCTGATTCAGTCTTGGCAGGTTGTGCATTTCCAAGAATTTGTCCATTTCTTCCAGGTTGTCCACTTTCCTGGCACAGAATTTCTTGCAGTAATCGCTCATGATCTTTTGTATTTCTGCAGTGTCAGTTGTTACTTCTCCTTTTTCATTTGTAATTCTATCGATCTGAGTCTTCTCCCTTTTTTCCTTGATGAGTCTGGCTAACGGTTTATCTATTTTGTTTATCTTCTCAAAGAGCCAGCTTTTAGTTCTATTGATCTTTGCTATCGTTGCCTTCATTTCTTTTTCATTTATTTCTGACCTGATCTTTATGATTTCTTTCCTTCCGCTAACGTTGGGGTTTTTTTGGTTCCTCTCTCTCTAATTGCTTTAGGCGCAAGGTTAGGTTGTGTATTCGAGATGTTTCCTGTCTCTTAAGGTGGGCTTGTGTTGCTATAAACGTCCCTCTTAGAACTGCTTTTGCTGCATCCCCTAGGTTTCGGGTCGTCGTGTCTCCAATGGCGTTTGTTTCTTGGTACTTTTTAAGAGCCTCTTTGATTTCTTCAGCGATCACTTCGTTATTAAGCAGTGTACTGTTTAGCCTCCGTGTGTCTGTATTTTTTACAGATCGTTTCCTGTAATTGATATCTAGTGTCATGGCGTCGTGGTCGGAAAAGATACTTGATGCAATTTCAGTTTTCTTAAATTTACCAAGGCTTGATTTGTGAGCCAAGCTATGAGCTATCCTGGAGGATGTTCCGTGAGCCCTTGAGAAAAATGTGTATTCGGTTGTTTTCGGATGGAGTGTCCTATAACTCTCAATTAAGGGCGTCTTGTCTAATGCATCATTTAAAGCTTGTGTTTCCTTATGTATTTTCATTTTGGATGATCTGTCCATGGGTGAAAGTGGGGCGTTAAAGTCCCCTGCTATGAATGTGTTACTGTCGATTTCCCCTTTTATGGCTGTTAGTATTTGCCTTATGTATTGAGGTGCTACTATGCTGGGTGCATAAACATTTACAATTGTATCTTCTCCTTGGATCGATCCCTTGATCATTCTGTAGTGTCCCTCTTTGTCTCTTCTAATAGCCTTTATTCTAAAGTCTGTATTGTCTGGTATGAGAATTGCTACTCCAGCTTTGTTTTGGTTTCCATATGCATGGACTATCTTTTTCCATCCCCTTACTTTCAGTCTGTATGTTTCTCCAGGTCAAAGTGGGTCTCTTGTAGACAGCACATACATGGGTCTGGTTTTTGTATCCATTCGGCCAGTCGGTGTCTTCTGGTGGGAGCATTTTAATCCATTTACCTTTAAGGTAATTATCGATATGTATGTTCCTGTTCCCATTTTCTTAATTTTTGTTTTTTAACAGCATCTTTATTGGGGTATAGTTGCTTTACAACTGGTGTGTTAGTTTCTGCTTTACAACAAAGTGAATCAGTTATACATATACATATGTTCCCATATCTCTTCCCTCTTGCGTCTCCCTCCCTCCCACCCTCCCTACCCCACCCCTCCAGGCGGTCACAAAGCACTGAGCTGATATCCCTCTGCTCTGCGGCTGCTTCCCGCTAGCTATCTACCTTACGTTTGCCAGTGTATGTATATATGTCCATGCCTCTCTCACGCTTTGTCACAGCTCACCCTTCCCCCTCCCCATAGCCTCAAGTCCGTGCTCCAGTAGGTCTGTGTCTTTATTCCTGTCTTACCCCTAGGCTCTTCACGACATTTTCCCCCCTTAAATTCCCTATATATGTCTTTGTCTTTGCATACGGTCTTTGTCTTTCTCGTTCTGACTTACTTCACGCTGTATGACAGGCTCTAGGTCCATCCACCTCATTACAAACAGCTCGATTTCGTTTCTTCCTACGGCTGAGTAATAGTCCATTGTATATCTGTGCCACCTCTTCTTTATCCGTTCATCCTATGATGGGCACCTAGGTTGTTCCCATCTCCGGGCTATTGTAGCGCTGCAATGAACATTTTGGTACATGACTCCTTTTGAATTACGGTCTTCTCAGGGTATATGCCCAGTAGTGGGACTGCTGAGTCATATGGTAGTTCTGGTTGTCGTTTTTTTAAGGAACCTCCATACTGTTCTCCATAGTGGCTGTACCAATTCACATTCCCACCAGCAGTGCAGGGGTGTTCCCTTTTCTCCACACCCTCTCCAGCTTTTATTGTTTCTAGATTCTTTTTGATGATGGCCATTCTGAGTGGTGTGAGATGATATCTCATTGTAGTTTTGATTTGCGGTTCCCTAATGATTAATGATGTCGAGCATTCTTTCATGTGTTTGTTGGCCGTCTGTAGATCTTCTTTGGAGAAATGTCTCTTTAGGGCTTCTCTGCCCATTTTTGGATCGGGTTGTGTGTTTTTTTTGTTATTGAGCTGCATGAGCTGCTCGTAAATTTTGGAGATTGATACTTTGTCAGTTGCTTCATTGGCAAATGTTTTTCCCCCACTCTGAAGGTTGCCTTTTGGTCTTGTTTATGATCTCCTTTGCTGTGCCAAAGCTTTCAAGTTTCATTAGGTCCCATTTGTTTCCTTTTGTTTTTAGTTCCAGTTCTCTAGCCGGTGGGTCAAAAAGGCTCTTGCGGTGATTTATGTCGTAGCGTGTCCTGCCTATGTTTTCCCTCTAAGAGTGTGGTAGTTTCTGGCCCTACATTTAGGTCCTTAATCCGTCTGAAGCTTATTTTTGTGTCTGGTGTTAGGGAGTGATCTAATCTCATACTTTTACATGTACCTGTCCAGTTTGCCCAGCACCACTTATTGAAGAGGCTGTCCTTTCTCCACTGTACATTCCTTCCTCCTTTATCAAAGACAAGGGGACCGTATATGTGCGTGGGTTTATCTCTGGGCTTTCCATCCTGCTCCACTGATCCTGCTCCATCTTTCTGTTTTGGTGCCAGTACCATACTGTCTTGAGTACTGTAGCTTTCTAGTATAGTCTGAAGTCAGGGAGCCTGATTCCTCCAGCTCCGTGTTTTGCGTTCCCCAAGATTGCTTTGGCCATTCGGGGTCTTTTGTGTTTTCATACAAACTGTGGCATTTTCTGTTCTAGTTCTGTGGAAAACGCCAGTGGTGGGTTGGTAGGGATTGCATCGAATCTGTAGCTTGCTTTGGGTAGTAGAGTCATTTTCACAATGTTGGTTGCTCCAATCCAAGAACATGGTCTATCTCGCCGTCTATTTGTATCAGCTTTAATTTCTTTCCACAGTGTCTTGTAAGTTATAAGATCTGCGTACAGCTCCTTTTGTCTCCTTAGGTAGGTTTACTCCTAGATATTTTATTCTTTTTGTTGCAATGGTAAGTGGGAGTGTTCTCTTGATTTCACTTTCAGATAGTTCCTCATTAGTGTAGAGGAATGCCAGAGATTTCTGTGCACTAAGTTTGTATCCTGCAACTTTACCAAATTCATTGATTAGCTCTAGTAGTTTTCTGGTGGCATCTTTAGGGTTCTCTATGTATAGTCAGCATCATGTCATCTGCAAAGAGTGACAGCTTTACTTCTTCTTTTCCGATTTGGAGTCCTTTCATTTCCTTTTCTTCTCTGATGGCTGTGGCCAAAACTTCCAAAACTATAGTGAGCAAGAGCGGTGAGAGTGGGAAACCTTGTCTTGTCCCTGGTCTTCGTGGCAATGCTCTCAGTTTCTCACCATTGAGGATGACGTTGGCTGTGGGTTTGTCACACATGGCCTTTATTATGTTGAGGCACGTTCCCTCTACGCCTACTTTCTGCAGGGTTGTTAATCATAAATGGGTGCTGAATTTTGTCAAAAGCTTTCTCTGCATCTATTGAGATGATCCTATGGTTTTTCTCCTTCAATTTGTTAATGTGGCTTATCACATTGATTGCTTTGCGTATATTGAAGAATCCTTGCATTCCTGGAATAAAACCCCACTTGATCATGGTGTATGATCCTTTTTGAATGTGCCTGTCGGATTTTGTTTGCTAGTATTTTGTTGAGGATTTTTGCATCTACGGTCATCAGCGATACCGCCCTGTAGTTTTCTTTCTTTGTGACATCCGTGTCTGGTTTGGGTATCAAGTTGATGGTGGCCTCGAAGAACGAATTTGGGGGTGTTCCTCCCTCTGCTATATTTTGGAAGAGTTTGAGAAGGATAGGTGTTAGCCCTTCTCTAAATGTTTGATAGAATTCGCCTGTGAAGCCCTCTGGTCCTGGGCTCTTGTTTGTTGGAAGATTTTTAATCACAGTGTCAATTTCAGTGCTTGTGATTGGTCTGTTCCTATTTGCTATTTCTTCCTGATTCAGTCTTGGCAGGTTGTGCATTTCCAAGAATTTGTCCATTTCTTCCAGGTTGTCCACTTTCCTGGCACAGAATTTCTTGCAGTAATCGCTCATGATCTTTTGTATTTCTGCAGTGTCAGTTGTTACTTCTCCTTTTTCATTTGTAATTCTATCGATCTGAGTCTTCTCCCTTTTTTCCTTGATGAGTCTGGCTAACGGTTTATCTATTTTGTTTATCTTCTCAAAGAGCCAGCTTTTAGTTCTATTGATCTTTGCTATCGTTGCCTTCATTTCTTTTTCATTTATTTCTGACCTGATCTTTATGATTTCTTTCCTTCCGCTAACGTTGGGGTTTTTTTGGTTCCTCTCTCTCTAATTGCTTTAGGCGCAAGGTTAGGTTGTGTATTCGAGATGTTTCCTGTCTCTTAAGGTGGGCTTGTGTTGCTATAAACGTCCCTCTTAGAACTGCTTTTGCTGCATCCCCTAGGTTTCGGGTCGTCGTGTCTCCAATGGCGTTTGTTTCTTGGTACTTTTTAAGAGCCTCTTTGATTTCTTCAGCGATCACTTCGTTATTAAGCAGTGTACTGTTTAGCCTCCGTGTGTCTGTATTTTTTACAGATCGTTTCCTGTAATTGATATCTAGTGTCATGGCGTCGTGGTCGGAAAAGATACTTGATGCAATTTCAGTTTTCTTAAATTTACCAAGGCTTGATTTGTGAGCCAAGCTATGAGCTATCCTGGAGGATGTTCCGTGAGCCCTTGAGAAAAATGTGTATTCGGTTGTTTTCGGATGGAGTGTCCTATAACTCTCAATTAAGGGCGTCTTGTCTAATGCATCATTTAAAGCTTGTGTTTCCTTATGTATTTTCATTTTGGATGATCTGTCCATGGGTGAAAGTGGGGCGTTAAAGTCCCCTGCTATGAATGTGTTACTGTCGATTTCCCCTTTTATGGCTGTTAGTATTTGCCTTATGTATTGAGGTGCTACTATGCTGGGTGCATAAACATTTACAATTGTATCTTCTCCTTGGATCGATCCCTTGATCATTCTGTAGTGTCCCTCTTTGTCTCTTCTAATAGCCTTTATTCTAAAGTCTGTATTGTCTGGTATGAGAATTGCTACTCCAGCTTTGTTTTGGTTTCCATATGCATGGACTATCTTTTTCCATCCCCTTACTTTCAGTCTGTATGTTTCTCCAGGTCAAAGTGGGTCTCTTGTAGACGGCACATACATGGGTCTGGTTTTAGTATCCATTCGGCCAGTCGGTGTCTTCTGGTGGGAGCATTTTAATCCATTTACCTTTAAGGTAATTATCGATATGTATGTTCCTGTTCCCATTTTCTTAATTTTTGTTTTTTAACAGCATCTTTATTGGGGTATAGTTGCTTTACAACTGGTGTGTTAGTTTCTGCTTTACAACAAAGTGAATCAGTTATACATATACATATGTTCCCATATCTCTTCCCTCTTGCGTCTCCCTCCCTCCCACCCTCCCTACCCCACCCCTCCAGGCGGTCACAAAGCACTGAGCTGATATCCCTCTGCTCTGCGGCTGCTTCCCGCTAGCTATCTACCTTACGTTTGCCAGTGTATGTATATATGTCCATGCCTCTCTCACGCTTTGTCACAGCTCACCCTTCCCCCTCCCCATAGCCTCAAGTCCGTGCTCCAGTAGGTCTGTGTCTTTATTCCTGTCTTACCCCTAGGCTCTTCACGACATTTTCCCCCCTTAAATTCCCTATATATGTCTTTGTCTTTGCATACGGTCTTTGTCTTTCTCGTTCTGACTTACTTCACGCTGTATGACAGGCTCTAGGTCCATCCACCTCATTACAAACAGCTCGATTTCGTTTCTTCCTACGGCTGAGTAATAGTCCATTGTGTATATGTGCCACGTCTTCTTTATCCGTTCATCCTATGATGGGCACCTAGGTTGTTCCCATCTCCGGGCTATTGTAGCGCTGCAATGAACATTTTGGTACATGACTCCTTTTGAATTACGGTCTTCTCAGGGTATATGCCCAGTAGTGGGACTGCTGAGTCATATGGTAGTTCTGGTTGTCGTTTTTTTAAGGAACCTCCATACTGTTCTCCATAGTGGCTGTACCAATTCACATTCCCACCAGCAGTGCAGGGGTGTTCCCTTTTCTCCACACCCTCTCCAGCTTTTATTGTTTCTAGATTCTTTTTGATGATGGCCATTCTGAGTGGTGTGAGATGATATCTCATTGTAGTTTTGATTTGCGGTTCCCTAATGATTAATGATGTCGAGCATTCTTTCATGTGTTTGTTGGCCGTCTGTAGATCTTCTTTGGAGAAATGTCTCTTTAGGGCTTCTCTGCCCATTTTTGGATCGGGTTGTGTGTTTTTTTTGTTATTGAGCTGCATGAGCTGCTCGTAAATTTTGGAGATTGATACTTTGTCAGTTGCTTCATTGGCAAATGTTTTTCCCCCACTCTGAAGGTTGCCTTTTGGTCTTGTTTATGATCTCCTTTGCTGTGCCAAAGCTTTGAAGTTTCATTAGGTCCCATTTGTTTCCTTTTGTTTTTAGTTCCAGTTCTCTAGCCGGTGGGTCAAAAAGGCTCTTGCGGTGATTTATGTCGTAGCGTGTCCTGCCTATGTTTTCCCTCTAAGAGTGTGGTAGTTTCTGGCCCTACATTTAGGTCCTTAATCCGTCTGAAGCTTATTTTTGTGTCTGGTGTTAGGGAGTGATCTAATCTCATACTTTTACATGTACCTGTCCAGTTTGCCCAGCACCACTTATTGAAGAGGCTGTCCTTTCTCCACTGTACATTCCTTCCTCCTTTATCAAAGACAAGGGGACCGTATATATGCGTGGGTTTATCTCTGGGCTTTCCATCCTGCTCCACTGATCCTGCTCCATCTTTCTGTTTTGGTGCCAGTACCATACTGTCTTGAGTACTGTAGCTTTCTAGTATAGCCTGAAGTCAGGGAGCCTGATTCCTCCAGCTCCGTGTTTTGCGTTCCCCAAGATTGCTTTGGCCATTCGGGGTCTTTTGTGTTTTCATACAAACTGTGGCATTTTTTGTTCTAGTTCTGTGGAAAACGCCAGTGGTGGGTTGGTAGGGATTGCATCGAATCTGTAGCTTGCTTTGGGTAGTAGAGTCATTTTCACAATGTTGGTTGCTCCAATCCAAGAACATGGTCTATCTCGCCGTCTATTTGTATCAGCTTTAATTTCTTTCCACAGTGTCTTGTAAGTTATAAGATCTGCGTACAGCTCCTTTTGTCTCCTTAGGTAGGTTTACTCCTAGATATTTTATTCTTTTTGTTGCAATGGTAAGTGGGAGTGTTCTCTTGATTTCACTTTCAGATAGTTCCTCATTAGTGTAGAGGAATGCCAGAGATTTCTGTGCACTAAGTTTGTATCCTGCAACTTTACCAAATTCATTGATTAGCTCTAGTAGTTTTCTGGTGGCATCTTTAGGGTTCTCTATGTATAGTCAGCATCATGTCATCTGCAAACAGTGACAGCTTTACTTCTTCTTTTCCGATTTGGAGTCCTTTCATTTCCTTTTCTTCTCTGATGGCTGTGGCCAAAACTTCCAAAACTATAGTGAGCAAGAGCGGTGAGAGTGGGAAACCTTGTCTTGTCCCTGGTCTTCGTGGCAATGCTCTCAGTTTCTCACCATTGAGGATGACGTTGGCTGTGGGTTTGTCACACATGGCCTTTATTATGTTGAGGCACGTTCCCTCTACGCCTACTTTCTGCAGGGTTGTTAATCATAAATGGGTGCTGAATTTTGTCAAAAGCTTTCTCTGCATCTATTGAGATGATCCTATGGTTTTTCTCCTTCAATTTGTTAATGTGGCTTATCACATTGATTGCTTTGCGTATATTGAAGAATCCTTGCATTCCTGGAATAAAACCCCACTTGATCATGGTGTATGATCCTTTTTGAATGTGCCTGTCGGATTTTGTTTGCTAGTATTTTGTTGAGGATTTTTGCATCTACGGTCATCAGCGATACCGCCCTGTAGTTTTCTTTCTTTGTGACATCCGTGTCTGGTTTGGGTATCAAGTTGATGGTGGCCTCGAAGAACGAATTTGGGGGTGTTCCTCCCTCTGCTATATTTTGGAAGAGTTTGAGAAGGATAGGTGTTAGCCCTTCTCTAAATGTTTGATAGAATTCGCCTGTGAAGCCCTCTGGTCCTGGGCTCTTGTTTGTTGGAAGATTTTTAATCACAGTGTCAATTTCAGTGCTTGTGATTGGTCTGTTCCTATTTGCTATTTCTTCCTGATTCAGTCTTGGCAGGTTGTGCATTTCCAAGAATTTGTCCATTTCTTCCAGGTTGTCCACTTTCCTGGCACAGAATTTCTTGCAGTAATCGCTCATGATCTTTTGTATTTCTGCAGTGTCAGTTGTTACTTCTCCTTTTTCATTTGTAATTCTATCGATCTGAGTCTTCTCCCTTTTTTCCTTGATGAGTCTGGCTAACGGTTTATCTATTTTGTTTATCTTCTCAAAGAGCCAGCTTTTAGTTCTATTGATCTTTGCTATCGTTGCCTTCATTTCTTTTTCATTTATTTCTGACCTGATCTTTATGATTTCTTTCCTTCCGCTAACGTTGGGGTTTTTTTGGTTCCTCTCTCTCTAATTGCTTTAGGCGCAAGGTTAGGTTGTGTATTCGAGATGTTTCCTGTCTCTTAAGGTGGGCTTGTGTTGCTATAAACGTCCCTCTTAGAACTGCTTTTGCTGCATCCCCTAGGTTTCGGGTCGTCGTGTCTCCAATGGCGTTTGTTTCTTGGTACTTTTTAAGAGCCTCTTTGATTTCTTCAGCGATCACTTCGTTATTAAGCAGTGTACTGTTTAGCCTCCGTGTGTCTGTATTTTTTACAGATCGTTTCCTGTAATTGATATCTAGTGTCATGGCGTCGTGGTCGGAAAAGATACTTGATGCAATTTCAGTTTTCTTAAATTTACCAAGGCTTGATTTGTGAGCCAAGCTATGAGCTATCCTGGAGGATGTTCCGTGAGCCCTTGAGAAAAATGTGTATTCGGTTGTTTTCGGATGGAGTGTCCTATAACTCTCAATTAAGGACGTCTTGTCTAATGCATCATTTAAAGCTTGTGTTTCCTTATGTATTTTCATTTTGGATGATCTGTCCATGGGTGAAAGTGGGGCGTTAAAGTCCCCTGCTATGAATGTGTTACTGTCGATTTCCCCTTTTATGGCTGTTAGTATTTGCCTTATGTATTGAGGTGCTACTATGCTGGGTGCATAAACATTTACAATTGTATCTTCTCCTTGGATCGATCCCTTGATCATTCTGTAGTGTCCCTCTTTGTCTCTTCTAATAGCCTTTATTCTAAAGTCTGTATTGTCTGGTATGAGAATTGCTACTCCAGCTTTGTTTTGGTTTCCATATGCATGGACTATCTTTTTCCATCCCCTTACTTTCAGTCTGTATGTTTCTCCAGGTCAAAGTGGGTCTCTTGTAGACGGCACATACATGGGTCTGGTTTTTGTATCCATTCGGCCAGTCGGTGTCTTCTGGTGGGAGCATTTTAATCCATTTACCTTTAAGGTAATTATCGATATGTATGTTCCTGTTCCCATTTTCTTAATTTTTGTTTTATAACAGCATCTTTATTGGGGTATAGTTGCTTTACAACTGGTGTGTTAGTTTCTGCTTTACAACAAAGTGAATCAGTTATACATATACATATGTTCCCATATCTCTTCCCTCTTGCGTCTCCCTCCCTCCCACCCTCCCTACCCCACCCCTCCAGGCGGTCACAAAGCACTGAGCTGATATCCCTCTGCTCTGCGGCTGCTTCCCGCTAGCTATCTACCTTACGTTTGCCAGTGTATGTATATATGTCCATGCCTCTCTCACGCTTTGTCACAGCTCACCCTTCCCCCTCCCCATAGCCTCAAGTCCGTGCTCCAGTAGGTCTGTGTCTTTATTCCTGTCTTACCCCTAGGCTCTTCACGACATTTTCCCCCCTTAAATTCCCTATATATGTCTTTGTCTTTGCATACGGTCTTTGTCTTTCTCGTTCTGACTTACTTCACGCTGTATGACAGGCTCTAGGTCCATCCACCTCATTACAAACAGCTCGATTTCGTTTCTTCCTACGGCTGAGTAATAGTCCATTGTGTATATGTGCCACGTCTTCTTTATCCGTTCATCCTATGATGGGCACCTAGGTTGTTCCCATCTCCGGGCTATTGTAGCGCTGCAATGAACATTTTGGTACATGACTCCTTTTGAATTACGGTCTTCTCAGGGTATATGCCCAGTAGTGGGACTGCTGAGTCATATGGTAGTTCTGGTTGTCATTTTTTTAAGGAACCTCCATACTGTTCTCCATAGTGGCTGTACCAATTCACATTCCCACCAGCAGTGCAGGGGTGTTCCCTTTTCTCCACACCCTCTCCAGCTTTTATTGTTTCTAGATTCTTTTTGATGATGGCCATTCTGAGTGGTGTGAGATGATATCTCATTGTAGTTTTGATTTGCGGTTCCCTAATGATTAATGATGTCGAGCATTCTTTCATGTGTTTGTTGGCCGTCTGTAGATCTTCTTTGGAGAAATGTCTCTTTAGGGCTTCTCTGCCCATTTTTGGATCGGGTTGTGTGTTTGTTTTTGTTATTGAGCTGCATGAGCTGCTCGTAAATTTTGGAGATTGATACTTTGTCAGTTGCTTCATTGGCAAATGTTTTTCCCCCACTCTGAAGGTTGCCTTTTGGTCTTGTTTATGATCTCCTTTGCTGTGCCAAAGCTTTGAAGTTTCATTAGGTCCCATTTGTTTCCTTTTGTTTTTAGTTCCAGTTCTCTAGCCGGTGGGTCAAAAAGGCTCTTGCGGTGATTTATGTCGTAGCGTGTCCTTCCTATGTTTTCCCTCTAAGAGTGTGGTAGTTTCTGGCCCTACATTTAGGTCCTTAATCTGTCTGAAGCTTATTTTTGTGTCTGGTGTTAGGGAGTGATCTAATCTCATACTTTTACATGTACCTGTCCAGTTTGCCCAGCACCACTTATTGAAGAGGCTGTCCTTTCTCCACTGTACATTCCTTCCTCCTTTATCAAAGACAAGGGGACCGTATATGTGCGTGGGTTTATCTCTGGGCTTTCCATCCTGCTCCACTGATCCTGCTCCATCTTTCTGTTTTGGTGCCAGTACCATACTGTCTTGAGTACTGTAGCTTTCTAGTATAGTCTGAAGTCAGGGAGCCTGATTCCTCCAGCTCCGTGTTTTGCGTTCCCCAAGATTGCTTTGGCCATTCGGGGTCTTTTGTGTTTTCATACAAACTGTGGCATTTTCTGTTCTAGTTCTGTGGAAAACGCCAGTGGTGGGTTGGTAGGGATTGCATCGAATCTGTAGCTTGCTTTGGGTAGTAGAGTCATTTTCACAATGTTGGTTGCTCCAATCCAAGAACATGGTCTATCTCGCCGTCTATTTGTATCAGCTTTAATTTCTTTCCACAGTGTCTTGTAAGTTATAAGATCTGCGTACAGCTCCTTTTGTCTCCTTAGGTAGGTTTACTCCTAGATATTTTATTCTTTTTGTTGCAATGGTAAGTGGGAGTGTTCTCTTGATTTCACTTTCAGATAGTTCCTCATTAGTGTAGAGGAATGCCAGAGATTTCTGTGCACTAAGTTTGTATCCTGCAACTTTACCAAATTCATTGATTAGCTCTAGTAGTTTTCTGGTGGCATCTTTAGGATTCTCTATGTATAGTCAGCATCACGTCATCTGCAAACAGTGACAGCTTTACTTCTTCTTTTCTGATTTGGAGTCCTTTCATTTCCTTTTCTTCTCTGATGGCTGTGGCCAAAACTTCCAAAACTATAGTGAACAAGAGCGGTGAGAGTGGGAAACCTTGTCTTGTTCCTGGTCTTCGTGGCAATGCTCTCAGTTTCTCACCATTGAGGATGACGTTGGCTGTGGGTTTGTCACACATGGCCTTTATTATGTTGAGGCACGTTCCCTCTATGCCTACTTTCTGCAGGGTTGTTAATCATAAATGGGTGCTGAATTTTGTCAAAAGCTTTCTCTGCATCTATTGAGATGATCCTATGGTTTTTCTCCTTCAATTTGTTAATGTGGCTTATCACATTGATTGCTTTGCGTATATTGAAGAATCCTTGCATTCCTGGAATAAAACCCCACTTGATCATGGTGTATGATCCTTTTTGAATGTGCCTGTCGGATTTTGTTTGCTAGTATTTTGTTGAGGATTTTTGCATCTACGGTCATCAGCGATACCGCCCTGTAGTTTTCTTTCTTTGTGACATCCGTGTCTGGTTTGGGTATCAAGTTGATGGTGGCCTCGAAGAACGAATTTGGGGGTGTTCCTCCCTCTGCTATATTTTGGAAGAGTTTGAGAAGGATAGGTGTTAGCCCTTCTCTAAATGTTTGATAGAATTCGCCTGTGAAGCCCTCTGGTCCTGGGCTCTTGTTTGTTGGAAGATTTTTAATCACAGTGTCAATTTCAGTGCTTGTGATTGGTCTGTTCCTATTTGCTATTTCTTCCTGATTCAGTCTTGGCAGGTTGTGCATTTCCAAGAATTTGTCCATTTCTTCCAGGTTGTCCACTTTCCTGGCACAGAATTTCTTGCAGTAATCGCTCATGATCTTTTGTATTTCTGCAGTGTCAGTTGTTACTTCTCCTTTTTCATTTGTAATTCTATCGATCTGAGTCTTCTCCCTTTTTTCCTTGATGAGTCTGGCTAACGGTTTATCTATTTTGTTTATCTTCTCAAAGAGCCAGCTTTTAGTTCTATTGATCTTTGCTATCGTTGCCTTCATTTCTTTTTCATTTATTTCTGACCTGATCTTTATGATTTCTTTCCTTCCGCTAACGTTGGGGTTTTTTTGGTTCCTCTCTCTCTAATTGCTTTAGGCGCAAGGTTAGGTTGTGTATTCGAGATGTTTCCTGTCTCTTAAGGTGGGCTTGTGTTGCTATAAACGTCCCTCTTAGAACTGCTTTTGCTGCATCCCCTAGGTTTCGGGTCGTCGTGTCTCCAATGGCGTTTGTTTCTTGGTACTTTTTAAGAGCCTCTTTGATTTCTTCAGCGATCACTTCGTTATTAAGCAGTGTACTGTTTAGCCTCCGTGTGTCTGTATTTTTTACAGATCGTTTCCTGTAATTGATATCTAGTGTCATGGCGTCGTGGTCGGAAAAGATACTTGATGCAATTTCAGTTTTCTTAAATTTACCAAGGCTTGATTTGTGAGCCAAGCTATGAGCTATCCTGGAGGATGTTCCGTGAGCCCTTGAGAAAAATGTGTATTCGGTTGTTTTCGGATGGAGTGTCCTATAACTCTCAATTAAGGGCGTCTTGTCTAATGCATCATTTAAAGCTTGTGTTTCCTTATGTATTTTCATTTTGGATGATCTGTCCATGGGTGAAAGTGGGGCGTTAAAGTCCCCTGCTATGAATGTGTTACTGTCGATTTCCCCTTTTATGGCTGTTAGTATTTGCCTTATGTATTGAGGTGCTACTATGCTGGGTGCATAAACATTTACAATTGTATCTTCTCCTTGGATCGATCCCTTGATCATTCTGTAGTGTCCCTCTTTGTCTCTTCTAATAGCCTTTATTCTAAAGTCTGTATTGTCTGGTATGAGAATTGCTACTCCAGCTTTGTTTTGGTTTCCATATGCATGGACTATCTTTTTCCATCCCCTTACTTTCAGTCTGTATGTTTCTCCAGGTCAAAGTGGGTCTCTTGTAGACAGCACATACATGGGTCTGGTTTTTGTATCCATTCGGCCAGTCGGTGTCTTCTGGTGGGAGCATTTTAATCCATTTACCTTTAAGGTAATTATCGATATGTATGTTCCTGTTCCCATTTTCTTAATTTTTGTTTTATAACAGCATCTTTATTGGGGTATAGTTGCTTTACAACTGGTGTGTTAGTTTCTGCTTTACAACAAAGTGAATCAGTTATACATATACATATGTTCCCATATCTCTTCCCTCTTGCGTCTCCCTCCCTCCCACCCTCCCTACCCCACCCCTCCAGGCGGTCACAAAGCACTGAGCTGATATCCCTCTGCTCTGCGGCTGCTTCCCGCTAGCTATCTACCTTACGTTTGCCAGTGTATGTATATATGTCCATGCCTCTCTCACGCTTTGTCACAGCTCACCCTTCCCCCTCCCCATAGCCTCAAGTCCGTGCTCCAGTAGGTCTGTGTCTTTATTCCTGTCTTACCCCTAGGCTCTTCACGACATTTTCCCCCCTTAAATTCCCTATATATGTCTTTGTCTTTGCATACGGTCTTTGTCTTTCTCGTTCTGACTTACTTCACGCTGTATGACAGGCTCTAGGTCCATCCACCTCATTACAAACAGCTCGATTTCGTTTCTTCCTACGGCTGAGTAATAGTCCATTGTATATATGTGCCACGTCTTCTTTATCCGTTCATCCTATGATGGGCACCTAGGTTGTTCCCATCTCCGGGCTATTGTAGCGCTGCAATGAACATTTTGGTACATGACTCCTTTTGAATTACGGTCTTCTCAGGGTATATGCCCAGTAGTGGGACTGCTGAGTCATATGGTAGTTCTGGTTGTCGTTTTTTTAAGGAACCTCCATACTGTTCTCCATAGTGGCTGTACCAATTCACATTCCCACCAGCAGTGCAGGGGTGTTCCCTTTTCTCCACACCCTCTCCAGCTTTTATTGTTTCTAGATTCTTTTTGATGATGGCCATTCTGAGTGGTGTGAGATGATATCTCATTGTAGTTTTGATTTGCGGTTCCCTAATGATTAATGATGTCGAGCATTCTTTCATGTGTTTGTTGGCCGTCTGTAGATCTTCTTTGGAGAAATGTCTCTTTAGGGCTTCTCTGCCCATTTTTGGATCGGGTTGTGTGTTTTTTTTGTTATTGAGCTGCATGAGCTGCTCGTAAATTTTGGAGATTGATACTTTGTCAGTTGCTTCATTGGCAAATGTTTTTCCCCCACTCTGAAGGTTGCCTTTTGGTCTTGTTTATGATCTCCTTTGCTGTGCCAAAGCTTTGAAGTTTCATTAGGTCCCATTTGTTTCCTTTTGTTTTTAGTTCCAGTTCTCTAGCCGGTGGGTCAAAAAGGCTCTTGCGGTGATTTATGTCGTAGCGTGTCCTGCCTATGTTTTCCCTCTAAGAGTGTGGTAGTTTCTGGCCCTACATTTAGGTCCTTAATCCGTCTGAAGCTTATTTTTGTGTCTGGTGTTAGGGAGTGATCTAATCTCATACTTTTACATGTGCCTGTCCAGTTTGCCCAGCACCACTTATTGAAGAGGCTGTCCTTTCTCCACTGTACATTCCTTCCTCCTTTATCAAAGACAAGGGGACCGTATATGTGCGTGGGTTTATCTCTGGGCTTTCCATCCTGCTCCACTGATCCTGCTCCATCTTTCTGTTTTGGTGCCAGTACCATACTGTCTTGAGTACTGTAGCTTTCTAGTATAGCCTGAAGTCAGGGAGCCTGATTCCTCCAGCTCCGTGTTTTGCGTTCCCCAAGATTGCTTTGGCCATTCGGGGTCTTTTGTGTTTTCATACAAACTGTGGCATTTTTTGTTCTAGTTCTGTGGAAAACGCCAGTGGTGGGTTGGTAGGGATTGCATCGAATCTGTAGCTTGCTTTGGGTAGTAGAGTCATTTTCACAATGTTGGTTGCTCCAATCCAAGAACATGGTCTATCTCGCCGTCTATTTGTATCAGCTTTAATTTCTTTCCACAGTGTCTTGTAAGTTATAAGATCTGCGTACAGCTCCTTTTGTCTCCTTAGGTAGGTTTACTCCTAGATATTTTATTCTTTTTGTTGCAATGGTAAGTGGGAGTGTTCTCTTGATTTCACTTTCAGATAGTTCCTCATTAGTGTAGAGGAATGCCAGAGATTTCTGTGCACTAAGTTTGTATTCTGCAACTTTACCAAATTCATTGATTAGCTCTAGTAGTTTTCTGGTGGCATCTTTAGGGTTCTCTATGTATAGTCAGCATCATGTCATCTGCAAACAGTGACAGCTTTACTTCTTCTTTTCCGATTTGGAGTCCTTTCATTTCCTTTTCTTCTCTGATGGCTGTGGCCAAAACTTCCAAAACTATAGTGAGCAAGAGCGGTGAGAGTGGGAAACCTTGTCTTGTCCCTGGTCTTCGTGGCAATGCTCTCAGTTTCTCACCATTGAGGATGACGTTGGCTGTGGGTTTGTCACACATGGCCTTTATTATGTTGAGGCACGTTCCCTCTACGCCTACTTTCTGCAGGGTTGTTAATCATAAATGGGTGCTGAATTTTGTCAAAAGCTTTCTCTGCATCTATTGAGATGATCCTATGGTTTTTCTCCTTCAATTTGTTAATGTGGCTTATCACATTGATTGCTTTGCGTATATTGAAGAATCCTTGCATTCCTGGAATAAAACCCCACTTGATCATGGTGTATGATCCTTTTTGAATGTGCCTGTCGGATTTTGTTTGCTAGTATTTTGTTGAGGATTTTTGCATCTACGGTCATCAGCGATACCGCCCTGCAGTTTTCTTTCTTTGTGACATCCGTGTCTGGTTTGGGTATCAAGTTGATGGTGGCCTCGAAGAACGAATTTGGGGGTGTTCCTCCCTCTGCTATATTTTGGAAGAGTTTGAGAAGGATAGGTGTTAGCCCTTCTCTAAATGTTTGATAGAATTCGCCTGTGAAGCCCTCTGGTCCTGGGCTCTTGTTTGTTGGAAGATTTTTAATCACAGTGTCAATTTCAGTGCTTGTGATTGGTCTGTTCCTATTTGCTATTTCTTCCTGATTCAGTCTTGGCAGGTTGTGCATTTCCAAGAATTTGTCCATTTCTTCCAGGTTGTCCACTTTCCTGGCACAGAATTTCTTGCAGTAATCGCTCATGATCTTTTGTATTTCTGCAGTGTCAGTTGTTACTTCTCCTTTTTCATTTGTAATTCTATCGATCTGAGTCTTCTCCCTTTTTTCCTTGATGAGTCTGGCTAACGGTTTATCTATTTTGTTTATCTTCTCAAAGAGCCAGCTTTTAGTTCTATTGATCTTTGCTATCGTTGCCTTCATTTCTTTTTCATTTATTTCTGACCTGATCTTTATGATTTCTTTCCTTCCGCTAACGTTGGGGTTTTTTTGGTTCCTCTCTCTCTAATTGCTTTAGGCGCAAGGTTAGGTTGTGTATTCGAGATGTTTCCTGTCTCTTAAGGTGGGCTTGTGTTGCTATAAACGTCCCTCTTAGAACTGCTTTTGCTGCATCCCCTAGGTTTCGGGTCGTCGTGTCTCCAATGGCGTTTGTTTCTTGGTACTTTTTAAGAGCCTCTTTGATTTCTTCAGCGATCACTTCGTTATTAAGCAGTGTACTGTTTAGCCTCCGTGTGTCTGTATTTTTTACAGATCGTTTCCTGTAATTGATATCTAGTGTCATGGCGTCGTGGTTGGAAAAGATACTTGATGCAATTTCAGTTTTCTTAAATTTACCAAGGCTTGATTTGTGAGCCAAGCTATGAGCTATCCTGGAGGATGTTCCGTGAGCCCTTGAGAAAAATGTGTATTCGGTTGTTTTCGGATGGAGTGTCCTATAACTCTCAATTAAGGGCGTCTTGTCTAATGCATCATTTAAAGCTTGTGTTTCCTTATGTATTTTCATTTTGGATGATCTGTCCATGGGTGAAAGTGGGGCGTTAAAGTCCCCTGCTATGAATGTGTTACTGTCGATTTCCCCTTTTATGGCTGTTAGTATTTGCCTTATGTATTGAGGTGCTACTATGCTGGGTGCATAAACATTTACAATTGTATCTTCTCCTTGGATCGATCCCTTGATCATTCTGTAGTGTCCCTCTTTGTCTCTTCTAATAGCCTTTATTCTAAAGTCTGTATTGTCTGGTATGAGAATTGCTACTCCAGCTTTGTTTTGGTTTCCATATGCATGGACTATCTTTTTGCATCCCCTTACTTTCAGTCTGTATGTTTCTCCAGGTCAAAGTGGGTCTCTTGTAGACAGCACATACATGGGTCTGGTTTTTGTATCCATTCGGCCAGTCGGTGTCTTCTGGTGGGAGCATTTTAATCCATTTACCTTTAAGGTAATTATCGATATGTATGTTCCTGTTCCCATTTTCTTAATTTTTGTTTTTTAACAGCATCTTTATTGGGGTATAGTTGCTTTACAACTGGTGTGTTAGTTTCTGCTTTACAACAAAGTGAATCAGTTATACATATACATATGTTCCCATATCTCTTCCCTCTTGCGTCTCCCTCCCTCCCACCCTCCCTACCCCACCCCTCCAGGCGGTCACAAAGCACTGAGCTGATATCCCTCTGCTCTGCGGCTGCTTCCCACTAGCTATCTACCTTACGTTTGCCAGTGTATGTATATATGTCCATGCCTCTCTCACGCTTTGTCACAGCTCACCCTTCCCCCTCCCCATAGCCTCAAGTCCGTGCTCCAGTAGGTCTGTGTCTTTATTCCTGTCTTACCCCTAGGCTCTTCACGACATTTTCCCCCCTTAAATTCCCTATATATGTCTTTGTCTTTGCATACGGTCTTTGTCTTTCTCGTTCTGACTTACTTCACGCTGTATGACAGGCTCTAGGTCCATCCACCTCATTACAAACAGCTCGATTTCGTTTCTTCCTATGGCTGAGTAATAGTCCATTGTATATATGTGCCACGTCTTCTTTGTCCGTTCATCCTATGATGGGCACCTAGGTTGTTCCCATCTCCGGGCTATTGTAGCGCTGCAATGAACATTTTGGTACATGACTCCTTTTGAATTACGGTCTTCTCAGGGTATATGCCCAGTAGTGGGACTGCTGAGTCATATGGTAGTTCTGGTTGTCGTTTTTTTAAGGAACCTCCATACTGTTCTCCATAGTGGCTGTACCAATTCACATTCCCACCAGCAGTGCAGGGGTGTTCCCTTTTCTCCACACCCTCTCCAGCTTTTATTGTTTCTAGATTCTTTTTGATGATGGCCATTCTGAGTGGTGTGAGATGATATCTCATTGTAGTTTTGATTTGCGGTTCCCTAATGATTAATGATGTCGAGCATTCTTTCATGTGTTTGTTGGCCGTCTGTAGATCTTCTTTGGAGAAATGTCTCTTTAGGGCTTCTCTGCCCATTTTTGGATCGGGTTGTGTGTTTTTTTTGTTATTGAGCTGCATGAGCTGCTCGTAAATTTTGGAGATTGATACTTTGTCAGTTGCTTCATTGGCAAATGTTTTTCCCCCACTCTGAAGGTTGCCTTTTGGTCTTGTTTATGATCTCCTTTGCTGTGCCAAAGCTTTGAAGTTTCATTAGGTCCCATTTGTTTCCTTTTGTTTTTAGTTCCAGTTCTCTAGCCGGTGGGTCAAAAAGGCTCTTGCGGTGATTTATGTCGTAGCGTGTCCTGCCTATGTTTTCCCTCTAAGAGTGTGGTAGTTTCTGGCCCTACATTTAGGTCCTTAATCCGTCTGAAGCTTATTTTTGTGTCTGGTGTTAGGGAGTGATCTAATCTCATACTTTTACATGTACCTGTCCAGTTTGCCCAGCACCACTTATTGAAGAGGCTGTCCTTTCTCCACTGTACATTCCTTCCTCCTTTATCAAAGACAAGGGGACCGTATATGTGCGTGGGTTTATCTCTGGGCTTTCCATCCTGCTCCACTGATCCTGCTCCATCTTTCTGTTTTGGTGCCAGTACCATACTGTCTTGAGTACTGTAGCTTTCTAGTATAGCCTGAAGTCAGGGAGCCTGATTCCTCCAGCTCCGTGTTTTGCGTTCCCCAAGATTGCTTTGGCCATTCGGGGTCTTTTGTGTTTTCATACAAACTGTGGCATTTTTTGTTCTAGTTCTGTGGAAAACGCCAGTGGTGGGTTGGTAGGGATTGCATCGAATCTGTAGCTTGCTTTGGGTAGTAGAGTCATTTTCACAATGTTGGTTGCTCCAATCCAAGAACATGGTCTATCTCGCCGTCTATTTGTATCAGCTTTAATTTCTTTCCACAGTGTCTTGTAAGTTATAAGATCTGCGTACAGCTCCTTTTGTCTCCTTAGGTAGGTTTACTCCTAGATATTTTATTCTTTTTGTTGCAATGGTAAGTGGGAGTGTTCTCTTGATTTCACTTTCAGATAGTTCCTCATTAGTGTAGAGGAATGCCAGAGATTTCTGTGCACTAAGTTTGTATCCTGCAACTTTACCAAATTCATTGATTAGCTCTAGTAGTTTTCTGGTGGCATCTTTAGGATTCTCTATGTATAGTCAGCATCATGTCATCTGCAAACAGTGACAGCTTTACTTCTTCTTTTCCGATTTGGAGTCCTTTCATTTCCTTTTCTTCTCTGATGGCTGTGGCCAAAACTTCCAAAACTATAGTGAGCAAGAGCGGTGAGAGTGGGAAACCTTGTCTTGTCCCTGGTCTTCGTGGCAATGCTCTCAGTTTCTCACCATTGAGGATGACGTTGGCTGTGGGTTTGTCACACATGGCCTTTATTATGTTGAGGCACGTTCCCTCTACGCCTACTTTCTGCAGGGTTGTTAATCATAAATGGGTGCTGAATTTTGTCAAAAGCTTTCTCTGCATCTATTGAGATGATCCTATGGTTTTTCTCCTTCAATTTGTTAATGTGGCTTATCACATTGATTGCTTTGCGTATATTGAAGAATCCTTGCATTCCTGGAATAAAACCCCACTTGATCATGGTGTATGATCCTTTTTGAATGTGCCTGTCGGATTTTGTTTGCTAGTATTTTGTTGAGGATTTTTGCATCTACGGTCATCAGCGATACCGCCCTGTAGTTTTCTTTCTTTGTGACATCCGTGTCTGGTTTGGGTATCAAGTTGATGGTGGCCTCGAAGAACGAATTTGGGGGTGTTCCTCCCTCTGCTATATTTTGGAAGAGTTTGAGAAGGATAGGTGTTAGCCCTTCTCTAAATGTTTGATAGAATTCGCCTGTGAAGCCCTCTGGTCCTGGGCTCTTGTTTGTTGGAAGATTTTTAATCACAGTGTCAATTTCAGTGCTTGTGATTGGTCTGTTCCTATTTGCTATTTCTTCCTGATTCAGTCTTGGCAGGTTGTGCATTTCCAAGAATTTGTCCATTTCTTCCAGGTTGTCCACTTTCCTGGCACAGAATTTCTTGCAGTAATCGCTCATGATCTTTTGTATTTCTGCAGTGTCAGTTGTTACTTCTCCTTTTTCATTTGTAATTCTATCGATCTGAGTCTTCTCCCTTTTTTCCTTGATGAGTCTGGCTAACGGTTTATCTATTTTGTTTATCTTCTCAAAGAGCCAGCTTTTAGTTCTATTGATCTTTGCTATCGTTGCCTTCATTTCTTTTTCATTTATTTCTGACCTGATCTTTATGATTTCTTTCCTTCCGCTAACGTTGGGGTTTTTTTGGTTCCTCTCTCTCTAATTGCTTTAGGCGCAAGGTTAGGTTGTGTATTCGAGATGTTTCCTGTCTCTTAAGGTGGGCTTGTGTTGCTATAAACGTCCCTCTTAGAACTGCTTTTGCTGCATCCCCTAGGTTTCGGGTCGTCGTGTCTCCAATGGCGTTTGTTTCTTGGTACTTTTTAAGAGCCTCTTTGATTTCTTCAGCGATCACTTCGTTATTAAGCAGTGTACTGTTTAGCCTCCGTGTGTCTGTATTTTTTACAGATCGTTTCCTGTAATTGATATCTAGTGTCATGGCGTCGTGGTCGGAAAAGATACTTGATGCAATTTCAGTTTTCTTAAATTTACCAAGGCTTGATTTGTGAGCCAAGCTATGAGCTATCCTGGAGGATGTTCCGTGAGCCCTTGAGAAAAATGTGTATTCGGTTGTTTTCGGATGGAGTGTCCTATAACTCTCAATTAAGGGCGTCTTGTCTAATGCATCATTTAAAGCTTGTGTTTCCTTATGTATTTTCATTTTGGATGATCTGTCCATGGGTGAAAGTGGGGCGTTAAAGTCCCCTGCTATGAATGTGTTACTGTCGATTTCCCCTTTTATGGCTGTTAGTATTTGCCTTATGTATTGAGGTGCTACTATGCTGGGTGCATAAACATTTACAATTGTATCTTCTCCTTGGATCGATCCCTTGATCATTCTGCAGTGTCCCTCTTTGTCTCTTCTAATAGCCTTTATTCTAAAGTCTGTATTGTCTGGTATGAGAATTGCTACTCCAGCTTTGTTTTGGTTTCCATATGCATGGACTATCTTTTTCCATCCCCTTACTTTCAGTCTGTATGTTTCTCCAGGTCAAAGTGGGTCTCTTGTAGACAGCACATACATGGGTCTGGTTTTTGTATCCATTCGGCCAGTCGGTGTCTTCTGGTGGGAGCATTTTAATCCATTTACCTTTAAGGTAATTATCGATATGTATGTTCCTGTTCCCATTTTCTTAATTTTTGTTTTTTAACAGCATCTTTATTGGGGTATAGTTGCTTTACAACTGGTGTGTTAGTTTCTGCTTTACAACAAAGTGAATCAGTTATACATATACATATGTTCCCATATCTCTTCCCTCTTGCGTCTCCCTCCCTCCCACCCTCCCTACCCCACCCCTCCAGGCGGTCACAAAGCACTGAGCTGATATCCCTCTGCTCTGCGGCTGCTTCCCGCTAGCTATCTACCTTACGTTTGCCAGTGTATGTATATATGTCCATGCCTCTCTCACGCTTTGTCACAGCTCACCCTTCCCCCTCCCCATAGCCTCAAGTCCGTGCTCCAGTAGGTCTGTGTCTTTATTCCTGTCTTACCCCTAGGCTCTTCACGACATTTTCCCCCCTTAAATTCCCTATATATGTCTTTGTCTTTGCATACGGTCTTTGTCTTTCTCGTTCTGACTTACTTCACGCTGTATGACAGGCTCTAGGTCCATCCACCTCATTACAAACAGCTCGATTTCGTTTCTTCCTATGGCTGAGTAATAGTCCATTGTATATATGTGCCACGTCTTCTTTGTCCGTTCATCCTATGATGGGCACCTAGGTTGTTCCCATCTCCGGGCTATTGTAGCGCTGCAATGAACATTTTGGTACATGACTCCTTTTGAATTACGGTCTTCTCAGGGTATATGCCCAGTAGTGGGACTGCTGAGTCATATGGTAGTTCTGGTTGTCGATTTTTTAAGGAACCTCCATACTGTTCTCCATAGTGGCTGTACCAATTCACATTCCCACCAGCAGTGCAGGGGTGTTCCCTTTTCTCCACACCCTCTCCAGCTTTTATTGTTTCTAGATTCTTTTTGATGATGGCCATTCTGAGTGGTGTGAGATGATATCTCATTGTAGTTTTGATTTGCGGTTCCCTAATGATTAATGATGTCGAGCATTCTTTCATGTGTTTGTTGGCCGTCTGTAGATCTTCTTTGGAGAAATGTCTCTTTAGGGCTTCTCTGCCCATTTTTGGATCGGGTTGTGTGTTTTTTTTGTTATTGAGCTGCATGAGCTGCTCGTAAATTTTGGAGATTGATACTTTGTCAGTTGCTTCATTGGCAAATGTTTTTCCCCCACTCTGAAGGTTGCCTTTTGGTCTTGTTTATGATCTCCTTTGCTGTGCCAAAGCTTTGAAGTTTCATTAGGTCCCATTTGTTTCCTTTTGTTTTTAGTTCCAGTTCTCTAGCCGGTGGGTCAAAAAGGCTCTTGCGGTGATTTATGTCGTAGCGTGTCCTGCCTATGTTTTCCCTCTAAGAGTGTGGTAGTTTCTGGCCCTACATTTAGGTCCTTAATCTGTCTGAAGCTTATTTTTGTGTCTGGTGTTAGGGAGTGATCTAATCTCATACTTTTACATGTACCTGTCCAGTTTGCCCAGCACCACTTATTGAAGAGGCTGTCCTTTCTCCACTGTACATTCCTTCCTCCTTTATCAAAGACAAGGGGACCGTATATGTGCGTGGGTTTATCTCTGGGCTTTCCATCCTGCTCCACTGATCCTGCTCCATCTTTCTGTTTTGGTGCCAGTACCATACTGTCTTGAGTACTGTAGCTTTCTAGTATAGTCTGAAGTCAGGGAGCCTGATTCCTCCAGCTCCGTGTTTTGCGTTCCCCAAGATTGCTTTGGCCATTCGGGGTCTTTTGTGTTTTCATACAAAGTGTGGCATTTTTTGTTCTAGTTCTGTGGAAAACGCCAGTGGTGGGTTGGTAGGGATTGCATCGAATCTGTAGCTTGCTTTGGGTAGTAGAGTCATTTTCACAATGTTGGTTGCTCCAATCCAAGAACATGGTCTATCTCGCCGTCTATTTGTATCAGCTTTAATTTCTTTCCACAGTGTCTTGTAAGTTATAAGATCTGCGTACAGCTCCTTTTGTCTCCTTAGGTAGGTTTACTCCTAGATATTTTATTCTTTTTGTTGCAATGGTAAGTGGGAGTGTTCTCTTGATTTCACTTTCAGATAGTTCCTCATTAGTGTAGAGGAATGCCAGAGATTTCTGTGCACTAAGTTTGTATCCTGCAACTTTACCAAATTCATTGATTAGCTCTAGTAGTTTTCTGGTGGCATCTTTAGGATTCTCTATGTATAGTCAGCATCACGTCATCTGCAAACAGTGACAGCTTTACTTCTTCTTTTCTGATTTGGAGTCCTTTCATTTCCTTTTCTTCTCTGATGGCTGTGGCCAAAACTTCCAAAACTATAGTGAGCAAGAGCGGTGAGAGTGGGAAACCTTGTCTTGTCCCTGGTCTTCGTGGCAATGCTCTCAGTTTCTCACCATTGAGGATGACGTTGGCTGTGGGTTTGTCACACATGGCCTTTATTATGTTGAGGCACGTTCCCTCTATGCCTACTTTCTGCAGGGTTGTTAATCATAAATGGGTGCTGAATTTTGTCAAAAGCTTTCTCTGCATCTATTGAGATGATCCTATGGTTTTTCTCCTTCAATTTGTTAATGTGGCTTATCACATTGATTGCTTTGCGTATATTGAAGAATCCTTGCATTCCTGGAATAAAACCCCACTTGATCATGGTGTATGATCCTTTTTGAATGTGCCTGTCGGATTTTGTTTGCTAGTATTTTGTTGAGGATTTTTGCATCTACGGTCATCAGCGATACCGCCCTGTAGTTTTCTTTCTTTGTGACATCCGTGTCTGGTTTGGGTATCAAGTTGATGGTGGCCTCGAAGAACGAATTTGGGGGTGTTCCTCCCTCTGCTATATTTTGGAAGAGTTTGAGAAGGATAGGTGTTAGCCCTTCTCTAAATGTTTGATAGAATTCGCCTGTGAAGCCCTCTGGTCCTGGGCTCTTGTTTGTTGGAAGATTTTTAATCACAGTGTCAATTTCAGTGCTTGTGATTGGTCTGTTCCTATTTGCTATTTCTTCCTGATTCAGTCTTGGCAGGTTGTGCATTTCCAAGAATTTGTCCATTTCTTCCAGGTTGTCCACTTTCCTGGCACAGAATTTCTTGCAGTAATCGCTCATGATCTTTTGTATTTCTGCAGTGTCAGTTGTTACTTCTCCTTTTTCATTTGTAATTCTATCGATCTGAGTCTTCTCCCTTTTTTCCTTGATGAGTCTGGCTAACGGTTTATCTATTTTGTTTATCTTCTCAAAGAGCCAGCTTTTAGTTCTGTTGATCTTTGCTATCGTTGCCTTCATTTCTTTTTCATTTATTTCTGACCTGATCTTTATGATTTCTTTCCTTCCGCTAACGTTGGGGTTTTTTTGGTTCCTCTCTCTCTAATTGCTTTAGGCGCAAGGTTAGGTTGTGTATTCGAGATGTTTCCTGTCTCTTAAGGTGGGCTTGTGTTGCTATAAACGTCCCTCTTAGAACTGCTTTTGCTGCATCCCCTAGGTTTCGGGTCGTCGTGTCTCCAATGGCGTTTGTTTCTTGGTACTTTTTAAGAGCCTCTTTGATTTCTTCAGCGATCACTTCGTTATTAAGCAGTGTACTGTTTAGCCTCCGTGTGTCTGTATTTTTTACAGATCGTTTCCTGTAATTGATATCTAGTGTCATGGCGTCGTGGTCGGAAAAGATACTTGATGCAATTTCAGTTTTCTTAAATTTACCAAGGCTTGATTTGTGAGCCAAGCTATGAGCTATCCTGGAGGATGTTCCGTGAGCCCTTGAGAAAAATGTGTATTCGGTTGTTTTCGGATGGAGTGTCCTATAACTCTCAATTAAGGGCGTCTTGTCTAATGCATCATTTAAAGCTTGTGTTTCCTTATGTATTTTCATTTTGGATGATCTGTCCATGGGTGAAAGTGGGGCGTTAAAGTCCCCTGCTATGAATGTGTTACTGTCGATTTCCCCTTTTATGGCTGTTAGCATTTGCCTTATGTATTGAGGTGCTACTATGCTGGGTGCATAAACATTTACAATTGTATCTTCTCCTTGGATCGATCCCTTGATCATTCTGCAGTGTCCCTCTTTTTCTCTTCTAATAGCCTTTATTCTAAAGTCTGTATTGTCTGGTATGAGAATTGCTACTCCAGCTTTGTTTTGGTTTCCATATGCATGGACTATCTTTTTCCATCCCCTTACTTTCAGTCTGTATGTTTCTCCAGGTCAAAGTGGGTCTCTTGTAGACAGCACACACATGGGTCTGGTTTTTGTATCCATTCGGCCAGTCGGTGTCTTCTGGTGGGAGCATTTTAATCCATTTACCTTTAAGGTAATTATCGATATGTATGTTCCTGTTCCCATTTTCTTAATTTTTGTTTTATAACAGCATCTTTATTGGGGTATAGTTGCTTTACAACTGGTGTGTTAGTTTCTGCTTTACAACAAAGTGAATCAGTTATACATATACATATGTTCCCATATCTCTTCCCTCTTGCGTCTCCCTCCCTCCCACCCTCCCTACCCCACCCCTCCAGGCGGTCACAAAGCACTGAGCTGATATCCCTCTGCT
Organism: Pseudorca crassidens; assembly: GCF_039906515.1. Classification (NCBI taxonomy): domain Eukaryota; kingdom Metazoa; phylum Chordata; class Mammalia; order Artiodactyla; family Delphinidae; genus Pseudorca; species Pseudorca crassidens. Next base: position 154,619,873 of record NC_090297.1, read on the forward strand.
CTGCGGCTGCTTCCCGCTAGCTATCTACCTTACGTTTGCCAGTGTATGTATATATGTCCATGCCTCTCTCACGCTTTGTCACAGCTCACCCTTCCCCCTCCCCATAGCCTCAAGTCCGTGCTCCAGTAGGTCTGTGTCTTTATTCCTGTCTTACCCCTAGGCTCTTCACGACATTTTCCCCCCTTAAATTCCCTATATATGTCTTTGTCTTTGCATACGGTCTTTGTCTTTCTCGTTCTGACTTACTTCACGCTGTATGACAGGCTCTAGGTCCATCCACCTCATTACAAACAGCTCGATTTCGTTTCTTCCTATGGCTGAGTAATAGTCCATTGTATATATGTGCCACGTCTTCTTTGTCCGTTCATCCTATGATGGGCACCTAGGTTGTTCCCATCTCCGGGCTATTGTAGCGCTGCAATGAACATTTTGGTACATGACTCCTTTTGAATTACGGTCTTCTCAGGGTATATGCCCAGTAGTGGGACTGCTGAGTCATATGGTAGTTCTGGTTGTCGATTTTTTAAGGAACCTCCATACTGTTCTCCATAGTGGCTGTACCAATTCACATTCCCACCAGCAGTGCAGGGGTGTTCCCTTTTCTCCACACCCTCTCCAGCTTTTATTGTTTCTAGATTCTTTTTGATGATGGCCATTCTGAGTGGTGTGAGATGATATCTCATTGTAGTTTTGATTTGCGGTTCCCTAATGATTAATGATGTCGAGCATTCTTTCATGTGTTTGTTGGCCGTCTGTAGATCTTCTTTGGAGAAATGTCTCTTTAGGGCTTCTCTGCCCATTTTTGGATCGGGTTGTGTGTTTTTTTTGTTATTGAGCTGCATGAGCTGCTCGTAAATTTTGGAGATTGATACTTTGTCAGTTGCTTCATTGGCAAATGTTTTTCCCCCACTCTGAAGGTTGCCTTTTGGTCTTGTTTATGATCTCCTTTGCTGTGCCAAAGCTTTGAAGTTTCATTAGGTCCCATTTGTTTCCTTTTGTTTTTAGTTCCAGTTCTCTAGCCGGTGGGTCAAAAAGGCTCTTGCGGTGATTTATGTCGTAGCGTGTCCTGCCTATGTTTTCCCTCTAAGAGTGTGGTAGTTTCTGGCCCTACATTTAGGTCCTTAATCTGTCTGAAGCTTATTTTTGTGTCTGGTGTTAGGGAGTGATCTAATCTCATACTTTTACATGTACCTGTCCAGTTTGCCCAGCACCACTTATTGAAGAGGCTGTCCTTTCTCCACTGTACATTCCTTCCTCCTTTATCAAAGACAAGGGGACCGTATATGTGCGTGGGTTTATCTCTGGGCTTTCCATCCTGCTCCACTGATCCTGCTCCATCTTTCTGTTTTGGTGCCAGTACCATACTGTCTTGAGTACTGTAGCTTTCTAGTATAGTCTGAAGTCAGGGAGCCTGATTCCTCCAGCTCCGTGTTTTGCGTTCCCCAAGATTGCTTTGGCCATTCGGGGTCTTTTGTGTTTTCATACAAAGTGTGGCATTTTTTGTTCTAGTTCTGTGGAAAACGCCAGTGGTGGGTTGGTAGGGATTGCATCGAATCTGTAGCTTGCTTTGGGTAGTAGAGTCATTTTCACAATGTTGGTTGCTCCAATCCAAGAACATGGTCTATCTCGCCGTCTATTTGTATCAGCTTTAATTTCTTTCCACAGTGTCTTGTAAGTTATAAGATCTGCGTACAGCTCCTTTTGTCTCCTTAGGTAGGTTTACTCCTAGATATTTTATTCTTTTTGTTGCAATGGTAAGTGGGAGTGTTCTCTTGATTTCACTTTCAGATAGTTCCTCATTAGTGTAGAGGAATGCCAGAGATTTCTGTGCACTAAGTTTGTATCCTGCAACTTTACCAAATTCATTGATTAGCTCTAGTAGTTTTCTGGTGGCATCTTTAGGATTCTCTATGTATAGTCAGCATCACGTCATCTGCAAACAGTGACAGCTTTACTTCTTCTTTTCTGATTTGGAGTCCTTTCATTTCCTTTTCTTCTCTGATGGCTGTGGCCAAAACTTCCAAAACTATAGTGAGCAAGAGCGGTGAGAGTGGGAAACCTTGTCTTGTCCCTGGTCTTCGTGGCAATGCTCTCAGTTTCTCACCATTGAGGATGACGTTGGCTGTGGGTTTGTCACACATGGCCTTTATTATGTTGAGGCACGTTCCCTCTACGCCTACTTTCTGCAGGGTTGTTAATCATAAATGGGTGCTGAATTTTGTCAAAAGCTTTCTCTGCATCTATTGAGATGATCCTATGGTTTTTCTCCTTCAATTTGTTAATGTGGCTTATCACATTGATTGCTTTGCGTATATTGAAGAATCCTTGCATTCCTGGAATAAAACCCCACTTGATCATGGTGTATGATCCTTTTTGAATGTGCCTGTCGGATTTTGTTTGCTAGTATTTTGTTGAGGATTTTTGCATCTACGGTCATCAGCGATACCGCCCTGTAGTTTTCTTTCTTTGTGACATCCGTGTCTGGTTTGGGTATCAAGTTGATGGTGGCCTCGAAGAACGAATTTGGGGGTGTTCCTCCCTCTGCTATATTTTGGAAGAGTTTGAGAAGGATAGGTGTTAGCCCTTCTCTAAATGTTTGATAGAATTCGCCTGTGAAGCCCTCTGGTCCTGGGCTCTTGTTTGTTGGAAGATTTTTAATCACAGTGTCAATTTCAGTGCTTGTGATTGGTCTGTTCCTATTTGCTATTTCTTCCTGATTCAGTCTTGGCAGGTTGTGCATTTCCAAGAATTTGTCCATTTCTTCCAGGTTGTCCACTTTCCTGGCACAGAATTTCTTGCAGTAATCGCTCATGATCTTTTGTATTTCTGCAGTGTCAGTTGTTACTTCTCCTTTTTCATTTGTAATTCTATCGATCTGAGTCTTCTCCCTTTTTTCCTTGATGAGTCTGGCTAACGGTTTATCTATTTTGTTTATCTTCTCAAAGAGCCAGCTTTTAGTTCTGTTGATCTTTGCTATCGTTGCCTTCATTTCTTTTTCATTTATTTCTGACCTGATCTTTATGATTTCTTTCCTTCCGCTAACGTTGGGGTTTTTTTGGTTCCTCTCTCTCTAATTGCTTTAGGCGCAAGGTTAGGTTGTGTATTCGAGATGTTTCCTGTCTCTTAAGGTGGGCTTGTGTTGCTATAAACGTCCCTCTTAGAACTGCTTTTGCTGCATCCCCTAGGTTTCGGGTCGTCGTGTCTCCAATGGCGTTTGTTTCTTGGTACTTTTTAAGAGCCTCTTTGATTTCTTCAGCGATCACTTCGTTATTAAGCAGTGTACTGTTTAGCCTCCGTGTGTCTGTATTTTTTACAGATCGTTTCCTGTAATTGATATCTAGTGTCATGGCGTCGTGGTCGGAAAAGATACTTGATGCAATTTCAGTTTTCTTAAATTTACCAAGGCTTGATTTGTGAGCCAAGCTATGAGCTATCCTGGAGGATGTTCCGTGAGCCCTTGAGAAAAATGTGTATTCGGTTGTTTTCGGATGGAGTGTCCTATAACTCTCAATTAAGGGCGTCTTGTCTAATGCATCATTTAAAGCTTGTGTTTCCTTATGTATTTTCATTTTGGATGATCTGTCCATGGGTGAAAGTGGGGCGTTAAAGTCCCCTGCTATGAATGTGTTACTGTCGATTTCCCCTTTTATGGCTGTTAGCATTTGCCTTATGTATTGAGGTGCTACTATGCTGGGTGCATAAACATTTACAATTGTATCTTCTCCTTGGATCGATCCCTTGATCATTCTGCAGTGTCCCTCTTTTTCTCTTCTAATAGCCTTTATTCTAAAGTCTGTATTGTCTGGTATGAGAATTGCTACTCCAGCTTTGTTTTGGTTTCCATATGCATGGACTATCTTTTTCCATCCCCTTACTTTCAGTCTGTATGTTTCTCCAGGTCAAAGTGGGTCTCTTGTAGACAGCACACACATGGGTCTGGTTTTTGTATCCATTCGGCCAGTCGGTGTCTTCTGGTGGGAGCATTTTAATCCATTTACCTTTAAGGTAATTATCGATATGTATGTTCCTGTTCCCATTTTCTTAATTTTTGTTTTTTAACAGCATCTTTATTGGGGTATAGTTGCTTTACAACTGGTGTGTTAGTTTCTGCTTTACAACAAAGTGAATCAGTTATACATATACATATGTTCCCATATCTCTTCCCTCTTGCGTCTCCCTCCCTCCCACCCTCCCTACCCCACCCCTCCAGGCGGTCACAAAGCACTGAGCTGATATCCCTCTGCTCTGCGGCTGCTTCCCGCTAGCTATCTACCTTACATTTGCCAGTGTATGTATATATGTCCATGCCTCTCTCACGCTTTGTCACAGCTCACCCTTCCCCCTCCCCATAGCCTCAAGTCCGTGCTCCAGTAGGTCTGTGTCTTTATTCCTGTCTTACCCCTAGGCTCTTCACGACATTTTCCCCCCTTAAATTCCCTATATATGTCTTTGTCTTTGCATACGGTCTTTGTCTTTCTCGTTCTGACTTACTTCACGCTGTATGACAGGCTCTAGGTCCATCCACCTCATTACAAACAGCTCGATTTCGTTTCTTCCTACGGCTGAGTAATAGTCCATTGTATATATGTGCCACGTCTTCTTTATCCGTTCATCCTATGATGGGCACCTAGGTTGTTCCCATCTCCGGGCTATTGTAGCGCTGCAATGAACATTTTGGTACATGACTCCTTTTGAATTACGGTCTTCTCAGGGTATATGCCCAGTAGTGGGACTGCTGAGTCATATGGTAGTTCTGGTTGTCGTTTTTTTAAGGAACCTCCATACTGTTCTCCATAGTGGCTGTACCAATTCACATTCCCACCAGCAGTGCAGGGGTGTTCCCTTTTCTCCACACCCTCTCCAGCTTTTATTGTTTCTAGATTCTTTTTGATGATGGCCATTCTGAGTGGTGTGAGATGATATCTCATTGTAGTTTTGATTTGCGGTTCCCTAATGATTAATGATGTCGAGCATTCTTTCATGTGTTTGTTGGCCGTCTGTAGATCTTCTTTGGAGAAATGTCTCTTTAGGGCTTCTCTGCCCATTTTTGGATCGGGTTGTGTGTTTTTTTTGTTATTGAGCTGCATGAGCTGCTCGTAAATTTTGGAGATTGATACTTTGTCAGTTGCTTCATTGGCAAATGTTTTTCCCCCACTCTGAAGGTTGCCTTTTGGTCTTGTTTATGATCTCCTTTGCTGTGCCAAAGCTTTGAAGTTTCATTAGGTCCCATTTGTTTCCTTTTGTTTTTAGTTCCAGTTCTCTAGCCGGTGGGTCAAAAAGGCTCTTGCGGTGATTTATGTCGTAGCGTGTCCTGCCTATGTTTTCCCTCTAAGAGTGTGGTAGTTTCTGGCCCTACATTTAGGTCCTTAATCCGTCTGAAGCTTATTTTTGTGTCTGGTGTTAGGGAGTGATCTAATCTCATACTTTTACATGTACCTGTCCAGTTTGCCCAGCACCACTTATTGAAGAGGCTGTCCTTTCTCCACTGTACATTCCTTCCTCCTTTATCAAAGACAAGGGGACCGTATATGTGCGTGGGTTTATCTCTGGGCTTTCCATCCTGCTCCACTGATCCTGCTCCATCTTTCTGTTTTGGTACCAGTACCATACTGTCTTGAGTACTGTAGCTTTCTAGTATAGCCTGAAGTCAGGGAGCCTGATTCCTCCAGCTCCGTGTTTTGCGTTCCCCAAGATTGCTTTGGCCATTCGGGGTCTTTTGTGTTTTCATACAAACTGTGGCATTTTTTGTTCTAGTTCTGTGGAAAACGCCAGTGGTGGGTTGGTAGGGATTGCATCGAATCTGTAGCTTGCTTTGGGTAGTAGAGTCATTTTCACAATGTTGGTTGCTCCAATCCAAGAACATGGTCTATCTCGCCGTCTATTTGTATCAGCTTTAATTTCTTTCCACAGTGTCTTGTAAGTTATAAGATCTGCGTACAGCTCCTTTTGTCTCCTTAGGTAGGTTTACTCCTAGATATTTTATTCTTTTTGTTGCAATGGTAAGTGGCAGTATTCTCTTGATTTCACTTTCAGATAGTTCCTCATTAGTGTAGAGGAATGCCAGAGATTTCTGTGCACTAAGTTTGTATCCTGCAACTTTACCAAATTCATTGATTAGCTCTAGTAGTTTTCTGGTGGCATCTTTAGGGTTCTCTATGTATAGTCAGCATCATGTCATCTGCAAAGAGTGACAGCTTTACTTCTTCTTTTCCGATTTGGAGTCCTTTCATTTCCTTTTCTTCTCTGATGGCTGTGGCCAAAACTTCCAAAACTATAGTGAGCAAGAGCGGTGAGAGTGGGAAACCTTGTCTTGTCCCTGGTCTTCGTGGCAATGCTCTCAGTTTCTCACCATTGAGGATGACGTTGGCTGTGGGTTTGTCACACATGGCCTTTATTATGTTGAGGCACGTTCCCTCTACGCCTACTTTCTGCAGGGTTGTTAATCATAAATGGGTGCTGAATTTTGTCAAAAGCTTTCTCTGCATCTATTGAGATGATCCTATGGTTTTTCTCCTTCAATTTGTTAATGTGGCTTATCACATTGATTGCTTTGCGTATATTGAAGAATCCTTGCATTCCTGGAATAAAACCCCACTTGATCATGGTGTATGATCCTTTTTGAATGTGCCTGTCGGATTTTGTTTGCTAGTATTTTGTTGAGGATTTTTGCATCTACGGTCATCAGCGATACCGCCCTGTAGTTTTCTTTCTTTGTGACATCCGTGTCTGGTTTGGGTATCAAGTTGATGGTGGCCTCGAAGAACGAATTTGGGGGTGTTCCTCCCTCTGCTATATTTTGGAAGAGTTTGAGAAGGATAGGTGTTAGCCCTTCTCTAAATGTTTGATAGAATTCGCCTGTGAAGCCCTCTGGTCCTGGGCTCTTGTTTGTTGGAAGATTTTTAATCACAGTGTCAATTTCAGTGCTTGTGATTGGTCTGTTCCTATTTGCTATTTCTTCCTGATTCAGTCTTGGCAGGTTGTGCATTTCCAAGAATTTGTCCATTTCTTCCAGGTTGTCCACTTTCCTGGCACAGAATTTCTTGCAGTAATCGCTCATGATCTTTTGTATTTCTGCAGTGTCTGTTGTTACTTCTCCTTTTTCATTTGTAATTCTATCGATCTGAGTCTTCTCCCTTTTTTCCTTGATGAGTCTGGCTAACGGTTTATCTATTTTGTTTATCTTCTCAAAGAGCCAGCTTTTAGTTCTATTGATCTTTGCTATCGTTGCCTTCATTTCTTTTTCATTTATTTCTGACCTGATCTTTATGATTTCTTTCCTTCCGCTAACGTTGGGGTTTTTTTGGTTCCTCTCTCTCTAATTGCTTTAGGCGCAAGGTTAGGTTGTGTATTCGAGATGTTTCCTGTCTCTTAAGGTGGGCTTGTGTTGCTATAAACGTCCCTCTTAGAACTGCTTTTGCTGCATCCCCTAGGTTTCGGGTCGTCGTGTCTCCAATGGCGTTTGTTTCTTGGTACTTTTTAAGAGCCTCTTTGATTTCTTCAGCGATCACTTCGTTATTAAGCAGTGTACTGTTTAGCCTCCGTGTGTCTGTATTTTTTACAGATCGTTTCCTGTAATTGATATCTAGTGTCATGGCGTCGTGGTCGGAAAAGATACTTGATGCAATTTCAGTTTTCTTAAATTTACCAAGGCTTGATTTGTGAGCCAAGCTATGAGCTATCCTGGAGGATGTTCCGTGAGCCCTTGAGAAAAATGTGTATTCGGTTGTTTTCGGATGGAGTGTCCTATAACTCTCAATTAAGGACGTCTTGTCTAATGCATCATTTAAAGCTTGTGTTTCCTTATGTATTTTCATTTTGGATGATCTGTCCATGGGTGAAAGTGGGGCGTTAAAGTCCCCTGCTATGAATGTGTTACTGTCGATTTCCCCTTTTATGGCTGTTAGTATTTGCCTTATGTATTGAGGTGCTACTATGCTGGGTGCATAAACATTTACAATTGTATCTTCTCCTTGGATCGATCCCTTGATCATTCTGTAGTGTCCCTCTTTGTCTCTTCTAATAGCCTTTATTCTAAAGTCTGTATTGTCTGGTATGAGAATTGCTACTCCAGCTTTGTTTTGGTTTCCATATGCATGGACTATCTTTTTCCATCCCCTTACTTTCAGTCTGTATGTTTCTCCAGGTCAAAGTGGGTCTCTTGTAGACAGCACATACATGGGTCTGGTTTTTGTATCCATTCGGCCAGTCGGTGTCTTCTGGTGGGAGCATTTTAATCCATTTACCTTTAAGGTAATTATCGATATGTATGTTCCTGTTCCCATTTTCTTAATTTTTGTTTTTTAACAGCATCTTTATTGGGGTATAGTTGCTTTACAACTGGTGTGTTAGTTTCTGCTTTACAACAAAGTGAATCAGTTATACATATACATATGTTCCCATATCTCTTCCCTCTTGCGTCTCCCTCCCTCCCACCCTCCCTACCCCACCCCTCCAGGCGGTCACAAAGCACTGAGCTGATATCCCTCTGCTCTGCGGCTGCTTCCCGCTAGCTATCTACCTTACGTTTGCCAGTGTATGTATATATGTCCATGCCTCTCTCACGCTTTGTCACAGCTCACCCTTCCCCCTCCCCATAGCCTCAAGTCCGTGCTCCAGTAGGTCTGTGTCTTTATTCCTGTCTTACCCCTAGGCTCTTCACGACATTTTCCCCCCTTAAATTCCCTATATATGTCTTTGTCTTTGCATACGGTCTTTGTCTTTCTCGTTCTGACTTACTTCACGCTGTATGACAGGCTCTAGGTCCATCCACCTCATTACAAACAGCTCGATTTCGTTTCTTCCTATGGCTGAGTAATAGTCCATTGTATATATATGCCACGTCTTCTTTATCCGTTCATCCTATGATGGGCACCTAGGTTGTTCCCATCTCCGGGCTATTGTAGCGCTGCAATGAACATTTTGGTACATGACTCCTTTTGAATTACGGTCTTCTCAGGGTATATGCCCAGTAGTGGGACTGCTGAGTCATATGGTAGTTCTGGTTGTCGTTTTTTTAAGGAACCTCCATACTGTTCTCCATAGTGGCTGTACCAATTCACATTCCCACCAGCAGTGCAGGGGTGTTCCCTTTTCTCCACACCCTCTCCAGCTTTTATTGTTTCTAGATTCTTTTTGATGATGGCCATTCTGAGTGGTGTGAGATGATATCTCATTGTAGTTTTGATTTGCGGTTCCCTAATGATTAATGATGTCGAGCATTCTTTCATGTGTTTGTTGGCCGTCTGTAGATCTTCTTTGGAGAAATGTCTCTTTAGGGCTTCTCTGCCCATTTTTGGATCGGGTTGTGTGTTTTTTTTGTTATTGAGCTGCATGAGCTGCTCGTAAATTTTGGAGATTGATACTTTGTCAGTTGCTTCATTGGCAAATGTTTTTCCCCCACTCTGAAGGTTGCCTTTTGGTCTTGTTTATGATCTCCTTTGCTGTGCCAAAGCTTTGAAGTTTCATTAGGTCCCATTTGTTTCCTTTTGTTTTTAGTTCCAGTTCTCTAGCCGGTGGGTCAAAAAGGCTCTTGCGGTGATTTATGTCGTAGCGTGTCCTGCCTATGTTTTCCCTCTAAGAGTGTGGTAGTTTCTGGCCCTACATTTAGGTCCTTAATCCGTCTGAAGCTTATTTTTGTGTCTGGTGTTAGGGAGTGATCTAATCTCATACTTTTACATGTACCTGTCCAGTTTGCCCAGCACCACTTATTGAAGAGGCTGTCCTTTCTCCACTGTACATTCCTTCCTCCTTTATCAAAGACAAGGGGACCGTATATGTGCGTGGGTTTATCTCTGGGCTTTCCATCCTGCTCCACTGATCCTGATCCATCTTTCTGTTTTGGTGCCAGTACCATACTGTCTTGAGTACTGTAGCTTTCTAGTATAGCCTGAAGTCAGGGAGCCTGATTCCTCCAGCTCCGTGTTTTGCGTTCCCCAAGATTGCTTTGGCCATTCGGGGTCTTTTGTGTTTTCATACAAACTGTGGCATTTTTTGTTCTAGTTCTGTGGAAAACGCCAGTGGTGGGTTGGTAGGGATTGCATCGAATCTGTAGCTTGCTTTGGGTAGTAGAGTCATTTTCACAATGTTGGTTGCTCCAATCCAAGAACATGGTCTATCTCGCCGTCTATTTGTATCAGCTTTAATTTCTTTCCACAGTGTCTTGTAAGTTATAAGATCTGCGTACAGCTCCTTTTGTCTCCTTAGGTAGGTTTACTCCTAGATATTTTATTCTTTTTGTTGCAATGGTAAGTGGGAGTGTTCTCTTGATTTCACTTTCAGATAGTTCCTCATTAGTGTAGAGGAATGCCAGAGATTTCTGTGCACTAAGTTTGTATCCTGCAACTTTACCAAATTCATTGATTAGCTCTAGTAGTTTTCTGGTGGCATCTTTAGGGTTCTCTATGTATAGTCAGCATCATGTCATCTGCAAACAGTGACAGCTTTACTTCTTCTTTTCCGATTTGGAGTCCTTTCATTTCCTTTTCTTCTCTGATGGCTGTGGCCAAAACTTCCAAAACTATAGTGAGCAAGAGCGGTGAGAGTGGGAAACCTTGTCTTGTCCCTGGTCTTCGTGGCAATGCTCTCAGTTTCTCACCATTGAGGATGACGTTGGCTGTGGGTTTGTCACACATGGCCTTTATTATGTTGAGGCACGTTCCCTCTACGCCTACTTTCTGCAGGGTTGTTAATCATAAATGGGTGCTGAATTTTGTCAAAAGCTTTCTCTGCATCTATTGAGATGATCCTATGGTTTTTCTCCTTCAATTTGTTAATGTGGCTTATCACATTGATTGCTTTGCGTATATTGAAGAATCCTTGCATTCCTGGAATAAAACCCCACTTGATCATGGTGTATGATCCTTTTTGAATGTGCCTGTCGGATTTTGTTTGCTAGTATTTTGTTGAGGATTTTTGCATCTACGGTCATCAGCGATACCGCCCTGTAGTTTTCTTTCTTTGTGACATCCGTGTCTGGTTTGGGTATCAAGTTGATGGTGGCCTCGAAGAACGAATTTGGGGGTGTTCCTCCCTCTGCTATATTTTGGAAGAGTTTGAGAAGGATAGGTGTTAGCCCTTCTCTAAATGTTTGATAGAATTCGCCTGTGAAGCCCTCTGGTCCTGGGCTCTTGTTTGTTGGAAGATTTTTAATCACAGTGTCAATTTCAGTGCTTGTGATTGGTCTGTTCCTATTTGCTATTTCTTCCTGATTCAGTCTTGGCAGGTTGTGCATTTCCAAGAATTTGTCCATTTCTTCCAGGTTGTCCACTTTCCTGGCACAGAATTTCTTGCAGTAATCGCTCATGATCTTTTGTATTTCTGCAGTGTCAGTTGTTACTTCTCCTTTTTCATTTGTAATTCTATCGATCTGAGTCTTCTCCCTTTTTTCCTTGATGAGTCTGGCTAACGGTTTATCTATTTTGTTTATCTTCTCAAAGAGCCAGCTTTTAGTTCTGTTGATCTTTGCTATCGTTGCCTTCATTTCTTTTTCATTTATTTCTGACCTGATCTTTATGATTTCTTTCCTTCCGCTAACGTTGGGGTTTTTTTGGTTCCTCTCTCTCTAATTGCTTTAGGCGCAAGGTTAGGTTGTGTATTCGAGATGTTTCCTGTCTCTTAAGGTGGGCTTGTGTTGCTATAAACGTCCCTCTTAGAACTGCTTTTGCTGCATCCCCTAGGTTTCGGGTCGTCGTGTCTCCAATGGCGTTTGTTTCTTGGTACTTTTTAAGAGCCTCTTTGATTTCTTCAGCGATCACTTCGTTATTAAGCAGTGTACTGTTTAGCCTCCGTGTGTCTGTATTTTTTACAGATCGTTTCCTGTAATTGATATCTAGTGTCATGGCGTCGTGGTCGGAAAAGATACTTGATGCAATTTCAGTTTTCTTAAATTTACCAAGGCTTGATTTGTGAGCCAAGCTATGAGCTATCCTGGAGGATGTTCCGTGAGCCCTTGAGAAAAATGTGTATTCGGTTGTTTTCGGATGGAGTGTCCTATAACTCTCAATTAAGGGCGTCTTGTCTAATGCATCATTTAAAGCTTGTGTTTCCTTATGTATTTTCATTTTGGATGATCTGTCCATGGGTGAAAGTGGGGCGTTAAAGTCCCCTGCTATGAATGTGTTACTGTCGATTTCCCCTTTTATGGCTGTTAGTATTTGCCTTATGTATTGAGGTGCTACTATGCTGGGTGCATAAACATTTACAATTGTATCTTCTCCTTGGATCGATCCCTTGATCATTCTGTAGTGTCCCTCTTTGTCTCTTCTAATAGCCTTTATTCTAAAGTCTGTATTGTCTGGTATGAGAATTGCTACTCCAGCTTTGTTTTGGTTTCCATATGCATGGACTATCTTTTTCCATCCCCTTACTTTCAGTCTGTATGTTTCTCCAGGTCAAAGTGGGTCTCTTGTAGACAGCACATACATGGGTCTGGTTTTTGTATCCATTCGGCCAGTCGGTGTCTTCTGGTGGGAGCATTTTAATCCATTTACCTTTAAGGTAATTATCGATATGTATGTTCCTGTTCCCATTTTCTTAATTTTTGTTTTATAACAGCATCTTTATTGGGGTATAGTTGCTTTACAACTGGTGTGTTAGTTTCTGCTTTACAACAAAGTGAATCAGTTATACATATACATATGTTCCCATATCTCTTCCCTCTTGCGTCTCCCTCCCTCCCACCCTCCCTACCCCACCCCTCCAGGCGGTCACAAAGCACTGAGCTGATATCCCTCTGCTCTGCGGCTGCTTCCCGCTAGCTATCTACCTTACATTTGCCAGTGTATGTATATATGTCCATGCCTCTCTCACGCTTTGTCACAGCTCACCCTTCCCCCTCCCCATAGCCTCAAGTCCGTGCTCCAGTAGGTCTGTGTCTTTATTCCTGTCTTACCCCTAGGCTCTTCACGACATTTTCCCCCCTTAAATTCCCTATATATGTCTTTGTCTTTGCATACGGTCTTTGTCTTTCTCGTTCTGACTTACTTCACGCTGTATGACAGGCTCTAGGTCCATCCACCTCATTACAAACAGCTCGATTTCGTTTCTTCCTACGGCTGAGTAATAGTCCATTGTATATATGTGCCACGTCTTCTTTATCCGTTCATCCTATGATGGGCACCTAGGTTGTTCCCATCTCCGGGCTATTGTAGCGCTGCAATGAACATTTTGGTACATGACTCCTTTTGAATTACGGTCTTCTCAGGGTATATGCCCAGTAGTGGGACTGCTGAGTCATATGGTAGTTCTGGTTGTCGTTTTTTTAAGGAACCTCCATACTGTTCTCCATAGTGGCTGTACCAATTCACATTCCCACCAGCAGTGCAGGGGTGTTCCCTTTTCTCCACACCCTCTCCAGCTTTTATTGTTTCTAGATTCTTTTTGATGATGGCCATTCTGAGTGGTGTGAGATGATATCTCATTGTAGTTTTGATTTGCGGTTCCCTAATGATTAATGATGTCGAGCATTCTTTCATGTGTTTGTTGGCCGTCTGTAGATCTTCTTTGGAGAAATGTCTCTTTAGGGCTTCTCTGCCCATTTTTGGATCGGGTTGTGTGTTTTTTTTGTTATTGAGCTGCATGAGCTGCTCGTAAATTTTGGAGATTGATACTTTGTCAGTTGCTTCATTGGCAAATGTTTTTCCCCCACTCTGAAGGTTGCCTTTTGGTCTTGTTTATGATCTCCTTTGCTGTGCCAAAGCTTTGAAGTTTCATTAGGTCCCATTTGTTTCCTTTTGTTTTTAGTTCCAGTTCTCTAGCCGGTGGGTCAAAAAGGCTCTTGCGGTGATTTATGTCGTAGCGTGTCCTGCCTATGTTTTCCCTCTAAGAGTGTGGTAGTTTCTGGCCCTACATTTAGGTCCTTAATCCGTCTGAAGCTTATTTTTGTGTCTGGTGTTAGGGAGTGATCTAATCTCATACTTTTACATGTACCTGTCCAGTTTGCCCAGCACCACTTATTGAAGAGGCTGTCCTTTCTCCACTGTACATTCCTTCCTCCTTTATCAAAGACAAGGGGACCGTATATGTGCGTGGGTTTATCTCTGGGCTTTCCATCCTGCTCCACTGATCCTGCTCCATCTTTCTGTTTTGGTACCAGTACCATACTGTCTTGAGTACTGTAGCTTTCTAGTATAGCCTGAAGTCAGGGAGCCTGATTCCTCCAGCTCCGTGTTTTGCGTTCCCCAAGATTGCTTTGGCCATTCGGGGTCTTTTGTGTTTTCATACAAACTGTGGCATTTTTTGTTCTAGTTCTGTGGAAAACGCCAGTGGTGGGTTGGTAGGGATTGCATCGAATCTGTAGCTTGCTTTGGGTAGTAGAGTCATTTTCACAATGTTGGTTGCTCCAATCCAAGAACATGGTCTATCTCGCCGTCTATTTGTATCAGCTTTAATTTCTTTCCACAGTGTCTTGTAAGTTATAAGATCTGCGTACAGCTCCTTTTGTCTCCTTAGGTAGGTTTACTCCTAGATATTTTATTCTTTTTGTTGCAATGGTAAGTGGCAGTATTCTCTTGATTTCACTTTCAGATAGTTCCTCATTAGTGTAGAGGAATGCCAGAGATTTCTGTGCACTAAGTTTGTATCCTGCAACTTTACCAAATTCATTGATTAGCTCTAGTAGTTTTCTGGTGGCATCTTTAGGGTTCTCTATGTATAGTCAGCATCATGTCATCTGCAAAGAGTGACAGCTTTACTTCTTCTTTTCCGATTTGGAGTCCTTTCATTTCCTTTTCTTCTCTGATGGCTGTGGCCAAAACTTCCAAAACTATAGTGAGCAAGAGCGGTGAGAGTGGGAAACCTTGTCTTGTCCCTGGTCTTCGTGGCAATGCTCTCAGTTTCTCACCATTGAGGATGACGTTGGCTGTGGGTTTGTCACACATGGCCTTTATTATGTTGAGGCACGTTCCCTCTACGCCTACTTTCTGCAGGGTTGTTAATCATAAATGGGTGCTGAATTTTGTCAAAAGCTTTCTCTGCATCTATTGAGATGATCCTATGGTTTTTCTCCTTCAATTTGTTAATGTGGCTTATCACATTGATTGCTTTGCGTATATTGAAGAATCCTTGCATTCCTGGAATAAAACCCCACTTGATCATGGTGTATGATCCTTTTTGAATGTGCCTGTCGGATTTTGTTTGCTAGTATTTTGTTGAGGATTTTTGCATCTACGGTCATCAGCGATACCGCCCTGTAGTTTTCTTTCTTTGTGACATCCGTGTCTGGTTTGGGTATCAAGTTGATGGTGGCCTCGAAGAACGAATTTGGGGGTGTTCCTCCCTCTGCTATATTTTGGAAGAGTTTGAGAAGGATAGGTGTTAGCCCTTCTCTAAATGTTTGATAGAATTCGCCTGTGAAGCCCTCTGGTCCTGGGCTCTTGTTTGTTGGAAGATTTTTAATCACAGTGTCAATTTCAGTGCTTGTGATTGGTCTGTTCCTATTTGCTATTTCTTCCTGATTCAGTCTTGGCAGGTTGTGCATTTCCAAGAATTTGTCCATTTCTTCCAGGTTGTCCACTTTCCTGGCACAGAATTTCTTGCAGTAATCGCTCATGATCTTTTGTATTTCTGCAGTGTCTGTTGTTACTTCTCCTTTTTCATTTGTAATTCTATCGATCTGAGTCTTCTCCCTTTTTTCCTTGATGAGTCTGGCTAACGGTTTATCTATTTTGTTTATCTTCTCAAAGAGCCAGCTTTTAGTTCTATTGATCTTTGCTATCGTTGCCTTCATTTCTTTTTCATTTATTTCTGACCTGATCTTTATGATTTCTTTCCTTCCGCTAACGTTGGGGTTTTTTTGGTTCCTCTCTCTCTAATTGCTTTAGGCGCAAGGTTAGGTTGTGTATTCGAGATGTTTCCTGTCTCTTAAGGTGGGCTTGTGTTGCTATAAACGTCCCTCTTAGAACTGCTTTTGCTGCATCCCCTAGGTTTCGGGTCGTCGTGTCTCCAATGGCGTTTGTTTCTTGGTACTTTTTAAGAGCCTCTTTGATTTCTTCAGCGATCCCTTCGTTATTAAGCAGTGTACTGTTTAGCCTCCGTGTGTCTGTATTTTTTACAGATCGTTTCCTGTAATTGATATCTAGTGTCATGGCGTCGTGGTCGGAAAAGATACTTGATGCAATTTCAGTTTTCTTAAATTTACCAAGGCTTGATTTGTGAGCCAAGCTATGAGCTATCCTGGAGGATGTTCCGTGAGCCCTTGAGAAAAATGTGTATTCGGTTGTTTTCGAATGGAGTGTCCTATAACTCTCAATTAAGGGCGTCTTGTCTAATGCATCATTTAAAGCTTGTGTTTCCTTATGTATTTTCATTTTGGATGATCTGTCCATGGGTGAAAGTGGGGCGTTAAAGTCCCCTGCTATGAATGTGTTACTGTCGATTTCCCCTTTTATGGCTGTTAGTATTTGCCTTATGTATTGAGGTGCTACTATGCTGGGTGCATAAACATTTACAATTGTATCTTCTCCTTGGATCGATCCCTTGATCATTCTGTAGTGTCCCTCTTTGTCTCTTCTAATAGCCTTTATTCTAAAGTCTGTATTGTCTGGTATGAGAATTGCTACTCCAGCTTTGTTTTGGTTTCCATATGCATGGACTATCTTTTTGCATCCCCTTACTTTCAGTCTGTATGTTTCTCCAGGTCAAAGTGGGTCTCTTGTAGACAGCACATACATGGGTCTGGTTTTTGTATCCATTCGGCCAGTCGGTGTCTTCTGGTGGGAGCATTTTAATCCATTTACCTTTAAGGTAATTATCGATATGTATGTTCCTGTTCCCATTTTCTTAATTTTTGTTTTTTAACAGCATCTTTATTGGGGTATAGTTGCTTTACAACTGGTGTGTTAGTTTCTGCTTTACAACAAAGTGAATCAGTTATACATATACATATGTTCCCATATCTCTTCCCTCTTGCGTCTCCCTCCCTCCCACCCTCCCTACCCCACCCCTCCAGGCGGTCACAAAGCACTGAGCTGATATCCCTCTGCTCTGCGGCTGCTTCCCGCTAGCTATCTACCTTACGTTTGCCAGTGTATGTATATATGTCCATGCCTCTCTCACGCTTTGTCACAGCTCACCCTTCCCCCTCCCCATAGCCTCAAGTCCGTGCTCCAGTAGGTCTGTGTCTTTATTCCTGTCTTACCCCTAGGCTCTTCACGACATTTTCCCCCCTTAAATTCCCTATATATGTCTTTGTCTTTGCATACGGTCTTTGTCTTTCTCGTTCTGACTTACTTCACGCTGTATGACAGGCTCTAGGTCCATCCACCTCATTACAAACAGCTCGATTTCGTTTCTTCCTATGGCTGAGTAATAGTCCATTGTATATATATGCCACGTCTTCTTTATCCGTTCATCCTATGATGGGCACCTAGGTTGTTCCCATCTCCGGGCTATTGTAGCGCTGCAATGAACATTTTGGTACATGACTCCTTTTGAATTACGGTCTTCTCAGGGTATATGCCCAGTAGTGGGACTGCTGAGTCATATGGTAGTTCTGGTTGTCGTTTTTTTAAGGAACCTCCATACTGTTCTCCATAGTGGCTGTACCAATTCACATTCCCACCAGCAGTGCAGGGGTGTTCCCTTTTCTCCACACCCTCTCCAGCTTTTATTGTTTCTAGATTCTTTTTGATGATGGCCATTCTGAGTGGTGTGAGATGATATCTCATTGTAGTTTTGATTTGCGGTTCCCTAATGATTAATGATGTCGAGCATTCTTTCATGTGTTTGTTGGCCGTCTGTAGATCTTCTTTGGAGAAATGTCTCTTTAGGGCTTCTCTGCCCATTTTTGGATCGGGTTGTGTGTTTTTTTTGTTATTGAGCTGCATGAGCTGCTCGTAAATTTTGGAGATTGATACTTTGTCAGTTGCTTCATTGGCAAATGTTTTTCCCCCACTCTGAAGGTTGCCTTTTGGTCTTGTTTATGATCTCCTTTGCTGTGCCAAAGCTTTGAAGTTTCATTAGGTCCCATTTGTTTCCTTTTGTTTTTAGTTCCAGTTCTCTAGCCGGTGGGTCAAAAAGGCTCTTGCGGTGATTTATGTCGTAGCGTGTCCTGCCTATGTTTTCCCTCTAAGAGTGTGGTAGTTTCTGGCCCTACATTTAGGTCCTTAATCCGTCTGAAGCTTATTTTTGTGTCTGGTGTTAGGGAGTGATCTAATCTCATACTTTTACATGTACCTGTCCAGTTTGCCCAGCACCACTTATTGAAGAGGCTGTCCTTTCTCCACTGTACATTCCTTCCTCCTTTATCAAAGACAAGGGGACCGTATATGTGCGTGGGTTTATCTCTGGGCTTTCCATCCTGCTCCACTGATCCTGATCCATCTTTCTGTTTTGGTGCCAGTACCATACTGTCTTGAGTACTGTAGCTTTCTAGTATAGCCTGAAGTCAGGGAGCCTGATTCCTCCAGCTCCGTGTTTTGCGTTCCCCAAGATTGCTTTGGCCATTCGGGGTCTTTTGTGTTTTCATACAAACTGTGGCATTTTCTGTTCTAGTTCTGTGGAAAACGCCAGTGGTGGGTTGGTAGGGATTGCATCGAATCTGTAGCTTGCTTTGGGTAGTAGAGTCATTTTCACAATGTTGGTTGCTCCAATCCAAGAACATGGTCTATCTCGCCGTCTATTTGTATCAGCTTTAATTTCTTTCCACAGTGTCTTGTAAGTTATAAGATCTGCGTACAGCTCCTTTTGTCTCCTTAGGTAGGTTTACTCCTAGATATTTTATTCTTTTTGTTGCAATGGTAAGTGGGAGTGTTCTCTTGATTTCACTTTCAGATAGTTCCTCATTAGTGTAGAGGAATGCCAGAGATTTCTGTGCACTAAGTTTGTATCCTGCAACTTTACCAAATTCATTGATTAGCTCTAGTAGTTTTCTGGTGGCATCTTTAGGGTTCTCTATGTATAGTCAGCATCATGTCATCTGCAAACAGTGACAGCTTTACTTCTTCTTTTCCGATTTGGAGTCCTTTCATTTCCTTTTCTTCTCTGATGGCTGTGGCCAAAACTTCCAAAACTATAGTGAGCAAGAGCGGTGAGAGTGGGAAACCTTGTCTTGTCCCTGGTCTTCGTGGCAATGCTCTCAGTTTCTCACCATTGAGGATGACGTTGGCTGTGGGTTTGTCACACATGGCCTTTATTATGTTGAGGCACGTTCCCTCTACGCCTACTTTCTGCAGGGTTGTTAATCATAAATGGGTGCTGAATTTTGTCAAAAGCTTTCTCTGCATCTATTGAGATGATCCTATGGTTTTTCTCCTTCAATTTGTTAATGTGGCTTATCACATTGATTGCTTTGCGTATATTGAAGAATCCTTGCATTCCTGGAATAAAACCCCACTTGATCATGGTGTATGATCCTTTTTGAATGTGCCTGTCGGATTTTGTTTGCTAGTATTTTGTTGAGGATTTTTGCATCTACGGTCATCAGCGATACCGCCCTGTAGTTTTCTTTCTTTGTGACATCCGTGTCTGGTTTGGGTATCAAGTTGATGGTGGCCTCGAAGAACGAATTTGGGGGTGTTCCTCCCTCTGCTATATTTTGGAAGAGTTTGAGAAGGATAGGTGTTAGCCCTTCTCTAAATGTTTGATAGAATTCGCCTGTGAAGCCCTCTGGTCCTGGGCTCTTGTTTGTTGGAAGATTTTTAATCACAGTGTCAATTTCAGTGCTTGTGATTGGTCTGTTCCTATTTGCTATTTCTTCCTGATTCAGTCTTGGCAGGTTGTGCATTTCCAAGAATTTGTCCATTTCTTCCAGGTTGTCCACTTTCCTGGCACAGAATTTCTTGCAGTAATCGCTCATGATCTTTTGTATTTCTGCAGTGTCAGTTGTTACTTCTCCTTTTTCATTTGTAATTCTATCGATCTGAGTCTTCTCCCTTTTTTCCTTGATGAGTCTGGCTAACGGTTTATCTATTTTGTTTATCTTCTCAAAGAGCCAGCTTTTAGTTCTATTGATCTTTGCTATCGTTGCCTTCATTTCTTTTTCATTTATTTCTGACCTGATCTTTATGATTTCTTTCCTTCCGCTAACGTTGGGGTTTTTTTGGTTCCTCTCTCTCTAATTGCTTTAGGCGCAAGGTTAGGTTGTGTATTCGAGATGTTTCCTGTCTCTTAAGGTGGGCTTGTGTTGCTATAAACGTCCCTCTTAGAACTGCTTTTGCTGCATCCCCTAGGTTTCGGGTCGTCGTGTCTCCAATGGCGTTTGTTTCTTGGTACTTTTTAAGAGCCTCTTTGATTTCTTCAGCGATCACTTCGTTATTAAGCAGTGTACTGTTTAGCCTCCGTGTGTCTGTATTTTTTACAGATCGTTTCCTGTAATTGATATCTAGTGTCATGGCGTCGTGGTCGGAAAAGATACTTGATGCAATTTCAGTTTTCTTAAATTTACCAAGGCTTGATTTGTGAGCCAAGCTATGAGCTATCCTGGAGGATGTTCCGTGAGCCCTTGAGAAAAATGTGTATTCGGTTGTTTTCGGATGGAGTGTCCTATAACTCTCAATTAAGGGCGTCTTGTCTAATGCATCATTTAAAGCTTGTGTTTCCTTATGTATTTTCATTTTGGATGATCTGTCCATGGGTGAAAGTGGGGCGTTAAAGTCCCCTGCTATGAATGTGTTACTGTCGATTTCCCCTTTTATGGCTGTTAGTATTTGCCTTATGTATTGAGGTGCTACTATGCTGGGTGCATAAACATTTACAATTGTATCTTCTCCTTGGATCGATCCCTTGATCATTCTGTAGTGTCCCTCTTTGTCTCTTCTAATAGCCTTTATTCTAAAGTCTGTATTGTCTGGTATGAGAATTGCTACTCCAGCTTTGTTTTGGTTTCCATATGCATGGACTATCTTTTTCCATCCCCTTACTTTCAGTCTGTATGTTTCTCCAGGTCAAAGTGGGTCTCTTGTAGACAGCACATACATGGGTCTGGTTTTTGTATCCATTCGGCCAGTCGGTGTCTTCTGGTGGGAGCATTTTAATCCATTTACCTTTAAGGTAATTATCGATATGTATGTTCCTGTTCCCATTTTCTTAATTTTTGTTTTATAACAGCATCTTTATTGGGGTATAGTTGCTTTACAACTGGTGTGTTAGTTTCTGCTTTACAACAAAGTGAATCAGTTATACATATACATATGTTCCCATATCTCTTCCCTCTTGCGTCTCCCTCCCTCCCACCCTCCCTACCCCACCCCTCCAGGCGGTCACAAAGCACTGAGCTGATATCCCTCTGCTCTGCGGCTGCTTCCCGCTAGCTATCTACCTTACGTTTGCCAGTGTATGTATATATGTCCATGCCTCTCTCACGCTTTGTCACAGCTCACCCTTCCCCCTCCCCATAGCCTCAAGTCCGTGCTCCAGTAGGTCTGTGTCTTTATTCCTGTCTTACCCCTAGGCTCTTCACGACATTTTCCCCCCTTAAATTCCCTATATATGTCTTTGTCTTTGCATACGGTCTTTGTCTTTCTCGTTCTGACTTACTTCACGCTGTATGACAGGCTCTAGGTCCATCCACCTCATTACAAACAGCTCGATTTCGTTTCTTCCTACGGCTGAGTAATAGTCCATTGTATATCTGTGCCACGTCTTCTTTATCCGTTCATCCTATGATGGGCACCTAGGTTGTTCCCATCTCCGGGCTATTGTAGCGCTGCAATGAACATTTTGGTACATGACTCCTTTTGAATTACGGTCTTCTCAGGGTATATGCCCAGTAGTGGGACTGCTGAGTCATATGGTAGTTCTGGTTGTCGTTTTTTTAAGGAACCTCCATACTGTTCTCCATAGTGGCTGTACCAATTCACATTCCCACCAGCAGTGCAGGGGTGTTCCCTTTTCTCCACACCCTCTCCAGCTTTTATTGTTTCTAGATTCTTTTTGATGATGGCCATTCTGAGTGGTGTGAGATGATATCTCATTGTAGTTTTGATTTGCGGTTCCCTAATGATTAATGATGTCGAGCATTCTTTCATGTGTTTGTTGGCCGTCTGTAGATCTTCTTTGGAGAAATGTCTCTTTAGGGCTTCTCTGCCCATTTTTGGATCGGGTTGTGTGTTTTTTTTGTTATTGAGCTGCATGAGCTGCTCGTAAATTTTGGAGATTGATACTTTGTCAGTTGCTTCATTGGCAAATGTTTTTCCCCCACTCTGAAGGTTGCCTTTTGGTCTTGTTTATGATCTCCTTTGCTGTGCCAAAGCTTTGAAGTTTCATTAGGTCCCATTTGTTTCCTTTTGTTTTTAGTTCCAGTTCTCTAGCCGGTGGGTCAAAAAGGCTCTTGCGGTGATTTATGTCATAGCGTGTCCTGCCTATGTTTTCCCTCTAAGAGTGTGGTAGTTTCTGGCCCTACATTTAGGTCCTTAATCCGTCTGAAGCTTATTTTTGTGTCTGGTGTTAGGGAGTGATCTAATCTCATACTTTTACATGTACCTGTCCAGTTTGCCCAGCACCACTTATTGAAGAGGCTGTCCTTTCTCCACTGTACATTCCTTCCTCCTTTATCAAAGACAAGGGGACCGTATATGTGCGTGGGTTTATCTCTGGGCTTTCCATCCTGCTCCACTGATCCTGCTCCATCTTTCTGTTTTGGTGCCAGTACCATACTGTCTTGAGTACTGTAGCTTTCTAGTATAGTCTGAAGTCAGGGAGCCTGATTCCTCCAGCTCCGTGTTTTGCGTTCCCCAAGATTGCTTTGGCCATTCGGGGTCTTTTGTGTTTTCATACAAACTGTGGCATTTTCTGTTCTAGTTCTGTGGAAAACGCCAGTGGTGGGTTGGTAGGGATTGCATCGAATCTGTAGCTTGCTTTGGGTAGTAGAGTCATTTTCACAATGTTGGTTGCTCCAATCCAAGAACATGGTCTATCTCGCCGTCTATTTGTATCAGCTTTAATTTCTTTCCACAGTGTCTTGTAAGTTATAAGATCTGCGTACAGCTCCTTTTGTCTCCTTAGGTAGGTTTACTCCTAGATATTTTATTCTTTTTGTTGCAATGGTAAGTGGGAGTGTTCTCTTGATTTCACTTTCAGATAGTTCCTCATTAGTGTAGAGGAATGCCAGAGATTTCTGTGCACTAAGTTTGTATCCTGCAACTTTACCAAATTCATTGATTAGCTCTAGTAGTTTTCTGGTGGCATCTTTAGGGTTCTCTATGTATAGTCAGCATCACGTCATCTGCAAAGAGTGACAGCTTTACTTCTTCTTTTCCGATTTGGAGTCCTTTCATTTCCTTTTCTTCTCTGATGGCTGTGGCCAAAACTTCCAAAACTATAGTGAGCAAGAGCGGTGAGAGTGGGAAACCTTGTCTTGTCCCTGGTCTTCGTGGCAATGCTCTCAGTTTCTCACCATTGAGGATGACGTTGGCTGTGGGTTTGTCACACATGGCCTTTATTATGTTGAGGCACGTTCCCTCTACGCCTACTTTCTGCAGGGTTGTTAATCATAAATGGGTGCTGAATTTTGTCAAAAGCTTTCTCTGCATCTATTGAGATGATCCTATGGTTTTTCTCCTTCAATTTGTTAATGTGGCTTATCACATTGATTGCTTTGCGTATATTGAAGAATCCTTGCATTCCTGGAATAAAACCCCACTTGATCATGGTGTATGATCCTTTTTGAATGTGCCTGTCGGATTTTGTTTGCTAGTATTTTGTTGAGGATTTTTGCATCTACGGTCATCAGCGATACCGCCCTGTAGTTTTCTTTCTTTGTGACATCCGTGTCTGGTTTGGGTATCAAGTTGATGGTGGCCTCGAAGAACGAATTTGGGGGTGTTCCTCCCTCTGCTATATTTTGGAAGAGTTTGAGAAGGATAGGTGTTAGCCCTTCTCTAAATGTTTGATAGAATTCGCCTGTGAAGCCCTCTGGTCCTGGGCTCTTGTTTGTTGGAAGATTTTTAATCACAGTGTCAATTTCAGTGCTTGTGATTGGTCTGTTCCTATTTGCTATTTCTTCCTGATTCAGTCTTGGCAGGTTGTGCATTTCCAAGAATTTGTCCATTTCTTCCAGGTTGTCCACTTTCCTGGCACAGAATTTCTTGCAGTAATCGCTCATGATCTTTTGTATTTCTGCAGTGTCAGTTGTTACTTCTCCTTTTTCATTTGTAATTCTATCGATCTGAGTCTTCTCCCTTTTTTCCTTGATGAGTCTGGCTAACGGTTTATCTATTTTGTTTATCTTCTCAAAGAGCCAGCTTTTAGTTCTATTGATCTTTGCTATCGTTGCCTTCATTTCTTTTTCATTTATTTCTGACCTGATCTTTATGATTTCTTTCCTTCCGCTAACGTTGGGGTTTTTTTGGTTCCTCTCTCTCTAATTGCTTTAGGCGCAAGGTTAGGTTGTGTATTCGAGATGTTTCCTGTCTCTTAAGGTGGGCTTGTGTTGCTATAAACGTCCCTCTTAGAACTGCTTTTGCTGCATCCCCTAGGTTTCGGGTCGTCGTGTCTCCAATGGCGTTTGTTTCTTGGTACTTTTTAAGAGCCTCTTTGATTTCTTCAGCGATCCCTTCGTTATTAAGCAGTGTACTGTTTAGCCTCCGTGTGTCTGTATTTTTTACAGATCGTTTCCTGTAATTGATATCTAGTGTCATGGCGTCGTGGTCGGAAAAGATACTTGATGCAATTTCAGTTTTCTTAAATTTACCAAGGCTTGATTTGTGAGCCAAGCTATGAGCTATCCTGGAGGATGTTCCGTGAGCCCTTGAGAAAAATGTGTATTCGGTTGTTTTCGGATGGAGTGTCCTATAACTCTCAATTAAGGGCGTCTTGTCTAATGCATCATTTAAAGCTTGTGTTTCCTTATGTATTTTCATTTTGGATGATCTGTCCATGGGTGAAAGTGGGGCGTTAAAGTCCCCTGCTATGAATGTGTTACTGTCGATTTCCCCTTTTATGGCTGTTAGTATTTGCCTTATGTATTGAGGTGCTACTATGCTGGGTGCATAAACATTTACAATTGTATCTTCTCCTTGGATCGATCCCTTGATCATTCTGTAGTGTCCCTCTTTGTCTCTTCTAATAGCCTTTATTCTAAAGTCTGTATTGTCTGGTATGAGAATTGCTACTCCAGCTTTGTTTTGGTTTCCATATGCATGGACTATCTTTTTCCATCCCCTTACTTTCAGTCTGTATGTTTCTCCAGGTCAAAGTGGGTCTCTTGTAGACAGCACATACATGGGTCTGGTTTTTGTATCCATTCGGCCAGTCGGTGTCTTCTGGTGGGAGCATTTTAATCCATTTACCTTTAAGGTAATTATCGATATGTATGTTCCTGTTCCCATTTTCTTAATTTTTGTTTTATAACAGCATCTTTATTGGGGTATAGTTGCTTTACAACTGGTGTGTTAGTTTCTGCTTTACAACAAAGTGAATCAGTTATACATATACATATGTTCCCATATCTCTTCCCTCTTGCGTCTCCCTCCCTCCCACCCTCCCTACCCCACCCCTCCAGGCGGTCACAAAGCACTGAGCTGATATCCCTCTGCTCTGCGGCTGCTTCCCGCTAGCTATCTACCTTACGTTTGCCAGTGTATGTATATATGTCCATGCCTCTCTCACGCTTTGTCACAGCTCACCCTTCCCCCTCCCCATAGCCTCAAGTCCGTGCTCCAGTAGGTCTGTGTCTTTATTCCTGTCTTACCCCTAGGCTCTTCACGACATTTTCCCCCCTTAAATTCCCTATATATGTCTTTGTCTTTGCATACGGTCTTTGTCTTTCTCGTTCTGACTTACTTCACGCTGTATGACAGGCTCTAGGTCCATCCACCTCATTACAAACAGCTCGATTTCGTTTCTTCCTACGGCTGAGTAATAGTCCATTGTATATCTGTGCCACGTCTTCTTTATCCGTTCATCCTATGATGGGCACCTAGGTTGTTCCCATCTCCGGGCTATTGTAGCGCTGCAATGAACATTTTGGTACATGACTCCTTTTGAATTACGGTCTTCTCAGGGTATATGCCCAGTAGTGGGACTGCTGAGTCATATGGTAGTTCTGGTTGTCGTTTTTTTAAGGAACCTCCATACTGTTCTCCATAGTGGCTGTACCAATTCACATTCCCACCAGCAGTGCAGGGGTGTTCCCTTTTCTCCACACCCTCTCCAGCTTTTATTGTTTCTAGATTCTTTTTGATGATGGCCATTCTGAGTGGTGTGAGATGATATCTCATTGTAGTTTTGATTTGCGGTTCCCTAATGATTAATGATGTCGAGCATTCTTTCATGTGTTTGTTGGCCGTCTGTAGATCTTCTTTGGAGAAATGTCTCTTTAGGGCTTCTCTGCCCATTTTTGGATCGGGTTGTGTGTTTTTTTTGTTATTGAGCTGCATGAGCTGCTCGTAAATTTTGGAGATTGATACTTTGTCAGTTGCTTCATTGGCAAATGTTTTTCCCCCACTCTGAAGGTTGCCTTTTGGTCTTGTTTATGATCTCCTTTGCTGTGCCAAAGCTTTGAAGTTTCATTAGGTCCCATTTGTTTCCTTTTGTTTTTAGTTCCAGTTCTCTAGCCGGTGGGTCAAAAAGGCTCTTGCGGTGATTTATGTCGTAGCGTGTCCTGCCTATGTTTTCCCTCTAAGAGTGTGGTAGTTTCTGGCCCTACATTTAGGTCCTTAATCCGTCTGAAGCTTATTTTTGTGTCTGGTGTTAGGGAGTGATCTAATCTCATACTTTTACATGTACCTGTCCAGTTTGCCCAGCACCACTTATTGAAGAGGCTGTCCTTTCTCCACTGTACATTCCTTCCTCCTTTATCAAAGACAAGGGGACCGTATATGTGCGTGGGTTTATCTCTGGGCTTTCCATCCTGCTCCACTGATCCTGATCCATCTTTCTGTTTTGGTGCCAGTACCATACTGTCTTGAGTACTGTAGCTTTCTAGTATAGTCTGAAGTCAGGGAGCCTGATTCCTCCAGCTCCGTGTTTTGCGTTCGCCAAGATTGCTTTGGCCATTCGGGGTCTTTTGTGTTTTCATACAAACTGTGGCATTTTCTGTTGTAGTTCTGTGGAAAACGCCAGTGGCGGGTTGGTAGGGATTGCATCGAATCTGTAGCTTGCTTTGGGTAGTAGAGTCATTTTCACAATGTTGGTTGCTCCCATCCAAGAACATGGTCTATCTCGCCGTCTATTTGTATCAGCTTTAATTTCTTTCCACAGTGTCTTGTAAGTTATAAGATCTGCGTACAGCTCCTTTTATCTCCTTAGGTAGGTTTACTCCTAGATATTTTATTCTTTTTGTTGCAATGGTAAGTGGGAGTGTTCTCTTGATTTCACTTTCAGATAGTTCCTCATTAGTGTAGAGGAATGCCAGAGATTTCTGTGCACTAAGTTTGTATCCTGCAACTTTACCAAATTCATTGATTAGCTCTAGTAGTTTTCTGGTGGCATCTTTAGGGTTCTCTATGTATAGTCAGCATCATGTCATCTGCAAACAGTGACAGCTTTACTTCTTCTTTTCCGATTTGGAGTCCTTTCATTTCCTTTTCTTCTCTGATGGCTGTGGCCAAAACTTCCAAAACTATAGTGAGCAAGAGCGGTGAGAGTGGGAAACCTTGTCTTGTTCCTGATCTTCGTGGCACTGCTCTCAGTTTCTCACCATTGAGGATGACGTTGGCTGTGGGTTTGTCACACATGGCCTTTATTATGTTGAGGCACGTTCCCTCTACGCCTACTTTCTGCAGGGTTGTTAATCATAAATGGGTGCTGAATTTTGTCAAAAGCTTTCTCTGCATCTATTGAGATGATCCTATGGTTTTTCTCCTTCAATTTGTTAATGTGGCTTATCACATTGATTGCTTTGCGTATATTGAAGAATCCTTGCATTCCTGGAATAAAACCCCACTTGATCATGGTGTATGATCCTTTTTGAATGTGCCTGTCGGATTTTGTTTGCTAGTATTTTGTTGAGGATTTTTGCATCTACGGTCATCAGCGATACCGCCCTGTAGTTTTCTTTCTTTGTGACATCCGTGTCTGGTTTGGGTATCAAGTTGATGGTGGCCTCGAAGAACGAATTTGGGGGTGTTCCTCCCTCTGCTATATTTTGGAAGAGTTTGAGAAGGATAGGTGTTAGCCCTTCTCTAAATGTTTGATAGAATTCGCCTGTGAAGCCCTCTGGTCCTGGGCTCTTGTTTGTTGGAAGATTTTTAATCACAGTGTCAATTTCAGTGCTTGTGATTGGTCTGTTCCTATTTGCTATTTCTTCCTGATTCAGTCTTGGCAGGTTGTGCATTTCCAAGAATTTGTCCATTTCTTCCAGGTTGTCCACTTTCCTGGCACAGAATTTCTTGCAGTAATCGCTCATGATCTTTTGTATTTCTGCAGTGTCAGTTGTTACTTCTCCTTTTTCATTTGTAATTCTATCGATCTGAGTCTTCTCCCTTTTTTCCTTGATGAGTCTGGCTAACGGTTTATCTATTTTGTTTATCTTCTCAAAGAGCCAGCTTTTAGTTCTATTGATCTTTGCTATCGTTGCCTTCATTTCTTTTTCATTTATTTCTGACCTGATCTTTATGATTTCTTTCCTTCCGCTAACGTTGGGGTTTTTTTGGTTCCTCTCTCTCTAATTGCTTTAGGCGCAAGGTTAGGTTGTGTATTCGAGATGTTTCCTGTCTCTTAAGGTGGGCTTGTGTTGCTATAAACGTCCCTCTTAGAACTGCTTTTGCTGCATCCCCTAGGTTTCGGGTCGTCGTGTCTCCAATGGCGTTTGTTTCTTGGTACTTTTTAAGAGCCTCTTTGATTTCTTCAGCGATCACTTCGTTATTAAGCAGTGTACTGTTTAGCCTCCGTGTGTCTGTATTTTTTACAGATCGTTTCCTGTAATTGATATCTAGTGTCATGGCGTCGTGGTCGGAAAAGATACTTGATGCAATTTCAGTTTTCTTAAATT
This sequence comes from Pseudorca crassidens, assembly GCF_039906515.1. Lineage (NCBI taxonomy): Eukaryota > Metazoa > Chordata > Mammalia > Artiodactyla > Delphinidae > Pseudorca > Pseudorca crassidens. Next base: position 154,648,740 of record NC_090297.1, read on the forward strand.
TACCAAGGCTTGATTTGTGAGCCAAGCTATGAGCTATCCTGGAGGATGTTCCGTGAGCCCTTGAGAAAAATGTGTATTCGGTTGTTTTCGGATGGAGTGTCCTATAACTCTCAATTAAGGGCGTCTTGTCTAATGCATCATTTAAAGCTTGTGTTTCCTTATGTATTTTCATTTTGGATGATCTGTCCATGGGTGAAAGTGGGGCGTTAAAGTCCCCTGCTATGAATGTGTTACTGTCGATTTCCCCTTTTATGGCTGTTAGTATTTGCCTTATGTATTGAGGTGCTACTATGCTGGGTGCATAAACATTTACAATTGTATCTTCTCCTTGGATCGATCCCTTGATCATTCTGCAGTGTCCCTCTTTGTCTCTTCTAATAGCCTTTATTCTAAAGTCTGTATTGTCTGGTATGAGAATTGCTACTCCAGCTTTGTTTTGGTTTCCATATGCATGGACTATCTTTTTCCATCCCCTTACTTTCAGTCTGTATGTTTCTCCAGGTCAAAGTGGGTCTCTTGTAGACAGCACATACATGGGTCTGGTTTTTGTATCCATTCGGCCAGTCGGTGTCTTCTGGTGGGAGCATTTTAATCCATTTACCTTTAAGGTAATTATCGATATGTATGTTCCTGTTCCCATTTTCTTAATTTTTGTTTTTTAACAGCATCTTTATTGGGGTATAGTTGCTTTACAACTGGTGTGTTAGTTTCTGCTTTACAACAAAGTGAATCAGTTATACATATACATATGTTCCCATATCTCTTCCCTCTTGCGTCTCCCTCCCTCCCACCCTCCCTACCCCACCCCTCCAGGCGGTCACAAAGCACTGAGCTGATATCCCTCTGCTCTGTGGCTGCTTCCCGCTAGCTATCTACCTTACGTTTGCCAGTGTATGTATATATGTCCATGCCTCTCTCACGCTTTGTCACAGCTCACCCTTCCCCCTCCCCATAGCCTCAAGTCCGTGCTCCAGTAGGTCTGTGTCTTTATTCCTGTCTTACCCCTAGGCTCTTCACGACATTTTCCCCCCTTAAATTCCCTATATATGTCTTTGTCTTTGCATACGGTCTTTGTCTTTCTCATTCTGACTTACTTCACGCTGTATGACAGGCTCTAGGTCCATCCACCTCATTACAAACAGCTCGATTTCGTTTCTTCCTATGGCTGAGTAATAGTCCATTGTATATATGTGCCACGTCTTCTTTGTCCGTTCATCCTATGATGGGCACCTAGGTTGTTCCCATCTCCGGGCTATTGTAGCGCTGCAATGAACATTTTGGTACATGACTCCTTTTGAATTACGGTCTTCTCAGGGTATATGCCCAGTAGTGGGACTGCTGAGTCATATGGTAGTTCTGGTTGTCGTTTTTTTAAGGAACCTCCATACTGTTCTCCATAGTGGCTGTACCAATTCACATTCCCACCAGCAGTGCAGGGGTGTTCCCTTTTCTCCACACCCTCTCCAGCTTTTATTGTTTCTAGATTCTTTTTGATGATGGCCATTCTGAGTGGTGTGAGATGATATCTCATTGTAGTTTTGATTTGCGGTTCCCTAATGATTAATGATGTCGAGCATTCTTTCATGTGTTTGTTGGCCGTCTGTAGATCTTCTTTGGAGAAATGTCTCTTTAGGGCTTCTCTGCCCATTTTTGGATCGGGTTGTGTGTTTTTTTTGTTATTGAGCTGCATGAGCTGCTCGTAAATTTTGGAGATTGATACTTTGTCAGTTGCTTCATTGGCAAATGTTTTTCCCCCACTCTGAAGGTTGCCTTTTGGTCTTGTTTATGATCTCCTTTGCTGTGCCAAAGCTTTGAAGTTTCATTAGGTCCCATTTGTTTCCTTTTGTTTTTAGTTCCAGTTCTCTAGCCGGTGGGTCAAAAAGGCTCTTGCGGTGATTTATGTCGTAGCGTGTCCTTCCTATGTTTTCCCTCTAAGAGTGTGGTAGTTTCTGGCCCTACATTTAGGTCCTTAATCCGTCTGAAGCTTATTTTTGTGTCTGGTGTTAGGGAGTGATCTAATCTCATACTTTTACATGTACCTGTCCAGTTTGCCCAGCACCACTTATTGAAGAGGCTGTCCTTTCTCCACTGTACATTCCTTCCTCCTTTATCAAAGACAAGGGGACCGTATATGTGCGTGGGTTTATCTCTGGGCTTTCCATCCTGCTCCACTGATCCTGCTCCATCTTTCTGTTTTGGTGCCAGTACCATACTGTCTTGAGTACTGTAGCTTTCTAGTATAGTCTGAAGTCAGGGAGCCTGATTCCTCCAGCTCCGTGTTTTGCGTTCCCCAAGATTGCTTTGGCCATTCGGGGTCTTTTGTGTTTTCATACAAACTGTGGCATTTTCTGTTCTAGTTCTGTGGAAAACGCCAGTGGTGGGTTGGTAGGGATTGCATCGAATCTGTAGCTTGCTTTGGGTAGTAGAGTCATTTTCACAATGTTGGTTGCTCCAATCCAAGAACATGGTCTATCTCGCCGTCTATTTGTATCAGCTTTAATTTCTTTCCACAGTGTCTTGTAAGTTATAAGATCTGCGTACAGCTCCTTTTGTCTCCTTAGGTAGGTTTACTCCTAGATATTTTATTCTTTTTGTTGCAATGGTAAGTGGGAGTGTTCTCTTGATTTCACTTTCAGATAGTTCCTCATTAGTGTAGAGGAATGCCAGAGATTTCTGTGCACTAAGTTTGTATCCTGCAACTTTACCAAATTCATTGATTAGCTCTAGTAGTTTTCTGGTGGCATCTTTAGGATTCTCTATGTATAGTCAGCATCACGTCATCTGCAAACAGTGACAGCTTTACTTCTTCTTTTCTGATTTGGAGTCCTTTCATTTCCTTTTCTTCTCTGATGGCTGTGGCCAAAACTTCCAAAACTATAGTGAGCAAGAGCGGTGAGAGTGGGAAACCTTGTCTTGTTCCTGGTCTTCGTGGCAATGCTCTCAGTTTCTCACCATTGAGGATGACGTTGGCTGTGGGTTTGTCACACATGGCCTTTATTATGTTGAGGCACGTTCCCTCTATGCCTACTTTCTGCAGGGTTGTTAATCATAAATGGGTGCTGAATTTTGTCAAAAGCTTTCTCTGCATCTATTGAGATGATCCTATGGTTTTTCTCCTTCAATTTGTTAATGTGGCTTATCACATTGATTGCTTTGCGTATATTGAAGAATCCTTGCATTCCTGGAATAAAACCCCACTTGATCATGGTGTATGATCCTTTTTGAATGTGCCTGTTGGATTTTGTTTGCTAGTATTTTGTTGAGGATTTTTGCATCTACGGTCATCAGCGATACCGCCCTGTAGTTTTCTTTCTTTGTGACATCCGTGTCTGGTTTGGGTATCAAGTTGATGGTGGCCTCGAAGAACGAATTTGGGGGTGTTCCTCCCTCTGCTATATTTTGGAAGAGTTTGAGAAGGATAGGTGTTAGCCCTTCTCTAAATGTTTGATAGAATTCGCCTGTGAAGCCCTCTGGTCCTGGGCTCTTGTTTGTTGGAAGATTTTTAATCACAGTGTCAATTTCAGTGCTTGTGATTGGTCTGTTCCTATTTGCTATTTCTTCCTGATTCAGTCTTGGCAGGTTGTGCATTTCCAAGAATTTGTCCATTTCTTCCAGGTTGTCCACTTTCCTGGCACAGAATTTCTTGCAGTAATCGCTCATGATCTTTTGTATTTCTGCAGTGTCAGTTGTTACTTCTCCTTTTTCATTTGTAATTCTATCGATCTGAGTCTTCTCCCTTTTTTCCTTGATGAGTCTGGCTAACGGTTTATCTATTTTGTTTATCTTCTCAAAGAGCCAGCTTTTAGTTCTATTGATCTTTGCTATCGTTGCCTTCATTTCTTTTTCATTTATTTCTGACCTGATCTTTATGATTTCTTTCCTTCCGCTAACGTTGGGGTTTTTTTGGTTCCTCTCTCTCTAATTGCTTTAGGCGCAAGGTTAGGTTGTGTATTCGAGATGTTTCCTGTCTCTTAAGGTGGGCTTGTGTTGCTATAAACGTCCCTCTTAGAACTGCTTTTGCTGCATCCCCTAGGTTTCGGGTCGTCGTGTCTCCAATGGCGTTTGTTTCTTGGTACTTTTTAAGAGCCTCTTTGATTTCTTCAGCGATCACTTCGTTATTAAGCAGTGTACTGTTTAGCCTCCGTGTGTCTGTATTTTTTACAGATCGTTTCCTGTAATTGATATCTAGTGTCATGGCGTCGTGGTCGGAAAAGATACTTGATGCAATTTCAGTTTTCTTAAATTTACCAAGGCTTGATTTGTGAGCCAAGCTATGAGCTATCCTGGAGGATGTTCCGTGAGCCCTTGAGAAAAATGTGTATTCGGTTGTTTTCGGATGGAGTGTCCTATAACTCTCAATTAAGGGCGTCTTGTCTAATGCATCATTTAAAGCTTGTGTTTCCTTATGTATTTTCATTTTGGATGATCTGTCCATGGGTGAAAGTGGGGCGTTAAAGTCCCCTGCTATGAATGTGTTACTGTCGATTTCCCCTTTTATGGCTGTTAGTATTTGCCTTATGTATTGAGGTGCTACTATGCTGGGTGCATAAACATTTACAATTGTATCTTCTCCTTGGATCGATCCCTTGATCATTCTGTAGTGTCCCTCTTTGTCTCTTCTAATAGCCTTTATTCTAAAGTCTGTATTGTCTGGTATGAGAATTGCTACTCCAGCTTTGTTTTGGTTTCCATATGCATGGACTATCTTTTTCCATCCCCTTACTTTCAGTCTGTATGTTTCTCCAGGTCAAAGTGGGTCTCTTGTAGACAGCACATACATGGGTCTGGTTTTTGTATCCATTCGGCCAGTCGGTGTCTTCTGGTGGGAGCATTTTAATCCATTTACCTTTAAGGTAATTATCGATATGTATGTTCCTGTTCCCATTTTCTTAATTTTTGTTTTATAACAGCATCTTTATTGGGGTATAGTTGCTTTACAACTGGTGTGTTAGTTTCTGCTTTACAACAAAGTGAATCAGTTATACATATACATATGTTCCCATATCTCTTCCCTCTTGCGTCTCCCTCCCTCCCACCCTCCCTACCCCACCCCTCCAGGCGGTCACAAAGCACTGAGCTGATATCCCTCTGCTCTGCGGCTGCTTCCCGCTAGCTATCTACCTTACGTTTGCCAGTGTATGTATATATGTCCATGCCTCTCTCACGCTTTGTCACAGCTCACCCTTCCCCCTCCCCATAGCCTCAAGTCCGTGCTCCAGTAGGTCTGTGTCTTTATTCCTGTCTTACCCCTAGGCTCTTCACGACATTTTCCCCCCTTAAATTCCCTATATATGTCTTTGTCTTTGCATACGGTCTTTGTCTTTCTCGTTCTGACTTACTTCACGCTGTATGACAGGCTCTAGGTCCATCCACCTCATTACAAACAGCTCGATTTCGTTTCTTCCTACGGCTGAGTAATAGTCCATTGTATATATGTGCCACGTCTTCTTTATCCGTTCATCCTATGATGGGCACCTAGGTTGTTCCCATCTCCGGGCTATTGTAGCGCTGCAATGAACATTTTGGTACATGACTCCTTTTGAATTACGGTCTTCTCAGGGTATATGCCCAGTAGTGGGACTGCTGAGTCATATGGTAGTTCTGGTTGTCGTTTTTTTAAGGAACCTCCATACTGTTCTCCATAGTGGCTGTACCAATTCACATTCCCACCAGCAGTGCAGGGGTGTTCCCTTTTCTCCACACCCTCTCCAGCTTTTATTGTTTCTAGATTCTTTTTGATGATGGCCATTCTGAGTGGTGTGAGATGATATCTCATTGTAGTTTTGATTTGCGGTTCCCTAATGATTAATGATGTCGAGCATTCTTTCATGTGTTTGTTGGCCGTCTGTAGATCTTCTTTGGAGAAATGTCTCTTTAGGGCTTCTCTGCCCATTTTTGGATCGGGTTGTGTGTTTTTTTTGTTATTGAGCTGCATGAGCTGCTCGTAAATTTTGGAGATTGATACTTTGTCAGTTGCTTCATTGGCAAATGTTTTTCCCCCACTCTGAAGGTTGCCTTTTGGTCTTGTTTATGATCTCCTTTGCTGTGCCAAAGCTTTGAAGTTTCATTAGGTCCCATTTGTTTCCTTTTGTTTTTAGTTCCAGTTCTCTAGCCGGTGGGTCAAAAAGGCTCTTGCGGTGATTTATGTCGTAGCGTGTCCTGCCTATGTTTTCCCTCTAAGAGTGTGGTAGTTTCTGGCCCTACATTTAGGTCCTTAATCCGTCTGAAGCTTATTTTTGTGTCTGGTGTTAGGGAGTGATCTAATCTCATACTTTTACATGTACCTGTCCAGTTTGCCCAGCACCACTTATTGAAGAGGCTGTCCTTTCTCCACTGTACATTCCTTCCTCCTTTATCAAAGACAAGGGGACCGTATATGTGCGTGGGTTTATCTCTGGGCTTTCCATCCTGCTCCACTGATCCTGCTCCATCTTTCTGTTTTGGTGCCAGTACCATACTGTCTTGAGTACTGTAGCTTTCTAGTATAGTCTGAAGTCAGGGAGCCTGATTCCTCCAGCTCCGTGTTTTGCGTTCGCCAAGATTGCTTTGGCCATTCGGGGTCTTTTGTGTTTTCATACAAACTGTGGCATTTTCTGTTGTAGTTCTGTGGAAAACGCCAGTGGCGGGTTGGTAGGGATTGCATCGAATCTGTAGCTTGCTTTGGGTAGTAGAGTCATTTTCACAATGTTGGTTGCTCCCATCCAAGAACATGGTCTATCTCGCCGTCTATTTGTATCAGCTTTAATTTCTTTCCACAGTGTCTTGTAAGTTATAAGATCTGCGTACAGCTCCTTTTATCTCCTTAGGTAGGTTTACTCCTAGATATTTTATTCTTTTTGTTGCAATGGTAAGTGGGAGTGTTCTCTTGATTTCACTTTCAGATAGTTCCTCATTAGTGTAGAGGAATGCCAGAGATTTCTGTGCACTAAGTTTGTATCCTGCAACTTTACCAAATTCATTGATTAGCTCTAGTAGTTTTCTGGTGGCATCTTTAGGGTTCTCTATGTATAGTCAGCATCATGTCATCTGCAAACAGTGACAGCTTTACTTCTTCTTTTCCGATTTGGAGTCCTTTCATTTCCTTTTCTTCTCTGATGGCTGTGGCCAAAACTTCCAAAACTATAGTGAGCAAGAGCGGTGAGAGTGGGAAACCTTGTCTTGTTCCTGATCTTCGTGGCACTGCTCTCAGTTTCTCACCATTGAGGATGACGTTGGCTGTGGGTTTGTCACACATGGCCTTTATTATGTTGAGGCACGTTCCCTCTACGCCTACTTTCTGCAGGGTTGTTAATCATAAATGGGTGCTGAATTTTGTCAAAAGCTTTCTCTGCATCTATTGAGATGATCCTATGGTTTTTCTCCTTCAATTTGTTAATGTGGCTTATCACATTGATTGCTTTGCGTATATTGAAGAATCCTTGCATTCCTGGAATAAAACCCCACTTGATCATGGTGTATGATCCTTTTTGAATGTGCCTGTCGGATTTTGTTTGCTAGTATTTTGTTGAGGATTTTTGCATCTACGGTCATCAGCGATACCGCCCTGTAGTTTTCTTTCTTTGTGACATCCGTGTCTGGTTTGGGTATCAAGTTGATGGTGGCCTCGAAGAACGAATTTGGGGGTGTTCCTCCCTCTGCTATATTTTGGAAGAGTTTGAGAAGGATAGGTGTTAGCCCTTCTCTAAATGTTTGATAGAATTCGCCTGTGAAGCCCTCTGGTCCTGGGCTCTTGTTTGTTGGAAGATTTTTAATCACAGTGTCAATTTCAGTGCTTGTGATTGGTCTGTTCCTATTTGCTATTTCTTCCTGATTCAGTCTTGGCAGGTTGTGCATTTCCAAGAATTTGTCCATTTCTTCCAGGTTGTCCACTTTCCTGGCACAGAATTTCTTGCAGTAATCGCTCATGATCTTTTGTATTTCTGCAGTGTCAGTTGTTACTTCTCCTTTTTCATTTGTAATTCTATCGATCTGAGTCTTCTCCCTTTTTTCCTTGATGAGTCTGGCTAACGGTTTATCTATTTTGTTTATCTTCTCAAAGAGCCAGCTTTTAGTTCTTTTGATCTTTGCTATCGTTGCCTTCATTTCTTTTTCATTTATTTCTGACCTGATCTTTATGATTTCTTTCCTTCCGCTAACGTTGGGGTTTTTTTGGTTCCTCTCTCTCTAATTGCTTTAGGTGCAAGGTTAGGTTGTGTATTCGAGATGTTTCCTGTCTCTTAAGGTGGGCTTGTGTTGCTATAAACGTCCCTCTTAGAACTGCTTTTGCTGCATCCCCTAGGTTTCGGGTCGTCGTGTCTCCAATGGCGTTTGTTTCTTGGTACTTTTTAAGAGCCTCTTTGATTTCTTCAGCGATCACTTCGTTATTAAGCAGTGTACTGTTTAGCCTCCGTGTGTCTGTATTTTTTACAGATCCTTTCCTGTAATTGATATCTAGTGTCATGGCGTCGTGGTCGGAAAAGATACTTGATGCAATTTCAGTTTTCTTAAATTTACCAAGGCTTGATTTGTGAGCCAAGCTATGAGCTATCCTGGAGGATGTTCCGTGAGCCCTTGAGAAAAATGTGTATTCGGTTGTTTTCGGATGGAGTGTCCTATAACTCTCAATTAAGGGCGTCTTGTCTAATGCATCATTTAAAGCTTGTGTTTCCTTATGTATTTTCATTTTGGATGATCTGTCCATGGGTGAAAGTGGGGCGTTAAAGTCCCCTGCTATGAATGTGTTACTGTCGATTTCCCCTTTTATGGCTGTTAGCATTTGCCTTATGTATTGAGGTGCTACTATGCTGGGTGCATAAACATTTACAATTGTATCTTCTCCTTGGATCGATCCCTTGATCATTCTGCAGTGTCCCTCTTTTTCTCTTCTAATAGCCTTTATTCTAAAGTCTGTATTGTCTGGTATGAGAATTGCTACTCCAGCTTTGTTTTGGTTTCCATATGCATGGACTATCTTTTTCCATCCCCTTACTTTCAGTCTGTATGTTTCTCCAGGTCAAAGTGGGTCTCTTGTAGACAGCACACACATGGGTCCGGTTTTTGTATCCATTCGGCCAGTCGGTGTCTTCTGGTGGGAGCATTTTAATCCATTTACCTTTAAGGTAATTATCGATATGTATGTTCCTGTTCCCATTTTCTTAATTTTTGTTTTTTAACAGCATCTTTATTGGGGTATAGTTGCTTTACAACTGGTGTGTTAGTTTCTGCTTTACAACAAAGTGAATCAGTTATACATATACATATGTTCCCATATCTCTTCCCTCTTGTGTCTCCCTCCCTCCCACCCTCCCTACCCCACCCCTCCAGGCGGTCACAAAGCACTGAGCTGATATCCCTCTGCTCTGCGGCTGCTTCCCGCTAGCTATCTACCTTACGTTTGCCAGTGTATGTATATATGTCCATGCCTCTCTCACGCTTTGTCACAGCTCACCCTTCCCCCTCCCCATAGCCTCAAGTCCGTGCTCCAGTAGGTCTGTGTCTTTATTCCTGTCTTACCCCTAGGCTCTTCACGACATTTTCCCCCCTTAAATTCCCTATATATGTCTTTGTCTTTGCATACGGTCTTTGTCTTTCTCGTTCTGACTTACTTCACGCTGTATGACAGGCTCTAGGTCCATCCACCTCATTACAAACAGCTCGATTTCGTTTCTTCCTACGGCTGAGTAATAGTCCATTGTATATATGTGCCACGTCTTCTTTGTCCGTTCATCCTATGATGGGCACCTAGGTCGTTCCCATCTCCGGGCTATTGTAGCGCTGCAATGAACATTTTGGTACATGACTCCTTTTGAATTACGGTCTTCTCAGGGTATATGCCCAGTAGTGGGACTGCTGAGTCATATGGTAGTTCTGGTTGTCGTTTTTTTAAGGAACCTCCATACTGTTCTCCATAGTGGCTGTACCAATTCACATTCCCACCAGCAGTGCAGGGGTGTTCCCTTTTCTCCACACCCTCTCCAGCTTTTATTGTTTCTAGATTCTTTTTGATGATGGCCATTCTGAGTGGTGTGAGATGATATCTCATTGTAGTTTTGATTTGCGGTTCCCTAATGATTAATGATGTCGAGCATTCTTTCATGTGTTTGTTGGCCGTCTGTAGATCTTCTTTGGAGAAATGTCTCTTTAGGGCTTCCCTGCCCATTTTTGGATCGGGTTGTGTGTTTTTTTTGTTATTGAGCTGCATGAGCTGCTCGTAAATTTTGGAGATTGATACTTTGTCAGTTGCTTCATTGGCAAATGTTTTTCCCCCACTCTGAAGGTTGCCTTTTGGTCTTGTTTATGATCTCCTTTGCTGTGCCAAAGCTTTGAAGTTTCATTAGGTCCCATTTGTTTCCTTTTGTTTTTAGTTCCAGTTCTCTAGCCGGTGGGTCAAAAAGGCTCTTGCGGTGATTTATGTCGTAGCGTGTCCTGCCTATGTTTTCCCTCTAAGAGTGTGGTAGTTTCTGGCCCTACATTTAGGTCCTTAATCCATCTGAAGCTTATTTTTGTGTCTGGTGTTAGGGAGTGATCTAATCTCATACTTTTACATGTACCTGTCCAGTTTGCCCAGCACCACTTATTGAAGAGGCTGTCCTTTCTCCACTGTACATTCCTTCCTCCTTTATCAAAGACAAGGGGACCGTATATGTGCGTGGGTTTATCTCTGGGCTTTCCATCCTGCTCCACTGATCCTGCTCCATCTTTCTGTTTTGGTGCCAGTACCATACTGTCTTGAGTACTGTAGCTTTCTAGTATAGTCTGAAGTCAGGGAGCCTGATTCCTCCAGCTCCGTGTTTTGTGTTCGCCAAGAGTGCTTTGGCCATTCGGGGTCTTTTGTGTTTTCATACAAACTGTGGCATTTTCTGTTCTAGTTCTGTGGAAAACGCCAGTGGTGGGTTGGTAGGGATTGCATCGAATCTGTAGCTTGCTTTGGGTAGTAGAGTCATTTTCACAATGTTGGTTGCTCCAATCCAAGAACATGGTCTATCTCGCCATCTATTTGTATCAGCTTTAATTTCTTTCCACAGTGTCTTGTAAGTTATAAGATCTGCGTACAGCTCCTTTTGTCTCCTTAGGTAGGTTTACTCCTAGATATTTTATTCTTTTTGTTGCAATGGTAAGTGGGAGTGTTCTCTTGATTTCACTTTCAGATAGTTCCTCATTAGTGTAGAGGAATGCCAGAGATTTCTGTGCACTAAGTTTGTATCCTGCAACTTTACCAAATTCATTGATTAGCTCTAGTAGTTTTCTGGTGGCATCTTTAGGATTCTCTATGTATAGTCAGCATCATGTCATCTGCAAACAGTGACAGCTTTACTTCTTCCTTTCCGATTTGGAGTCCTTTCATTTCCTTTTCTTCTCTGATGGCTGTGGCCAAAACTTCCAAAACTATAGTGAGCAAGAGCGGTGAGAGTGGGAAACCTTGTCTTGTTCCTGATCTTCGTGGCACTGCTCTCAGTTTCTCACCATTGAGGATGACGTTGGCTGTGGGTTTGTCACACATGGCCTTTATTACGTTGAGGCACGTTCCCTCTACGCCTACTTTCTGCAGGGTTGTTAATCATAAATGGGTGCTGAATTTTGTCAAAAGCTTTCTCTGCATCTATTGAGATGATCCTATGGTTTTTCTCCTTCAATTTGTTAATGTGGCTTATCACATTGATTGCTTTGCGTATATTGAAGAATCCTTGCATTCCTGGAATAAAACCCCACTTGATCATGGTGTATGATCCTTTTTGAATGTGCCTGTTGGATTTTGTTTGCTAGTATTTTGTTGAGGATTTTTGCATCTACGGTCATCAGCGATACCGCCCTGTAGTTTTCTTTATTTGTGACATCCGTGTCTGGTTTTGGTATCAAGTTGATGGTGGCCTCGAAGAACGAATTTGGGGGTGTTCCTCCCTCTGCTATACTTTGGAAGAGTTTGAGAAGGATAGGTGTTAGCCCTTCTCTAAATGTTTGATAGAATTCGCCTGAGAAGCCCTCTGGTCCTGGGCTCTTGTTTGTTGGAAGATTTTTAATCACAGTGTCAATTTCAGTGCTTGTGATTGGTCTGTTCCTATTTGCTATTTCTTCCTGATTCAGTCTTGGCAGGTTGTGCATTTCCAAGAATTTGTCCATTTCTTCCAGGTTGTCCACTTTCCTGGCACAGAATTTCTTGCAGTAATCGCTCATGATCTTTTGTATTTCTGCAGTGTCAGTTGTTACTTCTCCTTTTTCATTTGTAATTCTATCGATCTGAGTCTTCTCCCTTTTTTCCTTGATGAGTCTGGCTAACGGTTTATCTATTTTGTTTATCTTCTCAAAGAGCCAGCTTTTAGTTCTGTTGATCTTTGCTATCGTTGCCTTCATTTCTTTTTCATTTATTTCTGACCTGATCTTTATGATTTCTTTCCTTCCGCTAACGTTGGGGTTTTTTTGGTTCCTCTCTCTCTAATTGCTTTAGGCGCAAGGTTAGGTTGTGTATTCGAGATGTTTCCTGTCTCTTAAGGTGGGCTTGTGTTGCTATAAACGTCCCTCTTAGAACTGCTTTTGCTACATCCCCTAGGTTTCGGGTCGTCGTGTCTCCAATGGCGTTTGTTTCTTGGTACTTTTTAAGAGCCTCTTTGATTTCTTCAGCGATCACTTCGTTATTAAGCAGTGTACTGTTTAGCCTCCGTGTGTCTGTATTTTTTACAGATCCTTTCCTGTAATTGATATCTAGTGTCATGGCGTCGTGGTCGGAAAAGATACTTGATGCAATTTCAGTTTTCTTAAATTTACCAAGGCTTGATTTGTGAGCCAAGCTATGAGCTATCCTGGAGGATGTTCCGTGAGCCCTTGAGAAAAATGTGTATTCGGTTGTTTTCGGATGGAGTGTCCTATAACTCTCAATTAAGGGCGTCTTGTCTAATGCATCATTTAAAGCTTGTGTTTCCTTATGTATTTTCATTTTGGATGATCTGTCCATGGGTGAAAGTGGGGCGTTAAAGTCCCCTGCTATGAATGTGTTACTGTCGATTTCCCCTTTTATGGCTGTTAGCATTTGCCTTATGTATTGAGGTGCTACTATGCTGGGTGCATAAACATTTACAATTGTATCTTCTCCTTGGATCGATCCCTTGATCATTCTGCAGTGTCCCTCTTTTTCTCTTCTAATAGCCTTTATTCTAAAGTCTGTATTGTCTGGTATGAGAATTGCTACTCCAGCTTTGTTTTGGTTTCCATATGCATGGACTATCTTTTTCCATCCCCTTACTTTCAGTCTGTATGTTTCTCCAGGTCAAAGTGGGTCTCTTGTAGACAGCACACACATGGGTCTGGTTTTTGTATCCATTCGGCCAGTCGGTGTCTTCTGGTGGGAGCATTTTAATCCATTTACCTTTAAGGTAATTATCGATATGTATGTTCCTGTTCCCATTTTCTTAATTTTTGTTTTTTAACAGCATCTTTATTGGGGTATAGTTGCTTTACAACTGGTGTGTTAGTTTCTGCTTTACAACAAAGTGAATCAGTTATACATATACATATGTTCCCATATCTCTTCCCTCTTGCGTCTCCCTCCCTCCCACCCTCCCTACCCCACCCCTCCAGGCGGTCACAAAGCACTGAGCTGATATCCCTCTGCTCTGCGGCTGCTTCCCGCTAGCTATCTACCTTACGTTTGCCAGTGTATGTGTATATGTCCATGCCTCTCTCACGCTTTGTCACAGCTCACCCTTCCCCCTCCCCATAGCCTCAAGTCCGTGCTCCAGTAGGTCTGTGTCTTTATTCCTGTCTTACCCCTAGGCTCTTCACGACATTTTCCCCCCTTAAATTCCCTATATATGTCTTTGTCTTTGCATACGGTCTTTGTCTTTCTCGTTCTGACTTACTTCACGCTGTATGACAGGCTCTAGGTCCATCCACCTCATTACAAACAGCTCGATTTCGTTTCTTCCTACGGCTGAGTAATAGTCCATTGTATATATGTGCCACGTCTTCTTTGTCCGTTCATCCTATGATGGGCACCTATGTCGTTCCCATCTCCGGGCTATTGTAGCGCTGCAATGAACATTTTGGTACATGACTCCTTTTGAATTACGGTCTTCTCAGGGTATATGCCCAGTAGTGGGACTGCTGAGTCATATGGTAGTTCTGGTTGTCGTTTTTTTAAGGAACCTCCATACTGTTCTCCATAGTGGCTGTACCAATTCACATTCCCACCAGCAGTGCAGGGGTGTTCCCTTTTCTCCACACCCTCTCCAGCTTTTATTGTTTCTAGATTCTTTTTGATGATGGCCATTCTGAGTGGTGTGAGATGATATCTCATTGTAGTTTTGATTTGCGGTTCCCTAATGATTAATGATGTCGAGCATTCTTTCATGTGTTTGTTGGCCGTCTGTAGATCTTCTTTGGAGAAATGTCTCTTTAGGGCTTCCCTGCCCATTTTTGGATCGGGTTGTGTGGTTTTTTTTTTGTTATTGAGCTGCATGAGCTGCTCGTAAATTTTGGAGATTGATACTTTGTCAGTTGCTTCATTGGCAAATGTTTTCCCCCCACTCTGAAGGTTGCCTTTTGGTCTTGTTTATGATCTCCTTTGCTGTGCCAAAGCTTTGAAGTTTCATTAGGTCCCATTTGTTTCCTTTTGTTTTTAGTTCCAGTTCTCTAGCCGGTGGGTCAAAAAGGCTCTTGCGGTGATTTATGTCGTAGCGTGTCCTGCCTACGTTTTCCCTCTAAGAGTGTGGTAGTTTCTGGCCCTACATTTAGGTCCTTAATCCATCTGAAGCTTATTTTTGTGTCTGGTGTTAGGGAGTGATCTAATCTCATACTTTTACATGTACCTGTCCAGTTTGCCCAGCACCACTTATTGAAGAGGCTGTCCTTTCTCCACTGTACATTCCTTCCTCCTTTATCAAAGACAAGGGGACCGTATATGTGCGTGGGTTTATCTCTGGGCTTTCCATCCTGCTCCACTGATCCTGCTCCATCTTTCTGTTTTGGTGCCAGTACCATACTGTCTTGAGTACTGTAGCTTTCTAGTATAGTCTGAAGTCAGGGAGCCTGATTCCTCCAGCTCCGTGTTTTGCGTTCGCCAAGATTGCTTTGGCCATTCGGGGTCTTTTGTGTTTTCATACAAACTGTGGCATTTTCTGTTGTAGTTCTGTGGAAAACGCCAGTGGCGGGTTGGTAGGGATTGCATCGAATCTGTAGCTTGCTTTGGGTAGTAGAGTCATTTTCACAATGTTGGTTGCTCCCATCCAAGAACATGGTCTATCTCGCCGTCTATTTGTATCAGCTTTAATTTCTTTCCACAGTGTCTTGTAAGTTATAAGATCTGCGTACAGCTCCTTTTATCTCCTTAGGTAGGTTTACTCCTAGATATTTTATTCTTTTTGTTGCAATGGTAAGTGGGAGTGTTCTCTTGATTTCACTTTCAGATAGTTCCTCATTAGTGTAGAGGAATGCCAGAGATTTCTGTGCACTAAGTTTGTATCCTGCAACTTTACCAAATTCATTGATTAGCTCTAGTAGTTTTCTGGTGGCATCTTTAGGGTTCTCTATGTATAGTCAGCATCATGTCATCTGCAAACAGTGACAGCTTTACTTCTTCTTTTCCGATTTGGAGTCCTTTCATTTCCTTTTCTTCTCTGATGGCTGTGGCCAAAACTTCCAAAACTATAGTGAGCAAGAGCGGTGAGAGTGGGAAACCTTGTCTTGTTCCTGATCTTCGTGGCACTGCTCTCAGTTTCTCACCATTGAGGATGACGTTGGCTGTGGGTTTGTCACACATGGCCTTTATTATGTTGAGGCACGTTCCCTCTACGCCTACTTTCTGCAGGGTTGTTAATCATAAATGGGTGCTGAATTTTGTCAAAAGCTTTCTCTGCATCTATTGAGATGATCCTATGGTTTTTCTCCTTCAATTTGTTAATGTGGCTTATCACATTGATTGCTTTGCGTATATTGAAGAATCCTTGCATTCCTGGAATAAAACCCCACTTGATCATGGTGTATGATCCTTTTTGAATGTGCCTGTTGGATTTTGTTTGCTAGTATTTTGTTGAGGATTTTTGCACCTACGGTCATCAGCGATACCGCCCTGCAGTTTTCTTTCTTTGTGACATCCGTGTCTGGTTTGGGTATCAAGTTGATGGTGGCCTCGAAGAACGAATTTGGGGGTGTTCCTCCCTCTGCTATATTTTGGAAGAGTTTGAGAAGGATAGGTGTTAGCCCTTCTCTAAATGTTTGATAGAATTCGCCTGAGAAGCCCTCTGGTCCTGGGCTCTTGTTTGTTGGAAGATTTTTAATCACAGTGTCAATTTCAGTGCTTGTGATTGGTCTGTTCCTATTTGCTATTTCTTCCTGATTCAGTCTTGGCAGGTTGTGCATTTCCAAGAATTTGTCCATTTCTTCCAGGTTGTCCACTTTCCTGGCACAGAATTTCTTGCAGTAATCGCTCATGATCTTTTGTATTTCTGCAGTGTCAGTTGTTACTTCTCCTTTTTCATTTGTAATTCTATCGATCTGAGTCTTCTCCCTTTTTTCCTTGATGAGTCTGGCTAACGGTTTATCTATTTTGTTTATCTTCTCAAAGAGCCAGCTTTTAGTTCTATTGATCTTTGCTATCGTTGCCTTCATTTCTTTTTCATTTATTTCTGACCTGATCTTTATGATTTCTTTCCTTCCGCTAACGTTGGGGTTTTTTTGGTTCCTCTCTCTCTAATTGCTTTAGGCGCAAGGTTAGGTTGTGTATTCGAGATGTTTCCTGTCTCTTAAGGTGGGCTTGTGTTGCTATAAACGTCCCTCTTAGAACTGCTTTTGCTGCATCCCCTAGGTTTCGGGTCGTCGTGTCTCCAATGGCGTTTGTTTCTTGGTACTTTTTAAGAGCCTCTTTGATTTCTTCAGCGATCACTTCGTTATTAAGCAGTGTACTGTTTAGCCTCCGTGTGTCTGTATTTTTTACAGATCGTTTCCTGTAATTGATATCTAGTGTCATGGCGTCGTGGTCGGAAAAGATACTTGATGCAATTTCAGTTTTCTTAAATTTACCAAGGCTTGATTTGTGAGCCAAGCTATGAGCTATCCTGGAGGATGTTCCGTGAGCCCTTGAGAAAAATGTGTATTCGGTTGTTTTCGGATGGAGTGTCCTATAACTCTCAATTAAGGGCGTCTTGTCTAATGCATCATTTAAAGCTTGTGTTTCCTTATGTATTTTCATTTTGGATGATCTGTCCATGGGTGAAAGTGGGGCGTTAAAGTCCCCTGCTATGAATGTGTTACTGTCGATTTCCCCTTTTATGGCTGTTAGCATTTGCCTTATGTATTGAGGTGCTACTATGCTGGGTGCATAAACATTTACAATTGTATCTTCTCCTTGGATCGATCCCTTGATCATTCTGCAGTGTCCCTCTTTTTCTCTTCTAATAGCCTTTATTCTAAAGTCTGTATTGTCTGGTATGAGAATTGCTACTCCAGCTTTGTTTTGGTTTCCATATGCATGGACTATCTTTTTCCATCCCCTTACTTTCAGTCTGTATGTTTCTCCAGGTCAAAGTGGGTCTCTTGTAGACAGCACACACATGGGTCTGGTTTTTGTATCCATTCGGCCAGTCGGTGTCTTCTGGTGGGAGCATTTTAATCCATTTACCTTTAAGGTAATTATCGATATGTATGTTCCTGTTCCCATTTTCTTAATTTTTGTTTTTTAACAGCATCTTTATTGGGGTATAGTTGCTTTACAACTGGTGTGTTAGTTTCTGCTTTACAACAAAGTGAATCAGTTATACATATACATATGTTCCCATATCTCTTCCCTCTTGCGTCTCCCTCCCTCCCACCCTCCCTACCCCACCCCTCCAGGCGGTCACAAAGCACTGAGCTGATATCCCTCTGCTCTGCGGCTGCTTCCCGCTAGCTATCTACCTTACGTTTGCCAGTGTATGTGTATATGTCCATGCCTCTCTCACGCTTTGTCACAGCTCACCCTTCCCCCTCCCCATAGCCTCAAGTCCGTGCTCCAGTAGGTCTGTGTCTTTATTCCTGTCTTACCCCTAGGCTCTTCACGACATTTTCCCCCCTTAAATTCCCTATATATGTCTTTGTCTTTGCATACGGTCTTTGTCTTTCTCGTTCTGACTTACTTCACGCTGTATGACAGGCTCTAGGTCCATCCACCTCATTACAAACAGCTCGATTTCGTTTCTTCCTACGGCTGAGTAATAGTCCATTGTATATATGTGCCACGTCTTCTTTGTCCGTTCATCCTATGATGGGCACCTATGTCGTTCCCATCTCCGGGCTATTGTAGCGCTGCAATGAACATTTTGGTACATGACTCCTTTTGAATTACGGTCTTCTCAGGGTATATGCCCAGTAGTGGGACTGCTGAGTCATATGGTAGTTCTGGTTGTCGTTTTTTTAAGGAACCTCCATACTGTTCTCCATAGTGGCTGTACCAATTCACATTCCCACCAGCAGTGCAGGGGTGTTCCCTTTTCTCCACACCCTCTCCAGCTTTTATTGTTTCTAGATTCTTTTTGATGATGGCCATTCTGAGTGGTGTGAGATGATATCTCATTGTAGTTTTGATTTGCGGTTCCCTAATGATTAATGATGTCGAGCATTCTTTCATGTGTTTGTTGGCCGTCTGTAGATCTTCTTTGGAGAAATGTCTCTTTAGGGCTTCCCTGCCCATTTTTGGATCGGGTTGTGTGGTTTTTTTTTTGTTATTGAGCTGCATGAGCTGCTCGTAAATTTTGGAGATTGATACTTTGTCAGTTGCTTCATTGGCAAATGTTTTCCCCCCACTCTGAAGGTTGCCTTTTGGTCTTGTTTATGATCTCCTTTGCTGTGCCAAAGCTTTGAAGTTTCATTAGGTCCCATTTGTTTCCTTTTGTTTTTAGTTCCAGTTCTCTAGCCGGTGGGTCAAAAAGGCTCTTGCGGTGATTTATGTCGTAGCGTGTCCTGCCTACGTTTTCCCTCTAAGAGTGTGGTAGTTTCTGGCCCTACATTTAGGTCCTTAATCCATCTGAAGCTTATTTTTGTGTCTGGTGTTAGGGAGTGATCTAATCTCATACTTTTACATGTACCTGTCCAGTTTGCCCAGCACCACTTATTGAAGAGGCTGTCCTTTCTCCACTGTACATTCCTTCCTCCTTTATCAAAGACAAGGGGACCGTATATGTGCGTGGGTTTATCTCTGGGCTTTCCATCCTGCTCCACTGATCCTGCTCCATCTTTCTGTTTTGGTGCCAGTACCATACTGTCTTGAGTACTGTAGCTTTCTAGTATAGTCTGAAGTCAGGGAGCCTGATTCCTCCAGCTCCGTGTTTTGCGTTCGCCAAGATTGCTTTGGCCATTCGGGGTCTTTTGTGTTTTCATACAAACTGTGGCATTTTCTGTTGTAGTTCTGTGGAAAACGCCAGTGGCGGGTTGGTAGGGATTGCATCGAATCTGTAGCTTGCTTTGGGTAGTAGAGTCATTTTCACAATGTTGGTTGCTCCCATCCAAGAACATGGTCTATCTCGCCGTCTATTTGTATCAGCTTTAATTTCTTTCCACAGTGTCTTGTAAGTTATAAGATCTGCGTACAGCTCCTTTTATCTCCTTAGGTAGGTTTACTCCTAGATATTTTATTCTTTTTGTTGCAATGGTAAGTGGGAGTGTTCTCTTGATTTCACTTTCAGATAGTTCCTCATTAGTGTAGAGGAATGCCAGAGATTTCTGTGCACTAAGTTTGTATCCTGCAACTTTACCAAATTCATTGATTAGCTCTAGTAGTTTTCTGGTGGCATCTTTAGGGTTCTCTATGTATAGTCAGCATCATGTCATCTGCAAACAGTGACAGCTTTACTTCTTCTTTTCCGATTTGGAGTCCTTTCATTTCCTTTTCTTCTCTGATGGCTGTGGCCAAAACTTCCAAAACTATAGTGAGCAAGAGCGGTGAGAGTGGGAAACCTTGTCTTGTTCCTGATCTTCGTGGCACTGCTCTCAGTTTCTCACCATTGAGGATGACGTTGGCTGTGGGTTTGTCACACATGGCCTTTATTATGTTGAGGCACGTTCCCTCTACGCCTACTTTCTGCAGGGTTGTTAATCATAAATGGGTGCTGAATTTTGTCAAAAGCTTTCTCTGCATCTATTGAGATGATCCTATGGTTTTTCTCCTTCAATTTGTTAATGTGGCTTATCACATTGATTGCTTTGCGTATATTGAAGAATCCTTGCATTCCTGGAATAAAACCCCACTTGATCATGGTGTATGATCCTTTTTGAATGTGCCTGTTGGATTTTGTTTGCTAGTATTTTGTTGAGGATTTTTGCACCTACGGTCATCAGCGATACCGCCCTGCAGTTTTCTTTCTTTGTGACATCCGTGTCTGGTTTGGGTATCAAGTTGATGGTGGCCTCGAAGAACGAATTTGGGGGTGTTCCTCCCTCTGCTATATTTTGGAAGAGTTTGAGAAGGATAGGTGTTAGCCCTTCTCTAAATGTTTGATAGAATTCGCCTGAGAAGCCCTCTGGTCCTGGGCTCTTGTTTGTTGGAAGATTTTTAATCACAGTGTCAATTTCAGTGCTTGTGATTGGTCTGTTCCTATTTGCTATTTCTTCCTGATTCAGTCTTGGCAGGTTGTGCATTTCCAAGAATTTGTCCATTTCTTCCAGGTTGTCCACTTTCCTGGCACAGAATTTCTTGCAGTAATCGCTCATGATCTTTTGTATTTCTGCAGTGTCAGTTGTTACTTCTCCTTTTTCATTTGTAATTCTATCGATCTGAGTCTTCTCCCTTTTTTCCTTGATGAGTCTGGCTAACGGTTTATCTATTTTGTTTATCTTCTCAAAGAGCCAGCTTTTAGTTCTATTGATCTTTGCTATCGTTGCCTTCATTTCTTTTTCATTTATTTCTGACCTGATCTTTATGATTTCTTTCCTTCCGCTAACGTTGGGGTTTTTTTGGTTCCTCTCTCTCTAATTGCTTTAGGCGCAAGGTTAGGTTGTGTATTCGAGATGTTTCCTGTCTCTTAAGGTGGGCTTGTGTTGCTATAAACGTCCCTCTTAGAACTGCTTTTGCTGCATCCCCTAGGTTTCGGGTCGTCGTGTCTCCAATGGCGTTTGTTTCTTGGTACTTTTTAAGAGCCTCTTTGATTTCTTCAGCGATCACTTCGTTATTAAGCAGTGTACTGTTTAGCCTCCGTGTGTCTGTATTTTTTACAGATCGTTTCCTGTAATTGATATCTAGTGTCATGGCGTCGTGGTCGGAAAAGATACTTGATGCAATTTCAGTTTTCTTAAATTTACCAAGGCTTGATTTGTGAGCCAAGCTATGAGCTATCCTGGAGGATGTTCCGTGAGCCCTTGAGAAAAATGTGTATTCGGTTGTTTTCGGATGGAGTGTCCTATAACTCTCAATTAAGGGCGTCTTGTCTAATGCATCATTTAAAGCTTGTGTTTCCTTATGTATTTTCATTTTGGATGATCTGTCCATGGGTGAAAGTGGGGCGTTAAAGTCCCCTGCTATGAATGTGTTACTGTCGATTTCCCCTTTTATGGCTGTTAGTATTTGCCTTATGTATTGAGGTGCTACTATGCTGGGTGCATAAACATTTACAATTGTATCTTCTCCTTGGATCGATCCCTTGATCATTCTGTAGTGTCCCTCTTTGTCTCTTCTAATAGCCTTTATTCTAAAGTCTGTATTGTCTGGTATGAGAATTGCTACTCCAGCTTTGTTTTGGTTTCCATATGCATGGACTATCGTTTTGCATCCCCTTACTTTCAGTCTGTATGTTTCTCCAGGTCAAAGTGGGTCTCTTGTAGACAGCACACACATGGGTCCGGTTTTTGTATCCATTCGGCCAGTCGGTGTCTTCTGGTGGGAGCATTTTAATCCATTTACCTTTAAGGTAATTATCGATATGTATGTTCCTGTTCCCATTTTCTTAATTTTTGTTTTTTAACAGCATCTTTATTGGGGTATAGTTGCTTTACAACTGGTGTGTTAGTTTCTGCTTTACAACAAAGTGAATCAGTTATACATATACATATGTTTCCATATCTCTTCCCTCTTGCGTCTCCCTCCCTCCCACCCTCCCTACCCCACCCCTCCAGGCGGTCACAAAGCACTGAGCTGATATCCCTCTGCTCTGCGGCTGCTTCCCGCTAGCTATCTACCTTACGTTTGCCAGTGTATGTGTATATGTCCATGCCTCTCTCACGCTTTGTCACAGCTCACCCTTCCCCCTCCCCATAGCCTCAAGTCCGTGCTCCAGTAGGTCTGTGTCTTTATTCCTGTCTTACCCCTAGGCTCTTCACGACATTTTCCCCCCTTAAATTCCCTATATATGTCTTTGTCTTTGCATACGGTCTTTGTCTTTCTCGTTCTGACTTACTTCACGCTGTATGACAGGCTCTAGGTCCATCCACCTCATTACAAACAGCTCGATTTCATTTCTTCCTACGGCTGAGTAATAGTCCATTGTGTATATGTGCCACGTCTTCTTTGTCCGTTCATCCTATGATGGGCACCTAGGTCGTTCCCATCTCCGGGCTATTGTAGCGCTGCAATGAACATTTTGGTACATGACTCCTTTTGAATTACGGTCTTCTCAGGGTATATACCCAGTAGTGGGACTGCTGAGTCATATGGTAGTTCTGGTTGTCGTTTTTTTAAGGAACCTCCATACTGTTCTCCATAGTGGCTGTACCAATTCACATTCCCACCAGCAGTGCAGGGGTGTTCCCTTTTCTCCACACCCTCTCCAGCTTTTATTGTTTCTAGATTCTTTTTGATGATGGCCATTCTGAGTGGTGTGAGATGATATCTCATTGTAGTTTTGATTTGCGGTTCCCTAATGATTAATGATGTCGAGCATTCTTTCATGTGTTTGTTGGCCGTCTGTAGATCTTCTTTGGAGAAATGTCTCTTTAGGGCTTCCCTGCCCATTTTTGGATCGGGTTGTGTGGTTTTTTTTTTTGTTATTGAGCTGCATGAGCTGCTCGTAAATTTTGGAGATTGATACTTTGTCAGTTGCTTCATTGGCAAATGTTTTCCCCCCACTCTGAAGGTTGCCTTTTGGTCTTGTTTATGATCTCCTTTGCTGTGCCAAAGCTTTGAAGTTTCATTAGGTCCCATTTGTTTCCTTTTGTTTTTAGTTCCAGTTCTCTAGCCGGTGGGTCAAAAAGGCTCTTGCGGTGATTTATGTCGTAGCGTGTCCTGCCTACGTTTTCCCTCTAAGAGTGTGGTAGTTTCTGGCCCTACATTTAGGTCCTTAATCCATCTGAAGCTTATTTTTGTGTCTGGTGTTAGGGAGTGATCTAATCTCATACTTTTACATGTACCTGTCCAGTTTGCCCAGCACCACTTATTGAAGAGGCTGTCCTTTCTCCACTGTACATTCCTTCCTCCTTTATCAAAGACAAGGGGACCGTATATGTGCGTGGGTTTATCTCTGGGCTTTCCATCCTGCTCCACTGATCCTGCTCCATCTTTCTGTTTTGGTGCCAGTACCATACTGTCTTGAGTACTGTAGCTTTCTAGTATAGTCTGAAGTCAGGGAGCCTGATTCCTCCAGCTCCGTGTTTTGCGTTCGCCAAGATTGCTTTGGCCATTCGGGGTCTTTTGTGTTTTCATACAAACTGTGGCATTTTCTGTTGTAGTTCTGTGGAAAACGCCAGTGGCGGGTTGGTAGGGATTGCATCGAATCTGTAGCTTGCTTTGGGTAGTAGAGTCATTTTCACAATGTTGGTTGCTCCCATCCAAGAACATGGTCTATCTCGCCGTCTATTTGTATCAGCTTTAATTTCTTTCCACAGTGTCTTGTAAGTTATAAGATCTGCGTACAGCTCCTTTTGTCTCCTTAGGTAGGTTTACTCCTAGATATTTTATTCTTTTTGTTGCAATGGTAAGTGGGAGTGTTCTCTTGATTTCACTTTCAGATAGTTCCTCATTAGTGTAGAGGAATGCCAGAGATTTCTGTGCACTAAGTTTGTATCCTGCAACTTTACCAAATTCATTGATTAGCTCTAGTAGTTTTCTGGTGGCATCTTTAGGATTCTCTATGTATAGTCAGCATCATGTCATCTGCAAACAGTGACAGCTTTACTTCTTCTTTTCCGATTTGGAGTCCTTTCATTTCCTTTTCTTCTCTGATGGCTGTGGCCAAAACTTCCAAAACTATAGTGAGCAAGAGCGGTGAGAGTGGGAAACCTTGTCTTGTTCCTGATCTTCGTGGCACTGCTCTCAGTTTCTCACCATTGAGGATGACGTTGGCTGTGGGTTTGTCACACATGGCCTTTATTATGTTGAGGCACGTTCCCTCTACGCCTACTTTCTGCAGGGTTGTTAATCATAAATGGGTGCTGAATTTTGTCAAAAGCTTTCTCTGCATCTATTGAGATGATCCTATGGTTTTTCTCCTTCAATTTGTTAATGTGGCTTATCACATTGATTGCTTTGCGTATATTGAAGAATCCTTGCATTCCTGGAATAAAACCCCACTTGATCATGGTGTATGATCCTTTTTGAATGTGCCTGTCGGATTTTGTTTGCTAGTATTTTGTTGAGGATTTTTGCATCTACGGTCATCAGCGATACCGCCCTGCAGTTTTCTTTCTTTGTGACATCCGTGTCTGGTTTGGGTATCAAGTTGATGGTGGCCTCGAAGAACGAATTTGGGGGTGTTCCTCCCTCTGCTATATTTTGGAAGAGTTTGAGAAGGATAGGTGTTAGCCCTTCTCTAAATGTTTGATAGAATTCGCCTGAGAAGCCCTCTGGTCCTGGGCTCTTGTTTGTTGGAAGATTTTTAATCACAGTGTCAATTTCAGTGCTTGTGATTGGTCTGTTCCTATTTGCTATTTCTTCCTGATTCAGTCTTGGCAGGTTGTGCATTTCCAAGAATTTGTCCATTTCTTCCAGGTTGTCCACTTTCCTGGCACAGAATTTCTTGCAGTAATCTCTCATGATCTTTTGTATTTCTGCAGTGTCAGTTGTTACTTCTCCTTTTTCATTTGTAATTCTATCGATCTGAGTCTTCTCCCTTTTTTCCTTGATGAGTCTGGCTAACGGTTTATCTATTTTGTTTATCTTCTCAAAGAGCCAGCTTTTAGTTCTATTGATCTTTGCTATCGTTGCCTTCATTTCTTTTTCATTTATTTCTGACCTGATCTTTATGATTTCTTTCCTTCCGCTAACGTTGGGGTTTTTTTGGTTCCTCTCTCTCTAATTGCTTTAGGCGCAAGGTTAGGTTGTGTATTCGAGATGTTTCCTGTCTCTTAAGGTGGGCTTGTGTTGCTATAAACGTCCCTCTTAGAACTGCTTTTGCTGCATCCCCTAGGTTTCGGGTCGTCGTGTCTCCAATGGCGTTTGTTTCTTGGTACTTTTTAAGAGCCTCTTTGATTTCTTCAGCGATCACTTCGTTATTAAGCAGTGTACTGTTTAGCCTCCGTGTGTCTGTATTTTTTACAGATCGTTTCCTGTAATTGATATCTAGTGTCATGGCGTCGTGGTCGGAAAAGATACTTGATACAATTTCAGTTTTCTTAAATTTACCAAGGCTTGATTTGTGAGCCAAGCTATGAGCTATCCTGGAGGATGTTCCGTGAGCCCTTGAGAAAAATGTGTATTCGGTTGTTTTCGGATGGAGTGTCCTATAACTATCAATTAAGGGCGTCTTGTCTAATGCATCATTTAAAGCTTGTGTTTCCTTATGTATTTTCATTATGGATGATCTGTCCATGGGTGAAAGTGGGGCGTTAAAGTCCCCTGCTATGAATGTGTTACTGTCGATTTCCCTTTTTATGGCTGTTAGTATTTGCCTTATGTATTGAGGTGCTACTATGCTGGGTGCATAAACATTTACAATTGTATCTTCTCCTTGGATCGATCCCTTGATCATTCTGTAGTGTCCCTCTTTGTCTCTTCTAATAGCCTTTATTCTAAAGTCTGTATTGTCTGGTATGAGAATTGCTACTCCAGCTTTGTTTTGGTTTCCATATGCATGGACTATCGTTTTGCATCCCCTTACTTTCAGTCTGTATGTTTCTCCAGGTCAAAGTGGGTCTCTTGTAGACAGCACACACATGGGTCCGGTTTTTGTATCCATTCGGCCAGTCGGTGTCTTCTGGTGGGAGCATTTTAATCCATTTACCTTTAAGGTAATTATCGATATGTATGTTCCTGTTCCCATTTTCTTAATTTTTGTTTTTTAACAGCATCTTTATTGGGGTATAGTTGCTTTACAACTGGTGTGTTAGTTTCTGCTTTACAACAAAGTGAATCAGTTATACATATACATATGTTCCCATATCTCTTCCCTCTTGCGTCTCCCTCCCTCCCACCCTCCCTACCCCACCCCTCCAGGCGGTCACAAAGCACTGAGCTGATATCCCTCTGCTCTGCGGCTGCTTCCCGCTAGCTATCTACCTTACGTTTGCCAGTGTATGTGTATATGTCCATGCCTCTCTCACGCTTTGTCACAGCTCACCCTTCCACCTCCCCATAGCCTCAAGTCCGTGCTCCAGTAGGTCTGTGTCTTTATTCCTGTCTTACCCCTAGGCTCTTCACGACATTTTCCCCCCTTAAATTCCCTATATATGTCTTTGTCTTTGCATACGGTCTTTGTCTTTCTCGTTCTGACTTACTTCACGCTGTATGACAGGCTCTAGGTCCATCCACCTCATTACAAACAGCTCGATTTCGTTTCTTCCTACGGCTGAGTAATAGTCCATTGTATATATGTGCCACGTCTTCTTTGTCCGTTCATCCTATGATGGGCACCTAGGTCGTTCCCATCTCCGGGCTATTGTAGCGCTGCAATGAACATTTTGGTACATGACTCCTTTTGAATTACGGTCTTCTCAGGGTATATGCCCAGTAGTGGGACTGCTGAGTCATATGGTAGTTCTGGTTGTCGTTTTTTTAAGGAACCTCCATACTGTTCTCCATAGTGGCTGTACCAATTCACATTCCCACCAGCAGTGCAGGGGTGTTCCCTTTTCTCCACACCCTCTCCAGCTTTTATTGTTTCTAGATTCTTTTTGATGATGGCCATTCTGAGTGGTGTGAGATGATATCTCATTGTAGTTTTGATTTGCGGTTCCCTAATGATTAATGATGTCGAGCATTCTTTCATGTGTTTGTTGGCCGTCTGTAGATCTTCTTTGGAGAAATGTCTCTTTAGGGCTTCCCTGCCCATTTTTGGATCGGGTTGTGTGGTTTTTTTTTTTGTTATTGAGCTGCATGAGCTGCTCGTAAATTTTGGAGATTGATACTTTGTCAGTTGCTTCATTGGCAAATGTTTTCCCCCCACTCTGAAGGTTGCCTTTTGGTCTTGTTTATGATCTCCTTTGCTGTGCCAAAGCTTTGAAGTTTCATTAGGTCCCATTTGTTTCCTTTTGTTTTTAGTTCCAGTTCTCTAGCCGGTGGGTCAAAAAGGCTCTTGCGGTGATTTATGTCGTAGCGTGTCCTGCCTACGTTTTCCCTCTAAGAGTGTGGTAGTTTCTGGCCCTACATTTAGGTCCTTAATCCATCTGAAGCTTATTTTTGTGTCTGGTGTTAGGGAGTGATCTAATCTCATACTTTTACATGTACCTGTCCAGTTTGCCCAGCACCACTTATTGAAGAGGCTGTCCTTTCTCCACTGTACATTCCTTCCTCCTTTATCAAAGACAAGGGGACCGTATATGTGCGTGGGTTTATCTCTGGGCTTTCCATCCTGCTCCACTGATCCTGCTCCATCTTTCTGTTTTGGTGCCAGTACCATACTGTCTTGAGTACTGTAGCTTTCTAGTATAGTCTGAAGTCAGGGAGCCTGATTCCTCCAGCTCCGTGTTTTGCGTTCGCCAAGATTGCTTTGGCCATTCGGGGTCTTTTGTGTTTTCATACAAACTGTGGCATTTTCTGTTGTAGTTCTGTGGAAAACGCCAGTGGCGGGTTGGTAGGGATTGCATCGAATCTGTAGCTTGCTTTGGGTAGTAGAGTCATTTTCACAATGTTGGTTGCTCCCATCCAAGAACATGGTCTATCTCGCCGTCTATTTGTATCAGCTTTAATTTCTTTCCACAGTGTCTTGTAAGTTATAAGATCTGCGTACAGCTCCTTTTGTCTCCTTAGGTAGGTTTACTCCTAGATATTTTATTCTTTTTGTTGCAATGGTAAGTGGGAGTGTTCTCTTGATTTCACTTTCAGATAGTTCCTCATTAGTGTAGAGGAATGCCAGAGATTTCTGTGCACTAAGTTTGTATCCTGCAACTTTACCAAATTCATTGATTAGCTCTAGTAGTTTTCTGGTGGCATCTTTAGGATTCTCTATGTATAGTCAGCATCATGTCATCTGCAAACAGTGACAGCTTTACTTCTTCTTTTCCGATTTGGAGTCCTTTCATTTCCTTTTCTTCTCTGATGGCTGTGGCCAAAACTTCCAAAACTATAGTGAGCAAGAGCGGTGAGAGTGGGAAACCTTGTCTTGTTCCTGATCTTCGTGGCACTGCTCTCAGTTTCTCACCATTGAGGATGACGTTGGCTGTGGGTTTGTCACACATGGCCTTTATTATGTTGAGGCACGTTCCCTCTACGCCTACTTTCTGCAGGGTTGTTAATCATAAATGGGTGCTGAATTTTGTCAAAAGCTTTCTCTGCATCTATTGAGATGATCCTATGGTTTTTCTCCTTCAATTTGTTAATGTGGCTTATCACATTGATTGCTTTGCGTATATTGAAGAATCCTTGCATTCCTGGAATAAAACCCCACTTGATCATGGTGTATGATCCTTTTTGAATGTGCCTGTCGGATTTTGTTTGCTAGTATTTTGTTGAGGATTTTTGCATCTACGGTCATCAGCGATACCGCCCTGCAGTTTTCTTTCTTTGTGACATCCGTGTCTGGTTTGGGTATCAAGTTGATGGTGGCCTCGAAGAACGAATTTGGGGGTGTTCCTCCCTCTGCTATATTTTGGAAGAGTTTGAGAAGGATAGGTGTTAGCCCTTCTCTAAATGTTTGATAGAATTCGCCTGAGAAGCCCTCTGGTCCTGGGCTCTTGTTTGTTGGAAGATTTTTAATCACAGTGTCAATTTCAGTGCTTGTGATTGGTCTGTTCCTATTTGCTATTTCTTCCTGATTCAGTCTTGGCAGGTTGTGCATTTCCAAGAATTTGTCCATTTCTTCCAGGTTGTCCACTTTCCTGGCACAGAATTTCTTGCAGTAATCGCTCATGATCTTTTGTATTTCTGCAGTGTCAGTTGTTACTTCTCCTTTTTCATTTGTAATTCTATCGATCTGAGTCTTCTCCCTTTTTTCCTTGATGAGTCTGGCTAACGGTTTATCTATTTTGTTTATCTTCTCAAAGAGCCAGCTTTTAGTTCTATTGATCTTTGTTATCGTTGCCTTCATTTCTTTTTCATTTATTTCTGACCTGATCTTTATGATTTCTTTCCTTCCACTAACGTTGGGGTTTTTTTGGTTCCTCTCTCTCTAATTGCTTTAGGCGCAAGGTTAGGTTGTGTATTCGAGATGTTTCCTGTCTCTTAAGGTGGGCTTGTGTTGCTATAAACGTCCCTCTTAGAACTGCTTTTGCTGCATCCCCTAGGTTTCGGGTCGTCGTGTCTCCAATGGCGTTTGTTTCTTGGTACTTTTTAAGAGCCTCTTTGATTTCTTCAGCGATCACTTCGTTATTAAGCAGTGTACTGTTTAGCCTCCGTGTGTCTGTATTTTTTACAGATCGTTTCCTGTAATTGATATCTAGTGTCATGGCGTCGTGGTCGGAAAAGATACTTGATACAATTTCAGTTTTCTTAAATTTACCAAGGCTTGATTTGTGAGCCAAGCTATGAGCTATCCTGGAGGATGTTCCGTGAGCCCTTGAGAAAAATGTGTATTCGGTTGTTTTCGGATGGAGTGTCCTATAACTCTCAATTAAGGGCGTCTTGTCTAATGCATCATTTAAAGCTTGTGTTTCCTTATGTATTTTCATTATGGATGATCTGTCCATGGGTGAAAGTGGGGCGTTAAAGTCCCCTGCTATGAATGTGTTACTGTCGATTTCCCTTTTTATGGCTGTTAGTATTTGCCTTATGTATTGAGGTGCTACTATGCTGGGTGCATAAACATTTACAATTGTATCTTCTCCTTGGATCGATCCCTTGATCATTCTGTAGTGTCCCTCTTTGTCTCTTCTAATAGCCTTTATTCTAAAGTCTGTATTGTCTGGTATGAGAATTGCTACTCCAGCTTTGTTTTGGTTTCCATATGCATGGACTATCGTTTTGCATCCCCTTACTTTCAGTCTGTATGTTTCTCCAGGTCAAAGTGGGTCTCTTGTAGACAGCACACACATGGGTCCGGTTTTTGTATCCATTCGGCCAGTCGGTGTCTTCTGGTGGGAGCATTTTAATCCATTTACCTTTAAGGTAATTATCGATATGTATGTTCCTGTTCCCATTTTCTTAATTTTTGTTTTTTAACAGCATCTTTATTGGGGTATAGTTGCTTTACAACTGGTGTGTTAGTTTCTGCTTTACAACAAAGTGAATCAGTTATACATATACATATGTTCCCATATCTCTTCCCTCTTGCGTCTCCCTCCCTCCCACCCTCCCTACCCCACCCCTCCAGGCGGTCACAAAGCACTGAGCTGATATCCCTCTGCTCTGCGGCTGCTTCCCGCTAGCTATCTACCTTACGTTTGCCAGTGTATGTGTATATGTCCATGCCTCTCTCACGCTTTGTCACAGCTCACCCTTCCCCCTCCCCATAGCCTCAAGTCCGTGCTCCAGTAGGTCTGTGTCTTTATTCCTGTCTTACCCCTAGGCTCTTCATGACATTTTCCCCCCTTAAATTCCCTATATATGTCTTTGTCTTTGCATACGGTCTTTGTCTTTCTCGTTCTGACTTACTTCACGCTGTATGACAGGCTCTAGGTCCATCCACCTCATTACAAACAGCTCGATTTCGTTTCTTCCTACGGCTGAGTAATAGTCCATTGTATATATGTGCCACGTCTTCTTTGTCCGTTCATCCTATGATGGGCACCTAGGTCGTTCCCATCTCCGGGCTATTGTAGCGCTGCAATGAACATTTTGGTACATGACTCCTTTTGAATTACGGTCTTCTCAGGGTATATGCCCAGTAGTGGGACTGCTGAGTCATATGGTAGTTCTGGTTGTCGTTTTTTTAAGGAACCTCCATACTGTTCTCCATAGTGGCTGTACCAATTCACATTCCCACCAGCAGTGCAGGGGTGTTCCCTTTTCTCCACACCCTCTCCAGCTTTTATTGTTTCTAGATTCTTTTTGATGATGGCCATTCTGAGTGGTGTGAGATGATATCTCATTGTAGTTTTGATTTGCGGTTCCCTAATGATTAATGATGTCGAGCATTCTTTCATGTGTTTGTTGGCCGTCTGTAGATCTTCTTTGGAGAAATGTCTCTTTAGGGCTTCCCTGCCCATTTTTGGATCGGGTTGTGTGGTTTTTTTTTTTGTTATTGAGCTGCATGAGCTGCTCGTAAATTTTGGAGATTGATACTTTGTCAGTTGCTTCATTGGCAAATGTTTTCCCCCCACTCTGAAGGTTGCCTTTTGGTCTTGTTTATGATCTCCTTTGCTGTGCCAAAGCTTTGAAGTTTCATTAGGTCCCATTTGTTTCCTTTTGTTTTTAGTTCCAGTTCTCTAGCCGGTGGGTCAAAAAGGCTCTTGCGGTGATTTATGTCGTAGCGTGTCCTGCCTACGTTTTCCCTCTAAGAGTGTGGTAGTTTCTGGCCCTACATTTAGGTCCTTAATCCATCTGAAGCTTATTTTTGTGTCTGGTGTTAGGGAGTGATCTAATCTCATACTTTTACATGTACCTGTCCAGTTTGCCCAGCACCACTTATTGAAGAGGCTGTCCTTTCTCCACTGTACATTCCTTCCTCCTTTATCAAAGACAAGGGGACCGTATATGTGCGTGGGTTTATCTCTGGGCTTTCCATCCTGCTCCACTGATCCTGCTCCATCTTTCTGTTTTGGTGCCAGTACCATACTGTCTTGAGTACTGTAGCTTTCTAGTATAGTCTGAAGTCAGGGAGCCTGATTCCTCCAGCTCCGTGTTTTGCGTTCGCCAAGATTGCTTTGGCCATTCGGGGTCTTTTGTGTTTTCATACAAACTGTGGCATTTTCTGTTGTAGTTCTGTGGAAAACGCCAGTGGCGGGTTGGTAGGGATTGCATCGAATCTGTAGCTTGCTTTGGGTAGTAGAGTCATTTTCACAATGTTGGTTGCTCCCATCCAAGAACATGGTCTATCTCGCCGTCTATTTGTATCAGCTTTAATTTCTTTCCACAGTGTCTTGTAAGTTATAAGATCTGCGTACAGCTCCTTTTGTCTCCTTAGGTAGGTTTACTCCTAGATATTTTATTCTTTTTGTTGCAATGGTAAGTGGGAGTGTTCTCTTGATTTCACTTTCAGATAGTTCCTCATTAGTGTAGAGGAATGCCAGAGATTTCTGTGCACTAAGTTTGTATCCTGCAACTTTACCAAATTCATTGATTAGCTCTAGTAGTTTTCTGGTGGCATCTTTAGGATTCTCTATGTATAGTCAGCATCATGTCATCTGCAAACAGTGACAGCTTTACTTCTTCTTTTCCGATTTGGAGTCCTTTCATTTCCTTTTCTTCTCTGATGGCTGTGGCCAAAACTTCCAAAACTATAGTGAGCAAGAGCGGTGAGAGTGGGAAACCTTGTCTTGTTCCTGATCTTCGTGGCACTGCTCTCAGTTTCTCACCATTGAGGATGACGTTGGCTGTGGGTTTGTCACACATGGCCTTTATTATGTTGAGGCACGTTCCCTCTACGCCTACTTTCTGCAGGGTTGTTAATCATAAATGGGTGCTGAATTTTGTCAAAAGCTTTCTCTGCATCTATTGAGATGATCCTATGGTTTTTCTCCTTCAATTTGTTAATGTGGCTTATCACATTGATTGCTTTGCGTATATTGAAGAATCCTTGCATTCCTGGAATAAAACCCCACTTGATCATGGTGTATGATCCTTTTTGAATGTGCCTGTCGGATTTTGTTTGCTAGTATTTTGTTGAGGATTTTTGCATCTACGGTCATCAGCGATACCGCCCTGCAGTTTTCTTTCTTTGTGACATCCGTGTCTGGTTTGGGTATCAAGTTGATGGTGGCCTCGAAGAACAAATTTGGGGGTGTTCCTCCCTCTGCTATATTTTGGAAGAGTTTGAGAAGGATAGGTGTTAGCCCTTCTCTAAATGTTTGATAGAATTCGCCTGTGAAGCCCTCTGGTCCTGGGCTCTTGTTTGTTGGAAGATTTTTAATCACAGTGTCAATTTCAGTGCTTGTGATTGGTCTGTTCCTATTTGCTATTTCTTCCTGATTCAGTCTTGGCAGGTTGTGCATTTCCAAGAATTTGTCCATTTCTTCCAGGTTGTCCACTTTCCTGGCACAGAATTTCTTGCAGTAATCGCTCATGATCTTTTGTATTTCTGCAGTGTCAGTTGTTACTTCTCCTTTTTCATTTGTAATTCTATCGATCTGAGTCTTCTCCCTTTTTTCCTTGATGAGTCTGGCTAACGGTTTATCTATTTTGTTTATCTTCTCAAAGAGCCAGCTTTTAGTTCTATTGATCTTTGCTATCGTTGCCTTCATTTCTTTTTCATTTATTTCTGACCTGATCTTTATGATTTCTTTCCTTCCGCTAACGTTGGGGTTTTTTTGGTTCCTCTCTCTCTAATTGCTTTAGGCGCAAGGTTAGGTTGTGTATTCGAGATGTTTCCTGTCTCTTAAGGTGGGCTTGTGTTGCTATAAACGTCCCTCTTAGAACTGCTTTTGCTGCATCCCCTAGGTTTCGGGTCGTCGTGTCTCCAATGGCGTTTGTTTCTTGGTACTTTTTAAGAGCCTCTTTGATTTCTTCAGCGATCACTTCGTTATTAAGCAGTGTACTGTTTAGCCTCCGTGTGTCTGTATTTTTTACAGATCGTTTCCTGTAATTGATATCTAGTGTCATGGCGTCGTGGTCGGAAAAGATACTTGATACAATTTCAGTTTTCTTAAATTTACCAAGGCTTGATTTGTGAGCCAAGCTATGAGCTATCCTGGAGGATGTTCCGTGAGCCCTTGAGAAAAATGTGTATTCGGTTGTTTTCGGATGGAGTGTCCTATAACTCTCAATTAAGGGCGTCTTGTCTAATGCATCATTTAAAGCTTGTGTTTCCTTATGTATTTTCATTATGGATGATCTGTCCATGGGTGAAAGTGGGGCGTTAAAGTCCCCTGCTATGAATGTGTTACTGTCGATTTCCCTTTTTATGGCTGTTAGTATTTGCCTTATGTATTGAGGTGCTACTATGCTGGGTGCATAAACATTTACAATTGTATCTTCTCCTTGGATCGATCCCTTGATCATTCTGTAGTGTCCCTCTTTGTCTCTTCTAATAGCCTTTATTCTAAAGTCTGTATTGTCTGGTATGAGAATTGCTACTCCAGCTTTGTTTTGGTTTCCATATGCATGGACTATCGTTTTGCATCCCCTTACTTTCAGTCTGTATGTTTCTCCAGGTCAAAGTGGGTCTCTTGTAGACAGCACACACATGGGTCCGGTTTTTGTATCCATTCGGCCAGTCGGTGTCTTCTGGTGGGAGCATTTTAATCCATTTACCTTTAAGGTAATTATCGATATGTATGTTCCTGTTCCCATTTTCTTAATTTTTGTTTTTTAACAGCATCTTTATTGGGGTATAGTTGCTTTACAACTGGTGTGTTAGTTTCTGATTTACAACAAAGTGAATCAGTTATACATATACATATGTTCCCATATCTCTTCCCTCTTGCGTCTCCCTCCCTCCCACCCTCCCTACCCCACCCCTCCAGGCGGTCACAAAGCACTGAGCTGATATCCCTCTGCTCTGCGGCTGCTTCCCGCTAGCTATCTACCTTACGTTTGCCAGTGTATGTGTATATGTCCATGCCTCTCTCACGCTTTGTCACAGCTCACCCTTCCACCTCCCCATAGCCTCAAGTCCGTGCTCCAGTAGGTCTGTGTCTTTATTCCTGTCTTACCCCTAGGCTCTTCACGACATTTTCCCCCCTTAAATTCCCTATATATGTCTTTGTCTTTGCATACGGTCTTTGTCTTTCTCGTTCTGACTTACTTCACGCTGTATGACAGGCTCTAGGTCCATCCACCT
This sequence comes from Pseudorca crassidens, assembly GCF_039906515.1. Classification (NCBI taxonomy): domain Eukaryota; kingdom Metazoa; phylum Chordata; class Mammalia; order Artiodactyla; family Delphinidae; genus Pseudorca; species Pseudorca crassidens. The sequence goes on from NC_090297.1 coordinate 154,683,848, forward strand.
CATTACAAACAGCTCGATTTCGTTTCTTCCTACGGCTGAGTAATAGTCCATTGTATATCTGTGCCACGTCTTCTTTGTCCGTTCATCCTATGATGGGCACCTAGGTCGTTCCCATCTCCGGGCTATTGTAGCGCTGCAATGAACATTTTGGTACATGACTCCTTTTGAATTACGGTCTTCTCAGGGTATATGCCCAGTAGTGGGACTGCTGAGTCATATGGTAGTTCTGGTTGTCGTTTTTTTAAGGAACCTCCATACTGTTCTCCATAGTGGCTGTACCAATTCACATTCCCACCAGCAGTGCAGGGGTGTTCCCTTTTCTCCACACCCTCTCCAGCTTTTATTGTTTCTAGATTCTTTTTGATGATGGCCATTCTGAGTGGTGTGAGATGATATCTCATTGTAGTTTTGATTTGCGGTTCCCTAATGATTAATGATGTCGAGCATTCTTTCATGTGTTTGTTGGCCGTCTGTAGATCTTCTTTGGAGAAATGTCTCTTTAGGGCTTCCCTGCCCATTTTTGGATCGGGTTGTGTGGTTTTTTTTTTGTTATTGAGCTGCATGAGCTGCTCGTAAATTTTGGAGATTGATACTTTGTCAGTTGCTTCATTGGCAAATGTTTTCCCCCCACTCTGAAGGTTGCCTTTTGGTCTTGTTTATGATCTCCTTTGCTGTGCCAAAGCTTTGAAGTTTCATTAGGTCCCATTTGTTTCCTTTTGTTTTTAGTTCCAGTTCTCTAGCCGGTGGGTCAAAAAGGCTCTTGCGGTGATTTATGTCGTAGCGTGTCCTGCCTATGTTTTCCCTCTAAGAGTGTGGTAGTTTCTGGCCCTACATTTAGGTCCTTAATCCATCTGAAGCTTATTTTTGTGTCTGGTGTTAGGGAGTGATCTAATCTCATACTTTTACATGTACCTGTCCAGTTTGCCCAGCACCACTTATTGAAGAGGCTGTCCTTTCTCCACTGTACATTCCTTCCTCCTTTATCAAAGACAAGGGGACCGTATATGTGCGTGGGTTTATCTCTGGGCTTTCCATCCTGCTCCACTGATCCTGCTCCATCTTTCTGTTTTGGTGCCAGTACCATACTGTCTTGAGTACTGTAGCTTTCTAGTATAGTCTGAAGTCAGGGAGCCTGATTCCTCCAGCTCCGTGTTTTGCGTTCGCCAAGATTGCTTTGGCCATTCGGGGTCTTTTGTGTTTTCATACAAACTGTGGCATTTTCTGTTGTAGTTCTGTGGAAAACGCCAGTGGCGGGTTGGTAGGGATTGCATCGAATCTGTAGCTTGCTTTGGGTAGTAGAGTCATTTTCACAATGTTGGTTGCTCCCATCCAAGAACATGGTCTATCTCGCCGTCTATTTGTATCAGCTTTAATTTCTTTCCACAGTGTCTTGTAAGTTATAAGATCTGCGTACAGCTCCTTTTGTCTCCTTAGGTAGGTTTACTCCTAGATATTTTATTCTTTTTGTTGCAATGGTAAGTGGGAGTGTTCTCTTGATTTCACTTTCAGATAGTTCCTCATTAGTGTAGAGGAATGCCAGAGATTTCTGTGCACTAAGTTTGTATCCTGCAACTTTACCAAATTCATTGATTAGCTCTAGTAGTTTTCTGGTGGCATCTTTAGGATTCTCTATGTATAGTCAGCATCATGTCATCTGCAAACAGTGACAGCTTTACTTCTTCTTTTCCGATTTGGAGTCCTTTCATTTCCTTTTCTTCTCTGATGGCTGTGGCCAAAACTTCCAAAACTATAGTGAGCAAGAGCGGTGAGAGTGGGAAACCTTGTCTTGTTCCTGATCTTCGTGGCACTGCTCTCAGTTTCTCACCATTGAGGATGACGTTGGCTGTGGGTTTGTCACACATGGCCTTTATTATGTTGAGGCACGTTCCCTCTACGCCTACTTTCTGCAGGGTTGTTAATCATAAATGGGTGCTGAATTTTGTCAAAAGCTTTCTCTGCATCTATTGAGATGATCCTATGGTTTTTCTCCTTCAATTTGTTAATGTGGCTTATCACATTGATTGCTTTGCGTATATTGAAGAATCCTTGCATTCCTGGAATAAAACCCCACTTGATCATGGTGTATGATCCTTTTTGAATGTGCCTGTCGGATTTTGTTTGCTAGTATTTTGTTGAGGATTTTTGCATCTACGGTCATCAGCGATACCGCCCTGCAGTTTTCTTTCTTTGTGACATCCGTGTCTGGTTTGGGTATCAAGTTGATGGTGGCCTCGAAGAACGAATTTGGGGGTGTTCCTCCCTCTGCTATATTTTGGAAGAGTTTGAGAAGGATAGGTGTTAGCCCTTCTCTAAATGTTTGATAGAATTCGCCTGAGAAGCCCTCTGGTCCTGGGCTCTTGTTTGTTGGAAGATTTTTAATCACAGTGTCAATTTCAGTGCTTGTGATTGGTCTGTTCCTATTTGCTATTTCTTCCTGATTCAGTCTTGGCAGGTTGTGCATTTCCAAGAATTTGTCCATTTCTTCCAGGTTGTCCACTTTCCTGGCACAGAATTTCTTGCAGTAATCTCTCATGATCTTTTGTATTTCTGCAGTGTCAGTTGTTACTTCTCCTTTTTCATTTGTAATTCTATCGATCTGAGTCTTCTCCCTTTTTTCCTTGATGAGTCTGGCTAACGGTTTATCTATTTTGTTTATCTTCTCAAAGAGCCAGCTTTTAGTTCTATTGATCTTTGCTATCGTTGCCTTCATTTCTTTTTCATTTATTTCTGACCTGATCTTTATGATTTCTTTCCTTCCGCTAACGTTGGGGTTTTTTTGGTTCCTCTCTCTCTAATTGCTTTAGGCGCAAGGTTAGGTTGTGTATTCGAGATGTTTCCTGTCTCTTAAGGTGGGCTTGTGTTGCTATAAACGTCCCTCTTAGAACTGCTTTTGCTGCATCCCCTAGGTTTCGGGTCGTCGTGTCTCCAATGGCGTTTGTTTCTTGGTACTTTTTAAGAGCCTCTTTGATTTCTTCAGCGATCACTTCGTTATTAAGCAGTGTACTGTTTAGCCTCCGTGTGTCTGTATTTTTTACAGATCGTTTCCTGTAATTGATATCTAGTGTCATGGCGTTGTGGTCGGAAAAGATACTTGATACAATTTCAGTTTTCTTAAATTTACCAAGGCTTGATTTGTGAGCCAAGCTATGAGCTATCCTGGAGGATGTTCCGTGAGCCCTTGAGAAAAATGTGTATTCGGTTGTTTTCGGATGGAGTGTCCTATAACTATCAATTAAGGGCGTCTTGTCTAATGCATCATTTAAAGCTTGTGTTTCCTTATGTATTTTCATTATGGATGATCTGTCCATGGGTGAAAGTGGGGCATTAAAGTCCCCTGCTATGAATGTGTTACTGTCGATTTCCCTTTTTATGGCTGTTAGTATTTGCCTTATGTATTGAGGTGCTACTATGCTGGGTGCATAAACATTTACAATTGTATCTTCTCCTTGGATCGATCCCTTGATCATTCTGTAGTGTCCCTCTTTGTCTCTTCTAATAGCCTTTATTCTAAAGTCTGTATTGTCTGGTATGAGAATTGCTACTCCAGCTTTGTTTTGGTTTCCATATGCATGGACTATCGTTTTGCATCCCCTTACTTTCAGTCTGTATGTTTCTCCAGGTCAAAGTGGGTCTCTTGTAGACAGCACACACATGGGTCCGGTTTTTGTATCCATTCGGCCAGTCGGTGTCTTCTGGTGGGAGCATTTTAATCCACTTACCTTTAAGGTAATTATCGATATGTATGTTCCTGTTCCCATTTTCTTAATTTTTGTTTTTTAACAGCATCTTTATTGGGGTATAGTTGCTTTACAACTGGTGTGTTAGTTTCTGCTTTACAACAAAGTGAATCAGTTATACATATACATATGTTCCCATATCTCTTCCCTCTTGCGTCTCCCTCCCTCCCACCCTCCCTACCCCACCCCTCCAGGCGGTCACAAAGCACTGAGCTGATATCCCTCTGCTCTGCGGCTGCTTCCCGCTAGCTATCTACCTTACGTTTGCCAGTGTATGTATATATGTCCATGCCTCTCTCACGCTTTGTCACAGCTCACCCTTCCCCCTCCCCATAGCCTCAAGTCCGTGCTCCAGTAGGTCTGTGTCTTTATTCCTGTCTTACCCCTAGGCTCTTCACGACATTTTCCCCCCTTAAATTCCCTATATATGTCTTTGTCTTTGCATACGGTCTTTGTCTTTCTCGTTCTGACTTACTTCACGCTGTATGACAGGCTCTAGGTCCATCCACCTCATTACAAACAGCTCGATTTCGTTTCTTCCTACGGCTGAGTAATAGTCCATTGTATATCTGTGCCACGTCTTCTTTGTCCGTTCACCCTATGATGGGCACCTAGGTCGTTCCCATCTCCGGGCTATTGTAGCGCTGCAATGAACATTTTGGTACATGACTCCTTTTGAATTACGGTCTTCTCAGGGTATATGCCCAGTAGTGGGACTGCTGAGTCATATGGTAGCTCTGGTTGTCGTTTTTTTAAGGAACCTCCATACTGTTCTCCATAGTGGCTGTACCAATTCACATTCCCACCAGCAGTGCAGGGGTGTTCCCTTTTCTCCACACCCTCTCCAGCTTTTATTGTTTCTAGATTCTTTTTGATGATGGCCATTCTGAGTGGTGTGAGATGATATCTCATTGTAGTTTTGATTTGCGGTTCCCTAATGATTAATGATGTCGAGCATTCTTTCATGTGTTTGTTGGCCGTCTGTAGATCTTCTTTGGAGAAATGTCTCTTTAGGGCTTCCCTGCCCATTTTTGGATCGGGTTGTGTGGTTTTTTTTTTGTTATTGAGCTGCATGAGCTGCTCGTAAATTTTGGAGATTGATACTTTGTCAGTTGCTTCATTGGCAAATGTTTTCCCCCCACTCTGAAGGTTGCCTTTTGGTCTTGTTTATGATCTCCTTTGCTGTGCCAAAGCTTTGAAGTTTCATTAGGTCCCATTTGTTTCCTTTTGTTTTTAGTTCCAGTTCTCTAGCCGGTGGGTCAAAAAGGCTCTTGCGGTGATTTATGTCGTAGCGTGTCCTGCCTATGTTTTCCCTCTAAGAGTGTGGTAGTTTCTGGCCCTACATTTAGGTCCTTAATCCATCTGAAGCTTATTTTTGTGTCTGGTGTTAGGGAGTGATCTAATCTCATACTTTTACATGTACCTGTCCAGTTTGCCCAGCACCACTTATTGAAGAGGCTGTCCTTTCTCCACTGTACATTCCTTCCTCCTTTATCAAAGACAAGGGGACCGTATATGTGCGTGGGTTTATCTCTGGGCTTTCCATCCTGCTCCACTGATCCTGCTCCATCTTTCTGTTTTGGTGCCAGTACCATACTGTCTTGAGTACTGTAGCTTTCTAGTATAGTCTGAAGTCAGGGAGCCTGATTCCTCCAGCTCCGTGTTTTGCGTTCGCCAAGATTGCTTTGGCCATTCGGGGTCTTTTGTGTTTTCATACAAACTGTGGCATTTTTTGTTCTAGTTCTGTGGAAAACGCCAGTGGCGGGTTGGTAGGGATTGCATCGAATCTGTAGCTTGCTTTGGGTAGTAGAGTCATTTTCACAATGTTGGTTGCTCCCATCCAAGAACATGGTCTATCTCGCCGTCTATTTGTATCAGCTTTAATTTCTTTCCACAGTGTCTTGTAAGTTATAAGATCTGCGTACAGCTCCTTTTGTCTCCTTAGGTAGGTTTACTCCTAGATATTTTATTCTTTTTGTTGCAATGGTAAGTGGGAGTGTTCTCTTGATTTCACTTTCAGATAGTTCCTCATTAGTGTAGAGGAATGCCAGAGATTTCTGTGCACTAAGTTTGTATCCTGCAACTTTACCAAATTCATTGATTAGCTCTAGTAGTTTTCTGGTGGCATCTTTAGGATTCTCTATGTATAGTCAGCATCATGTCATCTGCAAACAGTGACAGCTTTACTTCTTCTTTTCCGATTTGGAGTCCTTTCATTTCCTTTTCTTCTCTGATGGCTGTGGCCAAAACTTCCAAAACTATAGTGAGCAAGAGCGGTGAGAGTGGGAAACCTTGTCTTGTTCCTGATCTTCGTGGCACTGCTCTCAGTTTCTCACCATTGAGGATGACGTTGGCTGTGGGTTTGTCACACATGGCCTTTATTATGTTGAGGCACGTTCCCTCTACGCCTACTTTCTGCAGGGTTGTTAATCATAAATGGGTGCTGAATTTTGTCAAAAGCTTTCTCTGCATCTATTGAGATGATCCTATGGTTTTTCTCCTTCAATTTGTTAATGTGGCTTATCACATTGATTGCTTTGCGTATATTGAAGAATCCTTGCATTCCTGGAATAAAACCCCACTTGATCATGGTGTATGATCCTTTTTGAATGTGCCTGTCGGATTTTGTTTGCTAGTATTTTGTTGAGGATTTTTGCATCTACGGTCATCAGCGATACCGCCCTGCAGTTTTCTTTCTTTGTGACATCCGTGTCTGGTTTGGGTATCAAGTTGATGGTGGCCTCGAAGAACGAATTTGGGGGTGTTCCTCCCTCTGCTATATTTTGGAAGAGTTTGAGAAGGATAGGTGTTAGCCCTTCTCTAAATGTTTGATAGAATTCGCCTGTGAAGCCCTCTGGTCCTGGGCTCTTGTTTGTTGGAAGATTTTTAATCACAGTGTCAATTTCAGTGCTTGTGATTGGTCTGTTCCTATTTGCTATTTCTTCCTGATTCAGTCTTGGCAGGTTGTGCATTTCCAAGAATTTGTCCATTTCTTCCAGGTTGTCCACTTTCCTGGCACAGAATTTCTTGCAGTAATCGCTCATGATCTTTTGTATTTCTGCAGTGTCAGTTGTTACTTCTCCTTTTTCATTTGTAATTCTATCGATCTGAGTCTTCTCCCTTTTTTCCTTGATGAGTCTGGCTAACGGTTTATCTATTTTGTTTATCTTCTCAAAGAGCCAGCTTTTAGTTCTATTGATCTTTGCTATCGTTGCCTTCATTTCTTTTTCATTTATTTCTGACCTGATCTTTATGATTTCTTTCCTTCCGCTAACGTTGGGGTTTTTTTGGTTCCTCTCTCTCTAATTGCTTTAGGCGCAAGGTTAGGTTGTGTATTCGAGATGTTTCCTGTCTCTTAAGGTGGGCTTGTGTTGCTATAAACGTCCCTCTTAGAACTGCTTTTGCTGCATCCCCTAGGTTTCGGGTCGTCGTGTCTCCAATGGCGTTTGTTTCTTGGTACTTTTTAAGAGGCTCTTTGATTTCTTCAGCGATCACTTCGTTATTAAGCAGTGTACTGTTTAGCCTCCGTGTGTCTGTATTTTTTACAGATCGTTTCCTGTAATTGATATCTAGTGTCATGGCGTCGTGGTCGGAAAAGATACTTGATGCAATTTCAGTTTTCTTAAATTTACCAAGGCTTGATTTGTGAGCCAAGCTATGAGCTATCCTGGAGGATGTTCCGTGAGCCCTTGAGAAAAATGTGTATTCGGTTGTTTTCGGATGGAGTGTCCTATAACTATCAATTAAGGGCGTCTTGTCTAATGCATCATTTAAAGCTTGTGTTTCCTTATGTATTTTCATTTTGGATGATCTGTCCATGGGTGAAAGTGGGGCGTTAAAGTCCCCTGCTATGAATGTGTTACTGTCGATTTCCCCTTTTATGGCTGTTAGTATTTGCCTTATGTATTGAGGTGCTACTATGCTGGGTGCATAAACATTTACAATTGTATCTTCTCCTTGGATCGATCCCTTGATCATTCTGTAGTGTCCCTCTTTGTCTCTTCTAATAGCCTTTATTCTAAAGTCTGTATTGTCTGGTATGAGAATTGCTACTCCAGCTTTGTTTTGGTTTCCATATGCATGGACTATCTTTTTCCATCCCCTTACTTTCAGTCTGTATGTTTCTCCAGGTCAAAGTGGGTCTCTTGTAGACAGCACACACATGGGTCCGGTTTTTGTATCCATTCGGCCAGTCGGTGTCTTCTGGTGGGAGCATTTTAATCCATTTACCTTTAAGGTAATTATCGATATGTATGTTCCTGTTCCCATTTTCTTAATTTTTTTTTTAACAGCATCTTTATCGGGGTATAGTTGCTTTACAACTGGTGTGTTAGTTTCTGCTTTACAACAAAGTGAATCAGTTATACATATACATATGTTCCCATATCTCTTCCCTCTTGCGTCTCCCTCCCTCCCACCCTCCCTACCCCACCCCTCCAGGCGGTCACAAAGCACTGAGCTGATATCCCTCTGCTCTGCGGCTGCTTCCCGCTAGCTATCTACCTTACGTTTGCCAGTGTATGTATATATGTCCATGCCTCTCTCACGCTTTGTCACAGCTCACCCTTCCCCCTCCCCATAGCCTCAAGTCCGTGCTCCAGTAGGTCTGTGTCTTTATTCCTGTCTTACCCCTAGGCTCTTCACGACATTTTCCCCCCTTAAATTCCCTATATATGTCTTTGTCTTTGCATACGGTCTTTGTCTTTCTCGTTCTGACTTACTTCACGCTGTATGACAGGCTCTAGGTCCATCCACCTCATTACAAACAGCTCGATTTCGTTTCTTCCTACGGCTGAGTAATAGTCCATTGTATATCTGTGCCACGTCTTCTTTGTCCGTTCATCCTATGATGGGCACCTAGGTCGTTCCCATCTCCGGGCTATTGTAGCGCTGCAATGAACATTTTGGTACATGACTCCTTTTGAATTACGGTCTTCTCAGGGTATATGCCCAGTAGTGGGACTGCTGAGTCATATGGTAGTTCTGGTTGTCGTTTTTTTAAGGAACCTCCATACTGTTCTCCATAGTGGCTGTACCAATTCACATTCCCACCAGCAGTGCAGGGGTGTTCCCTTTTCTCCACACCCTCTCCAGCTTTTATTGTTTCTAGATTCTTTTTGATGATGGCCATTCTGAGTGGTGTGAGATGATATCTCATTGTAGTTTTGATTTGCGGTTCCCTAATGATTAATGATGTCGAGCATTCTTTCATGTGTTTGTTGGCTGTCTGTAGATCTTCTTTGGAGAAATGTCTCTTTAGGGCTTCCCTGCCCATTTTTGGATCGGGTTGTGTGGTTTTTTTTTGTTATTGAGCTGCATGAGCTGCTCGTAAATTTTGGAGATTGATACTTTGTCAGTTGCTTCATTGGCAAATGTTTTCCCCCCACTCTGAAGGTTGCCTTTTGGTCTTGTTTATGATCTCCTTTGCTGTGCCAAAGCTTTGAAGTTTCATTAGGTCCCATTTGTTTCCTTTTGTTTTTAGTTCCAGTTCTCTAGCCGGTGGGTCAAAAAGGCTCTTGCGGTGATTTATGTCATAGCGTGTCCTGCCTATGTTTTCCCTCTAAGAGTGTGGTAGTTTCTGGCCCTACATTTAGGTCCTTAATCCGTCTGAAGCTTATTTTTGTGTCTGGTGTTAGGGAGTGATCTAATCTCATACTTTTACATGTACCTGTCCAGTTTGCCCAGCACCACTTATTGAAGAGGCTGTCCTTTCTCCACTGTACATTCCTTCCTCCTTTATCAAAGACAAGGGGACCGTATATGTGCGTGGGTTTATCTCTGGGCTTTCCATCCTGCTCCACTGATCCTGCTCCATCTTTCTGTTTTGGTGCCAGTACCATACTGTCTTGAGTACTGTAGCTTTCTAGTATAGTCTGAAGTCAGGGAGCCTGATTCCTCCAGCTCCGTGTTTTGCGTTCGCCAAGATTGCTTTGGCCATTCGGGGTCTTTTGTGTTTTCATACAAACTGTGGCATTTTTTGTTCTAGTTCTGTGGAAAACGCCAGTGGCGGGTTGGTAGGGATTGCATCGAATCTGTAGCTTGCTTTGGGTAGTAGAGTCATTTTCACAATGTTGGTTGCTCCCATCCAAGAACATGGTCTATCTCGCCGTCTATTTGTATCAGCTTTAATTTCTTTCCACAGTGTCTTGTAAGTTATAAGATCTGCGTACAGCTCCTTTTGTCTCCTTAGGTAGGTTTACTCCTAGATATTTTATTCTTTTTGTTGCAATGGTAAGTGGAAGTGTTCTCTTGATTTCACTTTCAGATAGTTCCTCATTAGTGTAGAGGAATGCCAGAGATTTCTGTGCACTAAGTTTGTATCCTGCAACTTTACCAAATTCATTGATTAGCTCTAGTAGTTTTCTGGTGGCATCTTTAGGATTCTCTATGTATAGTCAGCATCATGTCATCTGCAAACAGTGACAGCTTTACTTCTTCTTTTCCGATTTGGAGTCCTTTCATTTCCTTTTCTTCTCTGATGGCTGTGGCCAAAACTTCCAAAACTATAGTGAGCAAGAGCGGTGAGAGTGGGAAACCTTGTCTTGTTCCTGATCTTCGTGGCACTGCTCTCAGTTTCTCACCATTGAGGATGACGTTGGCTGTGGGTTTGTCACACATGGCCTTTATTATGTTGAGGCACGTTCCCTCTACGCCTACTTTCTGCAAGGTTGTTAATCATAAATGGGTGCTGAATTTTGTCAAAAGCTTTCTCTGCATCTATTGAGATGATCCTATGGTTTTTCTCCTTCAATTTGTTAATGTGGCTTATCACATTGATTGCTTTGCGTATATTGAAGAATCCTTGCATTCCTGGAATAAAACCCCACTTGATCATGGTGTATGATCCTTTTTGAATGTGCCTGTCGGATTTTGTTTGCTAGTATTTTGTTGAGGATTTTTGCATCTACGGTCATCAGCGATACCGCCCTGCAGTTTTCTTTCTTTGTGACATCCGTGTCTGGTTTGGGTATCAAGTTGATGGTGGCCTCGAAGAACGAATTTGGGGGTGTTCCTCCCTCTGCTATATTTTGGAAGAGTTTGAGAAGGATAGGTGTTAGCCCTTCTCTAAATGTTTGATAGAATTCGCCTGAGAAGCCCTCTGGTCCTGGGCTCTTGTTTGTTGGAAGATTTTTAATCACAGTGTCAATTTCAGTGCTTGTGATTGGTCTGTTCCTATTTGCTATTTCTTCCTGATTCAGTCTTGGCAGGTTGTGCATTTCCAAGAATTTGTCCATTTCTTCCAGGTTGTCCACTTTCCTGGCACAGAATTTCTTGCAGTAATCGCTCATGATCTTTTGTATTTCTGCAGTGTCAGTTGTTACTTCTCCTTTTTCATTTGTAATTCTATCGATCTGAGTCTTCTCCCTTTTTTCCTTGATGAGTCTGGCTAACGGTTTATCTATTTTGTTTATCTTCTCAAAGAGCCAGCTTTTAGTTCTATTGATCTTTGCTATCGTTGCCTTCATTTCTTTTTCATTTATTTCTGACCTGATCTTTATGATTTCTTTCCTTCCGCTAACGTTGGGGTTTTTTTGGTTCCTCTCTCTCTAATTGCTTTAGGCGCAAGGTTAGGTTGTGTATTCGAGATGTTTCCTGTCTCTTAAGGTGGGCTTGTGTTGCTATAAACGTCCCTCTTAGAACTGCTTTTGCTGCATCCCCTAGGTTTCGGGTCGTCGTGTCTCCAATGGCGTTTGTTTCTTGGTACTTTTTAAGAGCCTCTTTGATTTCTTCAGCGATCACTTCGTTATTAAGCAGTGTACTGTTTAGCCTCCGTGTGTCTGTATTTTTTACAGATCCTTTCCTGTAATTGATATCTAGTGTCATGGCGTCGTGGTCGGAAAAGATACTTGATGCAATTTCAGTTTTCTTAAATTTACCAAGGCTTGATTTGTGAGCCAAGCTATGAGCTATCCTGGAGGATGTTCCGTGAGCCCTTGAGAAAAATGTGTATTCGGTTGTTTTCGGATGGAGTGTCCTATAACTCTCAATTAAGGGCGTCTTGTCTAATGCATCATTTAAAGCTTGTGTTTCCTTATGTATTTTCATTTTGGATGATCTGTCCATGGGTGAAAGTGGGGCGTTAAAGTCCCCTGCTATGAATGTGTTACTGTCGATTTCCCCTTTTATGGCTGTTAGTATTTGCCTTATGTATTGAGGTGCTACTATGCTGGGTGCATAAACATTTACAATTGTATCTTCTCCTTGGATCGATCCCTTGATCATTCTGTAGTGTCCCTCTTTGTCTCTTCTAATAGCCTTTATTCTAAAGTCTGTATTGTCTGGTATGAGAATTGCTACTCCAGCTTTGTTTTGGTTTCCATATGCATGGACTATCTTTTTCCATCCCCTTACTTTCAGTCTGTATGTTTCTCCAGGTCAAAGTGGGTCTCTTGTAGACAGCACACACATGGGTCCGGTTTTTGTATCCATTCGGCCAGTCGGTGTCTTCTGGTGGGAGCATTTTAATCCACTTACCTTTAAGGTAATTATCGATATGTATGTTCCTGTTCCCATTTTCTTAATTTTTTTTTTTTAACAGCATCTTTATTGGGGTATAGTTGCTTTACAACTGGTGTGTTAGTTTCTGCTTTACAACAAAGTGAATCAGTTATACATATACATATGTTCCCATATCTCTTCCCTCTTGCGTCTCCCTCCCTCCCACCCTCCCTACCCCACCCCTCCAGGCGGTCACAAAGCACTGAGCTGATATCCCTCTGCTCTGCGGCTGCTTCCCGCTAGCTATCTACCTTACGTTTGCCAGTGTATGTATATATGTCCATGCCTCTCTCACGCTTTGTCACAGCTCACCCTTCCCCCTCCCCATAGCCTCAAGTCCGTGCTCCAGTAGGTCTGTGTCTTTATTCCTGTCTTACCCCTAGGCTCTTCACGACATTTTCCCCCCTTAAATTCCCTATATATGTCTTTGTCTTTGCATACGGTCTTTGTCTTTCTCGTTCTGACTTACTTCACGCTGTATGACAGGCTCTAGGTCCATCCACCTCATTACAAACAGCTCGATTTCGTTTCTTCCTACGGCTGAGTAATAGTCCATTGTATATCTGTGCCACGTCTTCTTTGTCCGTTCATCCTATGATGGGCACCTAGGTCGTTCCCATCTCCGGGCTATTGTAGCGCTGCAATGAACATTTTGGTACATGACTCCTTTTGAATTACGGTCTTCTCAGGGTATATGCCCAGTAGTGGGACTGCTGAGTCATATGGTAGTTCTGGTTGTCGTTTTTTTAAGGAACCTCCATACTGTTCTCCATAGTGGCTGTACCAATTCACATTCCCACCAGCAGTGCAGGGGTGTTCCCTTTTCTCCACACCCTCTCCAGCTTTTATTGTTTCTAGATTCTTTTTGATGATGGCCATTCTGAGTGGTGTGAGATGATATCTCATTGTAGTTTTGATTTGCGGTTCCCTAATGATTAATGATGTCGAGCATTCTTTCATGTGTTTGTTGGCCGTCTGTAGATCTTCTTTGGAGAAATGTCTCTTTAGGGCTTCCCTGCCCATTTTTGGATCGGGTTGTGTGGTTTTTTTTTTGTTATTGAGCTGCATGAGCTGCTCGTAAATTTTGGAGATTGATACTTTGTCAGTTGCTTCATTGGCAAATGTTTTCCCCCCACTCTGAAGGTTGCCTTTTGGTCTTGTTTATGATCTCCTTTGCTGTGCCAAAGCTTTGAAGTTTCATTAGGTCCCATTTGTTTCCTTTTGTTTTTAGTTCCAGTTCTCTAGCCGGTGGGTCAAAAAGGCTCTTGCGGTGATTTATGTCGTAGCGTGTCCTGCCTCTGTTTTCCCTCTAAGAGTGTGGTAGTTTCTGGCCCTACATTTAGGTCCTTAATCCATCTGAAGCTTATTTTTGTGTCTGGTGTTAGGGAGTGATCTAATCTCATACTTTTACATGTACCTGTCCAGTTTGCCCAGCACCACTTATTGAAGAGGCTGTCCTTTCTCCACTGTACATTCCTTCCTCCTTTATCAAAGACAAGGGGACCGTATATGTGCGTGGGTTTATCTCTGGGCTTTCCATCCTGCTCCACTGATCCTGCTCCATCTTTCTGTTTTGGTGCCAGTACCATACTGTCTTGAGTACTGTAGCTTTCTAGTATAGTCTGAAGTCAGGGAGCCTGATTCCTCCAGCTCCGTGTTTTGCGTTCGCCAAGATTGCTTTGGCCATTCGGGGTCTTTTGTGTTTTCATACAAACTGTGGCATTTTTTGTTCTAGTTCTGTGGAAAACGCCAGTGGCGGGTTGGTAGGGATTGCATCGAATCTGTAGCTTGCTTTGGGTAGTAGAGTCATTTTCACAATGTTGGTTGCTCCCATCCAAGAACATGGTCTATCTCGCCGTCTATTTGTATCAGCTTTAATTTCTTTCCACAGTGTCTTGTAAGTTATAAGATCTGCGTACAGCTCCTTTTGTCTCCTTAGGTAGGTTTACTCCTAGATATTTTATTCTTTTTGTTGCAATGGTAAGTGGGAGTGTTCTCTTGATTTCACTTTCAGATAGTTCCTCATTAGTGTAGAGGAATGCCAGAGATTTCTGTGCACTAAGTTTGTATCCTGCAACTTTACCAAATTCATTGATTAGCTCTAGTAGTTTTCTGGTGGCATCTTTAGGATTCTCTATGTATAGTCAGCATCATGTCATCTGCAAACAGTGACAGCTTTACTTCTTCTTTTCCGATTTGGAGTCCTTTCATTTCCTTTTCTTCTCTGATGGCTGTGGCCAAAACTTCCAAAACTATAGTGAGCAAGAGCGGTGAGAGTGGGAAACCTTGTCTTGTTCCTGATCTTCGTGGCACTGCTCTCAGTTTCTCACCATTGAGGATGACGTTGGCTGTGGGTTTGTCACACATGGCCTTTATTATGTTGAGGCACGTTCCCTCTACGCCTACTTTCTGCAGGGTTGTTAATCATAAATGGGTGCTGAATTTTGTCAAAAGCTTTCTCTGCATCTATTGAGATGATCCTATGGTTTTTCTCCTTCAATTTGTTAATGTGGCTTATCACATTGATTGCTTTGCGTATATTGAAGAATCCTTGCATTCCTGGAATAAAACCCCACTTGATCATGGTGTATGATCCTTTTTGAATGTGCCTGTCGGATTTTGTTTGCTAGTATTTTGTTGAGGATTTTTGCATCTACGGTCATCAGCGATACCGCCCTGCAGTTTTCTTTCTTTGTGACATCCGTGTCTGGTTTGGGTATCAAGTTGATGGTGGCCTCGAAGAACGAATTTGGGGGTGTTCCTCCCTCTGCTATATTTTGGAAGAGTTTGAGAAGGATAGGTGTTAGCCCTTCTCTAAATGTTTGATAGAATTCGCCTGTGAAGCCCTCTGGTCCTGGGCTCTTGTTTGTTGGAAGATTTTTAATCACAGTGTCAATTTCAGTGCTTGTGATTGGTCTGTTCCTATTTGCTATTTCTTCCTGATTCAGTCTTGGCAGGTTGTGCATTTCCAAGAATTTGTCCATTTCTTCCAGGTTGTCCACTTTCCTGGCACAGAATTTCTTGCAGTAATCTCTCATGATCTTTTGTATTTCTGCAGTGTCAGTTGTTACTTCTCCTTTTTCATTTGTAATTCTATCGATCTGAGTCTTCTCCCTTTTTTCCTTGATGAGTCTGGCTAACGGTTTATCTATTTTGTTTATCTTCTCAAAGAGCCAGCTTTTAGTTCTATTGATCTTTGCTATCGTTGCCTTCATTTCTTTTTCATTTATTTCTGACCTGATCTTTATGATTTCTTTCCTTCCGCTAACGTTGGGGTTTTTTTGGTTCCTCTCTCTCTAATTGCTTTAGGCGCAAGGTTAGGTTGTGTATTCGAGATGTTTCCTGTCTCTTAAGGTGGGCTTGTGTTGCTATAAACGTCCCTCTTAGAACTGCTTTTGCTGCATCCCCTAGGTTTCGGGTCGTCGTGTCTCCAATGGCGTTTGTTTCTTGGTACTTTTTAAGAGCCTCTTTGATTTCTTCAGCGATCACTTCGTTATTAAGCAGTGTACTGTTTAGCCTCCGTGTGTCTGTATTTTTTACAGATCGTTTCCTGTAATTGATATCTAGTGTCATGGCGTCGTGGTCGGAAAAGATACTTGATGCAATTTCAGTTTTCTTAAATTTACCAAGGCTTGATTTGTGAGCCAAGCTATGAGCTATCCTGGAGGATGTTCCGTGAGCCCTTGAGAAAAATGTGTATTCGGTTGTTTTCGGATGGAGTGTCCTATAACTCTCAATTAAGGGCGTCTTGTCTAATGCATCATTTAAAGCTTGTGTTTCCTTATGTATTTTCATTATGGATGATCTGTCCATGGGTGAAAGTGGGGCGTTAAAGTCCCCTGCTATGAATGTGTTACTGTCGATTTCCCTTTTTATGGCTGTTAGTATTTGCCTTATGTATTGAGGTGCTACTATGCTGGGTGCATAAACATTTACAATTGTATCTTCTCCTTGGATCGATCCCTTGATCATTCTGTAGTGTCCCTCTTTGTCTCTTCTAATAGACTTTATTCTAAAGTCTGTATTGTCTGGTATGAGAATTGCTACTCCAGCTTTGTTTTGGTTTCCATATGCATGGACTATCGTTTTGCATCCCCTTACTTTCAGTCTGTATGTTTCTCCAGGTCAAAGTGGGTCTCTTGTAGACAGCACACACATGGGTCCGGTTTTTGTATCCATTCGGCCAGTCGGTGTCTTCTGGTGGGAGCATTTTAATCCATTTACCTTTAAGGTAATTATCGATATGTATGTTCCTGTTCCCATTTTCTTAATTTTTGTTTTTTAACAGCATCTTTATTGGGGTATAGTTGCTTTACAACTGGTGTGTTAGTTTCTGCTTTACAACAAAGTGAATCAGTTATACATATACATATGTTCCCATATCTCTTCCCTCTTGCGTCTCCCTCCCTCCCACCCTCCCTACCCCACCCCTCCAGGCGGTCACAAAGCACTGAGCTGATATCCCTCTGCTCTGCGGCTGCTTCCCGCTAGCTATCTACCTTACGTTTGCCAGTGTATGTATATATGTCCATGCCTCTCTCACGCTTTGTCACAGCTCACCCTTCCCCCTCCCCATAGCCTCAAGTCCGTGCTCCAGTAGGTCTGTGTCTTTATTCCTGTCTTACCCCTAGGCTCTTCACGACATTTTCCCCCCTTAAATTCCCTATATATGTCTTTGTCTTTGCATACGGTCTTTGTCTTTCTCGTTCTGACTTACTTCACGCTGTATGACAGGCTCTAGGTCCATCCACCTCATTACAAACAGCTCGATTTCGTTTCTTCCTACGGCTGAGTAATAGTCCATTGTATATCTGTGCCACGTCTTCTTTGTCCGTTCATCCTATGATGGGCACCTAGGTCGTTCCCATCTCCGGGCTATTGTAGCGCTGCAATGAACATTTTGGTACATGACTCCTTTTGAATTACGGTCTTCTCAGGGTATATGCCCAGTAGTGGGACTGCTGAGTCATATGGTAGTTCTGGTTGTCGTTTTTTTAAGGAACCTCCATACTGTTCTCCATAGTGGCTGTACCAATTCACATTCCCACCAGCAGTGCAGGGGTGTTCCCTTTTCTCCACACCCTCTCCAGCTTTTATTGTTTCTAGATTCTTTTTGATGATGGCCATTCTGAGTGGTGTGAGATGATATCTCATTGTAGTTTTGATTTGCGGTTCCCTAATGATTAATGATGTCGAGCATTCTTTCATGTGTTTGTTGGCCGTCTGTAGATCTTCTTTGGAGAAATGTCTCTTTAGGGCTTCCCTGCCCATTTTTGGATTGGGTTGTGTGTTTTTTTTTTTGTTATTGAGCTGCATGAGCTGCTCGTAAATTTTGGAGATTGATACTTTGTCAGTTGCTTCATTGGCAAATGTTTTCCCCCCACTCTGAAGGTTGCCTTTTGGTCTTGTTTATGATCTCCTTTGCTGTGCCAAAGCTTTGAAGTTTCATTAGGTCCCATTTGTTTCCTTTTGTTTTTAGTTCCAGTTCTCTAGCCGGTGGGTCAAAAAGGCTCTTGCGGTGATTTATGTCGTAGCGTGTCCTGCCTATGTTTTCCCTCTAAGAGTGTGGTAGTTTCTGGCCCTACATTTAGGTCCTTAATCCGTCTGAAGCTTATTTTTGTGTCTGGTGTTAGGGAGTGATCTAATCTCATATTTTACATGTACCTGTCCAGTTTGCCCAGCACCACTTATTGAAGAGGCTGTCCTTTCTCCACTGTACATTCCTTCCTCCTTTATCAAAGACAAGGGGACCGTATATGTGCGTGGGTTTATCTCTGGGCTTTCCATCCTGCTCCACTGATCCTGCTCCATCTTTCTGTTTTGGTGCCAGTACCATACTGTCTTGAGTACTGTAGCTTTCTAGTATAGTCTGAAGTCAGGGAGCCTGATTCCTCCAGCTCCGTGTTTTGCGTTCGCCAAGATTGCTTTGGCCATTCGGGGTCTTTTGTGTTTTCATACAAACTGTGGCATTTTTTGTTCTAGTTCTGTGGAAAACGCCAGTGGCGGGTTGGTAGGGATTGCATCGAATCTGTAGCTTGCTTTGGGTAGTAGAGTCATTTTCACAATGTTGGTTGCTCCCATCCAAGAACATGGTCTATCTCGCCGTCTATTTGTATCAGCTTTAATTTCTTTCCACAGTGTCTTGTAAGTTATAAGATCTGCGTACAGCTCCTTTTGTCTCCTTAGGTAGGTTTACTCCTAGATATTTTATTCTTTTTGTTGCAATGGTAAGTGGGAGTGTTCTCTTGATTTCACTTTCAGATAGTTCCTCATTAGTGTAGAGGAATGCCAGAGATTTCTGTGCACTAAGTTTGTATCCTGCAACTTTACCAAATTCATTGATTAGCTCTAGTAGTTTTCTGGTGGCATCTTTAGGATTCTCTATGTATAGTCAGCATCATGTCATCTGCAAACAGTGACAGCTTTACTTCTTCTTTTCCGATTTGGAGTCCTTTCATTTCCTTTTCTTCTCTGATGGCTGTGGCCAAAACTTCCAAAACTATAGTGAGCAAGAGCGGTGAGAGTGGGAAACCTTGTCTTGTTCCTGATCTTCGTGGCACTGCTCTCAGTTTCTCACCATTGAGGATGACGTTGGCTGTGGGTTTGTCACACATGGCCTTTATTATGTTGAGGCACGTTCCCTCTACGCCTACTTTCTGCAGGGTTGTTAATCATAAATGGGTGCTGAATTTTGTCAAAAGCTTTCTCTGCATCTATTGAGATGATCCTATGGTTTTTCTCCTTCAATTTGTTAATGTGGCTTATCACATTGATTGCTTTGCGTATATTGAAGAATCCTTGCATTCCTGGAATAAAACCCCACTTGATCATGGTGTATGATCCTTTTTGAATGTGCCTGTCGGATTTTGTTTGCTAGTATTTTGTTGAGGATTTTTGCATCTACGGTCATCAGCGATACCGCCCTGCAGTTTTCTTTCTTTGTGACATCCGTGTCTGGTTTGGGTATCAAGTTGATGGTGGCCTCGAAGAACGAATTTGGGGGTGTTCCTCCCTCTGCTATATTTTGGAAGAGTTTGAGAAGGATAGGTGTTAGCCCTTCTCTAAATGTTTGATAGAATTCGCCTGTGAAGCCCTCTGGTCCTGGGCTCTTGTTTGTTGGAAGATTTTTAATCACAGTGTCAATTTCAGTGCTTGTGATTGGTCTGTTCCTATTTGCTATTTCTTCCTGATTCAGTCTTGGCAGGTTGTGCATTTCCAAGAATTTGTCCATTTCTTCCAGGTTGTCCACTTTCCTGGCACAGAATTTCTTGCAGTAATCTCTCATGATCTTTTGTATTTCTGCAGTGTCAGTTGTTACTTCTCCTTTTTCATTTGTAATTCTATCGATCTGAGTCTTCTCCCTTTTTTCCTTGATGAGTCTGGCTAACGGTTTATCTATTTTGTTTATCTTCTCAAAGAGCCAGCTTTTAGTTCTATTGATCTTTGCTATCGTTGCCTTCATTTCTTTTTCATTTATTTCTGACCTGATCTTTATGATTTCTTTCCTTCCGCTAACGTTGGGGTTTTTTTGGTTCCTCTCTCTCTAATTGCTTTAGGCGCAAGGTTAGGTTGTGTATTCGAGATGTTTCCTGTCTCTTAAGGTGGGCTTGTGTTGCTATAAACGTCCCTCTTAGAACTGCTTTTGCTGCATCCCCTAGGTTTCGGGTCGTCGTGTCTCCAATGGCGTTTGTTTCTTGGTACTTTTTAAGAGCCTCTTTGATTTCTTCAGCGATCACTTCGTTATTAAGCAGTGTACTGTTTAGCCTCCGTGTGTCTGTATTTTTTACAGATCGTTTCCTGTAATTGATATCTAGTGTCATGGCGTCGTGGTCGGAAAAGATACTTGATGCAATTTCAGTTTTCTTAAATTTACCAAGGCTTGATTTGTGAGCCAAGCTATGAGCTATCCTGGAGGATGTTCCGTGAGCCCTTGAGAAAAATGTGTATTCGGTTGTTTTCGGATGGAGTGTCCTATAACTCTCAATTAAGGGCGTCTTGTCTAATGCATCATTTAAAGCTTGTGTTTCCTTATGTATTTTCATTATGGATGATCTGTCCATGGGTGAAAGTGGGGCGTTAAAGTCCCCTGCTATGAATGTGTTACTGTCGATTTCCCTTTTTATGGCTGTTAGTATTTGCCTTATGTATTGAGGTGCTACTATGCTGGGTGCATAAACATTTACAATTGTATCTTCTCCTTGGATCGATCCCTTGATCATTCTGTAGTGTCCCTCTTTGTCTCTTCTAATAGACTTTATTCTAAAGTCTGTATTGTCTGGTATGAGAATTGCTACTCCAGCTTTGTTTTGGTTTCCATATGCATGGACTATCGTTTTGCATCCCCTTACTTTCAGTCTGTATGTTTCTCCAGGTCAAAGTGGGTCTCTTGTAGACAGCACACACATGGGTCCGGTTTTTGTATCCATTCGGCCAGTCGGTGTCTTCTGGTGGGAGCATTTTAATCCATTTACCTTTAAGGTAATTATCGATATGTATGTTCCTGTTCCCATTTTCTTAATTTTTGTTTTTTAACAGCATCTTTATTGGGGTATAGTTGCTTTACAACTGGTGTGTTAGTTTCTGCTTTACAACAAAGTGAATCAGTTATACATATACATATGTTCCCATATCTCTTCCCTCTTGCGTCTCCCTCCCTCCCACCCTCCCTACCCCACCCCTCCAGGCGGTCACAAAGCACTGAGCTGATATCCCTCTGCTCTGCGGCTGCTTCCCGCTAGCTATCTACCTTACGTTTGCCAGTGTATGTATATATGTCCATGCCTCTCTCACGCTTTGTCACAGCTCACCCTTCCCCCTCCCCATAGCCTCAAGTCCGTGCTCCAGTAGGTCTGTGTCTTTATTCCTGTCTTACCCCTAGGCTCTTCACGACATTTTCCCCCCTTAAATTCCCTATATATGTCTTTGTCTTTGCATACGGTCTTTGTCTTTCTCGTTCTGACTTACTTCACGCTGTATGACAGGCTCTAGGTCCATCCACCTCATTACAAACAGCTCGATTTCGTTTCTTCCTACGGCTGAGTAATAGTCCATTGTATATCTGTGCCACGTCTTCTTTGTCCGTTCATCCTATGATGGGCACCTAGGTCGTTCCCATCTCCGGGCTATTGTAGCGCTGCAATGAACATTTTGGTACATGACTCCTTTTGAATTACGGTCTTCTCAGGGTATATGCCCAGTAGTGGGACTGCTGAGTCATATGGTAGTTCTGGTTGTCGTTTTTTTAAGGAACCTCCATACTGTTCTCCATAGTGGCTGTACCAATTCACATTCCCACCAGCAGTGCAGGGGTGTTCCCTTTTCTCCACACCCTCTCCAGCTTTTATTGTTTCTAGATTCTTTTTGATGATGGCCATTCTGAGTGGTGTGAGATGATATCTCATTGTAGTTTTGATTTGCGGTTCCCTAATGATTAATGATGTCGAGCATTCTTTCATGTGTTTGTTGGCCGTCTGTAGATCTTCTTTGGAGAAATGTCTCTTTAGGGCTTCCCTGCCCATTTTTGGATCGGGTTGTGTGTTTTTTTTTTTGTTATTGAGCTGCATGAGCTGCTCGTAAATTTTGGAGATTGATACTTTGTCAGTTGCTTCATTGGCAAATGTTTTCCCCCCACTCTGAAGGTTGCCTTTTGGTCTTGTTTATGATCTCCTTTGCTGTGCCAAAGCTTTGAAGTTTCATTAGGTCCCATTTGTTTCCTTTTGTTTTTAGTTCCAGTTCTCTAGCCGGTGGGTCAAAAAGGCTCTTGCGGTGATTTATGTCGTAGCGTGTCCTGCCTATGTTTTCCCTCTAAGAGTGTGGTAGTTTCTGGCCCTACATTTAGGTCCTTAATCCGTCTGAAGCTTATTTTTGTGTCTGGTGTTAGGGAGTGATCTAATCTCATATTTTACATGTACCTGTCCAGTTTGCCCAGCACCACTTATTGAAGAGGCTGTCCTTTCTCCACTGTACATTCCTTCCTCCTTTATCAAAGACAAGGGGACCGTATATGTGCGTGGGTTTATCTCTGGGCTTTCCATCCTGCTCCACTGATCCTGCTCCATCTTTCTGTTTTGGTGCCAGTACCATACTGTCTTGAGTACTGTAGCTTTCTAGTATAGTCTGAAGTCAGGGAGCCTGATTCCTCCAGCTCCGTGTTTTGCGTTCGCCAAGATTGCTTTGGCCATTCGGGGTCTTTTGTGTTTTCATACAAACTGTGGCATTTTTTGTTCTAGTTCTGTGGAAAACGCCAGTGGCGGGTTGGTAGGGATTGCATCGAATCTGTAGCTTGCTTTGGGTAGTAGAGTCATTTTCACAATGTTGGTTGCTCCCATCCAAGAACATGGTCTATCTCGCCGTCTATTTGTATCAGCTTTAATTTCTTTCCACAGTGTCTTGTAAGTTATAAGATCTGCGTACAGCTCCTTTTGTCTCCTTAGGTAGGTTTACTCCTAGATATTTTATTCTTTTTGTTGCAATGGTAAGTGGGAGTGTTCTCTTGATTTCACTTTCAGATAGTTCCTCATTAGTGTAGAGGAATGCCAGAGATTTCTGTGCACTAAGTTTGTATCCTGCAACTTTACCAAATTCATTGATTAGCTCTAGTAGTTTTCTGGTGGCATCTTTAGGATTCTCTATGTATAGTCAGCATCATGTCATCTGCAAACAGTGACAGCTTTACTTCTTCTTTTCCGATTTGGAGTCCTTTCATTTCCTTTTCTTCTCTGATGGCTGTGGCCAAAACTTCCAAAACTATAGTGAGCAAGAGCGGTGAGAGTGGGAAACCTTGTCTTGTTCCTGATCTTCGTGGCACTGCTCTCAGTTTCTCACCATTGAGGATGACGTTGGCTGTGGGTTTGTCACACATGGCCTTTATTATGTTGAGGCACGTTCCCTCTACGCCTACTTTCTGCAGGGTTGTTAATCATAAATGGGTGCTGAATTTTGTCAAAAGCTTTCTCTGCATCTATTGAGATGATCCTATGGTTTTTCTCCTTCAATTTGTTAATGTGGCTTATCACATTGATTGCTTTGCGTATATTGAAGAATCCTTGCATTCCTGGAATAAAACCCCACTTGATCATGGTGTATGATCCTTTTTGAATGTGCCTGTCGGATTTTGTTTGCTAGTATTTTGTTGAGGATTTTTGCATCTACGGTCATCAGCGATACCGCCCTGCAGTTTTCTTTCTTTGTGACATCCGTGTCTGGTTTGGGTATCAAGTTGATGGTGGCCTCGAAGAACGAATTTGGGGGTGTTCCTCCCTCTGCTATATTTTGGAAGAGTTTGAGAAGGATAGGTGTTAGCCCTTCTCTAAATGTTTGATAGAATTCGCCTGAGAAGCCCTCTGGTCCTGGGCTCTTGTTTGTTGGAAGATTTTTAATCACAGTGTCAATTTCAGTGCTTGTGATTGGTCTGTTCCTATTTGCTATTTCTTCCTGATTCAGTCTTGGCAGGTTGTGCATTTCCAAGAATTTGTCCATTTCTTCCAGGTTGTCCACTTTCCTGGCACAGAATTTCTTGCAGTAATCGCTCATGATCTTTTGTATTTCTGCAGTGTCAGTTGTTACTTCTCCTTTTTCATTTGTAATTCTATCGATCTGAGTCTTCTCCCTTTTTTCCTTGATGAGTCTGGCTAACGGTTTATCTATTTTGTTTATCTTCTCAAAGAGCCAGCTTTTAGTTCTATTGATCTTTGCTATCGTTGCCTTCATTTCTTTTTCATTTATTTCTGACCTGATCTTTATGATTTCTTTCCTTCCGCTAACGTTGGGGTTTTTTTGGTTCCTCTCTCTCTAATTGCTTTAGGCGCAAGGTTAGGTTGTGTATTCGAGATGTTTCCTGTCTCTTAAGGTGGGCTTGTGTTGCTATAAACGTCCCTCTTAGAACTGCTTTTGCTGCATCCCCTAGGTTTCGGGTCGTCGTGTCTCCAATGGCGTTTGTTTCTTGGTACTTTTTAAGAGCCTCTTTGATTTCTTCAGCGATCACTTCGTTATTAAGCAGTGTACTGTTTAGCCTCCGTGTGTCTGTATTTTTTACAGATCGTTTCCTGTAATTGATATCTAGTGTCATGGCGTCGTGGTCGGAAAAGATACTTGATGCAATTTCAGTTTTCTTAAATTTACCAAGGCTTGATTTGTGAGCCAAGCTATGAGCTATCCTGGAGGATGTTCCGTGAGCCCTTGAGAAAAATGTGTATTCGGTTGTTTTCGGATGGAGTGTCCTATAACTCTCAATTAAGGGCGTCTTGTCTAATGCATCATTTAAAGCTTGTGTTTCCTTATGTATTTTCATTTTGGATGATCTGTCCATGGGTGAAAGTGGGGCGTTAAAGTCCCCTGCTATGAATGTGTTACTGTCGATTTCCCCTTTTATGGCTGTTAGTATTTGCCTTATGTATTGAGGTGCTACTATGCTGGGTGCATAAACATTTACAATTGTATCTTCTCCTTGGATCGATCCCTTGATCATTCTGTAGTGTCCCTCTTTGTCTCTTCTAATAGCCTTTATTCTAAAGTCTGTATTGTCTGGTATGAGAATTGCTACTCCAGCTTTGTTTTGGTTTCCATATGCATGGACTATCTTTTTCCATCCCCTTACTTTCAGTCTGTATGTTTCTCCAGGTCAAAGTGGGTCTCTTGTAGACAGCACACACATGGGTCCGGTTTTTGTATCCATTCGGCCAGTCGGTGTCTTCTGGTGGGAGCATTTTAATCCATTTACCTTTAAGGTAATTATCGATATGTATGTTCCTGTTCCCATTTTCTTAATTTTTTTTTTTAACAGCATCTTTATTGGGGTATAGTTGCTTTACAACTGGTGTGTTAGTTTCTGCTTTACAACAAAGTGAATCAGTTATACATATACATATGTTCCCATATCTCTTCCCTCTTGCGTCTCCCTCCCTCCCACCCTCCCTACCCCACCCCTCCAGGCGGTCACAAAGCACTGAGCTGATATCCCTCTGCTCTGCGGCTGCTTCCCGCTAGCTATCTACCTTACGTTTGCCAGTGTATGTATATATGTCCATGCCTCTCTCACGCTTTGTCACAGCTCACCCTTCCCCCTCCCCATAGCCTCAAGTCCGTGCTCCAGTAGGTCTGTGTCTTTATTCCTGTCTTACCCCTAGGCTCTTCACGACATTTTCCCCCCTTAAATTCCCTATATATGTCTTTGTCTTTGCATACGGTCTTTGTCTTTCTCGTTCTGACTTACTTCACGCTGTATGACAGGCTCTAGGTCCATCCACCTCATTACAAACAGCTCGATTTCGTTTCTTCCTACGGCTGAGTAATAGTCCATTGTGTATATGTGCCACGTCTTCTTTGTCCGTTCATCCTATGATGGGCACCTAGGTCGTTCCCATCTCCGGGCTATTGTAGCGCTGCAATGAACATTTTGGTACATGACTCCTTTTGAATTACGGTCTTCTCAGGGTATATGCCCAGTAGTGGGACTGCTGAGTCATATGGTAGCTCTGGTTGTCGTTTTTTTAAGGAACCTCCATACTGTTCTCCATAGTGGCTGTACCAATTCACATTCCCACCAGCAGTGCAGGGGTGTTCCCTTTTCTCCACACCCTCTCCAGCTTTTATTGTTTCTAGATTCTTTTTGATGATGGCCATTCTGAGTGGTGTGAGATGATATCTCATTGTAGTTTTGATTTGCGGTTCCCTAATGATTAATGATGTCGAGCATTCTTTCATGTGTTTGTTGGCCGTCTGTAGATCTTCTTTGGAGAAATGTCTCTTTAGGGCTTCCCTGCCCATTTTTGGATCGGGTTGTGTGGTTTTTTTTTTGTTATTGAGCTGCATGAGCTGCTCGTAAATTTTGGAGATTGATACTTTGTCAGTTGCTTCATTGGCAAATGTTTTCCCCCCACTCTGAAGGTTGCCTTTTGGTCTTGTTTATGATCTCCTTTGCTGTGCCAAAGCTTTGAAGTTTCATTAGGTCCCATTTGTTTCCTTTTGTTTTTAGTTCCAGTTCTCTAGCCGGTGGGTCAAAAAGGCTCTTGCGGTGATTTATGTCGTAGCGTGTCCTGCCTATGTTTTCCCTCTAAGAGTGTGGTAGTTTCTGGCCCTACATTTAGGTCCTTAATCCGTCTGAAGCTTATTTTTGTGTCTGGTGTTAGGGAGTGATCTAATCTCATACTTTTACATGTACCTGTCCAGTTTGCCCAGCACCACTTATTGAAGAGGCTGTCCTTTCTCCACTGTACATTCCTTCCTCCTTTATCAAAGACAAGGGGACCGTATATGTGCGTGGGTTTATCTCTGGGCTTTCCATCCTGCTCCACTGATCCTGCTCCATCTTTCTGTTTTGGTGCCAGTACCATACTGTCTTGAGTACTGTAGCTTTCTAGTATAGTCTGAAGTCAGGGAGCCTGATTCCTCCAGCTCCGTGTTTTGCGTTCGCCAAGATTGCTTTGGCCATTCGGGGTCTTTTGTGTTTTCATACAAACTGTGGCATTTTTTGTTCTAGTTCTGTGGAAAACGCCAGTGGCGGGTTGGTAGGGATTGCATCGAATCTGTAGCTTGCTTTGGGTAGTAGAGTCATTTTCACAATGTTGGTTGCTCCCATCCAAGAACATGGTCTATCTCGCCGTCTATTTGTATCAGCTTTAATTTCTTTCCACAGTGTCTTGTAAGTTATAAGATCTGCGTACAGCTCCTTTTGTCTCCTTAGGTAGGTTTACTCCTAGATATTTTATTCTTTTTGTTGCAATGGTAAGTGGGAGTGTTCTCTTGATTTCACTTTCAGATAGTTCCTCATTAGTGTAGAGGAATGCCAGAGATTTCTGTGCACTAAGTTTGTATCCTGCAACTTTACCAAATTCATTGATTAGCTCTAGTAGTTTTCTGGTGGCATCTTTAGGATTCTCTATGTATAGTCAGCATCATGTCATCTGCAAACAGTGACAGCTTTACTTCTTCTTTTCCGATTTGGAGTCCTTTCATTTCCTTTTCTTCTCTGATGGCTGTGGCCAAAACTTCCAAAACTATAGTGAGCAAGAGCGGTGAGAGTGGGAAACCTTGTCTTGTTCCTGATCTTCGTGGCACTGCTCTCAGTTTCTCACCATTGAGGATGACGTTGGCTGTGGGTTTGTCACACATGGCCTTTATTATGTTGAGGCACGTTCCCTCTACGCCTACTTTCTGCAGGGTTGTTAATCATAAATGGGTGCTGAATTTTGTCAAAAGCTTTCTCTGCATCTATTGAGATGATCCTATGGTTTTTCTCCTTCAATTTGTTAATGTGGCTTATCACATTGATTGCTTTGCGTATATTGAAGAATCCTTGCATTCCTGGAATAAAACCCCACTTGATCATGGTGTATGAGCCTTTTTGAATGTGCCTGTCGGATTTTGTTTGCTAGTATTTTGTTGAGGATTTTTGCATCTACGGTCATCAGCGATACCGCCCTGCAGTTTTCTTTCTTTGTGACATCCGTGTCTGGTTTGGGTATCAAGTTGATGGTGGCCTCGAAGAACGAATTTGGGGGTGTTCCTCCCTCTGCTATATTTTGGAAGAGTTTGAGAAGGATAGGTGTTAGCCCTTCTCTAAATGTTTGATAGAATTCGCCTGTGAAGCCCTCTGGTCCTGGGCTCTTGTTTGTTGGAAGATTTTTAATCACAGTGTCAATTTCAGTGCTTGTGATTGGTCTGTTCCTATTTGCTATTTCTTCCTGATTCAGTCTTGGCAGGTTGTGCATTTCCAAGAATTTGTCCATTTCTTCCAGGTTGTCCACTTTCCTGGCACAGAATTTCTTGCAGTAATCGCTCATGATCTTTTGTATTTCTGCAGTGTCAGTTGTTACTTCTCCTTTTTCATTTGTAATTCTATCGATCTGAGTCTTCTCCCTTTTTTCCTTGATGAGTCTGGCTAACGGTTTATCTATTTTGTTTATCTTCTCAAAGAGCCAGCTTTTAGTTCTATTGATCTTTGCTATCGTTGCCTTCATTTCTTTTTCATTTATTTCTGACCTGATCTTTATGATTTCTTTCCTTCCGCTAACGTTGGGGTTTTTTTGGTTCCTCTCTCTCTAATTGCTTTAGGCGCAAGGTTAGGTTGTGTATTCGAGATGTTTCCTGTCTCTTAAGGTGGGCTTGTGTTGCTATAAACGTCCCTCTTAGAACTGCTTTTGCTGCATCCCCTAGGTTTCGGGTCGTCGTGTCTCCAATGGCGTTTGTTTCTTGGTACTTTTTAAGAGCCTCTTTGATTTCTTCAGCGATCACTTCGTTATTAAGCAGTGTACTGTTTAGCCTCCGTGTGTCTGTATTTTTTACAGATCGTTTCCTGTAATTGATATCTAGTGTCATGGCGTCGTGGTCGGAAAAGATACTTGATGCAATTTCAGTTTTCTTAAATTTACCAAGGCTTGATTTGTGAGCCAAGCTATGAGCTATCCTGGAGGATGTTCCGTGAGCCCTTGAGAAAAATGTGTATTCGGTTGTTTTCGGATGGAGTGTCCTATAACTCTCAATTAAGGGCGTCTTGTCTAATGCATCATTTAAAGCTTGTGTTTCCTTATGTATTTTCATTTTGGATGATCTGTCCATGGGTGAAAGTGGGGCGTTAAAGTCCCCTGCTATGAATGTGTTACTGTCGATTTCCCCTTTTATGGCTGTTAGTATTTGCCTTATGTATTGAGGTGCTACTATGCTGGGTGCATAAACATTTACAATTGTATCTTCTCCTTGGATCGATCCCTTGATCATTCTGTAGTGTCCCTCTTTGTCTCTTCTAATAGCCTTTATTCTAAAGTCTGTATTGTCTGGTATGAGAATTGCTACTCCAGCTTTGTTTTGGTTTCCATATGCATGGACTATCTTTTTCCATCCCCTTACTTTCAGTCTGTATGTTTCTCCAGGTCAAAGTGGGTCTCTTGTAGACAGCACACACATGGGTCCGGTTTTTGTATCCATTCGGCCAGTCGGTGTCTTCTGGTGGGAGCATTTTAATCCATTTACCTTTAAGGTAATTATCGATATGTATGTTCCTGTTCCCATTTTCTTAATTTTTTTTTTTTAACAGCATCTTTATTGGGGTATAGTTGCTTTACAACTGGTGTGTTATTTTCTGCTTTACAACAAAGTGAATCAGTTATACATATACATATGTTCCCATATCTCTTCCCTCTTGCGTCTCCCTCCCTCCCACCCTCCCTACCCCACCCCTCCAGGCGGTCACAAAGCACTGAGCTGATATCCCTCTGCTCTGCGGCTGCTTCCCGCTAGCTATCTACCTTACGTTTGCCAGTGTATGTATGTATGTCCATGCCTCTCTCACGCTTTGTCACAGCTCACCCTTCCCCCTCCCCATAGCCTCAAGTCCGTGCTCCAGTAGGTCTGTGTCTTTATTCCTGTCTTACCCCTAGGCTCTTCACGACATTTTCCCCCCTTAAATTCCCTATATATGTCTTTGTCTTTGCATACGGTCTTTGTCTTTCTCGTTCTGACTTACTTCACGCTGTATGACAGGCTCTAGGTCCATCCACCTCATTACAAACAGCTCGATTTCGTTTCTTCCTACGGCTGAGTAATAGTCCATTGTGTATATGTGCCACGTCTTCTTTGTCCGTTCATCCTATGATGGGCACCTAGGTCGTTCCCATCTCCGGGCTATTGTAGCGCTGCAATGAACATTTTGGTACATGACTCCTTTTGAATTACGGTCTTCTCAGGGTATATGCCCAGTAGTGGGACTGCTGAGTCATATGGTAGCTCTGGTTGTCGTTTTTTTAAGGAACCTCCATACTGTTCTCCATAGTGGCTGTACCAATTCACATTCCCACCAGCAGTGCAGGGGTGTTCCCTTTTCTCCACACCCTCTCCAGCTTTTATTGTTTCTAGATTCTTTTTGATGATGGCCATTCTGAGTGGTGTGAGATGATATCTCATTGTAGTTTTGATTTGCGGTTCCCTAATGATTAATGATGTCGAGCATTCTTTCATGTGTTTGTTGGCCGTCTGTAGATCTTCTTTGGAGAAATGTCTCTTTAGGGCTTCCCTGCCCATTTTTGGATCGGGTTGTGTGGTTTTTTTTTTGTTATTGAGCTGCATGAGCTGCTCGTAAATTTTGGAGATTGATACTTTGTCAGTTGCTTCATTGGCAAATGTTTTCCCCCCACTCTGAAGGTTGCCTTTTGGTCTTGTTTATGATCTCCTTTGCTGTGCCAAAGCTTTGAAGTTTCATTAGGTCCCATTTGTTTCCTTTTGTTTTTAGTTCCAGTTCTCTAGCCGGTGGGTCAAAAAGGCTCTTGCGGTGATTTATGTCGTAGCGTGTCCTGCCTATGTTTTCCCTCTAAGAGTGTGGTAGTTTCTGGCCCTACATTTAGGTCCTTAATCCGTCTGAAGCTTATTTTTGTGTCTGGTGTTAGGGAGTGATCTAATCTCATACTTTTACATGTACCTGTCCAGTTTGCCCAGCACCACTTATTGAAGAGGCTGTCCTTTCTCCACTGTACATTCCTTCCTCCTTTATCAAAGACAAGGGGACCGTATATGTGCGTGGGTTTATCTCTGGGCTTTCCATCCTGCTCCACTGATCCTGCTCCATCTTTCTGTTTTGGTGCCAGTACCATACTGTCTTGAGTACTGTAGCTTTCTAGTATAGTCTGAAGTCAGGGAGCCTGATTCCTCCAGCTCCGTGTTTTGCGTTCGCCAAGATTGCTTTGGCCATTCGGGGTCTTTTGTGTTTTCATACAAACTGTGGCATTTTTTGTTCTAGTTCTGTGGAAAACGCCAGTGGCGGGTTGGTAGGGATTGCATCGAATCTGTAGCTTGCTTTGGGTAGTAGAGTCATTTTCACAATGTTGGTTGCTCCCATCCAAGAACATGGTCTATCTCGCCGTCTATTTGTATCAGCTTTAATTTCTTTCCACAGTGTCTTGTAAGTTATAAGATCTGCGTACAGCTCCTTTTGTCTCCTTAGGTAGGTTTACTCCTAGATATTTTATTCTTTTTGTTGCAATGGTAAGTGGGAGTGTTCTCTTGATTTCACTTTCAGATAGTTCCTCATTAGTGTAGAGGAATGCCAGAGATTTCTGTGCACTAAGTTTGTATCCTGCAACTTTACCAAATTCATTGATTAGCTCTAGTAGTTTTCTGGTGGCATCTTTAGGATTCTCTATGTATAGTCAGCATCATGTCATCTGCAAACAGTGACAGCTTTACTTCTTCTTTTCCGATTTGGAGTCCTTTCATTTCCTTTTCTTCTCTGATGGCTGTGGCCAAAACTTCCAAAACTATAGTGAGCAAGAGCGGTGAGAGTGGGAAACCTTGTCTTGTTCCTGATCTTCGTGGCACTGCTCTCAGTTTCTCACCATTGAGGATGACGTTGGCTGTGGGTTTGTCACACATGGCCTTTATTATGTTGAGGCACGTTCCCTCTACGCCTACTTTCTGCAGGGTTGTTAATCATAAATGGGTGCTGAATTTTGTCAAAAGCTTTCTCTGCATCTATTGAGATGATCCTATGGTTTTTCTCCTTCAATTTGTTAATGTGGCTTATCACATTGATTGCTTTGCGTATATTGAAGAATCCTTGCATTCCTGGAATAAAACCCCACTTGATCATGGTGTATGATCCTTTTTGAATGTGCCTGTCGGATTTTGTTTGCTAGTAGTTTGTTGAGGATTTTTGCATCTACGGTCATCAGCGATACCGCCCTGCAGTTTTCTTTCTTTGTGACATCCGTGTCTGGTTTGGGTATCAAGTTGATGGTGGCCTCGAAGAACGAATTTGGGGGTGTTCCTCCCTCTGCTATATTTTGGAAGAGTTTGAGAAGGATAGGTGTTAGCCCTTCTCTAAATGTTTGATAGAATTCGCCTGTGAAGCCCTCTGGTCCTGGGCTCTTGTTTGTTGGAAGATTTTTAATCACAGTGTCAATTTCAGTGCTTGTGATTGGTCTGTTCCTATTTGCTATTTCTTCCTGATTCAGTCTTGGCAGGTTGTGCATTTCCAAGAATTTGTCCATTTCTTCCAGGTTGTCCACTTTCCTGGCACAGAATTTCTTGCAGTAATCGCTCATGATCTTTTGTATTTCTGCAGTGTCAGTTGTTACTTCTCCTTTTTCATTTGTAATTCTATCGATCTGAGTCTTCTCCCTTTTTTCCTTGATGAGTCTGGCTAACGGTTTATCTATTTTGTTTATCTTCTCAAAGAGCCAGCTTTTAGTTCTATTGATCTTTGCTATCGTTGCCTTCATTTCTTTTTCATTTATTTCTGACCTGATCTTTATGATTTCTTTCCTTCCGCTAACGTTGGGGTTTTTTTGGTTCCTCTCTCTCTAATTGCTTTAGGCGCAAGGTTAGGTTGTGTATTCGAGATGTTTCCTGTCTCTTAAGGTGGGCTTGTGTTGCTATAAACGTCCCTCTTAGAACTGCTTTTGCTGCATCCCCTAGGTTTCGGGTCGTCGTGTCTCCAATGGCGTTTGTTTCTTGGTACTTTTTAAGAGCCTCTTTGATTTCTTCAGCGATCACTTCGTTATTAAGCAGTGTACTGTTTAGCCTCCGTGTGTCTGTATTTTTTACAGATCGTTTCCTGTAATTGATATCTAGTGTCATGGCGTCGTGGTCGGAAAAGATACTTGATGCAATTTCAGTTTTCTTAAATTTACCAAGGCTTGATTTGTGAGCCAAGCTATGAGCTATCCTGGAGGATGTTCCGTGAGCCCTTGAGAAAAATGTGTATTCGGTTGTTTTCGGATGGAGTGTCCTATAACTCTCAATTAAGGGCGTCTTGTCTAATGCATCATTTAAAGCTTGTGTTTCCTTATGTATTTTCATTTTGGATGATCTGTCCATGGGTGAAAGTGGGGCGTTAAAGTCCCCTGCTATGAATGTGTTACTGTCGATTTCCCCTTTTATGGCTGTTAGTATTTGCCTTATGTATTGAGGTGCTACTATGCTGGGTGCATAAACATTTACAATTGTATCTTCTCCTTGGATCGATCCCTTGATCATTCTGTAGTGTCCCTCTTTGTCTCTTCTAATAGCCTTTATTCTAAAGTCTGTATTGTCTGGTATGAGAATTGCTACTCCAGCTTTGTTTTGGTTTCCATATGCATGGACTATCTTTTTCCATCCCCTTACTTTCAGTCTGTATGTTTCTCCAGGTCAAAGTGGGTCTCTTGTAGACAGCACACACATGGGTCCGGTTTTTGTATCCATTCGGCCAGTCGGTGTCTTCTGGTGGGAGCATTTTAATCCATTTACCTTTAAGGTAATTATCGATATGTATGTTCCTGTTCCCATTTTCTTAATTTTTTTTTTTTTAACAGCATCTTTATTGGGGTATAGTTGCTTTACAACTGGTGTGTTAGTTTCTGCTTTACAACAAAGTGAATCAGTTATACATATACATATGTTCCCATATCTCTTCCCTCTTGCGTCTCCCTCCCTCCCACCCTCCCTACCCCACCCCTCCAGGCGGTCACAAAGCACTGAGCTGATATCCCTCTGCTCTGCGGCTGCTTCCCGCTAGCTATCTACCTTACGTTTGCCAGTGTATGTATATATGTCCATGCCTCTCTCACGCTTTGTCACAGCTCACCCTTCCCCCTCCCCATAGCCTCAAGTCCGTGCTCCAGTAGGTCTGTGTCTTTATTCCTGTCTTACCCCTAGGCTCTTCACGACATTTTCCCCCCTTAAATTCCCTATATATGTCTTTGTCTTTGCATACGGTCTTTGTCTTTCTCGTTCTGACTTACTTCACGCTGTATGACAGGCTCTAGGTCCATCCACCTCATTACAAACAGCTCGATTTCGTTTCTTCCTACGGCTGAGTAATAGTCCATTGTGTATATGTGCCACATCTTCTTTGTCCGTTCATCCTATGATGGGCACCTAGGTCGTTCCCATCTCCGGGCTATTGTAGCGCTGCAATGAACATTTTGGTACATGACTCCTTTTGAATTACGGTCTTCTCAGGGTATATGCCCAGTAGTGGGACTGCTGAGTCATATGGTAGCTCTGGTTGTCGTTTTTTTAAGGAACCTCCATACTGTTCTCCATAGTGGCTGTACCAATTCACATTCCCACCAGCAGTGCAGGGGTGTTCCCTTTTCTCCACACCCTCTCCAGCTTTTATTGTTTCTAGATTCTTTTTGATGATGGCCATT
Source organism: Pseudorca crassidens (assembly GCF_039906515.1). NCBI lineage: Eukaryota > Metazoa > Chordata > Mammalia > Artiodactyla > Delphinidae > Pseudorca > Pseudorca crassidens. The sequence goes on from NC_090297.1 coordinate 154,718,202, forward strand.
CTGAGTGGTGTGAGATGATATCTCATTGTAGTTTTGATTTGCGGTTCCCTAATGATTAATGATGTCGAGCATTCTTTCATGTGTTTGTTGGCCGTCTGTAGATCTTCTTTGGAGAAATGTCTCTTTAGGGCTTCCCTGCCCATTTTTGGATCGGGTTGTGTGGTTTTTTTTTTGTTATTGAGCTGCATGAGCTGCTCGTAAATTTTGGAGATTGATACTTTGTCAGTTGCTTCATTGGCAAATGTTTTCCCCCCACTCTGAAGGTTGCCTTTTGGTCTTGTTTATGATCTCCTTTGCTGTGCCAAAGCTTTGAAGTTTCATTAGGTCCCATTTGTTTCCTTTTGTTTTTAGTTCCAGTTCTCTAGCCGGTGGGTCAAAAAGGCTCTTGCGGTGATTTATGTCGTAGCGTGTCCTGCCTATGTTTTCCCTCTAAGAGTGTGGTAGTTTCTGGCCCTACATTTAGGTCCTTAATCCGTCTGAAGCTTATTTTTGTGTCTGGTGTTAGGGAGTGATCTAATCTCATACTTTTACATGTACCTGTCCAGTTTGCCCAGCACCACTTATTGAAGAGGCTGTCCTTTCTCCACTGTACATTCCTTCCTCCTTTATCAAAGACAAGGGGACCGTATATGTGCGTGGGTTTATCTCTGGGCTTTCCATCCTGCTCCACTGATCCTGCTCCATCTTTCTGTTTTGGTGCCAGTACCATACTGTCTTGAGTACTGTAGCTTTCTAGTATAGTCTGAAGTCAGGGAGCCTGATTCCTCCAGCTCCGTGTTTTGCGTTCGCCAAGATTGCTTTGGCCATTCGGGGTCTTTTGTGTTTTCATACAAACTGTGGCATTTTTTGTTCTAGTTCTGTGGAAAACGCCAGTGGCGGGTTGGTAGGGATTGCATCGAATCTGTAGCTTGCTTTGGGTAGTAGAGTCATTTTCACAATGTTGGTTGCTCCCATCCAAGAACATGGTCTATCTCGCCGTCTATTTGTATCAGCTTTAATTTCTTTCCACAGTGTCTTGTAAGTTATAAGATCTGCGTACAGCTCCTTTTGTCTCCTTAGGTAGGTTTACTCCTAGATATTTTATTCTTTTTGTTGCAATGGTAAGTGGGAGTGTTCTCTTGATTTCACTTTCAGATAGTTCCTCATTAGTGTAGAGGAATGCCAGAGATTTCTGTGCACTAAGTTTGTATCCTGCAACTTTACCAAATTCATTGATTAGCTCTAGTAGTTTTCTGGTGGCATCTTTAGGATTCTCTATGTATAGTCAGCATCATGTCATCTGCAAACAGTGACAGCTTTACTTCTTCTTTTCCGATTTGGAGTCCTTTCATTTCCTTTTCTTCTCTGATGGCTGTGGCCAAAACTTCCAAAACTATAGTGAGCAAGAGCGGTGAGAGTGGGAAACCTTGTCTTGTTCCTGATCTTCGTGGCACTGCTCTCAGTTTCTCACCATTGAGGATGACGTTGGCTGTGGGTTTGTCACACATGGCCTTTATTATGTTGAGGCACGTTCCCTCTACGCCTACTTTCTGCAGGGTTGTTAATCATAAATGGGTGCTGAATTTTGTCAAAAGCTTTCTCTGCATCTATTGAGATGATCCTATGGTTTTTCTCCTTCAATTTGTTAATGTGGCTTATCACATTGATTGCTTTGCGTATATTGAAGAATCCTTGCATTCCTGGAATAAAACCCCACTTGATCATGGTGTATGATCCTTTTTGAATGTGCCTGTCGGATTTTGTTTGCTAGTAGTTTGTTGAGGATTTTTGCATCTACGGTCATCAGCGATACCGCCCTGCAGTTTTCTTTCTTTGTGACATCCGTGTCTGGTTTGGGTATCAAGTTGATGGTGGCCTCGAAGAACGAATTTGGGGGTGTTCCTCCCTCTGCTATATTTTGGAAGAGTTTGAGAAGGATAGGTGTTAGCCCTTCTCTAAATGTTTGATAGAATTCGCCTGTGAAGCCCTCTGGTCCTGGGCTCTTGTTTGTTGGAAGATTTTTAATCACAGTGTCAATTTCAGTGCTTGTGATTGGTCTGTTCCTATTTGCTATTTCTTCCTGATTCAGTCTTGGCAGGTTGTGCATTTCCAAGAATTTGTCCATTTCTTCCAGGTTGTCCACTTTCCTGGCACAGAATTTCTTGCAGTAATCGCTCATGATCTTTTGTATTTCTGCAGTGTCAGTTGTTACTTCTCCTTTTTCATTTGTAATTCTATCGATCTGAGTCTTCTCCCTTTTTTCCTTGATGAGTCTGGCTAACGGTTTATCTATTTTGTTTATCTTCTCAAAGAGCCAGCTTTTAGTTCTATTGATCTTTGCTATCGTTGCCTTCATTTCTTTTTCATTTATTTCTGACCTGATCTTTATGATTTCTTTCCTTCCGCTAACGTTGGGGTTTTTTTGGTTCCTCTCTCTCTAATTGCTTTAGGCGCAAGGTTAGGTTGTGTATTCGAGATGTTTCCTGTCTCTTAAGGTGGGCTTGTGTTGCTATAAACGTCCCTCTTAGAACTGCTTTTGCTGCATCCCCTAGGTTTCGGGTCGTCGTGTCTCCAATGGCGTTTGTTTCTTGGTACTTTTTAAGAGCCTCTTTGATTTCTTCAGCGATCACTTCGTTATTAAGCAGTGTACTGTTTAGCCTCCGTGTGTCTGTATTTTTTACAGATCGTTTCCTGTAATTGATATCTAGTGTCATGGCGTCGTGGTCGGAAAAGATACTTGATGCAATTTCAGTTTTCTTAAATTTACCAAGGCTTGATTTGTGAGCCAAGCTATGAGTTATCCTGGAGGATGTTCCGTGAGCCCTTGAGAAAAATGTGTATTCGGTTGTTTTCGGATGGAGTGTCCTATAACTCTCAATTAAGGGCGTCTTGTCTAATGCATCATTTAAAGCTTGTGTTTCCTTATGTATTTTCATTTTGGATGATCTGTCCATGGGTGAAAGTGGGGCGTTAAAATCCCCTGCTATGAATGTGTTACTGTCGATTTCCCCTTTTATGGCTGTTAGTATTTGCCTTATGTATTGAGGTGCTACTATGCTGGGTGCATAAACATTTACAATTGTATCTTCTCCTTGGATCGATCCCTTGATCATTCTGTAGTGTCCCTCTTTGTCTCTTCTAATAGCCTTTATTCTAAAGTCTGTATTGTCTGGTATGAGAATTGCTACTCCAGCTTTGTTTTGGTTTCCATATGCATGGACTATCTTTTTCCAACCCCTTACTTTCAGTCTGTATGTTTCTCCAGGTCAAAGTGGGTCTCTTGTAGACAGCACACACATGGGTCCGGTTTTTGTATCCATTCGGCCAGTCGGTGTCTTCTGGTGGGAGCATTTTAATCCATTTACCTTTAAGGTAATTATCGATATGTATGTTCCTGTTCCCATTTTCTTAATTTTTTTTTTTTAACAGCATCTTTATTGGGGTATAGTTGCTTTACAACTGGTGTGTTAGTTTCTGCTTTACAACAAAGTGAATCAGTTATACATATACATATGTTCCCATATCTCTTCCCTCTTGCGTCTCCCTCCCTCCCACCCTCCCTACCCCACCCCTCCAGGCGGTCACAAAGCACTGAGCTGATATCCCTCTGCTCTGCGGCTGCTTCCCGCTAGCTATCTACCTTACGTTTGCCAGTGTATGTATATATGTCCATGCCTCTCTCACGCTTTGTCACAGCTCACCCTTCCCCCTCCCCATAGCCTCAAGTCCGTGCTCCAGTAGGTCTGTGTCTTTATTCCTGTCTTACCCCTAGGCTCTTCACGACATTTTCCCCCCTTAAATTCCCTATATATGTCTTTGTCTTTGCATACGGTCTTTGTCTTTCTCGTTCTGACTTACTTCACGCTGTATGACAGGCTCTAGGTCCATCCACCTCATTACAAACAGCTCAATTTCGTTTCTTCCTACGGCTGAGTAATAGTCCATTGTGTATATGTGCCACGTCTTCTTTGTCCGTTCATCCTATGATGGGCACCTAGGTCGTTCCCATCTCCGGGCTATTGTAGCGCTGCAATGAACATTTTGGTACATGACTCCTTTTGAATTACGGTCTTCTCAGGGTATATGCCCAGTAGTGGGACTGCTGAGTCATATGTTAGCTCTGGTTGTCGTTTTTTTAAGGAACCTCCATACTGTTCTCCATAGTGGCTGTACCAATTCACATTCCCACCAGCAGTGCAGGGGTGTTCCCTTTTCTCCACACCCTCTCCAGCTTTTATTGTTTCTAGATTCTTTTTGATGATGGCCATTCTGAGTGGTGTGAGATGATATCTCATTGTAGTTTTGATTTGCGGTTCCCTAATGATTAATGATGTCGAGCATTCTTTCATGTGTTTGTTGGCCGTCTGTAGATCTTCTTTGGAGAAATGTCTCTTTAGGGCTTCCCTGCCCATTTTTGGATCGGGTTGTGTGGTTTTTTTTTTGTTATTGAGCTGCATGAGCTGCTCGTAAATTTTGGAGATTGATACTTTGTCAGTTGCTTCATTGGCAAATGTTTTCCCCCCACTCTGAAGGTTGCCTTTTGGTCTTGTTTATGATCTCCTTTGCTGTGCCAAAGCTTTGAAGTTTCATTAGGTCCCATTTGTTTCCTTTTGTTTTTAGTTCCAGTTCTCTAGCCGGTGGGTCAAAAAGGCTCTTGCGGTGATTTATGTCGTAGCGTGTCCTGCCTATGTTTTCCCTCTAAGAGTGTGGTAGTTTCTGGCCCTACATTTAGGTCCTTAATCCGTCTGAAGCTTATTTTTGTGTCTGGTGTTAGGGAGTGATCTAATCTCATACTTTTACATGTACCTGTCCAGTTTGCCCAGCACCACTTATTGAAGAGGCTGTCCTTTCTCCACTGTACATTCCTTCCTCCTTTATCAAAGACAAGGGGACCGTATATGTGCGTGGGTTTATCTCTGGGCTTTCCATCCTGCTCCACTGATCCTGCTCCATCTTTCTGTTTTGGTGCCAGTACCATACTGTCTTGAGTACTGTAGCTTTCTAGTATAGTCTGAAGTCAGGGAGCCTGATTCCTCCAGCTCCGTGTTTTGCGTTCGCCAAGATTGCTTTGGCCATTCGGGGTCTTTTGTGTTTTCATACAAACTGTGGCATTTTTTGTTCTAGTTCTGTGGAAAACGCCAGTGGCGGGTTGGTAGGGATTGCATCGAATCTGTAGCTTGCTTTGGGTAGTAGAGTCATTTTCACAATGTTGGTTGCTCCCATCCAAGAACATGGTCTATCTCGCCGTCTATTTGTATCAGCTTTAATTTCTTTCCACAGTGTCTTGTAAGTTATAAGATCTGCGTACAGCTCCTTTTGTCTCCTTAGGTAGGTTTACTCCTAGATATTTTATTCTTTTTGTTGCAATGGTAAGTGGGAGTGTTCTCTTGATTTCACTTTCAGATAGTTCCTCATTAGTGTAGAGGAATGCCAGAGATTTCTGTGCACTAAGTTTGTATCCTGCAACGTTACCAAATTCATTGATTAGCTCTAGTAGTTTTCTGGTGGCATCTTTAGGATTCTCTATGTATAGTCAGCATCATGTCATCTGCAAACAGTGACAGCTTTACTTCTTCTTTTCCGATTTGGAGTCCTTTCATTTCCTTTTCTTCTCTGATGGCTGTGGCCAAAACTTCCAAAACTATAGTGAGCAAGAGCGGTGAGAGTGGGAAACCTTGTCTTGTTCCTGATCTTCGTGGCACTGCTCTCAGTTTCTCACCATTGAGGATGACGTTGGCTGTGGGTTTGTCACACATGGCCTTTATTATGTTGAGGCACGTTCCCTCTACGCCTACTTTCTGCAGGGTTGTTAATCATAAATGGGTGCTGAATTTTGTCAAAAGCTTTCTCTGCATCTATTGAGATGATCCTATGGTTTTTCTCCTTCAATTTGTTAATGTGGCTTATCACATTGATTGCTTTGCGTATATTGAAGAATCCTTGCATTCCTGGAATAAAACCCCACTTGATCATGGTGTATGATCCTTTTTGAATGTGCCTGTCGGATTTTGTTTGCTAGTATTTTGTTGAGGATTTTTGCATCTACGGTCATCAGCGATACCGCCCTGCAGTTTTCTTTCTTTGTGACATCCGTGTCTGGTTTGGGTATCAAGTTGATGGTGGCCTCGAAGAACGAATTTGGGGGTGTTCCTCCCTCTGCTATATTTTGGAAGAGTTTGAGAAGGATAGGTGTTAGCCCTTCTCTAAATGTTTGATAGAATTCGCCTGTGAAGCCCTCTGGTCCTGGGCTCTTGTTTGTTGGAAGATTTTTAATCACAGTGTCAATTTCAGTGCTTGTGATTGGTCTGTTCCTATTTGCTATTTCTTCCTGATTCAGTCTTGGCAGGTTGTGCATTTCCAAGAATTTGTCCATTTCTTCCAGGTTGTCCACTTTCCTGGCACAGAATTTCTTGCAGTAATCGCTCATGATCTTTTGTATTTCTGCAGTGTCAGTTGTTACTTCTCCTTTTTCATTTGTAATTCTATCGATCTGAGTCTTCTCCCTTTTTTCCTTGATGAGTCTGGCTAACGGTTTATCTATTTTGTTTATCTTCTCAAAGAGCCAGCTTTTAGTTCTATTGATCTTTGCTATCGTTGCCTTCATTTCTTTTTCATTTATTTCTGACCTGATCTTTATGATTTCTTTCCTTCCGCTAACGTTGGGGTTTTTTTGGTTCCTCTCTCTCTAATTGCTTTAGGCGCAAGGTTAGGTTGTGTATTCGAGATGTTTCCTGTCTCTTAAGGTGGGCTTGTGTTGCTATAAACGTCCCTCTTAGAACTGCTTTTGCTGCATCCCCTAGGTTTCGGGTCGTCGTGTCTCCAATGGCGTTTGTTTCTTGGTACTTTTTAAGAGCCTCTTTGATTTCTTCAGCGATCACTTCGTTATTAAGCAGTGTACTGTTTAGCCTCCGTGTGTCTGTATTTTTTACAGATCGTTTCCTGTAATTGATATCTAGTGTCATGGCGTCGTGGTCGGAAAAGATACTTGATGCAATTTCAGTTTTCTTAAATTTACCAAGGCTTGATTTGTGAGCCAAGCTATGAGCTATCCTGGAGGATGTTCCGTGAGCCCTTGAGAAAAATGTGTATTCGGTTGTTTTCGGATGGAGTGTCCTATAACTCTCAATTAAGGGCGTCTTGTCTAATGCATCATTTAAAGCTTGTGTTTCCTTATGTATTTTCATTTTGGATGATCTGTCCATGGGTGAAAGTGGGGCGTTAAAGTCCCCTGCTATGAATGTGTTACTGTCGATTTCCCCTTTTATGGCTGTTAGTATTTGCCTTATGTATTGAGGTGCTACTATGCTGGGTGCATAAACATTTACAATTGTATCTTCTCCTTGGATCGATCCCTTGATCATTCTGTAGTGTCCCTCTTTGTCTCTTCTAATAGCCTTTATTCTAAAGTCTGTATTGTCTGGTATGAGAATTGCTACTCCAGCTTTGTTTTGGTTTCCATATGCATGGACTATCTTTTTCCATCCCCTTACTTTCAGTCTGTATGTTTCTCCAGGTCAAAGTGGGTCTCTTGTAGACAGCACACACATGGGTCCGGTTTTTGTATCCATTCGGCCAGTCGGTGTCTTCTGGTGGGAGCATTTTAATCCATTTACCTTTAAGGTAATTATCGATATGTATGTTCCTGTTCCCATTTTCTTAATTTTTTTTTTTTAACAGCATCTTTATTGGGGTATAGTTGCTTTACAACTGGTGTGTTAGTTTCTGCTTTACAACAAAGTGAATCAGTTATACATATACATATGTTCCCATATCTCTTCCCTCTTGCGTCTCCCTCCCTCCCACCCTCCCTACCCCACCCCTCCAGGCGGTCACAAAGCACTGAGCTGATATCCCTCTGCTCTGCGGCTGCTTCCCGCTAGCTATCTACCTTACGTTTGCCAGTGTATGTATATATGTCCATGCCTCTCTCACGCTTTGTCACAGCTCACCCTTCCCCCTCCCCATAGCCTCAAGTCCGTGCTCCAGTAGGTCTGTGTCTTTATTCCTGTCTTACCCCTAGGCTCTTCACGACATTTTCCCCCCTTAAATTCCCTATATATGTCTTTGTCTTTGCATACGGTCTTTGTCTTTCTCGTTCTGACTTACTTCACGCTGTATGACAGGCTCTAGGTCCATCCACCTCATTACAAACAGCTCGATTTCGTTTCTTCCTACGGCTGAGTAATAGTCCATTGTGTATATGTGCCACGTCTTCTTTGTCCGTTCATCCTATGATGGGCACCTAGGTCGTTCCCATCTCCGGGCTATTGTAGCGCTGCAATGAACATTTTGGTACATGACTCCTTTTGAATTACGGTCTTCTCAGGGTATATGCCCAGTAGTGGGACTGCTGAGTCATATGGTAGCTCTGGTTGTCGTTTTTTTAAGGAACCTCCATACTGTTCTCCATAGTGGCTGTACCAATTCACATTCCCACCAGCAGTGCAGGGGTGTTCCCTTTTCTCCACACCCTCTCCAGCTTTTATTGTTTCTAGATTCTTTTTGATGATGGCCATTCTGAGTGGTGTGAGATGATATCTCATTGTAGTTTTGATTTGCGGTTCCCTAATGATTAATGATGTCGAGCATTCTTTCATGTGTTTGTTGGCCGTCTGTAGATCTTCTTTGGAGAAATGTCTCTTTAGGGCTTCCCTGCCCATTTTTGGATCGGGTTGTGTGGTTTTTTTTTTGTTATTGAGCTGCATGAGCTGCTCGTAAATTTTGGAGATTGATACTTTGTCAGTTGCTTCATTGGCAAATGTTTTCCCCCCACTCTGAAGGTTGCCTTTTGGTCTTGTTTATGATCTCCTTTGCTGTGCCAAAGCTTTGAAGTTTCATTAGGTCCCATTTGTTTCCTTTTGTTTTTAGTTCCAGTTCTCTAGCCGGTGGGTCAAAAAGGCTCTTGCGGTGATTTATGTCGTAGCGTGTCCTGCCTATGTTTTCCCTCTAAGAGTGTGGTAGTTTCTGGCCCTACATTTAGGTCCTTAATCCGTCTGAAGCTTATTTTTGTGTCTGGTGTTAGGGAGTGATCTAATCTCATACTTTTACATGTACCTGTCCAGTTTGCCCAGCACCACTTATTGAAGAGGCTGTCCTTTCTCCACTGTACATTCCTTCCTCCTTTATCAAAGACAAGGGGACCGTATATGTGCGTGGGTTTATCTCTGGGCTTTCCATCCTGCTCCACTGATCCTGCTCCATCTTTCTGTTTTGGTGCCAGTACCATACTGTCTTGAGTACTGTAGCTTTCTAGTATAGTCTGAAGTCAGGGAGCCTGATTCCTCCAGCTCCGTGTTTTGCGTTCGCCAAGATTGCTTTGGCCATTCGGGGTCTTTTGTGTTTTCATACAAACTGTGGCATTTTTTGTTCTAGTTCTGTGGAAAACGCCAGTGGCGGGTTGGTAGGGATTGCATCGAATCTGTAGCTTGCTTTGGGTAGTAGAGTCATTTTCACAATGTTGGTTGCTCCCATCCAAGAACATGGTCTATCTCGCCGTCTATTTGTATCAGCTTTAATTTCTTTCCACAGTGTCTTGTAAGTTATAAGATCTGCGTACAGCTCCTTTTGTCTCCTTAGGTAGGTTTACTCCTAGATATTTTATTCTTTTTGTTGCAATGGTAAGTGGGAGTGTTCTCTTGATTTCACTTTCAGATAGTTCCTCATTAGTGTAGAGGAATGCCAGAGATTTCTGTGCACTAAGTTTGTATCCTGCAACGTTACCAAATTCATTGATTAGCTCTAGTAGTTTTCTGGTGGCATCTTTAGGATTCTCTATGTATAGTCAGCATCATGTCATCTGCAAACAGTGACAGCTTTACTTCTTCTTTTCCGATTTGGAGTCCTTTCATTTCCTTTTCTTCTCTGATGGCTGTGGCCAAAACTTCCAAAACTATAGTGAGCAAGAGCGGTGAGAGTGGGAAACCTTGTCTTGTTCCTGATCTTCGTGGCACTGCTCTCAGTTTCTCACCATTGAGGATGACGTTGGCTGTGGGTTTGTCACACATGGCCTTTATTATGTTGAGGCACGTTCCCTCTACGCCTACTTTCTGCAGGGTTGTTAATCATAAATGGGTGCTGAATTTTGTCAAAAGCTTTCTCTGCATCTATTGAGATGATCCTATGGTTTTTCTCCTTCAATTTGTTAATGTGGCTTATCACATTGATTGCTTTGCGTATATTGAAGAATCCTTGCATTCCTGGAATAAAACCCCACTTGATCATGGTGTATGATCCTTTTTGAATGTGCCTGTCGGATTTTGTTTGCTAGTATTTTGTTGAGGATTTTTGCATCTACGGTCATCAGCGATACCGCCCTGCAGTTTTCTTTCTTTGTGACATCCGTGTCTGGTTTGGGTATCAAGTTGATGGTGGCCTCGAAGAACGAATTTGGGGGTGTTCCTCCCTCTGCTATATTTTGGAAGAGTTTGAGAAGGATAGGTGTTAGCCCTTCTCTAAATGTTTGATAGAATTCGCCTGTGAAGCCCTCTGGTCCTGGGCTCTTGTTTGTTGGAAGATTTTTAATCACAGTGTCAATTTCAGTGCTTGTGATTGGTCTGTTCCTATTTGCTATTTCTTCCTGATTCAGTCTTGGCAGGTTGTGCATTTCCAAGAATTTGTCCATTTCTTCCAGGTTGTCCACTTTCCTGGCACAGAATTTCTTGCAGTAATCGCTCATGATCTTTTGTATTTCTGCAGTGTCAGTTGTTACTTCTCCTTTTTCATTTGTAATTCTATCGATCTGAGTCTTCTCCCTTTTTTCCTTGATGAGTCTGGCTAACGGTTTATCTATTTTGTTTATCTTCTCAAAGAGCCAGCTTTTAGTTCTATTGATCTTTGCTATCGTTGCCTTCATTTCTTTTTCATTTATTTCTGACCTGATCTTTATGATTTCTTTCCTTCCGCTAACGTTGGGGTTTTTTTGGTTCCTCTCTCTCTAATTGCTTTAGGCGCAAGGTTAGGTTGTGTATTCGAGATGTTTCCTGTCTCTTAAGGTGGGCTTGTGTTGCTATAAACGTCCCTCTTAGAACTGCTTTTGCTGCATCCCCTAGGTTTCGGGTCGTCGTGTCTCCAATGGCGTTTGTTTCTTGGTACTTTTTAAGAGCCTCTTTGATTTCTTCAGCGATCACTTCGTTATTAAGCAGTGTACTGTTTAGCCTCCGTGTGTCTGTATTTTTTACAGATCGTTTCCTGTAATTGATATCTAGTGTCATGGCGTCGTGGTCGGAAAAGATACTTGATGCAATTTCAGTTTTCTTAAATTTACCAAGGCTTGATTTGTGAGCCAAGCTATGAGCTATCCTGGAGGATGTTCCGTGAGCCCTTGAGAAAAATGTGTATTCGGTTGTTTTCGGATGGAGTGTCCTATAACTCTCAATTAAGGGCGTCTTGTCTAATGCATCATTTAAAGCTTGTGTTTCCTTATGTATTTTCATTTTGGATGATCTGTCCATGGGTGAAAGTGGGGCGTTAAAGTCCCCTGCTATGAATGTGTTACTGTCGATTTCCCCTTTTATGGCTGTTAGTATTTGCCTTATGTATTGAGGTGCTACTATGCTGGGTGCATAAACATTTACAATTGTATCTTCTCCTTGGATCGATCCCTTGATCATTCTGTAGTGTCCCTCTTTGTCTCTTCTAATAGCCTTTATTCTAAAGTCTGTATTGTCTGGTATGAGAATTGCTACTCCAGCTTTGTTTTGGTTTCCATATGCATGGACTATCTTTTTCCATCCCCTTACTTTCAGTCTGTATGTTTCTCCAGGTCAAAGTGGGTCTCTTGTAGACAGCACACACATGGGTCCGGTTTTTGTATCCATTCGGCCAGTCGGTGTCTTCTGGTGGGAGCATTTTAATCCATTTACCTTTAAGGTAATTATCGATATGTATGTTCCTGTTCCCATTTTCTTAATTTTTGTTTTTTAACAGCATCTTTATTGGGGTATAGTTGCTTTACAACTGGTGTGTTAGTTTCTGCTTTACAACAAAGTGAATCAGTTATACATATACATATGTTCCCATATCTCTTCCCTCTTGCGTCTCCCTCCCTCCCACCCTCCCTACCCCACCCCTCCAGGCGGTCACAAAGCACTGAGCTGATATCCCTCTGCTCTGCGGCTGCTTCCCGCTAGCTATCTACCTTACGTTTGCCAGTGTATGTATATATGTCCATGCCTCTCTCACGCTTTGTCACAGCTCACCCTTCCCCCTCCCCATAGCCTCAAGTCCGTGCTCCAGTAGGTCTGTGTCTTTATTCCTGTCTTACCCCTAGGCTCTTCACGACATTTTCCCCCCTTAAATTCCCTATATATGTCTTTGTCTTTGCATACGGTCTTTGTCTTTCTCGTTCTGACTTACTTCACGCTGTATGACAGGCTCTAGGTCCATCCACCTCATTACAAACAGCTCGATTTCGTTTCTTCCTACGGCTGAGTAATAGTCCATTGTGTATATGTGCCACGTCTTCTTTGTCCGTTCATCCTATGATGGGCACCTAGGTCGTTCCCATCTCCGGGCTATTGTAGCGCTGCAATGAACATTTTGGTACATGACTCCTTTTGAATTACGGTCTTCTCAGGGTATATGCCCAGTAGTGGGACTGCTGAGTCATATGGTAGCTCTGGTTGTCGTTTTTTTAAGGAACCTCCATACTGTTCTCCATAGTGGCTGTACCAATTCACATTCCCACCAGCAGTGCAGGGGTGTTCCCTTTTCTCCACACCCTCTCCAGCTTTTATTGTTTCTAGATTCTTTTTGATGATGGCCATTCTGAGTGGTGTGAGATGATATCTCATTGTAGTTTTGATTTGCGGTTCCCTAATGATTAATGATGTCGAGCATTCTTTCATGTGTTTGTTGGCCGTCTGTAGATCTTCTTTGGAGAAATGTCTCTTTAGGGCTTCCCTGCCCATTTTTGGATCGGGTTGTGTGGTTTTTTTTTTGTTATTGAGCTGCATGAGCTGCTCGTAAATTTTGGAGATTGATACTTTGTCAGTTGCTTCATTGGCAAATGTTTTCCCCCCACTCTGAAGGTTGCCTTTTGGTCTTGTTTATGATCTCCTTTGCTGTGCCAAAGCTTTGAAGTTTCATTAGGTCCCATTTGTTTCCTTTTGTTTTTAGTTCCAGTTCTCTAGCCGGTGGGTCAAAAAGGCTCTTGCGGTGATTTATGTCGTAGCGTGTCCTGCCTATGTTTTCCCTCTAAGAGTGTGGTAGTTTCTGGCCCTACATTTAGGTCCTTAATCCGTCTGAAGCTTATTTTTGTGTCTGGTGTTAGGGAGTGATCTAATCTCATACTTTTACATGTACCTGTCCAGTTTGCCCAGCACCACTTATTGAAGAGGCTGTCCTTTCTCCACTGTACATTCCTTCCTCCTTTATCAAAGACAAGGGGACCGTATATGTGCGTGGGTTTATCTCTGGGCTTTCCATCCTGCTCCACTGATCCTGCTCCATCTTTCTGTTTTGGTGCCAGTACCATACTGTCTTGAGTACTGTAGCTTTCTAGTATAGTCTGAAGTCAGGGAGCCTGATTCCTCCAGCTCCGTGTTTTGCGTTCGCCAAGATTGCTTTGGCCATTCGGGGTCTTTTGTGTTTTCATACAAACTGTGGCATTTTTTGTTCTAGTTCTGTGGAAAACGCCAGTGGCGGGTTGGTAGGGATTGCATCGAATCTGTAGCTTGCTTTGGGTAGTAGAGTCATTTTCACAATGTTGGTTGCTCCCATCCAAGAACATGGTCTATCTCGCCGTCTATTTGTATCAGCTTTAATTTCTTTCCACAGTGTCTTGTAAGTTATAAGATCTGCGTACAGCTCCTTTTGTCTCCTTAGGTAGGTTTACTCCTAGATATTTTATTCTTTTTGTTGCAATGGTAAGTGGGAGTGTTCTCTTGATTTCACTTTCAGATAGTTCCTCATTAGTGTAGAGGAATGCCAGAGATTTCTGTGCACTAAGTTTGTATCCTGCAACGTTACCAAATTCATTGATTAGCTCTAGTAGTTTTCTGGTGGCATCTTTAGGATTCTCTATGTATAGTCAGCATCATGTCATCTGCAAACAGTGACAGCTTTACTTCTTCTTTTCCGATTTGGAGTCCTTTCATTTCCTTTTCTTCTCTGATGGCTGTGGCCAAAACTTCCAAAACTATAGTGAGCAAGAGCGGTGAGAGTGGGAAACCTTGTCTTGTTCCTGATCTTCGTGGCACTGCTCTCAGTTTCTCACCATTGAGGATGACGTTGGCTGTGGGTTTGTCACACATGGCCTTTATTATGTTGAGGCACGTTCCCTCTACGCCTACTTTCTGCAGGGTTGTTAATCATAAATGGGTGCTGAATTTTGTCAAAAGCTTTCTCTGCATCTATTGAGATGATCCTATGGTTTTTCTCCTTCAATTTGTTAATGTGGCTTATCACATTGATTGCTTTGCGTATATTGAAGAATCCTTGCATTCCTGGAATAAAACCCCACTTGATCATGGTGTATGATCCTTTTTGAATGTGCCTGTCGGATTTTGTTTGCTAGTATTTTGTTGAGGATTTTTGCATCTACGGTCATCAGCGATACCGCCCTGCAGTTTTCTTTCTTTGTGACATCCGTGTCTGGTTTGGGTATCAAGTTGATGGTGGCCTCGAAGAACGAATTTGGGGGTGTTCCTCCCTCTGCTATATTTTGGAAGAGTTTGAGAAGGATAGGTGTTAGCCCTTCTCTAAATGTTTGATAGAATTCGCCTGTGAAGCCCTCTGGTCCTGGGCTCTTGTTTGTTGGAAGATTTTTAATCACAGTGTCAATTTCAGTGCTTGTGATTGGTCTGTTCCTATTTGCTATTTCTTCCTGATTCAGTCTTGGCAGGTTGTGCATTTCCAAGAATTTGTCCATTTCTTCCAGGTTGTCCACTTTCCTGGCACAGAATTTCTTGCAGTAATCGCTCATGATCTTTTGTATTTCTGCAGTGTCAGTTGTTACTTCTCCTTTTTCATTTGTAATTCTATCGATCTGAGTCTTCTCCCTTTTTTCCTTGATGAGTCTGGCTAACGGTTTATCTATTTTGTTTATCTTCTCAAAGAGCCAGCTTTTAGTTCTATTGATCTTTGCTATCGTTGCCTTCATTTCTTTTTCATTTATTTCTGACCTGATCTTTATGATTTCTTTCCTTCCGCTAACGTTGGGGTTTTTTTGGTTCCTCTCTCTCTAATTGCTTTAGGCGCAAGGTTAGGTTGTGTATTCGAGATGTTTCCTGTCTCTTAAGGTGGGCTTGTGTTGCTATAAACGTCCCTCTTAGAACTGCTTTTGCTGCATCCCCTAGGTTTCGGGTCGTCGTGTCTCCAATGGCGTTTGTTTCTTGGTACTTTTTAAGAGCCTCTTTGATTTCTTCAGCGATCACTTCGTTATTAAGCAGTGTACTGTTTAGCCTCCGTGTGTCTGTATTTTTTACAGATCGTTTCCTGTAATTGATATCTAGTGTCATGGCGTCGTGGTCGGAAAAGATACTTGATGCAATTTCAGTTTTCTTAAATTTACCAAGGCTTGATTTGTGAGCCAAGCTATGAGCTATCCTGGAGGATGTTCCGTGAGCCCTTGAGAAAAATGTGTATTCGGTTGTTTTCGGATGGAGTGTCCTATAACTCTCAATTAAGGGCGTCTTGTCTAATGCATCATTTAAAGCTTGTGTTTCCTTATGTATTTTCATTTTGGATGATCTGTCCATGGGTGAAAGTGGGGCGTTAAAGTCCCCTGCTATGAATGTGTTACTGTCGATTTCCCCTTTTATGGCTGTTAGTATTTGCCTTATGTATTGAGGTGCTACTATGCTGGGTGCATAAACATTTACAATTGTATCTTCTCCTTGGATCGATCCCTTGATCATTCTGTAGTGTCCCTCTTTGTCTCTTCTAATAGCCTTTATTCTAAAGTCTGTATTGTCTGGTATGAGAATTGCTACTCCAGCTTTGTTTTGGTTTCCATATGCATGGACTATCTTTTTCCATCCCCTTACTTTCAGTCTGTATGTTTCTCCAGGTCAAAGTGGGTCTCTTGTAGACAGCACACACATGGGTCCGGTTTTTGTATCCATTCGGCCAGTCGGTGTCTTCTGGTGGGAGCATTTTAATCCATTTACCTTTAAGGTAATTATCGATATGTATGTTCCTGTTCCCATTTTCTTAATTTTTTTTTTTTAACAGCATCTTTATTGGGGTATAGTTGCTTTACAACTGGTGTGTTAGTTTCTGCTTTACAACAAAGTGAATCAGTTATACATATACATATGTTCCCATATCTCTTCCCTCTTGCGTCTCCCTCCCTCCCACCCTCCCTACCCCACCCCTCCAGGCGGTCACAAAGCACTGAGCTGATATCCCTCTGCTCTGCGGCTGCTTCCCGCTAGCTATCTACCTTACGTTTGCCAGTGTATGTATATATGTCCATGCCTCTCTCACGCTTTGTCACAGCTCACCCTTCCCCCTCCCCATAGCCTCAAGTCCGTGCTCCAGTAGGTCTGTGTCTTTATTCCTGTCTTACCCCTAGGATCTTCACGACATTTTCCCCCCTTAAATTCCCTATATATGTCTTTGTCTTTGCATACGGTCTTTGTCTTTCTCGTTCTGACTTACTTCACGCTGTATGACAGGCTCTAGGTCCATCCACCTCATTACAAACAGCTCGATTTCGTTTCTTCCTACGGCTGAGTAATAGTCCATTGTGTATATGTGCCACGTCTTCTTTGTCCGTTCATCCTATGATGGGCACCTAGGTCGTTCCCATCTCCGGGCTATTGTAGCGCTGCAATGAACATTTTGGTACATGACTCCTTTTGAATTACGGTCTTCTCAGGGTATATGCCCAGTAGTGGGACTGCTGAGTCATATGGTAGCTCTGGTTGTCGTTTTTTTAAGGAACCTCCATACTGTTCTCCATAGTGGCTGTACCAATTCACATTCCCACCAGCAGTGCAGGGGTGTTCCCTTTTCTCCACACCCTCTCCAGCTTTTATTGTTTCTAGATTCTTTTTGATGATGGCCATTCTGAGTGGTGTGAGATGATATCTCATTGTAGTTTTGATTTGCGGTTCCCTAATGATTAATGATGTCGAGCATTCTTTCATGTGTTTGTTGGCCGTCTGTAGATCTTCTTTGGAGAAATGTCTCTTTAGGGCTTCCCTGCCCATTTTTGGATCGGGTTGTGTGGTTTTTTTTTTGTTATTGAGCTGCATGAGCTGCTCGTAAATTTTGGAGATTGATACTTTGTCAGTTGCTTCATTGGCAAATGTTTTCCCCCCACTCTGAAGGTTGCCTTTTGGTCTTGTTTATGATCTCCTTTGCTGTGCCAAAGCTTTGAAGTTTCATTAGGTCCCATTTGTTTCCTTTTGTTTTTAGTTCCAGTTCTCTAGCCGGTGGGTCAAAAAGGCTCTTGCGGTGATTTATGTCGTAGCGTGTCCTGCCTATGTTTTCCCTCTAAGAGTGTGGTAGTTTCTGGCCCTACATTTAGGTCCTTAATCCATCTGAAGCTTATTTTTGTGTCTGGTGTTAGGGAGTGATCTAATCTCATACTTTTACATGTACCTGTCCAGTTTGCCCAGCACCACTTATTGAAGAGGCTGTCCTTTCTCCACTGTACATTCCTTCCTCCTTTATCAAAGACAAGGGGACCGTATATGTGCGTGGGTTTATCTCTGGGCTTTCCATCCTGCTCCACTGATCCTGCTCCATCTTTCTGTTTTGGTGCCAGTACCATACTGTCTTGAGTACTGTAGCTTTCTAGTATAGTCTGAAGTCAGGGAGCCTGATTCCTCCAGCTCCGTGTTTTGCGTTCGCCAAGATTGCTTTGGCCATTCGGGGTCTTTTGTGTTTTCATACAAACTGTGGCATTTTTTGTTCTAGTTCTGTGGAAAACGCCAGTGGCGGGTTGGTAGGGATTGCATCGAATCTGTAGCTTGCTTTGGGTAGTAGAGTCATTTTCACAATGTTGGTTGCTCCCATCCAAGAACATGGTCTATCTCGCCGTCTATTTGTATCAGCTTTAATTTCTTTCCACAGTGTCTTGTAAGTTATAAGATCTGCGTACAGCTCCTTTTGTCTCCTTAGGTAGGTTTACTCCTAGATATTTTATTCTTTTTGTTGCAATGGTAAGTGGGAGTGTTCTCTTGATTTCACTTTCAGATAGTTCCTCATTAGTGTAGAGGAATGCCAGAGATTTCTGTGCACTAAGTTTGTATCCTGCAACGTTACCAAATTCATTGATTAGCTCTAGTAGTTTTCTGGTGGCATCTTTAGGATTCTCTATGTATAGTCAGCATCATGTCATCTGCAAACAGTGACAGCTTTACTTCTTCTTTTCCGATTTGGAGTCCTTTCATTTCCTTTTCTTCTCTGATGGCTGTGGCCAAAACTTCCAAAACTATAGTGAGCAAGAGCGGTGAGAGTGGGAAACCTTGTCTTGTTCCTGATCTTCGTGGCACTGCTCTCAGTTTCTCACCATTGAGGATGACGTTGGCTGTGGGTTTGTCACACATGGCCTTTATTATGTTGAGGCACGTTCCCTCTACGCCTACTTTCTGCAGGGTTGTTAATCATAAATGGGTGCTGAATTTTGTCAAAAGCTTTCTCTGCATCTATTGAGATGATCCTATGGTTTTTCTCCTTCAATTTGTTAATGTGGCTTATCACATTGATTGCTTTGCGTATATTGAAGAATCCTTGCATTCCTGGAATAAAACCCCACTTGATCATGGTGTATGATCCTTTTTGAATGTGCCTGTCGGATTTTGTTTGCTAGTATTTTGTTGAGGATTTTTGCATCTACGGTCATCAGCGATACCGCCCTGCAGTTTTCTTTCTTTGTGACATCCGTGTCTGGTTTGGGTATCAAGTTGATGGTGGCCTCGAAGAACGAATTTGGGGGTGTTCCTCCCTCTGCTATATTTTGGAAGAGTTTGAGAAGGATAGGTGTTAGCCCTTCTCTAAATGTTTGATAGAATTCGCCTGTGAAGCCCTCTGGTCCTGGGCTCTTGTTTGTTGGAAGATTTTTAATCACAGTGTCAATTTCAGTGCTTGTGATTGGTCTGTTCCTATTTGCTATTTCTTCCTGATTCAGTCTTGGCAGGTTGTGCATTTCCAAGAATTTGTCCATTTCTTCCAGGTTGTCCACTTTCCTGGCACAGAATTTCTTGCAGTAATCGCTCATGATCTTTTGTATTTCTGCAGTGTCAGTTGTTACTTCTCCTTTTTCATTTGTAATTCTATCGATCTGAGTCTTCTCCCTTTTTTCCTTGATGAGTCTGGCTAACGGTTTATCTATTTTGTTTATCTTCTCAAAGAGCCAGCTTTTAGTTCTATTGATCTTTGCTATCGTTGCCTTCATTTCTTTTTCATTTATTTCTGACCTGATCTTTATGATTTCTTTCCTTCCGCTAACGTTGGGGTTTTTTTGGTTCCTCTCTCTCTAATTGCTTTAGGCGCAAGGTTAGGTTGTGTATTCGAGATGTTTCCTGTCTCTTAAGGTGGGCTTGTGTTGCTATAAACGTCCCTCTTAGAACTGCTTTTGCTGCATCCCCTAGGTTTCGGGTCGTCGTGTCTCCAATGGCGTTTGTTTCTTGGTACTTTTTAAGAGCCTCTTTGATTTCTTCAGCGATCACTTCGTTATTAAGCAGTGTACTGTTTAGCCTCCGTGTGTCTGTATTTTTTACAGATCGTTTCCTGTAATTGATATCTAGTGTCATGGCGTCGTGGTCGGAAAAGATACTTGATGCAATTTCAGTTTTCTTAAATTTACCAAGGCTTGATTTGTGAGCCAAGCTATGAGCTATCCTGGAGGATGTTCCGTGAGCCCTTGAGAAAAATGTGTATTCGGTTGTTTTCGGATGGAGTGTCCTATAACTCTCAATTAAGGGCGTCTTGTCTAATGCATCATTTAAAGCTTGTGTTTCCTTATGTATTTTCATTTTGGATGATCTGTCCATGGGTGAAAGTGGGGCGTTAAAGTCCCCTGCTATGAATGTGTTACTGTCGATTTCCCCTTTTATGGCTGTTAGTATTTGCCTTATGTATTGAGGTGCTACTATGCTGGGTGCATAAACATTTACAATTGTATCTTCTCCTTGGATCGATCCCTTGATCATTCTGTAGTGTCCCTCTTTGTCTCTTCTAATAGCCTTTATTCTAAAGTCTGTATTGTCTGGTATGAGAATTGCTACTCCAGCTTTGTTTTGGTTTCCATATGCATGGACTATCTTTTTCCATCCCCTTACTTTCAGTCTGTATGTTTCTCCAGGTCAAAGTGGGTCTCTTGTAGACAGCACACACATGGGTCCGGTTTTTGTATCCATTCGGCCAGTCGGTGTCTTCTGGTGGGAGCATTTTAATCCATTTACCTTTAAGGTAATTATCGATATGTATGTTCCTGTTCCCATTTTCTTAATTTTTGTTTTTTAACAGCATCTTTATTGGGGTATAGTTGCTTTACAACTGGTGTGTTAGTTTCTGCTTTACAACAAAGTGAATCAGTTATACATATACATATGTTCCCATATCTCTTCCCTCTTGCGTCTCCCTCCCTCCCACCCTCCCTACCCCACCCCTCCAGGCGGTCACAAAGCACTGAGCTGATATCCCTCTGCTCTGCGGCTGCTTCCCGCTAGCTATCTACCTTACGTTTGCCAGTGTATGTATATATGTCCATGCCTCTCTCACGCTTTGTCACAGCTCACCCTTCCCCCTCCCCATAGCCTCAAGTCCGTGCTCCAGTAGGTCTGTGTCTTTATTCCTGTCTTACCCCTAGGCTCTTCACGACATTTTCCCCCCTTAAATTCCCTATATATGTCTTTGTCTTTGCATACGGTCTTTGTCTTTCTCGTTCTGACTTACTTCACGCTGTATGACAGGCTCTAGGTCCATCCACCTCATTACAAACAGCTCGATTTCGTTTCTTCCTACGGCTGAGTAATAGTCCATTGTGTATATGTGCCACGTCTTCTTTGTCCGTTCATCCTATGATGGGCACCTAGGTCGTTCCCATCTCCGGGCTATTGTAGCGCTGCAATGAACATTTTGGTACATGACTCCTTTTGAATTACGGTCTTCTCAGGGTATATGCCCAGTAGTGGGACTGCTGAGTCATATGGTAGCTCTGGTTGTCGTTTTTTTAAGGAACCTCCATACTGTTCTCCATAGTGGCTGTACCAATTCACATTCCCACCAGCAGTGCAGGGGTGTTCCCTTTTCTCCACACCCTCTCCAGCTTTTATTGTTTCTAGATTCTTTTTGATGATGGCCATTCTGAGTGGTGTGAGATGATATCTCATTGTAGTTTTGATTTGCGGTTCCCTAATGATTAATGATGTCGAGCATTCTTTCATGTGTTTGTTGGCCGTCTGTAGATCTTCTTTGGAGAAATGTCTCTTTAGGGCTTCCCTGCCCATTTTTGGATCGGGTTGTGTGGTTTTTTTTTTGTTATTGAGCTGCATGAGCTGCTCGTAAATTTTGGAGATTGATACTTTGTCAGTTGCTTCATTGGCAAATGTTTTCCCCCCACTCTGAAGGTTGCCTTTTGGTCTTGTTTATGATCTCCTTTGCTGTGCCAAAGCTTTGAAGTTTCATTAGGTCCCATTTGTTTCCTTTTGTTTTTAGTTCCAGTTCTCTAGCCGGTGGGTCAAAAAGGCTCTTGCGGTGATTTATGTCGTAGCGTGTCCTGCCTATGTTTTCCCTCTAAGAGTGTGGTAGTTTCTGGCCCTACATTTAGGTCCTTAATCCATCTGAAGCTTATTTTTGTGTCTGGTGTTAGGGAGTGATCTAATCTCATACTTTTACATGTACCTGTCCAGTTTGCCCAGCACCACTTATTGAAGAGGCTGTCCTTTCTCCACTGTACATTCCTTCCTCCTTTATCAAAGACAAGGGGACCGTATATGTGCGTGGGTTTATCTCTGGGCTTTCCATCCTGCTCCACTGATCCTGCTCCATCTTTCTGTTTTGGTGCCAGTACCATACTGTCTTGAGTACTGTAGCTTTCTAGTATAGTCTGAAGTCAGGGAGCCTGATTCCTCCAGCTCCGTGTTTTGCGTTCGCCAAGATTGCTTTGGCCATTCGGGGTCTTTTGTGTTTTCATACAAACTGTGGCATTTTTTGTTCTAGTTCTGTGGAAAACGCCAGTGGCGGGTTGGTAGGGATTGCATCGAATCTGTAGCTTGCTTTGGGTAGTAGAGTCATTTTCACAATGTTGGTTGCTCCCATCCAAGAACATGGTCTATCTCGCCGTCTATTTGTATCAGCTTTAATTTCTTTCCACAGTGTCTTGTAAGTTATAAGATCTGCGTACAGCTCCTTTTGTCTCCTTAGGTAGGTTTACTCCTAGATATTTTATTCTTTTTGTTGCAATGGTAAGTGGGCGTGTTCTCTTGATTTCACTTTCAGATAGTTCCTCATTAGTGTAGAGGAATGCCAGAGATTTCTGTGCACTAAGTTTGTATCCTGCAACGTTACCAAATTCATTGATTAGCTCTAGTAGTTTTCTGGTGGCATCTTTAGGATTCTCTATGTATAGTCAGCATCATGTCATCTGCAAACAGTGACAGCTTTACTTCTTCTTTTCCGATTTGGAGTCCTTTCATTTCCTTTTCTTCTCTGATGGCTGTGGCCAAAACTTCCAAAACTATAGTGAGCAAGAGCGGTGAGAGTGGGAAACCTTGTCTTGTTCCTGATCTTCGTGGCACTGCTCTCAGTTTCTCACCATTGAGGATGACGTTGGCTGTGGGTTTGTCACACATGGCCTTTATTATGTTGAGGCACGTTCCCTCTACGCCTACTTTCTGCAGGGTTGTTAATCATAAATGGGTGCTGAATTTTGTCAAAAGCTTTCTCTGCATCTATTGAGATGATCCTATGGTTTTTCTCCTTCAATTTGTTAATGTGGCTTATCACATTGATTGCTTTGCGTATATTGAAGAATCCTTGCATTCCTGGAATAAAACCCCACTTGATCATGGTGTATGATCCTTTTTGAATGTGCCTGTCGGATTTTGTTTGCTAGTATTTTGTTGAGGATTTTTGCATCTACGGTCATCAGCGATACCGCCCTGCAGTTTTCTTTCTTTGTGACATCCGTGTCTGGTTTGGGTATCAAGTTGATGGTGGCCTCGAAGAACGAATTTGGGGGTGTTCCTCCCTCTGCTATATTTTGGAAGAGTTTGAGAAGGATAGGTGTTAGCCCTTCTCTAAATGTTTGATAGAATTCGCCTGTGAAGCCCTCTGGTCCTGGGCTCTTGTTTGTTGGAAGATTTTTAATCACAGTGTCAATTTCAGTGCTTGTGATTGGTCTGTTCCTATTTGCTATTTCTTCCTGATTCAGTCTTGGCAGGTTGTGCATTTCCAAGAATTTGTCCATTTCTTCCAGGTTGTCCACTTTCCTGGCACAGAATTTCTTGCAGTAATCGCTCATGATCTTTTGTATTTCTGCAGTGTCAGTTGTTACTTCTCCTTTTTCATTTGTAATTCTATCGATCTGAGTCTTCTCCCTTTTTTCCTTGATGAGTCTGGCTAACGGTTTATCTATTTTGTTTATCTTCTCAAAGAGCCAGCTTTTAGTTCTATTGATCTTTGCTATCGTTGCCTTCATTTCTTTTTCATTTATTTCTGACCTGATCTTTATGATTTCTTTCCTTCCGCTAACGTTGGGGTTTTTTTGGTTCCTCTCTCTCTAATTGCTTTAGGCGCAAGGTTAGGTTGTGTATTCGAGATGTTTCCTGTCTCTTAAGGTGGGCTTGTGTTGCTATAAACGTCCCTCTTAGAACTGCTTTTGCTGCATCCCCTAGGTTTCGGGTCGTCGTGTCTCCAATGGCGTTTGTTTCTTGGTACTTTTTAAGAGCCTCTTTGATTTCTTCAGCGATCACTTCGTTATTAAGCAGTGTACTGTTTAGCCTCCGTGTGTCTGTATTTTTTACAGATCGTTTCCTGTAATTGATATCTAGTGTCATGGCGTCGTGGTCGGAAAAGATACTTGATGCAATTTCAGTTTTCTTAAATTTACCAAGGCTTGATTTGTGAGCCAAGCTATGAGCTATCCTGGAGGATGTTCCGTGAGCCCTTGAGAAAAATGTGTATTCGGTTGTTTTCGGATGGAGTGTCCTATAACTCTCAATTAAGGGCGTCTTGTCTAATGCATCATTTAAAGCTTGTGTTTCCTTATGTATTTTCATTTTGGATGATCTGTCCATGGGTGAAAGTGGGGCGTTAAAGTCCCCTGCTATGAATGTGTTACTGTCGATTTCCCCTTTTATGGCTGTTAGTATTTGCCTTATGTATTGAGGTGCTACTATGCTGGGTGCATAAACATTTACAATTGTATCTTCTCCTTGGATCGATCCCTTGATCATTCTGTAGTGTCCCTCTTTGTCTCTTCTAATAGCCTTTATTCTAAAGTCTGTATTGTCTGGTATGAGAATTGCTACTCCAGCTTTGTTTTGGTTTCCATATGCATGGACTATCTTTTTCCATCCCCTTACTTTCAGTCTGTATGTTTCTCCAGGTCAAAGTGGGTCTCTTGTAGACAGCACACACATGGGTCCGGTTTTTGTATCCATTCGGCCAGTCGGTGTCTTCTGGTGGGAGCATTTTAATCCATTTACCTTTAAGGTAATTATCGATATGTATGTTCCTGTTCCCATTTTCTTAATTTTTGTTTTTTAACAGCATCTTTATTGGGGTATAGTTGCTTTACAACTGGTGTGTTAGTTTCTGCTTTACAACAAAGTGAATCAGTTATACATATACATATGTTCCCATATCTCTTCCCTCTTGCGTCTCCCTCCCTCCCACCCTCCCTACCCCACCCCTCCAGGCGGTCACAAAGCACTGAGCTGATATCCCTCTGCTCTGCGGCTGCTTCCCGCTAGCTATCTACCTTACGTTTGCCAGTGTATGTATATATGTCCATGCCTCTCTCACGCTTTGTCACAGCTCACCCTTCCCCCTCCCCATAGCCTCAAGTCCGTGCTCCAGTAGGTCTGTGTCTTTATTCCTGTCTTACCCCTAGGCTCTTCACGACATTTTCCCCCCTTAAATTCCCTATATATGTCTTTGTCTTTGCATACGGTCTTTGTCTTTCTCGTTCTGACTTACTTCACGCTGTATGACAGGCTCTAGGTCCATCCACCTCATTACAAACAGCTCGATTTCGTTTCTTCCTACGGCTGAGTAATAGTCCATTGTGTATATGTGCCACGTCTTCTTTGTCCGTTCATCCTATGATGGGCACCTAGGTCGTTCCCATCTCCGGGCTATTGTAGCGCTGCAATGAACATTTTGGTACATGACTCCTTTTGAATTACGGTCTTCTCAGGGTATATGCCCAGTAGTGGGACTGCTGAGTCATATGGTAGCTCTGGTTGTCGTTTTTTTAAGGAACCTCCATACTGTTCTCCATAGTGGCTGTACCAATTCACATTCCCACCAGCAGTGCAGGGGTGTTCCCTTTTCTCCACACCCTCTCCAGCTTTTATTGTTTCTAGATTCTTTTTGATGATGGCCATTCTGAGTGGTGTGAGATGATATCTCATTGTAGTTTTGATTTGCGGTTCCCTAATGATTAATGATGTCGAGCATTCTTTCATGTGTTTGTTGGCCGTCTGTAGATCTTCTTTGGAGAAATGTCTCTTTAGGGCTTCCCTGCCCATTTTTGGATCGGGTTGTGTGGTTTTTTTTTTGTTATTGAGCTGCATGAGCTGCTCGTAAATTTTGGAGATTGATACTTTGTCAGTTGCTTCATTGGCAAATGTTTTCCCCCCACTCTGAAGGTTGCCTTTTGGTCTTGTTTATGATCTCCTTTGCTGTGCCAAAGCTTTGAAGTTTCATTAGGTCCCATTTGTTTCCTTTTGTTTTTAGTTCCAGTTCTCTAGCCGGTGGGTCAAAAAGGCTCTTGCGGTGATTTATGTCGTAGCGTGTCCTGCCTATGTTTTCCCTCTAAGAGTGTGGTAGTTTCTGGCCCTACATTTAGGTCCTTAATCCATCTGAAGCTTATTTTTGTGTCTGGTGTTAGGGAGTGATCTAATCTCATACTTTTACATGTACCTGTCCAGTTTGCCCAGCACCACTTATTGAAGAGGCTGTCCTTTCTCCACTGTACATTCCTTCCTCCTTTATCAAAGACAAGGGGACCGTATATGTGCGTGGGTTTATCTCTGGGCTTTCCATCCTGCTCCACTGATCCTGCTCCATCTTTCTGTTTTGGTGCCAGTACCATACTGTCTTGAGTACTGTAGCTTTCTAGTATAGTCTGAAGTCAGGGAGCCTGATTCCTCCAGCTCCGTGTTTTGCGTTCGCCAAGATTGCTTTGGCCATTCGGGGTCTTTTGTGTTTTCATACAAACTGTGGCATTTTTTGTTCTAGTTCTGTGGAAAACGCCAGTGGCGGGTTGGTAGGGATTGCATCGAATCTGTAGCTTGCTTTGGGTAGTAGAGTCATTTTCACAATGTTGGTTGCTCCCATCCAAGAACATGGTCTATCTCGCCGTCTATTTGTATCAGCTTTAATTTCTTTCCACAGTGTCTTGTAAGTTATAAGATCTGCGTACAGCTCCTTTTGTCTCCTTAGGTAGGTTTACTCCTAGATATTTTATTCTTTTTGTTGCAATGGTAAGTGGGCGTGTTCTCTTGATTTCACTTTCAGATAGTTCCTCATTAGTGTAGAGGAATGCCAGAGATTTCTGTGCACTAAGTTTGTATCCTGCAACGTTACCAAATTCATTGATTAGCTCTAGTAGTTTTCTGGTGACATCTTTAGGATTCTCTATGTATAGTCAGCATCATGTCATCTGCAAACAGTGACAGCTTTACTTCTTCTTTTCCGATTTGGAGTCCTTTCATTTCCTTTTCTTCTCTGATGGCTGTGGCCAAAACTTCCAAAACTATAGTGAGCAAGAGCGGTGAGAGTGGGAAACCTTGTCTTGTTCCTGATCTTCGTGGCACTGCTCTCAGTTTCTCACCATTGAGGATGACGTTGGCTGTGGGTTTGTCACACATGGCCTTTATTATGTTGAGGCACGTTCCCTCTACGCCTACTTTCTGCAGGGTTGTTAATCATAAATGGGTGCTGAATTTTGTCAAAAGCTTTCTCTGCATCTATTGAGATGATCCTATGGTTTTTCTCCTTCAATTTGTTAATGTGGCTTATCACATTGATTGCTTTGCGTATATTGAAGAATCCTTGCATTCCTGGAATAAAACCCCACTTGATCATGGTGTATGATCCTTTTTGAATGTGCCTGTCGGATTTTGTTTGCTAGTATTTTGTTGAGGATTTTTGCATCTACGGTCATCAGCGATACCGCCCTGCAGTTTTCTTTCTTTGTGACATCCGTGTCTGGTTTGGGTATCAAGTTGATGGTGGCCTCGAAGAACGAATTTGGGGGTGTTCCTCCCTCTGCTATATTTTGGAAGAGTTTGAGAAGGATAGGTGTTAGCCCTTCTCTAAATGTTTGATAGAATTCGCCTGTGAAGCCCTCTGGTCCTGGGCTCTTGTTTGTTGGAAGATTTTTAATCACAGTGTCAATTTCAGTGCTTGTGATTGGTCTGTTCCTATTTGCTATTTCTTCCTGATTCAGTCTTGGCAGGTTGTGCATTTCCAAGAATTTGTCCATTTCTTCCAGGTTGTCCACTTTCCTGGCACAGAATTTCTTGCAGTAATCGCTCATGATCTTTTGTATTTCTGCAGTGTCAGTTGTTACTTCTCCTTTTTCATTTGTAATTCTATCGATCTGAGTCTTCTCCCTTTTTTCCTTGATGAGTCTGGCTAACGGTTTATCTATTTTGTTTATCTTCTCAAAGAGCCAGCTTTTAGTTCTATTGATCTTTGCTATCGTTGCCTTCATTTCTTTTTCATTTATTTCTGACCTGATCTTTATGATTTCTTTCCTTCCGCTAACGTTGGGGTTTTTTTGGTTCCTCTCTCTCTAATTGCTTTAGGCGCAAGGTTAGGTTGTGTATTCGAGATGTTTCCTGTCTCTTAAGGTGGGCTTGTGTTGCTATAAACGTCCCTCTTAGAACTGCTTTTGCTGCATCCCCTAGGTTTCGGGTCGTCGTGTCTCCAATGGCGTTTGTTTCTTGGTACTTTTTAAGAGCCTCTTTGATTTCTTCAGCGATCACTTCGTTATTAAGCAGTGTACTGTTTAGCCTCCGTGTGTCTGTATTTTTTACAGATCGTTTCCTGTAATTGATATCTAGTGTCATGGCGTCGTGGTCGGAAAAGATACTTGATGCAATTTCAGTTTTCTTAAATTTACCAAGGCTTGATTTGTGAGCCAAGCTATGAGCTATCCTGGAGGATGTTCCGTGAGCCCTTGAGAAAAATGTGTATTCGGTTGTTTTCGGATGGAGTGTCCTATAACTCTCAATTAAGGGCGTCTTGTCTAATGCATCATTTAAAGCTTGTGTTTCCTTATGTATTTTCATTTTGGATGATCTGTCCATGGGTGAAAGTGGGGCGTTAAAGTCCCCTGCTATGAATGTGTTACTGTCGATTTCCCCTTTTATGGCTGTTAGTATTTGCCTTATGTATTGAGGTGCTACTATGCTGGGTGCATAAACATTTACAATTGTATCTTCTCCTTGGATCGATCCCTTGATCATTCTGTAGTGTCCCTCTTTGTCTCTTCTAATAGCCTTTATTCTAAAGTCTGTATTGTCTGGTATGAGAATTGCTACTCCAGCTTTGTTTTGGTTTCCATATGCATGGACTATCTTTTTCCATCCCCTTACTTTCAGTCTGTATGTTTCTCCAGGTCAAAGTGGGTCTCTTGTAGACAGCACACACATGGGTCCGGTTTTTGTATCCATTCGGCCAGTCGGTGTCTTCTGGTGGGAGCATTTTAATCCATTTACCTTTAAGGTAATTATCGATATGTATGTTCCTGTTCCCATTTTCTTAATTTTTTTTTTTAACAGCATCTTTATTGGGGTATAGTTGCTTTACAACTGGTGTGTTAGTTTCTGCTTTACAACAAAGTGAATCAGTTATACATATACATATGTTCCCATATCTCTTCCCTCTTGCGTCTCCCTCCCTCCCACCCTCCCTACCCCACCCCTCCAGGCGGTCACAAAGCACTGAGCTGATATCCCTCTGCTCTGCGGCTGCTTCCCGCTAGCTATCTACCTTACGTTTGCCAGTGTATGTATATATGTCCATGCCTCTCTCACGCTTTGTCACAGCTCACCCTTCCCCCTCCCCATAGCCTCAAGTCCGTGCTCCAGTAGGTCTGTGTCTTTATTCCTGTCTTACCCCTAGGCTCTTCACGACATTTTCCCCCCTTAAATTCCCTATATATGTCTTTGTCTTTGCATACGGTCTTTGTCTTTCTCGTTCTGACTTACTTCACGCTGTATGACAGGCTCTAGGTCCATCCACCTCATTACAAACAGCTCGATTTCGTTTCTTCCTACGGCTGAGTAATAGTCCATTGTGTATATGTGCCACGTCTTCTTTGTCCGTTCATCCTATGATGGGCACCTAGGTCGTTCCCATCTCCGGGCTATTGTAGCGCTGCAATGAACATTTTGGTACATGACTCCTTTTGAATTACGGTCTTCTCAGGGTATATGCCCAGTAGTGGGACTGCTGAGTCATATGGTAGCTCTGGTTGTCGTTTTTTTAAGGAACCTCCATACTGTTCTCCATAGTGGCTGTACCAATTCACATTCCCACCAGCAGTGCAGGGGTGTTCCCTTTCCTCCACACCCTCTCCAGCTTTTATTGTTTCTAGATTCTTTTTGATGATGGCCATTCTGAGTGGTGTGAGATGATATCTCATTGTAGTTTTGATTTGCGGTTCCCTAATGATTAATGATGTCGAGCATTCTTTCATGTGTTTGTTGGCCGTCTGTAGATCTTCTTTGGAGAAATGTCTCTTTAGGGCTTCCCTGCCCATTTTTGGATCGGGTTGTGTGGTTTTTTTTTGTTATTGAGCTGCATGAGCTGCTCGTAAATTTTGGAGATTGATACTTTGTCAGTTGCTTCATTGGCAAATGTTTTCCCCCCACTCTGAAGGTTGCCTTTTGGTCTTGTTTATGATCTCCTTTGCTGTGCCAAAGCTTTGAAGTTTCATTAGGTCCCATTTGTTTCCTTTTGTTTTTAGTTCCAGTTCTCTAGCCGGTGGGTCAAAAAGGCTCTTGCGGTGATTTATGTCGTAGCGTGTCCTGCCTATGTTTTCCCTCTAAGAGTGTGGTAGTTTCTGGCCCTACATTTAGGTCCTTAATCCGTCTGAAGCTTATTTTTGTGTCTGGTGTTAGGGAGTGATCTAATCTCATACTTTTACATGTACCTGTCCAGTTTGCCCAGCACCACTTATTGAAGAGGCTGTCCTTTCTCCACTGTACATTCCTTCCTCCTTTATCAAAGACAAGGGGACCGTATATGTGCGTGGGTTTATCTCTGGGCTTTCCATCCTGCTCCACTGATCCTGCTCCATCTTTCTGTTTTGGTGCCAGTACCATACTGTCTTGAGTACTGTAGCTTTCT
Organism: Pseudorca crassidens; assembly: GCF_039906515.1. Taxonomy (NCBI): domain Eukaryota; kingdom Metazoa; phylum Chordata; class Mammalia; order Artiodactyla; family Delphinidae; genus Pseudorca; species Pseudorca crassidens. Next base: position 154,748,670 of record NC_090297.1, read on the forward strand.
AGTATAGTCTGAAGTCAGGGAGCCTGATTCCTCCAGCTCCGTGTTTTGCGTTCGCCAAGATTGCTTTGGCCATTCGGGGTCTTTTGTGTTTTCATACAAACTGTGGCATTTTTTGTTCTAGTTCTGTGGAAAACGCCAGTGGCGGGTTGGTAGGGATTGCATCGAATCTGTAGCTTGCTTTGGGTAGTAGAGTCATTTTCACAATGTTGGTTGCTCCCATCCAAGAACATGGTCTATCTCGCCGTCTATTTGTATCAGCTTTAATTTCTTTCCACAGTGTCTTGTAAGTTATAAGATCTGCGTACAGCTCCTTTTGTCTCCTTAGGTAGGTTTACTCCTAGATATTTTATTCTTTTTGTTGCAATGGTAAGTGGGAGTGTTCTCTTGATTTCACTTTCAGATAGTTCCTCATTAGTGTAGAGGAATGCCAGAGATTTCTGTGCACTAAGTTTGTATCCTGCAACGTTACCAAATTCATTGATTAGCTCTAGTAGTTTTCTGGTGGCATCTTTAGGATTCTCTATGTATAGTCAGCATCATGTCATCTGCAAACAGTGACAGCTTTACTTCTTCTTTTCCGATTTGGAGTCCTTTCATTTCCTTTTCTTCTCTGATGGCTGTGGCCAAAACTTCCAAAACTATAGTGAGCAAGAGCGGTGAGAGTGGGAAACCTTGTCTTGTTCCTGATCTTCGTGGCACTGCTCTCAGTTTCTCACCATTGAGGATGACGTTGGCTGTGGGTTTGTCACACATGGCCTTTATTATGTTGAGGCACGTTCCCTCTACGCCTACTTTCTGCAGGGTTGTTAATCATAAATGGGTGCTGAATTTTGTCAAAAGCTTTCTCTGCATCTATTGAGATGATCCTATGGTTTTTCTCCTTCAATTTGTTAATGTGGCTTATCACATTGATTGCTTTGCGTATATTGAAGAATCCTTGCATTCCTGGAATAAAACCCCACTTGATCATGGTGTATGATCCTTTTTGAATGTGCCTGTCGGATTTTGTTTGCTAGTATTTTGTTGAGGATTTTTGCATCTACGGTCATCAGCGATACCGCCCTGCAGTTTTCTTTCTTTGTGACATCCGTGTCTGGTTTGGGTATCAAGTTGATGGTGGCCTCGAAGAACGAATTTGGGGGTGTTCCTCCCTCTGCTATATTTTGGAAGAGTTTGAGAAGGATAGGTGTTAGCCCTTCTCTAAATGTTTGATAGAATTCGCCTGTGAAGCCCTCTGGTCCTGGGCTCTTGTTTGTTGGAAGATTTTTAATCACAGTGTCAATTTCAGTGCTTGTGATTGGTCTGTTCCTATTTGCTATTTCTTCCTGATTCAGTCTTGGCAGGTTGTGCATTTCCAAGAATTTGTCCATTTCTTCCAGGTTGTCCACTTTCCTGGCACAGAATTTCTTGCAGTAATCGCTCATGATCTTTTGTATTTCTGCAGTGTCAGTTGTTACTTCTCCTTTTTCATTTGTAATTCTATCGATCTGAGTCTTCTCCCTTTTTTCCTTGATGAGTCTGGCTAACGGTTTATCTATTTTGTTTATCTTCTCAAAGAGCCAGCTTTTAGTTCTATTGATCTTTGCTATCGTTGCCTTCATTTCTTTTTCATTTATTTCTGACCTGATCTTTATGATTTCTTTCCTTCCGCTAACGTTGGGGTTTTTTTGGTTCCTCTCTCTCTAATTGCTTTAGGCGCAAGGTTAGGTTGTGTATTCGAGATGTTTCCTGTCTCTTAAGGTGGGCTTGTGTTGCTATAAACGTCCCTCTTAGAACTGCTTTTGCTGCATCCCCTAGGTTTCGGGTCGTCGTGTCTCCAATGGCGTTTGTTTCTTGGTACTTTTTAAGAGCCTCTTTGATTTCTTCAGCGATCACTTCGTTATTAAGCAGTGTACTGTTTAGCCTCCGTGTGTCTGTATTTTTTACAGATCGTTTCCTGTAATTGATATCTAGTGTCATGGCGTCGTGGTCGGAAAAGATACTTGATGCAATTTCAGTTTTCTTAAATTTACCAAGGCTTGATTTGTGAGCCAAGCTATGAGCTATCCTGGAGGATGTTCCGTGAGCCCTTGAGAAAAATGTGTATTCGGTTGTTTTCGGATGGAGTGTCCTATAACTCTCAATTAAGGGCGTCTTGTCTAATGCATCATTTAAAGCTTGTGTTTCCTTATGTATTTTCATTTTGGATGATCTGTCCATGGGTGAAAGTGGGGCGTTAAAGTCCCCTGCTATGAATGTGTTACTGTCGATTTCCCCTTTTATGGCTGTTAGTATTTGCCTTATGTATTGAGGTGCTACTATGCTGGGTGCATAAACATTTACAATTGTATCTTCTCCTTGGATCAATCCCTTGATCATTCTGTAGTGTCCCTCTTTGTCTCTTCTAATAGCCTTTATTCTAAAGTCTGTATTGTCTGGTATGAGAATTGCTACTCCAGCTTTGTTTTGGTTTCCATATGCATGGACTATCTTTTTCCATCCCCTTACTTTCAGTCTGTATGTTTCTCCAGGTCAAAGTGGGTCTCTTGTAGACAGCACACACATGGGTCCGGTTTTTGTATCCATTCGGCCAGTCGGTGTCTTCTGGTGGGAGCATTTTAATCCATTTACCTTTAAGGTAATTATCGATATGTATGTTCCTGTTCCCATTTTCTTAATTTTTGTTTTTTAACAGCATCTTTATTGGGGTATAGTTGCTTTACAACTGGTGTGTTAGTTTCTGCTTTACAACAAAGTGAATCAGTTATACATATACATATGTTCCCATATCTCTTCCCTCTTGCGTCTCCCTCCCTCCCACCCTCCCTACCCCACCCCTCCAGGCGGTCACAAAGCACTGAGCTGATATCCCTCTGCTCTGCGGCTGCTTCCCGCTAGCTATCTACCTTACGTTTGCCAGTGTATGTATATATGTCCATGCCTCTCTCACGCTTTGTCACAGCTCACCCTTCCCCCTCCCCATAGCCTCAAGTCCGTGCTCCAGTAGGTCTGTGTCTTTATTCCTGTCTTACCCCTAGGCTCTTCACGACATTTTCCCCCCTTAAATTCCCTATATATGTCTTTGTCTTTGCATACGGTCTTTGTCTTTCTCGTTCTGACTTACTTCACGCTGTATGACAGGCTCTAGGTCCATCCACCTCATTACAAACAGCTCGATTTCGTTTCTTCCTACGGCTGAGTAATAGTCCATTGTGTATATGTGCCACGTCTTCTTTGTCCGTTCATCCTATGATGGGCACCTAGGTCGTTCCCATCTCCGGGCTATTGTAGCGCTGCAATGAACATTTTGGTACATGACTCCTTTTGAATTACGGTCTTCTCAGGGTATATGCCCAGTAGTGGGACTGCTGAGTCATATGGTAGCTCTGGTTGTCGTTTTTTTAAGGAACCTCCATACTGTTCTCCATAGTGGCTGTACCAATTCACATTCCCACCAGCAGTGCAGGGGTGTTCCCTTTTCTCCACACCCTCTCCAGCTTTTATTGTTTCTAGATTCTTTTTGATGATGGCCATTCTGAGTGGTGTGAGATGATATCTCATTGTAGTTTTGATTTGCGGTTCCCTAATGATTAATGATGTCGAGCATTCTTTCATGTGTTTGTTGGCCGTCTGTAGATCTTCTTTGGAGAAATGTCTCTTTAGGGCTTCCCTGCCCATTTTTGGATCGGGTTGTGTGGTTTTTTTTTGTTATTGAGCTGCATGAGCTGCTCGTAAATTTTGGAGATTGATACTTTGTCAGTTGCTTCATTGGCAAATGTTTTCCCCCCACTCTGAAGGTTGCCTTTTGGTCTTGTTTATGATCTCCTTTGCTGTGCCAAAGCTTTGAAGTTTCATTAGGTCCCATTTGTTTCCTTTTGTTTTTAGTTCCAGTTCTCTAGCCGGTGGGTCAAAAAGGCTCTTGCGGTGATTTATGTCGTAGCGTGTCCTGCCTATGTTTTCCCTCTAAGAGTGTGGTAGTTTCTGGCCCTACATTTAGGTCCTTAATCCGTCTGAAGCTTATTTTTGTGTCTGGTGTTAGGGAGTGATCTAATCTCATACTTTTACATGTACCTGTCCAGTTTGCCCAGCACCACTTATTGAAGAGGCTGTCCTTTCTCCACTGTACATTCCTTCCTCCTTTATCAAAGACAAGGGGACCGTATATGTGCGTGGGTTTATCTCTGGGCTTTCCATCCTGCTCCACTGATCCTGCTCCATCTTTCTGTTTTGGTGCCAGTACCATACTGTCTTGAGTACTGTAGCTTTCTAGTATAGTCTGAAGTCAGGGAGCCTGATTCCTCCAGCTCCGTGTTTTGCGTTCGCCAAGATTGCTTTGGCCATTCGGGGTCTTTTGTGTTTTCATACAAACTGTGGCATTTTTTGTTCTAGTTCTGTGGAAAACGCCAGTGGCGGGTTGGTAGGGATTGCATCGAATCTGTAGCTTGCTTTGGGTAGTAGAGTCATTTTCACAATGTTGGTTGCTCCCATCCAAGAACATGGTCTATCTCGCCGTCTATTTGTATCAGCTTTAATTTCTTTCCACAGTGTCTTGTAAGTTATAAGATCTGCGTACAGCTCCTTTTGTCTCCTTAGGTAGGTTTACTCCTAGATATTTTATTCTTTTTGTTGCAATGGTAAGTGGGAGTGTTCTCTTGATTTCACTTTCAGATAGTTCCTCATTAGTGTAGAGGAATGCCAGAGATTTCTGTGCACTAAGTTTGTATCCTGCAACTTTACCAAATTCATTGATTAGCTCTAGTAGTTTTCTGGTGACATCTTTAGGATTCTCTATGTATAGTCAGCATCATGTCATCTGCAAACAGTGACAGCTTTACTTCTTCTTTTCCGATTTGGAGTCCTTTCATTTCCTTTTCTTCTCTGATGGCTGTGGCCAAAACTTCCAAAACTATAGTGAGCAAGAGCGGTGAGAGTGGGAAACCTTCTCTTGTTCCTGATCTTCGTGGCACTGCTCTCAGTTTCTCACCATTGAGGATGACGTTGGCTGTGGGTTTGTCACACATGGCCTTTATTATGTTGAGGCACGTTCCCTCTACGCCTACTTTCTGCAGGGTTGTTAATCATAAATGGGTGCTGAATTTTGTCAAAAGCTTTCTCTGCATCTATTGAGATGATCCTATGGTTTTTCTCCTTCAATTTGTTAATGTGGCTTATCACATTGATTGCTTTGCGTATATTGAAGAATCCTTGCATTCCTGGAATAAAACCCCACTTGATCATGGTGTATGATCCTTTTTGAATGTGCCTGTCGGATTTTGTTTGCTAGTATTTTGTTGAGGATTTTTGCATCTACGGTCATCAGCGATACCGCCCTGCAGTTTTCTTTCTTTGTGACATCCGTGTCTGGTTTGGGTATCAAGTTGATGGTGGCCTCGAAGAACGAATTTGGGGGTGTTCCTCCCTCTGCTATATTTTGGAAGAGTTTGAGAAGGATAGGTGTTAGCCCTTCTCTAAATGTTTGATAGAATTCGCCTGTGAAGCCCTCTGGTCCTGGGCTCTTGTTTGTTGGAAGATTTTTAATCACAGTGTCAATTTCAGTGCTTGTGATTGGTCTGTTCCTATTTGCTATTTCTTCCTGATTCAGTCTTGGCAGGTTGTGCATTTCCAAGAATTTGTCCATTTCTTCCAGGTTGTCCACTTTCCTGGCACAGAATTTCTTGCAGTAATCGCTCATGATCTTTTGTATTTCTGCAGTGTCAGTTGTTACTTCTCCTTTTTCATTTGTAATTCTATCGATCTGAGTCTTCTCCCTTTTTTCCTTGATGAGTCTGGCTAACGGTTTATCTATTTTGTTTATCTTCTCAAAGAGCCAGCTTTTAGTTCTATTGATCTTTGCTATCGTTGCCTTCATTTCTTTTTCATTTATTTCTGACCTGATCTTTATGATTTCTTTCCTTCCGCTAACGTTGGGGTTTTTTTGGTTCCTCTCTCTCTAATTGCTTTAGGCGCAAGGTTAGGTTGTGTATTCGAGATGTTTCCTGTCTCTTAAGGTGGGCTTGTGTTGCTATAAACATCCCTCTTAGAACTGCTTTTGCTGCATCCCCTAGGTTTCGGGTCGTCGTGTCTCCAATGGCGTTTGTTTCTTGGTACTTTTTAAGAGCCTCTTTGATTTCTTCAGCGATCACTTCGTTATTAAGCAGTGTACTGTTTAGCCTCCGTGTGTCTGTATTTTTTACAGATCGTTTCCTGTAATTGATATCTAGTGTCATGGCGTCGTGGTCGGAAAAGATACTTGATGCAATTTCAGTTTTCTTAAATTTACCAAGGCTTGATTTGTGAGCCAAGCTATGAGCTATCCTGGAGGATGTTCCGTGAGCCCTTGAGAAAAATGTGTATTCGGTTGTTTTCGGATGGAGTGTCCTATAACTCTCAATTAAGGGCGTCTTGTCTAATGCATCATTTAAAGCTTGTGTTTCCTTATGTATTTTCATTTTGGATGATCTGTCCATGGGTGAAAGTGGGGCGTTAAAGTCCCCTGCTATGAATGTGTTACTGTCGATTTCCCCTTTTATGGCTGTTAGTATTTGCCTTATGTATTGAGGTGCTACTATGCTGGGTGCATAAACATTTACAATTGTATCTTCTCCTTGGATCGATCCCTTGATCATTCTGTAGTGTCCCTCTTTGTCTCTTCTAATAGCCTTTATTCTAAAGTCTGTATTGTCTGGTATGAGAATTGCTACTCCAGCTTTGTTTTGGTTTCCATATGCATGGACTATCTTTTTCCATCCCCTTACTTTCAGTCTGTATGTTTCTCCAGGTCAAAGTGGGTCTCTTGTAGACAGCACACACATGGGTCCGGTTTTTGTATCCATTCGGCCAGTCGGTGTCTTCTGGTGGGAGCATTTTAATCCATTTACCTTTAAGGTAATTATCGATATGTATGTTCCTGTTCCCATTTTCTTAATTTTTTTTTTTTAACAGCATCTTTATTGGGGTATAGTTGCTTTACAACTGGTGTGTTAGTTTCTGCTTTACAACAAAGTGAATCAGTTATACATATACATATGTTCCCATATCTCTTCCCTCTTGCGTCTCCCTCCCTCCCACCCTCCCTACCCCACCCCTCCAGGCGGTCACAAAGCACTGAGCTGATATCCCTCTGCTCTGCGGCTGCTTCCCGCTAGCTATCTACCTCACGTTTGCCAGTGTATGTATATATGTCCATGCCTCTCTCACGCTTTGTCACAGCTCACCCTTCCCCCTCCCCATAGCCTCAAGTCCGTGCTCCAGTAGGTCTGTGTCTTTATTCCTGTCTTACCCCTAGGCTCTTCACGACATTTTCCCCCCTTAAATTCCCTATATATGTCTTTGTCTTTGCATACGGTCTTTGTCTTTCTCGTTCTGACTTACTTCACGCTGTATGACAGGCTCTAGGTCCATCCACCTCATTACAAACAGCTCGATTTCGTTTCTTCCTACGGCTGAGTAATAGTCCATTGTGTATATGTGCCACGTCTTCTTTGTCCGTTCATCCTATGATGGGCACCTAGGTCGTTCCCATCTCCGGGCTATTGTAGCGCTGCAATGAACATTTTGGTACATGACTCCTTTTGAATTACGGTCTTCTCAGGGTATATGCCCAGTAGTGGGACTGCTGAGTCATATGGTAGTTCTGGTTGTCGTTTTTTTAAGGAACCTCCATACTGTTCTCCATAGTGGCTGTACCAATTCACATTCCCACCAGCAGTGCAGGGGTGTTCCCTTTTCTCCACACCCTCTCCAGCTTTTATTGTTTCTAGATTCTTTTTGATGATGGCCATTCTGAGTGGTGTGAGATGATATCTCATTGTAGTTTTGATTTGCGGTTCCCTAATGATTAATGATGTCGAGCATTCTTTCATGTGTTTGTTGGCCGTCTGTAGATCTTCTTTGGAGAAATGTCTCTTTAGGGCTTCCCTGCCCATTTTTGGATCGGGTTGTGTGGTTTTTTTTTTGTTATTGAGCTGCATGAGCTGCTCGTAAATTTTGGAGATTGATACTTTGTCAGTTGCTTCATTGGCAAATGTTTTCCCCCCACTCTGAAGGTTGCCTTTTGGTCTTGTTTATGATCTCCTTTGCTGTGCCAAAGCTTTGAAGTTTCATTAGGTCCCATTTGTTTCCTTTTGTTTTTAGTTCCAGTTCTCTAGCCGGTGGGTCAAAAAGGCTCTTGCGGTGATTTATGTCGTAGCGTGTCCTGCCTATGTTTTCCCTCTAAGAGTGTGGTAGTTTCTGGCCCTACATTTAGGTCCTTAATCCATCTGAAGCTTATTTTTGTGTCTGGTGTTAGGGAGTGATCTAATCTCATACTTTTACATGTACCTGTCCAGTTTGCCCAGCACCACTTATTGAAGAGGCTGTCCTTTCTCCACTGTACATTTCCTTCCTCCTTTATCAAAGACAAGGGGACCGTATATGTGCGTGGGTTTATCTCTGGGCTTTCCATCCTGCTCCACTGATCCTGCTCCATCTTTCTGTTTTGGTGCCAGTACCTTACTGTCTTGAGTACTGTAGCTTTCTAGTATAGTCTGAAGTCAGGGAGCCTGATTCCTCCAGCTCCGTGTTTTGCGTTCGCCAAGATTGCTTTGGCCATTCGGGGTCTTTTGTGTTTTCATACAAACTGTGGCATTTTTTGTTCTAGTTCTGTGGAAAACGCCAGTGGCGGGTTGGTAGGGATTGCATCGAATCTGTAGCTTGCTTTGGGTAGTAGAGTCTCATAAATGGGTGCTGAATTTTGTCAAAAGCTTTCTCTGCATCTATTGAGATGATCCTATGGTTTTTCTCCTTCAATTTGTTAATGTGGCTTATCACATTGATTGCTTTGCGTATATTGAAGAATCCTTGCATTCCTGGAATAAAACCCCACTTGATCATGGTGTATGATCCTTTTTGAATGTGCCTGTCGGATTTTGTTTGCTAGTAGTTTGTTGAGGATTTTTGCATCTACGGTCATCAGCGATACCGCCCTGCAGTTTTCTTTCTTTGTGACATCCGTGTCTGGTTTGGGTATCAAGTTGATGGTGGCCTCGAAGAACGAATTTGGGGGTGTTCCTCCCTCTGCTATATTTTGGAAGAGTTTGAGAAGGATAGGTGTTAGCCCTTCTCTAAATGTTTGATAGAATTCGCCTGGGAAGCCCTCTGGTCCTGGGCTCTTGTTTGTTGGAAGATTTTTAATCACAGTGTCAATTTCAGTGCTTGTGATTGGTCTGTTCCTATTTGCTATTTCTTCCTGATTCAGTCTTGGCAGGTTGTGCATTTCCAAGAATTTGTCCATTTCTTCCAGGTTGTCCACTTTCCTGGCACAGAATTTCTTGCAGTAATCGCTCATGATCTTTTGTATTTCTGCAGTGTCAGTTGTTACTTCTCCTTTTTCATTTGTAATTCTATCGATCTGAGTCTTCTCCCTTTTTTCCTTGATGAGTCTGGCTAACGGTTTATCTATTTTGTTTATCTTCTCAAAGAGCCAGCTTTTAGTTCTATTGATCTTTGCTATCGTTGCCTTCATTTCTTTTTCATTTATTTCTGACCTGATCTTTATGATTTCTTTCCTTCCGCTAACGTTGGGGTTTTTTTGGTTCCTCTCTCTCTAATTGCTTTAGGCGCAAGGTTAGGTTGTGTATTCGAGATGTTTCCTGTCTCTTAAGGTGGGCTTGTGTTGCTATAAACGTCCCTCTTAGAACTGCTTTTGCTGCATCCCCTAGGTTTCGGGTCGTCGTGTCTCCAATGGCGTTTGTTTCTTGGTACTTTTTAAGAGCCTCTTTGATTTCTTCAGCGATCACTTCGTTATTAAGCAGTGTACTGTTTAGCCTCCGTGTGTCTGTATTTTTTACAGATCCTTTCCTGTAATTGATATCTAGTGTCATGGCGTCGTGGTCGGAAAAGATACTTGATACAATTTCAGTTTTCTTAAATTTACCAAGGCTTGATTTGTGAGCCAAGCTATGAGCTATCCTGGAGGATGTTCCGTGAGCCCTTGAGAAAAATGTGTATTCGGTTGTTTTCGGATGGAGTGTCCTATAACTCTCAATTAAGGGCGTCTTGTCTAATGCATCATTTAAAGCTTGTGTTTCCTTATGTATTTTCATTTTGGATGATCTGTCCATGGGTGAAAGTGGGGCGTTAAAGTCCCCTGCTATGAATGTGTTACTGTCGATTTCCCCTTTTATGGCTGTTAGTATTTGCCTTATGTATTGAGGTGCTACTATGCTGGGTGCATAAACATTTACAATTGTATCTTCTCCTTGGATCGATCCCTTGATCATTCTGTAGTGTCCCTCTTTGTCTCTTCTAATAGCCTTTATTCTAAAGTCTGTATTGTCTGGTATGAGAATTGCTACTCCAGCTTTGTTTTGGTTTCCATATGCATGGACTATCTTTTTCCATCCCCTTACTTTCAGTCTGTATGTTTCTCCAGGTCAAAGTGGGTCTCTTGTAGACAGCACACACATGGGTCCGGTTTTTGTATCCATTCGGCCAGTCGGTGTCTTCTGGTGGGAGCATTTTAATCCATTTACCTTTAAGGTAATTATCGATATGTATGTTCCTGTTCCCATTTTCTTAATTTTTTTTTTTTTAACAGCATCTTTATTGGGGTATAGTTGCTTTACAACTGGTGTGTTAGTTTCTGCTTTACAACAAAGTGAATCAGTTATACATATACATATGTTCCCATATCTCTTCCCTCTTGCGTCTCCCTCCCTCCCACCCTCCCTACCCCACCCCTCCAGGCGGTCACAAAGCACTGAGCTGATATCCCTCTGCTCTGCGGCTGCTTCCCGCTAGCTATCTACCTCACGTTTGCCAGTGTATGTATATATGTCCATGCCTCTCTCACGCTTTGTCACAGCTCACCCTTCCCCCTCCCCATAGCCTCAAGTCCGTGCTCCAGTAGGTCTGTGTCTTTATTCCTGTCTTACCCCTAGGCTCTTCACGACATTTTCCCCCCTTAAATTCCCTATATATGTCTTTGTCTTTGCATACGGTCTTTGTCTTTCTCGTTCTGACTTACTTCACGCTGTATGACAGGCTCTAGGTCCATCCACCTCATTACAAACAGCTCGATTTCGTTTCTTCCTACGGCTGAGTAATAGTCCATTGTGTATATGTGCCACGTCTTCTTTGTCCGTTCATCCTATGATGGGCACCTAGGTCGTTCCCATCTCCGGGCTATTGTAGCGCCGCAATGAACATTTTGGTACATGACTCCTTTTGAATTACGGTCTTCTCAGGGTATATGCCCAGTAGTGGGACTGCTGAGTCATATGGTAGTTCTGGTTGTCGTTTTTTTAAGGAACCTCCATACTGTTCTCCATAGTGGCTGTACCAATTCACATTCCCACCAGCAGTGCAGGGGTGTTCCCTTTTCTCCACACCCTCTCCAGCTTTTATTGTTTCTAGATTCTTTTTGATGATGGCCATTCTGAGTGGTGTGAGATGATATCTCATTGTAGTTTTGATTTGCGGTTCCCTAATGATTAATGATGTCGAGCATTCTTTCATGTGTTTGTTGGCCGTCTGTAGATCTTCTTTGGAGAAATGTCTCTTTAGGGCTTCCCTGCCCATTTTTGGATCGGGTTGTGTGGTTTTTTTTTTTGTTATTGAGCTGCATGAGCTGCTCGTAAATTTTGGAGATTGATACTTTGTCAGTTGCTTCATTGGCAAATGTTTTCCCCCCACTCTGAAGGTTGCCTTTTGGTCTTGTTTATGATCTCCTTTGCTGTGCCAAAGTTTTGAAGTTTCATTAGGTCCCATTTGTTTCCTTTTGTTTTTAGTTCCAGTTCTCTAGCCGGTGGGTCAAAAAGGCTCTTGCGGTGATTTATGTCGTAGCGTGTCCTGCCTATGTTTTCCCTCGAAGAGTGTGGTAGTTTCTGGCCCTACATTTAGGTCCTTAATCCATCTGAAGCTTATTTTTGTGTCTGGTGTTAGGGAGTGATCTAATCTCATACTTTTACATGTACCTGTCCAGTTTGCCCAGCACCACTTATTGAAGAGGCTGTCCTTTCTCCACTGTACATTTCCTTCCTCCTTTATCAAAGACAAGGGGACCGTATATGTGCGTGGGTTTATCTCTGGGCTTTCCATCCTGCTCCACTGATCCTGCTCCATCTTTCTGTTTTGGTGCCAGTACCATACTGTCTTGAGTACTGTAGCTTTCTAGTATAGTCTGAAGTCAGGGAGCCTGATTCCTCCAGCTCCGTGTTTTGCGTTCGCCAAGATTGCTTTGGCCATTCGGGGTCTTTTGTGTTTTCATACAAACTGTGGCATTTTTTGTTCTAGTTCTGTGGAAAACGCCAGTGGCGGGTTGGTAGGGATTGCATCGAATCTGTAGCTTGCTTTGGGTAGTAGAGTCATTTTCACAATGTTGGTTGCTCCCATCCAAGAACATGGTCTATCTCGCCGTCTATTTGTATCAGCTTTAATTTCTTTCCACAGTGTCTTGTAAGTTATAAGATCTGCGTACAGCTCCTTTTGTCTCCTTAGGTAGGTTTACTCCTAGATATTTTATTCTTTTTGTTGCAATGGTAAGTGGGAGTGTTCTCTTGATTTCACTTTCAGATAGTTCCTCATTAGTGTAGAGGAATGCCAGAGATTTCTGTGCACTAAGTTTGTATCCTGCAACTTTACCAAATTCATTGATTAGCTCTAGTAGTTTTCTGGTGGCATCTTTAGGATTCTCTATGTATAGTCAGCATCATGTCATCTGCAAACAGTGACAGCTTTACTTCTTCTTTTCCGATTTGGAGTCCTTTCATTTCCTTTTCTTCTCTGATGGCTGTGGCCAAAACTTCCAAAACTATAGTGAGCAAGAGCGGTGAGAGTGGGAAACCTTGTCTTGTTCCTGATCTTCGTGGCACTGCTCTCAGTTTCTCACCATTGAGGATGACGTTGGCTGTGGGTTTGTCACACATGGCCTTTATTACGTTGAGGCACGTTCCCTCTACGCCTACTTTCTGCAGGGTTGTTAATCATAAATGGGTGCTGAATTTTGTCAAAAGCTTTCTCTGCATCTATTGAGATGATCCTATGGTTTTTCTCCTTCAATTTGTTAATGTGGCTTATCACATTGATTGCTTTGCGTATATTGAAGAATCCTTGCATTCCTGGAATAAAACCCCACTTGATCATGGTGTATGATCCTTTTTGAATGTGCCTGTCGGATTTTGTTTGCTAGTAGTTTGTTGAGGATTTTTGCATCTACGGTCATCAGCGATACCGCCCTGCAGTTTTCTTTCTTTGTGACATCCGTGTCTGGTTTGGGTATCAAGTTGATGGTGGCCTCGAAGAACGAATTTGGGGGTGTTCCTCCCTCTGCTATATTTTGGAAGAGTTTGAGAAGGATAGGTGTTAGCCCTTCTCTAAATGTTTGATAGAATTCGCCTGTGAAGCCCTCTGGTCCTGGGCTCTTGTTTGTTGGAAGATTTTTAATCACAGTGTCAATTTCAGTGCTTGTGATTGGTCTGTTCCTATTTGCTATTTCTTCCTGATTCAGTCTTGGCAGGTTGTGCATTTCCAAGAATTTGTCCATTTCTTCCAGGTTGTCCACTTTCCTGGCACAGAATTTCTTGCAGTAATCGCTCATGATCTTTTGTATTTCTGCAGTGTCAGTTGTTACTTCTCCTTTTTCATTTGTAATTCTATCGATCTGAGTCTTCTCCCTTTTTTCCTTGATGAGTCTGGCTAACGGTTTATCTATTTTGTTTATCTTCTCAAAGAGCCAGCTTTTAGTTCTATTGATCTTTGCTATCGTTGCCTTCATTTCTTTTTCATTTATTTCTGACCTGATCTTTATGATTTCTTTCCTTCCGCTAACGTTGGGGTTTTTTTGGTTCCTCTCTCTCTAATTGCTTTAGGCGCAAGGTTAGGTTGTGTATTCGAGATGTTTCCTGTCTCTTAAGGTGGGCTTGTGTTGCTATAAACGTCCCTCTTAGAACTGCTTTTGCTGCATCCCCTAGGTTTCGGGTCGTCGTGTCTCCAATGGCGTTTGTTTCTTGGTACTTTTTAAGAGCCTCTTTGATTTCTTCAGCGGTCACTTCGTTATTAAGCAGTGTACTGTTTAGCCTCCGTGTGTCTGTATTTTTTACAGATCCTTTCCTGTAATTGATATCTAGTGTCATGGCGTCGTGGTCGGAAAAGATACTTGATACAATTTCAGTTTTCTTAAATTTACCAAGGCTTGATTTGTGAGCCAAGCTATGAGCTATCCTGGAGGATGTTCCGTGAGCCCTTGAGAAAAATGTGTATTCGGTGGTTTTCGGATGGAGTGTCCTATAACTCTCAATTAAGGGCGTCTTGTCTAATGCATCATTTAAAGCTTGTGTTTCCTTATGTATTTTCATTTTGGATGATCTGTCCATGGGTGAAAGTGGGGCGTTAAAGTCCCCTGCTATGAATGTGTTACTGTCGATTTCCCCTTTTATGGCTGTTAGTATTTGCCTTATGTATTGAGGTGCTACTATGCTGGGTGCATAAACATTTACAATTGTATCTTCTCCTTGGATCGATCCCTTGATCATTCTGTAGTGTCCCTCTTTGTCTCTTCTAATAGCCTTTATTCTAAAGTCTGTATTGTCTGGTATGAGAATTGCTACTCCAGCTTTGTTTTGGTTTCCATATGCATGGACTATCTTTTTCCATCCCCTTACTTTCAGTCTGTATGTTTCTCCAGGTCAAAGTGGGTCTCTTGTAGACAGCACACACATGGGTCCGGTTTTTGTATCCATTCGGCCAGTCGGTGTCTTCTGGTGGGAGCATTTTAATCCATTTACCTTTAAGGTAATTATCGATATGTATGTTCCTGTTCCCATTTTCTTATTTTTTTTTTTTTAACAGCATCTTTATTGGGGTATAGTTGCTTTACAACTGGTGTGTTAGTTTCTGCTTTACAACAAAGTGAATCAGTTATACATATACATATGTTCCCATATCTCTTCCCTCTTGCGTCTCCCTCCCTCCCACCCTCCCTACCCCACCCCTCCAGGCGGTCACAAAGCACTGAGCTGATATCCCTCTGCTCTGCGGCTGCTTCCCGCTAGCTATCTACCTCACGTTTGCCAGTGTATGTATATATGTCCATGCCTCTCTCACGCTTTGTCACAGCTCACCCTTCCCCCTCCCCATAGCCTCAAGTCCGTGCTCCAGTAGGTCTGTGTCTTTATTCCTGTCTTACCCCTAGGCTCTTCACGACATTTTCCCCCCTTAAATTCCCTATATATGTCTTTGTCTTTGCATACGGTCTTTGTCTTTCTCGTTCTGACTTACTTCACGCTGTATGACAGGCTCTAGGTCCATCCACCTCATTACAAACAGCTCGATTTCGTTTCTTCCTACGGCTGAGTAATAGTCCATTGTGTATATGTGCCACGTCTTCTTTGTCCGTTCATCCTATGATGGGCACCTAGGTCGTTCCCATCTCCGGGCTATTGTAGCGCTGCAATGAACATTTTGGTACATGACTCCTTTTGAATTACGGTCTTCTCAGGGTATATGCCCAGTAGTGGGACTGCTGAGTCATATGGTAGTTCTGGTTGTCGTTTTTTTAAGGAACCTCCATACTGTTCTCCATAGTGGCTGTACCAATTCACATTCCCACCAGCAGTGCAGGGGTGTTCCCTTTTCTCCACACCCTCTCCAGCTTTTATTGTTTCTAGATTCTTTTTGATGATGGCCATTCTGAGTGGTGTGAGATGATATCTCATTGTAGTTTTGATTTGCGGTTCCCTAATGATTAATGATGTCGAGCATTCTTTCATGTGTTTGTTGGCCGTCTGTAGATCTTCTTTGGAGAAATGTCTCTTTAGGGCTTCCCTGCCCATTTTTGGATCGGGTTGTGTGGTTTTTTTTTTGTTATTGAGCTGCATGAGCTGCTCGTAAATTTTGGAGATTGATACTTTGTCAGTTGCTTCATTGGCAAATGTTTTCCCCCCACTCTGAAGGTTGCCTTTTGGTCTTGTTTATGATCTCCTTTGCTGTGCCAAAGCTTTGAAGTTTCATTAGGTCCCATTTGTTTCCTTTTGTTTTTAGTTCCAGTTCTCTAGCCGGTGGGTCAAAAAGGCTCTTGCGGTGATTTATGTCGTAGCGTGTCCTGCCTATGTTTTCCCTCTAAGAGTGTGGTAGTTTCTGGCCCTACATTTAGGTCCTTAATCCATCTGAAGCTTATTTTTGTGTCTGGTGTTAGGGAGTGATCTAATCTCATACTTTTACATGTACCTGTCCAGTTTGCCCAGCACCACTTATTGAAGAGGCTGTCCTTTCTCCACTGTACATTTCCTTCCTCCTTTATCAAAGACAAGGGGACCGTATATGTGCGTGGGTTTATCTCTGGGCTTTCCATCCTGCTCCACTGATCCTGCTCCATCTTTCTGTTTTGGTGCCAGTACCTTACTGTCTTGAGTACTGTAGCTTTCTAGTATAGTCTGAAGTCAGGGAGCCTGATTCCTCCAGCTCCGTGTTTTGCGTTCGCCAAGATTGCTTTGGCCATTCGGGGTCTTTTGTGTTTTCATACAAACTGTGGCATTTTTTGTTCTAGTTCTGTGGAAAACGCCAGTGGCGGGTTGGTAGGGATTGCATCGAATCTGTAGCTTGCTTTGGGTAGTAGAGTCTCATAAATGGGTGCTGAATTTTGTCAAAAGCTTTCTCTGCATCTATTGAGATGATCCTATGGTTTTTCTCCTTCAATTTGTTAATGTGGCTTATCACATTGATTGCTTTGCGTATATTGAAGAATCCTTGCATTCCTGGAATAAAACCCCACTTGATCATGGTGTATGATCCTTTTTGAATGTGCCTGTCGGATTTTGTTTGCTAGTAGTTTGTTGAGGATTTTTGCATCTACGGTCATCAGCGATACCGCCCTGCAGTTTTCTTTCTTTGTGACATCCGTGTCTGGTTTGGGTATCAAGTTGATGGTGGCCTCGAAGAACGAATTTGGGGGTGTTCCTCCCTCTGCTATATTTTGGAAGAGTTTGAGAAGGATAGGTGTTAGCCCTTCTCTAAATGTTTGATAGAATTCGCCTGGGAAGCCCTCTGGTCCTGGGCTCTTGTTTGTTGGAAGATTTTTAATCACAGTGTCAATTTCAGTGCTTGTGATTGGTCTGTTCCTATTTGCTATTTCTTCCTGATTCAGTCTTGGCAGGTTGTGCATTTCCAAGAATTTGTCCATTTCTTCCAGGTTGTCCACTTTCCTGGCACAGAATTTCTTGCAGTAATCGCTCATGATCTTTTGTATTTCTGCAGTGTCAGTTGTTACTTCTCCTTTTTCATTTGTAATTCTATCGATCTGAGTCTTCTCCCTTTTTTCCTTGATGAGTCTGGCTAACGGTTTATCTATTTTGTTTATCTTCTCAAAGAGCCAGCTTTTAGTTCTATTGATCTTTGCTATCGTTGCCTTCATTTCTTTTTCATTTATTTCTGACCTGATCTTTATGATTTCTTTCCTTCCGCTAACGTTGGGGTTTTTTTGGTTCCTCTCTCTCTAATTGCTTTAGGCGCAAGGTTAGGTTGTGTATTCGAGATGTTTCCTGTCTCTTAAGGTGGGCTTGTGTTGCTATAAACGTCCCTCTTAGAACTGCTTTTGCTGCATCCCCTAGGTTTCGGGTCGTCGTGTCTCCAATGGCGTTTGTTTCTTGGTACTTTTTAAGAGCCTCTTTGATTTCTTCAGCGATCACTTCGTTATTAAGCAGTGTACTGTTTAGCCTCCGTGTGTCTGTATTTTTTACAGATCCTTTCCTGTAATTGATATCTAGTGTCATGGCGTCGTGGTCGGAAAAGATACTTGATACAATTTCAGTTTTCTTAAATTTACCAAGGCTTGATTTGTGAGCCAAGCTATGAGCTATCCTGGAGGATGTTCCGTGAGCCCTTGAGAAAAATGTGTATTCGGTGGTTTTCGGATGGAGTGTCCTATAACTCTCAATTAAGGGCGTCTTGTCTAATGCATCATTTAAAGCTTGTGTTTCCTTATGTATTTTCATTTTGGATGATCTGTCCATGGGTGAAAGTGGGGCGTTAAAGTCCCCTGCTATGAATGTGTTACTGTCGATTTCCCCTTTTATGGCTGTTAGTATTTGCCTTATGTATTGAGGTGCTACTATGCTGGGTGCATAAACATTTACAATTGTATCTTCTCCTTGGATCGATCCCTTGATCATTCTGTAGTGTCCCTCTTTGTCTCTTCTAATAGCCTTTATTCTAAAGTCTGTATTGTCTGGTATGAGAATTGCTACTCCAGCTTTGTTTTGGTTTCCATATGCATGGACTATCTTTTTCCATCCCCTTACTTTCAGTCTGTATGTTTCTCCAGGTCAAAGTGGGTCTCTTGTAGACAGCACACACATGGGTCCGGTTTTTGTATCCATTCGGCCAGTCGGTGTCTTCTGGTGGGAGCATTTTAATCCATTTACCTTTAAGGTAATTATCGATATGTATGTTCCTGTTCCCATTTTCTTAATTTTTTTTTTTTTAACAGCATCTTTATTGGGGTATAGTTGCTTTACAACTGGTGTGTTAGTTTCTGCTTTACAACAAAGTGAATCAGTTATACATATACATATGTTCCCATATCTCTTCCCTCTTGCGTCTCCCTCCCTCCCACCCTCCCTACCCCACCCCTCCAGGCGGTCACAAAGCACTGAGCTGATATCCCT
This sequence comes from Pseudorca crassidens, assembly GCF_039906515.1. Lineage (NCBI taxonomy): Eukaryota > Metazoa > Chordata > Mammalia > Artiodactyla > Delphinidae > Pseudorca > Pseudorca crassidens. The sequence goes on from NC_090297.1 coordinate 154,767,287, forward strand.
CTGCTCTGCGGCTGCTTCCCGCTAGCTATCTACCTCACGTTTGCCAGTGTATGTATATATGTCCATGCCTCTCTCACGCTTTGTCACAGCTCACCCTTCCCCCTCCCCATAGCCTCAAGTCCGTGCTCCAGTAGGTCTGTGTCTTTATTCCTGTCTTACCCCTAGGCTCTTCACGACATTTTCCCCCCTTAAATTCCCTATATATGTCTTTGTCTTTGCATACGGTCTTTGTCTTTCTCGTTCTGACTTACTTCACGCTGTATGACAGGCTCTAGGTCCATCCACCTCATTACAAACAGCTCGATTTCGTTTCTTCCTACGGCTGAGTAATAGTCCATTGTGTATATGTGCCACGTCTTCTTTGTCCGTTCATCCTATGATGGGCACCTAGGTCGTTCCCATCTCCGGGCTATTGTAGCGCCGCAATGAACATTTTGGTACATGACTCCTTTTGAATTACGGTCTTCTCAGGGTATATGCCCAGTAGTGGGACTGCTGAGTCATATGGTAGTTCTGGTTGTCGTTTTTTTAAGGAACCTCCATACTGTTCTCCATAGTGGCTGTACCAATTCACATTCCCACCAGCAGTGCAGGGGTGTTCCCTTTTCTCCACACCCTCTCCAGCTTTTATTGTTTCTAGATTCTTTTTGATGATGGCCATTCTGAGTGGTGTGAGATGATATCTCATTGTAGTTTTGATTTGCGGTTCCCTAATGATTAATGATGTCGAGCATTCTTTCATGTGTTTGTTGGCCGTCTGTAGATCTTCTTTGGAGAAATGTCTCTTTAGGGCTTCCCTGCCCATTTTTGGATCGGGTTGTGTGGTTTTTTTTTTTGTTATTGAGCTGCATGAGCTGCTCGTAAATTTTGGAGATTGATACTTTGTCAGTTGCTTCATTGGCAAATGTTTTCCCCCCACTCTGAAGGTTGCCTTTTGGTCTTGTTTATGATCTCCTTTGCTGTGCCAAAGTTTTGAAGTTTCATTAGGTCCCATTTGTTTCCTTTTGTTTTTAGTTCCAGTTCTCTAGCCGGTGGGTCAAAAAGGCTCTTGCGGTGATTTATGTCGTAGCGTGTCCTGCCTATGTTTTCCCTCGAAGAGTGTGGTAGTTTCTGGCCCTACATTTAGGTCCTTAATCCATCTGAAGCTTATTTTTGTGTCTGGTGTTAGGGAGTGATCTAATCTCATACTTTTACATGTACCTGTCCAGTTTGCCCAGCACCACTTATTGAAGAGGCTGTCCTTTCTCCACTGTACATTTCCTTCCTCCTTTATCAAAGACAAGGGGACCGTATATGTGCGTGGGTTTATCTCTGGGCTTTCCATCCTGCTCCACTGATCCTGCTCCATCTTTCTGTTTTGGTGCCAGTACCATACTGTCTTGAGTACTGTAGCTTTCTAGTATAGTCTGAAGTCAGGGAGCCTGATTCCTCCAGCTCCGTGTTTTGCGTTCGCCAAGATTGCTTTGGCCATTCGGGGTCTTTTGTGTTTTCATACAAACTGTGGCATTTTTTGTTCTAGTTCTGTGGAAAACGCCAGTGGCGGGTTGGTAGGGATTGCATCGAATCTGTAGCTTGCTTTGGGTAGTAGAGTCATTTTCACAATGTTGGTTGCTCCCATCCAAGAACATGGTCTATCTCGCCGTCTATTTGTATCAGCTTTAATTTCTTTCCACAGTGTCTTGTAAGTTATAAGATCTGCGTACAGCTCCTTTTGTCTCCTTAGGTAGGTTTACTCCTAGATATTTTATTCTTTTTGTTGCAATGGTAAGTGGGAGTGTTCTCTTGATTTCACTTTCAGATAGTTCCTCATTAGTGTAGAGGAATGCCAGAGATTTCTGTGCACTAAGTTTGTATCCTGCAACTTTACCAAATTCATTGATTAGCTCTAGTAGTTTTCTGGTGGCATCTTTAGGATTCTCTATGTATAGTCAGCATCATGTCATCTGCAAACAGTGACAGCTTTACTTCTTCTTTTCCGATTTGGAGTCCTTTCATTTCCTTTTCTTCTCTGATGGCTGTGGCCAAAACTTCCAAAACTATAGTGAGCAAGAGCGGTGAGAGTGGGAAACCTTGTCTTGTTCCTGATCTTCGTGGCACTGCTCTCAGTTTCTCACCATTGAGGATGACGTTGGCTGTGGGTTTGTCACACATGGCCTTTATTACGTTGAGGCACGTTCCCTCTACGCCTACTTTCTGCAGGGTTGTTAATCATAAATGGGTGCTGAATTTTGTCAAAAGCTTTCTCTGCATCTATTGAGATGATCCTATGGTTTTTCTCCTTCAATTTGTTAATGTGGCTTATCACATTGATTGCTTTGCGTATATTGAAGAATCCTTGCATTCCTGGAATAAAACCCCACTTGATCATGGTGTATGATCCTTTTTGAATGTGCCTGTCGGATTTTGTTTGCTAGTAGTTTGTTGAGGATTTTTGCATCTACGGTCATCAGCGATACCGCCCTGCAGTTTTCTTTCTTTGTGACATCCGTGTCTGGTTTGGGTATCAAGTTGATGGTGGCCTCGAAGAACGAATTTGGGGGTGTTCCTCCCTCTGCTATATTTTGGAAGAGTTTGAGAAGGATAGGTGTTAGCCCTTCTCTAAATGTTTGATAGAATTCGCCTGGGAAGCCCTCTGGTCCTGGGCTCTTGTTTGTTGGAAGATTTTTAATCACAGTGTCAATTTCAGTGCTTGTGATTGGTCTGTTCCTATTTGCTATTTCTTCCTGATTCAGTCTTGGCAGGTTGTGCATTTCCAAGAATTTGTCCATTTCTTCCAGGTTGTCCACTTTCCTGGCACAGAATTTCTTGCAGTAATCGCTCATGATCTTTTGTATTTCTGCAGTGTCAGTTGTTACTTCTCCTTTTTCATTTGTAATTCTATCGATCTGAGTCTTCTCCCTTTTTTCCTTGATGAGTCTGGCTAACGGTTTATCTATTTTGTTTATCTTCTCAAAGAGCCAGCTTTTAGTTCTATTGATCTTTGCTATCGTTGCCTTCATTTCTTTTTCATTTATTTCTGACCTGATCTTTATGATTTCTTTCCTTCCGCTAACGTTGGGGTTTTTTTGGTTCCTCTCTCTCTAATTGCTTTAGGCGCAAGGTTAGGTTGTGTATTCGAGATGTTTCCTGTCTCTTAAGGTGGGCTTGTGTTGCTATAAACGTCCCTCTTAGAACTGCTTTTGCTGCATCCCCTAGGTTTCGGGTCGTCGTGTCTCCAATGGCGTTTGTTTCTTGGTACTTTTTAAGAGCCTCTTTGATTTCTTCAGCGGTCACTTCGTTATTAAGCAGTGTACTGTTTAGCCTCCGTGTGTCTGTATTTTTTACAGATCCTTTCCTGTAATTGATATCTAGTGTCATGGCGTCGTGGTCGGAAAAGATACTTGATACAATTTCAGTTTTCTTAAATTTACCAAGGCTTGATTTGTGAGCCAAGCTATGAGCTATCCTGGAGGATGTTCCGTGAGCCCTTGAGAAAAATGTGTATTCGGTGGTTTTCGGATGGAGTGTCCTATAACTCTCAATTAAGGGCGTCTTGTCTAATGCATCATTTAAAGCTTGTGTTTCCTTATGTATTTTCATTTTGGATGATCTGTCCATGGGTGAAAGTGGGGCGTTAAAGTCCCCTGCTATGAATGTGTTACTGTCGATTTCCCCTTTTATGGCTGTTAGTATTTGCCTTATGTATTGAGGTGCTACTATGCTGGGTGCATAAACATTTACAATTGTATCTTCTCCTTGGATCGATCCCTTGATCATTCTGTAGTGTCCCTCTTTGTCTCTTCTAATAGCCTTTATTCTAAAGTCTGTATTGTCTGGTATGAGAATTGCTACTCCAGCTTTGTTTTGGTTTCCATATGCATGGACTATCTTTTTCCATCCCCTTACTTTCAGTCTGTATGTTTCTCCAGGTCAAAGTGGGTCTCTTGTAGACAGCACACACATGGGTCCGGTTTTTGTATCCATTCGGCCAGTCGGTGTCTTCTGGTGGGAGCATTTTAATCCATTTACCTTTAAGGTAATTATCGATATGTATGTTCCTGTTCCCATTTTCTTATTTTTTTTTTTTTAACAGCATCTTTATTGGGGTATAGTTGCTTTACAACTGGTGTGTTAGTTTCTGCTTTACAACAAAGTGAATCAGTTATACATATACATATGTTCCCATATCTCTTCCCTCTTGCGTCTCCCTCCCTCCCACCCTCCCTACCCCACCCCTCCAGGCGGTCACAAAGCACTGAGCTGATATCCCTCTGCTCTGCGGCTGCTTCCCGCTAGCTATCTACCTCACGTTTGCCAGTGTATGTGTATATGTCCATGCCTCTCTCACGCTTTGTCACAGCTCACCCTTCCCCCTCCCCATAGCCTCAAGTCCGTGCTCCAGTAGGTCTGTGTCTTTATTCCTGTCTTACCCCTAGGCTCTTCACGACATTTTCCCCCCTTAAATTCCCTATATATGTCTTTGTCTTTGCATACGGTCTTTGTCTTTCTCGTTCTGACTTACTTCACGCTGTATGACAGGCTCTAGGTCCATCCACCTCATTACAAACAGCTCGATTTCGTTTCTTCCTACGGCTGAGTAATAGTCCATTGTGTATATGTGCCACGTCTTCTTTGTCCGTTCATCCTATGATGGGCACCTAGGTCGTTCCCATCTCCGGGCTATTGTAGCGCTGCAATGAACATTTTGGTACATGACTCCTTTTGAATTACGGTCTTCTCAGGGTATATGCCCAGTAGTGGGACTGCTGAGTCATATGGTAGTTCTGGTTGTCGTTTTTTTAAGGAACCTCCATACTGTTCTCCATAGTGGCTGTACCAATTCACATTCCCACCAGCAGTGCAGGGGTGTTCCCTTTTCTCCACACCCTCTCCAGCTTATATTGTTTCTAGATTCTTTTTGATGATGGCCATTCTGAGTGGTGTGAGATGATATCTCATTGTAGTTTTGATTTGCGGTTCCCTAATGATTAATGATGTCGAGCATTCTTTCATGTGTTTGTTGGCCGTCTGTAGATCTTCTTTGGAGAAATGTCTCTTTAGGGCTTCCCTGCCCATTTTTGGATCGGGTTGTGTGGTTTTTTTTTTTGTTATTGAGCTGCATGAGCTGCTCGTAAATTTTGGAGATTGATACTTTGTCAGTTGCTTCATTGGCAAATGTTTTCCCCCCACTCTGAAGGTTGCCTTTTGGTCTTGTTTATGATCTCCTTTGCTGTGCCAAAGCTTTGAAGTTTCATTAGGTCCCATTTGTTTCCTTTTGTTTTTAGTTCCAGTTCTCTAGCCGGTGGGTCAAAAAGGCTCTTGCGGTGATTTATGTCGTAGCGTGTCCTGCCTATGTTTTCCCTCGAAGAGTGTGGTAGTTTCTGGCCCTACATTTAGGTCCTTAATCCATCTGAAGCTTATTTTTGTGTCTGGTGTTAGGGAGTGATCTAATCTCATACTTTTACATGTACCTGTCCAGTTTGCCCAGCACCACTTATTGAAGAGGCTGTCCTTTCTCCACTGTACATTTCCTTCCTCCTTTATCAAAGACAAGGGGACCGTATATGTGCGTGGGTTTATCTCTGGGCTTTCCATCCTGCTCCACTGATCCTGCTCCATCTTTCTGTTTTGGTGCCAGTACCATACTGTCTTGAGTACTGTAGCTTTCTAGTATAGTCTGAAGTCAGGGAGCCTGATTCCTCCAGCTCCGTGTTTTGCGTTCGCCAAGATTGCTTTGGCCATTCGGGGTCTTTTGTGTTTTCATACAAACTGTGGCATTTTTTGTTCTAGTTCTGTGGAAAACGCCAGTGGCGGGTTGGTAGGGATTGCATCGAATCTGTAGCTTGCTTTGGGTAGTAGAGTCATTTTCACAATGTTGGTTGCTCCCATCCAAGAACATGGTCTATCTCGCCGTCTATTTGTATCAGCTTTAATTTCTTTCCACAGTGTCTTGTAAGTTATAAGATCTGCGTACAGCTCCTTTTGTCTCCTTAGGTAGGTTTACTCCTAGATATTTTATTCTTTTTGTTGCAATGGTAAGTGGGAGTGTTCTCTTGATTTCACTTTCAGATAGTTCCTCATTAGTGTAGAGGAATGCCAGAGATTTCTGTGCACTAAGTTTGTATCCTGCAACTTTACCAAATTCATTGATTAGCTCTAGTAGTTTTCTGGTGGCATCTTTAGGATTCTCTATGTATAGTCAGCATCATGTCATCTGCAAACAGTGACAGCTTTACTTCTTCTTTTCCGATTTGGAGTCCTTTCATTTCCTTTTCTTCTCTGATGGCTGTGGCCAAAACTTCCAAAACTATAGTGAGCAAGAGCGGTGAGAGTGGGAAACCTTGTCTTGTTCCTGATCTTCGTGGCACTGCTCTCAGTTTCTCACCATTGAGGATGACGTTGGCTGTGGGTTTGTCACACATGGCCTTTATTACGTTGAGGCACGTTCCCTCTACGCCTACTTTCTGCAGGGTTGTTAATCATAAATGGGTGCTGAATTTTGTCAAAAGCTTTCTCTGCATCTATTGAGATGATCCTATGGTTTTTCTCCTTCAATTTGTTAATGTGGCTTATCACATTGATTGCTTTGCGTATATTGAAGAATCCTTGCATTCCTGGAATAAAACCCCACTTGATCATGGTGTATGATCCTTTTTGAATGTGCCTGTCGGATTTTGTTTGCTAGTAGTTTGTTGAGGATTTTTGCATCTACGGTCATCAGCGATACCGCCCTGCAGTTTTCTTTCTTTGTGACATCCGTGTCTGGTTTGGGTATCAAGTTGATGGTGGCCTCGAAGAACGAATTTGGGGGTGTTCCTCCCTCTGCTATATTTTGGAAGAGTTTGAGAAGGATAGGTGTTAGCCCTTCTCTAAATGTTTGATAGAATTCGCCTGTGAAGCCCTCTGGTCCTGGGCTCTTGTTTGTTGGAAGATTTTTAATCACAGTGTCAATTTCAGTGCTTGTGATTGGTCTGTTCCTATTTGCTATTTCTTCCTGATTCAGTCTTGGCAGGTTGTGCATTTCCAAGAATTTGTCCATTTCTTCCAGGTTGTCCACTTTCCTGGCACAGAATTTCTTGCAGTAATCGCTCATGATCTTTTGTATTTCTGCAGTGTCAGTTGTTACTTCTCCTTTTTCATTTGTAATTCTATCGATCTGAGTCTTCTCCCTTTTTTCCTTGATGAGTCTGGCTAACGGTTTATCTATTTTGTTTATCTTCTCAAAGAGCCAGCTTTTAGTTCTATTGATCTTTGCTATCGTTGCCTTCATTTCTTTTTCATTTATTTCTGACCTGATCTTTATGATTTCTTTCCTTCCGCTAACGTTGGGGTTTTTTTGGTTCCTCTCTCTCTAATTGCTTTAGGCGCAAGGTTAGGTTGTGTATTCGAGATGTTTCCTGTCTCTTAAGGTGGGCTTGTGTTGCTATAAACGTCCCTCTTAGAACTGCTTTTGCTGCATCCCCTAGGTTTCGGGTCGTCGTGTCTCCAATGGCGTTTGTTTCTTGGTACTTTTTAAGAGCCTCTTTGATTTCTTCAGCGATCACTTCGTTATTAAGCAGTGTACTGTTTAGCCTCCGTGTGTCTGTATTTTTTACAGATCCTTTCCTGTAATTGATATCTAGTGTCATGGCGTCGTGGTCGGAAAAGATACTTGATACAATTTCAGTTTTCTTAAATTTACCAAGGCTTGATTTGTGAGCCAAGCTATGAGCTATCCTGGAGGATGTTCCGTGAGCCCTTGAGAAAAATGTGTATTCGGTGGTTTTCGGATGGAGTGTCCTATAACTCTCAATTAAGGGCGTCTTGTCTAATGCATCATTTAAAGCTTGTGTTTCCTTATGTATTTTCATTTTGGATGATCTGTCCATGGGTGAAAGTGGGGCGTTAAAGTCCCCTGCTATGAATGTGTTACTGTCGATTTCCCCTTTTATGGCTGTTAGTATTTGCCTTATGTATTGAGGTGCTACTATGCTGGGTGCATAAACATTTACAATTGTATCTTCTCCTTGGATCGATCCCTTGATCATTCTGTAGTGTCCCTCTTTGTCTCTTCTAATAGCCTTTATTCTAAAGTCTGTATTGTCTGGTATGAGAATTGCTACTCCAGCTTTGTTTTGGTTTCCATATGCATGGACTATCTTTTTCCATCCCCTTACTTTCAGTCTGTATGTTTCTCCAGGTCAAAGTGGGTCTCTTGTAGACAGCACACACATGGGTCCGGTTTTTGTATCCATTCGGCCAGTCGGTGTCTTCTGGTGGGAGCATTTTAATCCATTTACCTTTAAGGTAATTATCGATATGTATGTTCCTGTTCCCATTTTCTTAATTTTTTTTTTTTAACAGCATCTTTATTGGGGTATAGTTGCTTTACAACTGGTGTGTTAGTTTCTGCTTTACAACAAAGTGAATCAGTTATACATATACATATGTTCCCATATCTCTTCCCTCTTGCGTCTCCCTCCCTCCCACCCTCCCTACCCCACCCCTCCAGGCGGTCACAAAGCACTGAGCTGATATCCCTCTGCTCTGCGGCTGCTTCCCGCTAGCTATCTACCTCACGTTTGCCAGTGTATGTATATATGTCCATGCCTCTCTCACGCTTTGTCACAGCTCACCCTTCCCCCTCCCCATAGCCTCAAGTCCGTGCTCCAGTAGGTCTGTGTCTTTATTCCTGTCTTACCCCTAGGCTCTTCACGACATTTTCCCCCCTTAAATTCCCTATATATGTCTTTGTCTTTGCATACGGTCTTTGTCTTTCTCGTTCTGACTTACTTCACGCTGTATGACAGGCTCTAGGTCCATCCACCTCATTACAAACAGCTCGATTTCGTTTCTTCCTACGGCTGAGTAATAGTCCATTGTGTATATGTGGCACGTCTTCTTTGTCCGTTCATCCTATGATGGGCACCTAGGTCGTTCCCATCTCCGGGCTATTGTAGCGCTGCAATGAACATTTTGGTACATGACTCCTTTTGAATTACGGTCTTCTCAGGGTATATGCCCAGTAGTGGGACTGCTGAGTCATATGGTAGTTCTGGTTGTCGTTTTTTTAAGGAACCTCCATACTGTTCTCCATAGTGGCTGTACCAATTCACATTCCCACCAGCAGTGCAGGGGTGTTCCCTTTTCTCCACACCCTCTCCAGCTTATATTGTTTCTAGATTCTTTTTGATGATGGCCATTCTGAGTGGTGTGAGATGATATCTCATTGTAGTTTTGATTTGCGGTTCCCTAATGATTAATGATGTCGAGCATTCTTTCATGTGTTTGTTGGCCGTCTGTAGATCTTCTTTGGAGAAATGTCTCTTTAGGGCTTCCCTGCCCATTTTTGGATCGGGTTGTGTGGTTTTTTTTTTTGTTATTGAGCTGCATGAGCTGCTCGTAAATTTTGGAGATTGATACTTTGTCAGTTGCTTCATTGGCAAATGTTTTCCCCCCACTCTGAAGGTTGCCTTTTGGTCTTGTTTATGATCTCCTTTGCTGTGCCAAAGCTTTGAAGTTTCATTAGGTCCCATTTGTTTCCTTTTGTTTTTAGTTCCAGTTCTCTAGCCGGTGGGTCAAAAAGGCTCTTGCGGTGATTTATGTCGTAGCGTGTCCTGCCTATGTTTTCCCTCGAAGAGTGTGGTAGTTTCTGGCCCTACATTTAGGTCCTTAATCCATCTGAAGCTTATTTTTGTGTCTGGTGTTAGGGAGTGATCTAATCTCATACTTTTACATGTACCTGTCCAGTTTGCCCAGCACCACTTATTGAAGAGGCTGTCCTTTCTCCACTGTACATTTCCTTCCTCCTTTATCAAAGACAAGGGGACCGTATATGTGCGTGGGTTTATCTCTGGGCTTTCCATCCTGCTCCACTGATCCTGCTCCATCTTTCTGTTTTGGTGCCAGTACCATACTGTCTTGAGTACTGTAGCTTTCTAGTATAGTCTGAAGTCAGGGAGCCTGATTCCTCCAGCTCCGTGTTTTGCGTTCGCCAAGATTGCTTTGGCCATTCGGGGTCTTTTGTGTTTTCATACAAACTGTGGCATTTTTTGTTCTAGTTCTGTGGAAAACGCCAGTGGCGGGTTGGTAGGGATTGCATCGAATCTGTAGCTTGCTTTGGGTAGTAGAGTCATTTTCACAATGTTGGTTGCTCCCATCCAAGAACATGGTCTATCTCGCCGTCTATTTGTATCAGCTTTAATTTCTTTCCACAGTGTCTTGTAAGTTATAAGATCTGCGTACAGCTCCTTTTGTCTCCTTAGGTAGGTTTACTCCTAGATATTTTATTCTTTTTGTTGCAATGGTAAGTGGGAGTGTTCTCTTGATTTCACTTTCAGATAGTTCCTCATTAGTGTAGAGGAATGCCAGAGATTTCTGTGCACTAAGTTTGTATCCTGCAACTTTACCAAATTCATTGATTAGCTCTAGTAGTTTTCTGGTGGCATCTTTAGGATTCTCTATGTATAGTCAGCATCATGTCATCTGCAAACAGTGACAGCTTTACTTCTTCTTTTCCGATTTGGAGTCCTTTCATTTCCTTTTCTTCTCTGATGGCTGTGGCCAAAACTTCCAAAACTATAGTGAGCAAGAGCGGTGAGAGTGGGAAACCTTGTCTTGTTCCTGATCTTCGTGGCACTGCTCTCAGTTTCTCACCATTGAGGATGACGTTGGCTGTGGGTTTGTCACACATGGCCTTTATTACGTTGAGGCACGTTCCCTCTACGCCTACTTTCTGCAGGGTTGTTAATCATAAATGGGTGCTGAATTTTGTCAAAAGCTTTCTCTGCATCTATTGAGATGATCCTATGGTTTTTCTCCTTCAATTTGTTAATGTGGCTTATCACATTGATTGCTTTGCGTATATTGAAGAATCCTTGCATTCCTGGAATAAAACCCCACTTGATCATGGTGTATGATCCTTTTTGAATGTGCCTGTCGGATTTTGTTTGCTAGTAGTTTGTTGAGGATTTTTGCATCTACGGTCATCAGCGATACCGCCCTGCAGTTTTCTTTCTTTGTGACATCCGTGTCTGGTTTGGGTATCAAGTTGATGGTGGCCTCGAAGAACGAATTTGGGGGTGTTCCTCCCTCTGCTATATTTTGGAAGAGTTTGAGAAGGATAGGTGTTAGCCCTTCTCTAAATGTTTGATAGAATTCGCCTGTGAAGCCCTCTGGTCCTGGGCTCTTGTTTGTTGGAAGATTTTTAATCACAGTGTCAATTTCAGTGCTTGTGATTGGTCTGTTCCTATTTGCTATTTCTTCCTGATTCAGTCTTGGCAGGTTGTGCATTTCCAAGAATTTGTCCATTTCTTCCAGGTTGTCCACTTTCCTGGCACAGAATTTCTTGCAGTAATCGCTCATGATCTTTTGTATTTCTGCAGTGTCAGTTGTTACTTCTCCTTTTTCATTTGTAATTCTATCGATCTGAGTCTTCTCCCTTTTTTCCTTGATGAGTCTGGCTAACGGTTTATCTATTTTGTTTATCTTCTCAAAGAGCCAGCTTTTAGTTCTATTGATCTTTGCTATCGTTGCCTTCATTTCTTTTTCATTTATTTCTGACCTGATCTTTATGATTTCTTTCCTTCCGCTAACGTTGGGGTTTTTTTGGTTCCTCTCTCTCTAATTGCTTTAGGCGCAAGGTTAGGTTGTGTATTCGAGATGTTTCCTGTCTCTTAAGGTGGGCTTGTGTTGCTATAAACGTCCCTCTTAGAACTGCTTTTGCTGCATCCCCTAGGTTTCGGGTCGTCGTGTCTCCAATGGCGTTTGTTTCTTGGTACTTTTTAAGAGCCTCTTTGATTTCTTCAGCGATCACTTCGTTATTAAGCAGTGTACTGTTTAGCCTCCGTGTGTCTGTATTTTTTACAGATCCTTTCCTGTAATTGATATCTAGTGTCATGGCGTCGTGGTCGGAAAAGATACTTGATACAATTTCAGTTTTCTTAAATTTACCAAGGCTTGATTTGTGAGCCAAGCTATGAGCTATCCTGGAGGATGTTCCGTGAGCCCTTGAGAAAAATGTGTATTCGGTGGTTTTCGGATGGAGTGTCCTATAACTCTCAATTAAGGGCGTCTTGTCTAATGCATCATTTAAAGCTTGTGTTTCCTTATGTATTTTCATTTTGGATGATCTGTCCATGGGTGAAAGTGGGGCGTTAAAGTCCCCTGCTATGAATGTGTTACTGTCGATTTCCCCTTTTATGGCTGTTAGTATTTGCCTTATGTATTGAGGTGCTACTATGCTGGGTGCATAAACATTTACAATTGTATCTTCTCCTTGGATCGATCCCTTGATCATTCTGTAGTGTCCCTCTTTGTCTCTTCTAATAGCCTTTATTCTAAAGTCTGTATTGTCTGGTATGAGAATTGCTACTCCAGCTTTGTTTTGGTTTCCATATGCATGGACTATCTTTTTCCATCCCCTTACTTTCAGTCTGTATGTTTCTCCAGGTCAAAGTGGGTCTCTTGTAGACAGCACACACATGGGTCCGGTTTTTGTATCCATTCGGCCAGTCGGTGTCTTCTGGTGGGAGCATTTTAATCCATTTACCTTTAAGGTAATTATCGATATGTATGTTCCTGTTCCCATTTTCTTAATTTTTTTTTTTTAACAGCATCTTTATTGGGGTATAGTTGCTTTACAACTGGTGTGTTAGTTTCTGCTTTACAACAAAGTGAATCAGTTATACATATACATATGTTCCCATATCTCTTCCCTCTTGCGTCTCCCTCCCTCCCACCCTCCCTACCCCACCCCTCCAGGCGGTCACAAAGCACTGAGCTGATATCCCTCTGCTCTGCGGCTGCTTCCCGCTAGCTATCTACCTCACGTTTGCCAGTGTATGTATATATGTCCATGCCTCTCTCACGCTTTGTCACAGCTCACCCTTCCCCCTCCCCATAGCCTCAAGTCCGTGCTCCAGTAGGTCTGTGTCTTTATTCCTGTCTTACCCCTAGGCTCTTCACGACATTTTCCCCCCTTAAATTCCCTATATATGTCTTTGTCTTTGCATACGGTCTTTGTCTTTCTCGTTCTGACTTACTTCACGCTGTATGACAGGCTCTAGGTCCATCCACCTCATTACAAACAGCTCGATTTCGTTTCTTCCTACGGCTGAGTAATAGTCCATTGTGTATATGTGGCACGTCTTCTTTGTCCGTTCATCCTATGATGGGCACCTAGGTCGTTCCCATCTCCGGGCTATTGTAGCGCTGCAATGAACATTTTGGTACATGACTCCTTTTGAATTACGGTCTTCTCAGGGTATATGCCCAGTAGTGGGACTGCTGAGTCATATGGTAGTTCTGGTTGTCGTTTTTTTAAGGAACCTCCATACTGTTCTCCATAGTGGCTGTACCAATTCACATTCCCACCAGCAGTGCAGGGGTGTTCCCTTTTCTCCACACCCTCTCCAGCTTATATTGTTTCTAGATTCTTTTTGATGATGGCCATTCTGAGTGGTGTGAGATGATATCTCATTGTAGTTTTGATTTGCGGTTCCCTAATGATTAATGATGTCGAGCATTCTTTCATGTGTTTGTTGGCCGTCTGTAGATCTTCTTTGGAGAAATGTCTCTTTAGGGCTTCCCTGCCCATTTTTGGATCGGGTTGTGTGGTTTTTTTTTTTGTTATTGAGCTGCATGAGCTGCTCGTAAATTTTGGAGATTGATACTTTGTCAGTTGCTTCATTGGCAAATGTTTTCCCCCCACTCTGAAGGTTGCCTTTTGGTCTTGTTTATGATCTCCTTTGCTGTGCCAAAGCTTTGAAGTTTCATTAGGTCCCATTTGTTTCCTTTTGTTTTTAGTTCCAGTTCTCTAGCCGGTGGGTCAAAAAGGCTCTTGCGGTGATTTATGTCGTAGCGTGTCCTGCCTATGTTTTCCCTCGAAGAGTGTGGTAGTTTCTGGCCCTACATTTAGGTCCTTAATCCATCTGAAGCTTATTTTTGTGTCTGGTGTTAGGGAGTGATCTAATCTCATACTTTTACATGTACCTGTCCAGTTTGCCCAGCACCACTTATTGAAGAGGCTGTCCTTTCTCCACTGTACATTTCCTTCCTCCTTTATCAAAGACAAGGGGACCGTATATGTGCGTGGGTTTATCTCTGGGCTTTCCATCCTGCTCCACTGATCCTGCTCCATCTTTCTGTTTTGGTGCCAGTACCATACTGTCTTGAGTACTGTAGCTTTCTAGTATAGTCTGAAGTCAGGGAGCCTGATTCCTCCAGCTCCGTGTTTTGCGTTCGCCAAGATTGCTTTGGCCATTCGGGGTCTTTTGTGTTTTCATACAAACTGTGGCATTTTTTGTTCTAGTTCTGTGGAAAACGCCAGTGGCGGGTTGGTAGGGATTGCATCGAATCTGTAGCTTGCTTTGGGTAGTAGAGTCATTTTCACAATGTTGGTTGCTCCCATCCAAGAACATGGTCTATCTCGCCGTCTATTTGTATCAGCTTTAATTTCTTTCCACAGTGTCTTGTAAGTTATAAGATCTGCGTACAGCTCCTTTTGTCTCCTTAGGTAGGTTTACTCCTAGATATTTTATTCTTTTTGTTGCAATGGTAAGTGGGAGTGTTCTCTTGATTTCACTTTCAGATAGTTCCTCATTAGTGTAGAGGAATGCCAGAGATTTCTGTGCACTAAGTTTGTATCCTGCAACTTTACCAAATTCATTGATTAGCTCTAGTAGTTTTCTGGTGGCATCTTTAGGATTCTCTATGTATAGTCAGCATCATGTCATCTGCAAACAGTGACAGCTTTACTTCTTCTTTTCCGATTTGGAGTCCTTTCATTTCCTTTTCTTCTCTGATGGCTGTGGCCAAAACTTCCAAAACTATAGTGAGCAAGAGCGGTGAGAGTGGGAAACCTTGTCTTGTTCCTGATCTTCGTGGCACTGCTCTCAGTTTCTCACCATTGAGGATGACGTTGGCTGTGGGTTTGTCACACATGGCCTTTATTACGTTGAGGCACGTTCCCTCTACGCCTACTTTCTGCAGGGTTGTTAATCATAAATGGGTGCTGAATTTTGTCAAAAGCTTTCTCTGCATCTATTGAGATGATCCTATGGTTTTTCTCCTTCAATTTGTTAATGTGGCTTATCACATTGATTGCTTTGCGTATATTGAAGAATCCTTGCATTCCTGGAATAAAACCCCACTTGATCATGGTGTATGATCCTTTTTGAATGTGCCTGTCGGATTTTGTTTGCTAGTAGTTTGTTGAGGATTTTTGCATCTACGGTCATCAGCGATACCGCCCTGCAGTTTTCTTTCTTTGTGACATCCGTGTCTGGTTTGGGTATCAAGTTGATGGTGGCCTCGAAGAACGAATTTGGGGGTGTTCCTCCCTCTGCTATATTTTGGAAGAGTTTGAGAAGGATAGGTGTTAGCCCTTCTCTAAATGTTTGATAGAATTCGCCTGTGAAGCCCTCTGGTCCTGGGCTCTTGTTTGTTGGAAGATTTTTAATCACAGTGTCAATTTCAGTGCTTGTGATTGGTCTGTTCCTATTTGCTATTTCTTCCTGATTCAGTCTTGGCAGGTTGTGCATTTCCAAGAATTTGTCCATTTCTTCCAGGTTGTCCACTTTCCTGGCACAGAATTTCTTGCAGTAATCGCTCATGATCTTTTGTATTTCTGCAGTGTCAGTTGTTACTTCTCCTTTTTCATTTGTAATTCTATCGATCTGAGTCTTCTCCCTTTTTTCCTTGATGAGTCTGGCTAACGGTTTATCTATTTTGTTTATCTTCTCAAAGAGCCAGCTTTTAGTTCTATTGATCTTTGCTATCGTTGCCTTCATTTCTTTTTCATTTATTTCTGACCTGATCTTTATGATTTCTTTCCTTCCGCTAACGTTGGGGTTTTTTTGGTTCCTCTCTCTCTAATTGCTTTAGGCGCAAGGTTAGGTTGTGTATTCGAGATGTTTCCTGTCTCTTAAGGTGGGCTTGTGTTGCTATAAACGTCCCTCTTAGAACTGCTTTTGCTGCATCCCCTAGGTTTCGGGTCGTCGTGTCTCCAATGGCGTTTGTTTCTTGGTACTTTTTAAGAGCCTCTTTGATTTCTTCAGCGATCACTTCGTTATTAAGCAGTGTACTGTTTAGCCTCCGTGTGTCTGTATTTTTTACAGATCCTTTCCTGTAATTGATATCTAGTGTCATGGCGTCGTGGTCGGAAAAGATACTTGATACAATTTCAGTTTTCTTAAATTTACCAAGGCTTGATTTGTGAGCCAAGCTATGAGCTATCCTGGAGGATGTTCCGTGAGCCCTTGAGAAAAATGTGTATTCGGTGGTTTTCGGATGGAGTGTCCTATAACTCTCAATTAAGGGCGTCTTGTCTAATGCATCATTTAAAGCTTGTGTTTCCTTATGTATTTTCATTTTGGATGATCTGTCCATGGGTGAAAGTGGGGCGTTAAAGTCCCCTGCTATGAATGTGTTACTGTCGATTTCCCCTTTTATGGCTGTTAGTATTTGCCTTATGTATTGAGGTGCTACTATGCTGGGTGCATAAACATTTACAATTGTATCTTCTCCTTGGATCGATCCCTTGATCATTCTGTAGTGTCCCTCTTTGTCTCTTCTAATAGCCTTTATTCTAAAGTCTGTATTGTCTGGTATGAGAATTGCTACTCCAGCTTTGTTTTGGTTTCCATATGCATGGACTATCTTTTTCCATCCCCTTACTTTCAGTCTGTATGTTTCTCCAGGTCAAAGTGGGTCTCTTGTAGACAGCACACACATGGGTCCGGTTTTTGTATCCATTCGGCCAGTCGGTGTCTTCTGGTGGGAGCATTTTAATCCATTTACCTTTAAGGTAATTATCGATATGTATGTTCCTGTTCCCATTTTCTTAATTTTTTTTTTTTAACAGCATCTTTATTGGGGTATAGTTGCTTTACAACTGGTGTGTTAGTTTCTGCTTTACAACAAAGTGAATCAGTTATACATATACATATGTTCCCATATCTCTTCCCTCTTGCGTCTCCCTCCCTCCCACCCTCCCTACCCCACCCCTCCAGGCGGTCACAAAGCACTGAGCTGATATCCCTCTGCTCTGCGGCTGCTTCCCGCTAGCTATCTACCTCACGTTTGCCAGTGTATGTATATATGTCCATGCCTCTCTCACGCTTTGTCACAGCTCACCCTTCCCCCTCCCCATAGCCTCAAGTCCGTGCTCCAGTAGGTCTGTGTCTTTATTCCTGTCTTACCCCTAGGCTCTTCACGACATTTTCCCCCCTTAAATTCCCTATATATGTCTTTGTCTTTGCATACGGTCTTTGTCTTTCTCGTTCTGACTTACTTCACGCTGTATGACAGGCTCTAGGTCCATCCACCTCATTACAAACAGCTCGATTTCGTTTCTTCCTACGGCTGAGTAATAGTCCATTGTGTATATGTGGCACGTCTTCTTTGTCCGTTCATCCTATGATGGGCACCTAGGTCGTTCCCATCTCCGGGCTATTGTAGCGCTGCAATGAACATTTTGGTACATGACTCCTTTTGAATTACGGTCTTCTCAGGGTATATGCCCAGTAGTGGGACTGCTGAGTCATATGGTAGTTCTGGTTGTCGTTTTTTTAAGGAACCTCCATACTGTTCTCCATAGTGGCTGTACCAATTCACATTCCCACCAGCAGTGCAGGGGTGTTCCCTTTTCTCCACACCCTCTCCAGCTTATATTGTTTCTAGATTCTTTTTGATGATGGCCATTCTGAGTGGTGTGAGATGATATCTCATTGTAGTTTTGATTTGCGGTTCCCTAATGATTAATGATGTCGAGCATTCTTTCATGTGTTTGTTGGCCGTCTGTAGATCTTCTTTGGAGAAATGTCTCTTTAGGGCTTCCCTGCCCATTTTTGGATCGGGTTGTGTGGTTTTTTTTTTTGTTATTGAGCTGCATGAGCTGCTCGTAAATTTTGGAGATTGATACTTTGTCAGTTGCTTCATTGGCAAATGTTTTCCCCCCACTCTGAAGGTTGCCTTTTGGTCTTGTTTATGATCTCCTTTGCTGTGCCAAAGCTTTGAAGTTTCATTAGGTCCCATTTGTTTCCTTTTGTTTTTAGTTCCAGTTCTCTAGCCGGTGGGTCAAAAAGGCTCTTGCGGTGATTTATGTCGTAGCGTGTCCTGCCTATGTTTTCCCTCGAAGAGTGTGGTAGTTTCTGGCCCTACATTTAGGTCCTTAATCCATCTGAAGCTTATTTTTGTGTCTGGTGTTAGGGAGTGATCTAATCTCATACTTTTACATGTACCTGTCCAGTTTGCCCAGCACCACTTATTGAAGAGGCTGTCCTTTCTCCACTGTACATTTCCTTCCTCCTTTATCAAAGACAAGGGGACCGTATATGTGCGTGGGTTTATCTCTGGGCTTTCCATCCTGCTCCACTGATCCTGCTCCATCTTTCTGTTTTGGTGCCAGTACCATACTGTCTTGAGTACTGTAGCTTTCTAGTATAGTCTGAAGTCAGGGAGCCTGATTCCTCCAGCTCCGTGTTTTGCGTTCGCCAAGATTGCTTTGGCCATTCGGGGTCTTTTGTGTTTTCATACAAACTGTGGCATTTTTTGTTCTAGTTCTGTGGAAAACGCCAGTGGCGGGTTGGTAGGGATTGCATCGAATCTGTAGCTTGCTTTGGGTAGTAGAGTCATTTTCACAATGTTGGTTGCTCCCATCCAAGAACATGGTCTATCTCGCCGTCTATTTGTATCAGCTTTAATTTCTTTCCACAGTGTCTTGTAAGTTATAAGATCTGCGTACAGCTCCTTTTGTCTCCTTAGGTAGGTTTACTCCTAGATATTTTATTCTTTTTGTTGCAATGGTAAGTGGGAGTGTTCTCTTGATTTCACTTTCAGATAGTTCCTCATTAGTGTAGAGGAATGCCAGAGATTTCTGTGCACTAAGTTTGTATCCTGCAACTTTACCAAATTCATTGATTAGCTCTAGTAGTTTTCTGGTGGCATCTTTAGGATTCTCTATGTATAGTCAGCATCATGTCATCTGCAAACAGTGACAGCTTTACTTCTTCTTTTCCGATTTGGAGTCCTTTCATTTCCTTTTCTTCTCTGATGGCTGTGGCCAAAACTTCCAAAACTATAGTGAGCAAGAGCGGTGAGAGTGGGAAACCTTGTCTTGTTCCTGATCTTCGTGGCACTGCTCTCAGTTTCTCACCATTGAGGATGACGTTGGCTGTGGGTTTGTCACACATGGCCTTTATTACGTTGAGGCACGTTCCCTCTACGCCTACTTTCTGCAGGGTTGTTAATCATAAATGGGTGCTGAATTTTGTCAAAAGCTTTCTCTGCATCTATTGAGATGATCCTATGGTTTTTCTCCTTCAATTTGTTAATGTGGCTTATCACATTGATTGCTTTGCGTATATTGAAGAATCCTTGCATTCCTGGAATAAAACCCCACTTGATCATGGTGTATGATCCTTTTTGAATGTGCCTGTCGGATTTTGTTTGCTAGTAGTTTGTTGAGGATTTTTGCATCTACGGTCATCAGCGATACCGCCCTGCAGTTTTCTTTCTTTGTGACATCCGTGTCTGGTTTGGGTATCAAGTTGATGGTGGCCTCGAAGAACGAATTTGGGGGTGTTCCTCCCTCTGCTATATTTTGGAAGAGTTTGAGAAGGATAGGTGTTAGCCCTTCTCTAAATGTTTGATAGAATTCGCCTGGGAAGCCCTCTGGTCCTGGGCTCTTGTTTGTTGGAAGATTTTTAATCACAGTGTCAATTTCAGTGCTTGTGATTGGTCTGTTCCTATTTGCTATTTCTTCCTGATTCAGTCTTGGCAGGTTGTGCATTTCCAAGAATTTGTCCATTTCTTCCAGGTTGTCCACTTTCCTGGCACAGAATTTCTTGCAGTAATCGCTCATGATCTTTTGTATTTCTGCAGTGTCAGTTGTTACTTCTCCTTTTTCATTTGTAATTCTATCGATCTGAGTCTTCTCCCTTTTTTCCTTGATGAGTCTGGCTAACGGTTTATCTATTTTGTTTATCTTCTCAAAGAGCCAGCTTTTAGTTCTATTGATCTTTGCTATCGTTGCCTTCATTTCTTTTTCATTTATTTCTGACCTGATCTTTATGATTTCTTTCCTTCCGCTAACGTTGGGGTTTTTTTGGTTCCTCTCTCTCTAATTGCTTTAGGCGCAAGGTTAGGTTGTGTATTCGAGATGTTTCCTGTCTCTTAAGGTGGGCTTGTGTTGCTATAAACGTCCCTCTTAGAACTGCTTTTGCTGCATCCCCTAGGTTTCGGGTCGTCGTGTCTCCAATGGCGTTTGTTTCTTGGTACTTTTTAAGAGCCTCTTTGATTTCTTCAGCGGTCACTTCGTTATTAAGCAGTGTACTGTTTAGCCTCCGTGTGTCTGTATTTTTTACAGATCCTTTCCTGTAATTGATATCTAGTGTCATGGCGTCGTGGTCGGAAAAGATACTTGATACAATTTCAGTTTTCTTAAATTTACCAAGGCTTGATTTGTGAGCCAAGCTATGAGCTATCCTGGAGGATGTTCCGTGAGCCCTTGAGAAAAATGTGTATTCGGTGGTTTTCGGATGGAGTGTCCTATAACTCTCAATTAAGGGCGTCTTGTCTAATGCATCATTTAAAGCTTGTGTTTCCTTATGTATTTTCATTTTGGATGATCTGTCCATGGGTGAAAGTGGGGCGTTAAAGTCCCCTGCTATGAATGTGTTACTGTCGATTTCCCCTTTTATGGCTGTTAGTATTTGCCTTATGTATTGAGGTGCTACTATGCTGGGTGCATAAACATTTACAATTGTATCTTCTCCTTGGATCGATCCCTTGATCATTCTGTAGTGTCCCTCTTTGTCTCTTCTAATAGCCTTTATTCTAAAGTCTGTATTGTCTGGTATGAGAATTGCTACTCCAGCTTTGTTTTGGTTTCCATATGCATGGACTATCTTTTTCCATCCCCTTACTTTCAGTCTGTATGTTTCTCCAGGTCAAAGTGGGTCTCTTGTAGACAGCACACACATGGGTCCGGTTTTTGTATCCATTCGGCCAGTCGGTGTCTTCTGGTGGGAGCATTTTAATCCATTTACCTTTAAGGTAATTATCGATATGTATGTTCCTGTTCCCATTTTCTTAATTTTTTTTTTTTTAACAGCATCTTTATTGGGGTATAGTTGCTTTACAACTGGTGTGTTAGTTTCTGCTTTACAACAAAGTGAATCAGTTATACATATACATATGTTCCCATATCTCTTCCCTCTTGCGTCTCCCTCCCTCCCACCCTCCCTACCCCACCCCTCCAGGCGGTCACAAAGCACTGAGCTGATATCCCTCTGCTCTGCGGCTGCTTCCCGCTAGCTATCTACCTCACGTTTGCCAGTGTATGTATATATGTCCATGCCTCTCTCACGCTTTGTCACAGCTCACCCTTCCCCCTCCCCATAGCCTCAAGTCCGTGCTCCAGTAGGTCTGTGTCTTTATTCCTGTCTTACCCCTAGGCTCTTCACGACATTTTCCCCCCTTAAATTCCCTATATATGTCTTTGTCTTTGCATACGGTCTTTGTCTTTCTCGTTCTGACTTACTTCACGCTGTATGACAGGCTCTAGGTCCATCCACCTCATTACAAACAGCTCGATTTCGTTTCTTCCTACGGCTGAGTAATAGTCCATTGTGTATATGTGCCACGTCTTCTTTGTCCGTTCATCCTATGATGGGCACCTAGGTCGTTCCCATCTCCGGGCTATTGTAGCGCCGCAATGAACATTTTGGTACATGACTCCTTTTGAATTACGGTCTTCTCAGGGTATATGCCCAGTAGTGGGACTGCTGAGTCATATGGTAGTTCTGGTTGTCGTTTTTTTAAGGAACCTCCATACTGTTCTCCATAGTGGCTGTACCAATTCACATTCCCACCAGCAGTGCAGGGGTGTTCCCTTTTCTCCACACCCTCTCCAGCTTTTATTGTTTCTAGATTCTTTTTGATGATGGCCATTCTGAGTGGTGTGAGATGATATCTCATTGTAGTTTTGATTTGCGGTTCCCTAATGATTAATGATGTCGAGCATTCTTTCATGTGTTTGTTGGCCGTCTGTAGATCTTCTTTGGAGAAATGTCTCTTTAGGGCTTCCCTGCCCATTTTTGGATCGGGTTGTGTGGTTTTTTTTTTGTTATTGAGCTGCATGAGCTGCTCGTAAATTTTGGAGATTGATACTTTGTCAGTTGCTTCATTGGCAAATGTTTTCCCCCCACTCTGAAGGTTGCCTTTTGGTCTTGTTTATGATCTCCTTTGCTGTGCCAAAGCTTTGAAGTTTCATTAGGTCCCATTTGTTTCCTTTTGTTTTTAGTTCCAGTTCTCTAGCCGGTGGGTCAAAAAGGCTCTTGCGGTGATTTATGTCGTAGCGTGTCCTGCCTATGTTTTCCCTCGAAGAGTGTGGTAGTTTCTGGCCCTACATTTAGGTCCTTAATCCATCTGAAGCTTATTTTTGTGTCTGGTGTTAGGGAGTGATCTAATCTCATACTTTTACATGTACCTGTCCAGTTTGCCCAGCACCACTTATTGAAGAGGCTGTCCTTTCTCCACTGTACATTTCCTTCCTCCTTTATCAAAGACAAGGGGACCGTATATGTGCGTGGGTTTATCTCTGGGCTTTCCATCCTGCTCCACTGATCCTGCTCCATCTTTCTGTTTTGGTGCCAGTACCATACTGTCTTGAGTACTGTAGCTTTCTAGTATAGTCTGAAGTCAGGGAGCCTGATTCCTCCAGCTCCGTGTTTTGCGTTCGCCAAGATTGCTTTGGCCATTCGGGGTCTTTTGTGTTTTCATACAAACTGTGGCATTTTTTGTTCTAGTTCTGTGGAAAACGCCAGTGGCGGGTTGGTAGGGATTGCATCGAATCTGTAGCTTGCTTTGGGTAGTAGAGTCATTTTCACAATGTTGGTTGCTCCCATCCAAGAACATGGTCTATCTCGCCGTCTATTTGTATCAGCTTTAATTTCTTTCCACAGTGTCTTGTAAGTTATAAGATCTGCGTACAGCTCCTTTTGTCTCCTTAGGTAGGTTTACTCCTAGATATTTTATTCTTTTTGTTGCAATGGTAAGTGGGAGTGTTCTCTTGATTTCACTTTCAGATAGTTCCTCATTAGTGTAGAGGAATGCCAGAGATTTCTGTGCACTAAGTTTGTATCCTGCAACTTTACCAAATTCATTGATTAGCTCTAGTAGTTTTCTGGTGGCATCTTTAGGATTCTCTATGTATAGTCAGCATCATGTCATCTGCAAACAGTGACAGCTTTACTTCTTCTTTTCCGATTTGGAGTCCTTTCATTTCCTTTTCTTCTCTGATGGCTGTGGCCAAAACTTCCAAAACTATAGTGAGCAAGAGCGGTGAGAGTGGGAAACCTTGTCTTGTTCCTGATCTTCGTGGCACTGCTCTCAGTTTCTCACCATTGAGGATGACGTTGGCTGTGGGTTTGTCACACATGGCCTTTATTACGTTGAGGCACGTTCCCTCTACGCCTACTTTCTGCAGGGTTGTTAATCATAAATGGGTGCTGAATTTTGTCAAAAGCTTTCTCTGCATCTATTGAGATGATCCTATGGTTTTTCTCCTTCAATTTGTTAATGTGGCTTATCACATTGATTGCTTTGCGTATATTGAAGAATCCTTGCATTCCTGGAATAAAACCCCACTTGATCATGGTGTATGATCCTTTTTGAATGTGCCTGTCGGATTTTGTTTGCTAGTAGTTTGTTGAGGATTTTTGCATCTACGGTCATCAGCGATACCGCCCTGCAGTTTTCTTTCTTTGTGACATCCGTGTCTGGTTTGGGTATCAAGTTGATGGTGGCCTCGAAGAACGAATTTGGGGGTGTTCCTCCCTCTGCTATATTTTGGAAGAGTTTGAGAAGGATAGGTGTTAGCCCTTCTCTAAATGTTTGATAGAATTCGCCTGTGAAGCCCTCTGGTCCTGGGCTCTTGTTTGTTGGAAGATTTTTAATCACAGTGTCAATTTCAGTGCTTGTGATTGGTCTGTTCCTATTTGCTATTTCTTCCTGATTCAGTCTTGGCAGGTTGTGCATTTCCAAGAATTTGTCCATTTCTTCCAGGTTGTCCACTTTCCTGGCACAGAATTTCTTGCAGTAATCGCTCATGATCTTTTGTATTTCTGCAGTGTCAGTTGTTACTTCTCCTTTTTCATTTGTAATTCTATCGATCTGAGTCTTCTCCCTTTTTTCCTTGATGAGTCTGGCTAACGGTTTATCTATTTTGTTTATCTTCTCAAAGAGCCAGCTTTTAGTTCTATTGATCTTTGCTATCGTTGCCTTCATTTCTTTTTCATTTATTTCTGACCTGATCTTTATGATTTCTTTCCTTCCGCTAACGTTGGGGTTTTTTTGGTTCCTCTCTCTCTAATTGCTTTAGGCGCAAGGTTAGGTTGTGTATTCGAGATGTTTCCTGTCTCTTAAGGTGGGCTTGTGTTGCTATAAACGTCCCTCTTAGAACTGCTTTTGCTGCATCCCCTAGGTTTCGGGTCGTCGTGTCTCCAATGGCGTTTGTTTCTTGGTACTTTTTAAGAGCCTCTTTGATTTCTTCAGCGGTCACTTCGTTATTAAGCAGTGTACTGTTTAGCCTCCGTGTGTCTGTATTTTTTACAGATCCTTTCCTGTAATTGATATCTAGTGTCATGGCGTCGTGGTCGGAAAAGATACTTGATACAATTTCAGTTTTCTTAAATTTACCAAGGCTTGATTTGTGAGCCAAGCTATGAGCTATCCTGGAGGATGTTCCGTGAGCCCTTGAGAAAAATGTGTATTCGGTGGTTTTCGGATGGAGTGTCCTATAACTCTCAATTAAGGGCGTCTTCTCTAATGCATCATTTAAAGCTTGTGTTTCCTTATGTATTTTCATTTTGGATGATCTGTCCATGGGTGAAAGTGGGGCGTTAAAGTCCCCTGCTATGAATGTGTTACTGTCGATTTCCCCTTTTATGGCTGTTAGTATTTGCCTTATGTATTGAGGTGCTACTATGCTGGGTGCATAAACATTTACAATTGTATCTTCTCCTTGGATCGATCCCTTGATCATTCTGTAGTGTCCCTCTTTGTCTCTTCTAATAGCCTTTATTCTAAAGTCTGTATTGTCTGGTATGAGAATTGCTACTCCAGCTTTGTTTTGGTTTCCATATGCATGGACTATCTTTTTCCATCCCCTTACTTTCAGTCTGTATGTTTCTCCAGGTCAAAGTGGGTCTCTTGTAGACAGCACACACATGGGTCCGGTTTTTGTATCCATTCGGCCAGTCGGTGTCTTCTGGTGGGAGCATTTTAATCCATTTACCTTTAAGGTAATTATCGATATGTATGTTCCTGTTCCCATTTTCTTATTTTTTTTTTTTTTAACAGCATCTTTATTGGGGTATAGTTGCTTTACAACTGGTGTGTTAGTTTCTGCTTTACAACAAAGTGAATCAGTTATACATATACATATGTTCCCATATCTCTTCCCTCTTGCGTCTCCCTCCCTCCCACCCTCCCTACCCCACCCCTCCAGGCGGTCACAAAGCACTGAGCTGATATCCCTCTGCTCTGCGGCTGCTTCCCGCTAGCTATCTACCTCACGTTTGCCAGTGTATGTATATATGTCCATGCCTCTCTCACGCTTTGTCACAGCTCACCCTTCCCCCTCCCCATAGCCTCAAGTCCGTGCTCCAGTAGGTCTGTGTCTTTATTCCTGTCTTACCCCTAGGCTCTTCACGACATTTTCCCCCCTTAAATTCCCTATATATGTCTTTGTCTTTGCATACGGTCTTTGTCTTTCTCGTTCTGACTTACTTCACGCTGTATGACAGGCTCTAGGTCCATCCACCTCATTACAAACAGCTCGATTTCGTTTCTTCCTACGGCTGAGTAATAGTCCATTGTGTATATGTGCCACGTCTTCTTTGTCCGTTCATCCTATGATGGGCACCTAGGTCGTTCCCATCTCCGGGCTATTGTAGCGCCGCAATGAACATTTTGGTACATGACTCCTTTTGAATTACGGTCTTCTCAGGGTATATGCCCAGTAGTGGGACTGCTGAGTCATATGGTAGTTCTGGTTGTCGTTTTTTTAAGGAACCTCCATACTGTTCTCCATAGTGGCTGTACCAATTCACATTCCCACCAGCAGTGCAGGGGTGTTCCCTTTTCTCCACACCCTCTCCAGCTTTTATTGTTTCTAGATTCTTTTTGATGATGGCCATTCTGAGTGGTGTGAGATGATATCTCATTGTAGTTTTGATTTGCGGTTCCCTAATGATTAATGATGTCGAGCATTCTTTCATGTGTTTGTTGGCCGTCTGTAGATCTTCTTTGGAGAAATGTCTCTTTAGGGCTTCCCTGCCCATTTTTGGATCGGGTTGTGTGGTTTTTTTTTTTGTTATTGAGCTGCATGAGCTGCTCGTAAATTTTGGAGATTGATACTTTGTCAGTTGCTTCATTGGCAAATGTTTTCCCCCCACTCTGAAGGTTGCCTTTTGGTCTTGTTTATGATCTCCTTTGCTGTGCCAAAGCTTTGAAGTTTCATTAGGTCCCATTTGTTTCCTTTTGTTTTTAGTTCCAGTTCTCTAGCCGGTGGGTCAAAAAGGCTCTTGCGGTGATTTATGTCGTAGCGTGTCCTGCCTATGTTTTCCCTCGAAGAGTGTGGTAGTTTCTGGCCCTACATTTAGGTCCTTAATCCATCTGAAGCTTATTTTTGTGTCTGGTGTTAGGGAGTGATCTAATCTCATACTTTTACATGTACCTGTCCAGTTTGCCCAGCACCACTTATTGAAGAGGCTGTCCTTTCTCCACTGTACATTTCCTTCCTCCTTTATCAAAGACAAGGGGACCGTATATGTGCGTGGGTTTATCTCTGGGCTTTCCATCCTGCTCCACTGATCCTGCTCCATCTTTCTGTTTTGGTGCCAGTACCATACTGTCTTGAGTACTGTAGCTTTCTAGTATAGTCTGAAGTCAGGGAGCCTGATTCCTCCAGCTCCGTGTTTTGCGTTCGCCAAGATTGCTTTGGCCATTCGGGGTCTTTTGTGTTTTCATACAAACTGTGGCATTTTTTGTTCTAGTTCTGTGGAAAACGCCAGTGGCGGGTTGGTAGGGATTGCATCGAATCTGTAGCTTGCTTTGGGTAGTAGAGTCATTTTCACAATGTTGGTTGCTCCCATCCAAGAACATGGTCTATCTCGCCGTCTATTTGTATCAGCTTTAATTTCTTTCCACAGTGTCTTGTAAGTTATAAGATCTGCGTACAGCTCCTTTTGTCTCCTTAGGTAGGTTTACTCCTAGATATTTTATTCTTTTTGTTGCAATGGTAAGTGGGAGTGTTCTCTTGATTTCACTTTCAGATAGTTCCTCATTAGTGTAGAGGAATGCCAGAGATTTCTGTGCACTAAGTTTGTATCCTGCAACTTTACCAAATTCATTGATTAGCTCTAGTAGTTTTCTGGTGGCATCTTTAGGATTCTCTATGTATAGTCAGCATCATGTCATCTGCAAACAGTGACAGCTTTACTTCTTCTTTTCCGATTTGGAGTCCTTTCATTTCCTTTTCTTCTCTGATGGCTGTGGCCAAAACTTCCAAAACTATAGTGAGCAAGAGCGGTGAGAGTGGGAAACCTTGTCTTGTTCCTGATCTTCGTGGCACTGCTCTCAGTTTCTCACCATTGAGGATGACGTTGGCTGTGGGTTTGTCACACATGGCCTTTATTACGTTGAGGCACGTTCCCTCTACGCCTACTTTCTGCAGGGTTGTTAATCATAAATGGGTGCTGAATTTTGTCAAAAGCTTTCTCTGCATCTATTGAGATGATCCTATGGTTTTTCTCCTTCAATTTGTTAATGTGGCTTATCACATTGATTGCTTTGCGTATATTGAAGAATCCTTGCATTCCTGGAATAAAACCCCACTTGATCATGGTGTATGATCCTTTTTGAATGTGCCTGTCGGATTTTGTTTGCTAGTAGTTTGTTGAGGATTTTTGCATCTACGGTCATCAGCGATACCGCCCTGCAGTTTTCTTTCTTTGTGACATCCGTGTCTGGTTTGGGTATCAAGTTGATGGTGGCCTCGAAGAACGAATTTGGGGGTGTTCCTCCCTCTGCTATATTTTGGAAGAGTTTGAGAAGGATAGGTGTTAGCCCTTCTCTAAATGTTTGATAGAATTCGCCTGTGAAGCCCTCTGGTCCTGGGCTCTTGTTTGTTGGAAGATTTTTAATCACAGTGTCAATTTCAGTGCTTGTGATTGGTCTGTTCCTATTTGCTATTTCTTCCTGATTCAGTCTTGGCAGGTTGTGCATTTCCAAGAATTTGTCCATTTCTTCCAGGTTGTCCACTTTCCTGGCACAGAATTTCTTGCAGTAATCGCTCATGATCTTTTGTATTTCTGCAGTGTCAGTTGTTACTTCTCCTTTTTCATTTGTAATTCTATCGATCTGAGTCTTCTCCCTTTTTTCCTTGATGAGTCTGGCTAACGGTTTATCTATTTTGTTTATCTTCTCAAAGAGCCAGCTTTTAGTTCTATTGATCTTTGCTATCGTTGCCTTCATTTCTTTTTCATTTATTTCTGACCTGATCTTTATGATTTCTTTCCTTCCGCTAACGTTGGGGTTTTTTTGGTTCCTCTCTCTCTAATTGCTTTAGGCGCAAGGTTAGGTTGTGTATTCGAGATGTTTCCTGTCTCTTAAGGTGGGCTTAGGTTGCTATAAACGTCCCTCTTAGAACTGCTTTTGCTGCATCCCCTAGGTTTCGGGTCGTCGTGTCTCCAATGGCGTTTGTTTCTTGGTACTTTTTAAGAGCCTCTTTGATTTCTTCAGCGATCACTTCGTTATTAAGCAGTGTACTGTTTAGCCTCCGTGTGTCTGTATTTTTTACAGATCCTTTCCTGTAATTGATATCTAGTGTCATGGCGTCGTGGTCGGAAAAGATACTTGATACAATTTCAGTTTTCTTAAATTTACCAAGGCTTGATTTGTGAGCCAAGCTATGAGCTATCCTGGAGGATGTTCCGTGAGCCCTTGAGAAAAATGTGTATTCGGTGGTTTTCGGATGGAGTGTCCTATAACTCTCAATTAAGGGCGTCTTGTCTAATGCATCATTTAAAGCTTGTGTTTCCTTATGTATTTTCATTTTGGATGATCTGTCCATGGGTGAAAGTGGGGCGTTAAAGTCCCCTGCTATGAATGTGTTACTGTCGATTTCCCCTTTTATGGCTGTTAGTATTTGCCTTATGTATTGAGGTGCTACTATGCTGGGTGCATAAACATTTACAATTGTATCTTCTCCTTGGATCGATCCCTTGATCATTCTGTAGTGTCCCTCTTTGTCTCTTCTAATAGCCTTTATTCTAAAGTCTGTATTGTCTGGTATGAGAATTGCTACTCCAGCTTTGTTTTGGTTTCCATATGCATGGACTATCTTTTTCCATCCCCTTACTTTCAGTCTGTATGTTTCTCCAGGTCAAAGTGGGTCTCTTGTAGACAGCACACACATGGGTCCGGTTTTTGTATCCATTCGGCCAGTCGGTGTCTTCTGGTGGGAGCATTTTAATCCATTTACCTTTAAGGTAATTATCGATATGTATGTTCCTGTTCCCATTTTCTTAATTTTTTTTTTTTTAACAGCATCTTTATTGGGGTATAGTTGCTTTACAACTGGTGTGTTAGTTTCTGCTTTACAACAAAGTGAATCAGTTATACATATACATATGTTCCCATATCTCTTCCCTCTTGCGTCTCCCTCCCTCCCACCCTCCCTACCCCACCCCTCCAGGCGGTCACAAAGCACTGAGCTGATATCCCTCTGCTCTGCGGCTGCTTCCCGCTAGCTATCTACCTCACGTTTGCCAGTGTATGTATATATGTCCATGCCTCTCTCACGCTTTGTCACAGCTCACCCTTCCCCCTCCCCATAGCCTCAAGTCCGTGCTCCAGTAGGTCTGTGTCTTTATTCCTGTCTTACCCCTAGGCTCTTCACGACATTTTCCCCCCTTAAATTCCCTATATATGTCTTTGTCTTTGCATACGGTCTTTGTCTTTCTCGTTCTGACTTACTTCACGCTGTATGACAGGCTCTAGGTCCATCCACCTCATTACAAACAGCTCGATTTCGTTTCTTCCTACGGCTGAGTAATAGTCCATTGTGTATATGTGCCACGTCTTCTTTGTCCGTTCATCCTATGATGGGCACCTAGGTCGTTCCCATCTCCGGGCTATTGTAGCGCCGCAATGAACATTTTGGTACATGACTCCTTTTGAATTACGGTCTTCTCAGGGTATATGCCCAGTAGTGGGACTGCTGAGTCATATGGTAGTTCTGGTTGTCGTTTTTTTAAGGAACCTCCATACTGTTCTCCATAGTGGCTGTACCAATTCACATTCCCACCAGCAGTGCAGGGGTGTTCCCTTTTCTCCACACCCTCTCCAGCTTTTATTGTTTCTAGATTCTTTTTGATGATGGCCATTCTGAGTGGTGTGAGATGATATCTCATTGTAGTTTTGATTTGCGGTTCCCTAATGATTAATGATGTCGAGCATTCTTTCATGTGTTTGTTGGCCGTCTGTAGATCTTCTTTGGAGAAATGTCTCTTTAGGGCTTCCCTGCCCATTTTTGGATCGGGTTGTGTGGTTTTTTTTTTTGTTATTGAGCTGCATGAGCTGCTCGTAAATTTTGGAGATTGATACTTTGTCAGTTGCTTCATTGGCAAATGTTTTCCCCCCACTCTGAAGGTTGCCTTTTGGTCTTGTTTATGATCTCCTTTGCTGTGCCAAAGCTTTGAAGTTTCATTAGGTCCCATTTGTTTCCTTTTGTTTTTAGTTCCAGTTCTCTAGCCGGTGGGTCAAAAAGGCTCTTGCGGTGATTTATGTCGTAGCGTGTCCTGCCTATGTTTTCCCTCGAAGAGTGTGGTAGTTTCTGGCCCTACATTTAGGTCCTTAATCCATCTGAAGCTTATTTTTGTGTCTGGTGTTAGGGAGTGATCTAATCTCATACTTTTACATGTACCTGTCCAGTTTGCCCAGCACCGCTTATTGAAGAGGCTGTCCTTTCTCCACTGTACATTTCCTTCCTCCTTTATCAAAGACAAGGGGACCGTATATGTGCGTGGGTTTATCTCTGGGCTTTCCATCCTGCTCCACTGATCCTGCTCCATCTTTCTGTTTTGGTGCCAGTACCATACTGTCTTGAGTACTGTAGCTTTCTAGTATAGTCTGAAGTCAGGGAGCCTGATTCCTCCAGCTCCGTGTTTTGCGTTCGCCAAGATTGCTTTGGCCATTCGGGGTCTTTTGTGTTTTCATACAAACTGTGGCATTTTTTGTTCTAGTTCTGTGGAAAACGCCAGTGGCGGGTTGGTAGGGATTGCATCGAATCTGTAGCTTGCTTTGGGTAGTAGAGTCATTTTCACAATGTTGGTTGCTCCCATCCAAGAACATGGTCTATCTCGCCGTCTATTTGTATCAGCTTTAATTTCTTTCCACAGTGTCTTGTAAGTTATAAGATCTGCGTACAGCTCCTTTTGTCTCCTTAGGTAGGTTTACTCCTAGATATTTTATTCTTTTTGTTGCAATGGTAAGTGGGAGTGTTCTCTTGATTTCACTTTCAGATAGTTCCTCATTAGTGTAGAGGAATGCCAGAGATTTCTGTGCACTAAGTTTGTATCCTGCAACTTTACCAAATTCATTGATTAGCTCTAGTAGTTTTCTGGTGGCATCTTTAGGATTCTCTATGTATAGTCAGCATCATGTCATCTGCAAACAGTGACAGCTTTACTTCTTCTTTTCCGATTTGGAGTCCTTTCATTTCCTTTTCTTCTCTGATGGCTGTGGCCAAAACTTCCAAAACTATAGTGAGCAAGAGCGGTGAGAGTGGGAAACCTTGTCTTGTTCCTGATCTTCGTGGCACTGCTCTCAGTTTCTCACCATTGAGGATGACGTTGGCTGTGGGTTTGTCACACATGGCCTTTATTACGTTGAGGCACGTTCCCTCTACGCCTACTTTCTGCAGGGTTGTTAATCATAAATGGGTGCTGAATTTTGTCAAAAGCTTTCTCTGCATCTATTGAGATGATCCTATGGTTTTTCTCCTTCAATTTGTTAATGTGGCTTATCACATTGATTGCTTTGCGTATATTGAAGAATCCTTGCATTCCTGGAATAAAACCCCACTTGATCATGGTGTATGATCCTTTTTGAATGTGCCTGTCGGATTTTGTTTGCTAGTAGTTTGTTGAGGATTTTTGCATCTACGGTCATCAGCGATACCGCCCTGCAGTTTTCTTTCTTTGTGACATCCGTGTCTGGTTTGGGTATCAAGTTGATGGTGGCCTCGAAGAACGAATTTGGGGGTGTTCCTCCCTCTGCTATATTTTGGAAGAGTTTGAGAAGGATAGGTGTTAGCCCTTCTCTAAATGTTTGATAGAATTCGCCTGTGAAGCCCTCTGGTCCTGGGCTCTTGTTTGTTGGAAGATTTTTAATCACAGTGTCAATTTCAGTGCTTGTGATTGGTCTGTTCCTATTTGCTATTTCTTCCTGATTCAGTCTTGGCAGGTTGTGCATTTCCAAGAATTTGTCCATTTCTTCCAGGTTGTCCACTTTCCTGGCACAGAATTTCTTGCAGTAATCGCTCATGATCTTTTGTATTTCTGCAGTGTCAGTTGTTACTTCTCCTTTTTCATTTGTAATTCTATCGATCTGAGTCTTCTCCCTTTTTTCCTTGATGAGTCTGGCTAACGGTTTATCTATTTTGTTTATCTTCTCAAAGAGCCAGCTTTTAGTTCTATTGATCTTTGCTATCGTTGCCTTCATTTCTTTTTCATTTATTTCTGACCTGATCTTTATGATTTCTTTCCTTCCGCTAACGTTGGGGTTTTTTTGGTTCCTCTCTCTCTAATTGCTTTAGGCGCAAGGTTAGGTTGTGTATTCGAGATGTTTCCTGTCTCTTAAGGTGGGCTTGTGTTGCTATAAACGTCCCTCTTAGAACTGCTTTTGCTGCATCCCCTAGGTTTCGGGTCGTCGTGTCTCCAATGGCGTTTGTTTCTTGGTACTTTTTAAGAGCCTCTTTGATTTCTTCAGCGATCACTTCGTTATTAAGCAGTGTACTGTTTAGCCTCCGTGTGTCTGTATTTTGTACAGATCCTTTCCTGTAATTGATATCTAGTGTCATGGCGTCGTGGTCGGAAAAGATACTTGATACAATTTCAGTTTTCTTAAATTTACCAAGGCTTGATTTGTGAGCCAAGCTATGAGCTATCCTGGAGGATGTTCCGTGAGCCCTTGAGAAAAATGTGTATTCGGTGGTTTTCGGATGGAGTGTCCTATAACTCTCAATTAAGGGCGTCTTGTCTAATGCATCATTTAAAGCTTGTGTTTCCTTATGTATTTTCATTTTGGATGATCTGTCCATGGGTGAAAGTGGGGCGTTAAAGTCCCCTGCTATGAATGTGTTACTGTCGATTTCCCCTTTTATGGCTGTTAGTATTTGCCTTATGTATTGAGGTGCTACTATGCTGGGTGCATAAACATTTACAATTGTATCTTCTCCTTGGATCGATCCCTTGATCATTCTGTAGTGTCCCTCTTTGTCTCTTCTAATAGCCTTTATTCTAAAGTCTGTATTGTCTGGTATGAGAATTGCTACTCCAGCTTTGTTTTGGTTTCCATATGCATGGACTATCTTTTTCCATCCCCTTACTTTCAGTCTGTATGTTTCTCCAGGTCAAAGTGGGTCTCTTGTAGACAGCACACACATGGGTCCGGTTTTTGTATCCATTCGGCCAGTCGGTGTCTTCTGGTGGGAGCATTTTAATCCATTTACCTTTAAGGTAATTATCGATATGTATGTTCCTGTTCCCATTTTCTTAATTTTTTTTTTTTTAACAGCATCTTTATTGGGGTATAGTTGCTTTACAACTGGTGTGTTAGTTTCTGCTTTACAACAAAGTGAATCAGTTATACATATACATATGTTCCCATATCTCTTCCCTCTTGCGTCTCCCTCCCTCCCACCCTCCCTACCCCACCCCTCCAGGCGGTCACAAAGCACTGAGCTGATATCCCTCTGCTCTGCGGCTGCTTCCCGCTAGCTATCTACCTCACGTTTGCCAGTGTATGTATATATGTCCATGCCTCTCTCACGCTTTGTCACAGCTCACCCTTCCCCCTCCCCATAGCCTCAAGTCCGTGCTCCAGTAGGTCTGTGTCTTTATTCCTGT
The DNA here is from genome assembly GCF_039906515.1 of Pseudorca crassidens. NCBI lineage: Eukaryota > Metazoa > Chordata > Mammalia > Artiodactyla > Delphinidae > Pseudorca > Pseudorca crassidens. The sequence continues at coordinate 154,801,444 of NC_090297.1, forward strand.
CTTACCCCTAGGCTCTTCACGACATTTTCCCCCCTTAAATTCCCTATATATGTCTTTGTCTTTGCATACGGTCTTTGTCTTTCTCGTTCTGACTTACTTCACGCTGTATGACAGGCTCTAGGTCCATCCACCTCATTACAAACAGCTCGATTTCGTTTCTTCCTACGGCTGAGTAATAGTCCATTGTGTATATGTGCCACGTCTTCTTTGTCCGTTCATCCTATGATGGGCACCTAGGTCGTTCCCATCTCCGGGCTATTGTAGCGCCGCAATGAACATTTTGGTACATGACTCCTTTTGAATTACGGTCTTCTCAGGGTATATGCCCAGTAGTGGGACTGCTGAGTCATATGGTAGTTCTGGTTGTCGTTTTTTTAAGGAACCTCCATACTGTTCTCCATAGTGGCTGTACCAATTCACATTCCCACCAGCAGTGCAGGGGTGTTCCCTTTTCTCCACACCCTCTCCAGCTTTTATTGTTTCTAGATTCTTTTTGATGATGGCCATTCTGAGTGGTGTGAGATGATATCTCATTGTAGTTTTGATTTGCGGTTCCCTAATGATTAATGATGTCGAGCATTCTTTCATGTGTTTGTTGGCCGTCTGTAGATCTTCTTTGGAGAAATGTCTCTTTAGGGCTTCCCTGCCCATTTTTGGATCGGGTTGTGTGGTTTTTTTTTTTGTTATTGAGCTGCATGAGCTGCTCGTAAATTTTGGAGATTGATACTTTGTCAGTTGCTTCATTGGCAAATGTTTTCCCCCCACTCTGAAGGTTGCCTTTTGGTCTTGTTTATGATCTCCTTTGCTGTGCCAAAGCTTTGAAGTTTCATTAGGTCCCATTTGTTTCCTTTTGTTTTTAGTTCCAGTTCTCTAGCCGGTGGGTCAAAAAGGCTCTTGCGGTGATTTATGTCGTAGCGTGTCCTGCCTATGTTTTCCCTCGAAGAGTGTGGTAGTTTCTGGCCCTACATTTAGGTCCTTAATCCATCTGAAGCTTATTTTTGTGTCTGGTGTTAGGGAGTGATCTAATCTCATACTTTTACATGTACCTGTCCAGTTTGCCCAGCACCGCTTATTGAAGAGGCTGTCCTTTCTCCACTGTACATTTCCTTCCTCCTTTATCAAAGACAAGGGGACCGTATATGTGCGTGGGTTTATCTCTGGGCTTTCCATCCTGCTCCACTGATCCTGCTCCATCTTTCTGTTTTGGTGCCAGTACCATACTGTCTTGAGTACTGTAGCTTTCTAGTATAGTCTGAAGTCAGGGAGCCTGATTCCTCCAGCTCCGTGTTTTGCGTTCGCCAAGATTGCTTTGGCCATTCGGGGTCTTTTGTGTTTTCATACAAACTGTGGCATTTTTTGTTCTAGTTCTGTGGAAAACGCCAGTGGCGGGTTGGTAGGGATTGCATCGAATCTGTAGCTTGCTTTGGGTAGTAGAGTCATTTTCACAATGTTGGTTGCTCCCATCCAAGAACATGGTCTATCTCGCCGTCTATTTGTATCAGCTTTAATTTCTTTCCACAGTGTCTTGTAAGTTATAAGATCTGCGTACAGCTCCTTTTGTCTCCTTAGGTAGGTTTACTCCTAGATATTTTATTCTTTTTGTTGCAATGGTAAGTGGGAGTGTTCTCTTGATTTCACTTTCAGATAGTTCCTCATTAGTGTAGAGGAATGCCAGAGATTTCTGTGCACTAAGTTTGTATCCTGCAACTTTACCAAATTCATTGATTAGCTCTAGTAGTTTTCTGGTGGCATCTTTAGGATTCTCTATGTATAGTCAGCATCATGTCATCTGCAAACAGTGACAGCTTTACTTCTTCTTTTCCGATTTGGAGTCCTTTCATTTCCTTTTCTTCTCTGATGGCTGTGGCCAAAACTTCCAAAACTATAGTGAGCAAGAGCGGTGAGAGTGGGAAACCTTGTCTTGTTCCTGATCTTCGTGGCACTGCTCTCAGTTTCTCACCATTGAGGATGACGTTGGCTGTGGGTTTGTCACACATGGCCTTTATTACGTTGAGGCACGTTCCCTCTACGCCTACTTTCTGCAGGGTTGTTAATCATAAATGGGTGCTGAATTTTGTCAAAAGCTTTCTCTGCATCTATTGAGATGATCCTATGGTTTTTCTCCTTCAATTTGTTAATGTGGCTTATCACATTGATTGCTTTGCGTATATTGAAGAATCCTTGCATTCCTGGAATAAAACCCCACTTGATCATGGTGTATGATCCTTTTTGAATGTGCCTGTCGGATTTTGTTTGCTAGTAGTTTGTTGAGGATTTTTGCATCTACGGTCATCAGCGATACCGCCCTGCAGTTTTCTTTCTTTGTGACATCCGTGTCTGGTTTGGGTATCAAGTTGATGGTGGCCTCGAAGAACGAATTTGGGGGTGTTCCTCCCTCTGCTATATTTTGGAAGAGTTTGAGAAGGATAGGTGTTAGCCCTTCTCTAAATGTTTGATAGAATTCGCCTGTGAAGCCCTCTGGTCCTGGGCTCTTGTTTGTTGGAAGATTTTTAATCACAGTGTCAATTTCAGTGCTTGTGATTGGTCTGTTCCTATTTGCTATTTCTTCCTGATTCAGTCTTGGCAGGTTGTGCATTTCCAAGAATTTGTCCATTTCTTCCAGGTTGTCCACTTTCCTGGCACAGAATTTCTTGCAGTAATCGCTCATGATCTTTTGTATTTCTGCAGTGTCAGTTGTTACTTCTCCTTTTTCATTTGTAATTCTATCGATCTGAGTCTTCTCCCTTTTTTCCTTGATGAGTCTGGCTAACGGTTTATCTATTTTGTTTATCTTCTCAAAGAGCCAGCTTTTAGTTCTATTGATCTTTGCTATCGTTGCCTTCATTTCTTTTTCATTTATTTCTGACCTGATCTTTATGATTTCTTTCCTTCCGCTAACGTTGGGGTTTTTTTGGTTCCTCTCTCTCTAATTGCTTTAGGCGCAAGGTTAGGTTGTGTATTCGAGATGTTTCCTGTCTCTTAAGGTGGGCTTGTGTTGCTATAAACGTCCCTCTTAGAACTGCTTTTGCTGCATCCCCTAGGTTTCGGGTCGTCGTGTCTCCAATGGCGTTTGTTTCTTGGTACTTTTTAAGAGCCTCTTTGATTTCTTCAGCGATCACTTCGTTATTAAGCAGTGTACTGTTTAGCCTCCGTGTGTCTGTATTTTTTACAGATCCTTTCCTGTAATTGATATCTAGTGTCATGGCGTCGTGGTCGGAAAAGATACTTGATACAATTTCAGTTTTCTTAAATTTACCAAGGCTTGATTTGTGAGCCAAGCTATGAGCTATCCTGGAGGATGTTCCGTGAGCCCTTGAGAAAAATGTGTATTCGGTGGTTTTCGGATGGAGTGTCCTATAACTCTCAATTAAGGGCGTCTTGTCTAATGCATCATTTAAAGCTTGTGTTTCCTTATGTATTTTCATTTTGGATGATCTGTCCATGGGTGAAAGTGGGGCGTTAAAGTCCCCTGCTATGAATGTGTTACTGTCGATTTCCCCTTTTATGGCTGTTAGTATTTGCCTTATGTATTGAGGTGCTACTATGCTGGGTGCATAAACATTTACAATTGTATCTTCTCCTTGGATCGATCCCTTGATCATTCTGTAGTGTCCCTCTTTGTCTCTTCTAATAGCCTTTATTCTAAAGTCTGTATTGTCTGGTATGAGAATTGCTACTCCAGCTTTGTTTTGGTTTCCATATGCATGGACTATCTTTTTCCATCCCCTTACTTTCAGTCTGTATGTTTCTCCAGGTCAAAGTGGGTCTCTTGTAGACAGCACACACATGGGTCCGGTTTTTGTATCCATTCGGCCAGTCGGTGTCTTCTGGTGGGAGCATTTTAATCCATTTACCTTTAAGGTAATTATCGATATGTATGTTCCTGTTCCCATTTTCTTAATTTTTTTTTTTTTAACAGCATCTTTATTGGGGTATAGTTGCTTTACAACTGGTGTGTTAGTTTCTGCTTTACAACAAAGTGAATCAGTTATACATATACATATGTTCCCATATCTCTTCCCTCTTGCGTCTCCCTCCCTCCCACCCTCCCTACCCCACCCCTCCAGGCGGTCACAAAGCACTGAGCTGATATCCCTCTGCTCTGCGGCTGCTTCCCGCTAGCTATCTACCTCACGTTTGCCAGTGTATGTATATATGTCCATGCCTCTCTCACGCTTTGTCACAGCTCACCCTTCCCCCTCCCCATAGCCTCAAGTCCGTGCTCCAGTAGGTCTGTGTCTTTATTCCTGTCTTACCCCTAGGCTCTTCACGACATTTTCCCCCCTTAAATTCCCTATATATGTCTTTGTCTTTGCATACGGTCTTTGTCTTTCTCGTTCTGACTTACTTCACGCTGTATGACAGGCTCTAGGTCCATCCACCTCATTACAAACAGCTCGATTTCGTTTCTTCCTACGGCTGAGTAATAGTCCATTGTGTATATGTGCCACGTCTTCTTTGTCCGTTCATCCTATGATGGGCACCTAGGTCGTTCCCATCTCCGGGCTATTGTAGCGCCGCAATGAACATTTTGGTACATGACTCCTTTTGAATTACGGTCTTCTCAGGGTATATGCCCAGTAGTGGGACTGCTGAGTCATATGGTAGTTCTGGTTGTCGTTTTTTTAAGGAACCTCCATACTGTTCTCCATAGTGGCTGTACCAATTCACATTCCCACCAGCAGTGCAGGGGTGTTCCCTTTTCTCCACACCCTCTCCAGCTTATATTGTTTCTAGATTCTTTTTGATGATGGCCATTCTGAGTGGTGTGAGATGATATCTCATTGTAGTTTTGATTTGCGGTTCCCTAATGATTAATGATGTCGAGCATTCTTTCATGTGTTTGTTGGCCGTCTGTAGATCTTCTTTGGAGAAATGTCTCTTTAGGGCTTCCCTGCCCATTTTTGGATCGGGTTGTGTGGTTTTTTTTTTTTGTTATTGAGCTGCATGAGCTGCTCGTAAATTTTGGAGATTGATACTTTGTCAGTTGCTTCATTGGCAAATGTTTTCCCCCCACTCTGAAGGTTGCCTTTTGGTCTTGTTTATGATCTCCTTTGCTGTGCCAAAGCTTTGAAGTTTCATTAGGTCCCATTTGTTTCCTTTTGTTTTTAGTTCCAGTTCTCTAGCCGGTGGGTCAAAAAGGCTCTTGCGGTGATTTATGTCGTAGCGTGTCCTGCCTATGTTTTCCCTCGAAGAGTGTGGTAGTTTCTGGCCCTACATTTAGGTCCTTAATCCATCTGAAGCTTATTTTTGTGTCTGGTGTTAGGGAGTGATCTAATCTCATACTTTTACATGTACCTGTCCAGTTTGCCCAGCACCGCTTATTGAAGAGGCTGTCCTTTCTCCACTGTACATTTCCTTCCTCCTTTATCAAAGACAAGGGGACCGTATATGTGCGTGGGTTTATCTCTGGGCTTTCCATCCTGCTCCACTGATCCTGCTCCATCTTTCTGTTTTGGTGCCAGTACCATACTGTCTTGAGTACTGTAGCTTTCTAGTATAGTCTGAAGTCAGGGAGCCTGATTCCTCCAGCTCCGTGTTTTGCGTTCGCCAAGATTGCTTTGGCCATTCGGGGTCTTTTGTGTTTTCATACAAACTGTGGCATTTTTTGTTCTAGTTCTGTGGAAAACGCCAGTGGCGGGTTGGTAGGGATTGCATCGAATCTGTAGCTTGCTTTGGGTAGTAGAGTCATTTTCACAATGTTGGTTGCTCCCATCCAAGAACATGGTCTATCTCGCCGTCTATTTGTATCAGCTTTAATTTCTTTCCACAGTGTCTTGTAAGTTATAAGATCTGCGTACAGCTCCTTTTGTCTCCTTAGGTAGGTTTACTCCTAGATATTTTATTCTTTTTGTTGCAATGGTAAGTGGGAGTGTTCTCTTGATTTCACTTTCAGATAGTTCCTCATTAGTGTAGAGGAATGCCAGAGATTTCTGTGCACTAAGTTTGTATCCTGCAACTTTACCAAATTCATTGATTAGCTCTAGTAGTTTTCTGGTGGCATCTTTAGGATTCTCTATGTATAGTCAGCATCATGTCATCTGCAAACAGTGACAGCTTTACTTCTTCTTTTCCGATTTGGAGTCCTTTCATTTCCTTTTCTTCTCTGATGGCTGTGGCCAAAACTTCCAAAACTATAGTGAGCAAGAGCGGTGAGAGTGGGAAACCTTGTCTTGTTCCTGATCTTCGTGGCACTGCTCTCAGTTTCTCACCATTGAGGATGACGTTGGCTGTGGGTTTGTCACACATGGCCTTTATTACGTTGAGGCACGTTCCCTCTACGCCTACTTTCTGCAGGGTTGTTAATCATAAATGGGTGCTGAATTTTGTCAAAAGCTTTCTCTGCATCTATTGAGATGATCCTATGGTTTTTCTCCTTCAATTTGTTAATGTGGCTTATCACATTGATTGCTTTGCGTATATTGAAGAATCCTTGCATTCCTGGAATAAAACCCCACTTGATCATGGTGTATGATCCTTTTTGAATGTGCCTGTCGGATTTTGTTTGCTAGTAGTTTGTTGAGGATTTTTGCATCTACGGTCATCAGCGATACCGCCCTGCAGTTTTCTTTCTTTGTGACATCCGTGTCTGGTTTGGGTATCAAGTTGATGGTGGCCTCGAAGAACGAATTTGGGGGTGTTCCTCCCTCTGCTATATTTTGGAAGAGTTTGAGAAGGATAGGTGTTAGCCCTTCTCTAAATGTTTGATAGAATTCGCCTGTGAAGCCCTCTGGTCCTGGGCTCTTGTTTGTTGGAAGATTTTTAATCACAGTGTCAATTTCAGTGCTTGTGATTGGTCTGTTCCTATTTGCTATTTCTTCCTGATTCAGTCTTGGCAGGTTGTGCATTTCCAAGAATTTGTCCATTTCTTCCAGGTTGTCCACTTTCCTGGCACAGAATTTCTTGCAGTAATCGCTCATGATCTTTTGTATTTCTGCAGTGTCAGTTGTTACTTCTCCTTTTTCATTTGTAATTCTATCGATCTGAGTCTTCTCCCTTTTTTCCTTGATGAGTCTGGCTAACGGTTTATCTATTTTGTTTATCTTCTCAAAGAGCCAGCTTTTAGTTCTATTGATCTTTGCTATCGTTGCCTTCATTTCTTTTTCATTTATTTCTGACCTGATCTTTATGATTTCTTTCCTTCCGCTAACGTTGGGGTTTTTTTGGTTCCTCTCTCTCTAATTGCTTTAGGCGCAAGGTTAGGTTGTGTATTCGAGATGTTTCCTGTCTCTTAAGGTGGGCTTGTGTTGCTATAAACGTCCCTCTTAGAACTGCTTTTGCTGCATCCCCTAGGTTTCGGGTCGTCGTGTCTCCAATGGCGTTTGTTTCTTGGTACTTTTTAAGAGCCTCTTTGATTTCTTCAGCGATCACTTCGTTATTAAGCAGTGTACTGTTTAGCCTCCGTGTGTCTGTATTTTTTACAGATCCTTTCCTGTAATTGATATCTAGTGTCATGGCGTCGTGGTCGGAAAAGATACTTGATACAATTTCAGTTTTCTTAAATTTACCAAGGCTTGATTTGTGAGCCAAGCTATGAGCTATCCTGGAGGATGTTCCGTGAGCCCTTGAGAAAAATGTGTATTCGGTGGTTTTCGGATGGAGTGTCCTATAACTCTCAATTAAGGGCGTCTTGTCTAATGCATCATTTAAAGCTTGTGTTTCCTTATGTATTTTCATTTTGGATGATCTGTCCATGGGTGAAAGTGGGGCGTTAAAGTCCCCTGCTATGAATGTGTTACTGTCGATTTCCCCTTTTATGGCTGTTAGTATTTGCCTTATGTATTGAGGTGCTACTATGCTGGGTGCATAAACATTTACAATTGTATCTTCTCCTTGGATCGATCCCTTGATCATTCTGTAGTGTCCCTCTTTGTCTCTTCTAATAGCCTTTATTCTAAAGTCTGTATTGTCTGGTATGAGAATTGCTACTCCAGCTTTGTTTTGGTTTCCATATGCATGGACTATCTTTTTCCATCCCCTTACTTTCAGTCTGTATGTTTCTCCAGGTCAAAGTGGGTCTCTTGTAGACAGCACACACATGGGTCCGGTTTTTGTATCCATTCGGCCAGTCGGTGTCTTCTGGTGGGAGCATTTTAATCCATTTACCTTTAAGGTAATTATCGATATGTATGTTCCTGTTCCCATTTTCTTAATTTTTTTTTTTTTAACAGCATCTTTATTGGGGTATAGTTGCTTTACAACTGGTGTGTTAGTTTCTGCTTTACAACAAAGTGAATCAGTTATACATATACATATGTTCCCATATCTCTTCCCTCTTGCGTCTCCCTCCCTCCCACCCTCCCTACCCCACCCCTCCAGGCGGTCACAAAGCACTGAGCTGATATCCCTCTGCTCTGCGGCTGCTTCCCGCTAGCTATCTACCTCACGTTTGCCAGTGTATGTATATATGTCCATGCCTCTCTCACGCTTTGTCACAGCTCACCCTTCCCCCTCCCCATAGCCTCAAGTCCGTGCTCCAGTAGGTCTGTGTCTTTATTCCTGTCTTACCCCTAGGCTCTTCACGACATTTTCCCCCCTTAAATTCCCTATATATGTCTTTGTCTTTGCATACGGTCTTTGTCTTTCTCGTTCTGACTTACTTCACGCTGTATGACAGGCTCTAGGTCCATCCACCTCATTACAAACAGCTCGATTTCGTTTCTTCCTACGGCTGAGTAATAGTCCATTGTGTATATGTGCCACGTCTTCTTTGTCCGTTCATCCTATGATGGGCACCTAGGTCGTTCCCATCTCCGGGCTATTGTAGCGCCGCAATGAACATTTTGGTACATGACTCCTTTTGAATTACGGTCTTCTCAGGGTATATGCCCAGTAGTGGGACTGCTGAGTCATATGGTAGTTCTGGTTGTCGTTTTTTTAAGGAACCTCCATACTGTTCTCCATAGTGGCTGTACCAATTCACATTCCCACCAGCAGTGCAGGGGTGTTCCCTTTTCTCCACACCCTCTCCAGCTTATATTGTTTCTAGATTCTTTTTGATGATGGCCATTCTGAGTGGTGTGAGATGATATCTCATTGTAGTTTTGATTTGCGGTTCCCTAATGATTAATGATGTCGAGCATTCTTTCATGTGTTTGTTGGCCGTCTGTAGATCTTCTTTGGAGAAATGTCTCTTTAGGGCTTCCCTGCCCATTTTTGGATCGGGTTGTGTGGTTTTTTTTTTTTGTTATTGAGCTGCATGAGCTGCTCGTAAATTTTGGAGATTGATACTTTGTCAGTTGCTTCATTGGCAAATGTTTTCCCCCCACTCTGAAGGTTGCCTTTTGGTCTTGTTTATGATCTCCTTTGCTGTGCCAAAGCTTTGAAGTTTCATTAGGTCCCATTTGTTTCCTTTTGTTTTTAGTTCCAGTTCTCTAGCCGGTGGGTCAAAAAGGCTCTTGCGGTGATTTATGTCGTAGCGTGTCCTGCCTATGTTTTCCCTCGAAGAGTGTGGTAGTTTCTGGCCCTACATTTAGGTCCTTAATCCATCTGAAGCTTATTTTTGTGTCTGGTGTTAGGGAGTGATCTAATCTCATACTTTTACATGTACCTGTCCAGTTTGCCCAGCACCGCTTATTGAAGAGGCTGTCCTTTCTCCACTGTACATTTCCTTCCTCCTTTATCAAAGACAAGGGGACCGTATATGTGCGTGGGTTTATCTCTGGGCTTTCCATCCTGCTCCACTGATCCTGCTCCATCTTTCTGTTTTGGTGCCAGTACCATACTGTCTTGAGTACTGTAGCTTTCTAGTATAGTCTGAAGTCAGGGAGCCTGATTCCTCCAGCTCCGTGTTTTGCGTTCGCCAAGATTGCTTTGGCCATTCGGGGTCTTTTGTGTTTTCATACAAACTGTGGCATTTTTTGTTCTAGTTCTGTGGAAAACGCCAGTGGCGGGTTGGTAGGGATTGCATCGAATCTGTAGCTTGCTTTGGGTAGTAGAGTCATTTTCACAATGTTGGTTGCTCCCATCCAAGAACATGGTCTATCTCGCCGTCTATTTGTATCAGCTTTAATTTCTTTCCACAGTGTCTTGTAAGTTATAAGATCTGCGTACAGCTCCTTTTGTCTCCTTAGGTAGGTTTACTCCTAGATATTTTATTCTTTTTGTTGCAATGGTAAGTGGGAGTGTTCTCTTGATTTCACTTTCAGATAGTTCCTCATTAGTGTAGAGGAATGCCAGAGATTTCTGTGCACTAAGTTTGTATCCTGCAACTTTACCAAATTCATTGATTAGCTCTAGTAGTTTTCTGGTGGCATCTTTAGGATTCTCTATGTATAGTCAGCATCATGTCATCTGCAAACAGTGACAGCTTTACTTCTTCTTTTCCGATTTGGAGTCCTTTCATTTCCTTTTCTTCTCTGATGGCTGTGGCCAAAACTTCCAAAACTATAGTGAGCAAGAGCGGTGAGAGTGGGAAACCTTGTCTTGTTCCTGATCTTCGTGGCACTGCTCTCAGTTTCTCACCATTGAGGATGACGTTGGCTGTGGGTTTGTCACACATGGCCTTTATTACGTTGAGGCACGTTCCCTCTACGCCTACTTTCTGCAGGGTTGTTAATCATAAATGGGTGCTGAATTTTGTCAAAAGCTTTCTCTGCATCTATTGAGATGATCCTATGGTTTTTCTCCTTCAATTTGTTAATGTGGCTTATCACATTGATTGCTTTGCGTATATTGAAGAATCCTTGCATTCCTGGAATAAAACCCCACTTGATCATGGTGTATGATCCTTTTTGAATGTGCCTGTCGGATTTTGTTTGCTAGTAGTTTGTTGAGGATTTTTGCATCTACGGTCATCAGCGATACCGCCCTGCAGTTTTCTTTCTTTGTGACATCCGTGTCTGGTTTGGGTATCAAGTTGATGGTGGCCTCGAAGAACGAATTTGGGGGTGTTCCTCCCTCTGCTATATTTTGGAAGAGTTTGAGAAGGATAGGTGTTAGCCCTTCTCTAAATGTTTGATAGAATTCGCCTGTGAAGCCCTCTGGTCCTGGGCTCTTGTTTGTTGGAAGATTTTTAATCACAGTGTCAATTTCAGTGCTTGTGATTGGTCTGTTCCTATTTGCTATTTCTTCCTGATTCAGTCTTGGCAGGTTGTGCATTTCCAAGAATTTGTCCATTTCTTCCAGGTTGTCCACTTTCCTGGCACAGAATTTCTTGCAGTAATCGCTCATGATCTTTTGTATTTCTGCAGTGTCAGTTGTTACTTCTCCTTTTTCATTTGTAATTCTATCGATCTGAGTCTTCTCCCTTTTTTCCTTGATGAGTCTGGCTAACGGTTTATCTATTTTGTTTATCTTCTCAAAGAGCCAGCTTTTAGTTCTATTGATCTTTGCTATCGTTGCCTTCATTTCTTTTTCATTTATTTCTGACCTGATCTTTATGATTTCTTTCCTTCCGCTAACGTTGGGGTTTTTTTGGTTCCTCTCTCTCTAATTGCTTTAGGCGCAAGGTTAGGTTGTGTATTCGAGATGTTTCCTGTCTCTTAAGGTGGGCTTGTGTTGCTATAAACGTCCCTCTTAGAACTGCTTTTGCTGCATCCCCTAGGTTTCGGGTCGTCGTGTCTCCAATGGCGTTTGTTTCTTGGTACTTTTTAAGAGCCTCTTTGATTTCTTCAGCGATCACTTCGTTATTAAGCAGTGTACTGTTTAGCCTCCGTGTGTCTGTATTTTTTACAGATCCTTTCCTGTAATTGATATCTAGTGTCATGGCGTCGTGGTCGGAAAAGATACTTGATACAATTTCAGTTTTCTTAAATTTACCAAGGCTTGATTTGTGAGCCAAGCTATGAGCTATCCTGGAGGATGTTCCGTGAGCCCTTGAGAAAAATGTGTATTCGGTGGTTTTCGGATGGAGTGTCCTATAACTCTCAATTAAGGGCGTCTTGTCTAATGCATCATTTAAAGCTTGTGTTTCCTTATGTATTTTCATTTTGGATGATCTGTCCATGGGTGAAAGTGGGGCGTTAAAGTCCCCTGCTATGAATGTGTTACTGTCGATTTCCCCTTTTATGGCTGTTAGTATTTGCCTTATGTATTGAGGTGCTACTATGCTGGGTGCATAAACATTTACAATTGTATCTTCTCCTTGGATCGATCCCTTGATCATTCTGTAGTGTCCCTCTTTGTCTCTTCTAATAGCCTTTATTCTAAAGTCTGTATTGTCTGGTATGAGAATTGCTACTCCAGCTTTGTTTTGGTTTCCATATGCATGGACTATCTTTTTCCATCCCCTTACTTTCAGTCTGTATGTTTCTCCAGGTCAAAGTGGGTCTCTTGTAGACAGCACACACATGGGTCCGGTTTTTGTATCCATTCGGCCAGTCGGTGTCTTCTGGTGGGAGCATTTTAATCCATTTACCTTTAAGGTAATTATCGATATGTATGTTCCTGTTCCCATTTTCTTAATTTTTTTTTTTTTAACAGCATCTTTATTGGGGTATAGTTGCTTTACAACTGGTGTGTTAGTTTCTGCTTTACAACAAAGTGAATCAGTTATACATATACATATGTTCCCATATCTCTTCCCTCTTGCGTCTCCCTCCCTCCCACCCTCCCTACCCCACCCCTCCAGGCGGTCACAAAGCACTGAGCTGATATCCCTCTGCTCTGCGGCTGCTTCCCGCTAGCTATCTACCTCACGTTTGCCAGTGTATGTATATATGTCCATGCCTCTCTCACGCTTTGTCACAGCTCACCCTTCCCCCTCCCCATAGCCTCAAGTCCGTGCTCCAGTAGGTCTGTGTCTTTATTCCTGTCTTACCCCTAGGCTCTTCACGACATTTTCCCCCCTTAAATTCCCTATATATGTCTTTGTCTTTGCATACGGTCTTTGTCTTTCTCGTTCTGACTTACTTCACGCTGTATGACAGGCTCTAGGTCCATCCACCTCATTACAAACAGCTCGATTTCGTTTCTTCCTACGGCTGAGTAATAGTCCATTGTGTATATGTGCCACGTCTTCTTTGTCCGTTCATCCTATGATGGGCACCTAGGTCGTTCCCATCTCCGGGCTATTGTAGCGCCGCAATGAACATTTTGGTACATGACTCCTTTTGAATTACGGTCTTCTCAGGGTATATGCCCAGTAGTGGGACTGCTGAGTCATATGGTAGTTCTGGTTGTCGTTTTTTTAAGGAACCTCCATACTGTTCTCCATAGTGGCTGTACCAATTCACATTCCCACCAGCAGTGCAGGGGTGTTCCCTTTTCTCCACACCCTCTCCAGCTTATATTGTTTCTAGATTCTTTTTGATGATGGCCATTCTGAGTGGTGTGAGATGATATCTCATTGTAGTTTTGATTTGCGGTTCCCTAATGATTAATGATGTCGAGCATTCTTTCATGTGTTTGTTGGCCGTCTGTAGATCTTCTTTGGAGAAATGTCTCTTTAGGGCTTCCCTGCCCATTTTTGGATCGGGTTGTGTGGTTTTTTTTTTTTGTTATTGAGCTGCATGAGCTGCTCGTAAATTTTGGAGATTGATACTTTGTCAGTTGCTTCATTGGCAAATGTTTTCCCCCCACTCTGAAGGTTGCCTTTTGGTCTTGTTTATGATCTCCTTTGCTGTGCCAAAGCTTTGAAGTTTCATTAGGTCCCATTTGTTTCCTTTTGTTTTTAGTTCCAGTTCTCTAGCCGGTGGGTCAAAAAGGCTCTTGCGGTGATTTATGTCGTAGCGTGTCCTGCCTATGTTTTCCCTCGAAGAGTGTGGTAGTTTCTGGCCCTACATTTAGGTCCTTAATCCATCTGAAGCTTATTTTTGTGTCTGGTGTTAGGGAGTGATCTAATCTCATACTTTTACATGTACCTGTCCAGTTTGCCCAGCACCGCTTATTGAAGAGGCTGTCCTTTCTCCACTGTACATTTCCTTCCTCCTTTATCAAAGACAAGGGGACCGTATATGTGCGTGGGTTTATCTCTGGGCTTTCCATCCTGCTCCACTGATCCTGCTCCATCTTTCTGTTTTGGTGCCAGTACCATACTGTCTTGAGTACTGTAGCTTTCTAGTATAGTCTGAAGTCAGGGAGCCTGATTCCTCCAGCTCCGTGTTTTGCGTTCGCCAAGATTGCTTTGGCCATTCGGGGTCTTTTGTGTTTTCATACAAACTGTGGCATTTTTTGTTCTAGTTCTGTGGAAAACGCCAGTGGCGGGTTGGTAGGGATTGCATCGAATCTGTAGCTTGCTTTGGGTAGTAGAGTCATTTTCACAATGTTGGTTGCTCCCATCCAAGAACATGGTCTATCTCGCCGTCTATTTGTATCAGCTTTAATTTCTTTCCACAGTGTCTTGTAAGTTATAAGATCTGCGTACAGCTCCTTTTGTCTCCTTAGGTAGGTTTACTCCTAGATATTTTATTCTTTTTGTTGCAATGGTAAGTGGGAGTGTTCTCTTGATTTCACTTTCAGATAGTTCCTCATTAGTGTAGAGGAATGCCAGAGATTTCTGTGCACTAAGTTTGTATCCTGCAACTTTACCAAATTCATTGATTAGCTCTAGTAGTTTTCTGGTGGCATCTTTAGGATTCTCTATGTATAGTCAGCATCATGTCATCTGCAAACAGTGACAGCTTTACTTCTTCTTTTCCGATTTGGAGTCCTTTCATTTCCTTTTCTTCTCTGATGGCTGTGGCCAAAACTTCCAAAACTATAGTGAGCAAGAGCGGTGAGAGTGGGAAACCTTGTCTTGTTCCTGATCTTCGTGGCACTGCTCTCAGTTTCTCACCATTGAGGATGACGTTGGCTGTGGGTTTGTCACACATGGCCTTTATTACGTTGAGGCACGTTCCCTCTACGCCTACTTTCTGCAGGGTTGTTAATCATAAATGGGTGCTGAATTTTGTCAAAAGCTTTCTCTGCATCTATTGAGATGATCCTATGGTTTTTCTCCTTCAATTTGTTAATGTGGCTTATCACATTGATTGCTTTGCGTATATTGAAGAATCCTTGCATTCCTGGAATAAAACCCCACTTGATCATGGTGTATGATCCTTTTTGAATGTGCCTGTCGGATTTTGTTTGCTAGTAGTTTGTTGAGGATTTTTGCATCTACGGTCATCAGCGATACCGCCCTGCAGTTTTCTTTCTTTGTGACATCCGTGTCTGGTTTGGGTATCAAGTTGATGGTGGCCTCGAAGAACGAATTTGGGGGTGTTCCTCCCTCTGCTATATTTTGGAAGAGTTTGAGAAGGATAGGTGTTAGCCCTTCTCTAAATGTTTGATAGAATTCGCCTGTGAAGCCCTCTGGTCCTGGGCTCTTGTTTGTTGGAAGATTTTTAATCACAGTGTCAATTTCAGTGCTTGTGATTGGTCTGTTCCTATTTGCTATTTCTTCCTGATTCAGTCTTGGCAGGTTGTGCATTTCCAAGAATTTGTCCATTTCTTCCAGGTTGTCCACTTTCCTGGCACAGAATTTCTTGCAGTAATCGCTCATGATCTTTTGTATTTCTGCAGTGTCAGTTGTTACTTCTCCTTTTTCATTTGTAATTCTATCGATCTGAGTCTTCTCCCTTTTTTCCTTGATGAGTCTGGCTAACGGTTTATCTATTTTGTTTATCTTCTCAAAGAGCCAGCTTTTAGTTCTATTGATCTTTGCTATCGTTGCCTTCATTTCTTTTTCATTTATTTCTGACCTGATCTTTATGATTTCTTTCCTTCCGCTAACGTTGGGGTTTTTTTGGTTCCTCTCTCTCTAATTGCTTTAGGCGCAAGGTTAGGTTGTGTATTCGAGATGTTTCCTGTCTCTTAAGGTGGGCTTGTGTTGCTATAAACGTCCCTCTTAGAACTGCTTTTGCTGCATCCCCTAGGTTTCGGGTCGTCGTGTCTCCAATGGCGTTTGTTTCTTGGTACTTTTTAAGAGCCTCTTTGATTTCTTCAGCGATCACTTCGTTATTAAGCAGTGTACTGTTTAGCCTCCGTGTGTCTGTATTTTTTACAGATCCTTTCCTGTAATTGATATCTAGTGTCATGGCGTCGTGGTCGGAAAAGATACTTGATACAATTTCAGTTTTCTTAAATTTACCAAGGCTTGATTTGTGAGCCAAGCTATGAGCTATCCTGGAGGATGTTCCGTGAGCCCTTGAGAAAAATGTGTATTCGGTGGTTTTCGGATGGAGTGTCCTATAACTCTCAATTAAGGGCGTCTTGTCTAATGCATCATTTAAAGCTTGTGTTTCCTTATGTATTTTCATTTTGGATGATCTGTCCATGGGTGAAAGTGGGGCGTTAAAGTCCCCTGCTATGAATGTGTTACTGTCGATTTCCCCTTTTATGGCTGTTAGTATTTGCCTTATGTATTGAGGTGCTACTATGCTGGGTGCATAAACATTTACAATTGTATCTTCTCCTTGGATCGATCCCTTGATCATTCTGTAGTGTCCCTCTTTGTCTCTTCTAATAGCCTTTATTCTAAAGTCTGTATTGTCTGGTATGAGAATTGCTACTCCAGCTTTGTTTTGGTTTCCATATGCATGGACTATCTTTTTCCATCCCCTTACTTTCAGTCTGTATGTTTCTCCAGGTCAAAGTGGGTCTCTTGTAGACAGCACACACATGGGTCCGGTTTTTGTATCCATTCGGCCAGTCGGTGTCTTCTGGTGGGAGCATTTTAATCCATTTACCTTTAAGGTAATTATCGATATGTATGTTCCTGTTCCCATTTTCTTAATTTTTTTTTTTTAACAGCATCTTTATTGGGGTATAGTTGCTTTACAACTGGTGTGTTAGTTTCTGCTTTACAACAAAGTGAATCAGTTATACATATACATATGTTCCCATATCTCTTCCCTCTTGCGTCTCCCTCCCTCCCACCCTCCCTACCCCACCCCTCCAGGCGGTCACAAAGCACTGAGCTGATATCCCTCTGCTCTGCGGCTGCTTCCCGCTAGCTATCTACCTCACGTTTGCCAGTGTATGTATATATGTCCATGCCTCTCTCACGCTTTGTCACAGCTCACCCTTCCCCCTCCCCATAGCCTCAAGTCCGTGCTCCAGTAGGTCTGTGTCTTTATTCCTGTCTTACCCCTAGGCTCTTCACGACATTTTCCCCCCTTAAATTCCCTATATATGTCTTTGTCTTTGCATACGGTCTTTGTCTTTCTCGTTCTGACTTACTTCACGCTGTATGACAGGCTCTAGGTCCATCCACCTCATTACAAACAGCTCGATTTCGTTTCTTCCTACGGCTGAGTAATAGTCCATTGTGTATATGTGCCACGTCTTCTTTGTCCGTTCATCCTATGATGGGCACCTAGGTCGTTCCCATCTCCGGGCTATTGTAGCGCCGCAATGAACATTTTGGTACATGACTCCTTTTGAATTACGGTCTTCTCAGGGTATATGCCCAGTAGTGGGACTGCTGAGTCATATGGTAGTTCTGGTTGTCGTTTTTTTAAGGAACCTCCATACTGTTCTCCATAGTGGCTGTACCAATTCACATTCCCACCAGCAGTGCAGGGGTGTTCCCTTTTCTCCACACCCTCTCCAGCTTTTATTGTTTCTAGATTCTTTTTGATGATGGCCATTCTGAGTGGTGTGAGATGATATCTCATTGTAGTTTTGATTTGCGGTTCCCTAATGATTAATGATGTCGAGCATTCTTTCATGTGTTTGTTGGCCGTCTGTAGATCTTCTTTGGAGAAATGTCTCTTTAGGGCTTCCCTGCCCATTTTTGGATCGGGTTGTGTGGTTTTTTTTTTTGTTATTGAGCTGCATGAGCTGCTCGTAAATTTTGGAGATTGATACTTTGTCAGTTGCTTCATTGGCAAATGTTTTCCCCCCACTCTGAAGGTTGCCTTTTGGTCTTGTTTATGATCTCCTTTGCTGTGCCAAAGCTTTGAAGTTTCATTAGGTCCCATTTGTTTCCTTTTGTTTTTAGTTCCAGTTCTCTAGCCGGTGGGTCAAAAAGGCTCTTGCGGTGATTTATGTCGTAGCGTGTCCTGCCTATGTTTTCCCTCGAAGAGTGTGGTAGTTTCTGGCCCTACATTTAGGTCCTTAATCCATCTGAAGCTTATTTTTGTGTCTGGTGTTAGGGAGTGATCTAATCTCATACTTTTACATGTACCTGTCCAGTTTGCCCAGCACCACTTATTGAAGAGGCTGTCCTTTCTCCACTGTACATTTCCTTCCTCCTTTATCAAAGACAAGGGGACCGTATATGTGCGTGGGTTTATCTCTGGGCTTTCCATCCTGCTCCACTGATCCTGCTCCATCTTTCTGTTTTGGTGCCAGTACCATACTGTCTTGAGTACTGTAGCTTTCTAGTATAGTCTGAAGTCAGGGAGCCTGATTCCTCCAGCTCCGTGTTTTGCGTTCGCCAAGATTGCTTTGGCCATTCGGGGTCTTTTGTGTTTTCATACAAACTGTGGCATTTTTTGTTCTAGTTCTGTGGAAAACGCCAGTGGCGGGTTGGTAGGGATTGCATCGAATCTGTAGCTTGCTTTGGGTAGTAGAGTCATTTTCACAATGTTGGTTGCTCCCATCCAAGAACATGGTCTATCTCGCCATCTATTTGTATCAGCTTTAATTTCTTTCCACAGTGTCTTGTAAGTTATAAGATCTGCGTACAGCTCCTTTTGTCTCCTTAGGTAGGTTTACTCCTAGATATTTTATTCTTTTTGTTGCAATGGTAAGTGGGAGTGTTCTCTTGATTTCACTTTCAGATAGTTCCTCATTAGTGTAGAGGAATGCCAGAGATTTCTGTGCACTAAGTTTGTATCCTGCAACTTTACCAAATTCATTGATTAGCTCTAGTAGTTTTCTGGTGGCATCTTTAGGATTCTCTATGTATAGTCAGCATCATGTCATCTGCAAACAGTGACAGCTTTACTTCTTCTTTTCCGATTTGGAGTCCTTTCATTTCCTTTTCTTCTCTGATGGCTGTGGCCAAAACTTCCAAAACTATAGTGAGCAAGAGCGGTGAGAGTGGGAAACCTTGTCTTGTTCCTGATCTTCGTGGCACTGCTCTCAGTTTCTCACCATTGAGGATGACGTTGGCTGTGGGTTTGTCACACATGGCCTTTATTACGTTGAGGCACGTTCCCTCTACGCCTACTTTCTGCAGGGTTGTTAATCATAAATGGGTGCTGAATTTTGTCAAAAGCTTTCTCTGCATCTATTGAGATGATCCTATGGTTTTTCTCCTTCAATTTGTTAATGTGGCTTATCACATTGATTGCTTTGCGTATATTGAAGAATCCTTGCATTCCTGGAATAAAACCCCACTTGATCATGGTGTATGATCCTTTTTGAATGTGCCTGTCGGATTTTGTTTGCTAGTAGTTTGTTGAGGATTTTTGCATCTACGGTCATCAGCGATACCGCCCTGCAGTTTTCTTTCTTTGTGACATCCGTGTCTGGTTTGGGTATCAAGTTGATGGTGGCCTCGAAGAACGAATTTGGGGGTGTTCCTCCCTCTGCTATATTTTGGAAGAGTTTGAGAAGGATAGGTGTTAGCCCTTCTCTAAATGTTTGATAGAATTCGCCTGTGAAGCCCTCTGGTCCTGGGCTCTTGTTTGTTGGAAGATTTTTAATCACAGTGTCAATTTCAGTGCTTGTGATTGGTCTGTTCCTATTTGCTATTTCTTCCTGATTCAGTCTTGGCAGGTTGTGCATTTCCAAGAATTTGTCCATTTCTTCCAGGTTGTCCACTTTCCTGGCACAGAATTTCTTGCAGTAATCGCTCATGATCTTTTGTATTTCTGCAGTGTCAGTTGTTACTTCTCCTTTTTCATTTGTAATTCTATCGATCTGAGTCTTCTCCCTTTTTTCCTTGATGAGTCTGGCTAACGGTTTATCTATTTTGTTTATCTTCTCAAAGAGCCAGCTTTTAGTTCTATTGATCTTTGCTATCGTTGCCTTCATTTCTTTTTCATTTATTTCTGACCTGATCTTTATGATTTCTTTCCTTCCGCTAACGTTGGGGTTTTTTTGGTTCCTCTCTCTCTAATTGCTTTAGGCGCAAGGTTAGGTTGTGTATTCGAGATGTTTCCTGTCTCTTAAGGTGGGCTTGTGTTGCTATAAACGTCCCTCTTAGAACTGCTTTTGCTGCATCCCCTAGGTTTCGGGTCGTCGTGTCTCCAATGGCGTTTGTTTCTTGGTACTTTTTAAGAGCCTCTTTGATTTCTTCAGCGATCACTTCGTTATTAAGCAGTGTACTGTTTAGCCTCCGTGTGTCTGTATTTTTTACAGATCCTTTCCTGTAATTGATATCTAGTGTCATGGCGTCGTGGTCGGAAAAGATACTTGATACAATTTCAGTTTTCTTAAATTTACCAAGGCTTGATTTGTGAGCCAAGCTATGAGCTATCCTGGAGGATGTTCCGTGAGCCCTTGAGAAAAATGTGTATTCGGTGGTTTTCGGATGGAGTGTCCTATAACTCTCAATTAAGGGCGTCTTGTCTAATGCATCATTTAAAGCTTGTGTTTCCTTATGTATTTTCATTTTGGATGATCTGTCCATGGGTGAAAGTGGGGCGTTAAAGTCCCCTGCTATGAATGTGTTACTGTCGATTTCCCCTTTTATGGCTGTTAGTATTTGCCTTATGTATTGAGGTGCTACTATGCTGGGTGCATAAACATTTACAATTGTATCTTCTCCTTGGATCGATCCCTTGATCATTCTGTAGTGTCCCTCTTTGTCTCTTCTAATAGCCTTTATTCTAAAGTCTGTATTGTCTGGTATGAGAATTGCTACTCCAGCTTTGTTTTGGTTTCCATATGCATGGACTATCTTTTTCCATCCCCTTACTTTCAGTCTGTATGTTTCTCCAGGTCAAAGTGGGTCTCTTGTAGACAGCACACACATGGGTCCGGTTTTTGTATCCATTCGGCCAGTCGGTGTCTTCTGGTGGGAGCATTTTAATCCATTTACCTTTAAGGTAATTATCGATATGTATGTTCCTGTTCCCATTTTCTTAATTTTTTTTTTTTTAACAGCATCTTTATTGGGGTATAGTTGCTTTACAACTGGTGTGTTAGTTTCTGCTTTACAACAAAGTGAATCAGTTATACATATACATATGTTCCCATATCTCTTCCCTCTTGCGTCTCCCTCCCTCCCACCCTCCCTACCCCACCCCTCCAGGCGGTCACAAAGCACTGAGCTGATATCCCTCTGCTCTGCGGCTGCTTCCCGCTAGCTATCTACCTCACGTTTGCCAGTGTATGTATATATGTCCATGCCTCTCTCACGCTTTGTCACAGCTCACCCTTCCCCCTCCCCATAGCCTCAAGTCCGTGCTCCAGTAGGTCTGTGTCTTTATTCCTGTCTTACCCCTAGGCTCTTCACGACATTTTCCCCCCTTAAATTCCCTATATATGTCTTTGTCTTTGCATACGGTCTTTGTCTTTCTCGTTCTGACTTACTTCACGCTGTATGACAGGCTCTAGGTCCATCCACCTCATTACAAACAGCTCGATTTCGTTTCTTCCTACGGCTGAGTAATAGTCCATTGTGTATATGTGCCACGTCTTCTTTGTCCGTTCATCCTATGATGGGCACCTAGGTCGTTCCCATCTCCGGGCTATTGTAGCGCCGCAATGAACATTTTGGTACATGACTCCTTTTGAATTACGGTCTTCTCAGGGTATATGCCCAGTAGTGGGACTGCTGAGTCATATGGTAGTTCTGGTTGTCGTTTTTTTAAGGAACCTCCATACTGTTCTCCATAGTGGCTGTACCAATTCACATTCCCACCAGCAGTGCAGGGGTGTTCCCTTTTCTCCACACCCTCTCCAGCTTTTATTGTTTCTAGATTCTTTTTGATGATGGCCATTCTGAGTGGTGTGAGATGATATCTCATTGTAGTTTTGATTTGCGGTTCCCTAATGATTAATGATGTCGAGCATTCTTTCATGTGTTTGTTGGCCGTCTGTAGATCTTCTTTGGAGAAATGTCTCTTTAGGGCTTCCCTGCCCATTTTTGGATCGGGTTGTGTGGTTTTTTTTTTTGTTATTGAGCTGCATGAGCTGCTCGTAAATTTTGGAGATTGATACTTTGTCAGTTGCTTCATTGGCAAATGTTTTCCCCCCACTCTGAAGGTTGCCTTTTGGTCTTGTTTATGATCTCCTTTGCTGTGCCAAAGCTTTGAAGTTTCATTAGGTCCCATTTGTTTCCTTTTGTTTTTAGTTCCAGTTCTCTAGCCGGTGGGTCAAAAAGGCTCTTGCGGTGATTTATGTTGTAGCGTGTCCTGCCTCTGTTTTCCCTCTAAGAGTGTGGTAGTTTCTGGCCCTACATTTAGGTCCTTAATCCATCTGAAGCTTATTTTTGTGTCTGGTGTTAGGGAGTGATCTAATCTCATACTTTTACATGTACCTGTCCAGTTTGCCCAGCACCACTTATTGAAGAGGCTGTCCTTTCTCCACTGTACATTCCTTCCTCCTTTATCAAAGACAAGGGGACCGTATATGTGCGTGGGTTTATCTCTGGGCTTTCCATCCTGCTCCACTGATCCTGCTCCATCTTTCTGTTTTGGTGCCAGTACCATACTGTCTTGAGTACTGTAGCTTTCTAGTATAGTCTGAAGTCAGGGAGCCTGATTCCTCCAGCTCCGTGTTTTGCGTTCGCCAAGATTGCTTTGGCCATTCGGGGTCTTTTGTGTTTTCATACAAACTGTGGCATTTTTTGTTCTAGTTCTGTGGAAAACGCCAGTGGCGGGTTGGTAGGGATTGCATCGAATCTGTAGCTTGCTTTGGGTAGTAGAGTCATTTTCACAATGTTGGTTGCTCCCATCCAAGAACATGGTCTATCTCGCCGTCTATTTGTATCAGCTTTAATTTCTTTCCACAGTGTCTTGTAAGTTATAAGATCTGCGTACAGCTCCTTTTGTCTCCTTAGGTAGGTTTACTCCTAGATATTTTATTCTTTTTGTTGCAATGGTAAGTGGGAGTGTTCTCTTGATTTCACTTTCAGATAGTTCCTCATTAGTGTAGAGGAATGCCAGAGATTTCTGTGCACTAAGTTTGTATCCTGCAACTTTACCAAATTCATTGATTAGCTCTAGTAGTTTTCTGGTGGCATCTTTAGGATTCTCTATGTATAGTCAGCATCATGTCATCTGCAAACAGTGACAGCTTTACTTCTTCTTTTCCGATTTGGAGTCCTTTCATTTCCTTTTCTTCTCTGATGGCTGTGGCCAAAACTTCCAAAACTATAGTGAGCAAGAGCGGTGAGAGTGGGAAACCTTGTCTTGTTCCTGATCTTCGTGGCACTGCTCTCAGTTTCTCACCATTGAGGATGACGTTGGCTGTGGGTTTGTCACACATGGCCTTTATTACGTTGAGGCACGTTCCCTCTACGCCTACTTTCTGCAGGGTTGTTAATCATAAATGGGTGCTGAATTTTGTCAAAAGCTTTCTCTGCATCTATTGAGATGATCCTATGGTTTTTCTCCTTCAATTTGTTAATGTGGCTTATCACATTGATTGCTTTGCGTATATTGAAGAATCCTTGCATTCCTGGAATAAAACCCCACTTGATCATGGTGTATGATCCTTTTTGAATGTGCCTGTCGGATTTTGTTTGCTAGTAGTTTGTTGAGGATTTTTGCATCTACGGTCATCAGCGATACCGCCCTGCAGTTTTCTTTCTTTGTGACATCCGTGTCTGGTTTGGGTATCAAGTTGATGGTGGCCTCGAAGAACGAATTTGGGGGTGTTCCTCCCTCTGCTATATTTTGGAAGAGTTTGAGAAGGATAGGTGTTAGCCCTTCTCTAAATGTTTGATAGAATTCGCCTGTGAAGCCCTCTGGTCCTGGGCTCTTGTTTGTTGGAAGATTTTTAATCACAGTGTCAATTTCAGTGCTTGTGATTGGTCTGTTCCTATTTGCTATTTCTTCCTGATTCAGTCTTGGCAGGTTGTGCATTTCCAAGAATTTGTCCATTTCTTCCAGGTTGTCCACTTTCCTGGCACAGAATTTCTTGCAGTAATCGCTCATGATCTTTTGTATTTCTGCAGTGTCAGTTGTTACTTCTCCTTTTTCATTTGTAATTCTATCGATCTGAGTCTTCTCCCTTTTTTCCTTGATGAGTCTGGCTAACGGTTTATCTATTTTGTTTATCTTCTCAAAGAGCCAGCTTTTAGTTCTATTGATCTTTGCTATCGTTGCCTTCATTTCTTTTTCATTTATTTCTGACCTGATCTTTATGATTTCTTTCCTTCCGCTAACGTTGGGGTTTTTTTGGTTCCTCTCTCTCTAATTGCTTTAGGCGCAAGGTTAGGTTGTGTATTCGAGATGTTTCCTGTCTCTTAAGGTGGGCTTGTGTTGCTATAAACGTCCCTCTTAGAACTGCTTTTGCTGCATCCCCTAGGTTTCGGGTCGTCGTGTCTCCAATGGCGTTTGTTTCTTGGTACTTTTTAAGAGCCTCTTTGATTTCTTCAGCGATCACTTCGTTATTAAGCAGTGTACTGTTTAGCCTCCGTGTGTCTGTATTTTTTACAGATCCTTTCCTGTAATTGATATCTAGTGTCATGGCGTCGTGGTCGGAAAAGATACTTGATACAATTTCAGTTTTCTTAAATTTACCAAGGCTTGATTTGTGAGCCAAGCTATGAGCTATCCTGGAGGATGTTCCGTGAGCCCTTGAGAAAAATGTGTATTCGGTGGTTTTCGGATGGAGTGTCCTATAACTCTCAATTAAGGGCGTCTTGTCTAATGCATCATTTAAAGCTTGTGTTTCCTTATGTATTTTCATTTTGGATGATCTGTCCATGGGTGAAAGTGGGGCGTTAAAGTCCCCTGCTATGAATGTGTTACTGTCGATTTCCCCTTTTATGGCTGTTAGTATTTGCCTTATGTATTGAGGTGCTACTATGCTGGGTGCATAAACATTTACAATTGTATCTTCTCCTTGGATCGATCCCTTGATCATTCTGTAGTGTCCCTCTTTGTCTCTTCTAATAGCCTTTATTCTAAAGTCTGTATTGTCTGGTATGAGAATTGCTACTCCAGCTTTGTTTTGGTTTCCATATGCATGGACTATCTTTTTCCATCCCCTTACTTTCAGTCTGTATGTTTCTCCAGGTCAAAGTGGGTCTCTTGTAGACAGCACACACATGGGTCCGGTTTTTGTATCCATTCGGCCAGTCGGTGTCTTCTGGTGGGAGCATTTTAATCCATTTACCTTTAAGGTAATTATCGATATGTATGTTCCTGTTCCCATTTTCTTAATTTTTTTTTTTAACAGCATCTTTATTGGGGTATAGTTGCTTTACAACTGGTGTGTTAGTTTCTGCTTTACAACAAAGTGAATCAGTTATACATATACATATGTTCCCATATCTCTTCCCTCTTGCGTCTCCCTCCCTCCCACCCTCCCTACCCCACCCCTCCAGGCGGTCACAAAGCACTGAGCTGATATCCCTCTGCTCTGCGGCTGCTTCCCGCTAGCTATCTACCTCACGTTTGCCAGTGTATGTATATATGTCCATGCCTCTCTCACGCTTTGTCACAGCTCACCCTTCCCCCTCCCCATAGCCTCAAGTCCGTGCTCCAGTAGGTCTGTGTCTTTATTCCTGTCTTACCCCTAGGCTCTTCACGACATTTTCCCCCCTTAAATTCCCTATATATGTCTTTGTCTTTGCATACGGTCTTTGTCTTTCTCGTTCTGACTTACTTCACGCTGTATGACAGGCTCTAGGTCCATCCACCTCATTACAAACAGCTCGATTTCGTTTCTTCCTACGGCTGAGTAATAGTCCATTGTGTATATGTGCCACGTCTTCTTTGTCCGTTCATCCTATGATGGGCACCTAGGTCGTTCCCATCTCCGGGCTATTGTAGCGCCGCAATGAACATTTTGGTACATGACTCCTTTTGAATTACGGTCTTCTCAGGGTATATGCCCAGTAGTGGGACTGCTGAGTCATATGGTAGTTCTGGTTGTCGTTTTTTTAAGGAACCTCCATACTGTTCTCCATAGTGGCTGTACCAATTCACATTCCCACCAGCAGTGCAGGGGTGTTCCCTTTTCTCCACACCCTCTCCAGCTTTTATTGTTTCTAGATTCTTTTTGATGATGGCCATTCTGAGTGGTGTGAGATGATATCTCATTGTAGTTTTGATTTGCGGTTCCCTAATGATTAATGATGTCGAGCATTCTTTCATGTGTTTGTTGGCCGTCTGTAGATCTTCTTTGGAGAAATGTCTCTTTAGGGCTTCCCTGCCCATTTTTGGATCGGGTTGTGTGGTTTTTTTTTTTGTTATTGAGCTGCATGAGCTGCTCGTAAATTTTGGAGATTGATACTTTGTCAGTTGCTTCATTGGCAAATGTTTTCCCCCCACTCTGAAGGTTGCCTTTTGGTCTTGTTTATGATCTCCTTTGCTGTGCCAAAGCTTTGAAGTTTCATTAGGTCCCATTTGTTTCCTTTTGTTTTTAGTTCCAGTTCTCTAGCCGGTGGGTCAAAAAGGCTCTTGCGGTGATTTATGTCGTAGCGTGTCCTGCCTATGTTTTCCCTCGAAGAGTGTGGTAGTTTCTGGCCCTACATTTAGGTCCTTAATCCATCTGAAGCTTATTTTTGTGTCTGGTGTTAGGGAGTGATCTAATCTCATACTTTTACATGTACCTGTCCAGTTTGCCCAGCACCACTTATTGAAGAGGCTGTCCTTTCTCCACTGTACATTTCCTTCCTCCTTTATCAAAGACAAGGGGACCGTATATGTGCGTGGGTTTATCTCTGGGCTTTCCATCCTGCTCCACTGATCCTGCTCCATCTTTCTGTTTTGGTGCCAGTACCATACTGTCTTGAGTACTGTAGCTTTCTAGTATAGTCTGAAGTCAGGGAGCCTGATTCCTCCAGCTCCGTGTTTTGCGTTCGCCAAGATTGCTTTGGCCATTCGGGGTCTTTTGTGTTTTCATACAAACTGTGGCATTTTTTGTTCTAGTTCTGTGGAAAACGCCAGTGGCGGGTTGGTAGGGATTGCATCGAATCTGTAGCTTGCTTTGGGTAGTAGAGTCATTTTCACAATGTTGGTTGCTCCCATCCAAGAACATGGTCTATCTCGCCGTCTATTTGTATCAGCTTTAATTTCTTTCCACAGTGTCTTGTAAGTTATAAGATCTGCGTACAGCTCCTTTTGTCTCCTTAGGTAGGTTTACTCCTAGATATTTTATTCTTTTTGTTGCAATGGTAAGTGGGAGTGTTCTCTTGATTTCACTTTCAGATAGTTCCTCATTAGTGTAGAGGAATGCCAGAGATTTCTGTGCACTAAGTTTGTATCCTGCAACTTTACCAAATTCATTGATTAGCTCTAGTAGTTTTCTGGTGGCATCTTTAGGATTCTCTATGTATAGTCAGCATCATGTCATCTGCAAACAGTGACAGCTTTACTTCTTCTTTTCCGATTTGGAGTCCTTTCATTTCCTTTTCTTCTCTGATGGCTGTGGCCAAAACTTCCAAAACTATAGTGAGCAAGAGCGGTGAGAGTGGGAAACCTTGTCTTGTTCCTGATCTTCGTGGCACTGCTCTCAGTTTCTCACCATTGAGGATGACGTTGGCTGTGGGTTTGTCACACATGGCCTTTATTACGTTGAGGCACGTTCCCTCTACGCCTACTTTCTGCAGGGTTGTTAATCATAAATGGGTGCTGAATTTTGTCAAAAGCTTTCTCTGCATCTATTGAGATGATCCTATGGTTTTTCTCCTTCAATTTGTTAATGTGGCTTATCACATTGATTGCTTTGCGTATATTGAAGAATCCTTGCATTCCTGGAATAAAACCCCACTTGATCATGGTGTATGATCCTTTTTGAATGTGCCTGTCGGATTTTGTTTGCTAGTAGTTTGTTGAGGATTTTTGCATCTACGGTCATCAGCGATACCGCCCTGCAGTTTTCTTTCTTTGTGACATCCGTGTCTGGTTTGGGTATCAAGTTGATGGTGGCCTCGAAGAACGAATTTGGGGGTGTTCCTCCCTCTGCTATATTTTGGAAGAGTTTGAGAAGGATAGGTGTTAGCCCTTCTCTAAATGTTTGATAGAATTCGCCTGTGAAGCCCTCTGGTCCTGGGCTCTTGTTTGTTGGAAGATTTTTAATCACAGTGTCAATTTCAGTGCTTGTGATTGGTCTGTTCCTATTTGCTATTTCTTCCTGATTCAGTCTTGGCAGGTTGTGCATTTCCAAGAATTTGTCCATTTCTTCCAGGTTGTCCACTTTCCTGGCACAGAATTTCTTGCAGTAATCGCTCATGATCTTTTGTATTTCTGCAGTGTCAGTTGTTACTTCTCCTTTTTCATTTGTAATTCTATCGATCTGAGTCTTCTCCCTTTTTTCCTTGATGAGTCTGGCTAACGGTTTATCTATTTTGTTTATCTTCTCAAAGAGCCAGCTTTTAGTTCTATTGATCTTTGCTATCGTTGCCTTCATTTCTTTTTCATTTATTTCTGACCTGATCTTTATGATTTCTTTCCTTCCGCTAACGTTGGGGTTTTTTTGGTTCCTCTCTCTCTAATTGCTTTAGGCGCAAGGTTAGGTTGTGTATTCGAGATGTTTCCTGTCTCTTAAGGTGGGCTTGTGTTGCTATAAACGTCCCTCTTAGAACTGCTTTTGCTGCATCCCCTAGGTTTCGGGTCGTCGTGTCTCCAATGGCGTTTGTTTCTTGGTACTTTTTAAGAGCCTCTTTGATTTCTTCAGCGATCACTTCGTTATTAAGCAGTGTACTGTTTAGCCTCCGTGTGTCTGTATTTTTTACAGATCCTTTCCTGTAATTGATATCTAGTGTCATGGCGTCGTGGTCGGAAAAGATACTTGATACAATTTCAGTTTTCTTAAATTTACCAAGGCTTGATTTGTGAGCCAAGCTATGAGCTATCCTGGAGGATGTTCCGTGAGCCCTTGAGAAAAATGTGTATTCGGTGGTTTTCGGATGGAGTGTCCTATAACTCTCAATTAAGGGCGTCTTGTCTAATGCATCATTTAAAGCTTGTGTTTCCTTATGTATTTTCATTTTGGATGATCTGTCCATGGGTGAAAGTGGGGCGTTAAAGTCCCCTGCTATGAATGTGTTACTGTCGATTTCCCCTTTTATGGCTGTTAGTATTTGCCTTATGTATTGAGGTGCTACTATGCTGGGTGCATAAACATTTACAATTGTATCTTCTCCTTGGATCGATCCCTTGATCATTCTGTAGTGTCCCTCTTTGTCTCTTCTAATAGCCTTTATTCTAAAGTCTGTATTGTCTGGTATGAGAATTGCTACTCCAGCTTTGTTTTGGTTTCCATATGCATGGACTATCTTTTTCCATCCCCTTACTTTCAGTCTGTATGTTTCTCCAGGTCAAAGTGGGTCTCTTGTAGACAGCACACACATGGGTCCGGTTTTTGTATCCATTCGGCCAGTCGGTGTCTTCTGGTGGGAGCATTTTAATCCATTTACCTTTAAGGTAATTATCGATATGTATGTTCCTGTTCCCATTTTCTTAATTTTTTTTTTTTTAACAGCATCTTTATTGGGGTATAGTTGCTTTACAACTGGTGTGTTAGTTTCTGCTTTACAACAAAGTGAATCAGTTATACATATACATATGTTCCCATATCTCTTCCCTCTTGCGTCTCCCTCCCTCCCACCCTCCCTACCCCACCCCTCCAGGCGGTCACAAAGCACTGAGCTGATATCCCTCTGCTCTGCGGCTGCTTCCCGCTAGCTATCTACCTCACGTTTGCCAGTGTATGTATATATGTCCATGCCTCTCTCACGCTTTGTCACAGCTCACCCTTCCCCCTCCCCATAGCCTCAAGTCCGTGCTCCAGTAGGTCTGTGTCTTTATTCCTGTCTTACCCCTAGGCTCTTCACGACATTTTCCCCCCTTAAATTCCCTATATATGTCTTTGTCTTTGCATACGGTCTTTGTCTTTCTCGTTCTGACTTACTTCACGCTGTATGACAGGCTCTAGGTCCATCCACCTCATTACAAACAGCTCGATTTCGTTTCTTCCTACGGCTGAGTAATAGTCCATTGTGTATATGTGCCACGTCTTCTTTGTCCGTTCATCCTATGATGGGCACCTAGGTCGTTCCCATCTCCGGGCTATTGTAGCGCTGCAATGAACATTTTGGTACATGACTCCTTTTGAATTACGGTCTTCTCAGGGTATATGCCCAGTAGTGGGACTGCTGAGTCATATGGTAGTTCTGGTTGTCGTTTTTTTAAGGAACCTCCATACTGTTCTCCATAGTGGCTGTACCAATTCACATTCCCACCAGCAGTGCAGGGGTGTTCCCTTTTCTCCACACCCTCTCCAGCTTTTATTGTTTCTAGATTCTTTTTGATGATGGCCATTCTGAGTGGTGTGAGATGATATCTCATTGTAGTTTTGATTTGCGGTTCCCTAATGATTAATGATGTCGAGCATTCTTTCATGTGTTTGTTGGCCGTCTGTAGATCTTCTTTGGAGAAATGTCTCTTTAGGGCTTCCCTGCCCATTTTTGGATCGGGTTGTGTGGTTTTTTTTTTTGTTATTGAGCTGCATGAGCTGCTCGTAAATTTTGGAGATTGATACTTTGTCAGTTGCTTCATTGGCAAATGTTTTCCCCCCACTCTGAAGGTTGCCTTTTGGTCTTGTTTATGATCTCCTTTGCTGTGCCAAAGCTTTGAAGTTTCATTAGGTCCCATTTGTTTCCTTTTGTTTTTAGTTCCAGTTCTCTAGCCGGTGGGTCAAAAAGGCTCTTGCGGTGATTTATGTCGTAGCGTGTCCTGCCTATGTTTTCCCTCGAAGAGTGTGGTAGTTTCTGGCCCTACATTTAGGTCCTTAATCCATCTGAAGCTTATTTTTGTGTCTGGTGTTAGGGAGTGATCTAATCTCATACTTTTACATGTACCTGTCCAGTTTGCCCAGCACCACTTATTGAAGAGGCTGTCCTTTCTCCACTGTACATTTCCTTCCTCCTTTATCAAAGACAAGGGGACCGTATATGTGCGTGGGTTTATCTCTGGGCTTTCCATCCTGCTCCACTGATCCTGCTCCATCTTTCTGTTTTGGTGCCAGTACCATACTGTCTTGAGTACTGTAGCTTTCTAGTATAGTCTGAAGTCAGGGAGCCTGATTCCTCCAGCTCCGTGTTTTGCGTTCGCCAAGATTGCTTTGGCCATTCGGGGTCTTTTGTGTTTTCATACAAACTGTGGCATTTTTTGTTCTAGTTCTGTGGAAAACGCCAGTGGCGGGTTGGTAGGGATTGCATCGAATCTGTAGCTTGCTTTGGGTAGTAGAGTCATTTTCACAATGTTGGTTGCTCCCATCCAAGAACATGGTCTATCTCGCCATCTATTTGTATCAGCTTTAATTTCTTTCCACAGTGTCTTGTAAGTTATAAGATCTGCGTACAGCTCCTTTTGTCTCCTTAGGTAGGTTTACTCCTAGATATTTTATTCTTTTTGTTGCAATGGTAAGTGGGAGTGTTCTCTTGATTTCACTTTCAGATAGTTCCTCATTAGTGTAGAGGAATGCCAGAGATTTCTGTGCACTAAGTTTGTATCCTGCAACTTTACCAAATTCATTGATTAGCTCTAGTAGTTTTCTGGTGGCATCTTTAGGATTCTCTATGTATAGTCAGCATCATGTCATCTGCAAACAGTGACAGCTTTACTTCTTCTTTTCCGATTTGGAGTCCTTTCATTTCCTTTTCTTCTCTGATGGCTGTGGCCAAAACTTCCAAAACTATAGTGAGCAAGAGCGGTGAGAGTGGGAAACCTTGTCTTGTTCCTGATCTTCGTGGCACTGCTCTCAGTTTCTCACCATTGAGGATGACGTTGGCTGTGGGTTTGTCACACATGGCCTTTATTACGTTGAGGCACGTTCCCTCTACGCCTACTTTCTGCAGGGTTGTTAATCATAAATGGGTGCTGAATTTTGTCAAAAGCTTTCTCTGCATCTATTGAGATGATCCTATGGTTTTTCTCCTTCAATTTGTTAATGTGGCTTATCACATTGATTGCTTTGCGTATATTGAAGAATCCTTGCATTCCTGGAATAAAACCCCACTTGATCATGGTGTATGATCCTTTTTGAATGTGCCTGTCGGATTTTGTTTGCTAGTAGTTTGTTGAGGATTTTTGCATCTACGGTCATCAGCGATACCGCCCTGCAGTTTTCTTTCTTTGTGACATCCGTGTCTGGTTTGGGTATCAAGTTGATGGTGGCCTCGAAGAACGAATTTGGGGGTGTTCCTCCCTCTGCTATATTTTGGAAGAGTTTGAGAAGGATAGGTGTTAGCCCTTCTCTAAATGTTTGATAGAATTCGCCTGTGAAGCCCTCTGGTCCTGGGCTCTTGTTTGTTGGAAGATTTTTAATCACAGTGTCAATTTCAGTGCTTGTGATTGGTCTGTTCCTATTTGCTATTTCTTCCTGATTCAGTCTTGGCAGGTTGTGCATTTCCAAGAATTTGTCCATTTCTTCCAGGTTGTCCACTTTCCTGGCACAGAATTTCTTGCAGTAATCGCTCATGATCTTTTGTATTTCTGCAGTGTCAGTTGTTACTTCTCCTTTTTCATTTGTAATTCTATCGATCTGAGTCTTCTCCCTTTTTTCCTTGATGAGTCTGGCTAACGGTTTATCTATTTTGTTTATCTTCTCAAAGAGCCAGCTTTTAGTTCTATTGATCTTTGCTATCGTTGCCTTCATTTCTTTTTCATTTATTTCTGACCTGATCTTTATGATTTCTTTCCTTCCGCTAACGTTGGGGTTTTTTTGGTTCCTCTCTCTCTAATTGCTTTAGGCGCAAGGTTAGGTTGTGTATTCGAGATGTTTCCTGTCTCTTAAGGTGGGCTTGTGTTGCTATAAACGTCCCTCTTAGAACTGCTTTTGCTGCATCCCCTAGGTTTCGGGTCGTCGTGTCTCCAATGGCGTTTGTTTCTTGGTACTTTTTAAGAGCCTCTTTGATTTCTTCAGCGATCACTTCGTTATTAAGCAGTGTACTGTTTAGCCTCCGTGTGTCTGTATTTTTTACAGATCCTTTCCTGTAATTGATATCTAGTGTCATGGCGTCGTGGTCGGAAAAGATACTTGATACAATTTCAGTTTTCTTAAATTTACCAAGGCTTGATTTGTGAGCCAAGCTATGAGCTATCCTGGAGGATGTTCCGTGAGCCCTTGAGAAAAATGTGTATTCGGTGGTTTTCGGATGGAGTGTCCTATAACTCTCAATTAAGGGCGTCTTGTCTAATGCATCATTTAAAGCTTGTGTTTCCTTATGTATTTTCATTTTGGATGATCTGTCCATGGGTGAAAGTGGGGCGTTAAAGTCCCCTGCTATGAATGTGTTACTGTCGATTTCCCCTTTTATGGCTGTTAGTATTTGCCTTATGTATTGAGGTGCTACTATGCTGGGTGCATAAACATTTACAATTGTATCTTCTCCTTGGATCGATCCCTTGATCATTCTGTAGTGTCCCTCTTTGTCTCTTCTAATAGCCTTTATTCTAAAGTCTGTATTGTCTGGTATGAGAATTGCTACTCCAGCTTTGTTTTGGTTTCCATATGCATGGACTATCTTTTTCCATCCCCTTACTTTCAGTCTGTATGTTTCTCCAGGTCAAAGTGGGTCTCTTGTAGACAGCACACACATGGGTCCGGTTTTTGTATCCATTCGGCCAGTCGGTGTCTTCTGGTGGGAGCATTTTAATCCATTTACCTTTAAGGTAATTATCGATATGTATGTTCCTGTTCCCATTTTCTTAATTTTTTTTTTTTTAACAGCATCTTTATTGGGGTATAGTTGCTTTACAACTGGTGTGTTAGTTTCTGCTTTACAACAAAGTGAATCAGTTATACATATACATATGTTCCCATATCTCTTCCCTCTTGCGTCTCCCTCCCTCCCACCCTCCCTACCCCACCCCTCCAGGCGGTCACAAAGCACTGAGCTGATATCCCTCTGCTCTGCGGCTGCTTCCCGCTAGCTATCTACCTCACGTTTGCCAGTGTATGTATATATGTCCATGCCTCTCTCACGCTTTGTCACAGCTCACCCTTCCCCCTCCCCATAGCCTCAAGTCCGTGCTCCAGTAGGTCTGTGTCTTTATTCCTGTCTTACCCCTAGGCTCTTCACGACATTTTCCCCCCTTAAATTCCCTATATATGTCTTTGTCTTTGCATACGGTCTTTGTCTTTCTCGTTCTGACTTACTTCACGCTGTATGACAGGCTCTAGGTCCATCCACCTCATTACAAACAGCTCGATTTCGTTTCTTCCTACGGCTGAGTAATAGTCCATTGTGTATATGTGCCACGTCTTCTTTGTCCGTTCATCCTATGATGGGCACCTAGGTCGTTCCCATCTCCGGGCTATTGTAGCGCCGCAATGAACATTTTGGTACATGACTCCTTTTGAATTACGGTCTTCTCAGGGTATATGCCCAGTAGTGGGACTGCTGAGTCATATGGTAGTTCTGGTTGTCGTTTTTTTAAGGAACCTCCATACTGTTCTCCATAGTGGCTGTACCAATTCACATTCCCACCAGCAGTGCAGGGGTGTTCCCTTTTCTCCACACCCTCTCCAGCTTTTATTGTTTCTAGATTCTTTTTGATGATGGCCATTCTGAGTGGTGTGAGATGATATCTCATTGTAGTTTTGATTTGCGGTTCCCTAATGATTAATGATGTCGAGCATTCTTTCATGTGTTTGTTGGCCGTCTGTAGATCTTCTTTGGAGAAATGTCTCTTTAGGGCTTCCCTGCCCATTTTTGGATCGGGTTGTGTGGTTTTTTTTTTTGTTATTGAGCTGCATGAGCTGCTCGTAAATTTTGGAGATTGATACTTTGTCAGTTGCTTCATTGGCAAATGTTTTCCCCCCACTCTGAAGGT
This sequence comes from Pseudorca crassidens, assembly GCF_039906515.1. NCBI lineage: Eukaryota > Metazoa > Chordata > Mammalia > Artiodactyla > Delphinidae > Pseudorca > Pseudorca crassidens. The sequence goes on from NC_090297.1 coordinate 154,836,225, forward strand.
TGCCTTTTGGTCTTGTTTATGATCTCCTTTGCTGTGCCAAAGCTTTGAAGTTTCATTAGGTCCCATTTGTTTCCTTTTGTTTTTAGTTCCAGTTCTCTAGCCGGTGGGTCAAAAAGGCTCTTGCGGTGATTTATGTTGTAGCGTGTCCTGCCTCTGTTTTCCCTCTAAGAGTGTGGTAGTTTCTGGCCCTACATTTAGGTCCTTAATCCATCTGAAGCTTATTTTTGTGTCTGGTGTTAGGGAGTGATCTAATCTCATACTTTTACATGTACCTGTCCAGTTTGCCCAGCACCACTTATTGAAGAGGCTGTCCTTTCTCCACTGTACATTCCTTCCTCCTTTATCAAAGACAAGGGGACCGTATATGTGCGTGGGTTTATCTCTGGGCTTTCCATCCTGCTCCACTGATCCTGCTCCATCTTTCTGTTTTGGTGCCAGTACCATACTGTCTTGAGTACTGTAGCTTTCTAGTATAGTCTGAAGTCAGGGAGCCTGATTCCTCCAGCTCCGTGTTTTGCGTTCGCCAAGATTGCTTTGGCCATTCGGGGTCTTTTGTGTTTTCATACAAACTGTGGCATTTTTTGTTCTAGTTCTGTGGAAAACGCCAGTGGCGGGTTGGTAGGGATTGCATCGAATCTGTAGCTTGCTTTGGGTAGTAGAGTCATTTTCACAATGTTGGTTGCTCCCATCCAAGAACATGGTCTATCTCGCCGTCTATTTGTATCAGCTTTAATTTCTTTCCACAGTGTCTTGTAAGTTATAAGATCTGCGTACAGCTCCTTTTGTCTCCTTAGGTAGGTTTACTCCTAGATATTTTATTCTTTTTGTTGCAATGGTAAGTGGGAGTGTTCTCTTGATTTCACTTTCAGATAGTTCCTCATTAGTGTAGAGGAATGCCAGAGATTTCTGTGCACTAAGTTTGTATCCTGCAACTTTACCAAATTCATTGATTAGCTCTAGTAGTTTTCTGGTGGCATCTTTAGGATTCTCTATGTATAGTCAGCATCATGTCATCTGCAAACAGTGACAGCTTTACTTCTTCTTTTCCGATTTGGAGTCCTTTCATTTCCTTTTCTTCTCTGATGGCTGTGGCCAAAACTTCCAAAACTATAGTGAGCAAGAGCGGTGAGAGTGGGAAACCTTGTCTTGTTCCTGATCTTCGTGGCACTGCTCTCAGTTTCTCACCATTGAGGATGACGTTGGCTGTGGGTTTGTCACACATGGCCTTTATTACGTTGAGGCACGTTCCCTCTACGCCTACTTTCTGCAGGGTTGTTAATCATAAATGGGTGCTGAATTTTGTCAAAAGCTTTCTCTGCATCTATTGAGATGATCCTATGGTTTTTCTCCTTCAATTTGTTAATGTGGCTTATCACATTGATTGCTTTGCGTATATTGAAGAATCCTTGCATTCCTGGAATAAAACCCCACTTGATCATGGTGTATGATCCTTTTTGAATGTGCCTGTCGGATTTTGTTTGCTAGTAGTTTGTTGAGGATTTTTGCATCTACGGTCATCAGCGATACCGCCCTGCAGTTTTCTTTCTTTGTGACATCCGTGTCTGGTTTGGGTATCAAGTTGATGGTGGCCTCGAAGAACGAATTTGGGGGTGTTCCTCCCTCTGCTATATTTTGGAAGAGTTTGAGAAGGATAGGTGTTAGCCCTTCTCTAAATGTTTGATAGAATTCGCCTGTGAAGCCCTCTGGTCCTGGGCTCTTGTTTGTTGGAAGATTTTTAATCACAGTGTCAATTTCAGTGCTTGTGATTGGTCTGTTCCTATTTGCTATTTCTTCCTGATTCAGTCTTGGCAGGTTGTGCATTTCCAAGAATTTGTCCATTTCTTCCAGGTTGTCCACTTTCCTGGCACAGAATTTCTTGCAGTAATCGCTCATGATCTTTTGTATTTCTGCAGTGTCAGTTGTTACTTCTCCTTTTTCATTTGTAATTCTATCGATCTGAGTCTTCTCCCTTTTTTCCTTGATGAGTCTGGCTAACGGTTTATCTATTTTGTTTATCTTCTCAAAGAGCCAGCTTTTAGTTCTATTGATCTTTGCTATCGTTGCCTTCATTTCTTTTTCATTTATTTCTGACCTGATCTTTATGATTTCTTTCCTTCCGCTAACGTTGGGGTTTTTTTGGTTCCTCTCTCTCTAATTGCTTTAGGCGCAAGGTTAGGTTGTGTATTCGAGATGTTTCCTGTCTCTTAAGGTGGGCTTGTGTTGCTATAAACGTCCCTCTTAGAACTGCTTTTGCTGCATCCCCTAGGTTTCGGGTCGTCGTGTCTCCAATGGCGTTTGTTTCTTGGTACTTTTTAAGAGCCTCTTTGATTTCTTCAGCGATCACTTCGTTATTAAGCAGTGTACTGTTTAGCCTCCGTGTGTCTGTATTTTTTACAGATCCTTTCCTGTAATTGATATCTAGTGTCATGGCGTCGTGGTCGGAAAAGATACTTGATACAATTTCAGTTTTCTTAAATTTACCAAGGCTTGATTTGTGAGCCAAGCTATGAGCTATCCTGGAGGATGTTCCGTGAGCCCTTGAGAAAAATGTGTATTCGGTGGTTTTCGGATGGAGTGTCCTATAACTCTCAATTAAGGGCGTCTTGTCTAATGCATCATTTAAAGCTTGTGTTTCCTTATGTATTTTCATTTTGGATGATCTGTCCATGGGTGAAAGTGGGGCGTTAAAGTCCCCTGCTATGAATGTGTTACTGTCGATTTCCCCTTTTATGGCTGTTAGTATTTGCCTTATGTATTGAGGTGCTACTATGCTGGGTGCATAAACATTTACAATTGTATCTTCTCCTTGGATCGATCCCTTGATCATTCTGTAGTGTCCCTCTTTGTCTCTTCTAATAGCCTTTATTCTAAAGTCTGTATTGTCTGGTATGAGAATTGCTACTCCAGCTTTGTTTTGGTTTCCATATGCATGGACTATCTTTTTCCATCCCCTTACTTTCAGTCTGTATGTTTCTCCAGGTCAAAGTGGGTCTCTTGTAGACAGCACACACATGGGTCCGGTTTTTGTATCCATTCGGCCAGTCGGTGTCTTCTGGTGGGAGCATTTTAATCCATTTACCTTTAAGGTAATTATCGATATGTATGTTCCTGTTCCCATTTTCTTAATTTTTTTTTTTAACAGCATCTTTATTGGGGTATAGTTGCTTTACAACTGGTGTGTTAGTTTCTGCTTTACAACAAAGTGAATCAGTTATACATATACATATGTTCCCATATCTCTTCCCTCTTGCGTCTCCCTCCCTCCCACCCTCCCTACCCCACCCCTCCAGGCGGTCACAAAGCACTGAGCTGATATCCCTCTGCTCTGCGGCTGCTTCCCGCTAGCTATCTACCTCACGTTTGCCAGTGTATGTATATATGTCCATGCCTCTCTCACGCTTTGTCACAGCTCACCCTTCCCCCTCCCCATAGCCTCAAGTCCGTGCTCCAGTAGGTCTGTGTCTTTATTCCTGTCTTACCCCTAGGCTCTTCACGACATTTTCCCCCCTTAAATTCCCTATATATGTCTTTGTCTTTGCATACGGTCTTTGTCTTTCTCGTTCTGACTTACTTCACGCTGTATGACAGGCTCTAGGTCCATCCACCTCATTACAAACAGCTCGATTTCGTTTCTTCCTACGGCTGAGTAATAGTCCATTGTGTATATGTGCCACGTCTTCTTTGTCCGTTCATCCTATGATGGGCACCTAGGTCGTTCCCATCTCCGGGCTATTGTAGCGCCGCAATGAACATTTTGGTACATGACTCCTTTTGAATTACGGTCTTCTCAGGGTATATGCCCAGTAGTGGGACTGCTGAGTCATATGGTAGTTCTGGTTGTCGTTTTTTTAAGGAACCTCCATACTGTTCTCCATAGTGGCTGTACCAATTCACATTCCCACCAGCAGTGCAGGGGTGTTCCCTTTTCTCCACACCCTCTCCAGCTTTTATTGTTTCTAGATTCTTTTTGATGATGGCCATTCTGAGTGGTGTGAGATGATATCTCATTGTAGTTTTGATTTGCGGTTCCCTAATGATTAATGATGTCGAGCATTCTTTCATGTGTTTGTTGGCCGTCTGTAGATCTTCTTTGGAGAAATGTCTCTTTAGGGCTTCCCTGCCCATTTTTGGATCGGGTTGTGTGGTTTTTTTTTTTGTTATTGAGCTGCATGAGCTGCTCGTAAATTTTGGAGATTGATACTTTGTCAGTTGCTTCATTGGCAAATGTTTTCCCCCCACTCTGAAGGTTGCCTTTTGGTCTTGTTTATGATCTCCTTTGCTGTGCCAAAGCTTTGAAGTTTCATTAGGTCCCATTTGTTTCCTTTTGTTTTTAGTTCCAGTTCTCTAGCCGGTGGGTCAAAAAGGCTCTTGCGGTGATTTATGTCGTAGCGTGTCCTGCCTATGTTTTCCCTCGAAGAGTGTGGTAGTTTCTGGCCCTACATTTAGGTCCTTAATCCATCTGAAGCTTATTTTTGTGTCTGGTGTTAGGGAGTGATCTAATCTCATACTTTTACATGTACCTGTCCAGTTTGCCCAGCACCACTTATTGAAGAGGCTGTCCTTTCTCCACTGTACATTTCCTTCCTCCTTTATCAAAGACAAGGGGACCGTATATGTGCGTGGGTTTATCTCTGGGCTTTCCATCCTGCTCCACTGATCCTGCTCCATCTTTCTGTTTTGGTGCCAGTACCATACTGTCTTGAGTACTGTAGCTTTCTAGTATAGTCTGAAGTCAGGGAGCCTGATTCCTCCAGCTCCGTGTTTTGCGTTCGCCAAGATTGCTTTGGCCATTCGGGGTCTTTTGTGTTTTCATACAAACTGTGGCATTTTTTGTTCTAGTTCTGTGGAAAACGCCAGTGGCGGGTTGGTAGGGATTGCATCGAATCTGTAGCTTGCTTTGGGTAGTAGAGTCATTTTCACAATGTTGGTTGCTCCCATCCAAGAACATGGTCTATCTCGCCATCTATTTGTATCAGCTTTAATTTCTTTCCACAGTGTCTTGTAAGTTATAAGATCTGCGTACAGCTCCTTTTGTCTCCTTAGGTAGGTTTACTCCTAGATATTTTATTCTTTTTGTTGCAATGGTACGTGGGAGTGTTCTCTTGATTTCACTTTCAGATAGTTCCTCATTAGTGTAGAGGAATGCCAGAGATTTCTGTGCACTAAGTTTGTATCCTGCAACTTTACCAAATTCATTGATTAGCTCTAGTAGTTTTCTGGTGGCATCTTTAGGATTCTCTATGTATAGTCAGCATCATGTCATCTGCAAACAGTGACAGCTTTACTTCTTCTTTTCCGATTTGGAGTCCTTTCATTTCCTTTTCTTCTCTGATGGCTGTGGCCAAAACTTCCAAAACTATAGTGAGCAAGAGCGGTGAGAGTGGGAAACCTTGTCTTGTTCCTGATCTTCGTGGCACTGCTCTCAGTTTCTCACCATTGAGGATGACGTTGGCTGTGGGTTTGTCACACATGGCCTTTATTACGTTGAGGCACGTTCCCTCTACGCCTACTTTCTGCAGGGTTGTTAATCATAAATGGGTGCTGAATTTTGTCAAAAGCTTTCTCTGCATCTATTGAGATGATCCTATGGTTTTTCTCCTTCAATTTGTTAATGTGGCTTATCACATTGATTGCTTTGCGTATATTGAAGAATCCTTGCATTCCTGGAATAAAACCCCACTTGATCATGGTGTATGATCCTTTTTGAATGTGCCTGTCGGATTTTGTTTGCTAGTATTTTGTTGAGGATTTTTGCATCTACGGTCATCAGCGATACCGCCCTGCAGTTTTCTTTCTTTGTGACATCCGTGTCTGGTTTGGGTATCAAGTTGATGGTGGCCTCGAAGAACGAATTTGGGGGTGTTCCTCCCTCTGCTATATTTTGGAAGAGTTTGAGAAGGATAGGTGTTAGCCCTTCTCTAAATGTTTGATAGAATTCGCCTGTGAAGCCCTCTGGTCCTGGGCTCTTGTTTGTTGGAAGATTTTTAATCACAGTGTCAATTTCAGTGCTTGTGATTGGTCTGTTCCTATTTGCTATTTCTTCCTGATTCAGTCTTGGCAGGTTGTGCATTTCCAAGAATTTGTCCATTTCTTCCAGGTTGTCCACTTTCCTGGCACAGAATTTCTTGCAGTAATCGCTCATGATCTTTTGTATTTCTGCAGTGTCAGTTGTTACTTCTCCTTTTTCATTTGTAATTCTATCGATCTGAGTCTTCTCCCTTTTTTCCTTGATGAGTCTGGCTAACGGTTTATCTATTTTGTTTATCTTCTCAAAGAGCCAGCTTTTAGTTCTATTGATCTTTGCTATCGTTGCCTTCATTTCTTTTTCATTTATTTCTGACCTGATCTTTATGATTTCTTTCCTTCCGCTAACGTTGGGGTTTTTTTGGTTCCTCTCTCTCTAATTGCTTTAGGCGCAAGGTTAGGTTGTGTATTCGAGATGTTTCCTGTCTCTTAAGGTGGGCTTGTGTTGCTATAAACGTCCCTCTTAGAACTGCTTTTGCTGCATCCCCTAGGTTTCGGGTCGTCGTGTCTCCAATGGCGTTTGTTTCTTGGTACTTTTTAAGAGCCTCTTTGATTTCTTCAGCGATCACTTCGTTATTAAGCAGTGTACTGTTTAGCCTCCGTGTGTCTGTATTTTTTACAGATCGTTTCCTGTAATTGATATCTAGTGTCATGGCGTCGTGGTTGGAAAAGATACTTGATGCAATTTCAGTTTTCTTAAATTTACCAAGGCTTGATTTGTGAGCCAAGCTATGAGCTATCCTGGAGGATGTTCCGTGAGCCCTTGAGAAAAATGTGTATTCGGTGGTTTTCGGATGGAGTGTCCTATAACTCTCAATTAAGGGCGTCTTGTCTAATGCATCATTTAAAGCTTGTGTTTCCTTATGTATTTTCATTTTGGATGATCTGTCCATGGGTGAAAGTGGGGCGTTAAAGTCCCCTGCTATGAATGTGTTACTGTCGATTTCCCCTTTTATGGCTGTTAGTATTTGCCTTATGTATTGAGGTGCTACTATGCTGGGTGCATAAACATTTACAATTGTATCTTCTCCTTGGATCGATCCCTTGATCATTCTGTAGTGTCCCTCTTTGTCTCTTCTAATAGCCTTTATTCTAAAGTCTGTATTGTCTGGTATGAGAATTGCTACTCCAGCTTTGTTTTGGTTTCCATATGCATGGACTATCTTTTTCCATCCCCTTACTTTCAGTCTGTATGTTTCTCCAGGTCAAAGTGGGTCTCTTGTAGACAGCACACACATGGGTCCGGTTTTTGTATCCATTCGGCCAGTCGGTGTCTTCTGGTGGGAGCATTTTAATCCATTTACCTTTAAGGTAATTATCGATATGTATGTTCCTGTTCCCATTTTCTTAATTTTTTTTTTTTTAACAGCATCTTTATTGGGGTATAGTTGCTTTACAACTGGTGTGTTAGTTTCTGCTTTACAACAAAGTGAATCAGTTATACATATACATATGTTCCCATATCTCTTCCCTCTTGCGTCTCCCTCCCTCCCACCCTCCCTACCCCACCCCTCCAGGCGGTCACAAAGCACTGAGCTGATATCCCTCTGCTCTGCGGCTGCTTCCCGCTAGCTATCTACCTCACGTTTGCCAGTGTATGTATATATGTCCATGCCTCTCTCACGCTTTGTCACAGCTCACCCTTCCCCCTCCCCATAGCCTCAAGTCCGTGCTCCAGTAGGTCTGTGTCTTTATTCCTGTCTTACCCCTAGGCTCTTCACGACATTTTCCCCCCTTAAATTCCCTATATATGTCTTTGTCTTTGCATACGGTCTTTGTCTTTCTCGTTCTGACTTACTTCACGCTGTATGACAGGCTCTAGGTCCATCCACCTCATTACAAACAGCTCGATTTCGTTTCTTCCTACGGCTGAGTAATAGTCCATTGTGTATATGTGCCACGTCTTCTTTGTCCGTTCATCCTATGATGGGCACCTAGGTCGTTCCCATCTCCGGGCTATTGTAGCGCCGCAATGAACATTTTGGTACATGACTCCTTTTGAATTACGGTCTTCTCAGGGTATATGCCCAGTAGTGGGACTGCTGAGTCATATGGTAGTTCTGGTTGTCGTTTTTTTAAGGAACCTCCATACTGTTCTCCATAGTGGCTGTACCAATTCACATTCCCACCAGCAGTGCAGGGGTGTTCCCTTTTCTCCACACCCTCTCCAGCTTTTATTGTTTCTAGATTCTTTTTGATGATGGCCATTCTGAGTGGTGTGAGATGATATCTCATTGTAGTTTTGATTTGCGGTTCCCTAATGATTAATGATGTCGAGCATTCTTTCATGTGTTTGTTGGCCGTCTGTAGATCTTCTTTGGAGAAATGTCTCTTTAGGGCTTCCCTGCCCATTTTTGGATCGGGTTGTGTGGTTTTTTTTTTTGTTATTGAGCTGCATGAGCTGCTCGTAAATTTTGGAGATTGATACTTTGTCAGTTGCTTCATTGGCAAATGTTTTCCCCCCACTCTGAAGGTTGCCTTTTGGTCTTGTTTATGATCTCCTTTGCTGTGCCAAAGCTTTGAAGTTTCATTAGGTCCCATTTGTTTCCTTTTGTTTTTAGTTCCAGTTCTCTAGCCGGTGGGTCAAAAAGGCTCTTGCGGTGATTTATGTTGTAGCGTGTCCTGCCTCTGTTTTCCCTCTAAGAGTGTGGTAGTTTCTGGCCCTACATTTAGGTCCTTAATCCATCTGAAGCTTATTTTTGTGTCTGGTGTTAGGGAGTGATCTAATCTCATACTTTTACATGTACCTGTCCAGTTTGCCCAGCACCACTTATTGAAGAGGCTGTCCTTTCTCCACTGTACATTCCTTCCTCCTTTATCAAAGACAAGGGGACCGTATATGTGCGTGGGTTTATCTCTGGGCTTTCCATCCTGCTCCACTGATCCTGCTCCATCTTTCTGTTTTGGTGCCAGTACCATACTGTCTTGAGTACTGTAGCTTTCTAGTATAGTCTGAAGTCAGGGAGCCTGATTCCTCCAGCTCCGTGTTTTGCGTTCGCCAAGATTGCTTTGGCCATTCGGGGTCTTTTGTGTTTTCATACAAACTGTGGCATTTTTTGTTCTAGTTCTGTGGAAAACGCCAGTGGCGGGTTGGTAGGGATTGCATCGAATCTGTAGCTTGCTTTGGGTAGTAGAGTCATTTTCACAATGTTGGTTGCTCCCATCCAAGAACATGGTCTATCTCGCCGTCTATTTGTATCAGCTTTAATTTCTTTCCACAGTGTCTTGTAAGTTATAAGATCTGCGTACAGCTCCTTTTGTCTCCTTAGGTAGGTTTACTCCTAGATATTTTATTCTTTTTGTTGCAATGGTAAGTGGGAGTGTTCTCTTGATTTCACTTTCAGATAGTTCCTCATTAGTGTAGAGGAATGCCAGAGATTTCTGTGCACTAAGTTTGTATCCTGCAACTTTACCAAATTCATTGATTAGCTCTAGTAGTTTTCTGGTGGCATCTTTAGGATTCTCTATGTATAGTCAGCATCATGTCATCTGCAAACAGTGACAGCTTTACTTCTTCTTTTCCGATTTGGAGTCCTTTCATTTCCTTTTCTTCTCTGATGGCTGTGGCCAAAACTTCCAAAACTATAGTGAGCAAGAGCGGTGAGAGTGGGAAACCTTGTCTTGTTCCTGATCTTCGTGGCACTGCTCTCAGTTTCTCACCATTGAGGATGACGTTGGCTGTGGGTTTGTCACACATGGCCTTTATTATGTTGAGGCACGTTCCCTCTACGCCTACTTTCTGCAGGGTTGTTAATCATAAATGGGTGCTGAATTTTGTCAAAAGCTTTCTCTGCATCTATTGAGATGATCCTATGGTTTTTCTCCTTCAATTTGTTAATGTGGCTTATCACATTGATTGCTTTGCGTATATTGAAGAATCCTTGCATTCCTGGAATAAAACCCCACTTGATCATGGTGTATGATCCTTTTTGAATGTGCCTGTCGGATTTTGTTTGCTAGTATTTTGTTGAGGATTTTTGCATCTACGGTCATCAGCGATACCGCCCTGCAGTTTTCTTTCTTTGTGACATCCGTGTCTGGTTTGGGTATCAAGTTGATGGTGGCCTCGAAGAACGAATTTGGGGGTGTTCCTCCCTCTGCTATATTTTGGAAGAGTTTGAGAAGGATAGGTGTTAGCCCTTCTCTAAATGTTTGATAGAATTCGCCTGTGAAGCCCTCTGGTCCTGGGCTCTTGTTTGTTGGAAGATTTTTAATCACAGTGTCAATTTCAGTGCTTGTGATTGGTCTGTTCCTATTTGCTATTTCTTCCTGATTCAGTCTTGGCAGGTTGTGCATTTCCAAGAATTTGTCCATTTCTTCCAGGTTGTCCACTTTCCTGGCACAGAATTTCTTGCAGTAATCGCTCATGATCTTTTGTATTTCTGCAGTGTCAGTTGTTACTTCTCCTTTTTCATTTGTAATTCTATCGATCTGAGTCTTCTCCCTTTTTTCCTTGATGAGTCTGGCTAACGGTTTATCTATTTTGTTTATCTTCTCAAAGAGCCAGCTTTTAGTTCTATTGATCTTTGCTATCGTTGCCTTCATTTCTTTTTCATTTATTTCTGACCTGATCTTTATGATTTCTTTCCTTCCGCTAACGTTGGGGTTTTTTTGGTTCCTCTCTCTCTAATTGCTTTAGGCGCAAGGTTAGGTTGTGTATTCGAGATGTTTCCTGTCTCTTAAGGTGGGCTTGTGTTGCTATAAACGTCCCTCTTAGAACTGCTTTTGCTGCATCCCCTAGGTTTCGGGTCGTCGTGTCTCCAATGGCGTTTGTTTCTTGGTACTTTTTAAGAGCCTCTTTGATTTCTTCAGCGATCACTTCGTTATTAAGCAGTGTACTGTTTAGCCTCCGTGTGTCTGTATTTTTTACAGATCCTTTCCTGTAATTGATATCTAGTGTCATGGCGTCGTGGTCGGAAAAGATACTTGATACAATTTCAGTTTTCTTAAATTTACCAAGGCTTGATTTGTGAGCCAAGCTATGAGCTATCCTGGAGGATGTTCCGTGAGCCCTTGAGAAAAATGTGTATTCGGTTGTTTTCGGATGGAGTGTCCTATAACTCTCAATTAAGGGCGTCTTGTCTAATGCATCATTTAAAGCTTGTGTTTCCTTATGTATTTTCATTTTGGATGATCTGTCCATGGGTGAAAGTGGGGCGTTAAAGTCCCCTGCTATGAATGTGTTACTGTCGATTTCCCCTTTTATGGCTGTTAGTATTTGCCTTATGTATTGAGGTGCTACTATGCTGGGTGCATAAACATTTACAATTGTATCTTCTCCTTGGATCGATCCCTTGATCATTCTGTAGTGTCCCTCTTTGTCTCTTCTAATAGCCTTTATTCTAAAGTCTGTATTGTCTGGTATGAGAATTGCTACTCCAGCTTTGTTTTGGTTTCCATATGCATGGACTATCTTTTTCCATCCCCTTACTTTCAGTCTGTATGTTTCTCCAGGTCAAAGTGGGTCTCTTGTAGACAGCACACACATGGGTCCGGTTTTTGTATCCATTCGGCCAGTCGGTGTCTTCTGGTGGGAGCATTTTAATCCATTTACCTTTAAGGTAATTATCGATATGTATGTTCCTGTTCCCATTTTCTTAATTTTTTTTTTTTAACAGCATCTTTATTGGGGTATAGTTGCTTTACAACTGGTGTGTTAGTTTCTGCTTTACAACAAAGTGAATCAGTTATACATATACATATGTTCCCATATCTCTTCCCTCTTGCGTCTCCCTCCCTCCCACCCTCCCTACCCCACCCCTCCAGGCGGTCACAAAGCACTGAGCTGATATCCCTCTGCTCTGCGGCTGCTTCCCGCTAGCTATCTACCTCACGTTTGCCAGTGTATGTATATATGTCCATGCCTCTCTCACGCTTTGTCACAGCTCACCCTTCCCCCTCCCCATAGCCTCAAGTCCGTGCTCCAGTAGGTCTGTGTCTTTATTCCTGTCTTACCCCTAGGCTCTTCACGACATTTTCCCCCCTTAAATTCCCTATATATGTCTTTGTCTTTGCATACGGTCTTTGTCTTTCTCGTTCTGACTTACTTCACGCTGTATGACAGGCTCTAGGTCCATCCACCTCATTACAAACAGCTCGATTTCGTTTCTTCCTACGGCTGAGTAATAGTCCATTGTGTATATGTGCCACGTCTTCTTTGTCCGTTCATCCTATGATGGGCACCTAGGTCGTTCCCATCTCCGGGCTATTGTAGCGCTGCAATGAACATTTTGGTACATGACTCCTTTTGAATTACGGTCTTCTCAGGGTATATGCCCAGTAGTGGGACTGCTGAGTCATATGGTAGTTCTGGTTGTCGTTTTTTTAAGGAACCTCCATACTGTTCTCCATAGTGGCTGTACCAATTCACATTCCCACCAGCAGTGCAGGGGTGTTCCCTTTTCTCCACACCCTCTCCAGCTTTTATTGTTTCTAGATTCTTTTTGATGATGGCCATTCTGAGTGGTGTGAGATGATATCTCATTGTAGTTTTGATTTGCGGTTCCCTAATGATTAATGATGTCGAGCATTCTTTCATGTGTTTGTTGGCCGTCTGTAGATCTTCTTTGGAGAAATGTCTCTTTAGGGCTTCCCTGCCCATTTTTGGATCGGGTTGTGTGGTTTTTTTTTTGTTATTGAGCTGCATGAGCTGCTCGTAAATTTTGGAGATTGATACTTTGTCAGTTGCTTCATTGGCAAATGTTTTCCCCCCACTCTGAAGGTTGCCTTTTGGTCTTGTTTATGATCTCCTTTGCTGTGCCAAAGCTTTGAAGTTTCATTAGGTCCCATTTGTTTCCTTTTGTTTTTAGTTCCAGTTCTCTAGCCGGTGGGTCAAAAAGGCTCTTGCGGTGATTTATGTCGTAGCGTGTCCTGCCTATGTTTTCCCTCTAAGAGTGTGGTAGTTTCTGGCCCTACATTTAGGTCCTTAATCCATCTGAAGCTTATTTTTGTGTCTGGTGTTAGGGAGTGATCTAATCTCATACTTTTACATGTACCTGTCCAGTTTGCCCAGCACCACTTATTGAAGAGGCTGTCCTTTCTCCACTGTACATTTCCTTCCTCCTTTATCAAAGACAAGGGGACCGTATATGTGCGTGGGTTTATCTCTGGGCTTTCCATCCTGCTCCACTGATCCTGCTCCATCTTTCTGTTTTGGTGCCAGTACCATACTGTCTTGAGTACTGTAGCTTTCTAGTATAGTCTGAAGTCAGGGAGCCTGATTCCTCCAGCTCCGTGTTTTGCGTTCGCCAAGATTGCTTTGGCCATTCGGGGTCTTTTGTGTTTTCATACAAACTGTGGCATTTTTTGTTCTAGTTCTGTGGAAAACGCCAGTGGCGGGTTGGTAGGGATTGCATCGAATCTGTAGCTTGCTTTGGGTAGTAGAGTCTCATAAATGGGTGCTGAATTTTGTCAAAAGCTTTCTCTGCATCTATTGAGATGATCCTATGGTTTTTCTCCTTCAATTTGTTAATGTGGCTTATCACATTGATTGCTTTGCGTATATTGAAGAATCCTTGCATTCCTGGAATAAAACCCCACTTGATCATGGTGTATGATCCTTTTTGAATGTGCCTGTCGGATTTTGTTTGCTAGTATTTTGTTGAGGATTTTTGCATCTACGGTCATCAGCGATACCGCCCTGCAGTTTTCTTTCTTTGTGACATCCGTGTCTGGTTTGGGTATCAAGTTGATGGTGGCCTCGAAGAACGAATTTGGGGGTGTTCCTCCCTCTGCTATATTTTGGAAGAGTTTGAGAAGGATAGGTGTTAGCCCTTCTCTAAATGTTTGATAGAATTCGCCTGTGAAGCCCTCTGGTCCTGGGCTCTTGTTTGTTGGAAGATTTTTAATCACAGTGTCAATTTCAGTGCTTGTGATTGGTCTGTTCCTATTTGCTATTTCTTCCTGATTCAGTCTTGGCAGGTTGTGCATTTCCAAGAATTTGTCCATTTCTTCCAGGTTGTCCACTTTCCTGGCACAGAATTTCTTGCAGTAATCGCTCATGATCTTTTGTATTTCTGCAGTGTCAGTTGTTACTTCTCCTTTTTCATTTGTAATTCTATCGATCTGAGTCTTCTCCCTTTTTTCCTTGATGAGTCTGGCTAACGGTTTATCTATTTTGTTTATCTTCTCAAAGAGCCAGCTTTTAGTTCTATTGATCTTTGCTATCGTTGCCTTCATTTCTTTTTCATTTATTTCTGACCTGATCTTTATGATTTCTTTCCTTCCGCTAACGTTGGGGTTTTTTTGGTTCCTCTCTCTCTAATTGCTTTAGGCGCAAGGTTAGGTTGTGTATTCGAGATGTTTCCTGTCTCTTAAGGTGGGCTTGTGTTGCTATAAACGTCCCTCTTAGAACTGCTTTTGCTGCATCCCCTAGGTTTCGGGTCGTCGTGTCTCCAATGGCGTTTGTTTCTTGGTACTTTTTAAGAGCCTCTTTGATTTCTTCAGCGATCACTTCGTTATTAAGCAGTGTACTGTTTAGCCTCCGTGTGTCTGTATTTTTTACAGATCCTTTCCTGTAATTGATATCTAGTGTCATGGCGTCGTGGTCGGAAAAGATACTTGATACAATTTCAGTTTTCTTAAATTTACCAAGGCTTGATTTGTGAGCCAAGCTATGAGCTATCCTGGAGGATGTTCCGTGAGCCCTTGAGAAAAATGTGTATTCGGTGGTTTTCGGATGGAGTGTCCTATAACTCTCAATTAAGGGCGTCTTGTCTAATGCATCATTTAAAGCTTGTGTTTCCTTATGTATTTTCATTTTGGATGATCTGTCCATGGGTGAAAGTGGGGCGTTAAAGTCCCCTGCTATGAATGTGTTACTGTCGATTTCCCCTTTTATGGCTGTTAGTATTTGCCTTATGTATTGAGGTGCTACTATGCTGGGTGCATAAACATTTACAATTGTATCTTCTCCTTGGATCGATCCCTTGATCATTCTGTAGTGTCCCTCTTTGTCTCTTCTAATAGCCTTTATTCTAAAGTCTGTATTGTCTGGTATGAGAATTGCTACTCCAGCTTTGTTTTGGTTTCCATATGCATGGACTATCTTTTTCCATCCCCTTACTTTCAGTCTGTATGTTTCTCCAGGTCAAAGTGGGTCTCTTGTAGACAGCACACACATGGGTCCGGTTTTTGTATCCATTCGGCCAGTCGGTGTCTTCTGGTGGGAGCATTTTAATCCATTTACCTTTAAGGTAATTATCGATATGTATGTTCCTGTTCCCATTTTCTTAATTTTTTTTTTTTTAACAGCATCTTTATTGGGGTATAGTTGCTTTACAACTGGTGTGTTAGTTTCTGCTTTACAACAAAGTGAATCAGTTATACATATACATATGTTCCCATATCTCTTCCCTCTTGCGTCTCCCTCCCTCCCACCCTCCCTACCCCACCCCTCCAGGCGGTCACAAAGCACTGAGCTGATATCCCTCTGCTCTGCGGCTGCTTCCCGCTAGCTATCTACCTCACGTTTGCCAGTGTATGTATATATGTCCATGCCTCTCTCACGCTTTGTCACAGCTCACCCTTCCCCCTCCCCATAGCCTCAAGTCCGTGCTCCAGTAGGTCTGTGTCTTTATTCCTGTCTTACCCCTAGGCTCTTCACGACATTTTCCCCCCTTAAATTCCCTATATATGTCTTTGTCTTTGCATACGGTCTTTGTCTTTCTCGTTCTGACTTACTTCACGCTGTATGACAGGCTCTAGGTCCATCCACCTCATTACAAACAGCTCGATTTCGTTTCTTCCTACGGCTGAGTAATAGTCCATTGTGTATATGTGCCACGTCTTCTTTGTCCGTTCATCCTATGATGGGCACCTAGGTCGTTCCCATCTCCGGGCTATTGTAGCGCCGCAATGAACATTTTGGTACATGACTCCTTTTGAATTACGGTCTTCTCAGGGTATATGCCCAGTAGTGGGACTGCTGAGTCATATGGTAGTTCTGGTTGTCGTTTTTTTAAGGAACCTCCATACTGTTCTCCATAGTGGCTGTACCAATTCACATTCCCACCAGCAGTGCAGGGGTGTTCCCTTTTCTCCACACCCTCTCCAGCTTTTATTGTTTCTAGATTCTTTTTGATGATGGCCATTCTGAGTGGTGTGAGATGATATCTCATTGTAGTTTTGATTTGCGGTTCCCTAATGATTAATGATGTCGAGCATTCTTTCATGTGTTTGTTGGCCGTCTGTAGATCTTCTTTGGAGAAATGTCTCTTTAGGGCTTCCCTGCCCATTTTTGGATCGGGTTGTGTGGTTTTTTTTTTGTTATTGAGCTGCATGAGCTGCTCGTAAATTTTGGAGATTGATACTTTGTCAGTTGCTTCATTGGCAAATGTTTTCCCCCCACTCTGAAGGTTGCCTTTTGGTCTTGTTTATGATCTCCTTTGCTGTGCCAAAGCTTTGAAGTTTCATTAGGTCCCATTTGTTTCCTTTTGTTTTTAGTTCCAGTTCTCTAGCCGGTGGGTCAAAAAGGCTCTTGCGGTGATTTATGTCGTAGCGTGTCCTGCCTATGTTTTCCCTCTAAGAGTGTGGTAGTTTCTGGCCCTACATTTAGGTCCTTAATCCATCTGAAGCTTATTTTTGTGTCTGGTGTTAGGGAGTGATCTAATCTCATACTTTTACATGTACCTGTCCAGTTTGCCCAGCACCACTTATTGAAGAGGCTGTCCTTTCTCCACTGTACATTTCCTTCCTCCTTTATCAAAGACAAGGGGACCGTATATGTGCGTGGGTTTATCTCTGGGCTTTCCATCCTGCTCCACTGATCCTGCTCCATCTTTCTGTTTTGGTGCCAGTACCTTACTGTCTTGAGTACTGTAGCTTTCTAGTATAGTCTGAAGTCAGGGAGCCTGATTCCTCCAGCTCCGTGTTTTGCGTTCGCCAAGATTGCTTTGGCCATTCGGGGTCTTTTGTGTTTTCATACAAACTGTGGCATTTTTTGTTCTAGTTCTGTGGAAAACGCCAGTGGCGGGTTGGTAGGGATTGCATCGAATCTGTAGCTTGCTTTGGGTAGTAGAGTCTCATAAATGGGTGCTGAATTTTGTCAAAAGCTTTCTCTGCATCTATTGAGATGATCCTATGGTTTTTCTCCTTCAATTTGTTAATGTGGCTTATCACATTGATTGCTTTGCGTATATTGAAGAATCCTTGCATTCCTGGAATAAAACCCCACTTGATCATGGTGTATGATCCTTTTTGAATGTGCCTGTCGGATTTTGTTTGCTAGTAGTTTGTTGAGGATTTTTGCATCTACGGTCATCAGCGATACCGCCCTGCAGTTTTCTTTCTTTGTGACATCCGTGTCTGGTTTGGGTATCAAGTTGATGGTGGCCTCGAAGAACGAATTTGGGGGTGTTCCTCCCTCTGCTATATTTTGGAAGAGTTTGAGAAGGATAGGTGTTAGCCCTTCTCTAAATGTTTGATAGAATTCGCCTGTGAAGCCCTCTGGTCCTGGGCTCTTGTTTGTTGGAAGATTTTTAATCACAGTGTCAATTTCAGTGCTTGTGATTGGTCTGTTCCTATTTGCTATTTCTTCCTGATTCAGTCTTGGCAGGTTGTGCATTTCCAAGAATTTGTCCATTTCTTCCAGGTTGTCCACTTTCCTGGCACAGAATTTCTTGCAGTAATCGCTCATGATCTTTTGTATTTCTGCAGTGTCAGTTGTTACTTCTCCTTTTTCATTTGTAATTCTATCGATCTGAGTCTTCTCCCTTTTTTCCTTGATGAGTCTGGCTAACGGTTTATCTATTTTGTTTATCTTCTCAAAGAGCCAGCTTTTAGTTCTATTGATCTTTGCTATCGTTGCCTTCATTTCTTTTTCATTTATTTCTGACCTGATCTTTATGATTTCTTTCCTTCCGCTAACGTTGGGGTTTTTTTGGTTCCTCTCTCTCTAATTGCTTTAGGCGCAAGGTTAGGTTGTGTATTCGAGATGTTTCCTGTCTCTTAAGGTGGGCTTGTGTTGCTATAAACGTCCCTCTTAGAACTGCTTTTGCTGCATCCCCTAGGTTTCGGGTCGTCGTGTCTCCAATGGCGTTTGTTTCTTGGTACTTTTTAAGAGCCTCTTTGATTTCTTCAGCGATCACTTCGTTATTAAGCAGTGTACTGTTTAGCCTCCGTGTGTCTGTATTTTTTACAGATCCTTTCCTGTAATTGATATCTAGTGTCATGGCGTCGTGGTCGGAAAAGATACTTGATACAATTTCAGTTTTCTTAAATTTACCAAGGCTTGATTTGTGAGCCAAGCTATGAGCTATCCTGGAGGATGTTCCGTGAGCCCTTGAGAAAAATGTGTATTCGGTGGTTTTCGGATGGAGTGTCCTATAACTCTCAATTAAGGGCGTCTTGTCTAATGCATCATTTAAAGCTTGTGTTTCCTTATGTATTTTCATTTTGGATGATCTGTCCATGGGTGAAAGTGGGGCGTTAAAGTCCCCTGCTATGAATGTGTTACTGTCGATTTCCCCTTTTATGGCTGTTAGTATTTGCCTTATGTATTGAGGTGCTACTATGCTGGGTGCATAAACATTTACAATTGTATCTTCTCCTTGGATCGATCCCTTGATCATTCTGTAGTGTCCCTCTTTGTCTCTTCTAATAGCCTTTATTCTAAAGTCTGTATTGTCTGGTATGAGAATTGCTACTCCAGCTTTGTTTTGGTTTCCATATGCATGGACTATCTTTTTCCATCCCCTTACTTTCAGTCTGTATGTTTCTCCAGGTCAAAGTGGGTCTCTTGTAGACAGCACACACATGGGTCCGGTTTTTGTATCCATTCGGCCAGTCGGTGTCTTCTGGTGGGAGCATTTTAATCCATTTACCTTTAAGGTAATTATCGATATGTATGTTCCTGTTCCCATTTTCTTAATTTTTTTTTTTTTAACAGCATCTTTATTGGGGTATAGTTGCTTTACAACTGGTGTGTTAGTTTCTGCTTTACAACAAAGTGAATCAGTTATACATATACATATGTTCCCATATCTCTTCCCTCTTGCGTCTCCCTCCCTCCCACCCTCCCTACCCCACCCCTCCAGGCGGTCACAAAGCACTGAGCTGATATCCCTCTGCTCTGCGGCTGCTTCCCGCTAGCTATCTACCTCACGTTTGCCAGTGTATGTATATATGTCCATGCCTCTCTCACGCTTTGTCACAGCTCACCCTTCCCCCTCCCCATAGCCTCAAGTCCGTGCTCCAGTAGGTCTGTGTCTTTATTCCTGTCTTACCCCTAGGCTCTTCACGACATTTTCCCCCCTTAAATTCCCTATATATGTCTTTGTCTTTGCATACGGTCTTTGTCTTTCTCGTTCTGACTTACTTCACGCTGTATGACAGGCTCTAGGTCCATCCACCTCATTACAAACAGCTCGATTTCGTTTCTTCCTACGGCTGAGTAATAGTCCATTGTGTATATGTGCCACGTCTTCTTTGTCCGTTCATCCTATGATGGGCACCTAGGTCGTTCCCATCTCCGGGCTATTGTAGCGCTGCAATGAACATTTTGGTACATGACTCCTTTTGAATTACGGTCTTCTCAGGGTATATGCCCAGTAGTGGGACTGCTGAGTCATATGGTAGTTCTGGTTGTCGTTTTTTTAAGGAACCTCCATACTGTTCTCCATAGTGGCTGTACCAATTCACATTCCCACCAGCAGTGCAGGGGTGTTCCCTTTTCTCCACACCCTCTCCAGCTTATATTGTTTCTAGATTCTTTTTGATGATGGCCATTCTGAGTGGTGTGAGATGATATCTCATTGTAGTTTTGATTTGCGGTTCCCTAATGATTAATGATGTCGAGCATTCTTTCATGTGTTTGTTGGCCGTCTGTAGATCTTCTTTGGAGAAATGTCTCTTTAGGGCTTCCCTGCCCATTTTTGGATCGGGTTGTGTGGTTTTTTTTTTTGTTATTGAGCTGCATGAGCTGCTCGTAAATTTTGGAGATTGATACTTTGTCAGTTGCTTCATTGGCAAATGTTTTCCCCCCACTCTGAAGGTTGCCTTTTGGTCTTGTTTATGATCTCCTTTGCTGTGCCAAAGCTTTGAAGTTTCATTAGGTCCCATTTGTTTCC
Organism: Pseudorca crassidens; assembly: GCF_039906515.1. Lineage (NCBI taxonomy): Eukaryota > Metazoa > Chordata > Mammalia > Artiodactyla > Delphinidae > Pseudorca > Pseudorca crassidens. The sequence goes on from NC_090297.1 coordinate 154,856,315, forward strand.
TTTTGTTTTTAGTTCCAGTTCTCTAGCCGGTGGGTCAAAAAGGCTCTTGCGGTGATTTATGTCGTAGCGTGTCCTGCCTATGTTTTCCCTCGAAGAGTGTGGTAGTTTCTGGCCCTACATTTAGGTCCTTAATCCATCTGAAGCTTATTTTTGTGTCTGGTGTTAGGGAGTGATCTAATCTCATACTTTTACATGTACCTGTCCAGTTTGCCCAGCACCACTTATTGAAGAGGCTGTCCTTTCTCCACTGTACATTTCCTTCCTCCTTTATCAAAGACAAGGGGACCGTATATGTGCGTGGGTTTATCTCTGGGCTTTCCATCCTGCTCCACTGATCCTGCTCCATCTTTCTGTTTTGGTGCCAGTACCATACTGTCTTGAGTACTGTAGCTTTCTAGTATAGTCTGAAGTCAGGGAGCCTGATTCCTCCAGCTCCGTGTTTTGCGTTCGCCAAGATTGCTTTGGCCATTCGGGGTCTTTTGTGTTTTCATACAAACTGTGGCATTTTTTGTTCTAGTTCTGTGGAAAACGCCAGTGGCGGGTTGGTAGGGATTGCATCGAATCTGTAGCTTGCTTTGGGTAGTAGAGTCTCATAAATGGGTGCTGAATTTTGTCAAAAGCTTTCTCTGCATCTATTGAGATGATCCTATGGTTTTTCTCCTTCAATTTGTTAATGTGGCTTATCACATTGATTGCTTTGCGTATATTGAAGAATCCTTGCATTCCTGGAATAAAACCCCACTTGATCATGGTGTATGATCCTTTTTGAATGTGCCTGTCGGATTTTGTTTGCTAGTAGTTTGTTGAGGATTTTTGCATCTACGGTCATCAGCGATACCGCCCTGCAGTTTTCTTTCTTTGTGACATCCGTGTCTGGTTTGGGTATCAAGTTGATGGTGGCCTCGAAGAACGAATTTGGGGGTGTTCCTCCCTCTGCTATATTTTGGAAGAGTTTGAGAAGGATAGGTGTTAGCCCTTCTCTAAATGTTTGATAGAATTCGCCTGTGAAGCCCTCTGGTCCTGGGCTCTTGTTTGTTGGAAGATTTTTAATCACAGTGTCAATTTCAGTGCTTGTGATTGGTCTGTTCCTATTTGCTATTTCTTCCTGATTCAGTCTTGGCAGGTTGTGCATTTCCAAGAATTTGTCCATTTCTTCCAGGTTGTCCACTTTCCTGGCACAGAATTTCTTGCAGTAATCGCTCATGATCTTTTGTATTTCTGCAGTGTCAGTTGTTACTTCTCCTTTTTCATTTGTAATTCTATCGATCTGAGTCTTCTCCCTTTTTTCCTTGATGAGTCTGGCTAACGGTTTATCTATTTTGTTTATCTTCTCAAAGAGCCAGCTTTTAGTTCTATTGATCTTTGCTATCGTTGCCTTCATTTCTTTTTCATTTATTTCTGACCTGATCTTTATGATTTCTTTCCTTCCGCTAACGTTGGGGTTTTTTTGGTTCCTCTCTCTCTAATTGCTTTAGGCGCAAGGTTAGGTTGTGTATTCGAGATGTTTCCTGTCTCTTAAGGTGGGCTTGTGTTGCTATAAACGTCCCTCTTAGAACTGCTTTTGCTGCATCCCCTAGGTTTCGGGTCGTCGTGTCTCCAATGGCGTTTGTTTCTTGGTACTTTTTAAGAGCCTCTTTGATTTCTTCAGCGGTCACTTCGTTATTAAGCAGTGTACTGTTTAGCCTCCGTGTGTCTGTATTTTTTACAGATCCTTTCCTGTAATTGATATCTAGTGTCATGGCGTCGTGGTCGGAAAAGATACTTGATACAATTTCAGTTTTCTTAAATTTACCAAGGCTTGATTTGTGAGCCAAGCTATGAGCTATCCTGGAGGATGTTCCGTGAGCCCTTGAGAAAAATGTGTATTCGGTGGTTTTCGGATGGAGTGTCCTATAACTCTCAATTAAGGGCGTCTTGTCTAATGCATCATTTAAAGCTTGTGTTTCCTTATGTATTTTCATTTTGGATGATCTGTCCATGGGTGAAAGTGGGGCGTTAAAGTCCCCTGCTATGAATGTGTTACTGTCGATTTCCCCTTTTATGGCTGTTAGTATTTGCCTTATGTATTGAGGTGCTACTATGCTGGGTGCATAAACATTTACAATTGTATCTTCTCCTTGGATCGATCCCTTGATCATTCTGTAGTGTCCCTCTTTGTCTCTTCTAATAGCCTTTATTCTAAAGTCTGTATTGTCTGGTATGAGAATTGCTACTCCAGCTTTGTTTTGGTTTCCATATGCATGGACTATCTTTTTCCATCCCCTTACTTTCAGTCTGTATGTTTCTCCAGGTCAAAGTGGGTCTCTTGTAGACAGCACACACATGGGTCCGGTTTTTGTATCCATTCGGCCAGTCGGTGTCTTCTGGTGGGAGCATTTTAATCCATTTACCTTTAAGGTAATTATCGATATGTATGTTCCTGTTCCCATTTTCTTAATTTTTTTTTTTTAACAGCATCTTTATTGGGGTATAGTTGCTTTACAACTGGTGTGTTAGTTTCTGCTTTACAACAAAGTGAATCAGTTATACATATACATATGTTCCCATATCTCTTCCCTCTTGCGTCTCCCTCCCTCCCACCCTCCCTACCCCACCCCTCCAGGCGGTCACAAAGCACTGAGCTGATATCCCTCTGCTCTGCGGCTGCTTCCCGCTAGCTATCTACCTCACGTTTGCCAGTGTATGTATATATGTCCATGCCTCTCTCACGCTTTGTCACAGCTCACCCTTCCCCCTCCCCATAGCCTCAAGTCCGTGCTCCAGTAGGTCTGTGTCTTTATTCCTGTCTTACCCCTAGGCTCTTCACGACATTTTCCCCCCTTAAATTCCCTATATATGTCTTTGTCTTTGCATACGGTCTTTGTCTTTCTCGTTCTGACTTACTTCACGCTGTATGACAGGCTCTAGGTCCATCCACCTCATTACAAACAGCTCGATTTCGTTTCTTCCTACGGCTGAGTAATAGTCCATTGTGTATATGTGCCACGTCTTCTTTGTCCGTTCATCCTATGATGGGCACCTAGGTCGTTCCCATCTCCGGGCTATTGTAGCGCTGCAATGAACATTTTGGTACATGACTCCTTTTGAATTACGGTCTTCTCAGGGTATATGCCCAGTAGTGGGACTGCTGAGTCATATGGTAGTTCTGGTTGTCGTTTTTTTAAGGAACCTCCATACTGTTCTCCATAGTGGCTGTACCAATTCACATTCCCACCAGCAGTGCAGGGGTGTTCCCTTTTCTCCACACCCTCTCCAGCTTATATTGTTTCTAGATTCTTTTTGATGATGGCCATTCTGAGTGGTGTGAGATGATATCTCATTGTAGTTTTGATTTGCGGTTCCCTAATGATTAATGATGTCGAGCATTCTTTCATGTGTTTGTTGGCCGTCTGTAGATCTTCTTTGGAGAAATGTCTCTTTAGGGCTTCCCTGCCCATTTTTGGATCGGGTTGTGTGGTTTTTTTTTTTGTTATTGAGCTGCATGAGCTGCTCGTAAATTTTGGAGATTGATACTTTGTCAGTTGCTTCATTGGCAAATGTTTTCCCCCCACTCTGAAGGTTGCCTTTTGGTCTTGTTTATGATCTCCTTTGCTGTGCCAAAGCTTTGAAGTTTCATTAGGTCCCATTTGTTTCCTTTTGTTTTTAGTTCCAGTTCTCTAGCCGGTGGGTCAAAAAGGCTCTTGCGGTGATTTATGTCGTAGCGTGTCCTGCCTATGTTTTCCCTCGAAGAGTGTGGTAGTTTCTGGCCCTACATTTAGGTCCTTAATCCATCTGAAGCTTATTTTTGTGTCTGGTGTTAGGGAGTGATCTAATCTCATACTTTTACATGTACCTGTCCAGTTTGCCCAGCACCACTTATTGAAGAGGCTGTCCTTTCTCCACTGTACATTTCCTTCCTCCTTTATCAAAGACAAGGGGACCGTATATGTGCGTGGGTTTATCTCTGGGCTTTCCATCCTGCTCCACTGATCCTGCTCCATCTTTCTGTTTTGGTGCCAGTACCATACTGTCTTGAGTACTGTAGCTTTCTAGTATAGTCTGAAGTCAGGGAGCCTGATTCCTCCAGCTCCGTGTTTTGCGTTCGCCAAGATTGCTTTGGCCATTCGGGGTCTTTTGTGTTTTCATACAAACTGTGGCATTTTTTGTTCTAGTTCTGTGGAAAACGCCAGTGGCGGGTTGGTAGGGATTGCATCGAATCTGTAGCTTGCTTTGGGTAGTAGAGTCTCATAAATGGGTGCTGAATTTTGTCAAAAGCTTTCTCTGCATCTATTGAGATGATCCTATGGTTTTTCTCCTTCAATTTGTTAATGTGGCTTATCACATTGATTGCTTTGCGTATATTGAAGAATCCTTGCATTCCTGGAATAAAACCCCACTTGATCATGGTGTATGATCCTTTTTGAATGTGCCTGTCGGATTTTGTTTGCTAGTAGTTTGTTGAGGATTTTTGCATCTACGGTCATCAGCGATACCGCCCTGCAGTTTTCTTTCTTTGTGACATCCGTGTCTGGTTTGGGTATCAAGTTGATGGTGGCCTCGAAGAACGAATTTGGGGGTGTTCCTCCCTCTGCTATATTTTGGAAGAGTTTGAGAAGGATAGGTGTTAGCCCTTCTCTAAATGTTTGATAGAATTCGCCTGTGAAGCCCTCTGGTCCTGGGCTCTTGTTTGTTGGAAGATTTTTAATCACAGTGTCAATTTCAGTGCTTGTGATTGGTCTGTTCCTATTTGCTATTTCTTCCTGATTCAGTCTTGGCAGGTTGTGCATTTCCAAGAATTTGTCCATTTCTTCCAGGTTGTCCACTTTCCTGGCACAGAATTTCTTGCAGTAATCGCTCATGATCTTTTGTATTTCTGCAGTGTCAGTTGTTACTTCTCCTTTTTCATTTGTAATTCTATCGATCTGAGTCTTCTCCCTTTTTTCCTTGATGAGTCTGGCTAACGGTTTATCTATTTTGTTTATCTTCTCAAAGAGCCAGCTTTTAGTTCTATTGATCTTTGCTATCGTTGCCTTCATTTCTTTTTCATTTATTTCTGACCTGATCTTTATGATTTCTTTCCTTCCGCTAACGTTGGGGTTTTTTTGGTTCCTCTCTCTCTAATTGCTTTAGGCGCAAGGTTAGGTTGTGTATTCGAGATGTTTCCTGTCTCTTAAGGTGGGCTTGTGTTGCTATAAACGTCCCTCTTAGAACTGCTTTTGCTGCATCCCCTAGGTTTCGGGTCGTCGTGTCTCCAATGGCGTTTGTTTCTTGGTACTTTTTAAGAGCCTCTTTGATTTCTTCAGCGGTCACTTCGTTATTAAGCAGTGTACTGTTTAGCCTCCGTGTGTCTGTATTTTTTACAGATCCTTTCCTGTAATTGATATCTAGTGTCATGGCGTCGTGGTCGGAAAAGATACTTGATACAATTTCAGTTTTCTTAAATTTACCAAGGCTTGATTTGTGAGCCAAGCTATGAGCTATCCTGGAGGATGTTCCGTGAGCCCTTGAGAAAAATGTGTATTCGGTGGTTTTCGGATGGAGTGTCCTATAACTCTCAATTAAGGGCGTCTTGTCTAATGCATCATTTAAAGCTTGTGTTTCCTTATGTATTTTCATTTTGGATGATCTGTCCATGGGTGAAAGTGGGGCGTTAAAGTCCCCTGCTATGAATGTGTTACTGTCGATTTCCCCTTTTATGGCTGTTAGTATTTGCCTTATGTATTGAGGTGCTACTATGCTGGGTGCATAAACATTTACAATTGTATCTTCTCCTTGGATCGATCCCTTGATCATTCTGTAGTGTCCCTCTTTGTCTCTTCTAATAGCCTTTATTCTAAAGTCTGTATTGTCTGGTATGAGAATTGCTACTCCAGCTTTGTTTTGGTTTCCATATGCATGGACTATCTTTTTCCATCCCCTTACTTTCAGTCTGTATGTTTCTCCAGGTCAAAGTGGGTCTCTTGTAGACAGCACACACATGGGTCCGGTTTTTGTATCCATTCGGCCAGTCGGTGTCTTCTGGTGGGAGCATTTTAATCCATTTACCTTTAAGGTAATTATCGATATGTATGTTCCTGTTCCCATTTTCTTAATTTTTTTTTTTAACAGCATCTTTATTGGGGTATAGTTGCTTTACAACTGGTGTGTTAGTTTCTGCTTTACAACAAAGTGAATCAGTTATACATATACATATGTTCCCATATCTCTTCCCTCTTGCGTCTCCCTCCCTCCCACCCTCCCTACCCCACCCCTCCAGGCGGTCACAAAGCACTGAGCTGATATCCCTCTGCTCTGCGGCTGCTTCCCGCTAGCTATCTACCTCACGTTTGCCAGTGTATGTATATATGTCCATGCCTCTCTCACGCTTTGTCACAGCTCACCCTTCCCCCTCCCCATAGCCTCAAGTCCGTGCTCCAGTAGGTCTGTGTCTTTATTCCTGTCTTACCCCTAGGCTCTTCACGACATTTTCCCCCCTTAAATTCCCTATATATGTCTTTGTCTTTGCATACGGTCTTTGTCTTTCTCGTTCTGACTTACTTCACGCTGTATGACAGGCTCTAGGTCCATCCACCTCATTACAAACAGCTCGATTTCGTTTCTTCCTACGGCTGAGTAATAGTCCATTGTGTATATGTGCCACGTCTTCTTTGTCCGTTCATCCTATGATGGGCACCTAGGTCGTTCCCATCTCCGGGCTATTGTAGCGCTGCAATGAACATTTTGGTACATGACTCCTTTTGAATTACGGTCTTCTCAGGGTATATGCCCAGTAGTGGGACTGCTGAGTCATATGGTAGTTCTGGTTGTCGTTTTTTTAAGGAACCTCCATACTGTTCTCCATAGTGGCTGTACCAATTCACATTCCCACCAGCAGTGCAGGGGTGTTCCCTTTTCTCCACACCCTCTCCAGCTTATATTGTTTCTAGATTCTTTTTGATGATGGCCATTCTGAGTGGTGTGAGATGATATCTCATTGTAGTTTTGATTTGCGGTTCCCTAATGATTAATGATGTCGAGCATTCTTTCATGTGTTTGTTGGCCGTCTGTAGATCTTCTTTGGAGAAATGTCTCTTTAGGGCTTCCCTGCCCATTTTTGGATCGGGTTGTGTGGTTTTTTTTTTTTTGTTATTGAGCTGCATGAGCTGCTCGTAAATTTTGGAGATTGATACTTTGTCAGTTGCTTCATTGGCAAATGTTTTCCCCCCACTCTGAAGGTTGCCTTTTGGTCTTGTTTATGATCTCCTTTGCTGTGCCAAAGCTTTGAAGTTTCATTAGGTCCCATTTGTTTCCTTTTGTTTTTAGTTCCAGTTCTCTAGCCGGTGGGTCAAAAAGGCTCTTGCGGTGATTTATGTCGTAGCGTGTCCTGCCTATGTTTTCCCTCGAAGAGTGTGGTAGTTTCTGGCCCTACATTTAGGTCCTTAATCCATCTGAAGCTTATTTTTGTGTCTGGTGTTAGGGAGTGATCTAATCTCATACTTTTACATGTACCTGTCCAGTTTGCCCAGCACCACTTATTGAAGAGGCTGTCCTTTCTCCACTGTACATTTCCTTCCTCCTTTATCAAAGACAAGGGGACCGTATATGTGCGTGGGTTTATCTCTGGGCTTTCCATCCTGCTCCACTGATCCTGCTCCATCTTTCTGTTTTGGTGCCAGTACCATACTGTCTTGAGTACTGTAGCTTTCTAGTATAGTCTGAAGTCAGGGAGCCTGATTCCTCCAGCTCCGTGTTTTGCGTTCGCCAAGATTGCTTTGGCCATTCGGGGTCTTTTGTGTTTTCATACAAACTGTGGCATTTTTTGTTCTAGTTCTGTGGAAAACGCCAGTGGCGGGTTGGTAGGGATTGCATCGAATCTGTAGCTTGCTTTGGGTAGTAGAGTCATTTTCACAATGTTGGTTGCTCCCATCCAAGAACATGGTCTATCTCGCCGTCTATTTGTATCAGCTTTAATTTCTTTCCACAGTGTCTTGTAAGTTATAAGATCTGCGTACAGCTCCTTTTGTCTCCTTAGGTAGGTTTACTCCTAGATATTTTATTCTTTTTGTTGCAATGGTAAGTGGGAGTGTTCTCTTGATTTCACTTTCAGATAGTTCCTCATTAGTGTAGAGGAATGCCAGAGATTTCTGTGCACTAAGTTTGTATCCTGCAACTTTACCAAATTCATTGATTAGCTCTAGTAGTTTTCTGGTGGCATCTTTAGGATTCTCTATGTATAGTCAGCATCATGTCATCTGCAAACAGTGACAGCTTTACTTCTTCTTTTCCGATTTGGAGTCCTTTCATTTCCTTTTCTTCTCTGATGGCTGTGGCCAAAACTTCCAAAACTATAGTGAGCAAGAGCGGTGAGAGTGGGAAACCTTGTCTTGTTCCTGATCTTCGTGGCACTGCTCTCAGTTTCTCACCATTGAGGATGACGTTGGCTGTGGGTTTGTCACACATGGCCTTTATTACGTTGAGGCACGTTCCCTCTACGCCTACTTTCTGCAGGGTTGTTAATCATAAATGGGTGCTGAATTTTGTCAAAAGCTTTCTCTGCATCTATTGAGATGATCCTATGGTTTTTCTCCTTCAATTTGTTAATGTGGCTTATCACATTGATTGCTTTGCGTATATTGAAGAATCCTTGCATTCCTGGAATAAAACCCCACTTGATCATGGTGTATGATCCTTTTTGAATGTGCCTGTCGGATTTTGTTTGCTAGTAGTTTGTTGAGGATTTTTGCATCTACGGTCATCAGCGATACCGCCCTGCAGTTTTCTTTCTTTGTGACATCCGTGTCTGGTTTGGGTATCAAGTTGATGGTGGCCTCGAAGAACGAATTTGGGGGTGTTCCTCCCTCTGCTATATTTTGGAAGAGTTTGAGAAGGATAGGTGTTAGCCCTTCTCTAAATGTTTGATAGAATTCGCCTGTGAAGCCCTCTGGTCCTGGGCTCTTGTTTGTTGGAAGATTTTTAATCACAGTGTCAATTTCAGTGCTTGTGATTGGTCTGTTCCTATTTGCTATTTCTTCCTGATTCAGTCTTGGCAGGTTGTGCATTTCCAAGAATTTGTCCATTTCTTCCAGGTTGTCCACTTTCCTGGCACAGAATTTCTTGCAGTAATCGCTCATGATCTTTTGTATTTCTGCAGTGTCAGTTGTTACTTCTCCTTTTTCATTTGTAATTCTATCGATCTGAGTCTTCTCCCTTTTTTCCTTGATGAGTCTGGCTAACGGTTTATCTATTTTGTTTATCTTCTCAAAGAGCCAGCTTTTAGTTCTATTGATCTTTGCTATCGTTGCCTTCATTTCTTTTTCATTTATTTCTGACCTGATCTTTATGATTTCTTTCCTTCCGCTAACGTTGGGGTTTTTTTGGTTCCTCTCTCTCTAATTGCTTTAGGCGCAAGGTTAGGTTGTGTATTCGAGATGTTTCCTGTCTCTTAAGGTGGGCTTGTGTTGCTATAAACGTCCCTCTTAGAACTGCTTTTGCTGCATCCCCTAGGTTTCGGGTCGTCGTGTCTCCAATGGCGTTTGTTTCTTGGTACTTTTTAAGAGCCTCTTTGATTTCTTCAGCGGTCACTTCGTTATTAAGCAGTGTACTGTTTAGCCTCCGTGTGTCTGTATTTTTTACAGATCCTTTCCTGTAATTGATATCTAGTGTCATGGCGTCGTGGTCGGAAAAGATACTTGATACAATTTCAGTTTTCTTAAATTTACCAAGGCTTGATTTGTGAGCCAAGCTATGAGCTATCCTGGAGGATGTTCCGTGAGCCCTTGAGAAAAATGTGTATTCGGTGGTTTTCGGATGGAGTGTCCTATAACTCTCAATTAAGGGCGTCTTGTCTAATGCATCATTTAAAGCTTGTGTTTCCTTATGTATTTTCATTTTGGATGATCTGTCCATGGGTGAAAGTGGGGCGTTAAAGTCCCCTGCTATGAATGTGTTACTGTCGATTTCCCCTTTTATGGCTGTTAGTATTTGCCTTATGTATTGAGGTGCTACTATGCTGGGTGCATAAACATTTACAATTGTATCTTCTCCTTGGATCGATCCCTTGATCATTCTGTAGTGTCCCTCTTTGTCTCTTCTAATAGCCTTTATTCTAAAGTCTGTATTGTCTGGTATGAGAATTGCTACTCCAGCTTTGTTTTGGTTTCCATATGCATGGACTATCTTTTTCCATCCCCTTACTTTCAGTCTGTATGTTTCTCCAGGTCAAAGTGGGTCTCTTGTAGACAGCACACACATGGGTCCGGTTTTTGTATCCATTCGGCCAGTCGGTGTCTTCTGGTGGGAGCATTTTAATCCATTTACCTTTAAGGTAATTATCGATATGTATGTTCCTGTTCCCATTTTCTTAATTTTTTTTTTTTTAACAGCATCTTTATTGGGGTATAGTTGCTTTACAACTGGTGTGTTAGTTTCTGCTTTACAACAAAGTGAATCAGTTATACATATACATATGTTCCCATATCTCTTCCCTCTTGCGTCTCCCTCCCTCCCACCCTCCCTACCCCACCCCTCCAGGCGGTCACAAAGCACTGAGCTGATATCCCTCTGCTCTGCGGCTGCTTCCCGCTAGCTATCTACCTCACGTTTGCCAGTGTATGTATATATGTCCATGCCTCTCTCACGCTTTGTCACAGCTCACCCTTCCCCCTCCCCATAGCCTCAAGTCCGTGCTCCAGTAGGTCTGTGTCTTTATTCCTGTCTTACCCCTAGGCTCTTCACGACATTTTCCCCCCTTAAATTCCCTATATATGTCTTTGTCTTTGCATACGGTCTTTGTCTTTCTCGTTCTGACTTACTTCACGCTGTATGACAGGCTCTAGGTCCATCCACCTCATTACAAACAGCTCGATTTCGTTTCTTCCTACGGCTGAGTAATAGTCCATTGTGTATATGTGCCACGTCTTCTTTGTCCGTTCATCCTATGATGGGCACCTAGGTCGTTCCCATCTCCGGGCTATTGTAGCGCTGCAATGAACATTTTGGTACATGACTCCTTTTGAATTACGGTCTTCTCAGGGTATATGCCCAGTAGTGGGACTGCTGAGTCATATGGTAGTTCTGGTTGTCGTTTTTTTAAGGAACCTCCATACTGTTCTCCATAGTGGCTGTACCAATTCACATTCCCACCAGCAGTGCAGGGGTGTTCCCTTTTCTCCACACCCTCTCCAGCTTATATTGTTTCTAGATTCTTTTTGATGATGGCCATTCTGAGTGGTGTGAGATGATATCTCATTGTAGTTTTGATTTGCGGTTCCCTAATGATTAATGATGTCGAGCATTCTTTCATGTGTTTGTTGGCCGTCTGTAGATCTTCTTTGGAGAAATGTCTCTTTAGGGCTTCCCTGCCCATTTTTGGATCGGGTTGTGTGGTTTTTTTTTTTTTGTTATTGAGCTGCATGAGCTGCTCGTAAATTTTGGAGATTGATACTTTGTCAGTTGCTTCATTGGCAAATGTTTTCCCCCCACTCTGAAGGTTGCCTTTTGGTCTTGTTTATGATCTCCTTTGCTGTGCCAAAGCTTTGAAGTTTCATTAGGTCCCATTTGTTTCCTTTTGTTTTTAGTTCCAGTTCTCTAGCCGGTGGGTCAAAAAGGCTCTTGCGGTGATTTATGTCGTAGCGTGTCCTGCCTATGTTTTCCCTCGAAGAGTGTGGTAGTTTCTGGCCCTACATTTAGGTCCTTAATCCATCTGAAGCTTATTTTTGTGTCTGGTGTTAGGGAGTGATCTAATCTCATACTTTTACATGTACCTGTCCAGTTTGCCCAGCACCACTTATTGAAGAGGCTGTCCTTTCTCCACTGTACATTTCCTTCCTCCTTTATCAAAGACAAGGGGACCGTATATGTGCGTGGGTTTATCTCTGGGCTTTCCATCCTGCTCCACTGATCCTGCTCCATCTTTCTGTTTTGGTGCCAGTACCATACTGTCTTGAGTACTGTAGCTTTCTAGTATAGTCTGAAGTCAGGGAGCCTGATTCCTCCAGCTCCGTGTTTTGCGTTCGCCAAGATTGCTTTGGCCATTCGGGGTCTTTTGTGTTTTCATACAAACTGTGGCATTTTTTGTTCTAGTTCTGTGGAAAACGCCAGTGGCGGGTTGGTAGGGATTGCATCGAATCTGTAGCTTGCTTTGGGTAGTAGAGTCATTTTCACAATGTTGGTTGCTCCCATCCAAGAACATGGTCTATCTCGCCGTCTATTTGTATCAGCTTTAATTTCTTTCCACAGTGTCTTGTAAGTTATAAGATCTGCGTACAGCTCCTTTTGTCTCCTTAGGTAGGTTTACTCCTAGATATTTTATTCTTTTTGTTGCAATGGTAAGTGGGAGTGTTCTCTTGATTTCACTTTCAGATAGTTCCTCATTAGTGTAGAGGAATGCCAGAGATTTCTGTGCACTAAGTTTGTATCCTGCAACTTTACCAAATTCATTGATTAGCTCTAGTAGTTTTCTGGTGGCATCTTTAGGATTCTCTATGTATAGTCAGCATCATGTCATCTGCAAACAGTGACAGCTTTACTTCTTCTTTTCCGATTTGGAGTCCTTTCATTTCCTTTTCTTCTCTGATGGCTGTGGCCAAAACTTCCAAAACTATAGTGAGCAAGAGCGGTGAGAGTGGGAAACCTTGTCTTGTTCCTGATCTTCGTGGCACTGCTCTCAGTTTCTCACCATTGAGGATGACGTTGGCTGTGGGTTTGTCACACATGGCCTTTATTACGTTGAGGCACGTTCCCTCTACGCCTACTTTCTGCAGGGTTGTTAATCATAAATGGGTGCTGAATTTTGTCAAAAGCTTTCTCTGCATCTATTGAGATGATCCTATGGTTTTTCTCCTTCAATTTGTTAATGTGGCTTATCACATTGATTGCTTTGCGTATATTGAAGAATCCTTGCATTCCTGGAATAAAACCCCACTTGATCATGGTGTATGATCCTTTTTGAATGTGCCTGTCGGATTTTGTTTGCTAGTAGTTTGTTGAGGATTTTTGCATCTACGGTCATCAGCGATACCGCCCTGCAGTTTTCTTTCTTTGTGACATCCGTGTCTGGTTTGGGTATCAAGTTGATGGTGGCCTCGAAGAACGAATTTGGGGGTGTTCCTCCCTCTGCTATATTTTGGAAGAGTTTGAGAAGGATAGGTGTTAGCCCTTCTCTAAATGTTTGATAGAATTCGCCTGTGAAGCCCTCTGGTCCTGGGCTCTTGTTTGTTGGAAGATTTTTAATCACAGTGTCAATTTCAGTGCTTGTGATTGGTCTGTTCCTATTTGCTATTTCTTCCTGATTCAGTCTTGGCAGGTTGTGCATTTCCAAGAATTTGTCCATTTCTTCCAGGTTGTCCACTTTCCTGGCACAGAATTTCTTGCAGTAATCGCTCATGATCTTTTGTATTTCTGCAGTGTCAGTTGTTACTTCTCCTTTTTCATTTGTAATTCTATCGATCTGAGTCTTCTCCCTTTTTTCCTTGATGAGTCTGGCTAACGGTTTATCTATTTTGTTTATCTTCTCAAAGAGCCAGCTTTTAGTTCTATTGATCTTTGCTATCGTTGCCTTCATTTCTTTTTCATTTATTTCTGACCTGATCTTTATGATTTCTTTCCTTCCGCTAACGTTGGGGTTTTTTTGGTTCCTCTCTCTCTAATTGCTTTAGGCGCAAGGTTAGGTTGTGTATTCGAGATGTTTCCTGTCTCTTAAGGTGGGCTTGTGTTGCTATAAACGTCCCTCTTAGAACTGCTTTTGCTGCATCCCCTAGGTTTCGGGTCGTCGTGTCTCCAATGGCGTTTGTTTCTTGGTACTTTTTAAGAGCCTCTTTGATTTCTTCAGCGATCACTTCGTTATTAAGCAGTGTACTGTTTAGCCTCCGTGTGTCTGTATTTTTTACAGATCGTTTCCTGTAATTGATATCTAGTGTCATGGCGTCGTGGTCGGAAAAGATACTTGATACAATTTCAGTTTTCTTAAATTTACCAAGGCTTGATTTGTGAGCCAAGCTATGAGCTATCCTGGAGGATGTTCCGTGAGCCCTTGAGAAAAATGTGTATTCGGTGGTTTTCGGATGGAGTGTCCTATAACTCTCAATTAAGGGCGTCTTGTCTAATGCATCATTTAAAGCTTGTGTTTCCTTATGTATTTTCATTTTGGATGATCTGTCCATGGGTGAAAGTGGGGCGTTAAAGTCCCCTGCTATGAATGTGTTACTGTCGATTTCCCCTTTTATGGCTGTTAGTATTTGCCTTATGTATTGAGGTGCTACTATGCTGGGTGCATAAACATTTACAATTGTATCTTCTCCTTGGATCGATCCCTTGATCATTCTGTAGTGTCCCTCTTTGTCTCTTCTAATAGCCTTTATTCTAAAGTCTGTATTGTCTGGTATGAGAATTGCTACTCCAGCTTTGTTTTGGTTTCCATATGCATGGACTATCTTTTTCCATCCCCTTGCTTTCAGTCTGTATGTTTCTCCAGGTCAAAGTGGGTCTCTTGTAGACAGCACACACATGGGTCCGGTTTTTGTATCCATTCGGCCAGTCGGTGTCTTCTGGTGGGAGCATTTTAATCCATTTACCTTTAAGGTAATTATCGATATGTATGTTCCTGTTCCCATTTTCTTAATTTTTTTTTTTTAACAGCATCTTTATTGGGGTATAGTTGCTTTACAACTGGTGTGTTAGTTTCTGCTTTACAACAAAGTGAATCAGTTATACATATACATATGTTCCCATATCTCTTCCCTCTTGCGTCTCCCTCCCTCCCACCCTCCCTACCCCACCCCTCCAGGCGGTCACAAAGCACTGAGCTGATATCCCTCTGCTCTGCGGCTGCTTCCCGCTAGCTATCTACCTCACGTTTGCCAGTGTATGTATATATGTCCATGCCTCTCTCACGCTTTGTCACAGCTCACCCTTCCCCCTCCCCATAGCCTCAAGTCCGTGCTCCAGTAGGTCTGTGTCTTTATTCCTGTCTTACCCCTAGGCTCTTCACGACATTTTCCCCCCTTAAATTCCCTATATATGTCTTTGTCTTTGCATACGGTCTTTGTCTTTCTCGTTCTGACTTACTTCACGCTGTATGACAGGCTCTAGGTCCATCCACCTCATTACAAACAGCTCGATTTCGTTTCTTCCTACGGCTGAGTAATAGTCCATTGTATATATGTGCCACGTCTTCTTTGTCCGTTCATCCTATGATGGGCACCTAGGTCGTTCCCATCTCCGGGCTATTGTAGCGCTGCAATGAACATTTTGGTACATGACTCCTTTTGAATTACGGTCTTCTCAGGGTATATGCCCAGTAGTGGGACTGCTGAGTCATATGGTAGTTCTGGTTGTCGTTTTTTTAAGGAACCTCCATACTGTTCTCCATAGTGGCTGTACCAATTCACATTCCCACCAGCAGTGCAGGGGTGTTCCCTTTTCTCCACACCCTCTCCAGCTTATATTGTTTCTAGATTCTTTTTGATGATGGCCATTCTGAGTGGTGTGAGATGATATCTCATTGTAGTTTTGATTTGCGGTTCCCTAATGATTAATGATGTCGAGCATTCTTTCATGTGTTTGTTGGCCGTCTGTAGATCTTCTTTGGAGAAATGTCTCTTTAGGGCTTCCCTGCCCATTTTTGGATCGGGTTGTGTGGTTTTTTTTTTTTTTGTTATTGAGCTGCATGAGCTGCTCGTAAATTTTGGAGATTGATACTTTGTCAGTTGCTTCATTGGCAAATGTTTTCCCCCCACTCTGAAGGTTGCCTTTTGGTCTTGTTTATGATCTCCTTTGCTGTGCCAAAGCTTTGAAGTTTCATTAGGTCCCATTTGTTTCCTTTTGTTTTTAGTTCCAGTTCTCTAGCCGGTGGGTCAAAAAGGCTCTTGCGGTGATTTATGTCGTAGCGTGTCCTGCCTATGTTTTCCCTCGAAGAGTGTGGTAGTTTCTGGCCCTACATTTAGGTCCTTAATCCATCTGAAGCTTATTTTTGTGTCTGGTGTTAGGGAGTGATCTAATCTCATACTTTTACATGTACCTGTCCAGTTTGCCCAGCACCACTTATTGAAGAGGCTGTCCTTTCTCCACTGTACATTTCCTTCCTCCTTTATCAAAGACAAGGGGACCGTATATGTGCGTGGGTTTATCTCTGGGCTTTCCATCCTGCTCCACTGATCCTGCTCCATCTTTCTGTTTTGGTGCCAGTACCATACTGTCTTGAGTACTGTAGCTTTCTAGTATAGTCTGAAGTCAGGGAGCCTGATTCCTCCAGCTCCGTGTTTTGCGTTCGCCAAGATTGCTTTGGCCATTCGGGGTCTTTTGTGTTTTCATACAAACTGTGGCATTTTTTGTTCTAGTTCTGTGGAAAACGCCAGTGGCGGGTTGGTAGGGATTGCATCGAATCTGTAGCTTGCTTTGGGTAGTAGAGTCATTTTCACAATGTTGGTTGCTCCCATCCAAGAACATGGTCTATCTCGCCGTCTATTTGTATCAGCTTTAATTTCTTTCCACAGTGTCTTGTAAGTTATAAGATCTGCGTACAGCTCCTTTTGTCTCCTTAGGTAGGTTTACTCCTAGATATTTTATTCTTTTTGTTGCAATGGTAAGTGGGAGTGTTCTCTTGATTTCACTTTCAGATAGTTCCTCATTAGTGTAGAGGAATGCCAGAGATTTCTGTGCACTAAGTTTGTATCCTGCAACTTTACCAAATTCATTGATTAGCTCTAGTAGTTTTCTGGTGGCATCTTTAGGATTCTCTATGTATAGTCAGCATCATGTCATCTGCAAACAGTGACAGCTTTACTTCTTCTTTTCCGATTTGGAGTCCTTTCATTTCCTTTTCTTCTCTGATGGCTGTGGCCAAAACTTCCAAAACTATAGTGAGCAAGAGCGGTGAGAGTGGGAAACCTTGTCTTGTTCCTGATCTTCGTGGCACTGCTCTCAGTTTCTCACCATTGAGGATGACGTTGGCTGTGGGTTTGTCACACATGGCCTTTATTACGTTGAGGCACGTTCCCTCTACGCCTACTTTCTGCAGGGTTGTTAATCATAAATGGGTGCTGAATTTTGTCAAAAGCTTTCTCTGCATCTATTGAGATGATCCTATGGTTTTTCTCCTTCAATTTGTTAATGTGGCTTATCACATTGATTGCTTTGCGTATATTGAAGAATCCTTGCATTCCTGGAATAAAACCCCACTTGATCATGGTGTATGATCCTTTTTGAATGTGCCTGTCGGATTTTGTTTGCTAGTAGTTTGTTGAGGATTTTTGCATCTACGGTCATCAGCGATACCGCCCTGCAGTTTTCTTTCTTTGTGACATCCGTGTCTGGTTTGGGTATCAAGTTGATGGTGGCCTCGAAGAACGAATTTGGGGGTGTTCCTCCCTCTGCTATATTTTGGAAGAGTTTGAGAAGGATAGGTGTTAGCCCTTCTCTAAATGTTTGATAGAATTCGCCTGTGAAGCCCTCTGGTCCTGGGCTCTTGTTTGTTGGAAGATTTTTAATCACAGTGTCAATTTCAGTGCTTGTGATTGGTCTGTTCCTATTTGCTATTTCTTCCTGATTCAGTCTTGGCAGGTTGTGCATTTCCAAGAATTTGTCCATTTCTTCCAGGTTGTCCACTTTCCTGGCACAGAATTTCTTGCAGTAATCGCTCATGATCTTTTGTATTTCTGCAGTGTCAGTTGTTACTTCTCCTTTTTCATTTGTAATTCTATCGATCTGAGTCTTCTCCCTTTTTTCCTTGATGAGTCTGGCTAACGGTTTATCTATTTTGTTTATCTTCTCAAAGAGCCAGCTTTTAGTTCTATTGATCTTTGCTATCGTTGCCTTCATTTCTTTTTCATTTATTTCTGACCTGATCTTTATGATTTCTTTCCTTCCGCTAACGTTGGGGTTTTTTTGGTTCCTCTCTCTCTAATTGCTTTAGGCGCAAGGTTAGGTTGTGTATTCGAGATGTTTCCTGTCTCTTAAGGTGGGCTTGTGTTGCTATAAACGTCCCTCTTAGAACTGCTTTTGCTGCATCCCCTAGGTTTCGGGTCGTCGTGTCTCCAATGGCGTTTGTTTCTTGGTACTTTTTAAGAGCCTCTTTGATTTCTTCAGCGATCACTTCGTTATTAAGCAGTGTACTGTTTAGCCTCCGTGTGTCTGTATTTTTTACAGATCGTTTCCTGTAATTGATATCTAGTGTCATGGCGTCGTGGTCGGAAAAGATACTTGATACAATTTCAGTTTTCTTAAATTTACCAAGGCTTGATTTGTGAGCCAAGCTATGAGCTATCCTGGAGGATGTTCCGTGAGCCCTTGAGAAAAATGTGTATTCGGTGGTTTTCGGATGGAGTGTCCTATAACTCTCAATTAAGGGCGTCTTGTCTAATGCATCATTTAAAGCTTGTGTTTCCTTATGTATTTTCATTTTGGATGATCTGTCCATGGGTGAAAGTGGGGCGTTAAAGTCCCCTGCTATGAATGTGTTACTGTCGATTTCCCCTTTTATGGCTGTTAGTATTTGCCTTATGTATTGAGGTGCTACTATGCTGGGTGCATAAACATTTACAATTGTATCTTCTCCTTGGATCGATCCCTTGATCATTCTGTAGTGTCCCTCTTTGTCTCTTCTAATAGCCTTTATTCTAAAGTCTGTATTGTCTGGTATGAGAATTGCTACTCCAGCTTTGTTTTGGTTTCCATATGCATGGACTATCTTTTTCCATCCCCTTGCTTTCAGTCTGTATGTTTCTCCAGGTCAAAGTGGGTCTCTTGTAGACAGCACACACATGGGTCCGGTTTTTGTATCCATTCGGCCAGTCGGTGTCTTCTGGTGGGAGCATTTTAATCCATTTACCTTTAAGGTAATTATCGATATGTATGTTCCTGTTCCCATTTTCTTAATTTTTTTTTTTTAACAGCATCTTTATTGGGGTATAGTTGCTTTACAACTGGTGTGTTAGTTTCTGCTTTACAACAAAGTGAATCAGTTATACATATACATATGTTCCCATATCTCTTCCCTCTTGCGTCTCCCTCCCTCCCACCCTCCCTACCCCACCCCTCCAGGCGGTCACAAAGCACTGAGCTGATATCCCTCTGCTCTGCGGCTGCTTCCCGCTAGCTATCTACCTCACGTTTGCCAGTGTATGTATATATGTCCATGCCTCTCTCACGCTTTGTCACAGCTCACCCTTCCCCCTCCCCATAGCCTCAAGTCCGTGCTCCAGTAGGTCTGTGTCTTTATTCCTGTCTTACCCCTAGGCTCTTCACGACATTTTCCCCCCTTAAATTCCCTATATATGTCTTTGTCTTTGCATACGGTCTTTGTCTTTCTCGTTCTGACTTACTTCACGCTGTATGACAGGCTCTAGGTCCATCCACCTCATTACAAACAGCTCGATTTCGTTTCTTCCTACGGCTGAGTAATAGTCCATTGTATATATGTGCCACGTCTTCTTTGTCCGTTCATCCTATGATGGGCACCTAGGTCGTTCCCATCTCCGGGCTATTGTAGCGCTGCAATGAACATTTTGGTACATGACTCCTTTTGAATTACGGTCTTCTCAGGGTATATGCCCAGTAGTGGGACTGCTGAGTCATATGGTAGTTCTGGTTGTCGTTTTTTTAAGGAACCTCCATACTGTTCTCCATAGTGGCTGTACCAATTCACATTCCCACCAGCAGTGCAGGGGTGTTCCCTTTTCTCCACACCCTCTCCAGCTTTTATTGTTTCTAGATTCTTTTTGATGATGGCCATTCTGAGTGGTGTGAGATGATATCTCATTGTAGTTTTGATTTGCGGTTCCCTAATGATTAATGATGTCGAGCATTCTTTCATGTGTTTGTTGGCCGTCTGTAGATCTTCTTTGGAGAAATGTCTCTTTAGGGCTTCCCTGCCCATTTTTGGATCGGGTTGTGTGGTTTTTTTTTTTTGTTATTGAGCTGCATGAGCTGCTCGTAAATTTTGGAGATTGATACTTTGTCAGTTGCTTCATTGGCAAATGTTTTCCCCCCACTCTGAAGGTTGCCTTTTGGTCTTGTTTATGATCTCCTTTGCTGTGCCAAAGCTTTGAAGTTTCATTAGGTCCCATTTGTTTCCTTTTGTTTTTAGTTCCAGTTCTCTAGCTGGTGGGTCAAAAAGGCTCTTGCGGTGATTTATGTCGTAGCGTGTCCTGCCTATGTTTTCCCTCTAAGAGTGTGGTAGTTTCTGGCCCTACATTTAGGTCCTTAATCCATCTGAAGCTTATTTTTGTGTCTGGTGTTAGGGAGTGATCTAATCTCATACTTTTACATGTACCTGTCCAGTTTGCCCAGCACCACTTATTGAAGAGGCTGTCCTTTCTCCACTGTACATTCCTTCCTCCTTTATCAAAGACAAGGGGACCGTATATGTGCGTGGGTTTATCTCTGGGCTTTCCATCCTGCTCCACTGATCCTGCTCCATCTTTCTGTTTTGGTGCCAGTACCATACTGTCTTGAGTACTGTAGCTTTCTAGTATAGTCTGAAGTCAGGGAGCCTGATTCCTCCAGCTCCGTGTTTTGCGTTCGCCAAGATTGCTTTGGCCATTCGGGGTCTTTTGTGTTTTCATACAAACTGTGGCATTTTTTGTTCTAGTTCTGTGGAAAACGCCAGTGGCGGGTTGGTAGGGATTGCATCGAATCTGTAGCTTGCTTTGGGTAGTAGAGTCATTTTCACAATGTTGGTTGCTCCCAT
This sequence comes from Pseudorca crassidens, assembly GCF_039906515.1. Lineage (NCBI taxonomy): Eukaryota > Metazoa > Chordata > Mammalia > Artiodactyla > Delphinidae > Pseudorca > Pseudorca crassidens. The sequence continues at coordinate 154,876,956 of NC_090297.1, forward strand.
CCAAGAACATGGTCTATCTCGCCGTCTATTTGTATCAGCTTTAATTTCTTTCCACAGTGTCTTGTAAGTTATAAGATCTGCGTACAGCTCCTTTTGTCTCCTTAGGTAGGTTTACTCCTAGATATTTTATTCTTTTTGTTGCAATGGTAAGTGGGAGTGTTCTCTTGATTTCACTTTCAGATAGTTCCTCATTAGTGTAGAGGAATGCCAGAGATTTCTGTGCACTAAGTTTGTATCCTGCAACTTTACCAAATTCATTGATTAGCTCTAGTAGTTTTCTGGTGGCATCTTTAGGATTCTCTATGTATAGTCAGCATCATGTCATCTGCAAACAGTGACAGCTTTACTTCTTCTTTTCCGATTTGGAGTCCTTTCATTTCCTTTTCTTCTCTGATGGCTGTGGCCAAAACTTCCAAAACTATAGTGAGCAAGAGCGGTGAGAGTGGGAAACCTTGTCTTGTTCCTGATCTTCGTGGCACTGCTCTCAGTTTCTCACCATTGAGGATGACGTTGGCTGTGGGTTTGTCACACATGGCCTTTATTACGTTGAGGCACGTTCCCTCTACGCCTACTTTCTGCAGGGTTGTTAATCATAAATGGGTGCTGAATTTTGTCAAAAGCTTTCTCTGCATCTATTGAGATGATCCTATGGTTTTTCTCCTTCAATTTGTTAATGTGGCTTATCACATTGATTGCTTTGCGTATATTGAAGAATCCTTGCATTCCTGGAATAAAACCCCACTTGATCATGGTGTATGATCCTTTTTGAATGTGCCTGTCGGATTTTGTTTGCTAGTAGTTTGTTGAGGATTTTTGCATCTACGGTCATCAGCGATACCGCCCTGCAGTTTTCTTTCTTTGTGACATCCGTGTCTGGTTTGGGTATCAAGTTGATGGTGGCCTCGAAGAACGAATTTGGGGGTGTTCCTCCCTCTGCTATATTTTGGAAGAGTTTGAGAAGGATAGGTGTTAGCCCTTCTCTAAATGTTTGATAGAATTCGCCTGTGAAGCCCTCTGGTCCTGGGCTCTTGTTTGTTGGAAGATTTTTAATCACAGTGTCAATTTCAGTGCTTGTGATTGGTCTGTTCCTATTTGCTATTTCTTCCTGATTCAGTCTTGGCAGGTTGTGCATTTCCAAGAATTTGTCCATTTCTTCCAGGTTGTCCACTTTCCTGGCACAGAATTTCTTGCAGTAATCGCTCATGATCTTTTGTATTTCTGCAGTGTCAGTTGTTACTTCTCCTTTTTCATTTGTAATTCTATCGATCTGAGTCTTCTCCCTTTTTTCCTTGATGAGTCTGGCTAACGGTTTATCTATTTTGTTTATCTTCTCAAAGAGCCAGCTTTTAGTTCTATTGATCTTTGCTATCGTTGCCTTCATTTCTTTTTCATTTATTTCTGACCTGATCTTTATGATTTCTTTCCTTCCGCTAACGTTGGGGTTTTTTTGGTTCCTCTCTCTCTAATTGCTTTAGGCGCAAGGTTAGGTTGTGTATTCGAGATGTTTCCTGTCTCTTAAGGTGGGCTTGTGTTGCTATAAACGTCCCTCTTAGAACTGCTTTTGCTGCATCCCCTAGGTTTCGGGTCGTCGTGTCTCCAATGGCGTTTGTTTCTTGGTACTTTTTAAGAGCCTCTTTGATTTCTTCAGCGATCACTTCGTTATTAAGCAGTGTACTGTTTAGCCTCCGTGTGTCTGTATTTTTTACAGATCGTTTCCTGTAATTGATATCTAGTGTCATGGCGTCGTGGTCGGAAAAGATACTTGATACAATTTCAGTTTTCTTAAATTTACCAAGGCTTGATTTGTGAGCCAAGCTATGAGCTATCCTGGAGGATGTTCCGTGAGCCCTTGAGAAAAATGTGTATTCGGTGGTTTTCGGATGGAGTGTCCTATAACTCTCAATTAAGGGCGTCTTGTCTAATGCATCATTTAAAGCTTGTGTTTCCTTATGTATTTTCATTTTGGATGATCTGTCCATGGGTGAAAGTGGGGCGTTAAAGTCCCCTGCTATGAATGTGTTACTGTCGATTTCCCCTTTTATGGCTGTTAGTATTTGCCTTATGTATTGAGGTGCTACTATGCTGGGTGCATAAACATTTACAATTGTATCTTCTCCTTGGATCGATCCCTTGATCATTCTGTAGTGTCCCTCTTTGTCTCTTCTAATAGCCTTTATTCTAAAGTCTGTATTGTCTGGTATGAGAATTGCTACTCCAGCTTTGTTTTGGTTTCCATATGCATGGACTATCTTTTTCCATCCCCTTACTTTCAGTCTGTATGTTTCTCCAGGTCAAAGTGGGTCTCTTGTAGACAGCACACACATGGGTCCGGTTTTTGTATCCATTCGGCCAGTCGGTGTCTTCTGGTGGGAGCATTTTAATCCATTTACCTTTAAGGTAATTATCGATATGTATGTTCCTGTTCCCATTTTCTTAATTTTTTTTTTTTAACAGCATCTTTATTGGGGTATAGTTGCTTTACAACTGGTGTGTTAGTTTCTGCTTTACAACAAAGTGAATCAGTTATACATATACATATGTTCCCATATCTCTTCCCTCTTGCGTCTCCCTCCCTCCCACCCTCCCTACCCCACCCCTCCAGGCGGTCACAAAGCACTGAGCTGATATCCCTCTGCTCTGCGGCTGCTTCCCGCTAGCTATCTACCTCACGTTTGCCAGTGTATGTATATATGTCCATGCCTCTCTCACGCTTTGTCACAGCTCACCCTTCCCCCTCCCCATAGCCTCAAGTCCGTGCTCCAGTAGGTCTGTGTCTTTATTCCTGTCTTACCCCTAGGCTCTTCACGACATTTTCCCCCCTTAAATTCCCTATATATGTCTTTGTCTTTGCATACGGTCTTTGTCTTTCTCGTTCTGACTTACTTCACGCTGTATGACAGGCTCTAGGTCCATCCACCTCATTACAAACAGCTCGATTTCGTTTCTTCCTACGGCTGAGTAATAGTCCATTGTATATATGTGCCACGTCTTCTTTGTCCGTTCATCCTATGATGGGCACCTAGGTCGTTCCCATCTCCGGGCTATTGTAGCGCTGCAATGAACATTTTGGTACATGACTCCTTTTGAATTACGGTCTTCTCAGGGTATATGCCCAGTAGTGGGACTGCTGAGTCATATGGTAGTTCTGGTTGTCGTTTTTTTAAGGAACCTCCATACTGTTCTCCATAGTGGCTGTACCAATTCACATTCCCACCAGCAGTGCAGGGGTGTTCCCTTTTCTCCACACCCTCTCCAGCTTTTATTGTTTCTAGATTCTTTTTGATGATGGCCATTCTGAGTGGTGTGAGATGATATCTCATTGTAGTTTTGATTTGCGGTTCCCTAATGATTAATGATGTCGAGCATTCTTTCATGTGTTTGTTGGCCGTCTGTAGATCTTCTTTGGAGAAATGTCTCTTTAGGGCTTCCCTGCCCATTTTTGGATCGGGTTGTGTGGTTTTTTTTTTTTGTTATTGAGCTGCATGAGCTGCTCGTAAATTTTGGAGATTGATACTTTGTCAGTTGCTTCATTGGCAAATGTTTTCCCCCCACTCTGAAGGTTGCCTTTTGGTCTTGTTTATGATCTCCTTTGCTGTGCCAAAGCTTTGAAGTTTCATTAGGTCCCATTTGTTTCCTTTTGTTTTTAGTTCCAGTTCTCTAGCTGGTGGGTCAAAAAGGCTCTTGCGGTGATTTATGTCGTAGCGTGTCCTGCCTATGTTTTCCCTCTAAGAGTGTGGTAGTTTCTGGCCCTACATTTAGGTCCTTAATCCATCTGAAGCTTATTTTTGTGTCTGGTGTTAGGGAGTGATCTAATCTCATACTTTTACATGTACCTGTCCAGTTTGCCCAGCACCACTTATTGAAGAGGCTGTCCTTTCTCCACTGTACATTCCTTCCTCCTTTATCAAAGACAAGGGGACCGTATATGTGCGTGGGTTTATCTCTGCGCTTTCCATCCTGCTCCACTGATCCTGCTCCATCTTTCTGTTTTGGTGCCAGTACCATACTGTCTTGAGTACTGTAGCTTTCTAGTATAGTCTGAAGTCAGGGAGCCTGATTCCTCCAGCTCCGTGTTTTGCGTTCGCCAAGATTGCTTTGGCCATTCGGGGTCTTTTGTGTTTTCATACAAACTGTGGCATTTTTTGTTCTAGTTCTGTGGAAAACGCCAGTGGCGGGTTGGTAGGGATTGCATCGAATCTGTAGCTTGCTTTGGGTAGTAGAGTCATTTTCACAATGTTGGTTGCTCCCATCCAAGAACATGGTCTATCTCGCCGTCTATTTGTATCAGCTTTAATTTCTTTCCACAGTGTCTTGTAAGTTATAAGATCTGCGTACAGCTCCTTTTGTCTCCTTAGGTAGGTTTACTCCTAGATATTTTATTCTTTTTGTTGCAATGGTAAGTGGGAGTGTTCTCTTGATTTCACTTTCAGATAGTTCCTCATTAGTGTAGAGGAATGCCAGAGATTTCTGTGCACTAAGTTTGTATCCTGCAACTTTACCAAATTCATTGATTAGCTCTAGTAGTTTTCTGGTGGCATCTTTAGGATTCTCTATGTATAGTCAGCATCATGTCATCTGCAAACAGTGACAGCTTTACTTCTTCTTTTCCGATTTGGAGTCCTTTCATTTCCTTTTCTTCTCTGATGGCTGTGGCCAAAACTTCCAAAACTATAGTGAGCAAGAGCGGTGAGAGTGGGAAACCTTGTCTTGTTCCTGATCTTCGTGGCACTGCTCTCAGTTTCTCACCATTGAGGATGACGTTGGCTGTGGGTTTGTCACACATGGCCTTTATTATGTTGAGGCACGTTCCCTCTACGCCTACTTTCTGCAGGGTTGTTAATCATAAATGGGTGCTGAATTTTGTCAAAAGCTTTCTCTGCATCTATTGAGATGATCCTATGGTTTTTCTCCTTCAATTTGTTAATGTGGCTTATCACATTGATTGCTTTGCGTATATTGAAGAATCCTTGCATTCCTGGAATAAAACCCCACTTGATCATGGTGTATGATCCTTTTTGAATGTGCCTGTCGGATTTTGTTTGCTAGTATTTTGTTGAGGATTTTTGCATCTACGGTCATCAGCGATACCGCCCTGCAGTTTTCTTTCTTTGTGACATCCGTGTCTGGTTTGGGTATCAAGTTGATGGTGGCCTCGAAGAACGAATTTGGGGGTGTTCCTCCCTCTGCTATATTTTGGAAGAGTTTGAGAAGGATAGGTGTTAGCCCTTCTCTAAATGTTTGATAGAATTCGCCTGTGAAGCCCTCTGGTCCTGGGCTCTTGTTTGTTGGAAGATTTTTAATCACAGTGTCAATTTCAGTGCTTGTGATTGGTCTGTTCCTATTTGCTATTTCTTCCTGATTCAGTCTTGGCAGGTTGTGCATTTCCAAGAATTTGTCCATTTCTTCCAGGTTGTCCACTTTCCTGGCACAGAATTTCTTGCAGTAATCGCTCATGATCTTTTGTATTTCTGCAGTGTCAGTTGTTACTTCTCCTTTTTCATTTGTAATTCTATCGATCTGAGTCTTCTCCCTTTTTTCCTTGATGAGTCTGGCTAACGGTTTATCTATTTTGTTTATCTTCTCAAAGAGCCAGCTTTTAGTTCTATTGATCTTTGCTATCGTTGCCTTCATTTCTTTTTCATTTATTTCTGACCTGATCTTTATGATTTCTTTCCTTCCGCTAACGTTGGGGTTTTTTTGGTTCCTCTCTCTCTAATTGCTTTAGGCGCAAGGTTAGGTTGTGTATTCGAGATGTTTCCTGTCTCTTAAGGTGGGCTTGTGTTGCTATAAACGTCCCTCTTAGAACTGCTTTTGCTGCATCCCCTAGGTTTCGGGTCGTCGTGTCTCCAATGGCGTTTGTTTCTTGGTACTTTTTAAGAGCCTCTTTGATTTCTTCAGCGATCACTTCGTTATTAAGCAGTGTACTGTTTAGCCTCCGTGTGTCTGTATTTTTTACAGATCGTTTCCTGTAATTGATATCTAGTGTCATGGCGTCGTGGTCGGAAAAGATACTTGATACAATTTCAGTTTTCTTAAATTTACCAAGGCTTGATTTGTGAGCCAAGCTATGAGCTATCCTGGAGGATGTTCCGTGAGCCCTTGAGAAAAATGTGTATTCGGTGGTTTTCGGATGGAGTGTCCTATAACTCTCAATTAAGGGCGTCTTGTCTAATGCATCATTTAAAGCTTGTGTTTCCTTATGTATTTTCATTTTGGATGATCTGTCCATGGGTGAAAGTGGGGCGTTAAAGTCCCCTGCTATGAATGTGTTACTGTCGATTTCCCCTTTTATGGCTGTTAGTATTTGCCTTATGTATTGAGGTGCTACTATGCTGGGTGCATAAACATTTACAATTGTATCTTCTCCTTGGATCGATCCCTTGATCATTCTGTAGTGTCCCTCTTTGTCTCTTCTAATAGCCTTTATTCTAAAGTCTGTATTGTCTGGTATGAGAATTGCTACTCCAGCTTTGTTTTGGTTTCCATATGCATGGACTATCTTTTTCCATCCCCTTACTTTCAGTCTGTATGTTTCTCCAGGTCAAAGTGGGTCTCTTGTAGACAGCACACACATGGGTCCGGTTTTTGTATCCATTCGGCCAGTCGGTGTCTTCTGGTGGGAGCATTTTAATCCATTTACCTTTAAGGTAATTATCGATATGTATGTTCCTGTTCCCATTTTCTTAATTTTTTTTTTTTAACAGCATCTTTATTGGGGTATAGTTGCTTTACAACTGGTGTGTTAGTTTCTGCTTTACAACAAAGTGAATCAGTTATACATATACATATGTTCCCATATCTCTTCCCTCTTGCGTCTCCCTCCCTCCCACCCTCCCTACCCCACCCCTCCAGGCGGTCACAAAGCACTGAGCTGATATCCCTCTGCTCTGCGGCTGCTTCCCGCTAGCTATCTACCTCACGTTTGCCAGTGTATGTATATATGTCCATGCCTCTCTCACGCTTTGTCACAGCTCACCCTTCCCCCTCCCCATAGCCTCAAGTCCGTGCTCCAGTAGGTCTGTGTCTTTATTCCTGTCTTACCCCTAGGCTCTTCACGACATTTTCCCCCCTTAAATTCCCTATATATGTCTTTGTCTTTGCATACGGTCTTTGTCTTTCTCGTTCTGACTTCACGCTGTATGACAGGCTCTAGGTCCATCCACCTCATTACAAACAGCTCGATTTCGTTTCTTCCTACGGCTGAGTAATAGTCCATTGTATATATGTGCCACGTCTTCTTTGTCCGTTCATCCTATGATGGGCACCTAGGTCGTTCCCATCTCCGGGCTATTGTAGCGCTGCAATGAACATTTTGGTACATGACTCCTTTTGAATTACGGTCTTCTCAGGGTATATGCCCAGTAGTGGGACTGCTGAGTCATATGGTAGTTCTGGTTGTCGTTTTTTTAAGGAACCTCCATACTGTTCTCCATAGTGGCTGTACCAATTCACATTCCCACCAGCAGTGCAGGGGTGTTCCCTTTTCTCCACACCCTCTCCAGCTTTTATTGTTTCTAGATTCTTTTTGATGATGGCCATTCTGAGTGGTGTGAGATGATATCTCATTGTAGTTTTGATTTGCGGTTCCCTAATGATTAATGATGTCGAGCATTCTTTCATGTGTTTGTTGGCCGTCTGTAGATCTTCTTTGGAGAAATGTCTCTTTAGGGCTTCCCTGCCCATTTTTGGATCGGGTTGTGTGGTTTTTTTTTTGTTATTGAGCTGCATGAGCTGCTCGTAAATTTTGGAGATTGATACTTTGTCAGTTGCTTCATTGGCAAATGTTTTCCCCCCACTCTGAAGGTTGCCTTTTGGTCTTGTTTATGATCTCCTTTGCTGTGCCAAAGCTTTGAAGTTTCATTAGGTCCCATTTGTTTCCTTTTGTTTTTAGTTCCAGTTCTCTAGCCGGTGGGTCAAAAAGGCTCTTGCGGTGATTTATGTCGTAGCGTGTCCTGCCTATGTTTTCCCTCTAAGAGTGTGGTAGTTTCTGGCCCTACATTTAGGTCCTTAATCCATCTGAAGCTTATTTTTGTGTCTGGTGTTAGAGAGTGATCTAATCTCATACTTTTACATGTACCTGTCCAGTTTGCCCAGCACCACTTATTGAAGAGGCTGTCCTTTCTCCACTGTACATTTCCTTCCTCCTTTATCAAAGACAAGGGGACCGTATATGTGCGTGGGTTTATCTCTGGGCTTTCCATCCTGCTCCACTGATCCTGCTCCATCTTTCTGTTTTGGTGCCAGTACCATACTGTCTTGAGTACTGTAGCTTTCTAGTATAGTCTGAAGTCAGGGAGCCTGATTCCTCCAGCTCCGTGTTTTGCGTTCGCCAAGATTGCTTTGGCCATTCGGGGTCTTTTGTGTTTTCATACAAACTGTGGCATTTTTTGTTCTAGTTCTGTGGAAAACGCCAGTGGCGGGTTGGTAGGGATTGCATCGAATCTGTAGCTTGCTTTGGGTAGTAGAGTCATTTTCACAATGTTGGTTGCTCCCATCCAAGAACATGGTCTATCTCGCCGTCTATTTGTATCAGCTTTAATTTCTTTCCACAGTAAGAACGAAGGTAAAGTATAATAACGTTATTAAAATTAATTATTAAGAAAACATTTTTAAAAAACCATGGACGGATAGAACCCTAGGACAAATGGTGGAAGCAAGACTATACAGACAAGATCTCACTCAGAAGCATACACATACACATTCACAAAAAGAGGAAAAAGGAAAAAAATCATAGATCTTGCTCCTAAAGTCCACTTCCTTAATTTGGGATGATTGTTTGTCTATTCAGGTATTCCACAGATGCAGGGTATATCAAGTTGATTGTGGAGCTTTAATCCGCGGCTCCTGTGGCTGCTGGAAGAGATTTCCCTTTCTCTTCTTTGTTCTCACAGCTCACAGGGGCTCAGCTTTGGATTTGGCCCCGCCTTTGCGTGTAGGTCGCTGGAGGGCGTCTGTTTTTTGCTCAGACAGGACGGGGTTAAAGGAGCCACTGATTCGGGGGCTCTGGCGCACTCAGGCCAGCGGGGAGGGAGGGGCATGGAGTGCGGGGCGGGCCTGCGGCGGCAAAGGCTGGCGTTACTTTGCACCAGCCTGAGGCCCGCCATGCGTTCTCCCAGGGAAGTTGTCCCTGGATCCCGGGAGCCTGGCAGTGGCGGGCTGCACAGGCTCCACGGAGGAGGGGTGTGGAGAGTGACCTGTGCTCACACACAGGCCCCTTGGTGGCGGCAGCAGCAGCCTTAGCGTCTCCCGCCAGTCTCTGGGGTCCGCGCTTTTAGCCGCGGCTCGCGCCCGTCTCTGGGGTCCACGCTTTTAGCCGCGGCTCGCGCCCGTCTCTGGGGTCCGCGCTTTTAGCCGCGGCTCGCGCCCGTCTCTGGAGTTCCTTTAAGCAGCGTTCTTAAACCCCTCTCCTCGCGCACCAGGAAACAAAGAGGGAAGAAAAAATCTCTAGCCTCTTCAGCAGGTGCAGACTTTTCCCCGGACTCCTTCCCGGCTAGCCGTGGTTCACTAAACCCTTCAGGCTGTGTTCAAGCCGCCAACCCCGGTCCTCTCCCTGCGCTCCATCTGAAACCGAAACCCGAGCCTCAGAACCTCAGCTCGCAGCCCCGCCTGCCCCGGCGGGTGAGCAGACAAGCCTCTCAGGCTGGTGAGTGCCGGTCGGCACCGATCCTCTGTGCGGGAATCTCCCCGCTTTGCCCTCCGCACCCGTGTCTGTGCTCTCCTCCGCGGCTTCGAAGCTCCCCCCTCCGCCTCCCGCAGTCTCCGCCCGCGAAGGGGCTTCCTAGTGTGTGGAAACTTTTCCTCCTTCACAGCTCCCACCCACTGGTGCAGGTGCCATCCCTATTCTTTTGTCTCTGTTTTTTCTTTTTTTTTTCTTTTACCCTACCCAGGTACGTGGGGAGTTTCTTGCCTTTTGGGAGGTCTGAGGTCTTCTGCCAGCCTTCAGTAGGTGTTCTGTAGGAGTTTTTCCACGTGTAGATGTATTTCTGGTGTATCTGTGGGGAGGAAGGTGATCTCCGCGTCTTACTCTTCCGCCATCTTCCTGAAGTCCAGGTCTAAATCTTTTAAAATTATGTTTTTGTCTTCAAGTTTTAATAAATTTTTAATGTTTTTATTATAGCATATGGCGTTTTCAGTTACTTGACTGGAAGCCATTAGAGAAAGATTTATCTATAAGTTTTTATTATAATGAAAGTTTTGGTGTACTTTTCCTTGTGACACTTTGCAGCATTCTTTCAGCTAGTGTTTACTGAGGGCTTCATATGTACCATACTTTTCTGGGTGCTATTGCTTTCAGCAGTGAACAAAATAAAGTCTTTACTCTCCTGGAACTAGCACTTTCTGGTGGGAGAAAAACAACAAAGCAGGATAAGGGGTAAAAAGAGATGGGAATAATAAATGGAATAGTTTTACCATTTGGTTAAATGTCAAACTATTATAAATCACATGGCCAGAAGACATTGGTGTATTTTAATTCACAATAACCAGAGAGCCTCATACATTTACCAAGGTACTTAACCATGTTTATGGAGTACAGCAATGCTCTGAGGTGGGGAACTGTTACCATCCCCGTTTATAGATGAGGAGTCTGAGGAGACGTGAGTTGCCCAGAATTACACAGCAATAAGTAAGTGGGAAGGTGCGATTTGACCCGAAACCATGCTCTAATTTTTTTAATGTATGGACTTTATTATGTTTCATTTGTTTCTGATTTATGTGAATTTTTTCTTTAAAGATTTTTTCTGATGTCGACCATTTTTAAAGTGTTTATTGCATTTGTTACAGTATTGCTTCTGTTTTATATTTTGGTTTTTTGGCCGCAAGGCATGTGAGATCTTAGTTCCCCCACCAGGGATCGAACCCTCACCCCCTCCATTGGAAGGCGAAGTCTTAACCACTGGACCACCAGGGAAGTCCCCCTTCTGTGACTATTTTTATGGCAATTTTTTTAAATTTTATTTTTTATTGACGTATAGTTGAATTACAGTGTTGTGTTAATTACTGCTGTACAGGAAAGTGACTCAGTTACACATTTATATACATTCTTTTTCATATTCTTTTCCATTACGGTTTATTACGCAATATAGAATATAGTTCCCTGTGCTCTACAGTAGGACCTTTTTGTTTTTTTTAAAGATACATCCACATTTTAAAAAAAAGTATTTATTTATTTATTTATGGCTGCGTTGGGCATTCGTTGCTGCACGCAGGTTTTCTCTAGTTGAGGTGCATGGGCTTCTCATTGTGGCGGCTACTCTTCTTGCAGAGCATGGGCTCTAGCTGCCTGGACTTCAGTAGTTGTGGCATCAGGCTTAGTTGCTCTCTGGCACGTGAGATCTTCCCGGACCAGGGCTTGAACCTGTGTCCCCTGCCTTGGCAGGAGTATTCTTAACCACTGTGCCACAAGGGAAGTCCCATGTAGGACCTTTTTGTTTATCCATCCTGTATATACATCTGCTAATTCCAAACTCCCAATACAACCCTCTCCCACCCCCTCCCCCTTGGTAACCACCAATCTATTCTCTATGTCCTTGGTTATGTTTCTGTTTCACAGATAAGCAGAACCCAGGCTCTTAATTACTTTGTTATCCTGTTTCCTTTTAAGAGAGGAAGGGTTTAAGGAAGGCACTGAGAGAGAAGGCAGTGAGCACCAGAAGTGCATAACAGTGGGGCTGTCAGAAAGCACACCTATCTCCTTCCCCCATCATGAGCAGAATTTCTAAATAGCAGAGTATGTAAGAGTATGTGATGACACATCTGTGGATTAAATTCTGTCTCCCTGGTAAAACATGTACAGATAAGTGTTTAGTTCATTCAGACTGAAAGGTGAGAGCAGAGAACAGCTGGAGTGTCAGATTTCTTCTAGAAGGTCCTGCCTGATTGTTACTAAGAGGGCTACTACAGTACTAGTTAGTTCATTAGTCATGGGTTGGGTGTTAGAGGAGTGAAACGATGAGCAAGATGTAGCGTTGGCCCTTTAGCAGTGGGGTGAGAGGGGAAGACACACAGCAGATGTCTCATCCTGCACGTGACATGCTGTGACGGGCATATTCAGGGCGTTTAGTCAGTGTGGAAGAAGAGGGGGAGCTATGAGGCAAAGAAAAGTCATCGAAAGAGGCAGTCCCTAAGCTAAGTCTTAAAGGACTCGTGAAAAACTGGTGAGTCAGCCGGTGAAGGGAAAGGACACTCAAGGCAGAGAGGACAGCAGAAGTCCAGAGCCGTGAGTGTGCGAGGGGTGTGTTACGGAGCCACAGGCACAGGCTCTGGAGGATCAGTGCAGTGTCACCAGGCAGTGGCAAGTGCCCCTAAAGGAGGCCACGAGGAGGAGAACGGGTCTTAACCACCCATGTGCTTGGAGCTCGTTTCCTCAGAAAACAGCCAAGAATGGAAAGGACAAGTTCAGGTGGCATTTTAGACCACTGACGTCAGTATGGATGAGGAATTTGAAGAAGCCTGGAGACAATTATGTCCCACTCTTCTGAGGAGCAGTGTTTTTTATTTTCAAGTGGGACTTTCACGCTGCCACCTCCTCTCCTGTCCCTACTGAGAGGTTTATAGGCCGGCAGAAGGGAGAACCTGGCTTAAGTAAAGTTAATCAGGTTTCTTTACTGTACAGCTCCTCGGGGCTGCTAGTGTTCATTCTGGATCGTCACAGCAGGCGTATGGTACATGGCCATCCTCAAAGCTATTTGACTCTAGAGTCCTGTTTAAATAGAATTGTCTAACAACTGGTTCCACCAAACAGCTATTTGGTAACTTCTAGACCAGGTAATAGCAAGAAGAAAGGGGTCTGAAATAAGGTATAAATGAAAGGAGGAAATAAATTCTAATTGTATTTGGGAAATTACAAGCAAGACTTGATCTTGGGAAGTATGGAAGAAGTAGAAGGCGGAGGCTGAACCCCCATCTGTGTGACTAAGGTTGGGTGGTGCTATCATTGAGTTTGGAAATAGGGGATAAAGAACTGAATTGGGAAAAAGACTTTAGTTCTGGACATGTTGAATTGTAAAGCACGTGTAGAATTCAGGAGACACACTGGTAGATAACTGGACATGCACGTGAAGACATGGAAAGATAAAAATTTGAGTGTCATCAGCACGTATCAGCAGTCATTAAAATCATGAACATGGATGAGATTTCAGAGAATTGTGAGTACCGACAATGTTTAAGTAATAAGCGGAGAAAGAATTCTGGGAAGGAGAGAGGTAATAGAGTTTCAAGAAGGAGGAAGTAGATGACAGTGTCATCCTTCAGAGAATGTGAGTGTCCACTGGATTTGGGCAGTTAGGTCCCCAGTGACCTTAGAGAAGTTCAGTGAAGTGGTGGACAAAAAGCCAGATGGCAATAAATTGAGGGTGTAGGGCTGCCTGTGGGGGCCAGGCGGGGCTAGTGAAGACAGTGGGAATAGGCTACTCTCAAGGAGTTTGGATGAAAAGAGAAAATAATTAGCAAAAAAGAATTTTTTAGAATGAGAAGGACTTATATTTTATATGTTGAAATGAAGGAACCGATAAAAGAGATCCTGAAGATGTAGATAATAATTTAGAGAACTGGGGAATCATGGACATATGAATAAGAAAAAAACTTTGCACAGTCTATAAAAATCACTTGTATCCTTCGAGTTGGATGGATACTGGTAAGTTTGGGAGGAAATAAACGTAAGAAGAGATAGAAGTTAAATGAGTTTATACTGATAGCCTCAGTTTTCTTTGACACAGATCTTTCAGAGACACATATATACACATACATAATTACAGTTTTAAAATTCTTTCATAGTTACATGTTTTATTAATCACGTCTGAGAAAAGTCATTGATTTTCATTTTGTACCGCATTTTCTTGTAAGGACAAGATACAGTGACAACTTCCAAGCGTTTTGCATATCAAAGCTGAAACAGAAAGTATCTCCATAATTGAATTTTCACTTATTTGTAATAAGTTTATCCTTAGGAGGATACTTTCATGGTGTTTGATCACAGATGAGTTTGGGCATTGCTATCACTCAATAGTGTTAAGCATCTGTCAGGCTCTCTCCTATACTATATATTAATTTTTTCTCCGTGAAGCAAATATTTATTGGTGGCCTGTGGGAATAAGATACACCTAGGTCCTCTTTCCTTGGTATATTCACAAAAGCCTCTGAAACTAAATTTCGAAGTCAGGCCATACTAAGGCCTGGCATAATAAGTTTTCATAGTTAACAGTTTCTTTGTGTTTGTGGGGTTTTTTTGTTTTTATTTTTTTGAAGCAAGGATGAGACACTGTCTTAACTCAGTAGTTGTCCATTGATTAATAAATCTCAGAAGACATTGATGAAGCATGGTATTTTGAATATCCTTTCCACAGCATAGGTAATGGGCCATCCTGAAACTCTGGTGAGATGCTTATCATTTTCAGATTTTGGAGTGGCAGTGGTAATTCAATTACACCTTGAATTATCACTATAAACATGAATTCAGCCAAATAAAAACAGTGCCTCTGCCTACTGAGGTTGTCAATTTCCATCTCAACAAAAGTGAATATTTCTCCTTTCGATTAAAATCAAGAAAATCCCCTCTGTCCAGGATGCAATAATGGGGTTCAAGAAAGAGGAAAACTGAAGCTATTCCCTCTTTACACCTGAACAGTGAATTCATTCTGATATCAAATATTTTTTATGATTCTGTTATGACCAGGTGCTTTATTGTGTTTAGAGATCAAGTTACTGTTCATACTTGGTAAGAAAAATCCATGTTTTAGGACTCTGAATGGTAACTTTATATATTGTGTATATATATATATATATATATATATAAAATATATATATATTATATGTAATATACATTCCACCTATTCAACAAAATTGTACTTTTCATCATCTCTTATGAATGATGAACTGTATTCACTCTTTGGAAAGGGAATATAGGGAATTAAATTCTCCATATACTTTTTATAAAAGACCATGGAAACCAAATTCTCAACTGGGAGCAAACTTAGGTTGTGCTATGAAGGGTTATGCTTGCCTGGCCTTAGAGTGATAGGCCACGAACTCAAGGTGGAGTATTTTTCCCCTAAGTTACTTTCATTGATGCCACCCTGAAAAAATTTGGAGGGAGTATTTTTTTTTCCATTCCTACCTAGCCACCCTCTACCCTGGAGGGAGTAGTTTTTGCAATAGCTTTATCTCAGTAACGCTTTAAAAATGCTTCAGGGTATGGGAAACATAACTGTCAAAATGTTCGAGCAACTCTTGTTGATTTAAGTGTAATTTGTCAGGAGCAATACAGGAAGGAGCTGGGTACAAAAGACAAAAGGCTATTTCATGTATTGTTTTTGGCTTATTGTACAAAACTGAGAATGTCTCATACACTCACGCAGCCAAGGTCCCCTACTTTTGTCTCCTTCTAGTAAAAATAAAAGAGAGCTAGTTTCTCAATAGCAGTGTTCTATCCTTAAGTGATATTCTAATGGTCTCTGGAGCACAGAATAATTCCGTGGCAGGTCTGACCTCCAGTCACCGGGTTCTCTGTAACTTAATCTTTCATGGCCAATGACTATAATAATTATTTCCATTTGCATTTAGCACCTCAAAATTAAAAGCATTCCATGGACAACAAAATACGAAGTGATCTCATGAAGTGTTTTAGTATGGATAAAATAATAAACTATAAAAGTACAAATCATCAGTAAAGCTTTTCCTTTCCAGAGAACTATATTCAGAAATTAATGGAAGCATCTAAGGTGCGCATGTGTGTTTTTTCACCCATGATGTGTGTGTGTGTTTGTGTCTGTGTGTGTGTGTGCATTCCACTGCTACAGGAGACATGCAAAATAATATCAGATTTGCTACTATATGAAGTTCTGCTTTCTCCCAAGAACTGTGTGCTCGCAGGGTTCGTTCAGTAAGGTGAGTGCTCTACCACCACATCACAGTCATATCTCATCACCTTCAGCAGGAATAACTTACACTTTCACCTTACATGCTGGTGTATTAAATTAGTATTACTCATCAGAACTTGCTTATTAATAAAACAAGCTGAATTAGCCACTGGAGAATCATATTTGGAAATTCAATGACAATTTTACATTTTTAATAAAGGCTCAGAAATATTATTGCAAAGCAGGTGGTACAGAAAACTGTGGTCAAATTTGACATTCATTAATAATTGAAGTGTGGAACGTGACAGGTGAAAATTGATATTGATTTCTTTCCTCTAATATTTGGAAGAGTTCTAAAAGGTAAATAAAATGAGATAACAAGACATATCAAGTCTCACTGATTTCTTTGATCAACTCCTCCCTACATATCACTCCTTCGCCTGCCATGTTTTGAACAATTCAATGCCCATAGTCTTTCCATTTCAGTGCATTATAAAACACACTCAAGCTGGGTTTCAATCGTATTAGACTGAAAGCTGAACTTTTTATGAAGGATTATTTAAAACAAAATGTGTCTTGAGCCCAACAGCCTTTGAAAACAAACAATCCTGGGAGTTCAGTACGGAAATGTCAACACTGTGGAGAACTCTTAGATTCAGAAAATTCAGTAATCCTATTTGATGTATGTTAACCGTATCAATATTAACAAACTTCTGCTTGAGTTCAACACTGATTTGAGAGCTGAGTTACTACTGGTCTTGTATTTTAACTAGTTGTGAAAGGACTGAGAGAGTTGTTCTTGGGTTGAACTTGACCTGCCTCTGGGAATGCTCTCTTTTCTATCCGTCTTGAAAAGCTGTATAGAAGTGCATTTCTCTGCCTTCCTTCTTCCCATCTTCACCCCTTGGGAAAACAAAAGATGCTCAAATATAGATGTGAGCACTGCAGATGCTCTGTTTGGCAATGGTGTCTTTCAGCTTCCCAATAAAATTTATATTGCTGACCACCCATATGACTGAAAAGTGACTCATTTTACTGACAGATATCGGGCTTGAGATGCCAAAAGAAACAGGTCATTTCAAATTTCCTTTTTAATTTTAAGTCATAGCTTTTTGTTGCAACACTAGTTGTTCAAAAGTTAGATCATGAAGGTACCTTCTTATGACCTCCAAATAATTAATCAAAATGTTCAATGGGCTATATAAAAAGCAAGCAGAATATTCCTAATTATCAATCTTTCTCTTGAGTCATATAGTTCTTGTAATTTCAAGGAAGAGAAACTCAGATGTAAAGTGTTACAATAGCCAAGCCTACCAGCACTGTTATCTAACCATTCAGCAATTTTCTCTGCCAAGTCACTCTGAACCTTAGACTACTGAAAATGTGTTTTAAATTAATTTTTAAGGTTTTCCTCTTTTGAGTTAAAAAGTGGTCTCAATTTTATAAGTAAAATTAAAGAAGAAACACAAAATAGAACATCTGAGATATTTCCATTAGGCATTATCTATATATAAACATATATATATATATAATTTTAATATCTATACATATATAAAGGCACTGGGATAAATCTCCATCTTCTGTGCCAGTGGGACATAGGTCCATTATCTTAGGAATAGGGAACTCCTTTCACAATGGAAGTGAGGATATTGGCTGGACCATCCTTCTTGAATATAATTCCATGTAGCCTCCATTTAAGGTCGTCTGGATCTTGGTTCCTTGTAGCAATCTACTACTCCAACAGTGTGTCGTTCATCAAGTTCAGGTCTTTCTGAAGCCAGGCTAGAAATACAAAGTGAGGTGGCCGACTAAGGTAACTGACCAAAAAGGAGGAAAAGAAGACGAGCAAAACAATTTCCCAGTTTCAGTTTTTCCCATATTCTCTGTGCTTGACAAGGGAAAAAATATTTGGGTCTGAGTTCCTCTCATTCTTAGCCATTGTTGGTTCAAATCTGAGGAAAAAGAAAAAAGGTAAAAACGAAAATATGGAGTCCAGAATTCCGTTAGCTCTCTTGCATGCAATATCACAACTTAAAAGGCCTTCCAAAATGGAGGGATAAACTTTTAAAAATATAGCCCAATCTTTTCAATCTAAACAAGTAAACACTAAAAATATATTTTAGAAATCCAGCAAACACACTAACCACAGTCAAAGCAAAGGAAGGCTTATGGCTTACCAAATGACAGTGGCTGTCTACAAGAGAGAGAAAGAGAATACTCCAAAATTCTATCTGACCTGGCAGAGCTCAGCACAGCTACTATTCTTCTTTCCTAAAATCAAGGCATAAAGAAATTGAATAAAACTTGCCAAAATGTCACCTGGTGCTTCCAAAAGCAGATTAAAGAAGGGAGTATCCAGAAATCAGGATGAAGAAAACTACTTAGAGAAGTCCCTTCTCCTATCAGTGGGCCACCAGGGTTTATCTGGGTAATAAAATGATAATAGGCCTTTCTGTCATCTTCTTTTTATAATTTATACATTTAAATTTCAGTTAACATTTTTAAAATATCCATCAGAATGACAGGCATTTCCAGAAGTATCAGCTTTTTTTAAATCCTTACCCTTTTACAAACGTGAAAATTTAGACTTTAAAATTGTCTAAGTTAAAATACAATTCTCAAGTAAACAGGGACCAGTTTCTGGACTTTTCCACCGATCTGTCTTTCCCTCTGCCAGTGGCTTTATATGCTAATAGATCCTATGTTAACATTACATTTTATTAATGTTAACATATATGTTTAAAATGTTTCATCTATCCTTTTGCACTAACTTTTTCAGGTGAACACTGAACTGACTTCTAGATATTTACTAAGTTTTGTGACTATTACAAATGGGATCTTTCCTTGTTTTTTATTGTTATTTATGGCTTATGGGAAAATAACTGACTTTTACATACTTAGACATAACTGATCATAATTCTGAACATGATCATTTCTAGTTCTTCCACTGATTCCTGCATTTTGAAAAAAACAGTCATTATCATCTGTGATTTTTGTTGTTTCCTTAGTAAAGGCTCTGGAACCAGCCCCCACCCATGATGCTCCTCGTGTTCTTATCCTGCCTGATCCCACTTCCCGCTGCACCTGACCCTAACCTGTCTGCACTGCTGCTGTAAAACACTGTCTGTTCACATGGTGGTGATGGCAATAAAAACTCTTCATATCTGTAAAGTGCCAAGGGCTCTGCCTACTTTATTTTATCTTGGGGTTGTCACTAGACACATCACATGCTTCCCTCTCTTCCCTAAGGCCTGGACCCCACATGAAAGGGAGAAAAGGTGACCTTGTATCTGGATATGGATTTTGTCACTTCAAGAGCTTTATCACATTAAAATTAATATCTAATACATATTGAACACTTTGTCAGGAACATCCTAGGTGCGTTCCATAAGAACCAGAAATAATATTGACAGCTAACCATTAAGGAAGTAATTAACCATTAAGGAATAACCATTAAGGCTGTTTTAAGTTTAGCACACCAGAAAATATAAGGGGTATAAATTCTAGTAGCATTTAAAAAAAGAAAGAGTTACTAATTCTAATACTAGCTTTTCCTTTTCGACCACTTTCCAAAATTATAGTTCTCCTTTTCTGTCTAGCAGCTATGCATGGCTCCTTCACCGATGGAGAAGTTATCCACTGGTACTGAGACAGAAATGATAAATATGCCATTTAAGCTACAGGTAATTTAGGAGGGTTTGATCTTCATTGGAAATTAAGATATTTTACTTAATAAAAGGTCTTCAATCTGCACTTCTGGGAAGCTAAATTAAAGCATCACATAACATTTTCAAAAACAGAAAAGCCATTTCATTTGACTACAAACTTAGTTTTAAGATGGCAGAAAGTACCTTGATACTTTTCTTTTAAAAAGGAAAGAAAAGCCATTAAAGAGAAATTCTTCCGAGAGAATTAAAACATGTTATATGCCTCTGACTTGGCACTCCTTCCATTCTGGAGGCCTTTTTCGGTAACTGCTTTCATCACAGAATGATTTAAAGTAAAATAAATTGAAATTAGAGTAATTATTTCCCAATGAGTGGCTATTTCCATTTAAAACCAAAAGCCAACTAATTATTGCTTTTCCCATAAAATTAAATATGAAGTCTACATTATGTAATTATACACTTATTTCCCGCTTGTGTATTCTAATTTCTTCCTCAAAAACCTAAGATGCCATCTTGCAGACTGCCCCCAGTGGCTACTATTTTGGCAGCAGCAAAGGTCAGCTTTAAACAGTTTGCATCTAAAGTGGCTTTAGATACCTTTGGATAGAAAGTACAGTCTAAGCACCGTCCAGACACTTAGATACCTAAAGGGCATCAAAGATAACAAACCAAAGTCCTGATATTCCCTCAAAAGCTGCTCCTCCCATCAGCTCCCTTTTTCTAAGTGATACCACCCAGTTGCACACATAATCATCAACGACTTGTCTCCTTGTTACTGTCTCCTTCATACCCCACACCTAATATATCGGCAAGCCTTGTTAGCTACACCCTCAAAACACAACCTGAATTCAACCACTTTTCACTTGCTGCAAACTTCCAACCTAACCTAGGCCATAAACAGCCCTTATTTGGACCCCTGTGATAGTCTCCTAACTGGTCTCCTTGTTTGTCTTCTTTATCCCCCTCAAGTCTATTCTCTATACCAGGTCATCTTATTCAGATACTATTTGGATCATGCCTTGTCCCACTTCAAAACTCTCTACTCGTTTAGAAGAATCCACATCTTTACTCTGGCCTTCAAGACTTTACAAGAGCAGACCTCTGGCTAGCTCCTTGACCTCATGTCATACCACACTCTTCTTCACTCAGTACTCTGGCCATGTTGGCCTCCTTGTTTTTCCTTAAATAATCCACCCACCTACATGCCTGCATACTCATTGCTTCCTTGTCCTGGAATGTGCTTACTCCAGTTCTTCCATGGCTTGCTCCTCTCTTCATTCAGGTTTCCGTTCAAATGCCACTTCTCCTGTGAAGCTGTCCCCTAACAAACCTATCCAATGGAGTCCTACCTGCTCTCCCTCACTCTCCTTACATTAATATATTTTTGCACTTCCTACTATCTAAAATTATATGACTTATCTGTTTACTCATTTCTATCTGAACTCCTTCACTAGACTGTAAGCTCCACGAGGGCAAGACTTTTGTCTGTTTGGTTCACTGCTTTATCCCTAGTGCCTAAACCCATATCTGGCACACAGAAGATAGTAAAAAAATTACTTGTGAATCTGACAAATGAATAAAGAACTCCTGGAAAGAATTCAGAGGTTGCACAGGAAAGAAATAATGCTCTTCGTGGAAGCAGTCTTAGTATCTAGGTTCACCTCTATTCAGAGTTAAGAACAATTTACAAGTATAATTCACTTTAATTAGTACATTATCTGCTAAAAACATAAGGGAAGTGCAACACTAGACAAGTACAGTTGAAGCTTGAACAACATGGGTTTGAACCTCGTGGGTCCATTGACACACGGATATTTTTCAATAAATATGTACTATCATCCTACACGATCCAAGGTTGGTTGAATCCACAGATGCGGAACAACTGACTATAAACCTACTCCCAGATTTTCAACTGTGTAGGGGTCGGCACCCCTAGCCCCACGTTGTTCAAGGGCCAGCTGTATATGATGAGGAAAGTTAAACACATTAAGTTTTAAAAACTGTCAATACGTGAACAAATTCTTTTTGTTTTCCTATGTGTTTATCAATTTAAAAAAAGTGACCACATACCAATAAGTGGATTTTTTCTTATATCCAGAACGAGCAGAGTTCTGTTGGTTTCAAGGGCCTTTAGTAAAGTCTTTGCTCCTTCACTGGTGAGGCCACACTGCTGCAGGTCCAGTGCTTTCGATGAAAGACAAAAGGTCATTTGCAAAGTCTATACAGATTTAACATATAGACAGCTCCCATTTTCTCACGTGTGGAAGAGTCCTGCACAAGAGAAGTCATGGCAGGTTTGTAATTTTGGATATGGAAAAAAACAGAAATGTATATGCACACACATAATGCATAATCCAATTTAAAAACCTCTTCTTGGATGTGCAATGATAACCCTGCCTTTAGTCCCAATAAATCATCCAACATATTTTACAATTACAGAACTGAAGAATAACTGTATATAACCTATGAGCAAAAAGCATCACAAAATGAATCTCAGTTCATAATTAGCAAGGGCGGCAGTGGCATGTAAACCTCACAAGCAAAACCTGGTGGAGCTCAGAAATGCACTGCATTCTTTTGATCATGATCTTCAGCTCCAAATCACACATGAAACTAGTTAAAAGGGGAAAACAAAATAGAAGAAATGTAATAACTGTTAGTTTTAGAGGGAAAAGAACAAGTCTAAGAGGTTACAAATAATAACAAATTCAAACAATGTGTGAATAGAGAATACATACTAAAAACCTATCATGAAAGTATGATGGTCAAGAACTCTCTCCATAAAAAGTCAGACAAAAACCAGAAAAACTGATCATGAATTCTAGTAGTTCTGGGGCTGAACAACCTACTCATTTAAACCAAAGGGATCATCACCAAAGCACAGGTATTAAAAAATATTACATGAAAGGAAACTATGATGAGTCTTTTTTTTTTTTTTTGCAGTACACGGGCCTCTCACTGCTGTGGCCTCTCCCGTTGCGGAGCACAGGCTCCGGACGCATCGGCTCAGCAGCCATGGCTCACAGGCCTAGCTGCTCCGCGGCATGTGGGATCTTCCCGGACCGGGGCATGAACACGTGTCCCCTGCATCGGCAGGCGGACTCTCAACCATTGCGCCTACAGGGAAGCCCAGTGAGTCTTTTTTTTTAAGTGTTGTATGGACCATCACATTAAAATAACTGGAGTCTTTCAAATAGAAAGAAATAGAAATAGAAAGCAAGAAATAGCAAGTCAGACATATGGATCTGACAGGATACCATACAACCCTTACAAACTCTCACTACAGAAGAATGGACACAGGGTATAATTAACCAAAGAGCCAAATTAATACAAACAGCCAGTAAACCTCACCAGTAAATCAAATGAATACAAAATAAAACAAAATGTGGTTATTCTCCTATCAGATTAAGGCAAGATTCTGTACGAAAAGCCTTTAAATAATGTCTATACCTTTTTGATCCAACAACTCTCTTTCTAAGAATTTAACCAAAAGAAATAGAGATATAAGTAAGGAAATATATCAGAGTACTATTTGTAACTGAAAAACTGGACATAGCGTATATCCAAGAATGGATAAGCTATGTGCACTGTGGCATATTCATACAATGGAATACTGAACAATCACAAAAATCATGCAGGAGATGCAAATTTAATGACTTGCTAAAATGCTTATATGAAATTAATTGAAAAATATAAAATTTGGAGTAATCCCACTTGCATAGAAAATGGAGAGGTACTCATTTTTGTAGTTTTACATTTTTTAACAAGTGCTACAAGCCAGTGTTTGTGAGAGGCAGGCTTCACATCTACTGTTGGGGTGGACTACAAACTGGCATAGCATTTCTGGGTGGTAATTTGGCCATGTGTATCAAAAGTCTTAAAAATATGTCACACTTTGTCATTTCACTTGTAGTACCTTATTCTACAGAAGTAATCCCGATGGATACAGAGATGTATATACAACGTATTCACATTGTTTCTAACAGGGAAAAGCAAACTGTGTAAATCTAAAAGCAAAGAATTGATTAAACTATGGGACATCAATACGACGCAATACTACATGATACATCATTAAGTGAAAAAAGCAGGAATATGAAACAGCAAGTATACTACTATTCTATTTTTGTAATACCTAAGTGTACAAATATATTTATAGGGAAGAAAAAGACTGAAAGTATATACACCAAAATGAACAGTGATTATATCTGGCTATTAAAATTATAAGTAATTGTTCTCTTGTTACTCTGTAACAATGAGCTGTTCAGCCATTCCTACTGCCATGCTTTGGACCACTTGCATCACCCCAAAGTGTCTCTCATGCCATTACCTATCACTCCGTGCACTCGCCAGCCCCTGACAACCAGGAACCCACTCTCTGACTCTGTGGATCTACCTGTTCTGGACGTTTCTCCTCAGTGATGTCACACCCTGAGTGTCCCTCTGTGTCTGACTTCTCTCGCTGAGCATTGTGTCCTCAGAGTACATCCACGTGACAGTGAGTGTCAGGGCTTCACCCCTTTGTGTGCTGAGGGACTGAGAAAAGAAAAAAAAGAAAGGAAAATTGCATGCAACTCTAGTGACAGCCGGTAATGAGAACCAGAGGGAAGGCTCTGGGACAGGGGGCGCCATGCCCTGTGAGGCCCTGGGGCTGCTGCCAGTCTCCGTGGAGGCTCAGCAACTCCCAGTCACTTCCCAAATTGTGGTCGCTAACTGAGCATCTGGCCCCAGGACCCACTGCTCGTTCAGTCTATCTGCAGTCAGCCGTTCATCCTAAGAGCGATGCTCTCACAGGCTACATCAGGGAGCATGGGGACAGTTTACCGAGCTGTGCAGCCGTCCCTACTGCCGTGCTTTGGACCACTTCCATCACTGCCAGAATGTCCCTCACGAACTTACCTATCACTCCGCCACCTCGCTGGACCCTGACAAGCAGGAACTCACTGACTCTGTGAATCTACCTGTTCTGGATATTTCTCCTCAGTGGGGTCACATCCTGTGTGTCCTTCTTTTCTGACTTCTCTTGCATAGTGTTCTGGTCTCAGGGTGCATCCATGTGGCAGCGACTGTCAGGGATTCACCCGTTTGTGTGGCCTAGTGAAGCAAAGAAGACAAGAGAAAAGAAAGCAACGTGACATGAATGTATGGTGACAGCTGGTGATGAGAAACAGAGGGGAGGCTCTGGGGCCGTGGGCACCCTGCTCTGTGAGGCCCTGGGGCTGCTGACAGTCTCTGTGGAGGCTCAGCAAGTCCAAGTAACTTCTCCACGTTGGGGGCACCAGCTCACTGTCTGGGGCCAGAACCCACTGCTCGTTCAGTCTTCCTGCGATCAGCCCTTTGCCCTGAGAGCGATGCTCTCACAGGCCGCACCGGATCACGGGGGAGTTTATTTAGCTGTGAATCTACCACTACTGCCATGTTTTGGACCATTTCTGTCACCCCAAAAATGTCCCTCACGCCCTAAGATATCACTCTGTCCACTCGGCAGCCCCTGTCAACCAGGGACTTCCTCTCTGACTCCGTGGATCTACCTGTTCTTGACGTTTCACCTCAGTGGTGTCAGACCCTGTATGTCCTTCTGTGTCTGACTTCTCTCGCCGAGCATCATGTCCTCAGGGTGCATCCAGGTGGCAGCGAGTGTCAGGGGTTCACCCTTTGTGTGCTGATGGACAGAAAAAAGATAAAATAAAAGAATGGAACATTTCATGTAAGTCTGGTGACAGCTGGTGATGAGAACCAGAGAGAAGGCTCTGGGCCAGGGGACGCCATGCCCTGTGAGGCCCTGGGGGTGCTGCGAGTCTCCGTGGAGGCTCAGCAACTCACACTCACTACCCCATGTGGGGAGCCATCAACTGAGAGTCTCGGCCCAGGACCCACTGCATGTTCAGTCTTCCTGCAGTGAGCCCTTCGTTCTGAGAGCTGTGTTCTCACAGGCTACAATGGGGACCACATGGACAGTTTACTGAGCTGTGCAGCCCTCCCTACTGCCATATTTCGAAGCACTTCCATCACCCAAAAATTGTCCCTCACGCCCTTATCAATCACTCCATCCCTTCGCCAGCCTCTGACATCCAGGAACCCACTCTCTGCCTCTGTGGATCTACCTGTTCTGGACGTTTCTCCTCAGTGGGGTCACACCCTGTGTGTCCTTCTGTGTCTGACTTCTCTCGCTGAGCATCATGTTCTCAGGATTCATCCATGTGGCAGTGCGTGTCAGGGTTTCACACCTTTGCGTGCAGAGGGAATGAGAAAAGAGAAAAGAAAAGAAAGGAACATTGCATGCAAGTATGGTGACAGCTGGTGATGAGAACCAGAGGGAAGGCTCTGGGACCGGTGGCGCCATGACCCGTGAGGGCCTGGGGCGCCTGCCAGTCTCCATGGAGGCTCAGCAACTCCCAGTCACTTCCCCAAGTGGGGGGCCGCCCTCTGAGCGTCTGGGCCCAGGACCCACTGCTCATTCAGTCTTCCTTCAGTCAGCCCTTTGTACTGAGAGAGATGTTCTCACAATCTACAATGGGGAGCATGGGGACAGTTTACTGAGCCGTTCAGCCATACCAACTGCCGTGGTTTGGACCACTTCCATCACCCTAATAATGTCCCTCATGCCATTACCTATCACTCCGTCCCCTCGCCAGACCCTGACAACCAGGAACCCACTCTCTATGTGGATCTACCTGTTCTGGACGTTTCTCTTCAGTGGGGTCAGACCCTGTGTGTCCGTCTGTGTCTGACTCGTCTCACCGACCATCGTGTCAGGGTGCATCCACGTGGCGTTGAGTGTCAGGGGTTTACATCTTTGCATGCAGAAGGACTGATAAAAGTAAAAAGAACAGGAAGGAACATTGCACGCAAGTCTGGTGAAAACTGGTAATGACAGCAAGAGGGAAGGCCCTGTGACCAGGGCGCCAGGCCCCGTGAGGCTCTGTGGTTGCTGCCAGTCTCCGTGGAGGTTCACAAACTCCAAGTCACTACCCCAGGTGGGGGGCCGAAAAATGAGCGTCTTTACCGAAGACCCACTGCTCGTTCAGCCTTCCTGCGGTCAGCCCTTTGTCTTGAGAGCGATGCTCTCACAGGCCGCACAGAAGCGTGGGGGACAGTTTACTAAGCTGTGAAGCCATCACAACTGCCATGTTTTGGACCATTTACGTCACCCCAAAAATGACCCTCATGCCTTTAGCTATCACCCCGCCCCCACGGCAGCCCCTGACAAGGAGGGACTTACTCTCTGACTCTGTGGATCTACCTGCTCTGTACGTTTCTCCTCAGTGGAGTCAAACCCTGCGTGTCCTTTTTTTTCTGACGGCTCTCGCTGAGCATCGTGTCCTCAGGGTGCATACACGTGGCAGCAAGTGTCCGGGCATCACCCCTTAGCGTGCTGAGGGACAGAGAAAAGATAAAAAAAAAGAATGGAACATTGCATGCAAGTCTGCTGACAGCCGATGATGACAACGGGTGCCACGGACAGATTGGAAGAGGGCAATGGCAAAACCCAAGGGCCTTGGGACGTGTAAGAGAGGTTGTAGGGAGGAAGAGAGAAAGACATGCTATTCTCTGAAGCAATCATCGTAATCCAGGTGTAAAATAATAAATGGTAGACCCAGAGTAACGGCAACACAGATGGAAGGGTGGAGTATGAGAGACACTAGAAAGAAAAACTGTCAGGGCTTCACCATTGATTGGATACATTCATTTCTCCATTTAACACAGGTTATCAGTAACTGTGCCAGTCGCTGGGAACGAAGAGTAAGCAAAACAGTCATGATCTCTTCCTCACGGACCATGTGATAAACACCTATCTAAAAATGGATGTGAAATGTGATGAAGGCTATAAGCGAGAGGTACGTGGTGTTATGTGAGCTACGGTAGGGGGATGTGATGAGTTGAGTAGGTAAGGGGATACCTTCTTGACAAAGTGACACCTGAGAAGACATGAGAAGGATGAGGAGGCATCAATCAGTTGCAAACTAAACAGAAGGACATTTCATTCAGGGGGCAGCATGGGCAATGTGCCATTGTAAGTATGTAGGCCTGAGAGGAGGCCACTGTGGGCTGGAAGATTGAGAATGAAAGGAAGGAGGGGCAAGACGAGGCTGCAGAGATCCTGCTCCATCCTGCCCAGGGGATGCCCTGCCCTGCGGACTAGCACACCCAGAGTGCCAGTGCACAGCCAGATGAGAAGCCTGCTCTAGAATGCAAGTCAACACTGCTTCTTTCACCAAGAAAGTCTTGCCTGATAAACTAAACAGCATATCTAGTGGACATATGATTTACATTCTGAAACAAGCTCCTTAACTTATGGAATGGCAACAGTTCTCAGGGGGTCGGTCAGGAGCCTCCCGGCGTGTGTCCCAGGGACCCACCTGCCTGCAACCTTCAGCTGCCTGGCAGGAAGCTACGCGCCCACTCCTATGGCTATCTGTGCAGTGAGGTGTATTGCGCAGACAGGTTCCACACACACTTCAAGTCGGAGGGTGGACTCAGTGGCAAGGTGAGAGGCCGGCCTGCCCCACAGACCAAGAAGGCGCTCTTTGTCCTGGGCCGAGATGCTCGTGCCACCCCACTGGGCCTGCCGGGCTCTGAGGGCCCTGCCCTGGACCCCCTGCTCCCCTGCAATTTGTTCAGTAACAGCAGAGGTGGCCACACCCACACCCTCTGTGAGGTCGGTGTTCCACCCTCCTGTAGCCCCGCCCGCCCCCCTCCGCAGGTTGCCATGAACTACAGAAGCTGCATCCTGAGGCCACGGGGTTCCGAGGATGCCAAGGGCAGACATGATGGCCTTAAATGAGTCGCAGAGGCCTTAAGTGGGCTTGTGTGGTTGGGCTCACCTCTTATGTTTCAGTGAACTTTGTGAGAAGACAGGGCCTGGGAGCTGCAGCCTCACAGTTGGGCTCCACAGTAAGATGTGTGCGACACACCTCAAACTGACCTAAAACATGGAGCGATACCAGCCATCTAGAGGTCTAAAAGAGAGCCACTGCAGCTAGCCCACAGGTCCAAGAAAAATAAATTCTTATTTCTGTAACTGAGTTTTGGGGAGATTTGTTCCAAAGCATTATCACAGCAAGAGCTGACTAATACAGCATTCTCCAAATCACTGCTATGTACATGGCTGCCACCATGCCTATGTGTAAGGCAATTGTGTCCTCAAACTTTGAGAATTCTTGAATTCTTGGTGCCTCTCCAACACAATGTACATGGCTAAACTTTCCCCAAATAACTTCACTAATGTACCACAAAGAGCTCCCTAAACTTTTATTAAATGTAATGCCAAGTTCTTTCTATTCATTTTCTGTTTCTACATAGTTAAAATGATTTTTATCAATGTAAAAGGATGGAAAATTGGAACAAAGCATTTTGTGGATAGTTGTTATCCACAAAGGAAAATCACAAACAAAACAGGCATTACACTGAGTGTAGAGCACTAATGCCCCTGGTGTCTGTAAATGCCAAGTGAAAAAAGGTTTGATCGCAGAAAGCCTGAACGAGCGGTGAGTCCTGGGCCCAGATGCTCAGCTGGTGCCCCGTACGTGGGGAAGTCACTGGGGCTTCCAGAGCCTCCACAGAGACTGGCAGCAGCCCCAGGTCCTCACAGTGAATGGCATCACGGGCCCCAAAGCCTCCCCTCTGGATCTACCTGTTCTTGACGTTTCTCCTCAGTGGGGTGAGACCCTATATGCCTTTCTGTGTCTGACTTGTCTCGCCGAACATCGTGTACTCAGGGTGCATCCACGTGGCATCAAGTGTCAGGGGTTCACCTCTTTGTATGCAGAAGGACTGAGAAAAGAAAAGAAAAGAGAGAAACATTGCGTGCAAGTCTGGTGACAACTGGTGATGGGAACCAGAGGGAAGGCACTGTGACCAGGGGCGCCGGGCCCTGTGAGGCCCTGGGGTTGTTGCCAGTCTCCTTGGAGGCTCACCAACTCCCAGTCACTACCCCAAGTGGGGGGCCGCCAAATGGGCGTCTTTTCCGGGGACCCACTGCTCGTTCAGTCTTCCTGTGGTCAGCCCTTCGTCCTGAGAGCGATGCTCTCACAGGCCACACGGGAGCGCGGGGGACAGTTTCTCCTCAGTGTGGTCAGACCCTGTGTGTCCTTCTGTGTCTGACTGGTCTCGCCAACCATCGTGTCCTCAGGGTGCATCCAGGTGGCAGCGAGTGTCAGGGGTTCACCCTTTTCATGCTGAGGAACGGAAAAACGATAAAAGAAAAGAATGGAACATTGCATGTAAGTCTGGTGACAGCTGGTGATGAGAACCAGAGGGAAGGCTCTGGGGCAGGGGGCGCCGTGCCCTGTGAGGCCCTGGGGCTGCTGCGACTCTCTGAGGAGGCTCAGCAACTCCCAGTCACTACCCCAAGTGGGGAGCCATCAACTGAGAGTCTCGGCCCAGGACCCACTGCACGTTCAGTCTTCCTGCAGTCAGCCCTTCATTCTGAGAGCTGTGTTCTCACAGGCTACAATGGGGAGCATGTGGACAGTTTACTGAGCTGTGCAGCCCTCCCTACTGCCGTGCTTTGGATCATTTCCATGATCCAAAGCCGTGCTTTGGATCATTTCCATCACCCCCAAAATATCCCTCAGGCCCTTACCAATCACTGCATCCTCTCGCCAGCCCCTGACAACCAGGAACCCACTCTCTGCCTATGTGGATCTACCTGTTCTGGACGTTTCTCCTCAGTGGGGTCACACCCTGTGTGTCCTTCTGTGTCTGACTTCTCTCCCATAGCGTAGAAGTCTCAGGGTGCATCCAAGTGGCAGCGAGTGTCAGGGCTTCACCACTTTGCATGGCCTAGTGACGTAAAGCAGAGAAGATAAAAGAAAAGAACGTTGCATGCAAGTCTGTTGACAGCCGGTGATGAGAAACAGAGGGGAAGCTCTGGGGATGGGCGCGCCATGCTCTGTGAGGACCTGGGGCTGCTGCCAGTCTCTGGGGAGGCTCAGAAAGCCACAGTGACTTCCCCACGTGGGGGGTGCCAGCTGAGTGTCTGGGCCCAGGAGCCACTGCTCATTCAGTCTTTGTGCGGTCAGCCCTTCTTCCTGAGAGTGATGCTCTCAAAGGCTGCACCGGTGTGTGGGGGACAGTTTACCAAGCTGTGCAGCCATCACTACTGCCATGTTTTGGACCATTTACGTCACCCCAAAAATGTCCCTCACGCCCTTAGTTATCACTCCGTCCCCACGGCAGCCCCTGACAACGAGGGACTTACTCTCTGACTCTGTGGATCTACCTGCTCTGTACGTTTCTCCTCAGTGGAGTCAGACCCTGTGTGTCCTTTTGTTTCTGACGGCTCTCGCTGAGCATCGTGTCCTCAGGGTGCATACACGTGGCAGCAAGTGTGAGGGAATCACCCATTTGCGTGCTGAGGGACAGAGAAAAGATAAAAAAAAAGAATGGAACATTGCATGCAAGTCTGGTGACAGCCGGTGATGACAACCAGCGGGAAAGCCCTTGGGCCGGGTGCGCCATGAACTGTGAGGCCCTGGAGGTGCTGCCAGTCTCTGTGGAGGCTCCGCAAGTACCAGTGACTTCCCCACGTGGGCAGCATCAGCTCAGGTTCTGGGCCCAGGACTCACTGTGCGTTCAGCCTTCCTGCAGTCAGCCCTTCATCCTGAGAGCGATGCTATCACAGGCTACAACGGGGAGCATGGGGACAGTTTACTGAGCTGTTCATCCATCTTTACTGCCGTGTTTTGGATCACTTCTGTCACCTCAAAATGTACCTCACACCCTTAGCTATCACACCGTCCCCTCGCCAGCCCCTGACAACAGGAATCTGCAGCGGGCCGTTTCCGACCAGCAGAATAACGAGCCGCCACACGCAAGATTCTTCTCGTATCACACTTTATTGGAGCACAGCTTGGTTGAAGAAAGATGGAAGGAAGACGCTACGCAGCAGAATATGGCAGGCTTTATACTGGCCAGAAGGTCCACACAACAGCCCTGGATTGGTGTGTGTCAGTACATGTGACAATATATTGCTACGCCTACAATCCACGGGATGCACGCGTGGCGCCTTACGCGGCACTCCCGGGTAGTGCAAGCAAGATGCAACAATGTAATTTCGCCTTCCTCTGGACCAAGAATCCAGCTCCTTCCTGGCGGCGTCCCACATCTCCCCCTTTTTCTTTATGTCCTTAGACCACATAACGGTCGCCCGTACAAGTCTTGCCCCCAAGGGGACATGGCTGTTCAAGGGCTATTGTCATGGGCGGCAGAAATCACCCTCCCATAGTGCAATGCTGCTTACAGCGCGGGGTGCAAGGGCTGATTTCAGGCAGAGGTTCCCACTAGGAGTGCAATGGCTCATGGCCATCCTGTGCAGGGGCAACCACTAGGACTTGTTTAGCAGGGAGATCCAGGCACCGGCAGGCTGGCCGTTTTCAATGGCCACCAAGGCTTGCATCAACATAATCTTCTGTGTGTGTGACTTACGTTTCAGACGACACACCAACCACAGGCATAGTGCGATCCCCACTGCACAAAGGATGCCAAAAGCTCCCATGCCTACCCATTCTTTAAAGAAAAGAAAAGTAGAGGATAGCCATGAAGCAAAATTCCCAAAAGAAATAGGGTGTAACTCGGTAGTATTAAGATGAATAATCTGTAATCGTTGTTCAAACAGCAGTCTTTCTGCTTCTTCAGACCAATTTCCTTTTAAATATTCCCCAATCAATTTACTTTGGTTCAGACGTCCTATAATTTTATAGGGAGTAACACAAAGATGATTAAATTTAGCAACACAACCAAGCTGAAGCATATCATACAACTCTTCAAAAGCATCCTCCAGCAAATCCATCTGTTGATTTAAAGATAAAATGCCAGCATGTAAATGTGTATTAAAGCGATTCTGATTTTCTAATGCTAGCGACGTTTGCTTTACTATACCATTAATTACAGCAGCTGATTGTACCTGATTCACCATTGCTGCAGCAGCAGTGGCGGCCGCCGTCACAGAAGAAGTTAAGGCAATTATAAGTGCAGCAGTAATCCCAAGATCCCGCCGCTGCCTCACCAGATTAATTAATGGAAAAGTAGCGGGATCTGCCTTAACTGGAATGGGAACAAATGTAGGTATACGTAGTACTACAGCAGTCTGCACGATTGTTCCATTCCAACATTGTGAAATCCAGCAAGAAACGCCCTTATTACATCCTTCTGTATCATTAGACAATAAAAACATAAAAGGGGGTTGTACGCATATCACAGCTGCAGGCTTGGAATAATTATACAAAGAATTTAGTATATTACGTAATTTCAATTTATATATTTGACTTTTATTAGCTAATTTAACCTCCCCGCTCACATTATACAAGGTGCCATTACTAGAATAAATCATGGCCAACGCAGAAAGATCCATGCTAGCGCCAGCATCATTAGTCACAACCCAAGAATAAAACGGCCACCCTTCATAATACCAGGTAACATTAGAAGCATTACAATTTTTCCTGCCCGCAAAAGACTTTATATTAAATGATAATCGAAAACCATGGGCAACTTGCAACGATGCAAAATCCTTACCAGCACAAGATGTGAATACCGGAGGGTACCTAACATTTGGAACACAGGATAAAAAATTTAACGTATTATTTCCCCTGGTGTAATTAACTTTTTTATTCCTTACAGGAATCACTCCATCATGATAAAATAATAAAGTAGTCACATTCATTAACTCTAAGCCATTTGCTCCATCACCTGAGCCAGATTGAGCACCTAAGGATATTTTGGATAGGGCTTCAGACAGCATATTAAACGGCATTTGATTATGTTTCAATGGATTATCCCAGGCAACAAGTCTTTTCCATAACAAGCCTATACAGCTTACATTCAAATCCCAACTAAAACAAAGGGTTTTATTAATTCTAACAGAACTGCCATTATATGATATCCAA
The DNA here is from genome assembly GCF_039906515.1 of Pseudorca crassidens. NCBI lineage: Eukaryota > Metazoa > Chordata > Mammalia > Artiodactyla > Delphinidae > Pseudorca > Pseudorca crassidens. The sequence goes on from NC_090297.1 coordinate 154,910,361, forward strand.
TCCATATTCTGTGGATCTATACAAGGAGTATACATAGAGCAATCACTAGCATATAAAATTGGGAGTACTCGACTCTTAGCATGGACTGGCATGGGTACCGGCCAGGTTCTACTTATTCCCCAAAAGGTGTCTTCCATTGTCTGCATTGCTCCCCACAGGCAGCATAGTAGAAGTAACTGACGTAGAAAGGCCATCACTCTTCAACCGTTCTAGTGCAACGTACCGGCACCCAAACTGGTTCTTGACCCTGCGGGGAAACACATAAGGACCCCCTAGATCGTGTAAGAACAGCATCCGGGCCTCTCCAGGTGTTGGTTAAAACATCTTTCCACATAACTTTCCCATAATCCTGCAACTCCCGCACCGAATGGCGATCAGCCGCAGTACTAGCTGCAATACCCTCTTGTAAAAAATTTATTGTATATAGGGCAAGCGAAATTCTTTGTTTTGGAGTACAGCCTTCAGCAATTCCCCCCTTTTGTTTAAGTAAAACAGTTTTAAGATTTCTATGAGCACGCTCAATAATACCTTGTCCCTGAGGATTATAGGGTATGCCCGTAACATGGGAAACACCCATACGCTGACAAAATTGCGCAAATGATTTTGCAGTATATGCAGGGCCATTATCTGTTTTTAATTGTAATGGTTTGCCCCATGCAGCCCAGGCCTCCAGACAGTGAGTAATTACATGCTGTACTCGTTCTCCAGCCAACGGAGTGGCATGAAGGACGCCAGAGCAAGTGTCAATAGAAACATGAATATACTGTAACTTCCCAAAAGAGGAAAAATGAGTTACATCCATTTGCCACAAACTATTCGGAAGCAACCCACGAGGATTAACTCCAACAGGAGAAGCAGATGTAAAGGTTACGCAGACAGGGCATTGCTTTACAATCTTTCGAGCAGCGGCACGGGAAATAAAAAACTTTTTCCGAAGTACCACAGAAGAAACATGATATAAAGCATGAAATTCTTGGGCCTGCAAAAGGGGATCTAAAATGGGAAAAGCACGAGTTGCCAAATCTACTTGTGCATTAGCAGACGCCATTGGTCCAGGCAATAAACTATGTGCACGTATATGAGTAATATAAAAGGGATTTACGCGCTGTAAAATACAAGCACGTAACTGTACTAATAAAGGAGCTATAATGCTCGAGGGTTTAATAAAAGAAACTAATTCTAAATTTTTAACAGCATTCACCACATATAATGAATCCGAAACCAAATTAAAAGGCTGAGGAAATCTATTAAATACCGTTAATACTACTTCACACTCAACCAATTGAGGGGTATTAAGACAAAAATTTAAAATTACGGGGTCATTACCCTCTACCATATAAGCACCTTTCCCCGACTTAGAACCATCAGTATAAATGGTCAATGCATCCTTTAAAGGAGCTGAAGCAGTTATCCTAGGAAACAATATGGGATGATTTATTACAAATTTCAATAATTCACTTTTAGGCAAATGATTATCAAAAACATTAGGAAACATACACGCAAGAACAGACCACTCAGTCACAGTAGCTATCAAAACTTCCATTTGCTCTTTAGTATAAGGTATAATTAATTTATCAGGCATCACTGCAAAGCAACTCAAGCACTGTTTAATGCCTAAAATAGCTACTTCAGCAACCATGGAAGGATAATAGGTTAATGTTCGTAATCCAAGAGATTTAGTATGGATCCACAATAAAGGTCCATCCTGCCATAATACAGCAGTAGGAAATCCAAAAGTTGGCAAAACACATAACCAAAGGGGAAGGGATGAATCAAATCTAATCAATTGTGCAGCACTCATTGCTTGTTCCACTTTGGATAAGGCCGTAATAGCTTCTGGTGTTAAACTTCGGGGAGAAAGAAGATCGGAATCTCCTTCTAAAATACGAAATAAAGGCATCAAATCATGACGGGTTAATTTTAAATAAGGACGTAACCAGTTTATATCACCTAATAACTTTTGAAAATCATTCAAAGTTCGTAAATGCTCAGTCCTGATTATCAATTTCTGTGGCAAAATTGTATGATTAGTAATCCGCGCTCCCAAAAACTGTGTTACGTCACCCCTCTGAATTTTCTCAGGAGCAAGATATAATCCTTTCTCTTGCAAGCATTGCACTAGCACAGTCAAAGCATGTTCCAAATCTTCCATAATAGGAGCAGCTAGCAATATATCATCCATATAATGAATGATACGTAAAGATGGACACAATTTTCGAAGGGGCTGTAAAGCGGTATCCACATATAACTGACACATAGTAGGGCTATTTGCCATTCCTTGAGGTAACACAAGCCACTGGTACCGCTTATCCGGGTATTCATGATTCACCGTTGGCAAAGTAAAAGCAAAACGCTCCCTATCATTTTTATGTAAAGGGATAGAAAAGAAACAATTTTTAATATCTACTACTATAATCGGCCAATCCCTAGGAAGAGTGGACAAAACCGGTAAACCACGCTGAATAGGTCCCATTATTTGCATCTGCTGATTGATGGCGCGCAAATCATGTAGCAATCGCCATTTACCAGATTTTTTCTTAATTACAAAAATAGGGGTATTCCAAGGTGAAGTAGACTCTTCTAAATGTCCCAAATGTATCTGTTCTGTAACCAATTGTGTGGCTGCCAATAACTTTTCTCGGGATAAAGGCCACTGAGGAACCCAAATAGGGTCAAAAGTCATCCAAGTAATAGGAATCATAGACTCAGTGGCCCCTAAGGAAAACCCAAGCCTGCCCGATCTCTTTTTTGAATCAATTCCAAAGGGGATTGTATGCCTTGTAACCGCTGGCCTAGGCCTCTGTCGGGAACATAACCTTGCTTCAGCATTATTCTCTGGGCTGCTTCAGAATAATCATTGGTCAATGCCAACTTCATTTGAGATTGAACATCTCGGCCCCACAAATTAAAAGGCAACCCATCTACTACAAAAGGCTGAAAACAACCACTATGCTTTTCAAATTTCCAAGTCAACAATTTTAAACTAAGATTAGGTGTTTTAGCATATCCCAAACCTTGCAGAGTTTGTGAAGACTGTTGAAGGGGCCATGCTTTTGGCCAATCTTGTCGGGTAATAATACTACGATCAGCTCCAGTATCTATAAGGCCTACAAATCTACGGCCCTCAATCCATAAAGTTATCATTGGCCGATCATCAAGAGACAAAGAAAGAAAAGCTGAATCAATGCCTGATGACCCAAATCCATGAGAGCCCCGTTCAGCGGGCAAAGAGGGATATTTATCATGGCAAGAGGGTAAAATTAAAAGTTGTGCAATACGATCACCAGGGGCAATAACTATTATTCCCTTAGGTGATTGACATAACACCTTTATATTACCTGTATAATCAGAATCAATTACCCCTGGGGAAACTATCAAACCTTTCAAGGTACAGGAAGAACGGCCCAACACTAATCCTACCGTGCCCTTGGGTAATGGTCCATGCATATCTGAATCTATAGGCTGAATGCCCATATTGGTTGTCAATACCATTCGGGAGGTGGCACGGAGGTCCAGCCCTGCGGAGCCTGCCGTGGCTCGCCGCGGGGCTTGGGTGGCTGCAAGTTCACATTCTCGTGGGCCCCAAAAATTTTCGGGCCCTGAGACCGTGGGCCCATTAACCCGTTTTTTGACTGGGCATTTCCAAAGGTTGGTTGAAAGCTCTTGGATTGAGTTAGGGGTAGTAAAGGCTGGCCATTAATATCCTTCACAGATTTGCATTCATTAGCCCAATGCTTCCCTTTCTTGCATCTTGGACATGTCCCAGGAGGGCGTGCCGACTGGGACGTCTTAGGTTTAGCTCCTAACATTCTACATTGTTTCTTTAAATGTCCTGGTTTTCCACAATGGAAACAATTCCCAGATCGCACAGGATCTTGCATACCTTTAGCAGCTGTCATTACCGCAGCGGCAAGCCCTGCATTAGACAAAGGGCCTCCAATCTCCCTACAAGCTTTCATCCACACTTCAATGTCCTTTCCTTTAAAAGGTGTAATGGCTCGGCGGCATTCTTTTGTACATTGTTCATAAACAAGTTGTTTCACTAGAGGCATCGCCTCATCCACATTACCAAAAATTCTTCCCGCCACTTCCATCATCCGGGCTACAAAATCAGAAAATGGCTCTGTGCCTCCCTGTATTATTTTTGTTAAATTCCCTGACACCTCCCCTTTATTTGGGAGGGCTCGCCATGCACGCATATTAATCTCATTTATTTGATTATAAACTTGTACAGGGAACATAGTCTGATTATTTATCCACTGTCCTTGTCCTAATAACATATCTACATTCCAGGCAGGCTGCCCATTGGCAGCATTTTCCCTCGCTTGACTGTGAGCCAAATCAGAAACAATAGACTTCCAGTCTAAATATTGCCCCATCGTTAAACACGCACGAGCAATATCTTGCCAATCAGTAGGGGTCAAGGCATTTCTCGTAAGCCGCTGCAAAAGCATAATAGTATAATTAGCAGAAATGCCATCTCGTTTGGAAGCTTCTGCAAGATCTCTAATTAATTTATGATCTATCATATCATAATATCGCTGGCGTGTAGCCGGATCTTCAAATACTGGAAACGCATTGGACAAAGAAGAAGAAACTTGAAGCCAAGCCTCGCGGGGGATAAAAGTACATTGCGGGGAAGGAATGGAAGGCGCAGAACGCCTAGGTTGAACAACACTCCTTGAGGCAAAAAATTCCTGAGGTCGAGAAGGGGGCAAAGCCCCAAAAGGGCCATAACGCTCCTCCTCATATTTTGCAGCAGCTTCTGCCAAATCCGCAGCATCGCCGGGATCTAGCTCCTCATCATCTGATAAATACATGGCTTGCAAGCCAGACAATAGCGGATACATTGGTTCTCGCCCAGTCTCTTGGGCGTCTGGTTGTTTAGATTTTAACTTTTTCTTAACCTTATTATCTACTAATTCTTCTTTTGTAGGCCTATCATCTGTAGCCTTATGACTGCCTGCTTCGGAAGCACTATCTTGATATGACCGCAAAACTTGCGTCGCTTGTTTCACTATGTCTGTACACTTTCCCTCCTTAAGACAAGATCGAACTAAATTCCACAAAGGGAAAGTCGCACAGCACAGCTTACCCTCCTCATGAAAACGGTGCAAATCCTTTCCTAATTTCTCCCATGAAGGGATAGTCAAAGTACCCGAAACTCCAAACCATGGCGCTGCTTGATCTATATCATTCAGTAAACGGCCAAGAGTCTTGTGAGATAACGTCAACCCCCGATCCCGTAAAAGTGCCTGTATCGGCTCATAAAAATTTGCCGTGGGGTTAACATGAGTATTCCCCATTATGTACTTTTACTTACTTTCACTAAAAGATTTACACCATTACACACACAACAAGACAGTGCAAGGCACAAAAGCTACGTACCGGCAAAATTACCGGTTCACTCCGTGTGTCGAGTTCTGAATCGGTCCTCCATGCAAGGCGCGAAGATTCCCGGGTTTCGGCACCACTTGCAGCGGGCCGTTTCCGACCAGCAGAATAACGAGCCGCCACACGCAAGATTCTTCTCGTATCACACTTTATTGGAGCACAGCTTGGTTGAAGAAAGATGGAAGGAAGACGCTACGCAGCAGAATATGGCAGGCTTTATACTGGCCAGAAGGTCCACACAACAGCCCTGGATTGGTGTGTGTCAGTACATGTGACAATATATTGCTACGCCTACAATCCACGGGATGCACGCGTGGCGCCTTACGCGGCACTCCCGGGTAGTGCAAGCAAGATGCAACAATGTAATTTCGCCTTCCTCTGGACCAAGAATCCAGCTCCTTCCTGGCGGCGTCCCACAGGAATCCACTGACTATGTGGATCTACCTGTTCTTGAAGTTTCTCCTCAGTGGTGTCACACCCTGTGTGTCCTTGTGTGTCTGACTTCTCTCGCTCAGCATCGTGTTCTCAGGGTACATCCACGTGGCAGCGAGTGTCAGGGCTTCACGCCTTTGCATGGCCCAGTGACGTAAGGAAGAAAAGAGAAAAGAAAGGACCATTGCATGCAAGTCTGCTGACAGCCAATGATGACAACGGGTGCCACTGACGGATTGGAAGAGGGCAATGGCAAAATCCAAGAGCCCTGGGACATGTAAGAGGGGTTGTAGGGAGGAAGATAGGAAGACATGCTATGCTTTGAAGCAGTCACCGTAACCCAGGTGTAAACTCATAAACGGTAGACGCCGAGTAAGGGCGACACAGATGGCAGGGAGGAGTACGAGGGACACTAGACAGGAAAACGGTCAGGGCTTCACCAGGGATTGGGTGCATTCCTTTCTCCCTCTAACAGAGGTTATCAGTAACCGGGCTAGTCGCTGGGAATCAAGAGTAAGCAAAACAGACGTGATCTCTTCTTCCTCACGGACCACGGGGTAAACTTACCTACCTGAAACTGGATGTGAAAGGCGATGACGGCCATAAGCGAGAGGTGCGTGGTGTCACGTGAGCTACGGTAGGGGGACGTGATGAGTTGAGTAGGTAAGGGGACGCTTTCTTGACCAAGTGACACCTGAGAAGAGGTGAGAAGGGTGAGGCGGCATCAGTCAGCTGCAAACTAAACAGAGGGACACTTCCTGCAGAGGGGCAGCACGGGCGACGCGCCGTTGTAAGTATGCAGGCCTGAGAGGAGGCCACCGTGGGCAGGATGATTGAGAATGAAGGGAAGGAGCTGCAAGACGAGGCCGCAGAGATCACGCTCCACCCTGCCCAGGGGATGCCCTGCCCCGCGGACTAGCACACCCAGAGAGAGCGTACCAGTGCACAGCCAGATGAGACGCCTGCTCGAGAATGCAAGCCAACGCTGCTTCTTTCACCAAGAAAGTCTTGCCTGGTAAACTAAAGAGCGTATCGATAGAGTGGACACGTGACTTACATTCTGAGGCAGGCGCCCCGCCTTACGGAACGGCGACGGTTCTCAGGGGGGCCGGGCGGGAGCCGCTCCGCGCGTCTGTCCCAGGCACCCACCCGCCTGCGGGACCTCCGGCCGCCTCGCAGGAAGCTACGACGCCCAGTCCCGTGGCTACCTGTGCAGCGAGGCGTACTCCGCGGACGCGTGCCACACACACTTCAAGTGGGAGGGCGGCCTGAGTGGCAAGGCGAGAGGCCGGCCTGCCGCGCGTACCAAGAAGGCGCTCTTCGGCCTGGGCCTAGGTGCTTGCGCCGCCCCCCTGGGCCTACCGGGCTCCGAGGGCCCTGCCCTGGACCCCCTGCCCCCCTGCCCTTGGTTCAGTCACAGCAGAGGTGGCCACACCCACACCCTCTGTGACCTCGGCGTTCCACCCTCCTGCAGCCCCGCCCGCCCGCCCCACTCCGCCGGCTGCCCTGGGCTACGGAAGCTGCATCCTGGGGCCAGGGGGTTCCCAGGAGGCCAAGGGAAGACACGACGGCCTTAAATGAGTCGCAGAGGCCTTACGTGGGCTTGTGTGGTTGAGTTCACCTCTTACGTTTCACTGAAGTCTGCGAGAAGACAGGGACCTGCAGCCTCACAGTCGGGCTCCACGGTAAGGTGCGCGGGACCGACCTCAAACTGCCCCACGGCGTGGAGCAACACCCGCCATCGAGAGGTCTACAAGAGAGCCGCTGCAGCTAGCCCACAGGTCCCAGAAAACTAGATTCTTCTGTATGTAAGTGAGTTTTGGGGAGATTTGTTGCAAAGCGTTATCACAGCAAGAGCTGACTAATACAACATTCTCCAACTCACTGCCACGTCCACGGCTGCCACCGTGCCTACGTGTAAGGCAACTGTGTCCTCGAACTTTGAGAACTCCTGAATTCTCGGTGCCTCTCCAACACAATGTACGTGGCTAAGGTGTCCCCAGATAACTTCACTAACGTACCACCGAGACCGCCCTAAGCTCTTATTAAACGTAATGCAACGCTCTTTCTATTGGTTTTCTGTTTCTACGTAGGTAAAATGCTTTCCGTCAATCTAAAAGGATGGAAAATCGGCACAAAACACTCTGTGGATAGTTGTTTTTCACAAAGGAAAATCACAAACGAAACAGGCATGTCACCGGGTGCAGAGCACTAACGCCCCCTAGTGCCTCTAAATGCCAAGTGGACAGAGGCACTTAATTAAATATCGAATCCCAGCTCTCTCCACTTGAGAGGGAGAGCAAGCCATTCCCAAGTGGAGGAGGGATGTTTTCAGCAGCTACCTGCAACATTCTGTGGACCTGGCCACTGTGTAGCTGCAAAGAAACCTTTTGTCTGAGGAAACTAACTAAAGAAACTTGAAAGTGGAAAAAGAGAGAAAGAATGAGACAATACCCTTATCTTGGTGACTCATTCACTTATTCGTCCACTTACCAAATCAAATATCCACTACGTGTAGAGAGTACTGTGCTGAAAACCGCACAGAACACGGAGACGTACCCCCATTCGCAGGGAGGTTAGATACCAGAGAGGGAGACAAGATGTAGATTACCTCACGGCAGTTCCGCACACGTCTTGTTCAAGTGTTTGCAGCTTCAGGGGAGAGAAGGGATCCAGAAATCGCTTGGATTCTCAGTGAAGTCTTCCCAGAGAAGGAGGTGCAAAATAGGTGGACTGGAAGAAACCAAAAAATTAACCTCGTGGGTAGATACGAAACGGAGCAGAGGTGCACAGATATTTAGACCCCGTTCTTTCTTGAAACGTCTAGAAAGGGAAACTGAAGCCAAATTACGGAGGGCCTCGAGTGTCAGTCTTCGGAGCTTGGCCGTATGGGGTTGACAGCGGGTGCCACGGACGGCTCGGAAGAGGGCCAGGGCATAACCCAAGAGCCCTGGGAGGTGTAGGAGAGGTCGCAGCGAGGGAGATAGAAAGGCATGCGATTCTCCGAAGCAGTCACCGTAACCCAGGTGTAAACTCATAAACGGTAGACGCCGAGTAAGGGCGACACAGATGGCAGGGAGGAGTACGAGGGACACTAGACAGGAAAACGGTCAGGGCTTCACCAGGGATTGGGTGCATTCCTTTCTCCCTCTAACAGAGGTTATCAGTAACCGGGCTAGTCGCTGGGAATCAAGAGTAAGCAAAACAGGCGTGATCTCTTCTTCCTCACGGACCACGGGGTAAACTTACCTACCTGAAACTGGATGTGAAAGGCGATGACGGCCATAAGCGAGAGGTGCGTGGTGTCACGTGAGCTACGGTAGGGGGACGTGATGAGTTGAGTAGGTAAGGGGACGCTTTCTTGACCAAGTGACACCTGAGAAGAGGTGAGAAGGGTGAGGCGGCATCAGTCAGCTGCAAACTAAACAGAGGGACACTTCCTGCAGAGGGGCAGCACGGGCGACGCGCCGTTGTAAGTATGCAGGCCTGAGAGGAGGCCACCGTGGGCAGGATGATTGAGAATGAAGGGAAGGAGCTGCAAGACGAGGCCGCAGAGATCACGCTCCACCCTGCCCAGGGGATGCCCTGCCCCGCGGACTAGCACACCCAGAGAGAGAGTACCAGTGCACAGCCAGATGAGACGCCTGCTCGAGAATGCAAGCCAACGCTGCTTCTTTCACCAAGAAAGTCTTGCCTGGTAAACTAAAGAGCGTATCGATAGAGTGGACACGTGACTTACATTCTGAGGCAGGCGCCCCGCCTTACGGAACGGCGACGGTTCTCAGGGGGGCCGGGCGGGAGCCGCTCCGCGCGTCTGTCCCAGGCACCCACCCGCCTGCGGGACCTCCCGCCGCCTCGCAGGAAGCTACGACGCCCAGTCCCGTGGCTACCTGTGCAGCGAGGCGTACTCCGCGGACGCGTGCCACACACACTTCAAGTGGGAGGGCGGCCTGAGTGGCAAGGCGAGAGGCCGGCCTGCCGCGCGTACCAAGAAGGCGCTCTTCGGCCTGGGCGTAGGTGCTTGCGCCGCCCCCCTGGGCCTACCGGGCTCCGAGGGCCCTGCCCTGGACCCCCTGCCCCCCTACCCTTGGTTCAGTCACAGCAGAGGTGGCCACACCCACACCCTCTGTGACCTCGGCATTCCACCCTCCTGCAGCCCCGCCCACCCGCCCCACTCCGCCGGCTGCCCTGGGCTACGGAAGCTGCATCCTGGGGCCAGGGGGTTCCCAGGAGGCCAAGGGAAGACACGACGGCCTTAAATGAGTCGCAGAGGCCTTACGTGGGCTTGTGTGGTTGGGTTCACCTCTTACGTTTCACTGAACTCTGCGAGAAGACAGGGACCTGCAGCCTCACAGTCGGGCTCCACGGTAAGGTGCGCGGGACCGACCTCAAACTGCCCCACGGCGTGGAGCAACACCCGCCATCGAGAGGTCTACAAGAGAGCCGCTGCAGCTAGCCCACAGGTCCCAGAAAACTAGATTCTTCTGTATGTAAGTGAGTTTTGGGGAGATTTGTTGCAAAGCGTTATCACAGCAAGAGCTGACTAATACAACATTCTCCAACTCACTGCCACGTCCACGGCTGCCACCGTGCCTACGTGTAAGGCAACTGTGTCCTCGAACTGTGAGAACTCCTGAATTCTCGGTGCCTCTCCAACACAATGTACGTGGCTAAGGTGTCCCCAGATAACTTCACTAACGTACCACCGAGACCGCCCTAAGCTCTTATTAAACGTAATGCAACGCTCTTTCTATTGGTTTTCTGTCTCTACGTAGGTAAAATGCTTTCCGTCAATCTAAAAGGATGGAAAATCGGCACAAAACACTCTGTGGATAGTTGTCTTTCACAAAGGAAAATCACAAACGAAACAGGCATGTCACCGGGTGTAGAGCACTAACGCCCCCTAGTGCCTCTAAATGCCAAGTGGACAGAGGCACTTAATTAAATATCGAATCCCAGCTCTCTCCGCTTGAGAGGGAGAGCAAGCCATTCCCAAGTGGAGGAGGGATGTTTTCAGCAGCTATCTGCAACATTCTGTGGACCTGGCCACCGTGTAGCTGCAAAGAAACCTTTTGTCTGAGGAAACTAACTAAAGAAACTTGAAAGTGGAAAAAGAGAGAAAGAATGAGACAATACCCTTATCTTGGTGACTCATTCACTTATTCGTCCACTTACCAAATCAAATATCCACTACGTGTAGAGAGTACTGTGCTGAAAACCGCACAGAACACGGAGACGTACCCCCATTCGCAGGGAGGTTAGATACCAGAGAGGGAGACAAGATGTAGATTACCTCACGGCAGTTCCGCACACGTCTTGTTCAAGTGTTTGCAGCTTCAGGGGAGAGAAGGGATCCAGAAATCGCTTGGATTCTCAGTGAAGTCTTCCCAGAGAAGGAGGTGCAAAATAGGTGGACTGGAAGAAACCAAAAAATTAACCTCGTGGGTAGATATGAAACGGAGCAGAGGTGCACAGATATTTAGACCCCGTTCTTTCTTGAAACGTCTAGAAAGGGAAACTGAAGCCAAATTACGGAGGGCCTCGAGTGTCAGTCTTCGGAGCTTGGCCGTATGGGGTTGACAGCGGGTGCCACGGACGGCTCGGAAGAGGGCCAGGGCATAACCCAAGAGCCCTGGGAGGCGTAGGAGAGGTCGCAGCGAGGGAGATAGAAAGGCATGCGATTCTCCGAAGCAGTCACCGTAACCCAGGTGTAAACTCATAAACGGTAGACGCCGAGTAAGGGCGACACAGATGGCAGGGAGGAGTACGAGGGACACTAGACAGGAAAACGGTCAGGGCTTCACCAGGGATTGGGTGCATTCCTTTCTCCCTCTAACAGAGGTTATCAGTAACCGGGCTAGTCGCTGGGAATCAAGAGTAAGCAAAACAGGCGTGATCTCTTCTTCCTCACGGACCACGGGGTAAACTTACCTACCTGAAACTGGATGTGAAAGGCGATGACGGCCATAAGCGAGAGGTGCGTGGTGTCACGTGAGCTACGGTAGGGGGACGTGATGAGTTGAGTAGGTAAGGGGACGCTTTCTTGACCAAGTGACACCTGAGAAGAGGTGAGAAGGGTGAGGCGGCATCAGTCAGCTGCAAACTAAACAGAGGGACACTTCCTGCAGAGGGGTAGCACGGGCGACGCGCCGCTGTAAGTATGCAGGCCTGAGAGGAGGCCACCGTGGGCAGGATGATTGAGAATGAAGGGAAGGAGCTGCAAGACGCAGAGATCACGCTCCACCCTGCCCAGGGGATGCCCTGCCCCGCGGACTAGCACACCCAGAGAGAGCGTACCAGTGCACAGCCAGATGAGACGCCTGCTCGAGAATGCAAGCCAACGCTGCTTCTTTCACCAAGAAAGTCTTGCCTGGTAAACTAAAGAGCGTATCGATAGAGTGGACACGTGACTTACATTCTGAGGCAGGCGCCCCGCCTTACGGAACGGCGACGGTTCTCAGGGGGGCCGGGCGGGAGCCGCTCCGCGCGTCTGTCCCAGGCACCCACCCGCCTGCGGGACCTCCGGCCGCCTCGCAGGAAGCTACGACGCCCAGTCCCGCGGCTACCTGTGCAGCGAGGCGTACTCCGCGGACGCGTGCCACACACACTTCAAGTGGGAGGGCGGCCTGAGTGGCAAGGCGAGAGGCCGGCCTGCCGCGCGTACCAAGAAGGCGCTCTTCGGCCTGGGCCTAGGTGCTTGCGCCGCCCCCCTGGGCCTACCGGGCTCCGAGGGCCCTGCCCTGGACCCCCTGCCCCCCTGCCCTTGGTTCAGTCACAGCAGAGGTGGCCACACCCACACCCTCTGTGACCTCGGCGTTCCACCCTCCTGCAGCCCCGCCCGCCCGCCCCCCTCCGCCGGCTGCCCTGGGCTACGGAAGCTGCATCCTGGGGCCAGGGGGTTCCCAGGAGGCCAAGGGAAGACACGATGGCCTTCAATGAGTCGCAGAGGCCTTACGTGGGCTTGTGTGGTTGGGTTCACCTCTTACGTTTCACTGAACTCTGCGAGAAGACAGGGACCTGCAGCCTCACAGTCGGGCTCCACGGTAAGGTGCGCGGGACCGACCTCAAACTGCCCCACGGCGTGGAGCAACACCCGCCATCGAGAGGTCTACAAGAGAGCCGCTGCAGCTAGCCCACAGGTCCCAGAAAACTAGATTCTTCTTTACGTAAGTGAGTTTTGGGGAGATTTGTTGCAAAGCGTTATCACAGCAAGAGCCGACTAATACAACATTCTCCAAATCACTGCCATGTCCACGGCTGCCACCGAGCCTACGTGTAAGGCAACTGTGGCCTCGAACTTTGAGAACTCCTGAATTCTCGGTGCCTCTCCAACACAATGTACGTGGCTAAGGTGTCCCCAGATAACTTCACTAACGTACCACCGAGACCGCCCTAAGCTTTTTTTTTTTTTTTTTTTTATTTACATATGTTCCCATATCTCTTCCCGCTTGCGTCACCCTCCCTCCCACCCTCCCTATCCCACCCCTCCAGGCGGTCACAAAGCACCGAGCTGATCTCCCTGTGCTATGCGGCTGCTTCCCACTAGCTATCTACCTTACGTTTGGTAGTGTATACATGTCCATGCCTCTTTATTGCTTTGTCACCGTTTACCCTTCCCCCTCCCCATAGCCTCAAGTCCATTCTCTAGTAAGTCTGTGTCTTTATTCCTGTTTCACCCCTAGGTTTTTCATGACATTTTTTTTTTTCTTAAATTCCATATATATGTGTTAGCATACGGGTCTCTTGTAGACAGCAAATATATGGGTCTTGTTTTTGTATCCATTCAGCCAATCTGTGTCTTTTGGTGGGAGCATTTAGTCCATTTACATTTAAGGTAATTATCGATATGTGTGTTCCCATTCCCATTTTCTTAATTGTTTTGGGTTTGTTATTGTAGGTCTTTTCCTTCTTTTGTGTTTCTTGCCTAGAGAAGTTCCTTTAGCAGTTGTTGTAGAGCTGGTTTGGTGGTGCTGAACTCTCTCAGCTTTTGCTTGTCTCTAAAGGTTTTAATTTCTCCATCAAATCTGAATGAGATCCTTGCTGGGTAGAGTAATCTTGGTTGCAGGTTTTTCTCCTTCAACACTTTCAATATGTCCTGCCACTCCCTTCTGGCTTGCAGAGTTTCTGCTGAAAGATCAGCTGTTAACCTTATGGGGATTCCCTTGTGTGTTATTTGTTGTTTTTCCCTTGCTGCTTTTAATATGTTTTCTTTGTATTTAATTTTTGACAGTTTGATTAATATGTGTCTTGGCGTATTTCTCCTTGGATTTATCCTGTATGGGACTCTCTGTGCTTCCTGGACTTCATTAACTATTTCCTTTCCCATATTAGGGAAGTTTTCAACTATAACCTCTTCAAATATTTTCTCAGTCCCTTTCTTTTTCTCTTCTTCTTCTGGAACCCCTATACTTCGAATGTTGGTACGTTTAATGTTGTCCCAGAGGTCTCTGAGACTGTCCTCAGTTCTTTTCATTCTTTTTTCTTTATTCTGCTCCGCAGTAGTTATTTCCACTATTTTATCTTCCAGGTCACTTATCCGTTCTTCTGCCTCAGTTATTCTGCTATTGATCCCATCTAGAGTACTTTTAATTTCATTTATTGTGTTGTTCATCGTTGCTTGTTTCATCTTTAGTTCTTCTAGGTCCTTGTTAACTGATTCTTGCATTTTGTCCATTCTGTTGTCCATTCTATCTCCAAGATTTCGGATCAACCTTACTATCATTATTTTGAATTCTTTTTCAGGTAGACTGCCTATTTCCTCTTCATTTGTTAGGTCTGATGGGTTTTTATCTTGCTCCTTCATCTGCGGTGTGTTTTTCTGTCTTTTCATTTTGCTTATCTTACTGTGTTTGGGGTCTCCTTTTTTGCAGGCTGAAGGTTCGTAGTTCCTGTTGTTTTTTGTGTCTGTCCCCAGTGGCTAAGGTTGGTTCAGTGGGTTGTGTAGGCTTCCTGGTGGAGGGTACTAGTGCCTGTGTTCTGGTGGATGAGGCTAGATCTTGTCTTTCTGGTGGGCAGGTCCACGTCTGGTGGTGTGTTTTGGGGTGTCTGTAGACTTATTATGATTTGGGGCAGCCTCTCTGCTAATGGGTGGGGTTGTGTTCCTGTCTTGCTAGTTGTTTGGCATAGGATGTCCAGCACTGTAGCTTGCTGGTCGTTGAGTGAAGCTGGGTGCTGGCGTTGGGATGGAGATCTCTCGGAAATTTTTGCTGTTTGATATTATGTGCAGCTGGGAGGTCTCTTGTGGATCAGTGTCCTGAAGTTGGCTCTCCCACCTCAGAGGCACAGCACTGACTCCTGGCTGCAGCACCAAGAGCCTTTCATCCACACGGCTCCTTAATTTGGGATGATTGGTTGTCTATTCAGGTATTCCACAGATGCAGGGTATATCAAGTTGATTGTGGAGCTTTAATCCGCTGCTTCTGATGCTGCTGGGAGAGATTTCCCTTTCTCTTCTTTGTTCTCACAGCTCCCAGGGGCTCAGCTTTGGATTTAGCCCCGCCTGTGCGTGTAGGTCGCCGGAGGGCGTCTGTTCTTTGCTCAGACAGGACGGGGTTAAAGGAGCCACTGATTCGGAGGCTCTGGCTCACTCAGGCCCGGGGGTAGGGAGGGACACGGAGTGTGGGGCGGGCCTGCGGCGGCAGAGGCCGGTGAGACGTTGCAGCCTGAGGCGCGCCTGTGCGTTCTCCCGGGGGAGTTGTCCCTGGATCCCGGGACCCTGGCAGTGGCGGGCTGCACAGGCTCCCCGGAAGGGCGTGTGGCTAGTGACCTGTGTTCGCACACAGGCCTCCCGGTGGCGGCAGCAGCGGCCCTAGCGTCTCATGTCTGTCTCTGGGCTCCGCACTTTTAGCCGCGGCTCGCGCCCGTCCCTGGAGCTCTCTCAAGCAGCGTTCTTAATCCCCTCTCCTCGTGCACCAGGAAACAAAGAGGGACGTAAAAGTCTCTTGCCTCTTCGGCAGTTCCAGACTTCTCCCCGGACTCTCTCCCGGCCAGCCGCGGTGCACTAACGCCCTGCAGGCTGTGTTCACGCCGCCAACCTCAATCCTCTCCCGGCGCTCCGACAAAAGCCGGAGCCTCAGCTCCCAGTCCCGCCCGCCCCGGCGGGTGAGCAGACAAGCCTCTCGGCTGGCGAGTTCCGGTCGGCCCGATCCTCTGCGCTGGAATCTGTCCGCTTTGTCCTCCGCACCCCTGTTGCTGTGCTCTCCTCCGCGGCTCCCAAGCTCCCCCACTCCGCCTCCCGAAGCCTCCACCCGCGAAGGGGCTTCCTAGTGTGTGGACACTTTTCCTCCTTCACAGCTCTCTCCCGCTGGTGCAGGACCCGTCCCTATCCTTTTGTCTCTGTTTAGTTTTTTCTTTTGTCCTACCCAGGTACGTGGGGGGTTTCTTGCCTTTTGGGAGGTCTGAGGTGCGCCCTAAGCTTTTATTAAACGCAAAGCAACGCTCTTTCTATTCGTTTTCTGTTTCTACGTAGGTAAAATGCTTTCCGACAATCTAAAAGGATGGAAAATTGGCACAAAACACTCTGTGGATAGTTGTTTTTCACAAAGGAAAATCACAAACGAAACAGGCATTTCACCGGGTGTACAGCACTAACGCCCCCTAGTGCCTCTAAATGCCAAGTGGACAGAGGCACTTAATTAAATATCGAATCCCAGCTCTCTCCGCTTGAGAGGGAGAGCAAGCCATTCTCAAGTGGAGGAGGGATGTTTTCAGCAGCTATCTGCAACATTCTGTGGACCTGGCCACTGTGTAGCTACAAAGAAACCTTTTGTCTGAGGAAACTAACTAAAGAAACTTGAAAGTGGAAAAAGCGAGAAAGAATGAGACAATACCCTTATCTTGGTGACTCATTCACTTATTCGTCCACTTACCAAAGCAAATATCCACTACGTGCAGAGAGTACCGTGCTGAAAACCGCACAGAACACGGAGACGTACCCCCATTCGCAGGGAGGTTAGATACCAGAGAGGGAGACAAGATGTAGATTACCTTACGGCAGTTCCGCACATGTCTTGTTAAACTGTTTACAGCTTCAGGGGAGAGAAGGGATCCACAAATCGCTTGGATTCTCAGTGAAGTCTTCCCAGAGAAGGAGGTGCAAAATAGGTGGACTGGAAGAAACAAAAAAATTAACCTCGTGGGTAGATATGAAACGGAGCAGAGGTGCACAGATATTTAGACCCCGTTCTTCCTTGAAACGTCTAGAAAGTGAAACTGAAGCCAAATTACGGAGGGCCTTGAGTGTCAGTCTTAGGAGCTTGGCCGTATGGGGATGACAGCGGGTGCCACGGACGGCTCGGAAGAGGGCAAGGGCATAACCCAAGAGCCCTGGGAGGCGTAGGAGAGGTCGCAGCGAGGGAGGTAGAAAGGCATGCGATTCTCCGAAGCAGTCACCGTAACCCAGGTGTAAACTCATAAACGGTAGACGCGGAGTAAGGGCGACACAGATGGCAGGGAGGAGTACGAGGGACACTAGAAAGGAAAACGGTCAGGGCTTCACCAGGGATTGGGTGCATTCCTTTCTCTCCTCCAACAGAGGTTATCAGTAACCGGGCTAGTCGCTGGGAATCAAGAGTAAGCAAAACAGGCGTGATCTCTTCTTCCTCACGGACCACGGGGTAAACTTACCTACCTGAAACTGGATGTGAAAGGCGACGACGGCCATAAGCGAGAGGTGCGTGGTGTCACGTGAGCTACGGTAGGGGGACGTGATGAGTTGAGTAGGTAAGGGGACGCTTTCTTGACCAAGTGACACCTGAGAAGAGGTGAGAAGGGTGAGGCGGCATCAGTCAGCTGCAAACTAAACAGAGGGACACTTCCTGCAGAGGGGCAGCACGGGCAATGCGCCGTTGTAAGTATGCAGGCCTGAGAGGAGGCCACCGTGGGCAGGACGATTGAGAATGAAAGGAAGGAGCTGCAGGACGAGGCCGCAGAGATCACGCTCCACCCTGCCCAGGGGATGCCCTGCCCTGCGGACTAGCACACCCAGAGAGAGAGTACCAGTGCACAGCCAGATGAGAAGCCTGCTCGAGAATGCAAGCCAACGCTGCTCCTTTCACCAAGAAAGTCTTGCCTGGTAAACTAAACAGCGTATCCATAGAGCGGACACGTGATTTACATTCTGAAGCAGGCGCCCCGCCTTACGGAACGGCGACGGTTCTCAGGGGGGCCGGGCGGGAGCCGCTCCGCGCGTCTGTGCCAGGGACCCACCCGCCTGCGGGACCTCCGGCCGCCCCGCAGGAAGCTACGACGCCCAGTCCCACGGCTACCTGTGCAGCGAGGCGTACTCCGCGGACGCGTGCCACACACACTTCAAGTGGGAGGGCGGCCTGAGTGGCAAGGCGAGAGGCCGGCCTGCCGCGGCAGACCAAGAAGGCGCTCTTCGGCCTGGGCCTAGGTGCTTGCGCCGCCCCCCTGGGCCTACCGGGCTCTGAGGGCCCTGCCCTGGACCCCCTGCCCCCCTGCCCTTGGTTCAGTCACAGCAGAGGTGGCCACACCCACACCCTCTGTGACCTCGGCGTTCCACCCTCCTGCAGCCCCGCCCGCCCCCCTCCGCCGGTTGCCCTGGGCTACGGAAGCTGCATCCTGGGGCCAGGGGGTTCCCAGGAGGCCAAGGGAAGACACGATGGCCTTCAATGAGTCGCAGAGGCCTTACGTGGCCTTGTGTGGTTGGGCTCACCTCTTACCTTCCAGTGAACTCTGCGAGAAGACGGGGACCTGCAGCCTCACAGTTGGGCTCCACGGTAAGGTGTGCGGGACAGACCTCAAACTGACCCACGGCATGGAGCAACACCCGCCATCGAGAGGTCTACAAGAGAGCCGCTGCAGCTAGCCCACAGGTCCCAGAAAACTAGATTCTTCTTTACGTAAGTGAGTTTTGGGGAGATTTGTTGCAAAGCATTATCACAGCAAGAGCCGACTAATACAACATTCTCCAAATCACTGCCATGTCCACGGCTGCCACCGAGCCTACGTGTAAGGCAACTGTGTCCTCGAACTTTGAGAACTCCTGAATTCTCGGTGCCTCTCCAACACAATGTACGTGGCTAAGGTGTCCCCAGATAACTTCACTAACGTACCACCGAGACCGCCCTAAGCTTTTATTAAACGCAAAGCAACGCTCTTTCTATTCGTTTTCTGTTTCTACGTAGGTAAAATGCTCTCCGACAATCTAAAAGGATGGAAAATTGGCACAAAACACTCTGTGGATAGTTGTTTTTCACAAAGGAAAATCACAAACGAAACAGGCATTTCACCGGGTGTAGAGCACTAACGCCCCCTAGTGCCTCTAAATGCCAAGTGGACAGAGGCACTTAATTAAATATCGAATCCCAGCTCTCTCCGCTTGAGAGGGAGAGCAAGCCATTCTCAAGTGGAGGAGGGATGTTTTCAGCAGCTATCTGCAACATTCTGTGGACCTGGCCACTGTGTAGCTACAAAGAAACCTTTTGTCTGAGGAAACTAACTAAAGAAACTTGAAAGTGGAAAACGCGAGAAAGAATGAGACAATACCCTTATCTTGGTGACTCATTCACTTATTCGTCCACTTACCAAAGCAAATATCCACTACGTGTAGAGAGTACTGTGCTGAAAACCGCACAGAACACGGAGACGTACCCCCATTCGCAGGGAGGTTAGATACCAGAGAGGGAGACAAGATGTAGATTACCTTACGGCAGTTCCGCACATGTCTTGTTAAACTGTTTACAGCTTCAGGGGAGAGAAGGGATCCACAAATCGCTTGGATTCTCAGTGAAGTCTTCCCAGAGAAGGAGGTGCAAAATAGGTGGACTGGAAGAAACAAAAAAATTAACCTCGTGGGTAGATATGAAACGGAGCAGAGGTGCACAGATATTTAGACCCCGTTCTTCCTTGAAACGTCTAGAAAGTGAAACTGAAGCCAAATTACGGAGGGCCTTGAGTGTCAGTCTTAGGAGCTTGGCCGTATGGGGTTGACAGCGGGTGCCACGGACGGCTCGGAAGAGGGCAAGGGCATAACCCAAGAGCCCTGGGAGGCGTAGGAGAGGTCGCAGCGAGGGAGGTAGAAAGGCATGCGATTCTCCGAAGCAGTCACCGTAACCCAGGTGTAAACTCATAAACGGTAGACGCGGAGTAAGGGCGACACAGATGGCAGGGAGGAGTACGAGGGACACTAGAAAGGAAAACGGTCAGGGCTTCACCAGGGATTGGGTGCATTCCTTTCTCCCTCTAACAGAGGTTATCAGTAACCGGGCTAGTCGCTGGGAATCAAGAGTAAGCAAAACAGGCGTGATCTCTTCTTCCTCACGGACCACGGGGTAAACTTACCTACCTGAAACTGGATGTGAAAGGCGACGACGGCCATAAGCGAGAGGTGCGTGGTGTCACGTGAGCTACGGTAGGGGGACGTGATGAGTTGAGTAGGTAAGGGGACGCTTTCTTGACCAAGTGACACCTGAGAAGAGATGAGAAGGGTGAGGCGGCATCAGTCAGCTGCAAACTAAACAGAGGGACACTTCCTGCAGAGGGGCAGCATGGGCAATGCGCCGTTGTAAGTATGCAGGCCTGAGAGGAGGCCACCGTGGGCAGGATGATTGAGAATGAAAGGAAGGAGCTGCAGGACGAGGCCGCAGAGATCACGCTCCACCCTGCCCAGGGGATGCCCTGCCCTGCGGACTAGCACACCCAGAGAGAGAGTACCAGTGCACAGCCAGATGAGAAGCCTGCTCGAGAATGCAAGCCAACGCTGCTCCTTTCACCAAGAAAGTCTTGCCTGGTAAACTAAACAGCGTATCCATAGAGCGGACACGTGATTTACATTCTGAAGCAGGCGCCCCGCCTTACGGAACGGCGACGGTTCTCAGGGGGGCCGGGCGGGAGCCGCTCCGCGCGTCTGTGCCAGGGACCCACCCGCCTGCGGGACCTCCGGCCGCCCCGCAGGAAGCTACGACGCCCAGTCCCACGGCTACCTGTGCAGCGAGGTGTACTCCGCGGACGCGTGCCACACACACTTCAAGTGGGAGGGCGGCCTGAGTGGCAAGGCGAGAGGCCGGCCTGCCGCGGCAGACCAAGAAGGCGCTCTTCGGCCTGGGCCTAGGTGCTTGCGCCGCCCCCCTGGGCCTACCGGGCTCTGAGGGCCCTGCCCTGGACCCCCTGCCCCCCTGCCCTTGGTTCAGTCACAGCAGAGGTGGCCACACCCACACCCTCTGTGACCTCGGCGTTCCACCCTCCTGCAGCCCCGCCCGCCCCCCTCCGCCGGTTGCCCTGGGCTACGGAAGCTGCATCCTGGGGCCAGGGGGTTCCCAGGAGGCCAAGGGAAGACACGATGGCCTTCAATGAGTCGCAGAGGCCTTACGTGGCCTTGTGTGGTTGGGCTCACCTCTTACCTTCCAGTGAACTCTGCGAGAAGACGGGGACCTGCAGCCTCACAGTTGGGCTCCACGGTAAGGTGTGCGGGACCGACCTCAAACTGACCCACGGCATGGAGCAACACCCGCCATCGAGAGGTCTACAAGAGAGCCGCTGCAGCTAGCCCACAGGTCCCAGAAAACTAGATTCTTCTTTACGTAAGTGAGTTTTGGGGAGATTTGTTGCAAAGCATTATCACAGCAAGAGCCGACTAATACAACATTCTCCAAATCACTGCCATGTCCACGGCTGCCACCGAGCCTACGTGTAAGGCAACTGTGTCCTCGAACTTTGAGAACTCCTGAATTCTCGGTGCCTCTCCAACACAATGTACGTGGCTAAGGTGTCCCCAGATAACTTCACTAACGTACCACCGAGACCGCCCTAAGCTTTTATTAAACGCAAAGCAACGCTCTTTCTATTCGTTTTCTGTTTCTACGTAGGTAAAATGCTCTCCGACAATCTAAAAGGATGGAAAATTGGCACAAAACACTCTGTGGATAGTTGTTTTTCACAAAGGAAAATCACAAACGAAACAGGCATTTCACCGGGTGTAGAGCACTAACGCCCCCTAGTGCCTCTAAATGCCAAGTGGACAGAGGCACTTAATTAAATATCGAATCCCAGCTCTCTCCGCTTGAGAGGGAGAGCAAGCCATTCCCAAGTGGAGGAGGGATGTTTTCAGCAGCTATCTGCAACATTCTGTGGACCTGGCCACTGTGTAGCTACAAAGAAACCTTTTGTCTGAGGAAACTAACTAAAGAAACTTGAAAGTGGAAAACGCGAGAAAGAATGAGACAATACCCTTATCTTGGTGACTCATTCACTTATTCGTCCACTTACCAAAGCAAATATCCACTACGTGTAGAGAGTACCGTGCTGAAAACCGCACAGAACACGGAGACGTACCCCCATTCGCAGGGAGGTTAGATACCAGAGAGGGAGACAAGATGTAGATTACCTTACGGCAGTTCCGCACATGTCTTGTTAAACTGTTTACAGCTTCAGGGGAGAGAAGGGATCCACAAATCGCTTGGATTCTCAGTGAAGTCTTCCCAGAGAAGGAGGTGCAAAATAGGTGGACTGGAAGAAACAAAAAAATTAACCTCGTGGGTAGATATGAAACGGAGCAGAGGTGCACAGATATTTAGACCCCGTTCTTCCTTGAAACGTCTAGAAAGTGAAACTGAAGCCAAATTACGGAGGGCCTTGAGTGTCAGTCTTAGGAGCTTGGCCGTATGGGGTTGACAGCGGGTGCCACGGACGGCTCGGAAGAGGGCAAGGGCATAACCCAAGAGCCCTGGGAGGCGTAGGAGAGGTCGCAGCGAGGGAGGTAGAAAGGCATGCGATTCTCCGAAGCAGTCACCGTAACCCAGGTGTAAACTCATAAACGGTAGACGCGGAGAAAGGGCGACACAGATGGCAGGGAGGAGTACGAGGGACACTAGAAAGGAAAACGGTCAGGGCTTCACCAGGGATTGGGTGCATTCCTTTCTCCCTCTAACAGAGGTTATCAGTAACCGGGCTAGTCGCTGGGAATCAAGAGTAAGCAAAACAGGCGTGATCTCTTCTTCCTCACGGACCACGGGGTAAACTTACCTACCTGAAACTGGATGTGAAAGGCGACGACGGCCATAAGCGAGAGGTGCGTGGTGTCACGTGAGCTACGGTAGGGGGACGTGATGAGTTGAGTAGGTAAGGGGACGCTTTCTTGACCAAGTGACACCTGAGAAGAGGTGAGAAGGGTGAGGCGGCATCAGTCAGCTGCAAACTAAACAGAGGGACACTTCCTGCAGAGGGGCAGCACGGGCAATGCGCCGTTGTAAGTATGCAGGCCTGAGAGGAGGCCACCGTGGGCAGGACGATTGAGAATGAAAGGAAGGAGCTGCAGGACGAGGCCGCAGAGATCACGCTCCACCCTGCCCAGGGGATGCCCTGCCCTGCGGACTAGCACACCCAGAGAGAGAGTACCAGTGCACAGCCAGATGAGAAGCCTGCTCGAGAATGCAAGCCAACGCTGCTCCTTTCACCAAGAAAGTCTTGCCTGGTAAACTAAACAGCGTATCCATAGAGCGGACACGTGATTTACATTCTGAAGCAGGCGCCCCGCCTTACGGAACGGCGACGGTTCTCAGGGGGGCCGGGCGGGAGCCGCTCCGCGCGTCTGTGCCAGGGACCCACCCGCCTGCGGGACCTCCGGCCGCCCCGCAGGAAGCTACGACGCCCAGTCCCACGGCTACCTGTGCAGCGAGGTGTACTCCGCGGACGCGTGCCACACACACTTCAAGTGGGAGGGCGGCCTGAGTGGCAAGGCGAGAGGCCGGCCTGCCGCGGCAGACCAAGAAGGCGCTCTTCGGCCTGGGCCTAGGTGCTTGCGCCGCCCCCCTGGGCCTACCGGGCTCTGAGGGCCCTGCCCTGGACCCCCTGCCCCCCTGCCCTTGGTTCAGTCACAGCAGAGGTGGCCACACCCACACCCTCTGTGACCTCGGCGTTCCACCCTCCTGCAGCCCCGCCCGCCCCCCTCCGCCGGTTGCCCTGGGCTACGGAAGCTGCATCCTGGGGCCAGGGGGTTCCCAGGAGGCCAAGGGAAGACACGATGGCCTTCAATGAGTCGCAGAGGCCTTACGTGGCCTTGTGTGGTTGGGCTCACCTCTTACCTTCCAGTGAACTCTGCGAGAAGACGGGGACCTGCAGCCTCACAGTTGGGCTCCACGGTAAGGTGTGCGGGACAGACCTCAAACTGACCCACGTCATGGAGCAACACCCGCCATCGAGAGGTCTACAAGAGAGCCGCTGCAGCTAGCCCACAGGTCCGAGAAAACTAGATTCTTCTTTACGTGAGTTTTGGGGAGGTTTGTTGCAAAGCATTATCACAGCAAGAGCCGACTAATACAACATTCTCCAAATCACTGCCATGTCCACGGCTGCCACCGAGCCTACGTGTAAGGCAACTGTGTCCTCGAACTTTGAGAACTCCTGAATTCTCGGTGCCTCTCCAACACAATGTACGTGGCTAAGGTGTCCCCAGATAACTTCACTAACGTACCACCGAGACCGCCCTAAGCTTTTATTAAACGCAAAGCAACGCTCTTTCTATTCGTTTTCTGTTTCTACGTAGGTAAAATGCTCTCCGACAATCTAAAAGGATGGAAAATTGGCACAAAACACTCTGTGGATAGTTGTTTTTCACAAAGGAAAATCACAAACGAAACAGGCATTTCACCGGGTGTAGAGCACTAACGCCCCCTAGTGCCTCTAAATGCCAAGTGGACAGAGGCACTTAATTAAATATCGAATCCCAGCTCTCTCCGCTTGAGAGGGAGAGCAAGCCATTCTCAAGTGGAGGAGGGATGTTTTCAGCAGCTATCTGCAACATTCTGTGGACCTGGCCACTGTGTAGCTACAAAGAAACCTTTTGTCTGAGGAAACTAACTAAAGAAACTTGAAAGTGGAAAACGCGAGAAAGAATGAGACAATACCCTTATCTTGGTGACTCATTCACTTATTCGTCCACTTACCAAAGCAAATATCCACTACGTGTAGAGAGTACTGTGCTGAAAACCGCACAGAACACGGAGACGTACCCCCATTCGCAGGGAGGTTAGATACCAGAGAGGGAGACAAGATGTAGATTACCTTACGGCAGTTCCGCACATGTCTTGTTAAACTGTTTACAGCTTCAGGGGAGAGAAGGGATCCACAAATCGCTTGGATTCTCAGTGAAGTCTTCCCAGAGAAGGAGGTGCAAAATAGGTGGACTGGAAGAAACAAAAAAATTAACCTCGTGGGTAGATATGAAACGGAGCAGAGGTGCACAGATATTTAGACCCCGTTCTTCCTTGAAACGTCTAGAAAGTGAAACTGAAGCCAAATTACGGAGGGCCTTGAGTGTCAGTCTTAGGAGCTTGGCCGTATGGGGTTGACAGCGGGTGCCACGGACGGCTCGGAAGAGGGCAAGGGCATAACCCAAGAGCCCTGGGAGGCGTAGGAGAGGTCGCAGCGAGGGAGGTAGAAAGGCATGCGATTCTCCGAAGCAGTCACCGTAACCCAGGTGTAAACTCATAAACGGTAGACGCGGAGTAAGGGCGACACAGATGGCAGGGAGGAGTACGAGGGACACTAGAAAGGAAAACGGTCAGGGCTTCACCAGGGATTGGGTGCATTCCTTTCTCCCTCTAACAGAGGTTATCAGTAACCGGGCTAGTCGCTGGGAATCAAGAGTAAGCAAAACAGGCGTGATCTCTTCTTCCTCACGGACCACGGGGTAAACTTACCTACCTGAAACTGGATGTGAAAGGCGACGACGGCCATAAGCGAGAGGTGCGTGGTGTCACGTGAGCTACGGTAGGGGGACGTGATGAGTTGAGTAGGTAAGGGGACGCTTTCTTGACCAAGTGACACCTGAGAAGAGATGAGAAGGGTGAGGCGGCATCAGTCAGCTGCAAACTAAACAGAGGGACACTTCCTGCAGAGGGGCAGCATGGGCAATGCGCCGTTGTAAGTATGCAGGCCTGAGAGGAGGCCACCGTGGGCAGGATGATTGAGAATGAAAGGAAGGAGCTGCAGGACGAGGCCGCAGAGATCACGCTCCACCCTGCCCAGGGGATGCCCTGCCCTGCGGACTAGCACACCCAGAGAGAGAGTACCAGTGCACAGCCAGATGAGAAGCCTGCTCGAGAATGCAAGCCAACGCTGCTCCTTTCACCAAGAAAGTCTTGCCTGGTAAACTAAACAGCGTATCCATAGAGCGGACACGTGATTTACATTCTGAAGCAGGCGCCCCGCCTTACGGAACGGCGACGGTTCTCAGGGGGGCCGGGCGGGAGCCGCTCCGCGCGTCTGTGCCAGGGACCCACCCGCCTGCGGGACCTCCGGCCGCCCCGCAGGAAGCTACGACGCCCAGTCCCACGGCTACCTGTGCAGCGAGGTGTACTCCGCGGACGCGTGCCACACACACTTCAAGTGGGAGGGCGGCCTGAGTGGCAAGGCGAGAGGCCGGCCTGCCGCGGCAGACCAAGAAGGCGCTCTTCGGCCTGGGCCTAGGTGCTTGCGCCGCCCCCCTGGGCCTACCGGGCTCTGAGGGCCCTGCCCTGGACCCCCTGCCCCCCTGCCCTTGGTTCAGTCACAGCAGAGGTGGCCACACCCACACCCTCTGTGACCTCGGCGTTCCACCCTCCTGCAGCCCCGCCCGCCCCCCTCCGCCGGTTGCCCTGGGCTACGGAAGCTGCATCCTGGGGCCAGGGGGTTCCCAGGAGGCCAAGGGAAGACACGATGGCCTTCAATGAGTCGCAGAGGCCTTACGTGGCCTTGTGTGGTTGGGCTCACCTCTTACCTTCCAGTGAACTCTGCGAGAAGACGGGGACCTGCAGCCTCACAGTTGGGCTCCACGGTAAGGTGTGCGGGACCGACCTCAAACTGACCCACGGCATGGAGCAACACCCGCCATCGAGAGGTCTACAAGAGAGCCGCTGCAGCTAGCCCACAGGTCCCAGAAAACTAGATTCTTCTTTACGTAAGTGAGTTTTGGGGAGATTTGTTGCAAAGCATTATCACAGCAAGAGCCGACTAATACAACATTCTCCAAATCACTGCCATGTCCACGGCTGCCACCGAGCCTACGTGTAAGGCAACTGTGTCCTCGAACTTTGAGAACTCCTGAATTCTCGGTGCCTCTCCAACACAATGTACGTGGCTAAGGTGTCCCCAGATAACTTCACTAACGTACCACCGAGACCGCCCTAAGCTTTTATTAAACGCAAAGCAACGCTCTTTCTATTCGTTTTCTGTTTCTACGTAGGTAAAATGCTCTCCGACAATCTAAAAGGATGGAAAATTGGCACAAAACACTCTGTGGATAGTTGTTTTTCACAAAGGAAAATCACAAACGAAACAGGCATTTCACCGGGTGTAGAGCACTAACGCCCCCTAGTGCCTCTAAATGCCAAGTGGACAGAGGCACTTAATTAAATATCGAATCCCAGCTCTCTCCGCTTGAGAGGGAGAGCAAGCCATTCCCAAGTGGAGGAGGGATGTTTTCAGCAGCTATCTGCAACATTCTGTGGACCTGGCCACTGTGTAGCTACAAAGAAACCTTTTGTCTGAGGAAACTAACTAAAGAAACTTGAAAGTGGAAAACGCGAGAAAGAATGAGACAATACCCTTATCTTGGTGACTCATTCACTTATTCGTCCACTTACCAAAGCAAATATCCACTACGTGTAGAGAGTACCGTGCTGAAAACCGCACAGAACACGGAGACGTACCCCCATTCGCAGGGAGGTTAGATACCAGAGAGGGAGACAAGATGTAGATTACCTTACGGCAGTTCCGCACATGTCTTGTTAAACTGTTTACAGCTTCAGGGGAGAGAAGGGATCCACAAATCGCTTGGATTCTCAGTGAAGTCTTCCCAGAGAAGGAGGTGCAAAATAGGTGGACTGGAAGAAACAAAAAAATTAACCTCGTGGGTAGATATGAAACGGAGCAGAGGTGCACAGATATTTAGACCCCGTTCTTCCTTGAAACGTCTAGAAAGTGAAACTGAAGCCAAATTACGGAGGGCCTTGAGTGTCAGTCTTAGGAGCTTGGCCGTATGGGGTTGACAGCGGGTGCCACGGACGGCTCGGAAGAGGGCAAGGGCATAACCCAAGAGCCCTGGGAGGCGTAGGAGAGGTCGCAGCGAGGGAGGTAGAAAGGCATGCGATTCTCCGAAGCAGTCACCGTAACCCAGGTGTAAACTCATAAACGGTAGACGCGGAGAAAGGGCGACACAGATGGCAGGGAGGAGTACGAGGGACACTAGAAAGGAAAACGGTCAGGGCTTCACCAGGGATTGGGTGCATTCCTTTCTCCCTCTAACAGAGGTTATCAGTAACCGGGCTAGTCGCTGGGAATCAAGAGTAAGCAAAACAGGCGTGATCTCTTCTTCCTCACGGACCACGGGGTAAACTTACCTACCTGAAACTGGATGTGAAAGGCGACGACGGCCATAAGCGAGAGGTGCGTGGTGTCACGTGAGCTACGGTAGGGGGACGTGATGAGTTGAGTAGGTAAGGGGACGCTTTCTTGACCAAGTGACACCTGAGAAGAGATGAGAAGGGTGAGGCGGCATCAGTCAGCTGCAAACTAAACAGAGGGACACTTCCTGCAGAGGGGCAGCACGGGCAATGCGCCGTTGTAAGTATGCAGGCCTGAGAGGAGGCCACCGTGGGCTGGAAGATTGAGAATGAAAGGAAGGAGGGGCAAGACGAGGCTGCAGAAATCATGCTCCACCCTGCCCAGGGGATGCCCTGCCCTGCGGACTAGCGCACCCAGAGTGCCAGTGCACAGCCAGAAGAGAAGCCTGCTCTAGAATGCAAGTCAACACTGCTTCTTTCACCAAGAAAGTATTGCCTGTTAAACTAAACAGCATATCTAGTGGACATATCATTTACATTCTGAAACAAGCTCCTTAACTTACGGAACGGCAACAGTTCTCAGGGGGTCGGTCAGGAGCCTCCCCGCGTGTGTCCCAGGGACCCACCTGCCTGCGACCTTCAGCTGCCTGGCAGGAAGCTAAGCGCCGACTCCTATGGCTATCTGTGCAGCGAGGTGTATTCCGCAGACACGTTCCGCACACACTTCAAGTCGGAGGGCGGACTCAGTGGCAAGGTGAGAGGCCGGCCTGCCGTGCAGACCAAGAAGGCGCTCTTTGTCCTGGGCCGAGATGCTCGTGCCACCTCCCTGGGCCTGCCGGGCTCTGAGGGCCCTGCCTGGACCCCCTGCTCCCCTGCACTTTGTTCAGTCACAGCAGAGGTGGCCACACCCACACCCTCTGTGAGGTCAGTGTTCCACCCTCCTGCAGCCCCGCCCCCTCTCCGCAGGTTGCCATGAACTACAGAAGCTGCATCCTGAGGCCAGGGGGTTCCGAGGATGCCAAGGGAAGACACGATGGCCTTAAATGAGTCGCAGAGGCCTTAAGTGGGCTTGTGTGGTTGGGCTCACCTCTTATGTTTCAGTGAACTTTGTGAGAAGACAGGGCCTGGGAGCTGCATCCTCACAGTTGGGCTCCACAGTAAGATGTGTGCGACACACCTCAAACTGACCCAAAACATGGAGCAATACCAGCCATTTAGAGGTCTAAAAGAGAGCCGCTGCAGCTAGCCCACAGGTCCAAGAAAAATAAATTCTTATTTATGTAACTGAGTTTTGGGGAGATTTGTTCCAAAGCATTATCACAGCAAGAGCTGACTAATAGAACATCCTCCAAATCACTGCTATGTACATGGTTGCCACCATGCCTACATATAAGGCAATTGTGTCCTCAAACTTTGAGAACTCCTGAATTCTCGGTGCCTCTCCAACACAATGTACATGGCTAAACTTTCCCCAAATAACTTCACTAATGTACCACAAAGATCTCCCTAAACTTTTATTAAATGTAATGCAAAGTTCTATTCATTTTTTGTTTCTACGTAGGTAAAATGATTTTTATCAATCTAAAAGGATGGAAAATTGGAACAAAACATTTTGTGGATAGTTGTTATCCACAAAGGAAAATCACAAACAAAACAGGCATTACACTGAGTGTAGAGCACTAATGCCCTTGGTGTCTGTAAATGCCAAGTGAACAAAGGTTTGATCGCAGAAAGACTGAACGAACAGTGAGTCCTGTGCCCAGATGCTCAGCTGGCGCCCCGTACGTGGGGAAGTCACTGGGGCTTCCAGAGCCTCCACGGAGACTGGCAGCAGCCCCAGGTCCTCACAGTGAACAGCATCATGGGCCCCAAAGCCTCCCCTCTGGATCTAGCTGTTCTTGACGTTTCTCCTCAGTGGGGTGAGACCCTATATGCCCTTCTGTGTCTGACTTGTCTCGCCGACCATCGTGTCCTCAGGGTGCATCCACGTGGCATCAAGTGTCAGGGGTTCACCTCTTTGCACGCAGAAGGACTGAGAAAAGAAGAAAGAAAAGAGAGGAACGTTGCGTGCAAGTCTGGTGACAACTGGTGATGAGAACCCGAGGGAAGGCACTGTGACCGGGGGCGCCGGGCCCTGTGAGGCCCTGGGGTTGCTGCCAGTCTCCTTGGAGGCTCACCAACTCCCAGTCACTACCCCAAGTGGGGGGCCGCCAAATGGGCGTCTTTGCCAGGGACCCACTGCTCGTTCAGTCTTCCTGTGGCCAGCCCTTCGTCCTGAGAGCGATGCTCTCACAGGCCGCACGGGAGCGCGGGCAACAGTTTACTAAGCTGTGAAGCCATCACAACTGCCATTTGTTCGACCATTTCCGTCACCCCGAAAATGTCCCTCACGCCCTTGGCTATTAATCCGTCTCCTCGGCAGCCCCTGACAACCAGGGACTTACTTTCTGCCTCTGTGGATCTACCTTTTCTGGACGTTTCTCCTCAGTGTGGTCAGACCCTGTGTGTCCTTCTGTGTCTGACTTGTCTCGCCGACCATCGTGTCCTCAGGGTGCATCCAGGTGGCAGCGAGTGTCAGGGGTTCACCCTTTTCATGCTGAGGAACAGAAAAAAGATAAAAGAAAAGAATGGAACATTGCATGTAAGTCTGGTGACAGCTGGTGATGAGAACCAGAGGGAAGGCTCTGGGGCAGGGGGCGCCGTGCCCTGTGAGGCCCTGGGGCTGCTGCGAGTCTCTGAGGAGGCTCAGCAACTCCCAGTCACTACCCCAAGTGGGGAGCCATCAACTGAGAGTCTGGGCCCAGGACCCACTGCATGTTCAGTCTTCCTGCAGTCAGCCCTTCGTTCTGAGAGCGATGTTCTCACAGGCTACAACGGGAAGCATGGGGACAGTTTACTGAGCTGTGCAGCCCTCCCTACTGCCGTGCTTTGGATCATTTCCATGATCCAAAGCCGTGCTTTGGATCATTTCCATCACCCCCAAAATATCCCTCAGGCCCTTACCAATCACTGCATCCTCTCGCCAGCCCCTGACAACCAGGAACCCACTCTCTGCCTATGTGGATCTACCTGTTCTGGACGTTTCTCCTCAGTGGGGTCACACCCTGTGTGTCCTTCTGTGTCTGACTTCTCTCCCATAGCGTAGAAGTCTCAGGGTGCATCCAAGTGGCAGCGAGTGTCAGGGCTTCACCACTTTGCATGGCCTAGTGACGTAAAGCAGAGAAGATAAAAGAAAAGAACATTGCATGCAAGTCTGTTGACAGCCGGTGATGAGAAACAGAGGGGAGGCTCTGGGGATGGGCGCACCGTGCTCTGTGAGGTCCTGGGGCTGCTGCCAGTCTCCGGGGAGGCTCAGAAAGCCCCAGTGACTTCCCCACGTGGGGGGTGCCAGCTGAGTGTCTGGGCCCAGGAGCCACTGCTCATTCAGTCTTCGTGTGGTCAGCCCTTCTTCCTGAGAGCGATGCTCTCAAAGGCTGCACCGGTGTGTGGGGGACAGTTTACCAAGCTGTGCAGCCATCACTACTGCCATGTTTTGGACCATTTACGTCACCCCAAAAATGTCCCTCACGCCCTTAGCTATCACTCCGCCCCCACGGCAGCCCCTGACAACGAGGGACTTACTCTCTGACTCTGTGGATCTACCTGCTCTGTACGTTTCTCCTCAGTGGAGTCAGACCCTGCATGTCCTTTTGTTTCTGACGGCTCTCGCTGAGCATCATGTCCTCAGGGTGCATACACGTGGCAGCAAGTGTCAGGGCATCACCCCTTTGCGTGCTGAGGGACAGAGAAAAGATAAAAAAAAAGAATGGAACATTGCATGCGAGTCTGGTGACAGCCGGTGATGACAACCAGCGGGAAGGCCCTTGGGCCGGGTGCGCCATGAACTGTGAGGCCCTGGGGGTGCTGCCGGTCTCTGTGGAGGCTCCGCAAGTACCAGTGACTTCCCCATGTGGGCAGCACCAGCTCAGGGTCTGGGTCCAGGACTCACTGCGCATTCAGTCTTCCTGCAGTCAGCCCTTCATCCGGAGAGCGATGCTATTACAGGCTGCAACGGGGAGCATGGGGACAGTTTACTGAGCTGTGCAGCCATCTTTACTGCCGTGCTTTGGATCACTTCTGTCACCCCAAAATGTACCTCACACCCTTAGCTATCACTCCGTCCCCTCGCCAGCCCCTGACAACCAGGAACCCACTGACTATGTGGATCTACATGTTCTTGAAGTTTCTCATCAGTGGTGTCACATCCTGTGTGTCCTTTTGTGTCTGACTTCTCTCGCTCAGCATCGTGTTCGCAGGGCACATCCACGTGGCAGCGAGTGTCAGTGCTTCACGCCTTTCCATGGCCCAGTGACATAAGGAAAAAAAGAGAAAAGAAAGGAACATTGCATGCAAGTCTGCTGACAGCCGATGATGCCACGGACGGATTGGAAGCGGGCAATGGCAAAACCCAAGAGCCTTGGGACGTGTAAGAGAGGTTGTAGGGTGGAAGATAGAAAGACATGCTATTCTCCGAAGCAATCATCGTAATCCAGGTGTAAAATAATAAATGGTAGACCTGGAGTAATGGCAACACAGATGGAAGGGTGGAGTATGAGAGACACTAGAAAGAAAAACGGTCAGGGCTTCACCATTGATTGGATACATTCATTTCTCCATTTAACACAGGTTATCAGTAACTGTGCTAGTCACTGGGAACCAAGGGTAAGCAAAACAGTCATGATCCCTTCCTCACGGACCATATGGTAAACACCTATCTAAAACTGGATGTGAAATGTGATGAAGGCTATAAGCGAGAGGTACATGGTGTTATGTGAGCTATGGTAGGGGGATGTGATGAGTTGAGTAGGTAAGGGGATACCTTCTTGACAAAGTGACACCTGAGAAGACATGAGAAGGATGAGGAGGCATCAATCAGTTGCAAACTAAACAGAAGGACATTTCCTGCAGAGGGGCAGCATGGGCAATGTGCTGTTGTAAGTATGTAGGCCTGAAAGGAGGCCACTGTGGGCTGGAAGATTGAGAATGAAAGGAAGGAGGGGCAAGACGAGGCTGCAGATATCATGCTCCATCCTGCCCAGGGGATGCCCTGCCCTGCACACTAGCACACCCAGAGTGCCAGTGCACAGCAAGATGAGCTCTAGAATGCAAGTCAATGCTGCTTCTTTCACCAAGAAAGTCTTGCCTGGTAAACTAAACAGCATATCTAGTGGACATATGATTTACATTCTGAAGCAAGCTCCCCATCTTACGGAACGGCGACGGTTCTCAGGGGGCCGGTCAGGAGCCTCTCCGCGTGTATCCCAGGGACCCACCCGCCTGCGACCTTCGGCCGCCTCGCAGGAAGCTACAACGCCCAGTCCTATGGCTACCTGTGCAGCGAGGTGTACTCCGCGGACGCGTTCCACACACACTTCAAGTAGGAGGGTGGCCTGAGTGGCAAGGTGAGAGGCCGGCCTGCCGCGAAGACCAAGAAGGTGCTCTTTGGTCTGGGCCTAGATGCTTGTGCCGCCCCCCTGGGCATACCGGGCTCTGAGGGCCCTGCCTGGACCCCCTGCCCCCCTGCCCTTGGTTCAGTCACAGCAGAGGTGGCCACACCCACACCCTCTGTGACCTCCGCGTTCCACCCTCCTGCAGCCCCGCCCCCTCTCCACCGGTTGCCATGGACTACAGAAGCTGCATCCTGAGGCCAGGGGGTTCCCAGGATGCCAAGGGAAGACACCATGGCCTTAAATGAGTTGCAGAGGCCTTAAGTGGGCTTGTGTGGTTGGGCTCTACTGTTATGTTTCAGTGAACTTTGTGAGAAGACAGGGACCTGCAGCCTCACAATTGGGCTCCACAGTATGATGTGTGGGACAGACCTCAAACTGACCCACAACATGGAGCAATACCAGCCATCGAGAGGTCTACAAGAGAGCCGCTGCAGCTAGCCCACAGGTCCAAGAAAAATAAATTCTTATTTATGTAACTGAGTTTTGGGGAGATTTGTTCCAAAGCATTACCACAGCAAGAGCTGACTAATACAACATTCTCCAAATCACTGCTATGTCCATGGCTGCCACCATGCCTACATGTAAGGCAACTGTGTCCTCGAACTTTGAGAATTCTTGAATTCTCGGTGCCTCTCCAACACAATGTACGTAGCTAAGGTTTCCCCAGATAACTTCACTAATGTACCACAAAGATCCCCCTAAGCTTTTATTAAATGTAATGCAAAGTTCTTTCTATTCGTTTTCTGTTTCTACGTAGTTAAAATTATTTTCATCAATCTAAAAGGATGGAAAATTGGAACAAAACACTTTGTGGATAGTTGTTTTTCACAAAGGAAAATCACAAACAAAACAGGCATTTCACCGAGTGTAGAACACTAACACCCCCTAGTGCCTCTAAATGCCAAGTGAACAGAGGCACTTAATTAAATATCGAATCCCAGCTCTCTCCGCTTGAGAGGGAGAGCAAGCCATTCTCAAGTGGAGGAGGGATGTTTTCAGCAGCTATCTGCAACATTCTGTGGACCTGGCCACTGTGTAGCTGCAAAGAAACCTTTTGTCTGAGGAAACTAACTAAAGAAACTTGAAAGTGGAAAAAGAGAGAAAGAATGAGACAATACCCTTATCTTGGTGGCTCATTCACTTATTCGTTCATTTACCAAATATTCACTACGTGTAGAGTACTGTGCTGAAAACTGCACAGAACACAGAGATGTACCCCCATTCTCAGGGAGGTTAGATACCAGAGAGGAAGATAAGATGTAGATTACCTTACGGCAGTTCCGCATATGTCTTGTTAAACTGTTTACAGCTTCAGGGGAGAGAAGGGATCCACAAATCGCTTGGATTCTCAGTGAAGTCTTCGCAGAGAAGGAGGTGCAAAATAGATGGACTGGAAGAAACAAAAAAATTAACCTCGTGGGTAGATATGAAACGGAGCAGAGGTGCACAGATATTTAGACCCCGCTCTTCCTTGAAACGTCTAGAAAGTGAAACTGAAGCCAGATTACGGAGGGCCTTGAGTGTCAGTCTTAGGAGCTTGGCCGTATGGGGATGACAGCGGGTGCCACGGACGGCTCGGAAGAGGGCAAGGGCATAACCCAAGAGCCCTGGGAGGCGTAGGAGAGGTCGCAGCGAGGGAGGTAGAAAGGCATGTGATTCTCCGAAGCAGTCACCGTAACCCAGGTGTAAACTCATAAACGGTAGACGCGGAGTAAGGGCGACACAGATGGCAGGGAGGAGTACGAGGGACACTAGAAAGGAAAACGGTCAGGGCTTCACCAGGGATTGGGTGCATTCCTTTCTCTCCTCTAACAGAGGTTATCAGTAACCGGGCTAGTCGCTGGGAATCAAGAGTAAGCAAAACAGGCATGATCTCTTCCTCACGGACCATATGGTAAACACCTACCTAAAACTGGATGTGAAATGTGATTAAGGCTGTAAGCGAGAGGTACGTGGTGTTATGTGAGCTATGGTAGGGGGACGTGATGAGTTGAGTAGGTAAGGGGACACTTTCTTGGCAAAGTGACACATGAGAAGAGATGCGAACGGTGAGGAGGCATCAATCAGCTGCAAACTAAACAGAAGGACATTTCCTGCAGAGAGGCAGCACGGGCAATGCGCCCTTGTAAGTATGCAGGCCTGAAAGGAGGCCACTGTGGGCTGGATGACTGAGAATGAAAGGAAGGAGCTGCAAGACGAGGCCACAGAGATCATGCTCCATCCTGCCCAGGGGATGCCCTGCGCTGCAGACTAGCACCCCCAGAGAGAGAGTACCAGTGCACAGCCAGATGAGAAGCCTGCTCTAGAATGCAAGTCAACGCTGCTTCTTTCACCAAGAAAGTCTTGCCTGGTAAACTAAACAGTATATGTAGTGGACATATGATTTACCTTCTGAAGCAAGCTCCTTATCTTACAGAACGGCACCAGTTGTCCACCGGAAGCCATCCTTTGACTCCACATTTTAGACCATGGTGAGGAGGTTAGTCTTTATCCTAAGAGCAATGGAAAGTCACAGACGGATTTGAAGTGGAGATGGTGGTGTCTGCATCATGGAACATGTATTGGAAGGCAGCCAGAGTCAGCAGAAAGAAGATGAGGAAGTTTGTGTCTGAAACACTTAACCTCTTGTTGAAATAAGAGGTATCCTCTTCAGGTGAGAGAGCAAGGACACACAACAGAGTCTAGTGGGACATGAAAAGGGTGGAGAAAGAGTCATTGTTAACGGCCATAAGTAAGGGAGTAGAAAAAAGAAATGGGGACCACATGTCAGTTAAAATAAGACAGCCTATGTTGTTTCCATAGCTCTGTGACTGGATCTAACAAAACACATTGCTCTGAAAGCAGGTCCAGAGAAGATAAATGTTAGAGATGCGCAGAATGCATCTGCAGTGAGGTTCCATGGGACGGTAAAATGGCTTGGCAGTCTGGGTATAATGTTGTCATGATGGACCAGCAGTCAACTACAGGGAATCAGAGGTAAAATGATAAACTGTATTCTAGTCAAACTTACACTCACCAGAGCCCGGAAGGAGGAGAGCCCGTGTCTTGTGCTGCCCAGTATCCATGTCCCTCCCAGCTCAGGTATTGGCAGGGAAGCCCAGGCATCTTGTCTTGGGCCAGGCACGCACCTGGCTTGTCAGAGGGTCCCAGAGGTGCTGTGGGGAGGCAGCTTTTGCTCACCATGTTCAGGGAAGCTACAACACACCAGATACTGAAAGGAGAACCAAAGCCACTATTAAGACATAATTCAACTGTCTCCCAGTCCAGCAAGGGGTCCTGTTAGCACCGTATCAGTGCAACTGGCGTCACCCCACCCCAGGACCAAGCCAAACGAACGCCTCTCCAGGGGCCTCGAGACCCCACGACCTGGGCCACACACACGGGAGCATCACTCAGCTATGCAAAGGGGTGAAGCCCTGACACTCACAACGTGGACGGACCCTGAGAACACGATGCTCAGTGAGAGAAACCAGACACAGAAGGACACACAGTGTGTGATTCCATTGATGGGAAACGTCCAGAACAGGCAGATCCACAGACACAGAGTGTCAGGGGCTGGAGCAGGGGACTGCCGGCCCTTTGCGCTGATGGAATGTTCTGGAATTAGAGGTGAAGGCTGCACAGCTCTGTGAATATAGTAAAAGCCATTAAATTGTACACTTCATATGGGTGAGTTCAGTGGTGTGTGAATGCTATCTCGGCAAAGCTGTCATTTAAAAAGACACAAAACCCACAACACCCAGCGCGGCTCCTCCTCCCCTTGTCCCACCCCTTCACCTGGTGTCTGTCCCAGACCAGGTGTGGGCCCAGCGTGTCCTGTGGCCCCAGCACCTGCTCTCCGGTGGGACCCTCACTCAGCCTGCAGGGTGAGCACAGAGCAGACGCCAGGGAGGCACCTGCACACCAGGGGAAACGTGAGCCACCACCACCATGGGACATGCAAATCCTTCCCTAGAGCTCCCCGCCCCAAGCCCCATGACTCCTGCCATCCCCGTGGGCACCACCCCGTGGCGGTCTCCCCCCCCAGGGACACAGCCTGCAAAAACCCCTTCCCCACCCAGGAAAAGACGTGTCAGGTTTTTAAAGGACCAGCGTTCTCAGAGGTAACCTCTCTCACACACCGGCTGCCCGTGCACCTGGTGTGAGCCTGACGTGCTTTCCCGACATCGGCCGCGTACCCCATGACTAACTGAGGGGATTCAAACGGAAGCCCCTCAGAGATGAGGAGGCGTTGTCATCCAAGGTCAACACTCAGTGAAGCACGCAGCCTCCGACCTCCCAACTGCAGCTCACGGGAACCTGTGACTCGGGAGCCCTGCCAGGCGCCCTGGACAGGAAGAGGGCCCGGTCCGACACAGGGGCGCTAAGGAACAGAGCCCCGGGCTAGGCACCGCGACAGCGGCCGTGGGTGGGGAGAGAGAGTCTGGGAAGGAACAAGAAAGGCGGGCAGTGAGGGAGGCACTACAGAGCCACGCATGAGCTGCGGAGGACCATGGACAGGCACCCGGCATGTCCTCTGTTAACACCCTTGGGACCGCTTGACGCCATGGGCGTGGCAGGAGACCCGGCTGGTGGGAACGGCAGGGACAGCTTGAGGGGACAGAGAAGACGTCAAAGAGGCCTCCAGGCAGCACCCTGAGTGGGAGGAAGGAAACAGGACTGTCATCCCACAGCCAGGGAGAGAAGGCTCACGCACTGGGGAAGAGTGCCAGGACCACGAGAGGAGGACACAGCAGAAAGAAAGAGGGAGGAGAGGGGTTTCCTGGGAGACATGCGCCGGGCCCGGGGCCCAGGGATGCGCAGACACAGCCAGTCACACCCTACAGGTCCCCAAATCCAAAAGGGACACCAAACACTCTGTATCTTGATTGTATCAATGACAATGAAATCATTACATCGGTGCGTAGCTTTGTAAGATGCCACCATCGGGAGAAACTGAGTAAAGAGAACGTGGGATGTGTCCGACCTATTTCTGACAGCTGTGCAAGAATCTACGATAATCTCAAAATAAAAAGTTTAATTTAATTAAGGAAAAAAGGACGCAGCTCTTAGAGGTAGACTGGGGGCCGGTCCCCTGCAGCTCCCAGCCACCTCCTGCCTAGTGAATATCCAAAGGGCCGGCTGGCTGCCTCTGGCCCCTCCCACCAGGAACAGAGTATACAGGTGGCATTTGGATGTTAGGGACCAAAGTATGAAAGCTAACAGGCACGTACATACGGAATACCAGGCATTTCCCGGTGATCCCTTCCTCTTCAAAGGGGCTACTTCACCCACAGAAAGTCCTCAAAGGGTTAACCTGCCTTCCACCTGAGCTCAGATTAGGCAGGACTCACACCAGCAGAGGTCAGATCAGAAAATGTTTTCTGAGTCACAGGGAGGGATGGCTCACTCACCCTCCCACTTCAGCTACTACCCACTGTGGAGTGAAGGGTGTGACTGCTCAGCGGGCATTCATCAGAGACTCGTGGGCTCTCAGGAGGAAGCCAGAAGCAGGCGGGGACACTCACGCTGGGGCCGCTCCACGCCCACAGCCTCAGTGAGTCACGGAGGGGAAGGACCACTGCACGCCCTTGCTGGCTCCTGCCCTGCCATCAGGCAGCCGAAGATACCACCTGCTTCCTCCTGAGCTGAGACCCGGTTTTCCCACCAAAAGAAGGACCATCCTGCTTTAGAAATGCCACCGTGAGCTATAAGTAGATATCTGGGAACTCTCAGTCACAGAAGGAACAAAACTCGCCCTGCACCTCATCCTCCTATTTGTCAATTGCGCAAAAGCCCATCTTGGAGGCTGGACATTTCCGAGTACAGGCGGTTGTGGCTGTTTACACTTCCTCCTGCGGGTGCCCCCACCTCAGAGAAACCACCCACACCTCCCCCAGGGCAAATGTGGCAGCCCCACTCTCTGGGACCTCAGTTGATCCCATATACGGGGCACTACACCTCAGCTGAACTTCTGTGTTTATAGATCACCTACCATCCTTAGTTCATAAGTTTTGAGAATAAGAATACTGTCACCCTCAGAATGGGAGAAAATATTTGCAAACGAATTAACGGACAAAGGATTAATCTCCAAAATATATAAACAGATCATGCAGCTCAATACTAAAGAAACAAACAACCCAATCCAAAAATGGACAGATGACCTAAATAACCATTTCTCCAAAGAAGACATACAGATGGCCAAGAAGCACGTGAAAAGCTGCTCAACATCACTAATTATTAGAGAAATGCAAATCAAAACTACAATGAGGTATCACCTCACACCAGTTAGAATGGGTACCATCAGAAAATCTACAAACAACAAATGCTGGAGAGGGTGTGGAGAAAAGGGAACCCTTTTGCACTGCTGGTGGGAATGTTAATTGATACAGCCACTATGGAGAACAGTATGGAGGTTCCTTAAAAAACTAAAAATAGAATTACCATTTGATCCAGCAATCCCACTACTGGGCATATACCCAGAGAAAACCATAATTTAAAAAGACACATGCACCCCAATGTTCACTGCAGCACTATTTACAACAGCCAGGTCATGGAAGC
This sequence comes from Pseudorca crassidens, assembly GCF_039906515.1. Lineage (NCBI taxonomy): Eukaryota > Metazoa > Chordata > Mammalia > Artiodactyla > Delphinidae > Pseudorca > Pseudorca crassidens. The sequence goes on from NC_090297.1 coordinate 154,950,496, forward strand.
AACCTAAATGCCCATCGACAGATGAACAGATAAAGAAGTTGTGGTACATATACACAATGGAATATTACTCAGCCATAAAAAGGAAAGAAATTGAGTCATTTGTTGAGACATGGATGGATCTAGAGACTGTCATACAGAGTGAAGTAAGTCAGAAAGAGAAAAACAAATATCGTATGTAAACGCATGTATGTGGAACTTAGAAAAATGGTACAGATGAACTGGTTTGCAGGGCAGAAGTTGAGACACAGATGTAGAGAACAAACGTATGGACACCAAGGCGGGAAAGCCACGGGGGGGTGGGGATGGTGGTGTGTTGAACTGGGCGAGTCGGATTGACATGTATACACTGATGTGTATAAAACTGATGACTAATAAGAACGTGCTATATAAAAAAATAAATTAAATAAAATTCAAAAATCAAAAAAACAAAAAAAAGAATACTGTCTACTGTCCTCCGCGCCCCCTGGAACACTCACTCTAAATATCCAGGAGGTGCTTGCAGAATGAATGAATCAATGAACAAACAAGCTCACTCATTTCAAACGTGCGGTCACGTGAATAACCTGACCTTCTAAGAAGTTAAGCTTCTGGAAGGAGCCCATTTTCTTAATGTATTCAGCATCGAGTCATCACAAAATATGAACTCTTATAAAGTACTGCCCCCTCACTTCCCATGAGAAAGCAAAATTCCTCAGCAGGGAAATGGGAGGGTAGCAGACATTACCCGCAAAGCTTTAGGAAGGCTGCAGCTCGCTGAGCACTTCACTAGGGCCCCTGACCGCCTGCCTGATAGTAGGACAGACACACCAGGAATGGCTGCTGACCGGCAGAAAGAGCACCCGGCCAGGCAGGCAGCACACCCTGCACCCTGCCAAGCGAGGTCCAGCCAGCAAGGGAAAGACGCTCTCTCCACTTCAGAACCGCCCACCACTAGAAAGCCAGGTCCCGCCAGGGCCTGGACACACGAGGCCTTCCTTACAAGGGTTACAAATCTGTGGCCTTGCTCTGCCTCGAATAAAAGACAGAGACGGGGACAACATGACCATCTCCAGATGAACCTTCAACTTCGTTTCAAGTGCCTGGGTGCTGGGTCACAGTGCATTTCTAAACTCTTCCAATACTCAAAAATACCAATTTCTAAGATGCAGAAGGGTTGTTAAACATACACTTAGCACAGATCCCAGTCCCACTCCTGAGTATTTTCTCAAGTGAGGTAAAAACCCAAGTTCACATGGAAACCTGCCCTGGGATGTTTACAGCAGCTTTATTCCTGATCTCCTCAAAACTGGAAACATCCCACAAGTCCTGCCACCCGCAGGCGAATGGACAAACGCATCATGGAATACAACACAGCCAGAAAAAGGAGTGGCTTCTCATACCCGCAACAACAGGGATGACGGACTTCCCTGGTGGTCCAGTGGCTAAGACTCCGCGCTCCCAATGCAGGGGGCCCGGGGTCCATCTCTGCTCAGGGAACTAGATCCCGCACGCTGCAACTAAAACATACTGCATGCGCCAATGAAGATCCCATGTGCCGCAACTAAGACCCGGCACAGCCAAGTAAATAACTAACTAAATCAATGTTTAAAACAACAACAACGACAAAAACAAACCTGGGATGAATCTCGCATAGGTTTTGCTGAGCCAAAGCAGCCAGAATTGAAAAGCTACATGCTGTTGTTCCGTTCATCTGGCTTTCTGGAAAAGCCAAAACCTTAGGGACAGAGAGGAGATTAGTGGCCAAGAGGCTAGAGGCGCGCTGGCGCCAAAGGGCAGCAAGTGGGATGACAGGATTGCTCTGCCGCCTGACGGCGATCATCTGTCAAAACTCCTACAACTGTGCACTACAAGTGAACTATGCTTCACGGCTACTAAGGATAAACAAATTAATACATTTTGAAAAATGCGCCGGCCAGCCAACCGGTGCAAGACAAGTGCAGTAAGAGGGGCGGGGAGGCGAGGCAAGTGGATCAGCTGGAGTTCTGAAGGCTCTCGCCACTTTCAGTTTCCCTCCCCTGGGATGTCTCCCCGCCCTGCCCACTGCTCAGGCCGCCCACCCGGGCCACCCGGAGTTACCCAACCGGAAAAGCCAGAGCCCAGGCTCAGCCGCGCCTCCGGGCACAGGAAGAGCAAAAATAGAAAGCGCCAGTGCGCGGTGGCGGGCTGGAAACCCTCGGACCTCAGATAACTGCGGAGAACCGGGGCCCGGGAGTCAACATCGGCTCCCAGGCGGTCCCAGCGTCCCGACCCCGACCCCGGCCGCGACACACTTTCCACGAACTGACACACACGGAGCCCGCGCGAGGGCCGGGTCGCCTGGAGGCCGGTCCCCCGCAAGCCGAGCGCACGAAAGAGCGCCCCAAAGGCGCCGGCCCAAGGCGCCCGCTGCGCTTTCCCTCCGGAAGGTGGGCTGCAGGGCCCAAGCGTAAACCCTGAGACAAGGAACACGCGCACCACGCCGCCACGGGGGACGAGAGGCCGGGCGTCCACCTAGCCGGACATCCTGCATTTCTGGACTCACCGGACGCCTGTGTAAATTTACGTCTGGCGTGTCATTTTCCAAAGGCCACTCAAGATCAGGGGACAGAATGCCTCCTCTCCAAGTGTCCTGCCAGCCCACCCACTCAAGATCAGAGGGACAAAATGCCTAACTAAAACAAAACAGAAACACAAAAAAACTGGAGTGAGAGAGGAAAGGGTGCCCTGAAAAATAAAAAAAGAACTAAGCACGTTGACAGCGCTAAGAATAAACTACCAGGAAAAAGAAACCCTACATGTCAGATCCTAAAGTACAGAAGGGCAAGCCCGCCGGCATTCCAGGCCCGGGGGGACCGGGGTCCCCAGCACTGCAAAGCCAACCGCAGACCGGCTCAGGCGCCCCTCGGAAGCACGGGGTCCCCGCGGCTGAGTCTGCGCCCCCGGCCGGCGCCGGCTCCCCTCTGCCCACCCTGCGCGCGGGGGCTAGAAACTGCCGCGGAGAACCACGGCGGGGCGGGAAGGGGGCCTCCAAACAGGGTCTGGCGACTGGAGTCGCTCCGTTTCTCGGTGGGCTCAGTACGCGCCGTGGGGGAAGAGGGGCGGGGGCCCGGGAGGAGACGGGCGGCAGTTACGTAGACCGGCAGCGGCCACGGGTAGACGGCGGGCTCGGCCCCCACGAGCGGCTCCAGCCTCAGCTCCAGCTTCTCCCCCATGTCTTCGCGCGCGGCCCCCACACCGTGCTAGTTTGGCGGTTGGCGGAGGGGCGCGGCGCCGCCGGCGGGGGCGGGGCAGACGGGAGGCTGAGGGGAGGGTGCCTGGCCTGGGCCTCAGCTGCCGCCGCCGCGCTCCCATCCGGCCCCCGGCTCCCTCTTTGCGGTCACAGGCCCGGGGCCTCCAGCGCTGTCGCCAACTCGGGCCGGCGTGAGGCGAGCACAACAGCCGGGGGCCGGGCTGAACCACTCGCGGCACGCGCGGACCGCCCCGTGGACTCTCACGCACGGACGCACGCACGCACAGACGCACGTCTTCGGCTGCCCCCGGCCACCCTCACCGGCCCGAAGCGGGGACCCGGGAAGACTCCTCAGGGCCAGTGGTGGCGGGTTCGACTCCCGCACTTGACACACCGTGACACACACCCTCCCCCCCAATAATAAGACTATAATTCCTATTAAATATGACAGCCAGAATCCCGGCTTCTGTTCACAAAAATGCCGTGTATTTAGCCTATGCTAGGCACCAGACCGCGGACGCTCAGTACTGGCAAAAAAGGAAATGCCCTGCCCTCATAGCACTGCCATTTTAATTGGAATAGTAGTGACAATGGTCAAGGGAGAAAATAAAGTGTCATCATCGCCACGGGGATGGTTAATTTCATGTGCGCACTGCGTGGGGCCCCGGCAACCACAAACATTATTCCAGATGTGGCCAGGAAGGTATTTTTCAAGAGAGGTTAACACTGAAATGGGTCAACTTTGCATAAAGGAGATTGTCAATGCCACGGTGTGGGTGGGCCTCGTCCATCACTTGAAGGACTGGAGAGAAAAATGAGGTTCCCTAGAAAGAGGGAACTGTTCCTCCAATGGCCTTGGGACATCAGCTCTTCCCTGTGTCTCCAGCCCAGAGTCCTGCCCTGACTTGCCTGCCTCACGGTCACATGAGTCAACTCCTTAAAACAAAACTATATATGTAAAAATACTGAATATATACAAGCCTATTAATTTGTATATGTGTGTATACATATTATATATATGTATACACGTTTATATGTGCGTGCGTTTGTAGTATATGTGTAAGTACTATATACAGTATACATACAAGCCTATATATTTGTGTGTACATATTGTATACATGTATGTATGTATATATATAGTATACACATTATAAACGTGAACATGCTGTATATATATATTGATATACGGGTGTGTATATATATAGTATATGTACACTGTATGTATGTATACAGTGTATATTTATATATAGGTGTGTCTCGATTTTTTTTTAACTATGGACATCCAGTTGTTTCAGCACTATTTGATGAAAAGACTATAAAAAAAAGACTATATAAAAAGACTATTGTATTGTCTTTGTTCTTTTGCCAAAGACCAGTTGATTGTATTTATGTGGGTCTATTTTGGGGCTCTTTATTCTGTTCCATTGATCTACTTCTTGTTTCACCAATACCACCCTGTCTTGATTACTGCACCTTCATAATAAGTCTTCAAGCTGGGTAGTGTCATTCCTTCAACTGTGTCCTTCAATGAGGTGATAGCTATTCTGGGTCTCTTGCCTCTTCATATGGACTTTAGAATCAGTTTGTCAATATCCATAAAATAACTTGCTGGGATTTTGATTGGGATCGCACTGAATTTCTATAGATTAACTTAGAAAGAACTGACATTTTGAGAATACCGAGTCTTCCTATTCATGAACATGCAATCTCTCTCCATTTATTTAGTTATTCTTTGACTTCATTCATCACGGTTTTGTAGTTTTCCTCCTATAGATGTTGTACATATTTTATTAGATTTATATAGAAGTATTACATTTTTGGCAATGCTAATGTAAATAGTGTCGGTTTTTTTTTAAATCTATTCCACTTGTTCATTTTTGGGATATAGGAAAGCAATTGCCTTTTGTATATTAACCCTGGATCCTGCAACCTTGCTATAATCACTTATTAGTTACAGGAGTTTTGGGTCAACACTTTAAGATTTTCTACATAGATGATCATGTCACCTGTGAACAAAGACAGGTTTATGTCTTCGTTCTCAATCTGTACACCTTTTATTTCCTTTTCTTGCCTTATTGCATTAGCAAGGACTTGCAGCACAATACTGAAAAGTTATAATAAAGGAGGACATCCTTGCCTTGTGCTTAATCTTAGTGGGAAAGCATTGAGTTTCTCTCCAGTAAGTATGATGTCAGCTATTGGTTTTTTTGTAGATCGTATTTATCAAGTTAAGAAAGTCCCTCTCTATTCCTAGTTTACTGAGAGTTTTTCTCATGAGTGCACGCTGGATTTTGTCGAATGCTTCTTCCGCATGTATTTATATGTTTTTTTTCCTTTATTTGTCTTGGTTGGATTATATTGATTAATTTTCAAATGTTGAACCAGCATTATGTACCTGACACAAATCCCGTTTGGTCATGGTATATAATTGTTTTTATACTTTTTTGGCTTCAATTTGCTAACATTTTGTTGAGAATCTCTGACACAATTTTTATCACATTTCTACTATAAAAGGTTTGGGATTCTAACGAATTTAAGCTATTAGTCTTATCAAATTGTGCTTTTTATTCAAAGATACACCATAGCAGAACCCTGAGGGAATGGATGGTGAATGGTAAGGCCTGAATTTACACTTCTTTTAATCCTGAATCCTGAATCCGTCTCTCAACAAGTGTTCACGGTTGATGTTTATTTTTTTGGAAATTAGACATAGCTCACTCCATTCATTCATTCAACAGATTCTACAGCAGAAGGGAGGCTCCTAAGGAGGTAGGGTGTATTAGTGGGGCTTCAGGTTATTACAGGGAATGCAAGCAAGGACTCATAATGGAGACGGTGATATTTGAGGAAAGACCTAAAAAAGTGAGTGGATGAGTACTGTAGATAGTAAAGACAACAGCAATTCAGGTAAAGGGAACAGCAAGTGAAAATGTCTTCCTACTATAGTTGTTGAACATCAAGGACTAAAGAGTATAAGGTGTTTGGAAAAGAGTGAGCAAGGAGTAGAGGTGGAGGAGATGAGATCAAACATATAATGTGGAGGATAATCATGGTGCAACTTTCCAGCATTTTAAGAACTTCAGCTTCAACTATGATGAAGGGGAAGACACTGAAGTCACGTAATTCTTCTGACTTAGATTCTCAAAGTGTTCTCCAGCCACTGTGTTAAGGACACAGTTCAGAGGGATAATAATTAAGATGACAGGCAACGAAATCTTAATCCTGAGTGGTAACAGTGGAAAAATCGAGAAACTGTCAAATTCTGGTTCTATCTCAAAGATAGGGCTGACACATTTTGCTTGTGTATTGGATGTGAAAGGAGAGAGAAAGAAAAACGTTAAAGATGAATCACATTTTGTAACTGAGCACCAGGAAGAATGGAGCTGCGCTTTTCTGTTTTGGAAAGTCTACAGAAAAAGCATGAGTGACTATGTGTGTATTTGATTGCAAGGTATATTAGGTTTGGGATGTCAATTAAATGACAAAACAGAGATATTCTGTTAGTAACCAGTCTTGTTAGGTGGACCCAGTCCGTAAATGACAACCATCAACCTACCTAATCTGCTCAATTTGAAGCCCCATAAAGGATTTGGGGGCATTAGTGTGAAGAGGGCTTCCTTTTGCGTTTGTGTGTATGTGTGTCATTTGCTTTGACACTGTGGTTAGGCTAAAGTAGCACTATTCTGGGCTTTCATCTTTGGCAACTTTTTTCTCACCAAGAAGATTTTTTATTGGGTTGACGCCAAATGAGTATTTGCCTGATTCTTCATGTCCTGATTCTTTAACTATTTTCCTAGTTTGGACAGCCACAAATTTGGTTAGTATTTGTTAATTTCACCCTTCAACTTGGACACACTTGAAGCGAAGTGAAGTCCCACCACACTGATGGTAGACTCCATCTGAGCATGCTCAAAAGAGCACAGAAGGTTGTCCACGGGGAGGGTACTATCAGAGGCTGATTGACAGCATGTGTGTTGTAGACCAACTTAAGGGCAAACACATACGGTTCTTACGCTTTCCTGTTCCTAATAATAGGCAATGGCAGGCTCTGGATCACAATGTTTGAACCCAGCAGGAATAGTGTTGCATTATATGTGGCATGACTAAGATAAGGGGTATATATGTTATCTAGCATATATCTTCTTTTTTATGCTACACAAATACAAGGCTGTCACTTTCTGAGACATTAAACTTTCTCTGGCTGTGACAGATTAAAAGCAGATGCCAAGTTAGAAACATTTCTGAATTAGGTGATTTGGGTTCCTTGACCAGGTTAAAAAAAACAAAACAAAACTGTTTTTCTTCTTGGTTTCACATTTAAACAATATGAGTTAGTCTAAACTATATGACCAAAAAATCGAACTACTAAAATAACAGGCTCTTATCATTATTATTTTGATATAATAAATAATAGAGGGATATTGTTTTACTAATAATTACCAGCATTTAGTAACGACAAGCCAAACATTAAGCCTTTAAGAAATTTGTGAACTCCTTCATTTCTTACAATAACTCTGTCAGATTGGTACCAGTATTTATCCCCATTGATGAAGAAACTCAGTTTCAGAGGAAGACACTGAGACACAGAGAGGTTAAATGTAACTTGTCTATAACTGCCCTAGCTGCTACGCTAGTCGGCTTCATCAACCACTATCACCACTATCACATTTTTTTAATTGGACTTCAGATTCAGATAAACAATTTTTCCTGGTTGCAAGGAAATCATTTAACAGGCCCACATTGCAATGCTTGAAATGCAAGTCTGAGCCCAAATCTGAGAACCCTAAACCATGTGATCACTAAAAATACTGAGTATCAATTCTGAGCCTTATAATACAAGTTTGCATTTAAAATAACAGGCCCTATTAGGAATAAGTGTACAAATGGCATTCTAGGAGGGAATATATCCAACAGGTGTTTTAAATTCCTTTAGTGGCAGTGAAAAAGTATGAAGGCATTTCCTGCAACACTAAATGAGCTGATTTGCTTTTGGTGGGTAAACACTGAACTTAGTTTACAAAACTTAACCTGAAAGTATTTTCTAAGTATCCTGCTATAACTCAAAGTTAGCCTTGTTATCTCCTTTAACAAACAAGAATGGTAAGACACAGTCTCAGTTAGTATAGTATGGATAAATCATTTGCAGTCTTGGGTAAACTTGTACCTTAACAAGTGTCTTCAATTTGGGGAAGACATGAATTCACAATAGCCATTCTCTATGCATATTATTGCCATATAAACTAATTCCAGCAAAAGAAAGCTATAGTTAGGTAGAACCTTTCATAAAGTGATGCAGTCACTCAGGAATACTTTATAACCTAAACCGACTGGACAGTCAGTAACCAATGAATTATCCTAATGCTGATTCATCTCAGAGGTCCTTTATTCCAATGACTTTCGCTGCTATCCTTCTCTTTTCCTTTTGGGATTAAGAACTACGCATAAAGTCTTAGTTACTCTAAGGTTCACCTTGTACCTCTCCTGTCATACAACTCGTCACTTTCCCCATCATCTGCCGCCAAATGCCAAAAAGAAATCTGAGTACTCTGCGGTCATGGCACAGGTATTTCTAAAGAGAGAAACACCTGTTCAAAAATCACTAATCCGAGAATAAATATATGGGGAAATGAACCGGGGACATGAGTAGAATCAACTGAAACTGTGAGAGGCCAGCAGGGCAGATATGTGTGTCTCTATGTGCCTTAAAGAATAATGCTCTCTATGAGAAAAAATGCTTTAATGCCCCAAACTTTAATCCAATTAATATCTGGGAATATATTTCAAGACCACTTGTATATATGTGTATGTACATAATGTTAGCATTGTATATTATTTTTGTTATGTTCTCCCTTATATTCATGGGAATATGTTGCCTTTAAAGTTTAAACTTTCTTGTTGATTTTGTACATGGATGAAGGTTCACACAGTAAGATAAGTTCAAGGATTTCTTTCTCTAATACCATTGATATGAATTCCTACTATTTAATTTCTTTTTGATAGATTTTCAGATGACAGTCCAAGATAGTTCTGCCAATGGAAATCACAGGACTACCAAATATGGAAAAGACTTTGGAACACTTACAGTGTGTTTTCATGGTCTGCATCAGAATTCTACAGAAGGCGTTTGGCTGAATTGGCAGTGAAATGAGAATGGAAAGTTAGTGTGTCAGTTACTTTTCAGTGCAGTATGTTTTCTTTTCTACTATTCTACTATGTATTAGAAATTACGTAAAAATCAGGAGAAGAGAAATGGTTAAGAAAAAACATAATCTGTCATGTTAAAGACATTCGGCACTTACCTAGACTCACAGGTAACATGAGAGAACATGAGAGCTGGCTTGTGAGAGCTAACCTTGTTCCATTTCCCTCAGTGTCTTCATGAAAAGCTTTGAGGCTCAAAGAAGGAAGTGACCCTGCCAGGTGCATACCATGAATCAGTGATGAAAGGGAGACTCCTTGGCTTCTGTAGAGCCATGCCTCTGTGCACACGGCATTAAAGAAGCATTAATTAAATGCCCCTTTACCTAACAACGTGGAGCTTAATCATAGGGTTTGGGCTTCTTGTCTCTCCTTTTCTTTTGCTTTCTCTTTTACATCCTTGGGGGCCTTAGTTTTTAGTTGCTCTCTTGAACTGGATTTACAAGACATTTATTTTCACTAGCCCTTATTTTTTTGGATTGTAGGCTGAATTTTTAAGAAGTTGGGGAAGGATACTAAACTGCCAAAAGTTAACAGATTATTGGCAAAGATATAAAAATAATTACAATGCCAATTTCCCTGGGTATTCCCTGTGTACTTTAGGGGTAAAAATAGTATTTGTAAAGTGATTTCAAAATGTGCAAATATTACCTGTGGGATATAACCTACGGGTGAAGAGCACTAACTCTAAAATTAATTTGCCTGGATCTTTTTTCCCCAGCTCCACCACTTATTAGTGGTGGGAGTTCAGGAGTGGTACTTCTTTGTGTTTCACTTCCTCTTCGAAAATCAAGGGCTTAATAACCTCACCCATTTTACAGGGCTGTGGCGTGGAGTTAATACATGTAGAGTGGTTAGGAATCCATGCCACTCTTAAGTCTTTTAAAATCAATCTTACTATTGTTGTTACTACTATTATTAATTTGTTAGCTGTCCTTGAAAAAGTTTGCCAGCAGTACTCACTTGCTTTTCTTTTTGTTGTATATTCTCTACATCCCACTTAAGCATTCTACCAAACCTTAAGAGGCTCTTTTCAGATATTTTACACCTCTTTACTTGTTTGTCACAGCAAAAGTAAAAGGAGTGTGGCTCCCCTTGATCAAACAAACCAGAACTTTGGTTTTCTCCCATTCATACACATTGGTGAACAGATGTGAAAAAACGACTCCATGGGGCTTTCAGTCTGGAGCCAAACATCCAGGCTCTGTGTTACTCGACACTATTATGCACACATGTTGGTCCCTTAGGACCCAAAAGAATCTCAACTAAGCCCATCATTGTTTCAGGAATATGACGAATGCTTTTTGTGAAGTAGTTGAATGTAACAGAAATACAAGAAAAGGCAGAGGTGTTTCGTATCACAACTTTTTGAGAAATGCTCACAGCTCTAAGATGTAGCTGAGAATTCCGCCATCAGCTAATCCTTTCAAAGTGACCATAAATTTCACCATAAATACATTTTTTCAGCAATGGCAATAACGCGGTGACTATACTGCTCAATTCCTCACAGTGTCAGCATTAAATACATTAAAAGGGTAAGTTAAAATATCTGTCTGATTGCTTCTGACATAACCCCGAGATCTCTTTTATTTCTGTACTCCATCAATTATAATGTGGAACATTAAGACAAATTATTTCTAAACACTAACAAGGAATGTAGCAACAAATGGCAGACAATCAAGGGGAATTTTGCCGTAGCATGGTGCTTATTTTGTTACAAGCAGGAGTGCAAACCCAAAGGATGTAATTTAGAGGAAACTCTGTCCCGTCTATTCTCTAGGAACTAGAACAAGGAGACTGAGAGAAGATGATTCTGGGTAAATCAAACCGTTTTCTCCTAATTACAGCTGACTAATAGGGAGCAAACTCCCATGGAAGGCTGTGATCTGCTTGAAGAAAGCTACGAGGTTGCCCTGGTTAGGGTCTTTCATATACAGTTATTCAAGCTCAGACTTGATCATCTGTCAGGGATGCTACAGTAGGGAGAGTTTTGCCGTAGCTCTGAGACTCAGCAAGATCACTTCCAACTCTAAAACCTACAATGTTAATTTAATCACCAACACCAGCCATCATTAAGAGTGACCTTAAATAACTCCAAATCTGTTCATCTACTCACATATTCTTTACACAGTCAACAGACCTCGAGTGATTACTACATGCCAGACACAGTTCTAAGACACAGAATAAGGGATAAGAAAGGTAACAACCTCTGTCACTGTGGGGCTTGAGTTCTTTGGGAAGAAGTTCATCTAAATACAAAGAGACACCAAAGATAATATTTGTTTTTATTATTATTCTGTGAAAGAAGTAAGGTAATCTGATAAATTGGGACTAAGTTAGGCTGGTAGGACAATCACGGAAAAATATCTTTAAAAGATGAGTGCCAAAGAATAGAATCATTTATGGATAATTTTTCTGGAAATAATATTTCCAAAACATGGTAAAAGCAAATACAAAGGCGCTGAGGCAAGATGAAGCTTAACTACAATCAAGAAACAAAAAGAAGCTAAAAGGTTAGGTCAGGAGATAACCACACAAATTTACACCAGCTGGTCCCTAACTTCAAGTCTATGTGGATATATTCTTGAGGTGAGTTAGACATATATATCATCCAAAAAACAAAAAGAAGTTGACTCCACAATTACCCTGGAAATTCTGAGACTCTTTACAAAGGCACCACCGTATTAAAGATCACAGACATCATTCTCCAAACTCCACTCTGGCCATCACTTGCAGGCATTTAACAGGGGTGTTTAATATCCTCTCTAAAATATTGGGCAGGAAGAACAAACATCCTAGCATGTCTGCACCGTGCACCTAGTGTCCCACAATTGAAAAGTAGCTGGAGCTCACCCTGCTGACGGCTTTGCCGGTTTTTTTTTTTTTACCTTTTATTAAGAATCCCATCTCTTTTAAGAACTGGGATATATTTTTTGAGGGAAATAAACTATAGGAAAATTCAACTGACAGAGATCATACTGTACTTAACTTTTCTGTTCTTTGCTACATTTATTTGTTGAGACAAACATCTGTTCTTAGCCTTTTTTTAATGGCTCTGTTAAATAGAAGGGACACACAGTACACTGCACATACTTAAAGAACACAATTTAAGTTCTGAAATATGCGTATACCCATGGACCTGCCAACACAATCAAGAGAAGGAACATATCCTCACTTGCAAGTGTTTTTATGCCTCATTCATAAAGCCCCTTTTTCCCCTCACATTCCACCCCTCCACATCCCCAAGTGACCACTGATACGCTATCATATCACTCTATCGTTAGACACGTGTTTGCAATTTTCTAGAAATTTACATAAATGGATTCACACAGTGAGGACTCTTTTATCTGGCTTCTTTCACACAATGTAATGATTCTGAGAGTAATTCATATTTTTGTAGGTATCAATAGTCAATCACTTTGCTTTGCTGAGTAGTGTTTCACTGTATGAGTATATCACGGTATGTTTATTCATTCACCTGTTGATGGGTGCTCGAGGTTGTTACAATTCTATTAAAAATAAAGATGCTGTGATGATCCATGTACAAGTCTTTGTATGAACATATGCTTTGATTTTCCTTGCATAAATATCTAGGTGCAGAAAGGCTGGATCATACGGTAGGTGTATGTTCGACTTATAAGGAAACAGCCAAACTGTTGACTGAAGTGACTGTACCATTTTCCTTCCCACTAGCAGTGTAAAAGACTTGCAGTTCCTACACTGCCTCACCAATACTTGGTGTGGTTGGACTTTTCTAATTTTAGCCATTCAATATGTGTGTAGTGGTATCTCCTGGGGCTTTCATTTTCATTTAGCTAATAATTGATTACATTGAGCAACTTCATGTGCTTATTTGCATCCGTACACCTCCTTGGCAGGATCTCTTTTTAAATATTTTTACCCATGTTGTTAATTAAAAAAAATTTTTCTAATTACTGAGTTTTGAGAGTTCTATACCTGTTAGAGACACAAGTCTTTTCAGGTATATAATTTGTAAATATTTTCTTCCAACCTGTGGCTTTTCTTTTATTAATAATGGCTTCCAAAGATGAAACCCAATTTATCACTTTTTTTCTTTTATGGATCTTGTTTTTGGTGTCATCTCTAGGAAATCTTTGCTTAACCCAAGGTCAAAAAGATTTTGTCCACGTTTTAGAGATTTATGTTTTGATCTACATTTAGTTAATTCTTTATATGGTGTGAAGTAGGGATCAAAGGTCATACTTTTGCATATGGCTATCCATGCACAGTATCCGTGTGCTATATGCTTCTGGCACCATTGGTCAAGAAGACTATCCTTTCTCCTCAAAATTCGCTTTGCAGCTCTGTTGAATAATCAATTGTCCTTATATGTGTGGATATGTTTCTGGGATCTACATTCTATTTGATTGATGTATTATATGTGACCCTTGGTTATAATATATTCTTTCACGGATGTCTTTCCACTTGCTCATGTAAATAGTCTCCCAGTAATATAGCCTTACCATTTTACTGGACATACCTAGGTATACCTGAGATGCATTTGATAAATCGATGGAACTTGCACTCAAACTAGGGTTACTTTCCAAAAACACTTAAAATGTTCAGGTGTAAAAACTATGTACTCTACAGCCTTCCTGCCTCAACCCAGAGTATGTTAACGCAGACCCACAAGCTATTTTGCACGTGTATGGGGCTGTAGAGTCTGGGGAGTATGAGAGTGGTGTCTGCTGTCTATCCCAAAAGATCATCATAGGACGCAAAGGAAACATTAAGGAAATAGACAGGAATAGTCAAATGCCAAACGTTAAAATATTTCTCATGTGTTTTTAATATTTACATTGAGATAAATAAGCAAATTATTATAAAATACAAAAATTTAGAGAATATTTCAAAATGCTCTTTTTTGCCAGATGCAACCAGATACTAGGAATAAATAGAGGAATTTTCTGGAACCAGCTTGTCTTTCCTTTTTTTAATCACCACTGAGTGATGGGGTTGTATTTTATTCAGTCTATTGTACATGTGGGTGTGAATAAGATGGAACTTCTCTCAAAAAGAGATATGAGCAAAGAATATATGTTGTCAACTTGTCTAAAACATTTTTTCATGTTCTGACTCATTTTTCTTTGTATTGGCATTTCAAGGGATTTTGTTTTTTAATTTGACTATTAAGAAACCTTGATAACTTCAGTGATATCCCATGAAGATAATATAAACAACTGTAATGGAAAATGAAAAGATGATAATAGCAACCAGCACTGTGACATTTCTTGCCATTGTTCTTTACTATTTAGAATAGTAACAAACCCCATATTAATCTGACTTTTTGAACTTTGGCCTTTATTTTTGTGGAAGAAGTTCCTTTCACTTTGCTTATTATCTGTTTGCAATTAAAAACAATGAATGGGGGCTTCCCTGGTGGTGCAGTGGTTGAGAGTCCGCCTGCCGATGCAGGGGACACGGGTTCGTGCCCCGGTCCGGGAAGATCCCACACACCGCGGAGCTGCTGGGCCCGTGAGCCATGGCCACTGAGCCTGAGCGTCCGGAGCCTGTGCTCCGCAACGGGAGAGGCCACAACAGTGAGAGGCCCGCGTACCGCAAAAACAAACAAAAAAAACAATTAATGACCATACTTTGATATGATCATCTTAGAGTTGTATAGAGGGAGGATAGTTATGCAACTATTTATATATCTGTGGGTTCAAGAAAATTTAAAGGCTTGATATTTGAATCCTGTGGAAGGTAGCCTCCTTTCCCAGAGGGAAATGAACATATACATGTACTAACTGTAGTTTATAATAAAGCAACACCTGTTCTTAGTGCCACCTTCTATTCCAGGCATGTTTAGGTATAGGGAAGGGGAACAAGAGCTATAAAACATAAGTCTTGTCTATAAGGAGTTTACAGTTTAGGGGGGTTGAGGGCACTCAATGACTCAACGAGGATGAGCCTGATGCAGGTGGCTACAAGGTCACTCTTGGATAAAGTCTGCTTTAGGAAAGACCAGCTTACTCTTATTCTGTTAAACTCTTTAATGTGGTGTCCAATAAACCTGAATATCAAGCTCAAACGCCACTTTTTCCAGGGGGGTAACAGCCAACAAGTTAATATGATTCCTACACACTTGACACAACTCACCAGAGGTCTTGAATTCGGTGAGCACATTGACCTCCTTTAAGAAAGATCACCATTTAAACTTCGAATGCTAAGTTCTAAGAGAATGAAGTAAGTAATAAGTGATATTCAGGTTCAGAGGTGGAAGAGAAAAGAGGGCTCCCCTTGAGTAGAACATTTTGTTGGATTCTCCAAAGTGGCAAACAATAAGGAGAACACTAACCAGCTAAGACTCTGAAGAAGTTGAGAATTAAGATGAAAGCCTAAGATGGAGGTCAAAATGTCCCCTAGATTTAAGGATACACTTAGGCTGAAAGGGAAACTATTGAAAAAGATGTAGAAAATGCTAAATATTTCACAAAAAAATTATTAGAACTAATAAAACAACTTAGCAAAGTTTGTTTGCAGAATATGAAATCAACATATACGCACCACTTGCATTTCTGCACATTAACAATGAACAATCCGGAAAAGAAATTAGGAGAACAATTCCATTTACAATAGCATCAAAAAGAATAAAATACTTAGGAATAAGCTTAACCAAAGACATGACAGATTTGTACACTGAAAACTACAGCATTATTGAAAGAAACTAAGGAAAACATAAATAAATGGGAAGACATCCCACGCTCATAAACTATTGTTAAAATGTCCATATTACACAAAGCTACCTACAGATTTAAAGCATGCCTATCAAAATCCCCTATTTTTGCAGAAATAGAAGAAACGACTCCAAAATTGATATGTAACCACAAAGGACCCTCAACAACCAAAGCAAACATGAAGACCTCACACTCTCTTTTGAAATGAAGTTTTCTTGTTATTGTGGGTTATAAATCCAAAGTCCTAAAAGTCCATAAATTATCCTCCTAAATTTACATTTTGGTTAATTCTCAGTGACAGGCCTTTCCGTGCCTGAGTGGCAGTGAGGGCTGCTTCAATATCTGTAGCTTGGACTTCTGTCACTGACATGGTGTGGGTATCTCAGAGCCTGGCTCTTTTATCAGTCGATCAAATCCTGCATGAACCATGCTCAGAAGGGCCCCACGCTTGCTTGGTTTCATGCTGTGCTATTGCTGTCTTGAAATTCTTAATGATTTTATCTTTGAACTTACGTTCTGTAAGTAAAATTTATAGGACAATAAAATATACACATGAGCAGAGGAGACATGTGCAATATGTGTGTCTCCACCATTCCTGCTGCCCCATTCACATCTAGTTTTCACCCTGCTTATGGTGTGCTTTCCATGACACACTTATTTGGTACCCATTTGGAGTCTTACTGAGTTCCACCAGAATTCTGTGCTACTGCTCACATCCAAGACTAAGTGAAGGTGTTAACAGCTCCAGGAGGCCATGCTTTCCATTTGAATCTGAACTTACTTCTAACACAGAAAGAAAGCAGTTGTTTTTTAAAAAACAAGAATGTCCAAGGAATCTTATCATATCCTTTCTTACTCGTGTTACTTCCCAATATTAGCCAAACACTTCTGCTGAAAAAGATGACATATATGAAAAAGAGAAGAGAGAACAACCCATAGAACCCATTTAGGGCTCACCCTAATCTAGTATGATGTCATCTTATCTCGATTCTATCTGAAAAAAGAATTTACTTGGGCACATTCACAGGTTCCAGGTGAACGTGAATTTGGGGAGGACACTATGCACCCCAGTGCAAATATTTTCAACAACACTTTTTCTTTGCAGTTTGAACAAGAGGCACTATATTTTCATTTTGCACTGGAGCCCACACGTTATGTCACTTTTTACTTTTAGAGCCCATGTTGGAAAATGGGGTTTCATGAGACAGCCAAGTGAGTCTGTCAAGTGAATTCTAGAATTATCCAGACTTACCCACTTTGTTGCAGCAAGTTGGTTCCAGGCAAACCCATGTGAAAGGGACATGTCCACAATGGAGCAGAGAACTTTTGTCTCTCTATCACCAGACTCACTCCCAAGATGAAGGAAAGAAGAGCTTAGCAAAGCATGGCCAGTTATTCTTCCCAACTTTGCCAGTCAAGTAGGTCACCTCACCTAGCCAGTGTCAGTGAATATAAGAGCAAGGAGGTTAAAAGTTATACTACTCAAATTCCCTTCACATGCTGGTACCATTAGGAACAAGAAGGGAAATTGTCACTAATGCTTTTCTGTTTCACTAATGTTTCCCTGTTTTTTTCAATCTCTTAACACACTCAACTATGCCTTTAAGCCTGTAATTAACGGAATATGGCTCTCCCTTCAGGACAAAGAAAAGACCTTTATCAGGACAGTCCTGCTCGCACTTTTATGGGGCTACTCATTTGAGTGGCCTCTGGGAACTGCTGGTGGACAACTTAGAGTTTCATCCCAGAAGTCTCTGATATGGGTGAGAAATTGCTTTAATTTAAATTAACTCCAGGGCTACTCATATCCAATGATCAGAAACAACTTTTTGTTTACCAGCCATCCACAGCACAGCTAACCATAGAAAGTTGATGAGGTTAAATGACAAACTAAGATTAAATACATAAAAGCATCCAGTAATACAATTCAGAAATCATAGAAATGTTGCAAATTTGAAAGTACACCTCCGCCAGCATCAAATTCTTCACAGAGAAATTAAAAGGGTACACATTAAACGCTCTTATGAATTAAGGTCCCAAAGTATTAAAGCCCAATTTTGAAATCAAGTTTCCTTGTTACTGTGGGTTAAAAATCCAAAGTCCTAAATGTCCATAAACCATCCTCCCAGCTGTACATTTGGTTCATTCTCAGTCACAGGGCTTTCATTTCCTGAATGCGACTGAGGGCTCCTTCAGTATCTGTAGCTTGGACTTCTGTCACTGACACGGGTGTGGGTCTCTCAGGGCCTTGGCTGTTTTATCAGTTTATCAAGTTTCTCATGAACCGTGTTTTAAAGAGTCTAAAGAGTTACTAAGATACAATTTGATTTTACAGCACTATCCCCACAATTTAAAAACAATCTCAAAAGCAAGCCAATGCCCCACTCCTAGAAGACAGAAACTAGGCACATTTTTGTGCCCAGAATCCAGTACAGAATTTGACCAAAGAACAAAGCAGAAACTCAATGGCATTTGAGAGAAAGATAAAGTCTCTTTTGTTTTAGCCTCACTAGGATGTCCATTAGTCTATGCCATTTCACTGAAATTTCTGACCTGCAAACTTCGAACCAGGAGGACTCTTTGAAGCCTGACGTTGATTAGTCACTATGAATTTGCCACGTGCAGTGCACAGCCCTGAGCATCTGTCACACATGGACTCTTGAGTTATCCTTCCTCTTTGATGACCTTGTGGTTCACACTGCAGTACTGAACTGATTACGGGTTCTGTCAAGTGACATTACACCTCCAGTTCTGATGCGTAGATTTGACAGTCCTATGCTGTCATGGCCATTTTCACTGCCTCCTGCTATGGAACTGCACAGACCAAAGGCGGCTGCCTTTAAGAGAACATTTCTTTCTCCAGCATAATTGACAAATCCAGTGTCAGCTTGGGTCCACATGTAAAGGGAGTCACTTCAGCCTATGGTAGACCATATGTGTCAATGCCGACAAGTTCTACAAGACATGTTTTCCTTACAACTGAGTCTTTTTCTCAGTCAAGCCTGCTTGGGAAAAACTGTACCTGAAGAGTAAGGCAAGGTGGACGGCTGCCTGAGACTTTCCTGCCCTGTAAACTCCTGCACAGTCTCAAGTCAAGTGCCAGGTAAAGGTCTCTGTATACTTAAGACCCTTCAGGTGCCTTATTCATTCCGCTCCAGGTATTGCTCAGTCACCTGCAACTCCCTAATGCCCCTTTTCTTTATGTCAGACCTTTACTTAAGTGGCTCGAAAGAAACAGCCACTCTCCCACACCATAAGCTGCAGCCATCAGCCAAAATCAAAGTGTCTTACGGCTGGTTGGATGGTGGCCCCCAAAAGGATATATCCATGTCCTAATCCTTGACTGTTACCTCATTTGAAAAAAAAAAAGTTTTGCAAATGTCATTAAGGATCTTGAGATGGGATTTCCATCCTATATTATGTGGATGGGTCCTAAATATAATGACAATTGTCCTTATTATACAAGAAGGGCAGAGGGACATTTGAGACAGACAAAAGAGAAGATACAGACACAGAAAGGGGGTGATGTGAAGACAGAGACAAAAACTGAGTGATGTGGCTTCAAGCCAAGGAAGAGGGCGACCACCAGAAGCTGAAAGAGGCAAGGGATAGAATCTCCCCTAGAGCATCTGTAGGGAGAGCAGCCTTGCTGACACCTTGATATCACACTTCTGGCCTCTACAACTGTGAGATAGTAAATTTCTCTTGTGTTAAGCCTCCAAGTTTATTAGTCTCCCAGCAAGCACGGGACACTTATACAGCATGCACTAAACCTTTTCTAGGCTTCAGCAGTTTACTGCACAAACCTAAATATTTTCAAACAGTCAAAGGTCTCAACATCCCACCATACATTAAAAACCAAGGCACTAGACTACCTTCCTTGGCAGTAACAAAATATCTTCCACAAGGACAGTTTGCTCTCTAAGATGTCTGCTCCTTTCTTTTTATTTCTCAGTGTTCCCAGGTAATGCACCAAGTGTTAGGGTCTTTTAATTACCTTCCAGCAAGTACAATGCCTTAATTCCATTTGGTTTGGAATAAATTAGGAAACAAGATAAAAGCAAAAAGATGGAGGGCCGAATATTCCTGTTACTGAACAGTCACGTGAAGAAACAGTAAGGGAATTTAACACAGATTTTTAGTTTAACAGCATAACTGAAAAACAAAAACAAAAACCAACCAACCAACCAACCGTTCTTCTACCCACTGAAAGGAAAGTAAAAGTGATTCAGGGAGCTTCCAAATCTTGTGAAGCAGCTTAAAAAGGGAGAGGGGAGGCACACAACTGTTGAGAACGACACTCTAATGCACAAGGTCAGGGATCCTAACAAATTCTCAAAGTCTCAACATATACCAACAAGAACCGTATTATTAGAAATATAAAGGCACAGAGATATAAATGCATAGAGATATAAACTATTTGGTATTAAAAACAGACCTTGTTATATAAACATATAGTATGTCACTTTTATCGCTTTATGAGAATAACCGTATAAAGAAAGTCCAGAAGACCCCACTGCTGTCATCTTGCAAAGGATCAAAATTCAGCACCTACAGGGCCCCACCCACCCTCCACGCTGTGTGTCTGTGTGTCTCTAAAAACAACAACCTGCAATTGGCATATAATTAAACCCATAGGCAGCTTTGAATATGAGATCTAGGCAGAAAAAGTAGCAGCAAAGACAACAGTAGCTGGAATTTGGTAGAAAAGCAAGAGAAGACTTTTTAAAAGCTTCCAGTTCAAGTCAGAATTAAGGTTAAGTTTCAACAGCTTGGGATAGCTGTGGATGTTTTGCTGTTCTCTGAAAAAAGAAGAAAATCTATCATAAGTATGTTCATTCGAGAAAAATACTGTGTTTGTTTAGTTTTTTTAGCCATGCCCAAACGACTCTCAATTTTGTACACTGTTCAAGGGCAGAATGTATATTGGTTAGGATGTGCTCATGGCTGGTGCATCTCCAAAAAATGCTTCATGAAGACTGCCAGCTTCTGACATCTTCGATGGTGACAGCATTATGCAGAGAGGCCCGAATGCCTCCCACGGACCCAGAAGAACCACCGATGTAGCCGTTAAGAACAGGAGCATCTGGTTGAGCATCAGGACGACCCTCCTTCCCGTCACCAGCTCCTGCGAGAGTCACGGCACCTGAAGCCATCGTGTCCAACCTCCCACCTGAAAGCCCCCGCAGGTGGCCAGGAGCGTCACACATCTCAGTCATTAGAAAATTCCTTTCAAACGCAGTGAAGGACCATCACGCTCACAGGTAACCTAGGTTAGCTCAACTCTTCGATGAGCCTGCCGTGCAGGGGGCAGGCAGCTATTCTCATGTGTGAGAACATACGTTTTTCATGGAGCTGACAGAATTAACTACTCTCTCTGACGTTCAGGGGAGCAGCAGTGTCTGTTCTTACACTGAACAGGCTGTGCAAGCTGCACCAGAGATGGGATGGCACCCTCTGTGCTGTCAGAGCAGAGATTGTCAAAGGAAATTTTGACCAAAGCTCCTAGAAGGTGTGGCCCCCGCCATGCTCCCGGCCGTGGAATCATGCTAAGGGGCCTGTAAGTAGCAGCAGGAGCACCCCCGTAACAAACGGTCTTTCCCAACTAGTTACAATAACTGCTACTCCAGGATGGGTAGGCTCCTAGATGTGTCTCCTTCAGCGTCTAAAAACTAAACCAATTCTCTGACAAGCTTCTGAATGGGACATGTACGCACCTATGCCTTTTCGGGGAGATCATATTGAGTTCAAGAGCTTTGTCGAGAAATCTTTTTTCTAAAGCATCATCTTCTTTGGTGTTGCCAATGTGGAATTGAATATTCATCTTGCTTTTATTCTGGGGCTCCACTGGACATCTGAAAAACATGTTTTTTGTTCCAGCTATTTTTCTACAATGTGCAACTACCATTAACAAAGCAACAGAAAAGTTTTAAAAACCATTTTCCAGATGCAAACGAGAGATTAAAAAAAAGATCTGTGCCAGAACATTTATAATTTACTTAGGGAGACCACTCTTGCATATGGAACAGTGAGTTAACATTCTCTTATACGACTCATACTTAATTTCCAAGAGCCTCAGTTTCCTCATCTGAATATTAGGAATAATAGTAATATCTCCATTTCATACTAGTTATGACAGTTCAGTGGTACAACATATATGAGGCTTCCAACCCATGGCAGCCACACAGCAATGTGAACGACCCTTTCTCTACAAGGCTGCAGAGAAAAAAAATGAGTTGGTCTGAATAGTGGCGGTAAGATTTAAAAATAATGAGCAGCAGCTTTCAAAGCACTTAAAACACTGTATTGTCCCAAGCTGTGTGATCTTGAACAAGTTACTAAATCTCTCTGTTGTGCCTCTCTGATGTGAGGACTAAATGGCCACAAATTCTCTGCAGCCCTCCCAGCAAGAGGTGGGGTCTTGTGCTCCACACCTTTTGAATCTGGGCTGGCCTTGTGGACTTGCTTTGACCAAGAGACTGCAACAGGAGTGACGCTGTGCAACTTCCAAGCTGAGGCCTCAAGGGGCATGCGGCTTCTATACCTGCCCTCTTAAAACATCACTGCCATGTAAGCAAGCCCGAGCTAGCCTGCTGGAAATAACAGGCCCAGCCAACAGCCAGCCAGCAACAGCTGCCAGACAGATGAGGGGGGCCATTTAGACTCTAGGTGGATCACCAGATGACTTTGGTTGAATAAGTGATCTCAGATGAGACCAGAAGAAATCACCCCACTGAGCCCGGCCCCACCTGCTGACTGAAAAGAATCCTGAGCAAAAGAAATGGCTGTGGTTTTAAGTCACTGTCTTGAAGTGTTCTATGATGCAAAAGTAGATAACTGATAGAATTCAGAACAGCATCTGGAACACATTCAATGCTATGTAAATATCTATTGAAGTCAATAAATTTGTCTTTTCATTCTCTGCACCTTGCACAGGGCTCATACAGACTCTCAAAAATGAATGAGTCAAGTTTCATCTAGGATACGTTAGTATTGGACTTCAGTTTCTGATTTGGAAAGTAAGCAAGCCAAAATTACCTTCCACTGACAAACAAAGGAGACAAACAGAAGAAGAGCTGACATGTTATTCTGGATTACAAGGAAAATATGTAATAACTCTCCATTTTCTCAAGCACATCCTGTCTTATTATTCCACTTCTACTGGATGGGATTCATTAAAAGTAATCAGCAAAGAAAAGCAGGGTGAGGAAGCCCCCATTAAAAGCTATGCTCGCCTCTCAGGGCACACACATAATTCCTGTTAAAGTTAATAGGAGTCAAGTGCACGTCGACAGACAGAAGAGACACAAGCAGGGAAACCAAGTATCTGGTAATAGGCTTTGAGCCTGAATTCTGGGACCCCCTTTTCACAGCTAGTAGGTATCCTGGTTGACATTTACATTAAAAACTTAGTGTCTACCCTCTTTGATATTCTGCTGCCTCAGGTTCCCCAGGCGACAGTCCAATTATAGAGCTGGAAGCAGCAAAAAGGACATGTGATTTAAGGGGAAAAATATGAAAAGGGGGAAGAATTAGAAACCTGGATTTACAAAGAATCTGTATTTACAGTCGTCCCCCACACATTCATCCATCCTACTGTGAACGTAGGTGGTATCATCACAGCAACAATGTCATAACAACTA
This sequence comes from Pseudorca crassidens, assembly GCF_039906515.1. Lineage (NCBI taxonomy): Eukaryota > Metazoa > Chordata > Mammalia > Artiodactyla > Delphinidae > Pseudorca > Pseudorca crassidens. The sequence continues at coordinate 154,974,243 of NC_090297.1, forward strand.
GAAATTGAAGATTAAATTCGCACGGAGCCCAAGAGTGTCCCTGCTGTGGGGCTGAGGGAAGAAAGAAAAAGATGAAGGGGAATCAGCTGCTCCCAACCTAGCAAGACAGCTGTGGAGGGAATTCAAATGCCACAGGACAAGGGCTGTGGAAGCACAGAGCTGAGCAAGTAACTCTGCCCGAGGGAAGGTTGAAGGTTTCAGAGGAAGGGAGGTGGGAGGGGTCAGGACAGGGGGAGACGAAGGAAGGGCATCTGGCAGAGAGCTGTCTCTGCCAAGGCACGGGGGACCCCAGCAAGTTCTCTGCAGCACCTGGGGTGCTGGGTGCCTGGTTGGGGGCAGGACTGCAGATCGCAGAGGGCCCTGCAGACACGCTCTCCCAGGAACTGGATCGATCGGATCCTGGAGCAACGAGGAGCAATCAGGTCTGCACAACAAGGAGTTCTGCATTGTAGAAGAAGTACTAGGACATAGGGGCTTGAGGGTAGGGACACTGCAGGAGAGCCCTGATAGAAAGCTCCCACAAAGAACTTTCTAGGTCAACAGAATTAGGGCTCGTGACCAAGACAGGGACACTGGGGTGTTTCAAGCATGGGCAGTAAATGCAAATGCCAATAGGGACCCAATGGTCATATAAATGAGTATAACAGGCCCAACATGGCAGACTCAGCACAAACTCCCTACGTTACCTGTTAACTGTGAGGGCCTGTTCTTTACTTCCACAGAGAAACAGTCTCCCTTGTGCTTGAAACATACGGCCCTCCCAGTCTGTTTCTCCCACTTTCAGAGACACGGGGATTATGAAATAAGACATCTGGCTTTAAATCATCTTCCCATGTTCCAGTAAGGGCTCAAATTGCGTGTTTTAAACCCTGTGAGCCACGCCGAGCACTGCCGTGGGCTGTGCTGGGCCACTGCTCCCAGGCGTTATCACTGAATCCCACAGCGACGGCAGGGCCTGTGGCCTGAATGAGTTGGGGGGCAGGGAGAAGGTGCCAGGCTGACAGAGTGCTAGCAGGGGGCCGGGAGGGTGTGGAAGCAGCGGGTAATCCTGGGACTGCAAAGCTTCCAGGACAGAGTCTGAGCAGCGCTCCCCAGGGAGTCTATGACAGAAGCTGATAAGGATGGTTGTGACTGGAAAAGCGGTGCCACAGTCAGTCATAGAAATTTAGGAAATCCTGAATTAACAGGGCTACAAGGGTTTCTTGACTCAACTTCCTAGAGCGTCTCAAGAGCTCCGGTGAATCGTGAACTCCCAAGAGGATAATTCATACAGGAACAGAGTTTTCCCCAAATGCATGTGGCTGAAAAACAAACCCACTACATCTCTGGGATGAGTATTCTAGAATGCCCACTGAGAAACCCCGGGACTTCCCAAGGTATAAGAGGGGTGTGTGTGAGAGGAAAGGCACCACCTCAGCGCGAAACAGCATCTCACAAAGGTGGTGAGGGTTAGGAGGGCGCAAGAAAACCGCAGGCAGTTGGCAAGCGATGACAAGATGCTCGTTTCAGTGGTGTCTGCTCCAAAAGACAAACCAGAAACAACAAGGGCGCGACGAGTGCATCCTGAGGTGAGAGAAGCCCACAAAAGAGTCACTAGGCCTCTCCTGACTGCCTAACTTTTAAATAAAAAATTAACTCTAAATTTGCACATGATTAGGAAAACTAGAGTAAAAATATAAAAATCTATTCCCTTCCATACAGGTGGTTGCCATTAACGTTTTTTTGTGCATTTTCAGGATCAGATACACAAATGTGTATAAGTGTATATATGCGTGTTTCCATATGTACATATATACATATATAGTATTTACAAATACAAACACTGTGGGTTTCTAAGTGGAATAACAGAAATGTCCTTTTCTACACCTGCTCTTTTTCCTTTTGACCTGATGATGTATCAGGTCATCTTCCCAGTTTGCTCACAGACCTTCCCCGTTCTCCACACACACGTTACTCCATACCACGGATGGATCCTAATTTCCTTCATCAGACCCCTCCTGAAGGATATCCGGGTTGTCTCTAGATTTTCTCCATTACGTAAGTATCCCTCATTGGACTTGCGGGTGCCTGACTTTATGCACACTTCTGTGCAAGGCAGAGTACTGGCAGAGGGCAGGTGCCTAGAAGTAAAAGTCTTTGGTCAAAGAGCAAGAGAGTTTTGAACTTTGATGGACGCTGCAAACCTCGCTCCAGAATTGAACACATTTATTATACTTAACATAGGCAAAGTGTGCTTGTTCCCTCGTCTACACCAGATGTTATCAGTCTAGAATTTCTGCCCATCAGAGGGGAAGAAAATCCCATGGTTTTCATCTGCATTTCCTAAAGAAGTGGGCCCCTCTTCATTTGTCTAGTAGCCAGCTGTGTTTCTTCTGAGTTGTTTGCTCATACGGGTAGAAACCATCCCCTGCCTTTTTAAAATTTGGTTATCCTTTTTCATTTATTTGTGGGTTATTCTCTATATCAACAGTAACCTTTATATGTTAATACACTACCAAACTTTTGTGTCTGTCATTTTGTTTTCTTTATGTCTTGAACTGTAGGAAAGTTTTAAATTTTCATGTAATTAAATATCTTTTACTTTATGGCTTCTGAGTTTTATGGCTTACTTAGGAAGGCTTCTGTACTCCCTACACTTACACAGAAATTCTCTCCTGTATTTTATATTTGCTTCTTGCATTTAGTTGCATTTGCATCTTTTCGACTGACTAGAATTTGTGTATGCTGTGATGCAAATATATAATTTCTGTTTAAATGAATTATCAATGCTTCAATCAGTCAATTAGACAAAAAGTCAAGTTAGACTTTAAAATTGTCTAAGTTAAAAGACAATTCTCAAGTAAACAGGGACCAGTTTCTGGACTTTTTCACCGATCTGTGTTTCCCTCTGCCAGTGGCTTTACATGTTAATAGATCATATGTTAACATTACATTTTATTAATGTTAACATATATGTTTAATATGTTTCATCTATCCTTTTGCACTAACTTTTTCAGGTGAACACTGAACTGACTTCTAGATATTTGCTAATTTTTGTGACTATTGCAAATGGGATCTTTCCTTGTTTTTTATTGTTATTTCTGGCTTATGGGAAAGTAACTGACTTTTACATACTTAGACATAACTGATCACAATTCTGAACATGATCATTTCTAGTTTTTCCACTGATTCCTGCATTTGGAAAAAGCAGTCATTATCATCTGTGATTTTTGTTGTTTCCTTAGTAAAGACTCTGGAACCAGCCCCCCGCCCCGACTCTCCCCATGTCCTTCTCCTGCCTGATCCCACTTCCCCGCTGCACCTGACCCTAACCTGTCTGCGCTGCTGTAAAACACTGTTCACAGGGTGGTGATGACAATAAAAGGTATTCATATCTGTAAAGCGCCAAGGGCTCTGCCTACTTTATTTTATCTTGGGGTTGTCACTAGACACATCACATGCTTCCCTCTCTTTCCTAAGGCATGGACCCCACATGAAAGGGAGAAAAGGTGACCTCATATCTGGATATGGATTTTGTCACTTCAAGAGCTTTATCACATTAAAATTAATATCTAATACATATTAAACACTATGTGTCAGGAACATCCTAGGTGCGTTCCATAAGAACCACAAATAATATTGACAGCTAACCGTTAAGGAAGTAATTAACCATTAAGGAATAACCATTAATGCTGTTTTAATTTTAGCACACCGGAAAATATAAGGGGTATAAATTCTAGTAGCATTAAAAAAAAAAAAGAGTTACCAATTCTAATAGTAGCTTTTCCTTTTCAACCACTTTCCAAAATTATAGTTCTCCTTTTCTGTCTAGCAGCTTTGTATGGTTCCTTCACCGATGGAGAAGTTATCCACTGGTACTGAGACAGAAATGATAAATATGCCATTTAAGTTACAGGTAATTTAGGAGGGTTTGATCTTCATTGGCAATTAAGATATTTTAAGTTAATAAAAGGTCTTCAATCTGCATTTCTGGGAAGCTAAATTAAAGCATCACACAACATTTTCAAAAACAGAAAAGCCATTTCATTTGACTAAAAACTTAGTTCTAAGATGGCAGAAAGTACCTTGATAATTTTCTTTTAAAAAGGAAAGAAAAACAAGCCATTAAAGAGAAATTCTTCCAAGAGAATTAAAACATGTTATATGCCTCTAACTTGGCACTCTTTCCATTCTGGAGACCTTTTTTGGTAACTGCTTTCATCACAGAATGATTTAAAGTAAAATAAATTGAAATTAGAGTAATTATTTCCCAATGAGTGGCTATTTCCATTTAAAACCAAAAGCCAACTAATTATTGCTTTTCCCATAAAATTAAATATGAAGTCTACATTATGTAATTATACACTTATTTCCCACTTTGTGTATTCTAATTTCTTCCTCAAAAACCTAAGATGCCATCTTGCAGACTGCCCCCAGTGGCTACTATTTTGGCAGCAGCAAAGGTCAGCTTTAAACAGTTTGCATCTAAAGTGGCTTTAGATACCTTTGGATAGAAAGTACAGTCTAAGCACCGTCCAGACACTTAGATACCTAAAGGGCATCCAAGATAACAAACCAAAGTCCTGATATTCCCTCAAAAGCTGCTCCTCCCATCAGCCCCCTTCTAAGTGATACCACCCAGTTGCACACATAATCATCAACGACTTGTCTCCTTGTTACTGTCTCCTTCATACCCCACATCTAATCTATCGGCAAGCCTTGTTAGCTACACCCTCAAAACACAACCTGAATTCAACCACTTTTCACTTGCTGCAAACTTCCAACCTAACCTAGGCCATAAACATCTCTTATTTGGAACCCTGTGATAGTCTCCTAACTGGCCTCCCTGTTTCTCTTATTTATCCCCCCAAGTCTATTCTCTATACCAGGTCATCTTATTCAGATACTATTTGGATCATGCCTTGTCCCACTTCAAAACCCTCTACTCATTTAGAAGAATCCACATCTTTACTCTGGCCTTCAAGACTTTACAAGAGCAGACCCCTGGCTAGCTCCTTGACCTCATGTCATACCACACTCTTCTTCACTCAGTACTCTGGCCATGTTGGCCTCCTTGCTTTTCCTTAAATACTCCACCCACCTACATACCTGCATACTCATTGCCTCCTTGTACTGGAATGTGCTTACTCCAGTTCTTCCATGGCTTGCTCCTCTCTTCATTCAGGTCTCCATTCAAATGCCACTTCTCCAGTAAAGCCATCCCCTAACAAACCTGTCCAATGGAGTCCTACCTACCCCCCCTCACTCTCCTTACATTAAGATATTTTTGCACTTCCTACTACCTAAAATTATATGACTTATCTGTTTACTCATTTCTATCTGAACTCCTTCACTAGAATGTAAGCTCCATGAGGGCAAGACTTTTGTCTGTCTGGTTCACTGCTTTATCCCTAGTGCCTAAACCCATATCTGGCACACAGAAGATAGTAAAAAAATTACTTGTGAATCTGACAAATGAATAAAGTACTTCTGGCAAGAATTCAGAGGTTGCACAGGAAAGAAATAATGCTCTTCGTGGAAGCAGGCTTAGTATCTAGGTTCACCTCTATTTAGAGTAGAGATAAGAACAATTTACAAGTATAATTCACTTTAATTAGTACATTATCTGCTAAAGACATAAGGGAAGTGCAACACTAGAAAAGTACAGTTGCAGCTTGAACAACATGGGTTTGAACCTCGCGGGTCCATTGACACACGGATATTTTTCAATGAATATGTACTATCATCCTACACGATCCAAGGTTGGTTGAATCCACAGATGCGGAACCACTGACTATAAACTTATACCCAGATTTTCAACTGCGTAGGGGTCGGCACCCCAGCCCCACATTGTTCAAGGGCCAGCTGTATATGATGAGGAAAGTTAAACACATTAAGTTTTAAAAACTGTCAATACGTGAACAAATTCTTTTTGTTTTCCTATGTGTTTATCAATTAAAAAAAAGTGAGCACATACCCATAAGTGGATTTTTTCTTATATCCAGAACGAGCAGAGTTCTGTTGGTTTCAAGGGCCTTTAGTAAAGCCTTTGCTCCCTCACTGGTGAGGCCACACTGCTGCAGGTTCAGTGCTTTCGATGAAAGACAAAAGGTCATTTGCGAAGTCTATACAGATTTAACATATAGACAGCTCCCATTTTCTCACGTGCGGAAGAGTCCTGCACAAGAGAAGTCATGGCAGGTTTGTAATTTTGGATATGGAAAAAAACAGAAATGTATACGCACACACATAATGCATAATCCAATTTAAAAACCTCTTCTTGGATGTGCAATGATAACCCTGCCTTTAGTCCCAATAAATCATCCAACATATTTTACAATTACAGAACTGAAGAATAACTGTATATAACCTATGAGCAAAAAGCATCACAAAATGAATCTCAGTTCATAATTAGCAAGGGCGGCAGTGGCATGTAAACCTCACAAGCAAAACCTGGTGGAGCTCAGAAATGCACTGCATTCTTTTGATCATGATCTTCAGCTCCAAATCACACATGAAACTAGTTAAAAGGGGAAAACAAAATAGAAGAAATGTAATAACTGTTAGTTTTAGAGGAAAAAAAGACAAGTCTAAGAGGTTACAAATAATAACAAATTCAAACAATGTGTGAATAGAGAATACATACTAAAAACCTATCATGAAATATGATGGTCAAGAACTCTCTCCATAAAAAGTCAGACAAAAACCAGAAAAACTGATCATGAATTCTAGTAGTTGTGGGGCTGAACAACCTACTCATTTAAACCAAAGGGATCATCACCAAAGCACAGGTATTAAAAAATATAACTATCATGAGTCATTTATTTAAGTGTTGAGTGGACCATCACATTAAAATAAGTGGAGTCTTTCAACACCCCCATGACACATAGAAATAGCAAGTCAGACATATGGATCTGACAGGATATCATACAACCCTTACAAACTCTCACTACAGAAGAATGGACACAGGGTATAATTAACCAAATAGCCAAATTAATACAAACAGCCAGTAAACCTCACCAGTAAATCAAATGAATACAAAATAAAACAAAATGTGGTTATTCTCCTATCAGATTCAGGCAAGATTCTGTAGGAAAAGGCTTTAAATAATGTCTATACCCTTTTGATCCAACAACTCTCTTTCTAAGAATTTAACCAAAATAGTCAGAGATATAGGTAAGGATATATATCAGAGGACTATTTGTAACTGAAAAACTGGACAAAGCTTATACACAAGAATGGATAAGCTATGTGCATTGTGGCATATTCATATAATGGAATACTGAACAATTCCAAAAAATGATGCAGGAGATGCAAATTTACTGACTTGCTAAAATGCTCATACTAAATTAATTGAAAAATGTTATAGAATTTGGAGTAATCCCACTTGCATAGAAAATGGAGAGGTACTCATTTTTGTAGTTTTACATTTTTTTACAAGTGTTACAAGCCAGTGTTTGTGAGAGGCAGGCTTCACATCTACTGTTGGGGTGGATGGACTACAAACTGGCATAGCATTTCTGGGTGGTAATTTGGCCATGTGTATCAAAAGTCTTAAAAATATGTCACACTTAGTCATTCCACTTGTAGTACCTTATTCTACAGAAGTAAGCCCGATGGACAGAGAGATGTATATATAACGTATTCACATTGTTTGTGACAGGGAAAAGCAAACTGTCTAAATCTAATGGCAAAGAATTGATTAAACTATGGGACATCAATACGATGCAATACTACATGATACATCATTAAGTGAAAAAAGCAGGAATATGAAATAGCAAGTATACTACAATTCTACTTTTGTAATCCCTAAGTGTACAAATATATTTATAGAAAAAAAAAAGACTGAAAGTATATACACCAAAATGAACAGTGATTATATCTGGGTATTAATTGTTCTCTTGTTACTCTGTATTTTCTATAAAGGAAATATGCAACTCTTAGAGAAAGTTTAAAAGCAAAATAAAAGCTATCAGTAAAATGAGGCTTTAAGAAACATCCTATCACAACAGTATCATGCCAAAAGCTAAGCATATATCATATTAAAAATTCAGTATTTTCAATTTTAGAATTTACCTCTAAGCCATAAATCCTCACTAAGAGATTCTGCCAAAGCACTTGCACCCAGGTCACCAATGAGCATGTTGCAGTTCAGAGTGATGCGCCTCAAACCAGCCATACAGTCAAGATCAGGTCTCCTGGAACGAAGACTCTCAGCCCAGGTTTCTTCATGCCTTCTGATAGTCTGATACTTCAAAGATTTAATGGGATGAAATTAAGATGCTTGAATAAGGAAACAGTGTGTGCCTACTGAGTACGGCTTATTATGTCAAGAGATTTACACACACACATATCAAGTATATATGCCAGGAGCATCAACCTGAGAAATGAAACAGTCACTTCTGGTTTATGAGTCCAGTGACCCAGATTCTAGTCAGTCAGTGATTAGATTCTAGCCACTGGATTTCCTGTTTCTGAACACTTATGTAAAGTTGGACAACTCAATTACAGTCTATGAATTATTTTCCTTATCTTCTAAGTCAGGGAATTGGTTCTAAATTCTATCTTTGCTGAGGCTCTATATTTCATCATTCTGTCCTCCAATGGCCTCCAAACACCTGACTGGGAAAACCATAAGAAAACTTTTTAACAAGCATCTTATTTATTAACAAATTATATACACAAAGTTCCATACATATAATTTAGGTACATGATAAACTACACAGATTTTTTAAAATAATACAAAGGTAAAAACGTTCTAATATTTTCTTTTCCTAACTCCTAAGGCATTATTTTGTTTTACTTATTTTTAAAAAATATTTATTTATTTATTTGTTTGTTTGTTTGGCTGTGCCAGGTCTTAAGTTGCAACATGCCAGATCTTTTAGTTGTGGCATGTAGGCTCTTAGTTACGGCAGGCACGTGGGATCTAGTTCCTTGAGCAGGGATCGAGTCCAAGCCCCCTGCATTGGGAGCGCATAGTCTTAACTGCTGGACCGCCAGGGAAGTTCCAAGCATTATTTTAAAAACTATATTTACAAAATGGATCTCACATGCTACCTAGGGTGTGCACACAAACTTCAGAGGCCTGGACTATGCAGAGCCAGTTGGATGTGCCTTGGGAAGATAATGGTTTGACATCTAAGCACAAGTACTGTCTTAAAGACATTCAATTCTTTATATTCATAAAGTAAATTTTGGTAACAGGGAACACTGACTGTAAATGAAAAAAGTCATATTACATTCTTGAAAAATAAAAGACTCAAAGTGCCTTTGATACTCTAAAAGGAAAATCATTAGTGTCATTTTTCTATTAACAATAACTTATAAAAGCTGCAAGCAGAAACAACAGCAATCACTTGCACAGTGCTTAGTATGCGCCAGGCACTATTTATACAAATGAGTTCAGTTAAACCTCATAATGAGGCATAGAGGTTAAGTGATTTGCCCATGGTCACTAGCTATGAAATGGGAGAAAGGGAATTTGAACCTAGGCCATTTGGCTTTGGCACCAAAGTTCTTGGCTGTTTTCTACCTCAGGGGTCAATGGACTTGCCCTGTATAGGTTCAAAGAATTTTTCAATTTTTAAAACCTAAATTTAAACATTTCCAGATTTGTGGGATATACAGTTTCTGTTGCAACTACTCTGCCCCACTGGCGTAGGGTGAAAGTAGCCATAACTACCATGTAAACAATGGGTGCGATTATGTTCCAAAAAAACTTCCTTTACAAAACCAGGCGACGGGCTGGATCTGGCCCACCAGCCATAGATTACCTATCCCTGATCTGCACCATCAAACTATTAAAAAGGCTTCATGTCAAATTATTAAATAACTTTAGGCCTAAATACAGTCATTATAACCACTGTAAAGTTGTTAAGGCATTATTTTAAAAACTGTATTTACAAATTGCCGATGTACTGATTTTTATTAGTTTAAAAACTACAGCAGCTAATAAACACTTGATTCATTTAAGTCTTGAAGACTATAACGGCATAGTTTCTTCACAGTATTACAATAAATATTTTCAGTAACTAAAATACATAAAAGTATTATTAGGTATTATATATTAAATCTCTTATTTCTAAAATTAAGTGGAGTATCTTTACTAAATGGTAGAATCCCAAACTGAAAACTGGTCATATTCTTTCAGCAAAATGAAAGCTGCACTCACATGTATCAAAAGACAAAAATTAGGGTTTCCCTGGTGGCGCAGTGGTTGAGAGTCCACCTGCCGATGCAGAGGACACGGGTTCGTGCCCCGGTCCAGGAAGATCCCACATGCCGCAGAGCGGCTAGGCCCGTGAGCCATGGCCGCTGAGCCTGCGCGTCTGGAGCCTGTGCTCCGCAACGGGAGAGAGGCCACAAGAGTGGGAGGGAACCGTACCGCAAAAAAAAAAAAAAAAAAAAAAGACAAAAATGAACTGCCATCTGTATCAATATATTAATGTGCTTCAATCACATATGTTTTCATGAAAGTTTAAACATAAAATCACCTTTAAGATCTAGGCCATGTGATCTGCTCCCTGCCATGTCAGATTACACCCCATGAAGTTTACTTAACTTGTCTTAAGTGTGATAGAATTCTTTATACCTTGAAAAATAACTAAAAGGAAAAAAACACACACACACAATAAGATGAAGAGCCTATACATTTGTCAATCTTGACTTATTTGCTTTTCTTGAGTCAATTGGAGGTTTATAGCCACATTCTCAAAATCATTAACTACAATCTTCCCAAACAGGTAATTGACGAACAGATGCATTCTAAAACTTGTCAGTAACAAAGTGTTATTCCAGTTTATTGCAACAGTTTAATTCTATTTAGATACTAAAACTGAATACACTGAATACTGCAAACTTTATTTCCAACCACTCAGCAAAGTACTACATATCTTTTCAAATATAGGAAAAAAAGGAAAAAAATAAAAAGCATAAGATTCTTCCTATTTTCATTTCCAAAGATACATCCCAATGTTTATCAATCAGTGACTTAAAAGTCAACTATAAACCCAGTATTTTATTAGGTGCTATGCAGTATACTAGAGCAATATAAGAGAGAGGACCTCAAACTCTCTGTTCCCTCAAATTGAAAGGCAAGCTTCCTGACCCCTCCAGACCACTACTGGACACAGGGAACACACACTAATGTTTCAGGACACCAACCAACAGTCACGTGCTTTTTGATTACTTCCATGACACACCCCCACTAACACCACGGAGTTTGCTGCTCCTATGGGACGTTACATGTATTTCCTCTTTTAACACATACCACAGTGCATCATAATTATGATTGCAGCTAGATGTTCTAACAATTTAAAGAGAATGATGACTTTTTTGCTCTTTACATCTTGCTATTTCCCTTCCCATAATATTTCTTGACGAAAACCATAAAAATATAGACAAACAAAAAAAACAGAAAATATACAAAATGTGTGGTTTGTGGCTTAACACAAAGTTAAGTAAAATTAGTTCTGACAGTATCCAGCATGACAAAATTTCATGGTACAAATGAGAACGGACCAAGGTTTGAGCAGGTACAGGAGACAATCCAGGCATGAACAACACCAAGAAAAGGTAGACAGGAAGTAACATGGTGTGTAGGAAATCACAAAACCAGTCTGATGGGAAGAGACTTAAACAAGACTGAAACTCACTTTCTAAACCTCCATCTCTAATTGGACAATTCGCAGGACACAGGTGCACCAAAGTGGCCAATTTATTCAATCCCTTTAAAATGGAGGAAGAGTTTAAAATTTTACTGGTTTAGTTTGCCCCAACAGCAACTATCAAATGTCAGCAGGACACAATGAAGGCTTACCATTGTTAACACAGTTAAGTCTCTCTCTCTCACAACTAGCCCACTTAGCTCCAGGTTCCTTAGCGCACCCGACGCACTTACACAGCATTTAAGAGCTTTACACAGCTGGAGGTCACATCTTTATTTCTTATCGCAGGAACACGACTTCTGTAAACTTTATTTCTGCCAGAATCTAAAGCAAAATTATTGTAAAATAAGTGGTTTAAACCATACATTTTATCATCATTAAAAAGCATTAAAAAAAAAAGCACCTGCTCTGTGCTAAGGATTAGAAACGACTCCTGCCCTTAAAGCCTTCATTAAGGAGGGAGATGTGTAAACTCAAAATTTCAATCACATGAGATAAAGAAACATAACCTTTATGCACAGAGGTTCCTTTGGAGGCAGAATGTTATATCCAAGTGATGGCTTCATGATAACCCCGAAGCAGAATCTAGAAAGATGAGGCTATGCAGAGTTGGAGGAGGAGGTTCATTAACTGCAGAGGGAGCACCTGTGCAATGACACTCAAGGCTGACACCGGCTGGGCACAGTAAACACTGCATGTGGCGATGACTAAAGGGCAGGGGTCCAAGTGTGAGAAGAGACAGAAATGAAAATAGAGATGTTGGCCCAAGCAAGCCTGGGAGAGAGCATGGCTTGTATCCCACAGGTGATGAGGCCTGGGGCTACCACTGGCTGAGTAAGGGTGCCTCCGCTGATTAGAAAAAGGAGCCACGCTGCTGAAGGACCAATTAGATAAAGGGAGTGACCACAGAAAGCTCCGCTTCCTCAGGGCCAAAGAGCCCCATGAGGCTTGGCCAAGCACAGTTCAGACTACACGCCTCTGTGCAGAGCACACGCTGGGCGGCTAGTATGCACTAACTCTGTGTGGGCAAGCCATTAGCAGCATTATTTTAGGCATATCTTTTTATGGTAGAAGATCATTCGATCCATGCAGGCAGAGGAACTTAGAGGAACTGAGCCTAGCGGCTGCGAAATCACCCAAAAACTTCTGCCATAGTCCAGGCAAAATGTAATATGGATGAAGAAGCAAATTTAGGAGGAGGCCAAAATCTACAAGCTGGACCCACTGGATTGAAGACATAAAGAAAGTTCAGTGAAGAAACTCTGAAGAGAATGGGCTCTGCAATAAATTTTTCTTAAATTCAATGTAAAATATTCGGCAAAATTAAGTACAGTAGCCTTTAAGGTCCCTTCCAGCTATAATTTCTTTTGATTTCTACATTATTACTTTGGTTAAGTAAAGTCCCATCAGAGGTACAGAACAGTTCCTACACCTGAATGGGATGCAAAGAATAATCTGACTTCTCTTCACCAGGGGATGAGTTGAACTGTCCTTGCAGGAGAGATAACAGATGGTGTGAACCCCAGATCCTAAAAAAGGGGCCAGGCACACAATAAGTATTCAGCTTTTGAAAACAAATGAACAATCATTTCCTCTCCTAGATCTTCACACCCTTTCTCTGTTGGCTACTTTCTCACAGCTTATTAACACCCTCAAATATACCCACATAAAAAACTCTCAGACCTATGATTCTCTGTATCATCTTGTGGGTAACCTAAGTATCTCCCATGCCTTCAAACACCTGTCCTCCCAAAGAGCCCAGATCTGTACCTTAGGCCCAGACCCATCTACCAGGCCCCTCCAAAGCACTGAAGATGAAGTAAGATCCTCTCGCCACCCCCAATCCCTTCCTACTGTGCTCTGTATCTCACAAAAAGATGCAGCTGTAAACTGTCACCCACGCTTGCTGCCCTCCCTTTTCTAACTGGTCACCAGGCCCCACCAATTCTGTCTCTGATCTCCAAAACCCAGTCCAACCTTTTATAACTTAAGTGGGACCCTTAGATTACAATTCACCCTGCACCCAATCAACTGCCTTCCACATGGAGGTCCGAGAGAGCCTCAAAACCAGAAGTGCATCTCACTGTTCTTCAGTGTTTCCCACAGCCTTCAGGATAAACATCTAAACTTCTGACAGGACAAACAAGGCCCCGTTCTGTCGGGCCCCAGTAGGTTTCCAATATCAACTCTCATTTCTTGCCCAAACCCTGAGTTCCAGTCCTGTACTTTAGTTTTTCCATATTTTCTTATATTTCTCAAACTCTGACACACACTGCTCCCTCCTGCTACCCCAGGAGTTTCTACATATCCTTAGAAAGGATGGCACCTCCTCCAAGAAGCCTACCTTGAACTTTCCCTTCCAAGTTTCTGTGCTCTGCAAAGGGGAAAGATGGGGGTGGGGAGGGATAAATTTGGAATTTGGGATTAACATATACACACGACTATATATAAAATAGGTAATCAACAAGGACCTACTGCATGGCACAGGGAACTCTACTCCATATCCTATAACAAACTGTATGGGAAAAGAATCTGAAAAGGAATGGATATATGTAAAACTGCATCACTTTGCTGTATACCTGAAACTAACACAATGTTGTAAATCAACTATCCTCCAATATAAAATAATAATTAAATTAAAAAAAAAGATTTTGCGCTCTATAGCACCAGAACTCACTTCTTCCAGAGCACTGACTACTGTGCTTGTGTTTACCTGCCGCCCAGCAGAAGAGAAGATTACCTAGGGCAGAAGCATCGTCTCCAGCAGCCCTTGGTTCTGACAACTCATTCAAGTGCCAGGATACTTTACACACATAACCTGCTTAATTAATTCTAAGAACCCACAGAAAGAGTGGTTTTTAAAGTCATTTTACAAGTGTGGGGATTGCAGTTCAAAAGTAACCTGCCCAGGCCACAGAGAGCATAAACCCTGGAATTCAAACCCTAAGCTGCCTTCACACCGGTGCTCTTTCCACTACATGATACGACTATTGAAAAAAGATTTTTTTTTCCTGAGCCCTGTTTTAATGGAAAGGAAATGAAGCGGGGATATACGCATTTCCTAATCGCTTTGGTGTGTACCAGGCAAAGTCATTCAACAGACCAGGTAACATCTGTGCAACAATTAACGATGCTCCAAACTGCTCAGTGTACTACACTGTAGAACCTACAAGCATGAACACAGTGCATCCTTGTAACCGCCACAGAGACTGGGTCCTATTAAGCCCATGCTACAGATGAGAACACTGAGACCTTGAAGCCTTAAGGCACTCGGCCGGGGTCACCGAGCTGGCAGGAGTCCTAGGCCGCACGCCCCGCCTACTGCACGCACACCCGGGCACTGGGCACCGGTTCTAGTGCCCACACTCCACCTTGTACCATCTAAAACTCCACTTCGTAGCGCCCACACGACAGCCCCTGGAAGCGGGAAGTACAAACCTGTCTCGCCAAGCCGTGGCTGGAAGCAGCTTTGGATACAGATTAGGGGCAGAGGGTGCTCAGGAGCGGCGCCCAGTCCACCCCGTGGAGGCTGTCGGCATTAACTCCAGCAGGCCCTCCTGCAGGGAAGCGGCAAGGCGGGCAGAGGCACCGAACCCTGCAGCGCGCACAGGTCCACAGAGCGCGAGAAGAAGTCGGCCGCGCTCTCCCGGCCCAGCTTCACCGAGTGATCATGGCCCGAGCGCGGCCTCGGGGACGCTGGCTGCGGACACGATGCCCACACCCGCCTGGGGCCCCGGCTCGCCTCGCGGCCCCTCGGGCGCTCACCGCCCGGCGGCAGCGGCCCCGCAGCGTGCGCAGGACCGGAGTCGCAGCCAGAAGACATAGGGCCACGGGCTCCAGCTAGGCCGGCCCCTCCATGCCGCGCTCCGGAGCCCACGCACGGCCCGGTGTTGGCGCGGGCATCAACGCCCTCCAGAGCCGCGGGGCTGCGGTTTAAGCCTCCGGGTGGGCCCGTGGGGGCGGGGCTCGAGGACTTCTGCGCGCTCGCCGTGCGTCCGCACGCAGACCCGCCTCCCATGACGACGCGGCCTGAGGAGCAGTCGCGGGAGCTTTGAGACTAGGGCGGCGCGAAAGGTAGGAGCTGTGGAGGGTTTGGGGTTTACAAAAAACGTTTGCTGACTGATCCAAACAAAAGTGAGACATGGTTGTATCAAAGAATTTTAAAAGTAGTTAAACTCCGGCTGTCTGTGCTCGCCCCGCCCAGGAGAGAGCGGGCACTCTGTGAGGGACACAGGAAAGGCTGAATGAACGTCCGCCTGTGGTCCGTTACATGGTGCACGGGTGGGTGAATTTCTGCGGAGAGCTCTTAATTTCTGTAGTTTCTGCTGACTTGACACGGTGGTTGGCAAATGCTGACGTGTTCCATGCATTCAGGACATGATCGTGGTTACTAATAATCACTTTGTTTTGTACTGACACCTCCACAGAGAATTTCCTACTGAATATCCACTTTACAGAAGAGAAACTGAGGCGTAGGAAGTGAAGTGACTGAGTGAGAGGAAGGATTCAGACAATTGGTGTTAGTAAATTAACCCTGCAAAGAGGCCGTTAGACGGCGGTGGCTCTAGTGATGCGGCTGCCTATGTAAACCAACCAAAATCTAAGCCTGTCAATGCCTCAGGGTGACGAAAACCGCTGAGGACAACCAGTTACAAACCACCAACTAGGCGTTAAAGCCATAGCAAATCAGTCATTTCCTTGCTTTGCTTCTGCCCTTTTAAAATAAACATCTCTGCAACTCCTGTGGCTGGAGTGCTCCTCACCTCTTCCGCTTTGTGGTGCCTGAATTAAATCTATTTTTCTCACATAAAGTGTTAAAATTTTAAATATGCCTCAGTTTGTCTTCTAAGATTGGCCGTAGAAGTTGGATTTGTGTCCAGTTTCTAGAACAGTGGTCGTCCTCTGGTCAGGCCTTAGGCGTTACGTGTACAACGTTCCTCTTCTACCACCACCTTCTGGATGCCTCCACCCACTACCAGCTACCGAGCATCAGATCCCCTAGATGTGGTCAGCAATGGCTTTCACATGCAGCGTGCTCACATTATAACATCGCAGACACTCCTCCGTCCTCCAGCCAGTGTGTGAAGTGAAACATTACCATTCCCGTTGAAGAGTCTGGTGTGACCACTTTCCCAAACACAGCCACTCCCCAGCTGACCCTGGGTAACCACTCTTCTGAACTTGGTCTCCATCACTGGCATGGATGTCTTTCTATGTAGGCTACATTTTTAAGTATTCTTAAACTGCATATAGTATTCTATTTTGTTTTCTCTTGTTACTTGCTTTATTTAGTGTTATCTTTTCTAGATTCATCCATGCTGACACGTAAAGATCTGTCTAGTTCATGTACTTTCCTTGCTATGTAGGATTCCCATGTAGGGAAATACAATAATTTATATGTGCATTTTCCTGTTGATGGACATTTAAATTGTTTCGAATTTTAAGTATGATTTCTTTTTTAAAAAAGTTTTATATACTTTTTAAAGGTTACTTTACATTTACAGTTGTTACAAAATATTGGCTATATTCCCTGTGTTGTACAATACATCCTTGAGCCTATCGTACACCCAGTAGTTTAGATCTCTCACTTCCCCACCCCTGTATTGCCCCCTCCTCCCCCTCCGCACTGGCAACCATTAGTTTGTTCTCTATATTGGTGACTCTCCTTCTTTTTTGTTATATTCGGTCGATTGTTGTATGTTTTAGATTCCATATATAGGTGATATCCTACAGTGTTTCAGAGTTCAAAAGACTCTCACGACAGAAGCCAAAAGGCAAGAGCCGTTTTACATTGATAAAAAGCATTTTAACTATGTAGAAGCAGAAAATGAAAAGAAAGAACTTTGCATTAAATTTAATAAAAGTTCAGGGAGATCTTTGTGGTATATTAGTGAACTTATTTGTGGAAATTTAGCCATTGTACCTTGTGTTGAAGAGGTACCAAGAGTTCAAGAACTCTCACAATTTGAGTACACTATTGCCTTACATGTAGGCATGGTGGCAGCCATTCACATAACAATGATTTGGAGGATGTTGTGTTAGTCAGCTCTTGGTCTGATAATGCTTTGGAAAAAATCGACCCAAAACTCAGTTACATAAACAAGAATTTATTTTTCTTGGACCTATGGGCTAGCTGCAGTGGCTCTCTTTTAGACCTCTAGATGGCTGGTTTTGCTCCGTGTTTTGGATCAGTTTGAGGTCTGTAACACACATCTTCCTCTGGAGCCCAACTGTGAGGCCGCAGCTCCCAGGCCTGTCTTCTCACAAAGTTCACTGAAACATAAGAGGTGAGCCCAACTGCACAAGCCCATTTAAGCCCTCTGCTGCTCATTGAAGGCCATCATGTCTGCTCACACTTCATTGGCCAAAACATGTCACAGATCTAAGCTGTATTTAGAATATGTGTATTTGTTTAAAGTTGGGTGCCCTCACAGAAGAATATTGCATTTTGGACAGTGTTACCTTAGCATTTTCATTGGCATTTGCAAACGTGATAAACGCCATGTGCACTTTTTCACCTTTGAGAACTTTTTGAAATTATGGGACCATTTCTATTGGAAAAGAGGAAGGTACACTTTAGAACTCAACTCTAGTTATGGCATTGCTGGGAGAAGAATTAATGAGATAAAGTCAGTACAAGTGAAAGATTTGGGATTCACATATTCATCATTAACATAAGCATTCTACAGAACATTCCTGAAGAATTGTGATGCTTGCTTTATGTGATTTCTATCATAAATCATTAGAATTTGACCAAGACACTTCAGTAAAACATACATCATACAGCACATCGCATTTTAGTTTTTCCTACCACTCCACAACTTATCATCAATACTTTACCATAACTCAGAAACAGAAACAGAAACTGAGTGAATTCATTGTTAGCAGACGGGCTTCACAAGCAATACTAGTGGAAGTTCTTCAAATGATAGCAGACAGTAACTCAAGCCATAAAAACAAAACAAAGAATGCTGACTAGAGCTGTTGTGTAGGGAATTATAAAAGATACTGTAATTTCAAATTTCTTCTCCTTTCTTCTATTAACTAATTTAAAAAGTAAGTGCCTAAAAATATGACTATATTTGGATTTTTCTCTATATAACATAAAGAAATATATTTGATGATATGGCACAAAGAAGGCAGTGAGAGCAAAGCTGTATTAGAATAAAAATTACAGTAGATCATAAGCTGAATCCGCAGGAAGAAAGGAAGAGAACCAGAAATGGTAAATAGATTAACCCAACAAACTCAAAAATATTTATTTGCTTTACTTTCTTCTCTAAGCTCCTTGAAAAGATAAGCTTGTGAGAAGTAATAATTATAATAATATGTTGTTATGTAACATATATAAATGTAATAAAAACAAAAAAGAGGGGAAGGAATACAGCTCTATAAAAGTACAGTTTCTCTTTCTCACTGGAATGAAGCTAGTAAAAATCTGAAGAGATTCTGAGAAGATGTATTACATAAGCCCTAGTGCAGCCATTACTCAAACAATGTGGTTAAAAATCATTAAAGGAATTACATGTTACAGTAGAAAATATCTACTTACTATAAAAGGAAAATGGAGGAACAACAACAATAACAATAAAACAAAAATATGAGACATGTAGAAAACCAAAGGTAAAATGATAGACATAAATTAATCCTACCATATCAGTAATAAAAACTAAATGTAAATGAATTAAACAATACAATCAAAAGGCAGATATTGTCAAACTGGGTTTTAAAAAATGTTTTCTATAGGAGACACTCCTTGGATTCAAAAGTCTAAGGTGTACAAAGTAAAAGGATGAAAAAATATACATCATGCAGATAGCAACCGTAAGCACTGCTGAAGTGGCTATACTAATACCAGAAAAAATAGACTTTAAAACAAACAAAAAAGTTACTAGATATGAAAAGGGACATTTTATGATAAAGAAAGGGAAGATACAAAAATTTTTAACATATTTGCCCTGAATAAGGTAAAACCAAAATACATGAAGAAGAAAATACCAAAATCCATGAAGAATTGAAGGAAGAAATAGATAATTGCACAACATTACATACGGGCTTCAGTACTCCACAGTCAATAATGGATAGAACAGTTAGGCAGAAGATCAACAACGATATAGAAGACTTGGACAAGACTATGAATTAACAAGACCTAATAAATGTTTACAGAACACTCAACCAAACAGTAAAATACTCATCCTGCTTAACTACATGTGAAACGTTTTCCAGCATAGATGACATGTTAGGCTGTAAGAGAAGAGATTGAAACCCACGTACATTGCTGGTGGGAATGTAAAATGGTGCGGCCATTTTACAAAACAGCTTGAGAGTTCCTGTAAGTGTTAAATATAGAGTTACCCTATGACCCAGCAGTTCCACTACTAAATATATACCTAAGAGAAATAAAAACTTATGTCTGCACAAAAGCTTGTATGTGAATGTTCATAGAAGCATATTTCTAAAAACAAAAGGTAGAAATAATTTAAATGTCAATCAGATAAATGAATAAACAAAATGTGGAATATCCGTACAATAGAATAGCATTAAGCTATAGAAAGGAATAATATATTGATCCATGTTACAACATGGATGAACCATGAAAGCATTATGTAAAGTAAAAGCAGCCACTCACAGAAGATCACATATTGTATGGTCCCATTTATATGAAATGCCCAGAATAGCAAATCTGTGGAGACAGGAAGTAGATGAGTGGTTGCCTAGGGCTGAGAAGGTTGAGGAGATTGAAAAAAGCTTGTTAATGTGTAATGGGTTTTTTGTGGGGGGACAGAAATCTACAATTGGATTGTTGTGATGGTTACACAAGTCTTTTAGTGGTTACACTGAGAACCACTGAATTGTATACATTAAAGTGTTAAAATTATGCTATGTAAATTACATCCCAATAAAGCTGTTAAAATTATGATAATTTTATATTTATAAATTTGAAAATTCATCCAAAATGACAAATTCGTTAAAAATGCAAGCTAACAAGAGTAACCCAAGAAAGAAAAAATATCTAAAAAACCTATATCTACTGCAAAAGTTGTTTGTATAATTAAGTACCTTTACAGAAAATGATTTCCAGGGATAAATGGCTTTCCAAGTAAATTCTTCCAAATATTTAGGGAAGAAATATTGGTAACCTTACATAAAAATCTTCCAGGAAACAGAAAAGTATATATTGCTTAAAATATTTATAAGGCCAACATAAGCTTCAGATCAAAACTAAAAAGAATATTACAAGAATAGAATCACAGGCCAGTTTCTCTTTTAAACATGCATGCAAAATGTGTAAACAGAAGCACAAACTGTATCCATGGTATGTAAAACAATCATATATCACAGTCAAAGTAGCTTTATTCTAGTAATGCAAGGTTGGTTTAATGTTCAAACATGAAACTGATCCCAGGAATGAATTAGAGTGGGAAAAAAAGTCATTTAAAGCAGAAGTCTTGGGACTGCCCTGGTGGTCCAGTGGTTAGAACTTGGCGCTTTCACTGCTGGGGCCCTGGGGTCCAATTCCCGGTCAGGGAACTAAGATCCTGCAAGCCATGAGGCAGGGCCCCCCCCCAAAAAAAAGGAAAAAAAGAAGACTTAACCAGGAGAAGCACAAGATCGAATAAACATAACAGATAACACCTTATGAGAAGTAGGTGAAGATTATGGAATATTCTAAAATTTTAAAACAAAATGAAAAATTTAAAGATTCAAGAGGATGTGACAAATATTGTACATAGGCAAAAAATAAAATAAAATATACAGATGATGGGAGCCCAAAAATCCAGATGCCCATGTCCTGTTTCTGAAGATTCTCATTCAATGGGTTATGGATTTCCTCTATGTTTAGAAACCTACAGGTGTTCTAAAACAGAAACTAACACACCATTGTAAAGCAATTATACTCCAATAAAGATGTTAAAAAAAACACAACCAAACAAACCTACAGGTGATTCTGATACCATTCACAGACAATGTAAAGATCCTGCTTTACAGGAAATAATACCAGATTATTTTGTTATTTTATAGTTATATTAATAGGTTGTACTATTGACCGATAAGTCTGATGTCAAAATGCACTCCCCACTAGGGATACAAAAGGACTAATAGTCTCTATTGCTACTTGGTGGCAGCATGCATGTATTGCAAGGGCAATTATTGTAGGAATCCAAATGAGTGGAACATTTTAGAATTGGAAGACTACATACAGATCATCTAGTCAAGCTTCCAACTATTATAGTTGTGAAAACTAAGGCCCATATAAAAGAAATGATTTATCTCCAAAGAGCGTTAGTGAAAGAGTATGAAATTAAAAATATCTCTAAACTTTTAATTTAGTGCTGTTTTTATTAATCTCAAGTATTAGCTTAAACTTAAGTGTGACAGATTTGGGATTGAATTCTTGCTCAAATTTACTGATTGTGTGCCTTTTAGTAAGTTACTAAAACACTTTTTAAATTTTTTAAAAATAGATTTATTTATTTATTTTTGGCTGCGTTGGCTCTTCCTTGCTTATGCGCGGGCTTTCTCTAGTTGCAGTGAGCGGGGGCTACTCTTTGTTACAGTGCGTGGGCTTCTCATTGTGGTGGCTTCTCTTTGTTGCTGAGCGCGGGGTCTAGGTGTGTGGGCTTCAGTAGTTGTGGTTCACGGGCTCTGGAGTGCAGGCTCAGTAGTTGTTGCGCATGGTCTTAGTTGCTCCGTGGCATGTGGGAGCTTCGCGGACCAGGGCTCAAACCCGCGTCCCCTGCACTGGCCACCAGGGAAGCCCTACTAAAACACTTTTAACTTCCCTTTTCACATATGTAAAATGGTGAGCCTTGGCTGATATAGAATATGAGATAATCTAGCACTGTTCTTAACACATACACATAGTTAATATTTTTTGGCTTCTCATCCCTCTTAAACAGCCTCTATCCTCTTAAAAATGAAAGTGTCTTTCAGCTAGCAAAGCACCCCAGAGCTGACCACATTCTGGCAAAAGATATAGGATTCTTTTTCTTACTGGGCATTCTTTATACCTGATACTTGAACTGCACTGAAACATGAACATCTCTTCTTTATACTGTATTAATGGATTTGATAGATGAATTTTAAAAAGTAATATGCAGGAAAAAAAGTAATATGCAGGAATTGAGCTGCCTTACTCTCAAGAAATATAATTCGATAGTGGTGCCTAAAACGATAAACAGTGTTTGGACAGGGAGTCCATATTGGATGTGAACTACCTGTACTCCCATTCGTCTATTAAGAATAAATAGAATCCTTTCAAAATCTGTTTTAAAGGGCAGTTATTTCCTTCTGACTCATTTAAGTTACCTGCAAGAAAAAGGCAGTCTCCTGAATCCTTGCTTAAAAGGCTTTAAATATAAAGCAGATAATTTTTTGCAACATTTCCCAAACTTTTCATTATCAAATTGGCTGAGGCTTCTCAACGATTATCATTTCACAACAATATCTCCATTTTCACCTGCTTTAAAAGAATTGGCCTCGTAGATGTGCCATTAAAACAGAGCTTCACTCTCAACATACTTTAAATTTTGTATTCAAACAGTATGAAGAAAACAGGATCAGGGAATTCAGCCATAAAAGTGAATGGATTACTGATACATGCTACATCATGGATGCAACTAAGTGAAAGAAGTCAGGCACAAAAGGCTACATATTGTATGGTTCCATTTATATGAAATGTCCAGCAGTGGCAAATCCATACACATGGAAAATATTATACATTTGTGGTTTCCAGGGGTTTGGAAGTGAGGGAAATAGGGAATGACTCCTCAGAATGGGTGTATGTTTCCTCTTGGGGTGATGAAAATGTTTTGTAGCTGGACAGTGGTGATAGTGTGTCACAATGCACAACATTGTGACAGTAGTAAATTCCACTGAATGGTACAGTGAATTGTAAAATGATCAAAATGGTGAATTTTGTGTTATGTTCATTTTACTACAATACAAAGGAGTAAGAATTAGGGAAAGACTTAGAGTTTGGGAAACTAAGGTGAACTGGTCAAGAAAAAGACAGCTCTACTGTTCAGTGTTCTCTCAGCTCTCCCAGTGCATTAATCCTCAGCAAAAAGTAGCCTGAACTTGAAGATGATAGTCATTCAACACAGTCCAGGGAAAAGTAAATAAAATAAAACCCAACTCTTCTTTAGCACATCTATGAAAGGTTAACTTGCTGCTCAGCCACATGGACATTCATGAAGACGTTTCACTTTAGGTGTCCTCTACTTCAGTACTTTACTAACAGCTCATTCACACATGTAGGCAACAGCATTCCTTAATTCAATGGACTCTGCAGTGCTGGTTGTGATCGGTCTCATGAAAAGAAAAGGGAAGGAGGAAAAAGCTTCCACATTGACTTGGTGGTCTTGACGAAATGGATGCAGAAGACAGCTTGAGTGTCAAACTGGAAACTGTTGTTTTCCTTTTCCTTTTCTTTTTATCTTTCCTATCAGGTCTTCTGCCCACTTCCCACCCCCTTCTTTCAAACAGGAAAGACTAATTAGCTGCTTTTTTTTGTTTTTGGTAAAACAAATATTGTTTTGGGTTTCTTGTTGTTTGGTGAACATTATTGTTTCTACTGCCAAATGAGCTTCGGTGGTTGATGTAGGGGGTCTGTTGGGAACTTAACTTTTTCCAGTTTAAGTGGAAAAGCTTTTTCGTTTGAATTGGCTTTTACTGGGTGCTTCAAGGCTTGCTCTTGGCTCTTTGAAGGGGAACTGAATAGCACTGTGTTTCCTTTGAGGTTCCAATGAATAAAGGATCCTATGTCCTTCTGGGCACTTTTTGTTGATTTTGCTGTGTGTCCTCTCTAATAGCCGGATGCAGATTCCAGGAAAATGACATATAAATGAATATAAGTAATCTAATATTTTTACAATTTGCTTTGGCCATACTCCTGGTCTTATTCTACTTGTAGCAGATGGCTTTAAAGTGCATTAGCTATGTATATATTAAATATAACATAAATATACCAATGTTAAATATTATATTGATGTATAAGTGTAATATACTAATATTTATATTAATGTATAACAATTATGTATTATATTAATATATATTTTTGCCTAGCATATATTATATACAACATATATGAGTAATGAAATGTATTTATATGGTTAATATGTTCATAATATTAATATGATATATCCTGTAATATTGATTATAAAACAATTATATCATAATACATAAATATATAATTATTATTATCTGATATAATACACTATAGTTAATATATTTATATAACACAATATATAATGTATTAGTATAACACAATTGTATTATATAATATAAATATAATACATATCTAAAACTATATATCTTTTAATTATACATTACACATACGAGTATGTATAGCTATTTATAATTTTATTTACATAGGAATCTGGTCATCATAACAATTGTTGTAAAAATATGCAATATTTTCAATCAAATGGGCCTTAACCTCACTACCTACACATAACTACTTTTAAAATCTTGAACCCTGTCTAACTCATGCTTCCATATCTCTCAACCTGCTTTTCTACGAATGCACGTAGACACACATTTATACATGATATATATGTATACTACCAGTTTTCAGTTCAATGTATATAAATATATAATATATATAATTATATTCCTGTGTATGTATACAAATATAAATCAAAGGTATGTGTATAGGTATGTATTTCATGTTTATATAAATATATCATACAAATAATGTATGTGTATATAAATACATGATTATATACATACATACACAGAAATAGACTTATTTAAACAAAAGGAACCTAAATAAACACAGTTCTCTAAGAATAAAACTAGTTATGTCTCACTGTTTCAATAACAGTTTATAGTTTTCTACTGTATGTGCTTCTATAATTGTTATGAACAATTCCCATTTTTGTTGAATATTAAGTTGTTTTAATTTTTTGCCATTATTAATGAAATTCTGAAGAATACAGTGGGCAAGATTACTTGAAAAACTCTCCTAAAAGAAAAGGGTTAGGTATGCTAGGTTAAAAGTACACAACTTATTTTTAAGTGCGTGGTTGATTTTGGAAGTGTGCCGTCGAAATTTCCAGGACCCATGAAGGAAGGGTGGTACATGTGTGAGAGTTATAGCTATATTAAGAGTGGATTGAAGATCTTGATAGCTTAGAACAGAAGCTGGAAATCCTGTTTTTATGGAGCCAAATGGCAAATATTTTAGGCTTTGTAGACCAAAGAGGCAAAATTGAGGATATTATTTAGGTACTTAGGTAACTATTTAAAATGTTACCAGTTAAAATGTGAAAATTATTCATAGCTCATAGGCCATAAAAAATAGGCAGCTGTCTGGATTTGGAATACAGGCCGTAGTTGAATGACACACGTGGTATAGAGACTTGTTTTTAAATGGCCATGACCACATGGGAGGCGGGAGGTAAGACTCCATCCCTACTAGATGGGAAGTTAGAACTAAACCTATCTATCCCTAGCTTCACCTTTAATGAAAGGGTGTGTCAGGAGAAAAAATATCTGCTGGCAAAGGGAGACTAAGACCAAATTCTCTTGGTCTCTGCTCTGGGTAGGAAACAGGTAGGAAATCTTGAGAATTCTGAACCGCAGATCTGTGTTCACAGTGTTTGGGTTGCAAATTTATTTGCGGTCTTGCAAACAGAAGCTAAGAAATTAACTTAAAATGCTCCCAAATCGGTGGTATTCCAAACACAAAACTAAACCCTTTCTGGAGAGGTAGACCTTCAACCCAGGCCTATAGCGTTCCCACAGATAAAGTTTAGCTAAACGTGAGCTCATGATCTAAATTTACACAATAATGAAGAAATCAGCTACAAGTGGAGAGAATCAGCAAAAACAATCAATACCAGAATTAGATTCCCAAGGCCATCCATCAGATGTTGGAATAATCAGGTGCCAGGCAGAAAATATACATAAAACTAGAACTGAAACAAGGAGCAAGGATGTTTTAAAAGACTGGGTAGGATTTTTAAAACATTTTTAAAGTACATGTCATTGATAAAGCTAAAAACTCGAAGGTCGTGTAATACAGCAGATTAATCGTGGAGAAGAGTGAAATTATGCTGTTTTTAAAAATATGACAGATCAGATTTCCTGCCTAATTATATAAGTTGTTTTATCTTTAAAAAATACACAGTATTTTAAAGACTTATTGGCTGTAAAATAAGTTAAGGGTATTTCAAAAGGCTTCTCTGCAAAGAAAAGTGAGAAGTGGCAAAACACAGAAAGTCGAGGGGAAAAAATATCAATATATACATTGCTATAGGGTGAACTAAGCCTTAGGCCAGCAACTATGAGGAGGAGCTGACCCTTAGATACTTACAACTAAGCTGGAATCTTAAAAAGTTCAACTATTTATAACTAAAAAGATTTATTAAAATTAATAACCAAGAGTTTTAATTGACATCAGAAGAGTAAAACAATAAACCCTGAGAACATAGAAAAATAGATAATAAAGATATGAGCAGAACTTAATAAAACAGAAAAAAGTATAAAATTGAGGTAATCTAGTAAGTCAAAAGAATATTCTTTGAAAAGATTTAAAAAACACACTTTGATTAAGCAAAATGAAAACCTAAGTAAATAATATATAGAAAGAATCAGGACAGTGTTGTAGCAGAGAGTACAAACAGAGAGTATATGAAATGCCAGTAAATTTGAACATTTCTGTAAAGTGGACAATTTCCTAGCTCCTAAAGTTTACCAAAACTGACACAAGAGGAAATTTGTAGCTGGAGTTCTTGCACCAGTAAAGGAATGAAGTCAATAGTTTACAAGCTTTCACCAAGAAAATACCAGACCCGGCCAGATCATTTGGGAGGTGAATTCTATCCAACTTCTATTAAACAGATAACATCAATATTAACAAAGAAAAATTTCTAGAGAGTAGCAAAGGAAGAATGCTCCTTTATTCATCTTATGAAGTCTATATAATCCTAATACTGAAAATACATTAGGACTGTAAGGAAAAAGAAATTTACAGGTCAAATTTACTTGTAAATATAAAAGGAAAAATTTTCAACTATGATATTAGCTACCCAAGTTCACTAGAGTAAGAAAAAGCATGAGCAAGTTAGGTCATCCAATGAATGAAAAGGTAGTTTAATGTCAAGAATATATATCAATAGATTGAAATTACCACATTTTATTTCTTTCATCTGTCTCTTTAAAAAATGGATAAGTACTTATATTGATCTCTCTTGTACTAGGCACTGTGCTAGGTCACTTACATATTTACTCCTTTAAACCTTCTATCATCCCTGGGGGAAAGTTCTATTTTGCTTCCATTTCTTAGCTAAGACTCTAACCCCCAGGAAAGTAAAGCAACATTTGTAAGTTTTTGTGGTTGGTCAGTGATGGGACCAGTACAGGAACACCCAAAGTCTGTGCTTGGAAACAGTGCCCCATGTTGACACTCACATTACAGATGAAAGGAAAGGAACTATGCACTTATATTACAGATTAACACCCACATAACAGGTTAAAGGAAAAAGAAACATGTGCTTCTCTCAAAAGTTGTAAAGAAAGCATATCCATTTCTAAATATACTTCCCAATTTCTTTTGCTTGTTTTCTGACCTTTGTAGTGCATTTTGCCGTGAGGAAAATTTTAATTCTTATATAATTAAATGTATCCTTTTTTTTTGTATCTTAGAAAGGTATTCCTCACGAATAATTTATTTCAAGTCTCCCAGGTTTCTGATATTTTTACAGTTTAATTATTTTTTAACTTTTAACTAGTTGCTGTATCTACAATTTAGTAATGATAGCCATATTTTCCTACTTTTGTTGAATAATTTTTGCTACTGATCCAAAACGTGAATTTTATTTTAATCTCAATTCCCTTATGCTCTTACATCTAATTTTAAGATGCTTCCTATTCCACTGCTTGTTTTGTCTATCTAAAACAAAATGCTACCTTAAAAATAATGTAATAATAATATAATAAATGTAATTAGTAAACATAATACAATATATAATAAATAGCATAATATAAAATAACAAAATACAATTTACCATATAACAAGGTCAAAGGAGAGCAAAACTATACAATCACTTGAAATATCCCCCAAAAGATATTTTATAAAATTCAATATTCATTGTAATTTAAAAGAAAGAATAAAATAGGGATTGATGAATGCTTCCAAAATAAGAAGAAATTATATGTCTGAAAGAGAAAGAGGTAAGTGATAGACTTTAGTAACACTGGCAATAAATGCAGGACAAGAGGAGGATGCCTGATATAATGTTAAAGAAAAAGTATTATGTAACATTGTTTTTGCAGCACTGATGAGTTCAGTGAAAAGAGAATCTCATAGAAAAGAGAGTCTCGTTCTTCTTAATGTATGTACACTTGTCCACTGCATGAACATAACAGCTTATTTAACCAATATGTTACTGATCTGCATCTGGATTTCTAGGTTTTCATGGAATTTTATTATGCGCAATTGTTTCTAACACTAGGACTTCCTCTTATGTTTATATCTTTTGAAAGAAACAATATCTCCACAGATGATTTATCTATGCTGGCTGCTAGCTGATTTTGGGTACTTCTCAGTTCTTCCCTTTACCTTCCTAGTCAATATGAAAACGGAAGGCAAGAAGGTCTTCTGTTTGGAGACTGTAAAGATAGATCTTGGTGATAAAGTCTTGGTCGTAAAAGCTAAAAGTATTAACCCAGAACAAAAGATTTTCCAGCTGTAACTGTGTGTGATTCCCTTGGCTTGATTCCATAGAGGATGTAAGACAAGACTGTAGAATCTGCCCTCAAAGTGCTTCCAGTAGGATGAGCTAAGTCAAGTACGGTGGCATATCTAATTCAAGACAAAATATAATGTCTCCTTTTCTCTCCTGGCAAAACTTGGTGGAGTGAATGTAGAAGTCACTGTATGCTTTAAATTAAAGCAACACAATAAATCTTGTATTGGAAGCTGATTATTCTGGTCTCTTTGTGGAGATGAATTGGAAATTGTCTAGAAGAAGGAAAATTAGGTTAACCAAAGTTAAACTCATAAATAATTGAGCATTAATTAAATAAATGTGGTCTATGTTTCTCTTTGATCATAATTTCTCCCAATGTATAGACCTCTTTGATACCTGATTAATCCTTGTCAAAGATGCAGTTAACAATGATTATTACTGTGTATTAGGTTTTGCCTGGGCCCTGAAGAAACTATCCTAAATCACTAGCTATGATTGTCACTTGATTTCCTCACAGAGAACAATCAGAACTCCTTGTCTTAAGTGGCTTGGAATGTGAAACTAGTTAGTCTCTTAGATACTGTTAGAGGACCCTACAGAGCCCATTGGTGAAAGTTTGGAAAACATTGGGCTTCTTAAAATTGATTCTTGTAGTGCTTCAGGAAAGATCACTGAACCAAAAGGATAACGGTATTTCTGGTTCTGTTGTTAGCGTTCTCCATGGAAACATTGCTGAAGCTTCTGGACTCAATTTCCTTCCCCATGTGTGAATGTCACTGAAAATATCCAACTCCATTCTATCCCCATATAACTTCAGAAACTAAGTAAAATGAAGACTCAAAATTCATTTCAAATAATGAAATGAAGATATAACGTAGAATGGAACTGGGAAAATACCTGGTTAAAATTCTGGAAAGTACCAACTATGCAATTCTGGAAAAGTTGCTTAATCTTTCTTAGTCTAATTTAATGCCCATCTCACAGGATGTTATGATGATTAATTTAATATCTTTGTATAATGTACAGTGTTATGTAATTTCTTCTTGTTTTTTCTTGAGTAAATTCATATCCTTAAGCAACTCACTGTAAACAATAGTTACTTACTTGCTTAAATTATTCTTATCTTCTATTATCAGCTGAATTGTGTCCTGCTCAAGTTAATATGTGGAAGTCTTAACCCCCAATACCTCATAATATGACTGTATTTGGAGGTAAGGCCCTTAAATAGGTAACTGAGGTCAAATGAGGTCAAATGGGTGGGCTCTAATCCAATATGACTGGTGTCCTTATAAAAAGAAAATATTAGGACACAGACATGCACAGAGAGAAGACCATGTGAAGACAAAAGGAAAACATGGCACCTACAAACCAAGAAGAGATACTTGAGAAGAAATCAATCCTGCTGACACCTTACCTCAGATTTCTATCCTCTAGACCTGTGAATGAGTAAATTTCTGTTGTTTAACCTCCTCAGTCTCTGGTACTTTGTCATGGCAGCTCTAGGAAACTAATACAACTTTTTATGGCCTCCTTGTCTCAAGTTGAAAGTTCAATATTTGGCATCACAGCTAGGAAACAAAAATATCATCCACATTCCTTGTTGTAGTCTTTCTTCCCCATTCTCATTGCTAGTAATTTCCATATTTGGGTCTGTTTTCTGTGCCTTGTAAACAGAGCGTTACGCTCAGTTCTAGTCTTACTGCTAATATACAATAAATGTGTAGATACTGAATAGATTTTGGAGAAGTGCAACATATAGTTGGTACATGTGTGTATGTGTGTGTATTCATATAATTTATACTTTTTCTCTATTTTCTTCCTTTGTTGTGAGCTAAGATTCTCTGCTTTTGTGACTAGTACTCCTGAATACCAATCCCTGAATTTAATTCACCAAAAATTGCCAAAAATAATAATAATATGGGGAAAGAGAGCGTGATAGAGGGAGAAGAACAAACAATCAGGCAAGGGCAGTACTGTGAATTATTAGGGTCTTACTAATAAGATTATGTTAGTCTAGAGGAAATGACCGTAAATATCATCCGTGAGCCCAGTTGGTCTTTACTGACTGCTAGACACATCCCTGAGTTCTGTTCTTAGTCTCCAACTGTATGATTACTACTGTCTGGAAGTATTATTTGAACAACTAAAGTCACTTAATGGAAAAGGAATATGTCTTTAGAGAATCAACAGTAATTTTTCTATCTGATTACAAAGGACTGTTGACTGGAAACCTCAGTCATATTTGTAAGCAGGAAAGCATTGGCTATTAAAAGTGGATGATGTAAAGAGACAAGCAGAAACTTTGGCGATAGGTATACCTGGATTTAATTCTCACTTCTACTGCTTTACAGCTGGATAGCCTTAGGCAAGTTTCATACCTCCCTGAAATTCACTTAATTCAGTCTGTAAAATGGCATAATAACTTATTATAGCATCCTTTTAGGAATTTTAAATCAGTTATTGAACTAAAAGTACACAATATATAGACAAGTATGGATTCCTCAATAGGTGTTTGACCTTTCATTTCTCCAGTATCCCACCCCCATCAAATAAAAATACTTTTTAAAATTTATGAATATTTCATTGTTCTAAAGCTAAAGCCATAAAAATAGAAATAATCAAATGGCCTACTATCATACCATTAGAAGAAAAAAAACATAGGTGTTCATGAGAGTTCCAAATTAGAATACAAGTTTTCCCTAGGCATCTGTTTATGTATGCTATTCTGCTCTTTACAATAAATAATTAAATTTTAAAAGACTTAATTCCTCACTTTTAAGACTTTATTAGTTTACAAATTACATATCGACCTATGCTAAATTTTATACCGACCCATGCTAATGAATTCAGTACAGAAAACAAAAAACACTGCACTCAAGCAAACGACACACACACGCAGACACACACACACACACACACACACACGTATATATATATATATATATATTACTTAAATGCATTTATATCCTACCATGTCTCATAAAGCATTGTGGTAACTCACCGGAATACAGACAATCAAATATAATGGCAAAAGCACTTAATATAAACAGGGCCAAGGAAACATAGACAGAAGATGAAGAAAAGATGAGGGAAATGTGAACAGGAGGAAGTGTAGTTAATCGAGTTGTATGTTTTGACCTTAAGATTCTCTATGGGGGAATTCCCTGGTGGCACAGTGGTTGGGAATCTGCCTGCCAGTGCAGGGGACATGGGTTCGAGCCCTGGTCTGGGAAGATCCCACGTGCTGCGGAGCAACTAAGCCTGTGCGCCACAACTACTGAGCCTGTGCTCTAGGGCCCATGAGCCACAACTACTGAAGCCCACGAGCCACAACTACTGAAGCCCCAGCGCCTAGAGCCCGTGCTCCATAACGAGAGAAGCCACAGCAATGAGGAGCCCACACACCACAATGTAGAGTAGTACCTGCTCGCCCCAACTAGAGAAAGCCCACGTGCAGCAACAAAGACCCAACACAGCCAAAAATAAATAATAAATAAATTTATTTAAAAAAAAGATTCTCTGTGGATAAAACAACATGTAAATAATTGGTTACAAAGCCACATTATTTGAAGGTGCCAGACTGCACATTAACAGTCTGACACAAAGGGACAGCACAGGAAAACTATTCAAAGATAAAGATGTTTAAATCTTTGCAGTTTGAAACCTTTTAGAGCAAGTATAATGAGCTCGACACACATTTCAACACTCAACATGTTAATCACATGTTCAAAGCATGTCTCAAAGTCATAGGAAATAGTTGCTGTCTCTGTCTCTGATGTGTAAAACAGATCTGTGATGTGTAAAACTCAGGAGGTATTGATATCCACTTTTTGGCATCTGAACAGGAAACAAAGTTGTTTCGCAGTGATAATAAAGAATGAAGTAAATGCAACAGTCAAATAAAAGACAAAGTACTGAGGGAATGTATTAACAAAACGAATCCAACTAAATTCTGGTGACCTGGGGCCTACGATTGTACACACTGCATGGAAATACCCCAGCCTAAATACTGGCATAGGAGGAAGGGTACTGCTAAGCCCATCACAGTATAATCCTTTTAAATGTCCCTTTCAAGGTTGTCTCCACTCAACACTGAGTATAGGAAATCTTCCCATCAGGCAGAAACACTGGCTGCCCAATGATTGACCAAGAAATTAACACACTAATGAATAAATGATGCTAATTTATTTCTATCCCTGACAACGGGAAACAGCACACACTCTGTGTCAATGGTATGTCCTCTTTCCCACTTTTCTAAATGGTCAATTATGTTTTTTCCTTCATTGCTTTATACCATGTGTGGCAGGCATGATGGGAAATGGCTACCAATGGTTCTGTTATTGATTTCTACCTTCATTTCACTGTGGCTAAAGAAGATACTTTGTATGATTTCAGTTTCTTAAAAATGTATTGGTACTTGTATTGTGGTCTAACATATGGTCTTTCCTGGAGAATGTTCCATGTGTACTTGAGAAAAATGTGTATTCTGCTGTTGTTGAGTGGAGTGATCTATATATGGCTGTTAGGTTTAGTTGGTTAAATGTGTTATTCAGTCCCCCTACCTCTCTACTGATCTTCTGTCTAGATGTGTTATCCATTATTGAAAGCAAGGTATTGATCTCCAACTATTATTTTAGAACTATCTATTTCTTCCTTCAATTCTGTCAATGTCTGCTTCACATATTTGGGGGATGTTTGGTACATATATGTTTATGGTTGTTATATCTTCTTGATAGATTGAACTTGTTATCAACATATAGTGGCCTCCTTTTCCTCTTGTGATAGGTATTGATTTAAAGTTTATTTTGTGTGATATTAATGTAGCCATCCCAGATCTATCTTCCTTCATTCCTTCCTTCCTTCCTTCCTTTCTTTTTCTCTCTCTCTCTTTCTTTCTTTTTGTTACTATTTGCATGGGATATTTTATTCTGTGCTTTAACTTTCAACCAACTTGTGTCTCTTGGAATCAAGTGAGTTTTTTGCGGACAGCATATACTTGGATTATGGATGTTTTTAAAGTCCATTCTGCCAATATTTATCTTTTTATTGGAGAGCTTAATCCACTTACTTTTTCAAAAATTACTGATGAGGAAGAACTTAATTCTGTCTGTTTCCTGGTTGTTTTCTGTACGTCTTATGCATTTTTTCCCCTCATTTACTCCATTACTGACTTCTTCTGTGCTTAGCCGATCTTGTTGTAGTGAACTCTTGATTCCTTTTTCATTTCTTTTTGCATATAGTCTATTGATATTTTCTTTGTGGTTATCAAGAAGATTACATTTACCCTTCTAAAGTTCAACCAATATCATTTGAATTGCAACCAACTTCAATAGCACACAGAAACTCTGTTCCTCTACAGTTCCATTCCTCCTCCTTACATTATTGTTGTCACAAATTACACCTTTATACTTTGTGAGCCCAATAACATGGATTTATGATTATTTTATGCATTTGTTTTTTCAATCATGTAAGAAATACAAAGTAGAGTTACAAGCCAGTAGCACAATACTGGCTTTAGTATCTGCCCATGTATTTATCTTTACTGGAGATTTCTATTTCTTTATACAGCTTTGAGTTGCTGTCTAGTGTCCTTTCATTTCAACCTGAAGGTTCAATTTAGCATTTGTCATAGGGCAGTGTTAGGAAGTTGTAAAACAAACGCCCTCAGCCTTTGTTCATCTGGGAATGTGTTAATTTCTCCCTAAGTTTTGAAGCCAGTTTGGCCAAATATAGAATCCTTGGTGGACAATTTTTTTCTTTCAGCACTTTAAATATGTCTGGCCTCTTGCTTCCGTGGTTTCAGATAGGAAATTAGCTATGAATCTTTTTGAGGATCCCTGCTTTGTAACAAATTTGTTTTTTCTTTCTCCTTTGGGAGAAAAGATTCTTTCTCTGTCTTTTGGCATCTGAGAGTTTGAGTATACTGTTTCTTGTTGTGGCGTTCCTTGAGTTTCTCTTAGTCCTGAAATCAGGCAAAGATTTACAGCAACCAAACACATACTGAACCAGGGAAGAGGCAATTTGAAAATGGCAGGAAAGCTTTGTGGCATTTTTACTTGCCCTTGCCCCATCTACTGTTAGTGTAGTGATGGTCTTAAAGTGGTGGGGTCTTAATGCAGTGATAGTCTTAAAATAGCAGCAGACCATTCCTAGTATGGGACTCTCAATCCTGCTTCAGGAGGGAGGAAAAGAAACCATACTCTCGGATTATTATGTGTATCTGTTCTAACCTGTCTGGGAGCTACCTGAAGGACTGACACAAGATGCTTATCTCTGTCTTAGCTAACCTGGAACACAATCTGGAAAAGCAGTGGTCATTGCTCAAAAAAAGTGCAAGGTGAACTAACAAAGCACAGATGGCTGGGGCAGAAGACTGTGCATTGAAATACAATAGACCACATAAGATGCAGGAGCAAAAGTTGGGGGAGATTCTTTGGGAACTTAGAACGTACAAAAAGTACATATGTGTCCAGAGAAATTAAGAAAACCACATGCATACTCAAGATAAGATGCATGTTCTGAAAACACCAGAGGAGTCTCTAAGCTTTTACCATGGGCTGAGCCCTGAACTCAGTGCAGATCAGCTAAATGTTGAAGGAGTGATCCAGCAATCTGCACAATGGGGAGAGGTGTGTGGTTTTGAGTGTGCATGTGGATGTGCTTGTGTATATTTGTTTTTGTTTGTCTTAGGTGCAGGAATTCAAGGACATCTCTGTCAAAACATTAGCTAAACATGAACTAAAGGAACAGAGACTTCAGTGCCTACATACAATAAGGAGTACAGTCATTGCAAAACTAGTTTGGAAAGGTCCCTAAACAAACAGACTACTACAGCCTTCAACAATCAAAAGCCCAGAAAACCCTGGGAAAGTGGGAGAATCTGATTTCCATAGACACCACATTATAATATTTGAAAGCCCAATGTTCAACCAAAAAACTCACAAGGTATACAAACACATGGAAAAGTATGGTCCATTTAAGAAAACAAATTAATTGATGAAACCATCCCTAAGGAAGCCCAGACTTTTCTCCATTGCATATTCTTGCCTCCTTTGTCATAGATTCATTGACCATAAGTGCATGGGTTTCTTTCTGGGCTCTCTATTCTGTTCCAGTGATGGATGTTTTTGTGCCGGTACCATACTGTTTTGATTACTGTAGGTTTGTAGCACAGTCTGAAGCCAGGGAGCATGATTCCTCCAGTTGTGTTCTTCTTTCTCAAGACTGTTTTAGCTATTCAGGATCTTTTGTGTTTCCATACAAACTTTAAAATTATTTGTTCTAGGTCTGTGGAAAATGCCCTTGATATGTTGATACGGACTGCATTGAATCCGTAGATTTCCTTGGGTATGATGGTCATTTTAACAATATTAATTCTTCCAATCTGTGACCATGGTATATCTTTCCAGCTGTTTGTGTCATCTTTCTTTTATGAGTGTCATATAGTTTCCTGGGTACAGGTCTTTTACCTCCTTAGGCAGGTTTATTCTTATGTATTTTATTCTTTTTTATGCGATTGTAAATGGGATTGTTTCCTTAATTTCTCTTTCTGATAGTTCACTGTTAGTGTATAGAAATACAAATTTTATATATAGAAATCTATTGTATCCTTCAAATTTACCAAGTTCATGTTTGAGCTCGAATAGTTTTTTGATGGTGTCTTTCAGATTTTCTATGTATCATGCCATCTGCAAACAGTGACAGTTTTACTTTTTCCTTTCCATTTTGGAGTCCTTTTATTTATTTATTTTTTCTTGTCTGATTGCTGTGGCTAGGAATTCCAAAACTCTGTTCAATAAAAGTGGTGAGAGTGGGCATCCTTGTCTTGTTCCTGATCTTAGGGAAAATGCTTTCAGCTTTTCACCATTGAGTATGTTAGCTATGGGCTTGTCATATATGGCCTTTATTATGTTGAGGTATGTTCCCTCTATGCCCACTTCCTGGAGAGTTTTTACCATGAATGGATATTGAATTTTTTCAAAAGCTTTTTCTGCATCTATTGAGATGATCGTATGGTTTTTAGTCTTCAATTTGTTACTGTGATGATAAGAGACCTAAGACAGCTACAGAGGCTAAGTGACCTTTCCTTCCCTGAATGGGTAGGTATCCTTGTTCTGCCTTCTAATTGAGTTAGTATCTGAGTAAAGAACTGCCAGGTGTCATTTAGTTCACAATACACTGCTGTGGCAATATAGAAATGAATTTGCCTAAGTCATTTGGCTTTTCTCAATTATAGTAAATGAATATACTGAATGAATACTTCAACTTAAGGAAATGTTCTTAAAAATATATTAATGTAGGCAACTTCAGTGGAGAACTGAAAACAAAACAAAACATTCAGGTAAAGGGTTGAAATAAAAGTACACTCAGTTGTATCCAGCTTCCTCTTGTAAATCTCTCTTTTTAATTTAAGTGGACAGTCACTTGAGAATATCTGACTTGGGGCTAAGGAAATCTAAGCCTTCTTGGCCACACTGTATTCTCTTATGTCATTTAATAAAGACACCAGTTGGGTTGCTGAAAACAGAGTGGGAAAAATCAGTCCCTCACATCCAAAGTGCGGCTCTTGAAAATATGTGGGTTGTTGTAGTTATTTTGCTCTTCTGGCCTCAGAAGTTCTAATCTTAACCTTAGCCCCTCATGGAGAGAAACTTTGTAAACCAATTCCCACATTACTCATTATGTGACTGTTGAAAAAGAGAAACCCAGCTCTTTTCCTGTGCTTTCAACCAGTTGTCTTCTTCAAAAATCTGTTTGGATTGTTATACCGTAATCTTGCCTGGCAAGGGACTTATGGGAAGTTTCTTATTGTTTGAAAGTTTGAAAGAAGAAAGATGTGTTTATCAAACATCCCAATAGTGAAGGTGTGTGAAAGCAACTTTTGAAAAAGTTAATCTGTCAGAGTTTAGCCGTATTATTACATTTTATTTTATTCATTGAAAATAAATAATTATCAATGAATCCTTTCTAGATTTTCTAGTTTCCCAAAGTTCCCTGTATTCACATTCTAAGAGGAAAAATGGTATTTTAAGTCACTGCTCTCCACCTTATAGTATTTATAATCACTCCTCGTTACCTCTTCCTTCCACGAAACGTGATCCTGAGAAGTGTCCTTTGTCTGTCTTTGTGGAATAAGTGATGAGGATGCATCCTGGAGACCTGTGAGATGTTTAACTTGTGGCATAATGAAACTAGGATGGAGAGTTCTGGAAAGATCTGGAAAGGTGGCTGGTAGATTGTGGCCAGATGTGGGAGAAGAGAGACGTACAGAGAGAGGGAGAGGAAATTTTCAGAGGGAGAAAATGAAACAAATAATTAAATAAGTTTTGTTGTGTGGTGTGGGATGCAAGCCTTTCTCTCCCCCTTTCCTTCACAATGTCTTTGTTAAAGACTGTGTTTTTCATTAGTTTTACTAAGATAGGATTTGCCATTTTGTTTGGATACTGAGAATGGACCCATGGAAACAGTTACATTTGGGTTATCTCTGACTATCTTTAAGGAAGAACATAAATATTGGCCACACTATCTATGCACATGCTATCACCATGCCTTTTTTGTTCTCTGTTCATATATCTAAGTCCTCTTCTTTCTTTAAGGTCAATCTCAAATCTCATCTGAAATGTACATTTATTGATAGATTCAACCCATAATGAACTGTCCCTTCTTTGTCCTCCTTAGGCTCTGATTATTTATAAAAACTCATTTTTGAACTTAGAAACTGTCCAATATGATATATTAGTTATTTCACCAGCATATGTTATATCCTCAACACAATTATATGCTTTTGTGGGGCTGGGATCATACATTCTGTAATTTTTCTCAGTACTTACACTTACTTTGATAAAAAGCACATTCATTCATCTAAACATCATTTATTGGGTGTTAATTAAATATCTCAACTCAGTAAATATTGTTTGAATGAATGCATGCATGAATGAGGGAGTATGCAATAGGTAGCCTAATGTACCGCCCAATGTGAGAAAACCAAAAACATAAACAAAAAAGCAAGCCAAAAAGTGGACCAGGACTTTCTGTAAAATATCCTGCTTTTTGTTGGACGATGCCATGAAAATCAAGATGCTCCTGAAAGGTCTTAATAGCTGACCAAGAATAGTAAACAACTGAAATTCTCTCAGGCTTCTTCAACCCTATCACTGGACACATTTATACCTCTCAGGAATGGTATTAAAAGAAGAGATTAATAAAGCTTTTATAGATGAGTTGATAAATCTCTAAAGATTTAAGTCTTCATTGCCTCCTAGGTTTTCTCTATTTTGGGTTTCCAAAAGATTCCAATAAACCACAGGATAATTAAAAATTAGACATTATCTTTCTTACCTTCACGTTTTTTGATGGTAAACACCTTTTTATTGTCTCCATAGTGCTGCCCAGTTTCCACCAGTACAGTACTTAAGTGAATTTTGCTCTGGATGGTGGGATATATAAGATGTAAACGAATTGTTTGTATATGTTTTAGAATTCTTCAAAAGGGCCTGGCCATGGAAATGCATTGAATATTACTTAAATAACTAAAGTAACTTCCTCAGAATTATTATTCTATTCTGGTTAGGATACTATCTGCTCTGGTTTGTTAAAATTTCCCTTTAGAGTGGTTTTAATTTTGTTTCTGATAGGGTCCTAGGATTTATTGCCAAACACATCCTGCATCTGTTTTTCTTTGAATTACTCTCCTTGCAGTTTCTGATTCATACAGGGCCTTACAGGTTAGTGACAACCTGGCCATCACAACGCTGGGAAGGACAGGCCTACTTTTCAGAGGTGCTGATGTTTTCTGCACCTGAAGGTTTTCAAGAGATATCAATCTTCCTCACCACCGCCCTTGGCCCTCTTAATGGACTAAGCAGTTCCTCATGAAATTTCTGTAGGATATCTGTACCAACTTCTCAATATTGTTCCATCCTGAGTCTAAATTCCTGGCCTCAAGGTAATGTTAGATTTCTAGCTCCAGCTCCTATTTACATAAGGCCTATACTAAGGAACGGAACCCACAGACATCAGTGCGCTCTTCTTTCTCTGGATTTAATTTCTCTGTTACTTTCTGAAACATGCAGGCGTTCCTTTCTTTCTTTTAATCTCAGCTATGTGCTTTTAACTTTTTCAAAATTGACCCAGAATTTACATGTGTCTCCAGTAAGAGTACATTAAATTGAGCTTAGTCTGCTATTCTACTGGCATATTTGAGATCCAGATAATTTGCTACTTAACTGGATTCAATGACCTGTATATTTCAGGCATCTAAAACTCACCATGTTCCAAATTTCCCTCCTTATAGTTAGTAATTTTCTTGGGAATCTGGATGACATTAAATGGAATAAAGTTAGTGAGTGGCCCAGGAATGCCTGAAAGTTCGTTTGTCAGAGTGGCCAGGGAAAGTTAATCAAGGAAGAAAAGCAAATGAAAAACAGAATCACATTATTATGGCTGAGTTTACTCCCAGGATTCCATGCAGAGCTCTCTGTAGAGTTGGGCTGGGTTATAACTTATGCCAGAGCTCTATGTGGGGCTGACACCATCTCATGCCAAGCTCTCAGTTCTGGGCTAATGTCATCTCTGGTCCACTCTGTGGAGTGGAAACTTTGGAGGAATGGCCAATGTGTTCTGCGGGGTAGGAAGAGGGAAATTGTGAATGTGACTTTCTAAATTGTGGAGGAACTAACCACTGTAAATGTGCCTTGAACTATGTTGTTTAATTTGACCAGTCAGATCAATGACTTTCCCCTTGAATGAAATGCTGCTACGTATATGAGCAGAAAAACAAAACTGGTATAAGGAATAGATAGCTAGTGGGAAGCAGCTGCATAGCACAGGGAGATGTGCTTGGTGCTTTGTGACCACCTAGAGGGGTGGGATAGGGAGGGTGGGAGGGAGGGAGATGCAAGAGGGAAGAGATATGGGGACATATGTATAACTGATTTACTTTGTTATAAAGCAGGAACTAACACACCATTGTAAAGCAATTATACTCCAATAAAGATGTTAAAAAAAAACTGGTATAAGGAGATGGAGAGACTGGGAGTCTTATTTTCCCACCAATTAACTTTGCCTCTGACCA
Organism: Pseudorca crassidens; assembly: GCF_039906515.1. NCBI lineage: Eukaryota > Metazoa > Chordata > Mammalia > Artiodactyla > Delphinidae > Pseudorca > Pseudorca crassidens. The sequence continues at coordinate 155,015,663 of NC_090297.1, forward strand.
TGACCTTCCCTTTGAGTCTCCTAGATCTTGGGGATGATCGCAGCCCCTTGGGTTGGGTGACGGCAACCCCATCTTCACTAGAACCTCTATAGTTAACTTTGATTTTTCCCACTCCGTCTATCCATCCCATGTATGCAGTCAGACATTTGATCTTGAACTTTTCCTGACAAAATATGCTTGAATATAACCATTTCTTTTCACTCCCACTGCTACTGCTATTGTCACTTAACTATTGCCTTAACTAGGGCTTTATCTTTAAGTTCTTTATATAAATATATAAATATCTATATATAAATATAATACACAAATAAATAAAATATAATATTAATTCTGATGATTTTAAAGTCTTTTCTTGATAAAGACTTTTCCTGATAAAGATACACAATATCTTATATAAATATTTTTGTATTATCTGTTCTTTTCTTAGAATTTTAGTCATATGATTCTATCTCTTGGTTTGTCTAGAACTTTTTGATTGAATGCTGGCTATTTTATTTGGCTTTTTTTGTTTTTCTCAGTGTAAACATTGTTTTGCTTCAAAATATTTTATTCTACCTGGAAGTAGCAAATCTTCAAATTACAATTTTTTAAATGCTTTCAAATATCAATACTATAGGTGTCACAAAATCTAGAAAAATGACATTTAAAAATTAACTACTGCCACATGTGTCTCTATAAAACTTTTCCCCCACTCTTTTAGCTATATATTCTTTAACTGCCTCCTCATACGACAGTTTATGTATTTTCAAAATAAAATTTTAAGAAATAAACTTTGTAGTTTTTAGACATAGATTTCTTGTAACATGGTTGATTAGAATTTGCTTCTAGTTATTAATAGTTTAGAAAAGTTTATTTCAGCTTCACAATTTATTATTGATAATGTCACATTAATTTTCATTGTTAACTTTGAGAAAACCTCTATGGAGTACTTCCTCATAAATATTTACTATTATAAATGCATTACTGATTTCAGTACTGCTATAGGTTTGTGCATTACAGGAATTCTGATAAAATACTCATTCACACCATTCCATTACACACATTGTTGATGGAGTATATTCTTTTATTTATTTATTTATTTATTTATTTATTTTTGGCTGTGTTGGGTCTTCGTTGCTGTGCGCAGGCTCTCTCTACTTGCAGGGAGTGGGGGCTACTCTTCGTTGCGGTGCACAGGCTTCTCATTGCGGTGGCTTCTCTTGTTGCAGAGCACGGGCACTAGGCACGCAGGCTTCAGTAGTTGTGGCTCGCAGGCTCAGTAGTCGTGGCTCACGGGCTCTAGAGCGCAGGTTCCGTAGTTGTGGCACACCGGCTTAGTTGCTCCGTGGCATGTGGGATCTTCCTGGACCAGGGCTCGAACCCTTGTCCCCTGCATTGGCAGGTGGCTTCTTAACCACTGCGCCATCAGGGAAGCCCCTGGAGTATATTCTTGACAGAAGAAAATTTCCGTTTTGACTAAGCATTGATGAGAACTGAATCTTTGACTTATCTTTCACATGCCTGATGATTGAAATAATTTTCCACAGAATAGCTTCTGGTTTTGTACTTTTCAGTTCTTTTTATCTTCTTCAAACACACATGCTTTGAGAGCTGTGAAGTGCAAGACATGGCAATATTGTAAGGTGGTTTTTGTCCTTATGCTTCTGTGTCTTGTGCTAGTTAAGTCAGTAGAGTAGTCAGTATGAGTACTGGAAGTTATTCCTGTAATGAGATAGTATATAGTCAATTACATATGGCGTTGTCTGAAAATCACATAATAGCCTCACTTAAAACATCTCCTTAGGGCTTCCCTAGTGACACAGTGCTTGAGAGTCCACCTGCCGACGCAGGGGACACAGGTTCATGTCCCGGTCCGGGAAGATCCCACATGCCGTGGAGCGGCTAGCCCCGTGAGCCACGGCCGCGGAGCCTGTGCGTCCAGAGCCTGTGCTCCACAACGGGAGAGGCCACAACAGTGAGAGGCCCGCGTACCACAGAAAAAATAAAACCTCCTTAGCCAGATTTCAAAAAAGCCTGTGGTCATTCCAGTATGATCCAACATAGCGGAATATGATAGAAGGAAAATTGGCAAAGAAAGAGATGCTGGTCTTACCTGATGGAAGTTGAAATATCTCACTTTTGACAATTTTGCAAAAACCTATAATTCCATGAACTAATTTCTAGGGTTCTTCATAGGACCTAAAAAGGAACCCATAGAGTTGTGGAACAACAATAGAAGCTGCTGTGATGAGAAGCCCGGGCACCGCAACATAGTAGCCCCCGCTCGCCGCAACTAGAGAAAGTCTGCACGCAGCATTGAAGACCCAACGCAGCCAAAATAAAAATAAATAAATAAAGATAAATAAATTTATTTTAAAAAAAGTAATACTCAGGTTTGAGGCATGAGAAATATGATGAGGAGAAATTAGCTAATCCTTTCAGAACTTTTAAAATATCAAACTCAGTCTCTAAGATTTTAGCATTATATACAACATCGGTTACTTATTAGTGGTTTGGGAAGGCCAATTTAAAATTTTCTGATCTTACTGTATTGAAATTCACAGCCCTAATGTTTTCCACATTGACTATATGAATGATGAAGTAAAGTCAATCATGTATTTCCTTTCCAACTGGACAGAAAACAAAATTTTAAAAAGTGTTTGGACTACTGACTTTTGATTTCTTCTAAGGCAAGTGTATAGGTAATTTTTATTCCCTGATTAGGAGAAAAATGGTGGAAGAGGGCAGGGTTAAGAATTAAGATTTCAAGAGCATGAGAGGTAGATGGCCAACCAGAGTTCCTAAGTTTCGGTGCCTGTAACTGTTGCCGCTGCTTAAGCCTGCCAAAGCAGTGGTACGTCTGCTGCCCTCATATTTCCTACCTCTAGAAACATTCTTGCCAGTAGTGGCGGCAGGGGGACTCAATTACCCCCTTTTCTCACTCTCTCCAGAAGCTCCAGATGGCGTCTTCTGTGGGCAATGTGGCCGACAGCACAGAACCAACGAAACGTATGCTTTCCTTCCAAGGGTTAGCTGAGTTGGCACATCGAGAATATCAGGCAGGAGATTTTGAGGCAGCTGAGAGACACTGCATGCAGCTGTGGAGACAAGAGCCAGACAATACTGGAGTACTTTTATTACTTTCATCTCTACACTTCCAGTGTCGAAGGCTGGACAGATCTGCCCACTTTAGTATTCTGGCAATTAAACAGAACCCTCTTCTGGCAGAAGCCTATTCGAATTTGGGGAATGTGTACAAGGAAAGAGGGCAGTTGCAGGAAGCAACTGAGCATTACCGGCATGCATTGCATCTCAAACCAGATTTCATCAGTGGTTATATTAACCTGGCAGCTGCTTTGGTAGCAGCAGGCGACATGGAAGGGGCAGTACAAGCTTATGTCTCTGCTATTCAGTGCAATCCTGATTTGTACTGTGTTCGCAGTGACCTGGGGAACCTGCTCAAAGCCCTGGGTCGCTTGGAAGGAGCCAAGGCATGTTATTTGAAAGCAATGGAGATGCAACCGAACTTTGCAGTAGCTTGGAGTAATCTTGGCTGTGTTTTCAATGCACAAGGGGAGATTTGCCTTGCAATTCATCACTTTGAAAAGGCTGTCACCCTTGACCCCAATTTTCTGGATGCTTATATCAACTTAGGAAATGTCTTGAAAGAGGCACGGATTTTTCACAGAGCTGTGGCAGCTTACCTTTGTGCCCTAAGCTTGAGCCCAAATCATGCAGTGGTACATGCCAACCTGGCTTGTGTATACTATGAGCATAGGCCTGATAGATCTGGCAATAGACACCTACAGGCGAGCTATTGAATTGCAACCACATTTCCCTGATGCTTACCGCAACCTAGCCAACGCTCTGGAAGAGAAGGGCAGTGTTGCCGAAACAGAAGATTGTTATAATACAGCTCTGCGGCTGTGTCCCACCCATGCAGACTCTCTGAATAACCTAGCCAATATCAAAGGAGACCAGGGAAACATTGAAGAGGCAGTTCGCTTGTATTGTAAAGCATTAGAAGTCTTCCCAGAGTTTGCTGTTGCCCATTCAAATTTAGCAAGTGTATTGCAGAAGCAGGGAAAACTGCAGGAAGCTCTGATGCATTATAAGGAGGCTGTTCGAATCAGTCCTACCTTTGCTGATGCCTACTGTAACATGGGAAACACTCTAAAGGAGATGCAAGATGTTCAGGGAGCCTTGCAGTGTTATACTCGTGCCATTCAGATTAACCCTGCATTTGCAGATGCCCACAGCAATCTGGCTTCCATTCACAAGTATTCAGGGAATATTCCAGAGGCAATTGCTTCTTATCACACTGCTCTGAAGCTTGAACCTGATTTTCCCGACGCTTATTGTGATTTGGCTCATTGCCTGCAGATTGTCTGTGATTGGACAGACTATGATGAGCGAATGAAGAAGTTGGTCAGCATAGTGGCTGACCAGCTGGAGAAGAATAGGTTGCCTTCTGTGCAGCCTCATCATAGTATGCTGTATCCTCTTTCTCATGGCTTCAGGAAGGCTATTGCTGAGAGCCATGGGAACCTCTGCTTGGATGAGATCAATGTCCTTCATAAACCACCGTATGAACATCCAAAAGACTTGAAGCTCAGTGATGGTCGACTGCGTGTAGGATACATGAGTTCTGACTTTGGGAATCATCCTACTTCTCATCTTATGCAGTCTATTCCAGGCATGCACAATCCTGATAAATTTGAGGTATTCTGTTATGCCCTGAGCCCAGATGATGGCACAAACTTCTGAGCGAAGGTGATGGCAGAAGCCCATCATTTCATTGATCTTTCTCAGATTCCATGCAATGGGAAAGCAGCTGATCGCATCCATCAAGATGGTATACACATCCTTGTAAATATGAATGGTTATACCAGGGGTGCTCGAAATGAACTCTTTGCTCTCAGGCCAGCTCCTATTCAGGCAATGTGGCTGGGCTACCCTGGGACCAGTGGCGTGCTTTTCATGGATTATATCATCACTGATCAGGAAACTTCACCTGCTGAAGTTGCTGAGCAGTGTTCTGAGAAACTGGCTTATATGCCCCATACTTTCTTTATTGGTGATCATGCTAATATGTTCCCTCACCTGAAGAAGAAAGCAGTCATCGATTTTAAGTCCAATGGGCACATTTATGACAATCGGATTGTGCTGAATGGCATCGACCTCAAAGCATTTCTTGATAGTCTCCCAGATGTGCAAATTGTCAAGATGAAATGTCCTGATGGAGGAGACAATGCAGACAGCAGTAATACAGCTCTTAATATGCCTGTCATTCCTATGAATACTATTGCAGTTATTGAAATGATTAACAGAGGACAAATTCAGATAACAATTAATGGATTCAGTCTTAGCAATGGACTGGCAACTACCCAGATCAACATTAAGGCTGCCACTGGAGAGGAGGTTCCCTGTACCATTATTGTAACCACACGTCCTCAGTACGGGTTACCGGAAGATGCCATTGTGTACTGTAACTTCAATCAGTTATATAAAATTGACCCATCTACTTTGCAGATGTGGGCAAATATTCTGAAGCGTGTTCCCAATAGTGTACTGTGGCTGTTGCGTTTTCCAGCAGTAGGAGAACCTAATATTCAACAGTACGCACAAAATATGGGCCTTCCCCAGAACCGTATCATTTTTTCACCTGTTGCTCCTAAAGGGGAACATGTTCGGAGAGGCCAGCTGGCTGATGTCTGCTTGGACACTCCACTCTGTAATGGACACACCACAGGGATGGATGTCCTTTGGTCAGGGACACCCATGGTGACTATGCCAGGAGAGACTCTTGCTTCCCGAGTTGCAGCTTCCCAGCTCACTTGTTTAGGCTGTCTTGAGCTTATTGCTAAAAATAGACAAGAATATGAAGACATAGCTGTGAAACTGGGAACTGATCTAGAATACCTGAAGAAAATTCGTGGCAAAGTCTGGAAGCAGAGAACATCTAGCCCTCTGTTCAACACCAAACAATACACAATAGACCTAGAGCGGCTCTATCTACAGATGTGGGAGCATTATGCAGCTGGCAACAAACCTGATCACATGATTAAGCCTGTTGAAGTCACTGAGTCGGCCTAAATAATGACTGTGTGCACAGGAGAATTACCCCTGTACCTGAGCCTCAACCTTCTGGGGGAAAGGGAACTACTTTTTCCCTATCTGTACAATACCATGCTGCAGATGGGTGACAGACAATGATAAGAAATAGCACAGCCAGACTTGCTTCCTGCATGATCATGATAGGGAGAGACACAAGAGATGGGAAACTGCTGTTCCACAAGGAGTCTCCATAGAATTTTGCAGCAGCCAGGTGTCTGGAAGGTCTGGAAGGTAAGTCTGGAAGGTCTGATCTCCCTTGGTCTTCCATGGGATGGATGGTTAGTGTGGAAGGGAGATAGAGATTGCCCAGCCGTTCTGTGATGGATTGATTGAGTCTTCTGAATTAATATTTTTCTTTATATTTTGGGTATTGGAGCTTTTTAAAACGTTTGGTTTCAGGTATTTTTATTCATGTGAAGTGTATATGATTCTCTTGAGATAAGGTTTCAAGCTAAAATATTCCCTGTTTTAGTTTCTGAACTCTACAGATAAATGGGGACTTTGCTGGTGTAGTCTTTTTATAGGTTTTATAAACCACTTGAGGCTATATCAGTCATTTTAGTGTCTGACATAATGTTTGGAACTATTATTGCTTTGTTGGTTTATAGATGATGGCTTAAATTCTTTTCCTGGTCCATTTGCTTCTTCCCTTCCCCCCACTTTAAAAATTCTCCTGTAACTTGGCTAACAAAAAACCAAGTCTGATTCAAAACCTCCCAGACTGTTTCTCTTAAACACATCATCTGGTGCCAAATGAAGATTCTTAGGAGTAATTATTAATTACGAAGGGCACAGTTGTGGTACTGTCACTGATGATAATAATAATGGATTTTTGGCCTAGAGTTTTGACCTATTTCACCAGTGTTTTACCGTTGACTGCCCCTCTATGCTGCTTCCAAAAGTGATAGTGTGGGGTAAGATTTTTACTTTCATTTCTAAAGTTTTTTTTTTAAGTGAGTCCTGTTCTTCCTTTTTCTTTCAGCAGAAATAAAATCCCAGGTAAGTATAAGTATTCAAATATTTGATCAGTAAGTCACAGTTATCTCCAGTACATTAAATAAAATTCATCAAAAAACATGCTATAGGTAAAAAGCTCTGAAGGACCAGCTATGTATATGATAATTATGTTTCAGACCTTCTAGGGTGTTATATATAATAACTTGTCTTCTGGACGTGGTCTTGAAGTCTTTATGGATTCAGCCTCAGTAGTAGCGAACTGCACTGCTACTTGGTTTGGAGTACAAATTAGACTTTAGCCCTCCTGGAAGTTGAGTTTCTGGTATTGAAAACCATAGGAATGAAATTATTGTATTTCAACAAAGGATCGAGGGCTTGAGGCTTAAACAAGGCAACATATGTGTGGGAAGCAGTCAGCCTTGAGAGCAGGCTACGGACATGCCAGGCATGAGGCCGCTGCTCGAAGGGACTGTCCCTACTTGTTCCCCTCCTTGTTCCATTCCATGGGAGATAAATCACCAGGGCCCAGAAATCAGAAAGAATGTAAAATGAGACAAGCAAAGCTGTCTCCCCCCTGCACATGCAGGTTATTTTTGATGATTCTGGGCTTATGGGTTTCCTCCCAGGGAGGTTAACCTTGAGCCGAGACAGTCTGTAGATAATGTAAACCACCATCTGGCAACCTTCCTTTTTCTAGTCTATATAATCTGCCACTGTAGCATAATAAAATTTGCCTTGCAACCATCAGTTGTCTTGGTCCTTCTGACCCCATTCATCGGTGCTACTTCAGTTCCTTACCCCTTCCCTTCTGACCCTGGGCGGTGAAATCCTCTTTCTCCGGCTGGTCCGCGGCAAGTGGCACTCGAACAGGAAGCGTGAAGGCAATTAAAAGAAAAAGAAAGTGCAGGTAAGAGAACCCTTATGCAAAATATGTGTGGCCACCAGTAAAAGTGAAACTAATAGAGGCATAAGGCAATAGTCAGAAGTAAAATAAGATGGGGCAAAAGGCTCAAAGGAGTGTGAATTATTTGCTCAGGTTTTACTTTCCATGCTTAAAGCTCGGGGTAATAAAGTTTCTACCTTCACAGTTGACTGAATTTTTACAGCATATCCATGGTGTATCTCCCTGGTTTCCTGATGGCGGCTCTGTTGACATAGAAATCTGGCAGAAAGTTGGAGAAGATTTAAAAAATTATTATGAGGCTCGAGGGCCTACTCATACTCCCTTGCAGCGCACTGTACAAGGAGCAATAAAACGAGGAGAAGATCCTATTTTCTGTTGTCCCGTCATAGAAAGACCTGATCCTAATAATCCTCAACAAGCTACTAGGGAGCATCAGGCTCTCCCTTCTAAAGTTTTGAAAGATTGAAAATCTGCCTGTTCTCAATATGGGCCCACTGCTCCTTTTACTGCTGCTATGGTTGACAGGAGAAGCTCTTCCCCCGGCTGATTGGAAGTCTATTGCACGAGCTTGTTTAAATGGTGGAGATTATTTAATATGGAAGTTTGATTTTTATGAACGGGCTGCTGAACAAGCAGAAAAGAATGCTGCCCATAATATTGCAGTTGATTATCATATACTGATTGGGAAGGACAATATATTTCTTTACAAGATCAATTAACTTATCCCTTTGTTGCTTATCCTCAAATAAATCATTTGGCATTACAAGCCTGGAGGAAATGACCTTCTACACACAAAACTGAGGATCTTTCAACAATTAGACAGGGACCTGATGAACCATATGCTGATATTGTAGATAGGTTGTCACAGGCGGTGGGGAGACTCATTGTGGACGGACTCACTGGTACAATTGTAGTTAAGCAGCTTGCTTTTGAGAATGCTAATAATGCGTCTCAGGCTGCGATTCGACCTTGGAGAAAACAGGGAACATTGGAGGATTATATTCGCCTTTGTGCAGACATTGGGCCTGCTTATATACAGGGTGCTGCTATGGCTGCAGCATTAACTAAAGTGGGGTTTAAAAACAATCAAAAGAAAACAAAGACTTGTTTTAAATGCGGAAAGGCAGGTCATTTTGCTAGAGAATGTAGATCTTTTAATTCTAACCCTAGTCCTTCCTTCCCTACTCAGAAACCTCCAGATGGTCAGAAAATCCCTGGTTTATGCCCTAAATGCAATAGGGGAAAACACTGGGCACAAGATTGTTGCTCAGTGGCCCACAATGATGGGACACCACTGTCAGGAAACTCCTCCCGGGGCCTTCCCCGGCCCCAACAAATAATAAGGGCAGTGTCTGTGTATCCTCCTCAAATTATCAATCAGACGTTAACCAAAAACAAAAACATACAATATCCTTGCTCTCCAGAGCAACACCAGGAAGCGCAGGACTGGAGCTCAGTACCTCCGCCCGCTATGTATTAACTCCTGAAATGGGTCCTCAGGCCCTCTCTATGGGCATCTATGGACCTTTACCCAAGGGTTTGATGGGACTATTATTGGGAAGAAGTAGTGTCACCATGAAAGGTTTAACTATTATACCAGGAGTCATAGATTCTGACTATGAAGGAGAAATAAAAGTCATGGCACAAACTATTAAAAACATAATAACTATTTCTTCTGGTGATAAAATTGCACAATTGCTACTTTTGCCCTTTGTACCTCATGGACAAATTTTACAACATCAAAAGAGAGAAACAAAGGCTTTGGATCATCTAATGCTGCCTACTGGATTCAGAAGATAGGGAAAGAACGTCCAGAAATGAAATGAACCATTAATGGAAAGGTTTTTTCAGGTTTGTTAGACACTGGAGCTGATGTCTCTGTTATGACGCAGGTACACTGGCCTAAACATTGGCCCATTAGTCCTACTATTACAGAACTTCAAGGAATAGGACAAAGTTCTTCTCCTATGCAAAGCAGTCAGTTATTATTATGGCAAGATAGTGAGGGCCATTCAGGATACTTCCAGCCTTATGTTTTGCCTGGGCTGCCTTTAAACCTCTGGGGCCGAGATATATTAAAAGAAATGGGAGTATTACTTTATAGTCCAAATTCCCAAGTCTCTAATATGTTGTTGGATCAAGGATTTCTTCCCACAAAAGGGCTGGGAACAAATCAACAAGGAACTGTCTATCCTATTGATGTGAAAATAAAAAATGATAGACAAGGTTTGGGTTTTTCTTAGGGGCCTTGGATTCTCCTCCACTCACTGCTGATCCAATTACTTGGCTGACTGATGACCCTGTATGGGTGGACCAATGGCCCCTCACAAAGGAGAAATTAGAAGCTGCAGAACAATTAGTACTGGAACAATTAGGGCATTTAGAAATTTCCTGTAGTCCTTGGAATACTCCTATTTTTATTATCAAGAAAAAATCTGGAAAGTATAGGTTATTACAGGATCTAAGAGCTGTTAATAAAACTATGCTAACAATGGGAGCTCTTCAACCAGGCCTACCCTCTCCAACAGCCATACCACACAATTATCACCTTTTAGTTATAGATTTAAAAGATTGTTTTTTCACTATTCCTTTGTTTCCTGAAGATAGAAAACATTTTGCTTTTAGCTTGCCTTCCTTAAATTTTAAAGAACCCATGAGGAGATTTCAATGGAAAGTATTGCCTCAGGGCATGGCAAATAGTCCTACATTATGCCAAAAATATGTGGCTCAGGCCTTGACTCCTGTGAGAAAAAGGTTTCCATTGTTATATCTCATACATTATATGGTTGATATACTTTTAGCCACTGATAATATTTCTTTATTAGAGACTGCTTTTCAATTCTTACAACAGTCCTTACAATCATTTGGCTTGGTCATTGCCTCAAAAAAAATTCAAAGACAATCTCCATTTTTATATTTGGGGAAATATATTGATAACACTACTATTAGGCCTCAAAACCTGCAAATTCGAGTTGATAATTTAAAAACATTAAATGATTTTCAAAAATTACTTGGAGATATTAATTGGCTAAGGCCTTCCTTAAAACTTACTACTGCTCAATTACAGCCTTTGTTTGATATTCTTAAAGGTGACTCAGATCCTTCTTCTTCACGCTCTATGACTCCAGAAGGGTTTCAAGCTTTACAAATAGTCAATAGATCTATCAGTTCTACACAATTAACTAGAATTCATACTCACCTTCCAATTTTCTTAATAATTTGTCCAACTCCTCATGTGCCTACTGCCGTCTTATGGCAAACTGTTGGAATTATTGAATAGATTCATATGAAAACTACACCCTCTAAAGTTATTAACCCTTATTATGAACTTATTAGTAATTTAATAATGCAAGGTAGAACTAGATGCTTACAACCTATAAGTATAGAACCTTCTCAAATTATTATCCCTTATTCAGTTAGTCAACAAAATTGGCTTTTTCAACATAGTAATGAATGGGGTCTTGCTCTTGCAGGATTTTCAGGTACCTTGGAATGCCATTACCCTGCTGATAAATTGATCCAATTCAGCAAACTTAACTCATATCTTTCCTTCTATAATTAGGCAACAGCCTGTTCCTCATGTACCTTTGGTTTTTACAGACGGTTCTTCTTCAAGAGTGGCTACTGTAATCTTTGATGACGGAACAAAACTCATTAAAGAAACTTCCTTGACTTCAGCTTAACGTGTTGAACTGTTTGCTGTCATTATGGCTTTTAAACATTTGCCTTCTATATCTTTTAATTTGTTTTCTGATAGTAAATATCTTATTAGCTTATTATTTCTTCTGGAGACTGCGACCATAGGACATACTAATGACCCTGAATTATCATCCTCTTTTCGTTTGCTTCAACAGCTTATTCGTTCCCACGATGGTTCTGTTGCAGGTCTGTATATCCGTGCTCATTCTAACTTGCCTGGTCCATTGGCTAAACTTAATGCGACTGCAGATGTTTTAACTCGATCTAAATGTGATCTTTATCCTGTACATTTTCCTCCCAAGAATAGAGTTGAAGTTACTCCTCCTTCTCAATCTCTTTTCCCTAAAGCAGGACATGTCCCAATTTACTGTACTCCTCCTTTCCGTTTGTCATGCTGTCAAGAATGGCTAATGTACTGCATTCATTATCTTCATACTGTTGATACTCATGGTCCATGTCCTGGACACCCTCATATTATGGTAAGTTATGATCAAACTGCTTCACAAGCAGCACAGCAATTGCACACTTTACACCATCAGTCGGCGGCTACATTACACACACAATTTTCCCTTACTCGTGAAGCCGCCTGACAAATTGTTAAGCAATGCCCACAATGCTTACCTCACCTTCCTGTTCCACATTATGTTGTTAATCCTCGTGGATTATTACCTAGACATTTATGGCAAATGGATGTTACTCATATCCCGTCTTTTGGGAAATTACAGTTTGTTCATGTCACTATCGATACTTATTCTGGTTTCCTCTGTGCTACAGCACAGACCGGAGAAGCTACTAAACATGTTATCACTCATTTATTACACTGTTTTGCTTTCATGAACCTTCCCAAAATTATTAAAACAGATAATGGGCCCGCTTACTCTAGTGCTGCTTTTGCAACATTTTGTAATTCATTACAAATTACCCATATTACAGGCATTCCATATAACCCTCAAGGACAAGGTATTATAGAACGTGCAAATAGATCTTTAAAGCTAACTATTGAAAAAATAAAAAGGGGGGAATTGTATAGAACAACACCACATAACCTTATAAATCATGTTCTGTTTATTTTAAATTTTCTCACTGTTGACAAATTTGGCTGCTCTGCAGGGGAAAGGTTGGTGGCTGAGCCAAGATTGGCTTCTCAATCTCCGGAGATCCTCTGGAAAGATCCGTTAACCAGCACTTGGCGTGGTCCTGATCCTATGTTGATTTGGGGACGTGGTCACGTGTGTATCTTTCCCAGATCAGCGCCTGGACCTCGCTGGCTTCCTGAGCACTTAGTCAAGCAAATAGATGACTCACCACAGCTCACAACTAGTTCAGAAGATGAAGAAGCTCTGCATCTCTCCCGAAAATTTGACAGTGTTGATTCAGAAAGAGAAGAAGAAGAGGAGACCACTTGCCAGGACGACTCAAAGGAGTGATGTTCCAACTTGGGGACAAATTAAACAATTGGTTTCACTAGCTCAAGAGTTAGTGAAACAACAGAATAATCCTGTTACACCTGTAACTTTATTTTTGGCTACGTTGGCAACCATTTCATGTGTTCCCTCTGTTAATGCAGCAACTTACTGGGCCTATGTACCTGATCCTCCACCATTACAACCCATATCTTGGTCTGAAGCAGAGTTTCCTGTATTTTACAATGATAACTGTTTATGGGCCTCTTATTGGGAATATAAAACAAATCAATATGTCTGTAAATTATACTAACTGGTTTAGTACCCAACCTGTCTGTCTTAGCCCATTGAATCTGGAAACTGGATGTGTAAAGGCTATTAGTTATGAGCATACAGATGTTTATGAGGGAACGGATCAATCAATTAGTTTGTCAGGCTCTCCAGGCATCCTTCGTTTTACAGGAACCAACATTACTCTTATATGCCCGGCTACCAGCTGACGAGAGGATCTTAAGGATACCGTCATTTGGTATAAAATGGGCAACCTATTAATATTAGAGGTCAAATCTCATACGCCTCACCACTTAGGGATTCCGCTATTACTATAGCCAAGGTTACAGGTGAAGATTCAGGAAATTATTTCTGTATGAAGTGTTTACTTGGAGGACAAGGGATACTTATAGCTGGACATAAGGTTACTATTCTTAACAGAAAATCAAAAAATCAATTTCCTCCTTTTATGACCGTTAACTTTCCTGGATCCACTTTTAACCAAATATGGTGTACTATAGATTATACCAAGAGGTCAATTCTTTTTTTTTTTTTTTTTAAGAGGTCAATTCTTATCTCTTCTATTCCCATCATAGATAGGTTTATCCCATTTCAAAAGAACCGAGATATATGGAAACTAGCTCTAACTTATTCCAATACACCTGTTATAACTTGTGCTGTTTGGTTCTATTAACATTGGTAATTCTTCCAAAGGAGGATATAATATTAGCTGTGTTAATTGTATTTTTAGCAGTTGTATGTTCCCTTCTGCAGGAATGCAATCTGTGCTTATACTAAAGCAACCCATATATGTTATGGTGCCTGTACATCTGAGAGAACCTTGGTATGAAGATACTGGAGTACAGGCATGGGTGGAACTCTCTAAAGCCTTGCAGAGAAGGAGACGCTTTCTTGGGTGGCTAATAGTAAGTTTACTTGCCTCGGCTGCTCTGTCTGCTACCGCGGCTACTGCCGGTCTTGCTCTTTCACAGAGTATTAATCATGCTCACTTTGCTAATCGGTTATCTCAAAATACCAGTCTTGCTTTATCTTTACAAAGTCACATAGATTTACAGATTAGTAACAAGTTAGATGAATTTAAAAACGCAATTTTGGGGATTGGAGATCAGATGGCAGCATTAAAATTGAGGATGCGTTTAGCTTGTCATGCAACGTATACATGGATTTGTGTTACTCCTTAAAAGTACAATGACTGTATTTGGGAATGGGAAAAAGTAAAAATGCATCTGCTGAGTGTTTGGTCAGATAATAATATTAGCCTTGATCTTAAGAAATTAAATGCTGAAATTCAGGATATACAAAATGCACATCTTGATTTTATTTCACCAGAAGATGTAATTCAAACTTTACTGGATCATTTAAAGTGGTTAAACCCTCAGTCTTGGATTACTGGAAGGTTGTCAGGATTTATTACCCTGGCCATAATTTGCCTATTGTTGATAATAATCTTCTCATGTCTGTTTCATATCCTCATGCAACAGTATACTACTCTAGGCACTAAACTACATGGAATTATTTTGCAGCAAAAGTTAAAAAGTAAAAAAGGGGGACCTGTGGGAAGCAGTCAGCCTTGAGAGCAGGCTACAGACATGCCAGGCATGCGGCCGCTGCTCGAAGAGACTGTCCCTACTTGTTCCCCTCCTTGTTCCATTCCATGGGAGATAAATCACCAGGGCCCAGAAATCAGAAAGAATGTAAAATGAGACAAGCAAAGCTGTCTCCCCCCTGCACATCCAGGTTATTTTTGATGATTCTGGGTTTATGGGTTTCCTCCCAGGGAGGTTAACCTTGAGCCGAGACAGTCTGTAGATAATGTAAACCACCATCTGGCAACCTTCCTTTTTCTAGTCTATATAATCTGCCACTGTAGCATAATAAAATTTGCCTTGCAACCATCAGTTGTCTTGGTCCTTCTGACCCCATTCATCGGTGCTACTTCAGTTCCTTACCCCTTCCCTTCTGACCCTGGGCGGTGAAATCCTCTTTCTCCGGCTGGTCTGCAGCACACATGAATATATGTTTTTGTCTTGCTGTACTGCACATATGCTGTCTAGTAACAGATATATTGTCTGCTAGTAGTGTTCTAGATTATGTCTTTCCAAAGCGCTGAGGCAGTGCACCTATTCTGTAGTTGCAGCTGATGCCTGAATGTATCCTAGCTGACAAATTATTGATTAATAAGAACTTGAATTTCTGAAAGATTTGTACTGTTAACCAAAATCTGAGCAAGGAGTCTCAAATGTAATTCTTAACCAGAATTACATGTTAATGAACCATTTAACAGTGTAAATCAAGGAACATCAGTATAAGGATTTCTTTTAATTTATTTTTTACCTGCTTGAAATATCAGTTAAAGTTTGCCAGCTTGGTTGCAGATGAACGGACGTTTGAAGTTCACCAAACTACTTAATGTGGAATAGGATAATAGACTTCCAGCGCCCTCAAGGCTGTGACCTTGCAGCCATTTTACATAGCACATCCTCCTCCTATAGGGATGAACCTTTCCCTGGCCCAAAAAGTAGCAGCTCTGTTGAAGCTTTGCTTATTGTAACAGGCTTTTGTTTCCAGGTTACATGTCTGTGGAAGACTTAATTCTGAATAGAGATATAGATATTACTGGAAACTAATTGTTTTTTCTATTATACCCTGCTTTATCAAAGAAGTAAAACATTTAAATTGTGCTACAGAAATTAAAATGTTGTCTTGCAATCTTTAAACAATAAATGAATGAATTGCCCTTAAAAAAAAAAGAATTAAGCAGTTAAGCTGTTGGTCCCACATCAGACAAATTATCCTTATACCTCCTGTCAATATTGTTAAGAGAGACTGTTATTTTATTAATCCTTATGATCCCGTGATTCTTTCTTTCATGTTTCAGGGCACAGCAGGTGAGAGAATGGATTTGTTAAGCTGGGTGGGTTTATCCTTCTTTTATGCGTTCATTCAATTTTTTGTACACACAGGGCAATAGAAGCTGCTAAAGCAATCATTGCTATTCTGCAAAACAACAAGGCACAGAAGCAGATGTCTTATTTCTGAGATTTCTCCCCCCAGGATTATTATGATTAAAGATCCTTTCCCCCCACTCCCTGGAGAGGACAAGGGGCTGCTCGGTGGAGGTTTTTTAATGACTTGGGGAAAGGCTCAAATATCCCCCCATTATGGTAATCCACCCCAGGGGCAAACCACACAAGAATATTATGTATTTTATTTTTCTATCCTTGCAAAGGTAATACTCAGCTCATTAGAATATGAAAACTATACTGTCAAATTTCAGAATTACATGGATGAAGAAAATCACCAAAGTGGCATCATATCATGTGTGTTATAGTTGTATTTACTATATTGACTATATTAACTATGTTAACAATATACTGTATAACTATATATTGAAAAGGCAAAATGCTGTAACTTATTTCAGAGAAAATAATTATGTTGGCAAACCCCAAATTGTACATTGTAGACAGGTCCTAGGAAAAGAAGATTTAATTCATAGTGGACAAGAGGTTAGCTTCTGTTTTCGGCCATGTGCTATTTCAAGAATTAAACGTCATGAATAATACAGGATATAAGAGCAATAGTCTAAAGACGGAAAAGCACATTTTGATTAGGAAAGAGAATTTAAGGCTTAAGTCATTTTTTTTTAAGGAAAAGTGCCTTATTACTATGAGATAAGAAAATTGTTTCCTTCTTTTCTTCCTTGCTTTCTTCTTCTTTTTTTTAACCTTTTTAATTTTGGATATTTGACCTCTAAGCTGAGATGACTGAAAATGCCTCCTCTGGGCGTCAACCTTTTTGAAAGACTTTTTCCCCCTCCCTAAGGGCTGTTTGTCTCTTGGAGGCATTGTCTACATTACTCACCAAGAGGCAAGCATTGGTCCTTGCGCTAAATGCTGACATCTCCTGATAAGAGGGAAGCTGCAAAGTAGAAGAAGGTCAATATGTTGACATTGGTCTCAAGCACATTGATGTACATTTGTGTATTGGGGAAGGGGAGTGAAGCTTGACAGTGGGCCAGTGGGGAGGGGTAAATATTTTGTGATGCTGTCTGCCTATGGGCTTATAAAGTTTACAGCTGCATTAGGAGGACAAGCATTACCATTAGCATGAAAAGTAGGGCAGACCTCAGTTGCAAAAGCTTCTAGCCATACACATAGGGCAATACGTAAATGATACACCTTATTGCATTCACCTATTCACCCTCCCCTGTTCACACTAATTGGAAATTTCAATCCATTTCAGAGAAGTAACACAACTATCAGTCATTTTCCCTGGCACGAATCTTCCAGGAGGAAGAAAATGGAATACACCTAGCAACAGAGCTCACGCACTAGTCCATGTGTCTTAGATTTAATATCTCATCACTAGCTGGATTGAAGCCAAGAGGTGGTTCACAAAGTTGCTGCACATTAGAATCACCTGGGGAACTCTGAGACCTCCCCGTGCCCAGGCTCCTCCCTAGACCTACTGAATCAAAATCTCTGGGGCTGGGACCCAGACAACAATGTTTCTCTTAAAAGCTCTTTAGGTAATTCAAACGAGCAGAAAAACTTGAGAACCAGCCCAATAACGGGAACAAACTTATTTCACACAGATAAAGTGGGGCAATTCATATGTTAAAAGAACATGAATATATATATATATAGGTATATATATATACCTATATATATATTTCTTTTTTTCTCTTTATTCTGTTTGTGTTTCAAATAGGCTTTTTGTTTTTCTTCTGCAAAAAGCGTTATTGTTTCCATTTGGTCCAAGGCTTGGGAGAGGGTTCTAGGGCAGTTACAAAGCTGCCTAGTCGCTGCAGAGCGGGGCATCAAGCAGAAGCTCTGACGCCAGAGGGGTTCCTCAGAGGCCGCTGGACTTCAGAGACTCCTGTTTGTGCTCGAGGGTGAGCCTTTCAAAGAGATACTCGCCCAGCACAGCCTGCGGACCAGCCAGCCTGCAGAGGTTGGTCAGGTGGTCACCCATCTTCTTGATGAGTTTCACCTGCTCCTCCAGGAAGTGGCTCTCCAGGAAGTCACAGAGGTGGGAGTCTCCGCGGGCGGAACCCAGGGTGCGCAGACCCGATAGTGCCTGGTTCAGGTCTTTCTCCCTAAGAATGGCGGCTTCCACAGCGTCCTGGGTTTTACCCCACTCATCTTGAGAAGGCTTCCGCGCATCCTGGAAGAGGGCGCGGCCACAGCACTGGTTTTGCATTTTCAAGAGACGCTGGGCGCCCTCACACTTCTCCTCAGCCAGTTGGCGAAAAATGTGGCCCACACTGTCCAGAGTTCCATTGTTGCTGTCGAAATAGAAGCTCAGAGAGAGGTAAGTGTCCCCAGATGCATGTTAAACAGGCAGTGGACGGCGGCCTCCACCTCGATGGAATAATTCTGAAGAACCTGGGAACTCGTGGTTGATCAGTGATAAGGAACTAAGCTCAAAAACCGGTGTTGGCCTGTCCTGGAGGCTGAGGATAGCTGAGTGGCTGATTCCAAAGGTTGCGACAGGAAGAAAGGTTGGAGGGTGGTCGGGGGCTGGAGCAAGGAGTGTCCCTGGGTCTGTTCATTCCAAACACTGTTGAAGCAAAAGACAGAACTGCAGCACTGCTGAGCGCACTGCCTCAAATAGGCTTTGATATAAATGAACAAGAAGTCCAAGCAAGGACAAAACTTACCCTTCCCCCCACCAAAATAGCTGGCGATACTAGAATCTAGACCTGGGAAGGGATTCTTCCATTACTTTCTTAACATTCCAAGCCACTAGAGCAGTGGTTCTCAAAGTATGGTCACCTTGTAACCAAGCAGAACCCTATGGGGCCTTCCTAGGACAGACCCATCGCCCATATCCTCTGCTGTAGTTCCTCTCTGAAGTACTCAGATAATAGTATCTCAGGCATGTTTCTTGAGTTTTAAGAT
This sequence comes from Pseudorca crassidens, assembly GCF_039906515.1. Classification (NCBI taxonomy): domain Eukaryota; kingdom Metazoa; phylum Chordata; class Mammalia; order Artiodactyla; family Delphinidae; genus Pseudorca; species Pseudorca crassidens. The sequence goes on from NC_090297.1 coordinate 155,034,916, forward strand.
GCTAAAAACCACCACCCAATGGAAGAAATTAACTCCTTGATGATCGTGAGCACATAGCGCCCAGACCTTCTGGCACCTAAGGATGGATAATGTTACCTGCCCTGTGGCCTCAACATCAACCAATCAGAGGATTGTGCATGAGCTGATCACATTCCCTGGGACGCCCCTCCCTCACCTGGCCTTTAAAAATGCTTTGCTGAAATCCTTTGGAGATTTCAGGGTGTTTTGGAACATGGGCCACCCCTCTCCTTGCTCGATCCTGCAATAAACCTTTCTCTGCTCCAGACTCCAACCTTTAGGTTTGTTTGGCCTCACTGTGCTTCAGACACATGAACCTGTATTCGGTAACAACCTGACCAGCTTTACCAGCATCCCCTGATAATGTGTCAGATATTCAAGTTTTAGGGCCCTGTCCCAGCCCTATGGAATCAGCAACTCTGGTGGGGCTCAGTGATCTCTGTTATAACAGGCCCTCCAGATGATTTTTATTCACCTTAAAGTTTGAAAATATCTGCATTGTCAGCTGGCCAAAGCATCCACCAGCAGGTGAAGGGGAGTGGCGCCTGGAAAAGATAGGGACCAGCCAAGGCAAGTACAGCAGCATTTGCCGTGGTAGTAACGGAGAATGCCTTTTCTCCACTGGTTGGCACAGCCTAGGATCTGGGAGCAGTGGCAGGGTTATTTAGGATGCTTTACATTTCAGTGTAGAGTGACCGCTGTCCTGGTTTGCCAGGGACTTCCCCTGTGTGAGCACTTAAAATCTCATCCTGGCAAACCCCTTAGCCCTGGGTTTGAAAAACTTAGGGAATAACATGAAATGTAGGGGAAACATGATCTAGGTTTTGGGCAAGTCACAAGTGCTAATTAAAGCTAAGCAAGTATGGACAACATCTAGCGTTCTTTAGCCCTTTGCGGGGAGGTAAATCTGATTGGGTGAAAGGACTTATTGTTAAGAGATCTTTGTAGAAACATCCCCTTCTGCTTAGTCCACTGGTTCTCAGTTCTGGCTAGACATTGGCATCGTCTGAGGAGATTTAAAATGATTTTATTGGTCTAGGATGACCAACCGTCAGTGTGAGGGTTTTTTAAAAGTGCTTCAGATGATTCTAATGCGCAACCAAATTTAGGTGCCACTGCTTAAGCTTTTGAACCGCTGCTACATATTTTCACCTCATCTTCCTATGAGAATATCCAACTGTAGTTGAGGTTTGTTTTTTTTTCTTTTTCTTTTTTTAACTGTCTTATTATAAGATTAACTGTCTTAAATAAGGTTGAAGGTACAGAAAATCTTGCTAGTCCATCTGGTATAGCTGGATACTTAGAATAATATCGTTAAGATATATACCATTTAAATATTGTGACTGGCCTTTTTTTTTGAAATCAACATATGCATTGAATTAGTATGATCTCTTTTGAGGTCGTCATGTTGGGGAGCTATACCTCTAATCTGCTGCCATTGCTAAATATCTGGACACCTCTTATTAGGAATTGCTTTTAAAAATCTTTAGGGATTAAAACCAAGATTGCTGTATTATTTTTACTGGGACCACAAAAACCTCACAGAGTTCCCCCGCTGTACCTTCTACCCCCACTCTAACCCTTGGCAACTTCTAATCTGTTCTCCGTCTCCACAGTTTTGTTATTTTAAGAATAATATGTAAACATAATCATGAATTACTTAATCTTCGGAGATTGGCTTTTCAAAATTTTTCCCTCGGCATCATTCCCCTGAAGTTCATTTCAATTTTTGCATATATTAATAATTTGTTCCTTTTTGTTCGGTAGTATTCTATCATAAGATTTTATCACAATTTGTTTCAACATTCATCCACTGAAAGACATTTGGGTAGTTGCCAGTTTTTGGCTATTATAAATAAAACTGCTATGAACATTTATGTGTAAGTTTCTGTGGGAACTTAATTAAGTTTTTGTTTCTTTTGGATAAATGCTCAAGAGTACAATTACTGCATTGTAGGGTGAATCTACTTTTAGGATTAAAAGAGACTGTCAAGCTGTTTCTCAGAGTGGCTAAACCATTTTATTTTCCCACCAGTGATGTGATATAATTTTTCTACGTACTCACCAGCATTTGATGTTGTCACTATACTTTAATTTTAGTTGTTCTCTGACATCTCATTATGGTCTTAATTTGCATTTCCCTAATGGCTAATGATATTGAGCATCTTTTCATGTGCTTCTTTGCCATGTGTATATTCTTTTCCATGAAATGTCTGTTCCTGTCTTCTGCCTATTTTCTAGTTGGATTTTTTTAAGTTGTTTGGAGAGTTCTTTGTATATTATAGATACAAGTCATTTGTCTCATATGGGATTTTCAAATATGTTTTCTCACTGTGTAATTTGAGTTTTCATCCACTTAAAAGGATCTTCTATGAAGCATTTTTAACTCATTTTGATGAGATCCAATTTATCAGTTTTTGCTTTTATTGATCATACTTTTGGTGTCAAGTCTAAGAATTATTCCCCTAGTTCTAGATGCCAAACATTTTCTCCTATTTGTTTTTCTAAAAATGTCCTGCTTTTATATTTAAGATTATGATCCACTTTGATTTAATTTTTGTGTAAGGTGTGGAGGTTAAGGTTCATTTTTTGTTTGTTTTTGTCGAGGGATGTCCAACTGTTTCAGTACCATTTTTTGAAGTCTATTCTTCCTTGATAGCTTTTGCACTGCTGTCAAAAACAAGTTAAATGTATTTATGTCAGTCTATTTCTGGGTTCTCTATTCCATTCCATTGATCTATGTATCTACCCTCCATCATTACTGCAAAATCTTGAAATTGGGTAGATTAATTCCTCCCATTTTAATCTTCCTTTACAAATTATTTTAGCTATTCTTCAGCCTCTTCTTACCACATAAATCTTAGAATAAGCTTGTCTATATCCACAAAAACCTTGAGGGCATTTTAAGAGTAATTGTGTTAAGCTTCTTGTCTTGGGGAGAATTGACATCTTTATTATGTTGTGTTTTCTAATCCATAAACAAGGTATGTCTCCCTATTTGTTTGGGACTTTTTAATTTTTCTTCATCAGCATTTTGCAATTTTCAGTATAGAGGTCCTATAAATGTCTTATTGGGCTTATATTTAAGTATTTATTTAAGTCAGTTGTAAATGGCATCACATATTTTTATTTAAGCTTCTACACATTTGTTATTAATATATAATTTGATAAAATTGTGGTGATCTTGTACTCTAAATCATTTACAAACTAATATTATTTCTCAAGCTTTTTGTGAATTCCTTGGTATTTTCTCCATTTAGATTATCATCTCATCTTCAGATACAACTTTACTTCTCCTTATGCAATATAATAGGATATATTACTATTCAACATTCAGTAGGATATGTTCCTTCCTATTCAACATAGTAGGAATAGTCCTTTTATCTTTTAAATAAACTTTTTAAAACTTTAACTTTTAAATTTATGTATTTATTTATTTTTGCTTTATTTTCTTACTAGAACCTCCAGTAATATATTTAATAAAAGTGGTGAGAGCAGATATCGGTGCCTTGTTTCTGATCTTACAGAGAAAGCATCCAGTCTTTCACAGTTAAATATAATGTCGGTATAGGTTGTTTGTAGATCATCTTTATGAGTTTCAGTATGTTCCTTTTCTATTCCTAGTTTGCTTGAAGTTTTTTTTCTTCTTTTTTTAAAATCATGAATGGGATTGGATTTGGTCAAATGCTTTCTCTGCATTAATGGATAGGATCACATGACTTTTCCCCCTTAATCTATTAGATATGGTGGATTACATTGTTTAATTTTCAAATATTTAACCAACTTTGCATAACTGGAATAAATACCACTTGGTCATGGTATACTATTCTTTTTATATATTTCTGGATTTAATTTGCTAATATTTGGCTGAGGATTTTTACAGCCAATTTCATAAAAAATATTGGTCTGTAGTTTTCTTCTTTCTATACTATCCCTGTCTGGTTTTGGTATCAAGGTAATACTGGCTTCATAAAATTAATTAGGAACTGTTCCCTCTACTTCTGTTTTTTATCAAATCATGTAAAGTTGGTGTTAATTCTTTAAGTCTTGGGTAAAAGTGAAACATCTAAGCCTGAATATTTCTTTTGGGAGTTTTTAAATGAAAAATCCATGTTTCTAATGGTTACAGGAAAATTGAGATTATCTATTTCATCTTGGCTGAGTTTTGGTAGTTTTGGGTGTAGAAGCATTGGCCCATTTCATCTACATTTTTGAATTTGTAGTGTAGACTTGTTCATAATAACTTGTCCCTCATTAACCTGCAGGATATGTCATGGTATCCCTGGTTGCATTTCTGATATCTGTGATTTGTACCATCTCTCTTTTTATCTTTATCAGTCTTGCTAGATCTTTATTGATTAGATTGTTTATTTCAAAGAACCAGCCTTTTGTTTCATTGATTCCCCCCCATTTTCCTGTTTTCAGTTTCATGGATTTCTGTTTCATCTTTATTATTTCCTTCTTTCTGCTTGTTTAGTGTTTTTCCCTCTTCCTTTTTTACTATTTTAATATAGAAAATTAGATTATTGCTTTGAATTATTTTCTTTCCCAATTTAGTGCTATGAACTTCCCTTTCAGCATTGCTTTCACTTCATTCCGCAAACTTTGATCTGTTATATCTCCATTTTCTTTTATTATATGCATTTAAAAATTTTTCCTTGATGCTGTCTTTTTTACCCATGAGTTATTTGGAATTGTGATGTTTAGTTTTCATGTGATTGAAGATTTTCCTGTTGTCTTTCTCTTATTGATTTCTAGTCTGATTCCATTATGGCTACAGAACATACTCTCTATGATTTTAATTCTTTTAAATCTGCTAATGTTTTTTTATCGCCCAGTATATGGTATATGAGTGAATGTTCCATGGACACTTGAATATGTATTCTGTTCTTATTGAGGGTGTTCTTTAAATGTCAGTTATATCCTGCTGATTGATGCTGTTTTCAGTTCTTCCATATCCTTGCTGATTTTTCTCTCTGGTAGTTCTATAAATTGCTGTGTTGAAGTCTCAAATAATAATTGTGGATTTAAAACTTTCTCCTTTAACCTTTTTCAGTATTTGCTTCATGTATTTTGAAGTTCTGTTGTTTGGTGCACACACATTTACTATCACTAGGTCATCTAGGTGGATTATTCCTGTTATCTTTATGTAATGACCCTCTTTGCCCCTAATTATTTCCTTTGCTCTGAATTCTACTTTATCTGATGTTAATATAGCCATTCCTGCTTTTTCTGATTAATGTTCACATGATATATCATTTTCATCCTTTTACGTTGAACTACCTATATCATGATGTTTAAAGTAAGCTTCTTATAGACAGTATATAGTTGGACCATGCTTGCGATTTTTTAATCTACTCTTCCAATCTCTGTCTTTGACTTGGTTATTTAGATCATTTACAGTAAATGTAATTATTGCCATGTCAAAGATTTGGTCTACCGTGTTATTTTTTGTTTTGTCTTTTACCTTAGTTTCTCAATCCTGTGTTTCTCTTATTTTGCCTTCTTATGGGTTTTACTTAAACATTTTTTAATAAGTCCATTTTAATTTAATTTATTTAGAATCATTTGTGTATACTGTTTGTATAGTTTTCTTAGTGGTTGCTTTTGGCATTACACTATATGTATGTAACTTATCATAGCCTACTGGAATCAGTGTTTTATTACTTCAAGTGAAGTTTCAAAATTTTACTTCCATTTAGGTCTCTTAATATTTCCCAGTTTTAAAGTATGATTTTTTGTAGTATTTCCTTTCTCTACATTGAGAACCACATCAGGTGGTGTCATCATTTTTGCTTTGACAATCATAGAGAATTTAAGAAACTCATGAGGCTAATGATAGTCTCTTGTATTTACCCCATTTGTTTTCACCCATCCCATTGTTCCCCTTTTCTTTCTGAAGTTCCCAGTCTTCTGTTATTGTTTATGTTTTCATAACAGTAGGTGATACCTTGGATTTCCAGTGCCATTGGATATGAGTTTCAGGAAACACTGAGCCTGGCTCACTTAATGCTACTGAGTTGGAGGGTTTGTATATTTTGGGCCTGTTGGCACAGCAGATGCTACCAGATTAGACTAATGTTGATGGGACTAGTGCCACAGGAGGATGGGTTCCCATTCAGGCTATGCTGCTGCTATAGTAGATCAAGTCCCCCTCTACCCCAAGTGTGGGGCAGTGACCTGCTGCTGTCACTGCTTTGTATTAGGCTGCTTTTGCCTCCAGTGTGTGGTGGGATCCCTTGGAAGCTACTGCTGCTGCTGTCAATCACAAGGTTAAATTCATTTCAGAAATACTTAAGTATAAATATATAGCCTGGCTCTTGTAGGACCTCTGTATTTTTTTTATGGCTTTCATACAAATTACCCCAAATTTAGTGACTCAAAACAATGTAAATTTATTACCTTACAAGTCTGACATTGGTCTCAATTGAGTAAAGTAAAAGTGTTGGCAGGATCGACAGATGAATGGATAAAGATGTGGCACATATATACAAAGGAATATTACTCAGCCATAAAAAGAAATGAAATTGAGTTATTTGTAGTGAGGTGGATTGACCTAGAGACTGTCATACAGAGTGAAGTAAGTCAGAAAAAGAAAAACAAATACCGTATGCTAACACATATATATGGAATCTAAAAAAAAAAGAAAAATTGGTTATGAAGAACCTAGGGGCAGGGCAGGAATAAAGACACAGCCATAGAGAGTGGACTTGAGGACACAGGGAGGGGGAAGGGTAATCTGGGATGAAGTGAGAGAGTGGCATGGACATATATACACTACCAAATGTAAAATAGATAGCTAGTGAGAAGCAGCCACAAAGCACAGGGAGATCAGCTCTGTGCTTTGTGTCCACCTAGAGGGGTGGGATAGGGAAGGGAGGGTGGTAGGGAGATGCAAGAGGGGGGAGATATGGGGATATATGTATATGTATAGCTGATTCACTTTGTTATGAAGCAGAAACTAACACACCATTGTAAGGCAATTATACTCCAATAAAGATGGTTAAAAAAGAAAAAAGAAGTGTTGGCAGAGCTACATTCTTTTCTGGAGGCTCTTATGGGTGTTTCTGTTCCCTGGACTTTATCTGCTTCCAGCAGTCACTTGTAGTCCTTGACTCAGAGTCCCCTTTCTCCACCTACAAAACCCAAAATGCTGCATCTCTCTGATTCTGCTTCTATTAGGACATCTCTCTCTTTCTCTTTCTACAGTTGGGAATGGTTTTCTGCTTTTAAGGACTCATGCAATTAGATTTGTTCCATGAGGTAATCCAGGATAATCTTTCTATCTCAAGGTCTATAACTTCAGTCATATCTGCAAAGTCCTCTTTACCATGTAAGGTAAGATATTAATAGGTTCTAGGGATTAGGGTGAAGGCATTTTTAGGAGCCATTATGCTGCCTCCCACACCCTTAACAAGTGACCTTGAGAAAATTACTGAGATTTTTAAAGCCTTACTTTCCTCAAACATAAAATGAAAAGAAAGATAACTAGTTAATACCATGAAAGTGAAATAGTATATATGAAATGAACTAATTCAAAAATAAGATTTCTTCTTTTTCTTTATGATTTACATTATTCTCAGAGTTCAGTTACTTGAAGAGTTACTTTTTTTTTAAACAGAACTAAGGACTTTCAGGGTTCAGGTGCTGTAAGATTGTCTGAATTATCTGAGTAGCAATTAGCTAAGCACAGGTGTAAAGCATCTGATTTACTCCCTGGTGTTCTTTATCTTCTCATCCCACTAAATCCATATCCCTTGTCTAGCTCCAGCCAGTAGAGTCCGAGCTTGTTTTACTGTTTAATTAAAGTTCAATTTAAATTCTCTCTACATCTCCAGTTTCTCAGCCCTGGTTGCATATTATAATCACCTGGGGAGATTTCAAGCCCTACTGATGCCAAAGTTTTACCCATCATGGATATTTGAGGAGGGACCTGGAATGAAATGCCCTAGCTTATGGTTTTTGGAGCCAAATCATAGTCTACATTGAGCCAAATCATTTGCGAGATCACCTCTAAAAAGGAATTTATCTGTGGTGACTAATGCTCTTCCTTTGTCGGTATGCTTGTCCCTCTTTGGGGGAAAAAAGAAGGGGAAAAAACCCCCAGCAGTTGGGCTCCTTGAATTACAACCTGATGCTGTGGAATTAGTGTTGGCTCAGAGCGCACATCTTCGGATACCCATTCTCTCTCCTGCTTCCTTGCATGAGCTTATATCCTTGGGCAGTTTTTCATCCACCACCCTGTTTTGATTCCAATCTTAGCAAGTAAAGTCTCCCCTTAATGAAACAGCATTTCATGAGACTTACTGGGAGCATAGGTCTGTTCCAGACCTATCCTATGTTAGCTAAAGCAGATATAAGTGATGTATTTTTGGCATTCATCCTTGTGGGTTGGAGAGAAAAGATAGAATTTTATCCTTTAGGTGTCATCTGACTGGGCAAATGGACTCTTTCCCTCTACTGCCTACCGTGTAAAAAACTGAGGGTGTTACCTCTAGAAGGTATCTTCTAGGTATCAAAATAGTTCAGATAAGTCATATTTCTCAGTAAAAGGTGACAAAACTATGGCTTAGGTGGTGAATTTTCCATGTCAATTTGTCTGGGCCACCATGCCCAGTTATTTGGTCAAATATTATTCTGGATATTTCTGTGATGGTGTTTTTGTGTTTTTTTAAATTTTTATGTTTTATTTATATTTTTGGCTGCATTGGGTCTTCGTTGCTGCACGTGGGCTTTCTCTATTTGCAGCAAGTGAGGACTACTCTTTGTTGTGGTGCGCGGGCTTCTCATTGCGGTGGCTTCTCGTTGCAGAGCATGGGCTCTAGGTGCACGGGCTCAGCAGCTGTGGTGCACAGGCTTAGTTGCTCCATGGCGTGTGAGATCTTCCCAGACTAGGGCTCAAACCTGTGTCCCCTGCATTGACAGGCGGATTCTTAACCACTGTGCCACCAGGGTAGTCCCTGTGATGGTGTTTTTGGATGAAATTCATATTTAAATTGGTGGCGGACTTTGAGTAAAGCAGATTATCCTCCATAATATGCATGGGCCTCATCCAATCAGTTGAAGCTCTTAATAAAACAAAGACTGACCTCCCTGTCGCAAAAAGGAATTCTGCCAGAAGACTTACAGAAATTGAACTGCAAGTCTTCCTAGAGTCTCTAGACAGGCTAACCTGCAGATTTTGAATTTACCAAGCCTCTATTATTGTGTGAACCAATTGTTTAAAATCTCTCTCTCTCTTTCTCTATCTTTATATAGATATGGATATAGATCTAGGCATCAATATCGATATCTAGATCTATATCTATCAGTATATATGGGCACATTGTATACACATGCTGTTGGTTCTGTTTTTCTGGAGAACCTTGACTAATACAGTGGCCCATATAAATAAAAGGATGAACCCAAGTTCACCCAGGTAGAAAGTAGTACAATGAGAACTGGAACTTAAGGCCTCATGACTCATTCAGCTGTGAACACTGACCCAGAACTGGAGTCCACACACTCTGGCCCTGATCAGATCTCGCTTGACTCCTGGTTTTGTACATAACATTTTGCTTGAACACAGCCGCACTCATTCATTAACGTATTGTGCATGGCTGTTTCTGTGCTACAGCAGCAGATGGGCAGTTGCAACGGAGACGTATGGTACAGAAAATCCAAAATATTTACTATCTGACCCTGTACAGAAAAGATCTGCTGACGCTTGCTCTAGGATGCCATCTGATTTCTGATAGCACCGAGGAGAATAATTCATGCACATTGGGATAGATTGTTAATCTCATGTCCTCCTTAGGTCAAAGATCTCTTAAATGCTCACCCTTGCAATAGCCAGCTTGGGGAGCACTGTCTGAGGATGCAGAAATATTTCTTGCCAGATCTTTCCAATCCACACTGCTCCCTGACTATGGTTCTTAAATCCTAATTTTAAAAAAATTTTTTATTGGAGTATAGTTGATTTACAGTGTTGTGTTAGTTTCAGGTGTACAGCAAAGTGAATCAGTTATACATATACATATATCCACTTTTTTTTTTCTTTTTTCGGTACGCGGGCCTCTCACTGTTGTGGCCTCTCCCGTTGTGGAGCACAGGCTCTGGACGCGCAGGCTCAGTGGCCATGGCTCACGGGCCCAGCCGCTCCGCGGCATGTGGGATCTTCCCGGACCAGGGCACAAACCCGTGTCCCCTGCATCGGCAGGCAGACTCTCAACCACTGCACCACCAGGGAAGCCCCAATTTTATTTTTTTTTAGAGTCTTTTCCAAATAGCCCATTACAGAGTTTTGATGGAGTTCCCTGTGCTAATAAGAAGAGCAGGTTCTTATTAGTTATCTATTTTATGTATAGTAGTGTGTATATTTCAGTCCCAATCTCCCAAGTTAGCCTCCCCGCCACAATCCCCTGGTAACCCTAAGTTTGTTTTCTACGTCCGTGCCTCTACTTCTAAAACCTGTCTATTTTAACCAACTACCACTCATTGCTTACTGTCTCTGGCTTCATGTACTTGATAATAAATCCACTTCTTTTTCTATCCTGGATGACATGTTCCAAGGACTGAGATAATATCTTATTCTACATAATTTGTCCTTGATATTGTCTATCTTGGGGTCTTCATCTATGTCCCAAAGAAGACAGTCACTCTGTCTTCTAGTACTACTACTAATACCACATTTTATGGCATGAATTTGACCCAATGCACTGAACTATATCCCTTTAGAAGCTGTATGCAACCTGTCACTGGGTTTTAGCACAGGGGTAGAACTCAGATTAGTGTTCATATTTAAACAAATCTACTTGACCAGAAACTTTTTGTCTCACCATTTATTACACAAGTAACTTCTGTCTTTGCATCTATGATGTAAATATTTTTAATTTCCTAAATTATCTGAAAAATTATTTAGAGGGCTTCCCTGGTGGCGCAGTGGTTGAGAGTCCGCCCGCCGATGCAGGGGACGCGGGTTTGTGCCCCGGTCCAGGAGGATCCCACGTGCCGCGGAGCGGCTGGGCCCGTGAGCCATGGCCGCTGGGCCTGTGAGTCCGGAGCCTGTGCTCTGCAACGGGAGAGGCCACAACAGCGAGAGGCCGGTGTACCGCAAAAAAAAAAAACAAAAAAAAAACTTTAAAAAAAAATTATTTAGAGCTTCCGTTTCAGTAGGCATTGGAATTGCTGTGTTATGACTATTTCATTATTTTATTTCCAAGTGTTAAATTAGGCTTCAAGCTTTGGCCAAGAGTAGACAGGAAAGGGTTTCAAAAGAAAAGAATAGTGGGAAAGACTTCTGATGCAAGGGAGACTTAATAAAGATTTGATTTTGAATCAACAATTTATAATAATGGTTTGATTTTGAATCAATAATTTATGTCGGGCTTCCCTGGTGGCGCAGTGGTTGAGAGTCCGCCTGTCGATGCAGGGAACACGGGTTCGTGCCCCAGTCCGGGAAGATCCCACATGCCGCGGAGCAGCTGGGTCCGTGAGCCGTGGCCGCTGAGCCTGCGCGTCCGGAGCCTGTGCTCCGCAACGGGAGAGGCCCCAACAGCGAGAGGCCCGCATACCGCAAAAACAAAAACAAAAACAAACCAAAAAAATAAAATAGTTTATGTCATTGCAAAATAGCTCCCTGGTGAAATTCCATTCTTTGGTAATCATTAAGTACAGAAATTAACAATCAAAATATGCAGTGATATTCTTCATTTTCTAAAAACAAACCTATATCTAGATGAGAGGAGAATTCATCTCATAACTCAGGCTCTGGACTTATGACTCCAAGTCCTGTCTTCTTTCAAATATACCTGTTAAGTTTCTGTCTAACTTCTTGAGCATGAGGTAATGGCTTCAGCTTTCATCCTCTTCCTCAGTATATAGCTTGGTGAGTATGAGTAAGGGATCTAAAACTTGAGAACTTGGGTTCAAATCTTGACTCTAAAATTTACTTGCTGAGTACTCTTGAGCATGTTATCTGTTTTACCTCAGTTTTCTCACCTATAAAATAGAGATAACATTACTTCTCTTAGGGAGTTGCTATGACGGTTAAAAGAGAAAATTCATACAATGCAAGAATTTATCAGTTCTTGGAACACAATAAATACCGAAAAATAATGTTAGCCATTATCAAGGCCCCCTCATTTTATGGATAATATAGATTAGTTTATATAGGTCTAATATTTACATATACATAAACAGTTTGTACCTATGTGTGTGTATACGTTCTTCTTAGAAATTGAGCAGTCAACATTCACATCTAAAAGTATGTGCTCTGTGAAATGTAGATCTGTGTACAGACACAGTGCTATAGTTATCTATTGCTACATAATAAAGAAGTCCAAACTTAGTGGTGAAATAAACAAAAATTTTAATATGTGCCCAGATTCTGTGGGTCAGCAATTCAAACAGTACACAGAGGAGATGGCTTGTCTCTACTCCATGACTGATGTCTGAAACCTCAGCTCATGAGGATTCAGATGGCTGGGGCTGGAATCATCTAGATAATTTTAATTCACATGTCTGGCCCTTGAAGACTGGGCCCAACAAGGACTGTTGACTGGAGTGCCTATAGATGGCTGCCCATGTGGTTTGGACTTCTCATAACGTGGTAGTTAGGATTCAAGATAGAGTATCCCAAGAGAATGAGTGTCCAGGGTTGAAGCATTCCACGAGAATCATGCAAAAGCTGCATGACCTTTTATGACCTAGTCTTAGATGTTACATAAGATGTACATCACTTTCATTATATACTATTGCAGGCTTTGGAGACCTTTTTCCATAAAGTGTCAGACAGTCAATATTTTAGGCTTTACAAGCCATACAGTCTCTTTTGCAACTACTTAGCTCTGCTCCTGTGATGTGAAAACAGACACAAACAATACATATACTAAGGAACATGGCTGTGTTCCAATAAAGCTTCATTTATAAAAGCCAGTAGAGGCCTAGACTTGGCCCACCAGCCATAATTTACTGACCCCTGCTCTATTGTTTGAAGCCATGGAAAGCCTGCCCAAATTCAAGGGAAAATGCCCACATCTGGATGCGAAGAATGGCAATGAATCTGAGACCCTGTATTAAAACCACTACATATGGGATATTTATAAGAGGATCTGTCTGCATACCTTGTTTCTCCCATGTATGGTGGATATGAGGTATTGGGACATCTTACATCTCTGTAAGCCTGGGTCAGGGTCAAAGTTGGAATCTGAACTCAATGACCTTGATTTCTGGAATAATTGGTAACTCTAATTATGATATGCTTACACTCCTTACCCCAATAAATATACCACAAAAGATAGATTTCAAGTAAACAATTGCTTTATGGCAGATTTTTATTAAGTCTCCATTGACTGAATTATTCCATTTTGGTTGGAAAGCATGAGTTTTGTTTCTTTCCTAAAGAGATCTGCAGCTTTTCAGATGTGGCATTTCATTCTACTGAGAGGATGATGTAGGTTTTTATAAACAGAAAAAGCAAGGCAGGCTGAGTTCACTCAGATCATACTAATGCTTACAGGAATAACCGAAACTGGAACACAGGCTTCCAGGTTTTCCTGTCCTGTGCTCCTTCCGGTAGGTGCCATTGTCTGCTGGGTCTGGCAGTAATAATTTCTGACCTTTACCTCTCTACGCTGTTGTGAAGTGGTTTGGGGCTTTGTTAGCTTTCTTATGAGTTTGTACTAAATTGTGTCCATAAAGTAGGCTGAATTCCTCAGGGAAGGATGATAGCTGTTACTGTGTTATTACTGCTAATGTTGTGTTGGTTACCTTTTTTTCTTTTCTTTTGTCCAGTTGTATTCTGAACTTAAAAGTTATATTATCTGAAATGAAAATGTGCATTTGGTGGAAAACACTAATTTAAGGGATGAAAATTCCTGATGATTGCTTCAGTCAACCCTTAATACACACATTAGTACATAGACAACTCTCAGACCATTCCCTTGGAAGAGGTCACATAATAAGGCTTTGTGTTGATTTCACATTCTGTTCGGTAGAGACAGAACAAATTAGAATAATTAGCTGGTACAGGAAAGCACAAAGAACTTTCTTCTGTTTTTGTGATGCATCCCGTTGTAAGGGTTGAAAATGAGACTGGAGGTAAGAACGTGAAACTCAGAAGAGCAAAGGAGAGAGGATATTGTTTCTTTGAAAATATTCTTTCAGTGTTGGCCCAGAAGAAATATGAAGCTGAGGATATTTTTTTTAAATGATGATTTTTGTGTTGATGATGTGAGTGTGGAATTAGTAAGAATCAGGAAGCAAGTATCCTTTTCCACAAAGGACTTGGGAGCAAATGAAACCGTAAATACTCCCTGCTCTTGGAAACCCTTTTGGAGCTATAATCAGAGAAGGGTAAAGGCAAAGCCTCAGGGCAGAGGTGTTCAGAGCAAAGGGATAGGAGGAAAACAAAAGGAGAGTGGATATGTTTAGAGCTGTCATTTTGAAATTTACCTGTTTCTGATTCAGTGCTGCTTTGCTGCTGTGTTGGTCCAGTGGAAATCCTCAAAGCAGGAGCAGCCCTATTTTAAAATAATAAGGTTAGAGCAAGTGACTTTAATCCAGGACTCTTTAGCTCAAGAGCACAGAGGAGAGTGTGAGGAAAGAGTGAGGCCACAAGGAAATGTTCACTGGGTACATTTTCCCCAAACCTCACTAACTGGGAGAAATTGACCACTGGATTATGTGCTTGAAGGAAAGCAAAAATGTTGAAAGCAAAGAGTGTGGAACTTGTTTAGAAAGCAAGCTGTATCATTTGGTCACACACTGATGATAATAGCATTGGCTGAGACCTGACCATTTACAATGAAGGCACTTCTGTAGGTAATAAGTTCCAGGAGGGCCAGAACTATGTCTCTTTCAGCATTTAGCATGGTTTAGCGTCTGAGAGGCCGGTACATTATTGGCATATAGTAGACTTAAAAATGAATATTTGTGGGTTGTCTGAATGAGTGGATGTGTGTGATTCATATCCTATTTGCAGGTCCTATGCCCTACAGTGGATTTTCAGTGTCAGGTTGTGAAAGTATTTATGACGGGGATTGGCATTGTTCCCTATCTACTGGATAAAGATTACACATGAAAGGACTTTACATTGACATCCCAAAAGCCTCATAGGAATTACTTAACAAAAAAATAAAATTGGATTCTGTATAATTTCTAATTTGTAAGGTGGCCACAAAACTGGTATTTCAGCCAGTCCTCTGGTAGTTCCGATGACGTCCCCATGATCACCCAGGCATAATCAGAATGGCTTTAGGATTTGGGAGCCAAAATGTCCCTCAGTATTTACTGCTTTGCTCATCCATTTAAGAAAATGGACTATTGAAAAAATAGCTTCAGACACAATACGGCATTTTATGATTTAGCATGAAATCTGAGAAATATAGAGGTTATCTGAAGCCTGCAATGGTAAAGTTCCCTCTGCTATTGAAGTTATTGTCTTTAAACAAAGATTCTACATCAGTAATGCTATATATATATATATATATATATATATATATATATATATATATATATATATATATATATAAAAATGATATTCAGGTTAATTTCCTGTTCTCTCTAAGGAAGTAATTGGTTGGTTGGTATGAGAGATGCTGTGGCTTCCAAGGGTGAAAAGTATTATTTTGTTGTAATTTCCATCTACCTAAGGATGGGAGAGGCCCAGTACACTGCAGTCAGTATATTATGTGGAGCAGGTTATATTGTGGTTTCTTTATGAACTTTTACATGTTTATTTTCTATGCAAGTTTGTGTGCTCCTTTTTGAGTTTTGGTAGATAAGTGTTTTGTAACTTTGGAATACTTGGAGTTATATATATATATATATATAACTTATATATATATATATATTAACGTAATAGTTAAAGCCGTGGAGAATGTACTAGCCTACCTAGGTTCAAATTCTGGCTTTACCCTATGACTTCCCTGTGGCTTCCTCTGCTCACCTATTAAAAAGGAGGATAATAAGACTGCTGTGGTGAGTTATATACTAAGTGCTATTTAAGCATTTGCTATAATGATTATGTATACTCGAAGGCAAGGAACTTGCCCCTTGATCGTCTCTGTATTCCTAGTGCTTAAGAAGTCCTAGTGCTTTTCTAGTGCATTGTCTTAGGATAGAGATAGCTCAGTATAGTTCTTCTCACTATAAAGTACTGTTACGTTGAAAGTCTTTGCTTGTGTACTAATAATCTATGACATATCTGCTGAGGACAAGGAAAGGAATAGTTTTAAAACTGCAATGGATAACAAAAGATTGTATGATGTAATGCCTTTACTAATTAATTATAAAACTAACAAATGATCATGGTAGAAAATTTGAAAAACTCCTAGACAAAAGAGAGATCAACAAAATTTGGAGTAACTTTCAGAGTGTAGAGTTGTTCGTGAATATTAGTGCTTTCATATTTTCCAGGACTTTAAGTAGACTCTGCTTCTTAAGAGTCTATTCATGATATTTTACTTTAATGATGTTTTCATCATGGGGACACACACACACAGAAATCTGTTAAAAAAAAAGAAAGAAAGAAAGACATGTAAATCACTGATGTTTCAGATAGCCACATGAAATAAAGTGAGAAGGGTCAACAAGCTGAAAGAATGTGGAGTAGCATCTCCTTAATTGCTTACATAACTCTGATAATTACCTCTTTGTGGATAAAGTAATTAATGGAGAATCTAATTCAAGAAAAATGTATGAACTTCAAGCCTTCTCGAGGCCAAGTATTTCTTTCCACAAAAGGTTACTTTCCACGGCCATTCTTCCCTATTATCAGACAGGAAAAGAGTATTGTATGGCAAAGGATCTTCCCGAAGGAGGATGTTTCCCACACTGATTGTCATAAATGACTTCGGAATTACTGTTGCTGTATTACCAAAATCTTAAACTAGGATATTTTTGACAAATGCGGTCCTTAGTTAATTTTTAGAGCTACAAACTGTCAGATGGCTCTGAAATAACAATTGTCTGGGTATTCTTCAGGGTGATCATAATATGGTAATGACGTTCAAGTATCACTAAAAAGGAGGAAGGTGTGAGTCTTCCTTTGGTTCCAGAGTGAAATGCGAGTTGGAGTTGGAGTTGGAAAAGAGGTCCACAACCAAGTGTTAGAGAAGGAAATGTGAGGTCATTAGTGAAAAACCAGGTTTAAGTTAAGGTGAAGAGGCATGAGGAAATGGTCAACTGTTACAGTATTACAAAGATCATCAAAAAGCATATCCATGAATGTGGTTCGTATTGCAATCTGCTGAAAAAGAGACAAATATCCTGGCCTGGCCTTCATGGAGATTATATTTTATTGATTCTGATAATAGATTATTGTTGAAAAGGGCCTCCTATAAATTATAACCATGCAAAGGCAGCAAGATAATTTTTTTCTTTATGTATGTGTTTCTCATTCCTACTCACTTCTCTCTTAGGGGAAGAGAAAATCACAAAAAACAAAAATGTCAAGTCTCAGCTATTCATTTTCAAAATAATTTTTTTATAAATTCCAGTGGAGGCAATAGGTTAACTGTTAAGATTTGTAAGTCTCAAAAAGCTAGATTTTTACAAAGTGTAGCCAAATTTTATTCCATAAATAATAGCTTTGGAAAGAATATGCGATGATGCAAAGTTGGAAAAAGCTGGTTTTTCTTCCGTGAATGGCTTCACTGTGTTGGGAGAAGAGGCAGAGAAGAAATCAAAATAATTAAACATGGGGTGAGTTTCCCTGATAGGGGACTCTAGTGCTTTAAAATAGACTAGATAATCCTAAGGATAATCTGAGGGTAGAACAGACCAATGCCTCATTTCCAGTCTGGTACCCTGGAAGAAAACAGTGTATTTCCTTTGAGGTCTTGAGAGCTTTTTCTTCTGCTTTGTTTTGGTTTTGGTTCATTTTGTAATCAACCTTATTAAGGTATCATTTACATACAATAAAATGCAGACATTTTTAGTCAACGGTTCAGTGACTTGTAATTAATGTATACATTTGTATAACTACCACCCCCGTAAAGATAGATAACAATTCTAAAACCCTAGAAAGTTTCCTCCTAGGCTTTTGCAAAAGTATCCCCATCTCCCACCCCAAGGCAACCATGGATCTGTTTTTTATCTTTAGAGATGACTTTTGCCCAGTTCAGAATTTCATGTAAGTTGAATAATACAGTAGGTGCCCTTTTGATCTGGCTTCACTTGCTCAGCACATGGTTTTTGCGATTCATTCATGTTGGGATGTTTTAAACCAGAACTTTAGCCTGGGTGGCTGATGTTGTCTGAAGGCACCTATAGGTACATCTGAGTCTCTGGCATTGTCACTGTCTGTTCTTGGCTCAGTATTTTCAACTTTACTAAGAAGCACAAGGTTGAAGTAACGAAGATCATTGTCAGTATAATGGAGGTGAAGTGGGTTCTGTTATATAATATTCTCAGCATAAATTGACCTGCTTGGAATCATTGTGTTGATAATCGACAAGGATACTCTTCCTCCAAAAACCTTGATACTATAAAACTTCTAAAGGACGCTGTCCTAGGACTCTTTTAATTTTCATGTTTTGGGAAACATTTCTGGAAAATTCAAATGCTCACAACCTGAGAGAAGCAATTATTCATCTGAAGGCTAACTCTGCTAAAGTTGAGTTGTCCGACCTTTACATGCTGATAGAACCCAAATAGCCTTGCGAAACAATGCTCTCTTATTGGATATAAGCATATAGATTGTTTAAGATGGACGTGTATATGCAGTAAAGTGAAAAAACAAAGAATCTTTGAGTTTCCCTTGCTGGGTTTTTTATTTTTTCATTTAAGTTTCTATAGCGTATGCTAATAGCTCAGGGTAACCTCAGGTTAGTTTTAGGTCCACTCTTTACATAAATATTGAAGTATTCCATACCCACCTTTTTTCTACCTTCCTTCTTCTCTTCCATCTTTCCTTTCTAAATTCTTATAATCCATTATACTTAATCCTGCATTTGCTGAGGTGGCAATTAGTGTAGGAAAATTGAAAGCACTGTGAAATTTTGCTGTTCAGAATGCATGTTGACCAAATTCTATATTGAGAAAAGGTCTGAATTTACCCAGAGTAACCCTTTCTCAGCGTCTTTGAATAAAGGCCATAGAAACTGGTCTATATATAATATCCTGACAGGTATGTAGAATTCATAGCACTTGCCCTCAAAGAGCTTAGCTAGCGTAGATGCATATGAATGCATTTAATAATTGCTTAATTGGCAGCAGTGCCAACATACACAGTCTGTTTGGTTTTATATCATTCTCATTACCTGCTGATTACCACTGTATACATTGCTAATGGCGTGGTTTCTATGGCTTGTGAATTTCACGGCCAAATAATATGTAATTTATTGCACACTTTAGTGTAGAAGATGGAGACTCCATAACTTTTCGTGTGCTCTTTGCCACTTTGGAATGCATTACACTGAGATCAGGCAAAGAAATAAATTTATTTCAAATGTGCGTGATAGCTAAACATCAATTAGGACTGATGGGCAATATTTCTTCTTCCAGCAACATAACAGTTTTTAAAGACTAAGCCATTGAACGTGGAGTCACTGAACATGGGACTCAGTTCACTAGGATCCTTCTTAGAAAAATAAAGGACAACTTGAATTGGATTTGTGTGGCTTATTCAAGTAGTAACTAATCAAATACATCTTGGTGAACTTAATTTGTCACAATCGTTTGGTATTTTATTAACTCTCTTCCCCTTCTTCCCCCAACTCTCACGAGAATGGATCATGAGTATCTTAAAACATACTAAGTCGTCTTCCATCCCTGTTAATCTAAATACAAAAGCACACTTTCCTTATCCAATGTAACTTACTGTCTTTTAGAGTAGCTGGGGTTTTAATTCTCTACAAAATTAAAACCAGCAAAGAGAAACATTTTCAAGGAGCCATCACATTGTAGAGCTTTAGAAATAAGACTTTAGAATTAAGGGCAACTATATCATTTTGTAGCTAAAGCACCTGAGGCCTAAAGTAGGAAGGTAACCATCGAGGTCAGGGAAAGGTGTGGAAGATCAGGTTTCAAGCTAAGGAAGAGTCTACAGGGACTCAATCTGAGCAGGTCAAAAACTGAAAGGAGACCACGAATGTTCTGGGAAGGCTGGCATTGGGCCTCCAGTGTGGGATTCAGACAGGGAGTGGGCCTGGGGGGAAACTGAGCTTCTGCAGTAGGCAGAGAAGTCCACCTCACCTCCGGAAAGTGCCACTGACATCAGGGAGTTGAGGGGAAAGAGCAATGAGTTCCAGTCCACCTGAGAAAGCAGGCCAGTCTGATTAACTCTGAATTTAGGCTTATTTCAGATACTTCTTGAGAAAACTTGGACAAGAGCAAGTCCCACGCAGCCTCTTTTAAATCCATGCCCAGTATTTTCTGGTGGAGCTGCTAAACCCTCCAAGTGACTCCAGTATTTTAATTTCACTCTATATTTAATTCCGACAGTTCTATGATTGATTATTTAATGGGCAAATAAGTAGGGTCACAAAAGAGTGTGAATGTATTTTACAGGATGAGGATGGGTGGAGTAGAGCAGTCTGGAATGGGACACCAATGAAAAGGGATCTTGGTAAATAAGAACGTCTATTAGAAATGGAGAGGAAATCACAAGGAAATTAGTGCCTGACACCACGCCCTTCTCTCTGCATGTTTAGAAGCTAGTCTCTAATTTTATTTTCATAGGAGATGTCCCTGTGATGAATTGTCTTTTACCTCCACACCATTTATCACATGGACATATTGTGAAGTTTGTGTGAGAGAAAGTAAGTATTAGAATTTGTCTTGCAAGGAGCTATAAACACTTCCTGGAACAATCTAGGATAGAAGGAAAAGGAAAGGAAGGTGGAACAAAGGAGAAAGACAGCTAATGATGCTGGAGTCTCTCGCTGGGATTTGTGGTATTTCGTTTTGAAACTAAGTACAGAAAGTCAGAACTTGACTGATTGTTTCTTGATCACAGTTTGTTTTCATTTTTGTTTTTTTTCTTGCTCTCTCATTAGTTACTCCAGCCAGTGCCGTGTCATTTTCAGTTTCAGTAAGCATGCCTGTCTTGTTTCCATTCACATTATTCATGCAAACGTTGATGGAACTGATGACCCCGAGTTATCAAGGAAACATTAGATACACCAGTAGATACATTTCTTAATTTTAGAAAAAAATTACCGAGTGAAGGTTAAAATAACTCCTCTTAAATTTGTCATTTAAAAAAAACTTCTCCTAACATACAATACCTCATTGCCTAATAATGCCAGATAAATGAAGAATTCCTATGTATTCATGAATGCAGGCTAGTCTGTATATTTCTTGGCAGGTATGACCGTTACCGAGGGTAATGGCCTAGTTTGCTGGCCATGTCCTGTCTCCTACAAAGTTGTAGTTTCTGTTGTCTTTCAGTTGGTCCATTGGATATCAGAGGTGAATTTATAAAACTATACTTCCCTTTACACTTACTTTTTTGTTTTGTTTTGTTTTACTTGAAGTCTAGTTGATTGACAATGTTGTGTTTCAGGTGTACAGCCAAGTGATTCAGATATATATATATTTTTCAGATCCTTTTCCATTATAGGTTATTACAAGGTATTGAATATAGTTGCCTGTGCTATACAGTAGGACCTCGTAATTTATCTACTTTATATATAGTATACACTTACTTTGTGTGATCCACGCTGGTCAGACCACATGACTATTTTCACTTCTGATATCTTTTCAGGTCCAACCTCAAATCTTTGATAAGAAGATATTTTAAAATAAGTTTAGCATGTGTGTGCTCTAAATCCAACAGTAGTTATTAGAGATATGGTTTTGCACTAGGTATTCTTCGCTTTTCTGTTCTTGGCCAACCAACTGAAAATTAGCTTTTATTTTCTGCTTGGTTTGCTAAATGTTTATGACTACAGTAAAAGTCTTAAATGTTGTCTCATATCTTAAAACACAATCTGAATTAGCAATGGATATTGTGCTTTACATAGGCGCTGTGATATAAATATTGTTTCTCACTTCAAAAACATATAAACAAGAAGGGAACACAGACACATATGCAGCAATTATGGCAACTGCATTTGTTTACTAAGTGAAATAGTACTGAGATGGATAAAGTGCTAGCAAGCCTTGAACAGCCAAATCAGCTTCAAAAATAGATGTGCAGTTCTTTAAAAATCTTTTTAACATTTTTCCACCTACACGTAGAATATAACTTAGCATAAAAACGGTACGGGTTTTATTTTAAGTAATTTAGCATTTTGACATCCTCATAATGAAATTAAACCCAGAAGGAGGTTTCTCTCCATGATCTCTTGAAATGGTCCTTGATCATCCACAATATTTCCCATCATCACAAAGGTGGTACCAAGGGCAGGAAACTCCAACATTATTAAAGTTTCATAAAGCAAAGTCAATTTTAAGAATATAATGTCCCCAAACTGACAAAGGTCTTGAGAGATAATTTCAAGAGAAGCATAAATTATTTCCTGTTTGTCAGAGGGCAAAAATATTTAGGTTGAGTTAATGAATGGTAGAGTTTTTGAGTGGAGAGTGTCCTTAAAATATTATGTAGATCTGTACTGTCAACAGATGCTAGCCACATGGCATTATTTATATTTAAACAAATTTAAAAATAAGATTAAAATATCAGTTCCTCAGTTGCATTTGCCATATTTCAAAGATGTTTATTAGCTCCATGTAGCTACTGAATTCTGCAATGCATGGTACAGATATAGAATATTTTCATTATCACCAAAAATTCTATTGAGCAATACTAAAATTATACCCAGATATTCACAGAGAAGGCAACCAAGTCTCAAGGAAATAATATAACTTCCCCAAGATCACACAGCTATGTGTTTAAAGAAAAACAAAATGACACAAAGGAAATAGTAACAGAGGCATTAAAGAAACCCAGTAAATTTCTGGAGCAGTCAAAGTAAGGTTTGAAAGTGCATACTTAATTGTTAGCCGGGTTGAAGCTCTTGATGGTTGGTAAGATCTACCTGCCTGAATTTGGACATTAGCATTTTATGCAATGAATTAAAAGCAAAAAATCACTTCAGCGAATGGCTGCCAGCTCCATATTTTTAGCCACTGCCGTGCTTCCAGGTTATGTTTATCACTTTCATATACAGGGCACCACTGTGAAATGTGATGGTTTATCTGACCCAGAGAAATCAAGAAATCTTGTGGGGGTTATGGCTATATTTGAAAAGGTTGATTTTTAAATGCATCATGCAGACTGGCCCTGTTTTAAAAGGGATTCCTGCCATCAAATAATCAAAATGTAAACTCCCTTCTCACCTTGCAAAAGTCAAAGATAGTCCCTGCATCTTTATTATTTCGTTGAAATCCAAATATTATTTTTCCATTCTCTAACTTGTTTTCCTCACAGTGTGATCAACTATTGCCAAGGAAGGAAAGGATTTATCAATCAAAGTTTGCTAAAGGCCCCCTAGGTAACTGAACCCTCAGGAGAAACAATCGTCATGTATTCATTTTCTGTTGTTTCAGTATCTTCGTAAAGAATCATTTCAATATGTTTGGTTCTGTAGCAGAGGTTCTGTGAAGTGCTTATCTTCCTCAGAGGTGCAGAAAGCCTGCGAGTCTGTGGGTAAAGATGGGTAAGGAGAGAGAGGGAAGGAGGCTAGAGAGAGGCTCAGGGCTGAGATAAGGACAGTGTTCTAAAGCCTCCTGGGGGTGAGGCTGAGGTGCACAAACACCCACGACTAATCTAGACAGAAACTGAATAATCAACGGGACGACCACTGTGAAGTCATGTGGCCACCTCTCCCTCTAGAAATAAACATTGCCCTCAGTAAGTCTCCTCCCGCCCCAGAAGAGCATTAGGAAGGTCTGGAGAGGGGGATTACTGGCAGAAATGGAAAAAGCAGGTTGAAGGGATTAGCCTGGAGCAGAGAGACCAAGAAACCCAAGCCAGTAGATGGAAGGCAGACATTTCATGGAAGTCTCCAAGCCCATGTCAAGTTCTGGGACCACCAAGTACAAGTCAAAGAGTGCTCATTTAACCCCTTTGGGCCCCCACGGGAGTGGAGAAAGACTGGACAGAGAGGGAGAAGGGGCCATTGAAGGTACAGTATTTACTATGGGATTTAACTCCTCAAAAGCCTCCCAGTAGCTTCAGATCTGATCAAGAATCCTTCATGTCCTGCTGGTTTGCAGTGAGTGGCTCACAGCTTCAAGGCCTCCTCTGCCAGATGGAGAACTATTTCAAACATCCTGCCTCTATTTTGTACTGTAGCAATACAGACAGGAAAGCTGACCCCATTTTCAGGTTCTAAAGAGAAATTCTAAGTACCTGAAAGACTGAGGAACACGGTGGCTTTTATTTAAGATGTGGAGATAGAGAGCACATACCTGGACTTGGGCCTGCAGCAGCACCAAATTGCACCAAGAGTTCCATTTATTTTCTCTCGCATCTCTGTTTCTCCTTTTCTCTCTACTGGATTAGCCATGGGGACTCCAAGTTCTTCATTGTGTGGTCCTGGTACCAAGATTCTCCTGAGAATTATAAAGCTATTCACCTTCTACATCGAGCACTTCTTATTTTTTCCCCAGCAACGTAAGTCATCCTTAAGAGGGGTCAGGGTGCTAGCTCTTAAATATATTTTAGTCATCCCTTTGTACATTAAATTCTCTTTCTTGGAGACTGCTCCTGACATGGTGTTCACCGTGCTCTCAGCTGGCCTCCTGAAGTTCTGCCCTGCCTTCCCCACCAGGTACAGTTCAGGAGTTGCCTACCTCAGGGTGACAGGTTATCTTCTAGTTGCTTTATTCCTTTCTGTTTTACATTTAGAGAGTATAATTGGAATACATAAACTTCTCTGTGACCACAGCTTTATTTGCAACCCACAGGTTTTGTTATGGCATATTTTCATTATCATTGAATTAATAAAATTCTAATTCCCATTGCAACTTTATCTTTGACCTACATAATGATCAGAAGTATGTTTTTAATATCCAAGTATTTGGTAAAATATTGATTATATAGTTTTACATTTCTTGCTTATTCGGAGTCTTGTTTTATAACCAGAATATAGTCAATTTTATAAATGTGCCATGTGCACCTAAAAATTTCTGCGTAATATATATATTCCATCATTGTTGGTGCAGTGTTTTATGTAAATTTAGGCCAAAGTTTTTAATGATGGTATTCAGATCTTCTATAATCTGCTGATTTGTTGTTGTGGTTCTGTGTTACTGATCTAGGTAATTTAGATTTTTCTATTTCTACTTAGATTTTTGGAATTTCTCTTCATATATTGCATTGAAGTTTAGGTTTATAATGTATTCCTTGTAAAGTAACAGTGGGTTTTATTATCCTGCCTTATCGCCAGTGATACTTTTTGCTTTCAAATCTACATTAACATTAAAAAATCTTCTTCAATTTTACTTATTGTTGTTATGACATAATTTTTGAATCCTTTCATTTTCAATCTGACTCTTGTCTCTTGTAGGTGGCATAGAATTAGGTTTTTTGTTTGTTTCAATAATCCTTGTCCTTTAATTTGAGTATTTACAGTTAATGTATTTTCTTATAGACCGGTTACTCCTTGTTTACTATTTGTCCCACCTTGTTATGTTCCTTTTGCTCTTCTTTCTTCCTTTGAGATTTCTTCAAATTCCATTTTCCCTTGTATTAGCTTGTTATTTTTACATAAGTAGCAGTTACACATGTACCATGACTTATTAGGTCTTTTACTGCTTCTCAAGCAATGCTGAGATCTTAAATTTCTTTTACTACTTTTTCCTCTTCCATTTGTTTTAATGCCTTCTAATTTTTGATATATTTTATTATTACCCTTCTGTGTTGTTAGATTTTATTTAGGTTTATCCACTTATTTATCCTTTCTGTTATACATAATTCTTTATAAAGTCCTTATTTTCATGTGATAATCTTCCTTCTGCCTGCAGGTCTCCCTTTATAATTTAATTCAGTCAGTTCTGATGAGAAAATATTTTCTAAATTTTGTTTGTCTGCAAATTTCCTTATTTCATCTTTCCTTCCAAACAACATTTTCTCTGCCTCTAGAATTCCCAATGGGCAGTTCTTTTCTTTAGCACTTAAAAATGTTATTCCATTATTTTCTAGTATCCAGTCAGTTTCGCTGAGAAGTAAACTGTAATCTTAATCCTATTGTTCCATTGAAAGTAATCTCTCTCTTTTTCGGCTGCTTTTAAGATGTCATGTTTTTCTTTGCTATTCATGAATTGTACTGTGGTGATCTTAGGTGTGGTTTTCTTTGTATTTGTTGCATTTTTTTAGTGCTTATTGAATTTATGGCTCCATATATTCTTTTTAGTTTTAGAGAACTCTCAGCTGTTAATATTTCTGAAATATTGTTTTCATCCCAATCTCTCTCTCCTTTTTTCTTTGGATTCCAGTTTACACATATGATAAAAATGTTTACTGTGGCCCATATGTCTCAAATGCGCTTTTGTGTACTTTTTATTCTTTTTGTTTCCCGTGCTTTAGTCTTAATATTGTTACTACTCTATCTTCCAGTTCACTTACCTCTCTTTACCTGTGTCCAATCCACTACCGAGTTTTAAATTTCGTATAATTTTTAATTCTATCAGTTCAACTTCAATCAGTTTATAGTTTCTAGTTGTCAAGTTAATTTCTTCACCTTGTCATCTATTTTCTTGAACTTGATAATATTTACCAAAATATGTATGAACTTTAATGTTTAGGTCATCTATGGCTCTGATTCTGTTTTGTTTTTTATTCTAATTCTCCTTTTCTTGGTAATTCTTCAGTGAATACCAGACTTGGGATATGACAAGTTGTAGAGAATCTGAATGACATTACAGTTGCCCTTTGAACAACCTGGGTTTGAACTGCACAGATCCACTTATCCATGGATTTTTTTTTCAATAAGTAATACAGTACTACATGATCTGTTGTTGGTTGAAACCTCAGATTCAGAACCACAGAAAAGAAGGGCCGACCATAAAGTTATATGTAGATTTTTGACTGCACAGGGAGTCAGCATCTCTAACCCCTACATTGTTCCAGGGTCAACTGTATTTTCTTGAGGAGAGAATTTCCTATTCTTAGGTAGGGAGCAGAGGGGAAGATCACCTCAGTCACTGGACCAACTTCATACTCATTTTCCTTCTTTATAAGGTTCAGTGTAGATGTTGCATCAACCTTCCTAACTCACAGACAGACAGACAGACAGACAGACAGACACACACACACACACACACACACACACACACGTAGAGACTTCCAATGTCCTAATTCATATCATTAGTTTTCTATTGGGCCACAAATCTTTCATAGGTTCTGAACCCCAATTTTGTCTCTTCAGCATTATGAGCCAACAAAGTCTTTGCTTTGACTTCAGTTAGCTTTTGTTTGACTTCTTAGCATCTTGTCTTGTCTACCTATTATACATGGAAAATACTGCAAGGGAACACTGTTGCTGAATCCAGCTCCGTTCTCTGAATCTTTACTCTCTCTCTGATTTTGGTCCTTAAAATTCTAGCTGCCTTGTTATTTCTCAATTCCAACTCTGGTTTCCTTAGTCCTATGACATTGTCCTAAGATCTACTGGCTTTTCTACCTCTTAGGAGCCACATTTGGTTTCTCAGACTTTGGCTCTTCATCAGTAGTTTCTAAATGACTGGGCTAGAAACGCATGTGCAGAATATTGTTCTCACTTCAGTGAGTCTCTTTCTCTATTTTACTTTTCTAGGTCATGGCTACCTCAGTAGCTTTCTAACGCTCACAGTCAAATGTTGCTTATGATTTATCTGGCCTTTCTAGTATGTTTTCCTAAGGTAAACTGATAGAGTTGAAATAGAAGTTCGTACCCACCATTTAAAAAATTCTGTTTTGTCTTTCTATGAATTCTCTTTTTGTCCCATCTTCTGTCACTTTTTCCTACCCAAAATTCCCATTCTCACAGATAGATTATTTTAAGATTAAAAATTATTATTAAGCTAATATGTTAATTTTGAAAGGAAGTAATTTGCCTTGAACAAGAACACAGATTGGTGAATGGAATACGGAAGATTCCTTAAGACCTTTTTCATCTCTAAGAGTAGTATCCAACCATCGGTACCATCAGAAGTTTGTCAACTATGGAAGAAAGCAGTCTTTATAAAATCAGCATTGTTCAGTAATCTCAAAAACTGCTTCACTTTCCTGCTCATGCCACCAATTTCCAAATGTTCAGTAGGAGCAGAGAATCATGGGATGGGACATGGAGAAATGGCCTCTCATAGTAACTATAAATATTGGAAGAATGAAATTATAAATAAAGAGGATTTTCTATGAATATATTTGAAGTGTTTGTTCCTAAAGAACTTCTAGAAAAAGACTCAAAAGTTTAACATATAAACAAGTATGAAACTTGTTTTGATAAGTATGAAACTCAGTAAAATTTATCTCATAATAGTTTTTTCTTTTGTGTTATGTGATTGTCAGAGTCACATAAAACTATGTTTTTCTGGACTTCACAGATCTTCTTATTTTTACTATGGGATCAGTGACCCTACATTTTTGAAACATGGCAAAATAGTTGAAATTGGAACATTTCCCCCAAATCCAGGGCATATGACTTACATTTCTGTAGAAGGAAATATTATATTTCGGTCTAGTTCTGGGGTAAACATATTCATACCTTCCAATCCAATTTGACTAATGTATTGTTTTTACAGTGCATTAAGTGGAAATTAAATGGTAAATTCACTCAAACAGTCATTTCATACATCAAAAAGGAAAATCAGTCAACACAACTGTCTGACAGAAATGAATGAAGAAAACAATTCAAGGCAAACAACTGTCCCAGTAGACTTGTATAAATACAGTAATGGTGTCATGTGTAGAATTAATCTTTCCTCACCTTTAACTGGAGAACATTCTGCCAGCCAATTCAGTCACTCAAATGATACTGAATTATAATATTCCAGTTTTATTTGCTCTCAGTTACTGGTGACTGCCCTTCCTTCTCCTTCATCTGTCCATCAGTGGAGAATGTCAGAGCAGAAGAATAGTAATATTGGCATATTGTAATGTACTGTCTTGAATTCTACAGTTTCAAAATTCTTAGGCTAACTCAATAATCTTAAAGAGCCTGGTGCAGAAAGGATATGTGAATTAAATCGCAGACCACTGGCTGACCCTTCCAGCACTAACATCCCTTATTCCTGCTTCTAATATATCACAGAATACTCAAGAGGAAGGTTTTGAGTGGTCAGCAGAAATATGGCTCCAAAGCAGGCACATGGAAAAGAAATGTTGTCATCTGTGAACCACTTTAAAGTTGACTTTTCTTTTACTCATAAACCAGATTCAGTGTGAATTCTGTTCTGCTAAATGTTAGAGAGTCTGTTGAAGGAGTGTGGGCAATTCTTTTGAATTTTTTACTCTGTAACTTTTTGGCTTTTTTAACATCTTTATTAGAGTATAATTGCTTTACAATGCTGTGTTAGCTTCTGCTTATAACAAAGTGAATCAGCTATACATATACATATATCCCCATATCTCTTCCCTCTTGCGTCTCCCTCCCTCCCACCCACCCTACCCCACCCCTCTAGGTGGTCACAGAGCACGGAGCTGATCACCCTGTGCTATGTGGCTGCTTCCCACTAGTATCTATTTTACACTTGGTAGTGTATATATGTCCAAGCCACTCTGTCACTTCATCCCAGCTTACCCTTCCCCCACCCCGTGTCCTCAAGTCCATTCTCTACGTCTTTATTCCTGTCCTGCCCCTAGGTTCTTCAGAACAAATTTTTTTTTTAGATTCCATATATCTGTGTTAGCATACGGTATTTGTTTTTCTCTTTCTGACTTATTTCACTCTGTATGACAGTCTCTAGGTCCATCCACCTCACTGCAAATAACTCAATTTCATTTCTTTTTATGGCTGAGTAATATTCCATTGTATATATGTGCCACATTTTCTTTATCATTAATCTGTCGATGGACACTTAGGTTGCTTCCATGTCCTGGCGATTGTAAATAGTGCTGCAATGAACATGGTGGTACATGTCTCTTTTTGAATTATGGTTTTTTTAGGGTATATGCCCAGTAGTGGGATTGCTGGGTCATACGGTAGTTTTATTTTTAGTTTTTTAGGGAACCTCCATACTGTACTCCATAGTGGCTGTATCAATGTACATTCCCACCAACAGTGCAAGAGGGTTCCCTTTTCTCCACACCCTCTCCAGCATTTATTGTTTGTAGATTTTTTTAATGATGGCCATTCTGACTGGTCACACAAAGAACTTTGGCATGGTGTTCATCATCTAGCTAATCCTAACATGCAGACATTTATGAGAGTTAAGTCAGGTCTTTGCCAGAGTGGGTTGCTTATTTGGGCAACTGGGTTAAATCAAGAAGGGCAAATGTAGGCTGCCAGAGTAAATAAGGAGAGGAAAAACAAAAAGAGCAAGACATATCATTCATCAGTGATTTTCCCCCCAATATTCTTAGCCTCCACCTATCTCCATCTTACTGGTAACACAGGAACTAGACTGAAGAATCAGGTAAAAGGTCTCTACAGAAACTGAGGTAATATAGAAAATAAAATAATAAAACATAAAATTGTAAATTTTCTTCCTAGGGATAAATGAGATGATACTTCAATAATAACATAAGATCAGGTGAAGTCTAAAGAAATTTTAGAAAACCCGGATAAAGTAAGAAAACATCTCTTCGCCAGCATCCGAATGTTAGAGAGACACCGAGACATGTGGGCCAAGTTCTGGAGAGAAGGGAAACACAGACGAAAGCTTGACATTTGGTGCAGCTTTTCTCCTTGGAGCATTTGCTGATTCAACTCATACAGCCTAGGAGCTGAAAAGCCAAGGAGTTCAGAAGACTCTAACCACAGAAGCCAAACGGCAAGAGCTCAAGCTAAAGGCAACAACTAATGGAATGACAAGCTACACGTATCCTTAGTCTCACAGGGCTGGGGGAACCATTACATTTAAAGCCTAACAAATACAAGGGTAGTTGGGAATAGGGAGAATCTAAACGTTCACATGGTAATCCCAAAGGGCAACACCCGTAGAGGAAGGTCAAGACAGAAAGAGAGCAACCTTCACACAGAGTGAAAAACGGCTTTGAATGAGCTCAAACTGAGAATGGACTAAGGTTTCCAGTCCCTATAGTAACTGTCTGCCATGGGCAAAAGGAAATCTTTTCAAGGGAACGATAACAACATCCTGAATGTGGATATCTTTATAGTTTCCTAAAATAAGTTAAGCCCAATTTTAAAATAAAAATAATTGGACATACCAGGAAAAAGACTAAATGATCAAAAGCTCAAAAAAAAAAAAAAAGAAGGAAAAAGGACAATATAAATAGACACAGGAGGACAAGAGTTAGTAGGCTTTGGTTAAAAAACAACTATGATTAAACAAAGAAAATAGACACACGGCAAATAAGCGTATGAAAAGATGCTACACTTCCATGTCATCAGGGAATTTTAAATTAGAACAATGAGATACCACTACACACCTATTCAAATGTCTAAAATCCAAATACTGAAATACCAAAGTTGTTGATGATGCAGAACAACTGGGATTCTCATTTGTTACTAGGAGGATACTTGGCAGTTTCTTACAAAACTAAACATACTTTTACCATACAGTGATCTAGTAATCATGCTATTTGGTATTTACCCATTGGAACTGAAAAGTTACATCCACATAAAAACCTGCACATGGATGTTTATAACATTTTCTTTCATAATTGCCAAAACTTGAAATCAACCAAGATGTTTTTCAATAGGTGAATGGATAAACAAACTATGGTATATCGGTACAAAGGAATAGCATTCAGCAATAAAGAGAAAAGGCTATGTAGCCATGAAAAGACATGGAAGAAGCTTAAATGCATATTGCTAAGTGAAAAAAAGCCAATCTGCAAAGGCTACATGCATATTATATGATTGCAGCTATATGAAATTTAGGAAAAGGCAAAAGTGTGGAGACAGTCAAAAGATCAGTGGTTGCCAGAGGTTGTGGGGAGGGAGAAAAGGATGGGTGAAGCCCGGAATTTTAAAGGCATAGAAACTCCTGTGTATGGTTCTGTAATGGTGGATACAGGTTATTGCACATTTGTCAAAAATCATATAATGTACAAAACAAAGAGTGAAGTCTAAAGTAAACCATGGACATTAGTTAGTAATAATGTATCAATATTGGTTCACTAACTATAACAAATGTATTACGTTAATGTAAGATGTTAATAATAGGGGAAACTGGGTAGAGAGGTAAGGAGGTATGAGAATTCTGTCCTTTCTACTTAATTTTTCTGTAAACCACAAACTGCTCCGAAATAGTCTGTCAATTTAAAAAACAAATCTAGACCTGCATACAAAACTTGCACGTAAATCCAACCACAGCAGCATTATTCATAAGAGCCCCAAAGTGGAAATACCCCAAATGGCTATTTACTGTGAATGGATAAATGAAACCTAGTAATATCTACACCATGGAATATTATTCAGCCATAAAAAGAAATCAAGTACTGATGCATGCTACAACATGGATGAACCTTGAAAACATGCTAAGTAATTGTATGATTCCATTTGTATGCAATGTCCAGTCTAGACAAATCTGTAGAGACAAAGTATATTAGTGGCTGCCTAGGGTTTGGAGAAATGGGGGAGTGAGTGACCTATAATAGATTCTTTTTCTTTTGGGGGGTGGATGAAAGTTCTAAAATTGATTGTGGTGGTAGATGCATAACACATTAAATTGTACACATTAAATAATATGGAAAGTAAATTATATCTCAATGAAACTATTATTTAAAATTATGATTAATGTATTAAAAAAAGGACAACATGTACAATTTAAGCAAAAATTATCTGTGAAATGCAACCAAAAGAAACTTCTAGAATTAAAAATGCTTAAATTAAGCACTCAGAAGATCGGTTGAACAGTACCTTAGTCAAACAAAAAAAAGGATTACAAATGTCAATTAAAAAATAACTACACTAAAATTTGGAGGGAAAATGATGGAAAACAGAGAAATAAGTACTTAAGACATATAGAGTATATATAAAACAATGTGTCTAGCCAGCCCCAAGTCACACAGCCTAGGGAGGAGACACACAGCCTACCTGAATCACAAGGACTTCTCCAAAGGAAAAATGAGGTTCTGATGCCAGAAGTGGATGGAATGAATTGCAAAGAAAAAGAACAATGGTAAACTATAATCTAGATATACATTGGTAAATACATAGGTTCCCTGGGGTTGTGATCTGGTACAAACAATAAAAAAAAGAAAGATAAGACTCATAGTAGAGGCTGCTAGATTCTGCTGAGGAAAATGTACAGGGAGGGAAGAGTTGATTTATTTCATTATTTTTTTAGAGTCCACATTATAAGTGACATCATGCACTATTTGTCTTTGTCTTATTTCACTTAGCATAGTGTCCTCCAGTTTTATCCATGTTGACTTAAATGATAGGATTTTCTTCTTTTTTAAGGTTGAATAATATTCCATTGTATATATATACCATATTTCCTTTATCCATTAATCTACTATGGACACTTAGGTTGTTTCCATACTCTGGCTCTTGTGAATAATGCTACAATGAACATGGGAGTACAGATATCTTCAAATAATGATAAGTTTCCTTTGGATATATACTCAGAAGTGGGAGTGAGGAAGAACTTATGACACAAATCGACCATGTGTAAAAGACGTTGTAGGAATGAAAAAGTCTGAACACCTAGGAAGAGTGTGGAGTATTTGGAAAGGTCATTGTTCAAGGTCATACACAGTTTGAAATTATGACATTTCAATGAGCCTGTGTGCATGAAGGCTTGCTTATATTTTGGGATTTGAATATAGTGCAAAGAAGTGTTGCTAAATTTTCGATCAACATCAAAAACAGTGTGGAAATTTTTCTTTTATTATGAAACTGCAGGAAAGGCAAGACTAGAATTCTAGGCCCACTAGAATTTTCCATGATGATAGTGCTAATTTAGGAGAAGAAGAAGAATCCAAGGCCATAGAACAATTGTGAAAGCAAAATAAGATTGCTGAGTCTTCACCCAGTGTATGAGATTAAGTTTTAATGGCATATGACGAAGTGGCCATGACACAGCCGGCAGAGCTCGTTGAGTTGTTGAAAATGGCTCTTGAAGCTACAGGAAATGGACAGTAGACATAGAAAAAGAACAAGGTAAATCCCAAAGAGTGGAAGGACAAAATTAATCAAGAGAAAAGTCAAAAATCGAGAAGAAAAGCAGTAAACTTGACAAATAAAACCAAAAGCTTTTTCTTTAGAAAGACAAATAAAATAAGCAATACTTGGCAAATATGATAGTGATGGGACTAGCTATAAAACAGAGAGAATTTTTTTTTAATTACAAAAGAATACTGTGGTAGCTTTATACCAACACATTTGAAAATATGGACAAAATGGCTGATTATTGATTAGTTATGTGCAGCCATTATTTACTTCACAGATGGTGGTACAATTTACTGAACAAAGGAATACTGACAAAGGACCACATTTGAAAAAGAAGGTCGAGAATTGAGACTCAAAACTTGGCAAATTTAAGGTACCTTTGAACTATATACTCATCTCCTGGGAAGGGACCAAAAGGTGCCCCAACTCTCTTCCTTCAAAGATTCATTACTGTGTGTATTCCAACCTCTTATGCTGTTCCATCAGTCAGAAGTCCTGATAGTATGTCTCAGCAAGGCCACTTCTAAATTTTTACCAAGAGGAAATGAAAGTATATCATCCACACAAAGACTTGTAGACAAATATTCCTAACAGATTTAGTTATAAAAGACAAGACGGGAAACAACCCAAATGCCCATCAGGAAGTGCAAAGTTAAATTGTGGTATATTCTTGTAGTGGAATACTATTCATCCATAAATAAGTAAATGAATAAATGGAGTAAGCTATTGATATGTTCAATGACATGAATGAATCTCAAAATTATTATGCTGAGTAAAATAACCCAGACCAAGAAAAAAAAAGCATAATGCCATTTTTATAAAATTCTAGAAAATGTAAACTAATATATAGTGAGTAAAGCATAGAGAGAAGAAAGCATTGCAAAGCTGCACAAGAAAACACTGGGAATTATAACATATTTGGTATTTTGATTGGGATGCTGGGTTTGTGGGTCTATGCATATATTAAAACTCACAGTATTTAGTATACTTTAAATATGAACAATGTATTGTGTGTAAATTGTACCTCAATAAAGTTATTAAAAAGTCAAACCCCTGATCACCTTCTTCCAACCAGGTGAGCTCTCATTCCCTGTTCTGTGTCCCATCATAACAACCTATTTTATAATTAGCAGCATACCTGTTTGCTCATTCTCTCTCTATGGATTTCCAGCTTGGTGCCAAAAGAGATTAAGTGTCTCTTATAAACCTAACACAGTGAATGAAAGGATGAAGCATTGGTAGTCTCACTCATGCTGGTAAATATCTGAGAATGAACATCTTTTCCTATCAAATCAGGTCCTATGAGGACAGGGCAATAGGGGATGGATCAATGGTGGATACTAGGAAAGGTGTCTGCTTACTGTGCTCTGGTATGCAAGTGAGGGACAGGAGGGTAAACAGGAGAGGGAGTGAGATAGTTAGGAAACAGTGCTTTAACTTGAGACACATGTAGAAACCAGTAAAGAAAAATCTACATGGAGGTGGAACACAATATAAAAACTATCCCATTTAATTTATGCTACCTATGAGACACCAAAGAACAATGCTTACATTTTAGGAATGGTGTTGGAAGTGCAAATCGAGAGGGAGATTTTGTGCATATGTTAGATGCAGCCGTCAGGGAACACCCATTCTGGAATGAAGCGATGTCACATCACTTTGGGGTTTCACTGTCATTCAGCTTCACTCTGAGCTCATTGCCCTCAGGAAGCTAGCAGGTTAGATGCTTTAATTGAGACGGGAAAGCTTTGAGTCCTGGGAGATATTCCTGTAGCTGAGAGTTTAATTTTAACTAAATGGAAACGGCTTATGAAATAAAAGCAAGATTGAGCCTTTATGGAACATTTTAGGATTGTACATGGCGGCAGTCCCAAGATGAAAAACCAGGGTCCAAAGGTAATCTTAAAAAGATGCCTGTAGGGTCACTTAAAGCATCTGAAATGACCTACCATGGAAAATAAAATCCTAATGGGCAAATCTTTGTGCTTTATCTATACATACAATTGGAAAGTTAAATAGTTATCTAGCTGTTTTTAGATATTCAGTTTTATGCAAACGATGTTATTCTTAACGGCATTTTTGTATGGCCCTCATTGCATACCATTTTAATTAAACTTTTATTTATTTAGCCACTGTGTTCACTGCCACGGAGCTGTAAATTATAATTTAAGATATAATTATTTCCTGATTTCAAGGATTAGCCTCTCCCTGTGCTACTTAAATAATACTTAAATAATATGATAGAAATTCTGTGATTCAACACTCAACTGAAAGATAAGAACAGTGTTTCAAGGGGGTTGGAAGAGAGAGATCTATGTAAGCAATATGGAACAAGTAACTTTGCAAAGAAGAGATGGGCTTTGAGGCTACTCTTGAAGGATTCTTGAACTGGGGAAGTGATATAAGATAGAGAAGGGCATCCACATAGGAGAACAGGAGGAGTACAAGAGAGATACCACAGAAAGCTCTCAGGTTTCCCTCCTTGTTAAAAAAAAAAACAATCTTATGGTGTCTGAGTTTGTTCAAAGTCTAAGAAAAATATTAGCATAGCACGGCTTCTCTATAATGCTGTAATGATCGAACCTGAATTAGAAACCACCTCAGGACAGAGGGAGGGTAAAAAGGCATCAATTTCTCATTGTTTCCCATCAACACCCACTGTAGACATAGTTCATAGATTAAAATCTTTTTTGACTGTGGACCTCAGATTGGACTGCCTGGGAATATGGTGTTCCGCAGCACAGGCTAGTTTTATCTGTTTCTGGATTTATTTTTATGCTTATTTTAAACTTCTGTAGTGAGAGATACTCTAGCAGGGTACTAAATATCAAAATGGAATTTGTCTTTACTAATGGCTTTAAAGTTAATCTGGGTTAGGGATTATAAAATTATAGATATTAGTATTTCCCTACTGTGTGATGAAAGCAACCCATGCTATACCATGCATTTAAGAAATGTCACCACACAAATCCCAAGATGGTCTTCCTCCACAATTCCAATGGCCAAATCCTTCAGGAACAGAATGCCATCCTCTTCTTAAATAATAATGTTAGATATAGTACTATTTTTTAGAGTTGCTTGAGGGTTTGTTTTCTTGGTTTTTTTTTTTTTTTTTTTTTTGCGGTACGCGGGCCTCTCACTGTCGTGGCCTCTCCCGTTGTGGAGCACAGGCTCCGGATGCACAGGCTCAGCGGCCATGGCTCACGGGCCCAGCCGCTCCACGGCATGTGGGATCTTCCCGGACCGGGGCACGAACCCATGTCCCCTGCATCGGCAGGCAGACTCTCAACCACTGCGCCACCAGGGAAACCCTGTTTTTTTTTTTTTTTTTTTGATGTTAACTATAACAGGCCAAGTAGGAGGCATAACCAATATGAGAGGCAGATCAACTTACCTAGGGCCACAGATACCGCAAATAAAAGAAAATAATTTTAACACATATTTAATATTTTACAGGTTCTAGGCAAGATTCTATGAACTTTCACATACGTTAAAATCACCATAACAACCGTGTGAAGAGAATATTATTAGCCCCATTTTATGGATGAGGAGACCGAGGCTCAGTAAGATTAAAAGCAACAGAACACAGATACAAACTCAGGTCATCTGACCCCAATCCCAATATTCTGTGTAATCATCATGATTAAAGTAACATGTATTAGGTACTTGCTCTATGCCATCTTCTCTGCTAAGTGTTTTATATAAATCATCTCATTCCCAGCATAATGTCCCTAGAAAGGAATATCACTGGCTAACATTCACAGATTCAGAAACAGGTTGATCAAGGTCACACAGCTGATAAGTAACCCAGCTAGAACTTGAAATCTGAGTTTAGAACTAACACTCTTTATTAATATATTTTGCTGCCTCTTAAAGGATAGTGCAATCCTAAAAGTGAATTCAGTTACAGGTATTAGGACCTTATTCAGGCAATATCTATGTGATAAGGTGAGGGAGAAAATCCATTCTCTTGGGGAATCAGACAGCAAGCACACATTGAAATCTCATTAGAAATTAGTTACAGGAAATAATACGTTTAAATGTTTCAGTATATCATCCTCCTCCACAAAAAGGACATTTCCATTTTCGCTTAATATCCTATCCTTAATTAGCAATGACAAGAGCCTCAATTATGGATTGCTTTCTATATGTGCCTAAAGCCATGCTTAGCAATTTATATAAAATATCTCATTTAATCCTCACAACCAGACTATTAAGTCTATGATTTCTTCCTGTGAATCAAGGGAACAGTATACAAAGCTCAAAGAACTCGAACAGGTACTAACCTACCTAGTTAAGGGAAGCAGAGCAATTCTGGCCCACAAACACCTTGGAAGCTAATCATCTCTGCCTTTCACATGGAAGCCACAGTTGTGAGATTATTCAGCAGTCACCTGGTGAGATGTAATGCATTTTATCTGATACGACTGTGGGAAATGTGCTATAAAAATAAACCCAGCGTGCCTTGCTTGTTGTGCCGAAGAAACCTCCCTGGACAGTGTGAGTGGATAAAATATTGAAGAAATATTGCTGCCCATGATTAGAGTTAGAGAGATGGAAAAAAATGAAGCATATATTTGAGAAGGGGATAAACAGCCACCGACTTCCTTACTTTTGTCCAGAGAATTGAGCAATTCAGCAAAGAGCTCCTAGCCTTCCTGTGTAAAACTTTTGCTAGATGTTAACTTGCCGGGGCTGCAGGACCCAGCACCTCCTGCATGTATACCCTGTCAATGGAATGTGAGCAAAGGTAATGAATGTCACTTCTGGGATGGAGTGATTAAGAGCAGAGCCTCTACACGCTTTTCTCCTCTGTCTTCCAACTACATTCCAAAGGCTTTGAGGCCCTAGGAAATAGAGTCAGGACATAGAAGAAGCCTGGGCTCCTAATTCACTTCATGGAGAAAAGGTCTCAGCAAATAAAAAATATCATGTTGGATTATGTCCTTAAAAGCACAAACTCTATTAGATAGATTTCTGTCTTGGGCAGGTGAATACTCAAATACATAATAAGACTAAATAAAATATTTTTCTCCTGATATTCTGTTCATAAGACTATAATGATACTTGTCCAACTGTACAATAATTATGTGTTAACCTCTATGACTCCCCTCAAGACTGGGAGACCCTCCAAGGTAATGATAATGACTTTTTCACCTTTCCAGCTCGGCACCTAGATCAATACCAGGTATAGTATCCACAGTAACAAATATTTTGTGAATATATGAACGATGTTTAACTAGATGAATACAAGTATGAATAAATGAGTGGAGAGACTGGAGTATACAGAGAATAAAACAATTATTTTCATAACAAGACCACACAAATTACTTTCCATTTGATTTTAGAATGCATTTTTGAACTTATATTTAAATGTGGGTGTGTCCAAATCAATTCAAAATCATTCAAATAATAGAATTAAGTCAAACCGTCAGAGGTTAAAGAAAAGAAAAGAAAAAAGCTTGTCTGTTTTGTTCTTCATCCTCAATTTCGCTCCCTAAACCTTTCTGGCTTAGGCAAAGCACCAACCTAGCTTGAATTGTCCTTTTTCATTCAAAGTGTGTTACCTTCCTGCTGAGTGTCTTAAGTAAAAGATAAAGAATAAATATGTTCTCAGCTCCTGTGAGGCTGCACGTTTAGTCTAGGTAAAGAAAGGGTAAAATAGAGAAGTTTGCCATTTTTTATATTACTTTCAAAGTTCTTCAAGGCTGTTTTAAGTCACATACCTGAATCAGAGGGTACCAAGCAGTCTGCTTAGGTATACAGTTCTGAATCTAATGTTTCTAAGTGGGACATGAGATAATGATTCCCTCAACCCTTGGGGCTGCCTGGTACAGCCTGGGTTACCCAGAACCCTGGAACTATTCACATTCAGCCACAAATAGCCTCTCTAGGGTCTCCCAGGAAGGTTACCCAAGAGAGTGAGTCAGACAAAAGGTCAAAAGTGGTCTCGGATGGCAGACACAGTGAGAAATGCCACACCCATGGGTGCATCAAAGTTCTCTCGCCGTTCAACCAGCGGGCATCAACTTGTGCAACAGCCAGCGGCGAGTATGCCAATGCTCATGGTGAACAAGAGATTGCTAGGATTGCTACAAGAACTAATGATCCAGAGCAAAGATACAGCAGGTCAGGGGCGGGAGTCCCAGGAGACCTTGTCAGTGTGCGTTTAGGTGGTTACCCGCCCATCTCTGTCTTCATGTAAAGATGATATGACCGCCTAGTGGATGTGAAGGCTCTACCACAGTCTGTGCCTTCTTCCATCATTATTGGGACATACCTTATAAAAGCAACCACCAACTTGGAACGAAATCAGTCTCATACACATCATCAGATGATACTGCAATGAGTTTTTGTGTGCCAAAGAAAGAAGAAACTAGATTCTTTTAAAAACACTGGCTTGAAAAATTTTGAATGATCGTAAAAATGATTAAAATTTTCTTGTCTAATGTGATGATCAAAAATAGAGAGATGTTATTAAAACATTGATTAGAATTACAGTCACAACTTCAAGAGTAAGATCTGGTAAATGAAACAAAACAAACAAACAAAAAAACCAAAAAACACTTATGTTTGTGGAAGCAACTACAAGTTTCTCATTAAAAATCCTGAAAAGCATTACTTGAAAATTATGTAAATTAAGTATTTGATATCTTCCCCAATACTTTATACTTTATTATGGCTTGTTATTTTAAATTTTTATTTATATTAGTTGTTTTACTTTATCATTGTTTAATATAAAGGCTATACAATTTTTACCAAGCTCCATTTAGATCCCTTCTAGTTTATTCTAGTATAGCATACAAGTATCATTTAATAAGTGTGCCATGAAGTGAAAACAGTAAGCAGTAGTACCCAACTATATAAGCAGCATATTAATATTCACAACTAGACAATGTGTTCTAGAGTTGAAGGGGGCAGAACCCAGAAGATACCCTTAGCCTATTGATTAGGTAAATATTCAATTTAAGATTATATATTCCCTAGACCACACAAAAAGTAGATACCAGTGTAATAATAAGATTTGAGGTCTGTAATTTTATCTAGCAATGTAGCCCTTAAGGCAGCAATCACTGGTGTTTCATGAATTAATTGCCTACCGTGGAGCTTTTCAACATAGAATACAAATTAATCCCACACACCTTACTATTATAAAATTTACTTACATTTTTCATGACACATGCAGAATCTAAAGATTTATAAATATGGAGTAGTTAATGCTTTCCATTTAAATTTGGCATCAAGCTATCGCTCTGAGCCCAAAATAACAATGCAGACAACGCTGGTTTAAAAAAAATCCCAGATTTACTTAATTTTGGCTGTTTGTTCCTTTGCCTAAGTGTTTGGTTTTTTCTTTTTTTTTAATCTTACTCTATAAAGCCAAGCCAAAGTTCTTTATTCGAAGAATCAGATTTTTTGACTGATGGTGAAGCAGATGGATCACAAAATTAGGAGGTAGGACAACTGGATATTTCTGATTACAAGTCTTTTACAGATTTGTTTGCTTGAGTATGGTTTTTTGCTTCTTATTTGAGCTAGAGTTTCCTCATCACTAGAATGAAGATTTTCATTAAATATTTCTGAGTGTTCTTTTGAGCATCATGTGAATTTGTAATCCTAACTTGTTGCAGAAAAAATTTAAATGTATATAATCTTAGAAGTATTTATACTAGTTATAAATTCAAACAAAGGGATTTTAAACGCTGAATTATCCTGATTTTATGCCATGCTGCCACTAATAAACAAACAGCAAGTTCCCTGATAGTGATTCTCTATTATGGGATATTGACATATTTTGGGATTTGGAGGTTGGATTGACCTCCCCCTGTTTACAAGACACAACTTTCTGATTTGCCACCTGCTATGTCTCCTATTCATCTTTGTGTAAGACTTTTTAAACATTAAGAAAAACCCTCATGGTACAGAATTTCCCACAAGTGGCCCACATTTGAACAGTAGAATTCAACTGAGACTTGAAGATGGGCCACGCGCAGCACACCCTGCTGACATGTTCCTCTACCCACGGCCCTCCTTTTCTCACTGCCTGGTAATTGAAGTGTTTTTTTGTCAGTGGTGTCAAAGCCTGTCTCCTAGGCTGTCTTATTATTTTTAAATCCCCGACAAGTCCACCACAGTGATCCAGCTCCTTGCACTTTATAGGTGCTCAAGATCTATTGGCCAAGCCAACACGTCTCTCTCAGTTTCTCTAGACTTGCAGGTCCTTAACTGCAGACCCTAGGGTGACTGGGAGACACAGCAGCTGGCCTGGAAGAAACTGTGCATAAACCAGATTTTTACTTATGCAGCTTTGTGCATTAATTCTGGATAAGCACATGATAGAATGTCATATGTGTGAATTTTATTTGTCAGGTGTAGTGATGGTGGGAAAGAGGCTGGTAATAGCTATTGTAGACCACACTGCATTACAAAAAATCTGATAAATCCAAGCAATTCAGTTCAAAATGGTCAATTAAGGGGAAAAATGCAGTCATTTAACTTGATAATTCTACATGATACATTAAGTCTCTCACAGACTCCACCAAAATGAAAGCGAAAAGAGTTGAACGAAGGTAGAGGAAGATTTTCTTTAAGGTCCACTACTTGATTTCTTTTAGCTCCTAAATATTTGGGAAGCAGTAAAGCATGGTGTTCAGGCCATTGTACTCACCTGATCTTGGAGTTGGGCAGTGTAATTTGTGCACTGGCTGAACAGATGGATAACTGATCATAGGCAAATTCTTAACTTTTCTCTTCCTCAGTGTCTTCATCTGTAAAATGGGGATATTATTGGTACTTACTTACTAAGAGCTTTGTGAGGATTAACTACACTAATCCATGGACAAGAGACATGTTGTCTGCATAACAGGTGCCCAATAAGTTACAGTGATTGTGTTGTGTTGTTGATAATGCCCATGACAATAATGATGGCATTTGTCTATTTTTATCATTATAGTGTGATTACACGTCATATATGTTGTATCTCCTTGTTCTGAGATTAACATAGCCTCTTTTGGAAACCACCAAAAGGCTCAACAGTGTTGGTGAGAAACATCTGTGAGCAACAAACATTCAGAAACAAACATTCAATTAAGACGACCGCTTCCAGAAGCAGTCTCTGAAGCATGTCTGATCTAGAAGGGATGCCCCCATGCACTTCCTGCTGGGAGAGAATCTTCTATTGTTGCCAGTCAGGATCATTCCCTGTTGGTTTAAATTAACCTGAAAGATCCTCAGCAGTTTAGGTATGTTTAGCTCAACATCGCAGATTGTTTATACCTGTGATGCAGGCACGTCAAAAAAACAACCACTGAGCCACTGGCTTAGGGTTTCCAGCTGAAGCTACAGCGGTTCTTTTCTGTAAGCACAGGAAATCAGCCAAGCTCAGTTTGCTTAAGACATTCAGGTAAACCGTTTGCTTTGTCAGAGCGCTCTCCCAGGAACGACCAAGATATTCCGAATCATTTACTTCTTTCCCATTTGCCATTCTTTTCATGAGGTGGATTCCCCAATCGTAAACACAAAGAAAGTGTTTAATCAGAAGCAGCCAGAAGTGATTGGTGATAACTGGGATTTAATGGCTCAATCTCAAATCTAGTTTCAGTTGTGTTTCACCAGAGATTTTTCAGATTCTTGCTATGAGAGTTTGGCAGAAGACAATAAAAATCATGATTTCCTCACTTTTTTCTGATGTTTTGCTATGGCACTAAATAATATGTCCAGTATTCCCCTGGAAATATATAAAGCACTTTACGTGGTGTGTTCATCATTTGCCTCTGACTAAAATGTCCAAATGACTGAGAATTAATGAAAATCATTATGGATAGGAGCAAAGGATGTGTACCAAGATGTTCACTAAAGCATTGTCTACAATTGTGAAAATGAAAACATATATTATAAACTATATAACAATAGGCATGAAGTATTTACTACTACATGGACTACTATGAAACCATTAAAATAATGATGTAGAAACAAAAAAATGTGAAAAATGGGTTTTAAAATAAAACAATAACACACTAATATTAGATTATTTAGTTATTATTCTGGGTCCAACCAGAAGAAAAACAAACAGTAATTTGAGCATGGAAAGTGTAATGAAAAAACTATTAATTATGAAAGAGGATTAGAGTAAGGAAGGAATGGCCAGCGACAAGTAAAGAGAACGCCAAAACACACAGCAGAAATAAGGAGAGCCGCTAACCCTCCAGTTGAAAAGAAGACTTCCTCCTCCCTGCCCACAGGACTGAGGTCCAGACCCGGTTGAAAAGGGCATGACTGTGGCTCACTGGATGGTAAAGAAGCTGCTGTGGTGTCTCACGGTGGAACTTTCTGGAAATATGCCCTCTGTAAGTTGCTGGAAATCCACATTCCAGGGTTCCAGTTAAGCTATGCACGGGGAGATTTCTAACCTGAGGCGCTACTCCAAAACTGCTTGATAGAAGATGCTGACGGAAGCTGTCGTCCACTGCTCTCTCTGCGCACTGCTGAAGCCGACTACTGGAGAAGTTGTGAGCCCCGGGAGCAGGGCTGAGGACGCCCTCGGTGCTGCAGGAGTGAGTGGGTGCTGAAGATGCCACCAAGAGCCTTCCCAGCAAGCACCGGGGCATCACGAAGCAACACCTTCCTCAGGTGCCATCAATTAGGAAAGCCTAACATCACACGAGCTGGCCAAGGAAAAACTATTTAAAGGACCCATAGCACTTTTCACAGAGCAAGTAACAAAAGAGTGAATTTCGAGTTGAGAGGCGGTAACCAATGTTACCTCAAGGAAAATTAAAACGGAGGT
Source organism: Pseudorca crassidens (assembly GCF_039906515.1). Lineage (NCBI taxonomy): Eukaryota > Metazoa > Chordata > Mammalia > Artiodactyla > Delphinidae > Pseudorca > Pseudorca crassidens. Next base: position 155,079,877 of record NC_090297.1, read on the forward strand.
TTTTTTTTTTTTTTTTTTTTTGCGGTACGCGGGCCTCTCACTGTTGTGGACTCTCCCGTTGCGGAGCACAGGCTCTGGACGCGCAGGCTCAGCGGCCATGGCTCACGGGCCTAGCCGCTCCGCGGCATGTGGCATGTGGGATCTTCCCGGACCGGGGCACGAACCCGCGTCCCCTGCATCGGCGAGCAGACTCTCAACCACTGCGCCACTAGGGAAGCCCTAAAAAGGAGTTTTTATCACATAATCAGTGAAATGCAAATTCAAGCAACAAGATGCCATTTTTGACTAAAAAACAAACTGACACACAGAGTATATAATATTAAAACGTTAACAATGGCTCTCTTTGGGTGGGAAATTACCAGTGAATTTCTCATTTTTCTTGGAGCATTGCCATATTCCTACAATATAAATGTACATAGATTTCCAATGCACAAAAATAAAATACAATTATCAACTCAGCTACCCAATAAACTTAATATTCACTCAATAACTTTTACTCTATTTAATTACAGCATAAAATGTAAGAACAAATGCAATATGGATGCTGCATATTAAAGGGACTCGATCAGTCTTACTCATTTTGTGGAATCAAGGAAAGGACCATTCAAGCGTTTCCATGAGTTTCTCTTCCATTCTACCTAAAACTCCCTCTTGCTGGAGGAATTCTGTCGATCAAATTCTAGTTATCCAAATCAACACATTTAATATATCTTACAGGGGTATTAGTGCTTTGTGTGTGTGTGGGGGGAGGGGTGGTGGGTACAGGTGAAATAAGTTTAGGAAATGATCAATGTACCAAAGGGGAACAGGTTTACATATTATTGTTTCTATCTGTACATACCACACAGGTTTGTACAGAACTGCAATAGTGTTTGGATCCAGCTAGAGCCTGGATATGATTCTGCTTTACCAACCCAACAAGGAACTTCTTCTGTGCATCTGATTGAATCAAGGTGAATTAACATGTTTGGGGGAAGTTTTAAAGGCCTACACAAAGCACTACAGCTCTGTCAAGTGATGTAATATAATTATAAAAGCTCTTTAAAAAAAATTTACTGTTGCCTTCCAGTCTACCTTCCTGTATTTTACTACACTCTACCTTATTTTAAATGTGATTTAAGGAAATGTTTTGCTCCATACTTCCTTAGTCTATCCCTCTCTTTCTTCCTCTCTGCCTTATAAAAGAATAAATATATAATCGAGCCAAAAAAAACCCCCCAGCTTATTTGTAAAAAAAGCTTCAACTAGCAACCTAAGTGTCCATCGACGGATGAATGGATAAAGATGTGGCACATATATGCAATGGAATATTACTCAGCCATAAAAAGAAATGAAATTGCGTTACTTGTAGTGAGGTGGATGGACCTAGAGTCTGTCATACAGAGTGAAGTAAGTCAGAGAGAGAAAAACAAATACTGTATGCTAACACATATATATGGAATCAAAAAAAAAAAAGAAAAAAGGCTCTGAAGAACCCAGGGGCAGGACAGGAATAAAGATGCAGGTGTAGAGAATGGACTTGAGGACATGGGGAGGGGGAAGGGTAAGCTGGGACGTAGTGAGAGAGTGGCATGGACATATATACACTACCAAATGTAAAATAGATAGCTAGTGGGAAGCAGCTGCATAGCACAAGGAGATCAGCTCGGTGCTTTGTGACCACTTAGAGGGGTGGGATAGGGAGGGTGGGAGGGAGGAAGATGCAAGAGGGAAGAGATATGGGGATATATGTATGTGTATAGCTGATTCACTTTGTTATAAAGCAGAAACTAACACACCATTGTAAAGCAATTATACTCCAATAAAGATGTTAAAAAATAAAAATAAAAATAAGCTTTAAAAAAAGCTTCAACTACAAAGGGACATGTTACCGCCTGCTACCATCAATATAATACCTAACAATTTATCATTGACGCTGTAAGAAAGTTAGTGGTGTACCTAAAACCATCTTTTATTTTAAATATCCCTTGTTGTGCTAGTAATGATTTTCCTTTATTATCCCCAAGTCATATATTTAAACCTAAAGAGACAAACCCAATTTCACTTCTCTAAATTATTCTACTGTAACCACATGTGCCCTAACTGTAGGAGATGCGTGAGCCATTTTCTACTTAAAATTCTGAAAGACTCGTGCTCACATAATCCCCACTGACACTTTTGCAAATGACGAAAAATTTCATCAAGGCCACTGGATCAGAACAATTAGTGGGTACATCAAGTAAAAAGCAATAAAAAGGGTTAACACTAAGAATACCTTGAGGGAAAAGCCTAATTGTGTGCCTCTGTAGGTAAGACATCCATATTTCTTTTAAAATGCTTTTAGGGCAATACTACAGTTGCATGTTAATATACCCTGCTTGATTTAAAAAAAAACTTTAATGGTGGAACATATCAAATTCAAATCGCACAAGTTGCAGCGCTTGATTTTTCTTAAAAGGTCCATTTTTACTCCTTACTCTTCAATCTTGACATCACCTTTAGAATGCGTCCCCAACACCTGTCCCCTGATCCAGGCAGGCAGTGATATTTCCTTACATCTATATTTCTTTTATCACATTGCATCATAATCATTTACTTAATCAACTTTCTGCTTCACTACAATATGAGTTCTGTGAAGCCAGGATCCATGTTTTATTAAGTTTGAATCTCCAAAGTTTAGTGGATTTGCTGTTTCAACAAATATTTATTAAATGTCTACTCTTTCCCAGATGTGTGTGCTGGGTATAAATAAGGTGGCTTGTCAAAAAGAGAGATGCGGTTCTTGGGCTCATGGAATTTAGAGTTCAGTGAGGGAAACAGTAAATTAACAAGAAAACATTCTAACAAATAATTACAAATTCATACAAGTTCTATAGAATAAAAGAGAAAGACGTTGCGACACATATTAATCTGGGGGAGTTTCTCGGGATAAACAGGACAAGGCCACCCTTGGAGGCCACTTGGAAGCCACTTGTAAGTATGTGAGGCTCAACATAAGGGAATAGAGTGTGTGAAGTTTCTGAGTCCAGGAGAACTCAGCAGGAATAAATGGAGGAGTGAAGAAATAAATGATTTGGAAATGAACACTGTGGCAACATGATGGAAAGTTGAAACATTACCTGTGTCTCTAAGAAGCTTATAAACAGAAAGGAAATTGAGCCCAAGAATCCCCATCCTTTCCGTCCTGCAAGTCACTCAACCTATTTCTATTCTTTTTTCTTTTAACCAAGGCAGACACTGCTAATCAATCACGGCATTCTTCCCCCCTAAGGCTGGAAAGAGCTTAAATTTTTTTCTTAATTCAGTACTTCTGCCAACCATTACCACTCATTCAAAATGGGCACTCAAGATGATACCCTTTTGCCCTTCCTGATGTAAGTGGTTAATACCATTTTTACCTAATTAATAAACATTTGATATTGGCTTGAGGGGGACAAGAGGTAGCAAACTGAGCTAATATATGTAAAGCAGTGAAGGTTGTAAATGGATAAGCAGCCTGGCTCATTACCGGTGTTGAATTGATAGGAGTGATTATAATGATGCTGGGAAAATATGGGGCATCCAGTAATTGATGGGAGCTAGCATTTGAGGCTATTCCTGAGGGTGAGAGAAATTACCAAGTGGGAAGCACTGAGTCACTGAAGTCACTCTTTCATAACGTCATAGTTTTTAGCTAACATAACGTCATATGTTATCTTGGGACAGCCAAGCTAATATTTTCTCAAAAATACAGAGAAAAGAATATCTTTACACTCAAGCAAGAAAAAACAAAAAAAAAGATCATCATCAGAAAGGATATATGCAGTTGGAAACTAGCATCTTGACCTAGTCCTAGTACATTTAGGAATGAAACCTCATCAGCTTTACTGACTTCACCACTTAGTCCGTGTACCAGAACTTCAGCAGCCCAGAGTTAGCCAGTCTAAAACATTCAGTTTTCCCCCACCTGCACTGAGTGAACCATGCATCTTAGGTATAAAATGATAGCATTTATAATTTAGTAAGAGCTAAACCCAGAAATACTCTAACGTATTATTAAGGTTGAACATTTCTTAGAAACCAAAGAAATACAAAGGTTTAGTTCTTATGATGACATTAATTGGAAATACGTTGCATCTACTACATGTTGAGAATCTCCTTGGATATGAATTGATGCACTGAGACCTAGCCATAGGATATAGCTACCCAATCCACTGCCTACTTGTAAGTTCTTCTGAATAAGATTTTATTATATATTGTTTCACTTTAGAACTGCCTACGTTGGGCAGAGTAGTTTTCCTGAGTTATAGTAATAGTTAACACTTTGAGTGTCTGTTTTATGTCAGTGCCGTGCTAGGCCTTTTATATATATTATTTATAATGCATACAATAACCCAGTAAAGACTGACATGATTTCTACCTCACAGACAAGGCAACTGCAGTTCAGAGAATTTAAGGAACTTGTTCAATTTACGTAACTAAATCAATGATAGGGATGAGATTTGGATGCAGTTCTGTCTCACTCCAGAGCTCATGTCATTTTCACTACCCTTTGTTGCACTTTGTTTGCACGTTACCCATTCCACAGCCACACACAGATTAGGGAAAATTAGAGGACCACCCCAGACACCACATTTGTAAGGGCCTGCCTTTAGGAAGGGGGAAAGCGGGCTAGCTTGTGGGGGAGAGAGTTGTTCCCATCTGATGCTAGGGCTTGTATAGCCTCCATCAGCCCCGGAATCTCTCTGACAGCACCTGAGCAATGTATGTGATCAACACTTTCCACCTTCCTTATGGTTACATATGCTGATTAATTTTTCCTGGTGTAGATGCTCATTTTAACAAGTCACTCGTAAACAGGGCCAGGTGTAGGGCCCATTTCCTGCTCCACCCACCTTATTGAAGCCAAATACTCCATCTATATCCTTCCCAAGTTGTATCTCACAGTTATAGACAGTAGGCACTGCGAGTCTTAAGCATGAATAGATTGACATAAAAGCATTCTCTCTTCACTAAAAGGAAAAAAAAAAGTACACTTACTGGGTGATAATATGGCAGGAAGCCTGCTATATATCTTTATAAACAGGGTACCGAGGTATAATTATTCCACTTTAGCTCACAGATGCTTTCACTCGTTTCCTGATTTTCGTTTTGTTTTGTGCGGCTCATGACAGACCAATCCATTTTTGCAGAGATCAGGCCCTGCAGCTCAGGGCCGACTCTCATAGATACTCTGAATCAAGTACAGATATGAGCAGCTGGGAAGATGAGGGAGGCGGTCAGGGAGGCAGGGAGACCTGAACAGATGAGTAACGGGGACCAGGAAGGACGACAGAGGCTCCATACATGATTAAACATGAATATGGGCCCTCTTGCCAACCAGATGCATCATCTTTATGCAACTGGAATGACCCCTCTTCCCACACCTCCCTAGGCTACACAGAATGATTTGACTGATTTTTAATGACAGCTCAGCATGTGCTATAACGGCAGTAGCACACCGAGTAGAACAGGTTGACAGTGTGGCAGATATCGCCATCCCTTTCCAATGTTTGTAGGCTTTCTGAGCAGGCCGTGGGCATCCTGTGCACCTCACTCCTTTTCTAGCAGAGGCCAAGCGATGCAGACATTAACTATGCACCTAAATGAGACTCCTAATGAGACAGAGCAGGACCCTATGATCCTTTCCCCTAACCATGTCCTCTGCCTGCTTTTTGTCTGTGGAAAAACTTTAGCCAAAAATTAAGTTTAACCAGAGAAGTGAGAAAATGCAGAAGCAAAAAATAAAAGCAGTCAAACAGGACAAAACAATAATAATTTATCAGTAAGCAAAGTTAAGGACCTTTAGTTCCTCCTCAGTGGCTATAGATAATATTCTGAGCCATATCCTGTGAGCTGTGTGAAACCCCACTAGGTGAAGAAGTTAAGTACCTGATGACCAGACTGTAGGTATGACATAAGCTGCCACAATTCACAATTCTGAGAACTGGCCTCAAAGAAATGAGAACCAACCGACCCTGGAACTGAAGACTAACTGTACTTAAAACAATCAAGATGACACTGGTCAGACCACCGATGACCAATTTCAAGATGACAGTCAGAGCTGACTGTGCTGTTTCTGCGTGTAGCCCCCCTCCCTCCGTCTATAAAAGCTCTTGCCCCCTGATTGGGTGGGTGCGGGGAGTTGGCCTTCGGACAGGCGTCCTCCCTCCCACACCCCCTGGTCGCCGGCACCCAAAACAAAGTAAACTTTCCTTTCCACCAACCTTGCCTCTTTACTTGCTTTTGAGCGGCGAGCAGCTAGACCCCACTTCCGGTTACACTAACAGTAAAGGCAGAGAGAAAAAATCATTTAAAAACATGATGTAGAGAACAAATGTATGGACACCGAGGGGGGAAAGTGGCGAGGGGAGGGTGGTGGTGGGATGAATTGGGAGATTGGGATTGACGTATATACACTACTATGTATAAAATGGATAACTAATGAGAACCTGCTGTATAAAATAATAAATTAAATAAAATTTAAAAAATTAAAAAAAAACCATAAGTGGCATTTTATGCACCAGTTCAAATAAGGGGGAACCTAATCATTGTGAATGATAAACAAGTTTGTGAAAAACCCGCTGCTTATTAGAACAGCACGCTCCATGTAAAATGAAATTTTCTAATGGTAAATATAGCAGAAGGCTACAATTAAAACCTTTCAAAGATTGCAATCCATAGAAAAGCCATTTAGTGATAAATTGGAGAGCAAGAGGAGACTATCACCTGTTTAAGCTTCCACTGATTCTATCAAGTTGTTTGCCTGGCAGTATCTAGGCTATGATGGAAAAGCTGAGAAAAACTCATTTTTCCCCTATCTAAATATTATTAATTGCAAGCATTCATTTTGAAAGATTTGTGGCTCTTTGGGAGAAAAGGATCTGCTTGACAACTACTAATTATACTTAATAATAAATAATATTTACATAATTATTTTCATATTTAAATCCTTTCACAGATTTTGTTTCCTCATATGGAATATCAGTGCAACTTGACTGCATATAATGTTATGATATTTCTGTGAAACCAGCCCCAAGTAGTAAGCTTTCATAAGAAAATTGGGGCCTTAATCTTATCTATATTTACAAGTGTTAACAAATCATTAGAATTTCCTTTTTCAGCACCTGAGGAGGCGGGCAGTATTGAACAACTATCTGAGGAGCACTGAACTGACTTTTTGGCAAAACACCCAGTTAACGCCAAAACTGTGCAAAAATATTTAGAAGAGGCAGAGACATGAGGCAACAAGGTCAATGAGAGACGTATTAAATTAAAAGAAATGCCTATCTCTCTCTCTCTATCTGCCTACCTATCTATCAACAGGGTGAAAACAAAAGAGCAAAACAAATGAAATCAATATACTTAATAGAGTTGTGAATGTAAAGGTCTGAATATAGTTTTAAAAAATTGTCTGTACGAGTTGGATATTTGACCTAGTGAGTACATGTGTAGAGATTTATTCTAAGGATTTCACAGAAATCTAGGTACCATGGCATTAATTGGAATACTATTTGTAAAAAAGAAAAACTTGGAAATAATTTGTTTCCAACAATAGGGCATTGTTTAAATAAGCGATATCATATGTTGAAATATTAAATAATTTTTAAATTTTCTAAATGAGGAATATTAGATCATGTGGGAAATTGTCATAACATTAGGTGAAAAGGTACTAGAAATGAAAATTATATAAACAGTATATCTTAGCCTTATTAAATAATGTATGTATAAAATATATGTAAATATATATGTTTATATAAATATATATGCATATATAAGTGGGAAAATGCAAAAATGGAAAAGATAATATTTATCTCAAAGTTCTGCAAGTGTATTTATATTTTTCCTTTACATTTTTCTGTATTTTATAATTTTTCTACCCTAAAATATTAATTTAATTACTATATATTTTTGAACAACTCTATTTTTTAAAATTGTTTTTACATATAGAGTGGTCACGTGTTTGCTTAACAGAGTGCAGGTGAAAAATAAAGGCTGTTTTTGTGGTTCTCATGATGTTTAAAAGACTAAAACAAGTTCTGAGACCTCGAAGTCTACTTTGGCCACACAATTCCACATCTAGTCTGGGAGCTCATCATAAGACTATCAAGCAACTGGGTGAAAAAGATATTTGCTGCAACACTATTTATAATAGGAGAAACATGGAACCAACATTAAGGTCTACCGAAAGGGGGTTTATGAAATGAATGGTGGTACAGCCACTGCCTAGAGCTACAGCTATTAAAATGATCATGTTCCGGGAACACAAATTCACCCAGGAGGGGCTGTTCTTGAAGGCTGTTTGCATCAAACAGGAAACGCTGATGATGAAGATCTCGTTGGAGAACACCTCCCAGGGCATCAGATGTACCTGAGCTTCAACTTCCCCCACACCCAGGTAAGGCTGCACACCAAGTATCACCAGACTGTCCACTTTTCAGGAGAAGCTGCAACATGCCTAGGCTTTTCAGATGTTGTGCAGGCCCAGGGGTGGGACTGGGGGGTGGGAAATAAAATGTCTACGGGCTGAATTTAACTAGTCAGCCAAGAGTTTGCAAACTTTGATGCAGAATTAAATTTATAACTATGTAATAATGTCCAATGCTTACATTAAATTTTAAAACGGGTTTAAAACATTATGTTTTTATTTAGGTTAAACTACGTGTATATGTTAGTATGTTTGTGTGATGTTCACACAAACGAACATACACACAATATAGTGAGAGAAAAAGCAGAGATGAATGGATCTGAAAGTACTTTTCTTTGGGTAATGGGTTATTTTGAATGACTTCAGGGCTTTTTTTCCATACTACTCTATATCTATATTCTATTATATAAAATATTGTATATTTATACTATTCTGTATTTTTATTTTTGAAACAAACACATGCAGATTTTATGATATAAGAATTAGACAATTATACTTAGTAGAAATATAGATTTCCTTTTTTGCATATGTTGTCTCATTCTGTCTCAAAAGGACAATGTCAGAAGCACTAGATCCAGTTCTGAGCATTGCCTTTTTGGGAGTATTTTAGAAAACAAAAGCAAGTACAAACATCAATAAACAAGATGGGAAAGGGCCTAGACATACTTTCACAGGATTTTTAGGAAAAAACATTAGATGTTTTCCTGAAGAAAAGTAGACTTCAGTTGTGTGATAATGGACTACAAAGATGTGAAGTGCAAACATGGGTATTCGAAACTCAAATATTTTTCTCTGTAGTTCCATAAGGTCAAGCTAAGACCAATGGGTGACATGCTTCAGGAAGGCAACTATAAGGAAGTACTTTGTAGAAATTATAGCTGTTCGTATGCTGGATGACTTAACTCACCAAGTAGAGCATTCAAGATACGAGGAGTGCTCAAACAGAGGCCAGATTACCAGTACTTTTATAGCATGAATTCTTACATTGGATGAGGTGATAAAACAGATGACGTAAACTTCTAAAATCGAGATCATATTTCCCTTTGAGTCCTAACACTATGATAATATAATCTCAGTTATGGTATAAAGCAGGTAACTGATTTGAGAAGGATACTGAGTTTGAGGACATATTGACTGATTCATTCCACAAATACTTTACTAAGGGACTAGGCTAAGGGCCTGGGATCCCATGAAACAAAATGCCAGCAGAAGTGGATCTCTTTAATGAAACAAAGTATGTGGAAGACAAATCATTAAATGCTTACTTACAGTAAAGCATGCAATGTATCCTGAAATAGGATATATAAATGACTATATGTCCAGGGCTTGCCCCAAGAGCAAGTCTTCTCTAAGTGGATTATTTTCTTTTCTCTTTCTTTACCTTGTCTTCCTCACTTACACCTCTACTCTCTGCTTCAGTGAAAGATATTTCTCCTTTCCACTTCTAGCTGAAAAAAAAACAAGTCTCAGGTGTCAATTTACTATGTAACTGTGGGTCCCTCTCTGTATTACAAAAAAAGACTCAGGGGCCACTGAGTCCTGATATCATGACCTGCAAAAGTGTCACAAGGGATCTCTGAAAATTTCAATAGTTTTAGAGTCTTTTCTACATCTTTTCCAATGATTCAGGTATGGAGGTTTCTATATCTTGGGCCTAGAATTCCTTCTGAATGGCGAGTCGATGTAGTTTTAGTGCTTATATCCTATAAGTTCTTTTAATTAGTGTCTTATAGCCTCCCAAAGTGTTTATATATATATGACTGGCCACTGTTTAAAATGAAAAAAATAATTTACATTGCTACTTATCCTCATTGAGTTGCCCATTTAAGAAGCAGAACTACACTGTCAGACCATCCACTTTTGTAATACCTTAGCCATAGTATTTTAACATATATAGTAGTTCTCAATATTTACAGTGTATTGGAAGCACCATATTAGTCAGGGTACTCCAGAGAAACAGAACCAATAGGAGATATATAATAAATATAATGTAATATATGTAATTGATTTAACATATGTAATTGATATTAAACATATTAAATATATTGTATATTAAATATAAGCTGGAAACTAGGAAATCCAGGGGTGTAGTTTTCAGAACTGACGTAAGCCACAGTCAGAGGGCAGGGGATCAGATCAAACACTCAGGCAGAGAGAGCAAATTCTCCTTTCCTCTGACTTTTTATTCTTTTGGGGCCCTCAAGAGATTGGATGAGGCCCACCTACACTGGAGAGGAAAATCTGCTTTACTCCATCTACCAATTCAAATGCTAATCTCATCTGGGAACACCCTCACAGACCCACCCAGAAATAATGTTTAGCAAAATATCTGTGTATCTCAGGATATAGTTGAGTTGACAGTTAAAATTAACCATTACATTCTGCATACCTTAAAATATACCAATGCCTCAGTCCAACCCCCAGAAATTTATATTTAATTGGTATAAATTACAGGCTGGGCTTTAAGATTATCAAAAGCTCCCCAGGAGATTTTAATGAATCACCAAAAGTTAAGAACCATTAACATCATAGAACATTTCTTTCCTGATGAGAAATCAAAATGCTTCTCACTTTTAGTGTTGATGCCCTGGGAGAGATATTATCTACCTCTGTAAGATGCCTTCAGAGTATTACACTGTACCCCATGTAGTCAGTATTTTCAAACAGGCCACTGCAAACATATGCCTCCAAGTCTGGTAAAAGTCAATCCAAATATTTTTCCCCAGTATGGTAGTAGACGGGTAGAATTTCTTTTATGATCACCACGTTGTATGGTAGGCATAATTATTCCCATGTAGAGGGTGAACTGAGATTCAGAGAAAAATAGGGGTGCATATTGCCAAAAAGCTAGCAAATGTAAAAAATTAGGAAAAGGTCAAGTTTTCTGATCCGATTTAAATAAGTAGTAGGTATCATTATTTTATTTATTCCACAGATACTACTGTCAGGGGTGAGTAGAAAAAAAGCAAATGAATAAAAATGTAGTCAGCCTATGAACGGGAAGATTAGCTAGCATCCTTCACACAAAAGACCTGATATGTATTCGGCCACTAGAGAGGTTTAGTCAGTTGTATTTACAGTCCCATAAATGGAAAGAAGCATCATGACAAAAGGAAATTCTATGAATCCAGGAAAAAACACATCAAATTAAATAAATAATTCACAGGCAGAGCAAAGATTACAGAGTTGGCTCTGATAACAAAGTATCTAAAATAAGTGGTGATGTGTTTCTCCAACCACACAGGCTGCCAGTCCAGGTGCAAAGGAAAATAAATAAAACTATTATAGATCTAGTAAAAGTTAAACAGACAATAAAAACCAACAATGGAGATGAATTTTAAGTTGGTGATTCTTTGAACAATCCTTAAAAGATTTCATTTGCTCTGTTAACGCAATGTCAAGTCCATTTTAGAAATAAAAGAACATTTTTCTGCTTGCTAGAGTTTTAGACATAAATCGTCAAACTGTATTAAATCAAGATGCTTCTAGAATCATAGAGCTAAAGATCATCAAGGATTATTAAATAACTATAGTCACTCCCTCCTTTTACAGGTGAGAAAACCAAGGTGGTAAATGACTGTGTGATGGGCTTAAAGTCCACATGATTCCCATCAGTGGCCAAAACAAGATTAGAATGCAGGTCTCCCATTTCCTCTTCACTTAATTATTCATCATTCTTTAGTCATTTTGAGCACAACTAGTGCACTGCTGTTTGAAACCTGACCTTTCCAATGGCAGTCAAAAAGCAATAGTGCTTCCATTGTCTTTGACCAGAATATTAAATAACTGGCAATCATGTTCTGAGCTTCTTTCCAGATGAATTATATGTTAAGCTCTATTTCAATATTAATTTGTAATATACTTTAAAGCATGTTGATCTTCCTCTGGTCTCTTCTTACAGTTCTGAGCTACATGAATGCTAGAGTTCCTAAAATTTGTGATTTTCTGAATGGCCATCTCTACTATGTCCACCAACCCAACAACAGTCACTGCTTGTTGCTAGACAGAAAAAAGAAGTTAATAAATTTACAAGTGAAATCCTGTGTTCATTTTTTTTAATGAAAAACAGAAACATATTTGATTTAGAATCTAAACCCTAGAAGCATACATAGGGCTTAAAGAAATGTGTGATTCTTCTATGGAATATTGGAGAATTCTTGTTTAATCAATGGAAGCACATCGTTAGTTTACTCAGGTCCCTAAAAAGGTGGAGGACCTCACTTAAAAGAAACAAGTGACTATCTTAGTTAATGTAAATAGAAATGCATTTCCAGCTTATTTATGGTTGTTCATTTCTATACCATACAGTGGTCTGTTTCTCAGGACATCAGTATAAAAGGCAAATTGATAGGTGAGAAGGATAAGTGGTATAATAAAAAAGTTAAAAGCATGGGCTACATGACATGGACAAGTTACTCAGCCTTTCTAATCTTCCATATGCACATCTATAAAACAGGGAATAAAACATATTACAAAGAGATATGCTTCTCCTCCCACCATGCTTTGGCCTTCACATGTTTGGGAGGCATAGGAGATCCAGTGCCTTTCCCCTCCATCCTATTCTTGGAAGAGGAATTGTTAATGTTATTGGTCAGTAACCAGAACACCTATGGAGCAATGGGTAGAATTATTACATTTGAAAGTGACAAACATGTCACAAGGTTCTGTCCCAGTAGCTCAGCTTATGATTCACAGAATAAGGCATGTTAGCTTAAGCTTGTCCCATGACCTAGTCATCTGTGATTTGGGGGCAAGAGAGAGAGAGAAGGAAAGCCTCAATTAGAATTCCAAAATGAAGTAACAGCAGCTAGCTCACTAGTAATAAATAATACTTTGGTCTTTTCTGATTATTGTTTCTTGTGTATGGATCCCTTGGCAGGAAACTTAACCACCCACTTCAGAGGTCTGTTATGAAGTCTGATATGGTATAAAAAGTGCACAGTGCAGTGCCTCATATGCAATAAGCTGTCAAAGAATATTATCTAGATGACCTTGGATTTGCACTTAAATGTTTGTTATTAAATCAGTTTGCATGGGACTAGTATCCAGAGCCTCAGGATAAAGTAGGTTCATGTGAGTTAATAAACGAAAAGCTCTCTGAAATTCTAGATGGCAGGTCATGGTAACTCAGGTAAGTGGAAGCTGGTGGCTGGGCGTTCCCTCAGGACACGTGTTTTGATGGAATGAGGACTCAGGGTGTAGAAACCAGCTTGGCAGTGGATGGTAAACCATTGCCCAGCACATGCTGCCTCCTGTTAAGCAGAAGGCTCTCATGCAAATTGCTTTCTGAGTCGTTAGCTGTCAGCAACCCTCATCTCTCCTCCTGCAGCTGTTCTTTCTGATTTTGCCTGCAAACTTTTCATATTGGGCAGGCTCCCAAGCCAAACAAGTTGCCCCTCTGCAGGCTTTGTTCCTGGGGGCGAGAAGTGAACCTCACAGATAAGTCAAAGTAAGGATGCACCATGGACTAATACACACTGAAGGAACAGACTCCTTTAAGCTAAGGTGAATGCCTTTGAAAGTAATTTTCATGCGGCTTCCTATGAGAATGTCAGCCAGGCTCCAGAAGTTATATGCTGCAATTTTAAAATTATCTGCCTCTGTAGACTTCTAAAGCTTCTATCAGCTAAGAAGTATCTTTTTTTAAAAAAAATATTTTTATACAATTTTAAAGACTACTTTCCATTTATTACAAAATATTGGCTATATTCCCCCTGTTGTATAATACATCCTGGAGCCTACTTTACACCCAATAGTTCGTACTTCCCACTCCCCAATTCCAACTCTTAAATTGCCTTTCCCCCCTCCCCCACTGGCAATTACTAGTTTGTTCTCTATATCTGTGAGTCTGCTTCTTTTATGTTATATTCACTAGTTTATTTCTTAGATTCCACATATAAGCGATATCATACAGTGTTTATCTTTCTCTGTCTGACTTGTTTCTCTTAGAATAATGCCCTCCAAGTCCATCCATGTTGCTGCAAATGGCAAAATTAATTTCATTCTTTTTTATGGCTGAGTAGTATTTATATATATGTATGTAAATATATACATATAAATTTAAATTATATATATATATATATATATATATATATATATAATCTTCTTTATCCATTGATCTGTTGATGGACACTCAGGTTGTTTCCACGTCTTGGCAATCGTAAATAACGCTGCTATGATGCTACGAACATTGGGGTGCATGTATCTTTTTGAATTATAGTTTTGTCTGGATATATGCCCAGGAGTGGGATTACTGGATCATATGGTAATTCTATTTTTAGCTTTTGAGGGACCTCCGTACTGTTTTCCACAGTGGCTGTACCAATTTATTGCATTCCCACAAGAGGAATATGTGGGAAATCTCTGTACCTTGTGCTCAATTTTACTGTGAACCTAAAACTTAGTTAATTAATTAATTCCCAGCAGCATCAGCAAATAAGACCATGCATTTTTTAAAAAATCTTTTTTTAAGGCATAGTAAATATTTGCTGAATAAAATGAGAAACTGTATCTCGATTGGGTGGATTAAATCAGCAGAAACTAAGCTTCACCTGTGATTTTAGCAGCTGAAGTGGTTGAGAAATTCAAAGCAGAACAGGCACAAGTCCTCTCTGAACAAGGTAAGGTACAAGAAAAGGAAGGATGGATGTTGTAGGCAAATCATAACACTCTATCATGGCTAAATATAATATCAGGAATTAAATAATTTGAAATCATATAAAAATTTCCTTTATTCGTATGCCCCCTCCCACATAAAGTGGAAGGTGAGCACAAATGTAAATCAAGCAGGCAGAGGCTCCCACTATCTTATATATGAAATCAAAATTTTAAAGTGTTTTCTTCAGAATCCCTTTTGCCTGAGTGCAGAAGAAAAAGTAGCTGGTCCAAAGGTAAAATGAAAAATAGTAAAAGAAAGTTTTTCTACATTTTTGAATTTAAAATCTGAAGTACATTTCTTTAACACTCTTCTTATTTATACCCATGTACCTTAAAAACCAAAATTAAAATTAAATTGTATTAGAGCAGAGGAGCAAAAATTTCCAGCCAATCCAAAGGTTAAGTGGTGCCTGATACACTGTTTGAATAAAGTTACGAATCCATATCCAGACTCAGCTAGAAAATTAAAGCGTGCTGTGATCACTCGGTACGAAGAGGGGTCATGGCAATTGATTTTATTTATACACACTTTCATACATAATAATTTATCAAATTTGTCCTACGCCACTTTCCATGCTTATTTAATCCTCATTTAATCTCTACCAAATGAATACTGTGAAACATGTTTAATCATTATTCCCATTTCCAAGATGTGGAAACTGAGGCAGGAAGTATGGTACATCAAAATTCAGAAATTTTGTCACTCCAAATATCTCCAGGTCTACCTCTTTAACCTGTATAATAGTCTTTTTCTCTTTTCCTTGCCGTGTGAACCTTTCATCTTCTCCCACTGTCAAATTCAAGTTTTAACTCTAACCTCTCTTGACCTCCGCTATCCACTGAAGGATGCCTTCTGGCTTCCTAGAAAAGCTTCATCATTCTTAGCAGAGTACTTGAGATCTAGCAGGTGCTTTGTTAAGTGAATGAGTTAATAAACATATGAGAGAGCATTCAAATTAAAATTGCCATTTAAGGGATGGAGAAACAGGCTCTGAAAGAGCCTTCCTTCATGTAAGGGGTCAAGCTGGAATTCAGATTCTGAAGCCCAAGTGATCATCCTCAGAATAATCTAAGTTATCTTCACTGGGATAGAATATGCTCAGTCTATATCCCTCACTAGACTCTAAGGAACAAGAAGGCAGTATTAGGTACCTAATGCACTTCACTTTGGGTAAATTTTTCATTTATGCAAAAATACTTGTGTAAAGATAGACTAAAGCCTTAAGCTTTCCCTGCTGGATTCCCTGCTCAACTGTGAGTACTCCTGTGATGAAAACTCGCCTAACACACTGAATGACCTTGACCAAGCAGCTTTCCTTTACAGCCTCCATTTTCTTTTCTGTAAAATACTGTTGACAGGACATGTTCCACCTGCCTCGTAGAAATGCGTTTATAAAGCACTTTGGAAAGCATGAAGCTTTCTTCAAAAGCAAGCAAGTATTTTAAATGTCATTATTATAGGACTCCTTAAAAGGAGCCTTTTTATGGTGGAAAGAAACCTTAGCTTATCAATTGTGCAACTCAACCACAGAAAATTTAAGGCAGAACATGCATGACACAATAATAATTCCAAATAAATCCTTCTAATAGTTAAGTAAAGAGAAGTCAAAATTCTTCTCTGGACTATTTTGATTGAATACAAAGGGCATCGCTTTAGAAGTTATGGAATTTCAGATACAGAGCCTCAAACTCTAGATTGCAATGCGACATTTGTTTCTGAACTTCTGCTGCCAGTCTTGCTAACAGTTCACTTGCAATGTAATATATTACTGCATTTCATTTCTAGGCAAGAACATTATTTACTCACAGGAGAAATACTTTCCTGAGGAAAGACTGTCTTTGGAAACTTTCAAGGACATTTGAGAAATGCTTCAGCCCAAGCCACAAAATTATGAGCATCCTTTTGTGCCTCTCTGTTCCCAGGGCACCATTTAAAAAAATCTTTCATTTAAGTTTATTGCAAGCATCCATCTTCCCTTTCCAGAAAAAATAGCAATTAACACAACTTCATTGATTTCCAGTTTTCCTAGGTGTCATTTCATAATGCATATATTGTAAGCAGTTCACATCATCATTTTTATCGCTTTCAACATTTTCCATGTTGTCTCCCTACCTGAATTGTGACTTTTTGTATGGAAAGTTTTATTTATCACTTGCATCTTACTTTGAATAAATCTGAAATCAACATTCAGTATTATTTAATTATTTTTATTTTCTTCAGTATGTTTCTAACTTAGCAAACTATGGGTAAAAATGCCATGTAACAACAATATGTAATATTTACATAGAGCCCATGTAGTGAACATAGTCCTAAACTCTTACCAAATCCTCACCAGACCCTATAAAGTAGGTACTATTAACCTTGTCATTTGATAGATGAGAAAACTGACGCATAAACTGGTTAAGTAACCTGAGGTCAGATAGCTAGTGATTACTTTCCCCATCACCGCCATTGTTTAGTTAATGCGTCCTTCGCATCTCAGTTCAAATGGCACAGACACAAAAAAGCCTTTCTTTGACCTCCTGAAAATACTGGGTCTCATTGCTTTTACAGCATCATATGTTTATTATTCATTTCACATATTTGTGTGATTATCTAATTATATTTGAACGTATTTTTCCTAAGGGTAACTCTAGTCCAGCTGTGCTTTCCAAATTATGAAATCCGGGACTACATGGGCTATGTTTGGTTTGCTTATTACTGTAGTTTCAGTATTTGGTGCATGGTAAGTATTCAGGAAATGTGCTGGATGGATGAATACAGGACTTTGTAAGAACAAATAAATAAATGACTGGATCAATAAATTTGGTTGATCATAACATAAACAACAGTGCCATGTTAAAATTTTTCTCTGGGTCTATACACAAACTCTTCTCAGACAGGGTTCCTGTTTGCTGTCTACACTGCCAGTTGGAAGAGAAAAAAGCCAATCAAGGTCTGACTGTCATTATGTGTACAAGCTGAAGCTGACGCATTAGGTTGGGAGACAGGGTGATTTAGGAATAATTTTACTTCTGGCTGAACTATATATAGAACCAAGTCTTACGTAATAAAAAAAAATCTACTTTTAATATGTTTGTGTGAAGAATGAAATAGGAGCATCAAGCCCATTAATTGTGATATTTAATTATATTGTCCCATTTCCATGAATTTGGATGCCTTTAGGTCAAGCTAAGCCAAGCATTTATACCACCATGATAAATAGTGAAATGTCAATGGATACACAGAAAGAAAATTTCCCAACTTTAGCAGAGAACACATTAGCATGAACTTGTAAATTTAACATTCAAGTTCATTGGCGCGCAGAGAACCAAGTGACTTTTGTTAAAGTAGGAAACTTAATGACTATGTGAAGAGATGAACATTGAGAAAGTGCTCCCTATTTTAAAACCAGGACATTAGAAATATTTTAATGAATTTATTTTTTACATATCTGCCATCTAGGTGACAGTAAAACTCAATATTTATACATCAGATTTTTAAAACACTGTGCATATATACTGTATACTACTACAGAATGTAAGTTGCCCCAAAATCTCCAAGATACAATATGGGATCAAACAAACAAACAGAATGACAAGAAAAACCAACTGTAATATTTTGACACCTCTTAATTATTAAATAATTATGTTTAGAGAAATAAAAGTTTAAAAATTGTGCTCTGAAGAGTATTTAAAATATGAATGAACCTTCAAGATGGCAGAGGAGTAAGACGTGGAGATCACCTTCCTCCCCACAAATACATCAGAAATACATCTACAAGCGGAACAACTACAGAACACCTACTGAACGCTGGCAGAAGACCTCAGACTTCCCAAAAGGCAAGAAACTCCCCACGTACTTGGGTAGGGCAAAAGAAAAAAGAAAAAACAGAGACAAAAGAATACGGATGGGACCTGCACCTCTGGGAGGGAGCTGTGAAGGAGGAAAAGTTTCCACACACTATGAAGCCCCTTCACTGGTAGAGACAGGGAGCAGTGGGGGAGGGGGGGAGCTTTGGAGACACGGAGGAGAGCACAGCAACAGGGGTGTGAAGGGCAAAGCAGAGAGCATCCCGCACAGATCGGTGCCGACCAGCACTCACCAGCCTCAGAGGCTTCTCTGCTCACCTGCCAGGGCAGGTGGGGGCTGGGAGCTGAGGCTCGGGCTTCAGAGGTGAGATCCCAGGGAGAGGACTGGGGTTGGCTGTGTGAACACAGCCTGAAGGGGGCTAGTGTGCCACAGCTAGCTGGGAGGGAGTCCAGGAAAATGTCTGGATCTGCCTAAGAGGTAAGACACCACTGTTTCGGGGTGCGCAAGGAGCGGGGATTAATAAAGCACTGCCGAAACGAGTTCCAGAGACAGGCGCGAGCCGCGGCTATCAGCGCGGACCCCAGAGACAGGCATAAGATGCTAAGGCTGCTGCTGCAGCCACCAAGAATCCTGTGTGAAAGCACAAGCCACTGTCCACACTTCCCCTCCTGGGAGCCTTTGCAGCCCACCATTGCCAGGGTCCCGAATTCCAGGGACAACTTCCGCGGGAGAACGCACGGCGCGCCTCAGGCTGGTGCAACATCACGTTGGCCTCTGCTGCGGCAGGCTCGCCCCGCACTCCGTACCCCACCTTCCCCCCGGCCTGAGTGAGCCAGAACCCCCGAAGCAGCTGCTCCTTTAACCCTGTACTGCCTGGGTGAAGAAAAGATGCCCTCAGGTGACCTACACGCAGAGGTGGGGCCAAATCCAAAGCTGAGCCCCAGGAGCTGTGCAAACAAAGAAGAAAAAGGGAAATCTATCCCAGCAGTGGAATACCTGAATAGACAATGAATCATCCCAAAATTGAGGCGGTGGACTTTCTGTGATTTTGTCTGTATAGCTTTGCTTATACCATTTGTCCTATGGTTCTGTCTGTACGTCTTTTGTTTTTTTGCTTTTTAGTATAGTTTATAGTGCTTGTTATCATTGGTGGATTTCTTTTTTGGTTTGGTTGCTCTATTCTTTCTTTCTTTCTTTTTTGAAATTACTTTTTAATTTTTAATAAAATTCTTATAATTTTTAATAAAATTTTTAATATTTTTTATTTTAATAACTTTATTTTATTTATTTTTTACTTTCTTTCTTTCTTTTTTTCTCCCTTTTGTTCTGAGCCGTGTGGCTGACAGGGTCTTGGTGCTCTGAAGGGTGTCAGGCCTGTGCCTCTGAGGCAGGAGAGCCAAGTTCAGGACATCGGTCCACGAGAGACCCCCCCGGCACCACCTAATATCAAAAGGCGAAAGCTCTCCCAGAGATCTCCATCTAAACGCTAACACCCAGCTCCACTCAACGACCAGCAAGCTACAGTGCTGGAAACCCTATGCCAAACAACTAGCAAGAGAGGAACATAACCCCACCCATTAGCACACAGCCTGCCTAAAATCATAATAAGGTCACAGACACCCCAAAACACACCACAGGATGCGGTCTTGCCCACCTGAAAGACAAGATGCAGCTTCATCCACCAGAACACAGGCACCACTCCCATCCACCAGGAAGCCTACACAACCCACTGAACCTACCTTAGCCATGGGGGGCAGACACCAAAAACAGCAGGAACTACGAACCTGCAGCCTGCAAAAAGGAGACCCCAAACACAGTAAGTTAAGCAAAATGAGAATACAGAGAAATACACAGCAGATGAAGGAACAAGGAAAAAACCCACCAGACCAAACAAATGAGGAGGAAATAGGCAGTCCACCTGAAAAAGAACTCAGAGTAATCATAGTAAAGATGAGCCAAAAGCTTGGAAATAGAATGGAGAAAATACAATAAACGTTTAACAAGGACCTAGAAGAACTAAAGAGCAAATAAACAATGATGAAGAACACAATAAATGAAATTAAAAATTCTCTGTAAGGAATCAATAGCAGAATAACTGAGGCAGAAGAACAGAAAAGTGACCTGGAAGATAAAATAGTAGAAATAACTACTGCAGAGCAGAATAAAGAAAAAAGAATAAAAAGAATTGAGGACAGTCTCAGAGACCTCTGGGACAACATTAAACACACCAACATTCGAATTATAAGGGTTGCAGAAGACGAAGAGAAAAAGAAAGGGACTGAGAAAATATTTGAGGAGAATACAGTTGAAAACTTCCCTTATATGGGAAAGGAAATAGGCAGTCAAGTCCAGGAAGCGCAGACAGTGCCATACAGGAAATATCCAAGGAGAAACATGCTAAGACACATATTAATCAAACTATCAAAAATTAAATACAAAGAAAAAATATTAAAAGCAGCAATGGAAAACAACAAATAACATACAAGGGAATCCCCATAAGGTTAACAACTGACCTTTCAGCAGAAACTCTGCAAACCAAAAGGGAGTGGCAAGACATATTTAAAATGATGAAAGGGAAAAACCTACAACCAAGATAATTCTACCCAGCAAGGATCTCATTCAGATTCGACGGAGTAATTAAAACCTTTACAGACATGCCAAACTTACGAGAATTCAGCACCACAAAAACAGCTTTACTACAAATGCTAAAGGAAATTCTCTAGATAGGAAACACAAGAGAAGGAAAAAACCTCCAATAACAAACCCAAAAGAATTAAGAAAATGGGAATAGGAACATACATATCAATAACTACCTTAAATGTAAATGAATTAAATACTCCAACCAAAGGACATAGACTGGCTGAATGGATACAAAAACAAGACCCCTATATATGCTGTCTACAAAGGAACCACTTCAGACACATACTAGGGACACATACAGACTGAAAGTGAGGGGATGGAAAAAGATATTCCATACAAATGGATATCAAAAGAAAGCTGGAACAGCAATTCTCATATCAGACAAAATAGACTTTAAAATAAAGACTATTACAAGAGACAAAGAAGGACACTACATAATGATCAAGGGATCGATCCAAGAAGAGATATAACAATTGTAAATATTTATGCACCTAAAATAGAAGCACCTCAATACATAAGGCAAATGCTAACAGCCATAGAAGGGGAAATCAACAGTAACACAATCATAGGAGGGGACTTTAACACCCCACTTTCACCAAAGGACAGATCATCCAGAATGAAAATAAATAAGGAAACACAAGCTTTAAATGACACATTAAACAAGATGGACTTAATTCATATTTATAGAACATTCCACCCATAAAGAATAGAATACACTTTCTTCTCAAGTGCTCATGGAACATTCTCCAGGACAGGTCATATATTGACCTGTCACAAGTCAAGCCTTGGGAAATGTAAGAAAATTAAAATCGCATCAAGTATCTATTCTGACCATAATGCTACAAGACTAGATATCAATTACAGGAAAAAAAAACTGTAAAAAATACAAAAACATGGAGGCGAAACAATATGTTACTAGATAACCAAGAGATCACTGAAGGAATCAAAGAGGAAATCAAAAAATACCTAGAAACAAATGACAATGAAAACACGATGACGCAAAACCTATGGGATGCTGCAAAAGCAGCTGTAAGAGGGAAGTTTATAGCAATACAAGCCTACCTCAAGAAGGAAGAAACAACTCAAATAAACAATCTAACCTTACACTTGAAGCGAATAGGGAAAGAAGAACCAAAAAAACCCCAAAGTTAGCAGAAGGAAAGAAATCATAAAAATCAGATCAGAAATAAATGAAAAACAAATGAAGGAAACGAGAGCAAAAATCAATAAAACTAAAAGCTGGTTCTTTGAGAAGATAAACAAAATTGATAAACCATTAGCCAGACTCATCAACAAAAAAAGGAAGAAGACTCAAATCAATACAATTAGGAATGAAAAAGGAGAAGTAACAACAGACACTGCAGAAATACAATGGATCATGAGAGATCACTACAAGCAACTCTATGCCAATAAAATGGACAACCTGGAAGAAACACACAAATTCTTAGAAATGCACAACCTTCTGAGACTGAACCAGGAAGAAATATAAAATATAAAGGCACCAATCAGAAGCACTGAAATAGAGACTGTGATTAAAAATCTTCCAACAAACAAAAGCCCAGGACCAGATGGTTTCACAGGTGAGTTCTATCAAACATTTAGAGAAGAGATAACACCTATCCTGCTCAAACTCTTCCAAAATATAGCAGAGGGAGAAACATTCCCAAACATTCTACGAGGCCACCATCACCCTGATACCAAAACCAGACAAAGATGTCACAAAGAAAGAAAACTACAGGCCAATATCACTGATGAACATAGATGAGAAAATCCTCAACAAAATACTAGCAAACAGAATCCAAGAGCACATTAAAAGGATCATACACCATAATCAAGTGGTGTTTATCCCAGGAATGAAAGCATTCTTCAATATATGCAAATCAATCAATGTGATAAACCATATTAACAAATAGAAGGAGAAAAACCATATGATCATCTCAATAGATGCAGGAAAAGCTTTCCACAAAACTCAACACCCATTTACGATAAAAACCCTCCAGAAAGTAGGCTTAGAGGGAACTTGCCTCAACATAATAAAGGCCATATATGACAAACCCACAGCCAACACCATTTTCAATGGTGAAAAACTGAAACCATTTCCTCTAAGATGAGGAACAAGACAAGGTTGTTCACTCTCACCACTATTATTCAACATAGTTTTGGAAATTCTAACCACAGAAATCAGAGAAGAAAAAGAAATAAAAGGAATCCGAATTGGAAAAGAAGAAGTAAAGCTGTCACTATTTGCAGATGACATGATACTATACATAGAGAATCCTAAAGATGCTACCAGAACACTACTAGAGCTAATCAATGAATTTGGTTATATAGCAGGACACAAAATAAATGAACAGAAATCTCTTGCATTCCTATACACTAATAATGAAAAATCTGAAACACAAATTAAGGAAACACTCCCATTTACCACTGCAACAAAAAGAACAAAATACCTAGGAAAAAATCTACCTAAGGAGACAAAAGACCTTTATGCAGAAAACTGTAAGACACTGATGAAAGAAATTAAACATGAGACAAACAGATGGAGAGATATACCATGTTCTTGGATTGGAAGAATCAACATTGTGAAAATGACACTACTACCCACAGCAATCTACAGACTCAATGCAATACCTATCCAACTACCAACGGCATTTTTCACAGAATTAGAACAAAAAATTTCACAATTTGTATGGAAACACATAAGACCCTGAATAGCCAAAGCAATCTTGAGAAAGAAAAACAGAGCTAGAGGAATTACGCTCCCAGGCCTCAGATTATATTACAAAGGTACAGTAACCAAGACAGTATGGTACTGGCACAAAAACAGAAATATACATCAATGGAACAGGATAGAAAGCCCAGAGAGAAACCCACGCACATATGGTCACCTTATTTTTAATAAAGGAGGCAAGAATATACAATGGAGAAAAGACAGCCTCTTCAATAATGGTGCTGGGAAAACTAGACAGCTACATTTAAAAGAATGAAATTAGAATACTCCCTAACACCATACACAAAAATAAACTCAAAATCGATTAAAGACCTAAATGTAAGACCAGATGCTATAAAACTCTTAGAGGAAAACATAGGCAGAATACTCTATGACATACATCACAGCAATATCCTTTTTGACCCACCTCCTAGAGAAATGGAAATAAAAACAAAAATAAACAAATGGGACCTAATGAAACTTAACAGCTTTTGCACAGCAAAGGAAACCATAAACAAGATGAAAAGACAATCCTGAGAATGGGGGAAAATATTTGCAAATGAAGAAACTGACAAAGGATTAATCTCAAAATATACAAGCAGCTCATGCAGCTCAATATCAAAAAAACAAACAAGCCAATCCCAAAATGGGCAGAAGCCCTAAATAGACATTTCTCCAAAGAAAATATACAGATTGACCACAAACCCATGAAAGAATGCTCAACATCACTAATCATTAGAGAAATGTAAATCAAAAGTGCAATGAGGTATCACCTCACACGGGTCAGAATGTCCATCATCAAAAAAATCTACAAACAATAAATGCTGGAGAGGGTGTGGAGAAAAGGGAACACTCTTGTACTGTTGGTGGGAATGTAAATTGATACAGTCACTATGGAGAACAGTATGTAGGGTCCTTAAAAAACTAAAAATAGAACTACCATACGACCCAGCAATCCCACTGCTGGGCATATACCCTGAGAAAATCACCATTCAAAAAGAGACATGTACCACAATGTTCTTTGAAGCTCTATTTACAATAGCCAGGACATGGAAGCATCCTAAGTGTCCAGCGACAGATGAATGGGTAATGAAGATGTGACACATATACACAATGGAATATTACTCAGCTGTAAAGAGAAACGAAATTGAGTTATTCATAGTGAGGTGGATGGACCTAGAGTCTGTCATACAAAGTGAAGTAAGTCAGAAA
The DNA here is from genome assembly GCF_039906515.1 of Pseudorca crassidens. Classification (NCBI taxonomy): domain Eukaryota; kingdom Metazoa; phylum Chordata; class Mammalia; order Artiodactyla; family Delphinidae; genus Pseudorca; species Pseudorca crassidens. Next base: position 155,105,314 of record NC_090297.1, read on the forward strand.
GAGAAAAACAAATCCCATATGCTAACACATATATATGGAATCTAAACAAAAAAAAAAAAAGAAAGAAAGAAAAAATGGTTCTGAAGAACCTAGGGGCAGGACAGGAATAAATACGCAGACATAGAGAATGGACTTGAGGACACGCGGAGGGGGAAGGGTAAGCTGAGACAAAGAGAGAGTGGCATGGACATATATACACTACCAAATGTAAAATACACAGCTAGTGGGAAGTAGCCACATAGCACAGGGAGATCAGCTCAGTGCTTTGTGACCACCTAGAGGGGTGGGATAGGGAGGGTGGGAGGGAGATGCAAGAGAGAGGAGATATAGGGATATATGTATATGTATAGCTGATTCACTTTGTTATAAAGCAGAAACTAACACACCATTGTAAAGCAATTATACTCCAATAAAGATATTTAAAAATAATAAAAAATAAATAAATAAAATGTGAATGACTGTTTTACATGTGATTCATCACAAAATCATAAAAGTGCAATTCTCCATTTTATATGTTTAAGAATATATTCATGATGCTGACTAAGGTCCTCATATGACCGTAGCTTTGGTCTTGAAACACGTAGAAATTTTTTCTTGAATTTCTATCAAACACAGCTACCCAGCTGCCATTAACAAGTGATGTGCAAAGTCAGACAGGGTCAACGCTTGTAGGATTAGGGAAAATTTTCTCCATTCTGTGAAGTGTCGAAGTCATTTATTGAACACCCACTAAGTGTAAAACAGGGCAGGATATTAAAATACTGGAAAAATGGACAACATATACTTTAAGTCTTCAAAGAGGTGATACTGACATTAAAACATGTGAAAATAACCAACAAAATGAAGAGTGCTATACTATCATTTTAGATAACAAATATGTGAGTTAAAATACATTTCTATGTGATCAAATATAAGCTGTTATTATTAAGGATTGACAACTATATTTGTATTGAGGAGAACTGTATTGAAGCAGCCTATGAACTTATTAATGGTTTATTGATTGATTGACTTATAGATCTTGGAAAGCAAAAATTTTCTTAAGGTCAAGTTGTAAAGGTAGGAAAGTAAAGACCATGTAGGATTTAGGATTGTGAAGAATTTGAAAGACTTCCTAGGCAGATGAAATAGGGATATATTGGAATATAAGGAAAAGAACTTGTACTCCAGATAAGTGAATGCAGTTGGGTGAATGGATATTTGCTGTATGAAAGAAGTGGGGAGAACTACTGGAAGTGGATTTTGGTGGATTAGAGTATGAGTATCTTGAATGCTAGGGGATTGAGATTCCATCTGGCAGGCTGTTTTTGAAGGATGGCATGCCCAGGAAGCCAGGGCTGAGTAGTTCGTTGCTAGTCATGGTCAGGGACTCAATCATTCAGCCTGGTTGTCTAATTTTTCTACTGCAGGAAATTCATCTGAAGAAAGGTTGGGTGGAAGACTGTGACGGGCTGAAGACCACTTATCCTTACCCTTACTACTAAAATCACTAAAATGCTAAACCTTTAATGGAACAGCCTTCTGGCTTGACTAGGAACACTACTTCACAAAGAAAGGATGAAACCAAAAGGTTTATCAAACTCAGACCTAGAAGTGGGGAGAATGGTGCGAAGGCTGCAAATAGTCAATACTTTATTACTGACGGGAGAATTAAGGACTCTAGAACTAACCTTTGGAGAAAATTAAGAGCAGAAAAGATAAGATTTGGAACACTCATTATTATTCCTGTTTTCATATAACAGGGTTTCTTGTCATCCAACTATTCGTTATCTACATCCTAATTTTAAGGTGTCTATAGATTCCAGCCCGTCTAAGTCAGCAAACTGCTCATCCTGTTTCAGAAAATTACTCACTGATGGATTCATAACATAAACATAATACCGTATAATAGAAATAAAATTCAAATCAACTTTAAAGTGAAATTCTGAATTTTAAAGATATAATATCATGAAGCCATTGTAAATAATACCAGAGATCTGCTGGGTTAAATATACAAAGCCACTGATAAATGAGGATGTGTAGTTAACAATGTAAAAAAGAGATACAATAGAAGTAAAAGAAAAAACAGTTGAGTATCAAATAATTAAGAGAAGGCCTTGGAAAACTGTTGAATTTTTACCAGAATTAGCCTGTTTGAGCTGCTAACATTGAACATGCAGTGAAGGACAGTTTACTGTCCCATAAACCAGTTTTGCTGAAATAAACACTTGAAACAGAATGTAATTCTTTTTTTTAATTGTAGCACTTGTGCTTAATTAAAATTTAACCTAAATTTTACTGGCTATAAGAGAAAATATACTGGATTCATTTATATAATAACATATTTTGACATAAATTTCAAATGAAAATTATTTTCAAACGTATTTTCAATTACTCTTCAGTCACTATTTACAGATGATTTTAAGTATATGGATTTTTTTTTTCATGTACAAATCATCCTTGAAAAATAAGGATTCTTTTACTTGAGTAGGACTTATCTTAATCCAGAGATCAGATCTAGGTCCAATAAACAAAATTTTAAAACTTAAAATTTTCTAATAGTAAAAGGCACTTAAAAGGTTAAAACCTCCTAACAGACCAGCATTCCGACTATAGAATCAGCCGATTTATGGGTAGTGAGCATTTTGTTATCAAAATACTCATCCACAGCTGAGTGAGCCTATAGCATGGATACATGGTAGATTTCTGTACCAGAAATTGGATGAGCTTCCAAATGCTAAGATTTCAAGGGCTTAACTGAGACCAGAACAGCATTTTCCAAAGTTGCTAGAAACAGAGAGTCCTTTAAAATGTTCCACTGACAAAGGGTTGTAGAGCCAAATAAAGTTGAAAAACACTTCAGACCAAACTCTACTTAACAGTGAAATTCACAGAGCACATTATAGCTCATTCCACATCTCAAAAGTCCTGCAGTCACGAAACATGTTTAAATTTACTGAACCCAGGATTTCTCAAGTTTATTTTACTACAAAATCCTTTTTCTTACTTTTTTTTCTTTTTTGTTGACTTCACATTCACTAATGTCCCATGGGAGCATAGGTGATATTCAAAATATTTAACAAACTTCAAGTGAAGGCACTAAACAATCAGAAGGCTGTCTGACTAATTAGACTGACCCTAAAACTAGTGTTCTTTGGATCACTATTTAGAGGAAAAATCTGGTTTAAAACTGAGATTTTAATTGATAATCTAATGCCATCAATCTGCAAAGTTGCCTTAATTAGTAGGGTTTTTTTTTCTTTTTTTTTGGTTACAGTTGCTGGACTTAAAATGTAGCTGATATAATGTAAATCATTTCAAAAAGGTCAAATGTATGATGTCACATGTTCTCTAGCATCAAATCCATTTCACTAAGTCTAAAATAATCTCTTTCAAGAGACGCAATATTTTTTTAACCCTGGAAGGTTCGGTTCTAACCTTAAAATAACTTAAAGACACGTTTCAAAACTAAACTAAAAATTAAAAAAATAAATAATAAGTAGAAAAAGCCAAGAGCTAAAGTAAGAGACATTTTCACTGGCCATTAAAAAAATTCTCTTCTTAAATCTGATTTTTAAAAATTAATAGAAAAGACTGGCAATTAACTTATTTTCCCTGGTGACTACTGCCTGTTTGGGGTGATACAAACATTAACCTAGATAACTGTGATTTAGGAGTAATAAGAATTATATTTTTGGTCTCCCTCCCAGTTTCTGCCACAGAGTTTCTAAAACCCTTGGGATTTCCTAAGTGATGAGATGATCATGGTGTCTTTTGTTATGTTAACAAGGTGACCTTTGGAAAGCACCTAAGGATGGGAGCAGGCAGCCTGTGGAGCCAACCTTGTGATTAGAGGTTGGAATTTTCAGTCCCACCCCCTTGCCCTCAGGGCAGGGAAGAGCCACTCAAGATTGAGCTCAATCGCCCATGGCCAATGAGTTATTCAGTCACACCTGTGTACTGAAGCCTCCATAAACCCCCAAGGACAGGGTTCAGGGAGCCTCCCAGTTGGTGAGCACATGGAGATTTGGGGAGAGTGGGCTCCATGCTTTCTCCCCATACATCGTCCTATACATGTTCTCTATCTGGCTGTTGCTTTTATCATTTTATAATACACCGGTTAATCTAGTTAATAGAATATTTCTGTGAGTTCTATGAGTCACTTGGGCAAATTAATTAAAGCTAAGAAGGGGGTTGTTGGAACTTCTGACCTGTGGTACAAGGGTCAGAAGCACAGGTGACAACATATACTTGGTGACTGGCACCTGAAGTGTGTGTGTGCATTCCTGCTGGACTGAGCCCTCAACATGTGAGATCTGATGCTATCTACAGGTAGATAGTGCCAGAATTGAGTTGAATTATAGGACACCCAGCCGTTTGAGCACTGCTACGCTCTCTCATTGGAAATGGGGTGCTCAGGACCACTTAATGCTTTCCAGGCTCTGGCTTCTGTGAATTCATGACAACAGTAACCTCTGAAACATACACATGTACCTTTGCCACAAAACACTTCTGATAGACACACAAGAAATTAATAAAAGTTGCTAAAAAGGGGGGTAAGGGACCTAACGTTGTTTGGATGAGGGGCAAAAATATTCCAGAAGGAATTACTACTTCTATTTATCTTTTGATAGTATGTGATTTTTAAATATGTGATCTCATTAGATTTTCCAAATACAAATAAACAAGATAATTATCATTTTTTAAAAAAAGGCTGAAGAAAATGTAGTTTTATATACTTCAGAAAAAAGAAAATCGAGGGAGGATTTGATTATAGTGTTCAGTAGGCCAAGAAATGTGAATAAATAAAGAATTACTATAAAGGGGCCAGAAAAATGATTTAGGAGACAAGACTTTAGGAGACACTTTCTGATAAGCAGGGCAGTAACTCTTCCCATTTCCTTTGTTTTTGGCCACGAATGGTTAAAGGCTCCTGTGAGAGGGCTACGAGGGGACTAGTGTCCACATCAAGTGGATAGCTTAGATCCTGACACCAACTACTGGAAATTATCCAGGGCCCAGGAAAGAAGTACTGGTAAGCTGCAGTTGCCAGCACGGTGCTTGGTAGATGTAAATATTTGTGGGTCTGCTAAATTAACGGTAAGACTATAATTCATAATATCTTGCACACTAACTAGACTGGTAAGCTTTCAGTGGATGACTTTATTACCATTCCGAACTCAGTTAGATGGAACAGTACTCCTCAATGATTGAGAAATCAATCTTCCTCAATCTTCATGTGTCACCATCTGCAAACATTGCTCTCTCTCACAGATTACCTGCCTTCAGCTATGGATGAGACAGTGAGATGCATTTCATTCTCCTCTTCCTGGACACACAGAACAATGACCTTTTCTAACATCCCTTGGAGGATTTCAACATATGAATTTTGGGGGAGGCAAATGTTCAATCTATAGCAGAGGTACTTTCCCCATAGGATGGGGGAGAGGGAAAGTATGTAAGCACCTGTCATAGGGCCTGGTGTGGAGCAGGTGCCCCATACAGATGTTATTACAAAATATTGAGTATAGTTCCCTGTGCCATAGAGGAGATCCTTCTATCTATTCTATGCCTTCTTTGAATGACTGTAGCACTCGTTGTCTGTATCATTTTTATGTCTGTTGTTGCTTTGTGACTGAAAATGAAAAATTTCTATTTGTCCATTTCCTGGCCCTTACATAAAAATGTGTTCATTTATCTATTTCATATTTATTGACTACATCTTAGACACCGTGTTAACTGCTGGTTCTAGATGTTAGTAAAATATAGACCTTCCTGCTCAAAGGGTCACAGTATTTGTGGGAAAACAAAAAAATGAACAACCTATGTCTCTAAGAGCTTTGTACTTCCCAAAGAGAACACACCTCGTAGGTACAATAAATCCATATATCGTACGTAAATGTATAAATAGTTAATAGGATTATACACCTGAGATAACTGCTTTTCGATTCTGAGGAAATGATGATTATATTTCACCAGGAGCTCAATACCACTCTGAGAATGAGGGCTTAACCCCCGACTTGACTCACTGAATCGCTTTCCTATATAAAAATACACAAGTCTGTCCATACGCTCTAGAAAAAGGCTTACCTGGCATGAATTTCAGATAGCAAGAAGAAAACTTCAAGAGGTTCAGAGAAGCATCCAGAAGCTCAGATGACTCTCTGGCACTAATACAACTTGCTTGACAGGAAAATAGAGCTGTAAATCTCACAAAATCAGATGATCTTTTAAGCATTTCAAAACCTCCTGCTATTAATTGGAAATCCTAGAAGAATAGCTTCTTTTAAAATGTACTGATAATATGCTTTACAGCTTAATATTCAGAAGCCTATGTTTTGGCTAAGTGAGCTTCAGGAAGGAAGGAAATTTGTGGTTTACCTCCACTTACTTTGGAACCGCTGGTTCCAAACATCTACTTCTATGCACAGTCATCTTATCATCTGTAAAATGGAGGCAACTCTAAGACAACAGAGTAACAGAGATGTTGCACAGCTCCATGTGTCACTGTCTTCATTTGTTTCAGAATACCAATAACATCTAAGCTACTACTGAAAGAGTGCTATATTATTTGGGGTCATCTAGTGCAGCTCTGTCAAAGTAAAGAAAAGGGACCTAGAATGACTATAATTTTCCCAAGAGGACACAATTATTTTATGGTAAATCTGGGACAAGAACCCTGATCTCTTTGATCCCATTCCACTGTTCTTTCATTGGGTTCTGAACAACCCAGAGAAATAAAGAGAAATAAAACTCCTGTGTGCTGTGTCACTGGTACAGGACATGGCAAGATTGGAATTGGAGCACTACATATTAAGAGGTATCTGAGAAATTCTTCAAACTAATTGAGATATATACCAGGTACATAGAAAACAGTATGTTTTATGAAGATGATTCTGTGCAATGAACAGAACTGGTAACACACACTGGAAGGTGAATTCTCATTTTCTGGCACCTTGAAAACTCCACCTCAACATACACGTTAAAATAAACATTTGAACTGGGTCATATTTAATTCTGCATGCTCTTGTAAGTCAGCAAAATATTCCATATATCATTTAAGTTGTCACTCACTTTTTAACTTGACTTTCAATTTCTAAAAGTCTTTCCAAACATAAAACAGAGGTGGGAAAATGGTACATGGGAAGCTGCAGAGATGAAATAAGCTTATTTCATTAGGCATAAAGATGAATATCCAAACAACTTCTTCATGGCTGAAAGTGTCCAAATCTACTGTCTTCATTTTGTAGTCAAGGCTTCCGGAAAAATATGCTAATGGATTCCTTATTACCCAAATGCCCCATATCAGTTTCAGTAGGTATCATTATATATTATGGAAATTTTTCTCAGTGACAGTGAAAGACATCCTGACTGAACATCCCCCTGCCCATGACACAGAGATGATGGTCTCAAGCTATCTTGAAGGCATTGGAGCCCACACTACCCGTTACTAATATTAATGGAGGATAAAACTTCATATTCTGTTTGCTCTATATTTGTTCAATCACTTCTTCCCTTCATTAAACTGGGTCGCCCATAATTGAGTCTGTAGTGTGTCTATCATTGGAAACTGAACAAAGTTTTGTTGGTTTTATTAATGCCATACGTTTCTAGGGAGGGTCTATTCAATAACTAAGTCTAGTTTCACAGTTACAAATAAATTATGATGTAACTTTGAATAAATTAAGCTCATCATAAAGGAAGGATACTGAGAGTTGCTACTACCCCTTCCTTGAGGGGCTCTCGTAAAGCACTAAGTAAAGTAACAGAGGTGTATATGTATGCATATATTTTCAATGATATTTGTACAGACTTAAAAAGAACTCTATGGAATGCATTATAAAAACCTTAATGCTGTGTGTCCCTAGTTCCCAGCTCTCTCATTAAAACTACTTAAATGAACACAATCTTATCTGTTAGGATAGCTATCAGAGTACTCCAAACACTACTTCTTGCAGTACCCTGTCCCAACCATTTGCCATCCTCTTCCCATTAGTCCTCAAGTCAGAAGCCCCGAAGATCTGTTCATTAATTTATGAACACATTTCTTCATCCAGCCAAGAAAATTGATTGATCCCTTACCAAATTTCAGGCACCATTCTTCAGTATGATTTATAGGCATGTTCAGGAAACACAGCAGTGATTAACACAGATGAATATAGTCTCTCTTGAGCTGAGGGGGGAGACAAAAGTAAATAAGCAAATATAAAATCATAAGTATAGGGCTTCCCTGGTGGCGCAGTGGTTGAAAGTCCCCCTGCCGATGCAGGGGACACCGGTTCGTGTCCCAGTCCGGGAAGATGCCACATGCCGCGGAGCGGCTGGGCCTGTGAGCCATGGCCGGCCGCTGAGCCTGCGCGTCCGGAGCCTGTGCTCCGCGTCGGGAGAGGCCACAACAGTGAGAGGCCCGCATATGGCCAAAAAAAAAAAAAGCTATGAAAACAAAACCTATGGATGGAGACCTACATGAAAGATGGAAGAGTATAATAATGGCCAGAGTACATTATTGAGGCAGAAGCAGCAGCCCTTAAGGAGGACAACTTTACAAATTACAAATTGGATTTAAATAGACAGGGAATTGAAAGTGGAGACATTATTTTCTGCAGAAGATGATGGACAGGGGAGAACAAAGAAAATAAAACTGAGGTTGTTAACAAAATACAATGCTAAGCATATAAGTTAGGACTGAGTCCTTAACTTTCATTTTTATTAATGACAGGGTGAGTATAGATTACTGACTACACAGAACCAAGGCTGGGAACACATTTTATATTTATGATCTTTGTGCCTAAAACTAGATTCTCCTGCAATTTAATATGACACTAGGACAATGACTGGCCAAGTTTTAGATTAATCACTCTTACACAAAGATTTTTCATTCATATAATCTCAAACAAATACTGCGTCACCAATTAAGTTCCAGATCCTATGCACTCTGGCTGAAGATATAAATATCTTGCAAGCCCAGCGTCACTTTCCTCTTTCTCTGGTAACAAATCACACTTTCTATTATGACAATGGCCCCAGTTATCGGCCCAGGAATAAACACTTGACTCAGGAAGAGCCAATTAAAGCCCTCCTTTAGAGTTGATCGAGAGCTTTAAGGTTAGAGTATTTCAATCTTATGAAATTTTTGTAAAACAAAATTATTTCAAAATCTACTAATTATTCTTTAAGTTCTAGAAACTGCATTCTGTGACTAAGAGGACAATTTATTTGCCGTCTTTTCTGCTCTGCCCACTTTATGTTTCTGTTATTGTGAGATAAAGGCAGTGGGGAATGGCAAACCAATTCTGATTCATTCAACACATGAGTGCTTCTTAGGGTACAAAACACCATTCTGAACATTGTCCGAGGTAAAAAGATAAATAATACCTAGCCCCTTATAATACCTAGCCCCTTACCCTCAAGGATCTTCCAGCTTAGCAAGGGAAATAAAACATGCACACAGATGACTGCAACAAAAAGAAGATAATGATTGCTGCCAGATGTTTGGGGAGAATGAGTAGAGCAAAGAGAGAACACAGAATAAGGCAACATTAACAGTCAGCCAAGAACTATTTGTTGAGCAATTGCAAGCTGTGACCTGGAAATGGAAGAGGAGAACATAGATCTTCACATGGGCAGGTGAAAAATCAAGTGTTATTACTTGTAACACAGCTCTTCAAATATATTTTTTGGCACCAAGTGCCTACTAAATAGCCTTAAATTAAAAACTAAATAAGGATACAGTCTCTATCAAATATAGCCTGAGGTACTGATGCCTAAATACTAGGATCACAGTATTTGTGTTCCCAAGGATGCCTTTCTATTGCTTTGCTTCTTTCCCCCTTTCCAAATTAGCTAATGCTGCCTTAACAGGATATCTATTTCACTTGTTCCAGCCTTTTTGATCCAATGTATTGAATAGCAGAATAGGTGAGTTACAAGAGGATATTTTGACTTCAAACAACAGAAATAAAATACTATATAATTGAAAAAAAAGAGGCAATCTTTCAGGCACATGTGGATCCAGGAGTTCACATGTTTTAACCAGGTCCCTTTCTCTCTTCCCCACCCCTTCTCTCTGCCTTTTCTCCTCTCTGGTATCTCTCATTAAGGGATTCAAATATTTCCCTGTTTATGTGGGAGTTTCTGGCACAGCTGCGGGCTTATACGCTCGCAGCTTCAGGGCTGGCTGGAAGGGGCGGGCGCATCACAGCATAAGGTTGCACAAGGTGTGCACTTATATAGCAGGGCATCACATCTATGAGTGACGGATGATCACACTGTATACAGGGGTAGCTTCGCATAGTTTTTACATCACTTTTCTTGAACATGGCAGTAAAATGGTATGTTTTTACAAAATCAAATAGTGTAACATTGTCCAAAAGATATACATAAAGCATTTAGAGGAAGGAGGCTCCTTTTTCTTTTAACTCCGGCACGGATTGTCTATTGGACAGTGGTAACCCTATGTCATCACCCTCGTTACTCCAGCAGAAGTCCAGGGATTAGCCCGGCATAACTCTTGTTAGCCTCTATTCCCTTCCTTGAACACTGTAGCCAGAAGGTTTTTTTCCTCCTCAAACCTTAAGTATTGAAACCTGGAGGAGGGGCATGTCTGAAAAGAAAATGATGGACTGGACTCTCCCTAGAAGGAAGATAAATGGGTGGTCAACAAGAAAAAAATAAAATCCTCTGTACCAGGAAATGTTTGAAGTGTTGTTTGGGTATCAAAAAACGGGTGCCCTACACATAAAGCACAAAGGATATTGGTCTAAAAAGAACACCATGGCCAAAGGTGCATGGCCTATTTCAACAGAGGATTTGAAAGTTAAAAGTTAACCTGTAAAACATTCAATTCAATGTCATCATTTTACAGATGGGCAAAGTAAAACTCAGGCACAGGAACAGAAGTGCCAAGGTCATACAGGTGGTTGGTGGAAGAGACAACCAACTTCCCAACTTCTGACTTTTTAGGTGTGTGTGTGTGTGTGTTGTTTTGTTTATGTGCAAGGACATTTTTCTTTAGTACACTAACATTACAACAGAAAGTATAGTCTTGTTTTGGTTTTCTCTGCGCCCTCAATTGTGTATAAGACCGTTTTGCTGCACTCCAACAGAAAGGCTCAGCAAGAGTAGAGACCACCATAAGCAGTACACGTGGGCAACAAGGGCAGATACATTGCCCTTCCTTGTGTAGGAACTAGGGCCACTTGTTGCTTTAATGGGCCAAGTTTGGGCTGGACCTGCAGGAGGGGACACCTTTGAAAAACAGCTTCCTAACTGCACTACAACCTGCTCTGGCATCCTGATCCCACTCTCCAAACCCCCCAAATCTTCAGCCAGAAAAAACCAAAAAAGAATGGATCACTGGATCACTGGATCGATGGGGAGATTTCTGTCTGCTCCTCCTACTGTCACCTCTTTCTTGCTATTTCCTGCCCGAGGAAACCTGACATCAGCCCAAAAGCATCTCTGGAAATGGGTAGCAGGGAGCCTTACACGTGTCAGCGCCAGAGAAGAAAGTGCGCTCTGCAGAGTTCTCAGTTGTTTCATCTCTTGCGATGAAAGGAAGAAAAGGAGCGAATCCGCCACAGATTTACTGGAGACCAGGGTTACTTCATCCGGCTCCGGCCACAGTAACCCCTGAAGACCAAAGATGCATTTCCATTCCCAGCATTTCTTGTTGGCGTCTTTCCCTACAGGCTAGCCCAGTGCCTGGCCCCGGAGAAGTCTCTGCGTAAAGGTTCTTTAGGTCATAAATCAGGCCCCTGTGTGTATGTGTGTTTTTCTTAGGAAAAACTGGCACAGACGAATTAGCAGTAGAGACTGGGGTCTCCCTACTACCCTTCATGCTTGGCGGCATCACCTTCGACTACCTCGCATTCTCCCGGCGCTGACAGCCCCGGCTCCGGACCTCAGGGTTGGAAGCAGTCAGCCCCAGCTAGAACCGCCCTGTCCGGGGCTGATGCCACCCTGTGCCTAGAATGTGCGTGTGGGTGCAGGCGGGCGAGCGAGCGGCTTCTACAGTGAGACCGAAGCAGGAGCTCAGCCTTCGCCTGCGACCTGCAATCCCCAGATTCCCTGGGGACCTCGAAACTCCCAATCGGAGGTACTCCCCCCCCACAGCCGCCCACCCATTCCCTCCCCCCTTACCTCAGCACGCAGCCCCTCCCTGCGTGATGATGCAAAACCGTGGGGAGGGTGGGCGCTGGGAAGGGTGGGGAGAGCCTGAGAGCGAGCGAGGGTGGGAGGGAGTGGGCGGAGGAGGAGAGGGAGCCGAACGCGCATTTAAAGCGATAGCCATCCTCTCTCTCTCCCCAGTGCTGGGCTGTTGGAGAACTCGAGCTGCAAGCCACCGAGCGCGAGCTCGAGCGCGGCGCGCTGGCCGGGGAACCCAAGAGCGCACTGCGCCCCAAGCTGGCAGGCGCCGCGGGACCCCCCACCCTCGCCGGCTGCCCTTCCCCGGGCGCCCCTACCCTCCTCGCCCGCAGGAGACCCTGGGCTTTCCCGGAGGAGCTCACCCCAAGGGGCCAGGACTCCGGCGAGCCCGCCACCGTCCCCTCGAGTGCCGCCGCCACCACCGCAGCCGCGGGAGCAGCATGGTCCAGCTGGGGAAGCTGCTCCGCGCCCTGACTTTGATGAAGTTTCCCTGCTGCGTGCTGGAGGTGCTCCTGTGCGTGCTGGCGGCGGCGGCGCGCGGCCAGGAGATGTACGCCCCGCACTCCATTCGGATCGAGGGGGACGTCACCCTCGGGGGGCTGTTCCCGGTGCACGCGAAGGGTCCCAGCGGAGTGCCCTGCGGCGACATCAAGAGGGAGAACGGGATCCACAGGCTGGAAGCGATGCTCTACGCCCTGGACCAGATCAACAGCGATCCCAACCCGCTGCCCAACGTGACGCTGGGAGCGCGGATCCTGGACACTTGTTCCAGGGACACTTATGCGCTCGAACAGTCGCTCACTTTCGTCCAGGCGCTCATCCAGAAGGACACCTCCGAAGTGCGCTGCACCAACGCCGAGCCTCCGGTTTTCGTCAAGCCCGAGAAAGTAGTTGGAGTGATTGGGGCTTCGGGGAGTTCGGTCTCCATCATGGTAGCCAACATCCTGAGGCTTTTCCAGGTAGGGGGGCGCTCCCTCCGGGGCAGAGCGCGCCGTAGCTCCCCGCGCTCTTTATCCTGAAGGCTGGCTTGGACTCCAGGGGTGCGGGGTCTGGTCGGCCTTCGCTCATTTCCACCCTGGAGATCCTGCCGAATCCCTCCCACCTCACCCGAGGAGGTACTTTCCCTGCTTGATTAATTTCCCTTCCATCTCTCCCCTGTCGGCGCTCCACTCCATCCGGCTTGACATTCTGGATTTATGGCCCCATTGACAAGAAACAGTCTCCGAAAAACAAGGCGATGATTTAAATGGGTTTGCATTCGAGTGAAATATGGTTCTAAAACAGGCTTGTAAAAGTGCCGGGCTCCTGTGAGAGCCACTTAGGCGCAAGGAATATGAAAGATGAGAAGACGCCTAGAAACTAGGCATTTCTCAACTCCCCAGCTTCCCTGCCCCAAGCCGCCCGACAAGCTGCAGCTGCCTTGGAAAATTTCGAGAAGAGCTTAGGGAGGCAGTTCTTAAACCGAAGGCTAGGTCTTCACCTACATTTGGACGTGAATTGCCCATTTCGCTCGGGTTGGATTTCCCGACCTGTAACCTGTCTCTGCGAGGGCATGGGGCGGAAGGTGTGGGGACTGTCCTCAAGCGGGGAGAAGCCACCGGCAGACGTGCCCCCAGGTGATTTGCTCTGGGCAGTTGTTTGCACCGTCTAAACTGCCTTTGCGATCCGGCCACTGGCAGGAGCCGGGCGATCAGCTTTCTACTCCTGCCAGCTCAGAGCCCGGAGGTGAGCTCATGCTAACTGCGAAACACAGTCGCTTTTTCTGCACCCACCCTGTGCCCATCCTTTCCCACGACCTCCCTAACGCAGCCCCCAACCCCAGTCCTGGGTTTTGAGGACGATTCTCAGAGCCAGACAAGAAGGCGCCTGGAGGGAGGCAGTAGGGTGCGCTGAGCAAGGCCGGGCGGTCCTCTAGCTCCGGGTGCAGGCGGGCAACGGCGGAAGATGCGAGGACGGCGGATCGGGCCCGCTGAGCGGTGGGCGGTGCTGCAGTGCTCTCTCACAGCCTGCTCCCGCAGCCTCGGCGCCACGGCTCCCGTGCCGCCCTGGGTATAGATGGATGGCTTCTGGATGAAGAAATTGAGTTTCAGGGTCTGCGTGACTATGGGTTCTCTTGTTTCTCTGTCTTTCTTCCTGTGTGTCTCTCTCCTTGTGTCTTTCTCCCTGCTTTTTTTTTTTTTTTTTGGTCTGTTTTTATGTTCTCCCTTTCAATTTCTGCCTCTCTTTTCCTTCTCTACCCCTATCTCCAAGTTTTTTGTTCATCTCTGTCTTGAAGTGATCCTTTCCTAATGCACAGCTCTCTCCCTGCCTGGTAGGATCCAAGCTCAGTTAGTCCCTTCTCCAGATGTTCTGGCTGACCCTTATGCTCCCCGTAGCTAAAAAGTCGACTCCCTCTCAAGTGCCTTTCCTGAAGCATGTTGGGTTTCTGGAGGGGACTCCTTGTGAGATTCAAGCTGTCACTACATCAGCACCCAGGGCTATGAAGTTTGTGTTTGTGCCAGAAGGAGGGGTGCCTGTCTAAAGCTGCAGCCTGGTATGGCCCCTCTGAGCCTCTGAGCATCCCTAGCACCTGTTGAGTATGCCACCTCTAGATGTTTGCAAGGCCAAAAGTGCTTCTGGGCAGCCTTCACTTTGAGGTAATGCTTTCAGGAAGAGCCTGGGTTGTTGTAAGCAAAACCCAGAAGCACTTCCTTTACCTCTGAGCTTAAACTAGAGAACCTGAGGAGGCAGCGCTGCAGGGAGGATGAGGCCAGAGGTCACCTGAGAACCACAGGGGCAACTCACAGTATTTTTACTGGACCTCTGGGGGTTGAAGGCACATTTGCTGTTTGACATTTTTAAAATTATTTTGGTGCCTTCACTTGGAGCTTGGGAGCTTGCAGATGGGCCTGCCTGTCGAAAAAAGAGTGAAATCTTAAAGTCAAGAGAGAGCTTGCAGACTAGGCTGAAGGATTGTGTTTGCTGAAAAAGATTCCAGGGGGAGCTGATTCCTTCTCTGGTGTGTGGATCTGAGGCACTTGCAAGAAAAGAGAACGCTTGCCTTATGCTTAGTTCCCCCGTTCCCTGGGCTGGGAAGGAAAGGAACTGAATGCCAGCATTAGCAGTGTGCGTTGGGACCAAAACCATTCAGAGAAAACACTGTCATTTTCCTCTAATTTGCAAATTGCCGCTATTAATGTTGGATTGAACAGCTGAGGGAAAAGAGTCCCCAGTTTTCACCTGCATTTATTGAGAAGAGGCTGGTAGTAGGAGGGATGCACCAACTTGTAGCTTGTGCTGCAAGCTGGATATAAGCTTGGTGTGAGCATCCTGGTTAACCACTGCCCATGTTCAAATATACAGAGATAGATTCCCACAATCTCTTCCAGTAGCCTTATTTTTGCGTGTGATCTTAGAAGCTCCTGGCATGTAAGTCCAGTCCCCAGTTTCCCAGCCTCTGTAAACCTGCAAAATGAATAGAGAGAATAGTGGAACACAGACCCATTGTTCAAAGACACAGTCACTTTAGGGAAAGAGGAAAAGAACGGGTAGGTGAATCTTCTCTGGGATTGCAGGGTTCAGCTCAATGAAGACTGTCCTGTGTAAAAGAAACTCCTCTAAATGGTTGAATTCTTAGCTCTCCAGAGATTTGAGTTTTCTTTTCCCCAGTCCCTGTGGGTTGCTGTGGGGAATGTGCCAAACCTCTCATTTGAGATAAAAATTTATGGTGAGGTAAGCTTCTAGGCTGGGGGAAGGAAGACTTAGTGACTGAAATGGGGGATGCTAAGCACTGGGGGGCAGGAAGGAACAAGGAGCTAG
Organism: Pseudorca crassidens; assembly: GCF_039906515.1. NCBI lineage: Eukaryota > Metazoa > Chordata > Mammalia > Artiodactyla > Delphinidae > Pseudorca > Pseudorca crassidens. Next base: position 155,121,235 of record NC_090297.1, read on the forward strand.
TAATGGATGTAACAAATGCTGCAGCTGCCGGCAAAGCCTGGATTGAACTTCCTTCCTGAAAATGAGGACCCGGGCAAGAATGACCACTCAGATGTAAACAGTGTCTCTGACTGGGAATTCTCATCTGCCTGACGGTGGGCCAGAGCTGAGCAAGTCCTTTCTCTCCTCTGTATGCACACTGAATTGGTTAGTAAGTGACATGTCAGAGGGCAGGAATCATATTCAGTGGATCTTTCAAATCCAGGAGTTTGAGGCTAATGAAATTAGTGTGTGGCCAGGGCTCTGCCAACTAGAATTAAGTCACTGCAGCCACCCTGCAATGCATTTTCAGCCTGAAGGGAGCATCAGGGAGGAATTTCGGGAGATTTGTTTCTGAGCCTGTACAAAATAATACTCTCCTAATGCTAAGAAAGATTAAATGTAAATTAATATTGACTACGAGTAACATATTTAAAAAATAATCGCCGAGTGGGGGATGGCTTAAAGTGGAGAGATTATATAATATGGTGTCCAAAGAATAAATCTCCTCTGACCACTGTTTCATCGGCTATAAGTAAGATCTATTACAATGGAAAGTAATGGGAACGTTTTTATTCAAGGCTTCTCTGCTATTGACTTGAGAGCAAACACTCTGAGAGTATAAATTACTCTTGCTATGTACTGACTCTGAATGAACAATATTTCATGTGCAGTGACATGGTCTAAGCTATAGACTTGGAATTGAATGGCATCTGTTTCAATTGTTTTGTTCTCTCAAGAGCAACTAGATAGAAAAAAGTGGTCAATTTGACCCTTGTGGGAGCGTGTTGCAAATCTAAACCTGTGTCCCTTATACCATAAATGAAATACATTTGTAAATTTGTAAGTGTTTTCCTTCTGTTCATTGATGCTTGAGTATAATCTCAAACTTTGGGAGCAACATTTTATACCTAAGTACTTGGTTTTCTTCCTTTCTTCTTTCTCTTTCTCCTCTCTCTCTCTCTCTCTCTCTCTCTCTGTTTCTATCTCTCGCTCTCTCTCTTTCTCCATCTTATGTAATTGGATAGAACTGGGCACCTAGGATGATGTGGTGTTACTATAGTGGGATTTTTTTTTTAAAAAAAACAACTCTAACTTACCCTTTTAAAAATTTCATAAATACAGGTGTCAGTGCCATTTGGAATAGTCTCTATAACAATTTCTGTCTCCACATTTACTGTGTTTCAGCAAATTTACCTAACAGATGGTGAGTGGGCAATTTTTAAAGGGGCATTTTTTATAAGAGCGGAGAGGGAAGGAATAGAGACAGGCACATACTATATTTGAAGTTACCTCCACGTGTATTTTATGTATGTATACCCATACAATTAAGAAGTCTTTGGATGTTTTATCTTCAAGAATAATTCAGATAATGGATTACTTGAATATCATAAACATTTAGGGTTTAACAGATTTGTTACATATAGACGTTGTATCATGGATTTAAAAAACCATAGCCAGCGGGCAGCGGCGGGCGGAGCGACCGAGGGGCGGCGCGGGCTGGGCGGCGGGTGCGGGGGGTCGGTGCTTCCTCGTGGTGGAGGGCTGGGGTTCGCCGGAGACGCCGGGTTGCTCCGCGTTGCCAGGTTACCGAGCGCGTGCCCCGCGCCCGCTCTTCCGCCCGGGCCGGCCTCGGCGCCGCCTGAGCCGCGGTGCGGGCTGCGCGGGGCGCCGGTTCCGCGGAAGCCTGGGTCGGGCGCTGCGTGCGGGACTCTCGTCGCTTGTGGACGGGGCGCGAGCGCGCGGGGGACGTAGGGCGCCGACCTGGGCCTACCCGGCGCTCCGGCTCCGCTCAGGGCGCCCGCTCAGGGGCCTCCGGCGCGAGGCCCCCTTTGTGGTCAAGATGGCGGCGCCCCGGCGGGCCGCGCCGAGGTGAGCTGGAGCCGGGCCCGGAGAGGGGCGAGTCTGCCACGCCCAGGACTTGGACCCCGGGCTGGTCTCCCGTCTCCCGGGGAGCGGCGGGTGAGTGGGCGCGGCCGCGCGTAGGTCCCTCTCGTGGGGTGGTCAGCTCTCCGTGCGTCCGCAGACTTCTGTCGTCTGATAGTCAGATCTGGGGTGGCCCAGGTTGGAGGCGAGGGTGCTTGATTGGGGAAACCTGAGGAGTTTAAGGACTCTATTGGGATCGTTTCAGACCCCAGCAAGAAGCTGAGCAAGTTTTCTCCTCTCTTCCCGGCTAAGTTTTCTCCCTTCTCTGAAGGCGCCAGCTTTTCTGAATCACCTTGTTACCCGGGGGGATACAGTTGGTGGTTCTGACCGTGGAACGTAGGACCCGGCGCGGGGAAGCCTGAGCTGGTTCTACTTACTTTGTTTGCAAAGCACTTGTCTTGTCTTTGGAATCTTTGTGTATGTAACCGACGTTGGGAAGAGCCAGCGTTTTCTCCTCCAAAACACTGCGAGGGGTAACTTGATACGTAAGAAACAAGTGGGCGTTCACATCCATCTCTTTTCCAACCACTGAGTTTTGGTTGTGTTTCCTTTCTTTAAGTTTGTCTCGTTCTGAAGTGATAACAAAAACAAAACAAAACAAAAAAAAGACTATAGCCAATTACACAAAGTATACTCTAGTCTCAGTCCTGCCATTAATTAGCTTAAGTCATTTAATTTTTCTAGGCCTCATTTTTCTCATGTGATGCTTTTTCCTTTGAAAAAGTATAGTTTCTAGAAGTCTCTAATCTCTGTGTCATAGTTCAGCTTGGAGAAAATCTGTTCTTATCCAAACTCCATGACATTGTATTTCCAGCTCCAACTTTGGACTTTGAGTGAGTTGGGGGCAACTTTTTAAGGATATTTTCACACAGCTTTTTTAGTTAATATCAGTCTAGCTGACTTGTCATACTCAGACTTTCTCCCATATTGTTTTACCAGTGTGTTCCTTAGTCATATATATAAAGACTGTTGTGGGAAAAATGACCTCCTGGGTCAGCTTACTGCATGGTCATCGACACAGGGCAGGGAGTAAGATTCTGTGGATTTTACAGAAGCAGATACAGGTTTCATTATCCATGTCCTCTCCCCTTTCATCTTACAAAAACAGCAGGCTTTTCTTGGAGAACTGCCAGATAATGCCATCCTGCCTCCTCACGGCCCGGGGGATGAGTCGCCCAGGGACTGAACTCCAGTAAAGCAGGTGATTGGCTCATGGGTAGGCATCTGACCTCGGCTAAGGCTATCAGACTCCTCCCCAGGACTTTTGTCTCAGAGAAAAATGGAAGAATTGTCTTTTCTCTCTGGAATTTCTAAGCTGGGGAGATATGACTCTGGGACTCCCAGTGACCATCCAGCACAAGAAGAGACTTTCTGTAAAATAAAGTCTTGCAGAGGTAAGCAGGGCTGAGCGATGGAGAGAGAGCTGGAACCCTGCTGATACTCTGGAACTTCCAGATCCAACTGTATCTGAATATGGCTGCATCCCTGAATTTCTAGTACTTGTTTGTTGAGGTTGTTGTTGTTGTTTGGTTTTTGTTTTTAAATTTCCTTTGACTATTTTGAATTTGTTTTCAGTATTGTGCATTTGAAAGCATCATAGCTGAAAGAGCTAATTTCCTACATTAATGTCAGGTTTGCTGACTGGCATTCCTTAAGTGAAAAGTAATATCCTCTATTTTCTTTAAATAAAATCCTTCTAGCTCAGGTTTGAGATATTCAAAACTCTGCCTGCTACCCGCCTCTTTCCAACATTTACTGTATCACCTTGAAGCATTTGTGACCGCATCTTTCCCATCTAGACGCAGTTGAGAGAGAGAGCAAATACTTCTGATATAAACTGCAACCTCTCCGCCTCCTACCTGGAAGCTTTAGAACATACTTGATTCTTGTCATTAAAGCAAATCTTTTGTTGTTGTCTCCAGGGCACAGAAGCATTTTCATGGCATAATGGAGTACAAAGTACATTAAGCCTAACTCTACTTCTCACCCTCTTTTACTTTAAATAGGCAGAAAAGAACAATCTCAAACACATTTTCCCAACAAATAAAATACATATACGATTATGTTTAGAAGACGTTTATGCAACATATAGTTAGACTGATTAATTAATGGACCTCTCGCCAATTGGCACAGTAAATATATATGTTCAGTGTGCTTAATTAAAAAGAAGACAATAACATATTTTTACAGGTTAATTATCTGAGAAGAGTATTGTGCCAGCACACTTGATACTACAGTATTTCATGTTTGACAGGTAATCTTCTTTCAATTATATTTACTGCTAAATGTTTCTTGGATCAAGCTATTAAATTATAAGGTCAAAAGTAAAATGATATGAAATTACAATGATAAAGGGACACATATCCCACTTTATGAGAATAGAAGTTCTAATTTCTTTTCAATACTACTAGTAGTGACCACAGTACTAATTTGAGCCCTTACTATGAGCCACTGTGCCCATATACATTTAGTTCTTACAGTAGTTCTGCAAAGGGCATATAATAATCCACACTGTAAAGCTGAAGAAAGTGATTCTCATAGCTGAAAGTCACATAGCTGGTGAGTGGCAAAGTCTAGATTCAAACTTAGAGTCGTCTGACAATGCCCAGGTTGTTGACCACTATGTACACTGCTCAATTGTTGCACCAGTAAAGAAGTGCTTGAAATAATTATAGATTTGCCTACCCTGAAACTGCAGTGATTTAAAGACATCAAAGTTGCCAGTTGCTTAACCACATCTACTTACTGTAAGAAATTACATTTTATTTCATTTCTAAAACAAGATTAATTCTGCAGGCCCATAGAAACTTGAGCACACAAATCCTACCTGCAAATGAAAGATGCTTGTTTTCCATTATTCAACAGATGGCCCTGTACAGAGGCAATAAATATATAGTAGAATTTTCATTCAAATAAATGAGAAGAGAGGTTTCTTCTTGTCCTGATTCAGTGCCCATCATTATGGATTATGATGGCTCTTCCCAAACTTTACTTCATTCACTCCACTCTTTCTACAAAACTCCAGTAATGGAATCCATCATTCAGGTATATGTACAAAGTGAAAGGACTGTATTAATACAGTTGCTGAAAGTCAAGTTGATAGAGCACAGGAAATACATCCTAATAAATGCAGCATTAATGTGTGTGGGCCTTGGAGTGAGGGGTAGAAGAATTTTCAGTTTAATGGAATATTTTGCCTCTTGCTATGAAAGTGTGGCTTAATAGTCTTGTAATTGGTCATTTACAGAATCCTCCATCTCTGGGTTTCATGCTTTCTTTACTCTGCAGCTGTTGATTCCTTCTCTTGTTCTGGATGGAGGATAGCAACGAAGCCACTTCAAAGGGCTCAGCCTGCCTTTTTGTGTTATTGTTTAGATGAAGATATTTCCATTTATTAAAGCACACTATTTAAACATTTTTATCATGTTTCAAACTTGACTGTGTTCTGAAGGTATGAGCACAGGCAGACATAATGGGGGATGTTTTCCAGGAGAGAACATACCCTTATCAAAGGAATTATCAGAATTTTCATGTATGGATTGAGAATCAAATTCTGGAGTTAGACCTGAATTTAAATTCATACTCACAACTTATTACCAGTCTCATCTTGATCAAATGGTTACCACACTTCTCATCAATTTCCTTATCTTTGAAAGCGGAATAAGAGAAGTATGCCTGGTGGAGTTACACATAAAGCTCATCTGATAGAATATTCATAAGGATTTTGCACAAACTATACATGGAAATATTTTAGCACCGAGTTTAGCATGCGATTCGTCTTCAATACATTTAAGAGCTATTATTTTATTATTATTATGCTATCATTAAATATCACTATTACCTAAATGTCATTATTGCTAAAATTGCTGTAAAACTACCGCAATAACCCATGATGAATTCCCCTCTTCTGTTTCCTTTGTTTAAATGGAGAATATATATATAAATCTAGACAGAGAACACTTTAGTGATCCTATTCAGTGGAGTGAGAATTTCCATGGCACTGATTAAAACAAATCCTGAATTGCATGGACTTAAGATAGCAGAGAAGGGCTTCCCTAGTGGCGCAGTGGTTGACAGTCCACCTGCCGATGCAGGGGACATGGGTTCCTGACCCAGTCCGGGAAGATCCCATATGCCGCGGAGCGGCTGGGCCTGTGAGCCATGGCTGCTGAGTCTGCGCGTCCGGAGCCTGTGCTCCGCAACGGGAGAGGCAGCAGCAGTGAGAGACCCGCGTACCGCAAAGAAAAAAAAAAAAAAAAAAGGTAGCAGAGAGGCTAAGAGATTTGAAGTTAGACATCCCCAAGTGTGAATTCTACTGTGACCCTCTTCTAGCACTAGAACCTTGAGGAAGTTGCTTAAACTTTCTGAGCTTTACTACTAGTTTCCTCATCTGTATCTTTTTCAGGACTGTTTATCAAGCATCTTCCTGTTCTCTATGCTTGGACGTATCAATGAATAAATTAGACAAGAGCCTTTGCCTGCGTGCTCCTTCTTGCATGCTTTCTCCCTCCTTACACTCTCGTGTGGAAACGGATGTTATAAATAAATTCTATGCTTTGTCACAGGTTGATGGGCGCTACGGGATAAGGAAAAGGTTGTGAAGCTCACTGAAGAGGCTTGGGTTGGGAGTGCTGGAGGAGTGTACAGATAGGTTCTGATTTTAAATAGGGTAGTCAGGGTGGATTTTATAAGTTGACATTTGAGCAAAGACTTGAAGTGAGGGAGTTGTCAGAATGTATGATGGGGAGACCACTCCCTGGGAGCAAGAATAACCAGTCCGAAAACTCTAAGGCAGAAATATGCCGGGCAGCTTGGAGGAATATCAAGGAGGCCACCCTGGCTGACTTAGTCAGTGGAGAGGAAGAGACAGCAGGAGGGCTGGAGATCAGATATGTGATGGGATGGATTGGGTAAGTCCTGGGAGGCCATCACATGCATTGTGTCTTTTACTCTAAATGTAGACAGCCAGGGGCAGGATTTTAGCCGAGGTGTGGCATGAACTGTCTCTTGTTTGAAAAGCATAACTCTATCTGTGGTCTTGAGGATGTGGGGAGAGAGTGGAGTCAGGGAGAATCTTGGGAGGCGACTACAGGATCCTCGAGGTCTATGTTGGTGGCCTGCACCAGGCTGCTAGCGGCTGGTAATTCTCAGAAGTGGCACATTGGGAAGGTTGTGACAGCATTTCGTGGTAGATTGAAAGCAAGAATGGAAAGGAAGAGGGGGTCAAGGGTGAATTCGAGATTTAGGGCCTGGGGAACTGGAAAGGTGTGGTTACTGTCACCTAAGATGGAAAAAGTTTGGGGTAGAGCATGTTTGGGGGATTAAAGACCAGTTTTGGAGGTATAAGATTTGAGATGTTTTCGTGACGTCCAAGTAGAGATGCTGAGTACACAGTTGGATACACAAGTCTGCAGTTCTGAAGAAAGGTCTAAACTAGAGATACACTTTAATACAATGGAGATATTAAGAATAATTACATGGAAGCGCTGTTTTAAAGATAAAATGAAGTAATGCAGTTAGCACTCTGTCTTCTCAAAACATTTAATAACTGTTAGCTAAAATAATTACCTGAAATGAAAAAATACCTATAGTTTGTTTTGTTGTTTGCAGTAAAAGTGAATAAAATGTCACAATTATTTTAATAGTATTTGTGACACAGTAGTTTTAGTTAAGACACCATGACTACAAACATTTACAATAAACCTTTCAGTCTCCTACTTTTCACTCTGATAGGGTACTTGGAACCATATTTTGTAAGGTTTAAGTTAGTTGTCATAGGGTACCTCTTTAATTAGAAGTAATTCTGAACTGTCTAGTTCCATGCAGTTTTATATACATATATGTATAATTACTATTTTATGATTTATCAAACTCAGTTGAAAGTTTGCATCACTGATATACATTAGAATTTAAGCGTTTACCCAGGTATTCAAGGAAAAAAATGTACTTGTCTTGTAATTTCCATAGGGGTACTTACTTTCACATCTTCCCTTCACTTTGCAATTGAAAACATGGCAGGGGAAATATTATCTTACTGGTCTTTGAGTTCCCCTTAGCTATCTGCAAGTCCTTAAACAGCCTTTGTGGCTTAACCAAAATTCTCTTCCATCTTCATTCCGCTAACAGATATTGGTCTAAGCACGTACTTATACTAAAAAATGCATGACCACGTTGTCTCTACACATCTGTAATTTTATGTTAACACTATCATTATGTAAGCTATACTTTAATTGTAATTATAACAGATTTTATGTCAACACACATCCATTTCTAGTGTTCATCTGGTGTTCAGGGGGAGAGCAGCATGTCGTAAATTTTATCAAAATATAACATCTGAAGAATAGAACAGAGGGTAATTGTGTAATTCTGTATTCACTCTAATTAAGTTCAGTGGAGTTGGCATAATAGAATTAAGATGAAAAAAAAAAAAAGACTTTGAGGTACCTTGGCTCCCTCTCCTAACACACCCTTTTCGTATCCGAGAGCAGAGACTCAGCACCTTTCTGTACAGAAATGGAGACAGGAAGAGGCCAGAGGATGAATGACAGGCACGAATGAGGTGGAACTTTGAAGAGCAACATGGAAATGAAATACTTCTTTTGTATTTGGTAGTTGGGGAAAATGTACCAGCGTGTATGCCTACTGGGACCATGTTTTCCAGAACAGTTAAGCCCAGTGTCAACTATGCTGTCCCACCTTCCTCGTAAGTAGGAACATACCGTTACTTGAATCTTTGCTTCCTGTTTCTTGATACCTGGTTGAGAAGATTATCACAGGAACTGCATCTTGTTAGCAAATACACTGTTTTGAAATGATTGACACTCACTGAAGTGTGGCAACTCCAAGCTTGCTCTCTCTTGATCTTGGACTATTTAAGTCTGGAGTGCAGGAGTGGGTTATGGGGAAAGACCATTGGAATTCTTACGTCTTCAGCATAATGGTTATAGCATAATGGTTAGGAGTGTAGGTGCTGGTTCAAATCTCTGCTTTCCACTTGCTAACCATATGAGCTTGGGCAATTTACCTGATTACCTGAACCTCAATACTCCTGCCTATAAAATGATGTTAATAATATTTCAACCCCATAGACTTGTTTTCAATGTTAAAATGAAGTCACTTACACCAAACACTTAATACAATGCCTAGAGCATAGTAAAGTCTATTATTATTACTATTACTACTACTACTACTATTATTATTATTACTGTCACGATGCCAGGTGCTATTTTTCCTATGCCTTATTCCATTATCTTCTGCCCTGTCCCCCCATTTCTGTCTTGTTTCTGTACAAGGGTAGGTTTGTCACAGAGCATTTTCTTTCCCTAGTGTCTGACTCTTAGTCATCAAGGTGACTGGTCCACGACCCGGCATTCATTGCTACTCGTTGAAGCAACCCATTTTGAGAAGGGGAGTTGGATATTGATGCCAAGTTGGGTCAAGGAGAGAGAATTTTCTCTCTTCTGCACTCAGCTAAGTGAAATATTCAGGCCTCAGAAGGAGAATCAGGCAAAGGGCAACATGCTTAATTTCATACCTTAGTGATTAAGAACAAGTCAGACAGGCTGGATTTGAACTCATTTCCGTCATGTACTGACAACGGGATCTTAGGTGCTTTTGTAACCCGTCCTGTTACATACAGGAATTCCATAATTCCTGTTATGGAATGGGGCTTGGTGATAGAAGCCTGGTTTGTCCTCCACTGATAAAACTAAGACATACTTATATGAGTTTATAGGCATCTTGAAGCCGTGGGATAGTAACACACATGAATCTTACCATTTTTGCCTGGGATTAATGATATAAAGGCTTTGGATTTGGGTATGGAAAATGGGTACAATTATGGGTGTGTTGGTTCTACATATATATGGACATCACGTGTCATCAGCCTGCAGCTACCTGCCATTCCTCACTACTCCTTCTTTTCACAAACCAAACAAGTACCTTCTTATCTCTCCTGTGGATAAGCTCTTGACAGTGGCACTAGGGCCTCCCTCAATAAGTACATCATTGGCTAAACCAGTGGTTTCTCAGATATGCTCATTGAACAACCCTTAAGGTGGATTGACATTCCACTGCCTAGAATAGAATATGGTGTTCTTTAGGAATCGGGGGGAAAAAATAGGCCACCAGATGTACTTTCTTTAATTTAAATTGTATATCTATCTATCTATCTATCTATCTGTCTATCTATCTATATATATATGAACAATTGTTATATATGTGTATGTATACTTGTTCATATATATGAATGATTTAAAATTGAAGAGATATATATATATATATACACACACATATATATATATGTATATTTAAATTTTGGCTTCTGTTAGCAAGTAGTAAATTAAATTATTAGCAGATCCATACTGCAGGGAAATAACCAATCAGATTTCGTTCAGTTGCTCGCTTTTTTGTAGATTTATGGTTGTGATTTTATATCTGCAGGTATGTTTGCTGAAGAAAATAATTCTACCACTTTACACAAAATTAAATTCATTTAATACCAATGTGGCATGTCTCAAATGTCTTAATACAGTTTTAATCTTTAATCGCATCAGAAGTATGAAATTAGAAACATACCCCAAAATCATTTGAAGATATAATTACTTTCATTTCCCTTATACTTTTGAGACTTTTGTAAAAAAAGTATTTAGTTGTACTTATCTGTTTCTGTCTCTCTAAGGATAGCAAACACTGAAACACAATTCTTTTTAAAAGTCAATATTAAAAATATATTGTCCAAGATGATCAAAACTAAGGAAGTGGCAAAGAAATTCAAAAATTTAAACTTTCAAAGGGTGCTTTTTTTGTGAATGTGTAGTACTTGTTCTTCTGAAGGAATTAATCTTTTTAAAAATTTAATTAACTTATTTTTTATTGAAGTATACTTGGTTTACAGCGTTGTGTTAATTACTGCTGTACAGCAAAGTGACTCTGTTATACATATGTATAGACATTCTTTTTCATATTCTTTTCCATTATGGTTTATCACAGGATATTGAATATAGTTCCCTGTGCTATATAGTAGGACCTTGTTGTTTAGCCAATCTATATATACCAGTTTGCATCTGCTAATCCCAAACTCCCAGTTCATCCCTCTCCCACCTGCTTCCCCCTTGGCAGCCACCAGTCTATTCTCTATGTCTCTGATTCTGTTTCATAGATAGGTTCATTTGTGTCATATTTTAGATTCCACATATAAGTGGTATCATGGTATTTGTCTTTCTCTTTCTGACTTACTTTGCTTAGTATGATAATCTCTAGTTGCATCCATGTTGCTGCTGCAAATGGCATTTCATTCTTTTTTTTATGGCTGAGTAGTATTTCATTGTATATACGTACCACATCGTCTTTATCCATTCATCTGTTGATGGACATTTAGGTTGTTTCCATGTCTTGGCTATTGTGAATATTGCTGCTGTGAAGATCAGGGTGAATGTGTCTTTTTGAATTATAGTTTGGTCTGGATATACGCCCAGGAGTGGGATTGCTGGATCATATGGTAGGTCTATTTTTAGTTTTCTGAGGAACCTCCATACTGTTTTCCACAGTGGCTGCACCAACTTACATTCCCACCAACAGTGTTGTAGGAGGGTTCCCTTTTCTGCACACCCTCTCCAGCATATGTTATTTGTAGACTTTTTAATGATGGCCATTCTGACTGGTGTGAGGTGGTACCTCATGGTAGTTTTGATTTGCATTTCTTTAATAATTGGCAGTGTTGAGCATCTTTTCATGTGCCTATTGGCCATCTGTATTTCTTCTTTGGAGAAATGTCTCTTTAAGTCTTCTGCCTATTTTTTTGATTGGGTTGTTTGCTTTTATTGTCATCAAGTTGTATGAGCTGTTTGTATATTTTGGAAATTAAGCCCTTGCTGGTCGCATCATTTGCAAATATTTTCTCCCATTCTGTAGGTTGTCTTTTCATTTTGTTTATGGTTTCCTTTGCTGTGCAAAAGCTTGTAAGTTTGATTCGGTCCCCTTTGTTAATTTTCATTTTTATTTCTATTGTCTTGGGAGACTGACCTAAGAAAACATTGGTATGATTTATGTCAGAGAATATTTTGCCTGTGTTCTCTTCTAGAAGTTTTATGGTGTCATGTCTTATGTTTAAGTCTTTAAGACATTTTGAGTTTATTTTCGTGTATGGTGAAAGGATGTGTTCTAACTTCACTGGTTTATATAAGGCTGTCCAACTTTACCAACACCACTTGCGGAAGAGACTGTCTCTTTCCTATTATATATTCTTGCCTCCTTTGTCAAAGATTAATTGTCAAAGGTTAACTGAGGTGTGTGGGTTTATTTCTGGGCTCTGTATTCTGTTCCATTGATCCATATGTCTGTTTTTGTGCCAATACCACGCTGTTTTGATTACTGTGACTTTGGAGTACTGTCTGAGTCTGGGGTGGCTATGCCTCCAACGTTGTTCTTTTTCTTCAGGATTGCTTTGGCAATTCTGGGTCTTTTATGGTTCTGTATGAATTTTAGGATTATTTGTTCTAATTGCGTGAAAAATGTCATGGGTAATTTGATAGGGATCGCATTAAATCTGTAGATTGCTTTGGGTAGTATGAGCATTTTAACAATACTAATTCCTCCAACCCAAGAACATGAGATGTCTTTCCATTTCTTTGAATCATCTTCACTTTCCTTTATTAATGTCTTACAGTTCTCAGCGTATAAGTCTTTTGCCTTCTTGGTGAGGTTTATTCCTAAGTATTTTATTTTGAGGGTTGTGATTTTAAAAGGCATTGTTTTTTTACATTCCCTTTCCGATATTTCATTGTTGGTATAAAGAAATGCAACCAATTTCTGTATGTTAATCTTGTATTCTGCTGCCTTGCTGAATTCGTTTATCAGTTGTAGTAGTTTTCATGTAGAGTCTTTAGGGTTTTCTATATATAGTATCATATCATCTGCATCTAATGACAATTTTACCTCTTCCTGAAGGAATTAATCTTGAAGTTCTACTAGGACTTTTGGGATACCTGTTTTAATGAGCCACTGCTTCCTGCCTGAGATTGCACTATGCACCAGAGATTCTAGAATTAGCATAATAAAACTAATAATGCAAACAACAGCAACAAATCTTCACAAACCTTCCTTGCAAGGAAGTAAAGTCCACTGGAAAAACAGACAAGTGAAACACACATTCAAAATGGCAGTGATTCTCAAACATTTATGTGCTGAAAAATCATGACAAGCATGATAACCAGGGCAATTACTAGAGCCCTTCTCCAGCTGGTCAGGTGTAAGGTCCTGTAACTCTATTTTTGGTGAATGCCTCCAGGAGAGTCTGAGACAGATGTTCTCAGTTGTCGTCAACCTTTAGTGTGCATCAGATTTGCCTGAGAATATTGTTAAAACACAGATTGCTGGGCTCCAGTGCCAGAGTTCTAACCAGTTCCCAGGTGTGGCTGATATTGCTGGCCCAGGGACCACATTTTGAGAACCACCTTTCAAAACTCTGCAGTATGCGGTTGTGTGTGTTGTGAATGAGACGGGCCCAGAGAACCAAAGGAGGGCAAAGGGACTCTGCCCTAAATTAGTCAAAGGTAACAATAGCAGCTAGAATTGATTGACCCAAGAAAAACTTATAAGAACTTTACCTGCATTTGCTCATTTAATCCTTTCAGTAAGGTACATAGGTGCTACTTAGTGTTCCTCTTTTACAGGGGTGTCCAGAGAAGGTAACTACTTTGCCCACGTCCTAAACTGGTAAGTAACAGATTAAGAATTCAAGTCTAGGAAGTCTGATTCCAGAGCCCACACCTCTACCCTTTCTGCATGTAGAGAGGAGTAAAGGGTTGTCAGTGAAGCCTTCCTGGGGGCCCTGGCCTCTGAGTGTAGATAGAAGGATGAGTGGACATAAAGATCATTATTTGTGTGTGGTGGGGGTAGGGGAGGAAGTATGAGGGCTTCCAGAAGAGCCCGCCCTCCCCATACATCTGCTGTAAGCAAGTCTGATGATCAGGAGTCCGGAACATGAGTATGACTATGGGATACTGAGAAGGGTTCTAGAACCCTGAGGTTAGAGTTCTGGATCAGTTAGTAGGTAACAGAAGGTGAATGAGTGATATTTACCTTACTTTCCACGGGTAGCAGGAGGTTTAGAGATAGTCCCTCTAGCGTTAGTCCAGCTGCTGAAGGGCATCACCAGGGGACTGGGTTGCTTCACTCTTCCAGCTTCCACATCTCTAGCACGTCCACATAGCTTCAAAGTGACCCCAGAATCTCCAATAGTGTTCCAACAATTTGGGCAGGAAGAAAGAAAAGGAAAAAAAAAAGAAATTAAGAAAAAAAAGGAAGTGTCTAACTCAGAGAGCAAATTTTTTACCACAGATGGTCAGCAGACTTGCACTTAGATCTCATCAGCTCGGATTTTAAACTGGCCACCTTAGCCTTAAGGATAATGGGGTCTTCTAAACCAGGGCTCTGTTAGTAAGGAATAAGGAGAGAGTGGTACTGATTAGCAGTGCCTGCTGTCCCAAACAAATATTATCCCCAAACTATTTTTTTTTATCCTATATTTTACTTTAAAGAATGGAGGGGAAACATTATGTATCTGTAAATAGCCTTTTAGAAAGGGTACAATTATATAGTTATACAACCCCCTGGAGGGCTCCTTTCTTCTAAAATCTCTTTAAAAACTGTTCAAGGTTAAGGACATTTTAACTTAATTTAGTAACTTGCAGTCGATTATCTTGGAATGACATCCTCTCTCTGCAGATGTTCTGTCAGGCTTTAGAAAATTCTAGAAGTGGACAGAGAAGTGTTATGGTACATGTATTTGCAATATGCACGTCTTTGAAATGAAATCCATTTAGGGACCAAAAGGCATTTCATGTCTTTGCTATACATTTTCACATATTTGCCTTTCCAGAATTCCTTTGAGCAAATCTGTTAGATGTAACCCATCCGTTTCTCCCATCTGAATTTTTTATTACTAAACATTCTTCAGTATGCTCTCACTCCCCTCTGTCAAAGGCGTTTCTCTGGGTCCTCACCCTTCTCATCTCATATGTGAATGCGTATCTTAAACTGAAGCAACAGTCTGCTATGACTTCTCCATAACTTGAAGAACCCGTCTTTGTGGGAAAAAAAGTAGACTTACTAACTTAAAAGGTAAAATGCACGCAATGTTTCTGAGAATTAAAAACTAAGATAAAAACATAAGCAATGGAAAAAACTTACAGTGGATCCTTTTCAAAGACTATTTTACAGAGAAGGCAACTGAGGTTTAAAGAAAAAATGCGTTAGTTAAACACTAAATAATGAACCTTAAACCTCAGTGGAGCAACACATGGACAGTTCATTTCTCACTCACTCAGGAGTGTAGTATGGACTTTGGTGGTCTGAGGGTCAGTTTTCTGCTCAGTTATTCAGGGACCCACCACCTTCATCAAGTGGCTCTACGTTTGTCCTAAAAAGGAAAGGAGAGAGGAAGCTGCAAGCTACAATTATCAACTCGTTATCCTTCAGACATAAACTCTTCAGGTCACCTCTGGTCACATTCTTTGGGATAGAACCATACCCAGATGCAAGCGGAGATGGAGAATGTTGTTCCTATCTTGGTCCTAGTGATGCCTCTACAGGCTGGAGGAGCTGATTAAAGTGTAGTCAACAGCTCGTTGTTTCTGCCACAATGAGTGATTAGCCTAAGACTGTGGATTAATTATGTGTGTGTGTCACATATACATATAATACACACAAACATATATATGTGTGTGTATATATACATTTTTTAGCATGAGTTGACACATGGGGCTTCTGCCGTATCAAAAGAGTACAAACTGCCTCTTGTTGCTTTTTCTTAATTGAAGTTGACTACTACTATCTATTTCCCTTCATTTTGCTATCTCCCCCCCCCCGCGCCTTTCAGTATTATATGAAAATTCTGAAAGAAAGAATTTCAAAGTTTCCAGTGCTTTTAAAGGTAATAGAATACTCAGACCTTAACAATTTTCCTGTGTGAAACGTTTGCCAGACTAAAATAGTTAACTTATGAAAAGTAAATTTAGATTGATACAAAAGAGAAAATAAGCTGATTTTTTTTTTTTTTTACACAAATACCCTGAGCCAGGGTGGAAAATAAATGGAAAACTGGAGGAATTTAGATCCTTTTGTTGTAAATTTAAATATTTTTAATTGTAAAAATAATACAGGCTCATTGCAGAAACTCCAAAATTGAAAGGATTTAAAGAAAAAAGGAAAAATAACTCAAAATCCCATTTCTGATAAATCATCTCTGTAACATTTTTGAGGGTATCTTTTGAAACTTTTTTGTGACGGGGTGCATATAAATACAATGCAAGTATAAAATACCTTTAATTATTATATCAAACTACAAAACAGTTCTATAACATTTTTATTTAGTAATATAAGTATGATTACTCATCACCTAATAAAAATCTGCAGCATCATTTTTAATGGTTGAACAGCATTCTATTATTTATTTAACCAGTCCCTACTGTTCAACATTTAGATTATTCCTGTTTTGCTTTGCTAAACAATGAGACAAGCATCCTTGTTCATATGTCTTTGAGCATTTGTTTATTTCCTTAGAATGGACTTCTAGAACTTGAATGGCTGGTTGTCAGTTCTGGTACATACTGACATATTGTCTTCCAGAAAGGTTACCGTGCTTTTTATTTCTACCAAGAATTTAACATCCAGTGTGGTTTCTTACACACACTCATCAGTACCAGTATTATCAATATCAATACCAGTATTATCAAGTTTTTTAAAACTTTGTCATTCTAGTCAGTAAAATATGACACCTGAATTATTTTATTTGTATTTCTTTGATAATAATAGCAAGGTTGAACATATTTTCATATCTTTATTGGCTGTTAATACTTTTTAGTTTGTGACTTTATGACATCCATTTTTCATCGATGTATAACAACCTTTTATATATCAGTGTGTTTATTTTGTTTGTTGTCAATGCAATTTTTTTCTCTTTATTAATTTTTATTTTGTGTGTGTTGAACTTCTTTAATACTGTCAAGTCTATTCAAAAACCCTTTAATGAACACAACAAATGTGGAAAATCAGTCATTCTCCTGCATTTTGTAATCAATTTATTTCCTTTTGGGCAGTATGGAAATGTAAGTTCTTATTTCATCTTATGGTTGGAAAGAATCTGTTCCCTCGGAAAAGGATTATAGTCTCCATGATGCAGTAATGGGACATTTTATAGGGTAGGCAGGGTCTACAGAAGAAAAAACCCTAAATCACACTCCATTGGTGGTTGCCTTATTTATAAAAATGGCATTTGAGGTTGTGTGACTGCCATTAGGCAAGCAAAATTAATTTTTAGCATGAAGTACTCCTATCAGCAAGAACAGCCTAGGATAGTCTAGCAGTAAGAAGTGAGGGGTTATGGGATTGGGGCATAGCCTCTGTTTCCTCCAATGCAGCTGGAAATTTAAACTCTGGGGCTCCTGCTTGATCCAATCAGCCCAGCTAGTATGTGTTGCCAGGTAGGGTGAATAGACTCAGAAGTACAAGAGCTCATCCTTGGTCCCCTCTGGAAATGAGCAGAGAATACTGTGTCAAGCAGAGGTGATCAGTCCATGGTCTGGAGACTTGGATCTCCTCACATAGTCCTTAAAGTCAGGGTGAGACAAAATGCCAATACAAATTATATTGATGACAGTATCAATGAGGTGACATTGAGTCCTTTGACCTAACGTGTGTCTGCAGTATGCCATCCATTAGTAAATGGGCAAAGCCATTTGACAGATCTATCTGATACAATGAATGAATCTGACACTCATATTTTGAAAAACTGAAACTGTATCCATTTGTCAAGAACAGTGGCTACTTGTTCTGCTTTATTCCCCCTGGTAGAACTAGGTAACATTGCAGGCAGTAAGACGTTCCAGCATTTCACCCTGGAGTAGCCCCAAAACTGAAGAAGCTGTCTTATCAGTAGTTAGCTCCTTGTCACCAAGAATATTAAAGTAGATTTGTATGATTAGCAAATTAAAGAGACTGTAGTGCCTACCACTACTGTATTCACTAAGGCACCCAAGTTATTCTAAAGAAATCCTAATAATACATTAGGACCGTTTTGAATATTTTTATTCGACTAGCCGTAATCTTCTAGTTATAACATCCATCACCATTTTGACCACTGAAACTTGGCCTTCTTTTCTTACAGCCTAGCCCTGTGGTCTTGGGCTAATCAGTAACCTGCTTAGATACAATTTTCTTCTCTATGAAATAGAAACAATATTATATGCTTTGAAGGACTGCAGGAAGATGAGCTGTAATGTTTATCAAGTGCCTAGTAAGTACCCTGGCCCATAATAAATACTTGGCTAATTGTAGATGTTAGTTTCATTTTTAGTTTTATTTCCAAACATTGCTCTTTACTTTTGGAACTCTAAAATTTGTTTTGAGAGTGGAGGACTTGTTGTTTGGATTCCTCCAACACTCTCTGTATATTCTGTAGTTCTATCCCTACATCATTTATATTAATGGAATAAATGATCTTTGGTCTGGTGATTCCAAGGTGACGAGGAGCTAAGTGGAGGTTCAGTATACACCTGGAAGTATGGATTTTCATGCCCAGTGCAAATGTGGGAAAGGCATTATTCCCACATTATAAAGGGGGTAAAGACCTCCAACTTGAGGAGACTGTGGGTTGAGAGATGAGAGATTTACAGGTACTGTGTTTATCCTACAGGGTACCACAGGGGCTTTTATGTTCTGTAGCAAGAATTTGCACCTTATACCCTTGTAGTTAGAAGTAAAGCATACCACATAACTAATATCTAGTAAGCATTAGAGTTAGAATAAATACCATTTATTTAACGTTTCCTTTGTGTTAAGCATTTTACAGTTACAACATATGGATGGATACTATATTGTAATGGTTAAGAGTGTAGTTTTTTGAGCTGGATAATCCTGGATTGGAGTCTCATCTTTATTACCTCTTTTTTTTTCTGTTTTATTGAGGTATAATTGACAAAATTGTAAGATAGTCAAAGAGTATATCATGATGATTTGATATACATATGCGTTGCAAAAGGATCCTTCCCATCACGTTAATTAATACATCTAACAGCTCATGACACCTTTTTCCTTTTTTTCTTTTTTTGGTGAGAACACTTAAGTTCTATTCTCTCAGAAAATGTTAGTTATACAATACAGTATTATTGACTGTAGTAACTATGTTATACAGTAGCTCCTCAGACCTTATTCATCCTGCAGCCGAAAGTTTGTACCCTTTTACCAGTCTTCCCCTCTTTTCCCCACCCACACCCCAGCCCCTGGCAACCAGTTTTCTACTCTGTTTCTATGAGTGTGGCTTTTTTTCTTTTTAGATTCCATATATAAGTGATATCATTCGTATTTATCCTGTCTGGCTTATTTCATCAGCATAATGCACTCCTGTTTCATCTATATTGTCACAAATGAAAGGATCTCCTTCATTTTTTAAGGCTGAATAATATTCCATTACCTCTTAAATGAGTGACTTTTGGTACATTGTTTACCCTTTCTAAGCCTCAGGGTTTCTTTTCTTCTGTAAAAAAAATATATATATATATATATATATGTATATACTAACAGGTTATTTTCTGATATGTGGAATGTTTGTTGAATCAACAGATAATTAGTTGAGATCATAAATGTGACACTTAGCACTGTATTAACATTTATTAATACTCTCCCTGTTAATTTCTACAATAAATTGTATAATAAGTAACAATAATAATAGTACTACTAGTAGTTTTAGAAAATGCATAGGATGTGCCCGGCATCATATACTGTACTACCCTCCTTCATGTGTACCACAAGTTACATGTGGATATCATCTTCCACGTTGTTTCCTTTAAAGAAAATTGAAGCTCAGCAAGATTGAGTAGCTTGCTCCAGATGTGAACTCAGGTCTGAATCACTCCATATATAGGTTCTTAATGACTCCATGTCTTTAATTCCACATCTGCATTTGTTTGTTGTTGTTGTTTTTAACTTTCCAAGCATCTGATCTGAAATTCCTTTCTCTTTAGGGAATTTTCCACTTTGTGGGTCTTGGTGAGAAACAGAGCCTTCCTCTCGTTATACAAGCTGAACATGTCAGATACACTGTTTACTCACATGCTCAGTCTCCCTTACAGATGGAAAACAGTCGGGCGACCTTGGGTTGGCCAACTGCACCCCTCTCTTGGATTTTGAATGACAAATAAATGATGTAAAGAAGCAAGGCCAGCAGTGCTGGGTCAACCTCCTGTTTCCTGTTCCTGCTTGGTAGCAAGGCCAGCTAGGACTTATAACATCACTTTGGCCTGATCCTATAATTGCAATAGCATAGCCTTGGCTTTCGGTTGTTTAGTCTGCTTCTAGTTACTGAGACCTAACCATAAACTTCCAAAAGTTTCCTTTTCTGCTCAAATTAGCCGTATCTGGTTCCTGATGATTACAAATAAGACCTTTCCTGATATACAATGGTGACCTACTTATCCAGGCAGATGTAACATCGTCCTGGCAGGGACAGAGGGCAGGCAAGTTCCTTGAACAGCTGAACAAGAAGAAAAAGACCTAAGAAGGAAGAATTGAAGCCAGTTCTGCTTGTGTTATAATTCTACCCGCAGCTGCCTCTGTTTCACAGACCACATGCTAAGGACCGTGTCCCTTCCCCTGTAACAGACGAGCAAAGTAGACCCAGGCCTTCCAACCCAGAGACCAGCTGAGCTGTACCGTGGACAATCTAGGATGTGAAAGACTTCACTCAATGTCTTTGTCACTTGACACATTGTTCCTCTCTTTGGGAAGTAGCTTCTTTGTGTGACAAGAATATGCTAAACCAACACTTAAGTGGACAGAGGTGAAAGATGCCAAAATTAGCTACAGAAAAAAAGGCCTAAAGACTTGTATTTTCTGTTATTTGAAGGCGTTAAGACCCCACATAGAATCTGAGTCCTTTAAAGGAAAGTTGTGAATGGCCCAGGGAATGTTGAATTTCCATGTGGCAATATGTTCTTGATCGGTCATGATGATGATGATGGTAGCATCAGTAGCATTTATCAGTGTTTCCTGGGTGAGAGGCACTTTATCCTAATGACCTTTTATCCCCATGATGACCCTGTGAAGTAGGAAATACTGTTTCAGCATCTTCAGGGTTTTTCTTTTCTTTTCTTTTTTTTATCAGGAATTTACCCTAGATCACAGTTGGGTGGTAGGACGACCAGAACTGGACACTAGCCTTTCCTGAATTCCCAGAGTGTGATCTTAGCAGTTGTATTGCCTGATGCAGAGCCATGTAAATGTTGCCAAAGCAATGAAACGTGTACCTATTTCTAACAGATTCTAACTCAGAAGCTCTGGGGTTAAGTGCAGAGCAGTTGAATGTGATTGTCTTTACAGACAGTAGATAACTTAAGAGAAGTTGTTTAAAAGTATATTTGCATATTGCACTACACTGTCATATCTGTGATTGGTTAGCTATTGAGTAACTAACACAAATCCCAATCCCATCTCTAATCTCATTCATCTCTTGTATGATATTTGACCTAATTGAGGCAGTTTTTTTTTGTTCTTTCCCACAAACACGCATCGAACATCCAAAACATGCTTACCATTTGTGAGCATATTCTCTTAGTTATTTAGGAGTTGAGTAAGAGTGAGAGAGAAGGGCTTCCCTGGTGGCGCAGTGGTTGAGTGTTCTGCCTGCTGATGCAGGGGACGCGGGTTCGTGCCCTGGTCCGGGAAGATCCCACATGCCGCGGAGCGGCTGGGCCCGTGAGCCATGGCCGCTGAGCTTGCGCGTCCGGAGCCTGTGCTCCGCAACGGGAGAGGCCACAACAGTGAGAGTCCCGCGTACCGCAAAAAAAAAAAAAAAAAAGAGTGAGAGAGAAAAAGACACATAAATATGAAATACGGTCATCATTTTTTTAATATCCTTTATGTTGTTAATCCCTCTTAGCAATTACTGCCATTCACTCATTTGTATTATTTGGGGTATAGCAGTTTATTCACACAGCATTTTTACATATGGCTTATCATTTGTATTCTATTTTAATAACACTAATAATTATAGACTATTGACAGACTCATCAGACCCTACATATTCATTTCAAAATCATGAAAATAAGGTGGAAAATGAGGTGTAAAATCTATGTGTATGTTTTCATTGGTGGAATGAGGAGCTACCTGAATATCACTCCTTTAGCTTTTCCTTCAAATGGTGCAGTTTTTCGTGCATGCATAGGAGTCACTTCCATTAGGTAAACAGTAGTCTTGAGGGCAAACCTCAGAAGTAGAAACAGGAGAACTTTTCAGTTACGGTAAAATCAAACATATTTTTCTTCAGTAGTGAAAAAAAAAATTCGTCATGAGAAGTTCAACCACCGTGAGTTCCACTTTCCACTTATAGATGCAACTTCTTCCAGAATTCTGAGAAATGTCGGTAGTAGAGAGGGGTGTTGCATACACCTGTTTCATTTCCCTCTGACTTTTCCTTCTCCTTTCTCTATTGACATTAAAATCTATAGTGAAAGCACATAGTAAGCAGTCTAGGACAATTGATATGACATTTGATCTAAATCTCCAAAGTCTATTTTAGATGGGGATGCTGTGAGAGTCACAGGAGGGGAAAAAATCTAGAATTATTCTTATGTGATCAAATGTACTAAAATAACAAAAGCAAATCTTATTTCTAGCTAATAAAATAGCATTTCTTATATGATGTCATATTATGGCAGAAAAGAAATATATGCATCTATTTTCTTCTATATTAAAACTGCTAAGGAGTGGGGACCGATGAACTAAATCAATTGTTTTGGGTTCCAGTTGTAGTTTTTAGTAGCCATCCTTCTTAGCAAGTTTTCAGAAGCAAATGTAGTTCGTTTACTATCACCACTAAATGTGCAATTGTGTAGATTTGTGGAAAAAAGTATTATCAAATATATATACTTTAAAATGACTTGTGTAAATTTATCTATTCATATTATTATTCTCCCCAAGTAAATCAAAATCTACTATATACTGTTTTTTTCTTCTATAGCTTAAAAGGGGAATGTATGTTGAAACTTATTCAAATATTTATTAGGTGTCTACTAAGTGCTAGGCACTCTACTAGGCAGTAGAGATGTTGTATTAGAGGTGGAAAATGTCCTTGACCTCCAGAACTGATACTCTTGTAAGAGAAATACTGGGTCAAACTAAGTCAACAGTTTCTTTGCTACAGAGCTTTTTACGAGTCTTGTGAATTATGAGTTTCTGATAAGGAGATGTAGTGGACAACAGATCCCAAATTTATTTGAAATCTTTTCCTTCATGGACTGTCTCATAGGATTTATGATCCACTGAACACACCTTGAGAGACACTAGTATTCTGCAGTGGTTAGTTAATTGTTTTCTATTAAACAACTATATACTGAATCCATGATATTATTGTCTGGATTTTTTGGAGGATACAATGATGTACATGGCCACTGTGATGATAAGGGGGTCCAGTTTAGTTAAGAAGAGAAACCACAGGAGTTATAACTTAATGTAACAAAGAAACACATATACATATATTTATATGTAAATTACTATTTATATAGTATACAATGTCTTCTGAAGAAGATAGAGTTGTTTGTAACTTGGGATCTCGCAGGAGGTTTCACAGAGAAGGTAGACCCTGAGCTGGGCAGAATTTCAGTAAGTTAATTTGGTTCTGACCGTACGATAAAATCAGGTATTTGCACTGGTCAATCTGACCTTGATGGAACAGCATTCCATTTGCAGGGAACAGTGTGATCAAACATGCAGTGGTGGAGATGGCCAGATTGTAATATTCCAGTACCTGGAAAGTGTTGGAACATCTGCTTTCTCCACGGTCTAGAAAAGTGAATCTCAAGTGAAATGCACGTATAATGGAGGCCAGTGCTCTTTGCTTTGTACACTGCTTTGATTCTACAACATGCAACAATGTAGTGATCTGTTTCAGATTGTCATTATTCGAGAGGGTTCTTAGTAACAGGAGTGGAAAAGGAAGACCTCTCTTCCTGTGTTTCTGCCCTATGCTCTTAAGCCAGAAAAGGTACCAACACCACTGACCTGACCTTGTCTCAGGTATCTATCAGGATCTACTAGAATCATTCTAGTAAAAGGTAACTAGATGTCCAAAGGACTTAAAACATACACTATAACCTTTGTATACTTTATATACCTGGTGAAACAAAAATGTCACCTGAGTGGTCCCCTTCCCGAGAAATACCAGTATGTTTTTCCAGTGCATGGCAGAACTTTGCAGGTAAAACTGGGATAAAGGCGAAGAACAGTCTTAAAATTCTAGTCCTTGAACAGCACCTAACACACAACAGGTTTTCAATAATCTTAGCAACAGTATTCACAAATAATGACCATCAGCGTAACTGCTCTTTTGTGCCAAAATACATTACCATATTACTTTTTTTCCTTCAGCTTTACAACTTGGGTTCTATTATTGTTTCCATTTTACAGATTAGGAAAGTGAGGCTCAGAGATGCTAAGTCACTTGGGCAAGGTCACAGAGCTTGTAGGAGATAAACCTGCACCCTTACTGTTGGATCCTACAAACCAGACCATAATTTAAGTCCTTCAAAATATACCTCAGAACATTTGAGTAAATTAATGAATAAATCCTCCTAGTCAGACTGACCAGATCATTATATTAGGTTCAGCTATAAGTGGAGGAAAGTCATAATCATAGTTGGACAGTTAATACAGTAATTTACTTGCTTTGAATTTTCTAAATGATGTTTAGCTGGTAGTTTCATGATGATAACCATCGAATAAAAACAGGCATATTTTGGTGTTTGGAATAAGATCTCATATTGAGTAAAATACATATTGATTCCTAGACCTATATGATGTGAGTAACAGATGACATTGAGATGTCATCTCGAAGTACTCCTGTGTAGTTCATCATGTCAACCCAGCTAATAATTTTAGAATGTTCAGAGTGAATAATATATGCAGCCATAAAGCATATTTCTAATCAATGCAAATAATATTTTTCCTATGCTAAACCCAGAGTTAAGTTATAACACGCATCATAAGATTAATGGGCCATTTTTTCTTCATCACTTTGCTAAATTACTTAGTCTGGAAACCATTCAGAAGGTTGCGAATTGGAGCTGCGCAGTAGTAGTGAGACTGTGCCTCTGATGATGAAACTATTTCCACCCCGACCCCTACTGCTCCCTTCTTGGGAAAGAAGGCAACATTTCTCCTAGAAAAAGTCACAGGTTTATAAGCTGGCTTGTATAATACGTTTGAAGGAATAGTGTGTCTTTTAAGCAGAGCCTATCTCGGCATATAAAATAATTTTTACCTGCCATTTAATGAAATTAACACTCACTTTGAGGCTAGGTCTTTTGCCATTTGACTCCTGGATCACGTCTATGGATATATTTTTTTCTTGAGACGAAGTGTGAACCCAGTATAGTGTCCATCATTCGGTGTATCTAGCTGATGTACATCATCTGAAGCACAAGCTCCCTGAGGCCAGGCACTTTATCTGCTCTATCAGTGTAGCCCTGATGCCTAGTGTCTAGCTTTTGGAGATTCTTAATAAACATTTGTACTGAATAAGGTATGTATATGGTGAGCAAAAGTTGGCTTCCCATTTTACAGTCAAGAGTATCCCACTCATGTTCTGTGAACACTGGATAGCAGAATCTTACTATGTTATTTTTCTGTTCCCTTTGCAAGTTTCCTGAAAGGGCATTCCTGTCCTTAGAATGTCCATCTCCTCCCATCTTCCTGGAGAATAACTCTTCTTTCTTAAATACTTAGCCCCATTATTGACTCTTTAAGATTGAATGTATTACCTCCTTACAAACAGGAAAATGCAGTGCTTTTTTTTTTTTTTCCGACAATTTATCACCAGAAAATTATTCTAACACCTGAAATTCTGGACCTAAAATGCCTGGACTAGTGGTTCTCAAAGTCTGGTACCCAGATCAGCACATCAGCTGCACGTAGAAATTTTTAGAAGTGAAAGTCTTGGGCCCTGCTCCAGACCTACAGACTCGGACACTCTGGGGGTGGGGCCCACTACCTGTTTCAGCAAGCTGTCTTGGTGATGCTGATGCATACTCAAGTTTGAGACCCACTGCTTAGACCTAGAACTTAAGGTTTAGGCTTTGGACAGATCTGAGTCCTAAACACTACTGAGACACTGGAGTGACCATGAGCAAGTTACTTCTGGGAACCTCTTAGCATCTGTGTGCCTTGCTTAGCTAATAGTGATTTTAATTAATTAGAATAATGCACACGGTGTACTCAAGAGAGTAACCAAAGCATACTTTATGTTCCATAAATTCTAGCTGTTTACCATTATCATCAATCAGAGCTTACTGCCACATCCTGAAGACATTCTTCTAATAAGTGTAATAATGTGGTTTGTAAAATTAACAGCTTAGAAGAGCATATTACGAAGTTCATCAGACAGGGTCTCAGCAGGAAATCAGGGGTACATCAGTAAGGATAAATTGAGCCCAATGTAGAGAATCAAGAGAGAGTGTAGTGCCCTGGGTTCAGTAAAAGTGTGGCTACTTTATAGGAGGTGAAAGAGAAAGGAAGCCTTGCTGGAGAGAGAGTCCTGCCCAAAGATGCTGTGACGCCCCACAGAGAAGCACTATACGTTAGTTGGGGGATGCAGCCAACTCCCAGCAATTTGGCAAGAATTAATACCCTAACTTCACTCCCCTCCTTCATTCCCTACAATCGTCTATTGGTACTCTTCATTGGTGAGCCAAACAGAAGCCAGAGTAAGGACACTTACTAAGATAGGCCATGCAAGCCATCCATATAGAGTTGGGTGGAGAAAGGATGTGGAAGGGCAAATAGGACATATTTCCCGCAGGTGGTGAGCGAGCTGTAAAATCACTCACCCTTCTAACATCATTGCCATTGCAGGAGCACGGAGGAGCAAGTGGTTAGTTCTGACTTGGCAGATCCAGGAGACTGCAGGACAGAACTGGTATATGAGTTGGGCTTTAAAGGTAGATTTGAATTTTAATGGAGAGTATGGAGTAAGAAATGGTGAAGAACCAAGGGAAAGGGAGATTCATTGCAAATGGAGAAAAGAAAAGTGGCATAAAGACAAGAAAAGTCAAGACTTATGGAAGAGATAGCAAATACTCTGCGTGTGACTGGAGCAGAGAATGGGTAGACGAAGGCTGGAAGTTAAGATGAAGTCATCCTTGAATAACATTAAAGTTTCCTCCTTTAACCTCAATTTCCACCTTCTACTCCCTTCATTAACATTGGAAAATTAAAAGTGAATTTGACTGGGCTGGTGACAATGGCAGTATGAAGCAAAGAGAGGAGAATAAGAGTAAAAAATTTAGTAGTACCTTGGTGAAGCTGGGTAAATGATGGGTGATGATGTCACGTCAAAGCATGGGCAAGTGATTGTGACAAATATAGGCTTATTTCTTGACTATATGAATTCACTTAAGGTACTTAAGCCCTCTAGGCTGCAGTCTCCCAACCTGTAAAATGGGGATAAAACCTCGCTTCCTCCAGGGTTTCTGTGAGGATCTAATGAGAAATGGAAGTAAGAGTTGAGTCCAGTAATCAGTTTTTAATACATATAAACTAATGTGAGGATAAGGGTAAGAATACTTGCTATCATTTATTGAATACTTATTATGTGTCCAATATTGTGCTAGTCTATTTACATATCTTTTCTCACTTAGCTTTCTTTTCTCTTATCTGCCTTTCTATAGGCAAGAGATAACTGATGGTTCAGTTATGAGGAAACCCAGTTGTGAGGAAAATGTCAGAGGGAAAATGTACCAGAAAGTTAATTCCTAATGGATCTGTCAGCCTTAAACAGAGCATGTCTGTGCTAAAATGTGTAAAATATCTGTGCTAAAACTACTCAGTTGGACAAGTTTTGATAAAGTATTAACTTAATGAATAGGCATAAACAGCTTGGAGCTTTCTGGAGGGTATGTGGTAATATTAGTATTGGTGTGATGACTTTTGAAAGTTCTATGGCGTATAGAAGTCAAAAAGAAGACCCGGAAAGGGGTCTCTGAAAGTTATTGGGGAAGTCTGACTAGTAAGACTCCAAAAGGGAGAATCAGTAAGAGGCCAGGTTATTCATAGGCCTTCTAAGAATGTGTCCACAAGAAATATTTACAATGATTGGATGCCGGAATAAAGGAGAACACTGGCTCCATAAATGGTAACTTATTTTACACAAACAGGCTAATGATAAAAATAATGAAAATCTGATGGATTTTTGAGAGTTTCATTGACCAAACTGAGACAGAAGTGCATAACAGCTAGATGCTCATAGTTTTAATCAGTTCCCTTTGGAGTCAAGCAAAGATAGCACCTGAAATGGTAAGGGACGTTTATGCAAGGTCACAAAGATTTTTGGTGGTGCATTTGGGATATAAACCCATTTCCATAAGAATTCTTTCAGAAGTCAAATGTTTGCTTGTCAAAAATAGCATGAACTTACTTCCAGGAAAAGTTCTTAAGAAAAAATAATTTGAGTAATGAAGAACACTGATGTAACAGTTAATTTAAGAACCCAGAAATAGAGGTAAAGAGTAAAGCAATTATGGGTTAAGAGTCTGCATAAATTCCCCTGGAAGGGGGATATGGTCAGAGATGGCAATTTGAAAACAGCGAGTCACCAAAAGTAAAAGTTTAAATTACAAGCTGTTTTGGGGGTCTTCAAGAGAGATTTTATAGATTGAACAACAACAGCAGCAAGGATAAGGTATAACGCTGTCATGTAGACTGCAGCCTGAAAAGAAAGCATTGCAGAAAAGCCACATCATCCTGAATTTATATTTCCGTGCATTTGAACAGATTGGAGAGCAGTAAAGTTGCTTTAAGAGCGAGTGATTTAAGTCAGCCAGCTTGTGAATAATACGAGATATTTTTGCATTTACATTAACTTATGTCCATAAATAACAAACTTTAACAATGAACAAAATCCATAATCCTGATAATGCTAAGAAAACTGGAAAGATACCTTTACCTTGAAAAGACAGGATAAAGAAGACAGCATAGAAATTTAGGGAGACGGCAGTTTTGGAAAAATTATATTAACAGTTATTAGCTGCTACAGCTTTGAAATGTGATGATTTAAAGAAAGAAGTAGACTGTTGATTTCTAAAAGGTAATGTGTTGGCTGAAAGAGAAGAGAATCTTGTTGAGACCTAAAGTGTTCTTTTAAGGATATATTTCAATGTCATTTCAAAAAATAAACACATTTCCCATAACAAAACAGTGAGGTTAATGGAATAATGCAGGTGAAAGCTTTTTGGCCCGAAGGAGTTCCATCCTTTGGAACAAAGTTTTATTGTTGAACACACCATGACCCAGGCCTGTGAGTGCCAGCACAGTGGCTGTTTTTACAAGATCTGGTACAATATTCACAGTAGTTCTGGCCTTAGCACTAGGCAAGGATCATTCTTTTTGTATCTTCCTGATTGCTTCCTCTACAGAAGTGGGATAATCCCTCCTCTTCTAAACTGGAAAGTAGTTTCTTCCCTCAATAAAACTAGTTTCTTCTCCAGGTTGAGCTTTTCCAACTCTTAGAGGTCTAAAATGAATGATATGAAACATACTATATTTGCATCTATTTTTATTTAAGAGTTATCTAAGGAGATTTATCTAATTAAATAGGAATTTCCTAACAGATGCCAAAATAAACAATCAACAAGTTTTCTTTAAAGATCATATATATTATATAACAAGATCCACCTAAGAGTTAAAATGTAAGTAGGTATACAATTTAACTATTTGAAGATAATTTTTCTTCTTACCACTGAAGCAATAAGCAGGTAGTAGTACAATTTGGGGAAAACAATATTTCTGGCTTTTGTTTGTTTTATTTTAATTTGTGATATTCATGAGATCTTTTGTGAAGCCTTTGGGTATATAGTAAAATTCATGGGTTTTTAACTTTGTATTGACTCGTATTTTTGTAGGTTTTAAATTTTTCTTCTGGCTTTAATTTATTCTATCTCCTTTTACTTTTTCATTTAGAAATAATGTATTTTTCTCAGGATTGCAATCTCAGTGCAGTCCTCTACTTTTCTATTTGTTGGACGTTCTCTTAGACGTCTACATTTTTGTCTAGTTAGTACATTTCTAGTTTTTTATACAATTGATAAGAACTCTTTAATCTTATGAATTCTTTATATTTTCTCTTTGGAGACAAGATTTATGGGGATTTCCTTGGGCTTAAACTAGAAAGAAAAACGAATTTGCATATGAAATGTTGAAGACTTTGTTACAAAGTGGGTTAACATTATATGTATGTTTGAAATAAACTACTTCAACCAGAGCATCTAGCTGTTAACCTCCAGATTAATATCTATCATAAAATATGTGCATGCTTCCAACACATGGCATTGCCTCCTATTACTGCATGTCCAGGAGAAATTGTTTTGTCTTGTAGCAAAAGGCATTAGCTCTTTGCACATTTTTTTTTTTTTTAATGACAGCTATCCAAAAATCAAGCTGAACCCTTGTATGTGAGGACAGAAAAGGACAATTTTTAGACAGGTCTAATATCCAGTTGTACCTTTCAGTCACTTAGAGAGAAGGCTTAGACCCCAGAAGCCCAAAGTCACAGGTTTTTTAGGATTATGGTGGTATATACCTCCAGTTTATAGAAAAAAAATGCGTTGTAGAAAATCCAAGTTAAATTAGGACTAAAATCCAAGTTAAATCTAGAACTAAAGTTTTACTGCCCCAAATACTTGTAAACTCTAGGTTACTGCTCTGTTGTCCATTTCATCAGTTGCAGAATATTCAAGTTAGTCTTTCAATGCTAACAAGAACTTAAAAATGCATTATGTCTAAAAGCAGAACGTGATTGCCAAGCCAGATCTGCGCATTACCTGAGAGTTTGGGGGGCCACCCAAGCGGCATCTACTTGTTTGCTACTGACCTTCAGTTAGACTTGCTCAAGAATTGTTACAATGTAATAACATACACCCTTATGTACTCTTGAGTTTATTGAAAACACACAGCAAATGTGCACACACACACACATACACACGAGCACACCTGCACGCACCTACTCTAGAATTTTAAGAGTCAGAACTTTTTATTTGCTTCTGCATTAAGATGGACCCTGTATTTCCTCAGCATGCTAATTAGAAACTCTATAAACAATTCAAAACCAGCTTCTTAAAATTCTGTTTTACAAAAATTGATGTTAAATATTGTCCTCAGAGAGTTCTTCTCTGACTTTTCAAATTGTTTTTTTCTCCCTTCATGGGATAAACAATTAGGGTTTCTTTTTGTTTGTTTTTTATCTCTCATTTTAAAAAATTCTATCTTAAAAGCTGATTTATTATTTCTTCCTTAGCATGGATGACATGGGAACAAAGATGATATTTCATCAGTCTTGTTTTTATTTAAGTTGAAAGGTTATATATTTCTACTATCTACTGCAATAATGCTAAATATTTTTATAGTGCTTGTAAATCTTATGACATTATTTTTTTAGTTTGTATTTAAGGCATTTACTCAAAAGGGACCATATGCCTCAGTTCATGTCACTCTATCATCAGTGTGTATGGTCACTCTATTTTCTAATACTTTTAAGATTGGTTTTGGCCCCGATGTTCCTCTGCCAGATTTATTTCCTTTATTTTCCCCTATATAGCACCATTTGGGCCATTTAATATGTAATTTCCCAACTCACCTTTCATAGTTATTTTAAACATATGTATATATTTGAAATACCGAATTGTTTTGTATTTTCTAATTTTTGCAAAAGTAGTATCGACTAAAATCACATCCTATTCTTTTATTTTTTCTACACAAAAGTATTGTTTTAAAATGTGTCTGTGTTGCTCCATAGAAATTATTGCTTCTGGCCACTGTCTAATATTCCACCATATGTTAATACCATGTTTTGCTTATCCATTACCCTGGTGATACATACTTAGGCTATTTTCAACACTTTATGTCCGCCATAAAGCATTAATACACTCTTTCCACATGTCCCCTTGAGTAACAGTGCAGAGTAACAGTGCAGCCGTGGAATGGCTGAGGTAGAAGTCATATATATGCCTTATTTCACAGATTCCTCCCCAGAATAGCTGTACCATTTTCCCCTCACCAGCAATACTTGGAATTTCTCTCTTGCCATATCCTTTGTCACCACATGCTGTTAATCTGCATTTTTAAAAATTAAGTTATTTATTTTTGGCTGCATTGGGTCTTCGTTGCTACACTCAGGCTCTCTCTAGTTGCAGTGAGCGGGGTCTACTCTTCGTTGCGGTGCGCAGGCTTCTCATTGCAGTGGCTTCTCTTGTTGCGGAGCACAGGCTCTAGGCGCGCGGGCTCAGTAGTTGTGGCTCCCAGGCTCTAGAGTGCAGGCTCAGTAGTTGTGGTGCGCAGGCGTAGTTGCTCCACAGCATAATTTGCATTTTAACTTCTGGAAATTTGGCATGTGTGGATTCATATGAAGTAAGGTGTTTTAATTCTGCATTGCTCTGATTCTAGAAAAGTTAGGTCTTCATATACTTTCTTGCTATTCATGTTTTCCATTCTATGAATTGCCTATCATGACCTTCGCTCATTTTTCTATTGAGTATTCTGTGTCTTTAGAGATGTAGAAGTTTTTGTATTCAGATGTTGAGTCCTTTATTGGGTTTTAGATAATGTATATGTCTTCTACCCATCAACTGTTTTTCAGTCTGACTTTGGTATCCTTTATTGTACATAAAATTCTAATTTTTTATTAAAGTATAATTGATTTACAATATTATGTTAATTTCAGGTGTACAACATGGTGATTCAATATTTTTATGGATTATGCTCCATTGAAAGTTATTATAAAATATTGGCTATATTCCCCATGCCCTACAATATATCCTTGTATCTCATTTATTTTATACATAAGTTGTCTGCACTTCCTAATTCCCAGTCTGTCTCTTGCCCCTCTCGCTTCCCTCTCCCCACTGGTAACCACTAGATTGTTTTCTATATCTGTGAATCTGTTTCTGTTTTGTTGTATCCATTCATTTGTCTTATTTTTTAGATTCTACTTATAAGTGATATCATTACAGTATTTGTCTTTATCTGACTTATTTCACTAAGCATAATACCCTCCAGGTCCACCTATGTTGTTGCAAATGGCACAATTTAATCATTTTTTATGGCTGAGCAGTGTTCCATTGTGTATATATGGCACGTATTCTTTATTCATTCATCTGTTGATGGACACTTAGGTTGCTTCCATATCTTGGCTATTGTAAACAATGCTGTTATAAACACTGGATGTGGGTGCATGCATCTTTTCAAATCAGTGTTTCTGTTTTCTTCAGATATATATGCAGGAGTGGAATTACTGGATTATATGGTTGTTCTGTTTTGTTTTTGTTTTTATTAACATCTTTATTGGAGTATAGTTGCTTTACAATGGTGTGTTAGTTTCTGCTTTATAACAAAGTGAGTCAGCTATACATATACATATGTCCCCATATCTTCTTCCTCTTGTGTCTCCCTCCCACCCTCCCTATCCCACCCCTCTAGTGGCTACATCAGTTAACATTCCCACCAACAGTGTACCAGGGTTCCCTTTTCTCCACATCCTCGCCAAGGCTTGTTTGTTTTGTTCTTTTTTATGATAGCCATTCTGACATGTGTGAGGTGATCTCTCATTGTGGTTTTGATTTGCATTTCCCTGATGGCTAGTGATGTTGAGCATCTTTTCATGTGCCTGTTGGCCATCTGTATGTTTTCTTTGGAAAAATGTCTATTCAGCTCTTCTGCCCATTTTTTTAAATCAGATTTTTTATATTAATAAATTTATAATTTTAATATAGTTAAATTCATCACTTTTGCTTCATACAATGTATGCTTCTTTATTTTTCAAAGATCTATTTCATCTCTTACCCTGAAATCACAAATATATTACCTTGCAATTTCTTTTATTCTCTCTAGATTTTATTTTTCACATTTAGATATTAAAACTATTGTATTTTAGTTTTGTACATTAGGTGGAATTATATAACATAATGGTTAATAGAATGATTTCTGTGGGGTTTAAGTTCCAGCTCCACCATGTACTTCTTAGGCTAGTCATTTTATCTCTCATACCTCAGTTTTTCCACCTGTAAAATGAGGATAATAGTTTATGCCTTGTGGATTTTTTTGTGAAGATTAGGTGAGCTATATAGGACTGGGTACAACATAAGTGATATCACTAGGTTAAGATCCAGTCTCATATCTCTTTTTAAAATGAGACTGTTTCCCCAAAACCTGTAATTCAACTTCCTCCATTGGACTATGATTCCATCTCTTTCATGTGCCAACTTCCTATCTGTATATAGCTCTATTTCTAGGCCACCTGTTTGATTTGTTTTCTTGTTTGCCGTTTCTTCCAAGGGCATCACACAGTTCTTATCTATCATGACTTCCCAATATATCTTGTATAGAGCACATTCTCCATTTTGAGCTTATTTTTCAAAACTACCTTAGCTGTATGGAGAACTTTATTCTTCCAGATACATTTATTTTATTTTAATGTTTTTATAGGAGATAGAGCAATCTGCTCTTTTTTTTTCTTTTCGTTTTTTTTTGGCTGCGTTGGGTCTTCATTGCTGCGTGTGAGCTTTGTCTAGTTGCAGCGAGGGGTGGGGCAGGAGGCTACTCTTTGTTGTGGCGCACAGGCTTCTCATTGCAGTGGCTTCCCTTGTTGCGGAGCACAGGCTCCAGGCTCGTGGGCTTAAGTAGTTGTGGCTCGTGGGCTCTAGAGTGCAGGCTCAGCAGTTGTGGTGCACCAGCTTAGTTGCTCCGTGGCATGTGGGATCTTCCTGGACCAGGGATTGAACCCATGTTCCCTCCATTGGCAGGTGGATTTTCAACCACTGCACCACCAGGGAAGTCCCCCAGATACATTTTAGAATCACTTTTTTATGCTGTCCCTCAAAAAAAAAAGAGCTTGGCCTTTTATTACAGTTGCATTTAATTTTATAGATTAATATAAGGACATTTATATTATTATAGTAAGTCATCTCATCCATACCTGTGATATATATTTCTTTTACTCATGTGTCCTCTAGTAAAGTTTTCATTATGAAGATTTTCTGCATAATTTATTAGGTGAAACCCCACACTCTCTATAGGTTTTGTTACTATGGTAAATTCATCTTGTATTGTATCTAGATATTGATGCTATGGAGGAACACAATTGATTTTGGTGTATTAATTTTTTTCCAGCCCCTATGTTGAGCTCTTTTCTTAGATTTAATAGCTTATTGATTTCCCTTTGTTTCCAATGAAATACATAATCAAAACAATCTATAAATATGACATTTTTATCTATATTCTTCTAAACCTTCTCTCTCTTTCTATTTCTCTCAATACACAGCTCCAAAAAGGTTGGTTCCAATAGACCAGTAATGTTAGAAATCTTTATCTCAATTCTCTCCTTAAAGGAAATGCTAATTTTTAAAAAAAATTAGTAGTATAATAATTTTTGTTAGTGTATACATGTGCCATGTATTTTTGGTATATAGCCTTTATCAAGGAAAGATAGTTATTATTTGGATCTAGTTTTATAAAATTTACCCTACCCAATAGATTTTGAACCTCATGGGATGCTTTTTATCTCTTCTATCTAAAAAGAATGATGATATGATTTTCTCCTTTTATGTAACTAATACAGTGAATCACATGATTTGACTGGCTGATACTGAACCAACCTTGCATTCTCAAGGATAAACCCACTTGACCAAATTGTATTATAGTATAGATTAGCTTTTGCTGTATTACAAACCACCTCAAAACTTAGTGGCTTAGGGAGATCAGCTTGGTGCTTTGTGACCACCTAGAGGGGTGGGATAGGGAGGGTGGGAGGGAGGGAGACACAAGAGGGAAGAGATATGGGAACATATGTATATGTATAACTGATTCACTTTGTTATAAAGCAGAAACTAACACACCATTGTAAAGAAATTATACTCCAATAAAGATATAAAAAACAAAACAACAACAACAAAAAACTTAGTGGCTTAAAATAGCAATTACTTGGCCATTTGGGACTGGATTCATCTGGGTAGTGTTTTACTTTTGGTTTTATCTGGGCTCCTTCATGCAGTTTTAGTCAACTGATGGATCAGCTGAGTGAGAGCTGGTCTGAGACAGCCTCACTCACAGGTTTGGTGGTTGGCATGGACAGTGGGAGCACCTGGTCCACTTGTCTTCAGAACCTAGTGGGCTAGTCCTCGGCAACTGAGCCATCAAGCTCTTTTGCTATTGTCTCATCATGTAGGTTGAGTATGCCAAACCCAGTCCTGCTGAAGTGGTGACTCAGGAATGAGGGTGTCAGAAGGGGATTGTACCATAATTTTTGAAACATCCTATCCAATGTTTTTAATATACCTTAAAACTCTGTGGAATAATATTGTATTTAGGTTTTTGACTTATATTTTTAATAAGGAAAATTTGATAGTAATGTTTTTTTATATTGCCCCTGTTTGGTATAATATTCTTCTTGCACCTGTAGCCCCATTATTCTAGCTTGGGGTACTTAAAATGTATTGAAGGGGATAGAAATGAGTATTGCATCTTAAATAAAATAGTCTTGGACAAGTGGTTCCCACTTATCACTGAGGTTGTTCAAAAGGCTGCACTCTCGCAGTGGACTATTGAACCCTTATGCACACCAAGCATTACATCTCACTTATACCTTACTAGCATTCTTGTGCTGGTGCCTTGATTTTAATTTAAAAAGTAATAAGTCCTTGAAAAAATAGAAAGTAAGAAGCAAAAACCCTCCATCACCCTAGTCTCTTTCCCTCACAGGGGAAGCAACTATAAAGTTAAGATGTCAATTAAAAAATATTTACAAGATGAAAATGATGCTTAAAAGTCCTTGGGGGCATTTAATCATTGAAGGGTATGCTGAAGAAGGTAAGTAACAGTTTGACCTCCAATCCAGAGACTATTGGCAATAAGTGTAAACAGTGCTCTAACAACATGGCCTGATAGAACTATAGAACTAAAGGAAAAGCTAGGATTAGGATTATTGGGCCCAAATTCACATTTTTCATAATGAAGAACCTTAAAATCATGAAATATTGACTGATCTCTAATTCTAAGTCATTCCAGAATGCTATTTTCTATGTCGAGGAGTGGAGTTTGAGAGAGAAATAAGAAGGAATAAAGTCCAATTTGGTTTTAAAGAATCATGGAGAAATGAAGATTATTTCTTTCATAATTTCCCTGTAGATAGAGCTCTTCTATGACTGACTGTTTCACTAAAGCAGGGAAATACAGGGTGTTATCCAGAAAATCATATCAGTTTACTTCAAGTTAGTCCTCTTCTGGGCAAACACATCTTTAACTTCATTTGTATTATATAGTATTTTAAATTATGAATTGTTTTGTCTTCTCAGGTCAGTTTCTTTTAGCCACGTGGGTTTGTTCTCTGTTTATTCCTTCCTCCTTCCCTCTCTTCCTTCTTCTCTCCTGTACTCCCTTTTTTATTAGTGAATTGGAAAGACGATTTCCTTATATATGCTAAACTATGCAATAGCAAAACCCCAAAATATAACTAACGTTTTATGAAGAAGACAATAACGAAAAAAATTATAGTGGAAAAATCTTAGGAAACTGGAAGGAATTTGGGGGTCTTTCTGTCTCGAAGTAGATTTGGAATGTGAATTTCAGGTTCTCTTTTTTAATGCAGGGTTGCTAGTTGAGCCTTTATTTTGTTTCCAGAAAAACAGTCAGCTTACATATTTTTTTAACAAGGTTTTCTTCACCTTTGGAAATTAGTAATGATTAAAAAGAATATTATACAGTTAAGTGATGTCTAATTTTTTTCCTCATGAGTTCACCGTACTTCAGGTTATAGCCCTGATCTGTTTAATCCTCCAACAATCCTGAGAGGGAGCAAAGGGGCAGATGTTCTTTCCTCATTTCACAGATGAGAAAACTGAGGTTCAAAGATTCAAAGTGAGGTTAAGTGCTTCTGCCAAGGTCATTCTCTGAGGTGAAGCCGGAGCCGGGAATAGCACCTCATCCTCTTGTTTTCTCTCATGTGATTCTCCATCCGCTGACCCACTCTGACTATAAAAACGCACTGTACCAGGCCTCACACAGTCCCTGAAACGTCCTTTTAGTAGGACACGATGGTAGTGACAAGATTGAACAGATATAAAGAATGCTGTAATAAAGGACCTGTCTTTTTTGTTGACTCCATCCCATAAAATTCCACAGCCACGCTGCATGAGAAACATGAGACATCCATTAAGATCATGTTCCCATTAGTTCCCAAAATCTAGCTAGAACTAGATTTTGCAGAAATTGAAGACACATCTTGTGGCCTGACTGCTGAAAATGAGTGTCTCAGGAGTCAGAGAGGCATTGCTGCTCAACGAAGTCAAGAATGCCCTTTGCTAATTGTTTCTCCTCCATTTCTGAGGGAATTTAAATTCATGATCGGCACCATATATTATACTTCAATACTATTCACCATCCATCTTGTACGTATTTGCAGGAAAGAATGTTGCCCAAGTCATTATATCCCGCCATGATTCACAGTCGTATGACCTTAGGTGGCAGCTCAGCAGGAGCTTACCGGTGCCTTAAATCATCCCTGTTGTGGACATACAAGAGCGTGACCTCTGACTTCCCAAGCTGTCTCTTCATGAAATGAAAATGGAACTGAGAGTTTAGGGGAAAGTTTTGAAAGTGTCTGGCTCTTGTAGTCATCTAATGAGGTCCTCATTTCTAGCTGCTAAGCATGCCCTTTAATTGGTGGTCACTCGAAAATCAATGATAATATAACTGTCCAACTCTTTGGAGCTATTTTTCTCTCTGCTTTCTATCCTGCAAGTACACGATAAAAGACACCACCCATTCAGCCATTATCTTGTGTTACTTACTATTCAGAGATCAGTCTTCCTTTATGTGCTCCTTCAGGAAAGACCTGGGTTGTATTTTTCACTTGCCTCTCAGGCAGAGCGTAGAGTCCTTGGCACAGATTAAGTCCTCAAAAATGTTAGATGAGTGGATGGGTGGGCAGTGGATTGCAGCACATGAGCAACTACAGTAGCATTGTGATTTTTTACTGTACATGACAAGGAAATGACCTCAGTTGGGGAAATAAATGCCTAGCACATATGCCACCACTTTCCCCTTCCATCTTCATTACAGTCCTTACTAATCTATTATGACATTTTTTCCCATTGGGTCTAGACATGACCTCAGGATCCTTGTAGAATATAAACAGTCCTGTGCAATGTAAACCTTGTATAATGTAAACAATGCTTTACTGTTTGATTTGAGTTGGGACACGAGAAGAACCCTATTTTCCGTCCATAACATAGACGTTGGGAATAATAGCTAATGCTCATGTAAACATACAGATTCATAGGATAGAAAAAATAATTTTTAAGAAATGACCTAGTACAGACTCAGGGGGAAAATATATGTTAACTTGATTATAGAAATTTGGTTCAGCCACTCAGCTTCAACCTTCAAAAATCATGTCACTTTTTATTTTAAACCAACATATGAATCCAAGGTATAGCAAAATAAACCATTAACCTTGCAGAACAGGGCCCTTCTAGATACGATCTCGTTAGGACCTGATCCTCCATGGTTGTATCTACACAGAGGGGTAATGCCAGGTCCCCTACTGGGAAGTTGAATTGGAGGAAGAGATAGACATAGAGGTACTATGGGTAATTCTAGACTGACATGGTCATCAAGAAGTCCTATGAAAAATAATTTCTGGTGAGTATAGAGTAAATCAGCAATGAGAAATGGAGAAGACTGGAATTAAGTAGACTCATCACTAGTCCATGGTTATTACCAGTGTACCAGTTTAGCAATGAATTACTCAAGGTAATTGATGCTAGGTAGTCTAACAAACACTCCTGAAAGCCAAGTGTCTTAACTTAATAAATGTTTATTTCTCTTGTCAGAGACCAGTGTGAATTAGGTGGTTCATTCTTAGCAGATTGCTTTCAAGTAGTGAATCAGGAACCCATGCCCCCTCCACCTTGAGGTGTTGTCTTAAATGCATGACTACCTAAACTACAGCAGAAGGGAACATGGGCAATCATGCATAATATCTCCTGGCCAGGCCTGAAAGTGGTAGACCCATACCCTTTCAACAAGAATGCAAAAACTTGACCTCTGCCTGGCTCCAAGGGAGGTGAGAAAAGGTCATTGTTCTGTGTGTCCAGGAAGAGGAGAATGAAATGCATCTCACTGTGTCATCCATAGCTGAAGGAACCGAACCTTCCAGGGTTAAAAAAATATTGTGTCTCTTGAAAGAGATTATTTTAGACTTAGTGAAATGGATTTGATGCTAGAGAACATGTGACATCATACATTTGACCTTTTTGAAATGATTTACGTTATATCAGCTACATTTTAAGTCCAGCAACTGTAACCAAAAAAAAAGAAAAAAAAACCCTACTAATTAAGGCAACTTTGCAGATTGATGGCATTAGATTATCAATTAAAATCTCAGTTTTAAACCAGATTTTTCCTCTAAATAGTGATCCAAAGAACACTAGTTTTAGGGTCAGTCTAATTAGTCAGACAGCCTTCTGATTGTTTAGTGCCTTCACTTGAAGTTTGTTAAATATTTTGAATATCACCTATGCTCCCATGGGACATTAGTGAATGTGAAGTCAACAAAAAAGAAAAAAAAAGTAAGAAAAAGGATTTTGTAGTAAAATAAACTTGAGAAATCCTGGGTTCAGTAAATTTAAACATGTTTCGTGACTGCAGGACTTTTGAGATGTGGAATGAGCTATAATGTGCTCTGTGAATTTCACTGTTAAGTAGAGTTTGGTCTGAAGTGTTTTTCAACTTTATTTGGCTCTACAACCCTTTGTCAGTGGAACATTTTAAAGGACTCTCTGTTTCTAGCAACTTTGGAAAATGCTGTTCTGGTCTCAGTTAAGCCCTTGAAATCTTAGCATTTGGAAGCTCATCCAATTTCTGGTACAGAAATCTACCATGTATCCATGCTATAGGCTCACTCAGCTGTGGATGAGTATTTTGATAACAAAATGCTCACTACCCATAAATCGGCTGATTCTATAGTCGGAATGCTGGTCTGTTAGGAGGTTTTAACCTTTTAAGTGCCTTTTACTATTAGAAAATTTTAAGTTTTAAAATTTTGTCTATTGGACCTAGATCTGACCTCTGGATTAAGATACGTCCTACTCAAGTAAAAGAATCCTTATTTTTCAAGGATGATTTGTACATGAAAAAAAAAATCCATATACTTAAAATCATCTGTAAATAGTGACTGAAGAGTAATTGAAAATACGTTTGAAAATAATTTTCATTTGAAATTTATGTCAAAATATGTTATTATATAAACGAATCCAGTATATTTTCTCTTATAGCCAGTAAAATTTAGGTTAAATTTTAATTACGCACAAGTGCCACAATTAAAAAAAAAGAATTACATTTTGTTTTGAGTGATTATTTCAGCAAAACTGGTTTATGGAACAGTAAACTGTCCTTCACTGCATGTTCAATGTTAGCAGCTCAAACAGGCTAATTCTGGTAAAAATTCAACTGTTTTCCAAGGCCTTCTCTTAATTATTTGATACTCAATTGTTTTTTCTTTTACTTCTATTGTATCTCTTTTTTAAATTGTTAACTACACATCCTCATTTATCAATGGCTTTGTATGTTTAACCAAGCAGATCTCTGGTATTATTTACAATGGCTTCATGATATTATATCTTTAAAATTCAGAATTTCACTTTAAAGTTGAATTTTATTTCTATTATACGGTATTATGTTTATGTTATGAATCCATCAGTGAGCAATTTGCTGAAACAGGATGAGCAATTTGCTGACTTAGAAGGGCTGGAATCTGTAGACACCTTAGGATGTAGATAACGAATAGTTGGATGACAAGAAACCCTGTTATATGAAAACAGGAATAATGAGTGTTCCAAATCTTATCTTTTCGGTTCTTACTTTTCTCCAAAGGTTAGCTCTAGAGTCCTTAATTCTCCATTCAGTATTAAATTATTGACTATTTTGCCACAACTACTGAGCCTGCGCTCTAGAGCCTGCAAGTCACAACTACTGAAGCCTGTGTGCCACAACTACTGAACTCCATGCACCTAGAGCCTGTGCTCTGCAACGAGAAGCCACCACAATGAGAAGCCTGCACACCACATAGAAGAGTAGCCCCCGCTCACCGCAACTACAGAAAGCCCGCGTGTAGCAATGAAGACCCAACACAGCCAAAAATAAAATAAATACATTTATTTTTTAAAAAAGTGGATGTATTTAAAAAAACCCCAAAAGGTCCTACTGTATAGCACAGGGAACTATATTCAATATCCTGTGATAAACCATAATGGAAAAGAATATGAAAAAGAATGTATATAAATGTATAACTGAGTCACTTTTCTGTGCAGCAGTAATTAACACAACACTGTAATTCTACTATACGTCAATAAAAAATAAAATTTTAAAAAACTGCCATAAAAATCACCACAGAAGGGGGACTTCCCTAGTGGTCCGGTGGTTAAGACTTTGCCTTCCAATGGAGGGGGTGAGGGTTCGATCCCTGGTTGGGGAGCTAAGATCCCACATGCCTTGTGGCCAAAAAACCAAAACATAAAACAGAAGCAATACTGTAACAAATTCCATAAAGACTTTAAAAATAGTCGACATCAAAAAAAATCTTTTAAAAAATCACATAAATCAGAAACAAATGAAACATAATAAAGTCCATACATTAAAAAAAAGAGCATGGGTTCTGGTCACATCCCAGCTTCCCACTTACTTACAGCTGTGTAATTCTGGGCAACTCACAAAATGTCTCCTCAGACTCCTCATCTATAAGTGGGGATGGTAATAGTTCCCTACCTCATAGTGTTGCTGTAATCCATAAACACGGTTAAGTGCCTTGGTAAATTGTTTGATGCTCTCTGGTTATTGTGAATTAAAATATGTCAATGGCTTCTGGCCATACGATTTATAATAGTTTGACAGTTAACCAAATGGTAAAACTATTCCATTTATTATTCCCATCTCTTTTTACCCCTTACCCTGTTTTGTTGTTTATGTTTTCTCCCACCACAGAGTGTTAGTTCCAGGAGAGTAAAAGCTTTATTTTGTTCACTGCTGAAAGCAATAGCACCCAGAAAAGGACTGTACATATGAAGCCCTCAGTAAACACTAGCTGAATGAATGGTGCAAACTGTCACAAGGAAAAATAAACCAAAACTTCCATTATAATAAAAAAGTATAGACAAATCTTTCTCTAATGGCTTCCAGTCAAGTATTTTAAAACACCATATGCTATAATAAAAACATAAGTAATTTATTAAAATTTGAAGGCAAAAACATAATTTTAAAAGATTTTAAAAGATTTAGACCTATGTTAGGCGTGATGGAATATGGATGCTTTCTGGAAATTCACAGTCAGATCCAAGAGTATCACTTTCAGAATGTTCTAGTAGACTGAGTTTACTTTTAGTTGTCTTTGAAGAAACAGTCACTATTGTACTCTCTTTCTTAACAGAAATGTGTTTTTTCGAAGACTCACTTCTAATTGGTTCATTAAGCAAAGAATTATTTTGCCCAATTCCTTTGCTTTTCTGCTTTACAGGTGAGTCAGAGTAAGAATGCAGGTCCTTCCCAGGTTGTTTCTTAGCAGAGTAGTTTTTGGTATATTATGCTCTGGTCATTTTCTCTGAAGAAGACCTGCTATTTCTAAGTAATTCCTCTTCTTTTCTTTGACTTCCAGTTCCAGAAATGACGTCTGCTGAAGGAGAATATGTTCTAGCAATGAAATCTTCAAAAGACTCCTGCCGCTGCTCTGTGACTGCGACCCCCAGGTTGTCTTTGGAAGTTTCTAAGGCCTCCTGAGTAGAGACTGGGACATGGAAGGAGTCGACAGGCAAAGGAATCTCAGCATCACCTGTAATTTTCTGAAA
The DNA here is from genome assembly GCF_039906515.1 of Pseudorca crassidens. NCBI lineage: Eukaryota > Metazoa > Chordata > Mammalia > Artiodactyla > Delphinidae > Pseudorca > Pseudorca crassidens. The sequence continues at coordinate 155,165,103 of NC_090297.1, forward strand.
CTGGAGGGAAAAACAAAAGACAAGACAAAAATTCGGTGATGAACAAAGCCAACCATTAAAAAGTAGAGTTCAAAACTTCAATGTTACTCTGTGATCTTATTATTAACACAGTCAATTGATTATTCAGAAGATTTCAGAGCCAGTTTTTCTCTAATTATATCCTGCCAAGTGATTCTCAGCTTAACCTAGCTATATCCAAGGCTATGTCCGCTACATTTTCAGACTTTGGTGACTGGGGTAGTTATTACCCATTTCCTTTCCCTCACTAAAAATAAAACCCTACTCTGTAAGAAAATTAATTTCTTTGCTATCCTCCAGGCACATGTAAACAGTATATAATATAGTTTGTGACCAGACTGTCAGTTCCCAAGACCAGTCTGAGATTGGCTGAGCTGGGCGAAGGGGGCTCCAAGTGAGGCTGGAGGAAAAGCTGACAGGTTTCCCCTCCCATTCCCATGACCAGGTGAGTCACTGTAATATCTTACGTATCAGCTATGTCAAGATTACTTACTTTAAAAATTGTATCAGTATGTGTACCTCCATTAGTGTTCCTTCATTGTTAAGCTGACTGCATACAAATAGAAACCTAGATAAAATATGAATAGAACAGACATTTATACAATTTAAAATTTGGGATATTTTCTGTAATGTTTTCTTTCTTCATTAAGGAGAGTTTGCTTTAACTCATACATTTTCTAAAGAACTTCCAGTTTTCTTATGTACAACAATACAGTATCACGAAACAGGTCCACATTTACTAATCTCAGATTTGGAGAGGACTCCAGAGTCTTCTAGCTCCCGAGCATGTGAACTATTAGAGACTGACCATTATTATTTTCTCTCTGACTTGGTCATTTCCTTTTTGCTAATCACTCTTAGAATCCTTAAGTGCTGTCCTCTCCACTTACTTGGAGATTTTGCGTTGGTCCTGGGGCACTCTGCTTTGATTCTGATTTTTCTTCTTCAAGTGCCTTCTTTTCTTCTTTAGGTGGGCTACTAACAGTAGAATTCATCTGGGGACGACCTAGTAAATGAAAATCTGACTGATCTATACCAGCCATTGTGGCCAGCTGCCCAAGCCTGGACCAGAGGAGGAAAAGAGAAAAGACAAAGGTTATTATAATCACAGAAGAGCAGTTTAGATTTCCCCAGACCTACAATCATGAAATACTTCTAAAATCTTAAAAGCCAACATCCTACTCCAGACTACAAGCCTCTCTCTCCCCCAAATTCTCAGCCCTTTCCAGATTCATCCTCTAGAAGACATCCCACTGTCTCACTAGCAGCTTCAACATGTACCATGCACCCCGTCCACTGCCAGTCACACCTCCATTCCCACACTTCTTTACCACCTTTCCTCCAGTTTCCAAGAATGTGTTTGTTCCTTCCTTCCCAACACCAACTCATTCACTGACAAAACACCACTCCATCAACTATCAATCTCCACTCCCCTCTTTCAGCAAAATTGCTCACGGTTGAGAACCACTGACCTATATCTTCCCTGCAGATTAATAATAATTTTTATGTCTAAGACAAAAATAACTTTAATTCAAACTTATCAAACAAGCAAAGTAAATGAAAGATAGGAAAATTCTTATCCATTCCCGAATATTTTCAATGAAAACTGCCTTCAATTTAGTCTGTACAAAAAACTGTACCTACTAATTACTCTGTCTACAGGTTACTCTTTTATAATAGGCTCCCCACTCTACCAAAGCAGGCTCCCCTATTTGCATTTCTTAAAAAATTTAATTCCTCCTTTTAAAACGTCAACTATATTACCTATAATTACACTAAATTTGGCTAAATAAGGCCACGTAAGTGATGAAAATTGCTCCAGTTCCTCAGCAAACTACCATTATAGTTGGAAAGAGAAGAACTCCATGAAGAGAAATGAACTAACCCAGCATATTTAAGGAGATCCAAGAAATTCTTCTGAAAAGAATTCTTCTGAAAAGAATTCTCAATGCTGCCCAAAACACCTTCATCATCCAGGATCATGCTTGTCAACGAGTGGACATGAAGGGCTTCAGACAAAGAGAAATTTATATTTCTTAACTGGGCATTTTCATGTTCCAGCTATAAAAGAAGACGGAAAATGTCTGACATGATTTTTTCTCATTGTCATCAAAAGTAGTCTTGCCTAGTTTCAAGGAACAAAACTAAAACACTCAAAATGTAATTAATCTGTAATTAAGCTAACTCTCCACCAGTAAAGACAGAGACCATATCACATAATAACCAAAACCCCCAGGTACCCAACAAAGTTTCCTATATAACGCTTAGGTGGTATATAAATAAACCAAAGTTATCGTTTTATTAACGATCTTTCACAAAAGATCACATTTCTAACTGGTTCAATTCATAATGGAGCCTCATTCCACATTAGAAAATTACCTGCTTTAAGTTTCCCTTAAATTAGAAAGTAAATTATAGAATCTGATCTGAACAAAACATATTACAACTCTGCTGGATGTTAAGAATTAACTTTAGCGAGCAAAATATCTAATGCTTACGTTTAAAAGTCCTAAATCATACCAAACCCAATTTATTAAATGTACGATCACCAATGTTTTCTTTGGCTCCTTCAAAATGTTCACTCCTGCGCACTCTTCCCCTTCCGCTCATCACCTATGCACTTAAAGCCCCCTATAAGCTCAACTCCAGTACTTCTCAGAAAGGCTGTTATGTTCATGATGCCCCTTTTGCCTTATATAAGCAGGTGCTCACCATTTATTGAATGAGTGTCCGCCAATCCAGTGGATGCACTTTGAAAAATTCCTCCCTACGCTCAACCTCTGATAAAGTATATTTAGATAGAACTTTTTAGATTATGCCCTGCTTTCATGCACATTACCTGATGTAATTCTTATATAATTTTATCTTTCATTACATTCTTAGAAGTTTTCCAATATCTTAAATTTATTTAAATGATTCACTTTCCTAATTCATTGCCAGGAGAGTCTCATTATGTCTTTTATGCTACTGTATATATAGTATATGCACAAAAAGTGCCTTCTTGAATCAAAGAATCATGAACAGGAAATAAGCTAATGTCATATAAAAGCAGGCGTGCGCATGCGCGCACACACACACACACAAAACGAGACTTTCACATTTTTAAAAACATGCTTTCTGGAATATAGATCATATGATCACTAAATACCAGTAAATGCAAAAGTCCATATGATACAACCAATTTGCAACATATTACAGTTTTAAAGTTTACAAACTATGTGTATATGGATTAAAATCAAATCGAAATAAAACCAAAATACTCCCAAAAGTATAAGAAATTGTTTACTTCATTGACTCATTTATCAGCCTTAAGTCTTATTAGTCTTTCCTCCTTTAACTGCTTTAGGCACTCCTCCAGTTTTTCCTAAACAGAGTAAATGTTATAACTAATTCGTAGTATAATATCCAAAAGCCTTTCCAGCTATAGGACTCAACAGGATTTAGGGGCAGAGCCAGAAGTGAACTCACATTTTAGTCTGCTACTGGTAATATCATACCATGCTAGTGAAATGAATTATCAAAATCTATCAAATTAACATAGTAAAGATTTATTTAAATTCCACTTTTTCCAACATAAATTTGTGGCAGCCCATCATAAAAGGCATATATGCGTATAACATAGCAAGTCAGAAATAAATAGTTAAGAACAAGAAAGAAAAGTTCTATTTTTATTTGTGGGTCTCTTTATAGTAGGAAGTCCTATTAATGAACATGCTTAACACACCTGAATTGCATTAACTGCAGATTCAAAAGAATTTTTTAAAAAAGTAATCACTTTTTTTTTTATTGCGGTACACGGGCCTCTCACTGTTGTGGCCTCTCCCGTTGCGGAGCACAGGCTCCGGAGGCGCAGGCTCAGCGGCCATGGCTGACGGGCCCAGCCACTCCACGGCAAATGGGATCTTCTCCAGATCGGGCATGAACCCGTGTCCCCTGCATCGGCAGGCAGGCGGACTGTCAACCACTGCACCACCAGGGAAGCTCCAAAAGTAATCACTTTTAAAGCAATTTACAGTCAAGCACTGTTCCTGGAGTTCCCTGGGCATTAAATCTAATTATCAAAACCCTAAGAGGGGGCTTCCCTGATGGAGCAGTGGTTAAGAATGCCTGCCAGTGCAGGGGACACGGGTTCGAGCCCTGGTCCGGAGAGATCCCACGTGCCTCGGAACAACTAAGCCCGTGTGCCACGACTACTGAACCTACGCTCTAGAGCCCCCGAGTCACAACTACTGAGCCCGCGTACCACAACTACTGAAGCCTGCACGCCTAGAGCCCGTGCTCCGCAACAAGAGAAACCACCGCGATGAGAAGCCCGCACACCACTACGAAGAGTAGCCCCCACTCGACGCAAGTAGAGAAAGCCCGAGAGCAGTATCAAACACCCAGCGCAGCCAAAAATAGATAAATAAAATTAATTTATTTTAAAAAAAAACGTACGAGGAAAGAACAATCACTAACTCCATGTTATTTTACAGATGAGGGAAACAGAGGCAGAGAAGTAGAGTAAGTAGAGCAGCACAGCCAAGGTCACACCACTAAGTAGCAGAGCCACACTGTGGACTCAGGACGCTGGGTGCCATTCCTGCTCACGGAGGTGGTAGTCTTCCCATTCACCAAGGTCACTGAAATAAAATGAACACTGATAAACTCCCTTAGGAGTTTCAGGAAATAAGACACTTCGGTCCGTGAAGGGGGGACACTGCTTGCATAGGCAGAATTCTAACAGAGCCCCTAAGACTCCTACTTACTGAAGTACACAAACCTTCCACTTATCCAATCAACCTCTAAATCTAGGTGCTGCAGTGAAGGGATTTTGCAGACGGAATTAAGGTTCAAAATCAGTTGATTTTTTTAAGATAGGGAGATTATTCTAGGTGGATATGGCCTACTCAGGCACCCCATGAAAAGGACCTGAACTCTTCCTGAATTGAAGTACAAAAGGGACAAGAGAGAGACTCTCCATTGCTGGCTCTGAAGAAGTCAAATGCTGCAGCAGGGGAGGCAAGCGAGAGGCCTCTAGGAGCTGAGACTGTCCCCCGACTGACAGCCAGCAAGGAAATGGGGACCTCTGTCCTGCAACTGCAGAATCTGAATTATGCCAACAAGCCGAAGAAGCCTGGAGGCATTCTTTCCCAGAGCCTCTGGATGCTAACACAGCCAGACTGACATCTTGATTTCAGCTCTGTGACCCACACAAACTATGGTGAACATCCAACGTTTGGGGCTCAATGTCTTACACTTAAATTTCACGTGCTTTAACACTCTCAGGAGGGAACCCACATGTTTCCGTGTGTATCTGAGCAGGAAACCCAGTCACGCTGTGCCTGGACTTCTGACCTGCAGAACTGTGAGCTAGTCAAATAGGTATTGTTTTCAGTCAGTAAGAGTGTAGTAAAAGAATCAATATCCTACTCAACCTCCAGGTTCGTGAACAAAATAAATGACTAGTCATTGTTTTAGGCCACTGTTTCGGGGTGGTTTCTTATGCAGCGATAAACAACCAGAATTCCTATACTTATGAAAACAGTACGGTATATTTATACCTTTTAACTGCTTTGAACAATCACTTAAAGAATGAGGAACTCTATTATATGCCATCATTGGGAGAGGAATTGGTATCACTTTCTGGAGAGTAGCTCTTGGTACCTAACAACAATCCTACATCAGGAGTTTACCCTAAGGAAATCAAAGATGTGGGCAAAGATTTATCTACCAACATGATGTCATAAGATTGTTTATAACCAAACCCTAGAAGAAAGCTAAGATCCTCCAAATTGGGACTGGCTTAAAGAAAAACAGCTCACCGTCTGAAGGAATGTGCTATGAAGCCACTAAGAAAAGAATGACAAGAGGTCTCAACCAGAGTTAATGAATGGGCTTCAGGAGTTCTACATTCATAATATATCTGTGCGTTTTTCCTGGGAGATGATGCATAAGCTTAATCAAATTCTCTGATGTAGAAGAGTATTTAGTGACATGGCAAAATATTTTTGATACTTTTTTAAGACAAAAGAGCAGATTAGGTGTGTGTACATGCAGAGGTGGCTTCTATTTCCTTCAAGAAGCTGTTCATTGTTTACAAACATTTGCTCAATGAACATATATTTTTATATTCAGAACATGTTTAAAAAATTGAGAGTCTAAGAACTTCAAATTCTTTAATGTTTCATTACTAAAGCCAGTCAAGTTTTCAATGGGGAAAAAGGAAAAAAAATTGCAAAATTCCTCTACTTTTAATATGATGGTTTAATCAATCTTCTAAAACTGATTTCAAAGAAATCCTAAACAAATAAGCAAACAAACAAAAAACCCTCACCACAGTCAGAGAAAAGTAGACTAAAATTCCTGACTGGTTCTAAATAGCACATCAAAGTGCAATTACATGCAACAGTTTCTCCCTCTAATGGAGGGAATTAGAACACAGTGTTAAATTTTTGTGAAAAAGTGTACTGTCCTCCTACAAAGTATTCATAATTCATGTCCCTTACATGGAAATATGGAATGAAAAAGTTAGAAAGTAAAATTGCTTGATATTCTATTACTTAAGTAAGACTAATGATAAGGCTTTGGAATAATTTTCCTTCCTGTCATCTGCTCTCCTTCCTCCCTTCTGTACACGGGCTAGGGTGATTTTTCTGGGACAAAGCTCCCATCATATTGGATATCAAATTTTATGTTCAACTTTTCTCCATTTAACATTGAAATCAATCATTTCTCATATAATCAGGAGATTCATAACCTTGATTTTTTTTGTGTGGGCTACAAAATATTCCACTGAGTGGGTTTACTGGTTAACCATTTTACACATTTAAATTCTTTCCAACTTTTCAATATTATCAGACAATAACCGTTTTTATGCATGAAAGCTTTTTTCCATATTGAGAATACGTTCTTACAATAAATCCATAAAAATGAGTTTGAGATCAAAGCAAATGAACATTTTTAAGGCTCTGAGGTAGCTATCTCCAAACTTCTTTCCAAAAGATTTGAGATTTTATACTGCCATCAGCGATGTATCACTTGGTGTATAACCTCTACTACTGTTGGCTTATTTCCTCACGTAGAGTGCAAGTTATTTGAAGATAGGGGGTGTATTTTATTAAGTGTTTATCCCCAGCACCTGTGCCTAGCACAACGTAGACAGTCAATAAATAATTGCTTAATAAGGAAAATCCCTGCCAATACAAGATGTACGTGTGTGAAAGACAGACTCTGTGTTTTTCTCTAACTGGATAGATGAAAACTTGTCATCTTCTTTAATGTGCAATTTTTTTTCTTATAATTAGCAATTAAATTTCTCTTTTAGATTATATTGTAAAAATTCAGATTCTCTGAGGCAAATGGGCCTGGCACTACCCATTAGCTATATAACCTTGGACAAGTTCTATAACTCTAGGTCTCAACTTCCTTATCTATAAAATGGAGATGAGCTCCCATATCACAGAGCTCTTGTGAGGACTACATGAGTTAAAACACATATAAAATTAGAAGAGTGCTTGGTACACAGCATATGTTCAATTAACGCTGAATGAATAACATGTGAACGCAAACAGTAGTGAAGGGCTTAAAATGAAATAGTCTCATCCCACTCCCACATCCAGCACTCAAGAAGCGACCAATTCTTTACTCAGGTTTTTAATTATAAAATAAGATATGCGTACTGAGAAGTGCACAGAACAAAACTGTCAATGTGACAAATAAAAAGAGAATACTTACATAAACACTACTCGAATCTGAAAGTATTGATACTTGTCAGCATCTCAAACCCCCCCCATATCCTTTTCCCATCACAATCTCCTTCTCTCTTCCCAGTTAAACACCATCCTCATTTCTTGACAATCCTTTCCTTTAACCTGCATGCATCCCTAACAAAAGAGTTTAGTTTTGTCAACATCTAACTTTATGTAGATGATCATAGTATATGAAATCTTTTCTATCTTATTTCTTTCACTCAACATTGGTTTAAAAAATTCATCCACATTGCAGCCTGTAGCTCTAGTTCATTCAATTTTATTGCTTGATAGTTTTCCCACTGTACGAATACACATAATTTATTAAATTTTTGACTCTTAATGGACATTTGGTTTGTTTTCAGTTTGTGCTAATGTAAATCATGGACAGGAATCCTGCTGTACCGGTTATTCTGGTGCATTTACACAGGGCGGGGGTGAGGGCTGCTGGCTCACAGGCTATTTATATACCTTCAGTTAATGGAGAGTGCTAAATGCTTTCCAAAGTAGTTGTGTTGATTTATACTCCAGTGTAAGCAGGGTAGAGGATTCCCATAGTACTCCAGGTTTACAATACCTGATAGTACCACACTTTATTTATGTATTTGTCAAACTGATTGGCATGTAGTTTCATTGGTTTTGACTCACTTTTCTCTTATTACTTAATGAAGTCGTACACTTTTCTGTGTTTACTGGCTGTTTGGATTTCCTTTTTTATGAGGTTTACGTCAACTATTGTTATTTTATTATTATTTATTTTTTTTTGGCTGAGTTGGGTCTTCGTTGCTGCGTGCTGGCTTTCCCTAGTTGCGGTGAGCGGGGGCTACTCTTCATTGCAGTGGCTTCTCTTGTCGTGAAGCACAGGATCTAGGCGGGCGGGCTTCAGTAGTTGTGGCACGTGGGCTCAGTAGTTCTGTCTCACAGGCTCTAGAGCGCAGGCTCTGTAGTTGTGGCACACAGGCTTCGTTGCTCTGCAGCCTGTGGGATCTTCCCGGACCAGGGCTCAAACCCGTGTCCCCTGCCTTGGAAGGCAGATTATTAACCACTGCGACACCAGGGAGGTCCAACTGTTGTTATTTTGAATTCTTCTCCATTTCCAAGTAATACTCTTACATGACCATTTTCTGACTAAATTGGTGGCATTATCTGTTCACTTTCTATTTTACTAAGTAAGGGTTTGGTTCCTCTACACTCTTCCTATGTCCACACTGCTCAGTAAAGTTATGTCATCATTAGTTATTCCACTGTTCATGATCTCTTTGACTTGTAGTGATATACTTAAACACCTACATTGTTGATCAACTATAAACTCTCTCAACGTCACGCTTTGTAAAATGAGGACATTCATACCATCTTCCCTTTTTTCTACCTCCTGTCTACCTTCCAAACCTAGCTTTTACATTGTCAAAGTTGAAATTTATATTCTGTTCTATGTGCAGTTAAGTCTTCTGTTATTTGAGAGTCAGTAGGCAGTAAGGTTTAAGACAACAGGCAGAGAACCTAAACTCAAAGCCTCGATCCAACCCTAATTTAGGTACAGCCTGGGCAAGTTCCTACCCTGTCTTAGCTTCCTTTTCACAAAAGTGGGAATGATATTAGCATCAACATCATAAGGCTATACAGCGGATTAAATGAGTTAATATATGCAAAAACACTTAGAGCCTAATATATACTAAGTACATACTAGTACATTTCAGTACATACCAAGTTAATGCAAATACATACTAAGTATAGTTTAGGTTAGTTATTTGTTATTACATGCAAGTTGACAATAAAAGCTGCAAGCCAAGACAGTATTGCTATTATTACAATGAAATTAATATTGCCCACTGCAGATGTACTGTCTCTGTGTATAGACTACACCTCGTTCCATACTGTGTCAGTGTCACTGCCCTTGTGCAGGGTGACCACATACCCCAAGCCGCCTTGGGCTGTTCCAGTTTATACCTGTTGTCCTGATGTTACAATATTAGAGCGCCTCCTTACACTATTGAAGTGTAAGGAGTTTGGACAAGTTCTGGTTTGGACAACAAATTAGATAGGTGGTCATTACCCCTGTGTGTCACTGAAAAGGGGGACATCTATAGTGTCAAGTTTAAGTGGATTCTTCTCTTCCTCACCAATAGTACGTTAAAAATCAACCATAGCTTAGTTTGCTTCATGTTTATGTCAGTATAGCCTTTTGTCCTCTGGAGTTCAAGTTCTTTCTCCTCTTCCTCTCCCTCCTCCCTTCCAACAGTGCCTAATACCTAGTAAGTACAATATGCCTCAAGGTGTTTCTAAGCTCTCAATCACACAATCAATAGAAGCCTATCCAATCTAGACTAGTTGCTCTCTGCACTGAATCGCTTATTACCTTCCTTCTTGGTTTATTGCCTCATTTTGCTGGATTATTTCTATAAATAGCTTAAGATGTAGCACAGGAGGTCAATTTTTCAAATTTCTTTGTGTACAAAATATCTTCTTCAGCCTCCACTTATGACTGATAGTTTGGCTGGATACAAACCCCTAGGGTGAAAATTATGTGTCTGAGAAACTTTGGAGGTATCTTTCTAATTCTTTCCAGGATCCATGGTGCTGAGGACAAGTATGATAAAGTCAGATTTTTACTATTTTTTTTTTAGGTGACCAGTATTTTTCTCTCTGGAATGGATGTATCCTGTCAGTATTTTATTCTATGTTAATTTATTTTTTCAGTATTTTAAAGTTTCACAATGAAGGGTGCCTAGGTGTGAGTCTATTCTTGTTCATCTTGCTCAAAACTTGAGTAACTATTTTCAATCAGAGGCCTGATGTCTACTTTCAGCTGTGGGGAATTTTCTTGCCCCTGACAGCTTTCCTCCATTTTTTTTCTGGGTCTGGAGTTTCTAATCGTAACATGTTGCATCTCCCAGATGCAGCCTCTCTAACTTATTGCTATTACATTTTCCATTGTGTCTTTCTTTTTTATATAATGAGAAATTTTTTAGATTCCTACTGAATTTATTTCAGCAACCATATTTTCATTTCCAAGAGACCTCTCTTGCTTTCTGACCATTCTCTTTTTAATTAACACCCTAATCTTATTTTATAGTTGCTAGCTCTTTTTAAACCTCTCTCAGGATACTAATTAGGGTTTTTTCTTAAATTATTTTGTTCCCTAAATTGTCCCTGGTCCTACTAGGATATGTTTTCACTCTTTTTCCCCCTCTCATGTTGGAAGCTTTACTCAACTATCAGGCAAATGACAGTTATTTTCTATTTAAGAATGAGTGCAGAAAGCTCCCTGAAGTCAACGATTGATTGGTTTCTTATGCAGGAAAAAGCGGGGAGTAACTGTAATAGGATCCCCCCCAAACACAATTTTCTAGGGTGTAAAAACTCACACTAGCTGCCCTAGTTCTCGCCAGTTTCACTGTTTTCAAAATGAAAGCATCTCATTTCAGGAGCGTGAGGGCAGGGCTGGGAGTCCGCTCCTCCAAACACAACCCTTCAATGAGCTCCCCTATTTCAGTCACACTTTTAACTAACTCCACCCTCTCTCCTACATGCGCATCTGAGCATGGGGCTACTTCTGCAGGTGGGGTCAGAATCCTCCTCAGTTGCAGGTGGTCCCTGTGCATATTCTAGATGATGCTTTTCCTCTGTTCTACTGCTTCGGTTTCACACTCTTCCACTTGTCTTCTGTCTTTCAAAACTATGTTGAAATCTCTTGATTGTTGTGGGCTTATATAATTAAACACTTCGATGCCATCCTTGTAGTGTCTTGTCAAAACGGAGAAGAGCTGAAAGGGTTCTCAGTGCATTCTGAATCTGCTATTCTGTGGTCCCAGTGTGTAAACTTCTTGGTCTTCCCCAGTGTCTATCATTGCTATTAGAAATACAATCTCCTGGTCTACTCGTGAAGGAAATGAATACAACACATCTAAAATGACAAGGAATGCGGGTTAGATGCTCTAGGGTCTTGTCGTACTCTGCCATTTACTAATAAACCACTTACGTGCTACAAATTGTAGGTGCTCATTTATAAAATGAAAGAGGGTAACTCTACATGAACTATAAATTTCTCCTACTCTAACATTTCATAATTTTCTAAGTTTTTTCCTTAAAATTTCTCTATATTATCATTAATTTTAATTAAAAAAATAAAATCTAACTTTCTCTTTTGAAAATCAAAGAGTTAATTCCCATAGTCCTACAATAATGGGATAATTAGTTCTGAAACCGGACAAGTTCCATACGAAAAGAAAATCATATTAAATAATTTTAAAAAATTAAACATGGGACTTTGTAGCACAAAGACAAGGTCCCCCCCAAATGGTGTTCCTTTATTTACTAGAAATGTTCAGCTCTTCATTAAAGTTGAAATAAAATAAATGTATTATTTTTTAGGTGCAAAAATTTCTTATGAAAATCCATTTTTCTTTTCTGTCCATACAAACAATAGTATGGAATGACATTAGAGGTCAGGTTTGTTTGGTAATGGAATGTAGCTTCTTGATATTTTTTTAGTTTAGGAAAGGAGAATATCAACATCAAAACTTTTTTCAACTTTACTTTTATTTAAAATGAGGCCATATTTTCCTCTTGTAAAAAGAGAGTTCAACTAGAACTGTCAATTTTCTCATCTGTAAAACAAGAGCACTGAATCAGCTGACTATATTCATTCAGAACTCAATTTCTTTATCGTATGATCACTAAGGTTCTCCCTAAATCTAATATACTAAGGTTCTAAGGAAAGGAAAATATATTGCTAACGACATGTTTTGATTTTTATTTCTTAGAGTTCAAATGTCCACCATTCACCTTGGTCTAAGCTTAACCATTCAAGGGGATACAATGCAGATGGGAGGAGAAAACAGAACCCTCACACAAGCTGTGCCGTGTTGCAATTAGCCTTCCGTTTGAAAAATAATCTTCTCTATAGCTTTAAAGTGATACCTTTGTACCGGCAATGCTTCTTGTTTCAAACAAATTTTCTCTGGCTCTTCCTAAACACTTTCTGAGGAATCATCGACCTCTTCAATTTCTGAGGAGGAAGGACTCTCTACTGTCACAGTCACAGGAAATTCTGATGAACCTGAGTGTCACAAGAAGAAGATAGGAAACCACAGAGTTGTTAAACTACAGTGCAAAGAAAGAAGACAAGATTGTATAAAAGACAACACAAGCCAGATACCAAATATGCAAATATTAGAGGACATTTAACAAAAGTGATCTGAGGTATCATTATTTATAAACGTCTCTCACTGCTCCTTAGTCTAAAACAGGCAATGACTAAGTAAAAGTACAGTAACTTATTTTTGCTATGTTACTGTACAGACCTCTGTTGTACATGGTTAAGATTAGTAATGGGAATTGCCCATATTATTTTATTAAGTTTCTTTCACAGAAGCCAAGGGAAGATCCAAGGTAACCATTTTTTCTCAGATCAACTTTAGACTGCAAATGAAAAATTTATTTTTCACTATCAGACTAAAACAGTCTGGAAGAAAATGTAGTTTTTTGGAGGAAAATACATCAGTAAAGGGACTGATAAACAATCAGAAGAATAATCAGAAAGTCAACATATCTGTGTATAATAGATGTTAGAATTTTAAAAAGTAAATCACATACACATACATAACTAAAACTGACCCATCAAAATTTCATCTTCTCATCACCCTTAAGCCAAAACTAGGGTAACAGTAATACAATTCTCCTGTCAAGCTTCACTGCCACTGCAATGTTGTTCAATTGGACATTTCCAAACATTTAAAACCTGACTTGGCCACAACCCCACAAAATTCTACAGATCATAAAGAAGTGTGCTGGGATTATGTAACTATGCAGAAGACAAGTCACTAGGACATCATTTTGACAACAAGCAGCAAACCTGCAGCACAGGAAAACCCTAACAGGAGAACGAGGTGCACACCTCTCTCTCTGGGCATGCAAGGGCAGCACTGACACCCAAGATGCTCTTCTCTCAACCTCAGCAGTGGTGTCTTTCACAGAGCAACTATGCAGTCTCCTAGAACCACTGGGAAGGAGAATCTGATACTGACAGTATTAGCTTGCCATGAGGCCAGAAGCGAGGGAACGTGTGTGGCCTTGGTGAGAGAGCAGAGGTTTGGGAGATGTTGCTTTATATTGGCTTTTCGATCAGGAATTTGTACATATAGCCCTCAAACAACGTTTCTTGAAAACATATGAACATTCTTGAGTATGACAGCTCCATATGAGGGGTCAGAAATGGCAGTCAAGTTCATTTCACTGGGTAACAGCTGATGTGCGGACTGGAGAACAGGCTTCCTTGTTTACAGACAACCACAAGGCTGCCAGTTGTGTGCCAAATCCACACAACTACACAGTTGCATTGGGAGAGCGACCAGACAAGTTCTACACAGATTTATTTCAGAGAGGGAAATGCTTCTTGTAAGGCTCTGTCAGTTTAAAAAGCAATAAGAATGACCATCCACCTCTCCCAATTCAAGCCCTACATATCATAAATATGATAGCTACACACCAGCAACTGATTACATACATCACGAGCTTTGATGAATGGCAAGCCCCTAAAAAGATATCAACAAAACGAAGTTAGATCTTGATGTAAATACATCACCAGTTAAACCCAGTTAATACAACTATTTAGTATTATGTACAGTAACCACACAGAATTGTGTATAAAAATAAATAAGCTCAAAAGAAGGACCTGGAAGGCTCTGCTACAGAGAAAACTGAGCAGAATTCAGCCGACTGGCTTGGTAATAACTCTCTGAACTGCTGAGAGGCCCCTTCAGTTCCTATGTTCAGGATGCTTGAGATTTCAGTCTCACTTCTGTAAATGGTGATATTAATCGTTCTCTAATTTACCACTCTGTGTGACGAGGATGGACCTGAGATTAAGCATCTCAGGAAGAAGATAGAAAACCACAGAGTTGTTAAACTCAAGTGCAAAGACTGGGGATTCAACACTATACTTTATGCAACAGCAATTCACATTACCATTTGGTCAGATTCTTTCAACAAAACAGAAGCTGCACTCACATGTATTAAAAGACAAAAATTAACTGCCATCTGTATTAATATGTTAATCTGCTTCAATCACATGTTTTCATGAAAGTTTAAACATAAAATCACCTTTAAGATCTAGGCCATGTGATCTGCTCCCTGCCATGTCAGATTATACCCCGTGAAGTTTACTGTCTTAAGAGTGATAGAGTTCTTTATACCTTGACAAATAACTAAAAGGAAAATAAAAACACACACACACAATAAGATGAAGAGCCTATACATTTGTCAATCTTGATTTATTTGCTTTTCTTGAGTCAATTGGAAGTTTATAGCCACATTCTTTTTTTTTTTTTTCTTTGGTACACGGGCCTCTCCCGTTGCGTAGCACAGGCTCCGGACGCGCAGGCTCAGCAGCCATGGCTCACGGGCCCAGCTGCTCCGTGGCATGTGGGATCTTCCCAGACTGGGGCACGAACCCACATCCCCTGCATTGGCAGGCGGACTCTCAACCACTGCGCCACAAGGGAAGCCCTATAGCCACATTCTTAAAATCATTAACTGCAATCTTCCCAAACAGGTAATTGATGAACTGATGCATTCTAAAACTTGTCAGTAACAAAGTGTTATTCCAGTTTACAGCAACAGTTTAATTCTATTTAGGTACTAAAACTGAATACACTGGATACTGCAAACTTTCTTCCCAACCACTCAGTAAAGTACTACATACTTTTGAGACAAAGGAAAAAAAAGAAAAACCTAAAGAGCATAAGACTCTTCCGATTTTCATTTCCAATGATACATGCCAATCTTGATGATCAATCAGCGATTTAAATGTCAACTATAAACCCAGTATTTTATTAGCTGCTATGCAGTATACTAGAGCAATAGAAGAGGGAGGACCTCAAACCCTCTGTTCCCCCAAATTGAAAGGCAGGCTTCCTGACCCCTCCAGACCACTACTGGACACAGGGAACACACACTAATGTTTCAGGACCCCAACCAACAGTCACCTGCTTTGTGATTACTTCCATGACACACCCTCACCAACACCACTGAGTTTGCTGCTCCTACGGGACGTTACATATATTTCCTATTTGAACACATACCACAGTGCATTATAATTATGATTGCAGATACATATTCTAACAATTTAAAGATCATGATGACTTTTTTGCTCTTCACATCTTGCTATTTCCCTTCCCATAATATTTCTTGAAGAGAAACCATAAAAATATAGACAAACACAAAAAACAGAAAATATACAAAACATGTGGTTTGTGGCTTAACACAAACTTAAGTAAGATTAATTCTGACAGTATCCAGCATGACAAACTTCCATGGTACATGTGATCCAGGCATGAACAACACCAAGAAAAGGCAGACAGGAAGTAACATGGTGTGTAGGAAATCACGAGACCAGTCTGATGGGAAGAGACTTAGACAAGACTGAAACTCACTTTCTAAACCACCATCTCCAATTGGACAATTCGCAAGACACTGGTGCCCCAAAGTGGCCGATTTATTCAATCCCTTTAATGGGGAGGAACAGTTTAAAATTTTACCCCTTTAGTTTGCCCCAAAAGCAACTATCAAATGTTGGCAGGACACAATGAAGGCTTACCACCTTTGTTAACATAGTTACGTCTCTCTCTCTCACAACTAGCCCACTTAGCTCCAGGTTCCTTAGCGCACCTGACGCACTTACACAGCATCTAAGAGCTTTACACAACTGGAAGGTCACATCTTTATTTCTTATTGCAGGAACACAACTTCTGGAAACTTTATTTCTGTCAAAACCTAAAGCAAAATTATTGTAAAATGAGTGATTTAAACCATACATTTTATCACCGTTAAAAAGCAGCTAAAAAGAAAAAACACATCTGCTCTGTGCTAAGGATTAGAAACGACTCCTGCCCTTAAAGCCTCATTAACAAGGGACATGTATAAACTCAAAATTTCAATCACATGATATAAAGAACCATAACCTTTATGAACAGAGGTTCCTATGGAGGCAAAAAGTTACGTCTAAGCGACGGCTTCATGATAAACCTGAAGTACAATCAAGAAAGATGAGGCTATGCAGAGTTGGAGGAGGAGGTGCATTAACTGCAGAGGGAGCACCTGTGCAAAGACACTCAAGCCTGACTCCTGCTGGTCACTGTAAATACTGCAGGTGGCGATGACTAAAGGCCAGGGGTCCAAGTGTGAGAAGGGACAGAAAATAGAGATGTCGGTCGAATCAAGCCTGGGAGAGAACATGGCTTGTATCCCACAGGTGATGAGGCCCGGGGCTACCACTGGCTGAGTAAGGGTGCCTCCGCTGATTAGAGAAAGGCACCCCGCTGCTGAAGGACCAATTAGATAAAGGGAGTGATCACAAAAAGCTCCCCTTCCTCAGGGCCAAAGAGCCCCAGGAGGCTCGGTAGAGCACAGTTCAGACTACACGCCTCTGGGCAGAGCACAGACTGGGCGGCTAGTATGCACTAACTCTGTGTGGGCAAGCCATTAGCAGCATTATTTTAGGCGTATCTTTTCATGTTAGAAGATCACTCAATCCCAGTAGGCAGATGAACTTAGAGGAACTGAGTCCAGGGGCCGCGAAACCACCCAGGAGCTTCTGCCATAGTCCGGGCAAAATGCAATGTGGATGAAGAAGCAAATTTAGGAAGAGGCCAAAATCTACAAGCTGGACCCACTGGATGCAAGACATAAAGAAAGTTCAGTGAAGGAACTCTGAAGAGAATGGGCTCTGCAATAAATTTTTCTTACAATCAATGTAAAATATTAGGCAAAATTAAGTACTGTGGTCTTTAAGGTCCCTTCCAGCTCTAATTTCTTTTGATTTCTAACTTATTACTCTGGTTAAGTAAAGTCCCTTCAGAGGTATGGAACAGTTCCTACACCTGAATGGGATGCAAAGAAAAATCTGATTTCTCTTCACTAGGGGATGAGTTGAACTGTCCTTGCAGAAGAGATAACACATGGTGTGAACCCCAGATCCTAGAAAAAGGCCAGGCACACGATAAGTATTCAGCTTTTTGAAAACAAATGAACAATCATTTCCTCTCCTAAATCTTCACACCCTTCCTCTGCTGGCTACTTTCTCTCAGCTTATAAACATCCTCAAATATACTCACTTAAGAGAGGCCCGTGCACTGCGATAAAGAGTGGCCCACACTTGCCACAACTAGAGAAAGCCGTCGCACAGAAATGAAGACCCAACACAGCCATAAATAAATAAATAAAATTTAAAAATGTATATATATATATATGTATATATATATATATATATATACTCACTTAAAAAACTCTCAGACCTATGATTCTTTGTATCGTCTTGTGGGTAACCTAAGTATCTCACATGCCTTCAAACACCTGTCCTCCCAAAAAGCCCAGATCTGAACCTTGGGCCCAGACCCGTCTACCAGGCCCCTCTAAAGCACTGAAGATGAAGTAAGATCCTCTCGCCACCCCCAATCCCTTCCTACTGTGCTCTGTATCTCACAAAAAGATGCAGCTGTAAACTGTCACCCACGCTTGCTGCCCTCCCTTTTCTAACTGGTCACCAGGCCCCACCCATTCTCTCTCGGATCTCCAAAATGCAGTCCAACCTTTTATAACTTAAGTGGGACCTTTAGATTACAATTCACGCTGCACCCAATCAACTGCCTTCCACATGGAGGTCCGAGTGAGCCTCTAAACCAGAAGTCCATCTTATTGTTTATTAGGGTTTCCCACAGCCTTCAGGATAAACATCCAATCTTCTGACAGGACAAACAAGGCGCCTTTCTGTTGGGCCCCACTAAGTTCTCAGTATCAACTCTCATTTCTTTCCCAAACCCTGAGTTCCAGTCCTGTACATTAGTTTTGCCATATTTTCTTACATTTCTCAAACTTCAACACACTGCTTTCTCCTGCCACCCCAGGAGCTTCTACATATCCTTAGAAAGGATGGCACTTCCTCCAAGAAGCCTACCCTGAACTTTCCCTTCCAAGTTTCTGTGCTCTGCAAAGGGGAAAGATGGCGGGGAGGGATACATTAGGAGTTTGGCATTAACATATACACACGACTATATATAAAATAATCAACAAGGACCTACTGCATAGCACAGGGACCTCTACTCCATATCCTGTAACAAACTGTATGGGAAAAGAATCTGAAAAGGAATGGATATATGTATAACTGAATCACTTTACTGTACACCTGAAACTAACACAATATTGTAAATCAACTATCCTCCAATATAGAATAAAAATTAAATTAAAAAACAAAAAGATTTTGCGCTCTGTAGCACCAGAACTCACTTCTTCCAGAGCACTGACTACTGTGCTTGTGTTTACCTGCTGCCCAGTAGAAGGGGAGATTACCTAGGGCAGAAGCATCGTCTCCAGCAGCCCCTGGTTCTGACAACTCATTCAAGTGCCAGGATACTTTACACACATAAGGTGCTTAATTAATTGTAAGAACCCTCAGAAAGAGTGGTTTTTAATGTCATTTTACAAGTGTGGGGATTGCAGTTCAAAAGTAACCTGCGCAGGCCACAGACAGCATAAGCCCTGGAATTCAAACCCTAAGCTGCCTTCACACCGGTGCTCTTTCCACTATATGATATGACTATTGAAAAAAAGACTTTTTTGGGCTTCCCGGATGGTGCAGTGGTTGAGAATCTGCCTGCCAATGCAGGGGACACCGGTTCGAGCCCTGGTCTGGGAAGATCCCACATGCCGCGGAGCAACTGGGCCCATTGAGCCTGCGCATCTGGAGCCTGTGCTCCGCAACAGGAGAGGCCGCGACAGTGAGAGGCCCGCGCACCGCGATGAAGAGTGGCCCCTGCTCGCCGCAACCAGAGAAAGCCCTCGCACAGAAACGAAGACCCAACACAGCCAAATAAATTAATTAATTAATTAAACGAATTTATTTTTTTAAAAAAGATTTTTTTATCCTGAGCCCTGTTTTAATGGAAAGGAAATGAAGCTGGGATATATCAATTTCCTAATCGCTTTGGTCTGTACCAGGCAAAGTCATTCAACAGACCAGGTTACATCTGTGGAACAATTAACGATGCTCCAAACTGTGCTAAGTGTTCTACATTGCAGAGTCTACAAGCATTAACAGAGTGAGTCCTTGTAACCGCCACAGAGAGTGGGTCCTGTTAAGCCCATGCTACAGATGAGAACACTGAGACCTAGAAGCCTTAAGGCACTCGGCCGGGGTCACCGAGCTGGCAGGAGTCCTAAGCCGCACGCCCTGTCTAGTGCACGCACACCCGGGCACTGGGCACCGATTCTAGTGCCCACCCTCCACCTTGCACCATCTAAAACCCCGCTTCGCAGCGCCCACACGAGAGCCCCTGGAAGCGGGAACTACAAACCTGTCTCGCCCAGCCGTGGCTGGAAGAAGCTCTGGATACAGATCAGGGGCAGAGGGTGCTCAGGAGCGGCGCCCAGTCCACCCTGCGGAGGCGGTCGGCGTTAAGTCCAGCAGGCCCTCCCGCAGGGAAGGGCGCAAGGCGGGCAGAGGCACTGAGTCCTGCAGCGCGCACAGGTCCTCACAGCGCGGGAAGAAGTCGGCCGCGGTGTCGCCGCGCAGCTTCACCGAGTGATCATGGCCCGAGCGCGGCTTAGGGGACGCAAGCTGTGGAAACGATGCCCACACCCGCCTGGGGGTCCTCGGCTCGCCATGAGGTTAGCCTCATGGCTCGCCTCCCGGCCCCTCGGGCGCTCACCGCCCTGCAGCGTGCGCAGGATCCGCGTCGCAGCCAGACGACGTAGGGCCACGGGCCCCAGCTAGGCCAGCACCTCCACGCCGCGCTCCCGCGCCACCTCCCGCGGCGAATCGCCGGCCCTTGGCGCCAGCCCCATCGTCCTCCGCGCGCGGGGATGCGGTTCAAACCGGCAGGCGGCTCCGTGGGGGCGGGGCTCGAGGACGACTGCGCGCTCGCCGTGCGTCCGCACGCAGCCTCGCCTCACATGGGGACGCGGCCTGAGGAGCAGGGGCGGGAGCTTTGAGACTAGGGCCGCGCCAAAGGTGGGAGGTGTGGAGAATTTGGGGTTTACAAAAAGCGTTTGCTGACTCATCCAGTGAGACATGGTTGTATCAATGCATTTTAAAAGTAGTACAACTCCCGATAAGTGTCTGTGCTCGCCCTGCCCAGGAGAGAGCGTGCACTCCCTGAGGGACTCCCTGAAAGGCTGAGTGAACTTCTGCCTGTGGTCCCTTACCTGGTGCACGGGTGTGTGAATTTCTGCGGTGAGCTCTTAATTTCTGTAGTTTCTGCTGACTTGACACGGTGGTTGGCAAATGGTGACGTATTCCATGCATTCACGACATGATCGTGGTTACTAATAATTACTTTGTTCTCTCTGCATGTCTGTGTCCTAATATTTTCTTTTTATAAGAACACCAGTCATATTGGAATAGAGCCCACCCATCTGACCTCATTTTACGTCAATTACCTATTTAAGGGCCTTATCTCTAAATACAGTCATATTACGAGGTATTGGGGGTTAAGACTTCCACATATTAACTTGAGCAGGACACAATTCAGCTGATAATAGAAGGTAAGAGTAATTTAAGCAAGTAAGTAACTATTTCTTAAAGTGAGTTGCTTAAAGATATGAATTTACTCAAGAAGAACAGGAAGAAATTACATAACACTGTATGTTATACAAAGATATTAAATTAATCATCATAACATCCTGTGAGATGGACATTAAATTAGACTAAGCAAGATTAAGCAACTTATCCAGAATTGCATAGTTGGTACTTTCCAGAATTTAAACCAGGTTTTTTCCCAGTTACATTCTACATTATATCTTCATTTCATTATTTGAAATGAATTTTGAGTCTTCATTTTGCTTAGTTTCTGAAGTTATATGGGGATAGAATGGAGTTGGATATTTTCAGTGACATTCACACATGGGGAAGGAAATTGAGTCCAGAAGCTTCAGCAATGTTTCCATGGAGAACGCTAACAACAGAACCAGAAACACTGTTATCCTTTTGGTTCAGTCATCTTTCGTAACACACTACAAGAATTAATTTTAAGAAGCCCAATGTTTTCCAAACTTTCACCAATGGGTTCTGTGGGGTCCTCTAATAATATCTAAGAGACTTCTTAGTTTCACATTCCAAGCCACTTAAGACCAGGAGTTCTGATTGTTCTTTGTGAGAAAATCAAGTGACAATCATAGCTCGTAATTTAGGATGGTTTCTTCAGGGCCCAGGCAAAACCTAATACACAGTAATAATCATTGTTAATTGCATCTTTGACAATGATTAATCGGGTATCAAAGAGGTGTATAAATTGGGAGAAATTATGATCAAAGAGAAACATAGGCCACAGATGCTCAATTATTTATGAGTTTAACTTTGGTTAAGCTAATTTTCCTTCTTCTAGACAATTTCCAATTCATCTCTGCAAAGAGACCAGAATAACCACCTTCCAATACAAGATTTATTGTGTTCCTTTAATTAAGAGCCTACAGTGACTTCGATATTCACTCCACGAAGTTTTGCTATGAGAGAAAAAGAGCCATTGTATTTTGTCTTGAATTAGATATGCCACCATACTTGGCTTACCTCATCTTACTGGAAGCACTTTGAGGGCAGACCCTACAGTCTTGTCTTATTACATCCTCTACAGTAATAAAACCAAGGGAATCACACATAGTTACAGCTGGAAAAACACTTGTTCTGGGTTGATATTTTTAGACTTTACCACCAAGACTTTATCACCAAGACCTATATTTAGAGTCTCTAAACAGAAGACCTTCTTGCCTTCCGTTTTCATATTGACTAGGAATGTAAAGGGAAGAACTGAGAAGTAGCCATAGTCTGCTAGCAGCCAGCACAGATAAATCATCTGCGGAGGTATTGTTTCTTTCAAAAGATATAAACATAAGAGGAAGTCCTAGAGTTTGTAACAATTGTGCATAATAAAATTCCATGGAAACCTAGAAATCCAGTTGCAGATCAGTAACATATTGGTTAAATAAGCTGTTATGTTCATGCAGTGGACAAGTGTACATACATTAAGAAGAACGAGATACTCTTTTCTATGAGATTCTCTTTTCACTGAACTCATCAGTGCTGCAAAGACAATGTTACATAATTCTTTTTCTTTAACATTATATCAGGCATCTTCATCTTGTCCTGTATTTATTGCCAGTGTTACTAAAGTTTATCATTTACCTCTTTCTCTTTTAGATATATAATTTCGTCTTACTGTAGAAGCATTCATCAATCCCTATTTTACTCTTTCTTTTAAATTAGAAATGAATATTTAATTTTATAAAATATCTTTGGAGGATATTTCAAGTGATTGTATAGTTTTGTTCTCTTTTGACCTTGTTATATGGTAAATTATATTTTGTTATTTTATATTATGCTATTTATTATATATGGTATTATGTTTACTAATTACATTTATTATATTATAATTACATTATAATTAAGGTAGCATTTTGTTTCAGATAGATAAAACAACCAGTGGGATAGGAAACATCTTAAAATTAGATGCAAGAGCATAAGAGATTTGAGATTAAAATAAAATTCACATTTTGGGTCAGTAGCAAAACTTATTCAACAAAATGGGAGAATATGGCTATCATTACTAAATTCTAGATACAGCAACTAGTTAAAAGTAAAAAAATAATGAAACTGTAAAAGTATCAGAAACCTGGGAGACTTGAAATAAATTATTCATGAGGAACACCTTTCTAAGATTCAAAGAAAAAAAGGATACATTTAATTATATAAGAATTAAAATTTTCCTCATGGCAGAATGCACTACAAAGGTCAGAAAACAAGCAAAAGAAATTGGGAAATGTATTTAGAAATGGATATGCTTTCTTTACAACTTTTCAGAGAAGCACACGTTTCTTTTTCCTTTAACCTGTTATGTGGGTATTAATCTGTAATATAAGTGCATAGTTCCTTTCCTTTCATCTGTAATGTGAGTGTCAACATGGGGCACTGTTTCCAAGCACAGACTTTGGATGTTCCTGTACTGGTTCCATCACTTACCATCCACAAAAACTTACAAATGTTGCTTTACTTTCCTGGGGGTTAGAGTCTTAGCTAAGAAATGGAAGCAAAATAGAACTTTCCCCCAGGGATGATAGAAGGTTTAAAGGAGTAAATATGTAAGTGACTTAGCACAGTGCCTAGTACAAGAGAGATCAATATAAGTACTTATCCATTTTTTAAAGAGACAGATGAAAGAAATAAAATGTGGTGACTTCAATCTATTGATATATATTCTTGACATTAAACTACCTTTTCATTCATTGGATGACCTAACTTACTCATGCTTTTTCTTACTCTAGTGAACTTGGGTAGCTAATATCGTAGATCAAAATTTTTGCTTTTATACTTACAAGTAAATTTGACGTGTAAATTTCTTTTTCCTTATAGTCCTAATGTATTTTCAGTATTAGGATTATATAGACTTCATAAGATGAATAAAGGAGCATTCTTCCTTTGCTACTCTCTAGAAGTTTTTCTTTATTAATACTGATGTTATCTGTTTAATAGAAGTTTGATAAAATTCCCCACCCAAAAGATCTGGGTGGGTCTGGTATTTTCTTGGTGAAAGATTGTAAACTATTGACTTAATTCCTTTACTGGTGCAAGAACTCCAGCTGCAAATTTCCTCTTGTGTCAGTTTTGGTAAACTAGGAGCTAGGAAACTGTCCACTTTACATAAATGTTCAAATTTACTGGCATTTCATATATTCTCTGTTTTTACTCTCTACTATGACATTGTCCTGATTCTTTCTGTGTATTATTTACTTTTGTTTTTGTCTTGCTTAATCAAAGTGTGTTTTTAAAATATTTTCAAAGAATATTTTTTGACTTACTAAATCACCTCAATTTTATACTTTTTTCTGTTTTATTAAGTTCTGCTCATATCTTTATTATCTAATTTTTCTATGTTCTGAGGGTTTATTGTTTTGCTCTTCTGATGTCAATTAAAACACTTGGTTATTAATTTTAAGAAATCTTTTTAGTTATAAATAGTTGAACTTTTTGAAGATTCCAGCTTAGTTGTAAGTATCTAAGGGTCAGCTCCTCCTCATAGTTGCTGGCCTAAGGCTTAGTTCACCCTATAGCAATGTATATATTGACATTTTTTCCCCTCCACTTTCTGTGTTTTGCTACTTCACACTTTTCTTTGGCGAGAAGCCCTCTGAAATATCCTTTAGTTATTTTACAGCCAATAAGTCTTTAAAATATGTGTATTTTTTAAGAGAAATCTACTTATATAATTAGGCAGAAAATCTGATTTGCCATATTTTTAAAAACAGCATAATTTCACTCTTCTCCATGATTAATCTGCTGTTTACACAACCTTTGAGTTTTTAGCTTTATCAATGACATGTACTTTAAAAATGTTTTAAAGATCCTACCCAGTCTTTTAAAACATCCTTGCTCCTTGTTTCAGTTCTAGTTTTATGTATATTTTCTGCCTTGCACCTGATCATTCCAACATTCAATGGATGGCCTTGGGAATCTAATTCTGGTATTGATTGTTTTTGCTGATTCTCTCCCATTGTAGCTGATTTCTTCATGATTGTGTAAATTTAGATCATGAGCTCATGTTTAGCTAAACTTTATCTGTGGGAACGCTATAGGCCTGGGTTGAAGGTCTACAACTCCAGAGAGTGTTTAGTTCTGTGTTTGGAATACCACCAATCTGGGAGCATTTTAAGGTAATTTCTTACCTTCTGTTTGCAAGACCACAAATAAATTTGCAACCCAAACACTGTGAACACAGATCTGGGGTTCAGAATTCTCAAGATTTCCTACCTGTTTCCTACCCAGAGCAGAGGCCAAGAGAATTTGGTCTTAGTCTCCCTTTGCCAGCAGATATTTTTTTTTACTGACACACCCTTTCATTAAAGGTGAAGCTAGAGATAGATAGGTTTAGTTCTAACTTCCCATCTAGTAGGGATGGAGTCTTACTTCCTGCCTCCCATGTGGTCATGGCCATTTAAAAACAAGTCTCTATACCAGGTGTGTCATTCAACTACGGCCTGTATTCCAAATCCAGACAGCTGCCTACTTTTTATGGCCTATGAGCTATGAATAATTTTCACATTTTAACTGGTAATATTTTAAATGGTTACCTAAGTACCTAAATAATATCCTCAATTTTGCCTCTTTGGTCCACAAAGCCTAAAATATTTGCTATTTTGCTCCATAAAAACAGGATTGCCAGCTTCTGTTCTAAGCTATCAAGATCTTCAATCCACTCTTAATATAGCTATAACTCTCACACATGTACCACCCTTCCTTCATGGGTCCTGGAAATTTCGACTGCACACTTCAAAAATCAGACTTGCACTTAAAAATAAGTTGTTTACATTTAACCTAGCATACCTAACTCTTTTCTTTCAGGAGAGTTTTTCAAGTAATCTTGCCCACCATATTCTTCAGAGCTTCATTAATAATGGCAAAAAATTAAAACAACTTAACATTCAACAAATGGGAATTGTTCATAACAATTACAGAAGCACATACAGTAGAAAACTATAATCTGTTATTGAAACAGTGAGGCATACTAGTTTTATTTTTCGAGAACTATGTTTATTTAGGTCTCTTTTGTTTAAATAAGTCTATTTGTGTGTGTGTATGTATATAATCATGTATTTATATACACATACATTATTTATATATTTATATAAATATGTGAAATACATATCTATACACATACTTTTTTTTTTTGCTGTACACGGGCCTCTCACTGTTGTGGCCTCTCCCGTTGCGGAGCACAGACTCCAGACGCGCAGGCTCAGTGGCCATGTCTCACGGGCCCAGCCGCTCCGTGGCATGTGGGATCTTCTGGACCGACGCACGATCCTGTGTCCCCTGCATCGGCAGGCGGACTTTCAACCACCGCGCCACCAGGGAAGCCCTTTGATTTATATTTGTATACATACACAGGAATATAATTATATATATCATATATTTATATACATTGAACTGAAAACTGGTAGTATACATATATATTGTGTATAAATGTGTGTATATGTGCATGTGTAGAAAAACAGGTTGAGAGATATGTAAGCATGATTTAGACAGGGTTCAAGATTTTAAAAGTAGTTATGTGTAGGTAGTGAGATTATGGCCCACTTGATTTAAAATATTGCATATTTTTACATCAATTGTTATGAACAGATTCCTACGTAAATAAAATGATAAATAGTTATACATACTTGTATGTGTAATATATAATTTAAAAATATATACTATTTATATTGTATAATATACTTGTCTTATAATAATACATTATGTATTGTGCTATATAGAATACTTTAAATATAATGTATTATATCAGATAATAATAATTATATATTTATATATTATGATGTAATTGTTTTATAATCAATATTAATGATATATCATATTAGTATTGTGAACATATTAAAAATATAAATACATTGCATTAGTCATATATTTTGTGTACAATATATGCTATGCAAAAATACATGTTAATATAAAACATAATTGTTATACATTAATTTAAACAGTAATATATTACATTTATACACCAATATAATATTTAATATTGGTTATATGTATATTATATTTAATATATACATAGCTAATGCTCTTGAAAGCCAACTGCTACAAGAAGTAGAATGAGACCAGGAGTATGGCCAAAGCAAATTCTAAAACTATTAGATTATTTATATTCATTTATATGTCATTTTCCTGGAATCTGCATCTGGCTATTAGAGAGCACACACAGCAAAATTACGATAAAGTGCCCAGGAGGACATGGGATAAAAAGAAGAGGAAAAGGAAAATAAAAGTTTCCAGTTTGACACTCAAGCTGTCTTCTGCATCCATTTCATCCCAAGACCACCAAGCCAATGTGGAGGCTTTTTCCTCCTTCCCTTTTCTTTTCATGAGACTGATCACAACCAGCACTGCAGAGTCCATTAAATTAAGAAATGCTGTTGTATACATGTGTGAATGAGCTGTGAGTAAAGTGCTGAACTAGAGGACACCTAAAGTAAAACGTCCTCATGAATGTCCATGTGGCTGAGCAGGAAGTTAACCTGTCATAGATGTGCTAAATAAGAATAGTTGGGTTTTATTTTATTACTTTTCCCTGGACTGTGTTGAATGACTGTCATCTACAAGTTCAGGCTACTTTTTGCTGAGGATTAACGCACTGGGAGAGCTGAGAGAAAACTGAACAGTAGAGCTGTCTTTTCCTTGACCAGTTCACCTTACTTTCTCAAACTCAAAGTCTTTCCCTATTTCTTTCTCCTTTTTTATTGTAATAAAATGAACATAACATAAAATTCACCATTTTGATCATTTTACAATTCACTGTACCATTCAGTGGAAATTAGTACTGTCACAGTGCTGTGAAACTGTCACCACTGCCTAGTTGCAAAACATTTTCATAACCCCAAAAGGAAACCTACACCCATTTTAAGCAGTCATTCCCTATTTCCGTCTCATCCAAATCCCTGGCAACCACAAATGTATAATATTTTCCGTGTGTATGGATTTGCCATTGCTGGACATTTCGTATAAATGGAACCATACAATATGTGGCCTTTCGTGTCTGATTTCTTTCACTTAGTTGCATCCATGATGTAGCATGTATCAGTAATCCATTCACTTTTATGGCTGAATTCCCTGATCCTGTTTTCTTCATACTGTTTGAATACAAACTTTAAAATATGTTGAGGGTGCAGGTCTGTTTTAATGGCACATCTATGAGGCCAATTCATTTAAAGAAGGTGAAAATAGAGATATTGTGAAATGATCATCGTTGAGAAGCCTCAGCTAATTTGATAATGAAAAGTTTGGGAAATGTTGCAAAACATTATTTGCTTTATATTAAAAGCCTTTTAAACAAGGATTCAGGAGATTGTCTTTTTCTTGAGGTAACTTAAATGAGGCAGAAGAAAATAACTGCCCTTTAAAACAGATTTTGAAAGGATTCTATTTATTCTTAATAGACGAATGGGAGTACAGGTAGTTCACATCCAATATGGACTCCCTGTCCAAACACTGTTTATCATTCTAGCCACCACTATCGAATAATATTTCTTGAGAGTAATGCAGCTTAATTCCTGCATATTACTTTTTAAAATTCATCTATCAAGTCCATTAATACAGTATAAACAAGAGAAGTTCATGTTTCAGTGCAGTTCAAATATCACGTATAAAGAACGACCAGTAAGAAAAATAATCCTATATCTCTTGCTAGAATGTGGTCAGCTCTGGGGTGCTTTGCTAGCTGAAAGACACTTTTATTGTTAAGAGAATAGAGGTTGTCTAAGAGGGATGAGAGGCAAAAAATTTTAAGTACTTGTTTGTGTTGAAAACAGTGCTAGGCTATCTCATACTCTATATCAGTCAAGGCTCACCATTTTACATATGTGAGAAGCGAAGTTAAAAGTGTTTTAGTAACTTACTAAAAGGCACGCAACCACTAAATTCAAGCAAGACTTCAATCCCAGATGTGTCACACTGAAGTTTGAGCTAATATTGAGATTAATAAAAATAGCACTAAATTAAAAGTTCTGAGGTATATTTTATTTTGTACTCTTTCACTAACCCTCTTTGGAGATAAATCATTTCATTTATATGGGCCTTAGTTTTCACAACTATAATAGTTGGAAGTTTGACTAGGTGACCTCTATGTAGCCTTCCAATTCTAAAATCTTCCATTAATTTGGATTCCTACAATAATTGCCCTTGCAATACATGCATGCTGCCACCAAGTAGCAGTAGAGAGCACTAGTTCCTTTTTTAACCCTAGTGGGGAGTGCATTTTGACATCAGACTTATCTGTGAATAGTACAGCCTGTTAATATAACTATAAAATAACAAAATAATATGGTATTATTCCCTGTAAAGCAGAAGCTTTACATTGTGTCTGTGAATCCTATCAGAATCACCTGTAGATTTTGAAACATAGAGGAAATCCGGAACCCATTGAATGAGGATTTTCAGAGATGGGATTTGGGTATCTGGATTTTTGGGCTCCCATCATTTGTATATTTTATTTTATTTTTTGCCTATGTACAACATTTGTCACATCCTCTTGAATCTTTAGCAATTTCTGTTTGTTTTAAAAGTTTCAAGTATTCCATAATCTTCACCCACTTTTCATAAGGTGTTATCTGTTATTTTTATTCACTCTTGTGCTTCTCCTGGTTGAAACTTCTTTTTTTCTTTTATTTTTGGGGGGGCCCTGCCTCATGCCTTGCAGAATCTTAGTTCCCTGACCAGGGATTGAATCCCAGGCCCCCAGCAGTGAAAGCTCCAAGTCCTAACCACTGGGCCACCAGGGAATTCCCAAGACTTCTTTTTTAAATGACTTTTTTTCCCACTCTAATTCATTTCTGGGATCAGTTTCATGTGGGAACATTAAACCAACCTTGCATTACTAGAATAAAGCCACTTTGATTGTGATATATTACTGTTTTACATACCATGGATACAGTTTGTGCTTTTGTTTACAAATTTTGCATACATGTTCAAAAGAGAAACTGGCCTATGATTTTATTCTTGTAATATTCTTTTTAGTTTTGATCTGAAGCTTATGTTGGCCTTATAAAATTTTTGAGCAATATATTATTTTCTGTTTCCTGGAAGGATTTATGTAAGATTACCAATATTTCTTCCCTGAGTATTTGGAAGAATTTACTTGGAAAGCCATTTATCCCTGGAAATCATTTTCTGTAAAGGTACTTCATTATACAAACAACTTTTTAAGTAGACATAGATTTTTTAGATATTTCTTTTCTTGGGTTATTCTTGTTAGGTTGCATGTTTTAAGAATTTGTCATTTTGGATGAATTTTCAAATTTATAAATATAAAATTATAATTTTAACAGCTTTATTAGGATGTAATTTACATACCATAATTTAACCCTTTAATGTATACAATTCAGTGGTTCTTAGTGTAACCACTAAAAGACGTGTGTAACCATCACAACAATCCAACTTTAGATTTCTGTCCCCCCACAAAGAAACCCATTACACATTAACAATGTTTTTTGATTCTCTCAACACTCTCAGCTCTAGGCAACCACTAATCTCCTTTCTGTCTCTACAGATTTGCTATTATGGGCATTTCATATAAATGGGACCATGCAATATGTGATCTTTTGAGAGTGGCTGCTTTTCTTTATATAATGCTTTCATGGTTCATCCATGTTGTAACATGGATCAATAGATCATTCCTTTCTATAGCTGAATGCTATTCTATTGTACAGATATTCCACATTTTGTTTATTCATTTGTCAGATTGACATTTGAATTTTTTCCACCTTTTGTTTTCAGAAATATACTTCTATGAACATTCACGTGCAAGCTTTTGTGCAGACATAAGTTTTTATTTCCCTTAGGTATATATTTAGTAGTGGAACTGCTGGGTCATAGGGTAACTCTATGTTTAACACTTGCAGGAACTGTCAAGCTGTTTTGTAAAATGGCCACACATTTTGTAAAATGGCTCAGACTGTACTTTCTATCCAAAGGTATCCAAAGCCACTTTAGATGCAAAATGTTTAAAGTTGCCCTTTGCTGCTGCCAAAATCGTAGCCACTGTGGGCAGTCTGCAAGATGGCATCTTAGGTTTCTGAGGAAGAAATTAGAATACACAAAGGGGGAAATAAGTGTACAATTACATAATGTAGATTTCATATTTAATTTTATGGGAAAAGCAATAATTAGTTGGCTTTTGGTTTTAAATGGAAATAGCCACTCATTGGGAAATAATTAGTCTAATTTCAATTTATTTTACTTTAAATCATTCTGTGATGAAAACAGTTATCAAAAAAGGTCTCCAGAATGGAAGGAGTGCCAAGTCAGAGGTATATAACATGTTTTAATTCTCTCGGAAGAATTTCTCTTTAATGGCTTTTCTTTCCTTCTTAAAAGAAAATTATCAAGGTACTTTCTGCCATCTTAAAACTAAGTTTTTAGTCAAATGAAATGGCTTTTCTGTTTTTGAAAATGTTGTGTGATGCTTTAATTTAGTTTCCCAGAAATGCAGATTGAAGACCTTTTATTAACTTAAAATATCTTAATTTCCAATGAAGATCAAACCCTCCTAAATTACCTGTAACTTAAATGGCATATTTATCATTTCTGTCTCAGTACCAGTGGATAACTTCTCCATCGGTGAAGGAACCATACAAAGCTGCTAGACAGAAAAGGAGAACTATAATTTTGGAAAGTGGTTGAAAAGGAAAAGCTACTATTAGAATTGGTAACTCTTTCTTTTTTTTAATGCTACTAGAACTTATACCCCTTATATATCCGGTGTGCTAAAATTAAAACAGCATTAATGGTTATTCCTTAACGGTTAGCTGTCAATATTATTTGTGGTTCTTATGGAACACACCTAGGATGTTCCTGACACATAGTGTTTAATATGTATTAGATATTAATTTTAATATGATAAAGCTCTTGAAGTGACAAAATCCATATCCAGATACAAGGACACCCTTTCATGTGGGGTCCATGCCTTAGGAAAGAGAGGGACGCATGTGATGTGTCTAGTGACAACCCCAAGATAAAATAAAGTAGGCAGAGCCCTTGGCGCTTTACAGATATGAATACCTTTTATTGTCATCACCACCCTGTGAACAGACAGTGTTTTACAGCAGCGCAGACAGGTTAGAGTCAGGTGCAGCGGGGAAGTGGGATCAGGCAGGAGAAGAACATGGGGAGAGTCGGGGGGGTGGTGGGCCGGTTCTGGAACCTTTACTAAGGAAAGAACAAAAATCACAGATGATAATGACTGCTTTTTCCAAATGCAGGAATCAGTGGAAAAACTAGAAATGATCATGTTCAGAATTGTGATCAGGTATGTCTAAGTATGTAAAAGTCAGTTACTTTCCCATAAGCCAGATATAACACTAAAAAACAAGGAAAGATCCCATTCGCAACAGTCACAAAAATTAGTAAATATCTAGATGTCAGTTCATTGTTCACCTGAAAAAGTTATTGCGAAAGGATAGATGAAACATTTTGAACATATATGTTAACATTAATAAAATGTAATGTTAACATATGATCTATTAACATATAAAGCCACTGACAGAGGGAATGACAGATCGGTGGAAAAGTCCAGAAACTGGTCCCTGTTTACTTGAGAATTGTATTTTAACTTAGACAATTTTAAAGTCTAACTTGACTTTTTGTCTAATTGACTGATTGAAGCATTGATAATTCATTTAAACAGAAATTATATATTTGCATCACAGCATACACAAATTCTAATCAGTCGAAAAGATGTAAATGCAACTAAATGCAAGAAGCAGATATAAAATACAGGAAAGAATTTCTGTGTAAATGTAGGGAGTACAGAAGCCTTCCTAAGTAAGCCATAAAACTCAGAAGCCATAAAGTAAAAAATATTTAATTACATGAAAATTTAAAACTTTCCTACAGTTCAAGACATAAAGAAAACAAAATGACAGACACAAAAGTTTGGTAGTGTATTAACATATAAAGGTTACTGTTGATATAGAGAATAACCCACAAATAAATGAAAAAGGATAACCAAATTTTAAAAAGGCAGGGGATGGTTTCTACCCGTATGAGCAAACAACTCAGAAGAAACACAGCTGGCTACTAGACAAATGAAGAGGGGCCAACTTCTTTAGGAAATGCAGATGAAAACCATGGGATTTTCTTCCCCTCTGATGGGCAGAAATTCTTAAGACTGATAACATCTGGTGTAGACGAGGGAACAAGCACACTTTGCCTATGTTAAGTATAATAAATGTGTTCAATTCTGGAGCGAGGTTTGCAGCGTCCATCAAAGTTCAAAACTCTCTTGCTCTTTGACCAAAGACTTTTACTTCTAGGCACCTGCCCTCTGCCAGTACTCTGCCTTGCACAGAAGTGTGCATAAAGTCAGGCACCAGCAAGTCCAATGAGGGATACTTACGTAATGGGGAAAATCTAGAGACAACCCGGATATCCTTCAGGAGGGGTCTGATGAAGGAAATTAGGATCCATCCGTGGTATGGAGTAACGTGTGTGGAGAACGGGGAAGGTCTGTGAGCAAACTGGGAAGATGACCTGATACGTCATCAGGTCAAAAGGAAAAAGAGCAGGTGTAGAAAAGGACATGTCTATTATTCCACTTAGAAACCCACAGTGTTTGTATTTGTAAATACTATATATGTATATATGTACATATGGAAACACGCATATATACACTTATACACATTTGTGTATCTGATCCTGAAAATGCACAAAAGACTGTTAATGGCAACCACCTGTATGGAAGGGAATAGATCTTTATATTTTTACTCTAGTTTTCCTAATCATGTGCAAATTTAGAGTTAATTTTTTATTTAAAAGTTAGGCAGTCAGGAGAGGCCTGGTGACTCTTTTGTGGGCTTCTCTCACCTCAGGATGCACTCGTCGCGCCCTTGTTGTTTCTGGTTTGTCTTTTGGAGCAGACACCACTGAAACGAGCATCTTGTCATCGCTTGCCAACTGCCTGCGGTTTTCTTGCGCCCTCCTAACCCTCACCACCTTTGTGAGATGCTGTTTCGCGCTGAGGTGGTGCCTTTCCCCTCACACACACCCCTCTTATACCTTGGGAAGTCCCGGGGTTTCTCAGTGGGCATTCTAGAATACTCATCCCAGAGATGCAGTGGGTTTTTCAGCCACATGCATTTGGGGAAAACTCTGTTCCTGTATGAATTATCCTCTTGGGAGTTCACGATTCACCGGAGCTCTTGAGACGCTCTAGGAAGTTGAGTCAAGAAACCCTTGTAGCCCTGTTAATTCAGGATTTCCTAAATTTCTATGACTGACTGTGGCACCGCTTTTCCAGTCACAACCATCCTTATCAGCTTCTGTCATAGACTCCCTGGGGAGCGCTGCTCAGACTCTGTCCTGGAAGCTTTGCAGTCCCAGGATTACCCGCTGCTTCCACACCCTCCCGGCCCCCTGCTAGCGCTCTGTCAGCCTGGCACCTTCTCCCTGCCCCCCAACTCATTCAGGCCACAGGCCCTGCCCTCACTGTGGGATTTAGTGATAACGCCTGGGAGCAGTGGCCCAGCACAGCCCACGGCAGTGCTCGGTGTGGCTCACAGGGTTTAAAACACGCAATTTGAGCCCTTACTGGAACATGGGAAGATGATTTAAAGCCAGATGTCTTATTTCATAATCCCCGTGTCTCTGAAAGTGGGAGAAACAGACTGGGAGGGCCGTATGTTTCAAGCACAAGGGAGACTGTTTCTCTGTGGAAGTAAAGAACAGGCCCTCACAGTTAACAGGTAACGTAGGGAGTTTGTGCTGAGTCTGTCATGTTGGGCCTGTTATACTCATTTATATGACCGTTGGGTCCCTATTGGCATTTGCATTTACTGCCCATGCTTGTAACTCCCCAGTGTCCCTGTCTTGGTCACGAGCCCTAATTCTGTTGACCTAGAAAGTTCTTTGTGGGAGCTTTCTAGCAGGGCTCTCCCGCAGTGTCCCCACCCTCCAGCCCCTATGTCCTAGTGCTTCTTTTACAATGCAGAACTCCTTGTTGTGCAGACCTGATTGCTCCTCGTTGCTCCAGGATCCGATCGATCCAGTTCCCAGGAGAGCGTATCTGCAGGGCCCTCTGCGGTCTGCAGTCCTGCCCCCAACCAGGCACCCAGCATCCCAGGTGCTGCCCACAAACACATGGAAGAATTCTCAACATCACTAATCATTAGAGAAATGCAAATCAAAACTACAATGAGGTATCACCTCACACTAGTCAGAATGGCCATCACCAAAAAGTCTACAAACAATAAATGCTGGAGAGGGTGTGGAGAATAGGGAACCCTCTTGTACTGTTGTTGGGAATGTAAATTGATACAACCACTATGGAGAACAGTAAGGAGGTTCCTTAAAAAACCAAAAATAGAACTACCACACGACACAGGTGTTCCACTACTGGGCATATACCCTGAAAAAACCATAATTCAAAAAGAGTCATGTACCACAATGTTCATTGCAGCTCTATTTACAATAGCCAGGACATGGAGGCAACCTAAGTGTCCATTGACAGATGAATGAGTAAAGAAGATGTGGCACATATATACAATCAAATATTACTCAGCCATAAAAAGAAATGAAACTGAGTTATTTGTAGTGAGGTGGATGGACCTAGAGTCTGTCATACAGAGTGAAGTAAGTCAGAAAGAGAAAAACAAATATCGTATGCCAACACATATATATGGAATCTTAAAAATAAATGGTTATGAAGAACCTAGGGACAGGACAGGAATAATGATGCAGACGTAGAGAATGGACTTGGGGATGGGGGAAGGGGAAGGGGAAGTTGGGACGAAGTGAGAGAGTGGCATGGACATATATACACTACGAAATGTAAAATAGATAGCTAGTGGGAAGCAGCCGCATAGCACAGGGAGATCAGCTCAGGGCTTTCTGACCACCTAGAGGGGTGGGATAGAGCGGGTGGGAGGGAGATGCAAGAGAGAGGAGATATAGGGATATATGTATATGTATAGCTGATTCACTTTGTTATAAAGCAGAAACTAACACACCATTGTAAAGCAATTATACTCCAATAAAGTTGTTAAAAAAAGTTTCACACAGATAATTTCATATAATCCCATAATAACCCCTTTTCTTCCCCTACCCCTTATATTGACCCTCCCCTTTCCCTCTCCCCACTTGTAACCACTATTTTTTTCTCTGTATCTGTGAGTCTGCTTCATTTTTGTTATATTCACTAGTTTGTTGACAACAGGCTGGCTTCGACACTCATGGTTTCAGATCACACACCTCTTTGAACATACAGCCTTCACAGTCAGCCACAAGGAACCACCCCAAGTCAGGTAGTTGACCAGAGCCCAGAGTCAGCCTCTCTCATGAAGAAACACCTTGGCTTGAGATGAGAGAAAATTTTTCCTTCTCCTGATCCCAGGCCTGCCAGTTTCCTGCCTTGACATTTCTTTCCACAGCAAGCAGCCCACCATTAAACAACAAATAACTTGTGAGCAGTGGCAGTGCCAGCTTAATGAGTCTGGGCATCCACCCCCAGCCCCTTTCTGCACATCACCACCTACCCCTCCTTTGTTACACACTTATGAACATGTTCTAAGTTATTTGCTCCGTGTCTTTTTGAATCACGTTGCCCCTAGAAGCCTCACTCTAGCTCATTTAGACTAGGGTTTTCTGACTCAGACAAGGGCTCTATGCCATGGTTAGGGTTCTTAGATGTCATGGGATTCAGAGGAGTTCTTCTAGAAATTATGAGCTGAAAACTGAATAATGTCATAAGTCTTTTAGAATGACTAAAAAATCAGCCTGCAAAGCAATTTAAGGCCCAACCATACTTACTGACTAGGCCTCGTAATTTTTTAATTTAAATCTTCGGGGTTCACTGAGCTTCCTGAGTGCTGGGCTTAGGTCAGAAAAATATCTAGAGTACCGTCCTATTTGGCAACCGTATTGCATGGCAAGAAGCCACCCAAGGCTTCTAAAAGGGTGAAGCGTTGGTGATACTCAAAGGCCAAGCAGTCATGTCATGTTGAAAGTTGCTCTCTGGTCAGAAAACTGGAGATGTGGAGCGAGTAAGGATTTCTTTGCTTGTCTTTTCTCTTCTAACGTAGTCTCCAGCTGCAAATTATGACACCCTAAAGGAAAACACATGTGGTGATTATTTCGCTGTATATTTACATCAAAGCATCATGTTGTACAACTAAAACTAATCCAATGTTATACGTCATTCATATCTCACAAAAAATAAAACTGGGGAAAAAAGTTTCAAATCTTAAAAATAATTCACACAAATGTGCTAATTGATTATAAATAAAATTTAAAACTCTGTGTTAAGGTAGAGGTTTATTTTTTCTTTTACTTGTCTTCAATTTATGGATAATAATAGTTTATTATTATTTATTTTAACAATATTAATTAACAGTATTATTTATATTTAGTAATAGTATGATATTATTACCCCATAATTACCCCTTAATCTCCTCTGCCTGTTATGTTGTGCTGGGCTATTATAGCCTAGCTGGAAATCCTAGAGATAAATTCTAGACAAAGGATTTATCTCTACTAACTTTTGTTATAAGAATTTGGGCAACTCAGCAAGTCACTGAACCTCTCAATTTCATCTGCCATAAGTATCATATTACTTACTTTTCAAGGTTTCCGGGAAGACGGTGATGTTTGCAGCAGTTTGTATAAGACTTGTCATATGGTATCATGTAAAGTAGTTATTATTTTTATCAATAAACACATACAATCCCATGCACATTTTCCTTTCTCTGTCCCTCTTTTCCTTGTGAAGTGATTGCCTGGACTCATGTCTCTGAGTCCATAGTCACTTAAGTTGTCTGATCATAGACAGGTATAACAAATATCTGAGTAACCTTCATAATTTTCCATTCCTTACCTTTTAACTTTATTGCACTGACTCCATCAGTCTGTAGGCTTACCATATCTGTACAACAGTTCCATCACAATTCACTTGAACAGAGCTGGCTCCTTTAGCTAGCTTAGAAATATCAATTGACCACTAGATGTCAGACTTGCTCAGAAACCACATTTATTTCTTCACAACCGGTTCTTCACAAACGGTTCTTAACAACAGTTTCATGAAGGTCACATTTCCATCAGGAATCAATTTTATTTGAGTTTGCAAGTCTATGTTTCTTGCCAGTATAATTTGTTTTCTTCAAAGATAAAACTTAAGCACAGATTCTGCTATCTTTGCACTCCACGTGATGGAGTGGCTGACACACACTTGTCCATGGACCCAAGTTACACTGAGGAATAAAGACAACTGCAAAGCCCTAAATAAATCAAATGGCAATGAAAGACCAGATTCAGAGAGCGGTCTGATGACAGTGACAGTTAGAAGCTACATCTAAAAGAAAATATCTATTATGATATGAAAGAAAACAGTCATCAAAAAACGTCATCAAAAGACATCAAGCCTTTTGGAATAAAAGGTCTCTTCTTTTTCTTTAATTGCACTGGGATCCTGAACCAGAGCAGTGGGCATGTGAGTTTGCAATCTTGGAGGGGCTGTTTAAAGAACTGGCTCACAGGATAGCCTACATAAGTGCTTAGCGACATTAGTGCTTAGTTCAAAAAGTCATCTAAATGTGGTCTGAACATAACAATAGACATAAGCTATAACAAGACTGATGAGAGAGAAAAAGGAGAGTGAACTATAGAGGAGAGACCTCTGTGGCAAGAATAAATGTACCAAGGCACACAGAACATTATTTTTTATAAATTAAGTTCCTAGGGTCTAAAAGAGTGTATAGCAAGACAAAAAAATAAATTTGATGTGAAATTTATTCATTTTACTTCATTTTCTTCCCTACATAGGCTTATAATCTGTGAATTAAAAATATAACTTACTTTTATTTTTGGACAGTCATACCCAAATTAATAGTCCAGAGCTAACCATTACGCTATGAACCCTCCATAGTACATTTCAAAGCAGCTATACTGTTGTCTCTTAAAAGGCAATATTATTCTGATGATTCTATCTTCATATTTGATCCTTGTTCTCAAAACTCCAGAAAGTAATCCTAGGAAACACTTTTCTTGTGTTCTGATGAAAGAATCTTAAAAAGTATCTATTTCAATTACCTACATTTTCAGGAGAAGGAAATACATACTTGTAGGTAATTAACTGCGCAAGATCCTATGTCTAGTCAGGGCAAGATAATTTTGGGGGTCCCTTTATGTCTTATGAACAGTTTGATCAGACAAGACAAGCATTCTTCAATGTTTTGCAAAGCAGGCAGGAGAGGGAGACTTTCCTGGTATGATATAGCACAATATATCTTAATCACAATGGCCAAGGGGACATCCTCAGAATTTGAAGACAGTTGGCAGACTCAGTTCCCCAAGACCATGCTCTCACTCAAAGGTTAATACCTTCACTGGTGACAAAGGAGGCTCTTAACTTTATACCTTCTCAAAGTCACTCAAGCAAAACTTTGTAGGTTAGTGGAATAAACACAGGGCTTGGGATAGATGGCTTGGGTTAAAATCCTACCTGACTTGTCAATTAGCCTTGAGCTAATTCTCTGAGTGTCAGGCAAGTCAATTGTTAAGGTCAAAACTGCCCATTTAACCTCCTATTATAATGGTCAGAATTAAAGGTAGTTTCCTGAGAATCTGGAAGGGAAAAATAGACCTGAACACAACTCGTGCAGTATAAAACGTGGCAGCATAGATAATTTGGGGAATCACGTTCTGTTTTTTCCAGGACAGTCTCACATTTCAGGTAACAAAATGTATTAAATGAGTAACTTTATGTAAAGTATTATTACACCTCTGTAAGATTTCTTTTGTATGTAGATTAATTTTTATTTATACAAACCTCATTTCCTAAGGGATTTGAAATGGCTTATAAGAGCAAGTCAGTCACAAGTAAAATAAAATTAACTGTATTAGTCAGCATGTATTTGCATATAAACACATTTATATGCTGGAAAAATTTCTGGGTTATGTTTTATTTCTAAAAATATACTCATGATATGTCTAAGAGTAGAAGAACAAAAATGTGCTTTAGTGTTCTGAGGAGGAAATGATTATTTCAGTGAAGATAATCAAGAAGGGCTCCATGGAGCCAGCAGAGCTGGGCCTGCACTAAAAGATGTCAATGGGTGAGTCTTTC
The DNA here is from genome assembly GCF_039906515.1 of Pseudorca crassidens. Taxonomy (NCBI): domain Eukaryota; kingdom Metazoa; phylum Chordata; class Mammalia; order Artiodactyla; family Delphinidae; genus Pseudorca; species Pseudorca crassidens. Next base: position 155,205,487 of record NC_090297.1, read on the forward strand.
AGGGAGCCTGGAGGCATCCTCATAAACACCTGTGGGCCACTTCCCACCACCACCCGCCCCCGCCAGATGGCTGCCTATGGAAAAGGTCTGGGAGCTGCCCTATGTGGATACTATTGTGATTCTTGCTTGTCCTACTTAGATTCTTCCTTAGGGGAGCAGCAATATTAGGATTCCTACATGGCATCTTCATAATGTCAGTGATATAAATGCAGTTATATAAATCCCCCTGCTCTCCTGCCCTTCCCGCCTTTTCCTCCTCTCCCCTTTCCACTTCTCTCTTTCCCTCTCCTCCCCTGCTCTTTCCTTTCATTTTCTTATTTGCTTTTCAGTTTTCAATTTTTTCTTTTCCTTCTTTTACCCCCACACCTACCTCCCCCACACTTTGAGGTTTGATTTGCTAATGACCAACGAAAACAGCAAATACCGGGGAAAGTATAAATGGATCAAAAGTCCTCAAACTAATTATCCATTACTTGAACTAATTACCCTAATGATATATTGAAACATAAAGTGTGTTCAACTCAGCCACTCATAACCTCTTCCCCAAATCTCTGTAAAAGGCTTGTGGAAGATCTGTTTTGCCCATTGGTGGATAAAAATATCATCTCTGATGAGCTTCAAACTGATGCCAAAATGCAAGTTCTCTCCTTGTTTCTTGTTGGAAATGAAGTTACACAGATTTTTACTTTTTTGTGCACTAAGCACTGTTACTGAAAATCCACTAGATTTAGATAATCATATTGGTAGAGTTGAGAGTTTTGTTTATATTTACCTCTTGGCAATCCTACAAACCTCTGCTTCACTATGCACCATTTCCTATGAGACCCTGCAATATTCAGGACAAAGATATGGTTTATCAGTGTCCCAGTCACTTTTGGCTTTTTGTTGTTCTTTTATTAATTTCATAATTATTAATTTAGTTAATTTCATCATTACTAATTTAGTTTGGAATATGCTTTTCATTAACCCTATGCATAATAATGCACATTTAGATCTACAAGATTTCTGACCCTAATTGTCTAATAAATAAACTTTAAACTGGTATACATTGCAGCTCAAAGAGACACTAACCATGATATACCCAAATACTAGGTTGTTGATACAGCTAGTATTTTTAATTCCATTCCCCTACCCATTTACTTAAACAATGACATTTCAATGCTTATATGCTGCTTATGAATTTGAGTTATATAAACAAATTTCAATATTCTGTTAAAGTAACTATAGTCAAATCACGGTATGTTTATTTATTGATTTGCCATCTGTGATGGTTAATTTTAGGTGTCAATTTGATTGGACCACGGAGTGCCCAGATATTTGGTCAAACATTATTTGGGGTGTTTCTGAAAGGATGTTTTTGGATGAGATTAACATTTTAATTGGTAGACTAAGTAAATCAGAAGACCACTCCCTAATATGCCCTCAACCAATCTGTTGAAGGCCTGAATAGAACAAAAAGTCTGACCCTTCCCCAAGTAAGAGAATTCTTTCCTGACTGAATACCAGCCACCAGCACACCATATTCCCCCTGTCTTCAAACTTGAACTGAAACATCAACTGAAACATTTGTTATTCTTGAGTCTCGAGCCTGCTGGCCTTCACACTGGAACTAAACCATCACCTCTTCTGGGTCTCCAGCTTGCTGATGTACCCTGTAGGTCTTGGGATTAGCCACTACCCTCCACCAATTCCTTATAATCTCTCTCTCTCTCTCTTCCCATATATATGTGTATATATATATATATATATGTACACATAAGATGATAGACAGATAGATAGATAGATGATAGATAGATAGATAGATCTCCTATTGGTTCTATTTCTCTGGAGAACTAATACACCATCCAACATTTAGTTTTCCTTCTTAACAGCATCCCAGTCTCCCTCCTTGGGAATTATTTCCCTCACAATGCATACACATTACATACACAATGTTTCACAGTGGGACTTTAGGTGCCTGCAATTCTATTAACAAGAATAAGCTGGATACCTTATTCACTAGACAATAATAAAGATAAAAATTGACAAGATGATAAAGATAATATTGACAAGATTAATAATCATGCCTACAAAGCCCTTACTCTGTGCCAGATCCTGCTCTGATTGTATTATGTGTATAAACTCTTTTAATCACACAGCAACTCTTATGTCCATTTCACAGACAATGAAAGTGAGGTACAGAAATTGAGATGGAAACTGGTGGAACCTGGATTTGAGCCATAGACATTCTGACTCCAGAGACTATGAAGAGCCAGATAAAAGGTTTGGATTTTTACTCAGGAGGCAACTAAAAGCCAGCAAGAGGTTTTTCTTAGTAAAGTCATATAGTCAGATCAGGTGTTTCAAGTCTCCCATCCACACTTATTCGGCTATGTCAATCAGAGGAGATGACCCAGAAGCAGTATGGGGAGCCCAGCTGGGGAAGAGTTGGGGAAGCCTTGACTGATTGGTACAAGAGCTTCAACTGGGCCACTCACTCCAGGGGATTTATCTCTTTATTTCCAAAAAACACTAATCCGAGCCTATTATACCAAATAAGTACTTCTTCTCAGTAGCCCCCAAATTGTCACCCAGAAATCTTGTGACTTCCACTCAAGCAATTGGAAATTTTCCACCAGGATCATGACTCAGAGAGGCAGAGATTTGGAAAATGCCTAGAGTTCTCTCCTTGTCCTGTGGGCCCAAGCAGCATGGCCAAGGTTCCCACTTCCAGGTATTTCATTTCCAAGCCTGATGCTCCAGCTTCCCACCAGCTTGTGTAAGTCCCAACAGGCCTCCAGAACCTCCTTTTTTAGCTAGTTAACTAAACTGGCTTTCTGTTGTTTGCAAATGAAGAATCTGAACTGATGTTCTAAGTTACTTGAAATTTTAGGACATTGTTTAAATATAACAATGAATGTTAGTTCATATTATTTCATGCACATTACTAAGTGATTCATATATATATATATATATATATATAGCTGTGTTTTATCTGTTTTAGACAGAAAATTACTCTATCAACCTCGATTTCAGCTAGCATAATGGGGGAGATGTTCCCTCCCAATACTCCCCAATATTCCAAAATTCCTGTCTACTGAAGTGAACAGAAATTAAATTTTATTGTCAAAGTATATTTAAATTGTGTTTCCTCCATCAGTTTAGAAAGTAAAACTCTCAAAAGTCTGGATCATCTAATGAAGAGATATATCATTAACATGGGTAAGTAATGATAATAATATAACTACCCATTCCTTACAGCATTTTAATGTGTCCTGATATTCTAACACTAGTATAGTGTAAAAAGGGACAGAAAGAATTTCCATATTCTAACTTTTCAATATTCCATAATAGGCTGTATTTTAACATTCAAGTGGATGAGATTAAGATGTACTTTTTTTTTTTTTTTTTTGCGATACGCGGGCCTCTCACTGCTGTGGCCTCTCCCGTTGCGGAGCACAGGCTCCGGACGCACAGGCTCAGCGGCCATGGCTCACGGGCCCAGCCGCTCTGCGGCATGTGGGATCTTCCCGGACCGGGATACGAACCCGTGTCCCTTGCATCGGCAGGCGGACTCTCAACCACTGCACCACCAGGGAAGCCCTAGGATGTACTTTTAAAGATGAAACTGTTCTAGTACAATGTTTTGCTAAGAACACTCAAAATCCTGGGCTCTAAACATTTTTCCTGTTGCCCAAGATGCCACAAATAGCAAGTGACAGATCCAAAGACTCTAAGACATACTTTTTTTTGCACATTTTACTTCTCTGAAACTGGGATATATCTTATAATCAACAGCATCCCGCAGTCACTGTCTCATGTCTTAGCTGTTACTACATATGTATGCAGCCCTTGGTTGCTATTTCTGGTGCAGGACTGGGCAACTATAGCCTTCAATACTTTCGCCAACAGACCATTTAAGGACCATTTGAGGAAGGAATAATCGATTTGGTTGTTGTCTGAAAAAACTTCCACTGACATCTTCTGGTAAGATCAAGAAAAGGCCAGCATCAAAATGTACGGCAGGTTGCTCCTGATGTAGTCCTCTCCTAAGAAGTCCTACACCACTGTTCTCTTGATGACACAGATGAAAATACTTTGTGGAAGGATGAGGGTATCAATAACTGGGATGCAAAGTCATTCTGAATAACCAGATTCTGAATGAGAAGAAACTTTTGGAATCCTTTAACAATATATTTATCTCATATTTTTTCTCTTTATGGATATACAAGAGTGATATATGACTGAATGTTTGAATAAGTTCTTAAAAAACTCTTTCAATAAGTTTAAAATAAAATTCTTAGTGGTACAAAAGCATTGTGTTGGTTTAATTGACAGTGGTTTGTGGACTATTTTTTCCCCTTTTATAGTGATACATAATATAATTGTTCATTTTATAATTGGTGAATCTTTAAAGTAATGAAATATAGTAGTGTTCCAACAAGTCAATCTATTCTTCATCATACCAAACTGCTGCACCCTATTTTTATATTTTACATTTTATATGTATGTATTTTTATTTTATATATTTTTTGCCTTAAAAGAAAACTGGGGATCAGAATACAAGATCCAGATTAGCATATTAAACAAATGACTAAAGTATATATTATGAACCCATGAACAATTAATCTTACACATTTAAATGCAGATCAAGATTACTTAGAGATTTTTTTACTTATTAGCCAGGGCTAGGTTTCAGCAAGCCACTGAGTCTGGCAGACATGAATGAGTATGTAGGATTGCTTTCAATGGATGTAAAGAAGGCTTGTATACTTGGAAGTTACAGTTCGCTTTAGATCCTAAGAAGAAGGGAGCACAGACATACTCTCAACACTTGACTGTTTCATTTTAAAGGCATATAGGACTTCTGCAGCTCATCAGTAGGTTTAAAATACTTCCATCCAACTTTTCTATATTCCAGGTACTCTGCTTATTGTTGGATGGATAAGGGCAGGTTATAAGCACTCCAAATAGAGAGACAGGTACTCAAAATAAATAACACTGATATAATCTGTCTCTGGTGCTAAGATGAAAGAATGCACAGGATTCATGGGGAAGGATCCCCAAGGGCAAAAATATGTGGGAACTTGCTTAGTTTAAAACAAACAAGAAAAACCAGTTTGGGAAGGCTTATATTATTCTCTGCTTCCCCTTAATGGGTCTTACAGATTCTAACAAAAACATTAGAATAATTAATGTTAACTAAGTTGATTAACAGGAAAAAAACTGTGAGGAAAGTCTAGAGATTTTTCCCAACAAGGTAGAAATTTTAAAGGGACTTATCCCAAATGGATAAAGAAATCTTTAGATGGTTATTTAAAATGGGATAAGCAAAACAGACATGAGATTAAAACACAAGGTTTTGATATAACACTACCTAAGGTTAAATGGACCAGAAGGGATCCCCTACTGGTCCCCAACATTAAAGGCCGAACAAATCCACTCTATTTACCCCAGTTTAAAACCTATCTATCTATCTATCTATTTATCTATCTATATCAATTGATCAATAGATAGATAGATAGATAGATTTAAAGGGCTGAAAAAATTACACTGAGATACCTGACCAATAATTACTAATTACTAATAAAAAAACAACTAATAAAAAACAACAGGTCAATTAATCAAGATTGACAAAAGGACCTGAGTTCCTTGGCTCAACCCCTCTCTGGGGATCCCAGAGCCTTTTATTTAAAAATAGATAAACTGGACAGGGAATAAAAAGAAAAACTTCTAGGACTCCTCCTGTAAGATCAAAACTTGTTGACTGAGTCCTAATGAAAACTAAAGTCAAAGGTATAAAAGTTGATAGGATCAAGATAAAGTTTACAAAAATTTATGTGTGTGTGTGTGTGTGTGTGTGTGTGTATATATATATGTATATGGGCTTTTTATGAGATGGTTACATCTCTTTTGATTATTTATATTGTGAGATAAGCATGTTTCATGGGGAAATGCTTGCCTTACATGGTATTATAAGATAAGGCATATAAATATGTCCCTCAGAAAATATTAATTACCCATACCAAAGAAAACCAATAGGGTTACCTGAACCGTACAATATAAAGTAAAACTGGAAACTAATATTCAGGGGTTAATAACAATAAAATTAGTGATTTTGCTTCAGGTTTAACTTGTGAACTCAGAAAGAGGTTCTTTGTTGAATGCCTTATACAAATTTTGAAGGCATGATAAGTTAAACCCTGAAGTTCTAGAACACTTAACTTTCAGTTTAGTTAGAAATATTCTCACCAATATAGAAAATATAGTTGGGCAAATCAATCTTTTAATATCATTTAGGTGACAGACCAGTTCTTTGGGAGAGCTAAAAACAACTGTTTTTGTCTTGCATATCTCTACAAATCAGAAATACAAACTAGCTACAAGGATCTGAGACTGAGCCTAATTTCTTAATCAGGTAAAACCTGAAACCAAGGGGGGAAAAAGTGGCAGCTTTAAACTCAAACTGCTGGGAAGCCTCCCTCAGCTGAAAATCTAGTGTCCTTAGAATTTTATCAAGGACAAATACAAATCTTAAAAGTCTTTTCCACAAATACTAAAGCCTTAGTCAGCTTTAATTTATCCCAACGGTTATATATAAACTAGTAAGTTTATATTGTAATACATGATTCATAACTTTTTTTTTAAGAGAAGCCTTGAGATCTCTAGTTTTCTCTGTTTATATGTCTGTGTATACTTTATACATATGAGATGTCTCTATCTCTGGAAAATATTATCAAAATTAAATTTATAAAAGAGCTCTATTTAATTGACTTAACAGTAAGTGCTTACAAACTGAATATTTCTAAATATAAAAAAACCCAACCCAAATGACTTTCAGGTTCACTTGAACTGGGAAATATTCAATATTAAATTGACATCTGGTATTAAGGTTAGTTCAAGTTTGTTGAACTAATTTATACACGTCTTTAGAGTCATCAACATTAAGTATAATACTTTTATTGTACCTCAGTTTAATAGAAGTCAAATAAGATCTTGTTACATCTGTTGCAAATTTGTCAGCAAGAAAAATAAATAACTTGGTATGATGAAATTCTTATAAGTAAATGGAATGCAAATGAGATAAGAGCTTTTGGGTGAACTCCTTAAAAACAATTATATTTTTTAAAATGTCTACTTAAAATTACCTCTCCAGTTATGTTAACTGGAAATTCTAGAGTTGTGCTAAATTAAGTTAAATGATGGAAGTTTATTGAATAGCTAGGTCATTTCCAAAGAAAATAAGATGCTAGAACATTAAATTGCTAAACAGGTCTAAATTTACTTACTTATGAGAGGGAAACTAAAGATGTTTCCGTTTATTAGACATGTCTTGTACCACATTGAATCAATTGTTATATGTTTCATGAGGCTATGGGATATTCCAATCAGGAAATTCTGGTATGACAGACAGTTCACAATCACTTACTGATTGTCAGTTTTTGCTAGGGATTAAGTTGTTTTCTTTTTTAATAATTTTATTTATTTTTGGGTGTGTTGGGTCTTCGTTGCTGGGCACAGGCTTTCTCTAGTTGCAGTGAGCAGGGGCTACTCTTCATTGTGGTACATGGGCTTTTCATTGCGGTGGCTTCTCTTGTTGCTGAGCAGGGGCTCTAGGCACACGGGCTTCAGCAGTTGCAGCACACAGGCTCAGTAGTTGTGGTGCATGGGCTTAGTTGCTCCACAGCATGTGGGATCTTCCTAGACCAGGGATCGAACCCATGTCCCCTGCATTGGCAGGCAGATTCTTAACCACGGTGCACCATGGAAGTCCCGGGATTAAGTTTTTTAAAGGTTAAATTTGTAATATGTAATTAAAGCTACTAGGAATAATAAAGGAAATCTTTCAGTACGCAAGAAAAGTAGAATGTGTGTTTTCAGCAAAAGAACGTATGAGGAGTAGCAATATATTTTGTTAAGGGGAAAAGATTAATTTTGTCTTAGAGCTGGTTGTTTTTGGATGGAAACATAAGGCACAAACTAATATGGAGACATATTATGAGAGGTTGCAGAAAAGGATGAGATGAGATGAGAGGTTGCAGAAAAGGAACCCCAAGAAAAGAGTTTGATGCATGATCAGGATTAGCTAAATTTAGATTGAATTTAATTAAGTAAATGAATTTTGTTGTTAAAAGTAAGCTAGTACAAGACTGGAGTTTGATTTTCTCTCTGTTAAGAGAACAAATTTTCTTGGAGGTCTGCTTTTTCTTTGTTTTGTTTTTGTGGTACGCGGGCCTCTCACTGTTGTGGCCTCTCCCGTTGCAGAGCACAGGCTCTGGACATGCAGGCTCAGCGGCCATGGCTCATGGGCCTAGCCACTCCACAGCATGTAGGATCTTCCCGGACCGGGCCACGAACCCACGTCCCCTGCATCGGCAGGCGGACTCTCAACCACTGCGCCACCAGGGAATCCCTCAGAGAGTAATATTAAACCAAGTAGGCTTATTTGGTAGGTTAAATTACTAAAGAAACATTATTAAGCGGTTGGCCATAAACCTTAGGTCGTATTGTATGAATAAATGTCATGAATATAGATATTCCAAACTTTATATAGAATTCCTGAAAGTCTGATATGTCCTGGTATAATGTTATTGGTTCTAATTCTAGTTATTATCTTAAAGTGTTATATGTCACAGAAAAGTCCAAGTTTCTTGCCAACTGCATTGTAATCAAATCTTTAACCATGCCATTTTAAGTTTTGTCCTTTATAGACAATCATTATTTTGCACTGATGCTTTTATAAAATGGAGATCTTCAACAAAATTCATAAAAGGACTTTTTTGACAGATACAAGTTTCTGATAATTTTTAGATCATATCACTTAAATAGGGAAAGTGATGACTTCATCCAAATCAACAGGAATTAATTAATTATGTGGAATGAGGAACTGATAAATATGATTTATAACTTTATGACTTCTTTTGAAATATACTGGCTTTTAATCTCTGTTTTCCAGAAACCTTTCTTCTTATGCTATGAAGTGCAACAAGTTGATAAAATATACCTTTGTAAACAAAGATGAAACATGCATCTTTTCTCTCTATCTGATCCTTTCAGAATTTGGCTTCTCCAGCTGGCTGTCTGGTGTACTTGATGATTTATTGCAACTAGATTACAACTAGTTATACTAATCATTGTTTTAATTTGTTCTTTATTTCCAAATTACTTATACTTTGTGTCTCCCTGCTACACTGTGACTTTGTCAATGTTATTAGTTGTATTACTTATATCCTGTCTATTTTGTAGGATCCTTTTTTTTTTTTTTTTTTTTTTTTGCGGTACGTGGGCCTCTCATTGTTGTGGCCTCTCCCGTTGTGGAGCACAGGCTCCGGACGCGCAGGCTCAGCAGCCATGGCTCACGGGCCCAGCCGCTCCGTGGCATGTGGGATCTTCCCGGACCGGGGCACAAACCTGTGTCCCCTGCATCAGCAGGCAGACTCTCAACCACTGTGCCACCAGGGAAGCCCTATTTTATAGGATTCTTGTCTCTTACATTACCCAAAGTGTAACCTGGCCTCCAACAAAATTAATGATAGCTAAACATCTTGAGGAAATAGATTAAATTCATAACTACACATAGAATAATTGTAATAGTGTGATAGGTATGGGAAGAAGCAACAAGGGAAAACATTTTCTGGATCATAAAAAAGTAGTAAGACAGGGGATTCACAGAATTTTAAATTATCAACAGGGCTTATCCAGAAATTAGCACGCTGAGTGGCATATCAACAGAATCTTTGCCTGATTTAGGAATGAGCCTTCCTAGCAACATGGTACAAAATTGGTCATGAAATGTCTCCCAAACGTTGGTTGAATTTATGACCAAAGGGAGGGACTATCAATGAAAAAAAATGTTGCCTGCCATATCAGTAAACAAAGGATGTTGCAGCCATCAAGTCATCACATTACAGCTGCCCTGACAATAAGACTTGAGGGAACTCAGGATAGAAACAGGATGCCAGCTATCTAGCAGTCAACCACTGCAGCCACCCCCAACAGTGCACCCTGAGGAGCCTCACCATGAGAAAGCATAGGATACTGGCCCCAGATAGCTGAGGTACATATCAAAGGAATGATTCCAGTGAGCCCAGACTCTTGCATCTTCCCATACACAGAAAGTGCTAAATTCCTTAACTTGAGATATCTGATTTTCTTTAATTAACAGTAATCTTTTAAAGTCCTGACTACCTGGTCTTTGTTGCAAAAACTCCTATGTATCCTGGCTCCTCTACCTCTTCAGAGCCATCTCTCAGAGTTATCTGAGATGCTGTGTCTTGGGCTTAAGTCCTCAGTTTTGTTCACCGAATAAAAACATAGTTCTCAGCTTATAGGTTGTGAATTTTTTTCATTTGACAATACACATACAAGTGAGTTCCCACCTACTTAATTGGTATCATTCATGCAACAATTATCTACTAAGCGTATACCATGGGCCAGATACAGTGTTACTGCTGTAGGAGGAGACCTATCTGATTTGGTGAAGAACATGGGCTTTGCAGTCAGACACTCTTGACTTTGAATTCCAGATTCTACCAACTGCTAGCTGTGAAGATGGATTTACCAAGTAGCTAATAAAACTAACAATATTTTCTCCCAATCTGTGACTTTTCATTCTCTTAACAGTTTCTTCTGAAGAACAAAACTTTAAAATTTTGATGAGATCTAATTTATTAATTAATTTCTCTTTTTATGGATCATGTTTTTGGTGTCATATCTTAGAAATCTTTGACTAACTCAAAGTCACAAAAATTTTCCCATATGTTTAGTTATAGAAGTTTTATTGTGTTAGTTTTATATTTAGGTTTATGACCACTTTGAGTTAATTTTTGTGTATGGAATGAAGTTCAATTTTTTCCCTATGGATATCTAATTGTACCAGCATCATTTGTTGAAAAGATGATCTTTTCTCCACTGAATTATCTTGTTACCTTTGTCAAAAAATCACTTGTCAATATATGTGAGTTGATTTTTTCCAATCCATGGACAGAATGTACTTCACCATTAAATTAGGTCTTCCTTAACTTCCCTCAGTAATGCTTGAAGTTTCAATGTACTGATCTTTCAAACATCTTGTTAAATTTATCCCTAAGTATTTCATGTTTATGATGCCATTGCAAATAGTATTTTTTAAGTTTAATTTCTGATTGTTTGTTGCTACTATATAGAAACACAATTGATTTATTATTACATCTTTATTGAGATATAATTCACACATCATAACATTTATCCTTTTAAATTGTACAAATTAGTGGTTTTTAGAATATTAACAGAGTTGTACACCCATTACTACTATCTAATTTTAAAACATTTCATCACTCAGAAAAGAAACAAATTACTGGTCACTCAATATTCCCCCTTTCCTCTAGCCCATGGCAACCAGTAATCTAATTTCTGTCTCTATGTATTTTTTAATTTTGGATATTTCTTCCTCTATTTGGTGAGATAATATCTCATATTCTCCTCTAATTGTTTAGACCTGATCTCCTTTCATTGTTGGCCATATTTATAATAGCTGATTTAAAATCTTTGTTCAATAAATTCAACATCTGGGCTTCTGCAGGAACAGTTTTTATTGATTGCTTTTTTCCCCCTGAGTATGGGCCATACTTTCCTGCCTGGGTGCACTTCTTGTAATTTGTTGGTGAAAACTGTACATTTTAGATAATACAATGTGGTAATTCTAGAAATTAGATTGGTGCCACCCTCCCTTCCCCAAATGTTTGTTATTGTTTGTTCTTGTCATTGTTTCTGCTCTTTGTTTCAAGACTTCCCTGGACTAATCCTGTTAAGTCTAATTTTTGTCATGTGCAGTCACTTAATTGTCTGCTCAGGTACCTTAGTGGTCAGCTAAAAATTAGACAGAGATTCTTTAAATACCTTGAATCAATAAACTTCCAAACATTCACTGAGAGGCTCTGTATGTAAATTGCTCATATTTTCAATACTCCAGCAGGGAGTTTACAATTCTTCCTTTGCCTTCACTTCCTGTTTTCACAGAGGCTTAAGATTAGTCAAAGGTGAAAGAGTAGGGCCTTCTCAGGGTTTTCTTGGTCATATGCCCAGAACTGTACCTGTGTATGACCTTCTAGATTCCTTGGAATATATCATAGCTTTATCATTCCTCAGTTTTTCCTTTTATGTTTTTAAGTCAGCCTCCTATAATCCCCAACTGGTATCATTGCCTCAGGTAGCTGTGATGTTAAATAATTGCTACTGATTGTTTTTTCAGCCAACACCCTAGTGATAGGGCTCTTCTCACAGTGCAAGTTCTAAGTCAGGTCAAATGAAGAGAAGACCTGAGAATAGAGCTTTTCAGGAAGCTGCCAGACAGATCCAAGAGTGATGAATCTTTTGGGATGGGGCTGTTGTGAAGATCTAAACACACTTTCTTCTGTCTGCTGGCTGTGAGGTTGATGGCTTTCACTGTAGTTGTGAGGCTTTTGGCTTTCAAAGTGACCGTGAAGCTAGGGAAAGGGGGATGGGAAAAAGATGAGTTAAAACACCAAAGACTCACTGTTCTTACCAAAATTCATCTGGCTTTCTTGAATAAATGCTTTTCCAATTATTACAAGCCTTTAGTTAATTTCTAGATTTCTGAAAAAAATTGATTTTGATCATTTTTGCTAGCATTCTCATTGCTTTTATGGAGGATCAGACTTCTGGAAGTCTTTACCATTCTGAAAATGCTTTCAATTCAATTGGTTTTTATGTATAGATCTTTTATCTATAAATTCACTTACCAGTACCAGTCAATTTTTTTGTAGATTCAATTGCTCCAAAAGGACCAATTAATTTCAGCTTCTGACAGATCTTGTTAGCTTCTTCTTGTCCTCTGGGGAGAAAAGTTTCAGGGTAACGAGAGAGACTGGAAGTCTTGGCAGACATTACTTTGGCTCAAAAACAAGGACCAGGGCTCCTCCTCTCCTTTCTATATACCTGTGATAAGCTCATATGGGCATATCCTCTTCTCAGGAAATAAGAGCTTCGTTGTTTCTGTTTTATCTACTGTGGGAAGTAATCTGAGGTCTTAGAGCCTGGCTAGAGAAGAAATCCCAGAGTCTGCTTTGCAGACCCAACTCTCCCTATAGCCATGTGGAGTATGTAAGTCCCATGGTTTGGGTTTGGACTTAGATTGTCTGTACTCTAACTTGGGACTTTAGCCATTTTCTCTACTCTATCATTCTTCTGAAAACTGTGATTCTAGAGAGTTGATAGGAGCTTCTTCTTGTATTAGTCATTAATTCTTAACAGAAAGCTTTCCATTTGCATATATGCAATCTATGTTTTTCAAAGCTCTGGAGGGGAGAATGAGTCTTGTGATGAAACTTCTTTGGGAGCTTAGGAAGCTAAGGTGAAAAAAATCCAGTTATTAATATTTCTCTGAATCAATTGTGTCACATTTAATCTTACAGTGGCCTGAATGATAGAGAGGCATGTAGTCAGGTTTTAAATTTGTGATACCCTCATGTGTGGTCACAGAAGAAAATTTTGGACCTAGGAGTTAAAGGCTGAACTTCTACTTCATCTTTAAATAGTTGAGCCTTTCCACTTGTACTTGCTTCAGGTCAGAACCTCAAAAGAACCTATGTAATGAAAACAGTCAGTGAACTTGAGATGGGAATAAGCCTCTCTGAGACAGACAAGACCAAGTAAGCCACAGATTGGTTAGTATGGATGATGCAGCTTGTCTTTCTCCTTGAGGCATCTTTGATAGTGGAGACTATGGATCAGAGCTTTGAATCTTGAAGTCATCTTAAAGTCAGCAAATTGATAAAGTTCTGTTCATGCTGAGGGCATGCAGCAATTCATGTGCATCAGGCGATTTAATGGTTCTCATTTTCTGACAAGATTAGAAACCTGTTCTTAAATAAATGGTGGGTGTTAATGATAGATACAAGGGGAAAATGAAGTCTTTCTAAATACAGTATAGAAAGAATATGTATTTTTTCTCCCTTGTAGATTTCATATTAGTAAGACCTAAGAAGCCCATAAGAGAATTTCCAGCACATATTCTCCCAGCAAGCATCACATCTTCTAGTCTCTGTTCAATTTATTTTGTTGCCTGGATATCATATATTATATACACTTCTGGCCTTTATTTTTCTCAAGTTTTGAAAAAGTACACAAGTTATATATGAACATATGATCATTTCTTTAAAAATTACAATGTTATGTTTAGAAATAAACTTCCATTTTGACCTTGACCTCTATCATGACCCATATTGACTAAATCTCCAAGAAGACAATTATTTTTATCGGAGTTCTCTTACGTACATTTAGACACACGCACACACACAAATATTATTGTTCTGAGCATTTTTTTTGTTTTTTTTTTTTGCGGTACGCGGGCCTCTCACCGCCGCAGCCTCTCCCGCTGTGGAGCACAGGCTCCGGATGCGCAGGCTCAGCGGTCATGGCTCATGGGCTCAGCCGCTCCGTGACACGCGGGACCCTCCAGGACCGGGGCACGAACCTGCGTCCCCCGCATCGGCAGGCGGACCCCCAACCACTGCGCCACCAGGGAAGCCCCTGAGTTTTTAAAACATTAAATAGTTGTACATATTATTTAAGAGCTTACTTGTTTATTCAACCATATTTTTGAGAGCTATCTATATTGATAAATACAAATATAATTCATGCTCATAACAACTAAATAATAATCCATGATATTTCATTTCACTTCATTTCATTCCCCTATTGCATCATGTGCATACTTTCTTTTACTTTTCTATAATTAAGCGGGTGCAGTACTTACCTTTGTATCTATCTCCTTGTCCATATATATTTATTTAACCCAGAGACCTGAAAGTAGAATTGTGGAGAAATTGGGTATGTACATTTTCATATTTAATAGATGCATCAAATTCCCTTCCAGAATGGTTGTAATTATTTTTACTCTCATCAGTGATGTGTCTGAGAACTTGTTTTTCATACAGTCATCAATATGCAGTACTGTTAGATCCTAAAATTTTGGCCTGATAGATGAAAAATAATGTCATGATTTTAATTTACACTTTCCTAATAATGGGTGATTTTTACCATCTTTTCATATGTTTGTTTTCTATTTGGATTCCACAAATTGTCTATTGATGCATTTTGCACACATTTTCTGTTGTCTTCTTAAATTTTGGAGTTCTCTTGGTTACATAGCTTTAAAAATAATTCTTGGTTTTATGTGTTCTACTTATATGTTGTTTGTCTTATCCTTGTAAATGTTATTTCTCATTAAGAAGAAGTTTAAAATTCTGATTATAGCCACATTTGTTAATGTTTTTCTGTTCTATGTGTGTTATTGGGATAATTTAATTAATATCTTTCTAACCTAAGGTCATAAAGTTAGTCTTCTTTTTGACTCAAATAGTTCAGTTTTAAAAATATTTATGTTTCTGATCCATCTGGACTTTATTTTGTATTTCACGATTTTATTATTTACACAGAGATATGTAATTGTTTCAGCAAGATGTGTTAAATAGTCCAAATTCTCCCCCACTGATTCATGATGCCTCCCCATCATACAATTATTCTGTGTATGCTTCTAAGGGGGCTCTTTTCTATTGCATTTATCTATAGATTTATTCCTGGGCCAATTTCACTATTCTAAAATTACTATAACTTTATAGAATTTCTTGCTAAATTGTAGATTAAGTGGTCTTACCTTGTTCATTTTATTTTTTGCCTCATTTATTCTTTTGCCTCATTTATGCTTCTGTATAAATTTATAATTAATTTGAAAAGTTCCACAAATAGTTCTATTTACATTTGATTGAGACTGCACTGAAATTCTAAATTATTTGAAAAAATCGATATGTGTGTAATATTATTGAAAATTCTCATTCTCCATTTTTTAGATGTTTTATGTTCTTCAACAAAATGTATTATTTTCTTTATGAGGTTCATCCACTTTGTTAAAATTATTCTTAACTGCTTTTTATTTAAAAATCATTTTGAATGGAGTATTTCACCTAATTTTTTCTTATTAGTCATTACTCTTATTTAGAATATGTTGTGTTTCACATGTGGATCCTTCCATCAGCAATGTATCTAACATACATATGAGAAACTTGCTGAAATCTATTATGATAGTTTGTTCATCGACATTTTTGAATGTTCTTATGCTTACAATCTTATGCTAACCCTATATTGTATTTCTACTTTCTTTTTTCTCTGAGGATAATCCACCTTCTTGTGAACTTAGTTATGCATTTAAAATAATTTTTTAAAATGTTGTCCAGTATTTTTAGGTGCTCCATTATAGGAGAGTTTGGTATTATATGGCCTACCTGAATGCTCTAAATTATATTCTAGAAATTTATCCACTTCATCCAGGTATTAGAGTAAAGTTACTCAGGCATTTCCCATATTTTTCTAAAAGTGAAATAAAACATTTATCTCTATTTGAAACAATTATCTTTAAACTTTTTCTTTTTCTTTTTGAAGCAAACTTCAAACTGTTGCAAATAAGTACAAAATATTTTCCCCCACAAGAATAATTTGATAGTAAGGTACTGACATAAGGCCCCAACACCGCCAAATCCTTATTTATTTATTTTTTATTGGAGTTAATAATTTCTGCTGTACAATGAAGTGAATCAGTTATATGTATACCTATATCCCCTCCCTCTTGGACCTCCCTTCCATGCCCCGCCCCCATCCCATGCATCTAGGTCATCACAGAGCACCGAGCTGTGCTTCCTGTGCTTTATAACATGTTCCCTCTAGCTGTTTTATGCGTGGTAGTGTATATATGTCAGTCTTAATCTCCCAATTTGTCCGACCCTCCCCTTCCCCCACTGTGTCCACATGTCCATTGTCTACATCTACATCTCTATTCCTGCCCTGCAAATAGGTTCATCTGTATCATTTTTCTAGATTCCACATATATACATTAATATACGATATTTGTTTTTCTCTTTCTGGCTTCACTCAGTATGACAGACTCTAGGTCCACCCACATCTCTACAAATGACCCAATTTCATTCTTTTTATGGCTGAGTAATATTCCATTGTATATATGTACCACATCTTCTTTATCCATTCATCTGTCAATGGACATTTAGGTTGTTTCCATGTCCTGGCTATTGTAAATAGTGCTGCAATGAACATTGGGGTACATGTGTCCTTTTGAATTATGCTTTTCTCAGGGTATATGCCCAGCAGTGGGATTGCTAGGTCATACGGTAGTTCTAATTTTAGTTTTTCAAGGAACCTCCATACTATTCTCCACAGTGGCTGTAGCAATTTACATTCCCACCAACAGTGCAAGAGGGTTTCCTTTTCTCCAAACCCTCTCCAGCATTTACTGTTTGTAGATTTTTTGATGATGGCCATTCTAACCAGTGCGAGGTAATAGCTCACTGTAGTTTTGATTTGCATTTCTCTAATAATTAGTGATGTTGAGCATCTTTTCATGTGCCTCTTGACCATCTGTATGTCTTCTTTGGTGAAATGTCTATTTAGGTCTTCTGCCCATTTTTAGTTGGGTTGTTTGTTTTTTTGATATTGAGCTCCATGAGCTGTTTGCATATTTTGGAGATTAATACTTTGTTGCTTCATTTGCAAATATTTTCTCCCATTCTGAGGGTTGTCTTTTCATATTGTTTATGGTTTCCTTTGCTGTGTAAAAGCTTTTAAGTTTCATTAGGTGCCATTTGTTTATTTTTGTTTTTATTTTCATTACTCTAGCAGGTGGGTCAAAAAAGGTCTTGCTGTGATTTATGTTGAAAAATGTTCTGCCTATGTTTTTCTCTAAAAGTTTTATAGTGTCTGGCCTTACATTTAGGTCTTTAATCCATTTTGACTGTATTTTTATTTATGGTGTCAGGGAGTGTTCTAATTGCATTCTTTTACATGTAGCTGTCCAGTTTTCCCAGCACCACTTATTGAAGGAAGAGGCTGTCTTTGCTCCACTGTGTGTTCTTGTCTCCTTGTCATAAATTAGGTGACCATATGTGCATGGGTTTATCTCTGGGCTTTCTAACCTCTACCATTTATCTATATTGCTGTTTTTGTGCCAGTACCATACTGTTTTGATTACTGTAGCTTTGTAATATAGTTTGAAGTCAGGGAGCCTGATTCCACCAGCTCTATTTTTCTTTCTCACGATATCTTTAGCTATTCAGGGCCCTTTGTGTTTCCATACAAATTGTAAAATTTTTTGTTCTAATTCTGTGAAGAATGTCACTGGTAATTTGATAGGGATTGCATTGAATCTGTAGATTGCTTTGGGTAGTAGAGTCATTTTCACAATATTGATTCTTCCAGTCCAAGAACATGGGATATCTTTCCATCTGTTTTTGTCACCTTTGATTTCTTTCATCAGTATCTTATAGTTTTCTGGGTTCAGGTCTTTTGCCTCCTTGCGTAGGTTTATTTCTAGGTATTTTATTCTTTTTGATGGGATGATAAATGGGATTGTTTCCTTAATTTCTGTTTCTGATCTTTTTTTTAGTGAATAGGAATGCAAGAGATTTCTG
Source organism: Pseudorca crassidens (assembly GCF_039906515.1). Lineage (NCBI taxonomy): Eukaryota > Metazoa > Chordata > Mammalia > Artiodactyla > Delphinidae > Pseudorca > Pseudorca crassidens. The sequence goes on from NC_090297.1 coordinate 155,223,939, forward strand.
TGTGTTAATTTTGTATCTTGCAACTTTACCAAATTAATTGATGAGCTCTAGTAGTTTCTGGTAATATCTTTAGGATTTTCTTTTTATAGTATCATGTAATCTGCAAACAGTGACAGTTTTATATCTTCTTTTCCAATTTGGATTCCATTTATTTCTTTTCTTCACTGATTGCCTTGGCTAGGACTTCCAAATCCATGTTAAATAAAACTGGTGAGAGTGGACCTCCTTGTTTTGTTCCTGATCTTAGAGGAAATGCTTTCAGTTTTTCACCATTGAGAATGATGTTAGCTGTGGGTTTGTCATATATGGCCTTTATTATGTTGAAGTATGTTTCCTCTACGCTCACTTTCTGAAGAGTTTTTATCATAAATTGGTGTTGAATTTTGTCAAAAGCTTTTTCTTCATCTATTGAGATGATCATATGGTTTTTATTCCTTAATTCTTTTGTTAATATAGTGTATCACATTGATTGATTTGCATATATTGAAGAATCCTGGGACTTCCCTAGTGGTGCAGTTGTTAAGAATCCACCTGCTAATGCACAGGACACAGGTTCAAGCCCTGGTTCAGGAAGATCCCACATGCTGTGAAGCAACTACCCCATGTGCCACAACTACTGAGCCTGTACTCTAGAGCCTGTGAGCCACAACTACTGAGCCTGCGTGCCACAACTACTGAGGCTCATGCACCTAGAGCCCATGCTCCACAACAAGAGAAGCCACTACAGTGAGAAGCCTGCACACTGCAATGAAGAGTAACTCCCTCTCGCCTCAACTAGAGAAAGCCTGTGCACAGCAACAAATGCCCAATGCAGCCATAAATAAATAAATAAACTTAAAAAAAAAAGAATCCTTGCATAAATCTCACTTCATCATGGTGTATGATCCTTTTAATGTGTTATTGGATTCTGTTTGCTAGTATTTTGTTGAGGTTTTTTGCTTCTATGTTCATCAGTGATATTGGTCTGTAATTTTCTTTTTTGGTGATATATTTGTCTGGTTTTCATATCAGGGTGATGGTGGCCTTGTAGAACGAATTTGGGAGAGTTCCTCCCTCTGCGATTTTTGGGAAGAGTTTGAGAAGGATAATTATTAGCTCTTTTCTAAATGTTTGATAGAATTCACCTGTGAAGCCATCTGGTCCTGGACTTTTGTTTGTTGGAAGATTTATAATTACAGTTTCAATTTCATTATTTATGATTGGTCTGTTTATATTTTCTAATTCTTCTTGGTTCAGTCTTGGAAAGTTGTAACTTTCCAAGAATTTGTCCCTTTCTTCCAGGTTGTCCATTTTGTTGGCATATAGTTGCTTGTAGTCGTCACTTATGATCCTATGTATTTCTGTGGAGTCAGTTGTAATTTCTCCATTTTCATTCCTAATTTTAGTGATTTGAGTTCTCTGCCTTTTTTTCTTCATGAGTCTTTCTAAAGGTTTATCAGTTTTGTTTATCTTCTCAGAGAACCAGCTTTTAGTTGTATTGATGTTTGCTACTGTTGTTTTCATTTCTATTTCATTTATTTTTGCTCTGATCTTTATGATTTCTTTCCTTCTACTAACTTTGGGTTCTGTTTGTTTTTCTCTCTCTAGTTGCTTTACACGTAAGGTTAGATTGTTTATTTGATATTTTTCTTGTTTCTTGAGGTGAGATTGAATTGCTATAAACTTCCCTCATGAAACTGCTGTTGCTGCATCCCATAGGTTTTGTGTCATTGTGTTTTCATTGTCATTTGTTTCTATGTATTTCTTTTTCCTCTTTGATATCTTCAGTGATCTCTTGTTTATTTAGTAGCACACTGTTTAGCCTCCATGTATTTGTGTTTTTTATAGTTTTTTTCCTGTAATTGATTTCTAATCTCATAACATTGTGGTGAGAAAAGATGCTTGATATGATTTCAATTTTCTTTAATTTTCTGAGGCTTGATTTGCGACCCAAGATGTGATCTGCCCTGGAGAATGTTCTGTGTGCACTTGAGAAGAAAGTGTATTCTGCCACTTTCAGGTGGAATGTCCTATAAATATCAATTAAATACATCTGGTTTATTGTGTCATTTAAAGATTGTGTTTATTTATTTTCTGTTTGGATGATCTGTCCATTGGTGTAAGTGTGGTGTTAAATTCCCCCACTATTACTGTGTTACTGTCAATTTCCCCTTTTATGGTTGTTAGCATTTTTCTTATGTATTGAGGTGCTCCTATGTTGGATGCATAAATATTTATAATTGTTATATCTTCTTCTTGGATTGATCCCTTGATCATTATGTAGTGTCCTTCTTTGTCTCTTGTAACAGTCTTTATTTTAAAGCCTCTTTTATCTGATACAAGTATTGCTACTTCAGCTTTCTTTTGATTTCTGTTCTCATGGAATATCTTTTTCCATCCCTTCACTTTCAGTCTGTATGTATCCCTAGGTCTGAAGTGGGTCTCTTGTAAGTGGGTCTCTTGTAGACAGCACATATATGGGTCTTGTTTTTGTATCCATTCAGCCAGTCTGTGTCATTTGGTTGGAACATTTAATCCATTTACATTCAAGGTAATTATCAATATGTATGTTCCTATTACCATTTTCTTAATTGTTTTGGTTTTGTGGGTCTTTTTCTTCTGTTGTGTTTCCTGCCTAGAGAAGTTCCTTTAGCATTTGTTGTAAAGTTGGTTTGGTGGTCCTGAATTCTGTTAGCTTTTGCTTGTCTATAAAGCTTTTGATTTCTCTTTTAAATATGGATGAGATCCTTGCGGGGTAATCTTGGTTGTAGTTTTTTCCCTTTCATCACTTTAAGTATGTCCTGCAAGAGGAATCAACTTCCCTTGTATGTTATTTTTTGTTTTTCCCTTGCTGCTTTTATTTTTTTTCTCTGAATTTAATTTTTGTTAGTTTGATTAATATGTGTCTTGGTGTGTTTCTCCTAGGGTTTATCCTGTATGGGACTTTCTGTGCTTCCTGGGCTTGGGTGGCTATTTCCTGTCCCATGTTAGGGAAGTTTTTGACTCTAATCTCTTTGAATATTTTCTCATACCCTTTCTTTTTCTCATCTTCTTCTGGGACCCCTATAATTCGAATGTGGGTGCATTTAGTGTTGTCCCAGAGGTCTCTGAAATTGTCTTCAATTCTTTTCATTCTTCTTTCTTTATTCTGCTCTTTGACAGTTATTTCCACCATTCTGTCTAGCTCACTTATTCATTCTTCTGCCTCAGTTATTCTGTTATTCTGCCTCAGTTACTCAGTTATTCTCCCCAGCAGGCCAAGTGGGGAGGGGAAACACTAGGCGTGTTCCCCCTTGATCCTCTAAGCCCCCGAGGGTCCCTCCAGGTGTGGAAACCCCTCCGCTCTCCCAGCCACCCCTTAGGGGCACTGGTCCTGTCTGGCCTCCACTTCTTTTCCCCGCTCACTCCCCACCATGTCCTACCTGGTTGCTCGGGGGTTCCTCCCGTCTCCTTGGGTGTCGAGGTCTCCCATCAGCATCTGGTAGGTACCCTCCCATGGGGAGACATGAACTCTGTGTCCTCCCACTCCACCATCTTGACACCCCCCAAATCCTTAGTGTGTATTTCCTACAAACAAGGACATTCTTCTATATATCAACAATCCAACTATCAACATTAGGAAATTATCACTGACTTATTACTGCAGTCTATTCAACAAAGCCAGTTCAAGCTTTGCCAATTGCCCATAAATATGCTTTATAGCAAAAGGATCCAGTCCAGAGCCATGCATTGCATTTAGTTGCTATGTTGCTTTAGTCTTCTTCCATTTGGAATACTTTCTCAGTCCCACCTTGACTTTTTTTTTTTTTGCGGTACGCGGGCCTCTCACTGTTGTGGCCTCTCCCGTTGCGGAGCACAGGCTCTGGACGCGCAGGCTCAGCGGCCATGGCCCACGGGCCCAGCCGCTCCGCGGCATGTGGGATCTTCCCTGACTGGGGCACGAACCCGTGTCCCCTGCATCGGCAGGCGGACTCCCAACCACTGCGCCACCAGGGAAGCCCCCACCTTGACTTATTTTTTGATGCTGACAGTTTCGAACATTGTCAGTAATTTGCAGAGTGTTCCTCAATTTGAGTTTGATGTTTCCACATGGTTAAAGTTGTGCATCTTTGGCAGGAATATCACTGAAATGATGCTTATTCTTCTCATTGCATCCTTGAAAGTGGGTGCTTAATTTGGATTTGTCCCGTTACTGGGACTTGATTAACGTGGTGCCTTCCAGGCTTCTCCCTTGTAAAGTTACTCATTCCTCTTTTGTAATTGATATGATTTATGGGGAGCTACTCTGAAACTATGTAAATACCCCATCCTAATCAAATATTCAGTTCATTCATTCATTCATTTGTATTAATAATTTAGATTCAGTGATTACTATTTTATTCACTAGATTATTATTTAATCATTAGATAATCTGTTAATTTCATTACTTATTTTGATAATCAAACTGGCCAGTGAGAGCTCCTTCAAGTTGACTTCTATGTCCTTTAGACATTTCCCCATCAGTCTCTGTGTACTTCCTTAGTTTCCGGTGTTTTATCTAGACATTTTATCCTCATATATTGCCATCCCTGCCCCAGTCCTGGAATTTTCTGTTTTCTCCAAGAAGCTATAGTTCCTTTTTCCCAGGAGCATCACTTAGAAGCTGTGATCTGGGAGCTTGGATTGCTTCTAGTCATTGAGATGCAGCTGCTCCTAGGCTCTCTCAGTGGACATAGGGAATTTGTTTGACCTATGTGTATGTATGTACACATTACATCTATTTATTTGACCTATGTGTATGTATGTATGTACACATTATATCTATATCCATTGCTATATAATGAAAACAAGTTCACAGTGGCATCTCTAATGCTAATCAAACATCTTAGGGTTCTTTCTAGTTGTTTCCCTTTTCATATTTCTAAACCCCTTCTCCAACAGTTAGAAGGCTGGCTGCCATTATTCCTCTCTTGACTGCCATTGCCTTTTTCCTCCTTACCTCCTCTCCCATACTTGGTACTGTGTAAGAATGCCTTCTTTACCTCTTTTGGGCTCCAACATTGCACCTACCTCTCCCCATTCCAATTGAATGCCCTATTCATCCTCCTTGGGCTGAGTCACTCCCCGCATGGTAGCCTTCTTCTATCCTTTTGGGCTCTGACATGCTGTACCAGTCCACTCACCATGTGGACTATAATATGCTTAAGCCTCTGGATCCTGTGCTGAGCCTTCCTTCTAGATAGACACATTCTCAACTTTTTCTGGCTCTGACATCTTGTGCTGGCCTCCTGTGAACATCCTCCTTACCCTGCTCAGGTTCCAATGCCCTGCTCTTAGCTGCTGCTGCCACTGCCCTCTCTATGCAAGGATTCCTTCCTCAGCATATGGCAGATCTAACATCCCATGCTGCTGGGCCAACTACCCTCTACCCCCCCAGGTGGATGCCCTCTGGCCTCCTGTGGGCCCCACTCTGGATGGCCCCTATATAGAGGTCCTCTTCCCTCTTCTCAATCTCCAAAAACCTATACCCTCAGGCCTGGGGATGCCCCCCTCACTTTGCTTGGTTTCTGATACCCTGGTTGTCCCTGGGCTGTTGCTTTGTGTGCTTTCTTATGAACACTCTCTTCACCCTGCCCAGTCTTTCATAGGCCATATTAGGTTGCCTTCCCTGTAAGGACCACCTCATCTCCCTGCTTGGTCTCTGTCTCCTTATGTTGAGCCTCTATGACTCTCCCCAAGCACCCACATTGCATAGCCACTCACCTTGCTAAGCCCCACCTAATGATGTGGGCTTTGAATAGTTGGAGAAGGAAAGGAAAAAGAAGAGGGAGAAGAAAAGAATATTGAAGACGTTAATTTGAATATTATTAATTTTGCTACATCTTTTATTTTCATGGTTAATCTGGAGATCTTACCATTTTATTTATTTTTTTTAGAGTGAGTAACAGCTTTAGTTTCTTGATCAGATAGATCTATTTTCCCAGTATTATTTAGATTTCCTTTTTAATTCAAGAATATTGTAGTTTGCTTTTTATATTCTACTTGTATTAAAGAAAGTTTATCATTTTATTGTTGATTTCTATTTTTATTGTATCTTAGCAAATAATACAAATCATTTATTCAGCCTATTTCAATAATTTATTGAGCCTATTTTGCACATAATATCTGGTCAGTATTTCTAAATGTTTTGAGAGTGTTGGAAAACCAAGTCAGTACCCTCTCTGTTGTGTGTGTTTGTCTGTGTGTGCAAATGCATGTGTGTTAGTTATATTACTCAAATATTCTATATCTTTAATAACTGTTACACTTAGTTTTTGCAAGCAGTATTTTAGTTTCCCACTGTGATTATGTATTTGTCCAATTTGGCAGTTTTGTTTAAAGTTTGAGGCTGTATTATTAGGTGAATGTAGGTTTATGATTGTTTTAAATTCTTTATGGATTATTGATTATTTATCCATATGAATGTGCCTCTTGATTTCAGTTAATGCTTTTCACATTGAATTGTTTTTTTGGATAGATATATATTCTCAAAATTTTTATGTTCCATTTTTTGGGGTAGTATTTTTTTCACTGACACATAATTGACATAATATATTAGTTTCAGATGTACAACATAGTGATTTGATATTTTTATACAGTAGTTATCACCACAAAAAGTCTAGTAATCATACAAAGTTATTAAAATATTATTGACTATATTCCCTATGCTACACATTACATCCCCATGACATATATTTTACAATTGGAAGTTTGCAACTCTTAAAGCCCTTCACCTATTTTAACCATCCCTCCTTGAAGGGGACCATACTCCTCCCCTCTGGTAAACACTAGTTTGTTCTCTGTATCTATTGGTCTGTTTCTGTTTTGTTTGTTCATTTGTTTTGTTTTTTAGATTTCACACATATAAGTGAAATCACATGGTATTTGTCTTTCTCTGACTTACTGCACTTAGTATAATATCCTTTAGATCTATCTATGTTGTTACAGATGGCAATATTTAATTCTTTGTATCACTGAGTAATATTCCATTATAAATATATACCACGTCTTCTCTATCCATTCATATATTGATAGACAGGTTGCTTCCATTTCTTGGCTATTTTAAATAATGCTGCAATAAACATTGGGGTGCATATATCTTTTCAAATTAGTGTTTTCATTTTCTTCAGGTAAATACCCAGTGTGGAACTGCTGGATCATATAGTAGTTCTATTATTAATTTTTTGAGGAAACTCCATACTATTTTTCATAGTGGCTGTAACAATTCCCACAGCAGTGCACAGGGATTCCCTTTTCTCTACATCCTTGTCAACACTTGGTATTTGTTATCTTTTTGATATAGCCTGACAGATGTGAGGTGATATCTCACTGTGGTTTTAATTTGCATTTCCCTGGTGATTAGAGATGTTGAGTATCTTTTCATGTGCCTGTTGGCCATCTCTATGTCTTCTTTGGAAAAATGTCTATTCAGGTTCTCTATTTTTAAAAGATCAGTTTGTTTTTGTTTTGTTTTTTTGATACAGTTGTGTGAGCTGTTTAAATGTTTTGGATATTAACCCATTATTTGTCGTACCATTTGCAAATAGTTTCTGTATATATCTATTAATTCTATCTGATCTAATATGTTGTTTAAGGCCAATATTTCCTTATTGACTTTCTGTCTGGATGATCTGTCCCTTGATGTAAGTGGGTATTAGTCCCCTCCTATTTTATATTGCTGTCAATTTCTCCCTTTATGTCTGTTTATATTTGCTTTATATATTTATGTGTTTCTATTGTTGGGTGCTAAATATTTATGAATGTTATGTCCTCTTCTTGCATTATGTAATGGCCAACTTTTTCTTTTGTTAGAGTTTTTATTTTAAAGTCTATTTTGTCTAATATACACATTGCTACCCTTGCTTTCTGTTTCCATTTGCATATAATATCTTTTTTCCATCCCTTTACTTTCAGTCTGTGTGTCTTTAGATATGTCTTTTTATTGGAGCATTTAGTCCATTCACATTTAGAGCAAATATTAATAAGTATGTACTTATTGCCATTTTGTTACTTGTTTTCTGTTTTTTTTTTTTTTTTTTTGGTAGTTCTTTTCTGTTCCTTTCTTCTTTTCTTGAACCCTTCTCTTGTGGTTTGATGATTTTCTTTAGTGCCATGCTTGAGTGCTTTCTCCTTTTTCCCTGTATCTAATGTAGGTTTTTGGTTTGTGATTACCATAAGGTTCATATATATTGTCCTATATGTATAGTGGCTTATTTAAAGCTAATAGTTGCTTAGGTTCAAGCACATTTTAAAAGGACTACAGTTTCAATCCCTGTCTACAATTTATGTTTTTGATGTCATATTTTACATTTAAAAATTTTGTGTATCCCTTACCTACTTTTTGTAGCTATAGTTATTTTTGCCTTTTAGCCTTCCTACTAGCCTTTAAAGTGGCTTATCGACTGCCTTTACCAATGAGACTTTTCTCCTATATATTTTCTTATCTCTAGTCATGGCCTTTTCTTTTCTCCTTAGAGAAGACACTTTAACTTTTATTATAAGGCTGGTTTAGTGGTGATGAAGTCCTTTAGCTTTTGCTTGTCTGAGAAACTATCTCTCCTTCAATTCTAAATAACCTTACTGGGTAGAGTATTCTTGGGTGTAAGTTTTTTATTTTTCGTACTTTAAATATATCATGCCACTCTCTTCTGGCCTGCAAAGTTTCTGCTGAAAACTTAGCTGATAGTCTTATGGAGGTTTCCTTGTATGTGACTAATTGTTTTTCTCTTGCTTACTTTAAGATTTTCTTTTTATCTTTCACTTTTTCCATTTTAATTATGATATGTCTTTGTGTGGATCTCTTTGGGTTCATCTTGTGTGGGACTCTTTGTGTTTCCTGGACCTAGATATGTTTCCTTTTCCAGGTTGGGGAATTTTTCAGCTATTATTTCTTCAAATATTTTTTCTGCCTCCTTTTATCTCTCTTCTCCTTCTGGGACTGCTATAATGCAAATGTTAGTATGTTTAATGTTGTCCTAAAGATTCCTTAAACTGTTTTCATTTTTTAAATTTGTTTTTCTTTTTGCTGTTCTGATTTCATGATTTCCACTATTCTGTCCTCCAGATCACTGGTTTTCTGCTGTATCATCTAATCCACTGTTTATTCCCTCTAGTATATTTTTCATCTTAGTTCTTGTGTTCTTCAGCTCTGATTGTTCTTCTTATATTTTCTCTTTGTTGACGTTCTCACTCTCACTGTGATTCTACATTCTTCTCCTGAGTTCAGTGAGCATCTTCATGACTATTATTTTTCACTCTTTATGTGGTAAATTGCCTATTTTGTTCCATTAGGTTTTTTTTTTTTTTCCCCTGGGGTTTTATCTTGTTCTTTTGTTTGGAACATATTCCTCTGGATCTCCTGTGTAGACTTCATGTACTGAGTGGCTTTGGCAGGCCATCTGCAGCTGAAGTGGGCATGGGCCAGGGGGGTGGAGGCACTGGGGCATGCCATACAGGAGCTGCCTTGGCAGACAACTGGAGCAGGCATGGGCCAGGGGGGTTCCTGGGGCTGCACCAAGACCACTTTGGTGGGACAGCTGGAGCTGGAGTGCATACAGTCAGGGGAACCTGAGATGCAGTGCACCAGCACTGCCTTGGGGGGATGGCTTGAGATAGTGTGGACTGGGATCTGGGGCACACTGAGCTGGCCTTGGCAGGCTGACTTAGAGCCCTGGATCACATTCCCACCTGTGATATCAAGGTGAAAAGGGAATACAAAAAATCTTGCTGTCTTGCACCTCTGACCTTGGAGAGAGTTTCAGCAGTGTCCTTCCCGTTTGGCAGAAGTTCTAGGGTTGGTAAGTGAATTTCCCTCACATATAGTCTAGGTGCCCTTTAAACCAGTGTTTCTCCATTGTGCCCCAGGGCAAGCAAGTCTATGCGCCTGCCCTTCAGTGATATGCTTCCCTACTGCATGTCACAGTGTTGGGGGTGGGGTTCCTGTCAATACTGTGTTAGGAGGTTTGAAATGGAAGCAGACTTGTTCAGGCTTCAGAGGCAACATTAGGCCTCTAACTGATTAGTGACCTTGCCTGGACTATGTGCCTGCTTGTGAGCTGCCGCCAGCAAGTCCAGAGGCACTTAAGATAAAGAAGGGGGACTTCCCTGGTGGTGCAGTGGTTGGGAATCTGCCTGCCAATGCAGGAGACATGGGTTCAATCCCTTGTTTGGGAATATCCCACATGCCTCAGAGCAACTGAGCCCATGTGCCTCAACTACTGAGCCTGCGTGCCACAACTACTGAAGCCCGCATGCCTAGAGCCCATGCTCTGCAACAAGAGAAGCCACCACAATGAGAAGCACACACTCTGCAATGAAGAGTAGCCCCAACTCTCCACAACTAGAGAAAGCCCGCACAGCAATGAAGACCCAAAGCAGCCAAAAATAAATAAAAATAAATAAAATTAAAAAAAAAAAAAGATGGGAGTGGATCATGGAATTTCTTGAGCCTTGGGGACCTGGCAAGTTCCCGGGTGTCTAGAACTTCTTATAATACACAAAATGAGATAAACAGCATTGCTGAAGAAACTCAGAGCTGCATATTTGCATGCAAACTGATGATATCACTTTGCAGCCTGGTATTATAAGCGGGACTCCTCTAAACTGCAATTTGAAGTCTCACCTGCAGAGTGGACACACTGCCTGGGACTTTTCCCAGCTGGGACTCCAGATTACTGTTTTTGGGACTTCCCAGCTCTGTTGGAGTCTGGGTGTAGGTGTTGGCCCAATTTGGTGGTGTACATGCTTTTACTTTTCTTTCCCTTTTCATTTCTGTTTCTTTATTTTTAATGATTTTCTATTAAAATTAAGTTGAAATTGTCATTTGTGTGACGAGTGGTGTCTTCTTGTAAACGAATCCTTCGAACCTAAAACGAAAGTAAAACTTTTGGCAAAACATACTGTGTCTCCATTTCTCTTACCCATCTCTATGGGTACACCCCTTCTACAAACGTCTCTATCATTTTTGTTGTACAGATGCTGTTCAATTAGCTGTCAGGAGGAATTTCTTTACATGCAGATGTTGATATGTTGCATCCATGAGAAAAGGTGAGTTCAGAATCTTCCCACACTGCCACCTTGGATTAGAACTTTGGGTAGTATTGTTTTAGGTGTCTCTTATAAACTATGCCCAGATGCATTTTTAGTCTAATCTGAGAATTTCTAAAAGATGATTTTAAATCATCTCCTGCATTTTAATTACTAAAATATTTGAATTTATTTCTTCCACGTTATTTTGTGTTTGCCATTTAATACGCTCTTACTTCCCTTCCCCTTTTGTATTTCCAACTGTATAGATCTAGTATTCTTTTTTCATCATTTCCCTATCATATATTTTAGAAGTGGTATTTTTCATTTCAATATTCATATTGTATATTGTATAAGTACATAGTTAAAATTTTAAATGTATTTTTTCTAGCTAAATATAAAGCTATTCTGTACTTCAGTTCTCAAAAATAAGACAAAGTTAAAATATTTTGTTTCCTTCTACTCCCTTCTACTTTTCAACTTCCAAGTTTACTTCTTGATAGAGAATGGTCTCTGTCAAGAGAAAAAGAAGAAGTGTGAAGAATATATGCAAAAAAGAAGAATGGTAAGCAAAGAAATTATTAAAAATTAGTTAACTAAATGTGTATTTTCTATAAAATAATAATAACAAAACTGAATATTTTAGTTACTAAATACCCACTTCCCTGTGTTATCCCAGGAGACCTCTGGAAATTTAGAGTGTGAGAGAGGGAGAAGTTTTTATTTTTGTACTTTGGGGCCAAAGATTCCTTTGAATACCCTGAACTGAGAAAGATAGGTAATTTCATCTCTGCTACATTATAATAACCATCAACCACCTCTAGCTCATACTGGCTAGGTTCCCGCAAAAGTTTCTTTTCTATACACAGGTGAGGCTATTGATGCTCTCTGAAAAGTCCCATTTCTATATTGCAGAGCTATAATTTCCAGAATCCACTTGTTCAAGACATAGTTTCCTTGACTTATCAATTTCAGTTTTTGGTCACCCATTTGGTCCTAATTCTTCATTGACTTTATCTGGTTGGTTCTCAACCCACCATCACACCTCACTGTTCTCTATAACTTTCCCTTGGTCTCTGGTATCCTGATTCAGCACTTGGCTTTGGTCTCCTGTCCAGCTAGGAGAGATAGTGACGGGGAATAGTAAAACCATGGAATATTTCAATGTGCTCTTTCAAGTATGTATCTAAGAACACAAAAATCATATGTGAGATGATCAGTGCATGTAGCTGGACTAAATTCATGCTGGTAGCCAAGAGTTGCCTTTCCCCATAGACCAAAATTATTAATAAACCATCGTATATCTACAAAGAGAATTGAGAACTTTACTCCTAAGTCGCAAGATCAACTCACACACTTGCAATAATGAAGAGGGAAGGTTTCTGCCCTCATTTATTTTCCTGGCATCTGACAGGAGACGGCTTAGTTAAGGTTGCTGACTACCTTTCTATTACTCTGATTCAAGCAGAAGTTCCTTTGGAGATCCACCAAAAACATTACTGTAACATACACAGCAAACGAAAGAAGCAGTTGATGCGATTTAGAGGCTATATTACATAGTTTTGCGGTGTAAGTGTAGGATCTCTGGGTCACTGCTTTGGTGAATAACTTTTTAAATTGCTTTAAGGTAGAAAAAGACTTCTTAGAAACCATTTTATTCATTAGAAACTAGAGAGATTTTTATTCTATGCCTTATAGATAAAATTGTCCCAAGGTGGGGTGGGAGACAGTTGCCCCATGCTTATTTGAGTTAGGTGCAAGGAATTCCATAACTTTTCCAAGTGCTTTTCCTGAAATACCACTGTTTTGTAACCTGAGTCTTGTCTAAACCACAGTAAAATGAGTCATTAGGCCACTTAAAACTTTTATGTACTTGAACGTAGAAACTGACTCACAATTTTACTGGGAGCTCCTGACTTAGGGATACTTGCCTGAGGGTTTCACTTCTTTGCCCTCTATTGTCATTCATATGCCTTTCATTTCTGTATAAATCCAATTCTATGATTTGGAATTAGTAAGAATGGTTTTTGAAAAATAGTCTCCAAAATGACCAATCATATTTGTGCAAGGCTTATTGTTTATGCATCATGTTCTTCTAAAAGGGTTACTGTTTTCTTTCAAACAATGTTTCCTTTAGATAGGGTTTCAATTTAGCTTCAGTGCTCAAAGCTGTCCTGACTTAAGTGTTTTTAAGGGAGAACATCTATAAACTTAGGTTTATTTGCATTTTATGTATTGTTCTTAAAAAGCCATATGGGCATATAATTAAATCTTTCTTAAATTATTCACAGTGTTCAGATTATAGCCTATATATAAGTCTCTTCCATCTTGCGGCAGTTTATAAAGTAGCCAACAAGCTCCACTATTGATTTTGCATCAATATTGGTAAACTTTTTGGAATTTAAATTTACTCACAGTAATTAATAGCCATTAATAACTCGATCTCTTTTTCTTTTTTAAATAACCAGATTCTGCAATCCTTTGGTGGACGCAAAAGCAAACAGATTAGGCCTGTCTCTTGGCTGGGTGACCTTCTGTGTCACTGATCCAACCCTTAAAGGCAGTCAGGTTTCTTACCTGGGGTCCTTGGATGAATTTCAGAGGGTATTCTATGAATGTCTTAAAATTCAGTGCAAATATTTCCTATGTGAGAGTGTGTATGGATTTTCACTTAACTTTTACCAAAAGAATTTGTGTGGTATAGTGGATCAGCGTAGTACAGTGGGCTCTAGAGTCCTTCATCTGGATTTGTATCCCAACCCACTACTAGGCTGTGTGACTCTGAACAAGTTACTTAACCTTTCTCTGCTTCAATATTCTCAAAATTGCAGAAATAATCTTATAGGCCTGCTGTGTGGATTAAATGTGAGGATTTTATGGGCATGTGAAGCCCATAATACAGTGGTAGGTACTTAGTAAGCACTCACTAAATGTTAGTAATTACCATCATGTTCTCAAAGGAATTTGTAAGCACCAGAGTTAAGAGCCACCAATCTAGGCAGTTTAGAATTATACTTAAAGAAAAGAATCTGTTCCTGAGTTGAAAAGTCACACTAAAACATAATTCTAATAAAATATGCATTTGTAAAACACAGAGATGCATATTCATAATTAGAAAGACCTCATAAATAGCTCTGAAAATGTGGAAGGCCAATTTGTGTTGTTTCCCAGGGGAGCAAAAGCATCTACCTGATCCTGGGTGAGCTCCCAGATGAATCACTTTCAGTCTGCTCCTGGCTGCTGCACCATCCAAGCTTGTCTTGAAACCCTGAAATAAACTTCCAGGGTGAGAGCTTACATTGTGACTACATTTGTTGATGCTTTCTCAGCATTTTCATTTTCAATTAGCACAGAAGTCAAAAGTTACAAAAGCAACGAGATTATGCATCTTTTAATGAAAGATAAAACAACAATATAAACATTCACAAATTTACAGAGAAGGGATCAACTTTAATACATTTCGAGTAAAAGGTGTTTCATTTAAATATGGTATAAAAATAAATGCGAGAAACATTAACCAAGAATATACAGACAACAGACAAAGACATAAGCTTGTTTCTGACTGTGATATATTGGTGAAATGAAACTTTCTGTGCTAATTTATTTAATAAATGTGAAGCTGTATGTATACTTATTGATATATCCTTTTTTTCCTTTTACAATTCTTCCAGTTTGTGACTGAATTTTTAGTGAACTGTGTGTCTAGAAGAAGCTTTAAGATAGAGAGAAGGGGGGGGGGGGAAGATTTACTTCACTTGAATTGTTAAAAAAGGAAAAGACACAGATCCAGCTTAGTACAAGGAGGAAGTTAGCAGACATTTTGAAATGGAGGCATTGAGATGGTAGAGTCCCTTGGAGATGGCAGTGCCTTAATGTACACAAAGAAAGAACAATTCAGGTCCTTTGCTCATGCAACATCTTGGTCTAATGTCCTCTGCTGCAGGTAACAACAAAGAACTACAAAGTATATGCAATGACTCCAGTTCACTTTCATGCTACAACAAGATGATCCTTTTAATAAGACTGAACGAGGCTTGTTAACCTCTTTGACGTGAGAGATTTCCCCTGAGAAAAAAATATAAACAAGAAAAAAAAACAATATGATCACTGAAAACCTGCTTATGAGTAGCATCTATTTATTGCAGCTGATTTTGTGCAAGGGTCAAAATGGAACCCTTTAGGTGCATCTTAGTTCAAACTTCATGACCAAGTTCCCTCCCTCCCTCCACCAACACATCAAACAAAATGATCCTCCCTTCTTCCATCCTCCCACCCCTCCCACCCACTTCCTCCCCACTGCAAACAGACTGATGGGTTCACAGCACAAATCAGCAAATCATAAAACATGTCCAAAATGTTCCACTGAGGCTTAGCGATGATGCAACACCTAGGTTTGCAACTGGTTATAAACATGTTACAACAAACCTTAGGAAGCTGCTCTGCAATGTGAATGCATTCTTGTTCCACTGCTGAAATTAGTGTTGCATTTATAAATATCTAGGTATGCAGAGGGTATGATTTAATTAAATAAAATGATTTTTGAGGGTGCGATTGCTGGAAACTCAAGATTGAGTCTATCCCCTAACCTATATGGCAATGGAAAAACAAACAACCAGTGCCAATTATACATCTAAAGATAAAAGTCTATTTGTTCTGTACTCCAAACTGTATACACCTTCCTTTTCCACTTGATTTCTTCCAACCCCAATCCCAGAAAAATCCCATATATTCTGATTCTACATTTTATGTTAATACCTACTATACATATTCGTTTTCTGAAAACCTTGATAATCAAAACTGTCCCTGTAAATTACAAATACTCTAGAGAGGTAAGAAATTTTAAATTTCTGATCAGAATAGCAGATCATTAATTGGTTATTTCTGTTTTATCCTTCATTGTATGTTCTAGTATAAAAATAGATGGAATTTGTACTTCTCAGAGGATAAAATAATAATGGAAAAATCAAAAGATTTTTTAAGAAATATAATATTTAGTAATAACTTAGTCATAGCAATAGTCTTGATTTACCACCTAATGTGGCTCAGAGTTTGATAAATGGGTGGTATGGTTTGGGGAGAGGAATCAGCATTCATGACCATATTTTGGGAAAAGAATGATATATTTAAGAAATTGTTAATAATTCCAAAATCAAGCTTTCTTTACATACTGTACAGTAACCGAAAAGGCCTTTTTGTATACTTGAACAGCAGTGATGAAAACGAAGCATCATCTCTTTTAATTGGAGAAAGGGTTCAAAACTTAGTTTTTAGCAACTGATAGTAAAAGAGCCAAAGTTTAGCAAAGATCTTTCCCACTTAGCTATGCTCTAATCACTCTATGGGAAGAAAAATATGAAAGAAAACAAAGATTTTTAATAGGACACCCTACTTTACGTTGGCCTTATAAACAAAATATGCTTTGTTTCTTCTTGCCACCACTTCTGTGCCTGTTTCCTCATTCATACAATGGGGATAATAGTAGTACCTATTTTTAAAGCTTGTTGTGAAGAATAATACAAGTAAATTACTTAAAACTGTTCTCAGAACATTCTGTATACTCAGTTTATGTTACCTATTACCTTATTATATTATTACTATTATTATTATTCTTTCTCATTAGGACACTGAGACCCAAAGTCACAATTCTGACTCTGAGAAGAGCAGAAAATTTCTCATGCATTGGAAGCTGAAATTATACTACTTTTAACACTCCAAACCTGAGCAATAGGTTAATCAAATAATGTTGGAATAGAAAAACTACTTTTCTATACTTGGAGACTATATTATTTCATATATTTACTACTGTTTTATGTTATTAACATGTGTGCATATATATTCATTCTGAGGCTAACGTATTTTTAAAAAGTGCTTACTGTTTCTAGTGCCATTTGTGAGATGGCGAGAACCATATACTGGTTGAAGCATAAGAGTGAATTCTTATACAGTTGAGGAGGAGGATAAAGATGTTAATATAAAACTATTTATTTTAAAACTACAGATTAATGTAATTTGGTTCAAACTATTGAGAAGATGAATAGCATAGTTACATTGAAATAGGAAGCCATTTGCAACTCAGAGTCATTTTTCATTTGGATGGGTGGAAACTGTGTCATCTTTGTAAATGTAACAAATAGTAACATTGTTCTCTTTCTACTTTTTCCCCCCAAATATCCTTGAAGCTATTAGTATTTGTCCTGGTATAGGCTTCATTAAAAGGGGGGGAGGTAAAAGTTTAGCTTGATAAGCTGTTGTCCCAGGAGATAATTTAAAAACACTCATTCATGGAATGAGGCCTACAGTAAACCTCGGGTTTGTGATAATAGGAAAACAGATGAACAGAAATGGGAGAACACATGTATACATCTTAACATAGCCACACAATGAAACACTTGTGAGATATGGACTCACCAAATATGTAATAAGGGTATTTGTTCTGTGTATTGAGACAATTAAAAGGCAAATTTGGGTGTAACTAATAGTAAAAAGAACTTAAGTGCCCCACTCAGGGGTCAAAGTAAATAGCATGGACACCCAAGTGAGTCATCTAGATTTGAAGACCTAGATTACTTGGATCTATCTGTAAGCCCTGTGCAAATCTTGCCTTTTTCACATACTGGAAAGAAAAATACCTAGGTGCTCTCTAGTGCACAAAGAAATACCAGTTGCTCACTCTACTGGAAAATCTTAAAAAGAACACTAATCCTTTCTTGAGGGTAGGAAATAATATAATTGCACATCAGATATTTTGTAACAATCCTTTTCAGTGAGGTTCCTTGGAGGCTGTATGAAATCACCTTGAAAGATAATTCTGCTAATTATCTTTTCATAATTTTTCTAAGTTGAAGAATCTGGGAAATTTTCTGGTTTTTTTTTTTTTTTTTGGAAATTTTCATAGTTAAGTTCTAAAATCTTAATTCTAGAAACTAAAAGGGCTAAAAATCCCTTACCAATAGCAGCTTTTACCAAATTGCTTACAACTGAATTCAATATGAATAATAATTATTTTTAACCAAATGACTACATTTGTGTTATATGATTTATACCCTTTCTTTTCTAAAGGAAAAGAATTTGAAAAAGAATAGATACATATAATGTATAACTGAATCACTTTGCTGTACACCTGAGACTAACAGAACATTGTTAATCAACTATACTCCAATATAAAATAAAAATTATAAAAAATAAAGGAAATAGATTATATTGTAAATGGAAATCCATAGAGAAAGACAAAGACAGAAACTCAAAACAAAACAAAATAAAAACTCAAGATCCTATGAGATTTTGTAATATCTAGTTAATGGACAGTATGCTAGCAAAAGAAGCACATGATCAATTTTAGGACAAAATTAACCTGACTTTAACTGGCACTTAAGTGAAGACAGAGCCTCTGGCTACTCTACAATACAGCTACCACATAAACAAAGAAGGTTTTCTAGTGTCTCAATAAAATTTCATCTCCACCAAACCAATTCCTTCCTATCTTAAATGTTGCATAGAGATTTTGTTATAATTAGGAAAATAAAACTCCCCCAAACAAAACTACCTATTGCTGGTTCTTTGCCTTCTCAAGTTAACTATCAAAAGTTATGAATTTCACCTGATTTTTAACATCTTTCTTGGTCTTAAAGTGATAACATAAAGCTGACAAAGAGCTGTGAGCCAATAGAAATGGACATAAAGATCAGGCTCTTAGCTCCAGTCTGAGAGCCTTGAGATGGAGGCAAATTTCCACACTCCTTTCCTGCAGACACTAATCCATAAAGGAAGTAGAGAGAAGCTATATTTGCTTGAGTGACCAACTATTTGTTTTATTACTGTCATAAAGACATACAGCAGTCTTTCTGAGTCTACAGGACACTAAACAAACCAACAATAAATGAAGGGATGGATTTTTAGAAGATAGGCATGAAAGAGCTTAAAGAGAAGAATAGGAAATTATCAGCATTTTTTGGATTAAAAAAGATGTTAACATCTTAAGTCTTATAATTCCTACTTGTGTGTTTCTTATCATTGCCTCCTAGTCTTTCCCACATGTTGCTGTAGACTTAGAAGTATATTCTAGAATGCCATGTAGGCTCCAGAGGCCACAGTGAGAGGCTGAGACCAAGAGAGGGCAAATCTTGTCATTGACTTTCTACTGGTGTATATAACCCAGTTGTCTAACCTGTGCTCAGCCCCACAGCTGTGTAATAAAAAGAGCTGACTGTTTGGTGGTAATGAGATGCTGTTGGACTAGAGATAGGACATGTATGCTCTTAAAACCGGTTGAACTAACGGATGTTATCTGTTTACTCTTTTACTCTCATACTGAAAATTGCCCTGGTTTCACTTAAAAAATATAAATGTCTTTGCCTGGGTTTCAAAATCCTTCATAACCTGGTTTCCCTGGCCTTTCAAACTACCTACTGTCACTTCACAGAATGGTTCTTTGGCTGGCTTTTGCACTTGTTACTCTCTCAGCTCAGGTTCTACTCAGTCTTCAGTGAAACTTCTTACTCAGGTTTTGGCTGAAGTCTTCTAATTGCCCCTTAAGTTCTTCTGCAGTTTCCCTCTCTGGACTCTTTGCCAGTACTTGTACATTTTTTGTACATGCTATTTTGTACAATTCTCTAAGTTACCTGGCTTGGTGAAGCAATTGATACCTGTTAAACAATATTAATATTATAGAAGTCCCCAAATATGTGCTTGCTTTGCATGAGCTGAGTTCCTTGGCTGGAAATCACATTTTAAGAATAAGTTTCTAGAAACCAGGGCAACGAGATTCAAATGTATTGGGACAAGTAACTTTTATCTTGGGGGAGGAGAGGCAAGGTAGGATGAGAAATGGGAGCACTTGGTCACACCCTATTAAATAATTAAGTGGTGGAATTTGGGTCTTTTCAACTCTTATTTTGCCCTGGTTGTTCATATCAATGAAACTAACTGGGAATGTGTTAAGAAGGAAATGAACTAGGCTAGGGGTTTGGAAAGACCTTCCCTGCTTTAAATGAAACCATGCCTCCTAGGTTAATTTGCAGGTGAGTTTACTGAATCACCATGAATAATTTTAGCAAAACTGAAAAGTGTGAGTTTCAATACAACTAAAGAAAGCTCAATTATTGAGATTTAAGAAAGAAAGGAAGGAAAGGAGGAAGAAAGAAAGGAAGGGGATTCTGTAGCTAGTTTGGAGGCTGGTATATTTAATGTTGAACGCTGGAAAAAATTCTGTTATTATGTACTTAAAAGAGATGGTTTATGAATACATTTATATGTAAGCACTTATTACTAGCTCCCTGTGTGGTTTGAGATAGAAAAAGTAAAGCCAAATACTTTCATTTCCTTAGTTAAGAATAGTTTCCTGAAATAAAAAGTGTATATCCATTAGAGAAAATGAGGAAAACATAGAAAAATATAAAGAGAAATAAACTTTACCCAAAATACAGTTATTTACATGCTAATATATCATTTTACTTTTTATACAAAAATGTTATTTTATTTTTTTTTTTACAAAACTGATATTATATTGTGCATAGTATTATGGCTTATTATGAGTAACATGCTTATTAAAATGATCCTATTTTGATCAATTACCCATGTAACATATATTTCTTCTAAAACAATGTTTTGTTGAAATTCATGACATTAGTGGGAAAGGAAATCAATTTAGAAAGATGCTACCAACATTAAGGAAAAAATTACATATCATAGAATAAATCAAAATATATCAGGGTGCGTTGCACATAATAAGGGAATGTATTGTTTCTGAAATGTTATTTTAGTCCTACACACATATAAATGTACACAAGTACAGTTTGTATAGGGTTTCCCTGGTGGTGCAGTGGTTGAGAGTCCACCTGCCGATGCAGGGGACGCGGGTTCGTGCCCTGGTCGGGGAAGATCCCACATGCTGCGGAGCGGCTGGGCCCGTGAGCCATGGCCGCTGAGCCTGCGCGTCCGGAGCCTGTGCTCCGCAGTGGGAGAGGCCACAACAGTGAGAGGACCGCATACCGAAAAAAGAAAAAAAAACTGTTGAAGACCTTTGCTCATTTTTCTAATGACGTAGTGCTCTTCTGATT
Organism: Pseudorca crassidens; assembly: GCF_039906515.1. Classification (NCBI taxonomy): domain Eukaryota; kingdom Metazoa; phylum Chordata; class Mammalia; order Artiodactyla; family Delphinidae; genus Pseudorca; species Pseudorca crassidens. Next base: position 155,245,016 of record NC_090297.1, read on the forward strand.
ATTTTTTTGATAAGAACTCCCCATATAAACCATATTAGATCTTTGTCATGTACACGCTCGTTTACTCATTTTTAAAAAGAGTTTACCAGACTTGAGGAGAGGAAGTTGCTTTAAACAAAGGTTCTTGGACTAAGTAAGGCATTTAGCAGTCTTTCATGGTATTCTGTGGATGACACAGAAAAAGGTGAGGTTCATAACTGAATAAACAACTACCTTCAAGGTGTGCTAATTTTTGGAGTAGTGGAACTCTGTCTTCCTCTCTGTACTTTATGGCATTTTAATCAATAATTTGCATTATTAAACTGATGGAATTCTGCTAAAATGAATGTATGATGCCAATTTGCTAATCTTAGTTAAAAGACAGGGTAACAAAGAGATACTCCAAAAAATTATGTAAGGCTATAACTTACAAGATAAAACTTAATGGAAAGAAGGATAACCAAACTTACATGAAAATTAATAAACAAACAATAAACCAATCTAGCAGTAAAAGAGAAGATTGGGGAGACGTAATCTGAGCTCACAAGAAAAAAAATTCTAGATTAAAAAAAAATTTTAAGCCCCAAATGACCCTACAATTTGATATGGCTGCTGTGACTGGGAGCTGGGGTGGGGAAGCTGATACAATGCTCGGACTGGATTGTAAAAGTTATATATGTTCTTTCTTTCCTGTTGGGCAGATAATATTTCCAATCTATGCTGGTTCGGTTACTTCTCAAGTATTGTGTTCAGTTATCAGTTTTGGAGGACTACTGATGAACTGGGGTGGATATAGGAGGTGAGCAATTAAGGTGGTAAAAGAACATGAGATTATTGAATGAGAAAACATTAGAAGCCCACTTTCCCAATGCAAGGCTCACTCAGATTTAATTTGATTGCAATTTTAAGGCAAGTTTATTAAGTCTTGTTAAGTGTTCAGCTTAGTTTTCATAGAAATATCTTTTCTTTTCATACTCAAATTTCAGCAGCTTATATGACATTTACATAAATTATGTAATTACTACAAGTTCAATTATGGTAAACAGCTATGGGAACAAACACAGTTGACTCATCCATGTAATTCAAATGCTGCTTGCAAAAATGTGTGAGCATAACTGGAGAGTAGCCTCTCAGATGTGACACTAGGTGTGCCCTTGGCACCTATCAGTGGGGAGAGTGGAGGGAATCTGTTAGGCTAGGGCAGTGGTTTTCAAAGTGTGGTCTCCAAACTGGTAGTATCAGTATCACTTGAGAATTTTTAAAAAATTAAAATTCTTGGATCTTACCAGAAAACTACTTAATTAGCCTTTCTGAGAGGTGAGGTCTAGCTATCTGTGTTATGAGAAGTTCTCCAAATGATTCTGCTGCAGCTAAAGTGAAGAAGTGAGAACCACCGATCTTTGGTAAGGAGAAGTCCGGCTGCTACCTAGATCATGGTTCTTAAACTGAATTCTGAAGCGCTTGTCAACAGTGAGAGAGAGAGAGAGAGATTCTAACACAGTTTATCTGGGATAAGGTCAAGGAATCTGCATTTTCCAAGCCCCTGGTTATTTTGAGATATGGGATATGGATAGTTGAACCATACAGAAAAACGGTGAACTAGATTTTAACTAATGGAAATAAAAACAAAACTTGAGAGGAGATATAATTACACCTTCAAGTAATTCAACAGATGTCTAGATCTACTGGAATGTTTGTATTATTCTGCCTAGCTCCAGGAGACAGAACTAGGATCAATACTCCGAAGTTACCAAAAAGTAGATTATTCTAAAAACAAGGAATGAAATTCTAAAAAATGGAATTGACTACCCCTGCGTTCTAAAGGTACCACGTCTCTGGAACCTACAGGCCAGCAAATGCTGGAGGCATACTTGTCATTGAGTCTACAGAGGAGATTCATGCAATGGCTGGGGATTGGACCTGGGGAAATTGATGCCTCTAAATCCCTTTTCAATTTTGAGACTCCAAAAATTCATCATTTTCAATGTCTCCCAAAAGTCCTTTGAAGACTTTTAGAATTAGAAAAGATAAAGACTTCCCAATAGTCTTTTCTTTCTGGTGTTGGAAGTATGTTCCTCCTAGATATTAATATGTATATTTCAAGTGAACAGTCTTGATAATGGGTGCTTGCTATCCCTGTTTACATCAGCCATGTCTATCGAGTAATTTTTCTATTGCTGATGAAATAGAAAGAAAAATCTTTAACACCAAAATAAGTAAATAAGAATGAATTGATGAACCAAAAAACTGACGGCTGATCTTTTATTCTCCAGAAATAATAGTCAGTGCAATTTAGAAATGGTGTTTTAAACTTCCAGTAATGACCACAAGCTTGTTTTAATAATGGTAACTTCTGGACGTCGGAAAACAACAGTGACAAAAACAGCAATCAAAATGTGATGCACAATGCAGAAGATATGGGATTTTGCCCAGTCTGGGCTTGCCTTATGGTACCTGCCAAACACTTAAGAAAACACAGCAGGGTGTTTGTTTATAAACAAAATATATCTAAGTCTACAAACATGTATGCAATTCAGATAAAGATGTCTATTGTCTAGCTATTTTAAATCACTCATTTTAGAGTTATTGCCTCCAAGTACTAGCATAAATTATGGAAAAGTAAAATTCACACCCATGGCTGGTCATAAATATAAAAATGGCTTTCTTTTCTGAAAAGTGTTTCATAAAGGAATGCTAATGAACACATACAATGGGACACGTGGCTTCAGAATGGATAACAGCAAATGAGATGGCTTGATGATGATATGGGGCTGCTTAGTAAGTGATTTCATATTTAGATATAATTAAACATATGAATGTATTTTTAGTGGAAATTAAATTTAGACATAATCCCAATCTTTATCAATTTAAGTTCCATTTATATTTTTCCTAGCTATGTAAAACACATTTATAAAAAGAATATGCAAACGTATTGTCCTCAGGCTATTGATGAAATTCTATTTAACTGTATGTAATACTATTAAATTCTATTTAACTCAGGGAGGTAATTGAGATCAATACTGAGATTGATAGTTGACTGTCTTCAAGTACTTGACAAGTATTGTAACGTACACAAGCATACACAAATATTCCCCATCTTCTTGCTTTACTCAGCTACAATTTTTTGTCATAGTTGAGTAAAACTTCCATTTCATATACTGTCAAATAAAATAGAAGTGATAATGTAAAATAATTTATTAACTATTATATAACTTTCAATTCCTAATTGAGACAGTCTGAAGTTTATTTTTCTACTATCAACTCTTCCAGTAAACTTAGCTCAAAAATACTGTAGCCTATATGTAAATATACTGGTGCTAAAAGTTGTACTCTTCCTCCTTTGCTTCCTCTATCTCATTAACCAAGTTCTTGGCATTATCATCAAATATGAATTAATATAGTAGCTGCTGATCCTATCATATCCTCTTATCTTTAGGTTCTCTTAACTTGCCTTCCACCTTCATCTTCTGCATATATAAAATGGCCCATTGTTTGGATCCAGATTATGAGCTATCTTTTTGATTACCTTATTCTGTACTATATTCCTCTAACTGGAAATCTCCATGGCAGTCTTGCCTGGAACACAATTTGTCAAGTCCTTAGACCCTCTTTCTGGTTCTACCTTTGTTCTCTCCCTCCTTCAGGGCTGCTTACCCCAACTATTTAATAAGCAGATCTCTTGCTTAAGCTTAACTCTTCTTCCTGCCTACTCTGTGTTGCTTTAAGGAAAACTTTCATGATTTACATGAAGTAAGCTAATGGGAAGCTGGTAGGAAACTAGTTCTGTTCATTGAACAGTTAACTTTCATGAGAAGAATGAACCGACTAAGGTATACATGTTAGTGACTATTATTTCTTCTTCTTATTAACTATTATTATTATTTATATTTGTCATTACTACTATTATTAACTTATTACCTACTAGCTTCCTATTTTTATTATTTATGTATTCTTAACTAGGAAGAAGGTGCCTGACCCACAATAGGTGCTCAATAAGTATTTTTTTTGTTGTTGGATAAAAGAATCCAATAATCCTTGGACACATGGGTACTACTGGGTTATAAAATTGTTAAATAGAGCCCCCAGGGTGGTCTCCAATTATGCAGGTAGCTGGGGCCTCATGATCACTGGCTTCAACCCAAGTCCTTTAGGTATATGAGAGCAGTGCTTTGGGAAATACTATTGAAACTTCTGCCTCTGGCATATATAGCAGCGAAGGGGGAAGTTTACCACTGGGGGTTGTCTACCCAGCAGCCTCAAAACATTCCTTAGGAGCCTCCAGAGTTGTACTGGATGCTCTTTGGCCAAAAACCACTATACAATTTATAGTTTATAGAACTTGAGTGGCAACTTAAGAACTAATGATGCCACTAGGGGAAAATAAAGATATATTGGCCAAACTAAACAGCCTACATAGTTTGATACATTTCACACCAATTAATTTACATCATGCTGCAGGGAACCTAAAACTGCTTTCTCAGGCAAGTTATCACCATAAAGCAGTTTCAATAAAAGAAGATGGATAGCCATATATGTCAACTACAAAATGATAAATGAGATGAGTTTCAGGTCCACTAGAGAAGAAAGAGGAGAATGTAGTTCATTCTTGACCAGACTCACTTTATGTGTTTAATATCTATGGTAGGGAAACCCAATGCCAAGTTTATAAATTATATTTACTTAGGGTGCTCTAGGAGTTTTCTAACATAGTTTTCTATATGAATATACCTATAACCTCAAGCAATAACTATAGCACTCAATCAGAAAAGAATATGCACGAAGTTCTCCTTAGGGTAAATTCACAGGTGCACAAATATAAAATCAAAACCTTCCCTCTCACAGTTTCTAAACTGCTTTTATATCATGATGGATGTTTATGTGAAGCAGATGATCTGCTTCATTATGAGGGATGTTTATGTGAATCGAGGATCTCATTAACTCCATGGAGGTCTAACTATAGTGTAACTTCATTAGTATAAATACAATCTAGAGAATGCCCTTTCTGACTTCATTGTGGTAGAAATTGGTATCAAGGGAAGTGAAAGTAAGAACAGGATGTCTTTTTTTGCGGTATGCGGGCCTCTCACTGTTGTGGACTCTCGCGCTGGGGAGCACAGGCTCCGGACGCGCAGGCTCAGCGGCCATGGCTCACGGGCCCAGCTGCTCCGCGGCATGTGGGATCTTCCCGGATCGGGGCACAAACCCGCGTCCCCTGCATCGTCAGGTGGACTCTCAACCACTGCGCCACCAGGGAAGCCCAGGATGCCTTTTTAACCACAAAGGAGTAGCACATAACCTGTGTATGGGAGCAAGATTTGCCACCCCAAAATGTCTCTTTGGCATGTGGATTATTTCAAACTGAAAATAACCAAGGCCCAAAACACTCAGGAAGAAATTTTGACCTTCCCCCTGACTGCCTAAAGAAGGTAGATAGAGAACCTGTTCCAGGAAGGGAGTAATCACCATAGATAACTATAATATGAACTAGGCAAGGAGATAGGGAGAAACCTAGGAAAGTCTGTTAAAATTCCTCTTTGTGTCCCATTGTTTCTGCATGTCCTACCAAACATTTGCTTTCCCCTCTCCATGTCAGTTGCCTTCTTCACATTTGAGGTCCCAAACCACTACCCCCAACATCCTCTTTTGTCTTTAGCTGAAGATATTTAAGTTAAAAGTTTCAGACGTTTTGATGAGTTAGTTTTCCTGGGTCTCTCCCATGTATACATATTATTAAACTTTTGATTTTTCTCTTATTAATCTGTCTCATGTCAATTTAATTCTTAGACCAGCCAGAAGAACCTAGAAGGGTAGAAGAAAGTTTCTTCTTCCCTGACACCTGTCATATAGTCAAAACTCAATATATGTTGAATGAATGAATAATCTAGGAACTAGTAACATAATATATGAAAACAATGATAAAAATGTAGCATATGAGTGGAACATAGATCACCAGGTCAATCAATTTTCTATATTGGTATTATTCATGGTGAGCAAACCGAGTGACAAGTTTATAAATTTTATTTTTAGGGGCTCTAGGATCCTTTTCCAACAGCTTATCTACACTAATGTGCTCATACAGCAAAGTCTAGAGCACTCAACCAGGAATGCCATGTTTCAATCTTAAGGAGAACCAATGTCCAGCTCAACTGCCCAGTTGAGGGGTCTGCATGAGTAGATTTGACACGGCATTGCACTCTTGCAGTATTGCTCCATAGCTGGTGTGAGGCTGTATTTCCAAAACTTGGAATCTGTATTATTCATAGGGTTATACTGGGTGGAGAGGGCAGTCTCAGTGTACAATCACAGTGATTGTTAGGGTATGCAGAGGAAGTTTCATGCTAGATTTCACATTTAATAAAACCAAGTTAAAAATCATTTGACCAGGGACTAGAAATAATCCATAGTGTTTTTGACAGCGTCTTGAAAAAAAGTGTAAGGCTCCCAGAAAACACTATAATTCTTCAGAGATTGAGGACCAATTGACAAGGAAGCCCGTTATTAATGTGTAACACAAGTGGTTTTGGAAATCAAGAATATGAACTCTGATTTCTGTCTTCTGTGATAAGTTATTTTTCCCTCTAGTGTATCTCTTGCATTAGGGCAAAAGTAAAGATAAGAGAGAAAAAAATAAATAGACATCTCTTCTTTCATAATTTTGCATTCCATTTAACCAAGCAACTCAATTTTTTATGAGTATGAGAAAAAAATCAATATTTAACTTGAAGAATGTTTACCACACTTTGAGCTGCAATGACAATGAATAAAGAAATAAATAAATAAGGAACAACATAAATGTCCACCAATAGAGGAATGGAAAAATGCATTATAGGTATATCCATTCAGAAGAATTTCATGCAGTCAATAAATATAATCATGTAGAAGAATATGAAATGACCTGGAAGATATTTCTGATGCAATTTAAGTAAATAAAGCATGTTTCAAAAGCATAATTAAAGTATTTCTTAAATTTATTTTATTTATTTATTTATTTATCTATCTATCTATTTATTTATTTATTTTGCACAAGTACTGATTAGAGCTATTTCTGGCTAGAGAAATTGTAGATGAAGAAATTAAGGTTCAGCAGTTTAACTGATTTCTAAAAATTCATACAGCAAGAGAAGTGTAAGACTGGGTTTCAAACCTAACATTAACATGTCAGGCTTCCAGGTCTGGGCTTTTTTTTAAACTACATTTTGCTGCTTGTATAAAATCTGCATAAGGTGTATTAACTAGGAACTCCATGATGGGCTTAGAAAAATAGTTTACCTAGATTTAAACAAAAAGAACATTCTAAAAGAACTAAGCATATTGTATCTTTCTCACTTTTAACACTCCAAACAAGTTATAGGATTTATATTTACATTTGTTCTTATCAATACGTATACTAATGATTTATAGAGTTAAATACAGATTTGATTGCAAAAAATCAACTGATTTCAGCGCCAACTCAGTCCTTTTGTTGAAATTCTCTCACACAGTTTCCAAAACTTCTGGTAATTTCAGTCTTGAGAGGGTACCTTACAAGCCCAATGCACTAGCATCAGTACACTGGAGGAGAGGGGGTGGGAGAGAAAAGTGGTCATTATATCTTGTATGTTGATTGTTTTAAGGCTCTGCAGTAAATTGTCTTCATTGAGATAGGGTAAAATTTTTCTCCAAAAGAGGTTAGATTAGGTGAGTTTCTGGAAGTTCAACATTAACATTCTTTAATTCTCATTTCTACTTCTGTAGCCCAAAGGCAAATTAAGGAGAAGAGGTAATAAGTAATACAGTTGGCATTTGGCACTTGATTTATGAATTTTGATTGAAGGTGTAGATGATCAATCCTCCTACTTTGTTTCTCCCCTTATTTCCTATCTGTTCTCCCTTAAGGTTTATATGGCAGACAGATACTTTGATAATTTAATGGTTGGAAAGAAAACAACCGTTACATGAACTTTGTCAAAAGAGAATGAAATCAACTTAATAAGAATAACATTTAAAGGCATGAGAGGACACAGCAACCCTTGAAAGATCTGAAGAAAATTCTCTGATGGCAAGGAAAATAATAAAAAAGTAAATGATAAGAAATGAGATTTCTTGGACAACAAGCCAAGGTGAAGGTATTACACAAATGTGAGTTATTTTTATCCCTCCAGTGTTGGGTATAATGAGAAGAAAAGGAGTAGTCTACAAAGTAATGAATTTAAAGTCAGAAAACATTGCTTCTAGGCCTGGCCCTAACACTCAACAATTGATTAATATTGGTGAAATGACTTCACCCCATTAGTCCTCAGTTTGCTTATCTGTGAAATGATGGTAACACCTGACCACCTCCCATGACAGTTGTGTTTGTAAAGAACAACAACAAAAATACAAACAAAAAGTAATGAGTGTCCTTGGAACACTGTAAAATGCTATGCAGCTGTTAGCTGTTTACTATAATTATTCTCTAAAGTGCCTGCAAGAATTTATTAACCTCAGTAACCAATGGGATTTCCAATGGTATTAGGAAGAGCTGTCAAGCAAAACGTTTTTGACTCTTGTGTGAAACAAAACAGTGATGCCATTTTTATAAGCCAGGTTATAAAAATAACTGTGCTGAAATGTAAATAAACTTCTACAAATAAACACTAACGGAAATGGACTCAGATTCCAGAGGAGGTTATCATCAAGTGGATTTATCTGTCTTCTACCGTTGGAAGAGCAAGGTGATCAGTGTAGAAAGAAAGAATTTGGGAACAAAATAAATTTGGGGTTAGTGCTAGCTCCTTAACTAACTGTATGATTCTGGGAAAATTAAGTAACTCCTCTGACCTTTCAGTGTTCTCACCTGTAAAATGGGTAAAATAATGAGTATTATATTACCTAACTTGTAGGTTCAGATTAAATTAAATTAGATAATATAAAGTGTCTAGTACAGAGCCTGGCACATGGCAGGCACTCAGTGAATGTGAGTTATTATCATTATCTCACTTTTCCTAGTTCCCTTTAAAGTCTACACACTTATTTACCTGTAATTCCCCAAGTCCATTTCTTTCTTGGATACTCTATGTTGTAGCCTCCCCGTATTTACTGGAGCAACCTGCACATAGAACTCTTTTAAAATGTTTATTTAAACTGTGTCTTTCCTCCATTATGTCTATCTGATAATAAAATCACTCATTCTTTATCTTGTGTTAAAATCATTTTATTGATCCTATAAAGGTATTCCATAAAATGTATTATGTTAAGTACTTAGGATGGCTAACACAACTTCTGACCCTAAAAGTAATCATATTATGGAGGAACACTGAACCAAGGGGAAATAAAAAAATAAATGAAAATAGAAAGTTAAAGGGAACTTTAAATAGAAATTAACCATCATAAGACAATGATATACAGTTAATATTTAAAATTTTTGTATATAAATAATTTTCAGGATGGAAATTTATTTCTCATAACTAATTAAATAAATGTTATCATTCATAATCTACTGAGGAAATCAGAGAGTCTTTCTAATTTTCTTACTCCATTTCTTTAGAGTACTACCAAAATAAAATATTCAATAAAAACATTACTTTTTATTTTCCTGGATGGAAAAGGATTAACCCTAAACAATTGTGTCTGAAGGTTATCTGAAATTTATCAGTATGTTGTGTGTATATATGTGTTATGGTATGAATGTTACTCAACTTCTCTTTTCAGTAATCCCAGCCTTTTTTCCCCCTTCTTCTTAAAAGGATGGTTGCCTTTCTTGGCCTAATGAAATCCTATTTATCCAGTTAAATGTAACTTCTTCTGGGAATTCTCACATTACCCATGGACCCTCCCTATCCACCCTAATACAAGTTGAAATAGTTTATCTTTCTCCTGCACAACATAACATTTTGTCTATGTCATTATGTACCTTAGCAATTGAGGTCTTTTTCCTAAGACATAGCAATGTCTGCAGTATAGTTGGCACTTGGCATATAAATTTTGGTTGAAGGTGTAGATGATTAATTCTCTCTTTCCTTATTTCCTACTTATCCTTTCTTAAAGTTTGCAATGAGTTACAATGTGGTACTACTTTAAGAATTGGGGAAGTTGGTGAGATTTGGGGATGGTGTTGGAGGAAAGACAACCATTTTGCTTCCCCTTTCCATATTCCTTAATTTGCATTATATGTTTTTAATTATATTAAAGAAATTTCCAATCCAATCTCAAGAACAATATTCTGTCAGCGTTATGTTAGAAAAGAATGAATTTGAAACAATTCTTAAACAATACACAGAACACTGTGCAACATCCTGTGGCGACTTCCTCCAGCAAAATCTTGAGGCATTTCTTTAGCATTGTCTTTATCTTCCCATGGTGACTTATGAGGCATGCTTAAGAAAATTTTATATTAAAGGTCAGAGACTCCAAAAGATCCAGCCAAAATTTTGGGAAGTTTATAGTGTGATTAATTCCTGGAGTCCTTCATTTTCCAGCCCTTTAATTTGTGCAATCACATTGAGTGTTCAAAGTATACACTGCTTTTTAAAATCTTTCAAATACTCTGGGCACAGCCACAACTAGGAATTCATAAAAAGAACTGATTAACATTCCCCACCGAAAGGATCCTTGAAGGAAACTAAAAACAAAAAACATATTTTTGCTGAATCCAATTTGCTTACATTTCAACACACATAACTCCACTTAACTGGCCATCACAGCAAAAGCCACAACACACACCCACAGCAGCAGCAGCATGGAGCTGACCACACAACTCAACAGACAATGCAGACAAACTTGAGTATAAACCAAGATTTTTCTACCTCTTTTCATAACAGGTTAGTGCTGGCCCTCAGTGTTGGTGTACAGTTTTTATGGCATGGGAAAATAGGGATGTTTCTGCCCTATAAAAATAAATGTGTTGAAGGCTTTAGTTTGAGCTCACACAATGTTAGAAAGTTCCAAAGGCACTGGCACAATATCAAAAAAAGAAAAAAAAAAAAGAATCCCACAAACAAATATATCACTTATGCACATGGAAAGATGCTAAGAAAACACTGGTAGGGAAACTACTGGTTTCCTGGATGATTTATGCAATAGTTTTCAATACCTTCCTGAAAAATAAAGAATAAGAAAGGCATGCTAGTGGGTCTTTGGTGGGGCATATATTGTTGCCGACCCCCATTCATACTGAGTCTGGCTTTAAACTGTTCAATAAGTCATTTTCTCCCTGCAAAAGTAGAAAGCACAGAACCCTCATTGTTCTTAACATTTTAAGCCTTAGGAAGAGCTAAGGGAAAGAGTATAGAAATGCATGCACTATCTTTAATGAAGAAAGAGATACATAGAATAAAAATTAAAATATAAAGAACAGTTTCTTCATTTTATGTATCATAATACACATTTCTTTCCAAGCCTTAGTTTGATACATATAGATTTTCACGTGTGATATCTTATCTACTCCAGAAAGTGCTGGGACAGAAAGATAAGTAGGAAGCAGGAAATTCTGAATTTGAATAAAGGCAATAAATACCTTTGCTGTTACACCAAAGGATGCAAGGTGGAAGATGGGGCTTGAAACTGGGAATGTTTCCCAATTGGACTTAATGATTTGTAATTCCTTAAAAATTAAAACTTACCACATTCTGTGCAAAGTTTTCAAAAGATGTTCTGCGATCCATTGAGTATTCCGACTTACATGTGTGGGGTTGGGTGGGGCAAAGGAACAAAGAGAGAGAGAGAAGAAAGAAAGAAAGAAAGGAAAGAAAGAAAGAAAGAAAGAAGGAAAGAAAGAAAGAAAGGAAGGAAGGAAGGAAGGAAGAAAGGAAGGAAGGAAGAAAGAAAAGAACAAAAGAAATAATGAGAAGAAGGAAGGAAGGAAGGAAGAAAGAAAGAAATAAAGAAAGAAAAAGAAAGAAAGAAAAACAGCAGAAAAAGACAGGATGATGAAATGATGCAACACCAAATTCATGTTCTAAATCATAGGGATCAGGAAGACAGGAGAGTTGCCGCAGAAGGCCATGTCACAGGACATGGGCTCTGTTTGCATTAGTGCTTTTAATTTTAACACCAAAATTCTTCTTGTGCAAACAAAATAGTGTGATTTCAAGCAAAATCAAATTACACTAAAATGAAGTAGATATGTTAAGGTTTTATGCCAACATTTTCAAAGCCTAAATGTTTGAAAATCTAGTGGCTTAACTTCAGAATTTCCTCATAATTTTCTACTGGAACTAAATTTCTGTTGATAACATCATTAATTCTGTAGAGCATTGCTGTCCAGTAGAACTTTCTGAAAGCATGGAAATTTCATTCTATACTAACTAATATTTCAGAAGTCTTTAGCTGTGGCCATTGAGTATTAGAAATTTGAGTAGAATTTTATGTAACCTTAATTAATTTAAATTTAAACAGCTCCATGTGGCTAGTGGTTGCTGTACTGGACAGTGCAACTACAGAGTATCTATTTCCCATTGCAAAGTCAATGGACTCTGAAAAATACCATTAGCTTAAATGATGATCATGAATTACACAATTATAATTTCATCTCAGAATTTCAAGAAGCTATGGACTATTTTAACATTACAAAATAATGAATGATGTTGATGTTTACATCCAGATTTTCCATTCCCTGTTATACTGGTTATAGAAGGTGTTATTTACACTGAGACTTTGATTATAAACATTAATTGAACAATGTAGCCTATTGCAGCTCTTCGAAAATGTGCTTGGCTATCATCTTAGGTATGAAACCTCATCGTAGGGATACTAAGTGACTCAGAATAAATGCCAAATGAAAATATGTGGAAGCAAACATTACTGCATTTTGGCAAGTATCATTGAAAACAATGAGTTATGGAGCATATGGCCCAAAACATACATTCTAGCTTACTGGACAAGGAAAACCCTCTTTAAGTTTTTGATCTGATGACATTGTTCTTTTCCTTTCTTTATTGTAATTTTTTATTTCCTTAAACTGGCATACAGAAGACTAACATGAAACATGAAAACGGTGTCTAAACAACTTTGTAAAGCATGAACATCTGCAGAAACAAACAAACAAAGAAGAAAATAAGCAATCAACAAACAGAAACCCATACAACTTAAATGGCCCTTATAAAATGCAAAGGTTTGGGGGAGGGTCTTGGAGTATATTCACTTACCATTTGTCCAATACTGTGGGCCCAGCAGAGGTAACTACTCCAAATAACTACAACTGAGAACTAGGTCAAAAGAATTCACAAAGAACCAATACCTTTTTCTTTGCCTGTAGAAGCTCTTGATAGGCACTGGATCTTATAAAACGTGGGTATGAATCACTTTTCATCAGTTTGTAAATGTGCTCCTAAAAAGAAATAACGGTTGAGGTGCTTCCTTATTATTTCTCAGGAAAAATCAAGTACTGTGATAAGAATACAACATTTGGTTCAAAAACAAATCTGGAAGCAGCTAAAAATAATAATGATAATGCTGATGAGAATACCTTATATGCTTATAGAACATTTAGACTTTCAAATTTATTATTTTATTCAAGGATCAATGTTTAAACTGGTTTGGGAGCTAAACCACAACCAGTCCTTAAAAAAAAAATGGAATTTAGTTAGCAGATTGTCATGAAGTAATTTCAAATCAAGTTGTTGATTTACATAGATCATTTAAGAATATAAATAAATCTGCTGTCTCTTAAGATTACTCCAGGCCAAAAGACAATGATGTGAAGTCAAAATTCAATAATCATTCTAGAAGCCTTTGGCATTTATATGTAGTTGGAGGGTGCAGACTTCCCAAATGAATCATTTGTTTGGTGAAAACTGTCATCTACATCCACTTTAGGCCAGAGCACAAGTCCAAAAATAAATTTTGTGATATTTAATTGCTAAACCTCCCAATTTGTGTGCATGTTTTGACTTATTCATAGATAGATTAGGTAAATATTTGATAATCCTAATCAGTCTGCAATGTTCTGTTTTGATGATGAATATTGGTAGATAAAGAAGAAAAAAATGTATCCATCCAATTCAGTGTTGGCCCAATCTAGGGAGATTCTGCTTTGGCTTATTGCACTCTAGGGGAGCATAAATGCTCCTTGTTCATTCCAGTCTGTTAGACACGGAGTTTTGAACAACTTGAGAGTATCCGGAATGTCCCAGTCTCTTCTTGTTTGGAGAAAATATATATTTTAAGAAATGACTCAGTTTCCCTGGTCTTAAACACACCAGCGATAATTTGTAGTTACTGTGAATCCACTTAAAGACGTTCTGGATTAAGTCTCAATATCTAGTCTAAGGTTCATCTCCAAAAATATGGTACATTTGGAACTGCATCAGAATTTGTTGTTGGAAAAGTGAGGCAATGTCTTATTTAGAAGTCAATCATTTTGGGATTCAGATGTTATGTTGCTCAAGATCTACCACTTATAAAATGTAAATTTTGACCACTTTATTCATTTCTCTGAGTCTAAATTTTCTAATCTATAAAATAGAGTTATTGTCAGGATTAGAGGAATGACAAATGTTTAGCAAAGTATAAGGGTATGCCTAGTAAGTGCTCAAATATGCTTGAGTATATGCCAGGTACACTTCTAAGTGCTTGCCTATATTAGTTAATTATATCCTCACAAAACCTCAACAAGGTTGGTAACCATTGTTATATCTATTTTAAATATGAAGAAACTGAAGCATGAAGAAGTGAAGTACTTGCAATAGGTCACAGAGCAAAGCTCAGACTAAAACCTAGGCAATTTGGCTCCGGAATCTGCTTTCTTATTACATTGCATCTCTTCTTAAACAGCAGCAGGAAATTCTATTATTATATTTTTGAATATATGGTTTAAAAGCCTACAAAAAGCTGGAATTAAATATCTGAGGTTGATTGAAAAAAGAAGCCTACGGTCAGGTAGTAGTGTTTTCTATAGAAAATCATGCCTTTTCCTTTTATTGAAGACCCAATAAGCAAGAATATTCTTCAATGACAAAGATAACAAAGAAATGTTCTTTTTAATATTAAGATTTGGGGAAGGTAATTTCAAATATTTTACACGCTGTTGGCTCCAGAAAAATGCTTGAAAGTTTATCTTGAACCGCAAGAAAGAGAAACCAGCAGAGAAATAAGCAACAGAGCCAGAATTTTCATCCTGCTCTCTCTCATGTGTCTCCATAGAATGTAATTATTTCCACATAGAAGACCTTAGCAGAGTCAGGGCGAATGAATGGGTTTTTGGTTGGCTGTTTCAACTTGTGTTATTTTCTGCACAGTGGCTCATTTCTTTTTAAACCAAAGCAAAGGATAAATATATTTTCTACCGAGAGTAAAAATAAGAAAGGAAATTTGTGTACCTTATTCTTCATCTTCTGTATCTTGTTTTAGTAATGTAGTTATTTAAAAAACAAGATACTTTCTAGAGCTAACATTCTTCTCTAAAAGAGGTTTTAAGAAATTATGAAGCATGCATGTTCTGGTTTAAAAGCTAATTTCAACATATCATTAGGAAATAATATCCTCTCATTTCATGTTTATTTTTCCTATTGAGCACAATATTTTTTTAGAAAAAGTAGAAATTCAAATTGCTTCTAAGGAGGCAATTACACCCAGTTTGAGAAAAAAAGAAAAAACACATAAAAATTTGTCTTAGGATGTTAATAGTAATATCAATTTCCTTTTCTCTTCTTTTTGCAGACTAAAAAAGTAACTTGGAAAAATAATAAATGCCTAAATTTACTATTTCATTTTATCATCAGAGACAAAAGTGGTTTGAATTTTACATAACTTCAAGCTAATTTAGTTTAGTTCTGACTATCCATAATAATAAATTATTTAGGAATGTCAGAATCTTAGAATCTCCTCATTGGAAGACAAGTTAAAGAGTTCAAATACATGTTACTGAGGTGACAAAGTAGAAAATAAAGTAAAAAGTTTTCAAATATTTAAAATATTTCCCTTCAAGAAATTTTCTTGTAAAAACATTCAAATTTACAAAAATTCCCAGGCTTTAAAAACTCATTTTAAAGCATCTCTGTTTTCTTTTAGATCAATTAGTTATTTTACATACAGTTACCTAAATTGAAAATATTAGATATAGCCACCAATTATAATGAAAATAAAACAAAAGTATTCCAACTTTCAACTTCTCAGGAGAACATTTGTGACGCAATGTGAGGCCCATCCATGTACCAACCTGAGCATCTTCGAATGTGTATCGCCCGGGCTCCTTCACATTCTGTGTGGTTTTGTCATAGCTCTTAGAATCCAAGTTAATAGCACTGGGGGCTCCTGGAGCCAGAAATTCTTGCCATATTTCCTGAACTCGAGAGGGGACTTCTCTAATAGGCCTTTTCTTCAAGTCCTCCACTGCTAGCCAGAATCTATGCAAAATGTGACACCAAGCATTTACTCCAATGCCTCATAATCTGAAAATTCTTAAATTATTGACCTATCATTCAATTCACAATGAAGCATAATAATGAACTCATTTTCTCTGAAGTCTTCCAGAAACAGGTCTTTACCGATTTTTTTAATTAGTCGTATTCAAAGATATAACATTTGGGGAAAGGAAATCTTGAAAACTATCTCTTTTAGATGTTCTCTGTTAGAAACAGATCTGCCAGGGTCCTGATTCTGTACAACCTTAAATTTTACTGAAACAAAGGAGCACTGCTAAAGAACCATTTATTAGAAAGGAAGAGGAGTTTGAAGGGCATTAAGGGGAGTGACGTGGATCATCTGATTGCGGGGGATAAAGTATGCCACATATTCTATCTTTTGGATCTTTTGTCCATTTGAGCAATGAGGGTTAGTATGGAGAGGATTTTCTGCTCTACCAGGTAAGGGAATTACAGTGAAGCTTTACTGGGATTAAAAGAGGCCTGGACACAGATTAGAAAATGCCCTAGCTGGAGAAATCAGGGCAAGTAACTAATTTTAGGCGATTTAATTCAGGGAGTTATGAAATGACAGAAGCAGCAAGCTTTCACATGTAATTGTTCAAAAGGCTTAAATTTGCAGAGACATTATAACAATTCAGAAGTTCTGGAAAAAATAATACTGACTCAATGCTAAATATAAAAATATATTTGATATGCTTCTGTATAGAATATAGTATATTCTGAAAGGAAAGAACACCAGAACATGTTTTGCTTGATAAAAGCAAATAGCAAAGTCTAATAAGAAGTCACATTCTATTAATGGGTTTCATTTTTTAAAATTTTGCTCTATATTATGTCTTTTTGGTTAGACCTAGAAATGATGACAAAATGAATATGTATATAACACATCATATAGTGTTTTTAAATTAAAAAAAGATACCTGAAAAAGGAAGTACTAGATCTATGTTATCCTCAACAGGGGCCAGATGTGATCATGAAATGGAAAAGATGACAACAGAGGTGAAGGTCACTACAGGCTACAGAGTCTTAAGAAAGGTAGAAGGGGATAAGCAGTACCTTCATAACTATTACGTTTTAACTTGCGGATTAATGAAAGTTCAAAAATAAGTAATAAAGTAGTTGAGCTACAATTAGAATATCAAATATTACTCAACCTAGTAATTTTCCAGTTTCTAGATACCATTTTCCTGTAGATAGATAACAGTAGATAATCCAACATGAACAATGCTTTAAACATAAAACTACCATGGGTTGCTTTCAGAAGTGAAAGGTCAAGACCATTTCCTTTTAAAATACAGGTTCTGACACTGTGCAATCTAATAGGAAGGCTAGGTGCAATCTGAGGGAGCATAAGTGTTATAATTCATGCTCATTCAGGTTCATTTCAGCACTCTTTGAACACACAGATAAAAAGAATGTCTTTGTCCTTGAACTAGCAAAGATACACCATTCAAATGGCCATGATACAAGGAAGCACATGAGAGATTCTCAAGGAATAGCACAAACCAGATAGTCTGGGAATGCAGAGCAGGAAGGAGCCCCTCTGCTGGGGCAAGTACTGGGTTGGAAAAGGGAGTTCTAGGAAGGCTGTACAGATGCAGTGACATCTTAAATAGACTTGAAATTACGGGTGAAATATCAAAGGGTAGAGGAGGTAATACTAAGAGCATCTACACTGACAAGTAAGTGCAGGCAATATTCTAAGTGATTTAGCTATATTAATTCATGCAATCCCTACAACTTTATAGAGTATGTGTTAATATTTCCCCCACTTTAGAGAAAACTGAAGATATGAAGGATAAGTCACTTATTTAAGTTACCCACTGTGAGTGCCACAGCTATGGTTTGCCCCCAGATCTGCAGCAGATGACATGCTCAAAACCACTCTCTTGAATGCCTCCTTAAAAGTATCACTGCCTTTCTTATCCTCAGCATAGTCATTGTAATAATTTAGTAGAATGTAAAGGGCACTGGCTATTTATTATAGCCCCTTATTATATGGTAGCTGGACTATGAGGAATTATCTTAATGTCTTCGAGCCTTGATTTTGTCATCAGTAAAATGGAATGCTAATGCCTATCTCACTGGGTTTCCATTAGATTAAATGAGATAAATTATGTAAAGGGCACTTTTGAAGTGCTTGACATATTTTTAGGCACTCATATAACATTCATATTATTACATTTACTTAGTACTTACTCTGCTTTACCTGAAAAAGGAATGAGCAAAAATACACCAAGCGAGAGCAGAAGTTATATTTGAGGAATAAGTACTTATCAATAAGCAGTTTTTCTTGACTATTGTTTCTGTCTCAATACTAGAAGAAAATGCTCATATGAGTGTCACACTTCCCTAAATAGCAGATGCTAAATAAGATGCATTGAGACTTAGTTAGGTGTAATTAGCCCTGCTGGCTACCTTGACTGTTTTGTCTCCCTCGGTCTGTGACACCAGATACCTAGGCAGAATCAGGGGGTTCAGGTTGGGGGAGCAGTGGACAGTAGCTTGGTATTGGATTATAGAAAGCCTAGGATGCCAATGATTGTAATCTGATTCTGAAAGATGCTTAACTTCTTCCAGTCATATTTTGCTTGCCTGTAAAATGGGGCAAGAATATTTACATTTCATTTCTGAAGTTATGATTAGATGAATGATAATCAGAAATAATAAATACAAAATACAGCATGGCATACTTATAAAAGTAGTGAATATGAAGCATATTATGACATATAGAAGGTATTCAAGAATTATTTCTATATTTATCAATCCTTAGTATGGAAACATATAACAAGCTTATGGTATATACTCAAGAAATATATATGTGACTATATATGAAATATATAATATTTCATTTTTAATTTTACTTTGTTTTTATTTCAACATAACATGCAGTAAAAAAAATTAACAGGATTTATTAGCATTTACAATGCTTACAAAGAAAAAGGACTCTAAAAGCAATTTAGTTCAGATTTAAGAAATTGCTCTAATTAAACACTTATAATAAATCTATTTCCAAATGATCAGTTTAGCCCAAAATTTAAGATAGCATTTGGTAGATATTTATGTCTGCTATGTGCAATATTTTTATATAACCTCTGATTCTTGGGATATCCAGCCCCTGTTTTCCTAACACAGCAGGAAAAGACATATACATGTGGCCATTTAAATTAAAGGAAGAAATGGAGTAAGGGAGATCCTAGACTGCAAAAACATATGCAAGCATTTACCTTTTCCAGAACTAAACGCTTCTTCCATAAAAATATTAAATATCTAAGCCCTATAGAACTAGGGCCGGGACTGCTTCAAATTAACTATTCTGTATTTTTAAAATTTAGGACAGAAAGCCTTTTGGATGATATTTATACATTTTCACACAATGAAATATGTAATCTTTCTTATATGCAATTACTTATCAGGCAATCTAGTGTGGCATAGAATTACTGAGATAAGAAATAGTTAAGGCACGGATTAAGAAAACAGCAGTGATTCAATTTCATTCATGAAACAGAGTTTGCACACGCTATTCCTTTTGCCCCAAACTTCTTCCCTCTTCCTTTTTTGCCTGGTTATCTCCTTATCATCCAAGCCTAGAAGCTGTTTCTCTCAGGATGCCTTTACTGATCTCTACCTCTGGGTTTGCCATTCCTCTGTATTTCTCTGATCTAATACCCATGATTTTGTGTTGTGATCTGTTTTCTTCTCTGTATTCACCACTAGGCTGTACTTTTATTAAGAGCAGGAAGGATGTTTATTTGATTAGGTGATACTGGTGGGGCACTGCTTATTTATTTCTTCATCATGAAACCCATGATGTCAGCATTTTTTCAAAAACTTAGAGAATTAGAGGAAACTCCACCTCCCCATCCACTAAAAGGCTAAAAATAGACTTTATCTCTGCTTTATTTTTATTCATTCTTGTACTCAATAATTGATAATGTGACCTCAGGATAGAAAATATTATTTAGTAGGTCCAATAAAAATCCTTAGCAACTGAAGACCTTGTGAAAGCCCTGTCAAACAAGTGTTCTCATAAACTTGAAAGAGAATAGGAAGCTGCATCCCAACCATCCATGACAGGCATGCACATATAATTAAATTCCTCCAGACTCTGTCTGTGGTCAACTTGCTTAATCCATGGGACATCTGTCAAAATTTTATGTATTTCTGAATGGTTTGGTATTGGTATCTGTTAAATTTCCTGTAAAGAATGTGACATTTCTGGAGCTGCTTAGTTCCAGTGAAAACAAATGAATGCTGATGCCTTTCTGTAAATGAATTTACCAGGACTGCACAAGTCATGAGAAAGTAAATTAGGATGTTAAGTTTCAAAAGAATAATGAATGAAAGAGCTTGTAGAAAAACCATTTTATGTAGTGGAAAGTTATCACTCACTTCAGTGATCTTAGAGCCATTAAAATCTATTCCAATGTCTCACATTTAAAATTTCAATTTCTAGGTGCCTCAAGTCAGAAAAGTTTCAAAAATATGTAAGGATGCTGTTTACAACAGATGGGAAGGATGCACACCCCTCCAGCAGGGCTCAGTGAGGTGCTGCTCTCAACTGCCCTGAGGCTGTATTTAAGTGTACAAAGTAAATGCACTCCATAGTCTTGTTTCAAGTTTTACAGAAGCACTCAATCTCTTTTTCTAGATCTTACTTGAGATGCAATCTACAAAGAAGACCAATATTGATAAATAGGTGATATTTTAATTAAACTGCATAAATATTATCAATGATTCCACACTTTGCCAAATACTAGTCTAAGTGTTACACTTCTTTATGCAGGCCATTTCAAATGCATCAGATTTACATAGGTAAAAGATCAGGAGACAGTGTAAAATAAACCTTTATGAGGAAGTGATAATGTTGGACAAAGTGCTTTGCCTTCATTACTTCTTCCATTACTTCTTCATTTTCTTCTTCCATCAGGAGGCAGAAATTCAATGGGCCCGTATCATCATCATGATGTTGGTGGGATAGTAACTGGTCTATCAAGTGCAAAATAACCAGACTCATCACAGGTAGGTCTCTCTTGCATATAGTATAAGAGTCAAACAACATGGTTTACCTTAAGTTTTCTGAGCTGAATTCTGACTCTAGAAATTTAAGGAACTGTTCTCTCCCAACTGGATCTTTCAATGCTTCATCCATGCCAAAACCCCATCGTTTTACCCTCTGCTGGCTTGGTTCTTTGCTATAGGAGATAAAACAAAGCCAAATATATTCCCTTTCATTACAAATTCTATCTTCTGCTATATTTCCCCTCAAAATCATATATGATTTTAATTTCCCATCTTTAGCATATTTTTCAGAAAAAAAAATCTGATTGATGGATCTGCATGAAATTATCATGAGATGAAATTTAGGCATTAATAATAAAGTTTAATGTTTATTAAGCATTAGATATAAAGAGATGGATTTTCTCTTCTAGATTTTTTCAGCAACTTTATGAGACAGATCCTATTACAATTCTTATTTTAGAAATGAAGAAATTGAGGCAGGAAGAGGGTTATAACTTGCCAATGTTGAACAGGTAATATTCCGACATTCTGACCCCAGAGCTCAATTTCTTAACCACTACACAATGAAGTCTCATGGTGGCAGGTTGTATTGGAGGAAAATACATTGAGACTCAAAAGACTTAAATCCTGGTTTATGACTCTGCTGTTGATTAAATGTGTGACCTAGTCCTGGTTGAGTCACAACATTTTGGGGTTCCAACTTTCGCATGTATAAAATCTAGAATTCAACGGATGAAGAGATCTGTACTTGTCAAGCATTTAAGAACCACTGGATGGAAGAGAAGGTCCATAAATGCATTCTAGAGGAGTGCTACAGAATACTAAATCCTCACTCTGTAAAGGGGTATGCAATGATCTTTTTATGACTCCATCAAGATTGATGATATAATTCTTCCCTTATATAGCTGATGAAAGAAACCAGGGAGTCTTAAACTGTGCTTTGGTTTTCTTAAGAAGTCAGTCTCTTGTCAGTTTCTCTTAGAGTGTTTATGGTAAATTCATTTTGTTTTAAAATTGAATTTATAAAGGCATACTTGTATTGGGCTTAAGTAACTATGGATGTAGCATTCATTTTACTTGAATAGATGGGCTTTTGTGGCTATGCAGATTTTCAAGGAAGCTAAAAACAATGAGCTAAATTTTAAGAACTAAAGACCCTAACTCTGACTAGTCTTCCTTGAACCGCTTGCACCTCTAATTTTTTGTGCCATTCTTTCTGGAAATGCAAATCTAATATAAATGCAAATATCTAACGTTCAAAAACCATTACCTTGAACAAGAGCTTTATATCATGGCTAATGTAGGCACAGAGTAAAATTACTTTTACAATTAGTCAGCCATAAGATTCTTCCTATTTCAATCAAACCCTGAAATAAGTGAAATATTTGGAAGGAAGAGAAAATGTCACTTACCTTGCTTCAAGTTCCCAGAAGGTAGTGTCATCAGACAACCATGGGTTAGAAGGGTCAGGTGGCACAAGAAATGGGTCATATTCTACATACTGTTCCGTGTAACTTAGCAGACTTGAGAGAAAGAAACATTTTCATTTTCCTTAGTTTTCTGTCTGAGGTTTTATCTGATCTTTGTAAGGGACACAATACAAAAACATCTGGCCAAGGAATCCTTGCTTGCTTATAGAATGAAATCCAATAGCAGTTTTCATGTTTCAATAACTTTAATGCATCAACTTATTGTGCTTCTTGGAAGACAAATATGGCTAAGGATTCCATCTCTCCCCATGCCTAAGCAATATGAATTAATATCCCTCCATTAAAATGAGGCAAAATGGAAGAGGTCACTGTGTAAAAGGAAGTGCTAAAGGTCAGTTCCAATCCTTGGTCAACTAGCCCACCCACAGCACAACAGAGAAGTTTAGCTCAACTTGGAGAAGGGGTTAAATGGAAATTTTTTGTCAAAAGTATTTACAGGAATTAGGTAAAGGGGGAATCACTGACAACAAGTTTTTGAAAAAAAATCTGTATCTAAAAAAACCTAAAGGGAAAAAAGAGAGGAAAAAAGTTGGAGAGGTAAGATCTGGCAATGCCCCAAAGTGAAGAACATGAATGCCTTAAAAACAGACTTAAATGAAAAATAAGAAAATATATAAAATCTGAGTTTCATTCAAATTCTGAAGTCATAAAATAACTGAGTAGTGTGAATGTTAAGATGAATTTACAAAGAGCTTCTAAGTTGCCAAAAGGTAACTTAATAAATTGAAAGTTTCATTTCTCCTAGCAGGAGTGAGAAGATTCAACTCCTTGGAATTATCTTCTGTATTTGATTCTGGTTGCACAAAGACTGGACCTCTAGAGACCTAAGATTATAATGATTATTCTGCCATTCGAAGTACAACAAAAGAGCTCTTTGAAAGTTTTCCATGTTCAAAAAGGAAAAGGAAAATAATATTTCTTACAGGGCTCCAATTATTTATAACTTCTCCTCCCACCAGTTCTCTTACCATATTGAGCACATTTAATTGTCATAAGAAAATTTTTTTATTTATATGGGTATCTTGCAATACTTACCTATCAGCAACTTTTGACATTTTTAACCGATGTCTATCTAACTGTATTTGCCAATACTTTATCTGAAAAAAGAGATAAAGAAGTAGTTACATTCTCACAATTTTCAGCTCTAAATTCTGATAGACTGAGCAATTCTAAACAAGAATATGTTCTCAACCAGTAAAATTTCAAAGTCTGTAGAAAAAATCAGACATGAGGGCTTTAAAAGAGTTAACAAAAAATTAAACTCTGTTTGAATGTAAACATAACCAGTATTGCTTTGGAACAGCAGTGAATTTGAACATTCTGCCTGCTTTAACAATATGTGACTTTATTTTAAAAGTGTTGTAGAAATTTTAGCATTTATCCAAATCAGAATCATTTCTCCCTCAAACATTAAATTCAGAAAATAAATGTGTTTGTTATTTGTTACTATAATTTCAAAATAAACCCTACTTCCTAATACTAACCCAACAAAAGCATCAGTTATATTTGTTTTAAGAATAATTGTATCAACATTTCAGGACAAATTCTCACATGGACATAATAACATGTGGAAAATTTAAAACTCTCTGAATTACTTTTCCTTCATGGTGACTATAAATATAGTAGAAAAAGTATGTATTACACAACTGATAAACCATGTTACAATAAAATATTAGGGGAAAATAAGCAAAAGGAGAAGAAGTCTCATGACTTAACTAACCAAGATATTTAACTATGATTTGATATGAGACCCTTGGTGTTCACTTTGAAATATTACTTGGAGCCAACGCTATTGATCAATGTGTGAAACAAGAAACAGTACATACTATGACTGTTCGTCAGTGCTAATGAGGGAAAACTTCAAGAGGCTTATAGATATCAGTACTGCAGAAACAAGATTAAGCACTCTTTTGTGAAGATCATGCCACATGACTGGAGGTGGAAAACACATGACCTAATGTCACCAACCTCTTGTCTTCTCATTCTTTAAGACAGAGTTCTGGAGTATAAAATAACTCTTAATAATGGAGGCACCGATAAATCAGTGTGTGTAATTTTAAAAAATTGGTTAGAGGAAAAAGGATTTGGGGAACTAAAGAGTGAAGAGTTTTGAAAACTATCTCCATATACTGATACATTTTCAAGTGACTACATATCTTAAAATCACCTTTTCACTACAAATCTATATGAAACAGTCAATCCTAAAAATCAGTTTTAAAAATACCTACTATTAACATCAACATCTGGTCTTCATACCTGCTACTCTGTAACCCATGTACCCTGTAAACCATTATTATAGGTTGACTTACCTGTTGTTGTAACTCATCTTCTGTTGGAGGTTTAGTTTCTGGTGTGGGTGTGTGGGTAGGACTGTGACTTCTAATATCATTTTGAAGACCATAGACAGACTATATTAAAATAAAAACAAAATATGTTAGGACCAAATACCATTTATAGTCACAGACTTTCTAAAAGGTAGTTTCGTGTTATATATCCAGTAAGGTAACTCAAAGCTTTGCTGCATATTGGATTAAGCTTCTTATCAAAATTCAAAAGGCACTGCTATCGTAAACGCTATCACAAATATGGATGTAAAATAGAAGCACAGCTTTTTGGAAAAAATACGTGGTTAGATTAACTGACAGAATAATTGATTATATGAAAAAAAACTAGCTTAGTGTGATAAAGTGTGGGGGTGGGCTGAGAGTACTAAGTTGGGGAATGACAACACAACACAACACAACATCTAATACATATTGATTTCAGAATAAAATAGAGGTGGATATAGAATAGAATAAAAATGTAATAAGCCAGCATAAAAATAATCTGAGTTGTTTTACATAGGAAAGGAATGGAGTACTAAGGAGAGAAACTAAGTTAAGAATTCCATTGCTGATTTGGTCTCTGATGGTATGATAAAGACACTCCAGGGTGCTCCTACTTTCCCATCTCAAAACTGGGTTATTTACCTTACAATACTGGCCTTGTCACTTGGTTCCATTGGATGCCATTTGCAAACATCAGTGACCCCTAAGGTTTTGCACATCTTTGAAATTCTTAATGTCCCAGTGCTTCTTTACTATTTTGTCAAAAGATCAAACCCGCTATTTAGGAATGCTCTATTTTGAGAAAGACCCATAGTATATATAAATAAAGATCTGGGGACTTAAAGGGACAAAAATTCATTCCCAACTGAAGGTGAGACATCTCACATGTCAACTCAAGGAAGAGGCCAAATTAATTTTTGTTTAAATTCAAAGTATTATTACTTTAAAATAAAGAACTTAATGTAGCTACTGAGCACTTTTTCTTTGGACATGAGGATGAAGGATGAGGACATGATAAAGTTTCATGAGCCCCACAGAATTAAAGTTACCAAATAGTGGAAAGAAACTGTTGAAATCAGCAGAGGGTAGATGCTTAACCAAGCCAATTTTCAGGCACATCACCAACCTTACCGGTAACTCTAAATTCAAATGTGTTTTGTTAACGGACCTGTTTTCACTTGCACTCCACCTCTTCTTAATGTTAATCTTTTGGCTCTATACCTGGGCCCCTTTTCCTTGTGACTCCCTGTTATTTGGCTCTTAGCCCATCTTTAACATATTTGACTTGGTTTTCAGACTATCTTTGGTAGGTCCTTCAATCTTCCCTCCTTTGCAATAGCCCCAGTCTATTGAAACTCAATTCTTGTTACTGGGCATACATTTCAACCCAAGGAGTAGCACATACGCTGTGAATTAATTATTAACAGGACTGAACTAAATGGATTGGACTGTTTCTTTTTCTTTCCTTTTGGCATTTATTCAACGTTTATTGAACACCTACTATATGCTGGATATAATGCTAAGCACTAGGGATATAGAGATAAACAAAAATAGGTATGCATCCTCTTTCATTGGAACTCACAACCTAAAGGTTACACAAGAATCACACAAATAAACATGATTAAAACTGTGATAAGTATCATGAAAGAAAAGAATGACAAAAGCATAGTGCCTAGAACAAAAGGAGACTTAATTTCCACTGAAGAAACAGAAAAGCCCTGCATGAACTACTACTACTTGCTTTTGAGGGTGATTAAATACCATAACCCTCTGAACTCTGAAATAACGGCTGAGGTGGCTATTTAAAAATTAGGCAAGTGGGGCTTCCCTGGTGGTGCAGTGGTTGAGAGTCTGCCTGCCGATGCAGGGGACGCGGGTTTGTGTCCTGGTCCAGGAGGATCCCACATGCCGCAGAGCGGCTGGGCCCGTGAGCCATGGCCGCTGAGCCTGTGCGTCCGGAGCCTGTGCTCCGCAACGGGAGAGGCCACAGCAGTGAGAGGCCCGCATACCGCAAACAAACAAACAAACAAACAAAATTAGGCAAGTGAAAGGTCACTAATAATGAAACAATCGTACTTTCCAATGTCTGCTATTTTTTCAGTTGTCTCACGCTAATTTTTGATAAAGAAAATAAAAAAGATTCTAAAGTGTGAACTTTCCATTCTTGCTTACATTGGTTTAACTACTTAAAGTTCTTTAATAAGAATCTCTAGTTCATGTAAAAAAATGTTTTTAAGACAAGTTAGCTGACAGTTCTAACAGTAAGTTTTTTGGTTAAGACTTAAAATAATTTAAAAGATTTCTAGGGCTTCCCTGGTGGCGCAGTGGTTGAGAGTCTGCCTGCCAATGCAGGGGACACGGGTTCATGCCCCAGTCCGGGAAGATCCCACATGCCGCGGAGCGGCTAGGCCCGTGAGCCATGGCCGCTGAGCCTGCGCGTCCGGAGCCTGTGCTCTGCAACAGGAGAGGCCAAGATTTATAGAAAAATTCTAGAAAATTTCTAGAAAAAAACACAATTTATGGTGTCATAGAAGTAAAATGATCCATAAATTATCTTCTAGCTCTACATTTCTAAGATTATTTCAATATGCATGCATTTCATGTCTTCATGAAGTTCTATATAAGACCCAAGCCATTGGGCAGTGTTGTTTCAAGTAGTCTTCCAGCAGCCTGGCCACTGGCTCTGAGGTTACTGGGAAGTTTCCTTTTTAGCCTTACATGTAAGTAAACATCATGAATTCTCCCTTTCATGATTCAGGGACCAGTGATAGCTGGACCCAGATAGCTTCATTTTCTGGGGATCAGTGATAGCTTTTAACTTTGATTCTTGGCTAGAGTGAAAATAGCCACGAATAATGCAATTTTATGTTCAGGGCTTAATTTATGGGTAAAGGAGGTAAGAAAATTGATCCTATTTTGGCTGACAAGTTATGAGGATCATTTACAATGTAAAAGGCTTTGCATTTTTTAGAAAAATTAAATGTATTAGAAATCTTGGCACAGGGTGGGTAAGGCTAGAGAGAAAGATAAATAAAATTTTCTCAGTGTCTTAATATTTGCAGATGCGGGGAAATCAAATTAACTAATTGGGATCCATTTTGAATTTTAATAGCAAAGATAATTACTAAACCAAGATGCTTTGACTTGATTAACACAGCTTTTATTCCCCAGGGTGCCTGGATGAGCACTTTTCATATGTAGTATCATCCAAATGAATACTGAATAGGTTATTCATTAAATGAAACAGATTTGACTTTCTACTTAAATCTGTTCATATGTGATTTCACTTTACATTTCAGAAGAGCTCTAAGAAAATTCTCTCCTACTTTTTTTTTTTTGTCAAGGGGAGGAGACTTTAAAATAAGAACTAAAGTGTGCAGGAAGCTTCTATCCCTTTCTATGTGGAGTGGAATTTCTGGGATTTTTTTAACTGGTGATGAGGGAGGGAATACTTCTCTTTCCTTTGGATTCTCAGCTCAACTGGAGAATGATTGTGACCATGTCTGATGCCATGTGGAGGAAGCCAGTGCAGACGGAGGGCAGAGAAAGGAGACTGGAGAAGAATGAGAGAGAGAGCTCTGCCTGTGTCTGAGTCCCTGCGTCCAGTAATATCCAGGGCTAACTCTGCCCTGGCCTACTCCCAAGGTTTTAGACTATTCCACTCTTTTATCTATTGTGAGCAGAGTTTCTCTTGCCTGCAAGTTTATTGTACTTCTTACTTAAAACACTTTTGTGCTGCTCTAAGATATGAATAATTTATCCCATTTTATAACACATTAAAATTTAAATTTCCACATTTTGCATATGGAAGTAAAGAAATACCAATATTTTCATGTATAAACAGCTATAAACACTGCAAACTAATGCTTCCCAAATTTTCAAAAAGAATGATGCAATGTGACGCACTGGTAAGATATCATCACTGAGTATAGTGCTAAAGGGAGAGTGTAAACAATTACTTTATTAATCTTTAAGTTCTATCTCACCAATCCATATACTTTTTCTTCTGAATCAGAGCATAGCTCACTTGGTGTCTGCTGGGGGAAACTTGACACAACGTAATGTATTCTGAACTCTTCAAAATTCATAAAGTGGAGAGAAGTGGCTTAATGTACTTTGGGAGAGCTGATAGATTTTTGAATTTGGTTCCAGAAAGCTCGTCCCGGTACACTCAGGCCATGCTGTGAGCAGAGGATGAGAGGAACTGAGTAGGGCTGATCATAAGAGAGAGGGGCCAATAGGCTTGCTTTGGTCTGGCTTTGCCTCTTTTTCTGAGATATGCTAGGGGCAAAAGCTTTTGAGTACCTCATCTGAATGGATTTTATGGCACTTTTCCTGTGGCTTCTTTATCCTAACATCAAGATAAACTGTCTTACAAGAAAGAAAAGGTACTTGGACGGTACTGGGGCCTTTGAACATAATGCTATGTTTATAGGGATGGAAGAAGAAGACATTAAGAAATAAGACTACAAAAAAATGTTTAGTACCTGCTGCTGGGACACATATCCTGGAAAATGCTGCATAAGTAAAAAGCTACAGAAGAGAAGGTCTTGAAGTTTGTGGGATGTTTTGATCTAGTGGCACTGACCTTTGGCTGTGTCCTCAGAGTGATTGCTCTAGGCCAGACATTCTTATGTGCATCAACCATCTTTTAATGGAATAAATAAAAATGTCTTCTACATGTATGTGTTACTTTAAAAAAATGTAGATACTTCTGCTATGTGTTTTCAAGCAATTATATTAAATGTCATTGAATTCAGAATAGCACTTTTTGTTACATACTTCCTCACATAAGAGATCCTGAACCTATAACCACTATTCTATAGTTGTGTCACTATAAATTAAATTCTGATGTTAAAACATGGTCCTCATACGATATCTATAATTAAACATCTTTATGATGATGTCTTTTTTTCTTCATGTTTTTCTCTAACAAGGCCCTTCTCTCATGAGTACCACTTTTTCTCAGATAATCTCTACCTACTTTTCCTCATTTCCTGGGCTCCAAAAGAGATACCTTTTTCTGTTAATGGCTCTTCTCTCAGCATCCCTTTCCTTTCACAGCCACCCCCCAACACACACTTTGGGACCTTGACACACTTGAGAATCAGGACAGGGGCTATTTCCTGGGGACAGAGGAACGGACAGAAGTCCAGGGCTTGAACTTCCAGATTTTCTTCCAGTCAAGCAACAAGGAAGAGCAGGGAAGATACTAGAAGGTACTCATGAAATGGAATAAAAGGGTTTTTTTGTGTGTTTGACATCCTCTAAACAGTCCAACACATTACCAAGATCAGCCCAACAAACGTCAATTTTACCTTTCGTGTTTTGTGTGGATTTCTCATTCTGGATGACTTCTTAATGTCCACTTCAGTGGTATTTACGCATCCAGGCTAGAAATGGAAAACAGAAAGACAAAGGAATCTTTGGGTGTAAAGTTTTTGATCAGTGCACTCACTCTCCAGAACCTGAGCAAATGCTGTGATGACACAAGTCCCTGGCCGCCCTTTTCAAATGGCCACAGCCACTTCTCTCAGCAGTAGCCAGTGATGAAATGCTTTGCACTCTTTTACTCCTCAAGTTTAAAAGGCTTCAGATACCATTCTAGAATAACTCCCAGACAAACAGGAAAAAGAAATACAAGAGATTTGCATGTGAAAGTGGGTGTTAGTATTATTAGTAGCTGCTAACCCAACAGATTTAGAGCAAGGGTGTCCAGAGACTAAATGGGGTGATACCCCCAGCTGATACCTGCATTCAACTTCACTCAGAGTGTACCCTCTCTGATGACAAAGACACTGATGGTTGCTTGCTTCTCCTAAGTTAGAAATCCAATGGCATTCAGTTGAACCAGCTCATATCCCAGAGTAATTTTTCTACAATGATTCATGAAATCCAGTGACTTGGAATATTTGTTTTCTATAGACAGAATGTGCAATGGAGTTAATGGTTAAAATGAGGAAGATGAAGAAAGCAACTGGGAATGAATATACCATGCTTCTTCTCAGGAATTCCTGACTTTCTTTTTTGTTTCCCACAGGCAGGTGAACCCCTTTAAAACAGGGTGGATTGGAGGAAAAGGGTGGACAGCCTGCTCCTTGTTTTTTGACAACCACAGAAGTGTCATTTTGCCAGATTTATCATTCTGTTGCAAAGAAACAAAGAGCTGTAAAGCTTCTTTTTTATTTGGAGAAGAAGAGAGGAAGAGGGAGGGAGGAAGAAAAGAGAAAGAGAGAGAAAAAGGAAGAGGGAGGAGGAGAAAGGGAAGAGGAATAGAAAGAGAGAGGAGGTAGGGGAGAGAAAATATGAATCAGGAAACAGAAGAAAGGAGACGTAAAAATACTTGCGATCTTAAATCTAGAAAGGTCCTCAAACGTCACTTATCCTTTAGAAGTGATTGGAAGTTATCAGTTACATGGTTGTGTTTCCTTTACTTTCAAGTTTTGATACAAGATGTAGGGATCTCCGGTACTAGTAAAACTTATTACATTGCACATCTCTGCTCAATTTCTCTATTTTCCCCCCACAGATTGAAAGATCATTAGAACATCAGTTATCCTTGAAAGTGACTCCAGAGAAAATATGAACGTGGAAACAATCCTTTTGAGGAGTTGGGATGGGGTGGTGGGAAAGGCAAAAGGTAGCACTGATGTGATTAGGGAAATAAGAAGTTCTCCACAAGTGCTGGTAAGCAATAGGGATTAGCTCTTTGTATAATGAGGACATAGGACATTTTCCTTAAAGAACCCTCCCCTGATAGTACAACTATTGTGACAAAACTCCACCATAATGTTGTAAGTGATAAAGAAGTAAATCATTTTTTTCTTTGTAGGTTATATGTGAAATATATATATATATATACTGTAATACACTGCCCTATAAACATTAAATAAACTATAAGTTTGGTTTGCATATCTATTTAAGAATAGAAATAGCTGGTTTAGCACCGTGGTCTGGTTGGAAGTGTAGGAGGAAGGAAGAGCACCCTCCTGGGTGAGACTTATTACTAACTGACACTGAGCATTCACTTAAACTTTATCAGCATGAGGCTGATCAATATATGATATTCTGATTTAATTTTCTGTGGCTGGTCTAGGCATAAGTATGTTTTAGCCTCCCCACCAACTGCTCCCCACCTGGTGATTTTAATATGCAGCCAGGAGTCATAACCATTGATCTAGAAGTAACAAAGATAATGTTTTAAAACAGGAACAATGTGTGTTCATTTCCTATTCAATTTCCATTTCCTTGCAGCCTTCCACCCCTAAGCTCATTAGGGAAGTGTAGGCAGTGAAATTCTTTAAGTTCTCATCGATATATCAAGAGCCAAGCATGGCAAGATAGATCATAGGAGATTTTCTTCTATACGTTAAGGAGTGGGATAAATGAGGATATGATATACAGGAAAAGGAAGGCATGTCCCTCTTTGACCAGGGGAAAAAGAAAAATAAAGGTAAGAGGCAGCACTCAACAGGTGTCCTCGTTTTCCTCCTCTAGAGAAGAAACCCCAGGGGGAAAGAAAAGAGTGATAAAAATGGTCAGACAATTATGAGGGAGCCTGTAATGTGTGGGTGGTATAGCTAGTCCCATTTATATACCTAGAAGAATCACCACATGCCATCACAGCCAACATGAATCCTTACAATTGGAGTTGGCAAGAGAGATGAGCCTGAAATAGTGTTTCCCGAGGCTTGTATACAGCAAGCAAGAGACCCAGAGTTTGTTGCATGCCTCAGTAGTAAAGGAGGTAGAAGTTCTGACAAGATTAACAGATGGATGGGAGCCTAAGGTTGAGACCAAGGCCGAGGTGTGCAGGGGTTTTACACTGGGAGCAAATGTCTGGAACACAAACTCCAGCAGTGAGTGCCCAGATATGAGATGGTACCCCCATGATAGCAGTCCTAGGAATAGACTCCACTGACGTAGCTAAAGCAGAAATCAGAAAGAAGCCAGAAGATCATATAAAAATAAAACATTTGTACCCCAAACTGCTATCAAAAACAACCTTGCATAGCAGCAGGGAGAGGTGGAAAAAAAATTCAAAGTGTGATCACTTATCCAAAAGTTTCCTAGCAGATGATTTAAATGATTGTATCATGCAGAGCACACACGTTGAAAACTATCTTTCAAATGGGTTTCTGAGAAAAATTGGCCAATTATAAAAAATACAGAAAATATATTTTCTTTATGCACATGAGAAGTCTGAACTAATAGAACTTGAAAACTCCTTCTGTTATAAGCTAGAATTCTAAACCAATCATACTTCATACCAAGTCATACCATATGGGTATTGACAAATGGCCCCAGAAATTGTGTCAACCACTGAAGGCATGAAGAGGAAAGATTTTTTTCCCTTGCATAAGAATGTATCTGACCGCAGTCTCAAAAAGAATTAGAATTTTCATTTTCAGAGTTAAAAGAGTATGGCCTTTCAAATTTAGTTAATGAGCCATTAGCAGACATCTAAAATTCTATTTGAACCAATTCTTAACACCATTAATCAGCAAATTAATAAGAAGGCATTGATCCTAAAAGTAAACATTATTAGAAGACTGAACCCTGAGGTAATGTCCCATAACTCTGCTCCCATTCCAGGCTAATGAAATATGCCAGTTCAAAATTTTTTGCTAATGGCAAAATGGTTAAAATAATAAACTGGATCTGGGATGCATGTCTCAGTGACCTTCCAGCTTCCTTTCATTTCTAAAGAGCCTCTTAGGACAGCTAATACTTAGACAGATCTCTGGTACCTAAGTTAAATAGGGGATTCTTGAATATTAAAAAAGCTTAGATGCCCAAAGTCATCTAGTATATTTCTGAATAATTAAGGTCATGACCTCGTGTTGATACTTGCAAAATAACTGCTTTCAGACATCAGGCACTGTGGTGAATGAAACACAGCAATACATTTTTGGGGGGAATTTTAAAATAATTTAAAGAAAATTTATTTCTGTATCTAATTGTCAGATCTAGTGATAAATGGTAAGATATAAAAATGAAGGTATGAGGCTTCCCTGCTGGCGCAGTGGTTGGGAGTCTGCCTGCCCATGCAGGGGACACGGGTTTGTGCCCCGGTCCGGGAAGATACCACATGCCGTGGAGTGGCTGGGCCCGTGAGCCATGGCCGCTGAGCCTGCGTGTCCGGAGCCTGTGCTCCGCAACGGGAGAGGCCACAACAGTGAGAGGCCCGCGTACAGCAAAAAAAAATTAAAAATAAAAAAAAAGGAAGGTATGGCCATACCTCAATATTCTGTTAATATAATAAGGATGCCAGACAGATGAATCATTGCAATGTAGGAGCATAAGGACTGGACAGAAGTTGGCAGAGGGCATTACACAACAACAGAACATTTCAGACATCCATTCTTATGTACATTCTGTTTGTCCTCACCAATATGGCAGACAAATATTTTTAAAAATTTTGCTTTTAAGCAATTTTAATCCCAATAAGACCTTGTTGGCCTTGGTATTTTAAAAAGGCAGTTATCTTTTTGAAGCATATATAATATATACCACTAGCTGCCAGCAGATCTGCTTGAAATGTTATGCATAAATTGTTTTTCTGAACTACAAAACATATCTTCCCAATAAGATATAAATAACGTTACCATTATCAAGTAGGCACTCAGTAAAAATGTTCAAATATGTACTATTTTACATATATAATATTAAGTACACAGTATTGTTGGATTTAAGGAATAATAAAGTTGTATTTACATTGGCCTAGAAAAGAAGCATACATTATTTCTAGTAATTCAAGGATGAATTTATTTTAAACAGAACTAAGCTGTGCTGTAATATTACTATAATACTATTTATTAAAAGTAGAATTTAATGTCTTGGAATCCATTCCTGAAGGGGCAAAATGATCATAATATTGAGAAATATTACTGCCATAGCATTCATTTAAGTGTCTTAATGAGTTGCAAAACAGAAGCTGGGATTCTTGCTTTCATTATTATTATTATTATTATTTATTTTTTACATCTTTATTGGAGTATAATTGCTTTACAATGGTATCTTAGTTTCTGCTTCATAACAAAGTGAATCAGTTATACATATACATATGTCCCCATATCTCTTCCCTCTTGCGTCTCCCTCCATCCCACCCTCCCTTGCTTTCATTATTGATATTTTATTTAAAAGCATCTAAAAATCATTTATTTCCTCTCATGACATAATGCATTTTTATTAGTTGTAGTGGAAGGCACACTTGTTTTCAGGATAACTTAGGATATCTTCAGGATCCTTGGTGAAGAGCAGCACTATTAATAGTAATGGAGAACAACTATCTTTAAATTCAATCAACTGTAGCTGATGTGTAACTGGGCAAAACAATGTCCTAAGTGACAAATAAGTGGAGATTTAAGAATGAGGTGGCATATAGAGCTGACAGTAAGGGATACACATATTCCTGGAAATTTAAAAATCAGACATGACTCTGGGAAGATTAAAATTTTGAATATATTTAATTATTGGTTCAAACACAATTAAATTATTGAAAATGATTTGTCCTTCTGTAACACTGTACCAGTTTTAAAAACACAATTTGCAGTATATTGTACCTCAATTAAAATGATCCCTTACTCTTATACAAAGTAATTCTAGATTTTTGAAGTGTTCAACCTCAGGATATTTTTTTAAAGAGCCAATTCAAGCTTTTCTTTCTGTTTTGGGCACTTGCCAATTGATTTAGCTTCTGATTCTTTCAGCCTTGCTGACCCACCAATTTACTAAACGTTAAACACAGACTGAAAGAAGTTGTTTGTGGCAATTACCCTGGAATTCCTTCCATTCACATTCCTCTATAATACTTACTCATTTGATTCCTACTCAATCCTATTTGTTGGCTATAGATTCTTAATTAAGTAATCCTACTTCAATGTATTTTATGAATGAATTCCACATGTCAAGAGGCACGAGGAAGTCTGCTGTAGCAGAGGGGAGGGAAATGTACCATGACACTCTGGAGTCGTGGAAAGTGGTTAAGTTAGGTAGAAATCATAGACCATGGTAAAATCTTTGGTTCAGTTCTAAACACAAGTGGAAGTCATTGGAGGGTTTTAAACATGAAAGTGACTTGGTATGCTTTAGATTTTTAAAAGCTCACTCAAGCTTTATGTCTTTCACAAAAATGGACCTAAATGTAAAATGCTAAACTATAAAACTCCTAGAAGATAACATAGAAGAAAATCTAGGTGACGTTGGGTTTGGTGATGACTTTATAAATACAACAGCAAAGGCACAATCCATGAAAGAAATAATTGATCAATTGAACTTCAATAAAATTAAAAATTTCTGGGGGTGCAGTTAAGATGGCAGAGTAGGAGTACGTGGAGTTTGCATCTCCTCACCACTAGGGCACATACCAGGCACTGGTTGGGGACCTCAGACACCTAAGAGAACATGAGGAACCCCCAAGTGACCAGGTAGGACATGGGGGAGAGCAAGGGGGAAGGAGAAGTGGAGGAGGAATGGGACCGGTACCCTGAGGGGTGGCTGGGGAAGGGGAGGGGTTTCCACACTTGGAGGGGCCCACTCACCATGAGGGAATCAACAGGGATGGGGAGAAAACTTTGGGGGATCAGAGGATTGGAAGGGAACGTGGCCAGTGTTTCCCCTGCCCAATTGGGCCCCATGGAGCCTGCTTGGGTACTGGGCCTGTTCCTCCACACTCTGAGGCCCTTCTGGCCAAGCAGAGCCTAAAATCTACCACCCAACACCCCCAGGGCATTTTCGGGATCCTGAGCCTAGGCCTGCCGCCTCCCCCAGACTAAGCCCCTCCCTGCCCCAGCCCCACCCCCAGGGCATTTTCCAACTGTGAGTGTCCTGAGCCTAGGCCCCTCCCCTGCCTAAGCCCCATCCCCACAGCCAAGGCCTTTTCTGGTTTCTTTTTTTCTATTGTGGTTCTGTTTTACCTTGCTGTTGTTTCATTTATATATTTTTTTCTAATATATTTTTTACTTATTAATTTTATTTTTTATTCTTTGTTACTGTTATGCTCCTTTTTTTTTTTGGCTGCGCCATGTGGCTTGTGGGATCGTGGTTCAGAAGCTGGGGGTCAAGCCTGAGCTCCTGTGGTGGGAGCACCAAGTCCAAACCACTGGATTAACAAAGAACCTCAGACCCCAGGGAATATTAATCAAAGTGAGGTCTCTTGGAAGTCACCATCTCAGCACCAAGACCTGGCTCTACCCAACTGCCGGTAAACTCCAGTGCTGGAAGCCTCAGGCCAAACAACCAGTAAGACAGGAACACAGCCCCACCCAGAAAAGAAAATGAGATGACAAAAACATATGTTACAGATGAAGGAGCAAGGTAAAAACCCAAAAGACCAAATAAATGAAGAGGAAATAGACAAGCTACCTGAAAAAGAATTCAGAGTAATGATAGTAAAGATGATCCAAAATCTTGGAAACAGAATGCAGGCACGGATCGAGAAAATATAAGAAATGTTGACAAAGATCTAGAAGAACTAAATAACAAACAAACAGAGATGAACAACACAATAACTGAAATGAAAAGTACACTAGAAGGAATCAATAGTAGAATAACTGAGGCAGAAGAACGAATAAGTGAGCCAGAAGATACATTGGTGAAATAACTGCTGAGGAACAGAATAAAGAAAAAAGAATGAAAAGAATTGAGGACAGCCTCAGAGACATGTGGGACAACATAAAACATCAACATTCAAATTATAGGGGTCCCAGAAGACGAGAAAGAGAATGAGCATGAAAAAAAATTTGAAGAAGTCATAGTTGAAAAATTCCCTAACTTGGGAAAGGAAATAGCCACCCAAGTCCAAGGAGTGCAGAGAGTCCCATACAGGATAAACCTGAGGAGAACCACACCAAGACACATAGTAATCAAACTAACAAAAATTAAATTCAAAGAAAAAATATTAAAAGCAGCAAGGGAAAAGCAACAAATAACAAACAAGGGAAATCCCCATAAGGTTATCAGCCGATCTTTCAGCAGAAACTCTGCAGGCCAGAGGGAGTGGCAGGGTATATTTAAAGTGTTGAAAGGGAAAAACCTACAACAAAGATTACCCAGCAAGGGTCTCATTCATATACAACAGAAAGATCAAAAGCTTCACAGAGAAGCAAAAGCTAAGAGAATTCAGCACCAACAAACCAGCTTTACAACAAATGCTAAAGGAACTTCTCTAGGCAGGAAACACAGGAGAAGGAAAAGACCTACAATAACAAACACAAAACAATTAAGAAAATGGTAATAGGAACATACATATTGATAATTACCCTGAATGTAAATGGATTAAATGCTCCAACCAAAAGACACAGACTAGCTGAATGGATACAAAAACAAGGCCCATATATATGCTGTCTACAAGAGACCCACTTCAGACCTAGGGACACATAAGACTGAAAGTAAAGGGATGTAAAAAGATATTTCATGAAAATGGAAATCAAAAGAAAGCTGGAGTAGCAATACTCATATCAGATAAAGTACACTTTAAAATAAAATCTGTTACAAGAGATAAGGAAGGACACTATGTAATGATCAAGGGATCAATCCCAGAAGAAGATATAACAGTTATAAATGTTTATGCACCCAAAATAGGAGCACCTCAATACATAAGGCAAATGCTAACAACCATAAAAGGGAAAATCAACAGTAACACAATAATAGTGGGGGACTTTAATACCCCAATTACACCAATGGACAGTTCATCTAGATGGTAAATAAATAAGGAAACACAAGCTTTAAATGACACAATAGAGACTTCCCTCATGGCACAGTGGTTAAGAATCCACAGGTTTGAGCCCTGGTCTGGGAAGATCCCACATGCCACGGAGCAACTAAGCTTGTGCGCCACAACTACTGAGCCTCCACTCTAGATCCCACGAGCCACAACTACTGAGACCATATGCCACAACTACTGAAGTATGTGTGGCTAGAGCCCATGCTCTGCCACAAGAGAAGCCACCTAGAGCCTGTGTACCGCACGAAGAGTAGCCCCAACTTGCCGCAACTAGAGAAAGCCCACACGCAGCAATGCAGCCAAAAAAATAAATAAATTAATTTATTAAAACAAATAAATAAATGATGAAATAAACCAGACAGATTTAATTGATAGTCATAGGACATAGCACCGGAAAGCAGAAGAATACACTTTCCTCTCAAATGCATACAGAACATTCTCCAGGACAGATCACATCTTGGGTCACAAATCAAGCCTCAGAAAATTTAAGAAATTTGAAATCATATCAAGCATCTTTTCTGACCACATGCTATGGAATTAGAAATCAATTACAGGAAAAAAAAACTATAAAAAACACAAACACATGGAGGTTAAACAGTGCACTGCTAAATAACCAAGAGATCACTGAAGAAATCAAAGAGGAAATTAAAATATACATAGAAACAAATAATAATAAAATACTGTGACCCAAAACCTATGGGATGCAGCAAGAGCAGTTCTAAGAGGGAAGTTTACAGCAATACAATATCACCTCAAGAAAAATCTCAAACAATCTAACCTTACATGTAAAGCAACTAGAGAAAGAAGAAAGAAAACACAAAGTTAGTAAAAGGAAAGAAACAATAAAGATCAGAGCAGAAATAAATGAGATAGAAATGAAGAAAACAATAGCAAAGATCAATAAAACTAAAAGTTGGTTCTTTGAGAAGAAAAACAAAATTGATAAACCTTTTGCCAGACTCATCAAGAAAAAAAAGGGAGAGGACTCAAATCGATAAAATTAGAAATGAAAAAGGAGAAATTACAACTGACTTCACAGAAATACAAAGGATCAAAAGAGACTACTACAAGCAACTATATGCCAATAAAATGCACAACCTGGTAGAAATGGACAAATTCTTGGAAAGGTACAACATTCCAAGACTGAACCAGGAAGAATTAGAAATATAAACAGACCAATCATAAGTAATTAAATTGAAACTGTAATTAAAAATCTTCCAACAAACAAAAGTCCAGGACCAGATGGCTTCACAGGTGAATTCTATCAAACATTTAGAGAAGAGCTAATACCTATCCTTCTCAAATTCTTCCAAAAACTTGCAGATGGAGGAATGCTCCCAAACTCGTTCTACAAGGCCACCATCACCCTGATATGAAAACCAAAGATATCACACAAAAAAATTACAGACCAATATCCCTGATGAACATAGAAGCAAATATCCTCAACAAAATACTAGCAAACTGAATCCAACAACACATTAAAAGGATCATACAACATGATCAAGTGGGATTTGTCCCAGGAATGCAAGAATTCTTCAATATATGCAAATCAATCAATGTGATACACCATATTAACAAATTAAAGAATAAAAACCATATGATCATCTAAATAGATGCAGAAAAAGCTTTTGACAAAATTCAACACCCATTTATGATAATAACTCTCCAGAAAGTGGGCATAAAGGGAACCTACATCAACATAATAAAGTCTGTAAATGACAAACCCACAGCAAACAAACATCATTCTCAATGGTGAAAAACTGAAAGCATTTCCTCTAAGATCAGGAACAAGACAAGGATGTCCACTCTCACCACTGTTATGCAACATAGTTTTGGAAGTCCTAGTCATGGCAATCAGAGAAGAAACAGAAATAAAAGGAATCCAAATTGGAAAAGAAGAAGTAAAACTGTCACTATTTGCAGATGACATGATACTATACATAGAAAATTCTAAAGATGCCACCAGAAAAATACTAGAGCTAATCAATGAATTTGGAAAGTTGCAGGATACTAAATTAATGCAGAAAAATCTCTTGCATTCCCATTCACTAACAACAAAAGATCAGAAACAGAAATTAAGGAAACAGTCCCATTTCCTATTGCAATAATAATAACAAAAAGACATAGGAATAAACCTACCTAATGGAGAAAAGACAGCCTCTTCAATAAGTGGTGCTGGAAGATCTGGACAGCTACATGTAAAAGAATGAAATTAGAACACTTCCTAACACCATACACAAAAATAAACTCAAAATGGATTAAAGACCTAAATGTAAGGCCAGACATTATAAAACTCTTAGAGGAAAACAGGCAGAATGCTCTTTGCCGTAAACCACAGCATAAGATCTTTCTTGACCCACTTCCTAGAGTAATGAGACTAAAACCAAAAATATACAAATGGGACCTAATTAAACTTAAAAGCTTTTGCACAGCAAAGGAAACCATAAACAAGATGAAAAGACAACCCTCAGAATGGGAGAAAATATATGCAAATGAATCAACGGAGAAAGGATTAATCTCCAAAATATACAAACAGCTCATGCAGCTCAATATCAAAAAAACAAACAACCCAATCAAAAAAATGGGCAGAAGACTTAAATAGACATTTCTCCAAAGAAGACATACAGATGGCCCAAAAGCACATGAAAAGATGCTCAACATCACTAATTATTAGAGAAATACTAATCAAAACTACAATGAGGTATCACCTTACACAGGTCAGAATGGCCATCATCACAAAATCTACAAATAATAAATGCTGGAGGGGGTGTGGAGAAAAGGGAACCTTCTTGCACTGTTGGTGGGAATTTAGATTGATACAGCCACTATGGAGAACAGTATGAAGGCTCCTTAAAAAACTAAAAGTAGAACTACCATGTGACCCAGCAATCCCACTACCTAGAGAAAACCATAATTCAAAAATACACATGCACCCCAGTGTTCATTGCAGCAATGTTTACAATAGCCAGGACACGGAAACAACCTAAATGTCCATCAACAGAGGAATGGATAAAGAAGATGTGGTACATATATACAATGGAATATTAGTCAGCCATAAAAGGGAATGAAATTGGGTCATTTGTAGAGACGTGGATGGACCTAGAGACTGTCATACAGAGTGAAGTAAGTCAGAAAGAGAAAAACAAATATCATATATTAATGTATATATGTGGAATCTGAAAAAAATTGGTATAGATGATCTTAGTTACAAAGCAGAAATAGAGACACAGACATAGAGAACAAACATGTGGATACCAAGGAGGGGGGTGGCATAAATTGGGAGATTGGGACTGATATATATATATATATATATATATATATATATATGTATATATATATATACACACTATTGATACTATGTATAAAATAGATAACTAATGAGAAACTACTGTATAGCACAGGGAACTCTACTCAGTGCTCTGTGGTGACCTAAGAGGGAAGGAAATCCAAAAAATGAGGGGATATATGTAGATGTATATCTGATTCACTTTGCTGTACAGTAGAAACTAACACAATATTGTAAAGCAACTATACTCCAATAAAAATTTTAAAAACAAGATGTCCTTCAGTAGCTGAATGTGGTACAGGTATGCAATGGAATATTTTTTAGCACTAAAAAGAAATGAGCTATTAAACATAAAAAGCCATGAAGAAACTGATATGCATCTTACTTAGTGAAAGAAGCCAATCTGAAAAGTCTACATATTGTACGATTCCAACTATATGACATTCTGGAAAAGGCATAACTAAGGAGAGAATAAAAAAATCAGTGGTTGCCAGGGGTTGGGGAGAGGGAGGGAAGAATTGGTGGAGCACAGAGGATTTTGGGGAGCAGTGAAACTACTCTGTATCATACTATAATGGTGGATACACGTCATTATACATTTATTCAAACCCATAAAATGTACAATACCAAGAGTGAACCCTAGTGTAAACTATGGATTCTGGGTGACAATGATATTTCAATGTAGGTTAATCAATTATAACAAATGTACCACTCTGGTGATGTTGATAATGGGGGTGGCTGTGTGTGTGGGGAGCAGGGGGGATATGGGAACTATCTATACTTTCTGCTCAATTTTTCTGTGGACCTAGAACTGCTCTAAGAAACAAAGTTTATTTAAAAAAAAAAACTCACTCAGGAGTCGTGATTAGTTTGGGAATGGTTTATTGGGATGAGGTCAGGGCAAATAAAGAAAAACATAAAACCCCCAAAATAATTGAAATCAGAATCTCAAAGAGATATTAACAATCCTATGTTCACTGTAGCAATGTTCATAATAGCCAAAGTGTGAAAACAACCTAAGTATCCATTGACAAAAGAATACATAAATAAATTGTGGTGTCCACTGGCAGAAGAAGAGATAAATAAAACATGGTATACTCATACAATGGAATATTATTCAGCTTAAAAAAAGAAGGGAATCCTGCAACATGTGACAACCCAGATGACCCCTGAGAACATTATGCTATGTGAAGGAAACCTGTCACAGGGAGACAAATACTACATGATTCCACTTTTATGAGGTATCTAAAAATTGTCCAATTCACGGAATCAAAAGGTTGTTTCCAGGAGCTGGGGGGAAGGAGAAATAGGAAGTTGCTAATCAATGAACATAACACTTGAGTTAAGGAAGATGAATAAGCTCTAGAAAGCTGCTGTACAACATTATACCTGTGGTTAACAATAACGTATTGTACACTTAAATATTTTTATGAGGCTAGATCTCAGGTTAAGGGTTTTTTACTACAATAAAAAATACATAAAAAGTGAGTTGTAGACCTAGAGTAAAAGAGCTAAATTTCCAAAAGACTCACTGTGGTATCATTGTTCCCCATTGCTCTTTATTAAGAAATTAAAGATTAAGACCCCCAATGAAGAGAATCATTCATTGTAGAATGTAGAAAATCTTTGAATAAGTCACTTATTTAAAGGGTTATGCTACTTTTAAAAATGATACTAATATATAAAAAGAACAAAACAACACAACTACAAAAGAGTTAACATCATGGGGTATATAGTCTCAAAAGAGTTAAGCAACTGCTCCAAGTCTTGGAGTCTCCACCTACACAGAGAGGGCAATAGTAACAGCACCAAATTCAATGCTGCATGAAATAGTGTGGAACGGGTTCATCATGGCTCCTGACACAGAGCACAGGAAACACATTAGCTGTTATTATTATTAGCAGTATATCTTAACATAAAGAAAACAATCATATAGCAAAGGATTCAGTCTTTCTCCCATGCTTTCAGATGGTTTATTAGGATCTGAGAAAACTGCTAATTAAAAACAAACCAGTTGAACTCTACTGAAAAGCAACAAACAAACTTTAGCAAATTTAAGGCCAGATATCATAGTTAATAAATAGATGAGTAAGTACTATTGGGGGACTTATTATATGGTGGGGATGGAGACAAGGGTGTAGAACTACGTTCAGTTCAAAATT
Organism: Pseudorca crassidens; assembly: GCF_039906515.1. Taxonomy (NCBI): domain Eukaryota; kingdom Metazoa; phylum Chordata; class Mammalia; order Artiodactyla; family Delphinidae; genus Pseudorca; species Pseudorca crassidens. The sequence continues at coordinate 155,289,330 of NC_090297.1, forward strand.
CTTCAGATACATCAAGTCAGGCACCAGATTAATATCTTTGAATTTCATTTCATTAATGGTAGCTTCAATTTTTCATTTCCCAAGGGCTAACTGCTACATTTGAAAATATGCAATGATAAATGTCTTTATGTTGGAGTTTCTGATAATGAAATTTAATTGGTTTTGAAAATCCAGTTTTTGACTGTGAGGAAGCATATACAATTGTAAAAAGGGAAAACAGCAGAGTAGAGGAGAAATTTTCTAGAACTTTCTGGGTTTTAAAGGGGATTTACTTTTTTTCCTATGAATTTAGATTGTTTTAAATTTTAATTTAATTATTTTTCTCAAGAAAAAGTTCATTTGAAACAGATACTTGGTGTCAGTTTAAGAGAACACAGCCTTTCTTTTCTTTTTTTTCAGTACAATTTGTGTATCTGGGGAAAAGTAAATGAAAAGAACAAAACAGAGCCTAAATAATAACTTCTCTCTCTGACATCAGAACTCATACTGGCCCTGTCAGGATACTGGCAGGTTGAGCCCATTTGTTTGCCCAGTCATCCCCTTACAGACTGTGTACACGCGTGTGTGTGTGTATGTGTGTGTGTCTGTATGCACATTTTAACTTTCATATGATTTTAAACCTACTGAAAGAATTTCAAGAGTGGTTCAAAGGACTATATCGACTCTTTTTTTTTTATATTCTTCAGTTGTTAACATCTTGCCTGATTTATTGTCTTTCTCTCTATATACTTAAAAGATTACCTATTGACCTTTTCCCACTGGCAAACTGAATTTTAGTTCAGCTATAGTAGGAATAGTCCAAGAGGCTGGCTTCCCAGTAGCTCATTGGAGCTAGAGGTTGTCCTTCCCTCCTGACACTTGCCAAGGATACATACTATCAGTACTTGAGATCAATACTATACTCTTCCCACCTCTTTGAGTGTTGGCTGTTGGTCCACAGGGCTTTGCTCTAAGCGTCACCCCAACAATTATCCACATTCTCACCATTTCAGAAGACATAGGTCAGAAATCTAGGCACAATATTTTGAAGAGCTGTCAACCCACTGGCTATAGAAGGACTGACTTAATAATAGGGAAAGCAGTTTTTATTCTACACTTGGCTCATGTAAAAAGCATCAGATATTACATAATAATAGGACACTGTATCTCCAAGTCTATTTAAGGATGGAAAGAGCAAACAGAGGATAAAAGATATAACCAGGGAGCAAAGAAGAGTAATTTCATTCATAGAGGCTCATGATAGCCACATTGTCAAAATATTTTTCAATCCAAAGATACAGGTTAGAGTAAGAGAGAGAAACACTATTATTTTTTCATAGCACAAAGTAAGAGTTAAATTTGGATTAACACAATTTGGATTTTCTAAAAGAGTTAAAAGAATCAGTAACAAGATCACAGACTATTGATAGAGAAGGCAGCATCAGGAACATGGGCTGATTTGAGGATTAAGGACAGAAAATTGCATCATTCTTACTGACTCTGATATAATTTGTTTCTCATGGACACCACAAAACTGACAATGCCAAAAGTTGCAATAGGATTATCACTGATACCTTTCAAGGGAGATATTAGGAAATATATTAAAGTTCTGCTACTGTTTAAGTATCAAATGAACACATTAAATTATGCATGTAAATTATATGTGGTACAAAATTAAAAGTCATCTCCCTTACAATCTATAGAATACTATACCTGCTGGTTCCAGCCCAGAATCAGACCTGGGGGGTTCTAGGTTTTATACCTGTTGTACTTATAAGGCACATTCCATGTTGTGGCTTTTTCCCCAGCAGCGTAGCATGGCTGATAATATTTATCTTCCTCTCAGAGATGCTGTGACAATGGACATATACTGTCCTATGCCTTCCTCAGAGGGCAAGCAGACATGCAAGACACATTAGACCACCAAACAAATGAACAGCTCAATTAATCATTTCAGTAATATAAAATAAAAACTAGTTAATGTGCACAAAGCTGACCCTCATGCAATAAAATATCCTGATATACACTATGAATTGACAAAGAAAGATTACATACTATTTAATAGTGATTACATGGAGTTTTGGAGCAAATGCCCATCTTTTAGTCATAAGTAAAGATTGAGACTTAGCTGTATGATCGTCAACAAAACTCCTCAGAGTTTTGCTTCTCTTGTTTGTAAATTAAGGACAATAATTACCCACCCTACAAGGTCCCTGTAAAGTATGAGTGACATAATGAATGCAAAAAGCTTTTGTAATCAGATACTTCCATAAAGGTACTACTCAATATTCTTATCATCATCAACAGAAATCCACATGTATTATTATACTCTTATGTCCATGTGGTACACATTAAACATGTGTTTCAGTTGAAAAACGTACATCTGAACAGAGGCACAGCTTGAACAGCTAAGTACCTTTAGTGCATGGCCAATGCCAGAAATCATTGAGGTTTGTGATAGCTGATAAAGTTCTATTGATTTGAACCTGACCATCGATCCCTTGATTGGCTCAAATAGAGCCCAGTGACAGAAAAAACCTGTGTGCCTTTTAAACTACGCCAATGAGTGTCATTCAAAAGATGTGTGCAGGGGAGAGAGCAGGTATTATTAATTCACTGGTGAATCCAAAATACATCTATGATACAACGTTAGGTTGCTATATGCCTGGCACTGGCTGAATATAGTTAGGGGCAAGCAGACTATATATGTTAGGACTCTATCTTCTTATAAGGGGATGATTACCACCTCATGCCTGTCACTCGACTTTCAAAGCTTGCTTTGCTCAATATTGTGAGAGAGATTATAGCTCTGCTTAGAGAATGTGGAAATTAAAGTTGAGAACATATACATAACTTGCCTAAAGGTTAATATGGGTAGCAAGAGGCATTCTTTAGTTTAGGAATTACTCTTTCATGTTCTTCCTCTGGTGGTTTGGCAAGGAAATCACCTTGTTCAACTGGGAGAAGTGTGTAGGGTTAGCCCTTCTCCATTGATCCAGGGCTCTGTTGTCTCCACCTCCTGCTTAGAGGCTACCATAAGATAGCTCCATCAGCATCTGCATGGGTCACCCATGTCAAGGACAGGGATGTTCATGCTAGGGTCTGACCTAGTTTTCTCTTTTCCTCCCAGTTTTGTTTCTTTCCATTGCCCAAATTCTACTGTGATACTCACCCTCCAAGATGGTTCCTAATGACCTCCTCCTCCTGGTATCTACACCCTGTATAGTCCCCATGTTGTACCAGAGTTAGTCTGTGTGAACAAATAGACCATTGTGCAAGTGACGGTATGATACTTCTGAGATTAGTTCAGATGAAGTTTCTGACTTTGGGCTCTTTCTATCTTGGGGTGTCATGGGGAAGCCATGTCTTGAGTATCCTTATGTAGAGGTCTATGTTGTAAGGAACTGAAGCATCTCCTCCCGCCCACCATTTGAGTGAAGCAGATTCTCCAGTCCCTTCAGATGACTGCAGCCCAGGCCGACAACTTGATTGCAATCTCATGAGACACCTTAAGTCAGAACTACCCAGGAAAACAACTCCCAGATTCCTGACCCTCAGAACAAACAAAAAACCAAACAATTTGTTATTTTATGCTGTGAAGTTTGGGGGCAATTTGTTATGCGACAATAGATACTAATACATTTACTCAAGCTTCAAACCTTAATTCAAGCTTTTCTGATCCCCAAAAGTCTTCCCTGATTAAACCAGGTCAAAGGTATAATGCCAACTATTCTACACTCATTTACTCCTGCATTTTTTGTCTCCCTTTAAAAGCATGGTTACTAAAAAAACTTCAACCACCAATTATTAAACAATGACTATGTGCCAGGTACATAAAAGCAATTTACACATATTATTTCAATGTGTTCTCACTGGACCTATGAGGTAGGTATTATTATCCACATTTAACAAATGAGGACCCTGAGACTTGAAGACATTTAGTAAAATCACACACTTAAGCAGTAAGCTGGTATTTGAGCTACGTCTTTTTTAGCTGCTGTTACTCTTTTGATGCACTACATCGAACTTTGTGGCTGCATTAGCTTCCCCCTAGTCCTTAGCATTTGAGAGAGGGGAAAATATAAATGAAGAGAAGCCACAGTGTGTAGAGCTTATGCATGGTTGGAGGATTGGGAATAGAAGTGAGCAAAATGTTTCTCTCTGTCAAGCTTTGTGTAATCCATCATTTGGGCTCATGATAAAATGTTGCTTTACCCTACCTCGCATCATAGATATCTACATTAGAGAAATTACATAATTATGTATTAGGCTTTTCTGAAACATGGAAATATTAATGCCAAAATTAATACCATTGTGATACTTTACAGTAAATGTTTCATTACAGAAATAAAAAATAAATCTAATACTAGCCAATTTTACTTTTGAATGTCCATGAAAAAGTCCTAAATAGATAAAAACAAAAAAATTCAATATCACATTAAGAAAACAACACATTAAGAAAATTCACATATTATTAATAGATATAAGGAGAAAAAAGAATCTGCCTGCCAATGCAGGGGACACGGGTTTGAGCCCTGGCCCGGAAAGATCCCACATGCCGCAGAGCACCTAAGCCCATGCGCCACAACTACTGAGCCGGCGCCCTAGAGCCCACCAGCCACAGCTACTGAGCTCATGTGCCACAACTGCTGAAGCCCACATGCCTAGAGCCTGTGCTCTGCAACAAAAGAAGCCACTGCAATGAGAAGCCCGTGCACCGCAATGAAGAGTAGACCCCACTCACCACAAATAGAGAAAAGCTCACGCTCAGCAATGAAGACCCAACACAGCCAAAAATTTTAAAAAATAAATAAATTTATAAAAAAACAAAAACAACAACACTCTACACCAGCAGTCTTCTTTCAAGGGTGTTGCAAGGTCAAAATTATTATCATAAAAATACTATGACATTATGTGGTTTTCTCACTGTCATTCTCTCAATAGTGTACAGTAGAGTGTCCCAGAGATTATATGATATGTGACATAGCAATGGATTGACTGAAGAAGCAGACATGAGAATACAGCTGTCTTCTATTTAGCTAAAGATGAAAATGATTTGCAAAAGTTTAAAATAGTGCCACTCTTCTCACTAATTTTCCCTTTGGTATTTAAAATATGCCAATTTTTTTCATTAAAATTGTGCTAATAGTTTATTACGCAATTGGCTTCTTCTTTTTTAAATGAGTCAACAAATACATATTTTAAAAATTCCTCAGTTTTAATTTTTAATGTAGTAAATACCAATAGATAAAAATCATATAAACAAAAACTCTTTGGGATACACAATAGTTTTTAGGAGTGAAAAGGAGTAATAAGACAAAAATGTTTGAAAATCTCACCTATATAAGATACCAGTTAATGCACACTTTCTTAATTATATACATAGTTTTTTTTAAAAAAAAGAACAATAGAAAAGAAAACTCTATTTATAACAACAACAAAAAAATTTAAAAAAATAAAAAGCACATTTTGGTGATATCAGCATCATGGTGGCATGAAATGTTCCCTTTGACTCTCCCCTTCAATCTACAACCAGCAAAACATGCATAGCACAACAAATGTTCCTCTGCCCAACATATCAAGACACCAGAGAATTCATACATCTGTACATCAAAAGGTGGGTAGACTGGAACACATAGAGGAGGCAGAACGTGAGGAAGAGCAGAAGAGGTGCTGATCCAGGCCCCCTGACCACAGAGGCTGACCTGCAACTCCAGAGAACCTAATAGTAGCAGGGGAGATGGTGCACAGCTTCCTGCACAACCTAGCCACAGCTGCACAGGTAATCAAGAAGCAGCAGCAGGAGGGCCTGAGACCCCATCCCTCTAGCAGTGGAGGTGCCTGTGACTCTGACCCCCACCCTCCCCGCAGCAGCAGAGCTGACAACCCAGGCGACACTGGACATGGTGGAGGTGCCTGCCATTCGAAAGCCCCAGGCAGCAACACCAGTGACAGTAGCAACAACAGCAGCAGCAAGGTGCCAGTGACCCTGGAGGCACAAGCAGTGACAACAAGGCCACCAGAGAACACTTCTGGCAGAGACTGTATAGGGTGGAAAGTGCCTACTCCATAACCAGAGGCAGTTCAGGCAACAGAAACTTAAACTTTGTTCTATAGTGCCACCTACTGAAAAACCAAAGAAAGGCCTCCAATTACTGACCTGTTAAGTTAAAATCATGTTTAAAAAAAAAAAAAGCTTTACCTAAAGAAGAAAGGTTTCACTAGTTCAAATATGCTAACAGAGGAACAACTCATTGAGCACCATGAAGAACCATGGTAACACAGTATCATAAAAAGAAAATGACAATTCTCCAGAAACCAAACTTAAAGTAACTGATAGAGAATTCAACTAGCTGTCATGCTCCATGCTCTCACTGCCGAGAGCCCAGGTTCAGTCCCTGGTCGGGAACTAAGAACCTACAAGCTGCACAGTGTGGTCAAAAAAAAAATAGCTGTCATGAAGAAACTCAGTGAGCTACAAGAACACTCAGAAAGGCAGGGCAATGTGCTCATGAATAAAATGAATGAACTGAAGCAACACTTTACCAAAGAGATTGAAACTCTAAAAAAGACCCAAACAGAAATTCTGTAGCTGAAGAACTCAATAAATGAGATAAAAATGCATTAGAAAGCATTGGAAACAGAACAAAACATATGTAAGAGAGAATTAGTAAGCTCTAAGAAAGAAATCTACAAAAGATACAGGTAGAAAAGAAGAGAGAACTACGATCTAAAAAAAAAATGAAGCAATTCTATGAGAGCTATCCGATTCCATTAGGAAGGGCAACATAAGGATAATGGGTACCCCAGAAGGAGAAGGGAGGAGTAGGGAATGGGGAGTTTATTTAAAGAAATAATAGCTGAGAACTTCCCAAATGTGGGAAAGGAACTGGATATACAAGTCCATAAAGTTAAGAGAATACCTAAGAGAATATCTAACTACCTCACCACAAAAAGACGTTCTCCAATACTAAATTGCCAAGTCAATGACAAAAAAGAATTTTAAAGGCAACCAGGGAAAAAGGACAGTAACCTACAAAGGAACCCTGAATAGGTTATTAGCAGATTTCTCAGCAGAAACTCTACAGGTCAGGAGACAGTGAAATAACATACTCAAAATATTGAAAGATTAGGGCTTCCCTGGTGGTGCAGTGGTTGAGAGTCCGACTGCCGATGCAGGGGACACGGGTTCATGCCCTGGTCTGGGAAGATCCCACATGCCGCGGAGCAGCTGGGCCCATGAGCCATGGCCACTGAGCCTGCACGTCCAGAGCCTGTGCTCCGCAACGGGAGAGGCCACAACAGTGAGAGGCCCGCATACAGCAAAAAAAAAAAAAAAAAAAAAAATTGAAAGATTAAAAGCTGTCAGCCAAAAATCTGGCAAATTTACCCTTCAGATATGAAGCAAAACTAAAAGCTTTCCCAGATAAACAAAAGCTGAGGGAGTTAACTACCACTAGACCTGGCTTACAAGAAATGCTGAAAACAGCTGCAGTCTACCTGAAATGAAAGGTAAAAGTACACAAATCATTGAGTAAGGTGAAAAATAAAATCAGAAAATTGCAACTCTATACAGGAATAGAGTTTATGCTTAATTAAGCATAACATTTATGCTTAATTAAAGCATAAATGTTAAAGGGAAAAAAAGCAGTAAAAATAACTATAACTACTTCAATTTGGTAATGAACTTGCAACATAAAAAGGGATAATTTGAGACAACAAAAACATAAAAGAGGAAGATGAAAAGAATGGAACCCATATAGGCAAATGAAGATAAGATGTTATCAGCAGAGAAAGGGTTATTTTATTTATGAGATGTTTTATACAAACATCATGACAACCACAAAACATAAATCCAGAGCAGAAACATGACACATAAAAAAAGAGGAAACTGAGAAAAATATCATAGAAAACTACCAAACCAAAATGACAGATAGAAACACAAGGAGAAAGAAATAATGGAGATATAGAGTAACCAGAAAACAAAAGCTAAAATAGCAGTCCTAAGTCCTCATATATCAATAATCACCCAAAATGTAAACAGATTGAATTCACCAATCAAAAAATAGAGTGGCTGGATGGATTAAAAAATAAGACTCAACTATATGCTGCCTCCAGGAGACTCATCTCAGCTCTACAGGCAAATATAGGCTCAAAGTGAAGGATGGATAATAAGACAAGCAAATGGCAGCCAAAAGAAAGTGGGTGTAGCCATACTCATATCAGACAAAATAGGTTTCAAGTCAGAAAAGGTAACAAGAGACAAAACTGAACGGTATATAATAATAAAGGAGACAATTCATCAAGAAGACATAATAGGACTTCCGGGAAGATGGCGGAAGAGTAAGACGCGGAGATCACGTTCCTCCCCACAGATACACCAGAAATACATCTACGCGTGGAACAACTCCTACAGAGCATCTACTGAACGCTGGCAGAAGACCTCAGACCTCCCAAAAGGCAAGAAACCCCCCACGTACCTGGGTAGGGCAAAAGAAAAAACTAAACAGAGACAAAAGGATAGGGACGGGTCCTGCACCAGCGGGAGAGAGCTGTGAAGGAGGAAAAGTGTCCACACACTAGGAAGCCCCTTCGCGGGTGGAGACTTCGGGAGGCGGAGTGGGGGAGCTTGGGAGCCGCGGAGGAGAGCACAGCAACAGGGGTGCGGAGGGAAAAGCGGACAGATTCCAGCGCAGAGGATCGGGCCGACCGGAACTCGCCAGCCGAGAGACTTGTCTGCTCGCCCGCCGGGGCGGGCGGGACTGGGAGCTGAGGCTCCGGCTTTTGTCGGAGCGCCGGGAGAGGACTGAGGTTGGCGGCGTGAACACAGCCTGCAGGGCGTTAGTGCACCGCGGCTGGCCGGGAGAGAGTCCGGGGAGAAGTCTGGAACTGCCGAAGAGGCAAGAGACTTTTACGTCCCTCTTTGTTTCCTGGTGCACGAGGAGAGGGGATTAAGAACGCTGCTTGAGAGAGCTCCAGGGACGGGCGCGAGCCGCGGCTAAAAGTGCGGAGCCCAGAGACAGACATGAGACGCTAGGGCCGCTGCTGCCGCCACCGGGAGGCCTGTGTGCGAACACAGGTCACTAGCCACACGCCCTTCCGGGGAGCCTGTGCAGCCCGCCACTGCCAGGGTCCCGGGATCCAGGGACAACTCCCCCGGGAGAACGCACAGGCGCGCCTCAGGCTGCAACGTCTCGCAGGCCTCTGCCGCCGCAGGCCCGCCCCACACTCCGTGCCCCTCCCTACCCCCGGGCCTGAGTGAGCCAGAGCCTCCGAATCAGCGGCTCCTTTAACCCCGTCCTGTCTGAGCAAAGAACAGACGCCCTCCGGCGACCTACACGCACAGGCGGGGCTAAATCCAAAGCTGAGCCCCTGGGAGCTGTGAGAACAAAGAAGAGAAAGGGAAATCTCTCCCAGCAGCCTCAGAAGCAGCGGATTAAAGCTCCACAATCAACTTGATATACCCTGCATCTGTGGAATACCTGAATAGACAACCAATCATCCCAAATTAAGGAGCCCTGTGGATGAAAGGCTCTTGGTGCTGCAGCCAGGAGTCAGTGCTGTGCCTCTGAGGTGGGAGAGCCAACTTCAGGACACTGATCCACAAGAGACCTCCCAGCCGCACATAATATCAAACAGCAAAAATTTCCGAGAGATCTCCATCTCAACGCCAGCACCCAGCTTCACTCAACGACCAGCAAGCTACAGTGCTGGACATCCTATGCCAAACAACTAGCAAGACAGGAACACAACCCCACCCATTAGCAGAGAGGCGGCCCAAAATCATAATAAGTCTACAGACACCCCAAAACACACCACCAGACGTGGACCTGCCCACCAGAAAGACAAGATCTAGCCTCATCCACCAGAACACAGGCACTAGTACCCTCCACCAGGAAGCCTACACAACCCACTGAACCAACCTTAGCCACTGGGGACAGACACCAAAAACAACAGGAACTACGAACCTTCAGCCTGCAAAAAAGGAGACCCCAAACACAGTAAGATAAGCAAAATGAAAAGACAGTAAAACACACCGCAGATGAAGGAGCAAGATAAAAACCCATCAGACCTAACAAATGAAGAGGAAATAGGCAGTCTACCTGAAAAAGAATTCAGAATAATGATAGTAAGGTTGATCCGAAATCTTGGAGATAGAATGGACAATAGAATGGACAAAATGCAAGAATCAGTTAACAAGGACCTAGAAGAACTAAAGATGAAACAAGCAACGATGAACAACACAATAAATGAAATTAAAAGTGCTCTAGATGGGATCAATAGCAGAATAACTGAGGCAGAAGAACGGATAAGTGACCTGGAAGATAAAATAGTGGAAATAACTACTGCGGAGCAGAATAAAGAAAAAAGAATGAAAAGAACTGAGGACAGTCTCAGAGACCTCTGGGACAACATTAAACGCACCAACATTCGAATTATAGGGGTTCCAGAAGAAGAAGAGAAAAAGAAAGGGACTGAGAAAATATTTGAAGAGATTATAGTTGAAAACTTCCCTAATATGGGAAAGGAAATAGTTAATGAAGTCCAGGAAGCACAGAGAGTCCCATACAGGATAAATCCAAGGAGAAATACGCCAAGACACATATTAATCAAACTGTCAAAAATTAAATACAAAGAAAACATATTAAAAGCAGCAAGGGAAAAACAACAAATAACACACAAGGGAATCCCCATAAGGTTAACAGCTGATCTTTCAGCAGAAACTCTGCAAGCCAGAAGGGAGTGGCAGGACATATTGAAAGTGTTGAAGGAGAAAAACCTGCAACCAAGATTACTCTACCCAGCAAGGATCTCATTCAGATTTGATGGAGAAATTAAAACCTTTAGAGACAAGCAAAAGCTGAGAGAGTTCAGCACCACCAAACCAGCTCTACAACAACTGCTAAAGGAACTTCTCTAGGCAAGAAACACAAAAGAAGGAAAAGACCTACAATAACAAACCCAAAACAATTAAGAAAATGGGAATGGGAACACACATATCGATAATTACCTTAAATGTAAATGGACTAAATGCTCCCACCAAAAGACACAGATTGGCTGAATGGATACAAAAACAAGACCCATATATTTGCTGTCTACAAGAGACCCACTTCAGACCTAGAGACACATACAGACTGAAAGTAAGGGGATGGAAAAAGGTATTTCATGCAAATGGAAACCAAAAGAAAGCTGGAGTAGCAATTCTCATATCAGACAAAATAGACTTTAAAACAAAGACTATTAGAAGAGACAAAGAAGGACACTACATAATGATCAAGGGATCGATCCAAGAGGAAGATATAACAATTGTAAATATTTATGCACCCAACATAGGTGCACCTCAATACATAAGGCAAATACTGACAACCATAAAAGGGGAAATCGACAGTAACACATTCATAGTAGGGGACTTTAACACCCCACTTTCACCAATGGACAGATCATCCAAAATGAAAATAAATAAGGAAACACAAGCTTTAAATGATACATTAAACGAGATGGAGTTAATTGATATTTATAGGACATTCCATCCAAAAACAACAGAATACACATTTTTCTCAAGTGCTCATGGAACATTCTCCAGGATAGATCATATCTTGGGTCACAAATCAAGCCTTGGTAAATTTAAGAAAATTGAAATTGTATCAAGTATCTTTTCCGACCACAACGCTATGAGACTCGATATCAATCACAGGAGAAGATCTGTAAAAAATACAAACACATGGAGGCTAAACAATACACTACTTAATAACCAAGTGATCACTGAGGAAATCAAAGGGGAAATCAAAAAATACCTAGAAACAAATGACAATGGAGACACGACGACTCAAAATCTATGGGATGCAGCAAAAGCAGTTCTAAGAGGGAAGTTTATAGCAATACAATCTTACCTTAAGAAACAGGAAACATCTCGAATAAACAACCTAACCTTGCACCTAAAGCAATTAGAGAAAGAAGAACAAAAAAACCCCAAAGTTAGCAGGAGGAAAGAAATCATAAAAATCAGATCAGAAATAAATGAAAAAGAAATGAAGGAAACGATAGCAAAGATCAATAAAACTAAAAGCTGGTTCTTTGAAAGGATAAACAAAATTGATAAACCATTAGCCAGACTCATCAAGAAAAAAAGGGAGAAGACTCAAATCAATAGAATTAGAAATGAAAAAGGAGAAGTAACGACTGACACTGCAGAAATACAAAAGATCATGAGAGATTACTACAAGCAACTCTATGCCAATAAAATGGACAACCTGGAAGAAATGGACAAATTCTTAGAAAGGCACAACCTGCCAAGACTGAATCAGGAAGAAATAGAAAATATGAACAGACCAATCACAAGCACTGAAATTGAAACTGTGATTAAAAATCTTCCAACAAGCAAAAGCTCAGGACCAGATGGCTTCACAGGCGAATTCTATCAAACATTTAGAGAAGAGCTATCACCTATCCTTCTCAGACTCTTCCAAAATATAGCAGAGGGAGGAACACTCCCCAACTCATTCTATGAGGCCACCATCACCCTGATACCAAAACCAGACAAGGATGTCACAAAGAAAGAAAACTACAGGCCAATATCACTGATGAACATAGATGCAAAGATCCTCAACAAAATACTAGCAAACAGAATCCAACAGCACATTAAACGGATCATACACCATGATCAAGTGGGGTTTATTCCAGGAATGCAAGGATTCTTCAATATACGCAAATCAATCAACGTGATACACCATATTAACAAATTGAAGGAGAAAAACCATATGATCATCTCAATAGATGCAGAGAAAGCTTTTGACAAAATTCAACACCCATTTATGATAAAAACCCTGCAGAAAGTAGGCATAGAGGGAACTTTCCTCAACATAATAAAGGCCATATATGACAAACCCACAGCCAACATCGTCCTCAATGGTGAAAAACTGAAAGCATTTCCACTAAGATCAGGAACAAGACAAGGTTGCCCACTCTCACCACTCTTATTCAACATAGTTTTGGAAGTTTTAGCCACAGCAATCAGAGAAGAAAAGGAAATAAAAGGAATCCAAATCGGAAAAGAAGAAGTAAAGCTGTCACTGTTTGCAGATGACATGATACTATACATACAGAACCCTAAAGATGCTACCAGAAAACTACTAGAGCTAATCAATGAATTTGGTAAAGTAGCAGGATACAAAATTAATGCACAGAAATCTCTGGCATTCCTATACACTAAGGATGAAAAATCTGAAAGTGAAATCAAGAAAACACTCCCATTTACCATTGCAACAAAAAGAATAAAATATCTAGGAATAAACCTACCTAAGGAGACAAAAGACCTGTATGCAGAAAATTATAAGACACTGATGAAAGAAATTAAAAATGATACAAATAGATGGAGAGATATACCATGTTCTTGGATTGGAAGAATCAACATTGTGAAAATGACTCTACTACCCAAAGCAATCTACAAATTCAATGCAATCCCTATAAAACTACCACTGGCATTTTTCACAGAACTAGAACAAAAAATCTCACAATTTGTATGGAAACACAAAAGACCCCGAATAGCCAAAGCAATCTTGAGAACGAAAAATGGAGCTGGAGGAATCAGGGTTCCTGACTTCAGACTATACTACAAAGCTACAGTAATCAAGACAGTATGGTACTGGCACAAAAACAGAAATATAGATCAATGGAACAGGATAGAAAGCCCAGAGATAAACCCACGCACATATGGTCACCTTATCTTTGACAAAGGAGGCAGAAATGTACAGTGGAGAAAGGACAGCCTATTCAATAAGTGGTGCTGGGAAAACTGGACAGCTACATGTAAAAGTATGAGATTAGATCACTCCCTAACACCATACACAAAAATAAGCTCAAAATGGATTAAAGACCTAAATGTAAGGCCAGAAACTATCAAACTCTTACAGGAAAACATAGGCAGAACACTCTATGACATAAATCACAGCAAAATCCTTTTTGACCCACCTCCTAGAGAAATGGAAATAAAAACAAAAGTAAACAAATGGGACCTAATGAAACTTAAAAGCTTTTGTGCAGCACAGGAAACCATAAAGAAGACCAAAAGACAACCCTCAGAATGGGAGAAAATATTTGCAAATGAAGCAACTGACAAAGGATTAATCTCCAAAATTTATAAGCAGCTCATGCAGCTTAATAACAAAAGAACAAACAACCCAATCCAAAAATGGGCAGAAGACCTAAATAGACATTTCTCCAAAGAAGATATACAGAGTGCCAACAAACACATGAAAGAATGCTCAACATCACTAATCATTAGAGAAATGCAAATCAAAACTACAATGAGATATCATCTCACACCAGTCAGAATGGCCATCATCAAAAAATCTAGAAACAATAAATGCTGGAGAGGGTGTGGAGAAAAGGGAACCCTCTTACACTGTTGGTGGGAATGTAAATTGATACAGCCACTGTGGAGAACAGTATGGAGGTTCCTTAAAAAGCTACAAATAGAACTACCATATGACCCAGCAATCCCAGTACTGGGCATATACCCTGAGAAAACCATAATTCAAAAAGAGTCGTGTACCAAAATGTTCATTGCAGCTCTATTTACAATAGCCCAGAGATGGAAACAACCTAAGTGTCCATCATCGGATGAATGGATAAAGAAGATGTGGCACATATATACAATGGAATATTACTCAGCCATAAAAAGAGACGAAATTGAGCTATTTGTAATGAGGTGGATAGACCTAGAGTCTGTCATACAGAGTGAAGTAAGTCAGAAAGAGAGAGACAAATACCATATGCTAACACATATATATGGAATTTAAGAAAAAAAAAATGTCATGAAAAACCTAGGGGTGAAACAGGAATAAAGACACAGACTTACTAGAGAATGGACTTGAGGCTATGGGGAGGGGGAAGGGTAAACGGTGACAAAGCAATAAAGAGGCATGGACATGTATACACTACCAAACGTAAGGTAGATAGCTAGTGGGAAGCAGCGGCATAGCACAGGGAGATCAGCTCGGTGCTGTGTGACCGCCTGGAGGGGTGGGATAGGGAGGGTGGGAGGGAGGGTGATGCAAGCGGGAAGAGATATGGGAACATATGTATATATATAACTGATTCATTTTGTTGTGAAGCTGAAACTAACATACCATTGTAAAGCAATTATGCTCCAATAAAGATGTTTAAAAAAAAAAAAAAGACACAAAAAGATAAATATTATAAAAAAAAAAAAAAAAAAGAAGACATAATAGTTATTAATATATATGAACCTATCAAAAGAACACCAAAATATATAAAGCACTTATTAACAGACCTCACGGGGGAAACTGACAGTAACACAATAATATTAGGGGACTTTTAAACCTCACTTATACCAGTGGATAGGTCATCCAGACAGAAAGTCAACAAAGAAACAGCAGCTTTAAATGGAACGTTAGATCAAAAGAACTTTTATAGATTTATACAGAGGATTCCATCCAAGTGTAGCAGAATACACATTCTTCTCAAATGCACATGGATATTCTCAAGGATAGACCATATGTTGGGACATAAAACAAATCTCGATAAATTTAAGAAGACTGAAATCCTATCAAGCCTCTTTTCTGACCACAGTGGTATGAAACTAGAAATCAACCAAAAGAAGAAAGCTGGGAAAGTCACAAATATGTGGAGACAAAACAACATACTACTGAATAACTATTGGGTCAATGAAGAAATCAAAAAAGAAATTTAAAAAATATGTGAAGACAGGGCTTCCCTGGTGGCGCAGTGGTTGAGAGTCTGCCTGCCGATGCAGGGGATACGGGTTCGTGCCCCGGTTTGGGAGGATCCCACATGCCGCGGAGCGGCTGGGCCCGTGAGCCATGGCCGCTGAGCCTGCGCGTCCGGAGCCTGTGCTCCGCAACGGGAGAGGCCACAACAGTGAGAGGCCCGCGTACCGTAAAAAAAAAAAAAAAAAAAAAAAAAAAATATGTGAAGACAAATGAAAATGAAAATACAACATACCAATATGTATGTGATGCAGCAAAAGCAATACTAAGAGGGAAGTGTATAGCAATACATGCCAACCTCAAGAAAAAAGAAAGATCTCAAACAATCTAATTTTATATCTAAAGAAGCTGTTAAAAAGAAGAATAAATGAAGCCCAAATGAAGCCTCAGTAGGATGAAGGAAATAAAAAAAGAATCAGAGTAGAAATAAATTTAAAAGAGACTAAAAAGACAATAGAAAAAGATCAATGAAACAAAGCTGGTTCTTTGAAAAGATAAACTGACCAACTTTTAGTTAGACTCACTAAAAAAAGAGAGAGAGAGAGAGAGAAAGTTCAGATGAATAAAATCAGAAATGAAAGAGGAGGGACTTCCCTGGTGCACAGTGGTTAAGAATCCACCTGCCAATACAGGGGACATGGGTTCGATCCCTGGTCCTGGAAGATACCATGGATCTACTAATAAGCCTGCATGCCACAGCTGCTGAGCCTGCATTCTAGAGCCATACACCATGACTACTGAGCCCATGTGCCACAACTACTGAAGACCACGCACCTGGAGCCCGTGCTCTGCAACAAGAAGCCCACGTACTGCAATGAAGAGTAGCTCCCACTTGCCACAACTAGAGAAAGCCCACACACAGCAATGAAGACCCAATACAGCCAAAAAAAAAAAAAAAAAAAAAAAAAAAAAAAAAAAAAAAAAGAAATGAAAGAGGAGAATTAACAGATACCAAAGAAATACACAGGATTATAAGAAACTATTAGATTAGCCAAAAAGTTCGTTCAGGTAAGATGTTATGGAAAAACCCAAATGAACTTTTTGGCCAACACAATACTATGGACAGCTATATGTCAACAAATTAGACAACCTAGAAGAAATAGAAAATTTTAGCCTCATACAACCTTCCAAGACTGAATCATGAGGAAAGAGAAAATCTGAGTAAACTGATCACTAGTAAGGAGATTGAATCAGTAATCAAAGATCTCCCAAAAAACAAAAGCCCAGGACCAGATGGCTTCACAGGTGAATTCTAGCAAATATTCAAAGATTTAATGCTTATCCTTCTAAAATTCTTCCAAAAAAACTGAAGAGGAAGGAATACTTCATAATATTTTACAAGGCCAATATTACCCTGATACCAAACCCAGGCAAAGGACAACACAAAGAAAGAAAATTACAGGCCAATATGTCTGATGAACACAGATGCAAAAGTCCTCAATATATTAGCAAAGAAATACAACAGTAAATTAAAAAGATCACATACCATGATCAAGTGGGATTTATCCCAGCAATGAAAGAATGAATCAATATCTGCAAATCAATCAATGTTAAACACCACATTAACAAAATGAAAGATAAAAAAAAATTTGATCATCTCAATAGATGTAGAAAAATCATTTGACAACCATTTATGATAAAAACTCTCAAAAAAATGGGGATAGAAGGAACTTTCCTAGACATAATAAAGACCGTATATGATGAACCCACAGCTAACTTTATACTCAGTGGTGAAAAACTGAAAACTATCCCTCTAAGATCAGGAAAAAGACAAGGATGCCCACTCCTACCACTCTTACTCAACACAGTAATATAAGTCCTAGCCAGAGCACTTAGGCACAAAAATAAATAAATCAATTGATGATAGATAGATAGATACATAGATAGATAGCATCCAAACTGGAAAGGAAGAAGTAAACTGTCACTATTTGTGGATGACATGATTTTAGATACAGAAAACCCTAGAGACTCTACCACAAGCCTATTAGAAACAATAAACAAGTATTTCTGGGTACAAAATCAATATACAAAGTCTGCTGCACTTCTATACACTAACAACTAACAAGCAGAAAAAGAAATTAAGAAAACAATCTTATTCACAGTAGCAGCAAAAAGAACAAAATACCTAGGAATAAATTTAATCAAGGAGACCTCTACACTGAAAACAATAAAACCATTGCTGAAAGAAATTTAAGACACAAAGAAATGGAAAAATATTCCATGCTTATGGGTTAGAAGAATTAGCATTGTTAAAATGTCCATATTACCTAAAGCAATCTACAGATTCAATGTAAATGCTATCAAAATCTCAATGACAATTTTTCACAGAAAAAGAACCAAAAAGTTATTTAAATTTACATGGAATTTCAAAAGCTTCCCAATAGCCAGAGCAATCCTGAGTAAAGCTACAAGTATCACACACCTTGATTTCAAATTATACTGCAAAGCCATAGTGATCAAAACAGCATTGTATTGGCAGAAAAATGGACACACAAATCAATGAGACAGAATCAAGAACCCAGAAATAAACCCACACATATATGAACAGTTAATTCATATATGAAGGAGCAAAGAACATACAATGGAGAAAGGCCAGCCTCTTTAGTAATGGTGTTGGGAAAACTGGACAGCCACAGGCAAGAGAATGAAAGTAGACTATTCTCTTACACTATACACAAAAATCAACTGAAAATTGATGAAATACTTGAAAGTGAGACATGAAAGTATAAAACTCCTGGAAGAAAACATTTGACTTAGAAACTTTCTACATATGTCCCCTCAGGTAAACAATAGCAAAAATAAAAAATGAAACTACATCAAATTAAAAAGTTTCTGTACAGCAAAGTAAACCATCAACCAAACAAGAAGACAACCTACCAAATGGGAGATATTTGCAAATTATATATCCAATAAGAAGTTAATATTCAAAATATACAGAGTTCATACAATTCAACATCAAAAAAAAAAACCTAACAACTTGATTAAAAAATGGACAGAGGATTTGAATAGACATTTTTTCCAAAGAAGACATACAGATGGCCAACAGGTTCATGAAAGGATATTCAACATAACTCATTATTAGGGAAATGCAAATCAAAACCACAATAGGATATCACCTCACACTCATTAGAATATTTATTATAGAGAACGTAAAAAATAACAAGTGTTGAAGAGCATGTGGAGAAAATAGAACCCTCATACATTATTGGTGGGAATGTAAATTGGTGCAGCCACTATGGAAACCATCATGGAGATTCCTCAAAAAATTCAGAATAGAACTGCCATATGGTCTAGTTATTCTACCTCTGTGTATTTACCCAAAGAACACGAAAACAGTAATTCGAAATTTGCCCCCCAGTGCTTATTGCAGCATTATTTAAAATAGCTAAGATATGGAAATAAGCCAAGTACCCATGAATGAATGAATGAAGAAGCCATAAAAAAGATTAAAAATCTTGCCGTTAGAGACAACATGGATTGACCTTGAAAGTATTATGCTAAGTGAAATAAGTCCAACAGAGAAAGACAAATACCATATGACTTCACTCATATGTAGAATCTAAAACACAAAACAGAAAAAAACAAAATAAATGAACAAACCAAACCAAATAAAAACAAACATGTAGCTACAGTGAACAGAATAGCAGGTATTAGAGGGGAAGGGGCAGGGGGGAGGGCAAAATTGTAAAGGGGGTCAACTGTACAGTGACAGATGAAAACTAAACTTTGGGGGGTGGTGAGTACTATAATGTATACAGAAGTTGAAATATAATGTACACATGAAACATATAATGTTATAATAATGTTACATCAATAAAAAATTAAAAACAAAATAAAAAGAAACCTAACAAGAAATGTGTAAAAGGTTGCATGAGGAAAATTAAAGATGTTCCTGAAAGACACAAAAGTAAATATGTCAAATGGATAGGATAACTTAACTTCATAAAGAAGTCAGTTCTCCCAAGTTTTACATAAATTTAGCAAATCCAATTAAAACGCCAAAAAGTTTTTTGTTTTTCTGATGTTAGAAAATTGGTTCCAAAATTCAAATGGAAAAATAACTAGGAAAAACCTAAAATGAAGAGCATTGAGTGAGGAGCACAATGGGGATTGGGGAGATGAGACTTACTAGATATTAAAACATACTAAAGTCAAAACATCCTGGTGTAGAAGGTGAGATCTCCAACCTGGATGATGCCTTCGTCCCATTTTTAAAATCTGTGTTATCTCATCATCCATTTTCTTGCTGTGCTGGGACTCTCTAGTATCCAAAGATAATACTCCTTCTTTTCTCTCCTCTCCTTCACTCTAAATTTTGCCAGTATAATTATACTCGGTGGTGTGAGATTTCTAGACAGGCATGTCTGTTTAAAAGATTTAATCTACTTTGCCTTTAATTAAGATTGTTTCATTGAAAAGGTTATACCTTTCCTTTTCCTTAGTTTATTATAAGTCCTAACTCACCCTAATTGCTTTCCTTCAGGAACTGTCATGTTAGCCTCAGGGCCTGGCTTTGACAGGCAGCCGAGTTAGGGGAAGAAGCAATGGAATGTAATTCAGAAGACCAAGGTTCATTCCTGGCTCCTCCTAAAGGAGAACATGTCCCAGGGGAAAACAAAAGAAAACTCAGTATCTGAACTTCAGTTGCCTTATCTATGAAATGGGGCTAAAAATTAATGCAAACCTAAAGGAGTGAAGGATAGTAGAACAGCCCACCCCAAAATATCTTGCTTTGGCATATTGATTATTTTGAGATATAGCATTTAAAGCAGCTTTCTCTCAACTCGCCTTATTTGTCTAAAGACAGATCCTCCAAAAGAAACTCAATTGCCGCTAATCCCCTCCCTGGGATTCAACTGAGGAAGACTGATTCTTATGAGAGAAGAGACTAGAAGTCAACATCAAACCCAGACAAACTCTGTCATACCTCCCCCAACTGTTCTTCTAAGGGACCAGTCATCTTTCCTAAAAACCATTGATTCTTCTCTCACAGGCCTACATCCCTCTCCCCTTTCCCTATTAAGATGGTATTTAACCCTGAATTCTAAGCCACCGCTGTGTAACTCATGGGAGCTACACATTTTTCCTGGGTATCTTCCACGTATATATGAGGTACACATGTTAATAGATTTCTCTTTGTTTTTTTCTTCTTGTTAATCCGTCTTTTATCAGAGGGTTCAGCTAGGAACTCAGAGAGTAGGGAGAAAATTATTCTTCCTCCCGTACAAGAGTAATATAAGGATTAAAAAGAAAATTTATAAGCAATCATATTACATGCCAATACTAGCTTTGTAGAGGGACCCTTTGTAAGGTGTCGTGATGAAGAGGATGAGCCCTGGAGCAAATCACCTGTTCAATACTGGCTCCCCACTTACCACTTGTGGGACTTTGTGCAACTTAAGCGTTTTGTGCCTGAGAGTCCTCATTGGCAAAGAGAAAATAACAATGCTTCCTGTGGTTGTTGTGAAGGCTGGGTGAACAAATTTATAAAAAGTACTGAGAACAGTGCCTGACACCCAGTGAATGCTCTCTGGGTGCTGTTGTTATCTATAGCCATCTTCTTTCCCAACATTGGAAGACTGAGGTATTTGTTCTCCCAGTGCTGCCTGTGTGTGTGTTGGGTGGTGACGGGGACGGTGCCTAAGTACGCAGGACCTCACTCTCCTTCCTCAAAATCAAAGGAAGCTAAAGAACCAACCAAGACAAAAAAGGGTATCATCAATGTAAACATCACCGTCCCCTGTCTCTAAGGCACACAAAAAATCATTCGGTCTTAGGGATCTCTGGGGGTTTTTATTGCTTTCAGTGACACTTTTCAGGAACTTGAGATTTGATGAAGGAAAAAAAGACCAATTTTAGGTTACCTAGATTATAAGTAGTTACCCTTGTAAGTGTGCTTAAATATCGAACATTAATGAAGGTTGCTGAGAGTAACCTCACAATCACATAATTTTTTTTCTAGCACGTTTTTAGGTATTTTAAAAAGAAGAGATAAAATGTAAGACATCATATGAATAAATAAGATAATATAACAACTAGTATGTTTTAAGAGGTTTCTAGACCAGGATTTCTCAGAAAAATGATACTAAATATATTTTCTCTGGAGAAAATATTGTCTGCCTTGGCGAATGTATCTGTATCCAATTTGCCATCACTTCTCTTAATGTAGCAAATAAAAAATAGTCTCATCAGAAATTATCATGGTTGGAATAGAGACATTTTTAGAGGATTGTTTCCCTCAAGATAGCCAAACATGAAATAATTATAACAAAAACTGTATTATTTTTATGATGAAAACACTCTCTCAAACACAAGATGCAACTTCTTGGTCCACATTAATACTAAAACTATCAACATCCCCACTATCTAAGTTAATGAAGCCAATGATGGGAATTATTTGAAAATTTAACACCACTCCTCACAGCCAGAAAACAGTATGTTTGCAAAAATCAATTCCATTTTTAAACTGATAGGAAAAGGGAGCAGTCTCTTAATGTACAACAAATTTCAAAGCACTTTATCTATTTTAGAAATGGAAAATATGTGACAATCCATGCTCATTATGGAGCATATTAAAAAATTCAATCATATTCTCTGTGGGAATGCATCTAACCTTCTTTCTGGAGTTACTTCAGAGAAACATCACATCTCTGTCTTTGAGGTTAAACAGAATAGAGACATTTTAGATGACTGCTTTCACAAGGGTGAAAACCACACCCTGGTCTTACTAAATTCCAAATCATTGGCTAAAAGAATATCAGATACTAATTTCACATGCAAAATAACAGCCTTTGGTCATGGGCGAAATGTGCAATCAATTATCAATCACTGTTGATAATACAACAACAAGAATTTAAACCTCAAGCTCTTTTCCTCTCTCCTGCTCCTTTATTCTTAGTGAGCTTACTATCATATATAATCTAATATATGCCAAATTTAAAATCTGAATTGATGAAAGGACTTTATGTTCTGTCTCTTTTCATTAAGTTTGTTGGAATGTGACGCTTTCCAATTTCAGTCTGAAGTCCTTTCATCAATAACTCTCCCATTGCACCTTCTTCTAATGAGGAGCACTGAATCTTAGGCATGGAGGCCCAAGCAGTGACCCAGGAGGGGTGACCCTTATGCCACAAACCTGGACTATTCAAAAGACAGAGACCTCTCTGCTCTGTGATGTCATCATGGGACAATTAAATGGATGGGAACATTCTTCATTCCGACAAAATCTGCCTCCTTTATCCAAATCACAGTAAGACAATGCCACACATTTTTCTGATAACAGCTGCTCAAACACTTGAAAACAGATGAGTAATAGCATTTAGCTTCTCTGTCCTATGCTAAAGTTCTCAGATCCTCTCACTTATTCTCATACAGCTTATCACCGCGCCTTACCCCCACCCTCATTTTTCTGCTCACCCTGTTCAAAAGATAGCCAGCATTTCGACACATTACCCTTGAGAATGCAGTATCTGGGACGGGATACCATACTCCAGGTGTGTCTTGGCCATTTCAGAGCATGGCAGAAACATGCCTTCCTTTCACCTGGATGATAGGGGCCAGTTAACAGGGTCTAAGAATATTTTACCTTTTATAATTTTTCAGAGTATAAATGTGACACACTCCCTGTAGAAATTAAAATTACCTATGATATCAAATATCCCAGAATAACTACAATCAATATTTGGAATATTCTTTCTCTACCTGTTTCTCTAGGTGTCTATTTTTTAACAAAATTGGGATCATATTACATATAATTTTATATACAGAGAATTTCATTTCATATTTCAGCATAGGCTTTTCCCACATCTTTAAAACTCTTTGAAACTCTCATTGTGAACAGTTATGTATCTCACCTTGTGGGCACATCTTATTTAACCATCCCTTCTTGTTAAATATTTATTATAACATAAGTGTAATATTTATAGTTTTGATTTTTATCTATCCTTGTATGTTTAACCACTCCACTTTCTCTGCATGACTTCAGATAACTTACTTGTGCAAAATATTTTAACTTTGTATTCATATTGTTGAATTATTTTCAGAAGGTAATACCAATGCACCCATCTACCACAGCTTTAGGAGCACTTATCTCACTACTACTTTTGCCAGGATTACATATGATTTATTTTAAAAATTTTAAATGAAATGGATTGAAGACAAGTGGCACCTCTTTGTTTTAATTTGCATTTTTATGACTAGAAAGGTTAAACTTAAAAAAAATTTTTTTTTAATAGCCAGTTATATATTTTCTATTGTAAATTGTCAGGTTAAGCCTGAATTGTATAGTTATTTTATACATTGCTAATACTGATAGTTTTCAAAGATTGTCTATTTTCCTTTTAATTATATTTTTAAACATAAAAACTAATTTTTAAGTTAAATTTATTTGACATTTATCTTCATGATTTCTTCTGCTGTCTTTAGGCATGAAAAGTTTCCCCTATCCTAACATTAGCTAAATGTAAACCTCTATTTTTGCTCTTTCTTTTGTTTGTTTGTTTGTTTTGGCTGTGTTGGGTCTTCATTGCTGTGCACGGGCTTTCTCTCTAGTTGCGGTGAGCGGGGGCTACTCTTCATTGTGGTGCGTGGGCTTCTCATTGCGGTGGCTTCTCTTGTGGTGGAGCATGGGCTCTAGGCATGTGGGCTTCAGTAGTTGCAGCGCAAGGGCTTAGTAGTTGTGGCACGTGGGCTCTAGAGCACAAGGGCTCAGTAGTTGTGGCGCACAGGCTTAGGTGCACAGCGGTATGTGGGATCTTCCTGGACCAGGGATTGAACTGGCATCTCCTGCAGTGGCAGGCAGGTTCTCAACCACTGTGCCACCATGGAAGTCCCTAAACCTCTATTTTTGAATAAGATTTTTTCTATAGATTTCTTTCTTTGCTTCTTTTTCCTTTCTAAAAAAGAATTGCTTTTACATCAATTTTCAATGTGTTTTCATGTGGAGAATAGGGCAAGAAATTGTTTTTTCCTCAGAATAACTTCTTTTGAGAGCATTTGTTGACTAATCTATCTCATCCTCACTAATGTGTGATGTTTTCTACCAAAAGCTTTTATTATATACCAAGAACATAAATATATCTCTATTCATTTCAGAGCTATCTATTCTACCACTATCATGAGGTTTTATTTATTGCATACTTAATAAAAATGTAAATGATTTCCATTATTTACCACCAGTCTTTTGGATTATGACTTTCACATATTTTAATTATTTATTGGATTTACCTTTGGTCAGTTGGAGGAAGTTCTCAAGTAAGATTCTTTTTCCTTAATAAAATGATTTGGGTAATAGAGTAATAGTTTAAATTATACCTGAGAGTTTCTATATTTCCACTGTACATGGAAGACAAGTTGCCTAAGTACATTCTCTACTTCCTTAAATTATATACATGCTGTTTCACTGTCTTGTGGCATAGACTAAATTTTGATTGCATGTAGCTAACCTTTTTTTTCCTGCCTGGATAATACACATGATATACTTTTTTTGTATTTATAGAATATAGCTATAGTTTACTTTTTTAATTTGCAGAATTAATGAAAGCAAAATTTTAACGATCTAAATAGATAGATATGCTGTCAGTAACTTCCAAATGTAGTAGGATTTTGAAAGTGGAAGTTTCAGCTAAGTCACATTTTATGCAAGTGATAGAAAATTCAAATAGAAGGCCAAGAAGCAGACAATCCTTAACCCTCTCACTGATCTGTGAAAATCCTTCTGCCAGCATCATAGTTGATGGTAGAACAGTAAATAAACCCTTTACTCTTGAGAATAAGAATAAGGCAAGCTTGTCTGTTCTCATCAGTTCTATCAACATTGGACTGGAGGTACTAAGTAGTGCAATAGATGATTCTTAAATCCCTTGCTGACTCTGGGGTTGAGTGGGCAGAATCAGGAGTCAGAGATGAGGAGGGGACTCTAGGAGAGAAGTCTTCTGTAAGTTTTGCTTCCTCTCTGTCCAAGCCAGGAGAGGGCTTTTAATGATGTGTCTCCTTCACTGTGAGGGACACAGTTGATTGGTGATGGCACCATATCAAGACAACGAACGCAAGCGGCTGATGAATGAGCCTGTAGCAGCAAAATAGAGAGCGAAGTTTGGGAAGTGAATTACTCCTAGGGCTCGCTGGGACAACGAATATAGGCTTCTAGAGGGCCAGTTGTAATCCAGATGAGAGTTAGATGGCATGGGTCTTCTCAGGTTCCTTTCCAAGAGGGCTTCCTGGAGGGGTGAAGCGACAGCAAAGAAAAGCAATAGATATTACTGGATCCCTAGGGGATGAGGAAAAATTATGTAACTAGCCAAACTAGAGATCCATTCTCCCTAATCAAAGACAGCTGCAAGGGAGAAATTCCCAGAGACAGGGATGTGGTCAGCCAAGGGCCTACAAAAGCACCCACAAGAGAATGGTGGCTTCCACTTCTGCCCAACCCAGGGAGCACCAAAGTTCAATTATCATAGCAGGCAAGAAGACTGCTGGTCCCAACTTCTCCAGCCCCTTCCATTCTATCTCTGGACATATCAGAAACCATGGTTAGTGAGATGGGAACAAGGAGTAAATATGCTAGATGGGAAAAGACAGAAGAAACCAACAACTGCCCACTTTTCCATGTGTGGAACCTTGGAAAAAAGAAGCCTCACTCTTAAATTAGGTGTGCAGTTTGATTATGCCTTGCAACTGCATATTTAATCAATACTATGTTTGGGGATTTACTGTCATTATAGAATGTTTCACAGGAGAGTGACCAAAGAAATCATGGGCCCATAGAGGTTTGTGACCAGGTCCGTGGGAAGAACTAGCATCATAGAGTGAATTTGAAGCAGAAAATGGGAGCCTAAAATAAAGTTACTTTACAATCACTGGCATATACCATACCGTTTTCATTCAGCATATTTAGGTCACCCCCGCCCCCTGTATTTGACAGCCTTTCATATATAAGAAAAAGATTCCTGTTCCCTTAAGTCTTTTTTTTTTCTAGGGATAATCATAACTAATTACTCCAGTCATTCCTGTACTTTCCAGGCCACTGTATTCATAGCTCTATTATAAATCTCATCATAGTATCTACATGATAATTGTCCATCTAAGTCTCCATTCATTCATCCCCAGGCTAGAGTTCCTCAATCACACTGACAGTGTTTTATTCATCTTTGTGTTTTTAGCTTTTAGTGCAGCACACTTCTATAAATGTTGATTGAAAGATATACTAAATTAATGAGTCAATAAAGAAACGCATATATTTTTTCAATGAAAATCAAAGAAATTTAATGCTTTTATTTTATTACATTTTTTCTTGCTAAACAACTCTCCTATTACTAGTATATTTAGAAAAATGTATTCCACAGGGGCAATGAAATCTTATGGTGTACTTGTTTGTTTAAGGTGCACACTTAATGTATGGTCATGCCTCAAAATAACATGTGAGGTGTACTTATTACAGTAGTACATCTAATCCTTGAGAAACAGAATTCTGAATTTTTCTCAGTCTCTGAAGTAGTATTTTGAATGTATTTATTCCCATCCAGGAGAAACCATTGGCAGAATTTCCCAACAAATAGTATTGGGAGAAAAATATGTCTCATATGCAGCATTAGCTTGACACTTCAAAGAGATTAAAAAAAATGTCTGCAAGTCATTTTTGGGGACTCTGTTTTTTACCACTCTGTGTCAATAATGTATCTACCACAAAAGGAAAATAAAAACCAAGCACACTGAATAGAACAGAAGACCAATAAGTAGGCTTCATTATATTCTATTTCAAGGTCATGACTATAGAGTGCACAAAGACACACAGTGAAAGGACCCACAAATTTTCTGCAAGGATGGACCTGGTTGATATTATGCAAATAAAATTTATTTTTGTCTGCTGATACCATACGACACTGGTGTGTCCTTGTGGTCAGAGATTTTGTTGGGCTCATTACTCCTCCTGTGATATGCTCTCTGTTTCACTTTTTAAAAAATCTAAGCTTTTTAAAAAAATAGACTTCTTTGAGCCATTTTAGGTTTACAGAAAAATTGGACAGAAAGTACAGAGAATTGCCCCATCTCTAGTTTCCCCTATTAGTAACATCTTACATCAGTGTAGCACATTTGTTATAATTGATGAGCCAATATTGATACATTATTATTAACTAAAGTACATAGTTAACATTAGGGTTCACTTTTTGTGTTGTAAATTCTATGAGCTTTGACATATATATAATGATATGTATCTACCATTACAGTATCCTATAGAATAGTTTCACTGCCCCTAAAATGTCCTATGCTCTACCTTGCCTCTCTCAAAATCTAAAAACCACTGATATTTTTCCTGTCTCTATAATTTTGCCTTTTCTAGGATGTCATAGAGTTGGAATTGTATAGCCTTTTCAGATTGGCTTCTTCAGCTTTGCACTATGAATTTAAGGTTCCTCCACGTCTTTTTGTGGCTTGATAGCTCATTTCTTTTTATTGCTGAAAAAATATTTAACTGTATAAATGTAGCACAGTTTCCTATTGAAGAACATCTTGGTTGCTTCTAAGTCTTGACAATTATGAATGAAGATTCTATAAGCATTAATGTGCAGGTTTGTGTATAGACAATAGTTTTCAACTCATTTGGGTAAATATCATGGAGTATGAATGCTGTATCACATGGTAAGAGTATGTTTAGTTTTGTAGGAAACTGCTAAACTGTCTTCCAAAGTGGCTGTACCATTTTGCATTCCCACCAGCAATGAATGAGAGTTCCTTTTGCTTCACATTCTCACCAGCATTTGGTGTTGTCTGTGTTTTGGATTTTGACTGTTCTAATAGGCGGTTGTGGTGTCTTCATTGTTTTACTTTGAAATGTCCTAATGATATATGATGTTGAACATCTTTTCATATACTTATTTGTCATCTGTATATCTTATTTGGTGAGGTGTCTATTCAGATCTTTTGTCCATTCTTAATTGGTTGTTTCTCATTTTTGAGCTTTAAGAATTCTTTGTGTATTCTGGATACTAGTCCATTTTCAGTTATTTGTTTGTTTTGATATTATGCTCCCAGTCTGTGGTTTGTCTTCTCATTTTCTTAACAGTGTCTTTCACAGAGCCAAAAGTTTTAATTTTAATAAACTGACATCACTTTTTTCTTTCATGCCTGTGGTGTTGAATCTAAAAACATATCACCAAACCAAAAGTCATCTAGATTTTCTCCTATGTTATTTTCTAAGAATTTTTAGTTTAACATTTTACATTTGGGTGAATGATCCATTTTGAGGTAATATTTTTAAAAGGTGTAAGGTCTGTGTCTAGGTTCATTTTCTTCCTCTTTTTTTGAATGTGGATCTTCAGTTGTTCCAGCACTATTTGTTGGGAAGACTATCCTTTCTCCATTGAGCTGTTTTGCTCCTTTGTCAAATATAAGTTGACTATATTTGTGTGGGTCTATTTCTGGGCTCTCTATTCTATTCAACTGATGTATTTGCCTATTTTCTTAACAGTACTATACTGTTTTGATTACAGTAGCTTTTATAGTAAGTCTTGAAGTCAGATGGTATTAGTCCTCTTACTTTGCTATTGTGTTTCAGTATTGTGTTATTCTGTGTCATTTGTCCTTTCCATAAACTTTAGAATAAGTTTGTCAATATCCACAAAATAATTTGCTGGGATTTTGATTTGGATTGTGTTAAATCTATAGATCTAATATTGAAGAACTAACATCTTGACAATATTAAGTCTTCCTATCTCCATTCATGGAATATCCCTCCGTTTATTTTGATTTAAAAAATTTTTTTCAGCAAATATTGAAATTCTTTCAGTATTTTCCCCCATATAAATCTTGTGCATATTTTGTTAGCCTTATATCTATATCTAACAGCATTTAACATTTTTGTTAAACACTAATGAAATGGTATTGTGTTTTAAAATTCAAATTCCAATTGTTCATTGCTAATATATAAGAAATCAGTTGACTTTTGTGTATTAACCTTATATCCTGCAACTTTATTATTATTACTTATTAATTCTAGGAGTTTGTTGCTGTGGTTGTTGATTCCTTGGGATTTTCTACATAGACCATCATGTCATCTGTGAACAAAGACAGTTTTATTTCTTCCTTCGCAATCTATGTACGTTCAGTTTCCTTTTCTTGTCATTATATTAGCTAGGACCTTCAGTAAGATGTTGAATAGGAGTGGTGAGAGGGAACATCTTGCCTTGTTCCTAAACTCAGAGGGAAATCATCTAGTATTTCACAATTAAGTATGATGTTAGCTGTAGGGTTTTGGTAAATGTGCTTTATCAAGTTGAGGAAGTTCCCCTCTATTGCTAATTTGCTGAAGATTTTAATCATTGAATGGGTGTTGGATTTTGTCAAATTGATATGAGCATATGATTTTTAGCCTGTTGCCTATGGAATGTTGAACTAGCCTTGTGTATCTGGAATAAATCCCACTTGGTTGTGGCATATACTTCTTTTTATACATTGTTGGATGTGATATACTCATACTTCATTGAAAAATTTTGCACCTATGTTCATGAAAGAAATTGTTTGCCTTTCTTGCAATGACTTTGTTAGGTTTGAGTATTAAGGTAATGCTGGATTCCTAGATTGAGTTAGGAAGTAGCCCCTCTGCTATTTTCACGAAAAATTGTAAAGAATTGGTATAATTTCTCCTGTAAATGTTTGCTAGAATTCATCAGTGAACTAATCTGGGCTGTTGCTTTCTATTTTGGAAGGTTATTTCTTATAGATTCAATTTATTTAGTTGAATAGACTGCTATCTTTAATAATAGATACAGGCTTATTCATTTATACATGTAGGCATATTTATATTAACTGTTTTCTTGGTGAGTTTTGGTAGATTGTGCCTTTCAAAGAGTTTGTCCATTTCATGTAGGTTTTCATATTTGTGGGCATAGAGTTGTTTACAATATTCCTTTCTTATTTTAATGTCCATGGGATCAGTAGTAATTGTCCCTCTTTTTTTTCTGATATTAGTAACTTGTGTCCGCTCTCTGACTAGAGGCTCATCAACTTTACTGATTTTTTCCAACAACCAGCTCTCTATCAGATTGTATTTCTCTATCAGTTTTCTGTTTTCAATTTCATTAATTTCTGCTCTAATTCTTATTTCTTTTCTTCTGCTTAATTGGATTTAATTTGCCCTTGTTTATCTAGTTTTCTAACGTAAAAGTTTAGATTACTGATTTTAGAGTTTTCTAACATATGCGTCAATGCATATATGTATAAATTTCCAAGCACAGCTTTCACTGCATCCACAAATTTATATAACATGTATTTTTATTTAGTTTGAAATATTTTAAAATTATTCTTGAAACTTCTTTTTGACCCATACGTTATTTAGAAGTGTGTTGCTTAACTCTAAGTATTTTGTGGTTTTCCATCTATGTTTCTGTTATTGATATCTAGTTTAATTCCACTGTGGTCTGGGAATACCTCATAAAATTTCTATTAAAACGTTTTAAATTTAGTAAGGTGTGTTTTGTGGCCCAGAATGTGGTCTCTCTTAGTGTGTTCCATGGGAATTTGAGGAGAAGGTGTATTCTGCTGTATTGGATGAAGTATTTTATGATATCAATTAAATCCAGTTGATTGATGGTGCTCTTCAGTTCAATTATGTCCTTACTGATTTTCTGCCTGCTAGACTGGTCAACTGCTGACAGAGGTGTGTTGAAGACTACAGCTATAAGGGTGTATTCATCTATGTCTCCTTGCAGTTCTTATCAGTTTTTGTCTCATATTTTGATGTTCTGTTGTGCACACACATTACGTCATAATTTGACACATTATGTCTTCATGAATAATTGATCTCTTTATCATTACATAATGTTGCTCCTCATCTCTGATAATTCTCCTTGCTCTGGAGCTGGCTTCATCTGAAATTAATATAGCTACTCTACCTATCTTTTGACTAGTGTTAGCATCCCTTTACTTTCTCCATTGCTTTACTTTACTTTTAGTTCTTATCTCTGTCTTTATATTTAAGGTGAGTTTCTTAATATACAATTAGGTCTTTTTTATTCACTCTGACAATCTCTGCCTTTTAATTGGTATATTTAGGCCACTGCTGTTTAAAGTGATAGTTTTTATAGCTGGATTAATATCTACCATATTTTTTATTGTTTTCTATTGATATTTGTCACCATTGCTCAGTTTCTTTTTCTTTTCTTTATTTTTCTGCCCTCTATGTTTTCAACTGAGAATTTTTACAATTCCATTTTTTTCCTCCTCTCTTAACATACCAATTCTACTTCATTTTAAACTTTTCTAAGTGGTTGCCCTTGGGTTTGCAATATACATTTACATCTAATCCAACTACTCTTTCAAATCACACAATACTACTCCATTCAAGTACGTTATAATAGATTATTCCCAATTCCTTCTCCCTTCTGTACCTTATAACACTGCTTTCATTCATTCCACTTACCCTTAATCTATAATCACAGAATACACTGTTGCTATTATTATTTGAACTATTTTAAATTAAGAATAAAAACTAGATCTAAGTTTCTGACCTATGCCATTTCTTTCTTTCTGAAGACATTCTTTCTGCATTTCTTGCAAGATAAGTCTCCTGATGACAAATTCCCTCATTTTTTGTTTGTCTGAGAAAGACTTCATTTCTCTTGCACTTACAGAGAATAATTTTGCTGGATATAGAATTCTAAGGTGTTTTTTTTTTCTTTCTTTCAACACAAAATATTTCACTCTTCTCTCTTGCTTGCATGATTTCTAAAGAGAAGTCTGATGCAATTGTTAATCTTGCTCCTCTGGCTTCTTTCAAGATTTTCACTCTGTCTTCATTTTCTGCAGTTTGAATGTGATATGCTTAGGTTTAGATTTTTTGATATTTACTCTGGTTGATATTCTCTGAGCTTCCGGTTCTCAGTTTGGTATTAATTTTTGGAAACTATTGGTCATCACTGCTTCAGATATTTCTTCTCTTCCTTTCTCTTTCTGGTATTCCTATTACATGTATGTTACACCTTTAGTAATTATTTCACAGCTCTTGGATATTCTGTCTTTTTCAATCTCTTTTTCCTCTTTGCACTTGAGTTTTTGAAATTTCTATTGACATTTCTTCAAGCTCACTGACCATCTGCTTGGCCATGTCCAGTCTATTGATGAGCACATCAAAAGCATTCTTCATTTATGTTATGGTATTTTTTTATTCTAACATTTCCTTTTGATTCTTTCTTAGAGTTTCTGTGCTTCTGCTTATATTGTACCTCTATTCTTTATTCTTTTATGCTGTTCACTTCTTCCATTAGCACATTCATCATACTTACTTGTTTCAAGTCCTTGGTTTGATAATTTCAACATTTCTTCCATATTTGAGTCTGATTCTGATGCTTAATGTGTCTCTGAGCTGTTTTTATTTTCGTTTACTGTATGTGCAGTTTTTAATTGAAAGCCAGACATGACGTACTGGGTAAAAGAAACTGAGATAAATAGGTGTTTATTGTGTGGTTTTATGTATATCTGGCTAGGGGTAGGCTGTATTTATTGTTTTCTTTTGCTGTATCAGAGGCTAAACTTTCATCTGGTTTCCTTGTTTTTGTCTTCCCAGTTGTCTTTGGGTTTCCCTGAGGCTTCTTAAATAAGGCCTGAGATGTGCAGTTCTTTCCTTTGCAATTCCCTCTTGTTATTTAGGCTCTGTTAATGTTGTGGTAAGGTGTAGGGAGAGGGGAAGCATCCTATAGTCCTGTGATTAGGTCTCAATCTTTTAGAAAGCGTGTGCCCCAGGGCTGTGACCTTTACAAATTCCTCTCAGATTTTTTTCCCCTCATTTTGGTAAGACCAGGGTTGAAGTTGGGTATTTCCCTTCCTTCATGTTGTGGCTTTGGTACAACCCTGATCAGTTTCTCTTAAAGACAGGTCTTGTTAAGAAGAAGAGAATATCCTGAGTGTATTTCAAAATAGTTTCTCTTCCCCTTCCCCTGAGAGATGTACAAAGGGATTTTTCTTCAAACTTCACTGTGAGAATCTGGTAGGGTTCCTGGAGGTAAAACTCACAAAACTGTGTGGTGTCCCAAGACTCAGCTCAAGTCTGTCTACTCTGAACTTCCAGCAATTTGTCGATTACAGTTTAGGATCTCTTACCCCTGCATTGGTTCCTCAGAGGTTTCTGCTCTTGGGCTTCTGTTCTGGTAAGTTGTATTTGCCTGTCTGTCTCTCCAGTTTTGGGGACTAAGTATTTTGCCCAGTGACCTCATTCTGAGACGAATCTAAGAAAAATTGTTGATTTTCAGCTTATTCAGCTTTTTTTCTTATTGTGAGAATGGGAGTGACAACTTCCAAGTTCTTTATATGCTGGACTGGAAGTCCTTATTCACTTTTTAAAACTATTATTGATTTTTCTTGCTGTATATCTAAACATTCATTAAATTTTAATTTTAAAACAGATTAGCAAAAGGAAGAAAATCAACAGAATTTCAACATTCATAAATAACTATTGTTGATATTTGTGTATATATCTTTTCAGTCTTTTTTCTACACATGACTGCCTGTTCCTCTTTCTATCATCTATCTATCTATCTATCTATCATCTAACATCTATCTATCTTCCTATCTATCCAGCTACCTACCTATCTACTTACTTATGCCTCTCCCAACAAACAAAGAATTAAAATGGGCCTTTGGACCTAAGATGGTAAGATTGTATGCAAATATATGGTTATGATATTACCTTTTAAAAATTCTTTGCAAACTTAATAGGTAAAAATATAAATATTTTCCATTACATTTTTTACTTCTTTGACATTTTCTCATTGATGTATGAGTTCTATATATAACAAAAGATTACTCTTTTATTATATATAATACCATATGATACACTATCATTCACCTTGTTTTTCTATTTTATTTTGAGGTCTGCATTGCTTTTGAACCTAAATTAAAGAGATTGAGTTGATGGTTTTGTGTGATAAACAAAAGTCTGGAGTAACTTAAGTTGAATCATGAACATAACAAGTTAGTGAAAATAATAAATTGAATATCAAAATTATGGATAAAATAATGGAGTAGTAACATTGTAGAAGTTAATTTAACATCAGTATATAATAAAATCCTCTACTCTCACATAATAGAATACTAATACAGTAATGAGAATAAACAAACTACAACTACATGCAATAATATGAAAGAATCTCAAAAGATGTTGAATATAAAAAGAGTGATATTAATAATTCCATTTATATAAAGATTAAAAGTAGGCAAATTTATCTATGGTATGAGAAGTTACCATTGACCTAGGGAGTAGTGACTGGAATGGTCACTAGTAGGGCTCTGGGATCCTGGTGATTTGGCTGTGTTCATTTCATGAAAATTCATTGTGCACTTATGCTTTGTGTAGTTTTCTGTATGTATGTTATACTTTAAAAAATTATTGTTGAGCAGGACTTCCCTGGTGGTGCAGTGGTTAAGAATCCACCTGCCAGTGCAGGGGACACAGGTTTGATCCCTGGTCCGGGAAGATCCCATATACCTGTGACTAACTAAGCCCATGTGCCACAACTACTGAAGCCCGTGTGCCACAACTACTGAAGCCTGTGTGCTGCAACTATTGAAGCCCGCGTGCCTAGATCCTGTGCTCTGCAACAAGAGAAGCCACTGCAATGAGAAGCCCATGCACCACAATGACAAGTAGTCCCCGCTCACCACAACTAGAGAGAAAAAGCCCGTGCACAGCAACAAAGACCCAAAATAAAATCTAAAAATTAAAAAAAATTATTATTGAGATATAATTGACATATAACATTATATTCATTTCAGGTGTACAATATAATGATTCAATATTTGTATATATTGTAAAATGATCACCACAATAAGTCTAGATAACATCCATCACCACACAGTTATAAATTTTTTTCCTTGTGATGCATATTTTTTAAATCGACTGTCTTAGCAACTTTCCAATATACCCTTCAGTATTATTAACTATAGTCAACATGCTGTACATTACATCCCCAGGACTTACTTCTTTTATAACTGGAAGTCTGTACCTTTTCACCTCTTTCACACCATTTCTCCCACCCTCCCAACCCCGTGGCTCTCTATAAGTGACCTCATATGGTATTTGTCATCCTCTGTCTAACTTATTTCACTTAGCATAATGTCCTCAAGTTCCACCTACATTGTCACAAATGGCAAGATTTCATTCATTTTATAGCTGAATAATATTCCATTATATATGTGTATATGTATGTACAAATATATACGCAAACACACACATACATACATACATACAGGCACACCTCATTTTATCGCACTTCTCTTTATTGTGCTTTGCAGATATTGCATCATTTTACAAATCGAAGGGATTTGTGGCAACCCAAGTAAATCTGTCAGCGCCATTCTTCCAGCAGCATTTGCTCCCTCTGTGTCTCTGAGTCACAGTTTGGTAATTCTCACAATATTTCAAACTTTTTCGTTATTATTATATTTGTTATGGTGAACTGTGATCTTTGATGTTATTACTATGACTTGCTGAAGGTTCTAATGATGGTTAGCATTTTTTAGCAACAAAGTATTTTAAAATTAAGGCATTGTTTTTTAGATGTAATGCTACTGAACACTTAATAGACTACAGTATCATGTAAACACAACTTTTATATACACCACCAAAATTTTGTAGGTGGTTGGGAACTGAACCTACAATATCGCTGAGGTATGCCTGTGTCCCACATTTTTTTAATTCACTCATCCATCAATGGACACTTAGGTCACATCTATGTCTTGGCTATTGTAAATAATGCTGCATTGAACATGAGGGTGCATATATCTTTTGAAGTTTGTGTTTTTATTTACTTCGGATAAATACCCAGAAGTGGAATTCTATTTTTAATTTTTTGAGAAACCTCCATACTGTTTCCATAGTTGTTGTACCAATTTACATTCCCACCAAGAATTCCCAGTGCACAAGAATTACTTTTGCTTCACATCCTCACCAACACTTGTTACTTCTTCTCTTTTTAGAACAGCCATTCTAACCAGTGTGAGGTGCTATTTCATTGTGATTTTGGTTTGCATTTCTAGTATGTATGTTATACTTCAATAAAAAATTTAAAAAGACCTGTACCTTGACCAAATACCAGGTTCCTTCCAACCCCCAATAAAAATGTGTCAAGGCCTTCCCTGGTGGCGCAGTGGTTGAGAATCTGCCTGCTAATGCAGGGGACACGGGTTCCAGCCCTGGTCTGGGAGGATCCCACATGCCGCGGAGCAACTAGGCCCGTGAGCCACAACTACTGAGCCTGTGCATCTGGAGCCTGTGCTCCGCAACAAGAGAGGCCGTGATAGTGAGAGGCCCGTGCACCGCGATGAAGAGTGGCCCCCGCTTGTCACAACTAGAGAAAGCCCTCGCACAGAAACAAAGACCCAACCCAGCAAAAATAAATAAATTAATTAATAAACTCCTACCCTCAACATCTTCTTTGAAAAAAAAAATGTGTCAAGGTGGTGCCTGTCATAGTGTATCTGCAAGAATATTTATAATTGTGGTCTTATACTTTATAGTTTGTGGTATAAATAATGTACCCCCACAGTACTCTCTCAAAGTACTGTCTCAGTGCTCCCACCAGGTCACTGTGGATTTCCAAGGTAAGAGGAAAGGTGATTCATTCTATATTGACTCCACCTTGCAATGCACACATCTGAATGTGCCCAGAATTAAATTGGCCTAAATTCCCTACACTACATCTCTTTAGATCAACTCTCAGTCAGTGTTAACTCAATGGTGGGAAACCTTTCACAATGAATATGTATAAAAAATCACCATATTGTACAATTTAAATATCTTACAATTTAGTTTGTCAATTACACCTCAATAAAGCCAAAAAAAAAAATGTAACAGACAAACAAAACAAAAACGAAGTCTGTGCAAAGGATATAAACTGGCTCCACAGCAGGGCTGTGTGGAACAAGTTTGGTTGCTCTTCACCCCTCGGACCCAGAGCATCAGCACCATTATATTTTGAAAGGCCAGTCCACTGGACTTCTTTATTTTGCTCCATGATGATTGTATTTTAAGAATCTCATTGCTCCTTTCTGTTATTGGGCCTCAGAATCACTCTGATATAACTCAATAGGTTACAAAAACTTTGAATCTTATGGAACTCCTTCAACTTCTTATGCAAATCTATAACCTCTTCTTCAGAAACTTTTAAACTCCAAATTTTAATGTATTTTTGTGTGCGTGTGCACAC
This sequence comes from Pseudorca crassidens, assembly GCF_039906515.1. Classification (NCBI taxonomy): domain Eukaryota; kingdom Metazoa; phylum Chordata; class Mammalia; order Artiodactyla; family Delphinidae; genus Pseudorca; species Pseudorca crassidens. Next base: position 155,327,251 of record NC_090297.1, read on the forward strand.
ACACACAACACACACACACACTTCACCAGACTGCTCCAAACTAATTTATTCAAAGAAAAATTTACAAAAATGTATATAAAATTCCAGACAAATTCCTGCTCTTCAAAAGACCATGATCTGATAATATTAAAACAAGTACTAGGAAGTTAGTATCAATGAAACCCTTCAGCAGTGTGGCAAACAGAATTTTTATTTCAATTTAACTAGTTGCTCAAATTCAATTAATATAGACTAAGAATTCATTAGCCCTTGAAGAGGCTTCATAAAAGTATCAAAACACTAAATACACAAGTTAACCCAAATCCCAAATTATCTTTGACATTTGCTACAATTTGGTGTATTTCCCCTACTATCATCTTGAGTAGTTAGTGTGTGGCAATTCCGTCTGGAGTCCTTGATAACTGAAGAGTCCTTTTCAGTGTTAAGACCTTAATTTTTTTTCTGGAGTAAACATGGACATGCTTAAAGAAGCTAAATTTATTTCATAAAGGTATTAAATGCAATAAAATGAGTATACTGCGTTAAGTGACGGCATTTAAAAAAACTAAATCACACTGCATATATTTTCTACATCTCTAAGGTCATGTAATATAATATTTTACATTAAATTTAAGTATACTTTAAAGATTCTGAGCTTCTTTTTGAGATTTCCTCTTCCCTACTACACTTTTGGCTAATGGTTTCCAACCTATTTTAACTAAATAAATGGCAGCATCAAGCCAGATCAAATCAAAGCAAACCAAACAAAATGCAATGTAGCACATCACCTTTACTTGAATTAGTAAAAGCTTTATAAGGATTAATTGCTCTCTGCTACATTTTTTGGAAAGGTTTAACAGTAGGATTATGCAAGAAGAAATAAAATGAAAAAAATTCAACAAATAGTACTGATAGGATAACTTCATTTCTGTTTTTTGAAAATAAAGATACTTTATATAGTAATAAAGCTAAAGCAGTTCAGGAAAATATAAATTGTGTTATGAATCTATTAAATCTGAGTAGAGATTTTTATTCTAATGAGAATACTAATTTCTACAGTTTAAAAACTTGTAGTAGTGTGTTCATATTTTCGTAATAAGACTTTTTCAAAACCAAAATAAAAATAAGGACACTTTTTGGAGGTATGGTTATCTTAGAAAGCTCTTCTTATCATTGTTTAGTTAACACTACAGCCAATGAATAGAGATATAGCTTATGCATTGTGCTGGGGAAATAGCCATTAAAAGCTCTTATAGGAGCGTCTTGCTGCTAATGTCCCTGCCAGCATCATCTCTGTATTAACTCTCACTAAGGACCCAGAACTCTAAAAACCAGATACGAGGCAGGACCTGTGTGTCTGACATGGCCTCCAGACAAGTGTCATCACTTCACATGCCCCTGGGACCACTGCAAAAAAATTTTTTTCTTTTTAAATGGGATACAGAGTTGTAATGTAAAAAATAAATAGTTGAAGGTAGGGTTGGATTAGGTGCATTCCATTCTCAGAGGCATACAGATAACCCAAAACTCTATTTTTTTCCCTCTAGAAAATAAACAATAACCAAGTATTGCATAACATGTTCATTTTAAGTGTTATAAAGCCCCTCATAAGCATCCACAAATTGAATAAGGGACATGGAACTAATGGCTTCAGGGTGGTTTCTGCCTTCAGGTGCTCCTTTGGATGACTTTCTAATTGAAAGCCTAATGAGGGGTATAGCAGGTGACCCCTTGGAGAGCACTCATATGTGCTTCTTGCTCTGTGGAGACACAGAGGACTGGAGCCTGACTTACACTGGTTAGAGCAAAGAACAACTGTGAACAGGTTCTGCTTCCAACAGGGCACATAGAAGGCAAGGGATTGGCTGAGTAATTCTTGGGGGATGGAGCAGGGGAGTGTGTTGAGGTGAGATCAATCGACATGCTGGGAGAACATGAGTTTTTGCTATAGAATGGATGTGGGCAGTGTAGGGGAACCGGCATGGAGTGAGTCCTCTTGGGTTGCCAGGAGGATATAGGCCATCAAAGTTAAACTAGGCTAGAGATGGGCCACCAGATGTCCAGGGGCATAAAGTGGAGAAACATGAGAACATAATGTATTAACCAGTTTCTAGAGATGGCTTAAAACAAACAAACAAGTGAGGAAAAATCCTACTTCATATCCTTGCAATACTTATGCATGTGGCCTCACAATCCTTTATACCATGAGTAATAAAACTCAAGCTGAATTTTGAGTAGGAAAGACAGTTAAAGCTCAGTTCTAATTTTTTTGAATTCAAAAAATTCCATACGAAATTTAACAACTGCATTACTATCTAAAATTTAAATATATATCAATATATATCCATAACTATATGTATATAGGTATAGATACAGATATATATACAAACCTTTGGAAAACAGACCTATTTTGGTCAGTTTCTAAAGGTAGTTGAGAAGAAAATTTTAAGATATTCTCAAAGAATCTTGATTTGTCTCATGCTGTGATCCTGTTATTTAATAATAGTATGTAAATATTATTCTCTAGGTCTGTGTTTAAAGAAATATATAGAAAACAAAGACCTAGCATCAAAATATGCTATATGAGAGTAGACATGCTTTCTTATGAATGCTCATAACCACTGTTTAATTCCTTACACAAAGTTTTCTGGTATTAATCAAGGACATTTGTTATTTGTTACTCTGACTCACATGGTTTAACATTACTATTTAAGAAAACCAGCTAAGTTACTGTATGTAGATTCAATGACCAGTTACATCATTAGAAGTATGAGCTGAACTGAAACTGAGCCACCTAAAATGTTTCCATGAAAGTTGACATTCAAAGCATGTTGTTAGTAAGTTTTAAAAAGAAAAATTAGTGGAGGAACAACATTTTAACTAATACTTTTACTATCAATCCAGAAAAATGTAGATCATAAGCCATGCAAAACTGCTTTGTTGCAGTCTTCTTTCTTTCAAGTGTATGAAAGTATCAAGCACCTCAAAAGCAAAGAATGAGCAAGCAAGTAATGTCATGTTAGAAAAATGCATAGTTTTAAAAAATATTATACTATTGAACTCTAGTCATCTTACACAAAAGTGGCAATCTTTTCTTAAATAATTCACCAAGACTTTGGGACAAGTGATGGAGTTACTGCATTCTGCATTCTTCCTTTACTTTCCAAAGGCTGGGATTATGAAGTTAGACAATGTTGGTGCGCTTGCTTACCACGGGTCTGTGTACGTCCCAGAATGCTCTCTCCTGACTATCAAGGATCTTTCTTTCAATCTTGTCTCTCTTCTTGTCCACTCTGTTAATATCATAATAATGAATAATAAGTAGTGTTAATTATAGTGCCTCTCTGGACAAAAGGCCACAACTTGGACAAATCTTCCAAAAGACTCACAAGGACTCACTTTGCTTGTGCTTCTGCTTGCATAAAAATGAACTCCCACTTCCGAGCAAATGCCCTCTGCAGCCTGGCCAAGCTCTCCTGAAAAATATACCACGGTGAAGACATTCTGGTCCTCAGCTTTACGACTCCCTTCTAGTTTATCTACCATATGTACTTACCAAAAAAACAAATCAGAATTTCTAAAGGAGTAAGTGTACTTGGAATGATAAGTCATGCTCACTGAACGCAGCTAATACTCATATTAACAGTCATAGAGGACACAGGAAAACCTATTATGAATATTAATGTTGGAGAATATAACTAAAAATCAAAAATACTAAACTTACCTTATATAAAAAAAGTGCTCAAGACTAATCCATTGGATTTTCCTGTGCTCATTTTACTGAGGAACAGGAAAGCAATACTCTCTACTACTGATTCAACCAGTCTATCCAGTTCCTGAGAAAAATTTAACCCTTCAGCCCCCTACTACCCAGTTGTAGACAGTGCTTCAAGTTTAGTAAATCAGAACATAGCAACCATCTGAACAAACTACATGAGATTAATTTAATCTGCGGATGGTGACCAACATAAAGGTTTTGCAAAAACCATTTTTCCCAGTGTAAATGCTCTATAATTCTCTAAGTTTGGATATCTTCATTATATATAGTATATATATATACATATATATAAGTTTTACATTTAAGTCAATTTTAGCAAATAAGATATGCTTCCTCCTTCTTCTCTGAGTTTGTGTATTTAGAATTTCACCATCCTCATTGTGAATGATGAGAGGAAATAAGCAAGTAAGGGATATGTTAAATCATTATGCTGCCCTTCCCTGGAAATCTGATCCCTAAGATCCATGAATGTAGAAAGTTAAGAGTGCCCAGAAATGACCGTAGGCCTTATTCTTGCTCATTTTATACCTTTCTTTGTCAGGAAGTCCTTGGTACTTACAGCTTCATAGTCAGCTAGTTCCAGCCTTGCTTTGTTTTGCATTGTTCTTTTGCAGAGGTAAACCGCTGTAAAGGAAAAAAAATCAATCATCTCTCACCTGCTTATTTACATTGAGACACTAAAAATAAAAATAGAGCATTATAAACGAAGACATGTTGGTCTTTGTCATTTTTCCCCAAGTTGTAATTTTCTCTTTTTATCTTTTTTTGGACAAAATAAGTAATCTGTAACATCATTACTGAAATTCAAACATAGCAGTAATATAAAAAGGTGTTATAAGAAAATAGATATGTTTAGAAACTTGGTAACCATTTACTTTATTTCATTAAATAGTTGTCACAATTTTAGCTTCCTCAAAATATAAGGGGAAAAAAATAAAGCCTTTTCAATAAAAGATCAAATGAATGTTAAAATCTGGATATACAAATAAAACGATTTTTAAAAAAAGAATTGCATGAAGAGGGAATCACTATTTGCACATTTAATTATTTCCGTATTCTACTGTCAACTGAAATAATTTATTAATGTAAACCGAAGGCTTCTTAGAATCTTCTTTGCTGCAATCCACAAGGATCAATCATCAATCAGTCATTTTGTCACTAGGAGAGAGGAGAGTATACATCTGACCTAACTATAATCCAATAACCTTTTAATTCTATTTTCCTTGAGGACTCTGTCTTCTCCATTACCAGGCAAAGTCCACCTGGGCAGAAGATTTACAGGATAAATGACAGATAGAAAGAGGACGTTGACAGCAGCATTGCCATCGAACAATCAAATTTCTTCAGTGATTTCAGGAATATTAGTGACTCTCATGTTAATATCAAGACATTCAGAAGGGAGGAGACAGGATGTTGAAGTAGAAGGAATGGAGCTCTCTCACAAAATACCAAAATCACAACTATCTTCAGAACAACCACTGACAAAAAAGACTGTAACTACCAAAGAAGATATTCTACATCCAAAGACAAACAGGAAGCCACAATGAGAAGGGGCATTTTCACAATATAATCAAATCTCATACCCACCAGGTGGGCAACCCACAAACTGGAAAACAATTATATCTCAGAAGTTCTCCCACAGTAGTGAGACTTCTGAGCCAGACGTCAGGCTCCCCAGTCTGAGGGTCTGGCATCGGGAGGAGGAACCACCAGAGAATTGGGCTTTGAAGGCCAGGGGACTTGAGTGCAGGAGTTCCACAGGACTGGGGGAAACAGACACGCCACTCTTGAAGTGTGCACACAAGGTTTCACGTGCCCTGGCATCCAGGACAAAGCAGTGACTCCACAGGAGCCTGGGCCAGATCTACCTGCAAGTCTTAGAGGGTCTCCTGGGGAGGCACGGGTGGGCTGTGGCACATGGTGAGGGCAAGGACACTGGTAGTGGAGGGCCAGGGAATCTTCATCAGTGTGAGCTCTCCAGGAGGCTGCCATTTTGGCACTGAGACCCAACCCCACCCAACAGCCTGCAGACTCCAGTACTGGGATGCCTCAGGCCAAACAACCAACAAGGTGAGAACACAGCCCCACCCATCAGCAGACAGGCTGCCAAAAGTTGTCCTGAGCTCACAGCCTCCTCTGAACACACCTGTTGACATGGCCCTGCCCACCAGAGGGACAACACCCAGCTCCCCCCACCAGTGGGCAGGCACCAGTCTCTCCTACCAGGAAGCCTGCACAAATCCCTGGAAGAACCTAACGACTAGGGGGCAAACACCAGGAGCAAGAGGAAGTACGATCCTGCAGCATACAGAACAGAGACCACAAACAGAAAGTTAGACAAAATGAGATGGCAGAGAAATATGTTCCAGATGAAGGAACAAGATAAAACCCCAGAAGAACAAGTAGGTGAAGTGTAGATAGGCAATCTACCTGAAAAAGAATTTGGAGTAATGATCATAAAGATGATCCAAGATCTCAGAAAAAGAATGAAGGCACAGACCAAGAAGATAAAAGAAATGTTTAACAAAGCGGTAGATAATTCAAAGAACAAAAAACAGAGATGAACAATAAAATAACTGAAATGAAAAATATACTAGAAGGAATAATTTTCAGAATAAATGAGGCATAAGAACAGACAAGTGAGCTGGAAGGCAGATTGGTGGAAATCACTGCCATGGAAAAGAATAAAGAAAAAAGAATGAAAATGAATGAAGACAGTCACAGAGAGCTCTGGGACAACATTAAATGTACCAACATTTGCATTATAGGGGTCTCAGAAGGAGAAGAGAGAGAGGAAAGGACCTGGGAAAATATTTGAACAGATAATAGGAGAAAACTTCCTTAACATGGAAAAGGAAACACTCACTCAAGTCCAGGAAGCACAGAGAGTCCCATACAGGATAAAACCAAGGAGGAATATGCAGAGACACATATTAACCAAACTAACAAAAATTAAAAGCAACGAGAAAATACTAAAAGCAACAAGGGAAAAGCAACAAATAACATACAATGGAATCCCAATAAGGCTATCAGCTGATTTTTCAGCAGAAACTCTGCAGGTCAGAAGGGAATGACATGATATATTTAAATGATGAAAGGAAAAAAACTATAACTAAGAATACTCTACTTAGCAAGGTGCTCGTTCAGACTTGAGGAGAAATGAAAAGCTTTACTGACAAGCAAAAGCTAAGAGAATTCAGCACCACCAAACCAGCTTTACAACAAATGCTAAAGGAATTTCTCTAGGCAGAAAAGAAGAGGCAACAACTAGAAAGAAAGAAACAAACAAAATTACGAATGGGAAAGTTCACCAGTAAAGGCAAACATACAGTAAAGGTTGTAAATCATCCACATGCAAATATGATATTAAAACCAGCAATCATGAGGAGAGCACAAATCCAGGATGTTGGAAATGCATTTGAAGAGACCAGCAACTTGAAAAAATCATATATATATATATATATATATACACACACACACATATACACATATATATGTGTATATATATATGAATATATATATATATATAGCTAAATAAAAACCACATGGGAACCTCACATAAAAATCTACAATAGATACATACACAAAAGAAAAAACATAATAAAACACAACACTAAAGATACTCATCAAATCACAAGAGAAGAGAATAAAATAGTAAGGGAAGAAAAAAGACCTACCTAAAGAACTCAAAAACAATTAACAAAATGCCAATAAGAACATACATATTGATAATTACCTTAAATGTAAATGGATTAAATACTACAAAGAAAGGCATAGACTGGCTGAATGGATACAAAAACAAGACCTGTATATACGCTGTGTAAAAGTGACCCACTTCAGATCTAGGGACACATACAGACTGAAAGTGAGGGGATGGAAAAAGATATTCCATGCAAATGGAATTAAAAAAAAAAAAGCTGGAGTAACAATACTCATATCAGACAAAATAGATGTAAAAATAAAGACTGTTACAAGAGGCAAAGAAGGACACCACATAATGATCAAGAGATGAATCCAAGAAGGTGCCAAAACAATTGCAAATTTATGTTCACCCAACATAGGAGGATCTCAATATAGAAGGCAAATGCTAACAGCATTAAAGAAAAAATCAACAGTAACAGAATAACAGTGGGGGACTTTAACACCTCACTTACATCAATGGAGAGAACACGCAGACAGAAAATCAATAAGGAAACACAATAAGGCCTTAAATGACACATTAGACTAGATGGCCTTAATTGATATTTATAAAACATTCCATCCAAAAGCAGCAGAATACACATTCTTCTCAAGTACACATGGAACATTCTCTAAGATAGAACACATGCTGGACCACAAAGCAAGCCTCTATAAATTTAAGAAAATTGAAATCATATCAAATATCTTTTCTGACCACATGGCTATGACATTAGAAATCAACCACAAGAAAAAAAACAGAAACACGTGGAGGTGAAATATTATGTCACTAAACAATCAATGGATCACTGAAGAAATCAAAGAGAAAATTAAAAAATACCTAGAGACAAATGACAAGGAAAACATGACGATCAAAATCCTATGGGGTGCAGCAAAAGCAGTTCTAAAAGGGAAGTTTATAGCAATACAATCTTACCTCAGGAAACAAGGGAAATCTTAAATAAACAACCTAAACCTATACCAAATCAACTAGAGAAAGAAGAACTAAAAAATCCCAAAGTTAGTAGAAGAAAGAAAACATAAAGATGAGAGCAGAAATAAATTAAATACAGACTAAGAAAACATCTATGAAACTAAAAGATGGTTCTTTGAAAAGATAAACAAAACTGATAAACCTTTAGCCAGACTCATCAAGAAAAAATGGGAGAGGACTGAAATCAGTAACATTAGAAATGAAAAAGGAGAAGTTACAACAGACACCACAGAAATACAAAGGACCATAAGACTACTACAAGCAACTATACACCAATAAAATGGACAACCTAGAAGAAAAGGACAATTTTGTAGAAAGTACAATCTCCCAAGACTGAATCAGGAAGAAATAGAAAATACAAATAGACCAATCACAAGCACTGAAATTGAAACTGTGAATCACAACAAACAAAAGGCCAGGAACAAATGGCTTCACAGGCAAATTCTATCAAACATTTAGAGAGGGGTTAACATCTATCCTTCTGAAACTATTCCAAAAAATTGCAGAGGAAGGAAAACACCCAAACTCATTCTATGAGGCCACCATCACCCTGATACCAACACCAGAAAACGATATCACAAAAAAAGAAAACTACAGGTCAATATCACTGATGAACATATATACAAAAATCCTCAACAAAATACTAGCCATCTGAATCCAACAATTCCTTATAAGGATCAAAATGGGATTTTGATCAAATGGGATTTATTTCAGGCGTGCAAGTGTTTTTTAATATCCACAAATCAATCAGTGTGATACAGTACATTAACAATTTGAAGAACAAAAACCATATGATCATCTCAATAGATGCAGAAAAAGCTTTTGACAAAATTCAACAGCCATTTATGATAAAAACTCTCCAGAAAGTGGGCATAGAGGGAACATACCTCAACATAATAAAGGCCATATATGACAAACCTACAGGTAACATCATATTCAATGGTGAAAAGCTGAAAGCATTTCCTCTAAGATCAGGAACAAGACAAGGATTTCCACTCTCACCACTTTTCTTCAACATAGTTTTGGAAGTCCTAGCCATGGCAATCAGAGAAGAAAAAGAAATGAAAGTAATCCAAATTGGAAAAGAAAAAGGAAAATTGTCACTGTTTGCAGGTGACATGATACTATACATAGAAAATCCTAAAGATGCTACCAGAAAACTGCTAGAGGTAATCAATGAATTCAGTAAAGTTGCAGGGTACAAAATTAATACACAGAAATCTGTTCCACTTTTATACAACAACAACAAAAGATCAGAAAGAGAAATTAAAGAAACAATCACATTTACTATTGCATGAAAAATAATCAAATACTTAGGAATAAACCTACCTAAGAAGACAAAATACCTGTACTCCCCAAACTATGAGATGCTGATGAAAGAAACTGAAGATGACACAAACAGATGTAAAGATATACCATGTTCTTGAATTGGAAGAATCAGTATTGTCAAAATGACTGTACTACACAAGGCAATCTACAGATTCAATCAATCCCTGTCAAATTACCAATGGCATTTTCCACAGAACTAGAACAAAAATCTTAAAATTTGTATTGAAACACAAAAGACCCTGAATAGCCAAAGCAATCTTGAGAAAGAAAAGTGGAGCTGGAGGAATCAGGCTCCCTGACTTCCGACTATACTGCAAAGCTACAGCAATCAAAACAGTATGGTACTGGCACAAAAACAGAAATATAGATCAATGAAACATGACAGCAAGCCCAGAAATAAACCCATGCACCTATGGTCAATTAATCTATGACAAAGGAAGCAAGAACATACAATGGAGAAAAGACAGTCTCTTCAATAAGTGGTGCTGGGAAAACTAGACGGCTACATGTAAAAAAAGAAATTAGAAATTTCTTTAACACCATACAAAAAACAAACTTAAAATGGATTAAAGACCTAAATGTAAGACTGAATGCTATAAAACTATTAGAGGAAAACATAGGTAGAACACTCTTTGATATAAATCACAGCAATATCTTTTTTGAGCCATATCCTAGAGTAATGGCAATAAAACCAAAAATAAACAAATGATCATCTCAATAGATGCAGAAAATTCTTTTGACAAAATTCAACACCCATTTATGATTAAAAACTCTCCAGAAAGTGGGCATAGAGGGAATGTACCTCAACATAATAAAGGCCATATATGACAAACCAACAGGTAACATCATAGTCAATGGTGAAAAACTGAAAGCATTTCCTCTAAGATCAGGAACAAGACAAAGATTTCCACACTTTTATTCAACATAGTTTTGGAAGTCTGAGCCACAGCAATCAGAGAAGAAAAAGAAATAAAAGGAATCCAAGACACCAATCCATTAGAGATCTAAATGGAATACTGAATACTATAAAACTCCTAGAGGAAGTAATAGGTAGGACAATTTTTGACATAAATCACAGCAATATCTTTTTGGATCCACCTCTTAAAGTAATGAAAATAAAAACAAAAATAAACAAATGAGACCTAATAATCTTACAAGCTTTTGCACAGCAAAGGAAACCACAAACAAAACAAAAAGACAACCCAGAGGATGGGAAACAATATTTGCAAATGAAGTGACTGACAATGGGTTAATCTCCAAAATATACAAACAGCTCACGCAGCTCAACATCAAAAAAACAAAGAACCCAATCAAAAAATGGGCAGAAGACCTAAATAGACATTTCTCCAAAGAAGACATACAGATGGCCAAAAAACACATGAAAAAATGCTCAACATCACTAATTATTAGAGAAGTGCAAATCAAAACTATAACAAGGTATCACCTCACACTATTCAGAATAGCCATCATCAAAAAATCTACAAAGAATAAATGCTGGAGATGGTGTAGAGTAAAGGGAACCCTCTTGCACTGTTGGTGGTAATGTAAATTGATACAGCCACTATGTAGAACAGTATGAAGGTTCCTTAAAAAACTAAAAATAGAACTACCATATGACCCAGCAATCCCACTACTGGGCATATACTCTGAAAAAATCATAATTCAAAAAGACACATGCTCCTCAATATTCACTGCAGCACTATTTACAATAGCCAGGACATGGAAGCAACATAAATGTCCATCAACAGAGGAATGGATATAGAAGATGTGGTACATATATACAATGGAATATTACTCAGCCATAAAAAGGAACAAAACTGTGTCATTTGCAGAGACATTAATGGACCTAGAGACTGTCATACAGAGTGAAGTAAGTCAGAAAGAGAAAAACAAATATCATATATTAACACATATATGTGGTATCAAGAAAAATGGTAATGATGATCTTACTTGCAAAGCAGAAATTAGAGACACAAACATATGGATACCAAGGGTGAAGGGGGGGATGAATTGGGAGATTAGGATTGACATATATACACTACTAATTATAAAATAGATGACTAATGAGAACCTACGGTGTAGCACAAGGAACTCTACTTGGTGCTCTGTGGTGACCTAAATGGGAAGGAAATCCAAACAATAGGGGATATATGTATATGTATGGCTGAGTCGCTTTGCTGTACAGCAGAAACTGACACAGCAGTGTAAAAAAAGTATACTCCAATTAAAAAAACAACAAACAAACAAACAAAATGGGCAGAAGACCTAAATAGACATTTCTCCAAAGAAGACATACAGATGGCCAAAAAGCACATGAAAAGATGCTCCACATAGCTAATTATTAAAGAAATGCAAATCAAAACTACAATGAGGTAATATCTCACAACAGTCAGAATGGCCATCATCAAAAAGTCTAAAAACAATAAATGCTGGAGAGGGTATGAAGAAAACAGAACCTTCCTACACTGTTGGCGGGAATGTAAATTGGGACACTCCCTATGGAGAACAGTATGGTGGTTCCTTAAAAGACTAAAAATTGAACTACCATATGATCCAGCAATCCCACTTCTGGGCATATACCCAGAGAAAACCATAATTCGAAAAGATACATGCACCCCAATGTTCACTGCAGCACTATTTACAATAGTCAAGACATGCAAGCAACCTAAATGCCCATCGAAGGCAGAATGGATAAAAAAGATTTTGTACATATATACAATGGAATACTACTCAGCCATAATAAAGAATGAAATAATGCCATCTGCATCAACATGGATGGACCTAGAGATTATCATACTAAGTGAAATAAGTCATACAGAGGAAGACAAATATCACATGATACCACTTATATGTGGAATCAAAAAAAATGATACAAATGAACTTATTTACAAAACAGACTCACAGACTTTGAAAACAAACTTATGGTTACCAGGGGGAAAGGTGGTGGGGAGGGATAAATTAGGAGTTTGGGATTAACATACACACACTACTATATATAAAATAGATAATCAACAAGGGCCTACTGTATAGCCAGGGAACTCTACTCAATATTCTGTAATAACCTATATGGAAAAGAATCTGAAAAAGAATGGATATTTGTATGTGTATAACTGAATCACTTTGCTGTACATCTGAAACTAAGACAATATTGTAAATCAACTGTACTCCAATATACAATAAAAATTAAATTAAAATAAACAAAATATGACCAACCAAAACCAAAAAAGTTATTCAGAGCCCTCTGGAAAGTCTCATTTTCAGAATATTTTTGTAATTTTCCATAACATATGGTATTTGAGTCTCATAAAATTCAAGATAAACTCTATCAATTCTAGATGCCAAATAAATCCATTGGATAAAGAGTGTCAAATATCACTTTTTGTAAGGCTAGCCCTGGGGGATCTCTTATAAATACAACTTTTGCACTAATCTGTACCACCTTCAGTTTTTGATAATGAAATCCAGCTGTTATCAGTGAGGAAATAACTTATACAAAAAATCTGAGGCCACTGAAAACACTGATGCTATTTATTCAATTTCTGCCCTCTAAGATTTCCTGTATGAAAGTCATGGGAAAGGAGAGACCAACCTTGGAATGATGTTAATATTACTACAAACACTAAAAACCTAGGATAGATTTTAGAACACTTCTCTCTATAATCTACTATGGTAATTTTATTTTTCTATTAATATTAGTAATTTTCATATGTAGATTACAAAATAACTGATTTTAAAAATTATTAATTTTCAAAATTTACAAAATTGAAAATTGAAAAACAAAATTGATATGATGTAATTTCCTAATTGGATATAATTTACACTCTCTCCTGAAGAAACTCTTAATGTACAGGCCACCGTGATTTTAACAAAATATCTAAAATGTTTTCAGCAGTTGGTGAAAGAGATTGTAATGTATATGCAACATTCCTGAGGGTATCTCTTCATGAGAGAAAGATTGAATTTTCTTAAATACCTAATTAAATAATTTCAGATTTCCTATGGAATCACCTTTAATCAAATTTCAAGCCCCGTTAGTCAGCCCTCCTCTATATATATGCAGAAGGCTGCATCAGCCTCTACTTGTTTTATTGATTGTGGTCATCTAAACTTTGTTCTTTTCAAAATAAGACCCCTTTTGGGAAACATATTTCTAACCTCATTAGGTAAACTAATGAATAAAGCAGGAGCAGAGTGATATTTTTAAGATGAATGTTCACTAAGAATTTATGCATCCTTTATTACAGGTAAATGCAATTTTCTTTAACTGTCTAGGAAACAAAATGAAGGTATGGACAGGCAGTGCCAGTTATAGAGCAGATGTTTCATATGTATTTGTTGAATGAGTGAATGAATGAATAAATGAATGTACAGGATATTTTCAGAAGAAGCTATTGAGAAGTCGAATTAATTCAAGTAATTTCTACTAGACTCTTTGGTAAAGAGAAAGAAGGGAAAAGGTGAAGGCTATATTAGCAGAGTAGGGAACACTCTGAAATTCTGTTGAAAATAGACCAAATATGGTCATGACTGGAATGGCCCAAACCTCACCAATCTAGTCTAGACACGGTACAGCATGTTGACAGGAACAGATGATACTTTTATTCTTCATCAGCAGAGAGTATCAGCATTGGGCTGATATGGATGAGGGAGGAGGATCAAGCAGATGAAAAAGAGTTTCAAATTAATTCAATTTATCAAAGATTGAAAAAATGGGAGTACTTGGGCATAGTCAAAACTATGGCTCAGTTCAATTCTTTTTGTACTGATCTCTAATTATTTAGGCACTAAAAGTGCCCTATGATGTTGTGTATGGACCTAGGCCCTGGTACAAAGTATGAATACTTTTTAATATAATGCTTGAATTTTTTTCTGTACTGCCAAATTATTGAAAATACAATGAAAAAACCCATTTCTGTAGTTCTATTTAAGATATTTCCCATTATCAAGGTTTAACTTCAATTTAAAATGTAAATATATCTCTTTGCAGTAGTTTTCTGGGAGACTATAATGAGATAGTTTTGAGGACTTAAAGGGTCAACAAACAAGTAGTTTAATAGGAAGCTCTGCCACTAAGTGGAAGAAAGTTTGAGAAACCCTGAAGTGTTACTCTGGCTTAAATAGTTGTGTAGTAAAGGCATAGAATTTGGCTTAAATACAACTTAGAATTTAGATGGAAAAGTCGAAGTTTCTGGGTCACATGTCTAATTGAGTAGAAAGTAAAATCTGACATCAGTTTTTCCATTTAATTTCATAAAGCTCTAAATGTAGAGTAGCCTGTTGAGCAAACACTGATACTCATGACAAAAGGGTACAGAATTGTATCACAGAGGTCGGTGAGAAAATCACTGAGATCCTAATATCTAAATATGGACAGGACATAAATATAATTCATAAAGACTAGAAATACAATTGCCAAGTAAATACTGGAAAAATATCCAACTTTCAACCAAAGTAATACAAATGTAACACATAGAGTCATAATGCAACTCTTTTTTATCTTTTAAAGTTTACTTTGTGGTATAACAATAAAAATTCAGGCAAGTTTCACAGTCTTGTTTGTCACTCTTGGGTAATTCAAAAAGTCCCAGTTTATGAATAAGAATGTGCATCCAAGTAATAGTCGAAACTCCAAGCTTGGTTTAAGGTCTTGAAGGCTTCCCCTTTCCCCCAGCTTCTGTGAAATAAGTGTGAGTGCCTTCTTTCTCCACCTTGTTTTTCTGTGTCCGCCTCAAAGTATTGTAACCAAGGCTTCTCGTCTTCTGGGATTGGAGTACAGCAAGGAAAGAGCGGAAAGGTGAGTGCTGATATTCTTACCCTACTGGTACCACCGTGATGATCTAGTGTTGCCATTCTCTGGACTTGGCAGGGGTTTAAAGTTTACTGTATTTCTCAGGTACTTTTGTGGATGCTTTGGAGAATCTCTCCCCTGCGAGATCTCCTGTGGGGATCTCTCACCTGCAGCACCCTTTTGCTGGGGCTGGCAAATGCCATAGCCCTTGATTTGTACCTTTAGCTTCTCTTTGCAATGCTGTTTGTCCCTCCAGGCTGCCTCCTAAGACAGGACTACCTCTCACACATGGCTTAGAAACATTCATGCACTCTTTGCCCTGAAAGTAGGCCACAGAACATAGCCACCTCCCTTTCAATGACCCATCCATAGCTAGACGGCCTGTCTCTTGCCCTTTGTAATTCTGAGGCCTGGAAGTTCATGGTCCAGTGTGTCGCCCGGGGTAGGTGACTGCTATCAAGCACTCTCAGAAGCCCATTGAACTGTCTCTGGGCTTGAAGTGGAGGCACTCCCCACCCACTCCTCCCACTTGGGCTGGTGGGGGCAATGGCTCCCAGCGCCTAACAGCCACGAAATGAGCCTCAAGCCAATGTCTTAGCCTTAAATAATCTCAATGTGAGTTGATGGCAACTACTATGGTACTCTGTGTGTCAGTGTTGCATGGTGCGTTCATGTCTACTCTTTTTTTTTTTTTTTTTTGGTACGCGGGCCTCTCACTGCTGTGGCCTCTCCCATTGCGGAGCACAGGCTCCGGATGCGCAGGCTCAGCGGCCATGCCCAGCCTCTCCGCGGCATGTGGGATCTTCCCGGACCGGGGCACCAACCCGTGTCCCCTGCATTGGCAGGCGGACTCTCAACCACTGCACCACCAGGGAAGCCCTTGGAAAGGGTTTTGACAATGAGTAATAAAGCCTTAAAACATTCATGGCCATTGTTCCAGTACTTGCTCTTCTGAGACCATAACCCAAGGAAATAACACAAGAGGCACCAGAGACTTAAGCATCCACGATGTGGATACAGGAATGACAATGGGGAACAGGCAAAGAAAGCATGCATATTTGTTCAATGAGATATTATATTGCCATTCAAAGTGTGTGCAAATTGTTTTACCTCAAAGTTGAAGTAGTTTAAAATTTAAAATCCTTAATCCCTCATTGTAAAAGTTCAGACAATGTAGAAAATATATAAATATTAAAGTAAAAAATCATTGTCAAGTATAATCTCACTGCCACTATTTTGGTATATATTCTGGGTTTTCTCCTTCTATATACATCCACTACTATACACATGAATATGTATATTTATATAAAAATCTAACTGCATATATTTATTTACAATGTACTCAAACTGTACTACAAATGCTGTCTTAGAAACTTTTTTCTTTAATATTATATTGTGGCTAAATTTTCATATCAATAAGTGTTGCTCTTTATATTTAAAAAATTATTTCACGACAGTCCTGTGTTGAGATGTACTATAATTTTTTTTAAAGATTGTTTTGATGTGGACCATTTTTAAAGTCTTTATTGAATTCGTTACAATAATGCTTCTGTTTTATGTTTTGGTTTTTTGGCCTTGAGGCATGTGGGATCTTAGCTCCCCAACCAGGGATTGAACCCACACCCCCTGCACTGAAAGGCGAAGTCTTAACCACTGCACCACCAGGGAAGTCCCAAGATGTACTATAATTTATTTAAATGATCCCTTATTGCTGGGCACTTGGGTTATATCCATAGTTTTGCTATTATATACTAATATTTCTGCATGTATGTATACATGCATGTGTTTTACTTTTTAGAAATTGTTTATTTCCTGAAAGTGTTATTGCTGATTAGGGACTAAGCACCTTTCAAACATTTTGATCCTTAAAAACAAATTCTGTAAAGTTTAGACATGAGTGTGACTCATACCCTCTCCAACTCTGGAGAGTCTATTTTCAGCAAAGCAATCAGAATTATTCTGTTAAAATAAATCAGATTGCCACTGTGTTGAAACTCTCCATTTTTCCAACTGCTTCCCATCTCATCTCACTCTAAAAGCCAAAGTCCTTGCTTCCCCATTAAGTTGTCCTCTGACCTCCTTTCCTGCTGCTCTCTGGCTGTGCTTGAGCTGCATAACAGACGTTCTGCTTCTGGCCTTTGCTCCTATACCTATTTCTGGAAAGCTTGGGCTCTGCCCTCAGGGCTGAACTGGTATTCTCTCAGCAACATCTCCCCTCCCCACCCCTTACTAGCCCCTTTCCCATTGCCTTCCTCCGTTCAACATTTTACCTCCTAATATACAATTTATGTATTCATTTATGTAGTTTGCTTATTAGCTTAATTTCCCCCCCTACTGCCCTCACTAGAATGTCAGCTCCAAGAGGACAGAGATTTTTGCTTGTTTTGTTTTCCCAAGTATCCCCCTGCCTACAATAGTACTTGGCACATAGTAGATGTTCAAAACAGATTTGTTGAGTGAAAACATCAATGAATGTTTACTGACTATTTGAGTACTTTTTCCTTCTGTGAGTTAGCTATTCATGACTTTGCTAGTTTTTCTATTGGGGGATTTGAAGTTTTATTTATTAGACCTATGACATATATATATATATATATATATATATTCCACCCCCGCCCCAGGCTTTTGGAGAGAAATTTAATAATGATACAGACATATGGCATCTGCAGTACACGTTCAGAAACCTGCTTTTTTTTTTTAACTCAGCATAACATCATTGAGATTTACTCAGGCTGTTTTCTATAGATATAGCTTGTTTCTCTTGACTGCTGTAGTCTATCCTATGACTGAATCACATATTATTTAGCCATATCCGTATATTTAAATACTTAGATGTTTTCTAGTTTTTTTCTTTCTTTCTTTTTTCTAAAGCTATTACAGGGGACTTCCCTGGTGGTCCAGTGGTTAAGACTTTGCCTTCCAATGCAGCAGGTGAGGTTTCAATCCCTGGTTGGGGATCTAAGATCCTACATGCCTCGTGGCCAAAAAACCAAAACATAAAACAGAAGCAATATAGTAACAAATTCAATAAAGACTTTAAAATTGGTCCACATCATAAAAAATCTTTTAAAAAATAAAGCTATTATAAATAATTATCCAGTGAATTATTATAGCATATACTCCTGGAATTGGTATCAGGGGTTTGAGGGACAGGCACATTCTGAATTTTATAAGACACTGCCAAATTTCTACTCATTATACCTTTTCAGCAATATGCTAATATCCTCTCCTAAATGCCAGACTTGAATTTTTGCCATTGTGGCTTGAAAGAGGTATGTTAAGTGCAACATTTTCATCATGTTTCTTTATGTGTTTTCTTATATTTCCAATAGTTTTCATATCATAGATTTTAATATAAAAATTTTTATGGATTGTTTTCTTCACTGATTTGGCTCCATTTAATACTTTGTACCTTGAACTATTTTTCATCTGGTGTATATTGCAACCCCTAATTTCATTTTCCACTGTTATTTTCACCATTTATGCTAACTGAAAGAGTCAGTTTGTTTCACTTGTCTTCCTTGTAGAAAGATATTGTTGAATTTTATTCATGACCTAACATAAAGATATTGTTCTTTTAATAGACAAATATTTATATTCATTTGTGTAAGTTAATGTTTGTTATTCCTTTTCTTATGTCATCATGTCCCTCTCTCTCTCTCTGATTGAAATTCTGTTTTCTGCCTTTTGTTACATGGAGTGTTCTCTAACTCCTACTTTAATAATTTAAAAGTAATAAAACTTGTTACTGTTCCTTTAGTGGCACTCATATATTTAAATAAATGCTTAAATACATATTTCTTGAAAGTTAACCTCAGAAATTAAACACTGTCTAATGCTTACCTTCATAAATGATGAATAACTTAACCTATCTTCACTTCCTCCTATCTTCCTAATTCTTTTAGTGACCAGAATTTATCCTATGCTCTGTCATAGTTTTTAAAAATTACTTACAGTATTCACATTCCATTTGTAAACTATTTTTAATCACAGTTATTGAATCCTGGAGGCCAGGAAGAGAAAGCTATTGTCTTGGATAATTAAAGAAAGGAAGTTTTGTTTTTGCACAACTTTTAAAAAATCTAAATTTGATGGGATGTATATTTACCCAGGAAAGGAGAGATATCACCCGTTATGGTGACCCTTCTTATTTCTGGTTTCTTTTGGTGTTTGCTCACTCATTTTGGAGTGAGGCCACTACACTGATGAAGGTGAGCTGGAAAAGATGTTGATAATCCTGGGTTCTCTGTGGTAGCTGTTGGCCAGCAGCAACTACCCTTCAAGGTACTTCATTGCTCTTCTCTCAGTCTCTCCCCTCTACTCTTAAGCTTGCTTCCCAAATGTCTGAGAGAACCTGAGATGCTTTATGAAATCTAGGTCAGGGACAAAACATTAGCCAATGCTGTCTTTTCCAATGCTGTGTTTAAGCCTAAGAAACCTTGATCCAAGATGGAGCAAGTCTTTCTCTGCCATCCAAGACTTACATCTCTAGCTCTCATGTATAGATATTGGAAATCATTAATGGGTTGGTCAGAATTTCATCCAATTTCATTCTATAAAGCTGCCCTAATTTCTTGAGAAAAGAAATGATATCACCATCTTCCTGTCTTGACTAAATTCCATTGATTCCAGAAAAGAGATACATCTTTCAAGTGAGTGATGTGTGGCATCACTCTCGAATTTTCACTGTTCTAATGATACATTCTAGTCTAGATTTTCTATCTTTGTTTTTTATTCCATTCAGTGGTGAGGGGGAGCAATATGGGAAAATTTCTGGGAAGTATGCTGTGTCAGTCAGTTCTTCTTACACCTACCCAAAGATGCAAATATATTTTGTAATTATATCTATGCTGAATGGACATATATTTAAAACCTCAATAATTTTTGGACCTTTTAAAAACAAAGTGAAATTAATCTTAATTTCACTCTGAAAAAAGAGATAATTATCTTCTTTAAAAACATAGTTTCCAAAGTAATTCCTTGGAAGTACTTTAAATTTGCTGTTAATACAGTACTATAAAATCTAAGAATCATTTAACTATTTAGTCATTAGGAATGCACTTAGAGGAATGAAAAGGTAAGAAATAACAGTAATTAAGGTAATTTTATTTTTTTAAATTTATGACTCTACAGCAACTCAAACATTAACAGCAAGATAAATTAAATCTTAAAAGAAAACTAACTAGGAGAATATATTATACAAATTATTTTTAAATTATTTAATTTTCTGACTATGTTAATAATGAAGACTATGTTATTATAAAATAGGAGTATGAATTTGTTACTGTATGGGATCAAATGCCTTTATTAGAGAAGATTTATCAAGATAAAAACCCAGAAGAAAAACTAAGTGAAGTGAAGATAGGCAGTCTACTTGAGAAAGAGTTCAGAATAATGATCTTAAAGATGATCAAAAACTCAGGAAAATAATGGATGCACAAAACACAGGAAAATAATGGATGCACAGAGCGAGAAGTTAGAAGTTTTTAACAAAGAGTTAGAAAATTTAAAGAACAACCAAACAGAGATGAAGAACACACTAGAAGGAATCAATAGTAGACTAAATGATTCAGAAGAAGGGATCAGTGAGCTGGAAGACAGGGTAATGGAAATCACCACTGCTACAGAAAAAAGAAAAAAGAATTAAAAGAAATGAGGACAGTTTAAGAGACCTCTGGGACAACATCAGTTGCACTAATACTCACATTATAGGGGTCCTAGAAGGAGATGAGAGAGAGAAAGGGACCTGGAAAATATTTGAAGAATAATAGCTGAAAACCTCCTTAACTGGGGAAACGAGACAGTCACCCAAGTCCAGGAAGCCCAGAGAGTCCCATATAGGATTGACCCAAAGAGGAACACACCAAAACACATTGTAATCAAAATGACAAAAATTAAAGATAGAGAATATTAAAAGCAGCAAGGGGAAAGCAGCAAATAACATAAAAAGGAGCTCCCATAAGGCTGTCAGGTGATTTTCAGCAGAAACTCTGCAGGCCAGAAAGGAGTGGTATGATATATTTAAAGTGATGAAAGGGAAAAACTTACAACCAAGATACTCTACTCAACATGGTTCTCATTCAGATTTGATGGAAAAATCAAAAGCTTTACAAACAAGCAGAAGATAAAATAATTCAGCATCACAAAACCAGCTTTACAGCAATCTTAAAGGAACTTCTCTAGGCAAAAAAGAAAAGGCCAGAACTAGAAACAAACAAACAAAAAAATATGGCATGAAAAAGCTCACTGGTAAAGGCAAACATAGATTAAAGGTATGAAATCATCCACAAACAAAGCTAGTAGGGAGGTTAAAAGACAAAAGTAATGAAATCATCCACCTCAGCAATAAGCAGTTAAGGGGTACACAAAACAATTAGATATAAAATATGCTATCAAAAACTAATTGTGGGGGGCTTCCCTGGTGGCTCAGTGGTTAAGAGTCCTCCTGCTGATGCAGGGGACATGGGTTCGTGCCCTGGTCCGGAAGGATCCCACATGCCATGGAGTGGCTAGGCCCGTGAGCCATGGCCACTGAGCCTGCACGTCCGGAGCCTGTGCTCCACAACCGGGAGAGGCGACAACAGTGAGAGGCCCGCGTACCGCAAAAAAAAAAAAAAAAAAAAATTGTAGGGGAGAAGCAATCAAGGTCGTGGAGGAGTAGGATGTGAAGCTCACTTCCTCCCACAAATACATCAAAAATACGTCCACAGGTGGAACGATTCTCACAGAGTATCTGAACTCTGTCAGAAGAACTCAGACTTCTGAAAGGGCAAGAAAATCTCCATGTAACTGGGTAGGACAAAAGAAAAAAAAAAAGAAAATGAGAAAGGAATCTGGACAGGACCTGTGCCCCTGGGAGGAAGCAACCTGGGAAGTCCCCTCACTGGCAGGGAAATCAGGCAGGACAGAAGGGGGAGCTTCATAGCCTTGGAGGAGATTGCAGTAACTGGTTTGCAGCAGGTAGAACAGAGAGAGACCTGCACAGATGGTCAGTGCCACTGCCCTGCACTCCACAGACTGAGATCAGTGTCTGCTGGTGTGGGCATGGGCTGGGTGCTGGAGCTGGGCTTTGGAGATCAAACCCAGGGAGAAGACTGATATGGGATTAGTGGAAACAGACTGAAGAGGCTGGAGTCTGGTGCAACTGCCACTGAGGGTGTATGCAGGGGAAGCCTGGCCCACCTTAGAGGCCAGGTGCCATTGTTTGGGGGGTGCATGAGGGCAGTGGGGAGACCTGCCATTGCAGGCTTTTCCCTTGCATGTACTCTCAGGTGGCAGGACACCACCTACATGAGGTACAAATCGCTAGCCACTGCTGCCACACCCCCTCAGGCTACAGCAGTGGTTGCAAGCCAGCACTGCCACCCTTACAGAATCCAGGAGCAGTTGCAAGCTGCCACCACCACCCCATCACCCCCCGCTCTGGGCTTAAGGAACAGTCACAAGCCCCTACCACCACACCCCTGGGCTTCAGGATCAGTCAGAAGCCATCACCACTGCCCTTTAGGGCTCTGGGAATGTTCGTGAGCCATCTCTGCTCCCATCGTGTGCTCCAGGGGTGCACATGAGCTGCCACCACCGCTGAGAATCCCAGGACTGGGCTCCAGCCACTGCATCTGCACATCCCCTTACAAGGGGATAATGGCCAGCATACAGTGAGGAAAGAGGTGACAGGCACCCATTCTAAAAACATCCCTTGCACCAATAATATTAAACCCACACCAAGCTACACAGGGATGCTCCCACATCTAAATAGCCCTCCAAGACAACAGTAGATAATTGTTTCTCCTAAACTCACAGAATAAGAGAAATATGAGTAAAATGAAGAAGCAGAGGAACCACTCCCAATTAAAAGACCAAGAGAATTCTCCCGAAAGAACAAACAATGAAATAGACCTCTTCAATCTAATAGACACCAGTTTCAAAAAGGAGACAATGAAAATACTGAAGGAATTAAGAAAGGCTATTGAAAGAAATGCAGAGTAATGTAAAACTGAATTAGAAACTATAAAGAGGAACCAAGAAAAAATAGAAAACTCATTTGCTGAGACGAAAGCTGAGCAATGAATAGCAGAATGAATAATGCAGAAGAGTGAATAAGTGATCTGGAAGATAGAATAATGGAAATTACCCAATCAGGACAGCAGACAGAAAGCCAAATGAAAAAATTGAAAGCAATATAAGAGACCTATGGGATAATATAAAGCATGCCAATCTATGCATAATAGAGATTCCAGAAGGGGAAGAAAGAGAGAAGGGGATCAAAAACGTATTTGAAGAAATTATGGCTGAAAATTTCCCAAACCTAAAGAAGTAAAAAGATATCCAGGTACAGGAAGCACAGAGAGTCCCAAACAAGATAAACCCAACAGACCTATACCAAGATGTATTATAATAAAAATGGCAAAAGTTAAAGGTAAAGAGAGGATTCTAAAGGCAGCAAGCGAAAAACAAAGAGTAAATAACAAGGGAACCCCCATAAGGCTATCATCTGGTTTCTCTACAGAAATGTTGCAGCTAGAAGGGGTGGTGAGATATATTCAAAGTCCTGAAAGGGAAAAATCTGCAACCTAGGATATTCTACCCAGCAAGATCATCATTTAGAATAGAGGGAGAGGTAAAGAATACCTCAGACAAGCAAAAATTAAAAGAATACAGCAATACTAAACCTATCCTAAAGGAAATATTGAAAGGTCTTCTCTAAATAGAAAAGAGGCAAGAATCTATAGGAAAGAGAAAATCACAACTGGAAAGGAAGTCACCTAAATAAGCCAGTACGCATATTAAAAAAAAATTTTTTTTTGATAACCACAATGAAGAGCAGAAGGATGAACATGAAGCTGTAAAAGAGGACATAAAAATCATAAAATGTGGGGAACCAGAGTAAGAAAATGTAGATTTTTTTTCATTTCCTAGAATGTGTTTGAGCTTATATGACTACCAGTCTAAGGCAAGTAGATATAGGAAGGGGTTAACATACTTGAAAAACAGGGTAACCACAGATCAAAAATATACAATAGTTTCACCAAAAATAAAAAGAAGAGAACATAAGGATAATACAAAAGAAAATCATCAAACCACAGAAGGAAAAACAGAAAGAAAAAGAAAGGGACAAAGAAGGAATATAAAATCAAGAGGAAAACAAGGCTTAAAATGGCAATAAATACATACCTATCAATAATTACCTTAAATGTCAATGGACTAAATGCACCAGTCAAAAGACAGAGTGGTAGATTGGATAGAAAAACAAGAGCCTACAATATGCTGCCTACAAGAGACCCATTTTAGGGCAAAGGACACACATAGATTAAAAGTGAGGGGATGGAAAAAGATGTTTCATACAAATAGAAATGATAGGAAAACAGGGGTCGAAATACTCCTATCAGGCAAAACAGACTTTAGAACAAAGGCCATAAAGAAAGATAAAGGACACTGTACGATGGTAAAAGTAACAATACAAGAAGAGGGTTTCACACTCATCAACATATAAGCACCTAATATACAGCACCCAAATACATAAAACAAATACTAACAGACATAAAAGGAGAAACTGACAGAAAAACAATAATAGTAGGAGACTTTAACACCCCACTCACATCAATGGACGGATCATACAAATAGAAAATTAATAAGGCAACAGTGATTTTAAATGATACAGTAGACCAGTTGGACTTAATAGATATCTAAAGGACACTCCATCCAAAAACAGCAAAATACACATTCTTTTCAAGTGAACAAGGAAGATTCTCCAGAATAGATCACATGTTTGGTCACAAAACAAGTCTCAACACATTTAAGAGATAGGCATTATATCAAGCACTTTTATCCAACCACAACAGTATGAAACTAGAAATTAATTACAGGGAAAAAAATGGGAAAAGCAGAAAGATGTGTACACTAAACAACATTCTACTAAAAAAACAAATGGGTCAACAATGAAATCAAAGAGGAAATTTAAAAATACCTTAAGACAAATGACAATAAAAACACAACTATACAAAATCTGTGGGATACAGTGAAAGCTGTTCTCAGAGGGAAGTTCATAGCAATACAGATTTCCTCAAAAAAACAAGAAAAGCCTTAAATAAACAACCTAACCTATCACCAAAAAGAATTAGGAAAAGAATAAGCAAAACTTAAAGTCAGCAGAAGGAAGGAAATAATAAAGATCAGAGAGGAATTAATAAAAGAGAACTTAAAAAACAATAGAAAAGATCAATAAAACCAAGAGCTGGTTCTTTGAAAGGGTAAAGAAGATTGACAAACCTCTGGTCAGGCTTA
This sequence comes from Pseudorca crassidens, assembly GCF_039906515.1. Lineage (NCBI taxonomy): Eukaryota > Metazoa > Chordata > Mammalia > Artiodactyla > Delphinidae > Pseudorca > Pseudorca crassidens. The sequence continues at coordinate 155,353,075 of NC_090297.1, forward strand.
CCAAAAAGAAAACAGAGAGAACCCAAATAAACAAAATAAGAGATGAAAAAGGAGACGTAACAACTGATACCACAGAAATCCCAAAAAAAACCCCAACAAGGGAATACTATGAAAAATTATATGCCAACAAATTCAAAAACCTTGAAGGAATGGACAAGTTTTTAGAAACATACAGCCCACCAAAATGAATCAAGAAGAAATAGATAATTTGAACAAACCAATCACTAAAAGTGAAATAGAATCTGTAATTTAAAAACTCCCTACAAACAAAAGTCTAGGACCACATGGCTTCACAGGCAAAACATATAAAGAAGAACTTATACTGATCCTTCTCAAACTCTTCCAAAAAACTGAATAGGAGGCAACACTCCCAAATACATTCTATTAAGCCAATATCACTGATGAACATAGACACAAAAATCTTCAAACATAATAACCAACAATATATTAAAAGGATCATACACCATGATCAAGTGGGATCTGTCCCAGGGATACAAAGATTTTTCAACATCTACAAATCAATCAGTGTGATACACCACATTACCAATCGAAGAATAAAAACCATATGATCATCTTAACAGATGCATAAATCTTTTGAAAAAATTCAACACACATTTATGATAAAACTCTCCAAAATGTGGGCTTAGAGGAAACTTACATCAACATGATAAAGGCTATATATAACAAACCTACAGCTAACATTATACTCAATGGTGAAAAGCTGAAAGCATTTCCTCTAAGATCAGGAAGAAGACAAGGAGGCCCACTCTTGCCACTTTTTTTTTTTTTTTTTTTGTGGTACGCGGGCCTCTCACAGTTGTGGCCTCTCCCGTTGCGGAGCACAGGCTCCGGATATGCAGGCTTAGCAGCCATGGCTCACGGGCCCAGCTGCTCCGCGGCATGTGGGATCTTCCCGGACCGGGGCACAAACCCGTGTCCCCTGCATCGGCAGGCGGACTCTCAGCCACTGCGCCACCAGGGAAGCCCTCTTGCCACTTTTATTCAACATAGTTCTGGAGGTCTTAGCCACAGCAATCAGGCAAGAAAAAGAAATAAAAGGAATCCAAATTGGATAGGAAGAACTAAAACTGTCACTGTTTGCAGATGACATGATACTATACAGAGAAAATCCTAAAGATGTCACCAAAAGCTACTAGAGTTCATCAATGAATTCGGCAAAGTTTCAGGGTACAAGATTAATATGCAGAAATCTGTTGCATTTCTATACACTAACATATCAGAAAGAGAAATTAGGGAAACAATCCCATTTACCATTGCATCAAAAAGAATAAAATACCTAGGTTAAACTTACCTAAGGAGGCAAAAGACCTCTACTCGGAAAACTTTAAGATCTGATGAAAGAAATTGAAGATGACATAAACTGATTGAAAGATATACCATGTTCTTGGATTGGAAGAATCAATATTGACAAAATGACTATACTACCCAAGGCAAGCTACAGAATCAATGCAATCCCTATTAAATTACCCATGACATTTTTCACAGAACTAAACAATTAATCCAAAAATTTAAATGGAACCATGAAAGACCCAGAATTGCCAAAGCAATCCTGAGGAAAAAGAACAAAGCTGGAGGCATAACCCTCCCTGCCTTCAGACTAAACTACAAAGCTACAGTCATCAAAACAGTATTGTACTGGAAGAAAAACAGAAATATAGATCAATGGAACAGAATAGAAAGCCCAGAAATAAACCCACGCACCTATGGTCAATTTATCTATGACAAAGGAGGCAAGAATATACAATGGCGAATAGACAGTTTCTTCAATAAGTGCTGCTGGGAAAACTGGAAAGTCCCATGTAAAAGAATAAAATTAGAACATTCTCAAAATGGATCAAAGACCTAAATGGAAGACCAGATACTATAAAAATCCTAGAGGAAAACATAGGCAGGACACTCTTTGACATAAATTGCAGCAATATCTTTTTGGATCCATCTCCTAGAATAATGGAAATAAAAACAAAAATAAACAAATGGGACCTAATTAAACTTAAAAGTTTTTGCATAGCAAAGGAACCATCAACAAAACTTAAAGAAAACCCACAGAATGGGAGAAAACATTTGCAAACGAAGCGACTGACAAGGGATTAATCTCCAAAGTACACAAACAGCTCATGCAGCTCAATATCAAAAAAACAAACAACCCAATTAAAAAATGGGTGGAAGCCCTAAACAGACATTTCTCCAAAGAAGACATACAGATGGCCAAGAGGCACATGAAAAGAAGCTCAACATCACTCATTATTAGAGAAATGCAAATCAAAACTACAATGAGATATCACCTCTCACCAGTCAGAATGGCCATCATCAAAAAGTCTACAAGCAATAAATGCTGGAGAGGGTGTGAGGAAAAGGGAAACCGCCTACACTGTTGGTGGGAATGTAAACTGGTACAGCCACTATGGAGAACAATATGGAGGTTCCTCAAAAAAACTGAAAATACAGCTACCATATGATCCTGCAGTCCCACTCCTGGGCTTATACCTGGAGAAAACCATAATTCGAAAGGACACATGCACCCCCATGTTCTTTGTAGCACTATTTACAGTAGCTAGGACATGGAAGCAACCTAAATGTCCATTGTCAGGTGAGTGTATAAAAAAGATGTGGTGTGTATATATATATATATATATATATATATATATATATATATATATACAGACAATGGAATGTTAGCCATAAAAAGAATGAAATAATGTCAATAATATCAACATGGATGGACCTAGAGATTACCATACTAAGTGAAGTAAGTCAGACAGAGAAAGACAAATATCATATGATATCACTTATATGCAGAGTCTAAAAAAATGATGCAAATGAACTTATTTACAAAACAGAAACAGACTCACCGACATAGATAACAACTTATGGTTACTAAAGGGGAAAGGAGGGGGTAGATAAATTAGGCATTTGAGATGAAAAGATACACACTACCATATGTAAAATAGGTAAATAACAAGGACCTACTGTATAGCACATGTAACTATATTCAATATCTTGTAATAACCTATAATGGAAAAGAATGTGAAAAAGAATATATATATATATATATATATATATTTGAATCACTTTGCCATACACATGAAACACTGTAAATCAACTATACTTCTATTTAAAATAGGGAGATCTGCTATGGTAATTGAACACTTGGACTTTTAAAATCTTCAAATACTTACCTTGAAGGTCTAGTTTTAAGGAGACAGAATTCCTTTAGGACATCTCTGGAATAAAGGCCAAGAACTATAAATATGAAAATAATTAAAGCTGTGGACTTCTGTCTCATCCTTAAGGAAAAGGAAATGTCATCTGATCATGCTTCCATGAGCCTTGCTCTATCTTAAGGCATTTACATGTATTATCTTATCCAGACCCTTAAATCAACTGTCTCAGAAAGGAGGTACTGATGCTGACAGTGAAACCCAAAGAGCTTAAGTCCACTCCCAGGGCCATACAAATTATAAGTAGGTGAGTCAGAGTGTTCTTGGGCCATCTGACACTTAGTAACCAGAGAGTATGCTCTGGTTACTCATATTGTGACACAGGTTTCAGTAGGGAAGTCATCTATGTCTATGTTAACTACAGTGGCCTAAGGCATAGAAATGTTAGATGGAGACCAGGATCTCTAAGCAAATTTTTATAAAGTTCACCCAAGGCTGTGCCAGTCACTTTGGAAAGAGGCTGTGGAACTATTCACTTTGATAACTTCTCATGTAACTGTGCCCTAGACAGGCTGCCAGGTATAACATTAAAAGTCCTCTCAGGGTACTGCACCGCCTTTGGACAGGATTTAACCTTCAAAAAGCACTCAGCAATTGCTAAGTCATGTCCCAGTGATTCCATTTTGTGAAGTCACTCTTGACACATTTTAACTCCAAGGTATTTCATTTGGTGGTTTGAATTGAATAGTCAGTCAGCTGGGCAGAAGAATTCTAGTTCCTTCCTATAAATTAAGCAGAGATATTGTTTTTCCCCAGCTCGTAAACTATATCTAAAACAGAAATATGTTTAAGATGGCTTTGCAGTTCTTGCCCTTTGCCTCTCCCTCCAGGAAATCAGCCTGATGAATAGTACAAGAACTTGACAAATAGCACGGTAATCTGGGAGTACAGTGTGTTATCACTGTTACTTTTATTATAATAGCTGGAAGCTGGCCAACAATTTACAAAGAAACCAGGAAGCAACAGTAGGAGACTGGGCAGCCTTAGGATAATATTTCTAGGCTTGCAGAGAGACTTAACAAGAACCTGACACCTCAAACTTAGCATGAAAGCATAGCCCAGGTCAGTCACAGAAAACTTATCTTGCCAGAATTTGTTCCATAACAATGATAGAAATGCAAAGGCATAGCACATTTGGTATATGTCCTTAATAACCTGAGAAAAGTAGCAACTATTCAATAAGTTATTGAAAGTCTTTATTGAATGCTCTGCTAAGTAAGAATTCAGCAGTCTTCTACTTATCTAACTTCTAGTGTGTTCTAAACTCGGCCAATAACTTGTGACCTTGGCTTGGCAAATCCTATCACTCTCTGGAACTCAGCTGCCTCCTCTTTAGCTGAGATGGTCGAATTGGATGATCTCAGGTTCCCTGCAGCTCTGAAATTCCATTACTGGGGAAAGTCATGTTTTAACCCTGACATTGACATTCTGAGGCAAGAAGAGTTGTAGCACATGCAATTGCTATGCCAACAGAAAATTCAGAACCTAGCCAGGTGCTCAAGTTTACTCTCTTGCTTCGCTTTCTCCATGGTTCCCATGAGGACCTTTTTCTAGTGTGATTTAAAATAATCTAAATCTCCCTTCTATTAAGAGAATGTAGAAACAAAATATTAAGTCCCCCTACCCTCTCCTTGCTCAAGGAAAATATGAAATCAGATATGCAAATTTCCCTTTAAGCAGGTTTTAATTAAAGAAAACAAAAATTATTTTTTGAAAATCACTTGGATTTAGAAGTAGTCTTATTTCAGCTTTATGCCACAAAAATTTCTGTTACCTAACCAGAGAGTCATAGGATATAGAATATTTACCATCCAGGGTGTGAAGGTTCTACCTCTAACTTCCCAGGCTGAGAAAATTTCAAGGACCAAAAACTGAGTGAACAGTAGTCTGCACGCCCCCAGCCACTCTATATTAAAACAATGAAAAAATAATGCCGCTTTAATTGCTAGACTTGAGAAAACTGAGTCTTCATAAAATAGTATTGCTAATTTGTAAAATGCATTGCCTATTAGTATTTACTTAAATTATAAATGATCTTACCAATGATCTTTGTTATTTTTAAATTTTCCCTTCCATTCTTTGATCTTCAAAAAAGTCTCCATAAGGAGTGTGAATGTGTTTTTTTTTTCTCATGGTTACCATGATTAACTATTTTTCTTTAGTAAAACTTTAAATGAAATAATGTGCTTCCTGTAATTATTAAGCCTAAGCAAAATGGGAAGTTTTGCTTGTACACTGATACTGTCAAAGCCCCTTACCCCCTTTTTATTCCAACCCCACCAGGTAAAAAAAAAAAGCTCCACCTAAGCCAGAATATTTCTATCCTGATCCAGGTCCCAAATAAACCATAGTTACAATTTTTAATACATGAAATTGTAATTACAAAATTGTAATTACAAAATTGTAATGAAAATAGCCAAATAACAAGTGAATAACCACAACTACAGTTTTCTAAGTACTTCTACTGTATTGTCACTTGAAGAAAGGCAACTGATTATGTGATTCAATTAATTCACAACAAAGCTAGAAGGCGTACTTGGTATATCCAAGGAATTGGTACTGGGAGAGCTTGTTAATCCAAACAAATACCCAAATCCATGATTCTCAGAACTAGGCCCACAGCCCACTGCTCTAAGGCTCTTTGTGAAGGGCTGTGAAATGACCCAATGCTGCAAGTGTTTCCTTCAGTCTGCATCAGGATATGACAACCAAAAAGGTTACACTAAAATTTGAAATTCATAAACTTAAATTAGTCCGTTAATAGAATTTACTGTGGTCTCTAAGTAAGATTTTCCTGGGAAGTCTTACTGTCACATGACACTTGGCAATGTCACAGTTTTGAACACATGTATCCATGGATCATTGGGATTCCAGTAATTTTTGAAGAGGATATTATAGCATCTGCAGTGTTGTTCTGAGTTGGTCATAATTTTCAATGACTTTAAATTGAAAATTAATGCTTATTTTATATTATCACCACTATTCAGATTGCTATAAATTATTTAGTTAATCCCACAGTGTGTCATGATGCATATTTACATCAAGGCATTCCAAGACAATAGGTTTCCAATAATTTCACAAAAAACATGCATACATTACAGTTCACATATGAGTTATCCATATTCCTTTGTTTGAAACAAACATATCTATTCCACAGTTTTTCCTATACAGTGCCACTTTATTGTTATTGAGGTTTTTTTTTCTACCTAAAACTTACTTAGGGTAAGATAATGGAGCCATACAGTCTTTTACCCTACTAAAATGTGCCATAATCAGTTTGAAATTCAGTTCTAAATGATAGCACGGATGGATGGGAAATTATTATTCCAAAGGGTATTGCCTGTTAAGAATCAGCACACTAGAGAGAGAAAGAAGTGCTAGATTCTGGACTGAATTAGGAATCCTCTGCTCTTTCTTACTGTATCCTGGGCAAACATCTGTAGAAGATGCATTGTTCATCCTACTTTTTCTAGTCTCTATCCCTTCATTAAAACGTCCCTTTATTTTCCAAATAAATCCATCTTTCTTCCATATTGAACGACATACCACTAACCCTGCATCATCGTTTCCATCTACTGAGCAAGCTTGCTTTTTCCATTTTTTTCTTTCTATCCCATTCATTCATTCGTCCATCCACCCATCCATCCTTTTCTATCTTCTCACTTCATTGTCAAATAGTTGGGAAAACAGTCTGAGCTTATCAGCTTATTACTGCCTTTGTTTCCTAACTTCCCATCCCTTCACTGAAATCTGATCTCCACATCTCTTACTCATTCTCTTTTGCTGGTTCCTCTTCTGGTAATTTGTCTGTAAATGTTGATATAATCTAGGTTTCAACCTGGGTCCTCTATTTGACTCACTGTGCAGGTCCTTCCTGAATTATCTTGTGCATAACAATGCCTTTAACTATAATATCATTGCATAGGCAGCTGCATATTGGCCACATGTAGCTAAACACCCAGCTAGCTATGTCTTATAAATGCCACCATGGTATGGCGTAACTGAGAAACACCCATGCCCAGTGGACCATGAAAGAAAGGCAAGTATAGTAGAATGGGAATAGCATAAAACTCAGTCAGAAGTCCTGAGTTCCAATCCTGGCTCTGTCATTTTTAGCAGCAGGGTAGATCCTTTACCTCTCTAGTCCTTTGTTTTTTCTTGGTTTTGTTTTTTTGTTTGTTTTGTTTTGTTTTTGTTTTTCATCTGTAGAGTATGGCTAATAATACTCTGAAGACTTCCTGAGAGGGATTAAAGCAAATAATGTATGTAAAGTTATAATATAAGCTGTTAAGTGTTATTCAAATTTCTGATATACCATTATTTAAAATGTAGTTGAACAAACAGGAATGATCATTCAAAATGAGAGAAAATGTAGAGACACCAGAAATACAAATATCAAGTTAATCAGACTTGGTAAACTAAATAAATAATGACTGCCTGTTTTTCAAACTATAGTGTACATCTGGAAGAGTTAATTAATAATGCTAATTCTCAGGTTGAAGTCTCAGATTCAATTGGTCAGGAAAGAGACCAGGAATCTGCATTTTAAAATCATCAGAGCTGATGCAGACAAATCAGGGCCTCACTTCAAGAAACAGTGAAATATAAAGCACTTGAGAGATAGCAGGTCCTAAAAATTCCATTCTCGTGACTTGCAAAGACACAGAATTAGTTCCTTGTTGGGAAGCATGTTGCTGATTTTGCTTATTTAAAATTGTAATGTATTTCAATCCTTCCAAAATTGGTCTTTCCATACAAAAAAATCATCCCTCATCCACCTCCAATACACATACACAAACATGAACACAATATATTTACATATGTATATCATACATAGCACAGTTAATGGAAAACTTTTCCCTGCTTAATATATGAATAAATAATAATGTAAAGATACAAAATAACAATGCTGACATTAGGCAGTTAAGAATTGAATATCTTTTGCTATAAAATATCAAATATGTCAAATATGTTTCTCTTTTTTCATATCATTATTGGTAGCTGACAGGAAGAAAAGACTCATAAGGAAATGTAAGGATGGAGCCAAACCAGAAACCAATAAGTAGCACAAATCATTAGGTATGAATCTTCTCAATAGGCTTGTTTCACCACTTGGAGAGATAAGCGACATGATACTTCCAAGCTGGTGGCTTGGTTAACTGCAGTTATTTTCAGTATAACAGACAGCATTTCTAGAGATTGAGGTTATAAACTAGGCTGGTATTTCAAAAATATTAACAAAGCCTTAATTTTATTTTGTAGATACTATGTTTAGGACTTATTTTAATTTTCTATCTGGATAACTATATGTGTATTTTATGTAGGCGTGATGCAAGTATACATTTGTAAACAAAAAGAACAAAGAGTGTCATTCATTATCCCCTTACACAAAGGGTTAAGTGGCAACCCACTGCAGTTGCCCACAGACAGTGTGCCCTGAGGGGAATTCAAGATGGAAAAATAGGATGAAGCATTCTGTGCTTTGAACATACAGGCTCCTGGATGGTTAAGATGCATGTCTAAGGAAGAATTTCAATGACCCCAGATTCTTGCATCTTCCTATACATAAAAAAGCACTAAAATAATTAACTTGAGATATCTGCTCTGTGATTAGCAGTAATCATTTTATGCTTGACTACATGCATTTCCCAGCCAGAAATTCATATATATATTGGCTCCTCCCCTACCTCAGAGTAGTTTCTCAGAGCTATCTGAGAGGCTGTCTCCTGGGCTCTAGTCCTCAGTAAGGTCCCTGGATAAAACTGAAACTCACTGCTCTTACATTGTGTGTTTTTTATTTCAGTCGACACACACAATACATTTAAATGTTTGTGCAGGATAGAAAGCCCAGAGATAAACCCACAAACATATGGTCACCTTACCTTTGATAAAGGAGGCAAGAATATACAATGGAGAAAAGACAGCCTCTTCAATAAGTGGTGCTGGGGAAACTGGACAGCTACATGTAAAAGAATGAAATTAGAACACTTCCTAACACCATACACAAAAATAAACTCAAAATGGATTAAAGACCTAAATGTAAGACCAGACACTATAAAACTCTTAGAGGAAAACATGGGAAGAACACTCTGACATAAAACACAGCAAGATCCTTTTTGATCTACCTCCTAGAGATATGGAAATAAAAAAAAAATACACAAATGGGACCTAATGAAACTTCAAGGCTTTTGCACAGCAAAGGAAACCATAAACAATACAAAAAGACAACCTTCAGAATGGGAGAAATATTTGCAAAAGAAGCAACTGACAAAGGATTAATCTCCAAAATATACAAGCAGCTCAATATCAAAAAACAAACAACCCAATCCAAAAGTTAGCAGAAGATCTAAATAGACATTTCTCCAAAGAAGATATACAGATTGCCAACAAACACATGAAAGGATGCTCAACATCACTAATCATTAGAGAAATGCAAATCCAAACTACAATGAGGTATCACCTCATACCTGTCAGAATGGCGATCATCAAAAAATCTACAAACAATAAATGCTGGAGAGGGTGCGGAGAAAAGGGAGCTCTCTTGCACTGTTGGTGGGAATGTAAATTGATACAGCCACTATGGAGAACAGTATGGAGGTTCCTTAAAAAACTAAAAATAGAACTACCATACGACCCAAAACCTAAAAAAAAAAAAAAAAAAAAAAATCGTTCTGATGAACCCAGGGGCAGGACAGGAATAAAGATGCAGGCGTAGAGAATGGACTTGAGGACACCAGTAGGGGGAAGAGTAAGCTGCGACGAAGTGAGAGAGTAGCATTGACATATATACACAACCAAATGTAAAATAGATAGCTAGTGGGAAGCAGCTGTATCACATGGGGAGATCAGCTCTGTGCTTTGTGACCACCTAGACGGGTGGGATAGGGAGAGTGGGAGGGAGAAGCAAGGAGGAGATATGGGTATATATGTATAGCTGATTCACTTTGTTATAAAGCAGAAACTAACACAACATTGTAAAACAATTATACTCCAATGAAGATGTTAAAAAAAAAGTTCAAATTTAGAGAGGGATGTAACAAGTCATAACTAAATCATTGCAATATTATATTTTCTAACTCACTAAAATATGTATCATCCTTAAATAAAAATTCTAAGTTTATGTGTAAAGTCCATGGAATGATGTTAGCAAACTCTCAAACCAAAGTGCATTATTAATATGTATTTACAAATGGCATTTGAAGAAAGCACTGCTTCAATCAATCACACATAACTATGGATACTGGAACTATTTAACTATTAGAGATGATCTATTTATCTTAAATAAATAAATAAATGTGTGTGCAATATTCATATGCATATGTAAAAGCATATAATATTTGGGAAAGAGAGTAAATAAGGTGTCTTAATCTTTGCATAAGTCAGGTAAAAACCAAGCCATTTAATGGTTTATTCCTTTTGTAAGCAGCTCTTGCAGAAAACTGCCCTCAGGAGGAAGCCTCTTTTCTTGTCACTTTAGGAAAGCTATATTTTAATTAACTTTTAAACCAGGCACCCCCATGCTCTACTCATCTCTGGCACAAGCACACCTTTCAAATCTTTTTTTTTTAATTGGAATATAGTTGATTAACAGTGTGTTAGTTTCTGCTGTATGGCAAAGTGAGTCAGTTATACATACACATATATCCACTCTTTTTTTAGGTTCTATTCCCATATAGGTCATTACAGAGTATTGAATATAGTTCCCTGTGCTATTCAGTAGGTACTTAATTAGTTATTTATTCTATATATAGTAGTGTGTATATGTCAACAACAATCTCCCAATTTATCCCTCCCTCCCCTTTCCCCTGGTAAAATTTTCTTTTCTACATCTGTGACTAAACTTCTGTTTTATAAATAGGTTCATTTGTACCATTTCTTTAGATTCCACATACAAGTGATACCATACGACATTTGTCTTTCTCTGTCTGACTTACTTCACTTAGTATGATCATCTCTAGGTCCATCCATCTATGTTGCTGTGAATGACATTATTTCATTCATTTTAATGGCTGAGTAATATTCCACTGTATATATGTATCACATATTCTTTATCCATTCCTCTTTTGATGGCCATTTAGGTTGCTTCCATGTCCTGGCTGTTGTAAATAGTACTGCAATGAACATTGGGGTGCATGTATCCTTTCAAATATGGTTTTCTCCAGATACATGCCCAGAAGTGGGATTGCAGGATCATATGGCAGCTCTATTTTTAGTTTTTTAAGGAATCTCCATACTGTTCTTCATAGTGGCTGTACCAATTTACATTCCCACAAACAGTATAGGAGGGTTCCCTTTTCTCCATGCCCTCTCCAGCATTTATTGCTTGTAGATTTTTTGATGATGGCCATTCTGACCAGTGTGAGGTGATTTCTCTAATAATTACTGATGTTGAGCATCTTTTCATGTGACACTTGGCCATCTGTATGTCTTCTTTGGAGAATGTCTATTTAGATCTTCTGCCCATTTTTTGATTGGGTTGTTTCTTTTGATATTGAGCTGCATGAGCTATGTGTATATTTTGGAGATTAATCCCTTGTTGGTTGCTTTGTTTGCAAATATTTTCTCCCATTCTGTAGGTCTTCTTTTCATTTTGTTGCTGGTTTCCTTTGCTGTGCAAAAATTTTTAAGATTAATTAGGTCTCATTTGTTTATTTATTTATTTTCATTATGCTCAGAGGTGGATCAAAAAGGTTCTTGATGCGATTTATGTCAGAGAGCCTATGTTTTCCTCTAAGAGTTTTATAGCATCCGATGTTACATTTAGGTCTTTAATCCATTTTGAGTTTATTTTTGTTTATGGGGTTAGGGAGTGTTCTAATTTCATTCTTTTACATGTAGCTGTTCAGTTTCCCCAGCACCACTTATTGAAGAGACTGTGTTTTCTCCATTGTACATTCTTGCCTCCTTTGTCATAGATTAGGTGACCATAAGTGTGTGGGTTTATCTCTGAATTTTCTATCTTGTTCCATTGATCTACATGTGTTTTGTGCCAGTACCATACTGTTTTGATGACTGTAGCTTTGTAGTATAGACGGAAGTCAGGGATCCTGACCCCTCCAAGTCATTTTTTCTTTTTCAAGATTGCCTTGGCTATTTGGTGTCTTCTGTGTTTCCATACAAGTTGTAAATTCTTTTGTTCTAATTCTGTGAAAAATGCTATTGGTAATTTGATAGAGATTGCATTGAATCTGTATATTACTTTGGGTAGTATAGTCATTTTGACAATATTGATTCTCCCAATCAAAGAACATGGTATATCTCTCCATCTGTTTATGTCGTTTTTGATTTCTTTCATCAGTATGTTATAGTTTTCTGAGTATAGGTCTTTTGCTTCCTTAGTTAGGTTTATTTCTAGGTATTTAATTAATTAATTAATTAAATTGATGTGATGGTAAATGGGATTGTTTCTTTAATTTCTCTTTCTGATCTTTTGTTGTTAGTGTATAGAAGTGAAACAGATTTCTGTGTATTAATTTTGTATCCTGCAACTTTAATCACACAATACCTTGCCTAACTTGTCAGTTCCATAGATCAAAGAAGTAGAAGTGAAGAATACATAATTAACAGATGACCATATCTCTTCCCTGCTTCCCTTTCAGTAATCACCTGATCTAACTCTGTGACCAAACTGTGTGAAAAGATAACATCTAGAGGAAGATCATGAGGAGTCCACAAGCCTGCACACAGTGGGAGACTGCAATGATTCTGACCCCCATCTCAATAATTACCTGAGATTACTTCTCTGTTTGTCTTTAAGAGTGTTTATGGCTGAGCAGAATTTTTGGAGGTGGTTTTTGGGGAGCGCTGAGTCCAATATCTCCCCAGATTGCTGGCACTCTCATTAAAGGCACCTTTCCTTTCTCCTGACATTTGTGAGTATGTAATTGATTTTGTAAGCAGTGAGCAGCAGGACCCAATTCATTCAATAACATTTTTATCAGTACGTTTTGTGTCTTGAAATGATAAAAACTTGGGACATTTTATAAAGGAGAACAATTTGTGCCAATATTTGTATTTTTAAGATGTCATAAATGCTTTAGCTCTAAAATTAAAAAGTCTTAAACAATAAAGTAGTTCTGTTTATTGAGTAAATGCATTTTGTTTTTAAGACATAATTTGTTGTTGTTTTTGCTAAAACATGGTGAATATTTAGTTTATAAAATAGATTATATTACCAATACTACCCTTTATAACTACAGTAATAAAATATTAAATATAGATTTTCATTTTTATTAAGAGAGATGTATGGGAGTCCATCATTTCCACAAATTAGATTACTGCAAAGTGGCTGGATCAGTGAAGATTTTCATTTTATTCATTTTGTGGTTTAAACTTTTAACTATTCCAGATAATCTGTAATTTTGAATCATGATGGGGCATTTCTGGTAAGATGTGACATTTTATTCTTCTTTCTGAATCCACCTCTGATTTTGATCCAGGGCACATCAATTTAGAAATGACCACTGATCATGATAGCTTTTGGGAAAAAATGTTGGAACATAACATGTAAATTATGTTCTTTACAGGTTTATAGTAGAACATATATAAAATTTAAGAACATGAAAGGCTTACTAGAATTCTGCTTAAACACACTTTTATCTTGTTTCTCTGCCCTTATATCATGCTTTTCCAATCGAGAGTGCCACGCTTCTCTCCCTTTCCATTCTAGAGCAGCTCCAAAGCTGCCTACAGGGAAATCAAGGGGAAAACAACAACCTCAAAAGACACTAATGGTTGCTTTTCAGATACTCTCCAAAGCCCAGTGGGAAGGGAGAACACATAGAGCAGAAAGAAGCAACTTTATGTTTTCCATTTCTCTTAGATGTTGGCTCAGAGACCATCCCAGGATTCAATACTGAAGAAAAAAAAAATGAAAGAAAAGCAGATACAAAGTAAACAAAAACAACAAGCTTGGTCATGATCTGTTCATTTTTCCCCCTATAAAAATATGCTCTCTGGGGGCTTCCCTGGTGGCGCAGTGGTTGAGAATCTGCCTACCAATGCAGGGGACACGGGTTCGAGCCCTGGCCTGGGAAGATCCCACATGCCACGAAGCAACTAGGCCCGTGAGCCACAATTACTGAGCCTGCACGTCTGGAGCCTGTGCTCTGCAACAAGAGAGGCCATGATAGTGAGAGGCCTGCACACTGCGATGAAGAGTGGTCCCCGCTTGCCGCAACTAGAGAAAGTCCTTGCACAGAAACGAAGACCCAACACAGCCAAAAATAAATAAATAAAATATAAAAATAAAGGAGTTCCCTTAAAAAAAATGCTCTCTGACTGTTGGTCCATCCTATAAGTAGCTTGGAAATTGTTACTGCTGAACAAAATAAAAACCAACAATTCTTCCAGAACTGTGAGAAAAAAAAATTTTTGTTGCTGTTTAAGCCATGTAGTCAGTGGTATTTTGTTATGGCAGCCGTAGGAAACCAATAGACATTAAAACCACAGATCCAGGAAACTGATATATAACACCAAGCATGATTAATACCAAAAATACTATACCTATATATATCATATTCTAAATGCAGAAAACCAAAGACAAAGTGAAAACCTTGAACAAAGCTGGGGTGGGAGTAGGAGGGAACACCTTACATATAGAGGACAAAGGCTAAGAATTACATCAAATTTTCATTTAAAACTCTAGGGCAATCTTAAAAATTTAAAAAGAAGTATAATTGATATACTTAGATACGAGAGAAAATTGAATCATATAAAATGCTCAATTAAAATCAGGGAAGGCAGAAAAAGGGTGGAAGAAAAAAGAAAAATAAAGCAAGACAAAGAAAAAGGGAAATGAATAGAAAACAGTTATAAATATGATATATATTAATCCAACAATACTAATAATCACTTCTAGTGGGAATGGTCTAAATATAATAATTAAAAGACAAAGATTGTCAGAGTGTACTAAAAACTGGATCTAATTATGTGCTGTCTATAATAAACCCACTTTAAATATAAAGACACAGATAGATTACAAATAAAGGGGAGGAAAGACATGCCATGTTAACACTAATAAAGAGAAAACAAGAGTAGATAAATTAATTTCAGACAAAGTAGACTGCAGAAAAAAATTATTAGGAATAAATAGGGGCATTACATGATAAAGGAGTTAATTCTCATGAAGACATAAAAATCCTTAATGTTTATGCTCTTAACAACAGAGCATTAAAATACTGGAGGCAAAAACTGAGAGACTTAAGGAAAAATAGACAAGTATTATAACTGAAGACTTCAACACACATCTATCTGTAGTTGACAGATCCACTGGGCAGAAAAATCAGTGAAGACATAGTTGAACAGAATAGCACCATCAATCAACTGGATCTAATTGAAATTTATAAAATACTTCATCCAACAAAAGCTGAATATACAACTTTCTCAAGTTCCCAGGTAATGCACCAAAATGGACCACATTCTAGGCCATAAAACACACTTTAACAAATTATTAAAAGTAGAAATCATACAAAGTGTACTCTCAGACATCAATGGAATTAAGTCAGAAATTAATAACAGAAACACAGCTAGAAAGCCCTCAAATGCCTGTTATTAAACAACACACTTGTAAATAACATATAGTCAAAGAAATCCCAAGAGAAATTGAAAAATAATTTTGACTAAATGAAAATAAAAATACAACTTAATCAAAATCTGTGATGTAGTGAAAGCTGTGCTTAGAGGGAAACTTATAGCATTGAATACATATATTAGAAAACAATAAAGATCTAAAATCAATAACCTAAGCTTCCAGCATAGAAAACAAAAAAAGGAAAAGAAAATATTAAATCCAAGGTAAGCTGAAGAAAAGAAATACTAAAATTTTAGAGCAGAAATCAATGAACTAAAAAAAAAAAGAAGTCATGAACTTGAAAACAGGAAACCAATAAAGTAATTCAACAAAACCAAAAGCTGGTTCTTTGAAGAGATCAATATTAATAAACCTCTAGCCAAACTAAAAGAAACAAGATAAGACACAAATTACTGACATAAGAAATAAAAGAGGGGCTCTCACTACTGATTCCATTGATTTAAAAAAGATAATAAAGGGATATTATAAACAACTCTAGCTCACAGGTTTGATAAACAGATAAACCTAGATAAAACAGACCAATTTTTTGAAAGACAAAATCTACCGATACTGACACAAGGAGAAAAAGATAATATGAATAGGCTTACATCAAAGAAATTTAATCAGTAATTGATAACCTACCAAAACAGAAAGCACAAAGCTAATATAGTTTCACTGGTGAATTCTACCAAACATTAAAATGGAAGAAATAATACCAGTTCTCCACAATTGCTCCCAGAAAATAGAAGGAGAAGGAATACTTCCTAACTTACTCTTTGAGGCCAGTATTATCCTAATACCAAAACCTAAAAAGGCATTACAAGAATGGAAAACTACAGGGCTTCCCTGGTGGCGCAGTGGTTGAGAGTCTGCCTGCCGATGCAGGGGACACGGGTTCGTGCCCCGGTCTGGGAAGATCCCACATGCCGCGGAGCGGCTAGGCCTGTGAGCCACGGCCGCTGAGCCTGTGCGTCCGGAGCCTGTGCTCCGCAACGGGAGAGGCCACAACAGTGAGAGGCCCGCGTACCGAAAAAAAAAAAAAAAAAGAATGGAAAACTACATATCAATGTTCTCATGAACATAAATGCAAATATCTCCAATGGGGGGGGGGGATAAATTAGGAATTGAGGATTAACAGATGCACACTACTATATATAAAACAGATAACAAGTGTTACTGCATAGTACTGGGAACCACATTCAATATCTTATAATAACCTAATATGGAAAACAATCTGAAAAAGAATACATGTGTATATATTTATGTGTATGTAATTGAATCACTTTGCTGTACACATGAAAACACTGTAAATCATCTATACTTCAATTTTAAAAAGACCCCCAATAAAATATTAGCAAATCACATCCAACAATGTATAAAAAGAATTATACATCATAGCCAAGTGAGATTTATTCTTGTTATGAAAGACTGGCTGACTAAAAGTCAATTAAGGTAACCTGTCATATCAACAGAATAAAGAAGAAAAATCATATGAACATGTCAATAAATGCAAAGAAAGTATTTGATGAAATATAGTACTGATTATAAACAAACAAAAACAAATAAGTAAATAAAACTCTTGAAAAACTAGGATTGGACAGGAAACTTCCTCAACTTGATAAAGAACATCTACAAAAAACCTAGAGCTAACATGATAATAAATGGTTAGAAACTAGATGCATTACTGTTAAGGTGAGGAAAAAAGCAAGGATGTCCCCTTGCACCACTCCTATTCAACATCTTACAAGACATGCTAGCTAATGCCATAAGACAAGAAAAAAGGAATTAAAAGTATATAGTTTGAAAAGGAAAATAGAAAACTGTCTTTGTTCACAGATGACAGATATTTGTCTGTATAGAAAATCCAAAGAAACAACTAAAAAACTCTTCGAACTAAAAAGTGATTATAGCAAGTTAATGTTATAAAATTTGCTTTTCTATAAATCAGTAATGAGTAATTGGAAATTTGAAATTAAAAATTTGATGCCATTTACATTAGCACACAACTGTAAATAGTGTGCTAAATAAAAAGTACTTAGGTATAAATTTAACAAAATGAGTACTAGAGCTTTATTAAAAGTCCAAATTCTGATGAAAAATATCAAAGAAGAAATAAATGGAAAGATAATCCATGTTCTATGGATAGGAAGACTCAATATTGTCAAGATATCAGTTATTTCTAATTTGATCTGCAATCCCAAATTCCAGCAGGTTATTTTGTGGGTATTGAAAAACTGATCCTACAGTTTTTGGAAAGCAAAATACCCAGAATATATAACATAATACTGAAGGAGAAGTACAAATTTAGAGGACTGACAGTATCCAATTTCAAGACACTGTATAAATCTATAGTAATCAGGAAAGTGCTGTATTAGAGAAAGAACAGACAAATAGATCAATGGAACAGAACAGAAATAGCACCACATAAATATAGTCAACCAATATTTGACAAAGGATCAAAGGCAATTCAATGGAGAAAGGATAGTGCTTTCAACAAATGGTGCTGGAACAAATGGACATCCAAGATGTTCTTCAACTTCATGCAAAGACTCAGAAGGAACTAAAGTGAATAAAGCTAATCTGAAAAGGCTCCATTCTGTGTGATTCCAACTATATAACATTCTGAAAAAGGGAAAGCTAAGGAGATAGTAAAAATAGCAGTGGTTGACAGGGGTTCAGGAGGAGAGAGGGAGAGATGAACAGGTAGAACTCTGGGAAATTTTAGGGCAGTGGTAGATACATGTCATTATACATTTGTCAAAACCCACAGAATGCACAATACAAAGAGTGAACTCTCATGTAAACTATGAACTTTAGTTAATAATAATGTTTCAATATTAGATCATCAATTGTAGCAAATTTACTACACTAATGTGACATATTAATAATAGGAAAGAGTGTGGGTGGTATTGAGGTGGTTTAGGGGAATTCTCCTACTTTCTGTTCAATTTTTTGTATACTTAAAACTGTACCAAAAATAGAAATTTAAAAAATTCTTCTCTAAAACATGGTTTTAGGAACCACTAACATGTACTTCAAAAATAGACATAGCAGGGACAGAGTCATCAAAAGTGAACGGCAAAGGTTTTAGGTGTTCTATGTAGGACTATTACATAGAACTGTAGAGGCTCTATTAAAGGTCTTATGAAACAAACAATTTAAAACTTAAGTGCCAAAGAGAATGAAGTAGGAACCGCACTACACCACACAATTTTATTAACGGGATGAATATTTTGGAAAGCATTTCAGTGTCTTAGGTCAAGAAACAAACTAATTTTTAGAAAAGTGAAGTTCTTCTATTTTCCCCCAAATCTTGAATTCTAAGTTTTTCAATATTATATATCATGGAATTATTAATATACAAAGATTTAAGGCATTGGTATTTTGTCAACTAAGATTTAAGACACAGACATGAAGTTATATATGCTATTAATTTGATTTTGCTCATGCATTTATTTTAAAGTTCACTGATTTATTGTGTATTCAATCTCTCTAATCATAAATTCCTTGTCATCCATCCCCAAAATGCAGTATTTGGTTATAGCAATCTTTATACCAATGTTAACTAACCAACTTAAAATCTGTCCCTGAAGGAAAAAATTACTATTTATCTCAAAGCTGCTGTGATTATTTTATGTCAGCATACAATTGCTATGATTGGCCAACCAGAACTCTAATATTATTTCAGCATGGTTTTCACAGGTGGAACTTAGTGATGTCTAGTTCTTAGGGTCAGTAAGTGGAGTCTCTCTCCCTAGGCCTGAAAGACCTCACAACATCCTGGAGAAAATACATGCCTTTGGTTGAATGTTTTCTGAGGCACAACCATCATCCTACAAGATAATGCAAGTTCCGGACAATTTTCATTGTTAAAAGGTCCTTATGTTGAGAACACCTCTGCCTTTCTGCAATTGTCATATGTTGGTCTCAGTTGGCCCTAGGATGAGATGAGTATGGCACTTGCCTAGGGGGCGAAAGTCAAGGGAGTGCCGAAAAACTCACTAATCAAGAAAAATAATACTTTAATGTAATATATGAAAAAATAAAACTGCAAAAAAATCTACAATGAACAAAATATAAAAGTATTCAATAAAGATATGCTCCAACAGGGCTAGGATTTGGGTGAAGTGAGTGACGTAAGTCATACAAGTATAGGGTCAGCTCCTGTCTTTATTGGAAATTTTGATTTCTTGGGGTTCAAGTCCTATATGAACATTGGAGATTTAACCCTCAAAAGGAGCCAGACGAAAGATATTGGTCAATGTGTGATCATCTGTAGGAACTTCAATGTGCAATGTGTGTGCTTAGAGATATCAGTGAACTTCCTGTCTCTCGCTTCTGTTTTAGTTTGCTACCACCACTACTGTCTCTACTTCTTATCACAGTTCTCTTAAACTTCCTGCTGTCTTGGCCTCCAGCCCTCATTGCAATCCTTTTATACTAGATGATTCTTATGCAAATACACCTGGGAAGTCCATTCCAGACTCCATTTTAATTGGCTTGGATAGGAATAATTTTGTACTTGGGTGAAAAAATACCAGAAATCTCACACAACTTGATTTTCAAAGTACTGTGTTTTTTCATAGCCCTTTAGTCCATATTGCCTTGTCTTAGCCATTAAACATGATCAACATATTCTATTTTTCTACAAAACCAAGGTAACCATGGAAAAGTGTTTCTCCACATAAACTGACCTAAGAGGTTTATGTTTTGCAGAGGCTTCCTAGTAAGTTTGAATTGGTGATGGAAATAGACATTAGATACTAATAGAATATAAGAAACCATTCTTTAAACCTGCTTTAAGCAATAAACTCCTGTCTGCCCCAAGCTGTCTCAGAATAAACAGCCTAACTAATCACTATTATTTCTATTGGGCCTCACACCCAACTACATCACAGTATCAACATCCTCTTTATAAGCAAGTGTTCATACTTTATAAATGTTCTTTAAATAAATGGTGGTAGAAAATTCGAAGTTGGATAATTTGAATTGCTTCTATACTTGTACCTAAAAAGAAAAATCATAGAAGACAAAGCATCATTGCCTGTAGGAGTGGAACAGTGTCTGAGATCATTATCATCTCACTTCCTCTAATTTTTTCTATAACTTTTTATTGAATAATTATTTTATTCTTCACTTGTATATAATCCAAGCAAATGAGACTTAAACAGGTATATGTTTATTCAGGGGGGGAAACAAATAGAATAATAAAGACTATGTTTATTTTTAGTTAAAAATTGCAGGCTCTCCA
Organism: Pseudorca crassidens; assembly: GCF_039906515.1. Taxonomy (NCBI): domain Eukaryota; kingdom Metazoa; phylum Chordata; class Mammalia; order Artiodactyla; family Delphinidae; genus Pseudorca; species Pseudorca crassidens. The sequence goes on from NC_090297.1 coordinate 155,374,136, forward strand.
GGTTTCGGGAGAAAGTTTAGAAGATGATTCCCTTTGAAATGGACACCAATAAGAGCTAATGTTAAACTGAATGACATTAATAATTTTGAGATGACTGACTTTGAGGAATGTTCTGTAAATGATTTTCTGTGTAAGCCATGCCATTTCCTTGGCCTTACCACAGAAACATTAATCTACTGTGAAGTGCTGAAACACGAACTGCAATTGGGAACACTAACATATTTATGAAAAACACAAAATATGGACTGAGAGAACATTAAGAATAAGAATTTGCTTTTCTGTAAGGAACAGAGGCAGTTTATCTGTCAGGCAATAACGATGACGACCGAAAACAATTTTGATTTATTAAGTATCATAGGAGCAATACCAGTTTTTTAGGCATATTAATTTGGGTTATTTCAACAACTTTAGAAAGTCAATATTATTATTTCTGCTTGAATAGTGAGCAGACTGAGGCTCAAAGATGTTACATGCTTGCCCAAGTCACACAGTTAGTATGTGGTACATCGTTGTGGCAGTATCTGTGGTCAGGTCTGTCTGCCTCCAACACCTGGGTTTTTCTCCATGACCTCCTTCTCAGGTGTGCAGGTATTTTCTCCACTAGAACTTCATACTCTTTGGTGAAATAATTCCCAGGTATCATCCCAGGTTGGAGAAAATACATCACAAAGTTCTCCAACTCAGATCCACAAATCGGCAGGTTTTTTTTTGTTTGTTTTTTGTTTTTTTTAATTAACTTCTTTCTCCAAGTGCGTCAGTTTTGAAGAATGTGTACCCTGGATGAAAAAAAATCAACATTCCCACTACTGGAAAGGAATCATCTATTCTCTCTATTAATGGTTCAGTATTCTGGTTTTCAGATTGTCTTCCATAAATTATGTTAGTTTGAATCTTTAGTTGGCACCTGACCACCCTTGGATGAACTATGAAATTCAACTTTCTGAAATGACAAAAATGAGGGATGACTCCATGGGCTTTCCTATGGTTTTCTTACAAAACGTCTCTCCAGGAGCCAACAAAAGCCAGATTGCTGTGAAGTTTCTGTCTTTGAACATGCTGGCACTCTGCCTCAAATGCCTTCTCTGCCTTGTTTCCTGAAAAATCTCCCCTCCTTTAAAATCCAACTCAGATGCCCTCAGTTCTTTTGTGAAATCACTCTAGAAACCCTCAAAGTCACTCTCTTATTCTTTTAAACTTCCATATATTTTACACATACCACTATTATATTCCCTCAGCACTTCCCAGCAACTCCTTCTGTATAATTCCCTTTTCTCGTCTAGCCTATGAGTTACTCAACAGTGTAGATAAAGTCAGAGTCTCCTTGTTATCCTAGCACCTACTATAACACTTTGCATTGGAACAAATCCTCAATGAATACTTGTAGAAATGACATTTAAAAACCATACATACAATATTATTTTTGAAAACTGTAGCCTTCAGGAAGATGTAAGAAGATGAGCACTTATTAGGGGCCTATTTCCTTGAAGAGCTTAACTAAGACCATGGTTGTTGAACTGAGTTCATTCTAAGTCGACTGAAGTTGATTCACTATGATTAAATTTCCTATTGTATCTTTTCTTTTGCTTGCATTTGGCCTTTCATGTTTAACAAAACCTTCTGCTTGTAGAATCATAGGATGCCTCAAATAATAGTGAGAAAAATGGAGTCTGGGAAAGGCAAGGGATTTACCACAAATCATAGCTAAATAGGAGACGTGAACTAAAACTCTGGCTCTCTGAGCCTCTTTGTTACTCTTTCTAGTAGACCAAGGTGGTACAGAAAAAAAAAAAAAAACAAAAAACCCTTTTAAGCTTGTTTATAGCTCTTTCATCTATTCAGAAGAAAGTATTTTTTTTAATAGTCACAGGGGGCACTATAACATGGAATAAGCTGCCACCAGGTTTGGTGACTTTCCAAACAAGGCCACTCATAAATTCAATGTTAGAAATATTAGTCCCATACTGAAAACTGTGCTTTTCTTTTCTCAGTGACAAATAATAAAATGCAAGCATGGGTTCATCCATACACACTAGTTGTCAATAATAAAATGAGGAGATATTGCACTGACCATAGTCTGTGTTTTCTGGCTCCCAACAATTTGATGGCCAAAAATAGGGTGTCTGTGGAATGAAAAGAAGTGGAACTTAGGTTAGGCACATAAAGAATTAGTGGGGTTCCTGGTTTATGAGCTGTGTTTATCTTCAGCAATTACCTAGAATTTTGCTAACAATGTATGTTTTATTACCCAGAAAAAGTACTCAGAGAGGCATTGTAAGGTTTTTCTTTTACATTTACTTTGCTAAGCAATTGTTCAGCTTCCAAATAGGTGCAGCACCAGCAGGTATTTAAGACAGTGTTCATTTGCTACAATTGTATGTCATCTGACAAAAAGGTAAAAGGACTGATTGCATTATTCAAATAAAAAGTGTTAATACACAAAGACTGAAAGCAAAGTATTATATTCAGGAAGACTCATGATGAGCTATGTTTAAATTTAGCAAATTGTTTTTTATGATTTATGTATTTCATCATTGCCCTCAGTAGATCCAAAAGTTCAACCGTCAGAATCTTTCCTTAAGATCTGGCAATCATTTGCTTGGTTCTATTAATTATATAATGCAGCTCTCAACATTATACAGCTAGATTAAAACAACTTTTCCCCCTCACTTTAAAAAATATTTCTGGATAGAGACACTTATTACTCTAAATTTTTAAACTGCACAAGTCAGAGATGATTTTTTTTAAGTAATAACTTAGTTGATTGCTTAACAATAGACAGATACATGATTCTGTGAAATTCTGGAAACTGATGAAACTACAAAGAAAATATCTGATTGAGAAAACCCAATTATTATCATCAGCATGTTATATTTTCTGATAGGGCTTTTCTAGCCCTCATGGCTGGACATGCTTGGCTCCAGACCCCGAGGATACTCCATCACCACCAGTCTACTCTTTCAAACTGTTTCCTTGGATGATGATGGCTCTGGAATTCAATGGAACAGTGACTACAGACGTCAGCCTTGTGGGCTTAATTATATTTATTAGTCAATTATATTAACAATCTGTGTGTAACAAGCATATTTAGGGTAATCTCTGATTACCTGTGTGATAATTCTGCCTTCTAGAAGAGGGACTCTCAAGGGGGGAAAAGGGTAATTGGGAGAACTGTTTGAATCTCTGGGAGAGAGCCCTTCCAAACAGTTTAGGACTCCCAGGGGATTTGATTTACCCTCTATGCTTTCTTGGGAATTGCTCCAGTATCATAAAGAAGGATACTAATACTAATTTTGTATATATATGAACAAAGTGACAGAATACATTTAGAGGGTAAAAAAGCTGAAGCACTAGATAAAGGGGGATATCAAGGCTTTATACAGCACCCCCTCCTTGGCAAATGAATCCACTTAACCTAGTCTGAGAGTAAAATTGGGTCACTACTCTAGGAGAACCATAGAGAAACAAAGTAGTTAAAAAATCTTCCTTTCATGTGGGCTGCTAGCTTTTGAGATACTTCTCATAGAATGCATTATTCCCTTTGGGTTGCTTCTTTATTTTGGGAGGGGTGTGTGTGTGTGTGTGTGTGTGTATGTGTGTGTGTGTGTGTACGTGCACGCATGCATATGCATACCTATTTATCTAACTCTAAAAATATATACTCTAGTCAGACTGGTCAGACACATACTTTTTTTCTCAAAACCACAAGGAATGTTTTCAATAGCATTCTTATAATTTTTCTTTATTTTTCTATCATTTACTTTAGTGAAAATTTCCTGACTGTAAAAATAAATGAATGAAGCTATTTTATCCTGTGATATTATGTGGAAAAGGCACAAAACCAACACTCTTCACTAATATTGCAAGATTATTTTCTAGGAAAAATATTTTGATTTGTAGTAAAAGAAAATTTAAATAACAAACTCCTATAGTTTGTTGGAATTTAAAAATTTACTTTCACAGTCAAACTAGGCTTTAGGACATTTTAATGTATGAGTTTCTCTGCTTTTCAGAGTTTGCTTCTTTAGCCATAATAAAACAGATCCAAAACTGTCTAGCCATTGCTCAGTAATCTTTGGCACCTATACTAATGTGATGAAAGTCATGAAAGTGACCTGGATAATCATGTCAGAACTCAATTTCAGTTAGCTAAGGAGGATAAATTAGACAATTGCAAGTTTACAGTAAATACAAAAATCATATGATTGAAAAATTGAGACACATTTACTGCGGCATACCAGTGAAATTAAAGTAAGAGTTCTGTTTGCCTCAAACTCATGCCCCAAAGCTTTTTCATATTCCTAATGATGGTTAGAGTCTCAATCATTCACTGGAGTAATTGTAAACACAATATTGCAAGTTTCCTATTTTAACCTATGATTTTTAAAATCCTTCCATGGAGTTGAATTTCAATTCAATGTAATAAAGAACTTAATGCTGCTTGGAACCAACACAAAAATGGAAGTAAACACTTTGAACAATAATGTATTTTCTGTTATTAGAGCTGTTCAAATATAAACTAATTAATGCCTTGGTAGACACTGTAGCAGGAATTAAATAATCCCTGATTTTTCTGGGGTTTCTTTTGTTTGTTTTTAAACCCTTGGTTTTTAGATTGTATGGTTATTAGATTTACAAATATGTCATGTTTCTATCCTATTTTGAATGTGGATGTGTCATTAAAATCTTTAACATTTAATATTTAACATTAATTCATGTAATTTAAAAGATTATCATCTATTTAGGCATATTGAACTTGATAATCTTCTGCCTATACCTAGTAGTGATGTAATTATTTTATCATTTGTACTCATTCCCTTGCTTTGTTGTAAAGTTCTTTAAAAACAGTCTCTCCTTTTCTGCAGAATGCAGGGTGATCCATTCCCAGCTTTGCTCATCTTTGACCCATGAGCATGACAATAAAACCTTGTCTGGGGCCTCCCTGGTGGCGCAGTGGTTGAGAGTCCGCCTGCCGATGCAGGGGACACGGGTTCATGCTTGGTCTGGGAGGATCCCACATGCCGTGGAGCGGCTAGGCCCGTGAGCCATGGCCGCTGAGCCTGCGCGTCCGGAGCCTGCACTCCGCGACGGGAGAGGCCACAGCAGTGAGAGGCCCGCGTACCGCAAAAAAGAAAAGAACACCTTGTCTGCCTACTAACTTCAGTCTGGAAATGACAACAGCAGAGTTAAAGGTTGTAAATTATACTAATTCAAGACATCACCACTAATTTTAGGCCATGTCTCAGCTAGTTTGTTTTGAGGGAAATTTTTGAATTAGATAATTGTTAACAGATAGACTATATTCAATGTTTCCCTTATAAATATATTATATTATACACAGATGATTTTACTTGTAATATTGATAGCGAAGATGGATAAAAGTTGGTATTTTTGTTAAAAAAATACACTTCATTTAGAATTTGTAAGAAATTTTTAGGCCTAACGTTTACTTAGAGTCTGCATATGAAAAACTTGTATAAGAAAATAAAATTTTATGGAAAATGTGATCCTGCAATAGCAAAGTAACTCCTTTTAAAAAATCAAAAAGTGTTAGTAACACATACATAATTTGTTTGCTAATCACTAATAATTTCTATTTATTAAATTGCTAACTTTAGGACCACAAGTTACTCTAACTTAATAATAAGCTGTTTTAAGCTACCATTACCTTAAATTTAACTCTATAAAAGATAAAGCTTCATTATTTTAAAGCCTTTTAAAATTAAGTGATTCAACTAATTTAAATTGCTTGAATACTTAGGTCAGTATCACAGTTTCAGGAGACTGCTGTATTTACTAGCCATTCAGTGCAGAAAGTCCTATGATTATTTGCCTTCGATAGACGTGCCCTAAGGAAGTGGTAGTGAGAGTTTTCTAGGAGGACAATGATCTTTGAGAACAATTTTTTAAAACATATTCCCTCTGTTTTCAACTGCAAAGTCCAAGCAAGTCCTTAGGCATCCAAGTCACTTTATTTAGATATAGAACATCTAATCATTCAGAGCTAGTGAGAAGAATGCTCCAATGTCTAAAAGTTGGACGATGGGGAGAATCCTCTGAAAATACCTAGAGCTAGAGTTTGAACTCTGGCATATATGCCTTAATTTTTTTAGGCTGGAATCTTCCAGTCAGTTACTAATGAACCATAATGTCTAATGAAATGTAGAATACACTTCAGGTAAACCACTGTAAACTCAAGTGTCAACTGAATGCTCAATAACTGAAATTAGAGTCCACAATCATTTCCTGAAAGATTATTCTTTATAGGTATCTCATTTGAAAAATGACCTAGAACGACTCTTGTCAGTTTATAAGTTATCTAAGGTGGCTTCCTGTCTCAGATAAGTATATGCACGCAAAGCATCATGCATGTCAGTCTTCATAGACTTGTAGGTCTCAGACATGCAGAAGATATGTATTTATTAGCTAAATTCTATCCTGGAGCTTCAAGCATTCCCATGACTATTTGCTTGGACTGTAGATGGCTCTGGATCACGCAGGGTCTAGAGTGTAACAAATTTAGTTAATCTCTCAACTTCCTTCCTAGCAAATAAATGTTACTTACAGATGAACTCTCTCATCTTCGTGAATTCCATTGTCACTCTCTGAATTTTTCTCAAACATTTTATATAAAATATAATTTAAATCATCACACAATTTAGCTTTCACAAATCATTAGATTCTAACTAGCTTAAGTCAAAGTAAAATAAGTCATAATTTTCAAAATTTTTGTAAAACAATGAAAATGCAGACTTGTTTTTACTGTTAAAGAATATTTTTATTAAACTTACTTGGAACCGGTAAAAGGTGCCATCATCCTTGAGTGTGAGGACATGATCCGAGATTGGAAAGAAGTAGCCATGGGCAGCCATTAGTGTTCCCAAATGGAGTGCCTCAACTGTTTCATGAAAATAAACAAACCAAAAAACACATATAAAAGCTCTCTTTAAAACTGTTGACTTATAGCCATGTAGAATTTTATCTTGTTCCATTTGAACACATTCTTGCATTGGAATTCTCAGCATCCTGAAAAGCCTGTCTTTGTACTTCTTCTTTCAGCTCTTCCACATAAGGTACTAAGATGGCTCTGCTTCCTGGTAGTGACTGTGCAATGACCAACACTGCATGGCGACCAGCCCATGAGAACATAAAGTTATGGAACATTGAAACTGAAGGTTTTTCCTGAAATCACAGAATTTGGTTCCTTCATTTTATAGATGGGACATATTTTGCTATATGTTAATAACCTTCCACAAACAATTCTATTTGGCATTTATATAGCACTTTAAACTTTAAAAAGTGTTCTTGCTTGCATCACACCCTGCCCTGTAATATGAATTTCCAATACTATCAGCAATTTTTCTAATGATATGGACCATTACTAGAGGTCCTGTTAACAGGCAATGTTAAGGCATCTAGAAAAATTTATGCTGCACTAAGTGAGCCTGCAGTCTGTGGTTGGCCAGACTGTTCTAGCTTTTACTACTCTGTATACAGTATTCTACATACGAACTATGTAGAGGTTTATATGACAATGAAAACATTATATTTTCCCAGTAGTCTGGGAAATAGTTGGAACATAATACTTTAATTTATGCAGTAAATTACTCTCCTCACTTCCATGCCTATATTGGCTAATAATAAGATAATTGTTAAATTTTACCTGTAATGGGCTACTACAGTGCCCCTTTTAATTATTATCTAACATCTTACAAATATTTTAATTGGTAACTTCTTCTACCTCCGGCCTCCACTCCACTGATTTTGTCAATAATAAAGAACAACTGCCAATTATCCTCTTTGTCATGTGTCCAGAGACTGTTATTAAGTGTCCCAGTCATCTTGTTCACACTACCAATCAAGTCTCTCCCTGCATAGAATGTTCTTTTTCTACAAAGGAGGATTTTTTCATCACTTACGCATCCCTTTAGTTCAAAGTCAAGGTCTTCTCAAAGTCTAAGCTGCTTGTAAGTATATACCCACATATTCTGTGATTCTTATTAAAGCTCAGGAGGTAGTGTGATATTGTGGGAAGAACAAAACCTTTGGAGATACTCACTAGCTTTCGTTACTTAAATTCTCTGTAACTCTCCTTAATAGAGGTAATAATAGAGGTAATAAACCCACCTTGCAGAGCTGGTATGAAAATCAAATAAGAATATATATAAAGAAGAAGATGGAATAGTACCCTGTGCATAGTAGATACTCAACAGGTGGTAGCTATTGTGCTTCATTATTTACACACTGAATGATTTTTACTTTTCTTTAAAGTACTTTCAGGAAATCCACTTCCATAAATTTGCCTTCAACTCGGCTGAGTGGGGGAGCTGGCAGTCCTAAATAGCATCAGCCAGTTATGTCTTCTTTTTGTGGATTATTTATAAAATTAAAATGGCAAGAGGATCTGTGAAGAATGCTGGCCTATAATAATGAGCAGGTGCTTACAGCCTTGGTCATGTTCAGAATCCCTGGGTGTTCCTGTCTGGTAGCCCTGGGCAGAGCAATATATTACATCTGTTTGGGGATTTCAAAGTCAGGTGGTCCACCTATCTTGTTACAATCATCTTATTCATTTTATTCCAGGAGTCTGTGGCCTAGGAAAATATTATTAGCACTACTTTCCAGAAAGGTAAATTGAATTATGGCACATGGGGAAATTTTCAGAGTATAGATACAAGGAAGGAGAACAGATGCCCAGAAAGATTAATAGTAAAGTTTCTAAACTCTAAGCACAGGGAAGAGTGTGACTAAAATAAAACAAAGAAACATCAAAAAACAGGTGCTAATGTGTTGATGAGGATTAGAAAAACATAGTGTAAGTAAATATAGGGACGCTGCAGAAAAGAAAATCAGAAGCAAATGAACATAAGCAAGTTCTTACATTTCTGTATTCAATAGATACTAATTATATGATAAATCATACATTTCTAGAGGGCAAGATGAATGTCTGCAGGTTTTCTTCACATAACACTACCATAATTAGGCCTGCATAAATGTTTGCTGAAGAGAATAATAGTGAATTAGCAAGTAATCTCAACCTCTTTTTTCAAGGTACAATACTCCGTTTTTGTTCGGTTTAATGATATATATTCTCATTTTGCAACCCTCCAACAGATTCTCATGCTCCATAATTTTATTAATAAGGAAAATTGGTTTTGATAGGTTTTTTAAATGCCTTGAATTCAATAGATGTACATTTGTGGCGGTATCAATAAGATCAAAATTTAGTTTCTGCATGGCCCACACATAGTTCTACGTAGCGGTCAAATCAAACTATTTAACTTAATATATAAGAGGACTGAACTTCTAACAAACCTTATAAAATGATTTCAAGGTCATTGGTCAAACAGTAACCTAGAGAGATTGAGATTGGACAAGTTACATGCTCTATCACAGGACCTCCAGAGAACATGACCAAGACAGGATGAATGGTTAGATGAAAATCAGGGCAGCGGGGTGAATTTTCTGTCTCATTTAAGGCTATAAGCTTGACATGTAGCATAGCAATAGCAAAAGTAGCTATTGAATCAGTATTTACTGAATGAGTGAATAAGTAAATTTATGAATAAATGACATATGGAATATGAAAAACATATACTGCACAAAAAATACTAGTTATCTTGTGTCGTGATGATGAGCAGCTTACGCTTTGCCAAGATAATTTAGATGTTCATAATATCTTTTCAAAATACTTTTAAAGCTTTTGAGGTGGGACTGTTCTAAGTGTTTTATATGGGAAAAGATAATAGTGATATAAATGGCATAAACACCACTAAGAGATCTTAGGGTGGGCTTGGGATAGTTTTCTCAAGGTTGAATTGTTTATTGTGAGTAATAAGCATGGAGCTACATTTCCCCATGATCCAGCTGCCCCTGAATCTCAGCACAGCCTTAATCTAATAAGAAGCTGGAGGACCACTGGCAGTCTTGGAACTAAGTGTTGAAAGAATCTAATGGGTAGTCTATCAAGATCACCCTCCCAATAATGGCGCACCAGATAGGCCCACAACATTATGCTTCTTAGCAAAATAATTACTAATAAATCGTCTTGCACATGTGTTATCCACGTCACCCACACAACTGGATAAACTTCAACAATAAACTTACCATTAAGATTCCAGTTTATTTTCCATTTGGATGTTCAAGCCATGAACAAACCGAGAAGTAAAAATGCATCTCTAAACAACTGTTACTACGTGAACAACGTAGTGTAGCTTTGTTAAGCCTGATGCACTCATTGCATTACTTCGCCTTAAACGCTTAAACAACAGAATTATCAAAATCCTTTAAAAGTAAAAGGAATTCTGCATGGTGTAATTTGCTTTTGAATCACAATGACTTCAGAAAGTTAATAGGATAAAAAGCATACTATAAAAGAGACTTGTGTGTTCAGTTCTATATTTCCATATGTAGAAATATATATTTCTATATTCAGTTCTGTATTTATAACATATTTTCAGAACTCAGTAATATCTTCTTTATCCAGGGATCCCACAGCGGGTAATCTCAGCATCTTCCAAATATATCCTATAATTTCACAGTGATGGAACAATGCCTCTGAGTGAAGAAATAATAATACAAAATTTCACTAAATCTTCTATTTTTATTCCTGTCATGCATTTTTACTTTTATGTGTATATATTAGCAAATGTGATCGTTTCATTATCAACACAGCATACGTGATGTAGCAAATATGATTAGTGTTATGGGGAGTAGTATTTTAGAAGGAAATCCACTCAAAATAGAAAAAAAATGATAGCCGATGATATGACATCAAGGAAAGAAAAACTAAAAAGTAGACAGAGGTAAGTTATTAAATAGTAAAATAACAGACATTTATCATGATGATTCTGAGTCATAAAGGAAAGATTTTGTTAAACTTGTTATTCTCTAAGAAGACAGGGAAGTGGTCATTAGAGAAATATTTCAAAATATTATACGTTTTTTAGAATAGGCATTTGCAAGGTAAGATTAATCATGTAGAAAAATCACATGCGCAGAAGATTTTTTTTCTCCGACAAGGCCAAATAAAAGTGAACTATTACTACAGTTAGGGATTTCTGAGGTAGGTCTATCTTCTCGATAGTAAGAGTTAGTGAAAGAAGTAAATATTAGGGCTTTTCTCCTTTTTTTTAAAAAAAAAATCATTTCCACATAGGAAAATGAAGTGCCACTTGCCTTTTAGCAATCAAAAATCAGGATTTAGAAGCGTACAATATGGTAAAATAGATTAAATAAGATAAAATAGATTCTATTTGGGAGAAATAAAAACAGAAGCATAATTTATACCAACTTTGAAGCTTACACTAGGTAATTAATGCAAGCGAATAATATTTCCAAACAAAGGAGCACAGTGTTGGGTGAAGCAGCTAGGATGTACAAGCCAGCCACTTGGGTTCAAACTCTGACTCCCTCATGTGCTAGCTGTATGACTGGGGCAGAAGGCTCACATTCTCTGGGCCTGTGTCCTCATCTGTAAAACAAAGATAATAAAATGCTGATGTTAAAAGTCTGTTGTGAGGAACAATTGAGATAAATGTGCAAGGCACGTAAAATAAGGCCAGCCACATAGAAGTGCTCCAAAAATGTGAGTTATTATCGGTTAGTTGATATTATGAAAGGACACATTCAGTAGCACTTAGTCTAGTGCAAAAGGCAGTGGGGAAACTAGTAGCTGGTATTGATCCAGGCTTCAAGATCATGTTAAACACTTCCAACTGAACACTATTTAAAGTCTTCCAGGTGATCAGACTGGGATCTTTAGTGTACAGATGATGAATCTGCTCTGGAATACACTTACACTTATTCCTAGGCAGCAAAGAACACTACCCAAATCCCAAAGATTTGGTATCATAGTTATAGGAAGAGATTTCCAAAGGTAACATATTCTGCACACCAGGTTTACAATCTGAAACACGAAAATGCAACAGATCAGTGAGAACTCCCACAGTTCAGGAGCTGGGGGCTGGGAGGAATGATATGAGGACACACCAAGAATGGCAATGCTGAAAAACAACAGTGACAGAGGAAGCACAGGAACAGCAGTCAGAATGGAGAGGATTTCTTAAGGAAGCATAATATTTTCCCAGGACTCAAAAAAATTAACTTATTAAAAAATTGGTACTGAAAGTAACAGGATCAAACATCAATGGCCCTTATCACACACTTAGGGTAGAAAAGTCTAGTTGCCTAGTATCAGTAAGTATGACACCTTAAGAGATTACTTCAATATGAAGAATAATGCTGAAATTTTTAAAAAGAGAGAGAAAGACCTATGTGATATTGGTGTGGAGAATTGGTTTAAGATCTATGTTATCTGGTAACTATAGGATATCAGCACGTTCATTTCACTGATATAGTATATCCTTCTGTATAAATGGTAGTTCCATCATTGTGTAAAATCAGCTGCACTTCAACAAGATTCTATTTTATTTATATGCGTGATTAGGTGCTAGAATAGTATTCAGATGAGAGAAAACTCACACTGAGTTTATTCAAGAATAGTGTAAGCAATCTACAACAATCACAAAAGCAAGGCAATAATAAATGACAGTGGAAAGCAACATTCCCTCTAAAATTCAGTATATATTCTGCAAAGTTTCCACCAGTTAGTCTGGTTGAATCAGTTGGAAGGAAAGTAAGACACTGAGCTAACTTTAATAGACAGGGACTACTATATATAAAAAAAGATAACCAGAAAGGACCTACTGTATAGCACAGAAAACTATACTCAATACTTTGTGATAACCTATAAAGGAAAAGAATCTGAAAAAGTATATATATAAAATGGAATCACCTTGCTGTACACCTGAAACTAATAAAAGATTGTAAATCCACTACAGTTCAATTTTTAAAAAGACAGGGAGCTTCTGCAGCTTATGTTGCTTCAAATCAAAGACAGCACATGCTACTTAACAAGAATGCGTGCATATCATGGAAAAACACGCTCAACTGCAAGTCATGGGATTTGAATTCCAATCATAGTCTAGTTTCTGTGACTGCGTATCTTAAGTTATCTCATTTCTCTGGACCTTAAAGTAGGCATCTGGAAATGCAGGGGTGGATCACTAAACTGTTTCCAACTCTGATTCTATGACATGGTGTGCAATCAACACCCATGCTGGAAGTTGTGGCAGAGATGCTGCCACATTTATTTTGCCTCATTGTATCAAATGGAAATAGATATTTTTCTTTCTTCCTCAGATACTCTTGCCATTGTGCCTGCCCCAATAAAACAAACAATAAATTTAAATGTACAATATGAAATACAATAGCAGATTTGAATTTCAGTTGCTTAAAACTCAATCTTATGGTAAATTAAGAGTGATTTGTGCACAGAGCAAATGTAATACTTATTCCAAATAGATAAAAACTAGATTGATGTATGTTCTATCTATATATTTTCAAAAGCTAGTTGTAAAAATGCACACAAATACCCAGTAACTCATGCCATGTGACAGAATGCCCTAAATGCATTTGGTTTGAAAATCACATGTCACTCCTAAAGAATAAGCCACATAGTGGGATTGCTGGGTGGTATGGTAGGTCTATTTTTAGTTTTTTAAGGAACCTCCATACTGTTCTCCATAGTGGCTGTATCAGTTTACATTCCCACCAACCCTGAGAAAACCATACTTCAAAAAGAGTCATGTACCACAATGTTCGTTGCAGCTCTATTTACAATAGCCAGGACATGGAAGCAACCTAAGTGTCCATCAACAGATGAATGGATAAAGAAGATGTGGCACATATATACAACGGAATATTACTCAGCCATAAAAAGAAATGAAATTGAGTTATTTGTAGTGTGGTGGATGGACCTAGAGTCTGTCATACAGAGTGAAGTAAGTCAGAAAGAGAAAAACAAATACTGTATGCTAACACATCTATATGGAATCTTAAAAAAAAAAAAAGGTCTGAAGAACCTAAGGGCAGGACATGAATAAAGATGCAGATGTAGAGAATGGACTTGAGGACACGGGGAGGGAGAAGGGTAAGCTGGGACAAAGTGAGAGAGTGGAATGGACATACATATACTACCAAATGTAAAATAGATAGCTAGTGGGAAGCAGCCGCATAGCACAGGGAGATCAGCTTGGTGCTTTGTGTCCACCTAAAGGGGTGGGATAGGGAGGGTGGGAGGGAGATGCAAGAGGGAGGAGATATGGGGATATATGTATATGTATAGACAATTCACTTTGTTATCAAGCAGAAACTAACACACACACACATACAAAAAGAATAAGCCACATAGTCTTCTGATATTACCTGCTCATGGTACTATGTTTTTAAAATCACTATTCCTTAATGATATTTAAACCATAATGAAGTATAAAGCTAATTTCAAAGCTATACCCTTGGATCATGGAAATAGTCAGTTTTTATGAAATTTCTAAGCAAAACAAGATAAAATTTCCTTTTATCTCTATTTTGCAGAAATCATTGCTTCAACTGGGGGTGTAGTGTGGGATATCAGGACTGATGTCAGCAACTGTTTAAATAATCATTACAACATTCAAAGTGAAAAAATTCCAGTTTGCATAAGTACATGTACTTATCAGTTTTCTTTTCTCTCTGTGTTTATATACTGGCTTATGTGTGTGTTGGAAACCTGCAAACAAGTGACGTCTAGAATTCTAATACACAATATATCCCATGGATCTAATCAATAGAGATACTCTTTTGCAAAGAAAAAGTTTGGAGACTAGAGGAAGTAAATTTATTAAAATGAGATGTATTAAAATAATTTTTATTTTTGCTGTTTTAAAATCAGCACAAACTTCCATCAACAATTTTCATTTTAAATATTGAAACTATGATTATTGTATAATACTACAATAAGGCACGTTCAGAAACATAAAGAAGAAATATGGATGAGCTAATAAAAGGATTAACACCCCTCCACAAAATTATTTTCTATTTTTGCACAATAAGCCAGAATTTATAAACACCAGATATTTTTAAAGGATTAAAATCAATCAGCCTCTAAAAAGTATATGGTTTCATAAGATTCTTCTAATAAAATACATAGAGTAGAAGACTCTATTGCCAGAATTCAAATCAAGAAATTCTAGAGGAGTGGCCAAGATGGTAGGAGTAGAAGGACCCTGAGCTCACGTCCTCCCATTACAATTACAACTATTTACAGAGAAACTACAACTATTTACAGAGAAACTAATTACAACTATTTACAGAGAAATTACAACTATTTACAGAGAAACTATTGATGAGAAAAAACTGGAAGCTAGCAGAAAACATCTTTTACAACTAAAGATATAAAGAAGGAACAACAACAGATGGGTAGGAGGGGCAGAGACCCAGTATAGTCAAGACCCACACCCCTGGGTGGGCTACTCACAAATGGCATGATAATTACAGTTGCAGAGGTTCTCCCCAAGGAGCTAGTGGTCTGAGTCCCACATTGGGTTCCCCAGTGCAGGGGTTCTGCACCAGGAAGACAAGCCCCCAGAGCATTTGGCTTTGAAGGCCAGTGGGGCTTAATTTTGGGAGAGCCAGAGGACTGTGGGAAATAGGGAATCACTCTTAAAGGGTACACACAAAATCTCACATGCTCTAGACCCAGGGCAGAAGCAGTAATTTGACAGGAGCCTGGGGCAGACCCACCTGCTGATCTTGGAGAGCTTCCTGGAGAGGCAGGAGGCAACTAGAACTCACCCTGGGGACACAGACAATGGTGGCAGCCATTGTGGGGAACTTGTTTTATCATATGGACACTGGTGCTGGTAAGCCCCATTTTAGAATCTTCCCTCTAGCTAATTAGTACCAGCCCCAACCCCTCCCACCAGCCTGTCTGCACCAGAACTGGGACAACTCAGTCCAAGCAACTAGCTAGGCAGAGACACAGCCCCATCAAACAAGCAGGCTTGCTTCCTTAAGACCTCCGAAGTCCACAACTGCCCTGAGACCCAGCAATGTTGACCAGAGGTCCCAGGCAGCCTTGTGACCTCTCCCCTCCAACCAGTGGCTGGCAGCCTGTGCACAAGGCAGGCCCTGGCAACCAACCAGACCAGTGCCAGCCATGCTCACCAACAACAGTAGTCAGCCCATTACAACAGAAGAACCCATGCAGCCCAAATAGGGAGCACCCCTAGAGCATATAGAGCTGGTGATAAGAGAGGAGTGCATTGCTGGGATGCACAGGATGTCTCCTACAAAACGTGACTTCTATGAGGTTGGCAAATGTAACCAACCTACCAAATACACAAAAATAATAAATTAGGCAAAATGAGGTGACAGAGGAATATGTTCCAAATGAAGGAACAAGATAAAATTCCAGAAGAACTAAGTGACGTGGAAATAGGCAATCTACCAGATAAAAAGTTCAAGGTAGTGATTGTAAAGACTTTCAAAGAACTTGAGAAAAGATTAAATGAATAGAGTGAGAAGTCAAAACTTTTTAACAGAGTTAGAAAATATGAAGAAGAACCAGAGATGAAGAATACAATAACTGCAATGCAAAATACACTAGAAGGAATCAACAGTAGATAAATAATATGGAAGAACGGATCAGCAAGCTGGAAGACAGATATTCAAGCTGAACAGAAAAAAGAAAAAAAAAATAGAAATGAGGTCAGTTTAAAAGACCTCTGAGAACATCTAGCATACTGACATTCTCATTATAGGGGTCTCAAGGGGGAGAAGAGAGAGAGAAAGGAGCAGAGAATAGATTTAAAGTCATAATAGCTGAAAACTTCCCTAACCTGTAAAAGGAAACAGACATCCATGTCCAGAAGCACAGAGACTCCCAACAGGATCAAGCCAAAGAGGATCACACTAAGGCACACTGTAATTAAAATGGCAAAAATTAAAGATAAAGAGAGAATAATTAAAAGTAGCAAGGGAAAAACAACAAGTTACATACAAGGAAACTCCCACAAGGGGAACTCCTGCAAGGCTATCAGCTGAATTTGTAGCAGAAATTCTGCAGGCCAGAAGGGAATGGCACCCCCAACATCAAAACAATGAACAAAATGGCAATAAAAACATACATATCAATAATTACTTTAAATGTAAGTGGACTAAATGCTGTAATCAAAAGACATAGAGTGGCTGAATGAATACATGTGCATATATATGCTATCTACAAGCAAACTCACTTCAGATCTAAACTCACTTCAGACACACAGTCAGAAAGTGAAGGGATGGAAAAAGTTACCCCATGCAAATGCGTATCAAAAGAAAGCTAGGGTAGCAATAGTTATTTCAGACAAAATAGTCTTTAAAATAAAGACTGTAACAAGAGACAAAGAAGGATGTTACATAATGATCAAGGGAGTGATCCAAGAAAATGTAACAATTGGAAATATATATGTACCCAACGTAGGAGAACCTAAATACATAAAACAAATATTAACAGACACAAAAGGAGAAATTAACAGGAACACAATAAAATTAGGGGACTTTAACACCCCACGCACATCAATGGACAGATAATCCAGACAGAACATCAATAAGGCCTAAAATGACACATTAGAATAAAAGGACTTAATAGATCTATATAGAACATTCCATGCAAAAGCAGCAGAATACACACTCTTTTCAAGTGCACATGGAACATTCTCCAAGGTAGATAACATGCTAGGCCATCAAACAAGTCTCAGTAAATTTAAGAAAATTGAAATCATATCAAGCATCTTTTGCGACCATAACACTATGAGAGTAGAAGTCAGCTATAAGAGAAAAACTGCATAAAACAGAAACATGGATGCTAAAAAATATGCTATTTAACAACCAATGGATCACTGAAGAAATCAAAGAAGAAATAAGAAAAATACCTGGAGATAAATGAAATAAAAAACACAATGATCCAAAATCTATGGAACACAGCAAAAGCAGTTATAAGAGGGAAGTGTATAGTAATACAAACCTACCTCATGAAACAAGAAAAATTTCAAACAACCTAACCTTACACCTAAAGAACTAGAAAAAACAAACAAAAAAACCCCTACATTAGTAGAAGGAAATAACTCATAAAGATCAGAGCAGAAATAAATGAAATAGAGACCACAACAATAGAAAAGTTTAATGATTCTTTGAAAAGATAAACAAAATTGATAAACATTTAGCAGACTCATCAAGAAAAAAAGAGGGCCCGAATCAATAAAATCAGAAATGGTGAAAAAGAAGTTACACTCAACACCACAAAAATACAGAACATCCTCAAAATGTAAAATCTCCCAAGACTTATCAGGAAGAAACAGAACATATGAACAGACTAATTACCAGTAATGAAATTAAATCAGGAAAACAAAACAAAACGAACAAACAAAAACTCCCCCAAAACAAAAGTTCCAGACCAGACAGCTTTACAGGTGAATTCTACCAAACACGTAGAGAAGAGTTAACCCCTATCCTTCTCAAACTATTTCCAAAAATTTCAGAGGCAGGAATGCTTCAAAACTCATCCTATAAGGCAAGCATCATCCTGATACCAAAACCAGACAAAGACATCACAATGGAATAAAAGAACAAACTTAACAAAACAGAAACAGAGTTACAGATACAGAGAACAAACAGGTGATTGCCAGAGGGGAGGTGGGCAGAGAAGGAGAGAAATAGGTGAGGGAGATTTTTTCATCTCTCTTCATCAATGATATTGGCCTGTAATTTTCAGTATTTGATACCTGTCTTTCTCCCATTCATCACATCCAGTCCGTGAGAACATTCTTATGATTCTACCTGATGAGCTCAGAATCTACCTATTTAATACCCACTTCTGCCATCACCACCTCAGTCCAATCTGGTATCATCTTTTGGCTGAATCACTGAAACAACATTTCAATGAGTTTCCATTCATGCCCTGCTCTTTTCCACAGTGATTATTTAAAAATGTAAATCTGGTCATGTCACTCTTACTAAAATCCTCCAATAATTTTTCATATTTCTCAGGATAGAGTTCAAAGTGCTTGTTTTGGCCTTAAAAAAAATCCTACATGATCTAGCCACTAGTTACTTCTCTGTCTTCCTCCCCTTCACATATCCTGCTCTAGCACACAGAGCTCCTCACTCTTCCTCAAACTTACCACGCATATTCATGCCTTGAGGTTTTGCAATTGCTGCTCTCTCTGCCTGAGACGCTCAGCACTCTTCCTCCAGAGGGCTGAACATCCTCCTTTCTTCCCCCAGTTGATGTCTGGTGAAATCTACCACATCAGGGTACTATAACCTGACTACACAGAATAACATAGGATTTACTCACTACATACCATTTTACTTTGCTTTAATTATATGCATATCACTCATTACCACTTATAATTTTACATGTTTATCTATTTGTTACTTAGTATTAACCTTTTCCAATAAACATTTAAGTTCTATGTGAGTTGGAACTTTTTTATTTTTGGTTTATTTTTTTGGCTTGCTCTCTTATTAGTGCCTTAACTTTCTAGAATATTACAAACAACTAAAAGGTATACTAGCAAAAACAGATAAATGAATCCTACATTATTTCATAGAACAAATTCTTAGAAATAAGTAATGAAGTCAAAAGTTACACACATTTTTTTTTTTTCTTTTCAGTACGCGGGCCTCTCACTGTTGTGGCCTCTCCCGTTGCAAAGCACAGGCTCCGGATGCGCAGGCTCAGCGGTCATGGCTCACGGGCCTAGCCGCTCTGTGGCATGTGGGATCCTCCCGGACGGGGGCACGAACCCGTGTCTCCTGCCTCGGCAGGCAGACTCTCAACCACTGCGCCACCAGGGAAGCCCATTTTTTCTTTTTTAGTTACACATATTTTTAAAGTGTTTCTGTACACTACAAAATTAATCTCCAGAAATGCATACAATTTAAATTCTCACCAGGAGGTTGTAAATGTGTTGGTATCCCTGCAAACTTGTGAACCACTTGGTATTACTATTTATTTCCTCATTCTTCATTTGATGGAATAAATGGTGTCTTGCTTTAATTTGCATTAATTTGAGTTGTGCTGCATTATATTGAATTTTAGATAAAATGAATAGTCTTATTATATAGAGCATGAGTGAAAAAAAAAAAAGACATCCACCAGTTTCCAATGAAAGCTTTGAGAAAGCCTGGTGTAGACTAGACATGGAATGATATTAGACTCATGGTGAAGAGAAAGGTCCTTTAATTTATCTCCAATTCGCCTAAATGTGCTCTCCCTTCTAATTCTTGTCACTATTCATTCTGGATTTGTTTCCTAGGCTTATCTTATATAATTAATTAATAAAATTATATCTCCTTCTTATTTCCTTTAAACTTTTTCTCCATTATTGATTCATACCAGGTTTTAGCAATTTATGAGTCTTCATTTCTTCACCCATCTATACGTCCATATATCCATCCTGTTATCCATACAATTATTCACTGTATGCTTAGTTTCATCCCATGGATACAAAAATGAATATGATGTTGTCTCTAGGTCCATCCTCAAGAGACTCACAATGCAGTGGAATATGCTGTGCTTAAAAATTCAAACAGTGACTTCTGGTTTCAGCTGAGACAAGTAAAGTGCTTAGAAGTTGTTACTCTCATCCTTACAACAAGGAAAAGCTGGACAAGCTGAAAATCAACTAATTTTTTTGGACCAATCAAAGAACTGAAGTTGAAGGACAAACTTCCACCCCAAAGTCTGCAGAGACAGACTCATCCAGGGACACAGCCAAGATTTACTTACTTTGGGGAGAGTTGTTAGATCCATTAGCTAGTAAAACACTAAAATAACAATTTTGACAAAGACCTTGGGGCTAAGTATAGACTAGCAGAAGAGTGAGAAACACCAGGGGCTTGTCCTGGGGAGGCACCACACTTTCATGGGCTATAATTCTAGGATCCCACTAGATCCCTATAATGAAGACCCAAGAAAGACCCCTCATGGCTCTCAAAGGAGGAGAGAAAGAATAGTCATTGTGAAATATGCTCAGAGCTTTCTCCACAACACAGGACTATACTGCAGGGGAAAAAACTTTTCCAGACCTATTCCCACTGGAGAAAGGGCATTTCCTCCATGCCAGCCCTCCCTAGACTTCCTATCTCACCTAGCCAAGAGGAACGAAAACATAGCTGATAGGAAAGTATTTCAAGAAAATAGTTTAGGAAAGCTACAGCCAGGGAATAAAGGTAGTTGTAAACAGATGGAAGACCTATACAACTGGAGAATATTTGTGAAGGTCAAAGCTCCAAGACACAGGCATATTAACACACTGGGATTTAGTTGGAGATTATAGAATTCCCCCACTCCTCAATACCTAACCATAACACCTGAAGGATCCAGTATAATATCAGGACATTACACCTCAAAGCTGAAATAAACAGATGTTCTCTGAGGTGGAGTGCTTAGAGAAGCCCAAAATCAAGCGCAGGGACAAAAATGAAAGCATTAGAGGAATTTGAAGCCTCTGTCATTGATCACTATAGCAAACATTAAACACAGCCCAACTACTTGCCAGATTACTAAAAATCAGTACATTAAAGGCCTTAGTTCCTATTATAAGGAAGAGGATGCTCAGCTTTCAATGAAATTACAAGGCGTGCAAAATGCAAGACAAATACAGTGTAAAGAAACAAAACAATCATCAGAACCAAATCAGATACGACACAGAAGTTGAAATTATCAGAGAGGAAATTAAAAATAACTATGATTATTCTGGTAAGGGCTCTAATGGAAAAAGTGGAAAACATGCAAAAATAGATGGGTAATGTAAGAAGAGAGATGCTAAGAGTCAAAAGGAAATGCTAGAAATCAAAAACATTGTAACAGAAATGAAAAATGTCTTACTGGACTCATTAGTAGACTTCATAAGACTGAGAAAAGAATCAGTGAGCTCGGAGATAGAAATCCACCAAACTGAAATTCAGAGAAAAAAAAAATAATAAAAAAGAACAAAACAGAGTATCCAAGAATTGTGAGACAATATAAAAAGGTTTAGTATGTGTATATGTATGTTTAGTATGTATATATGTGTTTAGTATGTGTATATAGAAAATACCAGGAGAAAATAATTCAGCAGAAGAAATATTGAAATAATAATGGTGAGGAACTTCGCAAAATTAATGTCAGACACCAAATCTAAACCCAGGAAGCTCAGAGAACACCAAAAAGAATAAATACCAAATAATCTAAACCTCTGTTAGTAAATTAGGCATATTTACTAAATTTAGGAGGCCAGTTGGGAGCTAGAAGGCATTAATAAAACTAAGGGTGCATGTTTGTAAAAAACTGAGGCGATGGGAATTTGCCTATTGTACAGGGACAAGATGCTCTCCTTCCTTAATAGCTGTTCACGACACACCAGATCGAGTAGAAAGGTCCCAGAAGAGTAAGTAATTCAGTAGTCATGTGATCCAACCCACAATATCATCTTATCTCCTGATACTTGTTGGTATAAATGTGTCATTCCAGAAACGCTGTTCTACTTACTCACTCTCCTGAACTGTATGAAAAGAAATGTCTACAACTGCTACTTTTCTAAGCTGGAAGCAAGTGGAGAGCCCTTGAATCATGTTTAAAAAAGAATTCCTGCTGGGTTTCAGGATACTTTCTAACAGCTTTATATTTTTTGAAAAATTCTCAGAAAAATAATCAAAGTATAACCTAAAGCAGCAATTTCACTTAATATGATATTATTTGAGGCCTAAAGATAAACTTCCAAACTATGTTGTCTTTTTATGATTTTTATGAGACTCTCATTATGTCATTGCTATGCCTTTGCTTGGGTTTTCAGAGTGCTGCAATATTTCAACACGTAAATCATGTTTTATTTCTAACAGGAGCTACTATTTGCTCATAAAACTCATTTTCCATGCAATAAAAACAACTTCCTTAGGCTGTTTCAGAAAAGTTTCCTGCAGTTGGATAACATTTATCCTTGCCTTTACTTAGAGAAAAATAGGTTATATGAAACCTATGGATTGATAACCCCAGGATGTTTCATTTTCTGTTCTATAACTAAACGCTTTCTGTGTGATGTAGGGTAATGGGAACCTAGGGCTTTTCACTTCGAGATAAACCTCTATCTAGAGCTTGAGCCATAAATATGAAAATGCCCTCAATATAACGTTAAGTGAAATATGAAAGATAAAAAACAGTCTATTTTTTATGTTAATATTCTCTTTGTTAAAAATATTCAATTAAATAATATTTAAATGCCCAATAGGTATGCCAGGCATAGTAAAGATGCTAGATATGGAGCAAAGAACAAAACAAAGTCCTTCTACTTACAAAGTTCACAGTCTAGTGAATATCTGCCCCAGACTTTGGAAAATGTCCTGAAATCAGACCATCATGTGACAACAGAAGGACAATCCAGGCCTGTCAACAGGGGTGGTGTTATGTCAACAAGCCCTTGGAAGAGGTCAATCCAAAAACATATCCTTAGAAAAGGTCAGCCCTCAGATGTCCTTGGAAAAGTCCAATCCTAGAGTCAGCTATGAGAATTTAGAAACTGTGGCTAAGAGTAGGATGAAGGCAAATTTCATCTTTTCTCATTGGCTAGGAGTTAATTTAGCCCAGATGCTGGGTTTGAATATGCCTGGAAGATTGTCAGCGTTGGGGATGTTGGCCACCGTCACTAGACATGAGGAGGGCAAGAGGCAATCTGCTTCTAAAGGACTCAAAGACAGATCTGGACTGTGAAGGGGTAATAGTTACGCTTCCTGATGTATTTTCCTTCTACTCTCCATAAGGCTCAAACAAATCTTGTGTAGAGTCAGAGTCTGGGAGATGAAGGTAGAAGTCTGGGAAGAAGCGCAGGCTTCGTAGCTTCCAGGAAGGAATGGTGCCCGTAGCTGGGGTCAAGCGATGGTGGCAGGGGGTCATCGTGCTGGGACACAGCAAACTTATAAGGGCAATTGAAGCTGTGGCAAGGATGTGGGTATCACAAACAGATGAGGGCAAAGGGACATGAGATACTGGTTCCTGAGTGGCCCAGGAAAACTCCCAGATGTGGGGAGGGAAAGACTGAGTGAGACAAATTCCAATGAAAAAACTCAGGCCTTCAAAGAAGACTAAAAAAATATGCCAGAATTTTAGTGGTTATCTGACTGCTTTTTATGAGAACTTTTTATTCTCCTCTTTATATTTTTCCACATTTCCCAAATTACATATGGTGGACTTATATTGCTTTTTAATAATCCAAAATGTTTTAAGAAAAATGTGCGCATTATAGGGTACTATGTGTGACATCTGACATCTATCCCCCCAAAAGATATATTGAAACACCTACCAAGCAGAAGGCGCACTTGAGGAAATACCCAAGGAAAACCTGGCAGATCATTAAATGAAGGCCAAGTCTTCACTGGTGAAACAGTCAGAAGAAGATTAAAGAAGTGGTATGTTTATCATTGCTTACACAGCAGCTCCCAATTACCCAAACCACAGATATTTTAATGGATGAAACTCAGCAAAGGAAGAATCAAATGTCAGGTTTGCTGAAACAGACAAGTAACTCTCCAGAGTCTGAAAATCTGACACTTCCTTTTGGCCATTCAAAAGGATCAAAGTGCTAGTGACACCTGGAAGATCCCCTTCCAAAAATTTAGATTAAATCAAAAGAGCAGTTATTTATAGAAAAATGACACAAACCATATTCTGAGTGTGTGCCTCAGGTGAAATGTAGTTAACCAGAATTCTACAGTATGTACTCTAACGGGCCTCGGTGCCCAGGTATTAGGAAGGAGGAATTCTGGATAATTCAAGAGGTCCAATCACTTACATTTTAATATAACTGCAAAATTTAAAAAAGCATTTTAGTTTTATTAGACCCACGACTTTCTCATTTACATGGGAATTTTCAAAATTTAAAAATCATATTATATGTTACATTGAATTTCTCAGACTCATTATTTTATAAAGCATAATCTTTTTACTGTGAAAGAAGTAATCTTTATGTATGGTTTGTGACCAAGTGATAGTGAACAGACCGGTATATTCATGCCATAGTAGGATCGTATTTAGGTTACAAAGCTTCTATCAGCACTCATCATGTTTTCTGTACTACTGTAGCTAGCATTTCCTAGCATTCTTAGTTGTAATAAAAGGAAAAGCTTCACAATTATGACATAGGAATAGAGCAAGTAGTATTGCCCTCAACTCAAATACAGAGGGGGAAAAAAACCTAACTCATTCTTCAGCTAGGAGATAAAAAATACTGTTATATTTAATAAAAGATAAAGGAGCCTGACTTTTTAGATAGCTTTTACACAACTGTCTATGGCTCCTTCTGGATAACAGATATAATCACTTACATTTCCCTTCTTTTTCTGAGTAGCCTACCTTGATGAATAGATATATTTTCAATATCTTATGCTCTAGGCCTTATTAGCTTTACCAATCCTTTCTACTTTTCTTTCCTTCTTTCTAATTTTTTTCTATTTTCCTTAATTTTTCCTACTTTCTTTAATTTTATTTTATTTATTTATTTATTTTTATTTTTTTGCGGTATGTGGGCCTCTCACTGCTGTGGCCTCTCCCGCTGGGGAGCACAGGCTCCGGATGCACAGGTTCAGCGGCCATGGCTCACGGGCCTAGCCGCTCTGTGGCATGTGGGATCTTCCCGGACCGGGCACGAACCCGCATCCCCTGCATCCACAGGTGGACTCTCAACCACTGCCCACCAGGGAAGCCCTCCTTTTTTTTTTAAAAGGTTGTACATGCCCTATTTCTTCTTCAAAACAAAAATATTCAACTTGGCTTATAAAAGGAACATGTGTACATAAAAAGGTTAATAATAAAGAAAGTGAAGACCTAAAAAGAAGAAGACAGCAAATAGGCCAACCAGCTCCTGGAAGAATTTAGACAACACCACAGGGCAGTTTGGTCTGTGGAGTAATCTTTATTTTTGGTTTTTCTAGTGGATAAGATAGAAATATCAAGCTCTGCTGAGACAGAAAATGCTCCTAAGTGGAATTAATAACCTAGTTAAAAGTACACTAAATGATGCTATCATTATGCTTGTTCAAGTTTTACAAACGAAAAGACTGCAATTCTAATTACATTCCCAGCTACTTTTAGTATATTCCTTAATAAATAGTTGGCAACTATAAATAAAATACAGAAAATCATCCACTCAGGTAAACTTGAGAGAGGTTACAAAACTCTGGGACTGACATTTATAGATGCATGGGCTAGCCAGTACAAATCAAATGACGGAACTAGCATAGCTAGAGGGTACCTGCTGAATCTCTAACAAATGCATTGTGTTGGCATCATGTCTGACACAGCAGGTGTGAATCCCATCTCCACATCTCAGGTCTGTTCTGAGTCTTAGGAACCTCACCTGTAAAGTGAAATTGATATTCCTTGTCTTGGACCTGAAAGGGTTCATTTTTTGATATCAAATGTATCTGGATTTGAATACTGGTTCTCTCTCTCTTAGTAGTTTCACGATCTGAGACTTAGTTTTCTAGTCTACCACCTACTTTATGAAGTTTCTCTCTCTTTTTTCTTTAAGATTGAATAACATACAGTTGACCCTTGAACAGTGCCGACCCTCTACACAGTTGAAAATCTGAGTATAATTTTACAGTCAGTCCCCTCCATATCCAGGGTTCTGCATGTTCAGATTCAAAAACTTCAGATTGTGTAGTACTGTAGTATTTACAATTGAAAAAATCTGCAAATAAGTGGACCTGTGCAGTTCAAACCTGTGTTTTTCAAGGGTCAACTGTATACCAAGTTTTCAACAGGTGCTTGGCATACAGTTGGTGTTCAATACATGTGAACTTTTTTGTCTCCTTCCTATTTATAATGATTTAAATAGGAAGAAAACATACAGTATGCTACCTGGGGACACCCAATTCATTAATGCTAATGTATTATAATTTTTTTCTACTGTTATTGCAATATAGTAATCAAGGTGGGAGATGAAGACAGCCAGAGCCCAAACCAGAAAAAGCATCTATCAGCAGGAAAAATGGCCTGCCTATGGCTAAAACCATGGCAGACAAGCTGGGAGTAATAGCCTCCATTCTGGAAATCAAAACTTTGATTTATGGACTTTATGAACATTTTGCAGTACATTCTGGGTTTTGAGTTTTAATTATGTACAGCAACTGCATTATTATATTAATAAAATGACAATAGCACTCACTTTCTCCATTATGAAATATGGTATTTAAATGCAAATGCAAAACATAAATAAATAGATAGAAAAATGGGGGAGAGGAGGAGAAGGAAGTGTGGCTAGGATATAAGTTAAATGAAAGAGTTGATACCAATAGGCTAGATATGACTGGGCTTTACTTGTTGGTATGGATTACTTTGATTGGAAGATATCATAGAGTAAACATTTGCAGACTTTTTTACTTTCTGCCTTGCTAGAGTATTCGCAAGGGGTGAAGGCCACCAAAAGACAGGCTCCTCATTATATTCCATATAAAGATACCATGATTTGTATTTTAAAGAACTGGGATACCAATAGAATATATGCAAAAAGGAATTACTGCTCTCTTCTCAGGAAAAGCTAATAAGTCACTAAAATGAATACATATAGGAAACTATGGCTCTTGCTCATCTCACATAAAAATAATTAGAACAACGTATAGTATTCCCTATGTACATATGAATAACTATGAAGCTCTGGCTTCAGTAGCAGGGACATGGGTTGGGAGCAGGTACTCAAAGATATGAGGAATTTATTAGTGTTTTCTTTAAGCATTATTTTAAACAAAAAATGCACATTTGCAAGATGTATGCTTGGGTAATATCTATCACACGGTCAAAGTAATCAATCTTGTTAGAGGTGTGTGTGATGGCTCCAATCTATGATTTCTTGCATATTATCATCAGAATTTAAAATTATGCCGTAGAAAGAAAGAATATTTTCCTCTACTGGTTCATTAGCATTGGAACAATAAATAATAAAGGGGTCATTTTTATCTATTTCATATTGACATGATAACTTGTAGACTGGACAATAAAATATGTATTTTTATAGGTGCAGAGTGTTTTAAATGCTTCTTTCCTCCCACTACCCAAATAAGACTATTGTTTGAAACAAGAGCATACAGAAAAGATCTCTTTTTATTTTGCCTATAATACATATGAGTTGAAATATATAGGAAATAGCTCTAACAAAGGGTATGGCCAGGATGCAACAGGTAAGTACAACAACTAATCCGAGAAAATCAATTTCTTTATTCCAAAAGACAGTATATAATGATACATCTGGTCAGGTGGATCTATGCACCTCTCATGGTTGCCAACCATTTAAGGAAAAGTAGAATCTAGGTCTGAAATAATTGTGCAAAAAGGAGCATACACACAGGGTAGAGATTGGAAGACATGTTTCTATGTATTTAAACAGGTTTTTGTCATAATTTCCTCTCAGTTGATTCTCCAATTGTAAAATTGGAGATTCTCCAATTGGACTCTCCAATTGTAAAATAACTATGTCTGAATGACTACTTCTTGATATTTTTGTGGTATTCAAATGAAATGATCTATTTAAAAACTACATGGAAAAAGCGTGAAATGCTTTGCAAGTAAACGTTATCAAGGATAACAGAGATACTATATACTTTCTCAATTCTGATACATTCTGATTTCACTGGCAAGCTAACCAAATCCATAGAATACTAAGGCCACTTGTAACAGAGTTTTATTATATTTAACAGAATTTATATCACTTTTTCTAGAGAACTTGTGGCAGGATTTAGAGGCAGATGACAGACTCTGTATAATGGTGAACATAATAGGTTGATTCAATTAATTCAGTGACAAGATATTCAATCCAGTTTGATAATATGTAAGCAAAATATCTGGTTGAATATCAATTTTGTCTGAATCTCAATCTTCACAGGTTTTTTTTTTTTTACAACAGATGATACTTCTAAAGGAAGAAATTTTGCAACTATTCAAAATTAAGTTTTTATCCTGGATAAATCTATATTTATCCTTAAACTTATTCTTCTGTCTGCATTTTAAACCATTTCTTTTTTTTTTTTTTTTTTTGGTGGTACGTGGGCCTCTTACCATTGTGGCCTCTCCCGCTGCAGAGCACAGGCTCTGGAGGTACAGGCTCAGTGGCCATGGCCCACAGGCCCAGCCACTCCACAGCATGTGGGATCCTCCCAGACCGGGGCATGAACCCGTGTCCCCTGCATCGGCAGGTGGACTCTCAACCACCGTGCCACCAGGGAAGCCCCCAAACCATTTCTTTTATATTGGGTTTGGTTTAGATGAAGAAAAGTTCATTTGAAATTTCTTCCTCCTCACTTCTCATCTATTTAGGAGATCACAAACTAAATCAGTAGTTACCATAAACTTGATATCACTTCAGTGGATTCCCATTAGTAAAAAAAAATCAAGTGATAATTGGGAACTGATTGATCTTGGCATTTCAGTCAATGACTGGAGGGGATATATGTTCTCTGCCATTATGTTCTCTAGATTTGAATGAAGCGACAAGACCAACATGTAAAAAAAAAAATAAAAGCTAATAAAATTAAGCAAAAAATTGAGTGCTATCAAATGTAAATATGCTCAGAAAATATTCATTGTAAAGGAAAGCCAATGGGAGCTGAATGATGATGAGAAGGAATAGGTTGTGTTTGAAGGCTAGTATAAAAATTGCATATGTTTTTAAAGAATTCAATTTAGTTAAATGTGCTTGCAAATGTTCAGAGTTTAAAAGAATCTGGCCTATTTAAAAATAAAATCAGGATTTTGGCACACTTGTATGTTGACTCATTTGAGCTTCACAAAACATTGTAATAAAAGCATCTTACTGAAGAAGAAGAAAATAAAAAAATAAAGACAGAAATTAAGTAACTTGCCCAATGCTCCATAGACAGTAAGTACAGATACAGATTCAAGCTCAAGCATGTCTGCAAAGCCCATTACCCATCTTCATTTCTAGGATGCCTCTCAAGGAATACTGGGATCTCAAGAAGCATGGGCTGACAAAGAGAAGGAGAAAGGTAGAGCAAGCAGGTTGCCACTCAGGGAACATAGAAATATTTAATGTTCTTTGATATCCACGGGTCAGAGTGAGACTCATGTCAAATCCTAGCTACTCATTAGTCTGAAGTACTACTCACCTTGGTCATTATCACTTCAAGAGTTTGGTAAGAGTGACCCTTCCAGGGAGAGGCAGCAAGGATCACAAATGAGCAAGGCGATATCAAGAAGTTATTGATGTCTGTCAATCATTTTGTGAAGGATGCAAACTTCACCAAAGCTTTGTTTTTGATAAATTCACTCAAATCACATCTATAATTAGTATGATATGATATTGGACATAAAGCATATTTACTAAGAAAAAATGAACAGGTTCTGGAGGATGAATTTTGCAACTCCAAGTCAAAAGCTAGTAAGACATACCATAGGAGGGCAGACCTGAAAGGCAGAAGAAATACAGATGTGGAAGATTTTTGTAGTAATTGCCCCAATTTGCTTGCACCCTTCTGCATCCATGTTTTTGAATGTACCTTCCTACACTGGCTCTGTTCTTGGCCATGGCACTTGCTTGGCAAATGAAGCAATAGAAAATGTGACACTAGCAGAAGCTTGTGTTGTATTTGGAACCCAGAAAACACCATGGTAAAAAGCCAGTGCTAGCAGGTTGAAGGATGAGAGAATGAGATGCACCTGGCTGACAGCCTATCAAGTACCAAATATGCCCCAAATTCTAGATCATCCATCCACAAGCTAGCTACAGTCCATCAGAAAGTCCAGCAGGAATCAACCAAGTAAACTCTGGTCCAGCCAATCCACAGAATCATGAGCTAAATAAAATAGCTGTTTGTTCTAAGCTACTAAATTTTGGGGTGGTTTGATACACAGCAAAACCTAATTGATATGATAGAATACTATTTCAAACAATGGGGAAAAGAACAAGCACAAGGTTAATACCTTTAGCCAAGAGCAGGGACCACCTGTTTCTTTTCCTAAATAGAGACCTGGTGACCCAGAAGGATCATACTGCAAGGACTGTATGGTTTGTCCAGGCAGAGAGGACCTCAGACAACTCAAAGAACCCCATACTTCAGAATGGTAGGAGAGCAGCAGAATTATTCTCATGCAGCTGGCAGTAAAACAGAAATATGCCACAGGGCCTTAGGAAGCACAACACACTTTCCCAGTTTGAGGCAGGATCACTTCTTGTGATCCTGAACTAAGCCTGGTAAAGCAAATATTGTCAAAGAAAGGAAGAGACCTTGTCAATGGGAATAAGAAACAACATGCAAGCCACTGACTGAATCACCAACTGAAGACATTGGTAGTGTACAACATGCTTTCCAGTGGATGCCAGTGAGAAAAGATGTTCACCAAGGGCTAAATTCTTCCTCTCACACTCCTACCCTATCAATTTCTCTTTCTATGAAATCAAAGTACCATTTCATTTAGTCTATCAGCTAAGCTCTAACTCTAAGGCTAATGCAATTTATTCTGTGCTTTGCATTTGCATATATATTCTATGTTCTAAGAAATAGAGTTGAAAAGTATTAATAAAATAATTAACTTCCAGCACCATGGCAACATAAGCAAAGTTTATAACTATCAACTCAGCAGCAACAAACTACAAAAATAGAAACCTGCATCAGCATTAAAAATTAGGGAAGGGTGGCAAAACATACACCCCCAAAGTCTAAGAATATAATATATATTGGACCAGATTGCAACACCTCCTAAGAAAGCACCACAGCACTGAGAAGACTTTGGAAGATCACTAATAAAACCCCAAAATCTGCATGGAAAGGGCAGAACACAGAAGAGAACAGAGCACACTATTTTGGATCCTGTTCATTCAAGTAGATCAACAGCACCCAAAAGCAGCCGAAGTAGGGCTATAACAACAGTAAAATGTTTGGACTGCTTTTCTCTACCACAGTGGAGAACAAATACCACAGAAATCTGGAAAGGCCACAGCTTGCAGGCAGCTGGGCAATTGACAAAGCAGAATATAGGGAGAGAATGTAACCCCGTGAAATGGATTCATCACGCTCAGAGACAGTTATAATATCATGATGAAGTCCTGATATAAGGGTTTCCACAGTTCCAGCTCCTTCACCACATGACTCAGTCTATCAAAAGAAAGCTAACCTATTAAAGCAAATTAATATTACCAGCACTGAAGCTCCAGCTGAAAAAAAGGGAAACTATGGCACTGAGTTTTCTAAGGACAATCCATCCACCCTATCAATAACTAAATGTCAGTCCTATGTAGAATATTTTATGTTTGAGGAGAATAAATGGGAAAACAATTCAAAAAACAAACCCACAAACACTTCTAAGACATAAAATGACAAGAAGTAAAATTATGACAGTATTTTCTATGTGCAATTATAATGTAAAAAGTGAACAGCACTGATGTAATATAAGGAGATAAAAGATAACTAATAAGACAGCACACTGTGATTAGTAGGGAACTTGCAAAAGGGCAGGTAAAAATAAATAAAGAACTGGAGAAAATAAGAAAAATAATAAAAATTTAAAGTACCATAATATATTTATTTTCTATTAGCAGCAATAAAGAGCTGAATTGCCAATGAAGAAAATTAAAAGAAATCGTGTAATGTACAAAATAAGTTAAGCTAGATGGAGAAGAAAGGTGAAAAGCTAGGAAAATAATGAAAAAAATTGCAGTACAGAATGGAGTGAAATATACCAGTAAATGTTTCAAAAGAATAAACCAGAGCAAATAAACAGGAAAATAATTAGATATAACAACAACAATGAATATAAAACTAACTATAATTGTTAACATGTTCTGAGCAACTAGATGCAGTATTAACTGCTTAATTTATTTATATGTATATATTTCAATTCTCAGAAAAGCACAAAATAGTAGTCACATTTTAAAAATGAAAAATATGAAGTTTAATAACAGAAAAGGAAAAAACAATTTTCTTCATCTTAAGAAAACCTAAATCAACTTAAATGATTCAGCACATAATATAAATACACCAAAAAAAAAAAAAAAAAGAAAAGTATAAACAACTAGGAACTGTGTACCTATATTTTGAATTTCAAAGAGAGGGAAGACATTATGGTAAGAATACTGGCAGGGGAAAAACAGCATATTGAATGCATAACAGCAATGAATTAATATCTACGATGTTTTAAAAATGAAAGTTTATCTCATGTACTCTATATCTAGCCATGTTGTCAGCATACACACAGGCAACAAAAGTTACTGACACATATGGAAGGGCTCAGGTACTCAACTGCAACCACATATAATCCAGAAAACCTGCTGGAAGAAGTATTCTAGTTTTAAAATAAATTACAAATACAAAAATATTAACAAAAGTAAAAGTTAGTAATGTAGTGATGTATACAATTAGCATATATAACAATAATTTTCATATGTACAAACAACAATCAGTTAGTAAATATAATGGAAGGGAGAACCCACATATAATAGTTACACAAAATAAAATAACTAGGAATATGCCTAATATGAAGCATTCAGAGAAATGTGGGTTCAAGACGGCAGTACTGAAGACCCTGAACACACATCCTCCCATGGACACAACAAAGCTACAACTACATATGAAATAATTCTTTTGGAAAAGGACCTGAAAACTGAATGAACAGAATCTCCTCAACAAAGGGAAAAGGAGAGCCTCAAGACAGGAAGAAAAGGCAGAGATACTGGCTTGTCAAGGAAAAACCCACATCTCAGCCACAGCAATCCACAATTAGGAGGGATCACAAAGGTATGGAATTCTCTCTGAGGAGAAAGGGGTTCAAGTTACACATCAGGCACTCTAACCCTTTGATCCTGAACAGAAGAGACAAGCCCCCAAAATGCTTAGCTTTGAAAACCAATGGGGAATATGCCCAGGAAAACTACATAACTGCAGGGGGCATAAAACCTGTTCTTAAACATCTTATGTACAGACTCATTCAACCCAAAACCAGCACAAAAAGAACAGAACAAAAAGTACACAGGGAGACTGGCTAAGACAGCAGACTAGAAAGACCCTGAGCTCACTCCTCTCATGAGCACAACAAAATCACAACTATCTGTAGAACAGCCATCAATGAAGAACACTGGAACCTACCAGAAAAGATCTACAACTAAGACATAAAGAAGGAACCACAATGATACAGGTAGGAGGGGTGGACTCACAATATAATTAAATCCCATATCCTCCAGGGAGGGGGGAGACCCACAAACTGTAAAATAATTATATTGCTGAGGCTCTCCCACAAGAGTGAGAGTACTAAACCTCACATGAGACTCCCCAGCCTGGGGTTCCAGAACCAAGAAGAAGAGACCACACAGTATTTGGCTCTGAAGGCCAGCAGGGCTTAATTACAGAGCCCCACATGACTAGGGGAAATAGAGTCTTCACTCTTAAAAGGGAGCACACAAAACCCTACCCACACCGGGACCAAGGGCAAAAGCAGTAATTTGGTAGGAGCCTGGGCCAGACTTACCTTCTGGACTCAGAGAGTCTCTTGGAGAGGTGGGGAATCTTGGGAACAAAGACACTAGTGGCAGGCATGTTGAGAAACATCCAAATATGTGAACACTGCTGGATCATTAGCACCAAGACCTGGCCCCACCCAAACCCTGTAGGTTCCAATGCTGGGATGCCTCAGGCCAAACAACTAACCTGGTATGGACCCATCAGCAGACAGGCTGCCTAAAGACTTCCTGAGCCCAGAGTCACCTCTAGGCATGCGCCTAGACACAGCCCTACCCACTAGAGGGCCAAGACCCACCTCCACACAATAGCGAGTAGGCACTGGTCCTGCCCTCCAGGAAGCTTGCACTAGCCTCTAGACCAGCCTCACTCACTAGGGGGCAGATGCCAGAACCAGGAAAACCAGTATCCCACAGCCTGTGGAATAAGACCGCCAACAGCAAGCCAGACCCTACACTGTGGCCAGCTGGGCCCTGGCCCTGCCCACTAGTAGGCCAACACAATTTTCAGGACACCTTGCACCACATACATAACTGTGTCAGGAACTAGCCTTCCCTCACCAACAATCTAAAATGAGCTATGGGATCCATGGGCCATGCAGCCAGGCTCCAAGAAACAACTCTGCCTGCTAGTAGTCCTGCACTAACCCCAGGATCTGGCTTCACATGCCAGT
Organism: Pseudorca crassidens; assembly: GCF_039906515.1. Classification (NCBI taxonomy): domain Eukaryota; kingdom Metazoa; phylum Chordata; class Mammalia; order Artiodactyla; family Delphinidae; genus Pseudorca; species Pseudorca crassidens. The sequence continues at coordinate 155,409,165 of NC_090297.1, forward strand.
GTGTGGGCAAAAGCCCCTGCACAACCTAGACTCCACCCACCAGTGAGCCAGCACTAGCCCCGGGGTGCCTTAGGGTTCTGCAACCAGCCGCCTCATGACAAGGCACCATTAAACAGCAGCCAGCAACATCCACACAAGGTAGGACCTTCCAGCCAACTGGCCTAGGGGCCAGTAAAGCCTACCAGACCACCCATATAAGTCAGACCACCACAACAGAAGAACCCATACAGCCCTCTTTGGGGGAAGCCCTAGAGCATACAGCTGGGGTGACAAGAGGGAAGTGCACTGCTGTGACACATAGGATGTCTCCTAGAGAAGGCCACTTCTCCAAGGTTGAGAAACAGAAATAACCTAAAACATAAAAATACAAATAGGGACTTAGACAAAATGAGGCAGCAGAGGAATATGTTCCAGACAAAGGAACAAGATAAAACCCCAGAAGAACTAAGTGAAGTGAAGACAGGCAATCTACCTGAGAAAGACTTGAGAGTCATGATTGTAAGATGAGCAAAAAACTAGGGAGGAGAATGGATGCACAGAGCAAGGAGTCAGAATTTTTAACAAAGAGTTATAAAATTTAAAGAAGAGCCAAACAGAGATGAAGAATACAATAACTGAAATGAAAAATATGCTAGAAGGAATCAATAGTAGACTAAATGATATAAAAGCACAGATCAGTAACCTGGAAGACAGAGTAGTTGAAATCACTGCCATTGAACAGAAAAAAAGAATTAAGAATGAAAACAAACAAGGACAGTTTAAGAGACCTCTGGGACAACATCAAGCACACTTATATTCACATTATAGGGGTCTCAGAGGGAGAAGAGAGAAAGGGCACTAGAAAACATTTGAAGAGATAATAGCTGAAAACCTCCCCAACATGGGAAAGGAAACAGTCACCCAAGTACAGGAAGTGTATAGAGTCCCATACAGAATTCATCCAAAAAGGAACACACAAAGACACATTGTAATCAAAATGACAAAAATTAAAGATAAAGAGAGCATATTAAAGGTAACAAGAGAAAAGCAACAAATAACATAATAGGGAACTCACATAAAGCTATGTGCTGATTTTTCAACAGAAACTCTGCAGGCCAGGAGGGAGTTGTATGATATATTTAATGTGGTGAAAGGAAAAAAACTATAACCAAGAATACTCTACCAAGCAAGGCTCTCATTCAGATTTGAGGGAGAAATCAAAGCATTACAAACAAGCAGAAGCTAAAAGAATTCAGCACCACCAAACTGGCATTACAACAAATGTTAAAGGAACTTCTCTAGGTGAAAAAGAAAAGGCCACAACTAGAAACAATTAAATTACAAAATGAAAGAGCTCACTGACAAAGGCAAACATACAGGAAAAGTAACAAATCATCCACAAACAAAACTAGTAAGGAAGTTAACAGATGAAAGTAGTAAAATCATCTGTAACCACAATAAGCAGTTAAGGGATACAGAAAACAATTAGAGGTAAAATATGATATTAAAAACAGAAATCGTGAGGGGAAGAGAGTACAAATGCAGGCTTTTAAAAATGCATTTGAAATTAAGAGATCAGCAACTTAAAACAATAATTCATATATATATAATATAATATATGTATATACACACACACACACACACATATATATATATATATATATATATAGAGAGAGAGAGAGAGAGAGAGAGAGAGGGAGAGGGAGAGAGAGGGAGAAAGAGGGAGACTGCTATATAAAAACCTCACAGTAACTGCAAACCAAAAAATCTATAACAGGTATATACACAAAAAAGAAAAATGAATCCAAACGTAACACTAAGATAGTCATCACATAATAAGAGAAGAAAAAAAGGGGGAGGGAATACCAATAATTACCATAAATGTAAATTAAATAAATGTTCCAACCAAAAGACATAGAGTGGTTGAATGAAGAAAAAAGACCCATATATATGCTGCCTCCAAAAGACTTACTTCAGAACTAGAGATACATACAGACTGAAAGTGAGGCTATGAAAAAGGTATTCCACACAAGTGGAAATGAAAAGAAAGCCAGAGTAGCAATATTTATTTTGAATAAAATAGACTTTAAAATAAAGACTGTTACAAGAGACAAATAAGGATACTATATAATGATCAAGTGATCAATGAAAGAAGGAGATATAAAAATTGTAAATATGTATGCACCCAACATGGGAGCATCTCAATATATAAGGCAAAAATTAACAGACATAAAAGGATAAATCAACGGTAAAGCTTATTGTTTTAGGGGACTTTAACACCCCACTTACAACAATGGACTGGAAATCCAGGAGGAAAATCAATAAGGAAATACAGGCTGTAAATGACACATTAGACCAAATGAACTTAATTGATATATAGAGAGATTTCCACCCAAAAGCAGAGAATACACATTGTTTTCAAGTGCACATGGAACATTCTCTAGAGTAGATTAAATGCTAGGCCACAAAACAAGCCTTAGAAAATTGAAATTATATCAATCATATTTTCTGACCAAAATACTAGGAGACTAAAAATCAACCACAAGGAAAAAAAGGCAGAAAACACAAACGTGTGGAGGCTAAACAATGTGCTACTAATCAACCAAGGAATCACTGGAGAAATCAAAGAGGAACTCAAAAAATACCTAGAGACAAATGGAAACGAAAACACGATGATCTAAAACCTATGGGACATAGCAAAGGCAGTTCTAAAAGGGAATTTTAGATCAATACAGTCTTACATCAGGTAACAAGAAAAATCTCAAACAACTTAACCTTACACCTAAAGCAAGCAGAGAAAGGAGAACAAACATAACCCAAAGTTAGTAGAAGGAAAGAAATAAAGATCAGAGCAGAAATAAATGAAATAGAGACGAAGAAAACAATAGAAAAGATCAATGAAACTAAAAGCTTTAGTTCTTTAACCAGATAAACAAAATTGATAATCCTTTAGCCAGACTCAACAAGAAAAAATAGAAGAGGGTGCAAATCAATAAAATCAGAAATAAAAAAGAAGTTACAAGTGACATCACAGAAATATAAAGGATCATGAGACTACTATGAGTAACTATATGCCAATAAAATGGACAACCAAGAAGAAATGGACAAATTCTTAAAAAGGGACAATCTCTTAAGATTGAACCAGGAAGAAATAGAAAATATTAACTGACAAATTACCAGTACTAAAATTGAATCAGTAATTTAAAAATTTTCAACAAGCAGAAGTCCAGGACCAGATGGCTTCACAGGTGAATTCTACAAAACATTTAAAGAAGAGTTAACACCTATCCTTATGAAAGTATTCCAAAAAATTGCAGAGGAGAGAACACTTCCAAACTCATTCTATGAAGCCAGCATAACCCTGATAGCAAAACCAGACAAAGATATCGCAAAAAAAGGAAAATTACAGGCCAATATCACTGACGAACATAGATGCAAAAGTCCTTAACAAAATACTAGCAAACTCAATCCAACAACACATTAAAATGGTCATACAACATGGTCAAGTGGGATTTATACCAAAGATGTAAGGATTTTTCAATATCTGCAAATCAGTCAATGAGATACATCACATTAACAAATTGAAGAATTAAAACCGTATGGTCATCTCTATAGCTGCAGGAAAAGCTTCTGACAAAATTCAACAGCATCTATGATAAAAACTTTCCAGAAAGTGGGCATAGAAGGAATGCACCTCAACATAATAAAGGTCATATATGACAACCCATACCTAACATCATACTCAATGGTGAAAATCTGAAAGCATTTCTTCTAAGGTCAGGTACAAGACGAGGATGCCTGCTTCCACCACTTTTACTCAACATAATTTTGGAAGTCCTAGCCACAGCAAGCAGACAAGAAAAAGAAATAAAAGGAATCCAAATTTGAAAGGAAGAAGTTAAACTGTCACTGTTTGCAGATGACATGATACTATACATTGAAAAGCCTAAAGATGCCACCAAAACTACTAGAGCTCATCAATGAATTCAATAAAGTTGCACGATACAAAATCAATATACAGAAATCTCTTCCATTTCTATACACCAACAATGAAATAGGAGAAAGAGAAATTAGGGAAACAATCCCATTTATCATCACATCCAAAAGAATAAAATACATAGGAATAAACCTATCTAAGGAGGAAAAAGACTTGTACTCTGAAAACTAGAAGATGCTGATGAAAGAAACTGAAGACAACACAAACAGGTGGAATGATATATGGTGGTATTCTTGAAGTGGGAGAATCGATATTGTTAAAATGACCATACTACCCAAGGCAATCTACAAATTCAAGGCAATCCCTATCAAGTTACCAATGGGATTTTTCACAGAACTAGAAAAATAATTTTAAAATTTGTATGGAAACACAAAAGACCTCAGATAGCCAAAAATCTTGAGAAAGCAGAATGGAAATGGAGGAATCATGTTCCCTGACTTCAGAATCTACTATAAAGCTACAGTATTCAAGAGTATGGTACTGACACAAAAACAGACACACAGATCAATGGAACAGGATAGAAAGCCCAGAAATAAACCCATGCAGCTATGGTCAATTAATCTATGAAAAAGGAGGCAAGAACAAACAATGGAAAAAAGTCTCTTGAATATGTGGTGCTGGGAAAACTGGGAAGCTAGATGCAAAAGAATGAAATTAGAACATTAGCTAACACCATATACAAAAATAAACTAAAACTGGATTAAAGACCTAAATGTAAGTTTGGATACTATAAAATTCCTGGAGGAAAACACAGAACACTCTTTGACATAAAGCAGCAATATTTTTTTTGATCCATCTCCTCGAGTAATGGAAATAAAAGCAAAAATAAACAAACGGAATCTAATTAAACTTAAAAGCTTTTGCACAGCCAAGAAACCATACACAAAATGAAAAGAGAACCTATGGAATGGGAGAAAATATCTGTAAATGATGCAACTGGCAAGGGATTAATTTCCAAAATATACAAATAGCTCATATAGCTCAATATTAAAAAATAGAACAATCCAATCAAAAAATGGGCAGAAGACCTAAATAGACATTTCTCTAAAGAGGACATACAGACGGCCAGCAGGCACATGTAAAGATGTTCAACATCTCTAGTTATTAGAGAAATGCAAATCAAAACTACAATGATGATCAAACTACAATGATCAAAATTACCTCACACCAGTCACAATGGCTAACATCAAAAGTCTACAAACAAATGCTAGAGGGGGGTTGTAGATAAGGGAATCCTCCTACACTCTTTGGGGGAATGTAAACTGGTGCATCCACTATGGAGAACAGTATGGAGGTTCCTTAAAATAACTAAAAATAGAGCTACCATATGATCCAGCAATCTGACTCCTGGGGATATATCCGGAAAAGATGAAAACCCTAATTTGAAAAGATACAAGCACTCTAATGTTCATAGAAGTACTATTTACAACAGCCAAGACATGGAGCAACCTAAGTGTCCATTGACAGATAAATAAATGGATAAAGAATAGGTGGTATTTATACAATGGAATATTAGTCATAAAAATGAATAAAATGTCATTTGCAGTAACTTGGATGGAACTAGAGATTATCCCAATAAGTTAGACAGAGAAAGACAAATATCATAGGATATCTCTTATACATGGAATCTAAAAAAATGATACAAATGAACTTATTTACAAAACAGGAAAAGACTCACAGACATAGAAAATAAACTTATGGTTACCAAAGGGGAAGGCAGGGGGAGGAAGGGATAAATTAGGTGTTTGGGCTAACAGATGCACATTACTATATATAAAATTGATAAACAACAAGGACCTACTGTATTGCACAGGGAACTATATTTGATATCTTGTAATAATCTATAATGAAAACGAATCTGCAGAAGAATATATATATATATATATATATAACTCAATCACTTTGCTGTATACCTGAAACTAACTCAACATTGTAAATCAACTATACTTCAATTTAAAAAAAAGTACACAGATCATAGGTATAGGATACCCACTTACTAACCTTGAAGCATCTGCCAGCGAGACATGAACCAGGTGGAATACCCCCCTGGAAATGAATCACTGATTTGAGCCATTTATGTGATCGCTGGTTACCTTGCTAATACTGGCACTAGAGGGTGCCATTTTGGAATTATCCATCTGTTAGCACCAGTGGGCATGCCTCACTAAGAGCCCTGCTGGATTAGCAATAGCCTCATCTACCAGTGCCCTTTGGCAGCTGCTCCCAGCAGCTAACCTGGGATCCAGACTCATCCACCAGTGCCACACAGCAGCCAGGATTCCACCACAACAGTAGGGTGCATGCAGCACACATAGGGGAGACCCCTTGAACTCCTGGATCTAGTGGCCAGGCAGAATTGTACTTCTGAGTCCCAGGAGACATCACCTAAATAAGGCCACTCCTTCAAGACTGGGAGAGATAGCTGATATACCTATTAGTTAGAAACAAACAAAGAAAACTAGGCAAAATAAAGAGATACTGGAGTATGTCCCAATTGAAAGAGCAAGATAAAGATGCTCACTGAACCTGGAAGTAGAATAAATACACACAGTGAGAAGTTCAACAAAGAGACAGAAAATATTAAAAAGTACCAAATAGAAGTTATGACATAATTAAAAATACACTAGATGGGATCAACAGCAGACTGCATGATGTAGAAGAATTTGGTAAGCTGAAAGACAAAACATGGAACTAACATAGACAAGAGTAGAAAAATGAAAAAAGAATTTTAAAAAGTGAAGAAATCTTAATAGAGCTTTGGAACAACATCAAATGAAATATATGCATTATAGGGGTCCTAGAATGAGAAGAGAGAAAGAGCCAGAAAAATTATTTGAAGAAACAGTAGCTGAAAACTTCCCTAATCTGGGAAAAGAAATAGACATCCAGGTCCAGGAAGCCCAGAGAGTTCCAAATAAGATGAACTCAAAGAGACACACATTAAGACACATTATAATTAAAATTGTAAAGTTTAAGGATAAAAAGAGTATCCTAAAAGCAGCAAGAGAATAACAACTTGTTACATATGAAAAGAAACCACATAAGGCTATCACAGATTTTTCAGCAGAAACTACAGGTCAGAAGGGGGTGGATGACATATTCAGAGTGCTTAAGGGAAAATACTTCCAACCAAGAATATCACACAGAATTGAAAAAGAAGTCAAGATTTTCCCAGATAGACAAAAACAAAAGGAGTTCATCACCACTAAACCATCCCTACAAGAAATATTATAAAGACTTATTTAAGGTGAAAAGAAACATATAAAACATATGATAAACATATAATAAGAAACATATGAAAATAAAAATTTCACCGGTATAGATAAATATATACAACAGGAAGTGGATCAAGCATTTATAAAGCAAGCATAGTGGTTAAAAGACAAGTAAAAATAACTAAAATTATAATAATTAATTAAAGGATGCATAAAATAAATAATGTAAAATGTGTTATCATGAGTAAAATGTTTGTCCAGGGTAGGGGGGTGGGAGAGTAAAAAGATAAAAGTTTGGAATGTGTTCACATTTAAGTTGCTACCAACTTAAAACAGTCTACCATTTAAACAGGCTGTCATATGTGAAGCTCATAATAACCATAAGAAAAAAACTTGTAGTAAATACACAAAAGAAAATGAGAGAAAGAATCTCAACATAATACTAAAGAAAATCAACAAAACACAAGGGAAGAGATAAAGAGGAAAAGAAAAGAACTGAGAGTAACTATAAGAACAGCCAGTAAACAATAAACAAAATGGCAAAATACATGATTATCACTACTTACTTTAATGTAAATGGACTAAATTCAATAATCAAAAGACACAGACTAGCTGAATGGATTAAAACACAAGACCCATCTATATGATGCCTACAAGAGACTCACTTCAGAAGAAAGGACACACATGGACTTACAGTGAAGGGATGGAAAAAGATATTCCATGCATATGGAAATGAAAAGAAAGCAAGAGTAGCTATACTCATATCAGACAAAATAGGCTTTAAACAAAAACTATAATAAAAGACAAAGAAGAACATTACATAATGATAAATAGGTCAATTCAGCAAGAAGATATAACCTTTATAAACGTATATGAACCCAACAGAGGAGCGCCAAGATATATAAAGCAAATATTAATGGACTTAAGTTGAAAAATTGAAAGCAATACAACAATAGTAGGGGACTTTAACACCCTACTTAAATCAATGCATAGATCATCTAGACAAAATAAGGAAACAGTGGATGTAAATGACACATTTACATCATATACTTAAGAGATATATACATTCTGATACATATGTTTCATCTCAAAGCAACAGAATACATATTCTTCTCAAGTGCATACGGAACAATATCCAGGATAGATCACATGTTAGATTGCAAAGCAAGTCTCAAGTAATTCAAGAAGATTGAAATTATGTCAAGTATTTTCTTTTACCATAATTGTATGAAACTAGAAAACCATCACAAGGAAATAAAGAGAAAAAACAAAAAATGGTGATTAAATAAAATCTATAATTAAATCTAATTAAATAAAATTGATACCAAAGTATCAATGGATAATCAAAGAAATCAAAAGAAGAAAAAAAAACCTAAAGAGAAATGAGAACATAAATATGACATAGCAAAGTCTATGGGATGCAGAAAATCAGTTCAAAGAGAGAATTTCATAGCAATACATTCCTACCTCATAACAATAATATCTCAAATAAACAATCTGACTTTACACCTAAAGGAACTATAAAAAGAACAAAGGTAAAATTAGTAGAATACATGAAATAATAAAGATCAGAGTGGAAATAAGTGAAGTAGAGATTAAAAAAAACCCATAGAAAACACCAATGAAACAAGGAGCTGGTTTTTGAAAAGATAAAATCAACAAAGCAGCTAGACTAACCACGAAAAAAAGAGAGAGGACTCAAACAAATAAAACCAGAGATTAAAAAGGAGAATTTAAAACTGATACCACAGAAAAATAAAGAATCATAAGGACTGCTACAAACAAGTATATGTAAACAAATTGGACAGTCTAGAAGAAATGGATAAATTTTTAGAAATATACAATCTTCTAAGACTGAATCATGAAGAAATAGAAAATCTTAATAGACTGATTACTAGTAGGGAAATTAAAACAGTAATTTAAAAATCTCCCAACAAACAAAAGCCCATGACCAGTAGATTTTACTGGTGAATTCTACAAAACATTCAAAAATTTAATATCGATCCTTCTTAAATTCTTCCAAAAAATTGAAGAGAAAGGAAACCTTCCAAACACATTTCATAAAGCTGGCATTACCCTGATACCAAAATCAGTCAAGGTCATCACAAGAAAGAAAGTTACAATCCAAAATCCTTGGTGAACATAGAAAATCATATGATCATCCTGATAGTTGCAGAAAAACATTTGACAAAATTCAACATCAATTTATGCAAAAATGCTCAAGTAAGGGCATATTGAGGGAATGTACCTCAACATAATAAAGGTCATATATGACAAACCCACAATTAACATCATACTGAACAGAGAAAAGCTCAAAACTTTTCCTCTAAGATCAGGAACAAGACAAGGATGTCTACTCTTGCCACTTTTATTCAACATTGTATTGAAGTCCTAGCCACAGCAGTTAGGCAAGAAAAATAAATAAAAGGCATCCAAATTGGATAGGAAGAAGTAAAACTGTCACTGTTTTCAGTTTACATGATACTATACATAGAAAATCCTAAGACTACACCAAAAAACTATTAGAACTAATAAATGAATTCTGTAAAGTTTCAGGATAAAGAATTAATATACAGAAATCTGTTGTGTTTCTATACACTACTAACAAACTATCAGAAAGATAAATGAAGAAAACAATCCCATTTTCAATTGCATCAAAAAAATTAAAATACGTAGGAATAAATTTAACCAAGGAAGTGAAATACCTGTACACTGAGAACTATAAGACACTGAGGAAAGAAACTGAAGACACAAATAAATGGAAAGATATTCCATGCTCATGAATTGGAAGAATTAATATTGTTAAAATGCCCCTAATAGCCAAAGCAATCTACAGATTCAATGAAATCCTTATAAAAATTCCAAAGACATATTTTGTAGAACTAGAATAAATACTTCTAAAATTTGTATGGAATCACAAAGGATCCCAAATAGCAAAAACAAGCTTGAGAACAATGAACAAAACCTAAGGTATCGAGCGTCCTAATTTCAAACTATACCACAAAGCCATATTAATCAAAACAGTATGGTATTGACACAAAAACAGACACACAGATCAATGGAACAGAATTGACACTCCATAAATAAATCCACAAACATATGGTCAATTAATTTACTACCAAGGAGCCAAACACATAAAAGAAAGAAATGACATTATTTTGGTGTCATGAAATGTAATTAAATGGTGTTGGAGAAACTAGACAGCCACATGTGAAAGAGCAAAACTAGATTACTATCTTATATCATCCATAAAAACTAATTCAAAATGGATTAAAGACTTGAGTGTAAGACCAGAAATCATAAAATTCCTAGAAGAAAACATAGGTGGTAAACTCACTGACATAGATCTCAGTGATGTTTTGGTGGACCTGACCCCAAAGGTAAGGGACACAAAAGCAAAAATAAACAAATGGGACTAGATCAAACTAAAAATCTTTTGCTCAGTGAAGGAAACCATCATCAAAATGAAAAGGCAACCTACTGAATGGGAGAAGATATTTGCAAATCATATATCTGGTAAGTGTTAATATTCAAAATATATAAAGGATTCAATAACAAAAAATCTGATTAAAAATGGGTAGATGATCTGAATAGTCATTTTTCCAAGAAGACATACAGATGTCCACAACAGGTACTTGAAAAAGATGCTCAACATCACCAATCATCAGGGAAATGTAAATCAAAAACACAATGAGATATCACCTCACACCTGTCAGAATGGCTATTAGCAAAAAGATAATAACTAACAAATGTTGGCAAGGTTGTGGAGAAAAGGAAACCATTGTGCACTGTTGGTGTTAACTGATGCAGACACTATGAAAAAGATTATGGAAGTTCCTCAAAAAATTAAAAATAGGGCTTCCCTGGTGGCACAGTGGTTGAGAGTCCGCCTGCCGATGCAGGGGACACGGGTTCGTGCCCCGGTCCGGGAAGATCCCACATGCCGCGGAGCGGCTGGGCCCGTGAGCTATGGCTGCTGAGCCTGCGCGTCTGGAGCCTGTGCTCCGCAACGGGAGAGGCCACAACAGTGAGAGGCCCGTGTACCGCAAAAAAAAACCCATAAAAATAAAAATAAAAAATGGAACTACCATATGATTCAGCAATTCCCCTTGTGGGAATTTATCCAAAGGAAACAAAAACACTAACTCAGAAAGATATTTGCACCCCAATGTTCATTGCAGCATCATTTACAATAGCCAGGATATGGAAGCAACCTAACTGTCCATCGTTGAATGAATGTAAAAGGAAAATTTGGTATGTATATGTAAATATATACTGGTGTTGGATTATGCAACCCCTTTCCCTCAGAAGTCCCTGAAGATCATGCAATCCTCTCCCCGTCTCTAAATGGATCACCAGAACCCGCTCCCATACCAAAGCATTAGTCTTTTCTTCCAACTTGCCACAAAATTCTCTTTCAACAAATTATTGATCTAGAACTTCAAATGATCCCTAGAGTTCTTCAAACAACCACTTGACCACCAAATAAGCACAACATAGAAACCTGGCATGGGTTTCTCTTTTATATTTAAATATCTTCAGATAATTTATGAAGTTAAAATTAGACCTAGCTTTATAATAACTACTTATCTCTTCATGAGCAGTTCTAAAATGGTATGATTAAATTAATCATGCAACCACAAAAGTAGATGTCAGCTACATTCTTGATCGTATTTAACTAGAATCATCTCCCAGATTGATTCATTTTCTGTGTGCAAAATCTGTTATATCTTCAGAACAATCATCAATGCTTCTTAAAATCCAGCACAGAATTTTTCACTCCATACCAACCAACCAAAAACTAATTTTTCAGCCTGTCATAAATATAACTGAAAATCATGAATGTTCTTTCCCAGATATAATTGATTTTATCTTTTTATATACCTTCTAATGAAGCTTTACAACTTCCTTATACAGTTGAACAAGCAAATAAAATCAGTTTTTCATATACATTATAGCTAAAATGATATTTCTTATATAAATTATAAACGAGTGTTTCTTACTAGCATATTATACCTGTATATTTTCCCTGCTTCTCAGACTATTACTGAAGTACACTTTCAGTCTTAATTTGCAAAAGAACTACTCTTTTGTATCTACTTCACCTTTTGAGAAATGATATTCTTTGCAAATCAGTAGTTCCCTGGTTTTCTGTGACTGTACCAGTGTTTTCTTAGCACTGGAGTCTTTTGTCTGGTGCTACAGTTCGTAAAGTCAGGAATGGCACTGAGCTGAGGCTGAAAGGTAAAACTGTCAAGACCGTGGCTTCCTTTCTCAATAATTATCTCCTTTTTTCACCTAGTAATAATTTGATGCTGGCAGTAGCTGCTTCATCTTTACTTACTTGTTTTATTCCTGTTTAACTTGATAGAATAAGTATTTTAAAAGATCATATACCAAGTGATCAGGGGATGTACACAGACATTTTTTACAGAATTAGAAGTATATTTTCTGGTGGCACGGCCTTATAAAGTTAGCTCAAAATGAGTAAAAATAAAAACTTTGCATCTCCATGTACTATTATTTCTAAATCATTCTAAGGTGGTAATCACCAGAAGCAGGAGTAAAAGCCGTAACAATTTTTTTTTTAAATTGAAGGAATAGTGTCTGTGTAGTTAGTGTATTGCCATCTTTCTCTATTATGTCATTCTGTCACTGTAATCCCAATTTTTATGTTATTTTCTTTTGTTTTTTTCAGCATATTCTCTAAACAAAATAATCTCACTTTTATTTCAGTGATGTGAAATATTTGCCACACATGAAGGCTTTTACATGATATTTCTTTAAAGTCATTAAATTCCTCACAATTCAGAATATGTTCTAGGCAATGAAGAAGTGTGCTGGTAGAAACTGTTCTCAAATTGTGGACATTGGTTTTGCGTTGCAGAATACAGAAAATGTCCACCACAATAAATGAGTCCATGGCTGCAATAAGGGTATTAAAAACATAATGTAGGCATGATAAAAAATTGGAATTACAAATAACATTGTTTTCAAACCTCATGCAAAAATGGAGTTAAGGCAAAATTATAAATTAATGAGATTTAGTTCTATGTGTTTTCAGAAGCGAAATTTCATTATTTCATAATCACTTGCTATAAATTATATGTATAATTATTTATGGACATGTATACTGCTCATCCATTCTAACAGTCGCTAATCACCTGAATCAAATGTTATAAAATAGGACATTATATATTGAAAAAATTTTAAAGTAAACTAAATAAAATTTAGTTAAATATACATTGACTACCATAAAATCTGTATAAATGGGAAAAACATAGTTAAAATGTAATTATAACTTTTCAGGTTTGCTTGCTTGTCATGTTAGCCCTGAAAAAACATATTTCTTAAAACCACAAAGAAAATACTTTTATCGATGGGAAAATTATTTATTTACCTGGATCTTCTATGGTTAAGTTCTTTATTAACCATTGAACAATGTCTGACCCTGAAAAAAGAGAAAAAGAAACACACATATATATACATATATATGAACATCTATTTATATATGTTAACCTTAAGAACTCAACATTTAGCACTCATAAGAGTAGGAATGTTTCTAGTTGTTACAATAACAGATTAAAGATCAGCCACATATGAAGTATTGAAAACAGAGCGTGAATACATTGTTTTTCTTCAGTGAGCCAAGGTGCAAACTAGTCAATTATTAAATATGAAATGTTTAAACATAAAGATTTAATATATTAGTAGTGGATAAAGTGATTCATTGATTTATTCATTTAATGAATGTTTATTGAGTGCCCACTATGTTTCAAGCATAATTCTTAGCATGGCATAACCAATACTTTATAAGATGATACCTGTCTCATTTCTGGTTTTCCCCATCCAGTCCCTGTATCTACTCTCAAGCCAACCCAAATTGGTTGTCATTTTTGGCAACAAATTTGTGTTGTTATAGTATTGTGTCTTTATAATACTATTTTCTTTGACTGAAAGGTCTTTCCACTATTTTCAAGACACTCAAGATTCATTTACACAAGAGAACTTCCCTTGACCCTCACCTTTGGCAATGTGTGTAGAGAGCCGCAGGCTGGTCAAAAGGAAAGCAGGGCAGCCAACATTTCTAGTGGGTTGTGATCCAAGATTGAAAGGATAAGGCCCTGAGCTAGTTCAGTGTACATGTGAATTAGAACAAAATTAGACTTGTTCTAGGACCTTGTGACTAGGTCTGGGGTTGGCAAGTGGGAAAATTAAGAGGACTCAAAGTTTACAGTCCAGGAGCATTAGGAATGAATGGAATGGTGAAAATATGAGCAGAAATGGGAGATTCAGGAAGAGGCGCTGATTTACCTGAGATGTTCATTTCTGTTTAATTTGGCTCTCAGCATAATTCATTTCTACATAAAACTGCAAAAAATATGTAATGTAAATAGTTACATATACTTAGTAAGCTGTATCAGGGCTGCATGAATGAAATTTTCTGTGAACTGAAATTCCATTTCTACCTCTCTTGGAGACTGGGTACAGTTGTAGCCTACCCACCTGAGACCTGGCAAATGAGTGATATTAACAATGGCCAAATAATTCTAGTTGCTTAAAGCAGAATAGTTCAAAATTAATTTCAAAATAAACTTGATCATCAAGCTTGACAATAATGTCCTAAAACTTATGAAAACAGTTACACCCAACATCAATTTCAATATGCATGCATTTAAAAAATATTAACTTCAAGTATTAACTGTTCCTTGACAACTGCCGTTGATTTAACTGCATTTGAGAGGATGACTTCAACTAGATCCTAAGGAAGCTCTGAGGGAAGGAAGGAGGGGAAACCATTCATAAGAACACAGATGTTGCAGAATGTTGTGCTTAACTTATTACTTACAGCCTAAGTTATCTTGAGTCATGGTCTTCCCTTTTATAAAAGGGGAAACTCAGTTTTTCAAATGTGTATGTAGTGTTACTTGACCAATGTAGAATTCCAGGTACCTAAATATTATTAGCTATCTCCAGGTGCCCTGCTTATTTTTCACATTTGAGCATCTATTTGGGGAAAATATATGAGCAGCCACTGGAAAATTTCTACTCTTGAAGAGAGCCAAATATTGGTTCCAGGACTATAATTTTTTCTTAATGTGAAAAGTGATTTTAAAATACCTTCAGAAAAGTGTTATTAAAAAAAAATTTTCTTCTGTCTCCCTCTCTCTTTCTCCCTCTCCCCCCACCCTTTCCCGAACAGAAAGAAATACAAAGCAGTCTAATTTGAAATTACATTTAATTCAGGAAACAAGAAACTTATTTTCCTGGCCTAGTTTTGGGTATTTCTGTCACAGTGGTGGTCTCAGTTCACTGTAAAAGAGCCAATGTGATTACCTGTCAGTATCATTATAGTGGTTTTATTGTTGTGTGATCACCCAATATATGTATGGTTTTAACACATTATGAATTATTTTATTGTCAAATGTACATCCAGTTCACCATATTCATCTATTATGCATCTATGACAGCAAGACCTTAACTCCCAGTTGAGAGAGGCAGAGACAGAGAAAGGGAGAAAAAAAATTCCAGCATCTTATGGAACCAAAAGATTGAAAGAGAAATGCTATCATAGTAATGTTGAAAACTGATTCAAATGGCTTTATGGCCAGGAGGGGTGTGGAAAGGAATTGCCCCTTTCTCCCAATTTCTCAGCTTTATCTTTAATAAATAAGTGGCAGATCTGCTAAAATTTTCGTGTACAAATGTACATATCCAGGACACTTTAGAGTTCCATTTATCTTTTTTTTTTAACATCTTTATTGGAGTATAATTGCTTTACAATGGTGGTTAGTTTCTGCTTTATAACAAAGTGAATCAGTTATACATATACATATGTCCCCATATCTCTTCTCTCTTGCATCTCCTTCCCTCCCACCCTCCCTATCCCAGCACTCTAGGTGGTCACAAAGCACTGAGCTGATCTCCCTGCGCTATGCGGCTGCTTCCCACTAGCTATCTATTTTACATTTGGTAGTGTATATATATGTTCATGCCACTCTCTCACTTTGCCCCAGCTTACCCTTCCCCCTCCCCATATCCTCAACTCCATTCTCTAGTACGTCTGCGTCTTTATTCCCGTCTTGCCCCTAGGTTCTTCATGACCATTTTTTTTCTTAGATTCCATATATATGTGTTAGCATACGGTATTTGTTTTTCTCTTTCTGACTTACTTCACTCTGTATGACAGACTCTAGGTTCATCCACCTCATTACAAAAAACTCAATTTCATTTCTTTTTATGGCTGAGTAATATTCCATTGTATATATGCGCCACATCTTCTTTATCCATTCATCTGTTGATGGTCACTTAGGTTGCTTCCATGTCCTGGCTATTGTAAATAGAGCTGCAATGAACATTGTGGTACATGACTGTTTTTGAATTACGGTGTTCTCAGGGTATATGCCCAGTAGTGGGATTGCTGGGTCGTATGGTAGTTCTATTTTTAGTTTTTTAAGGAACCTCCATACTGTTCTCCATAGTGGCTGTATCAATTTACATTCCCACCAATACTGTAAGAGAGCTCCCTTTTCTCCATACCCTCTCCAGCGTTTATTGTTTGTAGATTTTCTGATGATGGCCATTCTGACTGGTGTGAGATGATATCTCATTGTAGTTTTGATTTGCATTTCTCCAATGATTATGATGTTGAGCATTCTTTCATGTGTTTGTTGCCAATCTGTATATCTTCTTTGGAGAAATGTCTATTTAGGTCTTCTGCCCATTTTTGGATTGGGTTGTTTGTTTTTCTGATATCGAGCTGCATGTGCTCCTTGTAAATTTTGGAGATTAATCCTTTGTCAGTTGCTTCATTTGAAAATATTTTCTCCCATTCTGAGGGTTGTCTTTTCATCTTATTTATGGTCCCCTTTGCTGTGCAAAAGCTTTTAAGTTTCATTAGGTCCCATTTGTTTACTTTTGTTTTTATTTCCATTTCTCTAGGAGGTGAGTCAAAAAGGATCTTGCTGTGATTTATATCATGGAGTTTTCTGCCTGTGTTTTCCTCTAAGAGTTTAATAGTGTCTGGCTTTACATTTAGGTCTTTAATTCATTTTGAGTTTATTTTTGTGTATGGTGTTATGGTGTGTTCTAATTTCATTTATCTTTATACTGAGGACATCGGAGTAACAAGCAGGATGTTTTGTTTGGCTTTGTTTATTTCTTTAAAAAAAATGTGAAACTAGTTAAGAGATGCAACAGTATCTTATACCCTAAGACAGGGATCCCCAAACCCTGGGCCACAGACCAATACCGGTCCATGGCCTGTTAGGAACTGCGCCACACAGCAGGAGGTGAGCAGCGGGAGAGCAAAGCTTCATCGTTATTTACAGCCGCTTCCCATCGCTCGCATTACTGCCTGAGCTCCGCCTCCTGTCAGATCAGCGGTGGCATTAGATTCTCATAGGAGCGCGAACCCTACTGTGAACTGCGCATGCCAGGGATCTAGGTTGTGCACTCATTATGAGAATCTAATGCCTGATGATCTGAGGTAGAGCTGAAGTGGTGGTGCTAGCGCTGGGGAGCGGCTGCAAATACAGATTATCATTAGCAGAGAGGTTTGACTGTACAGAGACCATAATAAATCAGTTGCTTGCAGACTCATGTCAAAACCCTATCTGTGGGACTTCCCTGGTGGTGCAGTGGTTAAGAATCTGCCTGCCAATGCAGGGGACACGTGTTTGAACCCTGGTGTGGGAAGATCTCACGTGCCACGGAGCAACTAAGCCCATGCACCACAACTACTGAGCCTGCGCTCTAGAGAGTCCATGAGCCACAACTACTGAAGCCTGCACGCCTAGAGCCCATGCTCCAGAACAAGAGAAGCCTCCACAATGAGAAGCCCGTGCACCACAATGAAGAGTAGCCCCTGCTCACCACAACTAGAGAAAGCCTGCACACAGCAACGAAGACCCAACATAGCCAAAAAAAAAAAAAAAAAAAACCCTATCAGTGAGTGGCAAGTGACAATTAAGCTGCATCTGGTGGCAGGCTTTATAGTGGCAAGTGACTTGATGTACTTCAATTGTACAGCTGCATCTGGTGGCAGGGTATAAGTCAGAATCCGACACTTACTTTAGTCTGCGTGTGGCCCTCCCATTATTTTATTTACCACTTCTCTCTGCCTCTCTTTCCCTCACTGCACACCTGTCTCAGTCACAGTTTTGGTAAGCCCACAAGCTAACCCTAGCCAAAAAGAGGAAAAAACAAACGTCGTTAGAGAGCTTCTTTGGAAAGGGGAAAGACCCAATGGTGAAAGAGTAGAAGACTCTAAGACTGCCAACAAAAAGAAAGCTGCATTTAAAAGAAAATATCAAGAGTCCTACTTAAATTACAGGTTCACTGCAACAGGTGATTCACATTCTCCAAGCCCACTTTGTATAATATGCAGCAACCGGCTATCCAACAAAGCCATGAAACCTTGAAAACTGCTTCACCACATGGAGACCAAGCACTCTGCATTAAAAGACAAGCCTTTGGAATTTTTCAAGAGAAAAAAACGTGAACAGGAGGAACAGAAGAATTGCTGAAGGCCACCACTTCATCTAAGGTGTCTGCACTGAGAGCATCATTCTTAGTGGCTAATCACATTGCTAAAGCTAAGAAGTCCTTTACTATTGGTGAAGAGTTGATCCTGCCTGCTGCTAAGGACATTTGTCGTGAACTTTTAGGAGAGGTTGCAGTTCAAAAGGTGGCACAATTGGTGCTCTTTCAGCTAGCACCATAACTAAATGAATTAATGAAACAGCAGAGAATATTGAGGCACAATTGTTAGAGAGGATTAATGAGCCACCATGATATGCAATCTAAGTTGATGAGTCTACCGATGTTGACAACAAGGCAACAATGCTTGCTTTTGTGTGATATATTTTTCAGGAGGATGTGCCTGAGGATGTGTTTCATGCACTTTTGTTGCCAACTAACACCACAGGTGCAGAGCTATTCAAGTCTTTGAATGGTTACATATCAGGAAAACTGAATTGGTCATTTTGTGTCGGTATATGCACGGATGGAGCGGCTGCCATGACTGGATAGCTTTCTGGTTTCACTACTCGGGTCAAAGAGGTTGTTTCTGAATGTGAGTCTATGCACTGTGTCATCCATAGAGAAATGTTGGCTAGTCAAAAAATATCACCTGAACTTAACAACATTTCGCAGGATGTGATTAAAATTATCAACCACATTAAGGTACATGCCCTTAACTCACGTCTGTTTGTGCAGCTCTGTGAGGAGATAGACGCAGAGCAACACATCTTCTCTTACACACAGAAGTGAGATGGCTTTCTAAAGGAAGTTCACTGGCCAGAGTTTTTGAGTTACAAGAGCCACTCCAGAGATTTCTTTAGAAACACAGTCACCACTGGCAGCACATTTCAGTGACACAGAATGGGTCACAAAACTTGCTTACTTGTGTGACATATTCAACCTGCTTAACAAACTCAATCTGTCACTTCAGGGGAGAAGAACAACGGTGTTCAAGTCAACAGATAAAGTGGCTGCATTCAATGCAAACTGGAATTATGGGGGTGACAAGAGAACATTGGGATTTTTGACGTGTTTCAAACATTAGCAAAGATTTTGAAAGAGGCTGAGCCAGGGCCTTCTTTCTCCCAGCTGGTGCATGATCACCTATCTCAGCTTTCAGAAGAGTTTGAGCATTACTTCCTAACCACAAAAGACCCCCGAACTGGGAAGGAATGGATACACAACCCATTTGTGAATAAGCCAGGTGAAATCGACTTTGTCTGTGCTAGAAGAGGATCAACTGCTTGAGATCACAAATGACGGTGGCCTTAAAAGTATGTTTGAGACAACTTCAAATCTCCATACGTTCTGGATTAAAGTCAAGGTGGAATATCCAGAGATTGCCACAAAAGCACTGAAAAGCCTGCTTCCATTCCCAACGCCCTATCTCTGTGAAGCAGGGTTTTCTGCAGTGACAGCGACCAAAATGAAGTTGGGGAGTAGACTGAACATAAGCAACACACTTTGAGTGTCACTGTCTCCCATCACCCCCAGGTGGGACTATCTAGTTGCAGGAAAACAAGCTCAGGGCTCCCACTGATTCTGCATTATGGTGAGTTGTATAATTATTTCATTATATATTACAATGTAATAATAATAGAAATAAAGTGCACAATAAATGTAATGCTCTTGAATCGTCCCGAAACCATCCCCCTGCACCCTGGTCCATGGAAAAACTGTCTTCCATGAAACCGGTCCCTGATGCCAGAAAGGTTGGGGACCACGGCCCTAAGAGGTAAATTTGTCTCTGTGATTGCAACTTCTGGAAAGTTTAGCCCTGATCAGTGCCCATACTCTTGTCTTGAAATCTTAGAGGCATCTAACACTTTTAGAGTTACAAAATTATGTGTTCTCTCTACTTAGCAGGAGCAGTGGAAGCTTTATTATTGTATAATCCCATAATCTATGATTTGCAATGAAAACAAGCAAAACAAGCAAAGCAAAAATGTTCCTTACGTACTGCTCATAGTTCTGCACATGCCATATTGTTTCTTATTTCCATGACTTTGCTCACGCTATTCTGTCTCTGCCTCTTTTTCCTTTGGTTAATCCCAACTGATTTCATAAAGTTCAGTTCATATATTAACTACTCCAAGAAGTCTACTCTGCTCATCCCTATCTCACCTTGCCAGGTAAAGTCTTTCTCCGCTAAGACCTATTAATATCCTCATCATTCATTACACTTGTCAATGGTTTTATTACCTTTTGTTAATTTTTGTCTGTCTTTCCCATTGCATCATGAGTTCCTTGGAGGTAAGGGTGTGTGTTATTCATCTTTGGATCTCAAGCACCCAGACCAGTGCCTGGCATATAAAAGGTGATGAGTAAATGTTAAAAGACTAGATGAACAAACAGCAAGATTCCCCTCCTCATATGCTACTCTAAGAGAATTTACAAAACGATGGCATTGGTCATACAAAGAACATTTGACTGGCCTGTAATTTTCAGCTACCGTAATCACCCTTCACGGTGATAATTTTCCCTTTTCAAGGCTATCAATTCACCACTCCATCCATAATTAAAGCAAAGGAATCAAAGACATTTAGACATCAATATTATTTCCTCACCCATGCCATGGACCTGAGTAGTAAAGGGGCTTCCCCAAGTCTGGTCTGATGCCGAGTGACAAGGCTTGGACTATGCTCCGGGCAGAGCCTACTATACTTCCATTGCAGGCCATATACCCTCTACAAGTTAGAGCACATCCTCACCTACAAGTGACAACTATAGCTATCCACACTCTGAACCTGAAACTGAGGTTCACCAAAAGAAAAATATTGTGAAATGTTTGCAAATATGATATATGAGGACTTTGTAAGCAACCAAAATGTTACAATTTTGATTTGTATCTTTAACAAAAAACCTTCTTTTTGTAATTTCTGTTAGAGCTTTTAATGAAAACATTTAGCTCTTAATCACAATGGAAGGGTTCCAAATATTCCTGAGGCAAAGACATTGACCTTTGTAATATTTCTCTTTCAGGAAAATGAGTAGTAGGCTCTTTGCACTGCCTAAATACTTTGCTGAACCCTCAGAACCACATAGACATGGTCCTGGCAATATGAATGTATTTTATTTAACAAATACCATAAATAGTCCCTGTTTTTTATGGGTTAAGTATTCTCAGGATCTCTCACTAAATATAACATCCTGTATATCTGGAAAATATTTTTCCAACATTATTCTTGGTTCCTTGAAATAGGAACAATAAATGTTTATCATCATCATCATTAAATAGTATATAATGCACATTTATTGAGTTTCTATGAAAATCTTGCTGTAGACCTATAGTTTTAGGGACAAGTAGGAAAGAATGTGGAGTGAAGCAGATTTACTCTTCTGTGAGTCCTTTGAGGGAAGAAATGATGTCTTACTAATCACATTTCCCTCATTCTCTTCAAAGTGCTCTAACACAGATCACTATTAAACATTTACTGTAGGTATAGCTTCAATGTTTATAGACATGTACTTTATGCACAAAGGACCCCAAACACTGAAAAATCAGCCCTAACAGTCATTCCCATCCAACATTTTTTTTTTTTTTTTTTGCTGTATGTGGGCCTCTCACTGCTGTGGCCTCTCCCATTGCGGAGCACAGGCTCTGTGCTCCGTGCACCATGGCTCACGGGCCCAGCCGCTCTGCGGCATGTGGGATCTTCCCGGACCGGGGCACGAACCCATGTCCTCTGCATCAGCAGGCGGACTCTCAACCACTGCGCCACCAGGGAAGCCCCCATCCAACATTTAATGACACCCTTGTGTATCGCTGTCATAATTTTTAAAATTCTTGGTGCAAAAATAATTTAATTCAGTTTAATTTTTACTGCAGTATTTCTTTAAGATTTAAAAAAATAAAGGTTTTTTTTTGTAAGCTGATATATTACCCATTTGTAAAGCTGAAAGAATGAACTGAATCTTTCCTTAATCTTTAGAATAAGTAATTGCTAATATCTAAAAACAACGTTTTGTTTCTGATGATTACTTGTGTTCCTGCTTGCTGACGTATCCTGTCCCATCTTAAATGCAACTGCACAACCATCGTCAGGTCTGAGGATCCAATAGGGCATCCAAAGTCTAAATCCTGTAATAGATTATTTCTAACACTCTGTTACTGAGACATCCTTTGGCTTCCCTAGGGTGTGTGCTCTCTCTCCCTTAAGAGTAATAAACTCAATTTGTTCAATCATAGGTGTGTTCCTGGTGGTCTTTGGCTGGAGGGCATTGATTCTTTTTTTTAACTGACATATAACATTATATTAGTTTCAGGTGTACAACATAATGATTCAGTATTTGTATATACCATGAAATGATCACCACAATAAGTCCAATTAACAACCATCACCTCATATAGCTGCAAAGTTGTTTTTTTTTTCTTGTGGCAAGGATCTTTACAATCTACTCTCTTAGCAACTTTTAATTATACAATACAGTATTATTAACTATATTCAATATATTGTACATTACATCCCCTGGGCTTACTTCTTTTATAACTGAAGTCTGTACCTTTCACCCACTTCACACCATTTCTCCCACCCTCCCAAATCCCGCCTCTGGCAACCACCCATTTGTTCTCTGAATCTATGAGTTCAGGTTTTTGTTGCTGTTGTTTTAGATTCCACTTGTAAGTGACATTATCTGGTGTTTCTCTTTTTCTGTCTGACTTATTTCCCTTAGCAGAATACCCTCAAGGTCCATCCATGTTGTTGCAAATGGCAAGATTTCCTTCTTTTTTATGGTTGAATAATATCTCATACCACATTTTCTCTATCCATTCATCCATCTATGGACACTTAGGTTGTTTCCATACCTTGGCTATTATAAATAATGCTGCAGTGAACTTGAGGGTGCAGATATCTTTTCAAGTAAGTGTTTTTGTTTCCTTCAAAAAAATACCCAGAAGTGGAATCACTGGATCATATGGTACTTCTATTTTGAAGAGTCTCCATTGACACTTTCTTGCTAATATCTCAGATTAATATATCAATAACAATAAAATTTGAGTTCTTTCATTAGGACACTTATGATTACAAAGAACAGTCTTTGAGGGAAGTATAAAAAATAAACAAACTAATTAAGGAATTTGCTAAAAGGTATCCTGGACCAAAGGGAAAGGATACATTTGGGCCTCAAGGAAAAATGGAAACAGGACTCTGATGACATGAGAGTTCCTTGTGGTTCCTCTCTGTATGTATTTCTCTCTAAAAAACAGTCTCTGCTGTTTCTCATCCACAAAGTGGGTCCTAAGGGCTCATACTTCCTGGGTTTACATCTCCTTCACTGAAGGAAGCAGGTAGTTTGAGGCTAAAATTTTGTAGTCACAGCTCCTAATTTCTGATGGAGGGCCTTAGTTTGGGGAAGGTACTCATTCCTGTATCAGTCAACTGTGGTAAGAAAGGTGGGATCATAAACACAGCTGTGCTGGTGGGAGGCATAGATGGAAAGAGTTTCCAGAAAGAATGATTACTTGGCAGACAAACCAACAGGTTAAACCACAGTTTCCTTGAGTTCTTTAGCTTTTATATTTCTATCAGAAAAAAAAGCAGAAAAGAGAGAGGAGGTGGAGCGCAAAAGCATGTCAAATTGTGAATGAAATGAGCATGCTATTCTGCTTTGTTATAAATATAAATATTTTGTTCTATGAAATTATTATATTCCTGAAAGACTGTGAATACATTTTTGTGTGTGTGAATAAAGACACACTTCATGTGTAGTAAAAGAGCTATGCAAAAGAACCTCATGGTGTATATGCAATTGGGTGTTTTTATATGAGTGTGTATCTTTTTAAGGAAAGAATTTATTTTCTAAAATGAATAACATCCAATTGATTATTGTTATGCCTGGATTTTTATATATCAGCTTTATTTAGAAAAGATTATCCAGTTTTCATAGAATTAAAATTATGTTGTGGTCACAGATTGAAACTGGGTCAAAGTTATAATGTAAAACCATGTCTTACAATCTTCCATAGCTAATAACAACCCTGAAATCCAGAGTAATAATTAAAACAGATATTATTCCTTTTGCTAAACCTGGAACACATTTTAAGTCTTGGTCTACAACACTTTAAAGAAAAGAGGACATTTAAATGCCATTTGTAGATATGATGGCAAAAGCAAATTATGTGGTTGATTACATTTTCTTTCCAGGTTCTTACTCAGAGTGCTATGGCCCTGAACCAAAAGTAGAATCACAGAAAATACGGGCCTTTGTAAACATAACCTGAATCTGAAAATTAAAGAGACGGGAGGGACCTTCAAGATGGTGGAGGAGTAAGACATGGAAATCACCTTCCTCCCCACAAATACATCAAAAATACACCTACATGTGGAACAACGCCTACAGAACACCTATTGAATGCTGGAAGAAGACCAAAAAGGCAAGAAACTCCCCACATACCTGGGTGGGACAAAAGAAAAAAGAAAAAAAACAGAGATAAAAGAATAGGACAGGACCTGCACCTCTGGGAGGGAGCTGTGAAGGAGGAAAAGTTTCTACACACTAGGAAGCCCCTTCACTGGTGGAGACCGGGGTTGGGCGGGGGGAGGAAGCTTCAGAGCCACGGAGGAGAGCGCAGCACCAGGGGTGCAGAGGGCAAAGTGGAGAGATTCCCACACAGAGGATGGCTGCCAACCAGCACTCACCAGCCTGAGAGGCTTGTCTGCTCACCCGCTGGGTTGTGTGGGGGCTGGGAGCTGAGGCTTGGGCTTCGGAGGTCAGATCCCAGGGAGAGGACTGGGGTTGGTTGCGTGAACACAGCCTGAAGGGGGCTAGTGAGCCACAGCTAGCCAGGAGGGAGTCTGGGAAATGGTCTGGACCTGCCTAAGAGGTAAGAGACCATTGTTTTGGGGTGCACGAGGAGAGGGGATTCAGAGCACCACCTAAACGAGCTCCAGAGATGGGGGCGAGCCGTGGCTATCAGCGTGGACACCAGAGATGGGCATGAAACGCTAAGGCTGCTGCTGCAGCTACCAAGAAGCCTGTGTGCAAGCACAGGTCACTATCTACACCTCCCCACCAGGGAGCCTGTGCGACCCACCACTGTCAGGGTCCTGTGATCCAGGGACAACTTCCCCAGGAGAACACACAGCACGCCTCAGCTGTTGCAACATCATGCCAGCCTCTGCCACTGCAGGCTTGACCTACATTCTGTACTGCTCCCTCCCCCTGGCCTGAGTGAGCCAGAGCCCCTAATCAGCTCATACTTTAACCCTGTCCTGTCTGGGCAGGGAACAGATGGCCTCAGGTGACCTACACGCAGAGGCGGGGCCAAATCCAAAGCTGAGCCCCAGGAGCTGTGCGAACAAAGAAGAGAAAGGGAAATCTCTCCCATCAGCCTCAGGAGCAGCGGATTAAAGCTCCACAATCAACTTGATGTACCCTGCATCTGTGGAATACCTGAATAGACAAGGAATCATCCTGAAACTGAGGCAGTGGAGGCTGGAACCAATTGTAGACTTGGAGTTTGCTTTCTGCATCTAATTTGTTTCTGGTTTTATCTTTACCTTAGTTTAGTATTTAGAACTTATGATCATTGGTAGATTTGTTTATTGATTTGGTTGCTCTCTTCCTTTTTTTCTTTTATATATATATATATTTCCTTTTTCTCCTTTTGTGAGTGTGTATGTGTATGCTTCTTTGTGTGATTTTCTCTGCATAGATTTGCTTTTACCATTTGTCCTAGTGTTCTGTGTGTCCTTTTTTTCTTTTTAGTATAGTTTTTAGCCCTTGTTAGAATTGGTGGATTTGTTTTTGGTTTGGTTGCTCTCTTCTTTCTGGCTTGCTTTTTGTTTTTATTACTTTCTTATTTTAATAATTTTAAAAAGTTTTTTATTTTAATAACTTTAAATAATTAATTAATTTTTTCTTTCTTTTTTTCCCTCCCTTTTCTTCTGAGCCGTGTAGCTGACAGGGTCTTGGTGGTCCAATCGAGTGTCAGGCCTAAGCTTCTGAGGTGGGAGAGCCGAGTTCAGGACATTGGTCCACCAGAGACCTCCTGGCTCGACATAATATCAAATGGTGAAAGCTCTCTCAGAGATCCCCATCTCAATGCAAAGACACAGCTCCACTCAACAACCAGAAAGCTATAGTGCTGGACACCCTATGCCAAACAACTGGCAAGACAGGAACACAACCACACCCATAAGCAGAGAAGCTGCCTAAAATCATAGAAAGTTCACAGGCACCCCCAAACACACCACAAGACATGGTCCTGCCCACCAAAGACAAGATCGAGCCTCATCCACCAGAACACAGGCACCACTCCCCTCCACAAGGAAGCCTCCACAACCCAGTGAAAGAACCTTACCCACTGGGGGCAAACACCAAAAGCAATGGGAACTACAAACCTGCAGCCAGCAAAAAGGAGACCGCAAACACAGTAAGTTAAGCAAAATGAGAAGACAGAGAAATACACAGCAGATGAAGGAGCAAGGTAAAACCCACAAGACCAAATAAATGAAGAGGAAATAGGCAGTATACCTGAAAAAGACGTCAGAGTAATGATAGTAAAGATGATACAAAATCATGGAAATAGAATGGGGAAGATACAAGAAACGTTTAACAAGGACCTAGAAGAACTAAAGAGCAAACAAACAATGATGAACAACACAATAAATGAAATTAAACATTCTCCAGAAGGAATCAATAGCAGAATAACTGAGGTAGAAGAACAGATGATTGACCTGGAAGATAAAATAGTGCAAATAACTACCACAGAGCAGAATAAAGAAAAAATAATGAAAAGAATTGAGGACAGTCTCAGAGACCTCTTGGACAACATTAAACGTACCAACGTTTGAATTATATGGGTCCCAGAAGAAGAAGAGAAAAAGAAAGGGACTGAGAAAATATTTGAAGAGATTATAGTTGAAAACTTCCTTGATATGGGAAAGGAAATAGTTAATCAAGTCCAGGAAGCACAGAGAGGCCCATACAGGATAAACCCAAGGAGAAACGTGCCAAGACACATATTAATCATATTATAAAAATTAAATACAAAGAAACAATATTAAAAGCAGCAAGGGAAAAGCAACAAATAACATACAAGGGAATCCTCATAAGGTTAACAGCTGAACTTTGAGCAGAAACACTACAAGCCAGAAGGGAGGGGCAGGACATATTTAAAGTGATGAAAGAGAAAAACCTACAACTAAGATTATACCCAGAAAGGATCTCATTCAGATTCGACCAGACAAAGATGTCACTAAGAAAGAAATCTAAAGGCCAATATCACTGATGAACATAGATGCAAAAATCCTCAACAACATACTAGCAAAGAGAATCCAACAGCACATTAAAAGGATCATACAACATGATCAAGTGGGGTTTATCCCAGGAATGCAAGGTTTCTTCAATATATGCAAATCAGTCAATGTGATAAACCAAATTAACAAATGGAAAGAGAAAAACCATATGATCATCTAAATAGATGCAGAAAAAGCTTTTGACAAAAGTCAACACCGATTTACGATAAAAACCCTCCAGAAAGAGGCATAAAGGGAGTTTAACATAATAAAGGCCACATATGACAAACCCACAGCCAACATTGTCCTCAATGGTGAAAAAGTGAAACCATTTCCACTAAGATCAAGAACAAGACAAGGTTGCCCACTCTCACCACTATTATTCAACTTAGTGTTTGAAGTTTTAGCCACAGCAATCAGAGACGAAAAAGAAATAAAAGGAATCCAAATCAGAAAGAATAAGTAAAACTGTCACTGTTTGCAGATGACATGATACTATACATAGAGAATCCTAAAGATGCTATCAGAAAACTACTAGAGCTAATCAATGAATTTGGTAAAGTTGCATGATACAAAATTAATGCACTGAAATCTCA
Organism: Pseudorca crassidens; assembly: GCF_039906515.1. Taxonomy (NCBI): domain Eukaryota; kingdom Metazoa; phylum Chordata; class Mammalia; order Artiodactyla; family Delphinidae; genus Pseudorca; species Pseudorca crassidens. The sequence goes on from NC_090297.1 coordinate 155,437,717, forward strand.
TGCCTTCCTATACACTAATGATGAAAAATCTGAAAGAGAAATTAAAGAAACACTCCCATTTACTACTGCAAAAAAAAGAATAAAATACCTAGGAATAAACCTACCTAGGGAGACAAAAGACCTGTGTGCAGAAAACTATAAGACACTAACTAAGGGAATTAAAGGTGATACAAACAGATGGGGAGATGCACCGTGTTCTTGGATTGGAAGAATCAACATTGTGAAAATGAATATATTATCTAAAGCAATCTACATATTCAAGACAATCCCTATCAAACTACCACTAGCATTTTTCACTGAACTAGAACAAAAAATTTCACAATCTGTATGGAAACACAAGACACCCCAAATAGCAAAAGCAATCTTGAGAAAGAAAAATGGAGCTTGAAGAATCAGGCTCCCTGACTTCAGAGTATACTACAAACTACAGTAAAGAAGACAGTATGGTACTGGCACAAAAACAGAAATACAGATCAACGGACAGGATAGAATGCCCAGAGATAAACCTACAAACAGATGGTCACGTTTTCTTTGATAAAGGAGGCAAGAATACATAATGGAGAAAAGACAGCCTCTTCAACAGTGGTTCCGGGAAAACTGGACAGCTACATGTAAAAGAATGAAATTAGAACACTCCCTAACACCATACACAAAAATCAACTCAAACTGGATTAAAGACCTAAATGTAAGGCCAGAGACTATAAAACTCTTGGAGGGAAAACATAGGCAGAACACTCTATGACATAAATCACAGCAAGATCCTTTTTGACTCACCTCCTAGAGAAATGGAAGTTAAAACAAAAATAAACAAATGGGACCTAATGAAACTTAAAAGCTTTTGCACAGCAAAGGAAACCATAAACAAGATGAAAAGCTAACCTACAGAATGGGAGAATATATTTGCAAAAGAAACAACTGATATAGGATTAATCTCCAAAATATACAAGCAACACATGCAGCTCAACATCAAAAAAACAAACAATCCAATCCAAAAATGGGCAGAAGACCTAAATAGACATTTCTCCAAAGAAGATATACAGATTGCCAACAAACACATGAAAGGATGCTCAACATCACCAATCATTAGAGAAATGCAAATCAAAACTACAATGAGGTATCACCTCACACCATTCAGCATGACCATCATCAAAAAATCTACAAACAATAAATGCTAGAGAGGGTGTGGAGAAAAGGGAACCCTCTTTCACTGTTGGTGGGAATGTAAATTGATACAGCCACTATGGAGAACAGTATGGAGGTTCTTTAAAAAACTAAAAATAGAACTATCATACGACCCACAAATTCCACTACTGGGCATATACCCTGAGAAAACCATAATTCAAAAAGAGTCATGTACCAAAATGTTCATTGCAGCTCTATTTATGATAGCCAGGATATGGAAGCAACCTAAGTGTCCATCGACAGATTAATGGATAAAGAAGATGTGGCACATATATACAATTGAATATTACTCAGCCATAAAAAGAAACAAAATTGAGTTATTTGTAGCGAGGTGGGTGGACATAGATACGGTCATACAGAGTGAAGTAAGTCAGAAAGAGAAAAACAAATACCATATGCTAACACATATATATGATATCTAAAAAAAAAAAAGTTCTGAAGAACGTAGGAGCAGGACAGCAAATAAAGACAGAGACATGGAGAATGGACTTGAGGACATGGGGAGGGGAAGGGTAAACTGGGACGAAGTGAGGGAGTGGCATGGACATATATACACCACTAAATGTAAAACTGATAGCTAGTGGGAAACAGCCACATAGCACAGGGAGATCAGCTTGGTGTTTTGGGAGCACCTAGAGAGGTGGGGTAGGGAGGGTCGGAGGGTGACACAAGAGGGAGGAGATATGGGTAAATATGTATATATATACAGCTGATTCACTTTGTTATAAAGCAGAAACTAACACAACAGTGTATATCAATTATACTCCAATAAAAATGTTAATAAATAAATAAATAAATAAAGTATCTAACAACTCAAATAAGACTTCAAAGAATGTCACTTTTTCAAGGGGCCTATTATAAAAAGTTAAATCTATATAAATTACAATAATATAGAACTTAATAATATGAATGGAATTTTGGTTTTATAATTATAGTAGCTGTTTCTAATGTTCACATAGAAAACTAGACATGCAAAATACCCAGAATATTTTTTTAATTTTAATAATATATTTCTAAAATATTATCAATTAACTTGTAATCAATATAAAACTGAGATTGTACAGTTTTTTTTTTAGTGGTTATGTACATTCTTTTTTATTGAAGTATAGTTGATTTATAGTATTGTGTTAGGTCCAGGTATATAGCATAGTGACTCAGTATTTTTGTATATTTTATTCCACTCTAGGTTATTATAAGATAATGGGTATAATTTCCTGTGCTATACAGTATATCCTTGTTGCTTAGCTATGTTATATATAGCAACTTGTATCTATTAATCCCATAACCCTAATTTGTCCCTTCCAACTTCCTTCTCCCCTTTGGTAACCACAAGTTTTATTTTCTATTATCTGTGGATTCTAAAAAATAATACAAATGATTGTAGACACATTTTTTGTTGTTGTTTATTGTTTTTCTGGTTTCATTTTCATTGATTTTTGTCTTATCTTTTTTTTTGTAAGTTTATTTTTTACTTTTCTTATTAGTCATCCATTTTATACACATCAGTGTATACATGTCAATCCCAATCTCCCAATTCATCCCACCACCACAACCCGCAACCCTAGCCACTTTCCCCCACCTTGGTGTCCATACGTTTTTTCTCTACTTCTGTGTCTCAATTTCTGCTCTGCATACCGGTTCATCTGTACCATTTTCTAGGTTCCACATATATGCGTTAATATATGATGTTTCTTTTTCTCTTTCTGACTAACTTCACTCTGTATGACAGTCTCTAGATGCATCCACGTCTCTACAAATGGGACCCAGTTTTGTTCCCTTTTATGGCTGAGTAATATTCCATTGTATATATATGCACCACATCTTCTTTACCCATTTGACTGTCGATGGGCATTTAGGTTGCTTCCATGACCTGGCTATTGTAAATAGTGCTGCAATGAACATTGGGGTGCATGTGTCTTTTGAACTATGCATTTCTCTGGGTATATGCCCAGGAGTGGGATTGCTGGGTCATATGGTAATTCTATTTTTAGGTTTTTAAGGAACCTCCATACTGTTCTCCATAGTGGCTTGTATCAATTTACATTCCCACCAATGGTGCAAGAGGGTTACCTTTTCTCCACACCCTCTCCAGCATTTGTTGTTTGTAGATTTTCTGATGATGCCCATTCTAACTGCTGTGAGGTGATACCTCACTGTAGTTTTGATTTGCATTTCCCTAATAATTACTGATATTGAGCAGCTCTTCATGTACTTCTTGGCCATCTGTATGGCTTCTTGGCCACGTGTATGTCATCTTTGGAGAAATGTCTATTTAGGTCTTCTGCCCATTTTTGGATTGGGTTGTTTGTTTCTTTAATATTGAGCTGCATGAGTTGTTTATGTATTTTGGAGATTAATCCTTTGTCCATTGATTCATTTGCAAGTATTTTCTCCCATTCTGAGGGTTGTCTTTTCGTCTTGTTTATGGTTTCCTTTGCTGTGCAAAAGCTTTTAAGTTTCATTAGGTACCATTTGTTTATTTTTATTTCCATTACTCTAGGAGGTGGATCAAAAAATATCTTGCTGTGATTTATGTCAAAGATTGTTCTTCCTATGTTTTCCTCTAAGAGTTTTTACAGTGCCCAGTCTTACATTTAGGTTTCTAATCCATTTTGAGTTTATTTCTGTGTATGGTGTTAGGGAGTATTCTAATTTCATTCTTTTACATGTAGCTGTCCAGTTTTCTCAGCACCACTTACTGAAGAGACTGCCTTTTCTCCATTCTATATCCTTGCCTCCTTTGTCATAGATTAGTTGACCATAGGTGTGTGGGTTTACCTCTGGGCTTTCTATTTTGTTCCATTGATGTATATTTCTGTTTTTGTGTCAGTACCATATTGTCTTGATTACGGTAGCTTTATGCTATATTCTGAAGTTAGGGAGTCTGTTTCCTCCAGCTCCGTTTTTTCCCCTTAAGACTGCTTTGGCTATTCTGAGTCTTTTGTGTCTCCATACAAATTTTAAGATATTTTTTCTCGTCCTGTAAAAAATGCCATTGGTAATTTGATAGGGCTTGCACTGAATCTGTAGATTACTTTGGGTAGTGTAGTCATTTTCACGATATTGATTTTTCCAATCCAAGAACATGGTATATCTCTCCATCTGTTGGTATCATCTTTAATTTCTTTCATCAGTGTGTTATAGTTTTCTGCATACAGGTCTTTGTATCCCTAGGTAGGTTTATTCCTAGGTATTTCATTCTTTATGTTGCAATGGTAAATGGGAGTTTTTCCTTAATTTCTCTTTCAGATTTTTGATCATGAGTGTACAGGAAGGCAAGAGATTTCCGTGCATTAATTTTGTATCCTGCAACTTTACCAAATTCATTGATTAGTTCTAGTAGTTTTCTGGTGGCATCTTTAGGATTCTCTATGTATAGTATCATGTCATCTGCAAACAATGACACTTTTACTTTTTCTTTTCCAATTTGGATTCCTTTTATTTCTTTTTCTTCTCTGATTGCCATGGCTAGGACTTCTAAAACTATGTTGAATAATAGTAGTGACAGAAGATATCCTTGTCTTGTTCCTGGTCTTAGAGGAAATGCTTTCAGTTTTTCACCATCGAGAATGATGTTTGCTGTGGTTTTGTCATATATGGCCTTTACTATGTTGAAATAGGTTCCCTCTGTGCCCACTTTCTGGAGAGTTTTTATCATAAATGGGTGTTGAATTTTGTCAAAAGCTTTTTCTGCATCTATTGAGATGATCATATGGTTTTTCTTCTTCAAATTGTTAATACGGTGTATCACATTGACTGATGTGTGTATATTGAATTCTTGCATCTCTGGGATAAATCCCTCTTGATCATGGTGTATGATCCTTTTAATGTGTTGCTGGATTCTGTTTGCTAGTATTTTGTTGATTTTTGCATCTATATTCATCACTGATTTGGTCTGTAATTTTCTTTTTTTGTAGTATCCTTGTCTGGTTTTGGTATCAGGGTGATTGTGGCCTCACAGAATGAGTTTGGAGTTTTCCTTCCTCTGCAATTTTTTCGAAGTTTGAGAATGACTGGTTTTCTAAATGCTTGATAGAATTCATCTGTGAAGCTATCTGCTCCTGGACTTTTGTTTGTTGGAAGGTTTTTTTTTGTTTTGTTTTGTTTTTTGCAGTACGCAGGCTTCTCACTGTTGTGGCCTCTCCTGTTGCACAGCACAGGCTCCAGACCCACAGGCCCAGCGCCCATGGCTCACGGGCCCAGCCGCTCCGCGGCATGTGGGATTTTCCCGGACCAGGCATGAACCCGTGTCCCCTGCATCGGCAGGCAGATTCTCAACCACTGCGCCACCAGGGAAGCCCTGTTGGAAGGTTTTTAATCACAGTTTCAATTTCATTACTTGCAATTGGTCTGTTCATATTTTATATTTCTTCCTGGTTCAGTCTTTGAAGGTTATACCTTTCTAAGAATTTGTCCATTTCTTTCAGTTTGTCCATTTTATTGGCATAAAGTTGCTTGTAGTAGTCTCTTAGGATACTTCGTATTTCTGCGGTGTCTGTTGTAACTTCTTTTTCATTTTTAATTTTCTTGAGTCCTCTCTTTTTCTTGATGAAACTGGCTAATGGTTTATCAATTTTGTTTATCTTCTCAAAGACCCAGCTTTTAGTTTTATTGATCTTTGCTACTGTTTTCTTTGTTTCTATTTCATTTATTTCTGCTGTGATCTTTATGATTTCTTTCCTTCTCCTAACTTTGGGTTTTGTTTGTTCTTCTTTCTCTAGTTCCTTTAGGTGTAAGGTTAGATTGTTTGTTAGAGATTTTTCTTTTTTCTTGAGGTAGGCCTGTATAGCTATAAACTTCCCTCTTGTAACTGCTTTTGCTGCATCCCATAGGTTTTGGATTGTCATGTTTCCATTGTCATTTGTCTCTAGGTATTTTTTGATTTCCTCTTTGATTTCTTCAGTGATCTCTTGGTTATTTAGTAACGTATTGTTTAGCCTCCGTGTGTTTGTGTTTTTTACGTGTTTTTCCCTGTAATTCATTTCTAATCTCATCGCGTTGTGGTTAGAAAAGGTGCTTGATATGATTTCAATTTTCTGAGGCTTGATTTGTGACCCAAGATGTGATCTATCCTGGAGAATGTTCCGTGTGCACTTGAGAAGAAAGTGTAATCTGCTGTTTTTGGATGGAATGTCCTATAAATATCAATTAAGTCTATCTGGTCTATTGTGTCATTTAAAGCTTGTGTTTCCTTATTAATTTTCTGTTTCGATGATCTGTCGATTTGTGTAAATGAGGTGTTAAAGTCCCACACTATTACTGAGCTACTCTTGATTTCCTGTTTTAGAGCTGTTAGCTGTTGCCTTAGGTATTGAGGCGCTCCTGTGTTGGGTGCATATATATTTATAATTATATTTTCTTCTTGGATTGATCCCTTGATCATTATATATTGTCCTTCCTTATCTCTTGTAACATTGTTTATTTTAAAGTCTATTTTACCTGATATGAATATTGCTACTCCAGCTTTCTTTTGATTTCCATTTGCATGGAATATCTTTTCCATCCCTTCACTTTCAGTCTGTATGTGTCCCTCTGTCTGAAGTGGGTCTCTTGTAGACAGCATATATATGGGTCTTGTTTTTGTATCCATTCAGCAAGCCTGTATCTTTTGGTTGGAGCATTTAATACATTCATGTTTAAGGTAATTATCGATATGTATGTTCCTATTACCATTTTCTTAATTGTTTTGGGTTTGTTTTTGTAAGTCCTTTTCTTCTCTTGTGTTTCCCACTTAGAGGAGGTCCTTTAGCATTTGTTGTAGAGCTGGTTTGGTGGTGCTGAATTCTCTTAGCTTTTGCTGGTCTAAAGCTTTTGATTTCTCCATCGAATCTGAATGAGATCCTTGCGGGGTAGAGTAACCTTGGTTGTATGTTCTTCCCTTTCATCACTTTAAGTATATCATGCCACTCTCTTCTGGCTTGTAGAATTTCTGCTGAGAAATCAGCTGTTAACCTTATGGGAGTTCCCTTGTATATTATTTGTTGTTTTTTCCTTGCTGCTTTCAATAATTTTTCTTTGTCTTTAATTTTTGTTAATTTGATTACTATGTGTCTTGGCATGCTTCTCCTTGGGTTTATTCTGTATGGGACTCCCTGCACTTCCTGGTTGGGTGGCCATTTCCTTTCCCATGTTAGGGAAGTTTTCGACTGTAATCTCTTCAAATATTTTCTCTGGTCCTTTCTCTCTTTCTTGTCCTTCTGGAACCCCTATAATGCGAATGTTGTTGCATTTAATGTTGTCCCAGAGGTCTCTTAGGCTGTCTTCATTTCTTTTCATTCTTTTTTCTTTATTCTGTTCCACAGCAGTGAATTCCACCATTCTGTCTTCCAAGTCACTTATCTGTTCTTTTGCCTCAGTTATTCTGCTATTAATTCCTTCTAGTGTATCAGTTTTCATTTCAGTTATTGTATTGTTCATGTCTGTTTGTTTTTTCTTTAATTCTTCTAGATGTTTGTTAAACATTTCTTGCATTTTCTCGATCTTTGCCTCCATTCCTTTTCTGAGGTCCTGGATCATCTTCACTATGATTATTCTGAATTCTTTTTCTGGAAGATTGCCTATATCCACTTCATTTAGCTGTTTTTCTGGGGTTTTATCTTGTTTCTTCATCTGGTACACAGTCCTCTGCCTTTTTGTCTTGTCTATCTTTCTGTGAATGTGGTTTTTGTTCCACAGGCTGCAGGACTGTAGTCCTTCTTGCTTCTGCTGTCTGCCCTCTGGTGGATGAGGCTAACTAAGAGGCTGTGTAAGTTACCTGATGGGAGGGACTGGTGGTGGGTAGAGCTGGCTGTTGCCCTGTTGTGCAGAGCTCTGTAAAACTTTAATCCGCTTGTCTGCTGATGGGTGGGGCTGAGTTCCCTCCCTGTTGGTTGTTTGGCCTGAGGCGACCCAACACTGGAGCCTCCCCGGGCTCTTTGGTGGGGCTAATGGCTGACTCTGGGATGGCTCATGCCAAGGAGTACTTCCCAGAATTTCTGCTGACAGTGTCCTTGTCCCTTGGTGAGACACAGCTGCCCCCCCGCCTCTGCAGGAGACCCTCCAACACTAGCAGGTAGGTCTGGTTCAGTCTCCTATGGGGTCACTGCTCCTTCCCCTGGGTCCTGATGTGCACACTACTTTGTGTGTGCCGTCCAAGAGTGGAGTCTCTGTTTCCCTCAGTCCTGCTGAAGTCCTGCAATCAAATCCTGCTAGTTTTCAAAGTCTGATTCTCTAGAAATTCCTCCTCCCGTTGCTGGACCCCCAGTTTGGGAAGCCTGACGTGGGACTCAGAACCTTCACTCCAGTGGGTGGACTTCTGTGGTATAAGTGTTCTCCAGTTTGTGAGTCATCCACCTAGAAGTTATGGTATTTGATTTTATTGTGATAGCGCCCCTCCTACCATCTCATTGTGGCTTCTCCTTTGTTTTTGCATGTGGGGTATCTTTTTTTGTGAGTTCCAGTGTCTTCCTGTTGATGATTGTTCAGCATTTAGTTGTGATTCTGGTGTTCTTGAAAGAGGGAGTGAGAGCGTGTCCTTCTACTCTGCCATCTTGAACGAATCTCTTGGAAGTACAAGGAGGCAGGCATCTGAAGGCATTGCTTCATCCTACAGGCAAGATGGCCCAACACAGCTGCCAGTGCCCATGGTCATGTAGGGTAAAGCTCAACAGGCTCTGTGGCTAGACCTGTTTGTCAGCATCTTGAAGTGGACTGAGCTGAGTCATGCACCGAGGCCGAAAACCACAGGATATTTTTGAAAGAGTAGAGAAATGAGAGGTAATACTACCATATATGAAGTGTATTATGACAATAAAATCATTTAAAATGTATATTAAAATGTAAAAATAAAGGTGACATTCTACCTCACCTTCTACACTAAAATATATTACCTAAATGTAAATGAAAAAAAAGAAAAAATACAGAGACAAAAGCCCAAATATTCACAGCAATTACTACTAATGTGCACTGAAGATAGAGTAAAAATACATTTCCATATCTTTTAGTGAAGCACAGTGAAAATAAGTTAGATTTATTGGGTAGAGCTCCTAGTTGTTTTTTAAGCAGATATTTAATGAAGACCATGGGAATTTATCTGGATTTTTAAAGTTTGCTGTGTAAATTCCATAAACCATAAAAAGATCTCTTTAGACACAAAGCAAGGATTTTGTGTCTTTTCAAAGCCTAAGAATCTTTAAAGATAGGCTGCAAAAACAAGAAGGCAGTAAAAATGACTATAATGAAGGGATAAAAGGAAATTGAGATGACCCTAAGGATTGTTTCTCACCCTCTCCCAGAGCTCAAGATGATTACTGACCAATCAGAGCAGCTTTTTCCAAATCGTGTTCTGAGAAAACCATAGTGTCTCTTATTTGGGACGGTGAGAGTAAGTGTGGGAAATGCTGCTTGATTTATCAGTTAGAAGAGTTTCAAAATCTCCAATCGTAATAATGGAGATGTCTATTTCTATTTTCAGTTCTACCCATTTTTGGTTTGTGTATTTTTATGTTCTCTTTTTAGGTATATACGCATTTAAGTTTGTTATGTCTTCTTAGAGAATTAAACTCTCTATTTACTATCTTTCTTTATTTCTTATGTGTTTCCTTGTAAGGAAGTCTGTTTTGTGTGAAATTTATATACCTACTCGAGCTTTCCATTGATTAAAGTTGGCATAATGTAACTTTTCCTACCCTTTTACTATATACCTGCCTATATCAGTATGTTTAAAGTTAGTTTCTGGTAGAAAGTATGTAGTTGGGTCATGATTTTTTGTCCACTGTGCCAACTTTTGTCTTTTAATTGGTGTGTTATCAAGTTTACATTTAATGTAACTATTGATATGTTAAGGCTTAAGCATGCCATTTATTTTTTGTTTTCTGGTTTTTCTACGTTTTTCTTCTCTCCATGTTCTTTTTTTCTGCCATCCTATGGATTGTATTAACATTTTTTAATAATTTCATTTTGAGAGATAGAGAGAAAAAGTGGAAGTGAGAGAACTTTTGTGTGTTGGGAAAGAAGGCATAGATTTATTTGTCCTTTCCAAAAATGATTTAATACTCACAGAAACCCATAAGATAGGGATTTTCATCCTCATTGAACAAATGAGGAAACTTAAGATCTGAGAAATTGTTAATTGATGGAAGTTATACAAATAGAATATAATGGAATTAAGATTGAACCCAGTTGTAACAAACTCAAACTTAATTCTTGTAAGTTTTTTGTTTTTTTAATTCTTGTAAGTTTAACCAAAGTATTGAATTTCAGAGAAAGTTATATCAGTGCTGAATTCTAAAGAAAGAATTAAGCCTGTTTTAAGAAGAGGTGAACACTGGAGAAAGAATATTTTAGGCAAAGGGTGAGTAATCAAAATAACAGTTATCATTTAAAGCATTTATTATGTGTTAGATATTTGATGCAAAAGTATATAACTATCAAATTAACAGAACTTATATGGCTCTCATAACAATCTAATGAAGTAGGTGATATTTCATTCATCTTAGAGAAGACAAGATGGAGCTCAAGAAAGTTTTGAGTAACCTACAAAATGTCTGACATGTCAAAGCCTGGTTTGAAACTAAGTCCAAAGCGTCACTAAAGTCTCTGTTTTTTCCAAAGTCTTAAGATCACTAGTGCAGCTGGATCTGAGTTGGGGTGGTGGGGAAGGAAAGTGGTGGGATTGAGCCTGGTGAGTTGAACAGACACAGGTCACAAAAAGCTGTGTAAGCCAAAAGCTGTGTACCCCTTATTCTTAGTTGACAAGAAGCCTTTGAAAGATATTAAGTGAGGAAATGACATGATCGTATTGGAGCTTTAAGGTCATTCTGAGTAAGGGGTAAATTGCAGAGACTCATTTAAATTGAAAAGCAGAGAGACCAGTTAGTGAAAAAAAAAAAAAAGAATTTCATTTTGAGTTATCTAAGTGTTTTTGAGGGTATCACTTTGTATAGCATTTCATAGTTGATGCCAAAATTACAGTATATATACATAACATCACAACTTACTGGTGTTACCACTTTACCAGTTTGAGTAAAGGATAGAAACCTTATTTTCCTTTATGTCCCTTTAATCTCCAGTTTGTTATATTTATTAAGTAATTATTCTACCTACATTTAGAAGCATATCAGACTCTGTTATGTTTTTTCTTTAACAATGAAACAATTTAGAAAATTAAAGAGTAGAAGGAAAACCTATTGCATTTACCTACTTATTTGTTTACCATGTTTTTCTTTTTTTTTTCTGTTGTTTCAAGTTTCCTTCCTTTATTGTTTCATTTTAATTTAGAAAACTTCCTTTAGCCATTCTGTTAGAGTAGGTCAGCTAGTGACAAATTCTCTTAGTTTTCATTCATCTGAGAATGTTTTATTTTCACTTTATTCCTCAAGGAAATGCTTGCTGGGTATAGGATTCTGTGTTGACAATTCTTTTCTTACAGCATCTGAAAAATGTCATGCCATTTTTTTTTTTGTTTTCTGATGAGAAATCTGTTCTCATTTGAATTATTTTTCTATTATAGTTAAAGTGTCACTTTTCCTTGACAGCTTTCAAAAATTCTTTTTGTTGTCTGTAGTTTAATTATTATATGTCTTAGTGTGGATTTCATTGATTTTTATGTATCCTATTTTAGACTAAGTTTGTGTCTTGTCCTATGTTTGGGAAATTTTCAGCCTATTTCTTTGAGTGCTTTTTTAATCCTCACCTTGTTTTTCCTCTACTTTCAGGACTCTGATGACACAAGTGTTAGATCTTTTGTTATAGTCTCACAAGTCCCAGAGGCTGTGTTCATTTTTGTCAGTCTACTGTCTATCTGCTGTCCAGATTAGGTAATTTCTATTGTTCTACCTTCCATTTTACTGATTCTTTCCTCTGTTTCATCCATTCTTTAGTCAAGCCCATCCACTGAGCTTTTTCATTTGGTTATTGTATTTTTCAGTTTTAAAATTTCTACTTGGTGGTTCTTCATATCTTACACTTCTTTGCTGAGAATTTCTATTTGTTTTCTGAGTCTTTCCAGTGTTTTGTTTTAAAAATGTTCAAGGTTATTTATTGAAAAATTTTTATCATAGCTGCTTCAAAATCTTTGTAAGATAATCTAACATCTCTGTCATCTCAGTGTTGGCATTACTGATTGTTTTTCATTAAGCTTGAGATATTTCTGGCTCTAGGTATAATAAGTGATTTTTAATTGAAATCTGAACCTTTTTATACTATGTTATGAGACTCTGGATTTTATTTAAACCTTCTGTTGGCTTTCTCTGACAGTTCTTCTTCAAGGGAAGAGGGGTTGTTTCATTAATGCCAGGTGGAGGTAGAAATATGACACTGCAATGGGGGTGGCCTGGTTGCCACAGGGTGATGGTCAAAGTCCTGGCCCTCCACTAGGTTTCTTCTGATACCACTCCAGTGAGGAGATGTAGGATGCCTTGTTACTACCAGGTGGGTGTGGCTAACCAGTGACATCAGGGCTGGAGGAAGGGACCTCTTTACTGGCCAGTGGAGACGAAATTCCTGGTTCCCTGCTTGGCCTTCTCTGACACCACTCCAGTGTCAGTATGAGATTACTTCATTATAAATGGATAGAAATCTAGGCTCCCCACCTGGCCTTTGATGGTGTGGTTGGGATGGGGGCTATAGCTTTTTCTGTGGTGTTTGGCTGGAGTGCAGCAATTATTATATAAAAGTTATCTACTTGCTAGGCTGTCTTTTCCTAATCCTTTGGTTTGAGAGCATGAGCTTAATTGGGGTTTTTCCTCTTTTTTTGTCTACACCCATTAACATTTCTGGGTTGTTGGCCTTTTTTGCTTCAAGTCTGGGATATATGAAGCAAATATATAACTGCCAGGGAACTCATAACTATGCCATTCTTTGGTTTCTCAGGTCTTGTAGCCTCACTTGTTCTATCTACCTTTCAGAGTCTAACATTTTTTTCATATATAGTGACAAGGGTTTTAAGTTGTCTTTACCAGGAAGAATAAGTAGAAATAAATGTAGTCCATCTTCCTGAAAGTAAACACTTCAACATCTATTTTTAATAGATACATGTGTTGAATGGTTACATTATGAATGGAACTTTCCTAGAATGCAGGCACTTTTAATTTTACCATTCTCACCAAAGCATTCTCTTGACGAAAAAAACCAACTGTCAAACCTTAGCTCGCCATAGTTTACTATATAGCATTCTTTATTATAGTGTTCATCTAAATTTAAGCAATAATATTAAAGCACTTTACCCCATGAAATAGTTATAAAAATAAGAATTTTTCATTATCCTTATTTTTGAACATAATATTTTGTATTTGAATCATGGGAAAACAAGTGCTCCTCAACCTATCTCCTGTTTTATTATAGTTCACTTTCACATTTCACAACTTGTTGTGATGTAGGCTAGTAAGTTGTGACACAGGCTAGATATAAATTTTTTAAAAGACATATAATAACATAATTTTTTGGCAAGTTCACGTATTTCAATGAAAAATCTGTTCATAGATATATTAATTATACTCATCTTGAACATCCTTTTTAACTTAGAATTTCTATTACGAGCCCTCAGATGGTCAGAGTGTTATTGGTTTTCTGCTTCATTTTCTTGACATAAAATCATATTATGAAGCAAAACAAAGGAAAGGGAAGTGATACCTAATTGGCAAATGAATCCTTGTCTACCCTTCCTATTTCAGCTTTTCACTGATACTCACTTTACTAACTTTGTCATAACAAATTTTCTACAGTTCATTTAATAGGTTTACTCATGATTCATTCCTTTAGAAGACTGTCTTTCACCTTTCTAAATAGGTCCATTCATTTCTTCTCTTGCAGTTTAAAATTTGGCTGCATATTATTCAAACACTGCTACTTAATTTATATGTATCATGCCTACAGTCCAATTGTTTACTTCTGTTAAAAAAATAGTTCTCTCTCAAAGTCTCAGTATGATGTAAAGAGAAAACACATTTTAAGCATCTTGCACAGTCCAGCCATGATGGCCACTCCATAAATGGTAGTTTCTGAAAGACTGTAGTGCCTACAGTGGGCCAGGTCCTGTTCTAGGAATAGGGAAAATAGCAGTGAACAACATTCCTGGCTCTTATACTCTGAAGAGGATAGACAGAAAATAAGCAAATAAACATGTAAATATGTCAGGTGGTGATAACTGCAGTGGAAAAAAAATAAGAGTAATGAGGCAAGAAGCCTGGAGTTGGGGGTGGGTGGCATGTTACTATCTTTTATAGAGTGGTCAGTGAAGACATCTCTGGTAAAGTAAGATTTTAGCATAGATTTGAAGGAACTAATGGGATAAATTATGTAGATATCTGGGGCAAAATATTCCAGGCAGAGAAAACTAATTCCAAGGCCCAAAGTTAGAATCCTGCTTGGCATATAAGAGAAGCAGCAAGGAGGTAAGTAGAGCTGAACAGAGTCAGTAAAGTTAAAAGCAAGAGGATATGAAGACAAAGAGGTCGTGGGTTAATTTCTAGAAACATTAAATCTTCTAAGACTGAATGACAGAGAAATAAACAATCTGAACAGACTAATCAGTAGTAGTAAAATTTAATTAGCAATCAAAAAAATCCCAGCAAACAAAAGTCCGGGACTTGGGAATTCTACCAAACATATAAAGAAGTGTTAACATGCATCCTTCTCAAGCTATTCCAGAAAATTGACGAGAAGGGACTACTCCCGAATGCACTCTACAAGGCCACCATTACCCTGATACCAAAACCAGACAAAGACCCTAAAAAAAAGAAAATTTCAGGCCAACATATCTGATGAATATACATGAAAAAATCCTCAACAAAATATTAGCATATCAAATTCAATAATATATAAAAAGGATCATACACCATGATCAAGTGGTTTTTTTTCCAGGGATGTAAGTATAGTCTAATATCCACTAATCAATCCATGTGATAAAACACATTAACAAAAGGAAGGGTAAAAATCACATAATAATCTCAATAGACATAGAAAGATCATTTGACAAAATTTAACATCCATTCATAATAAAAACTCTCATCAAAATTGGTATAGAGGGAACATATCTCAACATAATAAAGGCCATTTATGACAAGCTCATGAGTAATATCATACTCAACAGTGAAAAGCTGAAAGCTTTTCCTCTAAAATCAGGAACAGGACAAGGATGTCCACTCTCACCACTTCTATTTAACCTAGTTTTGGAAGTCTTCGTCACAACACTCAGACAACAAAAGGAAATAAAAGGCATCCATATTGGAAAGGAAGAAATAAAACTGTCAGTATTTGCAGATGAAATGATAGTATACATAGAAAACCCTAAAGTCTCCACCAAAAGACTATTAGAACTAATACATGAATTTGTTAAAGTTGCAGGATACAAAATTAATATACTGAAATCTTGATTTTCTGTACACTAATAATGAACTATCAGAAAGAGAAAGCAAGAAAACAGTCCGATTTAAAATCACATCAAAAAGAGTTAAATACCTAGGAATAAACTTAACCAAGGAGGTTAAAGACCAATACACTGAAAACTATAATACATAGATAAAGGAAATTGAAAATGACACAAAGAAATGGAAACATACTCTGTGTTCATGGGTTGGAGAATTAATATTGTTAAAATGTCCATATTACCAAAGCAAAGTACAGATTTAATGCAATCCTTATCAAAACACCCATAACATTTTTCACAGAACTAGAACAAATAATCCTAAAATTTATATGAAACTAAATAAGGCCCTGAATAGCTAAAGCAATCTTGAGAAAAATGAACAAAATGAAGATAACATGGCACAGTACTACAAAGCTACAGTAATTGAAACTGGCACAAAAACAGACACGTAGAGCACTGGAACAGAATACAGAGCCCAGAAATAAACCCACCAACACACTTATAGTCAATCAATCTACAGCAAAGGAGGCAAGAAATTACAATGGGTAAAAGACAGTTTCTTCAATAAACGGTGCTAGAAAAACTGAACAACTACAGGTGAAAGAATGAGTTAGAATATTTTTCTCATACCATATACACAAATAAGCTCAAAATGAATTAAATACCTAAATATAAGGGCTGAAACCATAAAACTCCTAGAAGAAAATATAGACAGAACTCTCTGACATAAATTGCAGCAATATTTTTTATGGATCTGTCTTCTAAGGCAAAAGAAACAAAAGCAAAAATAAACAAGTGGGACCTGTTTGAACTTAAAAGGTTTTTTCACAGCAAAGGAAACCGTCAACAAAACAAAAAGACAACCTATTAAATGGGAGAAAATATTTCCAAATGATATGTCCAATAAGGGGTTAATATCCAAAATACATAGAAAGCTCATAGAACTCAAAAAAGCAAACAACCTGATTTAAAAATTGGCAGAAGACCTGAAGAGATTTTTTTCCAAAGAAGATATACAGATGGCCAACAGGCACATGAAAAGATGCAACATCACTAGTCATCAGAGAAATGAAAATCAAAACCACAGTGAGATATCCCCTCACACCTGTTAGAATGGTTATCATCAAAAAGACCACAAATAACAAATGCTGGACAGGATGTGGAGAAAAGGGAGCCATAGTATGCTGTAGATGGGAATGTATATTGGTGCAGCCACTTTGGAAAACAGTATGGAGGTTCCCCGAAAACTAAAAATAGAACTACAAATATGATCCAGTGATTCCACTCCTCGGTATACATTTGACGAAAACAAAAAGACTAATTCAAAAAGATACATGCACCCCAATGGTCATAGCAGCATTATTTATAATAACCAAGAAAGATATGGAAGCAACATAAACACCCATCAACAGAGGAGTGGACAAAGAAGATATGGTGTATACATACATATACAATGGAATACTACTCAGGCATAAAAAGAATAAAGTCTTGCCATTTGCATCAACATGGATGGACCTGCAGGGTATTATGCTTAGTGAAATAAGTCAGACAATGACAAGTACTCTATGTTGTCACATACTGAATCTAAAAAACTGAAAGAAGTAAATGAACATAACAAAACAGAAACAGACTTACAGATATAGAAAACAAATTAGTGGTAACCAGTGGGGAGGGGCAAGATAGGCATAGAGGATTAAGAGGTACAAATTACTAGGTATAGAATAAATAAGCTACAAGGATATATTGTACATTACAGGAAACACAGCCAACATTTTATAATAGTTTTAAATGGAGTATAATCTGTAAAACTATTGAGTCACTATTGTACACCTGAAACTAATATATTGTAAATCACTATACTTCAATAAAAAATAAAATAAAATAAAATCTCTAGACCTCAAAAAAAAAAGAGTGCATGGGTGCAGATCACATAGAGGGTTGAAAGCCATTTAAGGACTTTGGAATTTACTCTGAATGAGTTGAGAAGAGGCAGTATTTGCGTACTCAATCTGACTGTGTCAAAGGTAGACTATAGGTGCCACGGGTGGTATAAAATATAAAATAATAATAATATGATGATGATGATGAAATAGACTTTTTAAAAAAAATTTGGAATTTCTAGCTCTTTAGATCACTTCTCCCCTGACTCCTCTTTTTTTCCCCCAAACTACTGTCCTCTCTGGTTGATCATAAGCTTTCTTATTAAGCCCATTGTGTTTACAGCAGAAAGTGAATTGTAGAAAAATGTTAATGATACAAACTAACCTCTGGTGTGAATTTAGGATGCTCAAAATCACTAGAAGATGGAGTATAGGAGGCAGAGTTCTAAGGGAAGGAATAAAAGTGTAAATCTCTGGGCTTCCCTGGTGGCGCAGTGGTTGAGAGTCCGCCTGCCAATTCAGGGGACATGGGTTCGTGTCCCGGTCTGGGAAGATCCCACATGCCCTGAGCGGCTGGGCCCGTGAGCCAAGGCTGCTGAGCCTGCGCGTCCAGAGCCTGTGCTCTGCAACGGGAGAGGCCACAACAGTGAGAGGCCCGCATACCACACACACACACACAAAAGTATAAATCTCTGTCTTCTGTTGACAGTGGTACTTTTCCTCTTTACATGGCTTTACCTGTGTGAACCATGCCTGAGGTGCGGACCCAGGCCCACGTCCTCTGTGTGAAGAGCATGCTCTCTTTGTCCTTGAGAGAGCAAAGCAGGTGATAGGATGTGGCCTGGGAAATGAAGAGGTTTCAGCTAGAGAATAAAAGGAAGTCAGACCAGTTGACCACCATAACAGATTGTGTAGTGATAGATGCCAAATCCTAGGGAGTAATAAGGTGTTCCTCTTCCTTGCCATAAGTACCCCAAGGAGACCTGCTTCTGCAGCAGATGGTGGTACATGATTCACAGATTTGGAACCTGATATAAAATGCTTCCTTGAAACCAGCACTAGAAGTTACCATCACATAAATATTGATATTTGTTAAGTATTTCTTAAATGAATGATTAACAGAATGCTTCTCCTAAGCAAAGACCTACACAATTAAGAGTATTCTAATTTACTTTTATGTATGGTATATTGATCATTCAAATGTTTGGGTATTGGAGGTTGAGTTATACAATTATCTGCTACTGGATATGAAGTCCTAGCTCTACCCCTCAAACCCAGTTGCTTCCCTTTCAAAATGAAGAAACTCTACTGAAAGTGTCCTTGCTCTTTTTATTAAGGGTCTCTTTATTCTCACTTGCATTTTCTCTTTCTATATGTTAATACTTTCAATTAGCAGGTATGCTTTAAGAAATAGGTTACTGGCTCACTGATTATATTAGTAAAGATAAAATGCAGAATGTGGAATTTTCTCTGTTGAATGGTCTAATCCCAATGATTCTCAACCCTTATTCCTCTTTATAATCACTTTGGGATAATTTTAAACTATGAATGCCTAGGCACAACCCACAACAAATCTGATTCAACATGTCAGGAGAAGGGTCTGTGCATAGGCATTGTGAAAACTCTTCCCAAGTGAATTTAATGTGTTATCAAGTTTGAAAATGAATGTTCTAACACAAACATATTTGCTAACTTTGATTAAATGGCCTCATTGAAGCTTTTATTTTTACTAATAAGGAGACAAAGACAGCCTTACCTCAAAAAACTCATCTAGAGATTTCAATAAAAAATGGTAGTGTTTTCCATCAAATAACCCAAGTGATCATAATTCAGGCTCCTACTTTGCTCTTTCTCTTTTTGGGAACTGTTTCACTAATTATGTCCACATGTTTTTAAAATCACTTTTAGAAAATTTATTTTGTTTTGTAATGGAAAAACAAAAAAATTACTGAAATTTTAATTTCAATTATATTTTAATATGTTAGAAGGCAGACATTTTATTTATAAAATAATTATACTGAATGAAAAAAGAAAATAAGAGTTCATATTGTATGATTCTATTTACATAAAATTATATGAAATGCAAATTACTCTAGATTGACAAAAACCAGAGCAGTGGTGACTGGGTCTGGGGTAGGTAGGGCTGGGGAGATAAGGAGGGTGGATTTCAAAGGGGAACAAGGAAACTTTTGGGGGTTATGGAAATGTTTATTATCTTGATTGTGGTGATGGTTTTAGGAAGGTATTCATATGTCAGAATTCATCAAATTTTATACTCTAAAACTATCCAGGTTACTATAATTATATCTCATCACATATAAAGCTCAATAAAACTGGAAAGAAAGAATGGAAGAAAGGAAGAAAGGAAGAAAGAAAGAAAGAAAAAAGAAAGAAAGAAAAGAACGAAAGAGAAAGAAAAAAGAAAGAAGAGAAAGAAAGGGGCAATGAAGGAAGGAAGAAAGGAAATAAGGAAGGAGGGAGGGAAGGAAGGAAGGAAGGAGAGGGAGGGAGGGAGGAAGAAAAGGAGGGAAGGGAGGGAGAAATTTTAAACGGCACTACTCATGTCTTTAATGTGATTCAAGTGGTAAGATGAAAATATTTTTTTTTACCATCAAATGGTCCAGAACTCTGCTGTCCAATATGTTATCCCCTAGCCACACGTAGCTATTAAAATTAAATTAAATTAAAAATTCAGCCAACAACACATTGAAAGGATCATACACCATGATCAAGTGGGGTTTATCCCAGGAATGCAAGGATTCTTCAATATATGCAAATCAATCAATGTGATTCACCACATTAATAAACTGAAGAATAAAAACCATATGATTATCTCAATAGATGCAGAAAAAGCTTCTGACAAAATTCAACACTCATTAATGATAAAAGTTCACCAGAAAGTGGGCATAAAGAGAACCTACCTCAACATAATAAAGGTTATATATGATTAACCCACAGCTAACAATATTCTCAATGGTGAAAAACACTTCCTCTAAGATCAGGTACAAGAAAAAGATGTCCAATCTCACCACTTTTATTCAACATAGTTTTGGAAGTCCTAGCCACAGCAATCAGAGAAGAAAAAGAAATAAAAGAAATCCAAGTTGGAAAAGAAGAAGTAAAACTATCATTGTTTGGAGATGACATGATAATATATATAGAAAATCCTAAAGATGCTACCAGAAAACTACTAGAGTTTATCAATGAATTTGGCAAGGTTACAGGTTACAAAATTAATACACAGAAATCTCTTGCATCCCTATTCACCAACAATGAAAGGTTAGAAAGAGAAATTAAGGAAACAATCCCATTTACGAACATTCAAAAAGAATAAAACACCTAGGCGTAAATCTACCTAAGGAGACAAAAGACCTGTACTTAGAAAACTATATAAGGTGCTGATGAAAGAAATCAAAGATGACACAAACAGATGGAGAGATACTCCATTGTTTTGGATTGGAAGAATCAATACTGTCAAAATGACTACACTACCCAAAGCAATCTACAAATTCAATGCAATAACAATCAAATTATTAATGGCATTTTCCACAGAACTAAAACAAAAAATTTTACAATTTGTATGGAAACACAAAGGACCCTGAATAACCAAAGCAATCTTGAGAAAGAAAAATGGAGCTGGAAAATTCAGCATCACCAACTTCATACTAAATGACGAAGCTACAGTAATCAAAACAGTTTGGTATTGGCACAAAAACAGAAATATAGATCAATGGAACAGGACAGAAAGTCCAGAGATAAACCCACACACCTATGTTCACCTAATCTATGACAAAGGAGGCAAAAATATACAGTGGAGAAAACACAAGCCCTTCCATAAGTGATGTTGGGAAAACTGGACAGCTACATGTAAATGAATGAAATAAGAACATTCTTTTAACACCATACACAAAAATAAACTCAAAACTGGATTAAAGACCTAAATGTAAGACTATAAAACGCTTAGAGGAAAACATAGGCTAAACACTCTGACATAAATCACAGCAAGATCTTGTTTGATCCACCTCCTAGAGTAATGAAAATAAAAATAAAAAATAAACAAATGGAACCTAATTAAACTTAAAAGCTTTTGCATCGCAAAGGAAACCATAAACAAAATGAAAAGACAACCCTCAGAATGGGAGAAAATATTTGTAAAAGAAGCGACTGACAAGGGATTAATCTCTAAAATATATAAACAGCGCATGCAACTCAATATCAAAAAGAAACAAACAACCATTCAAAAATGGGCTGAAGATCTAAATAGACATTTCTCCAAATAAGACATACAGATGGCCAAAAAGCACGTGAAAGAGGGAGACCTTCAAGATGCCGGAAAAATAAGACGTGGAGATCACCTTCCTCCCCATAAATACATCAAAAATACATCTACATATGGAACAACTCCTAGAGAACACCTACTAACTGCTAGCAGAAGACCTCAGACCTCCCAAAAGGCAAGAAACTCCCCATGTACCTGGGTAGGACAAAAGAAAAAAGAAAAAACAGAGACAAAAGAATAGGGACAGGACCTGCACCATAGGGTGGGAGCTATGAAGGAGGAAAAGTTTCCACACACTAGGAAGCCCCTTTACTGGTGGAGACAGGGCTGGTGGGGGGGAAGCTTTGGAGCCACGGAGGAGAAAGCAGCGTGTGCAGAGGGCAAAGTGGAGAGATTCCCGCACAGAGGATAGGTGCCAACCAGCACTCACCAGCCCGAGAGGCTTGTCTGCTCACCTGCCAGGGTGGGTGGGGGATGAGAGTTGAGGCTCAGATCCCAGGGAGAGGATGGGGGTTGGCTGCATAAACACAGCCTGAAGGGGGCTAGTGTGCCACAGCTAGCCAGGAGGGAGTCCGGGAAAAAATATGGAACTGTCAAAGAGACTTCTTGCCTCTTTGTTTCGCAGTGCATGAGGAGAGGGGATTAAGAGCACCATCTAAACGAGCTCCAGAGACTGGTGCATGCCGCAGCTATCTGTGTGGACCCGAGAGATGGGCATGAGACTCTAAGGCTGCTGCTGCAGCCACAAAGAAGCCTGTGTGCAAGCACAGGTCACTATCCACACCTCCCTTCCCAGGAGCCTGTGCAGCATGCTGCTGCCAGGGTCCCATGATCCAGGGACAACGTCCCCGGGAGAACACACAGCGTGCCTCAGGGTGTTGCAACATCATGATGGCCTCTTCCGCCACAGGCTTGCCCCATATTCCATACCCCACCCTCCCCCCAGCCTGAGTGAGCCAGAGCCCCCTAATCAGCTGCTCCTTTAACCCCGTCCTGTCTGAACAAAGAACATATGCTCTCAGGCAACCTACATGCAAAGGCGGGGCCAAATTCAAAGCTGAACCCTGGGAGTTGTGCGAACAAAGAAGAGAAAGGGAAATCTCTCCCAGCAACCTCAGGAGCAGTGGATTAAATCTCCACAATTAACTTGATGTACCCTGCATCTGTGGAATACCTGAATAGAAAACGAATCATCCGAAATTGAGGCAGTGGACTTTGGGAGCAACAGTATATATATATTTTTCCTTTTTCTCTTTTTGTGAGTGTGTATGTGTATGCTTCTGTGTGTAATTTTGCCTGTATAGCTTTGCTTTTACCATTTGTCCTAGGGTTCTGTCTTCCCGTTTTCTTTTTTTTTTTAGTATAGTTTTTAGCACTTCTTATCATTGGTGGATATGTTTTTTGGTTTGGTTGCTCTCTTCTTTCTTCCTTGTTTTTAATTACTTTTCATTTTTTTTTACTTGTAATAATTATTTCTTATTTTTTATTTTAATAACTTTATTTTATTATTATTATATTTTTCTTTCTTTCTTCTTTATTTTCTCCCTTTTATTCTGAGCCGTGTGGATGACAGGATCTTGGTGCTCTGGCCGAGTGTCAGGTCTGTGCCTCTGAGGTGGGAGAGCCGAGTTCAGGACACTGGTAAACCAGAGACCTCCTAGCTCCATGTAATATCAAATGGCAAAAATCTCCCAGAGATCTCCAACTCAACACCAGGACCCAGCTCCACTCAATGACCAGCAAGCTACAGTGCTAGACACCCTATGCCAAACAACTAGAGAGACAGGAACACAACCCTACCCACTAGCGGAAAGGCTGCCTAAAATCATAATAACGTCACAGACACCCCAAAAGACACCACTGGATGCAGACCTGCCCACCAGCAAGACAAGATCCAGCCTTATCCACCAGAACACAGGCACTAGTCCCCTCCACTAGGAAGCCTACACAACCCACTGAACCAACATTAGCCACTTGGTGCAGACACCAGAAACAATGGGAACTACGAACCTGCAGTCTGCGAAAAGGAGACCCCAAACACAGTAAGTTAAGCAAAATGAGAAGAGAGATAAACACACGGCAGATGAAGGAGCAAGGTAAAAACCCACCAGATGAAATAAATGAAGAGGAAATAGGCAGTCTACCTGAAAAAGAGTAATGATAGTAAAGAGTAATGATAGTAAAGATGATCCAAAATATTAGAAATAGAATGGAGAAAATATAAGAAACGTTTAACAAGGACCTAGAAAAACTAGAGAGCAAACAAACAGTGATGAACTACACAATAAATGAAATTAAAAATTCTCTACAAGGAATCAATAGCAGAATAACTGAGGCAGAAGAATGGATAAGTGACCTGGAAGATAAAGTAGTGGAAATAACTACCGCAGAGCAGCATAAAGAAAAAATAATGAAAAGAATTGCGGACAGTCTCAGAGACTTCTGGGACAACATTAAATGCACCAATATTCAAATTATATGGGTCTCAGAAGAAGAAGAGAAAAAGAAAGGGACTGAGAAAATATTTGAAGAGATTATAGTTGAAAACTTCCCTAATATGGGAAAGGAAATAGTTAATCAAGTCCAGGAAGCACAGAGAGTCCAATAAAGGATAAACCCAAGGAGAAACATGCCAAGACACATATTAATCAAACTATCAAAAATTAAGTACAAAGAAGCAATATTAAAAGGAGCAAGGGAAAAATAACATACAAGGGAATCCCCATAAGGTTAACAGCTGACCTTTCAGCAGGAACTCTGTAAGCCAGAAGGGTTTTGCAGGACATATTTAAAGTGATGAAAAGGAAAAACCTACAACCAAGATTACTCTACCCAGCAAGGATCTCATTCAAAATCGATGGTGAAATTAAAACCTTTACAGAAAAACAAAACCTAAGAGAATTCGACACCACCAAACCAGCTTTACAACAAATGCTAAAGGAATTTCTCTAGGCAGGAAACACAAGAGACAGAAAAGACCTACAATAACAAACCCCAAACAATAAAGAAAATGGTAATAGGAACACACATATCAATAATTACCTTAAATGTATGGATTAAATGCTCCAACCAGAAGACATAGACTGGCTGAATGGATACAAAAACAAGACCTGTACATATGCTGTCTACAAGAGACCCACTTCAGACCTAGGGACACATACAGACTGAAAGTGAGGGGATGGAAAAAATTATTCCATGCAAATGGAACTCAAAAGAAAGCTGGAGTAGCAATTCTCATATCAGACAAAATAGTTTTTAAAATATACTACTATTACAAGAGACAAAGAAGGACACTACATAATAATCAAGGGATCAATCCAAGAAGAATATATAAAAATGGTAAATATTTATGCATACAACAGAGGAGTACCTCAACACATAAGGGAAATGCTAACAGCCATAAAAGGGGAAATGGACAGTAACACAATCATAGTAGGGGACTTTAGCACCCCACTTTCACCAATGGACAGATCATCCAAAATGAAAATAAATAAGGAAACACAAGCTTTAAATGATAAATTAAAAAGATGGACTTAATAGATATTTATAGCACAATCCATTCAAAAACAAAAGAATACACTTTCTTCTCAAGTGCTCATGGAACATTCTCCATGACAGATCATATCTTGGGTCACAAATCAAGCCTTGGTAAATTTAAAGAAATTGAAATCGTATCAAATATCTTTTCCGACCACAACGCTATGAGACTAGATATCAATTACAGGAAAAAATGTGTAAAAAATACAAACACATGGAGGCTAAACAATACACTACTTCATAACCAAGCAATCACTGAAGAAATCAAAAAGGAAATAAAAAAATACCTAGAATCAAATGACAATGAAAACATGATGACAGAAAACCTATGGGATGCAGCAAAAGCAGTTCTAAGAGGGAAGTTTATAGCAATGCAATCCTACATTAAGAAAGAAGAAACAACTCAAATAAATACCTAAAACAATAGCAGAAAGAAACAAAAAAAAAACCCCAAAGTTAGCAGAAGGAAAGAAATCATAAAGATCAGATAAGAAATAAATGAAAAAAAAATGAAGGAAACAATAGCAAAGATCAATAAAACTAAAAGCTTGTTCTTTGAGAAGACAAAATTGATAAACCATTGGCCAGACTCATCAAGAAAAAGAGGGAGAGGACTCAAATCAATAGAATTAGAAATGAAAAGAGAGAAGTAACAACTGACACTGCAGAAATACAAAGGCTCATGAGAGATTACTACAAGAAATTATATGCCAATAAAATGGATAACCTGAAAGAAATGGACAAATTCTTAGAAAAGTACAACCTTTGGAGACTGACCAGAAAGAAATAGAAAATATAAACAGACCAATCACAAGCACTGAAATTGAATCTGTGATTTAAAATCTTCCAAGAAACAAAAGCCCAGGATCAGATGGCTTCACAGGTGAATTCTATCTAAAATTTAGAGAAGAACACCTATCCTTCTCAAACTCTTCCAAAATATACCAGAGGGAGGAATACTCCCAAACTCATTCTACAAGGCCACTATCACCCTGATACCAAAACCAGACAAAGATGTCACAAAGAAAGAAAACTACAGGTCAATATCACTGATGAACAAAGATGCAAAAAGCTTCAACAAAATACTAGCAAACAGAATCCAACAGCACATTAAAAGCATCATACAACATGATCAAGTGGGGTTTATCCCAGGAATGAAAGGATTCTTCAATATATGCAAATCAATCAATGTGATAAACCATATTAACAACTGAAGAATAAAAATCATATGATCATCCAATAGATATAGAAAAATCTTTTGACAAAATTCAACACCCATTTATGATAAAAACCCTCCAGAAAGTGGCATAGAGGGAACTTTCCTCAACATAATAAAGGCCATATATGACAAACCCACAGCCAACATTGTTTTCAGTGGTGAAAAACTGAAATCATTTCCACTAAGAACAAGACAAGGTTGCTCACTCTCACCACTATTATTCAACATTGTATTGGAAGTTTTAGCCACAGCAAACAGAGAAGAAAAAAAATAAAAGGAATCCAAATCAGATAAGAAATAAAGCTGTCACTGTTTGCAGATGACATGACACTATACGTAGCGAATCCTAAAGATGCTACCAGAAAACTACTAGAGCTAATCAATGAATTTGGTAAAGTAGCAGGATACAAAATTAATGCACAAAAATCTCTTGTGTTCGTATACACTAATGATGAAAAATGTGGAAGAGAAATTAAGGAAACACACCCATTTATCATTGCAACAAAAAAGAATGAAATACCTAGGAATAAACCTACCTAAGGAGTCAAAAGACCTGTATGTAGACAATTATAAGACACTGATGAAAGAAATTAAAGATGACACAAACAGATGGAGAGATATACCATGTTCTTGGATTGGAAGAATCAACATTCAAGAATCAACAATCAAGAATCAAGTGAAAATGACTATATCACCCAAAGCAATCTACAGATTCAATGCAATCCCTATGAAACTACCACTGGTATTTTTCACAGAACTAGAACAAAAATGTTCACAGTTTGAATGGAGACGCAAAAGATCCTGAATAGCCAAAGCAATCTTGAGAAAGAAAACGGAGCTGGAAGAATCAGGCTCCCTGACTTCAGACTCTACTACAAAGCTACAGTAATCAAGACAGTATGGTACTGGCACAAAAACAGAAATATAGATCAATGGAACAGGATGGAAAGCCCAGAGATAAACTCACACACATATGGTCACCTTATTTTTGATAAAGGAGGCAAGACTATACAATGGAGAAAAGACAGCTTCTTCAATAAGTGGTGCTGGGAAAACTGGACAGCTACATGTAAAAGAATGAAATTAGAACACTCCCTAACACCATACACAAAAGTAAGCTCAAAATGGATTAGAGACCTAAATGTAAGACTGGGCACTGTTAAAACTCTTAGAGTAAAATATAGGAAGAACACTCTTTGACATAAATCACAGCAAGATCATTTTTGACCCACCTCCTAGACAAATGGGACCTAATGAAGGTTAAAAGGTTTTACACAGCAAAGGAAAACATAAACAAGAGAAAAAGACAACCTTCAGAATGGGAGAAAATATTTGCAAATGAAGCAACTGACAAAGGATTAATTTCCAAAATTTACAAGCAGCTCATGCAGCTCAATATCAAAAAAACTAAAAACCCAATCTAAGAATGGGCAGAAGACCTAAATAGACATTTCTCCAAAGAAGATATACAGATTGCCAATAAACACATGAAAGGATGCTCAACATCACTAATCATGAGACAAATGCAAATCAAAACTACAATGAGATATCATCTCACACCAGTCAGAATGGCCATCATTAAAAAATCTACAAACAATAAATGCTGGAGAGGGTGTGGAGAAAAGGGAACCCTCTTGCACTGTTAGTGGGAATGTAAATTGATACAGCTACTATGGAGAACAGTATGGAGGTTCCTTAAAAAACTAAAAATAGAACTACCATACAACCCAGCAATCCCACTACAGGGCATATACCCTGAGAAAACCATAATTCAAAAAGAGTCATGTACCACAATGTTCACTGCAGCTCTATTTACAATAGCCAAGACATGGAAGCAACCTAAGTTTCCATTAACAGATGAATGGATAGAGAAGATGTGGCACATATATACAATTGAATATTACTCAGCCATAAAAAGAAACAAAATTGAGTTATTTGTAGTGAGGTGGATGGACCTAGAGTCTGTCATACAGAGTGAAGTAAGTCAGAAAAAGAAAACAAATACCGTATGCTAACACATATATATGGAATCTAAAAAAAATAAAAATGGTTATGGAGAACATAGGGGCAGGATGGGAATAAAGACACAGACCTACTAGAGAATGGACTTGAGGACATTGGGAGAGGGTAGGGGAAGCTGGGACAAAGTGAGAGAGTGGCATGGACATATAAACACTACCAAATATAAAATTGATAGCTAGTGGGAAGCAGCCACATAGCATAGGGAGATCAGCTCGGTGCTTTGTGACCACCTAGAGGGGTCGAATAGGGAGGGTGGAAGGGAGAGAGACGCAAGAGGGAAGATATATGGGGATATATGTATATGTATAACTGATTCACTTCGTTATAAAGCAGAAACTAACACACCATTTTAAAGCAATTATACTCCAATAAAGATGTTAAAAAAATCACTTGAAAGATGCTCCACAATGCTAATTATTAGAGAAATGCAAATAAAAACTACAGTGAGGTATCACCTCATATTAATCAGAATGGCCATCATCAAAAAGTTGACAAACAGTAAATCCTGGAGAGGGTGTGGAGAAAAGGGAACCCTCCTACACTGTTGGTGGGAATGTAAATTGGGAGAATCTTTATGGAAAACAGTATGGAGGTTCCTTAAAAAACTAAAAATAGAATTACCATATAATCCAGCAATCCCACTCCTGGGCACATATTTGGACAAAACCATAATTCAAAAAGGTACATGCACTCCAGTATTCATTGCAGCAGTATTTGCAATAGCCAAAACATGTAAGCAAGCTAAATGTGCATCAACAGAGGAGTGGATAAAGAAGATGAAGTACATATATACAGTGGAATATTACTCAACCATAAAAAAGAATGAAATAATGCCATTTGCAGCAACTTGGATAGACCTAGAGATTGTAATACTGAGGAAAGTAAGTCAGACAGAGAAAGATAAATATCATATGTTATCCCTTATACATGGAATCTAAAAAAAAATTGGTACAAATGAGCTTATTTACAAAACAGAAATAGAGTCACAGATGTAGCAAACAAATGATTACCATGGGGAAAAAAGGGGGAGGGATAAATTGGGAGATTGGGATTGCCATATACACACTACTATATATGAAATAGATAACTAATACAGACTTATTTGATAGCACAGGGAGATCTACTCAATATTCTGTAATGGCCTATATGGGAAAATAATCTAAAAAAAGAGTGTATATGTATAACTGATTCACTTTACTCTATACCTGAAATTAACACAACATTGTAAATCAACTATATTCCAATAAAAATTTAAAAAAAAATTCAGTTGCAGTCACACTAGCCACACTTCAAGTGCTTAATACCCTCATTTGGCTAGTGGCTACTGTATTGGAACTGCAGATACAGAACATTTACATCATCGCAGAAAAGTCTAATGGACAGCACTTGTCCACATACTACAGTACTACAAGAACAATTCTCTGAATATGTATGTGTTTTCACAGGCTAATCTTTACTTTTTCAAAATGAAATTAACATGTAAAAGTAAATAGCACAGGACCTAACACAATATAGACATACAGCAACAACAAAAATGTGTTAGTATCTCTTCCACTCAACTTGGAAGGAACATTTCCATGAAGTAAGAGTAAGAAGAAAATCAAGGGAATTAAAAAAAGTGCTCCAAACTGAAAACAAGAGACAGAAGTTCAAATTAGCTTAGAGCAGAAGAAGAAAATTAGAAAATTTTAAAGGTAGATGAGTAAGGATGAAAGTTTTCTAAATAAGATACAAAAGCAAGAAGCTAAAAAAAATTAATAAATGACTGATATGAAGTTTTAAAATTAAAAAATTCTATACAGAAAAAAGGAAAGGCATATAAACAAAGTTTAAAAAAAAAGAACAACTGTGAAGTTTTTGTAATGAATTTGGAAAAGGAAGTATTTCTTCCATTTCTTCTTCTCAGCACTCATCATCTTGATGTTACATTTTATATTCATTAACACTAGATTTTATGGGTATTTGTTTTCATCCCCCATGAAGACAAGCATGTGATCTGCCTTGTTCATGACTGTATCTTCAGTGTCTCAAGTGGTTTGGGCATATGATAAGAATTCAATAAATGGTTGATGAATGGATGAATATAAATTTAAAACTTTGAGAAAATAACAATTAGAGACCAGTAACCCAACAGCAAAGCAGGCAGATATATGAATAAGACATTCATTAAATATTAAATGGAAATAGTCCATATTAAATAATAAAACAATATATACATAAAATTTATACTCAATACATTGGCAAAATGAAAAAAATGTTTCATAATACAGCATTTTGATGAAAGGATAGGGAACCAGAACTTTTATACACTAGTTAGAGTTCAGTCCCTTTGCAGGATAATTTTGTAAAATTTATTAAATTATAGCTAGCTATCACCTTAATAGCTCAGAAAATCTGCTATTTAAAAAATGTGCCCTATTACTATACAAGGGCATAAAGATATAAACACACATAAAGATATTCACACACAAATATACTCATTTCAGCATTGTTTTCAATTACCCCCACCTCCCCAAATAAAGTGTCTCTACAACCTGATATTCTGGTGTTTTGAGCAAGTCCACTTTCCTGAGTGTCAACCTCACTCTTATAAAAGAACTTTAGTGACGAGGATAACAGAATCCCATAAAGTGTTTTGTTTTAACAAGGGATTCTGAGTTTGCATCAAAACATAATTACTACAAAAACCCAATTCTAATTCATGAAGGCGTTCTCCCTCCTACCCCTGCACCTGTCTCCATCAAAGAATCACAAGAATCCACACACATGGTCATTAAGCCAAATTCACTTAGCACTCTCTTGGGCACTGAAAGGAAACACAAGAGAAGCATGACTTCTACCTAGAGGAACTTACTTGCCTAGTCAGGGAAGGTAGTGGCATAAAGAGGAGAAAGTTGGACCCTTCTGACCCTGTGCCCTTACTCCAATACCAAGACTGAAAATCCTGAAGAATCTGCACAACTCATAGACCTCCATTAGGAACTTAGTCTCCTACCTCAGCCTTTCTCACTGGTACTCAGTAATTTATTTTCCACCCATTCACACCACAGTCATGAATACATGCTGTGTAATTATGGGGACACTGGCACACTGGAGAGGAAAGGCTAAAAGAGTATGATGATCATTCTCAAAGAACTCACTGAATGGCAGCTGAAGCAAGGAAACAGATGTGGTAAGTGCTAGGACAGACCTAAGAACAGTCCACTATAGGAGCGAGTACACAGGGTACCTAACATAGAGTGAGAGAAGGAAGGAGATGGGACATCAGGAACTGGCATTCATAGTTAGCTTCTCTCCTGTTCTTTACGGTGACTGTTCCAATCTTCCACTACTGGCTCAAATTTCTCAACTGCTATGAGGTTGCTAAAATGAATGTAAAACAGAGACACTTAAGTTAACTAAAACTTATAGCCCTACTTTACTGAGGTACAATTTATATATACCAAAATGCACATATTTCAAGTATAAAATTTGCTAAGTCCTGACAGATGTCTGTACTACTTCAATTAAGATACAGAACATTTTCATCATCATAGTAATTGAAATGCCCTCATGATCACTTTTGGACAAGATAACCCCTTCCCCAGAGAAAACTAGGATTCTCATTTCTATCATGATGTTTTAGTTTTGCCTGTCCCAGAACTTTATAAAACAAAATTTTACAATATGCACTTACTTGTGCCTGGCTTCTTTTGCTCAACATACTGTTTTGATAATCATTCATATTATTGCATGTATCAGTGTTCCTTCTAACTGCTGAGTTCTTTTCATTGTATGAATATACTACAGTTTGTTTATAGACCTTTGGGTGTTTCTAGTTTATGGTCATTATAAATAAAACTGCTATGAATATTCCTGTCATTTCTTATTATGGACTTATGTTTTCGTTATTTTATGTAAATACCTTCCACCTGCTTTTGACAAACACAATGTAGTATTTCTGAACCTTAAAAGTTAGAAGGTGGGGATAAAAAAAACCCCAGTGGTATCAGTGGGTCAATAAATCTCAACCTAATATTCAAATGACCCCCCTTGCCTCTCACTTCAATTTAAAAATGGAGGTTAACAAAGATTAACTCCATCAACTTACTACATCCACATGTATAAATCTGTTTGTCTTTATATCTCCTCCCTCCTATTTTCCCCAGTTTCTGAAGAAGACAGTTCTATTTTCCTGTCCAGAGCAAATCCCTTTTTATCTCATTTTATTCCATCTCCTCAAGGGCTTAACTGTACTTTACCCTCAAGTTTTTTTAATATTAAGAAAAAAAATGAAGCTTCATAGACAACAGTATGGCACTCAGACTCTAGCAAGAGAGAAAATACTGTACATATAATCCCAAATTAAATATATAACTAGAGTGGCAAATACTGTGACCGAAACTAAAGGGAACAATGAAAGATGAAAACAAATGATCCTAGTTTAGTTTGGAAGCTTGAGAGCCTTCTCTAAACACTTGGATGGAAAAGGTTGAACCTATGTATGAGAGAGAATTATAGAAAAGGAAGGTCCTAGAAGAGATAGGATAGAATTAAAATCAAAGTACAGGACAAAGTACATGCAGGATATGAATCAAAACCCTTTTTCTGAGATGGAAAGAAAGATGGGACTAGAAATTGAAAGTACTCTCAAAGTATGGAAACTGGTATGTTTATATCTCAAATTTTCCTATGAACCAGGCGCATGGCAATCTTTTGAGTCAGTTGTGGTTATTATTTAAGAATTTGAAGGAAGAAGTGAGGAATTGTAAGTGCTGCTATGAGAAGTGGGAGAGGCTGCTGACAAAGGTTTGACAAGAGGCCCTAAGGGTCCAAGTGAGGCTGGGAAGCATGGTGTTCTGGGCAGAGAGGCTTCCACCAGCAGCAGTCAGCTATACAGGTACAAGCTCACAGAGGAAGCAGGAGGTTTTCAAGGTGTGTCTAGCGCAAGGATAGGCCCTGGAGGACATTCAATGATCTAGGGGGTTTAGAAAAATTATTGAAAGAATTAGAAAATATTCGAGAGTCTTAAAGTGACAATAAAGTTTAAAAACCTATCTTTTCTCCTGCCCCACATCAAACACATGGATATGTGGTGCATGTTCAACCACTGCTATACATGGCTGCAAAGAAAACAGTGTCTTACAGGAAAGACCAAGTTTTTATTAAGGTCAGGAATCTAAAATAATCTCTATAAAGAGACCTATAAGGGAGTTTCTATATATAAGTAAGACTTAGTAACTGAAATAAAACTCTTTAGTTTTTCTCCTCTTGAATGACAGAGATGCCAGAAAGACCAGCACTTCTCAAATATTAATGTGCATATGAATCACATTGTTTAAATCTTGTTAAAATGCAGACTGTGATTCAGTAAAACTGGATTGGGGCCTGATAGTCTCCATTTCTAACAAGCTCCCAGGTGATGTTGCTGCTGCCGGCCCTGAGGAATGTAAATCAATTCTGAGTGACTTAGTGTTGGAGAATATAGGAAAAGAAGTTGCCAGACCTCAGAGAAAGAGCAAAAGAAACACAGAAGGACCCTTGGGTCTCTATGGTGAAGAAGTCTACACTGATCTGAATTCCAAGACTATTCAATAGCTTTGGAGGTTATAGTTCCAATAGGAGGTGCGATTCACATATTTCCCCAGTCGCTGAGTTGAGAACTGGCAGGATCATTTGGCATCATCTGGCATCCTGGTAGCATCATTTGGCATCCAACGGTATATCCAGAAATGGAAGTGAATACCTCTGTCACCTTTGTCATTGAATAGCGATGTTGGAAGGCATACTGCAAACTGTTGAAAGGAGAGCCAGCAATGAGGTACAAACTGTAAAGCAGAAGGATTAAGTCAGGTGAAAGTGTAACACTGTAGAGTTAAGTGAATGTTATAGGCTGAGTTGTGTCCCCCAAATTCCTATGTTGAATTCCTAACTCCCAGTATCCTAGAATGTGACTATATTTGGACACAGAGTATTTTAAAATGTAATTAAGGTTAAATAAGGTTAAATTAGACTGGGCCCTAATCCAATATGACGGGTGTACTTATAAGAAGAGAAAATTAGGACATAGATACACAGAGGGAAGACCATATGAAGATATGGAGAAGATGGCTATCTATAAGCTAAGGAGAGAGGCCTCACGTGAAGCCAACCTTGCTGTTACCTTGATCTCAGACGCACATCTCCAGAACAGTGAGACAATAAATTTCTTTTGTTTAAACCAGCCAATCTGTGATACCTTGTTATGGCAGCCCTAGCCAAGTAGTAGATTAAATGAGATGGCATTTGGGTAGTGCCTAGAATAAAAAGATAAGAGACTTGGTATGACTATCTGGGTTTGAGTATCTGAAGGGCACTTTGCTCTAAAGTGATTACCCTGTTGGTGCTGTGAATGAATATCTAATGATGTTAATAGTTCAAAGTCTGGGTGCTTGTAAAGCCAAAGAAATTGGATCCCTCTATGGATTAATATTAGCAACAGAATATACATAGATGTAAACACTTAAAGTGAAACATTTGGCAACATGTGCTTTCCTGTTCCTAACCAAACACATCAGGAGAAAGTCCCAAAAGGATTAAGAACCGTGCTCTGTGATGATCTCTCACTGGCAGGTTCAACACCCAGAAAGGAACAACTGCTGATCATTTGTAATATGCCAAGAATGAAACTGCATTTTTGGATATTTTATTCTGCTCTCCAACCTAGCAGAGAAGGCCAAGAGGAAGAAATGAAATTAAAACTCATAGATCGAAAGCTTAACTTCTCTTCTAGAAATGCATTTACACATTACTTAACATTCATAACTAATTTTGTGACTTTCAAGTTAACATCTTTCATGGCCAATGTTCCAATTTCTTGCTGATCCTATCAACGGGTCTCATCTGAGAATATGAGCATCTAGGATGGCATAATGGGGAGAATATGCTGACTGGCTCCTGTGCAAGAGGTGATGAACTCCATCAGATGTTTGATCCTCTCATCAGAAATGCTGCACACAGACTGTTTTGGTATGTAACAAGAACTATATTTATTTTTTATATGTATTTTATTTTAACTAAAACTAAATACATAACTCTAGTGATATAAAAGGAAATTTTATTTTGTCTCAAGCAGAGAAAAGCCTATAAAAGAGGTCTGGGGGAGTATGCTCCCTGGGAGTGCTAATCCTTTTGGATTAGTCTAAGAAACATACAAAGATTTTGTTTTTTCATTTATATGTTTTGAGTTCTTTTAATGCAACATTCAGCAGAAAGTACTGGTTGACTGCCACAGAAGGACAGAACCTATCAGATAGGTTTGGTGATCCAAAGGCAGAATGATTCATACGCCACTTCCTTCCTAGCACCATGGGAGCGGCCGGCCTCATTGAATGGCTGATAGCACAGTGGAGGAGACTCAGGAGAGAAACAGTGGAATCTGGCCCTGTTTGCTCAAGAAGGACCTGTGAGAGGTAGAAGAGATCCAAAAATTCTTGAGGCCCTTGAGTGCTGGGCATGGAAGCCAGATGAGAATTAAGAAATATGTTGCCTACTGAGGTTCTCTACAGTGTGGAACGAGGAACCTGTAGATAAGGGTAGCCAGTTATAGACAACAGTGCTGCTGGTGGTGGTGGGGAAGGGAGTCTCTAACATTGACAAGAACAGACCATGGGCTGCATCAACGCTGGAAAATTGAACATTGGATACAGCCAGGCCAGAGGGCAAGACTCAAAGACATTAGTATGGCAAGACACCTCAGTGAAGGTCAGTGAGAGCCCAAGGAGCAAATAAGGACCTGAAGCCAGCAAGTGGTCCAAGGCTCCTCTTGCAAAACACGACGTCATATTAACCTACCCCTCTGCACTGGAATGTTGTCCAAGAAAAGGAAAGAAGAAGGTAAGGGGACTTGGGAAGAAACTTTACCTAAATGCCAGGAAGTCACTGGGAAGTGACAGGATAAACAGAAAGTGATTCGGTTATATGTAAGAGGAAAAATTAAGCCATATTTCAAGAAACTGGAAATGAATGAATAGAAATAGGGCTCATGAGGAAGTTCAGGTGAGTTAGTGAGAAATAAAAAGGATGTATATATGTATGTATATGTATATGTATGTGCCTATCGATGTCGTGTTGTGGTAGTTAATTTTAAAAAGCTGAACTAGGGGTTCGAAAGGGAAATTCCTTTCCATTTCATAGCTCAGAAGGCTTGACTATTGCTTTCTCCCTGATGGTGAGAAATCCAGCTCAATAAGTGTGCATCTTTCCACTCATGCAGAGCAAAAGGAAATGAACCTAGTCAATGGATTTAAGAACTATACCTTAAAATGGAAAATAGAGATGTTACCTAGTGCTACAGTGCATAATTAAAGTGTCTCTACCATATCATATTAGTGAAAGACATAGGGCAGGAGAGGACAAAGAGACGTGATGCCACTCTTGAGAGTCAGCATATTAATGGGAACTTTCAGCCTAATAATGTAAATGAATCTTGTTAAATCCTACTCTCAGTAAAATTCCAGGGAATGAGAGCTACAAAGAGAACACCCTTCTCAGGGAACCTCACTAGCATTAGGACGTTAACTTGAGAAATGATGGTGATGGTCTATTCTAGATGAAAGACTTAAAAACACTATTTCTAAAAAGGTCTTAGCTGTCAAATATGAGATTCACATCACCAAGCCTACATCTCCTTGCTTCCTTTTTTTGTGAAATGAGATCTCTTTTTTCCCCACAATCTTCCATTTTCTACATTTATTGAGATTTTTGTCTCAAAATGCAAAAACTAGATGGCATGACAGTACCTAACACAGAAAATCAAAATTATTTCACTCTGTGCATACCCTCCGTTTACATCCACCCCTCAGTATAAAATTTGAATCTATCCAATAATCAGATAGCATTGTCTAGATAGTATTTATATATATTTATGATATTAGCCTTTTATGCAATCTTACATAAGGATAAAATTTTAAACATTAATGGGCCACACAGCACTTTAATTTTAAATTCATTGAACAGATGCACTCTATATTATTTGTCTACAGGTATCTTCAGAATTAAACTTTTACAAGCTTTCTCCAGTTGTTTTCGGCTATAGACCAAAGGATATCATAGGACTGTTAAGATAGCAGAAATTACTGGGCCAACCATGTAACTGTATCATCATTTCCTAAACATGGAGACTGCTCAACTCATTTGTTTATTCATTAGTATTCTTTGAATATTTATCACGTTCCAGGAAGCACCATGATACTATGATGCCTAAAATCATATGAAGAAAGTAAAACATTCCCACAAATAACTACAGTATGAAAGTTTCCATATGAGTGATAGAAATAGCTGAAAATCTTGGAAAGAAAGAAGTCATTCCAGGCTCTAGTGAGTAGAAAAGGCATTTCAGCCGACACATTGAAGAATACAATGAAGAATGGGTAAGTCTTCACCAGACTGAAAGATGAGATCCTCATGTGGAGATAAACAGGCTCCACAGCTTATACAAAAGACAGGAATTTTAATGGAAACAACATTGCAGTCTAGTTCAGATGGGACATAGGTAAATACAGTAAGATAAAACTAAAAGAGTCGCCAGATCTCAGAAGACCCTTCACTCTTCTGCATGCTTATGAGCACTGAAGCATGAATTGAAAAATTCTCCCATGTTCATAACTCATGATTAAGACACCTATAAATTTAAAGAACCACAGTTTCAAAAAGCTTTGCATTTTTCATCTCCAGGCTCTCAGAGAAAGTGCAAGATCTTCTAAATCAATCTCTTGGGAGATTGATGGAAAAGTCATGACTTTTAATGTTACATTTTCATTTTATCTAAAATTTTAAGTTTCATTATGTTCATCTGCCCCATACTTTCTAGGCTCATTGTTCTGCTACAGCTTAGAAGACAAAATATGATGCAAAAACCATCCAATAAAACGTCTCATTTTCAGTTAGGATTTTCACCACTTTTTCTTGGTTGCTAATTGAAGTAAACTATATTCAATTAGCTTAATGTTAACTTGAACAATTAAAAATATCCAATGTACAAGACTTTAACAAATTGACCGTTATGGCTTGATTTCATAGAGATATTTCAAACCAAAGCACATGCTTTGAGATGAATGTGCTTCCCAGAAGGTTATTATGGCCTTGTAAATTATAGATTAATTGATTAATCTTATACTGATTGACAGCACTAAGTAAAGTCAACCTCTATTCTTTTTATGTTAGTGTCCTCAAATTTTTGGTAGATTACCATCACCATCAACTGAATTTATTTCAATTAATTTAATTAAATAAATGGCAATTACATATTTGGGATAATTTCACTTAGATCTTTCATCCTTCTAAAAACAAGCATTTTCTTTCTTTCCAATCCGTTATAAGTATCAAGTCAGATCAGAATAAGACATTGACGTGTCCTGATTCTCCATGTTTTACTTGTCTCTTCAAGTTAAAAAATAACTGAGTTCTGTGGCTTGTACTATACGAACTCCCATATAAACAAATTCACAAAATTTTAAAACCCAGTATGCAATTTTGTCAAGCTGTTTGTTCAGTCCATAACTGGGTCTGAATTTATTATTTAATTTATAAGGTCTCTAGAAAAATGTTCATCTAAAAATGATTAACCTGGAATTTGGCAGACCTACCTCATAAGACTATAGCAGAAATCACTTACAGGGTACAAGGCAGGACAGGATAACATGGTGCATAGAAAATGATGAAAAGTTGGAGCCTATATCATACCAAAGAAGGTTTAAACTCCTTAGCAAAAGTTTTACATGAAAACTCATAACAACATGAAAACAAATACAGATAAGGAAATGAGGTCCAGAAAGTTTAAGTGACTTTGTAATACATATCAATGGATTGGGACTAGAATCTCCTTTTTCCATCTATGTAGCGTTTATCTGAGTCTTTATATTCAAAGTGGGCTTTTTATACACAACATACTCTTGGGTATTTTTTTTTTAATCGAATCTGACGATCTCTGTCTTTACTTGGTACTTTTTTTTTTTTTTTTTTTTCTTGCGGTACGCGGGCCTCCCACTGTTGTGGCCTCTCCCGTTGCGGAGCACAGGCTCCGGATGCACAGGCTCAGCGGCCATGGCTACGGGTCTAGCTGCTCCGCGGCACGTGGGATCCTCCCCGACCGGGGCACGAACCTGTGTCCCCCGCATCAGCAGGTGGACTC
The DNA here is from genome assembly GCF_039906515.1 of Pseudorca crassidens. Classification (NCBI taxonomy): domain Eukaryota; kingdom Metazoa; phylum Chordata; class Mammalia; order Artiodactyla; family Delphinidae; genus Pseudorca; species Pseudorca crassidens. The sequence continues at coordinate 155,477,329 of NC_090297.1, forward strand.
TCAACCACTGCGCCACCAGGGAAGCCCTACCTGGTACTTTTATACTATTCACATTTAAAGTGATTATTTATATATTTGGATTAAAATCTACCATCTTTGTACCTGTTTTCTACCCACTGCATGTGTTCTTTTTTCTTTTCACCTCTTTTACTGCTTTCTCTTACTGAGTATTTTATATCATTCTATTTTATCTCCCCTTTTTATGCTTATTTTTTAATTAAAAAATTTCTATTTAATCTAAAAACTATTTAAAAGTTGCCCTGGGATAAACAATATATATCTTAAAAAAAATTAAGTTCACTTTCAAATAACACTACACTACTTCATCAGAAGTGCAGGTACCTTATAACAGAGAATTCCTAATTCCTCTCATCCCTGATGACATTGCTATCATTTAGATCATTTGTCCATGTGCTCTAATTCCCTAATGTTATTAATATTATTGCTTTAAAAAGTTGTATTTTAGATCAGTTAAGAATAAGAAAATAAAAGATTTTGTTTTACCTTCATTTATTTCTTCTCTGATGCTCACTTTTTCTTTGTCTACACGCAAGTTTCTGACTCATGTCATTTTACTTCTGCCTGAAGAATTTCTTGCAGGGAGAGTCTGCTGGTGGTGAGCTCTTTCAGTTTTTATTTGTCTGAAAAAGGCTTTATTTCTATGTCACCTTTCAAGGACAAGTTAGCTAAACACAGAATTCTAGGAAGGCAGATTTTCTTTCAATATTTCAAGGAGTTCACTCCTTTCTCTTCTTGATTGCATAGTTTCTGATGAGAAGTCTGCTCTGATCCTTGTGCATTTTCCTACAGATGATTTTTATCCTTGTCTGTCTTCTGTCAAGATTTTCTCTTTGTCTTTAGTTTTCTACAGTTTGAGTATAATATGTTAGGTTTTTGTTCGTTTTCCTTTCAAAAAATCCTACTTCACCTTCTTTTATGTTTTCTATATTTTCCTATTAGGGTCCTTTATATTTTAATTACTGCTATGCTAAATTCTCTGTCTGATAATTCCAGTATCTGTGTTATGTCTTAGTCTGGTTCTGATGATTACTTTGTCTGTCCTGATGACTACTGCATTTTTTTCTTGCCTTTTTGCATGCCTTGTAATTTTTGTTGAAATTTTTTGTTGAAAGCCAGAAATGTTGTATCAGGTAATAGAGACTAAGGTAAATTAGGCTTTAGTGTGAGAACTTCTATTAATATGTCTAGGAGTTCAGCTGTGTTTAATATTAGTTGCAGCTATAGGATCAGAGGCTTCCAATTCCTCTAGGGTCCATTTTGTTTGTTTATTTTTGCTTTTGTGTTTTGTCTTCTCTCTTGATTTGAGGGCTACTCTTGGTACTAGTTTCAAGAAGATCTGTGCCTTACTGGTCTTCAAACTGTAATACAGTGTTATTATACTGGAGGCTTATTGGTGTGGTGGTAGGGAATAGCAGATAGGAACATTCTATAATTTTCTGATTACTTCTCAGTCATTTAGTGGGGCTGTGGCCTTCATGTGTGTTTCTGCCCCACCCTCCTCAAGGGATATAGATTTGTGGGGTTTTTCCCACTTTCCCTGCTCCCTTCTCTGGGTGTTTCTATTTCCTTGAAGGGCTGCCCCTGATGACCATGGTTTTTCTTTTTTCCTCAGGGTAGATAGTGCTTGAGTGGGGCATAATTCCCTTATCCTAGCTATGATAAAGTTCCAGAATTCCCTCTGAAAAATTCCTTTTCCCTGGAGAGAAGGCCTTTGTTGCAGAAAAGAGACTGGGACAGTCACCCTTCCATTCCCCCTGCTAAGGCTCTGAGGAGATTTTTCTTAGAACCTAACCCTAAGAACCTGGTGTGCTTTCTGAAGTGAAAGCCCACAATGTATGAGGGCCTTACTATGACTATGAGTCTCTCACTCTCATGCTACTCTGCCCTCAGTCTCCAGAAATTCATCATTGTTACTATTTAAGAGTTCCTACTAATTGACAATATCTAGCATCTTCCGTTCCCCATAAGCAATTCTGCCCATCCCTTCCTGCTCTCATGCGGTATATCCCTGTGAGTCTATCTCTATAGGTTTCAGGGTGGCAAGTAGACCTATGACCTCAGTTCTCTGATGGGTCTAAGACAGGTCCTTGATTTTCAGTTTGTCCAGGCTTTTCTTATTGTAAGGATGGGAGTGATGAATCACAAACTCTTTGTATATTGGAGGTGAAAGTGGAAGTCACACTTCTTCTTATCTGTGAGAATCTTACCAAATTACTAAATCTATTTTTGAGGTTTTTTTTTTTTATCTGGTGCTCAGTCAATGCTGATTCCATCTCTCATATGCCAAGTGACAAGTCTGACTCAATTAAAAGGAATGAATACTTGATTTGCTCATTTGATATAGAGTTATATAAACATGGCATATTTTTATAGTTAAGTGGGTTTTGTTTTATAATAGTTCATCTACTAGTTGTCTCACAAGCTGTATCTAAACAAAACAAAATAATCCAATGAATTGCTCATTCCATGGACATGGCCTCTCTAATCAAGAAAATATGCTTGTATGCTTTCCTAGAGCTGCCATCGAAATTACCACAATCTTGGTGGCTTAAATAAACAGGAATTTATTCTTATAGTTCTGGGGGCCATAAGCACAAAATCAGGGTGTTGGTATGGCCATGCTCCCTCTGAAGGGCCTTGGGAAAAATGCTTCTTTGCTTCTTACTGCTTCTGGTGGCTCCAGGCATTCCTTGTAGTGGCATCACTCCAGTCTCTGCCTCCATCTTCACTTGGCCTTCTCTATTTCTTCTCCTTTCTTGTCTCTTATGAGAACACTCATCGTCAGATTTATGGCCTACCTAGATAAACCAGGGTGATCTAATCTCAAGATTTTTAACTTTAGCACATCTGCAAAGGCCTTTATTTTTTCCAAAGAAGTTGACATTCACAGGTTCTGGAAGTTAGGGTGTGGACATATTTTTGAGGGGTCACCATTCAACCCACTAAAATGCATTAGCTAAACTGGCCATTGCACTGAAACAATCCATCAGTTTGGTCAAAGGATCAATCTTAACTTTTTCTGTAAAGTTCTAGATTTCTCTAGAAGAACATAGTGGAATATTTTTATTTCCTTGTCCAATATAATAGATTCCACGATACAATCATCAGGGCTAAATACTCAAGGAAACATGATCAACCATATCAAATTATAGTTTTTTCCCCAAAGTGGATCACAATATTTTATCTTCAGAAGCAATTTTGGATCATTCCTTTGAATAGAGAAGAAGCAAATAATATGGTTCTTATGTTGTAAATGGGAAATTTAGACAGAAGGGTAATTCAGTTAATGTTTACAGTTTAATTAGAAATGCTGACAGAAAGACTTGCAGTGTTGGTAGACCTCCCTATTAGTACTGTGAAATAGCTGCATTGCCTCATCTTATTTTCTTTCTCAAATTTCAGTCTGGGCTCCAGAACCAAAGAAGTTCTATTATGTAGCCATAAAGTTCTATCAGTAGCCATACACAATTTACACTCATCTATCCTCCTCTGTAACACTACAGCAGCTGCTTGGAAGTCCTCATTCTACTGTGATAAGCAGGTTTGCTATTTTATTTCTCATTGGTTCAGTGCACATGCCAGGGGTGAGGCACAGAGCTGAGTAAATAGGAGAGCAAAGACACAATAACATTCCATTTCTAAATAAACAAAAAGGGTTATTTCAAAATACAGTGTATTATCTTAATTTTCAAGGTCTGCAATTTGTTTTCAAAATGTTTAAATATACTCTTGGATATAATGCTTTAGCCCCACTTCTGAGCATATACATATCATTTGGACAGCAAACATACCTCTGACTGGTGCAGAGCAATGCAAAACTGCACAGCTTACTGGCAGGATGGATTCCAAGACCATTTACCCAATTGCAAAATAAGAACTAGGTATTAGCTGACTCAGTGATGTGTGGACAGTTTTAGATTCTCTATCTGTAAATTTTAAAATTATATAGAGAAAAAAGGGGATGGAAGGTAGACTATTAACTGGGATTGAATGTCTTTTTCTTTACTATTAAAAATCTATGTGGAAACATTCCTAATGGATATGATAATGTTCCAGTTTTGTGTCTTAGAAAAATCTAATTAGTTTCCATTATCAAATAATCATTAACCACTTGGTGTCCCACCTCCATCACCCTAGTTTACTTTTCGATACACAAGCATATGCTCTGTTCAACCTGAGAAAAATAGTGGGAAAGGATAAGCAACTGCACACCTGGCATTCCTAAGGTAGGGATGGGTGACAGTCAGTGATGATAAATGTGGCCAGTTACCTCTTGGGTTCTCTCTGAACACTGCATGTTACGCTGTGCTGTTTAAGACAGCAGTTTTTGATGCAGAACAGGGACCTAAGAGAACTATATTAGCTATCATTTATTGAGAACTGACTATATGTAAGGCTTGTAATACTCAACCTCATTAATCCTCACAATAGCCCTATTAGATACACGTTTGCAACCTCATACAATATATGGTAAAAGTGAGGTTTAAAAGGTTAAGTAACTTGCCCATGCCCTCATTAAGTAGGAATTTATGGGCAGGTCTGTTTGACTCCAAATCCTATTCTCTAAACCATGGATGTCCTACCTATCGTGAATAATAACTAATACTCTTTGAGCATTTATGGCATTGTTTTTAGTACTTTACATTTTACTCATTTGGTTTTACTTAGTTAATGATTGTAACAACCTAAAAGGATGTAGGTGATGATCAAGATGGCCATAACATTCTCCTCAGCTTGAATAAACTGTAGACAGGCTTTTTCCTGACTCTTGGCCTCCCTTTTCTTAAAGCATTTACTTTAGAAAATTTGTAATTGAAATTCCTTTTCTGCTCCTCTGAGGTGCATTTTAAAAACACCTCTTGCCTGTTTTATAACCTAGGACTCTTTTTCAAGGAGCTGGGAGCCATCCCCTTGAAAAGAAATCATCATGAAGGATAGCCACCCCTAAATCCCAGTATCTGTAGGAGGAGAGGAGCCTAACCTCAGTGGGTACCTTGCTACAAGTTGTAAAATTACCTCCTGTCACAAAGATACAGGAAAGATTACTTGCTCTTTGAGTAAGGCCAACTGGAAAACACAGATGGCCTATGATCTCCCCCACCCACGTCTCAAAAAAATTCTCCCACCCTTTGTTTCAGTGAAGTTGAGTTCAGATTGCTTTCTGGTTTATCTCCCCTACTGCAATAGTCTTGAAAAATGTCTTCTTTGCCTGTTTGAGTTTGTCCAGTGCAATTTTTGCTTTGACAATGCTTTCTATCTCCATTTTAAAGATGAGAATACTAATGTACAAACACGAAGTGATTTACCCAAGGCTACACTATTGGTGGACAGGACTAGAAGCCTGGGTTTCTAGTTTTAGAGGCCATGTCTGAATCATTATACTACAAAGGGAAATAGAATATTCACAGGGCTATGGGGAAGTTTGTGAAGCCCGGCACCTGTACGTAATAGATGCTCAAAAGCTGAAAGCTGTGCTTATAGAGGGGAAGAAGGAAAACATGGCTCAAGTCAAGCAAATCTGGTTCGGATCCAGGAAGTACCTCTTAGCAACCTTGCAGACTTGGGTGATCACAGTAAATAGTTTCAGAGTTTTGTGCTTATTCTGATGCCTTATGGCTGAATACCACGGTGCTCTCATTGCTTAAACTGGTTTTACTGCCATTCTTGACCATCCAGTGGGAAGCACAAACACCACTGAGGAATGATGGGCTAGGGTGTCTGTGACATTTTTGAGTGATATCTCACTATATTACTACTAAGGTCAAGAAAGAAATGCGAATTGACCATTTTAAAGACAATCTAATCAAATCTCAGTGTCAATCTAATCAAATCTCAATGTCATTTGATAGGTTGAACAATGCCACATGGAAGCCTAAATTATAAAGTGCAAGGTCAAATTTAGTCAAGAAACTAACACATGTATACAAAGAACAAAAGAAATTGTGGAGAGAGATGTGTATTTATTATTCTCAAAGAGAGCAGGGAGCAATCAAGATGGTGGAGGAGTAGGATGTGGAGCCCACCTCCTCCCACAAATACATCAAAAATACATCTACAAGTAGAACGATTCACAAAGAACATCTACTAAATGCTGGCAGAAGACCTCAGATTTCCAAAAGGGCAAGAAAACCTCCACGTAGCTGGGTAGGACAAAAGAAAAATGAAAAAAAAAAAGAGGGAGAGAGAGAAAGGAATCAGGATGGGACTTGTGCCCCAGGGAGGGAGCCGTGAATGAGGAAATATTCCTGCACCAGCAGGGCGATCAGCCTGGACAGAGGGGGAGCATTGGAGCCTCGGAGGAGAGTGCCGCACCTGGTTTGCAGTAGGCAAGTGGAAGGTGATGTGCACAGACAGTCAGTACTGCCGCCATGCGCTCCCCAGCCTGAGACATTTGTCCCCCGGTGTGGGCAGCAGCTGGGTGCTGGCTTCAGAGGTCAGACCAAGGGAAAGGACCAGGGTTGGCTGTGTGGAGACAGCCTGAAGAGGCTGGAGTGTAGCAACTGAGTGCATACTTAGAAGAAGCCTGGGCCTGCCAGACGGGCAAGGTGCCATCATTGGTGGGGGCGGGGTGCACGAGGAGAGGGGTGGAGTCGCCATTAAAGCTTCTTTACCTGTGCATGCTCTCAGGCAATAGGACACCACCTACATGAGCTCTGGGGGTGGGCGTGAGCCGTTGCCACCATACTGGGCTCCAGAGGTGGACATGGGCCACTGCCACCATTAACAGACCATGAGCAGGGGCCAAGCACTGCCCCTGCCATCCTGGGACTGTGCAGGCTGCTGCTGCCAGTACAAGACCCAGGAGCAGGTGCCAATCACTGCCTCCACTGTCCCGGGGATATGCGAGCTACCATTGCCACTGTGAGATGCGTGAGTGGGCACTGATGGCTGCCCTCTCTGTCCCGGGAGTGCACACAGGCTGCCGCACCTGCACACTCCATACCAAGGGGATAACAGGCAACACACACTAAGAAAAGAGGCTGGAAGCATCCAAACTAAAAACATCCCCTCAATTCCAGACAAGATGGCAGAGTAGAAGGACTTGAGCTCTCCTCCTGTCATGAAAACACCAAAATCACAACTATCTACAGAACGATCATCAATGAAGAAGACTGGAACCCACCAGAAAAGATATTCTACATCCAAAGACAAAGAAGAAGCCACAACAAGATGGTAGGAGGGGCGTTTTTGCGATATAATGAAATCCCATACATGCAAACTTAAAAATAATTATGTCACAGAGGTTCTCCCACAGGAGTGAGAGCTCTGAGCTCCATGCTAGTCTCCCCAGCCTGAGGGTCTGGCATCAAGAAGAGAAGCCAACAGAGCATTTGGCTATGAAGACCAGCTGGGCTAGAGTGCAGGAGCTCCAGAGGACTGGGAGAAACAGAGACTTCACTCTTGGAGGGCACAAACAAGGTTTCACCTTCACTGGAACCAAACACAAAGCAGTGACTCCATAGGAGCCTGTGCTAGACCTACTGGTGGGTTTGGAGGGTCTCCTAAGGAGATGGGGCTCAGCGGTGGCTCACTGTGAGGGCAAGGGCACTGGTGGCAGAGGCTCCAGGAAATATTGACCAGTGTGAGCTCTCCTGGAGGTAGCCCTTTTGGCACCGAGATGTGGCCAGACCCAACAGCCTGCAGGCTCTAGTGCTGGGATGCCTCAGACCGAACAACAGGCAAGGTGGGAACACAGCTCCACCCATGTGCAAACAGGCTGCCTAAAGTTGTACTGAGCTCACAGCCACCACTAAACACACCCCTTGACACAGCCCTGTCCACCAGAGAGAAAAGACCTAGCTCCATCCACAAGTGGGCAGGCACCAGTCTCTCCCACAACGAAGCCTACATAAGTCCCTGTACCAACCTCACCCACCAGCGGCAAGACACCAGAAGCAAGAGGAACTATGACCCAGCAGCCTGCAAAAAGTAGACCACAAACAAGACAAAATGAGATGGTGAAGAAATATGTTCAAGACGAAAGGACAAGATAAAACCCCAGAAGAACAACTAAGTGGAGTGGAGATAGGCAATCTTCCTGAAAAAGAATTCAGAATAATGATAGTAAAGATGATCCAAGATCTTGGGAAAAGGATGGAGGCACAGACCCAGAAGACACAAAAAAGTTTAACAAGGATCTAGAAGAACTAAAGAACAGAGATGAACAAAACAATAACTGCAAGAGAAGAAATCAATAGCAGAATAAATGAGGCAGAAGAACGAATGAGTGAGCAGGAAGACAGAGTGGTGTATATCACTACTGTGAAACAGATAAAGAAAAAAGCATGAAGGAAATAAGCATGGTCTCAGAGACTTCTGGGAGAACATCAAATGCATCAAAATTCTCATTATATGGGTCCCAGAAGGAGAAGAGACTGAGAAAGGGACTGAGAAAATATTTGAGGAGATTATAGTCGAAAACTTCCCTAATGGGAAAGGAAACACTCACTCAAGTCCAGGAAGCACAGAGAGTGCTATATAGGACAAACACAAGGAGGGATATGCCGAGACACATATTAATCAAACTGACAAAAATTAAAGGAAAAAAGAGAAAATATTAAAAGCAACAAAGGAAAAGCAACAAATAACATACAAGTGAATCTCTATAAGGATGTCAGCTGATTTTTCAGCACAAACTCTGCAGGCCAGAAGGGAGTGGCATGATATATTTAAAGTGATGAAAGGGGTCTCGCAAGATAGCAGAGGAGTAGGAGGACGTGGAGTTCATCTCTCTCTACAAACACATCAAGAATACCCTTAAAGGGCTTCCCTGGTGGCGCAGTGGTTGAGAGTCTGCCTGCCGATGCAGGGGACACGGGTTCATGCCCCAGTCCGGGAAGATCCCACATGCTGCAGAACAGCTGGGGACCTGTAAGCCATGGCCGCTAAGCCTGCGCGTCCAGAGCCTGTGCTCCGCAACAGGAGAGGCCACAACAGTGAGAAGCCCGCATACCACACACACAAAAAAATACCCTTAAAAATGGAACAATTTTCACAGAGCACCTGCTGAAATATCAGAGGACCTTGGACACCTAAAAGGACAAAAAGATCCCCACATAACTGGGTAGGATGAAACAAAGAAAGGGAAAAGAAAGAGGAGAGGAAGCAAGATGGGACCCGTGCCCCTAGGGGGTGAGCTGAAGGTGAGAAGAGGTTCCTGCATCTGGGGAAACCCCTCACCACAGGGAGATCAGGTGGGACAGAAGGGGAGATTCAGGGGCTCAGAAGAGAGTGCAGCAACCAGTCTGTGGCAGGCAGGACAGAGTGAGAACTCCAAAGATGGTTTGTGCCATGGCCCTGTATGCACCATCCTGAGACACAGTGCACACAGGGACTGGGTGCTGGAACGTGGAGCGTGGAGAGCAGACCCAGGGAGGGGACTACTGTTGGCTGAGAGGAGACAGCCTGAGGGGGCAGGAGTGAGGAGGTCCACAACCAGGAATGCTTGTGGAGGAAGCCCAGACTACCATAGAAGCAAAGTGCCATTTTGAGTGACAAGCAAATAGCAGGGCTGCCATTGCAGCATCTCTCCTCACTTATCATTCCCTGCCTCCATGGGCACTACGGAGGGCTTCTGCCAGAGCTGGTTCATGCACCCATGGCAATCGCTTCCTCCACCCCCTCCCTGTCTGGGTGGCATGCTCACCCTGATCAATTGTTTCCTCAGCACCCTCCAGCTTGGGCCACCTGCTTTCCCTGATCGTCACCTTGGCTCCCGCCCACCTCATGGGCTCATGTGCTCCAGCAGCTTCAGGAGCAGACGTGCAGAGGTGGGGCTCTGCATGTGAGAGGAACACACGTAGAGCTGGGGCTGAAACTACAGTTGAGCCCCAGGGGCCATGTAAGGAAGAAGAGCTAAAATCTCTCCTCGTGGCTTCATGAACAATGGAGTTACACCTCTGCTGATGGCTTCCTAAGTTCAGCGCCTGTGGAACATCCAAAAGGACAATAAGTGCTCCTGCAGCTGAGACGGGTCTAGCTTTAGGAGCTGTGGGCTTTCTGGGCACATACATGTGGGGGTTGGGCCAGGTCAGAGTCTGAGCTGCCTCCATAACTCTCACAGCAGGTCCAAGTACACGATTACTGCAGTCCTGGGACCTGAACTCGGTGGATCTGCACCGGTGGCCTGGTGAAAACAATGCCTGAGGGACACCAGGGCTAACTGCCAGCATACCCACGATTAAGGTGGGACTGAGAGCAGTGCAACCAACAGTGTACTTTGTGATCCAGCACAGTGGGCGAAAGGCGACACAACAGAGCACATTCACAGGTGAACAGCTAGAGGGGAGGAACAGTGGTTTCTCCCGGGAGGAACAGTGGTTTCTCCCAGTAGGAGTGCTCCAATACTGCCTCCCTCACAACTCAGATCAGAAACACAGCTAAGAAACAGATCTTGGGCCTCTACTCCAACAACTATGGAGCAGATCCCACCCCTGACAGGGCAGTGACAAGCACAGATCAGAGGGGAGGCCCCACTCAATATCCAGGGCAGGCTCTGGTCACCACACCAGTCAAACCCATTATCAAGGGGAAAACAGCCAGCATACACTGAAGAAAGTGGTGGCAGTCATTCATACTATAAACAGTCCTTGCACCAAAAAAAAAAAAAAAAAAAAAAAAAAAAATTAAAACCATGCAGGCTACAAAGGGATGTTCTCACACAAACAAAAGCCCTCCAAAAAATTCTGAGAGTCTGGCATTGAGAGAAAGAACCCCAGAGCACTTAGCCTTGAAGGCAAGTGGAGCTTAAGTGCAGGAGCTCCACAAGGCTGGGGGAAATAGAGACTCCACTCTTGGAGGGAGCACACAAGGTCTCTCATGCACAAAACAAAAGGGGCAAACACAAGAAGCAATAGAATCTATGATCCCGCAGACTATGGAAAGGAAAACACAAACACAGTAAGGTAGACAAATGAGATGACAAAGAAATATGCTGCAGACAAAGGAGAAAGATAAAAGCCTACAAGAACAACTAAATGAAGAGGAGATAGGCAATCTACCTGAAAAAGAATTCAGAGCAAGCACAGTAAAGATGATCCAAGATCTCAGAAAAAGAATGGAGGTGTGGATCAAGAAGATACAAGAAATGTTTAACAAAGACCTAGAAGAACTAAAGAACAAACAAACAGATGAACAATACAATAACTAAAATGAAAAATACACTAGAAGGAATCAATAGCAGAATAACTGAGGCAGGAGAACGGATAAGTGAGCTGGAAGACAGAATGGTGGAAATCACTGCTGTGGAACAGAATAAACAACAAAGAATTAAAAGAAATGAGGTCAATCTTAAAGACCTCTGGGACAACATTAAATGCATGAACATTTGAATTATAGGGGTCCCAGAAAAAGAAGAGGAAGAGAAAGGGCCTGAGAATATATTTGAAGAGATCATAATTGAAAACTTCCCTAACATGGGAAAGGAAATAGTCACCCAAATCCAAGAAGTGAAGAATCTCATACAGGATTATCCCAAGGAGGAAAACACTAAGATACATATTAAACTAAAAAACATTAAATAAAAAAAATATTAAAAGCAACAAGGAAAAAGCAACAAATAACATACAAAGGAATCCCCATAAGGTTATCAGCTGATTTTTTTCAGCAGAAACTCTGAAGACCAGAAGGGAGTGGCATGATATATTTAAAGTGATGAAAGGAAAAAATTACAACCAAGAATACTCTACCCGGCAAGGCTCTCAACAGATTCAATGGAGACATAAAAAGCTTTACAGACAAACAAAAGCTAAGAGAATTCAGCACCAACAACCAAGCTTTACAACAAATACTAAAGAAACTTCACTAGGCAGGGAAAAAAAGGAGGTCACCATGAGAAACAAGAAAATCACAAATGGAAAAGCTTGGTGGTAAAGGCAGATGGTACAATCAGGAACTCATCAATACACAAATATGATAACAAAACCAGCAACCATGAGAAGAAAAGAGTACGAATGCAGGAAATGGGAATTGCATTTGAAATTAAGAGACCAGCAACTTAAAAAAACATTATATATATACACACACACACACAGACACACGCACACACACACTGCTATATCAAAACTTCATGGGAAATGCAAACCAAAAAACTACAATAGATGTACACAAAAAGAAAAAGCTTCCTAGACAGAACACTAAAGATGGTCATCAAACCACAAGAGAAGAGAACAAAAGAGGAAGGGAAGAAAAAAGACCTACAAAAACAAACCCAAAATAATTAAGAAAATGGCAATAGGAACACACATATGGTAATTATATTAAACATAAATGAATTAAATGCTTCAAGTAAAAGACTAAGACTGGCTGAATGGATACAAAAATAAGACCCATATATATGCTGCCTACAAGAGACCCATTTCAGACCTAGGGAAACATAAAGACTGAAAGTGAGGGGATGGAAAAAGATATCATATGCAAATGAAAGTCAAAAGAAAGAAGGAGTAGTAATACTCATATCAGACAAAGTAGACTTTAAAATAAAGACTGTCACAAGAGACATGGAAGGACACTACATAATGTTCAAGGGATCAATCCAAGAAGAAGATATAACATATGTAAATATATATGCACCCAACACAGGAGCACCTCAATATATAAGGCAAATGATATCAGCTATAAAAGGGGAAATCAACAGTAACACAATAATAGTGGGGGACTTTAAGACCCTACTTACACCAATGGACAGATCATCCAGACAGAAAATTAATAAGGAAACACAAGCCTTAAATGACACATTAGACCAGATAGACTTTATTGATATTTATAGGACATTCCATCCAAAAGCAGCAGAATACACTTTCTTCTCAAGTGCACACGGAACATTCTCCAGGATACATCACATCTGGGGTCACAAATCAAGCCTCGGAAAATTTGAGAAAATTGAAATTGTATCAAGCACAAGTTTCCAAACACAATACTATGAAATTAGAAATCAATTACAGGAAAAAGACTGTAAAAACCACAGACATATGGAGGCTAAACAGTGCTGCTAAATAACCAAGAGATCACTAAAGAAATCAAAGGGGAAATAAAAAAATACATAGAAACAAATGACAATGAAAACATGATGACCCAAAATCTGTGAGATTAAGCAATAGCAGTTCTAAGAGGGAAGTTTATAGTAATTTGATCTCACCTCAAGAAACAAGAAAAATCTCAAATAAAAAATCTAACCTTACACCTAAAACAATGAAAGAATAATGTTAGTAAAAAAGTTAGTAAAATGAAAGAAATCATAAGGATCAGAGAAGAAATAAATGAAACAGAAATGAAGAAAACAATAGCAACGATCAATAAAACTAAAAGTTTATTCTTTGAGAAGATAAACAAAATTCATAAACCCTTAGCCAGACTCATCAAGAAAAAAAGGGAGAGGACTCAAATCAATAAAATTAGAAATGAAAAAGAAGTTACAATTCAAAACATAGAAATTCAGGGGATCATAAGAGACTACTACAAGCAATTATATGCCAATAAAATGGACAACCTAGAAGAAATGGACAAATTTTTAGAGAGGTACAACCTTCCAAGACTGAACCAGGAAGAAATAGAAAATATGAACAGACCAATCACAAGTACTGAAATTGAAACCGTGATGAAAAATCTTCCAATAAACAGAAGTCCAGGACTAGATGGCTGCACAGGCGACTTCTATCAAACATTTAGAACAGTTAGCGCCTATCCTTCTCAAACTCTCCCAAACAACTGCAGAAGGAGGAACACTCCCAAAAGTATTCTATGAGGCCACCATCACCCTGATACCAAAACCAGACAATGATATCACAGAAAAAGAAAATTATAGGCTAATATCACTAATGAACTAGACACAAAAATCCTCAACAAAATACTAGCAAACTGAATCCAACAACACATTAAAAGGATCATACACCATGATTAAGTGGGATTTATCCCAGGGCTGCAAGGATTTTTCAATATCCGCAAATCAATCAGTGTGATACACCATAGCAACAAACCAAAGAATGAAAACCACATGATTATCTCAATAGATGCAGAAAAAGCTTTTGACAAAAATTCAACACCCATTTATGATAAAAACTCTCCAGAAAGTAGGCATAGAGGGAACATACTTCAATATAATAAAGGCCATATATGACAAACCCACAGCTAACATCATTCTCAAAGGTGAAAAACTGAAAGCATTTCCTCTAAGATCAGGAACAAGACAAGGATGTCCACTCTCACCACTTTTATTGAACATAGTTTTGGAAATTCTAGCCATGGCAATCAGAGAAGAAAAAGAAATAAACGGAATCCAAACTGGTAAATAAGAAATAAAACTGTCACTGTTTGCAAATGACATGATACTATACATAGAAAATGCTACCAAAAACTACTAGAGCTCATCAATGAATTTGGTAAAGTTGCAGGATACAAAATTAATGCACAGAAATCTCTTGAGTTCCTATACACTAACAATGGAACATCAGAAAGAAAAATTAAGGAAACAATCCCATTTATCATCACATCAAAAAGAATAAAATACCTAGTAATAAACCTACCCAAGGAAGCAAAAGACCTGAAGCCGGAAAACTATAAGATACTGATGAAACAAATCAAAGATGACACAAACAGATGGAGAGATATCACATGTTCTTGGGTTGGAAGAGTCAGTATTTTCAAATTGACAATACTACCCAAAGCAATCTACAAATTCAATGCAATTCCTATTAAATTACCAATGCCATTTTTCACAGAATTAGAACAAAATATTTTACAATTTGCATGGAAACACCAAGGACCCTGAATAGTCAAAGCAATCTTGAGAATGAAAAACGGAGCTGGAGGAATAAGGCTCCCTGACTACAGACTATACTACAAAACTACAGTCATCAAAACACTATGGTACTGGCACAAAAACAGAAATATAGATCAATGGAACAGGATAGAAAGTCCAGAGGTAATCCCACACATCTGTGGTCACCTAATCTATGACAAAGGAGGAAAGAATATACAATGGAGAAAACACAGTCTCTTCAGTAAGTGGTGCTCGGAAAACTGGACAGTTACATGTAAAAAAAAATTGAATTAGATCACTCTCTAACACCATACACAAAAATAAATTCATAATGGATTAAAGACCTAAATGTAAGACTGCACACTATAAAACTCTTAGAGGAAAACATAGGTCGGACACTCTTTTACATAAATCACAGCAAGATCTTTTTTGATCCACCTCCCAGAATAATGAAAATAAAAACAAAAATAAAAAAATGGATCCAATTAAACTTAAAAGCTTTTGCACAGCAAAGGAAACAAAAAACAAAACAAAAAGACAACCCTCAGAGCAGGAGAAAATATTTGCAAATGAAACAACCAACAAGGGATTAATCTCCAAAATATACAAATAGCTCATGTAGCTCACTATCAAAAAACAAACAACCCAATCAAAAAATGGGCAGAAGATCTAAATAGACATTTATCCAAAGAAGACATACAGATGGCCAACAGGCACATGAAAAGATGATCAACATCACTATTTATTAGAGAAATGTAAATCAAAACTACAATGAGGTATCACCTCACACCATTCAGAATGGCCATCATCAAAAAATCTAGGAACAATAAATCCTGGTGAGGGTGTGGAGAAAACGGAACCCTCCCACACTGTTGGTGGGAATGTAAATTAGTATAGCCACTATGGAGAACAGTATGGAGGTTCTTTAAAAAAACCAAGAATAAAGTTACAATATGAGCCAGCATTCCCAATCCTTGTCATATATCTGGAGAAAACCATACTTCAAAAAGATACGTGCACCCCAACGTTCATTGCAGCAGTATTTACAATAGCCTCAACATGGAAGCAACCTAAATGTCTATCAACAGAGGAATGGATAAAGAAGATGTGGTACATATATGCAATGGAATATTAGCCAGAAAAAAGAACGAAATAATGCCACTTGCAGCAACATGGATGGACCTAGAGATTGTCACATTGAGTGAAGTAAGTCAGACACCAAAAGACAAATATGACAACACTTACATGTGGAATCTAAAAAACGGTATAAGTAAACTTATTTACAAAACAGAAATAGAGTCACAGATGTAGCAAACAAACTTATGGTTACAGGGGGCAAAGCAGAGGAGGGATAAATTGGGAGATTGGGATTGACATATACACACTACTATATATAAAATAGATAAATAATAAGACCTATTTTATAGCACAGGGAACTCTACTCAATACTCTGTAATTGCCTCTATGGGAAAAAACGAGTGGATATTTGTATATGTATAAATGATTCGCTTTACTCTACAGCTGAAACTAACACAACATTATAAATCAACTATATTCCAATAAAATTTTTTTAAAAATTAAAAGAAAATAAAGTGATTAAAGGGAAAATCCTACAAATGAAGAATACCTAGCGAGGCTCCCATTCAAATTCTACAGCAAAATCGAAAGCTTTACAGAAAGCAAAAGCTAAGGGAATTCATCACCACCAAACCAGCTTACAACAAATCCTAAAGGAACTTTTCTGGGTGGAAAAGAAAAGGACACAACTAGAAACATGAAAATTATGGATGGGAAAGCTCACCAGTAAAGGCAAAATTACAGTAAAGGTAGGAGATCATCCACACACAAATATGATATCAAAACCACCAATCGTGAGAAGAGAAGTGTACATCACTTATATATGGAATCTCAAACAGTGATGCAGGGATATATTAGGACTTTGGAATTAAACTATACACACTACTATATATAAAATATATATTCAACAAGGCCCTACTATATATCACAGGGAACTCTACTCAGTATTCTTTAATATCCTATATGGGAGAAGAATATGAAAAAGAATGGATATATGTATATGTATAACTGAATCACTTTGCTGTATATCTGCAAGTAATACAAAATTGTAAATCAACTATACTCCAATATAAAATAAAATTCAAATAAAAAAAACCCTTGCAGCTCACTAATTTGAAAAGATTATGTGTTAATTAGGTGGGTAATTTAGGCCAGATTTCTACTGTGCTCATATTAAAAAAGCAAATGTGATGCTCTCATCCCTATACCAAGAATAGAGTAGGTCAAAGCAACCGCTGATTGCAAATTAAAATGTTACTTTCTACCCATGTTACTTTTTGATAAATTCCTATTGAGTGCTACTGATGATTTTAGAAACTTTGAAGGGCTGCAATAGCTTTCATTCTATTGAGTACCCAGAAATCAGCCTCAGGGGGCAACTGGTTTCAGGCTCTATTGTGAGGAAGTCTAAAGTATTCTCAGGAAGAGTGAATGCCATCTCTTGGTATCAGAGAAAAAATATTTCAACCCATGAAATGCCAAGTATTTGAAGGCAAGTGATGTACTCGCAAATGCACACAAATAGTTGAGGATATGGGCTTTCAAGGAAAGTTAAAATACACAATATTTGAAGAAGACAGGTCAGTGGTTAATAGGTAGTAGTGCTATCTATGCTTTATTGAACACTTACAAAGTGCCTATGACTGATTCAAAGCCCTTCTATGTATTAGGCACTTTAATCCTCACAACAACCCTTTAGATGCTATCTTTATCCAGGTTCACAGCTAATAAAAGTAAAACAGAGAAGTTCAGATATTTTCCCAAGGTTACACAGCTAGTAATCTGAGGTTCAAATCCTCAGTCCAATACCAGGTTCATGCTCTTAACCACTTAGAGTGCCCAGGGCTCTTGAGGCTGTGGCAGGGAGCTTTTCATATTCTGCATTGCTGAAAATCCCTAAAACCAAACTTCTGCGAGGGAGTATTGTCTTTTTCCTTTATCTGTGCCTGGAGAACCACAGAGATGAAGCATGTATAAAAAAGAGAAATTATAATTAAAAAGCTTTTATTTGAATGGAGGCTACTACACTTCATAATAAGAACATAACTATCACAGGGATCATTTTCAATGAATTCAGTTACCTGATGGAGCTACTAAAATACAGAATCCAGGGCTTCCCTGGTGACACAGTGGTTGGGAGTCTGCCTGCCGATGTAGGGGACATGGGTTCATGCCCCGGTCAGGGAGGATCCCGCATGCCGCGGAGCTGCTGGGCCCGTGAGCCATGGCCGCTGAGCCTGCGCGTCCGGAGCCTGTGCTCCGCAGCGGGAGAGGCCGCAACAGTGAGAGGCCCGCGTACCGCAAAAAAAAAAAAAAAAAAAGTATCCTTATTATATTTCAGAACCTTAAAAATGCTAATGAACATTGCATAGTTCCAAAAAGAAGTTATAGTATATAGCACATCCCACAATTATTTGATCAAGTACTTCTCTCATAAAGAATCACCTTGAGAGACTTATCCTGGGAACCGCTGCTAGTCTAGAAACACATGAAACACTTCACCATATATGTGATGTTGGCTGGTAAATATAAATGCATCATTACATTTTTCACAGAAAGAGGAAACCAAGGGACACAAATGAAATGAAGATGTAAATTCAAACATTGTGTCATGTCATTCTTGACTACAATCTCATTATTTTTAAAATATTATTCTCTTAGCTTGGTCTGCACATCTATGAAAAATAATCCCCATTCACATACTTATACTTTCCCAAATGAAATGTCAAGCCATTGTATGATTTGAAATGCATCTTTAGACCTTTACTAAAGTTGTATTACTGTTGCCAGAATAACTATCAAATACCACCAGGCATTGGATGACAGAATAATATCTCTTCAGGTATCAAGTACTGAATAAAGCAAGAGGCTTTGAAACATGATGAAACTGGATGTTACAAAGCTATTGCTCATGTACCTGTATATTAGAGCTAACAAGGTCCAACTGGTGACAGAAAGTCATGATAAAGTCGCACAGTTCCTCTCCAAAAGGAAACAATAAATAAATACTTTTAAAAATACCAAGTAACATTACTCTTCTTTCTGTAAAATTATGCTGGTTGAATAACAGAAAGCAAGCAGTTTTATAATTAACATTTGTTTATAGATGTCTTATTCTGTGTCATGCAAGGGTTGGTAAAAGGGATTTTTATTTATTCATTCAGATAGAATTTATTGAGGCTATATGGAGAGGGAGCCAATAAACTAACGTTAAATATATTGAACAAGGGGCAAAGAACTAAAACCAGCACAAAGATGGATCAGTTAATAGACATTTATACTATCAATACAAAATATTTTAGAGGTTAGGGATATCCATCCTATTTCCTTCTTCTAGCTCTCCAGTTCTTCTCACGCTTAATATTAATAGATGCTCAGGGTAGAATGAACCCTCTTTTCAGAGGAATTGGGGGATATGTAGTGGACTAAAGATGCTAGAGTTGCTGAAGATCTGAAGATAATAGGAGGAAAGGCATCATTTCTTTGGGGCATAGTGTTTGGTGGCAGGGAGCTAGAACATCAAGACTAGGTCACAGCATACAGTTATCAGGTAATGTGCAGCTCAGTACTCGCTCTCAAATCAAGTGAGGTGATGGAAAGGAAATGTCTAACTTCACCCCTAGAATTTCCAAGCCAGACAGTCCTTTGAAATATTTCTACAGAAATCAGATAGAGGATATTTAAAAACAAAACTGTAAGATCATTTCAAAGAAGCATCCAAAGAAATTTAGAGTACATCATTTAGGTACATTTAGTTACATCATTTCTGGTAGGAATGATTAGGAAAAACTTCAGGAACTGGGACACAGTTCAATATACACTCAAAATAATTTTTTAATCTGCTTTCTCAATGACATGTATCAGTGACTGAAAGTTCTAAGGATTAGTAACATTGTTTTTTTTTTACCAAAAGCTATACCCAAATCAACTCATACAACCACATATAGCAACATCACCACCACCACCACCGCCAGCACTATCAGCACCTGCATCAATATAACCATCAGCATTTTCACCATATTACCACCACCATCACCATCACCATCATTATAGCTATATTTATAGACTACTTACTGTGTACTTATCATTATTATTCTAAACCTTTAACATAAATTAATTCTTTAAATGTAATCTTTTGTCAAAATTCCAGCTGAAATGCCATTTCCCCCTGAATATGACCCTTTTCTCTTCCTCTGTAAACTCAGTTCTTTACTGGAAAAGAATATTATTCTGCATTGTAATATAGATGTAAGAGGTCAATTAATTACCTTCATGCATCTATATCAAACTGTATGTCTCTAAAATTCCCAGAAAATGAAGGATAAGTTACATACAAACTTTAATTTAATGGTAATACCAAAGTATGAGCTGATTATTGGCACACTGAATGAAACACAAGTATGGAGAAGTGAGTATAGGTACATAGAACATCGAAACACAGGATAATTGTGCTATTGGATATTTGTATGATATATTCTTGAATTGCAACAAAGTTTTATACATAAGTTATGCCATTGAAGGTGTAAAGGGCAGAGAAATGTCATATAGAAGATAGTTTTGCTGTAGTTGTTTGGTGGTTGCTGTGTTGTTGCATTTAGCAACATTTATTACATTGAAAATCTGTCTTACTCTAAAACCCATACTTACAAAGTTAGTACACCTTCATTCCAAAAATGCCTTTGCTCAGTGCAATGCGAGCAATCAACAGAGTTTCCCTAAGAAGGTTGTTAAGTTACTTGGTAAGTTATTTACTGCTTCCATTAAAAAAATATGAATATTTGGGAACAGGATCAAATAATTTGCCCAAGTACACTGTAGTAGAGACTAGCTAACCAAATCATCCTGGACACATAGCACACACGCCCAGCTTCTCTTGTAGTTCTGGCCATGTGTAACGTGAGCAGAAATTTCCAGGTCTGGCCCATAAAAACCTTCCATGTATGAATCTCCAGACATTTTCCTGTTTCAAGCCACTGACAGGCATGGTGGTCATGAGGAGGCAGACCTGAAATCTGAGCAGTGTCCCAGTGGCTGTGTGATCCACAGATTTATGCCATCATCAGAAGCTTTGTAAGCTCAGTGCCTGCAGGATATCCGAGCAGATTACTCGTGGCTCAGCGCCTCCAGCATTAATGGCTGTAGACATTGCCAGTGTGCGCACATGGAGGAGTCCCTGTGGTCTGAGCTGTTACTGTAGCTCCTACAGCAGGTCCAGGTGTGCAACTATGGCAGTGCTGGTGCCTGACTTCATCAGATCTGCACCAAAGGATCTGTGCTAGTGGCTTTCTGAGCACAGTGCCTGAGGGACACCCAGGCCAATTGCCTGCATTCCCACAGGTGTGGTGGTGCCGAGGACAATGCCAACAGTATACTTTGTGAGACACACATGGGTGACAGGCAACACCATAGAGTGCACTTCCCAGTGGACGGCTCCCATGGAGGAATACTCAGTGGCTCCTCTCCCAGTGGAAGCACTCCACTCTCACCTACCTCACACTGCAGCTTGGAAACGGATCTGGGGGCTTCTACTCCAACAACTGGGGAACAAACCCTGCCTCTGACAGGGCTGTGACAACTGCAGAGCAAAGAGGAGGCCCTACTCAACATCCAGGGCAGGCTCTGTTAACCACAACACCAATCACACCTCTTATCAAGAGGTTAACAGCCAGCACATGCTAAGGAAAGATCTGGCAGGCACCCACACACTAAAAACAGCCCTTGCACCAAAAATATCAGAGTCACACAGGCTACACAGGGACACTCCCACATAAAAATAGCCCTTCAAGCACAGTAGATAACTTTCTCCTAAACTCAAAGACTCAGAGAAATATAAGTAAAATGAAGAAGCAGAGGAACCACTCCCAATTAAAAGATGAAGAGAATTGCCCTGAAAGAATAAACAATGAAACAGACCCCTCCAAACTACTAGACCCTGAGTTCAAAAAGGAGGTAATAAAAATCCTGAATTAAGAAAGGCTATCAATAAAAAGGCAGATTACTATAAAAAGGAACTAGAAACTGTAAAAAGGAGCAAAATAAAATTAGAAAACTTATTTACTGAGACAAAAGCTGAGCTAAAGGTAATAAACAGCAAACTGAATAATGCAGAAGAATGAATAAATAACAGATCTGGACTGGGAGAAAATATTTGTAATTGATGTGACCAACAAGGGCTTAATTTCCAAAATATACAAACAGCTCATACAACTCAATAACACAAAAACATATAGCTCAATCAAAAAATGGACAGAAGACCTAAATAGACACTTCTCCAAAGAAGACATACAGATGGCCATTAGGCACATGAAAAGATGATCAACTTTGCTTATTGTTAAGAGAAATGCAAATCAAAACTACAATGAGGTATCACCTCACAACAGTAAGAATGGCCATCATTAAACAGTATAAAAATAACAAATGCTGCAGAGGGTTTGGAGAAAACAGACCTCTCCTACACTTGGTGGAAATGTAAATTGCTTCAGTCACTATGGAAAACAGTAGGGAGGTTCCTTAAAAAACTAAAAATAGCCTTACCATATGACCCAGCATCCCAATCCTAGGCGTATATCAGGAGAAAACTCTAATTCAAAAAGATGCATGCACCCTGATGTTCATAGCAGCACTATTTACAATAGCCAAGATATGGAAGCAACATAAATGTCTATTGACAGATGAAAGGATAAAGAAGATGTGGTACGTGTGTATACACACAAGCACACACACACACAATGGAATACCACTCAGCCATAAAAAAGTATGAAATAATACCATTTGCAGCAACATAGATGGACCTAGAGATTATCATACTAAGTGAACTAAGTCAGAAAGAGAATCTAATATGATATCATATCTCTTATATGATATCCCATATACAGAATCTAAAATATGATACAAATGAACTTGTTTACAAAACAGACAGACACAGAAAACAAACTCACGGCAAAGGTAAAGAGGGTGGGGGAGGGATAAATTAGGAGTTTGGGATTAGCAGATACAACAAGGTCCTACTGTATAGCACAGGGAATTATATTCAATGTCCTGTAATAAACCGTAATGGAAAAGAACATGGAAAACAATATATATAACTGAATCACTTTGTTGTACAGCAGCAACTAACATAGTATTGTAAATCAACTATACCTCAATAAAAGGTTTTAAAAAGAGATTTTTGTTGAGATTCAGATTAAGATGGTGGAAGTAGGAAGGCGTGGATATCCCCAAAGAACATATCAAAAACACATACATGTATCTATTCTTTTTCAAATTCTTTTTCCCGTTCAGGTTATTACAGAATATTGAGCAGAGTTCCCTGTGCTATACAGTTGGTCATTGTTGCTTATCTATTTTAAATATAGCAGTGTGTACATGTCAATCCCAAACTCCCAATCTATCCCCCCCTCCACACTTCCCCCCTGGTAACCATAAGTTCATTCTCTAAGTCTGTGAGTCTGTTTCTCTTTCATAAATAAGTTCATTTATAGATACATGTATATGTATACTGAATCATTTTGCTGTACGTCTGAAACTAACACATTTTTAATCAACTATACTCCAATATAAAATAAAATTTTTTAAAAAATAAATAAAAGGGAGAAAAACACATCTACATGTGGTGCATTTACCACAGAAAACTAACTGGAGACTGACAGAAAGACTCTTGTACAACCAAGCCTTTAAGAAAGATTCACACATACTCAGGTAGTAAGGGAAGTGAGGTGCTCAAATTGGGACCTGTGTCCCTGGGAGAGGACATAAAAAAGAAGGGGAATTACACAGGCAAAGAGCCTAACTGTAGAGTGAGTGGTTTGAGCCACATGTTGGGCACCACACCCTGGAGTTGGACACTGAGAAGATGACTCCCCTTAGCTAGTTAGAAAACCACTGGGACTAACAGAAGGGCTATAAGAAACCCAGACTCCACTCTCTTGAAACAAGGTGGAGAAAGCAGAAAAAAACTGCATGAGACTCTGGCCAGTTTCCTGCCACCACTCTTACATACATCCCAAGCTGAGATAAGTGCCAGCTGTGGCTGGGTATGCCTCATGCCTGTAGCTCCACAATAGCACCCTATTGCTTCCATGGCCAAAGGGGTTCTCATCTGTGAGGGACGGAGCAAGCCCAGCCCAAAAGGGCATCTGAATGAGGTAGGGATGCTGTCACTGGTGCTTATGGAGGCAATGCATCAGAAGTGGTGTGGGATGCTAACTGGGGCTGGGATCATCACCACAACCTGTACCTAGACTCATGCCGAGTGTCTGCTCCAGCACTGCTCCAACTGGGGGCAAAGGTGCCAGACTGGACAGAGCATACTTAGATGGAAAGGAGCCAGCTTGCACCCAAATCTCAAGGCTTCTACTTCAGCAATTTGGGTTTGAACTCTAATGCCAATAGGGTAATATTGGTCACTCAGCATGGAAGAAGCCTGGCTCACACCTGGCTCTGGCTGAAGGACTCCCATATCCAGCCTCAACACCTACTAAGTGATAGCTGACAGCACACCCAGGGGGAAGATGTGATTCATGTTCATGTCAGATCAAGCTCTCCTACAAAAGACACTGGGCACACACAGACTGTATAGGGATGCTCCCACAAAAGGACACCCCTTCAATATTGAAATAGGTAATGGTTTCACCTAATTTCAAAGAGACAGAGAAAGATAATCAAAATGAGAAGACAGATGAATTTGTTTCAGTTGAAAAAACAAGAGAAACCAACTACTGAAACAGAAATAAATAATCTACCACATAAAGAGTTCAAAGCATTAGTAATAAGAATGCTAACTGAATTACAGAAAAGAATAGAGGAACACAGTGAGAATTTTAACAAGGAACTAGAAAATATAAAAGAGACCCAGTTGGAAATAAAGAATACAGTAACTGAAATGGAAAACATACCAAAGGGAATGAACAGCAGACTAGGTGGTGCAAAAAAAACAAGAGAAATGGAAGAAAGAATAATGGGAATCACCCAATCAGAACAGCAAAAAGGAAAACATATTTTTAAAAAATACGAACAATTTAAGGTCCTCTGGGACAACATAAAGCATATCAACATTCACATTATAGGGGTCTCAGAATTAGAAGAGAGAGACAAAAGGATCGATAATGGATGTGATGAACTTATGGCCAAAAACTTCCAGAACATTAAGAAGGAAACAGATATCCAGGTACAGGAAGCACAGAGATGAACTGAAACAGACCAAAACCAAGACATATCATAATTAAAATGGTAAAAATTAAAGATAAAGAGAGAATTCTAAAGGAAGCAAAAAACAAACAAACAAAGAGTGATATACAAGGTAACCCCCATAAGGCTATCAACTGATTTTTCTACAGAAAATTTGCAGGCCAGAAGGGAGTGGCATCATATATTTAAAGTGCTCATAGGGAAACATGTGCAGCCTAGGATACTCTACCCAGTAAGATTATCATTCTGAATTGAAGGAGAGATGAAGAACTTTTCAGACAAGCAACAACTAAGTGTTCATCAATACTAAACCTACATTTAAAGAATTTTTAAAGGGTCTTCTCTATGAGGAAAAAAAAAGCTACAACAAGAAGTATCTATAGGAAAAGAAAAGTCCCACTAGAAAGACAAACATATAGATAAAGCCTGAGGATCCACCACTTAAATAAGCTAGTATGAAGATTAAAAGACAAAAATTGTAAGGTCAAATATAACTACAATAAACAGTGAAGGGACGAAAATTGAGATATAAAATATGACATCAAAAACATAAAATATGGGGAGGGGTGTTAAAATGTAGATATTTTAGAATGTGTTTGAATTTAAATGACTACTAGTTTCAAAGAAATAGATATAGTTATAAGTCAACACATATGAGCCCCATGGAAACCACAAATCGAAAACTTACACAAAAACTAGAGAGAAAACAAGATACACAAAAACTAGAGAGAAAGGAAACCAAGCATACCACTAAAGAAAACCATAAAGGAAGAAACTAAAAGAAGAAGAAAAGAACAGAGGAGAACTACAAAAATGATAAGAAAATAAGTAGCAAATTGAGAGTAAGTACATACTTATCAGTAATCACTTTAAAGGTCAATGGACTAAATGCTCTAGTCAAAAGACAAAGTGTGGATGATTGGGTAAAAAACAAGACCCATCTATATGCTGCTTATGAGGGACTCACTTCAGAGGAAAAGACACACACAGACTGAAAGTGAGGGTAGAGAAAAAGATATTCACTGCAAATGGAAATGAAAAGAAAGGCAGCGTAGCAATAATCATGTCAGACAACAGTCTTTAAAACAAAGTCTATAAATAAAGACAAAGAAAGGTATGAAATAATGATAAAATGGTCAATACAAGAAGGGCATATAATGCTCATTAACATATATGCACCTAATGTAGGAGCACAGAAATATATAAATCAAATATTAACAGATGTAAAATGAGAAATTGACAATGATGCAATTATAGTAGGGGATTTTAACACCCACTTACACCAATGGACAGATCATGCAAA
Organism: Pseudorca crassidens; assembly: GCF_039906515.1. Lineage (NCBI taxonomy): Eukaryota > Metazoa > Chordata > Mammalia > Artiodactyla > Delphinidae > Pseudorca > Pseudorca crassidens. The sequence goes on from NC_090297.1 coordinate 155,503,671, forward strand.
CAGAAAATCAATAAGGAAACTGTGGTCTTAAATGACACATTAGACCTACTGAACTTAATAGATATATACAGGATATTCCATCAAAAAACAGCAGAATAAACATTCTTTTCTAGTGCACTTGAAGCATTCTCCAGGATAGATCACATGCTAGGCTACTAAACAAGTGTCAACAACCTTAATATGATAGAAATTATCTGAAGCATTTTTTCCAACCAGAATGATGTGAAACTAGAACTCAATTACAGGAAGAAAAATGGGAAAATCACAAACATGCAGAGACTAAAGAACATGCTACTAAAAAACCAATGGGTCACAAAGCACCGAGAGGCTCGGTGCTTTGTGACCACCTGGAGGGGTGGGATAGGGAGGGTGGGAGGGAAGGAGATGCAAGAGGGAAGAGATATGGGAACATATATATATGTATAACTGATTCACTTTGTTATAAAGCAGAAACTAACACACCATTGTAAAGTAATTATACCCCAATAAAGATGTTAAAAAAAAAACAAAAACCAATGGGTCAGTGAAGAAATCCAAGACGAAATCAGAAAATACCTTGAGGCAAATGAAAATGGAAACACAACTTTCCAAAATCTATGGAATGCAGCAAAAGCAGTTCTAAGTGGGAAGTTAGAAGTATACACACCTACCTCAGGAAACAAGAAAAATCTCCAATAAGCACCCTAAATTATAATCTAAAGGAATTAGAAACAGAAGAACAAACAAAACCCAAAGTCAGCAGAAGGAAGTTAATAATAAAGAATGGAAAGGACATCAATAAAATAGACATTCTCCCTCAAAAAACTAATAAAAAACATAAGTGAGATCAAAAACTGTTGTTTGAAAAGATAAACAAAACTGATAAGCCAGGTTCATTAAGAAAAAAAGAGACAGGACCCAAACAAACCAAATAAGAAATGAAACAGGAGAAACAACAACCAATATCATAGAGACACACACACAAAAATAATAAAAGAATACTACAAACAGTTATAGGCCAACAAATTGGACAACTTAGAAGGAATGGACAAAGTTTTAGAAAAATATGACATTCCAAGACTGAATCAAGGAAGAAACGGACCATCTGAACAAACTGATCACTAATAGTGCAATAGAATTTGTAATTTTAAAACTCCCAGCAAACTAAAGGCCAGTATCAGACAACTTCACAGGGGAAATCTACCAAACAAATAAAGAAGAGCTAATACTAATCCTACTGAAACTATTCCAAAAAATTGAAGAGGAAGAAATACTCCCAAATTCATTCTACAAGGTCACAATTACCCTGATACCAAAATGAGAGAAAAACCCTACTAAAAAAAAAAAAAAAAAAAAAGAAGAAGAAAGAAAATTACAGGGCAATATATCTCATGAATATATTGCAGTAGATGCAAAAATCCTCAAGAAAAGATTAGCAAACTGAATTCAAGGGTATATAAAAAGGATCATACACCATGATCAAGTGGGATTTACTCCAGGAATCCAAGGATGTTTCAATATCCACAAATCAATCAATGTGATATACCACATTAAAGGAAGAGTAAAAATCACATGATCATCTCAATAGATGCAGAAAGTGCATTAGACAAAATTCAACATCCATTCATGATAAAAACTCTCTTCAAAGTTTGTATAGAGGGAACATATATCAACATAATAAAGACCACTTATGACAAACCCACAGCTAACATCACATTCAACAGTGAAAAACTCTTCCTCTAAAATTAGGAACAAGAAAAGGTTGGCCATTCTCAGCAGTACTATTTAACATAGTATTGGAAGGCCTAGCCATGGCACTCAGACAAGAAAAAGAAATAAAAGGCATCCATGCTGGAAAGGAAGAAGTAAAATTCTCAGTATTTGCAGATGACATGAAACTATATATAGAAAATCCTAAAGTCTCCACCAAAAAACTACGAGAACTAATAAATGAATTCATAAAGTTGTAGGATACAAGATTAATATCTAGAAATCTGCTTCTTTTCTGTACATTCTTAAAGAACTATCAGAAAGAGAAAGCAAGAAAATAGTCCCTTTTAAAATCACATCAAAAAGAATAAAATACCTAGGAATAAACTTAACTGAGAAGGTGAAAGACCTATTTTCTGAAAACTGTAATACATAGATGAAGGAAATTAAAGATGATACAAAGAAATGGAATGGTATCCTGTGTTCATGGATTAGAAGAATTAATTTTGTTAAAATGTCTATACTACCAAAAGCAATCTACAGATTTAATGCAATCCCTATCAAAATACCCTTGACATTTTCACGAACTAGAACAAATAATCCTAAAATTTCTACAGATCTACAAAATTCCCCCAATTGTCAAAGCAATCTTGAGAAAAAAGAATGAAGCTGGAGGTATCACACTCCCTGACTTCAGACTACATCACAAAGCTACTGTAATCATAAAGGCATGGTACAGGCACAAAAACAAAAACAAAACCAAAAAAACCAACAAAACAAACAAACACATAAAAAAGTGGAACAAAATAGAGAGCCCAGAAATTAACCCATGCACTTATGGGTTAATGGTGAAAAAGTCTCTTCAATAAGTGGTGCTGGAAAAACTGGACAGCCACATGTAAAAGAATGAAATTAGAACATTTTCTCACACCATATACAAAAATAAGCTCAAAATGGATTAAAGACCTAAATGTAAGAGCTGAAACTATACTCCCAGAAGAAAACATAGGCAGAACACACTTTGACATAAACCACAGCAATATGTTTTTATGGATCCCTCTCCTAAGACAAAAGAAACAAAAGCAAAAATAAACAAATGGGACCTACTTGAACTTAAAAGCTTTTGCAAAGCAAAGGAAACCATTGACAAAAGAAAAAGACAACCTACTAAATGGAAGAAAATATTTCCAAATGATATTACAGATAAGGAGTTAATATCCAAAGTATTTAGAGAGCTCATGGAACTCAATATCAAAACAAAAAGACAAAAACCAAACAACCCAATTAAAAAGTAGGCAGAAGACCTGAATAGACATTTTTCCAAAGAAGGTATATAGATGGCTAACAGGCACATGAAAAGATGTTCACCATCACTAACAATCAGAGAAATGAAAATCAAAACCATAATGAGATATTTCCTCACACCTGTCAAAATGGTTATCATCAAAAAGTCTACAAAAAAACAAACGTTGGTGAAAGTGTGGAGAAAAGGGAACCCTAGTACACTGTTGGTAGAAATGTAAATTGGTACAACCACTATGGAAAACTGTATGGAGGTTCTGCAAAATACTAAAAATAGAACTACCATATGGTCCAGCAATTCCACTCCTGGGTATATATACAAACAAAATGAAAACACTAATTCATTAAAAAGATACATGCACCTCAATGTTCATTATTTACAATAGCCAAGATATGGAAGCAACCTGTGTCCATCAACACATAAATGGATAAAGAAGATGTGATATACATATATATATATCTCCATACACAAAATGGAATATTACTCAGCCATAAAAAACAAAATTCTGCCATTTGCAACAACATGGATGGACCTAGAGAGAATTATGCTTAGTGAAATAAGTCAGAAAAAGACAAATACTCTATGTTACATTTGGAATCTAAAAAATAAAAAGAAAAATGAATGAATACAACAAAATAGAAACAGACTCACAGATATAGAGAACAAACTAGTGCTTACCATTGGTGTGGGGAAAGGGAGGAGGGACTAGATAGGAGTAGGGGATTAAGAGATACAAACTACTATGTATAAAATAAATAAGCAGCTATGATATATTGTACAGCACAGGGAAATACAGCCATGATTTTTTTAACAATTTAAATTGAGTGTAATCTATAAAAATATGGAATTACTATGATTTACACCTGAAACTAATATAAATCAACTCTACTTCAATTAAGAAATGATAATCTATAAAAATAAGGAATTACTATGATGTACACCTGAAACTAATATAAATCAACTCTACTTCAATTAAAAGATGATTTTTTTCAGTTCTTATATAATCTTCAGGTATTCTAAAAATTCATGGGTTTGGTATTCATTTGGTATTTGGTATTCATTTCTTGCCTCCATATCTATAATCCTCTCTCTAAATAAGTTAACAAACGTAAAGAATTTAGAGCAGTTTCTTTCACAGAGTAAATGCTCAAAATATTAATTATTAATATAATTGTTTTAACCTCTTCTTTTTCTCTAAATTCAGGCAGCTTGATCACTGCCTCAGCTTTGAAGTGTTGATTCTTTGAGTTTTAATGAGTTTTTAATTTCTGCAATGGTAATTACTTTCTCTTTAGTTTCTTTCCTTAACGTGGCTAGTTCCCTTTACATCAAATTCTCTTGTGTGTTCATCTCATCTTTGATTTTTTTCATTCAGAACATTAGATGATATGTTTTAAATTTTATTAAATTCCTTCATGTTGTAAAATACTTGTCTAAATTTTCTTCTACTTCCTTGAGTGTGCTTTCTTCTCAAATGTGTTCTTAAATCAGTATTTTGCATGGTAGACTCCTTTCTTTTACTTTTTGGCCACATTTTGCATAAATTTAGAACAGGTAACTTATGTTACTCTAGGTAGGTTTGAATAATAAGGGTATTCCATGCAGGCCTGCTTTGCCCAAAACTAGAATAGATGCCTTCCCCTTGAAACTCATCCTTGTTTTCCTGTTTATTGTTCGAAAAATATCTTTGGAACATGACCAAGAAGGCTAGAATCCATGTTTCTACTTTTTAAAAAGTCCTTCAAGAGGGATATAGTCAAAGAAGAAAAAGGGACCCTTGGGAGTCAAGGGATTCTGTATTTTCTATCTCCTCCAACAATTCATCTGAACACCCAGCAACCTGGGCCAGCTCTACAAAATTGAAAATGTGCTCTGGTGTGTAAAAGGTACCTTTGGGATTTTAATTTGTTTCATTACTTGGGGAAGGGCAGGCAAACTTTTTATGAGATCCTTGTGGTTTATGAGTTTAGAATTTTTCAGTTTCCCTCAACATTTCATTTTCTGTTGTTATTTTAGGCAGAGCCATTTGATCTTTAAATATTTGTCTCTTTCCTTAACTGGCCAAAGGAAGGAATCATCAATTTTGTGGTGTCATTCAAATGAAAACCTTGAAAAACAATGTATCTTTAATGGAGAGAAAGAACTTCAAGTAAATTACTTCATGTCTTCCTTGAACTGCCTACACCCATATTCTTGCTCTGTCAAAATCTGAGACTACCCGTGACACCATTTTTAGAATTCTTTCCTGAAAGATCTTGCTGCAGTGATCTCTCCCAATGGAAACTCCCTCTCAAATGCTCAGGCCTTTCTTTTAGTTTGATACAAAGTGTTGTATAGCTTAGGATAATGAAAGCAAGTGATATGTTATTGAGAACTTTCTTTAGGAGGAATGTGCATTTTAAAAAATGTATTGCATTACTTCTTTCTATCCTTTCTCATGTCATATTAAGAGAGGGGCAACATGAGGTCAGGTATAAAATCATAATTTTTTTCTGGAAGCTTTTCTTAGGTTTCTTAATACTCAGAAAGTTTTACAAATGAGAGGGAGACAATTAGGTATATCAGAAGAGGATAAGCTTCACTGAAGCCTAAAGTTTTCAAGAGTTGTTCTTGGAGTTTTAAGAAGTTGAACTACTTCTAGCATATTCTACCCCCAACCCCCAGCAAGTCTATTTATGGACTTACTACCCTTCCTCTCCTGAACTGTCTCATCAGACTTCAACTGTCCATGCTGATAGGCCTTTTCATAAACTTGGTATCATTCTTAAAATGAGTAGCCTACAAGCCACAGCACTTCCTCTGGCAAATTCTTTCTTCCAGACCCTAAGTTCGCCACACCCTATCCACAAGCACCAATATCCACGGGGTCACAGTTAGAGCCTGATGATTGTGGAATAATTACTAATCAGGGTTCTTAGCGCCACATTTAAGCTACCTTATATCATTTTGTGGACTGGCCTAAAAAATAAAATTTTGTTAATAACACTGTCATTATAGGAAAATGCATTATATCCAAAAGACTGATTTTAAAAAACCTTTTGAAATAAAATATATTTACAATTGGGCACTTTTGTGTATTATGCTCATTTTCTTTATGTTCTTTTATCTCTTACAAATTGCAGGCCTTATGGATGGAGACAACATCTTATCTTGTTTTATTATCCACAAATACTTTGCAGGAAATTTGCTTCTCTAAAGAGCAGCGCCTATCTTTTAAAGTACTCATCTCACCATTCTCAGTTTATTAATTTAATAATAATTTTACCATCACAGGAAAGGTCAGGTCATGTAAGGGCCATGTAGTGGTTTCCAATCTCCAAAATAGACTTGTAACATATTTTAGTGAATATTTAAAATTCACTGCAAGAAGATGCTTAAGGAGCTTTGGGCTTTAAAAAGGGAAAGATGTACAAATATTTTCCAGAAACAGTAATTACTGAGTAAATAAGAAGAAGGAGGAGAGCGGGAGGAGGAAGAAGAAGGAGAAAAAGTAGTAGTAGTAGTAGTAGTAATAGTAGTAGTAGTAGTAGTAATAGTAGTAGTAGTAGTAGCAGCAGCCGTAGTAGTAGTAGCAGCAGCAGCAGTAGCAGTACTAAAATACTGAGTAGAAATATAAAATACTGAGCTCCTTGAAGACTTAGCTGAGAGGTCATTTCCTATAAGAAACTTTTCCTGAGGCTTCAGGCACCCATAGCATCCTCAGCATAATTTGTCTCAGCACTCACTAATTATTTGAAATTATCTGAATATATGTCTGTCTGTCACTAAACTGTAACTCTTACTCATGATAGGACCACACTCTACTGATTTTCCAGGAGCTATGTGTGAAGATTAATTCTCCCTTGCAGAGTAACTCGAATGAGCTCTTCCCCAAATCTGTAGACAGAAGGTTTTCATGCTTCTCCCTAGCCACTAGCCTTGTCACTTCCTATTTATCCTCCTCAATCTAGCAATTACCTATAAAATGGATGAGCAGTAGCCAGCAGTGTGATTGAAACTCACACAAGTTTAAATTTCACTGCCCCCAGATCCCCACACATGCTCAGAAAGAACAGGATGAAAGGAAACGCTAGAGTTCCTCCAATGGCTTGTTCCAGCAGCAGCAATTTTCTGAGCAGCCAATGGGCCCACGTCTGAGGGTCAGTCTCACATCTGCCAAGTTGCAGAGGACTGCAGGAACTTAAAGCCTGTATTTATGGTCTTGATTACCTTTAGGTCAGGGCAAAGAGAAATGTTATAGAGAGAACAAGTCACTTTGAGGTTTGCACTGAGGCCACACCTCTCCCAGGTTGCTACCAATCAATGATTGAGCACAATAAGTTTACTAAAATGGCCCATTCCTGAGGGACACAGGACACTGCTTGTGATTTTAGCCTGAGAACTTCCAAATGGCACTGCTGAACTTTTCCTAGAACTGCACTGGAGACTAAGACACTTTCAGTCAACATTCTTTCCCTCGCCCATCCTTTTACTTTCTTTCCCTTCCTTCCTTTCCTTCCTTCCCTTCCTTTCCCTCCTTCCCTTTCCTTCCTTCCTTCCTCCCTCCACTTCTCTTTTCCCTTCTCTTTCTTTCTTCTCTTCCTTCCTCTGACAAACATATTTTTACAACAATAGAATTCAAATCGTTCAAATGTTTAAATTATTTCCTTTTTAAAATTAATTAATTAATTAATTTTTGGCTGCATTGGGTCTTCGTTGCTGTGCACGGTCTTTCTCTAGTTGCAATGAGTGCAGGTTACTCTTCGTTGCAGTGTGCAGGCTTCTCTTGTTGTGGAGCATGGGCTCTAGGTGTGTGGGTTTCAGTAGTTGTGGTGCGTGGGCTCAGTAGTTGTGGCTTATGGGCTAAGTTGCTCCTCAGCGTGTGGGATCTTCCCGGACCAGGGCTCAAACCCATGTGCCCTGCGTTGGAAGGTGGATTCTTAACCACTGCACCACCAGGGAAGCCCTAAATTATTTCCTTTATTACACTTTTTAATGTACTTCAAACAGGGAACTCTTTACTCAAACATCACTATTAGTACTTACCACTTAATAGAAGACAAGAAACACTTTCAAATGAGCAAATTAACTCATTACACTTGAATATTCAGGCAAATGAGAAATACACACCATTCAAATCTTCTCAATGAAATAATTGTTCACAATTCTCAATGGCCTGCTAATGGCCTCTATAAACCATCATGGTATATGTGTGTGCATGTGGGGGAGTCACTACCAAATTTGAGGAGAAAGAGTCTAAGGGTGTTCCCTTGTCTCACGACAAAGTGTTCCCATGGTATTACCATGTCTCTGCTTTAGATCCATCTCTGTTCATAACCCCAGGACAGGGTCAGTAATCTGGAAACCTGGCTTAGCCTCCTTAAAACAAAACATAAAGTTAAGCATCAACAATTATACTCTCATAAAAATTATTAAGCCTTTTAAAAAACTTTTAGAGAATTTTCTTGAGGAACGGATGAATCTGCTTTCCTCATACTCTCCCCTTTACCTCCAGTTGATGCCTGCATAAATCCAAGGAGAGAAGCCCACCAGTAGGGCATGGCCTCCCAGCCTCTCACTCACAGTTCATGGTGTCACTGTGACAGTATTATTATTAATACCACGTGGTACCTTTTTCGATTTAAACTCTCTGGAAGATATTAAATAAATGTGCTGAAATTTTATTTTCTAAATTTGCCAAATAATGATACATTGTGCATAACATCTTGGATGCAGCTAGAAAGTTTGCTACTAAATATATGCCTAATTTCATTGGGAAAAAAATCACATCCATGTCAAATAACATTTGTCAAATCTCTGCACCTGCATAACTCCATACTTGTCACTCAGGATTATTTAATAACATTAAGTGGAGAGGCCACCTGTCCAAGTGTAAAAGTACACAACAGTTGTGGGTCAGGACACCTGAATTCCAGCATTCTGTGATACACTGAGCTCATCACCTGGATGAGCCACCTACTCTCTTGGGGCTACAATGTCCTCACAAATCAATCAAGAAGTCTGGGGAAATTATTGATACTCTCCCTCTGATATAATGTCTTATGCCTCTAAGATAATTGCATGTACAAAGTGCTCTGTTTCTCTGGTCTTTTCACCCAATTCTCAGGCACTGTCTGCTTTATAGGGCTGCCATAACAAAGGACCACAAACCTGGTGGCTTCCAACAAGAGAAATGTATTGTCTCACAGTTCAGAGACTAAAAGTTTGAAATCAAAACGTCAGAAGGGCCAAGTTCCCTCTGAAATGTGTAGGAGAATCCTATTACCCTTTCCATTGACATTGTTCTGACTTCGGGGGGAATTAATGGGATTCTTTCTCCTCGTTGCGTTCACATTGTCTCCTCAACTTCATGGTACTGCTAGTCATTGTTTATATTAGAAAACAGCTGCTGTTAATAATATTCACATATATAGTGTCCCTTTCATAACAAGTTTTATTAAATTACTTTGGAAAAATGATTGTCACTTCCATTTATCTTAACCACCACACAATTCACACAAACCAGTCGCACTGCCACGGAGCTGCAACTATTCCCTTTTCACTGACAGTGTTCTGACTTTTGAGGGAAGTCCTGACAGGACCATCCAGAGACACCACCACCCCACCATGCCTCCCAAGCTGCCATGAGACAAGGACTTCCACAGATGCCTCTGCCCCAGAGCAGCTGCACCCTCTAAGGGCAGTGTGTGCTTTAGATACCTACTTTTTTACTGGAGCCTTTGCTTTGAATTTGAATTGGTTGGGATCACAAAGAAAACAGGCATTTTAAGAAAGACAAAACTTGGTTTTTCTTATCTGGTTGCTTTCATTGAATCCCTTTATTCTTTTTTTCCTATTTTTATTTTGATGATGCTTTTTTTTGTACTAGTGACAGATTAAGACTGAGAGATTAAATGTTATAAGATCCAAATTCATCTAGATAGAGTGATGCCCTTTCATGTTGAGGTAATTTAAATACCTCCAGCCAACATTCACTAACATGTGTACAAATGTGACATTAATGGAAAATACAAAAAAGAAAGAAAATTATTTTTAGAGTCTAGAAAGCACTGTTAGATTTTGAAACATTGGGAAAGATACAGTAAACCTAAGAAATATATTCATATATTGAATCTCCTTTTTTGTCTATTACCAGAAACTTGGAAATGTTTTGCCAAAGAGGTTTTGGAATTAATCCAGCCAACATATTTTCAAATAAAGCTGCTAGTCCTCAAAAACTAGGATTTTTAAATTATTATTATTCATTAGGAAATGTGGCCCCTCTACTAAAAAAAAGGCTGGTATTGACAAATCAGCCACACTTGAGTGGGAGAGAAGAAAAAAAATGCAACTACTATGTGTAGAACAGGAAGGAGAGGATACTCTTTTTTAGTTGGAAAGTTTACTTAGCCCCAATTTTCACTGAGTTCTGGTGAACCACCTCACTGTATGACATCAATCTTCATTTTATTCTTGAGAGTATAAGTATTTTTCAAGAGGTATTTTCAGTGTTATTGCTTTATGATAATGAATTTCTCTTCCAAATAAACATGCCTTTAGGAAGAAAGAGTATATGTTTTGGAGAAACCTGGAATTTAGTCAAATATGTGCAGGTATCTTTCAAGAGATTAGATTTTCACCCTAATTAGTGAAAAAATTATCTTATTCTGGCAGACTAATGACATGATTAGGCTATATTTAAGCTCAGCTGTATAGATGCTTTCTACTTATTTTCAGGAATCAGTGTTCTATCAAAAAAAAAAAAATCCACACTATGCACATCCCACAGAACAGGCAGACTTCTGCTCAGTGACCTGCAGGACACTTCCCATCATGGCTTTGTAGATCTCTGCTTAATCTGCTCTACTGAATATTGCCCACACTGGCCCTAAATGTTGGAGACTTTTCCTAGGTTTCCCCTGGGAAGTAGAAAAGTTATAGCTAATTTTGGGAATTTAAAAACAAAATTTCCATCACTATTTGTCAACAAAGAATATAGCAAATTCCAATGATATTCCAATGTACTCTTTGGTCACCTATTATTTCTAGATTGACTGTGAATACATTTAAATAATTGTGCATTTGGGGATTCTCCCTAACAATAAGATTCTCGATGCTGACTCACTATTGTCATCATGAGTTTTCTTTGCATGCAAAAAGCATCTACTCTTCTGTGCTCAGAAATGTTCTATGACCTATGGCTGTCATGCTCAATAAATATGCATTGAATTAATGGATTTGACAGACATAAAAGAGGTATAAGAGAGTCCTTGATCTTATTAGACCTACAATAAAGTTAGGAAGAGAATATATAAAACTAAAGATTAATAAATAAATAGTCCAGAACAATATCAAATGCAACTAAGTGTTAAACTGTGATTTGATGATATAGTCCAGCAACGGGAGACCAGGGCACAGCAGAAGAATCAGTGAGAGCTACACAAAGGAATAAGTTTGTTTAAGATGCACAAAGCTGCCAAACTCCTGGGCAACTCCTTCCTTTAAATACTGGTGATTCCCTGGGTTTAGTCTTTATCCTTCTTTTCACCTCCATCTGCGTTGTTTCCCTAGATGAAAACATCCAATTCCATGGAGCACATACCAGTGAGTTCCACTCAATATCTCTGACACCAACCTCCCCTTTGAATACCTGATTTGAAGATCCAACCATCTACTTGACAGCTCCACTTGCATGTCTAATAGGCAGTCCAAATGTACAATGTGTTTAAAACAGAACTTTTAAATTACACTTCCTGACCTGCTACTTCCCCAATAGCCCCAAAATTCATTAAGAATGCCAACATCCTGCCAGTTACTTGGACCAAAACCTAAAAATCATCCTTGATTGTTCTCTTTTCTTTACTGCCCATATCCAATTCATCAGCAGATTCATTAGCACTCATATCAAATTCATCCAATCACTCTCACCCTCTTCACCATCACTTCGTCCAAGCCATCATCCAATCTTTTGTTTAACTGGTCCCCACTTTTGCATGTCTACTGTTCAACAAGTAGAGTTGCTTTTTAATTCCTAGTCAGTACTCTACTTAAAATGCTCCAATGGTTTTCCATTACTAATGAAATTAGTAATTTCATTACAAATTTTCTTACTATGCTTTACAAGATCCCATGCCAGTAAATCATGAACCATTAATCATATCAGTTTGGCAGATTATGACCTACATTAAAAAAAATACAGCGGAATAAATACCGTAGTGAATCATATGTAGTGGGGTAAGTCTTTTTTGTTTTGTTTTGTTTTTCAGTTTTATCTGTATAGGCAGTGTATTTGTTTGCAATGCAAAACGTATGTCTTAATACAAGTTATGCTTTTAAAAAATGTTTGCAAACCTCTGATCTACAGATAGTGTAGGTCACCTCTCCAATCTTTTCTCACACCATACTCTACCTTGTTTACTGTGCTGCAGCCTTACTGACCTTCATTCTAGCTCTCAATCAGGCAAGCCATCCCTGCTTCAGGATCTTTGCACATACTATTCAATATTACCTCTGCTTGGAATGATTTATCTTTAGATTTTTAAGTGGCTGATTCTTTCTTATTATTGATCTCAATTCAAGTGTCACCTCCTAACAGGCATTGTATCTAAAGCAGTATCTTCCTTCCTGTGTTGCCTCCTATGGCTATACCATCACCCTATTTAACATTCCTCTTAACACTGTAACCATCTCATCTCATTCATTTACTTGTTTGTCTTTCTTTCTTTTTTTTTTGCGGTACACAGGCCTCTCACTGTTGTGGCCTCTCCCGTTGTGGAGCACAGACTCTGGACGCGCAGGCTCAGCGGCCATAGCTCATGGGCCCAGCCACTCCGCGGCATGTGGGATCTTCCCGGACCGGGGCAAGAACCCATGTCCCCTGCATCGGCAGGCGGACTCTCAACCACTGCACCACCAGGGAAGCCTGTTTGTCTTTATTTTCTCCATCTCTTTTTTAGAATGTAAACCTCTATGAGTTCAGGGATCACATCTGTCTGATTTACTACTTTAACAGTGCAAAGAATACTGTTTATCACACAATAGTTTTTCAATACATACTTGTTGAACAAATAAAGGAACTCGAAGACAATTATCCTGTGGAGGCATAGCTGGGGAGATCTGTGGTCTCTCTCGGGCTTCTCAGGGCTCCATTTAGAGAAGATGATGCAGTGGGATTAGTACTCACAACTCCTCCCTTTGGCTTTGTATTCAGTCCAAGAACCATTTAATATTCATTTCAGCATATTACTGTTAATTGTGGGGTCTGGCTTCTCCTTTCTTTATGTGTACAGGATAAATAGTTATTATTAGTCATTTAACAGGTTGAGATTTCTTTCAGGGCAATCATTATTAAAATTGTGCAAATACATACATAAAGACATTTATTTAAAATTAAGACAGACTGACTTAATAGTTTCCATTTATCTTCTATTCACTATCATGTGTACTGCTTCTTGGAATAGGAAGAGTCCTTTTTTGCTCTTCCTCCCAATTGATTTCCTAGCCCATGCAAACATGCGCACCATTGCTATGATCAAAGTAACTTTAATCTATTTATAGAAATTCACTTTCAAGACAGTGAATTTCGCTGGCATTACTGATTTAGTTAACATTATTTTAGACACTAAGTAATTTTTTAACTAATTGTGGAGATTTAACCAAATTGATAATCTTATATAATATGTACTCTGTAAGTATTGTTTTCTCTGAATTTTCATTGCAAGTAGATGGAACATGGTTTATTAAAAACATAGAAACCTAGACGAGACTTCAGTTATTTGGTGTCTTGGTTCCAGCTCTAACCTTAACCAGCTGATATATTTGGATAAGTCATTTAAATTCCTTGAGCCTCAGTATTCTCATTTGTACAATAAGAGGGCTAGTTTAGGTAAAAATCCCCACTATTTATTGGGATTTACTATATTATATTAAAGCCATACTTTAAATTAATCATCAGTTAATCCTCACAAAAACCTTATGAAATAGTTATATTATTTATCCCATTTTTACAGATGAGGAGGAGGCAGAGAGAGAGTAAAAAAAACACAGTTAAATAGTGTAGATGGTCTGAATTTAGTTAGACTGACTTCAAAATTCATACACTTATTCACCTATCTTACTATAGGATCTGTGTTCTTGTCCCTCTCTAAGAATTAAATTTACAAGTTTTGAATCCTTGGATCTTATGTTAGCTTACCTGTATACTTAGTCTCATTCTTCTAGCAGATTGTAAACTACTTAGGACAATTAGCTTAGTGTCTTGCATGTAGTAGTTATTCAATATTTACTTTTAAAGTGGGTGGGAGTCAAGATGGATTCATGTGACAGTTCTTTGATAAACAAGATGAAATCTAAGGTCCACTCTAGAGTCTATGATTCAGGTATTAAACATTCTTCTTGAAGGACTTGGCTGTGTCTGCATGAATTCACATCTGACTTATTCCTCAACCTACTGCAATCTGTTTTTCACCCCATCATACCATTGAAACTGCTCTTGCCAAAGTCAGCAGCAAACTTCAAAAGACATCTGAGAACATCTGATACTGTTGCTACTTCGTCACCTCCCTTGAATTGAGTGACAAATCATTATCCTGGCTTCTCTCCCAACTCTCAGGGTGCTATCTTTATTTCAGGATCTGCATGCTTGGCCTATACCTACAATGTTGGTATCTCCCAAAGCTGGCAGAGACCCTTCTCTTATCACTTTACACACTATCCTCTGAATATCACATTTGCTCCCTTGGCTTTGCTCTACCATCTACATGCTGATGATTTTTAAATCTATACCTCTAGCCCCTATCTCTCTCATGAGCTTCAGACCCAGTAAAATGGTCAAAAGTCATAATTCATTTTAAAAATATTTCAATATGAATAGTGTGATGTATGTGTGGAGTAGGTTAGTTAGCATTTGAAGCAGCCAAATAAGGAATCCACACTCCAGGGATGGACAGCTAACATTTGGAGCTGATCAGGGATCTACACTCCAGAGGCGGCTTCAAAACTGCTTCATATAATGTTATCACAGTGTCTCCCAGAGGATTTAATTAAATAATAGTGTTAGAAATAAATTTTTATTTGTGAAATGAGTGATGTATACAAAGAAGGGGTCAAGATCCAGTAAGCCGAGCAGACCATTCCTTTGAAGCATCACTAAGGGAGAATAGCCTTGATGGATCTATACCTTCTCAATTTACAAAGAACTCTGTTGTCATCTAACTAACTCGACCCTATAAACTGACTGTTTCCCACATTCAATCAGTTACCAAGCTCCCTTAACTCTATCACCTAAATAATTTTCAAATCCATCTCCACTGTTTCTCTCCATCTCCACTGGCACATCCAAAATCTAGGCTGCCAGCACCCTCCCACCTTTCCTAGGTCACTACAATGACTTTCTCACTGTTTTTCTGTCTCTAGTCTTGACCCTTCTACTTTACGTTCTACCCATCAGCCAAAGGAACTCTTATAAAATGGAAATCTGTATTCTAATTACATTGTAGCTACTTACTGTAAAAAAAGGGTGATATTCAAAATATATAACTGTTAATAGTATATGCACCAACCAGTCAGAGCAAATACCAAGCTATTTACAATGAGAAACTATTATAAACACCATTTTGGACAAGCTAGGTTATCCATGCAGTTATAACCCCTGCTAGTCTGCAAACTCTGTTATGCTGTAGATTAGGTATGTCAGTGTTAACCCTGGTATCCTTAGCACCTAACTTGACATACAGTAGCCTGTTGCTGAACAAATGAAAACATATCAATGAAGAGATACTTCAATAAATCAAATAAGGCAATATTTTCAACATGGTGTCCAGCATCTTGGTTTCTAGAACCAATTCTTAACCTACCCTGAGGGTGGGAAGTAGTGTGGATTTAAGAAATAGTGATCTAAGACTTTAAGCTCACTAAAATTAAATCACTCTTGTTGCATTTCTAGCCCTGATATTGAATCCCACATTCACATCTTACTCTATCACTCTCTTGTCTCTTTAGGAAAGGGAGTGATTCCCTTTCCTCCCCTCCCTCTTCACTTCCACCCCCCAGGTTTGCTTCTTAAGGACTGGAGTATGCCCCAAACCTAGAGACGGAGAAGTTTCACTAACGCATGTTGACTGATATCCTGGACTTAGTACAACCAAATTCTCTATTGTCTACCAAGGTTCAGTTAAGTCCAGTTCAACAAATATTTATTGACAAACTCTTATAATACGATAATAAATGAATCACACTTTCTTTCCCTTTAAGAGCTCACTGTATATTGGTGAAAATAAACACAAAAATGGGTCATTTAATTAAAAAAATTATCCAACAGAAGGACTAAACTCATACTTAGGATACTAGCATAACAGCGAACAAAGGATGTTGAGAAAAAATTTAGAGGAGTTTGATATAGTTGGTATAAAAAAGAAACAGAACAAGCACCAGTGGACAAATTCAGAGCTTTGTGGACTTCATTAACCTTACATTATCATTTAATATTACCTTAATTTTATTACATTGTTGGGTTATACAATAGTTTTGTCTTCTCAGTACAAGGGCCTCTAAAATTCTTAATCCATTCCTAATCAGTGCTAAGATAGAGACATAAACAGGATGTTATGGGAGCATACAGGAAGACAATTAAATCAGTTAAGAAAGGGGAGGGTAGCAGACAGGACTTTAGAAGAAGTGATGCTTGAACTAGGTATTGAGAAACAAACTCACCAGGTGAAGGCTTGGGAAGCAAGGTGAAACATACAATCCCTTTGGCGGGATTCTTTCATCACCCTGAGTTACAGCTTTCAATATTTCCTGCGGGCCTAGATCATCATCTGTTTCTCTCTGTAACCTATTAAATCTGCCACACTGAATCTTCACTATCTACCACCTAAAAGGTGTATCTAGCTTCAAGACCCATGCTTGGCTGCATCCCAACAGTCAAGAATCATAGATCATTTATTCCATCCCAGTAAGGCTAGCTTGCTCACAGTTTCTATTTTTGTTTTTCCTTCAGTGATCACCTGCACTTCTTAATCATTAAAAAAATGTCAGGTAGCCGGTCCGGGAAGATCCCACATGCCGCGGAGCAGCTGGGCCCGTGAGCCATGGCCGCTGAGGCTGTGCGTCTGGAGCCTGTGCTCCGCAATGGGAGAGGCCACAACAGTGAGAGGCCCACACACCGCAAAAAAAAAAAAAGTCAGTTAGCATAATCACTACCCTTCAAAAAAAGTCAGTTAGCATAATCACTACCCTTCAAAGCCTTATTAGAAATTATCTTTCATAGGAAGTCTTTCACAGTGAATAGAGAAGTATGCATATAAAGGGCTACCTTCTAATGAAAAGTGACCAATTGTTTAGAATTCAGTATTTATACTTATATATCCAAAGTACAGAAATCTGTATGGCTAAGCATAACTAATGACATTTAGCCAAGACTGTAAGTTTTTCAGCTGAATGTATCCAATCTCTCCTTGCTTCACATTGTCCTGTCATCATCTCAAATGCCTAGTGGAACAATACCAACACTGTAGAGCCACAACGGTTCATTGAATTCTCACCTAGTTGTTGTTGTCTTTTTTTTTTTTAAGCATCTTTATTGGAGTATAATTGCTTTACAATGTTGTGTTAGTTTCTGCTTTCTAAGAAAGTGAATCAGCTATATGTATACATATATCCCAATATCCCCTCCCTCTTGTGTTTCCCTCCCACCCTCCCTATCCCACCCCTCTAGGTGGTCACAAAGCACTGAGCTGATCTCCCTGTGCTATGTGGCTGCTTCCCACTAGCTATCTATTTAACATTTGGTAGTGTGTATATGTCCATGCCTCTCTCTCACTTCGTCCCAGCTTACCCTTCCCCCTCCCCGTGTCCTCAAGTCTATTCTCTACGTTTTCGTCTTTATTCCTGTCCTGCTCCTAGGTTCATCAGAACCATTTTTTTCTGGATTCCATATATATGTGTTAGCATACAGTATTTGCTTTTCTCTTTCTGACTTACTTCACTCTGTATGACAGACTCTAGGTCCATCCACCTCACTACAAATAATTCAATTTCGTTTATTTTTAT
Source organism: Pseudorca crassidens (assembly GCF_039906515.1). Taxonomy (NCBI): domain Eukaryota; kingdom Metazoa; phylum Chordata; class Mammalia; order Artiodactyla; family Delphinidae; genus Pseudorca; species Pseudorca crassidens. The sequence continues at coordinate 155,521,693 of NC_090297.1, forward strand.
GGCTGAGTAATATTCCATTGTATATATGTGCCACATCTTCTTTATCCATTCATCTGTTGATGAATGAACACTTATGTTGCTTCCATGTCCTGGCTATTGTAAATAGTGCAGCAATGAATATTGTGGTACATGTGTCCTTTTGAATTATGGTTTTCTCAGGATATATACCCAGTAGTGGGATTACTGGGTCATATAGTAGTTCTATTTGTAGTTTTTTAAGGAACCTCCATACTGTTCTCCATAGTGGCTATATCAATTTACATTCCCAACAACAATAGAAGAGGGTTCCCTTTTCTCCACACCCTCTCCAGCATTTATTGTTTGTAGATTTTTTGATGATGGCCATTCTAACGGGTGGGAGATGATACCTCGTAGTTTTGATTTGCATTTCTCTAATGATTAGCGATGTTGAGCATCCTTTCATGTGTTTGTTGGCAATCTGTATATCTTCTTTGGAGAAATGTCTATTTAGGTCTTCTGCCCATTTTTGGATTGGGTTGTTTGTTTTTTTGATATTGAGCTGTATGACCTGCTTGTATATTTTGGAGATTGATCCTTTGTCAGTTGCTTCGTTTGAAAATATTTTCTCCCATTTTGAGGGTTGTTTTTTCATCTTGTTTATGGTTTCCTTTGCTGTGCAAAAGCTTTGAAGTTTCATTAGGTCCCATTTGTTTATTCTGGTTTTTATTTCCATTACTCTAGGAGGTGGGTCAAAAATGATCTTGCTGTGATTTATGTCATAGAGTGTTCTGCCTGTTTTCCTCTAAGAATTTTATACTATCTGCCTTACACTTAGGTCTTTAATCCATTTTGAGTTTATTTTTGTATACAGAGTTAGGGAGTGTTTTAATTTCATTCTTTTACATGTAGCTGTCCAGTTTTCCCAGAACCACTTATTGAAGAGGCTGTCTTTTCTCCATTGTATATTCTTGCCTTCTTTATCAAAGATAAGGTGAACATGTGTGCATGGGTTTATCTAGGGGCTTTCTATCCTGTTCCATTGATCAATATTTCTATTTCTGAGCCAGTACCATACTGTCTTGATTACTGTAGTTTTGTAGTATAGCCTGAAGTCAGGGAGCCTGATTCCTCCAGCTCTGTTTTTGTTTCTCAAGATCGCTTTGGCTATTCAGGGTCTTTTATGTTTCCATACAAATTTTGAAATTTTTTGTTCTACTTCTGTGAAAAATGCCATTGGTAGTTTGACAGGGATTGCAATGAATCTGTAGATTGCTTTGGGTAGTATAGTCATTTTCACAATGTTGATTCTTCCAATCCAAGAACATGGCATATCTCTCCATCTGTCTCTATTGTCTGTAATTTCTTTCATTAGTGTCTTATGCTTTTCTACATACAGGTCTTTTGTCTCCTTAGGTAGATTTAATCCTAGGTATTTTATTCTTTTTGTTGCAATGGTAAATGGGAGTGTTTCCTTAATTTCTCTTTCTGATTTTTCATCATTAGTGTATAGGAATGCAAGAGTTTTCTGTGCATTAATTTTGCATCCTGCTACTTTACCAAATTCATTGATTAGCTCTAGTAGGTATCTGCTAGCATCTTTGGGATTCTCTATGTATGGTATCATGTTATCTGCAAACAGTGATAGTTTACTTCTTCTTTTCCAATTTGGATTCCTTTTATTTCAAGATTTCTTCTCTGATTGTTGTGCCTAAAACTTCCAAAACTATGTTGAATAACAGTGGTCAAAGTTGTCAACCTTGTCTTGTTCTTGATATCAGAGGAAAAGGTTTCAGCTTTTCACCATTGAGAACGTTGTTGACTGTGGGTTTGTCATGTATGGCCTTTATTATGTTGAGGTAGGTTCTCTCTATACCTACTTTCTTGAGAGTTTTCTTCATAAATGGGTGTTGAATTTTGTTGAAAGCTCTTTCTTTATCTATTCAGATTATCAAATGTTTTTTAATCCCTCAGTTTGTTAATATGGTGTATCACATTGACTGATTTGTGTATATTGTAGAATCCTTGCATTCCTGGGATTAACCCCACTTAATTATGGTATATGATCCTTTTAATGTGCTGTTGGATTCTGTTTGCTAGTATTTTGCTGAGGATATTTGCATCTATGTTCATCAGTGATGTTGGACCATAGTTTTCTTTTTTTGTGACACCTTTGTCTGGTTTTGGAATCAGGATGATGATGGCCTCGTAGAACGAGCTTGGGAGTGTTCCTCTCTCTGCTATATTCTGGATGAGTTTGAGAAGGATAGGTGTTAGCTCTTCTCTAAATGTTTGATAGAATAAGCCTGTGAAGCCATCTGATCCTGGGCTTTTGTTTGTTGGAAGATTTTAAATCACAGTCTCAATTTCAGTGCTTGTGATTGGTCTGTTTACATTTTCTATTTCTTCCTGGTTCAGTCGCAGAAGGTTGTGCTTTTCTAAGAATTTGTTGATTTCTTCCAGGTTGTCCATTTTATTAGCATCTAGCTGCTTGTAGTAATCTCTCATGATCCTTTGTATTTCTGCAGTGTCAGTTGTTACTTCTTTTTCTTTTCTTATTCTGTTGATTTGAGTCTTTTCCCTGTTTTTCTTGAGGAGTCTGGCTAATGGTTTATCAGTTTTGTTTATCTTCTCAAAGAACCAGCTTTTAGTTTTATTGATCTTTGTTATTATTTCCTTCATTTCTTTTTCATTTATTTCTGATCTGATCTTTATGATTTCTTTCCTTTTGCTACCTTTGGGATTTTGGGGGATTTTTTTTGGTCTTCTTTCTCTAATTGATTAGGTGTAAGGTTGGTTGTTTATTTGAGATGTTTCTGGTTTCTTGAGGTAGGTTTGTATTGCTATAAATTTCCCTCTTAGAACTGCTTTTGCTGCATCCCATAGGTTTTCTGTCATCGTGTTTTCATTGTCATTTGTTTCTAGGAATTTTTTGATTTCCTCTTTGATTTCTTCAGTTATCTCTTGGTTATTTAGTAGCATACTGTTTAGCCTCTGTGTGTTTGTATTGTTTACAGTTTTTTCCTTGTAATTGAGATCTAGTCTCATAGCATTGTGGAAAAGATACTTGATATGATTTCAATTTTCTTAAATTTACCAAGGCTTGATTTTTGACCCAACATAAGATCTATCCTGGCGAATGTTCCATGAGCACTAGAAAAGAAAATGTACCCTGTTTTTTTTGGATGAAATGTCCTATAAATATCAATTAAGTCCATCTCGTTTAATGTATCATTTAAAGCTTGTGTTTCCTTATTTATTTTTATTTTAGATGATCTGTCCATTGGCGAAAGTGGGCTGTTAAATTCCTCTACTATGATTGTGTTACTGTCAATTTCCCCTTTTATGGCTGTTAGCATTTGCCTTACGTGTTAAGGTGCTCCTATGTTGGGTGCATAAATACTTACAATTGTTATATCTTCTTCTTGAATTGATCCTTCAATCATTATGTAGTGTCCTTCTTCTCTCTTGTAATAGTCTTTATTTTAAAGTCAATTTTGTCTGATATGAGAATTGCTATGCCAGCTTTCTTTTGAGTTCCATTTGCATGGAATATCTTTTTCCATCCCCTCACTCTCAGTCTGTATGTGTCCTTAGGTCTGAAGTGAGTCTCTTGTAGACAGCATATACATGGGTCTTATTTTTGTATCAATTCAGCCAGTCTACATCTTTTGGTTGGAGCATATAATCCATTTACATTTAAGGTAGTTATCAATATGCATGTCCATATTACCATTTTCTAAATTGTTTTGGATTTGTTATTGTAGGTCTTTTCCTTTTCTTGTGTTTCCTGCCTAGAGAAGTTCCTTTAGCATTTGTTTAAAGCTTGTGTGGTGGTGCTGAATTCTCTTAACTTTTGCTTGTCTGTAAAAGTTTTAATTTCTCTGTCAAATCTGAATGAGATCCTTGCTGGGTAGAGTATTCTTGGTTGTAGGTTTTCCCCTTTCATCGCTTTAAATATGTCCTGCCACTCCCTTCTGGCTTACAGAGCTTCTGCTGAAAGATAAGCTGTTAACCTTATGGGGATTCCCTTTTATGTTATTTGTTGCTTTTCCTTTGTTGCTTTTAATATCTTTTCTTTGTATTTTACTTTTTTTTTTTTTTTTTTGCGGTACGCGAGCCTCTCACTGTTGTGGCCTCTCCCGTTGCGGAGCACAGGCTCCGGACATGCAGGCTCAGCAGCCATGGCTCACAGGCCCAGCCGCTCCGCGGCATGTGGGATCTTCCCGGACCGGGGCACAAACCTGCGTCCCCTGCATCGGCAGGCGGCCTCTCAACCACTGTGCCACCAGGGAAGCCCCTGTATTTTACTTTTGATAGTTTGATTAATAGGTGTCTTGGCTTGTTTTTCCTTGGATTTATCCTGTATGGGACTTTGCACTTCCTGGACTTGATTGTCTATTTCTTTTCCCATGTTAGGGAAGTTTTCAACTATAATCTCTTCAAATATTTTCTCAGACCCTTTCTTTTTCTCTTCTTCTTCTAGGACCCAGATAATTCGAATGTTCATGCATTTAATGCACAAACCCAGAGGTCTCTGAGACTGTCCTCAATTCTTTTTCTTTTTTCTGCTCTGTGGTAGTTATTTCCACTATTTTAGCTTCCAGGTCACTTATCCACTCTTCTGCCTCAGTTATTCTGGTACTGATTCCTTCTAGAAAAATTTTCGTTTCATTTATTGTGTTGCTCATCACTGTTTGTTTGCTTTTTACTTCTTCTAGGTCCTTGTTAAATGTTTCTTGTATTTTCTCCATTCTACGTCCTAGATTTTGGATCATCTTTACTATCATTATTCTGAATTCTTTTTCAGGTAGACTGCCTATTTCCCCTTCATTTGTTTGGTCTGGTGGGATTTTACCTTGCTCCTTCATCTCCTGCATATTTCTCTGTCTTCTCATTTTGTTTAACTTATTGTGTTTGGGTTCTCCTTTTCACAGGCTGCAATAGGCTCTAGTTCCCGTTGTTTTTGGTGTCTGCCCCCAGTTGCTAAGGTTGGTTCAGTGGCTTGTGTAGGGTTCCTGATAGAGGGGACTGGTGCCTGTGTTCTGGTGGGTGGGGCTGGATCTTGTCTTTCTGGTGGGCAGGACCATGTCCAGTGGTGTGTTTTGGGGTGTTTGTGAACTTAGTATGATTTTAGGCAGCCTCTCTGCTAATGGGTGAGGGTGTGGTCCTGTCTTGCTAGCTGTTTGGCATGGGGCGTCCAGCACTGGAGGTTGCTGGCTGTTGGGTGGAGCTGGGTCTTAGCATTGAGATAGAGATTTCAGGGAGCGCTCTCGCCGATTGATATTACATGGGGCTGGGAGGTCTCTGGTGGTCCAATGTCCTGAACTCGGCTCTCCCACCTCAGAGGCTCAGGCCTGACACCAGGCTGGAGCCCCAAAACCCTGTCAGCCACATGGCTCAGAAGAAAAGGGAGGAAAAAAAGAAAGAAAAAAAATTATTAAAATAAAAAATAATAATAAAAAATGAAGAAGAGAGCAACCCTACCAATAAACAAATGCACCAATGATAACATGTGCTAACAACTATACTAAGATAAACTTAAAAACAAGAAACAAGGGGCTTCCCTGGTGGTGCAGTGGTTGAGAGTCCGCCTGCCGATGCAGGGGACGCGGGTTCTTGCCCCGGTGCGGGAAGATCCCACATGCCACGGAGCGGCTGGGCCTGTGAGCCATGGCCGCTGAGCTTGCACATCTGGAGCCTATGCTCTGCAACAGGAGAGGCCACAACAGTGAGAGGCCCGTGTACCATACACACACAAAAAAAAACCAGAAACAAATCAGTCGCAGACAGCAGACCCCAAGTCTACACCTGCTCCCAAAGTCCACCGCCTGAATTTTGGGACGATTCATTGTCTATTCAGGCATTCCACAGATGCAGCGTTCATCAAGTTGATTGTGAGGATTTAATCTGTTGCTCCTGAGGCCGCACAGAGAAATTTCCCTTTCTCTTCTTTGTTCACACAGCTCCTGGGGTTCAGCTTTGGTGTTGGCCCCACCTCTGCGTGTAGGTCGCCCTCAGGCATCTGTTCCCACCCAGACAGGAGGGAGGTTAAAGCATCTGCTCACTCATGCCAGGGGGAGGGAGGGGTACGGTAGTTAAATTTGGAATGCTGGGCAAGCCTACGGCGGCAGAGGCCAGTGTGACTTGCAACAGCCTAAGGCGCACAATGTGTTCTCCTGGGGAACTTGTCCCTGGATCACAGGACCCTGGCAGTGGCGGGCTGCACAGGCTCCTGGCGGGGGTGGTGGTGGTGTGTGGATAGTGACCTGTGCTTGCACAGAGGATTCTTGGTGGCTGCAGCAGCAGCGTTAGCATTTCATGCCCATCTCTGGGGTCTGAGCTGATAGCTGTGGTTCACACCCATCTCTGGAGCTTGTTTTGGCAGTCCTCTGCCTTCTGTGGGCAGACAGGGAAGGAATCCCCTTTCCTCGTGCACCCCAAAACAATGGTCTCTTGCCTCTTCTGCAGGTCCAGAATTTTTCCCGTACTCCCTCCTGGCTCGCTGTGGTGCATTAGCCCCCTTCAGGCTGTGTTCACACAGCCAACCCCAGTCCTCTCCCTGGGGTCTGACCTCCGAAGCCGGAGCCTTAGCTCCCAGCCCCCACCTGCCCTGGTGGGTGAGTAGACAAGCTCTCAGGCTGGTGAGTGCTGGTCGGCAGTGATCCTCTTTGAGGGAATCTCTCTGCTTTGCCCTCTGCAACCCTGTTGCTGCGCTCTCCTCTGTGGCTCCAAAGCTTCCCCCCTCCGCCGCCCGCAGTCTCCGCCCGCAAAGGGGCTTCCTAGTGTGTGGAAACCTTTCCTCCTTCATGGCTCCCTCCCACTGGTGCAGGTCCCCTCCCTATTCTCCTGTCTCTGTTTTTTCTTTTTTCTTTTGCCCTTCCCAGGTACGTGGGGATTTTCTTGCCTTTTGGGAGGTCTGAGGTCTTCTGCCAGCGTTCAGTAGGTGTTCTGTAGGAGTTGTTCCACATGTAGATGTATTTTTGATGCATTTGTGGGGAGGAAGGTGATCTCCAAGTCTTACTCCTCTGCCATCTTGAAGGTTTCCCCTACCCCACCTTGTTTTTATTTAGTCTTATTCCTTCACAATTCCTCACTAACATTAGATTATTGGTGAAAATCTGATCAGAGTGAGTGATGTAGGAAAGCCACAGATTACTAAATCTTTTAGTGGACGTTAATAGTTTTGAAGAATTTGAGTATTTCATATGGGGATCACTCCATATTCTCCTCTTAAAAAAGGCAGTAAGAGTTTTGTTTCTGGCTTGGATTAGGGCCTGATCAATTGCCAAAGAACTGCAGGCTCTCACACAGAGATTCAGAGCAGAATTACAGCTTCTCAGCATGGAAATCTCAGAAAGCAAGTAATTTAGGCCCCCAAACAGATATTTTAAACAGAGGACCTATTCTCTTTAAAAGTATGGGATTTATCTAATTGATAGTCATTTAAAACTTTCTGCTGTCACCTGCCTTTCTTTCTTTAGATGCCATCCTCTATTACCAGAAGATGCTCTGAAGTAACAAATATCTAGAGAATTAATAGGATTCTAATTTAGTGCTTTACTGGGTTTCTGTAAAGCTGGTTAATTTTTCTGTAAATTAATGCAAATTATTCAAAATAGAAAAACAATCACTAAGAAGAAATCATTGGCATAAAAACTCAGATGTTGATCCATGACACCATTATTTTTCATAACAATTATTTTACTCAACTCAATTAAATTATCTTTTTGCACTGGACCGATATACTGTGTCTCTTCCTATTTCCCAACTTGGAGCAATTCTTGAAATTACATTATTCATTCATTCATCTATTCATTAATTTGGCATATATTATTGACAATCCATTGTGTGTCAGTCACTGCTCTTTTTTTATTACATTTACAAATGATGGTATTATTATAATGTATGAAATCAGCATTTACTTTTACGATCCAAGTAAATTTACCAAATTTAAGAATCTTAGAGATCTTGTCCAAAAACCTAGGCACGTGATACGTGAGAGAAATCAGATAAGGGGCAGGCTGTGCATTTTGCAGGTCAATGTTTTTCTAAGACATCTGTATTAGAAACACTTGAAGTGCTTATTTAAAATGCAGATTCATAGCCCCAAATCAGATTATCTGGGGCCATGGCCCAGGAATCTGCATTTTTAAACCAGTGCTCCAGGTATTCCTTGTGCACCTAAAGTGCCACAGGAACCTTATGGAAGAGGGAGAAGAAAGGAGCTCTGCACACAGTCCCTTCGACAGGAACATCTTCACTTTTAAGTTTTTAACTTACTGGGGTTCCTGTGTGGTGTATCCAGAAAAAAAAATAGATTCCAGTGCTAGAGTTTCTTTGAAAATCCCTTCCTTTAAGTGTAACTTCACTATAAAGTCATATATATGAGACTCTAGCTTGAACCATCATTATATTTTAAACATGGTGTAGTGAAGAAGCATGGAGTTTGGAATTAGAAAGATAAACCTTCACCACTTCTAGTTGCATAAGCTTGACAAGCTAGTTAATCTGTGTGAGTCTTGGTTTTTTCTTCTATAAAACTGGGACAATACCAAGGAATAATGACAAGGTAGTTGTTCAGATTGAAAGATTCACAGATAAAACACCTGACAAAAGAGTTGGCTCAGATGGGTGCTCTCCGAGTTTTAAACATCCTCCCCACTCCCCAATTTTGTCAGTTTTTACAGAGTAGCCACACAAGAACTCTTTGCTGAAATGCTGTTCCTGAAGACATTAACCTTTCTGTTGTACAAGACGTCAGATGTTAAATTTCCTTTAGAATGTGGCACCAGGATCAAGTTCACTGTTTTTTGGTTAAAATATTATGTTTCTATTTAATATCAATGGGAATTATACACACCACCATAGTTTAGTTTAAGTTACTGGTAATGTTATTAATGTTCAATAACAAAAACATTTATTACTCTCTATATATTGCTTATATTTATTTTTTAAAGTATCTCTTTCTTATTTATTCACCAATTTTTCTTATCCATCCAATTGGTTTATTGGGAGCATACACTGTCAAGTGGAAGAGCTAGAATCTGACTACCTGGGTATAAATAAACTTCATTTACTAATTAGCTGAGTGATGTTAGATGAACTATTTCTTAGCCTCAAACTTCCCAGGTGTTAAACTAGGCTAATACTTCTTTCATAGAATTGCTGTGGGAGTTAAATAAGATAAATCATATGTAGCTCTTAGAACAATATCTGGCATTTGGTATGCACTCTAATGATGCTATTTAGTATTATTTACCACACAGAGAGTAGTTACTGACAATAAAACAGCATGTAAGTGCATACAAACCATACATTATAAATTAATAATGTAGTAAATGATATTCTCATTTATCTCATGCAAGAAAAATTAACTACTACCTTTATGAAATTTTGATCTTTATTTCACTCCTAACTCTAACCTATTACCCATAAAGGCATTCCTCATTTACCCTCAAGATTATCTATATGAGTGAATGGATGAGCAATCAGAAATGTACATGCATTGATCCAAGTTCCATTGATCCGTGTTATGAAGAGCAGTATAACTTTGAAGGACCTAGTCCCTTCTAGGATGGCACACTCAAACAATCATGCTGACAAAAAAAGATACTTTCAGCTCTGCTTTGCTCTGGTCTCCTTAAGTATAAACACTGCAAATGAAGGAACTACACTCGCAGGACTCCTGCGAGTTGAACAAATCACTTCTGTTTCCTTCTCTCTACCCATGCGCCAAGTTCATTACTATTAAAAATAAAACTGTGAGATCTTGATTAAATATTTACAGTGGGCAACACTGTGACCTCAACACATAGTTCTTATAGCCCTCTTTCTTTATTTCCTAAGAGCCTCATCTCTTTAGATGAGCCCAATTGTCTACCTCTCATCTCTAGCTCCTCAAATAATAATTACCATCACTTCTAAGACCCACTCAGAGATACTCACTGAAGCTTTTAAATTATGGTACTTGATTGACTTAGGAACAAGAATAGCAAAAACTGAAATCTATCAGAGGCATTATGTGGACCATTATTGTAAGACTTCTTGGTGTTAAGGTGGAACAGAACTGCTTGCCCTTTACCTTGTTGTAGGAAGAAATAAGAAAGAATCTTCAGGCAAACTTGGTTGTTACAGAGCTTCTGAGATCATTGGCACAAATAAGCAACTAATGTGTTGATTTGGTGGAAAGACAAGAAATGTTTCCTTCCTGCACTAAAATACAGCGTGTCCTACTTTACATTGTTTAGCATCAGGAGGTCTGAATTTCCCAAAGGGCTTAACTGCTAATTAGCTGTGTGAAGTTGCCAGATGAATGCTGTTAAGCCTTAATGTACCCATTCTGGTGAAATACCACAATAGTTAAATGAAGCTAAAGTAATGATCTCTATTACGTGTTGCAGCTTGACTTAGCTGTGCCCTCCGTTGTATTATAATATTTACAACGTGGTGTTATGAAGATCATTGTGTATGTATCTTCCTCTCCCACTAGGCTGGAAACTCCTTAAGTATAAGGATTGTCCCTGATTTAACTCTGTATTCCATGATACTAGCTTGACACTTAGCAGACACTTATCAATGTTAAGTAAGCAGGGACTGAGTGAGGACCACTGAGAACTATCTCTCCAGGACTTTGGATACCTATACATACAGTTAGTAAACATTCATGAAAAACCAGAAACCTACTCAGAAATGTGAACTTTTTCTAAGTACAAGATCTGAAAATATATTAATAATTACAGAAATCATTATAATCAGAACAATAAATTATTATGTTTCCTATGGTTGGTTTCTTACCTAATAGTTAAGATGCATAGGTAACTGCTCCCAACTAAATGATCTGGACAGAGAGTAGAGTTGATAGGCTGAGTCCAAAATGGAATATAAAGTAAAGCCATACATTGAGGTTTTTAAAAAAGCAACAATATAGAATGGAGCAGAATTGACAGCAACTTATATGAGCTTTGTTTTTGTTGACCATAAGCTACCCCACCAGCCAACAGTGGGATGAAGCTAATAAGCTATACAGAATGCATTGTATTAATTCAATGGGTAGGTATTTAGACCAGAGAAAATAAAGTTTACTTTCAGCTTTTGGGTTCTTTATCTTCCTTCCTCCCTCCCTCCCTCCCTCCCCTTCCCTCCCTCCCTCTTTCTTTCTTTCTTCCTTTCTCCCTCCCTTCTTTCCTTCCTTCCTTCCTTCCTTCCTCCCTCCCTCCCTCCCTTCATTTCTTTCTTTCTGTCCATCTATCTAAAATACTATTGGTAAATCTAATTTTGGAAAGATCCATACTGTAACCAAAGCTAAAGATATATGGACACTCTGGATTTCCTTTAGCTTTTCTTCCTTATTCTGCTCTATGACAGCTAACAACCATAGCTAAAAACTTCCTGAGCATTTATCAGCACCCAGCTACTATAGCAATAAATTACATATATTAACTCATTTAATTTTCACAACAACCACTATCACTCTTTTTCCACAGATGAAGAAACAGAAGCACAATAGAGTCTAAGGTCACAAAGTTCATGAATGGAAGGGCTGGTTTTAACTGGGGAGTGTGGCTTCAGGGTTATTCATAATCATTACCTCACAGTGCCTCTCCTCTGAGGATGTTGTAAATGGAAGGTGCAGGAAAGCAGTATAGTTGTGACATCAGGGAGAAAGATGTTTGAAACACAAGAAGCAAAATAGGAGTAGATATTTTTCCAACTTTGCTCAATATCGCAATCTTTATATTACCAGAGATATATATAGATATTTTAAAACTAGTAGTGTACTTTTGTATAGTTAATACAATGATAACTCTGATTCCTCCATGTTCCGTCTCTCCAGAGAAATGGAGAAATTTGACTATGCCTAATTTAAAAGCTTTAGCACCTAGTAGTAAAATTCCAATACCTCAGAGCAATAAAGAATAACAGGTACAAATCTGCTAACACAATTTCTATATAAGTCAGTAAGAGAAAAATTTAAACATTGCATGAATGACAATCCTAATGAGGAGAAGAAATTATGCAATGATATCAGACCACTTTGGGGAGGAAGGGATAGTATAACACCTTTCACCTTTATTCAAGTTTTCAAATATGGCTTTTTGTACTACTGAAATGGTGAGAGATTCATGAAAATGTAAAAGAAACACAGTTTACTTTATTGCTGACTTATTTTTGACCCATATGAAAATGTACTAATGTAATAATCAAAAGTGCCCTTGACAGCAACATGCTATTGGAAAAAATTACATTGAAACAAAATTAAATGACAGAAGGAAAAAATAAACAGAACCTGTACTAGGAGGAATTCATATATCATAAATGCCTTATATTTACTGGGTGTGTGCATATATGCATGTATAGATATGAGATATATATGCATATAAATTACATTTAATGTTCCAACACTCTTAAGAAAAAGGAAGGCATGGTTATACTCATTTTACTGAGAAAATGGAGTCTCAAATACACTACACTAAGCACTTTGCCCAGTGGCACATAGAAGTTAGGCAGGTTCAAAGAGGATCAGATGACAAAGCCTCTGTCTATGATAATACAGGGCCATCCAAAGAAGGGCAGCATTCTTTCTCCTGACAAGGAGACTATATGCACGTCTGCTCCCTGAACCAAGGTGAGGGAGAAAGTTGACAGATGTGGAAAGGACACATGAAGAGGGACTGTAAATGTAACATCTGGAAAGGTAAGTAGGGGAAGAAAGGAAGCAGCTGAATTGGTCACTTTTATGACACATAAGTTGATCAGTTCATTGATAATTTGCCATTCTACTCCATACAGCTCAGTAATTCAAATAAACTTGTGGGATTCTCCACAGCTTGGTAGAAATGTAAAGAAGCCTCCAGCCAAGAAGTCATTAGGGTAGGCTAAAGAAAATCAATTTATTTATGATCTGTCACTTCTATAAGCTGGGGAATTAGAGGTTTTCCAATGTTAGTCAAGCAACTGTTTTCTAGCCTCTTTGTAAAACTATTTTTAAAGTTCACCTTGACCGAAAGATGACCTTAAAAAAAGCTTTACCAAGATGAGAAAATGTTTTCCACACAGCCATCTGTGAGTGCCATAAGGAGATGCCTCTTCAGGGCTTGATTAGGGACAAAGCAAGCCTCCATAGGAGGATGTCCACACTGTGAGCAGAGCTGCCCCACTGCGAAGCAGGCACAAGGACAAACCCAGAGGATGTGCGGGCATGCCTGGAATGGGTAATAATTTTCTTAGGCATGGAATTTAGCAAGCCATTACAAGAAAATATTGTGAGAACAAACCAACAGGAGGCCATGTTTGGGTAACCAGCTATCGGGTACAATGTGGGATGTTCCTTGTTTAGAAGAGAAAATGAGACAAAATTCATTATATTCACATAACTCAGAGGGATGAATGATGGGGATAAAAAAAATGCCCATTTCTCCTCAAAAAGCTGGACAAGAACATTGGGTTTCCATTATGTGCACATTTTATAAAAACTGAATCAAAAAATGTTGATTGTCTTCCTTTTTCTGATATTTACTAAACATATATTCTCTAGTTATCTTGGTGGCATGCGGCATTTTCTATAAAAACTTTGTATTTCATGACTACTTTAATTTTTTCCTATTTCTGTAGGTATTTCACTTTAGTTTATAGCTGGAGGAGCATACTCTGCAATTTTAGTTTTCTAACTCACTTTCTAGGTAGGAGGTTTTGGACTGGACTGATTATATCTTAGCTAATAGGGTATTTCCCAGAGCCAGCATGCCTTGCCAGATATTTTAAACATCACCAAATAAAAAGATATCCATTCACCTTTCACAGCACTAGTTTAGTAGACATTCCATGGTTTCTGCTAAGAACTGCTCCTGAACAGAAGGCTGGTTTGGTTTAAGAATGTGGTTTAATTAATGAATTCCTCAGTTTCTGTTTTGTCCCTATGCTAGTTTGCTAGGGCTGCCATAACAAAATACTATAGACTGGATGGCTGAAACAACAGAAGGTCATTTTCTCACAGCTCTGGAGGCTGGAAGGCTAAGATCAAGGTGTCAGCAGGTTTGGTTTTTCCTGAGGCCTCTGTCTTTAGCTTACAGATGGCCACCTTTCTCACTGTGTCCTCATGTGGCTTTTTCTCTGTATACACCCATCCATGGTGTCTCTCTGTGTGCCCTAATCTCCTCTTTTTATAAGGATACCAGTCAGATTAGATTGGGACCCACCCCAAGGGCCTCATTTTAACTTAACTACTGCTTTAAAGGCCCTATACCTCAAAACAGTCACATTCTGAAGTACAAGGGGTTAGGGCTTTAACATATGAATTTGGAGGGGACAAAATTCAGGACATAACAGTGCCTTAGAGAACATGCATGAGATTAAAGACAATTATTACTATGTAAAAGTATGCCAGGCCTGGGTTCAAATCTTAGATATCTTATTTATTAGCAGTGTGATTCTGGTCAAGACATTTTTGCTCTCTGATCTTCAGTTATTTTGCTATAAATGGTGAAAAAGCAGTTGTGCTTACCTCACAGGGTACAGAGAGGCTCAAATAAAATGTCCTGTAAAAGCTTTGCTAATCCTTAGATGCTAAATTACTTTTAAGGTAAATTTTTACTAAGAATATTATATATGAAAGTATGCTGTGCTAAATTTTTATACATTCCTTAATTTAGTTATATGATTAATCTCACTAGACAAATACAGAGAACAATTAACAATCAAAGGTCCAATCAAGAAATCTAGATGAATGTTCAGGTCTACATCCTGACTTTCACTCACTCTCTAATATTAATTAAATCACATTTCCAATCACCTCCATCCATAGATGAACATGGGACTACACTACCTACCCCAATTAAGGCAAAAATGAAAGAGGGAGGGAAGAATAGAAAGGAGAAAGAAAAGGGGAAGGAAGGAGGATCTTCACTTTAAACATGAAGTGCTATGTGACACTTAGTCTTTTCCTTTTACTGAAAGATGTTTTACCACTTTCAAATTACATAAAAAGCGTAGAAGTTGAAATAATTAAAGAAATGGATAGAACTAGATGGCAATATTTCTGACATCTCTCAGAATAGATCCACAA
Source organism: Pseudorca crassidens (assembly GCF_039906515.1). Lineage (NCBI taxonomy): Eukaryota > Metazoa > Chordata > Mammalia > Artiodactyla > Delphinidae > Pseudorca > Pseudorca crassidens. The sequence goes on from NC_090297.1 coordinate 155,536,715, forward strand.
TCTAGTAATCTAAGTGGTAAAGATATTTTGAAAGACATCTGATACACATACAGCACATCTGATGAGTTAAGCTGGGTACACTTAAAAACTAAAGCTTTCATTAAACTATCACAGTGCTAGAAATACCAGAAGACCTTGAGAAGTGACAAATGTAGGGGACAGTTCTGCCAGAGTGCCCTGTGACCTTGCATATGCCCACAGAGACCATGCACACAAGGCTCAACTGCAGTCTGACCATGTCTGTGCAGAATGTTCTCTGCCATCCTTCCTGGAGCATGGCAAGACAGATATTCTGTGAGGAGCTGTTGCACAGACTATCTTGCAGGAGGCTCTCCATTTTGCAGAAGGCTGCCATGAGGCTGTTTCCCATCAACCTTCCTGGTTCCAGGGAAGCATGGAATTTTCCACTTTGTCCTTCTTTGGGCATAGCTGCAGACCATAATGCAGACCATAACTACAGTGTGGAATTGACTTCTCAGCTACAGAGTGACCACCACTTGTGTCATGTGTCATCTGGTCCCTTTGGGTTTGGTGGTATCCTGTGCGAACAGGGACATGGTGAACTAACACCATGCTGATGTTAGTGTGTAAGTGAAAACACTGAATACATTTGGGCACAGCAATGTTTCCTTACCAGCCAAGTCTATGAATAAGTCAACTGTTTTAAAATGTATCCAGGATTTCTCTTAAACATGTATGGTAAGACATACAGACACAGAAATGATAGTCATGAAGGAAGAAGGTTTATTCACAGTTTCCTATAGCAGGAGGAATGGCATGACATGTGGGGCCACATGGGGAAGCACCAGGGTCAGTCAGGAGGCAGAGAGAGATGGGGAAAAGCATGGACAAGAGCCTCATTGTCATTTTCATGGGAAAGGCAACGTAAGACAGGGTAAGCAGAATTAGGATTGCCTAGTTTGAATAATTTCAGAGGGCTCTGAGGAATAGGGGCTGTCCCGAGTTGTCTGGTACCTAGCCATGGGGTGAGTAAGATGGGATCAGTGGTCCAGAAGTGTAAGAGCCCTGTGACAGCCAGAGAGAGGAGGTGGTGGGGATGTGGGCTTTGGATTTTTTGGCTTGCATATGAAAGGCGCACTTGCATGCCAATCCTTTACCTTCTCTAGAAATTGGCCAGCCCTGGAAGTGGCAGTATCTCATGGGTAAGCAAGGACCCAAGATGTCAAAGCATCAGAAAATATATAAAATAAAATTATGACTGATACATTGTTCAAGGAGATGACACTGTGCTGTTGCTTAAGGACTGCTGTACTACTCAACGATAGACACACAAAAAAGAAAACAAGCATTTATTTAGCATCTCTGTGTGTGGGGATATAGAAGTAGGTGAGACAGAGTCCTGATCTCAAGGAACTTACAGACCAAAACTAATGAAATAGAAATGAGGCACCAGACCAAACAAACAAAAAATCTTAGAAAAGATGATCATTAATGTAAGAAACTGACCATGATTTCCAAAACTATTAAGAAAAATGTAATGCATAAAAAACGTTTTAGAGACAGTAAAAAGTATACAAATCTTAAGTTACCTTTGAATTATGTTAACACAGAACCTTTTCTTTCAATGAAAACTTTAGTGTCTATAAATTAAAAGCCCAGAATAAAAATTGTAAGTTTAAAATTACTGGGAATACACAGGTAAACAGATTTTAAGTTCCATCACTTGCTCTGTAAATTCAGAAAGAGTATACCCCTCTCACTAGCCAGTCTTGGAAACTCTCTTACCTACTGATACCCTTGATTGCACAGGGCCTTGGCTGTTGTCAACTTAAAGAAATATTTGCTGAATTATTGAAGCTGAATCAACGCCTTTCTCCAGGTGTGTGTATGTTTGCACCTGTCTTCCTGTATAATGTCATTACTTTACACTTCAAAAGAAATTTAGATTGGAAACAAATGTCAGTACATCATGGCCATTCTCTGGGGCCAGTGACTTCCTCCAGAGGGGAATTCGCTAAGCTTGCAGCTAGGCAGTAGGTTGGCACCCTGCAGGCAGACTGGGGAAAGAAGAACAAAGTCAGTAATTCAGATTTTCACTTATTTACCTTTTCCACCCCAGCTCTCCCTGCTGCATTTGGGATTCTCAAATTAGGAGCTGCACAATATTTCCAGAAAATATAACTCTGTGACTTTTCTGGAAGGTTGCATGGAGTGGGGGAGGGTCCTGGGGATCCAGCTGCTCTAGATCTATTGTTTCAATAAATCTCTTTCCAGCCTTGTTTCTCAACTAAGTCTTTCACAGAACTGAGTTCTGTGGGGCAAACTGGCTCATTTCTCACTGGGTTGGAAGTTGGGTTATATAGTTCTGTCCATTCTGCTAAGTGTGAACACTTACTTCTCCTCCATCACTTTCCTTATTCAAAAAAAAAAATTGCATCTTTCATCCGTTGCTTCATTCTCTCATTGTCCCTGTGGGTTAATACCTTTCAAACAGTCCTTTGTTGTCACTTCTGTGGGTTTGGGGAAGAATAGGAGATGATAAACTCTGTTGGTCATTCTTCCATGTTGATGAAAAACTCCCAGTGCAATTGGGTAGAATATGCCTTCTCATTTTTGTATCATCAATGTATTTCACAAAATCTGACTGTAGAAGATACTCAATGAGAAAACATTACTGAAGAGGTGACTATGTAGAATTAATATACACTTGGACTACAAAGTTAGATAAACTAGTTGGTTGAGCAAATATTTTCTGATCATGTATTCCATACCAGGGCCACTGATACATGATCTGAGAGTAAATAAAACACAGCTTTTACTTCTTGTGGTCCATATTGTGGTAAAACTCCCTCAGAAAGGGGTGAGCCTGAAAAATTGCAGTGGGCACAAGAGTATGCATTACCAGCTTCTTTCTAGTGTTAAGCGTCTAGGAGGAAGAAAAAGCCACAGAAACTTGATTATAGTAATATAATTAAGAAGTTAATGGGCAATACCTGGTAAAATTAATTCATCATTTATAAATGCCATCTTCTTTCTTTGAATCTCTGTAACTGTGGGAAGTCAAGGCTAGGCCGTAGACCTCAGTGATAAAAGTAGACAAAAATTAACTGTCTTTGGTCTTAGACTGCTCTATCTTTAAGCAGGAAAAATGATGCATTATTTTAGTTTTGCAACTCAAAGAAATAAAAACAGGCAACTTTAAAATTACCCCCCCCCAAAAAAAATCAAAATAACTAAGTTTGGTGTCAGATGCAAAGAATCCCTTGGGAAAAAATGAGGATTGAAGATAATTAAGAGGAATGTATAATTCAGAACTCATTACCAGAAGACAAGGTTAAGCTAACTTAAGTAAAATGGAAATTTATTGGCGCAGTAGCTGAAAAGCTTCAAGTATAGCCGGATATAGGTGCTCAAAAGTTGTTCTCAAGACCAAATTTCATTCTAATCTATGGCTCTGCTCTCCTCTGTACTAGTTTCACTTTCAGACAAATTTTACCTTAGGTTTATACCTACTAGCTTAACAACATGCAGAAAGAAAGGGTCTCTTTCCTCAACTGTTCCAGCAAAAGTACTGGCCATGATTATCTGATTGGCCAAGGCTGAGTCACATTCCTTCCCCTAGCCTTGATCCAGAGATTGGGTGGCCCCACTCAAACCACTTGGACTGAGAGTGGGATGAGATAGTTCCCAAAGGAAATCCAAGGAGATAGTGCCAGGAAAAGGGAGGATGGCTTTGAAGCCATCAAATACTACAAATAGCTACAAATTGGTGTAATCTAATACTGGCCTTGGAGTTTTGGCTGTATCACCGTTTTCCAAAACTATTTAAGTTGTGAAACAAGCCAGACTGCTTGGCACTGAAGGGTGGTTTTGAGTGCAGTTATCTTGAATTATTTACTGATCTTCCAACACATTTGCCCCCAGCAACCATTAAAATCCATCTCTTGCCACCTGACCAGAAAGGTTAAGAGAAATAAATATTCAGTAACCTCTAGAGAAAGGGTAGAATACTTATTTTTAGCTTTCTGGTATTTGATCATAAATGCTTTCAGCCTGGAATGACTTCAGTGAGATTTGTACATGTGAAGGCTGCCAAAAAAGAGAAGGGGGAAAAAGTCAAACATTAAAAGAAACCTCCTTGCTCTCATCTGAAAGAGGAAGATCCTTAAATTTTTAAAGAAAATGTTAGTCCTATTTTGACCTTCCTTTCTGGGTTCTCTAAGGCTTAGTCTAACAAAGAGGTCAGGTAGCAAAAAGCTTTAAAAACCAAAGATTTTATACGTAGAACTCATTAACCCTTTATTAACATGTCTTTGATAAGGGAGAGAAAGAGAGAAAGCAGGTCTTCCCAGGCAATCCAGTCCTCTATATTCTCAGTATCTTCCACAGATGGGCCCTGGAAGATTTCTAACATGAAATTTGTTCTGAGGAAGAAAGATCACTAAAAAGCACATGATCTCATGAAGATGTATGGGTCCCAAAAACTGTCCTTCTGAAAAGAACTACCAAATTAGTTTGTCACCTTAAGATACCACTATTTGTGGGGTGAGAATGACCAAGTGACCAATGATTTTTCACATGAAGCTTACATCAGGCTTTGCTTTCCAGACATTTTACATCATCAGTGCAACTCCGTTGATTGTATCTTCTAGATTGACGCTTGGAATGATGCATCCATCATCAAACTCTGTTCCAAAATCATTTGAAATTGGCAGTTTTCAGGTATCAACTTGCAATGGCTTAACACTCAAAGCCACCCTAAGGTTATACTGAGCAGCCCACCTGGAGGACCCCCCAGAGGGTGATCCATATCTGCCATGATGTGTGGAAAAGATGACGCTATTTGATTCGAGTGCCATGTTTCTCAGACTGAGCCTCTTCTACAATGTCCTTCATCTGCCTCCATATCCCTCTCCCTTTAACTGATGAGCTTTCCCTGACCAGCCCCCAGACCTCCCGATGGCTTCCTTCCACCAGGAACCCCCACAGACACGGAACACTCAGCACTCAGCAGTAAACAATGGGGGAAATTTTGCTCAGTGAAGAACTCCAATGCTGCAAAAGAAAGGGTGTAGTTTCCAAAACTGTCATTTTGTTCACATGTGAAATTTGACCGTGTGTAAATAATTCCCCAAATCTCCAGCTAATGACAGAAATCACACTCTAAATTAATTCCACATCACAGGCTAGAGACAAACCTAAAGGTCTAATCTCACAACTTTTCTGACTCTCCCTGCTCCAAACAAACGCTCTTAAGTCAACCTTCTCCTTTCTCAATAGAGTCCTGCATATAGCAAAAGGGATAAGTAATTTTGTACATGATTTCCACAAGAAATTGTTTCAAAGAGAAATTTAAGAATAAACAACTACCCAAAATGTCTCTTTGTAACAAAATGTGACAGAGGGGAGTTAGGACAAATATCTTATATTTACACGGAAAGTAAAACCGTTTCCCTGGAAACAGATCTGAGCAGTTATGCAAATGACATGAGTTAGCAGAAATCTGACCCAAAGAATAAATGAAAGGGACAAAATGGCTAACTGGGACACAAGTCTGTTCTGCGGTCATCAAAAATAAGAACAAATGTGAAAATTATGTAATGTGACAGTCCTGGTATTTGGATAAAAGTGATGGACATAGTGCTGTGGAATTCTGGATGTGCCCCAGTTCTGGGAACATTCATGGTTTGTTCCAGGGAAGTTTACATAAGCATGGTCCCTTGTTTAGCCCTCCAGCTATTGTTCTGTTTTTGCTCTGCTTTGTTCTGTTTCTTTCCACTACACGTTCTCAGCATGTTGTTTTCTTCTCCTTCATTGACTGTGCCTATCTCCTAAATAAACATGGCACTTTTTCACTGGATAAGATACCCAAGTACTATGGTGAATGGACTGATGCTTGTAAAGTAATCAAGTCTCAAAAGAAAAGCCCCTTGATTACTACCCATGTCACCTTACCCTGAGAAGTCTCTTACTTGACTGATTTCTTTGTAAAAGAGAAAAGGGCATTTACAAGCTGAATGCAGAATGAAACAGGAAGGATTCAAATTATTTAATGGGATCAGATTATGATATATATATATTATAATATTTAACACACTATATGATAATGTATTATCATAATTTGTATATATGTACACACACACACACACACACACACACACACTAGATTATCCTAGATTTAAATGTCAGCTCTACAGCTTACTTAACATGTGTCCACTGTGTTCCTATAAATACCTTCCCTGCAAGCAGTTTCGCCTACAACTAACTGGCTGTGAGGCCATTTTGCTGAAAAAGACAAAATATATGGTTGACATCACACTAGAAAATGATAATATATCAGTTTTTGCAAATCCTTTGGTGAGCTAACCTAAGCCATATTCTGTTAAAATTTTCAACGTTTTCAAGAGACTTATACTCATCAGGAATCATGTAACCATTTGGGGGCCAGGAGGATAAGAGGAGGTTGATTCTCCTTTTGCCTCCAACTTCTAGTATTATGTCATAAATTTGGAAAACACAGCAAGAGAGAACAAGCCGTTGTAACTAAATTAGCTAAAGAATCGATCATTAATGCCTTCAAAAGCTGTTGGGAATTACTAGCCGCCTCTTCTATTTGCTTAACTTGGAAAACTTCTGATTCTGACAGGTGGGAGGGATGACTGCTCACCAAAGGATTTGCAGAAACTGGTATTTTATTATTTTCTACTGTAATCAAAACAAAACTGTCAATCAACCAGTTATTTTTTTCTTTTATAGCAAAATGGCTTTACAGCCAGTTAGTTGTGCTGTGAAACTACTTGTGGCAAAGGTGTTTATGATGAAAATACCTAGAACCTTTCTAACAGTCTCTCCTTAGCCAAGTTATTTAACTTCTCTGAACTTTACTTATCTTTGTGAGGACAATAATATATAAAAGAATACACCTAAAAAGTAAATATTTACTGAATATCAAGTATATTGTAAGCACTCAATAAATGCCGGTAGTTCCTATGATAGTGGTTATGACCAAAACATTGATATTCTTATAAGCATTGGAGCTGGAGCTGTCACTTAACACATAATGTTCTCCTTTGCAACATGAGATACAGGACTAAAATCCAGGTCTCTTTACTACCAGAATATATATACTTTTTGCACTATTCTAGACAGGGTTGAAGAATATTTACATTTAAATATGGGAATGTCTGATGTTGTAAATATTCACTTTAAACAAAATAAAATTTAAATTGAGAGTGTCTTGGACTCTGGAATCCATGCTGAGTCTCCATGCTGAAACCCATCTAAGCTAGTAAATGACAGCAAAGTAATTACACTGAGTGTTCTTTCCACTGCCAATGAATCAAAAAGTGGAATTTGTTGCGGATGTACCTGAATGCCTGGGACATCAGCTGTCCTATGAGAAGTCATTACATTTGCTGAGTATCTACTATCTGCCAGACACTGAATCTACAGAGGATTCAAATTGAAATGAGAAATTATTCTTGTTCTCCAAGTGCTTACAGCCACTAGTAAGAATCATAGCACATGCTCACTGAGGACAAAATGTCAGGTAAAATAAACTCCATGAAGACAAACATAGTGCTAGAAAAACTCAAAGAAAGGAATGATTAATACAGGCTGGCTTGGGGATGCCAATAGGGTAGGATGAGGGTAAGGACAGGATAGCTCTCTATCCTAGAATTTCTAGGAGGTGAAAAATGGAAGCCCTTCAAAATATGTTCAGAGAGAGAGGGAAATGAAGACAAACCCAGATGGTATCATCAGGATAAAAAGGCAGAGCAAAATGGTATACCTCGAACATTGTGCACTGATTCATCATTTCACAAAACACATACAGACCAGCAATTCAGTCATCAAGATTTATTCACTCTTGGAGATAATGAAGGCTTTAGTATCATCCCAAATAAACGTCTATCTCTACAGTCAATTTTGATCTCCTCCCAAAAGAAAGCAATGCTAATTCATTAATTTAAAGAAGTAAAGCTCCACTTTGATAGGCTTTTCTTTAGCAACCTATCATTTCTATGATTTTAGGAAAAAACTCACCAATGAGCAAAATTAAGCTTTTCAGGCCTGTTGCTTTAAAGAGAAGTCAACATTTGTGAAAATTTTCAGAGTAGGTAACTAATAAATGAAAAGTTAATATGTCTGCATCATTTAAATCTCCCAAAACAAATTTGCAAGATTGCCTCTATCACTATTTTATTCATTCACTAAGAGTCCAGATGACACAATTAGCTGGGTATTGACATTATGATAATAAAGAAGCTAGTTAAGAAAGTCAAAACGTGATTTATTAAAGGAAAAAAATCAATATCAATGTGTAATGATCTTAAGTTCCAATGGTATTATATGAAAAGAACAATTAATATGCATTCATCTCCCTAGAAGATTTCAATTTCATATGTTTAGTTACTTGTGAGGAATGAAAGATAGGACACATTAAAGCGTGCTAAAATCTATAAGGCACCTTGAGAATGTGGGAAATGATCATCAACTAATGAAAGTAATAGGTATTCAACAAATACCTTTTAAGGAGATACTAAAATAACCTTGTGCCAGATGCTACAGAGCCTCCAGCACAGGTAATTACCCCTGGTCTTGCAACAGATTAACTATCTAGGAGGAAAGAGAACGTATAAACCTGAGCCTAATCCAGGCCTCTGAAGGTGGTAATAAAAGTAATAATATTATTGGTATTAACTACAGTAATTTTTCCATTTATTGCTAATTTCCTGTGTGCCACACACAGATATATTGAATTTCCCAGTAACATCAACATCAAAAAATAAGAATAAACCCCAAGTATCCCATTTTTTCTTGCTCATCTCTTGTGCATGCATTATCTATATTTATCTAACCCTTTTGAACTGTTTATATTTTTAACACATGACCAGTAACAACTTCTACTTTTCATTACCTAGGCTTCCTTTTCAATCAGTCAAATTTTCAATCGAGTTTTTTCAAACTGTTAAATCTGCCTTGAGGTTAGATTAATAAATGGCATGAAATAGCTCTAATTCTAAGGAGCTGATATTCATATGGTTCTAAATATGGGTAGGATAGTTTCCTATTTCTGTCCAATTTCCTCCTATGTTATACTCAACACCTTATTCAAGACCTCAGTGGGGTCTTGTTGATCACAGGAGCACAACGGAGCAGCAACTTTAGGGACTAGGCTATTGGTGACCCTCTAGTTCCTTTCATGGGTCTTAAATATTAGTGCTGAACCTGCCCCAGACTTGACTTTGCATTATTTTTTATAAATGTATTATTTTCTATTTGGTTAAATTTTCTCTCTCTTGATAACTTTCCAGAAAGTCCTTCACATATCCTGGTGTTCTCATCTTTGATTTTTGTTTTCTTTCATGTTTGGGTTTTTACTTTTTGGAACAATTTGGCATCATCTGTAAATCTGAAGAGTCCAGATGCCTAAAGATAATATTTAAATTCTAAGATAAAATTCAACACAAGTTGGGATTCCCCAGACTTACAGACAGTTGTTTGTTTATGACTGCACTCTGTTTTCTGCCTTTTATCAATATATTGTTCCTTAACCATGCCAAAATACTCTCAACACTGCCATGTACAGTTCTTCTTTGTAAAAATGTAGTAGTGGTTTTTGGAAATTCTTAAAAAAGTACATCAATTGCCCTTTTTCCCCAAGTCCAAAAAATAAGCTACAATATTAGTGAGCCTCAATATTTCTCCATAGAACCTTGGCTACATGTTTGTGCATTTACCCTGTGTTTATCTATGAACCCTGTCAGATTCCCAGGTAGGAATGAGAGAACTAGAAGTTCATCATAGTTCTTAGAGTCTTTTCCAGAGAGGTCCTTAAGGATAGAAATCTGCTATTCTGTAGGCACAATGATTTTTGTCAAGTAAATTACATATTTTGGCTATTGATAATGATTTACTCTTGAGTTGTGTTCATAATCTTAAGTAAAAAGGTCCATCTTCAGAGATTTATTTACAGCTGTTGGTCATACAACAATAAAATGATTCAGTTGTGTTGGAAAGAGTCTTTGCCCTAGCGAGAACATATAGGGAGAAGCCATGTTCTGAGTAAAGGATAAGGTAACAGAACTACTCCAGAAAACCAACACAGTTGGTAGTCAGAGAGGACTCTTATCTGTAGAATTTTGACAGACATATTTATGTATTTGAACAGACTTTCCCTCTCTGGAATGAAGTTATTTGGAGGACAAAATCCAATCCAATCCCAATAATATTCACTTAAAATACAAAATAGCAAATTCAGATGTCCAAAAAGCACTCCAGAGAAACAGCACCACCATCTACAGTTACCCTGAAAGAGAAAAATAGTTCCTGGGTCTAATTGGCGTGGCTACAAAGAAAACTAAAGGTGAAATCAAAGCATTAAGGTATTACTGAATTTTTACCATTTCTTCTAACATTCTGGTGAAAACAAGAGCTTGCTTTTTATCTTGGTCAAATCAAATTGATTCAACCACATTTTAAAATAAGTCATTTATCTACAAATACAGTGAAAGCCCAATACATAGCTAACCTTATCATTTTCCCAGTAGTATTTAGCTATAGAAAAAGAATTATCTAGAACAAATGCCAGAGAGTCCAAGTAGCTGAGATTAGAATTCTTTACTATTTCTAACCACTTCATGGTGCTATTTTACAATAAGAGTGACAACTAAAATGGGGTGAAGAATCTTTCACAGCAAAGATGATTTAAATACCTGTTTGATTATGTGATAGTTCAGCTTCCCCTCTGTTCCTCAGTTTGGCTGATTGTGTAGTTACCATGTGCCAGTTGTTTTGTGACTTTGTCAGAGAGGTATGTCAAGAAGATGACAAAGAAAGGACTGGCTTTTGGCAAATGTTTATGTTTCTTGCAAATCTAGTTAAAATTTTTTGTTTTCTCCAAGAATTTATTTTTTCAGAATTGAACTTTAAGAACTGCCAATATTTTTAGATATTTTCTCTTTCTTATTTATTGCTTATAAATTTCCTCTTTAGATTCTTGAATTACCAATGGGATATTATAAAAGCAAAATATTACAAGCATGATTCATGCCAAAATATTTTACAATTGTTTTAAAAGCAATCTATTTCTCTCTGAATTTCTGTAGAACCCATGCTAGCCATTCCAATGACAGATGAAAAATATTTCACAGTAAGATGTCAGTTTCAGAAAAGAGCATCTTAGACTCTTAGAAATATCTTAGAATTACTTAGACAGTCTTACAGTCTCCAGAGAAAAATATTCCATAATATTTATTTCTAACTTTATTGTCCTTAAGTTAACTCCAGATGTAATCAGGTTTAAGTCATAAGGCACCCTGAAAGCTGTTCTCAAAAACTTTAGATGCAAAATATGTACTTATTAAACTTGCATTCAGCCAGTCCATATCACCAAGCTTTCTCCTTTTCTTTCTTACCGGTGCAGCTACCCACAAGATAAGTTTAAGACTATACAGATCATTTCTCCATGACACTAATAAACATTCATACAACCTTTGGAAGAATAAAAGATAAGAGGCAGGACATATTCAAATTATTTCATTTAAAAGCAACTTAAGTTTTAAGCTCATATATACTGCTGAGTTTCACATACATGCCTGAAAAGAACAAGGCCTCACAGAGAACTGCATACCCTGTTAGAGGACCAAAATAATAATAAAATATGAATAATGATTCATTATCCAGTAATATGAAACATAATAATTCCTATTTCCATGTAATTGGAGTAGCTCAGCATGTTACTGGTTAGGGCTTCCTTTGTTATCAAACTTGCTGAGAGTAAGAATAGAACACAGAGGGAAAAAATGGCCTGAGTGGATTCTAGAGAATTAAAGATGCTTTCTTGAGCCTAAGACTTGAGGCTAAAGTCTCAATAGAGTACTATTTAGCCTTAAAAAAGAAGGAAATCCTGCCTTTTGTGACAACATGGGTGAATCTGGAGGACATTATGCCAACTAAAATAAGCCAGACACAGAAGGACAAATACTGCATGACACCATATATATGAGGAATATAAAACAGTCAAACTCATAAAAGCAGAGAGTAGAATAGTGGTTGCCAAGCGCTGGGAGATGGGGAAGTGGGGACATATTAGTCAAAGGGTACAACTTTCAGTTACACAAGATGTAAAAGTTATAGAGATCTCCTGTACAGCATAGTGCCTATAGTTAACAAACTGTATTGCATACTTTAAAATCTGCTAAAATGGTAGCTCTTATGTTAAATGTTCTTACCCAGAATTAATTAATTAAGGCAGAAGCAAATTTTATGGGATGATGGATATGCTTATGGCATGGATAGTGGTGATGATTTCATGTGTTTATACTTATCTTCAAACTCGTCGAGTTGAATACATTAAATGTATAGAGGTTTTTATTTTAATCATACTTCAATAAAGTAGTTTTAGAAAAAAAGACTTAAGGCTAGCCAAACCCACACATCATAAGGACTATTAAGTAACTCTTCTGACTATAAATTTTGCTCTTGCCAATTGGTGGCAAGCCATTTTTATGAGAGCATGTAAAAAGTGATCCATTCAGATGAAGAATGGAAATAAGTTGCAAAAGAACAGTAACAAAAAGATGCAACTCCTTAAGTATCGATGTGCTTGTGATGGAGAATATCCTCAAGCTATTAAGACAAAAGACAGAAATATATGAAATGCAGGAATGGCTGACTTACAACCCCCAATTTATTTCTGACCATTTTAATGAAAACCTACACCATTTATAAAGAACTGAGAAGAGCGGTCAGATTTATTTCCTGTGGTGGCTTATCTGGAAACACAGTAACTTCCCAGTCAATCCATTGAAGAAAATTAAACTCATACAATGGGTAAAGGCTTATTTCACCATGATCTAGAATAAGTGAAATACTGAATGTCCAGAATATGAAAACATTCAAATGCCCACCACTGATTTCATTTCTTGAACTTGAGGGGGTCCAGTCATAAAACACCAATGGAACTGTCTAAGCTATCTCACAAGTTGAGAAGGCAATTCTGGGGGAAAACAAGGTTGTGATTGGACATTGTCCTACCCAAGGACATCTCCTATCCCATAGTTCAAGAGATCAACATGGAGTGTTCATCCAAAGATTTTTCATCTGATGTTGGGACCATGGAAACCAGGAGGGTGAAATTAACAACTCCAAAACCAAAATAATTAGAGAAGTCTTGGATGTTTAGCTGGAAGAAAGCATTTATCAGGAGGTGGGGAAAAATAAACAAACAAAAAATTTCCAAAGCCCAAACCACTGTTATATTATCTATGTAATAGCCATGATACTGGGTATGGATCTCAGATGTTGTGAGAGGATGGAATTGCATCATCATGTTCTTAATACAGCTGTTTTCCCCTGAGGTAGATATGAACATTACTTGGCCACCATGACATGTGTATTATATATGGGTGCTGCCCGGTAGAGCTGGATAGTTTCCATCCCTCCACATAACTGTTAATATCCCTCAATCTTAGAGGTTGAAGAGGCTCTTGGCTTGGAGTAAAGGAGCTAGAAGGAACTAGATTCTTCTTTATAATCCCTTCTCCCTCCCACAAGAGAAATAAACAAATCAAAACAAAACCAAAACAAGAAAAAACCATTAGACAAACTGGGGTGGGCTTGATTGAGGCCAGACTGCAGAAGAAATAATCAGGGCCCTTGAAGGGAAACAGAAAGCTCTGCACAAACACGTTGGCCACTGCACCCAGCAAAAACTGAGTGCTGGCCTGGAACCCAGTCTGGCCCTGCTGCCCTACTTAAGGCAGTACCTCTTAAACTTTAGAGTTAAAATTGTGATTCAGATTCAGTAGGTCTGGAGTGGGCCCAGATACTGTATTTCTAATAAATTCCCAGGTGATGTTGATATTCTTGGTTCATGGACCATGCTTTGTTCATCAAGCCTTTAGGGAGCATAAATGGGTAACCTGAAAGAGCTAGATCAACAGTATTTGAGACAGTTTTTCCCTTGTGAAATGGTCCATAACAAAATAGACTGCTTTCCCCAACAATCACACTACCTTCCTCTCACACATTACATCACTCATCACAGTTGGTTTCTGATTGAAGTAAGGGCCTAAAGTTAGTAGATCCCTTGTTTCATTAGCGGCTCTGAAGTAGAACATGAAAAAGAGAAAGAAGAAGCAGAAAGAGGCAGGAAAGTAAGCAGTGGGTAGCAAGTCAGGCCACAAAAGAATACAGGGATTAATCCCAAATCACCATAAGAAATAGCAGGAGAAGAAAATTACTAAAAAAGACCAAAAACTGCTAGTAAAGTAGATGGAGATTCAGACCATTATAATTTGGGAATATTAATACAAAGAGGTTGGTAAAATACTAGACATAATACTAGACATACAAATTAAATCTACAGCAAAGCATCTAATTGAACCTGTGAGGCAGAGAGCTCCTAAAAGTTTCTAGGAAACACTGAATGATAATTAGAAACTAATTACAGTAATATGAAAATTGTCATTGATATTCTCTTTATTTCACAGCTAACATTGTTGGTTTATGTTAATGAACATTAAAATAATAACAGGCACTTCATGGTTCAATCTCATTCTTACTTTTTAATTAAGACCTTAATATTGTCAATCAAGAGTTCTTCCAATACAATGCTATATTGGAATTGTATTGGAGGTATTATTACTTGAAGAACTCAACCAAAATTTTAGATTTACCATTAAAGCAGGTAACTCTAACTTGAAGCTCAGCTTAAACTGATGGGCAATCCTTTTGCGTTCAGCCATTAAATTCCTGAATTAAAACGCCTCTGGATGGGCTATGCACTATTTAATTGACCACAGCTCCCAGTTCAGAAGGGCAACTTAGTGAATTTATTTGCCTGGATTGTGAATGCATTTCAGTTTACAACCCCAGTATTGAAGTATTTTAAAGAGATAAGTTCTCTTTTTCATTGGTTGACAAAATACAAGTAGTTTTCATACTTGTGTTTAGAGGTAAAGTTAACTCTCTGAGTTATTGATGGCAAGGAGCTTAATACTTACTCGACGATACAGGACATATAAAAAAATAACTATAAGGCAAGGTGGGGCATAATAACTACCAACAGGGAGGCGAAACAACAATAACAACAAGTCTTTTGAGAGAACAGAGAACAAAACTCAGGATAGTTTTCTCCAAAGAGCTCTCTGAGATAGCTGCTGAAGAATGGACAGAATTTAATGGTCAGAATGACCTCGAAGTCTGGAAGTAGAATACTGAGGAAGGAAGAGATAAAGTCCCAGATATGGGAAAATATAGGGCATCATCAAGGAAGAACAAGAAACTGGAACAAAGTGGGACTGAAAGGCAGTAACAGGAAAAAGAGAATATGTTTTATTAGAGCAAAATGTCATGCTACTGCAGCTCTTATCTGCTCCATTGCTTTCTCTCTTTCATCTGAGAGCAATGCAGCTATTAAACATCAACATCTGGGCCTACTTATTTATGTTCTGGACCTAATTATTACCATTGTACCAAGGCTGAAGGATTCCTGGTCATTGGTCTTCTTTTGATCCTTGTTCACAAGAAAGCATCACACAACTCTTGTTCATGAATTCCATCAAGCACCCTCCCCTCCACATGCTCAGCACCAGCCTCCTTACTCTCCTTACTGGCTGCGAAGGTTTGGGTCTTTCTGACTCTGTCTCTTCTCTAAGTCATGCCATCCAAGGACAAAGCACACCCGAGTCCCCAGAGCTTGGCCATTCACTGTCTCCTGGAGCCAGAGCACCTATTTCTAACTTATTATTATCCATTTTCTCTAGGGCTTCTCTAGTCACTTTCAACCAAATCTGTGGCGTTTCCCTATTTCTAATAATAATTCCTATATCTCACAATCACCCAATTAAAAAACAAAAACCATTGGTTCATGTCATCTTATATCCTATATACTTAGTTATTCACCAAATCCTCATGCTTTTTCCTCTCTATTCCTCCACTCCCTGGCTATCAGATCCTTAGCATTCAAACTATTCCTACAAGAGCCTTATACCTATCACAGTGACAAGGACCCTTACTGAATATCAATTCACCCCAAGCACTTTCATCATAACATTCTCTGCAAAAATTGTAGGTATCTCCATATTTTCTGTTATATCAGAATTAGATTCTTTGGTTGGCTTTCAAAGACCCTAGACCCTCCTTATTTGACCCAACTCTACCTGTTCCCATCTATCCACCCTGTTCTTAGCAGTTTGGTTACTCCCAGTTTTGCATGCAGAATTGGTTGAGGTAGTAGTCTTGAGGCTGATATAATTCCTCATTTTTCAAACTCAGCTTATCACTGCTCTTCAGGAAACCTTTCTTGCCTCTTCATTGATTTTTGTCACCTTCCTAACTTTTGTATATAATCTACAGCACACTGTTTCATACATCTATATTTTAATATATATATATATATTTTCTGTTATTTCACATTTGTTCATTATGTCTTTGCAACTACTTTTGGGTAAGGTCATGAATTTTTCTTTTTTTTTGCTGTTTTGATTTGTTTTACTATCAAGTCAAGTATCCAACATGATGTTGAACATGACATAAATTTTTATAAGTAATTATTGAATAATGAGTTAGAGAGAGCGTCAATAGTAAATGACTAGAATAGATTTTACATAGTTATATGAAAAGTGCTGGAGAAAATAGTGTTACATTGAATGCAAACTTACCAGAGAAGACACTAGGTATCTTGGAAAGAAAGCTTTTGACGGTACGAATAGGAATTCCATTTTTTTCATCTTGCATGCGTGCTATGACGTCTTCCATCTAAATAACAATAATAAAATAATTAAAACGTTTTAAAAGTTGAACTTTTTGAGAAAAATCAGTCCTCATAAGAATTTTGTATACCTGTTTTCCCTAAGAATAATGCCATATTCTTGTCTTTCTATACTTTGTCACATTAATATTTTCAGTTTGGTTAAAAGATGATTGCGAAAACAGAAAGAAAGGTGGCTATTTCAGAGTTCATTAAGCTTAAGAAGAATTTTGTTCTTGGAATATTGCCTCTCTCCTGGTTTCACATTCTTTGGTTATAAATGATCAGAAAACATTGTGATAACAAGATCCACATTTCATTAATGTTATCTCTACTGAAGTCAGTGCAAAAGAAATAGAAGACTTAAAAGCATCAATTTGGGGCTTCCCTGGTGGCGCAGTGGTTGAGAGTCCGCCTGCCGATGCAGGGGACACGGGTTCGTGCCCCAGTCCAGGAGGATCCCACATGCCGTGGAGCGGCTGGGCCCATGAGCCATGGCTGCTGAGCCTCCACGTCCGGAGCCTGTGCTCCGCAACGGGAGAGGCCACAACAGTGAGAGGCCCGCGTACCACACACACACACACAAAAAGCATCAATTTGGATTTTCTCTTCAAACAAGAGAGTTTATATGATTTGGTTTAACATAAATCCACAACCTGACTAGAAATACAGGACTGACTGTCAGCAACTGCTTCTTCTCTTGCCCAGGCATTTACTAAACTGACATATGAAATCTACATGCATGCACACACATGTACAAAAGTAATAAAATGAATGTCACACCATAGCCTTTTGCTAATTTAGTACCTTCTAATGTATGTATCTTTCTTTCAATCTGATTAGTACATTCTCTTTTGTTTTTGAAAATTTTTCAGTTTTAAATGGCTTTGCTTTACCAAGTCTAATGTGGAACTTAGTTCTGAATAACATTCATTCAAATCACAGCTTCAGACTTTTGTATGTGCTTCTAAGCCTGTGGCACACATATACACACAAATATACACAAGTTGTATTGATAGTATGAAACTCAAAATCTATTATTTACTCATCTCACAAGCAGTTACTTATGACTGATTCTAGACCAGACTTACAGAGGGCACTACGGATGTGAATATGAATATAATACACTTGCTGCCTTCAAAAAATTCAGTCAATATTGAAAACAATGGGTGAGTAGTGAAATTTGAGTAAGGTTTGTCGTTTAGTTAATAGTGTAGTACCAATATCAATTTCCCATTTTTGAAAATTATGTTATCATTATATAAGATGATGAAATTAGAGGAAGCTGAATAAAGGGCATACAGGGACTTCTCTGTAAGATTGTTGCATCTTTTCTGTAAATCTGAAATTATTTCAAAATAAAAAGTTTTAAAAAATCACAGTCTAAATGTTGTATCAAGTAATCATCAATCAACACGGCTTCAGAACAGTTTTCAATGAAGAGATCTTATTTGCCTGGATAAGTATTTTCAGATTTATTAACATGAGAAACTAAGATGTGGGAAAATGGGTTTCAGATCTTCTCATTATCATTCATGACACTTTGAGTAAGCTAAGCAACTTCTCTAAGGTTTCGTTTCCTCATGTGTAAAATGTATATAATAATATTTATAACAACTATTCCACAACCTTTGTAGGGTTGGGTTGGGGTGGGAGGAGTACAGTATTTTATTAAATGATACAGCATATATAAAACACCACACACAGACAATAAATATTGGACTTCAGATGTCTACACACACCACACCCCTGATACTTTGAGCTGCATATTCTCCACTCCTTATGTTCCTTTTCCATGTGGAGGGAGCACCATTAGCCTAATTCTCCTGCCTCTCTCTGTTCCCTAACTCACTCCACTCTGGGGAGCTGCGCTGACTTATTAGGTAAAAGAGTTGGGAATGAGAAATTGGCCTACAGAGCCCATCCCTTTCCTGTAGGGAAGCCCATATCCAAATCTGCTGATGTGGAGAGGCCTACCCCAGTGGGTGAGTAGTCTGTTAAGGACTGGGTTTTAGGATTAAGTCTCCTGTGTTCACAAACACTCTTCAATATAATAGCTTTGTCAGCGATCAAGGTGATACCGTGACCTCTAACTGCTTTACTCTTTGGTTGTGATATTCAGTGGGTTCAGAATTCACCTAGGAAAGGAAGTCTGTTTTTTTTTTTTTAATCAGACCCCCCAAAGACCGCAACAATATTCAGTTCTTCACATGTAATAAAATATTTCATCCAATTATAGAAACATGAAAAAATATACACTTTTATGGCTTTATTTTGTTGTTGTTTGTCCTTCATTTACTTGACACAATGCTGAGAAATGAGGAATAAGCTGCTTTGCCTTGCCTAGTATCAGCCTGTAAACCCTTTTATCATCAGCTTAATGGTTTAAACTAGGCCAGCTTAGATGGACATGGAAACCTCTCTGACTCCCACTTTAATCACCTAAGATCCCTGGATGTGACAATCATCACCTCTGGCTGGGTGCTGAATTAAGGTCCATCTCTCAGTTCGCTGGATCCCAAAGTAGCAAGGTTAGGAATCTGGGAATTAAAAGTGACCTCTGTGGTTGTATTTTAAAATCTTCAATGTTCCTGAGCCATAAGTTCCACAGCAGAAAAAAATTTTAAACTCCATGTAAAAATAGGATTTGTGTTCTAGATTGAAAATGTGATCATCAAAATGTATTCAGCTGTTTTTATCTTAATTCAGATATGATTTACACATGAACCTTATCATGACATAGAATAAGCAAACAAACAAAACAAAACAAAAACAAAGACCCAATATAATCTAGTTTTTAAAAGCTAAAATCAGTCACAAAGGCCACATATAAAAAACACATCATTCTAAACTCATTTAAGCATTCACTCAGAGACTATTTTTATAATAAGCAGGTTTTAACATGCTTTATCATCTGCTTTCCGACTATAAGCAATGGAAAATGGATGAGGAGAATGCTAAAAGCAGACAAACAAAAAAGCAAGCTACACAGCAGGATACTAAAAAAGTAACTCTAATAAATATTAAAACTCTTTAGGGCGATTTAATTTAAGGCCAAAAGACTCAGATATCACGAGCATCCCAAAAGAAGATTATCTATCTACCTACCTATCTATCTACATATCTATCTCTAACTATCTATCTATCTATCTATCTATCTATCTATCTATCTATCTATCTATCTTCATAAGGATGATATTGAGTTATACAGGGTCAGAATGTGTTTTCACACTCATGAGCCTGTTTCTGAAGGTGAGGAGATTTTGAGCATGGGATGACATAACAGTAGACTATGGGCAGTAAAACGGGGCATGCCTTTGGTCACGGAGGCTCTCTCTCAGTCTTATTTAATTAACCCTTAAAATAAAAAGTTAGAAGCAGGTGATTTGTAAGATTTCTTCTAGCTACAAAATTACTTAATCTGGAAATAATCATCAGTGTTAGGAACTGGGTAAGTTTTCTTACTTAAGTCAAAGAGTCAAATCTCAGTCAAAAACCGATGAGCTGATTAAATTGACCAGACCTTTTACAAATGCATTTGCTTCCAGCTGTCAACACATTTCAGTTTCAATCCAAACAGCAGAGTGATTATGAACATGCACTTAGGACTGTCAGATCTAAGTTTGGTCCTGGCTGCGCTACCTGCAAGCTGTATGACCAGGTAAGTTACTTTGTTACTCTAAGACTTAGCTTTCTCATTTTTTAATGGAAAAAAAGATAGTAGTATACATATTATCAGGGGTGAAGATTAATGAAACAATACTACTTAAATGTTTATCATAATGCTGCCATGAGACACCATGGAGGCTTGCTAATGCTCAAACATCCATTTATTATTTTTAGAGATTTTAGTTTGGAGCTCTACAAATCACCATTTCACAAGCCAGCCATGAATACTATAGGATGGCAGGCAATATGAAGGAGAACTAGTTACTCAATCAAAAGTCAGTACTGACTGCCTAAAAAGTGTGGCCAAGATGGAGGAGTAGGAAGTAGGAAGACGCTGAGCCCACCTCCTCCAATGGGCACACCAAAATTACAACTATTTACAGAGCAGCTATTGATGAGAACAACCTGAAGACTAGCAGAAAAGATCTTCCACAGCTATCGATATAAAGAAGGAATCACAATGAGAATGGTAGGAGAGGCGGAGGTGTAGTATAGTCAAGACCCATACTCTCAGGTAAGCTACCAAAACTCCCAAGGAAGAGAACCTCAAATGAGAGGATACTTAAAATTGCACAGGTTCTCCTTAAGAAGCTAGGGGTCCAAGCCCCATATCAGGCTCCCTGGCCAGGGGTCCTGCACCAGGAAGATGAGCTCTCAGAATTCATCTTTGAAGGCCAATGGGGCTTGTTTTCAGGAGAGCCAAAGGGCTGTGGGAAATACAGACCCCACTCTTAAAGGTCACACACAAAATCTCACATGTTCTGAGACTCAGAGCAGAAGCAGTAATTTGAAAGTAGCCTGGGTCAGACCCACTTGCTGATCTTAGAGAGCCTCCCAGAGAGGCAGGAGGAAAGTAGGACTCATCCTGGGGAAATAGACACCAGCGGCAGCTATTTTGGAGAACTTACTCTACCACAAGGACACTGGAGCTGGCAAGTGCCATTTTGGAGTCCTCCCTCTACCTTATTAGCACAAGGACCAGACCCTCCAGCCAGCTGGTCGGCACTAGTCCTGGGACTGCCCCAGGCCCAGCAGGGAACACAGCATCACCCACCAGAAGGCAGGCAGCAGCCATAGGCCCCCATGAACAACCCCTGCAGACACAGGAACTGGTCCCACTCCTGAGGAGGCTCAATACTTGGCCCTGCCCACCAGTGGACTGGGCACTAGCCCCAGGAGCCGACCTTACCCACCAGTGAGACAGCACCAGTCTCTAGACACCCTGGGCCCCAGCCCAGCCCCAAGTGAACACCAGCTCTAAGACACAATAAGCCATGCAGCCAGCAGTCCAGGGATCTGGCCCCAACCCCAGGGGCCAACAGCAACCTCTGACTCCCAGGACCACAAAGTCAGCCACCTTATATCCTGGCCCCACCCAGCAGCAGTTGATAGTCTCTGGGCTATGCAGGGCCTGGCAACCAACTAGCCTGGAGCCAGTCATGCCTACAAGTATGCCCACACTAGTTGGCCCTGCCACAACAGAAGGGCCCATGAAGCCCACATACAAGGCACCTCTACAGCATACAGTTCTGGTGAACAAAGGAGAGTGTGCTGCTGGACCCCATATGACATCTCAAGCATAAGGCCACATTTCCAAGATTGAGAAATGTAACTAACCTTCCTAATACACAGAAATAAAAACTGGGAATCAGGCAAAATGAAATGACAGACAGAAGAATATTTTTGAAACAAAAAAACAACATAAAGCCCAGAAGGAGAGTTAAGCAAAGTGGAGATAAGTAATCTACCCAATAAACAGTTCATGATAATAATCATAAAGATGCTCAGAGAACTTGGGAGAAAAATGGGTAAACACAGTGAGAAGTTTAACAAAGATTTAGAAAATATAAAGAAGAACAAAACAAAGCTAAAGAATACAATAACTAAAGTAAAAAATACACTAGAAGGAATCAAAAGTAGACCAGATGACACAGAGGAATGGGTCAGTGAACTGGAAGAGAGTAGTGCAAATCACCTAAGCTGAAAGGAAAAAAAAAAAATTAGCACAGCTTAAGAAACCACTGGCAAAAATCAAGCATACTGATATTATCATTATAGGGATCACAGAAGGAGAAAAAAGAGAAAGGAGCAGAGAACATATTTGAAGACATGATAGCTGAAAATTCATTAACCTGGGAAAGAAAACAGAAATCCATTACCAGGAAACACAGAGTCTAAAACAAAACCAACCCAAAGAGGACCATACCAAGACACACAGTAATTAAAAGAGCAAAAATTAAAGAGAGAATATTAAAAACAGCAAGGAAAAAACAACCAGTTACATACAAGGGAACTGCCATAAGACAATCAGCTGATTTTGCAGTGGAAACTCTGCAGGCCAGAAGTGATGACATGATATTTTTAAAGTGATGAAAGGAAAAGACCTATAACAGAAACATCTACCCAGAAAGGCTATCATTCTGATTTTAAGGAGAAATAAAGAGTTTTACAGACAAGCAAAAGCTAAATGAGTTTAGCCCCACTAAACCGACTGGAAAAGAAATGTTAAAGGAATACATCTAAGCAGGAAATAAAAGACTACAACTAAAAGCATGAAAATTATGAAAAGAAAAATCTCATTGGTAAAAGGAAATATTCAATAAAGATGGTAGATCAACCATTATAAAGCCAGCAGGAAGGTGAAAAGGCAAAAGCAGTAAAATCATCTATGTCCACAATAAGTAGTTAAAGGATACATAAAACAAAAATATTATAAAATAGGATCTCAAAAATCATTAAATGTGTAAAAACTCAAGGTTGGTAAAATGTGTTTGACCTTAAGAGATCATCAACTCAATCACATATATGAACAGATTGCTATATACAAATGATCTGGTAAAGACAAACCAAAAATCTATAATAGATACACAGGTACAATAAAAGAAAGGATTCCAAACATAACACTAAACATAGTAATTAAATCAGAAGGGAAGACAGCAAAAGAAGAAAGGGAAAAAAAGACTACAAAAACAACCCAATAACAATTGACAAATGGCAATAAGTACACCTCTAAAAATAATTACTTTAAATGTAAATGAACTAAATACTCCATTCAAAAGACATAGAGTGGCTGAATGGATACAAAACAAGACCCATATACATATGTACATATACACTGCCTATAAGAAACTCACATCAGATCTAAAGACATAGACAGAGTGAAAGTGGGAGGATGGAAAAAGGTATTCCACGAAAACTGAAAGGTAAAGAAAGTTGGGGTAGCAGTGCTTATATTAGACAAAATAGACTTTAAAACAAACACTGTAACAAGAGACAAAGAAGGACATTGCATAATGATAAAGGCATCAGTCCAAGAAGATATAACAACTGTAAATGTGTATGTTCCCAACATAGGACCTCCTAAATACATAAAGCAAATAGTAACAGACATAAAGGAAGAAATTGACAGTAACACAATAATATTAGGGGACTTTAAACCCCACTTATATCAATGGACAGTTTATCCAGACAGAAAATCAAGAAGGAAACACTGGCCTTAAATGGCACCTTAGACAAAATAGAGTTAATAGATAAATAAAGAAAATTTCATCCAGAGGCAGCATAATGCACAATTTTTCAAGTGTATATGAAACATTCCCCAGGACAGATCACATGCTGGGCCACAGAACAAGTCTCAGTAAGTTTACGAATATTAAAATCATACCAAGCATTTTTTTTTGACCACACCATTATGATACTAGATATCAACTACAAAAAACCAATCAAATAAAAAAGTTAAGACTGCAAAAAAAAAAGAATACATAGAGGCTAAACAATATGCTACTGAAAAACCAATGAGTCACTTAAGAAATCAAAGGGGAAATTTTAAAAATACCTGGAGACAAAAAAATAAAATAAAAATAAAAACACAATGATCCAAAATCTATGGTTAGGAGAAGTTCTAAGATGGAAATTTATAGTAATAAAAGCCTACCTCAGGAAACAAGAAAAATCTGAAATAAACAACATAACCTTATACCTAAAGGAACTGGAAAAAGAAGAAAACAAAACCCAAAGTTAATAAAAGAAAAGAAATAACAAAGTTCAGAGTGGAAATAAATGAAATAGAGACTAAGAAAATAAAAGGTAGAGAAAAGATTGATGAAACTAAGCACTGGTCCTTTGAAAAGAGAAACAAAATCAATAAAACTTTAGCCAGACTCATGAGAAAAAAAAGAGGGACCAAATAAATAAAATCATAAATGAAAAAGAAGTTATTACAACTGACACCACAGGGAAATAAAATGATCATAAGAGAAAACTATGAAAAATTATATGCCAATAAATGGACAACCTAGAAGGAATGGACAAATTCCTAGAAGTGTGCAATCTCACAAGGCTGAGTCTGGAATAAATAGAAAATATAAGCTGACCAAATACTAGTAATGAAATTGAATCAGTAATCTAAAAAATCCCAAAAAACAAAAGTTCAGGACAAGATGGCTTCAAAAGTGAATTCTACCAAACATTTAAACAAGAGTTAACACCTATCCTTCTCCAACTACTCCAAAAAACTGCAGAGGAAGAAATGCTTCAAAAATCATTTTCTGAGACCACCATCACTCTGATAACAAAACCAGAAAAAGATACCACAAAAAAATAAAATTGCAGGCCAATATCACTGATAAAACACAGATGCAAAAATCCACAATATATTAAGAAACAGAATTCAATTCAATAATACATTAACAACATCATAAATCATGATCAAGTGAAATATATCCCACGGTATCAAGAATGGTACAAAATCTACAAATTAATCGATGTGATATACCACATTAACAAATTAAAGAATAAAAATTATATGGTTATCTCAACAGATGCAGAAAAAGCTTTTGACAAAATTCAATATTCTTTTATGATAAAAAAAAACACTCAACAAAGTGGGTATAGAGGGAACAAACCTCAACATAATAAAAACCATATATGACAAACCCACAGCTAACATCATACTCAAGGGTGAAAACATGAACTTCTTTCCTATAAGATCACAAAGAAGAAAAGAATGCGAACTCTCACCAATTTTATTCACCATAGTATTGGAAGTCCTAGCCACAGCAGTCAGACAAGAAAAAAGAGGAATTCTAATTGGAAAAGAAGTAAAACTGTTATTGTTTTCAGAGAACAGGATACTATATATAGAAAATCCTAAAGATGCCACCAAAAACCAATTAGAACTCATCAATGAATTGAGTAAAATTGCAGAATTTAAAATAAATATATAGAAATCTATTGCATCCCTATAAATTTACAAAAAACTATCAGAGAGAGAAATTAAGAAAACTATCCCATTTATAATTGCAGCAGAATAAAAAAATACCTCACAATAAATCTAAGAACGTAAAAGACCTGTAATCGTAAAACTGTAACATGCTGATGAAAGAAAATAAAACACAAACAGATGGAAAGATATACCATGGTCTTAGATTGGAAGAACTAATATTGCTAAAATGACTATACTATCTAATCAATCTACAGCTTCAATGCAACCCCTATCAAAATACATATTGCATTTTTTCCCCAAGATCTTTGTTCTGATGCAGTCTCTGCCTAGAGGTCTGAATGTTTTCATCTGCTTGTTGTTTTTTTTTTTGGTCATCAATTTTATACACATCAGGGTATACATGTCAATCCCAAACTCCCAATTCATCCCACCCCCACCCCCACCCCCGCCACTTTCACCCCTTGGTGTCCATAAGTTTGTTCTCTACATCTGTGTCTCAATTTCTGCCCTGCAAACTGGTTCATCTCTACCATTTTTCTAGGTTCCACATATATGTGTTAATACACGATATTTGTTTTCCTCTTTCTGACTTACTTCACTCTGTATGACAGTCTCTAAATCCATCCACTTGTCTCAACAAATGACCCAATTTCGTTCCTAATTATGGCTGAGTAATATTCCATTGTATACATGTACCACATCTTCTTTATCCATTCGTCTGTCGACGAGCATTTAGGTTGCTTCCATGACCTGGCTATTGTAAAAAGTGCTGCAGTGAACACTGGGGTGCATGTGTCTTTTTGAATTATGGTTTTCTCTGGGTATATGCCCAGTAGTGGGATTGCTGGGTCATATGGTAATTCTATTTTTAGTTTTTTAAAGAACCCCCACACGGTTCTCCATAGTGGCTGTATCAATTTACATTCCCACCAACAGTGCAACAGGGTTCCCTTTTCTCCACACCCTCTCCACCATTTGATGTATGTAGATTTTCTGATGATGGCCATTCTAATGGGTGTGAGGTGATATCTCATTGTAGTTTTGATTTGCATTTCTCTAATAATTAGTGATGTTGAGCAGCTTTTCATATGCTTCTTGGCCATTTGTATGTCTTCTTTGGAGAAATGTCTATTTAGGTCTTCTGCCAATTTTTGGATTGGATTGTTTGTTTTTTTAATATTGAGCAGCATGAGCTCTTTATATACTTTGGAGATTAATCCTTTGTCCATTGACTCGTTTGCAAATATTTTCTCCCATTCTGAGGGTTGTCTTTTCATCTTTTTTATGGTTTCCCTTGCTGTGCAAAAGCTTTTAAGTTTCATTAGGTCCCATTTGTTTATTTTGTTTTTTATTTCCATTATTTTAGGAGGTGGATCAAAAAAGATCTTGCTGTGATTTATGTCAAAGAGTGTTCTTCCTATGTTTTCCTCTAAGAGTTTTATAGTGTCTGGTCTTACATTTAGGTATTTAATCCATTTTGAGTTTATTTTTGTGTATGGTGTTAGGCAGTGCTCTAATTTCATTCTTTTACATGTAGCTGTCCAGTTTTCCCAGCACCACTTATTGAAGAGACTGTCTTTTCTCCATTGTATAACCCTACCTACTTTGTCATAGATTAGTTGACCATAGGTGCATGGGTTTATCTCTGGGCTTTCTATCTTGTTTCATTGATGTGTATTTCTATTTTTGTGCCAGTACCATATTGTCTTGATGACTGTAGTTTTGTAGCATAGTCTGAAGTCAGGGATTCTGATTCCTCCAGCTCCGCTTTTTTCTCTCCAGACTGCTTTGGCTATTTTGGGTCTTCTGTGTCTCCACACAAATTTTAAGATTTTTTGTTCTAGTTCCGTAAGAAATGCCATTGGTAATTTGACAGTGATTGCATTGAATCTGTAGATTACTTTGGGTAGTATAGTCATTTTCACAATATTGATTCTTCCAATCCAAGAACATGGTATATATTTCTCCATCTTTCAGTATCATCTTTAATTTCTTTCATCAGTGTCTTATAGTTTTCTGCATACAGATCTTTTGTCTCCCTAGGCAGGTTTATTCCAAGGTATTTTTTTTTTTTTTTGCGGTATGCGGGCCTCTCACTGTTGTGGCCTCTCCCATTGCGGAGCACAGGCTCCGTACGCGCAGGCTCAGCGGCCATGGCTCACAGGCCCAGCCCCTCCATGGCATGTGGGATCTTCCTGGACTGGGGCACGAACCCGTGTCCCCTGCATCAGCAGGTGGACTCTCAACCACTGCACCACCAGGGAAGCCCTACTTCAAGGTATTTTATTCTCTTTGTTTCAATGGTAAATGGAAGTGTTTCCTTAATTTCTCTTTCAGAGTTTTCATCACTTGTATATCGGAATGCAAGAGATTTCTGTGCATTAATTTTGTATCCTGCAACTGTACCAAATTCATTGACGAGCTCTAGTAGTTTTCTGGTGGCATCTTTAGGATTCTCTAAGTATAGTATCATGTCATCTGCAAACAATGACAGTTTTACTTCTTTTCCAATTTGTATTCCTTTTATTTCTTTTTCTTCTCTGATTGCCGTGGCTAGGACTTCCAAAACTATGTTGAATAATAGTGGTGACAGTGGATATCCTTGTCTTTTTCCTGATCTTAGAGGAAATGCTTTCAGTTTTTCACCATTGAGAATGATGTTTGCTGTGGGATTGTCGTATATGGCCTTTATTATATTGAGGTAGGTTCGCTCTATCCCCACTTTCTGGAGAGCTTTTATCATAAATTGGTGTTGAATTTTTGTCAAAAGCTTTTTCTGCATCTATTGAGATGATCATATGGTTTTTATTCTTCAATCTGTTAATATGGTGTATCACATTGATTGATTTGCATATATTGAAGAATCCTTGCATCCCTGGGATAAATCCCACGTGATCGTGGTGTATGATACTCTTAATGTGTTGTTGAATTCTGTTTGCTAGTATTTTGTTGAGGATTTTTGCATCTATATTCATCAGAGAGTAATTTTCTTTTTTTGTAGTATCTTTGTCTGGTTCTGGTATCAGGGTGATGGTGGCCTCATAGAATGAGTTTGGGAGTGTTCCTTCCTCTGCAATTTTTTGGAAGACTTTGAGATGGATGGATGTTAGCTCTTCTTGAAATGTTTGATAGAATTCACCTGTGAAGTCATCTGGTCCTGGACTTTTCTTTGTTGGAAGATTTTTAATCACAGTTTCAATTTCATTACTTGTGATTGGTCTGTTCACATTTTTTATTTCTTCCTGGTTCAGTCTTGGACAGTTACACCTTTCTAAGAATTTGTCCATTTCTTCCAGGTTGTCTATTTTATTAGCGTAGAGTTGCTTGTAGTAGTCTCTTAGGATGCTTTGTATTTCTGCAATGTCTGTTGTAACTTCTCCTTTTTCATTTCTAATTTTCTTGATTTGAGTCCTCTCCCTCTTTTTCTTGATGAGTCTGGCTAATGGTTTATCAATTTTGTTTATCTTCTCAAAGAACCAGCTTTTAGTATTATTGATCTTTGCTATTGTTTCTTTTGTTTCTATTTCATTTATTTCTGCTCTGATCTTTATGATTTCTTTCCTTCTCCTAACTTTGGGTTTTTTGTTCTTCTTTCTCTAGCTCCTTTAGGTGTAAAGTTAGATTGTTTACTTGAGATTTTTCTTGTTTCTTGAGGTAGGCTTGTATAGCTATAAACTTCCCTCTTAGAACTGCTTTTGCTGCATCCCACAGGTTTTGGATTGTTGTGTTTTCATTGTCATTTGTCTATAGGTATTTTTTTGATTTCCTCTTTGATTTCTTTTGGTTATTTAGTAACATATGGTTTAGCCTCCATTTGTTTTTGTTTTTTACATTTATTTCCCTGTAATTCATTTCTAATCTCACAGCATAGTGGTCAGAAAAGATGCTTGATATGATTTCAATTTTCTTAAATTTACTAAGTTTTGATTTGTGACCCAGGATGTGATCTATCCTGGAGAATGTTCCATGCACACTTGAGAAGAAAGTGTAATCTGCTGTTTTTGGATGGAATGTCCTGTAAATTTCAATTAAATCTTACTGGTCTATTGTGTCATTTATAGCTTGTGTTTCCTTATTAATTTTCTGTTTGGATGATCTGTCCATTGGTGTAAGTGAGGTGTTAAAGTCCCCCACTATTATTGTGTTACTGTCGATTTCCTCTTTTAGAGCTGTTAGCTGTTGCCTTATGTATTGAGGTGCTCCTATATTGGGTGCATATATATTTAGAATTGTTATATCTTCTTCTTGGATTGATCCCTTGATCATTATGTAGTGTCCTTCCTTGTCTCTTGTAACATTCTTTAAAATCTATTTTACCTGATATGAGTATTGCTACTCCACCTTTCCTTTGATTTCCGTTTGCATGGAATATATTTTTCCATCCCCTCACCTTCAGTCTGTATGTGTCCCTAGGTCTGAAGTGGGTCTCTTGTAGACAGCATATATATGGGACTTGTTTTTGTATTCATTCAGGAAGTCTGTGTCTTTTGGTTGGAGGATTTAATCCATTCACATTTAAGGTAATTATCGATATGTATATTCCTATTACCAATTTCTTAATTGTTTTGGGTTTGTTTTTGTAGGTCCTTTTCTTCTCTTGTGTTTCCCACTTAGAGAAGTTCCTTTAGCATTTGTTGTAGAGCTGGTTCGGTGGTTCTTAGCAAAAGCTAAGAATTCTCTTAGCTTTTGCTTGTCTGTAAAGCTTTTGATTTCTCCATCGAATCTGAATGAGATCCTTGCTGGGTTGAGTAATCTTGGTTGTAGCTTCTTCCCTTTCATCACTTTAAGTATATCATGCCATTCCCTTCTGGCTTGTGGAGTTTCTGCTGAGACATCAGCTGTTAACCTTACGGGAGTTCCCTTGTATGTTACTTGCTGCTTTTCCCTTGCTGCTTTCTATAATTTTTCTCTGTCTTTAATTTTTGCCAATATGATTACTATGTGTCTCAGCGTGTTTCTCCTTGGGTTTCTCCTGTATGGGACTCTCTGCGCTTCTTGGACTTGGATGGCTATTTCCTTTCCCATGTTAGGGAAGTTTTCGACTATAATCTCCTCAAATATTTTTTTGAGTCCTTTCTCTCTCTCCTCTCCTTCTGGGACCCCCATAATGCAAATGTTGCATTTAATGTTGTCCCAGAGGTCTCTTAGGCTGTTTTCATTTCTTTTCATTCTTTTTTCTTTATTCTGTTCCACAACAGTGAATTCCACCGTTCTGTCTTCCAGGTCACTTATCTGTTCTTCTGCCTCAGTTATTCTGCTATTGATTCCTTCTAGTGTAATTTTCATTTCAGTTATTGTATTGTTCATCTCTGTTTGTTTGTTCTTTAATTCTTCTAGGTCTTTCTTAGACATTTCTTGCATCTTCTCGATATTTGCCTCCATTCTTTTTCTGAGGTCCTGGATCATCTTCACTGTCATTATTTTGAATTCTTTTTCTGGAACGTTGCCTATCTCCACTTCATTTAGTTGTTTTTCTGGTGTTTTATATTGTTCCTGCATGTGGTACATTGCCCTCTGCCTTTTCATCTTGTGTACCTTTCTGTGAATGTGGTTTTTGTTCCACAGGCTGCAGGACTGTAATTCTTGCTTCTGCTGTCTGCCCTCTGGTGGATAGATTGCATTTTTCACAGAACTAGAAAAAATAATTCTCACATTTGTATGGAAACACAAAAGACCCCCAAAAGCCAAAACAAGTTTTAGAAAGGAAAACAAAGCTGAAGGTAGCACATTTCCTGATTTCAAACTACACTACATAATTACAGGCATCGAAACAGTATGGTGCTGGCACAAAACCAGTCACATAGATCACTAGAACAGAATAGAGAGCATAGAAATGAACCCTAACTTATATGGGCAATTAATCTATGGAAAAGGATGCAAGAATATACAGTGGGGAAAAGGCAGCCTCTTTAACAAATGGTGTTTGGAAAACTGGACAGTTAAATGCAAAAGAATCAAACTGGATTACTCTCTCACATGAAGCACAAAAATAAATTCAAAATGGATTAAAAATTTAAATGAAACACCTAAAACCATAGTAGTTCTAAAGGAAAACACAGGCAATAAGCTCTTTGCCATCAGTCTTAGTTATATTTTTATTAAATATGTCTTATCTGGCAAGGGAAACAAAAGCAAAAATAAACAAATGGGACTACATCAAAGTAAACACCTTTTGCACAGCAAAGAAATTATTAACAAAACAAAAAGTCCACCTACTTAATGGGAGAATGCATTTGAAATGATATATCTGATAAGGAGTTAATATAAAAAATATAAAAAGAACTCATACATTTCAACATCAAAAAAATAACCCACTTGGGACTTCCTTGGCAGCACAGTGGATAAGAGTCTGCACTGCCAATGCAGGGGGCCTGGATCCCTGGTCAGGGAACTAGTTCCCACACGCATGCTGCAACTAAAAGTTTGTGTCCCACAACTAAGGAGCCCAAGTGCCACAACTAAGGAGCTGGCAAACCACAACTAAGGAGCCCTGGAGTCGCAACTAAGGAGCCCATGCGCTGCAACTAAGGAGCTGGAGAGCTGCAACAGAGGAGCCTGTAAACTGCAATTAAAGAGCCTGCCTGCTGCAACTAAGACCTGGTGCTAATTAATAAAAATAAAATAAACAACCCATTTTAAAAAATGGGTAGAGAACCTGAATAGACATTTTTCCAAAGCAGACATACAGGTGGCATATGAAAAGATGCTCAACATAGTTAATCATCAGAGAAATGCAAATTAAAACAATGATGATAATATCACCTTACACTTTTAGAATGGATATCATCAAAAAGACTACAAATAACAAATGTTGGCCAGGATGTAAAGAAAAGGGAATCCTTGTACACTGTTGGTGGGATTGTAAATGAGGCAGTCACTATGCATAAAAGTCTGGAGGTGCTTCGAAACACTAAAAATAGAGCTACCATATGATCCAGCATATCCACTCCTGGGTGTATATCAAAAAAACACAAAAACACTAATTTAAAAAGATACACACACTGCAATACACATAGCAGCCTTATTTATAAAACGAAGAAATTGAAGCCATCTAAGAGTCCATCAAAAAACGAGTAATTAAAGAAGATGTGAGATACACACACACGCACACACACACCAAAAAAAAAAAAAAAAAAAATCAACACAATGGAATACTACTCAGCCATAAAAAAGAATGAAATTCCACCATTTGCAACAACATGGATAGACCTGGAAGGTATTATGCTTAGTGAAATGATTCAGACAGACAGGGACAAATACTGTTATATTATCACTTATATGTGGAATCTACATATTAAAACAAACAAATGAATATAGTAAAACAGAAACAGGCTCACTGGTATAGAAAAAAGACTGTCCGTTACTATTTGGGAGAGGTAGGAAGGAAGAGGCAGGTTGGGGTAGGGGCAAGGAAGTAAAAACTGCTATGTTTAAAATGGATAGTCTACAAGGAAATATAGTCATTATTTTGTGGTGAATTTAAATAGAGTATAATCTATAAAAATTTTGAAGTGCCATGTTGTGCACCTGAAACTAATATGATGTAAATGAACTACACTTCCGTTAAAAAAAGATCTGGATGAATTTATGAATGACAGAAATAAAAATGGCTACAGAGGGAAGATGGAATATAATTCAGGAGACATCAGATTCATTTTGGAGTGCATGTTAAAATATAAATGTTATTTAAGTTATAATTTACTTTCACCACAAAGTTACTTAAAAACTATAAAATGCACTTAAGTCTATCCATCCACATCTCATAAACAGCTGTATTTGTGACCAAGAATGTCATTAATATATTGTACTGAAGTTTAACATTCATGTTTAAATAGAAAAAAAGACAATAAAATCCTGAATTTATTTTACTCCTTCCTTCCTTCCTTCCTCTCAGCCTAATTAAAAATTTCTTATATCATCAAGACTAGATAAGTCATATCTTTGACTAGGGATTAAGGTGGGTAGCAGTACAGAAATCCACCTAATAAAAGTAAACACAGGAAAACTGATGCCATGTATTATCATTTAATGAAAGATATCATCATGCATTCATTATTTCTACTTTAAGAATTTACACAGATTCTTAAAGAATGTTCTAAAAGTTCTTCTTAAAAGGTCTCATCATTACAAAATTTCCATAACAACGTTTGGCATAATGTGGAAACAAAGTCAGGAACAGTGGAACTGAACAAAGGAGGCAAAAAGTCAGGCAACACTATCCCAATTAATTTGAACATATAAAGATCCAGAGTTAGCAAAGTGTCTAGAGGTAAGAGAGGATGCTATTCAGTCTGGGCCAAGTGCGAAATAACAAAACGAGGCTAATTTTAATACTCAGCTAGGTGGAATATTAGTTAAATAATCCTGAGCAAGTCACCTATTTTTAAGCCTTTGTGTCCTTATTCATTAAATGGAGA
This sequence comes from Pseudorca crassidens, assembly GCF_039906515.1. Lineage (NCBI taxonomy): Eukaryota > Metazoa > Chordata > Mammalia > Artiodactyla > Delphinidae > Pseudorca > Pseudorca crassidens. The sequence continues at coordinate 155,570,745 of NC_090297.1, forward strand.
TAGTTACTTACCTCTCATATTCAATGAGATATACATGTAAAACAATGTTTCAAAAACTATTAAGTACTATTATGAATATGGCCCTTAAGTCATACTTCCCAGGGTCTTCTTAAGTGAAGTTGAATCCTGATTTCAGAATATTAAGCATTACGTGGTAAAGGAACAAGTAGTTAAGATAACAAGAGCTGGTCCTTTTGATCAATCTCACACTAACTTTCTTTGTTCTTTCTGTCCCCTTAGCCTGGCTAGAGCTAATAAATATAAGGTTAAGTTCTCTGAGTCCCATCACTATCAGGAAGGCTTCAGATACAGAAAACAGTCAAGAGATTTAAGACCAGAAGGGAAGGTGCACTGAGTAAGAAATTTAAGAGACAAGTGTCCTTGCAGTATTGATCAAGGTAGAAAAACTTTCTGAGTTAGGGAGATAAGAAAAGATCTGTGTTCACCCTGTGTTGCACTGTTTCCCAACCCGAAAGCACCAGGCAGCTCTTTGCCCATCTGTATGCTTGAAGACCTAGAATCTGAACATTCTTGCCAGGGTCCAGGAGTCAGAGGTGTGAGATCCCTTCCAAGGACTAGAAAAAGAGGTTTGTCCAGTGGTTTCATTGATGTATAGGTTCCCCTAGGTTGGACTATTCTTTCATAAAAATGCAAAGGACAATGCCAAATGAAGTAATACCCTGCCCAGCCTCCTTTCCCATAAGGGATTCCATTAGAGAATTAAGCCCTTCAGAATATGATGTTAGTGATTATCTTCTCAATTCTCTCGAAGTTGGTAGTGGACTAGTGGTATTCTGAAGTTAATTTATCACATAAAATGGAACCCTCAGTCAATTAGGGTTTAATATTCTCAGAAAATCCTGGTTGAGAGTGCTGGTCCAGACAGGACCTAATTGTCAGTGCATGGAGTGTTACTTTTGGGCCACAAGCCCAAGCAATAGCTGTATTCTGCTTCCACTGAGAGGGGCCACAAGCAATAGCTGTATTCTGCTTCCACTGAGAGGAAACATGAGGGCTTTGGATTAAGTGTGGTCAGAAGGGCTAAAAACTCCTATTTTAATGATGTGGTATCGATATATATTACTTAAGTAATTTACTTTATGACAACTTCTTTTGTAAAATGGATGCTCAGAGATATCTCTGGAGTGATTTCAATATTGTTTTAACAAGTGTAATCAAAATAATGACCTGTGGTCATCACCACCGTATATATGATTACTGCTTAGCCTAGGTTAATCCAGCCTGCTTAGTGTAAGAATTAATACCCTGTCTGTGGCTCCCATTTAAAACAATTTTTTAAAGGATTATAACCTGAAGACAAGGCAAAAGCACTTTAAAAGGACAAAAGTATAATCATGCCAATGATGAAGGTTTACCTACTTCAGATACACACACTAAAAATAAAGATACGATGATTTGGCTATCTGCCTTATGCTTCATGTTTTTCAGAGTTATAAATTGGTTTTTGCTGCTGCTGATTCTGACCTTTTTCTCTATGGGAAGTTCCTTGGTTTCCTTATTTCACGGCTTGATTTTTAAATTTCAATTTCTTAGAATTCTTTTGAGATCAATGAGTAAATTGTAGAAGGCAAAAGGGAAAAAAGAAACTCCTCCTTTAACTCTACCTTTCCTGGTGCTGACAATTCAAGGCACTACAAAGCTAATATCTATTTTATTTTTTCAAAAGCATTTGAACAGCCATATTGATCTTTCCAACCTACTGAACAGTTAGCTCTAAATAAGGAAAAATTCATTGTGACTTTTCTGATTCACCCTTTACATGCAGAAGGCTGGAGATGGGGATTTGGCAAAAATCACCTCCCTCTTATTGATCTGCCTACAAAAAAGTTCTCTGCACCAAGTTTAGTGCAACTATTCACTCATTCTCTAAGTGAAAAGAGAAATTAGGATGCATAATGATTGAGTTTATACAAAATCCCTAAGCAAAGTAGGTCCAAACCTAGACATACAAATGTATAATGTCTCATCCAATAACTGTGCCTTTTATCTCCCCCACAATTTTGTTTTCCTCATGAAAACAAAATTCTCATGCCAAGGAAATCAGAACCCTTGGCTGCCTTCTTCTTGACAACAATACTCAATAATTTTATGAGAAAAAAATAAAGTCAAATAAGGAGTTTGCCTTACTTACTGCTAGAACACCTATATCTATTATTTTACAGTTAAAACATGGATGTCAGGTATAATTTCACTTATATGTGGAATTTAAAAAAACAAAACAAATCAACAAACATAACAAAACAGAAATAGAATTGTAGATACAGAGAACAAATAGGTGGTTGCTAGAGTGGAGGGGGGTAGAGGGAAAAAAGAAATAGGTGAGAGGATAAAGACTTAAAAACTTCCAGTTGTAAAACAAATGAGTCACGGGTATGAAATGTACAGTGTGGGACATATAGTCAATAACTATATAATATTTTTGCACAGTGACATATCATAACTAGGCTTACCATGGTGATCATTTTGAAATGTATAGTAATATTGAATCATTATGTTGTGTAACAGGAATTAAAAGTGTTCTAGGGCAATTTTATTGCAAAAACAAACAGAAAAACTCATAGAAACAGAGATTAGATTTGTGGTTACCAAAGCGGGTTAGGGAGAGGGGGTACTGAATGGAGGCAGTCAAAAGGCACAAACTTCCAGTTATAAGAAAAATAAGAGCTACGAATGTGATGTACAACACAATAAATATAATTAAAACTCCTGTAATGAAGTTGTTAAGTGAGTAAATCCTAAGAGCTTTCATCAAGAAGAAATTTTTTTTGTCTTTAATTTTGTATCTATATGAGATGATAGATGTTTAATAAACCGATTGTGACAATCGTTTCATATGTATATATGTCAAAAAAATGATGTTGTAGGAGATCAACCAAGATGGCCTAGTAAGAGGACATGGAGCTCACTTCTCCCCCAAAATATATCAAAAATACACCTACATGTGGAACAATTCTCACTAACCAGAAAAGTAGCAGAAGGACTCCACTACAATCAAGGCTGTAAGAAAGATACATAATCAGGCAGAAAGGGAAGAAAAGTGATCAGGTTGGGACCTGTGCTCATGGGAGGGGGCTCAGAGGAAAAGGGAGAATACACAGACATTCATCTTGGGGAGTGAGCAGTGAGAGCTACAGATTAGACACCCTTGTCCTGGGTTCCTATGTGGGGGAGATGAGCCCCACTGGCTGTATGGAGGACTGCTGGGACAATGGGGCATTAGGAAGCCTGGACTCTGCTCATAAAGAGCATGCAATATTTTGGGGGGTCTGCTTTAGCAACTGCCAAAGTATCCTGCCACTGCCTCGGTTTGCACTTCAGCCCCAGGCAAGTAAACACTCCTGCCTTACTTACTGTATCTTACAACATGGCCCTGAATCTGGAGACGAGAAGACTCAACCCCAGGATGCACAAGCAGCCCAGTCCAGGAGCAGAGACTGGGCAGGGCTGTGGCACCCATTTGGGGCGCTTGCTCAAGCAGCACATCAGAAGCAGCCCAGACCTCTGACAGCACTGCTCAACCACAGCTCACATCCCGATGCATGCCAAAAGTCCACGCTGACCCTGCCAGCTCTGTGGTGTGACCCCACAACAAGCTGGGGGAGGCAGAGGCTGGGAGGCAGTGATCAGTTGTGAGGGATAAAGGAGAGTTGCACCCAAGGCTGCGTCTGAGTGGAGTGAGTGATACAAATACGGACGCCTGCACAGGCAGCACATTGGAAACAGCTCAAATCTCTGTCTACAGCCAACCACAAGCTGAGAGCCTGCATGGCCCCTCTTGCTTTGGTACTACCCTCTCTGGGGCAAGGGTCCCAGTGCAGGAAGAGGGGAAAATACACTTAAAGGGAACAAAGCCAGCTCAGTCCCAATCCTCAGGACTCCTGCTCCAGCAACTTGGGATCAGACCCCACACTGAATATGGCAGTGACAGCCACGGAGCAGAGGACAATTTCCACCTCACAACTGACTCCAGCTCTATCCCTCCCATCTCCAGCCCCACCTCCTACCAAAGTGATAGTTACCAGTACACCCTAAGGAAAGACATAACTTGCGTCCACATCAAATCCAGCTCTCCCACAAAGGCAATGGTTACAAACAGTCTATATGGGAATGCTCCCACATAAGAACACCCCTCCAAAACTGCAATAGGCAACTGTTTTACCTAAATTCATAGAAGCAGAGACAGTTAAGCAAAATGTAAAAGCAGAGGAAGTGCTCTCAACTGCTCTCTTCCCAAGAGAAAGAGAAAACCACTGAAAAAATAATGAAATAGAAATAAACAATTTACCAGGTAAACAATTCAAAGCATTGGTTATAAAAATGTTAACTGAATTAGGTAAAATAATAGATCTACACAGTGATAACATTAACAAGGAAGGAGAAAATATAAAAAAGATCCATCAGAAATGAAGAATTCAATAGCTGAAATAAAAAAAAACAAAAACAACAACAAACAAACAAAACACTAGAAGGAATGAACAGCAGACTAAGTGACATAAAAGAACACATAAGTGATCTGGAAGATAGAGTTATGGAAATCATCCAAACAGAACAGCAAAGAGAAAAGCAAATTTTTAAAAATCAAAACAGTTTAAGAGATCTCCAAGATAACATTAAGCATACCAACATTCATTTTATAGGACTCTGAGAAGGAGAAGAGAGAGAGAATGGGATAGAAATTATATTTGAGAAAATTATGGCTGAAAACTTCCCAAATGTGAAGAAGGAAACAGATATCCAACCACAGGAAGTACAGAGGGTCCCAAAAAGATGAACTCAAACAGACACACACCAAGACATACCATAATTTAAAAGGCAGAAGTTAAAGACAGAATCTAAAAGGAGCAAGAGAAAAACAAAGAATCACATACAAGGGAATCCTTATAAGGCTATCAGCTGATTTCTCACAAAAACTTCTTGCAGACAAGAAGGGAGTGGCATTATATATATATATATATATATATATATATATATATATATATATATATATATATATATATATATATATATATATATCAAAACCTAAACGTGTTCATCAATACTAAGCCTACCCTAAAATAAATGTTAAAAGGTCTTCTCTAAGTGGAAAAGATAGAAGAAGTTATGGGAAAGGGAAAATTCAATTATGAAAGACAAATATATAGCAAGGGCTAAGGACCAACCACTTAAATAAGCCAGTAGGAAGATGAACAGAAAAAATTATAAAAGCAACTATAACTACAATAAATAGTTTAGGGATAAACATGAAGATATAAAATATGACATTAAAAACACAAAATGTGTGGGGGGGAATGTAGAACTTTTAGAATGTGTGTGAACTTAAAAAACTATCAGTTTAAAACTTGTAGATTTAGGTGTAGGTCAACATATATGAACCTCATGGTAACCACAAATCAAAAATCTACAATAGATACACAAAAACTAAAAAGAAAATACACAAAAATACTATTAGAGAAAAATCATCAAATCGAAGGGAAGAAACAAAAAGAAAAAGAACAAAAAAGAACTATAAAACAAACAGAAATCAAGTAAGAAAATGGCAATAAGTATATACTTATCAATAATTACTTAAAATGTCAATGAACTAAATGTTGCAATCAAAAGACATAAGGTGGCTGACTGGATAATAAAACAAGATCCACCTATATACTGCCTACAGAAGACTCACTTCAGAGCTAGAGACACAGACTGAAAGTAAGGGGATGGAAAAAGATATTGCATGCAAACAGAAAAAACAAACAAGCAGAGGTAGCAATTCTCATATTAGACTTGACTTTAAAACAAAGGCTATAAACAAAAGACAAAGAGGGGCATTATACATAATGATAAAAGGATCAATACAAAAAGAGGATATTATGCTCATTAACATATAAGCACCCCATATAGGAGTACCCAAATATATTAAAAACAAATATTAACAGACAGTAATACAATAATAGTAGGTGACTTTAACACCCCACTTACATCAGTGGACAGAAAATCACAAGTCAACTGTGATCTTAAATGACACAGTATAACAGTTGGACTTAACAGCTATCTATATGACCCTGATCCAAAAAACAGCATACTACACATTATTTTAGAGTGCACATGTAAAAATTCTGCAAGATAGATCACATGCTAGGCCACAAAACAGGCATCAACAAATTTAAGAGATTAGAAATTACATCAAGCATTTTTTCCAACCACAATAGTATGAAACTAGAAATCAATCACAGGAAGAAAAATGGGGAAAACACAAACACATGGAGACTAAACAACATGCTACTAAAACCCAATGGGTCAATGTAGAAATCAAAGAGGAAATCAGAAAACACCTTGAGACTAACTAAAATAGAAACACAACACACCAAAATCTATGAGATGCAGCAAAAGCAGTTCTAAGAGGGAAGTGTGTAGCAACACAGGCCTTACTCAAGAAACAAGAAAAATCTCATATAAATAACCTAAACTATCACCTCAAGGAATTAGAATAAGGATAAACAAAGCCCAAAGTCAGCAGAAGAAAGGAAATAACAGAGATAAGACAGGAAATAAATAAAATAAAGACGAAAAATGCAATAGAAAAGATCAGTGAAACCAAGACTTGGTTTTTTGAATAGATAAATGAAACTTATAAGCCTTTAGCCAGGTTTATCAGGGAAAAAAAAAAGGACCCAAATAAACCAAATAAGAAATGAAAGAGGAGAAATAACAACGAATATCACAGAGATACAAAAAAAATCACAAAAGAATACTACAAACAATTATATACCAACTGGGACATCCCTGGTTGCACAGTGGTTAAGAATCCGCCTGCCAATGCAGGGGACATGGGTCCGAGCCCTGGTCTGGGAAGATCCCACATGCCGCGGAAAAACTAAGCCCGTGTGCTGCAACTACTGAGCCTGCACTCTAGAGCCCGTGAGCCACAATTACTGAGCCCATGTGCCACAACTACTGAAGCCCGCACACCTAGAGCCCGTGCTCTGCAATGAGAAGCCACCACAATGAGAAGCCTACACACCACAATGAAGAGTAGCCCCTGCTCACCGCAACTAGAGAAAGCTGCGTACCACAACTAAAGCCCGCATGCAGCAATGAAGACCCAATGCAGCCAAAAATAAATAAATAAATAAAATAAAATAAAATAAATTATATACCAACAAATTGGACACCGTAAAAGAAAGGGACAGAGTTTTAGAAACATAGAGACTTCCAAGACTGAATCAGAAGGAAACACAATTTGAGCAGACCAATCACTAGTAGTGAAATTGAATTTGTAATTTAAAAAAAACTACCAGCAAACAAAAGTCCGGGACTGATGGCTTCACAGGGGAATTCTACCAAATATGTAAAGAAGAGATAATACCTATCCTTCTCAAACTATTCCAAAGAATTAAAGAGGATGGAACACTACCAAACTCATTCTTTGAGGCCCCCATTACCCTAATACCAAAACCAGACAAAGACACTACAAAAAAAGAAAATTGCAGGCCCATATCTTTGATGAAAATAGATGCAAAAATCCTCAACAAAATATTAGCAAAGTGAATCCAATAGTATATAAAAAAGGATCATACACCAGGATCAAGTTGGATTTATTCCAGGATCACAAGAACATTTCAATATTTGCAAATCAATCAATGTGATACACCACATTAACAAAAGGAAAAATAAAAATTACATGATCATGTCAGTAGACATAGAAAAAACCCTTGACAAAATTCAACATCCAGTCATGATAAAAACTCTTATCACAGTTGGTATAGAGAGAACATATCGCAATGTAATAAATGCCATTTACGACAAACCCATAGTTAACATCATACACAACTGTGAAAAACTGAAAGCCTTTACTCTAAAATCAGGAATAGACAAGGATGTCCATTTTTGCCATTTCTATTTGACACAGTATTAGAAGTATGCCAATTATATCTCAATAAAACGGGAAGAAAAAAAATAAAACCATGGACATCAGAAGGTCATGGGAGACTCAGTACCATAATCAAGATTGGCTTGGGCTAGTCACTGCCCTAGCTAGAAATACTAATCTGAAATCCTAATTTTGTTCTGCTGTTGCACAGAGCTCAGGCACTGCCCTAAAAATAGTTCAAATATAGTAATGTTATAACAATATATTATTATGTTATATTTATGTGCCTGTGTGTGTGCATCTAACATAATTATGAGATGTAATCACTTTTTTTTTTTTTTTTTTTGTGGTACGCAGGCCTCTCACTGTTGTGGCCTCTCCTGTTGCGGAGCACAGGCTCCGGACGCACAGGCTCAGTGGCCATGGCTCATGGGCCCAGCTGCTCCGCGGCATGTGGGATCTTCCCAGACCGGGGCACGAACCCGTGTCCCCTGCATTGGCAGGCGGACTCTCAACCACTGCGCCACCAGGGAAGCCCTGTAATCACTTTTTAAAACTGGTTTGAAGGAATAGTCCTTACATCAACTATATTTCCCCTCCAGGTTCTCTAAGAGTCATGAGTTTTACAACTATTAGGTCTCAGAGGTCTAACTGGACCTGCCATATGTGCACTTATGTGCAAAAAGGAATCACATTATAATAGTGTCTCAAAAGCAAAAATTGTCTGTATTCTATTATCTATAAAGTGCTTCCTTGAATGTTATGCAAATATGTAATGTAACACTGTGTGATGCAAAAACCTAAGTTGTATCCCTAGGGAAACATGATTGATTGAATGTAACATGATTTATTGAATATAAAATTTGTAATTAAATCATTCTTTTTTTCCATTCATGTCTACTAACTTATTCAGTTTCTAAATGTACTCCATTCCTTCCAGTGAGTGTGCTAAAGTGTAGATAGAAAATACTGAGGAAACAGACATAAATGCTAAAAGCATCCATTCACCTAAAAGGCTGGGATACATCTCAGCATCATTTATGCGTGTTTAAACCCTTGCCAGGATATATCTTGCATTAAACAGCACTTTTCTCCTGTAGGCCAAATTTCCTTATTACAAAGTATAATATCACATGCTATATAATACATATGTTATCAAGGTAACAGCAGAGATATACACCAAGCATTAAAAATAGAGATTAACCACAGACAATTACCTAGCATTACAAAGAAGGAAGGTAAAATATGACACAGCATAACTTATCTAACACACAGTGGCTGAATGGAAAAAAGAATCCAGGTGAAGGAAATCATAGTGAAGGTGTCATTAAGCATACAGAGAGGTAGCTAGGATGAACTGGGAATTACATTTATGCTGGAGAAAAAGAACTTACTCCACATTTTATATATATAGGAATTTGTATGAATCCCTTTGCAGGGGGAGGGATTAATGGAATATGCAGTATGTTTGTAAAGCATAAGTGCAAAATAATAGAAAATGTATATATATTGGTCTCTGCCCCTGATTCCTGGTATAGAACTCTTAAAATCCTTGTAATTTCCTAAGTGATAAGGGTACCAGGACCATTTTTCATTCTGATATTTGATCTTTGATCCTGGTTCCTGACAGTGTTCCTAAATCCCTTGGAATTTCTTGGGTGATAAGAGTGTCTTTTGTTCTAATGAGGTAACTCTTAATAGGCTCCGTGATGGGGGCTGGTCACCAGACAAACCAAACCATGTTTAGAAGCTTGGGATTGTCAGCCCCCACACCGACCCCAATTCACCAGAGAGGGGAGAGGAGCTAGAAATGGAGTAAATTTTCAATCCTGCATAGTTGATGAAGCCTCCATAAAAATATCTCAATAATATGGGGTTCAGGGAGCTTCTAGATTGGTGAACAGATCAACATGCAGGGAGTCTGACACATCCTAACTTCATGGGGACAGAAGCTCCGGCACTTAGTACCCTCCCAGGCCTCATCCCATGTATTTCTTCATCTGGATATTCATCTGTAGCCTTTACCACATAACATAATTTATCATAAAAGTAAGCCAGTAAACATAAGTGTTTCCCTGTTCTAGCAAATAGTCAAACTCCCTTAGTCTGTGAGTTTAGGAGAAATAATTATCTCTTGTAGACTTGGAGGGCTATTTATAAGTGGGATTGTCCCTGTGTGGCTTGTGTGGGTTTAATATTTTTTTGGCATGAGAGCAGTTTTTGGTTTGGATGCTTTCCATCTCTTTTCTCAGCGTGTGCTGGCTGTTATCCCCTTGATACGGAGTGTGCAGGTGTGCAGGTGCATGGCTTGCACAGGCTCCCAGGATGGCATGGGCAGAGGTTGGCTCCTGGTTGCAGGTCCCTCCGCAACAGAGCTGGCAGGTCACGTGCCCCTAGGGAAGTTGGCCCCGGATCGTGGGACCCTAGGTGGCAGTGGGTCGTGCACCCCCATGGAGGTGGGGGCAGTGGTTGGCACTGGGTCTCAGGACCCTCAGCAGAGGTGGGCCTCACATGCTTCCGGGGAACTTTTCCCCGGATCGCGGGGCCCTCAGCAGTGGCCATGGTGGGTTGTGCACACTGCGGGTGGTGGGGGAAGTGGTCGGCACCAGGTTGCAGAGTCCTCGGCAGTGGTGGCAGGCCACACATGCCCCCGGGAAGTGGGCCCCAGATCGCAGGACCCTCAGCAGTGGCAGGCCATGCAGGCTCCTGGGAAGGTGGGGGCAATGACCTGCACCCACTGACAGAACCCGCAGCAGTGGCGGCAGCACTCCACGCCTACCTCTGGAGTCCAAGATGGCAGCCGAGGCTTGCAACTGCCCCTGGAGCTCATGGAGGCAGTGCCTTGTCACCTGCGAGTGCACAGAGAAAGAAGCTCCTATGGCAGGCCCACCTCCTCCTCTCACGCCCCCCCAGCAGTGGTCCCTTGCCTCTCTGGCAGGCCCAGGCTTCTTCCTGGACTCCCTCCATTGTGGCGCACTGCACCCTAGCCCCCTCAGGCTGTCTTCACACAGTCAACCCCAGTCCTCTCCCTGGCGTCTGATCTCTGAAGCCTGAGCCTCAGTACCCAGCCCCCACCTCCCCCAGTGGGCGAGTGAACAAGCATCTCAGGCTACGGAGCGCCAGTTGGCACCAACCCTCTGTGCAGGTCTCTCTCTGCTTTGCCCTCTGCACACCTGTTGCTGTGCTCTCCTCTGAGGCTCTGAAGCGCCCCCTCTGTCCCTGCCAGTGAGAGGACTTCCCAGTATGCAGAAACCTTTACTCTTTCACAGCCCTCACAGAGGTGCAGGTCCCATCCACATTCCTTCCTCTCTCTCTCTCTTTTCTTTTTTCTTTTTTCTTTTGCCCTACACAGTTACTTGGAGATATTCCTGCCCTTTTGGGAGTCTGAGTTCTACTGTCAGTGTTAGGTAGATATTTTGTGAGGGTCGTTCCACAGGTAGATTTATTGTTGATGTATCTGTGGAGAGAAGGTGAGCTCCACGTGCTACTCTTCTGTCATCTTGATCTGATCTCTAAATTCGCAGAGAGAGAGAGGAAGGAATGTGGATGGGACCTGCACCTCTGCGAGGGCTGTGAAAGAGGAAAGGCAGGCTTCCGCACACTGGGAAGTCCTCTCACTGGCAGGGACAGAGGGGGCACTTCAGAGCCTCAGAGGAGAGCACAGCAACAGGTGTGCAGAGGGCAAAGCAGAGAGAGACCTGCACAGAGGGTTGGTGCCAACTGGCACTCTCTAGCCTGAGAAGCTTGTTCACTCACCCGCTGGGGGAGGTGGGGGCTGGGTACTGAGGCTCAGGCTTCAGAGGTCAGACGCTGGGGAGGGGTCTGGGGTTGGCTGTGTGAAGACAGCCTGAGGGGACTAGGGTGCAGTGCGCCACAATGGAGGGAGTCCAGGAAGAAGCCTGGGCCTGCCAGAGAGGCAAGGGACCACTACTGGGGGGGCGTGAGAGGAGGAGGTGGGCCTGCCATAGGAGCTTCTTTCTCTGTGCACTCGCAGGTGACAAGGCACTGCCTCCATGAGCTCCAGGGGCAGTTGCAAGCCTCGGCTGCCATCTTGGACTCCAGAGGTAGGCGTGGAGTGCTGCCGCCACTGCTGCGGGTTCTGTCAGTGGGTGCAGGTCATTGCCCCCACCTTCCCAGGAGCCTGCATGGCCTGCCACTGCTGAGGGTCCTGCGATCTGGGGCCCACTTCCCGGGGGCATGTGTGGCCTGCCACCACTGCCGAGGACTCTGCAACCTGGTGCCGACCACTTCCCCCACCACCCGCAGTGTGCACAACCCACCATGGCCACTGCTGAGGGCCCCGCGATCTGGGGAAAAGTTCCCCGGAAGCATGTGAGGCCCACCTCTGCTGAGGGTCCTGAGACCCAGTGCCAACCACTGCCCCCACCTCCATGGGGGTGCACGACCCACTGCCACCTAGGGTCCCACGATCCGGGGCCAACTTCCCTAGGGGCACGTGACCTGCCAGCTCTGTTGCGGAGGGACCTGCAACCAGGAGCCAACCTCTGCCCATGCCATCCTGGGAGCCTGTGCAAGCCATGCACCTGCACACCTGCACACTCCGTATCAAGGGGATAACAGCCAGCACACGCTGAGAAAAGAGATGGAAAGCATCCAAACCAAAAACCTCTCATGCCAAAAAAATATTAAACCCACACAAGCCACACAGGGACAATCCCACTTATAAATAGCCCTCCAAGTCTACAAGAGATAATTATTTCTCCTAAACTCACAGACTAAGAGAAATACAAGCAAAATGAAGAAGCATAGGAACCACTCTCAGTTTAAAAAACCAAGAAAATTCCTCTGAAAGAACAATCAATGAAACAGACCTCTTTGTCTAACAGACACCAAGTTCAAAAAGGAGGTAATGAGAATACTGAGGGAATTAAGAAAGGCTATTGACAGAAATTCAGATTACTGTTAAAGGAACTAGAAACTATAAGGATGAGCCAAGAAAAATTAGAAAATTCATTTGCCGAGATGAAAGCTGAGCTCAAGGCAATGAACAGCAGAATGAATAATGCAGAAGAAAGAATAAGTGACCTGGAAGATAGACTAATGGAAATTACCCTATCAAAACAGAAGAGAAAAAGCCAAATTAAAAAAAAAAAAAACTGAAAGCAATATGAGACCTATGGAATAATATAAAGTGGAAAAATCTATGCATAATAGTATCCCAGAAGGAGAAGAAAGAGAAAGGGGGAATGAAAACGTATTTTCAAAAATTATGGCTGAAAACTTCCCAAACCTAAAGAAGGAAACAGATATCCAGATACAGAAAGCACAGAGGGTCCCAAACAAGATGAACCCAAACAGACCTACACCAAGACATATTATAATAAAAATGGCAAAAGTCAAAGATAAAGAGAGGATTCTAAAGGCAGCAAGAGAAAAACAAAGATTTCTTTACAAGGGAACCCCCATAAGAATATCAGCTGATTTCTCTACAGAAACACTGCAGGCCAGAAAGGAGTGGCAAAATATACCCAAAGTCTTGAAAGAGAAAAATCTGCAACCTAGAATACTCTACCCAGCAAGATTATCATTTAGAATAAGAGCAGAAATAATTTCTCAGACCAGCAAAAATTAAGAGAATACAGCAATATGAATCCTATTCTAAAAGAAATATTGAAAGGTCATCTCTAAAGAAAAAAAGCAAGAAGAAACAGGAAGGAGGAAATCACAATTGGAAAATAAATCACTTAAATTAGCCAGTATACAAATCAAAAAGAAAATAAAAACCTATTTCTGAAAGCAATGATAAACATAAGGAACAGCAGAAGGATAAAGATGAAGATGTAAAAAGGGACATCAAAATCATAAAATGTGGGGAAGGTGAGTAAGAAAATGCAGATTCTTTTTCTTTTTTTAAGAATGTGTCTGAGTCTATATCATGATCAGTCTAAAGCAAGAGGATATAGAAAGGGGTTAACATAACTGAAAAACGGGGCAACAACAAATCAAAAACATACAATAGATTCACAAAAACATAAAAGAAGAGAACACAGGATAAAGTAAGAGGAAATCATCAAACTACAAACAAAAAAAAAAAAGAAAGAAAAAGAAAGGAACAAAGAACAAAGAACCAACTGGAAAACAAGGTTTGAAATGGCAATAAATACATATGTATCAATAATTACCTTAAATGTCAATGGACTAAACGCTCCAATCAAAAGACACAGAGTGGCAGACTGGATATAAAAAACAAGAGCCTACAATATGCTGCCTACAAGAGACCAACCTTAGGGCAAAGGACACACATAGATTAAAAGTGAGGGGATAGAAAAAGATATTTCATGCAAACAGAAATGACAAGAAAGAGCAGGAGTTGTAGTACTCATATCAAGAAAATAGAATTTAAAGCAAAGTCTATAAAGAAAGATAAAGAATGACACTATATAATGATAAAAGGATCAATACAAGAAAAGGATTTTACATCATCAACATATATGCACCTAATATAGGAGCACCCAAATACATAAAACACATACTAACAGACATAAAGGGAGAAATTGATAGGAATATAATAATATTGGAGACTTTAACACTCCACTCACATAAATGGACAGATCTTCCACACAGAGAATCAATAAGGCAACAGAGGTCCTAAATGATACAATAGAACAGGTAGACTTAGTTGATATTTTCAGGACACTACATCCAAAAAAACCCAGAATATACATTCTTTTTAAGCTCACACAGAACATTCTCTAGGATTGACCACACCCTAGGGCAAAAAATTAACCTCAACAAATTTAAGAGTATAGAAATTATTTCAAGCATCTTCAATGACCACAATGGCATGAAATTAGAAACCAACAACAGGAAAAGAAATGAGAAAAAAACGATTACATGGAGACTAAATAACATGCTACTAAGAAACCAATGGGTCAACACAGAAATCAAAAATGAAATTACAAAATACCTTGAGACAAATGACAATTAAAAATACAACCATACAAAATCTATGGGATGCATCAAAGGCAGTTCTTAGAGGGAAGTTCATAGCGATACAGGCTTTCATCAAAAAACAAGAAAATCTCAAGTAAACAACCTAACCTATCACCTAAAAGAATTAGAAAAAGAAGAAGAAAGTAAACCTGAAGTCAGCAGAAGGAAGGAAATAAATAAAATAGAGACTAAAAACATAGAAAAAAAATCAACAAAACCAAGAGCTGGTTCTTTGAAAGGGTAAACAAAATTGACAAACCTCTGGCCAGGCTCACCAAGAAGAAAAGAAAACCAAAAAAAAAAAAAAAGAGAAAGAAATAAAAAAGGAGAAATTTCAACTGACAGCAGAATTACAAAATACCATAAGAGAATACTAGAACAATTATATGCCAACAAATTTGACAACCTAGAAGAAATGGACAACTTTCTAGAAACATAGTATTGGAAGTCCTAGCCACAGCAATCAGACAAGAGAAAGAAATAAAAGGTATCCAAACTGGAAGGGAAGAGGTGAAACTGTCATTATATGCAGATGACATGATACAAAATATAGAAAACCCTAAGGACTCCACACAAAAGCTACTAGATCTAATAAATGAATTCAGCAAAGTAGCAGGATACAAGATTAACATTCAGAAATCAGTTGGATTCCTTTACACTAACAATGAAATATCAGAAAGGGAATGCAAAAAGACAATATCTTTTAAAATCATACCAAAAAAAAACACCTAGGAATAAACCCAACCAAGGAGGGGAAAGACTTATACGCTGAGAACTACAAAACATTAATAAAGGAAATAAAAGAGGATTAAAAGAAATGGAAAGATATTCCATGCTCTTGGATTGGAAGAATTAATACTGTTAAAATGGCAATACTACCCGAAGCTAGATTTAATGCAATCCCTATCAAATTACCCATGACATTTTTCACAGAACTAGAACAAATAATCCAAAACTTTATACGGAACCACAAAAGACCCAGAATTGCCAGAGCAATCCTGAGGGAAAAAAAAAAAAAAAAAGCAGGAGGCATAACTCTCCCAACCTTCAGATAATACTACAAACCTATAGTAATCAAAACAGTGTGGTACTGGAACAAAAACAGACATATGGATCAATGGAACAGAATACAGAGCCCAGAGATAAACCCACACACCTATGGTCAATTAATCTTCGACAAAGGAGGCAAGAATATAAAATGGGAAAAAGTCTCTTCAGCAAGTGGTGCTGGGAAAGTTGGACAGCTGCATGTAAATCAAGGAAGTTAGAACACACCCTCACACCATGCACAAAAATAAACTCAAAATGGCCTAAAGACTTAAACATAAGACATGTCACCACAAAACTCCTAGAAGAGAGCATAGGCAAAACATTCTCTGACATAAATCATACCAATGTTTTCTTAGGTCAGTCTCCCAAGGCAATAGAAATAAAAACAAAAATAAACAAATGGGACCTAACCAAATTTACAAGCTTTTGCACTGCAAAGGAAACCATAAAAATAAAAAAATGAAAAGACAACCTACGGAATGGGAGAAAACATTTGAAAATGATGCAACAGACAAGAGCTTAATCTCCAAAATATACAAACAGCTCATACAACTCAACAATGACAAAACAAACAACCCAATCGAAAAATGGGCAGAAGACCTTAATAGACATTTCTCCAAAGAAGACATACAGATAGCCAGGAGGCACATGAAAAGATGCTCAACATCAAAAATTATTAGAGAAATGCAAATCAAAACTACAATGAGGTATCACTCACACCAGTCATAGTGGCCATCATTAGAAAGTCTACAAATAACAAATGGAGAGGGTGTGAACAAAAGGGAACCTCCTACATTGTTGGTGGGAACGTAAGTTGGTACAGCCACTGTGGAAAACAGTATGGAGGTTCCTCAGAAAACTAAAAATAGAATTACCATATGATCAGCAATCCCACTCCTGGGAATATACCCGGACAAAACTATAATTCAAAAAGATACATGTACCCCTATGTTCATAGCAGTGCTGTTCACAATAGCCAAAATGTGGAAACAACCTAAATGTCCATTGACAGATGAATGGATAAAGAAGATATGGTACATATATACAATAAAATACTACTCAGCCATAAAAAAGAACAAAATAATGACTTTTTGCAGCAACATGGATGCAACTAGAGATTATCATACTAAGTGAAGTAAGTCAGAAAGAGGAAGACAAATACCATATGATATCACTTATATGTGGAACCTAAAATATGGCACAAATGAACCTACAAACAAGAAACAGATTCATAGACACAGAGAACAGACTTGTGGTTGCCAAGGGCGATGGGGGGAAGGGAGGGAAGGATTGGGAGTTTGGGGTTAGTAGATGCAAACTATTACATTTAGAATGGATAAACAACAAGGTCCTAATGTATAGCACAGGGAACTATATTCAATATCCTGTGATAAACCATAATGGAAAAGAATATAAAGAAGAATGTATGTGTATAACTGAGTCACTTTGCTGTACAGCAGAGATTGACACAATATTGTAAATCAACTATACTTCAATAAAAAAAATGTGATAAGTAAAAAAAAAAATCAGCAAATTTAGTTCTACATAATTACACTAAAGTGCAGTGACGTTGAATCATTAAAACTATTTCCCCTTTGACAAATGCAAATTCCACAGACTCCTAGACAATTTGAAACACCTCCATTGACAGTCATCAATTTCTGCAGGTCTCCACCAGTCAAGAGAAACTTGTGGAGATTTATTTTCTGTAGCTCGAATAATGAAAACAATAGCTTTTTTTTATGGTCTTAAAGAAAAAATTAAAATATTAAATATATTTTTATAACTGCATCTGCTCCCTTAACATTTTGATACCCTCATAAGTATACACTTTTGGGAACTAGAAGTGAAGTAAATGACCTTTCTTGTCCAAGAGAACCAGGTGGAAATCTCAGCTCTGTCATTTGCTGAATGATTTTAGGAAAGTAATTTAACGTCTCTGAACCTTAGTCTTTTTCTCTATAAAACGAGAATGCTACTTCTTTGATGGAACATGTGCTTGTCAACATTTGTTCCCCTTCCCAGACCCTGGGATGACAGTATTTCCAAAAATGCACTACTATGAAGTGAAACTGCCTTATTTTCAGAGTGACTGTTATGACTTTCTTTATTCCCTTCTTAATGACACACTCTGTATTACTATAATCATCTATGTACAATATTTTTTCTGCCCTCTTTTACTGCAAGTTTCTTGAGAAGAAGTACTCGTTTAATTACACCTGTATGTATATCCTGAACAGTACCCTCTGAGAGGCTGAATACACAAAGAGACAACAGCCAGACCACAAATGACAAGAGAACTCTGACCCACAAACTCTGCAACCAGCCCAAGAAGCCAAATCACAAGCTCTGCAGCAGTGAGCCTAGAACAGTAAGGACCTGGGCAATGAACAGTAGCTTCCCTAATTTTTGCCCTGCTTCCAACTCAGGACCAACCAGAGAAAGCTAAATATGGTCCCCAAGCCAATAAGATATACACCTCCAACTTCCCCATGCCAACAACCTGCAATCAGGGCCGATCTGAAGCCTTCTCTTTTTCAATATAAAGCTTTCCCACTCCCTTGCCTGCTTTTGAATATCTGCCAAATGCTAGTGATGGTGGCTGACTCCATAGCTATGCAAGCTCTGAATATCTTTTGTTCTCATTTGGGTGGTCTATATTTCCACACTTTTAAACATATACAATTATATGTAGTAGAATTCCAGAGAAAAATTTGGAGTAAATTCTTGTCCAAACAATGCCTTTTATAGAACCAAAATCCCTCTCCAGTTCTAACATTCTATGACTAATAGAGAGGTGTTGAGGTCAAATAAAACACTGATTTAGTAGATAGTTGAGCAACTGATCAGAAATAGATTATTCTTATGTGAAAGAATGATTTGCTCTGAATCTTTGGACAGTTGTTGGTTTAAATGTTTATACCTTAAAAGTTCTAAAAGACCAAAGTAAATCCCAACCACTCCAACCCCAGCAATGCTGTACTGCTCAGTTAAGAGCCATGGGTATAAACCTAAATGATTTCTTCCAGGAGACATTTATTCTTCTATTAAATACTTATCAATTAACTTTTTCAAAATTCTGCTTATGTACCCTTGAGGGTCACGCACACTAAGAATTCTCAAATGGAGGATCATTGGATTCAGGCCCTAGTGGGGAATCATCTTTCCTCAGTGCATTTGTGGAATGTCACAGGCTGGCTTCTCCTTTCTTCTTGCCAGCTCTGTCATTTGGATTAGTTTCATTTTGGGGAGTATAAACGTTCTTTACCCTGCTTTCTAAAGGGCCACGCTGTGTCCTTCCATTGGTGCTAGGTATTGACTGACATGGAAGACAATGAATATATCCAGCCTAGGAAATCTGTGCCTAGAAAGGGGGGAGTCATGTGAGACCAAATCTTATGTGATCTATAATTAGACCTCTCTAAAATTTGCATTATATGTGTAATTTTTAAACTTTTATTGTAGAAAAATTTAAATAGACACAGATAAACAGAATACATTGGGCCCCTATGTACTCATCACTCAGCTATAAAAACCATCAAGTTATTATGCCAACTTACTTTTTAAAAGGAATATAAATTCCTTCTACAAAAGGTATTATTTTAAGAAAACATATACTAATTTTTCAATTAGTGTGAATTTCTCACATAAAAAGTGACTGGGCTCATCTAGTAGGCTTTGGGTGCTAGCCTCCTGCCACTATGGGTACTTTTGGCACTAGATCTGACCTTTTTTCATGAGCAAAATAGTTCATATACTAAAAATTTGCACTGTACTTTTATATACGTTTTTTAATTTGCTCCTAATAACCATGTAATATAGATAATGTTATTACTATTAACATCTTTTTACAGATGACAGAATTAAGGGTCTAAAAATTAAAGTGATAGATTCAAGGTTACACAGTTGGTAAGACGTGAACACTCTAGTGAGCCCACTTGCAAAGCATGGCAATGGAGAATAATATTCCAAAAAACATACTGCCATCAAAAAAAGAACATCAATTTTCCTCTTAAAATACAATATAAATGTCCCTAGAACACAGTCTAGTCTCCTATTAGGGGAAATTTGAGGAAAAGACTTATACCACATTGAAAATTTTCCATTTGATTGCATACAGTACTAACAATCCTTTGAATTTCAACCAAGACTTTGAAATACTCTCACTTCAAGTTCTGCTTGTCTTCATGCATTCCCTGGGAATAGCTGCTAAGATTTATAGAATTTTTGAAACTATACAGAAACTATGTCATTCAGTCCATATGTCAGTGGTTGAACCAACTGTTTAATAATTCTCTCTAAATGCTTCACTAAAGTTGCTAGTATTATAGTTACTGTGAAATCTATAATGTAGAAATGTCAAATGCCTACACTGTACTCTGGGGTTTGTGACAGGAAAGGAGGTGAGGAATGACTTCCCAGAGGAGAGATCTTTTGGGTTGTGCTTTGAACACTGAGCACAAATCAGATAAACTGAGTGGAGGGATGTAAACAAAACTAAGGCAGTAAGAAAGCTTTGGATTAATTTGACTAGAACAGATAGTTTGTGGAGCAGGTATTTGTAAGAGAAAGTGAGAAAGTGTTATGCACAGGCCTGAGTAGAAGTAGGACAGGGGCAACAAAGAGGAAATAATCAGAGGAAAAAGAAAAGCTGCAATATAATTCAATCCTAAGGTTGTTATGGGGAAGCCAACAAAGACAAAAAGGACCTTGGGTAAGAAATCAAGGAATGGCTTTGGGAACCAGAGCCAGTGCTGCAAAGAATCAAAACAGCATGAGCTCCGAGCTGATCTCCCTCTGCTTTGTGGCTGCTTCCCACCAGCTGGGTGTTTTGTATCCACCTAGAGGGGTGGGATTAGGAGGGTGGGAGTGAGATGCAAGAGGGAGGGGATACGGGGATATATGTATATGTATAGCTGATTCATTTTGTTATGCAGTAGAAACTAACACACCATTGTCAAACAATTATACTCCAATAAAGATGTTAAAAAAAAAACAGCATGAGGTCAACCCAAGCAGAGGCTGGGTTAATACAACCACTTGTAAGAGCATTGTAAGATCTCTCTTGCAAAGGCTTTAAGAATTTTTACAGCAATGTACAGTGACATAAACATTTTCCATGATGACCCAGTTCAAACATGCATATTCCTATATACATATATAGATTTAATTGAAAAAAAAATAGTTTCATGAAACAATAGTTGCACTTAGTCTGGGTAGTGAAGTCTGGCATTTTCCATTATATCCCCATTATATTATAATAAAAACACTAGTTACAACCTTCTCAATTGCTTCCATACCTAATAGGACACAATTAACTAGAGTTTGTAAAATACTACTCTATTGGGTGCATTCCATGAGGAAATAAATGTAAGCAAGTAGTTCCAATCCTTAAGATCCACCCAAACAATTAAACAAACAACGAAAAAAACCTCATTTCATTTAAAGCCAAAGTTCTGGTCTCTAGAAAGAGACATCTAACCCAGCTCCTCAAATTTTTTGATCTCAGAACCCCTTCACGTTGTTAAAAGTTATTGGGAACCCTAAAGAGTTTCTGTTCAAATGGGTTATATCTATTAATATTTACCATTTTTGAAATCAAAAGTAAGCAATATAAATATACATATACACATTTCATTAAAATTATAATAAATCCATTACATGTTAACATAATTTTTATCACAAAATAACTATATTTCCCAAGTCATACTTAGTAAGAAGTGTCATTATTGTACAGTTTTGCAAATCTCTTCAATGTTTGGCTTAGGAGAAGACAGCTCGATTCTTATATCTATTGTGCATTCAATCTGTTGCAGTATGTTCTTTGGTTGAAAAGGAAGAGGTATTTTAATAGCTATTTCAGACAGCTGAGGATATTCCTCTTCGATACTACACTAAAACACTATAGGTTATCAATGGTTAGTTGAGCTGTAGAATCTGACACCTTATCAATGAACTTTTCATCCTCTATTAACATTAAAATCTATTGGTCTGTTTTTCACTTTGAATGAATCTTTTACCCAGGGATATTGTGCATTGGTCATCTGAAAACTGAGTCACTGAATTATGTAGATCTCTCAAATCCTGACACATTTCATTATATAAGAGCAAACATGACATTTGTTAATATCACCACCAATCTAATGATAAACGTCTTTAACTATTAGGAAGCTGCCAGGTCCACTATGACAATTACAAGTTTTCCGAAATTCTAACTTTTACTCCGAAGACAGAACTTTGTTATTGGCAATTAATACTGTCAGGTTTTTTTTCCTTGAAGTGACAGGATCATTTTGTTCAAACAAATAAATAAGTCTGCCAAACACCCATGTCTGAAACAACAGTTTCATCGTTCTTTCAACTAACAATGGTGTTCCATGCAAAGGAAGACTAGCTCTGCTTGCAACTCAAAGGATCGCATAGGACTTATCCTGGAGACAACCACTGCACTCTGGTGTGCAGTCCCGATCTCTAAAGGCTACCCTCCACCCTGTGATCAGAGTAGTGTGTTGTGAGTCAATCTAATTATTTTGCTCTCTTGTTGAAGATACTTTGGTGTTTCTTATTTGTCTTTAGGATAAAGTTCAAAGAGCTTGGCTTTGCATAAGAGGCCCTCCCCCATCCACAACACAATCCTCATCCCCTCGTTTCCTTCCCACATTGAAGTTTTGAGTCATTTCTCTCAAGAGAGCTGTCATGCCTCTGAGCCTTGGCCTGACCAGCCGACCTGGTAAAATTCAGCTTATCCTGCAAGATTCTACTCAGAGTCCATGGCTGTGAGTCACCTTCTCTCACACACCCTGCTCTCTGCATACCTCTAACATAGTCCTTATTGCCTGATATTGTATTTGTATTTTATTTATCTGTCTCTTCCTTTATACTGTCAACTTACGGGTAGAAACCATGTCTTGCACAGAAATGTTTTTACCTGGCACATACATATGTCCAAAATATTGATATACTTGTTGAATTAATGAGCAAGTGGGCCGGACATCCCCTGAGTTTCCTTATGTTTCCTGTTCATGGACAGAGCTGGTCTCAGACCTAGAAATACCTGGGCCTAGAGATAGAGGCAAAAAAAGAAAGTGGACCAAGCAAGAAAGGGGCTATTCATGGTACCACAGTAGCCAGTAATGAAGTTTGCCCATAGTTCAGGAAATAGGGAATGGAGGATTAGAGTAAAGGTAAATGTTAGGCACATTTTAAATAGATTAAGTAAGCCTGTTTCACACCACATTTTGGATTGTGAAGAAAGACTAGAGGCAAGGATTTTATACACATACTAAGGTCCCAGTAGAAGGCTTTGATCCCAGGAAAATGTGTTCCCATGAACACTGCTCTCTCAATTACCATTCCACTGTAGATGGTATTTCTTATTCCATTAAATACCCTTGCCGAGGCCCCTGTGTGTTTCTTGGGACTGTGAAGGATACCCAGAGAGCAGAACACTAGTAATTTGGACAGTTTATAGATGATATCAGG
This sequence comes from Pseudorca crassidens, assembly GCF_039906515.1. Lineage (NCBI taxonomy): Eukaryota > Metazoa > Chordata > Mammalia > Artiodactyla > Delphinidae > Pseudorca > Pseudorca crassidens. The sequence goes on from NC_090297.1 coordinate 155,594,104, forward strand.
AAAAGGGATTCAGTGACCAAATTGTGCAATATTGGTGGGAAAAAAAGTTTTAAACATATGTCTCCGATATAAGGCTTCCAGAGGTCTTACTCTTCTAACTTGCACCAAAGATTTCTAAAACAGGACTGTGGTATGCAGTACTTCCAAACAGTGGAGCTGTAGAACCTTATATTGTAGGGAGATTTCAGAGGCTAATGCTCAGTACAAGACACTTGGAAGGTATGTATGGGTCTAGGTTAAGGTAATGAAAGAACAACAACAAAAAGAGGAACAAAGAAAACAAGTCCATAAAAAGCAGCAACAATAAAACTGTCATTCGAAAATCTGTTTGGAAATAAACACTATAACTGATGCAGCCATACATAAAATGTAACCAACTAGTTTGACTTTCCAGCATAAAAATCGGGGTGGTGGGCTTCCCTGGTGGTGCAGTGGTTGAGAGTCCACCTGCCAATGCAGGGGACACGGGTTCGTGGCCCGGTCTGGGAAGATCCCACATGCCGTGGAGAGGCTGGGCCCGTGAGCCATGACCACTGAGCCTGCGCTCCGCAACCGGAGAGGCCACAACAGTGAGAGGCCCGGGTACCGCAAAAAAAAAAAAAAAAAAAAAAAAAAAAAGAATATGCCTCTTAATAAGAGCCAAAAGGTGCCTTCTACCACCAAGCTTTATAAAATCATTAGTTAGCAGATGGGGAGGCAGGTTTTGAGGACATCTGTTTTTCTCTTTAGATTTTTGTCTTATTACTACGGAAGGCAGAGGTGGGGGTGGGTAGGAGTAGCACTCAAAGGAAAACAAAATAATAAAAAGCTGTTCCATTAAAAGAGAAACACTAGGTGGGAACCAGTACTAATGCTTTAGAACCAATCTCAGCTTCCTGCAGTGAAGTGTCCCAAACTGTGGGAGCTAGACTGTGCCTAGTGGACAGGGCAGAGCCATGTGACCCCCAACTAAACCACCAATGGTCCCTGGGAGCTGACCTGATCATGTGGACATATGAAACACACTTCGGGCCCTCCTAGGGATGCTTGGGGAAAATTGATGGGAAACAGCAAGCAGCTGCAGATAGAGGCAAGAACCAGTGAAACTGGATTGCTACTGATCAACTGATTCTCTCTGTACCATCAGACTGGTAAGGCCTAAAGAAACTTGATTATATAAAGACGTGGGAGGTCTTCTTCAGAGACTAAAGCATTTGTCTTCTCCCAAGACATTAGGCAGAAAATGCTTCTTGGTATCTTAAATATTTTTGGCATTGTCTTGCCTTTTTGCTTCAGAACCACAACCTAGATATCAGCTGGGATTCTATGTCCTTGGAGTTTATGTAGAATTTCTTTGACCCTCCAATGAACAATATGAGGAAATCTTAAGCTGTCCTGAGATTTCTGCTAATACCTTTCCTGGCTCAGCTTTATCCAGACACAAGGTCATTATTCTGTGCCTGCATATAGTGAGCTCAAAATCAGCTCTTACATAGCTCTCCACAAGAATGCTACTCACTTCAATTCAAGGTTTTCTAGAATTCACTCAATATTTGAGGGGATAACAAGGAGAGGGCTACATCTCACTGCAATGTTCGAATTTCTCTAGGTCTCTGTCCTCCCTTCTCCCTCACCCAGATACTTCCGATGCACACACACATACACTGACTTCAGCCTCCCTTCCTCTGCAGAAAAGCCACGGGTTCCTCCTCTGCTCTCCTGCACATCAGCTTCCTCCCCCACACTCAGCCTTCAGTTTCTATTCCAAGTATGCTTTCCCAACAAAGCCAGTTCTCTATTTAAGAAAAGTTCTCATGCCGGCTGTTAAAAGGATAAAGCAATCTTCCTACTTTTCAGAATTAATTTAGACACATAGTAGGTGGGTTTAGAATGTAATAAGTACATACATATTTATTGCTCTGAGTAGGGAGGTCCTCTTCACTGTGACCTGGCATGGAAACAGCCTGAGCTGATGGAGAGTTTTACATTCCCCATCTAATTTATGGCATATATTAACTCCCCTTTACTACATAGATCTTATTCCCTCTTAGGAATGTGCATTTCAGACATTATCTCACAGCTGCCCTCTAACAAAGGAAAAATGCTCTTATTTCCAATGTGCAGAGGGAACAGAGGGAGATAGATGTAAGCTGTTTAAATAACTCCAGAACTGACCCTCAGGCAGCAGAGGGCAGAACCACAGCTGGGACCTGGAGTTTTGGAAAGCCCATTCAAGGGTCAGAAGACAACTCCATTCAAGAGACCTCCACAAAAAAAGTTTTCAAATTTTGCTCCTTCTCTCAAAATTGCTGAAATCTGAGGTTCTTCCCATTTGTACTTATTAAGGTAGTATGTATGGCATGAGGTTCAAACCACAGGCTCTAGAGCAATAATGCTTGGATAAAAACCACAGTTCTGCTATTCTCCATCTTCTGATCTTGGGAAAGTTAGTCAACATTTTAGTGCCTCAATCTCAGCATCTGAAAAATAGAATTGATAAATAATAGTATCCACCTCACAGAGCTGTTGTGAGGATTAAATGAGTTTACACCCTCCTACCCCCAGCCCCCACACACCTACTGCAGAGCTTAGGAAATTTTTTGGTACAGAAAAACACCACGTAAGTGTTGGCTATAATTGCGTCTTCTCTTCAAATTGCTCATTCTTTATTTAGCAACCCTGAGTTGATATTTTTTTTGTCTTGGTGACAGCATTATCTAAATACAGAAACCAACCTTGAAGAATCCTAAGCATATGATTAAGTTCAACATATTACCATTCTATTGTTCACTTCCCTCCTTTCTTTTTTTCTTTTCTTCCTTTCTTTCTTTTTCTTTCTTTCCTCCCTTACTTCCTTCTTTATTTCCTTCCTTCCTTCCTTCCCTCCAGAAATATTTCCTGAGTGCCTACTATGTGTACTATGGTACAGTATTAAATTAGGTACAGTAGTAAAGATCAGTTAGAAGTTTCTTTTGACCTAGGATCTTATGGTCTAAGGTGGATATGCACATAAATGTATAAATTTCAATGTCAAAGTAATATTATTGGGGGAAACCAGATGAAGGATCTACCTTAAGCTATCAGAAGAGCCTCCCTGAGGAGGTGACACTATATTGGAATCTTTGAAGGATAATTAGGGATTTATCAAATAAAGAATATTTGTAATATTTGGGAAACATCTTTTCAAAATACATAAAATTTTTTAAACTTACATGTGACAGTTATAAAAAAATGACCATATACTAGATCATAAAGTATGTCTCAACATATTTCAAGGACTGAATCATACAGAGAGTACAATTCTATTAAGCTAGAAAAAAAAATAAATTTCCATACTACTTTATCAATTAAAATTAAAATAGAGGTAAATATTTAAACAGGGTAGACTATAAACAGTGGTACTAACATGTATCTAGGTGTATATACTTAGATGTAAAAACATAGTTTTAGAGATTGTTCTCTGCAAAAAGTTTAACATATTTCATAAATATAGAAGGATAAACAAATTTTAACTGAAAATAACAAAACTGAAGTTTCAAAAATGTAGCTAAATAGAGTTAAAGGGGAAATATAGAGAGATATGTTACATAAAAGTTCAGAAAAGATTTCACTATATCAAAAAGTTTAAACTATAGAATATATGTATATATGTAAGTATACATGAATGATCAACAGCTCTACAAAATATTTCAAAATTATTTTGCAGGGCTTCCCTGGTGGCGCAGTGGTTGGGAGTCCGCTTGCCGATGCAGGGGACACGGGTTCGTGCCCCGGTCCGGGAGGATCCCACATGCCGCGGAGCGGCTGGGCCCGTGAGCCATGGCCGCTGAGCCTGCGCGTCCGGAGCCTGTGCTCTGCAACGGGAGAGGCCACAACAGTGAGAAGCCCGCGTACCGCAAAAATAAAAAAAAAATAAAAAAAATTGGGGGTGTACCAAGATGTAGGGGGAATGACTCTTACACAGTCAACCTAAGTTCATCTCAGATCTCTTATATTATTAAAACTGTTTTTCAAGTAATTACTTTTATATCAAATTAATGATGTAACTGAATTTCTTCCGGGTATTTTAGAATTGCAAGCTTTTGATTAGTATAATCACTGATCCATCTCTTTGAATCTAGGGCAAGAATATAAGTCAGAAAGTTGCTATCACTGCTCAGCAAACAGTCTTCAAATTGTCAGTGTTACTATAGACTATAGATGGAGCTATTACTTCTATTGAGAATGAGCATTGTTTGGCTGACTTTCAAAAGGAGAAAAAAAACAGGTTAAGGTTACAATTTTTCTAGCCCAGCAAGCACTCACTTGGTAACCACTTCTTTGTAAAATAATCCAAAATAATACACTTCACCAGATGTTCCTTTAATTTTCCAGGGATTAATTTGAGAATTAATTACCCATTTTAAGTGATTAACAATGACAAAGAAAATAAAAAGAACTAAGCTCTGTACTTATGCTTTTAATTGTACTATGGACCATTGTTCATTCTCATTTTTAAAAACTAGAATCATTTTGACACACAAAAAAAGTCCGGGAATGAATCTCCTGTCTGCTCGGCAACATTTGAGCAAGTAATTACTTCTATAAATCCTGCAGGAAGCTTTCAAGTATTCATGTCTATTAATAAGAAGGGAGACAATAAGAAGAAGGCAAAGATGAAATCAGTAATGACTTCATGCCAAAAAATACATATTTCTTAGTCAGTAAGTCTAAAATCTTTTTCCTAACTATGCCGAATTGCTAACAACAAACAGTTATAAACATTCTCTGCTAAAGCAAGAGAGATCCTAAATTTGCAAGCCACTTAACTTTCTTGAATATCATTTCCTTTCCTGAACCATTAAGGGTTTGGATTGAGTGTTTTTGCTTTTTAATATTCCTTTCAGATGTAAGCTAAATATGACAACTCCTTACTCTGTCCCATTCATCTTTGGAGATAAGTGTTAATAGCAATTAAATGCAAATTAATAGGAAAAAAGATTTAATTACAAAGTGAAAGAAAACAAGAGGCCAGCATAATTCTGCTCTGAAAGGAGAGGTGGTGGTAACATGATATTGATGGCAGCAATTTAGGAAATAATATTAACTGAATTAATGCCAGTCTGAAGAATGATGTGTTTATGCCGATGACATGATTCACTTTTTTAAAAAAATTAAGCAATATATGTTTTTCTCCTTTAGACTTTACTCTCTGTACCTTATAAATAAAAACACCTTTCCAGAGTCACGCATGAATCATACTCATTCTTGAATTAAACTAAACACTCAGCACACAGGGAAAGAAACCAAATGTTTATTTGGAAAAGTAAAGGAATTTGCATCTCTGCTCATTCGCAAGAATCTAATCACCAAAATAAAGACATTATCTCACTCTTTCTAAAATAGAAGTTCTCAAACTTGAGCCTGCATCAGAATCAAAGTGAAGGCTTACAGAGATTTCTGGGTCCCACCCCCAGAGTTTATTAGTCAGTAGATCTGAAGTAGGGCCTGAAATTTTGCATTTTTAACATTTTTCCTGGATAAGCTGGCTGGTGTTCATGATATTGGGACCACTGTTCAGAATTATTGTTCTAGAAGATGGGTTAAAGTTGGTGAGAGTGAGGAAGAGACTGTCTCTTTAGACATATGTGTGGGAATTGGGCAAAGAATAGGAATATATTTTAAAAGAAAAAAAGACACCTAAACTGTTAAGGATCTACCAGAATTTCCCTCATAACATCACCGATCTCATTTTTCTGTATCTTACTTATGATTCCAAATCTAAGCAGTACAAATGTGCAAGCTAGAGCTGATTAAACCCAACATCCAATGCTACTTCACTGATGTTTTTTCTTTTAAAGAAACAAAAAACTTTGGCTTCTTTGCTAGCTATCCCATAATAAAATGCAGAAGAAATATTTGTTAACCAAGCAGAGAATGAAGGACATTTGTTTTCACTTGTCTGGCTCATTAAACCAGCTTGAAACACATTACATACCCTGTTAATAGATGATGCTTTAAAATACAGCAAACTAAATGCATCAGCAGCATCCATCCTAACTGGAAAATGTGATGTATTAGGTTTAATAAAAGGAAAGAAAGAAGTGGCAGTCTATTAGTGATGGACCTCTTGAAGGACTGTCAGTATTCACAAGCTAGGGATTCTGCTCCTTTTTTCACTAATAAGAAACTCCCATGAATACAATGTAAACCTTTTTGAAAGCCTGAAGACAATGGAAAATATTCTACTTGTTATGTGTCATACACAAAAATAATTAAAAAGTAGGATAATTTGGGGGCACTAATATTTTTCAGACAGAAATCCATAAATATTTTGTTACAATATCACAAGGACTTCGTTGAATGGTTCCCGCATCTCCACAGGTAGAGTGAAGCCCAGAGAAGTGTTCATTATGTATCTGTTCAATAATCGTTTATGGAAAACACAGGGTCAAGTCTGTGTTTTGGGTAGGGAAAAAGATCCCTGTCTTCATTAATTTTGACAGCCTATCAGCTATGAACAAAAATACAACACCTAGCAAAGAGAAAAGTCTCAAGCAATGTTATTTTTAATCAAAGTAAAAAATAATCAAGCAACTAAATAATAAGTATAACTGTCATGAGTATAGGACTATGGGATCCATTGGCACAAATTTATATGAGATACTTGCATTTCCTGGGGGGGGGTACATTAGCTCAAAATTTTACAGAATACAAGGAATCTCAAAGTTAAAAATCAGATTTATTTTTAAAATTTTTCAATAACAAAACTTACAAGAATGGATTTTCTATTTAAAAAGGGCTCTGAAAAATGTAAGTGAAACACTGTAAATGCATCGTAATACACTGCAGAAATGTAATAGATTGTAAAAATTGTAATACAGAGGAGGAGTGGTCAAGATGGTGGAGTAGGGAGACACTGAGCTCACCTCCTCCCACAGGCCCACCAAAATTGCAACTACTTACACAGCAACTATTGATAAGCACAACATGAAGATTAACAGAACAGAATTGCCACAATGAAAGGTGCAATGAAGGAAGCACAATAGGATAGGTAGGAGGGGTGAAGATACAGTATAGTCAAGACTCAGACACCATGAATAGGCAACCCACAAACAGGAGGATAATCACAATTGCAGAGGTTCTCCCCAAGGAGTGAGGAGTCCAAGCCCCATGTCAAGATCTACAGCCCGGGGTCCTGCACCAAGAAGACAAGCCACCAGAATATCCAGCTCTGAAGGCCAGTGGGGCTTGCACACAGGAGAATGGGAGGGTTACAGGAAACAGATTGCTCTAAAAGGATGCACACAAAAATCACAGATACGTTGAATCCAGCACAGAGGCAGTAAATTAAAAGGAGCCTCTGTCAGACCCATGTAAGGCTCTTAGAGGGCCTCCTTGAGAGGCAGGAGGCAACTGGGAATCCCCCTGAGGATATAGGTGCTGGTAGCAGCCATTTGGGGAGCTCCTTCTACCACAAGGACACAGGTGCTAGCAAGCACCATTAGGAGTCCTCCCACTAATCTATTAGTGCCAGGGGGGTTACCCACCCACCAGTGGGCCAGCATCAGCTCCATGATCCCTCAGGCCATGCAGCCAGCTGCCCCAGGACCAGCCTCTTCCACTAGCAGGACAGCAACAGACCTGGCCCCCAGGCTCTGCATCCAACTGCCCTGGGACCTGGACCTGCCCACCAGCAGGTCAGCACCAGCCCTGGGCCCCTGCATGCACTGCATCCAGCCACCCCAGGATCCAAACTCACCCACCAGCAGGCTAACAGCCACCACTAGAGGCAGGGGTTGGCAGCCAACCAGGCTGGGGGCAAGCACCACCTACTAGTGTGCACAAAGTAGTTCACCATGCCACAGCAGAAGGGCTCACACACTCACATATTGGGCAACCCTAGAGCATATAGCTCTGGTGACCAGAGGACAGTGTGCTGCTGAGCCCTATAGGAGGCTTCCTATGTAAGGCCACTTCTCCAAGTACAGGAAATGTAACCATCCTATATAATACATAGAAACAGTCACAGAGAATTAGGCAAAACGAGGAGACAGGGGAATACATTCCAAATAAAGAGGACAAAACTTCAGAGGAAAAACTAAACAAAGTGGAGATAAGGAATCTACCCAATAAAGAGTTCAAATGATGATCATAAAGATGCTCAACGAACTTGAGAGAAGAATACATGAAAACAGTGAAGTTAACAAACAGCTAGAAAATATAAAGAAGAAAAAAGGAGCTGAAGAATAAAATAATTGAAATAAAAAAGTCATTATAAGGAATGAACAGTGGATTAGATGATACAGAAGAATGAATCAGTGAACTGAAAAACAGAGTAGCGGAAATAGTCCAAACTGAAGGGAATAAAAGTAAAAACAATATTAAAAAATTAGGATAGTTTAAGAGGCCTCTGGAACAACATGAAGTGTACTACATTTGCACTATAAGTGTCCCATAAGGAGAAGAAATAGAGAAAGGGGCAGGGAACTTATTTGAAGAAATAATAGCTGAAAACGTCCCTAACCTGGGAAAGGAAATAGGCATCCAGATACAGGAAGCACAGGGTCTGGAACAACACAAAGAGTTCCACTTCAAGACACATTATAAGTAAAATGTAAGAAATAAAGGATAAAGACAGAATTTTAAAAGCAGCAAGAGAAAAGTAACTAGTTACATACATAGGAACTCGCATAAGACCATCAGCTGACTTTCCTGCAGAAACTTTGCAGGTCAAGAAGGGAGTGGCACAATATATTCAAGGGGAAGAAAGAAAAAAATCTACAACCAAGAATACTTTACTTGGAAGGCTACTATTCAGATTTGAAGGAGAGATAAAGACTTTTACAGGCAAGCAAAAGCTACAAGAGTAAAAGGACTACTAAACTGGCTCTATAAGAAATCTTAAAGGGACTTTTCTAAGAGGAAAAGAAAAGACAACTACTAGAAATGTGAAAATTATGAAAGGAAAGATCTCATTGGTAAAGGCAAACATTCAGTAAAGGTAGGAGATGTACCATTTGTAAAGCTAGTAGAAAGGTTAAAAGACAAAAGTACTAAAATCATCTATATCAACAATAAGTTGCTAAGAGATACATGAAAAAAAGACATGTAAAAGATGATGTCAAAACCACTGAATGGCAGGGGTGTGATGGGGGGAAGTACAGGGTTGTTAGAATGCATTTGAACTTAAGTGATAAGCAATGTAAAAATGTATGTTTTTTAATATACTCCTGTCATAAATGCAAAAAATATGTATAATAGATACAGCACAAAAAAGAGAAAGAAGGGACTTCCCTGGTGGTTCAGTGGTTAAGACCCCACGCTTCCACTGCAGGGGCTGTGGGTTAGACCCCTGGTTGGGGAAACTAAGAACCCGCATGCCGCGAGGCTTGGCTTAAAAAAAAAAAGATATCAAAACATTACACTAAAGATAAAGTCATCAAATCAAAATGGAAGAGAACAAAAGAAGAAGAGAAGAAAAAAAAGAACTACAAAAACAATTAAGAAAATGGCAATAAGTGCAAACCTATTGGTAATTACTTAAATGTAAATGGACTAAATGCTCCAATAGAAAAGAGACAGGGTGGCTGACTGGATTAAAAACAAGACCCATACATATGCTGCCTACATTTCAGATCTAATGACACACACAGAGAAAAAGTGAAGGGATAGAAAAAGGTATTCCATGCAAATGGAAAGAAAAAGAAAGCTGGGTTAGCAATACATATATCAGAGAAAACAAACTTTAAAACAAAGACTGTAACAATAGACAAAGAAGGACATTACATAATGATAAAGGGATCAATCCAAGAAGACATAAAACTGTAAATATATATGCACCTACCACAGGAGCACCTAAATACATAAAGCAAATATTAACAGGCAAAAAGGGAGAAATTTACAGTAATAAAATAATAGTAGAGGATCTTAACACCCCCTGCTTACATCAATGGACAGTTTACCCAGACAGAAAAATCAATAAAGAAACACTGGCCTTAAATGACACCTTAGATGAGACAGAGTTAATAGAAAAATAAAGAATATTTCATCCAAAAGCAGAATACACATTGTTTTCAAGTACATATGGAACATTCTTCAGGAGAGATCACATGTTAGGCCATAAAACAATTCTCAATAAATTTAAGAAGGTTGAAATCATATCAAGCACCTTTTCTGAACACAATGATGTGAAAGTAAAAATCAACTACAAGAAAAAAAATGTGAAAAACAATAATATGCTACTAAACAAAACATGGGTCATTGGAGATATCAAAGAGGAAATTAAAAATACCTGAAGACTGTGAAAATGAAAACACGATGATCCAAAATCTATGGGATGCACCAAAAGCAGTTCTAGGAGTGAAGTTGATACTGATACAAGTCTACCACACGAAATAAGAAAAATCTCAAATAAACCATCTAACTTGTACCTAAAGGAACTAGAAAAAGAACCACCAAAACTCAAAGTCAGTAGAAGAAAAGGAACAGTAATTGTCAGAGGAGAAATAAATAAAATAGTCCAAAAAATAATAAAAAAGAACAATGAAAATAAGAATTGGTTCCTTGAAAAGATAAACAAAATTGATTAATATTTAGCTAGATTTATCAAAAAAAAAAAAAGAGAAAGAGAGAGAGAGAGTGTCCAGATAAAACCAGAAGTGAAAGAGGACACAACTGACATCACAGAAATACACTGAATCATAAATGATTACTATGAACAATGACATGTACATAAAATGGACAACCTAGAAAAAAATGGATTATTTCCTAGAAATGTACAATCTCTCAACATTGAACCAGGAAGGAACAGAATATATGAACAGATCTACAACAAATAATGAAAGTTAATCAGTCATTAAAAAACTCCCAAAAAACAAACGTCTTGGACCATATGGCTTCATAGGTAAATTCAACTAAATATTTAAAGAAAAGTTAACACTTATCCTTCTCAAGGAATTCCAAAAAATTGCAGAGGAGGGAACACTTCCAAACTCATTTCATGAGGCTAGCCATCGTCCTGATAACAGCATCAGACAAAGTTACCACAAACAAGAAAATTATAGGTCAATATTACTAGTGAACATAGCTGCAAAATCCTCACCAAAATTTTAATAAACTTAATTCAACAATACATTAAAAGGATTATACATCATGATCAAGTGGATTTATCCTGGGGATACAAGGATGGTTAAAACCCTTCAATCAATCACTGTGACACATGATATTAACAAATTGAATAAAACTCATATGATCATCTCAATACAGAAAAAGTTTTTGACAAAATTCCACATCCATTTACGATAAAAAAAAAAAGCTATCACAGTCACTGTTTGCAGATGACATGATACTATACATAGAGAATCCTAAAAATGCCACCAGAAAACTACAAGCGCTAATCAATGAATTTGGTAAAGTTGAAGGATACAAAATTAATGCACAGAAACCTCTTGCATTCCTATATGCTAATGATGAAAAATCTGAAAGAGAAACTAAGGAAACACACCCATTTACCACAGCAACAAAAAGAATAAAATACCTAGGAATAAACCTACTTAGGGAGACAAAAGACCTGTATGCAGAAAACTATAAGACACTGATGAAAGAAATTCAAGATGATACCAACAGATGGAGAGATATACCATGTTCTTGGATTGGAAGAATCAATATTGTGAAAATGAATATACTATCCAAAGCAATCTACAGATTCAATGCAATCCCTATCAAATTACCAACGGCATTTTTTACGGAACTAGAACAAACAATCTTAAAATTTGTATGGAGACACAAAAGACCACAAATAGCCAAAACAGTCTTGAGGTAAAAAAATGGAGCTGGAGAAATCAGACTCCCCGACTTCAGACTATTTTACAAAGCTACAGTAATCAAGACAATATGGTACTGGCACAAAAACAGAACCATAGATCAATGGAACAAGACAGAAAGCCCAGAGATAAACCCACGCACCTATGGTCAACGAATCTATGACAAAGGAGGCAAGGATATACAATGGAGAAAAGACAGTCTCTTCAATAAGTGGTGCTGGGAAAACTGGACAACTACATGTAAAAGAATGAAATTAGAGCACTCCCTAACACCATACACAAAAATAAACTCAAAATGGATTTGAGACCTAAATGCATGACAGGACACTATAAAACTCTTAAGAGGAAAACATAGGAAGAACACTCTTTGACATAAATCACAGCAAGATCTTTTTTGATCCACCTTCTAGAGTAATGGAAACAAAAACAAAAATAAACAAATGGGACCTAATGAAACTTAAAAGCTTTTGCACAGCAAAGGAAACCATAAACAAGATGAACAGACAATCCTCAGAATGGGAAAAAATATTTGCAAACAAATCAACAGACAAAGGATTAATCTCCAAAATATATGAACAGCTCATGCAGCTCAATATTATAGAAACAAACAACCCAATCCAAAAATGGGCAGAAGACCTAAATAGACATTTCTCCAAAGAAGACATACAGATGGCCAGGAAGCACACAAAAAGCTGCTCAACATCACTAATTATTAGAGAAATGCAAATCAAAACTACAATGAGGTATCACCTCACACCAGTTAGAATGGGCATCATCAGAAAATCTACAAACAACAAATGCTGGAGAGGGTGTGGAGAAAGGGAACCTTCTTGTACTGTTGGTGGGAATATAAATTGATACAGCCACTATGGAGAACAGTATGAGGGTTCCTTTAAAAACTAAATATAGAATTACCATATGATCCAGCAATCCCACTACTGGGCATATACCCAGAGAAAACCATAATTCAAAAAGACACATGCACCCCAATGTTCACTGCAGCACTATTTACAATAGCCAGGTCATGGAAGCAACCTAAATGCCCATTGACAGATGAATGGATAAAGAAGATATGGTACATATATACAATGGAATATTACTCAGCCATAAAAAGGAACGAAATTGAGTCATTTGTTGAGACGTGGATGGATCTAGAAACTGTCATACGGAGTGAAGTAAGTCAGAAAGAGAAAAACAAATACAGTATATTAACGCATGTATGTGGAACCTAGAAAAATGGTACAGATGAACCAGTTTGCAGGGCAGAAGTTGAGACACAGATGTCGAGAACAAACGTACGGACACCAAGTGGGGATAGCTATGGTGGGGGGTGGGATGGTGGTCTGCCTAATTGGGCAATTGGGATTGACATGTATACACTGATGTGTATAAAACTGATAACTAATAAGAACCTGCTGTATAAAAAAATAAATAAAATTAAATTTAAAAAAATAGCTATCAAAACAAAGTGGGTACAGAGGGAACCTACCTCAACATATGAAAAACATATATGACAAACCTATAGCTAGCATAATATTCAACAGGGAAACTCTGAAACCACTTGTTCTAAGATCAAGGACAAGAAAAGAATGCCCATTCTCGACAATTTTTACTCATCATAGTACTAGACATCCTAGCCACAGCAATCAGACAAGAAAAAAAAAAATACATGGAAGCCAAATTGGAAAGGAACAACTGAAACTGTCACTGTTTGCAGGTGACCTGATACCATATATAGAAAGGCCTAAAGAAGCCACAAAACTAAAACTATTAGAAACAATAAATGAATTCAATAAGTTACAGATACAAAATTAATATACAGAAATCTGTATACTAAAAGTAAACTATCAGAAAGAGAAATTAAAAAAACAATCCGATTTACCTTTGCAGCAAAAATAATAGAAATAAATTTAATCAAGGAGATAAAAGTCCTGTACTTGGTAAACTATAAGACATTTATGAAAGAAACAGATGTCACAAGAAAATGGAAAAATATGCCTTGCTAATGGATTATAAGAATTAATAGCGTACAATGACTATATTCAACAAGGCAATCTACAGAATCATTGCAATTCCTATCAAAATACCAATCGTATTTTTCACAGGACTAGAACAACTAAGTCTAAAATTTGTTTGGAGACAAAAGAGGCCCCACACATCCAAAACAATCTTGAGGAAGAAAAACAATGCTTTAGGCATCATGCTCCCTGACTCCAAACTATACTACAAAGCTACAGTAATCCATATATTACTCACAAAACAGTAAAACCAGTAAACCAGTAAAAACAGTAAAACCAGTAAAACCAGTACTTTATTACAGTAAAAACAGTAAAAACAGTAAAAACCAGTACTTTATTACAGTAAAACCATATATTACTCACAAAAACAGACACAAAGATCAATGGAACAGAATAGAAAACCCAGAAATAAACCCATGATTATATGGTCAATTAATCTATGATAAAGGAGACAAGAATATACAATGGGGAAAAAACATCCTCTTCAATAATTTGTGCTAGGAAAACTGGACACCTACATGCAAAAGAATCAAGCTGAACTATACTTTCTCAAACCATATCCAAAAGTAAACTCAGAATGGATTGCAGCCTTAAATGTAAGACCTGAAACCATAAAACTTCTAGAGGAAAACACAGGCAGTATGCTCTTTGGCATCAGTCTTAGCAATGTTTATTTGAATATGTCTCCACAGGCAAAGGCAAACCAAAGCATAATAAACAAATGGGATTGCATAAACTAAAAAGGGTTTGTACAGTAAAGGAAACTATCAGCTAAACTAAAGACAGCTTATGGAATAAGATGTTTGCAAATGACATACTCAAAAAGGGGTTAATATCTAAAATATACAAAGAACTCATACTACTCAAATTTTTTTTGGTAAATCTGATTAAAAAATGGGCAGAAGACTTGAAAAGACATTTTTCTAGAGAAGACAGATGGCCAACAGGAACATGAAATGATGCTAAACATCACTAGTTATCAGGGAAATGCAAATCAAAACAACAATGAGATTTTACCTCATACCTGTGAGAATGCCTGCTAATAAAAAGATAACAAACAAAAAGTGTTGGCAAGTATGTGGAGAAAAGGGAACACTTGGGCAGTATTGGTAGGATTGTAAGTTAGTCCTGCCACTATGGAAAACAGTATGGAGTTTCCCCCCAAAATTAAGAATAGAACGACCATATGATCCAGAATTCCACTTCCGGGTATTTTTTTGAAGAAAACAAAAACACTCATTCAAAAAGATACACACACCCACATGTTCATTGCAGTGTTATTTGTAACAGCAAATATATGGAAGCAACCTAAGTGTCCATCGATGGATAAATGGATAGAGAAGATGTAGTGTGTGTGTGTGTGTGTGTGTGTGTGTGTGTGTGTGTGTGTGTGTATATATATATATATATATATATATATATATATATATATACTCAGCCATGAAAAAGAATGAAATCTTACCTTTGTGACAAAAATGGGTGGACCTAGAGGGTATTATGTTAAGTGAAATAAGTCTAACAAAGAAAGACAAATACTGTATGATTTCACCTATATGGGGAATCTAAAAAAAATAAACAAATATTGATGTAACAAAAGGGAAACAGACTTATAAACACACATAACAAAATAATGGTTGTCATAAGGGAGGTAAGTCAGGGAATGAGTGACAAGGGTAAGGGAGATTAAGAGGCATAAACTTTCAGTTATAAAATAAATAAGTCACAGTATGTAATATACAGCATATGGAATATAGTCAATAATTTTATAATAACAGCATGATGGCAGATGGTAACTACACTTACCATGGTGATCATTTTGTAATGTATAAAAGTATCAAATTACTATGTTGTACACCTGAAACTAATATAATATTGTAAATCAATTATACTTCAATAAAACAATGGTAATACAAATGGAAATACTGTTTATTTACATTGGTAAAGTGAAGGAATACAGTTATGAAAGTAATTATAAAAGAAAAAAGAAAAAAGAAAACCCCTTTTTATATAAAACTAAATAGAAATAAATGAGATTAAGTATATTTCAAATTGATAACCACACAGAATAAAATTATTTCAGATAACATTTGTAATTAGCTGTCCAGTTTTAGTGATATATGAGTTTAAGAGCAAAAAAAAAAGTCTGAAAACATATCCTATATTTTATTAGTGTGTTTACTGTTTGTAGTAGTGTTGGTATTCTAGTTTTGAGACTGTTTGGTGCATTTTATTGTACAATAGAGAAAATAAGTAGATGTATTGATGATATTAGGAACCATGATGTTTACTTTAAGGGAGAAGAGATACAAATATAAAAGAAAAGTAGAAGTAGAACATCTTTTCATGTGCCTATTGGCCATCTTTTCTTCACCAAGAAGAAAAGAGAGAGGATCCAAATAAACAAAATAAGAAATGAAAGAGGAAAAATAACAACCAGTACCACAGAAATACAAAAAACCCATAAAAGAAAACTGTGAACAATTCTATGCTAACAAATTTGACAACCTAGAAGAAATGGACAAGTTTCTCAAAACATACACTCTGTCAAAACTGAATCAAGAAGAAAGAGATAATTTGAACAGACTGATCACTAGATGTGAAATGGAATCTGTAATTTAAAAACTCCCTACAAACAAAAGTCCAGGACCAGATGGCTTCACAGGCGAATTATACCTAACATATAAAGAATTATACTGATCCTTCTCAAAATCTTCCAAAAAACTGAAGAGGAGGGAACACTCCCAAGACATTCTATGAAGCCTTCATCAACCTGATACCAAAACCAGACAAAGACACCACCAGAAAATTACAGGCCAATAGCTTTGATGAATACGAATGTAAAATGTCTCAACAAAATATTAGCAAACCAAATCCAGCAACACATAAAAAAGATCATACACCATGACCAAGTGGGGTTCATCCCAGGTTCACAAGGATGGTTCAACATGCACAAATCAATCAATGTGATACACCACAGCAACAAAAGAAAAGACAAAAAACATATGATCATCTCAATAGATGCAGAAAAAGCATTTAACAAAATTCAACATCAATTCATGATAAAAACTCTTACCAAAGTGGGTATAAAGGGAAAACATCTCTACATAATAAAAGCTATTTATTACAAACCTACAGCCAACATAATACTCAATGGCGAAAATCTGAAAGCCTTCCTGCTAAAGTCTGGAATAAAACAAGGATGCCCACTCTCACCACTTCTATTCAACATAGTATTGGAAGCGCTAGCCACAGCAATCAGACAAGAAAAAGAAATAAAAGGTATCCAAATTGGAAGGGAAGAGGTAAAACTGTCATTATATGAAGATGACATGATATTATACAGAAAATTGTAAAGACTCTACACAAAAACTACTAGAACTGATAAAAGAATTCAGCAAGGCAGCAGGATACAAGATTAACATAGAGAAATTGGTTGCATTTCTTTACAGTAGCAATAAAATCTCAGAAAGGGAAAGTAAAAAAAAAAAAATCCCATTTAAAATCACATCATAAAAAATAAAACACTTAAGAATAAACCTGGTCAAGGAAGTGAAAGACATACACATTGAGAACTATAAAACACTGATAAAGGACACTAAAGATGATTTAAAGATATGAAAATATATCCCATGCTCTTAGATAGGAAGAATTAATATTGTTAAAATGGCCATACTACCCAAAGCAATCTACAGATTTAATGTGATCCCCATCTAATTACCCATGACATTTTTCACAGAAACAGGGCAAATAATCCTAAAATGTACATGGAACCATAAATGACCCAGAATTGCCACAGAAATCCTGAGAGAAAAGGACAAAGCTGGAATCATAACTCTCCCACACTTCAGACAATACTACAAAGCTACAGTAATCAAAACAGCATGGTATTGGCACAAACACAGATATATGGATCAATGGAACAGAATAGAGAGCCCCAAAATAAAGCCACACACATGTTCAATTAATCAATGACAAAGAAGGTAAGAATATACAATAGAGAAAAGACAGTATCTTTGGCAAGTGGTGTTGGGAAAGCTGGACAGTTGCATGTAAATCAATAAAGTTAGAACACTCCCTCACACCATATGCAAAACTACTGTAAACTCAAAATGGGTTAAAGACTTAAATATAAAATGGACACCATAAAACTCCTAGAAGAGGATATTCTCTGACATAAATCATAGCAATGTTTTCTTAGGTCAGTCTCCAAAGGCAAAAGAAATAAAAGCAAAAATAAACAAATGGGACCTAATCAAAAGCTTAAAAGCTTTTGTACAGTAAACGAAACCATAAACAAAATGAAAAGACAACTTACAGAATGGGAGGAAATATTTGCAAATGATGCAACCAACAGGGCTTAATTTCCAAAATACACAAACAGCTCATGTAACTCAATAATACAAAACACAAACAAGCCAATCAAAAAACGAACAGAAGCCCTAAAAAGACATTTCTCCAAAGAACATACAGATGGCCAATAGGAACATGAAAAGCTGCTCGACATCACCAACTATTAGAGAAATATAAATCAAAATCACAATGAGGTACCACCTCACACTGGTCAGGAAGGCCATAATAAAAAAGTCTACAAATAATTAATGTTTGAGAGGGTGTGGAGAAAAGGGAACACTCCTACACTATTGGTGGGAATGTAAGTTGCTGCAGCCACTATGGAAAACAGTATGGACATTCTGCAAAAAACTAAAAGTAGAGTTGCCATATGATCCAGCAATCGCACTCCTGGGTATATATCCAGAGAAACCCATAGTTCGAAAAGATACATGCACCCTAATATTCATTGCAGCACTATTTACAATAACTAAGACATGAAATCAATCACTATGTCCATCGTCAGATGAATGCATAAAAAATATGTGGTATACAATGGAACGCTAATTAGTCATAAGGAGAATGAAAGAATGCCATTTGCAGCAGTGTGGATGGACCTAGAGTTTATCATACTAAGTGAAGTATGGCAGACAAAGACAAACATCATATGATATCACTTATATATGGAATCTAAAATATGATACAAATGAACTTATTTACAAAACAGAAACAAACTCACAGACACAGCAAACAAACTTATGGTTACCAAAGGGGAAAAGAGTGGGGAAGGATAAATTAGGAGTTAGGGATTAGCAGATACAAGCTACTATATAGAAAATAGATAAAAAGGACAAACTTTCAAGATGGCAGAGGAGTAAGACGTGGAGATCACCTTCCTCCCCACAAATACATCAGAAATACATCTACATGTGGAACAACTCCTACAGAAGATCTACTGAATGCTAGCAGAAGACCTCAGACTTCCCAAATGGCAAGAAATTCCCCATGTACCTGGGTAGGGCAAAAGAAAAAAGAAAAAACAGAGACAAGAGAATAGGGAGAGGACCTGCACCTCTGGGAGGGAGCTGTGAAGGAGGAAAAGTTTCCACACACTAGGAAGCCCCCTCACTGGAGGAGACGGGTGTGGCGGAGGGGAAGCTTCAGAGCCACAGAGGAGAGTGCAGTAATAGGGGTGCAGAGGGCAAAGAGGAAAGATTCCCGCACAGAGGATTGGTGCCGACCACACTCACCAGCCTGAGAGGCTTGTCTGCTCACCTGCCGGGGCAGGTGGGGGATGGGAGCTGAGGCTCCAGCTTTGGAGGTCAGGTCCCAGAGAGACGACTAGGGTTAGCTGCATGAACACAGCCTGAAAGGGGCTAGTGCCCCACAGCTAGCTGGGAGGGAGTCCGGGAAAAAGTCTGGAACTGCTGAAGAGGCAAGAGACCACTGTTTCGGGGTGCACGAGGAGAGGGGATTCAGAACACCACCTAAACGAGCTCCAGAGATGGGCGCAAGCTGCAGCTATCAGCGTGGACACAAGAGATGGGCATAAAATGCTAAGGCTGCTGCTGCAGCCACCAAGAAGCCTGTGTGCAAGCACAGGTCACTATCCATTACCTCTGTTCCCAGGGAGCCTGTGCAGCCCACCACTGCCAGGGTCCCATGATCCAGGGACAACTTCCCCAGGAGAACACATGGCGCGCCTCAGGCTGTTGCAACATCACATTGGCCTCTGCCGCCCTAGGATCTCCCCGCATTTTGTACCCCTCCCATCACCCAGCCTCAATGAGCCAGAGCGCCCTAAGCAGCTGCTCCTTTAACCCCC
Source organism: Pseudorca crassidens (assembly GCF_039906515.1). Lineage (NCBI taxonomy): Eukaryota > Metazoa > Chordata > Mammalia > Artiodactyla > Delphinidae > Pseudorca > Pseudorca crassidens. Next base: position 155,614,059 of record NC_090297.1, read on the forward strand.
TCCTGTATGACCAAAGAACAGACGTGCTCAGGCAACCTATACACATAGGCTGGGCCAAATCTAAAGCTGACCCCCAGGAGCTGTGTGAACACAGAAGAGAAAGGGAAATTTCTCCCAGCAGCCTCAGGAGCAGTGGGTTAAATTCCCACAATCAACTTGATGCACCCTGCATCTCTGGAATACCTGAATAGACAACAAATCATCCCAAAATTGAGGTGGTGCACTTTGGGAGCAACGATAGACTTGGGGATTGCTTTCTGCTTCTAATTTGCTTTTGATTTTAGGTTTATTTAGTTTAGTATTTAGAGTTTATTATCTTTGGTAGATTTGTTTACTGATTTGGCTGCTCACCTCCTTTTCTAATATATATAGATATAGACATATAGATATATAGATATTTTTCTCTATTTGTGAGTGTCTATGTGCATGCTTCTGTGTGATTTTGTCTGTATAGCTTTGCTTTTACCATTTATCCTAGGGTTCTGTCTGTCCGTTTTTCTTTTCTTTCTTTTTTTTTTTTAGTATAGTTTTTAGCACTGGTTATCATTGGTGGGTTAGTCTGTTCGTTTGGTTGCTCTCTTCTTTCTTTCTTTCCTTTTTCTTTTTTTATTACTTTTTAATTTTTTTAATTTTAATAACTTTATTTTCTTTTATTTTTTCTTTCTCTCTTTCTTTTTTTCTCCCTCTTCTTCTAAGCCATGTGGCTGACAGGCTCTTGGTACTCCGGCTGGGTGTGAGGCCTGTGCCTGTGAGGAGGGAGAGCTGAGTTCAGAAAATTGGTCCACCAGAGACCTCCTGGTTTCATGTAATATCAAACAGCAAAACCTCTCCTGGAGACCTTCATCTCAATGCTAAGACCCACCTCCACTAAACGACCAGCAAGCTACAGTGCTGGACACCTATGCCAAAAAACTACCAAGACAGGTAGACAACCGCACCCATTAGCACAGAGGCTGCCTAAAATCATAATAAGGTCACAGAGACCCCAAAACACACCACCAGATGTGATTCTGCCCACCAGAAACACAAGATCCAGCCTCAGCCACCAGAACATAGGGACCAGTCCCCTCCACCAGGAAGCCTACACAACTCACTGAACCAACTTTAGTCACTGGGGTCAGACACCAAAAACAAGGGGGACTATGAACTTGCAGCCTGTGAAAAGGAGATGCCAAACACACTAAGTTAAGCAAAAACTAATCCAAAACAATTAACAAAATGGCAATAAAAACATACCCGTCAAAAATTACATTAAATGTAAATAGATTAAATGGTTCAACAAAAAGGCACAGACTGGCTGAATGGATACAAAAACAAGACCCGTATATATGCTGTCTACAAGACACCCACTTCAGACCTAGGGACATGTACACACTGCAAGTGAGGGGATAGAAAAAGGTATTCCATGTAAACGGAAATCAAAAGAAAGCTGGAGTAGCAATTTTCATATCAGACAATATAGACTTTAAAATAAAGACTATTACAAGAGACAAAGAAGGACACTACATAATGATCAAGGGATCAAACCAAGAAGAAGATATAACAATTGTAAATATTTATGCACCCAACATAGGAGCACCTCAATACATAAGGCAAATACTAATAGCCATAAAAGGGGAAATCTACAGGAAGGTAACCATAGTAGGGGACTTTAACATCCCACTTTCATCAATGAACAGATCATCCAAAATGAAAATAAATAAGGAAACACAAGCTTTAAATGATACATTAAACAAGATGGACTTAATTGATATTTACGGGACATTCCATCCAAAAACAACAGAATACACTTTCTTCTCAAGTGCTCATGGATCATTCTACAGGATAGAGCATATCTTGGGTCAAAAATCAATCCTTGGTAAATTTAGGAAAACTGAAATTGTATCAAGTATCTTTTCCAACCACAACACTATGAGACTAGATTATCAATTACAGGAAAAAACCTGTAAAAAATACCAACACATTGAGGCTGAGCAATACACGACTAAATAACCAAGAGATGACTGAAGAAATCAAAGAGGAAATCAAAAAATACCTAGAAACAAATGACAATGTAAACAAGACGACCAAAAACCTATGGGATGCAGCAAAACCAGTTCTAAGAGGGAAATTTATAGCAATACAATCATAAATCATGAAACATCTCAAGTAAACAACTTAACCTTACACCTAAAGCAATTAGAGAAGGAAGAACAAAAAAACCCAAGTTAGCAGAAGGAAAGAAATCATAAAGATCAGATCAGAAATAAATGAAAAAGAAATGAAGGAAACAATAGCAAAGATCAATAAAAGTAAAAGCTGGTACTTTGAGAAGATAAACAAAATTGATAAACCATTAGCCAGACTCATCAAGAATAAAAGGGAGAAGATGCAAATCAATAATATTAGAAATGAAAAAGGAGAAGTAACAACTAACACTGCAGAAATACAAAGGATCATGAGAGATTACTACAAGCAACTATATGCCAATAAAATGGACAACCTGGAAGAAATGGACAAATTCTTAGAAAAGCACAACCTTCCGAGACTGAACCAGGAAGAAATAGGAAATATAAACAGACCGCTCACGAGCATGGAAATTGAGACTGTGATTTAAAATCTTCCAACAAACAAAAGCCCAGGACCAGATGGCTTCACAGGTGAATTCTATCAAACATTTAGAGAAGAACTAACACCTATCCTTCTCAAACTCTTCCAAAATATAGCAGAGGAAGGAACACTCCCAAATTCATTCTATGAGGCCACCATCACCATGATACCAAAACCAGACAAAGATCTCACAAAGAAAGAAAACTACAAGCCAATATCACTGATGAACATACATGCAAAAATCCTCAACCAAATACTAGCAAACATAATCCAACCACACATTAAAAGGATCATACACCATGATCAAGTGGGGGTTATCCCAGGAATGCAAAGATTCTTCAATACACGCAAATCAGTCACTGTGATAAACCATATTAACAAATTGGAGAAAAACCAAATGATCGTCTCAATCGATGCAGAAAAAGCTTTTGACAAAATTCAACACCCATTTATAATAAAAGCCCTCCAGAATGTAGGCATTGAGGGAACTTACCTCAACATAATAAAGGCCATATATGACAAACACACAGCCAACATCATTCTCAATGGTGAAAAACTGAAACCATTTCCTCTAAGATTAGGAACAAGAGAAGGTTGTCCACTCTCACCACCATTATTCAACATAGTTTTGGAAGTTTTAGCCACAGTAATCAGAGTAGAAAAAGAAATAAAAGGAATCCTAATCGGAAAAGAAGAAGTAAAGCTGTCACTGTTTGTAGATGACATGATACTATACATAGAGAATCCTAAAGATGCGACTAGAAAACTATTAGAACTATTCAATGAATTTGGTAAAGTAGCAGGAACCAAAATTAATACACAGAAATCTCTTGCATTCCTATACACTGATGATGAAAAATCTGAAAATTAAGGAAAGACTCACATTTACCATTGCAACAAAAAGTATAAAATAACTACGAATAAACCTACCTACAGTGACAAAGACCCGTATGCAGAAAATTATAAGACATGATGAAAGAAGTTAAAGATGATACAAACAGATGGAGAGATATTTCATGTTCTTGGATTGGAAGAATCAAACTGTGAAAGTGACTATATTACCCAAAGCCATCTACAGGTTAAACGCAATCCCTATCAAACTACCAGTGGCATTTTTCACAGAATTAGAACAAAAAATTTCACAATTTGTATGGAAACACAAAAGACCCCGAATAGCAAAGCAATCTTGAGAAAGCAAAATGGAACTGGAAGAATCAGGCTCCCTGACTTCAGAGTATACTACAAAGCTACAGTAATCAAGACACTAAGGTACTGGCACAAAAACAGAAATACAGATCAATGGAACAGGATAGAAAGCCCAGAGATAAACCCACGGACATATGGTCACATTATCTTTGATAAAGGAGGCAAGAATGTACAATGGAGAAAGGATAGCCTCTTCAACAGTGGTGCCGGGAAAACTGGACAGCTACATGTAAAAGAATGAAATTAGAGCACTCCCTAATACCATACAGAGAAATAAACTCAAAATGGATTAAAGACCTGAATATAAGGCCAGACACTATAAAATTCTCAGAGGAAAACATAGGCAGAACACTCTATGACATAAATCACAGCAAGATCCTTTTTGACCCACCTCCTAGACTAATGGAAATAAAAACAAAAATAAACAAATGGGACCTAATGAAACTTAATAGCTTTTGCACAGCAAAGGAAACCATAAAAAAGATGAAAAGACAGCCCTCAGAATGGGAGAAAATATTTGCAAATGAAGCAACTGACAAATGATTAATCTCCAAAATTGACAAGCAGCTCATACAGCTCAATATCAAAAAACAAAGAACCCAATCCAAAAATGGGCAGAAGACCTAAATAGACATTTCTGTAAAGAATATATACAGATTGCCAACAAATACATGAAAGGATGTTCAACATCACTAATCATTAGAGAAATGCAAATCAAAACTATAATGAGGTATCACATCACACCAGTCAGAATGGCCATCACCAAAAAATCCACAAAGAATAAATGCTGGAGAGGGTGTGGAGAAAAGGGAACCTTCTTGCACTATTGGTGGGAATGTAAACTGATACAGCCACTATGGAGAACAGTATGGAGGTTCCTTAAAAAACTAAAAATAGAACTACCATATGACACAGCAATCCTACTGCTGGGCATATACACTGATAAAACCATCATTCAAAAAGAGTCATGTACCACAATGTTCATTGCAGCTCTATTTACAATAGCCAGGACATGGAAGCAACCTAAGTGTCCATTATCAGATGAATGAATAAGGATGATGTCACACATATATATAATGGTGTATTACTCAGCCATAAAAAGAAATGAAATTGAGTTATTTGTAGTGAGGTGGATGGACCTAAAGTCTGTCATACAGAGTCATACAGAGTGAAGTCAGAAAGAGAAAAACAAATACCGTATGCTAACACATATATATGGAATCTAAAAAAAGAGAAAGAAATATCGTTCTGAAAAACCTAGGGGCAGGACAGGAATAAAGACGCAGACATAGAGAATGGACTTGTGGACACGGGGAGGGCGAAGGGTAAGCTGCGACGAAGTGAGAGTGGCATGGACATATATACACTACCAAATGTAAAATAGATAGGTAGTGGGAAGCAGCTGCATAGCACAGGGAGATCAGCTCGGTGCTTGGTGACCACCTAGAGGCGTGGGATAGAGGGTGGGAGGGAGGGAGACGCAAGAGGGAAGAGATACGGGGATATATGTATATGTATAGCTGACTCACTTTGTTATAAAGCAGAAACTAACGCACCATTGTAAAGCAATTATACTCCAATAAAGATGTTAACAAAGAAAAGAAATCAGGAAAAAAATAGATAGACAAGGTACTACTGTGTAGCACAGGAAACTACATTGAGAATCTTGTAATAACGTATAATGGAAAATAATATGGAAAATAATATACACATATATATACGTGTATATATATACATATATATATATAAGGGAATCACTTTGCTCTACACGGGAAACTAAGAAAACATTGTAAATCAAATATACTTCAATTTAAAAAAAAATGAGTAGAAAAAGTCAAAAAAAATAAAAAGTAAACACAAGTTTCCACTGTCTCCACAGGTAGTCATGATGGAGAGTTTTCTTGGATAGCACCTTGTGAAACCTTTCCTAATGGTTTAGAGGTGAGTGGAGACATCCACAGTATAAAGGTGTGTGTCACCCCAGAGTTCTCTCCTGCTCACACAGCTGCCAAGAAATCATACAGTGAGTGGCCATGTGGAGCATTGGGCATCTGGTAACGAGCTCCAGGCACAAAGCCCCTAGGCAGGAACTGGGAAACTTGGGGTGAAGAAGCAACAAAACTACCTGACTACCTGAAAATGGTTATACTCTTTATTTTTAAAGAGCACCCCAAAATAGCTAATTTGTTCTACCTTATTTTCATTTTCAATTGGTTTGGGGACTGCTCATGGTCTCAGCTCAAGTGCATTTGTAAATTCATCGGTTTAAAAATTACAAATGGGAATTATACTATTCTTATTTTGTTTTCACAACGATTTGTCATCTATTTTCTCTTCCTTTGTATTAAAAACATGTAATTTTCATATGTTAGAGTTAGGAGGGGCCCAAAGAAGCCATGAAGATGTGCCTTCTGTTAATCTGTTAGTTTCCTAGATCATCTTGATGTCCATTTAAGCAAATGTAAAATTCTATTATAAACTTCATTATTAAAACAATGTTTATTATATTTAAATATTATATTTAAATATTATATTTAAATATTATATTATATATTATATTTAAACAATGTTTATTATATACACGCCTCCCTTCAAGTCTGGTATAGATGTTCCTTGACTTCCACCAGCAAAAACTATATTTTATAGGCATCTCTTTTTACTTTTCTCCCTTTCCTACTGTGAACTGCTTGAGGGGAGTAGTTATGTTTCTTTGGTCTTCAAGTATCTGGGGCTTAACTCAGAGAGTGGCACAGAGTCTATGTTAAATAAGTAACTTTAATGAATTATATCTGAATTAAAAACACTGACTCTTTTTAATATATGTATGTTACTGGTATCTTTTTTTACTGTTTTTTCTTTCTTGTTGTTTTAGGGAGTATGAATATACAAGGGCTTACAAAGGGGTCTTTTATGACTTTGAACTCCCAAATTTAATATTCATTATAAGAACCTAAAAATTCAACTTCCATAACTTCCCTTGTGAGCCAATTCAGACTGTCCAAGCAGGCTGCTGAACATCATTAGTCTCTACACTGGTTGCAGTGTGAGCTGGAATTGTCACACACCTGTTTGCAGGACCCAGTGGTTAAATTTTCAGGAATTGTGTGAGAGATTGTTAAACAATAGCTAGCTTGAAATTGGCCATGGCAAGAATGTTTAAACCACAGAATTTAGCAAATGTTACAAATCAGGGCCTTTATTTCCCCAGAGAGCTGGTTTACCAGTATTATCACTATTTTTACAGAATCACAAAGTGTATTTATATGCTACCTAAGAGGAACTTGAATGCTATCATTTGAGAAGATGATATGAATCAACACAAAGCTATTAGAGAATAACAAAATAAAATATATAAACAATTCCTAAATTTAATTTAATCGAGAGCCAAAATTTGTAACACTAGTAATAAATGCTATGGGCAACCAAAAAGGGAGGTATCACAGTGAACCAAAATTAAGAGAGAGGCATTAGAGAACAAGTGGAGAGAGAGGAGGAGAGAGTAGGAAGAGGAGAGATTTAAGGATACTGAACAGGCTGAGCACAATTGGGCAACTGGAGCTAAATACCCCACATGTGAATAGGAGGCCAACAAGAAGCACAGCATGCCCGCTGTGAGGGACAGCCCCCATCAGGCACACCTGGCTTCTGTAGAATTTGTTGTTAAAAGTATCTCATCTATTGTCTTGATTCAGTGATAGCCACAGATGCTTAGAATTTGATAATTAATATAATTTCGTACACTGTGCCTCTTTATTTCACTTATCTATATCCCCCATTTTAAAAGATCATGTCCAAAAAAACTCATCTCCATCCTTTCCACTTACTACTTGAAGTTCTCTGCATAAATATTTCTTTTATATTTCTTCAAAAGCTTTGAGAATTATTTCCATTTCTCTTAAACAGCTTAGTGGAGGTCTTCCCCCCATAATATGCTTTTAAAAAAATAACATCTTCATAATCCAGATTAGGGCTGAACGAATGCCCCTGACATTAAGCTAAGTACCAACTCTAGGCCTTTTTGTAATATTTTATACAAAATCATCAATCAATAACACTCAGCTCCAGGAATGAAGAGAAGTAAAATATCGGCAAAGATTAAAAATGCTCCAAAACTCTTGTCTCCACAGATTCATCTTTGCTGGATATTTCATATAAATGGAATCATACAAAGTATGTCTGACTTATTTTATTTAGCAAAATGTTTTTTTAGGTTCATCCTTGATGCTTCATTTATTAGTAGATTGTGTCCTTCCTTCTTTCCTTCCTACCTTCCTTTCTTCCTTCTTTTTTTCCAGATAGCATTCCACTGTATGAATGTACTATATTTTGTTTATCCATCCACCAGTTGTGATGACCGTTTGGGTTGCTTCCACTTTGGGTCTATTATGAATAATGCTGCAATTAACATTAATGTACCATCTTTGGATGAAAATACGTTTTTCTTTCCCTTGGGTAGGTAATGGATACTTAGGAGGTGAATTGCTGGGTTAGATGATTAGCTTATGTGTAGCTTTTTAAGGGAATGCCAAACTGTTTCCCAAAGTGGCTGCACCATTTTTCATTCCCACCAACAAGTCTGAAGGCTCCCATTTCTCCACATCCTAACCAGCATATTATTGTCTGTCTTTTTTGATGACAGCCACTGTACCGGGTGTGTAGTTGGACCTCATAGTGCTTTTAATTTGCATTTCCCTAATGACTATTGATGTTCAGCATCTTTTCATGTGCTTATGCCATGCTTTCTTATAAAGTGTTCATTTCAAAATACTTTCATTTGACTCTTCTCAACTAATTTTTTTCTTGTCATTATAATTCCCTAATTTAGAAGTAACTCTCCTTAAAAGCTTTGCCTCAACTAATATTTACAGTCATAATCTTGATTCTACCCCAAGATTACGACTGTAATTTACTTCTAGCCCACGTAGATTCTTTTAGAGAACTATACCCAATAACCATCCTGTTTCTGAGTACTGCTCCTTACCTGAACTACCCTGCAGAGAGAGACCCTGCTGGGTATTCTTGTTGGCTCTCCACATGTGCTCTGCTCTTTTCCCTCCTCTACTCTCTGCCCTGCAGGCTGTCCTCCACACCAAGCTGCTTGTGTCTGGCTTATGACTGGGACACAGGCAGGAGGAGAGCATGATTGGAGAACATTCTTCCTCTGCCCTCTCCCTGCGGGCTGCAGTTTGGCAGTGGATAATGCCTTTCCTTTCCTATTGAATAGTCCTGCCAGGCAGGCAGGACTGGATACTCTTGACAACTCCCACCAAGACCTGTGGCTGGACACTCTTGACAACTCCCACCAAGACCCCCCTCCCCTTGTACCATCAGCCCAGAGGTGTGAAGGGCTCCTTGCCGTAACTGGTCCCTTATTTTTCTCCATTCTCTGATGGTTTCCTTAACCTTGCCCACCCTATGGACAGAGTATCTTTCATTCTCTTCAAATAGCTCCTTTCAAGTGTGCATCCTCCTTCCTGTTGGCTCACTGACTGACACAGAGAATAAGCAAAACTCCTTATTTAAAACCAAGACCAATACTTATATGCACAAAATGGAAGGATAATACTAATAGTTATCTTGAAGTGATGGATTCAGACATATTTTGACACAATTTACCCATTAGTGTCCATTCCCCCCTGATTTCACAGCATTTGGGTTTCTTGTGAGCACTGTCATCTCCCTATCTTGCTTTGTAGTCACTCACAGTAGAAGACATTCCCACCACCTCCACCCTACTCAGCATAAAAATAGGAAAGGCATACTTCTTCAGTTTCCCTGAAGTTACCAGAGCAGCTTTCTCCAACCCAAAGGTATGTAATTACCCTAAGAGCCAGTGTGCTTTTATAATACATATTCTCTACCCAAATTGGAGATATGGATTGCTGACTACTGAACTTCTCTACTGATGCGGAGTGCGGGCAAGAGAAGAGCAAAGCCCCAGCCAAAGCCTCCAGGAGGAGCAGCCCAGGAAGGAGCAGCTATGAGGCCTGGTCAAGGGGCTGAGAATCCCCAGTGCCTCAAATGCCGGTCCCTGGCGTCCCAGATACACTGAGCTGGACTCTCTGTGGGCAGGACTGGAAATCTGCATTCTTGACAGCCCTCAGGGAGATGGCTATTCCCTCTAGAGGTAAGAACCACTGCTATACGCAGGCAGCTCTGAATGGAATATTTAAGGCAAGGGAGGGATGTATTTTCCAAAGAATTAAACCACTTACTTAGCTGAAATAATAATGTACAGATTTTACTGACTTTCCAAATTTGTTCCAATAATACACAGAAAAATAAAAGCATGTTTCAGATGGACTGCTTCAGGAAGATAGACCAAATTCTCATTCAAACTGATACCCATGTGCCGGGGCATATGCTATTTATTTCACTGGTCTTTATACCAAACCTTTCTTGTAAATGCATCTACCACACACACTTGCGCAAGTGTGCACACACATACACAGACAGTAGGTATGGCCCAATACCCTCTGTGGGTCTCACAGGATGTTTGGCAAAAGGTCTTATCAATAAGAACTTCTAGACACTATTATCATTTACTGAGGCACAGAGGATTAATCACAGAAGCAGCTTTGTAAACCTTCAAAATACCCCACCTTCCCCGGGAAGCCATAAATGTAATCTTTCACTGATCTGCACTGAGGCAGAATATTAACCCGCCAGGCAAGTGCTTTCAAAGTGCTGGCACTCCTCAGCAGAAACCTAATCATCTCTGTCATTGTGCTGTCCTGGGCCTGCCTAGATAAGTGCTGCCAGATAAGTATCTGGCTGCATTTGCAAGACAGAAGCGGAGGGACGCTAAACCTGGTATTTGGAATCTTCCATCCCCCATAGCAGCAACAAACCTACAGCACAGGGTTGACATCCAGCCGGTCAACCCCAGAGCAGCCAGTGGGGCAGGAAACCCTTGAACTAGTCAATGTTGTAGGACAGCATGAGAAGCACTATCATTTTTCCTCTTCTGTTAGCTCACCTGCCTCTTCTTCTTCCTTAAAAATCTCACCCTCCCAAGAAGGGGCAGCTTAGTGAGTCGGGAGGAGTTGTCCCTTTCTTCCTTTCTGCTCCTGCTTCCCCACCTCAGGCTTTGGTGTCATTTATAAAATGTTTTAGATGCCTGCTTGCTCCAGGAAGAATCTCACACCAATTAGAGCTCAATAAAAAGGGAGTATGTTGTCCTGAGAGAAAGCATCAAGCAGGATTTTTGACAAGAGATTTGTACTTTGGATTCAAGGTTGAATTAGATAGACTTCAAGGTCCTCTGCTCTTTTTAAATTCTATATTCCATGGTCTTATCCCCAGTTTAATTAGCAGTTCTAGTGGTGATAATTAGAGTGAAATTTGCATTTTCTTTGAGTGTTTTTTAACCTTGCAAATTTCCTGATACTTCTCATTGTTTTGTGGAAGACGCAAGTTATACGATTTTTATCACTTAAGTTTACCCTCAAAGGGAAAAGTCACAGTTTGGAAAGGATAAGGTGTTTTTGTCTGTTGGCTGAGGACAAAGAGGTAACCACAGCTCTGCTCTGTTGTGGGTGGGGTTGGCAGATAAAGAAGGCTGAGGAAGGGAAGGCAAGTATGCTCTGGGCTGAAGCACTTCCAGAAGCCACTGATGTAGCAAAAGAGTCACACAATTGCTCCCTTATCCTTACTCAGTAAAATGTCAGCATCAGAAGACACATCTGGAAAACCTGATCCTATCACAATAGCTGAGCTCTGAACATAAATAATTTAGGGACAAGATTCCCAACCTAAACTATACACCAAAGCAAGAAAATAAGATATTCTCTTCTTTCTCCCCAGAGGTCACTCATTGCCTTTCCCAAGAAGGTTGGTTTTTTTTGTTTCTTTGTTTGTTTTGCTTCATTGATAGCTAAGTTTTGTGACTCTACTTGCACATCTATTTCATACTTGAAGCATCCCTTGGGTTGACAATCACCACCTCCATCCAGCCTGCCTCATGGAACTAATAACATATGCACACAAGATTCCATTTTCCAGCAAAGTCAACCTCCAGAAAGAAATTACTCTCTGGCTAGTCAGAGAAAGGTGTAGAGATTATTATAAAAAACAGGGGGACACACTGACTAATGCAAAGAAATTCAATGTCCTGGGTTCTTTTCCTTCCCCACTCATTTGCATCCAATATGATCATTCCCTATATGCCAAAAGTGCAAAATCTAAGTTAATTTCAGTCTGTTGTAAGGTTACACGACCATTACTGTTTGCTCTGGTTAGCAAACCTTAACCTAGAGCCTTAACCTAGAAGTAGGATTCTCTTCTCAGTTTTGGATGAATTTACTTGCTATATGACCTTGGGTAAGCCACATTACCTGTCTTGGTCTTCTACTGTCTGTAAAATATAAATTATAATGAATTTTACTTCTCTATATTTTATGATTAAGGAAAAAACAAAAAAAAAAGATTCAATAATGACAGGCATAAATGACTCAGACAATAATTCCAATACTACCAGTAAATCACACAGTTTTAACATGTAATTTCTATGCAGGGTACCAGTAAAATGCATCTTTAAAGCATTTTGAGAATCAGTCCACAAAGTAATTAAATTTTTATTTTTTAAATTTTTTTGGCAGGTTAAATATTCCATCTAGATTAAGTATTACATATGTAAGGAATCAACACAATACCATAAAGCGACTCAAAAAAATATGCTGTTTTCTTATTTCTTTACTTTCTTCTCATTCATTCGTTTGTTCAACAACTATTCATTGAATGGCTACTATTTTCCAGGAAGTATGTTAAGCCTCAGAGGCTGGAACTGCATCTATATGCCCAGTGACAAGACAACTTTACTGGCACTACGTGGTAGTTTCAAATGTTCTATTCACTTCACGTCATTTAGCCAGATGGTAATGAACAGGGTCTGCTGGTAATATTGGTCAGTATAAGTTAGAAACCCTTTTGTTTTCTACGTATGTCTTAACTTCTCATGGACTATGTCTCAATACTTTATTCCCAGCACTTAGCCCAGTACAACTATGAGTGTCAGTTGAAATATAATAATCATAATACTAAATGACAACACTCCTTCCACTCTGTGTGGCCTAAAGCAGGTCACTTCACCTGCTGTTTTCCTCACCCATAAAATAATACAGATAGTTATAGACAGGTGGTTCCCAACCAGTTGGGTCAAGTCAGGAATTACTATAAGGATCTGAAAACCCACATATAGTCTAAGGCTACGTAAAGACTGAACACACATGCATACACACACAATAACAAAATAACAGTTTCACATATATGTAGTTTTTTGTGCCTAAGAAAACCAGTATCATTCAAAAGCATTACTGAAATTATAGTAGCTTTGGTCCGTAAATATTTTTTTAAAAAAGACTTTTTATTTTACCTTTATACCTTTCTTAAGGTTGTCCTAATTAAAAAAATTTTTTTTAAATGATTCTTTTTGTGTGTGATAGGAATACAACCTAAGGTCTACCTTCTTAGCAACTTCTTAAGTATACAATAAAGTTTTGTTAATTATGGGCTCTACACTGTTTAATAGATTTCTCTAGGACTTACGCATCTTGTATAACTAAAACTTTGTGCCCTCTGGAAAAGAATCGAAAAAAAAGAAAAAAAAAGAAAAAAAAGAAAAAGAGTGGATATATGTATAACTGATTCACTTTGCTGTACACCTGAAACTAACACAACACTGTAAATCAACTATTTACATTGTAAATCAATTCCAATAAAAATTGTTAAAAAATAAAATTCAAGTATGACGTATAAAAATAAATAAATAAAATAAAACTTTGTGCCCTCTAATACCTTCCCATTTCCCGCTTCCCACAGCCCCTCACAACCATCATTCTACTCTCCGCTTCTGTGAACTTGACTATTTTAGATTCCTCATGTAAGTGGTACCATGTAGTATTTGACCATGGCCAGGTACCATGATCTTCTGTGTCTGGCTTATTTCTTTTAGCATAATATCCTTCCAGCTTCATCCTTGTTGTCACAAATGGCAGAAATTCCTTCTTTTTTAAGACTGTTTAATATTTCTTTGTATACATATATGTATGTATATATATATGTGTGTGTGTGTGTGTATACACACACACACACACACACACACACACACACTACATTTTCTTTATCTATTCATCTGTTGATGGACGTTTAGACTGTTTCCAGGTCTTGCCTATTGTGAATAATGATGCAGTGAACATGGGAGTTCAGATATCTCTGCAAGATCTTGATTTCAATTTTTCGGATATATACTCAAAAGTGGGATTGCTGGATCATATGGTATCTCTACTTTTAGTTTTTTGAGAAACCTTCATACTGTTTCCCATAGTGACTGTACCATTTACATTCCCATCTAGATTGTACTAGGGTGCTCTTTTCTCCACATCCTCACTAACATTTATCTTATTTGTTGTTAAATAGCCATCCCTTGGAGCCATTCTTTGGAGAAATGTTTATTCAGCTTCTTTGCCCATTTTTAAATCAGTTTATTTGGTTTTTGCTATTTATTTGTAGGAGTTCCTTATATATTTTGGATATTAACTCTTTATCAGATATATGGTTTGCAAATATTTTCTCCCATTCTGTAGGTTACCTTTTCAATCTGTTGATTGTTTCCTTTGCTGTGCAGTAGTTTTTTAGTTTGATATAATCCTAATTGCTTATTTTTAATTTTGTTGCACATACAAAAAATACAGTAGCAACTATGTTGACATTTAAAAAGGTCTTCATGCTTCAACAGGGCATCACTGGATTGATGATCTTTAGTATACAGTCTAGCACAAATATCTGTGGTTCTAACTGAACAAAAAGCAGAAAATACTCCTCAGGTGCTTACTTTGGCTATACACACAGCAAACAAACAGCAAACAGCCAAGTGAAAAGTGGAAAATGTAACCAATTAACTTCATAAGTAGCTAATGTGAGCATTTCCTTTTTTACAAAACTACTGACATGACTTGCTGTTTTGTTGTGTCATCCTACCAGTACTATACTCACATGGCCCTGTTCTCCAGAATAAGTTCTATAGACAAACAGACTGGCTAGGCCTTATCTTATTAACCAGCAGTAGTTGTTAACTATCAGTTAACCATATCCATACCTATATCCATACCATAGTATAATAGCAATAAATGTGTTGGGGGATGAACAAAAAGACCAGCGTGGACATCTGCTGTATGTCCAATAGAGATTGACAGTGGGGGAGGGAATGATGGGCATTTCTTCTTAACCACTCTACTCGTCTTCCCTGCACATGGGGAATGTACAGACCAAGGGTACAATGCTCATGTGTTAAAGGGAGGCTGCCATCCCTTGTCACTGAATTACATATATATCAGTATGGATGAGCAAAAAAAAAATAATGTGGATCATAAAATGAAGACAGGTGGTAACATGATTGCAACTTGTTTGGGAATATGAGCAACTGTAGTAACCAATAAAATTACACTTAGTGCAATATGTAACCCATTTATAGAGATGCATGTTTTCACTCTATGTTCAGTTTCACTCTATGTTCACTTGTAGACAGATTTGAGAATAAATGTCAGCACAGTAAAGATATCAAAATGTAATTATTTCAGTCTCAGTTTTGCCTGAAGCCTTAATTCCTTACCTTCCAGGATAAGAAAACAAGACCATGGGGAAAAATGATGACTTGGTCCCTCAGTCATACTGAAGATATAAAATTGATTCCCATACTGAGGTTCAAAATGGTAGGTTTGGAGATTAACAAAGGGTTTTTTGGATAAACTGTGCCATATGCCCCACTCCATAGGGAATGCTGAAGAGTTTGCCCCTCACCTCCATCCTAGAGAAAGGATTTAGAAGCTTGATCTATATCCCCTGGGGCTTGGCCCTTGATGTCATGCCTGAAAATCTGTAGGAAGAGAGATGGTGCTGGCAAGCATTTGTGCCCATGCCCTGAAGAGCAGGTACTACAACTTGTGCCCCCAAAGTGTCAAAGAAAGCCTGAGCTCCTTAGACCATGTCCATGAAGGCAGCCCAGACATGTGTAGAGACTCCAGCAGAAGGAAATGGAAGCATTCACTTGGCATGTGGGACTGAGGAAGGGATTGTAAACAATGACCAGAGGAGAAACACCCAGTCTGTCACAGGCAGTACAGATGGGAGTTATCAAGTGTATAGAGGGAATAGTGGACTAGGAACTCTTTTAGGTCTGGACTCCAGGCTGACAAAACACTTGGGTTACATCTAATAAGATGACTCCATTTCCATTGGCTTGCTATTATGGTAAGAAAAAGCACTATAACATAACATATTTGTTAGAAGAACCAGAAAAATATCAAGTAGAATTTCTCTTAAATTATATTAAAGAACTTTATCTCAGAGGGAGAGACATTTTCATGTTAGCATCTTTAGGTATTGTGAATGTGATACCAACTCTTGTTGCCATGTGGCTGTCTATAAAAACATTTACTCTACCTTGGGCTGTGAAGTGATCCATCTTTGCAAACTATGCTCACGGTACATTCACTTTATCAACAAAGCTAGTCTAGAATATTCCACTTACTTCTTATTTGCCTTCATAACCTAAGGTTTGCCCCTGTAAGTAGCATTCTTATTGATTCAAATGAGAAATTTAATGAGTGACTTAATGGAAAATGAGGAAGAAAGGTGACTCTGTCTCACTGAGATTCAAGAAAATGGAATTTTAGGACACGCCTAAGTCCTAAGGAGTCCTAAGGGGAATGGAAAATGTAGAGCTGGATATCAGTGCCATATATGTTTTGATAGTTTTCTTGATAATTTAACTCTAACTCTGGAACAAAAAACCTCCCAGTTTAAAAATATCAATAAAATATGCCTTAATTGCAGAATGTATGTTACTTAAAATTAGGTAAATACAGGTCCCAGGTAGTGTCTTTTTGCATCATTATTGAAAATATTATTATTCATTGAAGATAGAGCAGCGGTTCCCTAGTAAAAGCTCTTTTAAGTTATTCAGACATATTGAGAACTTTACCCGATAGCAATTGCTATTTTTTTTGTCATTGAATGAAACTCTTTCATTAAGCTTGGTAAACGGTCCAGATGCTTTTAGCCACAACATAGTCTGCTTTAGTCTCTGATTCAATGTAGCCATATGCTTCACATGCTACATATGCTACAATGCTGATGTAGTCCCTAATGCCCTTTACCAAGTATTTCTAGCTGTCCACTACCTGGGGACATGTTAGGAGGATGCGAGTTGGACCCCTGTGTTGAGTAGAGCTATGTGGCTAGCTCTGGCACTGTGCTGTGAGTGGAAGGTATGACAAGCATTTTGCACGTTTGCTGCTAGGAGATCACTTTCTTCCTCCTATCACAGGAGCCAGCAGTGTTTCAGTGGGTGAGGACAAAAGTGAGAAAGAAAACTTTGTTTTAAGCCACTGAGATTTGGAGGTTATTAGTTTCCATACCCTAACTGATTCTGACTGAAACAAATGTCTTATTGCCTATCTCTTTACTGATATTTGCTAATCAGATCACTTACTAAATATGCCTGGACTGCAAATCAGTGCATATTTTTATTTATGAAGATCTATGAGTTGTGTAATTGGAACTCAGAGTAATTTAGGTAATACATTCCCCATTTGTGTCACTCAGAATAAACATCAACTGATAATGAGTAGTCATTGTGGATTTACACATAAACCCACAAACGGATTATGTTCATTTTTCAAGACAAAAATGAGATACATCTGTCAGGCTGATAACAGAGTGGTAGTATTGTAAAGAATACTATCAGAACTGCTGACAACTGCAATGACAGCATAGCATCCCTGCAGGTACCAGAAGACCCAACCATTGCCTTCAAGCTGTATGCAATTCAGCTCAATCCACTTTAAAAGTAAAAATATGGGCTTATATGGAAAAATATGTTAAGGGAAATATTCTCCATTGTGCCGCCAAGGTAAGCTGTTCACAACAGAGGAGGGGTCTGGCCCAGTCAAGTGCTGCCTATGGCCACGCAGGTGAGCATGTCTACTTTGAGTGCTCCGCACTGGGTAGCACATTTGCCTGCAGATCTAAACCCCATCTTCCAGCATAGCCTTCACCAGTAATAATGGTGGTAATGTGGTCTCAGCAGTCTGACTGCTATGTTTTGTGTCTCCACCTGCCCAGAATATGGGCAGGGAAGCAGGCACTATTTATTGGGCTCCTAAAATACAGCAACAGAAAGGTCTAATGGAGAACAGCCTAGCCTTAGGCTGAGCTTGGAAGGAAAGAAGATACATGGCTTGGAAGTGAGGAGAGTGAGAAGTATTCCAGGGTACAGTACTACTGCACAAAATCAAGGACTAATATTCTTTTTTGGGTATACTTTAAATGCTCTAAAGTGCTTTTACATACATTATTAAAATGTTTAACTTTATGCGAATCAAAAATACAATGGGGTAACACCTCACACTGGTCAGAATGGCCAATATTAAAAAGTCTGCAAATAACAAATGCTGGAGAGGGTGTGGAGAAAAGGGAACCCTCCTACACTGTTGGTGGGAATGTAAATTGCTGCAGCCACTATGAAAAATAGTATGGGGTTCCTAAAAAACTGAAAACAGAGTTGCCATATGATCTGGCAATCCCACTCCCGGGCATATACCCAGAGAAAACTATAATTTTAAAAGACACATGCCCCCCCTCATGTTCATAGCAACACTATTTACACAATAGCCAAACATGGAAGCAACCCAAATGTCCGTCATCAGAGGAATGGGTAAAGAAGATGTGGTACATATATACAATGGAATATTACTCAGCCATAAAAAGAATGAAATAATGCCATTTGCAGCAACATGGATGGACCTAGACATTATCACACTAAGTGAAGTAAGTCACAGAGAGAAAGACAAATACCATATGATATCACTTATATGTGGAATCTAAAATATGACACAAATGAACTTATTTACAAAACAGAACAGACTCACAGACATAGAAAACAAACATGATTACCAAAGGGGAAGGAGCTGGCAGAGGGATAAGTTAGGGGTCTGTGATTAGCAGATACAATCTTACTATATATAAAAAGATAACAAGGTCCTACTGTATAGCACAAGGAACTATATTCAATATCTTGTAATAAACCATAAGGCAAAAGAATATGATAAAAAAAAATATATATATATAAACCAAATCATTTTGCTGTACACCAGGAACTAACACTGTAAATCAAATATACTTCAATAAAAAATTTTAATATATAATTTTATCAAAATGTATAATTTCCTAGAGGGTCAGTGTAAGGATCTTTGCCCTTTTGATCTTTGACCTTTGTCAGTGCAAGGACACAGGATAAACAGCGAAGGAGATAGACAAAGGTCCTGTTTTTGTGGGTGACATTGTAATGTGGGAAGATGAAAAAAATCAAGTGATAAGTATATAAAATATTTTTAGATACTAATAAATACCACGGAGAAAAATAAGGAAGGGTAAGAGAATAGAGAAGAATGTGTCTGGGCTTCCCTGGTGGCGCGATGGTTGAGAATCTGCCTGCCAATGCAGGGGACACAAGT
Source organism: Pseudorca crassidens (assembly GCF_039906515.1). Lineage (NCBI taxonomy): Eukaryota > Metazoa > Chordata > Mammalia > Artiodactyla > Delphinidae > Pseudorca > Pseudorca crassidens. The sequence goes on from NC_090297.1 coordinate 155,633,366, forward strand.
TGGAGCACTGGTCTGAGAAGATCCCACATGCAGCGGAGCAACTAAGCCCGTGCACCACAACTACTGAGCCTGTGCGTCTGGAGCCTGTACTCTGCAACAAGAGAGGCCACGACAGTGAGAGGCCCGAGCACCGCGATGAAGAGTGGCCCCCGCTCGCTGCAACTAGAGAAAGCCCTTGCACAGAAACAAAGACCCAACACAGCCAAAAATAAATAAAATTAATTAATTAATTAAAAAAAAATGGGTCTGGCTTCTTTGGGCAGATGGTTAACGCTGGTCTGTGAAAATGGAATTTTATCAGAGTCCTAAGTGTAGGGAGGGAAAGAGCCCCGCGGAGATACAGGGAGAGCAGAATCTCAAACCGAGGGAACAGCAACTGTACAGAACTCAAGGGAAAACCAGTGTGTCTTCCTAGGAGGCCAGTATGGCTCTGGCTGAAGAGAAGGGATGAGCCCAGGACATAAGAATAACAGGCAGCAGTGACAGGAGGGGGACCTTAAGAAAAGGCCAGTGAGAGCCAAGGCAGCACCCAGAGAAAGTAAAACTATTAGAACCTCTTGAAAATGAATCTGTTGCTGGATGTAAGGTGTCTCCACAAATGCCAAGAAAACAAGCCAGAGGCCATTAAAATATTTTAAGTGTAAGATAAGTAGAACCTAGCCTTAGGCAGATATTGCAGATGCCAAAATCTGAAAACTCATACTAAGGTAAAGTTGGCAGAGCCTGGAGACATATTGGATGACAAGGGCAAAGAGGAGAGCGAAATAATAGACAATTTAGGGTCAGCTACCTGATTTCATTGTCAGTGATAGCAGAGGTGGGACACGAGGGCGTCTAATAAATGATCACTCCAAGCGAAGATGTAGTCAACAATGACAGTAACTTGTAAACAAACAAAAAAAATTGTCAAAACAGCCATGTTTGTTTCAAAAAAATAGTGTAGTCCAGATATGAAAAAGAAAATCAATAAAGGCAATAAAAAAGAACTTTATCACAAACTCACTAATCTCAAGATAAACTGCCCAAAGATAAATTTCATGCTAAGTAATAAAAACAAAACAAATACTTATAACTAGCTATGATGCCTCGTCAGACATTAATTATAGTTAGTCCTTCCAGCAAATTATTTCAAGAGCTAGGCACTATGCTAGGACACACACACACGCACACAGTAGACTGATCGATATATAGATAAATGAATGGATGGATTGATGGACAGATGGACAGAGAGTTAAGGGATAGAGAAACAGAATTCTTCATTAAAGGACTTGTAGCCTAGTCTTGTCAGTAGTCAGTAGAGAGCCTTCAGCTGTCAGCCAACTGCAGAGAACAGCCTCACATAAGGTCATACCCCTTCCTGGGTGGCTCTCAATCTAATGACATAATTAGTATGAGAGCATAAAGATGTGCCTATCCTGGCCCAACGTGGGACAACTCTGATGGACAATTCTAATTACAGAGCTCCCCACAGGGTCTTTGTCTTTGGGCCTGCACAGCTGCTCAACTTCTCCCTCTACTCCCTATTGCTTCTTTTTCCTCCCTTCCAGATACTGGTCCCAAGGATACTGCCTAATTATCATTTTATATCCTAGACTCTGACTACAGCCTGCCTCCTGTACATGAGTATTGCTTCTTTTTCCTCCCTTCCAGATACTGGTCCCAAGGATACTGCCTAATTATCATTTTATATCCTAGACTCTGACTACAGCCTGCCTCCTGTACATGAGTATTGCTTCTTTTTTCCTCCCTTCCAGATACTGGTCCCAAGGATACTGCTTAATTATCATTTTATATCCCAGCCTCTGACTACAACCTACCTCCTGTACATGAGTACATGTATACATACTTATGTGTGAATGTACATATATATTTTTAAAATCTCTACCAAAGGTAAGCATGCTGTTGGTCACAGCTGCTAGGACTGGCATTTCCATCAGTGCAACTTGCATTCCTAGCTTACTGGCAGTTCTTGGGAAAAAAAGGAAAACATCTATTCCAAGATATAACCTGGATACAGGGGCCACCCTTTTCCTGCTGAATGTTACTTTCCATTGCTTCTACCTACTTCCAGGAGCCCTGGCTGGCATCAGTTCCTGAAAAGTCTGATGCTCTAACATGAGTTAGTGAAGAGGGAGAGGAAGCAGTTGAGGCTAGGAAAGTTTGAAAGTAAGGATTTCCCACACCACCTTCCCTCTGTGATTCACAATGCATTCCTTGGTTTGCACCACATGGAAAACCACCTGTTGTAAAAGGTAATTAGTAGTTGGTGTGAGAATCATTCTCATCAATACTTAAGTAAAAACTGGTTTCCAAGGAAGGGATGCTTCTCATCCAGGCAACTTGGAAGTAGATCCATCAGGCAGATCCAGAAAATGATTCTAGATGCAAAGATGATCATCTTTGTCTGGAATCAGCAAACATTGGCTCATGGGCCAAATCTGGCTTGCCACCTGTTTTTGTATGGCTCATGAGCTGATAATGTTTTTTAGGTCTTTTAATGGTTGAAAAGAATAAAAAGCATAATATTTCATGATATGTGAAAATCATACAAAATTCAAATTTCAGTATCCATAAATAAAGCTTTATTAAAACACAGCCATGCTTATTCATTTACATGTTGTACATGGTTGCTTACCCTGGAATGACAGAAGTGAGAAGTTGTAACAGGTATCGTATAGCCCACAAAGCCCAATATGTATACCATCTGGCCCTTTTTAGAAAAATTGCCAACTCTTGAGCTATATGATTTAAGGTTCGATGGGCAAAATATCATACATTTGATTACTGATGAATACCCCAATTTTGGTATTCACATAGATAGACTTGCTACATATACACCTGTCTATAATTATCTCACCTCTCACAAAACACTAAACACCTTATACAGAAATGCATAATGACTTATAGACCCCAATTCAGACTCAATCCTTTCTTCACATAATTTTAGGTCAAAATATCTGTATTAAATATGGAGCTGGAAAAATAGTATTTGTCAAATAAATGGGAGCCATTTTAATGTTGCCTAGATAAATGAATGGATACATCTTCAAACATGTAAACAATAGGGAAATGTACCAGCAATGATGATACCTGTTTAAGTGTAAAGAATATTTATGATCTGCCTCCCAAACTAAGGTAGAAAATGTTTTCCCTGGACTATTCCTAAAAGTTCCAGAATTTTAATTTATCCCTGGGAGTCAGTGGCTTTGATACAATAGCACTTAGTCTCCAGATGCCTGAAACTTTATTGTCAAAGATATCAGAAGATTAGAAACAAAAATTTTAATCCCAAAGGGCACATTAATGGCCAATTGAATACTAACACGTCTGGGGTTCCCATATGCACATGCAAATCATAAAAATTTTGCCACAAATCTACCCATGAACCTTCTATCTTTCTCTCCATCCATCAATTTATTTATGCAATGTTTCTCAAAAGAGTACCCAAGAGCTTATGCCTATTCTTACTTTTCAAAGTATACTGAGCTTTATGGAGTCAGAGTTCACAAAGAAATGATACATGTGTTTATCTTTTCTATTGTTTGTAAACACATAATCCATTTCAATTACATCTGTTGCTTACCTAAGAAGTAACAATGATTTCTTTTCTGCTTACTCCAGCTTCAAAAGCCTTTCATAATTTAATCTCACCTGACCTGTCCAACACTGTTCTATTACCCACCTGATTCCACTTTATCTCATCCACTTGTCTCACTATACAGCAAAACATTAACTCCTCCCTCTACTCGCCAAGTGTTTTCATTTCTTGTCTTTGTCATGCACAGTTCTTTCTACCTACAATCCCCTTCTTTGTTCCTCTATTGACAAACACCTACCCATCCTTCTAGACAATCCAAATGTAGGAACTTTCCAACTGCCCCAGGCAAAAATAAACATTTCTTCCATTCATCCCTTCATTTATTCCTTATTAAACAAACATATAGGGTATCTACTATACACTAAAAAAAATGGACAAGAAAATGAGATATTTCTACTTAGTTAATAAGAGCATTGAGGTATGAGCAGAGTGCTATGGGATCAAAGAAGAATACAGAAGAACAACACCTAAGTCAGAGTGGAAGGAGGCCAGTGTAGACAGCATCTTTAAGAGGAGGTGATGTTGAGTTAAGTCCATGCAGGACAAGCAGCATGAAGCCAGATGGATGAAGGGTGGGAAGGGCAGAAGGTGTTCTGGGCCAAAGGCAAAGCAGGTGATGAGAAACTGGAGCACCTCTGGAAAAGGTTAAGTCAATATGGCAGGAAGAAAACCTTTTCCTAGGGCCATTTTGTCATATTTTTGATAGAACATGTAGAACTTCTTATTATCATTAAGTAATATGGACCTGAGATTCCTATGTTAGCTCTTCCTTTTACAACATGTCAGATGTATGATTTCAATGTGGAAAAATTGGGGGCTAGTCATTATCATGGAAGGGAATTTGAAAAAGCAATGTTCCATCATCCTTGACTTCTTATGATACAGACAATGACTCAGCCCTCAAGATCAAGAGAGGGTATTCCTTTCTTCTAAATAGTGCAAAGAGTTCTGGGTAAGATCTCACCCTCTTTATAAAATTCAAGACAGACATTAAAATGAAAGATATTACTTTGTTCCTCTTCCAAGTAAGAGAGACTGAGTGACTCATCACCTGAATGATATGTGGACACATGAGATACGTAGCAATGAAGAACTGGGATGTGGAATGTATATTTGAATTTAAAATAGAGCGTTGTTATAGCTTTCATGCTCACAAAATTCAATGTGAGTTTTATGTATTGGCTCTTTATTTGTATTATCAATTATACCTGCAAAATAAGAGCTGTTTCATAATAATAACAAATCAACTCAGAATTAAAATGGTGATGAGTCAATTTGATATTCAAACTGTCCTGGAATTATGGAGGAGTTGCATATTTTGTTGCACCATTCCAGCTTATTAAATATTTTAATTGAAATTTGATTTCTCTTTTCCTGACCTATCAAACCATCCAGGCCATGTTATCTATAGCAGGACTTTTCAAAGTGTATTCATTTTGTCTACCACATTTTGCTGGTTTGAAATCAGAAGGAATATGGTAGCTAATGCATTTTGAATTTGGTTAGACATCCAAATCATCTGTAGAAATGACTAAGAAATCTTCATAAAATAAAACACCCCCTTTGAGAAGTTCCAAAATAGAAACTACATCATTCCCAGGTTGTATCTGCGTATGCAGAGGTACTGGAGTAACTGAAATATAATTTTTGATGGGATTTAGTCATGAGAAGGGACTATAGCTTTCAATGTATCCAAAAGTAGCAGTTAGAAGGATCTTGGAAGTTTTGCCATTGACACAGAGAACTCATTGCACCAAGAGAATCAAAATCTCCATTCAAACCTGATCAGCCCACTTCACCTGATTGGTGTTTTTAAGGCATGATTAAAAAGAGCATGTATTATAATACTATAAATAGTAATAACTAACATTCAACTTAATGCTTACTTCAATAAATGCCTGGAAATTTGCTTAACCTTATGTATATATCATGTCATTTAATCCTCACTATTCTATGAAGCAGGCAATATTATTATTCCCATTTTACAGATGGGAAAACTGAGACTTAAAGTTGTAAGTTTCTTTGCCAAGTCTACATAGCCAGTAAATAGCAGAGCGCTTATTAGAATTAAGGCAGTCTGCAACTGTTTTTAAACCATAGTTTCCAGTCCTTTGACAATCGTTGCCTTCATTAAGCCTGTTATACCTTTAGAATGTAGACCTAGGGATTTCCCTGGTGGTCCATGGTAAAGAATCCACTTTCCAATGCAGGGGACACGGGTTCAAGCCCTGGTCAGGGGAACTAAGATCCCACATGCCGTGGGGCAAGTAAGCCGCATGCCACAACTACTGAGCTTGCGTGCCTCAACTAGAGAGCCCACGTGTCACAACTACAGAGCCCAAGTGCTCTGAAAGCCCACACGCCACAACTATAGAGGAGTCCGTGTACCCGCAACAAGTGCCACAACGAAGACCCCACATGCCGCACGGAAGACCCAATACAGCCAAATAAATAAATATATATTTTTTAAGTGTAGAATGTAGACCTATAGTTAGTATATTGGAAATGACAGCATTATGTTCCAAGAAATTGTAAAAGATGTAAGTTAAGTTGTCCTGCCTTTACCACTTTAAAAACTATATGATAGGAACAGTTATATGCAACATCTCCTTAAAGAAAGACTAGCTCCATGGGTAGGAAAGCATGATCACTTCTGGCTGAACTCAGCCAATGGGATGAATAGGGGCTTAATCAGAAGCCATGAAAAGAAGGTGCCTGAAGCAAGCAACTGTAGTGACCTTTCAATCCTTTCAGTGAAAACAGGGTGATTTAGCTCAACTCGTTCAGTACTAGGGCTATATGTGGTTTTGCGGAGATAACGGTGTAACATCCCTCTTTTCAAATAAATGTTCACAACTACTTTCCATTTTTATTTGGCTTCTTATGTATTTTGACTGTAGAGAGCATTTGGGTTGACTAGAGGACACAAGATTTCAGCACTCTGGCCAATTTTACTGGAAATTAATAAATTCTGCTCTGCTTTATGTCCAACTTTATGAACGGGGATGATATGTAATTGCATGCTGAGGGACAGGTTGACTTCAATTGTGTTAACCAGTCAGATCTCTGAGTTTGTAGGTCCAGGCCAACCTCTGGATCACAGTGGGTTGACCTTATCAAAACCACGCTCAGGGACTTCTTGGGAACAGGACAAAGGCAGGCCTGGGCAACACCAAAGGCTTCCCTCTTGCCTCCAATTCACAACTTCTAAAGCCAAATCAAATCAAATTATAACCTTTATTCCAACACACTAGAATAGTTACCTTGAGGGTCAATGATTTTCACTAACTACTTTCTATGATCTTTCTAGAGTTTGCCTGAGGCTTCCTACTCTCTAAATAAAATGTCATTTTGGTCAGGAACAAGTAACACATAGATTGGCCAGAAGAAAATCAGAGAAAACTGGCTCAGTTGGAAATTTAAACATGGTAGTCAATTCTAGTCATAACAATGTGCTGACCCTCAAGCCAGGACCAAGGAAAGGTAAAAAAATGAAAAGCACAGCAGGGTTTTTAACCACACACTCAGTAGGATATCCTAATCAGACTGACACAACTCCAAGTTTTCAGTGCAGCCAGACACACCAGATGACACTAACTTTAAAAGAAATCTTTCACACCATATGAATTCACACTGTTCTAAACATGTTAAGCACAAAACAATGCTCAGGACTCTTCATGTTTCAGGAGCTAGACTCTCAAGAAATACTTGCCATACTTCAGTGAAATTTTAAGGATGATTTTTATTTGTTTGCAACAACCTGATAACAATATGTATTTAATTCTTTCCTAGATTTTATCAGGTTAATTCTTATTACCTTTTAACATAAGAGACAAAAATATTTGTTTTTATATTAAAAAGAAGAGACATAAAGCAAAGATAACTTAACATCCTTGGCCAAGACAATACACTGGAAGAAAGTAGAAGTACTGAGTAGGACTGTAGGGAAAAAGAGAGAGAGTAGAAGAGAGGCATTAGTATAGGAGGGATGGAACACACGTAATAAAAAAATAAGACTCATAGAAAGTCAAATGATTTGCACTGACTGTCACATTAAGAACACTTTGAAATTCTTAATGGATCTAGCATTACACTTAATATCTCACTTTCATTTTGGCGAAAATTCTTTGTTGGTAGACCTTATTATATTGTTCAAGATAGTTTCATGTACAAAAATCTTTGGACTTTAAGCCTGAGAACCTCTTTTCTCTAGGTGATCCTGGTGCTTCATTCCTTTTCCACCAGTAATTAACACAGATAATCAGGTGCATATTCCTGGGAGTAATAAAAATTCTTTTAGGCAGAGGTCACAAGCAGAAACAAGCATGATGCCATTACAAATTATAAGGAGGAATTTCTCCAAGTGTTCCTATGCTAAATCCTACATGAAATCATATTGGGTTGGCCAAAAAGTTCATTCGGGTTTTTCCTGCAACATTGTACAGAAAAACTCGAACAAATTTTTTGTCCAACCCTATACTTCTGTCATAATTACCCAGGCAATTATCATGCTTCATACATCCAGGTTAAAAATGATGATTCTGATGAAAAGTAAAACAAGTCATTGATGAAAAGTGTCTTATACGCCAGAGTTAGCTAAAACCAAAACAGTATTGGCCAAATACAAAACATATTGGTGGCGATGGCTGGTAGTACTTTGTTTACTTAATTATTTTTATTATCATTTGTTTCTGGTGACACTGAAAAAGCAGTAATCTGAAATGAAATATTTTATCATGTGCATGACAGCATGAAGAAAGAAAAAGACAAAATCAATAAACTTGTTACCATATCACTATCCTCAGTAGCAAAGATAAGAGAAGCACAAACTAAATGTTTTCAATAAACAAAATAGTTACATATAAAAAGGGAAAAAAGCAAAGGACACGCCCAGTGGAAATCATGCACTTTGCCAAGAATCATTCTGCATTTTTAAAAAATCTTCCCCACATCTACGGCATTTCATCTGTGAAAGAACAAAAAACTTGGATCTTTTTTCCCTCTCTCTCGCTTCTTTGCAATAATTAGTAGTAATTCCTCTAATACTTTAGGAAAACCTCCATTATAGATATCACTTTCACCATTATAATTATTTGCTTCAGCGCCTATCTCTCCCAATAGACCATGTGTGCTTGGAGGCCGAGGGCTGTCTTAATCATCTCTTCACATCCAATTTCAGTTCCTTATACACAGCACATGTTCTAACGTTTGTTATATAACACGACAGGTTGAAAACTCATGTGTCTACAGGAAGGTCAAGGAAGTAACGGAATGAAAGTCAGGTGTAAGATAAGCAGTGGGGTACTGTCTCTCTGAGGAGCCCCTGACCCATCTAAATGTGGTAGCTTCTAATTAGATCTGGCAGACTGTTGCTTTAAGGGCTTTTATCAAGAAGGCAGATATCTAAATATGTATGTGAAGTTTCCCACATTTAAAAAATACTGTGCAAACCAAACAAAACACATCAACTAGGCAGATTTTGCCCATGGGCCACCAGTTTGCAACCGACATATGCTAATATGTACTTGGGATCAATAAATCCCAATATTGAGGAAACGTTTTTCCTCAGTAGTCTGAATGCAAGGAACTATTCTCAGAGTTGCCAATAAGGTTTTATATAATCTGAACATCACTGGAAAAAATTTAACTCAAATGTCTATAACCATAACCATAGTACTGAACAGTAATATTCACATACAATCATATAGGTCAAATTTCCATTCCATTGTATTCAAATCCTCAGCTGCCTCTTTGTAAAGGGTTCACTCCTTCTGTATATGAAGTCTCACCATTTGATGGACTTATTTTGGTGAACAGCCAGGATACTTAGCTATTAACACCACAGAAGGAGGTAGGTACTAAATTTGTATACAACTTTATTGTTGGGCACAGCAGTTTATATTTGTAATCAGCATTCATGCTAGGTCTAGAATATGTTGAATGAGTAACCTATACAAATATGAGTTTCTTAACCTACCAACTTAATAATTCACTTAACAAATATGTAATGATCGCACACCATGTGTCAGACTCCATGCCAGGGCTCTAGTGTACAATGTTGAAAATGGCAAATCTGGTTCCAAACTTCAGAAGTTTATACCTGAGAGCAGTGGTCCTCAAAGTTTGACCCCACAGTCCAGAAGCATCATCATGAGCTGAAAAACTGTTAGGAATGTAAATTCTTAGGCCTCATCTTAGAACCTCAGACCTACTGAATCTGAAATGTTGGGGCTGGAGCCCAGCAAGTCTGTTTTAACAATCCTTCATGGTGACTCTGATGCAGGTTCATATCTGAGAAGCAGCATTCTACAGAACAGTCAGGAAAAAATCAAATAAAAATAAAAGTATATTAGTTTCCTAGGGCTGCCATAACAAATTATCACAAACTGCATAGCATAAAACAAAAAAAATTATTCTCTCTCATTTCCAGAGTCCAGAAGTCTGAAATCAAGGTATTAACAGGGCCATGTTCCCTCCAAAGGCTCAAGAGGAATATTCTTTGCCTATTCCACTCCTGGTGGCTTCTCACATTCCTTGGCTTGTGACAATATCACTCCCATTTCTGTCTCCTTCTTCACATGGCATTCTTCCCCATGTGTCTTTCTGTATCCTCTCCTCTTCTTGCAAAGACACCAGTCATTGGGTCTGGGGCCCATCCTAAATCCAGGATAATTCTATCTCAAGATCCTTAACTGATATATCTGCAAAGATTCAATTTCCAAACAAGGTCATATTATGAGATTCTAGGTGGACATTAATTGGGGGGGGGGCAACACTACTCAACCCATTACAGAAAGCAAATTTTAAAATCATCCATTGGGTAAACATCATGAAGGAAACATGAAGACAAAATAGAGAATAAAAATGGGGGACTTTATGTACATATAGTGGTCAGAAAAGTCTCTCTTAATAGGTGACATTTGAACTTGGGAACTGGGCATGCAATGGAGTTAGTCAGTCATTGAAGGATAGGAGGAAGAATAAGAGGCTATGTGGGGAAAAACATTTCAAGGAGAAGCAGCATATGGCAATGGCCCTGAGCAGGAAAAAAAGTTCAGCTACCTGAAGAACTAAAAGAAGACACTGTAGTTGGAGCCTAACAAATGGGAAGACATAGAATATAAAATGAGATTAAATCAGCTAGTCTAGAATAGCTCCAAGGTGCAGCCACAACAGGAATGAAATGATAATCCTGTCTTACAAAAGCCCTGAAACTGAGGACAGGGAAAAGCTTAAGCTATTATTTTAGAAGATCGCAAGGAAGTCACCCTGTAGTTGACATAGGCTGCGATGAGTAGAGCCAGAGATTTTGGATTGAAAAATTTCCTAGACAGTGCCTTTGGCTATAGTTATTTGCAGATGAGACTATTATGAATAAACAGATCAGAAGTCTTTTAAGCTTTTGAAAGACTATTACCAAATAATCCACACTCCCAGCCTGAAAAAGCCCATCAATGTTCAGACTCTATGAGAACCCTGGCCCCAAAACTAACACCAACTGAGCAACCTCAAGCATGGCATGCTCCCCAATACCCTCCCATAGAAAGGTCATGTACGATAATGCACTAAGAACAGTCTTTTGGAAGGCTGAGCCAGAGGGCACAAAGACAGTGAACAATGGAGGGCAGAACCAGGGCCTGCAGGACAAGTTCAGCAAGAAAAATGCTCTATGACCAGGGAAGGAAATCTTTGCTATTCCTAACCAGTCAGATTGGTAATTATTGGGTTGGCCAAAAAGTTCGTTCAGCTTTTTTCCATAAGATGGCTCTAGTATCGCTTAGTTGTCTTCAACTTCATTTGAAACAATTTTGTTAGACTGTATTGTGACAACTGCCATATCAGCGTGCATTAAAAAAAAAAAAAACAACAAAATAGATGAATTTTTGTGTAGCCATTTTAACATTGAAGATGAAGAAAAGAAGCAACATTTTTGGCATATTATGCTTTATTATTTCAAGAAAGGTAAAAATGCAACTGAAACGCAAAAAGATTTGTGCAGTGTATGCAGAAGGTGCTGTAAGTGATCAAACGTCAAGAGTGGTTTGCGAAGGTTCGTGCTGGAGATTTCTAACTGGAGTATGTTCCGCGGTCGGGTAGACCAGTTGAGGTTGATAGTGATCAAATCAAGACGTTAACTGAGAACAATCAACATTATACCATACGAGAGATAGCTGACATACTCAAAATATCCAAATCAAACACTGAAAATCATTTGCACCAGCTTGGGTATGTGAATCGCTTTGATGTTTGGGTTCTACATAAGTTAAGTGAAAAACACCTTCTTGATCATATTTCCGCATGTGATTCTCTACTTACCATAATGAAAATGTTCCATTTTTAAAACAAATTGTGATGGGAAATGAAAAGTGGATACTGTACAATAATGTGGAATGGAAGAGATCGTGGGGCAAGAGAAATGAACCACCACCAACCACACCAAAGGCCGGTCTTCATCCAAAGAAGGTGATGTTGTGAATATGGTGGGACTGGAAGGGAGTCCTCTATTACGAGCTCCTCCAGAAAACCAAATGATTAATTCCAACAAGCACTGCTCCCAATTAGACCAACTGAAAGCAGCACTCAATGAAAAGTGTCCAGAATTAGTCAACAGAAAATGCATAATCTTCCATCAGGATAATGCAAAACCGCATGGTTTTTGATGACCAGGCAAAAACTGTTACAGCTTGGCTGGGAAGTTCTGATTCATCCACTGTATTCACCAGACATTGCACCCTTGGATTTCCATTTATTTTGGTCTTTACAAAATTCTCTTAATGGAAAAAATTTCAATTCCCTAGAAGACTGTAAAAGGCACCTGGAACAGTTCTTTGCTCAAAAAGATTAAAAGTTTTGGGAATATGGAATTATGAAGTTGCCTGGAAAATGGCAGAAGGTAGTGGAACACAACAATGATTATGTTGCTGTGTTGTTACATTGTTCAATAAAGTTCTTGATGAAAATGAAAAATGTTTCTTTTTACTGAAAAACCGAAGGAACTTTTTGGCCAATCCAATGCTATGGAACAGTGCCTATGTCCCCCATTCTCCTCTTGTCTGAATGAGAGTTTCTATTAGTGTTTCTTATGCCATTGGTCCACTGAAATGGGATAAGCTGGGAGGGGCAAATAACATGTCATTTAGTTTATAGGTCACCAAAATAAGAAAAATACTACCCATACATGGGAGAAAGCAGGAGATTGAAGCAGATATCTTGGACTTTGGTTCAGATAGTAAGTGGTTAGAACATTGGGCTTGCCTCCTTTGGGAAGGAGGAATTATGTCAGAGGTGTGGAGTAAAGAACACATACAAATAGTTGGGTGGCTAGGGGCACACCAAAGCAAAGATGGTAAGATTTCTTTCAGTATCCGTTCTCCCTGTCTTTCAATGTAATAAAGACACCAACCTTGGTAATAAGACCATATAACTGGATTCTATCGATTATGACATAAATGAAAATGCTGTGTGACAGCAGCAAACGCTCTCTCTCCATTTCTCCATTGTTAAGTTGGAAGAAGAAAACCACCATGAATTCTACAGCCAAAAGGAAATGAATTGTGCAAATAACCTGAGGAAACATAGAAGTGGATTCCTCCCTAGTTGAGCCCTCGGATAAGAATGTAGCCTGGTTGACATCTTGATTTCAGTCTTTTGAGCCCCTGAACAGAGGACCCAGTTAGGCTGTCTCCAGACTCCTGACCTTTGATCCACATATACTCTGAGTTCATAAATGGGTGCTGTTTTAAGTCACTAGGAAGTTTATGGTAATTTTTTCTGCAGCTATAAGAAACTATAAATATATACACATATATATATGTTATGTATGGTCATATATAAATAGATATAGAAAAGCATATATATATATATATATATATATGAATATGCTCCTTGTTTATGGTCCTTAAGAAAATCAAGAGTCGTCTTCATCCAAATGTGTATGTGAAAATGTGTGTATGCATATATGTATGTGTGCTTCTTTAGCCATTAATTGAAAACAACATATTGTTAACTTGAGTCTAGTAAATACACTTTACTGATGGCTAATGCAAGATGACTTGATCACTTTTTAGTTAGTAAATGAGGAATTTACCTATTAAACAGAAGCAAATTTGAATGAAATTCTTATATGTAGTTTATAAGAAATTGGTTTGGTTTTTTTCTTATATATGTTCATATGCATGTGTGTTAGTGTGTTTATAATTGATATCCTCAATTGTTAGGATGGTTCTCAACCAGCCTATTTCCCACATTAACTCAGCTGAGGATAGGTAGTTGCAGCAATAAAGAACATATCCAAATCTCAACTGATCTCCTAGTGACATCCCTAATGGAATCCTAAAATGACTCTGTTAGACAGTTACCATGTGGCTCTCCTTTCAGTTACTATCAGCATGGTGGGTAACCACTATGGCAGCTGAGTCATGCAGATAATAGTAGTATTCTCATATACAAGTGTGCTGGAATTGCCTTGACATGCCAATTGTTCATCACAAAGTGTGTTGGGGCACCATTTAGAGTTTCTACGCAAGGCATTCCAATAACCATACAGGTTTTTGCTTTCAATTAATTTCCAAAGGTTTGAAATAATGAATAAACTTAATTTTCATTTATATTCTTTCCCTCACACCTCCCTCACTTTTATTTATCGAGTGGATAATATCTTTTTTAAAATGTCATTTAAAAAATTTTTAAATGCCATAGACATAAATCACTGCAATCAGCTAGGTAAACCCCACATCTATGGAATATCTGAATGGACAACGAGTGTTCCCACTAATGAAACTGCTCTAGCTCTAGCAGCTGTGGACATTGGGGACTAGTACCCACAGGAGTCTGCCCAAGTCAGAGTCTAAGCTGCTGCCACAGTGCCCACAGGGGGACCAAAGACCTATCTAGAGGTTTTGGAGGGCCTCTTGGGGAGGAAGAGGTTGGCTGTGACTCATGGTGGGGGCAAGGACACTGAGAGATGAGACCCCAGGAAAATACAATTTTTACTATTTTTTTAAGTTTTGATTTTTCTGTTGTTGTCTTCTTACTTGCTTTATTTTTATTATACTTTAGTTTTTTATACATATTTTTATTGTTTTTTTATATTTCTATTTCTACGTTACTTTTTTGTTGTTGTTTTTTTCTTTTTTCTTTCCTTTGTTCTATTTTGTTTACATATTTTTTCCTTTCTTCTTATCTTTTTAAAACCATTTTTGTGTGTTTGTTTTGTTCTACTTGCTTTTTCATTCAGTTCGCATTCTGCTTTTATTTTGTTTTTTATTTTTTGTTTTTGTCAATTTTGTTTTAATTGTTTGATAACATTTTGGGGTTCTTTTCTTTGTCTGGTTGTTCTCTTGCTTTTTATTTTCCCCGTTTTTCTTTTTATCCTTTTTTTGTATGTGTGTATGTTCTTAGTTTTTGTTTTTGTTTTTGTTTGGTTCTGCTTTAACCACCCATCTGGGGTTTTGTCTGTCTGTTCATTTGTTTGTTCTTAATTGTTGTTGTTGCTGTTTGCTTGTTTTTGTCTTTGTTATCTGTCTTGGGTTTTTTTGCCTCTTTGTTTTCATCTGTTTTCTATCTGCTTTTTTTTTTTTCTTTGCTTTTTCCTTTTATTGCCAAGCTGTGTGGCTTGCAGGGTCTTGGTTCCCAAGCTGGGGGGTCAGGCCTGAGCCTCTGGGGTGCGAGTGCAAAGTCCAGGATGCTGGAACTCCAGAGAATTCCTGGTCCCTGGGAATATTAAACAGCAAGAGCTCTCATGGAGGTCTCCATCTCAATTCAAAGACCTGGCTGTACCCAACTGACCACATGCTCCAGTGCTGAATGTCCCACACCAAACAAGCAAGACAGGAACACAAACCCACCCATCTGCAGATAGGCTGCCTAAAGTCATAGTAAGCCCACAGACACTCCAAAACACACCACCTGATGCAGCACAACACATCAGAGGGACTAAATCCAGCTCCAAACCCCAGAATGCAGGCATCAGTCCCTCCTATCAGGAAGCGTACATAGCCACTGGACCAACCTCGCCCACTGGGGGCAGACACCAGAAGCAAGAGGAACTACAACCCTGCAGCCAGCCTGCAGGAAGGAGACCTCAAACACAGAAAGTTAGACAAAATGAGAAGACCAAGAAATATGTTGCAGACAAAGGAGAAAGATAAAAATCCACAAAACCAAGTAAATGAAGAGGAAATAGGCAATCTACCTGAAAAATAATTCAGAGTAATGATAGTAAAGATATCCAAAATCTCGGAAATACAATGGACAAAATATAAGAAACGTTTAACAAGGACCTAGAAGAACTAAAGAACAGTGATGAACAACACAATAACTGAAATTAAAAATACAGTAGAAAGAATCAATAGCAGAATAACTGAGGCAGAACAACATATAAGTGAGCTGAAAGACAGAATGGTGGAAATAACTGCCACGGACCAGAATAAAGAAAAAAGAATGAAAAGAATTGAGGACGGTCTCAGAGGTCTCGGGACAACATTAAACATTCCAACATTTGAATTATAGGGGTACCAGGAAAAGAAGAGAAAGAGAAAGGGTCTGAAAAAATATTTGAAAAGAATATAGGCGAAAATTTCCCTAACATGGGAAAGGAAATAGTCAATCAAGTCCAGGAAGTGCTGACATTCCAATAAAGGATAAACCCAAGGAGAAACACACCAAGACATGTATTAATCATACTAACAAAAATTAAATACAAAGAAAAACTATTAAAAGCAGCAAGGGAAAAGTAACAAATAATATACAAGGGAATCCCCATAAGGTTATCAGCCAATCTTTCAGCAGAAACTCCTCAGGCCAGAAGGGAGTGGCATAATATATTTAAAGTGATGAAAGGGAAGAGCCTACAACCAAGAATACTCTACCCAGCAAGGATCTCATTCAGATTCAACAGAGAAATCAAAAGCTTTACAGACAAGCAAAAGCTAAGAGAATTCAGCACCACCAGACCATATTTACAACAAATTCTGAAAGAACTTCTCTAGGCAGGAAACACAAGAGAAGAAAAAGACCTATAAAAACAAACCCAACACAATTAAAAAATGGTAATAGAAACATACATATCAATAATTACCTTAAATGTAAATGGATTAAACGCTCCAACCAAAAGACAGAGACTGGCTGAATGGTTACAAAAACAAGAGCCATATATATGTTGTCTACAAGAGACCCACTTCAGACCCAGGGACATATACGGACTAAAAGTGAGGGGAAGGAAAAAGATATCCCATGCAAATGGAAATCAAAGGAAAGAGGGAGTAGCAATACTCTTAACAGACAAAATAGACTTTAAATAAAATAAGACTGTCACAAGAGACAAGGAAGGACACTACATAATGATCAAGGGATCGATCCAAGAAGAAGCTATAACAACTGTAAACATTTATGCACCCAACATAAGAGTACTTCAATACATAAGGCAAATGCTAACAGCCATAAAAGGGGAAATCAACAGTAACACAATAATAGTGGGGGACTTTAACATTCCACTTACACCAATGGATAGATCACCCAGACAGAAAATTAATAAGGAAACAGAAGCCTTAAATGACACATTAGACTAGATAGACTTAATTGATATTTATAGGACATTCCATCCAAAAGTAGCAGAATACACAATGGAGCAAAGATAGCCTCTTCAAAAGTGGTGCTGGGAAAATTGGACAGCTACATGTAAAAGAATGAAATTAGAGCACTCCCTAACACCATACACAAAAATAAACTCAGAATGGATTAAAGACCTAAATGTAAGGCCAGACACTATAAAACTCTTAGAGGAAAACATAGGCAGAACACTATATGACATAAATCACAGAAAGATCCTTTTTGACCCACCTCCTAGAACAAATGGAAATAAAAACAAAAATAAACAAATGGGACCTAATGAAACCTAAAAGCTTTTGCATGGCAAAGGAAACCATAAACAAGATGAAAAGACAACCCTCAGAATGGTACAAAATATTTGCAAATGAAGCAACTGACAAACGATTAATCTCCAAAATTTACAAGCAGCTCATGCAGCTCAATATCAAAAAAACAAACAACCCAATCCAAAAATGGGCAGAAGACCTAAATAGACATTTCTCCAAAGAAGATATACAGATTGCCAACAAACACATGAAAGGATGCTCACATAACTAATCATTAGAGAAATGCAAATCAAAACTACAATGAGGTATCACCTCACACCGGTCATAATGGCCATCATCAAAAAATCTACAAACAATAAACGCTCGGAGAGTGTGTGGAGAAAGGGGAACCCACATGCATTGTTGGTGGGAATGTAAACTGATACTCCCACTATGGAGAACAGTATGGAAATTCCTTAAAAAACTAAAAATAGAACTACCGTATGACACAGCAATCCCACTACTGGGCATATACCCAGAGAAAACCATAATTCAAAAAAGACACATGTACCCCAATGTTCACTGCAGCACTATTTACAATAGCCAGGACATGGAAGCAACCTAAATGTCCATCAACAGATGAATGGATAAAGAAGATGTTTGTACATATATACAAACATATATATATATATATATTTATATGTTTGTAAATATATATATTTATGTTTGTACATATATACAAACATATATATATATTCCATATATATATGGAATATTACTCAGCCATAAAAGGGAACAAAATTAGGTCATTTGTAGAGACATGGATGGACCTAGAGACTGTCATACAGAGTGAAGTAAGTCAGAAAAACAAATATTGTATATTAACATATATATGTGGAATCTGAAAAAATTGGTATAGATGATCTTATTTACAAAGCAGAAACAGAGACACAAACATAGAACAAACATAAGGATACCACGGGAGGGGGTGGGTGGGATGAATTAGGAGATTGGGATTGCCATATATACACTATTGATACTATGTGTAAAATAGATAACTAATGAGGACCTACTGTATAGCACAGGGACCTGTACTCAATGCCCTGTGGTGACCTAAATGAAAAGGAAATCCAACAAAGAGGGGATATATATATATAAGTATAGCTCATTCACTTTGCTATACAGTATAAACTAACAGAATATTGTAAAGCAACTATACTCCAATAAAAAAATTAAAATTAAAAAATTTTTTAAAAGAAGTGAAAACAATGAATTATCCCTGGATATTATAATCAGAAACAATTATCCTTTAATATGTTTTGATTCTAGACAACTTTGCAAGCAGCCTGAAAAGACACACAACAGCCCTATTTGGAGAGACAGAGACAAAGAGAGCTGGTAAATCTCTTATGCGTTTATTTCTACAAATATTTATTATAAACTTACTATGTATGTCAGGTATAATGATAGGAGGTGTACAATTGATGATTTCTGTCCAAGTTTACCAGGCTGTCAAGGAATAGGCAGGCTGGCAGAGCAATTGGCAATTACAAATATGGGTCAATGTGCAAAGGGTAGATGGAAATCAGAGCAGAGAGCAGAAAGTGACTTTGCCTGTGCAACAGGGAAGATTTCACTCTGCTACTGTAGCACAGAAAGAGAATCCAGTTCCAGGGTGAAAATTACTTGCTTTGCATTAGATCCCCATTTTCTCCTGTCAATCCTACCTCATCCAGGCCTACAGAAAACTAAAGACTAGAAGCAATAAAGTCATCTTCTTAGGATCGTCAGAAGTGACAGATGATAGGAATAAGCTAATTAGACAAGCAAAGCAGTCAGGGGCCATTTGATGTAGGAGCCATCAGTCCTACAAACTTAATAATCAAGAAAAAATTATTACTTTGCAGCCCACTTTGTAACGATGAGTATGAGTCATTAGAGCAAGGTTAAATTATGTTCATTATGTTTTGTTTAATAAAGGAAAGAAATATATACCATATTTTAGAAAATTTCTGTCAAACTGGTTACTTTAATACTACCTAAATTGGTGAATGCCTAGAAATTTCATTCATCAAACATGTCATTTTCTCATAATGTTGGAAAAATTAAATGTTACCGTACTAAATAAAGCATCATATTACATTTAAATAGTTATTTAAATGGTTTCCAAAGTTTTCTTTTTTTTCATTTCTCACTATAATCCCATAAATCAGACAGCGGTCCCATTGTGCTGATGATTCAGCTGAGACATAGCCACACAATCTTAGTCAACAACTCAGTTCTTTTAACTCCTATAAATGTTCTTTCACTTATCCATTTATTCATTCATTTAACACATACTTATAGATCATTTATATGACCCACAGTTCCATGAAATAAAATGTCAGAAATTTAAACATCTATGTAACTCTACTCTTACATAGTACTCTATTATACAAAAATCTTCTGAAGTTCAATTTTATAATCATAAGTGAGTTCTAGAGGTTTTTAAATCACTTTATAGTACCTGTCATTGAGTTAACACATGGGAATATCTTAGGTATTTTGAGAAACGGATTATTTCTGTACCTAATCCATGAGTGACATAGGTACATTAAATGGAAAGGATTCCAGCTTTCTCTACATTCATCAGATAATTTGTTAATTTAAACAACTCTGTAATGTTTTCTTAATCATTCAGTTCAGTAGATGAAAAAAAATCAGTCAAAGTTAATGCATCTGTAGCAAATGGATTGACTAGATGGTTTTTTTTCAGTTGATTCCTTTTGATATTGTGTAAATTTAGTGTTTGTGCTACTCTTGAAATATCCCGTTTATCAACCCAGAAAAAACTGCATTATCTTCACAATTTAACAAGTGGAAAATTATGAGATAGAAAGGTTAACTGAACTCATTATGCTCAGATCAACCTTTAGCAAACTAGTATTTCTCTACCGGGACTCAGCATGTTCTAAAAACTGCTTTTCAATTGATCCTATTGTTTATACAATCACTTCTGTGCTGTCAAGATACTTGTTGGTTATGTCTTCTGCTTTCTGATTCTGCTAAGTTATTTTTTAAGAAGCACAGCTTATGTGGCAATCTGGATACCAAGGTCTTTCTTGGCATCACTGGCTATTATTTTGGGTGAATGAGCACACTGACTTTGATAAGGAAACTGCAAAATATAAAGTTAAAATGGTAAAATAAAAACAGGTATTACATCCAGGATTTGAAATAATTACATTCACTCACAGAAAAAAAAAAAAAAAAAGCAGTATCTTAAAATCCAATACTTAATCAGAAGAATATGGCAAAGAATAGGATATGTATGGTTGCTGGACTTTGTACGTTTATAAATCACTGAATAAAATTAAGGTACTATCCATAGTTTAATGCTTTGTGGACAGCAAGTTGGACTCACATTAGACAGAATTCACCAGATTTTGAACTGACAACCCAAGGAAAAAATAAATCTGGTTTTGGGTTTCCCTAGTGGCGCAGTGGTTGAGAGTTTGCCTGCTAATGCTGGGGACACAGGTTCGAGCCCTGGTCTGGGAAGATCCCACATGCCGCGGAGCGACTGGGCCCGTGAGCCACAACTACTGAGCCTGCACGTCTGGAGCCTGTGCTCCACAACAGGAGAGGCCACGACAGTGAGAGGCCCACACACCGCGATGAAGAGTGGCCCCTGCTTGCCACAACTAGAGAAAGCCCTCGCACAGAAACGAAGACCCAACACAACAAAAATAAATTAATTAATTAATAAACTCCTACCCCCAACATCTTAAAAAATAAATAAATAAATCTGGTTTTGTGTCTAAACTCAGCCTGAAGTCAGTTTATTTGCTGGTGACTTTGAAAACTTTAAATCGTTGCCATCTTCAAACCTTGAGAAATGAGTCATCTGTTTGTCAAGTGGAAATGAGCAGAATGAGCAGGAAAGGAAATTTTACTTTCAAAGTTCAGAAAGAATGCAATAAACAGTGAAGATTATTTACCCGTAACTGCATTACGTTTTTTTCAAGAATTCGCAATGCTCTTTTAAAGAGCAAAAGGCAAGTAACTTTAAGTATACATGTCAATCGGGCCTTCTTTCTGTCAAAGTTTTGCAGTAAAAGGGAGCCAAGGAATTTTCTTGGCATAACTTTTTGGTCCTAGAAAGAGAAGCATAAATAGGCCATTGCAAATTTTTCCTTAGAGATTATTAGACCATCTTCATATCTTACCTACAGTTTCCAAATTATGTCCCTTGTAATAAATCCTACATAATGACTATTACAATCTTCATTTTTCAAATTCATAAGCTGAGGCTCAGAGGTTTTAAATCCCTTGGCAAAGTCACCATTATATGGGGCAGGTCTAGGATTTGAACCACAGCCTCTGGCCTCCACAATTGGGCCTCTATTCCAGCTTACTTCTTCCAGTGGATTTTTATACTTTGATTGCCTGACTCTTCTTTTCCTTTTTTGTACAGATAAATAAAGATGCCTGAGTTACCTAGGTCACAGGGTTGTTATGAATATCAAATATCATAATGTATATAAACATATTTTAGGAATTTAATAGCCAGAAGTTTTTATTTCAAAGCATATAGAAAGTATGGTTGATTAGTCTGAGAGAAAAGTAGTTATCTGGATTTAGGTTAGCTACTTTTATGGTAATCTGATAATTACCAGTTTTTGCCTCCCAACCCCGCATCCACCCAACCACCACCACTGCTCTCCTACTGGTCAAGCCAGATGATACCGCAGTTTTACAGTAAGCCATGCAGTTTGAGGCAGTACTGAGAAACAGGGGTCCACAGTCCCATCCTTCCGGGTTACTCAGAACACACTTATTCATACTTACCCTGGAGGGAGGACAAGTGAGGAAATATTGTTCATGTTTCTGAATCAGTTTACCCTAACACCATGGCATACAGAGAGTTTAACTGTTTAAAGATACAAATTATTTCCAAGTGCACTGACTTCATATGTTCACTTGCTACCCACCTTGAGGTCTGCTGAAGGGAAAGCAAAAAAAAATTGGAGCTCATAACCCTTGTTCATTAATCCTGAGGATTTTAGGATCCCAACAATTTTAGTGATCCTAAGAAATTAATACGACACGACCCAATTTTTAAATAAAATGGTTAACTTGGGGCATTGCTTGAAGCACCATGTTGAGAAAATTGAAAATCAGACATGGAAGCATTCCACCACTTTAATTATAGTCCACAAAAGCAGTTTCTATGTGTTAAAACCAGAGTCAGAAAGGACGAAGCAACTTTATAAATCTAAATCTTTACTTTGCCCGACAAATTTTTAAGAGGTTAATTCTTCTGTTCCCAATACCAGATAAGAAATGGATTTGTTCAGGTCCACAGAATTAGAGTGAGCCATTAATGCTAATGAAAATTCAATGTATTGCATGGCACACCCAAGGGAAACTTTTATTTTTAAGATCCCAATCATCCTCCTCACCAGGCACTGGGCTGAGAGCTTTATATGAATTATTTTAATTAATCCTTAAAACTCTATTGGGTGAGACTCTTTTTTTTTTTTATACATATATCCCCATATCTCCTCCCTCTTTTTTTTTCTTCACACACACTGTATTTTATTTTTACAAGAGATAAATAGACTGACACCAAGCATTGTAAATGGATGACCACAACAAAAGCAACAACGATTGCAATGACCAAACACGAAACACACTCATACTATGTCATAATATTGACATTCAGTCCAGTAATGGGTGAGGCTATTACTAATTCCCATTTTACACATCAGGAAACAGCTAGTTTGGGAACTTTGTGTTCCCAAAGCCAGAACACATTACAATCTTGAGCTATTTTCAAAAATTAACTGAAAAACTGGTTATACTGGGACAACTCCTTCCTTCTCCTCCATACTTTGTGATTAGTAGGAAGAGCACTCCTGTCTGTGGTAGTTCTGTGAACACTGAAAAGCAAATAATGGAGTTCTTTTTTAGTGTATTTGAAAGGGAAAATATCTCCCATGTGTTTCTAGACTCCAATTCACAGAAAATACCAGAAGATACATGAGAAGAAGAAGGCATCCTTGTCTCCTGTTACACATGAGTGGCATGTAAGATTCTTTTATACCATCACTACTTTTATACCATCACTACAAGCAGGAGAGAGGAGAGAGGGGTGGGAGATTAGTTGTCACAGCAGTCACTTCAGTCATCACCAGTTTGGTGGGGACTCATCTAGCTCTCTGAGTGTCACTTTCTCACTCACTGCTCCATGAATAACCCCCAGGATGCCACATGTGTGGAAGAGGTCTTCTCCAGAGGGAAGACCAGGCTTTGGTCCAAGGTTTACAAGTTTTCACAGACCTGCAAGACTGCAAGGTGCTTGTAGACTGGGAAAGGACATGGATGTCTGCATCAATGCCAGAACGCTAGCCAGAATGTGGTAAGTATAATACCGTAAGAGGGCAGTTGAGAAATATGAGAATTCAAAGAGAGAGGTGCGTCAGGCTGTATGGTGGGAGGAGTCCATGACAGAGGAGGAAAAGAGGATTGAGCTGTCAATAAATTTAAACAAGGAAAGATCAGATGCCTAATCACTAGAAAGTAACAAGAGCTGAGGCAAAGCAGAAACCCAGGCAGCCTTACCCCAGCTCCCCTTTGTTATTCTGCCATCCTTTGAAGTAAAGACATGAGAGATAAGGTTGTGAAGGGGAGTCATAGGCTGAAATCAGGAGCCCTTGAGCATTATCCTAAAATAGGATGTGTAAGCAATAGAAAGCTTTGAAAGATTTTTATCAGGGTTAGTTCAGAGTTGAGCTTTGGAAAGACCAAAGCTGCCCGGGATACTGTTTTAAGATCTGGGTTATTAGTTTGTTTACTTGTTTGCACACTCATCTGAAGGACGGAGGAAAAAGTGCTTAGCTATCTCTGAGTCGGTATTTTTCAAGTGCTCATTTTACCCTCTACCACCTCCAGGAGAACATCAGTTACCTAGAAGCCAGATGAACTTTTCTAATTGGCTAAACCCAGGAGTAGTAAATGAGGGTCTGAGATTTATACGCAACCAATGGGACAGAAAACAAGGGACTGGGGCTTATATTTTAGATAAAGGCACAAAGCAGCTGCATTTTGGGTAATCAAGAGTCACACACTCTGCAGTCTCCCTGTTATAGGCCATTGTGAGCTTTGGATATGACTAACAATAATACTAACTTTATGAGGAAAAACAGACTCTACTCTGAATACTTACTACTTGAGGGAAACCCAAGAGAGTGAAGTCCCATGGCAGGATCCTCTGGTAGTCCAGTGTGCTCATTCCCTCCTCTGAGAAATGCTGAATTAGGCATGAGGCACTCTCCAGCAACAGGACTCTATGCAACTCGGCCTTTCAAGTTCTAAAATGGTGATGTGTAAAGTTGACACGGTACCGTCTCACCAAACTGAAAAGGATTTTGAGGCTATGCACAGAGCTAAGTGATTTATGCAAGCAGTATTTCCTGAGTGCCTGATAGGTACCCTGTTTGGCTGACTAGGAGAGAACAATGAATATGGAAAAGCACATGCCTTCAAGGAGCCTACATTCTTGTGTAGGGATAAAGATGCCTGTAACAGTCAGTAAAGAGATCATGAAAAAGGCTGTGAAAGAAATAAAATCAGATCATGTCACAAAGTGAGTGAAAAGCTACTTCATAGAGCTGGCCAAAGAAGACCTGTCTGAAGAAGCAGACACCAGAGTGGTAAGAAGTCAGGGGCCAGACAAGGGCATCCAATGCAGAGGGAATAGCAGATATGATGGTCTTCAGACAGGAACGCATTTGGCATGTTCAAAACAAAGAATGCCAGTGATCCTACAGCACAGAAAGGGATGGGGAACACACTGGAAAATGGCGTCAGAGAGGTTCATACTGGCCATATTTATGAATTTGAGTTTTATTGTAAATACAGAAAGCCACTAAAAAGGTTTAAACAGGAGAATGTCTTTATAGGACTAATAGTATTAAAGTTATTCAAGTAACTTTATGCACTCTGAATGCTGAGTGCAGAATGGACTGCAGGAAAGCAAACTGAGACAGAATAGTTAAGAGGTTACTGCAGAAGTTCAGGTGAAAATTAATAATAGCTTGGACTGAGGGTGGCAGTGGGGAGGTAGAGGAATGAACAGAGTTAAGACATATTTTGGAGATAGAGGCAACAGGACTTCCTGTGGGAATGGGGTAGGAATGGAGAGAAAAAGAGAGTAATCAAAGCCAATTCCTAGGTCTTATTCTTAAGAGCCTAAGCAACTGACTGGATGGATGTGTCATTTACTGAGACTGGGAAAACTGGGGAGGAAGGGAAGGGTGGGGGAAACCCAGAGGTTCAATTTAGTTGCAGTATGCTTGAGATACCTACTGGTAATAAGATGGAGATGTGAAAAAGGTAGTTGTATATGTAAGTCAGGAGTCTAGGATATTATTGAGAGTAAGAGATATAAATTTGGGAATCATCAGCATTTGGATGGATTTAAAACCATAGGACTAGTTGTGATCACTTAGGGAGAGACTAAGCATAGAGACAAGAAGAGTGCCCAAGATCAAACCCTGGGAGTTGACCATTTGGAGGTTGGTAGAAGGTGAATAGCCATCAAGGGCCACTTCAATAGGAGGAAAACCAAAAGAGAGGAAAACCAAAAGAAGCCAACAGAAGAGAGTGTTCCAAGGAGGATGTGGTCAACAGTGTATAATGAGGTTGATATGTTGCATTAGATTCAAACCCCTCCAAACATATCATTTTCCTTGTGGATATAGTTTCTAAGTACTACATACTAGGTTTTACTGATATGATACCAGAATCCAGTTAAAATTTAATCCATTTATTCATACCAGATGTTTGGAATAAAGAAATAAACTTTTTATTCATTATCATTTCCATTTATCTCTTGTGCATCAGTTTTAGATTCTACTGTAAGATTGATATATATCAATCTGTGCTATATACCAAGATATATACCAAACTGTGCTATATATCTTTAGTGCTCACTGTGTAGAATTCTAAAGATGCCTACTATGTTGTAGCTCAGCCTAAAGACACATGCTAATTACCTTCCATCATGGTGCATCACTGGCTACATTTCTACTGAACCATAAGCTCTGTTGAGGGTGGGAAAATGCCTGATATGTTGACAGTTGAAGTTCTAGAATTTAACAAGTGTCTAATATTTGGTAGATTCTCAAAAACTCTGGTTGATGGGGTATCTTAATCATCAATCAATTATCATTCTGAGTCACTGCAGCACCAAATCAGAGCTACTAAAAGACAGTCAGCACTCCCATTTGACATACTGGAATGAGGGAGCCACAACTAAGCAAAGTCCTGTAGGCAGGTAAATCCCAATCTAGCTCTAAAGGCCTTTCATTATTCATAATATTGGTGCACAATAAATCTCCACAAGCACATGATTCATTGCCACACAGATTCAGATGGACAACATGTGACCCACAGTTTCCCTCAACACAATAATTACAGAAAGAAAGTCTAATGATTTACAGTTGATCTAAAAAGCATGTTAGTCCAATTCTGCACCAAATTCCAGAAGAATATAACATCACAGTCTGTGGACGCCCAAGAAAAAATTCACCAAGAGTTTCTGTTAATATGGTGTGATTACCAGA
Organism: Pseudorca crassidens; assembly: GCF_039906515.1. NCBI lineage: Eukaryota > Metazoa > Chordata > Mammalia > Artiodactyla > Delphinidae > Pseudorca > Pseudorca crassidens. The sequence continues at coordinate 155,660,428 of NC_090297.1, forward strand.
GTTTGGTTTTAGTGACAGGTTAATTGGCAAATCAATATTAAATCATACTCACATGAGGCACTCTGATAGGCACTATGAGGGACACAAAGGAATACAGAATACACTTCCTGCCCTTTAGGGGTCCTAAAATCTAGTTGGGTAGATGCCTTTCCCTTTATGAAATGTTAAATTAAAATCTAATATTGCAATAATAAAAAAAAATTTTAAATGTTGTGATGTCTTATATAATTAACAGTCATCCATCCATCGGTGTGATTCAGATATAAGGTGGACAAGAATCTTTAGTGGAATTTTTGGTAAACAGAGGGACACAATAATACAAGGGGTGTGTGTGTGTGTGTGTTGTTCTCCCTTAAGATAAAAATGATCAGTCTAGAGCATCATGTATAAGAAACACACCTTGACACATATTTCTTGTTGCATGGCAACCATGAGGAAGTGTAATATTGAGAAACAGATCTCTAGGACATGGCTTACATGGGGGACAATGTTTCCAAGCAGAGAATAAGGTTTCTATCCCTATAATTACTCTTCTATTATAGCAGGACCTTATTTGAGAAGCAAAATGGCATTGTAGAAAGAGCAACAGATCAGGAGTCAAGGGGCTTGAAGGTTCCTGACTCTGCTACCAACAAAGGTCAGCGGGAGGAGGGGAGTCTGGAGCTCTCTCCAGCTCTGAAGTCAGACACATCTGCCACTCACTCTTTTTTTTTTTTTTTTTTTTTTTTGCGGTACGCGGGCCTCTCGCTGTTGTGGCCTCTCCCGTTGTGGAGCACAGGCTCCGGACGCGCAGGCTCAGCGGCCACGGCTCATGGGCCCAGCCACTCCACGGCATGTGGGATCTTCCCGGACCGGGGCACGAACCCGCGTCCCCTGCATTGGCAGGCGGACTCTCAACCACTGTACCACCAGGGAAGCTCTGCCACTCACTCTCTGTGTAATCCTAGGCAAGTCATTCAGCTTTCACAGACTGTATTTTTCTCATCTGTAAATTGGGAAGACTAGTACCTCTGGAACCTTAAATGCTTGTTACTAAGTGAAAAAAGCCAATCTGAAAAGGATACATACAGTATGATTCCAACTCTATGACATTCTGGAAAAGGGAAAACTATGGAAAAGAGGAAAATGATCAGTGGTTTCCAGAGGTTAGAGGGGTGAGGGAAGAATAAGCAGAGCACAGAGGATTTTTTAGGGCAATGAAATTATTCTATATGATGCTATAATGGTAGATACATGTCATCATACATTTGTCCAAACTCATGGAATGCAGAGCAGCAAGAGTGAACTCTACTGTTAACTATGGACTTTGGGTGATAATGATATGTCAATGTAGGTTTATCAGCTATAACAGATGTACCATTCTAGTGGGGGATGTTGACAGTTGGGGAGGCTATGCATGTGTAAGGGCAGGGAATATATGAGAAATCTCTGTACTTCCTCTGAATTTGGCTGTGGCATTTACAACTGCTCTAAAATTAGTCTATTTAAAACAAAGAATAGTATTTCTACCGTAGGGTAGTAAGAATTAAATGAGATAAAACTTGTAAAGGATTTAGCACAGAACCTGCCAGACAGACAAGGTTCAATAAATGGCAGGTATTTACACAGCTCCTAGCATATAATAGGTGCTACATCAATATTAGTATGGTTGTGAATGCTTTCTAAATGATAGCTCACACTTTCAGGTGTCAACAAAGAGCTACATCTGCTAATATTTGGAACCTTGGTATTGTGTCTCTGTTCTGAAATTTGAGTTTGCATCCCATTCCTGAGCCTTAGTTTCTCCAGGTCTTATTTGTTTCTTAGCCTACAACAGATCAAAAGCTGCTGATTGGAATGAAAAGCCAGAACTGTGACAAGAAGCCCTACTGATGGTGGCAAGATGCATAGGGGAATACAGAAGAAAAATAGGAAGGAAGCGTAAGAATTCTGAAAGAGTTTTTGTTCTGAGACCATACAGTGGGGGAACAAATAATGTTCTGTATCTTAACAGACCAGAAAGACTAGTATATTACAGTATTACAATCGATGGCACTGTGATGCAAGAAAAGCAGGGTTGGAAATTCTGACTCTCCTTCAGTCCCATAATTTTGGTACCTTGCCTAAGTCCTTTTATTTTCCTGAACTGGGTCTCTACCATCAGCACCTGCAATAGATTCAGCTCGGCTACTATCTGCTCCATCTCAGCAGACAGGATTAGGACCTTACTGGCCTGAGCCATCTTGTTGTAAATAACTAAGCAGGCCCCACAGAAACCCAAAGAACAATAAATCATACTCCATTTATCACAGCTGTGATTAATGATCAATTTCTTCACCTCTAAAAATGGAGACAATGTGTACCTTACAAGGCATTTGAGAGAACTGAATGAAATGATGCAAATAAAGCATTTAGCACACACAACTCTCAGCATATAATAGGTGCTACATCAATGTTAGTATGGCTATGAATGCTTTCTAAATGATAGCTCATACTTTCAGGTGTCAGCACAGAGCAACATTTGCTGCTCTTCTGACCTTGGTATTGTATCTCTGTTCTGAAAATTGAGTTTGCATCCCATTCCTGAGCTTTAGTTTCTCTAGGTCTTATGAACAAGCTTCTTTCTAACATAGCACCAGGCACATTTAGGTTTCCATAAATGTCTTTTAAAAGAAAGAATGAATAAATGCATTCATACATGCTCCAACCCCCATTTATTTGTTTCATTTTGATAACCCTCTCCTGGTACTGGGTCCCTGCCATGTACTCACTAATCCCTTATCTAAAACCTGAAGCCTAGACTCAGAACTGAGTCTGATGGCTGGGCCCTTCTCCGTATTAGTGATCACCCAAATACCACTTGCCTTCCTGCTTGGACATAGAAGTAGACCATGTCTCAGCTTCTCAGTCCTTGGACTTCATACATGTGCCTATTACACTACCTTTTCTGGAAACTTCTATTGCTAATTGTTTCTCTGCAACAATAACTACAGTATGATTTGGGTGTGTGCCTATCTGTGGTACTTGATTTCTACCATTAGGACATGCAAAAGGCTCAGCTCAGCCGACAGCTATCTGCTCCATCTCACCAGGCCAGGTGTAGGACCTTTCTAGTCTGGCCCATCCTGTTGTAAATAGCTAAATAGGCCCTGTAGATACTCAAAGCACAATAAATCATCCTTCATTTATCACAACTGTGATGACACCTGGACTTAAGCAATCTAGGTATGTGTGGTAGATAGATGGGTCAGGCCTGTAGGTAGTCTATCTACCTATGGTACTGAAAAGTTTCCTGGGGAAAAAAATTCACTCTCAGGAAGAAGTCAAGCTGGGTCAAGTGCAAAGATAATTTGTAAAGAAGAAGAATAATTCTACAAGTTCAAATCTGTCCTCCAGCCCAGTCTTCCCATATATTCCTGTCTGAATTCTAGTAAGGGACTGGGAAAGACAGGTTTTATATATAGAAAAACATTTGTGAACCACATGGGAACCATGTGGAAAAAATGGAACAGTAATGAGAGAGGAGCATTCTCCCTACTTCTATATGGCCTTGGCACAAGAAGGATATCAGAGAACCCGACATCCCTTAGGCATCTTCAGACCAAAACACATCTGTGACATCATTGTCAGGAAAAAGCAGTAGCTAAAAGAAGTGATAGTGTTATCTGGTAGAAGCCAGATGGACAGAGCAGAAGAGGGTCGGACTAGAGAGCTACAAATTGACAGCAGCTCACCTCTGGGTATTACAAGTAAGGATGAGGCACCTCCATGCAACTTTGCATCAATCAACAGACAAAGAGGGTTACATTAGAAAAAGCAAAGTCACTTAGTAGCTAACTAGATTATTTGTGCACTCCATGATCATAAACGGCTCTGGTTAATCAAAAAATGTATTGACTAAAAAAAAAATGTATTGAGTGAAGTAGTCTACTAAGGATCATGAGTCCACAATTATTACGTGAGGTCAGGAGCCAATAAAAACATAAATTACCTAGTTGAAGATGACAGAAAATTTACACTCATTTTTATACCTATTTATTTTAAAATAACCCCTAATGGCCTAACCACATGTCAGGTTGCTATGACAAGCACTGGATAAGCAGATGGCTAAGTTATTCTTGGAAGGCAGCTCACAGATATATCAAATATAATGGAATTTCAACTGCCATGATACAGACATAATTGAAGAGATATGGAAGCTCAAATTAGTCTACTAAGGAAAAAAGTAGTTCATAGAATTTAGCTGAGACTGTAACCTTTGATTTGAACATTCTCAGTAGAATAAAGGAGAAAAAATATTGTGGAGGTGCACTTTTATAGGAAGTTGGGCTCTAAAGTAAGTACATTAGGAAAAATCAGATAAAGTTAAATTTATCTTTGTACATTCCTGAAATTATCCATGAAGTACACAGGGATTTTGGTCTACAATCATGTAGGATTTTTAACTTTAAAGTCTGAGAACCACTAAGTAGTCTAAGGGACAGAACAAAAGAAACTGTGCCCACATGGTCTATGCATGAAGATGATTCTCCTTTTAAAGTAACTTCTTAAAGAGAAATACAGAATTCTATTGTTTCTACTTGTCTATCCTATTTTAATATGAAGTCCCTATGATTACTTAAAAACAGACCTTCACAACATCACTAATCATTAGAGAAATGCAAATCAAAACTCCAATGAGGTATCACCTCACACCAGTCAGAATGGCCATAGTCAAAAAATCTACAACCAATAAATGCTGGAGAGGGTGTGGAGAAAAGTGAACCTTCTTGTACTGTTGGTGGAAATGTAAATTGATAAGCCACTATGGAGAACAGTAAGGAGGTTCCTTAAAAAACTACAAATAGAACTACCATACGACCCAGCAATCCCACTACTGGGCATATACCCTGAGAAAACCATATTTCAAAAAGAGTCATGTACTACAATGTTCATTGCAGCTCTATTTACAATAGCCAGGACATGGAAGCAACCTAAGTGTCCATCGACAGATGAATGGATAAAGAAGATGTGGCACATAGATACAATGGACTATTACTCAGCCATAAAAAGAAACGAAATTGAGTTATTTGTAGTGAGGTGGATGGACCTAAAGACTGTCATACAGAGTGAAGTAAGTCAGAAAGAGAAAAACAAATACTGTATGCTAACACATATATACGGAATCTAAAAAAAAAAACAGATGGTCCTGAAGAATCTAGGGGCAGGGCAGGAATAAAGATGCATACGTAGAGAACTGATTTGAGGACACAGGGAGGGGGAGGGGTAAGCTGGGACGAAGTGAGAGAGTGGCATGGACATATATACACCAAATGTAAAATAGATAGCTAGTGGGAAGCAGCCACATAGCACAGGGAGATCAGCTCTGTGCTTTTTGTCCACCTCGGGGGGTGGGATAGGGAGGGCAGGAGGGAAATGCAAGAGGGAGGAGATATGGGGATATATGTATACATACAGCTGATTCACTTTGTTATACACCAGAAACAAACACACCATTGTAAAGCAATTATACTCCAATAAAGATGTTAAAAAAATAAAATACAATAAAATATGGATTAATCACAATAAATAAATAAAAACAGAGCTTCAAAATTCATGAAGCAAAAACTGATAGAACTGAACGAAGAAAAATTAACAATTATAGCCGAATATTTCAGTACTTTTCTCTTTGTAATCAATAGAACAAATAGAAAATAGGTAAAGATACAGAAGACCTGAGAATGGTACCAACCAACTTTACCAACTGACATTTATAGGACATTCCACCCAACAGCAGAATACACATTCTTTAAAGTGCATTTGGGACAGCCACGAAGCTGAACCATAATCTGAGCCATAAAATAAACCTTAAGAAATCATAAAAATTAAAATCATATAAATTCTCTGATCATAATAGAATTAAACTAGAGCTTAACAACAAACAAAAAGATAACTGGAAAATCCCCAAATGTTTTGAAACTTAAAAACATGCCTCTAAATAACCATGGACCAAAAAAAGAAGACACAAGGAAAATTAGAAAATATTTTGAATTGAATGAAAATGAAAACACAACATATCGAACATGGTGGGATGAATTCAAAACTGCTTAGAGGAAAATTCATAGCATTAAACACTAAAATTTAAACAGAATAACTAAGTTTCCATCTTAAAAAATTAGGGAAAGGAGAGCAAACTAAACCCAAAATAAACAGAGGAAGAAAACAGCAGTTATGAAAAGAAATCAATGGAATTGAAAGCAGAAAAACATAGATAAAATCAAAGGCTGGTTCATGAAAAAAAATCTAAGAAATTGATATACCTTTAGCCAGCTTCATTAAGAGAAAAAGAGAGAAGGTTACCAGTATCAGGGATAAAAAAAGCAACCATCATTATAAACCTTACAAATATTAAAAACTGTTACAAATCAGATATTAAACCACTCCTACCTACCCCCCAAATTTTTATGCTCACCCAAAAACCTGTTCATGAAGTTCATAGAGGATTTATTCATAATTTCAACCCAAATACCCTTCATCTGGTGAATAGATAAACAATGATACATCCATGAAATAGAATATGACTTGGCAATAAAAATGGACAGAATACTGATATCTGGCAACACCACAGCTGAATTTCAAATGTTATATTAAGTGTAATAAGCCAGATTCAAAAGTCTTCATACTATATTATTCTATGTATAAAACATTCTGGAAAAGGTAAAAATATAGGCACAGAAAACAGTAAAAGGTTTCCAGGGATTGGAAGCAAGGAAAAGTATTGACTATAACATGATAGCGTGAGGGAGTCTGGGGGAGGGAGGGTAGTGATGGAACAGTTCTTGATTGGTGGTTATATGACTGTAAATGTTTGACAAAACTCATAGGATTGTAATGCAAAAAAAAGTGAATTTTACTGTTTATTTTTAAAAAGAATAGAACAATTTCTATGACCTTAGTGTATGTTTTGTGATTTGTCTCTGCTTTGAGATTAAATAAAATGATGGAGTTACATCATAGCAAAGGTCAGGTTCCAAAGTCAGTCATAAGTTCAATGCAGGTGTTAGGCAATTCTACAATGTAAGGGAAAGGGAAGATGATCAACAGAAATAATTGCATGCATTTCAGACAGACATTAAAAACTGTTAAATTTTAAAAAGTTGACAGCATATTTTTAAAAATTTTAGTGTTGAAATGTAATTTAAAATTCACCTCATAAAAATGTACAATTCAATTATTTTAAGAAAATATATAGTGCGTTAGTCACCATCACCACAATCTACTTTTAGAGCATTTCCATCACCCCAAAAGATTGCCTTGTGCTTATTTGCAATCAATCACTGCTCCTCACCCAGTCCCTGGCCACTGCTGATGTGCCTTCTGTGTCTATAAAATTTGCCTTTTATAGATGTTTCATGCAAATGAAATCATACATTATATGATCTGCTATGTCTGATTTCTTCCATTTTGCATAACTTTTCTGAGGTTTGCCCATGTTGTAACAAATATCAGCAGACTGTTTCCTTTTTCTTTTCTTTTTTTTTCAAATAGCATGCTTTTGCATCAATATACCACATTTTGTTTATCTATTACCAACTGATGGACATCCAAATTGTTTCCAAATTTTGACTCTCTCATGAATAATGCTGCTGTGAATATTCACATATAATCTTTGTGTAGGTATAGTTTCTTCATTTCTCTTCTACTGAGTAAATACTTAGGAGTAGAATTACTGTACCACATGGTTAGTTATTGTGAACTTTTAAAGTGCCAAACTGTTCTCCACAGTGTCTATATATTTTACATTTCCACCCAGCAAAGAATGAAAGTTACAGCTTCTCCGCATTCTCATCAACATTTACTATTGTCATTATTTTTCGTTATAGCCAAAAATATGCAAAAATTCTAGTGCGTGTACAGTGGTATCTCACTGTACTTTTAATTCAATCTCCCTAATGACTAATCACTTTAAACATCCTTTCAGGAGCATATTTGCCATTTGTATATCTTCCCTGTGAAAATGTCTACTCAAAGCTTTTGTACATTTTATGGGGCTGTTTTTCTTTCATTTATTAAGTTGTAAGAATGTTTTAAATATTCTAGATACAAGTCAGTTATCAGATATATATGTTTTGTGTCCATTTTCTCCCAATCCGCAGCTTGACTTTTAATTTTCTTAACGATTTCTTTTGAAATGGAAAAGGTTTCAACTTTGATTAAGTCTAATTTATCAACTGATGCAGAAGATCACAAGATCCCTCATTTAAGATGGTTTTCCCTAGCATTTTTTTTTTTTTTTTCGGTAAGCGGTCCTCTCACTGTTGTGGCCTCTCCCGTTGCGGAACACAGGCTCTGGACGCGCAGGCTCAGCAGCCATGGCTCACGGGCCCAGCCGCTCTACAGCATGTGGGATCTTCCTGGACTGGGGCACGAACCCGCGTCCCCTGCATCGGCAGGCGGACTCTCAACCACTGCGCCACCAGGGAAGCCCTTCCAAGCATTTTTATCTGACTCTTACAGCTCTTCTCAAACCTCTTTTCCCTGAAATTCTGTTTCCTGATCATGCTTCTTATCTAACATTAGCATATGTCTACGACAAGGAACTCCACACTGAACGAAATAGAAATGTAGACAGGTGAAGAACCCTGTGGTCTTTTGTGTCAACTCCTTTGCCAAGAATGATACAGGCATATTATCTTCATATAAACTTAAGTTCCTTTAATATTGAATCCCACAGACTTCTCAGCATGCTGAAGGAGAAGAGATTGCCTATTGTAGAGATGAGAAAATTGTGATAAACTTGTTTTTCAAGTATGGAAAGGTTATAGCAGAGGGGAAAGGACCCAATACAAACCTCTGTGATTATTTTTTTAATAAAGACAAAAAGAAAGGGTAGATGTTGTGAAGGAGTGAAGGAAAAATAAAGAATAAACAGGGGAGTTTACAGTATTACATAAGATCTCAATTTAGGTTCCGCATCTACTAAGATCCTACTGGACAGCAGTCACAGTACTGTCACCTCATTTCATCCTCCTGACAATCCTGTGAGGTGGATAACAGCTCCCTATGCATAGATGAAGAGAACTAAGTTTGGAGTGATAAATGAATTGTCCAAGGCTATACTGTTAGTAAGTGAAGTAGCTAAGATTTGAACTCAAATTCGAGATTTTATACTTTTTTTCAACTGTCACTTTCAGGAGGAAAAAAATCATTAAATACCAGTATAAAATTATTATTTCAGGGAGAGAAGATTTTTAGAGAAGGCAATTCTATTGTTCGGAATACTAACTGAAGGCTCTTTTCATCATCAGTTCTCTATGTCATACAGCTCAATAAAACTGGAATGCCAAAGATCAAATTTTTAGGCTCACAGGGTTGCCCCACTTCTAGGACTGAGAATCTTTTTATAAAGAAATTAACATTAACCTAGTGCATACTGCCATTTACCTTACTTCATTTCTAAAAAAGGCAAACTATAAGTTACTCCCTATAGCTATCTTCACCTTTAAGTATCTGTTTGTTTCTCTTCATCTAGCAAGGGGATTGCTTATTTCAATTCCATTATTCAATTTGGTGTTCGATCAAATGATATGAACTAACAAACATCCACTACACTGACTGCATTACAACATCATCTAAAGGTAAAAGGAGAATTAGACTCTTCTCTAACTGCCATTATAGTCCTTTCATTCCACTCTCCCAAAAGCACAGGCAGGCCTTGAGCAATCATACAGAAAGTTTTTCACAAGTGAATATGTTAATTACTTATATAACCAATCTACTTTTTAAATAGTTGAGTAGGTCTTCAGAAAAAAAGAACTTTATAATAAATACGAAATATGTATAAGAATCAAAAGAGCACCTCAATTATAAGATATTTTTCTTTATAGCAAACTGTTACAATGTGGTAACAAAAAATATGGTCTTCATCTTTCAATCCATGGAAATTTTATTTGAGGAATTTTTTGATTATAGGCTCTTAACCCTCCTCACAAGTTTTACAAAGAAACCATACTTAAAATTACAAATCAGTAACAGAAATAGTAAGAATCACCTTGGAAAACCAAGGAAAAGCCCTAGGACTAATATTGACTGCCTTCTATGTTTCTGTGACATTATTTTGTGATCTTGGGTAGTAAATTAACCCCTCCATAAATTTGTTTACTTATTTAGAAAGAGAAGTACTAAGAGACCCTTCCTATCATTATCTCAAAGAAATGTTTTAAAAGTATATGAGGAAATACAAAAAATACTTCTAATGTTTAGCAATTCAGCAGAAATTCAAACTATCAACCAAAAAATACAAAATGTACCTGCTATACAAATCTTATGCTTATCTATTTCATATGTCTTCTTGAGGGTAAAGAAACAAAACAAAAATACCGTTTTATTCTTCATTTTACATTTCCAACTCAATGAAGTAACAGGGTTTTGTGATAACACCACTTATCTCAGTTATTTACCCAACTGCCAAACACATTAAGTGAGGTTCACTTCCACATGCTCAGTATTGGTGCAGGAATTGTGGAGCATGTGGAAAAAGGGCATATGAAAGACATATCTCTGTGCCCAAGTGGCCCACAGTCTACCTGAGGAGGCTAAAACAACACACATAAAGAAAAAGAAATGGTCTGTGATAATGAAACAGGAATCAGATAAAATCAAGGAATTAGGTCAGCAAGTGGTAGTCTCAGTCAAGGTATTCATGGGTTTAATTTTTTTCCTCCTATGATTATTACATTTTAATAAGAATTTTTACCAAAGATATACAGATGGCAAATAAGCACATGAAAATATGTATGTTATTACCCATTAGGTTAAAACCACAATTAAACACATCTATCAGAATGGTAAAATAAAAAATAGTGCCAACACTAATTGCTGGTGAGAATGTGGAGGAACTGAAATGTTCGTATATTGCTTGTGGTTATTTAAATGATTTAGCCATTTCGGAAAGCAGTTTGGCAGTTTCTTAAAAACTAAACATGCAACTACCATACTACACAGTACTTGCACTCCTGGACATTTATTGCAGAGAAATGATAACTTATGTTCACATAAAAACCTATATACAAATATTTAGAAGCTTTATTCATAATAGTCCCAAATGGGAACAGTTCAGATGTTCTTCAATGGGTGACTGGTTAAGCAAACTTAAGCAATATTACATGGTATGGTATATCCATACCATGGAACACTACTCAGCAATAAAATGAAACAAATGACTGATACATGCAACAACATGTATGACTCTCCAGAAAATTATGTGGAGTGAAGAAAGCCAATTTCAAAAGGTTATATATGATTGCATTTACATAACATTCTTAAAATGACAAAATTATACAGTTGGAGAACAAATCAGTGGTTGCCAGAAGTTAAGGAGGGCATGTGGTGGAAGGGGAAGTAAGTTCGGCTGTAAAAGGACAGCATGTGGGATCCTTGCAGTGATGAAGATGACTGTATCAATGTCAATACTCTGGTTATGAGATTATAGTATAGTTTTGCAAGATGTTACCATTGGGGGAAACTGAGTAAAGAGCACATGGGATCTTTCTGTATCATTTCTTACAGCTGCATATGATTCTATAATTATTTCAAAATAAAAATTCTTATTAAAATGTAATAATCATAGGAGGAAAAAAATTAAACCCACAAATACCTTGATTGAGACTACCACTTGCTGACCTATCTTTGCCCATGTTCTAATTGTATTGTTTGCTTGTTTCACTGTTGAATTTCGAAAATTCCTTCTAGATACTAGGCCTTTTTCATATATAGGGTTTGTAATTACTTTCTCCCAGTCTATAGCTTGTCTTTTTATCCTCTTAACAAGGTCTTTCACAGAACAAAAGTTTTTAACTTTGATAAAGTCTAATTTATCAATTTTTTGTTTTATAAATCATGCTTTTGGTATCAAGTCTTAGAGCTATTTGCCCTGGCATAGATACTGCAAAGTTTCTTCTCTTTTCTCTTAACTTATATGCTTTTACATTTTATATTTAAGTCTGTGATCCATTCTGTGTTAATATACGTGGTAGTTTTGTATAAGCTGTGAGACTGATTGAGGTTCAATTTTTTGCCCTTTGGACATCCTACTACTGCATCAACACCATTTATTGAAAAGGCTAAAGGCTATCTTTTCTCCACTGACTTGCTTTTGAAGCTTTATCAAAACTCAATTGGTGATATTTGTGCAGGTATATTTCCAATTTTCTATTCTGTTCCATTGATCTATGCATTTATTCCACTGTTAATTCCACAGTCTTGATAGCAAAATCAGGTAGACTGATTCTTCCCGCTTTATTCTTCTTTTTCAAATTGTTTTAGCTCTTCTAGTTCCTCTGAATTCCATGTGAATTTTAGAATAATCTTCTCTATATCTACAAAAATCTTGCTGGAATTTTGCGAGAAATTGTGTTGAATCAGTGAGTCAGTTTTGAAGGGAATTGACATCTTTACTACACTGAGTCTTCCAATCCACAAAAATATAATTTAAAATAAGGCATATTGCTATAGGGTGAATTGTGTCCCTCAAAAAATATATATTGAGGCCCAACCCTGGGACCTGTGAATGTGACTTATTTGGAAATAGGGTCTTTGCAGATATAAATAATCAAGTTAAAATTAGGTCATAGTGGATTAGGAAGAGTGGGTCCTAACCCAGTGACTGGTCTGGTGTCTTTATAAAATAAAGAAAATTTGGATACAGGAATGCCATGTGAAGATAGAGACACACAAGTAGAATGCCATGTGACAACAGAAGCATAAACTGGAGTACTGAGTCTACAAGCCAAAGATGCCAAGGATTGCCAGTAAGGACCAGAAGCTAGGAAGAGGAAAAGGAATAGATTCTCCCTCAGAACCAACAAAAAGGAATCAACAGTGTTGACATGTTGATCTCAGATTCGAGCCTCTGAAACAGCGTGAGAATAAATTTCTATTGTTTTCAGTAATAAAAAAGATATTTCTCTCCATTTCTTTAGATTTTCTTTGATCAGCATTGTGTAGTTTTTAGCATAAGAAGTCCTGTACATTTTGTCCTGTACTTACTTTTTTATTTTGAATGATTATAAATGGTAATATCTTTTTAGTTCTGATATCCATGTGTTCACTACTCTGATAGAGAAATACAATAGGTTTTTGTATATTTATATTAGATCTTATGACTTTGCTGAACTCACTAATTAGTTCTAGGAATTTTTTGTAGATGCATTAGGATTTTCTATGTAGACAGTCATTCCATCTGACAATAGTGGCAGTTTTATTTCTTTCTTCTTTGTCTGTATACTTTTTATATCCTTTTCTTGACATACTGCATCTGTGAGGACTTCAAGCATGATGTTAAATGAAGGTGTTGAGAGCAGCCATCTTTGCCTTGTTTTTAATTGTAGAGACACAAATGTTTGTATTGGAACCGCAAGTTTTTCTTTTTCTATGGATTTCGCATTCCTTATAGCCAAATCTATCACCTACAAAATCAGACTTAAGTCAGTTCTGAAGCCAATTCTGACTGAGGCTGGAAGTATACCAAGTGAGAAATAATTCATCCTCTTTAAGCCCCAAATCAGATAGCTAATCCAAGAATGCTAGCCACTTCCCTCAGAACCTCCTTCATCCCTTGCTGCCCCAGAGGATGGTCCTGGGTAGCCCTGTGGATCTGAGTCTCAGACACTCTCTACCACCCTCCTATACTGGAAGAAGGTCTTGGCTCCTGCCGTCTTTAGTCAGGTCTCCTACGATAACTCCTAACATCCTGGATCCTGAAAATTAACTAATGTGATTTCTAACCATCATGTCTCTCTAGCTGGTGAGTTTCAGAAAATGGGTAGTATAATAAAACTTCAAAGACAAGGTTTTTGTTCTTCAAAAATGAAGCGGACTTCTGCTCTGGCAATGGAGGTCATTTTGCTTCTCACCAATTTCCTGCAGAAAATAATATAAAAGCTGAAAAAAAATTATAAAACCCTTATGTTTGAACTCATCAGAGTCATGAAGATAAAGAGGATTTTCAAAGCCAAAATTCTGAGATAAGGGAAGCCAAGAGGCAGTATACCTCCAAAGCAGGTGCTGAAAGGCTCAGAGACTGAATGAGACTGAATGAAGTATTTAAAAGTTCCACAAGGAAGGGCAAAAAAAATTTGACTTCACAGCCGTTAAGGGATGAATAGCCTTGGGTGAAGATATAAGATGCCATTAGGGACCCCAGAGGGCTTCAGACTGAAAGTAAGGTAAAGAGAAAACAGATCAGCCCTCATAAAAACTTAAGAAAAGCTTCAGTTCAGCTCAACCCCTTAAAGGGTTAAGGGGATTGCCATTTCACCAAGCTGCTTTCAAGAAATAAATCTGACTCCTACCTGGAAAAAGAACATTCATTCAAGCTTCAAAATATCTTACAAGTTTTCATCTACAACATATGATATTCAATTAAAAATAACCACATTAAAAGATGTGGCCAGAGCTTCCCTGGTGGCACAGTGGTTAAGAATCCACCTGCCAATGCAGGGGACATGGGTTCAAGCCCTGGTCCGGGAAGTTCCCACACGCCGTGGAGCAATGAAGCCCATGCGCCACAACTACTGAACCTGCGCTCTAGAGCCCAAAAGCCACAACTACTGAGTCCTCATGCCCCAACTACTGAAGCCCGCGCTCCTAGAGCCCGTGCTCTGCAACAAGAGAAGCCACCACAATGAGAAGCCCATGCACCGCAACGAAGAGTAGCCCCCGCTCACCGCAACTGGAGAAAGCATGCACGCAGCAGGGAAGACCCAATGCAGCCAAAAATAAATAAATAAAATAAATTAAAAAAAAAAAAAAAGATGTGGCCAAATAGCAAGAGGGAAAAAAAACAGACAGTACTCAAAGACCCATGAGAAATCCAGTTATTGTATTCATCTGATAGGAACTTCAAAATAACTGTGATTAAAGAATAAAATAAGGTGAAAAATCTTAGCAAAGAGCCAAAAACTCTGAAAACAAAGAAAATTTAAATTCTAGAACTGAAATTTAAAACTTTGTGGATAGACAGAACAGTAGGCTATACAGAACCAAAGAAAAGAAATCAGTGAATTGGAAGATGAGTCAGAAGAAAAAATTAAGGCCAGAAGAATAAGAAAATAATGATAGAAAATTAAGAAAAGACCATGAAGAGAGCAGCCAAGATGGTGAAGCAGAATGACCCTGAGCTCACCTCCTCTCACTAGCACACCAAACTCACAACTATCTGCAGAACAACCATCAATGAAAAAGACTAGAACCTACCAGGAAAGACCTTCTACAAATAAAGGCATAAAGAAGGAACCATGAGACTGATAGTAGGGGCAGACTCATGATACAATCAAACCCTATATCCCCCTGGGTAGGTGACCCACAAACTGGAGAATATTTATATTGCAGAGGTTCTCCCACAGAACTGAGAGTTCTGAGCTCCACATCAGGTACTCCAGCCTGGGGGTCCAGTACCAGGAAGACAAGCCCCTAGACAGTTGGCTTTGAAGGCCAGTGGGACATACTTACAAGTGCCCCATAGGACTGCAGAAAGGCCAAGAACCAGCTCCACCCACCATTGAGTGGGCACCAGCTCTTCCCAACAGGAAGCCTCCATTAGCCTCTAGACTAGCCTAACCCATCAGGGGCAGTCATCAGAAGGAGGTAAACTATGATCCCCAACCGGCAGACCAAATTCATGAACAGGATGCCAGAAAGTACCCCAGGAACAACTGGGCCCTAGCCCTGTCCACTTGCAGGCCAACATAACCTTCAGGACACCCTGGACCCCATATGCAACTGTGTCAGGAACAAGCACCCCCTCCATGATCTGAAACAAGCTCTGGGAACCCCAGGTCCTGCAGCCAGACTCCAGCAAACAGCTGTGCCTGTCAGTAGTGTGGAACTAACCCCAGGATCTGGCTTCACACGCCAGTGGTGGGCAACAGCCCCAGAGTTTTTAGGACCCTGACTCTACCCATTAGTGAGCCAGCACTACTCCTGGGGCCCCCTAGGGTTCTGCAACCAGGCCTTGTGACCAGGCCCTGCTAAACAGCAGCTAACAGCATCCATACAAGGCAGGGTCTGGCAACCAACAGGACTAGGGGCCAATCAGGCCTACCAGACCACCCACATAATCAGGCTTCTACAACAGAAGGACCCACACAGCCATCTTAAGGGGAAACCCTAAAGCATAAAGCTTGGGTGATGAGAAGGGAGTGCACTACTGGAACACACAGGATGTCTTCTATAGAAGGCCACTACTCCAAGCTCAAGAAACATAACTAACTTACCACATACATAAAAATACAAATAGCAATTTAGACAAAATGAGGAGGCAGAGGAATATGCTCCAGATGAAGGAAAAAAGATAAAACCCCACAAGTAGAACTAACTGAAGTGGAGATTGGCAAGCTACCTGAGAAAGTGTTCAGAGTAATGATGCTAAAGATGTTCAAAGAACTCAGGAGGAGAAGGGATGCACAGAGTGAGAAGTTAGAAGTTTTTAACACAGTAAGAAAATTTAAAGAACAACCAAACAGAGATAGAGAACACAATAACTGAAATGAAAAATATACTAGAAGGAATCAATAGTAGACTCAGTGATACAGAAGAGCGAATCACTAAGCTGGAAGACAGAGTAGTGGAAATCACTGCCACTAGACAGAAAAAAGAAAGAATGAAAAGAAATGAGGATAATTTAAGAGACCTCTGAGACAACATCATGCACACTAATATTCACATTACAGTGGTCCCAAAAAGAGAAGAGAGAGAGAGAAAGGGCCTGAGAAAAAATTTGAAGATGTAATAGCAGAAAACTTCCCTAAACTGGGAAAGAAAACAGTCACCCAAGTCCAAGAAGCATAGAGAGTCCAATACAGGATTAACCCAAAGAGGAACACATCAATACAAATTGTAATCAAACTCACAAAAATTAAATATAAAGAGAAAATATTAAAAGCAGCAAGGGAAAGGCAACAAATAAAATAAAAAGGGAACTCCCATAAGGATATCAGCTGATTTTTCAGCAGAAACTCTGCAGGCCAGAAGGGAGTGGCATGATATAAAGTGATGAATGGGAAAAACCTACAACCAAGAATACTCTACCCAGCAAGTCTGTCATTCACATTTGATGGAGAAAGCAAAAGCTTTACAGACAAGCAGAATCTAAAAGAATTCAGTACCAGCAAACCAGTTTTACAAAAAATGTAAAAGGAACTTAGAAAAAGAAACACAAAACAAAAAGGCAGTAACTAGAAACAAGAAAGTTACAAAGTAAAAACTCACTGCTAAAGGCAAACATAGAGTAAATGTAGGATATCATTCCCACACAAAGGCAGTAGAGAAATTAAAAGATAAAAGTAGTAAAATCATGAATCTGCCTGGGGGAGAGGGATCTGGAATCTACATGGTTGTGGGGGCCCCCCTTGATTTTGGATATTCTTTTGACCTTACACCACTCAAAAGGTAAAGTGAGATGAACCATTTGCAGCACGCAACAGCTATTAGAGGTTACTATTGATAGATCCTTCACACGGGTTTGTGTGAGTGTGAATGTGCGCCTGCTTTTGCGAGAAAGTGTGTGTCCGCGAGTGTGCTTGTTTGTATGACAACCAAAGCGGGTATATAGTACTGTAGATTTCAACAGCATGAAAATATTCTCTGGCTACTTGGGCTCCCAGTCCAAAGACCCCCAGCTTTCACCGTCCCCTTCCTTCTCCACTCCTCCCTTCTTCGTTTTACCTTTGATGAGTTTTTGGCTTACTTTTTGGCAGAATCACTTGGACACATTTTTGCTGGTGCAGGGAGATCAGATCAATGGAACTTTGAAAACTGATTATTTTTCTCCTGTGTGACTTTAAAAATAGAAGAAGAGAAAATAGAGTAGTGCAAGATAAGCTAGAGGATTTTTAAATTTTCTGATGAACTTTGAGGATCCATAAAGAAGAAACCAAATGAAGTGTTTACTGTCATTATCCCTATTTGATGAAGAGAATACTGAGGCTCACAGAGAATTAATAACTTGTCCAAGATCATCTAATGTCAAGTAATCAAGAGTGAATGACCTGAAAGCACACACACCAACTGGGACCAGCCGTTGATTGAGGGGAAAACTTATAGAGACAGAGCAGTAGCAGGCCTGTGGACAGGCTCTGTCCCTGTAGGAGAGAATATCTTAAACAAACTTATGAGAAGAACACAAGGCCACTTGGATGAAAACTCACTGTACTCAGCTACAAGGGCCATGTCCTTTTTATTAATCTCTTCATCAGTACTGCAAGAAAAAGCTTCTCAGCCTTCATGTTAAGTCAGCCAACTACTTGGCTGTAGTTTCGAGTTGCTGGTGGTAATGCAAACTAGCAGCTGTGTGGTTAATGAGGGGCGTTTCCATTTGTACCAACCATTTGCTGAGTGTCCTCCTGGCCGTCACCTTCAGCCCCAGAAGCTACTGTTTGGCAAAGTTCACATAAATCTCTGGAGGAAAAAAAGATGGCAGAATAGAAGTACCATGGGCTCACCTCCTCC
The DNA here is from genome assembly GCF_039906515.1 of Pseudorca crassidens. Classification (NCBI taxonomy): domain Eukaryota; kingdom Metazoa; phylum Chordata; class Mammalia; order Artiodactyla; family Delphinidae; genus Pseudorca; species Pseudorca crassidens. Next base: position 155,678,893 of record NC_090297.1, read on the forward strand.
CACGAATACACCAAAAACACAACCAACTGCTGAACAGCCATTAATAAAAAAGACTGGAACCTGCAAAAAAAGATATTCTATATCCAAGAATATAAAGAAGAAACCACGGCAAGACAGTAGGAGGGGTGCACTCGCAATATAATCAAATACCACACCCCAAAGGTGGGCCATCTACAAACTGGAGAATAATTATACTGAAGAAGTTCTTCCACAGGCATGACAGTTCTGAGCCCCACATCAGGCTCCCCAGCCTGAGTATCTGGCATCAGGGGGAGGAGCTCCCAAAGCATTTAGTTTTGAAAGCCAGCAGGGCTTGATTGCAGGAGCTCACAGGACTGGGAAAAACAGAGACTTCACTCTTTGAGGAGACACACAAGGTCTCACACGTACCAGAGCCCAGGTCAAAGGCAGTGTCTTCACAGGAGCCTAGGCCCAAACTACCCACTAGTCTTGGAGGGGTTCATGGGGAGGTGAGGTATGGCTGTGGTGCTCCCTGGAAATGTGGACACTGGTGGTGGAAATTTCGGGTACTGTTCAGACACATGAACCCTCGAGAAGGCAGACATCTTGCTTGGGTCATCAGCACCAAAACAGGGCCCCACCCAACAGCCTGTAGGCTTCAGTACTGAGATTCCTCAGGCCAAACAACAAAAAGGGCATAAGCACAACCCCACCAATCAACAGATGGGCAGCCTGAAGAGCTCCTGAGCCCACAACTACCTCTACACACAACCCTTGACATGGCACTGCCCACCAGAGGGCCAAGACCAAGCTCCACTCAGCAGTGGGCAGGAACCGACCCCTCGCATCAAGAAGACTGCACAAGCCTCTAGACCAGCTTCACCTACTAGGGGGCAGACAACAGAAGCAAGAAAACTATGTATGATCCAGCAGCCTGTGGAACCAACTGGGAAAACACAGAAATTTAAATAAAATAAGACATCAGAGGAATATGTTCCAGATGAAGAAAAAAGATAAAACCCCAAAAGAACAACTAGTGGAGTGGAGATTGGCAATCTAACAGAGAAAGACTTCAGAGTAATGATCATAAAGATGATCCAAGATGAATGGATAAAGAAGATGTGGCACATATATACAATGGAATATTACTCAACTATAAAAAGAAACGAAATTGAGCTATTTGTAATGAGGTGGATAGACCTAGAGTCTGTCATACAGAGTGAAGTAAGTCAGAAAGAAAAAGACAAATACCGTATGCTAACACATATATATGGAATTTAAGAAGAAAAAAAAATTTCATGAAGAACCTAGGGGTAAGACAGGAATAAAAACACAGACCTACTGGAGAACGGACTTGAGGATATGGGGAGGGGGAAGGGTGAGCTGTGACAGGGAGAGAGAGAGTCATGGACATACACACACTAACAAACTTAAGGAAGATAACTAGTGGGAAGCAGCCGCATGGCACAAAGATATCGGCTCAGTGCTTTGTGACTGCCTGGAGGGGTGGGATAGGGAGGGTGGGAGAGAGGGAGACGCAAGAGGGAAGAGATATGGGAACATATGTATATGTATAACTGATTCACTTTGTTATAAAGCAGAAACTAACGCACCATTGTAAAGCAATTATACCCCAATAAAGATGTTAAAAAAAAAACCCTGATGTGGTTTACAAACTTCATCCTGAAATGAAGTTAGAGAGGCAGGCAAGGCCAGATCATAAAAAAAAAAAAAAAAAAAGATGATCCAAGATTTCAGAAAAAGAATGAATGCACAGTGCAAGAAGTTAAAACAAAATTTTAACAAAGAATTAGAAAATATAAAGAACAACCAGAGTTGAAGAATACAATAACTGAAATGCAAAACATACTAGAAGAAATCAATGGCAGAATACATGAGGTGCAAGAACAGATAAGTGAGCAGGAAGACAGAATAGGGGAAATCACTGCTATGGATTAGAATAAAGAAAAAAGAATGTAAACAAATGAGGACAGTTTAAGAGACCTATGGGACAATATTAAATGCACCAGCATTCACATTATAGGGGTCCCAGAAGGAGAAAAGAGTGAGAAAGGGCCTGAGAACATATATGAAGGGATAATAGCTGAAAACTTCCCTAACATGAGAAACGAAATAGTCACCCAAGTCCAGGAAGCACAGAGTCCCAGGCAGGATTAACACAGGGAGGAACACGCTGATACACATATAAATTGAATTGAAAAAAATTAAAGACATACAGAAAATATTAAAAGCAACAAATAACATAAAAGGGAATGCCCCTGAGATTACTGGGTGATTTTTCAGCTGAAACTCTGCAGGCCAGAAGGGAGTGGCATGATATATTTAAAGTGATGAAAGGGTAAAACCTACAACCAAGAATACTCCACCCAGCAAGGCTCTCATTCAAATTTGACAGAGAAATAAAAAGCTTTACAGACAAGCAAAGGCTAAGAGAATTCAGCACCACCAAACCAGCTTTACAACAAAAGCTAAAGGAAATCCTCTAGGCATAAAAGAAAAAGCCACCAGCAGAAACAAAAAAAATTACAAAATGGGAAAGCTCACCAGTAAAGACAAACATACAGTAAAGGTAGGAACTCATGCACACACAAATATAATATCTAAACCGGTAACCTTGAGAGAAAGAGAGTACAAATGCAAGATATTTGAAATGAATTTTAAATTATGAGAACAGCAACTTAAAACAATCTTGTACATATATAGACTGCTATATCAAAACCTAATGGGAAAATCTACAATACACATACACACAAAATAGGAAAAGGAATCCAAACACAACACTAAAGACAGTCATCACATAGCAAGAGAAGAGAACAAAACAGGAAGGGAAGAGAAAACACCTACAAAAATAAATCCAAAACAATTAACAAAATGCCAATAAGAACATACATATAGACAATTACCTTAAATGTAAACGGATTAAATGCTCCAACCAAAAGGCATAGAGTGGCTTAATGGATACAAAAACAAGACTCATATATATGCTGTCTACAAGAGACCCACTTCAGATCTAGGGACACATACAAAATGAAAGTGAAGAGATGGAAATAAGTATTCCATGCAAATGAAATCAAAAGAACGCTGGATTACCAATACTCATATCAGACAAAATAGACTTTAAAATGAAGACTGTTACAAGAGACAAAGAAGGATACTACATAATGATCAAGGGATCAATCCAAGAAGACATAACAATTGTAAATATGTATGCACCCAACAGAGGAGCACCTCTATATATATGGCAAATGCTAACAGCCATAAAAGGGGAAATCAACAGTAACACAATAATACTGGGGGACTTTAACATCCCACTTACATCAATGGACAGATCATCCAGAAAAAAAATCAACACAGAAACACAGGCCTTAAATAAAACATTAGAACAAAGGGACTTAATTGATAGTTATAGAACATTCCATCCAAAAGCAGTAGAATATACATTTTCTTCAAGTGCACATGGGACATTCTCCAGGATAGATCACATGCTGGGCCACAAAGCAAGCCTCGGTAAATTAAAGAAAACTGAAATCATATCAAGCATCTTCTCCGAGCACAATGTTATGAGATTAGAAATCAACTACAAGTTAAAAAATCTGTGAAAAGCACAGACACGTGCAGGCTAAACAATATGCTGCTAAATAACCAATGGCTCACTGATGAAATCAAAGAGAAAATCCAAAAATACCTAGAGACAAATGACAATGGAAACACGATGATCCAAAGCCTATGGGGAGCAGCAAAAGCAGTTCTAAGAAGGAAGTTTATAGCAACACAAGCTTACCTCAGGAAACACCACAAAACAATCTCAAATAAACAAGCTAAACTTATACCTAAAGGAACTAGAGAAAGAAGAAAAACAAAACCAAATTTAGTAGAAGGAAAGAAGTCATAAAGATCAGAGCAGACATAAATGAGATAGAGACAAAGAAAACAATAGAAAAGATCTATGAAACTAAAAGCTGGTTCTTTGAAAAGATAAACAAAATTGATAAACCTTTAGCCAGACTCATCAAGAAAAAAAGGGAGAGAGCTGAAATCAATTAAATTAGAAATTAAAAAGGAGAAGTTACAACTGACATTACAGAAATACAAGGGATCATAAGAGACTACTACAAGAAACCATATGCCAATAAAATGGATAACCTAGAAGAAATGGACAAATTCTTAGAAGGTACAAACTCCCAAGACTGAACCAGGAAGAGATGGAAAATATGAACAGACCAATCACATGTACTGAAATTGAAACTGTGGGTAAAAAACTCCCAACAAACAAAAGTCCAGGAACAAATGGCTTCACAGGCAAATTCTATCAAACATTTAGAGAGGAGTTAACACCTATCTTTCTAAAACTATTCCAAAAAATTAGAGCGGAAGAAATACTCCCGAAATTATTCTATGAGGCCACTATCACCCCAATACCAAAACCATACAAGATACTACAAAAAAGAAAACTACAGGCCAACATCACTGCAAAAGTCCTCAACAAATACTAGCAAACTGAATTTCAAAATACATTACAAAGATCATAAACCATTATCAAATGGGAATTATCCCAGGGATGCAACAATTTTTCAATATCTGCAGATCAATCAGTGTGATATTCCACATTAACAAACTGAAGAAGAAAAAACATATGATCATTTCAATAGATGCAGAAAAAGCTTTTGACAAAATTCAACATCCATTTATTATAAAAATTCTCCAGAAATTGTGTAATGAGGTAACATACCTCAACATAATAAAGGCCATCTATGACAAACCCACATCTAACACCATATTCAATGGTGAAAAGCTGAGAGCATTTCCTCTAAGATCAGGAACAAAACAAGGATGTCCCCTATAGCCACTTTTATTCAACATACTGTTGAAGTCCTAACCACAGCAATCAGACAAGAAAAAGAAAAGGAATCCAAACAGGAAAAGAAGAAGTAAAACTGTCACTGTTTGCAGATGACATGATACTATACATAGAAATTCCTAAAGATACTCCCAGAAAACTACTAGAGCTCATCAATGAATTCGGTAAAGTTGCAGTATAAAAACTTGATACACAGAAGTCTCTTCCATTCCTAAATAGTAATTATGAAAGATCAGAAAGAGAAATTAAGGACACAATCTCATTTATCATCACATCAAAAAGAATGAAATATCTAGGAATAAACCTACCACAGGAGCCAAAAGATCTGTACTCCAAAGACTATAAGAAGCTGATGAAAGAAAGAGAAGATGACACAAAAAGCTGGGAAGATATGCCATGTTCTTGGATTGGAAAAATCAATATTGTCAAAATGACTATACTACCCATGGCAATCTACAGATTCAATGCAATCCCTATCAAATTACCAATGGCATTTTTTACAGATCTAGAACAAAAAAAATCTTAAAATTTGTAAGGAAACACAAAAGACTGTGAATAGCTAAAGCAATCTTGAGAAAGATAAATGTAGCTGGAGGAATCAGGTTCCCTGACTTCAGACTATACTATAAAGCTACAGTTATCAAAACAGTATGGTACTGGCACAAATACAGACTTATAAATCAATGGAACATGATAGAAAGCCCAGAAATAAATCCATGTACCTATGGTCAATCTACGACAAAGGAAGCAAGAATATATAACGGAGAAAAGATAGTCTCTTCAATATGTGGTGCTGGGGAAACTGGACAGCTACATGGAACAGAATGAAATTAGAACATTCTCTAACATCATACACAAAAATAAACTCAAACTGGATTAAAGATCTAAATGTAAGACCGGATACTATAAATCTCAGAGGAAAACATAGGCAGAAAACTATGACATAAATCGCAGCAAGATCTTTTCTGATCCACCTCTGAGAGTAATGAAAATAAAAACAAAAGTAAACAAATGGGACATAATTAAAATTAAAAGCTTTTCCGCAGCAAAGGAAACCAGCAACAAAACTAAAAGAAAACCCACAGAATGGGAGAAAATATTTGCAAATGAAGCGACTGACAAGGGCTTAATTTCCAAAATATACAAACAGCTCGTGCTGCTCAATATCAAAAAACAAACAATCCAGTCAAAAGATGGGTGGAAGATCTAAATAGACATTTCTCCAAAGAAGTCATACAGATGGCCAAGAGGCACATGAAAAGATGCTCAACATCACTAATTATTAGAGAAAAGCAAATCAGAACTACAATGAGGTATCACTTCACACCAGTTAGAATGGCCATCATCAACCAAATCTACAAACAATAAATGCTGGAGAGGGTGTGGAGAAAAGGGAACCCTTCTACACTGTTGACAGGAATGTAAACTGATACAGCCACTATGGAGAACAGTATGGAGGTTCCTGTTGTATAGGCACTATGGAGAACAGTATGGAGATTCCTTAAAAAAACTAAAAATTGAGCTACCATATGATGCAGCAATCCTACTGCTGGGTGTATATCTGGAGAAAACCATAATTCAAAAGGATACATGCACCCCAATGTCCATTGCAACATTATTTACAATAGCCAGGACCGGAAGCAACCTAAATGTCCATCAATGGAGGAACAGATAAAGAAGATGTGGTACATGTATACAATGGAACAATACTCAGCCATAAAAAAGAATGAAATAATGCCATCTGCAGCAACATGGATGAACCTAGAGACTGTCATATTGAGTGAAGTAAGTCAGACAGAAAGACAAATATCATATGATACTGCTTATATGTGAAATGTAAAGAAATGGTACAAATGAACTTATTTACAAAACAAAAGTTGAGTCACAGATGTAGAAAACAAAGTTGTAGTTACCAGGGGGTAATGGGGACGGGGGGGATAAACTGGAAGATGAGGATTGACACATACACACTACTATATATAGAATAGGTAACTAATAAGAACCTACTGAATAGCACAGGGAACTCCAGTCAACCCTCTGTAAAGACCTGTGTGGGACTAGAATCTAAAACAATGGATAAAATTTTTAAATTAGAAAAATAAAAATTTTTAAAAATTTAAAACAGATTAAGAGGAGGCTATTTTGAACAACTGTGTGCCAATGCATTTAAAAATTTAGATAAAATGCACAAATTCCTAAAAATCAAAAAGCTAACCAAACTAACGTAAGGAAACATTTAAAAAACATTAAAATTTTAGGTAATCCCATAATTATAACTTTCATAGCAGCTTTCCCTCTCTCCCCTTTTTCTGTTTCTATGTCTTTACACGGTTCTCTTCCACCATTATGGACACTCATCCTATAGGTGAGGGCAGGAGAAGTCTGGCCATGGCTATAGAGATTTTCGGCTTACATCATCCCAGGTAGTGAGGCTTCCAAAATGAGAGAACTTGTCTCTTCTGGCATCAGAATAGGAAACCCCAAAGGGATAGGTGTTAAAACCACAAAATTCACATCCTACATTATCAAGATTTATTCATAAATATCTACTCAGTTCTTATGATAGATATTCATGATATCTGTTTCCCCATGCCTGTGGAACTTACAAACATAGTAAACAACAATAAAATATCATCAGCTGGCATAGTTTATTAGTCTAGAAGTAGCTCATCTATGAGGCAAACATACTTTTCCCGTAATAAGAAAAAGGCCTCTTTATAAGAATAATAAGGACAATTAATTTGGGCCACAGCACCAAAACTGGAAGGAATCTAGCAAAGAGAGGGATACATCCTGAAATGCTTTGTCCTCAACACTTAGCATGTAATCTTGCTGCTTGGCAGATCCTGGGCAGATTCTGTACCTTTCAGCTGTGACTTTTCTCATTCAAACCCAGACCGTGTATCCATTCTGCTCTACTTTCCTGTCTTTAGAAGGCATCTGCATTTTTGGCTGCCATGACCATCTAGAGGTATCTTGGTTCCTGCTCCTTTTCAAGCTGGGTCCTCCAGTTTCTCATTGACTCTGTGAGCACTGAATACCCCAAACAATATCCTTTCACCAAATTTCTTTCTGCTTAAATCAATCAAAGGAAGGTTCTATGACTTGAAAGCAACAATCCGGCCTGATATAATCCCAATCTCTTGATTGACACATTGAGGGCAATCACAAAACAAGTACACTAACCCCTGCAATGCTCTTTTTTTCTGTTAAAATATAATAAATTCCCTTTGTTATTTTTCATTCATTCATGGAAGGTACATTTCTAAACAATTAAGGTACAGTAGTGGCAGGATAAAAATAGTACTAACCTTCATGAAATTTACAATTCCTTTGATATTTTTGTTGTTGGCAACCAGAAGATATGACACATGCAGTCCAGATGATGACATTATTTGAAAACAGAATTTATCTTCCTGAAGCCATCATCTGAGGGTCAAACCTAATAGGAACTCTATTGCCCTTTCAAATGGCCAACAATCTAGATACACAGACTAAATGTCAAATATTACCAAATTTGTATTTTTTGGAAAAAAATGCCTCTTTGCCATTAAGCTACTAGCTCTTTACTTACTGATGCTTGTTATGATTTATTTTATTTTATTTTTAATAAATGGGGGGGGTGGGAATAATGGGTGAAGGGAGTATGAATTTACCAAAAGTAAATTAAGGGGGGAAGTTCAGTTGACCAAAGTTCAAGAAAAACTTTAGAAAGAATGAGCCTAAAATGATGAAAAGAACTTAGATATGTGTGAAGTGGGAGGGACAGAACCATATGTGGTGAAATACTCTTAGAAACCACACAAAAAAGGGAGCTCAAGAATCAGAGTCAACACACAGCAAAGAGGATAATTGGTTGAAATGAAAAGGATCCCAGAGGAACAGAAAGTTGAAGAACAAAAGGTCAAGCATTGTGACTGCCTGCCAAGCTCCAGAGTGTTCTCTATCCTGTAGGACATGGGGAGAGGTTGGGATGGGTGAGGTGTGATGTGCAAGGTCTTAAAACACATAGCACACATAATAAATTTGAGGTGGGGGCTGTACAATTTTCTTAGTGAATAAAGTAGAAATTCATTTGGCAAAAAAATAAAATTAAGGTAATTATAGCACTCTTTTTCTTTCTCTGTAAAAAGCTAATAATCGTGGTGTCTGCCAATTTAGAATAGAAATATTTAAAAATGAAAGAATCCAATTTAGAGCACTCACTTTAAAAGTCAGCTAGATTGGGCTTCCCTGGTGGCACAGTGGTTGAGAGTCCGCCTGCCGATGCAGGGGACACGGGTTTGTGCCGCGGTCTGGGAAGATCCCACATACCACGGAGCGGCTGGGCCTGTGAGCCGTGGCCACTGAGCCTGCGCGTCCGGAGCCTGTGCTCCGCAACGGGAGAGGCCACAACAGTGAGAGGCCCGCGTACAAAAAAAAAAAAAAAAGTCAGCTAGATTTATCAACAAAAGAGAAAAGACTATTGTCTCAACTGCCTTTTTGTTTTGTTTTTGTTCTTCTTCCTACCCCTACAAAAAACAAACAAAAAAAGAATGAGTATATTGAAAGAAATGTTAATGGTGGAAAACTCCGGAGTTTTCATTAATGATTTAAACTGGCTTTTCACAGAGTGACAATACATAAGCTATAATATAGATAATACAGTTAAATTGTATCAATAATGAAATACTCCATTCGAGGGCTTTTAAGTGCCTTATACTAAAAATTCATATTTGAACATCTTGCTATCAGAACTGTTGAGTTTAAAATAATATTCACATACATATATATGCATACAGTATGTATATATATAGATACACAAAAGTAAAATTATTTATTAATAGATTTATCTCTTTTTATCCATGGTCATGAAATTCAAGAATCAATAACAGAATCTGCAGATAGGCCCCTAAATTTATGTTAATCACTATTTTTGAACTTTTTTGCTAATTCATAAAATAATTAACTAATGGAGAAAAAAATCAATTAGTATTCATAGAATGTCCTATCTTGAATATTTCCTGACTCTAACTTAGAAGAAACTCCTTAAAAAAGCATTATAAGGTACCAGTAATGATTGCAAGAGGTAATGGGTCTTGATAATTCATAGCCTGGATGAATAGAACTGCAGAGGAAGTTATCAAGACACCTGACTTTTCTCACAGCTTTGAAGCTCTTTGCTCAAGCCAAAAATCTAAGCAGTAATGTCCCTTTTTTGCATTTAAGCCCCATGTCTATCTATTAGCAAATTCAATTGACTCACCCTTCAAAAGGCATCTGTTATTCATCTATTTCTCCCCATCCTCATTACAACCACCTTGGTGCCACACATCATTACTAGTCATGAACTAATACAATAGCTTCTAAACTGGTCTCCTGAGGCCACTCTTACCGAGTTACAATCCATTTGCCTCATGACCAAGAGTGAACTTTAAAAAACCTAATCAGATGGTTCCACTCCTCTTCTAAAAATTTCTCATTGGCTTCCCATACTCTCAGCATAAATTAGAACTTCTTAACCACGACTTACAAATCTTTGTTTTATGGAGCTCCCATCAATGTGACTAACCTTATTCCTCGTCACCATCTTTTCACCTACCATGCTCACCCCACTGGCATTCAGTTCTTCAAACACCGTGAGCCGTTTCCTCCTCAGAACCATTGGACTACCTACCGCTCCGCTTGGAACTCTCTTCTTGCTCACCTTTACATATCAATCTTAAATAAATGTCACCTCTTTGAAGAGGCCATGTGACCACCAAATTTAACATAATTCTCCAGTCACATTACATGGCTCAGTCTTATTTTTCTCCATAGCACTTAATGCTTTCTCAAATTACCTCTTTCCTTCCTTCCTTCATATTCTCTCTCCCTTTCCTCCTTTTCTTTCTTTCTTTCCTTCCTTCCTTCCTTCCTTTGTGAGCTGAATGCGTCCCTCACCCCCAATTTATATGCTGCAGCCCAAACCCCTAATATGATGGTACTTGGAAATAAGACTTTTGAGAGGTAATTAAGGTTATATAAGGTCAAAAGGGTGCGGTCCCTATGATGGGATTAGTGGTTTTATAAGAAAAGGAAGAGTGAGAGAGACAGACAGAGATCTCCACATGCACACTGCAAGAAAAGGCAATGTGAGAACTCAGGGAGAAGGAAGCCATTTGCAAGCCAGGAAGAAAGCTCTCACCATGAAACAAATTGGCTGGCATCTTGATCTTGCACTTCTGAGCCTCCAGGACTGTCATAGTCATTCCTTTCTTCCTTCTTTCCCTCCTTCTTCCTTCTTATTTTCTTTCTTTCTTTTTCCTTTCCTTTCCCTTTCTTTCCTTCATCCTTCCTCCCTCCCTCCATCTCTCCATCTTTCCATCTCTCTCTCTCTCTTCCTTCCTTCGTTCCTTTTCCTTCCTTCCTTTTCTGCTTTTCCCTTCTAAAAATTAAGAATCACATAGGGCTCTTTTGTTTACCACTATGCCAGGAATAGAGAATGCACTTAAAAAATGTGTTTGCATAGTTTACGTGTTGATGTAATAGAGATGGCTAGAAAATCTGATTGTTCATTCAGTGAATATTTATTAAGCAACTACCTATTCCAGGCATTGGAATATGAGACAGACAATACCATTGCCTTCATGCAGCCCACATTTAGCTGGAGGAGACAGAGAACAAACAAGCAAGAAAATTTCAGGCTGTGATAACTGCTGGGGATGAAATAAAAGGTACTAGCAAAGAGAATCACAATGGGCTTGTTCAAAAGGGTTCATTAACCAAACCCACCAAAAAAATCAAGTGAAGGGCTTCCCTGGTGGCGCAGTGGTTGAGAGTCCGCCTGCCGATGCAGGGGGGACACGGGTTCATGCCCCGGTCTGGGAGGATCCCACATGGCACGGAGCGGCTGGGCCCGTGAGCCATGGCCGCTGAGCCTGCATGTCCGGAGCCTGTGCTCCGCAGCGGGAGAGGCCACAACAGTGAGAGGCCTGTGTACCGCAAAAAAAAAAAAAAATCAAGTGAAGTGTTCAAGTAAAAATGTTGTGTAATTTTTTTATATCTCTTTCCCCTAGATCAATTAACAGAAGCAGTTAATTGTCCATAAAACTACACTCAAATGGAAGGTTCACTGAATTGCTGCCACTGGAAAAGAAAATAATGGCTCAATACTCAAGATTAAAGAGTAGACTGATTCTTTCTGCTTTACTTGTTGTGGGATTTTGAGTAGAAACACTGATATCTTTGCCATCTGTTTTTTCTCCAAAATGAAAATAGTAGTAATTCTTACATTTGTTTAGGACACAATTCTTCTCACTTGGTCTTTGTCCCACACTATGCATCTCATGCTCATGTCTGAGCCAATCACTGATCACAGGAATGGGGTTACTGTGACAGGCTTAGTGATGTCCACAGACCAGGAGGCATTTCCAGAACCACACCAGGATTCTCCTTTTGGAAGATGGAGGGAAGGCAGTGATAATGAGCCCCTCAATGAACTGATCTAATTTCAATCCTTAGCCCTTCCCAGTTAGCCCTGCCCCTATGCAATTTCCTCTGCCATAGCAAAGAGGAATATCCCAGGCGAAACGTATACTACAGTTTCCCTATTTCACCCATCTGTCCCACCCCAGCCCTACACCAGAATGAGAAACAAGGTCCCAAACATGCTCACAACACTGCAGAAGCTGTGTGTTCAAGCAATAGTTTTGTTCTTTCCAATCTGCCTATGTGGTCTGGGAAACAGGGGAGGAAACCCTGAGAGATTTAAAAACACAATTAACAGAGAAATATTCAGGTGAGGTAAGAGGATCTTTGTTGTTCTAACTACATTATCAGGTACTGAAAGAACTTGCCAAAGAGATCACAGAGCCACAGTTGAAAATCTGTGAGCACTCAGGCAGAAGCGGAGCTCCTCTGAAGGCAGGGGCTCTTCCTTCATCAACACCATGTTCCTGGATGAAGGATCTATTGTGCATGGAATACAGGCTGAATGGTATAAATTCCAGTCAGCTCTTTACTGATTGGGCATCTATCTCCAAAGAAAACTAATTATTAAATCAGTGTCAACCTGGAGCAACATCTCTAGTGGTCCACTGCAGGGACCAATCTGACACTTTTAACAATGATTTAACATCCTGGGACACACAGATGATGCACTTATCACATGTGAAATAATGCACAGCCTAGAAGAACACAGCATGAATTGGATAAGAGTATCCTGATTTAGATAACATGGCATAATGGAATTTTAACAAGATTATATTTAGTAAATCCAAATCTTTCCCTTAAAGATAAAAACAAAAACCCCATTAGAATGGATGAGAAGAATGTGATTGAACATCAATATGATTAAGACTTAGGAATTTTAACTGACCATTAGTAAGAATAATAATAAAAATCATAAAATAATAGCAGCTAACATATATGAAGGGTCTACCATGTACTGGGCACTGCTCTAATCATTTAAAGTATCTAATCATTTAAAAGCATTAACTCATTCACTCTGGACAAAACCCTTAAAGTAAATTTATTGGCATTCCCATTCTACAGGTGAAGAAACTGAGGCACAAAGATATACAGTAACTTAAAATAAATCAATAATGTAATGTGCTTGTCAAAAATATTAATGTGATCTTAGGTGCTGTTAAAGAATAGTGCCCAGAATGAGAGAATTAATAATGCTTCTATAGTTTGTCCATATCAGACTGCACTGAAAATACTGTATTCTGTTCTAGGAAAAATGGGGCCTTGAAGAGAGAGGCTATGCCACCACTTAAAAAAAAGAAGAATGGAAAATATTGGTGAATTTACACCGAAATAACAGAAAGAGGAGAAGAACATGACAGCTTGCAGGGGTCCTCAAGCCTCTCTGTCCGCCTGCTGTCTGCACTGCTGCAGAGGGTAGTCATGAAAATCATAGCAGGCACATTCCACAGTGTTTAAGTTTCCCAAATTACAAACAACAAGGATTAGATGTGAAGGAGAATAAGCATGGACTCAATAAATAGATTTCTAGTGGGAATCAAACCTTGTGGAGGATGAACAAGCTTTGGACACGAGATGACAAGGACCAAGTGATTGCTAAGGATCTTTACCCTGTGATTATAAAAGGAATAAATTATAGACACTATTTTGGTAACATAGCAACATAAGTAAATTCAAGGCTAACAGTATATTATGGTCACCAAACCAAAAGTCCTCTGAGAAGGCCTCTACCTGTACCTCTACATGTTTCAATTAAATTCAATAAATATTTATTGACTTTTATATGCCTGACCACCCAGAGGCAGGGATCATACCTTATTCATAAGCTTATAGCTTACTTTCTCCTGAACTAAATAACTATTTTAAGAGAATTGTCATCTACTATTTTGCAACATGCTACAAATAGATATTTTAAGAGTGCACTGACATAAAGCAAAACTGTAACCATACAAATTTGAACTTGGCTACAAATTACCTTAACCTTAATTGTTTTCAACAGTTTCTAAACCCATTTTACATTAGTTTTAATCTGCCTTTCAGTATAATGCATATTCTGGGTAAATAAAGTAATTGAATTAAAGGTTGTATTTTTTATTGTCTTATATAATCTGATTTGGCTAATTTTACTTTTCTGAAGCTTAGTTCAGATATTTTTTGTTTTGATTGAGCTTTTTGTTTTTGTGTGCTTGTTGTTTCTTGTTAGTTCCCTTACTATTAACATTTTCCCCTAAATTCTGTTTTTATCATTTTCATTCCATTTTTGCCATCTCACTATAACCCCATTTTGCATACTGTTCATGCTAGTTCCTGGAGTGTGTCACCAAGTTGCTAATAAAATCACTCATAAAACACTGTTCTATCAACTCTTCACTTTACTTCCTAAAATAATAAATTGTTATTATCTAATTTTTATGGAGCAAACTATGTGGTTTATATTTCTTTTACTCAGCACAATAATCCTTTTTTGTTGGTACAAATATTTTCCAGTATTTTAGTGGCACAGGATGATTAAGTAAGTTGCCAAAGATCACACAGTTAGTAAGTATGGAGCTAGAATTTGAACTCCTAACCCCGTGTATTAATTCATCAGTCTATCCTCCTCTACCTACCCCAACCCCCAACATAAAATGAGAGACAGGCAGAGTATAGTATCAAGCAGATAACAGTTTCAATATTATTTGGGAAAAATGCATCTTATTCTTGAAACAGCAATTTTATTGTAAGGTTTAGAAACCCCTGATTTTCATAACTAAAGACCCCATTACTCTAGTTCAATAGCAAGAAATGCAAAGTGGGGGGGTGAAAGCCATTCACAGCAGAGGTAAGTGTCCTCTGTACTCAACAAAAGAAAAAAAAGAAATCACAAAAGACCTTGCAGCCAAGGCTATTCTAGCATATGGTTGGTATTCATAAAGGTTCTTTTGAATGGTATCTGCTGTACCAGTTCTATTTATACAAAACAGCCAAATCAATCTTCCATAAGGAATTGCACCCAGAGCCGTTTGAACTTTCTAAATAAAAGTGTCTTTGTGTTCCATCAAGTTTTATTTCAGGGAGATGATGTAGTGGGATATCATGGTCTCAAAGAAAGAAAACTGGACCAAGAGTAAAAAGAGATGGCTCTGAATCATTGTTCTGTCTCAGTGCCTCATTTTCTTAACCTGGAAAATAACTATTTTTCATTGGATTCTAAGAATCCAATATAATTGTGTTAGGTGAGAAGCACTGTGTGTATGGTGACAAGTTATACAGGTTAAAAGAAAGCCAGTATCACTATAAAACTCCTAGAAGAAAAAACAGGAGAAAATCTAGATGACCTTCAGTCTGGCAATGACACTTTTTAGATACAAGACCAAAGGCACAATCCACGAACAAAAGAATTGATCAGCTGAACTTCATTAAAATGAAAATTTTCTGCTCTGCAAGAAACAAGTCAAGAGAATTTGAAGACAAGCCACAGACTGGGAGAAAATATTTGGAAAAAAAAAATCTCATAAAGGATTGTTACCCCAAATATACAAATAACTCTTAAAACTCAACAATAATAACCTGATTTTTAAAATGGGCCAAAGAGCTGAACAAACACCTCATCAAAGAATATAGGCAAATAGCAAATAAGCATTTGAAAAGATGTACCACTACACCCCTTTTAAAATGACCAAAGTTCAGAAAACTGACAGCTCCTAATGTTGGTGAGGATGTGAAGCAACAGGAACTCTCATTCATTGCTAGTGAGAATAAAAAAATGGTACAGCCACTTTGGAAGACAGTTTGGCAGTTTCTTACAAAATTAAACATACTCTTACTATACAAGCCAGCAACTGTATACCTGGGAATTTATACAAAAGAATTTAAAACTATGTTCACACAAAACTTACACACTGATGTATACAGCAGCTTTATTCATAGTTGCCAAAACTTGGAAGCAACCAAGATGCCCTTCAGTAGGTGAATGGATAAATAAACTGTGGTGCATCCAGACAATGGAGTATTATTCAGCACTAAAAAGAAATGAGCTATCAAGTCATAAAAAGACCTGGAGAAAATTAAATGCATATTACTAAATGAAAGAAGCCAATCTGAAAAGGTTGCATATTGTATGATTCCAACTATATGACATTCTGGAAAAGGCAAAACTACGAGACAGTAGAAAGATCAGTAGTTGCCAGGGGTTAAGGGGAAGGGAAGGACAAGTAAGTGGGGCACAAAGAATTTTTAGGTCAATGAAACTACTCTATATGATACATGTCATTAAATTTGTCTAAACCCATAAAATATACGACACCAAGAGTGAACCCTAATGTACACTGTGGACTTTGGGTGACAATGATATGTCAATGTAGGCTCATCAGTTGTAACAAATGTACCACTCTGGTAAGTGATGTTGATAATAGTGGAGGCTATGCATGTGTGTGGTGGTGGGTGAGTGGTATACAGGATACATATAATACGTATTCCATATATATATCTGTACTTTCCACTCAGTTTCACTATGTACCTAAAACAGCTCTAAAAAATAAGGTCTATTAGAAAATAAATATCATTACTAGTAATTAAATTAACTCAGTCAGTAAAATTATGGTTAACCATTATCACCATTTCTCTACCATGTCAGATGTCAAATTTGTACTATGAGGAGGCAGGTTTATACAATTATGGTTTATAAATATTCCACCATCAATATGTAATATTTGCATATTTGTCATTTGGGATAATCTGTGTCACTACTAAGTTTCCATATTCAAAGTCCAGGGAGCAGAGGTGGCTTCATAGACATGTGACCTGGGCAGTCACACAGGGTACCACATTTAGAAGGCCCTGTGCTTCTAAGACATGCTCTGCTCTCTCCATCCTGAATTCTAATTAGTATCTGAACAAGGTGCCTTGCATTTTCATTTTGCACTAGACCTCACAAATAGCTGGTCCTGCCAGTGAGGATAAAAACTGAATCTGAAGGTACCAGGGTTGGGGGGGTAGGAGAAGGAGGGCTTAGTGGAGGATGCTCTTGGTTGTGCTGGAAAGGGCCTCAATTGTATCTGACTGCAGCACTGAATCAGAATCTTAGGGACCTCAGATCTCATTCAGTCCCACCCTCTCATTTCAGTTGAAAAAATTGAGGCCTCCAGAATTTTGGTGACTTTCCCAAGGTCCCCAGCTCATCAGTGGTATGCTCTCTGCATTCTCTCTAATGAATGACTTGCCCAGGAACATAAGCAGATGTTGCAGGACCAGCTTTGTGTCCCAGGTCACAGATGTCGCTTCCATAATCAACACCTCTCCTACTGCTCCTTGGTCCGAGCTGCATTTATTTGGTAACTCTCTCACATTTTCCCAAAGCCCCTGAAATCAGTTCCTGTGAAAATGGGCCAATCCTTATATTAATCCAAGTGTTTTTTTTTCTTTTTCCTATTTACCCTCAATTGTTGTCAGCCTCCTGGTGAAATATACCTGAGGATGACCTTCAGCCACATACTGTGGGCTCTGCTTTGATGCTGCTGACTTGGAACGCATTCGGGATTCTGGGTTATATATCTTTTAATTAAACTGCTTCTGAAGGATGAGGACTCATTGATAGATAATGTCTTGTTTGTAAGCATGCCCTTGGGTATCAGACACTGCACTTTTATTACCGACTGTAAATCTCACTTGCAGTGGCAAAGCACTGAAATATCTCTGCTCCAATCATTACTTTATGTTCATCGCATACAAATCAGAATGAATCCTGAATGCAAATCAAGTTATCTGACTGAGGCTGTCACAACTCACGTGAAAATGGACCATATATGACAGGAGGTGAAAGTTAGCCATAGTAATGGAAACAGGAAAACTTACTTGAAGTCTGTATAAAGACTAGTCAAGGGCTTCCCTGGTGGCGCAGTGGTTGAGAATCTGCCTGCTAATGCAGGGGACACGGGTTCGAGCCCTCGTCTGGGAAGATCCCACATGCCGCAGAGCAACTAGGCCCATGAGCCACAACTACTGAGCCTGCGCGTCTGGAGCCTGTGCTCCGCAAAAAGAGAGGCCGCGATAGTGAGAGGCCCACGCACCGCGATGAAGAGTGGCCCCCGCTTGCCGCAACTGGAGAAAGCCCTCGCACAGAAACGAAGACCCAACACAGCCAAAAATAAATAAAAATCACATTACAGAAGAGTATAAAAAAAAAGACTAGTCAACATCCACCTCCCTCCTCATGGTCACACTCAACATCATTACTGAATTTTTGGGTACTCCTCTTTGTAGTAATCTTTTAGTTGCTACCATCATGATTAGGACATGCATTCTGAACTTAGCACAGTTTACCTTGAATATTAATAATATTAATATAGTATTAATATTACACCACGATACATAATGTATGTATAAATCCATTACAGACCTCCCAATCCTTTTGCTATTGTTTAAAGTACCCTTACCCATATTATAAACTCAATAAATACACTGTCATTAGTTTAGGTATAAACATTCAGTTGACTTTAAATAATTTTAGAAAGAAACTAAAATATTCATTATATTTATCTACATATCAATAATGTCCTTTGCTTTTCTTTCCTGTTTTAAGTTTCCATCTTGGATCATTTTCCTTCAGCCTGAAGAAATCTATTTTAGCATACCTAGGACTGCAGATCTGCCAGCAACAATTTCTCTCAGTTGTTATTTACCTGAAAATGTCTTTATTGTGCCTTCATTTTAAAAAATATGATTTTGTTTTAATACAGAATTCTAGATTAACAAGTTTTTTCCCAGAACTTAAAAGATATCATTCCATTTTTGTCTGGCCTCAATTATTTCCAATGACATGTCAGCTATCTTTAAAAATTCTTAGCATTTTTATCTAATATATAATGTTCCTTTTTTCTCTGGTTGATCTTAAGTTTTTTTTTTAATCTTAAGACCTCAGCAGATGTGCCTAGGTACAGTTTTCTTTATATTCATTGACTGAGATGCTTGGATCTGTGAATTACTGTTTTAGACCAAATTTAGAAATTTTTTAGCCAAAGTTTCTTCAACTATTTTTCCTTCTTCATTTTCTCTCTTCTCTCTGCTAAGGACTACAATTAAAAGTGTATTGTACTATTTGATACTGTCCCTCAGATCATTGTGTTTGTTCATTTTTAAAATCTTTTCATTTTGTGTCTCCTTTTAGATGACTTCTATTGATTTATCGCCAAATATATTGCTTCTACTGTTGTGTCTAGTCTGCTATTAATCTCATCTCATTTCAGCTTTCATATTTTTCAGTTCTTGCATTTCTATTCAGTTTGTTTTGTTTTACATTTTTCTTATTTTTCCTCAAATTCCTCATGCCTTTTTTAATATACCTATTTTTCCTGTAGACTATATATTTATGATAAAGTACTTGTCTGCTTATTCCATATAAGTATTCTTCGTGGGTCTATTTCTATAACATTATTTTTTCCAGTGGGTCTAGTGATTTTTTATTGTATAGTGATATTGTGGATATTTCATTGTAAAATTTTAGAATCTGTTGTCTTCCTT
Source organism: Pseudorca crassidens (assembly GCF_039906515.1). Lineage (NCBI taxonomy): Eukaryota > Metazoa > Chordata > Mammalia > Artiodactyla > Delphinidae > Pseudorca > Pseudorca crassidens. Next base: position 155,698,679 of record NC_090297.1, read on the forward strand.
TGAAGAGTATTGAGATTTGTACTAGCAGGCAGTTAAATCACTGGTGAATCGCCTTGACCAAGTTGAGATTTAATGTCATGTTTCATGAGGATATGCCCTATATTGGTTATGCTTTTAGTCTGGATACATAGTATTTATTCCTAAACAGTGGCCCTTCTAGGTTTTCAATGAAAAGTCCAACAACATGTTTACCAACATTCTCTTAACTTGACCGGATTCAAATTTCAAACTCTATCTCCTAGTAATAGGTAGTGGCTGACATCCCTGCTAAGCTCTTTCAAGCCTCCAGCTACTATTTTTCTCCTTAGATCCTTTGGAGATTTTCCAAGCACATGTGTAACACATGTGCAGTTCACGGGTCAAGCAAGGATTTGAGGAGAGTTTACATTATATTTTGCAGCCCCTTCTATCTCTCTCTCTTTTCTGGTATTACTTCCCTCAATTTCCAGCTACTCTGGCTATTCCAAACTCTTTCTTTTTACGACTCCTCAGGCTGATAGGACTTCAACTTTCTGCCTCAGTTCTAGCCCCCCATAAGATGTCATTTAGGAGGTGTTCTTGGGGGAAAAGACTTACAAATGTGAATCTTAACCAGTGTAGTTTTCTTGTTGGAGGGTTGGATGCCCTCTAACTTCTGTCTGCTTTTGATTGCTTTCCAATGACTTGAGAATTTAAAAATTTTTTCCCCAAAATTTATCATTCTTATAAGCAGAAGGGTTAGTTTTACACAACTTCTTCTGATATTACCAAGACCAGAGTGTCTCCCTCAGTTGAATTTCCAACTATGTGTTATAGTATGTTCAACAAAATTATCTTAAAATAAACAGATAAAAATAGGCCATGTGCCTGTATTTACTCTCTACCCAGTTTCTTTTTATAAATGTTTAACATATCTTAACTTTTTAAATTCTCCTAACAACCGTGTGAGATAGAGTCTATTATGTTTAGTTTACAAATAAGAAAACTAAGGCCCAGAAATTTTAGGTAACTTGTGTAAGTTCACAGAGCTAATAATTAATGGAATTACTTCAGGGTTCATGATTTCAGCACTAGCCTCCCCTTTCTTTCCAGAAAATTGAGATGGCTTTGCATTTCTGTTGAGTGGACTGTCTCCCAGATTGGACTGTAAACTCCTTCATGGGGATACCTTATTTATGTCTTTTATTCACCAGCATACATAGTACAGTCATAACCACTGTTATGCCTTTCATATCAGCTGGCAAACATCCAATGCCTCAGCCTTTTATAACCCATATGAGTGAGGAAGATAATGTCTTTAAAATCCCCAACAGAAAAAAGTACATTCCAAAAATTGGCATTATTAAATACCTCATCTTTCAGCTCATCTACCTGCAAGGATAAATCACTATATAATTTATAAATTAAGTGAAGATAATAGAAGGAAAATAAAATTCATAAAATAACTGAACTTCACTTCTATCTAAAATTACTCAAAAGGAAAAACACTGCTGTTTATACATCGTACACATATAGAAATTTTGAAAAGAATATTAGAAAATTATACTAATTAAAAGTAGCAATGACCCATGTCATTTGAAGAGCAGGAACTTCACTGAGCTTTTAAAAAGGAGAAAGAAAGGACTTCCCTGGTGTCCAGTGGTTAAGACTTCACCTTCCACTGCAGGGGGTGAGGGTTCGATCCCTGGTTGGGGAGCTAAGATCACACATGCCTTGGGGCCAAAAAACCAAACTATAAAAAAAAACAAGCAATACTGTAACAAATTCAATAAAGACTTGAAAAATGGTCCACATCAAAAAAAAAGGAGAAGAAAGAAAAAAAGCATGGCCAGCTTAATTCTATATATTTAAAATATACCTGGTTAGATTATGACTTTTTACACTTAAACCTTCAAATGGTGTTCATGAAGTCACTCTAAATCCAGCTCACTCTTAGAAAAAATATATACCAACTAAGACAGGATCCTATCGATACCAGCCATATTTGTAGGAAGATAAATGCAGTTTTCTGAAGGAAGGTCCACTCTGCTTAGGAAGTATGGTGCCTATGTTACTTCTGCCTGCCAAGAATGGGTTCTCCTTTCATCAACAGCATTTATAGTTTCCTTTGTGTAACTTCTCCTCCTTTATTCCTGATCCATATTTTTGGACATATCTGCCCCAATCCTTGATCTGGACACATAACCCAGGTCTGACCAATTGGCCTCCTGATCAATGTAATTGATTTAGGAATGAATTTATGGCTCAAATAAACTAAAAGAGGTACAGTCATAGCAATCTGAACAAAACAGTTGGTAAATTGAAGCTTTCTTTCACTGAGTTAGATGACAGAATATAAACTTGGAATTTGGTAGTGGTCATCTTGCCATCTCTTGGAGAGAGTCTGGCCGAGAATAAAAATCAATGCTAAGAAATATAGAAGAACAGAGTCCCAACAACTTCATTTAAGCCTGCATCCAGCAACTCTGATAGATAACCTGAACTTTCAGTTATATGAACATTTTAATTGCCCTTAAGACATTTTCAGTTAAGTTGGTGTTATAGACTGAATGTTTGTGTCATTCCAAAATTTATATGTTGAAGCCTTAATCCCCTAGTGTGACTGTATTTGGAAATGGAGCCTCTAAGGAAGTAATCAAGGTTAAATGAGGTCATAAGGGTGGAACCCTGATCCAACAGGATTAGTATCCTTATAAGAAGAAACATCAGAAAGCTCTTTCTCTTTCTCCTACTCATCCAATCCCATGAGCACACTGAGGAAAAGCCATGTGAGAACACAGTGAGAAGGTGGCTGTCTACCAGCCAGGAAGGGAGTTCTTCACCAGAAACCAAATCTTCTGGAACCTTAATAATGGACTACCAGCCTCCAGAACTGTGAGAAAATAAATGTCTGTTGTTTAAGCCACCCAGTCTGTGGTATTTTGTCATGGTAGCCTGAGTAGACTAATACAGTTGGAGTCACTTAAAACTATGAGTACTGTGTAATACAGCAAGTTAGGGTTCCATAGGCAGATTTGCGTTACAACCTATTATGCCCATTTACTCCACTGATGAAACTTCCCTTCAGGTAAAACCCATACGCAATCAGCAAGAGACCCCACTAAAACTAAAAATCCACTGTACCAACAAAAGCCTTTTAAATACACTTTAAAAATTTTTCTTTTACCTTCCCAAGTGGTCCACTGACAAAGATCAAGGTTCCACTTAAACTAAAAGAGCTTTCCAATCACAAGACTGCCACCAATTATTCACTTAACTATGTATGTGTTAAGCCTAGACTAATTACATTTTCCTCAAACAAGAGCCATTTCACATAAGCCATTCAGGATTATCTCAACTTGACACAAGAGGATAATACTGAAAATGGTAATAAAGAATTCTCTACTACAGGATATGCTTTCAGATGGTTTTTAATCACTTTTGAAAGTTCCAAAACTCAAAAGAACAAAGCTAACCGTTTAACTGGTATATTCCTTTCTCTCTTTTGAGGCATTAATAAAAAGAAAGATTTATAAGAGAATTAAATAGTTGGTGAAAAAAGAAAATAATTTAAAAATGAAGAGGGAGGGAGGAAAGGGAAGGGAAGGGAAGGGAAGGGAAGAAAAAGAAACAGGGAGGGAAATTTGTGTGTATGTGTCCTTGAATGACACGTTTCCTCGTCCTCAAATTTTGTTAACTCTAATGAGGAAGGGCACAAATGTGTTTCTTGCAAAAGACTCAAATATCCTTTCACCCTCCCTCCCTATCCCTTGTTCAGGTGAGAACTTTTGCTTTAGGGGAAATGGAATTTAATAGGTGAAATTGACTCTCAGTGAGTTTCACCACAAATAGGAACTTTATCTTATGTTATGATCCACAAAATATATGTCAAACTATCCTCATTAAATGCTAAAACCAATTCTAACTCATTGGGAAAACACGTGCATTTCCCTGACACATTTTTGAACATAGTTAATGCACTATGCACACCAGAGAAGATCACTGTCATAGGTTCAATTAAACACTCAGACACACAAGACTACCATAGGCCACACTTGGCATCAAGATCACTCAGAGCAATGGTTCTCAATCTTGAGTATGTGTCAGAATTGCCTCAAGGGACTGTTAAGACACAGACTGCTGCTCCCCAACCCTCACTTTCCACCTGGCTTTCTGATTCAGTGGTCCTGAGATGAGGCCCCAGAATCTGAACTTTCAAGAAGTTTCCTGGAGATAATGATGATGCTGGACTGAAGAACCATCCTTTGATAACCACTAATAAGACTCTATAGGACAGTAGATACAGCATGCCAGCAGGAAAGCACCAAGTGTTCCTCTTTCTGGGGGAGTCCTTATAGTAGCTTACCCAGTTGTCAGGAGCTACCAGATTCACATCTCGCAGGTATGAGGGGCATCTTGGTTTAGAAAACACATGCCTCACATCTTTTTTGAATAACTCCATAGACATACCTTTCAGGAACCCCAAAAGGGACATGTTGATTATTCAAGTCACAGTCTGGGGCCAAAATTATGGCTTCCTATCAGGCATTTATAGGTCTCCCAGTCCAGGTACAGTATCAATCAAGGGTCAATTTCACAACGCAGCCTCGTAACAAAGTTGACCCAAGCCATCTTTATATGTTTACAGGAAAACAGAACTAGGAAGATAAGTGAAAGCCAAAGAGGAAAGGATTATTTTGCTCACTCTTTGCACACTATGTACATATCTTAATTCATATTATACTCCTATATTAAAAGGTGAATAAAAATAAAAACTAAATTATGTCCAAAATTTCCTCATTTTTTCATCCTCGGTTTAACTGAATCTCAAAACCTAGAGTTGGAATGATCATGCCAACAGAAGAAGAGGTGGTTTGCTTTGGGCTTCCTCATAAAAATCATCTGGATTCTAAATTGCCATTCATATGACAATGCACATTTTTTTAATCTGTTGTATGTGATATCACAAAACTTCCACATAAGGGCAGTCTTTAAATTCCATACCAAGAATACTTGCTAATCTCTAATCTGATTTATAAATAAGAAGTAAATTTCTACTTTCGGCTCTTCTGTCATATATATTTGATGTCATATATATTTAATATGATTGCTATTATGGTCTGCTTCATTCTGTTATGTTGCCTGCTTGAAAAAGTTTTATACATAAAACTATACATGTATATATACACACACATACATACATATATATATATAACTTTATATTATTTAGTATTTAAATAAATATCCAATTTTGCAATTCTAGATTTTTTTTTTTTTTTTTGCGGTACACGGGCCTCTCACTGTTGTGGACTCTCCCGTTGTGGAGCACAGGCTCCGACGCGCAGGCTCAGTGGCCATGGCTCACGGGCCCAGCTGCTCCGTGGCATGTGGGATCTTCCCAGACCGGGGTACGAACCCGTGTCCCCTACATCAGCAGGTGGACTCTCAACCATTGCACCACCAGGGAAGCCCTAATTCTAGATTTTAACACTGCCAATAAAAGTAATTTTGGAAGTAATTCTTACCCCTGGTCATATTCACCTAGGAACCTCTTTAGAAATATCAATGCCTGCGCCATACTGCAGACCAATTAATTTAAAATGTCTGGAGACAGGGTCCAACACAGAATATACTTGAAACTCCCCAGGTATTTCTAATGTGTAGCCAGGGTTAAGAACCTTTGAAAGTAGAGTCTATTCCTGAGAGAAAATTATTTTTCTTTCCTCTCATACTCCCTTATCCTCCCCCCCTTTTTTTTAAAGTAGGAAAGAAGGCAAATTCCTCTCAAATAAGGGAGAGAAAGTACTAGAAGACAGATGTTCAAATTATGTGGGGTGGTTATAGTTTTTCATGAACCCTATTGGGTTCTCATAAAAATCATTCTAATCTTAGGGCAGGAAGACTCTTCCTGTAGTGACAGTGTAAGTGTTAATATTATTAATATTGCTAATACTCTACAAGTATATTAAGGATTTAGATTCTACTGAAATAAAAAGAAGGAATGAAGCAAAGCTTAAAAATAGAGGGAGACAAAAATAAGGTTCTTCACTTCGGTTAAATAAGAAGAAACAAGAACAAAACCCTCTATTAGTTGATAAGAGCTAATATTTATTTCTCTGCTTTTTAAATGCAGATGTGGCATATACTGGCTAGATGTTCACCCATTTCCTCTCTTCTTGAGTGCACACCTAAACTATATTTTCCAGCTTCTCTTGTGCTTGGTTGTAGTGATGTGACTGAGTTCTAGCCAGTGAAACATGAACAGATGTAATAAATGCCACATCCAGACCTGGTTAATGAAAACTATTCAGGCTTAACTGTGATGGCTAATTTTATGTGTTAACTTGGCTGGACCATGGGGTGCCTAGATAGATGGTCAAACATTACTCTGGATGTTTCTGTGAGGATGTTTTGGGAATAAATCACATTTAGTGCACTCTGCATAAAGCAGATTGCCCTCCAAAATGTGCTGAGCCTCATCTGAGCCTCATCCAATCAGTTGAAAGTCTGACTAGAACAAAAGGGTGATGTCGCCTGAGCAGGAGAGAATTCTGCAGTAGAGTGCCTTCGGATTTGCACTACTGCATCAGCTCCTCTCAGGGTCAGCCTACTAGCCCAACCTGCAGATTTTAGACTTGACACCCTTCACTATTGTGTAAGCAAATTCCTTAAAACAAATTTTTAAATAAATATAGTTATATTCATGTATATACCTGAATATGTACATATATGTGTGTATGTGTGTATGTATGTGTGTGTACATATCCTATTGGCTCTGTTTCTCTGGAGAGCCCTGATCAAGACAATGACTTTTTAGGAAAAACTCTAAGAATTAGAGGAGATCAGAGACAAAATGGAAGGAGTTCAGGTTTCTGCATCAGAAGTCTGTATGGATGACTAGGATCATCCATATTGGACATAGTGTAAGTGAGAAATGAACTTTCACGGTGCTCAGCTACTAAGATTTGGGGATTTATTATACCTGTGAGCATTACTTAATCTGAATAACATGGTAAATGTTGAATTAGATAGTATTTAAGCTATCTTTATTCTCAGCATTCTACAGCAGTGGTTCTCAAAGTTAGCTGCATATGAAAAATTGTAAGACCTTAAAAAATACTGGTGCTTGGTCTTTACTCCCAGAAAGTATTATTTAATTGGTTTCTGAAGTACAGCCTGGGCACTGGAATTTCTAACTGTTCTCCACGTGATAAGTTGGAGAACCACAGGTCTACAGGATGACAGAAACCAGATTTTAAAAGTAATGTGGGGCTTCCCTGGTGGCGCAGTGGTTGAGAGTCCGCCTGCCGATGCTGGGGACGCGGGTTCGTGCCCCGGTCTGGGAGGATCCCACATGCCGTGGAGTGGCTGGGCCCGTGAGCCATGGCCGCTGAGCCTGCGCATCCGGAGCCTGTGCTCCGCAATGGGAGAGGCCACAACAGTGAGAGGCCCGCGTACCAAAAATAATAATAATAATAAAAGTAATGTGTAAGAGAAACCAAGAGTCTGTTAGTGAAAAGCTTAATATAAATGAACAGGGTGATGCACTTGCCTCACATCCAAGTTTTGAGCTATATTATTATTGTTATTAATAGTAACAAGAAGATTACACACATATCTTACAACAAAACTGCTTTGTAAATATTACGCTTTGCATGTTTTAGCTGAGGAAACCAAAGCTCAAACTGAGAGGCTAGGTAAACTGCTCAAGGTCTTACAGCCACAGGCAGACAGCCACAATTTAACCAATGGCCTTGCTGACTCCACAGTCCACACTCTGAACTCTACGCTATGACACCTCCCATTCACCTGAAGAAAATGCCTTGATCAAGATAAGAAGATAAGAATCTCACTGTGCCACACACAGTCAGGTATCTGCATTCTATTCCCAGCACCCCAGTTTAAAGATGATAGTAAATTTTTGTCCAGAGAGGGGTGACCAGGTTGTTGGAGAGTCTGCAAGCAATTTCCACAAGGAATAGGTTTAAATAGTATGGCAGAGTTTGACCCCAAAAAAGGCAAAATTAAGTTGATGAGTGGAGAGAAAAGATGATTGGAAAAAGAGAACATTGGTAGTACCTTCAAATATTGTTAAAGTTGTCATCTAAAAGAGGTTATTATGTTCACCCAGATAAAATAAGCATGTTCTACTTAACTCTAGAAAGTTAAATCAGGATCATAAGTTAGAGTTTGCAAAACAGAAAGTTCTGGTTGATACAAAGAAGACTTTCCAAAAATTAGTGCTGTTCTAAAAATAACAAGCAAAGCTGCTAGGAGAATTTAATAAGAAAATATGTTTTGTAAAAGCATATAAAACACTGGATATTTTTGTTTCTATTATCACATTGTGAGGTCCCATCCATTGAAATGTTCAAGTTGATACTAAAATTGTCACTCTGCACTAGAAGGGAATAAGAAGACATGGCCCAGGACAGTCCTAAGACTCATATCTTTACATATTGTGAGTTTCCAAGAAAAGATGTTTTGTGAAATGCCTTGTCTAATGACTGGTAAACAAAATACACACTCTATATTTATATAGTATATTGATTCCAAATTTATTTATTAGAATACACAGTCTCTTTCTTCCCATCACTAAAATTAGACAAAAATTCATGACAATAATTTGGTCAGATGTAGCTTGATGAAGACTTAATAGGAGACTAACTGTGAAATGTTCACTGTATTTAAATATAAACACCACCAAATACATCAGTGGATAAAATACTTCCTGAGAAAGAATGGAGGCCCATGTTTCTCCTCTTTAGCAACTACCATGGGCAATCAATCCATTTAGTTTCTTGAGTCTGTGCCTTGTCTCATCTTCTCCACAGCAAGCTTTTCTAAACAGGCCCACTACAATTTTGGTTCCCCAACAGTGTATAGAAGAGTGATTGCAGCATAGAATGTTTTCAACAAAAGTTTGATTTGGAAATGACCTAGACCAAAAAAAAAAACGTTGTTTGTGGTGCTTCACTCAGAGCATAGTGGAGAACTGAGGAAAACGTGCAATTTAGGAAATATGCATTTTAGACAGGTCCCTATAATTCAAGGAAAAGTAAAAGAATTGGGCTTAAATTACCTAAATAATTCATGCAATCTCCAAGAAAGACATATATAGTAAATCTACTGTCTTAAGGTATAATATACCTGACTTCATTGCTGATACCATAAGAACTGCAATAAATCTTCATATTCTATGCTCAACTTCCTCTCTTATAAAATGGGGTAGGACACCTGAAGGCAGAAAGGATTCTTCTCACATTCACTGCTGTATCCCCAGCACCAGGCACATAGTGTCTGCTCCACAAATATTGGCTGAATGAGCAGGCTTTGGATGCGAAATGTTTAATGTGCCTTTTAGAGAGATATTACAAGGCCTTTGAGTGACTGTGATATTTCCACCAAGCTTCTCTTTGAGCATATGACTTATTTAGCATCTTAAAGTTCATGTTGACGGAGAGGGTGAAAGTATGAATACTTTCTTGAGCTCAGTTATTTCTGACTTGTTAGGTACAGAAATCAACAGTGATAACAGTCCAGCCTGAGCGAGACATAAACAGGAGCTGTATGCCAACTTCCCAACTGCAGTTTTCATGTTAAGTTGCCTTTTCTTTGCTGCCACTGAGAAAAGAGTGCCATTTAGCAGTGGTAGGAGTGAGGAAAAATTGATTTATTGGACTAAATATTTGAAACCTCTTCAAGGGTGCTGACGTTTGCAATACCACTCGAACCTTGGGCTAGAAGCCAGGAGAAATTCATGTGATCAAGAGGGTACTGTTTCATCCACAAGGGCAGTTCAGCAGCTACATCTCAAACTAAGAGTGCTAGAGGTGAGAGCACCCCAAGTCCCTTAAAATTCCCTAACACACTCATCTGTTAAAGAAGACAATGGCATTAGCCAAATAAAGACGCTCCCTGAGTAAAGAAGAGAAAACGAGAAAATCTATTTTACCCTCTAGGTGAGGAAAACAAAATGTTTTATTAAATATTAAATGCTCCTACAAAATGTAAGGAACAATAAGCTGGCTACCATCACAGTATGCAAGTACCCTTGAGAGGGGGCTGGAGGAAGGCTAGCATCCTTTTCTGTGACCACTTGCTCCAGTCATGTTCAGGATGAGCAAGTCGCACAGAGTCTGGTGGTTAAGATGATTAGATGATCTCTTTCAATATACAGGATTGAGAGTATATCCTATTCTTCATTCCTGCATACAGTGAAACTCTGCTGAGCACCTATTAATGACCAAGCAGTGGGGGAAATAATGAGTTAGACCACCATGGAGCTTATACAAAAGTGGAGGCAAAAAATAACAGATTCTAAATGTAAATACAGTCTAAAGAACTGACACAAATGAACTTATTTACAAAACAGAAACAGACTCACAGACTTTGAAAACAAAGGGGAAAGGTGAGGGGAGGAATAAATTGGGAGTTTGGGATTAACATATACACAATGCTATGTATAAAGTAGATAATCAACAAGGACCTACTCAGCACAGGGAACTCTACTCAATAGTCTGTAATAACCTATATGGGAAAAGAATCTGAAAAAGAATAGATATATGTATATGTATAACTGAATCACTTTGCTGTACACCTGAAACTAACACAACATTGTAAATCAACTATACTCCAATATAAAATATAAAAAAAGAATAAAGACAATGGGAAAAAACAATATATCATTCATTGCATAATAATTATTCAATTACATAACACTTGTGACAAGTGTTATGAAGGAGATAAATAAGATATTAGGAATTTATATAATAGGGAAAATTGACTGATTACTTCCAGATGACATTTCAGCTGAACACTAAAGGATAAGCAGGAATTGATCAGAGAAAGCCACCATCACCCTTGATAAGAATAGCAAATAATTATTTTTCAAAACTCAATATATTAACAATTAATTCTGCATGTAGTTTTTGTTTTGTTTGCTTTTTTAAATTCTGAAGTTTCAAAAGTTTAAAAAACCACACTGTAATACAAAATAGGTTTTACTTTCCCAGATGACTTCATGAAAAATGGTCATGATCTTCTTAGGTGAAACGTTCAAATGTATAAGAACGTGTGTCGGGCTTCCCTGGTGGTGCAGTGGTTGAGAGTCTGCCTGCCGATGCAGGGGATGCGGGTTCGTGCTCCAGTCCTGGAAGATCCCAAATGCCACTGAGCGGCTAGGCCCGTGAGCCATGGCCGCTGAGCCTGCGCGTCTGGAGTCTGTGCTCCGCAACGGGAGAGGCCACAACAGTGAGAGGCCCGGGTACCGCAAAAAAAAAAAAAAAAAAGGTGTGTCACCTTTGCTTTCAGAAGGCAAGCTGGGATCTGATGCAGTAAAGACTGTGAACTGCCAATACAAAGGTCAGCTCTGGTGAGGAATTCCAAGGTCGTTAAAATTCACTTATGTCAGCTAGGGAAAAGTTTTCTAAGGTGGGATCTACTATAGCAAAATAAAACCCATGTATAGGGCTATATCCATGTGCACACATGCAATGAGAGAACATGACAGCTGTAGGGGAATGTAGGAACCATATATCCTGAACCCCTCACACCTCAAATTCGGGGCTCATAGAGATGAAAGAAACTGCTCAGGTTGCCCAGCCAGCAAGTGACAATGGCTGAGGATGCATTTGACTGTGATGAAATCCAACTGAGGGCAAAATAAATTCTGTGGCAAAAATTGTTCATAGAGGGAAAAGGTAAGCTGTATCAGGTAGCAGGTAACTGGTATGGAGCCTGAAAGCTCAGGACAGTTTTATTTGGTTTCAGTATGCAAAAGGCCAGATTTCAGGGTCAATAAATGACATTTGTCAAATTAAAGATACTCAGAGCTTTAACAAGCAATAGTGATTTGATTAACTAGATACCCTGAGGGTACTTCTACTTAGCTTAGAACTCTTTATTAACATTACTTTATTTAATGTGGTGGCATACTGTGTTTTCCAAAGATGTTCCCCACACATCTCTCAGCCCACGTGTTCTTCTCCAGTATGACCTTGTCATTTCTCTATTAAGGGGTGATGTCTAGAATAAATGCTGGAGAGGGTGTGGAGAAAAGGGAACCCTCTTGCACTGTTGGTGGGAATGTAAATTGATACAGACACTATGGAGAACAGTCTGGAGGTTCCTTAAAAAACTAAAAATAGAATTACCATATGACCCAGCAATCCCACTACTGGGCATACACTCAGAGAAAAATGCCATTCTTGGTAATTAGAAAGTATTCAATTTCCGTTTGCTATCCCCATCATAACTTGCTAATAAAGCAAGAACAGATGGTCTACTGACTCGCAGTTCAGGCCTTGCTTTCCGAGGCAGTATCCTAATATACTGTAGATATACTCAAGCATGTTGCAAAGCATTTTTGAGAAAATTGACTTAGGAAGTAGATGATAGGAGACTTCCTACAGTAGTGAAATCTTTAAACCTCTTCTCTGGTCTTTGAATTCTTGGCAGCCACACGCTCTATTCTAGCCAAGAGTCCTCATGCCTGCAGCTTCCACTTCTCCTTGCCCTCATTTACAGGTGAGACATCCTCCGCACTAGTCATCTGATGCCATCTGTCTGTGGCCAAAAGCTAGCTGAAAGCTCTCTGTAACTGCCTTCCAAAGCTAACTGAGCTGCTCTAAATATATGAAGAGACAGAAATGCGGTTGCACCAAAGAACGCTGAGTAAAATATTTAAAGAGCTTTTTACAAATGGTGTAGTAGGCCACTTCCTTCTTTCCTCCTCCTCAAGAAAACATTCATTTTATCAGTTTACACTCAGAATTGAACTTGATTGGTCTGGGAACCCTGCCATACGATAAAGGGGAGAGTGAAGGATACATTTGGGGGAAATTATCAGAATCATTTAAAAATAATTTTGCCAACACCGATCTTCAAATCCTGGGAACATTCATAAAATTTATCTATGAACATAAAGATACCAAACAGAATAGCAATGGGCTTGGCCTCCGATCTCAAAACCAAAGGAATTGATTGTTCTAAAACATATGGTTGTAGATCTATAACAGAAAACAGATAACCTCTACATTTCAGCGTAAAGGGCTACTGCCCAACATTCAGAATTTTGGCTACAGGATGATAAATCTTCATCAGTTCCTAAAACCAATAACCTCCACCATCCATATTCAAGGTTCTTTTTACTGTACTATACTGTCTCTCTAACATCAGGCTGACTTTCTACCTGAAGTCCTTGCCTTATCATTCTTGGAAATTCCTACTCGATGTGTGTCAATGGAGTAAGAAAACACATTTAATTTGGGGGCACAGAGACTGATTTTTCTGGGAAGAATTGCGGAGCATGTCACAGAGACAAACTATGGGCCATCTTTGACTCTTACAGTCTGGTACTCACTTAGTGAGCAATAATATTGACCCCAAAGCCTGTACAATGCCTGAGAGCATTTTCTGAATCATTAAGTAAAGTTAAATTATGCTTAATAAAGCCATAGGGTCAAATATGGTTTGTTTTATTATGATTCCTTGAAAATTAGTTGTCCTTAGGTTTGTACAGAAAACTCTGTCAGAATCATACAAAACTAGAATGCACTGTTCTCCAACCAGACTAGATAAAGTAGCTCATTATACAAACATTATCTACTCCTGCTCATTTTTACTTCTTTATATTCAGGGAGAAATTACTTCTCTTTCTTCCTTCTTCAATTACTTCACTATTTATGAAATTAGATCACATCTTATTATCTCCATAAGATGTCAAATAACTCCTAGAAGCCTAGTTCTTGATCTGTACTACAAACAGTCACTTGATCAGGCTGCTTTGTTCTCATCCCCAACTCTCTCCCAGAGTTAGTATGAAGCAAAATATGATTCTACCACTGGAGTTCTAGGAAATCATTAAGAGGAAGACACTTCATATCTATAAAGATATTATGGTAATAAAGGAATTTTTATTAGAACTAAAGAGGGTACTATTAATTTTCATCAAATAGCCTGTTATGTTTTCATCAAATAGCCTGTTATGTTTTACATCTTCAAAAGGGATAAATAAATAGATGCTCTTTGGCTTTGTAAAATGCACAAATATTGGCAGAATCTTCCCTGCCTGGCCTCAAAGGGCATTTACGTCACCCTCCTGCCCAGTCATACATTTATTTTATGAACAAAGCAATAAAATAGAAGCCATTTCAGACCTAGTTTCATCAAAGCCAACATGAGAAAGTTTTGACCTAAGGATAAAGACAACAGTGTAGCGAACTTAAGGAGCAGAAACTCCTAGAAGGTTTACTGAGGGAAACAGGAGAGGGTACTAAGAGCTAGTAAAAGTATTAATGCTCAGAGGTAAAATTTGAAAAGATGAGGAAACAAGAATGTATGGGGCACTATGTTGCTTCTCCAGGTCCACAACTATGGCCCTCTCAGCCGACAAACTTGCTTTCTTCTACCTAGAGCACAGCGAGGTGTCAGCTCCAATGTAGGCAGAACTAAAGTGCCTGTTTCCAAGCTCAGCTCCCCATCTCCTCCCCACTTGCAAGTGCCCCTACCACCACATCCATACTCGTGTTCCCCCTGTCACAGAGGGTGAGGTATGTCCAGTCCCACCCCCTGCTTGCCCACTTCTCTCCTGTGTCATCTTGATTCCTTGTCCTGTTGAATTTTCCTTCTCTTATAGAGTCAGTATTACCATGTTCACCTGATCATCCAAATCTACATTCCTGATTCTCAGACATGTCCCAAGCTGCCGCTAGTGATAATAATCATAATAGTAATTGCAAATATTCATATAATGCTCTGTGCCAGGAGCTGTTCTAAGCACATTACACATATAAACTCATTTAATCCTCACAACAACTCTATGAAGTAAGGTCTAATAAAATGAGTCTATTATCCCCATTTTATAGATAAGGAAACAGGTGCTTTAGCTTACCTCAGTTTGGGTCCTTATCTTTTTTTCCCTGAACAAGTACAATAAGCTCCTAACATATCTCTGCCTTACAGTCAAATTATCTTCAAACCCACCCTCCTCTAAATTGTCATTGTTCTATATCTAACGGATAAATGTAACCCTAGGCCTCTCCTGATTACAAGCCTTCAAGTGCCTCCCTCTTACAGTATCATCTAAAGGTACACATCAAAATCACCTGGGAGGGCTTCCCTGGTGGCGCAGTGGTTGAGAGTCTGCCTGCCGATGCAGGGGACACGGGTTCGTGCCCCAGTCCAGGAAGATCCCACATGCCGCGGAGCAGCTGGGCCCGTGAGCCATGGCTGCTGAGCCTGCGCGTCCAGAGCCTGTGCTCCGCAACGGCAGAGGCCACAGCAGTGAGAGGCCCGCGTACCGCAAAAAAAAAAAAAAAAAAAATCACCTGGGATCATTTCCATAAAATAAATGCCTAAGCCCACTCCAAACCTAGAAGTTCAGAACAGCCTTGGGGCGGGAGGGTGGGGGGACTCTGAACATGTATATACTTATAAGTCTTCTCAGGATTTCTGCCATATGTCTCTAATTCAGAACATAGACCACTCTAATTCAGATCATTGTGTTTTGTTTTGAGAGTGCTATCGAGGTATAACTTACATACTACAAAATTCACCCATTTTTAAGTGTATAATTCAATGAGTTTTAGTAAATTTACTAAGTTTGGCAACCCCAATCACAATTCAGTTTTTGAACATTTCTATAACCCCTAAAAGATTTTTTGTCCATGTGCAGCAAAGCCTGCTTCCAACCCAGCCCCAAGGAAACCACTATCTGCTTTTTGTATCTATAGATTTGCCTGTACTACCCATTTCACATAAATGTAATCTGTTAAGTCTGGGTTCTTTCACTTGGCATAATGTTTTGGAGGTTCCTACATGTTACAACTTGTATCAGTAGTTCGTTCCTTTTAATTGCTATAAATATTCTACTATATGCATATACTCATTTTTTTAGTCATTCACCATTTGATGTATATTTGAATTGTGTGCATCTTTGGCTACTATGAATAGTTCTGCTATGAACATGTGGGTACATATTATTGTGTGACATATATTTTCAATTCCCTTGGGTAAATAGCGAAGTGTAAAATTGTTGAGTTGTATTGTAAGTTCATATTTAACTTTTCAAAAAAATGCCAAACTGTTTTCCAAAGTGGTTGAATTACTTGACATTCCCACTAGTAATGCATGAGAGTTTCATTTTCTCCACATCCTCACCAACATTGGTAATTGCCTTTTTGATAATAGACATTTTCTACTGGGTGAGAAGTGGTACTCCATTGTGGTTTTAATTTGTAATTCCCTAATGACAAAAGCTGTTGAGCATCTTTTCATGTGCTTAAGGGCTATTAATATATCTTCTTTGACGAAATAGCTATTCAGCTTTTTTCCCATTTTTAAGTGAATTGTCTTATTACTGATTTGTAAGATTTCTCTTCATATTCTATAGCACATATCTTTATCAAATAAATTATTTGCAAATATTTTCTCTCAGGCTAAGGCTTGTCTTTTCAGTTTCTTAACGGTGTCTTTAAAAGAACAAAAGGTTTTAATTTTGACAAAATCCAATTTATTAATTTTTCTTTCATGATTGTGCTGTTGGTGTCATATCTAAAAACATGGGTTGACTAACCCATGATCACAAAGATTTTCTACTATGTTTTTTCTTTTAGAAGTTTAAAAATTTTAGCTCATATTTAGCCCTATGATATATCTTATGTTGATTTTGTGTGTGATAGAAGGTAAGGATCTAAATTCACCACTTTACCTGTGGATATCTAATTGTCCCACTACTACTATACAAAAAAGCTGTCCTTACCCCCTTTTAATCATCTTGACACCTTCGTTGAAAATTAGTTGACCATAAATACAGGATTTATTTTTGGATCTCATAATTCTGTTCCACTGATCTATATGTGTATTCTTAAACCAATACCACACTGTCTAACTTACGTAAGCTCATAATAAGTTTTGAATTGAGTGGTCTAACTAGTGGTCTAATTTCTTCTTTCAATTGCTTTGGATATTCTGAGTCTTTTACATTTCCATATAAATTTTAGAACTATCTCATCAGTTTCTAGAAAAAACAAAAGCCTATGGGGACTTAGCGATTGTGTTGAATACACAGATCAACTAGAGAATTACCATCTTGACTATATTAAGTCTTCCAATCCATGAACATGTAATTTCTCTCACTCACGTTTTGTAATTTTCAATGTCCATGCCTTGCACTTCTTTTGTTACATGTAATCCTAAGTGCTTTGGCCTTTTTGGTGCTATTATGAATGAAATTGTGCTTTTATTTTCATTGTTAAATTGGTCACTGCCAGTATACATAAATAAAATTAGTTTTGTAGACCACTGGTTTTTATAAAATAAAATCTTATAATCTTTTTACAGAATTCATATGATGGTATGAGAAGATTTCCATGACACAATCTCTGCCTGCTACTTAACATCATTTCCCATCATCCATAACTCAGAGTGTTTGTTTCTTTAGCACTGAACTTTTGGTAGCACCCTGCAATCCTATGTTTCTTGCTTAAATTTTAATTTATATCTCATGTCTAGTTTATACATTACCCTATCCTAGGAACCTCTCTTGATTTCTCTCCACCTGCCTTATCTTCCACTGTGAAATGCATGTACACAGTGCACACACACACATACACACATACACATGGAGCTCCTCTTACGTGCTTCCAAAATGCTAAAACTGGAGGTCTATCATTGCTTTTTCTATATTTCATTTTTTTTTTTTTTTCCGGTACGCGGGCCTCTCACTGTTGTGGCCTCTCCCGTTGCGGAGCACAGGCTCCAGACGCACAGGCTCAGCGGCCATGGCTCACGGGTCCAGCCGCTCCGTGGCACATGGGATCCTCCCAGACCGGGGCACGAACCCGTGTCCTCTGCATCGGCAGGTGGACTCTCAACCACTGCGCCACCAGGGAAGCCCTTCTATATTTCATTTTAACTAAATACTTATATACTCATCTCAAAAAACTGAATCACCATGTATAAGAAAGTCTGTTAGTTGTTCATCAGTATTCATCTTCTCCTTCCAAAGTAATAGAGCCCTTAAGTTTTCAGTAAGCACAGCAAAAAATTAAAGACTATATCTCCCAACCTCCCAGCAGTTACATGTAGCAGCATGAGTATGTTGTGGTCAGTGAGCAGGAGTTCATGAGGCAGCTTCCAGAAATCTTCCCCCCAAAACAGCCAGTGTATATCTTTTCCTTCTTTATATTTATATATATTTATAATTAGTCTTTAAATATAATTTTTTCTCCTTCTCGATAGCTAGAATCTGACCTGACCAGCAGGTCAGGAGCAGCCATTCTGACCATGAGGTGATCTTAGGAATGGGAGATCACACATAGCAAAGCAACAGTATGAGAAGAGCCTGCATCTCCATATACCACTCTGGTCACCTACTTCTGGGCTTTCCATGAGAAAGACATACAGTGTTCCCTGATTTAAGCTGTTGTGTCTCTAGGTCTCTGTTCCCTATTGTCAAACTTAATCCAAACATATACACCACACTTCACTGCATCCTCAGTAACTGGAGTAGTGTCAACACATTGTAGGTGCTTAGTTGATATTAGCTGGTTTCCTGCAAAGTAGTAGCAAAAGTAGAAAAAAAAAACTTCATGGAATATCAACTTTGAATTCCATGCTATTTCCAGAGTACTAAATCTAAATTCCTAATATTTTAGGTATACAATTTGGCCTTCAGAAGCCTCTCATATATATTTTTTTTTCTTTGCGGTACGCGGGCCTCTCACTGTTGGGGCCCCTCCCGTTGCGGAGCACAGGCTCCGGACGCGCAGGCTCAGTGGCCATGGCTCACGGGCCCAGCCACTCCGCGGCATGTGGGATCTTCCCGGACCGGGGCACGAACCCATGTCCTCTACATCGGCAGGTGCACTCTCAACCACTGTGCCACCAGGAAAGCCCCCTCTCAGATTTTTAAATCTAATTTTTATTTTAATGTATTCATCATGATACTAATAAGCTTTGTTTTTTTGATGTAGCAGAAAAAAAGCAAATTTATTCAACCATTCTGGGAATATTCAAGAGAGAGAAGGCCTGTAATTGAATATAATAATAGATCTTACAAAATCATAGGTGTTAGTGACAATAACATGCAAAGCCATTAAACAATTCGATTCCATAGATGAGAAGCTGAAGTTCAGAGAGGTAGCATGATTAATTTCAGAAGGCCCCACAAACACTGAATGGCAGAGCTGATGTCAGAACTCTGGCTTCTTAGTCTCTGAAAAAGTTAGTGTTCCTTTGGTAAAGAGCAAACTGGCAACATAAGCAAAAAGGGAAACATTTTTTAAATCTGGGGATGTATAAGATCAAAACTTGGAACAAACAAATCAGGCAGCTCTATAAGATTTCCATCGCAATATTAGCTCCACGGCTCATGCGGATGTGGCCAATGGAATGAATTTATAAACTCCAGCAATACTTACTGTTTGGATTTTCATCCTGATTGTGGGAGTTTTTTTTTGTTTGTTTTGTTTTTGTGCCCATTCCTCCCTTCCTTTCTTCCCTGCTGACTGAAACCTGCTTCCCAGGTATCCATTTTCCCTGTTTCCCTTAACTAGGCATAGGGAAATGAAACATAAGAGGAAGTCTCTTGAAGGTGACCTGGGAAGTGTTTGTTTTCTGAAAGAAAGAGAGTGTATGTGTTTTCTGGCTTCCTGACTACCCCTCAGTTCTGTTTTTATATGCTCCTGTGTGCCTGTGTGAATATATAACATCTGTAGTTTGGGACCATGATATGACAAATGTGAGAATGAAAAACCAGCCCTCTGAGGAAAGGGAAGCTGTTGAGTCTTCTATGCTGTTTCTAAGCTTATGAACCCTCGCGCTACCAAATGTTTCCCTCCAGATCTCTTGCTATATGAGATCATACAATTATTGCTTAAGCCACTGTAAGCTGGCTCATCTCATGCTTTCAGCCACAAAGCATTCCAACTTATCTGTCACTCGGGATTTTAAGTACATGGACAAAGGGTCTGACCAGTCAACTTTGGATTCTGTGTCTGCCTCTGAGTGGAAATGCGGCAGTGAGAGGAACAATCCAGTGGAAGGAACCTCTGGGACCCTCCAGTTTTACTGGTATGAAGCCAAGCACCTTGATTTGCTTCCTACCGAGATACTGTCAGAAAGAGGAAGAGGAGGCAGAACACCCAAGATGACAAATGTCCCTAATATATATATTCTATATCGCTGACATTTTAGAAACATAATTGAATGCATGACTAGCACAAAGCAAACTGTCTAGTGCATGAATGTACATATTTAAACACTTAGAAAGGAACCACTCACCTGTTTCTTTAATCTGGAAACTAATAAAAAGTGAAATGTATTCAGGATATTATATTATGTAACATGGAATTTTGGAGTTCAAGGTTTTTATTTTTCCTCAGTGTATAGAGTTAGTCATGAAGCAAATTTACAGACACCAAATGACCCAGTTAAACCTCCCACAGATGCTAATTTCTCTTAACACCTTGTCATTTGACCCAAAATAAGGACTTCTAAACATCCATCACATATAGAAAATGGTGTTAATTTTTTGATATTATGCTTCTAGTTAACACATTATTTACAGATAAGGAAGACCTATGTTATTAAACTGTGTACATTATCTGCCAATAAGCCACAACCTCAGTCAGACTTATGCTGAGCTTGTTTAGATTTGAGAGAATATGAACAGTATAGGACTAAGAAAATTCAAGTGGAAGGTCCCAGCATTATTATCATGCCCACGTTACATTCACTAAAGAAGCAATATGATTTTGGTCATAGAGCTGCCACATGATCCAGCAATCCCACTCCTGGGCATATATCCGGAGAAAACCATAATCCAAAAGGATACATGCACCCCTATGTTCATTGCAGCACTATTTACAGTAGCCAAGTCACCACAGAGCAAAACAGCCAAGACATGCAAGCAATCTAAATGTCCATCAACAGAGCAGTGAATAAAGAAGATGTGGTACATATCGATATATACAATTGAATATTACTCAGCCATAAAAAAGAATAAAATAATGCCATTTACAGCAACATGGGTGGACCTAGAGATTATCATACTAAGTGAATTAAGTCAGACAAAGAAAGACAAATATCATATGATATCACTCATATGTGGAATCTAATTAAAAATGGAAACAGGGCTTCCCTGGTGGCGCAGTGGTTGAGAGTCCGCCTGCCGATGCAGGGGACACGGGTTCGTGCCCCAGTCCGGGAAGATCCCACATGCTGCGGAGCGGCTGGGCCCGTGGGCCATGGCCGCTGGGCCTGCGCGTCCGGAGCCTGTGCTCCGCAACGGGAGAGGCCACAACAGTGAGAGGCCCACGTACCGCAAAAAAAGAAAAAAAAAAAAAAAATGGAAACAAATGAACCTATTTACAAAACAGAAAGAGACTCACAGATATCGTAAACAAACTTATGGTTACCAAAGGGGAAATGTGGGGGGAGGGATGAAGCTTGGAATGAACACACACACACCACTATATATGAGATAGAGAACCAACAAGGACCTACTGTATACTACAGGGAACCCCACTCAATATTCTGCGATAATCTATATAAGAAAAGAATCTAAAAAAGAATGAATATATGTATATATATATAACTGAATCACTTTGCTGTACACCTGAAACTAACACAACATTGTAAATCAACTATACTCCAATAAAATTTAAAAAATAAAATTAATAATAAATTTACAAAAGGAAACAACTGGTTAGATGGTAGATTTTAATTCAACCATGTCAATAATCACATTAAATGTAAACCACACTAATTCAAATATAGACTGTTAGATTAGATGAAAGCAAGACCCCACTATATACTGCCTATAAGAATACCACTTTAAATATAAAGGCATAAATGGATTAAAAGTAAAAGAATGAAAAAAGATATTCCATTCAGATACTACTCAAAAGAAAGCTAAAGTGGTTTTATTAATCTCAAAGTAGGCTTCAGACAAGTAATATTACTAGTGATAGACAGGCTTATTACATTATGAAAAGGGATTCAATTCTCCAAGAAAACAAAAACATTAACAATTTTATGCCTATAACTTCAACAGCTTAGAGTAAGTGGAAGAATTCCTTGAAAAGCACATCTTACCAAAATTAGCACAAGAAGAAACAGAAAAATTCAAAGAGCTTTATATCCATTTTCAAAATTGAATTCATAATTTAAAACTTTTTAACAAAGAAAACCCCAGGCCCATATATCTTTACTCACAAATTCTATCAAAGGTTTAAGGACAAAACGAATACCAGTGTTATTCAAACTCTTTGAGAAAATAGAAGGAAATACTTTTCAGGTAGTTTAATGAAGCCAGCATAACCCTGTTACCAAAACCTCACAAAGACATTATAAAAAAAGAAAATTATAGACCAATAACCTACATGAATAAATATACAAAGTCCTCAATAAAATATTAACAAATCAAATTCAGCACTATACAAAAAGGAAATTTCATTAATACATGGAGCTTATGCCAGAATTAAAGGTTGGTTTTACATTATGAAATCAATGGTGGTAATTCATCACATTAACAGAATCAAAGAGAAATAAAAATTTCAATTGATTCAAAAACATTTTTGACAAAATGTCACACCCATTCATGAAAAAAGAAAAACTCTCAAAACACTAGGAAAAGAAAGGAATTTCATCAACCTGATAGTGGGCATATATGAAGAAACAGTTAATGTCATACTTAATGGTGAATATTGAATGCTTCTTAGTTCAGGAACAAGATTTCCACTGTCTCCACATCTATTCAAAAATATACTGGAAGTTCTATGTAAGACAACAATGTAAGAAAAAAATAAAGGTATAAAAATTAAAAAGAAAGAAGCAAAACAGTCTTTTTTGAGGTTGACATGATTGTACATACAAAACATTCTAAGGAATCTACCCCCCCCCCAACTACTGGAACTGAAAAGTGAATTTAGCAAAGTCACAGGAATTAAGATCAATATACAAAATTTAATTATATTTCAATATTTTATCAGTGAACTATTAGAAAATGAAACTAAAAAGCAATTCATTTACAATTGTAGGAAAAACATAAAATACTCAAAAATGAATTTAAGATAGGTAAGACTTGTATTCTGAAAACTACTACATATTGCAGAAAGTTATTAAATAAAAAGTTAGACCATATAACATGCTTAGGAATTGGAAACATTAATATTGCTAAAGTGTCAGTTCTCCCCTAATTGATCTATAAATTTAGTGCAACCCAATCAAAATTCCTTGAGGCTTGTAGTAGAAATTAACAAGCTGATTGTATATGTGTATGAAAATGCAAAAGATGAAGAATAGTAAAAATAACCTTAAAAAGAGGAACAAATTTGGAAGACTTATACTACCTGCTTTTAAGACTTACCATAAAACCACAATAATTAAGACACTTGCATAAAGGGAGATAAACAAGTCAGTGAAACAGAATAAAGTCCTGAAATACACACACACACACACACACACACACACACACACGGAGCCAATAGGGAAAGGAAAGTTTTTGCAACAAATGATGCTAGATCAATTGTATATCCATATTAAAAAAAAAGAACCTCGACCCCTACCTCACACCATACACAACAATTAGATTTAGATAGGAAGCCTTCATGCAAAATCTGAAACTAGAAAGCTTCAATGTTTTCTAAAAGGAAGCACAGGAGAATGATCTTGTTGTTGGCAAAGAGTTCTTTGACAGGATACAAAAAGCACTAGGCATAAAAAAAATCATAAAACGAACATAATCAAAATTTTAAATTTCTGCTCATCAAATGACACCATTAAGAAGATGAAAAGATAAAACACAGACTGGGAGAGATATCTGCAAAGCCAACTTCTGGCAAAGAACTTGTTATCTAGAATATATAAAACTTCTATGAATCAATAATAAATAGACAACCCAATAATCCCAAAATGGAAACAACTGAGCATTAACAAGTAAATATATAAACAGTAGTATCTTCATACAGTGGAACACTACTTGGTACTTGAAAGGAATAAATTTCTTCATGAATCTCAAAGACATTTTAATCAAGTCAGGAACAAAAACAGTACCTACTGTATGATACCATATAGAAAGTTCTAGAGCAGGTAGATATGACCTATGATGAAAGAAGTAAGAAAAGAGATTGTTTCACGGAAAGGGACTGATGGCAAAGGTGTACAAGTGAACTTTCCATGGTGATGGAAATGTTCGACAGTTTGGTGCACAGTTACGTGGGTATAATTCATTTGTTAAAAACTATTGAACTGTACATTGAAAATCTGTGCATTTGTTGTATATAAATTATACCTTGGTTTTAAAAAAGAGTAGTTAAAAGAAAATCCACTTTCATGGTAAGTGGGGGGGAAAAAAGAAATTCTGGGAATGGGGCCAGAAATCTGTAAGTAAGTACAGTATACCTTACACCTGCATCTGTTGTGCTTTTATCAGACAAGACAGAAAATACACAAGCAACCAGCATGTCATCAATTACTACACTGTCCGCAATTTAGCACACATATGGCAGGAGTGAAGCCCACCAAGGCCACTTATTGAAGCTAAAACAGAAGTGGCTCAAGTAAAGTAAATGAATAATGATCCAGGGCCCCATGGCTTGAGGAGTCAGATAAACATAGAAACAGAGACTTTCTATACTTCAGACTTTCAGACTTTCCCCCTGCAATACTTTCAACACTGAAGCGAAAGTGTTGCAGGGGGAAAAGGCTGCATGGCGAAACAGTTGAGTCATCTAATTGCCACTGACACCTGCAAGTGCCTGAGTGAACACCCCGGCAGAATGGGAAGAGTGTCATCTGCTACTCTTAATGATTCAGTGCACTGATCCTGCAGTTTAGACACCTGCCACCACAGAAGTGATGCCTCATCAGGCTTACTTGATTCTCACTAATATCAGACTCAAGGAATAAGCCTGATGGAGCTAGAGAATTTGCTCTTTAAACATGGTCACAAATACTACACACGTGTGTGTGTCTGTAAACATTGCCTGTAAGAAAACAAAACGTATTAAATTCAAACTGGGTTGCCACTTTTAAGGTAGTAACCATATAAAAGAGTAGATCTCACTGAAACATGGGTCTGCTAAACGTGTGTTTATATAAATAATGAGTATAAATATATAATATACATATATGAGAAACATATCAATATAACCATAAATAAGTCTGTAACTATATATTTTAGATATAGTTAAGTTATATATATAGTTTTATATATAGCTTCACATACATATTATATTCCTATTATATATAGTTAAGCATTTTATATATTAATGGTTAGGAATTATATATATATAATTAGAAATATAATTATTCAAAATATGAAATTATGATATGTTAATTATAACATTAAAACATTAAATTATAATGCTTTAATAACATTTAAAATTATAACATGAAAAACAAAGATAAATACTATATTATTGGGGGACATAGATTAAGGTAAACAAATCACTGCCCTGCTCCCTGAGCCACTTCTGTTCATATTAAGCACTCTTCTGACAACACATGCTGGCCTACTGGGCTTCAGGAAAACCTGGCATCCAAATGCCTTTAAGTTCCTTCCAACAGATGCCATCACTTCTTCATCTTCATCACATGTAGTCCATCTGCCCTCCTGAGGAGGTCAGCAATAATTAGGAGGATAACCTCAGCTCACCTTCCAGCATTCCTCATCAGCTGGAACAGTCTGTTTGCTTCCCTCTTGGTCCTCTCCAGGAAGAGCCCTCTGCTTCTCTCCAGTGAGAGAGAAAGTAGGAGACTTGGGTCCTCAAGACAGCCTTATTGGCCTTACAGAGGAAACGCCTTCCACTTGACAATTCAAGTAAAGGAAACAGTCCTCTGACACCTTGCCCCACATCTGATTCTGAGTCATTTTACTTTTCTATAAAACCGATTAGCAATGCCTTAGCAAATAAATTTGGCTCAATATTTCTTGAGGCATAAATTTTCCAGAGCTGTTTTCTATTTTCATCTCAATATTCCATGGGCTTAAAGGCCACAGAGAAGGGAGAGCACATGTCTGTGGAACTGCTTGCTTTCAAAGGGGGCTACTTTGACCTTCACCCCTCTGCCTCCTAGAAGTGACTGGCAACCTCATGGAAAAGCAGACAAAATAATGCAACACTTAGAAAAATACCTTGGAGAACCTGGTGAGCTTAAAGAACCCTCTTCACCTTTCAGGGTGCATGAGATACGTAAGACCCCTACAGCCCCTACTCTGCTAACAGTGACTCAGATACCAGAGCAAACTCATACACATCTGTGAACCTAAACAGACCCCTACTGTCCATGTTTCTTAGAAGCCTATTTCACGTGGTTATCACCTGAGAAGCAGCAACCTAGAGTGAAGCTATTTTCTTTTTTCACAGGTAACAAACAACACGTTTGCTTTTTGAAATTTCTTTTTTAAACATTTGTAATATCTTTTGTCACTCTTTCATTCTCCTTTGTGTCTTCTGTGTCTCCCATTCCCATTCTCTAACCCAATCCTGTTTTCTCTCTTTATCCTAGAGAAGGTGATTTAATCAGAAACCTATGCCAAGCATTTGCACTGAAGAAGCAAAGCTGATATCGCTCCCACTGCCTTCATAGCCAATAAGCCACCAAGAATCAAGGATTCTTACTTCATCACATAGGATTTCGTAAGTCATGGAAAGAAATCTGAATATTATTTTAAGTGCAGTAGGGAAATATAGTTGAGTCTTTTAGCAGGAAAGTGGCATTTGGTTTTCACTTTATTTTTTTTTAGGTTGCAAAATTATATTCTTTATTTTTTTAATTGAAGTATAGTTGATTTACAGTATTATATTAGTTTCAGGTATACAGCATAGTGATTCAATATTTTTATAGGTTATACTCCATTTAAAGTTATTACAAAATAATGGCTATATTCCCTGTGTTGTAAAAAATATCCTTGTTTCTTATGTATTTTATAAATAGTAATTTGTATCTCTTAATCCCTTATCCCATCTTGTCCCTTCCCCCTTCCCTCTCCCCGCTGGTAGCCACTAGTTTGTTTCCTCTATCTGTGAGCCTGTTTCTGTTTTGCTACATACATTCATTCACTTTATTTTTCAGATTCCACATATAAGTGATAACATAGAGTATATGTCTTTCTCTCATTTATTTCACTAAGCATAATACCTTCTAGGTCCATTCATGTTGTTGCAAATAATAGAGTTTCATTCTGTTTTTATGGCTGAGTAATATTCCACTGTATATATACCACAACTTTTTTTTTAACATCTTTATTGGAGTATAACTGCTTTACAATGGTATGTTAGTTCCTGCTGTATAACAAAGTGAATCAGCTATACATAAACATATATCCTCATCATCTCCTCCCTCTTGCGTCGCCCTCCCACCCTCCATATCCCACCCCTCTAGGTGGACACAAAGCAACAAGCTGATCTCCCCGTGCTATGTGGCTGCTTCCCACTAGCTATCTATTTTACACTTGGTAGTGTATATATGTCCATGCCACTCTCTCACTTCGTCCCAGCTTACCCTTCCCCTTCCCCGTTTCCTCAAGTCCATTCTCTACATCTGCGTTTTTATTCTTGTCCTGCCCCTAGGTTCTTCAGAACCCTTTTTTTTTTTTTAGATTCCATGTACATGTGTTAGCATACAGTATTTATTTTTCTCTTTCTGACTTACTTCACTCTATATGATAGTCTCTAGGTCCATCCACCTCGCTACAAAAAAACTCAATTTCATTTCTTTATATGGCTGAGTAATATTCCATTGTATATATGTGCCACATCTTCTTTATCCATTCATCTGTCGATGGACACTTAGGTTGCTTCCATATCCTGGCTATTGTAAATAGAGCTGCAACATTGTGGTACATGACTCTTTTTGAATTATGGTTTTCTCAGGGTATATGCCCAGTAGTGGGATTGCTGTGCCATATGGTAGTTCTATTTTTAGATTTTTAAGGAACTTCCATACTGTTCTCCATAGTGGCTGTATCAATTTACGTTTCCACCAGCAGTGCAAGAGGGTTCCCTTTTCTCCACACCCTCTCCAGCATTTATTGTTTTATACCACATCTTCTTTATCCATTCATCTGTTGATGGACATTTAGGTTACTTCCCTATCTTGGCTCCTGCAACTAATGCTGCTATGAGTATGGAGGTGCTTGTATCTTTTCAAATTAGTGTTTTCATTTCTTTTCAGATATATACCCAGGAATGGAGTGGTCGAATCCTATGGTAGTTCTATTTTTAGTATGTGAGGAATTTCCATACTGTTTCTCATAGTGTCTGCACCAATTTACTTTCCCACAAACTGTGTATAAGGGTTCCCTTTTCTCCACATCCTTGCCAACATTTGCCATTTGTATAGCCAGAGCTATATCTTTTTGATGATAGCCATTCTGACAGACGCGAGGTGGTATCTCATTGAAGTTTTAATTTGCATTTTGCTAGTAATTAGCGATGCTTAGCATCTTTTCATGTGTCTATCAGCCATTTCTATGTCTTCTTTGGAAAAATGTCTATTCAGGTCTTTTGCCAATTTTTTGACTGGGTTGTTTGATTTTTTAATAGTTGTATGAGCTATTTATATATCTTGGAAATTAATCTCATCAGTCATATCATTTGCAAATATTTTCTCTCCCACTTGGTTTTCACTTCAAAAAAATCACTAGCTCCCAGAATATATAAGAATAGAAGCAGAAAGACCAGTTGTTTACTACAATAATCACAGGGTCACTTGACCAGAAGGGAGAGAAATAGATGAATTTGGAATATATTTTATGCAGTGCCAACAAGACTATAGTTAACAGCTTGGAAGAAAGAGAGAATGGGGAAGATGAGGAAAAGGGATGAATCCAAAAAAAATGTAGGTTTTTACTTCAGCAACCAAATTGCTGGAGTTGGCCTTTATGAAATGGGGTACAGAGGGACAGGAGAAATTTGGGGGGAGGAGGAAATCAAGAGTTCTGTTTTCACTACATCATGCTCCAGGCGCCTATTAAACATGCAAAGAGAAATGAAGAAAGTCACCTGTTTCATTGGAAAGGCAAAAACCTGAAAACACCATGCTATTGGAGCATCCAGCAAAGACATCTTCTATGACAAGAGGTAAACAGTTGACTTTGTTTTGGAGGCAGCAATATCATCATTCAGAGAACTTTTTTTTCAGAAGGACCATGAGATATACAAATGTACAGCAGAGATTTTTCTGGATACAGAGTGTTAGAAGCCAAAAATAATACAGCATAATGATGTAAAAGTGCCCCTTTGTGATAGGCAGAGTTGAATGTCTCCAGATTATTTCCTTTAGAGCAATTTCCTTTCCCAAGTATGGATTAAGACTGACCTATGCAATTGTACATTATTTTCTTTAAAAATGTTTGAATGTCTTTGGTGATTGGGTACGGATTAAGACTGGGGTGGCTATCTCAGAGATCAGAAATGAATACCCCAAAAATTAGCAGGAAGGATATGCAGGTCACGGGTCTGCTTGAAAGTGAGACATGACTATAAAAAGGAATGGAACCTGGCTCACTTAAATTTGACTATATTTTTCAACTTGTGTATTTCTAGACAATAATTCAAACTTAGGAAAATATACTGATTCTTCACTATTGTGGTCTAGCATGACAGTGTGCTTTTAACTCTAGGAACAGACTATGTCCCTACAGAAGTAGAAGGTGAAATGTCTTTTGAAGGAAGTAGATATTTTCACTGTCCATGTTCCAATGCAGAGATTAATTCCAGTACCAATACAAGGTTTAGGAAGGCAAGTTTTAAACTAAAAGGAATGGATATGAGAAGAACAAATCTCCCTCTTGCTCAGACTTGAAGGATGCATGGCTCTGGGTTTTGAGCAGTCCTTTACGGGTAGATAAACTAGCTTCTGCAACATGGTACTACGCTAGAATCTGAGGGGTCTGGGCCTGTGAGCTTTAAAAGGGCCTTTCTAGTAGCCATTCTAAATTGTTCTCTTTGTTGTTATTTTCTTCTGTTATTCCTGAACATATTGTAAATCTCATAAAATTAAGCACCCATGCTTGGATGAAGCAACACAAAGGAGAGCAGCAGTGGCCCAAAGGGAGCCATTTCCAGGAAGTGGGGGCACAGAAGGAACCCAGCAGTGGCCCTAGGGCAGAACTGACATGACTGGCTGACTGGTGAAAACACAGCAACAACCAGAATAAATTCATGTATTAGTAACCATCCCCTTGGGACTCCCAGAAATACATGAAAAGAGACATGGCAAAAGACTAGAATTACTGCACTAAAGCAGGAGGGAGGCTGAAGTAATCATACACCTGGTCTTTAAAAGAGAATATATCCTCATTTTGTCTACAAAATGAGACACACTTGGAACATTTCACTGTATCCTTTTCTAAGTTGTAAGCTCTCTCAAAACAAGGCCCATCTTGTAAGAAAGATTCAATAATTATTTCTGAATGAAAGAATAAAGCTATACTTGAATTAAATCTTTTAATTCAAATAGTTCAGTTTATTTTAAAGTACCACCAAGTCGTAGTTCTTGAATTTGGTTATCATGAATTCCACTGCTATTAATATTACAAGGTAAGTACTTTTGCATGAATCTGAAATTGCAATAATAGGAAGAAAGAGAATCTATGTGCATAAATCATTTAGTTGAAAGAAAAATCCCCATGCTATTGTTCTTTACCAATAGTGCCAGGGACAGCCAGCCTAGGAGGCCCAGAGGGCAAGGCTTTGTGATAGCTTTCTTAAATAATACAATCATGTAATTGGTCTGTGTGGCCACCAAGAGCAAGAATCAAACTGGATTTAATTAGAGTAAGTTGGGAGTAAATGAGCTTCCTTTTCCCAATTGAAAAAAATAGGGATTGTGATTTTAGATTAATAAAATAATTTTAAAATATTTGTCTTTTGGAAGAAATAGAGACAGAATTAATGTCTTGTATCAATACATTTGTTTTATGACCCAAAATACAATTTCTTGATAAATATTACAGGTACACTTGTAATGAATGTGTAGCCTACATTAACTGATTATGGTGTAACTGTCAATATGGTCAAGTTGATGGATGGTGTTGATCAAGTCTTCTGTATCCTCACTGATTTTCCAACTCCTTTTTCTGTCAATTAAAGAGAGAGGAATGTTAAAATGTCTAAATATGTTTCTCTCTTTATTTCTGACAATTTTTGCTTTATATATATTGAAGTTACATTTTTAGGTACATGAACATTTAGAATTGTTATGAATTTTTTATGAATTGACCTTTTAATCCTTATTTTACCTTATCTATGATATTATTCCTTACCTTGAAATTTACTTTGATAGTAATAAAACCAACCAAGTCTTATAATATGTTTGCAATGGTATATATTTTTCTATCCATCTACTTTCAATTGATGTGTGTCTTTCTATTTAAAGTATATACATGTAGACATCATATACTTAGGTCCTGGGTTTTTTTCAATATTCAAAAAATCTGTCTTTTAGATAAAGAGTTTATCCCATCTAAATTTAATGTAAATAATGACATGGTTGTGTTTCAGTCTCCCACCGTACTGCGTTTGTTGCTTTGTCCCTCATTTCCTAAACATTTCGTGTATTCTTTTGGGGTGAGTGCTATTTTTTGAAATGTGTTCCTAGAGCTGGAGACAACGTGGTGGTTTAGGAGGACTTGAGCTCACCTCCTCTCATGAAAACACCAAAATCATGACTAACTGCTGAACAACCATTGACAAAAAAACCCAGAAGCTACTAAAAAAGATATTCTACATCCGATGACAAAGAAGAAACAATGAGATGGTAGGAGTGGCACATTCGTGATAAAATCAAACCCTATACCCACTGGGTGGGTAACCCACAAAATGGAAAATTGTATCGCAGACGTTCCCCCAGAGGAGTGAGAGTTCTGAGCCCCATGTCAGGCTCCCCAGTCCACGGGTCTTGCATCAGGAGGAGGAGCCCCAGAGCATTTGGCCAGGGCTTGATCGCAGGAACTCTACACGACTGGGAGAACCAGAAACTCCACTCTTGGAGGTTGCACACAAGTTCTCCTGCACACCAGAAACCAGGAAAAAAGCAGTGAGTTCACAGAAGCCTGGGCCAGACATATCTGCTAGTTTGAGAGGTCTTCTGGGGATGCAGGGGAAATGTGCCTCACCGCAGGGACAAGAACACTGGTGGTGGAGGTACCAGAGAGTACTCACTGGCTTAAGCTCTCCTGGAGACCACCCTTTAGACACTAAGACCTGGCCCCACCCAACAGCATGTAGGCTCCAGTGCTGTAATGTCTCAGACCAAACAACCAACAGGGCAGGAACACAACACCAACCATTAGCAAACAGGCTGCCGAAAATCTTCCTCAGCCCAGAGCCACCTCTAAACACACCCCTTGATATGGCCCTGCCCACCAGAGGGACAAGGCCCAGCTCCACCCAACAGTGAGCAGGCACCAGTCCCTCCCACCAGAAAGCCTGCACAAGTGTCTAGACCAGTGTCACCCATGAGGCGGCAGACACCAGTAGCAAAACAAATTATAATCCTGCAGCCTACAGAATGTAAACCACAACACAGAAAGTTAGACAAAATGAGACGGTAGAGGAATATGTTCCAGAGGAAGGAACAAGATAAAACCCCAGAAGAACAACTAAGTGAAGTGGAGATTAAGCAATGTACTTGAAAAAGAATTCGGAGGAACAACAGCATAGATGATACAAGATATAGGAAAAGGAATGGAGGCAGAGACTGAGAAGTTACAAAAAAGGTTTAACAAAAAGCTGGAAGATATAAAGAACAGAGATGAGCAATACAGATGAAAAATACACTGGAAAGAATCAAGAGCAGAATAAATCAGGCAGAAGAACAAATAAGTGAGCAGGAAGAGAGAATGGTAGAAATCACTGCTGCAGAACAGAATAAAGATAAAAGAATGAAAAGAAATGAGGACAGTCTAAGAGACCTATAGGACAATATTACATGCACCACCATTCACAATATAGGAGTCCAAGAAGGAGAAGAGAGAGAGCAAGGGCCTGAGAAAATACATGAAGAGATAATAGCTGAAAACTTTCTTAACATTAGAAAGGAACCAGTCACCCAAGTCCACAAAGTGCAGAGTCCCATACAGGATAAACCCAAGGATAAACACACCAAGACACATGTTAATCAAATTGACAAAAATTAAAGACAAAGGGGAAATATTGAATGTAACAAGAGAAAAGCAACAAGTAACATACAAGGGAATCCCCATAAGGTTATCAGCTGATTTTTCAGCAGAAACTCTGCAGGCCAAAAGGGAATGGCATGATATATTTAAAGTGATGAAAGGGAAAAATCTACAACCAAGAATACAGTAAGTCCCCGAAGTATGAACGAGTTCCATCCCAAGAATGGGTTTGTAAGTCCAATTTGTCTGTATGTCCAACAAAGTTGGATACCTAGTCTAGGTATCCAACGAACAAAATAGGCTATATAGTACTGTATTGTAATAGGTTTATAATATTTTTCACACAAATAATACATAAAAAACAAACACACAAAAATTTAAAAAAACATTTTAAATCTTACAATACAGTACCTTGAAAAGTACAGCAGTACAGTACAACAGCTGTCATACAGGGGCTAGCATCGAGTGAACAGGCAAGAATAGTTACTGACTGGAGAAGGAAGAGGCGGTGGGAGATGATAAAGCTGAAGGATCCTCAGCAACAGAAGACAAAGGGAAAGCTGCAATTTCACTCACACCTGATGTTGATAGAACACACGTTTGCATCTATGAATGTTCACAACTTGAAGGTTCGTATGTAGGGGCCTTACTGTTCTCTACCTATCAAGGCTCTCATCCAGATTTGATGGAGAAATCTAAAGTTTTACAGACAAGCAGAAGCTAAGAGAGTTCAATACCACCAAACCAGCTTTACAAGATAAGCTAAAGAAAATTTTCTAGGCAGAAAAGAAAAGGCCTCCACCAGAAAGAAGAAAATTACAAAATGTGAAAGTTCACTGGTAAAGGCAAACATACAGTAAATGTAGAAACACATACAAACACAAATATAATATCAAAACCAGTAACCTTGAGAGGACAGTACGAATGCAGGATATTTGAAATGAATTTTAAATTAAGAAACCAGCAACTTAAAACAATCTTGTACATATATAAACTGCTCAATCAAAACCTTACGGGAACCACAAATTGAAAATCAACAATAGATACACACAAAGAAAAGAAATCCAAACACAACACTAAAGTTAGTTATCAAATCACAAGAGAAGAAAACATAAGAGGAAGGAAAGAAAAAACAGTACAAAAGCTAATCCAAAACAATTAACAAAATGACAATAAAAACATACCCATCAAAAATTACATTAAATGTAAAAAGATTAAATGGTTCAACCAAAAGGCACAGATTGGCTGAATGGATACAAAAACAAGACCCGTATATATGCTGTCTACAAGAGACCCACTTCAGATCTAGGGACACATACAGACTGAAAGTGAGGGTACAGGAAAAGGTATTCCATGCTAATGGAAATGAAAAGAAAGCTGGAGTAGCAGTACTCATATCAGACAAAATAGACTTTAAAATAAAGACTGTTATAACAGATAAAGAAGGACTCTGCATTATGATCAAGGGATCTATTCAAGAAGAAGATATAACATTGTAAATATATATGCACCCAAAATAGGTACACTGGAATATATAAGGCAAATATAACACCCATAAAAGGAGAAATTGACAGTAACACCACGATAGTGGGAGACAATAACACCCCACTTACATCAAAGGACAGATCATCCAGACAGAAAATCAATAAGGAAACACAGGCTTTAAATGACACATTACACCAAATGGACTTAATTGATAACTACAGAGCATTCCATCCAAAACCAGCAGAATACACATTCTTTTCAAGAGCACATGGAACATTCTTCAGGATAGATCACACCTTGGGTCACAAATCAAGCCTCAGTAAATTTAAGAAAATTGAAATCATATCAAGCATCTTTGCTGACCAAAACACTATGAGATTATAAATCAACAACAACAAAAAAAACCTGTAAAAAACACAAACACGAGGAGGCTAAACGATATGCTACTACACAACCAATGGACCACTGAAGAAATAAAAGAAGAAATCAAAAAATATCTAGAGAAAAATAAAATGAAACATAAAAATCCAAAGCCTATGGGATGCAGCAAAAGAAGTTCTAAGAGGGAAGTTTATAGCAATACAAACTTCCCTCAAAAAGCATGAAACATCACAAATAAACAACCTAACCTTACACCTAAAGGAACTAGAGAAACAAGAACAAACAAAACCCAAACTTAGTAGAAGGAGAGAAATCATAAAGATTGGAGGAGAAATAACTGATATAGGGATGAAGAAAACAATAGAAAAGATCAATGAAACTGAAAGCTGAAGCTTTGAAAACATAAACAAAATTGATAAACCTTTTGCCAGACTCATCAAGAAAAAAAGGGAGAGAGTTCAAATCAATTAAATTAGAAATGAAAAAGAAGT
The DNA here is from genome assembly GCF_039906515.1 of Pseudorca crassidens. Classification (NCBI taxonomy): domain Eukaryota; kingdom Metazoa; phylum Chordata; class Mammalia; order Artiodactyla; family Delphinidae; genus Pseudorca; species Pseudorca crassidens. Next base: position 155,734,130 of record NC_090297.1, read on the forward strand.
TACAGTTGATACCACAGAACTACAAATAATCATAAGAGATTACTACAAGCAACTATACGCCAATAAAGAGGACAACCTAGAAAAAATGAACAAATTCATAGAAAGGTACAATCTCCCAAGACTAAACCAGGAAGAAATAAAAAATATGAACAGATCAGTCACAAATACTGAAATTGAAACTGTGATTAAAGAAAAACTCCCAACAAACAAAGTTCAGAACCAGGTGGCTTCACAGGCGAATTCTATCAACCATTTAGAGAAGAGTTGACACCTACCCTTCTGAAACTATTCCAAAAAATTGCAGAGGAAGGAACAGTCCCAAACTCATTCTATAAGGCCACAATCACTCTGATACCAAAACCAGAGAACATACCACAAAAAAAGAAAACTACAGACCAATATCACTGATGAACACAGACGCAAAAACACAAGCAAACCAAAACCAACAAAACATTAAAAGGATCAAACACCATGATCAAGTGGGATTTATCCCAGGAATGCAAGGATTTTTCAATATCTGCAAATTAATCAGTGTGATATACTACACTAACAAATTGAAGAATAAAAACCATATGATCATCTCCATAGATGCAGAAAGAGCTTTTGACAAAATTCAACACCAATTTATGACAAAAAACTCTCCAGAAAGTAGGCATAGAGGAAACATACCTCAACATACTAAAGTCCATATGTGACAAACCCACAGTTAACATCACACTCAATGGTGAAAAGCTGAAAGCATTTCCTCTAAGAACAGGAATAAGACAAGAATGTCCACTCCCACCACTTTTATTCAACATAGTTTTGGAAGACCTAGCCATAGAAATCAGAGAAGAAAAAGTAATAAAAGGAATCCAAACTGGAAAAGTAGTAAAACTATCATTGTTTGCAGATGACATGATACTACACATAGAAAATCCTAAAGATGCCACCAGAAAACTACTAGAGTTCATCAATGAATTCGGTAAAGCTGCAGAATACAAAATTAACACACAGAAATCTGTTGTGTTTCTATACACTAACAATGGAAGATCAAAAAGAGAAATTAAGGAAACAATCCCATTTACCATTACATCAAAAAAATAAAATACCTAGGAATAAACCTACCTAAGGAGGTGAAAGACCTGTATTCCAAAAACTGTCATATGCTGTTGAAAGAAATCAAAATTGACACAAACAGATGGAAAGATATACCATGTTTTTAGACTAGCAGAAACAATATTGTCCAAATGACTACACTACCCAAGGCAATCTACAGATTCAATGCAATCCCTAACAAATTACCAATGCATTTTTCACAGAATTCGAACAAAAAAATTTTCAATTTGTATGGAAACATAAAAGACCCTGAATAGCCAAAGGAATCTTGAGAAAGAATAGCGGCACTGGTGGAATCAGGCGCCACAACTTCAGACTATACTACAAAGCAATGGTAATCAAAACAGTATGGTATTGGCACAAAAACAGCAATATAGAGCAGTGGAACAGGATAGAAAGCCAGAAATAAACCCATGCAACTATGGTCAATTAATCTATGAAAAAGGAAGCAAGAATATACAATGCAGAAAACGGTCTCTACAATAAGTGGGGCTGGTAAAACTGGATAGCTACATGTAAAAGAATGTAATTATAACATTCTCTAGCACCATACACAAAAATAAACCTAAATGTAATATCGGATACTCTAAAACTCTTAGAGGAAAACACAGGGAGAACATTCTTTGACATAAACTGCAGCAATGTCTTTTTGGATCCACCTCTGAGAGTAATGAAAATAAACACAAAAATTAAAAAATGGAACCTAATTAAACTTAAATCCTTTGCACAGCAAAGGAAACTATAAACAAAATGAAAGGACAACCAACAGAATGGCAGAAAATATTTACAAATGATGCAACCAACGAGATTAATCTCCAAAATATACAAAACATCACATGCAGCTCAATTTGAAAAAAATAAACATGCCAAAAATGGGCAGAAGATCTAAATAGACATTTCTCCAAAGAAGACCTACAGATAGCCAAAAAGCACATGAAAACATGCTCAACATTGCTATTTAAGAAATAAAAATCAAAACTATAATGAGGTATCACTTCTCACCAGTCAGAATGGCCATCATCAAAAAGTCTACAAACAATAAATGCTGGAGAGAGTGTGGAGACAAGGGAACCCTTCCACACTGTTAGTGAGAATCTAAATTGGTACACCTACTGTGGAGAACAGTTTGGAGGTTCCTTAAAAACCTTAAAAAAAAAAAACCTTAAAAAAATAGAGCTACCGTATAATCCAGTAATCCCACTCCTGGGCATACATCCACAGAAAACCATAATTCAAAAAGATACATGCACCCCAAGTTTCGCTACAGAACTATTTACAATAGCCAAGACATGCAAACAACCTAAATGTCCATCAACAGAGAAATGGATAAAGGTGTGGTATGTATATACAAGGGAATATTACTCATCCATAAAAAGAATGAAATAATGCCATTTGCAGCAACATGGATGTACCTAGAGATTATCATACTAAGTGAAGAAAGTCAGACAGAGAAATATCATATGATATCACTTATATGTGGAATCTAAAAAAATGATACAAATGAACTTAATTACAAAACAGAAACAGACTGGCAGACTTAGAAAACAAACTTAGGATTACCAAAGGGGAAATGTGGGGGGGGGGGATAAATGAGGAGTTTGGGATTAACATATACATACGACTCTATGTAAAATAGATAATCGGACTTCCCTGGTGGCACAATGGTTAAGAATCCACCTGCCATTGCAGGGGACATGGATTCAATCACTGGTCTGGGAAGATCCCACACGCTGCAGAGCAACTAAGCCTATGCGCCACAACTACTGAGCCTGCACTCTAGAGACCACGAGCCACAACTATTGAGCCCACGTACCACAACTACTGAAGCCCGCATGCTCTAGGGCCCACCTGCTGCAACTACTGAAACCCGCATGCCTACAACCCATGCTCCGCAACAAGAGAAGCCACTGCAATGAGAAGCCTATGCACCACAATAGAGTAGTCCCTGCCTGCCACAACTAGAGAAAGCCCGCACACAGCAATAAAGACCCAATGTGGCCAAAAAATAAAAAATTTTTTTTTTTAAATAATCAACAAGGTCCTACTGTATAGCACAGGGGACTCTTCAATATTCTGTAGTAACCTAAATGGGAAAAGAATCTGAAAAAGATTAGATGTATGTATACATATAACTTAATCACTTTGCTGTACACCTGAAATTAACACAACATTGTAAATCAACTATACTCCAATATAAATTTAAAAAATTTTAATGTATTTCTATCTCCTGTATTACCTTTTCCAGCTTTATTAAGATAAAATTAACTAACCCTATTGTGATAGGCATTTTGCAATTATATATGTGTATCAAATCACCAGACTGTACTACTTAAACTTAGACAATATTTCTTATAGAAACAAGTGTATTTTACAAAGGTAACAACTTAATTTGGTAGCACACAAAAACTCTACCCTTTTACTCTCCCTCTTTTATGGTTCTGATGTCACAGTTTACCACTTTTTATATTGAGTATTCATTACCAAATTATTGTAGCTATAGTTTTTGTTTGTTTGTTTTTTTGAGATATGCGGGCCTCTCACTGTTGTGGCCTCTCCCGTTGCAGAGCACAGGCTCCAGACGTGCAGGCTCAGTGGCCTGAAGGAAAATTTTATTGGATTAAGTATTCAGTTTTTCTCATATAACACTATGAATATATCATCCCACTCTCTCCTGGCCTGTAAGGTTTCTGTTGAGAAATCTACTGATAACCTTATGGGGATTCCCTTGCAAGTACAAACGTTTTTTCTCTTGTTTCTTTTTAGATTCTCTCTGTTTTAGATTTTTGACAGTTTTATTATAATGTGTCTTGCAGAAGATCTCTTTTGATTAAATTTGTTTCAGGAACTATATGCTTCATGAATTTGGGTGTCCAAATTTCTCCCCAGATTTGGGAAGTTTTAGTTATTATTCCTTTTTTTTTTTTAGGCCTCACTGTTGAGGCCTATCCCATTGTGGAGTACAGGCTCCGGACGCACAGGCTCAGTGGCCACGGCTCACGGGCCCAGCTGCTCCGCGGCATGTGGGATCCTCCTGGACCGGGGCACAAACCCGTGTCCCCTGCATCAGCAGGCGGACTCTCAACCACCGCGCCACTAGGGAAGCCCCTATTATTTCTTTAAATAAGCTTTCTGTCCCCTTCTCCCTCTCTTCTCCTTCTGGAATCCAATAATTTGCAGATTGCTTCTCTTCAAGATATCCCATAGTTAACACAGGCTCTCTTCACTCTTTATTTTCATTCTTCTCTGACTGGACAATTACAAAAGTACTGTCTTCTACATCACAAATTCTTTCTTTTGCTTGATCTGTTCTACTATTGATGCTCTTTATTGCATTTTTCATTTCATTAACTCTATTCTTCAACTCTAGAATTTGTTTGGTTCTTTGTAATGATTTTACCTCTTCGCTAATGTTTGATTTTACTAATGTATGGTTTTCCTAGTTTCATTCAATTGTCTTTCTGTGTTTTCTTGTAGCTCATTAGGCTTCCTTGAAGCAACTATTTTGAATTTTTAACAGGTAAATTGTAGACCTCCATGTATTAGGGATCTGTTACTGAAAAAAATATTTGATTTCTTCGTTGATGTTATGTTTCCTTGATTTTTCACGTTCCTTCATGTCTTGCACTGCTGTCTTCACATCTGAAGTAGCAGTCACCTCCACCATCTTTTAGTGACTAATTTCAGGAGAGAAATGCCTTCTGTTAGCCCTACTAGGGATCCTAAGGCTCACTCAGACCTTCTACGGATTTGCCTGCTCCACATTTCTTACTCTCTCGTGGCAGAATTCTTAAGCCTGTATGCCTTCTCTCCATCCTGCCAAGCCAGGCTGGATGCTGACAGCTTCCCTTTTGCTTTCACAAGGGCGGTGCTAAATGCTCAACTTTGTGGTCTCTCCCAGGCCTGCAGATCCTGGTTGGCTTTCTGCATGTACTCACTCGCCATCTACAATAGCTTGCTCTCGCTGCCATCAGGAGCATACCGATGAGCCACGCATGGAGTGGGGGATATGTGAGTGAGGCCCATGGAGCACTAGGGGTGCCCATGGGCCAACTGGAGTTATCTGCAGGCAAGGCATCCCCAGCAGCTCATGGGCAGGCCTCCCAGTAGAGTCCATGACATGGTTAGTAGAATCCATGTTCTGATACATTCCATTCTGAGCTCTGGCTGCTCTTCTCCAAGCCACTCACTGCCACCACCACCACCCCCGCCAAATCATGCCTCTCACAATCAGTACTCTGGATGGGGAAAGAGAGAAATGAGCCTCTTTGACAGTGTCCATCATAGCTAGGGAAGTGCTCACTAACATAGTTTCACTTTCCTCCACAGCAGAAATTATGGCCCAAGATGTGTTCTCTTGGCACTGAGCTGAGGGAAGCATGACAGGGGTGAAAGTCAAAATATTCTTCTTACCCTCTCCAGTGTATCCAACAGTGTGCTACAATTTCTTTGCTGGACACTTGGACTTCCACAAAGGCTTCACTGAATATAGAATTCTAGGTTGACAGGGTTTTTTCCTTTAGCACTAAAAAATGCTGTTCCTTTTTTTTTTTTCTTTTTCATTTTTTGTCTATGGTTGTTATTAGGGAGTAGTTAGCTGCCATTCTTATCAACATTCCCATTTACTTAATATGTCTCTTTTTGGTCTCTGTGTTTAGATTTCTGTTTTTCTTTACTTTTGTTTTCCAGAAGTTTTATAATGATGTTCATAGGTGTGCTTTTCTTTTCTTCATTATTAATCTGGCTTGGGATTTTCTCAGATTCCTGAATCTTTCTTTGGCTTGTTTTAATCATACATGCACTCACTTTCACAGCCAAAATGATGACCCTGGGCTGCTAGTAAAAAGTGAATTAAGGTAAGACACTCTGATTGGCCTAGATCACAGAATAATTTATTGGCCTGGAAGAAACGAAGTTTCTGATTGGCCAAAAATGCCTGTAATAGGCCAAATAGTACAGGCAGAAAATGGTAGAAGAAAAAAAATAAAATATAAAGAAAAAAATACTTCTGAAGCTCTGAGGGGAAGAGATATGTGGGGGCTAAAAATCAACCTGAACTTCAGTATTTCAGTATCTGAAGAAAATAAAGTAGAAAAAAATTGTTATATATATTTGTTGTGAGATAGGTAACAATTTCTGCAGGAAACTCTGGCCAAAAGCTACCAGCAATCCAGTAGTACTTTGCGTGTCAGTGTTTGATGCTACAAGGGTTACAACCTCTAAAGTCCATCTCAGGATGTGGGTAGGGTGGGGTATGTGGGATATGTGCATCTGTTGTGTAGCGTAGTAAACATTTTTATGTACCACAACTGCATTTATATTTACAGCTGTATTTTGGCATAGAAAATGCAAGAATATTCATAATGACTTCCTTAAATTATGTGCATATAATATACATAGAAAATAAAAACCTAGATGATAATCCAGTGTATTCTATTTATATTAAGGAAAAATCTGATACATTAGTCATCTATACTCATAGGCCACTCTAATGCATAAAGTTTTTTCATATATTATCTCATGTGACTCTCATACTAATCTTATTAAATAGAGCAAGTCCTACTCTTACATCCATTTAATAAATGAAAACCTCAAGGCCCAGGGTGTGTGTGGATTACCTAGTTGCTCCAATATTATAGGGCAATTCTGAAGTGCAAATCTAACCAGGTATCATACACCATATCTTATTCAATTTTTAATCTGAAACAATTGGAATGCTAGCATCTAATCCATCCCTACCTACTTTAAATCCCCAGCAATTAATGACTACTAATTCCCTGTGAGTTCAGGATAAGTAAATCTTATTCTAATGTTGTCTACAATTTTAGAACACTTACCAAAGAAGTCAATGAGGTCAGTTTTATTTATAGTTTACAGATGACCAAAATGGAAATAGGAAAATTTAAATGACTGGTTTAAGAATACACGGTGAGTTTTAGAAGATTAGGAGTTGAGCTCTAGAACAACGTACCTCATCTCAGGAGTATTATATTCTGATGAGTTTAAGACTGTAGCATCAGAGAACCTATTCTGATTTATTTTGTTTTAGATAACAAATACTTACAAAGACTTTTCACAATAACTAATCACAGTATTACAAAAACTTAAGTCAACTTAATGGGAAGATTATGTTCCCCGAAACAGAGGCCCACACAGTCATAGCCTAAGCTCTCCGGGGCCAGGAAGCTGACCTTATTATTCTTTGATTTTCCTCTACTTATACCAAGGAGCCCCCTTACTGGATGTCAGACCAGGAGAATAATTTATTAAGGCAGTGTTTTCAAACTATACTATATCTGAGATATAATTATATATATAATATATTGGGTTGGCCAGAAAGTGCCTTCAGTTTTTAAGTAAAAATGAAAGACACATTTTTCATTTTCACCAAGAACTTTATTGAACAATGTATTCACCCTTTTGTTCTACTACCTTCTGCCATTTTTCAGGCAACTTCATAATTCCATCTTCCTAGAACTTTTCATCTTTTTGAGCAAAGAACTGTTCCAGGTGCCTTTTGCAGGCTTCCAGGAAATTTTAACTTTTTCCATTAAGAGACTTTTGTAAAGACCAAAATCAATGGAAATTGAAGGTGCAATGTCTAGTGAATACAGTGGACGAATCAGAACTTCCCAGCCAAACCGTAACAGTTTTTGCCTGGTCATCAAAGAAACATGAGGTCTTACGTTATCCTGATGGAAGATTATGCATTTTCTGTTGACTAATTCCAGACGCTTTTCACCAAGGGCTGCTTTCAGTTGGTCTAACTAGGAGCAGCACTTGGAATTTATCATTTGGTCTTCCGGAAGGAGCTCATAATAGAGGGCTCCCTTCCAATCCCACTATATATATACACATCACCTTCTTTGGATGAAGACCAGCCTTCGGTGTGGTTGGTGGGGGTTCATTTTGCTTGCCCCACAAACTCTTCTGTTCCATATTATTGTACATTATCCCCTTTTCATTGTCCATCACAATTTGTTTTAAAAATGGAACGTTTTCGTTAGGCTTAATTAGAGAATCACATGCGGAAATACGGTCAAGAAGGTTTTTTTCACTTAACTTACGTGGAACCCAAACATCAAAGCGATTCTTATAACCAAGTTGGTGCAAACGATTTTCAATGCTCGATTTGGATATTTTGAGTATGTTGGCTATCTCCCACGTGGTGTAACATTGATTGTTCTCAAATAATGTCTCGATTTGATCGCTATCAACTTCAACTGGTCTACCCAACCGTGGAGCATCATCCAGTGAGAAATCTCCAGCATGAAACTTCACAAACTACTTTTGAAACGTTTGATCAGTCACAGCACCTTCTTCATACACTGCACAAATCTTTTTTCTTTGCGTTTCAGTTGAGTTTTTACCTTTCTTGAAATAATAAAGCATAATATGCCAAAAATGTTGCTTTTTTCTTCCATCTTCAATATTAAAATACACAAAAATTCAGCCTTTTTTTTTTAAGTTAACCATTTTATTTATTTATTTTTGCCACGTTGGGTCTTTGTTGAGGTGCGCAGGCTTCTCATTGTGGTGGCTTCTCTTGTTGCGGAGCACGGGCTCTAGGCGCGTGGGCTTCAGTAGTTGTGGCTCACAGGCTCAGTAGTTGTGGTTCACAGGCTTAGTTGCTCCACGATGTGGTATCTTCCTGGACCAGGGATCGAACCCATGTCCCCTGCATTGGCAGGCAGATTCTTAACCACTGCACCACCAGGGAAGTCCCCCAAATTCACCAATTTTGATAAGTCTTTTTTTAAAATGCATGCTGATATGACAGCTGTCACATACAACCCATTAAAATTGCTTTGAATGAAGCTAAAGACAACTAAGTTTACTAGAGCCATCTTATGGAAAAAAATGAATGAATCTTTTGGCCAGCCCAATATATACATATGTATATATTATGAGAAGTACTTTAAATTGTTTGCCAGAGTGAGCGTTATTATACGGACTCTACTACAAAATTTATTCCAAGATATTCTTTAAGTAGATTAAAAACTACTGTTTGGCCATATCTGCTCTAATCTCTGAGCTCATAAGAGGAATTTTTATAAAACACACACCACCTTCAGAAATCCTGGTAACTCTGCTGAACTTACTTATGACAATCTGTAGAGAGGTGAAAATTAAATAGAAAAGGCATAAGAACAAAAGAGGGACTCTTGAAAATATACAGGTTATCTTCAAAATTATAACATTCCTAAGTCAAAGAAAGAGGAATTTTCTTTACAGAGTTCAATGTTTTAATTTTTACAGGAAGTTTGTACAGGAGTATCTGTAGGTAGATGAAAACATTTTCAAAGTTCAAAAATTAATTAAACATATTTAAAATTAGTCAGCTTCATTTCGCTAATGAAATGATCACATGCAAAATTTAATGGCATTTTATTTAAATAATCTTTTGGATTTTGTAAAAATAATACTTGGTTGTTTGGAAAAGATCAAACAACATAAAAAAGTTAGAAGAAGAAAGTTATAGTCAGTAGAAATCTCACTACCCAAAGATGAGCACCATAAGCTTTTAAGTGACTGTATTCAAGACATCTCTTCTTATAAGCATACACTGATGTACAATAATAGGTGTGTTTTGCTTCAGCAGTTAGGGAATTAAATGATATTACATTTCTTTTAATATTCAAGTTAGGTATTAACTTTGAATCTGAATCTCATCCTGCATAAAAAGCTTTCTTCTCTCCCTAAGTTCTTTCTCTGGAGATAATAACATCATTGGAGGGAGGCTAATTCAGTCCATGGGGCAAATGTAGACATTACCACAAGGAGTATAGTCTTCTTGAGCAGTGCAAAATATTCTATCATGATTTAGAGCCACCATCTCATTATTTTCACTTGTCCATATGTATTTTCTCAGCTTTTCCTAGACTCATCCCTCTCTCCTAAACTCCCTACCGCCTCAAGCAGGGGAAGCACTTTTCTCTCCGATTGAAAAACTCTCATTTTCTGCCTCAGAACATGTAACATTTAATTCAGGAGTAACTTCACCTAGTTACACACACACATACGTGCACACACACACACACACACACACGAAGAGATAAATATGTGGATGGATAAAAGGATGGATGGAAATGGGAAAAACTGGTCAATCATCACTTTTTATAGCTATATATTCCATACTATGCATATATTATAATTTATGTAACTACTCCTCTGCTAATGAGCATTTAGGTTGTTTCTATAATTTTACTAATATAAATAGTGCTACAGTAAATATATATTTAAAAATATACAATTATTTTCTAAGTGTGTGATTGCCCAGTCCACAAGAATGAAGTTGGGATACTCAGACACACTTAGCACAATGCCCTCCAAAAAAATTCTGTGAATATACACCATCAGAAGTACTTGAAATTGCCTGTTTTGCTTTACACCTGATTTGTTTAGATTTTTTTTAATTTCTGAAATCTTGGTAAATGAAAAATATTGAGTTACTTTTATTTGCATATTTAATTATTAATGGGGTTAAATTAGTATTTTTGTTGTTTTCTTTACTGTCTATTCACATACCATCCACATTTTTCTATCACGGTATACTTTTTCTTATTGAAAAGCATTTTCTTATTATAAGCACTCCTTCTTTTAGGGATATTAACATTGGATATTAACATTTCTCCCTGTTTTTAGTTGGACTATATTGAGTTGTAAGAGTTCTTAATATAGCCTAGGTACAAGTTCTTTATTGAACATGTGCTTTGTCTGTAGCTTGTCTATTCATCCCTGTTTTTAACTTTCATTAAGTCTAACTTACTGACCTTCCTTTTATAGCTCTGTATCGCACATAAGAAAACTCTGTCAAATTTAAGGACACTAAGATTTTCTTCTAGAAGTTTTAGATTTTGATATTTTAGTATATGATTCATTTCGAGTCAACTTTTGCACATGGTACAAGGTAAAAGTCAAGGTTCATTTTTTTTCTCATATGACTACATAATTGTTATTGCACAGTTTGTTGTAGAGATTATTTTACCCATAGAATTATCCTAGCATTTTTATCAAAACCCTTCGACCATATGCGTGTGGTCTATTTATAGACTACTATTCTGTTCTGTTGTTCTAATTGTCTATCTTTACACAAATAGGATGATTATTTTGCTTACTTTCCTATAGTAAGTCCTGAAATCAGTAGTGTAAAATTTTCAGTTTTGACCTCCTTTTCCCAATTGTTTTGGCAGTTCTAGGCTTTTGGCATTTCCATATAAATTTGGAATCAACTTGTCAGTTTCTGCCTAAAACGCCTGCTGGGATTTTGACTGACATTACATTAAATCTATAAATCTTTTGTGGGAGAACTGACATACTAATAACATTGTGTCTTCTGAACATATGCAGACCTTATGACCCAGCAATCTCTTCCTAGGTATACATCTTAGAAACTCTTAGACAATTCGCCAGGAGGCATATGCAAGGATGCCTCTAGTACCACTGCTTGTACCACAGAAAGACACTGAAAATTTCCTTCAGCAGTTTAAAGGATAAATAAATGGTAGTGTATTTGTACATAAATAAATTATGCGATATTATATGGCAGTTAACAATGAATTGACTCATAATGGTTAAATTTTTAAAGAATATATACAATATGATTCTATTAATATTATATTAAGAATATGAAAAGCCAGAGATGTTGTTTCAGAATGCAAACATATACGGGAAAACTGTAAAGAATTAGAGAATGATAAATAGAAGAATCAGGATAAGGGTAATTTTTCTGTGGAAGGAAAATGATGAGTACATTACACATTTAAGTGTTATTCTCTATGGCATACATTATATTTTACACTACCTTTTTATATTTCATATTTAATAAAAATTCATTTTTTAAAAGAAAGAGCAAACAATTTTGTTGGAGGAGGGAATAAGGGTAAATTAAATCTTACGTTAGTGAAACAGGTCAAAAGCACCATCTTAGTTTGTTCAGGCTGCTATAACAGATTACCATACACTGGTGGACTTATAAACAATGGAAACTTATTTCTCATAGTTCTGGAAGTTGGGAGTCCAAGATCAAGGCACTGGGATATTCATGAGCCCACTTCCTAGTACACTGATGTCACACTGCAGCCTCACGTGGCAAAAGGGGGGAGGGAACTCTCTGGGATCTCTTTTCCAAGGGTACTAATACCATTCGTGAGAGCTCTAGCTTTATGACCTAATCACCTCCCAAAGTTCTAGCCTCCAAATACTATCACATTGAGGGTTAGGATTTCAACATACAAATTTGGGGGGTACACAAACATTCAGTCTATCAAGCACTTATGGTTCTTTTTCTTTTAAAATTGTGTAACTGATTATCCCTACCTTTCTACTTTTGACCTATGAACTACAAAATGATGCTCTAAATAATATCTGGAGTCACCATTGTTAACATTTTAGTGCTGTGGTTTTTGACATTCACCTCCTACAAAGTAACTTAAAGCACTTTAAAATGTGAGAATTAATGTTTGGATAAAAACACCAAACACCACAGAAGATAAAGCAGGCAATGCCTTTCTCTCTGCCTCTCTGTTGTCTTTCAGGTCTCTCTAGTGCACAAACCGTCTGTACTTAGGGGTAAGCACTGTGCCTTTAAAGCACTAGTCACTTTGATAAATGGCTGTTACAGGAGTGTTTGGACATTTGTCAGATGATGTCTGTCATTTGTCAAGTAACAAATATAAAACTCTATAACTCCAGAGGAAATAATAACTCATTCAAACCAAGAAATATTGGTAGCATCAGGAAGTTCAATAAACAAGGAGGCTGAGCCCAGTGGATTTCTGAAAGGCCCTTTGAATAGTGAGTTGTTCTGCTGTATTTGTTATTTTCATGTCTGCCTCCTCTGCTCAGCTCAAAGGCAGGGCTCAGCCTTGCTCATCTTTGAATCCCTTATACTTAGTATTGGCTTTCAATAAGTGTCCTTGACTGATACTCTGATATTTACCTATTGATCACTCTTTAAAATAATAACATGCTAAAGCCTCTTTCATTGTATATTTTCAAATCTTGGTTTTTGCACCAAATACCGAATCCTCTGAAAATGTAAACACAATTTTACAACATTTTGGAGACATTATTCAAGTAACTATTTGATACTGAGAAGATACTACCAGTGACACAGATTTAAAATTAATCCCTGGCTGCTTTTAATTAATTTTTGTGTTTGGTGCTAATAAAAAAGTACCTGAAGCCTTCAACAACCACCTTGGGCTTCAAAGACACTAATTATTACTCAGATATCTTACCTTTATCATTGTAGCTTAGCAAGACAAGAACCTCTGCTGAAATGTTTTACTATCATGCTCTCACTGTAGAGAGTATATGACTGTGAGGAAGAAAGAAAAGAAATAGTCTAAGGAATAAAGCACCTGAAGTTTGACTGGAGTGAAGGTCTTTCCAGTCAAAGGGCTCTCCAATTCACAGGAAGCCCTGAATTTTTCAAGAATGTATGTTCAAGTTCCAAATACTAAGCTAAACATTTAAATCATAGTAGGGCAATACTTTTGCCACTGGAAGAAGCAAATTATTTGGGAGCTCTGTTAAGAGCAAAAGAACCCTCACCAGCCACACCCAGATTTACATGGCAAGGCTGCAGAGAATGGCACTGCAGGCGTGATGTAGTCCTTCATAAGCACAGGTCAAGAAAAGGTTAGCTCTTGTCCTTCTTTCTTGATGACTCTGAAAGCAAATGGAACTGAAAGGTGAGCTTATTACCAGGAGATGAAGACCAAGTTCTCATCATATCCCCGAGCAGACACCCACCCTGAAACCACCCTGTGGTTTTCCTTCTTTGGGAAACATCACAAAGTCAAGTCTCAATACTTGGGGAACATGTTACACACAGTTCAGTGCTTTCTCAGTTCATTTAGTAGCTATTTCCCAAGAGATCTTATAGAGAAATTCTGTAATATGATGCCTCTTTTCCGTGAGGATCAAAGAATTTAGAGGGACAGGAGGCCTTGAGACCATACTTGGTCGCCTCTCACCTGAGTTTTGCTAAGCCTCACAACTCTCCCCCACCCACACACACCCACTTAGTTAGTTCTACAAATTATTAGTTCTACAAATAAATATATTTTAAATCCTTCAAGGGTAGATGTTACGGCATTTTCACCTTCTCTAGCAGATGTTTGACATGGTGCATTCCTTTTTTCTTTTTTTTTTAGCATCTTAGAACAACATATATTTAATACCTCACAGTTTCCATAGGTCATGAATCTGGGCACAATTTACATCAGTCCTCTGTGTTCAGGGTCTAACAAGGCTGCAGTCAAGGCGCTGGCTAAATCTGCATCCTGTTTGAGGCTCAGGGTCTTCTTCCAACCTCACCGTTTGTTGACAAAATTTATTTCTTGTGGTTGTAGGAGCAAGGCCCTCAGCCCCTAGAGTGTGCCTATCATTTCCTGCACATAGCTATCTCCACAACACGGCCTCCAGACTAACAAGAGCTATCTTCACAACACGACCTCCAGACTAACAAGAGCCCATCTGCCGCTACTTCTTTTCTCCTACCTCTACACCAACATTGTGCATTCTCAAGGAAGATAAAGGTTATTCTGCATGGGCCTTGAGGCAGAACATCAAGTCCACTATGCCTTGCCCTAAGCACACTGTCTTTTGTTCCTCAGGATTCACTGTCTTTGTGAGAAATAAGCAGTATTCATTCCCTGAAATTCCAGAGTTTCACAGAAACTTGAGGAAAACCTATGTCATGTGTAGTAACCTAAGTCAGAAATAAGCCTTCACACAGAATTCTATAGTGGTTACTTATTTTCTTCCGAATCTGAGTTGGTTTTTGACCTATTCTCATCTCTATGGTAACTCAATTTAACTCCCAAATTTATGAAGACAAACAATATTGTTGATAAAAACTCTGGATGAGAACTATTATCGTTTGCTAGGTTTATCTACATGTAACACACTATTAGTAAGAAATAAACAATAGATTCTGGTGTTATTCTCTTTAAATTTCTTCTCACTACGAGACAGGTTAAGAAATGCAAGCGTGCAAGTTAGGAGAGTGGTTTTGGTCTGGCAGGACATGGGAGTCATTCAAGGAGGTAAAAAGATCATGTTTGTAGGAAATGAAATCCAAAGAGAGGGAGTTTTGTTTTGTGTTTTTTTTTTTGAGATGTGTCTTAGTCTGTTCAAGATGCTATTAACAGAATTCCATAGCGTAAGTGGTTTAAACAACAAAAATTTATTTCTCACAGTTCTGAAGGCTGGGAAGGCTGAACTCAGGGTGCCAGCATGACTGGGTTCTGGTAAGGGCCCTCTTCTTCTTCCTGGTTTACAGACAGCCTTTTTACTGTGCCCTCACATGGTAGAGAGAGAAAACTCCAGCCTGTTCATCCTCTCATAAGGGTACCAATTCCATCATGAAGCCTCCACCGTTAACCAAACCGAATTACTTCACCAAATCTTCACCTCCAGATACCATCACATTACAAATTAAGGACTTCAACATAGGTATCTGGGGAACACAAACATTTAGTCCACAGGATGCTGGGTTTTCAGGATTTAGTTGTATGTTTATAAATTAGTTGTAAGATGCTGACTATTCTCAAAATAATATTGACTAATCTCCGAATGTTCTCAGAAAAATAACTGAATAAATTGCAAAGCAATAATTATATACTAAGAATTATATTGCCTGGCACTTTAACACCTGGAGAGTACTAGCAACCAACATTTCTGATATTCCCCCCAAAATGTTCAATTTATTCCTTAGACTGATCCTGATTCACCAACTCAAGTGCTGAAATACCCACAACATAGTATCACAGAATTTCACAGCTGGTAGATCATCTTGTCTAATTATTCTGTCTTCATTCCTTTTGAAGATGAAGAAACTAGGCCACACAGAGGACTGAAGGTGACTGTTGAGATCTTTTCTAACCCTGAGGATATATAATCTTAGGAACTAGTTTGCTAAAGTTCTCACAATTCTAAATAAGTGAACAATACCTTACACTGATCCTGTTTATATAATTATTAGTTAGCAACTACTGATTTTCAATTTATTTGGGTAATAAACATGAAACACAGCAAGCAGAGATCACTAGTTCTGAATCAATCATGTCCAATTTTATGAGGCATAAATAAAGGTATTCTAAGCTTCTACTGGGAATGAGAAATAACTCTATTATTTTACTCCTGAAGCCAGGTTTTGTAGAGAGACTGGCATTAATCACCACCTAAAAACCTGCTTTCCACCATGTCATTGACAGATGCAGTTAGTAATGCCCATAACTTGAACAGAGTGTCATTCAACCTGAATCAAAGAAATTCCAGGAACTAACTGCCTATGACAGGAAACACTAACACAAAAAGCACTCTAAGGACAGACAGAAAAATGAGCAGACACTGAATCTGAGGGAACAGCAACAAAAATATTCCCTGTGCTTAAACTGGATGAGGGAGGTGAAGAGTAACTGTCAACAGCATTTAGGGGGCCTACTGTCCAAATGTAAGTAGACAGGGCTCGATTCCTGGAGGATTTGCAATGTGCTTCTTTCTTCAGTTAGATATGGAGCAGAAAGGGCTCTGAATTTGGGTTTGACTGGAAGGAAGGCATTCCCTAGCTTTATGCCCTTCACTAAAACTCTCAAGTGGGTGCTTAACTACATAAGCACTCAAAACAGAATGTGGGAAATTCCATTAATGAGAGAAACCAGAAGTTATGGCTGGAATTCAAAAATATTTTTATGAAAATAATCTACTTTGTATTTCTTGAAATTTTGAGATACCAGAGGTGGAAAAAGAAATAGACTGAGAAGTCCCTGAACAACAACAGAAACTAAAAGTGGAGAAGTTGGAAACAATACTATTGAATATAAGTAGACATGGATCAGGTGAAGTTTTTTTTTTAATTTATTTTTGGCTGCATTGGGTCTTCGTTGCTGCACGTGGGCTTTCTCTAGTTGTGTCGAGCAGGGGCTACTCTTTGTTGCGGTGCATGGGATTCTCATTGCAGTGGCTTCTCTTGTTGTGAAGCACAGGCTCTAGGCACACGGGCTTCAGTAGTTGTGGCACACAGGCTCAGTAGTTGTGGCTCGCAGGCTCTAGAGTGCAGGCTAAGTAATTATGGCACACGGGTTTAGATGCTCCGCGGCATCTTCCTGGACTCCCCTCCAGGGATCTTCCTGGACTAGGGATCGAACCCGTGTCCCCTGCATTCTTAACCACTGCACCACCAGAGAAGTCCCAGGTAAAGTTTAAAGATCTTTGAAGATCTTCATCAGTTGGTATCCCCTGTTCTGTAATCCTATAGCCCACTCCCAAAAAATTTACTGCAGCAAGTCTGAACCATCACTCCATGTGGTTTGTGTAAGATGACTTAGGAAATTAGGGTGTCAAGATCTTAAAAGTTATACATCTCTAGAATGGCTCCAGGTGTTTGGAAAAATTTAGATTCATTCTCCAAAGAGACAGAAATTATTAAAAATGACTTTATGCTCTGAACAAAATGTCTGTCCAACACCTGACATAATTTCAAAAAGTCTTCCGGCACAGAGAAGTATTAAACAACTGGTATCTGCTGAAACACATAATGGTCAACAGTTGCCGATGAGGATACATTGTAATTGTGAGGTAGTCTTGCTGTCACTTATTTACATTTTGCACTATTTCCTCAAAGGACTATCTTAG
Source organism: Pseudorca crassidens (assembly GCF_039906515.1). NCBI lineage: Eukaryota > Metazoa > Chordata > Mammalia > Artiodactyla > Delphinidae > Pseudorca > Pseudorca crassidens. Next base: position 155,751,872 of record NC_090297.1, read on the forward strand.
CTCAGGCTGCTATAACAAAAATACCATAGATTGGGTGGCTTATACAACACAAATTTGCTTTTCACAGTTACAGAGGCTGGAAATCCAAGATCAAGGTGCTGGCATATTCAGTGTCTGGTGAAAGCCTGCTTCTTGGTTTGTAGATGGACCTCTTCTTGTTGTATCTTCATATGGCAGAGAGCAGAAAGTGCTAGAGCAAGCTCTCTCGTCTCTCCTTACAATCTCAATCATGAACTATAACCTGATGACCTAAGATAAGACCTCCCAAAGCCCCACCTCCAAATACCATCACTTTGGGGGTTAAGATTTCAACATGTGACTTTGGGGAATAGAAGCATTCAGTCCACAGCAAGGACTTTCTCAAACTTCTCCCATAGGCCAAGATGCCGATTATTTTAAAACTGCTATTAGAATAATATATGTATACATTACTGTACTGAAAACTTTGGAAGACTTTGCAAAAAAAAGTTAAAACAACCAAGATTGTGCCTAAAGGCACAAATCTATGAAATAAAAATTTGCAATATTTGGGTCTGCCCTGTACAGCCTAAATTAATATGGAGAAGGCACAAGTTCCTGTCTTTAAAATGCTTATATTCTAATTTAAGAGAAAACAATACATTTCCCTCTGGGAATTAAAATTCTGTCTAAAGTATGAGGAAAACATCATTTTTAATTCAGTAGGACAACAGTATCGAGACTTTCCCCACTTTCTTTCTCCCCACCTCTCATTCTCTAACTCCCCTTGCAGGCTCACACAAAGGAAAGAAAAGAAAAACTATGCCTTGCCTCACAGATAAGGAACCAGAGATGCAGAGAATTGAAATGGCTTGCCAAATTTCACGCAGAAAGTGTTTGCTAGAATTAGAATCAGCTTTTACTCTATTAGACCAATCCTTAAATAAGTAGAGAGAAAATTAATTAAATTATTTTCATCATTGAAAATTAACAGTCTATAACACCACGCAGGTAGGAGGACTTAAACAGTGAATTAAAGACATATATCATGGCCTCTTAAAAACTTAGATCTGGAATCGTTGGATATAATTGATCTAATGAGATCTCATATACTGTGTTGGCAAGAGGTTTAATCCTTTTTTTTCATTTCATCCTATTCATTTTGATTTATGGAAGGGAGAAAGACTTCCCCTTTCTTCCAGAAAAGGAATTAACTGTAGCGCTTCAATAATCACACAGTGAACCCCATTTCCCCTGCAAGAATGAGGGAAAAGCCTGAACTCAAAGTAGAGAAAACAAATTGACAGGGAATGTGGGTGGGAAAGAAATGAGAAAACTATTCTAGACTAAAAGTCTTATATGTTTCAGACACAAGAAAAGAAGAATTTGAGAGGCAGAATTTAGTTTCATTGAATCACATAATTTATAACATCTAAAGATTTTGATGACCCTTTCTAAGGCAATTAATTTACTTAAATATTTAGTGAGAGCTACAGCAGCCTTTCAGTACTCATTCATGCATGCCATGTCTTTTAAGGAACAAAATTAAGTAGATGAAATCATAAAACGCCATGTTTTTATTTTCCCCAGCAACCACAGGTTCTTCTCAGTCCATGCCTACATTAGGAAAGGCCAAGGTCATGCAAGTCAAACAACTTACAGTCCTAACAAGGAACAGACAACCCTAGGGAGGTTCTAATAGAACTGATTTAGGCTAGAAATTCTGTGAACATCACCAAAGTCTGAATTTTAACAAGCAAAAATTCAGGGGGAAAGTAGGGAGAGGATTACTCAAATGATCTATCAGAGGCAAGATACACAGAAAATTTTCTACACCAATTAACTTTGCCTAGCAACATGATAATTCACATTTCCATACTACTATCCTACAGTACCTCAAAGAAAACAATTAGTCTAAATCTACACCATCATTCTTTTATTTCTACATCTAAATAGAAATGATGATTCTCCAGTAATACAGGTAATGTCAATTGCATCAGGGGAGCAGGCTCCACAGCAGGAAATTATACAAAGATAGAGATATTAGCCCCAATTCCATTTTTTTTTTTTTTGGCCCACATAACCAAAGCCACTTCTCCCTTCTTTTCCCACTCTCCCTCATCTCAGTTTCTAGCACAATTCTAAGGACCAATGAAACTTCTCTCATGTTACAAAAAGTTGAAAAGCACTTTAAATGTTCTATTTAACTCTATCTGGCAAATATTTAGCAGCAAATATGTGGCATACATTGTACTAGGCAAGTATTAATTAGGTATGCTGCACTCTAGAACCTGTGAGCCACAACTACTGAGCCCACGCACCCTAGAGCCCATGTGCCGCAACTACTGAGCCCACGTGCAGCAACTACTGAAGCCTGCACACTCTAGGGTCTGTGTGCCGCAACTACTAGGCCCATGTGCTGCAACTACTGAAGCCTGCGCACCTAGAGCCTGTGCTCCACAAGAGAAGCCACCGCAATGAGAAGGCTGTACACCAGAACGAAGAGTAGCCCCCAGTCACCACTAGAGAAAGCCCATGCACAGCAACAAACACCCAACGCAGCCAAAAAACAAAAATTAGGCATGGCCCTGTTTTCAAGGAGCTTATCACAATGTACTCACTAGGATGACATATAAAGGTATTATAAGTATAAAGACTAAAAAGAAACCACAAAGAATGAAGTCAGGAACAAATTATATACCACTAAAATACTAATCTAATAGCAACAACAATTGTTTATGAGACCCAAGAATGAAAGGGTCTAGGACAAAGCAGGCAGGACGCTTTTGCCATCCCCACTTGTAGGCATCATTGGGCCTCATGACATAGTACTCAAACCTCAACTAATACCACTCTATTTAATGTGTACCATTTAAAATTATAAAATATTAGCACTAGAAGGGACCTTAGAGATCATGTAGTCTTATTCTCTCATTTTAAGACTTAGTCTAGAGATTAAAATCATAATCATAATCCCATAATCAATTTGTTGAATAGCAAAGACCAAAATGAACACAAAGTCATCTGACTCCCTATGTTTGCTCAGCTGCACCATACTGCCTCCTATTCATATGAGATTTGTCCTATATCCGCCCAAATTCTCACTGCTTGTCCACTAAAAGCTCCACCTTCACTGTGGAGCTCCTCTAACCACCGTGGCTCTACTAGCCTCAGTCTTCTTTGAGCACCTACAACACTAGCAGGCTAAGCCACACAGCTGTCCTAACAGACATTCAATAGTTTCTCCTAGGAAACTCTCACAAGCACGCTACAGATGACTGGAGGGTAGGCACTGATTACTTGGTACTGCTCTTCTGTTCCTGGCTTCTACTGGGCACAGACAAAGCGGCTCTAAATACCTGTTCAGAGGTTGAATCATCATTAAATGTAACCTAATTGTTTCTGTCCACCTATGTTGAGTATATCAATTACCTATATTGCCTGAAAAAGCCAGACTTCAAAGTAACACCTGATTTTTCACAGGGTAAACAATCCAAGCATTCATGTTTCTAAAGTCAAAAGACATTCAACTTAGATAAGGCGAAAGAATAAAGTGTTATATCGTTTATTTTGGGAGGATTTGTTTTTGTTCCATAGGTAGACCTAAAACACTTAACGTCTCTGAATCTTGGGCCCCTCATCTCTAATATGGGGATAATATTATCTACCTTATATGTAGACAATATTGTCATGAAAGTCAGTAACAAAGCATTGGAATGCCCTTTCCCTCCATATCCCACTGTTCCCTAACTCCAGATCAACGCTGTGTCTCATTCTGCTAATTCCTTGTACAGTTCCAGCAAATATCCAAAGGTTTGGCTAAAATGGGCTTAATGTGGGACTCTTCCCTAAGACATCTGGTTTCAACAGAAGACTTCTAATGTAAAACTTCTTCAAGCCTCAATGGCTCCAATGTCCTCATGGATGACAGACAGTGGAGCAGGCACTTAGCAAGGGAGCCCTGCTGGCACTCCTCAAGTCACGCCACACAAGCAGCAGCCTCAAATTGTCTGGTTTCTCATGCACTATATTCCAGTTCCAGCTCTACCTGGCTTTCAAGGTGCTCCTCTCAAAAATGAGGGCAACAGCAGGTGTCCACTCCTCTGGTGAGACGGGGCTGGGAGACGCTCTCATCTCCTTGCCTCGGTGGGCAAATCAGGCACTAGGGGCGGCAGAAATCCTCGTCTGAGGGTCCCACCAAGTTCCCTGGTAAGAGTGTTGCAGCTGAGCAGAGCAGCTGCTTGGAACTACAGCTCAGGTGCTGCAGAAAGCATTCTTGGAATCTGACATGTTATCACTTTGGGACCATTGGCCAGCTGCTCCTGACTTGGCCACATGAAGGCTCAGACTGTTCCAGTCTCTGAACAAAAGAGAACCAACACTATTAGCAAATCTCTCACTACCATGAGTGAAAGGTATTTCAATCAAGAGAATTAGGAGGACATCTAAAAATCCTAGACTGCCATATGCAAGTTCTGAGGAATGGTGGAATAACCCAATGTATCTGGGTGACCTTTGGAGACAGCTAAGACAGAGCTACAACAGGGCAGTGGCTGACACCCAACTCATAGATGATCTTCTCCAGCCGTGGAGCTGACAGGGTCTTGGTGCTCCGGCCGGCTGTCAGGCCTGAGCTTCTGAGGTGGAAGAGCCAAATTCAGGACTTTGGTACACCAGAGACCTCCCGGCCCCACATAATATCAATCAGTGGGAGCTCTTCCAGAGATACCCATCTCAATACAAAGACCCAGCTCCACTCAACAACCAGCAAGATCCAGGGATAAACACCCCATGCCAAACAACTAGCAAGACAGGAACACAACCCCACCCATTAGCAGAGAGGTTGTCTAAAATCATACTAAGGTCACAGACAGCCCAAAACACACCACTGGACACAGTCTTGCCCACCAGGAAAACAAGATCCAGCCTCATCAACCAGAACAAAGGCACTAGTCCCCTCTACCAGGAAGCCTACACAACCCACTAAACCAACCTTACTCACTGGGGGAAGACACCAAAAACAATGGGAACGATGAACCTGCAGCCTGAGACAAGGAGACTCCAAACACAGTAAGTTAAGCAAAATGAGAAGACAGAGAAATACACAGCAGATGAAGGAGCAAGGTAAAAATGCACCAGACCAAACAAATGAAGAGGAAATAGGTAGTCTACCTGAAAATGAATTCAGAGTTATGATAGTAAAGATGATCCAAAACCTTGGAAACAGAATGGAGAAAATATAAGAAATGTTTAACAAGGACCTACAAGAACAAGAGCAAACAAACAATGATGAACAACACAATAAATTATATTAAAATTTCTCTAGAAGGAATCAATAGTGGAATAACTGAGGCACAAGAACAGGTAAGTGACCTGGAAGATAAAACACTGGAAATAACTACCACAGACCAGAATACAGAAAAAAGAATGAAAAGAATTGAGGACGGACTCAGAGACCTCTGGGACAAAATTAAATGCAGCAACATTCGAATTATAGGAGTCTCAGAAGAAGAAGAGAAAAAGAAAGGGACTGAGAAAATATTTGAAGAGATTAAATTTGAAAAATTTCCTAATATGGGAAAGGAAATAGTCAATCAACTTCAGGAGGCACAGAGAGTCCCATATAGGAGAAATCCAAGTAGAAACGTGCCAAGACACATATTAATCAAACTATCAAAAATTAAATACAAAGAACAAATATTAAAAGCAGCAAGGGAGAAGCAAAAAATAACATACAAGGGAATCCCCATAAGGTTAACAGCTGATCTTTCAGCAGAAACTCTGCAAGCCAGAAGGGTGTGGCAGGATATATTTAAAGTGATGAAAGGGAAAAACCTAAAACCAAGATTACTCTACCCAGCAAGGATCTCATTCAGATTCAACGGAGAAATTAAAATCTTTACAGAGAAGCAAAAGTTAAGAGAATTCAGCACCACCAAACCAGCTTTACAACAAATGCTAAAGAAACTACTCTAGGCAGAAAACACAAGAGAAGGAAAAGACCTACAAAACCCAACCCAAAACAATTAAGAAAATGGTAATAGGAACATAAATATCGATAATTACCTTACAGGCAAATGGATTAAATGCTACAACCAAAAGACGTAGACTGACTGAATGGATACAAAAACAAGACCCGTACATATGCTGTCTACAAAAGATCCACTTCAGACTTAGGGACACATATAAACTGAAAGTGAGAGGATAGAAAAAGATATTCCCTGCAAATGGATATCAAAAGAAAGCTGGAGTAGCAATTTTCATATCAGACAATATAGACTTTAAAAGAAAGACTATTACAAGAGACAAATAAGGACACTACCTGATGATCAAGGGATCAATCCAAGAAGAAGATATAACAATTGTAAATATTTATGCACCCAACATAGCAGCACCTCCAAATATAAGGCAAATGCTAACAGCCATAAAAGGGGAAATCAAAAGTAACACAATCATAGTAGGGGACTTTAACACCCCACTTTCACCAATGGACAGATCATCCAAAATAAAAATAAATAAGGAAACACAAGCTTTAAGTGACACATTAAACAAGATGGACTTGATTGATGTTTATAGGACATTCCATCCAAAAACAACAGAATACACTTTCTTCTTAAGTGCTCATGGAACATTCTCCCAGATAAATCATATCTTGGGTCAGAAATCAAGCCTTGGTAAATTTAAAAAAACTGTAATCGCATCTAGGATCTTTTCCAACAACAACGCTATAAGACTAGATATCAATTACAGGGAAAAAACTGTAAACAATACAAACACACGGAGGCTAAACAATATGCTACTAAATAACCAAGAGATCACTAAAGAAATCAAAGAGGAAATAAAAAAATACCTAGAAACAAATGACAATGAAAACATGACTACCCAAAACCTATGGGATGCAGCAAAAGCAGTTCTAAGAGGGAAGTTTAGAGCAAAAAAATCCTACCTCAAGAAACAGGAAAAATCTCAAATAAACAACCTAACCTTACACCTAAAGCAATTAGAGAAAGACGAACAAAGGAAACCCAAAGTTAGCATAAGGAAAGAAATCATGAAGCTCAGATCAGAAATAAATGAAACAGATATGAAGAAAAAGATAACAAAGATCAATAAAACTAAAAGTTTGTTCTTTGAGAAGATAAACAAACTTGATAAACCATTAGCCAGACTCATCAAGAAAAACAGGGAGAAGACTCAAATCAATAGAAGTAGAAATAAAAAAGAAAAGTAAGAAATGACACTACAGAAATACCAAGGATCATGAGAGATTACTACAAGCAACTATATGCCAATAAAATGGACAACCTGGAAGAAAATGGACAAATTCTTAGAAAAGCACAACCTTCTGAGACTGAACCAGGAAGAAATAGGAAATATAAACAGACCAATCACAAGCACTGATATTGAGACTGTGATTAAAAATCTTCCAACAAACAAAAGCCGAGGACAAGATGACTTCACAGACGAATTCTGTCAAACATTTACAGAAGAACTAAAACCTATCCTTCTCAAACTCTTCCAAAATATAGCAGAGGGAGGAACACTCCCAAACTCTTTCTACTAGGCCACCATCACCCTGATACCAAAACCAGGCAAAGATGTAACAAAAAATGAAAACTACAGGCCAATATCAATGATGAACATAGAAGCAAAAACCCTCAACAAAATGCTAGCAAAAAGAATCCAACAGCAGGTTAAAAGGATCATACACCCTGATCAAGTGGGGTTTATCCTAGGAATGCAAGGATTCTTCAATATACGCAAATCAGTGTGATAAACCATATTAACAAACCGAAGGAGAAAAACAATATGATCATCTCAATAGACACAGAAAAAACTTTCGACAAAATTCAACACCCATTTATGATAAAAACCCTCTGGAAAATAGGAATAGAGGGAACTTTCCTCAACATAATAAAGGCCATATATGACAAACCCACAGCCAACATTGTTCTCAATGGTGAAAAACTCAAACCATTTCCACTAAGATCAGGAATAAGACAATGTGGCCCACTCTCACCACTATTATACAACATAGTTTTGGAAATTTTAGCCACAGCAATCAGAAAAGAAAAATAAATAAAAGGAATCCTAATTGGAAAAGAAGAAGTAAAACTGTCACTGTTTGCAGATGACATGATACTATACATAGAGAATCCTAAATATGTTACCAGAAAACTACTAGAGCTCAGCAATGAATGTGGTAAAGTAGCAGGATACAAAATTAGTGCACAAAAATCTCTTCCATTCTTATACATTAATGATGAAAAATCTGAAAGAGAAATTAAGGAAACACTCCCATTTACCACTGCAACAACAAAAAATAAATACCTAGGAATAAACCTACCTAAGGAGACAGAAGACCTGTATGCAGAAAACTATAAGGAACTGATGAAAGAAATTAAAGATGACACAAACAGATGGAGAGATATACCATGTTCTTGGACTGAAAGAATCAACATTGTGAAAATCACTATACTACCCAAGGCAATCTACAGATTCATTGCAACCCCTATCAAGCTACCAATGGCTTTTTTCACAGAACTAGAACAAAAAAATTCACAATTTGTATGGAAACACTAAATACCCTGAAGAGCCAAAGCAATCTTGAGAAAGAAAAACGGAGCTGGAGGAATCAGGCTCTTGGACTTCATACTATACTACAAAGCTACAGTCATCAAGACAGTATGGTACTGGCACAAAAAGAGAAATATAGATCAATGGAACAGGATAAAAAGCCCAGAGGTAAACCCATGCGCATATGGTCACCTTATCTTTGATAAAGGAGGCAAGAATATACAATGGAGAAAAGACAACCTCTTCAATAAGTGGTGCTGGGAAAACTAGACAGCTACATCTAAAAGAATTAAATTAGACTACTTCTTAATACCATACAGAAAAATAAACTCAAAATGCATTAAAGACCTAAATGTAAGATCAGATACTATAAAACTCTTAGAGGGAAACATAGGCAGAAAACTCTTATGACATAAATCACAGCAAGATCCCTTTTGACCCACCTCCTAGAGAAATGGAAATAAAAGCAAAAATAAACAAATGGGACCTAATGAAACTTCAAAGGTTTTGCACAGCAAAGGAAACCATAAACAAGACAAAAAGACAACCTTCAGAATGGGAGAAAATATTTGCCAATGAAGCAACTGACAAAGGATTAATCTCCAAAATTTATAAGCAGTTCATGAAGCTCAATATCAAAAAAACAAACAACCCAACCCAAAAATGGGCAGAAGACCTAAATAGACATTTCTCCAAAGAAGATATACAGATTTCCAACAAACATATGAAAGGATGCTCAACATCACAAATCATTAGAGAAATGCAAATCCAAACTACAATGAGGTATCACCTCACACTGGTCAGGATGGGCATTATCAAAAAGTCTACAAACAATAAATACTGGAGAGGGTGTGGAGAAAACACAACCCTCTTGCACTGTTGGTGGGAATGTAAATTGATACAGCCACTAAGGAGAACACTACGGAGGTTCCTTAAAAAACTAAAAATAGAACTACCATATGACCCAGCAATTCCACTACCGGGCATATACCCTGAGAAAACCATAATTCAAAAAGAGTCATGTACCACAATGTTCACTGCAGTTCTATTTACAATAGCCAGGATATGGAAGCAACCTAAGTGTCCATCAACAGATGAATGGATAAAGAAGATTTGGCACATATATACAGTGGAATATTACTCAGCCATAAAAAGAAACAAAGTTGAGTTATTTGTAGTGAGGTGGATGGACCTAGAGTCTGTCATACAGAGTGAAGTTAGAAAGATAAAAATAAATACCATATGCTAACACATATATATGGAATCTGAAAAAAAAAAAAAAAACAAGTTTCTGAAGAACCTAGGGACAGGACAGGAATAAAGAGGCAGATGTGGAAGTGGACTTGAGGACACAAGGAGGGGAAGGAGTGGGCTGTGACGAGGTGAGAGAGTGGCATGGACATATATACACTACCAAATGTATAATGGATGGCTAGTGGGAAGCAGCTGCATAGCACAGGGAGATCAGCTCGGTGTTTTGTGACCACCTAGAAGGGTGGGATAGCGAGGGTGGAAGGGAGCTGCAAGAGGGAGGGGATATGGGGATATGTGTATACATATGGTTGATTCACTTTGTTATACAGCAGAAGCTAACACATCATTGTAGAGCAATTATACTCCAATAAAAATGTTGGATAATAAAAAATAAGGGCAACAATTGAGGTGGTCACAAAAATCCTTTCCAGCTCCAGAATTCTATTCTACCCTTTATATCGGAAAGACAGCTGCTAAATAAGGACCAGCAGTCATGATGTTAATTGTAACCAAGGAGAGAAAAATAACCATTTAGTAATACTAGACCTATAGAAAAGTATGATAGTTGAGAGAAGAAAATAAAAAATGCTGTTTTCCCTGATTTTTACAGTGTGTTTGCACACTAAAAAAGAAAAAAATGAAGGTAATTTTCAGATTGAAATAAAAATAGTACATATTGCATATATACTATGTGGATGGGCCAGGGAAAATAACAGTTATTTTCAAAGGACAGGTGGATAAAGGAATTTTCAAGTGAGATAAATTTAGCAACGCTAGGGCACATTTATATATCCTCAAAGTCTGAATTTCAGCCCTTCATATACAGGGTTACAGCCCACTTCCCTACTCCATTCATCATTCCCCCTTGCAATGCCTTGGTCATTCACACTATGCTAGGGAAGAAAAAGAGAAGGAAGCCTCCCTGGATGGATCCCAAGTACTGTAGACGCCACAGGAGAGATGCGTGTGTCTATGGCTAATGACCCATTGCTATAATTCTTAAAATATTTAAGGTCCCTGTTCAGCTGATGAGGACCCAGGCATTCTATGGCTCCTGGATGGAAACTCCAAAGCATCTCACTGTCAATCAAATAAACGAATATTTTATCTTAATAACTTCATGCCCTGGCAGCAATACTAACTGTGGGATTATGATCAAGGCATGCCATAGCCTCCATTCCCTCAGCTACGAAATGAAGTTATCCAGGCAGACAATCTTGAAGTTTCCACCAAGCTATTTTATCTCATAATACTAAGTAGATCAATGCAGTGGGTGTGGATTGACTTTCTCCCATGATGTCTCAAGAGATGGAAAGGTAAATGCAGTGTTTGGGGCAGGAAAGGATTAAGTAGACATAAACACACAAATAGAGCAGGAGATAAAGGAAAGACCCTAAGGTTATCAAGGCTTAATATTATACATGTCTTGACAGTCTGCAGCAAACCAGGAGGGGCCTGGAATGGTCCAACTGCAAGTTCCCACAGGTAATGTCCCCTAGCTAAACAAACAGCCCTCCTTATCAAGGAGAGCAGACACAGTACCTGCTTATCCCTGAATAGTGTGCTTCAGTTCCTTGCCAGCCCCTGGAATTATTCAAACAAGCCAATCACATCCTCCCATAGGAACCAGATATCACCCCAACCTCTTATTACTACAAAGGCTATCAACCACATTGCCTTCTTGTTCACTCTGTTCCAAAGTGCAGCCTTCACATGTTCTGTGTGGTAGTCTGTTCTCCTCTGCCAAGCTGTGAGTGTATATGCTTAATAAACTGCTTTTGATCTCATCTGTCCAGTTTCAGGTGCCATGTGTTCGGCCATCCCATAATCTTAGGATGGTAATCCCTCCCTCACCAATAGGTGAAGAGAAGGTAATCAGAACAGACCCATGGGCAAAGTTAAAGCATACAGTTGATTCTGAGTACCCAGAAGGTGGTTTGCTATAGGGTATCCAGGAAGCCAGCAGAGGCCAAGAAGATGCAGAGAAATTTTCCATAGGCAGGTGGAGAACAGCCATGGGTGGTGTTCCCAGAGGCAGTCCTACAAGATCAATATCTATCCTCAGGATGCAGAGTCAGGGCAAGAGGATGGGGTAGGGGGCAGGGCTCCAAGAAGAGCCTGAATCGGTTGGACAAGCGAAAGAAAGGAAGGATTTGGATGAGTTACAAGAACCGAAGCATAGGGTAACAAATATAAAAGAGTCAACAGCACACATGAGATGGACATTTAGTCTCAGGAAAAAAAACAGAACTGTGACTACTCAGATTGAATTATGGGGTAAAATGATTCAACATTCAATTAATGTGTGACATTAGCATCCAGGTCACACAAATCCTGAGTCATCTGAGTACTAGACAAGAGCAATTTATATTCACCTCCCTCTTGATCCTCCCTGCCTTTCAATGTACAAGACAGCCTGGTTTCCAGGGGCTGGAATAGAGGTGATCTGTAGAGGGTGTTTGTGGAGAGCTCAAGGTTTTGTGAACCACAAAATTCAGAATTCTCTACCTAGGATTCCAGAGCCTCAGAGCCGCTTGCCATTCTTCTGCCTTTATCTCATTTAAATCATTGTTGTTCTGAGGATTAACACCAAATTTTTAAGACTGTTATTCACCTATTTTAGAAACTATTATGCGACTTCTATGCATAGATCTGGTTTCATGCCAGGTCTCCATGATTTCAGAATAATTGGAAGTGCCTCATTAAGTTTGTTAGCTAAACCCCAAGGACTGGGGAATTGCATGTTGTCAAGATCACACACTGACTCCATTATCTGATTTTTGAAAGTGGTTTTTATCGGGATTATCTTGGCTCCATAATTGGCTAAATCTCTCCATTCCTTTTCCTTTATTTAAAAACTCTCTCCAGTTCTTAGTCACTGATGAACACCCCATTTCTCGAGCCTTCTCATTTGGAGTCAGGCCTCTTTCACCTGAATGTTACCTTCCCTCAAGACAGAATAGAGAACTTCTGTGCAGTCTTCTGTACTCTTCCACAATTTGTGGAACCAAGGTCCATATCTGAAACATTCATTCAACTAATATTTATTGATGGAACTCCTAACATTTTTTAAACATTGGGTAGAAACTTCAGGGACATAGTGAAAAATAGAGTTTTATTTTAAGGAGTGTAAGCAAGTCTTTTGGATATATCGGGTGGGCCAAAAAGTTCATTTGGGTTTTTGGTACCACCTTATGGAAAAACCCGAGTGAACTTTTTGGCCAATCCAATAAAATGTGACAACAAAATCAGACAAATTCTTTCTTCCTTTTCCTCAAACCTCCTCAGATCTCAGATATAGCATTGTATTTATGGGAACAGCCCAATAATTCAGACCTCTGCTCTCTGTATGTGCCATGATTAAGTCAAGTCTGTGCTCCACTAATCCAACAAAACAGGAAATCATTGTTTCATTTTTCTTTACCTGGAGACTCTGCCCAAGAGCTTCTGCCTGTCTCCAGGCTGGACTGGGTGCTCACCAGACCACCTGCACAGCTGTTCTGCACCTGTCTTCAGACACTCTCTGAGGTTGGGACCTTGCTTCCAGGATCCCAGGTTCACCCCTTGTACCTTCCCCCGCTTTCCAGTATCTTCCTCAAAAAAGGATGCATAAAAGGTAGATTTGGGGCCTCTTGCCTGTCTGAAAATGCCTTTATTCCTTCCTCAACCTTTCACGGAGGGTGTGACTGGGATTAGAATTCTAGTTAGATGACTGTGACCAGGTCACACCATTGTTCTTCATAACTCTGAAGGGATTGTTCCATTAACTTCTAGAGGATCAGGTTGCTGCTAAGAAGACTGATGCAATTCCTATTCCCAGTCCTTTGTTTGGACCTATTTTTTCTCTTTGGTGTTCTACAAATTCACAATGATTTGCCTTGATTTTTCTCTTTCAATTTCTGGTGCTGGCTGCTTGGCAGTTCTTCCCCTCTGGAGACTCATATTCCTTGGTTTGGGGAATTATTCTCACATTTCTTTGCCTATTATTCTCTCTCTATAGAACTTCTAGTAGACACATGTCAAAGCCCCAGCTTTCATATCTTTTCTCTCCAATTGTCAATTTGCTTCTTATTTTACTTCCTAGCAAAGTTCAACTTTCATTTAACTCTATTTTTTTAGCCCCACATATTTTTAATTTCAAAAAGCTCTTTCCTGCTCTCTGATTTCTCTTTTTAGTATAGAATACATTGAAACTTCATATTATCTCTCTGAGGATATTATGAGATTTTTTTGAAGTGTTCTTTTTTCTACACTTTTTTTTTTTTGGTTTTCTCTGTTTACACTTTTTACAATTTTAATTTCAGTTTAAGTGTGTGCTTTTCTTTCTGAGTCTGAAATATTTCTAAGATTATTTCCTGTCATTCATATTTAAAGATAAAATGTTAACACGTTGATTGGACCTGTGTATTGGTGGTCTTGCCAGTTGGTGGTTGGACAATCTGGCAGTGAGAGGCATTTTTATTGGCACCTCCCCTCCCCAAAAGTCACTGCCTGGTGGCCTTTTCTTCTCTCTTGCAGAAGAGACTCATCAGAGTTCCTGCCTGCCATTTGGCATTCCAAGACCAGAGTAAGGAAAGGAGCTGGGATTCCCAATGTTCAATGTGCAGACTCTGGCTTAATTCCCCTCAAGCCCTGTGCCTCTCCTTACCCCAGAGCAGGGTTTCTCAACCTCAGCACTGAGGACATCTGGGGCTAGACAATCCTTTGCTATGGAAGGCCATGCCGTGCATTGCTAGACTGTTTAGCCTCTAGCCACTAGATGCCAGAAGCCTCCTCAAGTTGTGACAACTAAAAATGTCTCTTGATATTGACAAACATCCCCCAGAGGGTGGGGAGCAAAACAGTCCCTGCTTGAGAACACAGGCCTGCAATGTGCCTGAGCTCCCTGAGGTAACAGTTTCTCCAGTCTGTTTTTCCAGCTGTAGACTTCTAGACTTCTATAGAAGCAAGGGTAGGAGTCGTTTCCTGACACTGTGGGGTATAGGAAGGAAAGTGAAGGTTTAAATGCTACACATGGATGGATTTTCCTGTAGTCTTGCCCTGTACTTTATCCTTGCTGTCTGTGGTACCTGAAGCCTCCAATCATGTTGCCTTTCTGGGAATCTGTGGTGTTGCTTGATGACATCTACAGGCATAAGTTACTAACAGCTTTATCTCACTGCTAAATCAGTCTCCACTCCTCCAACCTCTTTACATATTCCAAAAATGTGTGGACACCTCTAGCCCACTCCTGATTTCCCTCCTTCCTCTTCACTGTTGAACTTGATTTTTATGCCTTACACTAGCATTTAAGTGGACTTTTAAAAGGGAGCTGAGGTAAAACAGGTGTTCAAAGCTCCATGCTCATCTAGAAACCTGTACTATTATTTTAAAACTTTAATTCTTTGTTTAGATAAATATATAAGAAATTTCTTCAGTAGTTATTCTAGAGATTATATAGACTAATTATATAGAGTGATATTTACCATCCCTGTCATTTTTGTTCCTAACTCAAATCAACTATCTCATGTTTCCAGGAGATTAGCTTTAATACTTTAAGGAAAATGGAAGAGTTAACAGAATCTCGGGCCTCTTTTTAAAAAATTCTCTTTTGCAACAAGCCTAAAAGCCTCAGCTGAACATGGTAGGAGGATTATGGAGGTGACACTCTAGTCCAATGATGCTTTTTGTGGAAACATGGGTAGACACCTCCTAGTGGACAAACACAATGACTGAGGATGCCAGCAAGTAAAAATAAACCTGAAAGAAGACTGGGTTCAACCACACATTTCATTCCCAGGGGTCCTCAAGCAAGGGCTCCTGCCGAGTCATGTATTTTTATCTTGATAGATTCTACTAGGTGGGAATGGTAATACAACAGTCACATAATTTTCCAAAGTTTTTTCCAAGAATAATTGCCAGAAATATGTATTCAGCTTGTCTGTTTATATGCCTCTGGTCAGATTTAGAAAGCAAGGAAAAGGGAAAAGAAAAGATTGAGTGAGAGTAATTGAAAAAGAAAGAAAAATAAAAGGGAAAGAAATTTAAAAAGAACGAAAAGTGATTCGGACAACAAAGGGGAGATCTGCTATTCTTTGAACCATAAGTACACTTCCTCTATCTAAATGCATCATAGGTATCCCAAATGAGACCTGTCCCGTTTTCAACACTTAATCTATGGATTTTCCAGTAGAAATTTACACTACTGCCTGAACAATACAAGAACAAATCCTGCATTGTAAATCATTCTAGCCATTTAGGGCCATGGACTCAAAAGTAGTTGGCAAACTTAGGTCGTTATGAAGCTGAATTAAAAACAGCTCATTCTTTCTGAACATCTTTACTTTCGGCAGTGCATTTATCAGCAAGCGAAATGACTTGGATAGCACATAGGAACAGATATGTTGTTTTTTAAATAAACTTGAAGACCTTGAATGTTATGAAATCTTAGTTAATTCATCTCAATTCCTTCAGAACTGGTTTAAGCCTCACCTTCTCTGGGAGGCCTACTGTGCCAGCCCTGCCTGACTCCACTGATGAATGCCTGCCCCTGTCTGCTCGAGTACTCTCAAGGGTCCTAGCTTTAAAATGGCAGTCCCTCTCCCACAGGGCCTATTCCCATTGAAATTCTCCATTTCGGTGGGCAGAGTAGAATAAGGCTAAGGACACTCCTATGGCACAAGCAAATTTGTGTCCTTGGCCTAACTAGCACCATATTTAAAACTGGACACATGGTACAACAGAACTGCATTCCTTCCATCTATCTCAGGGTGCAGAAATATTCCTCTTTTAGTGATCTTGGGGTTATTTGTTTTTTGTACTGCAAGTCTTACAAGGATAAAACTTAATCCTAAATCTACTTAAACTTCTTTATTTTAACAGACAAAATTTAAGCCATGTTCTCATGGCTTACATGAAACCTAAAGCAATTTTTTCCAACCTGGTAGCCTTGGAAAGTGTACTGATAGCTCAAAGATCAAGTACCTGTCTGAGTAAAGAAAACTTTCAAGTTTTAACGTAGTTTAAAGAAACTTTAACACAGTTTAAAGAAAACTCCAATTGAAGCTATAGTGAATCTGCTTTTCACTCGTCAGGTAGGTTACTGGCCTAGGTCATGAGAACTACAGAAGACCTGACATTCAGAAGTAACATTCAGTTCAGAAGTAACATTCATAGAAATAAAACTCCCTGTTCAGACATTTAACGTCCCTTTTGAATTCTGCATGGCTCCTATTTTAAATATCACTACAGTGGCTGAAACATTCATCATTTCACTTCTGACCTATGTGGAAAATTAACCTGTATCTTTTCTGCTGGTGGAAAATAACCTGGCTAAAATGTTTCTTTTAAAATGTAAATTTAAAGGTCCAAAATTGTAAATAGATTTTATAACCTTTAAAATTATTTTGATCCTTACCCAAAGATGACCTCAGAGCTTCCTGATGAGCTTGATTAGAGAGACAAGTAAAGAATCTTCCCTGAATTAACATTTTTGTATCTCAAAATGTTAAAAAAAAAAAAAAGGAAATCAGATGTAGAAATCTGTTTGGGTATTCCCATAGTCCAAACAATTCCCATCAAATGCATTAAGACTTGCCAATATCTTCCCATAGCAGAATTTGCCCATCACCTCTTGCAATGGCCTACTCAAGGTCATGTGATCTCACTCCTGCTGACCTCTACACATTATTTCCCACAGCTTTCCCCTCTCTGGCTTCCTGCCACCCTCAAACACACCAGGATTATTTTGTTTGTTTTTTCACCCTAGAATGCTCTCAACTGTATTTTACCATGGCTAACGATTTCTGCTCAAATTACACTAATCTCATATAAGCATTCCTTGAATACCCAATCTGAAAAGAAGTTCCTAACCCCATCCACATAACCAGTCTTTCTCCAGATCTTTCGTCAAGGTTGAGGCCTTTAATCAATTTTGAAAAATTCTCACCTACTCTCTCTTCAGATATTTCTTTTCTCTCTGCTCTTCTCCTCTTTTTCCATAGGTTCTAATTACCTATGATTAGACCAC
This sequence comes from Pseudorca crassidens, assembly GCF_039906515.1. Lineage (NCBI taxonomy): Eukaryota > Metazoa > Chordata > Mammalia > Artiodactyla > Delphinidae > Pseudorca > Pseudorca crassidens. The sequence goes on from NC_090297.1 coordinate 155,769,669, forward strand.
TTTGAAAATGTCCCCATGTTTCAAGTAGCTTTTTTCATTTTTTTTCCTCTTTTTTTCTCTTTATTTTACAGTTTGGATTATTTGTTCACTTTTCACGTGTTCAGGTTTCCTGATCCTTTCCTCTATCTATTAAGTTCATCAAGAAATTTTTTTTATTTTTTATTTTTGTAGTTTTCATTTCTAGCATATTCTTTGGCTCTTTTTTTTATAGTTTCTATCTCTCTGCTGAAATTTCCTGTATGTTTACATATTTTGTCCACTTTTCCACTGATCCTTTAACATACATATCATGGGCTTTTTAAAGTCTGCCTGATAATTCCAGTCCAACCCTTAGTCCACTTTTATTGACTATATCCTCTCTCTTGACTTCGAGCCATATTCCTTACATCTTTGCATACTTCATGTATTTTTACTGTGGTTGAGATATTGTTAGTAAAGTAATATTAGAGACTAAAGTAAATAATAGTACTTCCCAAGAAAGGATACACTCCTACTTCTGTCAGTGCTTAGTTAGGATAATCTGTAGTTGAGATGTGTCTGGGCTAAAGTTTTGCTTTAGTCAGATTTAGTTATGCACTGGCTTCAAAAGTTCAAAGACATGATCAGGACCTTCCCTTCAGCAAGACTGGGCCATTGGCAAGTCTCTAGAAATACTGTTCTTCTTTGGCACTCAGCCACCAAATTTTCAAGCTCTGAGAAATCTCTACCTACTTTTCAGTACATCTTCCAGTTTGTTTTTTTGGTCTCTAGGGAGTTATCTTTCTTCTCCAGTCCCACTTATAGCTTTCTGCACCTCAAGATATCCCTCTTAGCACTAATACCTGACCCCTAGCCTTCAGAAGGCTTTTACAGTACATTCTGTGAAGTCCCTAATTACTCTAGTGAGACAATCTCAGCTTTCCTGTCCCACTCCCAGCCATTAGGGGGCTACTATAGTATACTTGACGATGGTCTAAAATGCATGAGAGAAATTTGTCTTATCTCCTGCCCTATCCCTAGCCTTCAATAGTCTTCCACCTTGTATTTAAGAAAGACCTCTCATATCTCAGGGATAAATTAGTTCAGTAAACTTGTTCTGATGCCACTATTTGGCACTGTACCTCTGCACATTTGGTGAAGGTCCCTGGAAAAGAGTTGGCAGATGGCAGCAGATATGCTGTGTCTGGAGCTCTTTGGAATTCTAATCCTTCATGCCTACTCACATGCAACTGTCAAAAGTTAAGCTGGTTTCTCTTTATCCTTCTGTCTATGGTAGATTTTTCCTCTCCTATTAATCAACCAAGAATGAAAGCAACTATGGGTCTCCCCTCTCACAGAAACAGCTTGTCATTTTCTGAAATTTAGTTAATTTGGCTTTCTCTTCATACTCAGCTCTGATGGATTTGGAAGGTTATAATACTATAGAGTATCAACTTTGACTTGATGTCAAAGTTAGTGTGGGAGTGATAATGTCAAAGTTAGTGTGGGAGTGATAGTCTCTTGTAACTTCCTACATGCATCCAGAAATCTCCTTCATCTTTATATTTTCAGCATCTGGACTGGTGCTGATACTTGGTAGCCACTCAAACTTTTATTGAATGTGTAAAATGAGGAGAGTGGTATTAGACACCAAATTGGTTGTATTAACCAGACACCTAACTGGACAAAGATTAATTAAACTAAACTTCCCCTGAATTTTTTGAAGAGGCAAAGACTACACAAATAACAGAACTATTTAAATAATTTTTAGTAATGATGCCATTCTAAGGCAACTTTGCACCCAGAACTAATATTATTTATTATGATTTTGTAACATGGATATCTGAAGAAATTTTACAGATGAAGAAACATCAATGTAATCTATGCAGATATGATTATGACATTAACTGAGAAGGCTCAAGAAACTCTAATGTATTTAAGTGGAAAATATAGAAATTAAGTTAGAAATTTTTTAATGGATGGTTTGAACTTTTCCAGGTTTAAAATGAATACAATTATATTACTAATAAAACCTCATTACTGCCCATGGAAATGCCCTGTGGTTACATTCAGTATCTCCTCCCAATCTCATGACTGACAATGGAAAATTGCAAGCCTAGGTTTCCCCTGGTTTATATTAAGCTGAGAAATTATACTAAATTATCTGTATCATTGACTTTCTAAATATGTTCTTTCAGATCATATCACAACCAGAGCACTGAGAAGACCTTACCTTATACAGGATGGATTGATTATTCAAGTTAACTCTGGCAAAGTAGATGTGCTCCTATTTTATCTGGATAGCAACTTCATTTTACTGACACAAGTGAGAAGTAAGGGTAAGAACAGTATACTATGAGTGTACTTATGGTATCTGATTACCATAGGCAAGGCAGAGCTGGCTCAGCAGAACAGTTTTTCAGACCTCCCTCACCATAAAGACTGAGTATAGCTGAAAATTCAGCTCTGGGTGAAGAAACAGAATGGATTATTAGAAAGACATTTCAGAAGTGGCCACAGTCATACATTAAAGCCACAGTCCTGGACTGTGCTTTGACCCAGGACAGACAAGACTTTGCTCAGTACCTACTAATTCATATGATGACCCAAGGAAGTTGTCTATTTTTTCAATTTGAGGAAAGGTGATATTCAGTAGGAAGAGTTTATGCAATTAGTTATTTACTTCCTTAAAAACACGTTATAACTAACCCCTAACAGGATACTTGTTTATACATTCTTAGGCTCGGTCACCTTGGGAGTATGCTAGCTTCCTATTTGCAACTTAATTTTTTTTTTTTTTTGTGGTACATGGGCCTCTCACTGTTGCGGCTTCTCCTGTTGCAGAGCACAGGCTCCGGATGCACAGGCTCAGCGGCCATGGTTCACGGGCCCAGCCGCTCCACGGCATGTGGGATCCTCCCGGACTGGGGCACGAACTCGTGTCCCCTGCATCGGCAGGCGGACTCTCAACCACTGCGCCACCAGGGAAGCCCGCAACTTAATTTCTTGAGGATAATTTTTTTAATTTTTATTTTACATTGGAGTATAGTTGATTAACAATGTTGTGTTAGTCTCAGGTGGACAGCAAAGTGATTCAGTTATACATATACATGTATCTATTCTTTTACAAATTCGTTTCCCAATGTAGGTTATTACAGAATGTTGAGCAGAGTTCTCTGTGCCATACAATAGGCCCTTGTTGGTTTTCTATTTTAAATATAGCAGTGCATGCATGTCAATCCCAAACACCCAATCTATCCCTCCCCACCACCCTTACACCCTGGTAACCAGAAGTTCATTCTCTAGGTCTGAGTCTGTTTCTGTTTTGTATATAAGTTCATTTATATCATTTTTTTAGATTCTGCATATAGGCGATATCATATATTTGCCTTTCTTTGTCTGACTTACTTCACTTAGTATGATAATATCCAGGTACATCCATGTTGCTGCAAATGGTATTACTTCATTCTTTTAATGGCTAAGTAATATTCCATTGTATGTGTACCACATCTTCTTTATCCATTCATCTGTCGATGAACATTTAGGTTGCTTCCACGTCTCAACTATCATAAACAGTGCTTCAATGAACATTGGGGTGAAAGTATATTTTCAAACCAAGTTTTTCTCTGGATATATGCCCAGGACTGGGACTGCTGTATCATATGATAGCTCTATTTTTAGTTTTTTAAGGAACCTCCATACCATTCTCCATAGTGGCTGTACCAACTTTCATTGCCACCAACCGTGTAGGTGAGTTCCCTTTCTCCACATCCTCTCCAGCATTTGTTTATAGATTTTTTGACCATGGTCATCCTGCCTGGTGTGAGGTGATATCTCATTGTAGTTTTGATTTGCATTTCTCTAATAATTAGCAATGCTGAACATCTTTTTATGTACCTATTGCCCATCTGTATGTCTTCTTTGGAGAAATGTCAGTTTAGGTCTTCTGCCCATTTTTTGATTGGGTTGTTTGTTTTTAAGGTATTGAGCCACATGAGCTGTTTGTAAACTTTGGAGACTACTTCTTTGTCAGTCACATCATTTGCAAATATTTTCTCCCATTTTCTGGGTTGTCTTTTCATTTTGTTTATGGTTTCCTTTACTGTACAAAAGCTTCTGAGTTTAATTAGGTCTCATTTGTTTACTTTTGTTTTTATTTCCATTACTCTGAGAGACTGATCAGAAAAGATATTGCTGCAATTTATGTCAGTGTTCTATGTTTTCCTCTAAGACTTTTATAGTATCTGATCTTACATTTAGGTCTTTAGTCCATTTTGAGTTTATTTTTGTCTGTGGTATTGAAGAGTGTTCTAATTTCACTTTTTGACATGTAGCTGTCCAGTTTTCCCAGAACCATTTATTGAAGAGACTGTCTTTTCTCCATTGTATAGTCTTGCCTCTTTTGTTGTAGATAAATTGACCATAGGTGAGTGGGTTCATTCCTGGGCTTTCTATCCTGTTTCACTGATCTATATTACTGTTTTTGTGCCAGTACCATATTGTTTTGATTACTGTTGCTTTGTAGTATAGTCTGAAGTCAGGGAGCCTGATTCCTCCAGCTCCACTATTCTTTCTCAAGATTGCCTTGGGACTTCCCTGGCAGTACAGTGGTTAAGACTTCACCTTCCAATGCAGGGGGTGTGGGTTCAATCCCTGGTCAGGAAGTTAATATCCCACATGCCTTGTGGCCAAAAACCAAAACATAAAACAGAAGCAATACTGTAAGAAATTCAATAAAGAGTTTTAAAATGGTCCACATCAAAAAATCTAAAAAAAATTTAAAAAGAAAAAAAAAAGTCCCTTTGGCTACTCAGGTTCTTTTGTGTCTCCATACAAATTGTAAGATTTTTGGTTCTAGTTCTATGAAAAATGCCACTGGTGATTTGATAGGGATTGCATTGAATCTGTAGATTGTCTTCTGTAGTACAGTCAATTTGACAATACTGATTCTGCCAATCCAAGAACATGATATATCTTTCCATCCTTTTGTGTCATCTGTGATTTCTTTCATCAGCATCTTATAGTATTCAGAGTATAGGTGTTTTGTATTCTTAGGTAGGTTTATTCCTAGGTATTTTATTCTTTTTGATGCAGCAGTAAATGAGATTGTTTCTTTAATTTCTCTTTCTAATCTCTTGTTGTTAGTGTATAGAAATGAAACAGACTTCTGTATATTAATTTTGTATCCCACCAATTTACCGAATTCACTGATGAGCTCTAACAGTTTTCCAGTAGCATCTTCAGGATTTTCTATGTATAGTATCATGTTGTCTACAAACAGTGATAGTTTTACTTCTTCCTTTCCAATTTGGACTCTTTTTATTTCTTTTTCTTCTCTGATTGCCATGGCTAGCACTTCCAAAACTATGTTGAATAAAACTGGCGAGAGTAGACATCTTTGTCTTTTTCCTGACCTCAGAGGAAATGCTTTCCGCTTTTCACTGTTAAGAATGATGTTAGCTGTAGGTCTGTCATATGTGGACTTTATTATGTTATGTTCCTTCCATGCCCACTTTCTGGAGGGTTTTTACAATAAATGGTGTTGAATTTTGTCAAAAGCTTTTTCTGCATCTATTGATATGATCATATGGTTTTTATTCTTCAGTTTGTTGATGGGGTGTATCACAGTGATTGATTTGCGGATACTGAAAAATCCTTGCATCCCTGGGATAAAGCCCACTTGATCACTGTTTAAGATCCTTTCAATGTATTGTTGGGCATGGTCTGCTAGTATTTTGTTGAGAATTTTTGCATCTATGTTCATCAGTGATATTGGCCTGTAATTTTCTCTTTTGTGGTATCTTTGTCCGGTTTTGGTATCAGGGTAATGGTGGCCTCATAGAATGAGTTTGGGAGTATTCCTCTGCAATTTTTTGGAATAGTTTCAGAAGGATGGGTGTTAACCCTTCTCTAAATGTTTGATAGAATTTGCCTGTGAAGCCACCTGGTCCTGGACTTTTGTTTGTTGGAAGTTTTTTAATCACACTTTCGATTTCAGTACTTGTGATTGGTCTGTTCATATTTTCCAGTTCTTCCTGGTTCAGTCTTGAGAGATTGTACCTTTGTAAGAATTTGTCCATTTCTTCTAGGTTGTCCATTTTATTGGCATATAGTTGATTGTAGTAGTCTCTTATGATTCTTTGTATTTCTGTGGTGTCCACTGTAACTTCTTTTTCATTTCTAATTTTACTGATTTGAGCCCTCTCCCTTTTTTTCTTTATGAGTCTGGCTAAAGGTTTGTCAATTTTATTTTTTCAAAGAACCAGCTTTTAGTTTCCTTGATCTTTTCTATTGTTTTCTTTGTTTCTATTTCATTTATTTCTGCTCTGATCTTTATGATTCCTTTCCTTCTGCTAATTTTGGGTTTTGTTTGTTCTTCTTTCTCTAGTTGCTTTAGGTGTAAAGTTAGGTCATTTATTTGTGATTTTTTGTTTTCTTGTTTCCTGAGGTAAGATTGTATTGCTATAAAAGTCCTTCTTAGAACTGCTTTTGCTGCATCCCATGGGTTTTGGATCGTTGTGCTCTCATTTTCATTTGTCTCTAAGTATTTCTTGATTTCCTCTTTCATTTCTTCAGTGATCCATTGGTTATTTAGTAGCATATTGTTTAGCCTCCACGTGTTTGTGATGTTTTACAGTTTTTTTTCCTGTAATTGATTTCTAATCTCACAGCATTGTGGTCCAAAAAGATGCTTGATATGATTTTAATTTTCTTAAATTTACTGAGGCTTGATTTGTGGCCCAGCACGAATCCTGGAGAATGTTCCATGTGCACTTGAGGAGAATGTGTATTCTGATGCTTTTGGATGGAATGCTCTATAAATATCAGTTAAGTCCATCTGGTCTAATGGACTGGTCTAATGTGACATTTAAGGCCTGTGTTTCCTTATTGATTTTCTGTCTGGATGATCCATCCATTGATGAAAGTGGGGTGTTATTTCGATTTCTCCCTTTATGACTGTTAGTATTTGCCTTATATATTGAGGTGTTCCTATTTTGGGTCCATATATATTTACAATGTTATATCTTCTTTGATTGATCCCTTGATTATTACGTAGTGTCCTTCTTTGTGTCTTGTAAGAGTCTTTATTTTAAAGTATATCTTGCCTGATTTGAGTATTCCTACTCCAGCTTTCTTCTGATTTCCATTTGCATGGAATACCTTTTTCCATCCCCTCACTTTCAGTCTATATGTGTCCCTAGGTCTGAAGTTGGGTCTCTTGTAGACAGTGTATATTCAGGTTTTGTTTTTGTATCCATTCAGCCAGCCTGTGTCTTTTGGTTGGATCATTTAATCCATTTATGTTTAAGGTAATTATTGATATAGTATGTTCTTATTACCATTTTGTTAATTGTTTTGGATTTGTTTTTGTAGGTCTTTTTTCTTCCCTTTGTCTTTTGTTCTCTTCTCTTATGATTTGATGACTAAGTTTAGTGTTGTGTTTTGATTCCTTTTTCTTTTGTGTGTGTGTACCCATTGTAGATTTTCAGTTTGCAGTTACCATGAGGTTTTGATATAGCAGTCTATATACAAACAAGATTGTTTTAAGTTACTGGTCTTTTAATTAAAAATGCATTTCCAATATCCTGCCTTGTGTTCTCCCCTTCTCACAATTGCTGGTTTTGATATCATATTTGTGTGTGGATGATTTCGTACCTTTACTGTGTGTTTACCTTTACTGGTGATCTTGCTTCTAGCTGTGGCCTTTTCTTTTCCACTTAGAGAAGTTCCTTTAGCATTTGCTGCAAAGATAGTCTGATAGTGCCAAATTCTCTTAGCTTTTGCTTGCCTGTAAAGCTTTTGATTTCTCTGTCAAATCTGAATTAGAGCCTTGCTGGGTAGAGTATTCTTGGATGTAGATTCTTCCCTTTCATCACCTTAAATATATTGTGCCACTCCCTTCAGGCCTGCACAGTTTCTGCTGAGAAATCAGCTGATAACCTTATGGGAGTTCTCTTATATGCTATTGTTGCTTTTCCCTTCTTTTTAATATTATTTCTTTGTTTTTAATTTTTATCTATTTGATTTCTATGTGTCTCAGCATTTTCCTCCTTGGGTTTATCCTGCCTGGGACTCTCTGTGCTTCCTGGGCTTGGGTGACTGGTTCCTTTCTAATGTAAGGGAAGTTTTCAGCTATTATCTCTTCATGTATTTTCTCAGGACCTTTCTCTCTCTTTTCTCCTTCTGGGACCCTTATAATACGAATGTTGGTGCATTTAATGTTGTCCCAGAGGTCTCTTAGACTGTCTTCATTTCTTTTCATTCTTTTTTTTTATTCTGTTCTGCTGCAGTGATTACCATCATTCTGTCTTCCAGATAACTTATCCATTCTTTTGCCTCAGTTATTCTACTATTGATTCCTTCTAGTGTATTTTTCACTTTAGATATTGTACTGTTCATCTCTGTTTGTTTATTCTTTAGTTCTTCTAGGTCTTTGCTAAACATTTCTTGCATCTTCTTGATCATTACCTCCATTCTTATTCCAACATCCTGGATCATCTTCACTATCATTATTCTGAATTCCTTTTCCAGAAGGTTGCCTATCTCCACTTCACATAGTTGTTCTGGGCTTTTATCTTGTTCCTTCTTCTGCGACATATTCTGCCATTTCATTTTGTCCAACTTTCTGTGATTGTGGTTTCCATTCCACAGGCTGCAGGACTGTAGTTCTTCTTGCTTTTTCTGTCTACCCTCTGGTGGATGAAGGCTATCTAAGAGGCTTATGCTGGCTTCCTGATGGGTGGGATTGGTGGTGGGTGGAGCTGGGTCTTGTTCCTCTGGTGGGCAGGGCCATGTTCAGGAAGGTTGTGCTTTTCTGCTGACCAGTGGGGCTGTGTTCCCACCCTGTTGGCTGTTTGGCCTGAGGCTTCCCAGCACTGAAGCCTATAGGCTGTTGGGTGGGGCTAATGTCGGCCTCCAGGAGGGCTCACGCTAATGAGTACTCCCAGAATTCTGCTGCCAGTGTCTTTGTCCCCGCATGGGTCACAACCACCCCCACCTCTGCAGGAGACCCTTCAATACCAGCACGTAGGTCTGGACCAGTCTCTTATAGGGTCACTGCTCTTTTCCCCTGGGTCTTGGTGCACATGGGTCCTTGTGCATGGCCTCCAAGGGTGGAGTTTCTGTTTCCCCCAGTCCTGTGTAATTCCTGTGATCAAACCCCACTGGCATTCAAAGCCAGATTCTTTGGTGGCTCTTCCTCCCTTTGCCAGACCCCCAGGCTGGGAATCCTGACGTGGGGCTCAAAACTTTCACTCCAGTGGGAGAACTTCTGTGGTATAACTGTCTTCCAGTTTATAGGTTGCCTACCTGGTAGGTATGGGATTTGATTTTATCATGATTGCGCCCCTCCTGCCATCTTGTTGTGGCTTCTTCTTTGTCTTTGGATGCAGGGTATCTTTTTTGGCAGGTTCCAGTGTTTTCTTTGTCAGTGGTTGTTCAGCACTTAGTTGTGATTTTGTTGTTCTCGTAAGATGGAGTGCACTTCCTATTCCGCCATCTTGAGCTTTGTGTTTCCCTATTTGCATCTTACAGTAGCTTAAGGCATTGTCTTGATTCTTTAAAACCCTCTGTGGTAGGAAATGTTAGCCAACATTGAGAGCATCTTTCTCTCCCTTGTAGCAATTAAGATCAGCTGGTAGATTTTTATTAATGGCCCAGATAGAAAAACAGAGTTAAGAGTAGGCAGGGTATTCATCTATAAAAGCTTTCCAGGGACCTCCTTCTCCCAGGGATCTCAAAGAGCCCTACATGAGGACAAAAGGGAAAGAATCAAGCTTGTATGCTTTAAACTAGCCAGGGCCCAAGCACTGCCATTCCAGATAGCATTTCAGCTACTTTTCACTCAATTACTTTTCACCCAGCTCTTTTCACTCAGTTCTGTCAGTTGAATATACATTTCTCAAAAAGTTACAGTAGGAAACAAAATCAAATCAGTAAAAGAAAAACCTATTTGTTTAGTAGGGGTAGCAACAACTCAAATGGAGACTTAATCATTTGAAGCTTTTTATGAATCTAGATAGGTGCCTTATACAGGCTTGTGTGGGTTAAATCATGACCAAAATGAGACATGCTAATGGCTGAGAAATATTGATGTGGTTGTATGTGAGATATGGAGATAATCCAATTATTTTATCACCTTCCCCTATTTAAAGCCTTTGTCTGTCATAACTCTTGTGTCAGTAGTGGGAACCACAGGGGTTACAGTGAGATTTGTCCTACAGAACTTGGAAATGAAGTAGGTGACTTTAAGATCAGCTCAGAATGGATCAGAGCACAGAATACTCTAGGGACTTCAAAAATATTCTATAAACAGTTTAGACTAAACACAGTTAACTTGGGGCAACTCTTGCCATTAGTACATTTAGCTCTTGATAAAGCCTGAAAGGTAATACGATTCTACTGACAGGTCAAAAAGGAAAAATACAGTTCTTAAAGCAGAGTAAAAAATGGCTTCAAAGTGCTAATTTTATTTCTAATTCTCAATTCCATGTTTCATTTGGATAAATGGGTTTAAGGAGCAATGCTGACAATCTGGTAATACTTTCATATTCAAGCAACAATATGAATCATCTTAAGGATCCTATTTTGTTGCTTCATTTTAGCTTAGTGAATGTCCAGACAATCAGTGTTTGTTGAGCATCTTCTCTGATAAAAGTGTTCTGAAGAAAAACAAAGGAATTGTAATGGTCCATTTCTCCCAAGGGAATCACAATGTGCTATCTGACCTATGAATATCTGCACCTTAAAATGGAAATCAATGAATAAAACGGAAAGGTGACTCTAATGGTCAATTTTCAGGCGCTAGTAGAGAAGATATTTTGAATAAACAAGTCCATTTCTTTTTGTTTCAGTTCTTTATCTTAATAGCATGTGCACAGAGGAAGAAAAAAGGGACAGAGAAAGGTATCCCTCTTACCTCTGCTCAATGACAATCTCTATTATCAGTTTTTAAAAATATACCTTAAAATAATATAGAGTAGCATGTCACTGGGTTTTCTGCTTAAAATATACCTTGGAAATCATTCCAAATATTATTATTAGAGATGCTATATTCTTTTAATGGCTATATAATCTTCCATTGTATGCATATACTATAATTTAATATTATAATTCATTTAAATTGTTCTCTAATGATTGACATTTACAGATTGCTTTGATTCTTTTGCTGTTAAAAACACTGCTTCAATTTGTGGGGGGTGTACAGAAGAGTGCAGGGCCTTGCTCCAATTTCCTCTATTTCTGCTCTAGATAATTTTGTGGAAAAGTCTGGGCTCAGTTTTTTCATCTTATTATACCCCAATTATTTTTACAATTCTGAGGTCTAGTAAAGTTACTAGAATATATATCTATTTTGATTATTATGTGTCAACACTTCTTGGCCCTTGAATCCTGGTCTCAAGGCTTCTTTGGTTATGAAAAGTTTTCTTAAATTGAATCTTTAGATTTTTTTCCATTTCATTAATTGATTCTTTTCTTCAGGAATAGTAAATATATGTATGTTGATTCACTTTCTCTTCCATATTTATCATTTTTTAAAATCATTTTACCCTTTGCTCATGTCATCATTTTGTTTGCTTTCCTCAATGCTGTCACACTCATATTTGTAACCATAGTTTTCAAATGACATTATTAATGTATGACTGACATACAAAAGTTGTACACATTTAAGTATTCAACTCATGAGTCTGGAGATAAGTATACACTCATGGAACCATCACCACAATCTATGCCATAAACATTCATCACCTCCAAAAGTCTTTTACTGCCCTCTCTATTTATTATTTTTTATGATAAAAAACACTTAAGATCTACCCTCTTAATAAAATTTGAAGTATACAATAGAGTATTGTTAACTATAGATACAATGCTGTAAAGTGGATCTCCAGGACTTATTCATCTTGTATAATGAGAATTTGCATCCTTTGCCTAATACCTCCCCATTTCGCCTGCTTTATTTTCAATAATCTCTAATTTTCTTTGTGTTGCTTCCAAGCAGGACTTCATATTTGATGAATTTTTTTTCTTTCACGTTATTTCTTGACCTCAAGCAGCTCATGTTTCACATTCTTCTGTTGCCTCACCACATCTTCCATGACCTCATATGCATGGTTGAAATGTTTATTCTATGGAACTTATTGCTTTAATTTTTAAAAAACACAAATATTCTGTTCAGAGAACAGTTTTAGAGTGCACATTCTCCATCTGCCATTTGTATTTGTTTTTTCTAATCTTTTCTACATTACTTTTGTACAAAATTTATTCTTGGCTCTTCTCCTTACCCACCCCCCTTATTAATTTATCACTTGTTTTCGAAAAATGTGAGCTCTTCCTGGAGCAGGTATGTACAAGTTGTTGGAGAGGTTCTCTCTGACACAGGGTGGGTGAGGGTTCTTTAGTAGCTGTAGGCTGCCCAGTGCAGACCCTCCATTGCTGCCCGCAGCTCACAACTATAGCACGTCAGTGTCATTTCTCATTCACCCACAACTACTCATCCTTCCCTTACCAGCCCATGCACCTTGTTATCACCGTTCTCAACAGTGGATGGTTGTCTTGCCCCTCAGGTTGTTCCACCCACTTTGAAGACTTGTACTCTGTTGGCTTTGTCTATAAACTGTCACTTTGAGCATGCTGACTCAATGTCTCTGCACACTTCTCCTTGACCTCTAGTGTACTTGTCTACCCTTCCTCATACATTGTGGTTTAGGGTAGCAGATGTTTTCTAAATCCATTGAAAATGGATTGTATGTTTCCTGTTTCCATTATCCATTCTCATTTTCAGAGAGAAAGTGGGAGAAGCACTCTCTTCACTCCACCACAAAAGGACCACATACCAACAGCTATTCACATGGGGGCCTCCATCAACATACACATCTTCCCCATAGTGGGACACAATCAGTACATGCTCTGGTTGGTTCCTTCCCCAATGAAGACCACAAGAAATCATGGGCAACGTGGAAGGCAGCAATATCCCAGAACTTCTTTATAACATAGCTGAACAAAGAAATACACTGGAGTACATGGAAGATAATTAGGACAAAGATGTTACTTCCTTCAGTACCCAGTACCCAAGAAAGCTCAAGAGAGCTCCATTTAGGACTCAAGAGGAAAGACAGAGTCCAGTTACTGTGCAGAATGGGTGTTGGTACCTACTGATTTTCTTATTATTTCTACATTTGTTCTTTGAGGGAAGGTAAAAGCTAAATGTATTATGTGTAGACACACTCAGTGCTGAAGTTATATGAAAAAAATGGTCTTTTATCAAAGATAATAACAGCATTTAGTGCTAATTTATTCATTTACTGAGTCAAATGCTCATTTACTGAACAATTAGCTATGTACCACACACTTACGTCTTAGCTATTTTTGGTATTACAAATTTATTTCGAGATAACTGCAGATTGACATGCAGTTGCAGGAAATAGTACAGAGAGACCACTTGAAACCTTTAGTCAATATCTGCCAATGGTAACATCTTGCAAAAATATAGTACAGTATCATAACCAGGATATTGATATCAGTAAAAAACACAGACCCTGTCCATTACCACAGGAATCTCTCATATTGCCTGCCACACCCACATCCCTCTACTCCACCCCCTCCGTTACTCCTGGCAACCACTAATCAGTTATTTATTTCTATACTTTGTCATTTCAGGAATATTATATAAATGGAATTATACCACATGTAAACTTTGGGGATTGGCTTTCTTCACTCATTATAATTTTCTAGAGATTCATCCAGGTTATTGCACGTTATCAATAGTTTGTCCCTCTTTTATTGCTGGGTAGTTTTCTACAGTATATGTCACAGTTGACCCATTCACCTGTTGAAAGATTTCTAGGTTGTTTCCAGTTTGGGGTTTGTTGATTCATATGCTGAGGTCCTAACCCCCAGTATCTCAGAATATGATCTTATTTAGAAACAGGGTTCTTGCAGATAAATAATAAGATGATGTCATACTGGAGTAGGGTGGGCCCCCTAATCCATGTGACTTATGTCAGCATTAAAAGAGGAAATTTGTACCCAGGCATAAACACAGGGAGAACTCTGTGTGAACGTGAAGGCAGAGATCAGACCAAGGAACACCAGTGACTGCCAGAAAACCACCAGAAGATAGGAGAGAGGCTTAGAACAGATTCTCCCTCAGAGCCCTTAGAAAGACCCAATGCTGACTATACCTTGATCTCAGATGTCTAGTCTCCAGAAATGTGAGACAACAATTATCTGTTGTTTAAGCCACCAAAGTTTCAGTGCTTTGTTATGACAGCCCTAGCAAATGAAGTCAGGGCTACTATCAATAAAACTGCTGCAATCATTCATATACAGGTTTTTGTGTGAATATAAATCTTCAATTATCTGGGATAAAAATGTCCAGGATTGCAAACTCTGGGAAAATAGAATAGTAGTTGCAGGTTTACTTTTTTAAGAAACTGCCAAATTATTTTCCAGAGTGCCTACTGCACTTTACACTCCCACCAGCAATGCATGAGTGATCCAGTTTCTTTGAATTTCCCCAGTTTTTGCTGTTGTCACTATTTTCTTATTTTAGCCATTCTGATAGCTGTGTAGTTATTTCTTATTGTTGGTTTTAAATTTCATTTCCATTATAGGTAATGATGTTGAACATATTTTTACATACTTATTTGTCATCTGTCCTCTTTTGTGAAATGTCTCTTCGTTTCTTTTGCCATTTTTTAATTGGATTGTTTGGTTTTTTACAGATGGGTCATGAGAGCTCTTTATACATGCTCAATATTAGCCCTTTGTCAAATACATGGTTTGCAAATATTCTTTTCCAGTCTATAGCTTGTCTTTTCATCCTCTTAACAGGGTATTTCAGAGAGCAAAAGTTTTTAATTGTGATGATGTCCACTTTATTGATTTTTTTCCTTTTATGGATTATGCTTTTAGTATCATATATTCAAACTCTTTCCCTAACTCTTCATTTCAAAGGTTTTCTCCTATGTTTTTCATCAAAGCTTTATCAGTTTGACTTTATATTTAAGTCCATAATCTAGTTTCAGTTAATTTTAGTATAAAATGTGAAACATAAGAGGTTGAGGTTCATTTTTCCCCATGAGTGTCCAATTATCCCATTACCTTTTGTTGAAAATGCTACCTTTCCTCCTTCAAACTGTGCAACTTTGCCAAAAATCAGTTGGTCATATTTGTGTGGATCTGTTTCTGGTTACTCTATTCTGTTCTATTAATCTATGTATATGTCCCTCTTACCAATACCACACAGTCTTGATTACTGTAGCTATATAATAAGTTTTGAAAATTGAAAAGACTGATTCTTCCAACTTTATTCTTCTTTTCCGAGTTTGTTTTACCTAATCTAGTTCTTCTGCTTTTCATTATACATTTTAGAGTATTCTTGCCTATATTTACAAAAAAATCTTGCTGGAATTTTGATAGGTATTATGTTAGACCTATATATCAATTTGGGGAGAACTGACATTATTAATATTTTGAGTTTTCTAATCCATGAACATGGTATGTCTCTCCATTTATTTAAATCTTCGATTTATTAGATCAGCACTGCACAGTTTTCAGCATATGTATTGTTTCACAAGGTTTACACATAATATTTCAATTTTATCTTTAGCAATTGTAAATGGTATTATATTTTTAATTTTGGTGCCAAAATTTTCATTGCTATGATATAGAAATACAATTGATTTTAAGATCAATTGTATCTTATGTATCCAATTGTATCTTACGTATCATACGTATCCTATGATCTTACTGAACTCAATAGTTCTAGGAGTTTTTTCATAGATTCCTTGGAATTTTCTACATAGTCAGTCATGTCATCTGCAAAGAGAGACCTCTTCCTTTCTAATCTGAATGTCCTTTCCTTTTCATGAGTTACTGTACTGGCTAAAACTTTAAGCACTGTGTTGAATGAGAGTGGAGAGGGTAAATATCCCCACATTGTTCACAGTTTTAGGGAGAAAGCACTCAGTTTTTCACCATTAAGAATAACACTGGCTGTAGGTTTTTTGTAGATGTTCTTAAATTGAAGAAGTTCTCTTCTATTCCTAGGTTTCCAAGAGTTTTTACCATAAAAGGCTGTTGGATTTTGTCAAATGGTTTTTCTGCACTGATTGATACGATCATGAGAATTTTCTTCTTTAGACTTCTAATACGGAGATTTATGATTGATTTTCAACTACTATATCAGTCTTGGATCACTGAAATCAACTCCAGGTAGGCATAGTGTATAATTCTTTTTATCCTACTGAATTCTACTTGTGATTGTTTTGTTAAGAATTTTTGCACTATATTAATGAGATACTGATGTGAGCTTTTCTCTTTTTGTACACTCTTTGTTTGGTTATGGTATAAGGGTAATATGAGGCTCCTAAAATGACTGGGGAAGTGTTGTCTCCTACTCTATTTTCTGGAAGGAATTGTGTAGAATTGGTATCAACTCTTTAAACATTTGTTATAGGGCTATTCAAATTATCAAGTTTATATTGAGTAGACTGTAGTAATTTGTGTTTTTGAAAAAGTGGTCCTTTCATCTAAGTTATCGAATTTATGTGTGTAGAGTATTTCCTTATTATCCTTATTATCTGCAGTCTATAGTGATAGCTCCTGCTACATTCTTGAGATTGGTAATATATGTCTTCTTTCTTTTTTTGTTTGCTGGTCTTGCCAGAGGTTTGCTACTTTATTTGATCTTTTCAAAGAACCAGCCTGTTGCTTCATTGCTTTCTCTATTTTTTAATTTTCAATTTCATTTCTATATGTTCTTATCTTTATTACTTCCTTATTTCTTCCTGCTTTGCTCCTCTTATTGATTTGATGCTTTTCTTATTTTCTAATATATGTTTTTAATGCTCTAAATTTCTCAGTTCTACTTAACTAGGCCCCACAAATTTTGATATATTCTATTTTCATTTTCATTCAGTTCAATATTTTTAAACTATTTCCTGCTTGTCTTCCCCTTTGACTCACGATTTATTTGGAAATGTGTTGTTTAGTGGCAAGCGTTTGGAGATTTTCCTGTTACCTTTCTGTTATTAATTTCTAATTTGTTTCCTCTGTGGTCAAAGAACATATTATTTATGTGTTCGATTCTTTTAAGTTTACTGAGGTGAGTTTTATGTCCCAGGATGTGGTCTATCTGGCATGTGTTCCATAACCATTTGGGGGATATATATATATATATCTATCTTACTTCTAGAGTGTTCTTTAAATATTGATTAGATCCTGGTGGTTGAAGATGTTGCTGAGTTCTTCTATATCCTTGCTGTCTTTCTGGCCAGTTGTTCTAATCTATTTTTGAGAGAGGAGTGCTGAAGTCTCCAGCTAAACTGTCGATCTGTCTACTTCTTTCAATTCTATGAGCTGTGCTTCAAATATTTTGCAACTATTTTTTGATGTATACACATTTCAGACTTCTATGTCTTTTTGCTGGATTGACATTTTTAGCATTATATAATGTCCTTCTTTGTTTCTAGTAATTTTTTTGACCTTGAAGCCTAATTTATGTGATATTAATATAGTCACTCATTGTTTCCTTTAATTAGTATTTGTATAAATTTATTTTTCTTTCACTTTCTGTTAATTATTATGTTTGAAGTCAGTTCCTTATAGACAGCATATAGCTCAGTCATGTTTTTAAATCCACTCTGCCAAGCTCTCTAATTTTATTGGTGTACTACGCCATTTATTTTTAATGTAATGATTGATATGTTAGGTCTTAAGTCTGCCTTTGTAATTTTTTCTATTCCCTCTGTTTTTCATGTTTTCTTTTTCCTGCCTTCCTGTGGATTATTTGAACATTTTATAGACTTTCATTTTGATATCTTTTTAAGTGAATATCCATGCATAACTTTTTTATTTGTTGCTTTAAGGTTTTACATTATAGATACGTAACTTATCAAAATCTACTTGGGTGGTTGTTGACACTTGCGTGTCATTATTTTACCAATTGAGTGATATATAGAAAACTTAACTCCCTTTATGTACCTTTACCCTCTCTTCTTTATAATATAATTGCCTTAAATACTTCATTCACATACATTTAAAGTCACATCAGACAGTGTTGTAGTTTTCCCTTCAACTGCCAAACATAATGTAGAAAGCTCAAAAGGAGAAGAAAAAACTACATATTTACCCATACTTTCACTTACCATGTTCTTTGTTCGTTCCTGATGTTCTAAGATTCCTTCTTTTATAATTTATTTTCTGTTTAGAGATCTTCCTTTAGCCATTCTTTTAGGGTAGGTCTGCTGGCAATAAATTCTGTTTTCCTTCAACTGAGAATGACTTGACTTCCCCTTCATTCCTGAAGGATATTTTTGCTGGATAGTGGGTTCTGGGTTGAAAATTATTTTCTTTCAGCACTTGAAAAATAATATGTCACTTCCTTCTAGCTTCCAATGTTTCTGATGAAAATTTTATTTTATTTTTTTTGCCCCATAGATTAAAATGACATTTTTTCTGGCAGCTTTTAAGATTTTTTTATTTTAGTTTAATTTGCAGAAGTTTAATTATGGTGTGTCCTTGCATGAATTTCTTTGGGTTTATTCTGGGTGTTCATTCATTCACAGTTTCTTGAATCTATAGGTGTATATCTTTTGCCAAATTTGGGAAGTTCTCATCTAGTATTTCTTTGATCACCTTTTCAGCCCACCCTCGTTCTCCTCTCCTTTCAGAACTTTGATGACCCACATATTAAATCTTTTGGTATAATTCTACAGGTCCTGAGTCTGTTCATTCTGTTTCAGTCTATTTTCTGTTTTTCAGATTGTGTCATTTCTGTTGTTCTATCTTCCAGTTCATTGACTCTTTCATCTATCACCTGCATTCTGCTGTTGAGCCCATTCACTGAGCTTTCTATTTTAGTTATTACATTATTCAGTTCTAAATTTTCCAGTTAGTTTTTTTCTTTAATATCTTCGATTTCTCTGCTGAGGCTTTTCATTTTTTCATTTGTTTCAAGTGTGCTCATATTGCTCACGGAAGTATTCTTATCATTCTTATGGCTGCTTTAAAATCTTTGTCAGATAATTCTAACATTTCTGTCATCTTGATGATGGTAGCTATTGATTTTTTTCTTTTTGTTTAGTTTGGGATCTTCCTGGTCCTCAGTATGGTTCGTGATTTTCAACTGAAACACAGCATTTTTGTCACATGTTAGGAGACTCTGGATCTTATGTTCTCTGACACTGCTCTGGCAGGGTATTGGGGAGGGTGCTACCTCATTATTGCCAGATGAAGTTCAGTTTTGTCACTTGGCTTCCACTGACACCTGGGAGTGGAGGGCGCTCCCTGTCACTCTTTGTCATGGGTGGTATTTCTAGCTCTGACACCACAATGAGGATATTCTCATTACCCCTGGGTAATGGTGAAAGTCCTGACTCTCCATTAAGCCTCCTCTGACACCACCTCAGAGGAAAAGAGAGGGTTTACCTCGTTACTGTCCAGGCTACCCATATTGTTTCCACTGACCATGGTGTGGGATGGGGGAGACAGTCTTGATACTAACAACAAGGAATGAAAGTCCCAACCCCTACTTGATCTTCTCTGGCACCACCGTGATGAAGGTGTTGGGTACCTCATTACAGCTTTGTGAGAGAAAATGTCTAGTCTCCCCACCAAGCCTTTGCTGGTATGGGTGGTGGTGGGGCCACAGTTTTTTCTGTGGTGTTTGGCTAGAGTGGAGCTGTTATTACCTAAAAGTATCTGTCTTTCTGAGTTGCCCTTTTCCTGGTCCCTCAACTAGAGAGATCAGGTTTTTGTGGCGTTTTTTTCTCGTCTGTGCCCATTGGAATTTCTGGGTTGCTGCCTTCTTCTACTCCAAGTCTGGGATATGAAGCAAAAAGATTACCCAGAGAACTCATTAGCAGTATCATTCCTCATGTTCCAAAGTCCCTAGCTAGTCTAACTTCTTATCTCCTCCTTTCATAGTCTTCTTACATTTGTTTGTATATAGTGTCCAGGACTTTTCATTGTACTTAGAGGATCTAGTAGGGAAAGGTATGTCTACTTCACCTTCTTGGAGACAGAAGTCTGTCCTAGGTATTTTACATCTAATCTTCATAATATCCTCTAAAGTAAAGTTATTATCATCTCCATTTTACACACAAAGAAACTGATTCAAAAAGATATTAAGTAGCCTGTCTAAGGTCACACAGCTAAAAGTGGCAGAGCCAGGTTTCACACCCAAGAAGTGTGTCTCCAGAGTCAGTGCTTTCAAACAGTGTACTAAAACTCCTCTCAGGTAATAAATTTTCTTACCAATAAGGAAGCTCCTTATTGGTCTTGATTGACCTCTTCCTGCCGGGCTGGACTCCTGACTATTTCACAGTAGCTAGGAGTGCCCTCTGTGGAATGTGGTCCTCAAGGTTACAGCCCCAACCTTTCCCCAGCCCTCACCCACAAACATACACCAAATCTAAAAGGTTCAAGTCTCTTAGAATAAAGATTATCAATCATATTCCTTATTTTTGAAACTCTATCATAAGAGTTAATAATAACCTGAAAATGATAATTGTAAATGTAATCATAATCCTTTTGTTTATTGATCATATCCTTTTGAATTCAAAACTTTTTGTTTTCTACCAACTTTTTATTGCATTATCTTCAAGGAAATCATTCTTTCCAAGTCCCTTTTTGAGGTCACTTCCATTCTCTCTACCTTCATCTCCAGTCATACCCATTCCATCCCAGAAAACCTCAACAATTCTATTACCTTCTCCCATACCTAAGGTCATGGCAGTGCTGAGACAGAAAGAGCCTTAGGGATCTTTTCATAGGTGATAAGGCAATGAAGTGACTTGGACAATGTTATGCTACTTCTTAGTGGTAAAACTAAGATCAGAATACAGATTCTCCATTCAGTCCAGTTTGTTTTACACTGACTCCCTTCATCAGCTCTAATACAGGAGAATGAAATTGTTTCCTAGTATTTTATATATGATGCTTCCTTTCCTTCCATCCAAATCTAATTCCGAAACACCATCAGGAAGAATTCCCACTGTAATTTTAAAAGGGGGGATGAAGAGACGATGGTATTATCCTATTAGCAAGTCTGAATATACAGACTATCTGCTGGTTCAATCGAATAGAGAGTATATCAAACCTGCCTCACCAGGAATCAGTCTGATTCAACCTCTGAGTTTCTTCCCCTTCTCTCCATCTAGTCCAAACAGAGATCCTTCTATCAGGTCTTTTCAGCTTCCTGAATAAAAGCCAGCCCCCTGCGGCTTGCTGCTACCAGCCTGACTATTGCTATCTTCCAGAAGTCTCTAGTTATGCCACATTGTTCAAGAAAGAGTAATATCATTAAAGTGACTTCACAGTCCCATAAACATGCCACTTGAAGCCCTCTTCTTCTGTTTGGTAACCTATACACCACCCACCACAATTGACAAATGGCATCTAGATTTCAGTGCTTAATTCCTGCAAAGACTCCAACCATTGGAGAGCCTTCAAAATATAGATCCCTGTATGTCATGATAAAATAACCTGACCTTAAAGCTCAAAATACATCTGACTACAGTATTTTTTTAAAGCCACTGGACGGTGACACACACGGTTGACATCACTAAATTATTCTAAACAAAATTATTCTGATCAATGCTAAGAGAAGTCATGATGTGTCCAGGGACTTATCACAAAAGGAGTGGTTTCCGCCCATTAACATAAAGATTACAGTGAAGACAGAACCCTTTCTCTCTGGGCACAAAGGATACATGGCAATGAGGTCATTAGTACAGTGTATGACCTGTAAGTCGCTGGCTCTAGTTTCTCCGATTCTATTTTTCTGTAATACAGAAGTGTTCTGCATCATATAATGATCTTAGGCAAAGGAAGATTCTTCTGGTTCTCCTCATTTCTATAGATACCTATAAACATCTACTATACATATGACAGATGAACTTCTCCCATATAAACATCACATGCATTGCCAGAAATCAGGTTTCTGCCCTGTTCTAAAGGAAGTAACAGTCAGGCTTGGACATCTGTGGTGGCCAGATTTTCTGATCGAAAAAAAAATCAAGATACATGACATAGGACAAGTCATTTGAAAGTCGAACTCTTCTAGAAAACTAGGGGCACCTCGTTGCAGATCAATTAACATTTTACTTGATGTAGAAACTTATGAGAAATAATGAAAATTTCCACAGCACAGAAACTGTGAAGTTTTGGCAACGAGAAAAAATGAACATCAACAGATCATACAATTTATGTGACCAAGCACCTGATATTTTATTACCCGTGAAGTTTTCACACATGTGAAAACTGGGCTAAGAGAGGTAAAGCAACATGCTTGAGATCACATGGCTAGAGATGAGAAGATTCAGGATTTGAGTCCAGGTTTGTTCTGCTCCAAAGCTCCTGTTCTCGTTCATGTATCTAGTTCAGGCTTCATCTCTGAGCAGGTGAGGAGACCAGCATGCCAGTTACTTGTCCTCTGAGAAGGCTTTTCAGGAAGCCTTACGAAGTGTACAGTGGATCCTCCTTCCAGCTCCATTTGAATCTGTTATGAATGTGCTGAAGTGCCTGTGGGGCAGTGATGTAAAGGAAGGGAAACTTCTCTCTGATCTGTAGACTCCTCAGATGGGAAACTGCATTGCTGCAGACATCAAGGTTATCTGCCATCAAGAGGAGTAAGATAAGTAAAAAGGCCTACTTCCATTTTCAAACTGAGGGCTCCTGACAATTACAATATCCTGTAAAGGAATAAATCCATTTCTGGAAAGTCCTGAAAATTCTCTTCATGGCACCCTCCCCAAAGCCTCTCTCAAGAAATTGAGGACCTGCAGGATAGGATTCCTCCCCAACCTCTGGAACTCAGGTTCCACGTCTGATTGGTGGTTCTGGCCCCTGTAGCCTCTCCATCCTAACCTCTAGCTACTCAGCAGGAAATACGCCTTTCTGGAGCACAATTACCACTACCACAAGGATGCCTTCCAGTGACTGCACTGTTCTGATATTAGACGCCAGCCAAAACCAAAGCAACCTGCCTGCTTTAGTAACTGTATAAATCCACTCAACTTCTGCAAATGCCCAGACCATTCTTTGTTGTTGTTTTTGTTGTATAAGGCTTAATATGCAAGGCAAGTAATGACACCAATTCTTCCCTCAGTAAGGGGTGCTGGTCTCAGAGCAGCCCCATATCCAAGACAATGCAAGTCAAACTTTCCATGAGATTCTAAGCACATAAGCCCTTCATGGTCTAGCTCCTGCCCCTCTGTCAGCCTCAGCATCTAAGTCTCCTTCTCCAGTCAATTCAAACTAATTGCAGGTCCCTAAATACATCATCCTTTCCTTAACTCTGCAGTATTCTTTGCATAAATTTTTTCCTCTTTCTGCCCTGTGGACCTTCTTCATCTAGTAAATGTCCACTCATACTTCAAAATTTAGTCCCATTGTCTAGTTGTCAGGAAATACTCCCTGATTTACAAGCTTGATTTATTTGTCCTCTATATTCCCCTAATAGCCTTTCCAGGCTTCCATCATAATACTCACCATGTTGCATAGTAACATCTAGTAACCCTCCTCAACAATTAGATTCTATGCAACAACTCATTCAGTTTTTCTCATTCAATTTTATAGTTCCAGATTCCACGACACAGTAGTTGTTAAGTGCCTAGTAAAAGGTGCACTTAACTCATTCATTGACTGAACAAATATTTATGGAGTAACCACAAAGCATATTTAAAAAGCACCTGGGTTCCTGAGCACTTATTCTAAATTAAGGAAGCTTTCATCACACCTCACTGTCTCAGGTGCATCAGAGATCAAACAGACTCTCAAACAATCTGCCTGGGGGTAGACGGGGAATGGTGTCGGGAGGAGGAAGGAGTTGGGTCATGACTGTGCCTGCTGTTACTGAAGTGAGAAGAGGAGCAATGGAGGCAAGGTAGAGCACAGGGGCGCTCTCCACGGCTCTGCCCAGTGCACTCACATTGAAAGTAGGTGGTGCTATCACTTATTCAAGCTCAGCAGGAATCCTCTGTGGAGAAATTTCTTATCTCACCAAGGGAGATATCATTAGAATATATGCAAAAGTTAAAACAGCCCTGTATTTTCCATCTCAGTGTTTTTATGTTCTAGTTAGTTGCATACACATGTGAAAATCTCCCTTTAAAATCAAATGCCACAGCAGAAAGTAGGGTTCACATGTACAAGTGTTTGTAAATGAGAAGTATGTATTTTAGGGAGTGCATATGTAATAATGTCTCACCCAGAGCTGCTACAGGCAAGATGATCAAAAGGAAAATAGCACTAGCTGATGCCAAATGTGCGATTTACATGATTTGAAAATAAAGTGGCATTCCAAAGAACGTGTGCAAATTTCCCTCAGACACAATCCACTAGCCAACAGATTAAAATTTTAAGATACATGAATAACTTCTCTAACAAAAGCTTACTAAAAGGTAGCACTGACTTAGAAAATTAGCATGGTTACGTGAACTCCAAATATCCAAATATCTCTCTAATCATCCGCTATCTCAGGGTGCAAAATAAAAACCCTTTGTTTCATTTTTTTATTTATGCAAAGTAGAAAGGAAATTTTGGTCTATTCTCATTTCAAGTTAGGTTGATTGATTGATTAAAAAAAAACCAGAATGAACTCTGTACTCAATTGCACATTAACTAAACACCTCAGCATACGTTTATAAAAAGTAGGGGGTGTGGAAGGGTGACAAAGAGGCTTTACAATTGATTTGATCTGGATTTGGATACCAGTTTTGTCACTTTATAGTTGTGTGAGTCTGGATAAATTATATAAATTCTCCAAAGCTCGGTTTTCTCAACTGTCAATGGAGAATGAGTGTAGACATTTCATGGGTTGACTAGATGGATTATAAACTTACTTACAAACACATGTATATGTGAACACTACTTTCTAATGTGACATTGGCACTTAAAGGATATCTGCATGTATGCGTGCAATTAATCAGTATAATGGAAGTATAAAATGGCACAGGTGAAGTATCATGCGCCTGACTTAGTGAGCCACAAGCACTCATGTTTGGTTTCCACTCACCCCACCTCCTTCCCAGATTTCTATTGAGAACATGGCAAGGTAAAATAAAGCGCCTCTCTGTCCTTAACGAATTTAGACTGGTAAAGGGGATTATATGTACACAGATTATGCCAAATGAGATATACACTTTGAGAGCAGAATAATCCAAGTATTATGAGAACACAAGGGAGGAAGACAGTGAGCCAAGGTCCCCTGGACATCAGGATCAGTTCATGTAAAGGCCATTTTAGATGGGCCTCGTAGAATTGTGGGTGCTTTTGATGTGTGGCTTATAGTTCGTAAATCTAGCAACTGAAATAACGTTAACACAGAAGAAGAAGCTTAAGCAGATGGTTGTCTGATAAAGAACCCTGAGGAATTTCCACTGGTCACTAACTTGTAGAGCTGACCTGAGGATTGCTACTAGCCAGAACATGGTTTACCACCTAAAATGGGACAGTGCTACCAGCCTAAGGGGAGATCAGACATTCCTTATTCTTCTAATTCCAGCCCAGAGAATACTCAGTGTCCCAACCAAAGCACAAGGAGCACTCCTTCTACAGTGCAATCAGTAAGAGAAATTATGTCTTGGCCTCTACTTTAATCCATACTATTTTTTCCACAGCTTTCTATACAAACCAATTCCTTAAAACAAGAAGAGAGGGTGTAAAAGGGATCATTTAAGAAATAGGGCTTCCCTGGTGGCGCAGTGGTTGAGATTCCGCCTGCCGATGCAGGGGACATGGGTTCGTGCCCTGATCCGGGAAGATCCCACATGCCGCGGAGTGGCTGGGCCCGTGAGTCATGGCCACTGAGCCTGCGCGTCCGGAGCCTGTGCTCCACAACGGGAGAGGCCACAACAGTGAGAGGCCCGGGTACAGCAAAAAAGAAAAGAAAAAAAAAAAAAGAAAGAAAGAAAGCACTCCCTGGAAACGGGTATGACCCCAAAAAGTAAAATGCTACAGGATGGTGAAGTGCCACTTCACCATCCTGGTAAAATGCTACTTGTATAGTGAAGTTTGAAGAGCCCTAGTAGCAAAGGGACAACAGGGCTGTGGATTTTCATGTACTTTGTCCATTTATTAGTCCATCAGAGAGACAAATAGTGAGGATAGAAGAGGATCCCATTAATCCAACGGAACAGTACAGGACTTAGAAACTCCTCATAGCACAACCAGTCCAGGTTATGGGTCTGAGAAGATGCTATCAGCAATCAAGCCAAGAGTGGGTGGATTATGTACAAGCCATTGCCCCTGCTTACAGCCAAATGCTTAATCTACCCTGAACACTCCTCACCCCAGGGAAAATAAAGGGCAACAGAGAGAAGAAAGGGAGGGCAGAAGGAAATAAACCATGTGTCCTAAAGAAACAGTATAGGGATAATCATCTTAAAAATTCAACAGAAAACTATGCCTCTTTAAAATTATTTACTACACAAACCAGTAGATTTTGAATAAGTTACAGTACATCCATATGATAAAATATTTTGCAGACATTACACGTTCTCAAATAACATTTAATGCACCAGAAAATGCTTACAATGTAATTCGAAGTAAAAAGAGCTGATGTAAAACCTGTACATACAGTGTTTAGCAATATCCCTAAACTAAATGTGTGGTAAACGTATATCAATGAAAATAAAGTTAAATAATATAATAGTTCTTACATCTGAGTGATGTGACTATGCAAGAATTTTAATTCCTTTCTAATATTTTCCTACTGTCTTCCAAAATTTCTGTGAGGTTACTTTCATGATTTAAAATTTGTTATATAAGAAAAATAGTTACATTTACAAATGTAAAGGTAACAAAGGTTGAGGGAAAGAGTCTTCAAAGCAAAGGGGAAATGTCAGCAAGGACAAGTCAGTAAGAAAACATAACCCATTTCCTACGCAGCCAGAGCAGTGGTGTGTGGGTGCAAACAGCCGTGTTGAGGCAGAAAACAGGGAATAGGGTCAGACGACCACACTTATGAATAGAGATTTTCTTCTGTCCACAGGGCATATTTTGAATATCAGGAAAGGCTAAGTTGGAGCTGTGTTTGTGGAACTCCAGCAAGTAGCATCCTGAATCAATCAGAGGTGAAAGACTATGCTAGGAGTCCAAGTGTCAGGCAGTGACAGCTGTGGCCTCAGTGACAAAGGTGAGGATGAGGTAGATCCAAGTGTCGGGTTATAAAACTACTCAACCAATGCTTGGATACAAATGGCCTGGGAGAGGAGAGGATTGAAGATAGCCTCAAAGACTCAATTCTGGGTGGTTAGTTAGAGATCCATATTATTCACAAAAATTGAGGTAGGAGTATGAGTTTATTTTGAACAAGTTGAGTTTAAAGTGTCCACAGAGTATCTTGAGAAGATTCTAACTGGGAGTTAGAAATGTGAATTTGCAACTGGAGAGAGAATCCTGGGCTGGTAATGAGGGTTCAGGAATCATCTGTATAGACATGAGAGGTGGTCGGATAATAGAGGAGGAGACAGGGAGATGAAGAGCAGAAGGAGAGAGAGAAGGGCGAAGGGACACATAAAGAGTCAGACAGAGGAGATAGGCAACAACGTTGGAGGATCACACTTCGGAAGCTAAGAGGAGAAGGAGGCACTGACTGAGCCAGGAAAAACAAACAGAAAGGTGATCCCTTATTTCAGTACCACGGGAAAGGAGCTGAGAATGCTGAGTCACCCTAAATGGTAAGCGCTGTACAAAGTTCCATCAGACTGAACTCTGAGAAATGGCTGCTGGAAATGGTGATTAGGGGGTCAAGTGACATAAAAATGTTTTCAAGTGAAAAATTAAAAATAAAGGCAACTTGTCTCAGAATAGACATTTCTCCGCAGTAACTGTCATGTTAAAAACACACCTGGAGTGCCATACCCTAAGCATCACGTCATTTCTGCCTCATGCAAATGAGCTGGAGACATTCATCTCTGAAGTGCTACCAGCTTGAGGCCATCACCACAGCAACCAACAGAATAACTGTTGTTTTTTAACTCTGCCCATCACTAACTACATGCCAGCTTTTGAAATGCATAGAAATGAAGTTGTTCTTTCAGACACTGTTGCATGGGACTTAGCCTGGTTGCAGGTGTCTGTGAACACTGCCTGACTTAGGATATTTTCTATAATAACTGTAATGATAAAATCTGCCATGCAGTTTGGTAGCAGTCAGGAGAGACAAATTAACTCCTAGCTTTGTGGACTAAAATATATATATATTTATCAATTCAAATTGGCTTTATTTTAATTAGTTGTTTCTTAAGACACAGTTTTAGCAGTTCCTTAATCAAACTGACACTTTTCCTTAATATTAAAGAGGAAATTTTTTACACCTAATACATCCCTGTAAAAGCAAACCAAAAGCTGAGTCTTGCTTATGTCTCTCCTTGCCCCCAAGGGCCAGCCTGGGAAAAGGACAAGAATCAGCTGTTCAGTCTATTCTCTTTTTCACATAAATTGATTCTTCTTTTGTTCATTTCTATGAGCCAAGGTAGATAATATTTAAAATTGTTTGAATCTATGTTACCTATCTAATTATTGTTAATAATAATACTAAAATAACAAACAAAACATGCTTGAGAAGCAGCCCAGGGTAACTGAGAGTTGAAGATCCATGTACTAAATTTCTTACAATTATTAGACAGATTCAGAAGAAAAGTACCATTAATGCAGTGGAGAACTCCCATAAATCCCAACTGTCTGAATATGACCTTATAGCATGCAAAATCTCCAGTCTTCAACATACACAGTGATAGGCTGAATGACCACTGAGCAGAGCTACGGAAGAATACTTCCAAGTATCAACTGGTTGTTTAGATTAGACCTGTGTTTCCCAAGCTTATATTTGCATCCCAACCTTCACAATTTTTGCTATAACTATGACCCTCTTGTACTATTACTTAAGTTTTCCTTAAATCAACACTTTTTAGGTGAGCGTCTTTCAAAGTAATAACACAATTGGCCTTATAGTATAAACTGTAAACACTACCAGATAATATAGAGTTTACCAAAAAACTGACACGCTAATACCTCTGAGAATTCTGAATCTCAAAGATTTATTCCATTTTCAGCTTTAAAATTTTGTAGCACATTATTTCTTTGCTATCATTCAAATAGCTTATGTACCCATATCTCAATGAACCCCTTCCCAATGAAGCCCAATCTCAATGTGAAACATTTATGTAAAGGAAAATCAATTACAAATAATAGGATGATCTGTTATAACCAAAGAGCTTTTTAAGGCACAAGTCACACCATAGAGCTGAACGCCATTCATTCAACAAATTCAGCTGTGAAGAAGCAAATATGGACCCTACCCAACAGGCTGGGAGCAAGACCTAAAACAGGCAGGAGGGGCCCAGGAGGTGAAGGATGGCATGAGGGAATTAAAAAATGTGAATCCCAGAGGAATGGCTTCTAGCTTGAGGTCTCAACTCTGACATGAAAGAGGAAAATACATACCAGCGTATCAGAACAGCTACAACCAAAGTTCTTTATTTCACTCCTTGTGAGATTATGTTACTTTAAAATGAAACATGAATTCTAGCATAATTTGTATTTTTCTTCAAGTCCCTGGCCCTCCAGGACTCCATCCAAAATTCAGATGTTAAAAAGGCAACTCTGTCTCTACACATATCCTCTCCCCTCCCTCAGCCCCATTGTTCAGCACTAAATGAGACTCTAGCTCCCAGGAACCTGTCAACCACCTTCAGTGGGGAATGAGTGAGTGTGTATGTGTCAGGACTGAGGAAGGCCTGAGAATAGCCATGGGTCTTGAGAAAGGGAGGAACGAGGAGGCCTTCTGTCAAACTTCCAAATTCTACCAAATTTGCGCTCCTCCAGTCTTCCCCATCTCTCTCTTTTTTTTTTTCTTTTTTTGCGGTACGCGGGCCTCTCACTGTTGTGGCCTCTCCCGTTGCGGAGCACGGGCTCCAGATGCGCAGACCCAGCGGCCATGGCTCACGGGCCCAGCCACTCTGCGGCATGTGGGATCTTCCCGGACTGGGGCACGAAGCCGTGTCCCCTGCATCGACAGGCAGACTCTCAACCACTGCGCCACCAGGGAAGCCCCCCCCCCCATCTCTCTTAATAGCAACTACACACCTCCAGTTGCTTGGGCCA
This sequence comes from Pseudorca crassidens, assembly GCF_039906515.1. Taxonomy (NCBI): domain Eukaryota; kingdom Metazoa; phylum Chordata; class Mammalia; order Artiodactyla; family Delphinidae; genus Pseudorca; species Pseudorca crassidens. The sequence continues at coordinate 155,799,741 of NC_090297.1, forward strand.
AAAAACTCTGAGTCATCCTTGACTTGTTGCTTTCCTTCACATGCCCATCTATCAACAAACTCTCTTAGATCTACCTTACAAATATAGCCAGAATCCTTCTCCTTCTCACCACCTCCACAGCCACCACTATGATCCAAAGCACCTTTACCTCCTGCATGGATTATTGCAACAACCTCCTAACTGGTCTCCCTGCTTCCAACTGTATCCCTTTCAGCCTATTACACAACAGCCAGAGTAAATCTGCTTATGTGTAAATCAGATCATGTCATTCCTTTCCTCAAAACTCCAGGGTCTTTCCATCTCCCTCGCAGTAACTAAGCCACAGTGTCCTTGAGGTAGCCCACACAGCCCCACACGGCCTGATCCCTGTCACATATTTGACCTTATCTCCTTTCCTCTCCCTACTGGTCCTACCCCTCCGGTCTACTCATCCTTCCCTGACCATTCCAGGCATCTTTTCTCTTCTAGGATCTTCCCTCTTGCTGCTCTTCCTGTTTGGACATTCTTCCCCCAATAGTGCCATCTCATTTCCTTTACATCTGTTCTCAAAGGTTAGCTTCTCAGCTAGGTTTTCCCCTGGCCACCTGACTTAAATGTTCAATTTGCCCACCAACACTCCATCTCTCTCCCTTATTTCTTCTACGGCACTCATCACCAACTAAAATGCTATATTTTACTTATTTCTCTTACTCATTGTCTCATGCCTTTAGAATGTGAACTCCATTAAGAAAGTGATTTTTGTGTCTTTAATGGACTGCACTAGCCCCAGAACCTAGAAAACTGTCTGGCCCATAGAATGTGTTCAATGAATATTTATGGAATTAATTTGTAAAGAGAAGGATGGAAAGGACAGATAGATTATGAGAATCAATCCTTAGAAGGATAGCAGCACCATTTCAGAACCAGATTAAAATGAGTGGATTAAATTCAGAAAGAACACAACAAGAATGCCCTACCAATATAAGGTGTGAATTTTTGTAATGAGGTATAGGAATAGATAGTCAGCTTTCTTCATATCTGGTTTGAATGTGGCTTTGATTATTCAGCTCTACCAGGAGAAAAGTCAGTAACAAACTCTGTGATCCTAAAAACCTCATTTCAGAAATTTAGGAATTCATTAGCAAGTAAGAATGATCCTGTCACCAGGGGCATCACCACCAGGTGAAAATTCAACAGTAGAATTGGCCAATACTAGGAAGAACTACATGGTAAAGCTTGAGCTGCTGTGAAGTCTATAAAAGGCATGGCTGAATTCTTGACATGTAAATAATTACAGTACTAAGCCACAGACAGCTTTTGACCTCATAAATCCTTAAATCCCCCATTAATCTGGACTTCAATAATGGGTTGATTTAAGGAGTTGCAGATTTTCAGTGTCCTAATCCTGAGATATAAGTGTACGAGGTAATGAGAATCCTTTTCTTTTTTTATAATTATATATATATATATATATATTTTTTTTTTTTTTTTTTTTTTTTTTTGGCTGCATCTGGTCTTAGTTGCAGCACGCAGGATCTTTGTTGCAGCATGCGGGATCTTTTCGTTGTGGCACGTGGGCTTCTCTCCAGTTGTGGCGCAGGATCCAGGGCTCTATAATTGTTGCACGCAGGCTCCAGAGCACTCTCTGTAGTTTGTGGCATGCAGGCTCTCCAGTTGAGGTGCGCAGGCTCTGTTGTCTGTGGCATGCGGGATCTCTAGTTGAGGCACGCAAGCTCAGTAGTTGTGGCGTGCAGGCTTTGTTGCCCTGCGGCACGTGGGATCTTAGTTCCCTGACCAGGGATCTAACCCACATCCTCTGCATTGGAGGGCGGATTCTTTACCACTGGACCACCAGGGAAGTCCTCAAGAATCCTTTTCTAATGAACAGTATCAAAGAAAGTAAAATCAAGTGAGTCGAAGTAGCATCTACTTCCATCTGAAGGTGTCCAATGAAATGGTGAAGGAACAACTGTAATATGTCGCAAAGTTTAAGTACTACAAGACCTAAATCAAACACTGAAACACAAGTGTGCTATTACTATAAATGGTAAAGCAATATATTAAAGATAGTCAACCAGAAAACCACCAAAATTATTTTATTAAAGGGAACTTGGGCAGCACAGAAAAATATTGAAGCCAAATCTCATTCATTTGCCATTGGATCTGCTACCAGTACATTAACTCACTCCCTTCAAAGGAGATGTTGGATGGGCAGTGACTAATGGGACAAAGAAGAGGAATCACAAAGTTATTCAATATTACTCAAATCCAGATGATAAAGAAAGAAATATGACTCCTGATTGCAGATTACTAGGGAAGGCTAATATTAAATGGATAATTACAAAAATAATCACAAACCAGGAGAGGACCAGCATTTCAAGCCAATGTTAAGTAGCCTGTGTGAATACCCTGATCAGGGAGCTTGCTTTATGTTTGAAAAGTTGAAATAAGGTCAGTTAATCCAAGTAGAGTTGTTTGCCTTACTGACACCTACTCGTTCTTTTGGTCCCAGCTTAAATGTTACCACTTCAGGAAGATCTTGGCTCATCTCACCCCTCCGACTAAATCAGGTTTTTCCATATTCCCTAATGGCACCTTCTATTGTTTCTTCATAGCACTCAGCACAGTCATCTACACCCTTGTGTATTATTATGCTTAGGCTAAGTGGAAACCAAGACCCAACTTTAGAGAAAATTCTGGTAGACCAGAAGAAGTATCTCACAAATAGTTTTCCCCAAATAAGGCTTGTTCTCTTCTATGTATGTTAAACACTAAGCAAATACTTGGTTGCACCAGTCAACAGGGAAACCATGTTAATTGGTAGTAGCAATACTGGTAAAGGTCAGTTCTCTCAAAGTCTCCAGGACTTCCATCATCTAATCTTCTGAGGAGATCACATAGCCATGGAGAAAGAATTTAGTGTCCATTGTTTTGATTCCGTTCACAACATTCTGGTGACCTTAGGATAACCTTCTAGAAAAGAAAAACAAATGTAATAAGGTCAGCTGAGCTGTGCCCAAGGCTGGGGCATGTTTACCATCACATAAATCAGCAGATAAAGAACAAGAGGCTACAAAATTGCATCTCCAGGGGAGTCCAGAGCTGGTTCAGTGATCTCTGCAGACATGACAAGTACTTCTCACCCTTTAATTTTAATTCTAGTGTGTACAACCTTTTTTTTTTTTTTTTTTTTTTTGCCTGTGTTGGGTCTTCATTGCTGTGTGTGGGCTTTCTATAGCTGTGGCGAGCGGGGGCTACTCTTCATTGCGGTGTGCGGGCTTCTCATTGCAGTGGCTTCTCTTGTTGCAGAGCCCAGGCTCTAGGCACACACGCTTCAGTAGTTGTAGCACAACTCAATACTGTAGCTCGCGGGCTCTAGAGTGCAGGCTCAGTAGCTGTGGCACACGGGCTTAGCTGCGCCGTGGCATGTGGGATCTTCCCAGACCAGGGCTTGAACCCGTGCCCCCTGCATTGGCAGGCGGATTCTTAACCACTGCACCACCAGGGAAGTCCCTAGTGTGTACAACCTTAAATCTAGGATTAGTCCCCAAGAAATGATAATATGTTTAAAGAGAAAGAAGGGCTAACTAACATGAGCTAATACAGTTCTGAAGACTCTTGGAGCTTCCCTTTCTAAACTCTGACACTCCTAGGCTTGTTAATAGTCTCCATATTTTCCAGGAAAGTCAGTGTTTCAATTATTCTGCCTAGTTACTACACTGACCATTTCATGTATGTCACTTAGATGATAGGTACGTATTTTTAGCTCAAAAAAAAAATACTACTATCTTAAGTTACTAGAATAAATGCTGAAAACTTATAAGCAAAGAAATGTTCTGAAGATGAGATATGAAAAAGCCAACTATCTTGAGCAACTCCAAAGACTTTTTTGGCAAATCTCTTTTCTGAGGACTTTGTATATAAATTCCATCATCAGCTTTGGCTGCTATGGCAACTGGAATATTTAGGAAATGATCTGAAACCAGCATCACTACACATACTGCATCTTTTGCAGGAAAACAGAAAAGACTATGAGATCTAATCCACTCTAATTTCGAAACACAGCTTTGATTTTCATTCCTAAAATCTATGCTCATATTTGCAAATCAATAAATAACAATCTAGTTCATTATGGAGCAGCCTTTCATTTTATTCCTTAACTAGTCACATTAAGGCATCACTTAGGTACTCTCCTCTCAGTTTTATTAGGCCTATCTTTTTTTTAAACAGACTTAATTTTTTACAGCAAAACGGAGCTAAAGATACAGAGTTCTCATATCCTGCTGCCCCCGTAACACACACAGAGCCTCCCCTATTATCAATCCCCCACCAGAGTGGTACATTTGTCACAATCCAATAAACTACACGGACACATCATAATCACCCAAAGTCCATAGTTTACATTAGGGTTACACTTTTGGTATTGTATATTCTATGAGTCCTGACAAATGTATAGTGACATGTAAATACCATTACAGGATCATATAGAGTAATTTCACTGCCCTAAGTATCCACTGTGCTCCACCTATTTATCCCTTCCTCACTGCTAATCCCCGCCAACCACTTGTCTTTTTACTGTTTCCATAGTTTTGCTTTTCCCAGAACGTCATATAGTTGGAATCATACAGTACGTAGCCTTTGCAGATTGGCTTCCTTCACTTTATAACATGCATTTAAGGTTCTTCCATGTCTTTTTATGTTTGACATCTCATTTCTTTTCAGTGCTGAATAATACTGCACTATCTGGTTATACCACAGTTTATCTATTCGCCTACTGGAGGATACCGTGGTTGCTTCCAACTTTTGACAATTTTAAATAATGTTGCTATAAATATCCATGCGAAGGTTTTTGTGTGGACACAGTTCCAATGTATTTGGATTAATAACAAAGAGTGACTGCTGGATTGTAGGAAAGAGTACGTTTAATTTCTTGAGAAACTGCCTAACTGTCTTCCAAAGTGACTACACCATTTTGCATTCCCACCAGCAATGAATGAGAGTTCCTGTTACTCCACATCCCCACCACCATTTGGTGTTGTCAGTGTTCTGGATTTCAATCATTCTGACAGGCCTGTAGTAGTATCTCATTGTTGTTTTAATTTGCATTTCCCCATCTTTTCATATGCTTATTTTCTAATAAGCCTTTCTCCTTTTACTCAATACCTGAGTGTCCCACTGAACGCTGTGCAACAGAATGAAAACCAAGCCCTCTAGTCATTAGTTGGCTGTGATTTAAGCAAAAAACCAACCATGGTTCTCACATTCTATACTGGAGTGCTCCTATTCCTGGGTCACTGAAATAGCTAATTTTGTTTGCTAGAGCAAAGAAATCGGTGCAGAAACGAAGAGTACTAAAAGGACTACACAATTCAATATAGCATTTAGATCCATGTACCCTAACTACATGTACGAAAAAAACATCAGACAAGTTTTTGAGCTCTCTGTTTGGACCATGCCATTAGGAAGTTCATCTAGAATTAACAGTGTTTGCTTGAAAGTCCAAAAAGTGAGGAGATTTCTTCTTCCTTGAAGTTCTTACAAGATGTTCCCCTGAATATTTGGGGATGATGGTTAAGGAGTGTCAAAATTAATCTACCTAGATGAACAAGTACTGAAAAAAGCATATATCTAAGTATATGCTGCAAGATAATGGGGGAATAGTGGAGGTGGGGGAATTCTGGTTCAAGCAAATATTCTAGAATCTAAAAGATTCTAACTAAAAATTGTTTCAGCTCCTAACTAAAAATTGTAAACTCCCTAAAACAATGGCCAAGACATTTTGGAAGTAAACTAATCAAACTGTCATTCTTTTTCCTCTGGAAGCTTACTGATTCTGTTTTTAAGATACTTATTATAGTCTCTTAAAAGGTTTCTACCTCTGCACTTCTGGTGTAGAAACAAATTTATATTGAGCTTTTGAAGAGAATCTAAGATAATTTGTACTATTTTTATCAATATTAAAAAGTGTTTCCAGCAGTACCATCTTCCAAAAATATAATTTAAATGTTGTAGTCAGTGCAGGTAATATAATCAGAAGTGTCAAACAAGAGAAGAAAAATTCTGTGACATTCACAGATGTCACCTGCATCCACTCATTTTGTTCAATAAAAAATTATTTTGAGTAACCACTACATTCCAGGCACTATTCTAACTACTTAAATATGTAGTTTATATTGATTTAAATATGTAAATAATATTATGTGTTAGAAGATGATAAGTACTAGGCATCACAAGTACTAGGCTGGGGCTGTGGGCAGAATGGAGCATTCAATGGGGCCCTTATTAAGAAGATGGCATCTAAGCAAAGGCTTGAAGAAAGTGAAGGTGTGAGTTCTGTGGTCATCTGGGAGAAAGTATTCTGGGCAGAGACAGCAGCCAGTACAAAGGCCCAAAGGAGAAAGCAGGCTTAGCATACTGAAAGGCCCGCTGGGAGATCAACACCAGTGGAGCAGAGTGAAAGGAGAAGGTCAAGTGTAGGCCTCTCATGTTATAGTCAGGACTTTGGCATCTACTCAGAAAGGTAGTCCCTGGAGGATTTTCAGTAGAAGATGTGACTTACTTTTTAAAATCTTTCTATTTTAGAAAATGTAAATCATATGTAAAGTAGAGAAAAATGTATAAGAAACCCCAGTATATTTATGACTAAAATACTTTTTCATTTATACTCCCTACACACCCCCACCCCAGATCATTTTGAGGAAAACCTCAGACAACATGTCGTTTCAACTATATATATTTTAGTAGGCACTTCCAAAATATAGGCACTTTTTTTTTTTTTTTAACACCACTGCAATATAATTATCACCCCCAGTGTGGGCTGGAGCAGTTCATATATTGGCTTAGCCTGAAAGCATTGGCTTAGCCTGTGTGCATCTCTTCTCATTCAGGGATCTCTGACCTTGAAATCGGCCATAGGGGGAGTATATACTTCACGGAAATCAACAAACATGAAAATCAGGGCTTTTATTTCTGGAGATCCAACTGTTAAATATTTACCATCACACCTCTGATTCAAACTTGAAAAATTAACAATGCTTTTTTAATATCATCAGATGTCCAGTGAGTGGTCATAGTTCCTTGGTAAACTTACAATTTTTTTAGTTTGTGTGTTTGAATAAGAATCAAAATAAGATCCACACTTTGTAATTGTTGCTATCTCTTAAGTCTCTTTTAATCTATAGGGTCTCCAATATCCCTTTTTTTTTTTTTTTTGCAGTACGTGGGCCTCTCACTGTTGTGGCCTCTCCCGTTGCGGTGCACAGGCTCTGGACGCGCAGGCTCAGCGGCCATGGCTCACGGGCCCAGCCACTCCGCGGCATGTGGGATCTTCCCGGACCGGGGCACGAACCCGTGTCCGCTGCATCGGCAGGCAGACTCTCAACCACTGCGCCACCAGGGAAGCCCTCCAACATCTCTTTTTTTTCTTGCATTTATTTTTGCTCTTATTGAAAAAACTGGGTTGTTTATTCTGCAGAATTTGCCACAGTATGGATTTTGTTGATTGCAGGCCTATGGCTTCATGTAACATGTTCCTCTGTCTCCTATAAATTGGCAGTAAGATCAAGTGGCTTGTTCAGACTCAGGTTCTATTTTTTGTACAAAACTCCTTCATAGGTGAAGGAAGAATACTTTTATCAGGAGGAACAGTAATGCAGGTTAAATTTTATTTTGTGGTGGTAACAGCCTACTGATAATCCTTTCAAAATGATAACAGTTTGCATTCTGTCACTTATCCTTCATTTATCATTTGAATATACCTATAAGAGAAATTTCCATTTGTCAACCATTTGGTGAATTTACATTTTAACAAGGTCACTCTGATTGCTGTGCAGAGAAAAGACCATAGAGGCAAGTGTGGAAGCAGAGATATGAGTTAGGTGTTTCACCCACCCAGGAGAGCCACAGTCATGGTTAAGGCCAGGGTGTAACCCTGGAAGTGATGAGAAGCATCAGATCCTAGATCTGTCTTGAAGTACATCCAACAAAAGTTCTCAATGGATTGGAGTTGTTGTTTTTGCTATTTGCACGTGGCCCAGGAGGTGCCTGATGATTAAAAGTTTGTAATCCGGCTGAGGCAGGAATTTGAGTTCTAGGTGCTACAAGCTGGATAGAAAAGCAAATGACTCAACAAGGGGTTGAGAGGGGATTGGGAGAAGTGCACATGGAGAAAAGAACTGACCATTCAGTTTTTCTGTATTAACAAAGTTCGGGTTGTATACATACTGCTAAATAAGGAGTTACTTTAAAATATATAGTTATTTACTTTTGAAAGATGGTAGGGGACATCAAAGATAGTTACGGTGCTGGCTTGAAAATAAAGTAAGAAATCATGTATCTGCCATGTGTGAGGTTTGAGAAGGTCCTGGGAATGTAGTGTCAAAGATTTATTTAACTGCACATTGTTATCAGTATCTTTTATTATTACCTGTATTTAGCTATGTCACGAATTAAAACACAGTGACTAATTGTAATATGTTGTAACCCTCTTGATCTGTCAAAAAAAAGTTGTCCCAATATCTAACAACCAAACTTTACAATAAACCTGATCTACTATATTATTTAAAGGTTTAAATTTTTCAGATCTTCTGTTTATGAGTGGTACAACTGCCTAATTTCTCTAAAGGTATTCTGTGTTTTCTCTGGTAGATTCTTTTTAGGAATTTTAAACTATTTTCGCTGGCTCATATCCTTTGCCAAGTTTTAATGAAGTAATTTACAAACATATTTTTTTCCCAGCATTTCTACCTCAGTGGCTAGCTTTCTCTTATTAAAAAAAAAAACAAACAAACACATAACTAGAGAAACAGGCATTAATATGAAGCTGATGCTCAATCCTACAACATTTTCGATCTCAGTTTTTCTAGATCGAGTTCCACCAAAGTGATTCCCATGCTCTCACAGGCTCAGATAACAGCCATTCTTGCTAATGAGTGTGTCAGGATATTAGAGGGTGTGTTCAAAGAACCCAGAGTGGGCACTGTCCTCAAAGACATTTATTAAAAGAACAGAGTAATCTTATAACTGGATGGACTTCAAAGGCCTTCTCAAAAACTTCACTCTCCCCACTCTCTTCTTTATAGAAGGAAAAAGATGTAAAGGGGTGAAGTAACTTCCTCCAAGGTCTAACTAACCTGTAGCTAACCAGTAGAAATGAAGTTGGAATAGTTTATGGTCTTGGAGCATGGAATTCAGATCAGAATAAAGAAAAGACATATTAGTATATTTTCTAAGTAACTACATGAAGACCTCCTACTCATTCTCTCTCTCTTCTGTCTCTCTCTCTCTCTCTCTCTCTCTCTCATACACACACACACACACACCTACCTCTAGAAGTCTACTTTGGAACAGAAGAGGTTAACTGGCAAAATAGTGTCATATGACTGATTATCCAATGTTTCCTTTCATAGCACACTAACAACAAGGTAAGAAGGTAATGAGATGGTTTGTAAGGGAGAAAGGCTGTAAAAATGAAATCAAAGCCCTTGGCAGGCAAATTAGTATTTGGTCACCTGTTGAGTGTTTTTTGCTAAAACAGATTTTTATTGAAAGATTCTACTGTGTTTCTTGGGGTTTAGGTATTATTTTTTCATCTTCACTATAAATGTGACCATAGAAAAATGCTCTTCTTCCTGTCCAATCTCTATATGCAATCTATTGGATGAGTCATTTATAGGAACATTTTGAGAACATCCCAAACACTATGAGTGGACCCTGGAAGTGCATACTCTCCACTCCATCCTAATGAATTTAAACGTGGTTAAAGGAAAACTTACTAAATTCACTGACCTGCTAATAAGGCCACACTGAGAAAGATTCTAATGGAAACTGGCGTAACCAACTGCCAAAAGAGATAAATAACAAACGCACATTATATAAAAATAAACAAGACATTTGAGTACATCAATTATCTTGGTACTTCCCATTGAGTAAAGGCAGTGATCAGGGCTTTCAAATACATTTCTATTAACTCACCAATAGATCTCAACAAACTGCTAAGAGATTTAGTTATTCATTCAAACCAACTAAAAGAAATAGGTTTCCTTTAGAAAAGTAAAGTTCAGGTAAGGAGAAGATAAGAAGAGGATGCTGGTCATTGATTATTCATAATGTGGCAGGCCTTTTTCCAGGCCCTTTTCATAAGTCATATCAAGACATGAATGAATGTACACTGGAATAGAAATTCCCTAAGAGCAGGAGTCTTACTTGTTTTGTGTTTCTGTTGCGTCTCCCAGCATCTGCAGTGTCTGACACACATAGATGCTCAGTTAATATTCTTAAATGAATCACTGAATGAATGGAATGTCTTACCAAAGAAGTTGCTGACGCAAAGCTCCAGAGCATTCAGCGGGGGTCCCTGGTGAAAGTCTTATCTTCCCTTGACCTCAGGGTACAGATATAGATGGCAATAAGAATATGTGTTCAGTGAGAATTCCAGCTGTATGTTGATACTCAGCTTTTCACCTCACTCCAGTAATTTTTTTCACTCTTGTGATTTTCTGCTTAAAATGTGCAGATGGATGCACACACATCTTTATCTCTGCAAAATTAGGAATAACTTTCAACACAATGATCTTTATCCTTTTTCAAGGGCTGTTTCAGGCACTGATGCCATTGCAGTTGCTAGGGAGATGAGAATAATGAGGTGGGGAGGCACTGAGTGCTTTCTTTAGCCTGCAGCCCAGGGCACACTGACCAGAATAGAAAAACAATTCCAGTCCAGCCTCCCAATCAAATCCCTTACAGTCTACTGAATATAGAAGGAACTGTGATCCCATTTTGGTATTTAAAATAGGACCATCAAAATAACAGCTTAAAACTTAGCTATATTCTAATATTCCAGTTCTGTTTAACCGAAAACAAACCAACTTTATATTTTTACACTGATGTGGATCAAGCAACTGGATAAAGTATCACACTTTAAACATTTGCCCTGTAAGATAACAGCAACAAGCCTGTTAGGGGGTCAGAGCAAATTATTTTTATCAGCTGGTCTATTTCCTGAGAGACCTAGAAAGGATTGTGCTCATCTGTGTAAGTACTTCTAAGGGCTTGGGCTAGACAGTTGCTAAGTATTTTTAAAGTTTCTAACATAGCCTGGATATAAGTATCCGTAATCTAGTAGATTTGACCATGACTCTTGGCTGCTTTTTACAGCATGCTCTCCAGACTTATACATTGGTTCACACCACGGATACTTACAATGAGCACACTGTGTGGGTGTCCTCCGAGCTTAATGAACACGGAAATAGTCAGCAAAAGAGAGAAAGCCGGATTTATTAAAAGAAAACTAGCTAATGCAGATTTTTAAACTAAAAATGTTTGGAATTACTTATATACTGGTTCTTATAACATCAGGTCTCCTTTGTTTTACTCTCCATCATCCTCTCTAAACTGAGGACAGCCATCACCTATGTCAGAGTGGCATTAATGAGTACATGGACAAACAGTGGGCTCAAAACTGTTCATTTTATTTCACTTGCTTATCTTTCAATAATCTCTCCTATAAAATTCAAGGCATGAAAGCACCGAAATGAAAATGACAAGAATAAACAACCCAAGGAGTCCATAAGGAACAGGAATCACCCAATCATCTTAGTCATATTGCAGACTGTTGTAATTAAAGTTCATTATCGGGCTTCCCTGGTGGTGCAGTGGTTGAGAGTCCGCCTGCTGATGAAGGGGATGCAGGTTCGTGCCCCGGTCTGGGAAGATCCCACATGCCGCGGAGCGGCTGGGCCCGTGAGCCATGGCTGCTGAGCCTGCGCTCGGAGCCTGTGCTCCGCAACGGGAGAGGCCACAACAGTGAGAGGCCCGCGAACCGCAAAAAAAAAAAAGAAAACGAAAGTTCATTATCAAAAGAAATTATTCAAAAGTCACGGCATCTGGCATTAAAATTATAGACATCTGACATTTGCCACTGGAAACATAAGATTTCAGCAATAAACTCATACTTAGAAGCATTACTAGAATGCAAAAGTGACAAGGTCAGTATAATACCAAAGATCTGAGGAACGCTGTATTACAATGTTATACGTTACAGTGTCTTTTCCTATAGAAGATTCCTGATTCACTGAAAACTTAGGAAAACAATACAGATTGTGACATTTGATTGTCTGGCATAGGAGGCAAGGCAAAATGCAAATGTTAGAATTAATCTCAAATTACAATATTGTGCTTAATGTGATAATTAAAATAGCACATGATTCATGAGTCTCCATGATTGCATCAGTCTGACAGCTCACCATACAGTGCTCAGATTCTTATTATTTATTTTTTATTTTAAACATCTTTATTGGAGTATAATTGCTTTACAATGGTGTGTTAGTTTCTGCTTTATAACAAAGTGAATCAGTTATACATATACATATGTTCCCATATCTCTTGCGTCTCCCTCCCTCCCACCCTCCCTATCCCACCCCTCTAGGTGGTCACAAACCACCGAGCTGATCTCCCTGTGCTATGCGGCTGCTTCCCACTAGCTATCTATTTTACGTTTGGTAGTGTATAAAATAATCCATTTGTCACACTGGCACAAGTATCCTTGAGAATCCTAGTGAGAGGGGTTTTAATGCCACAGTCTCTGCTACTCACAAAAATATGCTAGCATTCCAGAGCAAGATAAGAGATGCATCAGCCCAAAAATGCCATTAATGCTGTCTTGTGAGTAATTCCATTACAAGTTAATAAGTCATATTTCCAAGGCACACAACATGTTTGCTTCTTCCTGAAGGTGGATTTTTTTCAAAGAACTTTCATCTTAAGGGAACAAGAAACCAATACTTGCAGTCATTCTTTTCTTTATGAAAAACGTCAAGAACTTGAGAAAGTGACTCGTGGCAGCAAATACATCTTCTAATTTAGTCAAGTCAACCATTTTCCATTAAGTATATCTATCTTAAGAAACAGTGTAAATTAAGACCTGGATGAAGAAGCCGTGTGTGTGTGTATGTGTGTTGTGTGTGTGCATGTGTGTGTGTGATGAAAGACAAAGAGACAGTCAACACAGGAAGACAGGAATATGTTCTTTTCACCGATATACCGTCCCCTACAGTCAAGAAAACCCAGGACAAAATCATGACATCATAAAATTCCCAGGGAGCTAATGACTATCCATGAAAAGGAGCTTATAGGAGCAAATGATGGGTGAATCATCCTCCCTTAGCCTTTAAATGCCTCCCTCACTCAATTCAGATTTGCTCTCTTTCCTATTCTGCTGTTATGTGAAATTTTAAAATACTTAATATTCTTGTATTGCTTTTTAAAATTCACTGCTCAATCAAAGGTATTCGGGCTTCCCTGGTGGCACAGTGGTTGAGAGTCCGCCTGCCGATGCAGGAGACACGGATTTGTGCCCCGGTCCAGGAAGATCCCACATGCCGCGGAGTGGCTGGGCCCGTGAGCCATGGCCGCTGAGCCTGCGCGTCCGGAGCCTGTGCTCCGCAGCAGGAGAGGCCACAGCAGTGAGAGGCCCGCGTACCACAAAAATAAATAAATAAAGGTATTCATTTGACTATCAGAAATATTTTTCCCACAGAGGGATATGGAATGCATATCTGCAAGACAGTGATCAAAGAAATGAGCCAGTATCCTCTCATCTTGGTCCTTGTAGTTGCTGAGGCAGAGAACTGCACTTATAGACAGAGGCTTGGATTTGACTATAGTTCTGACATTGATTTTTGACCCCTGACAAGGTTCTCAACCCTCTCTCATGTTTTGATTCTTCATTTATAAAGTATCTTACTCAAAGAATCATTATTAAAATAAAAAATTGGATAACAAAAATGGAACCTATAGATTGCAAAGTGTAACACAATTTTAAGGTATTATTATTACTAGACATTTTGCTAGTCCCTTTTGAAAACACAGCTAGTTCAGCTATAACACAACATAGGTGTTCCTAAAAATTATGCACTACAAAAAATTGGGCAATAGGGGCTTCCCTGGTGGCGCAGTGGTTAAGAATCCTCCTGCCAATGCAGGGGACACGAGTTCAAGCCTTGCTCTGGGAAGATCCCACATGCTGCAGACCAACTAAGCCCATGCGCCACAACGACGGAGTCTGCACTCTAGAGCCCGCGAGCCACAACTACTGAATCCCGCATGCCTACAGCCCATGCTCCACAACAAGAGAAGCCCAAACACCGCAGCGAAGAGTAGCCCCCGCTCACTGCAACTAGAGAAAGCCTGCACGCAGCAAGGAAGACCCAACGCAGCCAAAAATAAAATTAATTTAAAAATTAAATTAAAATAAATAAATAAATAATAAATCACAGAGCTTATGGAGGGAAAATGTAGTTAGAGACACAACACTCAAAACTTCATCTGTGGGAATGTAAATTGATACAGCCATTATGGAGAACAGTATGGAGGTTCCTTAAAAAACTGAAAAGAGAACTACCATATGACCCAGCAATCCCACTACTGGGCATATACCCGGAGAAAACCATAATTCAAAAAGATACATGCCTCTCAATTTCACTGCAGCACTATTTACAATAGCCAGGACATGGAAGCAACCTAAATGTCCATCAGGAGAAGAATGGATAAAGAAGATGTGGTACATATATACAGTGGAATAATGCTCAGCCATAAAAAGGAATGAAATTTGCAGAGACGTGGATGGACCAAGAGTTTGTCATACAGAGTAAAGTCAGAAAGAGTAAAATAAATATAGTATAGTATCGCTTATATGTGGAATCTAGAAAAATGATACAAATGAACTTATCTGCAAAGCAGAAACAGAGACACAGACGAAGAGAATGGATTTATAGATACTGGGGGTGAAGGGGGGATGGGATGAACTAGGAGATTGGGCTTGACATATATACACTACTATGTATAAAATAGATAACTAATGAGAACCTACTGTATAGCACAGGGAACTCTACTCAGTGCTCTGTGGTGACCTAAATGGGAAGGAAATCCAAAAAAGAGGGGATGTATTTATACATATAGCTGATTTACTTTGCTGTACAGCAGAACCTAACACAACATTGTAAAGCAACTATACTCCAATAAAAATTAATTAAAAAAAAACTTCATCTCTGACACATGAAAAAAAGACGCAAACCTATTAAAAAGGGCAGCAGTTTTTCACATGTTAATTGGTTAATAAATACATAACTTCTACAGTATTTAAGTTTTTTCAAGATAATGCATAATCTTCATCTTGAAAAGACCTGATGTTGGCTAACAGATGTGGGCATGGCAAGGGTTACAACTTGTGTTACTGTGAAGTGATAGAAAAAGGGTTGTCTGAAATTGCAAAGTGGTGACACCATATGAAGGTGGGTGTGGCTCATAGCATAGGTCTAAACTGTGAGGTAGTTGGTAGATGTTTGAGAAATGTGCGTTTTGTGTATTTCTATTGTATGTGGCTCAATTCAGTTGGGTGCAGTTTTCTTCATTCACTCACAAGTGAATTTGCATTACATGCAAATTGCTCCCTAATATATCAATTGCGTTGAAACAAACTTGTGATTTCAAATGAGTGTTATAGCAGAACTGACTGTATCGTGGAATGTGTTCCCCAAATGGAAAATAAAGCCCCAAAATAATTTAAGCTGATTCTCTCTGCCCCTGATACTTAAGAGACGAGTACATACACAGGAAGAGCAACAGGGCATTGCTCTGAGCTTCTCTTTTCATCAGTAAATAGATGAACATTTGATACTTTGAAAAATTAAAGCTTTCAAAAGTGAACTTCACCACAACTGGGATTTTCTTAGCATATTACTAACTTTGAGCCTCCCAAAGAACATTTGATTAGGGAATTAATATCACTAGGTTACAAACCATAGGGAGCTTTTCCTTACTTTTTCCAATCACTCAACAAATTTTTCATTCCTCACCTTTATTCACTCAGTTACTATTTATTGAGCACCTACTATTCTAGGCATTGGGGATGCACCAGTGAACAAAACCTACAAAGGTACCTACTCTCATGGAGCTTACATTCTAGTGAGGGAAATACACTAGGAACAATAGCATAATATTACATACAATGTTAGAAAGTGATAAATGCAATGTATTAGTAGAGGGTAAAGGGAATTAGGAATATCAGGGAAACAGACTGAGCATTATTAAATTATGTGGTCAAGGAAGTCCTCATTGAAAAGCAGACAATAAACACTAAAAATCATATGTAATCATATGTAATATAATATCATGTAATGATTAATGCTAAGAAGAACAAAGCAGGGTGAAAACAGAGAGTAATGCAGGGAGTTCAAGAAAGTTGATGTATGAGCTAAGAGAAATCGTGACTCGTGAATATCTGAGGAAGGAGAATTTCAGACAGAAGAACAGCAGCTGTAAACTGCTTGAGGTAGGATGAGCTTGGCGCCTTCAGAACCCATCCAGAGACCAAAGCAGTTGTAGCAAAGGGCCAGAGAGAGACCCTTGCGGGAGATTTGGTGAGAGAAGCAGTCAGAGCAATGGCCAGGCCCAAGCCCCATAGGGATTTGTAGACTAAGGCAAGGACCTACAGTGCACTGAGTTTTTGAGTATGCTGTGGCATAAGCTAACTGAAATGTTTAATAGACCATTTTGTCTGTACTGTGGAGAAAAAAATAGCAGTAGTCTATGTAAGAGATGATAGTGGTAACTATGAAATGATTTAATGTGGATGAAGTCATGATGTATTTTAAAGGTAGAGCCAAGGAAACGTGTTGATGGATAGAATACAATGTGAGAAAAAGGACAGAATCAAGAATAGCTTCTAAATTTCTTTACTTAAATAATGGAATGAATGGTAGTACCATTTTTTGAGGTACAGATGATGGCAGAAATAAGTTTGGCCCCGGGGAGTGGAGGAGTGCCAGAAATGAAGATCTACTTAACAGTAGCGAGTTCAACCTAAGAAAAAGAGAAGCCTCATACAGAATTATTTTAAATTGAATAGTGATCAATCTCACAATCAACCACTTCATTTTGTTTACCAGGGGTATTTTAATGTTTTGACTTCATATTTTTTTAATAATTAACTTAAAGTGTTTCTCTTGACTCCTGTATTTCCTCCAGCATAGTTATCCTGTTAACTCTCTGTTGTCTGAAAATTGCTATGCCTTATTGCCTTAAAATTTCAGACTAGGAGAAAATAAATTTCAGGAATTTAATGGCTTAAAAAATGTATCAATAACCGAGTCACTTTCTGGTTGTACCAAAGATTTGAATGCATTCTCTAGTATGATTTCTTTTTGATAATTTCGACTAAATTATGTTTTGAACAATACCAACAATTCTCCCTTATTAACTTTCCTGCCCCTGAGCTGTGGAATGTCACATAGCGCCAGCTGACCAGAAAAGACCCTGATAAAAGAAGCAAACTATTTAAACCCCACAATGGATATTAAACTCTCCTGTGACCAATATTCATAAATAATTCTAATTCTAAACTCCTTGCTGCCGTTGAACAAAATAATGAAGTGTGTAAAATTCCTCTTTGATTTCTGACTCTCCATTCTGAGCTTTTTCACTTCCACAATATCCCTGGCTCTCTAATCAATGAATCAATATAACAAATTCAAGCATACTATGATACAAATGATTAATAAAGAATAATGTGCCACTTCTCCCAAGAATGTTAACATTTTAAACAAACAGGAAGCCTTGAGTCTATGAAATAAATTTCTACTCATCAAAGGAAGGAGGAGAAAGGGCTTTTCCACAGCCTCATAATCATAGCCCCATAAACAGGCCCAAACTTTTAAGGTTAAGGGGTAGGTGGTATTGCTGTCAGCTTCTAGTTTGGCAGCACTATGCTAATGAATGACAGCACCTGGCCCTCCAAAACTGTAAGTATAAACATAAGTTTATTATAAATTATACTGATAGAATGAGTACCACACAGTTTACCAAGAATACAATATATATACTTCTTATTGTAAATTCTACACAGCCAATTGATTCTCACAGGATGCTTTCATTGGTTTCTACCCAACTGTTTTATCCATAGCCAACTGTGGTTGCAATTCAACCATAATTTGACAAATGGAGTTGCATCTCAATCCATAACTCCTTTCCAAATAGTTTTTGTTATAATTTTATATGTGGCATGGATGTTGGTTGATATTTTTATCTTAACGAGTAAAACAGTGAAGATGAATGTCAAAACTTTTCTTGTTTATCAATGACGTGAGCAACTTTGTTGAGTCAGATTACAGTTTTCAAATATCAGGAGAACATTTTCTTTTTCTTTTTTTTCTTGGCTGTTCACAATGTAACAGCTCTAAACACGATGTATTTTAAGTTTATATCTGCATTGTCAATGTTTTTGCCATCACTTTCTCAGATCTTGAGTTCAATAAAACAATCAAGTAAGCAATTCATTTGTAATGTTAGCTGATTTCTGTGCTGTAACTATCCCAATGTGGCTGATTTCAAGCTTCCAATGTATGATATTGGACCTAGAGTTGGGAAGAGATAAGCAGTTTATTTACAAGATGTAAACAGTTTTAAAAGCACAGAAAATAATAAAATTTGGAAAAAGTAATTAGGAAGTGATGAGTTTTGAGTAGTTATTACCTCCTTTTAATACAATTTACTAAATTGTAAGTTTATGTTACTTAATACTAAATCATGGCTGTGTTTAAAAACCAACACAGAGACTTCCTGAGAATTTAACAGTTGGCTCTTCTTTTTAAATTTATTTTATTCAAGTATAGCTGATTTACAATATTGTGTTAATTTCTGCTGTACAGCAAAGTGATTCAGTTATACATACACAAATTATTTTTCATATTCTTTTCCATTACGGTTTATTACAGGATATTGAATACAGTTCCCTGTGCTATACAGTAGAACCTTGTTCTTTACCCATTCTATATATAATAGTTTACATCTGCTAATCCCAAACTCCCAATCCATCCCTCCCCCACCACCCCCCCTTGGCAACCACAAGCCTGTTCCCTATGTCTGTGAGTCTGTTTCTGTTTTGTAGATAAGTTCATTTGTGTCATATTTTAGATTCCACATATATGTGATATCACATGGCATTTGTCTTTGTCTTCTGACTTACTTCACTTAGTATGGTAATCTCTAGGTCCATCCATGTTACTACAAATGGCATTATTTCATTCTTTTTTATGGCTGAGTAATATCCCACTGGGTATATATACCACATCTTCTTTATCCATTCATCTGTCAATGGACATTTAGGTTGCTTCCATGTCTTGGCTATTGTAAATAGTGCTGCTATCAACATAGGGGTGCATGGATCTTTTCAACTTAGAGTTTTGTCTGGATATATGCTCAGGAGTGAGACTGCTGGTTGGCAACTCTCTTTTTAGTTTTGTGAAGGGCCTCCATACTGTTCTCCATATTGCCTGCACCAATTTACATTCCCACCAACAGTGTAGGCAGGTTCCCTTTTCTCCACACCCTCTCCATCCAGCATTTGTTAGTTGTAGACTTTTTTGATGATGGCCATTCTGATCTGTGTGAGGTGGTACCTCACTGTAGTTTTGATTTTCATTTCTCTAATAATTAGCGATGTTCAGCTTCTTTTCACGTGCCTATTGGTCATCTGTATGTTTAACAACTGACTATTGTGAAACAACGCAAGTCAGCTCTAGAACTTCAGCTTCGTCTCCAGTAAGCAAGCTGTTAAGATGACCTGGGGCCGAATATGGGGAAAAGACCTTTGCCTTGCTTTCTGCATTTACCTTTTTGTGGGTCTCTCAATGTGCCTGAGAGAAGCTGCTATCAACCCTTCAGCTGAATCAAACCCTGAACCTCGAGCCAGGCTTTTTAAGACCTCACCCAAGAACCCACTATACTAAGGACCACACGCCCAGCCACCCAGGATTCTGATGACGAGTTTTGAGAGGAGAGACCAATGTGGTCCCCACATACCAAAGTATGCGCCCTTTACAAAACATCATGGAATAAACATCTCAATTGTTTACATTATAGATGTATCTCTTTGGATTATCGAGATTTCATACATCTGCTTCGAAGCCATTCCTCAGCTGCTGTTGTTGGATATATTTTGGGTTCTGAATATATCTTCCAAGGACAATAATATCATCATCTCCTTTGCCAAAGCAGAAGATAACATTGGGCAGTAAACAGTGATTCATATGCCATACAAGTTATTCTGAGATTCCTTTTCAAGGCCTTGGCTTCCTTACATAAACCAAATCCTTTCTTGTGTATTCCATAGGAAAGCCATCTCCTGCGATCTTGATGCTCCTGACCCACTTCACCTTCTCAATGGAGAGTCTGAGCATAATATTTATTCCTTGTTTAATATATTTGTCTATGTATCACAGACATATCCCCTGCTACCCAGGAGTTTATAACCGAAGAGTAAACATTCTGATAGAAAAGCGAAAATAATAAATACATATGTATGGACAGTAAGTTAAAGTTATTAAGTCAATATGGGAATCCAAACATCAAACACTAATGGAAGTATCTCAGTTTTAATAATAAAATAACAATAAAATTGTACACATCTACAGTATTTCACATTAACTATAAAATAAGACTTGGCTGAAATGTAGCAAGTAGGTGGTCTCAAAGAGCTTGCCACTTTTTCTTTCTTTTTTTTTTTGCAGTACGCAGGCCTCTCACTGCTGTGGCCTCTCCCGTTGTGAAGCACAGGCTCCAGACGCACAAGCTCAGCGGCCATGGCTCACGGGCCCAGCTGCACCACGGCATGCGGGACCCTCCCGGACCGGGTCACGAACCCGTGTCCCCTGCATCGGCAGGCAGACTCTCAACCACTGCGCCACCAGGGAAGCCCAAGAGCTCGCCACCTTTAAAAGTCAGTTCTTATATGTGATAGTATTTTAAAGTATTCTTAGGTACATGTATGGAATTGCCAGCATTTAAGTGCTTCTACTGTGAGGACTTTCAACATAGGAGTGTTGTTTTACAAGTAAAAGTAGTCAACATTCATACTATATTTTAATCATTATAAAGCAATAAAAAATTATTCAATTTTTATTACTGAATAAAATAATAATTCAACTCTCTGATTCATTTAGAAAAGGCTGCATAGACTTAACCCTTTAAACAGGCATGGCATTTGACTTTTCTTAAAAAACAGAGGGTAGAAAGAGAAGATCAAATGAAGGGCACTGATCCATAAATTACTCCTCAAGTAAGACATTTGGGTTATCTGTGATTTTTCAAGTGATTCATCAGACTGTTTAAATGATTAAGTGAACAACCAGAACTGTAGCAGGAAATCCATGCAGACATGGTAGCATCCCATAGGCACTTCTTATCTTCTAGAGATTAGAGTCTGAATTCCTTTGGCAATGTTAACTTGGTTGACTGATAATATGAAAAACCTAACATTTTGTCTATAAATGTTAATTTTCTTCTCCCTTTCTAAAATAAAGGCCATTTAATGATTTATTGCTTGACTTTCATTTTTCCCATGTTCTACATCTATGGAATTAGATATGGAATACTGATATAAAAGAAAAAACCTACAAAAACACATCAATTATTACTGTTAATGGTATCTGTAAAATGTTGATATTTTAAAAATCAGTAAGATAATACACCAAAATATTAATGGCAGTAGTATCTCTGAATGGAGGGATTAAAGGAGGAGTTTTATTTTATTTTATCTTTTCCATGTAGTCCAAGTTACCATAATAATCATGTATTACTATTGGGTTGAAGAAAGTTTTATTTATTTATTTATTTTTTGCGGTACGCGGGCCTCTCACTGCTGTGGCCTCTCCTGTTGCGGAGCACAGGCTCCAGACGCGCAGGCTCAGCGGCCATGGCTCACAGGCCCAGCCGCTCCGCGGCATGTGGGATCTTCCCGGACCAGGGCACATACCCGTGCATGTCCCCTGCATCGATCGGCAGGCGGACTCTCAACCACTGCACCACCAGGGAAGCCCCAAAAGTTTTATTTTTAATAAGGATAAATGAAAAGAGAAAGAACATTACCATCTCATTTCACTTATTAAATATCTTTAAGAAAATATTTTATAATTTCTGTTTTAAAGTTTTAAAATGTCCAAAAGAAGCTAACTACTCTCCCAGGCTTTTTCCCATCCATGCTGAAGTACTTGTAGTTCACTGAAGCATCATGCTGACTCCAACTCTGCGCCCTTAGAGATGCTTTTCCTGATATCGTAAGTACCGTTCCCTGTGTTCTTAAAGTAATTAACTCCTGGTTTTCCTTCAAAACTCAGCATCACCTTCCCCAGGAATCCTTTTCAGGCTCTCTAGTGCAACATAAATGTTTATCCTTTGGACAGAACCCTCCATGAATTCATCCACAGTAAGCACTTATCACACTGAAATAACTGCAGAAAGTGTGTTATTCCCAAATGACTTAGCACAGCACCTACTGAATAAAGAGATGAGTGAACTGATAACTTTGACATTTCCATAAGTTAAACAAATGGTTGACCTTTGTTCTTTCTCTCACTTAAGCGATTGGCCCTTTGACTAGAGTAGTTAAACCAAACTAGGTGATGTGATGCCTTAGAAAAGGTTACAATTATTTATGTAAACAATCCATTAATTTAATTAATAGTATTTATTGAGTAAACATTAACTGATGGCACTGTGTTAGGCACTGGAACTAGAAAGGAGAGACAATGCCTCTTCTCTCAACAGAGACTAGTGGAGATACAAGGTAAATATACAGTTATGGTAGAGGGTGCTGAGTGTTGCAGTGAGGCAAGCACTTTCTGTAGCAGTAGCAAAAAAGGGGTGGTTGGGATGTGGGCACAAGCCTTCTCTGTTCCAATAACATATAAAATTAAAATGCAGCTGCGTCTACAATACAAAGCAAAACAGAAATTGGACTGGACAACTACCTAATATATCAGTGTAAACACTCTATGTTATATAACTTGAATGGACAGAGGAAACAGCAAAACCCACTGTTATAAGCACTGGCCCACAGTGAATGACTGGAAGACATGCAGACTGCCACTCAGTACAGGAAGTCTAGATCTGAAAAAGGGAGTTTCATAAAGATTTTATAAATATTTAAACCTGGTGTCAATTTATTCTTTCCCAAATCCAATTCCTAGGTCCAAATTTGGGAAGCGTGGTGGGGAGGAGATAATAAATTTCTCCTTAAACTGTACCACCACAGGAAGAAATTCTTTCAGATCAAATTGTTGCAGAATAACAGAGTCACTTTTGGCCATCTCATCTTTGAGCATTATTGCCCTTTCTATCTCCCAAAGAAATGAAGCTGTTTCTATATTAAAAACGTAGTAAGCATGAGTAGTCTTTTTCTCTCCAATGCTTTCTGCTTCTAAGCAATTCAGAGTCTCCAGCTGGATGTGAACCCTATCTCCCTTTCAGCTCAGCCAACATGCTTCCATGACATTCCAAATATGAAGTTGGGTGGACACATCAGATTCACTTTCCAAAAGCATAGTGAAAACTATTCCACTTGATTCAGAATCACAAGTCAGATTTTTAACTACTTCAATGTCAGACTCTTCCAAACTTCTTCCTAAAATTATTACTTCAAACCAAAGAATATTGTCATTTATACCTAACAACATGAGGCTAGGAGGTTGTGGTTGCTTCAGTTCTGTCAGAATTACCACATATATCAGATATTTACTGCCCAATTTAAAGAATAAAATATACCTAGAACTAATAACCATAATCCTAAATAATCTTCTCTAGTATATCCCACACATAGTAGACAGATTAGACTTCTTAAAACACAGCTCAAAAATGTGTATATGTGTATGTGTATGTGTCCTGATTTAAACTGTATAATTCTTGCTTGTTATTTGTAGAATAAAGTACAAACCTCTGGTCTGGAATTCAAGCTCTTCACAAGCTGGCTCCAACCTGCCTCCTTCACTGGTAAGCCACATATCCTTTGTAAAATCTATACTTCATCTCCAAAAGACCTTGTGCTATTCTCTTAGCATTCAGAGAACTCACCCCTGCTCCATGTCTGTTCTCTCCTCTCTTCTTCAACTGGACTAACATACCTCCCATTCCACGTATTCAAACTCAACTCATCCAAACCCCTCCTCTATTAATCTGCCCAAATTATGCCATATGAGGGTAACATCTCTGTCCTCTACACTCTCAGTCTTCTGGTTTATATCTCTCTTGCCACCTCTAACACATCTTATTCATTTTTATAGCCTCCCACAGCAGTGAGGACATAGTAGGTATACAACTGCAGAACTAAAAGTGAATGACTGGATCTTTTAAAATAATTATTCAGAAGACATTCCAGGATTATTTTATTTCTCCACTTAATCCACACATATCTGCTACCATTATTTAATAGGTTCAGGTGTTGTAAGATATTAATGACTCTATGTTCACCCTATAACTGACATCAGAAGTTGTTTTAACAAATATACATATAGCAGCTTATCTGCCACTTGTTTCTCATATAAAGAAAGTTAATGAAAAAAATCTGATGGTTGAATAACCTACATGTAAAAAATTCAAGTAAAAAAACAGTTTACCCTGAATTGAATTATCAGCTGCATGAATTGCCCTTTAAGGGTGAACTGAGCCTTGATGCCAGGCAGCCCCTCAGGTGTTCTTTAAGTTCCAACCTCAGAAAACCTGAAGACCTTTATGGCATTAAATAATAAATACCAACATGATTACTACTGAAGGTGCTAGTTTCAGAAATCCTATTGGGCTGTAGAGTAGCAAGTATCAGTTCCATACAATCACAGTGTCAATGGCCCTACCTTTTCCTAGCAAATAGTCTATGAAATGTAAGATAAAGATATCATAATTCATGAATTCCCAAATGAGGAACAAATGAAAACAGAATCACACAAATATTGCCCAGACCTTGAATTTTATGCTGCAGTCTTAGACTACTCCAAAGGACAGAAATCAATTTGATAGAGCTGGGAAATAAAATGATTTCTAAATTCTTCTGACAGTAAGAAACAAACATGTAAATTTTATCAAAGTAGAAAACAAAAACCAAGGGATTTTGATTAACTGATTTAATCATTTAAATATCATAGTTATTCTCATACACTACAAACTACTGTGATATTTTTATTTGGAAATTAAAAAAAAATAAAAGGTGAAGTGTTTGATTCTGTGATAATAGAAAATTTCCTGATAATAAGTTTCTGTGGCTATATTAAGTGCCAATGAACACACCGAGTTCTGGCTAATACACAGTGTTTACCAATAGATGATGTGACAATTTATTTTACTTAAATAGTGATGCATTTGTAACATATACCATCTACTTCTTCTAAACCAAAGAGGTACCTGTCAGAGCCTGTGTCACCCATCACTCTCGCTGAAGGGGCAGGCCTAGGGGAGTACAGTCTTCTCCTTCCCCCAAATCCAGTTTTAAGAAGAGAAACTGGGTTCTCATTGAAGGACAGCCAATGCACACACTAGGCAGTGGCAAACCTATGCCCAAGTATCAGAAGATAAACCAGGCAATGAGATTCTAATCTCAAAATTTTGGAATTAGAAATCAGAAGAGTGAGCCAACATAATTTAATGTTATGAGGGAGGACAAAAGGTGAAGTATAGGATGAAGGCTAACTAGTAGAAAATAGGACAAATGAAAATGCCAGACGGAAGCAGTTCCCATTAGAGAACAAGCCTGAGAGCTGTCTGAGGTCCTGACACCCTGAGAATCTGATTCCAGTCAACCCAACCCGCTGGGTTACAACTGGTCTGAAATATACCCCAAACCCCAATATGACAGATTCGTAACATACTCAAATAATTAGGGTAAATTCTGGAAGTTCATAGTAAAAGAATTTAATCTATTCTTGATATACTGCTGTAGCAAAGCGGCATAGGCAAACAGTGTCATTTTTTAAAGCCCAGGCTGCCTGAGCCCAAAGCCCAGCTCTGCCATTTACTACCTATGTGGCCCTAGGCAAGCTATTTAATCTCTCTAAGCCTCATCTATCTCATGTGTAAAATGGGTATAGTAAGAGTGCCTCAAGGGGCTATTATGAGCAATAAGTGAGATTATGAACAATAGCGGTTAGCACAGATAGCCTTCGGTGTTGTTAGATGATAGTCCTGATCACGATGATGACAATAATGATGATGATTTTCTTTTCTACTCAATAGAGGAAGGAATAAATGAGCTTTAAATTTAAACTAACTCTCTAGCTACTTATCACTAGCTTGTTCACTTAAAACAGACTATTATAGTGAATATTTTAAACACAGGATGCATTGCCCTGGAGACAATTTGGAATGGAAAAGAATAGATATGGAAGCAGAAACCCAGAACATTTTTTGCCTTATGACACAGATGATGGTTGCTTTTCTATTACCACCTAGTGATGCTACGTCTCATATATAACCAATGCCCTTTTTTCCATTTTCTCTGCAAATAGTATAACTTACGCCCTCACTACCCTCCTGGGGATTTTATGAGGGCCTTATTATTGAGCCTTCTGCCTTCTCACGTGTGCAATCTTTGTATTGCTTCAGAAGACCTCCTAATTCATAGTCATCCCCAATTAAAAACTCTTCTATAGAGCACCACTGTCTGCTGAATAAATGCTAAATTCTTTTATCATGATCATCACGACCTTTCAGAATCTGATCTCACTTCTTGGCATCATTCCCTACTGTTGCCCACCAACTTTCCATGGCTTATTCTCATATCTATTAATTTTCTCTGGCTATTTTTCCCCGGCTAGACGCCTCTTCTAACTTATATGTTTAAGTCAAAATCTGACCTATTTCATAAGGCTCAGCTCATTGCTCTTTCTTTAAGAAATATATTTAATACTCATATTCAGAATGAAAACTGTTCTGTGGTCAGAGTAATCTATAACACTTCACATTCTACTATAAAGTTATGACTTTATAGTCAAAGCTACATTTTAAATGAAGAGGAATAAAAAAATGGATGTAAAGTTCATAAACAAGGTAATCTTGATATGAGAAAAATACTGGTAAACACATCTGAAACTAGTCAACGTCAGACATATTTCAATGCCCACTCGTCCCCATCAACAACCTGACTCTAAGGAGATTTAAAGGATTCTAGTAACTAAGAAAAAACAATTATTTACACAACAAAGATTTTCTCTATTTCAATGTGACAAACTTTTTACTCACTACAATGGCAGGCCTTCCTGGTGCTGTTAAGCACAACAATGTGAAACTAGATGCAAGGGACCTATGCGGCCTTTTTCAATCAATTCTTAGTGAGTGATCACTGTGATCCAAACTAGCAGGGGATCCTTGTACCTACTAGTTACACAGAAGCCATACAATACTGAATGGATCTTCTTCCAAAGAAGATATTCAGGTGTCCAGCAAGTGTATGGAATTATTAAGAAGGTCAGAGCAGGGCTACGGTGAGGTGTCACCTCACAACTGTTGGAATGGCTGTTATCAGGGGGATGAGGGATGGTTAGTGCTGGCAGGGATGAGGGTGGGCCTCATTCACTGTTGGTGAGAGTATGGACTGATGCAGCCACTGAGGAGAACAGAACAGAGGTTCCTCAAAAACTAGGAATGGATCTTCCATATGGTCAAGCGGTTCCACTTCTGGATATGTCTGAAGGAAACAGGATCACTATCCCCAGAGGATGTCTGCACCTCCACGTTCATTGTGGTGTGTGTTGTCTATGGTGCCGAGGACATAGAGGCAGCCTGGGTATCCATCAGCAGATGTATGGATGGAGAGGGTGTGGTGTGTGTATGTGGTGGAATACTGTTTAGTCATAAAGGGAGGAAGGTCCTGCCATTTGCAATGACATTGGTAGACCATGAGGGCATTGTGCTAGGTGAAGCGGGTCAGACAGAGAAAGACAAATACTGTATGATCTCACGTATATGTGGAATCTAAAAGAAAAAAACTCATAGAAACAGAAATCACATTTACAGTTTCCAGGGGCCAGAGAGGGGGATGGAGTAGGTGAAGGTGGTCAAAAGGTACAAACTTCTAGTTATAAGATAAGTAAGTTCTGGGGATATAATATACAGCATGATAATTAAAGTTAACAATATTGGATATCTGAGAGTTGCCAAAAAGTACATCTTAAAAGTTCTCATCAAAAGGAAAAAAATGTGTAACTATGTGATGTGATGCATGTTAACTCGACTTACTGTGGTGATCATCTCACAATATATAGAAATACCAAATCCTTATGTTATACACTTGAAACAATGTAATATGTCAATTATAGCTCAATAAAACTGGAAAAAATAAAAGGGGAAAAAGTCATACAATAAGTACTACCATGCTCACTCTCCAGTTACTCACACAAAGCTGTAAATACAAAATTGCAAAATGATCACACAACAGTAAAACGGGTATTTATGTTGTTAACATGAGTGTTGGAAGTAGGAGAAAATTAAAGGATCTGAACAGCTTCAAGGCATGTTTCATGTATGCATAATCCACTGTCAGACACAGGTGCACATACTTGCCTCCCAAATAAAACTTTTTTGACATTCACTTCATTACTATAGGAAAGTTACAGGATATGCCTATTGACAAGAGAAATGGTGATCCATTTGGGTCACTCCAACCTTTATGTAGAGACCATTTTTCAAACTCCAAGGCATCAAGCACAGATTTTAGATCTGATATCTGCTGTGCATGTGTCTGTTGTGTTGTAGGATAACATTATGCTCAGAAGTTATTAACTTTCTTTTTCTTAAGTCCAAATCAAGTATTGAGACACAGAGGGAGGGAAAGAAAGAGGGAGAAAGGTGGGGGGACAGAGAGAGAGAAAGAGAGAATATCTGTACGCTGATTAGAGGAAAATGTAATTTTTCTCACTTCTCCAGGTAAACAGGATGACTTCGAACAACCATTAGTTTTTTATTCTTTTTTTACTATGTCACATGTAGCCTCTACTCTAGAGACTACACTGTTAAATAAACTTAAGTACACGGTAACAGCATCTACCCATAAAACAGTGTAATCCCTTTGCCAAATCCCCCAGCAAAGGTCAGCTTCCCCAGGGCTATTAGCTTCCTTAGGAAAGTCATAAGCTGTTCAAACACCACCGGTAACTTTGGTTTTCCTCCCTAGGATTCCTATGCAGACAGAGGTACCTCCAGGAGCTTCATCTCCAGTCACCTCTAATGGGAAAAGACTGAGGGAAAGAAGCAATCCCTCAACATCCAACTTATGGGACCCCAGCTGTGTTATTACATCAACTCCTGAGTGAGGGGCAAAGAAACTCCACTCTTAGTCTGTCTTTCTCTCAGGACACTCCAGGAAGTAAGGCTTATCACCATAGACTGTCTGCTGGGCATATCTGGCCTCCTCATTTGCACCTTCGCTTATTAAATGTAGAGAATCCTTCTGCTATCACCTCCCCTTCTTCACTTCCCTATGAGAAGTGAAGATATGACATAAATAATAAGATATGACATAAATAATAAGTCATCATCATAATAATAATAATAATAATAGTAAGTGAAGTCCCTTCACTTCCCTTCGCTATGTATATGTTGGAAGAGGGCATGGAAAGGACGTGACCGCAGGTTGACCCCTGAGCTGCACTGGGCAGTCAGAGGCTCTTCATCCCTCTCCAGTCCTTGGATTACACATTTCAGGCATGGTTCTCCCAGCAGAAGCCGTTCTGAAGAACGCAGACTTCCGAGAGCAATGTGGTGTTGAGACCATCTGAACTGAATATGTGACTGAACCCAGTTAAAGGCCTCTAGATAAACTTTTTTTTTTTTCCAGGGTTTCTCAACCTTAGCACTATTACTATTTTTCATTGAGGTATATAGTTGATGTAACTAGATAACCTTTTTAAGTTTCTGGCGGGCAGATGTGGAGACCTATTTTAGCTGCCCAAGGCAAGTCTCATACATGAGTTTCCTGCTTATTCCACCTGCCACCTACCAAACTGGAGTGTCTGCCTCTTCCATCTCCCCTTGCCTTCCATGTATGGAGCAGGTTTCAGGTTTCACCCAGGAAGCTCCTGAGGTTTCGAACCAACAGTATCAACAGGCCTGCCCGCAACAGCTCTTACCAAATTTTGTATATGTTTATTGTCTGTACTTCATCTTGTTCTTTAAAAAACGTATTTGAAGCTTATCTATATTATTATTTATGTCATATCTTATTTTCAAAATATATTTAAGGTCAAAAATATATATATATATATTTAAGGTCAATTATAAAGATACATTAAATTTCAATGATTAGAAATTAGAATTGAAAATGATGTTTTTCAAATTAGATTTTACAGAAAATACTGGTTAATAAGTCAATGAAAATTTCGTGGCAAGTTTTTAACTAAAGTGAGGGCTCATGGCTCTGTCTTCTGATGCGATCAGCTTTAAGTGGCCCATGTCACACATCTGAGAGTGAAATGGAATAGAACGTATGATCTGTCAGACAAAAAAAAACAACATGATGAAAAACTGAATGAAATTCAATAAAATGTAATTAGAAAGATTTCAACATAAAGCCAGTGTTTAGGTTTAAATAATCGATCACGAAAGTATCAACAGAACTTGAAGAGGGCCTTGCTATACAGTAGCTTCTCTGAAAAATACTTCCTTTGATTGCAAGCTCAATGTGATCTGAAGTGTAAGAGGGTTGATAAAACAAAAAGCTATTGAGGGCTTCCCTGGTGGCGCAGTGGTTGAGAGTCCGCCTGCCGATGCAGGGGACACGGGTTCGTGCCCCGGTCCAGGAAGATCCCACATGCCGCGGAGCCGTTGGGCCCATGAGCCATGGCCGCTGAGCCTGCGCATCCGGAGCCTGTGCTCCGCAACGGGAGAGGCCACAACAGTGAGAGGCCCGCGTACGGCAAAGAAAAAAAAAAAGCTATTGAAACCATTTATGCAAAAACAGAATTATAATGTCCAGAAAATAGGTGGTAGAAGTTCCACTATACTAGTCAAGCCACTCTGTGGTTGAATTTTCTAATGGAAACTATTTATACACCCTAGAATCTAAAGGCATAATCTTCCACACTACAAAGCAAAATAAAACCCTGTTTCTATTTGGATGCAACGAATGTTTTCATCAGTCATCATTTCATCTCTATTTAGTACAGCTTTTTCATAATTCCTATATTAAATGCATTCTTCTTCAGTGGATTTTTCCTTCTATTTTTTTAAACTGTTTGCTCCAGCAGATGTCAAAAACCAACTAAAGAGACATTTAAAATATACATACTATTTTATTGCCAACTCCTAATCCTGTCTATCAAAAATGAGAGAAACAGTCTAATTTTAGAAAGAGGGTATTATCACTTACCCATTGTGCTGTTGTTTATTGAACTGAAGTCACCACTAAGATTGCAAAACCTCTTAGCTTCACTTTGAGGGTGAAAAACTGTTAATGAAACCCGATTGAGAATCTATTGCATTATAATATAATGGTGGAGAGAACAAGCTTTAAAAAAAAATCTGGGTTTGAATCCTGGCTCTGTCAATGCAGCTTAGCCTTGGCATCTTCCCTAAGTTCTCCAAATCTGTAACTAGTTTAAGGATTAAATTATATAACATATGTAAAGTGCTTAGCACAATGCCCCACATATGGTAAAGAAATAATATATTTTAACTATTATACTGTTGTTTTTGATATTCTTATTAGAGTCACTATTATTACTATTACTTATTCACTTTTACATACTGTGAGACTGTTTTAGACCTGGAATCTAGCAATCATTTTTGCTATTTTATTTCTGCATTTACTTACTGGTTTCACTCAATCCATAGACTCTCTAAAACAGCAGTGATTTAAATCTACTCATGGGTAGAACTCTGGGCAATTTTACTAGCCAGCTAGTAGTTTGCCCAGGAATGTTTTATAGAAATACGAAATGAGAAATACAGCTTATATTCAGATATTCCCAGTTAGGGGATCACAAGGTAATTATTCATTCATACACACACAATACAAAGACATATGGTAAGGCAGAGATGAAAAGTGATTCGTATCATAAAAGAAACATCAATCAAATGTTGGAGAGTTCGACAGACAGAGGAGGAATTTTGTTGGTCCAGGAAGGTTAAAATTGCAATAGATTGTAATAGACTGAGAGCACAGTCTAGTTTCCAAAATTGTTCTTGGGGTACTTTCACACTGAATCTCCCTCTCACCCACTGTACCCTCAGCCTCCACTCCAGTCCTTTCATTTAAACATTTATTCCAAATAGTACCATTCAATTTTAAAAAGTAATTTTTTACTTCATACACTGCCAATGAAATATCAAAAACAATGAAACACTTCCCTTTTAGATAAAGCCTAATTAATTGTGCAAACTGTTTTGAAAACCTGATTGTGGAGTATCTCCTAGTTGCATACCTGTAAACAAATGAGAAGCAGAAACTTATTGGCAGCTTGACCCTCCCTGGAGAATTTAGTTGGAATACTAATAAAATAAAGCCTCTGAACCCTCCCCACAAATTGACACAAACAGGAGGAAGAAAAAAATTAAAATTTCAACTTCTGAACCATATAATACAGGTTCTGACATTATAGGAATGCAACAGACAGTCCTATTTCCCCACCAGCCTTTGTTTTCACTGCCGCCTGCAAGGGATGGAGAGTTTTTTTCCAAAATGGTTAACAGTCATAACTGAGTTGGTCTCAATTCACTGTCGCCTGGGGGGAGAAAGGTAACAAATACAAGGTTTTATTTTGTTTTGAAGAGTCTCTCACAGAGAGGAAATTCAGTAGGTGGAGTTTAGAAAAAATCTCCAAACAGACCAACAGAGAGGCAGACCTAGGCTCTCCTTAAAGGCATCAACCACTACAATATTGTCATTTGCCTCGCCTAGCTTTCTCCACCACTTACTCCTCAAGGCCTGCTGGGCTACTGGTATTGATAGAAAAACACTCAGTTGGTGAGATGAGGTTACTGAGGTGACAGCAACTTCACAAAGTTTGTTTAGTCACATGTGAGAATTTGCCATGAGTAATCCAGTAGTGACTGGATATATCTCAACTG
Source organism: Pseudorca crassidens (assembly GCF_039906515.1). Taxonomy (NCBI): domain Eukaryota; kingdom Metazoa; phylum Chordata; class Mammalia; order Artiodactyla; family Delphinidae; genus Pseudorca; species Pseudorca crassidens. Next base: position 155,832,594 of record NC_090297.1, read on the forward strand.
GATCATTCCAGTCTTTACTTTGAGGCCATTATAACAGGTGTATTCAAAATGGTATCTAGACAACTAAGGAAAGACTTAGGTTGGAAGAATGAGAACTACTTTGTGAGTTAGAAAACCTGGGTTTGTGTCCTCAGATCTATAATCTTGGCTAAGTCTACGACTGAGGTTTCTCATCTGCCGTACTCAATAAGGATAATAACTCCCACAGGATAACTATGAGGGCTAAAAAGAAATAGCATCTCTAAAAGCACTCTGTAAAGGTCAAAATACTGCTTAAATGTTAGGCTATGGCAATCTTTTACTGAGCCTGACAGTCATGATTTGACTCCTTAAATCTCAATAATTTAACAATGATTTAAAGGAATACACTGTATTTTCTTATTTTTTGTAAGAATATCAAAACTATTTGTATAGGCATTATGATCTATTAGCAAGATCAAAAGGCCATTTTGAGTTTTATTAGATCTCTTTATTAATACAAAAATGTTCTATTTATTTTGCATCTTAGTTTTCTCATCGTTTTCATAGAAAAAATAGTCCTTTGTATTTCTCTGTTTTAATAAATTTCTGTGAAAGTTCTACATAAATAGCAAGTATAATATTATAGTTTCATGAACATTGTTTGGTTCTATAATGTTTAAGTAAAACAAAACCATAACCACAAAGGAACTTGCTCAGAAATCTATTAGTAGAATAAGTCAATGTAATATATATCAAAAAATGTTTTAGGGCTTCCCTGGTGGCGCAGTGGTTGAGAGTCCGCCTGCCGATGCAGGGGACACGGGTTCGTGCCCCGGTCCGGGAAGATCCCACATGCCGTGAAGCGGCTGGGCCCGTGAGCCACGGCCACTGGGCCTGCGCTTCCGGAGCCTGTGCTCCGCAACGGGAGAGGCCACAACAGTGAGAGGCCCGCGTACCACAAAAAAAAAAAAAAAAAAAAAAAGTGTCTTATTCCCTTCCAATAAAAACGAGGTAAACCAGAAATACAATCATCTAGAATAAGCAGGTGAGTGGATGAGAAAAGTAAAAGCTTTTCAGAATTCTCAGCTTCTAGACTGATATTATGAAGATGGTGGTTAATTGGTGGTTTAAAATCTTTTTCCCTTGAAAGAATAATTAAGGTTTCCACTAAAAACAAGGGCAATGGTTGAAACAGCAGAATCTGTTCTCAGTCAGAGGTTATATGGGTCATATAGATCATTAAGATCATTCTAGGCCATGGAATGCTTTAATAAGCTCAATGACACTCAGTCTCACTGAACTGATGCACCTCTTAAAAAAAGAAACTTCCTATCCTGAAGGGACTCATTCTACAGTTGAATGGCTGTTAGAAAGTTCTTTTGTATATCATAGGGCAATACAGTGAGGAGGGGCAAACAGAGCATTCCTCCCAAACAGCAATAGCCACTCAACTGATAAAAGTTTCCTTCTCTAATGTAGCTTTCAAAAAGTAGCATTAAGAAAGTCCATGGATTTTTCAGTTTCCTTTGAATACTATGACCATTTTGTATTTTTATAAAAAGAGGGAACTGCAATGAAAAAGGCCATGTCTTGGCAAAAATCCATATCAGTAGTTCTAGCTATACAATCACTTCCAGAAACATCAGTTGATTTATGCAAAAGCTCTAATATATGCAAATACAAAAGAAAGCAAACATTTATTTCCAGAAGCATTATTAAATTACGACACATTAGGAGTCATTAACAACTAGCAGGAAGGGGCACTGGGTTTTGCTAGTCAAATGTTCCAAACAATCAAAAATAATATCCACGAGACAATTTCCTGCACATTGATTATTCCAATCTCCACACTAATAAGAAGGGCTAAACCAAATAAAATGAAACAGCACAGCAAGAAACTAAAGACTGAGCCCACTTGTAATGGGGTGGTCTATAACCTTGAGAGATGGATTATATCTCTCAGGTTACCGGGGGAGTATGGGAAGTTATTCCAGCACCTTGAATCATACCTTGAAACCTTAGCACTGCTTGGAAAGCATCTTTACATCAACTATGCCCTTCCCACATGCACAAACACACACACGTTTCACAAAGCAAAGAATTAAGACCCAGACAGACTGTCCAAACCAACCAGTTAGTAATGATAAGCAAAGTCGGAACCGGGGACTTCAGATTAGTCCAATGTACTTTTACTCTGTAAGGGCTTAAGTGGCTATTTAAACACTCTTGAGATTGCAGCAAATGCCACTGCTTTTAACAACTTACAAAGCAAACTGAGAAACTGTCATTTTTGTCTTAGTTTGTGGAACTACTTTTTAATAAAATAGTAGAAACAAATATTTTGAATCTGTTGTAAAAATTTTAACCACAATTCTCTTTCTTCCTTCACACAGTCCTAAATCTGTCAGTTATTAAATATCCACTAAATCTGCCAAGTGATACATTAGTTTCTCTAGGGACACAAGGGAAACCAGAACCAGATCTTCTTACAGAGCCAAAAAGATAAAAAAAAAAAAAAAATAAGCACACATGCAAGCAGTATCTGCAGCTGGAATCAATGGTTCCCTCCTTCAGTTTACTTAACATACAGAAGCGTTTTGCTTTGGAACCAAACTTCCCAGGGACTTTCGTCTTTCTGCTTTTTAACTTGTGACTATATAAACTACTAAGCCTGTCATCTTAAAAAAAACATTTATAATCATTTTTAATGTAAAGAGCTGGAAGTTTCGTGGAGAGAAAATAAGATGCTTTATTGCTTGCATAATGTTTACACATTTGTAAAACACTTCTACGTGTGTAATCATATACAATTGTCACAATAATCCTCTGAAGTGGCTATTCCTAGCACCTCCATATGTGAGGTAAAAAAGGCTCAGGGAGTTTAAAAGATTCCCTAAGTTCACAAAGCCACAGAAGTGTGGCCCACTGCCTTGAAGACTCGGGCTACAGGGCCCATATTCCAACCCAGTAGGGAAGTCACCTTCTATAGTTTGTAAAACACAGGATTTGGGGTTACACAGACTTGATTTCAAATCCTTACACCACCATTTTCCATCTGTGCGATCTTGGGCCAAGTCTTTACCCTCTCTGGGCCTCATTCCCCTAATATGTAGAATGAGGGAACAGTACCCCCTCATAGGACTGTTACGAAAATCAAATAAAATCACACATGGGAAACTGTGTTCTCAAAGCATTCACCTTCCCTTGTCTGCCTTTATCTACCCATTGTTCACCTCCTCTGCCTTCTTTCCTTGCACCACCCTTAGTTCAAACACACTTGCTTTTTTTCTTGCCTGGACTGGGCAGGTCTCCCTTGCTCAACGGTGAGGAGTTTAACAATCATTTGATGTAGTGTGTTTCACACAGAGTGTATTTCCATAGCAAGAATTAGTCCATAGGTAAATGAGGGAATTATGTCAGACCAACATAGAAGCCCCATAGGTTCATGCACAATATTTCTTAGCACGCTACGTTTTGTGCCACCACAATACAACAGCCAAACACAAAGTATACACATAGTGGATGCAGCAAGCACTGGAGGAATGTAGCACTGTTCACATGACCCATTCTTCCTCTTGGCTCAGTCTGGCTAAATGCTAGGTTTCAAAAGGGTTTATTGCACATTTCTCTCATATATTTGTACAAAACAAACAAGCAAACACTAGATAAGGAGCCAGAACCATTTCATGGTAAGCCTGTCACTGCTCCTCTACCTGCAAATTCTGCTGCTAACGTCCCTCTGTCCTTGTTTTCATAATTCAGCAGACAATACTTCCTTATATACTCTTCCATCAAGCCACCCTCGCCTGTATTTTCTAAAGGTAAAGTCTCGTATTACTGTGTTATTTCTTTACTTATAGGGAAGTTAGCATGTTTTTATAGACATGCTAGAAGTTTTAATAAGATTTTTTTGGTTATTGCTTAATTATAACATTAAATGTTTTGGTGGTTAAAACATTTTGAGTGATCTATTCCAATTCTATTTCCTTCAAAATGCCAGTTATTTTTAGTGTGTGATTTTGCAGAGTGTGGGGCTTTTTTAGTGGAACTTATTATGCCACAGCAGAAATGTCTATATTTTGCTTTGTTGTGTGGGTATTTCTGATATACTCAGGCACCACAGATTGATGGAATAGATGGTATAAATAAATTGTTTTCATTGCACTTACTTGACTCTCTTTGTTAAAATTCAACTCAGCACCTCATCTGCATGGTTAAGAATGTACAATTTCCCACGAAGATGCTACCAAGAAGGGTAATTCTTTTTCATAAATATGCTCAACAAAATGCTTATAAAATTTTTTATAAGCATAAAATAAGGCTCATATATAGTGTTCAAATAAACGTAGGCAGTACTGGCCTAGCTCCACAACTTTAAGTAGCTTGTGTTTTAGTATGTAAAATGATTCAATTTTCAAATCAGCTAAAAAGACATTGCAAGAAGAGCATCTTCAGCTATAAAATCTGTCATATGAGTAATTTCTAAGGTAAAGAAATAAATTTAAAAATTGTTTACTCTTATACCTAGCATACTTAATTGGCAATAAAATGAAACATATGGGGTTTTTTGTTTGTTTTTTTAATTTTATTGTATTTATTTATTTTTGGCTGCGTTGGGTCTTCGTTGCTGTGCGTGGGCTTTCTCTAGGTGCTGCGAGTGGGGGCTACTCTTCATTGCGGTGCAGGGGCTTCTCACTGTGGTGACTTCTCTTGTTGCAGAGCACAAGTTCTAGGCGCGCAGGCTTCAGTAGTTGCGGTTCGCGGGCTTTGTTGCTCCGCAGCATGTGGGATCTTCCCGGACCAGGGATCGAACCCCTGTCTCCTGCATTGGCAGGCGAATTCTTAACCACTGCACCACCAGGGAAGCCCAAACATATGGTTTTAATGTGCATTTATTTTTTGACATGGGAAAATAACCTTTCCAGGCCTTGGTTTCCTCATAGGAAAACAAGAATTTTTTTTAAATTGAGTAAGGGACCTCCCTGGTGATCCTGTGTTAAAGAATCAACCTTACAATGCAGGGTATACGGGTTGGATCCCTGGTCAGGGAACTAAGATCTCACATGCCGCAGGGCAACTAAGCCCGCACGCCACAACTACTGAGCTAGAGAGCCTGAGTGCTGCAAACTACAGAGCCCACACGCTCTGGAACCTGCGCGCCACAACTACAAGAGCCCATGTGCCCTGGAGCCTGCACGCTGTAACTAGAGAGGAGAAAACCCGCACGCCACAACTAGAGAAGAGAAAAACCTGCACACCACAACTAAGGAGAAGCTCGCCTGCCACAACGAAAGATTCTGCATGCCTCAATGAAGATCCGGTGTGCCCCAACTAAGACCCAATGCGACCCAAAATAAATTAAATAAATAATAAACAAATATTTAAAAATAATAAATAATAAAAAATTTAATAAGTGCACCATCAATTTTATGAGGTTTTACACATACACATATATATATACAAGAAACTCACTGTAAAACTGTTGATCCTCCAATCTTGGAATTGTAAAGTGCTCTGATAAAGAATATATGATTGTCATCACTGATTCTTTACCCCCAACACTTCTAGCAAAATTACCTAGCACAAAACAATTGTTCGGTAAATATTTACTAAATTAAATTGAACTATTTACATAATTAATGCGGCAGAATTTCTCAATTATATTATTTAAAAGAAACTAGATTTATTCCTAGAAAGCAAATAGGCTGCTTTTAAAATAAAACAAGAAACGTATATTTCAAAAGAAAAAAAAAAACTTTTTCCCTATTACTATCTTACAGATTAAAAATAAAAGGTTTTGGATGTCGTTGTTAAGTTGGTTAGAATTTGATTTGGTCGCAAGTAACAGAAAATCCAAATCATAGTATCTTAAAGAAGACATAAAGATGGCAATAAAACTACTCTGTATGATATTATAATGATGGATACATGTCGTTATGTATTTGTTCAAACCACAGAAGGTACAACGTCAACAGTGAACCCTAAGGTAACCTATGAACTTTGGTTGATTATGATGCATCAGTATAGGTTTATCTTTTGTAAAAATCTACCACTCTGATGAGTAATGTTGATAATAAGGTTGGTTATGTAGGGTAGGGATTATATGGGAAATCTCTGTACCTTCCTCTCAATTTTGTTGTAAACCTAAAACTGCTCTAAAAAAATCTTTAAAAAATATAGAAGAAGAATTCTTAATTTTTAATTTTTCTCTAACATAGAATTATGTAGGCAGGTCAGGTTTGTATGCTGACTCTATAATCATCAGGGACCCAGGTTCATTCCCTTTTGTTGTTCTGCCATCCATAATTCCCAGCTTCTACCTCCTGGCCAAGATGACTGCATTCTAGCCAGGAAGAGTAAGAAAAGGAAAAAAGAAAGGTATACTCCCTTTCTTTAAGGGCACTTCCCAGATATACACCTCTTCTGTTTACATCTCATTGGCCAGAATATATCAAATGGCCATGCCTAGCTGCCTGGGAGCCTGAGAAATGCAATCTTTATTCTAGTGGCCATGTGCCTAGATGAAAATGCAGAGTGCTATTACTACAGAAGAAGAGGAAAAGAAATATCAAGGACAGAGGGGTTTACCACAGTTTTATAAAGTGATAATGAGCTTTGAGTCAAACAAATCAATACGGTACAAGTCAAACAAATCATAGTGTACAAGTAAGTTAATTAGTTTCTAGTAAACTTTCAGAGTAAGACAGCAATGAGGAATGCTAGAACACATTTCCAAAAGATAAAGTCCTTTTGATTGAAGCCATTGAAAGTCTCATCCCAAATGACCTATACTAAGACATCTTCAAATCAGTTAATCAGTTCAAATCAGTTAAAAGAAATGTTATGAAAAGAATATACAACTGCATAAAAACAAGATTTAAGATGAAAAGAGAAATTCATTTTAAATTATCTTTCTATACTAATCTAAATGAATAGTAACTTTTCTGGTTAAAATCAATTATATCTCTATTCTTACCTTAAGAATAGAATGAGTGCTCTATATTCACTAACATTTTCCAAACATAAATGTACTAAAAATAAAAGAATGGAAAGACTAAATAAAAGTCAAGGAAAGACAATAAATATTCTAATTTGAGAGAGTCTGGAATATTCTTTAAAACATTTACAAGATTCTTTAAGAGATGTGGACTGCCTGTCCCATCCCAGTAGCCCCAAAAGCAGTTACTTTATAGATTCAAAACAAATAAAACTGAATTCATTTTTAAATGTGCTATTATTTTTAATTTTTTTATTCATTAAGCTTCATCACTACCATCACCCAAAAGAGTCAATTATGGAGGTTTCACTTTAACTGTAAACTTGGAAGCTAAGGATAGAAAGGACTTTAAAGACCTCCCCATTATTAAAAAGGTAGCTCCGAAATCCAAACAAAAATAACAGAATTTTGGTTAGACATAAATCTAAGTGGTCATGTAGTTCATAGGTCAAACCATTCCTAACTGCAATCAAATCTCTTTAAAAGTTCACAAAATCTCCAAAGAAGATATGAAAATAGCCAATAAGCAAAAGATGCTCAATCATTTGGGAAATGCAAATCAAAACCACAAAGAGATGTCACTTCATACCCATTAGTATAACTACTATCAAAAATAACAAGTGTTGGTGAGAATGTGAAGAAGTTGTAACCTTTGTGCACTGCTGGTACGAATGTAAAATAGTGTAGCCACTATGAAAAACAACATGGTGGTTCCTCAAAAAATTAGAAATACGATAACCATATGATCCAGCAATTCCGATTCTGGGAATTAAAAGCATGGACTTGAACAGATATTTATACACCAACGTTCATTGCAGCATTAGCACAACAGTCAAAGGTGGAAGTAACCGAAATGCCCATCCATGTATGAAAGGATAAACAAAATGTGGTATATACATCCAATGGAGTATTTTTCAGCCTTAAAAAGGAAGAAAATTCTGACACATGCTATAACATGGGTGCACCTTGAGGAAATTATACTAAGTGAAATAAGCCAGCCACAAAAGAACAAATACTGTATAATTCCACTTATATGAGGTACAAAGAGTACTGAAATTCACAGAGACAGAGAGTAGAAGGGTGATTGTCAGGGGTTGAGGGAGAGGAGAATGGGGAACTGCTGTTTAATGGGTATAGAGTTTCAGCTTGGGAAGATGATAAAAGTTCTGGAGATGGATGGTGGTGAGAGTTGCAGAACATTGTGAATGTACTTTATGCCACTGAACTATACATGTAAAAATGTTTAAAATGGTGAATTTTATGTTAGATGTATTTTACCACAAAGAAAAAAGAAAAAGAAAGAATGATAGACCCATTTGAGCAATATGAAAAAAATGATAAAGCTCATGGAGTAAAATATGCCATTATTTTAAGGACCTAGGACAAATTATCATTTTATTTACCTTTATTTTACCTTTATCTTCCTTAAAAGTACTTATACACACTAAAGAATTTATATCTTAAATGATATATTTTCTGAGATTTGCTTCAAAATAACCAACTGGGGGAAATCTGAAGTGAGGAAGCATAAATGAAACCAGATCTACCAGCAGTTAAGAATTGTTGACACGATGTGATGGGTACATGAAGATTCTTTATATTATTTTTCTCTACTTTTGTATTTGTTTGAATTGTGTATGATGAAAAATTTTTAATATTTATTGTACATTTACCATATGAAACAGCTTTAAACAAAATCATCAAGAACCAATGAAGAGCAGCAAATTCTAAATTCTAAAATATGTATAAGAAAGACAAATTTTAAAGGGAAATCCTCCTTATATGTCATCACTTCCACTTACAGAGAAATTCTTTGGGGGTAGCATTTATAGGTAATAGTTAACATATATTAAATGTTTCCTACTTATCCAAGCTTTACATGCACTATTTATAATAACTTATCATTATTATTATTACTATCTCCATTTTTCAGAGGAGGAAACTGGGACTCAAAGAGGCAAAGTAATTTCATTCAAGTTCACAAGTATTAAGTAAATTTTAAGTCTATGGAAGGAGACATTTGGTTTTCTAAGGGATAAGATCAACACTCTTGCCTCCTCTGTCTCCATAAATCTCTGAAGACTTTCAACATTAGCTTAGCTCAATTTAGTTCATTTATTGAGTACTTACTAAGTGTCAGAAGCTGGGCACTTTGGGCACTGTGCTAAGCACTCAGAACTGCAAACAGAAGATACATATCAACATAATATTTATTTCAGAAACCAGATGACCCAATATAAATAAATTTTCCTAACACCCAGTTCTTCCCTTTTCACAGCAGTAATCACTCTATGATAAGTTGTCTGACATCTGTCCTCACCACTGTAATATAAGCTCAGTGAGGGCTCAAACCCTATCTATCTAGACCACAACTCTATCCCCAATGCCCACACAAGGCTCAATCAGAGCTGAGGCTCAATGTATGTATGGCGTACAGAACTGAATTTTGAGTGCGCTGTCAATTCACTAACTTAAATGGAAGCAACACAGTGAAGAGGCAAGAATACGGTCTTTGGATCAAGCATTCATTCATTTATTCACCCACTGATTCATGTGCTTAGGCACTCAATATTCAGAAACAGCTATTATGTGCCATTTTTCTAGGTGCTGGGAACACAGCACTGAAAAATAGGAGTCTCCACCCTCGTGGAGCTCACCAGCTCTGTTACTAATTCCTGAGCAATCTTGGGCAGTCACTTAGTCTGCATAAGTCACTTTCAGCTTTCTTATTAGAAAAACAGGATGCTAATAATCAACGTGCAACATATTTTAAGGAAATCAGGTAATACAGATAAAAGCCTTGACACTCAATAAATAACAACTATTCTAATTAACAATAAACCAAAAGTCAAAACCCAAAATACTAAATATAAAACAGAGCAAGTGACAAATGGCATTAATTTCCAGAGGAAATGCAACTAAAAAAAGTTCAGCAAGAGAAATATTATTAATAATATGTTCTATGTGTACTTAATTTTCTTCAAAATGCTTTGGTATACATCATTTTAAATATTAAAGGTGAAAATTTTCCCTAGATTTCTGTACTAGAGAAAAACTTTCTACTGAACCAGTTTGCCTAACATTCAAAAGCTTCTGTGTGGCCAAAGATGGTTATGTAGATTTATATTGGTCTTGACATCTTCCAGCAATGACCAAATGGGGGAAAGCATGTTAGCTGGACCTCTACATGACCTACAGCCATGGGGACACTCAGCAAGCAGGGAAGACTTGGCAAGGAGAGTTTTGCAAAGTTTATTCTTGCAAGGAACCTCAGTAACTTCCACAATTCCCAAAAAGAGTCTGTATTACCTGTCAATCACTCTCAGTCAAACATTCTCACTTATACTTCATCTTTCCAATGATTCTGTAAAGTAGTCTCCAGGAGAAGTTAACACACTTGCCCAAACTTACACAGCCAGTTGGGGGCAGAGCAGGAATTCACATCTAGCCCTTCTGACTTGGAGACTCTGTCACTCCGTCATGAACTACTACTTTCCCTAGACTACTGCCTTCCTTTCAACATTCTGAGACATATGAAAGAGAAGTGAGCTTAAAAACAATGGATTTCTTTATAACCCAATTTTAAACTCTGAACAAGGATTCCAACCACTTTAAATCCCTTTTACCCAGGGCTTCTGGTTTTCCCTCAGTCTTATTAGGAATTGGAATGGCTATGATGCATGTTTGAGACACCATAAGATAGAAATTAATTGGAATACTTTCAACATCAGCAAATCATCTGAGATGCTGCGAGTGCACTTCCTGGAATATTCATGGCATATGCAGACTTTAGTCTTACTGAAAGACAGCCCCTATCATCTGACCTCTGGAGGGCCAGCCTCTGCAGACAACTTAAAGTCTCCATAGGATGAAAAATAACAAAACATCAACCCTTGGTGTCATTTATTATAATATCTCCTAATATCTCCTTAGCAGACCATGGTCCTCCTTTAAAACCTTACATCTGTATTATTATTTTAAAAAATTGTTTGTTGGGCCCTACTTTGTTGCAAGCACTGCATGCCAAGTCTCAAGCTAAGTCTAGCATTTTCTTTTATCTCTTCTCTTGGGTTTGATGCTGTTTTTCCAAAGGTCTTTATTCCATAATCACTATGCTATCAAATATAATAGCCACTAGCCACAGGGGGCTATTTAAATTTAAATTATAATTAATTAAAATTAAATATAATTTATAATTCAAGTCCTTGGTCACATCAGCCACATTTCAAGCGTTCAACTACCCTCTGTGGCTAGTAGCTACTATACTGGACAGTACACAGAATATTTCCATCAAGATAGAAAGCTCTATTGGACAGTGTTGCCACAGAGCATCAAATTCTGGGTTTTCATCAGCCTAGAACTTCCAGTCAGGATCAAGTCAAAGACAGAACTACTACCAGGGTAGGTCAGTCAGTCTAGTTCCCAATCTTATCATTCCTGGGGCTCCAAATGCTAAACTATAGTTGAAGGGAAAAGGGAATCTAGTAATCTATTTATACTGGGTGATTAAATACCCTGGAATAATCCATAGATGCCACAGAGTAACCAGGATGCTGATTTCTTACTGAAACTGAACTACAAACACAAGACTTACTGCATTTATTTTAAGAGAGAGACACACACACACCACAGAAAGACAAATAAAGACCTGAATTCAACCTGTGTGACCTTAGACAAATCATGTTACTTACTTCTCTGATCTTAAATTTCATAATCTGCAAAAATTAAAAAGTAGATAAATTCTTAGTTTCCTTTTACCTCTGAAATTCCAGAATGCAAAGGCTTTATTGAGTTTACATAATACCTAAGTAACTATGCAGACTTCAAAGATATATTAGATAATAATTCAAAGGGCTTATTAAAAATAGAAGCTAGCTATATTGAACTAATAACATAAGACAGGACACTCATTGTGTCATAAAATGGTATTACCAAATCATCTTACAGAATCTGCCTTTTCAACTACCAGAAAGACATGACTGGAAGTGGTTAAAATGTTCACATTTTCACCTTTATCAAAAAATATAGCAACATACTGGACCCCATGGAACATACAAGGTGTTTCATTAAATAAATAGTAATAATAAAAGAATAGTTATTAGAATTATATAATGTAACTATTATATATTATAAATTATGTTATAATTATATAATTATTATTATAGCATTTTTGAGACATTCATTGAGGGTCTAACATAGGCTACCTCATTTTATCATCAAACAGCTCTATGAAGGAAATGTTTCCTTATTTTTTGTCATTTTATACATAAGGAAACTGAAATGAAAGGAGTTAGGTTGCTAAACCACAACTGCAGAGCTAAACAATGGCAGAGCCATGACTTAGAACCAAAACCGCCCAACTACAATGCACATGCTTCTACTTCAGCACACTGACTCCTTAAGAAAATTTTACTTGCTAATCACCAGAAAGGACCTAACATAAGAAGGCTTCTAGACTATTCTTAAGAACGCAGCTAGAACAAAGCTGCCATTTTCCTACATATTTTTCCGGAAGACAGAACAACTTCTCTCCCTGGATAGGCCCCTCAGTCAAAATTTTTTCTAGCCTAGGCCAGGTGGCAATTTTAATGGAGCTGAAATAACCTTCATGATTGTCTATTAGAGTTCCAATGTCCTGAGACCTTTGTTAATTGAATTAGACACAAGACAAAGGGAATTAAAAAGAGGGAAAGTTAAATTTTCATATTGCCTTGGGCAAATGGCAGAGAAGTGGGTCTTTTTTTCCCTAAGGAACTGCATACCCACATTCACATTTACAATTATTTTATAATTAGATTGATATCTTGTAAGATAGAAGCCTCTGTAACTCTGACATTCAAATGCCTCCTTTTCACAGCTATGAAAGGCGGAGCAAGGGCCAACTACTTGTGTTGCTTGTTTTCCACAATATCATTTTCAAGGAGACTTAATATTTATTAAGTCACTAAACTATCCAAACCCAAAATATTTTCATATTCTCTGCAGTGATCACATTCCATCAACCATACTACTGAAATATACCCTGCTTTCCATCACTCAATAGAGCCACAAAGGCTATTATAAGGCAATAAAATTCCTTCACAGCTTCTCCTTTCTACATCTGCACTTTCCTCTGATCCATTAGATTTGGGGAGGTTGGAGGTGAGAAACGGAAATAAAATTCAGGCCACAAATTCTTATCTTAATCCCACAAATAGTACTGATAAGCAACAACTGGTGAGGAAAAAGCTCCACCATGAAAGGCTTTCTTGCTCCGAACTCAAGTTAATTATTACCCAAAATTCAACATTAAATTATTACTCATAAAATGTCTCTATCTACTTCTCAGAAGTATCATAGATGGTGGTCCTATCCTATCTCAGGACGCATTTGTGTCACTGAGGGAAAAACAGGTCTGCATTTGATTCAAACAGATTAAATTCATATTTATAGTAGACAACATCCTTTAGTCTAGGAAGGTGCTTTCAAATAATGCATAGAGAAGACACTCCATTTTGGAATTTTTTAGAAATGGAATCTTTCTGATGCCCGCCTCCCATCTGAGCCCCTAATTTAGAAATCTGAGGGGCCTAAATACCTTTTGTGATTATCCATTTGCAAACATTCCTTCCTTTTCTAACAGGCCTTTCTCTGGTTATCACTTAGAAATATTCTTTACTGTACTAACATGTAGCTGCACCCTATACCCAGACAGATCAAGATAACTAAGGTTCAAAAATGTCAAAGGCTATTTTTGATAATGGAGTTCGAGGAGGGAGGAATGTGACACCTTCAAGGTTGACCACACTGGACAATCCTGAAGTGACAAATGCACTGAGTTAGTGCGAAAAATGTCAGCTAACTCACCCCTAAGAAACTAGTGATGTCTGTGACTAAATCTTTTCCAAAGAAGAAAACTAGTCACTCCCCTCTCTTGCAAATATATCTGTTTTCACAGAACAGACTTACTTCAGAAAAAGCTTTCAAAGGCAATGTCTAGGTCAAGCCAATCAGCAGAGGTCATCTGCCTACTGGGCTGATAGCTCCCATTACACCTTTATGTAAGAAAGGCCAGTGGTCCCATCTTACTCTGCAAAAAACAGAGCAGTCTTAATCTTTCAAGACTAACCTTCTGCCACTACCACAATATAATACCGAGTTTAAAAGCACCTGAATGTCTGTGTATAACAGGTACTCAAACAAGATGGTACCTGCTCTCATATCCAAAAGACATCATTTTCTCTTTCACAACTAAAATGAGCAGCATCTCAGGGAAAATTACATCTTCACCCTAGGTCTTTTTTTAAAATATTTATTTGGCTGCATGGGGTCTCAGTTGTGGCACACGGGATCTTTAGTTGCGGCATGCGGTACCTAGTTCTCTGACCAGGGATCAAACCTGGGCCCTCTGCATTGGGAGTACAGAGTCTTAACCGCTGGGCCACCAGGGAAGTCCCCACTTAAGTCGTTTTTGAAAAGTGAAAAGGAAGAAGCAAACGGAATGAGAGTGACTAGATGCAAAATGAAGAGAGAGGAGGGGAAGAGAGAATGGGTAAGGGAAAAGGTGGGGGGGAGGGGAGAGGCACAGTGAACTTTATAGGTTTGCTATTTCCAAAATATGTGTTCATTCCACTAAAACAGTGAATGAGGAAAATATTTTCATTTTCTTTTCTGACAACCGGAAGATAAACTGTTGCTGCAATAATAACAGAAATTATTGGTCATTTTGAGCATTCTTGCTAGTAAGAAGCCAGCATTCCAGCCAATATGAAATATTGGCCCCAAGGTGCCCTAGAAATTTTGTTTTTCAAATGCAGGAACGTCAGCTTCTGGACAAAAAGTGATGTATACTGTCTAGTGGGCAGCATGCTGGCCAGACACCAAATTTACAATGTGTCTCCTTGTAACCCTGGGTTCTAGCTCAGCGATCCTTTACAGCCAGTACCACCCCCAGGAATGAGAGTTTTACCCAAAGCAGACCAAGAATGACAGTAGTGTTTGAGTTCTGAGTTTTCACCTCTACATACTTTTCACCTCACTACATTTCAAGAAGCTAGTCTGAATCCAAGGTGAGTTGGAGCTAGGTGGGTCTCTTCTTAAAGAAGTTGATTATTTCTATTCCCTTCTAGTTAAGGTCTATCTGAAGGGAGCTTAGGAAACCCCAGAAATAAAAGTGGTTAAGCTTCACATTTTATAAACTTTTGAATGTTTTCAAATACATAAAATGACATAACCACACTAACTTAATCACTTGCTTATTAAAAAAAAAAGCAGCATTATAAATTGAAAAATTTGTAAGGAAAATATTTTGTCCATATGGATTTTTTTAATGTACCTCTTATATCAAATGAAGCCTACAGAGAGCCCTCACATTAAGCCAAAAAGGTACTGGCAAATATCCGAGACTGATTTGCAGGTACCAACCCTGATTGTGAGGCAGTGTTGAGACAGGCTGGGACCTGGGACCCTTTGCTGCAGTGCTTGCACCTGGATGAACGTCTCCTGCAGCAACAGAATACAAAGAAACTATAAGGGACTAAAAATAACTGTGTGCATGTGCAGCTGGGGCAAATTATGAACAAGATACAAAAAGACCAAAAACCCAACTGCCACTTATGAGGCGTTCAGAGCAAAAGCAGGGTGCTGTGCATGATCCCTGCACCCAGCATCACCAAGGGAGTGGGCAGACCACCCAAGCCATACCTCCAGTCCAGTCTCCTGGACCCGCCCCTCCCCTCACCCCATTTAAGGGACCAGCTCACCCTCCACTCAGGCAGCAAGCAAGGGGAACTGTTCCTTGTTTTCACCCCCCTGTGCTGCAGTGGGCATCCCAATAAACCCTTGCCTGAATTTCTCATCTGGCCTCTTATCAATTTCTATTGATTAAGGAGTCCAAGAACCCTGGTCGGTAACAGTGTTACTAATGCCTGTAGCCCTCAC
Source organism: Pseudorca crassidens (assembly GCF_039906515.1). Taxonomy (NCBI): domain Eukaryota; kingdom Metazoa; phylum Chordata; class Mammalia; order Artiodactyla; family Delphinidae; genus Pseudorca; species Pseudorca crassidens. The sequence continues at coordinate 155,848,471 of NC_090297.1, forward strand.
TATGGCAGCACTCACTCTGCCTGGAGGATCATAGTTCTACCCACTGAAAATACATTTTTCCCGAACATCGCTAAGGAATTCTCCATGGAAAAAAGATCCCTGGAACTTTCCCATTATTTTGAGGAATTCCAATAATCCATATGAGGATAATCATAATGGAGAGACATCAGATGAACACAAGAAATTCACAAATCCCAGCTCTTTTCTGTGCATCACACTTTGACAACCATTCACTGTTTTCTCTGCCGCACAAGAATATTCCTAAACCTCATTCATAATCTACCGAGAAAAAATGGAAACAGCACATGCATATCTTTAGTAGGTATAAACCATCAGAATCCTGGGCAGTAAACAAGAGGTGGCTTGCAGGGAGGGGAAGTGGTGAGAACACAGAACCCACTTTAAGAACTGTGTTTCAACAGTGAACTAGAAGTGGAAAATTGGCATGAATCAATAAAACAGCAATTTCTCTAACTATTCTCTTCACTGATACTAAGCAATGCACTGTGAGGCTGAAGCTCTTTCCTAACCTTTGACTGACTTCATGATTAATAAGCATTTGTAACAAGTCGCTTATTCTTTCATGCAGGTTGAGCAGTTGACATATGGAGTCAACCTACTCCTTTCCTTTTTACCCCTCTCCAACTATTCTGCTGTTCTTCACATTAAAATCTGGCCTCTACTGAGAAGATATTAAATGTCAAAGCCCACATAAGATACAAAAAACAGAGGTAAAATGGTCATATAACATCATGTTGTATGTCTGTCTACAGACATGGACCATTTGACTTGGTAACCAGCAAATGCTAACCAAGAACAACTGTGTTTCTTTATACAAATTATCTGGTATTTCTTTATATATTATTATTTATATCACAAACAAAAAGATATATGTTCAGAGAATAAAAGGATAGACAGGAAATGCATAAGTAAGCATTATGAGTAAAATTTACTGGTGTCAACTTTTTTCCAACAATGATTTATCAGGGAAATCTTTTCTAGAAATAAATTGTATGTGTCATTACCCTAAACAAAAAGCTAGGAAAAGGAGGGCAAAGAAGTAGCACAAGCAGTTCCAACCTTACCCAACAGAATACAAATGCTTAAAAGAAATGAGGCATTACATTCTCTCCCTGAAGTTATCATAACCTGTTAATTTATAAGTAGCCCTAACGGCAATTTGATGCTAAACAACAATTTATAGAGTGTTTCAAAATTAGCAATATGAAGCTTAGGTACACTAAATAATCCAATAACTATCTATAAAACTCCTAGCCTCATTTTTCACATATTCTCATGATAACTGACTAAATGAGACACAGACTGATGTCATATTAAGTTTATTTCTAATCAAGATTAACTGTTAGGTGTCCAATCAATTCAGCCCCTGATCTTTAATAGGGAAACAGAGAATATAGTGTTTGACCTAACAAAAATAGCTAACTACTGATAATTTTACAGAAGTCCAACTCTCGACATTGCACAAACCTATAAGGTAGAATTTACAATTCTCACATCTTGCATATTACAATATTCAGTCATACAAAACAATAAAGAATATTATAACTTCTTTAAAAAACACATAACTGCCCCTAAGATAGTTCTTCTCAGAACCACATCTATACAGAATGGGCAAATATCCAGTAATTTCAATCAATGTAGGAAAATAACAGTAATAACTTAGGCTCAAGTGGATTATTTTCTTGATTTATCCAGTTGGGATGCTTTAAGACTAAAATAGGCAATTTTTTTTCCCTGTGGGAAAAAAGTTTTACTGTGCTATCCCAGACCCACAAAAGTGCATTCATAGGTACACAATACACTACGGTCTACCAGGCTAGCATTGACAGGATGTCCATGCATATTCACATCAAAGCAATAACAAGATTTCCTCAAACACATATCATCACCACCTCTTAATCATCCTGGCTCACATAGAAGGAGAGTTTTCATTTAGTATAGGTCAAGGTGGAAAGCTTTTCATCTTTATTCATAACCAGTTCTGATCCTCTAGCAAACTCATCCTAGACTCTTCAATGTGCTCACACTAATCAAAATCTTTAACAATTTCCTTCATTTCGAGGTCTGGTTTCCTTTTTACCATTGCTAGTGTTAACTAAAGAAATCTTGCCCCATAAGCACTACAGATAATATGCTAAAGAAAAATAATCCCAGCATAAAAAGCAACAGAAACAAATGGTACAGAAGTTAAATAAAAAATACTGCTTCCTGAATTTTAGGAAGATTGTTGACTATAACCAGAATGAACTCACCTAAGCAACCACTCTGAAGCATACACAATATTCAAATACACCTTTATTATGGTGGCTTTAAAGCTAAGATTTAACTTAAAAAAAACTGGAATTGTTTAATTAAAATTATTAAACCACCCATACATTCACAGCCACATTCACTCTTGCCCCAGAATTGCAAAGTAGTCTATTTTCATTTCTAAAATGTTATACATTTATATAATCATTATAACCTAAATGCTTAGAAGGAGTATAAGAAAAAGCTTCTAAAATCTATTACAGATGCTATAAAATCATGTATGTAACAAACAAAATATGTGGGATGTCCAAACTTGCTGCTATTGCTGACTGCGGATTAATCTATGTAAGATCACCAGGGAAAGTGTGAGAACACAGTATGAGTAGCCTCATTTACTTCACTGTGTCTCTACACATATGCATTACTTGAGAATGTCAGATCATCCTCAAGTATAATGTGCAGTCACTGGGGATTTGGAGAATCCATAAGGCCACAAAATTGATCTGAGGGAAAAAAAATTCAAGGAAGCCAGAAGTTTCCCTTTTTCCACGAAAGTGAAGAAATCCTTACCTTTCTGTACACCAGCATGTTGGGTGATTCATCTGCCACCCCATTGCTGGTCTGCCCATAATTATTCCCCTGGGCCATGTCACCACACACGTGGTCCACTCTTAGATACAAGAATTATCACTCCTCCCTGCAAGAGTCAGAGAGACATCAGTGAGATCCTAATGGTAGTACTTAAGAAGGTTGACTTTTTTTTTTTTTTGCCGATACGCGGGCCTCTCACTGTTGTGGCCTCTCCCGTTGAGGGGCACAGGCTCCGGACGCGCAGGCTCAATGGCCATGGCTCACGGACCCAGCCGCTCCGCGGCATGTGGGATCTTCCCGGACTGGGGCACGAACCCGTGTCCCGTACATCGGCAGGCGGACTCTCAACCACTGCGCCACCAGGGAAGCCCTTAAGAAGGTTGACTCTTGATTCATCTCCCCCAACCACAGCACCCATCCCACAATGGAGCATGCTTAAATGCTGGGGCTGGCTTGCAAGAAATAGCACAGAAATAGATTTAAAAAAAAAAAAACAAAAAACTGAATTTACACCTACAGTACTCCCAGGGAATTATAAGTAAGAAATGAATGACAATCTTTTAGTTAAAATAGTCATTTGACTATGGTTTTAATTGACTTGATTTTCTGGGTACTCATTTTTTAAAGTGTTTAAGGCTCACTGAAAAAAAAAAAACCACCGTTACCATTTCCATCCTATGAGTTCTCTTCTCTCCCAATACTGCATCTCCACAGTATCTTCGGTGTTTTCCCCGAATGGGCAGAAAGGCAACACCCTGTGGCAGCACACTTTCTCCCAGGTGTCTGGCTAGTTTCCCGCATGCAGGCGCATCAGAGAGGCCCATTCCCCGAGCCATTCTCCAGTCATGTGTTTCGTCTTCATTCCCCTAGGTCTCCCGCACAGAGTCAGGGAGCTTCTCCGACTTTCACCTGCCTGCACTGCCGGCCACTGGCTCCTCTCCCCTCGGCCCACTCGGCTTCGGAAGTCACGGCGTAACCCTGCCCAACCTTTGCAAGAAGGCATCAGAAGGTGTCCCGGAAACAAGACCAGGTGGGAGGTCGGCCCTTTAGGCAATTACCTGGGTCACTGTGAGCAGCACCTAACTGCGGAAGCCTCAGAGTGACCAGGCACTGAGGGGAAAACAAGCAAGCCCAGCTCGCCTGCTTGGCTCTCACGGCGGCAGCAAATGGCAGGCGAGCCCAAGCCGCGCGCGGGAGCCGGGCCAGCGGCAGTGTCAGCCCCGAAGACCGCGTCGCGGGGCTCCGGGGCGCCGCCTCCCCCCAACCCCCACCCCCAGCCACGTACCTTCTCCTGAAGGTCGCGGCCCGAGGCGCCTTCCTCCCGGCGGCTGGGTGCGGCGGTGTCAGCGCGCGGCCAGCTTCATCACCTCCGCGCGGGCACAGGGCTCTGACGGCCCGCGCTCCGCCGCTCCCTCCTTCGCTTCGCTTTGCTCCCGGGCTCTCGGACCACGAGCGCGCGCGGGACCGAGACGCCCGGCCCGTGCGCGCGACTGGGGAGGGAGGAGGGGACTGTCACGTGGGACCCGGCGTCCGTAGGTGCTGGCTAGGGGGCGGGGCTCGGCTCCGCGCGGCCTCGCGGCCCCTCCGGCCCCGCCGCCCCACAGTCTCCTCTGTGGGAAGCTGCCGCCCTGCCCCCAGCGCGCGCAGCCCGGGCCCTTGCACACCCGGGCCGGCGGTGTGCGCGCCGCTGAAGGCCTGGCGATGGGAGTGTAAGCCGGAGAACAGGAAGGGCGATGGGTAGGTGGGTGGATGGATGGAGGCGTGCAGGAATGGATGGAGCCCCTTGCAGCCGGCAGTTTCGTCACGTGTCTGATGACTTCGCTGACTGTGCGAGCGAAAAAGATGATTGTTCATCGTTATGCTTAAATAACGAGAGTAGAGAGATATTGAGACATCCTAGGAGTGAAGGAAATGTCCAGGATCAAATGAGTCATTCAGCCCGTTTGCCTGCGACTTTCACAGCTTCCTCCTAAGTTAGAGAAACGGGAAATGATCTGGAGGCTGCCAACTCGAGGGGAACATCTTGCCACCTGTTAAAATGAAGGCACATCCCCAATATCTGGTTTCTCTCTCTGACAGATGGTGCTCAGAGGAACTTTCACCCACTTACTCTCAACCTCCAGCAGTTTTCAAAGAAGGTGTGGGGTGCTGATCCCCCATAATTATTCTTCAGGTTGCTGTCACTAATTCTTCTGTAAGGATTAGAGCCACATTAAGAAGAAAAATCACTTGTGTCCCAGTTATAGTAAAAGGAATTTGTGTCTCTGGCTTTCAGGGGCAGGGTTGTGAAGTTATAAATACCTGAAGTTTTCCTTCCACAGCTGGGCCAGGTGTGGTGGAGAGACAGAAAATAATCAAGCCAGCCCCTCCTAACATCCTAGGTAAGAATAGAACTTACCCCTGGTCAGGACAACTGTTCAAAACAAACCCAGGGGCCATGTGCACCAGTGCATTTCCCCCGTCCCACCCAGGTCCTGTCAGGTTTCACTCAGGGAACAAATATTTATTCAACCTATCCTCTGTTCTAAATACTACAGGGCAAAGATTACTAGCCCAAACTACATTTACACACACCCTAGACTGACCCATCTCCCACTCTTCCCCAATTCCCAAACTGTTTCCATGGTGTGCTCTGGAAATTGTGATCCTTTTCAGCAAAATTGCCATTTTTTCAAATTCTCTATATATGTCCTTAACCTTCTTACCATAGCCAAAAACTACCTCTTCCCCTTCGGCCCCTCTCTCTTCCCCTTCACTCCGTCAACTCCGGGAAGTTGTCATGAACTGGATTAATAAGTTTGGAAAGAATAACTGGGCATATTCACTCAGTTTGAACATTTTTCTCTTAAGGAGGAACTGCCTGAAACAAGCAGTCATTCTCTTTCACATCTCGAGGTAGAGGTTCTGTCCCTATAGGGGACACCCAAGCTCAGCATTGATGGAACATTCCCATCAATCAACAAACTAACAGAATAGAGCTAACATTTCATATTTTATGAATGAGGTGTAAAATATACCCCATCCATCTATCTACCCATCATATAGATATGATATCTATGTGTAGATTATCTTAGGTAAGATATGTACATAAGATATCTATATGTAGATACAGTTATAGATAACATGTAAAATCTCCCTTGACACACTTCCCACTTACTCCTGTCCTATTTTTCTGCTTCCTTTTACACCAAAAACTTCCTCACCCGAATTCTGTCTTGAACCCATTCTATTCTGACAATGACTTCCTTGTTACTAAATCAATGGTCAGTTCTCAATTATCATGTGAATCAACTTTTCAGAAGTTAAAGTTGATCCCTCTCACTTTCTCAAAAACTTTCTACATTTGGTTATCAGGACACCGCTGTTATTTCTTTTGTTTTCTTCTAGTTTTATTGAGACATAATGGACATACAGCACTATATAAGTTAAGGGTGTACACCATAATGATTTGACTTACATATATCATAAAATGATTACCACAATAAATTTAGTGAATGAAGATCCACCATCTCATATAGATACAAAAGAAAAGAAAAACATGTGTTTTTTCCTTGTGATGGGAACTCTTAGGATTTCCTCTTAACAACTTTCATAGGTAACATGCCACAGTGTTAATTATATTTAATTATACTTATCATGTTGTACAGTACATTCCCTAGTACTTATTTAACTTGTGACTGGCAGTTTGTACCTTTTGGCTACCTTCATCCAATTCCACCTCCCCCCCACCCCTACTTCTGGTAACCGCAAATCTGATCAGTTTTTCTTTGAATTTGTTTGTTTTTGAGGTTTAATTGACCTGTGAGGCTATGTTAGTTCCTGTTGCGCAGCATAGTGATTCAATATTTCTGTACATTTCAAAATGATCACCACAGTCAGTCTAGTTACTGTCACCATGTGAAGATAGTACATAATTATTGACTATATGCCCCACACTGTGCATTTCATACCTGTGACTCATATATTTTGTGTCTGTAAGTATGTACCTCTTAATCTCCCTCACCTATTTCTCTCATCCGCTCACCCCTTTTATTTCTTTTCTACATTTCTGGCTGCTGTTTCTCAGCCTCATTGCTTGTTCCTCTTTATCTTTTTCACTTCTAAATTTTGGTATGCCTCATATCTCAGTCATTGGGCTTCTACTTCTCTCAATTTACGAGCACTCCCTAGGTGAGCTAAATCAGACTCAGACCTTCAAATGCTTCCTAAATAATAATAACTCCCAAATATATACCTTTAATGTAGACCCATGCTCTGAAATCCAGTCTTTCATCTGCTTGCTTAACACCTCTATTTGAATATCTAATTGGTGTCTGATCAGCTTCATGATAACAGGGATAATGTCTGTTTATCTCACTGCTATATAACATCTCAGGCATAGTACAGTTTCTGGCACACAGTAGATGCACATTAGCTAAATGAATAGATGTATCTAATAATAATAATATGATAAGAAATTTTTATACTTAGTAATACATTCTTTACATTATTATCTCATTTAATCCTCACTAAAACCCTGCAGAGGTAGTTATAATTGTCATGTCTTTTACACTGATACACCAGTGGGAAAGGGGAAGATTAGAAAGCTTACATAAACTGTCCAGATACAGCCCACATAACCAATAAGTGGCTGTGCTGGTTGTTACTGTGTCAACTTGGTTAGCCAAAACTACATTTCCCAAGATCCCCTTCCCTGTGTGCACGTGAGCAGAGTTTGCCAAAGGAGGACTTTGTGCAAAATAAGGAAAACAGAGTGAGATAGCACCTATTCCTCTCTGAAGGACTTTGTAGTTTGACACTGTGACGCACACACAGTCCCAGAGCGTTCTAGCATGTCCTTCCTCTCCCTCACTTCATATTTAGACATTCCTAATTCCCAACCCTTATGAGCAACCACACACATACCAAGAGTCTGAATGTGGACCTAAAGGAGCAGTAGCCATGCAAAGACCATAGCTTTCCGCTGACTTTCTACCAGCTTCCTGTAATGGTCCCCTCCAGCACGCGGCTATGTCTGGCTTCTGAGATATCCCTGTAAGCTTCAACTTGCCCACCGACACAAAGGCCTCAGAGGGTCTGGTAGTGACTTTTCTCAGATATTTCAATTGTGTAAACTATTGTTCCTAAAATACACTTCTTATTCCATTATACTAATAGTGGTTCTACTTTCCTGACTGAGTGGCTGGCAGAGTTCATATCCAAGTCTTCCTGGTGCTTTTCACTATTCTACGAGAAATCCAAGTTAGGGAGCTAAAACCTTGAAACCAATAACTACATGAAAATGCAAAACTGAATGATAGAAAGTATGTGAACTGACTGAAGGGAAGGGGTTGACATTCAAACTGAACTCTTCAAGGACTGATAGGATATCTCCATGTAGAGATGATGACAAAAAGGTTTTCAGTAAGACACAAAGGCAAGAAATTCTGAAATGCATTAGGAAATTAATAAGACCACCATTTACAGGATTCCTACCATATCTATATTTATATATAGACATAATTTATATCTATATTCGTCCTATACATTTTTTTTAATTCTCACAATTTCTGACAAAATTTACCCCAAAAGCTATGTAAAGAAACTGAGGTTCAAGTTAGGAAACTTGACCATGGTCATATACCTTCTAACTATCAGAGCCTGGAGTCAAACATGCCTCTGTGTGTCTCCAAAGCCCTATGAAAAAAAATGTGCAAAAGTGCCTCTAGCAACAGCATGAGTTTAAAAAAATCCAGGGGTCTCCCACCAAGATGCCTTTCATTCTATTGTCTGTCTCATCTCTCATCCCACTGTCATCCCTCCACATACCTAACTTACACCTTTCTCTCTGTGCATTTATGACTCAAGAATGCTTCTGACTACTTACCCTTGCAAGGCAAATATCAAGGAGGAAGATTCAAGGAATAACACATTTCACCATTTCTTCTATTGTTATTATTAAGCCTCATTAAACAATTCATAATTTGTGTTACAGAATATTGGAAAAAAAATTATGTCCATCACCTTAACATTTCTAGGACTCACATTTTTCATATATAAACTGTGGAAATTAGACTAGATCACCTCTCAAAGCCTGTCTGGATCTTAGAACATAAAGCTTTAATATGTTCTTTTTTGTATTTTTGGCCTCTGTAATGACTTTTTATGTTGCAAACAGCAAAACAACATGGATATTTTGGGATGTTTTTCTGTTTCTTTCTTTCCAAAACCATGTAAATATGTGAATCTCAGATATCATCGCTCAAAATCACTTATCATTTTCCTCATGGACCCTATATTTTGAGATATTTTTGTCAAACAAATTAAATTGTAAAATGTAATAATGCATCCATTTTTTCATGCTATATAGAACTCCTGAGCATCAGGTAAAAGTCCTGTTACTTCACCAAATAAATGTAATTCCACCCCAAACAATGACATTTAAGGTTTTTGTTGTTGTTGTCTTTGTCTTTAGCTTCAGTCTTACCTTAGAAAAAAATAGAATTTGATTAATATTTTTGAAATATTGGAAATAGTTTATTTGTTTGCTGACTGTTGTAACAAAGCATCACAAACTGAGTGGCTTAAACAACAGAAATGTATTCTTTCACAGCTCTGGAGGTTCGATGTCCAAAATCAGGGTGTCGGCCAGCGTGTCTGCCCTGACAGCTCTTCCCTCAGATATTGCTGAGGCACCCTCTCAGTGAAGCCTACTCTAAATAACTTATTTGAAGTTATGCCCCCTCCTGTCACTCCCCTTCCTTTTTACACTGATTTGTTTTCTTTTTCAGAGCATTTATCACCTTCAAACATACAATACAATTTACTTATTGACGATGTTTGTTGTCTGTCTCCCTCTGAAAGAATTTAAGTTCTGCGAGGTCAAGCATTTTTCCTCTCCTGTTCACTGCTATATCCCCAGGGTCTAGAACAGGACTTGACATATAGAGAGCACCCAGTAATTATTTGCTGATTTATTGAGTGAATAAATCAATGAACATGATTCTGTTTGAAAAGAACATGGTCTATGACTTTGAACAAAACTGAATTAACATCACATTCCACAATAGATGGAAATGATATGCTCTTCAAACCTGTTTCCTGTGTGTCATAAAGGGAAAGAATAATTCCTTTTCCTACTACATGCCCACTCCACAGAGAAATGCTTTGAGAATTAATTAAACATTAACATAGAGAAAGCACTTTGAATTTCTAGAAGAAAGCACTTTACTGATTTGAGGCTTTTATTGTGTGAAAGAACTGCAAGTGACACAGGGGCAAGTACAAAGATGAGGACATGTTAAATGGATAATGCTGGTCACAATATTACATTGGCATTTTATGGGATAATTGATTTGAGATTGATATAGGCAGGGTGAAAAAAGCAGAGTGGTTTAAGAAATCTTAACCCAAATGACAGACTTTTAAGAAATACTTTCTTCTTTGTAGTCAACTCTCAATTATTTATGGCACAATACTCACGTTAATGAATTATTCTCCACTTTTACCATCCTTTTGTCTATTTTATGGCCACTTTCTTGCTAATTAGAACTCCCATACCAATGTCAGGGGGCTGGCAAAGAGGAAAAAAATAAAAACTAAACTTTGTCCTTATCAGGAGTTTATTTCTCTCTCCTTGTTTGTCAGGGCCCAGCGGTGAGGCCAGGTTAAAGATCACAGAATTAGAGAGACCTTCAAGATGGCAGAGGAGTAAGACATACAGATCACCTTCCTCCCAACAAATACATCAGAAACACACCTACATGTGGAACAACTCCTACAGAACACCTGCTGAACGCTGGCAGAAAACCTCAGATATCCCAAAAGGCAAGAAACTCCCCAGGTACCTGGGTAGGGCAAAAGAAAAAAGAAAAAACAGACAAAAGAATAGGGACAGGACCTGCACCTCTGGGAGGGAGCTGTGAAGGAGGAAGTTTCCACACACTAGGAAGCCCCTTCACTGGTGGAGATGGGTGTGGCAGGGGAGAAGCTTCAGAGCCACAGAGGAGAACACAGCAACAGGGGTGCAGAAGACAAAGCGGAGAGATTCCCGCACAGAGGATCAGGGCCAACCGGCACTCACCAGCCTGAGAGGCTTGTCTGCTCACCCGCCGGGATGGGTGGGGGCTGGGAGCTGAGGCTCGGGCTTCAGAGGTCAGACCACAGGGAGAGGACTGGGGTTGGCTGCATGAACACAGCCTGAAAGGGGCTAGTGTGCCACAGCTAGCCGGGAGGGAGTCCAGGAAAAAGTCTGGAACTACCTAAAAGGCAAGAGACCATTGTTTCTGGGTGCACAAGGAGAGGGGATTCAGACCACCACTTAAACGAGCTCCAGAGACAGGCGTGAGCCGCAGCTACCAGTGTGGACACAAGAGATGGGCATGAAACACTAAGGCTACTGGCTGCAGCCACCAAGAAGCCTGTATGCAAGCACAGGTCACTATCCACACCTCCCCTCCCTGGAGCCTGTGCAGCCTGCCACTGCCAGGGTCCTGTGATTAAGGGACAACTTCCTCAGTAGAACACACGGCGTGCCTCATGCTGTTGCAATGTCATGTCCGCCTCTGCTGCCACAGTCTCACCCTGTATTCCGTACCCTCCCCTCCCCCCAGTCTGAGTGAGCCAGAGCCCCCTAATCATCTGCTACTTTAACCCCGTCCTGTCTGAGGGAAGAACAGACACCCTCAGGTGACCTACATGCAGAGGAGGGGCCAAATCCAAAGCTGAACCCCGGGGGCTGTGCGAACAAAGAATACAAAGGGAAATTTCTCCCAGCAGCCTCAGGAGCAGCAGATTAAATCCCCATAATCAACGTGATGTACCCTGCTTCTCTGGAATACCTGAATAGACAACAAATCACCCCAAAATTGAGGCAGTGGGCTTTGGGAGCAACTGTAGACTTGGGGTTTGCTTTCTGCATCTAATTTGTTTTTGGTTTTATGTTCATCATAGTTTAGTATTTAAAGTTTATTATCATTGGTAGATTTGTTTATTGATTTGGTTGCTCTCTTTCTTTTATTTTATATAGAGATATATATTTTTTTCTTTTTCTCCTTTTGTGAGTGTGTATGTGTATGCTTCTTTGTGTGATTTTGTCTGCATAGCTTTCCTTTTACCATTTGTCCTAGCATTCTGGCTGTCTGTTTTTTTGTTTTGTTTTGTTTTAGTATAATTTTTAGTGCTGGTTATCACTAGTGGATTTGCTGTTTTGCTAGGTTGCTCTCTTCTTTCTTATTACTTTTTAATTTTTTATTTTAAATAATTTTTATTACTTTTTATTTTAATAACTTTATTTTATTTATTTTTTCTTTCTTTCTTTTTTTCTCCTTTTCGTTCTGAGCTGTGTGGCTAAGAGGGTCTTCATGCTCTGGCCAGATATCAAGCCTGTGCTTCTGAGATGGGAGAACTGAGTTCAGGACATTGGTCCACCAGAGAACTCCCAGCTCCAAATGATATCAAACGGCAAAAGCTCTCCCAGAGATCTCCATCTTAACGCTAAGACACAGCTCCACTAAACGACCAGCAAGCTTCAGTGCTGGACACCCTATGCGAAACAACTAGCAAGACAGAAACACAGCACCACACATTAGCAGAGAGGCTGCCTAAAATCATAATAAGGTCAGAGACACCCCAAAACACACCAACGGACACAGTCTTGCCCACCAGAAAGACAAGATCCAGCCTCATCAACCAGAACACAGACACCAGTCCCCTTCTACAGGAAGCCTACAAAACCCGTTGAACAAACCTTAGCCACTGGGGGCAGACACCGAAAACAATGGAAACTATGAACCTGCAGCCTGCAAAAAGGAGATCCCAAACACAGTAAGTTAAGCAAAATGAGAAGACAGAGAAACACACAGCAGATGAAGGAGCAAGGTAAAAACCCAACAGACCAAACAAATGAAAAGGAAAGAGGCAGTCTCCCTGAAAAAGAATTCAGAGTAATGATAGTAAAGATGGTCCAAAATCTTGGATATAGAATGGAGAAAATAAAAGAAACGTTTAACAAGGACCAAGAAGAACTAAAGAGCAAACAAACAATGATGAACAACGCAATAAATGAAATTAAAAATTATCTAGAAGGAATCAATAGCAGATTGACTGGGGGAGAAGAGTGGATAAGTGACATGGAAGATAAAATAGTGGAAATAACTACCGCAGTGCAGAATAAAGAGAAAAGAATGAAAGAATTGAGGACAGTCTCAAAGACTTCTGGGAAAACACTAAACAAACCAACATTTGAATTATAGGGGTCCCAGAAGAAGAGGAGACAAAGAAAGGGACTGAGAAAATATTTCAAGAGATTATAGTTGAAAACTTCACTAATATGGGAAAGGAAATAATCAAGTCCAGCAAGTGCAGAGGCTCCCATATAGGTTAAATCCAAGGAGAAACATACAAAGACACATATTAATCAAACTATATAAAATTGAATACAAAGAAAAAATATTAAAAGCAGGAAGTGAAAAACAACAATAACATACAAAGGAATCACCATAAGATTAACAGCTGATATCTCAGCAGAAACTCTGAAAGCCAGAAGGGTGTGGCAGGACATATTTAAAGTGATGAAAGGGAAAAACCTAAAACCAAGATTACTCTGCCAAGCAAAGATCTCATTCAGATTCAATGGAGAAATTAAAACCTTTACAGACAAGCAAAACCTAAGAGAATTTAGCACCACCAAAATAGCTTTACAACAAATGCTAAAGGAACTTCTCTAGGCAGGAAACACAAGGGAAGGAAAAGACCTACAATAACGAACCCAAAACAATTAAGAAAATGGTCACAGGAACATACATATTGATAACTACCTTAAATGTAAATGGATTAAATGTTCCAACCAAAAGACAAAGACTGGCTGAATGGATACAAAAACAAGACCTGTATATATGCTGTCCACAAGAGACCCACTTCAGACCTAGGGACACATACAGACTGAAAGTGAGGGGATGGAAAAAGATATTCCATGCAAATGGAAATCAAAAGAAAGCTGGCGTAGCAATTCTCATATCAGACAAAATAGACTTTAAAATAAAGACTATTACAAGAGACAAAGAAGGACACTACATAATTATCAAGTGATAAATCCAAGAAGAAGATATAACAATTGTAAATATTTATGCACCCAACATAAGAGCACCTCAATACATAAGGCAAATGCTAACAGCCATAAAAGCGGAAATCGACAGGAACAAAATCATAGTAGGGGACTTTAACCCCCCTCGTTCACCAATGGATATATCATCCAAAATGAAAATAAATAAGGAAACACAAGCCTTAAATGATACATTAAACAAGATGGACTTAATTGATATTTATAGGACATTCCATCTAAAAACAACAGAATACACTTTCTTCTCAAGTGTTCATGGAACATTCTCCCAGATAGACCATATCTTGGGTCACAAATCAAGACTTCATAAATTTAAGAAAATTGAAATCATATCAAGTATCTTTTCTAACCACATTACTATGAGACTAGATATCAATTACAGGAAGAAATCTGTAAAAAATACAAACACATTGAGGTTAAGCAATAAAATGTTAAATAACCAAGAGATCACTGAAGAAATCAAAGGGGAAATCAAAAAATACCTAGAAACAAATGACAATGAAAACACGACTACCCAAAACCTATGGGATGCAGCAAGAGCAGTTCTAAGAGAGAAGTTTATAGAAATAAAAGCCTACCTCAAGAAACAAGAAACATCTCATAAACAACCTAACCTCACACCTAAAGCAATTAGAGAAAGAAGAACAAAAAAAACCCAAAGTTAGCAGAAGGAAAGAAATCATAAAGATCAGATCAGAAATAAGTGAAAAAGAAATGAAGGAAACAATAGCGAAGATGAATAAAAATGAAAACTGGTTCTTTGAGAAGATAAACAAAACTGATAAACCATTAGGCAGAGTCATCAAGAAAAAAAGGGAGAAGACCCAAATCAATAGAATTAGAAATGAAAAAGGAGAAGTAACAACTGACACTGCAGAAATACAAAGGATCATGAGAGATTACTACAAGCAACTATATGCCAATAAAATGGACAACCTGGAAGAAATGGACACATTCTTAGAAAAGCACAACCTTCTGAAACTGAACCAGGAAGAAATAGAAAATATAAACAGACCAATCACAAGCACTGAAATTGAAACTGTGATTAAAAATCTTCCAACAAACAAAAGCCCAGGACCAGATGGCTTCACAGACGAATTCTGTCAAACATTTAGAGAAGAGCTAACAACTATCCTTCTCAAATTCTTCCAAAATATAGAAGGGGGAGGAACATTCCCAAATTCATTCTACGAGGCCACTATCACCCTGATACCAAAACTAGACAAAGATGTCACAAAGAAAGAAAACTACAGGCCAATATCACTGATGAACATAGATGCAAAAATCCTCAACAAAATACTAGCAAACAGACTCAAACAGCACATTAAAAGGATCATACAGTGTGATCAAGTAGGGTTTATCCCAGGAATGCAAGGATTCTTCAATGTATGCAAATCAATCAATGTGATAAACCATATGAACAAACTGAAGGAGAAAAACCATATGGTCATCTCAATACATGCAGAAAAAGATTTTGAAAAATTCAACACGCATTTATGATAAAAACCCTCCTGAAAGTAGGCATAGAGAGAACTTACCTCAACATAAAAAAAGACCATATATGACAAACCAATGGACAACGTCATTCTCCATGGTGAAAAATTGAAAACATTTCCTGTAAGATCAGGAACAAGACAAGGTTGTCCACTCTCATGACTATTATTGAACATAGTTTTGGAAGTTTTAGCCACCTCAATCAGAGAAGAAAAAGAAATAAAAGAAATCAAATCAGAAAAGAAGAAGTAAAGCCGTCACTGTTTGCAAATGACATGATAATATACCTAGGTAAACCTAAAGATGCTACCAGAAAACTACTAGAGCTAATCAATGAATTCGGTAAAGTAGCAGGATACAAAATTAATGCACAGAAATCTCTTGTATTCCTATACACTAATCATGAAAAATCTGAAAGAGAAATTAAGGAAACACTCCCAATTACCATTGCAACAAAAAGAATAAAATACCTAGGAATAAACCCACCTAAGGAGACAAAAGACCTGTATGCAGAAAACTAAAAGACACTGATGAAAGAAATTAAAGATGATACAAACAGATGGAGAGATATACCATGTTCTTGGATCAGAAGAATCAACACTGTGCAAATGACTGTACTACCTAAAGCAATCTACAGATTCAATGCAATCCCTGTCAAACTACAAAGGGCATTTTTCACAGAACTAGAACAAAAACTTTCACAATTTGTATGCAAACACAAAAGACCCCAAATAGCCAAAACAATCTTGAGAAAGAAAAATGGAGCGGGAGGAATCAGGCTCCCAGACTTCAGACTATACTACAAAGCTACAGTAATCAAGATAGTATGGTACTGGCACAAAAACAGAAATATAGATCAATGGAACAGGATAGAAAGCACAGAGATAAACTCATGCACCTATGGTCACCTTATCTTTGATAAAGGAAACAAGAATATACAATGGAGAAAAGATATCCTCTTCAATAAGTGGTGCTGGGAAAACCAGACAGCTACATGTAAAATAATGAAATTAGAACACTCCCTAACACCATACACAAAAATAAGCTCAAAATGGATTAAAGACCTAAATGTAAGATCAGATACTATAAAACTCTTAGAGGAAAACATAGGCAGAACACTCTGACATAAATCACAGCAAGATCCTTTTTGACCCACCTCCTAGAGAAATGGAAAAAAAAACCCAAAAATAAACAAATGGGACCTAATGAAACTTAAAAGCTTTTGCACAACAAAGGAAAACATAAACAAGACAAAAAGGCAACCCTCAGAATGGGAGAAAATATTTGAAAATGAAGCAGCTGACAAAGGATTAATCTCCAAAATTTACAAGCAGCTCATGCAGTTCAATATCAAAACAACAAAAACCTAATCCAAAAATGGGTTGAAAATCTAAATAGACATTTCTCCAAAGAGGGTATACAGATGGCCAAGAAAAAATGTGAAAGAATGCTCAACATCACTAATCAAATGCAAATCAAAACTACAATGAGGTATCACTGCACACCTGTCAGAATGGCCATCATCAAAAAATCTGCAAACAATAAATGCTGGAGAGGCTGTGGATAAAAGGGAACCCTCTTGCACTGCTGGTGGGAATGTAAATTGATACGGCCACTATGGAGAACAGTATGGAGGTTCCTTAAAAAACTAAAAATAGAACTACCATACAACCCAGCAATCCCACTACTGGGCATATACCTTGAGAAAACCATAATTCAAAAAGAGTCATTTCCACAATGTTCATTGCAGCTCTATTTACAATAGCTAGGACATGGAAGCAACCTAAGTGTCCATCAACAGATGAATGGATAAAGAATATGTGGCACATATATACAATGGAATATTACTCAGTCATAAAAAGAAATGAAATTGAGTTATTTGTAGTGAGGTGGATGGACCTAGAGACTGTCATACAGAGTGAAGTAAGTCAGAAAGAGAAAAACAAATACTATATGCTAACGCATATATATGGAATCTAAAACAAACAAAAAAAGTTTCTGAAAAACATAGGGACAGGACAGGAATAATGCTGAGGACGTAGAGAATGGACTTGAGGACATGAGGAAGGGGAAGGGTAACTTGGAACGAAGTGAGAGAGTGGCATGGACATATATACACTACCAAATGTAAAATAGATAGCTAGTGGGAAGCAGCCGCATAGCACAGGGAGATCAGCTCGGTGCTTTGTGACCACCTAGAGAAGTGGGATGGGGAGGGCGGGAGGGAGATGCAAGAAGGAGGAGATATGGGTATATATGTATATGTGTAGCTGATTCACTTTGTTATAAAGCAGAAACTAACACAACATTGTAAAGCAATTATACTCCAATAAAGTTTTAAAAAAGAGAAAAGAATCACAGAATTATAGACTTATGAAATGTAGCCAATTCAATTCACAAATCACTAGGTACATTGCACACAATTAGCACACAACATGAGTTAGTCAAAGTGGGGAAATAGCAAGGGGGTAACAAGACGCTCCAAGGAAAAGCATGGGAAGGAGGCATCTCAGGTCCAGCAGCAGGGCTCATGAAAAGCGACAAGTATGTGTGGGAAGACATCTGTTGTTCTGAGGGAGCCCCCAGCAGTTTCCTGGAATAGCTCTCAGCAGCTCAGAGTTGGCTCCTCCAGCAAAGATCCTTCCAGTCATGCAGCTCAGTGGTCTCATTTTAAGAAGTCTGTCTGTCAGTAGGAGCAACAGTTATACCCCAGGGGATCTTGTCTCTATCTGTTACTCCTTCAGTTCTAGTGACATAAATCCTAATTTGCCTAATAAATCCCTTATCGAAATTAACACTCTTAGTTTTTTACTCAAAGACACTTGCAATCCTACAGCAGACATTTCAAAACAACTAATACGAAAGTTCACATTGGCCACTGTGACCCCATTTGAACTACTTAGCATAGCTTAACATAGCATAAATCCTATAACTTTCACACAAGATGACTAGATATCATACCACAAAAGAAGTCACATCATAACACTCCTTCCTGTTAAAATGTTTAAATTCTGATATAGATTACTTCCAAAGTGACACAATTTTTTTTTTTTCGGTACGTGGGCCTCTCACGCGCAGGCTCAGCGGCCATGGCTCACGGGCCCAGCCGCTCCGCGGCATGTGGGATCTTCCCGGACCGGGGCACGAACCTGTGTCCCCTGCATCGGCAGGCGGACTCTCAACCACTGCGCCACCAGGGAAGCCCCAAAGTGACACAATTTTTAAATATTATATACACTCTTCAATTAGTTTGCAAATTCGTTGAACACATATTATGAGTGAGATGCTGTATAATGTTTGGGAAGGAATACAGAAAGTGTTGCGACCTTGTTCCTGCCCTTTTGGAAATGTTGGAGTAGGACTAGAGAGGGCATCAGAACATCTGAGTTTTAGCTGACTTCACTGCTTAAAATCTAGGTCACAGTGGGCAAGTGACTGTGCATTAATTTTGTATACTACTACTGTATCAAATTCATTGATTAGCTCTAGTAGTTTTCTGGTAGCATCTTTAGGGTTATCTAGGTATAGTATCATGTCATTTGCAAACCGTGACAGCTTTACTTCCTCTTTTTTGATTTGAATCCTTTTTCTTCTCTGATTGCTGTGACTAAAACTTCCAAAACTATGTTGAATAATAATGGTGAGAGTGGACAACCTTGTCGTGTTCCTGATCTAACAGGAAATGGTTTCAGGTTTTCACCATGGAGAATGATGTTGGCTGTGGGTTTGTCATATATGAACTTTATTATGTTGAGGTAAGTACACTCTATGCCTACTTTCTGGAGGGTTTTTTTTTTTTTTATCATAAATGGGTGTTGAATTTTGTCAAAAGCTTTCTCTGCATGTATTGAGATGACCATATGGCTTTTCTCCTTCAATTTGTTAATATGGTTTATCACATTGAGTGACTTGCGAATATTGAAGAATCTTTGGATTCCTGGGATAAACCCCACTTGATCATGGTGTATGATGCTTTTGATGTGCTGTTGATTTCTGTTTGCTAGTATTTTGTTGAGGGTTTTTACATCTATGTTCATCAGTGATATTGGTCTGTAGTTTACTTTTTCTGTGACACCTTTGTCTGGTTTTGGTGTTAGGGTGATGGTGGCCTCGTAGAATGAATTTGGCAGTGTTCCTCCCTCTGCTATGTTTTGTAAGAGTTTGAGAAGGTTAGGTGTTAGTGCTTCCCTAAATGTTTGATAGTATTCACCTGTGAAGCCATCTGGACCTGGGCTTTTTTCTGTTGGAAGATTTTTTTTTTTTTTTTTTGTGGTACGTGGGCCTCTCACTGTTTTGGCCTCTCCCGTTGTGGAGCACAGGCTCCGGACGCGCAGGCTCAGTGGCCATGACTCATGTGCCCAGCCGCTCCGCGGCATGTGGGACCTTCCCGGACCGGGGCATGAACCAGTGCCCCATGCATCGGCAGGCGGACTCTCAACCATTGTGCCACCAGGGAAGCCCCGTTTGAAGATTTTAAATCACAGTTTCAATGTCAGTGCTTGTGATTGGTCTGTTTATATTTTCCATTTCTTCCTGGTTCAGTCTCAGAAGGTTGTGCTTTTCTAAGAATGTGTCCATTTCTTCCAGGTTGTCCATTTTATTGGCATATAGTTGCTTGTAGTAATTTCTCATGATCCTTTGTATTTCTGCAGTGTCAGTTGTTCCTTCTCCATTTTCATGTCTAATTCTATTGATTTGAGTCTTTTCCCTTTTTTCTTGATGAGTCTGGCTAATGCTTTATCAATTTTGTTTATCTTCTCACAGAACCAACTTTTAGTTTTGTTGATCTTTTCTACCGTTTCCTTCATTCCTTTTTATTTATCTCTGATCTGATCCTTATGATTTCTTTCCTTCTGCTAACTTTGGGGTGTTTTATTTTCTTCTTTCTCTAATTGCTTTAGGTGTAAGGTTAGGTTGTTTATTTGAGATGTTTCTTGTTTCTTGAGGTAGGGTTGTATTTCTATAAACTTTCCTGTTAAAACTGCTTTTGCTGCATCGCATAGTTTTGGGTAGTCATGTTTTCATTGTCATTTGTTTCTAGGTATTTTTTGATTTCTTCTTTGATTTCTTCAGTGATCTCTTGGTTATTTAGTAGTGTATTGTTTAGCCTCCATGTGCTTGTATTTGTTACAGTTTTTTTCCAGTAATTGATATTATAGCATTGTGGTCGGAAAAGATACTTGATATATTTTCAATTTTCTTAAATTTAGCAAGGCTTGATTTGTGACCCAAGATGTGATCTATCCTGGAGAATGTTCCATAAGCACTTGAGAAGAAAGTGTATTCTGTTTTTTTGGATGGAATGTTGTACAAATATCAATTAAATCCAACTTGTTTAATGTGTTTAATGTGTGTGTCATTTAAAACTGGTGTTTCCTTATTTATTTTCATTTTGCATGATATGTCCATTGGTGAAAGTGGGGTGTTAATGTCCCCTACTATGATTGTGTTACTGTCAATTTCCCATATTATGGCTGTTAGCATTTGCCTTATGTATTGAGATGCTCCTATGTTGGGTGCATAAATATTTACGATTGTCATATCTTCTTCTTGGATTGATCCCTTGATCATTATGTAGTGTCCTTCTTTGTCTATTGTAATAGTCTTTATTTTAAAGTCTATTTTGTTTGGTATGAGAATTGCTGCTCCAGCTTTCTTTTGATTTCCGTTTGCATGGAATATCTTTTTCCAACCCCTCACTTTCAGTCTGTATTTGTCCGTAGGTCTGAAGTGGGTCTCTTGTAGGCAGCATATATACAGGTCTTGTTTTTGTATCCATTCAGCCAGTCCATATCTTTTGGTTGGAGCACTAATCCATTTACATTTAAGGTAATTGTCGATATGTATGTTCCTATTACCATTTTCTTAATATTTTGGGTTTGTTATTGTAGGTCTTTTCCTTCTGTTGTGATTCCTGCCAAGAGAAGTTCCTTTAGCATTTGTCGTAAGGCTATTTTGGTGGTGCTGAATTCTTTTTGCTTTTGTTTTTCTGTAAAGGTTTTAATTTCTCTGTCGAATCTGAGTGAGATCCTTGCTGGGTAGAGTAATCTTGGTTATACGTTTTTCCGTTTCATCACTTTAAATATGTTCTGCCACACCCTTCTGGCTTACAGAGTTTCTGCTGAAAGATCAGCTGTTAACCTTATGGGGATTCCCTCGTATGTTATTTGTTGTTTTTCCCATGCTGCTTTTAATATTCTTTCTTTGTATTTAATTTTTGATAGTTTGATTAATATGTGTCTTGGCATGTTTCTCCTTGGATTTATCCTGTATGGGACTCTCTGTTCTTCCTGGACTTGAATGACTCTTTCCTTTCCCATATTAGGGAGGATTTCTACTATAATCTCTTGAAATATTTTCTCAGTCCCTTTCTTTTTCTCTTCTTCTGGGACCCTATAATTCACATGTTGGTTCGTTTAATGTTGTCCCAGTGGTCTCTGAGACTCTCCTCATTTGTTTTCATTCTTCTTTTCTTTATTCTGCTCTGTGGTAGTTATTTTCACTATTTTATCTTCCAGGTCACTTATCCATTCTTCTGCCTCAGTTATTCCACTATTGATTCCTTCTAGAGAATTTTTAATTCCATGATTGTGTTGTTCATCATTTTTTGTTTGCTCTTTCATTCCTCTAGGCCCTTGTTAAACATTTCTTGTATTTTCTCCATCTATTTCCACAATTTTGGATCATCTTTTCTACCGTTACTCTGAATTCTTTTTCAGGTACACTCCCTATTTCCTCTTCGTTTGTTTGTTCTGGTGGGTTTTTGCTTTGCTCCTTCATCTGCTGTGTATTTCTCTGTCTTCTCATTTTGCTTAACTTACTGTGTTTGGGGTCTCCTTTTCACAGGCTGTATGTTCGTAGTTCCTGCTGTTTTTGGTGTGTGCCCCCAGTGGGTAAGGTTGCTTCAGTGGGTTGTGTAGGCTTCCTGGTGGAGGGAACTGGTACTTGTCTTCTGGTGGATGAGGCTGCATCTTGTCTTCTGGTGGGCAGGACCATGTACGGTGGTGTATTTTGAGGTGTCTGTGACCTTATGATTATAGGTAACCTCTCTGCTTATGGGTGGGGTTGTGTGCCTGTCTTGCTAGTTGTTTGGCATGGGGTGTCCAGCACTGGTCATTGAGTGGAGCTGGGTCTTAGCATTGAAATGGAGATCTCTGGGAGATCTCTCACAGATTGATATTATGAGGAGCCAGGCGGTCTGTGGTGGACCAATTGTCCTGAACTTGGCTGTCCTACCCTACAGGCTCAGGCCTGACACCCGGCCAGAGCACCAAGACCAGACATATAGCATCTTGATGTTGCAATGATAAGTGTAGTTCCAGGGGAAGGAGTTTGGTGGTGGTACTCTTGCTGCTCTGGGTGACACTGCCTCTGCAGCAGCTCCAATAATCCTGAGGGTCTACAAGCTGCAGGAAGATGAGGCCACATGGGGCAGCCTGCAAGCTACGATTCTTGCCATGAACCTGCTGCTGCAGTTGTGGAATCCGGCTTCCCCCACCACTGCCACATGTGGCTCAATGTTTTCATCTGAAAAAAATGGGTCGATTAGACTTTATGATCTTTGAGCTTTCTTACAGCTCTGACACCTCTGAGAGATCAGCCTTAGCACCAACAGTGGAGCTGACATGATATGGCCATGTATTTCCAAGCACACTTAGTTTATTTATTTATTCTATTTTGATCTAAGCTACTTCCATATTCCTTTTCTTCCCATTTTCTGGCCACACGTACATAGTAGCAGAAAGCATGGCTTCTCCACAAGTGAACCTTCTTTTTTTTCTTTTAATTGAAGTATAGTTGATTTACAATATTATATTAGTTTCAGGTGTATAACATAGTCATTCAATATTTTTATAGGTTATACTACATTTAAAGTTATTACAAAATAATGGTTATATTTCTCTGTACCATACAGTACATACTTGTTGCTTCCATAAGTGAACATTCTGATTTTGAATTCATTTGTAAAGAGTGAAGTGGCCCAAAAATGCCATTCATAAATGATCCTTGATAAAGCTGACTTGCAATAAGCTTCTGTCATGCTTAACCTCTTCTGACAAAAGTCCCATTTTCAGTGAACTTGGCTGGGAGTGTGAAGTATAGCCCCTATCCTAGAAAAAAATCAAGGAATTGAAAATATTTTCTAAAACTTTATATGAAAAAACACACACTTTGGAATTTAACGGAAATGTAATTGTAGGCCAAGGAAACCCAAGTCTACTTCTTTTGCATCCTGAGCACAGGACTCTCATGCAATCTCCTTGGGGGTGGGATAGTGAATATGGAAGAGGAAGTTCAGGCTTTGGAGTTAGACTAGGATTCAGAGCTCTCTTCTGCAATGTGAGAACCCTCAGTTTCCTCATCTGAAATAGGTGGAGATAATAAAACTACCTCATAAGCCTGCCATAGGATCAAATGTGATAACACCTTTGGTCTTTTAGCATGGCCTCTGGCACATGAAGACCTACATAGAAGTTAGTCCCTTTCTTTCAACAATTTCTTGATAAAATAGCTTTAGCCATACCTGAAGAAAATCTTGTCCTCTGAAACAACTAAAGTGAAAAAACCTAGAGAACATGGTTAACCGAAACTGGCAAATATCAGTGTTTTCTGCTAATACTAGTGCCATGAAAAATCCTGTGAATTTGGCACCACTTGCAAGTAATGCAAAGATGATTCACAGCCACATTTATAAAGTTCTTTGACCTCCTTAGGAGAAATATGTTAAATAAATACAAGCAAAATTCTGTTCATATCATTCTTCAGTGGAAATGCCACACTTAACCACATTCAAACTCTATAACATATTCTTTTTCTTTCCATGCTATGTACCCAAGTCAATATTTCAAAAATCTGTGTCCGTCACCAAGAAGAATGATGAAATAGCATACAGGACAATTTAAAATAAAGAAGTGAGAGAGACTGGACAGATAGAGAACATTAGCTGCTCCCAGAAAGAAATTTGAAAAGAGACAGCACTGAGCCCTTAGAGAAAACTTGCTTAAAATGCATGGTCATCTTACTTTACTCATGATTTGAAATTAATTATGTGATAATTTCACTGCCTTATTCCTTTCTCTAATGTGTTATCAAGAACAGGCAGAGCCATTTAGGTATTCACATAGCCCTTTAGTGATCTAGAATTGATTAATACCCATTGGCACTGACAGTCTGTTTGGAGTGAATGAAAATGCACACTTTCAGTACTCCAGGGAAATAGAATAAGAGGTCTTCATATTTGAAACAAAAGCTGTCAAACACCTGTACTTATAAGTTAATTCTTAGCATAGTGGAGAGAACAGCAAAACTACCCATCACTGACCCTTGATCAGTGTGGAGGTTGATGTTCCCTATCCCTCTGTCATTGTGCACCTCATGGTGACACTGGTTATCTGACCTTGACACATCTGGGAGCTATTTTTCTCACTAACCAAGACATAGCTATATACCTAAGCCTTTTTCTTCCAAGGAGCATGACTAGGCTAAATTTAAGACCTATAAATTGTAGTTAGAAAACTGAAAAATACAAGAGAAACATAAATAATTGTTAGCCCATACCAGGTAAGGGAAGGATAAGAGAGAAATAACATAACTAAGGGGAAATTCCTTCAAAACAGAAAGAGGGCAAGAATTCTACAAATTCTCCCCATGGAGAACAAAGAAAAAAAAAACATGTGAAGAAAAAGAAACTGATTAAAAAAATTAATAATAAATTGATGTGTCTTGTGAAACAACTTTCTTCCAAGTATGAGTTGTCTGGCTATTTTGATGAAAGTCATTTTGGAATTTTCAATCCATGGACATAATAATAAATATACTTTGTCTTCTGAGGAAAGAGGAAAAAAGAACAGGTTTTTCCCTTGTTGAATTTAAATGTGGGTCTGGTTGTTTTAATCAGAAATATCCTATACCACAATATAAGTGGAGCATGAAGAGTATATATGAGTCCATATTCTAGTGTAACTATGAAACATGTCCATCCCTCTAGTCTTGTTCTCAGACATAATTTGAGTGTTATAAGAATAGAACTGGAACAGATACCCAAACAAGAAAAGAGTCAAAGACATGAGTTCTTATTTCAGAAAAAGAAACGCAAATGGGCTTTAAAATACGAAAAATATGTTCTTCTGATTCATAAGATAAATGTAATTTTAAATTATACTGACAGTGCATTCAATGCAAACCCTATTGAAATATCTGCCTTTTTTTGAGAAATGTATAAGCTGATCCTAAAAATCATATAAAAATTCAAGATATCCAGAATATCCAAAACAATCTTGAAAAAGGAGAATAAAATTGGAGAATCACACTTCCCTGCTTCCAAACTTACTACAAAGCTATGGAAATCAAGACAGTTTGGCACTGGCATAAAGATAGACACATAGATCAAAGAAATATAATTAAGAGTCCAAAATAAAATCCATATATCTATGGATATCTATGGCCAATTGATCTTTGTTAAGGGTGCCAAGGTCATTCAATGGGGAAAGTATAGCTTCTCCACAAATGTGCTGGGACAACTAGCACCCACACACAAAAGAAAGAAAGTGGATCTCTACTCACACCACTTACCCAAAATAACTCAAAATGGATCATAGACCTAAATGTCAGAACTCTAAAACGCTAAGAATAACTTAAGAGTATATCTACATGTCCTTGGCTTAGGGAACAATTTCAGGTATGACAGCAAAAGCACAAAAAACAAAAGGAAAAAAATGATATAATAGACTTCATTAAAGTTAAAAACCTTTGTGCTTCAAAGGACACCATCAAGAAAGTGAAAAGACAACCTATAGAAGGGAAGAAATTATTTTGATATCATATATCTGATAAAGAGCTTGTATCCAGAATTTATAAACAACTCTTAAAATTCAACAATAAAAAGGCAAAAACCCAGTTTAAAAGTGGACAAAAGATTTTTGCCAAGAAGATATATCTATGACTGATAAGCACATGAAAAATGCTCAACATCATTAGTCATCAGGGGAATGCAACTTGAAACCACAATGGTAGCTACTTTGTTACTGAGAGCAATTATCATTTCCAGTTCCAAGGCAAGAGGCTGATAATTTGGGCTTTTCCCAGGCAGGGGGCCATAGCTGGAGGACAGAAACCAGAAGAGACTATGTAAATCTCACAAGGCTAGAGAGACAACATTGGAAGTGAGGAGGCAACATTCCAGTGAGTAAAGAGTGAAACTGAATCTGGTGGGGAAACATTTTGCCCTCTAGGAATTTGCCTATTTCTATAGCTGAATGTCTTTGGAAGATATAAACCTGAGCCGAAATCTCCTGAAATTCAGAGCCGTGCTTTATTGCAGTCTCACTGTGATATTGACATAAAAATTAGAGTTCAGGATTTGCTAGGGGAAGGGCTCCCAGTGATCATATCAGGCTATCAGAAATGTGAAAAATTAATAGAGCTTGAAGACCAGAAAGGGGAGCTCTCATGTCCTGGGACGAAGGCAGAGCTCAACGGGAAAAGATTCTTCTTCTTCCCTGGCAAGGACTAAGCCAATGAAAAGCCATGTTCTCTTTGCTTACTGTAGCCCTTCCAACTTCTTTACTGTCTCCATAAAAGCATTCTCATTACCTTGCCACGTGGGGACTTGCACATGGTTTGCCATTGCAAATTGCAATTCTTTGCTGATCCTGAATAGACCCATCTTGGCTGGAGAAATATCTAGCAGTCTATTTGTTTCTGATCAACATTTTGGTGGCATGTATGGGGACCAGAGAAGACCCCTGCAGCTCTGTGGCTGGTGAGCAAATAGGGGGGGCATCCACAGTGGAGGCCATTGTCACTCACTGCTTTTCTGCCTGACCCTGGCGTTTGAATGTACATCTTTCTCCTGGATCCAGGTTCACACTCTCTGCATTTGAAGCTCTCTAGTTTTTACTTGGGATCTATATAAATGTTTCATCCTTGTGATTAAGGCCTTGTTCTGTATGAAGTACTTGTTTGACACTTTGATCTGATCTTGAGATCAGACTGTTTCAACTGAAGCTGGCTAAGAATGCCTTCAGCCCAATTCTATTGGGAAGAGGTTGCTTTAAATGAAACTGTAGGGTTTTTATCATAAATGGATGTTGAAATTTGTCAAAAGCTTTTTCTGCATCTATTGAGATGATCATATGGTTTCATCCTTCAATTTGTTAATATGGTGTATCACATTGATTGATTTGCATATATTGAAGAATCCTTGCATTTCTGGGGTAAACCTCACTTCATCATGGTGTATGATCCTTTTAATGTGCTTTTGGATTCTGCTTGCTAGTATTTTGTTGAGGATTTTTGCATCTATATTCATCAGTGATATTGCCCTGTAATTTTCTATTTTTATGACATCTTTTTCTGATTTTGGTATCAGGGTGATGGTGGTCTCATAGAATGAGTTTGGGAGTGTTCCTCCCTCTGCTCTAGTTTGGAAGAGTTTAAGAAGGATATGTGTTAGCTCTTCTCTAAATATTTGATAGAATTCGTCTGTGAGACCATCTGGTCCTGGGCTTTTGTTTGTTGGAAGATTTTTAATCACAGTTTCAATTTCAGTGCTTGTGATTGGTCTGTTTATATTTTCTATTTCTTCCTGGTTCACTCTCGGAAGGTTGTTCTTTTCTAAGAATGTGTCCATTTCTTCCAGGTTGTCCATTTTATTGGCATATAGTTGCTTGTAGTAATCTCTCATGATCCTTTGTATTCTGCAGTGTCAGGAGTTACTTCTCCTTTTTCATTTCTAATTCTATTGATTTGAGTCTTCTCCCTTTTTTTGTTGATGAGTCTGGTTAGTGGTTTATCAATTATGTTTATCTTCTCAAAGAACGAGCTTTTAGTTTTACTGATCTTTGCTATAGTTTCCTTCATTCCTTTTTCATTTGTTTCTGATCTGATCTTTGTGATTTCTTTCCTTCCACTAACTTTGGGGGTTTTTTGTTCTTCTTTCTCTAATTGCTTTAGGTGTAAGATTAGGTTGTTTATTTGAGAGTTTTCTTGTTTCTTGATACAGGATTGTATTGCTAGAAACTTCCCTCTTAATGGAGGCATAAAGGGAACTTACCTCAACATAATAAAGGTCATCATATATGACAAACCCACAGCCAACATTGTTCTCAGTGGTGAAAAACTGAAACCATTTCCACTAAGATCAGGAACAAGACAATGTTGCCCACTCTCACCACTCTTATTCAACATAGTTTTGGAAGTTTTAGCCACAGCAATCAGATAATAAAATGAAATAAAAGGAATCCAAATCAGAAAAGAAGAATTAAGGTGTCACTGTTTGCAGATGACCTGATACTAGACATAGAGAATCCTAAATATGCTACCAGAAAACTACTAGAACTAATCAATGAGTTGGTAAAGCAGCAGAATACAAGATTAATGCACAGAAATCTCTTACATTCCTATACCCTAATGATGAAAAATCTGAAAGAGAAATTAAGGAAACACTCTCATTTACCATTGCAAAAAAAAAAACCAAATAAAATACCTAGGAATAAACCTACCTAAGGAGACAAAAGACCTGTATGCAGAAAACTATAAGGCATGGATGAAAGAAATTAAAGATGATACAAGAGATGGAGAGATATACCATATTCTTGGATTGGAAGAATCAACGCTGTGCAAATGACTATACTACCCAAAGCAATCTACAGATTCAATGCAATCCCTATCAAACTACCACTGGCATCTTTCACAGAACTAGAACAAAAAATTTCACAATTTGTATGGAAACACAAAAGACCCCAAATAACCAAAGCAATCTTGAGAAAGAAAAACAGAGCTGGAGGAACCAGGCTCCTGGACTTCAGACTATACTACAAAGCTACAATAATCAAGATAGTATGGTACTGGCACAAAAACAGAAATATAGATCAATGGAACAGGATAGAAAGCACAGAGATAAACCCACGCACCTATGGTCACCTTAACTTTGATAAAGGAGGCAAGAATATACAATGGAGAAAAGACAGCCTCTTCAATAAGTGGTGCTTGGAAAACTGGACAGCTACATGTAAAATAATGAAATTAGAACACTCCCTAACCCCATACACAAAATAAGCTCAAAATTGATTAAAGACCTAAATGTAAGGCTAGACATGATAAAACTCTTAGAGGAAAACATAGGCAGAACATTCTATGACATAAATCACAGCAAGATTCTTTTTGACACACCTCCTAGAGAAATGGATATAAAAACAAAAATAAACAAATGGGACCTAATGAAACTTAAAAGCTTTTGCACAACAAAGGAAAATGTAAATAAGATGAAAAGACAACCCTCAGAATGGGGGGAAATATTTGCAAATGAAGCAACTGAAAAAAGATTAATCTGCAAAATTTACCAGCAGCTCGTGTAGTTCAATATCAAGAAAACAAACAACCCAATCCAAAAATGGGCAGAAGTTGTAAATAGACATTTCTCCAAAGCAAATATACAGATTGCCAAGAAAAATGTGAAAGAATGCTCATCACTAATCATTAGAGAAATGCAAATCAAAACTACAATGAGGTATCACCTCACACCAGTCAGACTGGCCATCATCAAAAAATCTACAAACAGTAAATGCTGGAGAGGCTGTGGAAAAAAGGGAACCCTCTTGCACTGTTGGTAGGAATGTAAATTGATACAGCTACTATGGAGAACAGTATGGAGGTTCCTTAAAAAACTAAAAATAAAACTACCATACAACCCAGCAATCCCACTACTGGGCATATACCCTGAGAAAAACATAATTCAAAAAGAGTCATGTACTACAATGTTCATTGCAGCTCTGTTTACAATCGCTAGGACATAGAAGCAACCTAAGTGTCCATTGACAGATGAATGGATAAAGAAGATGTGGCACATATATACAATGGAATATTACTCAGCCATAAAAAGAAATGAAATTGAGTTATTTTTTGTGAGGTGGGTGGACCTAGAGACTGTCATACAGAGTGAAGTAAGTCAGAGAGAGAAAAACAAATACCATATGCCAACACATATATATGAAATCCAAAAAAAAAAGGATTCTGAAAAACCTAGGGGCAGGACAGGAATAAAGACGCAGACATAGAGAATGGACTTGAGGACACGGGGAGGGGGAAGGGTAAACTGGGATGAAGTGAGAGAGTGGCACGGACATATATACACTACCAAATGTAAAACCGATAGCTAGTGGGAAGCAACAGCATAGCACAGGGAAGTCAGCTCCGTGTTTTGTGACCACCTAGAAGGGTGGGATAGGGAGAGTGGGAGGGATATGCAAGAGGGAGGACATAGGGTTATATATGTATATGTATAGCTGATTCACTTTTTTATACAGCAGAAACTAACACACTATTTTAAAGCAATTATACTCCAGTAAAGATGATTAAGAAAAAATAAATGAAACTGTGCTGGTTTTTCAGCCCATAGCCCATTCCTTTAGAAGAGCTGTCTTCTGGAGACCTGGCTCCTCCCAGACAAAGTTATCTTTTTAGTATTGGCTGGGATTAGCTTGCAAGCTGTTCGAATTGAGCCGTTTGTTCTGTAAGCTCTTTAAGTTGTTTGAAAATTGTTCTTTATTCTAGAGGATAAAAGACCTGTAGGAAATGGGATCCCAGTTATCTAAGTATTTTGAGGGTGCTCCCCTCACAGGAACTCCAGCTGATTTTATTTTTAAAAATCATAACCTGGGAATTCCTTGGTGGTCCAGTGGTTAATATGTGGTGCTTACACTGCCGTGGCCCAGGTTCAATCCTTGGTCAGGGAACTAAGATCCCGCAAGCTGGACAGCACAGCAACAAAACACAGTCTTTCCTCCTGTGCATATCTAATTAAATAGACTGACCTGACCAAAAGCAATTTAGAAGATCAATGGCCTTTATGGGGAATTTTGGAATCCCCAAACTTAATTCCCTTGAAACAGAATTGGACTACAATAGCTCAGAATTTTTCAGAACTGTGTGGAATGCTTATTCCGATTGGTATTTTGTAGCTTCCCAATGCTGTTAGGAATCTAAAATTGCCTCACTAAAGAATAAGATTTTAAGATTAACTGAGGCAAACAAATTACCAAAGAGAGATAAAAAGGTGGCTCCCGGCACCTCAGGCTCTTCTTTCTTGGCTTCTCTGTCTCAGACTCTGCCTCCAGCAGAGCCTTGTCTTGTCTCTCTCAACTCCTTGTGGTCAGACTTTGCCTCCTTGCCTTCTGTGCTGCCTATGCCTCCACTACAGCCTCAGTTCCCCCAAGTGTCTCTCCAAACTTCTCCCTTTCTCTGAAAATCTTTTCACTCTCTTTTCCTCTGAACTTGTCAGAACCTGTCCCTTTAAAGTTAAGCCATCTGAGGATCCAGAGGTTAAACCCTTAATTTCTTATACTCCCTGGACTAAAGCTGAACTGCAAGCCATAGTCAAAAAGTTTCCCAAAGTAACTGAATTCCTCAGATTTGCTAAGGAATTTAATATAGTCGTTCAGACTTATCAACCTAACAGTTCCTAGGACTTTTCTGAAGACTGTTGATTGAAACAAAATTCAGTCTTGCACACAAAAATCTGAAGAACCTGTTCTTGATTATTACAATCGACTTCAGGTTGTCTTTAAAGAAAATTCTAGTCTTCAGATATTGATTCCACCTGGGTAGCTTTTAACTCTATGTTTATTAATTTGCTGAACTGGGACCTTTTCCTTCTAGTAAGAAAGACCAGGATGGAATGTAAACTATGTCAACTCCTGATTTCGTTAATCTGGCAATCAGCTCTTAATCTTAAACTCCACCAAATGAAAGTTCCTAAACAAAACCAAAACCTTCCTGATTCCTGCTGTTATTGCAAAGAGCCAGGACATTGGAAAAGAGATCATTACAAATTCAAGTGCTTTAGGTGCCTACAGCCCTCCAACCAGCCTTTCCCACTTTCTCCCAATTCTCAATGATGGGGCTCCAAGGAACTGCAGGGGCTCTTCCCACTCTTCCCTTTCAACTGGCTTTCAGAAACATTTCTCCAGGCTGGGGATGACTTGCTTCCAATCCTAACTGACACCAGAGCCACACTCTTCGTGCTCAACCCCAATACCATAAAGCAGCCCCTACCTCGGAGTACTAAAACAGTTCAAATAGTAGACATCTCTAATAAACCTCAAAAGGTTCCTCTCTCTAAACTTATTCTCTTTTGTTTAGGCTCTTTGAGAAGTACTGACACTTTTCTCCTTAGTTCCTCCATCCCCATCTATTTATTAGGTTGAGACTTCTTCTTAGAGTAGTATCATACCAGTATGTCTTTCTTCCCAAAGACAGAAATGATTCTAAAAATTAACAGTAGTAATCAAAGGAACCCACCAAGTGAATTAAATGACCCTTGACATCTTTTATTTGTTCCATCTCTGATGGTACTAGAGGTGATTCTGGAAACACTAATAATTTATCCTTATTGAATCAGCTACCACTTTCCTTATGGGCAAAACCTCCAACTGATGTTGGCAAAATTCACAGCACAACTCCTATCAAGATGCAAATAGACCTCTCAAAACGTCTTCTCAGAATTAATCAATACCCTATAAGAAGCCCTCCAAAGCATAAAGCCCATAATAGAAGATTACAACGCTCAAGGTGTCATTATTCCTTGTACTAACCCCTATAACACTTCCATATTATTGGTGAGAAAACCTAAAGGCTGAGGGTGGAGGTTTGTCCCGGACCTCTGAGCAATAAACAGCATTGTTATCCTTCAACGCCTGTTGTTTCTAACTCCCATACACTACTAACATCCATTCCCATTGGAAGTAAACTCTTTACTGTAATTGATTTATGCAGTGCATTCTTTAGTATTCCATTTAATGAAGCTTTTTGCCTTAACCTTTTTGCCTTCACTTGGGAAGAATAATTCACCTGGACAGCAATGTCTCAGGGTAATAGTAAGAGTCCTTCTTATTTCTCTCAAATCCTAAAGGCTGGTCTGGATGTCATAAAGTTCCCTAGAGGTTCTACTTTGTTGGAATATGTGGACCATTTGCTTCTTTGCTCTACTTCTGAAACCTCCTCATGAGAAGACAGCATCTAAAAACTTTTAGCCTTAAAGGGACACAAGGTCGTCAAAGAAAAATTACTGTTTTCCCAAATCCAGGTTCGGTATTTAGAGCATCTGATATTAGAACAAGGGTTACACCTAGTTCCAGATAGACTTCATGGTGTCCTATGTTTCCCAAAACCCAAAACAAAGCACCAGCTGTGAGGTTTTCTTGGGCTACTTGGTTATTGCTGAAATTGAATTCCAAATTTCTCTTACGCGCAAACCACTATAGGTTTTACTCAACATTAACAACCCCAGTCCAATTTTATGGGGCAATGTAGCCTTTAAAGCCTTAAAGGAGAATTTGATGAACTCATCTCCCCTTGGGCTCCCTAATTATCATATCCCCCCTTATATATATGAAAAGGGAATGCCCTTGGTGTACTCACCCCAAAACACAGGGACTACCATGGACCTATGGAGAATTATAGTCAGCAACTGGACCCTGTGGCATGGGGATAACACTCTGGTCTTAGAGCCATTATGGCCACTTCCCTTTTGGCTAAGGCCAAAGAGAAAATTATTGTGGAATCCCCTTTAACTATTTTTGTACTTCATGCAGTAGAAGCTCTCCTGAATTGTCATCACACTCAGTATTTCTCAGCCAGCTGCCTCACCTCCTATGAAGTCCTTTTGTTAACTGCCATGCACATAACTCTTTATATTGCAATAAACTTAACCCAGCTACTCTTCTTCCCTCCATCACTGACAAAGTCCCTCATGACTGCTTAACACTGATGGACCACTTCCTGACTCCTCATGATGATCTACAGAAAATCCCATTGGATAATATTTACTTCTCATTGTTCACTGATGGTTCTTATTTTAAAGGTGACAGTGGCAAATATTGTGCTGAGTATGCTATTATAACTACTTTTGATGTCGAGGCAGCATTTTTACCCATTTTCAGACTGGACTGAAGCCTTCCCTTGCAGACAGTCTACTACCTTTTTTGTGGCTAAAGTACTTTTGGGAACGATTATTCAAACTTCATAGTGACCAAGGAACCTGTTTTCTTGGCCAGGTGTTTTAACAAGTCTGTGCTGTGTGTCTGGTTTTACAACACTTTCACTGTGCTCAATCTTCTAATGCACTAACAACATTATTAACACTCAATTGACAAAATTTGTAGAGGCCCTCCAAATACCTTGGTCAAAAGCATTGCTGTTGGTCCTTCTAAATCTCAGACTTATCCCTCTTGGAGCTATAAACCCTCACTCTTTGAAATGGTCACAGGACATCCAATACAATTGGCACCTGCTTCTTTTGATCCACAACTGATAGAAGGAGAGATACTCTAATATTGCAAAGGCCTAATTGCTTCTATTAAAATAATCATGTTTTGGTAGAGCCATCTTTTCACAGTGTACTCTCTAGAGATGAAGACCTTAAGCATCACATTTTGCAACCTGGAAATTTTATCTATTGGAAAAGACACCACCACAAGAACTCTCTTCAACCTTGCTGGAAAAGCCCCTATCAAGTACTGCTAACCAACCCTTGTGCCATCAAACTCTAAGGAGTAGACTTTTGGATTCATGTTACACACCTAAAGAAAACACTGAACCCTGACTGGACATACAATTCATCTGGTGACTTGAAAGTAAAGATTTCCCAGAATTGAAGCAGATGACATCTGATGAGACAGCTTTCCTAAGATATCTGGACCAGGTCTATTGGAAGTTTATTGCCAAACCTTTGATGATGTAATGTTTCACATGATCTCCAATGTCTATGAACTTGATAACATATGGACTTTAGATAAAAAGTGCCTGACAGTTCTCCCTCCTACCCTTAACTTGTTACTTCACTGTGACCTTAATAGGTTTTCAATCTGTGAACTTTCCTGTTGATAAGACACATGACGCCCAGGAAAGGTCCTTCCTGATGTTGAGGGACAAAAAGCTGCTGAAAATAGAAAACCAGATACTTGATCAGAGATGCTTTCAGAGAATGGTCTTGATCAAAATGGGAAAATGTAAAAAATTAATCAACAGAAACCTCAATTAAATAGAGTGGGAGACCAGAATAGGGAGTTCTCACACCCTGTAATGATAACAGTCCAACAGGAAAAAGGAAGACTCCTTTTCTTTTCTGTCAAGGACTCAACCAATGAAAAGCCATGGACTCTCTAATGTAGCCCTCCCTATTTCCTTTTCCTCTCCTTCCCTTGCCATGGGGGAAGTTGCCTGGGACTCACCATGGTTGCAGACCCCAAATTTCAATTCTCAGCAGGTCCTGAATAAACCCATCTTTTCTGGAGGAATATTTGGCAGTCTACTTGTTTAGGTTAACACAAAAAGACAGTGAAAATTTACAACCTAGGATTTAAATTAACCAGAACTAGACAAAGCCTTTCCAAAAACAAAATATAGCCTTGACTCAACAGTCTCTGACTGAAATAAAGTTATAAGCCCTTTCTCTATATGCCCAGCAGAGGAAAAGGTAAAATCTCTATGGAGAAATATAAACTGAAGCCTCTATCATTATTTTTTTCTATTCAATATCTACCTTTCAATTAAAAATTACTAATCACACCAAGAAACAGGAACATATGATTGTAAGCCAAGAGGGAAGAAGACAAGAAACAGACTCAAAGGTAATCAAGATAATAAGTTGAAAATTAAGAATTTCAAAGTGACTATGATTGGCATGTTCAAGAACATAGAGGCAAAGATGGAGAAAATAGATTAAAAGATAAAGACCTTCACCAAAGTGTTGTAATTCATTTAATATTTAAATTCTATAACATAAAAATATAGTAACTGAAATTAAGAATCAAACAGGTCTTTGGCAGCAGTTTTGACACAGCTGAAGACAGGATTAGTGAACTGGAAGAAATGTTAACAGAAAATAATCAAACAGCAGCACTGAGATTAAAAAACAGAACCACTGAGAATAGGAAATACAGAAAAAAAGTGGAAGATATTGTGGGGTAAAATGAAGAGTTGTAATGTACAGATGAAAGAAAGAAAAGAGTAAAAACAATATTTGGAGGAAAACTATATGAGAAATTTTCAAAACTAATCAAAGCCATCAACCCACAGATCAACCACCAACCTAGAATTCTGATCCACCAAAATTATCCTATAAAAGTGAAGGAGAAATACATTCTCAGATAAATGATAATTGGAGAAATTTCTCACCAATAGACCTGACTTGCAAGAAATGTTGAAATAAGTTCTTTAGAGAGAAGCAAAATGATATAGAAGAAGCACTGCAAACCACAAGCTAAATAAGTCAAGTAAGATGTAAGCAAATAATAGTAAAGCCTTTCAGCACCAATATAACGAAAAACTTTAAAATGAATAAAAGAGAAAAATGACACATGACTTTAAAATGACAACTGAATTCTCAACAAAAATGATGGAGGTCAAGAGATAACAGAATGATATTTTTAAGGTGTTTAAAAAAATAACTGCCAACTTAGAATTCTTTAACAAGTGAAAATATCCATACCAAAAAAAAATCATAAAAGTCATTTCCAGAAAGAAAAAAAAAACTAAGAAATTTGTTGGCAGGAAAGATAGAAATGAATGAAGAAATAAAGTGCACTAGAAAGGGCAAATATGTGTGTAAAAATAAATAAATATTGACTTTAATAAAAACACAATATTATGTGAGAGTTAAAATATAAATAAAATTCATGGTAAGAGTAACAAAATAAGGGAACTAAAATATTCCTAACTTCTAACATTATTGGGAAGTAATAAAAATAATAGTTATTATTGAACTATAATAAGTCAAGGGTACATATTGTAATCTCTGGGGTAACCATTAAAAGAATAGTAAAAGAATAAATATATGTCAAATAAATACAGAGGGAAATGGAACAAGAAAAATATCTCACTAAGATATTAATGGTATTAATTTATTTATAATTAATAAAAGACACCAGAAAGGGATAAAAACAAAGAGAAGTGCTAAATAGGAAAAATATAATATAAAGATATAAATAAGTCTATATACATCAATAATAACAAAAACATAAATGTGCTAAATACTAAGACTATGGATGAGTTAAAAAGAAAATATAACTACATGTTATTTATTAGAGACACACTTTAAATATAAACACACAAAATGTTAAAAATAAGGGGGTAGAAAAGTATATCCCAATAACCCTCTCCCGCAAAAAAGGTGGAATACCTATATTAACCCCAAAAATGTACACTTTAAGCAAAAGGCATTACTAGAGATAAAAATGTACATTTCATAATCAATATTAATAATATAAAAATTAACTAAATAAAATAATTATGTTAGACTTCTTTTAGAAACCATGCAAGGAAAAAGAGAATGGAGTGAAATATTTAAAGTGTTGAAAGAACAAAAACAAACAAACCAATCAACGTAGAATTCTGTACCCAGTAAAATTATTCTTCAAATGTGAAAGAGAAACAAAGACTTTCTCAGGTAAACAACAATGAAGGAATTGCCCACCAATAAATCTGGCTAGCAAGAAATGCTAAAAAGAAGTTCTTCAGAGAGAAGGAAAATGATATAGGTCAGAAAATCAGATTTATATGAATAAAGGAATATTAGAGAAAGAGCTAATGAACTTAAAATAACATCTTTTACTTTTCTTATTTTTAACTGATCTAACAAATAGCAGTTTGTTAAAAAAATAGTAACAATGATGATTATAGCTTACAGATAAGTGAAATATACGACAGTAATGTTATAAAGTAGGGGAGGGAGAAATTGGTAATACTCTGTTATGTTACCTGCACTACCCATAAAGCAGTATAGTATTATTTGAAAGTGGACTGAGATAGTGGAAAAATCTAGGTCTGCCACTTAAACATATTTTTAAAGAATTATAATTGATATGCTAAGAGAGAAGAGGAAATGGAATCCTATAAAATGTTCAATTAAGACCAAAAGGCAGAAAAAGATGTGGAAGACAAATAAAAGGGAAAAAGACAAGGGCAATGAATAGGACCCAGTTACAGAAGTGGTGGATACTAATCTAGCAATATAAACAATTGCTTTAAATTAGAATGGTCTAAATACAATTAAAAGACTATCAGAATGGGTTAAAAAAACCACCACCAACAACAAGACCCAGCACAATGTTTTCTATAGGAAACCCATTTTAAATATAAAAACACAAATAGATTAAAAGTAAAGGAATACTGCATGTTAAGATGGTGGTGGGGGAAGACACGGAGTTCATGTCTCCCCACAACGAGGGTGCCTGCTGGATGCTGGTGGGGGACTTTGACGCCCAAGGAGACAGGAGGAACTCCCGAGCAACCGGGTAGGATGAGGGGAGAGTGAGGGGGGGAAAGTAGTGAAGGCTGGACAGGACCAGCACCCCTAGGGTGTATCTGGGAAGAGGGAGGGTTTCCCATGCCTGGAGGGACCCTCGGGGGCTTGGAGGATCGGGAGGAGTGCACTTAGCATCTCCCCTGCCCAGCTGGGGCCCAGGAAGCCTGCAGGACACCTGGGCCGGGTCCTCTGCCCTCTGAGGCCCCTTCCGGGCTGCTTTAGTCCTAGGGGCATAGGAGGGAGATGGGGAGAGAAGAGGAGAGGCAGGAAGGAGGGGCCCTCCAGGACCGGAGGATGAGGGGAGGCTCAGCAGGCGTTTCCCCCACCCATTCAGGCCCTGGGAAGCCTGCTGGACTCCTGGGCCTGGTCCTCTGCCCTCTGAGGCTCCCTCTGGATGCAGGGGTCCTAGGGAAGTAGGAGGAAGGGAGGAAGGGAGAAGAGGAGGAGAGGCAGATGGGAGGAATATCCAGGGCTGGGAGATCAGAGGTGGCACTGTAGGTGTTTCCCCCATGCACTAGGCCCTGGGGAGCCTGTTGGGTTTCTGGGTCTTTTCCCCTGCCTTCCAGGGTCCCCACTGGCTGAATGGGTCCGAGGGTCATAGGAGGGAGGAGGCAGAAGAAAAAGAGAGACCATGGGGAGGGGCTCTCTGGGATTGGAAGATCAGGGGGAAACATGCTTAACATTTCCCCTGCCCACTTGGGCCCAGTGAGTCTGTTGGGGTCCTGGACCTGGTCCTCCACCCTCCAAGGCCAGAGGCATGCCTGGGCCCCTCCTGCTGCATTGAGCCTAAGCCCCCTCCCAGCCTCCTGAGGGCCTTTACTGGCCCTCTGGGGCCTAAACATAGACCCTGCCCACCACCTAAACCCCGCCCCAGCCTAAGTGCCGCCCTCCACAACTAAGACCTTTTCCAGCTTTTTTTGTTTTCCTTTTCTTCTCTTTTTTACTACTGTGGTTCTGTTTTACCTTCTGGTTGTTGTTTCATCTATGTTTTTATTTTTTTATTCTTTCTAACATATCTTTTAGTTTTCTAGCTTAATTTTATTTTTTACCCTTTCTTATTGTTCTGCTTTTCTTTTTTCTTTTTTTGGCTCCATTGGGTCTTCATTGCTGTGCGTGGACTTTCTCTAGTTGCAACGAGTGGGTGCTACTCTTTGTTGCACTGTGTGAGCTTCTCATTGCAGTGGCTTCTCTTGTTGCAGAACACAGACTCTAGGCATGCGGGCTTCAGTAGTTGTAGCACACAGGCTCAGCAGTTGTGGCTTCGCAGGCTCTAGAGAGCAGGGTCAGACATTGTGGTGCATGGGCTTAGTTGCTCTGCGGGATGTGGGATCTTCCTGGACCATGGCTCGAACCCATGTCCCTGGCATTGGCAGGCTGATTCTTAACCACTGTGCCAACAGGGAAGTCCCTCTTTTTTTGCTTTTCTTCTTTTTGCTGCCCCATGCTGCTTATAGGGTTTTGGTTCATGAGCTGGGAGTTGGGCCAGAGCTCCTGCAATGAGACCTCTGACTCTGAACCACTGGACAAACAGAGAACCTCAGACCCCAGGGAATATTCATTGGAGTGAGGTCTCCCAGAGGTTGTCACCTCAGCAGAAAGACCCAGCTCTACCCAACTCCAGTGCTGGAATCCTCAGGCCAAACAACCAGTAAGACAGGAACACAATCCCACACACCAAAAAAAAAAAAAAAAAGAAAAAAAGAGACAACAAAAAAATATGTCACAGATGAAGGAGCAAATTAAAAACCTACAAGACCAAATAAATAGAGAAAATAGGCATCTTACCTGAAAAAGTATTAAGGGTAATGATAGTAAAGATGATCCATAATCTCAGAAATAGAATGGAGGCATGGATTGAGAAAATACAAGAAATGTTTGACAAAGATCTAGAAGAACTGAAGAAAAAACAGAGGTGAACAACACAATAACTGAAATGAAAAATACACTAAAAGGAATCAATAACTGAAGCAGAAGAATGAATAAATGAGCTGAAAGACAGAATGGTGGAAATAACTGCCGAGGAGCAGAATAAAGAAAAAAGAATGAAAAGAATTGAAGACAATCTCAGAGACCTCTGGGACAACACTAAATGTACGAACAGTCGAATTACAGGGGTCCCAGAAGAAGAAGAGAAAAAGAGTTTCTGAGAAAATATTCAAAGAGATTATAGTGGAAAACTTCCCTAACATGGGAAAGGAAATAGTCATGCAAGTCCAAGAAGCACTGAGAGTCACATACAGGATAAACCCTAGGAGAAACACACCAAGACACATATTAATTAAACTAACAAAAATTTAATTCAAAGAAAAAATATTAATAGCAGCAAGGGAAAAGCAAAAAATAACATACAAAGGAATCCCCATAAGGTTATCAGCTGATTTTTCAGCAGAAACTCTGCAGGACAGAAGGGAGTGGCAGGATATACTTAAAGTGATAAAAGAGAAAAACCTACAACCAAGACTACTCTACCCAGCAAGGATCTCATTCAGATTCAACAGAGAAATCAAAAGCTTTACAGACAAGCAAAAGCTAAGACAATTCAGTATCACCAAACCAGTTTTACCTTTATGCTAAAGGAACTTCTCTAGGTGGGAAACACAAAAGATGACAAAGACCCACAAAACCAAACCCAAAACAATTAAGAAAATGGTAATAGGGACATACATATCGATAATAACCTTGAATTTAAATGGATTAAATGCTCCAACCAAAAGACACAGACTGGCTGAATGGATACAAAAAAAAGACCCATATATATGTTCTCTACAAGAGACCCACTTCAGACCTAGGGACACATAAGACTGAAAGTAAAGGAATGGAAAAAGATATTCCATGCAAATGGAAATCAAAGGAAATCTGGAGTAACAATACTCATATCAGACAAAATAGACTGTAAAATAAAGACTTTTACAAGAGATAAGGAAGGAAACTATGTAATGATCAAGGGATCCCTCCAAGAAGAAGATATAACAGTGATAAATATTTATGCACCCTCAATACATCAGACAAATGCTAATAACCATAAAAGGGGAAATTGACAGCAATACAATAATAGTAGGGGACTTCAACACCCTACTCACACCAATGGACGGATCATCCAAACAGAAAACAAATAAGGAAACACAAACTTTAAATGACACCATAGACCAGATAGATTTAATTGATAATTATAGGACATTCCATCTGAAAGTGTCAAAATACACTTTCTTCTCAAGTGCACGTGGAACATTCCCCAGGATAGATCACATCTTGGGTCACAAATCAAGACTTGGTAAATTTAAGAAAATTGAAATTGTATCAAGTATCTTTTCCGACCACAATGCTGTGAGACTATATATCAATTACAGGAAAAAAACTGTAAAAAATACAAACACGTGGAAGCTAAACAATACACTACTAAGTAACCAAGATATCATTGAAGAAATAAAAAAGCAAATCAAAAAATACCTAGAAACAAATGACAATGAAAACATGATGACCCAAAGCCTACAGGATGCTGCAAAAACAGTTCCAAGAGGGCAGCTTATAGAAATAAAATCCTACCTCAGGAAACAAGAAACATCTCAAATAAACAGCCTAAACTTACACCTAAAGCAATTAGAGAAAGAAGAACAAAAAAACCCAAAGTTAGGAGAAGGAAAGAAATCAGAAAGATCAGATCAGAAATAAATAAAAAAGAAATAAAGGAAATAATAGCAAAGATCAATAAAACTAAAAGGTGGTTCTTTGAGAGGATAAACAAAATTGATAAACCATTAACCAGACTCATCAAGAAAAAAAGGGAGAAGACTCAAATCAACAGAATTAGAAATGAAAAAGAAGTAACAACTGACACTGCAGAAAGCAACATAAGAGACTACTACAAGCAACTCTATGCCAATAAAATTGACAATCTGGAAGAAACTGACAAATTGTTAGAAAAGTACAACCCTCTAAGACTGAACCAGGAAAAAATAGAAAATATGAACAAATACAAGCACTGAAATCGAAACTGTGATTAAAAATCTTCCAACAAACAAAAGTCCAGGACCAGATGGCATCACCAGTGAATTCTATCAAACATTTAGAAAAGAGCTAACACCTATCCTTCTCAAACTCTTCCAAAATATAGCAGAGGGAGGAACACTCCCAAACGCATTCTATGAGGCCACCATTAGCCTGATACCAAAACCAGATAAAGACGCCAATAAAGGAAATTACAGGCCAATATCACTGATGAACATAGATGCAAAAACCCTCAACAAAATACTAGTAGGCAGAATCCAACAGCACATTAAAAGGATCGTACACCATGATCAAGTGGGATTTATCCCAGGAATGCAAGGATTCTTCAATATATGCAAATCAATCAATGTGATAAACCATATTAAGGAATTGAAGGATGAAAAACATATGATCATCTCAGTAGATGCAGAAAAAGCTTTTGATAAAATTCAACACCAATTTATGATAAAAATTCTCCAGAAAGTGGGCATAGAGGGATCCTACCTCATCCTTATAAAGGCCATATATGACAAATCCACAGCCAACATCATTCTCAGTGGTGAAAAACTGAAACCATTTCCTCTAAGATCAGGAAAAAGACAAGGTTGCCCATTCTCAGCACTATTAT
The DNA here is from genome assembly GCF_039906515.1 of Pseudorca crassidens. Lineage (NCBI taxonomy): Eukaryota > Metazoa > Chordata > Mammalia > Artiodactyla > Delphinidae > Pseudorca > Pseudorca crassidens. Next base: position 155,891,839 of record NC_090297.1, read on the forward strand.
TCAACATAGGTTTGGAAGATTTAGCACCGGCAATCAGAGAAGAAAAAGAAATAAAAGAAATCCAAATCAGAAAAGAAGAAGTAAAACTGTCACTATTTACAGATAACATGATATTATACATAAAGAATCCTAAAGATGCTACCAGACAACTACTAGAGTTAATCAATGAATTTGACAAAGTAACAGGATACAAAATTAATGCACAGAAATCTCTTGCATTCCTATATACTAATGATGAAAATTATGAAAGAGAAATTAAGGAAACACTCCCATTTACCATTGCAACAAAAAAAAGAATAAAATACCTAGGAATAAACCTACCAAAGGAGACAAAATTCCTGTATGCAGAAAGCTATAAGACACTGATCAAAGAAATCAAAGATGATACAAACAGATGGAGAGATACACCATGTTATTGGATTGGAAGAATAAACACTGTGAAGATGACTGTACTACACAAAGCAATCTACAGGTTCAGTGCAATCCCTATCAAACTACCTAAGGCATTTTTCACAGAACTAGAACAAAAAATTTTATAATTTGTGTGGAAGCACACAAGACTCCCAAGAGCCAAAGCAATTTTGAGAAAGAAAAACAGAGCTGGAGGAATAAGGTTACCGGACTTCAAACTATACTGTAAAGCTAGAATACTCAAGACAGTATGGTATTGGCAGACAAACAGAAATATAGATCAATGGTAAAGGATAGAAAACCAGAGATAAACCCATACACATAAGGTCACCAATTTATGACAAGGGAGGTAAGAACATACAATGGAGAAAACATAATCTCTTCCATAAGTGGTCCTTGGAAAACTGGACATCTACATGTAAAAGAATGAAGTTAGAACACTCCCTAACACCATACACAAAAATAAACTCAAAATGGATTGAAGACCTAAATGTAAGACCAGACACTATAAAACTCTTAAAGGAAAACATAGGAAAACACTCTTTGACATAAACCACAGAAAGAGCCTTTTTGACCCATCTCCTAGAGTAATGAGAATAAAAACAAAAATAAATGGTACCTAATGAAACTTCAAAGGTTTTGCACAGCAAAGGAAACCATAAACAAGACAAAAACACAACCCTCAGAATGGGAGAAATTATTTGCAAATGAAGCAACCGACAAAGGGTTAATCTCCAAAATATACAAACAGCTCATGGAGCTCAATATCAAAAAAACAAACAACCCAATTAAAAAATGATTGGAACACCTAAATAGACATTTCACCAAAGAAGACTTACAGGTGGCCAAGAGGCACATGAAAGGTGCTCAGCAACACTAATTATTAGAGAAATGCAAATCAAAAGGACAATGAGGTATCACCTCACACTGGTCAGAATGGCCACCATCAAAAAATCTACAAACAATAAATGCTGGAGAGAGTGTGGAGAAAAGGGAACCCTCTTGCACTGTTGGTGGGAATGTAAATTGATACAGCCACTATGGACTACAGTATGGACGTTCCTTAAAAAACGAAAAATAGAACTACCATATGACCCAGCAATCCCACTACTGGGTATATACCCTGAGAAAACCATCATTCAAAAGGACACATGCACTCCAATGTTCATTTTAGCACTATTTACAATAGCCAGGGTATGGAAACACCCTAATGTCCATCAACAGAGGCATGGATAAAGAAGATGTGGTACATATACACAATGGAATATTACTCTGCCATAAAAAGGAACAAAATTGGGTCATTTGTTGAGATGTGGATGGACACAGAGTCTGTCATACAGAATGAAGTAAGCCAGAATGAGAAAAACAAATATCGTATATTATCGCATATATGTGGACTCTGGAAAAATGGTACAGATTAACCTATTTGTAGGGCAGGAATAGACATGTAGACATAGAGAATGGACATGTCGACCCCAGGGTGGGGGGGATGGGGAGGGTGGGACGAACTGGGAGATTAGGTTTGATATAAATACACTACCATGTGTAAAATAGATAGCTAGTGGGAACCTGCTGTGGAACACAGGGAGCTCAGCTTGGTGCTGTGTGATGACCTAGATGGGTTGGATGGGGATTGGGGGGGTGGGAGGGAGCTCCAGGAGGAAGGGGATATAAATATACATATAACTGATTCATTTCATTGTACAGCAGAAACTAACACAACTTTGTAAAGCAATTTTACTCCAATAAAAAAAATAAGAGAAAAGAAAGGGATGGTGAAAGGTATACTACACTAACGCACACAAAAAGAAAAGAGAATGGCTGTATTAATTGTAGACCAGTAGAATCAAGAGCAAGGAAAAGTATCAGTGATTAAGAGGATATTATGTAATATTAAAGAGGTCACGTCTCCAAGAAATTACAACAATTCTTAACATGCATAAACCTAGCAAGACAGCATCAAGATACATGAAAGAAAAATTGGCAGAATTGCAAGGAGAAATAGAAAATTCCACTATTATAGTTGGAGACCTCATCACCCCTCTATCAGTACTTAACAGGTCCAGCAGGCAAAAAGAATCAATAAGGATATAGTTGAATCAAACAACACCATCAATCGACTGGATCTGACTGACATTTATAGAATATTTCATCCAACAATAATAAAATACACATACTTCTCATGCCCACGTGGAACATTCACCAAGATAGACTGCATCCTGGGGCAGAAAACACACCTCAGCAAATTTTTTAAAGTAGAAATCATACAAAGTATGCTTTCAGACTACAACAGAATCAAATTGGAAATCAATGACAGAAAGAGAGCTAGAAAATACAAAAATATTTGAAGATTAAACAACACACTTCTAAGTAACACATGGTCAAAGAATAAGTCTCAAGAGAAGCTAAAAATATTTTGGACTAAATGAAAATGAAAATAAAACTTAATAAAATTTGTAGAATGCAGTAAAAACCATGCTAAAATATTAATTTATAATATTAAATGCATACATTAGAAAAAAAAGATCTAAAATCAATTATCTAAACTTCCATTCTAAGAAACAAGAAAACAAAGGAGAAAATTAAATCCAAAGTAAATAAGAGAAGATGAAAATGGTGGACTAGAAGGACATGGAGCTCACCTCCTCCCACAAATACATCAAAAATGCATCTACAGGTGGAACAATTCTTACAGAATACTTACAGAACACTGGCAGAATATCTCATATAACCAAAGTTGCAAGAAAGATCACTAGATAACCAGGTAGGACAAAAGAAAAAAAACAAAAAAAGAGGAATCTGGATGGGATTGGTGCCCATGGGATGGAGCTGTGAAAGAGGAATGGGACTCTCAGCCTGGGAAAGCTTTTTACTGATGGGAGACCAGCCAGGACACAAAGGGAGCTTCAGAGACTCAGAGGAGAATGCAGCAGCTGGATTCTGTCAGGCAGAACAGAAAGAAACCAGCACAGGCAGTCCTGGCCACCTCCCTGCACTTCCCAGACCAAGACACACAATTGTTGGTGCTTACAAGGGCTGAGAGCTGAAACTCGGGCTTCAGTAGACAGACCTGGCGAGAAGACTGGGGTTGGCTGCAAGGAGACAGCCTGAAGGGGCTGGAGTGTGGTCTGAGGTGCAACTGGGTGTGTGTAGAGGATGGAGCCCATGTCCACCATAGAAGGCCCATTGTAAACAAAGGGAGGGGCAGGATGCAGCCATAGCAGCTTCATTCTTGGTATGCTCACAGCAGGTCCAGCTCCACCTCTATGAACTCTGGGAGTACGCAAGCATGAGCAGGTTGCCCACACAAAGAGGCTGGGCTGAAATCTGAGCTGATCCCCAGGGGACATGTGACTTCATAACCAGGGCTGAAATCTAAGCACTGTTCCAGGGCTGTTGATCCATGGATTTACTCCATGAGCAGCACCAGCTGGACATCTGAGTAGATTACTGGTGCTCCCACTGCTGGGGCGGGTCCAGTTTTAGTGGCTGTGGGTTTTGCTGGTGAACACACCTGGAGGCAGGTCAGGGTCTGTGCTGATTCCAAACCTCCCTTGGTGGACCCAGGTGCATGGCTACTGCAGTCCCAGTGCCAGACTTCAGCAGATCTTCACCAAGAGACCTGTGCTGTTGGCTTTGTGAGCACAGAGCCTGGGACACCCAGGCCAATTGCCTGCATCCCCACACTTGAGCTGGGGCCAAGGGCATGCCATCAACAGTGTACTGTGTGAACCTGCACAATAGGTGACAAGCAACACCACAGAGCACAATTCCCAGTGGACAGCTCCTATGAGGAATACTCAATGGCTCCTCTCCCAGAAGAATTTCTCCATTCCCACCCACCTCACACCACAGCTCAGAAATGGATCTGGGGGCTTCTACTACAACAACTGGGGAAGACTCCTGACCTGACGTGACTGTGACAACGATAGAGCAAACTCATTTGCCAAGACAAAAGGTGAGCTAAAGGCAATAATAGCAAACTGAATATTGCAGAATAATGAATAAGTGATCTGCAAGATAGAATAATGGAAATCACCCAATCCGAATAGCAGACAGAAAAACAAAAGCAAAAAAATGAAAGCGATATATGAGACCTATGGGACCTATACAGCATCCATATCTACACATAATAGGGATCCCAGAAGGAGAAGAAAAAGAAAAGGGGATTGAAAATGCATTTGAATAAATTATGGCTGAATATTTCCCAAACTTAGAGAAGGAATCAGACATCCAGGTACAGTAAGTACAGAGGATCCCAAAGAGGATGAACCCAAACTGACATACACCAAGACATATTATAAATATAATGAAAAAAGTTAAAGGTAAAGAGAGGATTCTAAAGGTAGCAAGAGAAAAACAAAAAGTTAATTACAAGGGAACCCCCCCATACGGCTATCAGCTTACTTCTCTACAGAAAGGTTGCAGGCCAGAGGGGAGTAGCAAGGTATATTCAAAGTCCTGCAAGGGAAAAAACTGCAAACTAGAATTCTCTATGCAGCAAGATTATCATTTAGAATCGAAGGAGAGATAAAGAATTTCACAGAAAAGCAAAAACTCAAAGAAATATTGAAAGGTCTTCTCCAAATAGAAAAGAAGCAAGAAACTATAGGAAAGAGAACATCACAATTGGGAAGTAAATCACTTACTCCAGTACACAGATTAAAAAATACAACAAAAGCAAAAAAAAAAAAAAAAAAAAAAAAATCTTGTGAAAGCAATGATACCTAGAATGAACAGCAGAAGAATAAGCATGAAGATGTAAAAGAGGACATCAAAATCATAAAATGTGGGGGAGGGGAATAAGAAAATGTAGGGGTATTTTTTAGAATGTGTTTGCACTTATATGACTACCAGTCTAAAGCAAGTAGGTATAGTAAGGGGATAAAATACTTGAAAAGCAGGGTAACCACAAATGAAAAACATACAATAGATTTACAAACACCAAAAAGAAGAGAACACAAGAATAAAACAAAGAAAACCATCAAATCACAAAAGGAAAACAAAAGGAAAAAGAAAGGAAAAATGAAAAAATACAAAATCAAATAGAAAACATTTAAAATGGCTATAAATACATATCAATAATTGCCTTAAATTGTCAATGTACTAAATGTGCCAATCAAAAGACATAGAGTGGTGTATTGGATAATAAAGAACCTACAATACACTGCCTACAAGAGACCCAATTTAGGATGAAGGACACACAAAGATTAAAATGGAGGGGAAGGAAAAAGATATTTCATGTGAGAGTAAATGACAAGAAAGAGGAGGTAGCAATACTCATATCAGAAAAAGTATACTTTAAAACAAAGGCCATAAAGAAAGGTAAAGAACAACACTTTAATTCAATATCCCATGATAAACCATAAGGGAAATGCATATGAAAAAGAATATATATGTGTATAACTGAATCACTTTGCTGTACAGCAGAAATTAACACAACAGTGTAAGTCAACTATACTTCAATAAAATAAATTTTAAAAAACTACCCATAAAAAGGACAATATATAATGATAAAAGGATCAATACAAGAAGAGGTTATTTCACCTGTTAACATATGTAAATCCAATATAGGAGCACCTAAATACATAAAACAAATCCTAACAGACAGAAAAAGAGAAATTGATGGAAATACAATAATAATAGGAGACTTTAACACCTCACTGATAACAATGGACAAATCTTTCTGGAAAAAAATCAGTAAGGCAACAGAAATCCTAAATGATAAAATAGAGCAGTTAGACTTTTGATATTTTCAGGACGTTATATCCAAAAATACAGAATACACATTCTTTTCAAGTGCACATTCTCTAGGATAGACCACATACTAGGACATAAAATAAGCCTCAACAACTTTAAGAGGATAGAAATTATTTCAAGCACCATTTCTGACCACAACAACAAGAAACTAGAAATCAACCACAGAAAGAGAAATGAAAAAAAAGAAAAGAAACAAAAAACAATTACATGGAGACTAAACAACATGCTATTAAAAAACCAATGGTTCAATGATAAAATCAAAGAGGAAATTTAAAAATACCTTGAGACAAGTGACAATGAAAACACAACCATACAAAATCTATTGGATGTACCAAAAGAAGTCCTTAGAGGGAAGATCATAGTGATACAGGCCTTCTTCAAAAAACAAGAAAAATCTCAAATAAACATCCCAACCTACCACCTAAATGAATTATAAAGGGAAGAAACAAAAACCTAAATTCAGCAGAAGGAAGGAAATAATAAAGATCAGAGAGGACATAAATAAAATAGAGATAAAAATCAATAGAAAAAAACAATAAATCCAAGAGCTGGTTCCTTGAAAGGGTTAATGAAATAGACAACCTCTGGCCAGGCTCAACAAGAAGAAAAGAGACGACCCAATTAAACAAAATAAGAAATGAAAGAGGAGAAATAACAACTGATACCACAGAAATACACAAAAAAGTGAATACTATGAACAATTATATGCCAAAAAATTTTACAACCTAGAAGAAATGGACAAGTTTCTAGAAACATACAGCCCACCAAAACTGAATCAAGAGGAAACAGATAATTTGAACAGACTGATCACTACAAGTGAAATAGAAAATGTAATTTAAAAAACTCCCTGCAAACAAAAGTCCAGGACCATACAGTTTCACTGGCGAATTCTACCAAACATAAAAAGAAGAACTTAAACCAATTCTTCTCAAACTCTTCCCAAAGATTGAAGAGGAGGAAACACTCCCAAAGTCATTCTATGAAGCCATCATCACCCTGGTACTAAAACCAGACAAGACACTACCAAAAAAGAAAATTACAGGCCAATAAGTTTGATGAATATAGGTGCAAAAGTCCTCAACAAAATATTAGCAAACTGAATCCAACAACACATGAAAAAGATCATACACCATGATCAAGTTGGGTTCATTCTAGGGTCACAAGGTTGAATATGCAAATCAATCAACATGATATACCACATCAACAAAAGAAAAGACAAAAAGCACATGATGTCTTAACAGATGCAGGAAAAGCATTTAATAAAATTCAACATCCATTAATGATTAAAAACTCTTGCCAAAGTGGATTTAGAGGGAAAATATCTCAACATAATAAAAGCTATTTATGACAAACCCACAGCCAACAAATACTCAACAGGGAAAAGCTGAAAGCCTTCCCACTAAAATCTGGAACAAGACAAGAATACTCACTCTCACCACTTCTACTCAACATTGTTTTGGAAGTCTTAGCCACAGCAATCAGACAAGAAAAAGAAAGAAAGTGTATCCAAATTGGAAGGGAAGAGGTAAAACTGTCATTATATGCAGATGACATGATACTATATATAGAAAATCTTAAAGATTCCACATAAAAACTACTAGAACTGACAAAATTATTAAGTAAGGTAGCAAGGTACAAAATTAACATACAGAAATCCATTGCATTTCTTTATACTAACAATGAAACATCAGAAACAGAATGTAAAAAAAAAAACCCTTTTAAAATCACATAAAGGGAGACTTCCCTGGTGGCACAGTGGTTAAGAATCCACCTGCCAATGCAGGGGACACGTGTTTGATCCCTGCTCTGGGAAGATCCCACATGCCATGAAGCGACTAAGCCCAAGTGCCACAAATACTGAACCTGTGCTCTAGAGCCCATGAACCACAACTACTGAGCCTGCGCACCACTTGTAAAGTACTGAAGCCCACACACTCTAGGGCCCACGTACTGCAACAAGAGAAGCCACCATAATAAGAAGCCAGTGTACTGCAATGAAGAGTAGCCCCAGCTCACCACAGCTAGAGAAAGCCCACACACAGCAACGAAGACCCAACACAGCCAAAAAAAGAATTAAGGAAATTCCCTGATGGTCTAGTGCTTAGGACACAGTGATTTCACTCCCAGGGCCTGGATTCAATCCCTGGTCAGGGAACTAAGATCCCACAAGCCATGCAGCATGGCCAAAAACAAATACATAAGTAAATAAAGATTTAAAAATCACATAAAAAATACTTAGGAATAAACCTGACCAAGGAGCTGAAAGACTTATATACTGATAACAATAAAACATTGATAAAGAAAACTGAAGATGATTCAAAATAATTTAAAAATATCCCATGCTCTTGGATTGCAAGAATTAATATTGTTAAAATGGTCATACTATCCAAAGCAATCTACAGGTTTAATGGACCCCAATCAAATTACCCATGACATTTTTCACAGAACTAGAACAAATAATCCTAAATTTTATATTGAACCTTAAAAGGCCCAGAATTGCCAAAGATATCTTGAAGAAAAAGAACAAAGCTGGAAGAATAACCCTCTCAGACTTCAGACAATACTACAAAGCTACAGTAAACAAAACAGCATGGTAGTGGCACAAAAACAGACATATAGGCCAATGCAACAGAATAGAGAGTCCCCCAATAAACCCACATATCTACAGTCAATTAATCTATGACAGAGGAGGCAAGAATATACAATGGAGAAAAGACCATATCTTTAACAAGTGGTGCTGGGAAACCTGGGCAGCTGCATGTAAATCAATGGAGTTAGAACACTACCTCACACTATACCCAAAAATAAATTCAAAATGGCTTAAAGACTTAAATATAAGACAGGACACCATAAAACTCCTAGAAGAGAATATAGGCAAAACATTATCTGACACACATTGTAGCAATGTTTTCTTTGGTTGTTGTCCTAAGGCAACAGAAATAAAAGCAAAACTAAACAAACAGGACCAAATCAAACTTAAAAGACTTCGCCCAGCAAGGGAAACCATCAACAAAATGAAAAGACAACCTATGGAATATGAGAAAAGTATTTGCAAATGATGCAACTGACAGGGCTTAAAATCCAAAATACACAAACAGCTCATACAACTCAATAACAACAAAAACAGCAACAACAAAACAATCCAATCAAAAACTGGACAGAAGACCTAAATAAACGTTTATCCAAAGAAAACATACACATGGCCAATAGGCATATGAAAAATGCTCAACATTGCTAACTTTCAGAGAAATGCAAATCAAACCTACAATGAGGTATCACCTCACGCTGCTCAGAATGGCCATCATTAAAAAGTCTATAAATAATAAGTGCTGGAGAGGGTGTAGAGTAAAGGGGACCTGCCTATGCTATTAATGGGATTGTAAATTGGTGCAACCGCTATGGAGAACAGTATGGTTGGTTGTTTCCCAAAGGGGAAAGCGTGTGGGAGAAAGGATAAATTAGTGATTTGAGATGAACAGATACACACTAATATGTATAAATTAGACACATATAACAAGATTCTACTGTATAATAAAGGGAACTATATTCAATATTCTATAATAAACCATAATGGAAAAAATATCCATAAGAATATATATATATATATATATACTGAATCACTATGCTGTAAATCAGAAACAAACACAACATTGTAAATCAACTATACTTCAATATAAATAGATAAATAAATTCGAAGTAGAAAGAAGAAAAGAAATTGTGAAAATCAGAGCAGAAATAAATACAATCAAAACCAAGATATTAATAGAGAAAATCAAAAATTCCAAAAGCTAATTCCTTGAAAAGTTCAATAACATTGTTATATCTCTAGCCACTATAATCAAGATAACAAAGGAGACACAAATGACTGTGAAAATTAATAAATTAAACCTCAATTAAAGTTGGTCAGGAAAGTCTGTTGAAGGAGTTCTCATGTTCTACCTCTTCTGTTTGGTGTCAATTTCCTCAAACAGGAAGAGACGCACCTTGCACCTTTAACATGAAGGTGCTTCTACTTCTCTAGGAAGAGGAAGGAAGATTTTCATCTTTCCCAGCAACAAGTTCAGCCAATGAAAAATGACACAACTCAGCCAATGGGAAGCCACGGCCACCCTGAATTCTTACATTCCTCTAATGAACTTTCATTTTGAACAGACCTTCGCATCTCCTTCTTTTCCCTATAAAAGCAAGCTCCCCTCCTTTTTTCTCTGTATTTGCCCATGGCTTGCCATAGCTAGTGCTTCACAAATTGCAATTTCTCTGGCTGTTCCTGAATAAACTAACTTTGCTGGTGAGATAACTGGATGTTTTATTTTAAAGTAGACATTATTAATATTTGAAATGAAAAGGGGTCATCACTACTGATGCCATAGACATTGAAAGGGAAAAGAATAATAAAAAAATATTATGAACGTCTTCAAATATATGAAATCTTATATCCACAATTTTAATAACTTAAAAGAAGAACCAATTCCTTGAAAGATACAACCTACCAAACTCACACAAGAAGAAAAAGATAATTTGAATTGGCTGATGTTTATTAACAAAATTGAATCTACAATTAATTATCTTCCAAAATAGAAAGTAACAGGCACAGATGGTTCCACTAGTGAATTCTACCTAACATTTAAGGAAGAAATTATACCAATTTTCTACAATCTCTTCCAAAAATAAAAACAGAGGGAACACCTCATAACTCATTCTATGAGACCAGCATTATCCTAATACCAAAACCAGACAAAGAGATTACAAGAAAGGAAGAATAAAATAAATACATAAACCTTAATCAATTTGGGGGATTTTAACACATATCTTACAAAAGGTGCAAGAACCAAGAGATAGAATAATAGTAACAATATATAAAATGTGAACATTACATACTTTGCCTAAAGATAACACTATGGTCAAGAATCACAGAATGCACAGGAGCATTTGCCAAAACTCTTCATATGTTGCATTAGAAAGCAAGCCTCAATACATATCCAAGAATTAAAATAACTGAAAGTGCATTCTTAAATTGTAGTGCAATTAAACTTAAATTCATCAACAAAAATACAACCAGAAAATTTACAAATGTTAGGAATATTAATCAGTAAGCTTTTAAGTAACAAATAATTCAAAAGAAGAATTGAAATAAATATTTGAAAGTATTTTTAACTTAATTTCAATGAAAATATATCAGGCCAAAATATGGCATAAAGCAGAAACAGTGTTTAGAAATGAAGAATTTATAGATGTAAATACATATATTAGTGAAGAAAAAAGGCATAAAATAAATGATCCAACATTTCATCAAAATAAATAGAAAGATAATATCAAATCAAAGAAAAATAAATAATAAATATATGTCAAAATCAATTAAGTGAAATAAAATGTTCAACAGAAAAAATTCAAAATCAGGGTCTACAAAATGAGTAATGCAATTAAACAGCCTTGAGCAAGACTGATCAAGAAAAAAAAGAGAATGCATAAACTACCAATCTCAGGAATAAAAAGGAGAAATCACTACAGTCCCCACAGACAATAAAAAATAATAATATATTATCAAAAATGTAATGCTAAAACTTTTCACTATGAATTGGAAATATCCATTGAAAAAGGACCTAGCCACAGTCATAAAACAATGATCAAAACTGAACCCACTATTAGAGTTTTGTCATGAAGAAACATCCAGATCTAGATGGTCTCATTGATGAATTGTTCCAAATATTTAAAGAGGAAGTAATACCAATGTCACACAAAATTTTTCAGAGATTAGAAAGGGAAAGAGTTTGCTTCTTTTTGATGTTTTTTTTTTTGCTATTGATTATTTTTTAAATTGACGTATAGTTGATTCAGGCATACCACACAATGTTTCAGCTGTACAGCAAAGTGATTCAGTTACACATATACATATATATATAGAGAGAGAATATATGTAAAAGAATATATATATGCATATTTTTCCATTATGTTTTATTACAGGATATTGTATATAGTTCTCTGTGCTATACAGTGAACCTTGTTGTTTATCTATTTTATATATAGTAGTGTGTATCTGTTAATCTCAAATCCCTAACTTATCCCTCCCCCTTTTCCCCTTTGGAAACCATAAGTTTGTTTTCTATGTCTGTGAGTCTTTTCTGTTTTATAAATAAGTTCATTTGCATCATTATTTTAGATTCCACATGTAATATATTACTTATAAGTAATATATTACTTATATTATAAGTAATGTATTACTTATATGTAATAAATTACTTATATTACATATAAGTAATATATGTGGAGTCTAAAATAATGTCTTTGTCTGACTCACTTCACTTAGTATGATAATCTCTAGGTCCATCCGTGTTGCTGCAAAAGGCGTTATTTCATTCTTTCTATGGCTGAGAAATAGTTCATTGCATATATATACCACATCTTCTTTATCCATTCATCTGTCGATGAACATTTAGGTTGCTTCCATGTCTTGGCTACTGTAAGTAGTGCTGCTGTGAACATTAGGGTGCCTGTATCTTTTCAAATTAGAGTTTTTTTCTTTTCCAGATATATGCCCAAGAGTGGGATTGCTGAATCATATGGCAACTCTATTTTTAGTTTATTAAGGAACCTCCATACTGTTCTCCATAGTGGCTGCACCAATTTACAGTCCCATTAATAGCATAGGCAGACTCCTTTTTCTCTACACCCTCTCCAGCATTTATTATTTATAGACATTTTAATCATGACCATTCTGAGCAATGTGAGGTGATATTTCATTGTAGGTTTGATTTGCATTTCTCTGAAAGTTAGCAGTGTTGAGCATCTTTTCATGTGCCTATTGGCCATGTGTATGTTTTCTTTGGATAAACGTCTATTTAGGTCTTCTGTCCATTTTTTGATTCAATTGTTTTTTTTTATTGAGCTGTATAAGCTGTTCATATATTTTGGAAATTAATCTCTTTGTTGTATCATTTGAAGATATTTTCTCCCATTCCATAGGTTGTCTTTTCATTTTGTTGATGGTTTCCTTTGCTGTGCAAAACTTTTAAATTTAATTAGGTCACTTTTTTTTTTTTTTTTTTTTTTTTGCTTTTGTTTCCATTACTCTAGGAGATGGATTAAAAAAAAAAAGTTGCTGTGATTTTTTTCAAAGAGTGTTCTGCCTATATTTTCCTCTGGAATATTTCTAGTATCTTGTCTTACATTTAGGTCTTTAATCTATTTAATTTAATTTGTTTATTTATTTTTGCAGTATGCGGGCCTCTCACTGTTGTGGCCTCTCCCGTTGCGGAGCACAGGCTCCGGACGCGCAGGCTCAGCGGCCATGGCTCACGGGCCCAGCCACTCCGCGGCATGTGGGATCCTCCTGGACTGGGGCACGAACCTGCGTCCCCTGCATCGGCAGGTGGACTCTCAACCACTGCGCCACCAGGGAAGCCCTTTAATCTATTTTGAGTTTATTTTTGTATATGGTGTTAGAGAATGTTCTAATTTCATTCCTTTACAGGTAGCTGTCCAGTTTTCCCAGCACCACTTTTTGAAGCTGTCCAGTTTTCCCAGCACCACATTTTCCCTCACCACTTTTTGAAGAGTCTGTATTTTCTCCATTGTATATTCTTGCTTTTTTTATTGCCCGTAAGAATGTAGTTTTATTTCTGGGCCTTCTATCCTGTGCCATTAATCTACATGTCTGTTTTTGTGCCAGAACCATACTGTTTTGATGGCTGTAGCTTTATAGTATAGTCTGGAGTCAAGGAGCACAATTCCTCCAGCTCCTTCTTCTTTCTGAAGACTGTTTTGGCTATTTGGGGTCTTTTGTGTTTCTATACAAATTAAAATTTTTTTGTTCTGTGGAAAATGCCATTGGTAATTTGATAAGGATTGCATTGAATATGTAGATTGCCTTGGGTAGTATGGTCACTTTAACAATATTGATTCTTCTACCCAATTTGTTTTGAGGCCAGTATTAACACAATACCAAAATGTGACAAAGACAGTACTAGAAAGAAAAGTTAAGGTCAGTGTTTCTCATGGAAAGGTGTCAAATCTTAAACTAAAAAAGCAAGTAAAACCCAGAGGTACAAAACAGAAATACATCACAAAAGTACTGATTTTAACCCAAGAATGTAAAGATATTTTAACATTTAAGAACAATGAAGGTAATTCACCACATTAACAGAAGGTGAAAAATCATTGTGATAAATTCAGAAAAAAGATTTAAAATTTAACATTGATTAATAATAATGATAATAATAATAAGAAAAACTCTTAGCAAACTTGGGAGACAAGGGAACTTTCTTAACCTAGATATAGATATCTACAAAAAATCAGCAGCAAACATCACATTTAATTGTGAAACACTGAAATATTTTCCCCCATGCTCAAGGACGAGATAAAGATGTTAGCATTGTAAGAAAGGTAAAGTTTCAAGCCTAAGCAATAGGGCAACAAAAGGAAATAAAAGATAATGAGGACTGGAAAGGAAGTAATATGACTCTCATTTTGTACAGAAAAGATTATTTTATATATAGAATCTGAAGATAAACTGTTAGAATTAATAAATGCACTTAGCAATATATAAATAACACATATGTCTACTTGCCTTCTGAGATTTAATATTACTTCTGGCCTCTGACTTTCCAGAAACCCAACATACTCATTGTTAAAAGGAAGTCCAGTTCCATGGCAGAATTACCCTTTTGTCAAACCTCACTAAGAGAAGAGAATGCTACCAAGCCTTTTAAAGATTCTTGTCCTTCCTTCATTTTTAAAAAATATTTATTTATTTATTCAGTTAGTTAGTTGTTATTTGGCTGTGCTGGATCTTAGTTGCAGCACGTGGGGTCTTCATTACAGCATGTGGAATCTTTTTTAGTTGTGGCATCCTGGATCTTTTAGTTGCAGCATGCACCCTCTTAGTTGTGGTATGCAGGATCTAGTTCCCTGACCAGGGATTGAACCCAGGCCCCCAGTATTGGGAGTGTGGAGTGTTAACCACTGGACCACCAGGGAAGTCCTATGATTCTGGTCCTTCTTGATTGCCTTGGTGAAGCAACCATCTTCTGACTACTCCTGTGGCAACACTGTCAAGTGATGGATTTGGGGTTTTTCATGCAAACCCATCCTCATACTCTATACCCCTGAGCGTTCTGACTCCTTCCTCAATCTTGGGCCAAGGAGATTCTGTCATCTCTATTTCATCTATTGAAGGTCATTGTCATGCCTAGCTTCAAGGAGTCCTCCCAACAAAATATAAGAACCAGCTTTAAGCAAATGTCTTTGCTTGAAAACTTCACCAACATGCCAGCCCCATGAAATTGGCACACTTGGCACACGTGTATCTTTCCAGGAAAGAATATTAAATCCCAAGTCATGAGAGAATTCTCCCCATGTCAATAAATTCTTTTCTATTCATCCTGCTCCAGCTTTCTCCATACCACGATATAATACCCTAAATATCTCCTTTCAGAAATATTCTCCCCTTTCCTACTGGTACATAGTAGTCATGCCACTTGATTATTTTGACATGTTTTGGCTATCTTTCCTGAAACAGAGGCTATGTTTCCCTTCTCAGGCTGTGCTGACATAAGGCCCTGTTTATTGGCCTGAAGCCAAAGAGGAGTAGAGAGGTGAAACTTGGAAGCTAACATTATATTACAGGTAACCTCATTCAGATGATGTTTTCTACAGTTTCCAGAAAAGTAAAATTTATTCTTCTCTGGCAAGGGAAAGAAGGCTGTATTCCTTGCTAGAAGGATCTTGGGGAATTTACAAGTATAAGATGCTCAGATTAGTCCAACCCAAATGTTGTCATCCCATGTCTCAAGGTATACTGTTTCCCTGTGAGGGCCTTGACTTTGACATAGAAAACCTGTCAATCTATGCATTAAGCCTTGTTTGTAACACAGCCAAACTTATAGTTTGATCCTAGACTTGATATTTCAGCAGAGCATGCCCTGAGGCTGCAGTTGACAAGCATCCCCTTTAAAATTGCCACAAAGGTACCCTAACATTCACAGTATTCCTTAAGATGGAAATTAACTACTCTGGACTTATTGTTTATATTTTTTGCAAGATCTTCAGTGCTCTCAGAAGTACTTACTTCAAAGTCAGAAAGAAAAAAACAAGTACTGTATGCTAACACATAAATATGGAATTAAAAAAGAAAAGGTTCTGAAAAACCTAGGGACAGGACAGGAATAAAGATGCAGACATAGAGAATGGACTTGAGGACACGGGGAGGGAGAAGAGTAAGCTGGGACGAAGTGAGAGAGTGGCATGGACTTATATATACTATCAAACATAAAATAGATAGCTAGTGGGAAGCAGCTGCACAGCACAGGGAGATAAGCTCGGTGCTTTGTGACCACCTAGAGGGATGGGATAGGGAGGGTGGGAGGGAGATGCAAGAGGGAGGAGATATGGGGATATATGTATATGTATAGCTGATTCACTTTGTTATACAGCAGAAACTGACACACCATTGTAAAGCAATTATACTTCAATTAAGATGTTAAAATAAAATTCAAAAAAAAAAAAAAAAATAAAGCCCTGGAAGTTAGGGGGAAAAAAGTACTTACTTCACAGCACAACTTGTAATTATTCTTGCCCTTATACCAACATAGTGTAGCATGCACTTGATCTCTTTTCTCCTTCCCTTCCACATGCATCTTGTCCCAATTAAATACATGTGAAAGCTTTAGTATTTGTTATGTTCTACATGCCAGAGGAGTTTTGCCATCACACTTACTCCAGCAGTAACTTCTTACTGACTTTATAGAGGTGGAAAGAACATTTTCAAAACCTCATGCTAAGTGTCTGCTTTCCAGAGCCAGTTCTTGTACCAATTGTTATAACCAAAGCTCCCTGGAAAACAGAGGCAAAGACAAAGCTTACAAGCTAATACTTTATTCAGGGAGGAGGTACAATCCAGGAAATCAAGAATGAGGGGAAAAGAAAAAAAGGGAAAACAAATACAATTTGTAACATGGCCAGGTTGGTACAGCCTCCAAAAAAGCACTGTTCTTTTGCTTGTTCTCCAGGGGATGTCTCCAGATAAGATGTTGGAACCATTGTGCCATGAAACAGTTGTCATGGGAAAGCAGAAAGAATAAGGTATCTGATGGCTCTCTCCATTTTTTGTCTTTTATTAGTCAAATTTCGCCACCTGGACCATTTACTTCCTATACTTCCAGGTTATGGGAAGCTGTTGGGGAAGCCAATCTCCCAGGGTAGTACTTCATCTGAGTCCAGAGTGGTAGAGAAACCATCACCTCCAGATGCATTCAGGCCAGGTTTGGAGGCCAGAGCTGCAGTGGCTCCCACTGTTCTGGGGACAATGGAGACTGCCAGAGCCTGGCCTTCACTAACAGGGACTGGAACTGCCAGCAGTGTTGAGAGACAGGGTAGCAAGCAGTTCAGGTTCTCCACTGAGAAAGTGGCCAAGTGCTTGGGAAGCAGGAGAAGCCAAGAAAATCTGGAGACATGTAAAAATTGGGAGTAAGATATATACCATTTAGACATCTACTGAACATCTCCACAGGAATGGAGATACAATTGGTGTGTCCAAAACTGAACACATTATCTGTACTCAAGCTTATCTCTTCTCCTCTTG
Source organism: Pseudorca crassidens (assembly GCF_039906515.1). Classification (NCBI taxonomy): domain Eukaryota; kingdom Metazoa; phylum Chordata; class Mammalia; order Artiodactyla; family Delphinidae; genus Pseudorca; species Pseudorca crassidens. The sequence goes on from NC_090297.1 coordinate 155,909,585, forward strand.
TGCTCCCTACCTAAGTGAATAACACCACCATTTATTCACTTACCAAGAAGCAAACCAGGATGTCATATATCTCAACCCTCTCTCTCCTGCAAATCAGTCTATCTAACTTCTACCTCCTTAATGTTGCAATCTACTCCCTCTACAGTATTACTTCTATTTTAATTCAAGTGTGTAACACTTCTTGCCTGGAAAATTACATCAGTCTCTTAACTGGTCTCATTTTCTTCATTCTTGATTCCATCAAATCCATTCTCCAAATCATAGTATGGGGATGTTGTGGAAGTACAGTAGGGATTAAGCGCACACACTCTGGAGTCAGACTGTCTTAACTTTGAATCTGGTTCCTTTACTCATTGACTGGGTGACCTTGGACAAGTTAATTAACTTTTCTTTTCTTCAGCTCCCTGTTGCTTTTAGCATTCAGCCAATGGCATGTAAACAGGATCTCTAAAGTGAAGGAGTATGATCCATATCTAGATTTAGTTGTGGGGCCACTGAGAAGCAAAATGTTTTAGGGGTAGAAATCTACTTTTGCATTGTTTTAGTTTTGCTGCCCCCGTAATGAGGAGGTGTTGGTCACAGTCTTATCTTGCAGAAGTTTAAGTAAGGAAGAACATTTACATGGGCATTATCTGTACTGTGAAAAGTCCTGCATTTCATAGTCTTCAGCCATTTGTAGGTTATTGGTGTGATTACTTCTGAGAGTCAATTTCTCTCTAGAAGCTAATCATTACTGACATAGCCCATTGAAAAGCAACAAACTCAGGCAAATTCAAATGCTTGCATTAATTTTTGATGCTGTCATCTGTGCTATAAGTGCCTGTATTAGGAAGTGAAGAGATGGCAAGAACAAATGAAGAGTATTTTCAAAACTGAAGTCATTTTAGATTACATTTTACTTAAGAGATTTGTAGAAGAAACACCATTTTAAAAGGTGTATTGAAGGATCTGAGTAACTGTGATATTAAATGGCTGGTGCAAAGATTATTTTGGGGAAGGGCATGATTTAGGATCATACACTGACAAAGATGAGGGGGATTTTAGAGGTCATTTAAACCAAACTCCTCATTTTACAGAAGAACAAGAATGGTTTCCAGTTTAGGTCTGTTTCTATTATACCATGTGTCAGTTTCCTAGGGCTGGCATAACAAATTACATAAATTTGCTGGTTGAAGACCACAGTAATTTATTTTGCACAGCTCTGGAGCATAGATATCTGAAATCAAAGTATCAGCAGAGCCATGTTTTCTCTGGAGACTTTAGGGAAGAATCCTTCCTTGCTTCTTCTGGCTTCTGGTGGCCCCGAGCATTCCTTGGCTTGTGATCACATCAATCCAATCTCTGCCTCTGTTTTCACATGGACTTTCCTTCTGTGTGTCTCTCTGTGTCCTCTGCTCATCTTCTAATGACACCAGTCATTGGATTTGGGGCCCACCCTAAATCCAGGATTATTTTATCTTAGATCCTTAGCTAATTTTAACCCTGTTTCCAAATAAGATTACATTCTGAAGTTTTGGCTAGACTTGAATTTTGGTGGGGACACTATTCAACCCACTATATACCATGTGTTCCTCCTTGACACAAAGAGATCATTCCTGGATCTGAGGGAGCAGCTACTGGACTCTGCACCTCTCCTATTGTTTTAGGCCATAATTCCCACATAGATGTTAAGAGTCAGACTACCTCGATTCAAATCTCATTGACCCTAGAAAACTAAATTCATTCTAAGCCTCAATTTCCTCAGGTACAAAATGGAGAAACTAGTATTCTCCTCCTCACAGGAACCCCACCCAGTTACAGTGAGGAGAAAATGAGATAACCCACAGGACCCATGGGAAGGGCTTGATAAATATTAGCTGTCACTAATCAAACCAGCACTGATGCTTTGGAAGGGTTCACATAATATACAAAATAATACTCATTCAGCCCTGGGGCCATGTGAGAAGTGTACCATCTGTCAGCTAGCTAGCTATTCCCAGCCAGTTCTCTTATTCTTCTGACTCTATTATGGGAAATGGCCTGACCTCCGTGCAGATACATTCAGTGGGGCTTGTTTTGTTGATTTTTACCTGATTTTCTGGCTATTGGCAGTTTTTTTGTGCTGTCTGACTTGTGCCAGGTTCATGTTTGGAAATTGAACTCTAGTATCTGAAGTAAAGAAGAGATGAGCAGAAATGTTCAAAGACTCTCAAGATAAACAGCTCCAGGATGTAGGCTTTAAAAGGTGGTAGCTCTCAGGAACTTCTCAAAGATAGTCTCTGAATTGAGTGACTGGGTCTTGCCTCAAAGGCATGCTGTCACCTCAGGAAAAGAAGCTGGGAATGGGTCCAGGAAGACGGACGATCCCTAGGGTAGACGCCAACGGTGGCAGCTCAAAGTTCAATTACAGTGTCTTAAGGAAAAGCACAGTGAGACTCTGGGAAGGAGAGTTAGGGTGAAGAGGCACCTACTGAGTCATGGGATTGGGGCTTTACCTACTCTAGTGGATACTGTGGACCACTACTTAGACCCCCCTTCACAACGGAAGCACTCATTTGGCCATCCCTTGAGAGTGTCAGCTCTTGGGTAATCTGCTTAAGCTAAAGAGAGCCACCTAGCCCAAGGTCAGAAACTCCCCACTGGACACAACCCACATCCAACATCTGGTCCACAGGGAGAGGTGGGGTATAAAAACCTGACCTTTTGCCTCAGGCAGGGCAACTCTTAAGGGTCATCTCAGCTCTAGAGCTCCTACAGGATCAGCTGAGGTTTCTGTTGCAACTGCCCAGGCCGTCAGCTTCTTGCTCAGCCCAAACTTGCTTCCCTTGCTCCCCCACAGGTGGTGATCCTGAAAACAGCCCAATAAAACTGTTGCATGCAAATTATCATTTCATTATGTTTGCCAACGAAACAATTCCAGACACCTACCTCCGCAAAATCCCAGCAAAGCCAGGCTTTTATTAGTTTCATTTTTCAGATGAGAAAATTGAGCCATAGAGACATCAAGCAGCTTCCGCAAAGACATACAGCTGGTAAGTGGCCAAGTCCGGGTATTAAACCCAAGTATGTGCAGCCCCAAAGTCTTTGGTCCTTTCACTCCAATCTCTGTCTTCAGTGAGCCAACAGTAGTAAAATAGAGATTAAACATTCTCAGGATGGGCAAATGGGAAACTAACCATGTTGCTATAGGATAAGATTCCCTTTATGTTCTCCCTGGCTTGCCCAAAGCCCTATGATTATGGCTGCAGTTCTTTTTCCTGTTATCTCATTCAACACTGGTTAGTAAATGTTTGTTTTCTTTATTAGTCCACTGTATGCTTAGAAAAGGCTCCAGTTTCCTAGCTGTGTTTGCGTAACTCCTTGTAAGCTTGAGCCATCTGTTCCTCTTGAGGTGAATGACATTTTCCCCCAGAGATTTCCCTACTTTTTCTTTTATAAGGGATATCAGACTAAGTGATTCATTGTCATCATTCTCATCTTTATCCTTCTCCTCCTCCTCATTAACATATGAAAATAATGAGAAGAAGCCTTAGGGAACACACTGAAAATTATGTCATGTGATATCAGCAGCAAATTTATCATGTTTGGATGTAGAACTACAATCAAAGTAAAGCAGCAGAACATTGTAATTAATCAAACAGGATTTTATTTTCAAAAGCTTTATTTTTAAAAAATATTTATTTATTTGTTTATTTGGGTGCATCGGGTCCCAGACACAGCATGCGAAATTTTTTGTTGCAGCTCACAGGCCTCTCTCCAGTTGTGGCACTCGGGCTGCCTCGTGGCATGTGGGGTCCTAGTTCCCCGACCAGGGACCGAAACTGCATTCCCTGCATTGGAAGGTGGACTCTCAACCACTGGACTACCAGGGAAGTCCCTCAAACAGGAGTTTTGAAAAAAGATCTGAGTTTGGTTTCCTGTTTCAGTTCATACTAGCTACACAACCTTGAGTAAGTTACTAAACTGCTACGTACAAAGTTCTTATCTGGAAAATAGAGCTAATGACAGTAATTATTTTGTGTGTGTGTGAGAATTTGCTGATATACATATAAAGGGCTGAGCACAGTGCTGTAAATATAGCAAATGCATTTTCAAACATATCTATTGCTGTGTGGAATTTAAGGGTGAATAAATTTGAACTGTTCATTAAAAAAATACTATGTGATATTTAAAGAAATTCAACAAAAGGATAAATTGTCTGAGAGGAGGCAGCTCTTAAAAAAGTCTTGGAAGAATGCTTTTGATATTGGAGTTTAAGGGTAAATTATTGACTTGGCCTCTGATGCAGACAACTGGTGTCTCAATTCCATGGGACTGACTAAGACTATACAGCATGCTTTCAGGATGCTTGTCCAAGTAAGATAAAAAGGGAACACATTAACCTATCAACTCTTGTCCCCTGATGGTCAAAATTTTTACCCTAAAAGGTGGTATAACTCCCTGTACATCCAGGATGCTTATGTATGGACTCATTGTGGTACTGAGAGAGATGTCCTGGGTCTGGATGCAAATACAAAATGTATAGAGAACTCCTACAAATGAATAAGCAAACATCAAACAACCCAGAGACATCAAACTAGCCCAGAAAATTGGAGGAGATGCTTGAGAATGTACTTCACAAAAAAGGATATTTAAGGGCTGGTAAGAATATGAAAACATGTTTATAATCATTAGTCATCATGAAAATGGAAATCAAAAGCACAAAGAGATATGACTACACAACCACCAGAATGGCCAAAATTAAAAAGACTGAAAAAAACGTGTTCATGTGGATGTAAAGCAACTGGAGCTCTCCTACACTGGTGATGGGAATATAAATTGGTAAATCCCTTTGGATAAATTGTAAATAAAATAAATTATAAATCCCTTCAGAAAACTGGTCATACATTCTAAAGCTGAACATGTGCCTACCCTATTAGCCAAGATTTCATTTTCCAAGTGTTTACCCAAGAGAAATGCAGTGTAAATTTACCAAAACACCCACACAGTAGAGTTCATTGTTATGCTACTGTGATAATCCTATGAGCTCTCTGGGCTCTCTTTCATATGAAGGTACTAATCCCATTCATGAGGGCTCCACTGTCATGACCTAATCACCTCCCAAAGGTCCCACATCCTAGGACCATCCCTTCAGACATTAGGTTTCAGGGGGACACAGACATCCAGTTTATAACTTATTGTTTTTTTCTTTTTTCAAGTGGTTCAATACTTGGGCAGGGGGGAAAAATAGATGTGTACAACATCTATTGGATTGGGCCAGAAATCTGAGAACCAGACCAAAATAAGACATGGTGAGTCTTTAGTTGAGGCCAAGGCATGGGAATTTAGGTGTGGGCTTCAGTAAGTACACAGCTTGGACCCTGAAAACCTAGAGAGGCCATTCAGAGCCATGTGGCTGAGTCTTAACAACTGCGCCTTTATTTAGTTTTAGCTGTCATCACCAAGGTACGCAGCTTTCGGTGTCAGGCTCAGCCATGTTGGATTTTTCACCTTAGTGGTTCACATGAGTTTATGGCAACTTTGCCACAGTAAACTGCTGTTTCTATGGAGACAAAGCTGAAGGTACCAGCGTTCTGGAAAACAGTGCAAAGTATCAGCATGCAATATCTCCACAGCCTGACCTTGGACTAGAAGGCATAATTTCTCTAAGTACTTGTAGCTGAGGTAAGGATTCAACTTTAAGACAAAGAGAATTTCTCCATATATAGGCCTTTTAGGCATTGTTGAGCAGAAATTTTTGCTTTTAAATTTCAAGGCAACGAACAACATTCCAGGTATTGGAATGTTGACACTAGGGAGAATTTACCTTTAAATTATTAATTTAAAGCTTAGGTGGAAAGTGCTAGAGTCACTGCCCAAATTTCATTCTGTTCTCAGGGTGAAGGAGCAAACTGTGAATGGATAGAGGTAGCTTATCCAAAGGCTGAATTTTTGCATGTGGGACCTTCCCGGACCGGGGCACGAACCCGTGTCCCCTGCATCGGCAGGCGGACTCTCAACCACTGCGCCACCAGGGAAGCCCAGGCTGAATGTTTTTAAACACTTGAAGAGTAGCTGAATGAACTTCAGGGACATGTAGGTATCTCAGCCTGTGCCAGGGTGGTCCTGCAGTTTTAAAGAAAGAAAGGAATGAATAAAATCAGCAAATTAAACACAACTTAGAAGTTCTAAAAAGAAAAGTGTAATGGCAGAGCTGTATCCCACACCTGCAGAAAAGGTGGAGCAGAGGAATTGTGCTTAGAGTCTAAAAGATTGAGGCAACATGAGAAAAATTCAGTCCTCACTGGGCTCCAAAGCTTCAAAAACATCCACAGAAGCTGCTGAGTGACTCTTCAGTGGAGACAAAAGTGGGGAAGAGAAACAGCTGTTCCACAGGAGGTGGGTTTCACAGGCTTAAATAGTTCCATAGAAAGAGGAGTGGCAGTAGCCATGTGACATGACGAAAAGACACCCCAAAGTGACAATGGAGGCCACTGGGCAGAGCCCACCCCCAGGTTAGCATTCTGTCCAGAAACAAGGACTTCCAAGATTAAATTAAAATGAAGACATATGGAGTATGCTGAATAGTTAAAAGCACTTTAGATAAGATCTGCCACTTGGCAGTCACCCTGACAAACTACTCAACTTTGCATAAATGTAGCAATGCCCTCAAATGCTACTCTCTCTGAGAGAAAAACATGGCATTCATGAGGGACTTCTTGCCACAACCCCATCAGAGTATACGCATTGTGCCAAAATTAACCACTTGGTAGGTAATTTCTCTAATAAATTGATATGTATAAAAAAGTCTGCCAGGGCTTCCCTGGTGGCGCAGTGGTTGGGAGTCCACCTGCCGATGCAGGGGACACGGGTTAGTGCCCCGGTCCGGGAGGATCCCACGTGCCGCGGAGCGGCTGGGCCCGTGAGCCATGGCCGCTGAGCCTGCGCGTCCGGAGCCTGTGCTCCGCGACGGGAGAGGCCACAACAGTGAGAGGCCCGCGTACCGCAAAAAAAAAAAGTCTGCCAGCTAAAAATTGTTGCTCGCCATTTGGTTATGGAAGAAAGAAGTCGCCACTGCAATCGCTGACCTTCAACACACCCTGAAAGAAGTTCAAGGCTGAGATCAGGAATGAGACACTCTGTGCTCTGGGAAAACCAGCTGAATAGGTCTTCAGATAGGTATTTTCAGAAGACAATTTTATGACCCCAGTTTCTTGCATCTTCTCATATCTAGAAAAGCACTAAAATCATTAATGGTGACGTCTGCTCCTCATGACTAGCAGCAACCTTTTGCCAAAATGGGTGCTTGATTACACTTATCCCCCTTCACCAAAATCACGTATATACTGACCTCCCCGCTACTCTTTTTTTTTGTGGTATGCGGGCCTCTCACTGCTGTGGCCTTTCCCGTTGCGGAGCACAGGCTCCGGACGCGCAGGCTCAGCGGCCATGGCTCACGGGCCCAGTCGCTCCACGGCATGGCATGTGGGATCTTCCCGGACCGGGGCACGAACCCGCGTCCCCTGCATCGGCAGGCGGACTCTCAACTACTGCACCACCAGGGAAACCCCCTGTTGTCTTATTGACTAGCCCTAGCTGCAAGGAAAGCTGGGACATATAGTCTTTTAGCTGAGCACAGTGACACCCAAAATAAAATTGGGTTCTGTCATTGAGGACTATGGGAGTTCAAATGTTGGGTAAGCAGCTAGCATTCTCTGCCAGGGAGCAGAAGTCCCTGAGGGAGATTTTTCTTTTCTGATAAAATAGAAAAGTCACAGCCTGCATAACCTCCTGCCCTTCCTTCCTTTCCTAGCCTTGAATGTGCGTTGGTGCCAGGAAGAGGAGTGCTTATCTTACAACATAAGGTGTTGAGCGTGGGATGAAAAAACAAAAGGCAAAGCAAGTGAATCATGAGGTTTCTTATCAAGTCATTGAACCAACACTAACAGCTACTTCGATGGTCATATTACATAAGCGATTCCTATTTGCTAAGTCAGTGAAGTCATATTTTCTGCTGCCTATAGACAAACATATTCATAACTAATAAAAATCCCAAATATTGTTTTTTTGTTTTAGGTTTAGCTCCCTTTCTCCATGTGTGCATGTGCGTGCGTGTGTGTGTGTGTGTGTGTGTGTGTGTGTGTGTTGAGGGAATGTTTTGGAGTGAGAGCTCTGTCTTATTATTTCCTTTCAGAAATGACAGGAACTTTATGGGGCTTATTCAATATAAAAGTTTTCCCAAGGATCAAAAATTTCCCTAGAAGTCATTTACTCCCTTTCTATATCTATTTTCTCTATATTTTCTAAAAAGAATATCCTCTTCAAACATATTTTTCATCATCTCAAAGCCATTCATATGACCAGAGAAATTCCTTGACACCCCTGGGCCCTGGAGGACAAGTACTTCAACTTTGTTATTCTTTTGTGCTTCTCTGGACCTCTTTCATGGCCTCCATATCTTATTTCTGTAACTTGTCAGATGCCAGAAAAAAAATAAAGTCCTGATTAGTGCCTAGAATTGAGAGAGGATCATCTCAAACTCCCTTCATGATGTTCTAGCCTTGGAAATATTCCTCACGCTTTAACACTTTGATGAGTTTGGATACGTCTTATTTGTTTTAGGAAATGCTGACTATATGTTGAAGTTATCTGCAAAGCTATTAAAAAGTATCCATTCCCTGGCCCCAGTCTCGGAAATTCAGAACAGGGTCTCAGCATTGGCATTGCATTCGAGCTTTCCAGTGAACTTAAGGCACAGACAAGTTTGAAAGCCAGTGAGCTAATCCCTCTGGCTCTTCTTTAAATTTCATCATCTCCTGCCTCCAGTATGTTCTTGCTCCATGAATCCTCTCACAACCCCGTAGGAACTTATTCTCCATGACTGTACCTTGTCTATAAGTAAATATACTCAGTTCTTTCCCACCTGGAATAAAATAAACAATAATTAAGCAAACAAACAAAAGTTAACCTCTGCTCTGAGAATTCCTCTAGCTATCATTCTTTTCTCCTTAATAGCCAAACTTTTGGAAAAAGCAACATACATCAACTATTTCTTCATCTTCCATTCTTTCCTCCACCCTCCTGGCTTTTTATACTTATCTCCTCACCTATACCCAAAACTATTACAGACATCAAGTTGCCAAATCTAAAATCTACTCCTCGTTTTTATTTTACTTCACTTCTGCAACAATTGGCATTATTGTCTACACTTTCCTTTCAGAAATACTTTCTTTCCTTTCTTTAAAAAAATCTTTTACCTGTCTTTTTACCTGTCACTCTGCTTCCATGGGTTCTCTTTGCTCAACTACATTCCAAATTTGCCCAGGCATCAACCTAGTCTTCCTCTAAAATTTCTAAACATTCTCCCTGAGTAATCCTAACTTCTTGTCTTCCATTCCCTGGTTGATGTGTTCTAAATAAATCTGTATATCTTAGTTCCTGTTTCCTGAGTTGCAGACCCAGTCATTCAATTGCTTTCTGGCATTTATAATATCAGGCCACTACTTCAAACTTAATATCTTCAAAGTGGAATTCATTATCTTCCCCTCCTCACACCATCCACCAATCTTCTGCTCCTTCCATTGCCTTTGTTAATATCACCACTAATCACCAAGATGCCTAAGGCAAAATTCCAAGAGTCATCTTCAGCCTTCATTTGTGGACTGTTCCTATATTTTGGTCACAAAATCTCATTAATTCTACTTCTAGACTGTCTCTTAAAATTTCCCTCCACTGCACATCCTTTAATCCAAATCCTCAGCTCAAAAGTTAACATATATCTCTAATTGGTCTCCTTCCTCCTATCTCAGCTTTCTCTAATCCAGGGGTCCCCAACCCCCGGGCTGCAGACCCATATCGGTCTGCAGCCTGTTAGGAACTGGACCACACAGCAGGAGGTGAGTGGCGGGCGAGTGAGAGAAGCTTCATCTGCCGCTCCCCATCGCTCCCCATCACTCACATTGCCGCCTGAACCATCCCTGCTCCCCACCCCACCCCGTCCATGGAAAAATTGTCTTCCATGAAACCTGTCCCTGGTGCCAAAAAGGTTGGGGCCACTGCTCTAATCCATTTCCACACCAATGCTAGAATTATCTTCATAAGATAGGAATTTGATTACATTACTACCCCAAGGAAAAGACTTCAAATGCTCCTCATTTTTACAATGTACAATTCATTCATTCAGGATTTTTTGTGATTTAGTTTTTCTTTCTCTTCATTTTGACTTTCTGCCCCTCTTCCAGGCACACTGAACTTCTTGGAGTTCTCTAAACAAGTCATGTCTTAGCACTAATTATTTATTATTCCATTAATGAGAAATTAAGGCTATTATCATTAAACTGATTAAGGAGGAGCAGGCTTGTGAGGCTAGTTAGCAGGCTATGGGCAGTAGCATTAATTCAAATTATATTACTTTTTGATAGCCAAGTCAGGGGTATTAATATAATCATAGGAACAATAAATTTTAGCATTGGAGGAGGTTAAGATTTTGTACGTAGTCGGTGCCGTATATGTTTGATACTATCACTAGTAAGGATAGTCTGAGTGCGGCCTCTCAGAATGTGAGCACTAATAGGATGCTTGGTATTATGCTGGCCAAGGTGAAGTGTGAATTTAGGATCATTAGGGTTGCCAATAATGAAATTAGCAGCAGGGCTATGGTGAGTATTGTTTTTAGTTTATTTGAGTTGCTCGGGGGAGGGGCAGTAGAAGGACAACTTCTAGGTCAAAGAGAATGTCACTAACATTGTTAGGAATGTCACTAACAATCTTCCATCTGACAAATTCCTCCTCCTCTTTTAAAGATGGTAAGACCTGTGAGGGCTTTCTTATCTCCATTGTAACCCCATCCCTCAGCATACTATCTGAACATGGTAAGTGATCAAGGGGTATTTATTGTATGCAAGCTTCCCTGACCACCCACTCCCTACTCAGGCAGAGTTGGATCTGATAGCTATGGTCACTTAGCACCATGTACATATGGGTATAATAGCATTCATCCCATTAGATTGTGATTATTTGCCCATTTGTCTGAATCCCTTAATGAACCATGAGCTCTTTGAACGAAGGAAATGTGTTATGTTTGCCTTTGCATTCCTATCACTCAGCAGTGTCTGGCATAGAGCATACAGTACTGATTTTTTTTTATTAAGTTTGTTAATTTATTCACCGAAGGGATGAAATGGAATAATCGAATTGAGAACTTAAAAAAAATGAATGTGCAGCTTTCAAAAAGAGAAGAGAGTCAAACATTAAACTATATTTGTATAGTTTAATATATATTTGCCATTTTCATGCAGAGCTTGAGAAGGAAGCCAACAAAAGAAGACCAGATGAGAAATGGAAAAGACTCTAAAAAGATGTAAATAGATGGCTCTATTTATGTGCCTAGATCAAGCAGTATGGACAAATATTCTCCTTGCCTTTTTAGTTATGTGAGTCAATAAATTATTTTTGTTTAAGCCACTCTGAGTGAGATTATTCTGTCACTTGTATTCAAGAGTCCTACTGATGGACAAATTACAAGTATCCTATGGGATTTACCTTGAAAGATGTGTTCTAGCTTACTACCTTTAAAATCCAACATAAATCAGCTGAGTCATTTAGAGACTCATCAATCAGTTGAAATGTAATATATGCTTTGAGGATTTCATTTTATTTTCCTAAAATAATATAGACCAAAATTTAATGCATAGAGATTTAGTTAAATGATGGTAAATACTTTCATTTTAATAACTGTGAAGAAAGTTTGAGAATTAAACATTTTCAATAACTGAAAAGACGTAGGCCATTGCAAAACAGAGGTTAGCTAATTATCTAGACCAGAGGTTTAAAATGCACACGTCTATAAAGGTCAGGAAAATAACATGAAAGAATAAAGTATGCCTGTTAGTAAACAATAAGTGGATGGAGACTGTGGCAAACTGGAGATAAAATAGCCAATTAGTGTCACCTGGAAATAAAAGCCCAGCATTTTCCAATATTTCCATTTTTTTCCCCAAAGAGACAAATTCAGATTAGGTGAAAATCTCTTGATTTTTAAAATGTTCATAATGAGAAAGTAAAAAAATGGCCCTACTGACAACCAGACCACAATGTTACCCCCAAATTATAATACTCAAAGCAAGACAAATAAGGTCACTCCATGACCATGTTCAGAACAAGACATAGATGAGGTCACCCCATGACACAAAAATGGCTAAAACTCCTCTTCTGGCTAACATCTCTTATTTCTGAGTGGATACTGCTTCTTTAACAATTGTATATCTAGACTCATATAATGCTCCCACCTTGTAGGTACAAATTATTAAGATACTCAATGTCTGAATTTTCCTAGTTTCTTGGTAGTCTGAAATCCAGAACTGGTATCTGCTTCCCAATTCCTCGTCAAAATCGAACACAGCCCAACCTCTAAAAGAAGACCCTTTCAACAACACTTTACCAGAAACTTCCCCAGAGTGAGATCACCCCTATGGCAACAATATAAAGAAACCTAATGTCCTTAACTACAGATGTGTTCTTAATAGTCTCTGATCCATTGGCTTAACAACAAGTACTTAGAAAATCTCTTAAAACACTGGGCCAAACATAGCTGGCCTATGAGCCAGTTCTGATGGGCAAACCACTATGACCTTATAATCTCTGTTAAAACTAATAATGGAAGCAAAAGCAGGGATGGACAGATTTCCTCATTGTTTTATTCCATTTCTTGTTTTCTTTATCAGTATGTTAAAAGGAGAGGCATAATCACGACATCTATGTAGTACATGCTACTTGAAGATTATGATTGTTTTTATTCATGCCAGGAGGGACGACTTTATTCTGCTTGATTTGAGCAAATCCATTACCAGTGCTTTCAATTTCAGGCCTTCCAAGTTGATGTCTGCTTGAAGCTTGGAAGCCTGCTGTATCTTAGAGGGCCTTTTCCTTTGTATTTTCTTAAAATGCAGGAACAGAAATCAGGAAAAATCAGAGAGACCACTGAAATTATTCAGATGTTTATTATACAGGTAACTAAGATGTAATCACTTTTCTTGACTAGAATTCTGTTATATATTCACTAGACAAGGAGACTCTATGTCTAATATCACATCTCATGGAATTAGTAGGTAAAAAATATATTAAAGGCAAATAAATGTCTTCCCAGGCTATTACGAGTCAAAAGGATTAACTGAGGGTGATTTGAAGGCCTAAATGATAGCTCGCCTTGCCTATCTATCCCCAACTTCCCTCAGGCATATCAGATGCTAGAAAGCGGCATACTCAGACAACTCCCCTGAACAGCCAGCACAAAACCTAAACCCAGCCTTTTTAGTCCCCTGAATGACTGCCCTCATTCAGAAGAAAACGACAGAAGAGCAGAAGACCCATGTTACAACCCAAACATGACTCTTCATAGAATGTCCAGAAGATGGGGAGATCATTCTGCTGATTCTTCCACCTCTGAGTCCCAACATGTACTAGCGAAGCTTGCTACTATGTTCCTGGGCCCAAGGCAGGGTAACTCTGTTTGACACGGGCCTTCATCTGTCCCAAGGTCTTTTACCTAAGAGAGTACCACTGCCCCCTCTTGGCCTCACCTCTCCTTTTGGCCTCTGGCACAGTCACACTCTTCTGCCTCCTCAACTTCCTTAGGTACAATCACCCTCACTATATAAAGCTCACAGTTGCCTCCTTCACAACCCCATTGCCATTTACATCATTTCAGGTATTGCTTCTATGGACTTCCCAAAACTAAGAATGTTTGACCTTCCTCTCTTTTCCATGATCTCTTATTTCTCTTGGCAACCAAGCCACAGTTTATTAAAATGTGTCCGTATACATGTATTTACACGAAAACTCAACTGCAGGGATTTAAACAAGTAAGGGACTTTTTAACATAAGAAGGAATCTAGAAATTGACAGTCAATCCATAGATGGTGCAACTGCTCAAGGAAGTCACCAGGAGCTAGTTTCCTGCTAGCTACCTGCTCCACCATTCTCAGCATGCAGCTTCTGTCTTAATGGTCTCAAGGTGACTCCTCCACCTTCAGGCTCTGAGTCTTAATTCCAGCCAGAAGTAAAAGAAGAGAGGAAGATGAGGGGCAAATAGTAAATGCTAAACAGCTTTATTCTTTTTTAATCAGGAAAATTAAAACTCTGGAGGCCTAGCCAATAGATTTCTGCTTGTACCTCATTAGTCCAAGTGGGTCAGATGACTATTCAAGGAAGTCTGTGGAGGTTATAGGTAAGTGGAAGGTGATTGCTAAGTGGGTGATTGATTGGTAAGTGGGATTGTTTGTTTGCCACTTCAAATAAAATTAGAGTTTCTTTAGTAAGTAAGGGGAGAATGGCTCTTGAGACAATTAGTTATATCTGTCATAGTCAACTCCTTCGGATACCCAACATTCACACACACCCTTCCTTCCAAGGCAGAATATGTTAGCATTGCTCCTCAAAGGCATCAACCTCAAAGCCTAATTTATTTGCTTCATTTAGCTCTTCAAAGTCTCTGGGTGCAACCTTTCCATCGGATCTATATGGGACTTCACATAGTCTAATGACTGGTAAACTGAAAGACAAGCTATCTTTCCCCAGAACACTCAATATTTAATGGTTAAAAAAAGGAACAGGTTAAGGGCGATATTAACTCCTATTTGGGAAAGAGAACCATGGAAAGCACATAGCAGAGATATTACCAGAGTAAATACCAAACTTTGCCAGGCAGGAAAGCTCAGAACTTCTGTGCTCTATCACTAGGATACATTCCTGGGTTTACTCAATGCAACAGCCTCACATTCTACTCCCTGGGAGACCATCTCTTGACCATTGTCATACAAGACTACATATGAAACAGGTTTTGTAGAGGATAACTTCCCTTAGGGGGCCACAGATTTTTTGGGCCCACTTCTTTTGGTTTGAATTTGGGATACAGGAATGGACTTAGAGGTTTAGTAATTATGGCCTTTGGCAATATAGTTCCATCAAAAATTTAGATTTCCAATCTTTTTGCTCTTGGTCAGTTAATTCCATGTGTGAATAACCACAGACAAATATTTCATCTAGACATGATATTTAGCTTGAAGATTCCTTTCCCTCACCTGCTGATCTCTGGGCTCTTCCAAGTCCTCTATTCCATAGCTTAATGGCCATGTTTCGAGGTAGTTTAAAATATAATAGGCATTAGTGGGGACATATCAAGCATAATATGATC
Organism: Pseudorca crassidens; assembly: GCF_039906515.1. Classification (NCBI taxonomy): domain Eukaryota; kingdom Metazoa; phylum Chordata; class Mammalia; order Artiodactyla; family Delphinidae; genus Pseudorca; species Pseudorca crassidens. Next base: position 155,924,733 of record NC_090297.1, read on the forward strand.
TTAGTTAATTGGCATTTGTCTAAAGAACACTTAGGAGACTGTGTATAAGAAACTCAGGTACTGGGTTTGGTAAGAATACATTTATTTTTAAAATTCTGCATGTATGCAAAATATAGGCTTCGCAGTGAATTTAGAATGCAGGCCACAGGTAAAGAATACCTCTCCCATCCCTGCTTACAGATTAGCAAACTCTAGGCTGAGTACAGAGCTCTCCTTCAGAAAAAAAAATCTATAACCTCATGCTGGGGTTCTGGATTTTTCCTACTACTTATGCTAATAGCAAAGCTGCCATAGCACATGGTCTGTATTCCAAAGAACAGCAGGTGGCAATATGACCAAATGTTTTTCCATCACATAATAAGGGTCACCAGATTTGTAGCCTGAAATATCTGAGTCCTAACTGTCCAAAGTCCCACCTCTTTCACTCAGCCAATTCCAGATTTCAGAATCTTACTTGCAGCATCCCCTTCCAGATAGAAAATTCTATTTCAGGTGGACTGAATTCAACTGCAGCTACTGAATAAATCAGCAGGAATACGGTCGCCTACCACCCAGTTCACAGAAGCAGCTTTGGAGACAGATTTGCCGATAGTAATAAATAGTGTTTCTTACACTCTAGTCATGCCAATTTCCTTGAAGAGCAGCTTAAATACATCATCTAATTTATTCCTCAAAGTAAGGCAGTGAGTGGTATGCTAATATCCACATTTCACTGATGAGTAAACTGAGCCTCAGAGCCTAGATGACTTGCTCAGTTTCACCCATTTGCTAACTAGTGGAAAGAGGATTTGAATCCAGATTTGAGTGATGAAAAAACTGGTGCTTCTTATCATTTGATCATTTTAATCACCGAATCTGTGTTTAGGGTAAAAATGCATCACAGAAGAAGAAGAGGAGAACTACAGTGCGAGTCAGTGTGCCTGTAGCCGCATGAGGCTGTAGCTCAGCAGGCACTTTGTGAAAGCTCAGGACAGTGCCTGCACTCCTGTGCTTAGCTGTAGTCACACACGGACATCACCGCACAATGGACAGTAGTTTTAATCTGAGGACACTGATCAGGATGTAAACATTATCAGAAAATAATGAGTCATGAGTCTGCCAAGCATACGCTTCATTCCTGAGCCAAGTGTATGTAATCACTGCCAAAACTCCTTCAGGCCACTAAATCACCAAGATAAGACCCCAGCTTCAGAGTACAGTACCCAGGCACATGAATCACACGCTTGCCTGAGGCAGTCTCCAGGAGTAGACCCTGTGTGTTTGCTCACTTTCCCCGCCAACTTTGGGGGCCATCCAGCAATGCTTTCTGTGGGGACCTGAAAGAAAGAGTCCTCTCAAGCTGTGACTCTTTCTCCCTTGGGAAATGGGATATGTTTTCTTGGTTTGAATTGTTACTGCTTCTCTCCTACAGCTCCCTTTGATCAAAAGGTAGTGTATGGCAGCCCCTTCCTTCCCGGCCTCCAGGAGCAGTTGTGAGCCGCACTCAAGGGCTACAGGGGAGCTCAAAACCTGCCATTGCTGCCAAGAACCAGCAGCTGCATCTACATAGCCCCTACCAAGGGGATAATGGCCAGTCCATGCTGAGGAAAGAGGCAGCAGGCATCCATACTAAAAACAGCCTTTGCACCAAAAATATTAAACCCACACAAGCTACACAGGGACAGTCCCACCTATAAATAGCCCCCTAAGACCACAGTCAATAATTGTTTCTCCTAAACTCACAGAGTAAGAGAAATATAAATAAAATGAAGAAGCAGAGGAACCACTCCTAGTTAAAAGACCAGGAGAATTCCCCTTAAAGAACAAACAATGAAACAGACCTCTCCAGTCTATTAGATCCCGAGTTCAAAAAGGAGGTAATAAAAATACTGAAGGAATTAAGAAAGGCTATTGACAGAAATGCAAAGTTATTGTAAAAAGGATCTAGAAACTATAAAGAAGAGCCAAGAAAAATTAGAAAACACATTTGCAGAGAGAAAGTTGAGCTAAAGGCAATGAATTGCAGAATGAATAATGCAGAACAATGCATAAGCAATCTGGAAGATAGAATAACGGAAATCACCCAATCAGAACAGCAAGAAAAAGTCAAATGAAAAAAAATAAAAGCAATATAAGAGACCTATGGGATAATATAAAACATGCCAATCTACACATAATAGCAATCCCAGAAGGGGAAGAAAGAGAAAAGGGGATCAAAAATGTATCTGAAGAAATTATGGCTGAAAACTTCCCAAACCTAAAGAAAGAAACAGAAATCCAGGTACAGGAAGCACATATACAATGGAATACTACTCAGCCATAAAAAATCATGAAATAATGCCATTTGTAACAACATAGATGCAACTAGAGATTATAGTACTAAGTGAAGTAAGTCAGAAAGAGTAAGACAAAACACCATATCACTTATATGTGAAATCTAAAACATGACACAAATGAACCTATCTATGATGCAGAAACAGACTCACAGACTTAGAGGACAGACTTGTGGTTGCCAAGGGGGAGGGAGGGTCGGAGAGAGATGGATTGAGAGTTTGGGGTTAGTAGATGCAAACTATTATACATAGGATGGATAAAAAACAAGGTCCTACTGTACAGCACAGGGAATTATATTCAACATCCTGTGATAAACCATAATGGAAAAGAATATTTAAAAAAAATGTATATATATGTTTAACTGAATCACTTTGATGTACAGCAGAAATTAACAGAACATTGTAAATCAGCTGTACTTCAATTTTTTTTAAAAGGTAGTGTATGGCACACATTGGATGAATTCCATTGACATACTGTGAACATTTCATGGCCTCCCACAACCTGGCAATGGGAAGGACATTTGGTCATGAGCTATACTGGTTACCAGTGGCCTGGAGCCAAGTGTGCTAAAGAGTCAGACTGTGAGGGGCACAAGCCCCCTGCAAACTGGGCCTGACCACAGCTCTTTCAAAAGAGAACTAGGCAGGGCTGTTTTCTTCAAAATGAAGTAAAAACATGAAAAAGAGTGAGGAATGTTCACATCTTGACTCTACTGAATAAATGATTTTGGGGTGTGCTCCTCAGCTTGCATGTAAAGAATGCAGAATCTTCTAGGCACAAGCTCCCCTGCCTGCCCTGGGTTCTCTGTTGCTGGTAGCAGAAGCTGATTTTCAGTGGTTGGATCACATGTTGGGTTTCTGTCTCTTCAGTAGTTGATAAACTCTAAGAAGACAGGGGTATGTGTATGCATGTGTGTTGTTGTTCTCCATAGCTTCTAAGGTAGCAATGACTACTTTGTCATTTGATTTATTGAATGCCCTGAAATGTGATATATTGAAGAGAGGAAAAGTCTCACAATAATCTTTCCCTCTTGAAACTATTTTTTGTCACTCTAGATTCCAGAGTGGCTAGAATTAGAAATGGAAAGATTTTCTTGTAAAATGTAGTTATCTTGAGCAGAGATTTTTATGCTGGATGAGTAGAAGGATAGATGGCTATATAAATAGGTGATAGGTAGGTAAATGATAGATAGATAGATGATAGATAGATCTGGTAAATGTGATAGATAGAATATAGTAGTACAATATATATTACATAGTGATATTTACCAAAATTATGAGTTTTTAAAATATACATATACAACATGAACACAAACAGAAAATAGAAAAGGCATTTAAAAAATAAAATATCATCTAAAAGCTTTCCCTGTGTTAGTAGGGAACTGGAAAAGTACATCTCCTTTTTCTTCTACTTGGTCTGTCCTTGAGGAAATGACAAATGAATTCCTCCCTCCCTCCTTCCTTCCCTTTCTCCCTTTGGTATAAGTAACTGCCTTCAGTTTCTGTGATACAGATTTTTATCTTCAGGGAATCTCCAGTTCCAATACTGTTATCTTTTCACTTCACAGAATTAATAGGAGTTATTACTGCTGCCAAGGTACAACTATACCTCTCTCTCTATTTAATACTTGTACCCCTAAAGAGTAATATGTCAACTGTGAATATTTAATGGATTTTATCAAAGTTTTAAATACATAAGAGGAGCTTGCCTCTTAAAGGAATTAGCTATGAATCTTTTGGTAAAATGAATAATCAGTAATTGGCCTATTGTTTAAATCTAGATCTGTGCATACTGGATTTATTTACAAATCTTTCAGATATATAAGGTACTCCTGCAACTCTGAATCCCAATAGTGATTTTACAAGACCAGAATGAGCAGAGAAAGTCACCAAGAGTGTAAGTTGACTGGGCTATAATGTGGCTAGCAAGAATTTCTAACATCTCGTGTGACCCATTCCTTAATGATAGTGCAGGCAGGAGAGTTGTTCATGGCCTCAGTCACAATAATTTAATTCTGCATGGCCATGCAGAAATATTAGATGATGCTTTTAATAATGGTCCCATAACAAAGTTCCCACTGGAATGAAAGCCACTACCTTTTGAGCTCCTGGAGCTCAGAGGGTTTGCCTGTCCATGTTCATATTTCAATTTCCAGCCTGGTACTTTGAATTTTTCTTCTTTTTTATATTCGTTTCTATTATGGTTTATCCCAGGACATTGAATATAGTTCCCTGTGCTATAGAGTAGGACCTTGTTGTCCATCCATTCTATATGTAATAGTTTGCATCTATTAACCCCAAACTCTCAGCCCAAACTCTCAGTCCATCTCTCTCCCACCCTCCCTCCCCCTTGGCAACCACGAGTTTGTTCTCTATGTCTGTGCGTCTGTTTCTGCAACATAGATAGGTTCATTTGTGTCATATTTTAGATTCCATATATAAGTGATGTCATATGGTATTTGTCTTTTCCTCTTTCTGACTTACTTCACTTAGTGTGATAATCTCTAGTTGCTTCCATGTTGCTGCAAATGGCATTATTTCATTCTTTTTTTATGGCTGAGTAGTATTCCATTGTATATACGCACCACATTTTCTTTATCCATCTGTTTGTCAATGGACAGTTACGTTGCTTCCATGTCTTGGCTATTGTGAATAGTGCTGCTATGAACATAGGGGTGCATGTATCTTTTTGAATTATAGTTTTGTCTGGATATATGCCCAGGAGTGAATTGCTGGATCATATCATAATTTGATTTTTAGTTTTCTAAGGAACCTCCATACAGTTTTCCGTACTGGCTGCACCAATTTACATTCCTATCAACAATGTAGGAGGGTTCCCTTTCTCCACACCATCTCCAGCATTTGTTACTTGTAGACTTTTTAACGATGGCCATTCTGACTGGTGTGAAGTGGTACTTCATTGTAGTTTTGATTTGTATTTCTCTAATAATTAGTGATGTTGAGCATCTTTTCATGTGCCTATTTTCCATCTGTATGTTTTCTTTGGAGAAATGTCTATTTAGGCCTTCTGACCATTATTTGATTGGATTGTTTGTTTTTTGTTGTTGAGTTGTATGAGCTGTTTGTATATTTTGGAAATTAAGCCCTTGTTGGTTGCATCATTTGCAAATATTTGCTCTCATTCTGTAGGTTGTCTTTTCATTTTGCTTATGGTTTCCTTTGCTGTGTAAAAGCCTGTAAGTTTGATTAGGTCCCATTTGTTTACTTTTAAATTTTATTTCTATTGTCTTTGGAGACTGACCTAAGAAAACACTGGTACCATTTATGTCCAAGAATGTTTTGCCTATGTTATCTTCTAGGAATTTTATGGTGTCATGTCTTATATTTAAGTCTTTAAGCCATTTTTAGTTTATTTTTGTCTATAGTGTGAGGGTGTGTTCCAACTTCATTGATTTATATGCAGCTGTCCAACTTTCCCAGTACCACTTGCTGAGAGACTGTCTTTCTCCCATTGTATATTCTTGCCTCCCTTGTCAAAGAATAATTGACCATAGTTGCGTGGGTTTATTTCTAGACTCTCTATTCTTTGCCATTGATCAATATGTCTGTTTTTGTGCCAGTACCACGCTGTTTTGATTACTATAGCTTTGTAGTATTGTCTGAATTCTTTGAGGGTTACTGGTGCTTTGAATTTAAATGGTGCTTGGTAAATGTTTTTTAACTTATATTTAATACATATAAATATTATTCATGTTTCAGACGAGAGGGAAAAGAGTATCAAAGAAATACAAATTGCTATTTGAGAGTAGGAACATCTGTTTCACATTCTAAATTCTAAGTTGGGTAAGAGAGAACTCATAAAAACAAAAGAGAATGAGAGAGAAGATTCTCACATTTATTTGGAAAGCTCTTCTATTTATCTTATCTTGGATTCTTTTTTAATTAATTAATTAATTTTTGGCTGCATTGGGTCTTTGTTGCTGCGTGCAGGTTTTTCTGTAGGTGAGGCAAACAGGGGATAGTCTTCAGTGTGGTGCAAAGGCTTCTTATTGTGGTGTCTTCTCTTGTTGCAGAGCACAGGCTCTAGGCGCACGGGCTTCAGTAGTTGTGGCACATGGGCTCAGTAGTTGTGGCTCGCGGGCTCTAGAGCAGACTCAGTAGTTGTGGCACACGGGCTTAGTTTCTCCACGGCATGTGGGATATTCCTGCACCAGGGCTCAAACCCGTGTCCCCTGCATTGGCAGGTGGATTCTTAACCCCTATGCCACCAAGGAAGTCCCTTGTCTTGGATTCTTTAAGGGAATTATGTAGGTAAAAAAAGGAAGAAAAACAGAGAATATAAAAGAATCAATTAACAGGTATTAAAAGAATTTCATGTAGCTACTGGCATATGCTCAAAAAATACAAAGAAAAAGAATTGTGCCCAAAGTCTTGTGTTTTCTTTGTCACATACATTGAAATTTAAAGTTTTATGTATAACTGAAAATAGGATCGTTCAGGGAAAATTCAATTATGAAACTGAAATCTTTTCACAAAACGGAGAAAAGAAAGATGAACATCAAAGAGATCAATCCCGGAAGTAAGCTTGGGGTTATAAATCGAGATTCTTAAATCAGAGACCACACTTTCCTTTTCTGGTTATTACTTGCCCCCATGTTTCCTACACTTCATTACTGTTAACATTCTAGGCTTGACAGCCACCTCTTCTCAGCTGCTCATCTTAGTCTAATGAAATGAACATTTGCCATGATTTTGTTCTTGTTAAGATCCAGTCTTAACCTACATGAGACATAGTAAATGCACAATGATAAATTAGACATTTAAGCTATCTCAGCCTATTCTCAACACAGCACTCTTTTAAACTTAATCAATCACTTTTTTACTCAAACACCCTCAAGGGGTCCCTATTTCAAAAAAGGTAAAAGAAAAGCCCTTCCAAAATCCTTTGTGTGCAAGTGTCTCTGTATTCCTCTCCTTCCCTCCCCTCTCCCTGACTCCCAATACTGCTCACTCTGCTTCAGTCACATCAGAGCCTTTGGAAAGTCTTCTACCACCCAGTTGCTCTCTTGACTCCTTCATGTCTTAGCTCAAATGTCATCTTCTCAATCACCACTCCATTTCAAAATGTAAACCTCCCTCTAAACCACATACAGTGTGATTCCCCTTATCTTGTTCTATTTCTTTTCTCCTGTTTATTTACACTTTTGAATATACTATACAATTTACTTATTTATTATTGTACTTATTGGTTATTTTCTATCCCTGACCCACTAGAATGTGAACTGTACAAGAAGCAAGGATTTTTGTCATTTTATTTCATTGATGTATCCCAAATGCTTAGAACAGTGCCTGATATAGAACTTATTCAATAAATGTTTTTGAATAAATGGAGGAATATGTTCAATATTCATTATCATTTATTAAGTGGTATTGGAAAAATAATGTGAAACTCAAATTTCATTATATCTGATTCTCTAGACATTGGGCTATATGTCCATAAATAGATGTTCAAGTGAGGCACTGATACTGAGAGGAAAGAAAAAGGCATAGGGATCAAATCATAATTCTGCCCTTTACCAGCTATGGAAAAGTTAAGTAAATTTCTGTGAACTTTAGTTATCCCCTTTGTGAAATGGCAGTGATGTAGATATTAAGTGAACAACTAGCACAGTTCCTGGTGTAGGAGGCACATGGTAAATGTGAGTTTCTCCATTTTTCTCCCTCTAACTTCACAGGAGACCCCACATGGTAGGGGGTAAAAGAGAAATCTAAGGCACTAGCAGAGATACACAGTGTGTCCCCAAACCTCCCATCATAAGCAATTGTGCAGGAGATTGGGAGAATGGTGAAAAGGCAGCTTTCAGATCTTTTCTAGTCCTTCTTTAATGGAGGGTCTGGCCAATGGGGATACTGAGAATGAAGATAGACAAGATCACATCTTACCCGTGACTGTGGTGGAAGGAACTGGAGACCTAATGTGGACAAAATTGTGGTTGAAAGTGCTGGCCATGCAGAGCCAAAAAAACCTGACCAAACATATAATCAAAGCAAAATAGTCACAGACCAAGTGCTAAGCCAAGGGATTAGAGAGGTAAAGAGGTCAAGAATACGAAAGTTGAATAGACGTTTCTCCAAAGAAGACACACAGATAGACAATAGGCCCATGAAAAGATTCTCATCATCGCTAATTATTAGGGAAATGCAAATAAAAACTACAATGAGGTATCTCCTCACACCAGTCATCATTAAAAAGTCTACAAATAACAAATGCTGGAGATGGTGTGGAGAAAATGGAACCCTCCTACACTGTTGATGGGAATGTAAGTTGGTGCAGCCAGTATGGAAAACAGTATGGAGGTTCCTCAAAAAACTAAAAATAGAGCTGTCATATGATCCAGCAATCGCACTCCTAGGCATATACCCAGACAAAACTATAATTCAGAAAAACTATAATTCAAAAAATTCAAGACTATAATTCAAGTATAATTCAAAACTATAATTCAAGTATATTTCAAAAACTATAATTCAAAACTGCTATACAGCCCTGTGTTCATAGCAGCACTATCCACAATAGCCAAGACATGGAAGCAACCTAAATGTCCATCAACAGATGAGTGGATAGAGAGGATGTGGTACATGTATACAACGGAATACTACTCAACCATTAAAAAGAATAAGATAATGCTGTTTGCAGCAACATGGATGGGCTTAGAGATTATCATACTAAGTAAAGTAAGTCAGAAAGAGAAAGACAAATACAATATGATATCACATATATGTGGAACCTAAAATATGACACAAATAAACATATCTAGAAACAAAAACAGACTTACAGGTATAGAGTACAGGCTTGTGGTTGCCAAGGGTAGGGGGTGGGTGAGGGAAGGACTGCAAATTTTGGATTAGCAGATGCAAACTATTATATATGTTAATAGGATGGATAAACAACAAGGTCCTACTGTATAGCACAGGGAACTATATTCAATGTCCTGTGATAAACCATAATGGAGAAGAATATGAAAAAGAGTATATATATGTGTAACTGAGTCACTTTGCTGTACAGCAGAAATTAAACACGACATGGTAAATCAACTATACTTCAATAAAATACAAAAAAATAATAAGAAGGTTGAAATTGTCTATAGGGAATATGGACTCAGTGAAGTCATTGCAAATGGCCATGTCCTGCAGCTAGATTGAGAGACCTGGATGCATAAGGATGTGTGATGCCACAAGTCCTTTAGAAAGTCCTGCACAGAAAGGATAGCAACGTTTATTTGACAGTCTGGGGATCTGTCTTCACTGATACTCATCTGACATTTCTAAAGAAGGATTTCACCTTCAGGAAATTGGAAAAAGAGGCAGTACTGGGGAATACCATTCCCCTTCCTCAGGTCAGAGGGAGTAGTACTTCATACTCTGAAGTCAGAAGGAAAATTAAAGTGAAAATATGTTTTTAAAAAAATAGAATACACTTTAACCAACGCTCATGGACTCAATGAACAATCAATGGCAAGTCAATAAATGAGGATGTCCAGTTGTTCTAGCAGATTGAGCACTTTTCTAGGACTTTCATTCTGAGGGAGACAATTGGGAAAATGTTCACCTAATCTCATGTTATATTGTATAAGTGAAGAAAATGAAACCCAGAAAAGTAAATTGATTTTCTGAAGGTCACACAATTAATACTAGCTACATTAAGACTAAACACTGATTTACAAAACAAAATTCCAGTTTCCACTGGAAGCTATTTTTTCAAGGGCCAAGATACTTGTATTTGTTGCCTGATGCCTTTCAAGTTGGAAAGTGTTTCCAGAGTAAATAATCAGATGGCTGAAACAGTAAAAACATTTCATTTAGATTGTGGTGTAATCTGAACATTTTTTCCTATTTTATTTTGTAGTCACCTTTTGTAGTGACAGAAATTCTTGTATCTCTCAGAGATGGTGTCTTTTTTTCTTAGTCACAATATATACACGTTAAAAAATTAAAATTAAAAGAGTATATATATGTGTGCATGTATACTTTATATATGAGTATATATATAATGTTATAGAGTATACATATATCTTTAATTTTTTTTGTCCTTGAGTATATATACCACAATATGTATATATTGTTACCACTTGAGGCATAACATCATTAATAGTTTTACAATTTATCTTACATTAGTCACTGTCAATGCTGATAAATAACATTCAGTTCAGTTCTTTTTTACTGAGCTCCTGCTTTTTACAGGCCCAATAACAGGTGTGGAGATTTCAGAAAACCTGAGATTTTTTTTGATAAATGTTTTAGACATTCTCCCATGTCTTTGATAAGCTTTTGAAACCTTCCATAATCTTATCTCTTATGTTTGCTACACAAAGTTACCTCTATGCAGAGTTAGTCTGTTTAATTTGTGTTGACTTTCCTGACATTGTACCCAAATTCTAGAAGTTAAGACAGTTCAGGGCCTGATCATACCTAGGGACATCAATCTTCCTTTGGCTCTAACAATTGCCCCAAAATAAATATGTTAATAAGGTTTGTGAATGCAATATCTCAATTGTCCCATTATAGGTGATTCTGTTTTAAGGGGAAGCAGGGAATGAAAAACATTCTAAAACTGTTCTTCATTCTCTCTCTTCCTTCTGAGATTTTTCAAATAGGTAAAGCTAGAATTATGGACTGGCTACTTCAGCTGAGTACATTACCCTTTGTTGGGAGGAATTCACCCATTTCATCTCTATATGAAGTAAATCAGTTTTACAAAGTGAGACCTTGTTGTCACTCGGAGCATGGCATTGAATTACAGTCTCTGCTGGACATCATCTGAGGGGGTAAATTACTTTTTCCAAAACCTAATTATCTTACCACATTGCAAAGTATTTTGCTTCTATGATTACATGTTTTGAATTGTGAGGGTAAAAACTCCATTATCTATAAGAAACCTCTATTATCTATAGATAAAATATGGCAAAGGAAGGCAATCTAGGGAGAGATATAGAACAGAATGTTTCTAAGTTCATACTCTTGACAATAATAAAAATTCAGTGAAAAGGAACAGAAAACACCAAATTTAAAAACAATGACATGACTATCTGCTTCAATCAATCAGGAACTGGCGGGGAGAAAAAAAAAATGCCGTAAGCATCAACATGAAATCCTGCATACAACTGATGTACAATCAAAATTTGTTAAATTAAATTGGCTTAAGTTAATTTGTGGTTTAATTATCTGGTGAGACACTTGAAGATTGATACTGTTCTTAATATTTATTTTCTTTCTTTTTTTTTTTTTTGCTGTGTTGGGTCTTAGTTGCAGCATATGGGATCTTTCATTGTGGTGCAGGCTCTTTATTGTGGTGCATGGGCTTCTCTCTGGTTGTGGCATGCGGATTTTCTCTCTCTAGTTGTGGCGCATGGACTCCAGGGTGTGTGGGCTCTGTAGTTGCAGCACACTGGCTCTCTCCTTGAGGCACACTAGCTCAGTAGTTGTGGCACATGGGCTTAGTTGCTCTGTGGCATGTGGGATCTTAGTTCCCTGACCAGGGATCAAACCTGTGTCCCCTGCATTGGAAGGTAGATTCTTTACCACTGGACCACCGGGGAAGTCCCAGATTGATACTGTTTAAAAGAGATAGATATACTTTAGACACCAGAGGAGTGGGAAAGCAAGTGTTTGTTTTGTTAATTTTGATTTAATATTAACTTCCAAAATACTTTTTATTTTAAAAATATACAAGCATATATAAAAGTAGAAGAAATAGTATAATGAGACCCATTATGAATCAACTAGCTTCATCAGTTGTAAACACATTGTCAATCTTCTTTCATCTCTACTTGTCCAACAACTACTCCTTGCTGCTTATGATTTTTCACAGCTTCATTGAGATATAATTTACATAGCATAAAATTCACCCATCATACTGCACACTACAATGATTTTTAGTAAATTTATAAAGTTGTGCACCGTTACACAAAACTAGTTTGAGAACATTTCTATCACCTCCCAAAAGTTCCCTTGTGTTCATTTGGAGTCAATCTCCCTTCCAACTCAGACCTAGGCAAACACTGATCTGGCTTCTGTCTCTGTAGATTTGCCTTTTCTAGACATTTTATAGAAATGGAATCATATAATATGTAGTATGTGACATCTGGCTTTTCTCACTTAGCATAATATTTTTGAGGTTCATCTATTGTGCACATTTGATTGTTTCCAGTTTGGAACTATTATGAATAGTGGCTGTATAAAAATTCATGTATAAGTCTTATTATGGGCGTAGGCTTTTATTTCTCTTCTAAACACCTAGAGTGAATTGCTAGGTCATATGGTAAGATTACATTTAACTTTTTAAGAAATGACCAAATTGTTTTCCAAAGTAGTTGTACCATTTTATGGCCACTCATGGCCATAAATGTTTACATTCAGTTTAAATATTTCATAACTACCCTTGTGAATTTTTCTTCAACCAATGGGTTATTTAAAAGTGTTTTTTTTAATATCCAAATATTTGAGGATTTCTCAAATTTCATCCTACTGTTAATTTCTAATTTACATACTTTACATGATTCTAATCCTTTAAAATCTATTGAAATTTGTTTTACGACCTGGCATATGATCTATTCTGAATAATGTTGCATGTGCTTCTGAAAAGACTGTATATTCTGCTATCATTTGAAGTATTCTATAAATATTGATTAGTACAAGTTGGTTGACAGTTTTGTTCAAGTCTTGTGACTCCTTGCTGTTTTTCTGCACTCTATCAATTATTGAGTGTAGAATATTCAAGTCTCCAACTATTATTGTTAAATTGTATACTTCTCCTTTTAATCTTTAAAATTTTTGCTTCATGGATTTTTGAATTCTATTGTTATTTGCATATATATTTTTGAAGCTTACACTTGTACATGTATCCAGACAGGGCCAGCTCACTACTTGCATGTACTTGGGTACTTGTTAACTTCCTCTTACAAATATATAACAATAAACGCTTTGACTGTTCTCTTGTAATTTCTGTGCCTCAGTTTTCACACCTTTCAATGAGAGCTGGGAGCTAATAAATGTGAAACCTCACAGAGTTTTTGCAAGGATTAAATGAAATAATTTCAATGTTCTAATAAAAGTTTTTGTTGCATTTAAAAGAAAGGAGCTGCCATGAAAATATCTATTTTTTTTTATGATTTGACATGGGTTAAGATGAAATACAATGCATCAACAAATTCCCAAAATGTTAAGAGGATATTTCCTTCCAGGATCAATCAAGATATGTCTGCCACATAGAAAACTAATCATCAATTGTCATTCATACATTAGAGGTTGCTGATGAAGTTCTTGGCTCCAAAATGAGAGAAGCCATAGGAAGTGTTCACTATCACATTCTCCTCAAAGTGTCAAAATGCGACTCAGCACTAACCCAAACTTAAAATACACCAAAGATTCTTCCCATGTTAGCATTTGTTTCTATAGTCCCTCAACTCTCACCTTTACAGCAGAGGAAATGTGCAGTTGTAGAATTGGTATTTGGGATTAAACATTTTCTTTTAAAGGGCTTGTATCTTCTGTTTATTCTATTTTATCAAGAGCCTGATCTATGATCAACCAAATTCATATTCTGACTGAAGTCAGATATCTGATACCCCAAAACTAGTCACCTCAGTGACTAAAAGTTAGTGAAATTCATCATTTAGTATATTATATACCAAAGTCTACTCTTCTTATTTTTTAGAAAATCAGTTGTATTGGTCTCATTTAGGGATCTAGAAATTAACTTTAAGATCCTTCAACTTAGTGAACAGCAGTGATTTGCCCTCATAACTTTAAAGATAGTAGAGCCAAGCATCTGTATTCCCTGACAACTATGCATCTATGAAAATTCTGTCCAAGCTTTTAATAAAGAGGCAGCATATTTTCTTCAAATCACTTTTTCTGTCTAGTATTATTTTCAAAATAACTTTATTGAGGAATGATTGACAAATATAATTGTATATATTTAAAGTGCACAACTTGTGATATACATATACATTGTAGAATGTTTACCAAGATCGAAATAATTAACACATCTATCACCTCACATACTTAAGTCTTTTTCTTCTTGTGCTAAGATTGTTCAAAATCTGTTCTCAACAACTTTGTTATACAACACCGTATTATTAACTATAGTTATCTTGTTGTACATTAGATCCTCACTATTTATTCTCATAACTAGAAATTTGTGCCTTTGGCCTACATCACCATTATGGAAAACTGGATGGGGGTTCCTCAAAAATTTAAAAATTGAACTACCTTATGATCCAGCAATCCTACTTCTGGGTATACATCCAAAGTAATTGAAATCAGTATCTCGAAGAGATATCTGCATACCCATGTTCATTACAGCATTTTTCATAATAGCCAAGATATGGAAACAACCTAAATGTCCTTCTATGGATGGATAGATTTTAAAAATGTGATCTATATAAACAATGGAATATTATTCAACCATAAAAAACCAAAGGAAGTTCTGCCATCTACAACAACATGGATAAATCTAGAGAGCATTATTCTAAGTGAAAGAAGTCAGATAAAGAAAAGCAAATACTTACATGTGGAATCTAAAAAACCCCTATGTCTAGCAGTAGTATTAATTCAAGTTTAGTCCAAACCCATTTAACACAGTATGCAGTTGTTCACTAATCTAATAAGCTCTAAGGTAGTTTTCCTCCATCTCAATACACCTTCCGAGCTGAAAATAATAGGAACAAAAGTCTTCTGGTTCATTTTATCTGGCTTTAGGTATTTTTTAAAATGCAAAGCAGAAAGGACTTACCCAAAAGCAATAGTATGTGAGGCCTACTTGTTGGATTATTTTAATAATAGTTTATAACTTTTATATCTCAAGTGGCATTTTCAAAATCTTTTTATTGTAAAAAAAAAAACTTTGAAGTCAGATGATAAAACATTATTATCTTCATTTTAAACATCAGCAACTGAATGAAGCTCAAAATGGTTAAGAGAGATGTCCAATGTCAGATAGCTAGTAAGTGGCAGAATGATAATTCAGATTAAGGCCTCTGAATCATCACATAAGTGTTATTTTATTTTATTTTATTATTTTTTTTGCGGTACGCGAGCCTCTCACTGTTGTGGCCTCTCCTGTTGCGGAGCACAAGCTCCGGATGCGCAGGCTCAGCGGCCATGGCTCACGGGCCCAGCCGCTCCGCGGCATGTGGGATCTTCCCGAACCGGGGCACGAACCTGTGTCTCCTGCATCGGCAGGTGGACTCTCAACCACTGCGCCACCAGGGAAGCCCTGAAGTGTTATTTTAATAAATGAATGATTCTGGATGTTTGCTGTTACTCATACTTGTTCCTAAAATATAGCTTTACTTTCTAATCCTAATGAAATATATACTTTATAGACTATTCATTAAGGACATTTCAGGGCCACATCAACAGAATCCTGGATTTGATTATGACCTAAAAACAAGTTCAAGGAAGAATGGTCTAAGAGTAACGTAAAGCCAAAGATTAAAGACATTAACATATCTTATTGCTTTTGCCTAATAGGTCTGCAGAAGGCAGGTTGGCTTTCTTGACAGAGCAATTACAGTTTGCCCATGATCTCCAGACTGACCATTTTAGGTTCTTAGGTATCAGTTTTCAGGGAACTAGAAACATGTCTGTCTACACAGGGTACTGGTTTTCTTCCCTGTAAATATTAAAGAAAATAAATTCCATTTAGATGACTTTTCATGATTGACACCAATAATTTGGCTCATGTAGTTAATAAGACAAAATCATAAAAATAGAAGTCAAACAACAAGTTGGAAGAGTAAGAAAGGGCTAGAGTTGGTGAGGTCGTCAGTTGGAAATTAGAAAATCTGGTAAAATGCACACAATGTAGATGTTGGTGATATGACCAGAACTGAGAATGTTCCATATTCTTCATGACTTTTTTTGAAATTGAAAACATAAACAACCATTTAGCTGATATCCCAACAAGACACAGTATTTTATGTCCTTATTGCCTCATTACTGAAATTTTCTTCCTGAAGAAGAAATGTGGTGAGATCTTTGATTCTTCCTCTAATGACATTAACTTGGCATTAACCCTGCTGCCCTTGGGAATTATCAGTGGGCCATGTAACATTTGTAACAGAGTATGAATCCCTAGGGCTACAAATTCATCATATTCCTCAAGCTACTGAGGAACCTCATGATCCATTTAATATAAGGTGCTTGAGAACTTGGAGCTTGACTTGATGTACTGGCTGATGAATGTCTCACTGGGAAGCAGTGTTTTTTAAAGCTAATTCTCCTGATTGCATGAAAAATCACTAACTTCTGCTGGTTAGGGTGTCCTCCAAACTCAGCTGCATCTGTGGGAATAGCTATTTATATGCATTTTAGTTAACTTACTTCTTAAAGAGGGTAAAAACTGTCCTTCTGACATGTGCAATTCTAATCCTTGGGCCTGACAACCAAAAGATTCTTCATGGGAAGAATCACTTTCAGGCACACATGTACGACAAGAACGTTCTCTTGGGAGACATCAGATGTTTAACATGAAAATTATGGCTTTGACAGTAGAAGGTTTTCACCCAGTCATCTTTTCTCCACTTTCCTCTCACTAGAACTAGGAAGTGGGAGATGGCATCTGAATGTTAGGTGTACCAGAGTCTCCAGATAGGGAAAAGGTAAAGCTGATATCCTAGAACCATCTAGATGATGGGAAGTATTCTAGAACCAGCCCCTCCCTGGCCTCAGAGAACAGGGAAGAGAGCAGTTCTATAAATGGCTCTAATGTGGTGCTTGTCACTGTTTTCCTTGTATTCTTGTTCTTGGTGATGTATCTGGGCTTCTTTTGCAAAGCAAAAGTTTGTCTAATAAATCTCTGTATTCCCCCAAGCATATGGGACAGCAGCACTGTAGAATATGCTCATGCCTGTGGAAATGGAAGAAAGGGAGAGAAGGAGGGCAGAAAGAAAAAAATCTCCAGCTAAGAGAGAGTCTGACTAGAGAGATATGGTACCTCTTTGATGCCCAACAAACAAACATTTCCTAGAATTTTGCCAACTTGTCACAGCACTTAGGTTCATTACTAAGAAGTCCACATATTCTGATGCCTTAGGTTTTTCACTACATTTTGACTATGTTTAAGGTAGGGAAAACAGGAGGATGGGAAACTGCATTTTATTTCTACAAATATACATGAAATGGCACTGTGTGCTGGATGTTATAAAGATTCATTCAATCACAAAAAAGTCCAAGAAGTATTGTTGTGCCCTTAATATGTGTTAGGGACTGCTCCCAGTGCAGGGTACACAGCAGTTAACAAAACAAAGTACTGGTCCTTTTGGCTGGGCCATGTGACTAGTCCATGAATGTAGACCAATGCAGTATTTATAGAAGTGAAGTATATTGAAGTGGATAAGATGCAGAAGTGCCTTCTACACCCTGCCTTTTCTCTCTTCTGGATGCCAATGAGACATCAGAGGTTGTGTGTTGAAAATGTCAGAGCCTCTGTCAACCTCGATCCCTGAATGACTTTAGGGACTGAGCCCCATCCACATCCACACCCACCCCCAACAGGAACATCTGCATTAGACCGAAATGTGAATAAGAAACTAACCTTTATTGTATTAGGCTACTGAAATTTGGGGGTTTATTCATTCCAGCAGTTACTATCCCCTTAATTAATAATGTGCCTACCCACTCCCACCCCTAGCCATGTGGACTCCTCTGAGACTTAGATATCATCTCCTTTAAGAAATTCACCCTGACCACTCCACCTCTCCAGCCCCCAGACTCACAAGTGTGCAATGTAACGCTCTTACATTTCATTTACTAGATTGTTTTATAATTATGTGTGTATTTATTGCCTTCACTAGAATTTGAGCTTCTTGAGAGAATGGATTATGTTTTACTCTTTCTTACCTCTCCAGAGCCTAGGGCAAAGACTGACACATAAAAGTGCATAATAGGGGCTTCCCTGGAGGTGCAGTGGTTGAGAGTCCGCCGGCCGATGCAGGGGATGTGGGTTCGTGCCCCGGTCCGGGAAGATCCCACATGCCGCGGAGCGGCTGGGCCCGTGAGCCATGGCCGCTGAGCCTGCGCGTCCAGAGCCTGTGCTCCGCAATGGGAGAGGCCACAACAGTGAGAGGCCCGCGTACTGAAAAAAAAAAATGTGCATAATAAACATTTGTATTGAATATAAAATATATATTATGCCTGAGGAGATGTTTTAGATGACAGATGACTGGAAGGGTTTATTTTAAAGTTTAGAGGTGTATCTCCTACTCTGAAAATTGGGAAATTCTTTTCTAAACTGAAACATGGAAATAACAATTGCTTGAAAATTTCTTGCAAATCTGAGCTATATATAAGCCATGGAGGCCAACATTGAAAGGGTGATAAATAGGGTCCACAGATTCATCCAGTTATACTTACACTGTTATGAAAGATACATATTGCATTGAGAAGCCCTGCATTTCCAATTTCCAATTAACTACTTAAAGAAAATTCCTAGGCTTGCAGGAGGTACCTGATTATAGCATCTTTTTTTTTTTTGGCTGCACTGCATGGCTCACGGGATCTTAGCTGCCTGGCCAGGGATCAAACCTGGGCCCTCGGCAGAGAAAGGGTGAAGTCCTAACCACTGGACCCTCAGGGAATTCCCTGATTATAGCATCTTTGAAGTCAGGAAAACTAATCTTCAAATCCATCTGCTAATCAACTCACCATGGGCAAGTTACATTCCCTCTCTGAGCATTAAGGGTTTTTTTCTCTTGTAAAAATAAATACAGTGCATTAACTATGTAATTGTGAGGATTAATGAGATAGTAAATATGAAAGCTCCCAACACATGGAAGGCACTCAATAAATGTTAAGAATCTTTTCCTTCATTGTACTGTATAAATTGCCTACCCAAAATGTAAATTACTGATAACTACAACATTTACCTGTCTAAATTTCAAGAAAGTCATTAATTTAAAAAGATATTTTTGCAACATATATATTTGTGTCTTTATATTTTTATATGCATATATCATGACATATGCATTTGTAGGGCTGCGATTTGAACCTAAAACAGCAAAAATGTATAAATAAATATGAGCCATCATAGTTTATGACATTGTATCAGTTAGTATTTGCTATAAAATAAACAAAATTTAATGGTTTAAAATAATAAACATTTATTTAGTTTATGATTCTGTGCATCAGCAATTTGGGTTGTGTGGTTCTACTGCTGATCTCAGCTGGGATCACTCATGTATCTAAGGTACAATTCTGGTTAGCTAGGCAGGTTTGCTTCTGGGAAAATGTGGGTAACTGAGACACATGCATTTCATCACCAAGCAGGTTGGCCTGGGCTCACTCACATAGTAGCCCAGGGATCCAAGAACAGCAAACTAGCAAGCCCAATATGCATATACTTTTCTAGTCTTTGCATCAAGTTTGCTAATATCCTGTTAGCCAAAACAAACCACATGGCCAAACAGATTCAGGGATTAGGCAAAGAGATTCCACTGCTTGAAGTGAGGGGGGAAAGTGCTGGTCATTTTTGTAATCTACCACATATAGCCATTAAGATGATGATGAAACCACAGCTACACAGAGGCTTGGATGTTGTGATATCACTGACCAGCCATGAACTGCCCAACAGACCACTTCATCACCCTACTTACACCATGGCAAATGTCTTATTTGGGTCTCCCAGAAGTCTCAGAAGGTGAGTCTTGCACAGTGATTTTTTTTGTGGGAGTACTCTCAAAAGGAGCCCGTAAAAAGAAAAAAAAAGAAAGAAAGAGCCTGTTAAAAAAAAATGAAGGGTGGGAGGGAAGCTTCAAAATGGCAGAGGAGTAAGATGTGGAGATCACCTTCCTCCCCACAAATACATCAAAAATACATCTACATGTGGAACAACTCCTACAGAACACCTACTGAATGTTAGCAGAAGACGTCAGACTGCCCAAAAGGCAAGAAAATCCCCATGTTCCTGAGTAGGGCAAAACAAAAAAGAAAAAACAGAGACAAAAGAACAGGGACAAGACCTGCACCTCTGGGAGGGAGCTGTGAAGGAGGAAAAGTTTCCACGTACTAGGAAGCCCCTTCAGTGGCAGAGATGGGCGGTGGGGGTGGGGGGAATCTTCAGAGCCACACAGGAGAGCACAGCAACAGGGGTGCAGAGGGCAAAGTGGAGAGATTCCCGCACAGAGGATCAGTGCCAACCAGCACTCGCCAGCCTGAGAGGCTTGTCTGCTCACCTGCCAGGGCGGGTGGGGCCTGGGAGTTGAGGCTTGGGCTTTGGAAGTCAGACCACAGGGAGAGGACTGGGGTTGGCAGTGTGAAGACAGCCTGAAGGGGGCTAGTGCACCACAGCTAGCCGGGAAGGAGTCCAGGAAAAAGTCTGGACCTGTAGAAGAGGCAAGGGACCATTGTTTGGGGGTGCACAAGGAGAGGGGATTCCTTTCCCATGTGCCCACAGAAGGCACAGCACTGCCTAAGCAAGGTCCAGAGATGGGCATGAGCTGCAGCTAGCAGCCCAGACCCCAGAGATGGGCATGAAATGCTAACGCTGCTGCTGCCACCAAGAATCCTGTGTGCAAGCACAGATCACTATCCACACACCACCCGCCCCGGGAGCCTGTTCATCCCACCACTACCATGGTCCTGTGATCCAGAGACAACTTCCCTGGGAGAACACACAGCACTCCTAAGGCTGTTGCAATGTCACAGCGGCCTCTGCCACTGCAAGCTTGCCTCATATTCCAATTATGACAACCGTACCCCTCCCTATCCCCGGCCTGAGTGAGCCAAAGCACCCTAATCAGCTGCTGCTTTAACCCTCTCCTGTCTGAGCAGGAACAGATGGCTGAGGGCGATCTACACGCTGAGGTGAGACCAAAACCAAAGGTGAACCCAGGAGTTGTGTGAACTAAGAAGAGAAAGGGAAATTTCTCTTTGCAGCCGCAGGAGTAGCGGATTAAATCCCCACAATCAACGTGATGTAACCTGCATCTATGGAATACCTGAATAGACAATGAAGCATCCGAAAATTGAGGTGGTGGACTTTGGGAGCAACGGTAGACTTGGGCTTTGCTGTCTGTGACTGATTTGTTTCTGATTTTTATGTTTATCTAGTTCAGGTTTTAGCGCTAGTTATCATTAGTGGATTTATTTATTGGTTTGGTTGCTCTCTTATTTTATTTATTTTTATATTTTAATAATGATTTATTTTAATTAATTAATTATTTCTTTCCTTTTTCTCTTTTCTTTAGAGCCATGGGACTGACAGGGTCTTGGTGCTGTGGCCTGGTGTCAGGCCTGACCTCCAAAGTGGGAGAGCCGAGTTCAGGACATTGGAGCACCAGAGACCTCCCAGCCCCATGTAATATCAGTCAGCAAGAGCTCTCCCAGAGATCTCTGTCTTAATGCTAAGACCCAACTCCACTCAACATCCAGCAAGCTCCAGTGCTGGACACCCCATCCCAAACAACTAGCAAGACAGGAGCACAACCCTACCCATTAGCAGAGAGGCTGCCTAAAATCATAATAAGGTCAGACACACCCCCAAAACATCACCAGACATGGTCCTTCCACCAGAAAGACAAGATCCAACCTCATCCACCAGAACACAGGCACCAGTCCCCTCCACAAGGAAGCCTACAAAACCCACTGAACCAACCTTACCCATTTGGGGCAGACACCAAAAACAATGGGAAATATGAACCTGCAGCCTGTGAAACACAGTAATTTAACAAAATAAGACAGAGAAATATGCAGCAGATGAAGGAGCAACGTAAAAACCCACTAAACCAAACAAATGAAGAGGAAATAGGCAGTCTACCTGAAAAAGAATTCAGAGTAATGATAGTAAGGATGATCCAAAATCTTGGAAATAGAATAGAGAAAATACAAGAAATGTTTAACAAGGACCTAGAAGAACTAAAGAGCAAACAAACAATGATGAACAACACAATAAATGAAATTAAAAATTCTCTAGAAGCAGTCAATAGCAGAAAAACTGAGGCAGAAGAACAGATAAGTGACCTGGATGATAAAATAGTGGAAATAACTACCTCAGAGCAGGATAAAGGAAAAAGAATGAAAAGAATTGAGGACAGTCTCAGAGACTTCTGGGACAACATTAAACGCACCAATATTTGAATTATAGAGGCCTCAGAAGAAGAGAAAAAGAAAGGGACTGAGAAAATACTTGAAGAGATTATAGTTGAAAACTTCCTTAATATAGGAAAGGAAATAGTCAATCAAACCAGGAAGTGCAGAGAGTTCCATACTGGATAAATCCAAGGAGAAACATGCCAAGATACATATTAATCAAACTATAAAAAATTAAATACAAAGAAAAAATATTAAAAGCAGCAAGAGAAAAGCAACGAATAACATACAAAGGAATCCCCATAAGGTTAACAGCTGATCTTTCAGCAGAAACTCTGCAAGCCAGAAGGGAGTGGCAGGACATATTTAAAGTGATGAAAGAGAAAAAGCTACAGCCAAGATTACTCTATTCAGCAAGGATCTCACTCAGATTCTATGGAGAAATTAAAACCTTTACAGACAAGCAAAAGTTAAGAGAATTCACCACCAAATCAGCTTTACAAAAAATGCTAAAGGACTAATCTAGGCAGGAAACACAAGAGAAGGAAAAGACTTACAAAAACAAACCCAAAACAATTAATAACATGGTAATGGGAACATACATATTGATAATTACCTTAAAGGTAAATGCTCCAAACAAAAGACACAGACTGGCTGAATGGATACAAAAAGAATACCCATATACCTGTTGTCTACAAGAGGCCAAGTTCAGACCCAGGGGCACATACAGACTGAAAGTAAAGGAATGGAAGAAGATATTCCATGCAAATGGAAATCAAAAGAAAGCTGGAATAGCAATACTCACATCAGAGAAATAGACTTTAAAGACTATCACAAGAGACAAAGAAGGACAATACCTAATGATCAAGGGATTAATCCAAGAAGAAGATATTACAATTGTCAATATATATGCATCCAACATAGGAGCAACTCAATACATAAGGCAAATGCTAACAGCCATAAAATGGGAAATCGACAGTAACACAATAATAGTAGGGGATTTTAACACCTCACTTTCACCAATGGACAGGTCATCCAAAATAAAAATAAATAAGGAAAAACAAGGTTTAAATGATACATTAGACAAGATGGACTTAATTGATAGGACATTCCATCCAAAAACAACAAAATACACTTGCTTCTCAAGTACTCATGGAAAATTCTCCTGGATAGATCATATCTTGGGTCAGAAATCAAGCCTTGGTAAATTTAAGAAAATTCAAATCATATCAAGTATCTTATCAGTATCAGATCTGATACTTGATATCAGATCAAATCATATCAAGTATCTTATCAGACCACAACGTTATGAGACTAGATATCAATTACTGGAAAAAATTGTAAAAAACACAAACATATGGAGGCTAAAAAATGCACTACTAAATAACTAAGATAACACTGAAGAAATCAAAGAGGAAATAAAAAAATACCTAAAAACAAATGACAATGAAAACATGATGACCCAAAACCTATGGGATGCAGCAAAAGCAGTTCTAAGAGTGAAGTTTATAACAATACAATCCTACCTCAAGAAACATCTCAAATAAACAACCTAACCTTACACCTAAAGCAATTACAGAAAGAAAAACAAAAGAACCCCTAAAGTTAACAGAAGGAAAGAAATCATAAAGATCAGATCAGAAATAATGAAAAAGAAATGAAGGAAACAATAGCAAAGATCAATAAAACTAAAAGCTGTTTCTTTGAGAAGATAATCAAAATTGATAAACCATTAGCCAGACTCATCAAGAAAAAAAGGCAGAAGACTCAAATCAATAGAATTAGAAATGAAACAGAAGTAACAACTGACACTGCAGAAATACAAAGGATCATGAGAGATAACTACACACAACTATATGCCAGTAAAATGGACAACCACATAGAAATGGACAAATTCTTAGAAAAACACAACCTTCCAAGACTGAACCAGGAATAAATAGAAAATATAAACAGACCTATCACAAGCACTGAAATTGAGACTGTGATTAAAAATCTTCAAACAAACAAAAGCCCAGGACCAAATGGACTGGCAGGAGAATTCTATCAAACATTTAGAGAAGAGGTAACACTTATTCTTCTCAAACTCTTCCAAATATAGCAGAGGGAGGAACACTCCCAAACTCATTCTACAAGACCACCATCACCCTAATACCAAAACCAGAAAAAGATTTCAGAAAAAAATAAACAAAACTACAGACCAGTATCACTGATGAACATGGATTCAAAAATGCTCAACAAAATAGTAGCAAACAGAATCCAACAGCACATTAAAAGGATCATACACCATGATCAAATTGGGTTTATGCCAGGAATGCAAAGATTCTTCAATATATGCAAACTAATCAATGTGATACACCATATTAACAAATTGAGGAGAAAAACCATATGATAATCTCAATAGATGTAGAAAAAACTTTTGACAAAATTCATATATTCATTTATGATAAAAACTCTCCAGAAAGTAGACACAGAGGGAACCTACCTCAACCTAATAAGGGTCATATATGACAAACCCACAGTGAACATCGTTCTCAATGGGGAAATATTGAAACAGTTTCCTCTAAGATCAGGAACAAGACAAGGTTGCCCAATCTCACCACTATTATTCAACATAGTTTTGAAACTTTAAGCCACAGCAATCAGAGAAGAAAATGAAATAAAAGGAATTCAAATTGGAAAAGAAGAACAAAAACTGTCTCTGTTTGCAGATGACATGATACTATGCATAGAGAATGCTAAAGATGTTACCAGAAAACTACTAGAGCTAATTAATGAATTGGGTAAACTAGCAGGATACAAAATTAATGCACCAAAATCTCTTGCATTCCTATACACTAATGATGAAAAATCCAAAAGAGAAATTAAGGAAACACTCTCATTTACCATTGCAACAAAAAAATAAAACACCTAGGAATAAACCTACCTAAGGAGACAAAAGACCTGTATGCAGAAAATTATAAGACGGTGATGAAAAAAATTAAAGGTGATACAAACAGATGGAGAGATATACTATGTTCTTGGATTGGAAGAATCAACATTGTGAAAATGACTATACTATGCAAAGCAATCTACAGATTCAATGCAATCCCTATCAAACTACCACTGGCATTTTTCACAGAACTAGAAAAAAAATTTCACAATTTGTATGGAATCACAAAAGATCCCAAATAGCCAAAGCAATCTTGAGAAAGAAAAACAGAGCTGGAGGACTCAGGCTCCCAGACTTCAGAGCTACAGTAATCAAGACAGTATGGTACTGGCACAAAAACAGAAATATAGATCAATGCGACAGGATAGAAAGCACAGAGATAAACCCACGCACATATGTTCACCTTATCTTTGATAAAGGAAGCAAGAATATACAATGGAGAAAAGACAGCCTCTTCAATAAGTGGTGTTGGGAAAACTGGACAGCTACATGTAAAAGAATGAAATTAGAACACTCCCTAACACCATACACAAAAATAAACTCAAAATGCATTAAAGACCTAAATGTAAGGCCAGAAACTATCAAACTCTCAGAGGAAAAGATAGACAGAACACTCTATGACATAAATCACAGCAAGATCCTTTTTGACTCACCTCCTAGAGAAATGGGAATAAAAAAGAAAGAAACAAATGAGATCTAATTAAACTTAAGACCTTTTGCACAGCAAAGGAAACCATACACAAGATGAAAAGACAACTCTCAGAATGGGAGAAAATATTTGCAAGTGAAGCAACTTACAAAGGATTAATCTTCAAAATATACAAGCAGCTCATGCAGCTCAATATCAAAAAAACAAACAACCCATCCAAAAATGGGTGGATGACCTAAAAAGACATTTCTCCAAAGAAGATATACAGATTGCCAACAAATACATGAAAGGATGCTCAACATCACCAATCATTAGAGAAATGCAAATCAAAACTACAATGAGGTATCACCTCACACCAGTCAGAATGGCCATCACTAAAAAATCTACAAACAATGCCAGAGAGGGTGTGGAGAAAACAGAACCCTCCTGCACTGTTGGTGGGAATGTAAACTGATACAACCACTATGGAGAACAATATGGAGGTTCCTTAAAAAACTAAAAGTAGAACTACCATATGACCCAGCAATCCCACTGCTGGGCATATACCCTGAGAAAACCATAACTCAAATAGAGTCATGTACCAAAATGTTCATGGCAGCACCATTTACAATAGCCAGGACTTGGAAGCAACCTAAGTGTCCATCAACAGATGAATTGGTAAAGAAGATGTGGCACATATAAACCATGGAATATTATTCAGCCATTAAAAGAAATGAAATTGAGTTATTTGTAGTGATGTGGATGGACATAGAGTCTGTCATACAGAGTGAAGTAATTCAGAAAGAAAAAACAAATACTGTATGCTAACACATATATATGGAATCTAAAAAAAAAAAAAATGAGAAATGGTTCTCAAAAACCTAGGGGCAGGACAGGAATAAAGACACAGACGTAGAGCATGGACTTGAGGACACCAGGAGGGGGAAGGGTAAGCTGCAACGAAGTGAGAGAGTAGCATTGACATATGTACACGACCAAATGTAAAATAGATAACTAGTGGGAAGCAGCTGCATAGCACAGGGAGATAAGCTCAGTGCTTTGTGACCACCTAGAGGGGTGGGATAGGGAGGGTTGGAGGGAGACACAAGTGGGCAGGGATATTGGGATATACGTATACATATAGCTTATTCACTTTGTTATACACCATAAAATAACACAACATTGTAAAGCAATTATACTCCAATAAGGACATTTAAAACAAAGAGACACTGGAGTGGGCACAGGAAGAAGCTAAGAAAAGACAGCTTCATCTGGTCCCTCAGGGAGCTCAGGAGCATGAATGGCAGCAGTGGTGTCCTGACTTGAAGCAGCAGTGCCAATCTTCTGTTCCCCAACATCACTGTCTCAGTCAGTGACTGCAGGCTTTCCCTAGGTGGGGTGGGCATAAGCTTTTAGGTATCTCCAGGTAAGGCTGCCATCTCCAGGCTTGGCACCTCTCCCATGTTGAAGAAAATGCTCTGGAGAAATAACAAATGTGACACGATAGCATCTCAGTCCTTGTTATGGACTAAATGTTTGTGTCCCTCCCAAATTTATCTGTTGAATCCTTACCTCCAACGTGATGGTATGAGGAGGTGGGACCTTTGGTAAGTGATTAGGATTAGATGAAGTGATGGGGGCTCCACTCTCATCAATGGGATTAGTGCCCTTACAAGTATCTCCAAAGAGCTTGCTTCTCCTCTCTGCTGTCCTCCCTGTGAGGTCACAGAGAGAAGCTGGCAGTCTGCAGCCTGGAAGAGTGCTCTCTCCAGAACCAGACCATGTTAGCACCCTGATCTCAGACTTCCAGCCTCCAGAGCTGTAAGAAGTAAATTTCTGTTGTTTATAAGCCACCCAGTCTGTGGTACTTTGTTAAAGGAGCCCCAGCTGAGGGTCTTGGAAGTTAAAAATGTATCCATGCCTTAGCCTTAGGTTTAGGTTTCTCCTCACTTGGATAGCTTCATCCAAAGACCCAGCTCTAGAAATCTTCAACTCTGATCCTTCACTGAGAAATGGTCCCTTTATAGAACTGCATTTGTCACTCATGCCTCCTTAGGTAAGTTTATTCCTAAACACTTATTCCTAAGTGTTTTATTTTTTTTGATGTGATGGTAAATGGGATTGTTTCCTTAATCTCTCTTTCTGGTCTTTCATTGTTAGTGTATAAGCATGCAAGGGATTTTTGTGTATTAATTTTGTATCCTGCAACTTTACCAAATTCACTGATGAGTTCTACTAGTTTTCTGGTAGCATGTTTAGGATTTTCTATGTATAGTATCATGTCATTTGCAAACGTGACAGTTTTACTTCTTTTCCAATTTGTATTCCTTTTATTTCTTTTTCTTCTCTGACTGCCATGGCTAGGACTTCCAAAACTATGTTTAACAAAAGTGGAGAGAGTGGACATCCTTGTTTTGTCTTGATCTTAGAGGAAATCCTTTCAGGTTTTCACCATTGAGTATGATGTTAGTTGTAGTTTTGTCATATATGGCCTTTATTATGTTGAGGTAGGTACCCTCTAAGTCTACTTTTGGAGAGTTTTTATCATAAATGGTGTTGAACTTTGTCAAAAGCTTTTCCTGCATCTATTGAGATCATATGGTTTTTATTCTTCAGTTTGTTAATGTGGTATATCACGTTTATTGATTTGCACATATTGAAGAATCCTTGCATCCCTGGGATAAATCCCACTTGGTCAAGGTGTATGATCCTTTTAATGCGTTGTTGATTTGGTTTGTGAGTATTTTGTTGAGGATTTTTGTGTCTATGTTCATCAGTGATATTGGCCTGTACTTTTCTTTTTTTGTGATATCTTTTTCTGGTTTTGGTATCAGGGTGATGGAGGCCTCATAGAATGAGCTTGGGAGTGTTCTTTCCTCTGAAATTTTTTGGAAGAGTTTGAGAAGGATAGGTGTTAACTCTTCTCTAAATTTTTGATAGAATTCACCTGTGAAGCCATCTGGTCCTGGACTTTTGTTTGTTGAAAGATTTTTAATCACAGTTTGAATTTCAGTACTTGTGATTGGTCAGTTCACATTTTGTATTTCTTCCTGGTTCAGCCTTGGAAGGTTTTATCTTTCTACGAATTTGTCCATTTCTTCTAGGTCATCCAATTTACTGGCTTATAGTTGCTTGTAGTAATCTCTTATGGTCCTTTGTATTTCTCCTTTTTCATTTCTAATTTTATTGATTTGAGTCCTCTCCCTTTTTTTCTTGATGAGTCTGGCTAAAGGTTTAACAGTTTTGTTTTTCTCAAAGAATCAGAATTTAGTTTCATTGATCTTTGCTATTTTTTTGTCTCTATTTCATTTATTCTGCTCTGATGTTTATGATTTCTTTCCTTCCACTAACTTTGGGTTTTGTTTGTTTTTCTTTCTCTAATTGCTTTAGGTATAAGAATAGGTTGTTTATTTGAGATTTTTCTTGTTTCTTGATTTTAAGATTTTATTGCTATAAACTTCCCTCTCAGAACTGCTTTTGCTGTGTCCCATACGTTTTGGACTGTTGTGTTTTCATTGTCATTTATCTCTAGGAATTTTCTGATTTCCTCTTTGATTTCTTCAGTGATCCTTGATAATTTAATAATGCATTGTTTAGCCTCCATGTGTTTGTGTTTTTACAGGGTTTTTTCCCCCTGTAATTGATTTCTAATCTCATAGTGTTGTGGTTGGAAAAGATGCTTTTATGATACTAAATTTACCAAGGCTGGATTTTTGACACAAGATGTGATCTGTTCTGGAGAATGTTCTGTCTGCACTTGAGAAGAAAATGTATTCTGCTGCTTTGGGGTCGTATTTCCTATAAATTAAGTCTTAATTAATAATTTAAGTCTTAACTAATAAATTAAGTCTATTGGTCTAATGTGCTATTTAAGGCTTGTGTTTCCTTATTAATTTTCTGTCTGGATGATCTCTCCATTGGTAAAAGTGCAGTGTTAAAATCCCCCACTACTCTTGTGTTACTGTCAATTTCCCATTTTATGGCTGTTAGCACTTTCCTTATATTTGAGGTGCTCCTATGTTGGATGCATATATATTTACAATTGCTATGTCTTCTTCTTGGACTCATCCCTTGATCATTATGTAGTGTCCTTCCTTGTCTCTTGTAACAGTCTTTATTTTAGAGTCTATTTGTCTGATATGAGAATTGCTACTCCAGTTTTCTTTTGATTTCCATTTGCATGGAATATATTTTTCCATTCTCTCACTTTCAGTTTGTTTGTGTCCCTAGGTCTGAAGTGGGTCTCTTGTAGACAGTGTATATATGCGTTTTGTTTTTGTATCCATTCATCCAGTCTGTGTCTTTTGGTTGGAACATTTAATCCATTTACATTTAAGGTAATTATCAATATGTATATTCCTATTGCCATTTTCTTAATTGTTTTGGGTTTGTTTTTGTAAGTCTTTTTCTTCTCTTGTGTTTCCCACCTAGAAAAATTCCTTTAGCATTTGTTGTAAAGCTGGTTTGGTGGTGCTGAATTCTCTTAACTTTTGCTTGTCTGTAAAGGTTTTAATTTCTCCATTGAATCTGAATGAGATCCTTGCTGGGTAGAGTAATCTTTGTTGTAGGTTTTTCCCTTTCATCACTTTAAATATATCCTGCCACTCCCTTCTGGCCTGCAGAGTTTCTGTTGAAAAACCAGCTGATAACCTTATGGGGATTCCCCTGTATGTTATTTGTTGCTTTTCTCTTGCTGCTTTTAATATTTTTCTTTGTCTTTAATTTTTGTTAGTTGGATTAATATGTGTTTCAGCATATTTCTCCTTGTGTTTATCCAGTATGGGACTCTCTGTGCTTCCTGGGCTTGGGTGACTATTTCCTTTCCCATGTTCTGGAAATTTTCAACTATAGTCTCTGCAAATATTTTCTCAGTCCCTTTCTCTGTCTCTTCTTCTTCTGAGACCCCTATAATTCGAATGTTGGTGTATTTAACATTGTCCCAGAAGTCTCTGAAACTGTCCTCATTTCTTTCCATTCTCTTCTCTATTTGGCTCCACGGCAGTTATTTCCACCATTCTATCTTCCAGCTCACTTATTCGTTCTTCTGCCTCAGTTATTCTGCTATTGATTCCTTCTAGTGTATTTTTCACTCAGTTATTGTGTTGTTCATCACTGTTTATTTGTTCTTTAGTTCTTCTAGGTCCTTGTTAAATATTTCTTGTATCTTCTCAATCGGTGCCTCCATTCTATTTCCAAGATCTTGGATCATATCTGAATTCTTTTTCAGGTAGATTGCCTATTTCCTCTTCATGTATTTGGTTTTGTGAGTTTTTATCTTCCTCTTTCATCTGCAACATATATTTCTGTCATCTCATTTTGTCTAACTTACTGTGTTTATGGTCTCCTTTCCACAGGGTGCAGGGTCGTAGTTCCTCTTGCTTCTGGTGTCTTCCCCTGTTGGTCCAAACACTTGTGTAGGCTTCCTGGTGGGAGGGACTGGTGCTTGTGCTCTGGTGGGTGGAGCTGAGTCTTGTCCCTCTGATGGGCAGGGCTGTGCCAGGTGGTGTGTTTTGGGGTGTCTGTGAGCTTAATACAACTTTAGGCAGCCTTTCTGTTGATGGTTGGGGATGTGTTCCTGTCTTGCTGGTTGCTTGGCCTGAGGCGTCCAGCACAGAAACTTGCAGGCAGTTGGGTGGAGCTGGGTCTTGGTGCTGGGATGGGAACCTCCAGGTGAGATCACACTGATTAATATTCCTTCAGACCAGGAATTCTCTGGTGGTCCAGCATCCTGAATTCAGTGCTTCCCCCTGCTGTGGGCACAGGCCTGACCCCTGGCTGGGGGACCAAGACCCTGCAAGCCATGTGGTGCAGCCAAAAAAAACACAAAAGGCAAGGAAACAAACAGTGAAACAAAACCGAAGAAAAATAACAAAAATAAAAACAAAAGAAAATGAAAAGAAACAGACAAACGAAACCCAAGACAAGTAATAAAAACAAAACCAAACAAACCAAAAAGAAACAAATGAAAAAGGAAAAGAAAATAAACAGTCAAACAAAACCCAAGGCAAATAACAAAACTAACAAGCAACAATGAAAAAGAAAAGAAAACAAACAAAACCCAAGACAAGTAATAAAAACAAAAACAAACAAAAAACTAACTAAAGAAACAAACACTATGAGAAGAAACAAGAAACCAACCAAAGAAAGGAACCCCAAAACAAACAAGAAAAGAACAAACAAATAAAAAAACAAAACAAAAACAGAAAGCAAAGTAAAAAAAACAAAGAAAACAAAAAACAAACACACAAAAACGACCAAAAAAAAGATAAAATCAGAAAAAAATTTAAAAAACAAAAATCAAAAAACCAAAAGTAAACAAAAACAAACAAAAATAAATGGACCCTCAAAAAAGTAAAATAAAAGTAGAAAAATAAAAAATGTATTTAAAAATTTCAAAAAATAAGTTAAAAGTTTTGAAAATTTGAAAAATAAAAAAATAAAAAAAAAAAAGACCACAAAACAAAACAAAACAAAATTTTCCTGGGGTCTTTGTTATCAGTGTGCTTGCAGCTACCATGAGCCACAGCCAACCCCCACTTCCCCAGGAGGCCCTCCAAGACCTCTGGGTAGGTCTCTTGTACCCACTGTGGGCACTGTGGGGGCAGCTCAGACTCTGACCTGGCCCAGTTCCCACATGTTCTTGCCCCCAAATTCCACAGCTGGTAAAGCTAGACTGGTCTCAATTGTGAGAGCACTTTTTGTCCATTCAGATATTCCACAGATGCAGGGTTTACCAAACCAATCATAGGAGTTTGATCTGTGGCTTGTGCAGCTCCACAGAGAGATTTCAGTTACTCTTCCTTAGTCCTATAGTCCCTGGGGCTCAACTTTGGTTTTGGCTCCACCTCTGTGTGTGGGCCACCCTCAGGCATCTGTTCCTTACCCAGGCAAAAGGGGGAGATGGCAAGATTTCTCACTCAGGCAGGAGAGGGATAAGGTGGCCATGACTGGGGCTCACATGCTCATTCTGATGGGATCCCCCTCTAGAGCCTGTGGAGGCAGGGGCTGGCAGGAAGCTGTGACAGATTAAGGCATGCTCACTCTGGTGGGAGTTCCTCCCACTGCCTTCGGAGGCAGGGACTGGAATGTATGGAGAGAGTCCGTTATGGTGGCCTTGCCCTTTGCATGCCACTCAATGATGGTGTCTCATTTCCAAGGCAGAACCCACTTAGTCCAGGAGCATTCCTGACAGCGGAGCTCCTCAATCCCATCCACTCAGGTCATCTCTGCACAGCCAACAGCAGTCCTCTCCCCAGGTCTGCTCTCCTAACCCCATACTTTAACACCCAGCCCCCACCAGCATTGGCGGACACCCATCTTAGGCTGGGGTGCCCAGAGCTGACTCCCAAGGAGGATTTGGCAGGTGTGGCATGTGGGTCCCTGGAGTCTGTGGAGGTTGGGGAGTCCTTGGCTTGAGGGGTGGGTGAGCCTGCTGAGATGGGCACCTCTCCCAGTGCCCGTGGAGGCAGGGGCCAGCAGCTGGAGAAGGGGGGTGCAATGGCAGCCCCACTCCTTGCACACTACTCAACAATGGTGCCTTGCTTCTATGGTGGCCCAGGCTTCTTCCACAAACTTTCCTGGTCATGGAATTCCTTACTCCTGTCCCTTCAGGCTGTCTCTTCACAGCCAACAGCTGCCCACTTCCTGGGCTCAGTCTCCAAACCCCACTTTCCAGCACCCAGACCCCCTCCACACCAGGAGACACACAACTCAGGCTGGGGTGCTCAGGGCTGCAGCATGGACCATGCATGCAGATCTTACTCTGTCCTGCCTTCCACTGACCAGTTGCTGCATTCCTCTTTGATACCATGAAGTTCCCTCTCTGTCCTAGCTGAGTTCCCTGCTGTGAGGGGGCTTCTCTGAGTGTGGGAAACTCTCCTCTCTTTCAGCTCCCTGCCAGGGGTGCTTTTTCCTTCCTATTTTCCCTTTTCTTTTGTTCTTTCTTTAGTCTTACCCAGTTGCATGGAGATTTTTCTTGTACTTTTAGGTTTAAGGTCCTCCACTAGTGTTCTGCAGGTGCTCTGTGTGATTTGTTCCATTTATAGATGTATTCTTGATCTACTTGTGAGGAGAAGTGAACTCCACGTCCTCCTATTCTGCCATCTTGACTCCAGAAATAAATTTTAATACATGTACCTGGAGGTCCCATAGAAATAGGACCTCAGAAGTGGCCAAAGCAAGCAGCTTTTATACTTTTTAGACAAAGAAACAATAAATTTGTGAGGAATTGATAGGACAAAGAAACTTAGGTTTTGGGTGCTCAGTTAGTGAAGAATCTAAGCAGAGTTTGGACTTGGGGTAGTAATTTAAAGAAGTAACAAGTTTTGTTTATACAGTCTTCTGAGCCTGAACTTCATATCTTTAGTGATAAGCATGCCCTTCTACCTCCAGATGCAAGGAATGCATCTTTCACTTGGGATATTTATTTCATGCTTTACAGGGAAACAGAAAGGAGACTCAGAGTGTCCCCATTGCATTGGCCATTTAAGTAAGTTTAATTCAGAATACTCAATATGCTATTGAGTCTCATTTTGGTGTGGCCTACTCTGAGCCCCAACAATATATTATGGTATTTGGTGTTGTTTTGTTTTTGTTTTAAACCAATCTGAAAGTTTTTCTCTTTAATAAGAGAATTTAGTCCATTTACATTGTCAGACATATTGATATGTTTAACTCATGTCAAATTTCTTTCTTTCTTTCTTTCTTTCCTTCCTTCTTTCAAATCCATTCTCTTCTTGCTTTTTCCTATTCTGCTGTATGGACTGTGTTTGGAAAATTACTTTTCTCTCAAGTGTTCTATAGTTTTCTCTAATTCTTGCATCAGGGAGTAAAAGACTAACTTTTGATTTCTCCCAACCATCCTTTCATTTATAATTATTAATTAGTAAATTTTACTTTCCCTATGTCCTCTCCTAACCACCTTTTGGTTTCCAAAAAATACATTTTTCATCTCCATGTAAACTTTCTGTCCTAAAATTATGTTCATTTCACAAATACTTATTATAAAATCATATGTATACAATGGACTAACGATTTTGCTAGAAGTTAGAATTTCCTTCTTAATCAGGCAGAAAATCCATTTCTGAAGAAGGCAATAGAAGTAATTATTTTTGAGTGATCCATTTTATGTGTACTGCAGTATATTTTCATACATCCTACAATATTTCAGTTAACTCATCTCATAGTGAACTTTTTTTTTAACAGAGATTTCTCCTTTCTTTCTTTCTTTCTTTCTTTCTTTCTTTCTTTCTTTCTTTCTTTCTTTCTTTCTTTCTTTCTTTCTTTCTTTCTTTCTTTCTTTCTTTCTTTCTTTCTTTCTTTCTTTTGGCTGTGTTGGGTCTTTGTTGCTGTGTGTGGGCTTTCTCTAGTTGCAGTGAGTGAGGGCTACTCTTTGTTGTGGTGTGCTGGCTTCTCATTGCAGTGGCTTCTCTTGTTGCAGAGCATGGGCTCTAGGCATGCGGGCTTCAGTAGTTGCAGCACACAGGCTCAGTAGTTGTGGCACATGGGCTCTAGTGCACACGGGTTTCAGTAACTGTGGTACGTGGTCTCAGTATTTGTGGCTCACGGGCTCTAGATTGCAGGCTCAGTAGTTGTGGTACATGGGCTTAGTTGCTCTGTAGCATGTTGGATCTTCCCAGACCAGGGCTCAAACCCATGTCCCCTGCATTGGCAGGTGGATTCTTAACCACTGTGTTACCAGGGAAGTCCTCTCATGGTGAACTTTTGAGGCAAGCAAGAAATAGGTTGAATACCTTTGATCTCAGTCCACACATTTTAAAGAAATGTTTATAGTTATAAACCACTGTCATGATCTAACAGTCTGGGGCATGGAGACGGAACATAAATCATAGATTTTCACTTAATGAATATTCATCTATGCCACTAATACTGTCAGTTCACTAGAGAGAAGTCTCCAGCCACTTTTCTCCTCAGTCTCACAAGAGTAAAGAGCAAACCTTAGCTGAACTCTAATTCTCTACTTTCTAGACTGAAACAAGAATGAACACAGGGACCTATGAGTTTACTAGTGAAACACAAATCCTATTGGTGGGAAAAAGCAGGTGGGAGTTTTAGCTCCAGGGCCTATTTTTGCTTCAGTTCTTGAAACTTATAGCTTGTCAGAAGAGCTCTTCTAGGGTTTTGTATTCACTTCCTCTAATGTGTGGATAATATTCATGTCTAGTTTTTAGTTATTTAAAAATATATTTGTATATTTTACTGTTCATTTAAATAGGAATTTGGGAGCAAGAATAAAAATGCCTTCTTCTCATGCCACCATCTTGCTCAAAAGCATTTTCTTTGTATTTACTTAGTAGCAAGCATGCTAGGAAAAGTCTGAGAAACAGTTCTGGTAGCCAGCTTACTAGATGGTCAGCTTATTTATTTATTTATTTATTCATATATTTTTTAAATAAAACTTTATTGGAGTACAATTGCTTCACAACACTGTGTTAGTTTCTGTTGCACAACAAAGTGAATCTGCCATATGCATACACATGTCCCCATGTCCCCTACCTCTTGAGCTTCCCTCCCATGACCCTCTAGGTCATCACAAAGCACTGAGCCGATCTACCTGTGCTATGCTGCTGCTTCCTACCAGCGAATTATTTTACATTTGATAGTATATATATGTCAATGCTACTCTCACTTCGCCCAGCTTTGCCCTCCCACCCCATGTCCTCAAGTCCATTTTCTATGTATACCTCTTTATTCCTGCCCTGCAACTAGGTTCATCAGTACCATTTATTTTTTTAGATTCCATATATATGTGTTAGCATATGGTATTTGTTTTTCTCTTTCTGACTTACTTCACTCTGTATGACAGACTCTAGGTCCATCCACCTCACTACAAATAACTCAATTTCGTTCCTTTTCATGGCTGAGTAATATTCCATTGTATATATGTGCCACATCTTCTTTATCTATTCATCTGTCAATAGACATTTAGGTTGGTTCCCTGTCCTGGCTATTGTAAATAGAGCTGCAATGAACATTGTACATGTCTCTTTTTGAATTATGCTTTTCTCAGGGTATATGCCCAGTAGTGGGAGTGCTGGGTCATATGGTAGTTCTATTTTTAGTTTTTTAAGGAACCTCCATACAGTTTTCCATAGTGGTTTTATCAATTTATGTTCCCACCAAAAGTGCAGGAGGGTTCCCTTTTCACCACACCCTTTCCAGCATTTATTGTTTCTAGATTTTTTGATAATGGCCATTCTGACTGGCATGAGGTGATATCTCATTGCAGTACTGATTTGTATTTCTCTAATAATTAGTGATGTTGAGCATCTTTTCATGTGCCTCTTGGTCATCTGTATGTCTTCTTGGTGAAACATCTATTTAGGTCTTCTGCCCACTTTTTAACTGGATTGTTTGTTTTTTGATATTAAGCTCCATGAGCTGTTTGTATTATTTTGGAGATTAATCCTTTGTCTGTTGTTTCATTTTCAAAATTTTTTTTCCCATTCTGAGGGTTGCCTTTTTGTCTTGTTTATGGTTTCCTTAGCTGTGCAAAAGCTTTTAAGTTTAATTAAGTCCCATTTGTTTATTTTTGTTTTTATTTCCGTTACTTTAGGGGGTGGGTCAAAAAAGATCTTGCTGTGGTTTATGTCAAAGAGTGTTTTTCCTAAGTTTTTCTTTAAGAGTTTTATAGTATCTGGTCTTACAATTAAGTCTTTAATTCATTTTGAGTTTATTTTTGTGTATGGTGTTAGGTAGTGTTCTAATTTCATTCTTTTACATGTGGCTGTCCAGTCTTGCCAGCACCACTTATTGAAGAGGCTGTTTTTTCTCCATTTGTATGTTCTTGCCTCTTTTGTCATAAATTAGGTGCCCAAATGTGCGTGGGTTTATCTCTGAGCATTCTATCCTGTACCACCGATCTATATTTCTGTTTTTGTGCCAGTAACATACTGTCTTGATTACTGGAGATTTGTGGTACAGTTTGAAGTCTGGGAGCTTTATTTCTGCAACTACATTTTTCTTTCTCAAAGTTGCATTGGCTATTTAGGGTATTTTGTGTTTCCATATGAATTGTAAAATTTTTTGTTCTAATTCTGTGAAGAATGCCATTGGTAGTTTGACAGGGATTGCACTGAATCTGCAGATTGCTTTAGGTAGTATAGTCATTTTCACAATATTGATTCTTCCAATCCAAGAACATGGTATATTTCATCTGTTTATGTCATCTTTGATTTCTTTCATCAGTATTTTATAGTTTTCTGAGTACAAGTATTTTGCCTCCTTAGGCAGGTTTATTCCTAGGTATTTTATTCTTTTTGTTGCAGTGATAAATAGGAGTGTTTCCTTAATTTCTCTTTCTGATTTTTCATTGTTGGTGTATAGGAATGCCAGAGATTTCTGTGCATTAATTTTGTATCCTGCAACCTTACCAAATTCATTGATTAGTTCTAGTATTTTTCTGGTGGCATCTTTAGGATTTTCTGTGTATAGTATCATGTCATTGGCAAACAGTGACAGTTTTAATTCTTTTCCAGTTTGTATTATTTTATTTCCTTTTCTTCTCTGATTATTGTGGCTAGGGTTTCCAAAACTATGTTGAATAAGAGTGGTGAGAGTGGACATCCTTGTCTTGTTCCTTATCTTAGGGTAAATGCTTCCATTTTTTCACCATTGAGTATGATGCTTGCTGTGGGTTTGTCATATATGGCCTTTATTATGTTGAGGTAGGTTCCATCTATGCCCACTTTCTGTAGAGTTTTTATCATAAATGATGTTGAATTTTGTCAAAAGCTTTTTCTGCATCTATTGAGATGATCATATGGTTTTTATTCCTTAACTTGTTCATGTGGTGTATCATATTGATTGATTTGTGTATATTGAAGAATCTTTGCATCCCTGGGATAAATCCCACTTGATCATGGTGTATGATCCTCTTAATGTGCTGTTGGATTCTGTTTACTAGTATTTTGTTCAGGATTTTTGCATCTATGTTCATCTGTGATATTGGTCTATAATTTTCTTTTCTTGTGATATATTTTTCTGGTTTTGGTATCAGGATGATGGTGGCTTTGTAGAATGAATTTGGGAGTTTTTCTCTCTCTGCGATTTTTGGGAAGACTTTGAGAAGGATGGGTGTTAGTTCTTCTCTAAATGTCTGTTAGAATTCACCTGTGAAGCCATCTGGTCCTGGACTTTTGTTTATTGGAAGATTTTAAATTATGGTTTCAATTTCATTACTTGTGATAGATCTGTTTATATTTTCTAATTCTTCCTAGTTCAGTTTTGGAAAATGGTACCTTTCCAAGAATTTGTCCATTTCTTTGTGGTTGTCCATTTTATTGGCATATCATTTGTAGGAGTCTCTTACAATCCTTTGTATTTCCTCACTGTCTGTTGTGATTTCCTCTTTTTCATTTCTAATTTTATTGATTTGAGTCTTCTCCCTTTTTTTTCGTGGTGAGTCTGTCTAAGGGTTTATCAGTTTTGTCTATCTTCTCAAAGAACCAGGTTTTAGCTTTATTGATCTTTGCTGTTGTTTTCTTCATTTCTATTTCATTTATTTCTTCTCTCATCTTTATGGTTTCTTTCCTTCTACTGACTTTGGATTTTCTTTGTCCTTCTTTCTCTAGTTGTTTTGAGTGTAGGGTTAGATTGTTTATTTGAGATTTTTCTTGTTTCTTGAGGTGAGATTGTATAGCTATAAACTTCCCTCTTAGAACTGTTTTTGCTGCATCTCATAGGTTTTGGGTCATTATGTTTTCATTGTCATTTGTTTCTATGTATTTTTTAAATTTTTTCTTTGATTTCTTCAATGATCTCTTGGTTATTTAGCAGTGCACTGTTTAGCCCCCATGTATTTGTGTATTTTAGGTTTTTTTTCCCCTGTAATTGATTTCCAATCTCATAGCATCATGTTCAGAAAAGATGCTTGCTATGATTTCAATTTTTTAAAATTTTCCGAGGCTTGATTTGTGACCCAAAATGTGATCTATCCTGGAGAATGTTCCATGTGCACTTGAGAAGGAAGTGTATTCTGCCACTTTTGGGTGGAATGTTCTATAAATGTCAATTAGATCTATCTGGTCTATTGTGTCATTTAAAGCTTGTGTTTCCTTATTTATTTTCTGTTTGGATGATCTGTCTACTGATGTAAGTAGGGTGTTAAAGTCCCCTAGTATTATTGTGTTACTGTCGATTTCTCCTTTCATGGTTGTTACCATTTGACTTATGTATTGAGGTGTTCCTATGTTGGGTGCATAAGTATTTATAATTGTTATATCTTCTTCTTGGATTGATCCTTTGATCACTGTGTAGTCTCCCTCCTTGTCTCTTGTAACATTCTTTATTTTAAAGTCTATTTTATCTGATACGAGTACTGCTACTCTAGCTTTCTTTTGATTTCCATTTGCATGGAATATCTTTTTCCATTCCCTCACTTTCAGTCTGTATGTGTCCCTAGGTCTGAAATGGGTCTCTTGTAGACAACACATATATGGGTTTTCTTTTTGCATCCATTCAGCCCGCCTGTGTCTTTTTGTTGGGACATTTAATCCATTTACATTCAAGGTATTATTAATATGTATGTTTCTATTACCATTTTCTTAATTGATTTGGGTTTGTTTTTGTAAGTCTTTTTCTTCTCTTGTGTTTCCCGCCTAGAGAAGTTTCTTTAGCATTTGTTGTAAAGCTGGTTTGGTGGTGCTGAATTCTCTTAGCTTTTGCTTGTCTGAAAAGCTTTTGACTTCTCCATTGAATCTGAATGAGATCCTTGCTGGGTAGAGTAATCTTGGTTATAGGTTTTTCTCTTTCATCACTTTAAGTATATCCTGCCACTCCCTTCTGGCCTGCAGAGTTTCCACTGAAAATCAGCTGATAACCTTATGGGGATTCCTTTGTATGTTATTTTTTGTTTTTCTCTTGTTGCTTTTAATATTTTTCTTAGAATTTAATTTTTGTTAGTTTGTTTAATATGTGTCTTGGTATGTTTTTCCTAGGGTTTAACCTGTATGGGACTCTACATTTCCTGGATTTGAGTAACTGTTTCCTTTCCCATGTTAGGGAAGTTTTCAGCTTCCTTCTTCTTCTTCCTCCTATCTCTTCAAATGTTTTCTCAGACCCTTTCTTTTTCTCTTCTTCTTCTGGGACCCCTATAATTAGAATGTTGCTGTGTTTAGTCTTGTCCCAGGGATCTCTGAGGTTGTCTTCAATTCCTTTCATTCTTTTTTCTTTATTCTGCTCCTTAGCAGTTATTTCCACCATTTTGTCTTCCAGCTCACTTATTCATTCTTCTGCCTCCACTATTCTGTTATTGATAGGTTCTAGTGCATTTTTCATTTCAGTTATTGTGTTGTTCATTTCTGTTTGTTTGTTCTTTTGTTCTTCTAGATCTTTGTTAAACATTTCTTGTATTTTCTCAATCAGTGCCTCCATTCTATTTCCGAGATTCTGGATCATCTTTAATATCATTACTCTGAATTCTTTTTCAGGTAGACTGCCTATATCCACTTCACTTATTTGGCCTTGTAGGCTTTAACCTTGTTCCTTCATCTGTGACTTTTTTTGCCATCTCTCTCTTTTTTTTTTTATGATTGGGATTGTGTTCCTGTCTCACTGGTTGTTTGGCCTGAGGCTTCCAACACTGGGGTTTGTAGGCTATTGGGTAGAGCTGGGTCTTCGTGCTGAGATGAGGAATTCTGTGAGACCTCACTCTGATGAATATTCCCTGGGGTATGAGGTTCTCTGTTAGTCCAGTGGTTTGGACTCAGAGCTCCCACTGCAGGAGCTTCAGGCTGACCCTGGGCTCATGAACCAAGATCTTGCAAGCCACCGGTTCACTTTGGGGTTCCTTCCATCTCCTTGGGCATCAGAGTTCTCCATCAGTGGCTGGCAGGTGCCCTAGCTGTGGGGAGATGCTAACTCCACGTCTTCCCACACCACCATCTTGACTCCCTCTACTGGTCAGCTTATTTATTGAATGCTGTTATCAAATCAATTTTGATTGTGTGAACTCACATATATCACAATCTCTATAATTATCCAAATCTAGGAAGTAATTATTGATATACAATAGGTGATGAAGAAGAAAGAAGGAAAATTAGGGAGAAGTGAGTGACCATTTTTTTATTTCACTTAAACTGTGAAGGGAGGTTGGGAGATGTGAAAAGAGAAATAATGGCTTTTCTCAATATTTATTATCCTCCAAAAACCAAGATACCAATAAGTATGAGATGTATGAAAATAATAAATATCAATAAGCTGAAGAAGAAGACAAATTTGTATATCTAATCTCAAGTTCTGATTAAAAAGCAAATAGTAGGATTTCATGTCTCCTGTATTTAAAATCATGTATTAATTTTTCTATCACATTTTATGTGGGCAATTCAGCAAAACAGAAATGATTTAATGTTAATTGCCCTAAACTTTCCCTTCTGATGTCTATTCATTACATTACTCATCTTACTTTCTTACCAAAACTGTCAGGAGACAGATTCTCAAGGAAGTGATCAGCAGTTCTGTGTCACATAAACAGTTGTCAGGTTTCAGTGGTGAATGCAGTGGTAGATTTACATAGATACTTCTGGCCATTTAATTAATAGATTTAAGCAAGACTAAAGGCTAAACTAATGCCACTGTGGGGTTAATTTGAAAGAACAATAGTTCATTATCATAATAAAACATTATCATTAACATATAATATAATTATGTTATTAACACCATGTTCATGCAGGCAAGTAGCAGATATTAGCAGCTTTTCTGGGTTTGTTAATTTGCTCTCAAATCACAACTATAATAAACATAAAATCCACGGTTTCATAATCAACCTAAAAGAGGCTCTCTAGCTTTTGATATTAGCTAAGACATTTGGAGTATTATTCATGGACTTGCTGGGAAATGTTTGGAAGGATAAAGTTCACAATCTAGAGTGGCCTTAGGTAGTGAAGGTAGATTGCAGAGTATAGGCTTATATGCAGAAAGTAGAGCCTTGGGAGATGCCTGGAGAAGTGGTCATGGGAACAATACTTGGTGGCACTGGTGGTGGGCTAGGAGTGCAGAAGGATGTTGGGAATGCATGGGGTGAGCAGACAGATGGAGAGTTGGAGGGTTCCTTATAGATTTAGCTAATTTCCCCTTACTTCTAAGTATAATTCAGAGGCAAATCAAATCTGAAACATTTTATTTTCAAAAACTAAAAACTTCTTCATTTTTATTCATATGAAAGTCCAAGGTGGTGCCAAATATATAAAATGTGTGATCACATACTCCAAGCCCTGTGATTCTGCTGCTATTTCCTCACTAAGCTTGGCTAAGACATTTCTTGCTCACAACTATTACTAAGCTGCATTTTCTATTTGGAAACAACCCAGGTGCTTCACAGGGAGAGAAGAACAATTCAATTTCATTTGTATTACCTTGCAATTTGACTGTCCTGTTCTACTGGTTTCGGAATGACAGCAGTGAGCAGCCGCTGGAAGCAAGACTGGGATTAAACCCTGGTTGCAGCAGTGAGAGTGCCAAATCCTAGCCACTAGACCATGAGGGCCAGTGGCTAAAGTCTGGGCCTCAGTTCTTGTCTGCCTTGAGAAAAAATTTTTTTTGACAAGGAGATAGAAGGTAGAAAGTCTAAGGTGTGTATTTCAAAAGCAGAGTACATGCCAACAGACACACGGTGAACTCAGACAAAAGTCATGCCTTTGGGAAGTTTAAATCATTTATAAGGGGGTAGTCTTCTGAATCTTTGTTTTCCTCTGGTCAATCGTCTTACTTTGTTCTTTGACTCAGGACCATTCCTTTTTGATCTCTGATGAGTCTTTCTGTGCATGTGCAGTCGAGGTCTCCTGACCCCAAGGATGAGAAATATGTGACCTCTTGATCTTTTACCCAAGCAGGGTTTAGTCCCTTTCTGTCCCTGCCATTACTGTTACCTTAGCATGTCCACTGGAGACAAAGGCCAGCTATTTACTTTGCTCCTGTTGTTAGTTCTATCTGGAAGTGTAAAGAGGAGGCTGGCTGTAAATGTCTAACCTGGAGTCCCTCTATTTCCTGCCTCAGGAAATATAAACAGGAGGCTAGTTGTAAATGTCTAGCCTAGAGCCCATGTATCTCCTGCCTTACTACAAAGTGACCTAGATTCAAATGTTGAGCTAGAAGGAACCTTAAGGATCTTTTAACTTCTACCATTTTATAGATGATGAAACCAGGGATCAGAAAAATTAATGGACATACTAGAACCTGCTCTCCTAGAACTTTGAATTAGCTCTCTTTAAATTTAGAGAGAAAGTAAGAAAGTAAGTTAAGAGACTACAAAGGAGCAGCTACCATATTTTATTGAATTCCAAGCTCTCATAAATTTTATGTTTCACTAAGAAAAAGAAAAGTTAACCAATTATAAAATGCCATCAATTGTAAGATGCATCCAGTTTTAGAGATGCATCTCTAAAACTTTTTTTAAAGC
Organism: Pseudorca crassidens; assembly: GCF_039906515.1. NCBI lineage: Eukaryota > Metazoa > Chordata > Mammalia > Artiodactyla > Delphinidae > Pseudorca > Pseudorca crassidens. Next base: position 155,969,063 of record NC_090297.1, read on the forward strand.
ATCTTAGAATTATTAAAATATGGTAATATAAATCTCTGGTGTTTCCTCCAAATTGGAAGCTTATCAAGGTAGCATATTCTACTCTTACTTCTCAGATGAAAACCAACCATAATGCCACACTCAATAGATTCGACTAGTTTAGTTAGTTGCTTAGTCTATTGTAAGTCCTCTATGGTAAGCTTATTCTACAGTTGGTGATTCTATAGTATTTGTTTTGTAAAAATCCATTTATATTCTGTACACTTTTGCATATTTTTAATTAATTGAGCAGAAAGTATACTTGTTACAATTGATAAACCAATATGGATGCATTATTATAAGCTGAAATCCATATTTTGCATTGGGGTTTATTAGTTGTGTTGTATAGTTCTGCAGGTTTTGACAAATGCATAATGCCATGTATATATCATTACAGTTTCACACAGAGTAGTTTCACTGCTCTAAAAATGCTTGTTACCTCTTGTAACCACTACTTTTTTTTACTGTCTCCATAGTTTTATCTTTTCCAGAATGTCATATAGTTGAATTCATATGGTATGTAGTCTTTTTAGACTGGCTTCTTTCACTTTCATTTAGCACCTTTCACTAAAGGTGGATTTAAGTTTCTTCCATGTCTTGTCATGGCTTGATAGGTCATTTCTTTTTATCACCGAATAGTATTCCACTATATGGATATACCAGAGTTTGTTTGTTCATTCACTCATTGAGAGAATTTTTTTTTTCCTAATTTTTGGAAACTATGAGTAAATTAGTGCATGTTTTTGTGTGGACATAAGTTTTCAACTCATTTGTATAAACACCATAAAACCAGAGCAATTTCTGGTTTTATGGTAAGTGTATGTCAGATTTGTAAGAAACTGTCAAATTGCCTTCCAAAGTGGCTGTACCATTTTGCATTCCCACCAGCAATGAATGAGAGTTCCTGGTGCTCCACATCCTCAATTGTATTTGGTGTTGTCAGTGTTTGGGATTTTCACCATTCTAATAGGTGGTAATGGTATGTCATCATTGTTGTAATTGCAATTACCTAATGACAATAATGTTGAGCATCTTTTCATATACTCATTTTCCATTTGTATATCCTTTTTGTTAAGGTGTCTGCTCAGATCCTTTGCCCACTTTTTAATTGGGTTGTTTGTTTATTGTTAAATTTTAAGAGTTCTTTGTATATTTTACTTTTTAAATTTTTCAAAATGAAACATTTTACATAATTCACAAGTAAAAGGATTTAAATAATTTACAAATAAAATAGTGTAAGTAATTTTCATCAGAATCAGAAATTTCCATTAGCAATAAAAATAACCTCTAAGTAAGACAATAAATTTCAGTTCTATCCACATAAAATATGTTGTTTTGATAAGATTTTTTTAAGCACCAAAAAACTTCTTATAATGTTAAGTCACTAAAGTCAGATAAATAATTTTCCTCCTTCCAACTTTGATGAATAGTGAAAGATTGACTATTGGTTAATAGTCAGAACCAAGTAAAATAATTTTCACTCATTCAGCAATCAATTTACACAAAGGAAGGAATTACAGAAGTACATACAGATAAGCAGTTAGAAAGTCTCATTTTATATATCATCATTGTATTTACAAAAGGCCAAAACAATTTTCAGGTTTGGTCAATTTCTTGAAAAACAATTAAACATTAGTTCTGATTGTCAGAAAGAACTGTTAAACTGGATCAAATGGTCCATTCTTTCTAGATATCCCGTGTTTAGGGATCTTTTTCAATCTTTTTGTATGAAATTTATGTAAAATAAGATTAACAGTATTTTTAATGGAGCTTCTATGAGAACTTATTTTGTTTCTAAAACTCTTTAGCAATTTAAAGTGTTAGTTAATTATGATGAAATAGAAAAACCGAAGTAAATCAATTCCTGAAGAACAGAGACCATACTTCTTAATCCACTTCCTAAAATGTACCCAAAATAAGATTATTTCAAATATAATGTTCCCCGAGTGATCTGACCTAACCAATCTGGAGATATGAAGTTGGGAAAGTCAACCTTCTATTTTATGGAGAAAATTGAACCCATATGGTACATATATCTTCTCCCTCCAGCTGTCATACCTGTAGATGTGGATGGAGGTAAGGGATGAGGTAAGGTTTAGTTTTAAACATATTTCTTGGTTATAAAATGAAACTAAAGGCATTCATTTCCCCCTCAAAACCTGAAAGGCTCAATAGTGTGTTGTATTTTGATGTGTTATAACATAACTAGGAAAGCTGTCAGTTTTAATTCTTACAGAACTATTTGATCTATTTATCATGTTTGAAAACAGCTCTTCTGTTTAGATTTTTAAATAGTATGCCATGCTTTGCTAATCAACCAACATTTGGTGTTCATCTCCTCTGTATGAAAGTTTATCAGAGCTTTGTTACTATGAGTTTCATACTTAATAAGGAACTGAAGCAGATAATCTGTAGGTGTGTTCCAGCTTTATGCTTAGGTGATATAACAGGACACATCATGGCTTACATTCTATTTAGTAATTGAATGTAGTCTTTCTGTAGGATTATCTGCCCAAACTCCATTCATCATGCTGGTTAAAAGAAAATTGAATTATGAACTATAGCATCCAAACGGCATACCTTTGAAACCCAAGACTTCATGCAGCTGGTGATAGCATGATAATAGGGCAGCTAGCTGAGCAATTGTAGGCTTGGAAATCTACTTTAAAATAAATTTGCTTTTAAAATGTGGGTAATAACTCCAACTTTAAGATTAAAACAGATTATTCTTATTGTGTAGATTTCTTCCCATAACCTACCACCCCACCTCCACAATGGTAATAGATTTATGACTAAGACTGGTGTCACCATAATGTTCTTGGGACAGAATGATAGTCCAATGACTCATCAGGCACTAGAAAGGGAAAATATTCAAGAAATCTAACATCATTGGCATTTGAAATATTTCAACGCTGTGAATATCTTCCTAAAAATAAGGACAACAAAATAACTTTATACACTGATAAAAGCCACAAATCAAAACAACTGTGACAAAGTACAGAACAAATTATAATTACTTTAAAAATCATCATGATTACTCATAAAAACCTTAACATTTGCCAACCAATTTTTCTGGTCAAAATACATTGTTTCTTCTGGGGTTTATACCCTCAACTTGCCCAATTACTCTCCATAAATGTTCTTTTTGGTGGCTGAGATACACAATGGTACTCAGAGTCTAAAGACTTCTTTCTGTAGGAACATTTGAGAAGCCGATGAATACCTTTCAAAGGCAATTGTAGTTGAAATTGTGGGTGAGAATGATAGAAAAAAGTTATCTGAGGGCTCTGGCCTCTGCCAAGAAATGGTTGAGTAGAGCAGGAACTCTGAAACACAGCTCAGGTAACTAATGGCAGGCAGCTCTCAGACTGTTAGCATCTCATTTTTTCCTTTCTAGCCCTTATTTTTCCCTGCTTCTTCCTTCCTTCACTCAATCCATGCTCCTGTCACTTCTCTTCTCCTACTCCCTCTCCTCTGTCCTCCTTTTCCTGTGGTTCTCTCTGTGCATATTGGCCTTATGAGATCTATACTTCAGAGATAACTGGGTTGTGGGACCTGCAAAAATGGGTGTCTATCCCTTTCTGATTTCTTCTAGGAAATACTAACCATATTCAAGATATGATTAATTCCATAATGTCTTATCCCCAGTAAGATAGAGACTCAAACTCATTAAAATTTGTATAGGCACAGAACTTATTCCCAGGAAGTTTTTCACATTTGCTTAGTGTCTGTTTTTGGAAACCTTCTCTTAATTTTGAGTGTTCCTCTTTCAATGCATTTGACTTCCTCTAGCTCCCTACTGCTCAGGCACCTACTGAATGCTGGCAGAAGACCTCAGACTTCCCAAAAGGCAAGAAACTCCCCATGTATGTGGGTAGGGAAGAAGAAAAAGGAAAAAACAGAGACAAAAGAATAGGGACAGGACCTGAAATGCTTGGATGGAGCTGTGAAGGAGGAAAAGTTGCCACACACTAGGAAGTCACTTCACTGGCAAAGACGACGGGTGGCGGTGGGGGAGGGGAAGCTTCGGAGCCACAGAGGAGAGTGCAGCAACAGGGGTGCAGAGGGCAAAGCAGAGAGATTCCTGCACAGAGGACCGGTGCCGACCAGCACTCACCAGCCCGTGAGGCTTGTCTGCTCACCCACAGGGGCAGGTAGGGACTGGAGCTGAGGCTCCTGCTTTGGAGGTTAGATCCCAGGGAGAGGACTGGGGTTGGATGCTTGAACACAGCCTGAAGGGGATTAGTGCACCACAGCTAGCCAGGAGAGAGTCTGGGGAAAAGTCTGGAACTGCCTAAGAGGCAAGAGACCATTGTTTCAGGATGCCCGAGGAGAGGGGATTCAGAGTACCGCCTAACCGAGCTCCAGAGACCGGTGCAAACTGTGGTTATCAGTGCAGACACCAGAGTCGGGCATGAAATGTTAAGGCTGCTGCAGCCACCAAGAAGCCTGTGTGCAAGCACAGGTCACTATGCACAACTCACGTCCCAGGAGCCTGTGCAACCCACCACTGCCAGGATACCGTGTTCCAAGGACCACTTCCCTGGGAGAACACACAGCATGCCTCAGGCTGTTGCAACATCAAAGCGGCCTCTGCAGTCTCAGGCTCTCCCCACATTCCATACCACTCTCTCCCCCAGGCCTGAGTGAACCAGAGCCCCCTAATCAGCTGCTACTTTAACCCTGTCCTGTCTGAGTGAAGAACAGATGCCCTCAGGCGACCTACACACAGAGGCAGGGCCAAATCCAAAGCTGAACCCCAGGAGCTGTGCGAACAAAGAAGAGAAAGGGAAATTTCTCCCAGTAGCCTCAGGAGCAATGGATTAAATTTCCACAATCAACTTGATTACCAAGCATCTCTGGAATACCTGAATAGACAATGAATCATCCCAAAATTGAGGCGGCGGACTTTAGGAGCAACTGCAGACTTGGGGTTTGCTTTCTGCATCTAATTTGTTTTTGGTTTTATGTTTATCTTAGTTTAGTATTTAGAGTTTATTACCATTAGTAGATTTGTTTATTGATTTGGTTGCTCTCTTTCTTTTATATATATATATATATATATTTCTTTTTCTCTTTTTGTGAGTGTGTATGTGTATGCTTCTTTGTGATTTTGTCTGATTTTGCTTTTACCATTTGTCCTAGGGTTCTGGCTGCCTGTTTATTTATTTATTTATTTTTTAAGTATAGTTTTTAGCACTGGTTATACTTGGTGGGTTTGCTTTTTGTTAGGTTGCTCTCTTCTTTCTTTCTTTTTTATTACTTTTTAATTTTTTTACTTTTAATTATTTTTTATTTTAATAATTTCTTTTTATTTTCTTCTTTCTTTCTTTCTGTTTTTCTCCTTTTTCTTCTGAGCTGTGTGGCTGACAGGGTCTTTGTGCTCTGGTCGGGTGTCAGGCCTCTGAGGTGGGAGGGCCAAGTTTAGGACATTGATTCACCAGAGACCTCCTGGCTCCACATAATACCAAATGGCAAAAGCTGTCCCAGAGATCTCCATCTCAATGCTAAGGCCCAGTTACACTCAAAGACCAGCAAGCTACAGTCCTGGACGCCCTATGCCACACAGCTAGCAAGACAGGAACACCACCCCACCCATTAGCAGAGAGGCTGCCTAAAATCATAATAAGGTCACAGACACCCCAAAACACACCAACAGATGTGGTCCTGCCCACCAGAAGGACAAGATCGAGCCTTATCAAGCAGAATATAAGCACCAGTCCCCTCCACCAGGAATCCCACACAACCCACTGAACCAATGTTAGCCATGGGAGACAGACACCAAAAACAATGGGGACTATGAACCTGCAGCCTGCAAAAAGGAGACCACAAACACAGTAAGTTAAGCAAAATGATAAGACAGAGAAATACACAGCAGATAAAGGAAAAAGATAAAAAACCACCAGAAGAAACAAATGAAGAGGAAATAGGCAGTAGACCTGAAAAAGAATTCAGAGTAATGATAGTAAAGATGTTCCAATATCTAGGAAGTAGAATGGAGAAAATACAAGAAACGTTTAATAAGGACCTAGAAGAACTAAAGAGTAAAGAAACAATGATGAACAACAAAATAAATAAAATTAAAAATTCTCTAAAAAGAATCAATAGCAGAATAACTAAGGCAGAAGAAAGGATAAGTGATCTGGACAATAAAAGAGTGGAAATAACTACAGCAGTGCAGAATAAAGAAAAAAGAATGAAAAGAACTGAGGACAGTCTCAGAGACCTCTGGGACAATATTAAATGCACCAACATTCGAATTATAGGGGTCCCAGAGGAAGAAGAGAGAAAGAAAGGGACTGAGAAAATATTTGAAGAGATTATGGTTGAAAACTTCCCTTATATGGGAAAGGAAATAATCAATCAAGTCCAGGAAGTACACAGAGTCCCATAGGGGATAAATCCAAGGAGAAACACGTCAAGACACATATGAATAAAACTATCAAAAATTAAACACATACAAAAAATATTAAAAGCAGCAAGGGAAAAGCAACAAATAACATACAAGGGAATCCCCATAAGGTTAACAGCTGATCTTTCAGCAGAAACTCTGCAAGCCAGAAGGGAGTGGCATGACATATTTAAAGACATGAAAGGGAAAAACCTACAGTCAAGATTACTCTACCCAGCAAGGATCTCATTCAGATTCAATGGAGAAATTTAAACCTTTACAGACAAGCAAAAGTTAAGAACAAGCAAAAACTAAGAGAATTCAGCACCACCAAACCAGTTTTACAACAAATGCTAAAGGAACTTCTCTAGGCATGAAACACAAAAGAAGGAAAAAACCTACAATAAAAACTCAAAACAATTAAGAAAATGGTAATAGGAACATACCTATTAATAATTACCTTAAATGTAAATGGATTAAAGGCTCTCACCAAAATACATAGACTGGCTGAATGGATACAAAAATAAGACCCATATATATGCTGTCTACAAAAGACCCGCTTCAGACCTAGGGACACATACAGAATGAAAGTTAGGGGAAGGAAAAAGATACTCCATGCAAATGGAAATCAAAAGAAGGCTGGAGTAGCAATTCTCATATCAGACAAAATAGACTTTAAAATAAAGACTATTATAAGAGGCAAAGAAGGACACTAAATATGATCAAGAGATCAATTCAAGAAGAAGATATAACAATTGTAAATATTTATGCACCCAACATAGGAGCACCTCAATGCATAAGGCAAATGCTAAAGCCATAAAAGGGGAAATCGACAGTAACACAATCATAGTAGGGAAGTTTAACACCACACTTTACTAATGGACACATCATCCAAAATGAAAATAAAAAGGAAACACAAGCTTTAAATGATACATTAAACAAGATGAACTTAATTGATATTTATAGGACATTCCATCCAAAAACAACAAAATACACTTTCTTCTCAAGTGCTTATGGAACATTCTCCAGGATAGATCATATCTTGGGCCACCAATCAAGCCTTGGTAAATTTAAGAAAATTGAAATCGTATCAAGTATCTTTCTGACCACAATGCTATAAGACTAGCTATCACTTACAGGAAACAATCTGTAAAAATTACAAACACACAGAGGCTAAACAATACACTATTAAATAACCAAGAGATCACTGAAGAAATCAAGTGGAAATCAAAAAATATCTAGAAACATATGACAAACATGATGACCCAAAACATATGGGATGGAGCAAAAGCAGTTCTAAGAGGGAAGTTTATAGCAATACAATCCTACCTCAAGAAACAAGAAACATCTCAAATAAACAACCTAATCTTACACCTAAAGCAATTAGAGAAAGAACAAAAAAACCCCAAAGTTAGGAGACAGAAAGAAATCATAGAGATCTATCAGAAATAAATGAAAAAGAGATGAAGGAAAAAATAGTAAATATGAATAAGACTAAAAACTGGTTCTTGGGCTTCCCTGGTGGTGCAGTGGTTGAGAATCAGCCTGCCAATGCAGGGGACACAGGTTCGACCCCTGGTCTGGGAAGATCCCACATGCTGCGTAGCAACTAGGCCCGTGAGCCACAACTACTGAGCCTGCGCATCTAGAGCTTGTGCTCCACAGCAAGAGAGGCCGCGATAGTGAGAGGCCCCTGCACCGCGATGAAGAGTGGCCCCCACTCGCTTCAACTAGAGGAAGCCCTCGCACAGAAACGAAGACCCAACACAGCCAAAAATAAATAAATAAATAAATTTTTAAAAAACCAAAAAACAAACAAACAGAAAAACCGGTCTTTGAGAAGATAAACAAAATTGATAAACCATTAGCTGGACTAATCAAGAAAAAAAGGGAGAAGACTCAAATCAATAGAATTAGAAATGAAAATGTAGAAGTAACAACTGACACTGCAGAAATACAAAGGATCATGAGAGATTACTACAAGCAACTATATACCAATAGAATGGACAATATTGAAGACATGGACAAATTCTTAGAAAAGCTCAACCTTCCGGGACTGAACCAGGAATAAATAGAAAATATGAACAGACCAATCACAAGCACTGACATTGAAACTGTGAAAAATCTTCCAAGAAACAAAAGCCCAGGATGAGATGGCTTCACAGCAGAATTCTATCAAACATTTAGAGAAGAGATAAAACCTATCCTTCTCAAACTCTTCCAAAATAAAGCAGAGGGAGGAACACTCCCAAACTCATTCTGTGAGGCCACCATCACCCTGATACCAAAACCACACAAAGATATCACAAAGAAAGAAAACTACAGGCCAATATCACTGATGAACATAGATGCAAAAATCCTCAACAAAATACTAGCAAACAGAATCCAAAAGTACATTAAAAGGATCATACACCATGATCAAGTGGAGTTTACTCCAGGAATGTAAGGATTCTTCAATATACGCAAATAAATCAATGTGATACACCATATTAATAAATTGAAGGAGAAAAACCATATGATCATCTCAATAGATGCTGGGAAAGTTTTTGACAAAATTCAACACCCATTTATGATAAAACCTTCCAGAAAGCAGGCATAGAGGGAACTTACCTCAACATAATAAAGGCCATATATGACAAACCCACAGCCAGCTTTGTCTTCAATGGTGAAAAACTGAAACCATTTCCACTAAGATCAGGAACAAGACAAGGTAGCCCACTCTCACCACTATTATTCAACATAGTTTTGGAAGTATTAGCCACAACAATCAGAGAAGAAAAAGAAATAAAAGGAATCCAAATCGGAAAAGAAGAAGTAAATCTGTCACTGTTTGCAGATGACATGATACTATACATAGAGAATCCTAAAGATGCCACCAGAAAACTACTAGAGCTAATCAATGAATTTGGTAATGTAGCAGGATACAAAATTAATGCACAATCTCTTGCATTCCTATACATTAATGATGAAAACTCTGAAAGTGAAATTAAGAAAAAACTCCCATTTACCATTGCAACAAAAAGAATAAAATATCTAGGAATAAAACTACCTAAGAAGACTAAAGACCTGTATGCAGAAAATTATAAGACTGATGAAAGAAATTAAAGGCAATACAAACAGATGGAGAGATATACCATGTTCTTGGATTGGAAGAATCAACATTGTGAAAATGACTCTACTACCCAAAGCAATCTACAGATTCAATGCAATCCTTATCACACTACCACTGGTATTTTTCACAAAACTAGAACAAAAAAATCTCAGTTTGTATGGAAACACAAAAGACCCCGAATAGCCAAAGCAATCTTGAGAAAGAAAAACGGAGCTGGAGGGATCAAGCTCCCTGACTTCAGACTATACTACAATGCTACAGTAATCAAGACAGTATGATACTGGCACAAAAACAGAAATATAGATGAATGGAACAGGATAGAAAGCCCAGAGATAAACCCACACACATATGGTCACCTTATTTTTGATAAAGAGGCAAGGATATACAGTGGAGAAAAGACAGCCTCTTCAATAAGTGGTGCTTGGAAAACTGGAAAGCTACATGTAAAAGAATGAAATTAGAATACTCTGTAACACCATACACAAATATAAACTCAAAATACATTAAAGACCTAAATATAAGGCTAGACACTATCAAACTCTTAGAGGAAAACATAGGCAGAACACTCTATGACATAAATAACAGCAAGACCCTTTTTGACCCACCTCCTAAAGATATGGAAATAAGAACAAAAATAAACAAATGGGACCTAATGAAACTTAAAAGCTTTTGCACAGCGAAGGAAACCATAAACAAGACGAAAAGACAACCCTCAAAGTGACGAAAATATTTGCAAATGAAGCAACTGACAAAGGATTAATCTCCAAAATTTACAAGTAGCTCATGCAGCTTGATATCATAAAAACAAACAACCCAATTAAAAAATAGGAAGAAGACCTAAATAGACATTTCTCCAAAGAAGATACACAGATTGCCAGCAAACACATGAAAAGATGCTCAACATTACTAATCATTAGAGAAATGCAAATCAAAACCACAATGAGGTATCACCTCACACCAGTTAGAATGACCATCATCAAAAAATCTGCAAACAATAAATGCTGGAGAAGGTGTGGAGAAAAGGGTACCCTGTTGCACTGTTGGTGGGAATGTATATTGATACAGCCACTATGGAGAACAGTATAGAGGTTCTTTAAAAACTAAAAATAGAATTACCATACGACCCAGCAATCCCACTACTGGGCATATACCCTGAGAAAACCATCACTCAAAAACAGTCATGTACCACAATGTTCATTGCAGCTCTGTTTACAATAAATAGCCAGGACTGGAAGCAATCTAAGTGTCCATCGACAGATGAATAGATAAAGAAGAATTGACACATATATACAATGGAATATTACTCAGCCTTAAACAGAAACGAAATTGAGTTATTTGTAGTGAGGTGGATAGACAGAGTCTGTCATATAGAGTGAAGTAAGTCAGAAAGAGAAAAACAAATACCGTATGCTAACACATATATATGGCATCTAAAAAAAAACTTTCTGAGGAACCTAGGAGCAGGACAGGAATAAAGACGCAGACATAGAGAATGCACTTGAGGACATGGGGAGGGGAAAAGTAAGCTGAGTCGAAGTAAAGGTAAGCTGGCATTGACATATATATGCTACAAAATGTAAAATAGGTAGCTAGTAGGAAGCATCTGCATAGCACAGGGAGATCAGCTCGGTGCTTTGTGACCACCTAGATGGGTAGGATAGGGAGGGTGGGAGGGAGACACAAGAGGGAGGAGATATCGGGGTATATGTATATATATATATAGCTGATTCACTTTGTTATAAAGCAGAAACAAACACACCATTGTAAAGTAATTATACTCCAATAAAAATGTTAAAAAAAATAAGTAAAAACACCATGAAACTCTTGATATGATGTTACTGAGAAGAACACCATATCATTCTTTGTTACTCTTGTCAAAATTGTATAATTTCATCCCCAAAATGAGAAAATATTAGAGGAATACAAATTGAGGAATATTCTATAATTTAAATAGTCAATACACTTTAAAAGTGTCAAGGTCATAAAAGATAAGGAAAGACTGAGAAACTGTTAAAGACTGGAAGCAACTAAAGGGAATTAACAACTAAGTGCAGTTTGGGACATCAGATAGAATCCTGGAACAGAGAAGGAATAATAATGGGAAAATTGCTGAAATTTGTGAGAAAGGTTATAGTTTAGTTAATAATACTGTATGAATGCTTATTTCCTGTTCTTGATCATTGTACTACTGTGTAAGATGATAATATTAGGGGAAGGAGGATGAGAGCTATAAAGGAACTTTTTGTATTTTTTTTCAACTTTTCTGTAAGTCTAAAATAGTTCTAAATGAATAGCTCAATAAAATAAGGTAAAATAAAAATAGTGGGTAGTCAGTGAGGAAAACACTAGGATGCCATTCAAACAGCTGGAAAAATTAGATGATGGGAAGATTTTGATCCAATTTTTTCAGTTTAAATAATTGAGAAATAGAGAAGTTCCATGACTTAAGCACAGCAAACTAGACACAAATACGTTGGTCTTCAGATCAGGTTTGACTATTACTATCCTATGACAAGTAGAGTTATATAGAATGAGAAAATGTTATGTGATATACTTATTGTATTCTCAAAGTTAGGATGATTTTTTGGAATACATGTTCATTTATGATTGGGGAGTATTGAAATGGGCAGTGAGGAATCTCAATAAAATTACATCTAACAATTATGAAAATATAAAGTCACATATTGCTTATGTTAAAATAAGAATAGCAGTAGACAATATGTGCTATGTGTGTGTGTGCATGTGTGTGGGTGGGTGGGCAGGGGGAATTTTTATTTTGAGAAAGTATCACAACATTCCAAGAAACTGTGACTTTACTATTCTCTCCAAAACGCTGTTAGTAATACAGAAAAATTACTTTTGAAAAATGTTTGATTATAAAATAAAATGGCAATGAAAAATTTCTCCCATATAATCAAGGCCCTTTAAGACTTCAAGGAAATAAAGGAGAAATAACTAGAGAATTTAAAATAACATAAGTAATTGATAATGTGAAATCCTGCCCAGATGATTTAAACAGTGTCATAACAAGAACCGCACAATGTGCATTCATTAGACATACTAAAAATGACTACATTTTATCTGGGATGTAGTGAATTGCTTATTTATATATGGAAAAAATTACCATTGTGTTATATAGGTTGGTGGTTACCAATCCTGGCTAGACATAAAAATCACCTGGGAAGCTTTCTACAAAAATGGCAATGCCTGGGGCCCTCCCTCAGAAACTGATTTAATACATGAGGATGGAGTAAGACATTGATTTACTTTTTAAACTTCCCCCAAAGATTCTAATGTGTCACTCCCACTACCAACTGGGGTAAGAATCACTGTTACAGTTGCTTTTTGCTCAAATATGTCTGTAATTTGATATACAAGATAAATACTATAGTCAAAAAGTACATTTTGGCAAATATACAATAATTTATTCCTAGAAGCAATGTAATAGAAAATGAGGCTGAAATATGCTAAATAAATTGAATCTAAATAATTATTATAAGTATAAACATGACCAAAAGATAATTAAAATCAGAATTTAGTTTATTATCATCTCATCCCAGTAGAATGGAAATTCATCCTTTCATTTAAGATTATTTTGGTATAAAAAATGTGGTTAGTTTAATGATACTTTATAGAGACACCCCTAAAATCTCCACACAGAAATTATTAAAACTAGTAAATGAATTCAGCAATGTAGCAGAATACGAGATTAACATACAGAAATCCATTTCTTTACACTAACAATGAAATATCAGAAAGAGAATGTAAAAAAAACTCCCATTTAAAATTGAGTCAGGGCTTCCCTGGTGGCGCAGTGGTTGAGAGTCCGCCTGCCGATGCAGGGGACATGGGTTCGTGCCCCGGTCCGGGAAGATCCCACATGCCGCGGAGCGGCTAGGCCCGTGAGCCATTGTCGCTGAGCCTGCGTGTCTGGAGCCTGTGCTCCGCAACGGGAGAGGCCACAACAGTGAGAGGCCCACGTACCGCAAATAATAATAATAATAAATAAATAAATAAATAAATAAATAAAATAAAATTGAGTCAAAAAATAAAATACCTAGAAATAAACTTAACCAATGAAGTGAAAAACCTATATTCTGAGAACTATAAAACTTTGATAAAGGAACTTGAAGATAGTTCAAAGAAATGGAAAGATAACCCATGCTTTTGGATTGTAATGGCCATACTACCAACAGCAATTTATAGATTTAATGCAATCCCTATCAAAATACCCATGATATTTTTCACAGAACAAATAATTCTAAAATTTATATGGAACCAGAAAAGACCCAGAATTGCCAAAGCAATCCTGAGGGAAAAGAACAAAGCTGGAGACATAATATTCCCAGACTTCAGACAATACTACAAAGCTACAGTAATCGAAAGAGCATGGTATTGGCACAAAAACAGACATATAGATCAATGGAACAGAATAGAGAGCCCAGAAATAAACCCACACTTATATGGGCAACCAATCTGTGACAAAGGAGGCAAGAATATACAATGGAGAAAAGACTGTCTCTTTAACAAGTGGTGTTGGGAAAGCTGGACAGCTGCATGTAAATCAATGAAGTTAGCACACTTCCTCACATCATATTCAAAAATAAACTCAAAATGGTTTAAAGACCTAAATATAAGACATGACACCATAAAACTCCTAGAAATGAACACAGGTATAACATTCTCTGATGTAAATCACAGCAATATTTTCTTAGATCAGTCTCCCAAGGCAAAATAAATAAAAGCAAAAATAAACAAATGGGACTTTAAGCTTTTGCACAGGAAAGGAAACCATCAACAAAAACAAAAACACAATCTACTGAATGGGATAAAATATTTGCAAAAATGTGACTGACAAGGAATTAATATCCAAAATATACAAACGACACATACAATTCAGTATCAAAAAAACAAATAGCCAAATCAAAAAATGGGCAGACCTAAATAGACACTTCTCCAAAGAAGACATAACAGATTGTCAATAGGCACATGAAAAGATATTCAACATCACTAATTAGAGAAATGCAAATCAAAACCACAATGAAGTATCACCTCACATGGGTCAGAGAGGCTATCAGCAAAATGTCTACAAATAATAAATGCTAGAGAGGGTGTGGAGAAAAGGGAACTCTCCTACACTGTTGGTGGGAAAGTAAATTGGTGCAGTCACTGTGGAAAACAGTAGGTATGTTGTTTAAAAAAAATTAAAAATAGAACTACCATATGACCCAGCAATCCCACTCCTGGGTATATGTCCAGAAAAGATGAAAATTCTAATTTGAAAAGACACATGCACCCCAATGTTCACAGCAGCACTATTTACAATAGCCAAGACATGGAAACAACCCAAGTGCCCATCAACAGATGACTGGCTTAAGAAGACGTGGCATATATATATAATATGGCATATAAATATATATAATGGAATATTAGCCATAAAGAATGAAGTATTGCCATTTGTAACAACAGAAATGGACCTAAAGAATATTATACTTAGTGAAGTAAGACAGAGAAAGACAAATATTATATGATGTCATTTATATGTGGAATCTAAAAATAATACAAAACAGAAACAGACCCCCAGACATAGAAAACAAACTTATGGTTAACAAAGGGGAAAGGGAGAGGAGCAGATAAATTGGGAGTATGGGATTAACAGATATAAACTATTACACATAAAAATAGATAAGCAACAAGGATTTATTGTATAGCAAAGGGAACTATATTTAATATCTTATAATAACCTATAATGCAAAATAATCTGAAAAAAATATATATAAATGAGTCCCTTTTCTTACACTTGAAACTAACACAATATAGTAAATCAAGTATACTTCAATTAAAAATAAAAAGTGGTCAGTTTAAATTCCAGCCCCCCTCCCAAAAAATAACTACAGAGTATAAATCTAAATCCATAGTTTTGTTTTGTGTGTTAATTCATACATCAAATAGAACCATATATAGATACATAATCCAAAATCAAAATGCATAAGTTATATTGATAATTTTCATGATTAATGATTTAAAAAAAAGACAAAGTGCAAAGCACTTCTCATCTTGTCAAAACTGTGAAATACATTAGGAATAGCTTAAATTAAAATGAAAATTAACACATCTTTTGCTACTGTTGTGAGGAAGTGACTATTTTCATCATCTTTTCTGGTTGGTTTGACAATTGCAAGGACATACACGTTTTATTTAAACTAGCCTTTGCCATCCTCCTTGCACACTGTACAGGACATGGTTGATGTGATAAATTAATCTGGCTTGATCCACAGAATTCTGGGTGATGGTTTTCTCAGCAATTCAGTCTGCAGGACAGTAGTAAAGTCCTATAAGTGAGGTTTTTTGACTGGAAAGGCAGTTATCCATCTGCTATTGAGCAGGAACAGGCTAAATAGCAGTCTTTTCCTTTCATTCTTGGTTTCTAAAGAAAATTTTAGGGGATAATGATTGAGACTTTTCATCTCAATGAGCTAAGGATGCACCCATCTATTGTATTGCTTCAGTCAATAAAATACTCTTTCAAATATTTACTTGGCAGGCATGGTACTCAAAGAAACAAAAGACTCATTGTAGTACAAAAAAATTGTGTTATACCTCAGTAAAGCTGTAATCTTTTTATAAATGTGGTTTAGGAGAGAGTCCTTGATTATAACCCAGCTACACATTAAACCTTCAACCCCTGAAGGATTTGTTGAGCACCCACCAACCATGTGCCAGGCCCTCTGAAGAATAGAGACACCAGAAAAGAATAAGATCCCTTTCCTTGGGTCTCCTTAATTGCTCCTCACTTCTGTATCCCCAGTTTAAAATATAAACTCTGTCCTATTTCTTGCCAAATCTAAACTATCCATGACACTCATTCTTGTTTCTTCTGGGACTTTACTCCATCCAACACTTTTTCTCTTGTATCTTTGGTGTCTTTTCAAATCTACTTCTATGTCAATAAAAAGTTTAAGTTTTAGCATTTAAAAAAAAAGAAGGAAAGGAAGGAGGGAAGGAAGGAAGGAAGAAAGGAAGGATTGGAGGGAGAGAGGGATGGAGGGAGGGAGAAATGGAGGGAGGGAGGGCAAGAGAGAAGGAGAGAAAGAAGAAGAGCAAAGACACTGGAATAAAACTTCCCTGGATTCTCTTTGTCCCTCAAATTATACCCCTGTCTCTTTCTTTTGCTTCCAAATATCTTGAAACAGCCAAAGGGAAAAGTTGACAGATTTGAGTGCTCCATAAAAAATGAAAAATCCCTGCATGTCAAAATATACTACAAATTCAGCTATCAGGCAAACAGAAAAATTGGAAAAAATATTTACATTCATTATATCAAAGCTTGATAAACTAGATACATACAAAGCTCATTCAAATTGGTACAAAAACACTAAAACCCATTAGAAAAATTAACAAAGTTCAGGAACAAAAAACCAAATTAATAAATGGGTTAAAAAATTGACTACAGTAGTAACAGAAGAAATTTAAACTAACGATGAGATACCGTCAAAAAACGAAACTGTTAGTTGGGCAATTTTTTGAAATGAAAACCCTCATTGTTTGCTGAAAGATTATCCCTATACAATTATTACTAGTTGTAAAAATTTGTACAATTTTTCTAGAAAAGTGTTTTGTAATACAGTCAACCTTAATTATTTACAGATTCCATAGAATAATAGTAGTTCAAATAGTAATAGTGAGTAGTTCACCTACTCACTAAAATTTATTTGTAACCCCAAACTAATACTGATAGTGCTTTTGTGGTCCATTTGTGAACATGTTCAGTGTGGTGAAAAATTTGGGTTGCTTGACACACATGCTCCTAGCTGAGTTCAAATAAGGTAAGCTTGGCCTTCTTGTTTTAGCTCTCATTCTGTAAACAAGTGTCCTTTTCTTGGTCTAGTTAGTGTTATGTTTTTCTCATTTTTGTGCTTTTTGTTGGTCACTTTGCTGTTTAAAATGCCCCCCAAATGCAGTGCTGTCCAGTATTCTCAAGCACAAGAAGGCTGTGACTTGGCTTCCTGAGAAAGCATGTGCATGAGATAAGCTTGGTTCAGGCATGAGTTACAGCTCTGTTGGCATGAGTTCAATGTTAATGAATCAACCATAGATACACATATATATTCATATGTATATATACATATATTCATATATATATGAATCAAACTTATATACATTAAATAAGAGATTTTAAAACAGAAACACACATAAAACAAGGTTATATATTAATTAGTTGACGAAAATATGTTGCCCAGGGGCTTGTGAGATCCTAACTTTCTATTTCTCATGGGAGCAGTGCTTTAGTATTCACTAAATCAGTCTTTGCTGTGACTTTTGTAGAACATAACTGCCACAAATAATGAGAATCAACTGTATATATCTAAAAGTTCATGCCCTTTTGCCTCCAAATTCTCCCCTACTGCTTTATGTAAGAAAAAAAGTAAAAGAGTGGCCAAAATTTAGAGTATGCAGTAGTTCATGACAGTGGTGTAATAATAATTTAAAATACTCAGTGGTAGAGGGAAGATGTGTTTGATGTAGTCATTCCTGCCAGAATGAGTAGCAGAAAATGTGAGGACAGAAGCAAGACAATGGAGCATTGCAAGGAAGAGCCAGTGAGCCAAGAAATGCAAGACAGCCTCTGAAGCTGGAAAAGGCAAGGCAACAGGTGCTTCCTTAGGGTCCCCCAGAAGGAACCAGTCCTGCAAAAGAGCAATAACGAACCCAAAACAATTAAGAAAATGGGAATAGGAACATACATATCGATAATTACCTTAAATGTAAATGGACTAAATGCTCCCACCAAAAGACACAGATTGGCTGAATGGATACAAAAACAAGACCCATATATATGCTGTCTACAAGAGACCCACCTCAGACCTAGGGACACATACAGACTGAAAGTAAGGGGATGGAAAAAGATATTCCATGCAAATGGAAACCAAAAGAAAGCTGGAGTAGCCATTCTCATATCAGACAAAATAGACTTTAAAATAAAGATTGTCACAAGAGTTAAAGAAGGACACTACCTAATGATCAAGGGATCAATCCAAGAAGAAGATATAACAATTGTAAATCTTTATGCACCCAACACAGGAGCACCTCAAAACATAAGGCAAATACTAACAGCCATAAAAGGGGAAATCGACAGTAACACAATAATAGTAGGGGACTTTAACACCCCACTTTCACCAATGGACAGATCATCCAAAATGAAAATAAATAAGGAAGTACAAGCTTTAAATGATACATTAAACAAGATGGACTTAATTGATATTTATACGACATTCCATCCAAAAACAACAGAATACACTTTCTTCTCAAGTGCTCATGGAACATTCTCCGGGATAGATCATATCTTGGGTAACAAATCAAGCCTTGGTAAATTTAAGAAAATTTAAATCATATCAAGTATCTTTTCCAACCACAACACTATGAGACTAGATATCAATTACAGGAAAAAATGTGTAAAAAATACAAGCACATGGATGCTAAACAATATACTACTTAATAACCAAGAGATCACTGAAGAAATCAAAGAGGAAATCAAAAATTTCCTAGAAACAAATGACAATGAAATCACGACGACCCAAAACCTGTGGGTTGCAGCAAAAGCAGTTCTAAGAGGGAAATTTAGAGCAATACAATCCTACCTTTAGAAACAAAAAACATCGCAAATAAACAACCTAACCTTACACCTAAAGCAATTAGAGAAAGAAGAACAAAAAAAAACCCCCCAAAGGTAGCATAAGGAAAGAAATCATAAGGATCAGATTAGATATAAATGAAGGAAACAATAGCAAAGATCAATAAAACTAAAAGCTGGTACTTTGAGAAGATAAACAACCCAATCCAAAAATGGGCAGGAGACCTAAATAGGCATTTCTCCAAAGAAGATATACAGATTGCCAACAAACACATGAAAGAATGCTCAACATCATTAATCATTAGAGAAATACAAATCCAAAGTACAATGAGATATCATCTCACACCGCTCAGAATGGCCATCATCAAAAATTCTACAAACAATAAATGCTGGAGAGAGTGTGGAGAAAAGGGAACCCTCTTGTATTGTTGGTGGGAATGTATATTGATACAGCCACTATGGAGAACAGTATGGAGGTTCCTTAAAAAACTAAAAATAGAACTACTGTACAACCCAGCAATCCCACTACTGGGCATATACCCTGAGAAAACCATCATTCAAAAAGAGTCATGTACCACAATGTTCATTGCAGCTCTATTTACAATAGCCAGGACATGGAAACAACCTAAGTGTCCTTCAAAAGATGAATGGATAAAGAATATGTGGCACATATATACAATGGAATATTACTCAGCCATAAAAAGAAACGAAATTGAGTTATTTGTATTGAGGTGGATGGACCTAGAGTTTGTCATACAGAGTGAAGTAAGTCAGAAAGAGAAAAACAAATACCGTATGTTAACACATATATATGGAATCTAAAAAACAAAAAAGAAATGGTCATGAAGAACCTAGGGGCAAGATGGGTATAAAGATGCAGACCTACTAGAGAATGGACTTGAGGATATGGGGAGGGGGAATGGTAAGCTGGGACAAAGTGAGACAGTGGCATGGACATATATATACTACCAAATGTAAAATAGATAGCTAGTGGGAAGCAGCTGCATAGCACAGGGACATCAGTTCGGTGCTTTGTGACCACCTAGACGGGTGGGATAGGGAGGGTGGGAGGGAGGGAGACACAAGAGGGAAGAGATATGGGGATATATGTATATGTATAACTGATTCACTTTGTTATAAAGAAGAAACTAACACACAATTGTAAAACAATTATACTCCAATAAAAATGTTAAAAAAAAAAGCAAAAACAAACAAAATATAGTACTTAAAGTATCTTTCATTTAGAATTTGCTCTGAGCTTATCAGGTACATCAGCAGCTATAGAGCGACTAGTTGCTCAATTAAAAATATTGTAGTCTACAAAGAGTCAATTGAAAATGTAAAAGATTTATAATTATTCACCACAAATGTAGTTTTAAAGATTATAGCCAATTTTGTGGAAAAATTCAAAATAATAAGACCCTATTGGAAAAAAGTACATTCTTTAGAAAACACAAGTGATGCTTTATTAGAGACAGATAATAAGACACTGATCAAATTACTTTAATATGTACCATGAATAATAGTTCTGCTTCTGTTACTTTAAAAATTTGTTATTGAAGTAACTAGTTTATAATATTATATGTTTCATGTATGCAACATTATATTTCTACTTCTGTATACTGTACAGAATGTTCACCAAAAATTTAGTTTCCATCCATCACCATTTCACCCTTCCCCTGACCCTTTCCCTCTGGCTACCTCTAATGTGTTCTCTGTATCTACATGTTTGTTTTAGTTTGTTTTGGTTTGTTCATTTATTTTATTTATTATTATTTTTTAATATTCAACATATGAGGGAAATCACACAGTATTTGCCTTTTTCTGTCTGATTTATTTCATTTAGCATTAGTGAAGCATTCACTGAGTATTAATCTTCAAGGTCCATCCATGTTGATGTAAATGGCAAGATTTCATCTTTGTTTATGCTGAGTAATATTTCATCGTATATTTATGTATTACTCCTTTTTATCCATTCAATTGTTGATGGACACATAGGTTGTTTCCATAGCTTAGCTATTGTAAATAATGCTGCAATTTATTTCTAATCTCATAGCTTTGTGGTTGGAAAAGATGCTTGATATGATTTCAATTTTCTTAAGTTTACTGAGGCTTGATTTGTGGGCCATGATGTGATCTATCCTGGAGAATATTCTGTGTGCACTTGAGAAGAAAGTGTATTCCACTGCTTT
Source organism: Pseudorca crassidens (assembly GCF_039906515.1). NCBI lineage: Eukaryota > Metazoa > Chordata > Mammalia > Artiodactyla > Delphinidae > Pseudorca > Pseudorca crassidens. Next base: position 155,990,407 of record NC_090297.1, read on the forward strand.
TGGATGGAATATCCTATAGATATCAGTTTAGTCTATCTGGTCTAATGTGTCATTTAAGGATTTGTTTCCTTATTAACTTTCTGTCTGGATGATCTGTCCATTGGTGTAAGTGGTGTATTAAAGTCCCCCACTATTATTGTGTTACTGTCAATTTCCCCTTTTATGGCTGTTAGCATTTGCCTCATATATTGAGCTGCTCCTATGTTGGGTGCATATATATTTACAATTGTTATATCTTCTTCTTGGATTGATCCCTTGATCATTATGTAGTGTCCTTCCTTGTCTCTTGTAACAGTCTTTATCTTAAAGTCTATTTTGTCTGATATGAGAATGGCTACTCTAGCTTTCTTTTGATTTTCATTTGCATGGAATATATTTTTCCATCCCCTCACTGTCAGTCCGTATGTGTCCCTAGGTCTGAAGTGGGTCTCTTGTAGACAGCATATATATGGGTCTTGTTTTTGTATCCATTCAGCCAGTCCGTGTCTTTTGGCTGGAGCAAACCATTTACATTTAAGGTAATTATCAATATGTGTGTTCTTATTGCCATTTTCTTAATTGTTTTGTGTTTGTTTTTGTAGGTCTTTTTTCTTCCCTTCCTCTTTTATTCTCTTCTCTTGTGGTTTAATGACCATCTTTAGTGTTGTGTTTGGGTTGCTTTTCCTTTCTTTGTGTGTATCTATTGTAGATTTTCGGTTTGCATTGCTCATGAGGTTTTGATTTAGCAGTCTATGTATGTACAATGTTTTTTACATTGCTGGTCTCTTTCCCACCTAGAGAAGTTCTTTTAGCATTTGTTGTAAATCTGGTTTGGTGGTGCTGCATTCTTTTAGCTTTTGCTTCTCTGTAAAGCTTTCAGTTTCTCCTTCGAATCTTAATGAGAGCCTTGCTGGGTAGAGTATTCTTGGTTGTACGTTTCTCCATTTCATCACTTGAAATACATTGTGCCACTCCCTTCTGTCCTGCTGAAAAATCAGCTGATAACCTTATGGAGATTCCCTTGTATTTTATTTGTTGCTTTTCCCTTGTTGCTTTTACTATTTTTTCCTTTGTCTTTAATTTTTGTCAGTTTGATTAATATGTGTCTCGGTGTGTTCCTCCTTGGGTTCATCCTGCATTGGATTCTCTGCACTTCCTGGACTTGAGTGAATGTTTCTTTTCTCATTTTGGGAAAGGTTTTGGCTATAATATCTTCAAATATTTTCTCAGGCCCTTTCTCTTTCTCTTCTCCTTTGGGGACCCCTATAATGCAAACGTTGGTGCATTTAATATTGTCCCAAATTCTCTGAGACTCTCATTTCTTTTCATTTCTTTTTCTTTATTCTGTTGTGGCAGTGATTTGCACCACTCTGTCTTCTAGCTCACTTATTCCTTTTTCTGCCTCAGCTATTCTGTTACTGATCCCTTCTAGTGTATTTTTCATTTCAGTTATTGTATTGTTCATCTCTATTTGTTTGTTCTTTAAATCTTCTAGGTCCTTGTTAAACATTTCTTGTATCTTCTCCATCTGTGCCTCCACTCTTTTTCTGAGATTTTGGATCATCTTTACTATCATTACTCTGAATTCTTTTTCAGATAGATTGTCTATGTCTTCTTCATTTAGTTGTTCTTGTGGGTTTTTATCTTGTTTCTTCATTTACAACATATTTCTCTGTCATCTCATTTTGTCTAACTTTCTGTGTTTGTGGTCTCCTTTCCACAGGCTGCAGGATCATAATTCCTCTTGCTTCTAGTGTCTGTCCCCTGGTAGGTGAGGTTGGTCCAGGGGCTTGTGCAGGCTCCTGGTGGGAGGGACTGGTGCCTGCCGTCTCTTGGGTGGAGCTGGGTCTTGTCCCTCTGATGGGCAGGGCCACGTCAAAGGGTGTGTTTTGAGGTGGCTGTGAGCTCAGTATCACTTTAGGCAGCCTGTCTTCTGATGGGTGGGCCTGTGTTCCTATCTTGGTGGTTGTCTGGACTGAGGCATTCCAGCTCTGGAGCCTGCAGTTTGTTGGGTGGGGCCGGGTCTTGGTGGAGAAGTGTGGACCTCCAGGAGATCTCACTCTGATCAATATTCCCTGGGACTTCTGCTACCAGTGTCCTTGTGCTCACAGTGAGCAATAGTCGACCTTCACCTTCCCAGGAGACACTTTAAGACCCCTAGGTAAGTGTAGCCCAGGTTCCTATGGCACTATTGCTTTGTGCCAGATCCCAGTGCACATGAGACCGTATGTGTGCCCTCCAAGAGTGGAGTCTCTGTTTCTCCTGCCCTGTGGAGCTCATGCACTCAAGCCCTGATGGCCTTCAAGGCTAAATGCTCTGGGGGTTCTTCTGCCCAATGCCAGACCCTCAGACTGTCTTGGAGGGCTATTTTATGTGGGAATTTCCCTGTGTAGCCTGTTTGGGTTTAATAGTTTTTGGTGTGAGCGTTGTTTTTACCATAGATGTCTGCCACCTCTTTCCTCAGTGTATGCTGGCCATTATCTCCTTTATAGGAGGTGTGACTGATGTTGTGGTGAACAGAGCCAGCACTGGATATTGAGCATGGCCTCCCCTTTGCTCTGTGGTTGTTGCTGCCCTGTCAGAGGTAGGATCTGTTCCTTATTTGTTGGAGTAGGCCCCCAGATCTGTTTCTTAGCTGTGTATCTGATCTGCGGTATGAGGTAGGTGGGATTGGAGCACCCCCACTGGGAGGGAAGCCACTGAGTATTCCTTCTCTGGACCTGTTCACCTGTGGCTGTGCTCTGTTGCGTCACCTTTCACCCGTTGTGTGAGCTCTCAGATTACACTGTTGTTGGCACTGCTCTAGGCCCCACCTTAACTGTGGGTATGCTGGCAATTGACTCTGGTGTCTCTCAGATGTTTTCACCAGGCCACCAGCATAGATCCACCTAAGTCAGGTCCCAGGACTGCAGTAATCATGGATCTGGACCTGCTGTGCATGCTATGGGGCAGCTTCAACTCTAGCCTGGCCCCACCCCCATGTGTATGTGCTCACAAAGTCTATAGCTGCTAAAGCTAAGCCTGTCTTGGCTGCAGGAGCACTTGTCGTCTGTTTAGGTGTTCTGTAGGTGCTAAGTTTACAAGGCCGGTTGAACAGGTACCAATTTGCAGTTTGTGCAGCTGTGAGGAAAGATTTCAAACTTTCTTCCTTAGTTTCATGGTCCCTGGGGCTCAGCTGTGTTTTCAGTCCCACCTCCACGTGTGGGCCACCCACAGGGGTTTGCTCCTGAGGCTTCCCTGGAGCACAGGAGTCCACCCCAGTGAGGAGGGGGTGCAGAGGCACCATGGTGGCTGGGGTCGTTGGAGCCCTGGCAGTGACAGGTGTGTGGTGGAGCCAGTGGCCACTGGCATGAGAGAGTTGTCCTCAGCAGGAGCCCTTCCTAGCATCCAGTTGTGGGTGTGAGAGAGAGGCCCCAGCAGGGGCCCTTCCTAGCGTCAGGTCACAGGCGCGAGAGAGCCGCCTTGGTGGGGGCCCCTCCTAGTGGCCAGGGAGGCAGGGGCCAGTGCATGGGGAGAAAGGCTGTAATGGCAGCTCTGCCCCTTGCGTGTCACTTAACGACGGCGCTTTACTTCCATGGCAGTCGGGTTTCTTCCACACTCTCCGGTTGTGGATTTCCTCACTCCTATCCCCTCAGGCTGTCTCCTCGAAACCAAGAGCAGTCCTCACCCTGGGCTTGCTCCCCAAACCCCTCGTTCCAGCACCCAGCCCCCGTCTGCACTGGGGATACACATCTCAGGCTGGGGCACGGACTGTCTGTGTAGGTCTCATTCTGTCCTGCCACAGACCTGGTGCTGCACTGTCTTGCAAGAGCCCCCCAAACTCCCCTTCTGTCCCATCTGATCTCGCCGCTGGTGAGGGGTCTCCCCGGATGCGGGAACCTCTCCTTTCCTTCTGCTGCCCTCCAAAGGGCTGCCGTTCCCGTCCCACTTCCTCTCCTCTTTTTCCCTTCTTTCTCTCATTCTACCCAGTTATGCGGGGATCTTTCTTGTCCGTTTAGGTGTCTGAGGTCCTCTGCTAGTGTTCAGCCAGTGCTCTATGAGACTTGTTCCATTTGCAGATGTATTTTTTTTTTTTTTTTTTTGTGGTACGCGGGCCTCTCACTGTTGTGGCCTCTCCCGTTGCGGAGCACAGGCTCCGGACGCGCAGGCTCAGCGGCCATGGCTCACGGGCCCAGCTGTTCCGCGGCACGTGGGATCTTCCCGGACCGGGGCACGAACCCGTGTTCCCTGCATCGGCAGGCGAACTCTCAACCACTGCGCCATCAGGGAAGCGCTGTAGATGTATTCTTGATGCATCTGTGGGGAGAGATGAACTCCATGTCCTCCTACTCCTCCATCTTGCCCCCCCCCCCAGGCACATTTGAAGTAGTGAACACCTTTACACAAAGCTTTTTAAAACTTGAGTCTAGGGCTTCCCTGGTGGCGCAGTGGTTGAGAGTCCGCCTGCCGATGCAGGTGACGCGGGTTCATGTCCCGGTCCGAGAAGATCCCACATGCCGCGGAGCGGCTGGGCCCGTGACGCATGGCCGCTGAGCCTACTCGTCCAGAGCCTGTGCTCCACAACGGGAGAGACCACAGCAGTGAGAGGCCCGCGTACCGCAAAAAAAACCCCCCAAAACCAAAAAAACCCCTTGAGTCTAAGGATTCAACAGGTTAGAAATTAGAGGCTTTTCTTTTGTTTTCCAGAAGGTGGTGCTATAGCACAAGTTTTTGGTTTCTCTTGCTTGAGCTACTTCTAGTTATATTTGAGAGCCAGCACTTTCCACGCACTGCCTTTGCCAGAGTTGATGCTCAGTGCCCTCACTGTCGTTGCTGTGCTCCAGGGTCATTTGTGCCTTGCTGCTGCTGTTGTCTCTGGCATCACTGCCTGGGGTACCAGGATGGTGGGCGCTTATGTCGCATCTGGAATTTCCTGAGCCACAGTCTCCACCACCATAGGGAGGAGTGGAAGGTTGGGGGGTGCCTGGGTTGTGGGCACTTCTGCCATGTCCAGTGTTGTCAGGTTCATGGGCTGCACTGGTGTGGTCAGGGAGCGGGGTACCAGATTCTCGGGTGCCTCCTCGGCTGGAGGGATGGGAGCACAGGTTTTGCTTCTACTGCTGCCAAGTTATCTGTGACTGTGGGCACTGCTGTGGCTGGGAGGCCAGAGTTGTGTGTGCAGCCTCCCCTGCTGCTACCAGGTTTTCTGGGGCTGTAGGCTCAGCTGCTGCAATCGGAGGGCCCCAATTGCAGGCACCACCTCTGCTATTCCTCCAGTTCCACCTCCTCTGTGTGTTCCAGTTTAGCCACCTTTAGATGTACAGATGTGTGGAATTCTCCAGTGTCCCAGTGTGTTGGGCAGAGGAATCTTTGTTGAGTTTTTAATGTTTTACTGGTTGTAGATTGAAGGGGAAGAGATAAAGAGAGCATCTCACCCAGTCATGATGTTGATGTCACTCTGCTTCTCTAATTTTTTTTTTTTTCCGGTACGCGGGCCTCTCACTGCCGCGGCCTCTGCCGTTGTGGAGCACAGGCTCCAGACGCGCAGGCTCAGCGGGCATGGTTCACGGGCCCAGCCGCTCCGCGGCATGTGGGATCTTCCCGGACCGGGTCATGAACCGGGTCCACTGCATTGGCAGGCGGACTCCCAACCACTGCGCCACCAGGGAAGCCCTGCTTCTCTAATTTTTATTGTTCAGATAATCGTTTAAAAATTTTGCCTTTTAATGTACACACATACTCATACATGTGTTTTTAGTATTTTGGACAAAAATCTATTTTTAAACTTAACTTTTGAGTAGCATTATTTATAGGTCCACCAATATGATAAAAATTTTTTGGTCAATAAATTTTTTAAAAATTATACGATTTAAATCAGCTTAGCACCTCCTTTTGTTCTGGAACACAAAGTGTTCCAGTTTGGATGATAAATTATATGGCTGAACAGTCTTCTTGAAGGAAAAAATGGCTAATCCAATTTTACCTTTTAAAATCTGTTTAACACTTAGTAATTTTGTCCATTCTCTTCAGGGAAGGAAACCGAGAAAGCTAATTGAGGCAGGGATTGCGCTTGGTACTTTGTAAGTATGAAATATGTTATCAATAACTCCATTTTAGGGATAAGGAAATGGGTTTATAGACATAAAGTGGTGGCCAGGAACGTGACTAGTAAGCAGCTGAGGTGAAATTGAACTCCACTGGATTTACCAGCTTCCCCCTTCTCCTGCCTCACCATCTAGACTGAACCACTCTAATTTAACCTCCATGGCCACATCTATCTCGTTCAGTGGTTACCTCTCATTTTCCTTTTGCCTTTTCCTTGGCCATTCTCTTCTACAGCTTCAAATTTCACCTTTGTTTAAATGTCTTGATATGACAATTAGCCCCAAGTTACTGATGACAATGTGTAGCTTTCATCAAAAACTCTTCATTCTAAACCCCTTTCTCACCTGAGGCAAGATGATGCACACTTGACCACAAGTTTTGTTTTTTAAAGATTTTTTTTTATGTGGACCATTTTTGAAGTCTTTATTGAATTTGTTACAATATTGCTTCTGTTTTGTTGTTTTGGCTGTGAGCCATGTGGGATCTTTGCTCCCTGACCAGGGATCAAACTTGCACCCCCTGCATTGGAAGGTGAAGTCTTAGCCACTGGACTGCCAGGGAAGTCCCAGACCACAAGTTCCTAGAGTATTGTCTTTTAGAGTATGGTGTTTTATATGGGAAACATATTTCATTATCTCCCACCCGTTAATCCTAGGGACAGAGGTCTTCTCAATCCCAGACTCCATAGGCTTAAGAATGAATATGTTTGATGCTAATACAGCAAGTAGATTTTAATGAGCTCCTTTGGTACTCAGCATCTTGGCCTGTGGCTGGGTAGCCATAGTTACATCTTTTGTGGAAAGCCCTGAAGAGCAGGGTAAAGTGTCAGCAGGTTATCTCCAGGGTAATCTGAAGATACCAAGACAATGTCCTCATCTGCCTGGCTTCACACAGTTGTTCTGTGATCTTGATGCTCTGCTTCTTGACATCACAGATGGCAGACAATGATCAGCAGCTTCTTTCATCTCACCCAGCTTGCAGATGGAAGCAGCTCTAGGTTAGTTGCTCAAAAAGTCAGTTGCTAAGTGGCCAATTTAATGAATTTGCTTAAAAAAAAACTAATTCATTTTAGCTTACCAGTTTTAATCTTGTCTTTTTAAAAAAACATTAGATTTGTCTCTCCAAGATTTCTTGCTGCTGTAGTTATAGACCAATAGGACAGTTGAAGAGATATAACAGCCATATTCAAGCATATGATCTTTAAAATATACTTGAGTATGAAATATTCTCATAAATTTTTGTGAATATATACTTTTGCTGTCAACCAAATGAAACAGTTAAATGAGTAAATTTAGCCCGTGGCTTTCTATGAACTTCCCTGCTGCGTCTGTGTGGCAAGTTTGGTGTAGTTCTAGACTGATCTGTTCATAAGTCCCATGACTTTCCTCCTCTGAAATGTGTTTGCTCAAGTAAGCCCCTTGGCATTCTACATGTTTGCTAAGGATCAATGGATTGTTTTCGTCTCCATCTTAAAACATATTTACCTGGCGTTTTTGCAAGTACTTGACAGCCCCTCACCCCCATTATGTTTATCCAGCACAAATCCTTGGATACCCTGCTGGGTGTAGGTCATTCCAAGCCATGAGCACTGTAATCATTTAATGTTTCATTAACACATTTCTGTTCATGCTCACATCTAAGATACCTCATGGTTTCAATTAATAAAGTCTCTGCAATGCCAGGATATAAATACACACAAGCAAGCAGTGAAGCCTAACTAAACAGTGAGCATTTCCAGAGACAGTAGCTTTGGGGTTTAAGTTTCTGTCTCACCACTATTGATATGTGGGGGTGGACAATTCTTTGTTGTTGGGGGTTGTCCTGTGCATTATAGGATGCTCAGCATCATCTCTTTCACCCACTAGATGCCAGCAGCACTCCTTCCTCAGTGCTACCAAAAATGTCTCTGGACATTGCCAAACGTCCCATGAGACAACACTGTCCTCAGTGTACAAATACTGAAGTTGATTTTCAGTACAACCCTCTCACAGGGAATCCTAAAACGCTTATGTAGGATTTCACCATAAAGCACAGTGTTTTACTTCACTAACATCACACAAAGATGATTGTCAGCTCAAAGGATTCAATGATGGCTCATAATATGCTAGGATATAGCAGATAGCTGTACAAAGACTGTTTGAGGCTACAAACCTGATCTGCTATTATCTTTATTACATAAGTGGTTATGTTTCTAGTTGAGCCCTCCAATGACAGCTTGTTTAGATTGAGGATGCCTGCTCAGGCAAAACATCATTCAGGTCCACAACTATAGAACAGTTCCCAGTTTGGTTATTGAGTTCCAGGCACAATCTGATTTTGTTTTATGATTTTTTCCAATAATTTTTTTTTTAAACAAAATAGGCTACAGGAAATCAAACTGCACAAGCATCACATCATCACCATGTGAAAAACACTGCCAAAAACAATACTGCATGGGTTAAAAGTAGATCCTATGGGCTCCATTAAAAGGTTTGAAATCCCTTTTACAATAAAAAAAGAATACCCACTCAGGCTTAAGAGATTAGTTGTAAGAATATAATTTCATTTTTCATCACAATACTTCTACAACTTTTAAAAATTGAGGTACAATTGACATAGAACATTATATTAGAATTTTAATTATTTTTTTAAAATGCTATATATGCTATCTTCTAAATACCACAGCGGAGTTGGTGTTAATGAGCCTAATTTTCCAAGAATAAGTATCAGGAGTAAGTATTCCTTTTTTTTTTTTTTTTTTAGACACACTTGATAGAGCACTACTTACAGATGAGATGCTTTAGCCAGTGGGAATCACTCTCTTCATAATCTTGTTATTTATTATACATGTGGGAGGGGAAAAAAGAACAAATTGTTCCAACTCCCTACATAATTGAGGTTGGGTCTATTTTAAACAAAGCCTTCAGTTCCAGGTTTAAATCAACTTAACCTGGATCTCCCTAGAACTGCTAATTCAAAATTCCCTGAGGTTGTGTCAAATGAACTCCTGCTGAAAAATCCTGGCACTGAGAGGTGCACAGAGAGATGATGGGCAAGACTCACTCCCATGACACCCTCCCTTTCTTTCCAAGCTTCCTGCTTGCACCCCTTATCCTTTTTAATCCATGTCCTATAATTCTTAACTCAGTCTTTCCAGTCTTCCTAGGATAATTTAAATAAGATCAGGAGGTGTGTGTGTCTGTTTAATTAGCACATAGGATATATATATGTTTTAATTTTGTTAATCTATCCTATTTCCTTATATATGTGTACATATATATATTCCATATATATGCATGCATGTGTGCATGACACGTACACACATACAAACACTCACAACCCCACTTAGGAGGGCAAATGCTTGGTCAGCTTATGCTCCCAAATCACAGGAAAATAAAAGATGTCTGAAGACTTAACTTGGGAATGAGCTAACAAGTACTTTTTTACTACAGGGGAATTTTTTTAAAACAAAAACCACCCCCCAAAATTACAACTCTTTAAAAGCTGATATGGCTCTTATAAAACATTTGAAATGGTAAACACCCATACACAAAACTCACAGATTCAACTATATAATATGAGTCAATTAACATAAAAGAAAAATAAGTCTGTTTTCCTTTTGATTTTATACAATTTAATTATTTTATTTTACACTTTTAAAATTCATTTTGGACCTAGCATGTCCTGGCGTTTTATACACTGACCAAACTGCTCTGCTAGAGACAGTCAAGTTCAATAGCAGTTTCCTTTCACATTTGTCCATTTTTGTTTAAGAAATATACGGAGTCTGTTTCACTTTTTATTTTATATGACAATCATTTTTATTATGAATTTATTTAAATCACTTTGGACCCAGCATGTCCTTAGGCTTTACCCACTCATCAAACTGCTCTGCTGTGAGATACCCAAGTTCAATAGCAGTTGCCTTTAAGGTCGATCCATTTTTGTGTGCGGTCTTAGCAATCTTGGCTGCTTTGTCATACCCTAAAGAAAAAATTAAAAGGCGATGTAGGAGTTAATAGTGAAACTTGGTTTTCTAAAGCAAAAGGTAATCATTATTTACTTAATGCTACTGGTCTCTTAAGTAAACATTTTTTAATCTTAAAAATATTTAGCAGTGGATTATCTTGATAGTTGTCGTTTCTTATATGGACTAAAACCTGTACTTTTCTGAAGTAATACATACTTCCCTTTCTACAAGACTTGTCCCCAAATTAAAATTGCCCACTAACCCAGATATTTTCATAAGGGGGAAAATATGTACACATAGATGCATCTCTCTCTCGATATATACGTATACACATACACAAGCACGCACACACACACACACACACACACACACACACATAATGGCACCAAGAGATAAAAGTATACATCTGACTAGTATAAATGTGCTGTTTCAGTAGCATGCTTAACCAGAAAAATTATCTTTCTAACAAAGCATTAACAAGCTCAATGCTGCAGCACTACAGAAAATATAGGACTGCACATCCAGGAACTATATGGTAAAGGGCTCTAAGAGGGAAAAGAGAGGAGAGTCCTCTCACAATGAGGGAAGAGCGGGCAAGGCTCTGAGAGATGAGCCTTCAGGGCTGCTTCCAACATCTCTCTCTGGTTCAGCACTCCATGCCCTGGCCTCCTTCCAGACATTACAAGGGTACAAGTTGGGAAGTCTTAGTATAAATATATACTTGTGCAAGAGATCATAGGTCTACTGTTTACTTCAAAGTTACTTGCTTTTAAAATTAATAAAGATAGGGGCAGGGCAATTCTGCAAGTTATCTCGGTTTAATGTTAACAACAACAAAAAAGGAAGGCAAAAACCAGAAAGAAGGGAAAAAACAAAAATGAAACCAGTGAAAGAGAAAAAAAAAACAACAAAAAAAACCAACCCAGGATTAGAGGACTATGACCAGAGAGAAGAAGCCTGCTGAAGCAATATGATTATTGACCAAGCAACACATTATGTGTCATGTGCAATTATCAACCACCTACAAGATGTTATGTGTAGTATGCAATTAATCTACCTATAAACATATTATGGACATAGTTAATAATAAAATTAATTTGTGAATTCTAAGCATGTTGAAAAGGGCATTTACTGGTCAGACTAACTTTGAGAGAAAGAATTCTCATGTCAAACCTTTGGGGTTAATATTAGACATTCTGTACTTTTACGTTAATAATGACATTAAAGTCTATGCCTTATGCTAACCCTTTCAGTTCTCTTCTTCAAGCCCCACAAAACATGATTACCAATCAGCCTGTTATATATGAGCACAAACAGAACCCATGATGTGGAGTTGTAAGGCTCATGCTTTGTCAACCAGTAAGGTGTGGTTTGCCCACTTATCCTTGTATGGCCTTTACCTCACATTAAATTGTCTAAGAAAGACATCAATCATTCTGCTTTAGGAGTATCTCTAAATGCTTTTGTAACAAATTCTGAAGTATATATGTGATGAAACATTTCTCACATAAGCCTTTGGGTTCCTCTGTATATCTCTCCACTTGAATGCTGATGTACAATTATTTCAAAAGAACCCAGTATTACTGTCAATCTTAATACTATTCCAAAGAGCAGATAGCATATTGGGCTCAGAGCTACCTGAAGCAGTTATATGAGCTCTAACTTTATAAGACTGAAATTACAGCTTGACATGAAGCCAAGAATATAAAATCAGCCTTGAAAGTTCAGGATTACTGAAGTAAGACTGTTTTAAAACAGTAATCATATCACACCAAATGACTGCATCATAACTTGTTCTAATGTAGAAAATCAAAGAATATGTTAATAACCTCAGCTTAGCAGTAAGGAGAAGGTGGGAAAAGTCTTTTAACACATTATAACAATGCAATGAATGCCTCAAAATCCATGACAAAACAGTGTATTTAATGGGGATCACTAGTCAATCTATAATCCAAGCTAACATTTTTGAATCTACATAATGAAATATTTATAAATCTGGAAAAGGCTTGCAACACAAAAGCCATGGTTTTAGACAAAATATTTGTATTTCCCCCCTTTCCCTATAAGCTATGCATACATAACCCTTTTTCTTTTAATTTAATCCATTTCTGAGTTGAATAAAACAACAAAAACAAAGTATAGTATAGCATCTAGAGAAGGTAGAAAAACGAATTCATTCAGTGTTGTTAATCAGCCAGTGCCACCTAGTGACATTAAAAACTGAGAGGACACTTAGTATCTGAATTTAGTGTCCCACAGGATCTGAATTCCATTAAGATTAAAATAAGTTTAAAGTTCTACTTCTGAACTTAGCACATTTCAAATAAAATGAAGCATAATCAATCAAGATTTTGAAAGAAATATGATACCATAAAGGTTATATATATATATTGCGTCTTTCAACACAATGTGAAATGTCTTAAGAGATTGTCTAAAAGACATCTGTTGTTCACAAATATTGATCCAGTAGTCTCTTAAAAATTTTTCAGCCTTTAACTGTATTCAAAATGACACTATTATTCTTTAAACACATACCTATATGAGGATTAAGAGCTGTCACCAACATTAGCGACTCATTCATTAGCTTGTTGATCCTTTCTGTGTTGGCCTGGATTCCCACCACACAGTTTTCTGTGAAGGAAACTGATGCATCCCCCAACAGTCTGGCTGAGTGCAACACATTTTTAATCTAAGAGAGAGAGACAAACTTATTAAGCCTAACTTTTTTCTTTGTCCAATAACACATTATTTGCAATTCATAAATGAGTATGTAATACAATTAACATACAGCACTCCTACAACCTGTAAGGCATCATACCCAAGAAAACAAATACGAAAGAAATTATAAACATCTGAGGGCACCAAAGTGCCCTTTTAAGAGGTATAAAGGCATAAATACAAATAAATAAAACACAAGATAGCCTGTGGTGTTATAAAATACAGGTATGAAATGTTAAAGAGCATAGAGAGAGAAATAAATTCCAGTTGTAGGAGTTGATAAAGTTTTATTTGATGGAGAGCACTTAAATAGCCAGAGATGGAAAAAGAATCTTCTATGCAGAAGGAAGAGAAACAAAGATGCAGAGGTTAGAAAGTTCAGCGTGAGGAGATTGGTTCAAGATGGCAGAGTAAAAGGACGTGTTCTCACTCCCTCTTGCAAGACCACCAGAATCACAACTAACTGCTGAATAGTCATCAACAGGAAGACACTGGAACTCACCAAAAAAGATACCCCACATCCAAGGACAAAGGAGAAGCCACAATGAGACGGTAGGAGGGGTGCAATCACAATAAAATCAAATCCCGTAACTGCTGGTGGGTGACTCACAAACTAGAGAACACTTATACCACAGAAGTCCACCCACTGGAGTGAAGGTTCTAAGCCCCACATCAGGCTTCCCAACCTGGGGGTCTGGCAACAGGAGGAGGAGTTCCTAGAGAATCAGACTTTGAAGGCTAGTGGGATATGATTGTAGGACTTCGACAGGACTGGGGTAAACAGAGACTCTACTCTTGGAGGGCACACACAAAGTAGTGTGCTCATTGGGACTCAGGGGAAGGAGCAGTGACCCCATAGGAGACTGAACCAGACCTACCTGCTAGTGTTGGAGGGTCCCCTGCAGAGGCGGGGGATGGCCGTGTGTCACCGTGAGGACAAGGACACTGGCGGCAGAAAGTCTGGGAAGTACTCCTTGGAGTGAGCCCTCCCAAAGTCTAACATTAGCCCCACCAAAGAGCCTGGGTAGGCTCAAGTGTTGGGTCACCTCAGGCCAAACAACCAACAAGGAGGGAACCCAGCCCCACCCATCAGCAGGCAAGTGGAATAAAGTTTTACTGAGCTCTGCCCACCAAGGCAACAGCCAGCTCTATCCACCACCAGTCCCTCCTATCAGGAAACTTGCACAAGCCTCTTAGACAGCCTCATCCACCAGAAGGCAGACAGCAGAAGCAAGAAGAACTACAATCCTGCAGCCTGTGGAACAAATACCACATTCACAGAAAGATACACAAGATGAAAAGGCAGAGGGCTATGTACCAGATGAAGGAACAAGATAAAACCCCAGAAAAACAACTAAATGAAATGGAGATAGGCAACCTTCCAGAAAAAGAATTCAGAATAATGATAGTGAAGATGATCCAGGACCTTGGAAAAAGAATGGAGGCAAAGATCGAGAAGATGCAAGAAATGTTTAACAAGGATCTAGAAAAGTTAAAGAACAAACAAACAGAGATGAACAACACAATAACTGAAATGAAAAATATACTAGAAGGAATCAATAGCAGAATAACTGAGGCAGAAGAACGGATAAGTAACCTGGAAGACAGAATGGTGGAATTCACTGCTGAGGAACAGAATAAAGAAAAAAGAATGAAAAGAAATGAAGACAGCCTAAGAGACCCCCGGGACAACGTTAAATGCAACAACATTTGCATTATAGGGGTCCCAGAAGTAGAAGAGAGAGAGAAAGGACCAGATAAAATATTTGAAGAGATTATAGTCGAAAACTTCCCTAACATGGGAAAGGAAATAGCCACCCAAGTCCAGGAACTGCAGAGAGTCCCATACAGGATAAACCCAAGGAGAAACATGCTGAGACACATAGTAATCAAATTGGCAAAAATTAAAGACCAAGAAAAATTATTGAGAGCAACAAGGGAAAAATGACAAGTAACATAAAACGGAACTCCCATAAAGTTAACAGCTGATTTCTCAGCAAAAACTCTACAAGCCAGAAGGGAGTTTCATGATATACCTAAAGTCATGAAAGGGAAAAACCTACAACCAAAATTACTCTACCCAGCAAGGATCTCATTCAGATTTGATAGAGAAATCAAAAGCTTTACAGACAAGCAAAAGCTAAGAGAATTCAGCACCACCAAACCAGCTCTACAACAAATGCTAAAGGAACTTCTCTAAGTGGGAAACACAAGAGAAGAAAAGGACCTACAAAACAAACCCAAAACAATTAAGAAAATGGTCATAGGAACATACATATCGATAATTACCTTAAACGTGAATGGATTAAATGCTCCACCAAAAGACACAGGCTTGCTGAATGGATACAAAAACAAGACCCATATATATGCTGTCTACAAGAGACCCACTTCAGACCTAGGGACACATTCAGACTGAAAGTGAGGGGATGGAAAAAGATATTCCATGCAAATGGAAATCAAAAGAAAGCTGGAGTAGCAATACTCATATCAGATAAAATAGACTTTAAAATAAAGAATGTTACAAGAGACAAGGAAGGACACTACATAATGATCAAGGGATCAATACAAGAAGAAGATATAACAATTACAAATATATATGCACCCAACATAGGAGCACCTCAATACATAAGGCAACTGCTAAAAGCTCTAAAAGAGGAAATCGACAGTAACAGAATAATAGTGGAGGACTTTAACACCTCACTTACACCAATGGACAGATCATCCAAACAGAAAATTCATAAGGAAACACAAGCTTTAAATGACACAACAGACCAGATAGATTTAATTCATATTTATAGGACATTCTATCCAAAAACAGCAGATTACAATTTCTTCACAAGTGTGCACGGAACATTCTCCAGGATAGATCACATCTTGGGGCACAAATCCAGCCTCAGTAAAGTTAAGAAAATTGAAATCATATCAAGCATCTTTTCTGGCCCCAATGCTATGAGATTAGAAATCAATTACAGGGAAAAAAACATAAAAAGCACAAACACATGGAGGCTAAACAATACATTACTAAATAACCAAGAGATCACTGAAGAAATCAAAGAGGAAATAAAAAAATACCTAGAGACAAATGACAATGAAAACACTATGATCCAAAACGTATGGGATGCAGCAAAAGCAGATCTAAGAGGGAAGTTTATAGCTATACAAGCCTACCTCAAGAAACAAGAAACATCTCAAACAATCTAATGTTACACTTAAAGGAACTAGAGAAAGAAGAACAATCAAACCCAGAGTTAGCAGAAGGAAGAAATCATAAATATTAGATCAGAAATAAATGAAATAGAAACAAAGAAAACAACAGCAAGGATCAATAAAACTAAAAGCTGGTTCCTTGAGAAGATAAACAAAATTGATAAATCATTAGCAAGACTCATCAAGAGGGAGAGGACTCAAATCAATAAAATCAGAAATGAAAAAGGAGAAATCACAACTGACACTGCAGAAATACAAAGGATTATAAGAGATTACTACATGCAACTCTATGCCAATAAAATGGTCAACCTGGAAGAAATGGACAAACTGTTAGAAAGGTATAACCTTCCAAGACTGAACCAGGAAGAAATAGAAAATATGAACAGACCAATCACAAGTAATGAAATTGAAACTGTGATTAAAAATCTTCCAACAAACAGAAGTCCAGGACCACATGGCTTCACAGGTGAATTCTATCTAACATTTAGAGAAGAGCTAACACCCATCCTTCTCAAAGTCTTCCAAAAAATTGTAGAGGAAGGAAAACTCCCAAACTCATTCTATGAGGCCACCATCACCCTGATACCAGAACCAGAGAAAGATACTACAAAATAAGAAAATACCAGACCAATATCACTGATGAATATAGATGCAAAATTCCTCAACAAAATACAAGCAAACAGAATCCAACAACACATTAAAAGGATCATACACCATGATCAAGTGGGATTTATCCCAGGGATGCAAGGATTCTTCAATATATGCAAATCAATCAATGTGATACACCATATTAACAAATTGAAGGAGAAAAACCATATGATCATCTCAATAGATGCAGAAAAAGCTTTTGACAAAATTCAGCACCGATTTATGATAAAAACTCTACAGAAAGTGGGCATAGAGGAAACCTACCTCAACATAATAAAGGCCATATATGACAAACCCACAGCCAACATCATTCTCAATGGTGAAAAACTGAAAGCATTTCCTCTAACAACTCTGTTGTTGGAACTCCTAGCCACGGCAATCAGAGAAGAAAAAGAAATAAAAGTAATACAAATTGGAAAAGAAGAAGTAAAACTGTCACTGTTTGCAGTTCACATGATACTACACACAGAGAATCCTAAAGATACCACCAGAAAACTACCAGAGCTAATCAATGAATTTGGTAAAGTTGCAGGATACAAAACTAATGCACAGAAATCTCTTGCATTCCTATACACTAATGACGAAAAATCTGAAAGAGAAATTAAGGAAACACTCCCATTTACCATTGCAACAAAAAGAATAAAATACCTAGGAATAAACCGACCTAGGGACACAAAAGACCTGTATGCAGAAAACTGTAAGACACTGTTGAAAGAAATTAAAGTTGATACCAACAGATGGAGAGATATTCCATGTTCTTGGATTGGAAGAATCAATATTGTGAAAATGAGTATACTACCCAAAGCAATCTACAGATTCAATGCAATCCCTATCAAATTACCAATGGCATTTTTTACAGAACTAGAACAAAAAATCTTAAAATTTGTATGGAGACACAAAAGACCCCGAAAAGCCAAAGCAGTCCTGAGGGAATAAAAAGGAGCTGGAGGAATCAGACTCCCTGACTTCAAACTATACTACAAAGCTACAATAATCAAGACAATATGGTACTGGCACAAAAATAGAAATATAGATCAATGGAACAGGATAGAAAGCCCAGAGATAAACCCACGCACCTATGGTCAACTAATCTATGACAAAGGAGGCAAGGATATACAATGGAGAAAAGACAGGCTCTTCAATAAGTGGTGCTGGGAAAACTGGACAGCTACATGTAAAAGAATGAAATTAGAACACTCCCTAACACCATACACAAAAATAAACTCAAAATGGATTACAGACCTAAATGTAAGACCGGACACTATAAAACTCTTAGAGGAAAACATAGGAAGAACACTCTTTGACATAAATCACAGCAAGATCTTTTTTGATCCACCTCCTAGAGTAATGGAAATAAAAACAAAAATAAGCAAATGGGACCTAATGAAACTTAAAAGCTTTTGCAAAGCAAAGGAAACTACAAACAAGACAAAGAGACAACCCTCAGAATGGGAAAAAAATATTTGCGAATGAATCAACAGACAAAGGATTAATCTCCAAAATATATAAACAGCTCATGCAGCTCAATATTAAAAAAAATAACTCAATCAAAAAACGGGCAGAAGACCTAAATAGACATTTCTCCAGAGTACATACAGATGGCCAAGAAGCACATTAAAAGCTGCTCAACATCACTAATTATTACAGAAATGCAAGTCAAACTACAATGAGGTATCACCTCACACCAGTTAGAATGGGCATCATCAGAAAATCTACAAACAACAAATGCTGGAGAGGGTGTGGAGAAAAGGGAACCCTCTTGCACTGTTGGTGGGAATGTCAATTGATACAGCCACTATGGAGAACAGTATGGAGGGTCCTTAAAAAACTAAAAATAGAATTACCATGTGACCCAGCAATCCCACTACTGGGCATATACCCTGAGAAAACCATAATTCAAAAAGACACATGCACCCCAATGTTCATTGCTGCGCTATTTACAACAGCCAGGTCATGGAAGCAACCTAAATGCCCATCGACAGACGAATGGATAAAGAAGAGGTGGTACATATATACAACGGAATATCACTCACCAATAAAAACGAACGAAATTGGGTTATTTGTAGAGACGTGGATGAATCTAGAGACTGTCTTACAGAGTGAAGTAAGTCAGAAAGAGAAAAACAAATATATATTAACGCATATATGTGGAATCTAGAAAAATGGTACAGATGAACCTGTTTGCAGGGCAGAAATAGAGACACAGGTCAGATGTAGAGACCAAACGTATGGACACCAAGGGGGGAAAGCAGCAGTGGGTGGTGGTGGTGGTGTGATGAATTGGGAGATTGGGATTGACATGTATACACTGATGTGTATAAAATGGATGACTAATAAGAACCTGTTGTAGAAAAAAATAAAATAAAATTCAAAAAGAAAAAAGTTCAGCGTGAGCTTGAGGCAATCAGTGAAATCAGGGCTTCTCAGTTCTTAATGATCACATTTTTTATGCTTAACAAAACAAATATTCCATAATCCCTTGAAAATAACCTTTCACACAGTATTTTAAAACAGTATAAAGTCAATTAGTTTGTTTTAGTAGTTTTTTTCCTTTTTGATAACATTTCCAATATATATAAGATATATATCCACATCCTAATCTCTGTGGTCTAAAATCCCAGGGTCTGAAAACCAGACTCCCAACAATGGACTCTAGTAGAAGACACAGAACTTCAAGGTTTAATTTGATACTAATGACTTTATTAAATGGCAAATGTTCATTATCTTGACTTATTTTCTATTAAAAACAAAACAGACCTTTGTTTAAAAAAATTTGGCAAGACACTTATTGTTATGCACATATATTTGCCAGGCAGCTGGTGTTAACTGTTTGGAATTTGACCTGAAAGCAAATGCTTATCGGTCTGGGGCTTCCCAGCAACGCAGGGGACATGGGTTCAAGCCCTGGTCCGGGAAGATCCCACATGCCGTGGAGCAACTAAGCCCATGCACCACAACTACTGAGCCTGCAAGCCACAACTACTAAGCCCACGTGCCACAATTACTGAAGCCTGTGCACCTAGAGCCTGCACCCTGCAATGAAGAGCAGCCCCTGCTCACTACAACTAGAGAAAGCCCATGCAGAGCAACAAAGACCCAATGCAGCCAAAAATAAATTAATTAATTAAAAAGAAAAAGTTTATCAGTCTGAGTTGTGCTTTGGTCTGTCTTCTATTTTCCACATTCCATAAGGGCAAAAAAAAAAAAATCTGTCTTGTTCATTGTTCTATCACTAGCAATGAGTACAGTGCCTGACACAGACTAGTACTCAATAAATATTTGATGAATACACTGAATGAATACACTTAATATTTGTTATTTGCATATTCTTATCAAATTAAAATCAGACTTTACACCAGACACAAACTGGAAATAAGCCTCTAATATATACTTAGATATAACACTTCACACAAATAAAGGATTGTAAATGATAATAGCTCCATTATCTGAAGTTGGGGAAACTGGATAAAAGATGATGCCATTTTGTTCTGTCTTCATAAAGATGAAGGAAAAAGAATAGATTGAGTGGACACAATGTTTTCAAGGTATGTGGAAGAGTAAAACCAATGGAAGAAAGCCTTGAGAAAGGGAAGAGCACTGGAGAGAAAGTGCTGAAGAAACCAAGGACAAAGAGTGTTTCAAGGAGCAACAAGTCAAGGTCAGATGTTAGTTGAGAGCCGTGGCATGTCTGCTGGACTCAAGAGGTCACAAGTGCTACAAGAACAATTCAAACATAAGTGCAGGGGTGGAAGCCAGACTGCAGTGCAAATGAGAGTGAGAGTGGGTATTTCTTTAAAAAGGCTGAATTCAGAGAGAGGAAGAAAGCAGCAGCATGAGAAGGAGACAGGCTGGAAGGAGAGTTTCTTTTTTTTTTTTTAACTGAGGAGACTGGAACTTATTTCTAACAATTGGCATCCCCAGTGGTGAGGGAAAAGAAAGAAACTTATACCCTACTTCCAGAATTTTTCTTCCTATTATAAAAGGCAAACCACCAATTACTTAAGCTAAAAGTCACCTAATTAAATATACAGGATTAGTCCTCTAACATTAACATATGTTTAACTTCCAACTGCTAGGTATATTATCCAAGTACCTAAAGAACTGTAAGGAAACCTTAATGAAAGACAGAAACCAAGACAACTAGCTTTTGGTTAAAGACATTAAAAATCAAATTTAAAGCTTACCATCAATGGCTTGAAAACATTCAACTCAAAATGTCCACTGCTGCCTCCAATGGTAATGGCGACATGATTGCCCATGACCTGGGCTGCAACCATGGTCAGTGCCTCACACTGGGTGGGGTTCACCTTGCCTTCAAGAAAACCACCAAAGAGAGAAATCACATCAAACACACTTGTGGCTTCAAATATGAGTTTAAGATTAGGTTTTATATCAAATAACCAAGAGAAGAAGGAAAACTAACTTCATTAAATAAAGACATATAATAAAGCAATGTCCCAACCATCAGTGCTGTCTAATGAAACAAACCATATAGCCAGAAACTTTGAATCATGCAATGGCTAATAAGTAGAGTACCTACAACTACACAGTAAATATAGCTCTTTTCACCTTCATGGCTTACATGCACTCTAGAAATATTTATGGAGCCAGGCACTGAATATACAACAGTGAGGAAGAAGGATGCAGCCCCTGCCCTCATAGAACTTGGAGGCGAGGGAGAGAGAACTGGCAATTATAATAGATAAGGGGTCAATACAGAGAAGTGCAGACTGCTATGGGAATACTTACAAAAGAAGCACCTCACCAACATCTGGGAGGCTTCCTAGAGGAAACTGATGTTAAGCTGGAATTTTCCTATTTGAGTTTCCAGAACCCTACCACCCTGTAACACTCCTCTGACAAGCTCAAGTTTGAACCGAACATCCCTGATTCCTCTGACAAGTACAAAGCAATGCAGTGGGAAGATTAGTTCTTTATCTGTGACTCTGCATTTCTCTTTTTTAGGTAATCACCTTGAATTTGCAATCAACTGAACTCATGTCATTTTCAACATGACATACTTTAAAATCAGATCTTTTCTCATTCTACACATGCCTAGATCTAAAAGAATCTATAGTCAGGTCTTTCTTTTTCACTCTTGTCAGTTTTAGTCCAACTACAGAGTCCTTTATGAATCTAGACTCTGTCATCTGATGTACTGCTATTTCAACTTTATCTGCTAATATGATCAACACATATTCTCTACCTTCACCCTCAGTCACCAGTAAAGTGGTGAAAGGGCACAGCCCTTCAGCTTGCTGCCAAGATATCCCTCCAGTCTGAAGTCAACTCATTAGGCACTCCTTAAATGTCACTGTTCACCCAGCTACATTCATCTAACAGTACTGCCCACACTTCTCCACTGGATTCCATGAATATCAAGTGAGTCTACCAAATGACTTACTGGAATCCAGACATCAAGAAAAGAAGGAACTCCAACTTCATTAAATAAAGTAAGACATATAATAAAGCAAGGCCCCAACCATATTTGTGGAGCCTCCCTCACCTAACTGGCCAAAACCTAAAGCAAAAAATGAAATAAGAGGCATTTGATATAATTCATCTTTATTCATCCCATGCAGATCACTTTAACAGCCTGTTTTAGAATTCTATTTGCTTTGGATTGTGAAAGATAGAACTATTACATATTTTCTAAGGTGGAAATCAAAATATATGCTGCTAACTAAAATTCTTTTCTCCTATATTGTTGGGTGATGTCCCCAGAAGTCCTGATCAAAAGCAGCCCACAAAGACATTGTGAAACAAGTGCACCACACATGTCCCTATCCACTTTGAGATCACGTTAAACAAAAGCAGATATGCTTTGTAGATGAGAATGCCTGGGTTCTAGTCAAGTTCCAGTTCTAACATTTACCAGCTATGTGATTACCTGGCATGATACTGCTTCCTGGTTCATTTTCAGGCAAAATCAGTTCTCCCAGACCTGAGCGAGGACCAGAACCCAGAAAACGAATATCATTTGCAATCTTCATCAGACTGCAAGCGGCAGTGTTCATGGCTCCACTGAGTTCAACCAAAGCATCATGAGCAGCCAAAGCTTCAAATTTATTTGGAGCTGTGACGAAAGGCAAGCCTGAAGAAAAAATAATAACCTATATGAGTTAACAGGTAAAATTCAACATTTTTCTAATATCAGCAAGTTAAACAGAAAGTGCCAGTATATGAAAAGCAAAAAAAGAACAGAATAAAAATCTTACTTCAGAAAAAAATGCTTAAGACTCAAGCTTTGTCTACATTTCTTCAAGAAATCCTAAAGGGGTAGAAAATCTGATGATACTAGCAAACTTAAAAGATAAAAAGAACAAGTACAATAAATGTTGAAAGAAATATAAAATATTGAAAGAAAAAACATTATCCTACTGCAAACACCTGTGTATGATGCCTGACGACGCTTGAGTAAAGAGGAAAAGTAGGTAAAATTCACTCTGCTTTACTCCACACTCCTCTCCTAGTACAATTTTTCCCCCATTTTAGGTGTTCTATTCTCTTCTCTAGCCAGGACCCACAAGGTCCTCTGAGAGATTAGGGAGCCAGAATGAGTTAGACATTCTCAATCTCTCCCATGTTCAAATTTTAAAAAATCTACATATTCTAAACCCCATAATACAGTTCTTCTTGATTAAAATTTGATGTAAAAAAATCTCTGCTAGTAAGCAATAATAAGCATTGTATAATTATCTGTACCCTAACTCTCTGGTAATATCTGCATCTTAATAAGAGTTTTCTGGAGATAATAGCTCTAATAACAGTTATCATTATCAAGAGCACAGTACTCTACTAAAGGAAAGAGAATTCAAAAAGGTCATTAATTCAAAGAAATGTCACAGCATGCCATAGGAAAAAAAGAAATTAAGCCTGTCAATCTCTAACATATTTGTCATTCAAATGAATTTCTCAACCATCAGTTGATTCCTCCTGCTTTGAAAATGAGTATTCAAAACAGCTTTAAATGGAAAATAATTGAATACTATCAGATAGTAAGCAAATTAGCACTGACAGATTTTAATAATTACATGCTGTATGAACTTAAAGATGGAAAACTTTAAAAAAGCAAAAGGTTAACATTACAACTTCTGAAATAGACACAAAGTACATGTTTGATGGGAAAATATTATTTCTAACTTTAAATTTGTAAGAATTCAAAGCAGAAACACCCAGAAAAATACAGACTAGTATAACGGAAATGAGTAATAAACCGTGTTATCACCTACCTGTGAGTGCAGCCACTTTTGCGGCAACCTTTTCTGCAAAGCCAATTCTAGTATTTAAACCAGTACCGACAGCAGTGCCCCCAGCTGCGAGCTCGTAGATTCTTGGCATGGCACCTTTTATTCTTGTTGTTGCATATTTCACTTGTTGAACATAACCACTAAATTCCTGAAAAGCAAAAGAAATTAAGGTGAGAATATATAATTTTCTAATGGCATACAAGTTACTCTAACTACATTAAATTCAAGTTTTTAAAAAACACGTTTCAGGTACAAAATTAGAAGCTACTCAAGTGGTAACTGTATTATTTGATTCATACAATAAACAAAGTATAGGAGAGAAAGAGAATTTATAAACCTATCAGGTAGACAATGCCACTGATAACATGTGGCCTATTTATAAACTAGTCTTTCCATAGAAAGCAAAGAAAAACAACACAGGAAATTTAAAAAAAAACTTTACTAGATTAAATTATTGGTTTATTTGTAAATTATTTACTTTTTGGTGTATCTCAAACAACTCTGAGAAAGAAAAAAACTGAATCCCCTCAAGAAAAATGCAAACACAGAAATATCCTCCATACAATTTCAGTTAAAAAACCTGATATGGAATTTGAGGATGTTTTACAGGGACTCAAGAAGCTACGTGACTCACTGAACAGCACAAGAAGGTAACAGGTTAGAGTTAAGACTATAGCTTCAAGATGCATTTTAATTCTGCTATTAATGCCACACTGGTTCCCACCGTATAACATCCTTTAAGTAAAGTAACCACAGAATTCATCATGTTTAGAACATAGCAAGGGCCCTATCAAGAATTATGCAGGGACAGAAGGCATAAGCTAGAACTCAACTGAGCAAGCTGGGATATAGGGTTACACTAAATCTTTTTTTCCTGCCTAAATACACTGAAAAATCATGAATACTTTTGATTAGTACTAGGATTTCACACTGCTCTAAAGAAAATGTTTTAGAAGATACAACTCCTTTCAGGTAGACCTGATCCATCTGATCTAACACCACTTACATATACACCAGCTGGATTCACTTCAGGAATATATTTTTATTGAGGAAAAAAACTGCACTCAAAAACCTCAAAAGACAATTACAATAAAAGTATAAATGCTTCTGATAAGATAAAATCAAAGAGAAAAAAAAAACTTTCTGTCATAATACGAAGAATGATGATTTTACATAGGAGGCTGAGTAAATGGCCCAACCAGACTTCAGCATATAATGGTTTTCCTACATGTAACACACACAAAAAGGAGTATCCAGAGGGATACTCAAAAGTTTCAAAAACATATACTGTATCTCCTTAGAAATTATGCATGGTACTAAGAGCCAATGATGTAAAGAGAAATAAGATACAGCCTAAGAAACAACTTAATTTAGCAAGCTCAGTTTAGTCATATCATCTGTATGTCAATTAATCACTTCCAGTTTTCCTCATTCCTTCCGTGATAAAGTTAAGGTAAATGATCAGGTTTTTTTTCAGTGTCTGCTGTCATCTGAACAAAACTACAAATGAAATCTTTCCAAATAACCAGCAGCCAAACTCTCTCCCTCACCTGAATTTCTACAAAAATACTGTTATTGGATACCTATCTTTTGATACTTGATATAGAATTTGCATATGTCCTACCTCCCAAACTGGAGTGAACTTAACTGAGACAAAAACTGTTCCTTGTATTTCCTTTGCAATGTATACTATTAGGCATTCTTTAAAGTATCAATAAAGAAACATAAAAATACTTTCTGGTATTTTGGAAAAGAGAGAAATACCTCTTTTACATGTGGTCAAAACAATTGTAAAGAGTAAGATATGCCCCATTTAACCATTTTAAAATTAATTTTTAAAGAATTTACTAATTTTGAGTAAGAGAGACAATGGAAGAAATTATGATAATGATACTGATGAAGATGATGATGACAGCTAACACCAACATGTGCTTATAATGTGTCAGGGACGCTTCTAAGCACTCTACATGAATCAGCTTATTTAAACCTCATAACTATCCTATGAAAGAGATATTTTCCTCATTCTACAGCTCAGAAAACTGATGCACAGAAAGGCTAAATAATTTTCCTAAGGTCCAATAGTTTGCACATAGCAAAGTAAGATTTGAACTCAAGTAGACTGATGTGGAGTCTGGCTCATAGCCAGTATGCTCTGCTCTTCTGAGTGGATACCAATAAAAACTACTGACTGGTTAATGCAGAATCATCTGTCACTGAACTGAATTGTTATAAATTTGGCCTTTTAAACCAGTGTGATTTAGAGGGTAATATGCTGGCCGTTTGTACCAAGCCCGCAATTGAACCAAATCTAATTGCACGCAATATACCTGCCCAAGAGTAAGTGGAACAGCATCCTGTGTATGAGTACGCCCAATTTTGATGATCTGGGCAAATTCTTTGGATTTTGCATCAAGGGCATCATGTAGCTTCTGTAGTCCTGGTAGCAGTACTTCATGAACTTCTACTGCAGCAGCAATATGCATTGCTGTGGGAAAAGTATCATTTGAGCTCTGTTGGAAAATTTTCAAAAGAAATGTAAAATGTTAAATCAGAGGCAAAAATAAACCAAACTTGAATGCCTCAATTAAAAATCTCACTAAATGACTACTCAAAACTTGGCATATTTAGTACTCAATTACATTTACCTGTGGCAAGTCACTTAGGATCAAGTAAGAAGCAACCTGATTTCCTTTGTGGAAGGTATTTAGGACTGTATTACATATACCACCTACAATGAATGTATTATATGTTACTCTACCTGCCTGCTAAGAAATGACAGCAAGACATAGAGAAGTACAACTAGCAAATGTAAGTAAGGATAGCAATAATAAAATATCTTACAGTTAAATAGCACATACAGTCTTTCACAAACGCTTCTTCCTTTACTAAACTTGAGGAAAATTCTGTGAGGTAGGTCACCACTTTAAAAATAGAAAAGCTAAACTGTCAAAGAAATTAAGTGACTTGTCAAAATTTTTACAGTTGGCAGAACTGGGACCTGACCAGGTAGTCTAAACTCCATGCTCTTTCCTCAACTGTAAACCCATACTTTTAAATTACGATGCTATTAAAAAAAATATATTCATTACTCATTTGTTAAACTTTGTATTATGGACATTATCAAACTACTTACAAAAGTAGGATGAATGGTATAATGAACACTCATGTATCTACCACCTGAATTCAAACAATTAGCATATAGCCAATCCTGTTTCATCTATAACTCCACCTCACTCCTCCATCTGACCATACACACTAGATTATTCTGAAGTAGATTTCAGACTTCAGTATATGTAAAAGATAAACTCGGGCTTCCCTGGTGGCGCAGTGGTTGAGAGTCCACCTGCCGATGCAGGGGACGCGGGTTCGTGCCCTGGTCTGGGAAGATCCCACATGCCGCGGAGCGGCTGGGCCCGTAAGCCATGGCCGCTGAGCCTGCGCGTCCGGAGCCTGTGCTCCGCAACGGGAGAGGCCACAACAGTGAGAGGCCCGCGTACCGCCAAAAAAAAAAAAAAAAAAAGATAAACTCATATTTAAAGGCAAGCCTTGGGTTTGCAAAATCCTTCATACAATGGATTTATGTGAAAAAACTTCCTCACTACTTAAAAATATATTAAATTATACTCAGAACCCAGATCTTGGTTTTTAAATATCACTTCCCAACAAGTGATAAGATCCTCCAAGAGCTCTTTGGAAAAATGAGTGCTTATGAGGGCCAGGGCAGGAAAAATACAAGATGAGAAGCCTGGAGCATCTTATAGTGCAAAAAATTAATCAGTGCCTTAAAAAAGAAAAAGGATGGTGGCATGTCCAAAGGACACAGGAGCCAACAAGCTGTGGCTCTGTGGCAACAATATGAGTAGCAATATAAATATCAAAAATATTGGATTATAACCTTAAGAAAAAAATATTAATGAATTCATACTGATATATATAAATGATTAAATAAATAAATGTCAGGGGAGAGAGAAGACAGTATTCCTTACAGAAAAATTTCAATTAATAAATGTAGAAAGAATGAGGGAAACAGAAAATCACTACTGAAACACTAATGTAGTTGTTATTGGCAAGATCCACTGATGAATGTTAAAATGAATAGGCAAAAGTTTAAGGAGAAAGAGGCTATTTGAATAGCCTCAAAGTTCTCTATTAATTCTGTGGTGATCTTAACACATGTCCAAAAATTTCTTGATACTCTTCCGTTTAGGAAGTGGAGCTTAAGTGTAGTAGCTGGAGTATAGGCTGGACACAGTGGCTTACTTCTACCAAATACAGAATAGAAGATGGAGAAACCAGGGAGACACCATCTTAACCAAGTGATTCAAGTTAACATCACCAGTACCAAGTCATGTTGCTATCATGTACCCCTGATACGATGCAAGAAGAGCCCTTCATTTCTATAAGTCTTTCCAAAAATCCACAGTCTCAGTCTAATCATGAGAAAACAACAGACAAACCCATATTGAGGGACATTCTATAAAACACCTGGCCACTGCTTTCAAGAGTCACAAAGACAAAAGACAAGCTCTCATAGGTTAGAGGAGACTAAGGGGATATGATGACTAAATACAATGTGGAGCATGGACTGGATCCTGGTTAAGAGAAAAAGGAGATCAATAGAAAACTAGGGAAATCCTAATAAAGCCTGTTTAATTAAGAGTATTGTACCAATGTTAATTTCTTAGTGTGACAAATGTACCAGGGTTATGTAAAATATTTAATATTAAGGGTAGCTGGGTGAAGGGTATACAGGAACTCTGAAATATCTTTGCAATTCTTATAAATAATTTTATATTTCAAAAGAAAGAGTTTTTAAAATATAAATCAAACAGCGAAAATATATATATATACTAAATTCAGGTGTCCTAAAAGTGATTTTTTTCCCTAAAGGTGCTTTTTATGAAAATTTAAGACATAGACTCAAGATTCCTAAAAGAAATAAGGAGAAGAAGTTCTTTCCATTAAAGAATGTAAGCAGAATGAACACTCCCTATCAAAAGTTAATGCCTGGGGCTTCCCTGGTGGCGCAGAGGTTAAGAATCCTCCTGCCAACGCAGGGGACACAGGTTCGAGCCCTGGTCTGGGAAGATCCCACATGCCGTGGAGCAACTAAGCCCGTGCACCACAACTACTGAGCCTGTGCTCTAGAGCCCGTGAGCCACAACTACTGAAGGCTTTGTGTCCTAGAGCCATGCTCTGCAACAAGAGAAGCCACCACAATGAGAAGCCCATGCACAGTAATGAAGACCCAATGCAGTCAAAAATAAATAAATTTAAAAAGAAAAAAAAAAACCTCATTAAAAAAAAAGTTAATGCCTGTTTTACAAGGAAAATCTCAGGATTCTTTTCAAGTTATAACAAAGAAAAGATTGTATACCGACCTGGCTTTTATTAACATGATCGTTGGGATGCACGGGTTTCTTGCTGCCAAGTTCACCTCCTAGCATTTCAATTGCTCTATTGCTAATGACTTCATTTACATTCATATTTGTCTGGGTTCCTGATCCAGTCTGCCATACCACAAGAGGAAAATGATCATTTAATTTACCTTCAGCTACCTGCAGAGCAAAATGTTACAAAATGAATTTTAAAAAATAAGAAATATTCATTTAGCTAATTAAATCAAATATGATTAAGTTGGTACTATTTATAGTACTATTTTAAAGGTATTCACTTTTTTCATATGCTAGTGATGGTGCCATATAGTTCGTGGTTGTCCAGCAAATTGAAGCTCCTGCAGTCTAACCACTGCTACTTTAAAAGGTGAAAGATTGGGGCATCCCTGGTGGCGCAGTGGTTGGGAGTCTGCCTGTTAATGCAGGGGACATGGGTTCGAGCCCTGGTCTGGGAGGATCCCACGTGCCACGGAGCAACTGGGCCTGTGAGCCACAACTACTGAGGCTGCGCATCTGGAGCCTGTGCTCCGCAACAAGAGAGGCCGCGATAGTGAGAGGCCCGTGCACCGCGATGAAGAGTGGCCCCCGCTTGCCACAACTGGAGAAAGCCCTCGCACAGAAACGAAGACCCAACACAGCAAAAATAAATAAATAAAATTAATAAACTCCTACCCCCAACATTTAAAAAAAAAAAAAGGTGAAAGATTATCTATTGTGAATGGTATAACAAGTTCACTGATTCCAAATGAAAATTGAATCAAAGATATCTTTCTCCTATTTCTCAACTGCCCTCTAATAATATACAGACAGACCCACCCACCCATTAAGGCTGGCAAATGTGTTAAGTCTCTAGATAAATTTACTGTTGGTACTCAGCAGGAATATCCAACAGATGTTACAGCCAGAGTCAGCATGATAATGAACGAGTGACTTAACACTGTGAGCTCACTAATAGCTACTGCAACCCACACATGTCCTATGAGTAGCAACCTCCAAGCATAGACATAAATATGGTCTAGATTTGTCCTTATTTTTGTCATATTTTTGTCCTTTTAGTTAATTTCTTAGTTTTTGGATTATAAGCTTTCTAAGAGAGTGGGTGCTTAACTTCACCTTCTGGAATGATTTTAGCTTAAAAAAAATCAGCATGCACTTTAGAAATCTATTACCTTAAACAACTGATTCACTTTAAAGTAAAACTTTTTTCCTAGTTGTATAAAAATAACAGGTGATCAGTGTAAAAAATTCTGAGAACTAAGAAAAGCATAATAGTCATCATAGTTCTACCCTCAGAAATAAAGATGATTAGCATTTTGGCATCACCTTCTAGTCTCTACTTTCAGCAATGGGAGTACATATGTAGATGTAGAAAAACATATTTTTCTGTTCATTATTTCTAAATAAAATTAAGATCATAAAATACATGCATTTTGCAATCTTTCCTCCCCACTTCTTATATGGTAGGGTTTGTTCTATGACATTCTTTAAAAAACTAAATTTCCATGGCTTCACAATATAACTTACATAAGCAGCTGTTATAATAAATAGTACTGCAATGAACAACATTATTTTCAGAGCTTTTAAACTGTTATCTCTGACTGCTTATCTTTAATTGCGTAAGCAATTAATTATGTTATTAGTGAAATAGTGAAATTACATTCTCCACACATAGTATCAAATAACCAACTAGCTTTAAAAGGAATCATCTATACATAAAACAAGAAATCAAATATATAAGTTCAAAGGGTATCTCTTCAAAGTTTTCTTTGAACTATATAAATTAAAAGGAAAAGTAAAGAAAATTAAAGGTATAAAATCACCCAAAAAATTTGCCACAATATTTTAAGCACCATATTAATATCCTCACCAAATAATAATGCTGCCATCCTATGCTGAAACTCATTAACTAAAGAATTCACAGTGCCCCTTTCCTCGTGTCAGCACTTATCATTATCCAGCAGTTAATATGGGTCTGATGCCATTAAGTAAACACACTTATCACCTCTTACCTCATCTGCTGCCTTCATTATTGCATTAGCAATCTTTGGATCAAGACCATAATCCTGGTTTACTTCAGCAGCTGCTCGCTTCAAGACGCCAAATGCTTTAATAACTGGGATCTAGAGTTAATCAGAAAAATATCTCAAATTTGCAATTTTAGTTAAGCATGAAAGTTTAAGATTACTATCTTATGCAGGTACAAAAATTTACGATTACTATCTTATGCAGGTACAAAAACAATGCAGGTACAGAAAAAAGCATGAAAGTTTAAGATTACTATCTTAGGCAGGTACATAAAACAATAACTTAAGTAACATTATGACCCTAAAATGTTTAGGATATAGAGAAAGATTAAACATAGATATATAAAAACCAAGAATCATCATTTATCTATTTGTTTAGGGAACCAAACAAAAGCAAATACAATGACTTTTCATAGATATATACGTATGCCTCACACACACATATACACACATTCACACATATATACCATTTGTCCTGTTTATTATAAGACATTATAATGTATATGTTTTTATTTCATATATTTAAAAACAAATGATAACCATTTCACCAGCCTACACCATTATTTCCTCTCACTGGATCCCGTGCTACATTATAAGTTTTCCTTCTCTTTAGAAAAAACTAAAAGTAGCAAATAAAATAAAGGTAGCAAAATGGTGCTGGGAAAACTGGCCACATGCAAAAGAATGAAACTGGACCACTATCTTATACCATACATAAAAATGAACTCAAAATGGATTAAAGACTTGAACATTAAGATCTGAAACCATAAAACTCCTAGAAGAAAATATAGGCAGTAAGCTCCTTGACATCAGTCTTGGCAATGATTTTCTGGAGGAGTCCAAAAGAAAAAGCAACAAAAGCAAAAATAAACAAATGGGACTACATCAAACTAGAAAGCCTCTTCACAGCAAAGCAAACGTCAAAAAAATGAAAATGCAGCAGCTGGAGGGTGCAGGACCTGAGTGCTGGAAGCCAGGGCCCCCTCATTGACAGTGGCCCTGTATGGAGGCCAGAGGCTGCCAATGCCTCCAAGGAACAGGGTGCTGAGGGGCCCAGGGTCCAAGCACCTAGCTCCCCAAGGGCCACAGAAGCTCCTTGCTGTCCTGGAGCACTGAGCACAGGAGCATCAGGCCAAACGGGGCTTCAGGAGCCTACTTTCACCACCGCTGAGGGAGCCTGTGCCAGGGGCATGCTGGGAAAGGAGCAAGCAGCCCAGCCAGGCCTGGCCTGTGCGAGGCTCTCACCACTGAGGCCCAGGGTGCTCTGACCTAGCTGGCATCTGACTCTGCAGTTTTGGATTTTGTGGGTCAATTTTACATACGTATGGCCTATGGGCAAGACCTCATACACTTATATCTGTAAGTGTAAAAATGGGCTTGCCTTGGAGATGGGGGTGTGTACACATGAAGTCAGTGGCTCTTCTGTGAGCTGAAGAGTCTTAAAGCGGAGCTGTCATCTGCGGCTGCTGTCACAGTATGCTGGCAGGACAAGTGACTTGAGCGTTTCGCTGCCCGATTTGAGGCTCAGTCCCTCCCTCCCTGCCCTTCAGGGCTCGAGACAGGTGACACACCCAGGCCTTGACTGTGTTTCTCCTGTTAGCAGGACTTGGGCAGCTCTGGCTCTCCTAGCTTCCCTGGAAGCTCCTTTGCTTCTCTTGACCTAGAAAAGGGGTTGCCAGGCAGAGTGTTGATTGGGCGCTCAAAGCCAGCGATGAAACTGCTTCCCTGCCTAGGACAAGGGACCTGGAGAATGTTCTGTGTGGGATGATGTGCTGTTAGGGAGCCCCTCAGACACCACTTCCTCTGCCCTCTGGTAGTGCCAGGACCATGCCAATGACGTTTCGCAGTAGCCTTATCATTCACAGGTGCCTCTCTAGCCTGCACAAATGATTGACAAGAGATCACCCAAAGGATTTTTTCTAAAGGTTTTTGGGTTTTGTTTTGTTTCCTTTGTTTTTGTTTTGCACGTGACAGTGTTTGTATTGAGGATCTTCTGAGGAAGAAGGGGTGTTTTAGGGGTGGTGCCAGGGTTCCTGGCCTCTAGTGCCCCACTCCCCTCAGCACCCCACCTGGTACCTTTGCCATGTTGGTGCTGAGGTTTCCTGCTTGATGAAATCAGATTGTTTAGAGTAAGAAAAAGGAAAGGGCTTCTGATGGCTTTGCCACAAGCTTACCTGTGGTTTCAATCTTGGGAGGCCACTGCTGATGCCATCACCACTATCTCCATGCAGTAGTTGCTGGGCCCTGGGCCCAACTGTCCCCTTGGCTTTATGAGTCTGTTTCTGCTTCCTACACCCATACCCGCAGTGTACAATCTTTTGAGATTTTCTCTGATCTTGTTGCCCAAGTAATAAGAGCTATGTCCTCCTTGACATCTTACTTCTTCTTATGTGGGAGCCCCCAGGTCTTGTCTGACAGCTTATGGATAAGAATGAGACTCAGCCATTGACTAAGCCTCAGAAATCCACAAAAATGGCTGCAGACAGTTATGTCTGTTCCTTCTCTACCCCCACTCCCACCCCTTATACATGATACCCTATACTCTGAAAGTCCTGCTAACTGCAAACTTGCCAGAGTATTAGCCAATCTTTGTACAGAACAATGTTCTGGAACAGCAGAATGAGTCTTGGGTCAGGAAGCAGGGCTACACTGGGCTTGGGGTACTGTAACTCCATCTCCATCTGGGGCTCAGCTTCAGTGTACCTGAGGGAGCCACAGACCAAGATGAATCAGATGCTTGAGTTTTTGCTTCTTCCTGTATTTTCTTGAAGTCGATTCATTATCTTACAAAGAGCCTACTCTTTCAGCCCTTAACTTAAATCCTTCAGATAATTAAGTTCATGAAGAGTACTCCTGAATTATGTTAGGACTTAGACCAGAGATGGCAAATGAATGGCACATCACTTCCCCTCTTCCCCCATGGTAGGTACCACTAATCTGCTTCAGAGTACTTCCTGCTAAATCCCTGGTATATATTCTCATTTCTCAAGATTCCCCCAGCAGCCAGTATAAGTGTTGAGACCTATCTGCCATCCCTGGCTGAGGGGATACTACTCTACTCTGCTGAGGAACATAAGAGCTGTCAATCCCATACAGGGTTTGCTGGGCTAACGAAGCACGGGGAAGAGGCAGAAGTTTCTGCCTGCCCCCAGCAGGAAGGCTTGCAATAGCCCACATGATTGCCTGCCCCACTTCAGTTACCTCTTAAAGTCCTAATGTTGGCAGGGAGGGGACTGTTGGAGTCCAGTGTGGTGTGGGAAATCACAGCCACACAGGACAGCAATGCTCAGAAACCAAGTCTAGCTGCTGTGGAGCTACAGTGAGCAAGGTGGTCCCAGCTGTGCAGGGTACAACCTCTGCTCTCACCTCCAGCCATCTGTCTCTAGGCATCCAGGCCAGGCTATGGATGGGGATCCCCTTCTTCTTCCTCTCCACTGACCAAATCTTATCAACCACTACAGGTGCTCTGCTTTCCAAATTCAGCCCAGGCTCCTGGGTGCTGCCCACACCAGCCAGGGTCCTGGGCCAGATGAAGAGGTGGCCTATCCATGAGTGAAGGCCAGTTCCTTCCTCACTGGGGCAGGTCTTATGCCCCAGTTTTAGGACCAAGAGTTGTGTATTGGGTTCTTAGATTGCTAGCTTTTCCTGCAGGAGACCACAGCAGGTGAGGATCTGCTGACAGTAATCTGCGTTCAGGGCCTTGTTCAGCTGAGCGCTTTGTGTACACCAGATTCTACGAGGTGTCAGCAGTACTTTTTAAAATTTGTTTTCTGTGAGGTTTTTGGACCATGGGCTGAGCTCAGGCACTTTCTGTAAGAGAATGTCTGTAAAGATGGTTATTTCCCCTCCTCCACCCACATCATGGTGGCCCTGTGGAAGGCTGACCAGAAGGCCAGTGGAGCTGCCCTAGTGTCTATGGGGGAGGGCGAGGCCTGCTGAGTTGGTGCTCTAGCCCTCTCACCTTGCACAGCACAGAGGAGGTAACCCCAGGGACAGCCAGGCACCTGCCTGAGGGAGGGGTGCTGCCTTCTGTCCCTGTAACTGCTTCCCTTATGGCCCAAACTGGCCACCCAGATTTCTTTGAAGGTGTGCTGAAAACTTTTTGGTATACAGAACAGCCAGGGACTTGATTTTGATGTATTTTAAAACCACATCAAATAAAGAGTCTACTGCCTTTAAAAAAAAAAAAAAAAGAAAAGAAAATGCAACCTACTGAACGAAAATATTTGCAAATCATATATCTGATAAGGGGTTAACATTCAAAATATATAAAGAACTCATACTACCCAGTAGCAAAAAACAAACTGATTAAAAAATGGGCAGATGATGAGAACAGACATTTTTCCAAAGAAGATATACAGATGGCTGACAGATACATGAAATGATGCTCAACATCACTAATCACCAGAAAAATGCAAATCAAAACCACAATGAGATACCACCTCACACCTGTTAGAATGGCTATTATCAAAAAGACAACAGGGGCTTCCCTGGTGGCGCAGTGGTTGGGAGTCCACCTGCCAATGCAGGGGACGTGGGTTCGAGCCCCGGTCTGGGAGGATCCCACACGCCGTGGAGCAACTAGGCCCGTGAGCCACAACTACTGAGCCTGCGCGTCTGGAGCCTGTGCTCCGCAACGAGAGGCTGCGATAGTGAGAGGCCCGTGCACCGCGATGAAGAGTGGCCCCCGCTTGCCACAACTAGAGAAAGCCCTCGCACAGAAACGAAGACCCAACACAGCAAATATAAATAAATAAATTAATAAACTCCTACTCCCAAAATTTAAAAAAAAAAGACAACAAGTAAGTGTTTGCAAGGATGTGGAGAAAAGGCAAATCTTGTACGCTGTTGGGAGGAATGTAAATTGGTGCAGCCACTTTGGAAAACAGTATGGATGTTCCTCAAAAAACTGAAGTACGTCTACTGTCTGATCCAGCAATTCCAGGTATTTACTGGGTATTTACTTGAAAATGAAAACACTAATTCGAAAAGATATATGCATCCCCATGTTCATAGCAGCATTATTTACAATAGCCATGATATGGAAATAACCTGTATCCATCAATGAA
The DNA here is from genome assembly GCF_039906515.1 of Pseudorca crassidens. Lineage (NCBI taxonomy): Eukaryota > Metazoa > Chordata > Mammalia > Artiodactyla > Delphinidae > Pseudorca > Pseudorca crassidens. The sequence continues at coordinate 156,026,731 of NC_090297.1, forward strand.
TGAATGGATAAAGAAGATGTGGTAAAAAATACAATGTAATATTACTTGGCCATAAAAAAGAATGAAATCTTGTCATTTGTGACAACATGGATGGACCTTGAGGGCATTATGCCAAGTGAAATAAGCCAGACAGGTAAACACAAATACCACATGATCCCACTTATATGTAGAATTTAAAAAGCAAAACAAACAACAATCAGAAAACCAAGAACATAGACAGAACAAACTGGTGGCTGCCAGGGGCAGGGGGTGGACAAAATGTATAAAGGAGGTCAATAGGTACAAACTTCCAGTTATAAAATAAATAAATCATGGGGATGTAATGTATTGCATGGTAACTATAGTTAATAATACTGTATTGCATATTTGAAAGTTGCAAAGAGATTTTAAAAGTCCTTGTTACAAGAAAAAAAGTTTTCTTGTAACTACATATAGTGATGGGATGTTACTAGGCATGTAACTAGTAACTAGTAACTAGACTTACTGTGGTGATCATTCTGCAATGTATACAAATATCGAATCATTATGCTGTACACCTGAAACTAATGTTATATGTAAATTATACCTCAACTAGATAAACAAATAATAAAAAGAAATAATATATTTAACTGCTAATTAGTATGAAATACCCAGTTACTGAATGGGTATCATTTCATCCCAAAGCCAAAAAACATGATATTTTATTTAGTCAGTGAAGCCTTGACACTCAATAAATCACTGGACATTTCTCTCAGAATAATTTTTTTAAAAAACCCAGAGTTCTACAGACTTAAAGGTGATAGCTCCTGATATATATAACCACATATCAAACCCTTTTAGTTTTCAGATCTTTTCACTTTCTACTCCAAAGCACCTCATAAAATTTAAAAGGATAAATTGAGTAAATCTGATGAGGTTTCAATGAAATACAAGATAAATGAGTCTTGGGTCAGGAAGCAGGGCTACACTGGGCTTGGGGTACTGTAACTTTCCGCAAGATAAATAAATTATGTGTTCTTGTCAAAGTTAATAATATAGACTGTGATTTAGATACCATACCAGGTTTGAATGAGAAAGAAGGAAGAAAGGAGGGTGAAGAAGAGAGTGATAAATTTGTAAAAGAGAAGCTATAGTCCTTAGAGGAAAATAAAAGTGGAAAAACAAGAAAAAGTAATGAGTAAGACACACTGAACCTGGGTCACACAGAGGATAAACTGAAGGGCAAACAAAAGGAAAGAAAAACAAAACATTTTTACTTTGAATTTTAAGAAATCAAAATTAAAACATTACAAGTGTTTTACCCAAATGAAATGGAGATATATGGCACAAAAGATTAGAAGCTTTAAAACTTTACACATGAAAAAAAATGGGAATTTAATTTTCTACAGGAACACTGCAGTGGGTTAAACCACTGCCAAAGTCACAACCAAGCCACAGTCACAACCAAATGCCAATCAACTCAGGCTACTAGAATGGAGTGACTGACCCCACAGTGCTTGTGGACTCATGAAAATGAACAAAGGTCACAGCAGAAAGTTTCACTGGACACTATTAAAACAAAATAGTAAATGTATCATTGGAGATGAAAGAAGGGTCTCATTATTCTTCATTTACTCACATAGCAGTTCATAATCTTTTTTGGTTTTATTTTCCTATGGACCTGAGGTACAAAGGGTTGGGTTTAATCATACTACTTAGCTCAAGGCACACAGTCTGCTTTATATTTAACATAGTTCAGGAAATTAATCCAGATGAAGCCAAATGTGAAAAATCGATAACCCACGTATCCATGTTTCACAGACACCTGTCCAAATCCAAACAACTTCTCTATCTCTGGGACAGCAGCAGTGGCAGCAATCATGCACTCCCAGAACCACACACCTTGCTGGTTGAAGCAGGAAATTCAAAACATGAGCCATACTTACTCCAGTCAATACTGGTTGAGACTGATCTCTTTAATCCCAGGAGTTGAACTATATGAGAATACTTTAGGATCTGCTACCCTCTGTCTCCCAACCATGTAGTCTGACCCTATGTTTACCTCACCATTAAACTGGCTGTGGGTGGCAATAATAGAGAGATTCTTCTAAGAAGATTCAGCTGCCTCTTGGGAAATTGTATGAACCTGTCAAGATTCAGTCTTGAAGCCTTAGTAATTAGCTAAACTACGGAAGTTAAATTTATTGTAAGATAAAAAGTATATTTAGAAGATAAATGTTAAACAGTATCTCACCAGATGAAGCCTGGTTCCTTCTAGGCTTACTAGCCTATCCTGCATTCCTACACTGACTATTTTTCATACCCTAGTTGGGCTCCAGTAGGATATGTAATATATTCCATCAATTCTTTTCACACTTTAACATCCCTGAAATCAAGATGCATCCTACAATCAATGACATGTCACAACTTTAATTGGCAGACTTTTTCTTTCTTAGTAGTACATATCAGTTCTAATTGAGGATCAGTTCTAATCTAAGGATTTAATGAAATATGGTAGAAAGTTTTCTAATCATTAAATCATTCATGTTAGCAATGAACAAATACTTATATATTACCTATTATATGCCAGACATCATGACAAATAGTATTTTTATGAATTTGTGTATACTTTTTTACAAACTGAAGCCAAGATAGATAAAGTATAATATTAAAGAAAAATTGGTTTTCTTTTAAATCATTTAAAAAATCAGTTAAAAAATTAAGTATCAAAATTAAAAGTGCTTACAAACTGCAAAATTCTAGTAAAAATACGAAAAATCCAAACAAGAATGAAAGACAAATCACTTAGTTCTATCAAAAATCCAAAATACTCAAAGTCATACATAGCTCAAGATTTTAGTATACTAAACTTCAAAAAGTTCTTTGACACTTTACTGAGAGAGAAACATCTTATTATTCACAAAGCCAGTTCTCTAATAACTTTACATTTTAACTCTGTAAAATACTTATTTATAAGGTAAGGTGACTCACTGAATAATGCCAAGTTCATCCAAAATAAGCCAACATTTCCAAAAAAGCCACTTACTGGCATGCGTTCTGTCACCCCTCCAATCTTAAAGTTCATTGTTGATCTCACAGTCTGGGCACCATAATACTTATCATTTGGGACCTTGAGTTCACCAAAGGTATCATATTCTATCCGAAAAGAATTTTGGCTTGCCTAAAGATAAAGACAAGACACTGTTATAGCTTGAAAAGAAACCAAGTATCAAGAACAATAACATCATATAAACAATACATCATGTACAGGTAAAGAAACCTTAATAAGTACCAAAAAGACAAAAAAATTCCATTTTGATTCTCATTCTACTCCCCCCACTTCCAGCTTTTTTCTTGAGAAATTTTTGTCACACAAATTTATTAATACATGTGTTAAAGACAGACTGTAGAATTCATACACTATGCAAATGATAAATAAAAATAATAATCTTTTCCAATTCAGGAGTATGCCTATTATTGGTCAAGCTTTGATGTACTTAGGTTAATGCTTATTTTACTGGGAACTTTGGAAAATGACCTAAGAATGATACTTTAAAATTTGAAAGTATTTTTTATATATATATATATATATACATATATATATATAAAATAATTATATATTTAAACAGAGCTCAACTATGGTCTACAAATATTATGCATGAGAGATAGCTTACTGCCATACAAAACAGTCCAGGCTTTGCAGTGAGACAGCCCACCATCTGGTAGCTGTGTCACCTTCAGCAAGTCAGCTTTTCTCATCTATAAGTTACAGTAAATGTACAGACAAGGGGACATGGGCTAGATCAATTCTTAACCTTTTCAGGGTGTTGGAACCTTTTGAGAATATGAGGAAAACTATGGATCTTCTCTCTAGAAGAATGAACATAAATACATATATGTAAAATCTTACATATGATTTTATGGAGTTTATATCTTGAAACCAATCCACTCCCCAGGATAAGAACCCATGACCCCAAATCCCTTTTATGGAGAAACTAGGATGCTACTAAGTACATCAACTTACACTAATTAAAAAAATATATATACAAATCTGGAGTTTACATATGATACTTTACATTAAAGAGATTAAGAGTATCAGAGATACTCAGAACTTTAATTAATGTTCATCTTGCATTAATTATAAAATAAACATGGTCAGATGATTCAAAAGATTTAAAAACACCCAGCCAAGTAACCTTATTTTAGTAAACAGTCCTCTGAATAAGAAAAAATTAATTTTGTAGTTATCCCCTGGGACTAGAAAGATTTAAAAACCCTTTATATATTATAAAGCCTTTTAGATTGCATGAAAAGAAAAGTATCCTTGTACCTAGTTAGAAATATAGGTGTATATCCAATGAGGTACATTTTTTTTCTATGCCTAAAAGTCTGCAGAGGAGGGGAGTGGCCAAGATGGCAGAGTAGGAAGACTCTGAGCTCATCTCCTCTCATGGGCACACCAAAACTACAATCATTTACAGAGCAATGATTGATGAGTAAGGCTAGAAAATTAGAGAGAAGACCTTCTACAACTAAAGATATAAAGGAACCATGGCAAAATAGGTAGGAGGGAGGAAGACACAATAAAGTCAAAACCTATTACCACTGCCCCCCACCCCCTGAGGAGGGGTGACCCACAAACTGGAGGATTATTACAATTGCTGAGGTTCTCCCCAAGAAGCGAGGGGTCCAGGCCCCATGTCAGGCTCCCCAGCAGGGCGAAGAAGAGCCCCTTGAAAGTTTGGCTTTGGAGGCTAGCAGGGTTCATTTTTGGCCAGAGGGCTGTGGGAAATAGAAACTCCACTCTTAAAGGGTGCACACAAAATTTCACACACTCTGGGACCCAGGGAAGAAGCAGTAATTTGAAAGGAACCTGGGTCAGAATACCTGCTGATCTTGGAGAGCCTCCCGGAGAGGTAGGAGGCAACTGGAGCTCACACTGGGAACCTACACACTGGGGGCAGCCCTAATGGGAGCTTGTTCTACCACAAGGACATCAGTTCTTGAAAGCACCATTTTGGAATACAGCTTATTAGCGCAGGGACATAGCTCTACCCACCAGCAGGCCAGCTGCCTTAAGACCTCCCGAGCCAACAACCAAAGAGAGCTAAAGAATACAACAACTGAAATAAAAAGTACACTAGAAGGAATCAACAGTAGATTAGATGACAGAGAGGAACAGTTCAGTGGGCTGAAAGAATAGTGGAAATTACTGAAATTGAACAGGAAAAAGAAAAAAGGATGAAAAGAAACATGGGCAGTTTAAGAGACCTCAGAGACAACATCAAGTGTACTGGCATTCACATTACAGGAGCCATAGAAGGAGAAGACAGAGAGAAAGGGGCAGAGAACATATTTGAAGACATAATAGCTGAAAATGTCCCTAACCTGGGAAAGGGAAAGGACATTCAGGTCTGGGAAGCACAGAGAGTTACAAACACGATCAACCCAAAGAGGACCACACCAAGACACACTTTAATTAATGGCAAAAATTAAAGATAAAGAGAGAATACTAAAAGCAGCAAGGGAAAAGCAACAAGTTAAGTACAAGGTAATTGTACTTAACATAAGGATTTCAGCTGAGTTTTCAGCACAAACTCTGCAGGCCTGAAAGGAGTACATGATATATTTAAAGTGGTGAAAGGGAGAAACCTAAATCAGAAGACTCCAACAGGCAAGGCTTTCATTATGATTTAAATGGACTGATCAAAAGTTTTACAGACAAGAAAAAGCTAAGAGTTCAGCACTACCAAACCACCTTTAAATGGGTTTCTCTAAGAGAAAAAGGCCACAACTAGATGTATGAAAATTATGAAAAAAACATCTCATTGGTAAGGCTAAATATAGTAAAGGTAGTAAATCAGTCATGTACAAAGCTAGTAGGAAGGCTGAAACACAAAACCAGTAAAATTGTCTATATCCACAATAAGAAGTTAAGGGGCACACAAGACAAAAAGATGTAAAATACAATGTCAGAAACAGAAAAAGTGTGTGGGGGGAAATAAAAATGCAGGGTTCTTAAAGTGCTTTTGCACTTAAAAGATCAGGAGCTGAAAATAATCATACACACACACACACACACACATTGCAATATATAAACCACATGGTAACCACAAACCAAAATCAATAATCGATACACAAAAAGAGAAAGGAATCCAAATGTAATATTAAAGACAGTCATCAAGAGAAGAGAGCAAAGTAAGAAAAAAGGAACAAAAAAGAACTATAAAAACAACCGCAAAACAAAGGACAAAATGGCAATAAGTACATATCTATCAAGAATTACTTTAAATGTAAATGGCCTAAATGCTCCAATCAAAAGATATAGAGTGGCTGAATGGTTATGGAAACAAGACTCATATATATACTGCCTACAAGAGACTTACTTCAGATCCTGAGACACACACAGACTAAAAGTGACAGGATGAAAAAAGGTATTCTACGCAAATGGAAATGAAAAGAAGCCATGATAGTAATACTTACATTAGACAAAATAGATTTTATATCGAAGACTGCAACAACAAACAAAGAAGCCTATTACATAATGATCATGGGATAAATCTAAGCAGATATAACAATTGTAAATATGTATGTACCCAACACAGAATCACCTACAAATATAAAGCAAATATTAACAAACATGAAGGGAGAAAATGACAGGAACACAATAATAGTAGGGGATTTTAACACTCTACTTACATCAATGGACAGATCATCCAGACAAAAAATTAACAGGGAAACACTGGCCTTAAATGACACATTAGACCAAATGGACTTAATAGCTCTATATAGAACATTCCATTGAAAAGCAGCAGAATACACATTCTTTTCAAATGCACATGGAACATTCTCCAGGACAGATCACAAGCTAGGCCACAAAACAAGTCTTAGTAAATATAAGAAAACTGATATCATATCAAGCATCTTTTCTGACCACAATGCCATGAGTCTAGAAATCAATGACAAGAAAAAAAATTGCAAAAAACACAAACACATGAAGGATAAACAATACGCAGTTGAATAACCAATGGATCATTAATGAAATAAAAGGATACCTAGAGACAAATGGAAATGAAAACACAATGATGCAAAATTTATGGGACAGAGGAAAAGCAGTTCTAAGAGGGAAGTTTATAGCAATACACACCTACCTCAGGAAACAAGAAAAATCAAAAATCAACCTAACCTTACACCTAAAGGAACCTGAAAAAGAACAAAACCCAAAAGTCAACAGATGGAAAGAAATCATAAAGATCAGAGAAGTAGTAAATAAAATAGAGACAAAAAATTATGAAAGATAAATGAAACTAAGAACTGGTGCTTTGAAAAGATAAACAAAATTGATAAACCTTTAGCCAGACTCAAAGGAAAAAGAAAGAGGGCTCAAATCAATAAAAGCAGAAATAAAAAGAAGTTACAACTGACACCACAGAAATACAAAGAAACATGAGACATTACTACCAACAATTATATACCAATAAAATGGCCATTAAGAAATGGACAAATTCCTTAAAATGTACAATCTCCCAAGACTGAACCAGGAAAAAATAGAAAATATGAACAGACCAATTACCTGTAATGAAATTAAATCAGTAATTAACAACAACAACAAATGAAAATCCAGGACCAATTGGCTTCACAGGAAAAATTCTACCAAACATTTAGAGAAGAGTAGCAACTATCCTTCTCAAACCTTTACAAAAAACTGCAGAGGAAGGAACACTTTTGAACTCGTTTTACAAGGCCAGCATCACCCAGACATCAAAACCAGACAAAGCACGAAAAAAGAAAATTACAGGCCAATCTCTCTCATGAACACAGATGCAAAAATCCTTGACAAAATAGTAGCAAACAAAATTCAACAACACATTAAAAGGACCATACACCATGATCAAGTAGGATTTATTCCAGGGATATAAGGATGGTTCAATATCCACAAATCAGTCAATGTGATATACCACATTAACAAACTGAAAAACAAAAATCACAAAGTCATCTTGACAGATACAGAAAAAGCTTCTGACAAAATTCAATACCCATTTATGATAAAAATTCTCAACAAAGTGGGTATAGAGTGAACATACCTCAACATAATAAAGGCTGTATATCACAAACCCACAGCTAACATTATACTCAACAGTGAAAAGCTGAAAGCATTTCCTCTAAAATCAGGAACAAGACAAGGACGTCATCACATTTAATCAAGATAGTATTGGAAGTCCTAGCCACAGCAATCAGACAAGAAAAAGAAAAGGAATCCAAGTGGGAAAGGAAGAAGTAAAACCATCACTGTTTGCAGAGGACATGATACTATACATAAAAACTCTAAAGACACCACCAAAATACTATTAGAGCTCATCAATGAATTCAGTAAAGTTGCAGGGTACAAAATTAATATAAAGAAATCTGTTGCATTTCTATACACTAACAATGAACTACTAGAAAGAGAAAAAGGAAACAATCCCATGTACAATCTCATAAAGAAAGAATAAAATACCTAGGAATAAATCTAACTAAGGAGGTAAAAGATCTGTACTCAAAAAACTATAAGACGCTGATGAAAGAAACTGAAGATGACACAGACATGGATTGGAAGAATTAATAATTTTAAAATGCCCATACTACCCAAGGCAATCTACAGATTCAATGCAATCCCCATCAAAATACCAATGGCATTTTCCACAGAACTAGAAAAATAATTTTAAAATTTGTATGGAAACACAATAGACCCTGAACAGCTGAAACAATCTTGAGAAAGAAGACCAAAGCTGGGGGTATCATGCTCCCTGATTTCAGACTATACTACAAAGCTATAGTAATCAAAACAGTATGGCACTGGCACAAAAACAGACATTTAGGTCAATGAAACAGAATAGAGATCAGAAATGAACCCACACTTATATGGGCAATTAATCCATGACAAAGGAGGCAAAATATACAATGGGGAAAAGACAGTCTGTTCAATAAATGGTGCTGGAAAAACTGGACAGCTACATGCAAAAAATCCAACTGGACTACTCTCTCACACCATGCACAAAAGTAAATTAAAAAATGGATTAAAGACTTAAATGTAATACCCGAAACTTACGTAAAACTTCCAGAAGAAAACATAGACAATAAGTTCTTTGACATGGGTCTTGGTAAAATTTTTTAGTATATGACTCCTTGGGCAAGGGAAACAAAAGACACAAAAGCAAAAATAAACAAACGGGACTACATCAAAGTAAAAAGCTTTTGCACAGTGAAGGAAACTATCAACAAAACAAAAAGGCCATCTACTGAATGGAAGAATATATTTGCAAACAATATACCTGATAAGGGGTTAATATCCAAAATATAGAAAGAACTCATATAACTCAACATCAAAAGAACAAACAACCCAATTAAAAAAATGGGTAGAGGACCCAGATAGACATTTTTCCAGGGAGACATACAGATGGCCAATAGGCACATGAAAAGATCTCAATATCACTAATCAACAGAGAAATGCAAATCCAAACCACCAAGAGTTATCATCTCACACCCGTGAGAATGGCTATTATCAAAAAGACAACAAATAACAAGTTTTGGTGAAGATGAGGAGAAAAGGGAACCCTCATGTACTGTTGGTGGGAATGTAAATTGGTGCACCCACTGTAGAAAAGAAGTTTCTCAAAAAACTAAAAATAGAATTACCATATTACCCAGCAATACCACTCCTGGGTATAAACCTGAAAAAACCAAAAACACTAATTCAAAAAGATACATGCACACCAATGTTCACAGCAATATTATTTACAATTGCCAAGATACAGAAGCAACCTTAGTGTTCATCAACAGATGAATGGATAAAGATATGGTATATATACACAATGGAAAACTATTCAGCTGTAAAAAAGAATGAAATTTTGCCATTTACAACACCATGGATGGACTTGGAGGGTATTTTGCTAAGTGAAATAAATCAGACAGAGAAAGACAAATATCACTTACATGTGGAATCTAAAAAATACAACAAACGAGTAAATATAAAAAAAAGAAAAGAAGGAGACTCACAGATATAGAGAACAAACTAGTAGTTACCAGTGGGGAGAGGGACGGGGCAATACAGGGGTAGGGAATTAAGAGGTACAAACGATTATGTGTAAAATAAGGTACAAGGCTATATTTTACAAAACAGGGAACATAGACAATATTTTATAATAACTACAAATAGAGCATAACCTTAAAAAATTGTGAGTCACTATACTGTACACCTGTAATTTATACAATATTGTACACCAACTATAATTCAATAAAATAAATAAATAACTTTAAAAAATCACTATGTTGTTTAACAGGAATTAACATAGTGTTGTAGGTCAATTATACTTCAAAAACAAACAAGCAAACAAACAAACCCATAGAAAAAGAGATCAGATTTGTGGTTACCAGAAGCAGAGGGTGGGGTTAGGCAGAATTGGATGAAGGCAGTCAAGAGTTACAGACTCCCAGTTACAAGATAAATAAGTACTAGGGATGTAATGTACAACATTATAAATATAATTATCACTGCTGTATGTTATATATGAAAGTTGTTAAAAGAATAAATCCTAGGAGTTCTCATCACAAAGAAAAAATCTGTTCTATTTCTTTAATTCTCTATATGATATCATGCATGTTTACTAAACTTATTGTGTCAATCATTTCATGATGTACGTGAGTCAAATTATGCTGTACACCTTAAGCTTATACAGTGCTGTATGTCAATTACATTTCAATAAAAATGGGAAAAAAAAGTCTGCAAAGGACTGGTCTAAGCCAATAAGGAGAAGCCAATAAAAATAATCATTTACTGTGCTATGTAGCAAACACTTTTTAGGCATCACCTTATTTGAATTTCACAACCACCCTAGGAGATTTTACTATCGTCATCCCCATGTTAAAGAAGGAGACACTGAGGCTACACAAGATTAAATAATCTCAGCAGATCACCCAGATAGCAAGAGGGAGGGCCTGAAAAACTCAAACCCTGGACTTTCGTATTCTAAAAGCTGTTTGGATTCCCTTTTTTATCACTTCCATAAACCAAGAAATGGAGGAAGTAACTCCAGATTGGCCCACAACAACCACTACCCTGTAGGATCTGAAGATGTACAGTTAGATTTTTCTCTAATAGAGTGTGCTTACACTGACACCACTGTATGTCAACTTGCAGCTGGGGTTTTATATCTCAAATGCACAAAAAAAGTTTTCATAATGATCTTTGTTTTAAATATCCTAAGTAAATATCCTTGTATGTTAAAATATACTTTGGTGCAATAACATTAGCAATGACAACAGTGGCACTGGACACATGAGCTAGGTTCTTCTTCCTCTCCATCACCTTGTTATAAGACAGCAAATAGTTACTGGCTCCAAAGAAAGGAGATTGGTTTCCATCAGTCATTTGTGAAATCAAGTTCGATTCCTTAAATTTACAACATCATTTTTTGTGTTCAAAATTATTAAAATTTCATCATAAAACAGGAATAATGTTGTCACCTAAATAACAGGTTGCTATGATAAAAGTCATATCCAAAGTATTTTGGAAAGATTTAAATGAATAAATTTTACCTATGTTCTTCAAGTTTAAACTTTAGAAAAATTTAAATTCTAACTCAAGAAACAATGGTCTACATCAAATTCTAGATCTTGACACTGACCATTAAAAAATGGCAGATGTCAATTGTGGCTGAAATCACAATCTCAGTAAACACTTCAAAAAATATACTTCTTGTCCTTACAGTAATAAAAATAAACATCCCAAATTTCCAACAACAAACATTGTAGCAGCTTAGCTAGCTAATAAAGTATTCCAAAAAACCAGAAAGTTCTCCCTTTTTTTAACCCAGGAAATACATAGGTTGCACAAATCTGTAGATCAGAAACTGAAGCAATGCTGTAAAATACTCTGAAAGGCTCCAGGCTCTGTCAGTGGAGGTAATGCCTATGGTTGGTGTCTGTTAGACAAGCACATATACACAGATAGAGGAACAATGAAACAGGTAACTGCCAAATCTCTTCAAACGTTCTTCCCAATGACCTACAGAAGAAAAAACCTTTATATTGTACATAAACACACATGTATATGCACACAAACCTGAAACAAAAATTCTGTGAAAAAATCTGTCCTGTAAGCCTATTTTCTATTCTATGCTATCCTGTCAAAAAACCAATGCTGTTAATTGCCCACTACATTGATTTCTCCACCCATTAATGAGTCCACCTGAAGTCTGAAAAACATACGTATGATTTTCAAAACCTTCCCACATTATAATGTATGTCACCTCTTCCCAGTGGCTTGGGCAAGAAGAGGAGGGCTGCTCACCTAAATTAATGGGAAAATTATCAGTGCTTTTGATGAAAAATGATGTCATGATGGTATCTATTAAATATGTTTTTAATTCATATAATATAATCCATTGTCACAAAAAACTAGTTTTTTTGAAAACCATGTCTTTATAACCTGTAATTTAGAGAGCAGAATTTCTGGGAGAAGTTTAAAGAGTTAACCAGCTAGGCATGGGGCAGGCACAAATGTGCAATTTCCTGATGTCCTGGGAGATGCATGTTTATTCACAATCACTTCCCCTCCTGGAGAAGCATGAATGACTAATGTGTCCAGTGTTCACTGTAGTATGATTGCTATTTAGCCCTAGAAATACCAAGTGCTATTACCAACCACTAATTCCAGTAACCTCAGGAATTGATGAGGTGGTCTCCAAATTTGCATGCCAGTCTAAATCAGAAAGGCCAGCCAAAAAAATATAGGCCTCAGGCCTATAGTATATTCCCACGCATGTGTAAGATAACCATTAACTAAACCATGGTATCTCCTAAAGAAAATATAAAATGCCTTTCAGATTCTTATCCTAAGGTGGTTTAAAAGAATATTTCAGTGTTCAAGAAAATCCAAATCATTTCCTAGGCAAAAAGACTATCTCAAGAGATAAAAATCCAAAATTTGACTTCATTGTGTTTGGGCTTTCAGTTTCTTTAAACAGACTTTTTAAAAAGTCTTTCTGTTCTTAAAATATAGGGTGACCACTAAGTCTTGAAATACTGACAAATATGTAATAAATGGTTTATTGATATTGCATTGTAACACAGAATATTATCTATGTTTCCAGACTTTATAACCATCCTGAAGATCATAAAATAAAGTAACTTTAAAAAATGTAGGACTTCCTTGTCCACCATGCTACCAAGGCAGTTTCACAGCAGGTCTCCATTATATATTCTCACTCTCACTGTACTTTTTCTCCTTGGTACCACAGTGTTATTAACTGTGCATGACTTCTTTGCTTATTTAATATGCCTCAGTAGTCTCTAAACTCTGTGCCCATAGTGACTGTTTTACACACAGGGAGCATTCAATGTAATCTTCCTGTTGGATGAACTTCTTTGTGTTCTTAATTGAGATAAAAGGTAACAGGGCATTTAGGGTTATGTGAATTTCTTTGTTTTGTTAAAAAAATCTTATTGAAGTATAGTTGATTTATAATATTGTGTTAATTTCTTCTATACAGCAAAGTGACTCAGTTATACATATATATTCTTTTTCATATTCTTCTACATATGGTTTGTCACAGGATATTGAATATAGTTTATTTCTTAACACTAGCAACAAGAAAAACTTTTAATAAAATCAACTTAGAGATTTTGGAGCTGAGAAGATTAGAGGGCAAAAGATGTATTTAGGATTATATATAAAAAAAAATCTATCCGCATCTGATGTTAGCTAACATTACAACATTAAAAGCAACGCAATGCTATTTTTTTGACATTGACAGCGGGATAGAGTCAGTTCTCCAGCCTTCTATTCCCTTTTACAAAACACTAAATAAGTGAAAAACAAATTTTTAAAAGGCTCTAAAGTGCACTAAAATTATTCAAGCAGGGAGTTGCAGAAATATAAAGCACCCCTGATTTCGCAGTTTCAAGTACAGTAATGTCATCAAATTATCTTACAGTTTATAGCCCAGAAAAATGTCTTGGGCCTTTGAAATACCTTAGATGGAAGCATTCATTTAATAAGCACTCACCATATCCCAAACTCAAAGTACTTTCACAGGGGCAATCTTGACGAGTATTTGTAATTATTTTCATTTTACCGGCAGACACTGAGGACAAATATTACCTGCTCCAAATCCCAACTCTGAGTAGCAGACTAGGGTCTGAAGTCACATCTCTCTCAATGAAAGCTCATACAGCAGTGAAGAGTGCAGAATGTAAGTCTTCCTAAACTAGCATTTATTTCTCAAACTTTTCCTGATAATACAGATGTGAGCATACGTATTTAATGCTTGTTGAAGCCCAAATTACCTAAGGTGACACTCTAAAGCGCAAAAGGGCTCATGTAAGTCAGGGTGTCATAACCTGAAATTGGACCTTTAAGTTCCTTGCAGGTCTTTCTCAATAAAAAGTGCTGATTCAGCTGTAGTTATGTTATGGTCCATGCAATTTCCTCCAACGTACTTCAGGACACTCTGCCCCTGTTTCACATTTCAGGGTTTATACAAAAGTTAAGTGGGGAAAACCAGCCTAACAAACTAAATGGCCAATTTCATGAAAAGTAAAATCTCTTAGGTTCACAAGAACTTTCAACCCGCCTGGAGGCCTAAGAACAGTTCCCTGCAGAGCTGTGACCCCAGAAGGTAGCTCAGAGGGGCTGGATCCAGCTCGGCCCATCAAAGGCAGAAGCGGAGCAGCTCCCTCCGGACACCGTCCCATTCCGGCGCCGCCCCCTCTTCACACCGTCCACCCCAGCACCGTTCCGAGGTCAGCCGCCGCGGGCAGGGGCAAAGCAGTGAGCGCGGCTGGGGCGGGGTCGGGGAAGCCCGACAGGGATCTCGCCAACAGCTGCCGCCCCTCCCGGGCGCTCCCCCGGCGGAGGAGGCGCCCCGGGCCGGCAGCGAAGTTCCAACACGCAGCCGAGTATCGGGACCTTAGGGCCGGCAGGCGGGAGGCCTGAAGGTCACCGCGGGGCGGCCACGGCGGTTGGGCGGCACGAGCTCACCATTCGAACGACGTTCGGAGGCCGAAGCAGCAGGAGTGCCGCGCCACCCGGGCCGGGGCCAGGGCGGGGGTCGGAAGCTGGAGCGCGCGAGAGGAAACGCGAACGCGCGAGGAGCCGTAGCGCGCGATCCATAGCGCGGCGGCCCGGGTAGAACTTCCGGGGGATATGGCCACGCCTCCGCACCGGCTGTCAGTACCAGTCCCCTCCACGGTCCTCACTCATATCCAATCAACGGCTTCAAAGACGAGCTTGTGGGGCGGGACCAGTGGCCAATGGCCAGTGAAGCGTGAGGGGCGGGCTTAACTTCCTCACTGTAGAGCCCTGGGATTCCTGGGAAACGAATGATGGGAAAGGGGGTTCGTGGTGTCCTTGAACCAGTGTTTATTTGGTTTGGTTTGGTTTTACTGTGTTACTGTGCCTAACAGAGAGGTATTAGCTAATGAGTCAGTATTTGGTTGGTGGCGTAGCCTAGAGAGGAGAATTTACTTATTCATTTATCTACCATGTAAACGTTACATGTTCTATTTGCTCTTTTTTCATCTGTTCCAGATTACCTCTTAAGTACAGAAATTTTAGAAAACAAAGTATAGAGAATGAAATCATAATTATCCATAAAAAGCCAACACTAATTACTCAGTTCGTTTAACTTGTTGTTTTGAGGTCTGTACAGTTTCCTTTCTCTTCTTAGTTGGTACTCTAAGAACTCTTTTTTTAAATGTAATGGGGAAAATGTCCATAATCATAGGTGATTTCGGAATTTTAATTTTTTGCGTACAGGTTCTCCAAGTTTTTTGCATTGATAACACGTTTTCAGATTAAAGGCATGTTGTTTTTATAGATGATGATAGGAAAGCAGGAACAGATATAAAATTGCATAGGAATCACAATTTTTTTCTCTCGTTTCTTCTTTGAACTGTTTGGAACCAGATGACAGTTAATCAAGAAAGAGAACCATTGGATGATGTCCAGAAGTCAAAAGTCCAGGACCTGCAGAGCCAAGCTTCTTAGAGTTAGTCTCTGTAAAACCTCTAGGTAACACTGTTATTTTGTGGCTTATGAACTTGACTCGTATATATTTAAAATTTGAAAATTTAAATGAAAGAGCATAATAGTTGAACTACCATTTAAACATTCCAGAACCACCCCCCTCACCTCTTTGTATCTCAGTATCTCCTCCCTCTGTCAAACAAACCAAGATTTATTTAGAAGTTAGAAGGTCAGAATAAAAAAAATTCAGAGTAAAAGACAGTGGAATGGTTTTAGAAAACAATGAACCGTCCATCCCATATGGTTATGCTTTCCACCATTAAAAGACAGACAACACTGAATAAGAAGACAGCACACCAAAGTTTAGTGTGAAGGTAGTATTGTTAGCGTTGTCATCGGTTTGACAGAAAATTACAGAAACAAGCACTTACTAATAATTACTCTCATTTCCTAGGAAATGCTAGCATTTTGATATATTTGCTTCATACCCTTTGTAAAATAAAATAAATTACTAATAATGGAGTGGCATTTTCTTCCCCATCTTCCCAGAAACTGTCATTGTTTTGATATAATATTCACCAGTGTATTTTTTGGTTTGCATATTGGTGTGCAAACAACGGTTTTTAAAAATTTACATTTTACTGTTCTATAACCGGATTCTGTTTTTAACATCTAGCCATGATGTTTTTACTTAATAGTATTCCATCACATGAATTTAGCACATTTTATTTATGACATTTTCTTAATAATCTTTTAACTTAACAGTATTTCATTGAATGAATGTAAAACTTTTTATTTATACAGTTTTTAATGAAGGGTAATTTTTTGCTGTTATACACAATGCTCCAATGATTTCTTTATAGGTAGTCTCTCTTCATTGGGAACATCACTCTTTATTTCTGTTACTTGTTATTTTAAATTCTTTCAAATATTGTTTTCTATGCCAGTTTTATAGTGGTTATTTGCCTGATGTATGTTTCTCATTTTATTTTAGATAATTCTGTTTCATTTTATTTTGAGTGTATCTTCTATTTCCACCATACATTTTAACTTAAAATGTTAACTGACAGATGTTTTATAAATGGGCTATTTTAATCCCTTTTAACAATCACCTATTGATACATGTTATGATCTAGAAAATTTTCTAGCACTTATATGTATTAATTCTTTTAACACTGAGAACAACCCTATGAGGTAGGTCCTATTATTATTCCTATTTATAGAAGAGAAAATTGATGCCCAGTATCATCCAACTAACCCACAATCTTAACTATTTTGCAGGCACATAGTGGGATTTTTTTTGTATCATTATTAATATTTCTCAGGAAATGGAGCTTGGCAGTGCAGAATGATTAAAAATAATTTAAAAAAATAAATAAATGGGTGTGGCAAAATTTATTTTCCAACAGCAATATCTCCCATCCCATCTGCTTTTCCACAGTGTGACTTTTTCACAGGTGAGTCTAAATAGTATCTTCCCCTTTAATTTAGGCTGGTCTTATGACTCACTGATAACAAATAGAATCTGAGTGCTGCTGAAGATAGGTCAGAAAAGGCTGTGCTACTTCCCCATGAGTCTTTTGAGACACTTACCCTGTGCTAAGTCAGCCACCATGTAAAAAGTTTGACTGCCCTAAGACAGTTGTCCTGGAGAGGCCACAGGCAGGCATTCTAGTCAACAGCTTAGGTGAGCTCACAGCTGGCACCCAGCATCAATTCTCAGCCATGTGAGTGAGCTGTCTTGGATATCCAGCCCAGATGGACTCACATAACTAAAACTGTTACCCAGCTGGACTTGTGTCTGCTTGCCTGTGCACAGTAAAGCCAATCTACTGACAACAGGTTGTGGTGAAGGTAAGTGCAGCATTTATTGCAGGCACCAAGCAAGCAAGGAGTATGGGCAGCTAATGCTCAAAACCCCCGAACTCCCTGATGGGTTTCAGGAAAGGGGTTTTAAAGGGGAGATGAGGGAGAGGAGTCACAGAGAATTGTGCATGATCAGCTCATGCACAATTCCCTGATTGATTGATGGTGAGGTAACAAGGTGGTGTCACAGGGATTAACATTATCAATCCTCAGGCTCCAGCATGTCTTGGAGTACATGCTCATGGTCATCATGCCATTAGCTTCTTCCATCTGGTGGTGGTTTTAGTATCTGTAAAACAACTCAGGAATGTGCATCAGATACTGCTATCTATACCCTTCAGAGAAGAACTAAAGATTCTGCTATATGCCTGATTTATTGTTCAAATTGTCACCAGTTCTCCTGGCTCAACTACTATTTTTTGTTACTACATGTTCACATTCTTTCAATCATTAATTCTTGAGCCAGACTTTTGCAACTCAGGGGAACCTGGGACACTAAAGCTTTTCTAAAACAAGAGGCAGGTGGAGAACATTGGTAGCGCTTCTGTCCCAGGAAGGTCACATAGGGTCCTGCTTGGTTACAAATCCACAGATAGAACAGTTTCCAGACTAGATGATCTCACTGTTGTAGTTTTATCTCTCTTATGTTATCTTCATTCTGCCCTTTTCTTTGTGTAGGCTTCATCTTCAGATTTTGACAAGATGGCTACAGCAATTCCAAACCTTGAATCTGCATGTAATAACTTTCAGTGAAAGAGGGTCTCTCCAGAAGCAGTCCCCAAAAAATAAGAAAGAACTTTCCCAGAAGACTTTAGCAACCTTCTCTTCCTATATTTTTTAGCTCTTGTTCTTTTCTTCAGTATTCTTTCTTAGCTTTCTGCAACAGAAATATTAAATGGTATAAAACTTAGATTATAAATTAAATCTTTTTGTTCAACATTCATAGCATTATGTCCCATTTTCAGAATTTCAGCTGATTTTGACTGCCACACTCAGGGGACTTGCTTAGGTTTAAATTCAGGCTAGACTTAATGTTGCTAATGTGGTTATAGTTGTACTATGTTACTAAGAGAGGAGTACTTTACATTTATTCTTCATTTTCATTTCCATTCAAAGTCTCTGCCTACTTCAGGAAGAGCAAGACCAATTTACATTTATTCTTTATATAAGGAGTCATATGTGTAGCTCCCTGCTCACTGGAACCCTGTTTACAATTTATCCCAGGGGTATTTGGTTGCCTTTTACTGGGTTGGCACACTGTGTCACTAAGCCCAATGAGCCAGCGCTACCTTGTTTGCTGTTCCTCTTAATTTCTGGGGATATTGCACACTGGCTTTATAGAACTTATAAAATTAATTTTTAAAAAGTTGCAACTAGTTGCTCTAGCCCTCTTGGACCCATCTTTCTCACCTTATTAATTTCCTGTGACTTCTGGTGAGCCTACTTCTCAAAGTAGAGAAAAGGTAGCCATTTCAAGGAGTTTGTCAGGGAAGGGACCCACTTCATTTCACATTTCCCATGACAATTTGTGTTTTCTAGAGATCAAATAATGGCTCAATATATGTCAACTCCTTTTTTCCTTGTTATTTTGAACGTTCTTTTTTGATTATTAATTTCTTCCTATTTTCTTTTGGTTTATTTTGTATTTCCTTTTCTTCACCACAACTTCCTGACTTAAGTCTAGTTCAGAGTTTCTGCAAGGGTGTGATATAAACCAATATTGCCACCTGTACATGGCCCAGGAATGCAACATTAAGTAACATTGGCCATTATCCCATTTTCGATCTCTATTTTGTAAGAAAGAGTCTTTTAGGTGTATGTGCAAATGTTTATTTTACACTTCTCCAACACTTGCTAATATCTCTTGTAAAAAGAGAGGGAACGCCTTTGGCTAAAGTTCATCCACAGGTGAAGAATTCAGCTACAATTTAGAATTTATTTGTATTTTTCCCTTCTATTTATCAATGAACCTGATTTCCCTTCTCCAGCAGCAGTATAATGTTACATTTTTATATAAATAAAATGTACATAAGATGAAACAAAACTTTAAGTATATTGTGAAGGTGCTATACAAATGACTGAAATTTGGGAAACATTGACTTAGTTAATTTATTTTTGTTACTTAATAATGAAAATGTAATGTAAGTGCCTTTAAATTAATAGTTGACACTATACATCTTCATTTTAGGATGCAAGCTTTTATCTATGCAAAATACGTTTTTATTTTGCTTAGAGATTTGTGTGCATGGTTTTTTAATTCTTTTTTTTCTTTTTTTACCTTGAACTTTGTCTGATGACAATATTGACCTGCTTTATTCTTGTTGATATTTGCATGGTTTGTTTGAGTTTCTCTTTGACTTTGCTTTCTGTTCAAGTTATGGAACTTGATGTCCTGCCATGAAGGCCAAATGAACAATGCAGTGGTTTTCTCTTTCCTTTGTTCTAAATCTAAACACCTTGTTGACAAAATTTATAGTAAGTTTCTATGCTTATCAGTTAAAATATTCTTATTATCCTATAATAATAATAGAGGACTGTATATAATAATGTATAATAAATAAAAACTCTGAAGATTCTAATTTAAGATACCTCCCAACCTGGGAGATTACTAGGGTATTTCTTAGAAAAAATTTAGTAGAAATGTTGGAATATATGGCTGTAAAAGTCTACAGAAAGTAGAGCAAATATTCAAAGAGAAGGAAAATGTGAGAGAGAAGTTAATTAGAGGAACAGTTCAGTATGTCCAACATCTGAATAATGTTGAAAAACAAAGAGGAAGAAACTATTAAACAAATTCAAGAAAATATTTTAGAACTAGCAGAAATGAGTTTTCAGAGTAAAGCTGTTAAAATAGAAGTGGAGGCAGGTTAAAATTTTTGTTTATTTGAGAAAAACTGGATTATAACAGGGCAGCATCAAACCAGAAGTGATTAGGAGCAATCTGCCGGTAGAAGCCAGGACAAAGACTTACATAGAGAAAGTGCAGAAGCAAAGGAAATGATCTGATTAGCTATAGCTTAAAGCCAGTTGGCTGTTTGTGATTGGTTATTCTTAGGTTTCACTTTCTTAACCTTGAAGCACTTACAGGCTTAGGTTTTGGTTTGCTTATATAGGCCACAAAAGCATTAGAGCCACTTAGGTCTAATGGTTGCCTTGTGTAATTAGTTTAACAAAGTCCACTAGTGCCAGAACAATGGGGAACACAGGCCAGAATCTGTCATGTCATCAATAAATGTAACAACACTGGGAGCAGAGAGAAGAGCTTCTGGAGAGAAAAATAAGTCACGATTGAAGGATTAGGAATCTTCATGACTTCTCAACAGCAACATTGGAAATTAGAGAATAGCTGACTGATGTCTTCAAATTGTTGGAGGAAAATCATTTCCAACTTAATATTCTATACCTAGCCAAATCAAATGTGAGGATGGAATAAAAATATTTTCACATAGACAAGGTCTCAAAAAACTTACTTACCATTTACTCTTTTTCAGAAAATCCTTGGAGAAAGGGCTTCACCAAAAATAGGGAGTAAACCAAGAAAGGGGAAGTCATGGGCTTCAAGAAGTAGAGTCTCCAACATATCTGATAGATATTTAAAATCCCTAGATGAGGATATGACAGCTTGCACTTAACACAGAGAGCAACCATCCCAGATTGAAGCAGATTAGAGCATCCAGGAGCTATTTCTTCAAGAATATAAAATATCTAAAACCCTTGAATGTATTCATAAGAGATTTAGATAAATGGGGGAGATTTTGGAGATTGAATTTATGATGTCCTTGAAAATTCAGCAAAGAAAAAGATACCATTTTTAAATTGAGAAATAAAAATAGTTGTATTTTTCAGGAAAGTAAACATAATCATTATTAAATTTGACAGGCCATAGTTATAATAAATTAAATGTTAAATATCAATCTAACCAAACTGTTGATGTAACAATACTGATAGAGAAATGGAAAGAGTATAGGTGCTGGGAGAAAAGAAAAGGTGGTGAAAAACATTAATCCTCATCTTCAATGATAGGAAGTCATGATCTAATACCTAAAACCAGAAATTAAAACAACCAAAAAGTCATAACATTGCATGTTATTTAGAGATACGGATATATATACCCTGGAGTTGGAAGTGATGGTTCTGTGCAGGGACAAATTACAGAGAGATAAAGAGGATGATGACCGTTTATGTTGGCTATCTTGTAGAATTTTTTGATTTTTAAAGCTATGTGGATGTACAGTAACTTTGAAAAACACTAAATTAACAACCCAAAATAAATAAATAAATATAAAACTAAGCAACTCTCTCTCCATTCCCTAAGAAAAATAAAGAAAAAAAATCTACTAATGTGCTGGATTCCACACCCCATCAAGGACAATGCACCTTTAATTTTCTACTCTTCTTCCTACATCATCAGTTTATTTCTCTTTATTGGACCACTGCCATAAACTAATACTGTAAACTTGCTGTATTATCTCCCATGTTTAAAAGCAAAACCAAACAAAACTCCCTCAACTTGCATCCCACTTCAACTACCTCTCCATTTCTAGGGCATATTTGCTCACCATCTACACTTCGCCTCTGATTCTCTCTTCAGTTTACTAGAGACTGCCTTCAGATCACATCACTCCACTGATACTGCTTTTGTCAAGTTCACCAATGACCATCAAGTTGCAAATCCAATGGACAGTGTCCGATATTTTCAGCAGCAGTGATGCAACTGACACTCCTTCCATTTGGAAATATCTCTTTCCTGATCTTTGCAGTATTGAATGTCCCCCTCTTCCCTTATCTAATTAGCTAGTCTTTCATGCTATTCTTTGCTAGCTCCTCACTTGAAGATGAGGAAGTGCCTCAGGGCTCAGTCTTAGATGATCTTTCCTTTTTCTTCTGTTAAAAAAATTTTTTTTTAGTGGACCTCAAGTAGAGAGGGTTAAGTTAACCACACTCCTAACTTTATGGCACATTATAGAGTATAAGGTCCATTATTAATTTATTTTAATATTTATTTCCTTTTCTATTCATCCACTACACCTTTTTTCTTTTCAGACCTAAACACGCAGAGCCAGCCCTGCAAAGACAGAAGACACAGAGCTGTAAGTGCCAAAGACCTGGTGAAATGAATAAATAATTATTGAGCAAGCTGAGTTCATCTCAACTTCAACAGTATAACAATGATGAAAACAACAGAGCAAATATTGTATTAATTAATCTCTTCGAAATTTTAATTTTTAATAAACTTTTATTGTTCCCAACAATGCAGATTTTTAAAACTTATAAATATATGTAGAGAAAAGTGGAAACATTCAGTGTCTTCTGTAAAGTAAAGCATACTGTAAAGTATGCTCTGCTTGGAGTCATTCTGTTGGAGAAGGACCTGATTTAGGGATTAACAAATAATCAAATCCCAATGAGGAAGAAATGCTGCTGCTCCTGACACAACAGTTACCCCATAAATCCCTAACTTGTCCCACAGCCTCACATTCTTCAGGCTCAGAGGAGGGAGAAAACAAGTTCATTAATTCCTTCTTTCCCTCAAGAAAACCTTCCATAGAAAAAGAGTGTGGTCATCTTTAAGTTTCCTGAGGCAACTCTTTCTACCTGACATTTAGGAAGAATAGAAAGACAAGTAGCCGTGGTCGAAATTGTAGCTTTGTAATAGTTAAACTTTGTTCAAGCTTTTGATGCCCTTTCTCTTATCAGACACCCAAGGCCCTCATGCCATCCTTCAATTTATAAAGTTATTGACTATGTTACTCTACTCAGATCTGTTTCCTCCTGCCCAACCTCAAGCAAAAATTTATCTCTTTCGTTCTCCTCCAACCCAAAGAATATCAAATCCACATTATTCAGGTGTTATGAAATGTAGCTACTTTATAATTCAAATTTCATTTAGTTTTGTATTTTCAAAAAGAGAAAAAAAGGAAAAGACAAGATGAGACTTGAAAATTGTCACCTAACTGGAGAAACAGTCAAATAATACTGACTCTCCCTGTTACAGGGACTGGGGAAATTCCTGGGAGACAATAATACAAAGTAATTTTACTTGTTCTACTGAGAGTGAACTGAGACAAGAGCTGGGACTTGCTACCAAAGTAATAATGATCATTACCTATCAGTCCACTAGCATGTTTCTTATAGGCTGCATAGAACCACATGATTCATTATTAATCTCTTATCTACTTGCTTGATGCGTGTTTCTTTGGCTCAGACCTGGAAAGTTACTTGATCCACCTCATTAATGATCTAGAAACATCATAGAATAACAGTTATCAGCATCCTCATAGTTAATCTCAATATCATAAAACATTGTTTTAACTAGATCATTTGTGACGTGGGTCAACAATACGTCATACAGAAGAGTTAGGTTTTGAAAGTTTTAAATGATTTTTTAAAATAATTAAAGCAGTCAGAATGTTACTCAGGTAATAATATACTACCAGATGTGCTTTTTGAGTAGAAGAGAAAGTTTACAGTTATCAAGCAGAGAATTATATGTAAACTTCAGGCTATGTTATTTGTGACTGATCTGCCAATGAGTACTTCCATACGAATTTGTCTTTCAGATGAATAACGTTCAAAATGGGCACATCACGTGTTGTGGAAAAAAACTCCTAGGCTGAAAGAGAGCAAATAGTTGAAGATAACTAGTTTAGTCTTGTAAGGGACATATAGACATCAAGGGAACACCTATTTTAGAAACAGACAGACCTCGCTAATTCTACACATCAAATGAGTGGGAAATCACCCACAGGCACTCGGCAGAAGCAGAAATACTAAGGCAATATACTGATATCTGAAGCTTTGAACTACTGCAGCCCTTTTTCTTTTTTTAAGTCATCATTTCTTTTTTTATTGAAGTATAATTCATTTACAGTGTAGTGTTAATTTCTGCTGTACAGCAAAGTGATTCAGTTATACATATATATTATTTTTCATAGTCTTTTCCTTTACTGTTTATTACAGGATATTGAATATAGTTCCCTGTGCTATACAGTAGGACCTTGTTGTATAGTAGTTTGTATCTGCTAATCCCAAACTCCTAATTTATCCCTCTCCCACTCCCTTTCCCCTTTGGTAACCATAAATTTGTTTTCTATGTCTGTGAGTCTGTTTCTGTTTTGTAAATAAGTTCATTTGTATCATATTTTAGATCCCACATATAAGTGATATCATATGGTATTTGTCTTTCTCTTTCTGACTTACTTCACTTAGTATGATAATCTCAAGGTCCATTCATGTTGCAAATGGCATTGTTCGTTCTTTTTTATGGCTGAGTACTATATATATATATATCTCTCCATTCATCTGTTGATGGACATTTAGGTTGCTTCCATGTCTTGGATATTGTAAATAGTGCTGCTATAAATATTAGGGTGCATGTATCTTTTTGAACTATGGTCTTCTCTGCATATACACCGAGGAGTGGGATTGCTGGATCATATGGCAACTCTAGTTTTTTGAGGAACCTCCATACTGTCTTCTATAGTGGCTGCAGCAATTTACATTCCCACCAACAGTGTAGGCGAGTTCCCTTTTCTCCGTACCCTCTCCAGCATTTATTATTTGTAGATTTTTAATGATGGCCATTCTGATTGGAGTGATTTCTGCTGTACAGCAAAGTGATTCAGTTATACATATATATTATTTTTCATATTCTTTTCCTTTACTGTTTATTACAAGATATTGAATATAGTTCCCTGTGCTATACAGTAGAAGTGAGGTGATATCTCATTGTAGTTTTGCTTTGCATTTCTCTAATAATTAGTGATGTTCAACATCTTTTCATGTGCTGGTTGGCCACCTGTATGTTTGGAGAAATGTCTATTTGGGTCTTATGCCCATTTTTAAAAATTGGTTTGTTTGTTTATTTGGTATTGAGTTGTATGAGTTGTTTGTATATTTTTGAAATTAAGCCCTGGTTTGTCGCATTGTTTGCAAATATTTTCTCGTATTCCATAGGTTGTCTTATCGTTTTGTTTCCTTTGCTGTGCAAAAGCTTTAAAGTTTGATTTGATCACATTTGTTTATTTTTGTTTCTTTTCTATTGCCTTGGGAGACTGACCTAAGAAAACATTGCTATGATTTATGTCAGAGAATGTTTTGCCTATATTCTCTTCTAGGAGTTTTATGGTGTCGTGTCTTATATTTAAGTCTTTAAGCCATTTTGACTTTATTTTTGTGCCTGGTATGAAAGAGTGTTCTAACTTCATTGATTTATTTGTGGCTATCCAGGTTTCCCAGCACCACTTGCTGAAGAGATTGTCTTTTCTCCGTTGTATACTCTTGCTTCCTTTGTCATAGATCAATTGACCGTAGGTCAGTTGGTTTATTTTTGGGCTCTCTATTATGTTCCATTGATCCGTATGTGTGTTTTTGTGCCAATACCACATTGTTTTGTTTACTGTAGCTTGTAGTGTTGTCTGAAGTCTGGGAGGGTTACACCTCCAGGTTTGTTCTTTTTCCTCAGGTTTGTCCTTTCCTTGCTTTGAAAATTCTGGGTCTTTTATGTTTCCATAAAAATTTTAGGATTACTTTTTCTAGTTCTGTGAAAAATGTTTTGGGTAATTTGATAGGGATAGCATGAAGTCTGTAGATTGCTTTGGGTAGTATGGTCATATTAACAATGTTAATTCTTCCAATTCAAAAGCATGGGATATCTTTCCATTTCTTTGAATCATCTTCAGTTTCCTTTAACAATGTTTTATACTTCTCAGCATATAAGTCTTTCACCTCCTTGGTCAGGTTTATTCCTATGTATTTTATTTTTTTGATGCGATTTTAAAAAGGATTTTTTTTACATTCTCTTTCTGATATTTCATTGTTAGTGTAAAGAAATGCAACTGACTTCTGTATGTTAATCTTGTATCCTGCTACCTTGCTGAATCCTTTTATCAGTTCTATTAGTTTTTGTGCAGACTCTTTAGGGTTTTCTATATATAGAATCATGTCATCTGCATATAATGACAATTCTACTGCTTCCCTTCCAATTTGGATACATTTTCTTTCTTTTTCTTGTCCAATTGCTGTGGCTGGGACTTCCAATACCATGTTGAATAGAAGTGGTGAGAGTGGGCAACCTTGTCTTGTTCCAGATTTTAGGGGGAACACTTTCAACTTTTCACCATTGAGTATTATGTTGGCTGTGGGTTTGTCATAAATAGCTTTTATTATATTGAGATATGTTCCCTCTTATACCCACTTTAGTAAGAGTTTTTATCATGATGGATGTTGAATTTTATGAAGTGCTTTCTCTGCATCTATTGAGATAATCATGTGGTTTTTGTCTTTTCTTTTGTTGATGTGGTATATTATGTTGATTGATTTGCATATGTTGAACCATCCTTGTGACCCTGGGATGAATCCAACTTGATCATGGTGTATAACCCCTTTTATGTGTCATTGGATTTGGTTTGATAATATTTTATTGAGGATTTTTACATCTGTATTCATCAACGATATTGGTCTGTAATTATATTATTTGGTATTGTCTTTGTCAGGTTTTGGTATCAGGGTGATGGTGGCTTCATAGAATGACTTTGGGAGTGTTCCCTCTTCTTCAATCTTTTGGTAGAGTATGAGAAGGGTCAGTATAATTTCTTCTTTGTATGCTTGGTAGAATTCCCCAGTGAAGCCATCTGGTTCTAGACTTTTGTTTGCAGGGAGTTTTTGTTTTGTTTTGTTTTGTTTTTAACATATTCTATTTCCCTTCTAGTGATTGGTCTGTTCAAATTATCTCTTCCTTCTTGATTCAGTTTTGGTGGGCTGTATGTTTCTAGAAAATTGTCCATGAAGTAATGGTTGTCCAATTTGTTGGCATATAATTGTTAATAGTGTTCTCTTGTGGGTTTTATTGTATTTCTTCAGTACCTGTTGTTATTTCTCCTCTTTCATTTCTTATTTTGTTTATCTGGGTCCTGTTTTCTTCTTGGTGAGCCTGGCTAGATGGTTTGTCAATTTCTTTACCCTTTCAAGACCAGGTCTTTGTTTTATTGATTTTTTTTCCATTTTTTTAAATCTCTATTTTACTTATTTCCTCTCTGAACTTTATTAGGTCCTTCCATTTGCTGACTCTAGGTTTTATTTGTTCTTTTTCTAAATTCTTTCAGGTGGTAGTTTAGATTGTTTATTAGAGATTTTTCTTGTTTTTTGAGGAAAGCCTCTATCACTGTGAACCTCCCTCTTAGAACTGCTTTTGCTGCATCCCATAGATTTTGTATGGTTGTATTTTCATTTTCATTTGACTTGAAGTATTTTTAAATTTACTCTTTTATTTTTATTGTTGACCCATTGTTTTTTTTAGTACCGTGTTTTTTAGTCCCTGTGTAATTTGAGTTTTTTCCCCCTTTTTTCTCTTTCTGTGATTGATGTTTAGTTTCATGCCAGTGTGGTCAGAAAGGGTGCTTGAAATAATTTCTATCCTCTTAAATTTGTTGAGGCTTGTTTTGTGTCCCAGTTTGTGGTCTATTTGAGAGAATGTTCCATGTGCACTTGAAAAAAAATGTGTATTCTGGGCTTTTTTCTTTCTGATTTTTTTTTATTTTTCTAAATTTCATTTATTTCTTTGTTTATTTATTTTTATACAGCAGGTTCTTATTATCTATTTTATACATATTAGTATATATATGTCAATCCCAATCTCCCAATTCATCCCACCACCACAAACCCCACCCCCTGCTTTCCCCCCTTGGTGTCCATATGTTTGTTCTCTACATCTGTGTCTTTATTTCTGCCTTGCAAACTGGTTTGTCTGTGCCCTTTTTCTAGATTCCCCATATATGTGTTAATATATGATATTTGTTTTCCTCTTTCTGACTAACTTCACTCTGTATCACAGTCTCTAGATCCATCCATGTCTCTACAAATGACCCAATTTCATTCCTTTTTATGGCTGATTAATATTCCATTGTATATATGTACCACATCTTCTTTATCCATTAATCTGTCAGTGGGCATTTAGATTGCTTCCATGACCTGGCTATTGTAAATAGTGCTGCAATGAATATTGGGGTGCATGTGTCTTTTTGAATTATGTTTTCCTCTGGGTATATACCAAGTAGTGGGATTGCTGGGTCATATGGTAATTCTATTTTTAGTTTCTTAAGGAATCTCCATACTGTTCTCCATAGTGGCTTTATCAAGTTACATTCCCACCAACAGTGCAAGACGGTTCCCTTTTCCCCACATCCTCTCCAGAATTTGTTGTTTGTAGATTTTCTGATGATGCTCATGCTAACTGGTGTGAGGTGATACCTCATTGTAGTTTTGATTTGCATTTCTCTAATGATTAGTGATGTTGAGCATCTTTTTGTGTAGCTCTTGGCCATCTGTATATCTTCTTTGGAGAAATGTCTATTTAGGTCTTCTGCCCATTTTTGGATTGGATTGTTTGTTTTTTTGATATTGAGCTGCATGAGCTGCTTGTAAATTTTGGAGATTAATCCTTTGTCCAGTGATTCATTTGCAAATATTTTCTCCCATTCTGAGGGTTGCCTTTTCATATTATCATTTCCTTTGCTGTGCAAAAGGTTTTCAGTTACTTAGGTCCCATTTGTTTATTTTTGTTTTAATTTCCATTACTCTAGGAGGTGGGTCAAAAAAAATCTTGCTGTGATTAATGTCAAAGAGTGTTTTTTCTGTGTTTTCCTCTAAAAGTTTTATAGTGTCCAGTCTTACATTTAGGTCTTTAATCCATTTGGAGTTTATTTTTGTGTATGGTGTTAGGGAGTGTTCTAATTTCATTGTTTTACATGTAGCTGTCCAGTTTACCCATCACCACTTATTGAAGAGCCTGTCTTTTCTCCATTGTGTCTCCTTGCCTCCTTTGTCATAGATTAGTTGACCATAGGTGTGTCAGTTTATCTCCGGGCTTTCTATCCTGTCCCATTGATCTATATTTCTGTTTTTGTGCCAGTACGATATTGTCTTGATTATTGTAGCTTTGTAGTATAGTCTGAAGTCAGGGAGTCTGATTCCTCCAGCTCCATTTTTTTCCCTCAAGATTGCTTTGGCTATATGGGGTCTTTTGTACCTCCATACAAATTTTAAGATTTTTTATTCTAGTTATGTAAAAAATGCCATTGGTAATTTGACAGGGATTGCATTGAATATGTAGATTCCTTTGTGGAGTATAGTCATTTTCACAATACTGATTCTTCCAATCCAAAAACATGGTGTATCTCTCCATCTGTTTGTGTCATCTTTGATTTCTTTCATCAGTGTCTTATAGTTTTCTGAGTATAGGTCTTTTACCTCATTATGTTGGTTTATTCCTAAGTATTTTATTCTTTTTGTTGCAGGGTGAATGGGATTGTTTCCTTAATTTCTTTCTGATCTTTCATTGTTAGTGTATAGGAATGAAAGAGATTTATGTGCATTAATTTTGTATCCTGCAACTTTACCAAATTCATGATTAGCTCTAGTAGTTTTCTGGTGGCATCTTTAGGGGTTTTTATGTATAGTATCATGTCATTTGCAAACAGTGACAGTTTTACTTCTTTTCCAATTTGTGTTCCTTTTATTTCTTTTTCTTCTCTGATTGCCATGACTAAGACTTCCAAAACTATGTTGAATAGTAGTGGTGAGAGTGGACATCCTTGTCTCGTTCCAAATTTTAGAAGAAATTCTTTCAGTTTTTCACCATTGAGAATGATGTTTGCTGTGGGTTTGTCATATATGGCCTTTATTATGTTGAAGTAGCTTCCCTCTATGCCCACTTTCTGGAGTTTTTATCATAAATGTGTGTTGAATTTTGTCAAAAGCTTTTTCTGTATCTATTGGGATGATCATATTGCTTTTATTCTGAGATGAGGTGTTAAAGTCCCCAAGAATTATTTGTTGATAATTTTGTTTCCTTGTTTGTTTGTTACTGTCTATTTCCTCTTTTGGCTGTTGGCATTTGCCTTATGTATTGAGGTGCTCCTATTTTGGGTGCATAGATATTTACAGTCATGATATCTTCTTCTTGGATTGATCCCTTGATCATTATGTAGGGTCCTTCCTTTGTCTTGTAACATTATTTTAAAGTCTATTTTATCTGATATGAGTATTGCTACTCCAGCTTTCTTTTGACTTGTATTTGCGTGGAATATCTTTTTCCATCCCCTCACTTTCAGTCTGTTTGTGTCCCTAGATCTGAAGTGGGTCTATTGTTGGCAGCATATGTACGGGTCTTGTTTTTGTATCCATTCAGCCAGGCTGTGTCTTTTGGTTGGATCATTTAATCCATTCACGTTTAAGGTAATTATTGATATGTATGTTCCTATTACCATTTTCTTAATTGTTTTGAGTTTGTTTTTGTAGGTCCTTTTCTTCTCTTGTGTTTCCCACCTAGAGAAGTTCCTTTAGCATTTGTTGTAGAGCTGGTTTGGTGGTGCTGAATTCTCTTAGCTTTTGCTTTTCTGTAAAGCTTTTCATTTCTCTGTCGAATCTGAATGAGATCCTTGTTGGGTGCTGTAATCTTGGTTGTAGCTTCTTCCTTTTCATCACTTTAAATATATCATGCCATTCCCTTCTGGCTTATAGAGTTTCTGCTGAAAAATCAGCTGTTAACCTTATGCGAGTTCCCTTGTATGTTATTTGTTGTTTTTCCCTTGTTGCTTTTAATAATTTTTCTTTGTCTTTAATGATTGTCAATTTGATTGCTATGTGTCTTGGCATGTTTCTCCTTGGGTTTATCCTGCCTGGAGCTCTCTGCATTTCCTGGACTTTGGTGGATATTTCATTTCCCATGTTAGGGATGTTTTCAACTATAATCTCTTCAAATATTTTCTTGGGTCCTTTTTGTCTCTCTTCTCCTTCTGGGACCCCTCTAATGTGAATGTTGGTGCATTTAATGTTATACCAGAGATTTCTTAGGCTGTCTTCATTTCTTTTCATTCTTTTTTCTTTATTCTGTTCCATGGCATTGATTTCCCTCCATTCTCTTTTCCAGGTCACTTATCCATTCTCTGCCTTAGTTGTTCTGCTATTGATTCCTTCTAGTGTATTTTTCATTTCAGTTATTGTATTGTTCATCTCTGTTTATTTGTTGTTTAATTCTTCTAAGTCTTTGTTAAACATTTGTTGCATCTTCTCGATATTTGCCTCCATTCTTTTTCCGAGTTCTTGGATCATCTTCATTATCATTATTCTGAATTCTTTTTCTGGAAGGTTGCCCATCTCCACTTTATTTAGCTATTTTTCTGGGGTTTTATCTTATTGCTTCATCTGGTACATAGTCCTCTGCCTTTTCATTTTGTCTATCTTTCTGTGAATGTGGTTTTCTTTCCACAGGCTGCAGAATTGTAGTTCTTCTTGCTTCTGCTGTTTGCCCTCTGGTGGATGAGGCTATCTAAGAGGCTTGTGCAAGCTTCCTGATGGGAGGGACTGGTGGTGGGTAGAGCTGGCTGTTGCTCTGGTTGGCAGAGCTCAGTAAATCTTTAATCCACTTGCCCGCTGATGGGTGGGGCTATGTTCCCTCCTTGTTGGTTGTTTGGCCTGAGGTGACCCATCACTGGAGGCTACAGGCTCTTTGGTGGGGCTAATGGTGGACTCCAGGAGGGTTCATGCCAAGGAGTACTTCCCAGAACTTCTGCTGCCACTGTCCTTGTCCCTTCAGTGAGCCACAGCCACCCCCCGCCTCTGCAGGAGACCCTCCAACACTAGCAGCTAGGTCTCATTCAGTCTCCTACGGGGTCACTGCTCCTTTCCCTTGGGGTCTCATGCACACACTGTTTTGTGTGTGCCCTCTAAGCATGGAGTCTCTGTTTTCCCCAGTCCTGTTGAAGTCCTGCAATCAAATCCCGCTAGCCTTCAAAGTCCAGTTTTCTGGGAATTCCTCCTCCTGTTGCCAGACCCCCAGGTTGGGAAGCCTGATGTGGGGCTTAGAACCTTCACTCTAGTGGGTGGACTTCTGTGGTATAATTGTTCTCCAGTTTGTGAGTCACCCATCCAGTGGTTATGGGATTTGATTTTATTGTGATTGTACCCCTCCTACCGTCTCATTGCAGCTTCTCCTTTGTCTTTGGATGTGGATGTCTTTTTTGGTAAGTTCCAGTGTCTTCCTGTTGATGATTGTTCAGCAGTTAGTTGTGATTTTGGTGTTCTCACAAAATGGAGTCTCTGGTCTTTTTTGCATGTAATGTCCTGAAAATATCAAGTCTAACTCTTCTATTGTGTCTTTTAGGATCTCTGTTGCCTTACTGATTTTTTCTTGAAGATCTGTCCAGTGATGTTAGTGGGGTGTAAAACTCTCTTAATATGATAATATTCCATTCAATTTCTCCCTTTATGTCTCTTAGTATTTGTTTTATGTATTTAGGTGTTCCTATATCGGCTGCATATATGTTAATGGGTATAATAGCCTTTTATTGATCCCTTTATCATTATGTAGTGTCCCTCTTTATCTTTCTTTATGTCCTTCGTTTTAAAGTCTATTTTGTCTGACATGACTTTTGCTACCCCCACTTTCTTGTCATTTCCATTTCATGAAATATCTTTTTCCATCCCCTCACTTTCAATCTGTGTGTCATTCGCCATAAGGACAGCAAGTTGTAGGCTCTTGTTTTATTATCCAATCTGCCATTCTGTTTTTTGATTGGAGCATTTAATCCATTAACATTTAAGGTAAATTTGATTAGATATGTATTTCTTCCCTTTTTAAACCTTATTTTCCAGTTGATTTTGTATTTTTTCTTTCTTCCTTTATTTTTCTTTTTGTTTTTCCTTTTGTGGTTTGATGGATTTCTTTTGCATTATGATTGTGTTCTCTGCTTTTTGATTTCTGTAAATCTATTGTATGTTTTTGATTTGTAGTTATCCTGTTTTTCAAGTATGCTAACCCATTACTATATCTACTTGCTTTAGACTGGTAGTCATATAGGGTCAAACACATTCTAAAAAATAAATCTACATTTTCTTAGCTCCCCAACCCCACATTTGATGATTTTGATGTCCCCTTTCACATCTTCATGTTTATCCTTTTGCTGTTCATTCTAGTTATCTGCTCTTTCATAAGAATTTTTTTCCTTTTTTTTTTTCTTTTTAATCTGTGTACTGGCTTATTTGAGTGATTTACATTCCAACTGTGATTTTCTCTTTCCTGTAGTTTCTTGCTTCTTTTCTATTTAGAGAAGAACTTTCAATATTTCTTTTAGGATAGGTTTAGTATTGCTGTATTCTTTTAGTTTTTGCTTATTTGAGAAATTTTTATCTCTTCTATTCTAAATGATAATCTTGCTGGTTAGAGTATCCTATGTTGCAAGTGTTTCCCTTTCAGTGCTTTGAATATATCTTGCTATTCCCTTCTGGCCTGCAAACTTTCTGTAGAGAAATTAGCTGATAGCCTTATGGGGCTTCTCTTGTAACCAACTCTTTGTTTTTCTCTTGCTGCCTTTATAATCCTCTCTTTATCTTTGACTTTTGCCATTTTAATTACAGTGCATCTTGGTGTAGGTCTGTTTAGGCTCATCTTGTTTGGGACCCTGTGTGCTTCCTGTATCTGGATATCTGTTTCCTTCTTTATGTTTGGGAAGTTTTCAGGCATAAGTTATTCAAATGCAGTTTTAATCCCTTCTTCTCTTTCTTCTCCTTCTGGGATCCCTATTATGTGTAGATTGGGACACTATATTATCCCATGGGTCTCGTATAGTGCTTTCATTTTTTTTTCATATGTCTTTGTGTCTTCTGTTCTTATTGCATGTTTTCTATTTTTTTATCTTGCAGATCATTTATTCGTTCTTTTTCATTATTTAGTTTTGTATTTATTGCCTTTAGTGCAGCTTTCATTTTGGCAAATGAATTTTCTAATTTTTTTTTTTTTTTCCGGTATGCGGGCCTCTCACTGTTGTGGCCTCTCCCATTGTGGAGCACAGGCTCCGGACGCACAGGCTCAGCGGCCATGGCTCATGGGCCCAGCCGCTCCACGGCATGTGGGATCTTCCCAGACCGGGGCACGAACCCATGTCACCTGCATTGGCAGGCGGACTCTCAACCACTGTGCCACCAGGGAAGCCCCGAATTTTCTAATTTTAATTGTCTTCTCTTTATAGTTTCTAGTTCTTTTTTACAGTGATCTACATTTCTATCAATAGCCTTTCTTAATTCCTTCAGTATTTCTGTTACCTCTTTTCTGAACTCAGGATCTAATAGACTAGAGAGTTCTGTTTCATTGTTTGTTCTTTCAGGGGAATTCTCTTGATTGTTTAACTGAGACTGGTTCCTCTGCTTCTTCATTTTACTTATGTTTCTCTATGAATTTAGGAGAAGCAGTTATCTACTATGTTCTTGAAAGGCTGTTTTTACGTGGGAGCATCCCTGTGTAGCACGCATGAGTCTAATATTTTTTGTGTAAGAGCTATTTTTAGTATGAATGCCTGCCATATCTTTCCTCAGTGTGTGCTGCTCTTTATCCCTTTGATAGGTTGTGTGATTGGTGTTGTGGTGAACACAGCCTGCACTAGATGTTGAGTGGGGCCTCCTCTTTGTCTGTGGTTGTCACAGCCCTGTTGGGGGTAGGGTCTGCTCCCCAGTTGTTGGAGCAGAAGATCCCATATCTGTTTCTCGGCTGCAGTGTGAGGTAGGTGGGACTGGAGCACTTTTGCCTGAAGAGGAGCCACTCCTCCCTAGGAGCCGTCCACTAGGAAGTGCACTCTGTGCACTCTGTGGTGTCTGTCACCCATTGTGCGGGCTCACAAAGTACATGGTTTTTGACACTGCCCTCAGCCCCACCTCAACCATGGGAATGCAGGTGATTGGCCTGGGTGTTCTTCAGACACTGTGCTCACAAAGCCACCAGTGCAGATTCATCAGTGCAGATTTGCTGAAGTTAGGCATCGGGACAACCACAGTTGTGCACTTATACCTGCCATGGAGCTATGGAATCAGTCCAGTCCCCAGCTCTGCCTCTCCATGTGCCCACCTGCAAAGACTGCAGCTGCTATCACTGGACCCACCCCAGTTTCGGGAGCACCAGTAATCCACTTGGATGTCCAGCAGGCACTGAGTTCACAAAGCTGCCACTGGTGGCATAAGTCTGTGGATCACACAGCTGCTGACACATGGCTCAGATTTCAGCCCTTCTTTCTAAGTCATGCAGCCCCTGGGGATTGGCTCAGATTTCAGCTCTGCCTCTGCATGTGGACAACCCACTGTTGCTTGCACACTCCTAGAGTTTGTAGAGGTGGAGCCATGCCCACTGTGAGCATGCTGAGAATGAAGCTGCTATGGCAGGGCAGTGTCCCCCCTTCATGCTTGTGTTAACAATGGGGCTTCTATGGTGGACCAGGACCAGTCCTGAGTATACCTGTGGTTGCTGCTCAGACCACACTCCAGCCCCCTCAGGCTGTCTCCATGGAGCCAACCCCAATCCCCTCCCCAAGTCTGTCTGCTGAAGCCCAAATTTCAGTAGCCAGCTCCTGCACACCAGCAGACATGCATTTCAGTCTGGGGAGTGCTGGGAGGTGACCAGGACTGTCTGTGCTGGTCTCACTCTGTTCTGCCTGCCACAATTCTGCTGCTGCACTCTCCTCTGAGCCTCTGAAGCTCCCTATGTATCCTGGCTGTTATCTCAGCTGTTGAAGGGTGCTCCTGGGAAATTCTCCTCTTTCACAGCTCCCTCCCAGGGATGCGGGTCCCCTACCAATTCCTTTTTCTCCCCCTTTCATTCTACTTGATTACATGGTAATCTCTCTTGAAGCTTTGGTTGTATGAGATCTTCTGTCAACATTCAGTAGGTATTCTGTGAGAATTGTTCCACATGTAGATGTATTTCTGATGTATTTGTGGGAGGAGGTGAGTTCCACATCCTTCTATTCTGCCATCTTGATCTCCCTCCTGCAGTTTTTTTTTTTTTTAATTTTCAAGAAGAATTTTGAGCACTCAGTTTAAAATGCTTGTATGGAAATTAGATAACATGAGTACCTACTCCCCCCAAATAAATAACCATCAAAACAAACCCATAAGGGAAAAGGTTGATAATATTTGATATGTTAAAATTCAGAATATCTTTCCATCAAAACACATCATTAAGAAAGCAAAAAGGCAAGCTACAGAGTAGAAGAAGTTATTTGCAATAGATAAAAAGAATAAAACTCATATCCAGTGTCAGTTAAAAAAAAAAGACTACCCAAAAGAAAAATGAACACTATACAGAGGAAGAAAAGCAAATGTGAATGAACAGGAGAAAAGGTGCCCAACTTCATTAATAATCAAAGAATGCAAATTAAAATGACAGTGAGATACAGTACACACCCAC
The DNA here is from genome assembly GCF_039906515.1 of Pseudorca crassidens. Classification (NCBI taxonomy): domain Eukaryota; kingdom Metazoa; phylum Chordata; class Mammalia; order Artiodactyla; family Delphinidae; genus Pseudorca; species Pseudorca crassidens. Next base: position 156,063,789 of record NC_090297.1, read on the forward strand.
CAGACCAGCAAAAACTAGATGTACTAACGAAGTACATGCTGATGAGGATGTAGCAGAAGAGACATTTCTATACACTGTGTCAAGTAAAAGTTAGTATAATACTTTGGAACATAACTGTGGTTTATTTTGGAAAGTTAAAAATATGCATAACCAGTATGTAATTCCTATACATACTCATATGTACGTGCACTACATCGTATATACAAGGTTGGTCAAGCAGCAGCATTATTCAAAATATTAAAAAATTGGAAACACCCAAATATCCATCAGCAGTAGAATGGATACATGAAAACGAGTGAACTAGAACTCCATGGAATAACACAGATGGATCTTAAGAAGCATAATATTGAGAAAAAAAGCAAATTTCAAAGAAAAAAACCCAACATAAATTCATTTACAGTAAAGTTTAAAATGAGGCAAAAGTGCAAACCTAAAGTATTTTAAGGATACTTGTATGAATGGTGGTTACCTCTGTGAAGAGGGTGGTGATCAGCAGGGAACACATGTAGACTTTTGGGGTTCTGGCAATGATTTTTTGTAGCCTGAGTAGTGAATACATGGGTGCTTGCTTTACAATAAGTTATTGTACTCTACACTTGTGTTTTATATACTTTAGTTTTTTGTGTTACAGTCCACAATTTTAAAAAACAAATGAAACTGTTCTCTGTATGTTGGAATTCTTGAGGTTATGTTGTAAATGAAAAAATAGAGCGTGGAAAAGTATGTAAAATTGGCCACTATTTATGAAAAGGAAGGGAGGAGGAGGGAGAGAGAGAGAGAGAGAGAGAGAGAGAGAGAGAGAGAGAGAGAGAAAGAGAGTGCTGTTTACAGAAGAGTAGGGAAACCCAGACACCAAAACAGTGGATGTCTCTGGGCAGGAGAAATAGGTGGCCAAGGGACAGGATTAGAAGAAAAATGACTATTCACTGTATACCCTTTTGTGCCTCTTGTATTTCATACCATGTGAATGTAATATTACCTATTGTAAATAAATAAATAAAAATTCCTAACAACTTCTTCTAGCAACTCTAACCATACTTATCCACAAGGGTCACTATTGAATGATGTCTAACTCTAGTTCCTCACCAGGGAAGAACCGTTCTGAAGTCTGTCTGCCCTCACCAGGGAGAAAGCATCTTCATTTATGTTCTTACTTTATTTTACACATCATGCTCCATTTTAAAGAAACCCTCAATTCAAAAATATGCACAAAAAATTTAAAATATGCTTTTAAAATGGGGTTAAGACAAAGAAGTGGAAAGATAATATGAAACCATGAGTGAATTTATAAAAAGCATAATATTAACCATCTCCCCTAGAGTTAATGCACAAATTAGATTCTAATGTTTCTAGCATTTGATGCAAAAAAAGACAATCCATGAGGACCATTTAGCTGAAATTCCTGACCAGTCTTAATAACAAGAATAATCCACAGATCAATTATGAAACCATGCCATCTTCCTAAGAAAAGTGTAAGATGCTCTGGGACATGAGACCAGGGAAGTATCATTCATGGTTAGTCATGGATGAAAATGAAAGTAAGAATACACAGTTTAGAAAAGGAAGAAGAAAAGCTGTAAAACTGTGCTTTAAAAATTCTGTTTTACACATAAGATAGTGAGTAGCTTCACTTGTCTGGATTTTTCAAATTTTGATTACTGCAATGAATTCCCTTTTTTCCTAAAGTTGAGCTGATTGTCCTTTGGGCAACTAACGGGTTAAATGCTACCTTCTAAGTTCAAGGAAAATTAGCCTTGCTCAAATAATGCTGCTGGCTCACAATTGCAGGGCTTTGGGCAAAGACCGGAGGAAATCAGTGTGTAGGAGACAGTCTTCTCCGTGACAAGACCAGCAAAAATTATGGAAACCACTTTGGCAGTGATGGATTCTTCTGATATTCAAAGGAAAAACATAGCTGTCATTGGTGGTGGCTTGGTAAGAATCTCTTTGGATATATTATTCCTGTTAGCAGTATTATATTAATTATCATTACTCTTTTTTATTTGTTTATCAGAGATTAACTTCTTTAATTTTTTTCTTCCAGTTTTATTGAGGTATAATTGACATACAACACTGTATAAGTTTAAAGTGTACAGCATAATGATTTGACTTATATACATCATGAGATGATTGCTGCAATAAGTTTAGTGAACATTATCCCTCATCTCATACAGATACAAAATAAAAGAAAAAGATCTTCTGTGATGAGAACTCTTAGGATTTACTTTCTTAACTTTCATATATAATATATAGCAGTATTAATTACATGTTGTACATTACACCCTTAGTGCTTATTTACATTATAACTGTAAGTTTGTACTTTTTGACCACGTGTTTGTTGTCATACAGAGATACTATATAATTATTGACTATATTCCTCACGATGTACAGTTCATTTATCTTGTAAGTGGAAGTTTGTACCTCTAATCTTCCTTACCTATTTCACGTATTTTAATGATTATTACTAATCATTTGTAAGGATTGTTCACTTTCTTTTGAAACTTTTCTGATATTTAAATACACCTTTTTAAAATGTGGTATTAGTTTAGTTTGCTCTTTTCTAGAAAAGCGATTTTATTTCCATTAAATACAAAAGTGTCTGTTTTCCCCTGCTTTTTCAGTACAGCATTTTTAAAATAGAAAATAAAGCAAATCGAATTTGATTAATCCCCAAATTGGCTACTCTTTAAAAACAGATTATTAGTGTAAATAGTCATTTTAATCAAAACATTTGCCCCACTTTGGTTAATAACTCAGTTTATACTGTCTAATAAGAATAAAAGGGTCAAGAAACATGAAGTTAACGCAAAACTATCATGTTGAATGTTCACTAGTTATCTGAGTACTTGGGAGTAAAACCTGTTTAGTCACCTTATTTGGCTGGCGCAATGGAGCTGGTCCTAGGGTGGTGAAGTTAGGCCTCCTCTCTCACAGAGCCGGTGAGATGAAGGGGCTGAGATGGCCCACATTTAGCAAGATGTAGGAGGGGGCTCTCCTCTGCTCTGTCGTTATTATATGAAAGCTAGCTCTGCTTAATGTGGGGCTGCATCAGCTAAACTGTATTTCCCCTCCCTTAGCAGAACTCCTATTTTGGAGTAAAAATATCCCCATTAGTTAAAGTTTAATCATTTTGGTTTTGCTTTTGGTCTAATGATTTGCAGGCCTTTAGCTCATTCATTCCTTTACTCAACAAAAATTTATTAAGGGCCTAATATGTGCCAGACACTGTTCTGGGTTGTATATAGATCAGTATATTTTATATCGCACATAGAGTTATACAGTTTGTACTAATTCTGACTTTTGTTTTGCCTTCTTTCTTGTGTTTTCCCCAAAGTACGATGATAGTTCTAACTTTTCTGGTTCTAAATTTCAAAATGCTAAGGAAGGCTACCACATGTCTTGTTGGCCAATGCATGTGACATGTGTCATCATTTCTTATTACTTCATACCAGGCTTCAGTCCAGTTTTTTCCTTTCTAAATTTTACATAAAAGGAGAATTCATGTATTCAACAAAATCTTATTGGGTGCCAGCTATGTGCTAACATTGCTTTAGGTACTAGGGATACAGTGGTGAACATTCAGGGAGGAGAAAGACAATGGAGAAGAAAACGAATAAATAAATTCGGTGAGACCTAAGCACTATGAAAGAAATGCAAGCAGGGTAATGCGGTAGTGTCTTAACGGGTGTCCATTTAGAGTGTGCTCAGGGGCAGCCTTTCTGAGGGGGAGGCATATGACCTGAATGATGAGAAGGAAGGAACCATGCGAAGGGCTACAGAAAGAGCATCTTGGGTAGATGAACGACTGTCCGAAGAGAAACACTGAGGCGATAGATAATGGGCTGGGCACTTTCTTGGAGCAGACAGAAAGGCAGAAAGAATGAGAGTGGAGAAGAGTAGCTGCTGAGGCTGGGGAGAATGAAATAGCCAGAGATCCTAGGATCTTAGAGGGCAAGGCAGACAGATTTTATCCTAGACACAATGGAAAACCATTGGAAGATCTTAGGTAGGAAAGCAAGCTGCGATTTTAAGATTCCTTAGGCTGTTATGTAGAGAAGAGTTGGGAAAATTGTAAGAAGACCAGATACACCAGTTAAGAGGCTGTTGTGTTTGTCCAAGACTTGGACTAGGGTGGCAGCAGTGATATATCTTAAAATGTCTTAGAAGTCCAAGGGGAGATAACAAATATGTGATTGGATATACGATTTTGGAAGGCATAAAAATGGGTATCATCCACAGATTTCTCCCCGAATAACACTTGAACTCTTCATCATGTAAACACGTCATTATCTGTGCATGCATACATACATGTGCTAGAAAATAGAAGACATGAATTAATACACGTGTATTAACAAGCAACTAAAATTCCTCTGCAAAGGAATTCTATTTACCTTATTGCTCAGGTCCATGCCTAGGAATCATGTTCTTTTTTTCATTTTATGCAAACCCCATTCCTCTTTCACTCTACCAGTAAGCCTTGGTGGCTCTATATCCAAGATATATTTCAATTCTGGCCATGGCTAACATCCTAGTCCAGGCCATCAACACCCTTCATCCATAGTCCTGATTTCCTCCTAAGTGGTCTCCCAGCTTCTACTCTTATCCACAGGCAGTTACACAGCAGCCACTTTTAAATCATTAGTGTGATAATTATCACTGTTTGCTTAAAACCTTCCAGTGGTTTCCCATTACAAAAAAAATAAAATCCAAACTCCTTACCAAAGGCCCTACAGGAACTGAGCCTGTCTACCTGCCTGGCCTCATCTTTTCCCTGTTTTTTGTTTTTTTGTATTATTTATCAGTATCTGAACTTATACACTTTATTTGTTTTTGGTAAATAAAGGTAAACTCTTTATTAAATATCTACTCCAACTAGGATATAGACTCTTATGGCTGGAACCATACCTAACATTGCTTAATGTCATTATTTAGTTAGTATTTGATGGATGAATGAATGAGAGGAATGAAAAACTCTTCTTAATGATATGAAGGTAAAAGAAATTTCATATTGGATGGAAGTCTGAATATTGAGGAAATTACAAAAAAAAACATTGATTAAATAGAGCAATTCAAGAAGGTTAAATTCAATACATAAAGGACAAAATTATTTTCTTACCCATCTACTTCCTTGCATCTTCACTGTTGTGGCCTCTCCCGTTGCGGAGCACAGGCTCCGGACGCGCAGGCTCAGTGGCCATGGCTCACGGGTCTAGGCGCTCCGCGGCATGTGGGATCTTCCCGGACCAGGGAACGAACCTGTGTCCCCTGCATCGGCAGGCGGACTCTCAACCACTGCTCCACCAGGGAAGCCCCCTTGCATTTTTTCCCCCACCTTTCCCATACTCTTCCTCCCCATGGACTGATCCTAATCCTTTATACTGTCTACTACATTAAAGACTCTCTCTGGGCCCCAGGGGAAAAAATGAAATGGAGCTGAGAACCTTTACTCGAAGTCCAAAGAATATAGTGAACGTATTTTTTTCCCAATGGTGCCTTGTCTAGTGAAAGATTACCCTTAGAATTTGTCTTTGCTCTAGTATAGTGATCATCTGATTCTGTGATTAACCAGTTGATTTCTGTTCTTTGAAGACATGTCAAGTCCAAAAGGTCAGAAGGAGCCAATAGATCAATGAAAGAATCTTACTCAGCAACTAAAGGTGAAAGAAACTGTAAACCATGGTCATAAATTGGTGAAAGTTGAGCTATTGAAGAGTGGAAAAAGATGTTAAAACAGTTTTTCAAGAACGTTAATCTGGATATTTAGCAAAATGACTGTATTGGCTTAGTTATCTTCCTTCTCGTGGGAAACACTGCTCCCAACCCCTTCCCCTGCAATGGTGATTACCTCCCCTTCCCCTGCAACGCACACAGAGCTTTGCTTGCCTTTCTCACAGACTGCATTCTGTGAAAGTTATAGATATGCAGAGTGTATTCCCCATAGAAGGTTTTTAACTTCATGAGTCTAAAGATTTTCTTATCTTTGGGTCCTGCTCCCTTTCCTTTTATGAAGGTTATCCCAGTGCCTTATACTGTCAAACACACTAAAATATTTTGTGTGCATGAGTTTGCTTTCAGAACAAAATGGGGGATCATGCTGTTAGAAGTTATGGGCAATTAAAAGAAAGACAATATTTTTCATCAGAATGGAATCATAAGGAATGCGGTCCTTTGAAGGACTAATTTGAAAAACAATCTCTACTTTTCAGGCTGGAAGGAGTTTTACAGTTTTCCAATTCTAACAAGTTGACCTAGCGGAGAAAACTGCCACACAAGCTGCCTTACTTTGTGTTAGAGTGAGGTGTGTTTTCTTCCCAAAGCGACAAGCCAGAGAAGTCAAAAGAAAGGCCATCTATCCTGCACATGTGTCCTTAAGATATGTAGGTATTCAGATCCTTGGTATTCAGAAATGCTGCTTCTGAGGTGACTATTTTCAATGTTTACAGGTATGATGAAAATGACCAGAGATTTCAGTGACAACTACAGCTACTGAGCCCTCACTTTTTGGCTGAAGTTTAAGAGTTTTAGCTGAAAGGACTCTTAAGCATTCCAGCCTTAGCTGCAGCCTTCTGTTGAAGTATGTGTGCATTGTTCCGGCACACACTTTGAAGATGTATTTTAGGGCAATATTGAAGCATTTCTTTTGTCTCCCCTGCTGACAAGCAACCCCACTCCATTCTCCCTATGTTTGACCCAGCAAAATTCTCCATTAAGAGCTATTTAGAGGGTAAAGTCATTCAAAACATCAGGGTAAGGAGAGTTGTGCATTTTATGACTTACTGTCGTTAATTGTGCCCTCTCCCCTAGTATTCAAGTCATTGCCTTTGAAACTGCTTGACCTTGATTCTATGAGAGGTTGTGTCTCACTTCTATAGATGATAATTCTGTCACAGATTTATAGGCTCAATATAGTCCTGATACCAAATTGGCCCTAGATGGTGCTTTCTGCCCTTTCTCCCTAGGATCTTTCCCCTCAGAGCTCACTCTTCACTCAGCTCAGTTGGACAGAAAGAGCAGAAGACAGTGAAGAGGAGGAGGAGAGGCTGCAACCAGCTGGAAGCCCAAGAAATCTTACCCTCTCTGCATCTCGTTTGCTTCATCATGGGCAAAAACTAGGTCCCTAGATATTTTTTTCTTTTTCTACTTGTTTTATTTTTATTATTTATTTATTTATTAACATCTTTTTTTGGAGTATAATTGCTTTACAATGTTGTGTTAGTTTCTGCCGTATAACAAAGAGAATCAGCTATATGTATACATATATCCCCATATCCCCTCCCTCTTGCATCTCCCTCCCACTCTCCCTATCCCACCCCTCTAGGAGGTCACAAAGCCCCGAGCTGATCCCCCTGTGCTATGCAGCTGCTTCCCACTAGCTATCTATTTTACATTTGGTAGTGTATATAAGTCCATGCCTCTCTCTCACTTCTCTCCAGCTTATACTTACTGCTCCCCGTGTCCTCAAGTCCATTCTCTACGTCTGCGTCTTTATTCCTGTCCTGCCCCTAGGTTCTTCAGGACCAACTTTTTTTTTTTTTAGATTCCATATATATGTGTTAGCATACGGTATTTGTTTTTCTCTTTCTGACTTACTTCACTCTGTATGACAGTCTCTAGATCCATCCACCTCACTACAAATAACTCAGTTTCGTTTCTTTCATGGCTGAGAAATATTCCATTGTATATATGTGCCGGTCCCTAGGTCTTTTAATTCTACCATTATGCTGCTTCTTTTTCATGCTTCCTCACTCACAGATCGCTAGCTTTGTTCTCAATGTAGTCTTCGTAAAAACAGAAATCAAATGTCACCCAGAATTTTTACTTTCTATAAAATAAATATTCTAGACACATATAAACCATCAAATGTTTCATAATCTTTGGTCAAGGTCTATATATAATTCCATATATAGGTCTATATATAGTTGGTTCAAGTGTCTACTTTTTATTTTATGCAAATATTGATGAGACAAACCATGTAAATAACTTAATTACCGTTATTATTATTGTTGTTCTACTAATATTAAAATAAACAAAACTCTATTCACTCCACTCTTATTTTCTGCTCTTCAGGCACTAAAATCTGTGTATGAAAAACCTTTATTACTGCCCTGATATCTAGCAACTTCTACAAACAGAAGTAGAGTGGATTTATTTTGTGACCACAGACATCATCCTGCGGTTGCTCAATGGCTAGGGACAAGTTTTCATTTCACTCTACCAGCTTTCCTCAATCTCTTTTGTAATTTTGCTGTGCTTCATTTCCTCCCACCAAACAAGTTTTCTTTCAGCTATCTTGCTCAAGTATCTATATTTCTCTAACACACCAGACTAACATTTTGAGATTTTTTTTTTGTTTTGCTATCCTGATGGACTTCTAAGTTGCCTCATAAATCCTGTTCTCACCTACATAAAACAGAATTCCTTGCTCAGAGTTTATTTCATTTGCTACCTGATGAGCAGTACCTGGAATGGAACCAGTAACTCTAGACAGATCAAAGTATTATTAACTCCCTGCAAGGAACGTGTTTTGCTTTCCTTTTCATTGGTTCCGAAATACTCTGTTTGTCCATCTGGCCATAAACATCTATCCATCCACCTATTCATCTATCTGTCCACTCAAAGAGAAAAAAGCACTCCTCCACTGTTGATGATAATCTAAATTGGTACTTTTTTCTGGAAGACAATTTGAAAAAATAGATGCTGATTGTCTTAAAAATAGGGGGGAATTGTGGAAAGCAGCATCAGCTCTCTCTCTCGAAGTCAGCCTCAGCAAGGCACTGCATTTAGAGGAACGATCGTCCTTCAACCTGAGGGGAATTAAAAGCATTAGAATCTTTAACGTGGTCCCCCCAAAACACCAAATCTGGAATATGTTCAAACCTGTAACAAAACCTTCTAAAAATCTCACTCACTCTCAATCTCTTTCATGTACTTTGCAGCTATTCCAAAAACAAAACCAAAGAAAATACAGCAAACTCCTCCCACACTCCAGGCAATCAAAATCATCTCCTCCACTTATCTCAGATTTTCTTCTCCCTCCTTTCTTGTTACCCTGTTATATTTATTCCATTCCCCCCTGGTACTAAGGCCTAAGAACCAATGGGGCAGACAGAAAGAGGGTGTAGATCTCAGAAGTTTCTGAGAGTTTGGTCCCTGCCACTAAGACTTGTGCTTTGATGGACCATTTCATTACTGTGATTTTATCAAAAGAACTCAGTGGGCGCCATGCAATCATTTATAATCCTAAAAAATTAAAATAACTCAAATGTACAAATATAAGGGCATTGCATACAATGAAATGTAATGCAACTATCAAGTATTATGATTTAAAATATTTTATGACTTGGAAATATATTCACAGTATACAATTCATTTTTTAAAGGAAATTATGAAATAAAATATATATCCTGCTACCATTTTAAAAAGAAATATCGTTTGCTTTACATACATAGAAAATCTTAACACCGGTTCTCCCTGATGGTAAGATTGTAGGAGATTACATTTTTCTTCATGTTTATCTGTATTTTCTAATGTTTTATTAAAAAATGTTAAGGTTTTTACTAAGTATCAGGTCTGTACCAGAAATAGAAAGATTGATAAAGTACAAGCCATACACCACATATCATTATTCCCTGGGCACTCACAGCCTGGTGGGTAAGTCAGACAGGAATGTAAATAAATAATTTAGTTAATTATGAGAGACGTTAAAACACACATACACACACACACACACACACACACATATATACATCCATGGAATTAAAGAAGAAAAGACAAGTCTTTTGGAGTAGGAGAGATACTGAGAGAAATTGCACAGAGGACATGAGTCTTGAATGAAGGCTAAAGCAGAAAAAAATAGTCCAGGCAAAGGGAACATTAGATTCAAAGGCACATAAGTATAAAAGTGCATGGCATATTCAGGAAATATACAGTGACTTTGGTATACCTCTTACAGATAGTACAAGGGAATAGCAAAAAATGAGCTGGAGAGAGAGGCTGGGTTCCCATGTAAAAGTCTTTTATGCCATGTTGAAAATTTGGGACTTTTTCCTAAGGAGCCATTAAAGGATTTTAAGAAAGAAAATGCATCATTTGATTTCTGTTTTAGAAGATAACTAGCTCTGGTGGAAGTATGGCTTAAATAGGTAGAGACTGGGGGGGAGGGAGAGTTATTAGAAAACTTGTAGTAGTCCCAGTGAAGGGTAATGGCGTTACATACACAATTCTAGCAGATGGAATTGTTACAAAGTATGAAGACCTTTTTTAAAAATATATTTATTCATTATTTATTTATTTAGGCTGTGCCGGGTCTTAGCTGTGGCATGAGAGATCTTCGTTGTGGCACATGGGATGTTTTGTTGCGGCATGTGGGATCTTTAGTTGCGGCACGTGGGATCTTTATTTGCGGCATGTGGGATCTTTTTTAGTTGCAGCATGTGGACTTCTTAGTTGTGGCATGCAAACTCTTAGTTGTGGCATGCATGTGGGATCTAGTTCCCCAACCAGGGATCGAACACAGGTCCCCTGCTTTGGGAGCTCAGAGTCTTACCCACTGGACCACCAGGGAAGTCCCTGAAGACACTTTTATTTGCTTATTTCAGAGTAAGTACAGTTAACAGTCTTGTTCTTCTCATTACATTGCTATGTTCAAAGATCAAATTCTTCAGAGATCAAGCTATAGTTTCATGAGTAGGAGGTAGTAACAGACTTTACTAAAGTCTGTTTGGTGACAGACTCATAAACAAACAAACTCTGTGACTCTTAGGGAGAGTTTTATATGCTTCATTATGTTGACACTATGGGTCAACATAGGTGACACATGTTTAACATTACATTATCAGATTAATTTCAAACACATTATATTAAAAGGCATAAAAGGTATGACATGTTTATAATCATGTTGCCTCTTCCTGTCAAAGTCAGCATTTATAAATTAAAAGGTACAGTTTTCTCATGATCATTGGACACTTGAACAATCATTGCTGAAGAGGTCACATGGGAATCAGCAGAAAGTTAATGAATCCTATTACAAAAAGCCACACCTGCTGAATGCTGAGCTTATCTCACTCACATTTATATAAAAGAAATTTTCAAATTATCTTTTAAATTGGTAAGTTAGGCATCAATATAATGGGCCAGGGTGAGTCAAAGCATATGACCTTTAAAGAAGGAAGTAAGGCAAGAGGAAGTAGAGAAATGGAAGAACAATAAATTGGGTAAATCTATAATTACATAACCCAGGAATCTCATCAGAGCTCTGTCTAAGCAAACAGGCTAGAGCAGTTGTTAATAAAACATTTAATTTACAAATTATTTTATGATCAAAACTGTTTACTATTGTGGACTATTGGTGTTTCAAAAGAAATATAGAGATTTTTCATAATTGTCCATGTCATTAATAGAACTGTCTTAGCTCTGTCCAGGCTTAACTCTAAGAACTGGCATGAAAACTGCTGATTGCTCCCAGGAGTCTAACCCTGCCTAGTTTCTTCTCTCCTCTCACCACCCTCCTCCCCTATTGATTTACAGGAACCAGCTGTGCCTTAACTGAGAGTTTGTGGTGTGCTCAGAATGATGTACACACATTTTCCTTTGCATTTATATCTTTATGTCTTGCTAGCCTTTTTGCCTGTGTAACAACTAAACAAGGCACTTCATTCCTGATTAAGTGCATTTTACACAAAGTAAGAAGGAGAAATAAAGTTAGAGTCTGAAAAGTACTTTATTAGCCATGTTAACTAATCCTTCTAGTTGAATTTATGTAACATCTACCAATATTTTTTCTTTTAATTTTATTCAAACCTTAGTTATACAGAATTGGACACCTTATTATGACTGGTCTTGGAGAAGGCATTTTTGTTTATTCTTTTGTGTGTTTATTAATAATAATAAGCAGCAGTACTTTTGAACTCACCACTCAACCTGGAATTGATACATTGAATGACTTATAACAGCCTCTGTGCTTCTCTCCCACCCATTACATTGGCCTGAATCTCGTGTTTATCATTCTCTTGATTTTATATATATAAAAGTTTTATGTATATATGATATATGCTGATCATATATATACACACATAAATAATATGCTCCTAAAAATATATACTTCTGGTGCTTCCCTGGTGGCACAGTGGTTGAGAGTCCGCCTGCCAATGCAGGGGGGGCGGGTTCGTGCCCCGGTCCGGGAGGATCCCACGTGCCGTGGAGCGGCTGGGCCCGTGGGCCGTGGCCGCTGGGCCTGCGCATCTGGAGCCTGTGCTCTGCAACGGGAGAGGCCACAACATTAAGAGGCCCACGTACTACAAAAAAAAAAAAAAAAAATTCTATAAAATATATACTTCTAAAAATTGTTATATGCATGTATCTGTGGTTTAGTTGTAGTTGTCTTTATTATATGAGCATCACACAGTATGAAGTCATCTGGGACATGTTCTTTTTACTTGTAGTGTTACTAATATATTCATATTGTAGTATTTTATTGTGTAAATATATCATAATTTATTTGTCCATACCTCTGTGATGGCTATTTAGGCTGCTTCCAGTATTTTGTTTATTTTTAGTTATGAAAACTGTGGCTCTGGATATCCTGGCATGTGTCTCCTGGAGTTTCTCTTGGGTATATGCCTTGAAGAGGAATTGCTGATTTGTCAGTTATGTGAATACTCAACTTGAGATCATTGCAAGCAATGCGTAAGAGATCCTATTGGCCCTCATCCTCTCTAGCCCTTGATATTTTCATGAACCAAGATTATATTTAACCCTATTGTGTCCATATCACCTGAGGTTCCTTCTTTTCCTTCTACCTCATGAGGAACCATTTATACACGCTCAATTGGTAAACACAAGAAGTGTTAGAGAGGTAGAGATCAACACTTCCAACCTTAGAAAGGATTGAAGGAGAATCTCCACCTGAGTCAGCTTCATCTCCCAAGATCCTGGAATCAAATTTTGGTCAAAGAAAAGTAACATAACAAACCCATGAAAGTAGACCATTGGCCCACCATTGGCTTGGAACTGAGCCTGTTCTGAACTCAGTCACTGAGACTCTTGTTTGTACGTCATTTGTTACAGCTCATTTACTCTATAATTCAAGTTGAATTCCCAGGAAAGAGATGAATGGATTTCTTGCTTCTGAGTCTCAGTTTCTCCACTTTTCTGTCATTGTCACCAAAGGCAAGTTCGTCTGCCTGACACACAGTGAGGCCAAACAAACCAAAATGTTGGAGTTTGGAGCAGAGGAAGATTTATTGCAGGGCCATGCCAGGAGACGGTGGCTCGTGCCCAGAAAACCCGGAACTCCCTGAAGGGTTTCAGCAAAGCATTTTTAAAGGCCAGGTGAGGGGTGGGTATCGCAGGGTATGTGATCAGCTCATGCACAATTCTCTGGTTCATTGATAGTGAGGTAACAGAGCAGGGTCACAGGGGTTAACATTATCAATCCTTAGGCTTCAGGAGGTGTGGGGGCTATGTGCTCATGGTCACCAAGTAGTTACCTTCCATTTGGTGTGGGGGGGGAGGGGTTCACATCTGTAAAACAACTCAGGAAATGTGCATCAGATACTATTATCTAGGTACTTCAGAGAACAGCTAAAGCAGAGGACATGGCGGAAGGGCATGCCCTGGGAAGGCCCTAAAGGGTCCTGCTCGGTTACACAATTTCCCTATATTAGGTTCACTGACCTTTCATTGTTTAGATCGTGGCTTTTGTATCCTACCGTCTTTCTCCCTGGTCTGTTTTCCCAGTAAGAAAAACTCATTTCTAAATTATTTCCTCTAGCCTCATTCCAACTTTCCTGACCCAGTTGGTCTCCTGATCAATATCCTTCCCCTGTCCTGCTTTCCACAAACATAAAAGAAGCAGTTATGATTATAATACTGTGAAAGAAAGAGGAGTTTCACAAACCTTTCTCTTTTCCTTCAGTGAGACTTATTCTATCTAGCCTTTCTATTTTTTTCCCTAATGCAATAGAGCAATTTAGCCTTTGGAAGAAATTTATTTTATTGTATGAACTTTAGTTAGCTTACAGTTTTTCTTTTCCTTGATACAACTTACTACTATTGCCCTTACTAGATATTCTTTAACACACATGTGAAAGGAAGATAGGCAGGCAACTTTTCGTAAGCTGGAAGAAATCAGGGGAGGAAAAAAGGGAATTAAGAAGATCAAAGGAGGGCTTCCCTGGTGGCGCAGTGGTTGAGAGTCCGCCTACCGATGCAGGGGACACGGGTTCGTGCCCCGGTCCGGGAAGATCCCACATGCCGCGGAGCGGCTGGCCCCGTGAGCCATGGCCGCTGAGCCTGCGCGACTGGAGCCTGTGCTCCGCAACCGGAGAGGCCACAACAGTGAGAGGCCCACGTACCGGAAAAAAAAAAAAAAAAAGATCAAAGGAGCTGTGATTAGTGAAACACAAAAGAGTCCAGGGCCTTGCTGGAGAGGTGTGAAGAAAGGCATGAAAAAGATATTAAGACACACAGTTTTTTATGCCAAGCACCAAGTCATACTGTCAGCTGAGATAGCTTGATCACTGATGAGAAAATGATGACAATACAAGGTGAAGTCACTTCAGACTGAGGGATTAAGAGGGAAGCAATTTGTAATGATCTCTTCAGACACACCAAATGTTAGCAAGTAATGTGTTCTCAATTTAAGTAGTGGCTACACAGGAAAAAAATGGTTTGCTTATTTATTTATTTACTTACTTTTTTTTGTTTGGCTGCACCGGCTCTTCGTTGCTGCGCACGGGCTATCTCCAGTTGCGGCGAGTGAGAGCTACTCTTTGTTGCAGTTCTCGGGCTTCTCATTGTGGTGGCTTCCCTTGTTGTGGAGCACGGGCTCTAGAGCACGCAGGCTTCAGTAGTTGTGGTGCGTGGGCTTAGTTGCCCTGCAGCATGTGGGATCTTCCTGGACCAGGGATCGAACCTGTGTCCCCTGCATTGGCAGGCAGATTCTTCACCACTGGACCACCAGGGAAGTCCTTACTTACTTATTATGACTATATTTTTTAGAACAATTTAAGGTTCACAGCAAAATTAAGGGGAATACAGAGATTTCCCATATACCTCTGGCCCCATTATCAACCACCCCCACCAGAATGGTATATTTGTTGCAGTTGATGAACCTACACTGATACATCGTTATCACTCAAATTTCATAGTTTACCTTGTTCACTCTTGGTGTTGTACATTCTGTGGGTTTGGATAAATGTATAAAATTAGGGTATCATACAGAGTATTTTCAATGTCCTAAAAATCCTCTATGTTCTGCCTACTTACCACCCCTTACCTCTGGTATATTTATTTAACAAAATAATTCAACATGGATTTCTTGGTTGGCCTTTCAGGATATTAAATATGTGAATTGCTTTGCAAAATTAAATTTTTAAACTTTCCACACACTTAATGGTTTAAATAGGGACTGACTACAAAATAACCATCACAGTCTACAGAAATTGAATAACATGAAGAAAGTTAGGTGGCTGCAGTATCCATGGTGAGAGGAGACACAAGCCCTGAACCATCAGATTATTAAGAAAAAGAATATCTAAGTGCTTAGATGCTAAGTTGCCTTGGAGCAGAGGAAAAAAAACTTAGGTGGAGTAAATAGAAGAGGACTCAGGTCCTCCTGTGCCTACAATTGTACTAATAGGGCCCCTAAACACTGCCCAGGTGCAACCCCTCTCCTTAATCCCCACATCCACTGGGGGCTGCTGAGAACACAGCAGCCTCACATCTCAGAGCTCCTCTAGTTAAGTGTGCCCTCGCAGGTGTACCCTCATCCATATCTGTGATTCCTGTCTCCCTGCTGAACTTCTCTTTTCTCCCTTCCCTTCCAAAATCTTCCACAGAGCCCACTGGATCTGTTTTTTGGTAGGCAAAATTTCCAGTATTTTTGCTTTACTTATTGCATTTCCCCTCAGACTCCTGGCCTTAGCTTAAACCTGAGGACAGCAGCTCTCTTGCAGCCTTCTCCCACAGCTCAAGTATCTCAAGATTGGGAGTTGCCATGGTACCCTTACTCTACACCGAAACTTCCAGCCCTGTCTCCATTTTTATGTGCAAATCATTTGAGGTTACTTATACTACTTATATCACCTCTGTCCCCTCACTGTGGTCATCAATCAACCTCTAGGCCACTTCTACCCAATACTGAAGACTTCATAATCTTTTTTCTATACCCCAGCCCTGACATCACACTGAGTGACTATCAAAGTTTACATTGATGACCCAACCAATTCCCTAGCCTGTTAGTTCCTAGAACTCTGTGCTTTCAGTCCCTTCCACCTCCATCATACTTCAGTCTCCAAGTCCCATGACCACATCTTGGACCTCGACCTTGTCATTCCACAGAAGTGCCTCATCTACGATAATAGTGTTGGATTTAGGACTCTCTGTTCAAAGCCTCCTAACTTACTAGCTCTCTCATTCAGTTGCTTCTCCTACATCTATTCTTCACAGGGAACTCCAACTCCCCCCATTTATCAGTCCTCTCTGTTTTCCTTTCATCCCATCCAACTTAATTGTTATTGTTCATCAATCCACATAATACTTCAACTCCTTGCTTTCTATTCCATCCAAATGGATGGATCCCACTCTGCTTGATTCCAGTGGTTTTCTTCCTCTCCATAGAATCCAAGCTGTTCAGTGCTACAATGAAAAAAATATAACAAAACCTCAAATCTTGGGGCCACTCTTAATTCATGGTCTCAATCTTCAACTGTATGCTATTCACCAATACTTCTACTTTATTGATTAAGAGCCTGTGTTCTGGAGACAGATTGGATCCATTTGAATCTTGATACCAACTCCAGCACTCACTAGCTGTGTTACCTTAGGGGAGCCACTTAACTTCTCTGTGCCTCAATTTCCATATCTGTAAAACAAGATAATAAAGTATCTACTTCATATGGCTGCAGAGAAGATTAAATGAGTTAGAGCAATGAATGAATGATACATAACAACTTCTTGTTGGGTTTGTACATTATTATTATTGTTTCTTTAATTGGATTTCTGTTTTATTCTTTCTAGTAGTTATTTTTAACCTTTATCATGTGTTCCTTCTGCTTAGAACCCTCTTCCTCCTGACCCACCCACACTTATTTGGCTGACTCCCACTCAATCTTTCAGTCTCAGGTTAGATTTCATTTTTTTCTGAGAAGTCATACCCTATCTTACTCTGTAACCCTACATTTGGCTTAAGGGTCCTTTCTCCGTACTCTCATAGCTGTACTTCCCCCACCATGCTATTTATCACTGTGTTATAATCGACTGTAATCCCCTTGAGAGATCTAGATATATCTTGCTCTTGGTTGTATCCTTAGCATCTAGCACAGAGCTGGCACATAGGAAAAAATCAATATATATGTGCTAAATAAATATGTGAATAATATTTGAAAAAATGAAGATCCAGCCAAGACTGTGAACTCCCTTGGGGCAGCCATTATGTATTATCTTTGGATCACTTTTAATGCCTAACAAAGATTCTTGTAATACTTAGGAATCAATAAATATTTTCCAAATAATCATTTTTCTATATCTCTTGAAAGTTGTTTTTAAAATTCCAAAGGATTCATACTCTTTATCAATTTGCTTCTTCTCTACATGTCAAAATAGTTTCATTCTTCAACTCAACTGAAACATAGTCTTCTCCAGTAAGCTTTTACCAATCCCTTTGTTCTGGCTATCTATTGCTGTGTAATAAACTACCCCAAAACTTAGTGGCCTAAAACAACAATCTATTATTACGCCTCACAGTTCTGTGGGTGTTCTGCCATGTACCAGGGGCTGCAGTCATCTGAAGGCTTGACTAAGCTGGATGTCCAAGATGGCGCACTCCCATGGCTGGCAGTTTGTGTTGGTTGTTGATGGGTGAAACGCTCAGCTGAGGCTCTTAACTAGAGCAACTGCATGGGTACTGTCCATGTGGCTTGGGTTTCTCACACATAACAGCCTCCAGATAGGTACTCTTCTTATATGATCACTGGCTTCCAAATGGCAGGAAGCAGAAGCTTCCAGGCCAGCTAAGGACAATGCCTGGAAATGGCTCAGGTGTCACTTCTACTGCATTTTATTGATCAAGGCTATCACAGGCCCTCCTGGATTCAAGAAAGTGAAGAAATAAACTCCACTTCTTGCTGAAGGAGTGTTAAGATCAAATAACAGAAGAGGTATTGTTATGACCATCTTTGAAAAATACAATCTGCTAGATCCCTTAAGGCAAAATTAATCCCTTTCTTGTATGTTCTGTAAGATTTCCTTTAGTCCTTTTTTTTCTTTCTTTTAACATTGATTTCCACCTCTGGGCTGAGAATTATTTTGCAGGGAAAGGTATCTCAATCTATATGCACAAAACATTGGGTAAATGGAATAAAATTATATGACTAAAACATATAATTATTTAAAAATTATATATAAATGTTTTATGATTAAATTTATTATATATATATTTTAACCAACCCATATATGAAATCCAGATACTGTGGGGGATCTGCAAAATTTTTATATAAAATCTACTAAACATTGATTAGTTTATATGTTTGTCTCTTCTTGAACTAGATTAAACTAGATTGAACTAGATTGACACCTGAACTAAATTAGGTGTCAGTGGGCCTGAGTACTTAGCTTGACAATCTTTAGATCCCTAAAATCTAGCAGATTAAATCATGCATAACAGATGCTCAATATAATTTGGCTTGGTTTGGTTATAAATTTTATTTAAAAATGTAATCTCTACCATTCATTTATACATTCAACAAATATTGATCAGGTACTGATTATGTTGCAAACACAATGGTTTTGGGCAGGGATAAAATGGTGAGCAAAAACAGTTTGCAGCTTAGTGGGGTAGACAGATATTGATTATAGAATCACCCTAAGGATGTAAACTTTCAATTGTGATAAGCACTTTGTATTAGTTTCCTAGGGCTGCCGTAACAGAATACCACAAACAAGTGGTTTAAAAAATAAATAGTTATTGTTTCACAGTTCTGGAGGCTAGAAGTCTAAAATCAAGGTGTCAGGAGGGTTGGCTCCTTCTGAGGGATGTGAGAGAAAGATCTGTTCTGGGTCTCTCTCCTTGGCTTGTAGATGGACGTCTTCTCCCTGTGTCTCTTCACATCATCTTCCCTCTATGAGTGTTTCAGTATCCAAATCCCCCTTTTTATAAGGACTCCCATCATATTGGATTTGGGGGCACCCTAGTGACCCCATTTTAACTTAATTACTTCTGTAAATACCTTGTCTCCAAATAAGGTCACACTGAGTTACTGGGGTTAAGACTTCATCATATGAATTTGGGGGTGTCACAATTTAACCCTTAACATTTCTCAAAGGAAAAGTCTGTAGCACTATGAGAACTCATAAGAAGGGGTTTGAGGTAGTTAGAGTGGCTGAAGAAGGCTTCCTTAAGGAAGTAAAGCTGAGTGGAGACCTGAGGATGAATGGGCATTTACTAGAAAAAGAGGAAAGAGAAGAAGATTGTTAGCCACAGAAATCTTTTGGTGAGGGAGAGCATGATGAGTACAAGCAGCTGAAAGAAGGCTAGCAAAGCTGGGGCAGAACAGTGATGTGATCTCCATAATGTAAAAATATTATGGAGAAAATCTTAGGCCTACAATGATGTCATTTTTCTCTGAGAAGATTATGTTTGCTTCTGTCAGGTGGCTGTGGTTACCAGCAATCCCAGATGAACATAATCCAATCAGGGCTAGAGATGATTCCTAAGCCTACTTTGGTCCTTTTGATCATTGATTTATTTCCAGTTTACCCTACTTCTAAGATATACCTGTTTAGGGTTCTAACCCAAAGCCTGGGCATTTATTAAACCCTCCTGAACAGGAGGTTGGGGTACGTGTCCTACACTCCAGATTTTGTCCCTCTAACTTCATGAATCTATCAAAAATTCTGTTGAAATTCTTTGCCTCCCCTGTAATCAGTAGATAACCTAGGTGTGGCTCCAAATGCCAAGTTCACCTGCCTGGGCTTTCTTTTTCTCTTAGCAGAAGATTTCGTTCAAATGACCTGTTTCACTATTACACCAAATGGCTGCTTGTGGAGAATCAATGGTCAAGAAGTCAGATGAATGCTGGTAGAATAAAAAGGAAACGACATTAATCGAGCACAATGATTATGATAACTAGCAGCAGAATGGTGAAAATGAAAAGAGATGGATAGATGGAGAAACATTACAGGGTAGAATTGGCAGAACTTGGAATGGATTGGATGTGGAGAATGAGAGAGAGAGAGGTGCCACAGACGACTCTTAGATTTCTAGCTTGAGCAACTGGATGGATGAGATGTCATTCATTGAGACATCCCATCCATCCCATGTGAAGAGAACTGACACAATTTGGGGCAAGGATCACAAGTTTCAATTTGTATCTGTTGATTCTGAGGTGCTTTGAGACATTTAAAAAGGTACATCAATTAAACATCTATATGCATGAGCTCAAAAAAGAGATCTGAGTGGGAGATGTAAGTTTTTGCATCACCATGGATGTGGAAGATAGACCAGGATGGAGGCTTAAGAAGCCCCAACATTTGATTGTCCTTCTTTGCAAGGGTGAAAGACAGAAAGAGGCAATGGCCAGAGGTGTATGGCAAAAAACAGAAAATGAAGGAAATTTAGTGTTTCAAGAAGAAAGGTTAGTTAACAGTATTGAATGCTACTGAAAATTCGAGTGTGATAATTAAATATAGATGGCGTTCTTAAATTTAAGTTGCTAGTGGTGAGGCATTAATCACTGCAACCTATATAAAGCTATTTAGGAGGGCAATGCTATAAAGCTTTGAGAAGACAATATACAAAAACGTTGTTATAATCTCAAAGTAGGGAAGGATTTCTTAAGCAGGACACCAAATGCATTAACAATAATGTAAAAGATTCTTAAATGTGACTACATTAAAATAGATTCTCATCATTAAAGATACTATATAGTTTAAAAAGCAAGCCACAGAATGGAAGAAGATATTTGCAACATTTAAAAATGACAGACCCTGTACTCAGATCTCTGAATAGCTCAAATGATCGATAGAAGAAAAAACAGACAACTCAACCGAAAATGGGCAAGACAGACACTTTACAAGAGAGGAGATGCAAATAGGTAATCAATATATGAAAAAGTGTTCAATCTCTTTATTAATAACTATTTATTTATGTAAATTAAATCTATACTCCTCCTCACCTTACCCAACCACTACTATGTTTAAAAGTTTGAGAACACCAAACGCTGGCAGCAAAGAACGAACTCTCAGAAGCTGCTGGTAATACACAAGTGTGATTCTAATTATCTGATTCAAAAGCAGACAAAATTAAATTACATTGCCTAGGGAGGTATACCTAAGTGGTAAAAATATAAAGAAGCAAAGATTGGTTATCACAAAAGTCAGAACGTTTACCTCTAGGTGAAAGTTTGGGGATTGTAACCGGGGAGGAGTTTGGGGGAGACATAGGAGATTAGCAATGTTCTACTTTTTGATCAGAGTGGCTATATGGGTGTTCGCTTTCTAATTATTCTGTAAACAGTACACATGGTTTATGATTGTTCTGTATGAAAGTTATATCTCATCATACAAAAGTAAAAAAAAAGGAAAAACCAAAACTTCCTTGAAAATTATACCACTTAATGTTGAGTTAATCCCATTATTTTTGCAAATGGTATTTTCCTGTAGTGATTGAGTAAATCAGTGTAATGACTGAGGCTATGACCACACATGATGTTGCATTTAGCCAGAAAAATTCCCTGTATTTGTGGAATCAGATAAAAATTTGAAAAAAATTGCTTTGATTCCTAGGTGGGATCATTAAATGCATGCTTCCTTGCCAAGAGGAATTTCCAAGTTAATGTATATGAAGCTAGAGAAGGTAAGACAATACTGAATAACGTGAGATGTTGTTCTAATTCTTTGACTTCTTCCTCCTTACATTTTTTTCTTTTATTTTTAACATCATTATTGGAGTATAATTGCTTTACAATGGTGTGTTAGTTTCTGCTTTATAACAAACTGAATCAGCTTTACATATACATATATCCCCATATCCCCTCCCTCTTGCATCTCCCTCCCACCCTCCCTATCCCACCCCTCTAGGTGGTCACAAAGCGCTGAGCTGATCTCCCTGTGCTATGCAGCTGCTTCCCACTAGCTATCTATTTTACATTTGGTAGTGTATATATGTCCATGCCACTCTCTCACTTCTTCCCAGCTTACACTTCCCCCTCCCCGTGTCCTCAAGTCCATTCTCTACATCTGCATCTTTATTCCTGTCCTGCCCCTAGGTTCTTCAGAACCATTTTTTTTTAGATTCCATATATATGTGTTTGCATACAGTATTTGTTTTTCTTTCTGACTTACTTCACTCTATATGAGAGTCTCTAGGTCCATCCACCTCACTGCAAATAACTCAACTTCATTTCTTTTTATGGCTGAGTAATATTCCATTGCATACATGTACCACATCTTCTTTATCCATTCATCTGTCAATGGACACTTAGGTTGCTTCCATGTCCTGGCTATTGTAAATAGAGCTATAGTGAACATTGTGGTACATGTCTCTCTCTCTTTTTTTAAATTATTTATTTATTTATTTTATGGCTGGGTTGGGTCTTTGTTTCTGTGCAAGGGCCTTCTCTAGTTGTGGCAAGCGAGGGCCACGCTTCATCGCAGTGCACGGGCCTCTCACTATCGTGGCCTCTCTTGTTGCAGAGCACAGGCTTCAGACGCGCAGGCTCAGTAGTTGTGGCTCACAGGTCCAGTTGCTCCGTGGCATGTGGGATCTTCCCAGACCAGGGCTCAAACCTGTGTCCCCTGCATTGGCAGGTGGACTCCCAACCACTGCGCCACCAGAGAAGCCCCTACATGTCTCTTTTTGAATTATGGTTTTCTCAGTGTATATGCCCAGTAGTGGGATTGCTGGGTCGTATAGTAGTCCTATTTTTAGTTTTTTAAAGAACCTGCATACTGTTTTCCATAGTGGCTATATCAATTTACATTCCTACCAACAGTGCAAGAGGGTTCCCTTTTCTCTACACCCTCTCCAGCATTTACTGTTTATAGATTTTTCGATGAAGGCCATTCTGACCGGTGTGAGGTGATACCTCATTGTAGTTTTGATTTGCATTTCTCTAATGATTAGTGATGTTGAGCATCCTTTCATTTGTTTGTTGGCAACTCCTTAGATTTTAAAAAGAAAAAAAATTTTAAAGATGCACTGTTAGATTTCATTAAAAACCTCAACTATCTAAATTTAATTTAATGCAAATATATTACTATCCGTGTTTTCTTTAAAAGAGTTAACAAGGTCTTTTAATTTGGTCCAGATGGCACCAGTTTTTCAGGTGCTCTATGCTCATCCTGTATTAGGATATAAGAAAGTGTGTGTAACATGGGGTTTACTTCCAATATCTTAGATATCCGAGTGACTAAATTTGCACGTGGAAGAAGCATTAATTTGGCCCTTTCTTATAGAGGACGACAAGCCTTGAAATCCATTGGCCTGGAAGATCAGGTACCTTGTTAATGCATTTTCCTTATAGAAAATAATATCTGCTGTTTTTCAACAACTGCACGGTCTTGATTTCTCCTAGTTCAAAGCACCACTTAACGTCAAAAAAACCTCTGCATGAGAGCTCATTTTACAAAGGTTTTCAAACTTCTATATTTCACAACAGGGTGAACATTTCACACTTGAGGCACCTGGGGGGACCAGAGCAGGTTGTGGGGCAGGCAGATACTGTATCAGATGGGAACTCGATCATCACTTCTGACACTGGGCTCTCAACAGTATCGTGAACCTCTGCCTACAGAAGTGTGATCTGAGATGGCATCCAGGGTGAGAGGAGGCGGGCGAACTCTGTTCTTTTGACTACTTAGGTCCATAATCTCTTATCCACAACTCTGTACTCCAGAAGTTCTGGGACTAGAAAGCTTTTTCATCACCCGCTCAGCAGCAAACTTGACCTGATGTGAGGCTCTTTATAGGCTTTTTAAAAAAAATCTCATTTCGTGTGAATGTGTTTTACTAAAGAAATATTGTGTTAGGGGTGGTGCCCTAGACTCCTCTGTGTGTCATATAATAACCACATATGCACTACATTGCCTATCTAAAATTTGAAAACTTCTGAATTCTGAAACCAATGAGCTCTCAGTGTTTGGATTGTGTGCCTGTTGCAGATTTTCCTTATATGGATTCAATGTTGCCAAACTTCTCACTATCATGTCTCTTGGAAATGTGAAGAGAAATAATATATTTTTATTGATAGCACTTTTGCAACAGTGGTCTTTGAAATGATATATAAGTCAATATAACTGCCATTTGCATTTCCACATTTTTCTTAGGCATGTGTAGGAAAGCACTTTGCACTGGATTTCAGGAATCCTGGGATTTACTCCTCATACATTACTCTCTTTTGTGATCATGAGAAAAATAACTTAATCTCTCTGACAATGAACCATTTCTTCGCTTGTAATATTTGCTTTAGACCAAATAAACTTGATGTCTATTCTAAAATCTAAAGGTTAAAAAAAACCTAAAAAGTAAAATTTGCAGGAACATAGTTTTTATTGATTTTCTACCATACTGTGTTCTCATGGACCTTTACATTTTTTGATTTTTGGAAAATACTTGAATAAGCACATTTTAAAATTGATATTTATCTTATTTGCATGATGCCACATTATGGAAATTGAAATTGATATTTCTGATTTTATTTCAGATTGTATCCCAAGGTATCCCCATGAGAGCAAGAATGATTCACTCTCTTTCAGGAAAAAAGTCTGCAATTCCCTATGGGACAAAGTCACAGGTAGGTTTAACTGGAGATACTTTTCTTGTAAAATGGTAATAACTGAGTCTAATGTCTGGAACCTGCTACTTTCTTGTTGGCCCTGCCTTTCTTCTCTAACCCTATCTTTGACATTGCTTGCCTGTTTAGAATGCAAGAACATATACTAGTTAATTCATATGAGATGCTTAGAAAGGGCCCAGTCTCTAATAACCATTCAATAATGGTTATTATTGTTATTGCTATTAGGCTGTTTTATGCCTCTATGCTTCACTCATACTGGCCTGGGATGCCCTTTCCCTCCCATCTCCTTTCAACTAGATAGAGATTACCATGTATTTATTGTTAAGCATACTATGCAAGAACAACACTATGCAAACTTAAGTTTTATGATGCTATTGCCTCCCCCTGACTCTCTTGCCTCAAATTATTATTATTCTAGTTGTAATAATTATAATGGAATTTATAGAATGAACTAGAAATGCTTTCAGCATTGTATAATTTCTCAAACAGAGGCCAGATGATGATGTAGTGTTTAAGAAAGAAAATCCATTATCCTACTTTGTGTTTTTCTTCTTATCTTTGAAATAGTAATGTACAGAGTTGGGCAAAGTATTTTTATCTGATTACACTTTCTTTCTATGTTTATTTCTTTGAGAGAGAGAATGAATGTACCATAAATCTATCAACCATAGAAAAACCCCAGCTTACTTTATCCAGCAATGCCTCATTTTGCAGAGCCCAAGTGAGGTTCATATTCTTCTGAGTCTCTGATCCTCTGCAGAGCGTCCATTGTAGGTAGATCAGCACTTCTCAGACTCACCTGGGATCTTGTTAAAATACACAGTCTGATTCTGTAGGGCTGGGGTGGAGGCTGAGTTTCTGCAAACCAAATTCACCCAGGTGGTGTCCATGCTGCAGGTCCACAGACCACACTTTGGGTAGCAAGAAATAAAGCACATATGCTCATGGGAGTAAGGTCTTTGTGGATCTTGTGCTGATTAAAGAAGCTGAAGCACCTCATACTCATTAGGGTGGCTACTATCAAAAAATAAGTGTTGGTGAGGGTGTGGAAAAATAGGAACCTTGTACCCTGTGGGTGAGAATGTAAATTGGTGCATCTACTGTGGAAAACAGTGTGGTGGTTCCTCAAAAAATTAAAAATAGAACTACCGTATGATTCAGCAATTCCACTTCTAGGTATATATTCAAAAGAACTGAAAGCAGGGTCTGGCAGAGATATTTGAACACCCATGATCATAGCAGCATTATTCTCAGTAGTCAACAAGTAAAAGCAACCAAAATGTCCATTGATGGATGGATAAACAAAATGTGGTATATACTAATGTGAGATAATAGAAAAAATACATACAGGTCTCTGCACTGGTTCCTGACATAGGGCTCCTAAAACCCTTGTAATCTTCTAAGTGATAAAAACACTAGGAGCATCTTTTGTTCTAATATTTGGTCTTTGGTTCCTTACACAGAGTTTCTAAATCTCTTGGAATTTCCTGGGTGACAGCAGTGTCTTTCCAGGTAACTCTGGATGGACTCCTGGATGGGGGCTGGTCACCAGAAAGACCAACTCATGATTAGAAGCTTGGAACTTTCAGACACAACCCCCATTCTCCAGAGCGGGGAGAGGGGCTGGAAATGGAGTTAATTATCCATCATGCCTACATGATAAAGCCTCCATAAAAATCCCAAAAGTATGGGGTCCAGAGAGCTTCCAGGTTCATGAAGACATGGAGGTACTGGGAGAGTGGCACATCCAGAGATGGCAAATACATACTTTATCCTATGCATCTCTTCCATCTAGATGTTCATCTGTATCCTTTATCATATTCTTTTATAATAAACGGGTAAATGTAAGTAACCTGTTTCCCTGAATTCTGTGAGCCACTCTAGCAAATTGATTGAACTTGAAGAGGGGATCATGGCAACTTCTGATTTATAGCTGATTAGTCAGAAGCACAGGTGACAAACTGCATTTGCAATTGGCGCGTGAAGGAGAGGAATGGTCTTGTAGGGCTGAGCTTTTAACCTGTGGAATCTGACGCCATCTCCAAGTTAGTAGTGTCAGAATAAACTATAGGGTGCCCAGCTGGAGTTGCAGAGAATTGCTGGTTTGAGGAAAACTCCCACATGTATATGGTGTCAGAAGTGTGGTGTGTGTGGTAATAGTATGAGAGTAAAGGAGAGACACATGGAAGAGGTGTAGGTTTTCTATACAACATAAAAAGGAATACCATTCAGCCTTCAAAAAGAAGGAAGTTCTGATATTCTACAACATAGATAAAACTTAGATAAACTAAGCTAAATAAGCCAGTCACAAAATGTTAAGTACTATATAATTCTGCTTATGTAAGGTATCTAGAGTAGTTATATTCATAGAAAGAGAAAGTAGAATGGTGGTTGACAGGGCCTGGAGGAAGGGAGGAATGGGGAGCTATTATTTAATGGGGACAGAGTTTCAGGTTTACAAGATGAAGAGTTCTGTGGATGGATGGTTCTGATAGTAGCGCAACAATGTAAATGTATTTAATGCCATCGAACTGTATATTTAAAAATGGTTAAGATGGTAAATTTTGTGTGCGTTTAAAAAGTAATTGAAGGGCTTCCCTGGTGGCGCAGTGGTTGAGAGTCTGCCTGCCGATACAGGGGACACGGGTTCGTGCCCCCGTCCGGGAAGGTCCCACATGCCGCGGAGTGGCTGGGCCCGTGAGCCATGGCTGCTGAGCCTGCGCGTCCGGAGCCTGTGCTCCGCAACAGGAGAGGCCACAGCAGTGAGAGGCCCGCGTACCGCAAAAAAAAAAAAGTAATTGAAAAGTAAAACATCCCAACGACTAAATGGGAATGAGGGGGTAGTGGGGAAGGACTAAAATTTTCTATTTAATGACTTTTTAGAAATAATAACCTGCTTATTTTGGCATTATGAAAACTTAGGTACAGAATCTTAATACATGAGCCTGGCAGGGGAAGGAAGGGAAAGAAAGTCCACTGACCATCCATAGTCAGATAAATGTCTTCAGATAATTAATATGTCCTGTTTAATTGGCCCCAAATTGAGCTTGGTGCTATAAGAAAGAAAAGAATTGCCTCTTCTTGATAGGCAAGTAAGATTTACACATGCAAGTCAAGTATAAACTATACTAACTAAATGTATCTTTTCTGGAAGCAATAATTGTCGTCCTGTGCTATGCTAGCCATGCCCTGTGCTAGTTGCTGAGCAACAGGAGAGGAGCTTGCAACCTGGGGAGGACAGATAGTTATCAAGTTCTTGTGAAAAGAACTCACCCGAGTGATGGCAGGGGCACTCAGCTATATGGTTCAGAGAGGGAGGAAAGCTTTCATTTTCAGAGAAGAGAAGGTGAGGCTTGAAACAGACATTTTGTTTAAATCTTAGATTGGCAGCGAAATAGCACTGTTCCAATCAAATGACAGTCTATCTATGGAGGGACGTTGGGTGAGACCAAATTTCTAAACAATGTAAATTTTTAAGTGTCATGTGTGTCCAGTGATGAGAAAACTTGCAAAGAATCTCACAGCAATCAGCAGCTTTAGATGCATTGACTCCAACCACCTTGGAGAAAGAAACAGGCTGCATGATCACATGAGGTCAGCAGCAAGGGAGAAACAAGACAGGTTTCCTTACAGAAAACAGCCAGTGAGCATGGTGTAGGAGGCCCTCAGAGGAGTGCTGGTAGTACTGCTGAGTTGCACAGTTTCTTTTTGCTAAAATGAGAGCGACTCGTAATAGTCATCCCACCTTTCTCTTGGATTAACATTGTGCTGAGGAGGTCCAATTCAGCATATCCATCCCTTCCCCAGAGATTGAACCAATAAAGTATGAATAGGTCAAGGAGTAAGATATGGTTCAAAAATAACAGGGAAGCTAGATGAAAAGAGTGACTTGGACTTGAGGCTAAAATTGACTTCCTTACCCTCACAGAGAGAGAAAGAGAGAGAGAGAGAGAGAGAGAGAGAGAGAGAGGAGCAGTTTTATCACCAATGACTCCCCAGGAAGTTGAAAGTGTTGGTGGGAGTTCTCATTTCAGGGCCTTCAATATGGAAGGAGGAAATGATCCTTCCCCATCAATCTTGCCATTTCTCAATTCTTAACAATTGAGTTAATGCTAAATTTATAGCTTTGCATCACTGTCTTTATACTGGAGTCGAACATGGGGTCTCCTTATCTTTTAAGAACTATATAAAATTGCTTTGAATTGGTCGATTCCACAGACTGTGGAAGTGCAAAGCCATCCCCATGACCCCAGGATTCCTTCAAATGCTCAGGGAGCCTACCTACTGTCCTATGGACTTCTTGGTGTCCACTCCCTCTCCTCTAGTATTGGCTGTGTACCATGATGGCCACACATGAAACTCACCATTTTCACCATTTTCCATACAGAAAGCACTCATTCAAAATACACATGAATATGCTGAAGACTTGGGGGTCATGGAAAGTCCACCTTGCACAGGACACAGCAAACAATTTATAAATTTCTAGTGTGTACAGTTTGACCTCTGAAATCCTTTCTATACCCCCTTCTCTGAGCCTCCCTCCCCCAGCTGTTATTTCTCTGCCCTTTCTCCCTTGTGGTGACTGTCTTACTGGTTCCTCCCATTTCCCTCCCCAGTTGCCAAATATCAAAATACTCTCCAATATACAGAGCAGGTCAGAGTTCCTCCAATTCTTCTTGCTAAACTCCTATACCCAAAATATAGAAATGGTGCCCCCTTACTAGAACATTCTCATTTGAAGGCTTTCAGGACTAGAATGTAAACATTTTTTCCTAGCATATTTGAAAAAGTCAGCACTGCAACTATTGTCTTACGAATCTCCAAAGGAGATTATCCTACTTATTTCAGGTTTGGTTACAAGGGCCACTTTATAGCTCTTGACTTGTTTGTTCTTATTCTTACTTATTCTTCAAAAGATAAGCCTTTTAGAATATGTATTGGAGAAGTGAAGCTTGATGTGAGTGACTCTAACTTTTGGTTATAATAAGATACTGCTCAAAGATATGGAGTAGATTAGACCGGGACTCTCCCTGGCCTTCCTGCAGGACCGACATGTCTGTTGGTTCCCAGATTATTAGTTCCCAGATTATCTCAACTAAGCCTGAAAGGAATCAAGTGTAAGGGAAAGAATATTTTCCTCACATTAATAAGCCTTTATAATTTGAATGTTTCCTAATATACTTTGAATAACAAGTGTGGTTTCTATGGAAATGCAATGATTAATAATGTAGAAGACTCGAAAACAACCATGAGGCAGAGAATGAAGACATCCCTGTTAATTTTAATTTATAGCAAAGACACAGGAAGCTCCTCCTCAGTCACTGCTTCTGTATCATGACCAAGTTATTTTTACACCATGTATAGATTTAGCTGTTAATTTTAAATGCCTATATTTGAATGAGGTGAAGATTAATAAATTACCATATTTGTGTTAAATGTTGTAATGTCCCATAATTTGGAAAATTATATGCTTTAAAATTTTAAAGCAATAGACTTGCCCTGAATTGCAAGACTGCATTATGACTTTCATGAGCTCTAGATAGGCACTTTTGCCTTTGTGAGACCCTTTCTCTATAAAACAATAAATATTGAAAATTAGATTGTATGAGTGCATTGATATAAAGATTATATTAATCTTGAATATAATCCAGACTGGATTCATTCTTATATATACTCATTATATTTATTTTTCTTCTGATTTTAAAATAAACTAAAATTAAAATATTTTCATGAATCCCTGAAAATATCATGGGCCCTATGCACTGTTCTGACCGTGTCTCATGGAACAGTTGGCCCTATGAAGTCAGAAACAACCAACACATGTCCCAGCTGGGTTCCACCTACTCCTAGCAACCCTCACCCCACCACAACCACACCACACACACACACAGCCTTTCACACCGAAATGAAGGCTTTCAAAGTAGTTTCTTTGGGAAATAGTACATTTATTCTAGTAGTGCTGTCATTTCTGAAGTTTTTTACACAGCTCGATTTAGAGACCTAAGATGAATATATGAGATTTATGTTTGATTGTTAAAACTATCTTAGTGAAACTAATGTTTTTGCTACCAGAAAAAGGTTTGTTTTTTATAGTATCGAACCTAAGTTTAAACGTGAACATTGTATAACATGTATTTGATTAAAGTGTTTATAGAAAAAAATTACTTAGTTAAATGGTTATAAAACTGAGCTTGCAACCTTCTGCTAAATGATTAATATTTCCTATTGCTGAGTGAATAAAATAGAAGCATATTTGTCCATTCTTCAGAAACAAACAGTATCTATTATATTTTTCTTGCAGTATATTCTTTCTATAAGCAGAGAAAATCTAAACAAGGATCTATTGACTGGTAAGTGCAGTGCTTTATTCACCAGTTGTCACTTTCTGTAAAGCACATGAGACTAATGATTGTCACATGATTTACTGAGATTTGTTTACTATTCCTTTTTGGGGGGGTTATTAAGAGCAAGACTATGTACAATACAAAGTGTTTCTTTAAAAGTAGAGGGCTTCCCTGGTGGCACAGTGGTTGAGAGTCTGCCTGCCGATGGAGGGGACACAGGTTCGTGCCCCGGTCCGCGAAGACCCCACATGCCGCCGAGCGGCTAGGCCCGTTAGCCATGGACGCTGAGCCTGCGCGTCCGGAGCCTGTGCTCTGCAACGGGAGAGGCCACAACAGTGAGAGGCCCGCGTACCGCAAAAAAAAAAAAAAAAAAAAAAGTAGTGGTGATGCATCTTCCAGCATCTCTTTTTCATTTTATCAGTGGTCTAAATAAAAATCATTTGTTCAGTGTGTATTAAATTCCTATTGTTTTCTAGGCACTGGATTGAATGAGTGCTCACTCCTCAGTGAAGAACTCATGGTCTAGTGGAACAACAGATATACAGATGTAACAATTTTCAAAGAGACAATTAGATTTTCTTATCAGAAAGATGAAAAGCAATAGTGTGAAGGCTGATAGAGGGCTGAAGATTTTAGAGTATTATGATAATCCCTGTGTGCAAAAACAAGGCCCTGGACTAAAGCTATAGCCAAGTGGTTGGGGGGAGGTATAGATTCAAGATATTTGTAGGAGACAAAACAGATTCAGGGTTTAGGAGGTTGAGAAAGAGGAAGGGGTGTATAAGCCTGAAGATGCTCATGTAACTAAAAAGACCTACCTATTAATTGAAAAGTCCCTGGATTGCAAATTAAATTTGTAGCTTGGATAATCAATCCAATCACATTCCATGTAGCCCTTTATCATAGTTTTTTCTCTTCTTCAGCATTTGTACTAAACAGATTCATTCCATGCAAAGCATGCCATTAGTATTTCTACTTTCTTTTAAATCAATCAATCCCTCAATGCGTTCCAGCAGCCTTGGATTTTTGGAGAGCAGAGGTTCCAATGATTTATCTGTGTTTCTCCTCAGTCCCCTACCCAGGGTGAGTTTGCAACATATCTGTTGAATTGAATTCAACTGGGAGGAGGAGTGATAGGGAAGGTCACTCTAGTTGATTCACCAGGTACTTAAGATATAGGGCTTAGTATTCTTATTTCTACTTCTTTACTTGTAGTTGTAAGACTGACTTTTGGATGAGTAGATAGGTGGGGGTGGGCTAGGTTGCTTGATATATTCATGTTGATCTTAAGAAAAGAAACTACAAAACAGATTTTTGAAAAAGTAGCATAGTGGACCTAAGATAATCTCTTAAGAGTATCCTATGAATTTATTGATAAAAATAATAGACAATATTCACTGATGCACCAGACACTATGTTAATTGCTTTATATTGCATCAATTTGTATAACCCTCCAAACAACTCTGTGAAGTGGGAATTATTTTTACCTCAGTTTTATAGATGGTAAAGGAGGCTTGGAGAGCTCCACAGAGCAGCAGATTACACTGCTAATAAGTAGTAGAATCTGGATTTGAACTTGAGTTTGTCTATTCCGAAGTCCATGCTTTTAACTATTATGGTCACTGCCTCCAGTATTATATATAATATATGAAACACCTGCTAATAATAAGGAGATCCAATCTTGCATGCTCCCCTGTTTTTCATTAGGGGTGCACTGCACAGCATGCAATTTCATAAATGACATAAATATGTTGATAAAAAGAATGCTGAATCTCTTGACTCCTAAAGTTTGTTTGACATATAAAGTTCTTTTACACAGCTCTTATTCCTTTACATGGCATCAGATGTGTGAGCCACCCATTCCACAGATAAATGCTCATTCCTTCTAATAGAAGAGCCTCACCTCTGAAAGTACTGTAACTAAGTCACTTCCCTGAATCAGCTTTTCATGTAGGATTGTTTCATAGTTTACTATTTGGTGGGCTATTAATAATTGTTAAGTAAAACAAACAGAAAAAGTATATGTGGTCAGGTAAATTTAATAAACCCTGCATCAACTTAGTTTTAAAAGTCTTT
Organism: Pseudorca crassidens; assembly: GCF_039906515.1. Taxonomy (NCBI): domain Eukaryota; kingdom Metazoa; phylum Chordata; class Mammalia; order Artiodactyla; family Delphinidae; genus Pseudorca; species Pseudorca crassidens. Next base: position 156,097,003 of record NC_090297.1, read on the forward strand.
TCTTACAGTACTTCTCAGGGCCTTTATTCTACTAGTCTGCAGTGTGGATTTTCTAGAGCAATGCTGTCTAAGATGCGACCACAAATGCCAGCCACATGTATAATTTAAAACTTTATATTAACCACATTAGAAAACCTAAAAAGAAATAGGTGAAATTAATTTTAATAGTATATTTAACCTAATATATCCAAAATATTATCATTTCAATGTACAATCAATGTAAGAAAGCTACTCATGAGACATTTTATTCTTTTTATTTTTTGGTACTAAGTTGTCAAAACCCAGTGGGTACATCACATCTCCATTCAGACCAGCTGCATTTCAAGCACTCTAGAGCAACATATATCTGGGGACCAGGACAGCACAGCCAGGAGGATCAAAGTATGAGCATTTCTCTAATGACTGACCACAGAACAATTATTTTGGGGAGCATATCACAGGACTAGTGTTCCATGGAAAATTCTTTGGGATGTATTACTATACATCTAATTTGAAAATAAAATAAAATTTAATTTACAAAAAGGTTGATTCCACAAACACATTTTGTGTTTGTATTGATAAAAGACACCCATAGTGGTTCAGGTAAACTCTGACTTCTCCAAGTTATTTGTCAAAAGGTTTCTTAAACATAGATCAGTCTTAGGCTTATCTCAGATTTCAATATTCTAAAGCTTCTAATCCCATGTCCAAGAATCTTAAAGTCTTCAGACCCCAAATCAAACTCAAGCAAAGCAGAACAAAAAAAAGACAAAACCTGAGATGAAAAGGAGAGATAAGTACAGAAGTCAGACTTCTGGATTATTTTTCCTAATTTTTTTACTTTGTATGATCTCAGGCAAATTGTCTTTCCCTCCAGGATCTTGGTTATTCCATTTATAAGATGAAGAGTTTTGAAATAAATCATCTCTGAGGTCTATTCCAGCTCTAACACCTGCATTCTGATTTGTAGCTTTAAGAACAATAAATAACCACTAATTATAGATCTCCTGCCCATGAGAACTAATAGGAACAAAAATAAATTTACTACTATGATAAGAACATAATTAATAATTCAGAAAACGAAATACACTATAGATTGTTAGCAGGCAAAGAAAGCACTAAAATAATTTGATTCTACTTATTAAGTTTCAAATCTTCTTACTCATTTTCCCCTAACTGTTGCAGTGTTTGATTACAAAAAGAATTAGTATCAATAATCTATATTTATGACAAATTGAGCTAGAAGTCTAGAGGACTTGCTAAAAAGAAATATAAAGTCAGACATAGTATGAGAAAGGAAGTTTGATTGAATATTTCCGATCACAAATTAAGCCTTAAATTGGGGAAAACTTTTAAAATATGTGATGACAGCTTCTTTCCTAGGGTGCCAACAATTACAGTGATATAAGAATTTGCATAATGGAATTAGTTTTTTTTTTTTTGAGTTGAGGATAGTTGATTTTTATTTATCTCTTTTGCTACCAAATTATCCTGGAACATTTGCCAAATAGTTGTCAAATTACCTTTTAACTAACTCATTTTTACATTGGTAAGAATAAGTATCTCTATCACACTGTTCTCAGAAAATGATTAATATTTCAATTTGATTAAGTGAAATAAGAATTGGAATTTCATTTCTATTAGTTGTCTTTCTTTCTTTCCTCAGCTGTTGAGAAATATCCCAATGCAAAGGTGCACTTTGGCCACAGGCTGTTGAAATGTAATCCTGAGGAAGGAACGATCACAGTGCTTGGGTAATCACCGGTTAGCCTTTTGACTTCAGAGGTGAAGGGTTGACGTGGAGAATTGTACCTGTAAACTTTGTTCTCTGACTCTTTTGAAAGAATTAAATGATAACTAACAGGGTAATTCAAATAGTTTCTAGAATCAAGTAATTTTATATTGAAAATAGGTCTTAGATGCCTTCTGAATACTAGCACCAGTGATTCTTCCTGATTCTACACTAGTACACTAGTAACCATACTCTGCTTCAAACACTCTCCTCCCTTGAAACAGATGACCCTCCGCTGCCCTGTCTCCTCCCCTCTTTCTGAATACTGTTTGTCTGCCTCCCCTTGGCCAACTCCATTTCCTCTAGAGTTCTAAACCTCATATCCCACTCGTGGGATATGTCATGGATTCACAGTTCATTCAACAACTACTTGTAAATTCACATTTCTATGATTAACATCTCCAGGCCAGGCCTTTTTCTTCATTCTCAATCCTTATTTCAATCTTAATCAATATTAATTTCCCATTAAACACCTTCACAACTACTTGCCATAATCTCAAACACATCTAAAACCTTGATCCTCTATTTGTCACCAAGCATCTCCCATTCCTGACTTCCCTAGTACTATTACCCAAATAATTAAAATCATCCTTGATGTAGCCCTTTCCATATTTTCTCCCACTAGACCTATAAACATGCACCAATCATTCATTCTTTCTGTTTGCCTCAGAGCCTATGTCTTCCTTCTTCCTGAGCGCCACAATCCTTGGGCTCTCATCCCCACACATGCAGGCTACTACAGTCATCTTGTCCCCATTTCTTTCCCGTCTGCACTCTGGCTCCACTGCAATGTTTCCACTCCTAAGTAAGTTATCTTAAATTACTACTCTTTATACACCATCTCCCCAATGGAAAAAAATTGTTTTCTCCCATTTGCCAGAATAATGTATTTAAACCTTTTGTCTTAACATTCATTCTCTTCTCCTCCCTTCCCAATTGTATTCTTTTCTTAAATTCATCTTCTGATCCCCTCTGTTCAAGACAAATGTGTTGCTCCTAGAAGATTCTGGTCACATCCCTGTGGTTGTTCATACATTCCCTCCATTTGAAACACTTTGCTTTCTTTTCAAGGTTCTCTTCCTTCATGCAGGGAATTCAACTCTTAGTCATGCTTCTGTGGCCTAGCATGTCTTTGTTAATCAGTATGGTTGTGTGTTATCCTCATTCTCATAAGCAAACCCATGACTGGGACAATTGTTATCTTCATTTTATAGCTATCCACTCAAAGCTCTAAATCAGATAGGTAAAAGTGAGTAGTGGCCCCATTAAGTCACTACTTTTTATACCCAATAGAGGTACTTCATCATTTTCACCACTAGGCTTTTTTTTTTTTTTGATGATTTATTTTATTTTTCAGACATGAGAACGTTGCCAAAGATGTCACCTGTGACCTCATTGTAGGATGTGATGGAGCCTATTCCACTGTCAGAACTCACCTCATGAAGAAACCCCGCTTTGATTACAGTCAACAATACATTCCTCATGGGTTCATGGAATTGACTATTCCACCTAAGAATGGGGATGTAAGTCCTTTCCCTTTCTTTTCTTCTTTCTACAACTCTCCTCCTCCCCCTGCCCCGTATTAGTATAGAAGCATATTCTAGTGCAGTTGTTCTCATAGCATATCTTGATCAAGGCCACAAGTATTTTGTAATTAATAATAAATTGGAATGTACAGGTATCTCTTTAATAATATCACTCTCACTCCCTTACCTTTTGATATGTTTTCTTGAATGGAAGAAAGGAGAGGAATTACAACTACCTTATTGGAAACACACAGGGGATTTGTCTTACACAATAATATCATTTTTCTATTATCTCTTGGGAGAAAAAAATTGGGTTGGGAATCAACTATGTATACTGACAATCCAGAGTTCTTATACTCATGATTAAATGCAAAAGTTATTAAATAAAGTGAACAGCAAGTTGTTTCAAAGAGATTTGCATTGCATGTTTCTCATTCCCTCCTTCCCATGTTAAACCGTATGTGGCCGGAGGGAAATATGTAGTATGTATATTGTGTATTGTCATAAACAAATAAATGTAGGAATTTAATAAGGAAAATTAAAACACCAACAGAAGCAATGAGGATCTTGGCTTATCAGTAATGAAAAGTAAACAGCATTAGTTAAATACTTGATTTGCATATAAAACATATATTTTTAAGGTACTGATTTAATCTATACTATTTGAAATTCAGACATCTATGAAATAGTTTGTCAGTTTGGGATAGTGGTATTATATACCACTTATATACTAAACTATCAGCCAGTCAAATCCATATTTTAACATTTCGTTGTCTTTCTATTTCTTCCTCCTGGTTAAACATGGATTTACTAATTCTTCAATGATATTTTATGGTCTTCAGGTGGGTCATATTCTAATGGCCCAGGATCTGATAATTCTGGATTATAGGATTCTGTTGAAAAATTGTCCCCAGTTTGAGTGGGATCATGCCTACTAGTGTAGATTTAAGATAGCCATTTATTTACAAGGTGTTCCTATTTAATAGTAATGATTGGTGGTTTATAGAAAGTTTTTACTCTTTTAAGAAATGCTGTTTTGACATAGTAATGTGACCAGACATGGGAATATTTTGACATGGCCCAAAAACAATTCTATGAAACTTTTTCTCCACTTCTTTCTTTCTGCCTTCCTTTCTTTTCTTTTTCCTTTTCTTCCTTCCTTTTTTCTTTTTCTAATGTAGCAGACATTTTCACTCCATCTCTGACAGGTGGAGTAGGAGGGAGAGATTGGATGAGTGACAGAGTTGGGTGAATATTAAGGGAGTGCTTTTGGGAATTATGTGGGAGCTTATCTTAAAGCTGTTTTTGCACAGCAAGCAAACTGTCTTGCTTAGACTTTATGTGTGGAGGGACTTGTAGTAAGAAGACCCATGGGAATTATGACAAATCTGACCTTGGGACCGCTGTTGCATAAGGATATCTATTGAGAGCGTGACTTGGAATAAAGAACCTGAAAATTTAAAGAGTTGTTTTCTAGGGTCATGAAATATGTATGAATATCAAAATGTTTTTGGTATCATATTTGCTTTATCAACACCATGCAGAATAGGTCAAAAGATAGCAAGAGGGAAGCAAGGAGGCTCACCTCATCCAGGCTGGTGTCCTATTACCAGTAAGGCACCATGCTCATTTGTTCCCCCTCCACGTTGCTCAGCGTGCTCACCCTCACCAGCAGCCACTGTCCTTCACTGCTATCTAATCTACCAATCCCTTGTTTCAGCCATCCCAGACCCACAATCCTCTTACCCGACCAGTTTTTATTTCCTAAACTTCTACCTAGGCACCAAATCATTTTTTCTCTCTACCACTTGAGTTGTTGTTAAAGAGAAGTTTTTGGGAGCTTTTCATATGTATATATCTTGCCTATTCAACTGCTTTGTGAGATCTTTGGTGTCAAAGTGTTATTCACTTATTCATCTCTTTGTCTGTGTATTGGGTTTTCTTTGGGGCTCTGGGGTTAAAAAAGCCGGGAAGAAGCAGTTTCATCTCCTAAGACACAAATAACTATAAAAAAGTGTGAAAATGTTAGCTAGGAGACTAAGATGTACTTTCTGTCATCTTTTTACTACCATAAGACATATACATGGTAGGTGCTCTCTAAACATTTATAGAAAATAATACAAACTTAAAATAGTTGGGAAATGGATGGCATATTCTTATATATGTAATACCCCTGGGAACCTCAGTGGTTTGGGTCACTTGGGTCTTTGGGTCAATTCATGTGCCCAAGCCATACATACCTACTCAGGTGGCTATTGCCCTGTAGTGGCTTTGCTAAAGAGGGAGCATTTCTCTCTATTATTTATGTTGTAGTAAACAAGCAATAAGAGGCTTGTTTGTAAAATTTTGTTTTGTCCATGAAATTTAAACTTAGGATCTTTCTGTTTATACAAATAAGTACCCAAATAAGGTAAAAAATAAAGTAGAAAAATATTACGCATATATACACACATCCACAGCTTATGTGTGTATATAATATACATTTTATATATGTATGTATACATATTTGTGTATGTGTATATATGTGCGTGTGTCCGAAATAGAGGAGAGAGAGAAAATGAATATCTTACAGCATGTTCTCAAATCTTCAATTATACATGGTATCAAAAACTCACCTAAGCCTGAGTTTATAAAGACAGAACACAAAGTCTTTTCTAAGAAAACTTCTGCTTTACATAGCAATGGATGTGCACATCACCATGCATATGACACTGATTTAAATTGCTGTGGAAACAATTATAACATAAACAGAATCATCGTGTTTAATTTGTTAATGCAGATGTGCTACATTAATGCACTAATTATATATTCCTTTTTTCCCTGCAGTATGCCATGGAACCTAATTATCTACATATTTGGCCTAGAGATACCTTTATGATGATTGCACTTCCTAACATGGTAGTGTAAAATTTCTTATCAACTGTAATTTTGCATATATAATTAATGTTTTTCGTTACTTACTTTTATACTCTGTATGCATGAATGTAATCAACTTCATCATTGTTTAGTCTATTTAGTGATTATATCTGAAACTCTGGGGATACTGAGGAAAAACCTGAAGGAATCCAAACTATTTACTTTGGAGAGGATATTTAACATATATGAATGACTAATGGGGGTTTATGTGTGGTGGTACCTGACTGCCATCTTCCCCAAGACAACACAGGAAGAAATGGTCCCGAAATAAAGCCAAAGAGATTTAGGTTATATATTAGGAAGTATTTTTCATCCTTTAATATCTGTAGGACAACATTGGAAAAATCATTATCTCAAAAGAGCATGGCTGTTCTTTCATTAGAAAGAAACTTTTTTGCTATGTTAATATATAATATATACATATATATAGTTATTATTATCTATATTATCTATATAGATAATATAGACAGATATACCTATTGATATTTCTCTGGTTGGTCTTTTACTTTCTTTTTTTTTTTCTTCACTTATTAACAGTCCTAGGGTCTAATGCCTTAATATCATAACATCTTAAATGGAACAACAATAAAGAAAAAAAGAGGAGAAATCAAATCCAACCAACCTATTAATAATCTAAGAAGTGTAATGTTTGCTTGGTGAAAATATCTTGAGTTTACAGTATAAAATTCTCCTGATAACCAAGAAGCTGGGGAGCACCTTGGGACTTGACGGAGCTTTTCCTTGGGAGTGAGGGAAGAAAGAGAGGCTGCCTTTCCTGTCTGCTTGGACATTCTTCCCAGAGGCCCCTGAGCCACAGCAAGCGGTCTGTGATTTAGGCGTCTGCCTTAGTGCCAGCATTGCCTGGCCCCCTGATCTCTCTCACACTGTTCCTCTTCTTCTCACAGAACAAATCTTTCACGTGTACTTTGTTCATGCCCTTTGAAGAGTTTGAGAAACTGCAAACTAGTAGTGATGTGCTGAATTTCTTCCAGAAGTACTTTCCGGATTCTATCCCTCTAATTGGAAAGTAAGTCTCAAGATGTGCAATTGTGCCTTTTGCCCCACTGGTTTGAGTTATTCAAAGTTCAAATAAAGGCTAATGCACTTATTTCCGTTTTTGTTAAGCATGACTAATCATGCAGTGACCTGGACAGGAAGCCTAGATTACAGCAAAAGTCCAAGAAGATCTTGTGCTGTGAACAGGAATTCTGAAAAAATCCAGGCCAGGCCAGTTTCCCTGGGAAAGACAAATCACCAATGTCCCTGGACCTTCTATGTACCCTGAGCAGGCGCTCAGTCCCCTTAGGGCTTGTCTGTGCTTCCTTCTGCTGGTGGGAACACAAATCTATATCAAGGCAGAAATAGCTGGCAACCTCAAGTCTCAAGTCCACCAGTTGCTAGCTGTATAAGCTTTCCTATGTCTCACGCCCCTCACAGTAAAATGGTGATAATAGTAATACCTGCACCAAAGGGTTTTTGTGAGGAGTAAAGGGGATCATGCCTATAAATCATTCAGCACAGGGCCAGGCACATATAAAGTTCCCCCAAATTGATAGCTAATTGTATTAGCTGTCTGGATTATCAGTCTCAGCTCCTCTAGCCCATATCAACTTCCCCTTCATATGGACCTTGTCATTTGGTCTCACTCAGTGCCTCTCTCCCACTGTCACTCCGTCCTGGAATCCAGCTCACTTTCTATCTCCAGCGATGTCTTCATGGAGGCAGCACAATACTGCAGAAAGAGCAAGATTTTAATACTGCTCTTGTCCCTGACTTCCCTGAGTCTCAGATTTTTCATCATTAAAATAGACATCAGGTTACCTAACTTTTAGGGCTATTTTGAAAATTGAATGAGCTAATTATGTAAAAGGGATAGCCCACTGCCCACCCATAGCAAATCTATTAAAAATTGTCAGTTCTCATCCTTTCCTGCAGAAAAATTCAATTGCCTGTGTTGGCTTCTTCTCTGACTTTGAAGGGAAATCTCTGCACACCAAAATTTAGCCCTTAGCTACTTCAGAACTTGTTCTGTGGCTCTTTCTTGCCTCTCCAACTAGATTTAAGATCCTCTAGTGTATGTACTACTTCTCTACCTATAGCTTCCACAAAACCTCTGTAGATGCTTGAACAGATACTAGCTTGATTACAGTTGTTCATTTCCAAATACACATGGATTCACATTAACTTAATTTTGGTTTGTTGTGTGCTAATCAAATGCACAACTGCATCTCAAGTTTCTCCAAGGAAACCTAAAGCATTCCAACGTAGTTGAAAATTTTGTGATCTGTGTGCTTGATAATAAAATTTTCATGACATATAACACAGATAAATTTCAAGTTATTCAAATGCAGCTAAACTTGTTCTTTTTGGATGTGATTAAAACTGTTGCAAATTAAGAATATAAATAGAACAGTGGAATTTGGGAACTAGAAGAAACTTCAGTTCTCCCTCTCCTGTTTTCTTCCTGGCATTCTCATGTACTTTTCAATGAAATATTATGTTAACAAAGCCAGTAAATCTGAAAGAATTACACAATATTTAATACCCAGCTTAACATTTTTACATTTTTATTCTTTTCCTCTAAAGGCAAACCCTGGCACAAGATTTCTTTCTGTTGCCCGCCCAGCCCATGATATCTGTTAAGTGCTCTTCTTTTCACTTTAAATCACACTGTGTGTTGATGGGAGATGCAGCTCATGCCATAGTGCCCTTTTTTGGGCAGGGAATGAATGCGGTAAGTTCTTTTTCTGTAGGTAAGTCCCTTAAATTTCTCTGGGTCAGTCTCAACTAAAAAGTCTTAAATAAAAAATATGCTTAAAACTATCCTCACATAATCTCTGAGAAAACAGTCAACTCAAAAACCATACCAGCTATTTAACTAGATTGATCTCTAAATATAGTCAACTCTTGGATTACTTGATGCAGTAATTTACTGTATAAAAAAGCATAAGATAGTTTTCTGTTCAGTTAGAAAATGTATTGATGACTTGAAATTTGGAAACTTGACTATCAGCAATTCAAGACTTAACTTTTAAAGTGTATTTTTTCTAGAGATTATAATGTTAGTATCAAAAAAGAAAAATATCCCAAATTATCTTTTTTTTTCCCTCTGCTTTTTCATTCCAAAAGAAAAGAAAACACAATTGATAGAGTTAAATAAAATGATGAAACAGACTAGATGTTGAATACTAGCTGCTTTCATGGAAATTTTACCATTCTGGCTAAAAAATATTTCAGAAAATGAATAGTGTTCAAATATTGAACATTAATTTTAAGGAATTCTAAAATAATTGTCTAGACAAACAATTATTTTATGTGCATGTGTGTTTGATTACTATTAGTTTTATAACCATAGTCTTATATTGTTTTGGTGAATGGGATATAGTCCAAGAATAAAGAGCTTATGAATCTAATCAATTATATTTTGAGCAAAGTAGTCAAAAACATTTTGTTTTACAAAAACATAACAAGAGAGGTGGGATCAAGTTGGCAGAGTGGGAGGACCCTGAGTTCACCTCCTCCCACGAACACATCAAAACTACAGCTACACATAGAGAAACTCACTGTGAACAACCTGAAGACTAGCAGAATAGCTCTTCTACAACCAAGGCTGTAAAGAAAGAACCACATGGAGTCTGGTAGGAGGGGAGGAGAATTGATCTAGTCAAGACACACACCCCTAGTGTGTGACCCAGAAGAGGAAGGGGCTATCACAGATTTGGGGATCCTCCCTGGGGAGCGAGGAGTTTGAGCCACATATTAGACACCCCAGGTCTGGGGTTCAAGGCCAGGAAAATGAGACTCCTTAGCTGTTTTGAAAACCAGTGTGGCTTACTAGGGGGCAGTAAGAAACTGATACTCTGCTCCTGAAGAGCATGTACACAGACTTGCTTGCTCCCAATCCCAGCATGGAGGCAGCAGACTGACAACTGCTGGTTGCTCTGGATGGCCTGCCAGGGCTGCCCCAGTGTACCCCACAACCTGCACTGGGCTCCTGCTCCAGCACCTCCTACTCTGGTGCTGTTCCCCACTAAGGTGGAGGCTGCTATTGCTAATAAGCATGCACACACCAGGGAAGAAATGCAACCAGCTCAGCAGTGTGGCTCCAACCCCTCCAGCCCCCACCCTGCCTCTAACCAAGGTGTGTACACATGGGCAAAAAGCAGAACCAGTTTAGAAGTGTGGCTCCAAGCCCTCAGGAACCTGGCCATGCCCCCAACCAAGGCAGAGATTGTCATCACACTCAGCAGAAACCCACCACCCTTGGGGCTTCTACTCCAGGCCCTGGGAGCCTCAAACCCTACCCCATAGGGCAGTGACTGCCACTGAGTCTAGGAGAAGCCCTGGCTGCAACTGGATCTGGCTCTAGCCCCTCTGAATCCAGCCCTATTTCCCACCAAAGTGGTGGCTGCCAGCATACCCTAGGGGAAAGTGTGGCCCATGCTCACTTCAGATGCAGCTCTCCCACCAAAGCCAGTGGGCATGTGCAGACTGAATAGGACATCATAGGACATGCCTTCAAGACCAGGACAGGTAACTTTCACGTAATTTCATAGAGACAAACATAGAAAGTTAAACAAAATGAGAAAATGGAGGAATATGTTTCAAACAAAAGAACAAAGTAAAACCCTTGAAAAATACCCTAATGAAATAGAGATAAATAATTAACTTAATAAAGGGTTAGAAGCGATGGTCATAAAGATGCTCACCAAACTTGGGAGTAGAGTGAAAGCACTCATTGAAAACTTCAACAGAGATTTAGAAAATATAAGAAAAAACCAATCAGAGCTAAAGAATATAATAACTGAAATGAAAAATACACTAGGGGGATTCAACAGCAGATTAGGTGATATAGAAGAATGCATATGTGATCTGAAAGAAGGAATAGTGGAAATCACAAAATCAGAACAGCAAAAAGAAAAACAAATTCTTAAAAATGAGACCTCTGAGACAATCAAACATACTAACATTCACATTATAGGGGTCTCAGAATAAGAAGAGAGAGAAAGAGGTAGAAAATGTATTTGATGAAATTGTGGCTGAAAACTTACCTAACCTGAAGAAGGAAACAGATATCCAGGTACAGGAAACAAAAAGAGTTCCAAACAAGATGAACCCCAAAATACCCACACCAAGACAATGAAAATGGCAAAATTAAAGAAAGAATTTTAAAGGCAGCAAGAACAAAACAAAGAATCACAAACAAGGGAACGCCCACAGGCAATAATATTAGCTGATTTTTCAGTAGCAGCTTTGCAGGCCAGAAGGGAATGGAATGATATGTTTAAAGTGCTGAAAGGAAAAAACCTACAACTAAGAATACTTTACCCAGCAAGGTTATTGTTCAGAATTGAAGGAGAGATAGTTTCCCAGACAAGCAAAAAGTAAAAGAGTTTATCATTACTAAATCGACCTTACAAGAAATGTTAAAGTGTCTTCTTTAAGTAAAAAGGAAAAGGCTGTAACAAGAAATAAGAAAAATAAGAAGGGAAAAATCCCACTGGTAAAGGCAAATATATGGTAAGAGCTGTGGATCAACCACTTAAATAAGCTAGAACAAAGGTTAAAAGACAAAAACTGTAAAATCAAGTATAATTACAATAAACAGTTAAAGGATAGGCCTGAAAATGTAAAATATGACATAAAAAACACAAACCATGGGGGAGGAGTAAAAAAAGTAGGTCTTTTAGAATGTTTTTGAACTTAAATGTCTATCAGTTTAAAACAAGTAGGTATAGTTTAGGTCAACATATATGAACTCCATGGTAACCACAAATCAAAAACCTAGAATAGATACACAAAAATTAGAGACATAGGAACACAAACATAACACTAAAGAAAATCATCAAACCACAAAGGAAGAGACTAAAAGAAAAAGAACAAAGAAGAACTACCAGAAAAAAAATAATAAAATGGCAATAAGTACATACCTATTAATAACCACATTAAATGTCATTGGATTAAATGCTCCAGTCAAAAGACATAGGGTGGCTGATTGGATTAAAAAATAAGATCCATCTCTCTGCTGCCTACAAGAGACTCACTTCAGAGCTAAAGACACACACACAGATTGAAAGTGAGGGGATGGAAAAAGATATTCCATGCAAATAGAAACAAAAGGAAAGCTGGGTAGCAATACTCATATCAGACAAATTAAATTTTAAAACAAAGTCTATAATAAAAGAAAAAGAAGGACATTATATAATGATAAAGGGGTCAATACAGGAAAAGGATATAAAAACTGTAAACATATATGCATCGAATATAGGAGTACTTAAATATATAAAGTGAATATTGACAGACATAAAGGGAGAAATTGACAGTAATACAATAATAGTAGAGGACTTTAACACTCTATTTGCCTTAATGGATAAATCATCCAGACAGAAAATCTAAAAGGAAACAGTGGCCTTAAATGACACATTAGGCCAGGTGGACTTAATTGTTATTTACAGGATGGCAAAAGCAGTTTTAAAAGGGAAGTTTATAGCATTTCAGGCCTACCTCAAGAAAATAGAAAAGTCTCAAGTAAACAACCTATCTTATCTGAAGAAATTAGAAAAAGAAGAAAAAACAAAGCCCAAAGTCAGCAGAAGGAAGGAAATAATAAAGATCAGAGTGGAAATAAATAAAATAGAGAACCCCCTCAAAAAAAAAAAATAGAAAAGGTCAATGAAATCAAGGGCTGGTTTTTTAAAAAGATAAACAAAAAACAGATAAACCTTTACCCAAGCTCACTAAGAAAAAAAAGAGAGAGGATCCAAATAAACAAAATAATAAATGAAAGAGGAGAAGATATAACCATTATCACAGAAACACAAACAATCATAGGAGAATACTATGAATATGCCAACAAACTGACAACCTGAGAGAAACAGATAGATTTCTAGAAACATACAATCTTCCAAGACTGAATCAGGAGGAAATAGATAATCTGAACTGACTGATTATTAGTACTGAAACTAAGTTAATAATCAAAAACACTCAACAAACAAAACCAGGACTAAGAAATTCCCAGATGAATTCTGCCAAACATTTTCCAAAAATTGAAGAGGAGGGAACACTCCCAAATTCATTCTGAGTTCAGCATTACCCTGATACCAACATATACAAAGACACTACAAAAAATAAAAGAATATTACAGACCAATTTTTCTGATGAATATAGATATAAAAATTCTCAACAAAATATTAGCAAATAAATTTAACAATAAATTAAAAGAATCATAAACTATGATAAACTGGGATTAATCCCTGCAGTACAAGTATGGTTCAATATCTGCAAATCAACCAGTGTGATAAATCACATTATCAAAACAAAAGATAAAAATCACATGACCATCTCAATAGATGTAGAAAAGGCATTTGACAAAATTCAACATCCATTCTGATAAAAACTCTGAACAAAGTTTGTACAGAGGGGACATATCTCAACATAATAAAGGTCATTTATGACAAACCCACAGATAACATCATACTCAGCAGTGAAAAGCTGAAAGCTTTTTCTCTAAGATCAGGAACAAGATAAGGATGTCCACTCTCACCATTTCTATTTAATATAGTACTGGAGGTCCTAGTCATAGCAATCAGACAAGTAAAAGAGGTAAAAGCCATCCAAATTGGAAAGGAAGAAGTAAAACTGTCACTATTTGCTGATGACGTATTATATATAGAAAATCCTAAAGTCTTCACCAAAAAAATATTAGAACTAATAAATGAATTCAGTAAAGTGGCAGGATACAAGATTAATATACAGAAACCTGTTGCTTTTCTATGCACTAATAATGAACTATTAGAAAGTGAAAGCAAGAAAACAATATTAGAATTGCACCAAAAATAATAAAACACATAGAAATAAATTTAACCAAGGAGGTGAAAGACTTATACTCTGAAAACTATAAGACATTGATAAAGATAATTAAAGATGATAAAAATAAATGGAAAGATATCCTGTATTCATAGATTGGAAGGATTAATATTGTTAAAATGTCCATACTACCCAAAGCAATCTACAAACTTAATGCAATTCTTATCAAAATATTCACGACAGTTTTCACAGAACTAGAAAAAAATCCTAAAATTTGTAAGGAACTACAAAAGACCCTCAGTAGACAAAGCAATCTTGAGAAAAGAGAACAAAGCTGGAGGTATCATGGACCCTAAATTCAGACTATGCTACAAAGTTATAATCATCAAAACAGTATGGTAATGACACAAAAACAGACACATAGGTCAATGGAACAGCGAGCCCAGAAATAAACCCATGCAGATATGGTCAGTTAATCTACAGCAAAGGAGGCAAAAATATACAATGGGGAAAAGACAGTCTCTTCAATAAGTGGTGTTGGGAAAACTGGACAGCTACATGTAAAAGAATGAAATTAGAATATTTTCTCCTATTATACCCAAAAATACACTCAAAATGGATTAAAGATTTAAGTGTAGGATATGAAACCATAAAACTATTAGAAGAAAAGAAATGCTTTCACATAGGTCTTAGTAATACTTTTTTGGATCTGTCTCCTCAAGCAAAAGAAACAAAAGCAAAACAAACAAGTGAAACCTAATCAAACTTAAAAGTTTTGCACAGTGTAGGAAACCATCAACAAAAGGAAAAGGCAACCTACTGAATGGGAGATCTTTGCAAATGTAATGTCTGATAAGGGGTTAATATCAAAAATATATAAAAACTCATGGAACTCAATGTCAAGAAAACAAACAACCCAATTTAAAAAATGGGCAGAAGACCTGAATAGGCATTTTTCCAAAGAAGACATACAGATGGCCAACAGGCATATGAAAAGATGCTCAACATCACTAATCATCAAGGAAGTACAAATCAAAACCACCGTGAGATATCATCTCATAGTTGTCAGAATGGCTATCATCAAAAAGACAACAAAGAACAAGTGTTGTCAAGGATGTGGAGAAAAGGGAATTCTAGTAGTGTTGGTGGGAATGTAAATTGGTTCAGCCACTAAGGAAAACAGTATGGAGGTTCCTCAAAAAATTAAAAATAGAACTACCATATGGTCCAGAAATTCCACTCATGGTATGTATCCAAAGAAAATTAAAATGCTAATTTGAAAAGATATATACACCCCATGTTCATATCAGCATTATTTACAATAGCCAAGATATGGAAGCAACCTAACTGTCCATTAACAATGGATGGATAAAGAAGTGCTATGTATATACAACAGAATATTACTCAACCATAAAAAAGAACAAAATTTTGCCATTTGCAACAACGTGGATGGACCTGGATGGTATTATGGTTAGTGAAATAAGTCAGACAAAGAAAGACAAATACTGTACGTTTTCACTTATATGTGGAATCTAAAAAATAAAGCAGATGAACGAATATAACAAAGCAGAAACAGACTCACAGATATAGAGAACAAACTAGTGGTTACCAGTGGGTAGAAGGGTAGGGGGAGGGGCAAGATAGAGGAAGGGGATTAAGAGGTACAAACTATGAGGCATAAAATAAATAAGATGCAAGGATGTAATATACAGCACAGAATATATAGCCTATATTTTATAATACCTTTATATGGACTATAATCTATAAAAATATCAAATCACTATGTTGTATACCTGAAATAAATATAATATGGTAAGTCAACCGTACTTAAATTTTTAAAAAAGTAAGGAAACATCAATTTTAGTATAGTGGATAATTAGAACTCCCTGGTTCAAAGTCTGGCTTCATGATTTATTAGAATATGTTCTCATGCAACTAACTTATTTCTACTTCCTTATCTGTAAAATTCGGATTTTAATATACCTATCTCATAGGAATTCTCCAGGAATAAATGAATTAATTAAATAAAGAATTTAAGAGTGTTATCTCATCTCTATATGGTATCTCTCATTTCTAAATTCCTATAGCATTAACAGCCTATATAATTGACAAATTTATTTGCTTCAGGTATGATATGTATAATTGATATAGAAATATTTTATTTCTTAACCTTTACATATTTTTATATTGTCTTAAAACCATAGTTTGAATTCCTAGGATGCAGGGAAACATAGCTTTTTATTTTCTTCTCCCTACTTCATTTAGCATAGTACCTTACTAATTTTGTAGATTTGTTGATTGAAAATTTGCTTTAATCTTGGCTTATAGAAAGTAAGTTAATATGAAAGTTCTATCCTGTCATTAAATTGCTCTAAATGTGAATCTTAAAGCCCTGAATAGTTTAAATATTATTCTAATGCTCATGGTAGAACAATATAATTATTTTTGCTTCTTGAAGAAGCAAAGGAATTGTCAAAATTACAAGTAATTTAAAACTTTGATCATATTCTAAATTATATATGTATATATATATGAGTAAATCGGGCAAAGATAAAGCCATCAAACATACAGTCAATTGTCTTTTTAATCAGAATTCAATGCTAAGTGTGATTATTTGGCTGTTATGTGCTGGTTGAGAGTAAACATTCTGTGAATTATACTCACCAATGAAAAGTCTATTCAAAATTGCTAAGAAGTATTTATTATTTACAGTTTATTTTTTCTTGTTTTAGGGATTTGAAGACTGCTTGGTATTTGATGAATTAATGGATAAATTCAATAACGACCTTAGTAAGTAAAATTTCTCAACTGGACACGAACTAGCCTTGCTGATTAATTGTACACCTATTTCTGATCCTGGAAGATTACAAACCATGATACATATTTCCTGTTCAGGATTATAATTTTTTCTATTAACAGTCTATGCCACTGTTGTTGCCCATATCAGACAAGGAACACCCAGAGAGGAAAAAATAGTTTCTTTTAAGTTTTACATGGAGGTCTATGCATCGATCAATACAAAGATAAAAGTTCCGAGCACCAAAGTTTGGCAGAGATATACTCCTTTCCCTCCCTCTCAGCCTAGTTAACCTCCATGCCTATAATCCCTACAGCATGCCCTCAGAAACACTTTTAGAAGCTCCAGAATTTTCTTGCTTTTTGCCTTATCAAAGGTTGCATCTGATACTTCCATTTGCCTTTTGATTAAAATTAATTCCAGAAATATATTAATTTTACAAGTATTGAAGTTTTAAACTTTATGTATAATTCTGAAAGTAAGTTAAATTAAACGTACATAATTTTCACCTGTAAAAGAAATTGCAGATAATAGCCTGAGAACTGGATAACTTTTATTGCTTCTCAGCATTACATGTCCTCAAAGGTCACCTCTGAATTTAAACCTGTTTCAGGTAAGGGATAGACTTAGAGAACCAGCTTTGAATCTACACCCAGATTCCAGTCTTGACTTGCTGACTTATTAGCCCTTTGACCTTGAACAAGTCACTTTATCTTTTTAAAGTCTCAGATTTTTTTTCCCATCAATAAAATGGGGATAATACTACTTCAGAGAGTTGTGAAGTTTAAATCAAATGATTTGTGGAAAGCTTTTTTTAAAAAAAGCCTAACCCACGGATTACAAACTAGTGGCTGCCAGTGGGTAAAAGGGTAGGGGGAGGGGCAAGATAGAGGAAGGGGATTAAGAGTTACAAACTATGAGGTATAAAATAAATAAGCTACAAGGATATATTGTACAACACAGGGAATATAGCCAATATTTTATAATAACTATAAATGGAGTATAACCTTTAAAAATTGTGAATTACTATGTTGTACACCCATAACTCATATAATATTGTACATCAACTATACATCAAGAAAAAAAAAGAAAAAAAAAAGCCTGGAACAAAGTAAGTTCACAGTGAAAATTTTTTTTATAGTGTTATAGGGAGTCAGTGAACACTGTGCTGTCTGAATCTGAAAAGATTATAGATTCCAGGGTAAATTTCTTCTGGTTTTCTTCCTTTCTTTCCCAGTTATCTCACTCAGATGCTCAGGATCCAGAAGTATTTTGTTTCCTCCCTTCTTAGCCCTTGTGTGATTGGTTAGCATGTAATGACAATGGTGGAGACAGACGGAGGGCTCATGTAACAGAACATACTGTCAATACTGGTTTTAGTTACAAGAGAATGAAGATAGAACAAAAATTATCACAATAATAACTAACGTCACTGAACATGTAATATGTGTTGGGTATCTTGCTGATTTTTATCACATTATCTCATGAAAAACATGGGGCATAGGTACTATTCTTGTCTCTATTTTACAACTGAGGAAATTTAAGCTTAGAGATGGTTAAGTAACTTGCCCAAAGTCAAGTAGCTAGAAGTAGTGAAGCTGGGACTTGCACCCATGTTCTCTGACTTCAGAAATGGCTTCCTCAGAACTAGAGTTGTTTGGCCCTGTGAAGTTATATTAGTTAGTTATTAATTTATCAAATATTTATTCAGTGTTTACCATATACCAGGTTAAGTTTTCAAACATGAATATAACATGAGTCCTGCCTCTGGGAGATAACAGAATAACAGGGTATGTTTAAGCTAATGAGGTGGCTTAGGTAAAATGAAACAAATGTATATGGGGTAGCAAAGAAGAACAAAAAGGAGAGTAGCAAATTCTAAGGATTTGGGGTCATTTACAGTCATTTATATGAACTGCTTTCCATTTGTGAAATAAAAATAATAATTCACTAATCTAGTATATATTATAACAACTTTATCATAAGTTTTATTAAATCATAGGTAATGGGAAATGCCCCTGTGTTATTGCTCAGTATTCATAGATTGTTGGTCATACAATCTTGTTGTCCAGAGTTTTAAAAGGTTAGTAGAGACCACTGATAGAGAATACACCATTTCATTTGAACTGTGTAGAGTCAAGCACATTGTTTACAGACTGTTTTGGAAAAGATATATTATTTAACTTGGTTTCTAGGTATGTGCCTTCCTGAATTCTCAAGATTAAGAATTCCAGATGACCATGCAATTTCAGACCTATCCATGTACAATTACATAGAGGCAAGTGAGAATGTTTGGTTCTATTCAATGAGATCATGCACTGACATTCTAATAAACATTCTTTGCTTTAATGTTTCTTTGATCCCCGTCTCATGCATGCTGCATAAGAATAGGTGCCAAGAGAAAACATACATACACACACACACACACACACACACACAGAGCATTCCTTACACATAGTTGAACTTTGACTATAAAGACAGTGATAATGACCCACACACATCACCTCCATTTACATTTCAGGGACATTTAGGAGGTAACAAAAAAGACAAAATGTCTGGTTTCAATATCTGATAATTCATAGGCTCAAGGCTTAGACATTTAGTAGAGGTACTAATATGCTATTTTAATGAAAAATTATTTTTGATATGAGTTAACATATTTGGAAAATTTAAGAGACATTAAATAACCTTTCCATTCTTAACATTATAAGCTGCAAACTTAAATTAGCACTGAAATCCTTTGGGGTTTTTTGCACTGAAAGAAATATGTAATACCAAAGAAATTCATAGTCAGTAGGTTACTACTCAGAAGAAAAACACAATTCCATTTTAAGCCAGTC
The DNA here is from genome assembly GCF_039906515.1 of Pseudorca crassidens. NCBI lineage: Eukaryota > Metazoa > Chordata > Mammalia > Artiodactyla > Delphinidae > Pseudorca > Pseudorca crassidens. The sequence goes on from NC_090297.1 coordinate 156,116,659, forward strand.
ACATGAAAAGCTCACAGTAAATGGTTGTGGTTATAGTTTTTAAATAATCAAATGAAAAAATTTACAAGATAAAAATTTTAAAAAGAGTATAGTTGTTTTCCATCTCTCCTGAAGACAGAAAGAAATAAAATAGACTTCAACTCAAGCAGAATTGTTTCATATGTGGTGAAGGAAGTTCTATAAGATACTGGAAGTCTCACTGATGTATTTTGCCTTGTCTTTGAAAACAAGACAACTACAATGTAATGTTTATCCTGAATATGGAGTATATCAAGACAGGCCTAGTTTTAAACAGATCTCTTCTTGCCATAAATAATGTTCCAGACTGACCAGGAAGTAACAGAAGTTAGTCAAGTCTTTGGGCTCACAGACTACTCACAGATCCATACAAACAGACTCTTACTGAAATAGAGTTGGCCCCCATGCAAAATAGAGTTCTCTAACAGGTTTTCCATAATTGCTCTACCTTTTCAAGTTATTGTTCTCTGACATTGACTGAAAAGGATTGGAAATGACTGAGAAGAATTGAAAATAAGAATTTATTTGACTACCTTCAGTCTGGCTTTGTGGTGAATGGGAATAAAGAGTGATAAAGTTGCAGAAAACAATTAAAGGTACTTTGTTCAAGGTATTCTTTGAGACTCCTTACATTATTGCAGATGCGAGCACACGTCAACTCAAGGTGGTTCCTCTTCCAAAAGAACATAGAGAGATTTCTTCATGCTATTATGCCATCTACCTTTATCCCTCTTTACACCATGGTAAGGTCTGGATTTAAGACTTTTCCTCATTTTAATCTTCTGTTTAGCCGTTAAAGAATACACAAGAATACTTTTTAAACTTTCTTACAGGTCACCTTTTCCAGAATAAGATACCATGAGGCAGTGCTGCGCTGGCATTGGCAAAAAAAGGTTGGAACAGATTACACTTATTTTTAATCTGATGTGTTGAATTTCACAGTGTTATGGTTATGTTTACCTCAGGCAAATATGGAAATAATGTGACAGACACTAGGTGTTTGCCTTTCAAATTAAAAAATGTCCTGGATACACAGGTGGCAGAATGCCTAATGAACAAAATTACAAAAAGAGGCAATCCCTGAGGAGAAGAAATTCAAAAAAGAAATTGATGCTAATATTTCTAAACTTTCTACTTTATTTTATCAATGTGACCTTTTATTTAGCAATTGACTTTTGCTTCATGCAATACTCCTATGGGTTTAATTTACAAAACTGGACAGAAGCAAATCACTTATAAAACACAGTCTAATTCCAGTGTAATGCTATTTCACATTAATTTTGGGCAGTTGACTCACAGATGCCATTAAATGGAGATTCAGATTCCTGATCTTCCACTGCGGAAACTTTACAACTTCACTCACTAAACAAATAGTATGTAAACATTGAGCTGGGCATGGTGATGAACATAAAGCAGCCCCTACTCTTTGCATAGCTCAGAGACTAGTGGGGGAAATGGACACCTGCAGTGAAGAGGCACTGCCCTGGTGGGGAATGGGCATGGGCATAGGGAGGGGGGCGTGGAGGTTGAAGAAACCTCTCACATGTTCAGAATGGGAATGGCAAGTATTTCAGTGGACCTGGAAGAAGCACATATGTGTGAAAATGGCTAGAGGTGGAGCTGGAACAGTAAGTAGGACCTGAAACATCTTGAATATTATTTTGAGGGAAACAGGAAGACAAAGGCAGCTCATAGTCTCAGGTGTGGATTTTAGAAAGATTTAGAGGCTAGATTGGAATGAATCAAGATTTATTCATACAGAGGTGAATAAAATAAGGTCCCTGCCTTCAAGGAACTAAAAGTCCAAAGGGGAAAGAGACAGTGACAGGCAGTTAGAATGCAGGACAATAAGTGCAGTGAAAGAGACCAGGATGATACGAGAATGCACGCAACCCAGACTAGACTGAACCTCAGCTCGTGCGGTTGATAGACTGTAGGTGGTGAAGGTGCATGTTTAAGTCTTTGAATGTGTGTCTTCCAAGTCACAGAGGCCAATGAACCCATCACTCTTCTCAGGGACACTTTGTGCAGGGTCTGAGCAATGACTGAATCATTTGTGGCTTCTTTCAAGACAGAGTTAACAGTTATTTTTTTTTTCAACTGTGAATTTTTTTTATGGCTGGACAAAGGTTAACTGTTAAGAATTCTTTATACAGACACATAGATTCAGGAGTTTCTGGGAAGAGAGAGAGGAGGGAGAAAGGGAGGCAGGAAGTTCCAAGTTCTTGACCTTGCCAGATATTTCAGGACTTCACCTAGTGGTCATGCAATTACGTCACTGTTTCAGTTTAAAGAACAAAGAGGAAATTGTATAAAACGTCATTTAAAAATGAAGTCTACTTGAAAGATTTTAATCACTGCACAAATAAAGTGAAATTTCTTGCTCTTTTTTTACAGGTGATAAACAAAGGACTCTTTTTCTTTGGAACACTGATAGCTGTCAGTGGTACTTACCTACTTATGCGTTCCAAGTCACTGAGACCCCTGGACTACTTGAGAAGACCATGGGACTGGGTCACTTACTTCCAGAATACAGGGCATGTCTCCCTGTAAACTCCCTGGAGTCACTAGAACAAATTCCCAATGTCATTAGAAAGTGATAAAAAGATCCTGAAGTAGCAAATATTAGATTTCTCTGTAACCAAAACAGGATTAAAATCATGTTTCCATCATCATATTTAATTCACTAATAGAAGATATTTATCAGCTTATAAATTCAATGTAGAATTTCTCTGTGAGCTCACTGAAATTATTGAAAAAATAACCCACCACTTTAAGTAAAACTCAGCTTCCCCACAGCACTATGCTTAGGTCAGATCATTCTAAATATAAAAGTGCAGTGACTAAGATCTCTTTCACGTCTCAAAAAGTAAGGCCCTAGAGACCTCAATGAAGTCACTGATCACCCTTTTCTTTAAAGGACATAATAGAAGTCATGATAGGATTGACTTAACATCTGGGACTAAAAGTTGCAATTTGCCTAATATATTAACTGCATTTTTCATTACCTGGATGGAACTTACCTAAGCACAGGGCTCAGATTTTCTTGCTAAAACTAGAAGTGTAAATGAGGGATTGGGGGGCTTTCGAGAGAGTTCAAAATGAATTGATTTTATTTCCCAGTCTTCAAAAGGCAATATTACCTTCTAAGGATTTTTTTAAAAGGCTATTAAAGCCACACTAAGTGAAGGATAGGAAGAGCTTTATTTATAAACTAAATATCTATATACATAAAAGAGTGGAAAGGAAACAAGGGGAGACAATTTTCATAGAAATATGAAGCCATATTTTATTCCATTTCAGAAGCAATTTACTAACATTCTTGAACTATATGCTACAAAACTAGCAACAAACTTGATGTTTAAATGTTCATTTAGTGAAACTTTTTTCTTGCTTCTTCCTTCTTCAATAGGCCAACTGAATCATTTAGAAGTCTTTCAAATGTGATTAATTATGAAGATGCAACACTAGTAGAACAGTCATGTAAGAAATAAAAATTAGGAAATAAAATGATTCACTTTCTTGCCTATATTGTCAAGGAAATTCTTGAGTCCTAATAATCCATGTTTAGACTAAATAATGACTCATGGAAAAATGGTCTCTTCACTAACACTGACCATTATTTATCCAGTGTATTGACTGAAGATCAATAAAGATTTTTATTTAATATTCACATTTTGTGAATACAGTTTTACACTTATTTTCATCCCTCTTCAAATGTAGGTTTGTTTGTTTTTTGCTGGAACTCCTTTTCTAAATCTCTCAATAGAATTCTTGGCAAAATTGTGGGAAATTACTAGAAGGAGGGGCTAAGCCTGCCATGTTCATATTTGAAATGAAATAGATGGAGATACCTATCTGCCATTAACATCAGCTTCACCATGTACATCATCTGCTAATGTATGATTACCAATAAACCTTGACCACCTTGACATTCTATTTTCTTTCCTGTGTTTCTTTTTAATGGTATCTTCTAGAGCTTGCTCAGTAGCATATTGGTCTGAAGCTCCTCTTTATCATATTATACATAGAGCAATAGTCTTTTGTTTCACATAAAGTTAAGGAATTGATTTTCTTTTTCATCCTAAGAATTGTCTCTTTGATAAATTTGATTGAGCAAACATTTGACATGACACTGAATAGGACCCAACACTACAGAAAATTAAAGATTTTCTAGCTATTTCACACAAGTGTATGAGACAAAGTTATTTTAAGAGCTAAGTATTTTTGAGAAATGTGTTATGTGCCTTGGAAAATACAGTCTTTTAAAAATATATATTTGAAGTGAAAACTTCCAATATGTTAGAAGTTGATGGTGCCTGATGCCCACCTTGTGCAAGTCGTTTTTCATTATACAAAGCACCCGTTGAATTAAAAGAATTTGTCTTGCTCAGTTACTCCTTGAGGCCAGAGAGCAATTCAGATTTCCTGTTGGACCACAAAAGTTCTATTGATATTACATAGAATGGGGATTCCAAAACAGTTCTTTTAATGGTAGTCTAAATGTGGTATCTGATTTAAAGCCCCATCTTTCATTACCATTATTCTTTCCTATAAAGGACAAACTTGGATTACATCGACCTATGACCCACTGGTTCTCTCACCGTCAACTGATAGTGATTCATCATTAGTGATGACAAAAATGATGGAAGAAGAGTTAAAAATCAGTTTTTTCTTTGGTCTGTCCCTATCTTTCTGTGGCATCACAATGAGTTGGATTTGCATTTCACTCCCAACTGCTGGTAGATCTTTAGCTGGTCACTGGCATCTCTGCAGTCGGAAACACAGGAGCTGCAAAAGGGCTCTTCGAAACTGGGCAGGGAGAAAATAAAGTTGAATATTAAGTAAAGGTTTGGATTGACATTCAAGAAAATTAGGTAAATTTAATTTGGGTTGTTCTTTTTTATTTGTTAGCTGACGTGGAGTTAGGTGGTAATGCTCAGATCTACTTAAGCCTGGAGTTTAATGTCTTTTATTTATTATAATTCTTATTAACTTTACCACATAGGTCTCTTTCAATACCTTATAATAGCCATAGATTCAAGTTGCATGAATCTTCCAAGCAGGCAGCTAGATGTGTTTCCTTAAGGGATTTTGAACATTAATTCATTCCATAAATATTCAATGAGCCCCTATGAGGTGAGGCAATTTGTGCTACAATCTGGGGATATTATGGGCAGCAGAGACAGACAAGATCCTTCCTGGTAGAGTTTACAGCTTAGTGTACTCACTAATATTCCTTTAATTAGGTTAAGATTTTTTTTTTTTTTGGATCAAGATTACAAATCAGTTGGTGAAAATATACAACAGCAAACCAGGTTCAAATCCAGACACCAACACGTCCTGAAGCAAACAACTTCTTTTACTTCTCTGAACCTGTCTCATAATCCATAAATAAGATACTATTAGTGCCTATTTCATGGAGTTTTGTAAAGATAATTGATACAATCTGCATAGTGCAGTAAGAATTTTAAATAAATTATTAACTTTGATTGTAGTTATTATTACTAAACATAAAATGTTTTCTGATGTATTAAATACTGATTTTAATACAATTTTACCTAACAAGTGCAAACCTCCATTGGTAGGTCTTAGAATTGTTATTATTTCTCTGGGAATATTCTACATTTCTTCTTAAACCCTCTACTTTCCTATAAAATGCTTGATTTAGGTTTTTATCCTTGAAGCTGCTATGAATAATCTCTGTAAAAGTATTATATTTTCCAACAACCGCACCAACATGGTGAAAATGATCAGTTAATTACAAAGCTTACCTTTCTGATCATGAAGATATAGATAACTGGATTATACACAGTGCTTGATTTAGCAAAGAGATATCAAACAGTAGATATTATTGTAGGAGTGAACAGGTGTCCATAACCATTAAACACCAAGAAACAAATCACAATATAAGGCATCCAAAAGATCAGAAAGGCAAATATCATGAAAAAGCACATTTTGGCCAGTTTCTTTTCATATCTTAAAATCTTGAACATTTGAATTGTCTGAAGATCTTCAACAAAACGGAGCTGCAGAAAGAAGAAGGAAAATAAAGGGGTGAAAATGGAAAAATCATTTTTGTTTGTTGTTTTCATAACAAATATGCAGGCACCATTCTTGGCCCCACCTTAATGGAAAGAGAACTGAATAGGACCTTGGGAGGCTGGCATCTGATCCAGGACCTGCAGCTGGGCCCAGCCCTTAAACTCTCTGGGCCTCAGTCTCCTCACCTTAATATAATATATTGAACTAAATAGCCTCTTAGATCCTTCAACGGTTTTTAATGTTTTCTAATTGGCTTAAAGAAGAAGAAAATGAACTCTTTTGCCTAGATCTTCAAGTCGCTAAAAGACAGCCTGAAAGAGCCATGATAGGGACTTCCCTGGTGGTCCAGTGGTTAAGAATCCACCTTCTAATGCAGGGGACGTGAGTTCCATCCCTGATTGGGGAACTCAGATCCTTCATGCCACCGGGCAACTAAGCCCTCACACTGCAACTGCTGAGTCTGTGTGCTGTAGAGCTCAAGCACCACAACTAGAGAGAGGCTGCATACCACAATGAAATATTCTGCATGCTGCAATGAAGATCCCGTGTGCCACAACTAAGACCCAACAAGGCCAAATAAATAAATATATAAAAAGAGTCATGATAAATTGGAAAAAAATTCTCCATAATCCTAGAATCTCTTTTATCCAGAGCATAATCCTCAAATTCTCAAACCAGGCAGCAAATGTGATGTCAGTAGTTCTACATGTTAAAGCCTACAGCTGGTCTTGATGAAAACTTAATTCCTAAATAAATTCTTCCTGGAAACTACTGTGACTTCCACTTTACAGCTAATGACTATAAAGTGGAGTTTTGATGAGCAATTTGCTTGGGTTTCTTTCATCAGTGGCTCAGCTGCAGAGGATAGAGCTCAGTAAAGCCCAGATAGCCCACTTCTCTAAACTTTTTACTCCTAGTTTTACTCCTAGTTTGTCCCCACTAACAGTATTTAGGCATAATGGCCTATAGTCTGAAAGTTCTTTGACTTTCTCAGATAAAAAAACTCTTTAGAAGTATAACAGGGAATAAGAAATCTGACTTCATATTAGACCTGTTTCTTTTACTTTAACCTTTGTATTCTACTGCTTTTGCTACAAGTTAATCACTAAAGGGATGCTGCCAATAGCTGAAAATATACATAATGGTCCATATCCAGAACCCTGCTCCCATGCCTGAATGTTAAACCAAAATACCTTTGTTCTGCTCACAACATCCTGATGCAGCCCACTTGTCAAATGGCTGCAGGAAAGAAGAAATTAACACATCCTTTCCCAGAGTCTGGCTGAAATCAGGAAATAATTGCAACAACTTATGGCCTTTTAACTTTACCTCCTCACCACCCGCCTCTTTGTTCTATAAAATAAACTAGCATCCAGACCCCAGAAACAAGATGGTTCTCTAAGACATTAGTCTGCCATCTTCTCAGACTCCTGGCTTTCCAGATAAAACCATCAATTCCTTGCCCCAAAGCCTTGTCTCCCAATTTATTGGCCTGTCATGTGGCTGGCAGAACAATCTTGGACTTGGTAACAGAAGTTCCTCCTATTATTGTGATAAACGTGTTATTAAGAAGGGGAGAATATTCCTGTGCATCAAAAGTATATTCATTCCCACGTGCCGTGGGTCGGCTGGGCTCATTAGCCATGGCCGCTGAGCCTGCGCGTCTGGAGCCTGTGCTCCGCAACGGGAGAGGCCGCAACAGTGAGAGGCCCGTGTACCGCAAAAAAAAAAAAAAAAAAAAAAAAAAGTGTATTTGTAAATAAAATGGATATTTCTGACATCTTAAGAAGCTAATTTTGCTACAAAAATACAAATGCTTTTAACCTGGGAAATTTATTGCATTTCGACAAACTGTAAGTGTTCCTTTTGTTTCTAGCATTATCATAAAAGTTAAGGAAACATTTTCCGAAGAAATCTGTTAAAACATGTGCTTATAGTATTTAAAAATATATTTGAATTGATATATCTAAATCATTGATGTCATCTAAACTTTATTTAAGAAACTATATTCTTATTAAATTATGTATTCCTATTGACAGAGAATAGAAGAAAACATAGATAATTAAAATGGTTGATTTTTTTTCTAGAGTAGAGGAAATGTGTGTATGGTAGTGAGTATTAAATTTCTGGTACTATTATTATCTGTGTGTGTATTCTATTTTAAAAGAAACTATTTTATTTAAAGTGATAGGATATTATTCTATTTTCAAAACAGGATTTTGGTGGGGGGAGGATTTTTCCCTAGAGATTTTAAGAAGGTTGTGGAGTTCTAGTAAAAACTTTAGATGTGGAATTAAAAGATCTGGGTTCATATTCCAGATTCACCACTTTTGCTCCCTGTGTGATGTTGAGCAATTCAATGACCTTCTCTGAGAGTAATGATTAAAGGAGGTTAAAATGTGTAACTTATTAAACAGAAGTTGAGTCCCAGTTCCACACATACGACTTTGTGGGATTGTTTTTGAGATTATGTATTTATATTTGAAACAACCATACTTATTCATATGCATATGTACTTTTATGATAATACAGGATATTAGGAATCACGATTTATGACTCCTTGGAGTTTCAATTAACTAGTAATATACCACTTGTCAATGATCTGTGCCCCAAGTCCCCACTATCTAGGGCCCAACAATTTTATCTGTACCACTTTCTGGGCAATGTCAGTCCCCATAATTTCTCACCACTTATCAAAGCAGAGAACTCATTTATCATTCTGGAATTACATGCATACTGGAGAAATTAATTGAAGAAAATGTTGGTTTATGCTTCCCCAGTTCCTCTGGTATAAGGAAAAGATCTGACTAAAGTTTCAGATTATTTGGGTTTGTATATGTGACGTTTCCATGATTATTTTTCATTTATCTCTTTTTGGCTTCTTTGTTTCATCATTCTCAATTCCTTTACTCTGCTTATTTTCCAAATAAAGAGCTCTACTTTATGTCTTGCCCCCTTTATCCAATCATTTGAGGATATTTTTCAAAATTGTTATGGATAAAGCAAAAGTATTGATACATACACAAATTTGTCCTAAAGGAGGAACGACTTAAGACAAATCCCCCAGAATTACCTCTAATGGTGTTCTTTGCCTATATAAATGGCAACGCCTAGTGCTTGGTGATTCAGACACCTGTAGGTTTTTCAAAGACTTTACTGTGAGTCCTTCTCAAGGGAGTAGCTATGTCTCTATTGCTATTACAAATAACCTCTCTGGATAAGGAAATAGAAGCAATTCCTTGCACCAAGCTCTGTGTTGAGTTTATAGCACAGTCAGTAGTCAAATCTCTTTGTACTTTCACCACTCCCCTTTCCTAAACCCTCTGTAAATTTTTTCCAAAAATAGTCACTGGTCCCTATTGCATGTAGGTACTGTTCCAGCTATAGGTGAAAAAATAAATAAGAGTGGGTCTCTTCTCTTGAGGAATTCACTATTTGGTGAGGGTGACAGGCACATAAATATACCATTTCCATAGGTGATAACATGCCATGAGGGAGGTGATTGGAGAGGGCTATGGGAATACGCAGTAGGGGTAACAAATTCAGAGGTAGATAAGAGCAAACAGATCCTGATCTCAGCCTTCCGAGGTGAGGAGGAGTTTAGACAAGGAGGAGAGACAGAATGTTCCAGGGTTAAGGCAAAGAGGTAAAAGAACATGTCAATTTCTGGGGACAAGAAATACTGTAGTTGACTGAAGCTTGAGGTGGCAAGAGGGAGGGAATGTAAAAAAATGAGACTGGACAGGCAGATGAGAGATGGCCATACAGGACCTCTTAGTCAGCTCAGGGGCCTTACTTTTAATCATGAAGGCAATGGAACCCTTAAAGGATTTTAGGCTGGGTAGTGACATAAGAAAATTTTCATTTGAGGACAATTAATCTGGTGGCAGTATGAAGAGAATGGATTAGAGGAAGGCAAGAATAAAGAAAGGAAAACTAAGATCCCTTGAGTCTGGCAGGCAAAAAAATTGAGAGGACAAAATAGATATATGGAAATATATTTGAGGTTCGATAGATAAAAATTGATAATTGTTTGGGTGTGAGGGAGACATGGATGAAGAATAGTCAAAGATTACCCCTTAGTTTCTGGCTTAGGTAGATAGGAGTGATGACCATTCACTAAGAAAGGGAATGGAGGAGTAGAGACTTGGGGGGAAAGATGACCAATTCATCTTCACACATGTTGAATTTGACAAGTCTGTGGACTATCCACATGGAGGTATTCAATAGGCAATTGACTATGAGGATCTGATAGAGGTCATAAGAACAACCTGGATCAGAAGTAGAATTTCAAAGTCACCATGCTATTGTTAGAAGGAAAATACTGCCAATATATGAGATTGCCCATGTCTATTGCGTAGTATTGAGACAGGCTGGGACCTGGGACCCGGGACCCTTTGCTGCAGTGCTTGCACCTGGACACACGTCTCCTCAAGCAACAAAATACAAAGGAACTATAAGGGACTAAAATTAACTGCATGCATGTGCAGTTGGGGCAAATTATGGACAATGAGATACAAAGAGACCAAAAACCCAACTGCTACTTCTGAAGAGCCGGGAGCAAAAGCAGGGTGTCAAGAGCAAAAGCATGCCCCCTGCACACAACACCACCAAAGGGGTGGGCAAACCACCTAAGCCACCCCTTTAGCCCATCTCTGGGCCCACTCCTACCCTCACCCCATATAAAGAACCAGCTGGCCCCGCCTCAGGAAGCGAACAAGGGAACTTGTTACTTGTTTTTCTCCTCTCTGCTGTAGCAGGGACCCCAATAAAGCCTTGCCTGAATTTCTTATCTGTCCTCTCATCAATTTCTATTGATTAAGGAAGGCCAAGAACCCTGGTCAGTGACAGAATGAGATGAGAGCTAAGCATAGAATGCTGGGGAGGCCCAAGGAAAAGAAGCCTTTGAAGGAGACATGAGACGATGGGGCCCAGAGAGTCAGCAACAAAGATAAAAGAGAATGGGGTCCTAGAAACACTGAGAGCAGAAACTCACAATTAAGTAGGAGCTGTCAACAATGCCACAAGTCTCAATGCCACAGATGCCAGAAAAAAAAGAGATTGAAATGTGTCCAATGGCTCTAACATTTGGGAGACCATCAATGACCTTAATAAGGCTGTTTCTGTGAGAGTGTGGTAGAAGAAGGAATCACCAATTTGCAATGGGTTGAGGAATAAATATGTGAATTTACTAAACTACAGACTCTGAGGCAGTGGCTATATCTTATTCACTGTGTATCCTTAGAGATTAGTAATTGCCTTTGCTTGGACTTCCATAACAAAATACTGAGTGGCTTAAACAATAGAAATTTATTTCTCACAGACTTGGAGACTGGGACGTCTAAGATCAAGGTACCAGTAAGGTAGGTTTCATTGTGAGGCCTCTTTTCTTGGCTTGTAGATAGCCAAATTCTCTCTATGTTCTCCTATCAGTGGAGAGAGAGAGTGAGAGCTCTGCTCTCTCTTTCTTTTCTTATAAGGGTACTAATCCCATCATGAGGGCCCTACCCTCGTGATCCCATTCTCATATATCCCTAATTACCTACCAAAGGCCCCATCTCCTATACCATCACATTGAATGCTGGGGAGACAACAAATATTCAGCCCATAACAGTAAATAATTGGTACATTTTAGATGCTCAATAAATATTGGTCAAATGAATGCTTATTGAGTGATGATGTAGCACCAAAAGCCACCAATGGTTCTTTGAGTTAGCAGTGATGTGGAGAGAAATAAACTGATAACTAGAGGGAGTTGAGAGTATATTTTGCTTTTGAATTAAATTATCATGGTTGTATGCTACAGATAAAGAGCCAGTACTGAGGGAGAGATTGAATATATGAGTAAAAGAGAAAATTATTACTTGAGAGAGGTCCCTGAGGCAGAGATTGGGGTGAGGAAGAAAACAAGAATCTAGGATCAGTTTGGTCCTGAGAGACCTCTCCCATTCCCTTGCAACTGAAGAGAGGGATATAAGAATGAGTGGGGGCATTTGGCACCACTGGGACTCCTGTGATCCAAGCAGTCATACCACCTCTGTGCCTGGTCCTCACAGGGATAGACCCAAGGGCTCCAAGGCAGCCTCAGGACCAGACTCCTGTTGGTGGACCACACACAGAGGTGGGGATAAAACCAAAGCTGGATGGGGTGACTAAGGAAGAAGATCAAAAATCTTTCCATCAGCTGTGCAAGCTGCAAATTAAATACCCGTGATCATCTAGGTAGACCCTGCATCTATGGAATATCTGAGTAGACAGTGAGTGTTCCCACAAGTGAAAACGGTCTAGCTCTCGCAGCTGTGGACTTTTGGGGTAAGCACATGCAAGAATTGGACCAGATCAGAGCCTGAGTAGTCCCCACAGGGCCCACAGCACATCCAGAGACCAGCCCAGAGGCACAGGAGAGCCTCTTCGGGAGGTGGAGGTGGGTTGTGGCTCATGGCATGTGCAAGGACACAGCGGAGACCCCAGGGAAACATAATTATTACTATTAATTTTATTATGTTTCAATTTGTTCTGTTGTTGGTTCCAGCTTTTTTTTTTTTGGTTTTTCTTTGTTTGTTTATTTGGTGGTGGAGTTTTTGTTGTTTTTCTTTTTTTAATTTAGTCTCTTGGGATCTCCATGTTTCATAACATATTTTTAAAATTTTCTTTATACATCCTATTTTTACTTTGCTTTTCTGTGGTTCTGTGTTCTTTTCCCTTATTTTTTCTTTTTTCTTCAGTATATATATGTATATATATATTTTAAATATTTCCATTTCTTCTTTGCTTTTCTGTTGTCCTGTGATTTTTCCCTTTTTATTTCATTTTATTATTTTTTTAAAAATAATTTTTATTGGTTTGTTCTGTTTCCTTGCTTCATTCTTCAGTTGGCACACTGCTTTGGTTTTGTTTTTAGGTTATGTGTTTCTGTTAGCTTTAATCCTAATTGTTTGATTTCATTTTTGAGCTCTTCTATTTGTCTGGTTGTTCTCTTGCTTTCTGTTTTATTTGGCTCTGTGTTTGTTTCTTTTACATGTGTGCGTTTCCTTGTCTCTGTTTTTGTTTATTTGATTTTGTTTTTACCATTTCTCGGGGGTTTTGTTTGTCTTTTTTTTTTCTTTAATTTTGCATTTTATTTTTTTTTTTATATTTCTGTTTCTACATTGCCTTTCTGTTGTTCTGTCTTCTTTCCCCTTTTTCTTTTCTTTTTATTTTTTAATCATTTTTGTTGGTTTGTTTTGTTTCTTTGCTTCATTCTTCACTTGGCACTCTGCTTTGCTTTTGTGTTTTGGTTTTGTGTTTTTGTCAGCTTTCTTCTTAACCGCTCCATTTTGTGCTTGGGTTCTTTTGTTTGTCTGCTTGTTCTCTTGCTTTTTGTTTTGTTTGGTTCTGTTTTTGTTTCTTTTGTGTGTGTGCGTGTTTCCTTGTTTCTGTTTCTGTTTGTTTTATTTTACTTTTCACCATTTGTCTGGGGTTTTGTTAGTCTTTTAAATTACCTTTATTGTCAGGACGAGTGACTTGTGGGGTCTTGGCCCCTTGACCAGATGTCGGGCCTGAGGCTCTAGGGTGGGAGCACCGAGTCCAGGATGCTGGACCACTAGAGAATTCCCTGTCCCAGGGAAGATTAATTACCAAGAGCTCTCACAGAGACCTCTATCTGAATCCAAGACTCAGCTCCAACCAACTGCCAGCAGCTTCCAGCAATGGACGTCTCACACCAAACAACAAACAAGACAGGAACACAAGGCCACCCATCGTCACACAGACTACCTAAAGTCATACTAAGCTCATAGACACACCAAAAACACATCACCTGACATGGCCCTGCTCATCAGAGGAAAAAGACTCAACTCCACCCATCAGAACATAGGCACCAATCCCTCCCATCAGGAAGCCTACACAAGACAATGGACCAACCCACTACCGAGGGCAGAGAACTGAAGCAAGAGGAACTACTTACAACCCTGCAGTCTGGGGAAAGGAGACCTTAAATACTGTAAATTAAACAAAATGAGAAGACAGAGAAATTTCTTACAGGTAAAGGAGCACGATAAAAACCCACAAGACCAAATGAATGAAGAGGAAATAGGCAAACTACCTGAAAAAGAATTCAGAGTGATGATAGTAAAGATGATCCAAAATCTCAGAAATAGAATAGAGAAAATACAAGAAACGTTTAAAAAGGAACTAGAAGAACTAAAGAGCAAACAAACAGTAATGAACAACACAATAACTATAATTTAAAATACTCTAGAACGAATCAATGGCAGAATAACTGAGGCAGAAGAACAGATAAGTGAGATGGAAGATAAAATGGTGGAAATAACTGCCACAGAGCAGAATAAAGAAAAAAGAATGAAAAGAATGGAGGACAGTCTCAGAGACCTCTAGGACAGCATTAAGTGTGCCAACATTATAGGTGTCCCAGAAGAAGAAGAAAAAAGGAAAGGGTCTGAGAAAATATTCGAAGAGATTAGAGTTGAAAACTTCCCCAACATGGGAAAGGAAATAGTTAATCAAGTCCAGGAAGCACAGAGAGTCCCATACAGGATAAATCCAAGGAGAAACATGCTGAGACACATATTAATCAAACTAACAAAAATTAAACACAAGAAAAAATATTAAAAGCAGCAAGGGAAAAGCAACAAATAACATAGAAAGGTATCCCCATAAGGTTAACAGCTGATCTTTCAGAAGAAATTCAACAGGCCAGAAGGGAGTGGCAAGATATATTTAAAGTGGTGAAAGGGAAAAACCTACAACCAAGATTACTTTACCCAGCAAGAATCTCATTCAGATTACTCAGCCATAGAAAGGAATGAAATTGGGTCATTTGTAGAGACGTGGATGGATCTAGAGATTGTAATACAGAGTGATGTAAGTCAGAAAGAGAAAAACAAATATTGTATATTAATGCATATATGTGGAACCTAGAAAATGTTACAGATGAACCAGTGTGCAGGGCAGAAATAGACACAGATGTAGAGAACAAATGTATAGACACCAAGCGGGGAAAGTGGTGGGGGTGGGGGGGTGGTAGGATGAACTGGGAGATAGGGATTGACATATATACACTAATATGTATAAAATAGATAACAAATAAGAACCTGATGTATAATAAGTAAATAAAATAAAATTCAAAATAAAATGGATCTCAGATTCTACAGAGAAATCAAAAGCTTTAAGGAAAAGCAAAAGTTCAGAGAATTCAGCACCACCAAACCAGCTGTACAACAAATGCTAAAGGAACTTCTCTAGGCAGGAAACACAAGAGAACGAAAAGACTTACAAAAACAAACCCCAAACAATTAAGAAAATGGTAATCAGAACATACATATCAATAATTACCTTAAATGTAAATGGATTAAATGCCCCAACCAAAAGACACAGACTGGCTGAATGGATACAAAAACAGGACTTGTATATAGGCTGTCTACAAGAAACCCACTTCAGACCTAGGGACACATACAGTCTGAAAGTGAGGGATGGAAAAAGACATTCCATGCAAATGCAAATCAAAAGAAAGCTGAAGGGCTTCCCTGGTGGCGCAGTGGTTGAGAGTCTGCCTGCTGATGCAGGCGACATGGGTTTGTGCCCCGGCCTGGGAAGATCCCACATGCTGTGGAATGGCTGGGCCCATGAACCATGGCCGCTGGGCCTGCATGTCCGGAGCCTGTGCTTTGCAACGGGAGAGGCCACAATAGTGAGAGGCCCACATACAGCCAAAAAAAAAAAAAAAAAAAAGAAAGCTGAAGTATCAAGACTTGTATCAGACAAAATAGACTTTAAAATAAAGATTATTACAAGAGACAAGGAAAGACACTATATAATGATCAAAGGATCAATCAATGAAGAAGATATAACAATTGTAAATATCTATGCATCCAACATAGGAGCACCTCAATACATAAGGCAAATGCTAACAGCCATAAAAGGAAAAATCAACAGTAACACAATAATACTAGGCAGCTTTAACATCCCACCTATACCAATGGACATATCATCCAAACACAAAATAAATAAGGAAACACAAGCTTTAAATGACACGGTAGACCAGATGGACTTAATTGATTTTTATAGGACATTCCATCTAAAAATAACAGAATACAATTCTACTCAAGTGCACATGGAACATTCTCCAGGAGACATCATATCTTGGGTCAAAAATGAAGCCTCAGTAAATTTAAGAAAATTGAAATCATATCAAGCATCTTTTCCAACCGCAGTACTGTGAGACTAGATATCTATTACAGGAAAAAAAAAACCTGTAAAAAATACAAGCACATGGAGGTTAAACAATATGCTACTAAATAACCAAGAGATGACTGAGGGAATCAAAATATACCTAGAAACAAATGACAATGAAAACATGATGACCCAAACCCTATAGGATGCAGCAAAAGCAGTTCTAAGAGGGAAGTTTATAGCAATACAATGCTACCTCAAGAAACAAGAAAAATCTCAAACAAAAAACCTTACCTTACACCTAAAGGAATTAGAGAAAGAAGAACAAAACAAAACAAAAAACCAAAATTAGCAAAAGGAAAGAAATCATAAAGATCAGATCAAAATTAAATGAAAAAGAAATGAAGGAAACAATAGTAAATCTGGTTCTTTGAGAAGATAAACAAAATTGATAAACCATTAGCCAGACTCAACACGAAAAAAAGGGAGAAGACTCAAATCAACAGAATTAGAAGTGAAAAAGGAAAAGTAATGACTGACACCACAGAAATACAAAGGATCATGAGAGACTACTACAACTAACTATATGCCAAAAAAATGGACAACCTGGAAGAAATGGATAAATTCTTAGAAATGTACAACCTCCCAAGACTGAACCAGGAAGAAATAGAAAATATGTGTATAACAATCACAAGTACTGAAATTGAAACTGTAATTAAAAATTTTCCATCAAACAAAAGCCCAGGACCAGATGGCTTCACAGGTGAATTCTATCAAGTATTTAGAGAACAGCTAACACCTATCCTTCTCAAACTCTTCCAAAATATAGCAGAGAGAGGAACACTCCCAAATTCATTTTATGAGGCCACCTTCACTCTGATACCAAAACCAGACAAAGATGTCACAAAGAAAGAAAATTACAGGCTAATAACACTGATGAACATAGTTGCAAAAATCCTCAATAAAATACTAGCAAACAAAATCCAACAGCACATTAAAGGGATCATGCACCATGATCAAATGGGGTTTATCCCAGGAATGCAAGCATTCTTCAATATATGCAAAGCAATCAATGTGATACACTATATTAACAAACTGAAGGATAAAAAACTTATGATAATCTCAATAGATGCAGAAAAAGGTTTTGACAAAATTCACCACCGATTTATGATAAAAACTTTCCAGAAAGTGGGCATAGAGGGAACCTACCTCAATATAATAAAAGCTATATATGACAAACCCACAGCCAACATCAGTCTCAGTGGTGAAAAACTGAAAAGTTTTCCTCTAAGGTCAGGAATAAGACAAGGGTGCCCACTCTCACCACTGTTACTCAACAGAGTTTTCAAAGTTTTAGCCATGGCAATCAGAGAAGAAAAAGAAATAAGAGGAATACAAATTGGAAAAGAAGTAAAACTGTCACTGTTTGCAGATGACATGATACTATAAATAGAGAATCCTAAAGATGCCACCAGAAAACTGCTAGAGCTAATCAATGAATTTGGTAAAGTTGCAGCATACAAAATTAATGCACACACATCTCTTTCATTCCTATACACTAATAATGAAAGACCAGAAAGACAAATTAAACACTCCCATTTACCACTGCAACAAAAAGAATAAAATACCTAGGAATAAACCTACCTAAGGAGGTAAAAGACCTGTACTCAGAAAACTATAAGAAACAGATGAAAGAAACCAAAGATGACACAGATGGAGAGATATACCATATTCTTGGATTGGAAGAATCAATATTGTGCAAATAACTAAACTACCCAAAGCAATCTACAGATTCAATGCAATCTCTATCAAATTACCAATGGCATTTTTTACAGAACTAGAACAAAAATCTTAAAATTTGCATGGAGACACAAAAGACCCCAAATAGCCAAAGCAATATTGAGGGGAAAAAAAAATGGAGCTGGAGGAATCAGAGTCCCTGACTTCAGACTATATGACAAAGCTACAGCAATCAAGACAATATGGTACTGACACAAAAACAGAAATATATAGATCAATGGAACAGGATAGAAAGCCCAGCGATAAATCTATGCATGTATGGTCACCTTATCTTTGACAAAGGAGGCAAGAATATACAATGGAGAAAAGACAGGCTGTTCAACACGTGGGGCTGGGAAAACTGGACAGCTACGTGTAAAAGAATGAAATTAGAACACTTCTTAATACCATACAAAAATAAACTCAAAGTGGATTAAAGACCTAAATGTAAGACCAGACACTATAAAACTCTTAGAGGAAAACATAGGCACAATACTCTATGACATGAATCATAGCAAGATCTTTTTGACCTACCTCTTAGAGTAATGGAAATAAAATAAAAAATAAACAAATGAGACCTAATGAAACTTAAAAGCTTTTGCACAGCAAAGGAAACTATAAACGATGAAAAGACAACCCTCAGAATGGGAGAAAATATTTGCAAATTAAGCAACCGACAAGGGATTAATCTCCAAAATCCACAAGCACCTCATTCAGCTCAATATCAAAAAAACAAACAACCCAATCCAAAAACGGGTGGAAAACCTAAATAGACGTTTCTCCAAAGAAGACATACAGATTGCTAACAAACACATGAAAAGATGCTCAACATCACTCATCATTAGAGAAATGCAAATCAAAACCACAATGAGGTAACACCTCACACTGGTCAGAATAGTCATCATCAAAAAATCTACAAACAATAAATGCTGGAGAGGATGTGGAGAAAAGGGAACCCTCCTGTACTGTTGGTGAGGTTGTAAGTTGGTGCAGCCACTATGGAGGACAGTATGGCGGTTCCTTAAAAAACTAAAAATAGAACTACCATATGACTCAGCAATCCCACTACTGGGCATATACCCTGAGAAAACCATAATTCAAAGAGTCATGTACCACAGTGTTTATTGCAGCACTATTTACAATAACCAGGACATGGAAGCAGCCTAAATGTCCATTGACAGATGATTGGATAAAGAAGATGTGGCACAGACAATGGAATATTACTCAGCCATAAAAAGGAACAAAATTGAGTTTTTTGTAATGCGGTGGATGGACATAGAGTCTGTCATACAGAGTGAAGTAAGTCAGAAAGAGAAAAACAAACACTGTATGCTAATGCACATACATGGAATCTAAAAAATTGGTACTGATGAACCTAGTGGCAGGGCAGGAATAAAGATGCAGATATAGAGAATGGACTTGAGGACACAGCAGGGAAGGGGAAGCTGGGACGAAGTGAGAGAGTAGCATGGACATATATACACTACCAAATGTACAATGGATAGCTAGTGGGAAGCTGCTGCATAGCACAAGGAGATCAGCTCAGTGCTTTGTGACCACCTAGAGGGGTGGAATAACGAGAGGGGGAGGGAGGTGCAAGAGGGTGGGGATATGGGGATATATGTATATGTATAGCTGATTCACCTTGTTTGTTGTACAGCGGAAACTAACACAACATTGTAAAGCAATTATACTCCAATAAAGATATTAAAAAAAAAAAAAAGAATGAGTAGGTACCTAGAAGTTTGTATAAAGGGAGGCAGAGAGTTAAGGAATTTCTTGGTAATTGCTTTATTTTGCCAAACAAACAAGAAGCATGACGGTTTGATAAGAATAAGGAGGGGAGGATAGTAGGGCAAGAGAGTAAAATGAGAATTGAGGATTTGTAATAGCAACTGCATAGAGAGTGGACCATCTAGGGATCCAAAGTTTGCTAGACACTGCTAAGAGGACATCTCACTGCTTGCTGAATGTGGGTGCTGGGAATCCAATGTGGTTTTTCTTCAACTTATTGTAGTTTGGCTACAGTCATGCAGAAAACAAAGAGTTGGATTGAACAAGGGATTTGATTTTTTTCAAAATGAATGTGCATAAAAAATGTTGGAACATGAAAGTTAAGGATAATGGGGCATGATTTAAAATAATGCATGTGGCTAAGTGATTTAAAAGAGGTGAAAGCTAGAGGGGGTTGGCAGAGTGAGCAAGAGACTGGAGAATTTGGTGAGAGAAAAGAGTAGGAAGAAGCAGTGAGTAAGGAAAACGTACATGGTTGAAGTTAGAAACTGGAATATGAAGTGTGCCCCAGTCTGTTACTTCAGACGCCTTCTTGCTAGCACCTAACAGGAAACCTGCTGTGGTCAGTTCTTGTCCTTTATGACTCAAAACTGATTTCCAGACAAAATATCTGTACCATTCTCTAGTAGGTTTATGTGACTATTGGATGAATAAAGTTATGGGAAGGGTGGAATTCCCTTTATTAGAGTTCTTAAATTCTAAGAATGCTTGAAGATGTAGGGTTTTTTTTGGTTGTTATTGATTTTGTCTGCCCAGAACGCCTTTCCTTCCTTTTTCTAGTTTAAAGAGTGACGAAGGGAGAGTAAATGCCATTCCTCATTGATCTTTTCAGAGAGTGACTCACAGTGCAAAATTTTATCAAGTGGGACGTCCCCTAGAGCTCTATCAGCTGTGGGGAAGAGCATGATTTTCTTTCACAGAAAATTTTCTACCCTGCACAATTTGGAGGAGAGGCATTCATATTCTTCAACTCACCTTTCGAATGGAATATAAAATATGGCCATAGCAATGAGCAATGACACCCACAGGTACCACCATGCAGTCAAGAAGTAAGAAAAGCACAAAGGGAGAGTCGCTGGTGTCCTTGGATTTCCAATCCACAGCACAGCCTAGTACATGCACATCCAGGATATACCTGTGCCAGCCCAGGAGAGGTGACCCTGACCTCACCAGTGAGTATAGCCAGATGTACGTAATGGCCCTCCAGGCCCAGGAAAAACTGATCACTCTGTTATGGATCATGCCAATATAACGTTCACAGGCCAGTGTAGTTAGGGTGATAATGGAAAAAATACCTGCAAGAAGAGAAAGTGGGACAGCATAGCACGGCACTGTGGGGTTGTGGGAGAAGACAGGCAGAACAGAGCAATACATTCTCTGCTGGCAATACCTTACAGAGTATCTGGAACCAACAAGGTGCTCTAAAAGCCAAAATACCTTAATAGAGATAACGCCTCACAGTCCCCAGGAAACTCAGTTGGAAACATGTTTACTCATAAAGAAAATGTGGAATGGAAAATGGCATGTGAGTTATAGCAGGACAAAAATAAAAGCTCTAAAATCAGCTCTAGCCCAGTGGTACAGCTGTTGTGTTAAATTTTCTGCCAAAGAGAAACTCTGGAGCATTTCAAGAAGAGTCACTAAAAAAAAAGTCTCTTTTGGTTTTGACTTCTCTCAGGCATCTGACTCGGCTATAGAGATAAAGTCAAAGTGGGTTCCACAAATGTGAACTGACCAAAGTGATGGTAAAATTACACAAGAGCTGTCCTAACCTACCTACTAGCAGCGTCAGCCTATGAACTTTCACATGCAAGACTGCTGACAGAGATGGAAGTCTTCTGTGCTCCTGTGTCTTCATCTATACTTTTATTTTGCAACAAATAGGCTTTAACAAGATTATTCATTTATTTCTCTGCCTCTCCCGAGAGAGCAATTTATTCACTCAATAATTTATATATTTCATATATTAATTTGCTTATTCATTAACTGCATGTGTCAATAACGGTGCTAGAAAATTGACGTGAAGTGGTGAGTGAAACAAGGTTTTGTGGAACATATTACAGTCCAGTGGGTAAAAGAGAAGAGATAATAACAAACCAAAAAGCAAAACAAGTAAATTAGTGAAGTGCTATGAAGGAACGAGACGGTGCAGAGATAGAGAATAATGTGAGGTGAGGCAGGAGAGGGCATAAAGGGAAATGTGGACAGGGTGTCAGGAAAAACCTCATTGTGCTCAGAGCTGAAATCGGGAGCCAACATTGTGATGTAAGAACACAGGAGTTTACTGAATTTTCCTTTCTTATTATTTAGTTCAAAGCAATAAGAAATTTAAAAAATATAATATAGTTTTTGACCATAACTGTGTCTTAGCAAGCACAATGGGCTTCAAGTCCTGAATTCAGTTGCTATTATTCAGTACCATGACCAGTTAGTACAGACCTAGAGAGAGCAAGCCTTGCATTCCTCAGGCCCTCCCAACAGCACGGGTATATATAAGTAGCAGGCTTAGTCACACTGACTTAGTCTTGGATGGTGACCCATTTGAACTGACCTAAACTACATCTCTTTGTTGCAAAATATATGTCAGCCTCTTTTTTTTTTACTAGCGAATTTCAATCCTGAGTCCAAATTACTTTCTATATTCTAATTGATTCCCAGATCACACCTCAGGAGGATGAAAATGCACGGATAATCTTACAACAATGTTACATGTACTTTTTAACTGATGTTAAGCCTAATTCTCTATTCCAGGTGACACTATGGGCAGGAAAGGGGAAGGTGACTGTTGCAAACTGGGCATCAGTTATGAGTCAAGCCCCATGGTAATCACTCTATATATACTATTCCTTTGTTTTGGAAAAAGAGGTCCATGGCTCCAGAGGGTAAGAGATGGTGGAGACAATTTTGAGAACCCAGGACTGACTTCAAAACTTGATTTTGTTGTTACACAGCCTATTGTACTACAGGGCAACTTCTATTACCCTACAACTTCTATAGGGCTAGTGTGATGTCCCTGCTCCCCCTATAAAGCTGTGAATTGATCATGTATGTATTAAGTGCCTCTTACTCTGCTGAGTAGGTCTTGTAGGAGAAATCAGAGACATGTGGTCCCTACCTTCAAGGGGACTACAATATGCTTATAAAGCCAAGACTAACTCATATGCAACATTTAAGGGCAATGTAAGATGGGCAATGTAAGATGATACGTAATCATATGTTAAGTTTATTGTGCAACAACAAACCAGAAAAATGAAATCCCACTAGATTGTTCTTTGGGGATGGCTTCATGAAGAGGTAAAAGTTAAGTTGGATCTGAAAAGATGGACTAGGTGTTAAGAAACAAAAAGTATCAGGGAGGGCATTTCTGACTGGAAGGAGAACTTCTACAAAGGCAAAGCAATCCTCTTTGAATTCGTGTAAGAACCTCTAAGACTCCAGACATGTGGAGAGGTAGAAATGTTAGTCATTACCAGGCTTGTACACATCTGACCATGCCTTCTGTCACTGTCTGTGGTCCACAATAGGGGTCTTCAATCTTTTTTCTAGTGTTTTTCCTAATAGAATTTTGAGAAACTATGTATACTCTCACATTTTTAAAGAGATATATTTAAATTCTTTTTACCTTAAGTTTAAAGACTCATGCAATGTAAATATAATTTTAATAGAGAAGAATGTTTTGTATTCTATTACAAGTTAATCACTAAAGGGATATTGCCTATAAGCTTAAACAGTACATAATGACCCATCTCTGGGAACACTGACTTCCAGGTAATGAGCATTAAACTAAAATAACTTTGTTTAGCTCACAGGAAACATCCTGACTAGGCCTACCTGTGAATGACTGCAGGAAGGAAGAAATTAACACATCCCCTCCAGAGGCTGACTGGAACCAGGAAAGGTTTGACTTTACTCCCTCCCCTTTTGGTATAAAAGAAGCCTGAATTCTAACTCAGACAAGATGGTTCTTTGGGACACAAGTTCACCATCTTCTCAGTCTGCTGGCTTTCAAATAAAGTCACTATTTCTTGTCCCAAAAACTCATCTCTCAATTTATTGGTCTGTTGTGCGGTGAGCACTATGAGCTTGGACTCAGTAACATAAACATTGAAAAATATATTACTTTACTCTTTAAATATATCCAATGATTCATAAATGTTAGTAATTCCATAAACATATTTGTATCTATATTTGCATATATATATACTTACATGTCTATACACAAAAACCCACACATGTAGATGATTAATCATTTAAACTCATACTTCCCTTCTGCTTTTCCCTTAAAATTTTTTTATAACAGTTTATTTATTTTAATTTTATCTTTTTATACAGCAGGTTCTTACTAGTTATCTATTTTGTACATGTTAGAGTGTATATGTCAATCCCAATATGCCAATTCACCCCACCACCACCACTCCCCACCCCACTTTCCCCCTTGGTGTCCTTATATTTGTTCTCTACATCTGTGTCTCTATTTCTGCCTTGCAAACAGGTTCATCTGTACTATTTTTCCAGATTTCACATATATGCATTAATATACCATATTAGTTTTTCTCTTTCTGACTTATTTCACTCTGTATGACAGTCTCTAGGCCCATCCACGTCTCTACAAGTGACCCATTTTCAATTATTTTTATGGCTGAGTAATATTCCATTGCAAATATGTACCACATATTCTTTATCCATTAATCTGTCAGTGGGCATTTAGGTTGCTTCCATGACCTGTCTATTGTAAATGGTGCTGCAATGAACATTGGGGTGCATGTGTCTTTTTGAATTATGGTTTTCACTGGGTATATGCACAGCAGTGGGATTATTGGGTCATATGGTAATTCTATTTTTAGTTTTTTAAGGGACGTCCATACTGTTCTCCATAGTGGCTGTATCAATTTACATTCCCACCAACAGTGCAAGAGGGTTCCTTTTTCTCCACACCCTCTCCAGCATTTGTTGTTTGTAGATTTTCTGATGATGCCCATTCTAACCAGTGTGAGGTGATACCCCATTGTAGTTTTGATTTGCATTTCTCTAATAATTAGTGATGTTGAGCATCTTCTCATGTGCCTCATGGCCATCTGTATGTACTCTTTGGAGAAATGTCTATTTAGGTCTTTTGCCCATTTTTTGATTGGGTTGTTTGTTTTTTTGATATTGAGCTGCATGAGCTGTTTATATATTTTGGAGATTAATCCTTTGTCCATTTATTCATTTGCAAATATTTTCTCCCATTCTGAGGGTTGTCTTTTCATCTTGTTTATAGTTTCCTTTGCTGTGCAAAAGCTTTTAAGTTTCATTAGGTCCAAATTTTTATTTTTGTTTTTATTTCCATTACTTTAGGAGGTGGGTCAAAAATGATCTTGCTGGGATTTATGCCAAAGAGCGTTCTTCCTATGTTTTCCTCTAAGAGTTTAATAGTGTCTGGTCTTACATTTAGGTCTTTAATCCATTTTGAGTTTATTTTTGTGTATGGTGTTAGGGAGTGTTCTAATTTCATTCTTTTACATGTAGCTGTCCATTTTACGCATCACCACTTATTGAAGAGCCTGTCTTTTCTCCATTGTATATCCTTGCCTCCTTTGTTATAGATTAGTTGACCATAGGGGCGTGGGTTTATCTCTGGGCTTTCTATCCTGTTCCATTGATCTATATTTCTGTTTTTGTGCCAGTACCACATTGTCTTGATTATTGTAGCTTTGTAGTATAGTCTGAAGTCAGGGACTCTGATTCCTCCAGCTTCGATTATTTCCCTCAAGATTGCTGTGGTTATTCGGGGTCTTTTGTATCTCCATACACATTTTAAGATTTTTTTGTTCTAGTTCTGTAAAAAATGCCATTAGTAATTTGATAGGGATTGCACTGAATCTGCAGATTGCTTTGGGTAGTATAGTCATTTTCACAATACTGATTCCTCCAATCCAAGAACATGGTATATCTCTCCATCTGTTTATGTCATCTTTGATTTCTTTAATCAGTGTCTTATAGTTTTCTGAGTACAGGTCTTTTGCCTCCTTAGGTAGGTTTATTCCAAGGTATTTTATTCTTTTTGTTGCAATGGTGAATGGGATTGTTCCCTTAATTTGTCTTTCTGATCTTTCATTATTAGTGTATAGGAATGAAAGAGATTTATGTGCATTAATTTTGTATGCTGCAACTTTACCAAATTCATTGAGTAGCTCTAGCAGTTTTCTAGTAGCACCTTTTGGATTCTCTATGTATAGTATCATGTCATCTGCAAACAGTGAAAGTTATACTTTTTCTTTTCCAATTTGTATTCTTTTATTTCTTTTTCTTCTCTGATTGCTGTGGCTAAAACTTCCAAAACTATGCTGAATAATAGTGGCAAGAGTGGACATCCTTGTCTTCTTCCTCATTTTAGAGGAAATGCTTTCAGTTTTTCACCACTGAGAATGACTTTTGCTGTGGGTTTGTCATATATGGCCTTTATTATGTTGAGGTGTGTTGCCTCTATGCCCACTTTCTGGAGAATTTTTATCATAAATGGGTGTTGAATTTTATCAAAAGCCTTTTCTGCATCTACTGAGATGATCATATGGTTTTTATTCTTCAGTTTGTTAATATGGTGTATCACATTGATTGATTTGTGTATATTGAAGAATCCTTGCATACCTGGCTAAATCCCACTGATCATGGTGTATGAGCCTTTTAATGTGTTGTTGGATTCTGTTTGCTAGTATTTTGTTGAGGATTTTTGCATCTATATTCATCAGTGATATTGGTCTCTAATTTTCTTTTTTGTAATATCTTTGTTAGGTTTTGGTATCAGGGTGATGGTGGTCTCGCAGAATGAGTTTGGGAGCATTCCTTCCTCTGCAATTTTTTGGAAGAGTTTGAGAAAGATGTGTGTTAGCTCTTCTCTAAATGTTTGATAGAATTCACCTGTGAAGTCATGTGGTCCTGGACTTTTGTTTGTTGGAAGATTTTTAATCCCAGTTTCAATTTCATTACTTGCGATTGGTCTGTTCATATTGTCTATTTTTTCCTGTTCAGTCTTGGAAGGTTATACCTCTCTAAGAGTTTGTCCATTTCTTCCTGGTTGTCCATTTTACTGACATAAAGTTGCTGGTAGTAGTCTCTTATGATGCTTTGTATTTCTGTGGTGTCCATAGTAACTTCTCCTTTTTCATTTCTAGTTTTATTGATTTGAGTTCTCTCCCTCTTTTTCTTGATGAGTCTGGCTAAAGGTTTACCAATTTTGTTTACCTTCTCAAAGAACCAACCTTTGGTTTTATTGATCTTTGCTATTGTTTTATTTATTTCTATTTCATTATTTCTGCTCTGATCTTCATGGTTTCTTTCCTTCTACTAACTTTGGGTTTTCTTTGTTCTTCTTTCTCTAGTTCCTTTAGGTGTAAGGTTAGATTGTTTATTTGAGATTTTTCTTATTTCTTGTGGTAAGATTGTATTGCTATAAACTTCCCTCTTGGAACTGCTTTTGCTGCATCCCATAAGTTTTGGATCATCGTGTTTTCATTGTCATTTGTTTCTAGGTATTGTTTGATTTTCTCTTTGATTTCTTCAGTGATATTTTGGTTATTTAGTGACATATTGCTTAGCCTCCATGTGTTTGTGTTTTTTATATTTTTTTCCTGTAATTGATATCTAGTCTCATAGTGTTGCAGTCATAAAAGATGCTTGATACGATTTTAATTTTCTTAAATTTCCTGATGCTTGATTTGTGACCCAAGATGTGATCTATCCTGGAGAATGTTCTGTGTGCACCTGAGAAGAAAGTGTAATCTGCTGTTTTCGGATGGAATGTCCTATAAATATCAATTAAATCTATCTGGTCTATTGTGTCATTTAAAGCTTGTGTTTCCTTATTAATTTTCTGTTTGGATGATCTGTCCATTGGTGTAAGTGAGGTGTTAAAGTTCCCCACTCTAATTGTGTTACTGTCGATTTCCTCTTTTATAGCTGTTAGCAGTTACCTTATGTATTGTGGTGCTCCTATGTTGGATGCATACATATTTATAATTGTTATATCTCCTTGGATTGATTCCTTTATCATTATGTAGGGTCCTTCCTTGTCTCTTGTAACATTATTTATTTTAAAGTCTATTTTATCTGATATGAGTATTGCTACTCCAGCTTTCTTTTGATTTCCATTTGCATGGAATATCTTTTCCCATCCCCTCACTTTCAGTCTGTATGTGTCCCTAGGTCTGAAGTGGGTCTTTTGTAAGCAGCATATATATGGGTCGTATTTTTGTATCCACTCAGCAAGCCCCTGTCTTTTGGTTGGAGCATCTAATACACTCACATTTAAGGTATTTATTGATATGTATGTTCCTATTACTATTTTCTTAATTGTTCTGTGTTTGTTATTGTAGGTCTTTTCCTTCTCTTGTGTTTTCCACTTAGAGAAGTTCCTTTAGCATTTGTTGTAGAGCTGCTTTTGTGGTGCTGAATTCTCTTGGCTTTTGCTTGTCTGTAAAGTTTTTAATTTCTCCGTGGAAACTGAATGAGATTCTTGCTGTGTAGAGTCATCTTGGTTGTAGGTTCTTCCCTTTCATTTCTTTAAATATGTCATTCCTCTCCCTTCTGGCTTGTAGAGTTTCTGCTGAGAAGTCAGCTGTTAACCTTATGGGTGTTCCCTTGTATGTTATTTGTCATTTTTCCCTTGTTGCTTTTAATAATTTTTCTTTGTCTTTAATGTTTATCAATTTTGATTGCTACGTGTCTCGGCATGTTTCTCCTTGGGTTTATCCTGCCTGGTACTCTCTGCACTTCCTGGACTTTGGTGGATATTTCCTTTCCCATGTTTGGGATGTTTTCGACTATAATCTCTTCAAATATTTACTCTGGTCCTTTCTCTGTCTCTTCTCCTTCTGCGACCCCTATAATGTGAATGTTGGTGCATTTAATGTTACACCAGAGGTCTCTTAGTCTGTCTTCATTTCTTTTCATTCTTTATTCTGTTCTGCAGCATTGATTTTCCTCCATTCTGTTTTCCAGGTCACTTATCCATTCTTCTGCCTCAGCTGTTCTCCTGTTGATTCCTTCTAGTGTATTTTTCATTTCAGTTATTGTATTGTTCATCTCTGTTTGTTTGTTCGTTAATTCTTCTAGGTCTTTGTTAAACATTTCTTGCATCTTCTTGATATTTGCCTCCATTCTTTTTCCAAGTTCCTGGATCATCTTCACTATCATTATTATGAATTCTTTTTCTGGAAGGTTGCCTGCCTCCATTTCATTTAGCCGTTTTTCTGGGGTTTTATCTTATCGCTTCAACTGGTACATCGTCCTCTGCCTTTTCATTTTGTCTATCTTTCTGTGAATGTGGCTTTCGTTCCACAGGCTGCAGGATTGCAGTTTTTCTTGCTTCTGCTGTCTGCCCTCTGGTGGATGAGGCTATCTAAGAGGCTTGTGCAAGCTTCCTGATGGGAGGGATTGGTGGTGGGTCGAGCTGTTTGTTGCTCTGGTGGACAGAGCTCAGTAAAACTTTAATCCACTTGCCTGCTGATGGGTGAGGCTGAGTTCCCTTCCTGTTGGTTGTTTGGCCTGAGGCAACTCAGCACTGGAGCCTACAGGCTCTTTGGTGGACTAATGATCGACTCTGGGAGGGTTCATGGCAAGGAGTATTTCCCAGAACTTCTGCTGCCAGTGTCCTTGTCCCGGCAGTGAGCCACAACCACCCCCCACCTCTACAGGATACCCTCCAACACTAGCTGGTAGGTCTGGCTCAGTCTTCTATGGGGTCACTGCTCCTTCCCCCTGGGTCCTGATGCACACACTACTTTGTGTGTGCCCTCCAAGAGTGGAGTCTCTGTTTCCCCCCATCCTGTCAAAGTCCTGCAATCAAATCCCACTAGCCTTCAAAGTCTGATTTTCTGGGAATTCCTCCTCCTGTTGCAGATGCTTAGTTTGGGACTTCTGACTTGGGGCTCAGAACCTTCACTCCAGTGGGTGGACTTCTGTGGTATAACTGTTCTCCAGTTTGTGAGTCACCCACCTATTGCTTATGGCATTTGATTTTATTGTGATTGTACCCCTCCTACCATCTCACTGCAGCTTCTCCTTTGAAACTTTGGATGTGGGTATCTTTTTTTGGTGAGTTCCAGTGTCTTCCAGTTGATAATTGTTCAGCAGTTCTGATATTCTTCTCTCCTAAAATTTTTATCCCAGTGTAATATATTCATATGGTGAAAGATTTTAAATTATTTCCCTTATTCTTTTCTTCAACAAAAATATATTTGGAAATTGATTTTAAAATTTTCTGGATAGTAAGCCTCTAAGTGTTAAGAAAATCTGTCTTATAGATTATGTTTTCACTACAATTTATATCAGCATACAATTGATCAAAATATTTTGTTAAATATTAAAAAGAAAAAATTACAAATACATATATCAAAATGATAAATACAGCTGTCCCTCACTGCAAAGAATATATCTATCCATGGTTATTATTACCCATGCCAAAATAATGTAAGGTAAATTCTCCTCCTATTTTTCTTCTTTCTGAAGTTAAAGAGAGATTTCTTGATCATATATAAATCCAGATGGTAATGGAAGTTTTATTACAGTCAATTTTTATTAATTTTAAGAATATGTTTCTATATTGAATTACTTAAACTCTTCTGAATTTATGTGCCAAAAATCAGTGTTTATTTTCAAAAGTTATTTTTAGTTATTTACCAACTACCATTCAATTTTATTAAAACAAATAATTGGAAACAACCTGAGTGTCATTCACTTCATCAAGATCTTCATCAATATTTTAAATTGTCCCTTTGCCATCCTGAATTTTCCTCCCACACCCCCCACTGGTAATACTCCACAGTTAAAGTTTATCTGAGAAAGGTTAGGAGCTTGCCTTTCTGTGTAAAGCGGGAGAAAGCTGATTGAAAAAGGGAGTGCCTGGATAGTAAGTATGATTTCTAGGAAGAATACAAATGGAAGCTGAGAACTTAGAAACTGATTCTCATAAACCTATCCTTGCAGAGCCATTGGAAAGAGTTTATATTCCTCTAGCAGTATGCATACTCCAATTTGAAGACAACAGACTATAAAATCTAATCTCATTGTCATATTATCAAGACTGCTTACTACTGTGAGGTATCACCTCACACCAGGCAGAATGGCCGTCATCAAAAATTCTACAAATAATAAATGCTGGAGAGCATGTAGAGGAAAAAACCTCTCCTACACTGTTGGTGGGAATGTAAGTTGGTGCAGCCACTATGGAGAACAGTATGAAGGTTCCTTAAAAAACTAAAAACAGAACTGACATATGATCCAGCAATCCCACTCCTGGGCATATATCTGGAGAAAAACATAATTTGCAAAGATACATGCACCCCAAAGTTCATAGCAGCACTATTTACAATCTCCAAGATAAGGAAGCAACCTAAATGTCCATCGACAGATGAATGTATAAAGAAGATATGGTATTTACTCAGCACTATTTACAATCTCCAAGATAAGGAAGCAACCTAAATGCCCATCGACAGATGAATGTATAAAGAAGATGTGGTATTTACTCAGATATTTACTCAGCCATAAAAAATAATGAAATAATGCCATTTACAGCAACATGGATGGACCTAGAAATTATCATACTAAGTGAAGTAAGCCAGACAGAGGACAAATATCATATGATATCACTTATATGTGGAATCTAACAAAAATGATACAAATGAAATTATATACAAAACAGAAATAGACCCACAGACATAGAAAAGAAACTTATGGTTACCAAAGGGGAAAGGGGGAGAGGGATAAATTCTGAGTTTGGTATTAATATATATATACTACTATATATAAAATAAATAACCAACAAGGACCTACTGAATAGCACAGGGAACTATGCTCAATACTTTGTAATAACCTATAAGGGAAAAAAATCTGAAAAAATAATATATGTATAACCGAATCACTTTGCTGTATACCTGATACCAACACAACACTATAAATCAACTATATTTCATTAAAAATTAAAAAAAACCCAAAACCAAACCAAAACAAAACAAAAACTGGCCTCTTTGATATTGCTGTTCCCTCTGCCTGCAATTCTGACAAAGATCTCATAGTCTGAAGGAGAAGACAGACATGTAACCAAATAATTATAAGAATGTGATCAGTGCTAAAACTGAGCTGTATTTGGGGAGCTGGAGAATGCAATGAAGGAAGTACTTATCTCTTTGCCAGAGGAAATACTGGGGAAGATTTTAAGAGAAAACAATATTTGAATTGATGCATGGGAGGGAGTTTATCAAGCTGACAAGGGTGAGGATATTTCAAGGCCAAGGATATAGTGTATACAAAAGCATGGACATGAAAAGAGGTATTCAAATGTTAACTCCATGCATCAGTTTGGGTCCAGTAAAGTTCTTTGTGATATAACTTGATTATGCATTATTTACAACATTTATCAACAAACATACATCATGCACACACAATATACCAGGAACTGTGCTAGGTAATGGAAAAACAAAGACAAATTATAAACAGAGGAATAAATAATTATGAAACAATTTGATAAATTCTATGATATAGGAATGTTTTTGAGGCCAAAGTCCTGGATTCAATTCCAATTTCTATACATAAATACCATGACTCTGGGAAAATTAATTAACATTTCTGAACCTCAATTTGCTCACCAGTAAAATAGGAATAATTTTACCAAAACGCTGTCTCATTGTGTGTGTTTGTGTGTGCGCGTGTGTGTATTAAATGAGAATATAAATGTAGTTAGTAAAGTGGTAGCATATAAAGTATTATTATTTAATAGCTGAGTATCTGGGAGCAAAATTGCTTTAAGTGGTAGAAAATTGTCAGAAGGCACAGGAGTGTGTAGAACTCTGGAGCTTAAATACGAGTTTATTAATAATATGTACAAAAGCTGAGAACCAAATCATTTTCCCTCTTTGGCCACTAGAGGTCCACATTGAACAGCTTC
The DNA here is from genome assembly GCF_039906515.1 of Pseudorca crassidens. NCBI lineage: Eukaryota > Metazoa > Chordata > Mammalia > Artiodactyla > Delphinidae > Pseudorca > Pseudorca crassidens. The sequence continues at coordinate 156,149,384 of NC_090297.1, forward strand.
AATGGCCTAGACTCTGGGTAAGCAAGTTTACACTAAATAGAATAAGTGTTTAGAACAGGTATTGTTTAATCATGCCCCAGATCTGTTAATTCCTATGTGGTAGATAAAGTTAATATGACACAGTTCATGCATTCAAGGAGCTCATGCTCCTTGAAGGTGGTATAAGAAGAAACTCCAAGTGTGACAGTAGGAGAAGGAATATACATACAATTCAGGAGACTTTTCTCTGGGAAGCAGGCACGATCTGAATCTTGAATATGAATACCTTTTAACCAGGCAAAAAAGGAGGGGGTGGGGGAAAGGACTGTCAATTGTATTCCAGGAAGAGGGAACAGTTTATGTAAACACATGGAGACCTGACAGAACTTACATTATTTGGGTTCCTACAAATAATTCAATATGGTAGAAAAAGAGAGAGAAGTGAAATAAGAGAGAAGTGAAAGAGCAGGGACTCTCCCAGGAAGACCCTTAAACATCAGGCGAGGAGTTTGAAATGTATCCTGAGGGCTCTGAGGAGGCTTTAAAATGTTGTTGTTCTCTTCTACCACTGTACAAGTCTAGAGAATTTTGTTTTATTTTCTTTTGGTTTTGCTTTTGCTGATTTCCCTTATGGAAAGTTCTTTCTGACTGCATTATGGAAAAAGGCTTAGGGTGAGAGACAAGTCTGGTAATTGAGAAACCTACTGGAGCAATACAATCATAGTGATGGGGGACGGAACTAATGCAGTGACACTGAGGAAGAAGAGATGAGAAGTGTCCATAAGCTTTATGGGTGTGAATCTTTGTTGATGTGGGAATGAATGAAGAAGAATCAAATGATGGATAGTTGATCTGGAGAGGAAATTGGAGAGAGATAGATTTGGGAGAGAAGATGATTAGGGGATAAAGCACTTCATCATGGATTCTCTGGTGATTTTTGAACAAATCACTCAGTGGTCTGTGTTTCAAATTCTCTACCTATAAATTGGGGCAAACTTTAAAAACCTGACTTGTGGCAGATAAAATCTTACAGATCATATGGTAAAAATCTTTCAAACTAAGTGGGTATACATTTTTTCCAAGCAATAAAAATTCCAGTTTTGTTCATTCAAAAACATTTATTGATTTGCAAAAGTTTCAAAAGATGTAGTTTATTTCAGTCCACATAAAGCTATTTGAAGTTGCTTAATAAAAATGCTTCTTTATTACGTAACTGGTGGTTTCTACTCATACTTGAACAACATTAGAGGAAAACAGTGCATTTAATATGCTTGAAAAAGTTTGCACTCTTAGGAGAGTAACCAATTCTTCTTTGAAATCTTGTTTATGTTGCTTATTTGTTGAATAAGATTTCCCACCCCTTTTAATTTAATTAGCAATGATAATTTCAGCCACTAACACAGAGTGCTTACTATGTGTCAGGCACTGTTCTAAGCAATTTACCTTTGTTATTTTATTTAATCCTCACAACTCTGTGAGACACGAAGAAATTATCATCCCCATTTTGCAGATGGTGAAACTGAGGCAAAAATAACTTACCATGGTCACAAGTTAATAAATAACAGAGCTGAGATTCAAATCAGTCTGCTTCCAAAGTCCATGCTATGCTATACTCATCTTCTAATTTCCTTTTAAAAATTATAAAACAATTTTATACTATTGAAGTAGGCTTTGCAGAAAGCATATTTAATCCATCTGTTATCTACTACATATGTCTACTTTTGATATCAGAAGAGGTAATTTTTAAAACTCAACTTTTTTTTTTAGTTGAAGAATTTTAAAGGAAAATAGAGATGACCATTGTATAATGTTTCCCAGCCATTGGAATGAGCAATTCCATTTGATCGATAAAAGCAGTCCTCTGAAACACCAAAATGATGGTTGGTTTTTAGAATACATATTTTAGGCATTTATCCGATGTCTATATTAAGAAGAAAGAAATTAACGTTAGTTAATGATTCTTTCTTTATAACTGCTTCCTTCCCTTTATGGAATGCCATTTTCCAACTATTTGTTCCAAAAACAAATTTATTATTCTTCATGTTTAGTATTCAAAGACCCAGTTCCATAAGAAACCCAGCACAGCATAAAACTCTTTCCATGGGTTAACAAAATTATGATTTCATGGGCTTCCCTGGTGGTGCAGTGGTTGAGAGTCTGCCTATCGATGCAGGGGACACGGGTTCATGCCCCAGTCTGGGAAGATCCCACATGCCATGGAGCGGCTGGGCCTGTGAGCCATGGCCGCTGAGCCTGCGCGTCCGGAGCCTGTGCTCCGCAACGGGAGAGGCCACAACAATGAGATGCGCGTGGTCTGTGGACTAGCTTCTCACTGTTTAAATGTCTGTATTATTGTCTCAGTTGTCCTCACTCATGCAACACTTCACTGTGTTGGGGTTCAGGGAGGGCCACCCCAAAGTGTGCCTCAATGGCACATTGATTATTTTGAACTAAAGTTACTTAAGAAATGGCCAACACAAGAGGAACACTAACCATCTCCTCTGTCTTCCTGAAAGCAGGACATAAATCTCTCATGTGAAAGGTGTGCTCTCTGCATCTAGAGGGAGAAGGATACCTTGTCACCAGAGATAGGGAATTCAGGCCAAGAAGACTGTGTAAACAAACCTTGTTACTTCTTCCATTTACTACCCCCAGCCCAAACTGTGTTTAGATTTTTCACTTTATTGGGCACCCCAAAACTTTGTCCTCTCAATTTCTCTCAAATTTATTGTTTCTTTGTCTAAAAAAGCATAAAAGCTGCCTGCTTGGGTCACTCCTTGGTCTCATTTCTATGAGACCTCTATGTAAATGATTAATATTTTTTCTTTTTCTTCTGTTAATTCATTTTGTGTCAACCTTATTGTTAGTCCAGCGACAAAAACTGGGTAGAGGAGGGAAATTCCCCCTTTCATGACTAGTGGTATTTCGTATATATTGAAAAAGGGAGTGCATTTCTTTCCCCATTAAATCTAGTGATTTTTTTTAATAGGGGAGGCAGGGGGAAGTAGTCGTTGACGCAGGTGGTAAAACACAGCGGACTGTCTGTGTGTGTGTCCTCCTCCTGGGCTACCTTGGGCATCTGCATAGTAGCCTGGAAATCATTCCAGGCTCATCTCCGCCCTGCAGTCTTTGATTCATTCAATATCATCACTTCTCGGCCTCTGACTTCTCTGGCTTCAAACTTGGCTCCTTGATATCCTACAGCCCCATTTGGACAGATAACCCAATTTTAGACTGTTTCCTTTGCCTGTTATTTGAATTTAAGGTTTGTTTTTTTCTCCCCCCTGGTAATTGTTTAACTCCATGCACCATAACCAAAGGAAAGGAGTGCCCTATCTTTGGATAGGGCATCATTAGAACTTACTCCATGCTTATGTTCCTGCTTGTCAGGGGAGGACATAGAATAAGATAGCTCACAATGGGGGAAATGGGATAATTACTACACTAAGGGACTCAACAAATGTCCATTGTGACCAGTCTACAAGTCCAGTGAAAAAGGACAGTTTGAATATATAGTAACTTCTCTGTCATATTACTTAAGATTCAGAAGAGTGACAAACACAAGCAACAGTGGGACAAAGGTCTGGAAAACAGTCAGATGGAAACACTGATATATTCTGATATCTCAGTTGTACATTTAATCCTAATTCAACTGCACTTGTAGAATGGGTATGGTACCACAGGTAAAATGGGAGGCATACACTTAGTTTTAATCACTCAATCAAAATTACTCCTTGAACACAGCATTCTAGATCTTATGATAATTCACCACAATGTACTCAAGAAAACTGTAACAGAGAATGTTCTGCTCACAGGACCTTGACTCTGACCCACTTTAGGAACATGTTTACTTGCTTAATTTTCACTCTTGTATTTCCCCTATCTCATATTTTCACTTAACACCAACAGAAGGCTTTTCTTCTGAAATATATTCATCTCTGTGCTTCATACCACTCCCATTATTCTAGTGCAGGCTCACATCCCACAGGTGATCGTTCTGACCGATTTCCTCATTGATTTTTTTTTCTTTACCTGACCTCTATCATCCTCTCGTGCACCAAATACCAGTTTGAGACTGGACTCAGTTTATGTGCCATCCTACATCTCCTTGACCCAGCTCACAAGCCCCTCTCTTAGCCATGGGCCTTGAACATTTGCCTTGCTTTAAAGCAATGGTGGTTCCATGACTACAGTCACCAAGCTACAGCTCCTACTGCTGTAACAACCATAGACCTACTTGCAGTACCAACCTGTACCTTTGCCCTCACTGGACTGGACCCACAGAGACTCTGTCTTCCCTAGCTGCTGCCTGGACGCAGCTGACCCAACCCAGAAGCAAGGGGACATTAACACATAATGGAGCAGACATGGATGAATATGAGTCAGGAGACAGGAAGGACTGAAGTTAAATTGCTTGCACCCTCCTCTAACTCCATGGGTTTCATACAGCCTCTCCAAAGTTGTCCTGCAAGATGAAGCAATCAGCTCTTTTTGTGAAGCTGTGGCCAGCTTGGCATTGTATCTTTTCATATTTGACTGCCTTTCTTCCATGTCTCTTCCTCTATTCTCTCATTCTTGAGACCCTGGGAATATATCCCCAATAAATCATTAGTCCTTATGCTTTGCCTTAGGCATTATTTTGGGAAACTTGTGCTAAGATAATCATCTTAAGGTTCTCTGTAGCATAATGATCTGCAAAGCTCCCTTTGCTTAACATTCTGCTTTCAAGGAACTCTGCATATTGCTTCCACTATCTGGTCAACTTTCTCTTTCACCGTTTCTAATTTCCTTAGTGCATGCTACACTCTGCTCATACACAACACAAACAGACTATACCTTCATGGCTGCTGTTTATTACCTACTATATTTTGGTATAATTCAATGTATACCCAAGTCTGCAATCAAGTTATCAACACCCTTAGGTGTTGATAGGTAGGGACCATGTCTTTTGTATCCTGACATCTTCCTTGGCACCTGGAATAGTTACCAAGGTATTATCATATATTTATTGATGATAAAAGTTAAGTATACCATGTTTCTTCTCAAATAATAAAAATCCTGGAGCAAACATGGTCACCCTTGTAAAATAAACAAACACTAAGGTTGTCACCTATGCTTAGAAATAGTCACAGTCCAATTTCAATGAAAAGGGAAAATGTTCCTAATGGAAAGTAGCAACATATAAGTTAGGAGAAATAAAACAAGCCAACTTCCTGCACTTTTCCCTAAGGGATTCCCTTTTTTTTTTCTTTGCGGTACGCGGGCCTCTCACTGTTGTGGCCTCTCCCGTTGCGGAGCAACAGGCTCCGGACACGCAGGCTCAACGGCCATGGCTCACGGGTCCAGCCGCTCCGCGGCATGTGGGATCTTCCCGGACCGTGTCCCCTGCATCGGCAGGTGGACTCTCAACCACTGCGCCACCAGGGAAGCCCGGGATTCCCTTTTCAGCTTGAAACACTATTTGACACTTAGCACAATTTAATTTTTGACTATTAAAAAGACCCTGTAAAATATTCATTTTTATGGATGATGGGAAGTCAAATGGTATTCTCATTAGATTTGTCATCTCTTGTTCTCCAAACACAATAATAAATTGTTACACCTTATTTCATATGGTATTTTACATTTTTCAAAGTACATTGCATGTATTTTTCTCATCATATCTTCATAGACATGTGAAGCAGAAAAGGCTCATTATCACCACTGAATAAGAGTGTGGGGAAAAGGGGCTGAGATTAGTGACTAGCCTAAGGTCACAAGATTAGTAAAGTTTTGCTTGGAGGAGAACCCAGGTCTTCTGACTGCTAGTCCAGAGCTCTATTTGGATTCTCCCTGGAAAGATCTGATGAAGTGAGTTGGTTGTGATGAAGAGAAGCTTGAGGTCTTTTTAACTCTATGAAAAAAATTCAACTCATGAATACATTATGGGATAGCCATGTGACCGCATGTCTGCAATGACGATTCTAATTTCTAAGTGTTCCTTCCTGGCTTACTAACCTGGCACGAAGTGAAGAAAATCTGAGATAACTTGGAAGAGCAAATTAACAATATGAGGACATCTCAGAGGTACAAAATTAAATCTTAGTCATTTATAATTTACAAAGCTCTCAAAGGAGCTCAGAGTTTAGGTTTTAGAGCAGGTGGTAACACACTGGTTCCCTTTTAAGTCAAGTGGAGAGTATTAAAATACAACCAGTGTCCCTTTTCTCTCAAGAATGAATATAGCACACTATTATAATTATGTATGTGTGTGTGAGTTTGTGTGTGTGTGTGCGTGTTTGTCTGTGTGTGTGCAAGTAACTAGTCGACTAAATAATGTGATATGAGATACCACAGGACCATAAAAGGAGAATGGGAAAAGAAGATAGGAAGCTTGTCAGAATGTGTTGAGGAAAAACATAATTGCTATATCCTGGGCAGTACAGTGCTGGGACACAATGCTTGAAGTTTAAAATACACATTTGTGAGGTGGTAGCATGTACAGTAAAGCCCATCTTGAGCTTGACTAGTGTGGGACAATTTGGAAAGACAAGAAAATATCATGAAAGTCTTAGTTATCCTGAGCTGAGAATGTCAAACGAAGAAGAGCTAAAGAAAAATTGGAGGTGGGAAAGGCAAGCTTTACAAATATGAAGTATTTTGCCTAAGGCCACAAAGCAAAGCTAGTGGGTGTTAGAGCAGGGCTGATTCCCAGGTCCATTCTGATTCTACTGCTTCAAGCTTCTCCCCCACATTGTCAAATTGGGGTCACATGGATTTAACTCCCCCTTGATGTTCAATTTAAAACCCTCTAGATCTGAGCAGCAAGTCTCTCTCCCTTGGTAGGAATAGTGATTCCAAATGCCAGCTTTTGAAATAGCTACAAATGAATTTCCTGGAGAGATTATTTAAAATGCCAATTCTGAGGCTCTGCCCTTGAAGATTCTGCTTTAGTAGGTCTGGGACAGAACCTAAGAATTTGCATGTTTAAGAGACTGCCCTGATGATTCCGACTTCAGGAATGGTTGATCTAGATTAAAATCAAATCTCCTTTAATATACTCCCTATCTGGCTATTAGCTCATTTTCCAGGTTTTCCTCCATAGGCTCAATGACCAATGGAGAAACACCAGAAACCACTGTGGAAGTCTCTGACTTCTCCAATTTCAGTCCCATACCAAGAGATGCAGTGCAGAGCTCTTTCGATTGCATCATCTGCACCCACGTCAGTCAGCATGGAGGGATGGCCTTCTTATCTCTTTGACACCGACCCTGCAGGCTACCCATTTCTCCTTCAGCCCCTGAAGTCTTCCCATCATGACCTCCCTCCTTTGCGTCAGAGAAACAGCATCACCATCTGTCTCTTTGTCCGGTCAATAGCAAAGGATTGGAAATATATCCACAGACTTTAGTGTTCTATGGAACGATTCTCTTCAATGAGAAGATTTTCACATGTATCATATGGTTTCAGCAGTTTAAAGTTTTCTTCTTTTTTTTTTTTTAACATCTTTATTGGAGTATAATTGCTTTACAATGGTATGTTAGTTTCTGCTTTATAACAAAGTGAATCAGCTATACATATACATATATCCCCATATCTCTTCCCTCTTGCATCTCCCTCCCTCCCACCCTCCCTATCCCACCCTTCTAGGTGGTCACAAGGCACCGAGCTGATCTCCCTGTGCTATGTGGCTGCTTCCCACTAGTTATCGGTTTTACATTTGGTAGTGTGTATATGTACATGCCACTCTCTCACTTTGTCCCAGCTTACCCTTCCCCCTCCCTGTGTCCTCAAGTCCATTCTCTAGTAGGTCTGCATCTTTATTCCCGTCCTGCCCCTAGGTTCTTCATGACCATTTTTTTTTTTTTTTAGATTCCATATATATGTGTTAGCATACGGTATTTGTTTTTCTCTTTCTGACTTACTTCACTCTGTATGACAATCTCTAGGTCCATCCACCTCACTACAAATAACTCAATTCCATTTCTTTTTATGGCTGAGTAATATTCCATTATATATATGTGCCACATCTTCTTTATCCATTCATCTATCAGACACTTAGGTTGCTTCCATGTCCTGGCTATTGTAAATAGAGCTGCAACGAACATTGTGGTACATGACTCTTTTTGAATTATGGTTTTCTCAGGGTATATGCCCAGTAGTGGGATTGCTGGGTCGCATGCTAGTTCTATTTTTAGTTTTTTAGGGAACCTCCAAACTGTTCTCCGTATCAATCAATCTCCGTGGCTGTATCAATTTACATTCCCACCAACAGTTCAAGAGGATTCCCTTTTCTCCACACTCTCTCCAGCATTCTTCTTTTCTTATGTTATATTTTTTTGCTTATCTGTCTTTTGATTCATTTCCTATTATTATTATTATCAGGTATATTTCATCCTAAGAATTCTTCTACATCTTTAAGAAAGAGAATAATGAGATATGGCTCATGCCCACAGCAGAGAGACCAGTATAATGTATGCTTTTTCAGATATAACTGAGGATCACCCCAGGCAGGGAAATAGCACATACCCTTCAACTGCTGTTATCATGCCTTTTATGTTTGCAGTCTCTTATTCTTTAGCTATCTTTCTACATCAACACTCCCACATCCCTTAGCTTCCCAGTAGTGTCCTTCTGGGCTCTAAAATTTGCTTGCCTTTATTCCTGTCTGGTGCTCAGGGCAATTTGTAAATTGCCCCCACCTAAGAGAAACTGAACATAACTATTCCTTTGAATTAACACTTCACAAAACAGTATTCCACAGGGACACCAAAGGCTATGTCATGCACAAAGCTCCAGCTCTGAGGAAGGGGAACCTTGTCAAGTTTATATCGACAGATCTAATATTCATATTTTACTCATTTCTAGTTTTATTCTTCTCTACCTATTCCCTTGACTTTTGCAATTCTGCTGCTTCCTATATTCCAATTAGCTATCGTAATGCCATGTTTTATTGAACCAGATGTAGCATGTCAGAAAATGTCTGAAGGTGGTGTCATTTGAATAGGGAGCTTTATTGGCCTTGTACATGTGAGGTTCTCCCTGGCCTAGTTATCCAAACTCCAGAACCCACTAGTAAGTGAGGAGCTTGTTGGGGAGATATCAGCAGTTTCATCAGCCTGAAGACTAATGTTACTTCCTAAGGAATTTTCTCATATTATGGAGAGCAAAGTGAAGCCTGGATGCACAAGAGACTTAAGGCATATTCTAGGTAAATAAGATAAAACTGATCCAGGACAAATCACAACTTAAAGTAGACCATGACAGGACTCTCTAAACCTTCCTGAAGTATTTAAGTGGCTCTAACATGTAGGGCCCTGAGCTTAGTGCTGGGGAAGCAAAGTCCCAAGATACAGGGACCCCAGATGTAAAAGGGAAAAGGCAACATAAAAAGACAAACCAAAATACAAAATTTGTATTTGAACTATCAAATGAGACATACAAACCTAAGTGCTGTAGGAGCTCAGAGAGAGCAAAGATCACCAAGACTGGGGGAAATGGAAGGGCTTTATATAAAGGAGTGAGACTGAGGATACTGAAAAAATCAATCTGAAAAATTATCCAGCATTTACCAGGCCCAAGAATTCTAGGTTTACTTATATACTCTAGAATAGTACTGTTCAGTAGAAATGTAATGTGAGCCATATGTTATTTAAATTTTTCTAGTAGACACACTTTAAAAGGTAAAAAGAAACAGATTAATTTTAATAATATATTTTATTTAACCTAACACCTTTAAAATATTATTTCAACTTATAATAAACATAAAATTATGAGTGAAATATTTTATATAATTTTTTGATACTAAGTCTTTAAAATACAGTGTGCATTTTACATCTCAGTGTAGACTAGTTACACATCTAGTGCCCAAGAGGCATGTGGCTGGTTGTTACCATATTGGACAGCACAGCCCTAGAGAAACTCTTGTACATTGGATAGGAAGAGATATATACGAGGATATACTTTGAGGCATTGTTTATCATATTATAGGAACTAACCCAACATCCATCAAAAGGGGGAAATGGGTAAATATATCATGAGCAAAAGTGTCGAAGCATTGCTTGGATTCACATTAAATTCATGTCTGCAGTGACCTCTGGAAGGGAAGAGGTAGAATGGACTAGAGAGAGGAAATACATAGATGTGAATTTTATCTGTAATATTTCAATTCTTTAAAGATAGATTAAAATAAAGAAATATTAACCTCTGCTCACTTTGGGTGGTACATAGACATGTATTATATTATCCTTTGCACTTTTCTATATTTAAAAGCTTTTAAATAATTTACAAAACAAAAAATTTCATTGGGGATATGGAGGTAGCAAGTAGCAGACATTCAGAAGATAGGCTCTTTAAACAAAGAATAGAAAGGGACAACCATGAGTCAAGGGACAACTGGAGGTAGTGGCTAGACTGTAAACTGATGTGAATTATCCAGGAGGGAGAAAGAAGACTGCAAATGAGACAGGCAAGAGCCATATAAGCTCTATATGCCCTGCACATCTTGTGATAGCATGAGTTCAAGTTTGTGACCTCACTGTGGGGTGAGTGTTGATGGAGCAAAGAGTTTTACAGGAAAAGTAGGGAGTAATGCTTTGGAAGCAGCAGTGATACTCAATGGGGCATTTACTCAACTATGTGGTTCTGGGGTATATGCAGTGTATTGAGAGGTTAGCTAAGCTACTCCATGGTATTACTGCCTCAACATCTATTTTATTTGGTCAAGAGGCCTGGAGGACTTTAAACTAACACTAACCCCTCATTCAAGCACATGCCCCTGATAGCAGCCCGCAGAGTCACAAGCAAACATAAGTTCCTGATGTGACTCCCCAACAGCCCTGACTATCACCTGCTTCCCAGGGCCTTCCTGCTATGTACCCCTTAGATAAGCCCCTGTGGAACTTAACAAAACCCTGTTATTTTTGGCTTGAATTGACCAATCCATCTTTAGTCCACCAACACCAAAGCACTCAACCCATGGACCATAATGCATCCCAGGTCCTGCCTCTTTTTTTCTGCACTCTGCCTTTACCTCCCTGTGTGACCCCTTGAAGTGTGCCATGTCCTTCCTCCAGGACTGTGAGTGCTAAACTCTATTTCAGTTTCTCTCATGGTCTGTTGTCGAAACTTCAGCTCACCATCTGAAAAAAAACAGCTTCTGCCTGGAGGTGGGAAATCAGAGTCCTTGGGGGCAGCCAGGGTTAAGGGAAAGAAAGGAGGTAGAGAAAATGTTGAGAAGATGTTGAAGATATAGGAGAGTTTACTGCTTGTGAGAGGAGGCTCTGAGCACACATGGTGGGAGCTCAGGACTGCACCATATCAAGAAATAATAATAATTTATCAAGAAATAAATAATATGGTGCAGCTCAGGACTGCACCATATCAAGAGAGTGCAGTCATGGCCGATGAAGAGCTTTCCCTTTTGGCAAAGACTGACCTCAGCAGGGATGTGAGGTATGACAGGATTTGTTCTGATCATCTTTTGGTGGGTCAGGAGGAGGTAAAGCATGTTTCCAGCGTCTGGGTCCTGAATGGTTTGCTCAGTGGTATGTTGATTTCTGGAACATGTGCTCCCTCAGATGTCACACAGGATCTTTGGATTATTTGCAATTTTTCACTCTTCTAACAGTGCTATGAAGAGAGACACTAAGTATAACATAGGGCGCTAAGTTCAGGTTCCATATCCTCCACTTTTATGTGACCTTGAAAAAGTTAATCTACTGGTGCATTAATTTATTTAACTGTAAAATGGGGTAATAGTATATTATCTAACTACCTTGCAGAGTCGGGGTGAAGATTGAGTTAATTAATATGCATAAAGCAGTTATAACAGTACCTGGAATATTGTACACATTTAATAATAAGTGTTAGCCATGGATATTACAATCCATTAGCTATATATTTACAAACATCCATGATTACCTCCTTAGGATAAATTCTTGGCAATAAAATTGTTAAGTGAGAAGTTGTATAAAATTTTAACGCTTTCAGTACAACTCTCTAAAATACCCACCAGAAGATAAACTAAATACCAACTACCATACCGTCAAATACTTGCTTTATTACTTCTTGCTTATGACATGATGCATGACAACCCACCACCCATGCAACAATCAAATGCAATTGCCCTCTGTATACCCCCTGACCCAGAATGCAGGAGTGGGACCTGGTAATCTGTACTTTAAAGACATTCCCATTGGAATCATAAGAACTCTTCAGTTTAAAACCATTGCTCTATAATTTTATCAATTGATAAATCAATCAATTGCGAAAACATTTCCAATATCAACAGTTTAGAACAGGCTCTTTTTGAAATTCCCCTTGGTTTCTATAACCCCTCTCCTACCTCATGTCCTATTTCTATGCCAGTTTTGTATTTCCAGTAGAAATATAATGTGAGCCACATAAGTTAGGGACCTGAAATATGTCATCAGGGCTGTGTCTCTCTCCTCCCATCACTGGTTTGGTTGCTCTCTATTCGGTCTAAGTTTCAGACAGACTCTCTGGTAAATAAGGTACTGGCAACCTCTGATTTATATCCTTGAGGCTTAACAACTCCAGGAGGAAAAAAAGAGTGTATAACTAGGAATCCTAGAAGGAAATTTTCCTAATCCAGGACAATCCAGGGGGTCAGTTACTGCATCAAAACGGGCAGGGTACCATATTTGCATTCATAACAGGTCTCTATCTGCTAGCTCTTTCTCTGTTGTTTCCTGATTTCTCTTCCTTTCTTTTGGCACTCACATTCAATCAATCACTAACTCAGCTGATTTAATCTCCTCAGTAGTTCTCAAATCTTTCCTTTGTCCTAAGTACTATTGTCCCAATTCAGACCCTCATCATTTCTTGACAAACCATTTTAAAAGCCTTCTGTCTGGTCTCCTTTCTACATTCTTGCCTCTCTTGGATTTGTCCTCCACACAGACACCAGGGTTATATATCCAAATACAACCCATTTCCTTGTTGAATACATTAAGTGGGGCTACACTAGGACAAAGTCAAAACTCTTTAGCATACAACCCTCTGAGACCTTCCAGAACCATCTCCTGATCACCCTGTATAACCAGAACCAAACCCATTTGCTTTTCTTCAAAACCTGTTCCCAATCTTGGTTAAAACCTATTACACTCATTCAAGTACCTAAGGTGAAGTTTTAATCATTTTCAATTCCTTTCTCTACCTTATCCATAACATCCAGTCACTTTCTAGGTTTCTATCTCCAAATTTTTCTCTGCCTGTTTCATTTCCATCTCCCAGCCCACCCAAGCCTTATTATATTTTTTCTCATTACCACTCATTTTCTCATTATCATTCTCATTTGCATCCAGTCTCTGCACCTTCTTTCCGGCCTCCCTCCTCACTACACCAGACTAACCTTTTTAAACATAAGCCTGATCTAGAAAAACCTTCAACAGCTCCTCACTATACACTGAATAGAAGTCTCATGGTCTTTCTGACACTGATACCCTGGACACTTTCTCACATGTCCCACCTCTCCACTCTAGTTCAGTGCACTCTATGATCTAGCCATCAGAGAGTTGTCCTGGATGACACCATACCTCTGTTCCTGCTGTTGTCCGTATATGGAATGTTGTTCTTCATATCAGTCTGTAGAAATTCATTTCAACCGTCAGGGCCCAGGCCTTTTCTTTCATGAAGCCTTCCCAGATTTCCCTAGCCAGACTTAAAGTAACTTCTCTGTGCATCCATTAAAGTTTATTTATACCTATATCACAAAAATGTTCATAGCCTGGTTAATATAGTGGCTAATTGTGTATCAATGTCAGCTCCAATGGATTGGGAGTTCTACTACTTACCAATTTTATAACTTTGGGAAAGTTACTGAGTCTTATTTCTTATCTACCCATGGAAACATTAATACTACCTCACAGGGTTATTTTAAAAATTGAGATCATATATATATATATATATATATATATATATATATATGTAAAGAAATCAGGACAGTTGCTGGCACATAAGTAATTACTTGTTCCTGGAATTAATATGACGTCTCTCTGAAGAAACTACACCACACTGCAATCAGAGCACGTGGGTTATATAGTCAGACTGCCTGGGTTTGAAGCCTGGTTCTACCACATACCAGCTGTGTTATCTTGGTCAAGTTTTTCTTTGCAGTTTCCCCATCTGCAAAATGGGCATAAAAGTGCACCTACCCAATTGGGCTGTTATGAGGATTAAATAAGGTAAGTACAGCAAGCACTCAGAACAGTGTTTGGCATACAGTAAATGCTCAGTGTTACATACAATTATTCTCTGTATTCCCAGACTCTAGCACAGAAACTGAGGCACAGTGCTCAATAAATGTTGCATTGTATCGAATCCTATGTTTCACTTTGCGAGTAATCTACTTAAGATTCTTATCTACATGAAGAATACTGACTCATTCCCTTACTCATTCCATTTTATAGGTATTTTCTAGTTAACCCCCATCTATAAAATGTCAAGCTACTGCACTATTTCATTGCTTGGTGAACAATTAGTGAGTGTAAATGTGAATATAATTCAATTATGGATGGTTTATTTAGTCTTGTATTGGCTTCTCTGAAACTCATAGGATATTGTCATATACATGTAATTTGATTAATTTGCCCATAGCTTGTCAAGTAAATAATACCCCTCCAAAAAAAAGTATGTCAAAATATTTTTACATTGATTTTGAGGTAGTTGTTTGCAGTGTATAGAAAGATACCTAAAAAGATAATGAGAACATGACAAAAAAACACTAAAACAAAACAATAGAAAAATATCATAGTTTCATTTCTATAACTGCTTTGTAGAGTTATTCTATTTCTGAATGAGATGCATGTTTTTTTTAAAACCCCACAAAATCTCAGGCTGTACCTGACAATTGGGGCAGGATGAGAAATATTCCCTAAATCTCTGAATTTTGTTTTGAAGTTTATCATAAACCTTCAGAAGGAAGCCATTGCTAATTTGTGAGGGAAAGGAGAAAAAGGAGTGGGGAGGTGTTATGTAAGGAAGCAGCAGACAGCAGTTTCTACCAAGAGTGACCCTGTTGAAGAAGCATTGAGGGAGTCAGAAGATGTTGAGGAAGAAAGGTAAAAGTGCGGAGCATAAAAGAAAGCAGATTCATTATAAATATTCATAACTTTTACTCTAATGCAGCTTCTCCAACTTGGCACTATGGACATTTTGGGCTGGATAATTCCTTCTTGTGGGGAGGCTGTCTTGCGCATCATAGGATGTTTAGCAGAACTCCTGCCCTCTACCCACTAGATGCCAGCAGCAGCCCATTCCCAGTTTTAACAACCAAAAATGTCTCCAGACATCGTCAAATGTCCCCTGAAGGGCAAAATCACCCTGGTTTGAGAACCACTGCCTTGATGGGAGAAAATTGGTAAAATGATTAGATGAAACATTTCATAGATTTAAATGTTCCTTTTAAGTAGTTTCATTCACTCACATAGGTTTATCCTAAAACTAATTACCTGTACTAATAATACAAAGACCCAGCACTATAATTTTGATACATTTTCCCAGATTGTTCTTCCGTACTCTGTTCGTCGGTTGGAACCTAGAAGGAAGAAAAAGGGTGTTGGAAACTGCTAGTTCGTCTGCCATTTAGCAAATCTTTTTCTGGATGCCTATGAAGTGCAAGACACTGTAGGGAATACAGAGGTACAGCACACACAGACTTTGTTTTAAAGGAGATTACAATCTCATGAAAAACTATTTCCAGTGCAGTTCTCGTCTTTTGCTTTTTCCTTTTAGTAAACACCTGGTTGGTATTTATGTTTCAACAACAGAGGGCACTACAAATAATGTTATATGCAGTCATAAAATGGAACTGTTAAAGGAACAGAAGGACATACAGCTCATTTCTCTTTAATAATTCACTTAAATCATTTAGGAACTTAACTGTTAATTGCCTAAAAACAAGATTCCCTGCTCTTCCTCAGCAGTCCATTCCCCCAAATTTCTTCTTTACAATGGGCAATAAGAATACTGAAATTGGTACAAAAACTTTAACTATAAATTACACATATAAATGAAATTAACTTATGATGAACTAAAATTATCTTACCCATACTGATTCATAATATTTGTTATTTTTAAATATGAGGTGAATAAATGAACAAATAAAAGTCTCAAACAGGAACTGGGTGCTCAAGGGCTTTAATTATATGACCTATAATCAAGAGTTGGCCTTAATCCTACTGCACTGGTATCCCCTAGGATTCCCTTTTCTTTAAAACTTATAAAATGCCTAAATATGTTTTCCTTCTGATTGAACTACAAAAAGGTATTTATCTTCCTACTACACTTTGTCAACCCTGCACCTCCAAATCCAAAGTCATTCCTTTTCCTCTGATGATGTCTATACCTTTATTCATGCTGTTCAGAGCATATTAAGGGTTAAATATATATTTAGCAACAAGCAAATGTTAAAATTATAGGATATCAAAAGGAACTAATAAAAATACTGTATTATAGAAATGAAGCTCTTGACATAAAAACCAGGAGAAAGTTTGATTTCAGGTGTGAGCAATTTGCACAATTCTAGTCAGCCCACTTGAACTATACAAATTTTAATTTATAGGATGATTTATTTATTGAAAAAAAAAGTACTCTCAAATTCTAGAAGCAACCACTTTTAAAATAGTGATTTATGTGCTGTGCACTCTTACATGCAATAAATAATCATCTTGAGATGAAGGTAAGGCAGAAGTTACATTTTAATTCTAATTAATGAATCTGAATACTTACTAGGAGAGAGTCCAGGCAAATCACTTAATTTCTCCAAGTCTTATCTGTAAAATGGATATAAATACCTGCCCTTTCTTACCTTATGTAGTTGTCTTGAGGTTCATATAAAAAAAATGTAGTTGTCAGGAGAAAAAATCCTACAAATGCTGTAGCAGAACTGCTGTCAAAATATTCATGTTAGAGTCAAATTCTTTCAGTTGAATCACTCAGCATCTTTGTTCATGGCTTACATACAGCTGGAGGTATTGTGTCCCCTGCTTTAGAAATGTGAATATCTTTGGTTGTTGGTTAAAAGGGTAAGAACTATACTGGAAACAATGCCTCTTTATGAGTAAAAATACTGAAATAAAAATGTATAAATCTTCAAAGAGGAAGCAACTACCTCAACGCAATAAAAGCATGACTTCTATCTGTCCTGCCAAGACAAAGGTAGGTAAACCTAATCTAATCCTAATTAGAATTTTTTGTTTTGAATCTTTATGATCTGCTTCTCTCATTTTGATTTCTTTATACTTCTATTCTCTGAGCTCTCAACGCTTTGGGCTTCTGGGACCCAATCTCTTGTACCTTCTCTTCAGTCCTTCCCACAGGCAAGACAGAAAGCTTCTGATTGTCAGAAACTTCTTAATTAACAGAATGTTAGCTGAAATAGATTTCAGAAAGTATTAACTGATCTACCGTTTAACTTTTATTAAGCTACTTGTTTGCAACTGCATAATAAAAGGTCTTGGTATTCCTTTAAAGGAATGTCATGCACCACAAATCAGATTTCTCTTTTTTCTTTTCTTTGTTTTGGTGCGGGGGGAGTGCAGGTGAAAGGAGGTGGTTATGATGGGGAATATGATGGATAGAAAACACCTTAAGTTCCCATAAAGATAAAACAAAACATACATCCTCTAGAGGATCTGTCATTTATATTTCTATTTCTAATCCCTAGAATAATTCAAATTCATAACCCACATTTGATGTTCAACTGATGTTTGTTGAATTAAATCACCTTGATTTGGATGTCTCAGACTAACAAGAAAGGGTCTGCCAGCATCCTCAGTCCCCTGAGATCTGTCCTTAACACCGGTCTCCCTGAAAGCACTCCTCAGACCCAGGCTTGGCCACTTCTACCAATCCAAACCCAACCTTCATTTCCCTGGCCTCCAAGACTCCAAAATGAAGTATGTTCTTGGATTAGGGGCCATACTTTAGTATATAATGTCTTCATGCTGATGTCCTGGAATGCATTAGTATCATTTCTATTATTTCTACCTCTGGCTCTGAGATTCCCATTTAAAAAATTATCTATCTATCTATCTACCTAGCATCACAATATACCTTATTTCTTAATGTTGGGCAACTGAGAAAGATGCAAAATCCATCTTGACCAAGAATTCCTTCCCACCAAGAGTCGGAAAACTTTCTGTCCATGTTTTTGGAGATTATCTTTTGACACTAACACTTGTATTTTTTAATTTAAAGGAGAAATTTAGAAGTTTAGAAATCAATAATTTTCTCACCAATTCAGTAAACCATTTTACCAATTAATCTTTTATTTTTTATTTCACACATCAGTATTTTATAGAAAAAAGAACCTCTTAATGTTAAACTAATTACAATGTTCTCTTCGGATTCTTTCCAATGTATAGATCTAAATTTTTACACAATCAGTAAATAATTTATGTTTTAGCACTTTCAAGTCTCATTTAAACATTTTCCCATATGGTTTTACATATATCAATACTATTTAATGGCTATATAACAGTCTATGATAGCAATAGCAATACATGAAAATTTACTTATCCAGTTCCCAATTACTGGGCTTTTTTTAAAACTCAAATGAATGCAATCACTAGAAATATCTTTATACAAATAGACTTTTTTTTCTTTTAAAATATTTTCCTGGGCATATGCTACTCAGAGTGAGTTAGAGCTATCAAAAGACAAATTGGTTATAGAGTTCTTATATTCTTCTAAATAGTTCTTCAAAAAAACTACATTAATATAATAATGCTACTGGTATGAGGATACATACAATTAAAATTTTTTTTGCTAATATAATTGCATGAACTAAGTCAAAGTTGCTCTAGTTTGCATTTTTAATATTAGTAAATCTGAATACCATTTTATTTCTATCTTCTTGTTTCAACTCAATTCTTTCATAAACTTGCCTAGTAAAGAGCACAAAGTCCTATGGATTTGCACTTACCTTTTAAAAAATATTGAGTACTTTATCCTTGTGTAATGCAAGTGGCTTATACCCCATTTCTTGTCTTCTTCCTATTTAGTATACATTTTTCATTTTTCTTAGTTGATCTCATCTACCTTGTCACTATTTTTCTTTGCCATAAAGTTTCCTTTGCAAAATTATTGGGATGAGAATTGTAGTCTTTTTATTTTTACCTTTATACTGAAGATCTTAATCTGGAACAAACTGTTATGTGTGAAGTGGATTTAATTTCTTTTTTTATACTTACATCCAGCTAATCTTTCCACAAGCAGTTATTATATATTTCTTTCCAATTGGTTTATTAGTCTTAAACTTTCTACTCAATACCATAGTGTACTTAGAAAAGATGCTTAACAGCATGTTTTAACGATCTGAAGTGCAAAACTCCCTTTTTTCCCAAGTTAAAAAGACATATCCTTGCTTATTTTCCTAAATTATTTATCACAATTCTGTCAAATTATATAAAGCATCCAGTTGGAACGTTAAGTGGAAATGTAGTATATCTACATACTAACTTCACCCTATTGCCAGTCCTTTGGACATAATTTCTTTTACATTAATTTAATCCTCATAATAATTCTGCAAAGCATTATTTCTATTTTATAGATGGTGAAATGGAAAGTAGGCATGATTTTCCCAAGATTACACAACTTGTAAGTAGTAAAGTGAGGACTCTAATTTTGGTTTTCAGATTTCCTATTTACTTCCTTTTCATTATACTAGGATGCAGTTCCTGTAACCTGCTTCTATATAAGCATCTTTCTTACCTCAATATAGTTGTATAACTTTCTTTAAATGGCTTGTATATGTTAATACCCAAACACTTTAAGTTGTAGTTTGTCACTGTTTGAATCTAGAAATAAGATTAAATTTATTTATTTATTGCAGTACGCGGGCCTCTCACTGTCGTGGCCTTTCCCACTGCGGTGCACAGGCTCCAGACGCGCAGGCCCAGCATCCATGGCTCACGGGCCCAGCCGCTCCGCGGCACGTGGGATCCTCCCAGACAGGGGCACGAACCCGCGTCCCCTACATCGGCAGGCGCACTCCTAACCACTGCTCCACCAGGGAAGCCCAAGAAATAAGAATAATTTTAAAGTTAAACACCCTGCAACTTCCTGAATTAGTCTTTTATTGTCAGCATGTTTATGATACTACAGGTTTCACCAGTTTAAAAGTCATGTCAATAGAAAATATTTGTGCTTTCTTTCCTTATCTTTCTCATTTATGAATGCTTATTAATGATTTATTACAATGACAAGCTTTTTCAACCATATATAAATAAAAGTAGTGCCAAGATTATTTAATTTTTGCTTGAGAAATGTTTCCTATGTTTTCCTAATAGGAATGATGTTAGTTCTTTTAGTAATTATCACAATGAGAAACCAAAAAAATCATTACCAGAGATAATTAAATAAAAAATGATGAATTTTATTAATATTTTTAAAGTTACCTGTAGTTAGTACTTTGCATTTTTACTATTTTGTTCTGTTGATATTGATTTAATGGTTATTCTGTTGAACACCAACCTTATAATCCTGAGTCACAGTAAATAATTATTTTTATGTTGTGTATCATTTGCTAATATTCTGCATTTGTTCAGAATGAGACCCTTTTCAAAATGCTTGACTCCTAGCATTGAGGCAATATTAACCTCAAACTGCAAATATTATATCATCTTTTGATACACAGATATTATTTATATTTTGAACATTTGAAAAAGTTCCCCAATAAGCCCATAAGGGTAAAATTCCAACTTGTCAGAAAATTATACTAGGTTATAATATCCTCTAATTTTCAAAATGCTTTTTATTGGTAATAACTTTTTTCATTTCCAATTTATTTGCATTCAAGTAGGAAACCAATATATTCATTTTCTTAGTTTTTAAAACCCTTATTTTATCTAATCTAACATTTTCCTGTTTCCATTATCTTTGGTTCTATCATTTTTTGCAGCTTCTCGTTGCCCTTCTCAAATTCTTATGAATAAAAATATTCATGATACAGAAATTAAAATTTTTCAATAGGTCTGGATTACCTTCACCTCCATTTCACTTAACATCTTAAATTCTTTTACATTTTAATAACTAATTTTTAGGTCTATTTCAGTTGTTTTGATAAGTTTAAGCCTTAGAATCCACCCAATAATAGATCTGCTAGATTCAAAACATATTAATACCAATTAATGACTTCTCTACTTCAGTAGGCTGAAAATTACTTAAATCTTTCTTGTTTCATTTTCCTCACATATAGAAGAACAACAAAAGACTATTCAAAGCATATTTTGGCCTAGTAACATTACTTTTTATAACACAATAATCAAAAGATACATTAAAAAGTATGATTTTGTTAAACCTTTAGACAAATTCTGCTTCAATGAGATCCATAGCTCTAAGCCATATTTATTTTTAATTAATCTTTATTTTCATATTTCTCTGACTCAATAAACCAAGAGATGTCTGCCTACTTTGATTAACTAGCAACGCTAGACTGGTTTTCATGAGCATCTTTTCCTTCTCCTACAGTACCTACACTCTTCTAACAGTTAACATCAGTTGAAAGATTTTGAAATCATGAAAGCCTGGATTCCAATGTTGGCTCTTCCACAAACCAGACTCAGAGAGAATTATTAAGTCTTTATTTTCTCTTTGAAAATGTATTCAATAATATCTGCCTCACAGGGTTGTTGAGAAACTATAATTAGAGAGCACAATAAGTGCCTAGCATATAGCAAATGCTCTGTTCCAGGACAAAAACTGTATTAAAAGGGCTTCCTATATCCTTTCCTATCCCTTCCTAAATCCTTCCTATAGGATTATCATTCTCTGTCTGAGGAATGGAAACAGTGACCTAAAGAGAAGGAAGTTTATTTCTTCTGACAGCTCCACAAGCTTCTGCTGCTAGAGTATAACCAGTTTTATGACTTCTGGTAGTTCTGGAAAAAAATGTTTTCTGTCCTCTAGATAACAGCTAAGAGGCAGGAGTTGATTACGAAGGCATTTACCTCATTATTTGTGGGGTGGGACACAACCAAAGGGACATGGCAACCCTCCTTTGATTCACTCCTATCAATTGTAGTGTTACTAATTAAAGTGGTGGAGTCAACAAGATGGTGTGCTTCACTTTCACTGAGAAACCTTGGGAAATCTATTTACAGATGGATTTTAAAAACCATCTGTAATCCCAGGTTAAAAATGCTTCACTCAGTTTCTCCTTAGCAATTTCAGAACAAGCATTCTGTAATATCTTTCCCTGGAGCAATTTATTTTTTCTTTAGCCTGAGTTACTTAGAAGTTCTTTTCTTTTAGGTGCCAGAGTAGTGCTCTTCAGAAATTTTCTGAAATATTAAACCAGAACTAATCTTTTCCCCTAGATTTTCTTTGGACTGAACCTCCCAAGAATGAGCTCTTCAACTACTAAATGAACTCTGACTCTTTTTGCAATGTATAAGACTGTGGTGGCATCACTGCCTCATTGGTTACAAGGCTCAAGTAGGAGAATTAAACTGCAAGATGTATTGTAGGCATCACCTTCACAAATAAAGGATCATACTTAATGTATTATCTTTATATTATAAAGAAAAGACCCACATAATTTCCTCTGTGTGTGTTTCACTATTCAGAGGTGGTAGCAACTGTACTAGCTACAAAAGTAATTAAAATATTCCTTAGATGTTATTGTTCTGTAGACAATAATAAAATCTGAAGATCAGCAGATACAATACCATCTTCCTTTAAGCACCATGGCTAATATGGAACCCTCACATATATACCCAGTACTAAAATAAAGCTAATCCTGTTTAAGATTCTGGCTCATGAAACCCATTCTGAAACAAAAAGAAGTCCAATAACTAATAAATCAATTATTGATAGGTTAACAAATACATCCAATAACTGAAAGTCACAAAGAGAATTATAGACAACATCTGCATGCCATTCATCAAATAACCATTTCTAATTACTCATATAGGAAACTGTCCTTTAAATGAGAATATTCTGATACTGGATGAAGGCCCAAAGTAGCATTTCCAGTTTGCTTTTTTTCTAATTTTGAAGGTGCTTCTCTGAGCTTTCTAGGTTTTTGCTTCCCTCAGAGGATTCTAGTTGGGCTATTATTATAGTATTGGCTCCAAGAGGCTCTGGTTGCTTATCATCACCATCAAAGAAAACGTCTTCTGGATTTGGAGGTGGGGGGCAGAATTCTTCACTTGGAAAGATCTCCTTGAAGAGTGTTTCAGCTTGCTTGACTGCGTGTTCATTTCCTAGTCCACAGTCAGGCCCAGTGCAGACATAAACATTGGAAGGTAAGCCATTATATGAGCTTCTGCTGACTCCTGAGGAATCTCTCATGTTAAAATAAAGAGCCCACAAGAGTCTTGGCTTTGCAAGTTCTTCCTTGTCTATTTCTGTTTCAGCATATGGGGTGAATAATTTCTTCACCACTGATTCTAAGTCTTCTCTTGCTGTTTTGGAAGATGAACAGGTCAGATGTACCAGACAGGTGTCTTTCATGCACGTCATGGTTGAAGAACACAATTCAGTGACTCGAACAGCACATGCTCCTGGTTCCACTGGAGGTACTATCAAAATGGAAATCTGCTGATCTGAATCTGTCTTTAGTATAGACTGATCCGTAATGAGCACTGCCCTGGATATCTGTTCGTACTGCACATTTGAGCATGTTTCCTCAGAAAGGTAACTATCCTCCACAATGAAATATTTAGCATTTATTCTTTGACCCAGGTGATCTATAATTGCTTTACATCTTCCAGATTCTTTGTCAACTACAAGGCATTGTACTTTATGGCGAAGACAATATATTCCACCAAAAACTGCACACATCCTGCAGAAACACTGGGGAATTTCTCCTTGGCCGTACAAGGGAAATAAAAAGGGAGTGTTGCCAAACTTTCCAAGACACTGAAGAAAGTTTTTTGTTGCTTTAAGGCCTTCTATTGTTGTGCAAGATGACTCTGACATCATTGCAATTGAGTGTAGTACAAAATGTTGGAGGCTGGGGGTTAATTTTTTGGTTTTTAAGTACTCTGAAAATGAGCATTGCGTGAAAGCTTGGTATTCATCAGGATGTTGTTCGTAGTCTAAACAAAATGTAAGAAATTTCATTAGCATCCTCTTTTCAACCATAGTGAGCTCTTTGCTATTAAAGACATCTGCTCTGGAGCAAGGCACCTGCTCTACTTTTCCTTCTCGAAATGCAAGAATCCTAGTGACATTTTTAAATTCTGCATAACGACTAACATTTGATTTGATTAAAAGATCAATTAACAGTCCTTGGGAATAAAGCAGCTTTGATACCAAATCAATATTAAACCTCCTGCCTTCTTCAACTATTTGAGAGTAAGTAATCCTGTTTCTCTTTGGTGGATCACTGTTGTCTTCCAATATAGGTTTGATTTCGTCTTTAGCACCATCTGAAACTCTGTGTTTATAAGTTTTATATCCACAATATTCTTCTTTCACCAAGGTTTCTGCTATATCAGTTACTTCTCCATTGTTTTCTGGAGTCCCTTTTGCAGGCACTTCATTGCTAGAAACATATAACGAGTGCATTTCTTCAGACAAGCATGCAGAATCCAGAGGTTTAATGAGGGTACTAGATGCTACCCAGGAAGGATTTTTCTGCAGATCATCAGTCTCTTCAATATTGCCATCCATATCCTGACTGGCATAACAAAAAACTTCTGTGTGTTGAATGGTTTCATCCTTCTTGCGAAGAGTGATGCCTTCTTCTGTTTCATGGATCATGTCTTGCCATGCAGCAGTACTTTCTTCCCCAATGTCACTGTTTTGCTGATATTCCTTTAACCAGGAGAGCAATCCTGAAAAGCTGAAACTAGCCCAGTTTCCTCCATAGTAACTTCTTGAATCAAGATGCAGAACCCTCTGACCACTTCTGGAACATGCAGCTGCAAGGATGGATTCAGGCAAACCTGTCCCTATTACAACCACATCAAACTCTGTTGGGAGCCTGTTGTCCATCCTGGGAGGTAAAGCGTCTGGTGACAACTTCTAATGAAGGAAATGTGTATGAACATAGGCTGAGGGCTCAGATAAGGTGTGAATATGCTGTAATAAAATCTCTCCTTGTGATATTCCAGATCATCCCAGACGTACTGAAGTTGCAGGTCCTAGGTGTTTAACTGCTACCCTTTTTTAGTATTTTTTTCTTATAGGTCAGTAGCATAAAAACATGATAAAGTACATCTAATCATATCTGAGAATACTAGAATGAGTGTGTCGTGTTCACTTCTGCATTTCATCTTAGCAGTGAATGTCAAAATGTATCACATGTGCATTTGTGACTGGAACTCTTCTCTGAAAGAAGAAAATTCAAGAAAGAATACAATTGTAAACAATATTAAGAGAAAAGTAATTTCATGCAACAGCAATTACAATCCAATGGAGCCCAACTTATTTTTAGGACATAAGCCTCTACTAAAGCAAGTCATTAAATGCTTTCTCACATCTTTTCTAATTTCCTGAAAATGAACAAAAGATACAGACTCCTCCAAATCATGTAATTCAACAATGAAGAATGGATAAAATAACATCCCACAAAAATAAAGAAGAATTAACATAATACACTTCTATAATTTTTGCTTTTAAATATCTGAATAAATGATATACAACTGTGAGATTAAATTGCAAGTAACATGTGGCTCCACTGTGTTTATGGAAACAGACTATATACAATGTGCACACTGTCATGATTATGCATACTTCTGTGTCAATACAGTCTGTGCATGCTTCTAGGACAGATGAATAGAAGATTTTTCCATGTCCCACCTACCACTTGAATCTTATGGGAGCAGCATGAGACTATTTCAACTGAATTAGCCATTCAGATTATTAAAAAAGGATTAATTCAATAATACAACTAGCATTTTAAAATATTTAGGTATATGAAAGAATTGGTCTACTGAAGGGAAAATATTTTTATAAGAAATCCTTATATGAATGTACATACGCACAGGTGTGTTTTTTAGGTATAAGTTAAAAAGGAAAAGTCCTGGGTCCATATGTTAAAATATCTTAACATAAAATAACACCTATTTCTAAAACCCAAGTCAACATAAGGTGACTTGCATTTTGCGAGACTCTAGCTCTGAGACCCTGAATCTCTGTCTTCCAAGATAAAGGGCTGTCCAAACACCCTCTGCCAAGATTAACATGTTTTTTGTTGTTCTTGTTTTTGAAGGGGTAGGAGGTGGTAGTGAAGAAAGTCTCTCCTGTCCAGCATCATCCTGATTATACTCCATGTGCAGAACACCTGTGTAGTGGTAGGTATGGCCAGAGGTGCAACAGCCAAAGGGTTGAAAGGCATACTCACCTGGAAGTCTTTAGGCTAAAGCATTACACACACATGCTAGGTGGCCTTTCTGTCATTCATCATTGCACAGTAAGAGTGAGTTTCTTGAGCTCTGATTTTTCCTACCACTATACTTACTGATCAGTGCATATTGGGTCCGCCTAGGCTAAGATGACTAATTATCCTAGACATCTGTAAAACAAGCTGTTCAACTGGAACTTAGATTAAATTGACTAATTCACTGAACTGACTGCTCAGTTTGAGATGGCAATCTTAATAGTCCTGTCTAGTCAAAGCCTCTGCCTCAAGAATATCAGGGATTCACTTGCTTTCAACATTCCCTCAGAAACAAGAAACTGAGCACAGAATGAAGTGGCTGCCAGGCCTACTCACATAAGTATGTGAGTATGTTTGAGTTACTTATTCTGCTTTCTTCCAGCAGGGTGTGCAGAGGAAGACAGAACCCATGAGGGTATGTGAAGAAGTGTAACCATAGTATGTACTTATTCTCAGTTTAGAAGGGGATACAGCTGAGGGCTGGGAGTAAGGGAGGGGATATAAGCTATAAGTGCTAAAACCAGGCACCTTCTAACCTATAGGTATCAAAGGAGTCCTCGTAATACAAAGCAGGACAGGACAACCTTAACACATTTAGCTCAACTACCCTGTAAAAAAGATGAGAAAACTGATGGCTGGAGAAATTAAGTGACTGGGAAAGTCCACACGATGGGTAGCCACAGGATCAAGAGTGGGACCCACTCTCACACCATCAGACCAGTGGTCTTTCCACTTGATGAAGCAGCCTCTCCAGAAGCCTCTGGAGCAAGCAGCCACTTTTGGTATTTTAAAATGTTCTGCCCCTTCAGTATACTCCATGGTTGGTTAGTTCTTCCTCAGGGATAACAATGAGGGAAGCATCCTCCCTCTTTTCATCTTTAACTCTTACCTAGAAGCACAGTCTTTTGAATTTACCCCAGGCAAAGAAATTCTTAATCTTTGCTAAGAATTTTTTCAGCTCCACCATAACCCACTATTGACTTGTCTCCCAGGGCTTAAACAAGACTCAGAACCTCTTGCCCCAGAGTTTCCACCTCTAACTTAGAAACAGGTTAAAGTCATTTTTGAAAGCACTAAAGAAATGCCCAGAGAAAGAGCAGTAGTCAGGCAAAATACTGTGTGGTGAACATTTCTAGCAGTCTTAGAAAATCCCTTCTGATTGGGGTGAGACCTAAGCAGGGATGATGAGGGAGGAAAAAGGATGGAAGAGACAAGGAGACACAGCAGGGTGGGGCCACAAGATAGAAGGGATGAGGAAGAAGGGGAATGCTGGTACTAATAAAAAAACTCAATATACCCCTGTTTTCAAATTCCCAGGCACCGAGTCAGGATAGAAGCTGAATTTCCCAGCACAGAAAAAACACTTTTTAAAGATAAGAACTTTAATGTCTGTGACCCAATTTCTGCTACTGATGACACTTTAGGGCTTGGCTTGAATTGCCCTCTTTAAAGCTTAGCCCTGCCTGAAACATTGCCTGTTAGGTATTTTAAATTAATACAAAGAGTGTAATCTATAGTGTGATCTATATCACCACCTTTACACACCTACAAACCCCTCCCAAGTTTCAAATCTTTGTATAAATGAAGTTCTCAGATAAGGGGTTATTGGGGAAGGGGTAGGTAGTATTAGAATATTATAATCATTGAGACAATCAAATAAATAAAATTATGATCTCTATTGCATTTTCTTGTTTCCCTCAAAATATAAAAGAAGAATCATAACAAATATAATATTTGGATTTGTCACCACATAGAAGGTTGGTGAATAAGAAAATACTTTTGATAACACTACAAAGATTTTATTCTCATAAACCTGCCAAGATAAAGGCAGTAATAAATTATCAATGGATTTCAGGATTCTTTTTTTTTAAAAGGAAATTTAAGACCTGAGAAATATATATTTCTATTTCAAATCTTTGTACAAATGAATTCTGGAGCACACACAAAAGAATACTTTCCTAATCTTAGAAAAATCACATCTTCAATGACACACTGGGTGGTTCATCCTTCAAAATGTCAAGTCTCAGTGAGACTTAAATCTTCCATATGGGTTAAGAGTATTGTATTCACAATCAAGTTCTACTTTAATGAAATCTACTGGCTGCACAGCTAATTATTTGTTCATCTGAGTTGGGATTCTCTGGGCCATCTGCAAACTCACCTTAGATTTTGGTGTGCTGGAAACTATAAGGGGTATAGTAAAATAGCTAATAGTAAAAATAGCTAATAGGGCACATGCCAATTTGCATTCTGAGGACCTGAATAAAACGATCTCACTTCCTAGGAAGCAGTCAAAGGTTTACAACTGCTAATGGGCAAATTTTTCAAAGAATTTACACATTACTACTACGTTAGGTTTCTACCTCTCACTTTAGGGAAGTAATATAGGAAATAGATCTTTCCTCATCACCCTCTCCAACTTTCACAAATCAAACACTTTCTTCCTTGAATCTCTTAACTCCACAGCCCCTCATTTCTTTCCTCAAAGTGTAAAAGCCATTGTCTCGTGCCCTGTCGAATTAAATTAGGAGATGAAAGCAGAGAAGCGAGATGAGCTGCACAGCGGCCAGAAAGGGGTATGGAGAAGGTGGGCACAGGGGAGATGGGGCTGCAGACAGGCTGGGGTTTGGGTTGGCGTGAGGCCTGGTGAGCACAGGGAAGGAGGGAGATCAGCGAGTGCTGGAGGAGAAGAGGTCGGCGGGGAAGATGCAGAGGTGGGGGGAAGCGGGTGAGATCAGGGGGAAGGCGAGGTCACAAGGGAGGAGGTGAGATCAGAAGAATAGAGGTAGGGGGAGGTGAAGTCAGGGGAGCACCGCCGCGAGGTTGGGGTCCAGGAGCGGGAGGGGGCGGGGCCGGGGGCAGGAGGCCGCAGGAGCGGGAGGTCTACCCCGGCCACTCACCCCACAGGCTGTTGCTGAAGCCGTCCCACACGCAGTTCGTGGCGCCCCCCACCACGCCGCCCCGCGGGCGGAACGCGAAAGCTAGCGCGGCCCGGAGGACGGAAGGTAGCAGGTTGCCGAGGCCGATGTGAAGCAGGAAGAGGCGGGCGGGGCTGCGGAGCCGCGGGAACTTGAGGTAGAGGACGAGCACCAGCAGGCTGTTGCCGACGCCCAGCAGTCCCACGGAGCCGAGCAGAAGCACCAGGAGCTCGTAGGCGCCCTGGCTGACAGGCTGCGTAAGCCTCGGCTGCCCAGGCCACAGCCCCTCGCCGCCCTCCCAGCCGGCTCCGCCGCCGCCGCAGTGCCTTGCCGCGTGCAAGCCGGGCGCCGGCGCGCTAGGTTATGGGTGGGGCGCAGAGCGCTCTGAGGTATCCGTCACCCACTCCGGCCAATGCGCGGGCAGCTAGATGCCGCTCGGGGCCCCTTCCCCGCCCCCGGCGCGCCTCGTAACCCCGCCCCTTCCCGCCATTGTAGTCCCGCCGCGACGCGCCTTGTAGCCCCGCCCCTTCTCGCAGGCAGCGGAGTCCCTGCTTTCCAGGTTCCTCTTCCCTCGCCCCCTTCCGGTACCCCGGCCCCACCCGCCCAGTCAGTGAGAGACGGGAGGCACATCAACCACCGTGATTCCTCACTCCGCAGCTTCCCCCACCCAGCTGGAAGCCCTCTTGGCGTTCACCACCCACCGACTCATTCAGGAACATTTATGGGCTCCTGGCCCACCACGTGCTCATGAGGGGTTTACACCGTCCTTGGCTTCTCCCTCCCCAGGAAGCTGTTACGACCCGCTGCCAAACGGAGTCGCACACTTAATGCAAACCCAGGCCACACCCCAGGCCTGACCATATTGTCCTTCATGTCCTCCCTGAAGTAGCAGTGGATACACCCTGTCGCTAAGGCCCTCACTGTGGCGACCCCCCAGGCTGCGCCCTCAAGCTCCAGACCATATCTAGCAGGTGCAGAGGTGGTGCTATACTTGAAGCAGCACATTTCCTCTGGCCTTTTACACAGTGAAAACAGAGGGCAAGTCAAGCACAGGTCCGTGAACTGATCAGTCTTTGCAGGGCTGCGCTGCTGCCTCTGCACAGGCCCCAAAAGGGCCCGAGGGGATGCAGTCCCTAGCCAGACCTGCAGCCTTTCCTGGGCACTGCTGGCTAGCACAGGGTCTGTGCAAGGGCAAAGTAATGGCCCTCCACGAAGGTGTGTGCCTCCTCCCATCTCCGTTCAAAAGATCGGTAGAGAATGACTAGCCTCAGTGAACCATTACAAGTTCCTTGGGGGGTAAAATCTGATCGTCAGGGTGCATTGAGCAATAGCTGAGGGGCAGTGTGCTCCGTCCTTAAAATCTTGATTTGTCACTAAGGCTTCCAGTCTGGATTTGTCTGTGAGACTGACTTACCCACTTCTTTAAAAAACTCATTTAATTTTGTGTTTTAGATTTATGCAACCATTTAACAAGTTCTGTTTGTTTAATGTCTATGGCATTTACTGACTAGTCCACAGTAAGGTCTCAATAAATATTAGTTGAATGAATGAAGGAGGACTCATATTCTTTCCTAAAGCATTCATTCATTCATTCATTGGTGCTGAGTCCCTGCTCTCACAAAGCTTACATCCTGGTGGTATTAGGAGAACAGATGATTATCAAATAAGTACATATGTAGTGTTGTGAAATGTGACATAAAGAAAAGTAAAGCAGAGAAAGGGTATTTCGGAGGGAGGGGAGAGGTTGTTATTTTGTACAGTGTGGTTACAGATAGCCTCACTGAGTACTGCAGGTACAGGGTAGATGTAATGGGGTGGGACTGTGCTTGGCATATTGGAGGAAAAACAAAGAAACCAATGTGGCTGGAGTGGAATGAGAATTATGAAATAAGGGCAGAGAAGTAGGTGAGCAGTGATTGGCCAGATAATGCAGGTTCTTGGCTATTTTAGTAAAAGGACTTTGGCTTTAGAGTAAAGTCCAGGGCAATGCCTAAGCAAGAGGAATAATATCAATGAAGGAGAAAAAAGGGAATAAGAGGCTTCTGGCAAATGTTTAAGAATTTTGATAGATTTATTTTTATAATACAATGAACTGTTAAGGTTATTTATTATACTCGACAGAAACGGGTAATGATACTACAAATATTATTCACTTTGTCAGTAATGATATATGTTTCTATTCATTTTCAGAATTATGTAATCGTAGGATAATGCCAAAAATACTACAACTTAAAAAGCAAGTGCAGTACTGGCATAAGGACAGACTATGTAATGAATAGAGATTTCAACAAGGATGCCAAGACTACTCAGTGGGGAAAGGACATTTCAATAAATGGTGCTGGGAAAACTGGATATCCACATGCAAAAAATGAAGTTAGAACCTTACCTTATACCAGATACATAAATTGACTCAAAGAGCTAAACTTAAACGCTATAACTATAGAATTCTTAGAAGAAACAAAACATCTTCATGACATTAGGTTCAGCAATGATTTCTTGGATATGACACCAAAGGCATAGGCAGCAAAAGAAAAAATAAATTGTACTTTTGTTCATCAAAATGAAAAACGTTTGTACACTATCAAGAGAGTAAAAAGACAACACACAAAATAGGAGAAAATATTTTCAAATAATATATCTGATAAGGGATTAATATCCAGAACACATAACTCATACAACACAACAACAAAAAGCCAAACATCCCCAATTCAAAAATCGTCAAAGGACTTGAATAGATATTTCTACAAAGATACACATACAAACGGCTGATAAGCACTTGAACAGATGATCTTTAGTTATTAGGGAAATGCAAATCAAAACCACACACCCACTAGGATGACTATTATCAAAAAATAAAAACAACAACAACAAAGAAACTAAAAAGTGTTGACAAGGATGTGGAGAAGTTAGAACACTGCTGTGCCGCTGGTGAGAATGTAAAATGGTGCAGCCACTGTGGAAACAGCTCGGTGTTCCTCAAAATGTTAAACACAGATTTTTTCATATGATCCAGCAATTCTGCTCCTAGACGTATAGCCAAAAGAATTGAAAACAGGGACAGAAACATGTATTTGTACACCAGTGTTCATAGCAGTAGTATTCACAATAACCAAAAGGTGGAACTAGACCAAATGTCCATCAACAGATAAATGGATAAACAAAATGTGTTATGTACATACAATGGAATATTATTCAGTCATAGAAATAAATGAAATTCTAATACATGCTACATCATAGATGAACCTTGAAAACATTATGCTAAGTGAAATAAGCTAGACACAAAATGACAAATATTACAGATTCCTCTTATACGGGGTACCTAGAATAGGCAAATTCAGTGACAGAGAGTAGAATAGTAGTCACCAGAGGCTGAGGGGAGGGAGGAATGGGGAGTTAGTGGTTAATGGGTACAGACCTTCAGTTTGGGATGATGCAAAACTTCTGGAAAGGGATAGTGGTGATGGTTGCACAAAATCGTGAATTACTTAATGCCACTGAACTGTGCACTTAAAATGGTTGAAATGGTAAATTTTATGTGATGTGTATTTTAGTACAATAAAAAGCTTATGCCAATTATGCCTGCATCTCACTCTCTCAAAGTAGGAGAAGTACAGTGTCTGCAAATGTAACCGATTTACTGAGTGAGCTGGACTCAGTATAGTGCAAGCAAAAAGTAACTTTACTGTCTCTGGCAGTACTCATTTCAGATATATTCTTTCCACTTATTCTTCACTGCCCTTCGTTGACATTTTATCAGTTCTCAAAGCCTTTCTGCTCACTTTCAAGTAATATAAAGTCCAGAACATTGTAATAATGAAATGTTAAAACTCTTGGAAAACTCATCTGTCAACCCTCCAAAACAGAGCCTGCTGTAGCCTGGAGAACTTCTGGGGATGGGGGTTGAGGAAACAACAAACTTAGCTTCTCCTGTTTCCTTGACCACTACCTTTAGATGCTGCTCTGGGCCCCCCTCTGAGATTTTGAGGAAAAATCTTCCTTGATTGATAAAGTTGTCATCTGATGTTGGTGCCCTCTGATTATAGCAGATTTTTAATGCTGTGTTTTTCTCTCCTGGGGTGATTTGTGGGATCTCTAGAGGACTGAGGTCACTGGAGATATTTCTCCCACAATTCCCTCAACAGGGACAATGCCTCTGTCAGTTGGCTCCTTGGGTCTACCTCTCAGATCCTGGTTAGGGGCCCTTAGACCCTACAGGCAGTGCTAAGATGACACAGCTTGGCTCTTCTACTCAGAGTCTTGCATCCGGCCCTCTAGAAATATGTATGCATCCTTGCCCTACCAAAACCTGGATGTGGCCTGCTGTTGGAGAACTGGCCACAGACTGTCCCCTTCAGTGCCAGTTGGGTAGAAAGAAGTGGATAAAAGTTATGGCCACTTAACTACTCTAAAATTTTTCTCTAAAGTGCTCACCAAGGGTCTCCTCAACCTCTTAATGAACCTGCCTCCTCTTAAGTATTTTGAAGGTGAGAATAGACTCATCTGTGAAGAATCGGTTTCTCAGTGCCTCCACTTCTCAGCCCATCCTCCTACATGGGCTGTATAGCACTTTTTCTAGAATGGGGGGATTCCTCAAGTGGAGCCTCTGGCAAGACAGAAAGAAGGCCATTTTAATACCTTTCCACTCTGGAGCATTAAATCATCACAACCCTCATATTCCAAAAAAAATCTTTTACAAAGTATGAGGGTGTGAATGGAGACAGTTTTTATCTGCCACTCTTGCTCAGATTCACTGATAACACTTAGCCTTCTGTGTCATGCACATGTCAGCTAAGAGGACTCTTCGACCCTTACTCAACTGAGTAATCTCCTTCCAAGGGCTGGAACTAATCCTTCCCTGACATGTCTGAACTGTGATTCCTAGTGAGAAGCAGAAAAAGCCTTGAAGAAAATCTGGCCAAATATATCTGAACAATTTCTGGCCTTAGGAAACATAAGTTAGTGAATGATATTGAACTTTTTCAAAAAAGAAAATCTGGCATATCTTCAAGTTCTGAATGTCAATTCTCTTTGTGCATACAACTTCTCAGATGTGTGAGATGTAGGGATCAGTTTAATGAAAATTGGGTACCTGTCCACATTCCCCTCCCCCCAAATACATACATTTGTTTTAAAATGGAATCTTGGGACTTCCCTGGTGGTCCAGTGGCTAAGACTCTGTGATCCTGATGCAGGGGGTCCGAGTTCGATCCCTGGTCAGGGAACTCGATCCCACATGCCACAACTAAGAGTTTGTGTGCTGCAACTAAAGATCCTGCCTACTGCAACTAAGACCCGATGAAGCCAAATAAATAATTAATTAGTATTTTCTAAAAAATGGAATCTCATTTATAATCTTGCTCTATAAAGCAGAGTTTGGGTGACAAAGGAGTTATAGAAGAATAATCATTCAATTTCTTAAAGGAACTGGTTAGTGAAGTTATGATTAATGTATATCTATCTCTAGCTATATCTCTATCTATATATATCTGTATCTATATATACATATATTCTCCACAGCAGTACCCATTATAGTGAAATTTTGGTACAATGGGGACAAAGAGAGCATTTATAGGTTTCCTGAGGTGGGGGGGTCGGGAATAAAATAAGTTACGTACAAAGGATCAGAGATCAGAATAGCTTATAATCAGCAACAAAATCTGATCAAAATAGACTTCCTCTAATAGCAACACCAGAAACAAAAAGACAGTGGAATGTTATCTTCAAAACACTGAAATAAAGCAATTTCCAGCCTGGAATTCTATACTTACCCAAATATCATTCAATGCAAAAGAAGATTAAGAATATTTTCAGATGGGTAAGGTATCAAACATTTATCTTCCAGGCAACTATTTCTGGATGCAAGCCACCAAAATGAGGGAATAAACCCTGGAAAAGTAAGATATAGGATAAAAGAGAAAAGATAAGGGAATTTCCAAAGTGATGGCAAAGGGAAATAACAGTATGACAGCTATGCCCTGATATATATGACATCGGTTTTGGCTGTAACTCAAGAGACAGACATGCAGAGGAGAGTTATCAAGGTATCTTCTGCTCTTGTATTATTTTTTTATCTTGTAAATACCTGGGTGAACATGGCCCAGATTCTTAGCAGTACCTGGCTGGCCAGCATCATGCAATGTTGAAGCTCCTGCCTGCCCTGCCACACGCACCAGTCAAGAATTCTCATTTCACTCCAGAGGGGTCCTTCGCTTACTTATGTTGATAACTAGAGTTGACTAGGGTGAACTCAGAAGCAGAAAAAGCAGAACAACCTATAGCTTCTGGCAGAATTTCTACCAGATATCTGGTGCCTGGGCCACATCACAGACCAGCTGAGGACCTAACTATAGGCCTTATGTCATGGCCTTGGTCACTGACTTCCACACACAAGATCTTATATGACTCATAGAAGCTGAAGCCAAATAGCTCAGGGAAATCATTCCAACTATTTTTTTTTAAACTAGAGTCTTTCACTAAGAGTGGCAATATTATTTCTTTCCTTACACAGCTAGATGTGTGCTTGCTTCTGAATTTTTATATCAATCACCTTCACAATCATTTATATGTAAAAAAGCAATTAATAAAATAATTAAATATTTGGTTGAGAAAAATAGATGGAAAAGAAAAAATATATACTTATGAAGGATATTAGAAACATGGAGACAGATTTATGAAAGAATACATTAATATTTAAATAATGTGCATGATTCTATTGAAACTGCATACAATTATCAAAGTATGTGGCCTGAGCCTAGAAGGAAATATTCTAAAATCAACAATTTTGTAAGAGGGGTGGGAACATGAGTGATATCTTTTAAGTTCTTTAAACTGATGGCTATATCATTTTTGCAATTGAGAAAATACAGGTACCACTGCATCCTGTAGCTCTAAAAATGGCCACAATAATTGTGAATTGCTCCAGCTTATACTTTTAAGATGTTCCCAAAAGCCACTGCCATAATATGCATTTATACTTGCTGTTTCCACAGTCCCTCCTCCCACCCTCTCTTTGATCCACCATTCCACTGAGATGGTGTTTCTCAAGGTCACCATAATGCACATTCCAATGGTTAATCATCAGTCCTCACCTTATATACCCTATCATCAGTATTCGGCACAGTTTGCCACTCCTTTGTATTTTAACGCTTATCTGTAAATACTTCAGTATGTAGCTCTTGTCAATGAAACGTAATCAATAGTCAATCTATGAAAGAAATGGAAAATTTCAATTTTAGCCAAATTTGAGAATTATAACCCAGGAACAGCATCTGAGAAAGCTCCAAGAACTTTTCCGCCTGTTAGAATCAAGGCACAGTTCTTGTGAAGTTTTTTGAGACAGAGGGTTGTACATTAAATGACATATTATTGACAGTTTACACAGTTCAGATCTAAGCGTCACTGTGGCCCCTTACAAGATGAAAAAGGAGTATTATCTTTTAAGGGGCTGTTTTTTTTGGTGCTAGGAGAATGTTGCTCTTTCAGGTATTTCTACTGATGGGGAAGGTTTGGTCAATGCATAATGCAGATACACAATGCACAGTAGAGGACAGAGAGGAGGCCAAAGGGCAGAGAAATATTTTATGTTTAAATTTTTCTTGTCTTGCCATAAAATATGAATTTTATTTCACACTCTAAAATATATCACATAACAATAATATAATATAATATATATTCATTACATCTAAAATAATGAACAATAACTTCTCAGTATCATCAAATATCTTAGTCAGTGTTCCAATTTCCAATTATCTCAGACATGTTGGAATTATTTTTCAGTTTGATTGTTGAGTCAGGATCTAAATACAGTCCACATACTATGACTAGTTGGTGTGTCTTTAAAGTTCCTTTTAACCTGCAGGTTCTCCTTCCTTCTTTTTTCTTCCCATGCAATTTCTTTATTGAGTAAACTGATAGTCTTTCCAATGTCTCCTTCCTTTTCAAAACACTTTCTTCTCTTGGTTTCTGAAATACTCCTTTCTCTTGGCTCTTCTACCTCACTGGCCACTCCTACTTAGTCTCTGTCAGTGGTTCTTTCTGATCACTCTGACCTCTGAACACTGGCATGCTCAGGGTTTGGTCCTCAGTTATTTTGCTTCTTCAAGGAGATCTCATCCAGTCCAGTGGCTCTGAATACCACCTAAATGTTGATGATTCTCAAGCTCTCCCCTGAACCCTGGACTTTTATATCTGAGTATTCAATCTCCACAATTGTTTATCTAATAGACATCTCAAACTTAACACATCCCAAATTGAACTCTTAATTCTTCCCCCAAAATCTGCTCCTCCCACTGACTTGCTCCCCAAAAATGAGTAACTACTCTATCCTTCCAGAATCCCTGGAGTTATTCTTGATCCTTCTCTTGCTATCACACTCTCATCTAATCTATCAGCAAATTCTGTCATATTTACCCTCATACAATCTGACATCTTAGCCCTACCTTCATCACTAATATCCTAATCTAAACCACTATTAACTCTTACTTGGATTATTGAAATTGCCACCTAATTTGTTTCCCTGCTTCTATTCTTTCTCTCCTTCAGTTTACCTCCACAAAGCAGCTAAAACAATCCTTTTCAATTGTGAATCAGATCATATCAGTATTCTACTCAATAGTAGATTAGGGATTACTGTATAGACTGTCCTTACAAATCTGCTCCCTGCCCCCCGACTCTCTGACCTTATCTCCCCACTTCTCTTCCCCATCTCACATCACCCCTGTCACATGATCTCTTTGCTGTTTTTCAGATACGTGAAGCACACTTTGATCTCAGGACTTTATGCCTTCTGTTCTTGGAACACCCTTCTACCATTTACCCACATGGCTTGCTACCTTACGTCCCTCTGGTCTGTGCCCAGATGTCTTTCTATTAATGAGGCCTTCTCTGCGCTCCCTAACCCTTGTCCTTTGACTTATCCCCACCAGTTTCCTTACTTGGTCTTTACCCATTTTTCTTCCCTCTTAGGCAGTGTATACACACACACACACACACACACACAATTTGTGGGGAAAGAAATCCCAATCTCCTCCTTATGAAGGAAGGATGATGTTACAGATATATTATGATGCAATGAGGACCATATGCATGACACTGGTAACATTATGAGGTCAGGATTTTTACTGAAATGTTTGCCTGTATGAAATGCATTAGACCAAAGTCAGTGTTTCTCCCTGCTAACATCCTAGTGGCAGCAACTCTTATTCCTACCCACAGTATGGGATTTTAAGATCAAAGGAATGAGACCTAGGGCAAAAATTGAGGTAACAGGGAGACATTGTAACAACTGGAAAGTTTTCTAAGTTGGCAATTTACATTGTTATTTCTGGACAGAAATAAAAGATTCCCTATGTCCCTATGGATATCAGGGAAGAAAAACATTTTAACCTTGCACTTCAGGTTAGCAATTTCAGGACAGCCTTGGGAGGGTTTGAAAAATTGGTTGAACGTATAGCAGCCCAGAAAAGAGATGAAAGAGCTGGCTTTTTTATCCAGAAAGAAGGTAAGATCAGT
This sequence comes from Pseudorca crassidens, assembly GCF_039906515.1. NCBI lineage: Eukaryota > Metazoa > Chordata > Mammalia > Artiodactyla > Delphinidae > Pseudorca > Pseudorca crassidens. Next base: position 156,188,126 of record NC_090297.1, read on the forward strand.
GATCACAGGGCAGTCCAGTTGGGTCCGTTGATTAGACCTGGGAAAAGTTTTAAGCCATCATGGAGAAGCAACATAGCTTAATAGCAAAGACATTGAATGGGGGGCCTCAAGTCCTCGTTCTGAATCTGTCCTTGAATAGCTAAGTGGACTTAAGGAAGCTCTTTTCATTTTTCTGAATGTTAGTTGACTCAAGTATAAAATTAGGGGGTTGGATTAAATGACATTTAAGCGTTCTTCTGTGGGATCTACCATTTGATGGCTCACTGATTGCCCTGGGACTCTCAGTAGTGCATAGTGACCATTAGCAAGCCACATGAGCCACCTGCCATCTCTTTACTTAACGATATCAAAGATCATAAAGACTTTTATAAGTAAGGCAAAGTTTTCTACCTTACCATGATTCACTCTCTGGGTCTCTCCCCGCGTCTTTAAGCTAGAATAATTTCAAGCATGAGAAGGTAAGGGAAACAATGAACAATTGTCTGCCAGGATCATTAGCAGCAGATACCAACACAGAACTGAAAGTACAGCTCCATGGTCAAGGTTGAAGGGGAGTGGTGTAGTGTGTAGCTTCAGAGCATTGAGGACAGCAGTGAATAGCAAGGCTTAACAGCAGAATAAAAGGCTAACAGAACAAATCCTGCTGTTGTGAGGAAAGAAGCAGGGCCCACATAACTGCTAAAGGGTCAGCATGGCCAGCCTTTTAATATGCCAGGTTGTATAGTCATGAATAAGTGAAACTGTTGACTTTGGGTGTTCAAACCCAAAATGGTATTATTTGAATAGCATTTAAGAATTTACAAGTCACTTTAATAAATATAATTTAATTACTTCTCATAACAATTCTAATAGACAACTACTACCATTATTGCTATATCCCCATTTTATTTGTTAAAAAATGAGAGGTACGGTTAAATCATCTCTCAAGTCATTCAATTCCTAAGTGTTACAGCTGATTCAGACCTTTCAGATATGCTTTTGTTAGATGACAGAGAATTTGGCTGGGCTTTCTAAACTACTCAATAAGCTTTCATTTTTCCCTAGTCAGTTTGTTTTAACTCTCTGTATAACTGATTTTCCAAACCCTTGCCACTTTTTCTGAATCCTCTACAGGAACTCACCTCCATTCAGTCAAGCTTCCAACATCATAAGTGAAAGCAAAGCCAAAAGGCAAGAATTCTCTCAAATTCCCTTTCTTCCACTTCCAAATTACCTGAAGCAGCACCTGTCCTTTCTTCCACTTTCTTCCAGCCCTCTTCCCCTCCAGAGCTATCACCTTGCTGCAACAACTGCAAAACCTCCTTTTCCACTGGCTTTGTCTTCTAAAACTAAAATTCTAAAACTAAAATTAAAACTAAAATTATAACCATGGTCCTGACCTTGACTTTCTTTTCCTTTTAAGCTGTATGTCTTTCCTTTGCTTCTCCACTAAATTTCCCCATAGTGTCACCACTTTGTTTTCAATCAACTCAAGTCTGGCTTCCCTCATCACTTTGCTGAAAAAATGCTTTTTACCTAGGTATTCACCTGCCAAATTCAATAACTTGTTTATATTTTCCAGCTTACTTGGCCATTTTACTACATTAACAGTTAGCTGCCACTGTTTCTAGAAATGTTCTCCTTCAGTGTCTCTCATCACACCACTCTCTTCTTACTTTTTCCTCTTGTAATTCTTTCTTTGCCTCTTTTTTTCTTGAGCTTTGCCTGTGTTGTCTCTCAGTCTTCTAGCAGAGACATCATCTACCTAGTCTCCTAAGTCAGGTGTCTTGGTATAAATTTTGACTATTTTTTGGTATTTCACTCTTGGGTTATTATAGCAGCCTCTTGATATAATGGTCTTCTTGCCAAGAGTTATTCCTTTCTGTATACTTCTGCAGGGAGATTTTCCTTTAAAAATCTGTTTTGAATTGCCACATTCCTGGCTTATTAGCTCACCCTTAAATTCCATATACATTAACTTGGCATCCAGGTCTATTCACAGTCATCCCTTAACCTACCTTTCCAGCTTCAGCTCCTGGAAGTTCCCTTCATGCACCTCTGCCCTAACATGAATCTCTCAGCATTTCCAAGCATGGCAAACTCTTAACGACTCTGATTTTGCACGTGTCATCCCTGCAATGTGTAGTGCATTTCCTCCCATTTTTGTGCCTATAAGCTCTTGCTCATTTTTCAAGACCCAAATCAAATATCACTTCTTCATAAAAACTTCCAAACTTTCCCTAAGCAAAGCCATCCTTAGAACTTTTGACACATTTTATTGACATCACAAGGAATATATCTACTAATCTTAAGCTGCAGAAATTTATATACATGTGAGTATTAAATACCTGCCCATTCTTTCCTGCATTGAACTGTGAGTGTTTTGAAGGTTTTGTAACCCCAGGGTTAGCCCAGGGTCTGAAGCCAGGAAGTATGCCTTAAAGGTGTGCTAAATTAACAAGTTAACCTTGCTTACATTTACAAGCTTGCAATTACAAAGCCACACTGAAAATTTCCTTCTTCTGTAGTATATATGTTTGTATACACACACACACATACATATATATATATTTAGAGAGAGAGAACATATATATATATAATAGACATATAGATATATGTTTTATAATATTTTATATTATAATTATACTATAATGTACTATAGTATAGTTTATATGTATATGTATATATATTAGATTTGATCAAAACTAAGTACTGCTAGATAAATTACCTTTATGACAGGGACTAAACTGAAAGGCTGAGAAGGGAGAAATGTAATCTGAACTTTGATCAGACTGCTAATACTGGCATACATTCATATTCCCTTATAAATACAGGACAATAATGTCTACCTCTCACCATAGGCAGGAAGCTAAGAACTAGAGAGAACATTTCTAATAGAATAGTTGTTTACCTCAAAACTGATACCAAGTACGTTGCAGGATTTCATCTGTACAATATTGTTCTTAAATCTTCTTGTCAATTACCCAATAGGATTAAAATCATCCCAGGAAAGGAAAGTCTTATCATCCTCATCCAGTGGCATTTAGAACGAGACACCTATCTTGTACTAGTTGGTATGAATTTAAAACAGCTAAGCTATTTGGACCTCTCATATGAATATCAAACTTAATATGACCAAGATTGAATGGTTTGTTTTCCCCAAGAATTATGGTCCCACTAGAATGTAAACTACAGAGGAAGGGGTCTTGTCTATCTAGTTTTCCATTCTAAGACCACTGTCTAGCTCAGTTCTGACACATAACAGTTCCTTAATGCATATTTGTGTCTAACTCCTTCTGGTCCTGAGACTCAATAGCTATACCCCAGTGAATCACAAAATTTTTCAAAATCAATATTCAGTCAATGGTGTGGTTTGTGTGCATGTCTGTTTACAGTGTCAAAGAATCAATCAACAATTGTTCTTTGTAGTGATTTTAATTTTGCCCATATAATAGATGGGAAAGTGGAAAGTCAGAGATATTAAGTTACTAGTGTGGCTCACAAAAAATCAATAATTGACAAAGCTAGAGTCCAGATTTTTTTTACTCTGTCTAGCGTATGGCAGCATGGCAGCTAGTGATAAAAAGTCAGGCAAAGTCGGATATTATCCAAAGCTTTAGGAAATTTGACATTAATAAAAATTATTTCAAGGGGAGAGATTTTAGAAGAGATAGATAGTGCAAAAGAGATTGGAGCCTTTCAAAGATTACAGTACAACTGCAAATGGTAAAGAGAAAGATGGAAGGTACCCAAACAATGACGGTAGATACGAAGAACTTTATTGAATGGGCTCTGCATTGAAAGGATCTAGATGAAGTGTGGAAAATGATGAATTACAAGGGTGTAGGGTCAGGAGAATCCTAGGAACCAAGGAACCTGCAGGTATGTTCTTACCATACCACTTCCAGTAACAATACCTTTGCTGAGACCTAAGAGGGAGTAAGGGGCAAGTGAAGGCTCAGGGTCTTTGGGAGTCCTGTTGAAAACTGGTATGGAGACCTGTCTTTCATGGGTTGAATGAATTCACCTATCTTTCCCTTAATATGTATCAGAACTCTATTATGATCTGAAGTCTCTCATCATTTACTCCTGCTCCCATTCTTCCTTTTTCATAGGAGTTTCCCCCCAATAAATCTCTTGCAATTCTGCATCTGTCTTGGGGTCTGCTTCTTAGAAAATCCAAAATGAAACACCCTTACTTTACATCATATGTAAAAATATGCTGAGATGAATTAAAGACATCATGTAAAAAATAAAATAATAAAATTTTGGCAAGAAAAAAAAACAAAAAAAAAAATTGCTCTTTGCTCACTTCTATCTTCCACTCAAGATTAGCTCTAGCAAACACTCCTGTTAGTAAAACCTTTTCCCAATAGGAAAGAAGTAATTCACTTTCTTATCTTTGTATTCCTGAACAAAATGCCTAAAATAATTGAGACAAAATCTATGGAGGAGATACTAAACACCAAAGTAAAATATTTTCTTCTAAGTAATATTCTAGCCAAGAGCCTAGTTATGTTCCCATGAAAAGATCTTTAAACTTTAGAAGAATATGGTTTTTATAGGTTGAAATAATGAAATAGATTAGAAAATGGGAAAAAAGCAGCTGAAAAATGCAATATATTTCTTTGAATTTTATGACAATGTTCTTGTATTTTGTTACAATGCAGATGCAATTGATTATGACAAGTTTTATGCAACCGTACAGGAACTCTTTGGTCCAGAAGTGAAGAATCAAGATGTGAAATGCTTTTACAGGAAACTCTGCAACAACCCTGATGCGTCTATAGACTGGTGTGAGGTAGTCATTTTTCATGTTTGTAATATGAAATCCAGGTATTATTTTTCTTTTTTCAGCAAAAATAATTAAAGTGTTGCTCCCATAGGGGTTAAACCCACAGTGTGTGTGTGGCACATTTAAATGCCTATACCCATAAAGGTATGGCACTGCCCATAATTAAAAGAGAGTAAGGCAGACAGATGTTTGACCTTCATTACATTCTAAATGAGGTATTCTTTTTCAGTAGTGGCAGTTTATACAAATTTCAGTGTATCCATATTTTTAAGGGAAGAAAAAGGCTGAGGTTGACCAACTAATATTTCCTTAGTCATTTTCTGATTGGTACAGCATTGACTCCTTAGATATCACTCTGGTGTTGTTGGAAGAACATATAGAAGCACGTTTGGTTGCAAAGTAATCTATGAACTATGGAAAAGGGGAGTGAAAGCCTCCAGTCCTCATTTAAACTCACAGAAGACTACATTCTATAGATTTGTTTCTAAATCTAAAGGATTTGAGGTAACTTACAATTGAAAAAATTGCACACTGCATACAGAGTAATCAAAATGATTTTTAAATTATCTGGCTCTCTCTGAAAAATCAGTAGATATAGTAGGCAAAAGAAAAAGCAAGGATTTATTGGATTTGACTATCACATTTAAGGAGCTGGTAAATATGTATAAATAGAACTTTGAATCCAAGATATAGAAAAGATACATCTCAACTATATACAGGACCATCACAAAATTGACCATGGGGAAAGCTAAAAGTAACATGTCAATAAATTCCAATATAATAAAATTATAAACCAATAATAAATGATAGCTCAAATCATCAAAACCAAGCAGACACACAAATTCATCAATTAATTTTGGGAAGAAAATTGCAAACAAAAAATGTTTCTATTAAGCCTTTAAAGAACATGTAATTCCCACATTGAAACTGAGAAAGACCCTGTGGGACCTTCCCGGTGACAGAATCCTCTGTGTCCCTGCTAATTGTTGATTGGGAAAAGCAGCTGTAGAAATACACCATGACCTCCTAGGCCCTCCATGTAGAACAAAGAATAGGCCTTAGCAGTTAATGTTTGGGGAAGCAAAGAATGCAGAAACAAAGATAGGAGATTCAGGCAGGAGAGTAGCCATAACTTAAGCAGTTATGGCTGTAACTTAAACAGTTAAACATAATAACTCAGTCACAAAGACTCCTAGTTCTGTTTCAAAGGTAAAGATAAGTCTGAAGCACATTCCTAAATTGTTCTGAAGATACTAAACCCCCCACCAGGTCAATTGTAAGTTAACCAGAAGTTACTTGCATCATTATGCCTCTAGCATGCAGCCCCCAGACTGGTTAGAACCAGAAAACTGAAAATTGAGATTCCAAGACATCAGCTAATCAGGGAATTGAGCACAAGCTGATCACACACCATGATTCTCTGCATCTGACTTATTTCACTTAGCATATTATCCTCAAGGTCCAGCCATGCTGTTGTAAACAGCAGGATTTCCTTTTATCTAAATTTAGCAACTTCAAGAAAGCATTTGACAAAATTCAACATCCATTCATGATAGAAATTCTTACCAAAGTGGGTATAGAGGAAACATATCTCAACATAATAAAAGCCATTTATGACAAACCCATAGCCAATATAATACTCAATGATGGAAAGCTGAAACCTTCCCACTAAAATCTGGAACAAGACAAGAATGCCCACTCTCACCACTTCCATTCAACATAGTATTGGAAGTCCTTGCCACAGCAATCATACAAGAAAAAGAAATGGAATGTATCCAAATTGGAAGAGAGGAGGTAAAAATTGTTACTATATGCAGATGACATGATACTATATAAAGAAAATCCTAAGGACTCCACACAAAAACTACTAGATCTAATAAATGAATTCAACAAAGAAGCAGGATACAAGATTAACATTCAGAAATTGGTTGCATCTCTTTACACTAACAATGAAAGATCAGAAAGGGAATGTGAAAAAATAATACCTTTTAAAATTGCACCAAAAAATAAATTAATTAATTAAATACCTGGGAATAAACCTGATCAAGGAGGTGAAAGACTTGGTGAAAGTCTTTCAGGTGAAAGACACTGAGAACTATAAAACATTAATAAAGGAAATTAAAGATGATTCAAAGTAGAAAGATATCCCATGTCCTTGGATTGGAAGAATTAATATTGTTAAAATGGCAATACTACCCAAAGCAATCTACAGATTTAATGCAATCCCTATCAAATTACCATGACATTTTTCACAGAACTAGAGCAAATAATATTAAACCTTATATGGAACCACAAAGGACCCAGAATTGCCAAAGCAGTCCTGAGGGGGGGAAAAAAATTGTGGGAGGCATAACTCTCCCAGACTTCAGACAATACTACAAAGCTACAGTAATCAAAACAGTGTGGTGTTGGCACAAAAACAGACATACAGGTCAATGAAACAGAATGGAGAGCCCAGAAATAAACCCACACACCCATGGTCAGTTAATCTTTGACAAAGGAGGCAAGAATGTACAATATGAAAAAGACAGTCTCTTCAGCGAGTGGTGCTTGAAAGTTGGACACCTGCATATAAATCAACAAAGTTAGAACACACCCTTATACCATGCACAAAAATAAACTATGGCTTAAAGACTTAAACATAAGACATGAAATCATAAAACTCCTAGAAGAGAGGATAGGCAATATATTCTCTGACATAAATTGTACTAACAATTTCTTAGGTCAATCTCCCAAGGAAATATAAATAAAAACAAAAGTAAACAAGTGGGACCTAATCACACTAACAAGCTTTTGCACAGTGAAGGAAACCATAAAAAAAAAAAGAAAAGAAAAGACAACCTATGGAATGGGAGAAAATATTTGCAAAAGATGCAACCAACAAGGGCTTAATCTCCAAAATATACAGTTCATACAACTGAACAACAACAAATAGATATTTCTCCAAAGAAGACATACAGGTGGCCAGTAAGCACATGAAAAGTTGCTCAACATCATTAGTTATTAGAGAAATGCAAATCAGAACTATGAGATACCACCTCACACTGGTCAGAATGGCCATCATTTAAAAAATCTATAAATAACAAATGTCGGAGAGGGTGTGGAGAAAAGGGAACCCTCCTACAATGTTGGTAGGAATGTAAGTTAGTGTAGCCACTGTGGAAAACAGTATGGAGGTTTCTCAAAAAACTAAAAATAGAACCACCATATGATCCAGAAATCCCACTCCTGGGCATATACCCAGATAAAATTATACCCACCCCTATGTTCATAGCAACACTATTCACAATAGCCAAGACATGGAAACAACCTAAATGCCCATCAGCAGATGAACGGATAAAGAAGATGTGGTGTATATGTGTACAATGGAATACTACTCAATCATAAAAAAGAATGAAATAATGCCATTTGCAGCAACATGAATGCAAGTAGAGATTATCATACTAAGTGAAGTAAGTCAGAAAGGGAAAGACAAATACCATATAATATCACTTATATGTGGAATCTAAAATATGGCACAAATGAACCTATCTACGAAACAGAAACAGACTCACAGACATAGAGAACAGACCTGTGGTTGCCAAGGGGGAGCAGGGAGGGGAGGGAAGGACTGGGAGTTTGGGGTTAGTAGATGCAAACTATTACATTTAGAATAGATGGACAATGAGGTCCTACTGTATAGCACAGGGAACTACACCCAATCTTCTCCGATAAAACATAATGGAAAAGAATATTAAAAAAAAGTATATATGTGTAAAACTGAGTCACTTTGCTGTACAGCAGAAATTAGCACAACATTGTAAATCAACTATACTTCAATTTAAAAAATAGAGAAAAAGAAGAAACACTTATTATCTCACAAGTGCCATAGATCAGGAGTCTGGGCACAGCTTAATTGGGTCCTCTTCTCAGGGTCTCACAAGGCTGCAATCAAGGTATTCTCATTTAGAGGCTTGACTAGAGGAAAATCTGTTTCCAAGTTAATTCAGAGAGTTGGCAGAATTCAGTTACTTGTGTTTGTATGACTGAAGGACTCATCTCTTTATTGGCTGGAAACTGGAGACTGGAAGATGCCCTCATGTCCTAGAGGCTGTCTGCAGTTCTCTGCCACATAGCCCTCTACATAGACAGTTCACAAATTTGCTTCCTCAAGGCTGGCAGTAGAATCTCTATCTCCATAGTCCATGAAGACAGTCTTAAATAATATAATTATGAGAGAAACAGCCCATTTCATTTGCTTTATTCTTTTGGTTAAAAGCAAGTCACAGGTTCTATGCATACTCAAGGGATGGAGATGATACAAAGGTGTGACTCATTGTATGTGTGTGGTGAGGAGTCACATTAGGATGTGTTCACCAGAGAGACTTAATAGGAATATATTTAATCAAGGATCATATTTAATAGCGAAATACTAGAAACACTCCCATTAAAGTCAAGAACAAGAAAAGGATGCCTATTATCACCACTAGTCTTCAACATTTTATTGGCGGTTGTAAGTAAAGAAAAAAAAGTGATATGTAATAATCTATGAAAAAATACAAAATTGTCATTATTTGTGTATGAAGTCTACTAGGCATATACAAGAGAATCACATTGTTAGCTATTAGAAGTAAGATGAAAGTTCAAGAGAATTCAATGAAGATAAACATGCAAGAATCAGTAACTTTCATAAACGTCAGCAATAACCCTTACAACACACACATAAAGCTAACAGGAAAAAAAGATTCATTTGCAAGAGAAACAAATAGCAGAAAATATTATGGGATAAATCTATTAAGGAATGTATAAGGTTATGACATTTTACTGAAGGAATAAGAGAAAATCTGGAAAATAATTGGGAGACTCAATTTGTAAAGAAAAAAATGGCCCGCAAATTAACTTATAGATTTAATAGAATTCCTCAGGGATTGGCCAAAATAGCAGAGTAGGAAGGTTCTGAGCTTACCTCATTCGATGTGCACATCAAAATTACAACTATTTAAAGAGAAGCTACTGATGTCTTTTGCTGAAGACTAGCAGAAAAAATCTTCTACAACTAAAGATATAAAGAAGAAACAACAAGATGGATAGGAGGAGTGGAGTCATGGGATAGTCAAAACCCATACCCCTGGGCAGGTGACCCAGAAATGGGAGAATAATCATAATTGCAGAGGTTCTCCCCAAGGAGCAAGGGGTCCAAACCCCACAGTGAACACCCCATCCAGGGATCCTTCACCAGGATGATGAGCCCCCAGAATATTTGCCTTTGAAGGTCAGTGGGGCTTACTTTCAGGAGAGCCAGAGGACTGTGGGAAATAAAGACTCCACTCATAAAGGACACACGTAAAATCTCACACACTATGGGACCCTGGACAGAAGCAGTAATGTGAAAAGAGCATGGGTCATAACCACTTGCTGATTTGGGAGAGCCTCCCAGAGAGGCAAGTTGCAGCTGGGACTCACTGAGGGGACATACACATGGGCAGCAGACAGTTTTGGGATCTCATACCATAATGAAGACACTAGTACTAACAAGTGCCATTTTGGAATCCTTCCTCTAGCTTATCAGCAGGACCTGTCCTGTCCACCAGTCGGTTGGCACAAGTCCTGGGATGCCCCAGGCCAAGCAGCTAGCTGGGAAGGGACCCAGCCCCACCTACCAGCAGGTCAGCTGCCATAAGACCCCCTGAGATGTCAGCTGCCCCAGGACTCAGTCCCTCTCATCAGAGGGCCCAAGACATGGTCTCACCCACCAGTTGGATAGCACTCGCCCCAGGACCCCTGGGACCCCACAGCCAGCCATCGGACCCAGCCTCACCCACCAGTGGGTGAACACAAACTCTGGGAGCCCCAGGCCTCTCAGCCAGAGACCCCAGGACCCAGCTCTGTCAACCAATGGGTCAGCACTAGACCCAGGGCTGAATCTCACCCACCAGCGGGCAGACACCAAGCCTGGGACCCCCTGGGCCACAGCCCAACCCACAAGTAGGTGAATGCCAACCCCAGGACCACTAAGTCCTTACAGCCAGGCAGAGAGGACCCAGCCACCCACCAGCAGCTGGCAGCCTCTACACAAGGCAGGGCCTGGCAACCAACTGCACTGGGAGCCAGCCACAGTAGACAGCCTGTCACAACAGAATGACCCACGCCACCCACATAGAGGGTACCCCTGGAGCATATACTCTGATGATCAGAGAGGAATGTGCTATTGGTCCTCATAGGATATTTCCTACATAAGTCCACTTCTCCAAAACTGGGAAATATAACCAACCTACAAAATACATAGAAATAAAAACAGAGCAAAATGAGGCAACAGAGGAATATGTTCCAGACAAAGGAACAAGATAAAATCTGAGAAGAACTAAGTGAAGTGGAAATAATATATCCAATAAAAAGTTCAAGGTAGGGCTTCCCTGGTGGTGCAGTGGTTGAGAGTCCGCCTGCCGATGCAAGGGGACACGGGTTCGTGCCCCGGTCCGGGAAGATCCCACATGCCATGGAGCGGCTGGACCCGTGAGCCATGGCTGCTGAGCCTGCACGTTCAGAGCCTGTGTTCTGCAATGGGAGAGGCCACAACAGTGAGAGGCCCGCGTACCGCAAACAAACAAAAAAAAAAGTTCAAGGTAATGATCACAATGATAATCAAAGAACTTGGGAGAACATTGGATGAACAGAGTGAGAAGTTTAACAAAGAGTTAGAATATACAAAGGACAAAATAGAGATGAAAAACACAACAATTAGAATTAAAAATACACTAAAAGGTATCAACAGTAGAGTAGATGATACAGAGGAATGTTCAGCAAACTGAAAGAGTAGTAGAAATCATTCAAGCTGAAAGGGAAAAAGAAAAAAGAATTTAAAAAAATAACAGTTTAAGAGACTTCTGAGACATCAAGTATACTAACATTTGCATTATTGGGGTCCCAAAAGGAGAAGAGAGAAATGGGCAGAGAACATATGTGAAGACATAATAGCTGAAAACGTTCCTAACCTGGGGAAGGAAACAGACATCCAGGTCTAGGAAGCATAGAGAGTCCCAAACAGGATCAACCCAAAGAGGACCACACCAAAACACACTGTAATTAAAATGGCAAAAATTAAAGATTAAGAGAGAATATTAAAAGCAGCAAAGGAAAAGCAAAAAGTTACCCACAAGGCCACTCCCAGGAGGCTATCAGCTGACTTTTCAGCAGAAGCTCTGCAGGCCAGAAGGGAATGACACAACATATTTAAAGTGATGAAGGGAAAAACCTACAAACAAGAATACTCTACCCAGCAAGGCTATTATTCAGCTTTGAAGGTGAGAAAAAAGACAAGCAATAGCTAAAAACTTTCAGCACCACAAAACCAGCTTTACAAGGAATATTAAAGGGACTTCTCTAAGTAGAAAGGAAAGGGCACAACTAGGAATATGAAAATTACAAAAGGAAAAAATCTCATTGGAAAAGGCAAATATGCAGCAAAAGTACTAGATCAACCACTTATAAAGGTAACAGAAAGGTTAAAAGACAAAAATAGTAAAATCATCTCTATACACAATAAGTAATTAAGTGATACTCAAAACAAAAGTATGTAAAATAGGATGCCAAAAGCAGTAAACTTGGGAGGGGGAGTAAAAATGCAGGGTTGTTAAAATGTGTTCAAACTTAAGAGATCAATAACTTAAAATAATAACATATCTGTCTAGCTATCTGGATATATAGATTGCTACATATAAACCTCATGTGGTTTGGTTAACCACAAACCAAAAATCTATAATCGATACATGCACAAAAAAGATAAAGTAATTCAAAGATAATGTTAAAGGAGTCATCAAATCACAAGAGATCAAAAAAAAAAAGGAACGGAACCAAAACCCCTACAAAACAACCCCCAAACAATGAACAAAATGGCAATAAGTACATATCTATCAATAATTACTTTAAATATAAGTATTTATATTTATAAAGTATAAAATGTAAAAAAATAAGTGTATTTTATATTTATTTATAAATACTCCAATCAAAAGATATAGAATTGATACAAAAACAAGACCAAAATATATGCTGCTTACAAGGGACTCCCTTCATATCTAAAGATACACACAGACTGGAAGTGAGGGGATGGAAAAAGATATTCCATGCAAATGAAATGAAAAGAAAGCCAGTACAGCAATACTTAGACAAAACAGACTTTAAAACAAAACTGTAACAAGAGACAAAAAAGGTCATTACATAATGATCAAGGGATAAATACAAGAAGTTATAGCAGTTGTAAATATATACATACCCAACATAGGAGCACCTAAACACATAAAGCAAAGATTAACAGACATAAAGGGAGAAATTGACAGTAACACAATAATAGTAGGAGACTTTTAACACCCCACTTACAATAATGGACAGATCATCCAGACAGAAAGTCAGTAAGGAAACATTGGTCTTAAATGACACATTAGACCAGATAAACTTAATAGGTCTATATATAACATTCCATACAAAGGCAGCAGAATACACATTCTTTTTTAAAATTTTTGCAAATTTTAATTTTATTTTATTTTTTAAATTGAAGGATAGTTGATTTACAATGTTTCAGGTGTACAGCAAAGTGATTCACACACACACACACACACACACACATATATATATATATATTCTTTCAGATTCTTTTCCATTATAGGTTATTACAAGATATTGAATATAGTTCCCTGTGCTATACAGTAGGTCCTCATTGCTTATCTATTTTATATAAGAATACACATTCTTTTCAAGTGTACATGGAACATTCTCCAGGACAGAGAAGGACAAATACTGTAATTTTTCACTTATATGTGGAATTAAAAAACTCAACAAATGAACAAATATAACTAAATAGTAATAGAATCATAGATACAGAGAAAAAACATGTGGTTTCCAGAGGGAGGGCTGTGGAGGGAGGTAAGAAATAGGTGAGAGAGATGAAGAGATACAAACTTCCAGTTATGAAATAAGTGAGCCACAGGTATGAATTATACAGTGTGGGGAATATAGTCATAACTATATAATATCTTTGTATGGTGGCAGATGACAAATAGATTATCACGGTTCTTGTTTTGAAATGTGTAGAAACACTGAATTTCTATGTTGTGTACCAGGAACTAACATAGTGTTGTAGGTCATTTATACTTGAAAAACAAACAGAACTCATAGAAAAAGATATCAGATTTGTGTTTACTGAGGGGCGGGGTGGGATTAGGGAGAATTGGCTGAAAGTGGTCAAAATATACAAACTTCCAGTTATAAGATGAAGGAGTATTAGGGATATAATGTACAACACGATAAATATAATTAACACTGCTGTAGATTACATATGGAAGTTGTTAAGAGAGTAAACCCTAAGAGTTCTCGTCACAAGGAAAAATATTTTTTCTACTTTAATTTTATATCCATGAGATGATGGATGCTCACTAAACGTATTTAGGTCATAATTCCATGATGCATGTAAGTCAAATCATTATGCTGTACACCTTAAACTTATACAGTGCTGTATATCAATTATATCTCTAAAACTGGAAGACAAAAATTAATAGAATTACAATAAAACTGATTTTTGGAATTAATACAGCTAAACTAATACATAGCCCAGCACACCAGTAATTGAATTTCAATACAACCTTGTATTTTTGATAATTCTTATAAATATTTTAGGTTGCTTATGTTAATTGAAAAACTAACAAACTTCTGGTGAGCAATTACAAAGCCTTGGACACCTGTAGATGAGCATGAAGATTCTACTATGGAGTATGTTTCTGAAGTATGTTCTTTTTGGCAAGAAATGAAAAGTAAAAGTATGTCTTTTACTTAGATCTGTACTTGATTATGACATCGAAAGAGAAAATATGAAAGCAAAATATATATGAAAACATCTAAATTAGGTCATGATAGACATGAAAAGGGGTTACTGGGGTACAAGTTTCATATGTCAAAGAGAATGAATTCTGATTGCTGAGCTTATGAGGGTTTTTTTTTTCTTTTTCTCTTCTTTCTTTCTCCCTTCCTTTTTTCCTCCCTCCCTCCCTTCCTTCTTTCCTTCCTTCCTTCCGTGGTTTGTGTGCTTGAATTTCGAATGCAATAGTTTCAGACCACTAAGAATGCAAAAATGAGTGTATAACAAATAATTCATGTCAATATCAACAATTTATGCCTTTCAGGAAGTTACATAAGTCTGTTTATATTATATTACACACTTAGATTCAGTAAATCAATGCTCTAAAAATGTCCCATAATGACAACAAATGAAACACAGTATAGTTCATTTTTACATGGAATTCTACATCAGCTGAGAATTTGGCCTCTGTGTATTTTGTAGGGATATCTGTTTTGAGGAAAGATAATTATGTTACAAATTTTTGTTGTTACTGTAAATAAATAAAGCACTTTCTTGTCCTTGCAAAAAAACAAAACAAAACAACCCCAAAAAACAAAAACAACAACAAAAAAAACTAAATTCAGACTTTTCATGGTGTAGATGAGGAAATTGAGCCTTAGTGTCTCCCTCATCCATTCCTTCTTTTTCTCCTTCTCTTTCCCTTTTCAGCTAGAACATCATGATCATCTTATTTTTTTTTCCAAAACTTCCCATGCATGTTCTCATTTAATCTTCACAACAGCCCCATGATGTAGATTATGGAGGATAATATTATTGCAATAATAAAGAGGAAGAAAATGAAGCACAGAAAGGTTAACTGACTTGTCTAAAGCCACACAAAAAAATTGGCTTCAGTCTTGGAGTTGAGATTTTCTCCCTCTCTATATAGCAATTTCAAATTACATTATCCTGTTACATCCCTTGGGTTCGTATAAATTATATGCAAGTTTTAGAAAAATTTGCGACCAGCTTCTGGCACCCTGTATGTATATGAAGAATAACTTTGAAAAAATGGTACAGGAAGTTTCTTTTTTTATTTTTCTGTCATTTTCCTCACAAACTATCTGTGCCAGTGCTCCTAAGAGGCATTTCTATTTCAAGCCATGTGACCTAGCCTTTCTGGGCTTCAGATCTGTCATCCGTAAAATGGAAATTCAATGCTGGAAGACTAATTTCATTTCAGTGTGAAATGAAATTAGTCTTTTTTATCAGACAGTCAATCTTATCAGGTAGTACAAACTAGGTTTATTCTTTTGAAGTCTGGCACAAACATACAAACCTGATTGGATATAAATCTCTTTGTTGTAGCAATGGCACAAAAAGGTATACTTTCTTTTCCTAGGTTTTAGATGCAAATGTACTTGAAAAAATGGATATTTATAGAATAATGAAACCTTAGAACTCAACTAAAGTATCATCTGGACCTGCCCCTTTAATTTATAGTGAGAGAAATTAGATGTAAAGAGATCTAAAGAAATGTGATTGTCTTAAATGTATAAAGCCAGTCAGTAGAAGATTCTGGTATTGATACAATCGTCTTTTCCTACAATAGTGTGTTAGTCTAAATTTCCAGTGGGCAATTCATAAACATGTTCCTTCCAGGAGCACACCCAATTAATTCAAAGAAGAGCCATGTAGCACCATCTGGGATACCTATAACTGTGTTCCCCCAAAGTGAATTTAAAATGAACTACTATAAATCTACAACTATTTGCTGACTTTAAAAATGTGAAAAGAATGCTCCAGGATAGGTTAAAAAATAGTTGCCTACTGATTTTTATTTTCCTCTGCTTTTTATTTTCTCCAAATATTCTACATTGAACATGTGTTTCTTATGTAATCCTAAAAAAAAAAAAAGTGTAGTTAAAAAGATGGATTACTTAATGCGTGGAGCAAGCCCTTGAAATAACAAAGTTAAAATAAAATTAATACTCTAAAGCATCATTAATAGTCATAAAATACTCTAAGCATGTCACAGTTACTAGACTGAAATTTAAACTACTGAAAGAGAAATTTGAGATCCATGAGGCTATAGCCCATCACAAGAAAGGAGATATTTTCTCCTCTTTAAAAACATTATTTGAAACATTTCCTTTCAAAATGTAATAACTTTAGCTGTCTCTTCGGAAGGAGTTTATCTGCTATAATGTCTCTTAAATTTTTCCTCAATAAATTTTAGTAATTTGATGTTTTTAGTGTTCCTTGGAAATTGCTTATGGTAAGCATTGTAGTATTGTGTCACTATAAGCTTAAAAATAGCAAAATCTATGATTTCCATAAGAGCAGATGTTGTACAGGATGGCACCTATCATAGATGTGACTGTAAGCCACATGTATGACAGATTGCATGGCTGATGTGCCATCTGGGAAGGAAGCTAAGTGCTCAGTGGACAGTTTTGAACTTGCAAAGAGGACATTAACGTGGAAATATTAATTCCCTTTGTCATTTCACATTATTATCTGAAAATTCTCTCACACTATTATCTGAGGTTAAATTGGCTGCTAATATTGGTGTTTTTGCTGTATTTTGCACAAATAACTTACTGTACTGAAATGCATTTATAAAAGGAGGATGTGATAGGCAGAATGCTAAAAAGGTGTCCCCCACCCCAGCTACCTGCCCCAAGATTCCTGTCCCCTGGTTATCCAATCAAATATCAAAGTAATTTAGGTACTGCTGTGAAGGGACTTTGCAGATGCAATTAAGATGACTAATTAATTACCTTAAGATAGGGAGATTGTCCTGGATTATCTGGGTGGGCCCAATGTAATCACGTAAGTCCTTAAAAAGAGAAGAAGATTCTAAATGTGGAGAATTTAAGTACCATTGCTTGTGCTGAGATGCAGGGCCCCATGTAGCAGGACTGAAGAGAGGCATCTAAAAGGTAAGGGCAGCCCCATCTGACAACCAGCAAGGAAATGAGGACCTTGGGCCAAGCACCTGAACGAGCTTAGAAGCAGACTCTATCCCAAGCCTTCAGTAAAGAATGCGTCTCTATTGACATCTTGATTTTGCCATGTGAGACCCATGTTGGACTTCTAACCCGTGAAACTATGAGCTAATACATGAGTGTTGTTTTAGCACACTTTGTTTGTGGTAATTTACTTCCACAGCAATAGGAAACTAATACAGAGGGGAGACTGTCAAAGATCAGAAAGAGTGTCTGTTGTTACAACCAGCAAAAAGCAAAATGTAGCTACAAGAGGAATCCAAACTTAACAGCAATGGAAGGAGGTTGCAATATTGGGAGTAGGAAGCTGGAGAAGAGGAAAGCAAGAAAAGGACTCAGGACTATGATCTATAATTATAATTACCTTTGGAAGGTTTGCTGTATTTTTTTTTTGAAGGTGTTGGGGGTAGGAGTTTATTAATTAATTAATTAATTTATTTTTGCTGTGTTGGGTCTTCATTTCTGTGCGAGGACTTTCTCTAGTTGTGGCAAGCGGGGGCCACTCTTCATCGTGGTGTGCGGGCCTCTCACTATCGCGGCCTCTCTTGTTGCGGAGCACAGGCTCCAGACGCGCAGGCTCAGTAGTTGTGGCTCACGGGCCTAGTTGCTCCGCGGCACGTGGGATCCTCCCAGACCAGGGCTCAAACACGTGTTCCCTGCATTAGCAGGCAGATTCTCAACCACTGCGCCACCAGGGAAGCCCCTGTATTTTTGTTTTTAAGATGAGAGAGATTCCCGCATGCTGAAAGGAAGGCAGTAGAAAGAGAGAGAAAAGAGCCAATCTCTGAAGATGAAAGGGGACAAGTTGCAAAGAATACGTAGAGGGATGAGTCTAGGAAAGGAGAAACACATCTTCCTTTAAAAGGGAGAAGGGAAGAAAGAATGAATCCAAAACCAGGTTAAGTTTTGAATAGGGTGGCAGGAAATACTAAGAAAGCTCTTGTCTGGAGACTTCTACTATCATCTGAAGTAGGAAATGAGGCCAGCTGCAGAGTAACAAGGAGCACATGTTTGATAAGACTGGAGAAGGTTTGACGTTGCTTTTGTGGACAATGTAATACAAGATCACCCAGAGAAGCATGGGATGAAGGCTGGGTGGCACTGAAGACCCAGGAGGCTGGAGCTCGTGAATGATTCATGGCCCCATCCATAGGGCTGGGAGACTTTTTCTGTGGCTGATCTGCCACAGTAATTGGGGTGCAAGGAGCACAAGCAGTTGGCTTCCTTGCACCCAAGTAGGAGTTGGGTTTCCTGCCAGGCCAATGCAGTGGTAGAAAAGGATGGAGGACTGTGGAAATGTGGAATTGAAGTGACAGACCACAGATTCTAAACTGAGTAAGAAAGGAAATGAAGGGCTTCCCTGGTGGCGCAGTGGTTGAGAGTCTGCCTGCTAATGCAGGGGACACGGGTTCGAACCCTGGTCTGGGAGAATCTCACGTGCCGCGGAGCAACTAGGCCCGTGAGCCACAACTACTGAGCTTACGCATCTGGAGCCTGTGTTCCGCAACAAGAGAGGCCGCGATAGTGAGAGGCCCACGCACCGTGATGAAGAGTGGCCCCCACTTGCCACAACTACAGAAAGCCCTCGCACAGAAACGAAGACCCAACACAGCAAAAATAAATAAATTAATTAATAAACTCCTACCCCCAACATCTTCTTTAAAAAAAAAAAAGAAAGAAAGGAAGTGAAGGCTGCAGGGATCTGATAAATGAGGAAGGGCAAGAGGCTGAATTTCCCTCTTAGTTCTGACTGGCCGAGGAGTCATATAAATCTTTCCCAGTGAGGTTCCACACACATCAATTTACTGCAGTACCCATCTGACTCGTCTTTTTCTTTTAGAAGAAATGTTTCCACTCCCAAGTGGACTGACAGTTTTAAAGTACTATCTCCAGAGAGAGCCTAATTTTCTCATTAGTGGTTATGGTCTTGATATAATTTATGATTTTTTTCCTCTCTTCCATGAGACCTTCTTAATCTAGGCTTTCTAATGATAATTATAGCTAATATTTTAAGAACAATTATTATATTCCAGACACAGTGCGAAATGCTCTACACATGTTACATCATTTAACCACCATTAAAAAATGCCCTCAGAAGTTTGACCTTTTATTCTGCTGATGAGAAAATTGAGACTTAAGGAGCTAAATGTATTTATCCAAGTTCTAAGTACCAATCAGTTGGAGAGTCTGAACTCAAACACTGGACTGTCTGATTCCACAGTGCATGCTCTTGCCATAAGGCCATATTGTGGGTTCAAATGATACAGGATATCAGGGAACTATATTCAATATTCTGTGATAAACCAGAATGGAAAAGAATATGAAAAAGAATATATATGTATAACTGAGTCATTTTGCTGTACAGCAGAAATTAACACAACATTGTAAATCAACTATACTTCAATAACTTTTTTTTTTAAATGATACAGAATGTTGGAGAGGGGGAAATTTTCCCCTCTAACCTCTTGAGTTCTTGTGACTGGATTAACAATAAAATTTACACAAGACAGATTAACATGAGAAAAAGAAATTTTAATTTATGCACAGGGATGTCCCACAGAAATAGGATCTAAGAAGTGGCCAAAGTGGGCAGCTTTTTGTACTTTTTAGACAAAGAAACAATAAATTTGTGAGGAATTGAGAGGACAAAGAAATTTAGGTGTGGGGTGCCCATTAGTAAAGAATATAACAGAGTTTGGGCTTGGGGTAGTAAATTAAAGAAATAACAAGGTTTGTTTATATAGGCTTCTCCCTTCTAGGCACAAATTCTCTCTCTTTGTCAATAAGGGTGTCCCTTCTACCTCTGGATGCAGGCTGGTACATCCTTTCATGTGAAAGTGAAAGGGAGTGTACCTTTCACACAAAAGCTTTATTTCCTGTTTTCAGGGAGACAGGAGGATCAGAGTGTCCCTCTTGTGTTGGCTGTTTCTTAAGTAACTTTAATTCATAATAATCGATATGCCACTGGCACACATTTTGGGTTGGCCTACTCTGGGCCCCAACAAGGTTTAAGTTGCAGATCAATGTATGTCTATTAACTGGGTAATGCATCAATCAGTGATGGCAGGAAGTTGCAGGGACAAAAGATTCCTGTCCGCTCCAACAGAGATCTATTGAAAGTTCTCTGCTTTCTCTTTTCTCAGTCCTTCAGAGGTAATTAGATACTAAATGCAGAGGTTCTGTACTCATGGAAAATTAGTGGCAATTTCTGAGAAGATAATAAATTACTTAAGCTTTTAATTGAATACTGCTTTTGCTGGTGGGAAGAAAACTGGAAAATACAAGAGAGTCTTTGATAATCTTCATCTTCCCAAAGAATGAAATTTAATTGTAGGAAATTATTAAGGCAGCTGGTTTATGTTGTTAGGTTTGGATGGGGGAGAATGTAAAGGAGGAAGTAGTAACATTTGTAAACCAACTGATGAAAGGACATGTTAACACCTAATGCTAAGCCATCATCTAGCATCAAAATAGACAAATGTTATTAAAACAAACTGATATATAGTTGGTTTTGATTTATTTTCAATTGACTCATTTAGTCACTAGGTCCTTTATATGGAAAATGTGGTCCCTCATGGGGAGCTTCTTAGAAATGCACACTCCCAGGCCTACGAGTCAGAGCTGCACTTTAGTAGGATCCCAGTGGTTTGCATGCACACTTGAATTTCAGAAGCTCATTCTGTTTATTCACTACCAAGCACCAACTAGTCTCAAGTTTATAAGAAATACAGTGTGTCATTAACTTCTAAGGACTTTATTTCTGCTTATTCATAGACAGCTGAAAAACAGCTATCTTATTTTTCAAATTCCTTGGAATTACATAATCTGACAATTTATTCACAAATAAAATGCACTTTTTTACTTCAAGATATCTTTTCATAGTAATTAATTTTCATGCAACACCTGGAGGATAGGATTTGGAACAGTAAAATTCCAAAATTCCCCCGAAAAAGGAATGAAAAATCTTGTTCAGGAAGATTTATGGAAAATGGGTAGGAATAGTTATTTGAGAGTGGCCAAATTCATTGTCAGGATTTTCAGCTGAGACCCTGTCTGATGGAGGCTGATTTGATTTCCAAACAAGTGCCATCTCCTAATTGAACTATCAGTCTGAGCAAGGACACCAGCCGAGTACATCAGTTTATCTATTGGAGAGAAAAATCAATGACTGCTCAAAAATCATGCACCAGCAGCATGCGGTATGTTGAATACATTAAACTGCCTTCTGATATTTATATCAGAACCCCTTGATATTTATAAATCAAGCTGTTGATTGTTAGTCCAAATTAAGACTTCAAATTCAACCAACATTAAATCTCTTACTTTACAGCCATTTCTGAGATATTGTGCATGTTTATATGTGTTGTTTGGGATTTTAGATCTTTGGATACTTCTCCTCTGAAGAAGATTCTCTTACTTCGCAAATGGATGAAGAAAATTTGGTTTTCCTCGTTTCTAGAAAACAACGAGTTGTAATTTCAGGTGATAATTTAAATTTCCCTAACAGATTAATGTGGGTTTTAATATTTTCTCAAAAATAAATATTGGGACTATAACATTTCCATTAAACCATTTTTCATCTTATTTACTTGATCAATACTTTATAACAAGAAAGGGGAGTGACAGTTTCGAATGCAATATCAGAAGAAACTTGCAGTTGAGTTGGAAATATCATTGCTCTGAAGGACACTAAGTAAGGTATGTTAGGGAGGGAAATTCCCATTTTCCTGAAGAGGTTCAGATCTTAAGTTAAAGCTCTCTACAATGTCACCTCAATAATGCATGCTTTGGTACCAAATGGATCATATTTTTAAAAATAAATATTCTTAAAATTGAATTTTCAAGTTTTCACTTATTAGAAGTCTTTCCCATGTCCTCACCCTTAATTATCTTATGGAGGTTTAACCCTACACCTCTAAAACTGTAAATTTGTGCCAATCACAGAGGAGTGTTACCTCAGATTAAGAGGTCTCCAGTTTACATATGTCATTTGTTTTAAAATTTGAAACTGGACCCCAGGAACTCATTTCCCTCTCCACTATTGACAACTTGGGTTTTCTTTCCTTTCTTCCCTACAGGGAGGAAGAAGTCCAAGGTGAGGAAAGGCAAACCCTGGAATCTGCCCCGTCCTCCAGCATTTCATAGCAAATTCTGAGATGAAGGGCATAGTCTAGGTCAAATCTGGTGTTCCTTAAAAGAAAAAAAAAAAAAACCCAGTCCTTTGTGAGCAAAACCCACCCTTGTTTTTGACCCTTCCTTAGCCCAACCATAGGCCTCACCAGAGCCTAACCTCTGGGTCCCTCCATGGGAACTATCATCAAAGAACAGAAGCAAGGGAGCTATCCCTGCTTCTGTCATCACTGAGTGAAGAGTGGCCAGTGAGTAAGGGAAATATGTTGCTGGCATCCTAAATTAGAACTTTGAAAGCATCTTTATAGATAGCAGTTGGGTTCTGTAACTTGTTTATTCACTCAGCAAATAATCGTTAAGGTCTACTTTGTGGGCCGAGTAACTTTCTAAGTGCTGGGGATACAGCAATGAACAAACAATCATAAATCCCTGACGTCATGGAGTCTACATTCTAATGGGGAGAGATAGACAATAAAAAAATCAAACAAGTAAATTAAGTGCTACAGAAAAAATAATAAAGTAGGCAGACTGTGGAGAAAAATAAAACAGGAGTGTGGGAAGAAGCTGGTTTGGAGAGATTTTAAATAGGGTAGTTGGGGAAAACCTGAAGGAGATATGAGAGCGAACCACACACTTCATGCTGGAGTGGAGTGGTAGGGGGACAGTAGTAGAAGATGAGGTTAGAGAGGCAACAGTGGCATAGGCACAGATGTCCAAGGACTTGTGGACATGCTAAAGACTTCTGAGTGAGACAGAAAGCTGTGAGAAGGCTGCAGAGAGGAGAGAGGCCTGGCCTGAGTTACCCTTCAAATGTTCTGGCTTCTGTGATAAAAGTGGTCTATAGTGGGGAAGGAGTTGAAGCAGAGAGAATGATGGTGGCTTGGAATAAAATAATATTCTGTGCCTGTTTTTTCATTATTGACCCCTCCAAGGAATCTTTTGGACCTTCTTTTCTAATCTCATCCCAAATCCCCTCTCAACCTCCTTCCCCCTGACCCCTAGACATTTTAATACCTCAGATATACTGTATATCGGTCTATGTACTGTATGTATATCTGAGCTTTTGACACAGAGAGTAAAACTCATTCACACACCACCGCCACCGCCACCCCCTGCCCAAGAACCAATTTGTACCCCTTTGGGGGCAATAATTTCTCTGTTGAGAATGCATGAATTAGGGGGATAATACTGGAGTGTGAGATTTGTCCACTTGCTTTTCCTCTCTAAGAATTTACAATTATAAAAACTTGATTTAAATCATCCTGGGAAGAGGCCCAGTATGTGTGGCTTTATCATTCAGCACATAGGCAAAGAAACTTGAAAGTGTTTTTTTCAAAATGCATAAAGTAAAAAAAAGAAAAAAAAAGCCTTAAAAACAGTATTAAAGTAGTTTCATTCTTTTGTACTGGAAAGCCTGAGATAGTATTAGGTTTTTATTCTGTGTAAATCACATGGTGATAGTTCAAAGAAAGAGCTCCTGAGATGTGAAGATCTTAAAATAGAAATGATTCTAAAAGACATTTGGAAAACTCATTCTCTGAAATGTACACGTGGAGGTGGGATGGGGTATGATCTTACATTTTCTCTGGGAATTCATGCACCATGTTTAGTTGGAAAGCACTATAACGTCAGATTACTATCTCTAAGGATAATTAAAAAGCAATAGTTGTTCATTTTTTGGTTTTATTCCACTTTAATTTTTAAGTAACTAAAGCCTTTCTAGCAAAAAGTTGGTTGCTTCCTTTCTCTTTTTTTTAAATAAAACTAACAAGTGACTTTTAGGATCTTTACTGCTAGGAGTTGAAACGAGTGTTGTGCCATCAACAGGTAGTAGAAGACGCGATGTGATTAAGTGCATTGTCAAGATTCCTCAGTTGGATTTACTAGTAACAGCTTCTCAGAAAGGATTGATAACAGTCTTTAATAGCCAGGTAATTTGAAAGCTTGGATTCCTTCCTCCCTCCTTTCTTCCTTCCTTCCTCTCTTTTGTTTTGTCTATGCATTATGCCTATGTATCAGATGCAGCAGAAACCATAGCCATATTTCAGTTATTCCAGAAAAAAAAACAACCAAGTATTACTAAAAGGAGGAGCTCGCTGAACCCCACAGCAGTTTTTGAGGTTTTGGTAACTGCATTTGACATTGTTCCTTGGGGTGTCATATTGAACCATGTGGCATCAGCATAATTAAGGATGATCCTGGATAATTTCTCAGATAACATCATAAACACTCACAAGCCAAGTGATTTTGTCATAATACTACCAAGTAATAAAAGGTCCCAACAAGAACCTTGTACTTGAAGTTAAAAACAAGGCTCAAATTCTAGCTCCTCTATTTTAACAGCCTAGATGTTAAGTAGGGAACTTAATGAGCCAACATGTATATTTTCACGTCTCTTTTTTTCATATCTGTAAAATGAAGACAATAGGATCAGTCTCCTCTCCCTCAGAGGATTGTAGTGAATTTCAAATGAGATAATGAATGTTGGAAACATTTTAAGGCATTGCTATTATTGTCATTTCTTTCTAAATTTATGTTTTGGACTTCTATTTTCAAAATATGAGAGATTTTCATGGAATGTAAGATGATATCATCTATATCATATTTCACCATGAAAATAAATGTTTGGTGTTAAATATCAAAAAATTGGTCCAATTATTAGTTTATTTCCAAGTAGAGGCAAGCTTTATACAAATAAAATATATTTAAAATAATCATCACATGATTAAAATTTCAACAATAATTTTCAGCCTTTCAGTGGTTTCCATCATAGGCAGCCAGATCGTGTCAGAGAGGGTGGCCTGCACCCAGAGGTGCAGCAGGAGATTCTGAGCATGGGCGTGGAGACTGGCTTTGCCTCCACACTGCCAGCTGTGCATGTTACTTTTTATATCCAGGCCCCAGTTCCTCCTCATCCAAACCAGAGAATATCCCTCCCTACGTAGTTGTGCTGTTTACATGAGTTAATCAACATAAAGCACTTAACATCATTGTAAGCACTTAGTAAATGTTGGCAATTACAATTATGAACAAATAATGTGAAAATAAAAATGGATTTGCCTCATTGAAGTGTGAAAACCTTCCTTGATCACTCTTTTCTCGATACATTAATTCCCTTCTCATTTTTTACCTTTATTTCCTCAAAAATAGAACTAACATGGTATCTAAAGAAAAACAGTGAGGAGGAAAATTATGATCTTCATAATGAAATAGTTCAGGATTATGTGAAATAAGTGAGAGGGCATTATCATATTTCCAGATATGTCTCTCTCTCTCTCTCTCTCTCTCTCCCTCTCTCTCCCTCACACTCACACACACACTCACTCACACATGCTTATAGGCGCACACATGTGTACTCACGAACATGCAGATGCTCACCACCTGTTTCTATTTAAAGATTTGGTACTCCAGGAATAAATAGTATTTTGAATGCTGCATGCCTTAAAAATAGGATGGTACATTCTGTGAGAAAAGTAATTTGGCAGGGTAGGTCACAGGAATAATTTATTAAAAGATAGCCGTTAATAATGCAAAATATCTTACACCCACAGTTTAGGCTCTATCTGAGGTAGAATAAATACATTTAAGGATTTTCATGGTGCTCGCTGGAGGGCTTGGTGATGTAGACTGTAAATGTCATTAATGAAAGTTCCTACAAAAAGGCTAGATTTAGAAAATTCAGAAGATATATAAGGATTATAAAAATTTTAGAGCAGATAAGAGAATTTTAAACAAGTGACTTCCACTAAAGATAGAGATAGAGAAATAGAGGAGGAATTTCTTTGAGCCCTTTATTTTACTTAGGATATGATATTCATTCAATACATATTTATTGAATAAAAGAGAAAGCCCACTGGATAGAATGTTCTTAAATCTCAGTAACTTGAGAGATAACTCAAATGAAAAGTTTTTTTTTTCTGTATCAATCTATATCCATATTGACCTGTTTACCGTTCTTGCCATTGCTGTTAGTATTATTTTGCAGTCCCAATTTCTGTTATCAAAGGTTGCTCTGAATAGCTAAAGAATGTGAGGCAGTTTGCAAATAGAAGGAACAAATAACTAATAAAGTTTAAGCCTAAGAGCATAGTGACCAGGCTTAAAGACAAGCCACGGAAACATAAACTTGCCCAAAGCAAACAGTGCATTATTTTACAGAGCTAGATTACAGCTAGATTTTTCAGAGGCAGAAGGAACAAGGAGACTAACAGAAGGTAGAAATGACAAGTGAGGTTAACCAAGGAGGTACCGTGTTGCTTTAGAGCCAGCATTTTCATCTTTAATTGTAGTGCCAGCTGGGGATCTTTATTCTCTTCCTTTTTCTTATAGATGAGAGTTCAGACCAGCACCAATGTTACAGTAAGTACTTTAAAAAAATTCCTAATTAAGTTAAACTGATTGATGATGGTTCCTCCATAACTAATCAAAATCTCAATGAAGAGCCTGAATACACTCTGAGAATAAGAGGTTCTCATAGACTGTAGCTTTATCTTTATTGACTAGGATCCAAACTAAAGCTTGAGCAACAGCAAAGAGGACACAGACCTTGCTTTCTGAGTTAATTTGATGGTAGAGAATTGCTTGGAAGCTGACTATTCCTTGGAAGCTTCAATTTAAAATCTTCGCCTGTTTTTCTAAGTGCTCACTATTGAAGAAAGTGAAAGACAGACAAAACCCATGTTGTGAGAACAAGGAAATAGCCAGTGAAAATTATTTGAAAACATTTTATTCTAAACTTGAAAACAGCATTAAAAAACTTGAGTGCAATATTGTAATTTATTTAATCCATATTGCTAACTGGAACAGTAATCTTGTGGCAGATATTGTAAAGCTATGGTGAATTGCTCTCAGAATCCCACCGTGGCTTTATGAGAGATGGAGAAGGATTGACTTTCACCCTGCTTGTATGCACTGAAATGCACTGAGGGTGCCAAGCAGAGGAGTCTCTGAGCCTCCATTTCTTAAACTTTCTTAAAATTCCTAATGGGTTTTACAGAAGGTTCAAGGGCATGCCTGAAACACAGGCAGCAGTTTCTGGCACAGAAGACACTCACGAGTGGGAGCCATTGTTCTCGTAAAGTAGTGTGTTGTCAGAGATATTATGGATCCTAGCCATGCCAATCTGGTGACTTTAGGAAAGCACAAGGCAGACTGACTGACCTCAACTTGATCACTGACCAGATGACCACCAAGGTCTTTTCCAGCTAAAAAATTTAAGCATGAGGACAGGGCCAGAAAACTCACTTAATCGGTGCCCTAAATCTAGTCCCACTGAGCTCCTGTGCAGAATTGTTCTCATGTAAAAGAACAGTGCATAAAGATGACTGCTTGGTCAGTGGCTGTGTGCTTCCAGAGAACTGTGCCAGGCTCTAGCTGTGTCATTCTCCAGATGATGGTTCTGAGAAACTCAGGCTGAGGGTGAAAGGGAAAAAGATGGAAGCTTCTTCTCAGGACATTGAAGAAGAGACCTTGTGTGGCTCCTCTGCAAATAAGGGGGCAAAATGGGGCTTTTAATGTAAGTAATCTGCTCTTTTAGTAGCCACCATTGTGTGATAAAACAAAACACAATATACTCCAAAACACAACATGCCAATCCTATGCTTTTCTATCAGGATACCTCCTGGATTACAGGTTGTGATTACCTCTCTCAGCTGAAACGAATTGTAGCTACTACTGAAAGGACCATTATTGTCTGGGATCATAAAGCTCAAGGGAGCAGCCAGGTACTGTGCCAAGAGATACTCAAAGAAATTGGATTGTCTTTTCCATACTGGGAGGAAATGAGCAACACACTTTCTCTATTGAACATCAGTTTCCTCATATATAAAATGAGGGAGTTTAACTAAGATAATCAAGTCCAGCATCAATATTCTGTGAGTCTTAATTAAAAGGGAACATTCTTTCCATTTAGTGTATGTTTAATTTGTTTTGTTTTTGAGAGAGAATGATTAGTTCCTTTCTTCTTTTATACCTTTCTCTGAATCCACGTATTATCTTTTTGGTTATACTCATGTTAACCAGTTCAAAGCCTTTCTCTTCAGTCCAGCTTCATTTGGCAAGAAAACTACTAAAATCAAATGCATAATCCTGGCAAAAAATCGAATGGGCAGATGTTAATGTTAATCTCCTCAGTTAGTGATATGTTACCACTTAACCAATTTACAATATTTATTGAGCATCTGTAGACATATAGAAGTAATGAACATGTTCCCTACACTCAAACAAAACTCAGTCTTGAAGATTCTCACAAACAAACATAATATATAATATAATGGTATAGCAAAAAAGTAAAGTAAAAAAGAACAGGTACTCAGGGAGAGGAGCGATCACTAAGCATTGGGGTTATTATAAAAACGTCCTCAGGAAGCAGGCTGACTTTGAAGGACATGTAGGATTAACAAATAATTTAACCTTCCTCTGTGCCATACTAGTCTCAGTAAAATAGTAAACTTCCTATTCTTGTCTACAATATTGGCCAACTAATTATACCAAGATGATTTTAAAGAAGGCAGCTGTTTGCTTAATGTATTTTATTATGTGATGTGTCACTATCTCATGTCGTATAGTTTGATTACAACTTCTTTTCCTTCCCGCTCTCTCCTGTTTTCACTCTTGCTTTTCGATCTCATAGAAGCCTCCAGTTCATTGAAAGCATCTTCTTCCACTCTTCAGTACCCCTGCTTCTTCCCTCTTTCCCTTCTCACATTACCTCCTGGATGGATCATCTCTTAAATCTCTGTCCTTCAAAACTTGAATCTCGGATAGATGCTATAGCCCTTCTTTGCTCCTTTGCAGTGGCTAAGCACTGCTAGAGAAAAACTCAGAGCCACACTATTTGTCATCACTACAAATTCAGGGTCTGCAGACTCACCTGAGCACTCAGGAGCATTTATCAATCTCTTTCTGATTCTTGCCAACTCACTTTCCCACTCCTGGCAAGTATTCCAAATTCCATTATTCTTCTCAAGCCCTTGCCCTTTCGACAGGTGAACTTCTTCCTGTTTCTGAGAATACTGAGTCTGAAAGGCTTGTCCTCTTTCAAATTCCAGCCCTCCACCTACAGCTTTAACTAACAATACAACACTACTTCCTTTCTTTCTTCCTTCCTCTCTCTAAAGACAAAATATCTGACACTCCCTGTATCTGACACCCCCCCATCCCCTCCTGCCTTGTCCAGGACAAGACTCCATAGCCTTTTCCCTTTCTATCTTTTTTGACATTAATCTCTTCTCCTAGGATCCTTCTTTTCAACCTCTTCTGAATCTTCCTCTTAACCAATTCAGGTCCCAGATCCAAGGTCACCTTCCCTGACCATGGGACCCAAAATGACCTCTTAAGTCACTCTTTATCACAGCGCTCTGGCTTATGTTTTTAAGTGCACATCCCATTATCTGGAATTATCTGTTTAATTCATCTGTCTCCCCCGACTAGGACAGTAGCTCCACAAAGTCAGAAATTTTTGTTCATCACCGTAAGCCCATGCCTAGAATGGTTCTTGCCATGTTGTAGGTGCTCAATAAATATTTGTTGAAAGACTGAATGAACCTCTAAATATGCTCAAGTCTCACTCATTCTATAGGAAACAAAACAAATTTAAAAATTTTTAAATACTTTTTTCTTCTCCTTAGGTAGAAATTAAGCTCCAGGAAAACAATGGCCATATAGCTTAGTGAACCCAGTTCAATAGTATAGAGTCAGCTTGATAAATGCTTGCTGAATATTTTTGGATAAATGTAGACGTTAGGATATTTTTCTCCTTGTAAAGTAATTGGGACTTTGATATTAGATTTTCCTATTTACCATCCATTTTAATTTCAATGGTCTTTTAACACCTCAACTTTTTAATGCTTCCTGTTAATATTGCCTTACGAATTCAAGAAAGGAATGTTCACAGTAATACATCAGAAAATCTCATTATTTATTGAGCTAGAGACAGGTACTTCACACTTTTTCCCCACAAAACACCCAAAAGCACAATGTTGGGCTCAAAGTGAGAAGTTCATTCGTTAACTTCTACTTAGTTAACTTTGTTTCTTTCAAGTTCCTTTAACAGTGGGAATATCTAAAATGAGAAACATCAGAAAGTAAAATCTTACCAAATAATAAGAGCAATATTTAAATTTAATATTTAGATATTTAGAGCAACACGATAACTTATTAAAAGTGTTCTTCTGTTTCTAGGAAAACTATTTTGTCATAAAACCTATGGATCATTGCCTCCTCTGTGTGTGTGTAGTGTCTCTGCCTGACCAGCTCTGCCAAGATGACATCCTCTTGGGGGACGACGGTGGTTTTGTGAACAAATTCACAGTAAATAGTGATGACTTTGGACTCAAGCAGGCAAAATCCAAAAAAAAATTACAATATCAGGTGTTAGACTCAAAGAACTTTAAAAGGTAAGGGTATTACGGGAATAATCCAATTGTTTTAATATAGACATTGTTCAAGTATTTATGTAGTGAAAATAATATGCCAGACCCCATGGTAGAGATTTTAAATACAAAGCTGAAAAAGAAATGTTTTTTACCTCAAGGAACTTCTGGTATAATAGGGAAGACAGACAGGAAAATTAGCAACTGAAATTCCTATTTTAAGTGCTACTGACAATGAAAATCTATAAGTACTTGAATGAATTCAGTGAAAAATTAAATCATGAATAAAATATAAAAGACATACATGGCTGTTTACTAGTACTTAAATATGGAAGACAATTCTAAACATAAAAGCAATGGATACAGAATTCAAAGAAAAAGTTTGATAGATTTGACTATACACATCAAAAGATAACATTTGAAAGTAAATAACAAACTGGGATAAATATATATAACAAATATGACAGACAGTTGGTTAATAATCTTTAATAGGTTTTAGAATTCAATTAAAAAACAATAATTTCTCAAGATAAAAACTGACAAAGACGATGAACAGTTAATTCACTCACATGCCCACACAGCAGTCAATAAACATTTCAAACTGATCATCAGGCAAGAATGCTAAGAACAGTTTCCAACTGATGAGGTTATGGGTGATTTCTATTGTCTGCTTTATAATTGTAGTGTTTTTGAAGTTTTTAGAGTAAGGCATATATTACTTTTATTAGCAGAAATACAAGTTTTATACTAAATACAACCTTTTTATTAATCAAAGAAGTACAACTTATAATCATATACAACTTCTCACATAAAATTAGAACAGATTAAAAATGAGTATGATGTTGTGAGATGGGCATTCTCGCATACTGCTGGTGGTGGAAGTATGAGTTGAATCCCTTCTGGAAAGCAATTTGGGCAGATGCATCAGGTGTCTTAATAAACATTTATACATTGAGACCTGTGATCTCCATGTGTTTAAAAATATAAGTATGATTATCACAGCATTATTTCTAATAATAAAATATCTAGTGTCCAACAATAGGGGAATGATTAACTTAAATAAGTAATCATTTAAATAAATAATTCAGGTATTATATAAATGTGTGATATAATATAAATTCTACAAATATAATTACATATTTTATAAATATGTCCATACATGTGTAATACATTTATATGTAAATTTCATTTTTTGTCAGAGTCCTAAAAAATATTTAAGGCATTAAGGGCATTCAGTAAATCATAGTATAACCATATTAGAGAATGCCATACATCTCCATTAAATTATATTTTGAAAGATATTTAATAATATGGAAAATGTTCATAATATAATATTAAGTAAAAAACTTCTTATTTTTTAATGTACCTTGAATCCAGTTTTATTTATGTATACGTGCCAGTATGTATATGTGTCCATTTGTATGTCTGCGTATTTCTACTTAGAAAGAAAAATATTGAATGTAAATATCCCAAAATGTTAATGATGATTCTCTTTGGAACTTCAGAGAAGTGATTTTTCTTTTCTTCTCTATGGTTTTCTACTTCCTAAATTTTGTACAAACAAAATTTTCCTTTTAGAATAAGAAAAAAACTTTGAAAAATACAGGATTATATTTTGTTATTAATATAGCAAATATTTTATTCCAGAGATAGAATATGTAATTCAAAGCTCATTACATCTATTGCTACAACGGAATTAAGACTAGCCCATTGCTGAAACCCTAAGAATGACACAATGTTTATCTGGCTCCATTTTCCATCCTTCATATATTAGCAGTATTACTTAGTTCCACCAAAGTATTAAACCCTGATGTGGGAGTTTCCCAGTATGTGATGTGCTGCTCTATTTACTATCAAGCACTTTATTCCAATTATGATAGGCTCTTAGAATAGATGCTGAGACATGAATCTTCTCTTTACTGAGATGTGCATCACATGTCAGAAAATTCCATGGCCTGTTTTCCATCTCTGCTTCCATTAGACAGATATATTAGAAATGAGATTGGGGGAATTTGAAGAATGTGAGTACAGTTAAATGAATGCTAATTCATACTGGTTCTTTTGTAGATGATTTAATCATGCAGCTGATCATTATATACATGACAAATTATTTGAGACTAAAATGTCTATATATATATAAGCCGAGTGTTGAAGCAAAACATTGTAGAAATTAAAGAAAGAACTAGCCAGTATCCAGAGTTCAAAATTTAACACAATCTGGCATGGAAAAAAGAAATCTCCCCCGACTCCCACTCTGTTTAATCCAATATTGTCAAACTTTCCTGCCTTGAGTTATAAATATGTCTATTTCTCAACTACAATCTAAGGAACTTGGTGATAAGGATTTTACCTTAATCATCTTTATGTCCTTGGTACCTGGGATACAATAAGTGCTCAATAAGTGTTTGTGGACGAGGAAACAAATACACTATAAAATATGAGTAAATAAAATACCATGAAGATGGCTTCTTCCAGGTTAAGACAAGAAGAATTTTATGGCAGTTTTGGCCTCTAGTGCTAAACCTCTCCCTCAAATGTCCTGTGTACTGATGAGCAAGCCTTTGACAAAGACTTTGAAGGCTGTCCTAGCCTCAGCTTTACCAGTGATCTGGGTTAGAAACTTCCTAGTTCTTCAGTTTTGAATGTATTCATGGGAAATATGAAAATGAATTGACTCATACAAGATAAAAAACAATATAAAACACAGTCCTCCATTTGCATGATCAGAATTTTTTCAGTAGGGTAAGGATGATCATGTCAATATTGGATTGGGTTTCTTCTAGATTATTCCTCTAATTCTGAATCTATAGCTCAAAATCTGATGATAAACTTTTATTTTTTCATTTAAAATATGATGACGATCATATAGTTAAACAATTGAAAGTATAATGCATAGGATAGTGTTACACATGTAGGCTTTACCACAGCTCAGAGCTGCGATTTGGTTAAAGTAAAAGTGAAATACCAAAGAGAAACTCAACATGATGTGTTTGTGAGTCTAACATAACCCCCTTTTTTTCTTGTAATTCTCAGTGTTAAAAGGAAGCTACATAATGACTGGGTTATGAAAATTAGATACATTTCAGCCCTAAATTGCTTTGGATCCTGCTCTGCAGACAGTGTTCATTCATTAGTTTTGGAATCCTTGAAGAGACTTGAGGATAATTTGTAAGTACAATTGTTTATATGCATAAACATTCTGTGACTTTCAGGTGTTTTCCTGAAACCCATGGCAGCCTTGGAGCTTTTAAACTGGTTTTTAGACATCTCAGATGTTAAGTATTCCATTTGTTCAACAAGATTAATTAGATTTTCAGGAGGAAGTTGAAGTTACTCATGCAAATCTGAACATGATATGTCCTCCTAGAAGCAGTTTTGCTCCTTTGTTTTTTATTGCTATATTCTATTAAAGTAAATCAATATTGGTGTAGCTATATTTTCCAAATAGTGTTCTATTGGTAAAACTTTATACTTTAAAAATCATTCTTACAGGTCAATTGACTAGACAATAGCCTGTGAGTATCTGTAGAACAACCATCATATTCCATGTGTAATAAATACACCAAATGGCTTTCTTATAGACAGATGAGTTTGAATAGTGTGTAGTCTTATTTTCTACCTAGTTAAATATTTATTAATAGTTATACTGATATATAGCAAGGGTATACGAATATATAGTAACTATAAAACAGCTGTTATATTTTTTTAAGAGAGATACATTCTACAGCATGGATAAACCTCAAAAACATTATGCTAAGTGACAGAAGCCAGACACAAAACACTGCATATTGAATAATCCCATTTGTTGGAAATGCCCAGAAAAGTTTATAGAAATAGAAAGTAGATTAATGGATGCCTGGGGCTGGTGATGGCAGCAAGGACCCCAAGTTGGCACAAGGGAGCTAAAGGGAAGCTTTAGGGTCCTTGCTTTAGGGAACTTGGGGTCCTTGCTTTAGGGAAGGCTAAAGAAGAAGGAAATCACATGATCACATCAACAGATGCAGAAAAAGCATTTGACAAAATCCAGCACCCATTCCTGATAAAAACTCTCAATCTAGACACAGACATTATACCAGTTACAGGAAAACAACTCAAAATGGATCATAGACCCAAAGATAAAATACAAAGCTGTAAAACTGGAAGAAAATATGATATTGGGTTTGGCAATGACTTTTAAGATACCACTCCATGAGAGAAATCATTGATAAACTGGACTTCGTTCAAATTAAAAACTCTGCTCTGAAAAAGACACTGTCAAGAGAACAAAAAGACAAGCCATAGACTAGGAGAAAATATTTGCAAAACACATATCTGATAAAGGGCAGTCATCGGAAATATACAAACAACTCTTAAAACTCAACACTAAAACAAACAACCTGATTAAAAAAATGGGCAAAAGATATGAGCAGACACATCACCAAAGAAGGTATACAGATGGCAATAAGTATATGAAAAGATGTTTCACATTCTACATCATTAGAGAAGTGGAAACTAAAATCACAATGAGATATCATTACACACCTACTAGAATGTCCAAAATCCAAAACGCTGACAACCTCAAATGCTGACAAGAATGTGGAACAATAGGAACTCTCATTCAGTGCTGGAGGGAATGCAAAGTGGGTACAGTCACCTTGGAAGACAGTTTGGCGGTTTCTCACAAAACTAAACATACTTGCCATATGATCCAGCACTAAAAAGAAATAAGCTATCCATGAAAAGACATGGAGGAACCTTAAATGCATATTACAAAGTAAAAGAAGCCAATCTGAAAAGGTTACATACTGCATGGTTCTAACTATATGACGTTCCGGAAAAGGCAAAACTGTGGATAGGCAATTAAAAATCAGTGATTGCTGGGATGCAGGGGGAGGGAGGGTTGAATAGGCAGGGCGCAGAGGATTTTTAGGGCCTTGAAAATACTCTGTATGATACTATAATGGTGGACACATGTCATTATACATTTGTCCAAACC
The DNA here is from genome assembly GCF_039906515.1 of Pseudorca crassidens. Classification (NCBI taxonomy): domain Eukaryota; kingdom Metazoa; phylum Chordata; class Mammalia; order Artiodactyla; family Delphinidae; genus Pseudorca; species Pseudorca crassidens. The sequence goes on from NC_090297.1 coordinate 156,224,193, forward strand.
CACAGAATGTACAGCACCAAGAGTGAACCCTAATGTAAACTGTGGACTTTGTGCGATTATTATGTGTCAATGTGTAGGTTCATCAATTCTAACAATTGTACCACTCTGGTGAGAGATGTAGATAATGGGGGAAGCTATGCATGTGTGGGAGGGCAGGAGCATACGGAAAATCTCTGTAATTTCCACTCAATTTTTCTGTGAACCTAAAACTGCTTTTAAAAAATTGTCTATTAAAAAATGCACTGAGCCACAAATTAGAATCCGATTTGCTGCAACAAGAAGCGAAAGATCTTCTTTAAACTTTGTTTTAAGGATGAAACTGGAGGGCATTATGCTAAGTGAAATAAACCAGACAGAGAAAGACAAATACTGCATGGTATCACTTATATGTGAAATCCAAAAAAAAGTAGAACTCATAGAAACAAAGTGTAGAACAGTCATCACCAGGGAAAGGGTTCCCTTTCCATAGGGAAAGGTTCATAAAAGTTTGGTAAACTTTCATATAGGTTTTTATAAAACCTATAAAATGTCTGAGGATCTAATGTAAAACGTAGTGACTATAGTTAACACTGTATTGTATAATTGAAATTTGCTAAGAAAGTAGAATGTAAATGTTCACACCAAAAAAAAAAAAAAAACATGTGAGATGATGAATGTGTTGATTAAGGGGCATCCTTTCACAATGTGTATATATATCAACTCATGTTATACAGTTTCAACATCTTACGATTATATATCAAAACTGAAAAAATGGGATAAAATACAACAAAACACTATGGGTAAAAACTTAAAACTGCAAAACCCTTACCTAGTGATTCAATTCCATTCTTAAAACTTACTTTCTCAATTGTAATCATTTTCTTCTGAATTTGTTTTTCTGTTTAAAGAATCAGTGAGTTGAAATGAGACAGTGTCTTGCTTTCTTTTTCTCTTTGCATTTAGGGTACAACTTTAAAAAGTTCTGGGAAAAATGGTAGAGAGACAAATATGACCCCCTAACAAAACACAAGTGATAGATACCTCCTAGGTCCTCTTGAAGTTTTAGTGAAATTCACAAAAAAATGGAAAACAAAAGATAGCCTTTGCACATACAGAGCTAGAATTTCTTTAAATTCCAAGGCTTTTAATTTAAGCAATGGAATAACAGAAATTTAATGAAAGATGAGAATATCACAGTCAGTCAGATGACTGACTACCTTAAGTTTTCCTGGAAGCTGTCGTCTTCAGGAAAAACACATATTTCCCCTTACGTAGAAAAAGGTGAAAATGTTTATCTTGGTGTAAAACATATTACAGTGAGAGATGATTTAAAAATTTTCTTCAGTACCTTAAAAACAATTTCATTTCTTGACACCACATCTGACACCACAAATATCATTTCTATGTTTTTGTGACATAATTAACTAGCTAGTGATTATACTCTGGCATTTTAAAGGAATACATTTCTGAAACATTTAATTAAGAACTAGATGCCACCTTATTTCCAATTTGATTTTATACTATGTTGGCAATTCATGATACAGTCATAATCATAAGGAAACATTGTGAAAACATATACAAATATAATATGTCCTCGTGGTGGTATAGAAAAAATATATTCTGCTTCAACATCCAGAGAAAGGATTTTTATTTGCAAGATATACAAACCTACAACCATGACTTCCACAGAACAAATACTACCAGTACACTTACCAGGGTAATTCTAACAGCTTATATGGCAACCAGAAAGCTGTATAAGGTAACGTAGTTCAGCCATTAATCCAGAACTGTATCAATTATTCAACAAATATTTACTAAGTCAGAATGTGTTAAGAACTGTGGACAATACAAATATGTTTAAGTCGTGGCCCCTGTCTTAAAATGCTTAAAATCTAAGTGGGAAGACAAGAAATATAGACATAAAATCAGCAGTATGGTGCAGCCAGCTCATGTCTGGAATTTGGCCGACTTATTGTTAAACTCTGCCATGATTAAAATAAGCTCACAAATCAATTATATTGAAAACAAAGGCAGTAAATACTCAAAATTCATTACTTCTTATATATTTACTACATTTTACTATTACCTATGTTCTTGAGGGTTTTATGTCCTGAAGAACACAGTGCTATATAATGGTGTGCAACTCTGTATCTTTTCCTAACTCCACGTTAAGAGATGTCCCTTTGCTGGTTTGAAATCAGCCATGAGAGAAATATTTGTACCATGGAAAACAGCAAATGTTGTAAAGCGATGGCACACTACCATCTCTACTTTCCTGTCCCCAGCTCAATGAATGTTAAACGTTTATCAGCACACTACTACTTAGGATAATTTGCATTGCAAAGAAGAGCAAGTTAAAGGCCAGTTGACTGGTTTAGGATTATAGACATAATAGGAGTTCAGAAAGGAAAGTGCTAAATAATGGTCCTCCAGCAAGCCCATAGAGATAAGAACCAGAAGTCTTATATAGGAGACTATGTAAAGTAACTTGCCAGTGATTTCATTACACAAGAAAGTTCAAAGCAAACACAATAAACGTGCCTAGGTGGCTTTTGGATGAATGAAGTGGCTTTTTTTTTCCTTCTTAAAGACTGTCTTTACATTGGTATGTTTAGTTGCCTATTGTCAATCTAATATTACAAAATAGAAATCAAAAATTGATCTGCACAATATTGACAGGCGCTACGTTCCAGTATCCTTCTCCCAGACCTCCACGTCTCACCATATCAGCTTTTGAACACTCCAACTCGCACTATACCGACTCAGTGATGTTGTTGAGGTCTCTGATACCTTTATCTCTCAGTAGATTGAATTTTATCAGCCCTTTCCTTGACTTTCTTCCCTTCCTACCTGACTGGATCCCAAGTTAATCATCTGAGTTTGTATCTCACCAGCATTCTTCCTTGATTTATACTCTTATCTGTCCAACATATCGATCAGCAAAATCCCAACCCTTTTGCTCAGCAGAGCCCTTAGCCCAGTCTCCCAATCCTTTTACATACCTTTGATTAACCCCCTCTTATTCCTCTCAGTGACTATTCCAAACTTCAACTCCTTTCACCCTCCACCGATGTCCTGTCCTTCCATATGATCAAAACAAAAAACAAAACAAAAAAAACCCTGTGGCCTCAGGAGTAATTCCCCAACACCCCAGATCTTTTCAGAATTTTCTATATCCACACCCAGCCTTAAGTCTTTTCTTTTTGTTTCAGAGGTTGGTAACACACCTTCCATTGGCGACCCTGCACTTAACTTCTTCTCCAGGATCTTGCTACCTCAGTTTCTCCCACTCTCTCATTTTCAACCTAAAATGCTCAAGTCTCTTGTGATCTGAATAACGCTGTTCTTGACCTTTAGTGTCCTTTGATCTATCATACTACACCTCTTCTGGAAAGAGTACTCTACATTCACTATCCCCACTATCTTGACATTACTCATTCCCTCTAAAATCCTCTCTCATATAGCCTCCCGGCTACTACTCTACGGAAAAGACTCTCAAATTGGCCAATGATGTCTACATTGTCAGACCAAAGGAAATTAAACTTGAAGCATTCAGCATTTCTGATCTCACCCATCCTAAAACTCTATTCTCTTGGCTTTTGGGAAGCCAGAGTTTTCTCCCGGTATCTTACTGTCTGACCTTTTCCCTTGTGATTCCTCTTTTTGTGTCTGCTCTTTTTGCGGTGGTATTCTCCAGAGTTTTGTCCTTAGCCAACCTTAATTGTCACTTTCTACTCAATTCTTGGGTTATGTTCCTCTTCTCCAACATATTAATACCTGTATACTAATGAAAACCCAAGCTATCTTGAATGTTGGACTTACGTATACCTACTCACTATGTCCACCTGGATATCTCATAGCCCCTTAAATTTCACTTCACTTCCCCCACTTTTTAATCTATGCCCTTCATAGAATTTAAAATTTTTCTTGGTGGCACCATGATGCATCAAATCATCTAGGCAGAAATTTAGCAACCCCACATGACTCCTTTTTCCCTCAACCCCTAAAAATCGTCAGTCACCAATTTGTCTATATTGCCTTAAAACTTCTTGTTGAATTTATTTTATATTCTGTATCTCTATTGTCCTAGGCTCTTCTCTCCAACTACCCTCTTGTCCCAATACTCTCCCAAACTATTCTTGTAAGGATGATATCCAACCATCTCAATGTCCTTCACATTTCTCCATCACCTGCCACAGCACTCCCATTATCTGGTTCCTGTTAACCTCTCCACTTCATCCACTTCACTGCTCTTTACTACCTTGTTCTTAGGTTCCTGTTATTCTGTTACTCTGAACTTCTTGCTGATCCCTGGATACTGCATGTTGGGACTTTGTACATGTTCAGTGCCTGAAATACTCTCTCCACTCTTCCTCTTAGTTCTTCTACCTCAACTTCCATAATCCTGTGGGGTTTTTTTCTTTTTTTGAGAAGAGGGAAGTTTTTTATTTTTAAAATTGTTTCCAGTTTTTTGAGATATAACTGACCCCGTAAATCCTTTAAGGATCAAGTGACACCAACTCTAGGAAATTTTCCTGACCTCTCCCAGCAACCTCTTCCCCAGCTGCGTTAGGTACCCTTTTCATGCTTCAGTCTTTGTACTTATTGCATTTTAATTATGTTTAAGGATGTGTCTTTCCAAGACACTAAGCTTGTTGAGTTTTTTTGTATTCAACAGTCTCTTTCTGATAGTCCTATAATTTGAACAAAACTACATAGATGACTCCAGAAGAAGCTCTAGAGCAGGAGGCTGAATATTCACTTTTTTTTTTTTTTTTTTTTTAGCAAATACTTATTGGTTAGTTACTTTGTTTAAAGCACTGTATTACATGTTGGAAATTTAAAGATGCATAAGACTAGGTCTTTGCTCTCATGTCTAATGAGGGAGAAAGGAAATAGATTCCCAGAGAGGGTGATAAGTGTTATAATATCGATTTAAGAGAGTTGTATGGGAGCAGAAGAGAGTTCTCAGAACATCTTAAGGTAGGATGGGGGTGTGGATAAAAATTGAGGTAAGCTTCCTGAAAAGGAATGTCATGCATACTGAGTTTTGAAGAACTGGTAAGAGTTAGCCAGGTAAAGCAGTTGCAGGAGAGTAGAGTTGATAAATAGTCACATTAAAGAAATGACATTTATAAAGGCACAGAAGTGAAGAAGAAGATGGTGAATTCTAGAAACTGTAAGTGGTTCAATATGATCGGAACAGAGAGAAAGAGTTGGGAAAGATGAGACTGGATAAGCAAAACATGAAGAGACCTACATACCATGATAAAAAGTTGGAATTTTAACCTGACGGCTACAGGAAGCCATTGAATACTTTAGAAAGAAAAGTGATAAAATTCGTGTTTTTGACAGATTACCCTAGCAGCAAAGTGGGGAATGGATTGGGGAAAGGCAAGTTGAAAAGAGGAGACCAATTGGGAAGATATGGCAATAGTTTAGAAAAGAAATGATGGGGGTTTGAACTGAACCAGTGAAAGTAAGGATGGAAAGAGAACAGATTCTCGTATAATTTACAAGAACTGGTGACCTACTGGATGAGAGAAATAAAGGAAAGAGAGGAATCTAAGGTTCATTTTTTCATTCTCAACAATATTTAATGTATGCCTATTATAGATCGAAAACTGTTCCAAGAAATGATATAATGGTATACAAAAAAGACTAACTCTCTCCTCTCCTGGAGTCATATTCTAGTGGGAGAGCAAATAATCAAATGAACAATACAGACTTAGGTGAGTAGGTGATGGAGATGAAGGAGCATTATGGGATAAAGAGTGATGGGAGGCAGTAATCTTGACAGGATGGTCACGAGAGACTGCTCTGAGGAGATAACATGTGATCAGAGATCTGAGTGAGGTGAAGAGCAAATCATCCAAAGATCTAGAAGAAAAGCATTAGAGCAGCAGACACCAGGCTCAGTTTGGGGGAACTATATACGTGGCTGTGCTTTTCACTATGAGAGAATATAAATAAAGGAATACATTTGCAAGGGAATTCTAGATCACGCCTGCCACTTATTCATTGTCCAAGAGTCTTGAGCATGTTTTTTTAACTTATTTGAACCTCAATAACCTCATTTATAAATAGGAATAATACTAACTTTCTTAGCTCATGGGATTTTTGTGCTACTCAAATAAGCTGAAATGGGTGAAGGTGCTTTGAAAACTAAAACCCCTTAACAACTGAAAGTATTATTATTTGCTTATAGATATTTAAGGTCTTTTGTGGAGACTGGATTTTTAAAGAACACTGATTTCCGCATGCTGCCAAAATCTATGATAATAATAAATACTCTAACACTGCAAGAAAGAAAAGGCACAAGTTTTCCTTTGGGAACAATTTGTATGGGCCAATATTCCCTTTTCCAAGTATTAGGATCTGTCAATCAGGTGGTGAATGCTTGTATTAGGTCTTAATGAAATGTTAATAGGTACCTTCTTTTTGTCAGCAAAAACATGCCCTTCAACTGACATGATTCTAGGAAGATATAATTCCCTTTTTTTTTCCAGTGACGTATCCTCAAGAGCAGAATTGAGTTAGTCACACTCTTATTCCTTTTTATTTATTTATTAACATCTTTACTGGAGTATAATTGCTTTACAATGGTATGTTAGTTTCTGCTTTATAACAAGGCGAATCAGCTATACATATGTATCCCCATAACTCTTCCCTCTTGTGTCTCCCTCCCTCCCACCCTCCCTATCCCACCCTTCTTGGTGGTCACAAAGCACCAAGCTATCTCCCTGTGCTATGTGGCTGCTTCCCACTAGCTACTGGTTTTACATTTGGTAGTGTATATATGTCTATGCCAATCTCTCACTTTGTCCCAGCTTACTCTTCCCCCTCCCTGTGTCTTCAAGTCCATTCTCTAGTAGGTCTTTATTCCCGTCCTGCCCCTAGGTTCTTCATGACCGTTTTTTTTTCGATTCCATATACATGTGTTAGCATACAGTATTTGTTTTTCTCTTTCTGACTTACTTCACTCTGTATGACAGACTCTAGGTCCATCTACCTCACTACAAATAACTCAGTTTCGTTTCTTTTTATGGCTGAGTAATATTCCATTGTACATACGTGCCACATCTTCTTTATCCATTCATCTGTTGATGGACACTTAGATTGTTTCCATGTCCTGGCTATTGTAAATAGAGCTGCGACAAACATTGTGATACATGACTCTTTTTGAATTACGGTTTTCTCAGAGTATATGCCCAGTAGTGGGATTGCTGGGTCGTATGGTAGTTGTATTTTTAGTATTTTAAGGAACCTCCATACTGTTCTCCATAGTGGCTGTATCAATTTACACTCCCACCAACAGTGCAAGAGTGTTCCCTTTTCTCCACACCCTCTCCAGCATTTATTGTTTCTAGATTTTTTGATGATGGCCATTCTGACTGGTGTGAGGTGATACCTCATTGTAGTTTCGGTTTACATTTCTCTAATGATTAATGATGTTGAGCCTTCGTTCATGTGTTTGTTGGCAATCTGTATATCTTCTTTGGAGAAATGTCTATTTAGGTCTTCTGCCCATTTTTGGATTGGGTTGTTTGTTTTTTTGATATTGAGCTGCATGAGCTGCTTGTAAATTTTGGAGATTAATCCTTTGTCAGTTGCTTCATTTGCAAATATTTTCTCCCATTCTGTGGGTTGTCTTTCCATCTTGGTTACAGTTTCCTTTGCTGTGCAAAAGCTTTTAAGTTTCATTAGGTCCTATTTGTTTCTTTTTGTTTTTATTTCCATTTCTCTAGGAGGTGGGTCAAAAAGGATCTTGCTGTGATTTACGTCATAGAGTGTTCTGCCTATGTTTTCCTCTAAGAGTTTGATAGTGTCTGACCTTACATTTAGGTGTTTAATCCATTTTGAGTTTATTTTTGTTTATGGTGTTAGGGAATGTTCTAATTTCATTCTTTTATATGTAGCTGTCCAGTTTTCCCAGCACTACTTATTGAAGAGGCTATCTTTTCTCCATTGTATATTCTTGCCTCCTTTATCAAAAATAAGGTGACCATATGTGCATGGGTTTATCTCTGGGCTTTCTATTCTGTTCCATTGATCTATAGTTCTCTTTTTGTGCCAGTATCATACTGTCTTGATTACTGTAGCTTTGTAGTATAGTCTGAAGTCAGGGAGCCTGATTCCTTCAGCTCCATTTTTCTTTTTATCCTTGTATCCCATTCCATTTTTACTTATGTGCAAACAGACACACACACACACACACACACACACAGAGATGCAACCATTCTTTGGGTTTAATAAATCTTTTTATTTATATGTTTTGTTCAAAATGAATGTTAGTATGTATTTTTTTATTTATGTAATATTATTGTAGGGAATTTAAATTCCTCCTCTCTACAGTGTTCTGTAGATTTGGTACTTTGTAGCTCTAAACACTTAAATTATCTAGAAGGTTTTCTTTTTCATACTTGCCAGTACTTTCTGGTCTTAGGTCTGAAGAGCGTCTATTTTGCAATAGGCAGGAGTTTGTCTTTAAGCTCAATTCCAAGCTTCCTAGTATTCACCATATCTCCTGGAATTTGGCCCAAGAGGGTCAGGAAACTGTGAGACAAAAATATACAAACTCAGCAAATAATGATCATTGATCTATTCTGTCAAATTCTGGCTGACTTTTCATCTACTTCCTTGGGTCACTCTCCTAAATCTAGAAGCTAAAGAGATTTCTCAAGTGATACAGTGTAATCATGTTTTCCAGAACTGTCAGTGCCATTGAAGAGTCATTTCAATAGAGAGTCAAGTCCACTCCATCCCTAGATTCATCATGTTCTTATCTCTGCAATTTCTTATGATAAGTCTTAAGCTGAGACAGATGAAACTGCATTTATACTAATTCATAATTGGCCAGTTGTTAAAATGGAAGCCAGTACAGCTCCCAGAAAGGCAGGAAAAAACTCCTCTCAAAAAAAATTTTCCATTTAAGAAATGATTATCGTTCTGGTCATAATTTTGTATGGTAATTTCACAAATGTACCAGCAGGAAAATGAACATATGCTATTAATATTGCCATGTAAAGAATATTGGCCTATTGCAAGACATAAGTTGAACCATTAACCCTTTAATAGCTTGGCAATTCCAAGAGATGAGCAATTAACTACTTAGCATTACTCTTTATTAGTTACCCAGCTTGGAGGCAGATTGTAATATTAGAAAGTATGTAGTGGTTCTCAGTAGGGTTGCTATGGAGCCAGTCAGAACTGGTTTCTGTCTGGCACTCAAGGCTTTGTGACCATTGAACACGTTACCATTAGCTCTACTTAGTCTCAGTTTTTCCATCTTTAAATGGGAATGAATATACCTACCTCGTAGTGTTATAAGGTATGTAAAAATTAACCTAATTTACTCAGGTAAAGTGCCTAGCTTAATGCATGGTATATATAGTTAGTGCTCAATAAATGTAAAAGTTCCCCTTTTTGTTTCCTTAATAAAGATACTGAAATACATCAGACAATGAATTTTAATACTGAGATCAGGTGGAGTTACTGTAGACCTGTACTGGTTTGTGCTTTGTGTTCCCACTTCTATAGTAAGGGTCAGAAAATGGCATGTCCCATGTTCAGCGGGCCATCTGCTTTTGTAGCATCTGCAAACTAAGAATAAGTTTTACATTTTTAAATCGTTGAAAAAATCAAAGAAGAGTAATATTTCATGACCCATGAAAATTATATGAAATTCAAATTTCATTGCTCATGAAGTTATATGGGAACACAGCCATGCTCACTTGTTTACATGTTATTTACAGCTGTTTTTGTGCTACAGTGGCAGAGAGTAAATAGGAAAGTGTAAAATATTTATTATCCGGATCCTTAAAGAAAAAGTTTACCATACTCTGATCTGAAGTTTTCTATTGCACCTTCTCTTGTTCTTTGGGAATGGGTAAAATATGGATTAATCACAGGCAGTAACCCAGAGTGAGGACCGCTATCTAAAAAAAATACCTTTACCTGAGGCACGCAAATTTCCTGCCTTACATCATTAAGGAGGAAATAAAAATGACTTCTTCTTTGTCCCCTGCATTCCTCCCATCTACCCCCACCCCAAGGGAAGATAAGAGAGGATACAAGCTTGCTCAATGGCCCTTCACCTTTAGCAATTACATGATCCCCCGGAATGCTTTCCTGTCTGAGCATCGTATTACATTCAGTGAATAACCCTAATTATGTAACGTTCCATTTGATTACCCTGCTTCCCTCTCCAGATCAGAGCTCACAAATTTGTGTAACATTAGCAAGGAAACTAAGGTGAAGTATGCTATGATTCAGGCAAGGTCTTTTGATAGTATAGTGTTTGGATTTTTTTTTTTTTCATTTTGAAGAAATTATTAGAAAATGTTTGTTTCTCCTTCAAAAGTACTATTATCTCAGGGAAAATTTCAGAGGGAACTTCCCAGAATCAATATATTTCTATTCTGTGTGACTCTGAAAACTGGTACAGTACTGTCAACCAGTGGTATTTTTCCCTGAAGGGTATTCAAACATATTTATTGGGAGCCTTCTGTGTTCAAAGGCGCATGGTATCTACATTTTATTTTGTTATGGAATGGACAATATGGGCCAACATTGTACATAAGACTATGAGTCTAGTGCTATCTTGGTGTGGTCACTGTTTAGAGGTGGGTCCCCCTGAGGCATCCTAGACAAGAGGGTGGTCCCCCCCAACTCCTGGCCTACCACCCCATCCCTGAGGAGGGACCATGGTGTGGGGGACCTGAGCTCAAGTCCAAACACCAAACCAGATATCTCACTGCACTGTAAGATGTTGAGTGAAAACTCTCTTCATTCTTCAGATGTAAAATGCTGTGGAAATACTAGTTAATATTATCATAACTTTCTCAGAGAACACTCTGGTATGTACCAGTTAGAGTAAATTACACCTAGTTACAGAATAAGAAAGCAACCTGTTTAAAACTATGCAGTTGAATATGTATATAAAATATCTGTGAAAAGCAGCTCATCTTTTAAGTTTTTTCCCAGTTGACATCAATTATATGAATTTTTTGAATTTTGATTTTTTTTGAATCAATTTTGAATTTTTTTGAATCAATTATATGAATTTTGAATTTTTTTGAATCAATTATATGAATTAGTTGCAACTGGCTTTATTGAAAGACACAGTTCATCCATTTCTGGTCCATTTAATTATGTGGGCCAGGAAAATAGATTAATTTTATCTAATGGGCAGGTATTTTAAAAAAACAAAAAATTTTAATGGGAAGTATGTATGATCCCCATTTTACATGCTGAGACATTGATGTAAAAATGTTTGATAGATACATAATCAACTAACAGGGCATTAAATGTTTCTTTTCCTGCTATCTTAGAATTTCAGCTAAAGTTCCATTTAAAGAAGGATATACTAAACCATCCTCACAGAATTATTAGAAGGTAGTCAGACCAGTCCCATGACTCTTATCAGTCACCCACAACAATGAAGAAACAACAAGCAATTCTAAAATAGTTGAAAAGGAGGATGCAGTTACCTAGCTGTGGAACTATGGGCAATGCTGAGGCATTTGGTCTGCCATCCCCAGGGTGAGAGTGGAGGTGGTAGAGAGTTTTCCGCACCTCAGGCCGCTGGAGGAGAGCTCCAGGAGAGCCAAAAAAGCAGAGAAATACATCTGGCTCCCCAGGGGCTACTTGCTGAGGCCCCAAAGGACACAGGCTCACCTTAGGCAAGTTTGACAGGTGACATATGCACATTATGACCACTACTTGCTTCCCCATGGGGAATTCTGAAGGCTGCAGGCTGGACCATATTATGACATGCGGCCCTGAGCACTTTTGCCTTCATGTGTCCCTCCCACCATAACGCTCTCAATATGGCACGTTATTTTTGATATAATTTTAAAGACTTCAACTTTTTTAATGTTTTAGGCTCTAAAAATTTTAGTTTTTCTGATATGAGAAAAAATTAAAACACTTCTCTTGACCCTAAACTTAAATTTTTTCCTTTGATTTTAAGAACAATTAGAACATTTCTGTGGGCCCCCAAAATTACTGTGGGCCCTCAGCTCTGCCCCTGCTGTGCCTAATGCACACATTCCTACCTGGCAGGAGGGACCCAAGACAATAGGGTGGGGCTGCATTCAGGTTGACACTGTCCTGCATGACTAGCCTGTGTGAATTTCCTGTGGGCCACAGTCAGTGGTTTAGCAGGAATTTCCCTTTCTAATAGAAACTGGTCCAAGAAGACTTGCTGCTGGGGCACGATGATGTACTAAGAGACTGTGTTTGGAGACAAGGGTAGAAGAAAATAATGACTTCCCAGTTTATACCTAATCAAGTTCAGTTCATTCAATCAACCAGAAAAACATGTCATTGGCAAAAGTGTAAATAAGTCACCAGAGATAAGTAGAAACTACTTCTTATCTGGAACGTTTAAACATTTTCAAAATTGTAAATTCTGACTTTAGATTTATGTTACTGAATTAGGGCTGCTTTTCATGAACTGTAAATAAGTAATTTGAATAAATTAGGACTACAGTTTACCTTTGCATTAGCTAGTCAGAAAAATTACTACTATAAACTAGATATAATTTTTTTGGAAGAAAAAATCTTTTAAAATATCTTAGAGGTATCTTTTTACATAGAAGTAGTATAATCTATTCCTGTTTATTTAGTAAACTTCCCACTTAGGACTTAACAACTGATACTTTGTTTTACTTTTGAACTTTAAAACAAAAAGAGCTATTTTTTTCTCCTCTAAATGATCATTCTCACTTATCAAAATTGGAAATTTTGTCTAAACTATTGCTATTTTATCATCGTGTATGTTTTTTAAAATATAGGAGCTGTCTCATTCAGAGGTTGCAAACTGGTAGTCTCACGAGCTAAATGCAACCTGCAAATGGTGTTTTGTTTGGTAGCATTTACAGTCATTTATTTGGTTTTGTTAACTGACTCTGGGCCTTGGCTCCCACTTTCCACAGGACATGCACTCTCCGTGCACTCCCTGTAGTTTCCTAGCCAGCCCACTTCGCTCATATAGTTTACCTGCCTGGCTCCTGTACACATCTTAACTAATGAACACTCTCACCTCTGCTATCACAGTTCACTGATATTTCCTCTAGGCCAGTGCTGGACATTCAGTTTGTACTCAGTAAATTTTGTTGAGGCCCTACTGAGTGCCCCCCAAAATTCTTTCACAGGCCTTGTTGTCATTGGGGAATTTCTCTCTCTTGGTTACTTCCCTTTCAGAGTATACTTTTAGCTCACTATGCCCTCTCCCCAACTCCTTTGCCAACTGCAGACATTATTTAATACAGAAATCTAATGCTTTAATAATCTTAGGTAAGACAGGAACAATTTTCAAACATACTATCCCGAACATTTCCAATATGGAAAGTCTATAGTCAACAACCTTCAATGAATCCATAAATTCAGATCTATTTCTCCCACAACCCTCTAGCTGCTCTAATTTCACTTCTTCCCCCACACGGGGGGAGCTACACTACTGATTAGAAAGTACAATGAGTCATTGGAGTCTTTGTTCATGTACTTTCCCCTGCCCCAATCCAGGGGCCACTGGTAACGGTTATGCAGGTTGTGTGCTGCATAGTGCTGGCCACCACCTACATAAGCTATGCAGTGGCCTGCTGGACTCCTACCCAGCCACATCCACACAGAAAGCATAAAATCAAAGATTTTAAGTAGTAGAAGCTATTTAAGCTATATCCAAATCCTTGGTCTCATAAGTGGGGAAATTGTAGTTCAGCAAAATTAAGTGACGCTTCTAATGTCATATATTTAGCAACAGAATGTGACCAAAATCTAGGCCTCCTGACCTCAACCCTGGGTGCATTCTAAGTCCACTTCACCAGTTTGCCCTGTCAAGCTCCATCCATTTTATGGCAGGTTCCTACAGAAGTCTGCCCTTCCCACTACCTTCTCCTACTGGGGCTCCTGTTAAAAAAAAAAAATCAGAAAGAGCTCTCATATTCTTTCTTGAAACTATCAGGAACCAACTCAAAAGCAGGGTGCATATACCCCAGAGGGAATGCAAGATGAGCAATCAGAAAGTGGGTAGAAATTCCCTTTCTTTTACGTTTTTATCACATTTTTATTGCTGTTTGTTTATAATATACATACTATATTAATTGTGTAATATATGTATATAATTTACAAGTAAATGTTATAGGCATATATGTGAGAAAACATTTTGGAAAAAAATTTAATATGAATTTCTGAACCCCTTGAAGATTCCGATTTACTAAGTTAGGGATAGGATCAGGAATTTATATTTTAGCATCCAAAGTGATTCTGATTCCAAGTTTAGGAACCACTGCTCTAAGGTCATGAGAATTCCTGACCTAAGTAAAGAGGTTAATGAAGTTAACCTCTAAGTTAAGAGGTTGATGAAGTTGGATGTAGGGTTCTAAGGAATACTCTTTACCTTAGGTTTAAGGAAGAATAAAAAGTAACATAATTGGAAAAACTACACATGATCCATGGTTCCCAGTAAGAGCCTCTTATGTAAATTCCTGAATTTAGTTGAGCAAATTTTTTCTTCATAATTTTTCTGACATTAAACAAAGTTGTTTCAGCCAAATCTTATATCTGCATCTTCCCAAAGACTGCAATTCAGACTTCATTTACATGCTCTCTCATTGACTTTGTGATTGTGTTCTGAGAAATCTACAGCTTGTGTTTAATTCACATCCATTTCTTTTATAACCTAAATCCATGTTGGGCCCTTATAATGAAAATTTATTCTCACCTGAAGTTTAGGGTGATAATTGCAATCCAAGATGCTTCTGGGTATTGCCCCTTAGGTTTATTATCTCAAAGATAACCCCAAAATATAAGCTACATAGAAGTTATGCTTTATGAGGCCCAGTTTTTGTAAAGAGCCACATTTGAAGAAGTGTAGTCTAGTGGGCAAAAAGAATTAAAAAGAAACTGCAATATAATTTAAAATTACAAATACATGTACCCCTTGACTTGCAATACCACTTCTAAGAACTTGTCTTTTAGAAATACATACATATGACATGGCACTTTTATAAGAAAGTTGCAGTATTATTTGTAATCACAAAAAATTTGAGACAGCTTGATGTCCCTCAGAAATTAAGTGATGATTTAGTCTTATAAAGGAATACTCTATGACAATTAGGAAAAAGAATGAGAAAGTTTTTTACCTACTGATTTGGAAAGATCATCAAGATATATTATTAAGTGAAAAAACCAAGGAACAGAATAGTATATATTACCATTTTATTTATGAAAAAAGAAAAGAAAAGGAAACATACAAGGCAAGAGGAGACTAAGGTCAGGTGCTTTATGCCTAAGGGAAAATAACATGGTACTAGACTAGAAAATAACACAAAAGACTTTATTTATTTGGTGGGGGCAGGAGGGTGGAGTCCAGGAAAGGCCTTTCTGAGAAAGTGGTATTTAAGCTGACACTTACAGGAGGGTGTCTGTTAGTGTGGCTAGGATCCGGGGAAAGAAAATCTTTGGCCTGTGCAGAAGCCCTTGAGGAGAAAGAGAGTTCAGTGAGGCCAGAAAGGAAGCTAAAGAGACCACATGGCTGGATCCAGGGGAAGAGGAGGGCATGGAGTGAGCCTGAAAAGGTGACAAGGACCATCCAGCACCATATGGGCCTGGTGGGCCAGGTGAAGGAACCTGGTGTTTCTTAGAGTATCAGGAGTCCACTGGAGAAAAGTGATGTGATCCAACTCATGTTTTAGAAAGATCACTTTGGCTGCAACTTGACAACAGGTTTTGGAGTGTGATTGGGAAAAGAGAATGGAAAATAGTAGAAGCTGAGAGATTAGCAGTTTATTGCAGTAGTTCCAGTGAGAGGGGATAGAGAGTTGAACCAAGACATTGTGGCGGAAATGGGAAGAAGTGGTCAGATTTCATGTCTATTTAGGAGGTAAAATCAACAAGACTTGACAGCAAGTTGGATGTGGGTAGTGAGTGAGGGGGAAGTATCCAAATACATTCCTGCCATTCTGTACTACACTCATTTAGCTGAGCAATATACTTTCTGGCTTAAGACGTGATATATCTTTGCCCAGCCTTAACATCAGCACAACCGCAACTCCAGGGTGGAGGAAAGGATTTCTTTTTAAACAGAAACAATGCAAATGCTGCATTAATATCATATTATGGAGTAAGTAGATTCTGTGGGTCAGTAAGAATTTAATCTTTGCTTATAATATTTTCTGTGGGTAAATGGATTCATAACAACTTAGAAGTGAGCCTCTTGAACACAATCTATTTATAAGTTGGAATTAGCTTTATAAGGAAAAATATACAAGCTTTATATCTAATTTGTGTTTTGCAGGCCTGTCAGAGAGTTTTCCATGCCAAGAGGAGCAAACACTTTTTGTTACAGTAGAAAAGCAAATGTGATTGTCACGGGAGGTAAGAGGGCATTTCATGTTACACAGAGATTTTCTACTTTGCAAACAGTGCTCTCCTTAATTAACACAGTTATAGAGTTTCATACCGTTATCGCATTTTACTGCTAGAGAAAACTTTTAGAGAATGTTAAAGTTTGTATAAAGTCAAATCTGTCATTCTTTTTCTTTGTGGCTTTTTGATTTGGTGGCACACTTAGAAAGGCCTTCCCCAGCCTGTGAATGTGTGAAACAAATTCTCCCATATTTACTATAATTTTTTGTTTGTTGTATATTTTACTTTTAAATATTTAATCTCTCTAGAACTTGTTTCAATGTGTAAGAGCATGAATTCCTAGCCTGGGGCCCATGTGTGGGCTTTAAGGGAGTCCTACAGCCCCTGCGGCTGAATGCTTGTGTATCTATGTGCATTTTTCTGGAAAGAAAGTCCAAAATTTTATCAAATCCTCAAAGGAGTCCCTGACAAAAAGGTAAAGAGCCAATGGTTTAGCATTAACAGAGAAGAGGACCAGGGATAGAGTGTTGAAAAATACCAACATTTAAGGGCTAAGATTATCTGCTGAGAGTAGGAGGAAAGATGACAAACATAAGAAACTTGAGGGGAAAGGTGATGAACTGAAATATTCTTCCGGCCTCAGACTCCTTATCTATCATACTGAGGTTCTAAGACTGTGATGGCTTTCAGCCTGGGCTCTGTAGTCAGACTGCCTAGGAACAAATCCTGGCTCTCTTACTGGCAAGCTGTATGGCCTTGGATAGGTTATTTAATTCCTGTATGCTTCAATCTCACCTGCAAAATGGAGCTGATAATAATACCTACTCGTAATAGTATTATAAGAATAAAGTACTTACACAGGCAGGGTCTTGCACGTAATAAGTCTTCAATCCAAATTTGCTAATACTGATGCTAACAATAACAAAAAACCACACCTACTTCATATGGTAGTGTTTAAGATTAATTGAGGTAAGGTATGCCTGGCACATAGTAGGTTATCAATAATTATTAATTCAATTCATTTACAACAGTTAGGCACAATCACTTTGATCAACTTATACAGGTTTTGTTGGAATAAATTGAAATCTTCAGTTCATTAGGAGGCTGTTACAGAAGTCATGAGTGAGATGGTGAGGGTCTGAGTTATTGTAGGTGCTCTAGAAAAAGAAAAGCAAGAGTCAGTCTCTAAGACATGGAAAAATAAATTATTCATAAGACCTGGAGACAGAATGATATTGGGGATTAATAAAAGGGAGCAGTCAGCTCCAAGTTTGTAAGGAGGGAAACATAGAAGAATAGCAGTTGCATTGATAATTACATAGAAATTGAGAAGAGGGTGCTTATATGGAGAAAGAATGCAAACAAAATTTCAATTTTGAACTTAAATACTTAAATATCAAGTGTCAATTAGACATCTGAGAGGATATTCCTACTGGTGATGGGTAAAGATCTGGCTGGAGATAGGAGCTGTTAAGGACTCCGTAGGCTACCTGTGTGTTGGAGAAGATGAGCTTCCAGAGGCTCCTCAAGGAGATCAGGGTCACCTTAAAGGAAACAAGGGACATGTAGACTTGAAAGATGTAAATGAGCAAAACAGAAACCCAAACAAATAAACATCAAGAAAATGGCCTATACTGGAGATCTGAACTTTAAAAGAGAAAAAAGATTTTAAAAAAGAAGAAGAAAGCCCTGCCATCAAAAACATCAACAAATATATCATTTGGTAAATGCTTAGAGTACACATATTCACTAAAGGAGGTGAGATGTTAGATGAATAAGTAAGATTTCTTCAAATTTCTTCTCCCAAAACGCACACAGCAGGAAATATTTGGTTTCCTACAAAGAGTATCCTGCCTCAGCCTTGAGGTACACATAATGATAGCTGCACTTTCACTTCATGACAGGGTAATCTCCTTTGAGGACACGAAGTTAATTTTTTTTCAAGTACACTGTGCATTTAAAGTTTATACTTAAATCTGTCCTCAGCTTTGGGCCTGCCACAACACTTACTTAAAATTAGATTGTGGTTCAAATCTTATTTTTAAAAATTTTGCTGTAGTCTACTGGAAAGCAAAACTAATGAAAACAGTGAACTAGAAGATAGAAGAACTGGGTTTAGTCATAGCCTGGCCACTAACCAACTGTATGATTTTCAACAATCACTTAATCTCTGCCTGGTGCTCATTTTCCTTATCTGGTAAAATGAAGAAGTTGGACTACATAAATTTTAAGATTCTTTTGAACGTAATACTCTGATACTATTGTTTTAAAAACTTCCTGTTCATGGGAGATAAACTAAATTGTCCTTTTGAAAAATTGGAGCCGAGTTTTCCAATTAGATGTTATTCAATATATAACCACAGCTTCGTGTATTCAGAAAAACAAAGCATTAAGTGGTCACAAACCTACATTTCAGTTAAAGACATCAAGAAAAGAAAGAAAGGTGTCTGGATAAGAACCTGAAAAGCAATATGTGGGAGTCACGGCTTAGACTGGGGGCAAGTTTCCTGACACTCAATACTGATGATTCTAAGCACACACAGGAATCCAACTCTTTAAGCTGTACTAATTAAGGCTATCATGTAGAGAGCTCCATAATGAGATCTATAACACATAAGGGAACAGAAGAAATACTAAAATCAGATGTTTTCAATAAAAGAAGTAGAATGCTTGTATCATAATTTCCTGATCCCCCATTGCCCTTTCCTGACTATCTTCGCTCATTACTTGCTTGGTCCTGGCCGGAAGTCAGAAGGAGGGAGTAGGTGAGGGAAGGAGAGTATATTGGTGGTGAGAGAGTAAGCAGCAAAATTGCCTGAGAATCAGATTGCAGTGGATGCTGCATTCGCCGCAGCTTGTCTTCAGTTAGATAAAAGCAATGACTTCTGTCCTGCTTCAACCTGAGCCCTGCACACAAAGCCTTTGAAAAAGTAGTACTTAAATACATGGCTACAGTGAGATTTGATTTCTAAAATCTGATTGTTCTGAAAGATGTGCTGTCACATTAATCTTAACCAATTCCTTTGGACAACCTTCGTTCCCACACAAAAGAATGCAAAACATAAGAATGGACCAGGGCTTCCCTGGTGGCTCAGTGGTTAAGAATCCGCCTGCCAATGCAGGGGACATGTGTTCAAGCCCTGGTCCAGGAAGATCCCATAGGCTGCGGAGCACCTAAGCCCGTGCACCGCAACTACTGAGCCTGTGCTCCAGAGCCTGCGAGGCATAACTACTGAGCCTGCATGCCACAACTACTGAAGCTCATGTGCCTAGAGACTGTGCTCTGCAACAAGAGAAGCCACCACAATGAGAAGCCTGCACACTGCACCGAAGAGTAGCCCCCACTCACCACAACCAGAGAAAAGCCTGTGAGCAGCAACGAAGACCCAACGTAGCCAAAAATAAAATAAATTTAAAAAAATAAATTAATTAATTTTATTTAAAAAAGAGAAAAGGAACGGACTAACTTTTGTATACTTTGTAGTCTTAAGTATTTTAATCAGTTCTGGAAAAAAAAAATGTGTTTGGTAATGTTTTGGGACTCAAACCACTTCAGTGCTTATGGATTAAAACATTTGACTCTCACTAACCTCAGTGTTAATTATTATAAGATCCCCATTTCAGCTTTGAAAACCTGCTAATTATAGTGTTTCTAGCACTCTTCCAAAGGCAAGAAAACATTTAGCAGTATGACTGACAAGCAGCTAATTCTTTTCACCATGTGTAATTTATTGAATTGCCACAGTTATGGAGCCTCTGTTAGTAGAAAATGCAAATCCTCAATAACTGAAAACACATTTTTCTCAGGAGAATACTCTTGTTGATTGCTCCATGTGCAGTATGTAGCAGCTGATGACTCAAAATATACTCTAAAAGCAGATTTGCTAAACATAGTTGAATGTGTTAAATGTGCAGGGACGTTTGATGAGCTTGAAAAAACAGAAGTTCTTGCAGAAGGAAAAAAAAAAAGCCAAACCAGGACAAGGTATTTCCTGAGCATTATTTTGTTGCACATCAAGAATTTTTTACCCAATAGTTGTCTCTACTGGCCATTTTAAGAATTAACCTCCTAATTTGGAAGGTCTAGTATATAAAAACAATTATCTGCCATCCCAACTATCTTGGGGACTCTGCATGCATTTGTTCATGTTTCATTCAACAAACATTTATTACACAGCTGCTCTGGACTAGACATGGTAAACCTCATAAAGATCAGGTTGAATTTCTAATATTCAAGGATTCAAAATCTAAAGTACAAATAAGGCATGTTTATAGATAGCTATAAATTGGAGCATGAGACAGCTGATTAATAATAATAATAATGCAGTTGAAATACTGTATGCATTTAGAGGTTAGTATTGTGTCCCTCTGTACATTCTGGGTCCAAGAAGTAGCCACACAGACTATATAAGGATTTCATTACTATCAATGAAAAGCAAGCAGAGCTGGAAGACCTCTGGTAGTAGATAATAGAGAACCTCTGGAAGATTGAGTTTCCTTCACAATGCATATTGAACAAAGTCCTTAGTTTAAAAGGCCTGGACATTTCTCAGGTGGCAATCATCTATTGAATCCTTCTGCATGTAATAGACAAGTCATAGATTTTCTTCAGGGAATAGTGGTCTTATCCTTCAGGAGTGACAGTGCCCATTTCAGCAGTTACCCTAACATTATCTAGGATGATTTATGGGCCTGAGGCTTAGGGTTCTGAACATATCTGAGAAACGTGACACTTCTTAGCCATAGACAGTGAAAAGCAAATCAGGCAAGATACTGCATTATTGGAATTACTCAGTTTTAATCATGTAACTGATAACCAATTTTACTGGGTCTAAAACAGTACTTTGTTTTATATCTGCTAATTGAATTGTTTGACTGTATCTTTTACCCATGATCTATTATAATTTTGATATTAAAAACTAAAACTTAATAAAAATTTTATTATCATATATGTTTATACACACACATCTAGTTATATCATAAAAACTGACAGCTATTCACCAAACCTATATTATCTCTTACTGGATATACAGCTAGACTACATTTCCCAGACTAGAAAGTGCATTCAATATAGCATCCTGCAATTTCTTGATAAAAATACATTTTAAAACAGTGATTTTTGTATTTGGGCAACATTTATAATATATTTTTATTTGTGTATATTTTATGTGTGATAGTGATTTTTTTTGTTGTTGAGAAAAAGTATTTTCTGAAAATAATTCAAAGTATTTAAATATAAATGGGAAAATGTTATTCTTTTTTCCCCGTTGCGGAGCACAGGCTCCGGACGCTCAGGCTCAGTGGCCATGGCTCACGGGCCCAGCCCCTCCGCGGCATGTGGGATCCTCGTGTCTCCTGCATCGGCAGGCAGACTCTCAACCACTGCGCCACCAGGGAAGCCCGAAAAATGTTATTCTTAACTCTGAAAATAAAAAGTTTATTCGTGGGACTTCCCTGGCCATCAAGTGTTTAACACTCCTCACTACGATTGCAGGGGGAGCAGGTTCGATCCCTGGTTGGGGAACTAAGATCCTGCATGCTGCATGGTGCGGCCAAAAAGAATAAAAAAGTCTATTTGTAAGAGAGAAAAAGAAGTTAACAGTGACAACCTATAGGGTGTGGAACTAGGGATTATAAGGGAAAAGAGGACATTTTTACAATAATAGTATCCTTTCATATTGTTTAAATCTTTCACTATGTACCTATATGATTTTAACAATTAATAAAACTTTATCTATGCCATGATAGTAATTGCATATAAATTTTGTATGCTCATGAGTATGTGCTAGAAGGGAAGATGGAAAAACAAAAACAGCTGATTTGTTATAATGGTAAAGATTATGTGCAATTTTTCACTTCTTTTGATTCCTTTTATTATTATAATGCTTGCATAATTTTAAAATGTAGAAACAAAAGAACAGCTGTCTTAAGTACTTTTGGGAAGTAAATAAAGTATAAATAATACATTAATGCATGAATGAGTAGGAAAGTGTTAAATCAAGAAAAGGACTCATAGAATATTTATGAGAATTCACATTTATATATGTAAATACAATTATTAAAAAACAGTCTTGACAAGAAGAAGCAGATCCAAAACAAGGCTAGACTCTTAGCAAGTCAATCATAGACAACATCCTGGAAGAAACAGACTGTGATTTGATATTAGAAGAAAAATAAGGATATGATTAAGGGTGAGAGAGACTCTTTAAACTGTGACCACCTGCAACTCTGAGAAAATAAATAATCTTCACGCATCCTTCTTTCAGGAGATGATAAAGTGCTCCGGTTGTGGCACCCCAATATCAGCACCAAGCCAGTGGGGAAACTTGTGGGGCACATGTTCAGTATCACCGAGATTGTAACAAATGAGACAGACCAACATGTCATCAGCCTATCTTCTGCAAAGGTAACAAAAAGAAAACAACAAAAATGAAACAGAACAATTCTTTCCCTTAAAATCAACTATTGGAAAACCTAGAATACTTACAATTTTTGACTGAAACGGCTGATAGTCACTGAGAAAAATATTGTGAATTTGGATAAGGAAATGATAAGTCACTGTGCTCTGTTTCTATTGATTTCAGCATAAGAAAGAACATATTTAAAGACAAGAATAAAAGGAATACAACATTAGAAAGAGAGCCTATCCTCAATAGTAAAACACAATATAGCCCTCCCATGATCATTAAAGACAGAAAAAATAAGGATTTCTAGACATAGATAACAAACTTATGGTTACGAAAGGGGAAAGGGAGTGGGGGAGGGATAAATCAGGAGTTTGGGATTAGCAGATACAAACTACTATATATAAACTAGATAAACAACAAGGTCCTACTGTATAGCACAAGGAACTATATTCAATATCCTGTAATAAACCATAATGAAAAAGAATATGAAAAACAATATATAATGTATAACTGAATCACTTTGTTGTACACCAGAAACTAACACAACATTGTAAATCAACTCTACTTCAATTTTTAAAAAAGCAAAGAAGGAACAAAGACAGATTTCTGTTGTTATTGTTATTACTATCCAGTGTTTTAAATGTTCTAAATAATGTTATAAAAAAAGAAAAATGACTTACAACTATTAGAAATGAGGAGACTGCATATTTGCAAATAATGTGATTGCTGGAAAAATTCAAAAAGTTTTAGAGCATATAAATTTGGTAAAGTGGCTGGTTATATTGATAGTAGCAATTTATAAAAATAAATTTCTGTGTAAGAGCAGAAACAGAAAACAATGGTCAAAGGGGTAGTAGCATTCACAAGAGCAAAAATGTATGAAATGCCTAGAAATAATCTTAACAAGCAATATTCACTATTAATATTGTTAACTATGAAGTTATTCTGAGGTACTTTTATTTAAGAACATGAATGTAGGGACTTTCCTAAATGGGAGTATTATACTGTAAAAGATACTCTCCATCAAATTAAGCTATACACTTAATGTTATTCAGGATTATTTAGACATTAGTTTGCCAAATTTAATGTAAAAGTGTTGACATAAAAGAATATCCTAGAAACTTTGGAAGATATGATTACAAGATGACACTTTCCCTATCAGATATTAAAAATTATAGTAAAGCCTCAATAAATAAAACAGAACAGCAGTCAATGCATCAGTAGACACATCTATGAAACAAACGAGAAAATTCACACATGAGTGTGAATGGGAATTTCATATATGATAAAAGTAGCATTTTAAATCTGTGAGCAAAGGATTGTTTGTTCATTAAATGTTGGGAAAACTGATTAACTATATTAGGAAAAAATAAGTAATCAGATCATCATTTCACAATTAACAACAAAATGCATTCCATACGGATTAAAGATTTTAAATGTAAAATATAAAACCTTAGTAGTCCTAAAATTTTCCAGAAAAAAACACAGGTGAATATTCATGTAGCCATCAGGTAATTCCTAGGCATAACACCTATGGCTGAACAAAAAAAATAAATGTGACTACATAAACATTCAAACTGTAAATTATTATAATAGCTATCATTTATCAAATGCTTACTAAGAGGCACACACTGTGCTCATTATTTTACATCACAACTTACTTGATGCTAATAACAACCCTGTAATTATCTCAATTTTGCACATGTAAAGGAAAATGACATCTAAATAACTTGCATTAAATAAGTGTAGCCGGACTTCCCTGGTGGCGCAGTGGTTGAGAGTCCGCCTGCTGATGCAGAGGACACGGGTTCGTGCCCCGGTCCGAGAAGATCCCACATGCCGCGGAGCGACTGGGCCCGTGAGCCATGGCCGCTGAGCCTGCGCGTCCGGAGCCTGTGCTCTGCAACGGGAGAGGCCACACCCGTGAGAGGCCCGCGTACCGCAATAAAAAAAAAAAAAAAAAGTGTAGCCAATCCTGTATCTGTCCTGAGCCCAGACAGCCTTCTTTTACCCATAAAAAAGGATAAAGAAAGACAGCAGAATGGGGAAAAATGCAACAAAAATGACATAAACTGGAATAATATTCTTAAACAAACAAAAAATGTTAACAAATCAGTAGGAAAAAAGGAGGAGGGAAGAGGGAGATGGCAAAGAATACAGACATGTTCACATAGTACTATTGGGGGTAAAGCTGGCAAAAATTCGTGGGCTAATAAAATACATTTTTATTCTAATAAAATAACCAGGGGCTTCCCTGGTGGTGCAGTGGTTGAGAGTCCCCCTGCCGATGCAGGGGACACAGGTTCGTGCCCCGGTCCGGGAAGATCCCACATGCCACGGAGCGGCTGGGCCCGTGAGCCATGGCCGCTGAGCCTTCGCGTCCGGAGCCTGTGCTCCGCAACGGGAGAAGCCACAGCAGTGAGAGGCCTGCGTACAGAAAAAAAAAAAAAAAAACATCATCATCAAAGTGCCCAGAGATCTATGTTAAAGGATATTCATTGTGCTATTGCTTATATTGGTTTAAAAAATAAAAAGGAAGGGAAATATTAGGGAGTGAGAAATTCAGTGTCTAAAAATAAGGCTTTTATCAGTAATTTATTTATTTTCCCTCAGTTTTACTGAAATATAATTGACGTATAACACTGTATGAGATTAAGGTGTATGGCATAATGATCTGACTTACATACATCATGAAATGATTACCACAATAGGTTCAGTGAATGCTCATTATCTAGAGACTGTCGTACTAAGTGAAGTAAGTCAGTCAGAGAAAGACAAATATCATATGATATTGCTTATATGTGAAACCTAAAAAAATGATACAAATGAACTTATTTACAAAACAGAATGGAGTCACAGATGTAGAAAACAAACTTACGGTCACCAGTGGTGGAGCGGGGGGAGGAGGGATAAATTGGGAGATTGGGATTGACATACACACACTACTATATATGAAACAGATAACTTGTAATGACCTACTGTATAGCACAGGGAACTCTACTTAATACTCTGTAATGGCCTATATGGGAAAATAATCTAAAAAAAGAGTGGATATGTGTATAGCTGATTCACTTTTTAAAAAAGGTGGAAAACCCTAAAATAAAGTCTTTTAAACAGGAAGAAATCTTTTTTAACTCTTAAGTTCATAAAGATATCCTCCTCTAAAATTTTCTAAAAATTATAGTTTCTTTTTAATATTTAGGGGCATGTGTCTGTGTGTGTGTGTGTGTGTGTGTGTGTGTGTGTGTGTGTGTGTGTGTCTATATGCTAGCTCCTCCACATCTGCAACCACCTTTCACATAGCCCCTTGGGCCCCAGTCTAGAAATAGGTCTAGTCCCTGAGCCAGAGGTTGTCTTGGTTTAGTTTCTGATCAGAAGGCAGCGTCCTTCCCTTTCACTGATCTTACAACTTTCATAAACTATGCCTCCAGATGAAAATAGAGCACAGCCTGTTGCTTCTCAGTCTCCTTTTCCTGAACTGGGAGACCTGCTCTGGGTGCTGCCATGGAGTAGTGATAGTGCTTTTGGTCCTGTCTGCCCTGCAGGAGCTGCTCCCCTGATACCACTGTCTGTTCCAAACAAGTGCCCAGGCTCTGGCTGGAGCCCACTCACTGCTTTGTATGCCTCTCTTAGTTGGATCTGTAGAGATTATATATCTTGCTTTGAAGCCTTGCTATTTCTTTTTCCTCTCTCTTTTTATATTTTCTCTACTATTTCTCTGTGTTTGGAGAAGAAATGGCAGAGTGAGGCATAAATTTATTGCAGTATTCTGACCTGAACTCTAACTCTTTAATTCTCTTTATGACAGATTTAAAGAAAGAGTAACAGTTAGCTAGATAGAGAGGAAATAGTAGATGATAGGAAGAGTATGTGTGAATGCACATAGACAATAAAGAGAAAGATGTTTTGGAAATTGGAAGCAGTTTGGTATGACAGTAACTAAGACAGCCTATGGGGAGAGGGCAGCAGAAAAACCTAGAGGAGAGACGCAGCAGAATGAGTCTTTGTGCCTTCTGCCAGCCCAATAATCACCACTTCCCTAAAAACCCACAAAAGACCTAAAGAACTGAAGAAAAGAGAAATATGATAAAGAAAATAGAATCACTCCATAGAGTGATTTGAAACATCACTGGTTTCAAAACATGTTCACACCAATTCATTGAGGTGGAGAGTACTGGTATTTCATGTCCATTCTAGAAACAAGAAAACCGAGGCTTAAGGAATTTAAATGATGGGCTAGAACTGAAACCCAAAACCTCTTTTGCTTCATCCCTTGTTCTTTCCTCCAACCACAATTCTGAGCATATACAGGTACAGTAAAAAGACTGCCAACCATGAAGTATCTCAGCCAAAACTATAGAATCAAAAACAGTTACGGACTTCCCTGGTGGTGCAGTGATTAACAATCTGCCTGCCAATGCAGGGAACACAGGTTCGAGCCCTGGTCTGGAAAGATCCCACATGCCATGGAGCAATTAAGCCTGTCCGCCACAACTACTGAGCCTGTGCTCTAGAGCTCGCGAGCCACAACTACTGGGCCCATGAGCTGCAACTACTGAAGCCTGCACACCTAGAGCCCATGCTCCACAACAAGTGAAGCCACCGCACCGCAATGAAGAGTAGCCCCCGCTCGCCGCAGCTAGGGAAAGCCCATGCACAGCAACAAAGACCCAATGCAGCCATAAATAAATAAAACAATTAGAACAGAGATAAATTTCTTTGGCTCTCCTTGATTCCACTTTTAGATTTTTCCCCTACTTGTCTCTCTGAACCTAATTCATAAATAGACCCTGAACTTAAGTTTATAAAGAGTCCATTACACTTGCTTACTCTGTGATGCAAACACTGATAAATTTCAATGTTCTAGCTAATCCCCAAACTTGTATTTTTATGAGAACAAAAGAAGTAACTCCCAGTTGTACATGTTCTGAGTAATAGTGGCCTACAGAGTGTATAAATGTGAGCCAAAGCTCCTAATCACATGATTTTGACATTTTTATGCTTCTACATATAAGGACCAACCTGCCTTCACAATAGTGAAGTTTCTAATTTAATTAACCAAATTCTAAGTGTCTCAAATAAGAAGCCAGTATCTCTGTTAACAAAACTACTTATCAAAGTTTTATATGTAGTTCTATAAAATTATCACTCATTTATTCAACAAATATTCCAATTTAATTAGTAATATATAGTGATAGGTAATATATATAATGACTCATAATATAAAAATATTATTTAATGCTGTTGCATGCTAGGAAACGTAATCCTTAATCAAGTCACACTTTTTTTTCCTGAAATCAATCACACTAACTTTCTAAAAAAAAAAACAAACAGAATAATGAAGAATACTAATTTCAAGTGACAAAGTAAACTTGACCAAGTTTTGCTGAATCTGTACTTTCCTGTTCTTTCTATTATATCAACACATGTTCTATCTGAGTAATGACATAGTTCTGTTTCCTTCCTCAAAGGAGAGCTCTAATAACCTATTTTCCTATACTCTTCCTATATCTACACCATCCCTAAAAACTGCTTTCTGTAATTCTTACATCCCTAGACAGGAAGAGGGGAGGGTTCTTCGAAACCTCATTTAGTAAGATTTTCTCATCTTCTTAAGTCATGGAAGAGCAATTTGAAACCCTCCACCAAAACTATGCCTTCTCTCTATTTTCTAATCCACAGTGTAAAGAGAAATATGGCTTCAGTTCAACTGTTAATCATGGCCAGTCCTTTATCATGCCTCTAAATTCTTAAAGGATAATAAGTACTATGTCTTTCTCCTCTCTTCTGTAAGGATAGAAAAATCTAGTTCCTATAGGCAAACTTTTAGTCACTGCTTTTATTTTCTTCTGATATTAATGAATAACAATTGAATCAAGAACCAAATTAAAGTTTAGCAAATGAGTGCTCATATGTAAATCATAATTTCCTACAAGTTTTTAGGAGCATATTGTAGACTCTAAAAAGGGTTCACCTAAATAGCTTTGAGTAGGGAAAGTAAAGTGGAAAAATGGTGACCAGTGTTCTTTATCCCTCCAGGTTTTCAGGGTGTGGGATATACAGACTCTTTCACTATTACAAGTCTTCCATGATAGCCAGGGAGGACCAGGAGACATGCAGATTTACTCTATGGTATTTGATTCCAATCATGGCATGCTTGTTACAGGTAAGTGCACCCAATTAATGGCACACAAAACTCATATGTTGATGTTTTACCTTTTTTTAACTAGCACTTTATCACTGACTAGAAGAGAAACAAAACTAGATGGGAAATTTATAAACTGTGATTCCTCACAATCGGTAACTGAATTCAATCCTGTTCCTTCCTATCTTTCTATAGCTTGGTGGATGAGGTCTTGAACCTAGGAGTCAAGGTGGTGGGGTTAAGCAGAGAAGTGGGATGTAAGCTGCTGCTACACGTAGGGCAAATCCAGCTCTGTCTTGACCATCAGGAGCAGGAATATGATGCATCTTAGAGTGGCTGCACCAGCATGCTGAGTCAGTGCCCCTTCTCCTCAAGGAGGCAATTTGGCCCCATGCACTCTGGTACTGAGACAGTTACTCGGTGAGGAGTGTGTTGACCCTCCCACTTCTAGACAAAGAACAGTGGAGAGAGAGGATAGAGTCCTGAATGACAGAACCCCCAGCACTGAGGCCAACAGATTTGTTGTCCCCTTTTCCTGCTGCCCCTTAGAAAGGTGCTGACTAAAGAGACAAAAGCCTCTGTTTGGCATTTGGGTTGAACACTATTTATGTGCCTGCTCTCAGAAGAAGGTTTAGAAGAAATGAACGGTATTGACAATACTTATTCTTTCTGGAACATCAACCCAGAATGCATTTCCTAAGCATTTTTCCACTGACTACCTGCTCTGAGTTCCTGTGGGATTAATTAGGGCAGAGGAATGATTGGTGATATCTCTGCTGGTAGAGAATATAATTATTTTTTAACTTTTGGGTTTTTTTCTGGATTAGAAGTGAAATAGCACTTCGTGCTTGATAGATAATTTTCCACCTTGTAAAACAGAACTTACTTCTAGTTGTAAGCACCCCTCCTCTATACTACCTCCTCTAAAAATAACATAAAAATGACTACAAGCAAATTTTCTCTTAGTGCCCCAAACTGCATGTTTGATTGCTGGGCTCAGCATCTTCATCCCATTTATCATCAGAGTAACTAAAGACTCAAGTATCAAGGCAATAAGAAAAACACAAAAAACAATCAGAAAATAAAAGATGCATCCCAATATTATGTAATTCTGATAGTATTCTGCTTACAAAAGTATAGAGCTTTGTGTATTGCTTAATCACTAAAATTGCATACGTTGACTGCAACCATCAACTTGACATCAGAACTGCATGAAGCTTATCTCTCAGATTTTAATTTGTGCTTTCATTCAAATGAAGCAGCCATAGTAATCTTCTAAACCCCAATGACAGCAACACAACATTGTAGAATATGTTGTTGTAACTGTCACCATTGTTGTTGTTATTGTTACTCTATTAAAACAACTACCATTTGATTAGTTCTTCCACAAAATGCTTTCATGGATTTTATTTCACTTGATCTGCACAACCACCACTTAAGGTAGGAATTAATATTTATCTTATTTTATAAATGTCAAAACTGAATATTAAATATTTCAACTGACTAGTAGAAGGATACTAGTTGAAACATAGAGCTGGGATTCAGTCCCAAAGCTTCTGACTCCTGGATCCACTTTCTTTCTTTGTACCGCATTGTTTCCATAGTAGTTGTGTATCTAGCCAAACGTGTAGAGCAGGGGTCCCCAACCCCTGGGACACAGACCGGTACCGGTCCATAGTCTGTTAGGAACCGGGCCACACAGCAGGAGGTGAGTGGTGGGCGAGTGAGCAAAACTTCATCTGTATTTACAGCTGCTCCCCATTGCTCACATTACCTCCTGAGCTCCACCTCCTGTCAGATCAGCCGCGACATTAGATTCTCATAGGAGTGTGAACCCTACTGTCAACTATGCATGTGAGGGATCTAGGTTGTGCACTTCTTATGAGAATCTAATGCCTGATGATCTGAGGTGGAGCTGAGGTGGTGATGCTAGTGCTGGGGAGTGGCTGCAAATACAGATCATCATTAGCAGAGAGGTTTGACTGCACAGAGACCATAATAAATCAGTTGCTTGCAGACTCATATCAAAACCCTACCAGTGAATGGCAAGTGAAAACAAGCTCAGGGCTCCCACTGATTCTGTATTATGGTGAGTGTTATAATTATTTCATTATATATTACAACGTAATAATAATAGAAATAAAGTGCACAATAAATGTAATACACTTGAATCATCCCCAAACCATCCTCCCCTCCCCAGTCCATGGAAAAATTGTCTTCCACAAAACTGGTCCCTGGTGCCAAAAAGGTTGGGGACCGCTGATGTAGAGGATTACCATTTGTTCATAAGCATAATATCTAACTTTGTTGTCAGTTTGGATAAAGTCAGTTACAGTCAGTGTAATGTCAAAGAACCTATGAAGGCGTTCCATGTGTTGTTTGATTACCTGGTTACCACATCCTTCTCATATTTCCATCCAGACGTATTTGAATTGAGAACTACTACCAGAAGAGCCACCTCCATTCCTCTTTAACACATGAGTTGACTTTATCTTAAAATTTAAACACTTTAGATGGTCCTGGACTTTTGTTTGTTGGGAATAATTTTTTATTATTACAGATTCAATTTTATTACTGGTAAAAAAAAAAAAATTAAACACTTTAAGAAAGTGTTTATTAACTCCTGCTGACAATTTTGCTGCTGTTGAGACTTCTTTGGAGAGACTAGAGAAAACCAATATGAAGGGTCAGCCTTTGGTAGCTTAATCTCCACTTCACTAAGTAGACTATAAAAAATAGGAAAATAGTGGTCACTGAAAAACAGATATCAAGGAAGCCCAAATGCCCTACACTTGAATATTAATGAAGCCCCAAATGAATACTTTTCTCTGGCTGAATCATATTTGTCAAAAATATTTTTGAAGAAATGGATGTATTTTCACCTCATTAGGTTTCCTAGGCATTAATAATCTCACTGATATTAATAATCTCACTGATCAACTATTTGCAAATGCAACTGGTTGAATAAAATCCTTTGTGATTCAAATCTTCTAATATTGGGTATTTATGAGATTCTTATTTCTGTTCCAGGATCTAGGGTTATGGACATGTATCCTTTGACTAGGATGATACAAGATGAGAAACGGGTTCCTCACACCCATGAACGAGAAATCAATGTCATGCTTTACAACAAATATTTTCACCAAGTACTTACTATCTGCTCTGAGTCTGTAATTAAGGTGAGTATATATTGACTCTTCAGGAAGAAAAAGCGAAAGAAGATAGAATTTTCTCTTCTTATAGGTAAGTCCTTAAGTGACTAAATAAATGTAATGGCACATATGATGGAACCCTACATTAGAGCTATTTTTAAGCTTTCATGAACACATGAAAAACAAGCATTTTAATCCAGCTCATACTGCTTGTTATTAAGCTACACACTCAATTAAAAAATGAAGGTAGTCTTTACAATCAAAATAGGAATTTTAAGGGAAATATATCCAGGAGAAAAAACTAGTGTGTGTGTGTGTGTGTGTGTGTGTGTGTGTGTGTGTGTGTGTGTGCGTAAACTTTTTAAGCTGAGCCACGGGAAAGAGAATGTTAAGAAGGAAGGGGAAGAAATGTATAGATGTTTCCTATAACACCTATAGGTGCAGGACATGGAACCTTATGGTGCCTTAAATCTATGATCTTGTTTAATCCTTGTACTAGTTCTCTGTGGACAGATAAAGAGTTCCATTTTAAAGATGTGGAAATTAGGACTCAGAGATCAAGGCAACTTGCCCAAGTTCATATAACTAGTAAGCATTGTGGCTGGGATATGAACCCAGGTTTGCCTGAGGTGAATACCCAAGTCCTTTCCTCTGCAATCCTCAGGCCATGTCATTAATGTGTTCCCTAAAGGCCAGAGTACTTGACCATCCTAACTGTATCTGTAATTATGACCCCTGAAGTCATCTAGCAGTGATGGCTGGAGGTGTGTACTTCCAGTGTTTATCCTTTTATTTCATGCATGCTCTCCAAAAGGAGACACAGGGAACCGGAGAAAGCATTCATCTGGAGACTCCTCAAATGCCCTCTCAATTTTGACCTTCTGTGCTTATCTGCTAGAGACTTCCTCCGGCCCAAATCTCCTAAGTTCATTTAATTATCAGTTATTTCTGATAATGCCTACAGAATAAGTAGAGGGAAACTAAAACTAAAACCTGTCTGTTTTCATAAAATACTGACCTCTTAAGGAGAAAATGTCTTCCCTGCAAGGGGAGAAGGGGAAAGGAAGGCATCTAGGTGAGTTTTCATACCTGATTGGTTGGCAAGGGATCATACTTTAGGCCAGGAAATGGGTGGCCTCTGAGACCCCTTCATGCAGTGGCCCTCATTCTTCATTCTCCCTTCAGGACCTCAGCTATACCCAGTGACACACAAAGGTTAAGAGCATGGACTTAAGGTCCAGACTGGCTTCTTTCAGATCTTGGCTCTGCCACAGCTCAGTCGGGGGCCCTTTGTTATCTGGTCTCCGGACTATTTATTACATCAACTACTCCTTCTCCCACTTGCCCTCTTTCACTCCAGGTGCAGCAACTGACTTTCAGTTCCCTGGAGCAACAGTGCACCTTCCCATCTCTGGCCCTGTGTTTACACTGTCCCTGTCCCCAAATATCTTGAGTATAAACTGTGTTGCCAGTTCAATTTTATTGTTTACTGACAGTCTAACATACACCTGACAATGGCAGATACATGAAAAGGGAAAGATTCAGACTGAAAGACTGCAAGTCTAAAGCTTCTACTGCATTTCCAAAGAGACAGTGATGAGACTTGATGTGTTTCTAGATTTTCTGATTATACCCAGCCTAATTACACATACAGCCTTCTCTGAAGTCTCAGCCTCCCTTGCCCTCCCTTCCCCTTTTCTCTCTGTTAAGAGCTGGGCACATGTCCCTAATCAGAACACTCCTTGGAAAGGTCAGTGAGCCCTTTCCTCATGATTCTCTCAGATTTCATGCTGTTAACCACAGATTCTGTCCTGTGACCCCTAGCTAATTTGGATGAGTGTCAATAAAGAGTAAAATAGTTAGCTAGTGGGAAGCAGCAGCATAGGACGGGGAGATCAGCTCGGTGCTTTGTGATGACTTAGAGGGAGGGAGGCTCAAGAGGGAGGGGATATGGGGATATATATATGCATATGGCTGATTTCACTTTGTTGTACAACAGAAACTAACACAGTATTGTGAAGCAATTATACTCCAATAAAGATCTATTAAAAAAAAGAATAAATTCAATTTGATTTCTTTGTCCACTGAACTCATAACTGTTACATTTCTATCTTGCTGCTAAGCTTGCTTTGTGCTTACAGGAGCAATTGACTACTTCCTGGACAGACAGGGGCTGCCTGGAATAGTTGCTGCTTGTGTCAGCCCACCTACATATGTTACAGACACACTCCAGGGTAGCAAAGTAACTATTAGACAGCGCTACATCTTTTAGACCTTTCTTTGATCAAACCAACATTCATGGCAGAATGTTGAGAGAGGTGTTAGATGTGCATTGTACCAATTTTGAGGCTATTTTGAGTATTGTAAAATTGACGAAAACTGAAGGGCTTATGGATTATTTGATTGTTTTGTTCTTTCCTGTAGGTATGGGAACTCGAAACTGGCCTCCAAATATACCAGATTTTAGACCCTCATGGCTTCAATGTTGAACTGACTTCTGCAGCTATTGATGAAAGTGGATTTCTTTTTGCTACAGGAGCATATAATGGTCAGACTAATATCCAGAGTATAGCCTCCCTGCTTTAGTGTCCTGAGAATTCGTTCTAGGATCTCATTACAAGTTGTTTGGGTTAGAGGGGAAGCATGAATCAGGCTGGAATATGTAAACGTGCCAGTGAGAGTGCTGTGCCTGACTGAATAGTGATAGGCTCTTCTCTAACTGGCATTAATGTCCTGATACTGTCGTTCAAAATAATCAATCCTTACGTTACACTTATATAGTTGCTTTTCAGTTTGCAAAGTCTTTCACATATACCATCTCATTCTGTTCTGACTGAGACTTATCTGTATTACACTGACTCATTCTGTCCTTCTAATTTTGGGTACCATCAGCTAAGAGACAGACATTCTATTTAGTGCTTCTGATAATATTTTTACTGACAATATGGGACCAGACAAAATATCATCCAACTTTGCTATATCACACCTAGAATTCTATACTGGACTTGTTTATAAGTCTAAGCTGCTTAAGGGCATGTGTCATGTGACACTTGAGAGGATGTCCTGCTCCAGTTGTGCTGTGTCATTTGCTGCTCATGCTGTGGGGAACTGCATAGAACTTGCTAGAACCAGAGAACTATAGCCTGCCTCTTCTTTCACCTTACCTTGTTCTGAACTCCCACGAAAGAACCGCTTTATCTAGACAATATGACCATCTGCATCACTACTCAGAATATATTTCTTCTAGGTATATATTTACTAAATAAATTCTTGCTTGTAAGCCAATGGATGGACTGACTGAATATCGTGATATGAAAATCTGAGTTTTTAAAGTGTACGCAGATAACAGTACACATGAAATAAAATCATGAATGCTGAGTTGATGAGGTGTGAATAAATGCAACTGCTCTTCATGTAGGAGAGTTCTTAAGAAAGCAGTCTTAACCGCTCTATCAGCACATCCTGCATACATATGAAAATTAGAAATTCTGAGCAATGCACATGACCATTGCCCAGCATAAGCACTAAGAAATTCGTATAAATGACTGAGATACTATTATTTTCATGCAAGCAAGTCATATTTCACTTTGTTAGTGCTAGTGACAGTTTGTCCTCCTCAGAAGTACATGTTAATTGTCAAAGACTCTGGGTCTAGGACACCCTGAGGAAAAGGATTCTCTAGCTCCCAAAGCAACTCTACCCACAAGCCAGCAGTCCCCTCTCATTCTCACCCACCCATCACCTGGGAAGAGCTGAGCAGTATCCTCCCTGCTTTCTGCCCCACTAAATCTTATTGCCAAAGTCCTAAGTTAGCAGGAAATCTGGGCCATGAGACTGTGGTCCACATACCCAGGAGTAAGTGAGAGCATGATCACTTCTTTTACTTGTTTATATGACTTCCTACATGACCATAAATTCCTTGAAGGCAGAAACTATGCTCACTTTTCATCCCCTGCTCCTACCACCATGCTGTGTATATAGGGAGAATTTAATTAATGTTTAAAGATGTTTTTAGTGAAAAAAAAAATGATGGGGTTGTGAGTATTGCTGATGGAGGGAACCTAGCATAAAGGAAGGAAAACAGCACAATGAAAACATTCTGGATGCCCAGCAGGATTAGAACTGGAAGATAAGAAGCAGGAGGAGGGGGTTGAGATTAGGGTTAAGGAAGGGGAGGAAAAGTACTGTGAAGGGCAGTACACTAGCTTTTAACCCTGAGGTCGCTATAAAAATCCATGTTAGAAGATAATTATCAGTGTACACTGAGTAATGATGCAGAAATAGGCATTCAACAAGTATGCTATCATCTCACCTGGCCTCTTCATCAGGGTCTCCTAAATGAATGAAGTTAACTATAAAGAAAGTACGATTTCAAATGTAGGAAGAAACATGACACCCTTTCTACATTTCCTTCTTATGTAACAAAAAAACAACTCAAAGCTTGACTGTTTCTTACCTGCTGGCATTCTTTTAAACCTTTTGTTACCAGTAGGAGCTAGTCCTAAAACACATTAGCACCTTAGGAAATGACACTATTGGAGTGATTTTTGACTATTAATAATCATTGTGACATGATATTAGATAGATAGATAGATAGATAGATAGATAGATAGATTGATGATAGATACTGAAGAGTACTTAGCAAACTGGAAGGCATTGGGAGAATAAAGACAGAAAAGACCCACTTAAGACAGAAAGCTCAGACAGGAGAGTCTGAGAATTTCAAAGAAAACAGTCGCAAATTTCAAGACATTGGCTGGTCCTGTTTATTTTTTATCAGCCTGTGACAAATTAAGGCATACAGAAATATATTTGGTACACAGCAATGCTAGAGAGACTCATATAGCAGTCTCAGTAGGAAATAAACCTAGGATAAACTGTTGCAGAAAGCTTTCAGTTAGATCAATTTTCTGTGAGATAAAAGTCATTCTTTCTATACATTATTTTTGCCAATATAGTCTTTTCTCTGTGTGTTCAGGAACAGTTAAAATCTGGGACTTTGGCAGCGGGCAAGAGATGAAAGTGTTACCAGAAGGGAAAGACTGGAAGGAGGAAGAGCACTGGCTGCAACGCCTGATTTTCCTGAAAGCTCAGGAAAAACACCAGTACTTGATCCTCGCTTTGGAGCGCAATGGGAAGATCAAAATGATCCAGGTTTGCAATCCCATTTTTACATACTCTATATGCTCTTCTTGGGAAGATCAACTGAGTGTGGATAATCCCCATTTAAATCCTCTCTTGCCAGCCAGCTGAGGATAGTATTTCTCCACCAACCTTCCTAGGATGTTCCTAATTTTAACATTGCCCAGGTCCAAGCAAAGAACAAAAAAGAATAGCTGCTCAGCCATAGCATCCTGCCCATCCAGTGTTTGCTGAAGGGATTAGCTGGGATCCTCTGGAGTGGATATCAAAAAGATTAAATGTATATACAGCTGCCACCTCTGACATGGTTTATACCCTCATTTGGGGATAATTCCCTGGCAGAGCTGCTTCCCAGCAGACTCTGTGAAAGGGAGCAATGATTCCTCTCTGAACCTTATAACCCATAATGCATTCAGGGATGCTCAAGTCACTTTTTCAGTTTGCCACCAAAATTACTTTGTTTACTTTATAGTTAATAATGCCATCTTCTCAGGGCTGTTTTACAGGGATTGAGGTAGACTAATTTATTTTTTCCTGTGAGTCTATTACCACCTAAGAACACTAATGCCTTCTTCATTCTTAAATGAAAACTAGATCATTTATGGACTTCCGTGGTGGTCCAGTGGTTAAGACTCTGCACTCCCAATGCAGGGGGCATGGGTTTGATCGCTGGTCGGGGAACTAAGATCCTGCAAGTTGTGAGGCGTGGCCAAAAAATCAATAAAAATTTATAGAACATAAAATAAAAAAGAAAATTAGATTATTTATCCTGGCTATGAAGTGGATGTTTCCCTGACTAGAACTCTGGGATTCATTGCCCTTATTATTCCCCTTCTGAAAGCTAAGATCAGAAAAAAAGTCTTGCATTAAGGTAGCATTGATTACGATGACTGACAGCCCTACTGTTGGAAAAAAGGAGTGAAAAACTTTCTTGATTCAACTAATCCTTCTTTGCTGTTTGAGCAATCCAAAATGGCACTGTGCTAGAAAGGAAGCTCTAAAGTGGAAAGAAATAGTTGTAAATTTCCTTTAAAAGATTTACTTTGTAATTCTACCCTGTTCAGAATGTTGAGTTCTTACTGATGAACTCAATTTCCTCAATAAATAAAATGAAATACTGAGAAATGAAGTTAAAACTTGAATAATATATAGACCAAAGGAAAAATTTAATGACCTTTTAGATAATTGAGAGAAAAACAGTTGTGGCATCAACACAATTCTGTTTAATTATGTATTAAATAATTTGCAGGAAAGTGAAAACAAATTGATAGCCAAGTCAACACATCTCTAAACGAGAATTTGGTCTGATTATTTTTTGCTGAATTGACAAAATAAAGCAATAGTTTAAATATCATCTAAACATAAACACATTCCTTCAGAAAACAGAACTTGCAGGTAGCATTATTCCTGAAAACTGGGGCATGTAGTTAGCACTTGTGGGTTTTCAGCCTGTGAAGGAAGAACCTAAAAAGTGACACAAAGCAAGGGGGTCATTAGGAAAGTGTAATTTTGGCCCCAAATAAAGTTTTGGCTAGAGATAGCATTAGTCTTTCTCATAGCTTACCATTTGTTCAACAGACGGCCTTAGACTGGAATTCTTATTCTTTATTTCCCATCTTCTTACCGTCTGGTCCTGACACACACATGCACACCCCCAGCCCCAGCTCATGCAGTGTCATTCGTGTTGCCAACTTTGCTTTTATCAGGGCTTGGTCTACCAACCTACTTTCTCTTTAGAGAGATGAAATAAAACCAAACTCATCTCCAACAACTTAGCCCTCAGAACCTTTAATTGCTGAAATGTTTAAAAAATAAATAAAGAAGTAATAAATAAAACAAGCTCACTTACTCCCTTAAAAAATGGCACTGTAAAAAGGAACTTCTTAGTAATATAGTCTAAAATGCGACAGTGTATTAATTTCCCTGTTTTAAGTTAGTGCAATTGACCATCAAGATACCCTTCCTAACAGACAATGTCTGTTGTTATAAACACTCCTTTTTAAAAACTGCAAAAAGTAGCATGGTGCTGTTCTCACATCAAAATTGCTTTTAGTCCTATTGTAGCATTTTTTACTTTGATTATTTTCCATGTCTCCAGAATTCTATAGATTTAACTTGATGAGGACTGAAAACCCGTCTTATTCATATTTGTATTTTTGCTCTGCCCAGAGTAGGTGCTCACTAAGGACTGAAATGTAAGAAATATAAGAAACCCCTTGTAAGATATACAATAGTAAATCTGTGGAGAATTTTAGGGTATTTTTATTAATGTTGGACAGGGGAATTTTACAATAAGGATAATGTTGAAAATACACTTATTATTATTAACATCTTATTATTTACTTATCACTTATTATTATCTGCCAATTTAAAGTAAATATGGTCTGATTTACATACTTTCTAGAATACTTTCATTCACTTGTTTTGTTCAGTGATCATTTACCAAATGTTTACCATGAACCAGAAAGATATCCCCCTTTCACAATGGGACTTACAATTTAATAAGAAAGACTAATGTTGATCCGCCTATTACAAGTGTTATGATTGCTTGCACAAAGTGCTGTAGAAATTAATGATGTGGGTGGTGCCTAACCTAATCTGGGAGTCAGGGAAGATTTCTCTTTCCTCAGATTTCCAATTAAATTCAACACAATTCAAGAAACATTTTGTGTGCTCCACATATGCTACATATTTTTTCTAAATCCCAGGATTCTATATTAGTGAACTAGATTACTCAGACCAATCCTCCACTGAAAACCATGAAAATTTCTGGATAATATATTTTCTAAATCTCCTAACTAGCATTAAAGAGATGACAATATAGTAAGTAAATAGCAGACCAAAATTTTAGTGAAAGTGGAGAATGAGAAAGGTAAATTGAGAACCAAAACACCACTGCTACTTTCATCCTGAGGGCATTTTCCAAAGTAAACTGGGTTCAATTTTTGAAAACTCACCAGATTAGAAGGGGCAAAAGAAGTCAAGGCTCAGGACCTGTGTAAGGCAAGGAGTTTAATACCAACTCCACAATATGCTGGGACCCAAAATCACACTATCAAGATTAGGGTGAACCAGAAAGAAAAAAGCCAACCTCCTAGGGGCAATCCAGGAAAGACTGCCCTCACACTGAGCCAAGCAGGGAACAAGGGAGAAGAGTAGGAAAACAAAACAAGATGAGACAAACCCTGTCCCTGAGAAACTGACCACAGGTAGGATCTCATGTGCATTTGCAACCTAGCTTGCCGCCTAGATTTGCAGTACTTAGGTGGTCAAGGAAATCTTAGCTATGAACTTGGTTTAAGGTGATCCAATACTGGTAGTTCCACCAGGCACCTGGCAGAAACAAGCACAAATTCATTCTGGAGGAAGACAACTTCATCTCAGACCATAGGTAACATAATTAAGCTCATAAGGAAACAGGACAACCAAGTTTGGGCACAGAGAGTAACAGAACAACAAAAAAATCCATATACAGCAGAAATGGCATAGCAGGTATTTGTGGCAAGAATATACTTTTCAATAAATCGTTTTTGAGCAACTAGATACCCACAGGGAGAGAAAAAAAGAACTCGAATTTTCATGATTTCATGATCTCTAAGACTATTCCTTGTGGATTAATGACTTCAAGACATTAATTGAAAAACAAAACAATATGGTTTTTAGCAGATAATTAAGGGGATTGTTTTTATGAACTCAGGATAAAGAAATATCTTAAATGATATTTTAAAATCACTAGTTATTAAGGAAAAGATTAATTTATTTGAATTAATAACATTTCTCCATCAATAGTCACCATAATGAGAGCAAAAAGACAAGAGTAGAATTATAGAAAATATTTGCAACTTGATTAGTATCCAAAGTTCTTAGATAATAAGTAAGATAAACAGTTCAATAGAAAAATGAAAAAAGATAGACACTTCACAAAACAGAAAACACAAAAGGCCAATAAACATGAAAGGCTGCTAAACATTATTAGTAACTTTAAGTTAGAATTTGAATAGATATAATACACCCAATAGACTGATTTTAAAAGTAAGTCTGAGTTTTAGCAAGGCTGTGGAACAATGTGACTACTCATTCACTGCTAATGTTGGTGTAAATCAGCACCAACTCTTGGGAAATATTTTGGCATTCTTGAGTTACAGGACCTTTTATTCAGTCTATATGTAACTTCACCGTCTTGAAGTGACAGTGTTACCAATGAGCAGTCCAAAGCTTCTCTGTGTCTTCCTGTGTAAGCAACTTATTCTTTCTCTCTGCAAATTTGTAAGACGTTTTCTTTGTCTTGAAGTTTAAAGTCTATGCCTATGTGTATATCTTTTCCCATCAATTCCACAGGAGACTTTCAATCTGAAGTCCTAGGTATTTCTTCCAGCTCAGGGGATTTTTTGAATTATGATTTGTGTATTAGATGTCTCTTTGGCATCTGTTTTTTTTTCTAATTCAGGAACCCATACTATTTGCATATTAGGTCTTCTGAATCTGTCCTCCAAATCTCTTATATTTTCCTCTGTGTTTTTGTTTCATTTTAGTTTTGCTAACTGTTTTGAAGTATTTTCTCTACTGCTAGGCTATTAATTCAAGTCTCAGACAGGTGTTGATTCTCCTTCAGCTCATTAACCAAATTCTTAAATTTTTTTGTTGTTGTTTTTTGTTTTTGTGGTACGCGGGCCTCTCACTGTTGTGGCCTCTCCCGTTGTGGAGCACAGGCTCTGGATGCGCAGACTCAGCGGCCATGGCTCATGGGCCTAGCTGCTCCGCAGCATGTGGGATCTTCCCGGACTGGGGCACGAACCCGTGTCCCCTGCATCGGCAGGCGGACTCTTAACCACTGTGCCACCAGGGAAGCCCCCAAATTCTTAAATTTGAAGATCACGTTGTGTTGGTTTTTGTTTCTGTTTTGAACTCCCTTAAGTGCTGTTCAGTTTTGCTCAAGTTATCATACTTCCCAGCAGTTCTAGTTAGTCTGGGATCTGTTCTGCATGTTTTGTCTGTTCTACTCTCTAGATTCTAGGCCTACTGAACTACATTTCTTTTTCTGCTCACTGGGGTTTGGCTACTAGAAAATTGCATGATGTGATAATCCCAAAGGGTGGGATGTACAGCCATGGTGTTCTTGAGGGCTGGGGTTTAGCAGTCCCCACAACAGTCCCCTGTCGAGGCACTGGCAATAAGCTTTTCTGAAGCCCATTCTCTTCTCACTCTCCTAATTTCTAAAGTACAGAAGGCTTAGTCCACCTGTTCAGCTACTCCTCTACTTCCTTGGAAGAAAGGGAAACTAGGCATAAGCCATGCCACACATTGTCCC
Organism: Pseudorca crassidens; assembly: GCF_039906515.1. Lineage (NCBI taxonomy): Eukaryota > Metazoa > Chordata > Mammalia > Artiodactyla > Delphinidae > Pseudorca > Pseudorca crassidens. Next base: position 156,266,700 of record NC_090297.1, read on the forward strand.
CTCCACACACACCTCTGGGGATTTAAGCATATTTGCAGATGAACCACCATGCTTAAATCCCATCCTAGGAGTCTCCCCCTGAATAAGGGTTCCCAGGCTTTTATTCAGCCCAGGGCGGAACAGGCCCATGATAACTTTCTTTCCCCAAACTCTAAACCCCATTTCTCTGCTTGTCCCCAGAAACTGTTGAGGGCAGGAAGGTTGTTCTTCCTGACGTTGAAGCTGGGAGTAGAGTGGAGAAAAGATGAAACAAAACTCTATCTTCCAAGACTCTCAGCTGCATTAAACAAACAAACAAACAAAACAAAAAATTCTTCAGGTATCACATTCAGTTATTCAGGAAACATTGCTAATGCATTATGAAGTAAAGTAGAGACCCCATAAGTTTTATGTACTTCTTTTTAATGTCTTCAAACCAGTTTTTAATGGTTTAAAATGTCATGTCTCTCTTGTACTTATATTCTTAGTTTTCTTTTCTCAAGTCTCAGAAAAATGTTTGTGCAGTTGCCTGATCTCTTCACAAATCACCGCTATACTAGTTTTCTGGGCAAGGTCCTTTAGTCATGTAATGGGAGGGCAGATTTTAAATGACTGACCCACTGATGAAACTTCATAGACCACAGAGAAGAAAACAGTATAGTTTTTCATAACTCAGTTTTAAGAGGATAAAATTGTATTGAGTACATAAAAATTTTAGTAAATTTGGAATAAGTTTGCCCCAAAACCCTTTTTGACAAAACCATAGGTTGATTAGAAATTACTGTTCTAACATTATGAACAAAGCACTATGGGAGTTCAGAGATTTTTATTAACCCCCCCAATAGTTCAAATTCTAAAACCCCACTTATTTCTTTTTATTTGATCTTCCTTCCTATCCACATTACTTTGTGTGTCTACTCATATAGCCCTATTTGTGAGTCCCTTAAAGCAAAAGACCTTTCTTTGTGAAGCAATTAGCATAATACATGCCCTTAGCATTATGTGAACTGCTGTTTTTCTGGAGCACCAATTCCTAAAGGCCTATTTGTCAATACCTATCTGAGATAAAAAGTTTCACCAATTAGAGATGAAATGAATAAAATAAGAATAATTTTTCATAAACCTAATTTTACTTCAAAAATTATAAGATTTTATCTTTTTTACTTTTTTGTATTAAAATAGCCTTTCTTTTCATAAAATGATGATAATAGAGTTTTCTCTCTCCTTTCCCCCATGTTCTTTCCTAGCAAAATTAAATGTTAGTAACTCTAAATCAATCTTTTAAAATATTTTTAAAATTTAGTGCTCTATGAATTCAGAAAGTCTGATAACCACCTTCCTAAGTGGTTCAGTTGAAACCAGCTAAACTTATTAAAACCACTGTAGCCAATTCATCCCATCAAGGGGGCCCATGACCCTAAATAAGCTATTACTCAGTATATCAATATCAGATCACTATTTGGATATTGCTGAGATTCCTTCTACTCCCACAATGGTGCAAATGCTAACCAAAGAATCAACTAGTATGTGGGAGTACCACTGGCTCATACTTTTGAATTAACATAGATATGAGATAACAGAGATATTAGATCTACACCTAGAATCATAAAGTTTTTTTTTAAAACAATGGAAGGACTTTTATCCATTAACTAAGGAAAATAAGGCCCCATAAAGTTATACACTTTGCCCAAGTTCTCACTAGATCTAAGACTAGAAACACATTGTCATCATGCCTAGACCAATATTCTCCCCACTTTACCACAGCTGCTTTGCAACTAAGGAAGATCCCTGCTCTGCTCACAAAATAACCAATCTTCAAAAATTGGCCTTTATTTCCATATAAAAATTGAAAATTCTAAAGCTAAGAGCATCTCATGAATAATAACCAATTAGAAAACAGAATAAATAAATACAACAGCAAACAAAAATCTAAGGTACCTAAAATAAATCTAACAATAACATACAAGACTTTTGTGTGGGGGTGTGGGAAATCTTAAAGGACATAGAAACACCCTGAATAAATGGAGATATACCATATTCATGGATGGGATATCACAAAGATATCTTTACTACAGTAAAATTAAAAACAAACATTTACCTTAAAAAACAAAGCAGAAGGACAAGTCACAGACTGAGAAAAGACCACTGCACCCCAGGTAACTGAGAAAAGATTGGGAACCAGAATACCGAAAGAAGCTCCACAAATCCAAAAGAAAAAGAAACAGCCCAACAGAAAAATGGACAAAGGACAGATAAGAAAGCTGGATGCCTCACAAATACATGAAAAAAAAAAAAGTTCAACTTACTAAATTAGAAAAATGTGATTAATGTAATTAACAAATTTTAAAATTAATTTTTAAATGTCTTATTTTAAACCCATCAGACAGTCAAAAATAATTATTTAAAAATCAAGTAAAACGAGGTTTTGGCAAGAATGTGAAGAAAGGAGAGCTTTTATTTACCCCTGGTGAAAGTGGAAATGGATGCTACCTTGAAGAGCCACTTGGCAATACCTAGTGAAGTTGATGGTGTGCATATCTTACAACTCGGTAATTCTACACCAGGCACATGCTCAAGAAAATATGGCACCTGTCCATAAAAAAACGCAGTGAAAAATTGGCAACAACCGGAACACTCATCAGTAGGAGAATGGATAAGTAAATTATAGTGTATTCATACAATACTATAAAGCAGTTAAAAATAAATGAACTAGAGCTCCATGTAATAACTTGTATAAATCTCAAAAATATAATATTAAGTGAAACAAGCAAGTTGAAGCAGAATCCATACAGTTTGATAACATTTATAAAAAGTTAGAAGCCTGGAAGCAATATCATGTAATATATATTGTGTTGGCCAGAAAGATGTTAAGATGCTACGGAAAATCCCAAACGAACTTTTTGGCCTACCCAATATATATGACTAAAACCTGAATATGGGGTGTGTGTGTGTGTGAGTGTGTGTATATAAACTTTCATGACTAAAACCATATTCAGGTACTTGTTACCTCTGGAGAGTAAAGAAGAAAGAGGAATTATATTAGGGAGGGATAGATGGTGCTTAAGATATGATAAAGCTGAGTGGTGGGTATATCACTGTTTGCTCTATTTTTCTCTATATCTTTAAAACAGCTCAAAATAAAACAGTTAATTGAATTTTTCATGTACTCACTGGATTTCTCTTAAAGGGTAAGGAAGATGATATTTACCTTGCGGTGATATGGGAGCTGCCTGATGTTGTGCCTGTCCTACAAAATGGGAATCGCATTGTGCATCTAAGGATGTCTGCTAAAGATAGGAGTATGGCTATTCCTTTCCCAGATGTGGAGTTGATAGTGGAGAAAAACTTTTCTCAATATGTTGATGTAAGTTTTTTCTTGATTTGTTTTCCTTTTTATTATGAAAATTTACAAACATATATAAAAGTAGAGAAAATAATACAATGAACTTTTATGTATTATCACCCAGCTTCAAAAATTATCTATGCATGGCCAAACTTATTTCTCGTTATTCCTACCACTCTCCCATGACCACTGTCAATGGATGGATTATTCTGAAGCAAATCCCAGACGTTGTGTAATTTCATCCCTAAATATTTCAGTATGTATCTCTGAATGGTAATGACTCAAAAACAAAACAAAACAATGGTACCATTATTTTCTAAAATAATTTACAAGAGATCTTTAATATAATCACATCACATTTTTCAGTTTCCCCAGATTTTATCATACAGTTTGTTTATCTTACAGTTTGTTTCAGCCAGAATCTAATCAAGGCCCATTTGTTGCATTTGGTTGATGTCTCTTCAGTCTTTTTTAATATATAATTATCTTTCCATATCTCTTTTTTTCCCCTTGCAAATTATTTCTTGAAGATACTGGACAATTGGTACCTGGTTTCTCATTTTCCAGATTTTGCTGATTGCACCCTTGTGGTGAATTTAAAAAGTTCTTTACTTCCTTTAACCTGGTAGTTATATCTGGTGCATGTAGATTTGATTAAAAAAAAAATAAGACTCTATAGTACATGGAGGTCACTACAGTACATGATGTCATGTACTTCCATCAAAATTCACATAATACTAATTCTCTTTTTTTGGATCAGCCATTGATGACCACTACCTAGGTTTATTATTTCATTCAGAGTTGCCATCTTAACATTCTGATTCATTTATTAGCTGGAATGTGTCTTTAAAGAAAAACTGTTATCACTGGTTTGCAGGGCAGAAATAGAGACACAGATGTAGAGAACAAACGTATGGACACCAAAGGAGAAAAGTGTGGGGGGATGGTGGTGGTGGGATGAATTGGTAGATTGGGATTGAAATATATACACCAATATGTGTAAAATGGATAATTAATAAGAACCTGCTGTATAAAAAAATAAATAAAATTCAAAAAAGAAAAACTATTATCAACTATTTGGTTACACTGAGGTATAGTTCAGATAGGAAATCAAAGTAACTGATTGATTCTTTCCTTACATTTATCAGTTTTCAAAATAAGAAATTGGGTTCCTTAGCATCCTCCAAAACAGTGGTCAATGGATTTTATTTGTTTAGTATCATTATCAAATCATAAATTTAAATATTCTTGATTTGTTTCAGTCTATTGCATTATTAATTAATTCTCAAATCATCCCATCTCAAGCTAGTTGGACACTTTTCAGGCTTTTGAGTTCTTTTAACATGACTCTAGTAGTTCTGGATAGCTTCCAAGTGTGACAAGTTTCCAGGCGTATTTTGTTAATTTCTTGTTCCAGATCTACAATCCACCATTTTACCAAGAAATCCTAATTCTTTTAGTGAGATTAATCATTAAAATAGTATTAAGAAACTACAAACTGAGTTTTAGAGATGCTTATTGTCACTAGATTGATCCTTGTTTTTAGAACTTTTCAATGGACAGAGCTAGGAAAAAAATTTAAGAGAAAATACATCTTTAGCTTGTACTGATATTCCCATTCAGATTTAAAATAATATGGCATTACTGATTCTATTTTTGTTATCTTTTTCTCTCACAGAAAATCTCTGTTTCTAATGACATTAACATAATTACTTACTTGCTTTATCCTATTATTTATTTAATGTATCTTATATAATATATAGGGTTTTATGTCATATTATATTGTATTATAGTACATTATATTATAGTATGTTAGATTATAGTTTTGGAAAAATATAAAATAACTAGAAATATGATAGCTGAAACAATTATCTTATCTTCTTTGTAGTTTCTGTCCTTAGAGTACATATCTCTTGGAATATGCAATCAAATTACTATGTTTTAAAATTATTTGAAATAATTTCTTGTGCCACCAACTCTATACACAACAAAGTTTATTGCATTTTTAATGTATTGTTTTTTAAAAATTTAATTTTGTCTAATTATTATGTAAAACATTTGAATAGATTTTAAATCACATCTTCAAAACAAGATTTATTCTAACTTCCATTCCTGTCCCTTCTATTCTTTTCCTAATCTATAGTTAATCTTTTGTTTTTAAATTTTTGATTTATGCTTCCAATGTTGTTTTTTAAAAATATAATCTAATACTTATCCTTATGTGTATCCCCTCACTCCTTCTCAAGCAAGTTTTAAGATACTGTACATATTCTTATATTCCTTGCTTACTTTATTTAATAATATATTCTGGAGATCATTATAAACAGTACATAGAAATGTTCATCTTTTTAAAAGATGTGTATTTTAAGGTAAAATACACAAAACATAAAATTTACCATATTAACCATTTTTAGTTATAGAGTTCAGTGGTATTAAGTACATTCATACTGTGTGCAACCCTCATCACCCAGAGAACCCTTTTCATCTTGCAAAACCAAAACTCTATACCCATTAAACAGTAACTCCCCATTCCCCCCTCCTCCAGCCCCTGAAACCCACCATTCTACATTCTGTCTCTATGACTCTGACTACCCTAGGTACCACATGTAAGTGGAATTATACCATATTTGTGCTTTTGTGACTGGTTTGTTTCACTTAGTATAATGTCTTCAAGGTTCATTTATGTTGGAGCATATGTCAGAATGTTCTCCCTTTTTAAGCCTAAATAATATTCCATTGTATGTATATACCACATATTATTTAACAATTCACCCATTGGTGGACATTTAGGTTGCTTCCACATTTTGGCTACTGCAGGTATGAACATAGTTGTACAGATATTTCATCTTTCTTTTTGAAAACTCTATGTTATTTCAGTTAGTTGGATGTACCATAGTTTGTTCAACTAGTCCCCTATGAGTTAACATTTGGGTAGTTTCCAATTTTTTTGCAATTATAAATAATGCTGTAACAAATAGCCTTATGCATATGTCATTTCAAATTTTTGAATCTAATCTTTAAAATAGATTCCTAGAAGAGATATTGCTGCATCACAAAGTAAATGCCAAATTCTCCCCTACATCAGTTACACAATTTTATATTCCCACTAACAACGTATGAGAGTTCTTACTTCCCCACAGCTTCACCAAGAGTGTACCGTGTCAAACTTTTAGATTTGTTCAAATATCATAGGTGGAAATTGTAAGTTGGTATGTTTTTTCTATTGTAATGAATAAGTGGAGCATATTTTTATGTATATGCCTCACTTGTCTATTCTTTGTCTATTTTTCTATCTAGATTACTCTTTTCTAATGTTTTAAAAAGCTCTTTATATATTAGGAATATAAAAATACATACACACGTGTATAAATAATTAGGAATATGCATTAGGAATATTAGTCCTTTGTGATAGAAGTTCCAAATATTATTTCCCAGTTTCTTATTTATGTTTTCATTTTGTGTATGGTCATTTTTACCATGGCAATTCTAACTTCTGAGCAGCTGGGTGTAGATGAGGTTCAACAGTTTATCAGAAACTACTCTTGGGTATAATCACAAATATTCTTCAGGCTCCACTCAGGGAATCCAATAGTATTTCATGTTCTCATTTATCTAAAAATAGCTAGGTGTTTTAACTTCTCCAAGATTTTAATAAAAAGGGTAAGTTTGGGGTCATATCAAGAGGTCACAAAATTGTTCACTTTTTCTGGCTAATTATTATTTCAACATTTTTACATTATGTAATCTTAACTAGATTTTCCAATGTCAGTTAATAAAATTTCAGCTTTTTGTTTTTACAGGTTTTTTTTAAGCTTCTTTTCTTGCTCTGGTGACATCACTTGGTTAACTTTTTTCTTGCTGCTCTAATTGTTGTTTTAAAAATCTAAATAAGGAAAATGTATCATCAGACTATTTTTTTTACAGGATATTCTCTGAATTTCAAAATTGTAAGTAGACTGAAAGGAACCAATCTTATATTCCACACAGATAAAAAGAAGTGTTCCCTGACAAGTTTTTAACAATAGATCCTCAGAGTCACAGAACCAGAGCCCTTAACCTGGGATCCTTGGATAATCTGTTCATAGGTGGACTTCCAGGGATCTAAAAAGCCTCTGCAATTATATACAAAACTTCTCTTCTGAAGAGAGCATGGTTCATAAGTTTTTCTTTCTCAACATTTTATTATGAAAAATTTCAAAAATATAGAACAGTTGACAGTGTTACCCTCCACTTAAAATTTACTCTTAACATTTTGCAATATTTGCCTCATTGCAGATGTATTCATGTATCCATCCTCAATTCACCCTTCAATCCACCTTATTTTAAAAATGTATTTCAAAGTAAGATGAAGATATCAGTACATATCACCCCTAAACACTTCAGTATATATATCTTTAACTAGAGTTCACTCTTTGTTTATGGTGTTGTGTTTTTAGTGAAATTTACAAATAATAAATGCACAGAATTTAAGTATGCTATTCAATGAATTTGAATAAGAATATACACATCCAAACCCTTATCAAGATAAAAAAAAAAACACTTTGATGCCCCTGCCCATCAATACTTGCCCCTCACTGAAAGACAACTACTGTTCTAATATTTTTCACCATAGATTTGTTTTTCCTTGTTCTAGAATGTCATGTAAGTGAAATCATACAGTATATATTTAAAGTTTATTTAATATGTTTTTTAGATTTGTCTATGTCACTGTATATATCAATAGCACTTTTTATTGAACACCTACTATGTGTCGAGCACTATTCTTAGCATTCGGAATGCAAAGTTTAATGAGGTATGGTACCTGCACTACTGCATTATAGGATTGTACCAGAGAACTTGGAGGGTTGAGCCAGGGTGCAGGGGTGAAAGAAGAGGAGGTTCCTGATGAAGACAGTTGCTGAATTAGTTCTTTAAGAACAATCAAGAGTTAGCTTGGCCCAGAAAGGGAGTTTCTAAGGGGAGGTGAGAAGACAAAGTGAATCCCAAGGGGAGGAGTAACATGGAAAAAATGTCACAGTGCTTGCTTGACAGCACATATACTAAAATTGGACTGATACAGAGAAGACTAGAATGGCCCCTGCAGAAGGATGACATGCAAATTCATAAAGTGTTCCATATTTTTCACAGAATACACATTCTTTTCAAGTGCACATGGAACATTCTCTAGGACTGACCACATACTAGGGCACAAAGCAAGCCTCAACAAATTTAAGAGTATAGAAGTTATCTTAAACATCTTCTCTGACCACAACAGCATGAAACTAGAAATTAACAACAGAAAAAGAAATGAGAAAAAAGCAATTACATGGAAGCTAAACAAAATGCTATTAAAAAACCAATGGGTCAATGATGAAATCAAAGAGGAAATTAAAAAATATGTTGAGACAAATAACAATGAAATCTCAACCATACAAATCTATGGGATGCAGCAAAAAGAGTTATAAGAGGGAAGTTCAGAGTAATTCAGGCCTTCCTCAAAAAAACAAGAAAAATCTAAAACCACCTAACATACCATTTAAAAGAATTAGATAAAGAAGAACAAATAAAACCTAAAGTCAGCAAAAGGAAAGAAATAATAAAGATCAGAAAGGAAATAAATAAAATAGAGACTTAAAAAAACCAGAAAAAGTCTATAGAACCAAGAACTGGTTCTTTGAAAGGATAAACAAGATTGACAAACCTCTGGCCAGACTCACCAAGAAAAAAAGAGAGAGAACACAGATATACAAAATAAATATAAAAAACCATAAGGGAATACTACAAATAATTGTATGTCAACAAATTCAACAACCTAGAAGAAATGGATAAGCTTCTAAAAGCATACAGTCCACCAAAACTGAATCAAGAATAAATAGATAGGGACTTCCCTGGTGGCTCAGTTGTTAAGAATCCACCTGCCAATGCAGGGGACGTCGGTTTGATCCCTGGTCCAGGAAGATCCCACATGCCATGGAGCAACTAAGCCTGTGTACCACAACTACTGAGACCATGCACTGCAACTACTGAAACCCATGTGCTCTAGGGCCCATGTGCCACAACTACTGAAGCCCACATGCCTAGAGTCCATGCTCCACAACAAGAGAAGCCACCACAATGAGAAACCCATGCACCACAATGAAGAGTAGCCCTCACTCACCACAACTAGAGAAAGCCCACATGCAGCAAAAAAGACCCAATGTAGCCAAAAAATAAATAAAAATTTTAAAAAAGAATAAATAGATAATTTGAACAGACTGATCCCTGCAACTGAAATAGAATCTGTAATTTTAAAATTCACTACAAACAAAAGTCCAGGACCAGATGACTTCACAGGTGAATTCTACCAAACATACAAAGGAGAACTTATACCAATCCTTCTCAAATTCTTCCAAAAAAATTGAAGAGGAGGGAACACTCCCAAGGACATTCTATGAAGCCACCATCACCCTGATACCAAAATCAGACAAAGACACCACCAAAAAGGAAAATTACAGGCTAATATCTTTGATGAATATAAATGCAAATATTCTCAACAAAATATTAGCAAACTGAATCCAACAACACATAAAAAAGATCATACACCACAACCAAGTGGAATTCATCCCAAGTTCACAAGGATGGTTCAACATACACAATTCAATCAATGTAATACACTACATCAACAAAATAAAACACAAAAACCACATGATCATCTCAATAGATGCAGAAAAAGCCTTTGACAAAATTCAACATCTATTCATGATTAAAACTCTTACCAAAGTGGGTATAGAGGGAACATATCTCAAAATAGTGAAAGCTATTTATGACAAACCCACAGCCAATATAATACTCAGCGGTGAAAAGTTGAAAGCCTTCCCACTAAAATCTGGAACAAGACAAGGATGCCCACTCTCACCACTGCTCTTCAGTATAGTATTGGAAGTCCTAGCCACAGCAATCATACAAGAAAAAAAAATGTGTCCAAACTGGAAGGAAAAAGTTACAATTGTCATTATATGTAGATGATAAGGATACAAGATTAACATACAGAAATCAGTTGCATTTCTTTACACCAACAATGAAATATTAAAAAGGGAATGTTAAAAAAACAATGTCTTTTAAAATCACAACACAAAAAATAAAATACTTAGGAATAAACCTCACTAAGTAGGTGTAAGATTTATACGCTGAGTACTATAAAACATTAATAAAGGAAATAAAAGAGGATTCAGAGAAATGGAAAGATATTCCATGTTCTTGGATTGGAAGAATTAATATTGTTAAAATGGTCATACTACCCAAAGCAATTTATAGATTTAATGTTATCCCTATCAAATTACCCACGACATGTTTCACAGAACTAGAACAAATAATCCTAAAATTCATATCATACCATAAAAGACCCAGAATAGCCAAAGCAATCCTGAAGAAAAAGAATAAAGCAGGAGGCATAACCATCCAAGACTTCAGACAATACTACAATGTTACAGTAATCAAAACAAAGTGCTATTGGCAGAAAAACAGACATATGGATCAGTGGAACAGAATAGAGAGCCCAGAAATAAACCCACTCACCTACGGTCAATTAATCTTCAACAAAGAAGGCAAGAACATACAATGGATAAAGATAGTCTCTTCAGCAAGTGGTGTTGGGAAAGTTGGACAGCCACATGTAAATCAATGAACTTAGAACACACGCTCTCACCATACACAAAAATAAACTCAAAATGGCTTAAAGACTTAAACATATAAGACATGACACCATAAAGCTCCTAGAAGAGAACATAAGAAAAACATTTTCTGACATAAATCATAACAATGTTTTCTTAGGTCAGTCTCCCAAGGCAACAGAAAAAAAAATGAAAGTAAACTAATGGGACCTAATCAAACTTACAAGCTTTTGCACAGCAAAGGAAACCACAAACAAAATGAAAAGACAACCTACAGAATAGGAGAAAGTATCTGAAAATGATGAAACTGACAAGGGCTTAATTCCCAAAATATACAAACAGCTCATACAGGTCAATATAAAAAAAGAAATCAAAAAATGGGTAGAAGACTTTAATAGACATTTCTCCAAAGAAGACATACAAATGGCCAATAGGCACATGAAAAGATGCTCAACATTGCTAATTATTAGAGAAATGCAAATCAAAACTACAATGAGGTACCACCTCATGCCAGTCAGAATGGCCATCATTAAAAAATCTACAAAAAACAAATGCTGGAGAGGGTGTGGAGAAAAGGGAACCCTCCTACAATGTTGGTGGGAATGTAAGTTGGTACAGCCACTGTGGAAAACAGTATGGAGTTTCCTCAGAAAACTGAGAATAGAATTACCATATGATCCAGCAAACCCAGTCTTGGGCATATATCCAGACAAAACTATAATTCAAAAAGATACATGCACTCCAATGTTCATTGCAGCACTGTTTACAAGAGCCAAGACATGGAAACAACCTAAATGTCCATTGACAGATGAATGGATAAAGAAGATGTGGTACATATATACAATGGAATATTACTCAGCCATTAAAAAGAATGAAGTAATGCCTTTTGCAGCAACATAGATGCAACTAGAGATTATCATACTAAGTGAAGTAAGTCAGAAAAAGACAAATACCATATGACATCACTTATGTGTGGAATCTATAATGACACAAATGAAACTTCGTATGAAACAGAAACATAATCAGGGGCATAGAAACTAGACTGGTGGTTGCCAAGGGAAAGGGGAGTGGGAGAGGGTTGGGTGGGAGTTTGGGATTAGCAGATGCATTCTATATTATATATAGAATGTATAAAAAACAAGGTCCTACTGTATAGCACAGGGAACTATACTCAATATCCTGTGATAAACCATAATGGAAAAGAATATGAAAAAGAATGGAAAAGAATATGAAAAAGAATATATATATATATATATATATATATATCACTTTGCTGTACACCAGAAACTAATACAACATTGTAAATCAACTATACTTCATTTTTTTAAAAAAGCCCTAAAGAAAGACAAAGAAAGATCAATGCAAGAAGAGGATATCACACTCAATATATATGCACCCAGTATAGGAGCACCTAAATACATAAAACAAATACTAACAGAGATAAAGGGAGAAATTGGCAGGAATACAATAATAGTAGTTGACTTTAATGCTGACTTCAATGGACAGATCTTCCAGAAAGAAAATCAGTAAGCAGCAAAGACCCTAAAGTGTACAGTCCCTTTGCTGTACAGCAGTAATTAACAGAACATTGTAATTCAACTATACTTCAATAAAAATATAAATTTAAAAAATCACAGAGGTAAGAAATTGCATGGTTTTCTAGGGATAGCTACAAGTATTTCAGTGTGCCTTAAATAAGTGGTAGAAGATGGAGACAGACAGAGAGGTAGAGCCTGGATCATTCTCAGTGTTATTAAGGAGATTGAATACCCTATAAGAAATGGAAAACAATTGAAAGGCTTTAAATGAGAAAAGTCATGATCAGATTTGTGTTGTGGTAGCAGATTTGATGCTGCTTTAATGGCAGATTCAAATGGACAAGACTAAAAGCAGAAGATTCAGGTAATAAGGTACCATTTTAGTTAAAAGATATAAGACCATGATAGTGGGGATGGTAGAAGGAGAGGTTTCCAAAAATATTTAGGTGATAAAAGTAGCAGAACTTGCAATTGATTAGTTAGTGATGGATACCATGCAGTCAGGAGAAGGTCCTGAGAGAAAAAAAGGAATCAATACAGCTCCAAGATTTCTAACTTGCATGATGAATTAGGAAGTGGTGCTACCCAATAAGATATAGAATAGAATGAAGGAAAATGCTTAAAGAAAGTGATAAGTTAGACATATTAACTTTGAGATACTTGTAAAATTTCTAAGTAATTAGATATATAAGCCTGAAGCTTGTGGGAGAGGACTGGACTAGATTATTAGGTCATTAACGTAAGAGGATGATTATTAAAACATAAGAGGAGGGCTTCCCTGGTGGCGCAGTGGTTGAGAGTCCGCCTGCCGATGCAGGGGACGCGGGTTCGTGCCCCGGTCCGGGAAGATTCCACATGCCGCGGAGCGGCTGGGCCCGTGAGCCATGGCTGCTGAGCCTGCTGCATCCGGAGCCTGTGCTCCGCAACGGGAGAGGCCGCAACAGTGAGAGGCCCACGTATCGCAACAAAATAAATAAATTAATTAAAAAAATAAATAAAACATAAGAGGATGAGATTGCCCAGAGAGAGTTAGAAAAAAAAAGAAAAAGAAAATGGGCTGGAGGTAAACCCTAAGGATATAAATATTTAAGATGTTGGTAGAGTAAGAAGGTACTGAGTTAGAAACAGAAAATGAAGGATTATATAGACACAAGCAAAACCAAGAAAGTCCAGGGCCGAGCATGTCAAGAGAGTAAGAAGTTTCAGGAAAGAGAGAGCAATTGACAATGATAAGAATAGACCTCTAATCTTATTTAGATGTTCCCAAGTCTTGCCTATATCGCTGATATAGCACTTTCAAATTGTACAGTAATCAGGAGCAGATTTTTCAGGATTACTTGAGATGCTGCCTCCCAGGCTTGAAGTCCTCAGTATGTCCACCAAATAAAACACAACTCTCAACTTTTAGATTGTGTCTATTTCTTTTAGTCGACATTTATGGTGACTATGGATAAGGAACCCAGAGCTGATTTCTTTCCTTCACCTGAACTGTACGAGGATCTGGAGCCTTGGTACCAGCAGAGACCTCATGCCTATTCGCATCCTCGGGGAGTCCAGATGAATTCGAATGAGCCTCTCCTGGTTCTAGGCTCTCCCGTTATTGGTTGATGATCCTAAGTTTTATTCGGTGGTGTTAAACTCCTCTCTGGAGGAGTAGGTTACCCTTGAAGCTCAGTTTCAAGAAGAGGTACCTGGGTTACCCTCAGTGTAAAAGGCACTGGGAAGATTTTTGCTCAGTTTAGACACTGAGTGGTTTATCCTCAGTTTAAAGACTGGAAAGACGTTGCTCAGTTAAACACCGAGTAAGGTTGGACTGGACTGAGTAATTAGGGGGAAGACTGACCTGTCATTTTTCCTTGAATTGGCTACCTTAATAGAGTTTGTTGAAATAAAACATAAATCTTATAAGAGCTTCTGAACTCTGAAGAACAGACTGTCTCCTCCTGGCCGGCAACAGCTTTCTCAGGTGAATGAGAAACTTGCAGGAATGGTGGAGGCAAGACCATGCAGCTGTCCTATAGGGAAACCCACTAATTTAATTAACAACCTGCTCAACCTGGGATGTGAATAAGAACTGGCCATCCCGTGATCTGAGCACCCATGGTGATCTTATATGCCACCGGGAGAACCTGAGAAATGTAAGAGGGGGCTGAAACAACTCTGGGGCAAAAGCCTATAGGAGTTAAGATCTCAAGCAGCAATTGGCCCACCACATGATCATCACAATCATCACATTGCACATGATCATCACTAGCAATTTTTATTTCAACAAATTCACCTCAGAATGGGAAATAAAGCTTTCAGAACAAAAGAAAAAGGACGACAGATTGCCAGCCTCCAACTAATACCCCCAGCCAGGTTTATGTATGTACAAAACTTACAAGTACTTACTTAATTGGGAATTAAAGGAAATCTTACTCTAAAAATAAGGGGGCTCTTTTATGGCATATGAAGTTAAGTTTAAAAAGCTGGCTTGACAAAAGTATCTTTTCAAAGTTCTGACTTTAAACAAAGGCCTTCTAGAGGGAACTTGCATTTCTCTTTCTGTATCTTGGAGATGTAAATGTTCTAGCTGATCTTCCTAGAGCATTCTGTGTGTGTGTGTGTGTGTGTGTGTGTGAAAACCTGACCTCTGCCATACTATTTTTGAGAGTAAACTTTCTGGATCTTACTTAGGTGACATCTTTCTCCACTCTCTTATAGGGAAGCCTCTTGCATCTTATTGGTTTGAATCACTATTAAAATATTTCATTAATGGCCAAATGACGGATCCTTTAAATTGAAGAAACTTCTAAATTGGTGGATTTTCTAGAGTGCTCTCATTATAAACAGCTGTTTTATTGGTACCTATAAAAACAAAAATCAAATTAAAGGTGGAAAAAAGAAATATATCTAATGGTTAACCTCAGAACTTCCTTAGCTTGAATCAAACAAAGAAAAACAGATTTGGGAAGCTTTATTTGTGGTCTTTGCTTCCCCTCAATAGCTCTTACAGATGTTAATAAAAACATTGGAATAAATTAATGTTAACAGGAAAAGAACATGTAAGAAAGTCTAGATACTTTTTCCAGCAAGGTAGAAATTTTTAAAAAGACATCTCAAATGAATAAAGAAATCTTTAGATAGTTATTTAAAATGGGATAAATAAAATGAATATTTATGTGATTACCTAAGGTTAAATGGGCCAAAAAGGACTCCCTACAGGTCCTCAACATTAAAAGCCAACAAGTCTACTTATCCCAGTTTAAAATATACATATATTAAGAGCTGAAAAAAATTTACACTGAGATATCTGACCAGCAAGTATTTGGGGCAACAGTTGGGCCAAAGCACCTGAGTTCCTTGGCTCAACCCTCTCTGGGGATCCCAGAGCCTTTTATATAAAAATAGATTAAATGGGCAGGGAATAAAAAGAAAGAAAAACTTCTAGAACACCTCCCGTAAGATCAAAGTTTGTTGATTGGATCCTAATGAAAACTAAAGGTATAAAAAGTGACAGAATTGAGATGAAAGTGTATAAAATTGATATATTTAAATGGGCTTTATGTAAGATGGTTATGTCTCTTTATTTAATTATATTGCAGGATAGGCATGTTTCACTGGGGAATTCTTCCTCTGTGTGGTATTGAATCACTAGGTTGTGTTTCGGGGGCTCTGAAGAGCTCCAGGTCTTTATGACTCGGTGCAGAAAGAATTCAGTGAGAGGCAAAGTGATAGATAAGAAGTGATTTATTAGCTTAGGAAGCTTGTGAGGCTTACAAGTGGGTGGGTGAGAGGGTGCTGCCCCGAGAACATAGTGGGCTACAGTTTTATAATCAAAGGAAAAATGGCGAGGGGGAAAAGACCAACTTATTCCTCATTCTTGAGTAGACATCAAGCTTCCATCATCAGCTCCTCCTCCAGGTTGGGCAGGGGAGTTTTCTTGTCCCTATATGGTCAAGCTGGGACTGTCATGGCACTATGGAAAAATTATTCCATGTCTCAGTACAATGAGGGTCTTTCACTTTGAAATGTCACCTTTCCATAAATTATTGTTTTTCATGTGTGTAGAGAACATGTCCCAAGGATTATAACTTACTGAGCTTGCTGGGCAAGATGTGGGTCTCATGCCACAATTGTTTTATTGTTTTGGGGTATGTCTCATGCTTCTGCTGCATGGTTTTGTTGCTAAGCAAGCCTGATTGGTTTTGTGGTTAAGCAAACCTACTTTCTTGAGTGATCATCAACTTACAGGGGTCCCCCATATTTTTTCTTTACTTACAATCCCCTAGTGGGATTAACTATTTAATCATCTAGTTTGTCCCTTTACTCTGTCCCTATCAGTATTATAAGACAAGGCATATAGATCTGCCCCTCAGGAAATTTTAATTGAACATATTAAAGGAAACCGATAGGGGTACCTGAGCCATACAAAAAGTAAAACCTGGAAACTAACATTCAAGAGCTAATAAAAATAAAAATAGTGATTTTGCTCTGGGTTTAACTTGTAAACTCAGAAAGAAGGTCTTTGCTGAATGCCTTATACAAGCTTTTGAATGTATGATAAACTAAACTCTAATGTTCTAGAACATAGAGCTCATAAATTTCAGTTTAGTTAGAAATCTTCTCACTGATATAAAATATAGCTGGGCAAGTCAATCTTTTAGTATCCATTAGGTGACAGACCTGTTCTTTGGGGAATTAAAAGCAACTGTCTTTCTCTTGCAAATCTTTACAAACCAGAATGTAAATTCAAGTCACAAGGAGCTGAGACTGAGCCTAATTAGCTCAATCAGGCAGAACCTGACACCAAGAGGAAAAAAATGACAAAGTGACAGTTTTAAAATTCAAACCAAACTTTACAAATAGTAAAGCCTTAGTCATCTGAGCAAACAACTTTAATGTCTTCCAACTGTTCTTTGTAAACTAGTAAGTTTATATTGTAATACCTGATTCATAACTGGTTTTTTATTTATTTATTTTTTAGTGAAGCCATGAGATCTCTAGCTTTGCCTGTTTATATATCTGTGTACACATTATACATATGAGATAGCTCTACCTCTGGAAGGTATTTTCAGAATTGAATTTATAAAGAGCTCAATTTTAAACTAAGCACATACAAATTAAATAGGAAAGAAACTGGCTAAAATGACTTTCAGGTTCATGTGAACTGGGAAATATTCAATATTAGGTTGATACCTGGTATTAAAGTTAAAATCTGTTGATCTAATAGACATGTCTTTAGAGTCATCAACATTAAGTATAATATTTTATTGTGCCTAGGTTTAATAGAAGTCATATAAGACCTTATTATATCTATTACAAGAAAAATAACTTGATATGATAAAACTTTGTAGTAAATTTAACTGAGATAAAAAGCTTTTTGGTTAACTTTAAAAATAATAATATTTTAGAAATGTCTACTTAAAGTGATCTCTCCAGATATTTGGTAACAAAGTTCTAGTGTTGCTTAATTTAAGTGATGGAAGTTTATTAAATAGCTAGGTGATTCCCAGCTAGCTGATTCTCAGTAACATAAGATACTGAGACATCAATTACTAAACAGAGAAACTAAAGGTATTTAGGACTATACATAAATATGTTTGGTGCCACCCTGAGATGTTCTCTATAAGAAAACAAATGTTTTTTAAGAAATTATCACTGGTATTATGTTTACCAATCTACAGAATGCTAACATAAAATACAGTTCATAATTGCTTACCTCTTAGTTTTCACTAGAAATTAAGGTTTTTAAGAGTTGAGGATTCTCATTTAAACATGTAATTAAAGTGAATAGGAATAATAAGGAAACATTCCAGTATACTGTAGGAAAGTAGAATGTGTGTTTTCAGTAAAGAAGTTATGAGGAATGGAGTTACATTTTACTGGGGGAAAGTATGTCTTAGAGCTAGTTGTTTTTGGATGGAAAGATAAGGGATGAACAAATATGGATACAGAAAGTGATGAGAGATTATGGAAAGGAACTCTGAAGTTTTATGCATGTTCAGGATTAACTAATTTTAGACTGAAGTTAATTAAGTTAATGGATTTTGTTGTTAGGTAAGCTAGTACAAGACTGGAATTTGAAAAAAGTTTCTTAGAGTGCTCCTTTTTGATAACAGATTGTGTGAGTTTCTGTGCCCTTAAGTGATCTGTATTTGTTTTGTTTTGTTTTTAATATTTTTGTGACTTTGGTTAAATGAATAAGTATTGTTTTGCAGTGACCTATGATCCTGTTGCATTTTAAAACCTTTTTTATATTTTTAACAAACTTCCTAAATATCAAACTCTAACTAAAGTTCTTTTAGCCTCCAGCTGACCCTGGGTTGCTTCGAAGGGCTTTGAAGGAACCCTGAGATATCTCCGAGAGAAATATTAAACTAATTAAGTTTATTTGGTATGTTAAATTACTTAAAGAACATTGCCAAGTGATTGGAGATGAACCTTAGCTTATAATGTATGGATAAATGTCATTAATACACATATTCCAAAATTTATATTAAATTCCTAAAATCTGATATGCTCTGATATGTTATCAGTCATAATTCTAGTGATTATCTTAAAATGTTATATGTCACAGAAATATCCAAGTTTCTTGCCAATTGCATTGTATTCAAATCTTTAACCATGCTATTTTAAGTTTTGTCTTTTATAGACAATCATTATTTTACTCTGATGCTTTTACAAAAATGAGGATCTTCAAGAAGACTCATAAAATGGACTTGTTTTAAACAAATATAAGTCTCTGATAGCCTTTAGATAACACCACTGAACTGAGGAACAAATGACAAAACTCTAATGGAAAATCTGATGACTTCATCCAGATCAACAGAAATTAATTTCATGGGACCAAATGAACTAAAAATTATAGTTTATAACGTTATGACTTTTTGTAAAATATACTAGCTTTAATCTTTGTTTTCCAAAAAAAATCTTTCTTCTTATGCTATGTCCTACAACAAGTTGATAAAGTATACCTTTGTAAAAAAAGATGAAACATTTAACTTTTTCTCTCTACCTGATTAATCCAGAATTTGGCTTCTCCAGGTGGCTCTCTTGTGAACTTGATGGTTTATTGCAACTGGATTATAGTATTTGTTTTAATTTGTTCTTTGTTTCCAAGTTGTTTATGCTTCGTGTCTCCCTGTTGCACTATTGACTTTGTCAATGTTACTAGCTGTATTACTTATATCCTGTCTATTTTATAAGGTTGTTGTCTCTTACTGTCACCAGGCCTCCAACAAAATTGATGATGTTAGCTAAACATCTTGAGGACATAGATCACATTTACGACTCATAAAGTAATTGTAATTGTTAGAGAAATGCAAATCAAAACTACGAGGTATCACCTCACACTGGTCAGAATGGCCATCATCAGAAAATCTACAAACAGCAAATGCTGGAGAGGGTATGGAGAAAAGGGAACCCTCTTGCACTGTTGGTGGGAATGTAAATTGATACAGCTCCTATGGAGAACAGTATGGAGGTTCTTTAAAAAGCTAAAAATAGAATTACCATATGACCCATCAATCCAACTCCTGGGCATATACCCAGAGAAAACCATAATTCAGAAAGAAACATGCATCCCAATGTTCATTGCAGCACTATTTACAATAGCCAGGTCATGGAAGCAACCTAAATGCCCAATGACAGATGAATGGATAAGGAAAATGTGGTACATATACACAATGAAATATTACTCAGCCATAAAAAGGAATGAAATTGGGTCATTTGTAGAGATTGGATGGACCTAGTAATAGTGTGATTCTAGGTATAGGAAGAAGCAAAAAGGTAAAACATTTCATGAATCATAATAGACTAGTAAGACAGAGGATCCAGAGAATCTGTAATTATCAACAGGGCCTAATCCAGAAATTAGCACCTGGAGTGACATATCAACAAAAATTTTTGCCTGATCTGGGAAGAAACTCTGAGCACTGTGGGACAAAAATTGGTCATGAAATGTCTCCCAAGTATCGCTCAAATTTCAGACCAAGAGGAGGAACTAAGAAATCAAATATTTCCTGCCATATCAGTAAAAAATATATCACAGTCATCAATAATTGCAGTCATCTCTGATGGTGAGCTGGTTAGTCCTGAGGGAACTCAGGAAGGGAACAAAGAATATTTGCCATCTAGCAGGCATCAGACTACAACAACTCCTGAAGTTGAGCCCTGAGGAAACTCAGGATGTAAAAACACTGGATACTGGCCCCAGGTAGCTGAGGTGTATATCAAAGGAATGATCTCAGTGAGTCCAGACTCTTGCATCTTCCCACATATAGAAAAGCACTAAATTCTTTAAATTGAGATACCTAGCTTTTCTTCTATTAACAGTAATCTTTTGTTGCTCTTTGTTGGAAAACTCCTATATATCCTAGCTCTCCCCTCACTTCCTTGGAGCAGTTTTCTCAGGGTTACTTGAGATGCTGCCTCCTGGGCTTGAAGTCCTCAGTATGTCTGTCAAATAAAACATAACTCTCCAAAAAAAAACTGTACAGTAATCAACACTTTATCTGAATTCTTGAATTGTATTATAAGTTTTGCCAGGTCACCGACATTCTGTTTGGCTGTATATTCTAAGAACCTAACATAGTAGGTACCAAAAAAGTACTTGAGGCAAGACAATTGAAAAGTATCAAATAGCACTGGCAGTAGAAAGTCTTTAGTGATAATTAGAAAAAGCTTTCATAGAGTGGCATGGAGCAGAAGTCAGACAATGGGTGAAAGGAAGGTAAGTTAAAACAGCTAATATAGAATATTCTTTCAAGAAGTTTGAAAAGGAGAGAAAGCTGGGAAGGTAATTTAATGGTTGGTAGTTACCGCTGAAGGAAGAAGACAGTAGAGAAGGAGACTATATTTTTGTTGTTTTAATAAATTCTACAAATTAAAATATTTTATGCCAAAAGAATTTAGCTTTTACTAACTTTCATGCTTTAGAATTTAAATATATATATTTTTTGTTTTAAGTTAATGACAGAATAATAAAGTGTGCACATTGTTTGTACTGTGCTTAGATACTGTTTTCATTATGGTCATTGAGTCTATTTCCTTCCTTCTTCAGAATCCTGCCATCAGTATAGAAGTGAACTGCATTGATCTATTACAAGTAGAAGGATATAATTTGATAGCTGCCGGAACCTTAAATGGTGTGATCATCTTATGGAATTTTGTAACATCTACTGTCAAAGAAGTGTGAGTTGCATTGTTTCCTTAAATAATATAATCATTTCCATAAAAAGTTGAGCTGCAGAAAAGCCAGAGTAACATTCAATACTTAAAAATATAAATACTTAAAAAAAAAAGCAATAAATAAAAGGGATGATAACTCTTTCAAGGAGGCTTTCCTGGAGGTTATGCTCACGAGGAGACTATGTTTTAAGTGTCTAAATCCCAGAATGATATGAATAAAGTGAATCTTAAGTATATGTATTCCCAAGTGCTTTTACATTTACTCTTCTTGAGTATGTACTAGAGTATGTACATGCTTTCCATGTATAATCTTGTCCAAATTCATAACCTTAACAAATACTTAAATACATAATAATTTTAAATAATAATCTCATAGCTTCAAGCACACATATCCAATTGCCTACTGGCAATTACAACATCTGGATTGCCAACAAGACCCTTAAAGTCCCACATACCCAAATCTTCTTCCCAACCTACCCTCCCCCAAAACATCTTTTCCTGTATTCCCATTGACACCACTATCTACTCAGTCACCAAAGTCAAATGGTGAGAAGTATTCAAGAGGGGTTTTCCTTCTTATTCACCACCCCAACACATTACTACAGGTCAATATTAACAAGGGCATGACATATGTAATTCTACATCTCAACCAATTAGGTTTGCTCTGTTCCACAAACTTTACCCTCCCCTTGAAATCCATTTCTAAATGTCCTTACCATTGGTTATAAAGAAAATAATGTAACATTGTATTATTTGTTATGGATGGATTATAAATAATAAGCTTTCCCCAGCTGTGTAATTGGGCTCTAAGCAAGGGCCATGTATGAACACCTTATGTCAAGAGAGTTTGTAAAATTGTACTTTGAGGTACAAGATAGCCAAGAACAATGAATTAAAAAGAAAATCAATTCTATCTAAGCATTTGGGGGAAGGAAAGAGGTATAAAAGGAGGAGAGAAGAGAGTCAAAGAGGACAAGGGAAAAGAAGAAAAAAAAGCAAAAGAAATCTCTGCCTGTCTAGCTATAGTACCTTGCATACATCTACCTGGACTCCATGACCCTTTCCAGTCTATGTCAGAGTTTTCATTTTCAACCAAATTTTGGGAGGAAATAGTCCTTTCCTTTTTGATTCTGGGTATATTTTCCTTTGAACCTTTAGCTGAAGTATCTGTTTCAGAAGACCCCTCCTCTGTACCTCAGCTCAGGTTCTACTAGGCCCTGCCGCTAGAATTCCTGTCATCCTTCAGTTCCTTCCCTTCAACCCTTGCCCTTAGGCTTTTCTCACAGACTGTATCTTTGTCATTTTATTCCTATATCAATATACACTGCACAAGTCCTCACCTTCTTATTAATTCAGTTCTCACATTGTGTCAGCTTGTGTATGACTCACTACTTAGGGAAAACATATAGACTAAAAAGGCAGAGAAAATAGTCCTACTGCCACAGCTTAAAAGAGAGGGCAGCTCCCCTGAGAATATTCCCAATTCAAAGGTGAAGATCTTCCTTGTTGAAGTGCTACACATTTTACCAAGGGATGCATGCAAATCCAATACCCAGTCAAAGAAAAATAACTGACGGTAATGGGTCATACACAGTGTCCTCTTCCTATAACAAGATGATTATACAAAAACGATTGATTTAGAATCACTGGAGTATTTCACATAGCATATAATTTAACACAGAACTGTCCAAGGTAATTTAGGCCTAGTTTAAAGACTCTAAAGTTGAACATGGTTTCCATATTCCTGGTGGGGGCCATCTCTACCTCTACCTCAAACTTTGCTTTAAGATCCCTTCACCAGTCAGGAGAAATAAGCTTTCTCTTTCTGTTCAAAGCGCCATGCCTTTTTTTGGATGCAAACTAGAAATTGTTGTTGCTAATGAATAGTCCACTTCACTATTCAGTTTACCTGCAGAGCAGAAATATGTAAAAAGTTGGAGCTCAACAAGTCATCAAACTCACAAGCTCCTCTTTTGAGCTTGGTTCACTCTCCAGGAGGTCCTTCATCACTTATCTGTCCAAATTAGCAGAGGCAATTTCCACTAAAGGAAAAAGAACAGTTTGCTACAAGATCTATTTGCTATAAGGAATGTCAAGTGTGGCTTAACAGCCTACCATGAAGTGCCAGGACAGGCAGTGGAAGACCATCGCTCTGCTCCCAGGAAATGGCCTAGGAAGGTGTTCTTGGGAATCTGGGCTAATGGGAGACTCAAGCAGCAAGAATAGTGTGATCATCAAATTACCTGCTTTTCTTCTCCACTTAATTATAAGCTACTTGAAGGTAGTAACTACATTTTATTCAAATTTCTCACTCTACTTATTCAAAGAGTAGAAATCTATTCTTTAAACTGTATGAAACTACCAGGAAGTTATATGAGCTCACTCTGTGAACTATAGGTTGAAAAAATAGACAAGCTAATTGACTTAAAAGACTTCTAAGCACTAAAAGATCATGTTATACAGAACCTTATTAAGGAAAGTATGTTCAAATGCTATACCTCTGGGTTTTCTCTCCATATTCAATGAACATTTCAGGAGTTGATTAGTTCTGCATGGGATATATGATATAGTAATGTAAATTACCACATTTGTAAATTTTTATCATGTAAATGTATGCTTATTCCTAGGTACAGACCTGAAGATTGCTTCACTGTGGACCCTGACTTGGATCCTAAACGCTTTAGAATTAATGACATACTGTTTCTCTTTCGTAAACCTGAATGTGCAAGGTAACTCAATACTTATTGATCAAGAAATACTGTCTGGGACTTACGTGGATGATATAAAAAGAATTCTCTTCATCCCAGCATTTAGGAAGGTACAGTTGATGGAAGACATAGTTGGGCTGACTAGTTGGCTTCAACTTTCTTCCCTGTTATTGTTTT
The DNA here is from genome assembly GCF_039906515.1 of Pseudorca crassidens. Classification (NCBI taxonomy): domain Eukaryota; kingdom Metazoa; phylum Chordata; class Mammalia; order Artiodactyla; family Delphinidae; genus Pseudorca; species Pseudorca crassidens. The sequence goes on from NC_090297.1 coordinate 156,291,244, forward strand.
TGTAAGTGGATGGTCCCCAGGAAGATTTAATTTGCTGTGTGGGGATCTAATTTCCCTTACCACATCTCCCTTTACAACAGTAGCAGAGAGGGAAAATGCTCACTTGACCATATTTGTAGCCAAAAGACAACTCAATGAGCACTTATGTAAAGCAGAAAAAAGGATTTATATGGCAAATATGAAAGATCATATGGCAGCAGTTTTCATATGACATCTACTATAGCTGAGCAATCTTCATTTCTGAGAGAGCAGGGGATTTTTTTTTTTTTTTTTTTTTGCGGTACGCGGGCCTCTCACTGTTGCGGCCTTTCCCGTTGCGGAGTACAGGCTCCGGACGCACAGGCTCAGTGGCCATGACTCATGGCCCACGCGCCCAGCCGCTCCGCGGCATGTGGGATCTTCCCGGACCGGGGCACGAACCCACGTCCCCTGCATCGGCAGGCGGACTCTCAACCACTGCGCCACCAGGGAAGCCTGATTTTTTTTTTAAATTTTAAGAAAAGGTGAATTTCCTGTTTATATTTGCTTGAGAGCTCTGATTTCAGTAAACAATAGGCAATGGTAAACACATCTCTGGAGAGAAATCAAAGGCTTCTGTACTATCATCATCCAGAAGTGAGCCAGAATGTAACACCTTCCCTACTCCTTGACTTGAAATGTTCTTATTCTGAGAATATTTTTAGGACCTCATCTATATATATCTGCACCAGAACCCTAAGCCAGTTTTCAGCCCATTCTAGCAGAATTGGAAACTGTAGAGCAGAAGTTACCAGGTTTTCCAGGCCTCCCCACTGCCACCCCACTCCCCACCATTTCAGTGTCAGAGCCTCTGGGACAAAATCTAGCCTTAACAGTGGGACAGAGCAGATTTTTATTTCCCACACCCAGGCAGTATCCACAGGATGCACACCAGAATGCACAGATGATGGCAAGAGTAATCACCTGAAATTAAAACAGAGGAGAGCACCCTTTGAGTATGATAGATTATCTTAACTCTTCTTCTTCGGACTTCCTCCCTCTCCTTGTAGGAGATCAAGTCAGGATTCCATATGTTCTTCATCCCAATGTGAGTCTAGCAAGGGTCCACAGAGTAGTAAGGTAAGCAAGAAATAAGGAGAGTATGTCTTCCTGTTATACCCAATGTTGGTTCAAAAATAGTGATTTGTTGCATATAAGTCCCTCCCCTGCATGTATGTAAGAACTTTTTTGTTTCCCCTAAAAAGCAATGTCTAAACTGTCTTCATCTTTTTTTCCTATTTTTTCAAGGCTTTTATATCTGCAAATAATCATGAAGAAAACAAATTACATAGGCTACTTTTAAGTTCATAAAATAATAATTTTAGACTATCTCTTTTGCTAAAAAGTATTACACAATTACACACATTTCACAGAGGGAAGAGACAGCATGTAATTACATAATGTAATGTAATGCCATGGTTTTCAAACTGTGTTCTCAGTTCCAATTTTATATATTTTTACACATTTCATTTCTAGTTAGGATTTTGTCTGAAGGAAAGTTTTCACTGCATAAATTATTTTAAAAGCACTAGCTTAGTGGAAAAAAATAAACTTGTAAAGATGTGTGTCAGACAGACTTGCACTTAAATCCAAGCGCTCCATTTATTATCTGATTAGCTTTAGAGATGTCACTTAATCTCTGAGTTTCTGTTTCTTCATCAATAACAAGGGAATAATAAAACCTAACTGGCATGGTTGTGAATGGAATTAGAGATCATATACACCAAGAACACAGCATGAACTAGGTATTTAACTATTCTCGTTATTATGCTACACCGGAGCCACTAGGAAAAGGTTGTGTTACAAATACCCTATTTATGAGCATGAAAATCTCTTAATACACCTTTTCAAAGAATTAATTAAAAAATAACTTTAAACCTAATCCTTAAAAAAAACAAACTTTAAACCTAATGCTTAGAGATATAAATTTAACTATGAAAAAAATCTATTCATCCGATATATCTCATTTCCTTCCAATGTCATAGAAATATTATCTTTTTCTCCCCAAATTCAGGAAAGCAAACAGAGCATACATGACAGTGAGGTTAAAGGTCGGTATGAAATCTCCTCTCTTCCTTATAAAACAATTCCTTTGCAATAGGGAGTTTAGGTGATAGAATACTTCTAATTAACATATATTCTTTTTGTGACTAAATGTTAAGGTGCTATAGAATTCCGTAGTCTAAGAAGCAGAATTTCCATTAGGATGATACCTTTTAGTTACTAGTTAGTTAGTTACTACTAACTCTAGATTTTAAAAATCCAAAATATTACTGAGCTTCTTAGTCTTCAGCCCATTTCCCTAAAACTTATACTAGATTCATAAGCCATTTTGTAATGTGTAAGACTTATACTGGATGTATATCTAGTTTTAGCTGCTATGTACAGTGCAAAGCCTTTTTCAGTAGAATCCAAAATGAGCCCTTTTAGTTTTTTCCAGTGATACAGGATTCCATTTGTTAATGGTTTTTTGTTCTCTGCCTGATTGAAGTTCTCTGGGATTAAAAAAATTCTAGACAAAAGAATGTGGGGTTCTTTTTGTTTTGTTTTGTTTTGTTGCTATTTTCTTACCTGCCTCCTCTTTTACATTCTATAAAATTTGAAATTCCAAGTATAACAAACACTGATAACTCACTAATTTTCCAACAGGTGAGCAAAAAGATGTCATGGTAGGTGAGCGACAGCCAGTGGACAAAAAACATCTGGAAAGCACCAATTTAACAGATACTCAACCACCTATCCTTGTCACTGCACATGAGGATGGACATCTCCGCTTGTGGACCTTGGAGGTGATGGGGCCTGTTATTTTCCTGGAACAGCAAAGAATAGGAAAGATAAAAAAGATTATTGAATAAACCTTAGCCTTCTAAGGTTCCGTATAGCATCTAATTCTATTATTGTTCAATCTTCTAGTCAATATCCTAGTTTTTCAGCCTGCTCACTGAAAATACGACTCAAAATTTATAATAGGTCAGTTTTGTAACTCAGAAGATCAAATCATCAACACTGCTAAGACAACGACTGTATTTCAAATCTTTCTTTACATTGAGCTATGAATACAACCCACCATATATTTCACTGGATATTTAAATAACATTAGATAATATAAATGATGAATATATCATTAAAGAATGTAAGAACACTGAAATGTTGAATATACATAAACTTTTAGTTATCCAAACTATTGGAAGAAGTTATTACAATAGTATTAAGAGTCCTTAAATATTTTACAGTGAAAAAATAACTTTCACGTACTAAAAGATTTTAAATGATTTGGGGGTGGAAAGTGGGGCAGGGTTTGAATTGGGAGTCCAGAAATGACAGAAGGAAGGATCTTGGGTAGACTGATGATGATGACAATGAAATTTTTAGAGAGGCAAGGGAGGTAGCACCACTTGTAAGGCTCCTTTCTAGAGGGAAACCCAGAAAACAGCAAGTTTTGTATGGCAGATAGTGAGATCCAACAACACAGAACAGCATAGCTGTCTGTTGGATAAAACCTCCCAGTTGATCAGTTGACTCTTAACTTATTAACGAGAAACTCTTGGATTGAAAATGCTACAAAATATTGTAGCAATAATTTTCCCTGTGATGATCCTGGTATTTGAGCAGTGCTTTTTTTCTTCCCCGATAAATAGATAATAAAAGTGTGAGAGCAATAGAAGGAGAAAAGGTTATATCTAACTAAATCATAGGAAACAAGCGGCAGATTCAAATTTTTTCTTCCTAAGCTTCGATGTTTAATCTCCAAGTAGAGAAATGTATATGAAAGTCCTTCCCAGTGATGACTTATACTAAATGCCAAAAAACACTCTGCCAAATTTCAATCCTTATCTTGCGCCAATATTCAAAATTAGATATTTCTGAAAAGGCGAATACAATATTCTCGCTTAAAATAAGTGAGATACACTTAAATCTGAAAAGAATGTTTATTTAAAAGGAGAATATGGGGCTTCCCTGGTGGCGCAGTGGTTGAGAGTCTGCCTGCCGGTGCGGGGGACACGGGTTCGTGCCCTGGTCTGGGAGGATCCCACATGCCGTGGAGCTGCTGGGCCCGTGAGCCATGGCCGCTGAGCCTGCACGTCCGGAGCCTGTGCTCCTCAACGGGAGAGGCCACGGCGGTGAGAGGTCCGCGTACCACAAAAAAAAAAAAAAAAAGAATATGTCACTGGAAAAGGGTTGAGGAACTGCATGAAAAGGGTCATGGGAAGTGAGCAAAAACAACCCTCAGGTATAGAGGTGATCTACAATAATCAGTCTAAATGCTTATAATTATGATAATAGTCTCCACTTTTATCAATATTTAATTTCAAAGAAATAAGTCCCTATAGATAATTTCAAATTATTTTTATTACAAAGAAGAGAATCATGTTACAATTAGTAGACATAGTTCTTTGGATAAATTATTTATCGAGAAACTCAACTCCAATATTGATATTTTATAGAATTTATTATCATACTTTATACAGGGAAGACTACTGAAAGATATTCTACCTTTCACAAAACATGCTGCCATTTCTCTGACATCGCTGTATACTGATTCATGTACCAGGATACTACTGACTGGAAATGTGGGTAAGTCACTACTCTTATGTAGTTGGTCACAGGTATCTTAACAAACTGCATGGTATAAAAATGGATATAGGAAAATATGTGACATTTATTGAGACAAAAGGAAGGATGCCCAAGCTGTCAAATGAACAGAAGAATGAATGAATGTCAGGAAAACCTATTTCATTCCTAGCTCTTTATTTAAAGTAAGACATCTATTTCTTCTGTCTTTAAATTGGGTATAGGACTACCCATCCCCTTACTTTACATGTTGGGAAGAATGTAAAGTTTTCATTTTTAATCTTAAAAGGGTTATGTTGCATTAATCTTTATTCTAAAGGGAGCAATGTCATGAATTAGAGAAGAAAGAGATTATTTTTCTTAATAGGGGACTTTTTATATTTATTGTTATAACTACTACAGTTGGTCTTAATTCTTTCATGTAACACTATTCTTTTTTTTAATGCTTCCTTTCTATTTCCTTTCTTCTGTCTTTTGAATTAAGCTTAAGTTTTCTTTTCTTCTCTCTAATACTTTGAAAGATTATGTATATGCATAATCTTATGCACATGCATATGTAAATACAGTTTTTAATTTTACTAGTGTTTACTTTTAAGTTTAAAAAAAATCCGTTTATTAGAAGTTAGACTGAAACCTCATCTTTCCAGGTAAACAGAAAGCTTAGCCTACATTACCTGTCTCTTTTTCCCATAGCCACTCCTTCACTTATTATTTGCTAATGTAATCTCGAGATTTGCATCCAGATACTGCTATTACATTAATATTTATATTTTACATCTCCTGTTTTAAAAATGTTTTTTCATTTCAAAAGTTATTTTACAAAAGTTGCAACAAATTATTTCATACCAACAATTATTTGAGTCTTCTGGAGATTATAGAAAATAATTGTTTATGTTTGCATTCAGTATTACCAGTAGGTTTCCAATATTTATTTAAAGTTACCTTTACTTAAATGAACTTATTTACAAAATAGAAACAGACTCACAGACATAGAAAACAAACTTATGGTTACCAAAGGGGAAAGCGGTGGAGGAAGGATAAATTAGGAGTTTGAGATCAGGAGATACAAACTACTATACAGAAAATACATAAACAACAAGGTCCTACTGTATAGCACAGGGAACTATATTCAATATCTTGTAATAAACTATGATGGAAAAGAATCTGAAAAAGAATATACATGTATAACTGAATCACTTTTCTGTACACCAGAAACTATCACAAATCAACTATACTTCAATAAAAATAAATGAATAAAGTTATCTTTATTTTATCTGTTTCTTATTGCTCATCACCAGTCCTTTTATACTCTGATAATCTTATTCTTGACTTCTTATTTTTATTTATCTGTCAATCTTCATAGTTTCCACAAACACTGTTTCTGTTTGTAGTAGAATAGAGAAATCTAAAATCAGGCAAATTGTGCTCCTTCTTGTATATTTTTGCACAAACTTTACCTTCTATATGGTAAGCCTTTTCTAACAAAATACATAGAACTAAAATTTGAAATTATCTACAAAATTCCTAGAATGCACCTCTTTTACGGTTATCCCTCTTTGTCTCTGCCCAGAACAATTTTTCTATCATGTAAGCCATCTACTTCTTGAGATTTGTAGTTTTTGCTGTGGCCTAGAAAAATAGGGTGGGGGTGCATTTGGGATCCAATCCAGTCTCATGTATATTATAATTAAAGAAGACCTCCTAGATTCTGACCTTAAGCTTCCTTTATCTGTGCTTTGGTGGATACTAGAAGAACTTTTATGGGGGTTGCTAGTGAGTCACTATTTTAATCAGGCATCCTCAGACACCATTAGTTGTTGCTTTTCTGTTGTTATTAAACAGGGTTTATCTTTTAGATCAGTTTTAAGTTCACAGAAAATTTAAGCATAAATTGCAGAGTGCTCATATACACCTTACCCCTCCTGCCACACTGCACACAGCCTCCTCCATTTTCAACATTCTGCACCAGAGTGATACATTTGTTACAGTCAATGAACCTACACTGACATATAATAATCACCCAAAGTCCATAATGTATAATATTGACTTACAACAAATGTGTAATGACATGTATCCACCACTACAGTATCATACAGAGTAGTTTCAATATCCTACAAAAACCCTGTGCCCAGCTTATTTATCCTTCCCTCCTCTCTTAACCCAGCAATCACTGATCTTTAATGTCTCTCCACAGTTTTGGCTTTTCCAGAATGTCATGTGGTTGAAATCATATAGTATGCAGCCTTTTCAGATTGGCTTCCTTCACTTAGTAATGTGCATGTAAGGTTCTTCTCTGTCTTTTCATAGTTTGATAGCTCATTTCTTTTTAATGCTGAATAGTATTCCATTGTCTGAATGCACTACAGCTTATCCATTCACCTACTGAAGGTCATCTTGGTTACTTTCAAATTTTGGCAATTATGAATAAAGCTGCTATAAATATTTAGCTGCAGGTTTTTGTGAGGACATACACTTTCAACTCATTTGGGTAAACACCAAGGAGCATGAGTTCTGGATCTCCTGGTAAGAGTATGTTTAGTTTTGTAAGAAGCTGCCAAAATGTCTTCCAAAGTAGCGGTACAACTTTGCATTCCCACCAACAATAAATGAAAGCTCCTGTTGCTCCACATCCTCACCAGCATTTGATGTTGTCAGCGTTTTGGAAATTGGCCATTCTAAGAGATGTGTAGTGATAGTGGCTTTAATTTCCATTTCTACAATGACATAAGATGTGGAGCATCTTTTCATATATGTATTGCCTTCTTCGATGTTGTGTATGCTCAGATTTTTTTGCCTATTTTTTAATAGACTTACTTGTTTTCTGATTGTTCTTTGAGTTTCAAGAGTTCTTTGTATATTTTAGATAAAAGTCCTTTATCAGATATATCTTTGCAAATATTTTCTCCTGGCTTGTCTTCTTGCTCCCTTGATGGTACTTTTTGTAGAGCAGTAGTTTTAAATTTTAATGAAGTCCAACTTATCAATGATTTGCTTCACAGATCATGCCTTTGGTGCTGTATCTAAAAGTCATTACCAAACTTAAGGTCATCTAAATTTTCTTCTAGGACTTTTATAGTTTTGCATTTTATATTTAGATCTATGATTCATCTTCATTTTTTTTGTGTATGAAGGGTACAAAATCTGTGTCTAGATTGAGAGTGTTTTTTTTTTTAATCATGAGTGTGTATTGGATTTTGTCAGATGTTTTATCTGCATCTATTGATGTGATCGTATGATTTTTCTTCTTTAGCCTGTGGATATGGTGAATTGCATTCACTGATTTTCAAATGTTGAACCAGCCTTCTATACCTAGGATAAATCTGATTAAGTCATTGTATATAACTTTTTTATATTGCTTATTTTGTTGAGGAATTTTGCATCTATATTTATAAGAGATTTTGGTCTGTAGTTTTCTTTTATTGAAATATCTTTGTCTGGTTTTGGTATTATAGTAATCCTGGCCTCATAAAATGAGTAAATAACTATTCCCTGTGCATCTGTCTTCTGAAAGAGACTGTAAAGAATTGATATTCTTCCTTAAATGTATGGTGGAATTCATCATTAAACCCAAGTTGTCCTGATGTTTTCTGTTTTGGAAGATTATTAATTACTGATTTAATTTCTTTAATAATATAAACCTATGTAACAAAACAAGCTTTGGTAAATTTAACAAAATTAGAATCATTTCAAGCATCTTTTTCTACCACAATGCTATGAGACTAGAAATCAACTGTAAGGGGAAAAAGCTATAAAAAACACAAACACTTGGAGGCTAAACAATATGTTACTAAATAATGAATGGATCACTGAAGAAATCAAAGAGGAATCAGAAAATACCTGGAGACAAATGAGAATGAAAAGAGAACAATCCAAAAATCTATGGGTCACAGCAAAATCTGTTCTAAGAGGAAATTTTCTAGTAATACAAGCTTATGTCGGGAAACAAGAAAAATCTCAAATAACCTAATCTTACACCTAAATCAACAAGAGAAAGAAGAATAATCAAAGCCAAAAGCTACTAGAGGGAAAGAAATCATAAAGATCAGAGCAGAAATAGATGAAATAGAGACTAAGTAAACAATAGAAAAGATCAATGAAACTACATTCTGGTTCTTTGAAAAGATAAACAAAATTGATAAACCTCTAGCCAGACTCATCAAGAAAAAAAGAGAAAGGGCCCAAATCAGTAAAATCAGAAATGAAAAAGGAGAAGTTAAAATGGACACCACAGAAATACAAAGGAACATAAGAGACTACTATGAACAACTAGAGGCCAATAAAATGGACAACCTAGAAGAAATGGACAAATTCTTAGCAATGTACAATCTCCTAAGATTGAACCAGGAAGAAATAGAAAATATGAACAGACAAATTACCAGTACTGAAATTGAATCAGCAGTTTTAAAACTCCCAACAAACAAAAGTCCAGGACCAGATGGCTTCACAGGTGAATTCTACCAAACATTTAGAGAACAGTTAACACATATCCTTCTCAAACTATTCCAAAAAACTGCAGAGGAAGGAATGCTTCTGAACTAATTCTATTGTACAAGGCCAGAATCACCCTGATACCAAAACCAGACAAAGATATGACAAAAAACAAAAATTACAGGCCAATATTGCTGATGAAAACAGAGGAAAAACTCCTCAACAAAATACTAGCAAACTGAATCCAGCAACACATTAAAAGGATCATACACCATGATCAATTGGGATTTATCCCAGGGATGCAAGGATTCTTCAATATATGCAAATCAATCAATGTGATACACCATATTAACAAACTGAAGAATAAAAAACATATGATCATCTCAATAGATGCAGAAGAAGCTTTTGACAAAATTCAACACCTATTTATGATAAAAACTCTCCAGAAAGTGTGCATAGAGGGAAACTACCTCAACATAATAAAAGCCATATATGACAAACTCACAGCTAACATCATATTCAATGGTGAAGAGCTGAAAGCATTTCCTCTAAGATCAGGAAAAAGACAAGGATGTCCACTCTCTCCACTTTTATTCAACATAGTTTTGGAAGTCCTAGCCATGGCAATCAGAGAAGAAAAAGAAAATGAATCCAAATTGGAAAAGGAGAAGTAAAACTGTCACTTTTTGAGGATGACATGATACTACACATAGAAAATCCTAAAGAAGCTACCAGAAAACTACTAGAGCTCATCAATGAATTCAGTAAATTTGCAGAATACAAAATAAACACACAGAAATCTGTTTCATTTCTATACACTAACAACGAACTATCAGAAAAAGAAATTTAGAAACAAAACCCATTTACCATTGCATCAAAAAGAATAAAATACCTGGAATAAATCTACCTAAGGAGGTAAAAGACCTATACTTAAAAAACTACAAGTCTCTGATGAAGGAAATTGAAGATGACACAAACAGACAGAAAGATATACAGTGTTCATGAATTGGAAGAATTAGCATTGTTAAAATGACCATACTACCCAAGGTAATCTACAGACTCAATGCAATCCCTATCAAAATACCAATGACATTTTTTCACAAAACTAGGGCAAACAATTTAAAAAATTTGTACGGGAACACAAAGACCTTGAATAGCCAAAACAACCTTGAGAAAGAAGAACAGAGCTGGAGAAACCATACTCCCTGACTTCAGACTATATTACAAAGCTACAGTAATCAAAATAGTATGATACTGGTGGAAAAAAAAAGATACACAGATCAGTAGAACAGAATACAGAGCCCAGAAATAAACCCACACACTTATGGTCAATTAATTGATGACAAAGGAGGCAAGAGTATACAATGGAGAAAAGACAGTCTCATCAATAAGTTGTGCTGGGAAAACTGGGCAGCTACATATAAAATAATGAAGTTAGAACACTTTCTCATACCATATACAAAAATAAACTCTAAATGGATTAAATATCTAAATGTAAGACAGAAAACCATAAAACTCCTTGAGGAAAACATAGGCAGAACACTCTTTGACATAAATTGTAGCAATATATATATTTTTTGTATCTGTCTGCCAAAGCAAAGGAAATAAAAGCAAAAATAAACAAATGGGAACTAATTAAAGTTAAAAGTTTTGCACAGAGAAGGAAACCATTGACAAAATGAAGAAACGACCAAAATGAATGGGAGAAAATATTTGCAATTGATATTAACTGTATAAGGGATTAATATCCAAAGTACATAAACAACTCATATGAATCAACATTAAAAAAATAAAACTCCAAAACTCGGACTTCCCTGGTGGGGTCATGCAGTGGTTAAGACTCTGCACGCCCAATGCAGGGGTCCTGGGTTTGATCCCTGGCCTGGGAGCTAGATCCCACATGCATGCTGCAACAAAGAGTTCACATGCCACAACTAAGGAGCCAGTGAGCCACAACTAAGGAGTTGGTGAGCTGCAACTAAGGAGCCCATGAGCCGCAACTAAGGAGCCCAGCTACCACAACTAAGACCTGATGCAACCAAATTAAAAAAATAAATCCAATTTTAAAAAATGGGCTGAAGAACTGAATTGACATTTTTTTCCAAAGAGGACATGCAGATGGCCAACAGGCACAGGAAAAGATGCTCAACATCACTAATCATCAGCAAAATGCATCAAAACCACAATGAGATAACACCTCACACCTGTCAGAATGGCTAACATCAAAAAGTTTACAAATAACAAATGTTGGTGAGGATGTGGAGAAAAGGGAAGCCTTCTACACTGTTGGTGGGAATGTAAATTGGTGCAACCACTGTGGAAAACAGTATGAGGGTTTCTCAAAAAACTATAAATAGACCATATGACCCAACAGTTCCACTCTTGGGTATATATCTGAAAAAAACAGAACACTAATTCAAGAAAAATACACCTAATGTTCATAGTAGCATTATTTACAATTGCCAAGATATGGAAGCAACCTACATGCCCATTAACAGATGAATGGGCAGAGAAGATGTGAGATATATATATATATATATATATATATATATATATAATGGAATACTACTCAGCCATAAAAGAGAATGAAATTTTGCCATTTGCAAAAACATGGATGGACTTGGAGGGTATTATGCTAAGTGAAATAAGTCACACAGAGAAAGACAAATACTGTATGATATCACTTATATGTGGAATCTTAAAAAAAACTAATGCATATAATAGAAGAAAATAGAGAACAAGCTAGTGGTTACCAGTGGGGAGAGGGAAGCAGGGGGTAAGATAGGAGTAGGGAATTAAGAAGTACAAGCTATTATGTATAAAATAAATAAGCTACAAGAATATATTTTACAATATAGGGAATATAGCCAATATTTTATAATAACTTTAAATAGAGTATAACCTTTAAAAATTGTGGATCATCATGTTGTACACCTGTGACATATAATATTATACATCAATTATATCTCACTTTTTAAAAGTTTTAAAAATGTAGGCCTGTACAGATTGTCTAGCTTCTTGTGTGAGTTTTGGCAGATTGTGCTCTCATGGAATTGGTCCATTTAATCTGGGTTATTAAATTTGTGGGCATAGAGTTCATAGTATTCCTTTATTATCCTTTTAGTGCCCATGAGGCCTGTAGTGATGTCCCCTCTTAATTAATGATATTAGTAATTTATGTTTTCTCTCTTTTTTCTTAGTTAGCAGTGCTTTATCATTTTATTGGTCTTTTCAAACAAGCAACTTTTGGTTTTGTTGATTTTTTTCTGTTGATTTTCTACTTTTAGTTTAATAGATTACTGTTCTAATTTTTATTATTTCTCTTCCTCTGCTTACTTTGGATTTAATTTACTCTTCTTTTTCTAGTTTCCTAAGGTGAAACTTAGATTATTTATTTTAGATATTTCTTCTTTTCTAATATATACATCTAATGCTATAAATTTCTCTTATAAGCACTGTTTTCACTGCTTTCCACAAATTTTGATAAGGTGTATTTTCACTTTCATTTAGTTAAAAATATTTTTAAATTTCTATAGAGATTTCTTTATTGACCTATTATTTAGAAGTGTGTTGTTTAATCTCCAAGTATTTTGAGATTTTCCAGCTTAATTTTTGTTGTTGATTTCTAATTTAATTCCATTGTGCCATTTCTTACATTGAGAGCATACATTTTATGATTTCCATCCTTTTAAATTTGTTAAGGTGTGATTTATGGCTCAGAAAGTGGTCTATCTCAGTAAATGTTCCATGAGAGCTTGAGAAGTATGTGTATTCTGCTGCTGTTTGATGAAGTACTCTATGGATGTCAATTATATCCATGTTGATTGATGGTGCTGTTTAGTTCAACTATGTCCTTACTGATTTTCTGTCCATTTCTGATAGTTGGGTGTTGAAGTCTCCAACTATAAACATGGATTCATCTATTCCTCCTTGTGATTCTGTATTTTGATGCTCTATTATGCACATACATGTTAAGGATTGTTATGTCTTCTTGAAGTATCAACCCCTTTATCATTATGTAATGCCCCTCTTTGTCCCTGATAATTTTCCTTGCTCTGAAGACTTCCTTTTTGAAAGTAATAATAGGTACTCCTACTTTTTTTTTTATTGGTGTTAGCACAATACATCTTTCTCTTTACTTTTCATCTATATGTGTCTTTATATTTAAAGTGGATTTTTTGTGGATAACATATAGTTGGGTGTTACCTTTTATTCTATTCTGACAATCTCTGTCTTTTAATTGGTTTATTCAGCTGTTGACCTCTAAAGTGATCACTGATATAGTTGAATTAATATCTACCATATTTCTTACTGTTTTCTCTTTGATGCCCTTGTTTTTTGTCCCTTCTTTTGTCTTCTACTATTTTTCTGCCTTTTGTGGTTTTAAGTGAGCATTTTATATGATTCCATTTTCCCTCCATTCTTAGCATATCAAATATACTCCTTTTAAAATTTTGTTTATTTATTTGTTTGTTTTTGAGTGCAGGGCATGAGTCTGTTGCTGCTGCTGGCACTGAGTGGTCAGAGCCTCGGCCTGGCCTGCCAACCTGGGCATCTCTTCCCTGACAAGCACCCTGCACCTCGTTATCAAGTAGCAACCATGGAACATTTTCTTAACTTTTAAAAGTGGTCTCCCCAGAATTTACAATATATATTTACATCAAATCCATGTCCACTTTCAAATAATAACACTATACCACTTCACAGGTAGTGCAAGTACCTTATAAGATAAAAGTATTCCTAATTCTTCTATCACTTAACATCCTTGCTGTCTTTCATTTCAAGTATTCATAAGCTATAATCATCAAATACAGTTGCTGTCATTATTTTGAATAAACTGTTATCTATTAGTTTTTATCTTCATTCTTTCTCTTATGCATGTCTTTCTTTATGTAAATTTGAGTTTCTGACCTGTATCTTTTTCCTTCTCTCTTAAGAACTTTAAAAAACAGTTCTTGCAAGGCAGGTTTACTGGCAATAAAAACTCTGTTTTTGTTTGTCTGAGAAAATCTTTATTTCTCCTTCACTTTTAAAGAATAATTTCTCAGGATACAGAATTCTAGGTTGGTGGGGTTTTTGCTCAACACTTTAAATATTTCACTCTATTCTCTTCTTGCTTGTGTAGAGTTTCTGAGAAGTCATATGTAATTCTTATCTTTGCTCCTCTAAAAAAGGTGTTATTTTCCCCCCTCTGGCTTCTTTGAAGATTATTTCTTTTCTTTCTTTTTTTTAAAAATTAATTAATTAATTTTTGGCTGCGTTGGGTTTTCATTGCTGCACACAGGCTTTCTCTAGTTGCGGTGAGCGGGGGCTACTCTTCGTTGCAGTGCACGGGCTTCTCATTGTGGTGGCTTCTCTTGTTGTGGAGCAGGGGCTCTATGTACGCGGGCTTCAGTAGTTGTGTTTCGTGGGCTCTAGAGCACAGGCTCAGTAGTTGTGGTGCACGGACTTAGTTGCTCCGCGGCATGTCGGATTTTTCCGGACCAGGACTCGAACCCATGTCCCCTGCATTGGCAGGCAGATTCTTAACCACTGCGCCACTAGGGAAGTCCCTGAAGATTATTTCTTTATATTTGATTTTCTGCAGTTTGAATATGATGCTCAGTGTAGTCATTGTTGCTTTTTTAAATCTAATTTTTGTAGCTATCATTTGGATTGTAGGATTTGTGTGTCCATAACAGCTTGGACTCCATTTGGTAGTGGTGTATTCATTTCTATTTCATCTACCCTGATGTTTACAACAACTTTGAGTGTATGAGGCAAAACATTATGACTTATTAAGCTAGAAATGAAAAGGAATTTCTACATGTAAAAATTGATATGAAACTTCGTCTTTCATTTCTGGTTTCTCAGATTCAATTTTTTCTTTTTTTGCCTCTTTCACTTTTAACTTTATTTGGCAAAGCAGCACTGCATAAACTGTTCAGTAACTAGGACGCAGCTTACACAGCATGTTAAATCCATATACATTATCAGCAGCAAATTAGAAACAGAGAAAACAATACTGAGCTACAAGTCTCCTATAACTTTTAAAGAAAGGAAGAACTATGCCAAGTATGTCCAATCTGAACAGCTGTTTTAAAGGAAATCACTTGCCATCTTCTTAAGTTTTAATATTTACAAATGCTTAGTTTTAAGGTAACAGAGCAGCTGATTGTATCTACATGCCATTCTATGACACCACGTCAAAAGCTTCAAAAAGGGAGCTCATCTCTATTTTCTTTGTAGCATCGAACAGACGTCCAAAATCCAAGAAACTTAACTTGTGAATGGTGGTGTTATCTGATACACAAAAGCAATCTGATAAATTCACATCAGAACAGAGCTAAGTGTCTAAGAAAAGAAAAACCACTCCTCAAAATCAATTCACAAACTAAGTTTTCCACTTTGCAGAACCCCTCCTTTTAATATGTAAAGTAAAATGTGGGCATGTTAAAGTAATAATACACAAATTTATACTTAACATCCTTCTTCTACCAGTTTGGCTTCTGTGCCTCTTTGAAGGATTAGAAATCCCACAAAACCACACATTTTCATGCTGAAAATAGTGTATGAAAGCCCAAAACAAGCTGTGATGCTGTTGATTTTCAAAAAGCTTTAAGGACTGAGGTGAGCAATCCACTGTAATATTATATACAGGTCAAGCTGATGTTGCTAAAAAGCAGCAGTTCGTCCCTAGACCACTGTGGGGTTTTTTGTTTTTGTTTTTTTTAATCTGTTAAAGCCATGTATATCACTGCCATCTTGTAGCTTGTCACACTGTTCCAACATCTGGTTTCCACCTGCAGGACCAACCGGTAATATCAATCTTCCACCAGGCTTTAACTGGTCTATTAGAGCCTGGGGCACAACTGGGGTTGCAGCTCCTACACGAATAACATCATACGGGGTTTCTTCAGCATACTCCATTCTTCCATCTCCCACAACAAGTTGCACTCTTCCTGAAAACAAAAGCATAGGATAATCTACTAGCTCTTTAATGTGATCAATTCCTATGACTTTTCCACTAGATCCAACTTCATGCAAAACATGAAGAATTCCACTTCCATATCTACATCAAAAGCTTTAGCTCCTTCATGCAATTAATCAAATAGAAGTACAAGTGCATATGCATACACGTGTGGAGCACTGATTTTTGCTTGGAACCCTATTGATTGTTGAGAATCCATATAAGGGTTTCATCTTGCATAGTGGGAGTGGTCTGTGGCCAGCATTACTTCAAATACTTTGTCTTGATGATTCCATTTTTGCGGAGGTTGTGGATTTGCTCCGAGTGGCTGGCACCACCAGATTTTCAGGCCATCGCTAAGAACACTCAGAGCAGGCACAGGACCACGTCCAGCGCAACAACGGTGCCCAGCAGCTTCCCAAGAGTGAGAACACTTCCCACATGGTCACTGCCTTGCTCGCGTCCCTGCTGCAGCTGCCGCCACTGCACCTCTCAGATACTATTTTATTTACCATTTTAAATGCCTGATTCAAAACAAGTCTGAATAGTATTTACTTAGACAACAGAATATCTAATTAAAAATTCCAATGTTTAAATTTCACACAGAAGGACACGTTATCCTTTGCAGTATTAGTTCCTTCCTGGATCCACCTCATGATGAAAAGGTAAGAACTTTAGTTTTAGTTTAATTAATGAATCAATTGAGCTAGACACCACAAAAGATAGAAATACAGGACACAACTGTCTATTCTCAAGTCATATATACTACTATTGAAACTTAAGCTATATGGCAAATAACAATGGTGTACTGGAGAAAATAGGGGATGAATGAGTGAGTGAGCAAACCAGCCACTGGTCACTCTGCATCTGTTTCATGTTTTGACTTATTTGTTAGAGTCTATGTGGAAACCCAGAGCTTAAAAGAATTCATACATCATCTAGTCCTCCAGTCATTGTCTATATCTTATACAACTTCATAGAAGAAAGTTCCATAACCTTTCCTTTCAAGCCCAGCCTAGTTCCCAGACATTATTATTTTCAAGAAAATCTTCTTCCCCTCTAGTCTAAATCATCCTTATAATTAAATATATACTATTCTATTTTTAGTGTTAATGCAATGTAAATGTCAACATCCTTATTTGTTAACCATTTAAATATGCACTTCTTGTGTGTATGTGGATATGCAAATATAACTACATATATTATAAAAACTAAACACTAATTAAAGAGTACAGCAAAGAAGCACTATTTTATCATAGGCTTATTTCCCTTAAAGTTAATACTTCAAATCCAAAAGCTAAATATTTACTTAAATAATAATGTTTTGGTTTTGGATTATTGGTATTAATACTAACATATGGATACGTGGATTAGGATAGGATTCCTGCAGAGTGTTTTAGAATGATTATTGTTTCAAACATTATTTCATTTGATCTATGGGTTTTCTTTCTGTTTCCAAGAACCAATTATTGTTTTTATAATGTTCAGATATTTAGCTTTAGTATGATTATCTTCAATTTGCAGAGGGGAAATCAGAGTGGCCTGCCTGGGATCACATCACAGTTAATGATGAAGTCAGGGCCAGAACCAGGGTTCTTGTCCTCTAATCTAATGCTCTTTCCATATCTAACACATACAGCTAGCAAATGGAAAACAGTAAGTTTCAACTTACTGTTTCAACTATAAGGCATGTTATGAGCGGAACAAAAACAATCATATGCTTGAACCATCTATGAGTAGAGGGCTATCTAACTGTTTTCTCTTACTCATGATGATTATCAATATTCTATTAATTTGAGCAGATAAAAAATACAATTCAAAACCTACATTTTTGCAAATGGACTTCCTACAAACTGGCAATCAAGACCTTTCAAAATTCAGAGAAAATCTTTAAAACAAAGTTATGTATTAATATTGAATTAGAATAATAGTGGAATTGATTTTAAAGCATTTTCACCAATTTAAAAGAGAATCTATTTTAACAATGTGTTTAAATTGTTCCCTATTCAACCTCATTTCAACGTTTTCTTTATTTGGACAATGCGATTTTCCAATTTGTATCTGGCTGCTTATTTTTAAATATATAACAGAATCTGGTCATAAGATGTCTCATTATTACATACACTAATATGTACCATGCATTGAACAAGATTCAGTTATAGATTACAACTATAGTGAAAATGTCAGTCTATAAATCAGAGGTTAATCTGGTTCTCTTGCAACAGTACTGTTTAAAAGATGCTCCATGGAATACCGATAGTCTAAAGATAGGGTAGTCAAAACTTATCCACAGAAAGGAAAGTAATACATGATTATATTCACATGCCTACAGAAAAAAGTCTTAGACCAGTGATTTTCTAATTACAGGATGTTATCCACTAGGGGGAGTCATCAAATCAATTTAATAAGTGGCAAGCAGTATTTTTATGAAAATAGAAGAGTGGAGTGGAATGAATACAATAGAATAGAATAGACAATATCAGTATACATTATACATAATAAGGTTAAGTATCCTTTGTAAAGGTTACTGAAACTTGTTTCAGATGCATGTGCAGGTATTGCATGTGTTTACTGGGTCATGAAGTAAAATGTATTTCTTACTATAGATGTGGTCCATATTATTGAAATACTTGCCTTAGAGGATCCCATCCCAAGGCAGGGAAATAACCTTTGGATGACCAAAGGTTCTTGAAAAGCTTTAAGAAAATAAGTAGAAGAATGCAGATTTTACCCTGGCTCTCTAGGAACATGGAATTGAATCAGAAGGTCAAGAAATTTAGGAGGAATTTTGCCTAACCTATGTTAAAGTCCAAATGAATTCAGGCCTTATAGAACTCGAAGCTGCCAGAATTCTAGCTCCCACATAGATGAGCAGGAGGAAGTAATATCTTAGTTTGGGTTCATCAGTGATAGAGAGGGAACATATTTTACAGGGATATTACTGCAGAGCAAGCTCCCCAGTTGACAGCTCTAGTTCACACAGTTTAAAATTTTCTTCTAGAGTCCATTTAGAGGCTCTAAAATTGAGGATAAGTCACATCCTGAAGGAACATACCAATCAAGCCTCAAGATGTCTTTGAGAGAGAATGAGATGGGCCCATTCCTTTTATTAATTCCTTGTGGTATATAATTATCATATATACCCCACCATCACCACCAAAACAACAACAACAAAAAACAAACAAACAAACAAAAACAATTAGCCACGGATCTTTGGATAAAATTTGGAAATAGGAAAAGTCTTCTTGCCAATCTCACCTTTGGCCTTCCTTTTTAACTCTGCTTTCTCCTGCTCCTTATTATATCTTTCAGTCCCCGCCCCCCACAACACTTCTACCAAGACTTTTCTTTCATCTAGTCATCTGTTTATCCTCAACTAAATGAATTGCTAATCCTCAATTAAATGATAAGTTGCTAAAGATGTAAGATAGTTCCTGTTCCAGGGATATGTATAGACTAAAAAATATCTATAAATAGAATTTTTGGTACCTCAACAAGCAAAAGAAGAGATAATTGGGGTGGGCATTTCATTGTCTTGTGCAGATGTCCACACCATTCATTCATTAGCTTAGCTCTTTAATGATTAACGTTTTTTTGCTCAAGATTGAATTTGAATCAGTACATCCTTATTACATGAGATATGCTTTATTGTTGCTGTCTA
This sequence comes from Pseudorca crassidens, assembly GCF_039906515.1. Lineage (NCBI taxonomy): Eukaryota > Metazoa > Chordata > Mammalia > Artiodactyla > Delphinidae > Pseudorca > Pseudorca crassidens. The sequence goes on from NC_090297.1 coordinate 156,310,872, forward strand.
GAAAGTCAAACAGCTGCTGTCCTGGCGTGCTCATTCTTTAGAAATTACTCAAATAATCTATGTCGAAGACAAACAAGTGGTGCTGACTGCCTCCATCGATGGCTCAGTGAGGTATGGACCTTCATATAGTGAATTCAGGGTGTGAGAGGTAAAGGATTTTAAGCTAAAGTTTGAGTATATACCATAAATGTAATCTTTTTTTTTTTTTCCGGAGAAAACAAACATTTTATTTTATTTTATTTTTAACAACTTTATTGGAGTATAATTGCTTTACAATGTTATGTTAGTTTCTGGTGTATAACAAAGTGAATCAGCTATACACATATATATACCTCCATATCCCCTCCCTCTTGTGTCTCCCTCCCTCCCTCCCTATTCCACCCCTCTAGGTGGTCACAAAGCACCTAGCTGATCTCCCTGTGCTATGCGGCTGCTTCCCACTAGCTATCTATTTTACATGTGGTAGTGTGTATATGTCAATGCTACTCTCTCACTTCGTCCCAGCTTACCTTTCCCCCTCCCTGTGTCCTCAAGTCCATTCTCTACATCTGCGTGTTTATTCCTGTCTGCCCCTAGGTTCATTAGAACCACTTTTTTTTGTTTTTAGATCCCATATATATGTGTTAACACACAGTATTTGTTTTTCTCTTTCTGACTTCACTCTGTATGACAGACTCTAGGTCCATCCACCTCATTACAAAAAACTCAATTTCATTTCTTTTTATGGCTGAGTAATATTTCATTGTATATATGTGCCACATCATCTTTATCCATTCACCTGTCGATGGACACTTAGGTTGCTTCCATATCTTGGCTATTGTGAATAGTGCTGCAATGAACATTGTGGTACATGACCCTTTTTGAATTATGGTTTTCTCAGGGTATATGCCCAGTAGTGGGATTGCTGGGTCATATGGTAGTTCTATTTTTAGTTTTTTAAGGAACCTCCATACTGCTCTCCATAGTGGCTGTATCAATTTACATTCCCACAAACAGTGCAAGAGGGTTCCCTTTACTTCACACCCTCTCTAGCATCATAAAAGCAATCTTGATTAAAATAATTAAACAAACAAATAAAACATGACACAAAAGGGCTTTGAGAAGGTAACCACTGATTTGCAATTCTTTTCCACACCCAAGGAAATGAGATGTCATGCTCATCAACATTAAAAGGATAATAAATACTTTCAATACAAGTGTTCTTACAGAATTATCTCAAATCATTAAGCAATATGGGTAGCTAAGAGATAGACCCAAGCCCAGAGAAGACCATAGGATACATAGGACCAGAAGTCATTAAAAAAATCATAGGAAAGAACAACTAATACTGAGAAAAGTGAAAGTGAGCTAATTGTTTCAATGACAATGTGATTGATATTACAAAGCCTACTTGTTTTTATGGTTCTTTTCTTCCTTGGTTGCTTCACCTGCTTCAGAGGGGTGAGCACAGTGCTGCAATTGGAGCAAACAGAGATGATTTACTAGGACTGTAATCAATTACATTCTCTAGAGAGCTTCCCTTCAGGATCAGCTTTCTTTTTTAAAATTGAGATATAATTTATATATAACATTATATTAGTTTCAGGTGTACAACATAATGTTTCAATATATGTATATACTGTGAAATGATTACAATAAGTCTAGTTAATATTTGTCACCATACATAGTTACAAAATTTTTTTTTGCTTCTAATGAGGACTTTTAATATCTACTACCTCAGTATTAATAACTATAATGGCCATGCTCTACAAAGCCTACTTGTTTTTAATTGCCTAGTAATACTAACTATACATACACAAAATGCTAAAAATACATATACATAAAGAAAAAGGAACTTTTATGATCATTATTGAGACAGATTGCTACATATTAAAATGTCTTAAAATCATGATAATGAGGAGGAGGAGACAAGATAGCAGAGAAGAAGGATGTAAGTTCCCTTCTTACAGAAACACCAAAATTACAACTAACTGCTGAACAAACACCAAGAAAAAAAGCTGGAACCTACCAAAAAAGACACCTTACATCCAAAGACAAAGAAAAAGCCACAACAAGATGGTAGGAGGGGTGCAATCATGATAAAATCAATCCCATACACGCTGAGTGGGTGACCCACAAACTTGAAAATAATTATATCACAGAAATTCTCCCACGGAGTGAAAGTTCTGAGCACCATGTCAGGCTCCCCAGCCTGGGTGTCTGGCAATGGAAGGAGGAGCCCCCAGAAAATTTGGCTTTGAAAGCTAGTGGGGTTTGATCACAGGAATTCAACAGTATGGTGGAAACAGAAACTCCACTCTTGGAGGGTGCACACAGGGCCTCATGTGTACCAGGACCCAGGGAAAAGGTGGTGAAATCATAAGAGACTGGGCCAGACTTACCTGCTAGTATTAGAGGTGGGGGCTGGCTATGGCTCACTGCAGGGACAAGGACACTGATGGCAACAGTTCAGGTGAGTACTCATTGGTGTGAGCCCTCTTGGAGGCTACCATTTTCTCAACAAGACCTGGCCCCACCCAACAGCCTGTGGGCTCCATTGCTGGGATGCCTCAGGCCAAACAACCAACATGATGGGAATACAACCTGAACCATCAGCAGACAGGTCACTTAAAGTCTTCCTGATAAAACAGCCACCTGATAAACACACTGCTTGACAAGGCCCTGCCCACCAGAGGGACAAGACCCAGCTCCACCCACTAGTGGGCAGGTCCAAGTCCCTCTCACCAGGAAGCCTGCACAAGCCTCTTAGACAGCCTTATCCACAAGAGGGCAGACAGCAGAAGCAAGAAGAACTACAACACTGCAGCCTGAAGAATGGAAACCACAATCACAGAAAGTTAGACAAAATGAGATGACAGAGGACTCTGTCCCAGAAGAAGGAATAAGATAAAACCCCAGAAGAGCAACTAAGTGAAGTGGAGATAGGCAATCTACCTGAAAAAGAATTCAGAGTAATGACAGTAAAGATGATCCAAGATCTCAGAAAAAAGAGTAGAGGCACAGAGACAGAAGATAGAAGAAATGTTTAACAAAGACCTCAAAGAACTTAAGAACAAACAAACAGAGAGGAACAATACAATAACTGAAATGAAAAATACACTAGAAGGAATCAATAACAGAACAACTGAGGCAGAAGAATGGATAATTGAGCTGGAAGAGAAAATGGTGGAAATCATTGTTGTAGAATAGAATATAGAAAAAAGAATGAAAAGACATGAGGACAGTTTAAGAGACCTCTGGGACATTAAACTCACCAACATTCACATTATAGGGGTCCCAGAAGGAGAAGAGAGAAAGGGCCTGAAAAATATTTGAAGAATAATAGCTGAAAACTTCCCTAACATGAGAAAGAAAAGAGTCACCCAAGTCCAGGAAGTGCAGAGAGTGCCAGGCAGGAAGAACTCAAGGAGGAACATGACGAGACATATGAATCAAACTGACAAAAATTAAAAATAAAGAGAAAATATTAAAAGCAACAAGGGAAAAACAACAAATAATGTACAAGGGAACTTCCATAAGGTTATTGGCTGATTTCTCAGCAGAAATTCTGCAGACCAGAAGGGAGTGGCATGATATATTTAAAGTGATGAAACGGAAGAACCTACAACCAAGAAAACTACCCAGCAAAGCTCTTGTTCAGATATGATGGAGAAATAAAGCTTTACAAAAAGCTAAGAGAATTCAGCATGACCAAACCAGCTTTACAGAAATGCTAAGGGAACTTCTCTAGGCAGAAAAGAAAAGGCCACAACTAGAAACAAGAAAATTATGAATGGAAAAGTTCACCAGTAAAGGCAAACATGCAGTAAAGGTAGGAAACCATCCACACACAAATATTGGCTTGGCCAAAAAGTTCGTTCAGTGTTATGAAAAACCTGAATGAACATTTTGGCCTGCCTAATAGTATATCAAAACCAGCAATTGTGATAAGAAGAGAGTACAAATGCAGAATATTGGAAATGTATCTGAAATTTAAGAGGCCAGTAACTTAAAACTTATTTATTTAGAGACTGCTTTATCAAAACCTGATGGTAACTGCAAACCAAAAATCTACAATAGATACGCACACAAAAAAGAAAAAGGAATCTAAACATGACAGTAAAGTTAGTTATCAAATCACAAGAGAAGAGACCAAAAGAGGAAGGGAAGAAAAAAGACCTATGAAAGCAAATTCAAAACAATTAACAAAATGGCAATAAGAAATACATTTCAAGAATTACCTTGAATGTAAATGGATTAACTGCTCCAACCAAAAGACATAAGTTGGCTGAATGTATACAAAAACAAGACATGCATATATGCCATCTTCAAGAGACCCATTTCAGATCAAGGACACATACAGACTGAAAGTGAGGGATGGAAAAATGTATTCCATGCAAATGGAAATCAAATAAATTTGGAGTAGCAATACTCATATCAGAAAAAATAGACTTAAAATAAAGACTGTTAAAAGAGACAAAGACAGATACTACATAATGATCAAGGGATCAATCCAAGAAGAAGACATAACAATTGTAAATATATATGCACCCAACATAGGAGCACCTCAATATATGAGGCAAATGCTAATAGCCATAAAAGGAGAAATCAACAGCAACACAATAATACTGGGGAAATTTAACACCCCACTTTCATCAATAAATAGATCATCCAGACAGAAAATCAATAAGGAAACACAGGCCTTAAATGACACATTAGAACAGATGAACTTAACTGATATTTATAGAGCATTCCATCTGAAAGCAGCAGAATACACATTCTTTCCAAGTGCTCATGGAATATTCTCCTGGATCACATGCTGGGCCATAAAGCAAACGTCGAAAAATTTAAGAAAATTGAAATCATATTAAGCATCTTTTCCAACCACAATACTATGAGATCAGAAATCAACTACAAGAAAAAAACTATTAAAAAAAAAGTGGAGCCTAAACAATATGCTTCTAAACAACCAATGGATCACTGAAGAAATCAAAGAGAAAACCAAAATATACCCAGAGACAAATGAAAATGAAAACATGATGATCCAAAACATATGGGATGCAGCAAAAGCAGTTATAAGAGGGAAGTTTATAGCAATAAAATTGTACCTCAGGAAACAAGAAAATCTTAAACAAACAACCTAACCTTACATGTAAAGCAACTGGAGAAAGAAAAACAAACAAAACCCAAAGTTAGTAAAAGGACAGAAATCATAAAGACCAGAGCAGAAATAAATAAAATAGAGATGAATAAAAGAATAGAAAAAATCAATGAAACTAAAAGCTGCTTCTTTGAAAAGATAAACAAAATTGATAAAGCTTTAGCCAGACCCATCAAGAAAAAGAGGGAGAGGGCTCAAATCAATAAAATTAGAAATGAAAAAGGAAAAGCTACAACGGACACCACAGAAATCAAAGGATGGTAAGAGACTAGTAACAGCAACTATATGCCAAAAATATGGACAACCTAGAAGAAATGGACAAATTCTTAAAGGTACAATCTCCCAAGACTGAATCAGGAAGAAATAGAAAATATGAACAGACCAATCACAGGTACTGAAATTGCAACTGTGATTTAAAAACTTCCAGCAAAGTCCAAGAACAGATGGCTTCAGAGATGAATTCTGTCAAACATTTAGAGAAGAGTTAACAACTATCCTTCTGAAACTATTCCAAAAAATTTCAGAGGAAGGGACACTCCCAAACTCATTCTATGAGTCACCATCACCCTGATACCAAAACCAGACAGTTACCACAAGAAAAGAAAATTACACACCAATAACACTGATGAACATACATGCAAAAATCCTCAACAAAATACTAGCAAACATAATCCAACAATACATAAAAAGGATCATACATCATGATCAAGCTGGATTTATTCCAGAGCTTCAAGGATTTTTCAATAACCGCAAATCGATCTGTGAGATACACCACATCAACGAATTGAAGAATAAAATCCATATGATCATCTCAATAGATGCAGAAAAAGCTTTTGACAAAATTCAACACGCATTTATGTTAAAAACTCTCCAGAAAATGGGCATAGAGGGAACCTACCTCAACATAATAAAGGCCATATATGACAAACCTACAGCTAACATCATATTCAATGGTGAAAAGCTGAAAGCCTTTCCTCTAAGATCAGGAACAATACAAGGATGTCCACTCTCTCCACTTTTGTTCAACATAGTTTTGGAGGTCCTAGCCATGGCAACCAGAGAAGAAAAAGAAATAAAGAAAATCCAAATTGGAAAAGAAGAAGTAAAACTGTCACTGTTTGCAGATGACATGATACTATACATAGAAAATCCTAAAGAAACTACCAGAAAACTAGTAGAGCTCATCAATGAATTCAGTAAAGTTGCAGGACACAAAATAAATACACAGAAATCTGTTTCATTTCTACTAACAACAAAAGATCAGAAAGAGAAATTAAAGAAACAATCCCATTTACCATCGCTTCCAAAAGAATAAAATACCTAAAAATAAACCTGCAAAAGACCTGCACTCTGAAAACTATAAGATGCTGATGAAAGAAACTGAAGATGACACAATCAGATGGAAAGATATTCCATGTTCTTGGATTGGAAGAATCAATATTGTCAAAATGACTGTACTACCCAAAGCAATCTACAGATTCAGTGCAATACCTGTCAAATCACCAATGGCATTTTTCACAGAACTAGAACAAAAAATCTTATAATTTGTATGGAGACACAAAAGACCCCAAATAGCCAAAGCAATTTTGAGAAAGAAAAATGGAGCTGGAGGAATCAGGGTCCCTGAATTCAGACTATACTACAAAGATACAGTAATCAACACATACGGTACTGGCACAAAAACAGAAATATAGATCAATGTAACAGGATAGAAAGCCCAGAACTAAACCCATGCACCTCTGGTCTATTCACCTATGAAAAAGGAGGCAAGAATATACAATGGAGAAAAGACAGTCTCTTCAATACCTGGTTCTGGGAAAACTGGACAGCTACATGTGAAAAATTAAAACTTTCTTTAACACCATATACAAAAATAAACCCCAAATGGATTAAAGAGCTAAATATAAGACTGGATACTATAAAACTCTCAGAGGAAAATATAGGCAGAACACTCTTTGACATAAATCGCAACAATATCTTTTTCAATCTGTCTCCTGAAGTAATGGAAAAAAACATAAACAAGGGGGACTTAATTAAACTCAAAAGCTCTGAACACCAAAGGAAGACATAAACAAAATGATAAGATGACCCACAGAATGGGAGAAAATATTTGTAAATAATGTGACCGACAACAGATTAATCTCCGAAATTTGCAAACAGCTCATGTGGCTCAATATCAAAAAAATTAAACCAATCAAAAAATGGGCAGAAGATCTAAATAGACATTTCTCCACAGAAGACATACAAATGGCCAAGAGGTACATGAAAAGGTGCTCAGCATCACTAATTATTAGAGAAATGTAAATCAAAACTGCAATAAGATATCACCTTACACCAGTCAGAATGGCCATCATCAAAAAGTCTACAAATAGCAAATGCTGGAGAGGGGAAAAGGGAACCCTCCTACACTGTTGGTGGGAATGTAAATTGGTACAGCCACTATAGAGAACAGTAAGGAGGTTACTGAAGAAACTAAAAATTGAGCTGCCATATGACCCAGCAATCCCACTCCTGGGCATATATCCTGAGAAAAACATGGTCTGAAAGGATACATGCACCACAGTGTTCATTGCAGCACTGTTTACAATAGGCAAGACATGGAAGCAACCTAAATATCCATTGACAGATGAATGGATAAAGAAGATGTGGAACATATATACAATGGAATATTACTCAGCCATTAAAAAGAAAGAAATAATGCCTCTTGCAGCAACATGGATGGACCTGGAGATTATCATACTAACTGAAGTAAGTCAGACAGAGAAAAATATCACATGATATTGCTTACATGCAGAATCTAAAAAAAAAAAAAAAAGATACCAATGAACTTATTTACAAAACAGAAACAGACTCAGACTTAGAGAATGAACCTCTGGTTACCAGGGAGGAGGGGAGGGGGGAGGGATAGATCGGGAATTTGCGATTGATAGTACACACTGCTATATTCAAAACAGGTAACCAACAAGGTTCATAGCACAGGGAGCTCTGCCCAAACTCTGTAAAAACCTAAATGGGAAAATAATTTGAAAAAGAATAGATGCATGTATATGTAAAACGGAATCACTCTATTGTACACCTGAAACCAACACAAAATTGTTAATCAACTATACATCATTATAAAATAAATTTTTTTAAAATTACGTTTAAAAAATCATGATGATGAATTGTTCTTTTAAGGGCATAAAGTTACATAAGACCAAGAGAGATAAAGAGGCTTCAAAGTATTTTAGAGAGTTTAAACATAATGAAGATGAAAAATTTTATGTTGCATGAATGACTCTGGTCTGAAATTCAAAAGATTTTAGCTAGCTGTATGAGCTTGAGGCTGGTGATTTAGACAGGGACAAGTCCATGTAGCAGACATTGTTCAGGGTTTGGATCTTCACCTTGAAATAAATAGCCACCAAAGGATTTTAAGTGGGTGACTAACATAATTTGAATTACATTTAAAGAATGAAAATGTGTGGAGAATGGATTTTGGAGCAGCAAAAGTGAGAACAAAGAGACTAGTTAGATGTCTGTGGTGAATATAGTGGCATGAACTAGGGGAGTGGTAACAGTGCTGGGAATAAATATTTTGCATTTGAGAACTATCTAGGAGGTAAAATCCAGAAGATGTGAACTTTAACTGACAGAGAAGGTAAGAGATAGATGTCAAGAATGACTCCTGGCATTATAAAACTAGGTGAATATTGGTGCCATTCATTGAGAGAGGAGACATTAAAATAAAAAAGGAAAATATTTGCAATGTGGAAAGATGAAAAACTTAGAAATGTTGAGTTCAAGGTGAATCTTTGGGGTAAGGTCTTATTTGAGGGCAAACAGAACTGTTTGCTCTGTCAAAGAGGAGATCTGTTGTTTTATTCGTAGAAAAAATGAATTGACATGAAAATTACATGTAATTATTATAAATGTTTTTCACAACTCTGTCCCTTGAGTCTCTGCTCCAGCTTATTTTCAGCTACCTGTCATCAGAAGTGTTACTTGGGCACTGTAATGCACAAACACGCACACACACACTCCCCATGTTACATGTGTGCACACTTCTGTTGTTATAAGCATTTCCTGCTCAAACCAGTTATCCTTGGTATGGAGAAATTACTCTTACAATTCCTTCAAGTGAAGTTATCCCTAAATACTCAGTTCAAAAAACCTAGCTCTATTAGTAGCTATCTCAGAATACAGTTCTCTTCATAAATAAGTCCTTCTGCTAAAACTTGCTGTCACTTTCTAAAGGAGTAGGCAGTTTTAACACTCTAACTCTTGTTTGTCAAAAAGGTTGATTTTGTAATAGGAAAAAGCATAATAAAAGCTTAGCTCTGGGACAGAGGATAGAAAGGGCTAAGGATCCATATCTGAGGCTCAGAAATTCAGGCTGAGAGATAGGATCAGTCACTTGGGAGAGTTTCACATGGAGTAGGAAACACCACAAAACAAGGAGACCAAACGTTACTTCAGTCCTTGCCTCCAGCAGAATGAATTTAGGGTTGTCCTAAAGTTAGTCCCTTACCCCTCTAACTTCTGTGTTGAAAGGGCTAGTCCATTTCACTTTGGTCAAGCCTCTGGGAAGTCCATGAAAACACCTATGTAGCATTGGGGAATTGAAATATGGAAGGAATGGTACATTCTCAGGACACTGTCAGGTGTGAGGTTTCCTGACTGGATACCTCTGTTTTACCTACTCCTCAGTGCCTACCTCTTTGATCTGGGATACCACTTGTACTTTGTGGAGTCTACTCTTAATTCATTTCGATTATTCTCCTCTAAATCTAATTCATTTAGGTTGTTCATTTAGATTATTATTTTTCTTCTGGGTCATTGAGGCAGGCACATTATGATTGTTTCCATCATATGCAATTTTAAGCTTGAAATCAAGACAGAAACAGAAGATCTGCCAAACAATAATTTATTTGTCTTATTTATGTATTAGCACATACTCCTGCTAATGACATTCTGTATGACTTTAAACCATGTGGGCTATTTAGAAGGACTTCTTGGAGTGACATAATGCATATGTATAAAGAACCACTTCTTCTCCCACTTTATTGCAGAACTCAGTTGTAAAAAATAGTATGGTGTTTCCACAATAGTAGGAAATGTAGATGGAGGTTGAGATGATTTTGGTAAGAGTGAAACCATTAGTAGCTATCTCCTCTCATGAGTTCTATTGATGCTGATACAGAAAGTAGACAGCTGAGATATGACCCATTCTACAGCTTAATTCAACTGACAAGTCAACATGATGAGGTTGAACAAGTGTTATTTTGGGAAAAATCTATTTCTTGTCTTCTGGGTTTAATAAATGATTATCATAAGTATAGATTTAAATTGACATTTCCAAAATTGTTGTAGATTAGAATTCTAACTGATAAAAATGTTTATGTTATGATTAGCTCCATATATTTAATAGGAAGAGTCCTGGACCCAAGTTTAAAATACCTGTTGGGCCAGTGAAAATCTACATAAATGATCTAATAAACAGAATAACTTCTACTGAATTCCAGTTATTTTCCTCTCCCTACTTTTGCCTTTCCCCAGGCTCTGGCATGCTCTCAATGGTCGTTACTGTGGATATTTTGGGCAGCGAAGAATCTTTGAAATATCACAGACAAGTGATGTTATTTTGCCTTGTGATGTTAATGAATATCCCATAGAAATAAAAGAAGAAAGCAAGTTCACAGAGAAGAAGCAAAAATATGAATATCCTCTGGTATTTGACCGGCAAAGGTAAGAGCATTTGGTTTCCCGAAGATGAAATTAAACTACATGATACTGTGATACATAGGATTTAATCAAACAAAGACCAAAGAGGCAATTGCTTAAGCAAAGGCACTAAACAGTGAAAGACTATGTTAGTCTTTCAAGGCTTGGAGTCCAGGGAGTAATTAGGGAGGATATAGTAGGAAATAAAATGAGAAAAGTCTATAGGGGCCAAAGCACAGTAAGACTTTTATGGGCCAACATGAGGATTTTTAACTTTACGGAAATCACTGTGACAGAATACCTAAGGGGAAGAGCAGGTCTGAAGAAAAAGGTGGTAAGTTTGGTTTTGGACAGGTTTAAGTCTGAGGTGTTTGTGGGACTTCCAAGTGGATATATTTAATGAGCAGTGAGATCTGTTTGGAGCTCCCAAAAGAGGTCAGACTTATAGGTAAAGATTTTGGTGTCATCAGCATAGTAGTATTTTCAATGTGGAAAAGTCACTTATGTCCTGTGTATAGAGTGAGGAAAAAAAAAAACAGAAAACTGAGGAAGAAATCAAGAAATAGCCTGTAAAGAGCAGGCCAAGGAAGAAAAAACAGTGAAAAACATTAAGAAGGAGTAGCCAACATGTTGAAAGTCATAAACAAGTGGTGTGATGGAAATCAAGGGAGGAGAGAATAAGAAAAGTGGTAGAGAGGACACCTTTGTAGAATGTGGCAGTGAAGGTCACATAGGACAAGAGAACAGTAAACACTGGTTTGGGCATGTCTGTCAGCTGAAAGGTCACTGATGATTCTAGAGAGTAAAATTTCAAAGAGTGATGGGTAAAAATTCACATTGTCTTGGTTGAGAAATAAATAAGAGACATGAGGTGATGACAGTATAGATTACTTTGCAAGGAAGTCAAATAGCTGTAAGAATGAAGAATAGTTTGTTTCATGTGTTTGATTGTTTGTGGGGGAGACTTGAGCATGCTTAAAGGCATAGGGGAGGGAGGATAGTCCTCCAGTAAAGAATAAAATATTGGTCAAAATGTGTTTTATGCTTTTGCAAAGCTCAGTCCTGGTTTTGACCATGGCTGAATCTTTGTTATAATGGAAGGGATTGGTGCTCATTTGAGCTTTCAACATCAGCAAAGCTCAGACCTAGATTATAGATGTCTAAATGTCTAGCCCTCACAGGACCAGACTGCCTAGACTGGTAATATCCAGCAGACCAGAGCTGGAATAGCTGACAAGATGAGTCCAAAGTGTGAAGAATCAGAGAGGACTGTCTTAAATAAGGTCTTTTAGGGAAATCCTAAGTGGGTCAAAGCTGGGGAGACACAATGCCGTCATCTAGTCCAAAAGTTGGTAGAATGACTGTAAATAGGAATTGAAGCTGAGTCACAAACCACACAGAATGTGGTGCAAAACAGGAACAGTTTGGGAACAATTAACAAGGGTTCCAAATGACTGCCAAAATCCCACTGCAGTGTTCAAGGCTTGCCTTAGCTGGGCAGTAAGGAACACTGGGGAAGAAGTCTGGCTAAAATGTAAGAGGTGGTATAGTAGAGCCAAGACTCATCAGGATATGATAAAGTTCACCAAGCAAAGTTGATCAATCTCCTCGGGTAATTGCTGAGCCTTGAGCATCCATGTATCTTAGTACTGAAAACACTATATTCTAATTTTGTTAATATGCATTCCTTCATTATTCTCTGAGTTCCTTGAGGACAAGAACCATGTTTTATACATCTTTATATACCCAGTTCTTAGTTCAGTACTTAGCACAAAGTAGGCACTCAAAAGATATTGTGGAACAAAAAAAGAATGACTAGTGGAGAACATTACAAGCAGACGCAAGAGATATAAATGATAGGTACAGAAGTTTGAAATGATATGATATATTTGGGATAGCTTAAAGTAGGATATGTGTTCACATTTTGTTATAAGTAAATAATTATGTCTCGTGTGTAGCAAATCAGGCCTTCTTCTGTACAAGTACTGCATTTTAGAACATACTACTTATTATCTTTAAAAAATGTTTTAATACTTGGTTATAACTTTTAAAATATATGCATCAGTAAGTGTTAACTATAGTGGGAGCTGACCTGAGTCACAAAAAAAATCAAACTTTGGTTTTATACCAGAGATTTCCTCATCCTTACTATACTGTTCTTTCCCCCCCCAATGGCTATTAATGAATTTAACTACATGGAATGTTCAGGTTCAGTAGACATCTCTGTGGTTTCTTTGGAGGGAAATCTGGGAAGCCAAGTGGAATAAGAGTTAAGTGCAAAGGTCACATGGTTAGGACTGGTGCCATGGGAGCCAAGAGAATTTGGAGGCCCAGACAAAGAAGTACATGATGGATACTTGCTGATTAGGCAGAAAATAAAAGGCGTGGGCATGTCCTTAACTGTTTTTGTGTGTATGTGTGTATGTGTATCTTTATATGCAGATGGGAAAAAATGAGCTCGATGTCTTTGCTCTTCAAGCGTACACCTCCTAAGGCCTTTGAAGTGGAACATGATTTTAAGTATTTTAACTCTCTTTCTTCTCCCAAGGTAACCTTAAAAAACAAACAAACAAAAACTTTTGCTTTTGCTTTTTTGAATTTAGATGTGCCCAGTGTATTCGTTTTCTATCGCTGCTGTTACATATCCCTGCAAACTTGGTGGCTTAAACAATACAAATTAGTTATTTCATAGTTCTGTAGATCAAAAGTCTGACTCTGGTTTTACTGGTGTTGCCAGAGCTGTTTCCTTTCTGGAGGCTCTAGGGGAGAATCTCATACTCCTTAGTTTGTGGTCCCCTTCCTTCATCTTCAAAGCCAGAAATGTTGCAACTCTCTGCCCATTCTTCTGTGGTCACATGTCTCTCTGACCAGTGGGAAATATTCTCTGCTTTTAAAAATTCCTGTGACTAGATTGGGCCCACCTGGATAATCCATCACAAGGTTCTTAACCTTAGCCACATCTGCAAAGTCTCTTTCGCCAAGTGAGGCAATATATTCACAGATTCCAGGTGAGAGGAGTAGGGTGCGAATATCTTCGGTTACCATTATTCTGCTTATCACAGATAGACACACTTTTCTTCCGTGCAGAAACAGGAGAGAAATGTACACTGTTATTTATTCTATTTCAGTTTCTAAAATTTCTAAAAAACGGATATAGCATGAGTCTTTAGGCTAAGGTCTGGCATTAATTAATTAAAATGGATTTCCTCAAGATTTTCAACAATACAAACCAAACTTATCTCCCATTTCTAACCTACAGTTGCCCAACCCTCTGTAAATCAGACTAATTGTTGTTTTCCTGAACATTTTTCTCAGTATTCTATCCCTATAGTCCACCTGGTCTACCCTTGCCATATCCATGATCTCTCTCTGTCAAAGTCCATCCTACTCTGTAACTGACAATGTATTAGTATCCAGAATAGGAAAAAATCAGTAAGTAGAAAAGGTAGTCCAATTTAAAAAAGAGTCAAATACTTGAATAGATGCTTCACAAAAGGAAAAAAAATTACCAATAAATACATGAAAAGATGCTCAGCCTCATTAGTAATCATGGAAATGCACATCAATAATATTATAAGATAGCATTTTACAGCCACCAACTTGGCAAATATCAAAAAGTCTGACAATTGGTGTGCATTTGGAACAATCAGAACAATAATCTGCTAGTGGAAATAGTGTAAACTGCTAGAATCACTTTGGAAAATTATGTGAAAGGCATTATCTAGTAAAGTTGAAAATAAGCATACTCTGCTGAGTAGAAATTCTTGAGCATGTGTTTGGAAGGCAGGAACAAGAGAGCTCAGAGCAGTATTGTTTGTAACAGCAAAAACCTGAAAGCAGCCTAAATGCTCATCAACAGTATAACTGGTAACTAAATTATGGCATATTTATAAATTGAAATACTATGGCACAGTAAAACTAAATGAACTAGAATAGCACTCACCTACACAAATGAGTGTTTGAGACATACTATTGAATGAGAAAAGTTTTGCGTAAGAATACATACATAGCGATTTCATTTAGATAAAAATAGAGGAGAGGAAAAACTAAATAAAATATTGTTTTGGCAAAAAGCATAAAAGGTAAAATTGTATAAATAAAAGCAAGAGAATTAAGAATATAACATTCAGATTATGTTTGAGAGCAGATGAAAAGGACTGGGAATGGCACACTGAAAACCTCAAAGTTGAGGGTATTGTTCCAATTTGTAAAACAGAGCAGTGTTCATTATGTCATTATTCTTTCACAGCATCAACTTCATGTTTAATAAATATTTAACACTTTCCAAATGAAACAATTTTTATAAACCCTAGCTTTCTGTCCAAACGGAACACAGTTTCTCCCAGAGGACAGGCTGACAGGCAGGAAAGGGACTGGCTGTGGAATGTAACAGACTTAGGTTTAATCTTAGATGTTATTTTCTCTAATAACTAATAATCTAATCCTTCAAAGAGTTCTTGTGAGGATTAAATGAGAAAATATATATGAGGTACATCGTAGGTACTCAATAAATGTTAATTCCACTTTTCCCAAAGGCCCCAATCTCTTCTTGCTTTGTGTCTCATAACATGTTCACTTACCATGTTCTACACTGAACTAGAATTATTGGTATACTTACTCTTGCTTCTCACCTCCACCAATAAATCATAAGCTCTTTATGGGCAAAGATACATGTATAGCATATAAAAATTCCTCAATTTTGTTGAATAGCACAACCTAAAAATAAAGATTGGTATTCACTTTTAATATTTTCTTCCAATTTGAAGAGATAAATTTTTAAGTAATTTAACTGAAATATTAAATAAATTTGGGGAAGTCTTTAGAAATGTTTTAAAGCTCTTGAAACAACTGAATGCCCTCTTCTTACCACACCTTTATCTTCTCAGTTTGTTGGTAAAATAACAAAGAGTTAATGCTTGAAGTAAAATACCTTTTACTAAGGAATCTCTGATTTCTACTAGCAATTTTGTTTTGCCCATTCCTTTTCATTCTCAATTGTGTAATATTTATCAATTCACTTCTTTTCTCTTAATTTCTTTTTGACATATTGTTATTAGTAATAATAAAACAATAGCACTAACTCACATTTAAGTAGCACATCACTATGTGCATTTGATCCTCATAACTCATCAACAGGGAGAGAATTTGCTTAAGATCATGCAGCTAGTAAGTGACAGAATTTGAATCCAGGAATTTTGCCACTGATGTAATGTGCCCTTTTGCTTAAACATTCACTCCTCTGCTTTGCAGATTCGAAGACATGCCTTGGAAGGTTTCATGACTGAAAACAGAGAGGCAGGGATTGTTTTTGGTTCTCTGCCTATATATAGGGTGAGTTGGAGGTATCTAAGAGTAGAGTGGTTACAGAACAATAGGGAATCTGACATCTCATCCCTGACCCTGGGCTAAAAAGCCAGGTTGGAGAAAATCACATAACCAAGCAGAATGATGCTTCCATAAACATGTTGTGTCCGATCCCAGAGAAGTCTTCAGTTCTGTTTGTCAATGGCCTTGACCACTTGTCTCTGTCATTCCACACTAAACAATACTACAGAAAACTATTTCAAACTTTACCCTGGCTCTTCATCACCTAGAGGATAAAATCCAGATGCCTTTAGCCTGGCATACAAACCTCTCATGATCTGATCTCTGCCTGAACTGTATAACCCCACTTTCCACCACATTCTCCCACGTACCCTATACTCCAGCTATGCTAAATTACTTACCATTCCTTAAGTATCACTGTTCTTTCCTCTTCTGTGACTTTGCCTGTGCTGCCCCTCTGCCCATAACTCATCTACCACTTGTTTCCCTCCAAATCCCTATTCATCCTTCAAGTCTCCAACCCAGATAACCTGTTAAATTAAAGAATTAACCAAGAATAATAAACCAAAGACAAAATATTACAACTTAATCTTAACCTATTGTTTCTTAAAATGTTAATTCTCTTTCCCAAGAACATGTTGATACCTATTACAGGTATCAAACACTTAAACTACAGATGATGCTAAGGGTAAAGTATCAGAATTAATAGTGGGCTCCTGGGAAGGTGGGTATATTTTAAAGCAGTTGAATCTTCTCACTCCCTATCCCCCACCCTTGAATTCACATTACAGAAGTTAGCACTTTAAGTATGTCTAACTCCTTGTTTATGGCTTCTAGGTACCAAGCCCCACTAGTCTAAGATTTCTTCCACTAATTGGTTCAGAGGCACAAAGGGACTTTTCAGATGGCATTCCAGGAAAGAAGAAGGGAAGCCATGTTCAACATGAAAGAGTGAGTTAGTACTTAGAATTCCATAGTGTATCCCATTTCTGTTTGGATTGTTTCTTATTTCTGGGTCTAAAATTATCTCAGTTCCTACTTGGTTTACAAATATTCCAGGATGCATGTGTTTTATCTTAGTGAGATGGAAATCATGAATTTCCTGGACAGACAGAAAAATCAAACAAGACCTCTGAGCCTGAAAAAGTAAAACTTTCTGAGAGCTAATGTCAGACTTAGGTTCACTGACTAATTTTAAAATCTAGGCAGTATGACATGACATATCTGAGGGCTGTGTAGCCATCCTTGCTTCCTAACATTATTGTACCTGCCTGAAGGAGCCAAGACATCAGTAAGTTTCTGGCTTACCAGCCAAGTCAAGGAGAATGCTTTCCACATACTGGGTTGGCCAAAAAGTAAAAGTAAAGTCTTACAGAAAACCCCGAAGAAACTTTTTGGCCACCCCAATATTAGTAGGAAAACTAACACAAAACTTTACAGTTTACATAGTATTTTTATAAATGATTCTTTTGATTTTCACAAAAATCACACAAAGTGTTATACCCATTGTAGAATTGGAAAAAAGTGGAGCCAGAAGGGAGGTTAAGTGACTTGCCAAGATCACATAAAATTAAGTGATAACCTGAGGCCAACATTTTACTCCAAATTTCATGCTCATTCTCTTAAACCAAACAGCCTAAAAAACTCAAACCTTAAAACTCTTCTACTAGTTCTAGGAAGTTTATATAAGCCTAACTTAAAATGTGGTCATTTATCTAGTTATTAAAATTGATCAAAAATTAAGAGGAAGATCTAATATATAGTAATTTTTATTTTTATTATTTTTATTTTTTGGCCACACCACATGGCATGTGGGAACTTAGTTACCCAACCAGGGATCAAACCTGTGACCCATGCAGTGGAAGCACAGAGACCTAACCACTGGACCACCAGGGAATTCCCTTATTTTTATTTATTTATTTATTTAAATTTAACAAATTACTTTTCTAATTAAGTTGACATATTTTTTTAAATTAATTAATTAATTTATTTATTTTTGGCTGTGTTGAGTCTTTGTTTCTTTGTGAGGGCTTTCTCTAGTTGCAGCGAGTGGGGGCCATTCTTCATTGTGATGAGCGGGCTTCTCACTGTCACAGCCTCTCTTATTGCGGAGCACAAACTCCAGATGTGCAGGCTCAGTAGTTGTGGCTCACGGGCCTAGTTGCTCCGCGGCATGTGGGATCTTCCCAGATCAGGTCTCGAACCCGTGTCCCCTGCATTGGCAGGCAGATTCTCAACCACTGCGCCACCAGGGAAGCCCTATTTTTATTTTTAATTTTTATTTTCTATTGCAGTATAGTTGATTTACATTGTTGTGTTAGTTTCAGGTGTACAACAAAGTGATTAGCTTACACATATACATATATCTATTCTTTTTCAGATTCTTTTCCCAAATAGGTTATTCCAGAGTATTGAGTAGATTTCCCTGTGCTATACAGTAGGTCCTGGTTGATTATCTATTTTATAGATAGTAGTGTGTATATGTTAATCCCAACCTCCTATTTTCTCTCTCCCCACAACCTTTCCCATTTGGTAACCATAAGTTTGTTTTCTAAGTATGTGAGTCTGTTTCTGTTTTGTAAATAAGTTCATTGGTATCTTTCTTTTTAAATTCTGCATATAAGTGACATCATATGATATTTCTCTTTCTCTATCTGATTTACTTCACTTAGTATGATAATCTCCAGGTCCATCCATGTTGCTGCAAAAGGTATTATTTCTTCCTTTTTAATGGCTGAGTAATATTCCATTGTATATATGTACCACATCTTTATTCATTCATCTTTCAATGGATATTTAGGTTGCTTCCATGTCTTGGTTATTGTAAACAGCACCACAATGAACATTGGGGTGCATGTATCCTTTTGGACCATGTTTTTCTTGGGATATATGCCCAGGAGTGGGATTGCTGGGTCATATGGTAGCTCTATTTTTAGTTACTTAAGGAACATTCAGACTGTTCTCCATAGTGGCTGTAACAAAGTTACATTCCCACCAACAGTGTAGGAGAGTTCCCTTTTCTCCACGCCCTCTCCAGCAGTTATTGTTTGTAGACTTTTTGATGATGTCCATTCTGACTGGTGTGAGGTGATATCTCACTGTAGTTTTGATTTGCATTTCTCTAATAATTAGTGATGTTGAGCATCTTTTCATGTGCCTCTTGGCCATCATTATGTCTTCTGTGGAGAAATGTCTATTTAGGTCTTCTGCCCATTTTTTGATTGGTTTGTTTAATTTTTTGATATTGAGCCGCATGAGCTGTTTGTAAATTTTGGAGATTAATCCATTGTCAGTCACACTGTTTGCAAATATTTTTTCCCATTCTGTGGGTCATCTTATCATTTTATTTATGGTTTCATTTGCTGTGCAAAAGCATTTGAGTTTAATTGTCTCATTTGTTTATTTTTTGTTTTTTTTCCATTACTCTAGGAGGTGGATCAAAAAAGATACTGTGGTGATTTATGTCAAAGTTGGTTCGCCTACATATTCCTCTAACAGTTTTATGGTATACAACCTTACATGTAGGCCTTTAATCTGTTTTGAGTTTATTTTTAGCTAGGGCTTCCAAAACTATGTTGAATAAAAGTGGAGAGAGTGGACATCCTTGTCTTGTTCCTGATCTTAGAGGAAATGATTTCAGCTTTTCATCTTTAGGCACAATGTTAGCTGTAGGTCTGTCATATATGGCCTTTATTATGTTGAGGTAGTTTCCCTCTATGCCTCTTTCTGGAGAGTTTTTATCATAAATGGGTGTTGAATTTTGTCAAAAGTTTTTTCTGCATCTACTGAGATGATCATATGGATTTTATTCTTCATTTTGTTAATGTGGTGTATCACAATGTTCAATTTGCAGATATTGAAAAATCCTTGCATCCCTGGAATAAATCTCACTTGATCGTGGTGTATGATCCTTTTAATGTATTGTTGGATTCACTTTGCTAGTATTTTGTTGAGGATTTTCGCACGTATGTTCATCAGTGATATTGGCCTGTAATTTTCTTTTCTTGTGGTAACTTTGTCTGGTTTTGGTATCAGGGTGATGGTGGACTCATAGAATGAGTTTGGGAGTGTTCCTTCCTCTGAGATTTTTTGGAATAGTTTCAGAAGGATAGGTGTTAACTCTTCTCTAAATGTTTGATAGAACTCACCTCTGAAGCCATCGTTCTTGGACTTTTGTTTGTTGGAAGTTTTTAAATCACAGTTGCAATTTCAGTACCTGTGATTGGTCTGTTCATACTTCCTATTTCTTCCTGGTTCAGTCTTGGGAGATTTACCTTTCTAAGAATTTGTCCATTTCTCCTAGGTTGTCCATTTTATTGGCATATAGTTGCTGGTACTAGTCTCTTATGATCCTTTGTATTTCTGTGGTGTCCATTGTAACTTCTCCTTTTTCATTTCTAATTTTATTGATTTGAGCCCTCTCCCTCTTTTTCTTGATGGGTCTGGCTAAAGCTTTATCAATTTTGTTTATCTTTTTAAAGAACCAGCTTTTAGTTTCATTGATCTTTTCTATTCTTTTCTTCATTTCTATTTCATTTATTTCTGCTCTGGTCTTTATGATTTTTGTCCTTTTACTAACTTTGGGTTTTGTTTGTTCTTCTTTCTCCAGTTGCTTTACGTGTAAGGTTAGGTTATTTAAGATTTTTCTTCTTTTGTGGGGTACAATTTTATTGCTATAAACTTTCCTCTTAGAACTTCTTTTGCTGTGTCTCATAAGTTTTGGATCATCATGTTTTCATTTTCATTTGTCTCTGGGCATTTTTTTATTTCTTCTTTGATTTTTTCAGTGATCCACTTGTTGTTTGGTAGCATATTGTTTAGCCTCCACCTGTGTTATTTTTTTTTTTGTACTTTTTTTCTTGTGGTTGATTTCTAGTCTCAAAGTGTTGTGGTTGGAAAAGATGCTCGATATTATTTCAATTTTCTTAAATCTATGAAGGCGTTTTTATGGCCCAGCATGTGATCTATCCAGGAGAATATTCCATGTGCACTTGAAAAGAATGTGTATTCTGCTGCATTTGGATGGAATGCTCTATAAATATCAATTAAGTCTATCTGTTCTAATGTGTCATTTAAGGCCTGTGTTTCTTTATTGATTTTCTGTCTGGATGATCTGTTCATTGATGAAAGTGGGGTGTTAAAGTCCCCCACTATTGTTTATTTATCTATTCATTTATTTATTTTTTGGCTGCATTGGGTCTTAGTTGCGCTGAGGTTAGTTGCGCTTAGTTCGCTGAGGCATGCGGGGTCTTTTGTTGCGGCGTGCGGGCTTCTCTCTAGTTGTGGCATGCGGGTTTTCTCTTCTCTACTTGTGGTGCACAGGCTCCAGAGCATGTGAGCTCTGTAGTTTGCAGCACACAGGCTCTCTAGTTAAGGCATGCTACCTCAGTAATTGTGGCATGTGGGCTTAGCTGCCCTGCAGCATGTGGGATCCTAGTTCCCCAACCAGGGCTTGAACCTCTGTCCCCTGGATTGGAAGGCAGATTCTTTACTACTGAACCACCAGGGAAGTCCCCCAACCCACTATTATTTTGTTACTGTTGATTTCTCCTTTTATGGCTGTTAGCATTTGCCATATATATTGAGGTGTTCCTATGTTGGGTGCATCTATATTTACAATTGTTATGTCTTCTCTTGGACTGATCCCTTGATCATTATGTAGTGTCCTTCTTTGTCTCTTATAGCAGTCTCTATTTTAAAGTCTATTTTGTCTGATATGAGTATTGCTACTCTAGCTTTCTTTTGATTTCCATTTGCATGGAATATCTCTTTCTATCCCCTCACTTTCAGTCTGTATGTGTCCCTAGATCTGAAGTGGGTCTCTTATAGAATGCATATTTTTGAGTCTTGTTTTCCTATCCATTCAACCAGTCTAAGTTCTCTGGCTGAAGCATTTAATCCATTTATGTTTAAGGTAATTATCGAAATGTATGTTCCTGTTGCCATTTTGTTAATTGTTTTGGATTTACTTTTGTAGATCTTTTTTCTTCCCTTCCTCTTTTGGTCTCTTCTCTGGTGATTTAAAGACTATCTTTAGTGTTGTGTTTGGATTCCTTTTTCTTTTTTGTTTGTATATCTATTGTAGATTTTTGGTTTGCAGTTATCATCAGGTTTTGATATAGCAGTCTCTATATAAACAAGATTGTTTTAAGTTACTGGTCTCTTAAATTTCAGATGCATTTCCAATATTCTGCACTTGTCCTCTCCTCTTATCATGATTGCTCATTTTGATATCATATTTGTGTGTGTATGATTTCCTACCTTTACTGTATGTTTGCCTTTAATGGTGAGCTTTTCCACTTGTAATTTTCTTGTTTCTAGTTGTGGCCTTTTCTTTTCTGCCTAGAGAAGTTCCTTTAGCATTGGTTGTAAAGCTGGTTTGGTGGTGCTGAATTCTCTTACCTTTTGCTTGTCTGTAAAGCTTGATTTCTCCATCATATCTGAACAAGAGCCTTGCTGGGTAGAGTTTTCTTGGTTATAGTTTTTTCCCTTTTTCCCTTTAAACCTATATATAGGTTTAACTATATCATGCCACTCTCTTCTGGTCTACAGAGTTTCTGCTGTAGAAACTTATGGGGATCCCCTTGTATGTTATTTGTTGCTTTTTTCTTGTTGCTTTTAATATTTTCTATCTTTCTTTAATTTTTGTCAATTCGATTAATATGTGTCTCACTGTGCTCCTCCTTGGGTTTATCCTGCCTGGGACTCTCTGCACTTCCTGGACTTGGCTGACTGTTTCACATATTAGGGATGTTTTCAGCTATTATCTCTTAAAATAGCTTTTCTGGCCCTTTCTTTCTCTTTTCTCCTTGTGGGGCACCTATAATGTTAATGTCTGTGCATTTAATGTTCTCCTAGATGTCTTAAACTGTCCTCATTTCTTTTCATTCTTTTTTTTTTATTATTATTCTGTTCTGTGACAGTGATTTCCACCAGTCTGTCTTGCAGCTCACTAATCCATTTTTTCTGCCTCATTTATTCTGCTATTGATTCCTTCTGGTGTATTTTTCATTGCAGTTATTGTATTGTTCAAATCTGTTTGTTTTTTCTTTATGTCTTCTAGCTCTTTGTTAAACATTTCTTGTATCTTTTTGGTCTACTCCTCCATTCTTTTTCGAGATCTGGCATGATCTTTACTATCATTACTCTGAATTTTTGGGTGGGTATGTTGCCTATCTCCACTTCACTTAGTTGTTCTTCTGAGGTTTTATCTTGTTCTTTCATCTGGAACATATTCCTCTACCATCTCATTTTGTCTAGCTTTCAGTTTGCAGTCTCCATTCTGTAGGCTGTAGGACTGTAGTTCCTCTTGCTTCTGATGTCTGCTCCCTGGTGACTGAGTCTGTTCTAAGAGGCTTGGGCAGGTTTCCTTGTGGGAGGGACCAGTGCCTATCCTCTGGTCAATGGAGTTGGGTCTTGTCCCTCTGGTGGCCAGGGCTGTGTCAAGGGGTGTGTTTAGAGGGGGCTGTGGTCTCAGGAAGACGTTAGGCAGCCTGTGTGCTGATCGGTGGGGCTTTGTTCCTGCCCCATTGTTTGTTTGACCTGAGACATCCCAGCACTGGAGCCTATGGGCTGTTGGGTGGTACCAGGACTTGGTGTCAAAATGGCAGCCTCCAGGAGAGCTCATGTCCATGAATATCTCCCAGTACCTCTGCCACCAGTGTCCTTGTCCCCACAGTGAGCCACAGCCTTCCCCACTTCCCCAGAAGACCCTCCAAGGCCAGCTAGTAGGTCTGGCCCAGGTTCCTATGAAGTCATTGCTTTTTTCCCCTGGGGTCCTGGTGCACACAAGACCTTGCGTTTGCCCTCCAAGAGTTGAGTTTCTGTTTCCCCCAGTCCTGTGGAGTTGCTGTGATCAAATCCCATTTGCATTCAAAGCCAAATGCTCTTGGGGATCCTCCTCCTGATGCCAGACCCCCAGGCTGGGATGCCTGATGTGGGGCTCAGAACTCTCACTCCTGTGGGAAAACCTCTGTGATTTAATTATTTTCCAGTTTGTGGAAAGTATGGTATTTGATTGTATCACAGATGCACCCCTCCTACTGTCTCATTGTGGCTTTTTTGTCTTTGAAATGAAAGTAGAGTATCTTTTTGGTAGATTCCAGGTTTTTTGTTGATGGTTTTTCAGCAGTTAGTTGTGATTTTGATGTTTTCATGAGAAGAGGTGAGCTTAGGTACTTCTACTCCACCATCTTGCTTCCTCTCTGACAAATTTAGACACCTCTTGATCTAAATTTTGAAACCAAACAAGCTTAACTTTTTATATGCATGTTTTCTAAAAATATCTAATTCAAAACTAACAATTTTTCTCATTTGTGGGATCATCACTTGATTTTATTTTTTTATAAGACAATGGACTCATGATATTAATATTACAACAACCTAACAAGCTTCTTTGTTTTCTTTTATTTTAACCAACCCCCAACCCTTTGCAGATTAGACAGAGAATCGCAAGAATGGATAATTCCAGAGTTAAGTAGTTCTAAAGCCTTTGCTCTTCCACCATGAGCTGCTGGAGCCTCACCTCCTATTTTTTTTTTAACACATTTTTACCCAGGAGGCACACAGGGTAGCTAAGTAAATAACTAAACTTTCTTCCTTTAATCCTTTAGGAGGATTAAAATCGTCATAAAAATTAGTGGTACAGATTGACTCTAAAAAATTGTGTTTGTCATATAATGCAGTTACTAACTGACCTGTCCTTTATTTCACAGGTACAACGGAGGAGAAGTCTGAAAGGAAATCTTGTCCCACAGATAAACCTGACTTCTTCTTTCTTCCCAGCTATCCCCAAGTAAAGAGAGAAAAATCAGAAGTGGCTGCTGTTGCCTGAGCTGCACTTCAAATGGCAAGGTCTCAGTAATACTCCAGTCTTTATTTCAGGATGAAAGTGAGGGTCTATCAGATATTGTCACCAACCTCTGTATCCTCAGGCCATCCTATTGATGGAAAAGATTACTCAGGGTCTTCAGATGGTCTCATCTCTGAATACCATGCAAGCAGCAACATCCAGTTGGCCAGCTTCTTTCATACATGGAAATCCACTTACTGAATAAGGAATATTTCTTATTTACTGTCAGAAAAATGACTCATAAAGAAACAAATAAAATCAATAGCATAAGTAGATCTAAAATAATATGGTTATCAATGACTTGTTTTCCACCTCCCCCCATAGTTCACCCTAATTTATAACCAGAATTATTATCAGAATGTACGCAGTAAGAGTAAAATTACTTATGTGTCATGCTATGTGCAGTATAAAGAGAATTATTTTTAAAAAGAAAAATGTGCCAGTCAAGCCTCTAGCTATTTGTCTTTTTCATTTAGAGAAATGTCATATGGAAGAAAATGCTCAGAGTTTCTTAGATAAAGTCAGAAGTTATTTGCATTTAGACTATAAATGACTCCAGATAATAGAACTTGAATGGTTATCTGCAGTTGCTGGGGTTCATCTTTTACTGATACCTTTATTAATTGATTCTGATATTTTGATCAAATGATTAATTTCACCATTGGATACTCATGTAAAAAATGAAAGCATCTACATTTGATCAATAATAAATGAGATTTTAAATAAGTCAAAGACATGAGGAAGTATCAAGAATTGAAGCCTGAAGACTGGCTGACCCAAATCATTTTGGGAAAAATATTTGTGGTTCTAAGTAATAAAAGCATTCCTGTGTCAAGGGTTAGTCTACTTTCCCCAAAGCACAAGTCTACATGGGAAGAAAAAACTATGGTCCCTGAACATTTGATACTGCCTTTACATTCTAGGAAGTGTTCTATAATTCTTAAATCCCAACAACTTTGGGAAGCTAAGCAAATTTTTTATTCATATGGATCTTATTCATATGAATAAAAAATTTTACTTTTTTATGTTTATTTATAGACATGTACTAATTTTTATTGTTCATAGGAATCTAATCATTTTTCCTACTGATTTTTTTTCTTTTAACTTTTTTCTTCACTTATTTTAATTACATTCAAAACTAAAGTTCCAACAGAAAATATTGAACATTAAGGTTTTTTAATTTTTTAAAAATAATTTGTATCATTCACTCAAATGAAAGAAGAGACTCCTGCAAAAACAGAATATAGTTATGGGAAATTGGCCCTAAATACCTAAGAAAGCCAGGAGATTTTTTTCCTTTAATTGATGTATAATTGACATATAATATTATATTAGTTTCAGGTGTGCAATAAAATGATTCAACATTAGTATATTTTGTGAAGTGATCTCCAGATTAAGTCTAATTAACATCCATCCCCATATGTAGTTACATTTATTTTTTTCTTGTGATGAGGACTTTTAAGATCTACTCTCTGGGGAGTACATGGGGGAGCAGCTGGAGTGCAGGCACCTGAGGGTTGCTGAGGAATAAAAAAAGCAAACAAAAAGCAGAGATCTACTCTCAGCAACTTTCAAATATACAACACAGTATTATTAATTATAGTCACAGTGTTATACTTTACATCCCAATGACTTATTTATTTTATAACTGGAAGTCTGAAACTTTTAACCTCCTTTATCCATTTTGCCCCAGAATACTCTTTATAAAAAAAAAAATTCTAAAAGTAACAAGAAAATTCAAAGGAGTTTATGAAAATGATCTCATTTCCTGCCTCTCAATCTCAGTTGTAAAAGAAGGCCATTTCATCCCTAGGCATACATTTCCTAGAATGAGACAATATTGAATACCCTGCCATGCACTCAATTCCTTTAATGTGGCATTCAAGGCCCTAAATTAGCATCCCTCTCCTTTTTTGACTGAGGAATTCTCTCAAACCTCTTTTAACAGAAATATACAATTTCTTGACCCTCATAATTAAAAAAAATATTTTGGAATTTTTGCACATTATGTAATAAATGATTGTATTTTAGTCAGTATAATGTTAAGAATAGCAGTATAACTAATTATGTGATTATAATAATTTTAAATGATACACAAAATATGTAGAAAAATTTTGTCTTTCCCCTCACTTATCAAATGAGAGGCCGAGTAAATTAATCATTTAAGAAAAGGCTTGACTTGTTGACAAATAAATAAGAATATTTTATTTTAGCGTGGAGTTAAAATATTTACTAAAACATAAGGTAATGATTTCTGCCTCAGGTGATGGTAGACTATGTAGTTTGGACCAATCACTCCCACTGAAGACAACTAAGAAACAAGGACAAAATAAAGAAATCTCTATGAAGGCATCTGATCACAAATAGGATGGTGAAGCATGAATGTACCAGATTCTAGGGGAGGACTGAGGCTCAACTTTTGAAGCTAATTTTCTCCTGTAAGCATGTGGTGATTCAAGAATGGAAGGTTAAGTGGCTAAGGAGTTGAAGTGATAATTAGGGCTAAAGAGACAGGGAAAGGAATCCAGACCCCATCAAGGTATAATCCTCTCTGGCTTTGGGTTGAGGCTCCAAAAACCTGCATATTAGAAATAAGAGTGACATAAAGTTAAACAGATCTTCACTGGGACTACAGTTCTGCCTCCAGATATTTTAATCCCTGAAATTGGACTAAGGTAATCCTAAATTGCTAGAGTACCCAGGAGCCTTCAGAAGCAGGAGTACATACTGTGGAGAAAGATGATGTCATCTTAGGCCTTACATTACATCTTTACTATTCCAAATATATACCTATGACACTACAAAAAATGACTAGGTACATGAGGACACAAGACAACAAGAATGACAACTGACAGAAAACAGCGGGTAATAGAAACAACACCTGGGAACTCCAGATATAGACTTTAAAATAACTGTGCTTATTATATTGGAGGAGATAAAACACAAGATTTAGGGCTTCTCTGGTGGCGCAGTGGTTGAGCGTCCACCTGCCGATGCAGGGGACATGGGCTCGTGCCCCGGTCTGGGAGGATCCCACATGCCGCGGAGCGGCTGGGCCCGTGAGCCATGGCCGCTGGGCCTGCGCGTCCGGAGCCTGTGCTCCGCAACGGGAGAGGCCACAACGGTGAAAGGCCCGCGTACCGCAAAAAAAAAACCAAAAACACAAGATTTAGAATTTTAGCAAAGAAATAGAAATTGTTGATAAGAACTAAATGGAAATTCTAGAACCAAAAAACACAATGACAAAAATGAAAAACTCAAAGGATATAACAACAAAGTCAACTAAATAGAAAATTAGTGAGCTGAAAAATATAGGTTACAAGGAATTATCTGTAATGAAGCACTGAGAGATGGAAAGATGAAAAACAAGAGAGGGTAAAAGCAGAATTGAGGTAATATGAAGAATAACAGTAGTACCAGGAGAGAAAAGAATAGGTAGCAGCAATATTCAGTTAGTTTTCAAAACCTGATAAAGCCTCTAAACTACAGAATCAGGAAGAGCCATTGGCCTTAGGCAAAATAAACAATTATTAATTAAAAAATGCAAATCCACACATTTCATAGTAAAATTGCTGAAAATTGAACAAAGAACAAATTATGGAAGCAACAGAAGTAGAAAAAGGACAAAATATCTTCAAAGTAGCACAATTAAAATGACTTCTGCCAACTTCTCCACAGAAAAAAATGGTTGTGAAGTGCCAGAAAACATAGAATGGTATCCTCGAAGTTCTGAAATAAAATGAATGCTAGCTAAGCATTCTCAGTCAAGGGGAAAATAGCTAAAAATCACATAGGATTCTGGACAACAAAAATTGAGGAAATTAATCATAGTAGAAACACATTAAAGAAAGCACTAAAGGATATTATTTAAGAAGATGGAAAATGGATAGGAGTTCAGAGGTGGAAAATCGTATACAAGTGGTTAACTTAAATGAACATTAACAGGATAAAGCAATAACAGTAATGTCATAGAGTTTTAAAATACAGATAATTTAAAAATAAACAGGGGTGTGACCACGATTAGGCCAAGAGGTAGGAAGATCATGAGCTCACCTACTCCCATGGGCAAACCAAAATTACAACTATTTACAGAGACTCTATTGGTGAGAATGATCTGAAGACTAACAAAAGATTTTCCATACCTAAAGATAAATATAAAGAAGGAACCATAACAAAATGGATAGGAAGCGTGAAGATGTGGTATAGTCAAGACCCACATACCTGGATAGACGACCCAAAATCAGAAGGATAATCTCAGCTGCAGAGATTAGAGGTTTGTTCCAAGGAGTGCGGGGCCTGACCCCAACATGGGACTCCCCAGACCAGGAGTTCTGCAACAGATGAGCCCCCCCAGAATGTTAGCACTGAAGGCTAGCAGGATGCCTGTATAGGAGAGCCAGAGAGCTGTAAGAAACAGAGATTCTACTCTTAAAGGGCACATGCAAAAATCTCACAGGCTCCAAGTCCCAGGGCAGAGACAGTAATTTGAAAGACTCTTGTGTCAGACCCAATTGCTGATCTTGGACAGACTCCAGGAGAGGTAGGAGGTTATTAGGACTGTCCCTGGGGACCTAGACACTGGTAGAAGTCATTTTGGGGGAGCTCATTCTAACACAGGACACTGGTGCTGGCAAGTGTCATTTTGGAATCCTCACTGTAGCCTGTTAGTGCTAGGGGCTAACTGAACAACCAGCTGATCAACACCAGTCCGAGAACCTCCCAGGCCAAGTAGCCAGCTGTGTGGGAACCCAACCTTGACCACCAATGGGCTAGCACCAGTTCCAGGAATGCCTGGGTCCCAAAAGCAGCCGTCCTGGGAAATGGCCCTGCCTACCAATGTATCAGCATCAGCTCTGGAGTACTATAAGCCACAAAACCAGCCATACTGGGACCTGGTCCTAACCACCAGCAGGTGAGCATTGGCCTCAGGACTCCTCAGGTCCCACAGCCACACTCTCCAAGAAGAGCTCCACCTACCAGGTAGACAGTACCAGCCCCAGGACTCCTTGGGCCATGAAGCCAGTCATGAAGACTGCCAGCCCGCTGTGTGTGACCAACTGGGTGGGGGCAGCAGTAGTTGGCCCTGTCACTACAGAAGGACCCACTCAGTGCACATAGGGGGAACCGTTAGAACCTATAGCTCTGGTGATCAGAAGGGAGTGTGTTGCAGAGATCCACAGGATGTCTACTACATAAGGCCACTCCTCCAAGATCAGGAAATGTAAACAACCTACCTAATACATAGAAATAAAACCAGAGAATAATAAATGAGGCAACAGAAGAATATGATCCAAATGAAGGAACAAGATAAACTCCAGAAGAACTAAGAAAAGTAGAGGTAAGCAATCTACCTAATAAAGAGTCCAGGTAATGATTATAAAGATACTTAGAGAGTTGGATCAAGATGGTGGAGTAGGAGATGTGGAGCTCATGTCCCCCTGCAAACATATCAAAATACATCTACATGTAGAATAATTCTCATGGAAAACTAACTGGAGACTGGCAGAAGAATTCTTATACAACCATAGCTGCAAGAAAGATTTCCACATAACTGGATAGGATGGAAAAAAAGGCATAAGGTCAGGTCCTCTGAATCTAGGAGGAATCTAAAAGGAAGAAATGGTCCACACAGGTGGACTCTCACCCTAGGGAGTGAGCAGATTGAGCCACAGACTGGGTATCCCAGTCCTGAGGTCCTACACAGAGGAGACAAGCCCACTTGGCTACTGAGAGAACTGCTGGGACAGATAGAAGGGCTGGAGAAGCCTAGACTCTACTTGCAAAGAGTGCATGCATGCTAGCTTGCCAACAGTCAGGGTAGAGAAAGTTCTGCATTGGTTGCTGTCACCTCATCGTAGTCCCCAAAATCCAAATGGGGTGAACACCTGGCCCTGCTCACTCCACACCACAGCCTGGTGCATGATCTGGGCTAGCTTAACCCTGTGAAAAGACTTGGTCTAGCTACACAGAGACATCCCAGGGGGGCTGGGGTATGGTCCAGGTGGGGCTGCAGTGGTCTTTGTCAGTGCTTACTTGGGCGATACCTCAGGAACCTTCTTGAGCTGAGAGAGAGCCTGGGCCTAACCCACACCATGCCACAGCTTAGCCCTAGATCTGGGGCATACAGGTCCTGGGAGAAGACTGCCACAGAGGCAGCCCAGATCTATGGTGGCAGTTCAGCCACCTTAATTTCTGCAGCCACAACACCCCAACCCCCACCCCCAGCCTAGTAAACACTCCAGCCCCACCCATTCCATGCCAAAGCCTTGTACTAGATCTAGAATTAACACAACAGAGGAAAGGAAACCGAACTTGGGCTGCATCTAAGCAGGACCATGGATGCCTACACAGGTGATGCATCAGTGCTTTGTGAACACATGGGCTTACTTTGCTTCAGAACTTTCCTCCTGGGGCAGGGCAAGCACTCAAGAGGAATGGAGTCTGATCAAGCCCAACTCTCAGGGCTTACACTCCAACAATATCTACTTCAACTCTCCACCCCTGACAAGGTAGTTACAGACAAAGAGCAGAGAGGAAGTCCCGCCTCACACCCTACACAGGCTTTAGATACTCCAACACCAACCACACCCTCTTGCTGGGGGTGGGCAGCATACCCTGAGGAAAGATGTAGCTGGTGTCCATATCAAAACTAGCTCTTTTACCAAAGACAACGGACAGACACAGTCTACAGATGAATGCTCCCAAAAGAAAACCCCTTCAAAACCACAGTAGATAACTGTTTCCCCTAAATTCATAGAGACAGAGAAAGTTAAGTAAAATGAAAAGGGTTCCAAACAAGATGAACTGACCAACAGACCCACACCACAACATATCATAATTAAGATGGCAAAGGTTAAAAGATAGAGGGGATTCTGAAGGCAGCAAGAGAAAAATAAAGAGTTATTTACAAGGGAACCCCTATAAACCTATCAGCTGATTTCTCTGCAGAAACTTTGTAGGCCAGAAGGGAGTGGAATGGTGTATTCAAAGTCCTGATAGGGAAAAGCCTGCAACATAGGAGACTCCACCCAGTAAGATTATAATTTAGAATAGAAAGAGAGATAAAGAATTTCTCAGACAAGTAAAAACTACAGGAATTCAGCAATACTAAACTTATCCTAAAAGAAATGTTGAAAGCTCTTCTCTAAATGGAAAAGAAGCAAGAATATTTAGGAAAGGGGAAATCCCAATAAGAAAGGCAAATATATAGTAAGGATTTCATATCACTTAAATAAGTCAGTACAGAGATTTTAAAAAATTAAACATTTTAAGCAATTATAACTACAATAAACAGTGAAAGGATAAACATGAAGATGTAAAATAGGACATAAAAATCAGAAAATGTGGGGGGAAGGGAGAGTAAAAAAATATAGATCTCTTAGAATGTGTTTGATGTTAAATAACTATCAGTTTAAAGCAAGTAAATATAGATATGTGTCAATATACATGAACCCCCATGGTAATCACAAATCAAAAACATACACTAAGTTCACTAAAAAAAAAAAAAAAAAAAAAAAAACTCAAGGATACTACAAAATAAAATCATCAAACCACAAAAAGAAAAATGAAAAGAAGAAATGAGCAAAGAAGACCTAGAAAAATAACTGGAAAACAAGGATTAAAATGGCAACGAGTATACACCTATCAACAATTACTTAAAATGTCAATGGACTAAATGTTTCAATCAAAAGACATAGAGTAGCTGATTGGAAAAAAAAAATAGAACCTGCAATATGCTGCCTACAGTAAAATCACTTTGGGATGAAGAATGAACACAGACTGAAAGTGAAGAGATGGAAAAAGATATTTCATGCAAACAGAAACAATAAGAAAGCAGGGGTAGCAGCACTCATATCAAACAAAATAGACTTTAAAACAAAGGCCATAAAGAAAGACAAAGAAGGACATTATATAATGATAAAGGGATGAGTAGAAGAAGAGGATATTACACTTGCTAACATATAGGCACCCAACACAGGAGCACCGAAATATATAAAGCAAATACTAACAGACAGAAAGGGAGAAACTGACAATAATACAATAATAGTAGGAGACTTTAACACCTTACTGACATCAGTGAACAAATCATTCAGACAGAAAAGCAATAAGGCAACAGCTGGACTTAGTTGATATCTACAGGACACTACATCCAAAAAAAGCAGAATACACATTCTTTTCAAGCATGCATGGAATGTTCTCTGGGAAAGACCACATAGTAGGTCACAAAACAAGACTTGACAAATTTAAGAAGATAGAAATTATGTCAACCATCTTTTCTGACTGCAAGAGTATGAAACTAGAAATCAACTACAGAAAGAAAAATGGGAAAAGAAGAAACATATGGAGATTAAACAACATGCTATTAAAATACCCAATGGGGTCAATGATAAAAATCAAAGAAGAAATCAGAAAATACCTCAAGACAAACAAAAATGAAAAAAACAACCATACAAAATGTATAGGGTGCAGCCAAAGCAGTTCTAAGCAGAAAATTCATAGTGATACTGGCCCTCCTCAAGAAAGAAGAAAAATCTCAAATAAACAACCTAACCTACCACCTAAAATAATTTAAAAAGAAGACAAACAAACAAACAAAAAGCCCCAAAAGGAAGAAAATAATAAAGATCAGAGAGGAAATATTTTTAAAAATAGAAAAGATCAATAAAACCAATAACTGGTTTTTTAAAGAGATAAACAAAATTAAAAAAACACTAGCCAGGCTCACTGAGAAAAAGAGAGGACACAAATAAACAAAATAGGAAATGAAAAGGGAGAAATAACAACTGATACCACAGAAATACAAAACACATAAGACAATACTATGAACAGTTATATGTCAAAAAATTGTACAACCTAGAAGAAATGGACAAATTCTAGAAATATAGAGCCTGCCAACACTGAGTCAAGCAAAAACAGACAATTTGACCAGACTGATCACTAGAAGTAAAATAGAACCTGTAATTTTAAAAAGTCCTCACAAACAATAATCCAGGGCTGAACAGTTTCACCGGGGAATTCTACCAAACATATAAGAAGAACTTATACCTATCCTTCTCAAACTATTCCATAAATTTGAGGAGGTGGGAATACTCCCAAATTCATTCTATGAGGTCACCATTACCCTGATACAAAAGCCAAACAAAGACACTACAAAAAAAAAATTACAGGCCAATATCTTTGATGAATATTAATGCAAAAATCCTCAACAAAATATTAGCAAACCAAATCTAACAGCACAAAAAAAAGATCATACACCATGATCAAGGTGCATTCATTCCAAGGGTAACAAGGATGGTTCAACAGGCCAGAAGGGAGTGGTACAATATATTTTGAGTGATGAAAGGGAAAAGCTACAACCAAGAATACTCTACCCGGTAAAGCTTTCACTCAGATTTGAAGGAGAGATTAAACGTTTTACAGAGAAGCAAAAGCTAAAAGAGTTCAGCACCACTAAACAAGCTTTACAAGAAATGTTAATGGGGCTTTACTAAGCAGAAAAGAATACAATTAGAAATATGAAAATTACAAAAAGAAAAATCTCATTGTTAAAGGTAAATATACAGTAATAATAGTAGATCAACCACTTCCAAATCTAGTAGGAAGTTTAAAAAACAAAAGTAGTAAAGTCATTTACCCACAATGAATAGTTAAGGGATACACAAAACAAATAGATGTAAAATATGATGTCAAAACATAAAATGGTGGGGGAGGAGAAAAAGTACAGGGTTGTTAGAATGGTTCAAACTTAAGAGATCATCAACTAAAATAGTCATATATATACTATGTATATTTATATATTAACATTTCTATTTAGTCATATATAAACCTCTTGATAACCACAAACCAGAAATGTATATAACAGACACACACACACACACACAAACACACACACACACACACACAGGAATTCAAACATAACACTAAAGATAGTCATCAAATCACAAGGGAAGGGAGCAAAAGAAAAAGAAAGGAAAAATAAAGAACTGTAGAAACAACCAGAAAACAATTAACAGAACAGAGAAAGTTCAGATATATCAATAATTACATTAAGTGTAAACGGACTAAATGCTTCAATCAAAAGACATAGAGTGGCTGAATAGATATAAAAACAAGACCAACATATATGCTGCCTACAAAAACCTCTGTTCAGAGCTAAATACACACACAGACCGAAAGTGAGGAGATGGAAAATGTATTCCATGCAAATGGAAAAGGAAGGAAACTTGGGATAACAATATTCATATCAGACAATGTAGAATTTAAAACAAAGACTGTTATCGCATTATTGACTGGAGACATATTAATACATCTTTTGTTACCTGAACGTTATTGACTGGAGACGTATCAATACGTTTTTAGAGAGTGATACAATTAACATCACTGTGCAAAGTTGTCAGAGCTTAAAATTGACCGAGGGTTCAGTATACAATTTATGATTGTCATTATCATTCACATTTTTCTCCATTAGGTTTTTGTTCCAACCTTGTGTATACTATAAACATAAAATTTTCAAAAATAATGCATCACAAAATTTTGAGTGAAGAAGAATTTTTCAGTGAATCCATGCAGATACTTTCTTTGATCGACTGAGTGACATATGTACTAGTGTCTCAGAAGGTGATAATTCTTTAGAATATAGTTCTGATTCAGACATTGTGAATATTAGACCAACAAAAAATCTTAGTGATTGATTCTGATATGGAAAGTGAAAATGAAACCCATGGTGTTGGAGAATGCCCATTTGCTTCTACAGAAGAGTGGATTGAAGACAACATTTCACAAAAATTAGAAGACTTTACAGGTGTGTCAGGTGTAACTACTTAATGTAACAACCCACAAAGTTAGTGAAATAACAGAATTAATTTTTGGCCAGCTAACATAAAAATCACTGGCCACAGGCATAGTTTCTGCAAAAATCCCCCAGTCAATAATGAGTTATCAGAGTCAAAGAAGGACATTACATAACAATAAAGAAATCAATCCATCAAGAAGATATAACAATTGTAAATATATATGCACCTAACATAGAAGCACCTAAATAAATACAGCATATATTAATAAACAAAGGGGGAAATTGAGAGTAATACAATAATAGTAGAGGATTTAACACCCCACTTACATTAATAGATTATCCAGATGGAAATTCAATAAGGAAACACTGGCCTTAAATGACACATTAGAACAGATGGACTTAATAGATCTCTATATGCATTCCATCCAAAAGCAACAGAAGACATATTATTTCCAAGTGCACATGAAACATTCTGCAGGCTAGATCACATGCTAAGCTACAAAACAAGTCTCAATAAATTTAAGAAGACTAACATCATATCAAGTAACTTTTCCAACCACAAAGCTATGAGACTGGAAATCACTACAAGAAAAAAACTGCAAAAAACACAAACACATGCAGGCTTAAGAACATGCTACTAAACAACAAATGAGTCACTGAGGGAATTAAAAAAAAATATCTGGAGACAAATGAAATTGGAAATACAACAATTCAAACATCTATGGGACACAGCAAAAGCAATTCTAAGAGGGATATTTATAGCAATACAAGCCTACATCAGGAAACAAGACAAATCTCAAGTAAGCAACCTAACCTTACAATGAAAGGAAATAGAAAATGAAGAACAAACAAAACCCAAAGTTAGTAGAAGGAAAGGAATCATAAAGACCAAGCAGAAATAATTACTGATAAAATAGAGACAAAAAAATCAAAGAAACTAAGAGCTGGTTCTTTGAAAAGATAAATAAAATTAATAAACCTTAGCCGGACTCATCAAGAATAAAAGAGAGAGGCTGTATTTAAACAAAATCAGAAAGAAAGAGAGAAAATTACAAATGACACCACAGAAATACAAAGGATCATAAGAGATAACTAGTATACACCAATAAAATACAAAGGATCATAAGAGATAACTAGTATACACCAATAAAATGGACAACCTAGAAGAAATGAACAAATTCCTAGAAACATACAATCTCCCGAGACTGAATTAGAACAAAATAGAAAATATGAACAGACCAATTACCAGTAATGAAATTGAATCAGTAATTTTTAAAAACTCCAAACAAACAAAAGTCCAGGATCAGACAGCTTGACAGGAGGTGACCAAATATTTAAAGAAGAGTTCATGCCTAGCCTTCTCAAGCTATTCATAAACAACAACAAAAAAAAAAATGGAAGAGGAAGGAATGCTTCCAAAGTCATTCTATAAGGCCAGCATCACCCTGATACCAAAACCAAACAAAGACATCACAAAAAATTACAAGTCAATATTATGGTGAATATGTGTGCAAAAATCCTCAACAAAATATTAGTTAACTGAATTCAACAACACATTAAAGGATCATAAACCATGATCAAGTGGAATTTATCCCAGGGATGCAAGGATGGTTCCATAGCCACAAATCACTCAATGTGAGACACCACATTAACAAAACAAAGGATGCAAAACATATGATCATCTCATGTATGCAAAAATCATTTGACAAAATTCAGCATCCATTTACGATAAAAACTCCCAAAAAAGTATGTAGAGAAGAAACATACCTCAACATAATAAAGACCATATGTGACAAAGCAACAATTAACATCATACTCAATGGTGAAAAGCTGAAAGCTTTTTCTGTAAAATCAGGAACAAGACAAGGATGCCCACTCTCACCATTTTTATTCAACATAGTATTGGAAATCATATCCACAACAGTTAAGCAAAGAAAAAATAAAAGGCTAAATTTTTCTAAATTGGATAGGAAGAAGTAAAACTCACTGTTTGCACATGACATGATACTAGATTAAAGAAAAAAATACTCCAAAGACTCCACCAAAAACCGGTTAGAACTAATAAATGAATTTGGTAAATATGCAATATATATATTCAATATACAGATCTGTGGCATTTCTCTTAAGAATAAATTTAACTAAAGAGGTAAAAGATCTGTACTCTAAAAACTATCAGACACTAATGAAAGAAATTGAAAATGACACAAACAAATGCATAGATATACCATGCTCATGGATTGGAAAAATCAATACTGCTAAAATGTCCATGGGAGTTCCCTAGTGGTCCAGTAGTTAGGACTCAACGCTTTCACTGCCATGGCCTGGTTCAATCCCTGGTCCTGCAAGCCATGCAGCATGGCCAAAAAATAAAAATAAAAGTAAAAATAAAATGGAATAAATGTCCATACTCCCCAAAGCAATTAACAGATTCACTGTAATCCCTATCAAAATACCAATAGAGTTTCTCACAGAAGTTGAATCCTAAATTTGTATGGATCCACAAAAGACCCCAAATAGCTAAAACAATCTTAAGGAAGAAGAACAATTTATTCATCCATAAAAAAGAATGAAATTTTCCTCTTTGCAGCAACATGGATGGACTGTGAAGGTATTATGCTAAGTGAAATATGTCAGACAGAGAAAAACAAATTCTGTATTATTTCATTCATATGTTGAACGTAAAACACAAGACAAATGAAAAAATATAACAAAACAAAAAGAGACTCATAGATACAGAGAACAGCAGGTTATTGCCAGAAGGGAGAGTGGTTAGAGTGGGGGTGAATTAGGTGAAGGGGATTAAGAAGTACAAACTTCTAGTTATAAAAAAATAAGTCATTGGTATGTAATGTACACATAGGAATATAGTCAACAATATTGTAATAACTTTGTATGGTGACATGGTAACTACATGTGTGGTGATCATTTCATAATGTATAAAAATTTTGAATCACTATGTTGTATATCTGAAACTAACAAAATATTGTATGTTAATTATAATTCAGATTTAAAAAGAGACCTTTCCTACCAAATTATCAAACTGTATTCACTCTTTTTTTTAAGGGTTTTCTTTTTTATATAAACTTAAATGTAGTATATCTGTAATTTATTTCATTGTGTAGTGTTGGGTAAAGATATAACCAATAGTTGTCTTAACTTTGTAAATTGACTGTAATTTCCTTACTGATTTAAAATGCAATATTTATCACATTATAAATTCTGACATATGGAAAAATAATGGGTTTTATGATAGTTTATCCTGGTATGTAGATGAACACAAAGAAATCACAAAGGTCCTTATAAGAAGGAGGCAAGAGAATCAAAGTTGATAAAAAGAGATTTGACAAGAGAAGCAGACGTTGGTGTAATATGCTTTGAAGATGGAAGAAGGTGTCACAAGTCAAAGAATGCAGGCTGCTTCTGAAACTAGAAAAGGCAAGAAAACAGATTTTCCCTGGAGCTTCTAGAAGGAGCACAGACCTGTAATATTCGTTTCAGATATTTGGCCTCCAGAACTGTAAGATAATAAATTTGTGTTATTTTAAACCATTAAGATTGTCATAATTTGTTACAGCAGCAGAAAAAAACTAATAAGAAGAGAGGGGTTACAGTTAATTCCAATCTCCTGAGTGAGGCCCAGGCATCATTTTTGTTGTTGTTGTTAATCTCCCTAGGTGATCACTCCTCACTTGCAACCAGAGTTTAAAAGTAGTAAACTAGGATGGTGAAGGAGATGGTAAAATGTTTTGAGACCAGAGGAATTGCCTGTCATGACTAAGTGGCTCTACCTAATAGAGAAAATACAAGATTATGGAATAAGGGATATAATACATTGATACAGGACAAAATGAGAAAGAAATATTAACGAGAGCAGTTTCAGACTATGAATGTTTCAGGAAAGTGTCCAAAGAGTCTACTAATTCCCAATGAAGCCAAGCTTGGATATATGACATTTGTTATTATTATTCATTTATACATCATGTGTTTTGTTTGTTTTGTTCTTTTGTTGGTTTGTTTTTAGTCAAATTAAATTGTAAAGTTTTTAAATGTAGGAAAATTTTATACTTTTCATAATCTAATTGAAATGGATTCTTGGATTCATTTATTGTGGAAGATATAATCTTGGCCATAAAATTCTGGCTATCTTATCCTATAATATCCTGAAATCCCATCTGCTCTTGAGCCCAGTTTTGAAGCCAAGTCCACCCAACCTTCTGTGTGTGGCTAGGATATTTTGGGCAATATCTTAGCACATTTTAAATTAGATTTATTCCAGGCTAGCAGATTTTACTCTCACCAAGCTGGGAACATCTGACAAAAATTACCAATGTGATAATAATCACCAATGGGAAATTTTACATAGACAAATATAAGTCTAAAATATACAGGCCAAAGCATATCCTTTCAATATAAGCAAAGTGTCAAAAAAGATTATATACCTCAGCCAGCATATCTGTTGTAAAATGAGGATATTTTCCCCAGGGCACTTTTTTTTTCAGATATCTGATCAAATGTCACCTTATAAGAGTTATTTTCTGATCATCCCCATTTGAAATAGCACCTCCCCTACCTGTCTCCCCAGTTCTATGTCTTGTTTCTCTACCCTCCTTACCTGTTCTGTATATTACTTAATACCAGTTCATAATATTAATTTGCTTTTTTTGTTGTTGTTATCTGTTACTCTTCCCTAGAAGGTAAGCTTTCTGAGAGTAAGGACTGTGAGTAGATATCTTGCTGTGTCCCCAAGTTCTAGAATAAGAATTTGTTGCAACTTTATATACATGATGAGTAGGGAAAGCACTGGGTTTGGAAATGAGGAGATCACTGTTAAGAGCCCAGTCTGTTCCGGCTCACAAGCTGTATGACATTGTTACCAAGTCCAAGTTCATACTGAGAAATGAGTTGTTGGGGCAAGGAATAGCAACTTTATTCAGAAAGCCAGCAGACTGAGAAGATGGTGGACTAGTGTCCCAAAGAACCATCTTACCCAAGTTAGAATTCAGGCTTCTTTTATACTAAAAGGGGAGGGGGTGTGGCTGGTTGTTGCAAACCTCTTGGTGCCAGGATCCTTTGTTCTTGCAGCTGTCCACGTAGGTCTGGTCACAATGTTCCAATAAACCTCCAACACGACAAATGTTATTCTCTGTTCTGTATCTTTTAATCTCTATATGAATGGAGACGTGCTATACCTTTAAAGGTCAGAGCCTTGAGAATGGGCTATCCTGTATATTTCAGGCTATGGGCAATATTGTTTTACAAAAGGTGCAGAGCCAGCATGACTAAGCACAGGCAACAGAGCACAATGGTTAGAGCACATTGAATAGATTCAATATGAAGTCGTTTGTTCTCTGTTATAATTCCCTACTGTCAATGTCCATTCCACAATCCATTCCCATGGGAAAAGGGATGATGACTGCTCTTCTTAATGTTAAGTGGCCATAACACTTTGCAATGCGTTATGGCCACTTATGAGGGCTTTATGAACTCCATCTAACAGTGACGAGATTTCAGAAGCATGTTTTATGTCCTTATTATTTGAAGTAAGGAGTCCTCTTTCTTTCCAGATTGCCCAAAGTGCATGTACCATGGAGAATGAATACCAGGAGTCTGTATGTATATTTACTCACTTTCCTTCAGCAAGAAAGAGAGCTCTTGTCAGAACAACGGTTTCTGCCTTTTGAGCTGAGCTCCTTGGAGGCAAAACTGTCACCTCAATAATGCTTTCTAGGGTTATTACCACGTACCCAGCACATTGCCTATCTTGGTCCATGAAACTGCTCCTACCAGTGAACAGTTCCAAATCCAACTCAGTCAAGGGTTAGTCAGTTAGGTCTGGTCTGCTAGAGTACACTGGCTCATGATGTGTAGGGAACTGTGCTCTGGGAATTGTGCAGATTCGGGTGGGGGCAACAGAGTACAGTGGTTAGAGCATATTGAATAGTTTCAATATGGAGTCAGGTTTGTTCTTCTCTCTTACAACATCAGATAACTTAATCTTCCTGATCCTTGATTTTCTTATCTGGAAAATAGAACTTTTGCCTGTCCTGCATGCCTCAGTGTGTTAAAAAACAATTGAGTGATGTGCTGATATCATGTATTGTTTTACTATGCATGGCATGGTGTAGCTGCCCTATAAGATCTGACCTGTCTCATGGCTTTTGTCCTATAACCATCTCATTCCAATTGATGGAAATGAAAAAGAAATAATTTGTCCCTCACTGACATTTACACCACATTGGTAGTGGGCAAAGACTGTGGATATTCATAAACACAGAGACAATGTGAGTTACTAATGACAATCTTTTAATTTAACCACATAGCCACCACCAGTAAGGAGGTCTCCAGAACTCCCAGCCCCTTCAGTTCCTCTTGTTTAGGCTAAACAAAAACTGAATATGCCTACCAGTCACTGCTTCAATGTTCCATATTATTAGCAGCCAAATAGATTAGCAAATATTAGTAACACATAAAAAATGTAAAATATTAGAATTTGATACTTATGGCTAGCTCCATATTATATAGAACATCCTTACAAATTACCTCCTCAAAGCTGCTTTCTTTTAGGAAAGTATAAATTATTCTAGTACCAGGAGGACTAAAACAAAGCTATCATTTTGTACACGGGCTCAATACCATCCACACTAGAACTTATCTCACCAAAGGGCTAAATTAATTTACAAAAATACATAGAATATAAAAAGTTAAAATAAATTACTTGAACAATCTAGGCCAGAGCACTACTTGTACAAGAATATAATATGTGTTGATGCTCTAAGACCATTGCTAAGGGAAGAATACAAATTTGGTTCTAAACTATCTAAGCCATCAGAGAAAAGAGAAAACAACATCCTGTATAGGAATTATGGTATTAACAAGATCAAAGAAGATCAGTTCTCTGATAGAACAGCCTTTCCTAACCCTGAGGCCTGACAGTTTTCCCTTGAGTCTTTGTAAAATGCCCTGTGTGATCTAGAGATGATGCTACTATCTCTGTATCCCTGTAATAAGTATAACAGTCATTTCTGTTTGGCTGTTTATTACAGTGTCTCTTGATTTAGGTCCAACAAAGCCAAAGTACAATTCTGTAAAAGCAATTCAATGAGTTACCAAAATAAACTAGTTGAAAAATGTAGTTTTCAAACAGAATGATGTGATACAAGGGACAAAACCTGTATTGAATTGCCCTTACATAATGGAATTGTTCTGTTAAGGAATGAAATGAGAAATATCAAGTATAATAGTAAATAACAGAGAAGAACAAACCTGACTCAATATTCTGTTAGCTCTAATCTTTGTGCTCTGTTGCCTGTGCTTAGTCCTGCTGGCTCTGCACCCTTCATAGCCCACTCTCAAGGCTCTGCCTCCCATTCTCAGGGTAATTTGAGATGCTGTCTTTTGGTCTCGAAGTCCTAAGTGTCTGCTGAATAAAACAGACACCATTTTGGTCAGTCACCCCATTTTCCTGGGTCTCTCCCATACACACGTATTACTAAATTTTTGTTTGATTTTTCTCCCCTTAATCTATCTCATGTCACTTAAATCTTTATACAAGCCAGGAAAACCTGGAAGTGTTGAGGAAAATTTCTTCCTCCCTGACAAGTGTATCAACTGAAAAAAAAAGCACAACCTAAAAGTTGAGAATTATGTTTTATTCAACAGACTTTCTGAGGATTTCAAGCCTGGGAGGCAGCCTCTCAGATAGCTCTGAGGGACTACTCCAAGAGGTAAGGGTGGAGCCAGAATATATAGGGGGTTTTGCAACAGAACAGGGAGTTGAAACATCAAAAATATTTCTGTTAATTAAGGAAAACCAGACATCTCAAGTTAATGAATTTAGTGCTTTTCTATATGTGGGAAGATGCAAGAGTCTGGGCTCACTGAAATCATTCCTTTGATATGCACCTTAGCTATCTAGGGCCAGTATCGTATTCTTCCCATCCTGAGTGCTCTCAGGGTGCAACTTTGGGGGTGGCAGCAGTGGATGAGGGCTTGGCAGTGGACAGCCCCTTTGTCTCCATCCTGAGTTCCCTCAGGGCTCAACGTCTGGGCTGGCTGTAGTGGCTTGGTTGCTACAACATCCTTCGTTTACTGATATGGCAGGCAACATTTTTCATTCACAAGTGCTTCCTTCCAAAATGGGACTCCTGGAAACTCTACAGTGTAGAGAATAACCTTAGATCCTTTAACATAAATAGGCATCCAGGATAAATAGAAAAGGAGTAAGAATTCAAAACCTTTTCTTTTTTTATTACCAAAATTATGGTAAGTTCAGGGAGTGGGAAATTTGTCTCCAAACTTCTTGATTCCTTGTGACTGGACTAATAATAAAATTGACATAAGACAGATTAGTAGAAAAAAATAAACAAATTTTCAATGTGTGCACCTAGGTCTCATAGAAATAGAATCTAAAAAGCGGCCAAAGCAAGCAGCTTTTATACTTTTTACACAAAGAAACAATAAATTTCTGAGGAATGGACAGGACAA
Organism: Pseudorca crassidens; assembly: GCF_039906515.1. Taxonomy (NCBI): domain Eukaryota; kingdom Metazoa; phylum Chordata; class Mammalia; order Artiodactyla; family Delphinidae; genus Pseudorca; species Pseudorca crassidens. Next base: position 156,355,167 of record NC_090297.1, read on the forward strand.
ATAAACTTGGACTTTGGGTGTCCAATTAGTAAAGAATCTAAACAGTTTGGGCTTGGGGTGGTAAATTAAAGGAGCACAAGTTTTGTTTATATAGGCTTCTCAGCCCCCAATTCCCTATCTCTGGAAATAAAGGTGTCATACCTGTATAAACCACCCTTGCTACTTTAAAATTTACTACCCCAAGCCCAGACTCTGTTTAGATTCTTCACTAACTGAGCATCCAAACCTAAGTTTCTTTGTCCTGCCAATTCCTCACAAATGTATTGTTTCTTTGTCTAAAAAGTATAAAAGCTATCTGCTTTGGGCACTTCTTAGGTTCCGTTTCTATGAGACCTCCGTGACATGATTAAAACTTGTTTCTTTTACTTGTGTCAATCTGTCTTGTGTCAATTTTATCATTAGTCCAGCCACAAGGACTCAAGATGGGTAGAGGGGGGAGTTTTCTCTTCCCCAACAGTAGGAAGTGTTATCTAACTTCTGAGTTGTTCTCAATTGAAATTTCAAAACTGTATTTTGTTTGGTACTGAAGAGAGAATAAGTCAAACTTGCCTTCAAACACTCATAATACCAGATATTGATCGGACCCTTTTCCAATCCCTCTTCCCCTCCCTCACTTTGCCCCTCTATCTTCTTAAAGGATTACCATATCTTTCTAGAGTATCTTTCTAGAGTCTAGAACCATGCAATTGCGGATTTCAAATATCATTTTCTTCTACCTTCCTTTAAAGGCTTTCCTCATTTCCCCACACCTAACTTCTACTAAAACCAACCTCCTTTATTACTCTTCTTTCTCTTCTCCTCTCCCACACCTCATACTCTGCCAAATGAGTAATTTAATTTTTCTTCTGGATCCAGAAAAAATACCTTTACTATTCCACCCTTTATATTCTTTCAGCTGCCTTAAAAATTAGTAAATTCACCTTCCTGAGCATTGAAAATTAATAAATACCCTGCTGAATGTATACAACATGAGAAAATCTGAGTCCATTTTGATGAATATTAGAAATATGAAATTAATAACAACATCAATGGCATTAACTCTAACACTACAGAATGTAATTCAATTTGCCCTTGACTTGGAGGGATTATTATGATAATCCCCCTGATATTATGCTACTACTTACAAATCAGTATTTTCCCATAGTCTGACTTTACTTAGTAGTTAATTTCCTCAATGTTTAAAATGTTTTCATGATTTGCATATTATTCCAGCACATAGGAAGCAGTTGATAATATTTGTTATTTAATTTGAATTTCTGATTGCCATAACTATTTCTATTCCAATACGCCATATGCTCTTCCTATTCATACTCATTAGCAAAGCTGAATCATGAACCATTCCAGCATGACAAATCAATCATATATAAAGCATCATTTAAACTGGATAATATAAACATTTCATTTTGGGTAAAACAAACATTTACTTTTTTTTTCTCTGAGCTTTCAATTTACACAACTATAAAACTGAAAATTTGCCTGAATTTCTAAAAATTTGCCACTAAAAATGGAAAGTTAAATTAACATGGTTCTTTTAGTTAGTTCCAAATCTAGATATCACTATGGGTTTTACTCAGGTGAAATATAGACCAGTGATTTCCAAAAGCTAGCCCATTAGCTACATTAAAATCAGCTGAGAATGGTTTATTTTTAATATAATGCAGATTCCCAGGCTCACCCACCCAACAGTGCTGACTCAGCTATATCTAGGGTGAGGTCAAGGCATCCTTATCATTTTCACTCTAAGAGCTTAATCAATGTTTATCAACTGACTCAGAAATACCTGTTCAATCATATCCAATTCAGTCTTATTCTGTATGTGACTAAGAAAATATCTCTATGGTAGTTTTATACTTTTAAGAAACAAGGTTGTAAAGAAATATTTCATCTATGTAATTTCTTAGTGCTACCCTTAAAGCCTTAAGAGCTTTCAAACTTACTAAAGTGGTGCCATACAGACTGAGTCAAATCTGCAGGGAATAATTCCAACCATGTGCAAAGGGTTGAGAAGGAGAGAGAATGGAGTGGGTGCTTGCCGCCTGCAAGCCTTATAGTTGCCCAGCTTCAAGACCAAAGAAAGAGCCTGGAGATAGTACCAGAGACTTCAGTGGTTTATTGGACAGGGGGAAGCTTACATAAAGTGTCCTGGAGTGACACCCCACTGTGTGTGGCAGATGAGACATGGCAGCAGTCTTCACTACTCAGGGGAGAAGGAAGCTACCATCTATAGGGGGAATTGACATCAGGTGGGCTCATCAGTACCGGGGAATAGCTAAGCCTTATAATTAACAGGATTGGATAGTCATGTGAGTGAAGCAGGGGCTGGTCAAGCAGGGGATGTACAGAGAGCAAGAAAAGAACCATCTTGTGTGGCCTGACCATACAGTGGCAAAGCAGGAGTAGATGCTTCTGCAATGCAGCCATATGATCAGTACATTTGAGCACTGGGACTGAACTGATAGGGATCTGAGTTAGAATGTTCTACTGTGTTCTGAAGGGCTTTGGTATTACGTCATCTGAGTCAAAGCTAAGATTATATAACTCTTTACACTGGCATGAGATACTAAGACTAACTCTTGCCAAGAACTGGGGAGTGTTCCTTAGTGACATGCTTAGAATATTCAACAAAATAGCCCATATTTTTATCTCAGGAATTTGGTTTATCTGTATGGATCACAGAAAATTGAGCCATAAAGGTGGATTTTATTATTGTGCTTCCAGAGTTGTTGCTAAATGATTCAATTGAATCTTTAAAGGCATATCTGCAGTCTTAGTCATTTATTCAACAAGAATTTACTAAGTCTCTACTTTTGGACAGAAACTATGCTAAAAATGGAAGAAATTATTATAAGCATTTCGGATAAGCTCTTTGATAGCTAATCAGTCACAGAAGGAACACAAATAATAATGCATAAATAATTATAATAAATCAAGTGACTAAGTACAAAGCAACTGACTGAGAGCTGGGGAGGGTACTGAGCAAGGCGATGGGGAGAGAGGGGAGAGAAGTTAATGAGTTGAAATTTTAGTGACTTGATACACACACTGGGAGATACCCAATACATACTTTAAAAGGAAGGTCTGGAACAGGGGACACATATTTAGGGAGTTGAGGCTATAGCAACAAATAAGACTTCACACGGAAAATAAATTGAATATAAAGAGAAAAGAGAAGTGAGAAGAAAGAAAAAGAGTGAAAACTCTATGGAATCTCTTCTATTGAAGGCATAGGTGAAACAAGAAGAGGTAGTGAAAGAACCTGGGATGAGTAGGGGCAGGAGGGGAGGGTCAGCAGGAGGAGAACCAGGAAAGAAGACAGCTTACAGGGAAAAGGAAGGAGAGGGTTTCAAGAAGGAAGGACTGATCAATACTGCACATTTCCAAAGGTCAAATAATTTAAGAGCAGAAAGGTATACTGTAAGTTCTGAGAACTAAGAAGAGTTTGGAGACCTTAAAAGGTGGAGTCGGTGGGGATAGAAGGAAGCTCCAGTGATTCAGGAGTGAGCTGGAGGCAGGGAAACAGAGAGAGGAAGTAAGGGCAACTACTTCAGGCTGTTTTACCATAAAGAGAAAGACAGAAATGGAATTGTGAGTGAGGGGCAGACAAGGTGGAGAGAGTGGGTTCTCTTTTTATTCTTCCTTTTGTTTTGGAATGGGATAGAGATGGTAGCCATCATTCACCTTATCAAAGGAATTGTTGAACAGAGATTCCCAGAAATGGCACAGTGGGGAGACTAAATTCAAATAAAGCTTTGGGAGAGGAAGCAGCAGACAGAATAGAGATCACGGAGTCAGAGAGACCTGGTTTCAAATCCTGACTGGCTCTTTTACTATCTGTATGACTGAGCAAATTATTCAAGCTTTGCAAGAGTTGCTCTATATCCTCAGACAAGAATCTTCCTCTTGACAAGCTTGTGTGGAAGGATAAAAGAATTAAAGTACATAGAGTGCCTAGCATAGTACCAACAACTTACAGATGTTTCCCTCCCTTTTCCTTTGTCCTATGCAAAAATCAAAAAGGATTTATGTGATCATTCATTGACTAACCTTGAAATAAATATGTATATGGCAATTGAAATTTAAATAAGTACCTACCCCAAACCAATAAATTTATTCAAACCAATAATTTTAGATTTGAAAACATAATAATGGAAGACATCAATGTTACATTTATGGAAAACATACACAAAATAAACATAACAGGTATCTGTAAATATGATGAACAAATGAAATAAGGCAACCATAACTTCTACATGGCATGTTAGTTAGTACGCAGAGAAAGCCAGTAAAAAACACTTTGTTAATGCTTATCCTGGCCAAGGAAGCAGACTGCTGACAGCCACAAATCATATCCAATAGAGAAGAGGTTATTCATTAGGCCCTATTTTACCTGGGATGAAATATTCCTTACTGATATATCCCAGTCTCTGCTTGACAGATTATTGTCCAACAAGTGGTGCTGTAGAGGTAGTCCTGTACAGACTATGGATTCGATTATATGATCTGTAAAGAAATCTCTAAGCCTAAGGCTCTACAACATGGAAGGCTTTGGGGTCTGATTTTATACCTCAATCAGTCTCCCTTACCCAAAAAGGAAGGATGCTGACAGACATCTTGTAACAATTGAGAATGTTCTCTTTGTCAAAAAATCACCTGTTGAAATGATTATTCAGATTCCCTGCCAGATTATGCAGGCCAAGACAAGAGGGTCTCAGTCAGGTTACATGTGAGTGGTGATTGCAGTGAGCATGTTCTCATCAAACAAATCATTCCCACTTATAAAGCTGTGTAGTATTATTCCAGGTTGTTAGCCTTCTAGTATCTAATCAATCAATCATTTCTGAATCCAGATATAGGTTGAGAAAGCAACCTTCTATTTAGTGGCATTTGAGGGATACTCTCCTGGATCTTCCAATGAAAACATTGTTCCTGGATGCCTAAATGTTGAAACTGACATGTACCCTTAACCTCGGACTTTCATCCCTTTTCTGTGAAAACATCTTGGAGATGAGTTTGTCAGATTATCTTATACTTCAAAAGGCTGAAAAGAAAGGAGAAAACACAGTAAAGTTAGGTAAGAGAGGAAAGTGTGAATGTGTGTCAAGGAAAGAGCTGGACAAAACACAGAATGAGCTGAACAGAACAATTACACGCCATCAGGAGTGAGCTTAAGGAAAAACAAGACTAAAATATTCAGATCAGATTGAAATTAGCCAAGCTGTTGTGATAAGTAGTGGTAGAGAAAATCTGAAAACCCACACATGATTTTTATTTGGCTTTGAAATATGTATTATGATACTTTTGTAGCAGAAATATCTTCCAAATTATGTTATAGGTTAATATTGAAGAGGTTTTTTATCCACCAAACATATAACAGCCAGATAGTTGAGGGAAAATAGCTAGAAGTATGCCAGACAACAGTGGAAATTTTAGCAAGGATTCGAAATATCTCAGGGATAATGTATGACACAAATATTGCATACTCAAGCTACAGTTAAGTGGACTGTATTTGTGTGGCTTGTATTTGCATGTGAGCAGGATGACTGCATCATTTTTGTAATAGATGCTTGTAATATTTTTTGTATGTGTTTTTGTACTCTCTCCTTCCATTAATCTAAAAATGTTTTAAAGGAAGAGACCATGTCCAGTATTTTCTTTCTATGTCCTTTAAATACCTAGTGTAAATATTATTATATTATGGGTGCCCCAAAATGTTAATCTAACTATTTATGGGCTGCTTACATTCATATTTTTCTTAGAGACACCAGTTTGTTTGTTTGTTTTAAACTGAAGTATAGTTGATTTACAATGCTGTGAGACACCAGTTTTTTAATTGATGTACAAGTATTTAGGTAAGGGAGAGAATGACATTAATTTGCTTAACAAATATTATGTAAAAATCGAGAGATATTGAGGAAAATAAGACATGATCTCTGTCCTTGAGATCATCACCTAGGAGAAGAAACACAGATGGACTCAGATATGGGTGCCAAAGTGCTAGAAGTGCTAAGATGGAAGTCAGTACAGGTACTTCCAGGACACAGGAAAATTTCCAAGTCTGACAAATTAACACCTCTTTTTGTCAGTTATATGCATCATATTAGTTGGGCACAGAAAGGAAGACTTTTTTTAAGGTAAATGAAAGCCATTTTCCAACTTTTATAGTTAATGCACATCACATTAAAAGACAACAACCATATAAGTTTTGGGAAGATTTAGAAATATAGATAGATAGAGTTGAAAGAGACCAAAAAAAAGAATTCCTACATATACAATCAGTTCCCACTTTTACATTATTAAATAAGAGATGATTGTATGTGGCATCTAAGTCAAAATAAGTTTTGATTTAGTTATACACCATCTGTACTATTTACAATTTTTATTATGGCAACATGTTTTAAGAAGACATTTAATATTAAAAGAAACATCATATCCTACTTAATTTTTTTTTCCTACAAAAAAGTTCAAACACTGAAAGAAAGGACAGAGGAAAAGTGGCTAAATAAAATTTTTTAATGAATAGAATTAAGCTAAAAACTCCCTACCATTTCCTTAAAATGTCTTACGATGTTGGAACAAATTGGACAAGTTAAATGTATTGCTCATTTGTAAGCAGCTTTTGGCAGGAGAGAGCACTTTGCAGTAAAGAAAAAGCTCTCTGCAGGAGGCCCCTTTTGTCTTGTCACTTTAGCAAGGCTATATTGTAACTTACCTTAAACCAGGCACCTCCATGCTCTACTCATCTCCGGTGAAGCACACTTTTAAATCTTTTGATAACACAATACCTTGCCTAACCTGTTGGTTCTTTTCTTAGATCAAAGAAGTAGAAGTGAAGAATAAGTAATTAACAGATGACCAGATCACTTTCCTAGCTTCTCCTTCAATAATGTCACGAACAAACTGTGTGAACAGATAGCATCGAAAGAAAGATCACAAGAAGTTGACAAGCCTGAGTGCAGTGGGAGATGGCTACAAGTTTGATCCCCATCTCAATGATTAACTGAAATTACTTCCCTTTTTTCCTTGAAAAACTTTCTTAGCTGAGCAGAATCTGGGGAGTTGGTTTTGGGAGACATGAGTCCACCTTCTTCCAAGACTGTCAGCTTTTCTGGTTAAAGCAACTTTCCCTTCTACCAGTATTTCCCTCTTGAGTGTTGGCTTTTGAGCAGCAAGCGGCTGAACCTGAGTTAGGTAACACATACATACACATAATTTATTCGTGGTGTAGTGACTCAGATGTGGTGTTTGGCTAGTAAATTTAACTTCTGCATTTCTGTTCACTGTCTGGAAACATTATTTTTCTGCCATACTGACTAAGTCAGTCTTGGAAAGAAAGAGATGAACATATTGGGAAGAAAACAAAAATAAAAGGTTTCTGCTACATAGAACAAAGAACTTTTTATTAGAACAGTGTTATAGATAGTTGGCCATGTATGGAGAAAAGTATATGCTAAAACAGTAGTTAAGACAAGGGATTTCATTAATTTTACTATTTATGCACTTCTGAAGATGATAGCAGATTGGTAAGAAATACTGCATGCAGGTTTTTGCAAAACTGGATCAGAAGTCAAACCAATAAAAAATATATATGCTTCAAATTTGCCTGTACCACGTGACAATCACATAATGTCCATAAAATATTCTAATAAATAGAATCTTTTTTCTTCTCTTCAAATTTCCAGGCCAATACCAAAAATATGTTCTAGATCTGGGGTTTCAGGACTGTCTCTGGTTTGTTGGGATAGAGAAAAATTTCCTCTGTCCTTCTAGGTTTTTCTAGATGGCTTAAGAATTAAATTGACATGAGACAGATTAACAGGAGAAAATAAAACAAAAGTTTAATAACATGCATACATGGGAGAGATAGATCCAGGAGAACTGAGTAACTTGCCAAAATGGCTAAAGCCCTCACCTTAAATACCATCTCCAGCAGAAGAAAAAAGAGGATTTTGAGAGTGGAAGAGTCAGTTATAGGAGGGTATCAGGAAAATCACAGTAAACAAAGGTGGTTGTGATGCAAATTTAAGTTATTCCCTTCTCCACGGATAAGAGGTTCTAGAGATTTAGTCATCTTCCTCTCCCAGGTACAGAGAGGTAGACGTCCTTACAAATGGAGATTTCCCTTACAAATGAAAATGTTTCTTACAAAAGGGTAAATCCTACTTGGTTTTCAGAGCCCTTCCATGTTTTCTGCTTCTCAGAAAATATCCAGCTTAAAACAACTAAAATGCCAGAGACCTATTTTAGGGTGACAAATTCTGCTCTGCTGCAGGTTCTTTTAGAGGAGACTAACCATCTGGATTTACTCCAGTCTGAATATCCCACCAGCCACCCCCAGTCATCTTGAGTGGCACTGAGTCTCCAAAGAAACTCCTTAAACTCTCACTCTTCACAATTCAGAGCTAAATCAGATTTATCTTTGAAGTAAAGAACACAGGTTCTAAAAACAATCTCCCCTAGTTCAAATCTTGGCTCCACACAAATATGGTTTAGGGCAAGTTCTTTAAGTTTTCTGTGTGCAAGTCCACTCATATACAAAATAAAAATTACAACAGTACTGTAGGGGGGCAGAATTTTTCATCCTAAAATATGTCTTTTTGGTATATTAATTATTGCAAACTGGTTATTTTCTAAGAAACAGCAGACATGGGAAAAACTCTGAAAACCAAGTAAGAGTTACACTTTTGTAAGAAACATTTACATTTGTAAGGATGTCTCCCTGGATGTACCAAGAAGAGGATGGCCAAACCTCTAGGAACTCTTATCAATGGAGAAGGCAATGACTTAAATATGCATAACAACCATACTCTTGTTTACTGTGATTTTCCTGGTAGCCTCCTATAACTGACTCTCCCCACCCTCAATATTCTCTTTTGTCTTCAGCTGGGGATGGTATTTAAGTTGAGGGTTTCAGCCGTTTTGGGGAGTTACTCAGTTCTCCTGGGTCTCTCCCGTGTATATGTGTTATTAAACTTTTGTTTGATTTTCTCCTGTTAATCTATCTCATGACTATTCCTTATACCAGCCAGAAGAACCTAGAAGCATAGAGAAAAATTTCTGCCTCTCCAATAGTACCCACTTCATAGTGATGTTAAAAAAAGAAACAATGAACCCAAAATGGAGTCACGTGTGCTAAAACCAGGACTTACTACCTAGCTTAACAGCATTTACAACGTCCCCCAGGAATATTATCCTAATCAGTCAATGTGGAATTTTTGGTTAGCACCAATGAGGTAATCCTTTACATCCCCCAAAGAAAGGTGAGATAATCTGCCACATAGTCCCCTTTCATACCCTATAGGTAGGTTACCTAAGCATGAAATAATTTTTTTTAAATGACTTTCTTGCTTGCCTTTAAAAATTTCTCCCTTTCTCATTTTGGATCTCTCCTCTATTTGCTAGAAAGGATACTATCCAATTCACGAATCATTCTGTTACTGAACAGAGCCTGGGTCTGCTCACCCGATGCATAGCAAAGCCTATCTACTCACTCTGGACTGTGGTGAAGGAAAGTACAGCATTGTTACTGAACTCAGCTTCAGCTGGTCACTGCTCGAAAGCCAATACTTGAGACAGGTGTTGATTGGAAAGGAAAGGCTGCTTTATTCAGGAGGCTAGCAACCTGGGGAGAAGGTGGACTTGTGTCCAAGAACCAACTCTGAAGATTCTGCTGGACCATGAAAGTTTTTAAAGGGAGAAAGGGGAAGCTAATTACAGTTAATTGGTTGGAGTGGGGATCAGAGTCTTATTTTCCACTGTGTGCAGACTTTCTTCTGATTGGTTGGTGGTGAGGTAACAGGGCGGTGTTCCAGGACTCTTTTGCTCAGCCTGAAGTTACCATGGTCCACCTAGGTGGGAGCCTTAGTTCCCTCAGAAAAATTCAAAGGTATTGTTATGTATATTCCTTGAGGAGGAACCAGGACCCTGCTTTATCACTGCACTATTGTTTCATGATTGCTCCTCCTTTGTTTCGGCATTCCCTCACTTTTCTGATTAGTATTTTTTGAATCTGCCCTTTGGAACTCAGGGAAGGTCTAGGATGATGAAGTCTTTTTCCTACAAACAAGAAATGGGGGACACAGAAAGGGTTTGTACCTGGGAGGGCCCCACAAGGTCCTGCTTATATTCAGCATATAATGCAGGGTGCCAAACGAGAAGACTAAGCAGCTCATGCTCAAAAGTCCCGATTCTCTGTTGGTTTCAGGCAAGTGTTTTCACAGACAGTGTTAGGGGAGAGGGTTGTTGCATGCATGATCAGCTTGTGGACAATTTTCTGATTGGCAGGGTGGTGTTTCAGGAATCTCAATTGTCAATATTCTGACTCCAACCAGTCAATGTCTACATGTTTGGGGTCGGTAGTTTTTGCCTGGTGATGGAACTTAGCAGGACCTTGCAGGGTACTACCAGGTACAAAAGCCTTGCTGGGTCTTCTGTTCCTTGATTGTAGGAGAAAGGCTTCAGCCTCCTAGTCTTCCTTGAGTTCCAAAGGGTGGACTCAGGCAGTTACTAATTATGTTACCGAGTCCAAGCTCGCTCTGCTCACCACACGACAGGCCAATAAGTTGGAGACGCGGTGTTGAGGCAAGTAATATGACTTTATTCAGAAAGCTGGCAGACCAAGAAGATGGCAGACTAATGTCTCCAAAAACCCTCTTATAGGGGTTTGGATGCCAGTTTCTTTTATAGAACAGAGAGGGGGAGGAGATAAGGAAGTAAAGTACAAGGCCATAAGTTTTGCAAATGTCCCCTGAAATGGCCACCGTCAGGGAGGGGATGTGTTAATTTTGCCTTTCTGGCAGCCATCCACAGGTGGTCAGGGTCAGGATGCTTCCATGAACAAAGGCACTTTGGTTTCACATTCAGGCAGAGGGGCAGGTTTCCCTGAGGCAGGCCATTATGTATGGACAGTATCCTTTTAGTGAACAAGAGCAGCAGAAAGCAAAGGTTAAAGTAAAAGAAACAGATCCAACAGATTTGGCTCTTCCCTGTTACAATTCCCCACTGTCAATGTCCATTCCACAATCTTGTGGAAAAAGGGGTGATGACCATTTTAACTGCTTTGTCAGATGGATCTTTCTGGGAGTGTCCGCCATCAGTGTCAGTCTTCCAAATGTTGTTATTTTTGTTCCTCTCTGGAAAGTGTCTCCTTTATACCTGTAGACTTTAAAAATATTCACAACCTAAAAATTGAGAGTTATGATTTATTCGGTGGAAATTTTGAGGGCTTCAAGCCTGGGAGGCAGCATCTCAAGTTAAGGAATTTAGCGTTCTATATAAGGGAAGATGCAAGAGTCTGGGCTCACTGAAATCTTTCCTTTAATATACACCTCAGCTATCTGGGGCCTATATCCCATATTTTCATATCCTGAGATTTCTCAGGGCTTACCATAAGGAGTGACTGTAGTCTGATGGCTGCTAGATGGCAGGTATTCTTCTCCTTCCCGAGTTTCCTCAGGGTTCACCACCTCACGTTTGAGGGCTGCAATTGCTGATGCCTGATATGGCAGGAAATATTCCATTTCCCAGATCCTCTCCTCTTGGTCAGGAATTTGACCAATATTTGGGAGACATTTCATGATCAAATTTTGTCCCATGGCTCTGGGAGGCTCATCCCAGATCAGGCTAAAATTCTTGATATGCCACTCCAGATGCTAATTTTTGGAGTAAGCCCTACTTATAGTTAAAGATTCTCTGGATCCTCTATCTAATTATGATCCAGGAGACATTTCCCCTTGTTGCTTCTTCCCATACCTAGAATCACAATATTACAATTATTTTATGTTATAAATGTGATCTATTTTCTCAAGATGTTTAGCCATAGAAGTTTTGTTGGAGGCCTGGTTACACATTGGGTATTGTAAGGGACAACAATATTACAAAATAGGATATAAGTAATGTAGCTGGTAACATTGACAAAGATATAGCACAGCAGGGAGACACAAAGCACAAGCAATTTGGAAACAAAGAACAAATTAAAACAATGATTAGTATAACTAGTTATAATCCAGTTGCAATAATAATTGAACAAAGGTACCATAATTGATTTAATGAGCCATCTGCAGTCTCACTGTACTAGCCATGAATACTTAGACATGCATGGCTTAATCTCTGAGACAAGCATATGCTATTGGCAGGATCAACCAGGAAGAGAGAAAAAGATAAATGTTTTAATTCTGTTTACAAAGGTATAATTTACCAAATTACTGTAAGTTGTAATTAGTTTAATGGGATAGTTTTCCTCACTCCTGGAAAACACAGATTTAAACCAGTACTTTTTCAGATAGAAACCATAAAAATTATATAACCATATTCACCAGTTCACTCAGTCTAACTTTCTCTTTGTTAATAACTTTATGAAGCTGACAGGTTTTCCCATTAGAATTTTTCAATTTCTTACCCAGTTCAGCATTATGGTCTGAAAGCCAGAATCTTGTTTCTCCAAAGGTCTTTTCTATAAATCTTCTTGAAGAGGAAGCATTTCTGCAAAGGCATCAGAGTGAAGCCGTAACTGTCTATAATGATGAAAGACTTAAGAAGGCACGTTTAAATCTGATTACAATGCAATTGACAAAGTAACTCGGTTACTGCTGTGACATGCAACACTTTCAGATAATAACTAGAATTATGACTGATAACATTTTACCAGGACATATCAAATTTTAGGAACTCCATATAATCTCTAGAATACCTGTATCATTTGCCATACAATATAACCTAAGAAGATTTATTATTTATTTGACAAAACTTCCCATGTAATTCAACATACCAAGTAAACATAATTAGTTAATATCTCTCTTTGGGGTGTTTCAGGGGCCCTTTGAAACATCCCAAATTTAGCTAGAGGTCAAAGGAACTTCATTATAATTTGATTTGGGAAGTTTTGTCAAAAAAATATCAAAAAGGGTTTAAAATAGTCAGATTGGATCACAGGTCACTGTGAAACAATAGTTATTCACTTAGCCAAAGTAACAATAAAAGATTTCAAAGGCAAATACAGAACAGATCACTTAAGATGTAAAGAAACTTAAAATCTATTATCAAAGCCAGTTCAACATCTTAAGAAACATTGTCTTCTTAACAGAGAGAAAAGCCAAATCCAAGTTTTGCACCAGTTTACTTTTAAAATTCATTTACTCAATTAAACTTATTTTAAACTTAGTCAGTCCTGACCATGCACAAAACTCTTTTCTCAGAGTCCACTTTCCACAAAGCTTCCATCACTTAACTTATTTTAGCACAAAAATTCTAATTTTCGAGTTGTTGAGTAACTGGAGAGATTAATTTTATATAAACATTCCTAAAATATAATTATTTCTAAAAGTTCACCCAAAGCTCTTATCTCATTTGCATTTTCTTTCCTTAAACCTTTCCTCTCATCAAACTACTTTCCTTGCTGACAAATTTGCAACAGATATAACAAGATTTTATTTAGCTTATATTAAACCTAGGCACAATAAAAGTATTATACTTAATGTTGATGAATTTAAAGATATGTCTATATTAATTAGATCAACAAAAAAATATGAATACCAGGTATTAATTTAATACTGAATATTTCCCAGTTCATGTGAACCTGAAAATCATTTAGCTCAATTTCTCTTGTATTTAGAATTGTTGGTTTGTAAGCACTTACTTTTCTTTAGGCCAATTAAACAGAGCTCATCCACAAATCAACCTCAGCAATGTTATCCGAAGACAAAGACACATACAAGCACACAGAGACCTCGTAGTTCTCATTTTAAAATCTCAGCCCTGAGTCAGGTACAGCAATGTAAAACCCATCAGTTTACAAAAGATGTTGGATTAAAATTAGGTTTCTGGCAGAGGGAACAAATCAAGCTCCCTTGTCTGAATGGCTAAATTTTCACAGAAAAGACACTTAGGATTTTTATTTATCCTTGACAAGTCAATTTCTAAATTACTTTACCCTCCTTTCAAAGTTGGTATTTTAAAAAGATGGCAGAGATAAGGCCTCCTGAGAAGACCAAATAGGACATCTGCATCTCAAAGATACAGGCAAGTTTTTCCTAGGATGACTTTGTTTCCCCTTTGTTTAATATTTACAAGCCTCTTAAGATAAATAGGGAAGGTTTTGGGAGCGGTATCTATTAGAAAGTCAATCAACTTGTTCCCCACTGTTGAAGTTACTTGGGACTCCTCTGGGGAAATTAGAATCGAATGCCTCAAGTCTAAGGGAGTCCCCAGGCTTCTTACAGCATGTTGGCACAAGGGAAATCGCCCTGCTGTGGAAGTGGCTCCCGGTCCAAACTGGGTGCTCTGTTGGATCTTAGATGGTGAGACTAAACCAGGTCCCTGTGCCCTGGGGGTGACCATAGAAACTTCTATTTGATCCCCATGGGTAAGGGAAACAAGAGGTGGTGAATATGTTGGTGTCATGGGGGGCAGTTGGAACAACTGTCAGTGCAGACTGCTTGGCCACTGGGGGAGCTGGATAGGCTGCAGGGGTTTTAAGTTTTGAAATAACATGTTCCCACTCTCATTGTCTCCCTCTTCCCCTTGTAGAACAGGTTTCTCCTTGGGTTTCCTTTCAGATTGCTGCACCATAAGGTGGCAGTCCTCTGACTTCTTTTCTTCCTGATGCAATAGCATAAATGCTTCTACATGTGGAATCTCATCTCTTTTCCCTGCTCTTTGCAAAACACCTCTAACTGTGAGGTCGTATAATAATTGAGTGAGCCATTCAGGGGCCACTGCTCTTCTGATCCTAACATATATTGTGTCCACACCCTATTACAATAGTATATTATGTCTTTCATAATATACTATTGCAAACTGTGAGCCTTAGTCATAGGCTTGCAGCTATGTTTTGCCCATTTATGTAATATACGCCCCAAAGGGCTTTCCTTTGGGTTAGATGGAGTATTTCCCATTTTTATAAGTTTGATAACACCAAAATGCAGAAGATATAGACAATTCCAACACAAAAGGCACAAACAAATTCTAGCATCAATGCACACAGAACCAAAAAAAAAAACAAAAACAAAACAAAACCAACTAATTAGTTCCCAAATCAGGTAGACTTACCCTACAAAACCAATGAACTAGCTCCCAAAATCAGGCAGAGTACAACAACAATTCCCCTCTCCAGCAGGGTACACCAACCAAATTGTCTTGTCCCCTAAAGGAAAAGCTCAAATTGAGGGTGGGATATGTTCCCAGTTTGCACACTGGAGGGACTTACCCTCCAAAATCGAGTCTGTTGACACATAGAAGTTTGTCAGTTCCTTGCTTCAACTGCCAAGTGCTGGGGTAGCTGGTGCCTCTTCAGGGAAATTTGAAGGGAAGATTCTCAGGACAAATGGTCCCAGCAGCTGCTAGGGCCTTTCTCCAAAATTCCCTGACTGGGGCTGGCTAGTCATGAGCAGCAAGGCTCCTGGCTGGCTTGCCAAATTTGTTACTGAGTCCAAGCTCGCTCTGCTTGCCACATGACAGGCCAATAAATTGGAGACAAGGTGTTAAGGCAAGGAATATGACTTTATTCAGAAAGCCAGCAGACTGAGAAGATGGCAGACTAATGTTTCCCCAAAACCATATTATTGGGGTTTGGATGCCAGTTTCTTTTATAGAACAGAGAAGGGGAGGAGAAGAGGAAGTAAAGTAAAAAGGCCGTAAGTTTTCCAAATGCTCTCTGGAATGGCCAGCCTCAGGGAGGGGATGTGTTAATTTCTTCTTTCTTGCAGCCATCCACAGGTGGTCAGGGTCAGGATCCTTCCTTGAACAAAGGCATTTTGGTTTAACATTCAGGCAGAGGGGCAGGGTTCCCTGAGGCAGGCCATTATGAATAGACAGTATCCTTTTAGTGAACAAAAGCAGCAGAAAGCAAAATTTAAAGTAAAAGAAACAGATTCAACATGTCATCAGATTTGGCTCTTCTCTGTTACAATTAGGGAAGTGAGGAAATACAGAAGCAAAGGAAAAGCAGTTATGATATAGTAATGTAGAGATAAAACAAAGTCCTAGTTCCTCCTCAAGTGATATACATAACAATCTGATGCATATCTTTGAGTTGTTCTGCAGGAACTAAGGCCCCTACCCAGGTGGAGGATGGTAACTATGTGCTGAGACCCCAGACTGGTCAGAACCAGAAAGTTGATGATTGAGATTCCTGGAACACCACCCTGATATCTCACCACCAACCAATCAGAAGAAAGTCATAAACTGTGTAGCCATGACCCTAAATGTTGCCTTTAAAAACTGTTCCCTGAAAACCATCAGGGAGTTTTGAGCATGAGCCACTTTTTCTCCTTGCTAGGCCCTTCCAATAAACTTTTCTCCCTCCAAACTCCAATGTTTCAGTTTCTTTGGCCTCACTGTTTATCAGACACACAAATTTTGGTTCAGTAACAGTGGGGATCTGATTTCTGTAACAACAACCTAAGAATGTATGTCAGACATTGTTATCTGTTTTCCTCAAGGAAAACTAGGGTCTTATAACCCCATCCCAGTTTGACTTATTGCTAAAAGTAATCATCTCCTTCTTTGCTTGACTGATTCTTTGTTTTCTTTTCTGCCCCTTCTTAAATGATTAACTGCTTGAGCCTATTCTTTGGAACTCAGGGAGAACTAGGAGACTAAAGGTTTTTTCACAAACAAAAGGTGGGGCACACAGATGGGCTTGTGCCTGGGAGGCCCCACAGTGTCTTGCTTGGTTTCAATTCAATAAAGCCAATTAGATATTTAAAACTTACTCAGTTAAAATTTTGTTATTTAAAGTAATCATGAAAATTAAATAGGTCATGTAAAACTACTTAGCAAAATATTTATTATCCATATATATTTATTATACACATACATTTATTTAATGTATACTTTGTGTATATAGATAGATGTATAAGTAAATACATAAATGTATGTATTATTAACCGAAATTTTAGAAATGGAGATCTGATTGAATAAAAAGGTGTTTATTTGAGTTTTGTTAGGATTGCAGGAGACACAGATTCAAGAAACACAGGAGACACAGATTTAAGAAACACTTGAATTGTGTTCCGCCATACTACAAAATGGAGGAGACATAAAGGCAATAAAACTGCAAGGTTACATGAGTTATTATCAAGATTTATAATTGGAGCTGGCAAGAAGTAAGGGTACTTGTTAAGTAAGGATTTTGGGGGCTCTGAATTGTTGCATATTTACAAGGTAAGACCTTGAGACTAACCATTAAGTTGCAGCTGGCAGGTGTTGTTTTGAATATGGCTGGTGGTATCTTTGGGTCCAGTACAGTTCAAAGAATGTTCACGTTCTCAATGCAGGGATGTGCCTGAGACTAAATCCTCAATGGCTGCCTGACTCCATTTTGTATGCCTGAAGTGTGATTACTCCATTATAATTTTAATTTGTCATCAGTATGTATGTATGCATTTATATTTTTTTAGCTTCCTTTCACCTAAGCATTCACCCCACTTTTTTCTTATCTTGCAAATGTTATATTCAAAACATTTTCTGACATTCCCCCCATACTTGTATTACTGATCTTGTTTGTGTGTCCAATGCTTAGTGAGGTAAAACAAACAAAAACATCAGTTTGGAGCAGAGAAAATTTACTGCAGGGCCAAGCAAAGAGAATGGGTAGTTCATGCTCTAAAAAAACTTCAAATTGCCCAATCATTTTCAGGGAGAATTTTTAATAGGCAAAATTTGGGGTGACGGCTGCAGGGTGTATGACTTTCTTCTGATTGGTTGGTGGTAATAGGGCCAGTGCTCCAGGAATCTTGTGCTCAGCCTGAAATTACCATTCTCCACCTGGGTGGGGGCCTTAGTTCCTGCAGAAGAATTCAAAGATATTGTTATGTATATCCCTTGAGGAGGAACCAGGATCCTGCTTTAATCACTTCACTATCTTTTCTTGATTGCTCCTCCTTTGTTTCTGCATTCCCTTACTTCCCTGATTAGCAACTGTTTGAATCTTCTCTTTGGTATTCAGGAAGGAACAAGAAATGGGGGACCCAGAAAGGATTTGTACCTGGGAGCCCCACAGGGTCTTGCTTGGTTTTACTTGCTCTCCATTCTACTATGCTGTTTGCCAAATAAACACAAGTAACCTAACCAGGAGAGAGGAAAACCAAACTTCACATTTTACAACTGTCAATTTTTTATCCATGTCAGTTCTTACATTTTCCCTATTGCTTACAATAATAAAAAGAAAAAGGAAAATAGCTTGGGCAACTGATAACGTGCTTTTTCCATCACCAATTAGGATTCTGAGACTCTAGATCCTCTGGTAGGAGCAGCTTCACATGTGTTTTCAGAAAATAGAAACAAACCCACACAACTTTCTGCCTGGAGAGAAAATCCTTTCTCCAATGAATACTGATTTAGTCCAAAGGCAAATGTAACTCAAATCCAAAATAGTATAGAATGGAAAGTTCCTTAGAAAAGTATCTAAACATGGTATTAGGGAAAGGGGGAATAGTTACACACAGAAAGCTTATTCTTAAGTGTATTCTAACAACTTCCTAGGAAATAATCACTACTTCTGTGTCAGAGATGAAGAAATAAGAATAATCACCACTAACATAAATGAGATAGGTAGAAATGGAACTGAACCTCATTCATCCTAATTTTGTGTTCAATCCATCTAATCTCCACTGCAAACTTTTGCTATGTCATCAAAGACCACAGTAGGGCTGGAGATCCCTAGCAGAGCAGGATCTACAACGTGATGTTTTAAGTAGGGGGTAGGCCTGTTGGCCATTTTGTCTGCCTATAGGCCTAGCCTCAAGGATAGGGGGGGTGAAACAGAAGGGAAGAGGGCAGGGCACAACATTTAAAAGAATGACATAGACCAAGGACACAACATAAACTAATTAGAACAAAATAGGTTCAAGATGGTGGATGAGTCGACTTCCACCAGACCTTAAGTCTCATACGCTCACTGTAACACATCAGCAAGCTAAATGACACACCCACAGGTGCCATGACAGTTCCAAGGCTGACCATAAAGATCAAAAAGTGGGTGGTGACCCAATTCCTGGAAATCCCCACCCTGTCCCCAAAATAGCTGGAATACTCCTCCTACTCATTAGCCTATGGAATTACCCACCACTATAAAAACTGACAACCCCATACCCTGGTGCTGCTCTCACCTTCTGAGATGGCCCAAAATCTGTCTGTGGAGTGTGTTTCTCTCTAAATAAATCCACTTCTTACATATCACTTTGTCTCTCACTGAATTTTTTCTGCGATGAGACATCAAGAACCTGAGCTTCATTAATTCCTGAGACCAATTGTGTGATCAGTTAAAAGACCGTGGGTTCATGTCCCAATCTGGGTTACAGGGTTTCAGGAGGACTGAATGTCTTGGAGCTAATTGTTGGCTCCAGGGCACTTGGGAAATAAGAACCCTTCCACCTCCCCAGCATCATGTGCTACATCTGGAAGCCACTCACCCAGATGGAAGAGGATACAGGGCATTCCAGAAATAGTCTGGGGGGTCTGTGTGGAATGGTTTTGGATGCTGCAGACCCAGTGTTACTCAAATATCTTCCAGCTTAGCTCCAGGAAGTTGTGTTCCCTGAGTTCTTCCTTAGGGTTGTTGGGTAAAGGAGGCTGCATGGATCCTAGAAAGCAAGTTGTGATATTGTGATAAATAATAAGAAATATGTATTTGGTCTTCATCCCCATTCCTGGCAGAGCTTCTAAAACCCAAGAAATTTCCTAAGTTAAGTAGAGCTATTAAAGTGTCTTTTGTTATGTTAATGAGGCAACTTCTGGAATGTCCTTAGGTCATCTGAGGGAACAACCATGTGATTAGAGTGTTAGAACTGTTAGGGCACCATTGGCTGAAACCAACTGCCCTGGCCAGGAAGGATAATAGCTGCTTGTGTGAGTTATCTCACAATAGGAGGTCTCAATAAGAAACACAGAAGTGACAAGCTACCACCAGCCAGAAGAAATCGGGAGGGGCCAAAAGTAGGAAAGAGATGCCAGTCCATAATAGGTCCTGCCAACTTCCCAGAAACTCTCGTGGTGGAAACCATCTTGACTGAGAGATGCACACACCACCAGGAAGGGCCTTGAATCAGATGAAATATGACCACAAGCAGCATGATTGGCCAGTGACAACCTGGAAAGCCAACCCCATTATCATGAAACCTGAGACTGCAAGCCATGTGGCAGAGCAGTTCTCCTAGGTTCCCTTACCCAGCTGCTCTCCACCTGGGCACTCCTTCCCAATAAAGTATTTTGCTTTGTCAGCACATGTGTCTCCTTGGACAATTCATTTCCAAGTGTTAGACAAGAGCCCACACTTGGGTCCTGGTAAGGGTTGCCCTTCCAGTAACAGAGCTTTTAGTCCCAACCCCAACCTTCAGGGAGGAGAGAGGGGCTGGAGATTTAGTTTAATTGCCAATGATCAATGATTTCACCAACCATACTTATGTAATGAAGCCTCCTAAAAGACCCAAAAGGCTGAGTTTCAGAGAGCTTCTGGGTTGGTGAACATATGGAGATTTGGGGATAGTGGTATGCTTGGAGATGACTTGGAAGCTCCATATCCCTTCCCCATACCTTGCCCTATACATCTCTTCTACCGGGCTGTTCCTGAATTATATTCTTTTATAATAAACTAGTAATCTAGTAAGTAAAATGTTTCTGAGTTCTGTGAGCCATTCTAGTGAATTTATGGAGCAAAAGGAGGGGGTCATGGGAAACTCTTATGTATAGCCAGTTGACAGAAGCATACGTAACAACCTGAATTTGTGACTGGCATCTGACCTGGGGGCAGTCTTATAGGACTGAGCCCTTAACCTGAGGGATCTGATGCTATTTCCAGGTAGAGAGTGTCACAACTGAGTTCAATTGTAGGACACCCAGCCGGTTTTGAAGAATTGCTTGGTGTTGTTGGAAAATCCACACACTAGAATTGGAATCAGAATCAGAATTGTACAAGTCAAGAGAATAAGTTGCTGACCTAAAAGTGCTGTAGAAAACTGGGATAATAACCCCTCCCACAAAAAAAAATAATAGTGGCCCAATGGCAGAGTTTAACACAAATGAGAAGAGGATACTTAGTATTTTCTTCCCATCAATTATTATGACTGCAACATGAAAATGTGGACTTGCTAATTCTGCCTGGAAGAGTGCCATCAAAGGATACTTTAAGGAACCAGGTGAATTAGAAGCAATGCCACAACATGAGAGAAAGCAGCCACATATTTGCTTGTCTTTTTCTCCTCCTTAATGGGGCTGGCAGTGAACTAGTGCTGCCGGGGTGGGATTTGAAGGGTTAGAACTAGGTTGTGGCCTGCCTGAGGAAGCAAAAGTCAGGAAAGCTTAGAAGGGCAAGTTCAAGCTAGGGTCTCTTCCCTTAGAGTGAGAACCCAGCTCAGTGGAGACAAACACCAGCAAGAAGCTTGAACTTCGAACTTCCAGTAGAGCCAGAGTTCAAAGATGAGGTGAGAGAGCAGGAGCAAGGTAGGACCAAGCAAGGAGAGTGCAGGATAATTGCCAGGAAGTAGCCAAGCTTCCTTTCCAAGCAAACAAGCCACCCAAGGCTCCCATGCCTAGTGAAGTTTCAAGACTAGCTCAGCCACAGGGTATAGAGGCAACAGATATCCAGGAATCAAAGATAGTTCAAATTAAACATCAAATTCACAAAGCCTGTTAATATGATATCTGGGGTTTGCTTCAAAATAATAGGAGGGGGATCCATAGTGTATATATTTTTTTAAAAAACTGGCCCTTTAACTCCCAACAGTACAGTATAAAAAAAAAAATTTTTTTTTCATTCAGGATACTTCATTCTGAATAAAGATGACAGTGACCAAAAATTGAATGTGATATTCATGAGAAGTACCAGCCCATATTGTTTGTGGGGAAGGAAACTTCTCATCCTATAATTCAAAATTTCCTTGCAATTTACATCTAAATAAGAGTGGGGGATCATTCAAGAAAGAGGAATGTATTAGAGGACCTGCCTTTATGTAGAGTTTGAGAGCAAAATCAAATGACATTGTTTGTCTCCTAATATTAAAATTTTTAAGTAAAGGATAATTCTATCCTTAGAGCCTAAGGTCTTACTTTTACAGCTTTTGTTACCACTATTTTATTTAATATTATATAAATGTTTATATGTAGCAGCCCTCTGGAAGAGACAGAGCAGTGTTTCTATGCTTATTGTATTGATGAAGAAACTAAGGCCCCACAGGGTGGAAGAACTTGTCCAAGACCTAACAGCAAGTCTTCTGATTCGAAATTCAGGCCTTTTCACTATGACAGGCTACTCAGCCCCAGTTTATGGGTTTCTTCATATGTCAGCGTGGTTTTACACCCTCGTACATTGCCCTGTCTAGTGTTTCCAGCCTTGACCCAATAAATGATTGAAATATAGTTTTGCAAAATTCTGATATGCCAGAATATCATGCTATTTTTAAAGAACCAAGTATTTCCTAGTATTTTTCTTGATTTGGTACCATTATTTTAGTATTTCAAAAGTCTAAACTCTGAATTATGTACCTTGTGAGATATATCCAGAGTTATATATTGCGTTTAAATTTCATATTAAATAGAGGTTACCTGACAAGAAAGCATTCTGACTACATCACTTCCCTTTTTTTTTTTTTTGCTGTACGCAGGCCTCTCACTGTTGTGGCCTCTCCCATTGCGGAGCACAGGCTCCGGATGCGCAGGCTCAGCAGCCATGACTCACGGGCCCAGCCGCTACGCAGCATGTGGGATCTTCCCGGACCGGGGCACGACCCCGTGTCCCCTGCCTTGGCAGGTGGACTCTCAACCACTGCACCACCAGGGAAGCCCTCACTTCCCTTTTAAAACCTGTTCAGAGTGTCCTTTAGTTGTATTAATTCCTATTTTCTAAATTACTGGTGAGGCAGCACAGTTCTTTCCTTTTAACACAGCTTTTTATTTTCCCCAGAGGCAGTTTGGGTCCCATCAATTTCCAGAAGTTCCTGATGGAATTTGAATGGGAGTGAGAGTTGGGATGAAAGTCAGGAAGAGACCCTAAGGAAAATGAGGTAGGATAGCAGGAAAAGGGAGGAGAGGGGATGAGATGACCTTTCTAAAAAGAGGACCAAATTCATTTTCTTAGAAACAGACAGTTCTCCCATGGATAATTTATTCTAACATTTTCTCCGGCTTACCCTTTCTAAAGTGATTTAGGCTGTAAGGGCACAAGAACAACAGTTCTTGGCTCAGCTCTCTCTTGGGTTCAATATTTTCTCAGGACAAAGTGCAGAATATGATGGCACCATACAATACTTTTTCATGAAATGCTGTTAGTAATACCACTAATATTAGTGCCAGTATTTCAGGATTATGAAAAATAAATAAGACCAGTATTGCCATTTTCCTCCAATGTTGCAGTTTACTAAACCTGAGTGCTTGAATTTACCAAGCCAACTACTGTGATTCCACTCATGGCTTACTCTTGTGCCCGGCCACTCACCTATGCTGTCAAATCCAAACACTGATTGCTCTAACCTTAGCTCCCAATTCTTCACAGCTCTCTGCTGATTCCGACTGCCACAGAGCGGACATTTCTAAACTAGAAAATACTCCTACTCTGGGTGAAACTTGGATTCTGGTATTACTATACTCATTCTCAATTCTGGCCACTGTAGATTAAAGGGAGGTAAGAATAATGCAATGAATTGAAGATGGAAGACTGGGAGGACATGGGAGTTCGCATCTCCACACAACTAGGGCACTTACCGGGCACTTACCAGGCACTGGTGGGAGACCACAGACACACAAGGGGATGGGAGGAACCTCCAGCAGCAAGACAGGATGTGGTGGGGAGTGAGGGGGAAGGAGAAGTGGAGGCAGGACAGGAGTGGTACCCCTGAGGGGCGGCTGGAGGAGGGGAAGGGATCCCATGCTGGGAGGGGGAAAAGGGGAGACTGTTGGGAGGGCAGAGGATCAGAAGGGAGAATGGCCAGCATTTCCCCTGCCCACTTGGGCCTCGGGGAGCCTGCTGAGATCCCAGGCCTGATCCTCCACTCACTGAGGCCCCCTCCAGCTATGTGGATCCTGAGGCAGTGGGAGGGAGGGAAAGGGGAGGAAAAGTAAAGGCTGGACTGATGGGACTGGCACCCCTGAGGGGTGGCTGGGGGAGGGGAGGAGTTCTTTCACCTGGTGGGGCCCACCACGCTTAGCGGTCCAGCAACAATGGGGGAGACCCTTGGGGGAGCAGAGGAACAGAAGCAAGCATGACCAGGACTTTCCCTTCCCCTGCCCTCAGAGGCCCCCTCTGGCAGGCAGTGCAGACCCTAAGCCCCACCTCTAGAGCCCCACCCAGGGCCCTAC
This sequence comes from Pseudorca crassidens, assembly GCF_039906515.1. Taxonomy (NCBI): domain Eukaryota; kingdom Metazoa; phylum Chordata; class Mammalia; order Artiodactyla; family Delphinidae; genus Pseudorca; species Pseudorca crassidens. The sequence continues at coordinate 156,379,449 of NC_090297.1, forward strand.
CTCTACACACCACACTCCGAGACCCACTTTGAGACCCTCTCCAACTGTGCTAGGCCTAAACCCTGCCCACACACCCTCACCAAGGGCCATACCTCCAAACTCTGGAACACCATGCTCTGAGGCCCCCCTCAGGCCATGCTGCCATTCCCCCACCTGCTGCACAGGTCCTAAGTTTGGGCCCCGCCCCCACCCTAAACCACGTCCCCACCTAAGCCCCACTCCCCACAGCCAAGGACTTTTCTGGCTTTTTACTTTTTTTTTTCCCTTCTTTTGGGGTGTGGTTTAGTTTTACCTTGTTGTTGCTGATTCATTTATATTTTTATTTTTTCTGAAAAATCATTTATTTTTCTAATTTTATATTATTCTTTATACCTTGTTATTGCTCTGCCCCTTTTGTCTTTTTTTTCTTTCTTTTTTCTGTTGTGGTTCTGTTTTACCTTGTTGTAGTGTTCCTTTTTTTTTCATTTGCCATGTTGCTTGGCTTGCAGGATCTTGGTTCCCAGGCCAGGGCTCAGGCCTGAGCTCCTGTGGTGGGAGCACAGAGTCCAAACTGCTGGACTAATGGAGAAACTCAGACCCCAGGGAATATTAATCAGAGTAAGGCCTCCTGGAGGTCCTCATCTTGGCACCAAGACCTGGCTCTACCCAACTGCCTTCAACCAGTGCTGGACGCCTCAGGCCAAACAAACAGTAGGAAAGGAATACAGCCCGTCCACCAAAAAAAAAAAAAGTAAGATAACAAAAAAATATGTTACAGGCTAAGGAGCAATGTAAAACCTACAAGACCAAATAAATGAAGAGGAAATAGGCAAGCTACATGAAAAAGAATTCAGAGTAATGATAGTAAAGATGATCCAAAATCTCAGAAACAGAAAGGAGAAAATACAAGAAATGTTTAACAAGTACCTTAGAAGAACTAAAGAGTAAACAAACAGAGATGAACAACAAAATAACTGAAATTAAAAATTCTCCAGAAGGAATCAATAGCAGAATAACTGAGGCAGAAGAATGGATAAGTGAGCAGGAAGATAAAATGGTGGAGATAACTGTCATGGAGCAGAATAAAGAAAAAAGAATGAAAAGAATTGAGGACAGTCTCAGAGACTTCTGGGACAACATTTAACACACTAACATTCGAAGTATAGGGGTCCCAGAAGAAGAAAAAGAGAAAGGGTCTAGAAATATTTGAAGAGATTATAGTCAAAAACTTCTCTAAAATGGGAAAGGAAATAGGCACCCAAGTCCAGGAAGTGCAGAGAGTCCCATACAGGATGAACTCTAGGAGAAACACACCAAGACATATATTAATCAAATGAACAAATAATAAATTCAAAGAAAAAATATTAAAAGCAGCAAGGGAAAAGCAATAAATAACATACCAGGGAATCCCCATAAGGTTAACAGCTGACTTCTCAGCAGAAACTCTGCAAGCCAGAAGGGAGTGGCAGGACATATTTAAAGTGATGAAGGAGAAAAACCTACAGCCAAGATTACTCTCCCCAGCAAGGATCTCATTCAGATTTGACCAAGAAATCAAAAGTTTTACAGATAAGCAAAAGCTACGAGAATTTAGCACCACGAAACCAGCTTTACAACAAATGCTAAAGGAACTTCTCTAAGTGGGAAACATAAAAGAAGAAAAAGACCCACAAAAACAAACCCAAATCAATTATGAAAATGGTAATAGGAACATACATATTGATAAATGGATTGTAAACGGATTGAATGCTCCAACCAAAAGACACAGACTGGCTGAATGGATACAAAAACAAGACCCGTATATACGCTATGTATGAGAAATGCACTTCAGACCTAGGGACACATACAGACTGAAAGTGAGGGGATGGAAAAAGATATCCCATGCACATGGAAATCACAAGAAAGCTGGAGTAGCAATACTGATATCACATAAAAAAGACTTTAAAATAAAGACTGTTACAAGAGATAAGGAAGGACACTACATAATGATTAAGGGATCAATCCAAGAAAAAAACATAAAAATTATAAATATTTATGCATCCAACATAGGAGCACCTCAACACATAAGGCAAATGCTAATAGCCATAAAAGAGGAAACAGACAGTAACGCAATAATAGTAGGGGACTTTTAACACCCTATTTACACCAATAGACAGATCATCCAGACAGAAAATAAATAAGGAAACACAAGCTTTAAATGACACAAGAGACCAGATAGTCTTAGTTGATATTTATAGGACATTCCACCCCAAAGCAGAATATACTTTCTTCTGAAGTGCACACAGAACATTCTCCAGAACAGATCACATCTTGGGTCACAAATCATGGAAAATTTAAGAAAAATGAAATCGTATCAACCATCTTTTCTGACCACAATGCTATGAGATTAGCAATCAATTACAGGAAAAACACTGTAGAAAACACAAACACATGGAGGCTAAACAGTGTGCTGCTAAATAACCAAGAAATCACTGAAGAAATCAAAGACAAAATAAAAAAATACCTAGAAACAAATGACAACGAAAAAACAATGATCCAAAACCTATGGGACAGAGCAAAAGCAGTTCTAAGAGGGAAGTTTATACCAATTCAAGCTCACCTCAAGAAATAAGAAAAATCTCAAATAAACAGTCTAACCTTACACCTAAAGCAACTAGAAAAAGAAGAACAAAGAAAATCCAAAGTTAGTAGAAGGAAAGTAATCATAAGGATCAGTGCAGAAATAAATGAAATGTAAATGAAGAAAACCATAGCAAAGATCAATAAAACTAAAAGTTGGTTCTTTGAGAAGATAAACAAAATTGATAAACCTTTAGCCAGACTCATCAAGAAAAAAAGGGAGAGGATGCCAATCAATAAAATTAGAAATGAAAAATGAGAGATTACAATGAACACCACAGAAATACAAAGGATTGTAAGAGACTACTACAAGCAACTATACACCAATAAAATGGACAACCTTGAAGAATTGGACAAATTCTTGGAGAGGTACAAGTTTCCAAGATTGAACCAGGAAGAATTAGAAAATATAAGCAGACCAATCACAAGTAATGAAATTGAAACTGTAATGAAAAATCTTCCAACAAACAAAACTCCAGGATCAGATGGCTTCACAGGTGAATTCTATAAAACATTTAGAGAAGAGTTAATACCTATCCTTCTCAAACAGTTCCAAAAAATTGCAGAGGAAGGAAACACCCAAACTCATTCAATGAGGCCACCATCACCCTGATACCAAAACCAGACAAAGATACTACAAAAAAAGAAAATCACAGACCAATATCATTGACGAACATAGACACAAAAATCCTCAACAAAATACTAGCAAACTGAATCCAACAACACATTAAAAAGATCATACACCATAATCAAGTGGGATTTATCCCAGGAATGCAAGGATTCTTCAATATATGCAAATCAATCAATGTGATACACCATATTAACAAATTAAAGAATAAAAACCATATGATCATCTCAATAGATACAGAAAAAACTTTTGACAAAATTCAACACCTATTTATGATAAATACTCTCCAGAAAGTGGGCATAGAGGGACTCTATCTCAACATAATAAAGGCCATATATGACAAACCCACAGTAAACCTAATTCCCAATCGTGAAAAACTGAAAGCATTTCCTCTAACATCAGGAAAAAGACAAGGATGTCCACTCTCGCCACTAGTATTCAACATAGTATTGGAAGTCCTAGCCACAGCAATCAGAGAAGAAGAAGAAATAAAAGGAATACAAATTGGAAAAGAAGTAAAACTGTCACTGTTTGCAGATGACATGATACTATACATAGAAAATCCTAAAGATGCCACCAGAAAACTACTAGAACTAATCAATGAATTTGGTAAGGTCACAGGATATAAAATTAATGTACAGAAATCTCTTGCATTCCTATACACTAACAACGAAAGATCAGAAAGAGAAATTAAGGAAGCAATACCATTTACCATCACAATTAAAAGAATAAAATACCTAGGAATAAACCTACCTAAGGAGGCAAAAGACCTATACTCAGAAAACTATAAAACACTGATGAAAGAAATCAAAAATGACACAAACAGATGGAGAGATATACCATGTTCCTGGATTGGAAGAATCAATATTATGAAAATGACTATACTACCCAAAGGTATCTACAGATTCCATGCAATAACTATCAAATCACCAATGACATTTTTCACAGAATTAGAACAAAAAATTACACAATTTGTATGGAAACACAGAAGACCCTGAATAGCCAAATCTTAAGAAAGAAAAATGGAAGTGAAAGAATCAGGCTCTCTGACTTCAGATTACTCTACAAAGCCACAGTAATCAAAGCAGTATGGTACTGGCACAAAAACAAAAATACAGATCAATGGTACAGGATAGAAAGCCCAGAGATAAACCCATGCACCTATGGTCACCTAATCTATGACAAAGGAGGCAAGAATATACAATGGAGACGAGACAGCCTCTTTGATAAATGGTGCTGGGAAAACTGGACAACTACATGTAAAAGAATAAAATTAGAACACTACCTAACACCATATACAAAAATAAACTCAAAATGGATTAAAGTCCTAAATGTAAGAGTGGACACTATAAAATTCTTAGAGGGAAGCATAGGGAAAACACTCTTTGACATAAATCACAGCAAGATCTTTTATGAGGCAACTCTTAGAGTAATAAAACTAAAAACAAAAATGAAACTTAAATGGGACCTAATGAAACTTAAAAGCTTTTGCACAGCAAAGGACACCATAAACAAGATGAAAAGACAACCCACAGAATGGGAGAAAATATTTGCAAAGGAAGCAACAAAGGATTAATCTGCAAAATATACAAACAGCTCATGCAGCTCAATATCAAAAAAATAAACAACCCAATCAAAAAACGGGCAGAAGACCTAAATAGACATTTTAGCAAAGATGTACAGATGGCCAAATGGCACATGAAAAGATGCTCAACACCGCTAATTATTAGAGAAATGCAAACCAAAACTACAATGATGTACCACCTCACATTGGACAGAATGGCCATCATCAGAAAATCTACAAACAATAAATGCTGGAGAGGGTGCGGAGAAAAGGGAATTCTCTTGCCCTGTTGGTGGGAATGTAAATTGATACAGCCACTGTGGAGAACAGTATGGAGGTTCCTTAAAAAACTAACAATAGAACTACAGTATGACCCACTACTGGACATATACCCTGAGAAAATCGTAATTCAAAAAGTCACATGTACCCCCATGTTTAGTGCAGCACTACTTACAATAGCCAGGACATGGAAACAAACTAAATGTCCATCAACAGATGAATGGATAAAGAAGATGTGGTATATATATATATATATATATATATATATATATATAAAATGGAAGATTATTCAGCCATAAAAAAAATGAAATTGGGTCATTTGTAGAGATGTGGATGGACCAAGAATCTGTCATACAGACTGGAGTAAGTCAGAAAGAGAAAAACAAATATAGTATATTAACACATATATGTGGAATCTAGAAAAATAGTACAGATGAACTTTTTTGCAGGGCAGGAACAGAAAGGCGGACGTAGAGAATGGACATGTCGACACGGGGGGGAAGGAGAAGGTGGGATGAATTGGGAGATTAGGTTTGACATAAATACACTACCATATGTAAAATAGATAGCTAGTGGGAACCTGCTGTATAGCAAAGGGAGCTCAGCCCAGTGCTCTGTGATGGCCTAGTTGGGTGGGATGGGAGGGGGAAGTCCAAGAGGGAGGGGATGTGTGTATGCATATGGCTGATTCACTTCGCTGTGTGGCAGAGTCTAACACAACATTGTAAAGCAATTATACTCCTATATATATATAATGCAATGAATTTCTGCCAGAACCACCCAAATCTCCATCAATAAGGGATTGGTTAATTAAATTATAGTACATCCACACTGTAATTTTAAGTCATTAAACGAGTGAGTTACATTTACATGCACTAACATCAAAGGTCAAGATGGATTGTTAAAATGAAAGGGGCAAGTCTGAACATAAAAGCTGTTCACATAACTAAATATATAAGCCCGTTTATGTAACTAAAACTCCATAAGCAGTATCTGTCTGCATTTCTTCTATCTAGTTGGTGATCTCTGTCTATATAAAAAGAGATCATCTGGAGAATTTATTGGACTGCCTAGAAGAAATGCTTAAATGCACATAAAATTTACTTAGCACACAAACAGATTTAGTATCCAATTTTTAAAAGTGTAAAAATAAATTTGGAAGCAAAATATGAATTGAATCCAAAATAATTTTTTGGTAGGGAAGAAGTGGGCCATCTGCCAATGCAGCAATGTCAATCTAAAGTAAGCCAGCTATGCTAGGAAGTGCCTCTACCGAGCAAAGCAAATCAGTCCATAAGAAGGTGACTCATCTCTTGAGTGATGATATGATCAATGATTCCCATCCTGATAATAGCAGAAGGGGTGTCATCTTTTGCTAACAGTCAGTCCCTTACTGTGTCATGTTCAGTTGAATCCAGTGGTGCTCTCATACCCTTTTCCTCCCGCTTCTTTTATTGACTCCGTGAGAATTCTTTCATCTCTGGCTTAGGAAAAATAAGAAGCAGGTCAGTTGGTGGATCACTATCCACCAGTTGCAAGTTTTGCTGGCAGAAAAGGGACAGAGGTCCTCTCTTTTCATTAGCTGCTGCTGCAGTGGACTCAAAGAACTTGCCACATAATTTGACCATGTCAGTTGCAATTTTAAGAAGAATTTACCTTAAAGTTCAATGTAGGTGGCCTAATATAAAAGACTGAACAAATGTTATGTTCATCATGTTCCTGCTCATTATATATATTTAGCTATTAACTAGATTTTCTAATTTTCATAATGATTGCCAAGAGGCTCATTTTTATTTTTTCTGCCAAAATCTCTATCTCTCTCACTTTCTCTGTCATCTTCCCTCATTATTTTAAAATATGCCTAAACTTTATTCTGTATCCCAGATGTTTATTATAAGTTATGCAACTTTACTTTTTTAGTATATTCTTATTTTGCTTCTTAAAAATGAAGACAAAAAGTTTTGAATGGTGTTACTCTCACATAATATGTCTGTATACTTGAAACACCCTAAGAGAATTGACTCAAAAGCCATTATAAACAAGAAGAAAATTCAGTAAGTTGTCTAGGTACAAAATAAATGCAAAAAATCTATAGCTTTCCAATATACAAACTACAATTAAGTAACAGATACAATGGAAGAAAAAATATATACAACAGCAATTACAATATTAATTGCTTAGGAATACATGTAATAACAAACATTCAAGATGTGTATTAAACAATTTAAGCCCTCTATTAAAATTTTTAATTAAAAAAATTAAATCAAGGGATAAAAATAAAACACTTAAATAGAATAGTATTTATTTTTGGCTGAGAAGCCAAAGTATTATAATGATGAAAATCCCCCCTAAGATAATATATAAACTTTGATGAATAAAAATAACAAATGTTTTAAAGCAAACTTCTAATGTTAACAGGGAGAAAATAAAGATCTTTATATATTTCAGCGACTTCCAGATATATTTCTTAGCTTTACAGTGGTATAACTGATATATTAAAAATTCCACACATTTAATGTATATATCTTGATGTATACAACTGTGATACCAACACCACAACCAACGTACTAAACATATCCATCACTTTCAAAATTTTCTTTTTGTTCTTTTGTAGGATGTTGGCTTGTTGAGTTCTTTTTTGGGGGTAAGAACACTTAACATGAGATCTATCTCAACATATTTTAAAGTGCACAATACTATATTGTTTTTTCAGATATAAGGCTATTACACACTTAATAGACTACAGTATTGTGTAAACATAACTTTTGAACGCACTGGGAAACCAAAAAATTCATGTGACTTGTTTTATTGTGATATCAATTTTACTGAGATCATCTGAAACAAACCTGCATTATCTCTGAGGTACACCGGTATTTGTGTCTTCTTTAATTTTTTATCAGTGTTTTATAGTTTTCAGTATACAAATCTTTCACCTCCTTTGTTTAAGTTTATTCCTAAATATTTTGTTATTTTTGATGCTATTTTAAATGAAATTGTCCTCTTAATTTCCTGTCAGTTTGTTCTTAGTGTATTAAATGCAACTGATTTTTAAAAATTAATTAATTAATCAATTTTTGGCTGCATTAGGTCTTCATTGCTGCCCGTGGGCTTTTCTCTACTTGTGGTGGGCGGGGCCTACTCTTTGTTGTGGTGCATGGGCTTCTTATTGCGGTGGCTTCTCTTGCTGTGGAGCATAGGCTCTAGGTATGCAGGCTTCAACAGTTGTGGTGCATGGGCTCAGTGGTTGTGGCTCGTGGGATGAGTAGTGGTGGTTCATGGGCTCTAGAGTGCAAGCTCAGTAGTTGTGGCACACGGGCTTATTTGCTCAGCGGCATGTGGGATCTTCCTGGGCCAGGGCTTGAACCTGTGTCTCCTACACTGGCAGGCAAATTCTTAACCACTGTGACACTAGGGAAGCCCCAATGCAACTGATTTTTGTATGTTGATTTTATATTCTGTAACCTTGTTGAATTTATTTTATTAGTTCTAAAACGTTTTTTCTTGTGTGTGGAGTCTTTGGGTTATCTATGTATAAGATGATGTCATCTGCAAATAGAGACAATTTTACTTCTTTCATTCAGATTTGGGATGTCTTTTCTTTTTCTTGACTAATTGCTTTGACTAGGACTTCCAGTATTATGTTGAATAGAAGTGGTGACTGCGGGCATCCTTAATTTTAAAACATGTTATAAGGCAGTAGTAATCAAAATAGACTGCTACATGCACATAAAGAGATATAAATATCAATCAGTAGAAGAGTCTAGAAATAGGTATATAATATATCTGGGGAATAGTTTTAAGAAACAGACTCTTCAAATCAATGGGGAAAGATGAATTGTCAATAAATAGGTCAGAAACTATTGGGGAGCCATCTGGGAGAAAATATTCTAGGTATCAACCTCATTTCCTACATCAAAATGAATTTTAACTGCGTTGAAGATTTAAGAGTTAAGAAGTATAATAAAAGTACTGGGAAAAAAATACAGAAGAATTTAAAAATAGTCTGACTGGAGAAGACATTTTAAAGCCCAAAAGCCATATGGAGAAGATTGATAGTTTTGCTACTTAAAAATTTTAAATTTCTGCTAATAAACTCAGGATAATAATTATCAACACATAAAACAAGGGGCTAATTTCCATATTACATAAAGATCTACAAATCATTTTAAAAAGGTCTTACAACCAACATAGGAAAATGGGAAAATGGGCAAGAAAAGCCATAATCAGTTCACTGAAAATATTACAAATGGTTTTAAAATAGCAAGATTTTGAAATTTTTACCCATAATAGGAGAAATGCAATAAGATTTCTTTTTTCACCCAACAGATCGGAAAAGAATAAAAAAATTGATAAAAAGCAATCTTAGAGACAGTAAGGTGGGCAAGGCAATCCTGTAGTGGGAATATAAATTGATACTCTCCATCTAAAGCACAATTTTGGCAGTATCTGTAGACATTAAGATATTCACATCTTTTATCAATTCCTCTTCTAGATTTCTATTTCTAAATTATATTCCTACAGAAAAAAAGACTATATGTATTCAGAAAATCACTGAATTATCATTTTTGATAGCCAATGACTGAAAACAACCTAAATATCTTTCAATAGAAGACAGAAGACTTAGACAAATCAACTCTGGTACATTCATCCAGTGGAATACTTTCTAATGTGAAAAAGAATAAGGCATATTCCATTCTGTTCTAAATGACCTGAAATGAAGTCCAAATAATGTTATCTTAAGTAGTTATTGTTATTGTTGGTAGTAGTGGTGGTTGTGGTGTTTTAAAGCAAGGTGTGGAACAATTCACATGGCATAATACCATTTCTGCAAAAAAAGAAATATCCATACATATTGATGACAAGAAACTGGCAATAACAGTTACCTCTGGATGGTGAAACTGGGAGACATGGGGATGGGGACAGGAGAATAGTATGCTTTTAAAAGTAAATCCGAGACTTCCGGGAAGATGGCAGAAGAGTAAGACGCGGAGATCACCTTCCTCCCCACAGATACACCAGAAATACATCTACGCGTGGAACAACTCCTACGGAGCACCTACTCAACGCTGGCAGAAGACCTCAGACCTCCCAAAAGGCAAGGAACCCCCCACGTACCTGGTTAGGGCAAAAGAAAAAACTAAACAGAGACAAAAGGATAGGGACGGGTCCTGCACCAGCGGGAGAGAGCTGTGAAGGAGGAAAAGTGTCCACACACTAGGAAGCCCCTTCACGGGTGGAGACTTCGGGAGGCGGAGTGGGGGAGCTTGGGAGCCACGGAGGAGAGCGCAGCAACAGGGGTGCGGAGGGCAAAGGGACAGATTCCAGCGCAGAGGATCGGGCCGACCGGAACTCACCAGCCGAGAGGCTTGTCTGCTCACCCGCCGGGGCGGGCGGGACTGGGAGCTGAGGCTCCGGCTTTTGTCGGAGCGCCGGGAGAGGACTGAGGTTGGCGGCGTGAACACAGCCTGCAGGGCGTTAGTGCACCGCGGCTAGCCGGGAGAGAGTCCGGGGAAGGGTCTGGACCTGCCGAAGAGGCAAGAGACTTTTACGTCCCTCTTTGTTTCCTGGTGCACGAGGAGAGGGGATTAAGAACGCTGCTTGAGAGAGCTCCAGGGACGGGCGCGAGCCGCGGCTAAAAGTGCGGAGCCCAGAGACAGACATGAGACGTTAAGGCCGCTGCTGCCGCCACCAGGAGGCCTGCGTGCGAACACAGGTCACTAGCCACACGCCCTTCCAGGGAGCCTGTGCAGCCTGCCACTGCCAGGGTCCCGGGATTCAGGGACAACTCCCCCGGGAGAACGCACGGCGGCGCCTCAGGCTGCAACGTCATGCCGGCCTCTGCCGCCGCAGGCCCGCCCCACACTCCGTGACCCTCCCTACCCCCCGGCCTGAGTGAGCCAGAGCCTCCGAATCAGCGGCTCCTTTAACCCCGTCCTGTCTGAGCAAAGAACAGACGCCCTCAGGCGACCTACACGCACAGGCGGGGCCAAATCCAAAGCTGAGCCCCTGGGAACTGTGAGAACAAAGAAGAGAAAGGGAAATCTCTCCCAGCAGCCTCAGGAGCAGCGGATTAAAGCTCCACAATCAACTTGATATACCCTGCATCTGTGGAATACCTGAATAGACAACGAATCATCCCAAATTAAGGAGCCCTGTGGATGAAAGGCTCTTAGTGCTGCAGCCAGGAGTCAGTGCTGTGCCTCTGAGGTGGGAGAGCCAACTTCAGGACACTGGTCCACAAGAGGCCTCCCAGCTGCACATAATATCAAACAGCAAAAATCTCCGAGAGATCTCCATCTCAAAGCCAGCACCCAGCTTCACTCAACGACCAGCAAGCTACAGTGCTGGACATCCTATGCCAAACAACTAGCAAGACAGGAACACAACCCCACCCATTAGATGAGAGGCTGCCCAAAATCATAATAAGTCTACAAACACCCCAAAACACACCACCAGACGTGGACCTGCCCACCAGAAAGACAAGATCCAGCCTCATCCACCAGAACACAGGCACTAGTCCCCTCCACCAGGAAGCCTACACAACCCACTGAACCAACCTTAGCCACTGGGGACAGACACAAAAAACAACAGGAACTACGAACCTTCAGCCTGCCAAAAAGGAGACCCCAAACACAGTAAGATAAGCAAAATGAAAAGACAGAAAAACACACAGCAGATGAAGGAGCAAGATAAAAACCCACCAGACCTAACAAATGAAGAGGAAATAGGCAGTCTACCTGAAAAAGAATTCAGAATAATGATAGTAAGGTTGATCCGAAATCTTGGAGATAGAATGGACAATAGAATGGACAAAATGCGAGAATCAGTTAACAAGGACCTAGAAGAACTAAAGATGAAACAAGCAACGATGAACAACACAATAAATGAAATTAAAAGTACTCTAGATGGGATCAATAGCAGAATAACTGAGGCAGAAGAACGGATAAGTGACCTGGAAGATAAAATAGTGCAAATAACTACTGCAGAGCAGAATAAAGAAAAAAGAATGAAAAGAACTGAGGACAGTCTCAGAGACCTCTGGGACAACATTAAACGCACCAACATTCGAATTATAGGGGTTCCAGAAGAAGAAGAGAAAAAGAAAGGGACTGAGAAAATATCTGAAGAGATTATAGTTGAAAACTTCCCTAATATGGGAAAGGAAATAGTTAATCAAGTCCAGGAAGCACAGAGAGTCCCATACAGGATAAATACAAGGAGAAATACGCCAAGACACATATTAATCAAACTGTCAAAAATTAAATACAAAGAAAACATATTAAAAGCAGCAAGGGAAAAACAACAAATAACACACAAGGGAATCCCCATAAGGTTAACAGCTGATCTTTCAGCAGAAACTCCGCAAGCCAGAAGGGAGTGGCAGGACATATTGAAAGTGTTGAAGGAGAAAAACCTGCAACCAAGATTACTCTACCCAGCAAGGATCTCATTCAGATTTGATGGAGAAATTAAAACCTTTACAGACAAGCAAAAGCTGAGAGAGTTCAGCACCACCAAACCAGCTCTACAACAACTGCTAAAGGAAATTCTCTAGGCAAGAAATACAAAAGAAGGAAAAGACCTACAATAACAAACCCAAAACAATTAAGAAAATGGGAATAGGAACACACATATCGATAATTATCTTAAATGTAAATGGACTAAATGCTCCCACCAAAAGACACAGATTGGCTGAATGGATACAAAAACAAGACCCATATATTTGCTGTCTACAAGAGACCCACTTCAGACCTAGAGACACATACAGACTGAAAGTAAGGGGATGGAAAAAGGCATTTCATGCAAATGGAAACCAAAAGAAAGCTGGAGTAGCAATTCTCATATCAGACAAAATAGACTTTAAAACAAAGACTATTAGAAGAGACAAAGAAGGACACTACATAATGATCAAGGGATCGATCCAAGAAGAAGATATAACAATTGTAAATATTTATGCACCCAACATAGGTGCACCTCAATACATAAGGCAAATACTGACAACCATAAAAGGGGAAATCGACAGTAACACATTCATAGTAGGGGACTTTAACACCCCTCTTTCACCAATGGACAGATCATCCAAAATGAAAATAAATAAGGAAACACAAGCTTTAAATGATACATTAAACGAGATGGAGTTAATTGATATTTATAGGACATTCCATCCAAAAACAACAGAATACACATTTTTCTCAAGTGCTCATGGAACATTCTCCAGGATACATCATACCTTGGGTCACAAATCAAGCCTTGGTAAATTTAAGAAAATTGAAATTGTATCAAGTATCTTTTCCGACCACAACGCTATGAGACTCGATATCAATTACAGGAGAAGATCTGTAAAAAATACAAACACATGGAGGCTAAACAATACACTACTTAATAACGAAGTGATCACTGAAGAAATCAAAGAGGAAATCAAAAAATACCTAGAAACAAATGACAATGGAGACACGACGACTCAAAATCTATGGGATGCAGCAAAAGCAGTTCTAAGAGGGAAGTTTATAGCAATACAATCTTACCTTAAGAAACAGGAAACATCTCGAATAAACAACCTAACCTTGCACCTAAAGCAATTAGAGAAAGAAGAACAAAAAAACCCCAAAGTTAGCAGGAGGAAAGAAATCATAAAAATCAGATCAGAAATAAATGAAAAAGAAATGAAGGAAACGATAGCAAAGATCAATAAAACTAAAAGCTGGTTCTTTGAAAGGATAAACAAAATTGATAAACCATTAGCCAGACTCATCAAGAAAAAAAGGGAGAAGACTCAAATCAATAGAATTAGAAATGAAAAAGGAGAAGTAACAACTGACACTGCAGAAATACAAAAGATCATGAGAGATTACTACAAGCAACTCTATGCCAATAAAATGGACAACCTGGAAGAAATGGACAAATTCTTAGAAAGGCACAACCTGCCAAGACTGAATCAGGAAGAAATAGAAAATATGAACAGACCAATCACAAGCACTGAAATTGAAACTGTGGTTAAAAATCTTCCAACAAGCAAAAGCCCAGGACCAGATGGCTTCACAGGCGAATTCTATCAAACATTTAGAGAAGAGCTATCACCTATCCTTCTCAGACTCTTCCAAAATATAGCAGAGGGAGGAACACTCCCCAACTCATTCTACGAGGCCACCATCACCCTGATACCAAAACCAGACAAGGATGTCACAAAGAAAGAAAACTACAGGCCAATATCACTGATGAACATAGATGCAAAGATCCTCAACAAAATAATAGCAAACAGAATCCAACAGCACATTAAACGGATCATACACCATGATCAAGTGGGGTTTATTCCAGGAATGCAAGGATTCTTCAATATACGCAAATCAATCAATGTGATACACCATATTAACAAATTGAAGGAGAAAAACCATATGATCATCTCAATAGATGCAGAGAAAGCTTTTGACAAAATTCAACACCCATTTATGATAAAAACCCTGCAGAAAGTAGGCATAGAGGGAACTTTCCTCAACATAATAAAGGCCATATATGACAAACCCACAGCCAACATCGTCCTCAATGGTGAAAAACTGAAAGCATTTCCACTAAGATCAGGAACAAGACAAGGTTGCCCACTCTCACCACTCTTATTCAACATAGTTTTGGAAGTTTTAGCCACAGCAATCAGAGAAGAAAAGGAAATAAAAGGAATCCAAATCGGAAAAGAAGAAGTAAAGCTGTCACTGTTTGCAGATGACATGATACTATACATAGAGAATCCTAAAGATGCTACCAGAAAACTACTAGAGCTAATCAATGAATTTGGTAAAGTAGCAGGATACAAAATTAATGCACAGAAATCTCTGGCATTCCTATACACTAAGGATGAAAAATCTGAAAGTGAAATCAAGAAAACACTCCCATTTACCATTGCAACAAAAAGAATAAAATACCTAGGAATAAACCTACCTAAGGAGACAAAAGACCTGTATGCAGAAAATTATAAGACACTGATGAAAGAAATTAAAGAGGGTACAAATAGATGGAGAGATATACCATGTTCTTGGATTGGAAGAATCAACATTGTGAAAATGACTCTACTACCCAAAGCAATCTACAGATTCAATGCAATCCCTATCAAACTACCACTGGCATTTTTCACAGAACTAGAACAAAAAATTTCACAATTTGTATGGAAATACAAAAGACCCCGAATAGCCAAAGCAATCTTGAGAACGAAAAATGGAGCTGGAGGAATCAGGCTTCCTGACTTCAGACTATACTACAAAGCTACAGTAATCAAGACAGTATGGTACTGGCACAAAAACAGAAAGATAGATCAATGGAACAGGATAGAAAGCCCAGAGATAAACCCACGCACATATGGTCACCTTATCTTTGACAAAGGAGGCAGAAATGTACAGTGGAGAAAGGACAGCCTATTCAATAAGTGGTGCTGGGAAAACTGGACAGCTACATGTAAAAGTATGAGATTAGATCACTCCCTAAAACCATACACAAAAATAAGCTCAAAATGGATTAAAGACCTAAATGTAAGGCCAGAAACTATCAAACTCTTAGAGGAAAACATAGGCAGAACACTCTATGACATAAATCACAGCAAGGTCCTTTTTGACCCACCTCCTAGAGAAATGGAAATAAAAACAAAAGTAAACAAATGGGACCTAATGAAACTTAAAAGCTTTTGCGCAGCAAAGGAAACCATAAAGAAGACCAAAAGACAACCCTCAGAATGGGAGAAAATATTTGCAAATGAAGTAACTGACAAAGGATTAATCTCCAAAATTTATAAGCAGCTCATGCAGCTCAATAACAAAAAAACAAACAACCCAATCCAAAAATGGGCAGAAGACCTAAATAGACATTTCTCCAAAGAAGATATACAGAGTGCCAACAAACACATGAAAGAATGCTCAACATCACTAATCATTAGAGAAATGCAAATCAAAACTACAATGAGATATCATCTCACACCAGTCAGAATGGCCATCATCAAAAAATCTAGAAATAATAAATGCTGGAGAGGGTGTGGAGAAAAGGGAACCCTCTTACACTGTTGGTGGGAATGTAAATTGATACAGCCACTGTGGAGAACAGTATGGAGATTCCTTAAAAAGCTACAAATAGAACTACCATATGACCCAGCAATCCCACTACTGGGCATATACCCTGAGAAAACCATAATTCAAAAAGAGTCATGTACCAAAATGTTCATTGCAGCTCTATTTACAATAGCCCAGAGATGGAAACAACCTAAGTGTCCATCATCGGATGAATGGATAAAGAAGATGTGGCACATATATACAATGGAATATTACTCAGCCATAAAAAGAGACGAAATTGAGCTATTTGTAATGAGGTGGATAGACCTAGAGTCTGTCATACAGAGTGAAGTAAATCAGAAAGAGAGAGACAAATACCATATGCTAACACATATATATGGAATTTAAGAAAAAAAAAATGTCATGAAAAACCTACGGGTGAAACAGGAATAAAGACACAGACTTACTAGAGAATGGACTTGAGGCTATGGGGAGGGGAAGGGTAAACGGTGACAAAGCGATAAAGAGGCATGGACATATATACACTACCAAACGTAAGGTAGATAGCTAGTGGGAAGCAGCCGCATAGCACAGGGAGATCAGCTCGGTGCTTTGTGACCGCCTGGAGGGGTGGGATAGGGAGGGTGTGAGGGAGGGAGACACAAGCGTGAAGAGATATGGGAACATATGTATATATATAACTGATTCATTTTGTTGTGAAGCTGAAACTAACATACCATTGTAAAGCAATTATACTCCAATAAAGATGTTTAAAAAAAAAAAAGGATATACAGAAAATTACAAATCAACAGAAAGACAGAAAACCTATCAGAAAAATGGGCAAGAGATTCAAACAGGCACTTCCCAAGAGTATAGCCAAATGGCCAACAAACAAATGAAAATGTGTGTAACCTTGTATAAAGAGTTATCAGAGAAATGCAAAGTACACCCACAGTGGGATACCACCACACATCTGCCAGAATGACTAAAATTCAGGACAGATAAATCAAGTGCAGATTAGGAAAAAAAAAAAAAAAGTAAATCCTTTTGTAGTATTTGCATTTTCTGCCTTGTACATATTACTTTAGAAAGTAATTACATAAAATAAACTTTAGAAAGTAACTTGTTTACTTGTAAATATGTTCTTATTGCTATATATACTTAGTTTTTATTGGTACTAAATCAAAAGCAAGCAGAACCATATCAACAGAAAAGTACTGTATAATGTAAATTATTTTTAAAGATTCTTAGTCAATTAAAAAATGTTTATTCTGTCTTACATTCAGATATAAATCCTTCATGCATTTCTTTTAATTGATATAAAAATAACTTCTTTTTGTAGCATGAGCTCTCATATTTGATATGTTCCAGCCATCTCATTCATGAAGGGCACCTAGAAGCCAAGTCCCTAACTGCCATATCCATCCTTGTAATAATAGTACCTTATGTTTTATAGTGTTTTGTACATGGGTTATTGTTACTAACCAAAACTTGGGTCAGCTCGCCCATGCACAGTAAAGCCAATCTAGTGACATTGGGTTGTGGTGAAGGAAAGTGCCGCATTTATTATAAGGTGCCATACAAGGAGTCCAGGAGAGCTGGTGCTCAAAAAGTCCAAACTTCATGATGGGTTTCAGCAAAGCATTTTTAAAGGCAAGGTGAGGGACGGGAGTCCCAGGGTATGGGATCAGCTGTTGCACATTCTCTGATTGGTTGATGGTGAGGTAACAGGGCAGTGTCACAGGGGTTAACATTATCAAGCCTTAGGCTCTAGTAGGCCTGGGGTCTATGTGCTCATGGTGATCAAGTAGCTAAACTCTTCCATTTGGTGGAGGTTTCAGCATCTATAAAACAAGTCAGGAAATGTGTATCAGATACTATTATCTAGGTACTTCAGAGAGGAGCTAAAGCAGAGGATATGGGAGAGGGGTCTGTCCCAGGAAGGCCTCATAGGGTCCTGCTCAGTTAAATTATCATTTGATCTTGATTGTTGGTTCCAGGTCCAAACGCAAGCAGTTATCTATATGTAAAGAACAGTTTTTAGCTGTCCTTTTGTGTTTTCATAGGTTAGAACTGCAGTCTTGCTAGTTGATCCTCCCTCACCACGTTTTCCTTCCTTCCTTCCCTTCCTTCCTTCCTTAGCTTTCTCTTCTTCCTTCATACCCTTTGTGGATTTGTCTGCTTTTGTGTGATAAACATAAGTTTAAGAATGGTAATGGGACTCAGAAAGGAGGTACATTTCAATGACTGCTTCAGGGCCAGCATTGTCCTTCAGCATGGTCCTTTCTTACAGATCATCTCATTTTAATTAAAACTGGTGTGTGTGTGTGTGTGTGTGTGTGTGTGTGTGTGTGAACTGTTTTCTACTCAGTCATCTGTGTAGGAGCCCTACACAATATGGGAGGCAGGTTAGCCCCATCTCCTGGCCTTTCAGAGAAAAGGGAGAAAAAGTCATTGAAGTTGCTTTTACCCCACCTCTTACTTACTAATGCTTAATGTAGATTTTGAGTAGAAGCTAGACCATTTTTATTTTTATTTTAAAACCAAAACTTTCTTGTCAATTAAAAAAAATTAAACTACTTTATTTGTATTTTTTGCTTTCATTTTTTCAGTAAAAAACAACTTTGAATCCTTTATTTTTAAATTTATTTATTTTTAAATTTATTTATTTTATTTGTGGCTGTGTTGGGTCTTCGTTGTTGCGTGCCGGCTTTCTCTAGTTGCGGCAAGTGGGGGCTACTCTTCTTTGTGGTGCACGGACTTCTCATTGCGGTGGCTTCTCTCATTGCAGAGCATGGGATTTAGGCATGTGGGCTTCAGTAGTTGTGGCTCATGGGCTCTAGAGTGCAGGCTCAGTCGTTGTGGTACACGGGCTTAGCTGCTCCATGGCATGTGGGATCTTCCTGGACCAGGGCTCAAACCCGTGTCACTTGCATTGGCAGGAGGATTCTTAACCACTGCTCCACCAGGGAAGCCCTGAATCCTTTTATTATAATTTGTTGTCTTTAAAAATAGTCCTTTCATTTTGTCCAGACTCTTCTATATAATTTCTAGTCATTTAATTTAAATGAAATTACTTATTTTCTGCCAGTTTGCTTCCTTTCAGAGAGGAAAGATATGAATTTTAGGAAGGGACATCAATTTCTTTCAGGTAAGTGTTGGCCTCTAGTGGATCAAAAGTGACAACACACTTTTAGAATAATTGTCTGACATTCTACAGAGAACGATTTTAGGAAAGCAACAAAGTAGATAGATTGAAAGTACAGAAGAAAGCAAAGAAAAAAAACTACTTTGCCAAATATCATAAATAAATGCACTGATGAAATCATATAAAAATATTAGCATTAACTACCTAATAAATTTAAAACTTAGAAATGTATAAAATATCATAAACAAAAGTAAAATAAACTGGAGAAAACTTCAAACATGGCCTACAAATAGAGCAAAATGTACAAGAGATTTGGAAATGTATCAGAAAAAGACAGGAAACACATAGAAAAATGGGTGAAGGCTATCAATATACACAAGAGAAAACCTAAAAAGCAATGTTCAAATTCATTAGCAGTCAGAGAAATGCAAATTAAAACAATAATTTATCACTCTTACTTGTTAGTGTGGACCGTAAGTGTAGAAAGAATGTAGGGAATTCAGAACTCTCATGCACTGCTGGTGGGAATTCATACTGGAAATACCATCTGAAAAGCAATTGGCAGGTTAGTCAAATTTGCTATGACCTAGCAATCCTACTCCTGTGTGTGTGTGTTGTATATGTTTGTGTATGTGTGTGTGTGTCTATATCTCTTTATATATTCCCCCCAAATTCTCACAAGCTTGAAAGCAGTATAGTATGCAGAGGTATGTTTATTGTGACCATTGTTTACAGTGGCACAGTGGAGATGAAATCTGGGAGACATCAGAGTGACCCTCATTGGAGACGTACCTGGGGAAAATATGGTGAAGGCACCCACCATGGAATAGTTTTCAGCAATAAGAAATAAAGTACAAGATATACACAGAGAAATACAGATGGATTTTTAAAATTGTACTAAGTAAAACTAAGCAACAGAATTAAATGTTATATGTAATACCATTTGATTTATGAAAATACATGCTTACAATAGTACACATTTTATAATAATTTACATAAATGAAAGGATATTCATTGAATATACTAGGAAACTTGCCTATGTGTTTCCTAGTAGGAGGGAGGGGGAGTAAAATGGGAATCAGTCAGTCAAGATAAAAGGGAGTAAGCCTGGTAATGTACATGAAAAGAGAAGTATCATTAGCTCAACTCTTTTCAGCTGAGGCCCAATATCAAAAAAGAAAACTTTAACAACCTTATAGAAAAAATAGGCAAAGGATATAAAGAGTGAACATACAAAATAAACGCAAATAAGGAAAAAACATATGAGAAACAATGTTCAACTTCTTAGTACCCAAAGAAATAAAATGTAAAAGAAAAGTGTGATAACATCTTTCATCTGTCATATAGTCAAAAAAATTTAATGAAAATATTCTACGTTATTGGGGGAATATTGAAAGAGGTATTCATAAAGAGCTGGTACTTTAAATTGCTAATGCTTTCCTGAAGGGCAACCTAGCAGTATATATGAAGAACATTAAAGATAAAGATAATCAAACCCTTTAATTCTCCAATTCCTCTTCAAGGAATTTATCTTAAGTAGATCACTGGATAAGAGAATAAAGTTATAAATATGTCCACTATTTACAATAAAAGATAACATCTAAGCATCCAGCAATAGGTAAAGAGGTAAATCATTGATACATTCATAATGAAGGAATATATAATATGATGTGTTCAAAGAATTTTTACTGTACAGGAACATGCTCATGAAATAATGATATCTGAGAAACATATAAAATTATAGAATACACTTATATACAGTGCCAGAAAATACATCAAATGTTAACAGCAGTTATCTCTAAATAGTAGTACTACAGTATTACTGAGGATTTTTCTTTGATACACATTTCTGTATTTTCCTAAGGTTACTATAAAATATATATATTTCCAATATAGTTAGAAAATATGCATTGATTTAGGAGGCATGAGGGCATCTTGACTTGTGATGAACAGGTAATCTGAGGAAGGACATGCCATCTGGTCTAAGAAATGCCACCTAAGGATGACAGAGAAATTGCCAGGAGCAAGCTTATGCTTGCTGATCTTAAGGATCCAGACCTTTACAAAGAAACAGTGAAAGAAAAGGTGGGCTTGTGGTCCACCAGGATTCTGACTGCTACATTCAGATCCTTAGAGGAGCTCTGATGTGCAGAGTAAGACAGAAGCAATAGATGATCTGTGTTCCATGCACGTTCAACATCAAAATGTCACTCAATCTGAGAATTTTTGATGAATAGAGTGAGTGCCCTTTTCAAACATAAGGTGCTTTATAGCACTAGTTTCCACCCAAAAGGGATCTCTAGGTGGTTCTGATAATTTCTAGGAAGCTATATAGCAGCGTTGCACTAGTATCAGTTACAGATAAACCTGTAAATCCAAAATGTCAGAAAAGTAATTATATCATTTGAAGAGCTACTGAAGATAGGTTTATAAAGATAAAATGGCTTGAGATTAGGGTAATTCTATCTGGCTTATACAAACCCAGGTATGCTTTTGCCAAAAATATTTACAAATTTTACACTGCCTTCCAGGAATTTTGATGCAGAAAACCTAAGTCCATGCCTAATGGAGACAGACTCACAATGGAATATGGTAGGTTCACCACAACTGAGACACTTCTTGAGATGAGCCTCAGTAGCTGATGATCTCCAGTGAGCAGAAATAGGCCAGCCTAGAGACCAGCTGGAGGTGGTTTGTATAGAAAAGGAATCCGACTCCTAAATAACTCTGAGAGTCAATGAACTCAAATTTTAATTTTGGAAAGGTAATTGAGACTATCAGCTGTGGTAATGGGCAAGGGTCCTATCAATGACACTGAATATCAAGAAAGTACAACTGGGTAGTGAGCACCTCAGAGATGGAAAAGAGTGATTCCAGAAAGTAGGGGAGGGAAGAGCAAGGATGCTCGGAGGGCAGTGATGTGGAAACAAGCTAGCTACTTTGCCATTGTAAAATGTGATCATCACAAATCAGGAGACTAGAAATGAAAATAGATATCATCTTATTACAAACTGAGACCCAAACTTTTACAGAAGTCTATAGTTTTCTAAAGTCATTACATATCTTATTTCTGAAAACTAACCAAGCAGAGCAGTAGTGAACTATAATTATGACCTGGTAAAATTTTTTTGAAAACTAAATGCAACAGATTTTGGAAAACAAGTTTCTATTAATATGAGGAGATG
Organism: Pseudorca crassidens; assembly: GCF_039906515.1. Classification (NCBI taxonomy): domain Eukaryota; kingdom Metazoa; phylum Chordata; class Mammalia; order Artiodactyla; family Delphinidae; genus Pseudorca; species Pseudorca crassidens. The sequence goes on from NC_090297.1 coordinate 156,401,875, forward strand.
ATTCATAATGAAATAGCTAAAAAGAACAGAAGGAAGTTATTCAAAATTCAGCGGAAAAGACAGTGCAAACTTCAGAGCTATAAGGCCGCTTGAAATCAGGTGGAAATGAGCAAGATGGAACTCCTGGATACAATGACTGACTCTGAAAATGCACATGGAGCTAAAGACTCAGAGCCTGTGAAACAACACCACGTCCTAATGACATTTAGCTTTTTCAAGTGATACCCACATCACTCTTTCAATCACTCATTCCATAAATATTTCATATTTTCCATGTACCAGGTTCTTTGCAATATTTAATATCTTTGCTTCCTGGTGCTCTGATGTAATTTGTCACAAGTGCAAGAAAGGTTTTTTAAAAGAGTGTGAAAAGAATTTTTCTCAGCTTCTATCCCATATTGGATCCCTCCTTTCTGCCAAGGCAGATTTAATTATTTCATAGTACAATGTTTCTATTTCTGTTGTGGTTCACTTTTATTTCAGGGCAAGCTGGTCTCTTAAGTATCTTAGGTTCAAGGACAGTATTCATCCCTGTATTTGTAGCCCTTAGGAGAATGTCCTATACACTGTAAGCACTTTATAACTATTTGGTAACATTCAGCACTGCCAGTAGGTCTATCATTCTCTGGGCCTCAGTTTCCTGATTAGTGAAATGGGTAGAGTGATTAAGGACATGTAATGCGACAGTGCTTGGCACAGGCAGGTACTCTGTGGTAACGCAGGCCTTCTAGAGCATTCAGCCCCCCTCTTGGTAACAACACTTATTTTTTATTGGATGGAGGTCATCAAGAGAATGTGACTGCTGGTTGACCTGAGAGCTGGACCCTGGCAATCTAAGTCTCCTTACCCCCACCCATCCCTGGAATCTATGTTCAGTCTACTACTGTCATACTAACTGCTGTTTCAAGGACACAGCCTGGAGACAGTCATGTGCTGCTGAGACCATCTGTACTGCATACGTTACTGAACCCCGTTAAGGCCTCTCAGTAGACTAATATTCTGGCAGGCAGAAGTGGAGGCCACCCAAGACAAGCCTGCTATGTAAATCCTCTTGTTTATTAAACCTGCCTCCTACCAATCTGGAGTGGTCTGCCTCTTTGGTGTTTTCTTGCCCTCCATGTACAGGGGTCAGTTTTGAATTTCACCTGGGGAACTCCCGAGGTTGTGAACAAACACCTTTGGGAAGTCCCAACTTTACTACTCTTGGGTCATGAGATTTCAATGGTGCTGAGTCTACCTGCCCCTTCCTCCCCAACTCTGATTTTTAAGCTTGAGTTTAACCAAAGCCAGATCAATTAGAGCCAATGAACATTTGATCTGGGTTATTTGCTGAGACAATTGGGAAAAGGCTCCCTTGTTCCATGGGGGTTGCTAAGTGACTTAGATATCAAACTCTGAGCTGCCAAGACTGCCCACATGCAGAGCCTGCCCATAAACACTCTTAAGATTTCCTAAAATGCTATTAATTATAACAGACCATTTTTTTATGTTCCACTAAGAATGAAGAAATGTAAAAAGAAAATGTAAGTTGCATGCTGACTTCAGAGATGTGAAAATGAGAGGAAAAATGTGCACTTTAGAATTGATGAAATATAGTAAAAGCAGCACAGAGGAAAAAGAGATGAAGAATTATATAAAATCTTAATGATATCATTATATTCCTTAGATCCGCCCATATCTAAATCCTTAAGCTACTCCTGAACTACTGAGGTACAAGAAGGTGCTTATTTTGGTAAGGCTGCTGTAACAAAGTACCATAAATCAAGTGGCTTAAACAATAAAATAATTATTGTTTCACAGTTCTGGAGGATAGAAATCCAAAATCAAGGTGTCAGCACATTGGCTCCTTCTGAGGACTAGGAGAGAAGAATCTGTTCCAGATCTCTCTGCTTGCCTTGTAGATGGCCATTTCCTCCCTGTGTCTCTTCACATTGTTTTCCCTCTGTTCATGTGTCCAAATTCCCCTTTTCATAAGGACAACAGTCACATTAGATTAGGTCATACCCTAATGATCTCATTTTAAAGTAATTACGTCTATAATAATCTTATCTCCAAATAAGGTCACATTCTGAAGTACTGGGAGTTAGAGCTTCAACATATCATTTTTTGGGGGGGTTGGGGGGAGACCAAATTCAACCCATAACAGAAGGGATAACTTCATTATAAGAGCTAATGTGAGTTGAGTTTCTGTCATTTACAACCAAAAGACGTCTGCTCAGTAAATTTCAATTTCCTTCCCTTAGGTAACCAAATATTCTAAGTCCCAGTAAGGTTCCAGAAATGGGTAATAATATGCATAGGCACAATTTTTATTTAACCGATTCAGTTATTTCTGAATAATTATTTATTCACTTATTATTTTTTGTTGTTGTTGTTGTGCCACGTGGCACATGGGATCTTAGTTCCCTGACCAGGGATTGAACCTGTGCCCCCTGCAGTGGAAGCGCAGAGTCTTAACCTCTGCACCACCAGGGAAGTCCCACACCAGGTAACTGAAGACCTAATGAGGGAAACTCCCTGGCTGTCCAGTGGTTAGGACTCCATGCTTCCACTGCAGGGAGCAAGGATTCAATCCCTGGTCAGGGAACTAAGATCCCAAAAGCTGCACGGTGCAGCCAAAAAAAAAAAAAAAGACCAAATGAGAAACGTGTGAAACCTCTTGGCAAACTATAGATCACTCCATACAATTAAGTATTGTGGGCTTTTTTTCACTTAACCAATATTAAGACATTGTATTTGCTTTACATTACCTCATTTAATCTTCACAATTCTACGAAGCAGTTTGGTTAGATGTATTATTTGTCCCAGTTTTCAGTGTTGAAAATTGAAAAATAAAGAAACTAGGAATTTTTCCAACGTCAGCTAACAAACAGCTAATACTGTGTAGTCTAGATTTTAATCCAAGTAATATATGTCCAGAGTTTAAACTCTTTACCAAGTAAGGTAGTATATAAGGAATAACAGAAGATATCTACACACATATAGATACATACATACATATATACATATACACACACACACACACACACACACACACACACATAAAAGGACAATGGAAAAATTGGCCACAGATGTCTGGTAAAAACGTTTTTTAGATTTTAAATGCTGAAATTAAAGCATTTATTTCTCTTTTGGTTCTGAAAATAGAACAGCTGGCTAAGTGCTCAATAAGTAGACAAAAATTCATTACTCTTTCATTCTGAGAGCAGCTGCTTCATGTAAAATTTGACTCTCACCACACAAGGACCACTCTTTGCCTTATAATCAGTGTGACTCCTTTGTTCAAGCTGAGCCTTTCCATCTTGAATGTCACCGCATTAAGCAATACGTTACTGTTTTTCTCATTTCATTGATGTATTGATGTCTGTTTCACTGCTCCAGTTTACATTTTACTGAATTTTTCAATAGAAGGATCCCTTCTAGCTATCTGGTGAATAAATATCCTCCATCAGCTTACCTTGGAATTCTTTTGATATCCTGTTACAAGTCACACCTTCCCACTAAAGTCAAAAAAGCAATAACCATTTCATGCCTATAGTATGACTGATCCCAAGCTCACCAGGAAAGTGGACGGCTTTCTCTTGACGTTTTTGCTTTTTGTATTTTTTTTCCCCAAACCAAAAAGTTGAAGTGTTGAGACAAGTGAATAATCCTGGGCCATGAAAAAGTTATGGTAACACTGAGAATCATTAAGAGATTTGATTGCTGCTCCAATAGCAGGAAGAGGAGCTTCCTCAGTCTGAGCCACTGGGTCCCAAGATGTATGATTTATTAAAGATCTCATATAAGAAGGAAGAGTTAGCCTGGCTGGGTCCCACACATTTACTTAGCACTCACCTGGGAATGTATAATAGCTCTGAGGGCCAAGGTCAGAAAAAAAGATCTGTGGATCCAGAAATTTCCAGTTGGAATTGTGTCTACAGTCTTCCTGATTCCACAGCCCCATTATAGCCTGCTCCCAGCTGAAACTGTTTACTGCACCTCCTCGCTTTCATTTCCACTGTTCACTGGGTAATGCCAGTTCATGTAGCTATGTGTCATTGTGAAGAATATACACTTTTGGAGTAAGGCAGACCTAGATTTGAATCACATTTGATTCACATCATATAGTATTTATGATAAGCTTATTTACTTCTCTGTGCTTCAGTTTTCTCTTTTGTAAATGGGACAATAATAGTTACCTTTCAGAGCTATTCTGAGGATTAAATAAGGTACAACATGCAAAACACAGAACTTTTAAAAAATTATTTAATTTATTTATTTATGGCTGCATTGGGTCTTTGTTGCTGCGCACAGGCTTTCTCTAGTTGTGGTGAGCAGGGGCTACTCATTGTTGCGGTGCAAGGGCTTCTCATTGCAGTGGCTTCTCATGTTGCGGAGCATGGGCTCTAGACATGTGGGCTTCAGTAGTTGTGGCTCACGGGTTCAGTAGTTTTGGTGCACGGGCTTAGTTACTCCGCAGCATATGGAATCTTCCTGGACCAGGGCTCGAACCTATGTCCCCTGCATTGGGAGGCAGATTCTTAACCACTGTGCCACCAGGGAATTCCCAAAACACAGTACATTCTAAATAAAAGTTCCTTTCCTTTCTTCTTTGCAAATTATCTCAAAAATGAAACTAAAATAATTCTGAAGGGGATCAGTAAATTGATAACTTTGAAAACGTTAAACTGATATCTCTCTATTTCTCTATGGATAAGTACATATAGTAGCCATTGAAAGGTAATGATTAAAAGCACATAGTCTATAGCTAAACTACCTTGAGTTCAGATCACTTTGTAGTTCACTTGTCTTATCTGTAAAATGGGGATAATAAATTTACCAACCTCATAGTATTGTTATGAGTGTTAAACAAGTCAAGCAGGTAAAATATACAACAAACCTGAAACATACTAAGTGTTTGCTAATTGTTATAATTCAGGACTCTTATAGTAAAACTTATAATTTATACAGATTAAGATAGAGATTTCCTGTTTATTTTAATATTTCAATCCCTTAAAAGAGAGCTCTGCCAAATACCTATGCCAGTTTCTCTAAAATATGTATTTTGGGACCAACTATATTATTTTTTAGAGGTGTCATTTTGTGTAAATGCACTACATAGGTTTTTGCAAAGAAAAAAAAAGGCTGTTTAAAAATCGTTTTTCCTTCACAGTAGGCAATAAAAACCTACATCTATTCCTTTTGCATCTGATGTCCTAGATTATTCAAATAATACTCATGTTGACAACCTTTTCATTCTTTGACAGTCAAGTAAATTTTGCAAATATCTTTATTACCAAAAGTTCTAAAAATATCAGTGTCTACTTTCAGACACAGGCTAGTAGATAATTTCTTTTTAAAAAATATTTATTTATTTATTTGGTTGTGCCAGGCGGGCTCACTAGTTGTGGCTTGTGGGCTCCTTAGTTGCAGCACATGGGCTCCTTAGTTGTGGCATGTGAACTCTTAGTTGTGGCATGCATGTTGGATCTAGTTCCCTAACCAGCGATCAAACCTGGGAGTTTGCAGTGGGAGTGGGGAGTCCTAACCACTGTGCCACCAGGGAAGTCCCTAGTAGGTAATTTCAATATTCATTCATTCAACCAGAATTTACTGAGAATCTACTCTGTGCCAGGAAGTGTTATAGAATACAGATGCTACCGAACTCAGGTTTGGCTGCTTGCTGCTCGAAAATCAATGTCCAAGAGGCAAGTGTTAGTAGAACGGAAAGTTGCTTTTAATCAGAAAAGCTGGCAATATGGGGAGGAGGCAGACCCCCAAAACCAACTCTGAAGATTCTGCTTGGCCATGAAAGTTTTTAAAGGGAAAAGGGAAAGTAATCTCAGTTAATAGACAGACATAGGGAGTCATACTTGTAGCCACCTCCTACTGTGTGGAAGCTTGTTGACTCGTGATCTTTCTATAAATGCTACCTCATTCACACAGTTTGTTCGCAAGATTACTGAAGGGGAAGGTAGGGGAGTGATCTGGTCATCTGTTAGTTATTTATTCTCCATTTTTACTTCTTTGATCTATGGAAAAAACCAACAGGTTAAGCAACATACTGTGTGATCAAAAGATCTGAAAGGTGTGCTTAGGCTGGACATGAGTAGAGCATGGGGGTGCCTGGCTTAAGATTAGTTACAATATAGCTTTGCTAAAGTGGCAAGAAAAAAGAGGTCTCCTGCTGAGGGCGATTTCCTGCAAAGAGCTGCTTACACAGACAAAACTCTCTGCCCTTGTAGAGCTCTCATTATAGTGGGAAGGGGGAGGGTCAGGGAACAAATAGATTACTAAAATACATAATATTCCAAATTATGGAAGGTAACATGGAGAAAAAAATAGAGAAAGGAAAATTGGGTGACCCAGGGTAGGCAGAGGAATTACAATTTAATGGTTAGCGAATGCCTCACTGAGAGGGAACCTTTTCAGCAAAGGCCTGAGAGAAGTAGAGCAGGTCATGTGGATATCTAGTGGAAGAACATTCTAGGAGGAAGGAACAGCACGTGCAAAGGCCTACAGGTAGGTGTGTATCTGGAATGTTAAAGGAATGACAAGGAAACTAGTGTGGCTAAGTAGAATAAGCAGCAGCAAGAACAGCAGGAATTGAAGACACAAGAATGTCCATAGAAGCATTACTAATAATATCCCAAACCTGGAGACAACTCAGATATCTATTAGTAGTAGAATGGATAAATTACATTTATATAATGGAATTGCACATAGAAACAGAAAAGAAAAAAGACTATAGGTTCTTTCAGTAATATGGATGAATCTCAAACACAGTATTAGGCAAAAAAAGGCCAAAGCTAAAGAAGAAAAACTGCATGATTTCACTTACATAAACTTTACAAAAAAGGCAAAATTAGTTCATACAGTTAGAAGAAGGATTACAGTTGCCTTTGAGGAGAACAGAGATATTTGTTATTGGAAAGGGGATACAAAGGGTCTTTTGGGAGGGTTGAGTGGAGGTAATATGTATGTTCATTTTGTGGTAATTTGCTTAGCATTTGCGAACCTTTCTGTACCTATGTTATACAAAAAATTAAAAAAAGAAAAATATACAGTAATGAATGGAAGAATATGATATAGCAAGTACACACAATTCTTTCAAGAAATTTTACAATGGGAGCTGAGAAATGGGACAATAGCCAAAGGGTAATTTTGAAGAAGAGAGAAATGACTGTTTTGGAAACTCCCATATTTGCCATAAATAACAAACACCTGTCCTATTATTTACTTAGTAGGTTTTCTTTACATTGACTCATATTTAATGTAAATTTATTTAAAAAGCAAATCTCATATTAACATTATAAGAATCACTTGACACAATAAAAGTAACTGTAAAACTACAATGAAAAAGCCATTCAGTTAAAATAATCTAAAAATGTAAAAACAATTAAGTGTAAATAAATTAATCTAATTGAGCTAAAAAATAAGTTCCTCAGTCAGAAAACTAGAGCTGTTAATAATCACTCAGACAAAAAAAGCATTCTGTTCTATGTCTATATAACCATCACCACCTCTGCTCACTTTTCCATAACTATCTCTTATACTTTAAGAACCCCATTTCAAACATTCATATTGAGTTCAACAAAGAAAAAAATGAAAACACAGTCCTCACAACTCTAGGAGAAAAGGATGCTGACCTGCCCAGCACTTGAGGTCATCCCCAGTTCTGTGTCTCCCTGGCCTGGAGGGAAGTTGGGCTCTGAAAAAAAGCCTTCCCTTGCTGACTGAAAAGAACCTCCATTCCCACATCTCTTCTTGTAAAGTGCTGACATGTGCATAAGTATGGGAGTTGGGGAGATGCTGCTCAGCTGTGGCTGTAGCAACCTTGCCTGAAACAAGGTAAAGTTAGGAGGGCATCCCAGAGAGGCTGCAAGTGATCACATCACTGAGTTCTAGGGCCCTAAATCACCTCCCTATTCCACATCTTAGAATACACTGCTTCATAACAATGGAGGCAATATTTTCCAAATTAAATATCAGCGTACATGATCTTTCAGCAAGACAGAATATTTAAAAAACTAGAGCTGCCCAGCCAGGCACCCTGCATCCTGGCCAGGGGCCGCCCCACCCACCAGTGCACACAGCAGCAGCTATGGCCCTGCCACAAGAGGAGGGTTCACACAGCTTACACAGAGGACAACCCTTGAGCACCTGGCTCTGGTAGCCAAGTGAGATTGCACTTCTGAGCCCCACAGGACATCTCCTAAATAAATCCACTACTTGAAGACTGGAAGAGATGGATAGTTGACCTAATGCATAGAAACAAACACAGCAAATTAGACAAAATGAGACAGAGGAATATGTTCCAATAGAAAGAACAAGACAAAATCTCAGAAAAAGAGCTAAAAGAAGTGGAGATAAACAATCTACTTAATAAAGAGTTAAAAGTAATGGTCATAAAGATGCTTACTGAACTCAGGAGAAGAATGAATGAACACAATGAGAACTTCAACAAAGAGACAGAAAATATAAGAAAGAACCAAACAGAAATTATAAATGAACTGAAAAATACACTAGAGGGGTTCAACAGCAGACTGGATGAAGTAGAAGAATGAATCAGAGAACTGAAAGACAAAGCAATGGAACTCACCCAGACAGAACAGCAAAATGTAAAACGAACTTTTTAAAAATGAGGACATTTTAAGGAACCTTTGGGATAACATCAAGCAGAACAACATATTATAGGGTTCTAGAAGAAGAGAAAGAGAAAGGGCCAGAAAAATTAATTAATTGAAGAAATAGTAACTGAAAACTTCCCTAATTTGGGGAAGAAAACAGACATCCAGGTACAGGAAATATAAACCCAAAAAGATAACACCAAGACACATTATAATTAAAATGGTAAAAGTTAAAGACAAAGAGAGAATCCTAAAAGCAGTAAGAGAAAAACAACTTGTTGCATAAAAGGGAAACCCCATAGGGCTATCAGCAGATTTTCAGTAGAAACTTTACAGGCTGGAAGGGAGAAGCATGACAAAGTCAAACTGCTGAAGGGGAAAAAACTTCCAACCAAGAATTCCCTACCCAGCAAGTTATCACTCAGAATTGAAAGAGAGATCAGGAGTTTCCCAGATAAGTGAAAGCTAAAGGAGTTCATCCTCACTAAACTGGCCCTACAAGAAATGATAAAGGAACTTCCTTAAGCTGAAAAGAAACGGCGCTAAATAATAATAAGAAAACATGCAGAAGTAAAAATCTCACTGGAAAAGGCAAATATTAATAAAAATAGTGGATCAATCACTTGTAAAGCAAGTATGAATGTTAAAAGACAAGAGTAGGAAAATTAACTAAATTACAATAAATAGTTCAGGAATGCATAAAATAAAAAGATGTAAAATGTGTCACTGAAAACACAAAACATGCAGGGGAGGGTGGCAAAAGATAAAGCTTTGGAATATCTTCAAATTTAAGTTGCTACCAACTTAAAACAGGCTACTACTTACATAAGATGTTATAGGTGAAACTCACAGTAACCAAAAAGACTTACAGTAATTATACAAAAGAAAATGAGAAAGAAACTAAACATATCTAAACATAATACCAAAGAAAACCATCAAAAAACAAGAAAAGACAGAAAGAGTAGAAAGGAACAGGGAGAAACTACAAAAACAACGAGAAAACAATGAAATGGCAATAAGTACATACCTATCAATGATTACCACATTAACAAAATTAAGGATAAAAACCATATGATCATTTCAATAGATGCAAAAAAATTTGATAAAACTCAACATCCACTTACGATAAAAACTCTCAACAAAGGGGGTATAGAGGGAATGTACCTCAACATAATAAAGGCCATAAGTGACAAACCCACAGCTAACATCACACTCAGCTGTAACAAGCTGAAAGCTTTTCCTCTAAGATGAGGAACAAGACAAGGATGACCACTCTTGCCACTTTTATTCAACATAGTATTAGAAGTCCTCATCACAATTAGACAAGAAAAAGAAAAGGCATCCAAATCATAAATGAAGAAGCAAAACTGTCCTTTTTGCAGATGACATGATACTACATATAGAAAATCCTAAATACTCCACCAAAAAACTGTTAGAATAAATAAATTCAGTTAAGTTTCAGTTTATAAAATCAACATACAGATCTGTAACATTTCTATACACTGATAACAAACTATCAAAAAGAGAAACAAAAAATAATAATTACAATTACATCAAAAACAATAAAATACCTAGGAATAAATTTAACCAGGGAAGTGAAAGACCTACACACTGGAAACCATAAGGCACTAATGAAAGAAATTAAAGAAAACACAAAAAAATGGAAAGATATTCCATGTTCATGGAAGAAAAAATGTTGTTAAAATGTCCCTGTCCCAAAGCAGCATAGACTCAATGCAAACTACCAAAATTCCAATGGCGTATTTCACAGAACTAGAGCAAATAATTCTAAAATTTGTATGGAACCACAATAGATCCCCATCAGGCAAAATAATCTTGAGATAGAAGAACAAAGATAGAGGTATCACATGTCCTGATTTCAAACTATACTACAAAGCTATAGATATCAAAACAGATTGGTACTGGCACAAAAACAAACACAGAGCTCGATGGAACAAAACTGAGAGCTCAGGGCTTCCCTGGTGGCGCAGTGGTTGAGAGTCCGCCTGCCGATGCAGGGGACATGGGTTCATGCCCCAGTCCAGGAAGATCCTACATGCCGCAGAGCGGCTGGACCCGTGAGCCATGGCCACTGAGCCTGCGCGTCTGGAGCCTGTGCTCCACTACGGGAGAGGCCACAACAGTGAGAGGCCCGCGTACCGCAAACAAAAAAAACAAAAAAAACTGAGAGCTCAGAAATAAACCCATACATATATGGACAATTAATTTACAACAAAGGTACAAAGAACATACAAAGGAGAAAGGATAGTCTCTTCAATAAATGGTGCTGGGAAAACTGGACAGCCACGTGCAAAGAATGAAACTAGACCACTACCTTATACCATATACATAAATTAACTCAAAATAGATTAAAGATTAGAATGTAAGACCTGAAACCATAAAATTTCCAGAAGAAAACATAGGCAGTAACCTCATTGACATCTATCTTCGTGGGTTTTTTTTAGATCTGACTTCAAAGGCAAGTGACACAAAAGCAAAAATAGACAAATGGTTCTACATCAAACTAAAAAGCTTCTGCACAATGAAAGAAACCAGCATCAAAACGAAAAGGTAACCTACAGTATGGGAAGAAATCTGCAAATCATGTAGCTGTTAAGGGGTTAACATCCAAAATATATAAAAAACTCATGCAGGGCTTCCCTGGTGGCACAGTGGTTGAGAGTCTGCCTGCCGATGCAGGAGACACGGGTTCATGCCCCGGTCCGGGAAGATCCCACATGCCGCGGAGCGGCTGGGCCCGTGAGCCATGGCCGCTGAGTCTGCGCGTCCGGAGCCTGTGCTCCACAACGGGAGAGGCCACAACAGTGAGAGGCCCGCGTACCGCAAAACAAAACAAAACTCATGCAACTCAACATCAAAAAAACCAAAAAACAAACCCAAACAACCCAATACAAAAATGGGCAGAGGATCTGAATAGACATTTTCCCAAAGAAGACATAAAATGGCCAACAAGCATATGAAAAGATGTCCAACCACACTAATTATTATGGAAATGCAAATCAAAACCACAATGATATATCACCTCACATCCGTTAGAATGGCTATTAGCAAAGAGATAAGAAATAAATGTTGGAGAGGATATGGAGAAAAAGGAACCCTTGTACACTATTGGTGCGGCTACTATGGAAAACAGTATGGAGATTCCTCAAAAACTTAAAGTTGGAACTACCATATGACCCAGCAATTCCACTTCTGGGTATTTATTCAAAGAACCTGAAAACATTACTTTGAAAATTATATACACCCCTATGTTCATTACTGCATTATTTACAAGAGTCAGGATATGAAAACAACATAAGTGTCTAATGATGGGTGAATGGATAAAGATGTGGTACGTATACAGCTGTCCAGGTACATTTGAATTTCAGATAAACATGGAATTTTCTTTTAGTATGTCTCAAAAATTGCACTAGACATACTTATACTAAAAATGTATCTGTTGTTTATCTGAAATTCATCTGTAACTGGGCCTGTATTATTATTTGGTAAATCTGGGGGACAAAGTCAAATAAAATAGTATGAGAAGGGTCAGGGCAGAGGTCATCACAGGATGTTTGGGCACATGTCAGGGAAGAGTTCATAGAGCTGGTAAGACTGAATCTTAAGCTGATAATTTGTGGTGTGTACCACTCATTTCAGAATTTAATAATACATCATCATGAGTTATGATTTAATTTTTTGATGAATATATGTTTTGTCTACAGAATTTGATCCTACGTTGCTTGAAGACAGCAACCAGTTCTTTGCGTTCCCCATACCACCTAGTACTGACAGGCACACCAAAGGCGTGTAGTAAGTAACTGCATGAATGGATTCAAATGGTTTTATCTTTGCAAAGAGTAAAAATATTCTGTTTATGAAATCATTGTTAACTGGTATTTTCTTTTTTGTTTTTAAACACTGCAGCCAAGAATCCAGTCTGGTACCTTTGGAGTCAAATCAGTAATAAAGATAAGGGTTGTCTGTAGGGCAGCAACCTAGGTTAGTTTCATGATGCTGTGGGCACATTTTTGATATCTGGGCTCCTTCCTAAGACCCTCATGTGTGGCATACTCTTGCTTGGATCAGACATATTGAAGCAGTACTTACAGTAGGCAGTCAGTCCAAACTGACTACTGACAAACACATCCCACTCACACTTAAGTTCCTCTTCAACCTACAGTTTGGAACTGTCCCCCACCTTCCACTACAGTGAGCTCCAAGCTTGTCCAGAGTGAGGTCTACCGCTATTCAGCTGTTAGAATCAAAAGGGAAGATAATTTTTCTGACCTCCTCTCCTAGCCTCAGCTCTTCAGACCAGAACTAGGGAGGCAGCCTTGCTCCCACTAAGCACACTTCCCCAAGTGGCACCTTTCCAACAATTTATAAGGTAATATGTTGACATGATAGATGTTAGATTGATCATGAAAAGACATTAAAAAGAAACCTGAGAGAAACATACAGAGTAGGCAGTCAAAAAGGGAGGTTTTTTTTTTGTTTTTTGGGGGGTTTTTTTGCGGTACGCGGGCCTCTCACTGCCGTGGCCTCTCCTGCCGCGGAGCACAGCCTCCGGACGCACAGGCCCAGCGGCCATGGCGCACGGGCCCAGCCGCTCCTCGGCATGCGGGATCCTCCCAGACCGGGGCACGAACCCGTGTCCCCTGCATCGGTAGACAGACTCCCAACCACTGCGCCACCAGGGAAGCCCCCAAGGGAGCATTTTTTAAAATGTGCTCACTTCTTCCCCTTTAACTCCTTAAATTGAGTCTGAATTATCATTCGTGCCCATCTCTGGGCCCAGAGTATACTCTGTGGTCTGACCTAAGGTTCTTCCCAATTTCTTTTTACCACAATATTTCTAAGAAGACAGTAACCAGGTCTAGAGCATTATGAGGACTTGAAGCTTCCGCCACAAAAGTCAAAAACGTCTTTAAAGTCTGTGCACCATAGGCCCATTTTCATGACTGGTTATAGTTTCCCCAGGCCAAAGGTAAACAAAGCTGGACACTAGGTAAAGTAGTCAGGACAGATTTTAGTCAATAATATATTGCAGGGCTTCCCTGGTGGTGCAGTGGTTGAGAGTCCGCCTGCCGATGCAGGGGACACAGGTTCGTGCCCCGGTCCGGGAAGATCCCATATGCCGCGGAGCGGCTAGGCCCGTGAGCCATGGCCGCTGAGCCTGCGCGTCCGGAGCCTGTGCTCCGCAACGGGAGAAGCCACAGCAGTAAGAGGCCAGCGTACGGCAAAAAAAAAAAATTTTAAAAAAATAACATATTGCAACAGGGAAAAGTGTCAAGCATGAAATGAACTCACCCTGTATTTGTACATAAGCTACTGGGCAGTTACAAGAGGAAATGGGGGTGTAAGTGAGTGGTGGCTCAGTAGAGGCAGGGAGTGAAAAACAAAAAAGAATCGGGAAGGAGAACTGGAGACTCACCTGGGATTGCTAACCAGAATTTATGGCAGTTAGGCTCCTCCCCTCCTAGAAAAACGGGGTAGAGATCCTACCTTCGGATGTTGACCAGCACAAATGCTAAATTCTTTTGGCAGCCTTGAGCTTTCTCAGGCAGGCACTTCAAATGTAGCTGGGGTCACTCGAGGGATGTAGATTTGATGTTAAAAGACCATGTTAGTGTTTGTTCAAGTCTTTACATGCCAAGGTTGAGGCTTTGAGAAGAGGGCAGAGAAGCCTGGCCAGCCTGGTTAAGGAAAGACTCTCTGTCACTTATCAGTTAAATTATTTAGTAAGCGCTCCCTCCCCTTCCCAAAGTCTACAGGAAGGGTCCAGGGAATAAATATCTCAAACTGCACTTTCTGTGTCCCTGGAGCCCACGTGCAGCTGCCTGTCAAGAGCCAGGGTTAGCAGCACAACACAAGGACTAGGGACAATTCCAGCAGGGACCCTTAAGTTTAGAAACCTCAACACAAACACGCTGCGGACCTCTCAGAGCTTCAGTGCTCACACCTGAGGCCGCAGTCGGGAGAGATCCTCGACTCCCAGCAGCCCGCGAGAGGAACTCAATGCGCATCCCGGGCGCCGTGCCCTGTTGGCCAGCAGAGCCAGCTCCGCTCACCCCTCCAGAAGGCTGCCCCGGGAACCAAGCGCTTACAGCTGCAGCGTTCCGAATCCACTCGGCGATGTCCGGGCACAGACCGGAAGCGGGAAGCCGTGGGAGGCGGAGCCGGCATCGAAATGGAGCGTGACGTCACTTCCTCTGGGCGGGGTCGCGGGCCATCCCGCGCAAATTGAAAGGTCCGGATGCCGGTGCACAGCTGCGTCCCTGCGCCTCTGCCCCTTGAGTTCCCCGCAGCCGCCTAGCGTGCTCCGGCCCAGGCGAGTGGGGGCCGTGCGGATAGGCTTCTGAGCCCTCACAGGGCTGCCCTCCGACGGACGGCGCGGGACCTAGCCGGGAAGCGAGCGGAGCGGGCTGTTCAGAGCACGCGGTGGGTCCCCGCTGGTTCCTGCCCCTGCCCTCGGGATCCGGGGTCTGCGGGGCTGAAGGGGAGGGTCTCACGCGTTCCCGGACCCTGCAGTGGCCCCGAGGGCGGCGCGGGGCTGGGGGGCACCCCTGAAATGAATTTGTAGTGCGGCGGTGTATGGGCCGGGGGAGCGCGCTCGGCCTGGCCAGGGCTGCGGTTCGGCGAACCGAGGGAGGGTCCTCTCGTTCTCCTGCGCAAGCTATCAGGTCAGTTTTACAAGCAACTTCCCAGCTTCCAAATGTTTGACAAGTACATTGTTTTCTTAACGTTGTGCAGGCCAAAGGAACGTGTTTCCTGGAAAGGGCTTGTGGGCCTCCCTGCCAATCCCTGTGAAACGGGATGGAGCGGTGACATTGTGCTGTCACTACTACTTGGTGCTGCGGGCGGTCTCCTGAGGATGCTTTGTGCCTAAGGCCCCCCATCGTTCTCATTGTGCTGAAGAGGAAACATTTATTCGAGAATATTTACCTAACTTAGAAAAAAATGTAAGTTTCACGAAATGTATATACTATGTCAGTTTTCCTCAGAGAAAACTCTTTTCAGGAACGTCTGAGAGGTAGGAGACTAATTGTTTTTCCTAAACTGTGGCTAGAGGACCTCCTGTGTCCAAATTACCTGCCATATTTAAAATTTAGAATTCCCGCCTCACTCCAGGACTAGTGAATCATAGTCCCTAGGAGTGGAGTTGAGAATGTGCCAAGAATTGAAAATTGAGAACTGCTGAACTAGAGTATCACAGCTTTGATACAGGGTTTCAACAGGGTAAGTCTGACTTCTGATCCTGTACTTTCTTCCTTTCCTCCCAAACGTAATGCCTTATGGGAGAGATTTAGTTTACGAAATGCTGAGCAGCTACTCAGTGTCTACTGCTTTTACTTTTTTATCAGGGGAGTTGGGGGAAGGGGCAATAGTTGCTTGGGAAAGGACTGGCAGCTATAGGTTTCCATATAGAAAGGGCTTGGGGGCTGCAACCTAGACGAAGAGGGTGGGAAGCTAAAACATTTTTCTTGAAACTATTTGCACAGCAGGCATGGTTTCACATTATTTGGGGATAGCTTTCAGAGAGTCCAGTGGAGTTGCCTCTGGATGCCACCCACCACTGCTTATAAACAACATTCATTGCTTGGAATAAAGCGTTCTGATGGCAGTAAATTTCATTCCTAGAAAAGTACAGCTTTAGTTCTATAATTGTGTTTGATTATTTTATTTTTCAGTTAAAATGTTCTACAAACTGTTTTGCATGTTATTTCTTATAATGCCTGTGTAGAGGCAATGTGGTATCATAGCATACATAGTTTTATAGATTTTAACAATGCCTTTTTGGAGAGAAGACAGTCTCATACTTTTTTAGTACTTTCTGCTTGCTTTATACTGTGTTAAGGGCTTGGAGCAAACGTTATGATTCCAAGTGGGAAGGCACTTTAGAAAGAATAAACATTAAGGAACTATGAAGTGGCATTAGAGATAGTATTAGTGACTGGGGTAAATATTTTAGACTATGGAAATTGTTTGACAGGGAGGAGCCCACTTAAAATATTAAAGAGCATGATTCTCAAATATCTGAACAATAATCGTTGCTATATCAGTTTCCAAGCTCTTTTTCTTTATTTTTCCAACACTTTTGGGTAAATATATTTTGCTTTAAATTTTGCCTTTCTCTTTTCATATCATGTAGTTAACTTGGCACTATGGGGATACAAGGATTACTGCAATTTATCAAAGAAGCTTCTGAACCTATCCACATGAGGAAGTATAAAGGGCAGGTAGTAGCTGTGGATACATACTGCTGGCTTCACAAAGGAGCTGTTGCTTGTGCTGAAAAACTAGCCAAAGGTGAACCTACCGATAAGTAAGTTTGGACCTTATATTAATTCATTGCCAATTAAGAATGAGACTTATAATGCCTTTTTTTCAGAAAGGGATCATTTTTATTCAATGACAGGTTTATCAAGACGTGAGAGTATGTGCTTTAGAATATTGCCAAATCAGGGAACATTTCCTTCTATGTTATAGTCCTAGTTTTCATTCTTTCTACTAAGCCAGAGTATTAGGACACTAATGGACAAAGACTGTCTTCTTTATTCTTTATGTAAGATAAACTTTTTAACAATATTCTAAAAATCCATGGTGATTTCAGACTCCTACTTTCTTGGGTACAGACAACACATTGCTAAGCCCTATTAGCAAAACAAGGCAGTTGCTTCTAAGGGACAAGGTGTTCTGACTCCCTTTTACTTCACTTGGGGCCAAAACTGGTGACCCTGTTGACATCCAGTCATAACTCTGTGACCTCATTTGAGGCAGGACGAATGTCCTCTTTCTTTTTTAAATAGAAACACTAGAAAAACAAGCAAGCATAGTTTTTGGACAGAGATTTCCCACAGGAATTTGGATACTATTATGTGTTTTCTTTTTTGCAATATATTATTTATCTCCTAGAGGAAAGGCTCACAGATCTTAGTCTGATTTACTTAAGCACAATGGACAGTAATAACCCTTTTTGTTTACAGAAGATGGAGGGAGGGGGTGGGGATGGAGAGTAACAGAGAAGTCATTATTGAAAGGTGAATGTATGTTTTGGGCTTTCAGGCCTATGGAGTTAATTTGACCAAAAGTGACCTGTTACAGTTTGTGTGGATCTGAAGGAGTCTGGGCACTTCTGCCACTCCAACTGTTACAATCATTTTTTTTTTTGCATTACGCGGGCCTCTCACTGTTGTGGCCTCTCCCGTTGCGGAGCACAGGCTCCGGACGCGCAGGCTCAGCGGCTATGGCTTACGGGGCCCAGCCGCTCCGCGGCATGTGGGATCCTCCCAGACCGGGGCACGAACGCATGTCCCCTGCATCGGCAGGCAGACTCTCAACCACTGCGCCACCAGGGAAGCCCATGTTATAATCATTATTTGAAAGTGATTTCTTTTCCACCACTAAATTTGAGCAGTTGCGATTACAGTTGAAGACTGCAAGTTTTTCAGTGCTACCTTCAGTGTTTCTTTGAATTGTCTTCACTGGGGAGAAACTTTATCTCTAGTTCTTTGGTAATTTTTAAGGATTCTGAGATTTTTGACTAACTGGAAGAGTTGTCCAGAGTACAGGGAGTATCCTTTGTTGTCAGAGATGAACTCCACAGGACTGACCATGTTGTAGGTGTTTAGTAAATGTTTACTGAACTAGAAAGTTTCAGGACTTTCAGCAAAGTATTGTGTAATTTTTTTTCCCACTGCAACTAGTAAGTCACATTTGATAGTTTACTTTCCTTTTCTTTTTCACCTTTGGATGGGGATATTAACCAGAAAAGGTGAGAAAATTTGGATAAGCCTATGATAAACCTTTATGACCGTAATAAAGAATGATGTCGCTCTATATGTGCTGACCTGGAAAGATGTCTAAAATATATAAAGTGAGGGCACCAGGTGTCTGATGTTTATATTCTCTCTAGTAATTTTTTTTTGCCACACTGCACGGCATGCAGGATCTTAGTTCCCTGACCAGGGATTGAACCCATGCTCCCTGCAGTGGAAGCACAGAATCCCAACCAGTGGACCGCCAGGGGAGTTCCTCTGTCTAGTTTTTAATAAAAAAGTAAATTTCCTTTAAAATTTATTACAATTTTATGTTTGCTTTCTTCTATTTTTACTTGATACTTAATCAGTAGGTCACAATCATTGTTCTGTAGACAATGAAGGTCTATTGTCACTGGTTTACAATAAAAGGAAAAAAAGAACAATGTAGTGAATTTTCCATTGAGATGAATATATTTGATTTAGAAGATTATCTTTTAAGATTGTGTCTTTTCATATTTTTGAGTTAAAATTGATGGCAGTTGTACGTGTAGCTATTGTTTTTAAATTTTATTGACGTCTAGTTGATTTACAATGTTGTGTTTAATTTCTACTGTACAGCAAAGTAATTCAGTTATACATATATATAAATTCTTTTTCCTTATGGTTTATCCCAGTATATTGAGTATAGTTCCCTGTGCTATACAGTAGGACCTTGTTGTTTATCCATCCTATATATAATAGTTTGCATCTGCTAATCCCAAACTCTCAATCCTTGCCTCCCCAGCCCCGCCTCCCCTTTGGCAATAACAAGTCTGTGCTCTATATTTGTGAGTCTGTTTTTGTTTCATAGATGTGTTCGTTCGTGTTGTATTTTAGATTCCACGTGTAAGTGATATCATATGGTATTTGTCTTTCTCTTTTTGACTTACTTCACTTAGTATGATAATCTCTAGGTCCATCCATGTTGCTGCAAATGGCATCGTTTCATTGCTTTTATATGTATACCACATCTTCTTTATCATTCATTTTTCAATGGACATTTAGGTTGTTTCCATGTCTTGGCTGTTGTAAATAGTGCTGCTGTGAAAATAGGCGTGCATGTATCTTTTCAAATTACAGTTTTGTCTGGGTATATGCCCAGGAGTGGGATTGTTGGATCATATGGCAACTCTATTTTTAGCTTTTTAAGGAACCTCCCTCCATACTGTTTTCTATAGTGGCTGCACCAATTTATATTCCCACCAACAGTGTAAGAGGATTCCCTTTTCTCCACACTTTCCCCAGCATTTATTACTTGTAGACTTTTTAATGATGGCCATTCTGTGGTGTGAGGTGGTACCTCACTGTCTCACTGTTGTTTTGATTTGCATTTCGCTAATAATTAGTGATGATGAGCATCTTTTCATGTGCCTATTAGGCATCTGTATGTCTTCTTTGGAGAAATGTCTATGTAGGTCTTCTGCCCATTTTTTGATTGGGTTGTTTGGGTTTTTTTGGTAATTGAACTGTAGGAACTGTTTGTATATTTTGGAAATTAAGCCCTTTTCAGTCACATCATTTGCAAATATTTTCTCCCAGTCCATAGGTTGTCTTTTTGTTTTGTTTATTGTTTCCTTTTCTGTGCAAAAGCTTGTAAGTTTGATTAGGTCCCATTTATTTATTTTTGCTTTTATTTCTATTGCCTTGGGAGCCTGACCTAAGAAAGCATTGGTATGATTTATGTCAGAGAATGTTTTGTCTATGTTCTCTTCCAGGAGTTTTATGGTGTCTTGTCTTATATTAGTCTTTAAGCCATTTTGAGTTTATTTTTGTTTATGGTGTGAGGCTGTGTTCTAGCTTCATTGATTTACATGCAGCTGTCCAACTTTCCCAACATCACTTGCTGAAGAGACTGTCTCTTTTCCCCATTGTATATTCTTGCCTCCTTTGTTGAAGATTAATTGTCCATAGGTGTGTGGGTTTATTTTTGGGATCTCTATTCGGTTCCATTAATCTGTATGTCTGTTTTTGTGCCAATACCATGCTGTTTTGATTACTATAGCTTTGTAGTATTGTCTGAAGTCTGGGCGGGTTATGCCTCCTGCTTTGTTCTTTTTTCTCAGGATTGCTTTGGCAATTCTGGGTCTTCTATGGTTCCATATAAATTTTAGGATTATTTGTTCTAGTTCTATGAAAATGTCTTGGGTATTTTGATGGGTGTTGCATTACATCTGTAGATTGCTTTGGGTCATATGGCCATTTTAACAATATTAATTCTTCCAATCCAAGAACATGGGACATCTTTTCATTTCTTCAATTTCCTTTATTAATGTTTTGTAGTTCCCAGCATATAAGTCTTTCACCTCCTTGGTGAGGTTTATTCCTAAGTATTTTAAAAGGGATTGTTTGTTTATATTCCCTTTCTGCTATTTCATTGTTAGTGTAAAGAAATGCAACAGATTTCTGTATGTTAACCTTGTATCCCGCTACCTTGCTGAATTCATTTATCAGTTCTAGTAGTTTTTATGTGACAACTTTACGGTTTTCTATGTATGGTATCATGTCTTCCTTACCAATCTGAATACCTTTTATTTCTTTTTTATTGTCTGATTGCTGTGGAAAAGACTTCTAATACTATGTTGAAGAGAAGTGGTGAGAGCGGACATCGTTGTCTTGTTCCAGATTTTAGCAGGAAGGCTTTGAGCTTTCACCATTGAGTATTATATTGGCTGTGGGTTTGTCATAAATAGTTTTTATTATGTTGAGATATGTTCCCTCTATACCCACTTTCATAAGGGTTTTTATCATGAATGGATGTTGAATTTTGTCAAATGTTTTTTCTGTATCTGTTGAGATGATCATCACATGGTTTTTGTCTTTTGTTGATGTGGTGTATCACAGTGATGATTTGCATATGTTGAGCCATCCATGTGACCCTGGAATGAATCTACGTGGAGCTATTGTTAACTCTCTTGCCAGAATAAAAATTGAAATGCAATACCTGATTCTTGTTTGCATCCTGGACTAGGGAAAAAAATTGTAGCGGTGCAGTGCTGGAGTCAATTTTTATGAGCTGGCTATACACCATCTCCTCCCAGTTCAGCATTTAGTGAGCCCATATTGGTAGTTTATCCACCACTGTAGAATATTCATGTCAGGGATTGACAAATGCTACATATTAGGTACCACTTTCTCTAGAACTTGTTAAACATTTAGCAGGTCCCCACTGGTTATAACAATACTGGGACAATCAGACAAATTTTAATGTAGACTGTATATTAGATGGTATTTTGTGGCTTTTAAGTTTCTTGGATATGATAATGGTGTTGTTGGAGAAATCAGGTATTTTTTCTACTATTCTTTCAACTTTTCAATAGATTTGAAATTTCTCAAAGCAAAAAAAAAAAAGAAAATGGGGTAAAAAGGCTAGATATAGAATCACACAATGTCAGAACTGAAAGGGATGTCAAAGCCTTTTAATCTACACATGAGGAAAGCAAATATCCCATAGCCCATTAGGATCCAAGTCTAAATTAGAGTTTACATTTCCTGTGAAAACATTTGCTTAAAAACAGAAACCTCTTTTCATAATATGTCTCATTTGGTTTTAAAAATAGCAAAAGTATTACCTAAAGATGCAAAGCATTTAATTATTTTCTTCATTTTCATAGGTATGTAGGATTTTGTATGAAATTTGTAAATATGTTACTATCTCATGGGATCAAGCCTATCCTGGTATTTGATGGATGTACTTTACCTTCTAAAAAGGAAGTGGAGAGGTCTAGAAGAGAGTAAGTTAATTCTTTAACTTTTTAAGATCTGAGATTGTGGTCTGTATAATACGAATTTCTTTTTATTTTAGTTTGTTGAGGCTTATTTTAATCTCTAGTACATGAACAGATTTCCTTAGATGTTCCATGTGTGCTAGAAAGGAATATGTGTTCTTTAGTTATTGAGTGGATGGTTTTATGTCTGTCCAGTAAATCAAGCTTATTGGTTGTAATGTTCAAATCTTCCATATCCTTATTGGGTTTTTTAATGTTTTTTTTTTGTTTGTTTTTTATGTGTGTCTACTTAATTCATCAATTACTGAGAAAAGTACATTAAAATTTCACTATGATAGTGGAATTGTCAATTACCTTGTAGTTCTGTCTGATTTTTTTTGCTTTGTTTATTTTGAAGCTATTTTATTGGTTGCATTCAAGTTTAGAATTTGTTATATTTTTGTGGCAAATTGAAGCAATATGCAGTGACTCTTTTAGTCTCTATGTTTTTTTGTTCTAAAGTCTATCCTGTCTGATGTTTGTATAGCAGTAACAATTTTCTTTTGTATGTTCCTAATGTCTTTTTCTGTTTATTTTCAGTTTTACTATGTCATTGGTTTTAAGTTTGTCTTCTATAAAGAACACATCACTGTAATTTTTTTATCCATTCTGTCAATCTTTGTCATTTTTTTTTTTTTTGCGGTATGCGGGCCTCTCACTGCTGTGGCCTCTCCCATTGCGGAGCACAGGCTCCGGACGCACAGGCTCAGCGGCCATGGCTCACGGGCCTAGCCGCTCCGCGGTATGTGGGATCCTCCTGGACTGGGGCACGAACCCGTGTCCCCTGCATTGGCAGGCAGACTCTCAACCACTGCGCTACCAGGGAAGCCCAGTCTTTGTCATTTTTAAAACTGGAGAGTTTTATTCTTTTTACATTGATCATTAATTACTAATCTATAGCTCCTACCTTGCTTAACTTCTGGGTTGATTGTTTTTCCACCTTATTGTTGTCTCTTGTTTCTAGTTGAAAAGTGATGTACTCTATTTCTGTTCTTTCAGTAGTTATAATTGAAATTTTGTCATTCATATTTAACTCAACAGAATCTAGTATTTTTATAACAGACCTTAGAAAGAATTTCTGTATTTTTTTTTTAAAGAATTTCTATATTTTATTGAAGCACCTATTCTGCCACTTTTCATCTGTTCTTGTTTTTACCCTGTGTTAGTTTTTAGGTCCAGGAGTCATTGTGCTGTACAGGAAAGAGCACTGGGCTTAGTTGTTAAAGGTAGTATGAGTTAGCCCCAAACAGAAGTAAACCTCACTGAGTGATCATTTTGTGAGAGTGCTGCTTGCCTAGTTTTGCCATCTCTGGGCTTAGAATCAAATTAGAGAGGGCTCTTCAGGTCTAGGTTTTTCAATCTAGCTGTATTTAGTGGGCTCTGATTCTTAAAGTCAGAACTTTATAAAGTTTATAAAAGGATTAACTGAGACTGTCTGCACCCACATTCTAGTAGGAATAATACACAGTTTATTAAAAATACTTTTAATAAAAAGTTAGTTTCAGGTTACTTCTTAAAGGATTGGTGACACCCCTAAACCAGTGTGGCTAAGAGACTAGTCCATGCCATATCCCACCTGGGTGTCCCCCATCCTGTTCTTAATTCTAATTACAGAGTTATTTCCTCTTGCTAACTTCAAGAAAGGCTAAAAAATGTTTCAGCTGTCTGTCTCTGACCTGAGTGCTCTTTCTGACTTATCTCTGTAGGATCAGCTTTCTTTTTGCCACTGTAGTGGTGGGAGGGGCATTTAAAATCCTTTTCTACAAAGTCTCCTCATCTCTGGAGCTCAGTTTAAAAGTGAACTAGGAAATTTTTGTGTATGTGTATATGCACGTTTACTTAAAAGGTAAACTTCATGAGTTCATACTGATACTTCAATTCAAATTCAAGACTACAGGGTTTTTTTTTTACTTAACTTTTTCTGTATGGTGTCCGTTGCTCCTTTCTTTCCTACTAAGAATCCTCGTTTTCAAGGATACAAGGATAATAAAGTTAGAATATCTTATAATATAATTCATTTATTTTACCCCACATTATATTCAACAATAGATTCAGAATAAAATACGAATACTACCACTACCAATATGATTGTTGAAAACTGTTACAGTTTCTTTTTCTTTCCTTTGCATGTGCACTCTCTCCCCCCATTTCAAACATAGTGGTACTACATTGTCAGGGCACATAACTACTGCTCTCTCCCTAAACAGGGAGAGAGCAGTAGTTATTTAGTCTTGCGTCTACAAATCACGATATAGCTGATGGCTATTAATAGTCCTTATATCAATGTCTCTCATGTTTTTTTGGTTTTTCCATGGTTTGTCCTCTAGTATTAATAGATTCCACAGAGAAACTCACAGGAAACAGTATACTTCAGGTTCTTAGTATGTTGATAAAGTTGCACCCTTTACACTGGAAAGTTAGTTTTAATGGTGTAAAAGCCTTGACTTACATTTTCTTAAGTGTCTTCATTACTCCATTTTCTTTTGACATGAAGCATTGCTATGGGAAAGTCTGATGATAAGCTTGTGTGTACAGGCACTATAAATCCTTGTTCTTTTTGTCTAGAAGCCCCAAAGATCTGGGTTAATGTTCTCAAGGATTGGATGTGCACTTTCAAATGAGTCAAACATTTTTTATTCTAGGAAAAATTCTTGAATTATAGTTTTATTGTAATTTTTTGATTCCTTCTCTCACCTTATTTTTTTATCTTGCAGAAGAAGACAAGCCAATCTTCTTAAGGGAAAGCAGCTTCTCCGTGAGGGGAAGGTCTCAGAAGCCAGAGAATGTTTCACCCGTTCTATCAATATCACACACGCTATGGCCCACAACGTAATTAAGGTGAGCAAAATAAGAAATTAAGCCAAAGTAACAAATTACTGGGTTCATTTAGCTAGTTATAAGTTGTTTGTTGAGTTGTTTGTTAAGGAAGTAAAGGGAGGAAAATTATTCTAGGCCTAACCTTCAGGAAAGCTGGGTGTCAGAGGAAGAAGGAACAGTATCTGTAGGTAGAAGAGAGGAGTCCAACAGTTTCCAAGGGAGAAATCCTAAGGAATAAGTGAAGCTCTCCCTTTTTAGATGTGTCACTTACATAGATAGATGTGCTCCGCAGAGATGCAAGGAATAAATTCCTGGAGGTTCAATCCCACCCCACTCATAGTCTTCGACAGTTACTGTAACCTTCACTCATGAATGACTGTCAGATCTGTTGAAGTAGCCTGGCCAACTCAGGATCTCTACAGACTTCTAGTCTACTTGATCTGCTTCTTAGAAGCTTATTTCCTTATTACCTATTACCATAAATCTTAGTGTCAGCATGCCCAAAATCACAGCCCACACTTCCCCTTTTCAGGTCTGTGTTCAAACTGCTTGGTAAACAAATGGGAAAATAGTGATTAAATTCTGTTGTTTCATCAGTACAGTGTCAGACTCGTGTCCTGTGATAAGAGAACCTGGGGAAACGCATGACTTGTGTTCTTTTTAGAGCATAATCATTCTTAAGATGGTAGCTTTCTATAATTTGAAATAATTAAGCTTTATAGCTTGTATTTGCCCCCAAATGTACAGCAATATTTCTTTTTTCATAATTTATATATTGATTTTTAAAAAAGATTTCTTAGTGGCTGTATGATTAGTTCAATATGTATAGGACTAAAAGTAGAAAAACTTACTTCAAAGGAAATGATTTTCAAAAATAGTATTAGCAAGTATTCAATACATGTTGAGGCTGGTAATAAAATGGGTTTGATATAGGAAGTTGTTCAGTGCTTTGCAGATGCTGTTCTTTAGATTGACCAATCCTTTCCCATAGGCTGCTCGGTCTCAGGGAGTAGATTGTCTTGTGGCTCCATATGAAGCAGATGCACAGTTGGCCTATCTTAACAAGGCTGGTATTGTACAAGCTGTAATTACAGAAGACTCTGATCTCCTCGCTTTTGGCTGTAAAAAGGTACCTAACTACAACTACTCCATACTATTTTTCTGTGTGGATGGAAATAGTGTAAATCAGGAGCTGAAGTTTTTTATCCTATTTAATACCTGCAACTAATATTTACTTACAGTTGTTAATAATTGTTTTATTAAAATGAAAAGAAAGGTTTTGCTGCTTGACATTTGTGTAATCTGGACGATTTTTCAGAGTAAGCCCTTACAGTTAGAGGGTTTTGTTTTCTCCAAATTCTTTAGTGGAATGTGTTCTTATTTTTTAATAATGGTAACTTATATGCTTTATATTTTTCAATTAGGTTAGGTAAATAAGCTAACTTATCTACTAATAAGATGTTATGCAGTTATTTAGAATTATGTATAAAACTAATGGAAAATTTTATTATGATATATTAAGATACAAAACTATAGGGTGATTTCATTTTTGTTAATATCTATGTTATTTATATTATCTATTTATTTCATAGATGAAGAAGGATCTGTGAAAAGGTTAATGCTGGGTAACAGTGATAGATGAGGCATTTGGGGCAACTTCTATTTTCTTCTTCCTGAGTTTCTGTGTTTTCCAAATTTTCTACAGTGGACATGTATTACTTTAAGACTAAGCAAAAGGGTTACTTTAATATGTAAAAGCGGAAGGTAAGGAGAAAATGCTTTTTGTATGAATTGCTATTTGACATGATAACCCTGTAATAGGTTATCATGTCAGAAAGGGCCTTCTTTATACCAGAGTCAAGACAATTGAGTTCTGGCGTATGACCTTGTCTAGCCATAGCGTATGCTTCAATTTAACTTATTTGCAAATATCACAGTAATTAACTGGCCTACCTGTCTGTCTTCTCAGTTATGATAAAGAACAAGAAAGACCTCTCAGAAATACTGCAATGTCTTAGATGATGAAAAATAAAAATGGCTCTTTCAGGTGTTAACAGTTTCCATTCCTCTTGAAGGTTATTTTAAAAATGGACCAGTTTGGAAATGGACTAGAAGTTGATCAGGCTCGGCTAGGAATGTGCAAACAGCTTGGGGATGTGTTCACAGAAGAGAAGTTCCGTTATATGTGCATTCTTTCAGGCTGTGACTATCTCTCATCGCTGCGTGGGATTGGATTAGCCAAGGCCTGCAAAGTACTAAGACTAGCCAATAATCCAGATATTTTAAAGGTAAGAGTGATTTACCAAGTGTCATATTCAGTTTCTGAAGTAGTTCTTAAATAATAGATGAACTGCTCAGAATATGGATCTTAAGTATTCTATTATATCCATATCCAATATGGTGTCATTGAAAGGAGAAAATGACTAAAACACTAGAACTTTGGTTTTGGCAACGGATGAACCATGTTTTCAGCAACTGACAAAAAACAAGTAGTAATTTTTTTAAATGAAGACTAATATAAAGAAACTTAAGGATAAGATATTCTAGGGTAGAATTAATGTTAAAATGTAGTCTTTTGATTTCTGTCCTGTTACTCTGTAGTAGTAGTTCTCAAACTTTTTGGTCTCAGGATCCCTTTACACTCTTAAAATCTCTTTGTGGCAATTATTTTTATTTATATGGGTTATAGCTATTGATATTTACTGAGTCAGAAATTGAAACAGAAGGAACTTCCCTGGTGGCACAGTGGTTAAGAATCTGCCTGACAATGCAGAGGACACAGAGGTCCCTGGTCCAGGAAGATCCCACATGCTGCAGAGCAACCAAGCCCGTGCACCACAACTACTGAGCCCATGCGCCACAACTACTGAAGCCTGCGCACCCTAGAGCCTGCGTGCCGCAACTATTGAAGCCCGCCTGCTCCAGGACCTGCGTGCCGCAACTGCTGGGCCGACGTGCCACAACTACGGAAGCCTGCGTGCCTAGAGCCCATGCTCTGCAACAAGAGAAACCACCACAATGAGAAGCCTGTGCACTGCAATGAAGAGTAGCCCCCGCTCGCTGCGACTAGAGAGAAAAGCCTGCACACAGCAATGAAGACCCAATGCAGCCAAAAAAAAAAGAAATTGAAACAGAAAAATCAAAATGTTTATTAATTCACTTAAAATTAACAATAATTAATTCATTACATTTTAACATACGTATCATTTTTATGAAAAGTAGTTATCTTCTAAAACAAGTGAAGAGGAATTGCACATTTATGTAAATCTCTTTAATGTGGCTTAATAGAGTACAACTGGATTCTTGTATTACTTCCTCATATAATTTGATGTGGTATCATGTGTCATGTATTTTCTAGAAAACTTTGAGACCCCATACATTGCTGCTCTATAATTTCTCTGATGTCTTTACCTTAAAAAATTAAACATACATTAAAGAAGCTTATTCCTACCCCACCCCCCCCCTTGAGTAGTTCTCTTAAGCCCTTAGAGTCTGCAGAGCAGAATTTCCATTTTCTGTCTCCAAGGGTACAAGATGTGAGTCCTCAGGACTAAGGGTGGTGTACTAGAATAGACAGATCTCAAGGTTGGGAGGTGGTGGCAGATTTCGGAATAGAGCAACATGTACTAATTAGCCTGTGACTACAGGATGACTTCAGTTCTCTGCATCTTCTCTTCTTTGTCTCTGAGTTTGATATAAAAGATTTAAAACCCCTTCCAGCTTTAATCATCCATGACTCTAACAGGAATTAGAATGTTGACTTCATTTTTAAAATATGATCTATGAATATTTGGGTTTTTTTTAATTCTTAGGTTTTGTGTGTTGTTTGTTTTTTGCTTTCTAGATGAAATGGACTTTGAGGGTGAAGAATGTATCTTAAAGTTATACCTAGGAATGTAAATTTGATGTGTAACTGAATTTTTCATTCTTTGGATTAATAATAGAAAACCCAAAGAAAATACGGTTATAGAGACTTAGAATTTTAAGTCATGACATGGTTGTGTTTACTGGTAGAGGTTTTTAATGTAGATACAAGCAATTGGTTTTTCTATCCCTCCTCATCCTTCTCTAATGTAAAGTGATGGGTGTTGGGAATAATGCATTCCCTCTTCTTTATCTGCAGATAACTCATAAATATTTTTACATTCATTATTAGGTTATCAAGAAAATTGGACATTATCTCAAGATGAATATAACAGTACCAGAAGATTACATCAAAGGCTTTATTCGGGCCAATAATACCTTCCTCTATCAGCTAGTTTTTGATCCCATCAAAAGGAAACTCATCCCTTTGAAT
This sequence comes from Pseudorca crassidens, assembly GCF_039906515.1. NCBI lineage: Eukaryota > Metazoa > Chordata > Mammalia > Artiodactyla > Delphinidae > Pseudorca > Pseudorca crassidens. Next base: position 156,431,168 of record NC_090297.1, read on the forward strand.
GCCTATGAAGATGACATTGATCCTGAAACACTAAGCTATGCTGGGCGGTATCCTTTCTGAAACAGAAGGGTAGAACTTTGCACTTCTTCCGTATTTTTGTGGTGATTTTTTAGTGAGACATTCAGTAAAAGTTTGCAAATTGTTTTTTGCTTTTTTTATAGTAAAATCTTTATTTTGTTAAATTTAATTACAATGCTAGGGAAAATTTAGAGTAACTTTTTGTTTAAAAACCTGAGGCTCATCCATTATAACTTGCTAACTACTTAGATTGACTTGACAGAAACATGTACAGTCAGTCACTTAAGGTACATACTCCAGAGGTGGCACTTAAGAGAACCCCTCATGGCAAGCAAGCTCAATTAACCAGGAAGAATGCTCTGAACATATGAGTATGCCAGTTGAGGATGCTCTTCCCACAGCCACTGGCCACGTACATCCAGGGTGATGTAGAGCCGTGAGTCACATAGGCAGTCGCCAAGACTTTCCTCTCTGTCTCCCTTGACAGGGAATAAGTGATGCCTTGGGACTTTGCTTCAGAAAATAGCCAACTCCTGCTGTGACTAGTAAACTATGCCTGTGGTTTCAGTAAAGCTGAATGTGGAAAGTAAGTAGGGTCCATTGAAGTCATAAACCTGTGACAATAGAACACACTTTTCTGTCTTATTACAGTATCATTTGTTTGGTTGTTAATAAAAGCATTTTTCCTTAATCTTACCAACCTAGGTATGTTGATGATTCTATAGCTCTTCAAATAGCACTTGGAAATAAAGATATAAATACTTTCGAACAGATTGATGACTACAATCCAGACACTGCTGTGGTAACATATTAAAGACTTCTTTCTAAAAGAGCACATTTTAATTATGTCTCGGGAACTGTGACTAGAGGCAAATCTTCATTTAGTAAACATCTTTTAAGCATTTCTATATCCAGGCATTATGCAGGGTGTAGATTGAAAACAACTCGATGTTAGAGAAAATATGTATATTGGTAATTTCCTTAAATTAAAAAGTGACCACAAAATGTATTATCAAACCTTTACACTTGAACATTTCATTTGAATATACCAAATGTTTGATGACCTTTTTTCATCTCACCCCCATTCAGCCTCTGGCAAGACCAAACCTAGAAATACCTCCCTTGGGGAGTAAAAACTGATTTTTCGCTCATTCACAATTTAGCAAATACTTACTGAGCACCCCTGCTATGTGTCTCTGAGCCCTATCCTGTTTTCTTCTACTTTTTCCCAATTGTATGTATGTATCTCTTATGATACACTCTCCCACCATTCTCTCTTTTCTGTTCATATTTCCATTCAGACTCTGTTCTCATTTATGTTCAGATTTATTCCTTAAGTAAGTTCTTATGACTCTAATTATCTCATTTATGCAGAGAACTCACACATCTTTAACCCAATCTCTAGTCTGTATACCAATCACATAATTCTAAAAGTCTCCTGAATCTACATAAATGCTTTCCTATAATCTATCCACAGTCAAAAGCAAACTCTATTTCTTATCAGCTTTCCTTAATAACATTTTTTCTTTTCAGCACTTGTTACTCCATAAATTATGTCTCTATTACTTATTTTCTGATTCTTCCCGGTAGAGTGTAATCTTCATAAAGGCAGAGTTTTGTGATATTCACTGCCATATTATATTTACCATGTTTTTTGTTGAATGAATGAATGTCAGTTACATGATCTCTTTCATTCAGACTAGAAGACTTGGAATTTAATTTTTTTAAGTGAAGTATTGTTGACTTACAATATCATACAGTTGACCCTTGAACAATGTGGCTTTGAACTGCACACATCCACTTACAAAAGGGTATTTTTCAATAGCAAATACTACAGTACTACACGGTCGTTGACTGGCTGAATCCGCAGATGCAGGAGAACTGCGGATATGGAGGGCTGACTATAAATTATACTCAGATTAACTGTATTATTCGAGGGTCAACTGTATTAGTTTCAGGTGTAAAACATAGTAATTTGATATTTTTGTAGATTATACTCCATACAATGTTATTATAAAATATTGACTGTATTCACTGTGCTGTACATTACATCCTTGTAACTTATTTATTTTATATCTAGTAGTTTGTACCTCTTAATCTCCTTCACCTATTTTGCTCCTCCCCCACCCCTGGCTTCTTTTTCATTGCTAAGTCCTTCTGCTTCTTTTTTGTCTTTCTGGTTAATAGTTTCTCCTTTCTCATAGTTATCCAGATCTTTACCCTTACTCACCATTCAGTTCTTTACTAAGCATTTGTTAAGTACTATAACAAGCATAGTTAGGTTAGCTAGTGTTCTGGAATATAAAGAAAAACAGTGTAATCCTTGCTTGTGAGGTACTCATTGTCTAAGGGAGAGACACATGGTTATATATATAGAAATATGGTAAGTGCTATAATAGATGTATTCGAGGCTCCCTGGAAACAAAGGGCATGCACTTAACTCCACCTAAGGAGAGAATACTTTTTTTTTTGGCTGTGTCGGGTCTTAGTTGCAGCACCTGGGATCTTTGTTGTGGCATGCGGGATCTTTTGTTGTGGTGCGTGGGCTTCACTCTGCTTGTGGTATGCGGGCTCAATAGTTGCGGCATGAGGGCTTAGTTGCCCTGCGGCATGTGGGATCTTAGTTCCTTGACCAGGGATCAAACCTGCATCCCCTGCGTTGGAAGGCGGATTCTTAATCACTGGATCACAAGGGAAGTCCCTAGGAGAGAATACTTTTTAATAATCATAAACATTTCTTGAGCATTTGCTGTGTTCTAAGTGCCATTCTAAGCAACTTAGACATAGTAATTCATTTACTCCTTAACAAGCCTCTGAGGTCAGTACCATTATTTCCGTTTTACAGATGAGGAAACAATTAGAGCGAGGTTAGGGGACTTGCCAGCTCACAAATTTAATCAATAGGGGAGCTCTGATTCCAAGCCAAGCCCTCTACTGTCTCCTTATAGAGGAACTGGTGTGTATCCTGGCTTTACAAAGATGAGTGGGGGTTTTCAAGATGTGTGAGTGGTTCCACGCTGAAGAAAACAGCATGTGTGAAAGAGGATAACATGTTAAAGGTACTCTAAGTAGTTCATTCTGGCTGTACCAAGAATGTCTTAGTGTTTACCAGGTAAAGGAAACAGAACACCTGGAGAAAGAAAAAGAGGTGAGCCTAGAGAAGATGGCCACTGACAAACTGGTGACCAGTTGAGCATTGAAAAGAATCGTTACTGTCAGCTGAAATTAAGCTTGTTAAGAGAGCACAAATTCATGATGATACTAAAAAAGAATTTTATGTTCATCAACTCAAATTATATAAACCTTACACTCAGGTTGCTAGTTCCTTTTTTCTGTTTTCTCTTGTTCTGTATCTGGAACTTCTATTAATTAGATATTGGATTTTTCTGGTCTTCAAATTCTGGAACTTTTCTATCTTACTCATGTCTTTGTCTTTTGCTGTTTCTGGGGAAAACTTTTTTATTTTTTCTTTCAACTTTGCACTATCCAGTATGTAGCCACTGGCCACATGTGTCTATTTAAATGAACATTAAATTAAATTTTAGTTCTTCAGTTGCATTGGCCACTTTTAAAGTCCTTAGTGGCTACCATGTTGGACAGCACAGAACTTTTCTATCATTGCAGAAAATTCTGCTGAATTTTTACTTTTTACTATCATTTTCATATCTAAGAACCCTTTCTTTTTTTTTTTTTTTTTTTTTTTGCGGTACGCGGGCCTCTCACTGTTGTGGCCTCTCCCATTGCGGAGCACAGGCTCCAGACGCACAGGCTCAGCGGCCATGGCTCGCGGGGTCAGCCGCTCCGCGGCATGTGGGATCCTCCCAGACTGGGGCACGAACCCGTGTCCCCTGCATCGGCAGGCCGACTCTCAACCACTGCGCCACCAGGGAAGCCCCAAGAACCCTTTCTTTAATTGTGATTTTTTAAAGATTTTGTTTTATTTCATGGATGTAATCTCCTCTTTTCCCCCACCCCTCTCAGAATATTAATTATAATCTCTTGTACATTTTCTTCTGCTCTCTGCATTATCTCTGTTTGCTTTGGATTTTTTTTTTTTCCTATGTGTTTTGACTTTTCTCTTTCATGGTGGAGACTTTTTTTTCAGACACCTAGAGCTTCTTGTCAATTTGTTCCTGTTTGGGAGAGGCACTGAGAAGCTTAAGAAGCTTTGTGTGAATGAGTGGGGCTTATAGTCTTGGGTTTTACTCTTTGGTGAACTGGTTGGAAACAAGCTGCCTTTGTTTTGTGAATTCCCAAACATCAGCATGTTTTCTCTGTACAGTTCTTTTTTCCAAAAAGGGATCCTCCAATTTCTACTTAACTATGTAAATGTGGCTGTTTGCATTTTGAGAGTAAGAGAGGGAAATGAACTGGGGTGGACCAGGAAGGGGTAGGGCTGTTCCCCACTATTCATTATTTAGCCTTTCATTTGATCGTTGTCTTTAGACAAATGGATGTTTTCATCTTCTGAAGTACCTACTGTTTTTATGTTATTGTTTCTGGGTTTCAAAGGTCCAGTCACTCTGAAGCAGATGGGTGTGAATTGACTGTATGGACAGATTGAACATGAGCGCCCAGGAGTCAAATAAACCTTTTTTTTAGCCCTCCCCCTACTTGTGGCCTCCATGGTACCTGATCCCTTAAATTTCTGAGTCTTCAGGTTTCTGTATGCGGAATTTGTGGGTTGTTTTTTTTTTTTGGCTGCATTGCGTCTTCATTGCTATGCATGGGCTTTCTCTAGTTGCAGTGAGCAGGGCTACTCTTCGTTGCGGTGTGCGGCCTTCTCATTGCAGTGGCTTCTCTTGTGGAGCACGGGCTCTAGGCATGTAGGCTTCAGTAGTTGTGGCATGTGGGCTCAGTAGTTGTGGCTCGTGGGCTCTAGAGTGCAGGCACAGTAGTTGTGGTGCATGGGCTTAGTTGCTCTGCGGCATGTGGGATCTTCCCAGACCAGGGCTCAAACCCATCTCCCCTGCATTGGCAGGCGGATTCTTAACCACTGTGCCACCAGGGAAGTCCGGAATTGGTTTTTTACTGATATTCTTTTCTGCAGATGCTTGAAGACACTTTGATCTTTCTTGGGCTAAGTTCTTTATTTTTTTCTTTATTGAGGTATAGTTGATTTACAATATTATATAAGTTTCAGGTGTACAACATAGTGATTCACAATTTTTAAAAGTTATAATTTATTTATAGTTATAAAATATTGGCTATATTCCCTGTATTGTAAAATGTATACTTGCAGCTTTCTTACACCTAGTAGTTTGTACCTCTTAATCCCCTATCCCTATCTTGCCCCTCCCTCCTTGGGCTAGGTTCTTTAAATTCTTCTCTCTATACTCTTGTCTTCACTGTGGTTTGGAAGTTACAGATATCTCCTAAATTTTCTGTAGATGGTATTTGTGTTTCTTTCTTCTTATTGCTTTGGGGATGATTTTTTTCTTATTGACTTATTGACATATTAGTTTCAGGTGTACAACATAGTGATTCAATATTTATATACATTAAGAAATTATCATGATCAGTCTATTTACCATCTGTCACCATACAGAGTTACAATATTATTATTATTATTATTATTGCCATGCTGTGCAGCATGAGGGATCTTGGTTCCCTGACCAGGGATTGAACCCGTGCCCCCTGCATTGGGAGCGTGGAGTCTTAACCACTGGACCACCAGGGAAGTCACATAGTATTATTTACTATACTGGTCAGCCCTCCATATCCATGGGTTCTGCATCCAAGGATTCAATCGAATTGGGTCTGTGGTTGGTTGAATCCGCAGATGCCCGCAGATATGGAGGGCTGACCATACTATTCCATTTTATATAAGGGACTTGAGCATCGTGGATTTTGGTATCTGAGGGGCTCCTGGAACCAATCCCCTGCAGCCACTTAGGGATGACTGTATTCCCTGTGCTGTACATTATAGTTCTGTGGCTTATTTACCTTATAATTGGAAGTTTGTAGGAAAAGGGAACTGAAAAGTCTTTATTCTGCTATCTTCTTTACACATTTGAATTACTGATATTATAACTTCATCAGAATGATCCTCAAGTTTTTCCTTTGAGAAACTCAAAAATAATTGGTTGTAATGAAAATGTTCAGATACAATTGGGAATGTTATGGCTCACTAAGATGGCCATCCTTCAGAAGTCCAGATCCTTATCAGATTATTTTTTTCATAGAGAAATTTCTTTCAGAACCACTAATTGTACATCAAACTAATTCTTATTATTTATCTAAGATTTATTCTTCCCAGTCAAGTTTTCTACTTGCCTATTTCTCTTTTTTTTTTAAATAAAACCATCAGTGGGATCTAATGCCATGAGCTATACTGCTTAAACTATCTTTATTATACCTATTCTCTCAATTATTCTAAATTACCTTCCTTGTTAATTCTCAGAGTATATTATGAATAATGTTACCTCGTTTTTATTTATTTATTTTTATTTTTAATCCTTTCTTTAAGTGAAAGATTAGATTCCAGATTCAGGTGGGACTTTTTTGTCAGGTGGAATTCACACCCTAGTACCAACATTTTTTGTACCAGTGTTAATTTTTCCCTGTGCCTCTCCTACTCTATTAGAATATCATTGACGTCCTATTAGCAGATCATTTTCATCTAAAATATATTTAGAAAAAATAATAAAATAGTTATTAATTGTGAATAACTTGTTTTAGCATTAAAAATGATTATTTACCAATCCTTACTGTCAATAAGTTCTTTCTTGGAGAAAGTTTTGTGCATGACTCAATGTAGACCAAAGTAGCTTTCTGTTTAATACATAGGTATTGTCTACTAATACATACCTATTTAATACATAGGTATTGTCCACTAAAGAAGCTATTGTTTTGTAAATTAGATTGTTTTGGTTTGAACTCATCCAAGTTCTAGAGATGGGATAGTTGATTAAATACATAATTTTATGGTTTTAATTTTCAGGTCCTTTGTAAAGGGTATGTCAGTGATTATTTAGAGGCTTATTGCTAGATGATTATTAAACTAATTAGTATTGTATATTGAACTAATACTCAAATTTTAAAAGTACGTTTTTCCTGGTAACGTTTCTTCAAGTGTAGTTTTATTTCTTGCACTGTTCATCTTAGGAAGATTCATTTTTTTATTTCTTAGAAATGAGCTAATGAGTTTGCTTGACCCTAATTGGGAGAGAAACAGACCTAGGAATACAAGACACATTTAATGGAAAAGTATAGGACCAGCAAAGTAGAAAATGTTATTATTAGAGGACAGATATTTCATCAAAAGCTGTTCAAAGGGGTAATTTAATTATTTACTTATAATTTATGTTGATACAGAGGGAAATGATTTAACTGTTTTTCTTCTTAAAGTAACCTTTTTCCTTTTACTATTTTAGCCTGCCCAATCAAGAAGTCATAGTTGGACTGACAAAACATGTCAAAAGTCATCTAATATTAATAGTATTTGGAATAGGAACTATTGCCCTAGACTTGAGCTGGACATTGTTTCAGTTGCTACAAAGGTGAAGGAAAATCCAAGTACTGTGGGCATTGAACTAGTGATTAGTACTAAAGGATTAAATCTTCCAAGGAAGTCATCCATTGAAAAAAGACCAAGAAGTGGTATGTATTTTGTTTTTGTGAAACACTAGTGAGAATTGGTCACAGTTTAGAAGCTTTATAGTTTTAGTTCTTACATTTAGGCCTTTGATCCATTTTGAGTTAATTTTTTGTATGGTGTGAGGTAAGGATCAAGGTTCACTTTTTTTTTGTATATGGCAATCCAATTGTTCCAACACCATTTGTTAAAAAGATTATCCTTTTTCCATTCAATTGCCTTGGCACATTTGTTGACAATCAGTTGACCACATATGTGCAGGTCTGTACCATTGGTCTCTTTTCCTGTCTTTATGCCAGACACACTGTCTTGATTTCTGTAGCTTTTATAGTCAATCTTGAAATCTGGTAGTGTAAATCCAGTAGTGTAAGTCCCTAAGTTTGTTCTTCTTTTGAAAAGTTGTTTTGGCTATTCTGTGTTCTTCACATTTCCATACAAATTTTAGAATCAACTTGTCAATTTCTTAAAAAAAAAAAAAAAAAAAGCCTGCTGAGATTTTGATTGGGATTTAGTTGAATCCATAGATAAGTTTGGGTAGAACTGACATCTTAACAATATCAAGTTTTCTGATCCATTTGTTTAAGTCTTCTTTAGTTTAAGTCTTCAGCGATGCTTTGTAGTTTTCAGTGTACAGGTCTTGCACATATGTTGTCAAATTTATCTGTATATTTCAGATTTTTGATGCTGTTGTAAATGGTATTTTTAATTTCAATTTCTGGTTCATTGCTAGTATATAGAAATACACTTGATTTTTGTATATTAATCTTGTGTTATGCAACCTTACTAAAATCACTTATTAGTTCTAGTATCTCTTTTTAGACTCTCTAGGATTCTCTATGTAGGCAATCCTATCACCTGCAAATAAAGATAGTCTTGCTTCTCCTTTTCCAGTCTGGATACCTTTTATTTCTTTTTCTTGCCTACTGGAACCTCCATTACAGTGTTGAACAAAAGTGCTGAGAATGGAATACTAGGTATTGGGAAAAGGTTTTTTCTTTCCACCATAGAATATGCTTAGAAATGGAAAGAATCCATTTCTTCTCTCTTCCTTCTTTCCCTCAGACATTACATGAATGAATATCTGACAACAAAACCAAAACAAAGCCCTTGCAAACTTTTAGTTCATGCCCTTATCTTTTAAATTTAGGTATAGATTATTCATGTTTGGCCAAAATGTCCTGATTCCTTATGAACCTAAATCTTTTTCATGATAATATCTCTGAACCTTTGTTTCCTCTTCTGAAATGGGAACAATATTGCCTATCTCACAAATTTTTGTATATGTGATATAACATATGAAAAAGCCCTGGTACATAGCAGGTACACTGTACATATTAGTTCCTTCCCTTCTTCTACCATCAAGGTAGGCTTATTCATTTTATGTAGAGAGCTCATCAGTAAATTACCTATGTCAGACTAAGTCTGCTTCGTTATAACTACCATTTATCAATGGATTTTGTCCACAGGCACACACACAAACACAAAAACAAAACAAAAAACAGTAAATGTTTTCCCTCTTTAATGTGACAGCCCTTCATATATTTAGAGACAGCTATTGTGACCCTCCTAAATTTCTTTTGCAAGCTAAAAGTTCCTTATCCAGGTTATGCTTTGGATACAATACAAATTTTTTAATAATTTGTAACTACTACAGTGAGTGGTTGTTGAGATGTGGTCTGCTTACCATAGATCATATTTAGAATTGTGGCACTATTTCAGTCCTTCATCCAGAAGCTGCTTTTACTACTGCAAACTAAGATAACATGAGCTTTTAGTAGTATTCTTGTCATTTTGCAGGCATTTACTGAGTTTATAATCCACCAGTTGCTGTTAAGCCAGGTAGTTATATTTTTAAACTTAAATATGGGTTACATTATCCTTACTGAGGTAATCTTAATTCATTATAATCCATTGTTCTGCCTATTATTTTTTTTTCTTTTTTGAACCTTTATATTGTCTTCTAACATGGGTATTATGTCACCTGGAAATTTGAGAAGTATGGTTCAAGTATGTTTTAAAGTTTCGCTTAAAATATGTATACTAAGTCTATGAATTTCTCCACATAGCTAGTCTAACAACCTTATAAAAAGAAAATGAGATTAGTGTGGTGTGGCTTCTTGGTGAAGCCTTGCTGGGGATCTTACGATGTTTATTTTTTTCCTCTTCTGTAAGAGCTCCCAATTCCCTGCATAATAAACAGATTTTTACAAGTTTACTGACCTATAGGTTTTTTTTACTCTATACATTTTTGAATTTGAGGTATCACCTGGTCTGTAGTATTTTGGCACCCTCAACTGTTTTACCAACTTCTTAGAGTCATGAGCATTTACTCCCATGTGAGTGGAAGCTATTCAGACTGAGAATTAGTTGGACTAATTTAAAGTACCTTAATGCTATCTCTATGTCCTTGCCCATTTCAGCTGTAACATCTTACATTATTTAGTCTTATGATTTATTCTTATACCAATAAAATGCGTTCATTACACAGCAGTCTTCTAGAGCCCCATAGCTATGTAATGAAGATAATAGCTAGAGCACAAATTACAGGACAATCAAATACACCTCAAAAACCGTAACTCAGTGATGGTGTGTATATATAGCTCCTTGAAACATTTTTTTTTTAATGTTGAAACAATATTTTTAACCAAACATTAGTTTAATCATACATTTAATTCATTTTTTTTTTTACATTCAGAATTAGACCCTTATTGTATAATGAATGTAGAGCCTTACAGAATTGATTGTACCCTGAAATTTTGGTTTAGGTAATTTCACATAAAATAGTACAAATAATTGACATTAAATCATAGCCAATTTTTGAAATTGTAAAACACAGCCAAGGGAATTTTTTTAAGTCATTCTTTTATTTCCTTTTCTGATGCATGGTTTAAAAAAAAATAAGACTTCATCTTTAGGACAATAGGACATGGACTGTGAAACTAAGACCAAATGTCTAACTATGCATGAAATAAAGATTTACAGATAATTTTGTTTTTACTTAGAAGAGCTATCAGAAGATGATCTATTTGGTCAGTATTCTACTTCCTTTACAAAGAAGATCAAGAAAAATAGTTGTGAAGGTGATAAATTATTGAACTCTTCTGAACGGTTTATGCCTGACCTGGTAGATGGAAATACTATTAAAAAAAGCTTAAGCATACCACCTAGGACAAGAAACAAATTTGCAACATTTTTACAGAGAAAAAATGAAGAAAGTGGTGCAGTTGTGGTTCCAGGAACCAGAAGCAGGTATAGTTATATCTAAAGAATGTTGTGTGTCTGTTGTATTATATACTCTGTTGGTATTTATTTTAATTGTCTTGAATAACATTGAATCTAATGGGATAGGTGTAAGACCTGGCTTAATCCAATTACAGTTTTTTATCATGTATTGCTTTAGTTCCACTGTCCCTTGAACTTCTGTTACTTTTGTAATCTCTCCATGGAGAACCAAAATAAGAATTGTAGACCTTACTACATTTTGCATTAGAAAAACTCTGTTACTTTGGGGGTTCCTCCTCCCCCCACTTTGTTTCTATTTTTTTAGTTTCTTTAAGAGCTAAATATAATTTTGCGAAGTATTTTTAGAAATCTATTTAAATGCAGATGACTGGATTTCTCATATTAATTGATAATCTGATACCATACTAGATGCTGGGTTACAAAAATGAGAGACATAGTTTTTGCTCTTGAGAAACATGCAGTTTTTCGTAGTTGGAGAAGTAGGTCAGTAACAAAATCTTTCCATACAGTGTGGTAAGTACAATGACAAAATCATGCATGAGGTGTTTTGAGGGCATCTAATGCTGAGGCAATGGTTGGAAATGGTGGGAGGGAAGGGATGAGTGTTAGGTGCTGTTACCTAGGTTTAAATGATGAGTGGGTGAAGCAAAGAAGGGAGCCAAATACTTTCCCAGCAGACTCATGCAGCTTGGACAGAGACATGGAGGTGAGCAACAGCACGGAGCATGGGGTTAACTATTTGCTGTTGATCACTGCTATTATTACTTCTGCCACAATGTAAGTTGGGAAAAGGATGAAAAGGGAGCAGAAATGTAGATGATGAGGGAGCAGAAATAAGCAAGCCAGTTCATGAAAGGCTTGTAAGCCAATCTAAGGAACTTGAGTCTTTAGGGGTGATGGGAAACATTTAGAAGGTTTTAATCAGGGGAGGAGTATGATTTGATTCCTGGTTTAGATAGACCACTCTGAACACACTGTGAAGAATGGATTCTAGAGGTCCAAAGCTGAGCAGAAAGATTAGTTAGGCTGTTGCCATAGTCCCTGCTAGTGAAGATGAGAATTTGAAGAGTCAGTATAACTTAGGGATTAGGAATTTGGACTCTGGGGTTAGACCACCTGGATTTGAATCCTGTCCTGTTTACTCATGAGATGTTTGACTTGAGCAAGTTAATTTCTGGGTGCTTCTGTTTCTTCAAGGCTAACAAGTATAACAATCTTAGGATCGTTGATAGAATTAAATTATTACCATAAGTAAAGTGCGTAAAATATTGCCCAACAGATGATAAACGTACAATAAATAGTTCTTATTTTATTGACTTCGGATAGTGGTACCACAACTAGAAACAGGAAATTTAAGTGTTAGAAGTTATTTAGGCATGATTTAGTAACTTTAAGAAAGAGAAACTTTATCAGCCCCTGTATTTCTCTAGAAGACTTAGAATGAATATTTTTTATTTTTCAAGTTTAATAAACTGGGTTGCAGCCAGATTTGTCTAACCATGATGATAGGAGAAGGACATGAAGGAATGAACCACTGATAATCCCTAAGCCTCCTTTAGGGGATGTTTCAAACCCTTCTCCCATCAAGTCTTTCCAAGGAAACATTCACAGTACAATGAAATGATCATTTTGATTCTTCCTTTGTTAGTCACCCTCATTAAAAGTGCTTGTTAACAGTGGAATAATGAAGAAGTAGGCCTCAAAAGATGGAAAATAGGGTTCTAGATGATTTATGCTGATTTATACATTTTAGAAAGTTGACTTCTGTCATTCAGAGAAATTTTTGGAACTCGTGTTTTATTTTTCCATTTGGGTGAAAATAGGATTTCATTTCTCTGCCTCTTAGTGCTTCTTTTTCTTTCCATTTAGGTGAGACTAGAATTTCCTTTTTCTGCCTCTTTGGAGACAGCTAATGAGAATAATGTTTATGTGTCTCTACAGGTCTTGGCTATTAAGTCATTGTGGAAGCTTAATGAAATCTCTGTTTGAAGCTGTAAATAGCTGCTTTATATAGCTTAGTTAGTTGTTTCGCTAAGAAATTGTTCAGAGGACGCATTAAGAAATGCTTGGAGAAATATTTTTTTCTGCATCAACTTCCTGTGAAATAATAATTGGGAGTAAATCTTTGATGTATAATTTTCTGATCTAGATTATAGAGCAATATCTAATAATAATTAGATATTGTTAAATTAGTTTTCTTAGCTGATTTTCAAAGTTCTTTTATGTGTTATTCCTCACAACAGTATTATGAGATATTCAGGTTGGCGTTATTTTCTCTATTTTGGGCTAAGAAATTGAGGCTCTTAGAGGTTAAGAAACTTTCCCAGGGTTGTATAGTTAGTATTAGTGATAGGAAAGATTCCTAGTCATAGTTGGCATGGTACCTTGAAAGGAGCACACAATCTTATAGGCCTGGACTTGAATTCTCACTCTATCATTTAATTAGTTGAGTGATCTTTCATATGCCATTTAACTTCCCTGAGCCTCTTTTTTTAACTATAAAATATGGATGATCATATGCATAAGACTGTTTTAAGACTAGCAGAAGTTATATATATCAGACACCTGGCACAGTGCCCAGTCACTAATATATATGCCAGTGGTCATTCCCACCCCATTCTTTTTAATATAACATAACAGGAGGTATTAAATATGCAAAAGATTGTCTCCAATCTGTTTGCTTTTTGGAAGTCTGTTTTAAGTCTTATCTTTATTATATAGATACTTATCCTAGAATAATGCCTATTTATTTTCTCAGATCTAGAAATATAATTATCAGTTAAGTCACACCATAGGCTGTTTGGAAAGAAACAGCTGTGAACTAGGAGGGGTTCTAGGTTTTAATTCTGTTCTTTAGTTGATTAATTTTATAACCTTGGGCTCTGTTACTCAAACTTCTCTTACCTACGAAATAATACATAGAAAAATGTTTGGATATCATAGGGGTTATTGTTTGCTTAAAAGGGAGCTGATGTTTCTTACTCAGTGAAAAACCAAGTAAGACTTTTCCTTTTACATGCTGCTTCCTTCCTGCCCTGTACCCACACACATCAGCTAAGGGTTTGATGTAAAGATAAGAGAGGATATTTACTCTCCAGCATTTAGTAAATATTCTATTTAATCATCTTGGATTTGAACTAATGCTTATTAATGAGGTAAATTCTCTTTAAGTTTCATATTTAGCTGATCATACACTCTAGGAGTTTATTTTTAAACCTAAAAACACTCCTTGAATACATCCTTCCCAGTAATGATACTGATCTTTGTTTCATTTATATTGGGGTTTTTTTGCGGTACGCAGGCCTCTCACTGCTGTGGCCTCTCCTGTTGCAGAGCACAGGCTCCGGACGCACAGGCTCAGTGGCCATGGCTCACGGGCCTAGCCGCTCCACGGCATGTGGGATCTTCCCGGACCAGGGCATGAACCCGTCTCCCCTCCATTGGCAGGCGGACTCTCAACCACTGCGCTACCAGGGAAGCCCTATATTGGAGTTTTTAAAAGTGATTTTTTTTAAAGCTGCTACCCTGAATAAGTAATACCTCTTTAGTAATACAGAATTGAATAATTGATTTGAAAGTCTTAACCTCAATATTTAAATTAGTGTAGAAGTTTACAGGGTATATAAAAAGCTTGGTAGATTAGTATACTACTACAAGTTCCCAGATGGCTTGCTACTACTAGGAGGTAAGCTAAGTTGAGGGGAAAATGGCTAATTTATTTTGCTTTTACAAAATAAGAGGCCATAGTTATAAAGTGTCCTTTCTGTTGCATATTTCTATATCTGTTCAAATATTTGAGTATCAGCCATGTGTAAAATCTATTTTGCCTTTATGAAGTTAATATATTTATGAGATTTTTTTAAAAGAACCATTTTTCCATTATGAATCTTGTCACCTTTGTGAGAAAACTCTAAAATACTTCTGCATTCTTTCTGTTGTTTTTTCTGTTAGGTTTTTTTCCAATTCTCTGGGTTCTGCTGACTGTATATCAAAGAAAGCAAGCAGCCAGTCTCTAGATGAAACTGCTGTCACAGATAAAGAAGCCAGTGTAAATGAGTCAGATTGTCTAGATGGCAAGAAGTTGTTAGATATCAGTGTAGCACATAATTCAAGTGAGCATATTCCAGATGATGTGACTGTGATTGCTGAAGAGTCTCAGTCTTTTAAGACCAGATTCACGAGGACCATCTCACCACCTACCTCGGGTACACTAAGAAGTTGTTTCAGTTGGTCTGGAAGTCTTGGAGAGTTTTCAAGAACACCAAGCCCCTCTCCAAGCACAGCATTGCAACAGTTCCTTAGAAAGAGTGATTCTCCCATCTCTCTGCCTGAGAATAATGAGCCGTCTGATGTATCTCAGTTAAAGAGTGATGAGTCAAGGGATGAATCTCATCCCTTACATGAAGTGGATTGGTCTTCACAGTCTCAGGAAAGCATGGACTTATCACCACACAATTTAAATGCATCAAAACTTTCTCAGCCTTCTAGTAAGGATTTAGATTCAGAGGTAAGTCACATTATGAAGCGTTTGTTTTCAACTTCATATGTAAGAGAAAATAGGGTGTTTATCAGACAATTGAGGAAATTTTGCCTAATTATGGAAATAATTGATTGTTTTAATTTTTCATTCTAGATCTTACTGTGTAGAAAGTTCATGTTTTATTCATCTGAAGGGCTTCTCTGTATTTTAGACTCTTATACATTTAATCTAACTATATTTCTTGAATCACTGTGTTCCATTGATAGGTGTCTCAAGTTGTGGAACACTTAAGACCTAAGCAGAATGATAAGCTTCATGAAAAGTTATTATAAATTTAATATTTAAATCCTTAATATACTCTTGAATTCAGACAACATTTGAAACCTTATAATGAAATGGCCCTGTTAATGGGATGGTGTTCATCGTAAGTTTTAGTACTTCAGAAATACATTTTTTATTTACTCTTACTATTCTTTTTGCAGTTCCCATTTATGACAAAACAAAATAGTAATACAAGTGATTTTATGTTATTCTGTGTAAATTAATAAAAGCATCCTAGCCATTTTTTTAATTTGTAAAATATCTTTATCCTTACTTAAGTAAAATCAAAGCTCCAGATAAGTACTGCTCATAAGACCCAGTGACATCATATTTTAAAATGACATGATGTCATAATAACATTCTTTAATCTGAGTTATCTTAAATTTATCAATTTAACATACTTCATTTTATGTTCACAACTACAGTTACCAAGTTGTAAGAACAATTACAGCCTTGGTAATATTTGACAGAACTTTGAGGTCTGATAATCCTGAATATTAAACATCTAATAAATCAGTATATCTTGTGTTTATAAAAAGGAAAGTATTTTATTCAAGTTCCTAAAGGAAACTTGAGTTGTCAAAGACAAAAGCCTAGTTACAATATGGAAGCAAATTGTTTTCATTTGGAGAAAGCGGAAATCAATTAATATATTCAAATCCAAAATCCATTCCATGTAGTGTTTTTTAAGTAAGAGTATGCCAAACCAAGCCCTTGAGGCTTTTGCTTTTCTTTTCCCATTCACTCACTTTGCCTTCAGTTTATCCATACTGTTCTAGAAGACTGTTTCTTTTAACATGAGCCTCCATTTTTGTTTGTTTGTTTGTTTTTTGCGGTATGCGGGCCTCTCACTGTTGTGGCCTCTCCCGTTGCAGAGCACAGGCTCCGGACGCGCAGGCTCAGCGGCCATGGCTCACGGGCCCAGCCGCTCCGCGGCATGTGGGATCTTCCCGCACCGGGGCACGAACCCGTGTCCCCTGCATTGGCAGGCGGACTCTCAACCACTGCGCCACCAGGGAAGCCCTGAGCCTCCAGTTTAATGTCATCTTTTTCATTTTCCACATCTTACTGCATTTTTCTCATGGTACCATTTGGGTACCATCACAGTTGCTATTTCTTGAACATCTTTCTTTAAAAATCACTGTCTATTTGTGAGGATACTTTCAGGTCTGCTGAGCTCCTTTCGGGTGTTCTTGTTCCTTTTCCAGCAGACATCTTCCTGCTTTACTAACTTTGTAAAGCTTTTAGCATGTTTTACTGAGAAACCTTACCAGCTCACAGCCTATGGGCTCATGATGCTGACAGAACTCTCCACACTTCTGTCTTCGGGGCTAGCCATTTTTGTGATTATCAATTATAGAAACATAAATTCTCTCCCCTCAAAAACAAACAGACTAAGAATCATTCATTAAGTCATCTCTTGCCACCAGATGTGGTAAATTCCTCTTTGGATAAATGAATTAATTGTCAAACAATTGGGACAATAGCAGGTAACATAAAAACTGTGTAATCTTTCTTTATTCAGAAAATGTTTTAGAGAGCCACAGTGCGACTGGGGCTTCATTTTGAATATCAGGTTTTACTGTATGGTTCTGAAGAAAATGCATTGGAGACTCTTCCACTGGTGGTTCACTGTGAAAAGCAACAACCATGTATTCTATGTATACTGAGTTCATTAACGGTATTGGAGATTAATTAATCTTAGGATCTTACTCTTGATCTTTATTTTAAGAAATGATATAGCCCAGAGTCATCACTACTATAAGCAAGAAATGTTAGAGTTTCTGTAAGTTACAATCCAAATTAATGGAGTATTTTTCACTTTTGGATTGTTTTAAATATATAATACTATGTAGAATCCTAAGATAAATATTAAAAAAAAAAAAACCTCTTGAAAAATGCAGAAATGTAAAGCCTTCTGAATTTGCATTCATTGTCCTTTTTTATTTGACTTTTGTGGGAATCCAGATAATTCTGTCTATAGAAAAGTCTTACATGATGGGATTGGGGTGTAGAGAGTAGGTCTTAAAAGTCTTTGCTGAAGGTAACTGTGCATTTGATACAGTGCTACTCTACTTCTTGAAAGTATATGCCTTTTTTCTCTTTAATGTTGAACATGTTACACAATGAAAAAGAGATGTAGAACTATACTGGTTCAACCTTTTGTAGCTAGTAATTTATGAAAACTATTAGCCAAGTTTACAAATGATGTTACACCAGGAGACTTTTTTTTTTAACAAGAGAACACTTTTATTTATTTACTTTCCAAAAAGTTTAAATCCTTGAAGGGGTACAGCATCACGTGGATTCTGTGTCCAATGGCTTTAGCAGGAAGATTGCTTCAGAATTTGGCATGAACCCCATGCCATTGTGTCCATGAGCATGAGTTATTTTTCCCTAGATTACTCTGGTTTTGTTGAGTTTGCCACCATGAGTTACAGTGTTGTTCTTTGCTTTGTACACATAAGCATACCTCTTGCATAGATAGAAGTCAGTTTCATCTCAAGCATAAACACCTTCAATTTTAAGAAGACCTGTGTGCTTCCTCTGGTTCTGGAGACTCTGCTTATAGGTTTTTTTTTTCTTTCTTTCTTTTTTACTTTGGGGCAATGTGGGATGCATGAAAATTTCAAGTATAGTCTTCCATTGCCTGAAGCAGTTGTAGATTCTGGATAATATCACAATATACCAGACACTGGGTTGGCTTTAACATTATGTGACACAGCTTGTGCCTTGCTCACAGTTTGGAAGGGGATACACAGAACATCCAGTACAAAGATGACCTTGAACATGGATTTTGTTATAGGATCCAGGTCGCCAACATTGCAAACTTGGCAGGAGGAATTGAGATCTATCATGTCAGTATGGTTTAATCATGGCAGGAAAGACTCAGTGAAAATTACTCTTATATGTTTGGACCTGAAGCGATTAAGAAATGAATCACTGCAGCCATCTGTCCATTAAAAAGGAGGGCAGCAAATGCTTGGCATGTCTTTTTTTTTTTCTTTCTCCCAGGAGAGTGATCTCCATGTTGTGGGGTTTTTTTTGTTTTGTTGAGGTTTTACAATGTTGTATTAGTTTCTACTGTACAGCGAAGTGGAGTTCCCTGTGCTATACAGCAGGTTCTTATTAGTTATCTATTTTATACGTATTAGTGTATATATGTCAATCCCAGTCTCCCAATTCATCCCACCACCATCCCCCATGCTTATAGTTTTTTTTTTTTTTTGCTTATAGCTTTTTAATTTATATTTTACATAGTTTACTTCTTCAGCTGGTTTTCTTTAGTGAAACTAGCAAACACCATTCTTTCCACATTAGATTAATTTTCTTTTATTTTATTTCATGCTTTTTATACTTTTATTCTTCTGATAAATTACATTTTATTTACACTGATTTTCTCAATTTACTTGTTTTATGTTTTGTTGAATATTGGTCAGTTGTCATAAAAATTTGATAGTAAAAATCTAAGTTTGCTTTATTTTTTCATCTCGGGGATCTAGGAATCTGATTGCAATTTTAAGTCACTTGATAATCAAGGTAATCAGAAATCCAAGCTATACTTATTTCATTTTTCGAAAAAAGGCACGCTTCTAAGGAACAAGGTAAAACACTTACTTAAACTATTTTTAAATTTCAGAAGCAGCTCATGCTTATTACCAGGCAATAAGAAATATAAGCAAAATTAAAAATCAAAATGCCTATATTCTTATTTACACAAAATGTCTACCTTCAAACCATCTAGAACCATATTTGTGCATGATTTGTAGGTGTTTAAATTGTGAAACCTGCTATTTTTCTCTTACAGTATAAAGAACTTTTTCTATGTACTTACATAACATTACTTATAATGAATAAAATATGCCATTGTATGGGTTTAGCTAATCTTCTTATGTTTGTCCTTTACCCTAAAAATTTTTGCTGTAGCAAAGAGTGCTACAACGAAGATTTTGTTGGTAAATATTTGAGTACTGTACACATTTTTGATTTTTTCGTAGGGGTGAATTCTATGGAGTGGTATTACTGGTCCAAAGGCATACATGGTTTAAAGCTTTGATGTATATTGCAAAAAGGCATTCTAGAAATTGGGTACCTGATGAGCCAAGCTTTTTTTTTTTTATCAAACTCTGTAAATATATGTGTGACTGCATAGTGAAAGCTTGTAAGTTAAAGCCTATTTTATATATTAAGTGTTCTTGCCTGTAAATATCAAAATACTAATTCCTGACTTAAAAATGGGCAAGGGACATGAACAGAAATCACAAAAGAAAAAGCACAAATGGCTGATTAACATATAAAAAGCACATTCAACCTTATTAGTAATCAATGCAAATCAAAGTAATAAAATATAATTTCTTACCTCTCATTTTTCCAAAAAAGTTTTTAATTTACTCATTTTATAAGAGTATAGTGAGATGAATAATCACATGTTTAGGAGAGTAAGAATTGTTGTGCCATTTCTGGATAGCAATTTGAAAGAGTTGAAATAATTTAACCCAGTAAGTGCATTCTAAAACTTGAGCCTAAGGAGATAATGAGAGTTTAAATACAAGAGCACTTATTCTTGCATTGGTTGCAATAATGAAAAATTGGGGGAAAAAATCTAAATATCTAGAAATAAGAGAGTGAAATACATTAAATACGTTGTTGGTTTTAGCTCTTGGCTGGTAGATATATAGGTGAATTTTTTTCTTTGTTTTCTCATGTTCTTCTATAGTGAACCTATATTACTTTTCTTATATTTATACAAGAAAACTATATTCATATAGTTAACATACTATTTTCTTACGCATATTTTTAAAAGCATAAAACCTTTACAAAAATTTTAAATAAATGGCCTGGCATATCTATTTGAAAGAAAGTCCCCATCTCATACTATATAAATATAAAACTGAAAGATAACAAGGATATGAATGTAAAATATGTAAATATAAGATTCTTTTAAAAATCTTTAAGTGAGAAAGGCTTTTTCAAACAGATACTGTCTTGGAAAGATGTCCATATTATTTTTGAATGAAAAGGGAAACCATGCTATTAAACAATATTAAACACAATAAATAGCATGGTGTTTTTGTTTGCTTAAATGCTGGAAAATACACACACGTGTGTATGTTTGTACAATCATAGTAAAATGTCTGGAAAGATACCAAAATTATTCACAATGATAGGATTAGAGATTTAGAAAGTACTTTTTCAAAAGGAGTTATATTAAAGATGATGGTTTAATGTCCTCAAAAGAAGGACATTAAACCATCATCTTTTTATTATTTTTATTCTTTCTGTCAGATTTTCATTGTCAGTGTTTTAACTGTCACTTCTGTTTTGGTGACAACTCCCCAGATGAACCTTCCTTCTTGCTCCCTAATATCCAAATTCAGTATCTAAAATCAAACTCATATTTTTTTAACCTCTAACCAGTACTTCTCAGAGCATTTTTATCAGTTACATAAAATTATAATATTTGTTCTACGTCACTTAGTTTCAAAATCTTACGGTTGTCCTCTTTCCTTATAACCTCCAGTTGGATCCTTCTTTTTCAGGGGTTAAAGAAAAACAACCAAATAACTATACCTATCTAAATCCTGTTTCTTTCTTTGTCTTATTTCTTGCTCTCCCTTTTCCCATCACCAACATCCTAATTCAAGATTTCATCTTTCATGTGTGAGTCCTTCCATTCTTTATACACCCTCTACTAGATTCATTAATTTTAAAGCCTTGTTTTATATTACTACACTCCTACTATCCAAAAAAAAAGCAACAAAATTTTAATGGCTCCATATTTCACACAGCATAAAAATCAAGTCAGACAAAGACAAATATTATATAATATCACTTACTTGTGGAATCTAAAAAAAAATGATATAAATGAACTTATTTACAAATCAGAGATAGACTCACAGACATAGAAAACAAACTTATGGTTACCAAAGGGGATAGCGGGGGCAGGGGTGGGGAGATAAACTAGGAATTGGGGATTAACATACCTACTACTATATATAAAATGAATAAACAACAAGGACCTATTGTATAGCACAGGGAACTATGCTCAGTATCTTGTAATAACCTATAATGGAAAAGAATCTGAAAAATAATATATATATGATATATATGTATATATAACTGAGTCACTTTGCTATACACTTGAAACTAACACAATGTTGTAAATTATACCTCAATTAAAAAAATCAGTGGATTCAACTTAAATGTCAGTAGAGATCTGTTTAAGTAAATTATGGCACATTTATACAATGGGAAAAACAGGCAACCTATTCAAAACAAAATTCAGTTCTACATGTGAAATGGAAAAATCTCCAAGATACATTGTTAAGTAAAATCAAGATATATTAGGCAAGAAAAACAAAGTACATGACATTTTGTAGTATGCTGCCAGTTGTGTGTCGGGTGTATGTGTGTGTGTATGTGAATGAATTCAGTGGTTGTACAGGAAACTGGTAGCAGTGACTGCCTAAAGGCAGTGAGGGAGTAAGGGAGACTCACTTTTCTGTCTGTTCTTTTATACTCTTGATTTAGTGCCAGGTACATGTATTACCTGGTGAAAATATTATGATAATTTTTGTAGACGTTTATAAGCACACTTTTGCACATCGATTTTAGGTTATTTTTTGTTCCAGTGTATAAATAATAGTTTGAAATTAAATAAAGGTAGTTGCTTTAACAGAATAGTATTAAAACAGGCATTTAATCTTCAGGTTCCTGGGCTGTATAAATCTAGTTCTGTGGACAGTCTTTCTACAACCAAGATCAAACCTTTAGTACCTGCCAGAGTCAGTGGGCTGAGCAAGAAGCCATCAAGCATCCATAAGAGAAATCATCATAATGCCGAGAACAAGCCAGGATTGCAGATAAAAATCAATGAACTCTGGAAAAATTTTGGATTTAAAAAGTGAGTTATCTTGTAACTTATTCTAAAATGATAAATATTTTTTTTCTGTAATTTCAATCCCTGTCTCCTCTTTCTATTTTCATATGAATCAACTTCTTTTTCTCTTACCCTAAGAAAATTATTTTCCTCTAGTCCCTTTAACTGACTCTTCGTAGGAATATTTAACTTCAGTTTCTGTACCTTCTTTTAGTGAAAACGTGGCAAACTAAAAACCTCAGTTCTCAATCTGGCTTTGGGGACTCTCTGTCGTTAAGCAAATTACTTTTCCAGGCCTTAAGTGTCTTATTTTTCTTTCCTTCTGAATGTTGTTGTAGACATGGGAAGGTAACGCTCTATGGTACTTCTGGATTTAAAGCAGTTTGTTTCCCTAAATTATCACATCTAAAATGGGAAGAATCAATGAGTTTATATGATGAATTAACCAGATTTCTAATGTATGTAGCAAACACTGTTTTAAGAGAATTGACCCTCTATATATCTACATTTTTTGAACCAAATTGCATCTGTTAGACAACAAAATGAGCCACAAAGTAGCATAGATTTATAATTACTTTATTTTCTGGTTCTTATTAATGCAAATGTACTAAGAATAAACACAAGGAGAAAGGGAGGGAGGGAAGCGGGGAGGTGACTTACATGGAATGATAAGATTAAACCTTACCTAATAGAAATGTTATCACAATCAGATGAGATAGTATGAGTGGAAACACTTTGTAATAAGTGCTGGACAATTATGTTTTTACTTTACATTGTGTTAAGTCTAGATTAAACCATATAGCAGCAGTTCTCAAACTTTTTTTTTTAATATTTATTTATTTATTTTGGCTGTGCCAGGTCTTAGTTGTGGCACACGGCATCTTTTTTAGTTGCAGCATGCAGGCTTCTTAGTTGCAACATGCGGGCTTCTTAGTTGCAGCGTACGAACTCTTAGTTGCGGCATGCATGCGGGATCTAGTTCCCTGAACAGGGATCAAACAGGGATCAAAGCTTTACTCAGTTCTGCTTTTGGATTATCCGTACAAATGTCAGCACGGTAAGAAAGGCAGATAAAGTCTAAATATTATTATGAAAATAGTTTTGATCTTACAAACCCCCTGAAAGTGTCTTGGGAATTTTTAGGCATCTGTGGATCATACTTTGAGAACTGCTACTAAAGGGAAATTAAGGGTGCAACAGTATTCTTAAATGCCTTTTAGAAAAATAAGACTTAATTACTCCTGTTGGAATTTTGTTGACAGGACATAGAATCAGTTTTGTTATCTTCATGATAGGATTAATTTTTATAGACATAGAACTTCCTTCCAAAAGTTGGAAGACTGGGAGGAGTAAAAAGATAGGGCTTAAACATTTGTTTATGCTTCACTCATGCTGGTCCTCAGCCAGACTTGAGAAGGGTTCTAGAGAGAAAAGAACTAAAGTTTGTTTACTGGAACCATTCTGCCTTAGCTAGTTATATTTAGTAGTGGCTTGGCACCTACTTTGAAAGGTGATTTAGAAAGCAGTCATGGGTACTAAGAAGCAAAACTTAAATTTTATTGGGCATACTCAGAGGAGAACCTGAATGTGTCATATAATAAATTGAGACAAATTATACAGTAGAGGGTTTTATCCTCTTTACATACCTCTCTTTTGTCCAGGTAGATTATTTTCGAATAAACACTACCCTAAAAACACCCAATAAATTCATTTTATTATATTATCTTTTGCAGAGATTCTGAAAAGCTTCCTTCTTGTAAGAAGCCAGATCCCCTGTCTCCAGTCAAAGATAACATCCAACTAACTCCAGAAGAAGAGGATATATTTAACAATTCTGACTGTATGCGTGTTCAGAGAGCAATATTCCAATAAACACGGGCAGCTGGGAGGCTATTGCCTGCAAGAGAATCTCTATCAATTTCATGTCCTGTTTGAGAATGAAGCAGTTATCAGTATGAAAGACTTGTTCTTAGATCTATGATATTTATTTTTAAAGAGTACATTTTGTATATTAACTATGTAACTGTTTTTGTTCAGCTTATTATATTTTCATAAGAAGCTAACTAGAGAAATAATTTTGGTTTTGACAGGTTTTTGAAGTTTTAATGTTAATTGAGCAAGTCCCTTGGAACTTACAAAAATCTACTCTAAAGATTTCTGTAATGTTGTTAAGTACGAGGATGGTAAATGGAAAACCACAATTCTGTGGTCATTTTGTACTAGAGGAAATTACTGTGTTTCTTTGAGCTATAGTTTTTTCACCTGCCTTTCCTGTCTGTCTTTCAGGGTTGAATTGGATACACAATTGCTGAGATGGGAGCGGTAGTTGGAAGGGTTAAAGATCTTGCATAAATGGGGCAGTGCTCTGTTTTCCCTGAAGAGTTTGGTTGGGTTACAGATTGACAGTAAAAGAAAATTGGTTTCAGCATCATATGGAAGGCACTACTTCTTATATCATTAATATTCTTAAACTTCAAAATAGCCTGTTTCTCTTATATGTCTTTTTTGAAGTGTGGGCTAAAAATTCCCTAACGTATATTTAAAACTAGTATCCTAGGTGCAATGTAAAATGCTAAAGCTGCAGGGTCTGTGATGTGTACATACTCTGCAAAGAAATAGATTCTTGGAAAGAAAACCAGCTATGCAAGTGAAGATCTGAAGTAAGGAAGTGAAGTAAGTGACAATCTGACAGGAAGTAAAGGAATTGTAAAAGTGTCTGATATAGAGGATAAAGGAAAGGGATCCAGAGCATTTTAATTTTTAAGTGAGACTTAGTAGAGGAGGTCAGAGTGGAACAAAAAACGTAACATTGTAAGAAACAGCATAAAAATGTTAAAAGGGGAAAAAATTTTTTTAAAAAATCTGGAAAAGATCAAATACAAAGAACAAAAGCAAATTTGAACTTTCTGTGAATGTTTCCTGTTATAGAACAAATTAAGAAAGGGAAGATGGTAGCAGTGCTGTAGTTTGTCAATCTCCGAACCGTCGCATAGCAGCAACTGGATAGCAAAGTCAAAATACTAATGAACAACATTACAACAAATTTAGATGGCATCATATACTTAAATCCTGAAATATAAGTGGGTGAAGACAAGCTACCAAAAGCCACAAGACCACAAAGTGGTACTGGCGTCTATTTGGGAGAAGTAGAGCATGGCAATAGGGCATCTAATGGACCTGAGAAGAGAACTTAAATAGAATGATTATTGAAACACATAGCAGGCCAAGTTGCAAACAGCCGTTTGAAACTGGGAGACGCTTTGAGCATTCCAGTGGTGAGTGAGTGCAGGAGACCTACAGTAATGTCTGAAGGAATGAAGCAATGTAGTCCATATGAACTTTTGAAATGATTTGCCATATTTGTCAAGGCTCCACAGAAGAGAAACTGCTGGCTGTAAAACCAAAATTGAGCAGGAGAGTGACAATAGACACAAAGGAAGATAAGGTTAAATACAGTGAAGGGAGGAATTGTTGACCAAGAAATCTCAGCAGAATACTGTTTTTGTTTTTGAACACTGAAAACAAAAACAAAAACCACCAACAACAAAACAGCTGAGGTTGAGAAGGTCCCATGACCCATGCCTCCTCAAAGTTAAAGAAAATTATTTTTACTTAAAAAGAAACCACATAGGGCTTCCCTGGTGACACAGTGGTTGAGAGTCTGCCTGCCGATGCAGGGGACATGGGTTCGTGCCCCGGTCCGGGAAGATCCCACATGTCGCGGAGCGGCTGGGCCCGTGAGCCATGGCCGCTGAGCCTGCGCATCTGGAGCCTGTGCTCCGCAACGGGAGAGGCCACAACAGTGAGAGGCCCGCGTACCACAAAAAAAAAAAAGAAACCACATAAAAGTTTTTAGATCAATCCCTTACAAAATTGATTTAAAGGAGTCAAGAGCAGAATAACATCTTTACAAATAATGAAAATCTACCAGAAAGGTCCCCAGAGCAGATCAAAACCAGTCTATTTCAAAATGTGCTAGAAGTTATTAAGAAAATAGTGTAGGATACGAAGGAAATTTAGAATTGGAAAAACTCAGAAGAAGAAAAAAAAGATAAGCTCAGGAAAGGATTAGAAAAAAATTTTGGAAATTAAGGCTAAACTAGAAGGAACACAAGCAAATAAACATACAGATAGATGATGCCTTAAAAGAAATAGGTAAAAATCAAAACAAAATGGAAAAAAACACTTTAAAAGAGTAGGAAGTGACAGATGTTGAAGATGAGGCAGAAGGTCCAATATAAAGATAATAGGAGTCTCTGAAGAAAAAAAACCCTATTTTCAGAAAACGTTAATTTTTAAAAGATTTGAAACAATATTTTTTAAATGCACTATTATACCCAAGATTATTGATCCCAAACTGCCAACACCAAGACATAAGTGACAACAAGTTACTTTAAAGAAAGGAAAAATCCTCTGGGTAGGCAAGAACAGCAAGTGACATGTAAGAAAAAAAAAGATGATCATCACACTTTCCACAATTATTCTTTATACATGAAGAAAATGGAGTAACTTGTTAAAGATACTCAAGGGAAAATGTAAGCAAAGGCTTTTATGTTCAACAAAATCAACTTTCAGTTATAAAGGGCACAAACTTATCCATCGAACAAGAATTTGGAAAATACTGCTCACTAAGCTCTTCCTGAGGAATCAGAAAATAACTGAAATAGAGAAACAGCACCATAAAGATTGGTGGTGACCATCAAACATAGTGACTTGTACAATTAAAAATTTGGGAGCTAAAGGGCAGAGTATGATATGCAATGGCTGTATGTCCAGATGACACAGGTAGTATAAATACAGAGGAGAGATCATATGCAAAACATTTGGTTTAGCTCGTAGTAGTAGTCTGATATTGTTATTTTAGGACCATTCTGTATATAATGTGGGATAGAATAAATGAATATTTATGGGATATTTTAATTCATCCCCAATTTTCTTGAGAACCAGGATTTTTAATGTCTAGAGAAAGGAGATACAGATAAAATACAGAACAGGTTAATTTTTTTTAATGTAGTTATAAACTTGGGAGTACTGATAGAGACTTATGAATGTATATACACACATACTGTATATATACATGTATATACATATATATATACACACTGAAGAGACCCAGAAAAAAAATCCAGTACCAATGAGCATCCCTATCACTCAACTTGTAGTCTTAAAATACAATTTTCACCAAAAGAAATGAGAGCTTCTTGGAAAAATAGTCTGGAAAAGAAGTGTAAAAGACAAGCCTGGGATATCTTGTTAAAACAGAGCCTTTACTGACTACTAATGTAATTTCAAAATGATTAAGGAGACACCTGAAGAGGCCCCCACTGTCCAAACATGGGAGAATTTGATCTTGAAAAGATAATTGTTTACTGGAACCCATCATAAGCATTTTTAAAAATTGGTCACCTTCAGAGGATGATAGAATATCAATTCATTATCTTGAATATGGGAAAATAAAAGAAATATCAGGCATTTTCCCTGTCTGTACTGTACCAATGGGCAATAAAACAAGATAAATCTCTTTTTACTGTTCTAATAATGAAAAAGATAATATCGCCATTTTGCAACCCCCGGTGGATTAATGGATTTAGGCTTTGAGCATCAGCTGCTATTAACATCATAACCAGACATTTTATGTTTCATAATGAAAGAACTCAGCATCCTCTGTAGTCTTGCCAAGGGATTGGAGATGAGTCTGATCGTTCCTCTGGATCCAGCTGCCGAAGTGCAGGAAATACAGAGGACAGAGGAACATGTGGGACTGCAACATGAGTGTGCAATTAGCAAAATCCAGTCTGCAAGAAACTACAGGTTAAATGCCCTTGGATTCTCAACAGATAAATTGTAAGGAAGGGGATGGAGAGGAGAATTCCATATTAAAAAAAAGGACAGGGCTTCCCTGGTGGTGCAGTGGTTGAGAGTCCGCTTGTCGGTGCAGGAGACACGGGTTCGTGCCCCGGTCCGGGAAAGTCCCACATGCTGCGGAGCGGCTGGGCCCGTGAGCCATGGCCGCTGAGCCTGTGTGTCCGGAGCCTGTGCTCCGCAATGGGACAGGCCACAACAGTGAGAGGCCCGCATATCAAAAAAAAAAAAAAAAAAAAAAAAAAGACACAACTAAACTAGATTATTTAGGGATGCACACTCTGGTGATTAAACAATAGAGAAATATAAAGAAGTGATAACTATAAAATTTAGGGTGGTGGTTACAGGGGGTGGGGTGGTTGGACATTGATATTAAAGCAAAGCACATGGAAGAGATTCTGGGAATTGCTGGCAAAGTTTTAGTTCCTGGGTGGTGTATTTTATGACAGTTTGCTTATAATAACATAACTTACTAGGCTATCCATATCATAAAGTAAAATGTTGGCCTTATAATTTATTAAGCCATTTACTTGTTTTGTGTGGTCTTTCATATTTTCTGTTTTACAGTAATTTTTAATAGTATTAGTATTCCATCAAATTGAAAATGTAATTGATTGTAAGATGCATCATTATTTTATGTACCATTGGAAAAAAACTCCATCAACTTTAAGGTACACACTATTCTAAAAAATGTTAAAATGTGTACCTTAGGATACAGGAACGGCAGCAATTCGATGCCACATATCCTGTCCCTCGTGCACAAAATCAAGCAACAATCCTTATTTCCCAAAGTTAACTCTGGGCAATTGGCACCAGACAGCCTCTGATCTTAAAAGACATGAAGCACAGCTGAGGGAAAGGTGAGGTTCAATGCTGAAAAGAAGGGATAAAGTGAAAATAAACTGAGCAGTATGATTCCCAGTCCCACTTCCCTATGTAGTTCCCATTCTCTCTTTTGGGATTCCAATTGCACATGTTAGACTGCTCAAAATTGTCCCACAGCTATTAGTGCTGTTATGATTACTTTCTACTCTGTTTTTGTATTTCAGTTCGGGTAATTTCTATGAACGCATTTTCTAGTTAACCAACTCTTTCCTTGAGCTTTTTGTTTTTATTTCTAGCATTTCTAATTTACAGTTTCCATTTCTCTACTGACATTCCCCCAATCTGCTAATGCACGTATTATCTGTATTTTACACAAGGCATATTACCTATAGTTATTTTAAATACCTTTTCTGGTATTTCTAATATCTGGGTCATCTCTGAGTCTGGTTCTGTATCTTGTGTCTTGACATTGTTTTCTTTTTCCTTGTTTTGTGTGTGTGTGTGTCTCATATTTTTTGATTGATTTGCATGCCATATGTTGATATAGAACAGTAGTGACTGAAGTAAATGATATGCCTGGAAATGGGCATGCCTCTTCCACTAGGGGTTAGAGTGTGACATTGTAAACTCTCATCAGGAGTTTAACTGGTTTGGGTTTGTTATTGCTATGACAAGTGCACCACTGACTTCAAATTCCTCTAGCGTGGTGCTAGCGTTTTTAGTTTTGTTTGTTTTTCAGTGTTCCTGCTCTATCCTCAGTTTTTAGCCTTCCTCATGCACTTGTGCCTCATAAGGGGTCTATCTCCAACCCCTCACCCCTCTGCAGCAATAGACTGTTGTTGCTTGTTACTTGTTGCTTGTTTTAATGACTTGATGCAGGCTGAGGGTAATGTAAAACTATGTCAATTATATTTGACTTTACAATCCATTACAGAAAGTGTTATCCACCTTTGTTTCTCAACCCCCAGCAAGTTCCTGGCAATATGGTCAGCATTCCACATTCTTATTAAATGACTTACGGCTACCAGGCACTGTATATTGTATAGCACCTGAAGTCTCTCTAAACACAATGTCAGTGTTTAACACCTGTTGACTCATGGTTTAGGGGAGGCAGAAGAATAACTGAATTCCAGATAGGGATCAGAAGATTTGGTTTATAATTCTGACTTGCCGAAAACTCCAAGTGACCTTGGATAAACCACTGAAACTTTGTTGTGTTCTTTTTTCTCACAGGACAAACATGAAGGGTTGACCTCCAACTCAGAAATTACAACTCCAAAATTCTGTGAACCAAACAGTAAATTCTTTGATTTATGAGTAACTGTTTAAAGACTGTTCCAAAAGCTCCACAAGAGGGCAGCTCCTCCACATTGCTTAAGGTCTGAAGAAAATTCCACATGCTTTTAAGTCTATTTAAAAACTCACCCTCGTATACAATGTTTTACTTTTGTTTCTTTTAATTATACAAGTAGGGCACAAAATATATTGTTAAAAAATTCCAACATTACAGACCAACTTCAAGTCTCTTTTGATTAATACCCCCAATCCTAATCTTCCCTATTGTCCAATTGGTGGGTATTTTTTTCTGAAGCTTTGTTTTCTGTGACTTCCTTTATTTTTAATTTATTTATCTATTTATTTTTATATATCAAGGCCTTTTATTTTTTAAATATCTTTATTGGAGTATAATTGCTTTACAATGTTGTGTTAGTTTCTGCTCTACAACAAAATGAATCAGCTATATGTATACATATATCCCCATATCCCCTCCCTCTTGCGTCTCTCTACCACCCTCCCTATCCCACCCCTCTAGGTGGTCACAAAGCACCGAGCTGATCTCCCTGTGCTATGCAGCAGCTTCCCACTAGCCATCCATTTTACATTTGGTAATGTATATATGTCAATGCTACCCTCTCACTTTGTCTGAGCTTCCCCTTCCCCCTTTGTGTCCTCAAGTCCATTCTTTACATCTGCATCTTTATTCCTGCCCTGCCACTAGGTTCATCAGTGCTGTTTTTTTTAGATTCCATATATGTGTTAGCATACGGTATTTGTTTTTCTCTTTCTGACTGACTTTGCTCTGCATGACAGACTCTAGGTCCATCCGCCTCATTACAAATAACTCAGTTTCATTCTTTTTTATGGCTGAGTAATATTCCATTGTATATATGTACCACATCTTCTTTATCCATTCCTCTGTCGATGGACATTTAGGCTGCTTCCGTGTCCTGGCTATTGTAAATAGTGCTGCAATGAACATTGCAGTACATGTATGTTTTTGAATTACGGTTTTCTTAGGGTACATGCCCAGTAGTGGGATTGCTGGGTCTGTGACTTCTTTAAAACATAGTTTCTGAAACTAACTTCTTTTTAATCCACATAGGATTTGAACATCTCTTCCTGTTAATATACATAGATTAGTTTACCACTAATTACTCTCTTTAACTCCATAAAATGCATGTCATAATTTACTTATTTCTTAATATTTAGATAATGTTTTCAGTATTTAAACAATGTTGCATCAAATATTTCAATACTGCATTTTGGGGAAAAGTGAAGAAACTCTTGGTTTCATGGTAATTAAGATTTTAAAGCTAATTTATTAAACCAAAAGAAGAATGTTTTAGTAATTTTATTAGCCACAAAGATATATAAAGTCAGTTTACAGAAAAGGGGCTAGAAGAGGGAGAAACACTTGACAGCCTTCCTTGGAAGGTTTACTCCATTTCATGATATAAATCATTCTGGATACCATTCCTATTAGGGTGTTTCACAGGTATATTCTTGTCTTAGATAAGATTAGACCTAGGCAACAAATGGCCCAATTAATGCAGAACAGAGGCAAGAAAGGGATGTTCAAGTGTGGCCACTCAGTGAGGGTAGGTTCTGTGTCTTGATTACCTCTATATCTTCTACACTTCGAAGGAAATGTTTGATGGGAATGAGCCAGAGCCATTTATATGTCATGTACACAAGAAAAGTTAAATATACACATGCTTGGTCATATTAATTGGATATGAGTTGTACCTATAGCAAATATTCCCGGAGAAATAGATATATCTTCTTTGGGACCTTTTTAGAATTTGGAACCTGACTGTGCTTGAATGGGGTGTATGAAATGAAGATAGATAAGAGGCAGTTGGGATGAGGGGGATGCTTTCCGTGACCAAAGCTTAGAGAAAGGGATGCACAGAATATGTTTACAGAAAAGTGAAACTAGCTAAACCAGACCATTCTAAAACTGGAGGTTTCTTAGGAGGCCACAGGGCCAATGGCCAGGTGTCCTCAGGAATACATTACAATAAATAATGAGGTGCAGAAAGCAAGAATTTGCCTAGGATCTTAGAAAAATGGGCTTGCAACTCCCTCCGTGGCTGATTCCATCAAGGCCTGCCACCGTCCCCAATCTGGTTTCCAAATTGTGTTCCAAACCCATATTAGGCTTATTTTCCCCTTTCTACTCTCCTATGTCCAAGGGATGCTTTGATGTCAGAACAGCTTTTTTTCCATAAGACACAAACACCTGCCAAGTTGACTCATGAAAGGAGACCAAGGAATATGACTGGATTTTTGGAGCTGTGGGGCAGGCCTTTAAATCATTTACCCTGACATCCAAAGGACCTGAAGGCAGCCTACTCACCTTTGTTCTGGGATGCCATCTTTTGATTTCTGAAGCGACCATCTATGATGGTGTTTGGGGAGTAAGGAAGAAATAGTCTTCGCATTTGGGGGAATAGAGGATGCATTCTTCATTTTGATCTGAACTTCAAAGATCTATACAGTGGGGTGACAGGCTGGCCATTTAAGAACTGCTGGGATGAGGAGGCTGCTAGAGAAATGTTTCAGAAAATATTTCCCCTAAGACCACAAGATTTTCTACTCCCAAGTTTTTAATTTAAAATTCCAGAACACATTAGGAGCATGGTTTTTGTGTTGTTCAAATCCCACCAGCTGTGCGATCCAGAGCATGTTATTCTGTTTCTCTGAGCTTCAGTTCTCTTTTTTCAGAAGAAATAATTGAGAAAATATAGGTAGT
Source organism: Pseudorca crassidens (assembly GCF_039906515.1). NCBI lineage: Eukaryota > Metazoa > Chordata > Mammalia > Artiodactyla > Delphinidae > Pseudorca > Pseudorca crassidens. The sequence continues at coordinate 156,464,430 of NC_090297.1, forward strand.
GTTTAGCAAGCACAGTGTCAAACACAATAAGTGTGCTTCCTCCCTATTCCAATGAAGGATAATGGTGATGATGAAGACATTCGTGATGTTGATAAGCCAAGTCTGTTGTCCAGACTGACCTTGTCTTTTTCATAGACTGTGTTACCCCTCTGATCCTCAGGCTGTTCATCAACCAAATGGTGAAAACATTAATTTATGCTTATTGAGTTGTATGTACAAGCCATTGTTCTAAGTGTTTGCATATATTAACTAATTCATTTGATGCTCACGGTCCCACAAGGTAGATTTTATTTTTATTTTACGCACAGGGTAACTGAGGCAGACAAAGAGGTTTATCAATTGGCACAAGGTCACACAGCCAGTAGGTGATAGATCCAGAGTTCAGCCCCAAGTGATATAACTCCCAGAGCACACTTTTCTTGTGCAGTATTAAAATATAAAATTAATAAAGAACATAGGAGTTGCTTGGAATATAATCATTGTGGTGGAAAAAGTAGGGATTATGTTAGACACCTCTCTATAGCTAGGGTCATATGATTAATGTTCATCAATGGAAGGTGAATGAACACTCAATAGGTACCACCTTAAGCACGTTAAGTCCGAGAAGGCGAAGTGTAAGTGTGTCTTTTCCACCTATTTTTCTCATCTGACCTTGTGGAAACAAAGGACTTTGAGATGACAGAATTGCAAGTGTAAAGCAGCATACGCACCTGAATTTCTTCTGGAACAGTGCCAGACGGGGAGCCTCGTACATGTACTGGACTGTAATGTAGGTGAGAATGAACCTTTTTATGTTTAGTTATTAAATTTAGGAGTATATTTCTTACTGCATAGCCTATCCTAACTATAGAACCATTTAATGGTAATGATGATTACTTTTCTCAAATAAAATATAAGTAGCTATGAAAGGAAAATATTATAAAGTTAATATGAAATATGTAGGAGTCTTTCTTCTTGAGCAACGGAAAAGACATTTTGAAAGCCCAGAGATTAAGGGATTGGTTAGATGATATTGGGGGAGATGGGGAGGAAGGGGGAGTTCAAGCAAGGGAACAGAAAATGGTCCCAAGGCAATCATGTCTTTGTGGAAGACTGTCAGACCATAACTGGATTCTAGCACCTCAAGTCATTGCCCCAACTTACTCCACTGGGCCTGTGTAGGGTCAGGGAAGGATGCTGTCCGTGGAGGAGTGGCTCTAGGTTCTGGAGGCCTTCTAAGACACCCTTCTAACTACTGAAGCCAAGTTCCCTCTCCTCCCTCTGGACTAAAGGACTCAGAGTGAGTCCAGCAACTACTGTACTAGTTTCCTAGGCAGGGAAAAGCAAAATTTAAAAAAAAGAGAGAAGTTTTAAAGTAGTTATGTAAAGAGCAGAATAACCTACTTTTCTTTCTGTCCCTCAACAAACCTGGAGAATGTTTGGTCACTTTTCTCTATGTCATCATCATTAGGCTGAAGAATTTTTAATGTCCACTGTCCTGCATGGAATGGAACTGTGAAGATCATGGTACCTTCAGAGACCGTGGAGAAGATCCAAATGGTCCTATTTATTCTCAGAACATAGATGGCTCTGAATAATGCAGAGGGACCACTGTGCTCCTGGATGTGAGGTAAGGAGGTAGTCAGCATCAAATGGGGAAGCTGAATCACTAAAACCATAATTAATGCAGAAAAGAAGCACGATGGTGTGAGAACACCCTGGTCTGTCTCTGTCCATTTGACCCTAGGCCAGTGAGTCAATTTCCATGGATCTCAGTTTCATCATCTTTTAAATGCAAGATCCTGAGTATGATAAGTGTTCTACACACATTCCTAGACCTACACACATTTACCTAGACCATGTAAAAAATATGACAAAATATGTTGGTAAGCTTCAGAGTATAATATTACTTTGATACACACCTGGATTTTAACTCTGGCTTTATATCTTTTTATCTGGACAAATTACTCAACCGTTCTGGAATACCTATTTCTTACTGTGAAAAATAGCAGCATATTTCAGGGTAAGGTGAATTGATCTTCAACTTACTTCATTACTATAGTATTAAAATGTCCTGACACAAGACAGTTTCTATCCATAACTCCTTAGCTCACAGGACCATTTATAGTGACGACCAATGCACTACATTGTAAATCTTAATTTCTTTAGCAAAGACAAATTTTTAAATGGCAGTGAGCGAAGTGACTTTCTTTAACCAGAAGAAGGTGGCTGTTCCATTCCCATTCTCAGAACTGACCTGCTCCTGCCCAGGGAGGGGGAATCTGGAAAAGGGAGGGATGGAGAAGGCTGATGTCACACAGCCCTACATAAAAGCCTCCTTTGGGATCCTACAGGCAGTTTGGAAGCAGCTGGAAGAATGAGTTAGGTCCTGGTTGTGAGATTTTTTTTTTTTTAAATCACACACAGACACAGCTGTTGAACAAAATGCAGACTCCACAGAAAAGCCCAAGCCTCAGACCTTTCAAGCAAAGAAAGAGCTCAGGTAAAGTTCTCAGAATAGCTGGGTTTTGGCCCTTGAGACAGGGAGACAAGAAGATACAGGCTTCTGTTCCATGCTGACGTGTTCATTTAATCTTAAATGTTCACAGCAACCAGAAGGGAGGAAGTTGCTGGAATCCTAGTGAAGTTCCCTGGCAAGATCCCGGTAAGACATTGAACTCCTCAGGGGACGCCTGTGATATCCTGTTCTTTGAGAAAGCAAAACCCAGGGAGAGACCTTCAAGTTGGCAGAAGAGTAAGACATGGAGATCACCTTCCTCCCCACAAATACATCAGAAATGCATCCACATGTGGAACAACTCCTACAGAACACCTACTGAACAATGACAGAAGACCTCAGACTTCCCAAAAGGCAAGAAACTCCCCACGTACCTGGGTAGGGCAAAAGAAAAAAGAAAAAACAGAGACAAAAGAATAGGGACGGGACCTGCACCAGTGGGAGGGAGCTGTGAAGGAGGAAAGGTTTCCACACACTAGGAAGCCCCTTCACTGGCGGAGATGGGGGGGAAGCTTTGGAGCCATGGAGGAGAGCGCAGCAACAGGGGTGCAGAGGGCAAAGCAGAGATATTCCCGCACAGAGGATCGGTGCCGACCAGCACTCACCAGCCCAAGAGGCTTGTCTGCTCACCCGCCGGGGTGGTCAGGGACTGCAGCTGAGGCTCAGGCTTCAGAAGTCAGATCCCAGGGAGAGGACTGGGGTTGGCGGCGTGAACACAGCCTGAAGGGGGCTAGTGCGCCACAGCTAGCCGGGAGGGAGTCCAGGGAAAAGTCTGGAACTGCCTAAGAAGCAAGAGACCATTGTTTCGGGGTGCGCGGGGAGAGGGGATTCAGAGCACTGCCTAAACGAGCTTCAGAGACAGGCGTGAGCTGCGGCTATCAGCGGAGACCCCAGAGACGGGCATGAAACGCTAAGGCTGCTGCTGCAGCCACCAAGAAGCCTGTGTATGAGCACAGGTCATTTTCCACACCTCCCCTCCCGGGAGCCTGTTCAGCCCGCCACTGCCAGGGTCCCGTGATCCAGGGACAACTTCCCTGGGAGAACAAATGGCGTGCCTCAGGCTATTGCAACGTCATGCAGGCCTCTGCTGCCAGGCTCGCCCCGCATCCGTACCCCTCCCACACCCCCACCTGACTGAGCCAGAGCCCCCTAATCAGCAGCTACTTTAATCCCGTCCTGTCTGAACAAAGAACAGATGCCCTCAGGTGACCTACACCCACAGGCAGGGCCAAATCCAAAGCTGAACCCCAGCAGCTGTGCGAACAAAGAAGAGAAAGGGAAATCTCTCCCAGCAGCCTCAGGAGCAGCAGATTAAATCTCTACAATCAACTTGATGTACCCAGCATCACTGGAATACCTGAATAGACAACGAATCATCCCAAAATTGAGATGGTGGACTTTGGGAGCAACGATATATATTTTTTCCTTTTCTCTTTTTGTGAGTATGTGTATGCTTCTTTGTGTGGTTTTGTGTGTATAGCTTTGCTTTTACCATTTGTCCTAGGATGCTGTCTGTCTGTTTTTTGGGTTTTTTTAGTATAGTTTTTAGCTCTTCTTATCGTTGGTGGATTTGTTTTTTGGTTTTTAAATACCTTTGTTGGAGTATAATTGCTTTACAATGGTGTGTTAGCTTCTGCTGTATGACAAAGTGAATCAGCTATACATATACATATATCCCCATATCCCTTCCCTTTTGCATCTCCCTTCCTCCCACCCCTCTAGGTGCTCAAAAAGCACCAAGCTGATCTCCCTGTGCTATGTGGCTACTTCCCACTAGCTATCAATTTTACATTTGGTAGGGTATATATGTCCATGCCACTCTCTCACTTTCTCTCAGTTTACCCACCCCCCTCCCTATATCCTCAAGTCCATTCTCTATGTCTGCATCTTTATTCTGGTCCTGTCCCTAGGATCTTCAGAAACTTATTTATTTAGTTTTTAGATTCCATATATATGTGTTACCATACGTAATTTGTTTTTCTCTTTCTGGCTTACTTCACTCTGTATGACAGACTCTAGGTCCATCTACCTCACTACAAATAACTCATTTCGTTTCTTTTTATGGCTGAGTAATATTCCATTGTATAATATGTAATATTCCACATATTTATCCATTCATCTGTCAATGGACACTTAGGTTGCTTCCATGTCCTGGCTATTGTAAATAGAGCTGCAATGAACATTGTGGTACATGACTCTTTAAAATTATGGTTTTCTCAGGGCAAATGCCCAGTAGTGGGATTGCTGGGTCGGATGGTAGTTCTATTTTTAGTTTTTTAAGGAACCTCCATACTGTTATCCATTGTGGCTGTATCAATTTACATTCCCACCAACAGTGTAAGAGGCTTCCCTTTTTTCCACACCCTCTCCAGCATTTGTTGTTTGTAGATTTTCTGATGATGCCATTCTAACTGGTGTGCGGTGATACCTCATTATAATTTTGATTTGCATTTCTCTATTGACTAGTGATGTTGAGCATCCTTTCATGTGCTTTTTGGCAATCTGTATATCTTTTTTGGAGAAATGTCTATTTAGGTCTTCTGCCCATTTTTGGATTGTGTTATTTGTTTTTTTGATATTGAGCTGCATGAGCTGCTTGTAAATTTTGGAGATTAATCCTTTGTCAGTGGCTTCATTTGCAAATATTTTCTCCAATTCTGAGGGTTGTCTTTTCATCTTGTTTATGTTTTCCTTTGCTGTGCAAAAGATTTTAAGTTTCATTAGGCCCCACTTGTTTATTTTTGGTTTTATTTCCATTTTTCTAGGAGGTGGGTCAAAAAGGATCTTGCTATGATTTATGTCATAGAGTAGTCTGCCTATGTTTTCCTCTAAGAGTTTTATAGTATCTGGCCTTACATTCAGGTCTCTAATCCACTTTGAGTTTATTTTTGTGTATGGTGTTAGGGAGTGTTCTAATTTCATTCTTTTACATGTAGCTATCCAATTTTCCGAGCACCACTTATTGCAGAGCCTGTCTTTTCTCCATTGTATATCCTTGCCTCCTTTATCAAAAGTAAGGTGACCATATGTGCACGGGTTTATCTCTAGGCTTCTATCTTGTTCCATTGATCTATATTTCTGTTTTTGTGTCAGTACCATACTGCCTTGATTACTGTAGCTTTGTAGTATAGTCTGAAGTCCAGGAGCATGGTCCTAGAGCTCTGCTTTTCTTTCTCAAGATTGCTTTGGCTATTCAGGATCTTTGGTGTTTCCCTACAAATTGTGAAAGATTTTGTTTGAGTTCTCTGAAGTATGCCATTTGTAGTTTGATAGGAATTGCATTGAATCTATAGATGGTTTTGGGTAATATAGTCATTTTCACAATGTTGATTCATCCAATCCAAGAACATGGTATATCTCTCCATCTGTCTGTATCATCTTTAATTTCTTTCGTGAGTGTCTTATAGTTTTCTGCATACAAGTCTTTTTTCTCCTGAGGTAGGTTTATTCCTAGGTGTTTTATTCTTTTTGTTGCGGTGGTAAATGGGAGTGTTTCCTTAATTTCTCTTTCACATTTTTCATCATTAGTGTATAAGAATGAAAGAGATTTCGGTGAATTAATTTTGTATCCTACTACTTTACCAAGTTCATTGATTAGCTCTAGTAGTTTTCTGGTAGCATCTCTTTAGGGTTCTCATGTCATCTGCAAACAGTGACAGCTTTACTTCTTCTTTTCCGATTTGGATTCCTTTTATTTCTTTTTATTCTCTGATTGCTGTGTCTAAAACTTCCAAAACTATGTTGAATAATAATGGTGAGAATGGACAACGTTGTCTTGACCCTGATCTTAGAGGAAATGCTTTCAGTTTTTCACCATTGAGAATGATGTTGGCTGTGGGTTTGTCATATATGGCCTTTATTATGTTGAGGTAAATTCCCTCTACGCCGACATTCTGGAGGGTTTTTATCATAAATGCATGTTGAATTTTGTCAAATGCTTTTTCTGCATGCATTGAAATGATCACATGGTTTTTATCCTTCAGTTTGTTAATATGGTGTATCACATTGATTGATTTGTATATATTGAAGAATCCTTACATTCCTGGGATACACCCCAGTTGATCATGATGTATGATCCTTTCAGTGTGCTGTTTGATTCTGTTTGCTAGTATTTTGTTGAGGATTTTTGCATCTATGTTCATCAGTGATATTACCCTGTAGTTTTCTTTCTTTGTGTCATCTTTGTCTGGTTTTGGTATCAGGGTAATGGTGGCCTTGTAGAATGAGTTTGGGAATGGTCCTCCCTCTGCTATATTTTGGAAGAGTTTGAGAAGGATAGGTGTTAGCACTTCTTATGTTTGATCGAATTCACCTGTGAAGTCATCTGGTCATGGGCTTTTGTTTGTTGGAATATTTTTAATCATAGTCTCAATTTTAGTGCTACAGATTGGTCTGTTTATATTTTCTATTTCTTCCTGGTTCAGTCTCAGAAGGTTGTGCTTTTCTAAGAATTTGTCCATTTCTTCCAGGTTGTCCATTGGCATATAGTTGCTGGTAGTAATCTCTCACGATCTTTGGATTTCTGCAGTGTCAGTTGTTATTTCTCCTTTTTCATTTCTAATTCTATTGATTTGAGTCTTCTCCCTTTTATTCTTGATGAGTCTGCCTAATGGTTTATCAATTTTGTTTATCTTCTCAAAGAACCAGCTTTTAGTGTTATTGATTTTAGCTATTGTTTCCTTCATTTATTTTTCATTTATTTCTGATCTGATCTTTATGATATCTTTCCTTCTGCTAACTTTGTGGGTTTTTTGTTCTTCTTTCTCTAATTGCTTTAGGTGTAAGGTAAGGTTGTTTATTTGAGGTGTTTCTTGTTTCTTGAGGTAGGATTTTATTGGTATAAAATTCCCTCTTAGGGCTTCCCTTGTGGCGCAGTGGTTGAGAGTCCACCTGCCGATGCAGGGGACACGGGTTCGTGCCCTGGTCCGGGGGGATCCCACATGCCGCAGAGCGGCTGGGCCCATGAGCCATGGCCGCTGAGCCAGCATGTCCGGAGCCTGTGCTCCGCAACGAGAGAGGCCACGACGGTGAGAGGCCCACATAACGCAAAAAAAAAAAAAAAAAAAATTCCCTCTTAGAACTGCTTTTGCTTCATCCTATGGGTATTGGGTCATTGTGTTTTCATTGTCATTTGTTTCTAGGTATTTTTTGATTTCCTCTTTGATTTCCTCAATGGTCTTTTGGTTATTCAGTAGTGTATTCTTTAACCTCCATGTATTCGTATTTTTTACAGATTTTTTCCTGTTATTGATATCTAGTCTCATAGCACTCTGGTTGGAAAAGATACTTGATATGGTTTCAATTTTCTTAAATTTACCAAAGGTTGATTTGTGATCAAGAAGATATGATCTATTCTGGAGAATGTTCTATGATCACTGGAGAAGAAAGTGTATCCTCTTGTTTTTGGATGGAATGTCCTGTAGGTATCAATTAAGTCCATCTTGTTTAATGTGTCATTTAAAGCTTGTGTTTCTTTATTTATTTTTATTTTGGATGATCTGTCCATTGGTGAAAGTGGGGTGTTAAAGTCCCCTACTATGATTGGGTTACTGTCGATTTCCCCTTTTATGGCTGTTAGCATTTGCCTTATGTATTGAAGTGCTCCTATGTTGGGTGCATTAATATTTACAATTGTTATATCTTCTTCTTGGATTGATCTGTTGAACATTTTGTAGCATCCTTCTTTGTCTATTTTAATAGTCTTTATTTTAAAGTCTATTTTGTCTGATATCAGTATTGCTACTCCAGCTTTCTTTTGATTTCCATTTGCATGGAATATCTTCTTCCATCCCCTCACTTTCAGTCTGTATGTGTCCCTAGGTCTAAACTGGGTCTTTTGTAGACAACATATATATGGGTCTTGTTTTTGTATCCATTCAGCCAGTCTATGTCTTTTGGTTGGAGCATTTAATCCATTTACCTTTAAGGTAATTTTTTTTTTTTTTTTTTTTTTTTGCAGTACGTGGGCCTGTCACTGCTGTGGCCTCTCCCGTTGCAGAGCACAGGCTCCGGACGCGCAGGCTCAACGGCCATGGTTCACAGGCCCAGCCGCTCTGTGGCATGTGGGATCTTCCTGGACCGGGGCACGAACCCGTGTCCCCTGCATCGGCAGGCAGACTCTCAACCACTGCGCCACCAGGGAAGCCCAAGGTAATTATTGATATGTATTTTCCTATTACCATTTTCTTAATTGTTTTGGGTTTGTTATTGTGGGTCTTTTCCTTCTCTTGTGCTTCCCGCCTAGAGAAGTTCCCTTAGCATTTGTTGTAAAGCTGGTTTGGTGGTGCAGAATTCTCTTAGCTTTTGCTTGTTTGTAAATGTGTTAATTTCTCCATCAAATCTGAATGAGATACTTGCTAGGTAGAGTAATCTTGGTTGTAGGTTTTTCCCTTTCATCACTTTAAATATGTCCTGCCACTCCCTTCTGGCTTGCAGAGTTTTGCTGAAAAATCAGTTGTTAACCTTATGGGGATTCCCTAGTACATTATTTCCTATTTTTCACTTGCTGGTTTTAATAGTTTTTCATTGTATTTAGTTTTTCATAGTTTGATTAATATGTGTCTTGGTGTGTTTCTTCTTGGATTTATCATGTATGGGACTCTCTGCACTTCCTGGACTTGATTGACTCTTTCCTTTCCCATATTAGGGAAGTTTTCAACTATAGTTTCTTCAAATATCTTATCAGTCCCTTTCTTTTTCTCTTCTTCTGGGACCCTTATAATTCGAAAGTTGGTGCATTTACTGTTGTTTCAGAGGTCTCTGAGACTGTCCTCAATTCTTTTCATTCTTTTTTCTTTATTCTACTCTACGGTAGTTATTTCCAATATTTTATCTTCCAGGTCACTTATCCATTCTTCTGCCTCCATTATTCTGCTATTGATTCCTTCTAGAGAATTTTTAATTTCATTTATTGTGTTGTTCATCATTTTATGTTTGCTCTTTAGTTCTTCTATGTCCTTGTTAAACGTTTTTTGTATTTTCTCCATTCTATTTCCAAGATTTTGAATCATGTTTACTATCATTACTCTGAATTCTTTTTCAGGTAGAGTGCCTATTTCCTCTTCTTTTGTTTGGTCTGGTGCGTTTTTACCTTGCTCCTTCATCTCCTGTGTGTTTTTCTGTCTTCTCATTTTGCTTAACTTACTGTGTTTGGTGTCTCCTTTTTGCAGGCTGCAGGTTCGTAGTTCCCATTGTTTTTGGTGTCTGCCCCTAGTGGCTAAGGTTGATTCAGTGGATTGTGTAGGCTTCCTGGTGGAGGGGAGTGGTGACTGTTCTGGTAGGTGGGTCTGGGTCCTGTCTTCCTGGTGGGCAGGGCCACATCCACCAGTGTGTTTTGGGGTGTCTGTGAACTTAGGATGATTTTAGGCAGCTTCTCTGCTAATGGGTGGGGTTGTATTCATGTCTTGCTAGTTGTTTGGCATAGGGTTTCCAGCATTGTAACTTGCTGGTCATTGAGTGGAGCTGGGCCTTAGCGTTGAGATGGCAGTCTCTGGGTGAGCTTTCGCCATTTGATATTACATGGAGTCGGGAGGTCTCTGCTGGAGCAATGTCCTGAACTTGGCTCTCCCACCTCAGAGGCACAGGCCTGACACCAGGCTGGAGCACGAAGACCCTGTCAGCCACCCAACTCAGAAGAAAAGGGACAAAAAAAGAAAGAAGGAAAAAAAAAAACTAAAATAACATAAAATGAAGTTATTAAAATAAGAAATATAAAAAAATTTTTAAACAGAATGAAAGAAGAGAGCAACCACACCAACAAACAAATCCACCAATGATATCAAGCGCTAAACACTGTATTAAAACAAAAAAAGCGGACAGAAGAACCCTAGGACAAATGGTAAAAGCAAAGCTATACAGACAAAATCACAAGATAAGCACAACTCAATAAACCCACAATTTCCAAATAATCAATGCCAATGTTATAAAATCATGCATGAGTAAAAGATGCATACAAAGTACAATATGGACCAATGGACTGTAATGTTACACAGAGTATAAAAAGTCAATTTATATGGTTTCATATTCTGCATTACAACTAACTTTTAAGAAACTACCACTTGTTGAATTTTGGTGTAAAATAAAAGAAGAAAAATTACAATTAAATAAAAATGCTATTATGCTAAAATGCATTTTCCAATTACAAATACATGTGGGGCCAGATTTTCTTCATATAACTCAACCAAAGCAACATTTCATAACAGATCAAACACAGAAGCAGATATAAGAATATTCTTATATCTTATATTATTATAAACACATGAATGGATGCTCAACATCACTAATCATTAGAGAAATGCAAATCAAAACTACAATGAGGTATCACTTCACAGCAGTCAGAATGGCCATCATCAGAAAATCTACAGACAATAAATGCTGGAGAGGGTGTGGAGAAAAGGGAACCGTCTTGCACTGTTGGTGGGAATGTAAATTGATACAGCCACTATGGAGAACAGTATGGAGGTTCCTTAAAAAACTAAAAATAGAACTACCATACGATCCAGCAATCCCACTACTGGGCATATACCCTGAGAAAACCGTAATTCAAAAAGAGTCATGTACCACAATGTTCATTGCAGCTCTGTTTACAATAGCCAAGACATGGAAGCAACCTAAGTGTCCATTGACAGATGATTGGATAAAGAAGATGTGGCACCTATATATATATATACAATGGAATATTACTCAGCCATAAAAAGAAATGAAACTGAGTTATTTGTAGTGAGGTGGATGGACCTAGAGTCTGTCATACAGAGTGAAGTAAGTCAGAAAGAGTATACAAATACCGTATGCTGACACATATATATGGAATCTAAAAAAAAAAGTTTCTGAAGAACCTAGGGGCAAGAAAGGAATAAAGACTCAGATGTAGAAATTGGACTTGAGGACATGGGGAGTGGGAAGGGTAAGCTGGGACGAAGTGAGAGAGTGGCATGGACTTATATATGCTACCAAATGTATAATAGATAGCTGGTCAGAAGCAACCACATAGGACAGGGAGATAAGCTCAGTGCTTTGTGACCACCTAGAAGGGTGGGACAGGGAGGGTGGGAGGGAGATGCAAGAGGGAGGAGATATGGGGATATATGTATATGTATAGCTGATTCACTTTGTTATAAAGCAGAAACTAACACACCATTGTAAAGCAATTATACTTCAAGAAAGATGTTTTAAAGAAAAAGATGTGTTACATATACACAATGGAATATTACACAACCATAAAAAGGAATGAAATTGGGTCATTTATAGAGACTTGGATGTATCTAGAGACTGTCATACAGAGTGAAGTAAGTCAGAAAGAGAAAAGCAAATATCGTATATTAACGCATATATATGGAACCAGAAAAATGGTACAGATGAATTGGTTTGCAGGGCAGAAATAGAAACACAGATGTAGAAAACAAACGTATGGACACCAATGGGGGAAAGTGGCGGGGGCGGGGGTTGATGGTGGTGTGATGAATTGGGAGATTGGGATTGACATGTATACACTAATATATATAAAATAGATAACTAATAAGAACCTGCTGTATAAAAAAATAAATTAAATAGAATTCAAAATTTCACAAAAAAAGAACCCAGCCAATGACTTCCTTCTCTCTATTCCAAGTTCCTAAGACATAGAGAACTGAGATGTATTCTTTGGCAGTTTCTTCAGAAGAGATGAAGGTCGAAACTCTTGACAGGTGACAGTGGAGCGCTATCCCAGGGAGAAGCTCTTGCCCTCACTGGACAAGACCAAGTTCCTGGTCACACAGGAGCTGACCATGACCCAGTTCCTCAGTGTCATCCGGTAGGTAACGAAGTGCTCATGGGGGTATGTGCTGTGTGGCCCTGGGCTTTTTGGAACAATGAGAGATGGGATATGGCAGAGAGACAAGGAGAAGGATTTGTGCTTCAACTTTTCTCTTCAACTCTGCCTTTGAAAAGGATGATCTCATGATCAACCAATTTTAAAAAGATGTCCATTACCTTGCTACAACACTAAAATAAGTGAGAGCTCCCAATTTTGATGTACCAGCTATATTTTCTTTTGCTTCAACATTTTAGTGGTACTGTGTTTTAATTTCTGTCTTCAAATTTCTCTAAGAATTTTTCAAAGGAATCTTTGGGAAATGGTCCAAAGCCCTCTGTTTTCAAGATTTTAAAAGCCCAGTGACAGCATTTTACCTCTAAATATTTTCCCCTTTGTGGCAGGGCTTTGGATTATCCAGTGTTGGTTAACCACGTTCTGAAACTATTTCCTCTCCCACCCACAACATAAATTTAGCCCCTCCTAGCTGAGACTGGGGGTGTACTGGCTGTGCCTCTAATGTATGGTCTGACGGTGGTTAGACAGCGCTAGCCATTACCAACAGATTCAGCTTGCTCTGCTATCAAAACAGTCTAAAGTTTGAGGATGACTGGGCTAAAGTGGGGAGGTGGGGGCATCTTGGTTCGATACGGCCAGACACTAGCCAGACAGAGGTAAGAAAGGCTATGGATCAGGGGTCATTCCCTTCCAGGTTAACTTTTTCCCTTCCTGCCCCCCCCCCACACACACCCTCTTCCGCAACCCAGGAGCCGCATGGTCCTTGGGGCCACTGAATCCTTTTACTTGCTGGTGAACAACAAGAACTTCGGAAGTATGAATGTGACCATGGCAGAGATCTACAGGGACTACAAGGATGAGGATGGCTTCGTGTACATGACCTATGCCTCCCAGATATTTGGCTGCTTGGGGTCTGCAGCCCCCAAGGATGGGAGCAACCTTGGGGGCAGGCCCTGCTATCCTCTATAATACGTATCCTCTAACCAATGCATTCACCAGTGCAGGAGACACGGACCTCTTTCTGTGTGTGCAGTGATGGTCCAGGGGGCAAGGACGCCCTGCAGTGATCAGCACCAACCGTGACAGTGAGGCAATGCCTGCCCCATTTGCTTTTTGTGCTCGTGCTCTTTGGTGGCTCTTGAGAATTTTGTAAACAGTAAGTCTTTTCTAAGTGGTTAACTTGTGCAATGAGCTGGGGAGGTATTTTAAGCGTCTCCTCTGGGGGAAGCCAGGCTAGGGTCCCTTGAGGGATTTGATCTCCCTGTTGTGGGCAGGAGTCACGTGTATGCTCGGGCATGGAGAACCTGAGATGTGTGGATAGTCTCCGTGGAGCTTAATGCAACCAGTGTGAACTGCCTCATGGTGGGGATGGTGGGGGGATGGGCACAGAGGGGAAGTGGTCTTACCTGTGTCATTAAAGAGATTATTGTTATTTCCACAGCATTCACTTGACTCGGTTATTTCCCCTTATATTCTTTTAGTCTGTCTATGCCACACAGATTTATGCCAAAATTGTTACTGCTCAGTTTCAAATAATTTAAATGATTAGTTTTCCTTGCAATAGAATTTTTTAAATAATGAATTGTGTTTAAATCCTTATTATGGGGCTTGGGGCTTATGCTGACAGAGTGGAGCCAGCAGCGCCAGGATGGTGCTTCTGGAGAGAGAGCAGTTCCTGACGGAGCTGACCAGGCTCTACCAGAAGCGCCGGTTGTCGGGCAGCGTGTGCATCACCTGAAGAAGTATGATGGTCGAACTAAACCCATTCCAAGGAAGGGTTCTGTGGAGGGCTTTGAGCCCTCAGAAAACAAGTGTCTGTTAAGAGCTACTGATGGGAAAAAGATCAGCACTGTGGTGAGCTCCAAAGAAGTGAATACGTTTCAGATGGCTTGTTCAAACCTATTGAGAGCTAACATGGATGGGCTGAAAAAGAGCCAGAGTAAGAAGAGCAAAGCAGCGCAGTGAAGGGCACCAGGTTTCCCGCTTTCACCAGCTAACCACTGAATTGCTATTTTTCCTTTGGTTTTTACTTTTGGCCACAAAGCTGGGTTTCTGATTCCCCTACAGTAACTGTTTTCATGTGAGATTAGGGTCATTTTTGGATGGAGGAAGGGCTGTAGTGTTTACAGGGTAGTAACAAGAAGCCAGTTTAATTTAGGTCTGGCTAAGTGGTCTGTGTTGTATGGTTGTATGTTTCTGGATAATAGTTTACAGTCTCTGTAGCCGTCTGTGAAGAGCACTGTATCATTAAACCAGTATTTATCAGCACTGACCATCTTTTATTCCTTTTCCCACCCCATAAAATGTTTCTGGCAATAGCTCCTCATTTTGGAATGATGTGATTATGAACAGGCTTTAAGCCCTGTCTTATGGGTTACTGGAATTGAAACCTGACAGTTTTACAAAAAGTTGTGTTATTTCATGGGTATTTTTCCCAGCTTGCTGTATAATTTTATCATCATAGTTTCTCTAGCAAATTTGAATGAGTTCTCATAGCCAAATGAGAGTTTGCTTAACCAAACTAAGGGTAAGCCTATTACAAAATCATCAAGAATAAAAATTCCAAGTTAATGATGTTAAAAAAAAAATCCTTATTATGGGCCAGGCATTGATCAATGCACTCTACATGTATTAAGTCCTCATAATCATTTTATCTGTTAAGTATTATTACTCCCATTTTAAGGATGAGGAAATTGGGTCAGAGAAAGGTCAAGAAACTCACCTAACAACTAGCAAGCAGCAAAACCAGGTTGTGAAATCAGGCAGACTGGCGTAGACTGGCTTATCCCCTCTACCAGTCTTCCTTTCTTCACTTGGTGAGGACCTAGTAGTGCTTGAATTGAAGCTGAGTTACACTTGCTTACTACCCCACATGGGAGACAGAGTGGTGAACACAGAACTGCGGAGGAGCTTGGTCACATAAAAATAGTTAACGGGGAGCATGGGGGAGCCCGAAGGAGGGAGAGCTTCCAGGGGAGTGCAGTCTGAACTGGGTTTGGAGAAGGAAAAAGTAATTTCATGAAAAAGGATAATTTTTTTTTTTAACAGCAAAATGGGTTTATTCCTGAGCAGCAAAGAATTGTAGTTTGGGACGTGCAACTATGGCAAACCACATGCAAGTCTGGTAAAACAAAGGAGAGGGAAGTCTTTTATAGAGGAGAAGGGGAAGTTAGCAGGGGTTGTTATGAACAAATATTGTCTGAGTTGTGACCGTCTTCCATTGGCTGAGCTGTTGCGAGAAGAAAATCTTGCTGGTGATAGTAGTGTCACTTCCTGCAGGAGATGCAAGATACCATCTCTTTCTGTTGGGATCTGTATTGACATTGAGTGAGAGCTCCCCCTCTGGCCTCTTGACTCCATTTTAGTGAAGTTTCCCTTTATTAATTTGTTTTTTTTTTTGTTTTTTATTCACTTATGGTGAGTAAACATTGATTAAGCATCTCTTGTGTGCCAGGCGCTTCAAAGAGCTGGAGCTACAGCAGCAAACAAGACAAATAAGGGCTCAGCCTCATGCAGCTCTCTCCAGTGAGGGAAGAAAGAAAACACAGAGAAGCATTATAAGTGGTATGAAGGCCAGGAGACAGGGTCCTGGGACAGAGATGGGGAGATACCTTACCTTGGTGGTCAGGGAGACCTCGCTGAGGAGTGACAATTGAAATGAGTCCACAGGAGAAAGAGCCAGCCCTGCATAGATCTGGGGGAGAGCTTGTACACTTTGCAGGAAAGTGAGCTGTGATGTTTTGATTTCCAGTATTTTTACTGATGCTTCTTCCCTACATGTTTTGTCTTTTCTGTTTGGAGCAGGATGTTTTCAGTGGCTCTATTTACAATGGGCACATAATAAAGGTTCACCAAATAATTTATTGGTAGCTACTTTCTTTTAGTCCTTTCTCTAGACCCTGGAGTCTCTAATGAGTCTTGCTTTCATTTATACCCAGTCTTCAGTTATTTCATTTAACCATTTCTTTACCACCCCCACAGAATAATCTGGGCCAATTTCTCTTGAACAATGAACACTGTAACATTAAACCAAATTAAACTGAACTATTATTTTAGATGATTACATTATATTCAATTAAAGTAAAAATAACAACAATGAAAAGTATCCATTAGCCACCAGAATGGAGGTAGAAATGACTAGAGGGGTGGGAATACAGAGGGTAGAAGTAGGAAGATTCAAGACAAGATTCCTCAGGAACTATTTCTTCTGTACTCAGCCTGTTTTTGATGTTCCCTCCCGTCAATTTCTTCTGTTTTATTTTCCATTCAGGCCTTTACCACCAAGAAGAAAAAGGACACAAAACACAACTTTGTTGTTCACTATTGCTGCATGACAAACCACTTTAAGTTTCAGTGACATAAAACAAGGCTTTATTATTTCCATGGAGAAATCATGGAAATTCCCATGATTCTGTGGATTGGTTGGAGGTTCCTCTGCTGTTTTCACCTGGGCTCACTCACTCAGCTGGAGGATCCGAAGCTGGAAGTTCTGAGAAGAGCTGCACTCCGCTGTCACCAGGCCCAGCCTTTGGTTCTGGCTATTTGCTGGTGGCTTGGACCACTCACTTTGCCTCTTATCCTCAGAAAGCTAGGTCAGCTCCTCAAATGGGGGCTTCAGGGCTGCATTCCAAGGGGGCAAAGGGGAAAATGCAAGTCCTCTTGTAGCTCTGGCTCTGGACACCTGCCTAGAGTCATTTCTGCCACATTCTTTGGTAACGCCCAGATTAAGACGGCGGGGGAAAGAGCACCTCTTGACGGAAAATACTTCAATTCAGAATCTGTGGCCATATTTCATCAACCACATACTTTTGAAAAGCACACCTAGCCTACTCCTCCACCAACCACATCCTACGTTTTCTGTGATTTATTTTTCACCAATAAATGCATGTTTCTTCACTGTTCACCCTTTCTTCTCTGCCTGCCTTTGGCCCTCTGCCTCCCTGGGCCAGTGGTGATTGTGGCTGGCTCTAGCCTTCCAGCTTCACTCTGTCTTCTGTTGGACTCGAGGGAGAATGGCCTTGTGGCTCTCCACCTTTACTGTAGCCACTTGGTCAGTATGGGTATTTGGGCTGAAATAATTACCTCTTTCCTTATGAAGTGCGCAGAAGTTTGGTCCTTGCTCTTGTGATCTATACCCCAATATGGTATACCATAACCCAGAAAGTCTCTCTGCTTTAGAGTATCTGCCAAATATAGTGCTTAACTAAGCTGCATAGATAGATAGGTAGATAGATAGATAGATAGATAGATATAGATATTAGCTAATATGTGTGTACAAATATGTACACACATATTAGCTAATATATATTATATATACATATATATACATATATAAATGGTGCCTTGTAAAAGCTTGATGTTGTCATGTCAGTGCTAGAGAGTGACATATGATAGGTGCATAGTAAAATACATATATTAAACTTTATTTCATGAAACAGGTTTCTATTGTATGCTCACAACGGGTCAGCACATTACAGTGCAGTGTGATAAGGGGATACGGTGCTCTAGATAAGTACCTATAGCATCCAGTCAAATTTGGAGTCCAGGAATAATTCCTGGAGGATGTGATGTTGAAGCAAATATATGGTGAGAAAGAATTAGATCAAGAAGAGAAGGAGAGATATTCTAGGTACAGAAAACAGGATGGAATATTTGAAGAACTAAAATCATTCCAGTGTGGCTGGAACTTTGAGAGTGAGTGGAACACATAAGGAACAGTGCCATATGAGGCTAGATAGGAGGTGAGGGCCTTGAGGGACAGTTAAGAAGAGTGAATTTTATCCTGAGAAGACTGGAAGGGATGGTATATGCTTCTAAGGTCTGGAGTGCCATGGTTCAGGTTCCATGTTAGAAAGCTCACTCTGCCTAAGAAAGAAAGTTATTGGAAGTTTTTAATATCCTTTATATAAAGGTTAATGTCCTGAAGTTACTAAAGGTACTAATCCCATCTAGGTAAATGAAAGATTTTAAGGAAGAGAGTGACAAAGTTAGACTTGTATCCTAGAGGTATGATGTTCTAGAAGAAGCTTCTAAGAGGGCATAAAGAGATGAGAAGCTGGGGGGATGGAGAAGGTTTGGAATGGAGATGAGAGTGCTGCTGACATCAGGGAGCTCTGTGTGCTTCATTGGAAGGCAGTACATTAGTCAGACTCCAAAAATGGACGAGTTCATGGAGTCACTGGACTCTGGCACCACCCCAAACATAGTAGTTCCATCGTTCGCCACAGCTCAGGCCTGAGAGGGAGGCAAGGTGCCAACTAGCTACTGGGTGGTATCTCTCACAGACCATGCCCCCAAATTGGGGATAATACCTGCAGAATGTCCCAATAGCTTTATCCTGAATAAGGTTTGTTTTAGGGAAAACCAAAGATCACCAGGGACATTTTTTTATATCCTCTCAGTCCAAAAATACCTGGCTCGTCCACTGTGTGAGGAGGACACCAGTGACCTTTTAGAGTGGCCGGACACTCCTCTGTGTCACAGAATATGAGAGTCAGAACTGCAAACACTGTTTGGAGATCAGGGAGTGGAAGAGTGAGAATGAGAGGGAGAGACTGAAGATGTAGCTGAAGGGCCTGGAACCTGAGGAAGCCAAGCTGGTGCAGGAAGTGGCACATGGAGAAGAACCGAGAAAGAACAGCAGAAGATCATGAAGCAGAGCAGAAAACAGGAACCCCTCTAGATATTACAAGCACAGATGTTTTCACAAGACATTGTTTTATAAGATGTTGAAAAGCAGGAAGAGAAAAACAGAGAAGGAGGGGTAACTAGAGGACAAATTTTGCTGCCTGATGCAGAATTCATTCATATCCATATGTGTATCACTTCTTTTTATCATTTAATTTATTGATATTTGCTGGTGATGAACTCTCTTTTTTTCTTGATCTGAAAATGTGTTTATTTTATCTTCATTCTTTATACATGTTTCTATTCAGCATAGAATTTTAGGTTTATAATTATTTTCTTTCAATGAATTAATGAAGTCCTTCCATATTCTTTTGGTTTCTATTTTTTGCTAATGAAGTTAACTATCAATCTGACTTTGGCTACTTTGAAGGTAATCTCTCTCTCTCTCTCTGGGTGTATGTTTTTAAAATATTCTCTTTCTCTTTGATTATCTGCAGTTTTACTGTGATGTGTTTAGTTATGGTTTTCTTTTTGTTTATCTTCCTTGGAGTTCATTAAGCTTCTTGAATCTGTAGATTGATACGGTTCACCTTTCTGGAGAACTCTCAAACATAATCCTTTCAAATATAGCCTCTGCCAATGCTCTCACTCCTTCTGGAACCTTCTTACTCTGCCCTGAAGTCTCTTATCCTCTCTTCCTTAGTTTCTATATTTCTCTCTCTCTCATTCTATATAAAATCTTCTGACCTATCTTCCAGGTCTATCATTTTCTCTTCTGTGTTCAATCTACTCTAAAACCCACTTTACTGAAATGTTAATTTGGGTTATTTTATTTTTTCATGTGTAGAAGCTTTATTTGGTTCTTTTACAAATCTATTATTCCACTTGTTACAGTTTCCTGTTCCCTGAAGATATTTTTAAGCTTGTCAAAATTTTTATACATAATTATCATTAAAAATCTCTTTCTAGCATTTGAGGTCTTTGGGGGCTAGTTTATGCTGGTTTTTCTATTAGTTCATTGCACTTTATTTCCTTGTTGTGCTAATTTATCTTTGATTTTGTGCTACATTTTTCCCTTGAAAGTTTATTTGTGAAATTTTCCAGAGGCTGAGGATAAGAATTCTTTCCTCCAGAGAGGCTTCGCATTTGCAAATGCCAAGCACCTGTATACCAAGAATCTGTAACCATTTAAAAGTAAATATATTTTAGTGCCTGATAGTGTTAACTTGAGCTGCAAGTGTTCATAAGGTCAGCATTCATTTTCCAAACTCAAGTTCTCTTTCCCCACTCCACCCCAAACTCCTCCCACTTGAAGGGAAATAAGAAAAGGGAAGCAAAAAAAAAAATAAGGAAAGCAGGTATACTCTGGTTCAGTCTTCCCTTTTGAGTCTCAGCTCAATTTCTCCACTGTTTCCAGCCAGATCTGCAAATACCCCAGGCAAGAGTGAACTGTGGCCTGCCACCTCCTTCTTGTTTCTTGACTTCTTAATTTTGAGCTTTCTTTTCAATAACTTTTAAGAAGTTATCTCTTCAATAATTTTGAAAAAGTTATCTCTTCAATAACTTTTAAGTTTTTTTCATACTGTATCATTTTAAGTTGGCTTCAGTAGAAATATGGCCCAAATAACATAGCCTGCCATCATGGAAAATGGAAATTCCCCTAATTATCTTTCTACTCTTTTTCTCACTTCTACTAAGTCTGTGCAGAGTCCAATATTAGTCTTTGGCCAAGAATTGTTGGGGTTTCCTCAACTGTAACACAGGGTTAATCATCTCTTCCTACCCCACAGAGTAAGGATGAAAGTCAGATAAGATTCTGTAGGTAAAAGTTCCTGTGAACTATTGGGTCATCTAAAGGGAACTAGAAAGGTATGTGAGCAGAATGATTTGACTGTCTTTGTGTTCCTCCCAGTTCTAAATTCCAAGAGTCTATATTTCTGCATGAATATTTCTCATCTCTGTCCATTGTTTATATAGATCTTCACAACCTTCTCTGCCCATTTATAATATCCAGCACCCTATTTTTTTCTATGTGAATCTACCTGTCCTTCAAGATTCTTACAGGTACATCTTCTACACCAGTGGTCCTCATGATGGCTATTAAAATGCATATGTGTGAACCCCACCCAGGCCAGTGTAATCAGAATCTCTGGGGGTGAGGCCCAGATGAGTCACAGTACAGGTTGAGTATCACTGTCTACATATAGCCTTTCCTGACACACTGAAACCTAGTAATCCAGTAATCTCTCCTTCTTAATCCTTTCTCTTATTGACTGTATCATTCATTGGGACAGAGCCCACACTGCCTTGTCTGTTAATTACCTTGTTAAATTTGTAAATAATCTGGATTTCTAAACAGAATACAATTCTTTTATGAATGGTTTAGCTCTGCTTCCCGTAATGCATATAAAGCTGTCCCTTGCAAATAATAAGAAACCTAAAATTATTTTCATAAGATATTGTTATGGGGAATATGAGTAGGAAAATGACCCATTTGTCCCAGGTAATATGCTGATATCACAGCTTCTAAAATAAAAAACAAAACCTTACTCCAAACATTAAAACGTTAGAGGATTGGTTAAATAAATATGTGTTCACCCTATGATGGATACATTGCAGTTATTAAAAATGCTGGAGAAGACTATTTAATGGCATGATAAAATTATTTTGATACATTAGATGAGGAAAAGTAAATTACAAACAGTACACAATTTTTAAAATTTAGGAAAGTATTTATGGATGAGTGGTAATCTTGAATATTTTGTATTTAAAAAATAAAATGAAAGCAGCTTTGTTTTCTTAGAATGTGTGTGTGTGAGCAGATTTGAACAAAGCTAAGTAAAAAGTGCTTATCACTGCATTTTAAACATCTCTCTTTTCTCACACTTCACATCCTAGATCACCGTAATCATGGGAAATGATCTGTCCAGCACAAGCAGAAGCACTATCCCTCAATGTTTTGCTGTTGCCCTGCTGCTGACTTCTGCTATTTCCCTCCATCTAATGCAAAGATAAGTGGCCTGGCTCTGAACATGGCCTCATTGTTTCCAGTGTAAATATGATTGGTTACCTGGCTAAATCCTGCTTACTAAATATTTGGACTTACTAAGTTCTAGAAACAGGAAAATAAAATATAAAAGGAAACTATAATATGGCTCAGCTTTTTATAACCTTGGGTGGTGTCAACTATGCATGAAACATGGAAAAGAGTATGATGGAAATAGTAGATCACTTTTTTGGAAAGAACAGATCACTTCTTTCTACTTGGAGAATAAAATAGTTTTACAAAGGAAAAAAATCAAACTGTGTGTGCCATATGATCTGAAGGTGGTTAAGAAAACTAAGCCTGAAAGGGAATACATCAGTGTCACCAGCCATCAAGACTCTCATCCATTGCTGGCTGGAATGTTATTTGGTACAAACTCCATGGAAAACAATTTGGCAATACCTATCAAAATTATAAATTCACATACCTTTTGATGCAACAATTCCATTTGTAAGGGTATTTTGTGGTATGCTCACAGATTTGCAATATGTGTAAGTTTACTAATGCAGCATAGTGTGGAAAATAAATTAAAACATCCATCAGGGATAACTTGTTAAATAATTACAATATTTGGCTCAGTATTATGCAACTATAAGATAGAAAGGGAAAACTCCTTAGGAATTCATATAGAATAATCTTGAAGGTGTATTTTACATGAAAAAACCTAGATACATATGTATTAAGTGGTTTGTATTTTCTATGCTACTCTTTGCTTTAAATAAAAGTGGTGAGAAGGAATATGCATACTTTGGGTTGTACTTTATTATATACATATAATTTTGATGGACTTCAGGGAGAAAAAATGAGTGAAGACAGGAAATTTTTTTAAGACTATTTTTTTAAAGAAGTTTTAGATTTACAACAAAATTGAAAGTATAAAGATTTCCCATATACTCACTCATCCAACAGGTACTTTTTTTTTTTTTTAAAACCATGGATGAATTGCATTGGCACATTTTAATTACCAAAAGTCCATAGTTTACCTTGGGGTTCACTCTTGGTATTGTACATTCTTTTTTTTCCCAGTTTTATTGAGAAATAACTGACATACATCACTATATAAGTTTAAGGCATACAGCAAGATGGTTTGATTTATATATATTGTGAAATGATTACAACAATAATTTCAGCTAAAATCCATTTTCTCACATAGATACAAGTGTTGTACATTCTATGGGTTTGAACAAATGTATAAAGAATATATTCAGTATAATGTCATACAAAGTATTTTCATTGCCCTAAAAAGGAATATTTTGTTGTCTACTCTTTTGTACCTCTTGAATCTGAACCATGTAAATGAATTATCTAATTGAAAAAAATTTAATTAGTAATTAAAAATACGACCAACATGCTAGAGTATAAGCTTCATGGAGATAGGGACTGTGTCTATCTTGTATGCAGTTCTATTCACAGCTCCCAGCACAGTGCCTGGCATAGAGTAGCCACTTAATAGTCAAATGAATATGAATGATTAATATTTAGTGGTAGGATTCCTGGAAATATTTTGTAATTTGTAAATATTCCTTGATATACAGGTAATTATTTTAAAAATCAGAAATAGAATTTTTAAGTGGGAAGTAAAGACTCAGAGTATAATCCTTAAACCCAGGCAAGTGGGACCCCTGCCCTGCATTATAGGACCCACACCTCAAGAAGCCCTGTACTTTGAAGTGTCCTCCTTAATTTCTGACTCCCCTCTGTTGGCTGGGACCAGCTGGAGCTGGCAGTGCCATTGTAACAAGGTGCCACAGATGCAGACCAAATTCCAAGGTGCTCTCCAACCCTCAACTGCTCTCCCCTTGGGGTTGACCAGATGCCCCAAGGAACTCCAGGATTTGTGTATATGAGTCATCCCACACTGGCCCAGGGTTGGGCTCTGGTTCCAGGAGGATGACATGAGAATAGATAGTTTCTATTGGCTGGTATTGTGGAATACCAGCCAATTTTGTGGAATTGTGTGAGATGGTCACCAGCTGATGCTTATACCTTGCTTTTGAGTGACTCTTATGCAAGTTTGACAGGGTAAAGTGTAAGTTCAGGGCTTGACTATTAAGAATTCACCCCTGAGGGACTTCCCTGGTGATCCAGTGTCTAAGATTCTGCACTCCCAATGCAGGAGGCCTGGGTTCGATCCCTGGTGAGGGAACTAGATCGCACAT
Source organism: Pseudorca crassidens (assembly GCF_039906515.1). Classification (NCBI taxonomy): domain Eukaryota; kingdom Metazoa; phylum Chordata; class Mammalia; order Artiodactyla; family Delphinidae; genus Pseudorca; species Pseudorca crassidens. The sequence continues at coordinate 156,488,567 of NC_090297.1, forward strand.
GCCACAACTAAGAGTTCAAATGCTGCAACTAAAGATCTTACATGCTACAACTAAAGGTCCTGCATGCTGCAACTAAGACCTGGCACAGCCAAATAAATAAATAAATAAGTTAAATAATTAATTTTTAAAGAGACTGTTAAAAAAAAAAAAAATTCACCCCTGAGCCTTGAGCTTGGTTCCTGTGCAGCCCAGGCACTTGTTCTCACCTATCCATTTTCTGACATTTTTTTGCCAAGTTGTTTACATAGACAAAACCACACAAAAAATATTTGCTAGTGCTCGCACACCTCAAGGATGGCCCTGATCTAATGTAATAATTTGTGTTGTTTGAGAATTTTAAGTGAAAGCAAATGAAAATACTTAACATTCTGACAGATCAAAGGAAATATTTTATTCCAGAATATAATTAAATAAATAGAATAGAATAATGTTGCTAGGTGGGATAAGAGACATAGGTCATTTTGATCAGAGCCCATACCTACAAAATCCAGAGTCAGAGGAGCCCAAAAAGCTATATAGCAGGGTATTTTTATAGCTAAAGTCAATAGTTTTACAGTGATTTTTTAGAATACAAGTATAGTTGATTTACATTGTTGTGTTAGTTTTCTGGTGTATAGCAAACTGATTCAGATATATATATATATATGTTCATTTTCAGATTCTTTTCCATTATAGTTTATTACAAGATATTGAATATGGTTCCCAGTGCTATACAGTAAGATCTTGTTTATCTATTTTATATATAGTATTGTGTATCTCCTAATCTGAAACTGCTAATTGATCCCTCCACCACTTCCCATTTGGTAACCATAAGTTTATTTTCTATGCCTGTGAGTCTGTTTCTGTTTTGTAAATAAGTTCACTTGTATCATATTTTTAGATTCCACGTGTAAGTGCTATCACGATATTTGTCATTCTCTGTCTGATTTACTTCACTTAACATGATAATCTCTAGGTCCATCCATGTTGCTGCAAATATTATTTCATTTTTATGGCTGAGTAATATTCCATTGTGTGTGTGTGTGTGTGTGTGTGTGTGTGTGTGTGTGTGTGTGTATTGCTGCATTGCTGGATGATATGGTAACTCTATTTTTAGTTTTTAAGGAACCTCCAAACTGTTCTCCATAGTGGCTGTATCAATTTACATTCCCATCAACAGTGTAGGAGGGTTCTCTTTTCTTCTCCACATCCTCTAGCATTTATTATTTGTAGATGTTTTGATGATGGCCATTCTGACCAGTGTGAAGTGATACCTCATTGTAGTTTTGATTTGCATTTCTCTAATAATTAGCATTGTCGAGCATCTTTTCATGTGCCTGTTGGCCATCTGTACGTCTTCTTTGAAGAATTGTCTATTTAGGTCTTCTACCCAGTTTTTGATTGGGTTGTTTGTTTTTTTGATATTGAGCTGTATGAGCTGTTTGTATACTTTGGAAATTAAGCCCTTGTCTGTCACATCGTATGCAAATATTTTCTCCCAGTCCGTAGGTTGTCTTTTCATTTTGTTTATGATTTCCTTTGTTGTGCAAAAACTTATAAGTGTGATTAGGTCCCATTTGTTCGCTTTTGCTTTTATTTCTTTTGCTCTGGGAGACTGACCCAAGAAAACATTGCTATGACTTATGTCAGAGAATGTCTTGCCTATGTTCTCTTTTAAGAGTTTTACAGTATCATGTCTTATATTTAAGTCTTTAAGCCATTTTGAGTTTATTTTTGTATATGGTGTGAGAGAGTGTTCTAACTTCATTGAGTTCCATGCGGCTGTCCAGCTTTCCCAACACCAATTGCTGAAGAGACTGTGTTTTCTCTATTGTATATTCTTGCCTCCTTTGTCAAAGACTAATTGACCAATTAATTAATGTGTGAGGGTTTATTTCTGTGCTCTCTATTCTGTTTCATTGATCCATACAACTGTTTTTGTGCCAATACAATGCTATTTTGATTACTGTAGCTTTGTAGTATTATCTGAAGTCTGGGAAGGTTATGCCTCCAACTTTGTTCTTTTTCCTCAGGATTGCTTTGGCAATTCTGGGTCTCTTATGGTTCCATATAAACTTTAGGATTCTCTGAAAAATGTCTTGGATAATTTGATAAGGATTGCCTTAAATCTGTAGATTACTTTGGGTAGTATGGCCATAAAAACTATATTAATTCTTCCAATCCAAGAGCATGGTATATCTTTCCATTTCTTTGAATCATCTTCAATTTCCTTTATTACAGTTTATTAGGTCTTAGCATATAAGTCTTTCACCAACCTGGTCAGGTTTATTCCTAAGTATTTTATTTTTTTGATGCAATTTTAAAAGGAATTGATTTTTTTTACTTTCTGTTTCTGATATTTCATTGTTAGTGTAAAGAAATGGAACAGACTTCTGTATATTAATCTTGCACCCTGCTACTTTGCTGAATTCATTTAGCAGTTCTAATAGTTTTTGTGTAGCGTCTTTAGGATTTTCTATATATGGTATCATGTCATCTGCCTGTAATGACAATTTTACCTCTTCCCTTCCAATTTGGATACATTTTCTTTCTTTTTCTTGTCTGATTTCTGTGGCTAGAATTTCTAATACCACGTTGAATAGAAGAGGTGAGAGTGGGCATCCTTGTCTTGTTCCAGATTTTAGTGGGAAAGCTTTCAGCTTTTCACCATTGAGTATTATGTTGGCTGTGGATTTGTCATAAATAGTTTTTATTATGCTGAGATATGTTCCCTCTATATCTACTTTGGTGAGAGTTTTTATCATTAATCAATGTTGAATTTTATCAAATGTTTTTTCTGCATTTATTGAGATGATCATATGGTTTTTGTCTTTTCTTTTATTGATGTATCACACTGATTGATTTGTATATGTCAAATCATCCTTGTGACCCTGGGATGAATCCAACTTGATCATGGTGTATGATCTTTTCTATGCGTTGTCGGATTTGGTTTGCTAATATTTTATTGAGGATTTTACATCTATGTTCATCAAAGATATTTGCCTGTAATTTTCTTTTTTGGTAGTGTCTTTGTTTGGTTTTGGTATCAGAGTGGAGGCTTCATAGAATGACAGTGGGAATGTTCCCTCCTCTTCAATCTTTTGGAAGAGTTTGAGAAGGATGGGTATAAATTCTTCTTTGTATGTTTGGTAGAATTCCCCAGTAAAGCCATCCAGTCCTGGACTTTTGTTTGCACAGAATTTTAAAATTACAGGTTCTGTTTTACTTCTAGTGGTAAGTCTGTTCAAATTGTCTCTTTCTTCTTGATTCAGTTTTGGTGGGCTGATGTTTCCAGAAACTTGTCCATTTCTTCTAGGCTGTCCAATGTTTTGGCATATAATTGTTCATTGTATTATCTTATGGTTATTTGTAGTTCTGCAGTATCAGTTGTTATTTCTCCTCTTTCATTTCTTATCTTGTTTACTTGGGTCCTCTCTCTTTTCTTCTTATTTAGTCTGGCCAGAGGTTTGTTGATTTTGTTTATCCTTTCAAAAAACCAGCTCTTGGTTTTATTGATTTTTTTTTTCTATTGTATTTTTAATCTTTACTTTACTTATTTCCTCTCTGATCTTTATTATTTCCTTCCTTGTGCCGACTTTAGGTTTTGTTTGGGTTTTTTTCCTACTTCTTTTAGGTGGTAGGTTAGGTTGTTTATTTGATATTTTTCTCGTTTTTTGAGGAAGACCTGTATCACTATGAACTTCCCTCTTAGTATTACTTTTACTGCATCCCTTAGATTTTGTATGGATGTGTTTTCATTGTCATTTGTCTCAAGGTATTTTAAAATTTTCTGTTTGATTTCAATGTTGACCCATTGGTTTTTTAATAACATGTTGCTTAATCTCCATGTAATCATTTTTTCTTATTTCTCATTCTATGGTTCATTTCTAGTTTCATGTTGTTGTGATCAGAAAAGATGCTTGAAATAATTTCCATCCTCTTAAATTTCTAGAGGCTTGCTTTGTGCCCTAGTATGTTGTCTATCCTAGAGAATGTTCCATGTGCCCTTGAGAAGAATGTGTATTCTGGGGTTTTGGGGATGTAATGTCCTGAAAATATCAATTAATCTAACTGTTCTATTGTATTTAGGATACATTTAGGATCTATTTTATTTAGGATATGTTTAGGATCTCTGTTGCCTTATTGATTTTCTGTCTGGAAGATCTCTGTTGATGCCAGTGGGGTGTTAAATTCTCCTACTTCCATTGTATTCCCATCAAGACTCTTAGTATTTGGTTTGTGTATTTAGGTGTTCCTACATGGGGTGCATATGTGTTAATAAGCGTAACATGCTCTTCTTTATTAATCCTTTTATTATTATATAGTGTCCTTCTTTATCTTTATGGTCTTTGTTTTGAAGTTTTTTTGTTTGATATGATATTGCTACCCCCACTTTCTCATCATTTCCATTTGCATGAAATATCTTTTTCCATCCCCTCACTTTCAATCTATGTGTGTCCTTTGCCCTAAAGTAGATCTCTTGTAGGCAGCATATTGTAGGCTCTTGTTTTGTTATCCAATCTTCCTCTCTATTCCTTTTGATCAGAGCATTTAGTCCATTGACATTTAATGTAATTATTGATAGATGTGTATTTATTGCTATTTTAAACTTGTTTTCCAGTTGATTTTGTATTTCTTCTTTGCTCCTTCTTTAACTTTTTGTTTTTCCTTTTGTGATTTAATGATTTTATTTTGTATTATGCTTCTGTCCTCTTCTTTTTGTTTTTGTGAATCTATTGTATGTTTTTTATTTGTGGTTACCTTGGTTTTCAAGTATATTAACCCATTACTATATCTACTTGCTTTAGACTTGTAGTCACATAAACTCAAATACATTCTAAAAAAAACTACATTTTCTTATGACCCTCCCCCACTTTTTATGATTTTGATATCCTCTTTTACATCTTCATGTTTATCCTTTTGCTCTTCATTGTAGTTATAATTGCTTTCACAAAATTAAAAAAAATTTCTTTTAATCTATACTGGTTTACTTAAGTGATCTTCAATCCTTTTATATACTTGCTTATCCTATTGTGATTTTCTCTTTCCTATAGGTTCTTGCTTCTTTTCTATTTAGGAAGATCTTTCAATATTTCTTTTAGGATAGGTTTAGTATTGTTATATTCTTTTAGTTTTTGCTAGTCTGAGAAATTCTTTATTTTTCCTTCTATTCTAAATGATAATCTTGGTGGGTAGAATGTCCTAAGTTGCAGGTTTTTTCCTTTCAGGACTTTGAATATATCTTGCCCCTCCTTTCTGGCCTGCAAAGTTTCTGTGGAGAAATCAGCTGATAGCCTTATGGGAGTTCCCTTGTAACTAACTCTTTGTTTTTCTCTTGCTGCCTTTAGAACCCTCTCTTTATCTTTTACTTTTACCATTTTAATTTTAATGTATCTTGATGTAGGTTTGTTTGAGTTCATCTTGTTTGGGACCCTCTGTGCTGCTGTACCTAGACATCTGTTTCCAGCCATAAATTCTTCAAATACATTTTTGATCCCCTTTTTCTTCAGCTTCTGGGATCCCTATTATGGGTAGATTGGCTTGCTTTATATTATCCCATAGGTCTTGTATATTGCTTTCAATTTTTTTTAATTTGTCTCTCTGTCTGCTGTTCTGATTAGGTGATTTACATTATTCTATCTTCCAGCTCACTTAGGCATTCTGCTGCGTTATTTACTTTGCTATTTATTGCCTTTAGCTTGGTTTTCATCTTGACAATTGAGTTGTCTAATTTTGATTGGCTCCTCTTTAGAGTTTCTAGTTCCTTGTTACAGTGATCTGCATTTCTATCAATAGCCTTTCTTAATTCCTTCAATATTTTTATCTCCTTTTTGAACTCAGGGTCTAGGAGACTGGAAAGATCTGTTTCTTTGTTTGTCCTTTCAAGGGAATTATCTTGTTCTTTTAATTGGGAGTGGTTCCTCTACTTCTTCATTTTACTTATATTTCTCTGACCCTATGAATTAGGAGAAACAGTTATCTACTGTGGTCTTGAAGGGCTCTTTTTATGTGGGAGTGTCCCTGTGTAGCCTGTGTGAGTCTAATATTTTTGGTGCAAGGTCTTTTTTTAGTATGGATGTCTACCACATCTTTCCTCAGTGTGTGCTGGCCATTATCCCCTTGGTAGGGGGTGTAATTGGTGTTGTGGTGACAAGAGCCTGCGCTGGATATTGGTTGGGGCCTCCTCTTTTTTCTTTGGTTGTCACAGCCCTGTCAGGGGCAGGGTCTGCTCCCCAGTTGTTGGTATAGAAGCCCTCAGATCTGGTTCTAAGCTGCGGTGTGAGGTAGGCAGAATGGGAGGGCTCCCGCTGTTAAAGGAGCCACTGAGTATTCCTCTGCAGGAGCTGTCCACCAGGAAGTGTGCTCTATGTTGTCACCTGTCACCCGTGTGTGTACTAACAGAATACACTGTTTTTGACCCTGCCCTTGGACCTTTCTCAGCCGTGGGCACACTGGCAATCAGCCCAGATGTCCCAAAGAAACTGTGCTCACAAAACTGTCAGCATGTCTTCTAAAGTCTGACACCCAAACGTGCCATGGGAGCTAAAGGAATTAGTCCAGACCCCAGCCCCGCCTCCATGTGCATGCACCCACAAAGCCTGCAGCTGCTGATACTGGACCCACCCCATCCACGGGAGTGCCAATAATCTGCTCGAATGTCCCTCACGCACTGTGCTCACAAATCTGCTGGTGGCATAAGTTCACACAGCCACCAGGAATTGGCTCAGATCTCAGTCCTGCCTCTGTGTGTGGGCAACCTGCTGGTGCCTGTGTGCTCCCAGAGATGGTAGTGTGGAGTCACAGCCACTGTGAGCACACCGAGAATGAGGCTGCTATAGTGGGGCCATAACCCTAATTTCACACAGGTTAACAATGGGGTTTCTGTGGTGGACCTGGGCTCCACCCTACACACACCCCCAGATGTGTTCCAGACCACACTCCAGGCCCTTTGAGCTGTCTCTGAGCAGCCAACCCCAGTCCTCTCCCTGGGTCTGTCCACTGAAGCCCAAGTTTCAGCACCCAGCCCCCCTGTGCAACAGTAGGTATGCGTCTCAGGCTAGGGAGTGCAGCAAGGTAGCCAGGATCGTCTGTGCTGGTCTCTCTCTGTTCTGCCTGCCACAGGTCAGGGGCTGAACCCTCCTCTGAGCCTGTGTAGCTCCCTATATGTCACAGTTGATCTGCCAGCTGGTGAGGGGGTTCCCAGGGTGAGGGAGCCTTTCCTCTTTCACAGGGACACAGTTCCCATTCCAATTCCTTTTTTTTTTTTTTTTTTCTTTTCTTTCATCTAAACTTAGTTACATGGTGATCTTTCTTTCTTACAGTTTTGGTTGTTTGAGATCTTCTGCCAGAGTTCAGTAGGTATTCTGTGAGACATGCAGATATATTTGTGGTAGGAGGTGAGTTCCATGTCCTTCTATTCTGCCATCTGGATCTCCCTCTACAGTATATATTTTTTTAATTTATGAATATGTAAACTTCAACTCCCTTGCCCATTCTTAGCAACATCTCAAAAGAGGTCAAGCCCCACCATACTGGCAAAACACCTTTGTCCCTACTTTCTGCCACATTACGCTATGGTTCATACACAGTTCATCACTGCAGTTATATTATACAGTTAAACTCTTCTTACATATTCATCTCCTCCCATCACACTCCAACACACATTTTCCAAGGAAATAATTTGAGCTTTAGAGTGTGCAGAGGGTCAGAGAGAGATTAGCTTGAGAAGAACCAGCCTTAAGGAGATGAAGTCAACTTCTTCCTTCTAAAATCAGAGACCGAAATCCTCTCATTTTCCTACTTTTCACCTTAAGCACACATCTCTCTGCTGAGCTGGGCAATTCTGTATAATCCAAAGAAAGTGCTGTGTCTCTAAAAAGTCCCATGGTCCTTCCCTGCACTAGACTAGTCCTTTCTTCTCCCTCCAGAGAGCGTCAGGAAACTTTCTACATTAGACTGGAAGCGGTGGAAAGGCCCTTGCTGATGCACACCAGCAATTTCTCTGATGTGCTATGAGGATCAAAAGGAGGTGAACCTGTGACTCATGATTTATGTAAGGCTGAAGTCCTGTTGCACTCAGATATACAGCTGAGTTTGTTTCTCATTTTCATGAGTGCACACTGTATGTTGACTGTGAGGAAATGTGTGCTAGCACAAGTGGGGTGGGCAGGGACAACAAGGATGAGTTGTATGCAGATGAGTTTTTATGCAGAACACGAAGCTTGAGCTGAACCTTGAAAGGTGAGGAGGAAAGTGCAGATGATGAAGGATCTAGAGATAATTTCTTGGTAGAGGGAGCAAAAGGAACAAAGGAGAGGCATAAAGGAACTGTATGATATGTAAGGAGAAGAGTGGTTTCACTAGTGTGGTATTTGGCCTAGGTGTTGGGGTGGAAATGGGAGAGCAGAGAGAGCTAAGATAGAAAGGTGGGAAAGGATTTAGGTTTAGACTTTATCTCATGGGTGATAATGGGGAGGGACCACATTTCACGGCTTTGCATTCCATTTTATTTTCACTTTGAGAATTTTTTTAAATCCATATTCTATTTAGATTGAAATACATGATATAAAATCATTGAGCCACATCAAAAATCATTGAGCACACCTTTCACAAGGGAGATTTATTTTCTGCTTTTGAGGAGACAGAAAGGAGGGTCAGGGTGTCTCTCTTGCATTGGCTGTTTCTTAAGTAACTTTAATTCAAAATAATATGCCATTGCTACATACTTGGGGGCAGCCTATTCTGGGACCTAACAATGTCTAGAGTCACGGGCGATAAGACCACTCCGCTTTTTCTTCTCATCTCTTGGAAAAAGTGTCCTATTTATACCTCATCTCTTTCCAAGCTCCTTCCAGCTCAAGTAGGATCAATTCCACGGGTACAATTTGAACAGGTACATAACCCAACATTATACCAGGAAACAGTGTAATGGTTTGCAAAGAATCCACCCAAGCCTTGTAATCAGACAAACCTGGGTTCAAAGGCTAGGCCTGCCTCTGTGTTCTCAGTCCAGTTACTTCATCTCTCTGTGTTGATTTTTTTATCTGTCATAACTGTGGACTGTACCCTAGGACTGCTTCATGGACGTATGATCTGTCATACAGGAACTTGCACTTAGATGGGTCCCTTGGTTTAATGCTCTGCTGTTGCCATCTTGAAACTCTTAATAACTTTTTAACAGGAGCCATGCATTTTCATTTTGCATTGGGCCCTGCAAATTATGCTGCCAGTTCTGTCTAAACAATCAGGGTAATGTGAAAAGAGCCACATGCAAGTGAGATTGATCAGCTGTCACAGAGTACTTACTATGATCTGTAGATGAGAAGATTCATAATATCTCATTTCAGACAGATGGTAACTTCTGTTAGCATGCCACGTGTGAAGGGTCAGACTGCCCTTTTCATCTGTGCCACCTTGGGAAATCACAATGCCTCTGATGCCCTCAGGGTCATCACTTGTAAGTTGTAGATAATAAAAATATTTACCATGTGGGATTTGGGAGAGGATTAAATGAGGTAATATATGAAATGTGCCTAAAACAGTGCTTAGCACCTAGCAAGCTATTCATATTCTTCTTATTATGTATTTAAAGTTGTTTTGTCTGAAACTGTGTTTTAGTTTAAATATTATACTGTTCATACAGAGCAATTGTTGTAGACCTCTTAAGAAACTTTCAGACTAAGATTGCATAGAAACAGACAATTGACAGAAAAAGGAATACAAATGGCCAATAAAGCTTTGAAAAGATGTTTCGCATTCCACATAACTAAAGAAATAAAAAGTAAATTAGTTATGGGATGGTTATTTTTTACTCATCTCACTGGGGAAAATTTTTTAAATGGTAATACTCTATATTAGCCAGGATGTGGGGTATAGTTACTCTGGAGCATTGCTGATGAGGAGTACAAACGTGTTTACCATTTGAGGACAATATGGCAACGTTTACCTAAATTTCATGCCAACAATCCCAATCCAAGGAGACACAATACTTGCAGAGGTAGTAAAAATATATTCATTCATTTATTTATTCATCAAATTTATGTTGAACATCTATTTAGTGTCAGCTGAAGTCACTGATTCACAGACTCCCTTAAAGGAGATAATCAGATGACATGATTTCAGGTAATTATAAGTAATATTAAGACAAAGAAAGTCAGCTCTTGATTAAAGGATGATGAGATAGGGAGCAGGGTATTCTGTGGATGAACAAGGAAGGCCTTGCTAAAGAAGTGATACTGAAGCAGAGACCTAAAGGAGGACCTGCTTGCTCCCTCTATAGGAAGGTCATCCAGTGAAGGCAACAAGGGCAAAGAGGGCCCAGAGGGAAAACAGTGGCTCTTCAGGGCCCTTCAGCAGGAAGGGAAGTGTAACCAACAAATAGCCATTAATAAAGGGGTAAAAGAGTCCTTTCTTGGTGTCATCTGTACACTGGAATATTACAGGGAGCTGCAAAAAAGTGAGAAGACCTACTGGTACAAATCTGGAAATGTATGCGTGATATATTAAGTGGAAATAAAATTACATAAAACAATATATTAATAATCTCATTTCTATAAAAAGATTGAAATGTATGTATGTCTTTTTGTGTAAACATTTGAAAAGATCTAGAGATACAAAACCAAGTATTATGCAAGGTTGTAGCAAGGGGGTTAGATAGCTGATAATTGGTCTAAAAGGGTAAAAGAGAATGTGACAAATCAGTGGAGTTCCAATGTCATTCCCAAGGTTTCTTAAGTATTCTGCTTCTCTCCAGAGTATAACTGGAAGGTGCTAATCCCATAATTTGCAAGAATCTTCTTGTTATGAAGTGGTTTCCCATGTAAATAGGCCTGCAGGGAAAGAATGTCCAGATCACATTGATGACTTACTTGCCTTTAATTAGTGCATTGTTTTGTGTTATGGTTTTCACATTGGCCTGTTGTAAGCCCATCAGTGAGCGATAGATTCTGGGTGTCCTGCTCTGACTTAGCTCACAGACACTTGATCCAAGGACAGGCACAGGAGCAGCCCCTCCCCACCCATCCCAGGCTCCCTGGGCAGGCTATGGGGCATCCTAAGGCCCCTCCAAGGCAACACCACTCACTCTCTTAGGCTACTGTCAAATTAGATAAACTACCAGGCATAAAGCACCCGGCAGTTCTCCTGGAAATATTGCTGTGTGCTAAGCAATATTTATTCTGTCTGTCCTCCTCTCCTTACATCAAAGATTTCTGTACTCAGAGAGGTTATTTGTTTTCTGGTTGTCCTGTTCTCCTCCCCTTCCTTCTCCTTTCCTGCTTTCTTTTGGATTAATTAAGCATCATTTAGAATTTCTTTTTAAATTATTTATTGACTTTTAGCTATACCTCTTGGTGTTATTATTATTATTTTTAGTGGTTGCTAAGGATATTGAAACATAGACCCTTAACTTTTCACAGTCTACATAGAATTAATAATGCACCCTTTCACATAAAATATAAGAACCCTGCAACTGTGCGGGACCAGTTCCCACCCCCTTCTCCTTTATTTTGTAATTGTTATATGTATATAGCTGCATATATCCTACACCCCACCACATACTCATATGTACTTTAAAGGAATGAGGAGGAAAAAGTAGTCTTTTATACTTACCCACATACTTACTATTCCCAACACTCTTCCACAAGAGGGTTATAATGCACTCTGAGGGAAGGGACATAGTCATGGAAGCCAGAGAATAATCAAAGACAACACACAAATACTGTAGAATTTATAGGTCATGAGAAAACATCCTCAAGAGTTGAAGGAATTAACTGGGTTATTCAGATACTGACCTTCACTTTTCCTGTGTTGGATTTTATTCTCTGATAAATTATTCTAAAAGTCATGTGGAATTTTCTTTTTCCTCTTTTGCTTTTATGAGATCAGATCTAATAAAAGCACCTGTACTTTCTGTCCTTAAACATTTTACAATTTGGTTCTACTTTATGATCCCATCTTAGAGGAAGAGTAGGGTTTTTCTGGGTCTCTGTTCCATCACCTGAACATTGTTACCACTTCTCTTAAATCTCCCTTGAGGGACCCAATTGGCTCTGAAAAAATACACCATTTTGCTCTCCTTTTTGGGGACATTTTGCATGAGGGAGGGAGCAGCCTAGTCTCTTCAGTCTCCAGTCCCTCACTGCCTTCCCTGCCTATCCCCTATAGCCACAGGAATATGCTGCCTTTGTTCTGAGAACTGAAAGTCCAGGAGGTTGGTGCAAAGGGAAGAAGGGGAAAAGTAGAAGAGGTGGAGAGGTGGGCAGGGGAGAGATCGGGCAGAACCTTTATTTTCTTAGGATTTTATTCTAAATATGGTAAGAAGTCATGAAAGTGTTGCAAGCACCAGGGTGAAATGATCCAATTGACACTTTAAGGTCACTTCTGTGACTGTGCAGAGAAGGGGTTGAAGGCAGGAGTAGATGTAGGTGGTCCAAGGCTAGAGCATGTGGTTTGGATAAGGGAGTGGCTGGGAAAATGGAGAGCAGTGACAGATCCAAGGGTTAATTTGGAGGTTAAACTGTCAGGGCTTCCTGAGGCACTGGGTGTGGGATTGGGGGAAAGAGAGAAATGCAGGGTGAAGCTCAATGTCAGGCCTGATGCACTACATTGATGGACACTGCTGCCATTTACTGCAGAAGAAAGACCTGCAGGATGAGGCAGTGGGAAGACTACATTTTAGAGAAAACCAACACTTCTTTTTGGACTTCCTAGGTTTAAAATGTCGACAACATCCAAGGGAGACTCCCACCTAAGCAGCTGGATTTAAGAGTACAGAGCTTGGGAGAGCCCTTCCTCCCCTTTTGTCTTGCATCTTCCTCTGTAAGCTGAACTGCCCTCACCTCCAGCATCACTCACATCTGAGCACTGCAGCAGATTAAAGTCAACGCAGATCCTGAGGGTCTTCTGCACGTGGGGCTGCCCCTGTGCAAGGCCCAAGTCTCCAGCTGGGGAACCACCCACTCCTCAGGTGCACAGATTTTCCCTGTAGTTGGAGCTCAGGGATGGCTCTCTGACTCATGCTGGGGTATGGACTAAATTGTGCTGGGGGTGGGGACCAAATAATAAGAAGGAGGTAGGGAAAGTAAAAATGGAAGAAACAAAAATCATGGGCATCCACTGAGACACATATCTCCAAGCTATCATTTGAATTGAAACTTGGCATAATTGAGATTGGCTTCTGCCCTCTGACAAGCCCTGTCCTCAGCCCCACCTTTAGATCTGGGCCAGTAAAGCCCTTTCCCTGGCCACTGACTTAAAGCATACTGCTCTGAGCCTCTCTAGCCACAGCCCTCCCCATGGGTCCTAGTCCATGGTGCCCACCTGGAACCCTTGACCCTTCTGAACAGTGCTAGGATACTGAGGCCCCAGAATTACCTACACAAGTTGGTACAGCCCACTTCCAGGGCCTGCCTGGACCCTTCCTTGTCTAAGTAAGGCACCTCATGTTATTGGTTAGAGCGAGGAGAGAGACCAAATCTGTGAACCGGGACAGTATCTCCCCCACACATCCCTCTCACCACCACATCACGATGCAGGTTACTAATGGGTCAAACAATTCCCAATTTGAACCTGGCTTTCAAGGTTTTATGAAGGTACATTGTTCAAGGTAGGAAGATGGTATTCCAGAACCAGGTTTGTTTGCCCACACACAACAAGCCAATCACTGAGACGCCAAGTTTGCAGCAGAGAAAGGATTTAGTCACGAGGCAGCCAAGCAAGATAGGAGAACAAATCTCAGGTACGCCTCCCCAAAAAGGTAAAGAAGCAGGGTGGTCTTAGGCATGGGGAAGGGCATACCTGAGTTACATGCTTCTTCATGGGATGTATGTTCAAAACTGGAGGCACTTAGCATGATCTAAGTGTGGAGTTTTCAGCCCTCTGAGGTCAAAATGTCATACATCAGCAGTTCAAAAAATACTTAAGGTGAGCTTGGGCAGTGAAGGCAGATTATAAGCTGAGGGGTTTTTAACAACCTGTTCCCTTACCTGTTGTTCTGTAAGACACAAGCTCAAGAATTCCCGTTTCTATTAATACTATGGGGTACAGTTTCAATAGAACATATTTTTATTTAAATTTTTAGTTTGATTTAAACAATTAACTATTTAAGTATGTGGTATGTAGGCCTTCATTGGTACTTTTACCCTCATTATTATTATGTCTGGATCTAGGTTAAAGTCCTTAAAATTCCTATCTTGGTCAGGCTGTAGGGGAACACAAAGGGATGGTATGGCAGAGGGGAAAAGAGCAGGCAGTCAGTCTTTGGAATCAGGATGAGGTGGGCCCTAGAGTCCCCACTGTTTTCCAGCCCTTCCCTCTCTAGAACCACTGTAGGTATCTGGAAAGTTCCAACTTGTTACAAGAACCCAGAATTTTCTCCATGAGTAAGCTAGTGTCAACCACCACTACCAATTGGCACCAATCTAGCTTTTAACGTCTAGAAGTGTGGGAAGCATTGGATTGTTGTCCAATAAACATGTAAAGATCCAAACCATTTCAAATGTCTTAGTGGGTGTGTATTTCAGAGGAGAGTCCTCTGAAAGGCTGGCATGGGGGAGGCGTGATTACATATAGATGTGGGGGAAGTGTAGCTAGGAAAATTAAATGAGTGTCATTGATGTAAACACTAACCAAGAGGATCCTGAATTAGTCATCCAGAGAAAAGAATAGCTGAGACCTTGAAAGTAACAAAACTTCATAAAAGAAAGCACAGTCCTCCCAACTCCTGGCATTGCCATGGCAACTGGGGCCCAAATGAGGTCATCCCAAAGGCGGGGAGTGGCCCAGGTGACTGGTGGGGGCAGGGACTGGGATGAAGGCTCAAACCACCAGGAGGGAAATGGAAACCATGGGAAGAAAACAGAGGGAATTTCTGGTAACAGAATAAAATTAGTCACAGCTATTAAGCTACAGCCACAAAATCTTGAACAGAACTTTTGGCTGAAAAAGAAGGGAAAAGACTCGGAATTTATTTTACTCTTGCATATGTCTTTTATGAGAGGATATTAAAACATTTCACTCACACAAAGCACTTTGTTCAGGGAGCAGTTGCATCCAGTTTATGAATATTGCAGTCAAGTCAGTGATTCATGCTAATGGAGAACATGGAATGTATGAATAAAGATATTTCATGGGAGTTGGCCCTGGTATTAAATATTTGCAACTCATTTGGGCCCCCAAGATTAAGCCTCCTGTTTTATCAAACTTGTCTCTAACCTCATGAATAAAAAGATAAGGTTAAAGGAAAATTACCTCTCAAAAACTATATTGATTGTGCAAAACCAAAAAACTAAAACTGAGGGTTTATAATGAGGAAATGGTGTAGATCTGGTTTAACTAATGAGAAGGACAAAGCCAGGACTATAGCAGAGATGACTACCTCAAGTCTACTCCGCAGCTGAAATCACAAGGTTTCTTGGAAAACATAAATAACTGAACTACCTTCCCTAACAATGCTCCTCTACTGCTTGATAGTTTTCAGCTGGAGAAAGAGAAGAGCAGCCCCTCACACAAGCCTAAACCCTTAAGTCTTTTCTAACCCCTCCTACTGGAATGCCCTACAGTTCTTCATGATGTGAGTTCTCCTTTGTTGTAAGGAATTAATAAACTCAACTTTAACTGCAGGTGTGTTCCTGGATGATACTGATAAGACAATTAATTTACTATTCCATATGGTTGGGTGGAGAGGGTCACTAATCCATAGACTCCAGATTTGCTTTTATAAAACCCTGGCTTCCTTTGCTCAGAGACTCATCATGGTTTTATCCTCTGCCGATTAGAACATTTTATCATATCTCCCTTTATCTCTTATAATGTTTTTTGTCTTAAGGTCAATTTTGTCTGATATTAACATAGCTATACAGATTTGGGGAAATCAGTGTCTGTATATTTTTCTACTCTTTTACTCTCGGTCTATATGTATGCTTTAGATGTATCTCTCTTTATTGCATAATAGTGACACATTTGGGTTTTACCATAAGGCTTATGCTTTTTGTTTTCCAGTTTTTTTTTCTGGTCTCCATTTATAGTTTATTTGACATCTATTATATTTTATTAATCTACCTTTCTCCACTTTATTAGCTTAGAAGTTATGTGTTTCTGTTCTTTTTGTGGTGGAATGAGAAACTACAATGTGCTTTATTAATTCATTAATGTCTAAATTTAATTTATTTACCTCATTGTAGATAATAAAAGAAATTTAGAACACTTTAACTCCATTTACCACTTCAGGTTACTTCTTTATTTCATGTCTTTTAGTTTTACCCTTTTTAAAAAACTCTCCATTACATTATTTTTCTGTTTGACAAAGTCGACATCTGTCTAGATTTTCCCACATATTTACCACTTTCTTTAGAATTTCCTTCAGATGAGAGTCTACAGGTGATGAACTCTCAATTTTCATTTGTTCTGAAAATGTCTTTGTTTTGTTCATGTTCTTGAAAGATATTTCATCCAATATAGGATTGTAGATAATATTTTACTTTTTCTTTGACTGCTTTAAGATATTCCCATTAACTTCTATTTTCTGCAGGTTTACTATGATATATCTAGGTATTGTTTTTAAAAAATTTACTCAACTAGGGATTTATGAGGGCTCTTGAATTGAAATCTTGAATCTTTTATCAGTTCTGGAGAAGTCACTGTCATTATTTCTCCATATATTGCCTTTGTCAATTCTCTCTCTTCGCTCAATTAAATTGGGACTTTAATTAAATGTATATTAGATCATCTATTCCATCATTCACAACTCTTATACTTGCTGCTGAGACCATGCACCTCAGATTGGGACCTGAACCCATGCTGCCGGGACTCAAACCCAGCCAAAACCCACGATCTTCCAACTGAGGTCACACACCTGGTATCAGGACTTAATGAAGCTCAGGTTCTTGATGTCTCATCACAGAAAGAATTCAGTGAGAGACAGTGATAGGTAAGAAGTGGATTTATTTAGAGAGAAACACACTCCACAGACAGAAGGTGGGTCAACTCAGAAGGTGAGAAAGGCACCAGGGTATGGGGTTGTCAGTTTTTATAGTGGTGGATAATTTCATTGGCTAATGAGTGGGAGGAGTATTACAGCTATTTCCGGAAGGGGCAGGGATTTCCAGGAATTGGGCCACCTCCCGCTTTTTGATCCTTATGGTTGCCTTAGAAGTGTCATGGCACCTGTGGGTGTGTCATTTAGCTTGCTGATGTGTTACAGTGAGCGTATACTGAGGCTCAAGGTCTAGTAGAAGTTGACTTGTCCACCATCTTGGACGCATTTGGTTCTAATTCGTTTATGTCAAGTCTTCAGGCTATGTCATTCTTTCAAAGGTTGTGCCCTGCCCCCTTCCTTCCTGTTTCACTATCATATTTTCCATCTTTTTGTCTGTGTGGCATTGTTCCTTCTGACTTATCTTCTAAATCTGTAACTTTCTCTTGTTTTCCAAACTCATTTAGTACATTAATTTTGAATTTTAGTTATTAAATTTTTTCCTTTGTAAAAGTTCCTTTTTCTTTCTTTTTCAAATGTGCTAGAATCCAATTTATAATTTTCTGTTTCTCACAGATATTTTTAGTATGTCTTTTATTTTTTTTAATTTTATTTGTTTATTTTTGGCTGTGTTGGGTCTTCATTGCTGTGTGTGGGCTTTCTCTAGTTGCAGTGAGTGGGGGCTACTCTTTGTTGCAGTGCGTGGGCTTCTCATTGCAGTGGCTTCTCTCATTGCAGAGCATGGGCTCTAGGCATGTGGGCTTCAGTAGTTGTGGCACATGGGCTCAGTAGTTGTGACTCATGGGCTCTAGAGCACAGGCTCAGTAGTTGTGGCACACGGGCTTAGTTGCTCCACGGCATATGGGATCTTCCCGGACCAGGGCTCGAACCCGTGTCCCCTGCATTGGCAAGCGGATTCTCAACCACTGTGCCACCAAGGAAACCCAGTATGTCTTATATTTTAAACACTACAATCATCCTTTAGAATAATTTATGTCTTTTCATTCAAATTGTCAAAGTCATCGGAGGTCAGTGTATGTCATCCATTGTTTTAGCTGATTCCCATTCAAAATGAATTTAGTTATCTTTGATGATAAGCTTCTGATAGCTATGGAATAGTTACTGGTGTTCCTAGAAGCATAGGCTTATTCCTCTATTGACGTTTTACATTTGTATTTCTTAAATTCCTGGGGCATTACCAGTCTGCAACCACTTTAAATTCACCATTTGATTCTGATATGAATGGAATACAATTCCCAGGAAAGATGGGCATTAGGTTTATAAACTCTCAGAGACACATTTTTCACCCATGCTTCCTCCATCTCTCCCAACAACGAGAAAATTCTTGCTACAACTCTAGAAAGATGGGAAAGGGGAATGGCTTTCTGCTGTTTTGTCTGATTTTGAGGGAGACATCTGTAGTCTTTCCTCTCTGTAGTGTGCCTTTGGCTTTTACCTCTGTTAGCCTCTCCCCACTGTCAATTTAGCAGCTGTTTTCATCTAGACGAGCAAATGCCCAAAGGGCAAAAGTCAACTGTGGAGTTCCTGTTCTCCTCTCTGTTCTTCCTCCTCCTAGATTTTGGCCTGCATTCCTCACTATATTTCAGTATGCTCCTTCTATGCTTTAAGAAGTCTTCAGATGTCTTCCAGCATTTTCATCTCTTTTCAGTGGGAATGCTGATCTGAATAAACGAGACACCCCCCAGTTCCCATTACCTGACATGGAAGTCCCTCAAATTATATTTCTTTCCTGGCTCCCGCTTTTGTGACCTGCCACAACAGCTGCCAAAGTCATGGCGGTTCACTGGCTTTAGTTTTCTCAACTATAAAGTGGGGTTAGTGATTTTCATTACCTTGTAGAATTATGCAACTCGAATAACAAAGTTCTCAACAAATCATAAATACCATATATATATAATAATGTTTATATATAATAAATTATGTAAATGATAACCATATTATACATAATAAAGATATTTATTTTATAGTGTAGGGGAGGAAAGATATTTTTTTTCCTACTTTTCATTGTTCTTGGCTGAGATCCCTCTGTAAAAAGACAAATTAGAGGAGAAAAATTTAATTACAAACTGTTAAAAGATAAATTGAGGCACATCGGGCTTCCCTGGTGGCGCAGTGGTTGAGAATCTGCCTGCTAATGCAGGGGACACGGGTTCGAGCCCTGGTCTGGGAGGATCCCACATGCCACGGAGCAACTAGGCCCGTGAGCCACAACTACCGAGCCTGAGCGTCTGGAGCCTGTGCTCCGCAACAAGAGGGGCCGCAATAGTGAGAGGCCCGCACACTACGATGAAGAGTGGCCCCCGCTTGCCACAACTAGAGAAAGCCCTCGCACAGAAACGAAGACCCAACACAGCAAAAATAAATAAATAAATTAATAATAAAAAAAAATTGAGGCACATTAAAAACGTTAACAGGGGCTTCCCTGGTGGCGCAGTGGTTGAGAGTCCGAGGGGATACGGGTTCGTGTTCCCGGTCCGGGAACATCCCACATGCCGCGGAGCGGCTAGACCCGTGAACTATGGCCGCTGAGCCTGTGCGTCCGGAGTCTGTGCTCCGCAACGGGAGAGGCCACAACAGTGAGAGGTCCGCGTACCACAAAAAAAAAATAAATAAAAATGTTAACAGTTTATGTGAGCAAAAATCAATTAGAATTGAGCAGCACCCAATCAAGCAGATAGAAAGGAGCTGTAACTAATGAAAAACTTTTATAGGCAGAAGAGAGTGGGAACAGGGAAGTTATACCAGGCAAAAAAGCAGCTCGGTTATTGCAAGGTCACTTTCCTTTAGGAGTGGCAGGGGGTCTACCAGGCAGATTACCCCACTAATCTGCTGATCGGATGATTCCTGATTGACTGGTTTAAAATTCCATTTAAAATTACCTTTCTGGGAGAGCCAACTAATTAAGTCTTGGTTTGGTGATCTGGGGCTTAACATAACTCCATTTTGGGCCTGTTGTCTTATTTTTAAGAGTACATATGTTTTGGGACTTCCCTGGTGGTCCAATGGTTAGGACTCTGAGCTTTCACTGCAGGGGTACAGGTTCAATCTCTGGTCAGGGAACTAAGATCCCACATGCCACGCAACACAGCCAAAAAATTAAAAATTAAAAAAAAAAAGAGTATGGGACATCCATACTGGCGCCGTGGTTAAGAATCTGCCTGCCGGTGCATGGGACACAGATTCAATCGCTGCTCTGAGTTGATCCCAAATGCTGCGGAGCAACTAAGCCCAAGCGCCACAACTACTGAGCCTGCACTCTAGAGCCTGCGAACCACAACTACTGAGCCCGTGTGCTGTAACTACTGAAGCTCACATGCCTAGATCCCATGCTCCTCAGCAGGAGAAACCACTGCAATGAGAAGCCCACACACCACAAAGAAGAGTAGCCCTTCCTTGTCGCAACTAGAGAAATCCCACATGCAGCAATGAAGACCCAACGCAGACAAAATAATTAATTAATTAATTTAAAAAAAAGAGAGTACATATGTTTGTACAGGAGCTGCACAAAGATGTGAGACTCAAAAGGCGGCCAGATGATTGAAGCTTATATAGCATCCTGAGCTAAGGAAAGGGATAGGCATCTGGGGCTTCAAAGTAGGGGAGGCAATTCATGGGAAGGTGAGAGGAAGACATATTTGGAAAACAAAGGTTGTGCTGCCAAGCAGGTAAGTCTCTCAGGTGAAGAAGTTGTCTCTGGTAATAGCTCCCTTTGTGGCAAGGTCCTAAATTTCCCTTGCAAAAGGGTAACTTCTACTCTGTTTTCATAGCTGCTTCTGTGTCTGTAGTCTCTCAAAATAATCATCTCAAAGTAATTCTTATGCCAAGGAGGCATATTTTGGGGAAGCACTTTCTGCTGCCTTCAACACACACACACACACACACACACACACACACACACACACACACACACATTTTTTACAACAACTTTTGTAGTAGCAACAGTAGTGATAAACATAGTAGTAGGAGAGATATAAGCAGAAATTATGTTGTCGTTATGTTCCTTCCAGTTCTTTTTAAAAAATATTTATTTATTTTGGCTGCACTGGATCTTAGTTGTGGCTTGCGGGATCTTTGTTGCGGCATGCAGGATCTTCGTTGCACCACGTGGGATCTTTAGTTGTGGCATGCGGACTTAGTTGTGGCATGTGAACTCTTAGTTGCAGCACGATCTAGTTCCCCGACCAGGGATTGAACCCAGGCCACCTGCATTGGGAGAGTGGAGTCTCACCCACTGGACCACCAAAGAAGTCTCCCTTCCAGTTCTAAGATTACAAGATTTCCTTCCTCTGCATGAGTACGCCCCATCTCTGCCTGCTGATTTATAGGACTCCTGTTCATATATTCCCATGCCCTTTCAAAACACTTTATTCCTCTTTTTTTCTTCTTATATGAATTTACTGATATTTCAAGACCAGATGCAGGTACATCTTCTATCTGTGTGTTTCTCAACGCTGAATGCATTCTGGATCACCTAAAGAGCTTAAGAAAAATGCAGATTCGAGGTCTCAAACCAACCAATTAAATCAGAATCTGGGGCTGCCAACAGAAAATTGTCACTTGCCATCCGACTCTACAAGGATTAAGTCACTAGCCACTGCAGCCATTGAATTTCAACATACTCTAAAAGGAGTTCAGGGTTGAGATCAGGAATGAGCCACTCTGTGCTCTGGGAAAAGCTGGAAGAATAGGCCTTCAGTTAGCTAGATATTTTCAGGAGAAGATTTTATGAGCCCAAATTTTCGCATCTCCTCATATCTAGAAAAGCACTTAAATCATTAATGGTGACATCTGCTCCTCATGACTAGCAGCAACCCTCTGCCTAAATGTGTGCTTAGTTTTATGTATCCCCCTTCACCAAAATCACATGATAATACTGACCTTCCCCCCTACTTCTCTGGACGAGTTCCTCAGATCTATCTGAGATGTTGTCTCCCTAGCTATTGTCCTCATTTTGCCCCATATAAAACTTAACTCACAACTCTCATGTTGTGCATTTTTTTTCAGTCATTAGTCAATGGGAGGCATTTTTGTTTTTTAAAAGTCCTCAGTGATTTTTTTTTTTTCTTTTTGGCTGTGCTAGGTCTTTGTTGTGGCGTGTGGGCTTCTCTCTAGTTGTGGCATGCAGGCTCCAGAGCGCGTGGGCTCAGCAGTTGTGGCACACAGGCTCTCTGGTTGTGGCCTGAGGGTTTTGTTGCCCTGTGCATGTGGGATCTTAGGTCCCCAACCAGGGATTGAACCCATGTCCCCTGCATTGGAAGGCGGATTCTTAATCACTGGACCACCAGGGAAGGCCCCCTCAGTGATTCTAATGTGCAGCCAGAGTTAAGAATCACTAGTCATGTCTTTCTCCCATTTTTCTTTTGGTTGTTTATTTTTCTAATTGATTTGTAGAAATTCATTATATATTCTGATACTAATCTTTTAACTCATATGTGTTTACAGGGATATCCTATACAGCTAATGATGCTGTCATTTGATAAAATCTTTCAGGGAAGACTATTAGCACAGAATTCCAAAAGAAATTCATAGTTTTTAACACTCTTGCTGGACACTTACCCTAGGACACACACACACACACACACACACACACACACACACACACACCCCTAAATATATTAAAAAATTAAGAAGAATATAACATAAAAACATTGTATAGTTATTGATGAGCTACAGTGAGCTCCTTTTGACAAGAACTAGATTAAGCATGAGGCCTTAGATATAGCAGCTTCAATAAATGTTTATTAAATAAAAATAATCTTTTGAAGTTTTTTTAAAAAAGAAAGGAAAATTATATTCTTAATTATTTTTTTAGAGTGGTCAAGTTTGCATAACTGTGACTAGAGGGGAGAAGGAAAGAATTTTTAAATAAAACAACCACTAGTAAAAGTAGAATAATATACCATCATGTAGTCAGAAAATCTGAATACTTCAGGTTTAGCACTTCATTCATTCAATTATTATTTAATGGGAAACCTGCTGTGTGCCAGGTACTGGGATTAAAGTATCCACAGAAGACAAGGTGACTGAAAATTTTAATACTGTACTTGAACAGGGCTCTCAAGGAAAAAATATGTATTTTTTTTATAATGCCCCTCCTAGAAATCCATCAAGCAAATTTATAGGAAGGGATCTAAGACTGGTGCTGGCCAGGACATTAGAGTAGAAAAAGAAGTACTTGATGAATAAGATTTTCAAACTATCCTTAAATCAAAAGACATCTCAAGAAATGTCAGAGGAAGAGACAAAAGCTCCAATGTATGTCTCCTGTTGCTCTGTCTCAGGATTTGTGTTGGATTTGGCAAGTCCATTGGTCATTGCCTACAGCAGAGGCAGTGAGTCTGCACGTGCTTAGTGGTCTCTGTCTACAGACCAAAAGAACAGTCAGGATTGGGAAGACATCAAGCATGGCTTTTTACAATCCCTGGGCCTCCCTCCTGCTATTTCACAAGTCAACTCAGTTTGTGTGAAAAATGGCTAGACAGAACGAGGACACTAAACCTACTTGTCAATGTGTTTATGAAACATGGGAACTACAGAAGCACTAAGGTAAGCTTTTATTAATATGAATTTCCCTTATAATAAGGATTAAATGCTGTGCAAAATTTTGAATTACTCATAATCATGAGTTTCTGTTGAAAGTGTTACTGAGTCCAAGCTTATACTGCTTGCAGCACAACAGGTCAATAAGTTGAGAGACAAGGTGTTGAGGCAAGGAATAGCAGCTTTATTTGGAAAGGCAGCAAACTGAGAAGATGGCAGACTAACATCTTAAAGAACCATTTTGTTTGGGCTTGAATACAAGCTTCTTTTATGCTGCAGAGGGGAAGACAGGAGGGAATGAGATCAAGAGGTGAAGGGTGGTTGCAGAATTCTTGGCGCCGGCCAGACCTTGAAGGGGACATGTTAATTCTTTGATATTGCATGTGTTCAACAGAGGCCTGGTCATGATACTCCTGTAAGTCTTCAACAAGTGTTATTTCCTGTCCTAAGACAAATGTTCTTTCCTGTCCTGTAACTCCTTATCTCTATGTGGATATGTGATCAATAAGCAAAGGAGAATTATCTTTCTAATAATTAGGATACCTGTGAGCTAAGCAAAGGCATTTTACCTTTAAAGGTTAAGCATAGGAGGCAGAGTTTCTGGAAGGAAAGGGGCAATTATTTATACTTCAAGCTATAGGTCACAATCCTTTTATAATTAATGTGCCTGAGTGCAGAATTAGCAAGGTAATTAGCTATAGAGTGCAAAGATTAGACCTTTAAAAAAATAGATTCAATATGGAATCAGATTAGTTCTTCCCTGTTACAAGAGGCAATTGCAAAATAATTATTTATAGAGTAAAAGTAACTTGTTTACAGATAGTGCAAACCAGTTTACATTGTCTACTATTGAGGGAAACAGCCAATCTTTGTAAATTCTGCTTTTGGATGAAAAAAAAAGCTAATTGCAGGGACTTCCCTGGTGGTGCAGTGGTTAAGGCTAGGTGTTCCCAATGCAGGGGGCCTGGGTTCAAACCCTGGTCGGGGAAACTAGATCCCACATACATGCCGCAACTAAGAGTTCACATGCCACAACTAAGGAGCCCGTCTGCTGCAACTAAGGAGCCTGCCTGTTGCAACTAAGGAGCCTGCCTGCCGCAACTAATACCTAGCACAACCGAAAAAAAAAGCTAATTGCAAAAGATCAAAAAGAAATAGTCCCCAAATACTTGGTTACCATTTGCTACTTTTCCGTCGATAGGGAAATGGAACAAGTTACATGTAATAAGCACCGTATAGGACAAAGGATGGCTCTGTCATCCTTGAAGAAAAATAAAATTCACATTAAAGGATACCTCTATGGACACGGAGATACATAAATGTGTTAAAGGAGAAGGTTAGCGAAGTCTCTGATCATTCAATTCCAATGTGTGGTGGATTTTCACCACCAATAAGCAATTCTTGGGCACCACCCTAGTGTCCTATAATTCAACTCAGTTATGACACTATCTGCCTGGAGATAACATCAGATCCCATGGGTTATGGGCTCAGTTCTACAAGTCTGCCTCTCTCCCACTTCAGATGCCAATTCCAAGCCCAGGTTGTTAACTCTGCTTCTGACACAACTGGCTATAAGTCAGAGGTTCCCAAAACCAGCTTTCTGGTTCAATTAATTTGCTAGAATGGTTGACAGAACTCAGGAAAACATTTTACTTACTAGATTGCTGGTTTGTTATAAAAAGATATAACTCAGGAACAGCCTGATGGAAGAGACACCCAGGGCAAGCTAGGGGGAAAGGGTGGGGAGATTCCATGCCTTCTCCGAGTGCATCACTCTCCAAATCTCCACATTTTCACCAACTCAGAAGCTCTCAGAACCCCATCCTTTTGGGTTTTTAATGGAGACTTCATTACAGAGGCTTGATTGATTAAATAATGATGGGCCACTTGTGATTGATTCAAGCTCCAGCCTCTCTCCCCTCCTCAGAGGTCAGGGGTGGGACTGAAAGTTTTAACCCTCCAATCACTTGGTTGGTTCTCTTGACAATTAGCCCCCATCTGTCAATGTGATTCAAAAGTCACTTCATTAATATAACAAAAAATATCTTTGTCACTCTCATCTCTTAGGAAATTCTAAGGATTTTAGGGGCTCTGGGCCAGGAATGAGGTTGAAGACCAAATATATATTTCTTATTATAAATCACCACATTTATAGAAAAGAGAGTAAACATTTGTAAATCGTTACTTGGGGGGAGGGGGAGGGACTAAAGGTAGAGGATAAAGAAAGGGGTACTTTCCCTCTGTCTTCCATTTCCTCAAAATACTTGAATTTTCTGTAGTGTTAAGTATTTATATATTATTTATGTGATAAAATTAAGGCAACATTTTTTTAAATCTTTTTAACAGAATTCAGCAGTTAATAAAAAAATTATACTTGCTTTTCAGATTTGATGCAAGGATGCACTCATTCACTCAATCATTCATTTAAGTCCCTAATTATTAAGCTCATAAGGTGCCAGGCATAAGGGCCTCAGCAATGAACAAGCTGGATCTACTCCCTAATGTGAGAGAGCCCAAATTCTAATGGGGAAAGACACAGGATAAACAGCTAAGCTACAGCTCAGTTGGGGTAAAGGTGCTCTAACCTAGGTGTACCTGAGGAGCCTTGCTTACACAGAATGGCCAGGTAAGACTTTGAGGATGTGAAATTTAAGCTGAGGCCTAAAGTCAGTCATCTGTGCTTGAAGAGCCATCTAGGAAAAGGAAAGAACTTAGCATGTTCTAGAAAGAAGAAACTTCCCAATTCTGCATAACTAAGAACAAATAGATTCTGACCCAGGCACAGGCTGTGTGAATTCCTAGATATTAGAGCAGCAGGATAGGGGAAGTAGACCCTTCCTTTAAGCCCTAAAGACACTAACAAAGAAGTTTCTTAGTAGACCACAGGGCCATATTCAACTTCTCTTGGAGCAAGTCTGACCCTGGATACAGTACATTTGGAAAACAGAAAAGTTACTCAGGCTCTTTGAAAAATATACTTGAAATACCTTTTCTGGTTGACTCCATGAAATCCTGCTGTCCTTCCCCAGCCAATTACCAAACAGCCTTTCCATTCCATGTTACATGGTTTTCCTTTTCCTACTTTCCACTGGTAAGGGACTAGTAAGCCCTGCAGTTCTTCTCCATGCCAGAGCATCATTTTTCACCCCTGAGAGTCACACACAAATACCTGCAAGCATGACTCATGAAAGCAAAAGAGCCATGGCTTTCTGACAGAAGAATGTAGGATCTGTGAGGTAGGGTCATATTGTTTTTATTCTCTCTAAAGGTATTGGAAGCAGTCTGACCATCTGTTAGCTGTGATGCCACTTTGTGGTCTATTCCTAACTATATTATGTATGTTTGGCATATAGGGAGAAGGGAGAGAAGAGGCTGCCAGCATCTGAGCATCTGAGGCTGCTTTGTTTATATAGAACTCATATTAGGACATCTGCTCAGTGGAAGAGTCTGAGACTTTTGTACCTAGGGTTACTGGAGGCATGTTCAGTTAACATTTTCTCTAAGACCACAGTTCTATGCTAAGTCAACTTAGCGCACTTTGCTCATCAAGGACTAGAGTTGTTATGTTTTACTGTAAAACATGTTTTTTTTTAATATATTTTATGTATGTATTTGGTTGCAGCAGGTCTTAGTTGTGGCACGTGGTTTCCTTAGTTGCAGCAGCCAGGCTCCTTAGTTGTAGCATGTGAACTCTTAGTTGTGGCATGTATGTGGGATTTAGTTCCCTGACCAGGGATTGAACCCGGGCCCCCTGCATTGTAGCATGGAGTCGTAACCACTGCACAACCAGGGAATTCCCTGGAAAGCATGGCTTTTGATGTCAAATATGCCTGGGCCTAAATCCCAGCACCTGAGGGATTCTGATATTCACCTTTCTGAGATTCTGTTTCCTGTTTTCAAAGGACTAAAATGAGAAAATACATGTCAAGTGATTAACACTGTGTCTATTAGTCAGATTTTGCTGTGATAATAATCCCCCAGTTTTAGTGGCTTACAACTCAAGCATTTATTTCTCAGAGTTTTGCAGGTAGGTTATGGTTGGGTTCTAGATGTCTTCTCATCTGGGGACCAAGGTTAAAGGAGCAGCTCCTTTATGGGATATGCTTGTCTCATGATGGAGGACAGGAGCAGAAGAGGGTTAGCAGAAACCTGGACTTGGTACTAGCATGTTGTCACTTCAGCCCCGTCCATTGTACAAAATAAGTCCCTATGTGGAGGGAGGGAAGGATGAATATTTGAGCAACAGTAACACAATCTATAAACTAAGCTGGGAACATGACAGGTACTCAACAAATGTTAGCCTCCATCCTTTTCCCAGTGCCTGTAAGGATTCAATAAATGAATGTGATAATGATAAGCTAACTCTGTAGCCAGCCCAAACTTTTGACATAAAGTTGGCTGGCCGCCCTCCACGCTGGCCCCAAATACCTTTGCCTTCATCAGTCTTATTGCCCAGAACTGTTCCACCATTTCCAGATCTAATCCTGTATTCCTCACTCTGACCACTTGTTTCACTCTCCCCTGCAGCACCTCACTTAAACTTGTGCCCTGACAACTGGTAGAGACCCCTCACTTTCCACCTTCTCCATAATCCCAACAGTCCTGGGACCACACAGGATCCTGCCACTCTAGGCTCTGTTTGCTGGGCACATCGTGATGATGTGACCCAGAATTTGGCATCAATCACCAACATCTTTGCCATTGAAACAGTGTGTCAAGCATAAACACTTAGCCCAAGCTACCCAAATAATTGAAAACATAGTCTATAGTCATATGGTCATATCACATAGTTATTTTTGGATGTAAGTCTGTACATTTTAATAAACTCTGGGTTTTAAATGACTTTTCAGTGATATAGTTATGGGTGGAAGGAGAGAGTTTGAGGTGGGCACAAGAACTAGTTGGCAACCCTAACTAAAAGAAATGAAAAATTTATACACAACTGAGGTTAAGAAGACTTTGAATATCACTTGCTTCAAGTCCCTTAGTTTACAAATGAGAAAACTGAGATGGACAGATAACTATTTGTAGCAAATTATGAGCAGAAACCAAGTTTCCTCATTTAGAGAAGAGCTAACACCTATCCTTCTCAAACTCTTCCAAAATATAGCAGAGGGAGGAACACCCCCAAATTCCTTCTACGAGGCCACCATCACCTTGATACCAAAACCAGACAAGGATGTCACAAAGAAAGAAAACTACAGGCCAATATCACTGATGAACATAGATGCAAAAATCCTCAACAAAATACTAGCAAACAGAATCCAACAGCACATTAAAAGGATCATAAACCATGATCAAGTGGGGTTTATTACAGGAATGAAAGGATTCTTCAATATATGCAAATCTATCAATGTGGTAAACCATATTAAAAAATTGAAGGAGAAAAACCATATGATCATCTCAATAGATGCAGAAAAATCTTTTGACCAAATTAAACACCCATTTATGATAAAAACCCTGCAGAAAGTAGGCATAGAGGGAACTTTCCTCAACATAATAAAGGCCATATATGACAAGCCCACAGCAAACATCATCCTCAATGGTGAAAAGCTGAAAGCATTTCCACTAAGATCAGGAACAAGACAAGGTTGCCCACTCTCACCACTCTTATTCAACATAGTTTTGGAAGTTTTAGCCAGAGCAATCAGAGAAGAAAAGGAAATAAAAGGAATCCAAATCGGAAAAGAAGAAGTAAAGCTGTCAGTGTTTGCAGATGACATGATACTATACATAGAGAATCCTAAAGATGCTACCAGAAAACTACTAGAGCTAATCAATGAATTTGGTAAAGTAGCAGGATACAAAATTAATGCACAGAAATCTCTGGCATTCCTATATACTAATGATGAAAAATCTGAAAGTGAAATCAAGAAAACACTCCCATTTACCATTGCAACATAAAGAATAAAATATCTAGGAATAAACCTACCTAAGGAGACAAAAGACCTGTATGCAGAAAATTATAAGACACTGATGAAAGAAATTAAATGATACAAACAGATGGAGAGGTATACTATGTTCTTGGATTGGAAGAATCAACATTGTGAAAATGACTCTACTACCCAAAGCAATCTATAGATTCAATGCAATCCCTATCAAACTACCACTGGCATTTTTCACAGAACTAGAACAAAAAATTTCACAATTTGTATGGAAACACAAAAGACCCCGAATAGCCAAAGCAATCTTGAGAACGAAAAAAGGAGCTGGAGGAATCAGGCTCCCTGACTTCAGACTATACTACAAAGCTACAGTAATCAAGACAGTATGGTACTGGCACAAAAACAGAAAGATAGATCAATGGAACAGGATAGAAAGCCCAGAGATAAACCCACGCACATATGGTCACCTTATGTTTGATAAAGGTGACAGGAATGTACAGTAGAGAAAGGATAACCTCTTCAATAAGTGGTGCTGGGAAAACTGGACAGGTACATGTAAAAGTATGAGATTAGATCACTCCCTAACACCATACACAAAAATAAGCTCAAAATGGATTAAAGACCTAAATGTAAGGTCAGAAACTATCAAACTCTTAGAGGAAAACATAGGCAGAACACTCTGTGACATAAATCACAGAAAGATCCTTTCTGACCCACCTCCTAGAGTAATGGAAATAAAAACAAAAATAAACAAATGGGACCTAATGAAAATTAAAAGCTTTTGCACAGCAAAAGAAACCATAAACAAGACCAAAAGACAACCCTCAGAATGGGAGAAAATATTTGCAAATGAAGCAACTGACAAAGGATTAATCTCCAAAATTTACAAGCAGCTCATGCAGCTCAATAACAAAAAAACAAACAACCCAATCCAAAAATGGGCAGAAGACCTAAATAGACATTTCTCCAAAGAAGATATACAGACTGCCAACAAACACATGAAAGAATGCTCAACATCATTAATCATTAGAGAAATGCAAATCAAAACTACAATGAGATATCATCTCACACCAGTCAGAATGGTCATCATCAAAAAATCCAGAAACAATAAATGCTGGAGAGGGTGTGGAGAAAAGGGAACCCTCTTGCACTGCTGGTGGGAATGTGAATTGGTTCAGCCACTATGGAGAACAGTATGGAGGTTCCTTTAAAAACTACAAATAGAACTACCATATGACCCAGCAATCCCACTACTGGGCATATACCCTGAGAAATACAAAATTCAAAAGGATTCATGTACCAAAATGTTCATTGCAGCTCTATTTACAATAGCCTGGAGATGGAAACAACCTAAGTGCCCATCATGGGATGAATGGATAAAGAAGATGTGGCACATATATACAATGGAATATTACTCAGCCATAAAAGGAAACGAAATTGAGCTATTTGTAATGAGGTAGATAGACCTAGAGTCTGTCATACAGAGTGAAGTAAATCAGAAAGAAAAAGACAAATACTGTATGCTAACACATATATATGGAATTTAAGGGAAAAAATGTCATGAAGAACCTAGGGGTAAGGCAGGAATAAAGACGCAGACCTACTGGAGAACAGACTTGAGGATATGGGGAGGGGGAAGGGTGAGCTGTGACAGGGTGAGAGAGAGTCATGGACATATACACACTAACAAACGTAAGGTAGATAGCTAGTGGGAAGCAGCCGCATGGCACTGGGATATTGGCTCGGTGCTTTGTGACAGCCTGGAGGGGTGGGATAGGGAGGGTGGGAGGGAGGGAGATGGAAGAGGGAAGACATATGGGAACATATGTATATGTATAACTGATTCACTTTGTTATAAAGCAGAAACTAACACACCATTGTAAAGCAATTATACCCCAATAAAGATGTTAAAAAAAAAAAAAAAAGAAAGAAACCAAGTTTCCTGAATCCCAGGCCAGAGCTTTTCCTACTATATCAAAACAGAGTAGAAGAAACCAGCTGGCTACCAACAGTCCTAAACCCCAGAACCGGGATGAAAGAAGAGGGTAGTTGTGTTAATTTAGTC
Organism: Pseudorca crassidens; assembly: GCF_039906515.1. Taxonomy (NCBI): domain Eukaryota; kingdom Metazoa; phylum Chordata; class Mammalia; order Artiodactyla; family Delphinidae; genus Pseudorca; species Pseudorca crassidens. The sequence goes on from NC_090297.1 coordinate 156,520,029, forward strand.
TTAGAGAGAGGAAAGATATGTTTAATGGAGCCCATGGCACGGAGGAGAATATCAGAAGCAGTGGGTAGATTGTTGGGGGTGTCAGCATTTGGGTTTCAGCTAGTTTGGCCTTCTATATATTGTCCTGCCTGTGAACATTCACCATCTTGACAGGAGCTACGTTAGGTCATCAGGATAAGAGCCGCCTCCTGGGGAATTTCCTCTCCCTGATAATGATTATAAGGATGGTAAGGACAAAGTCCTTGAGGTAGGAGATAGATGAGCCCCAGGCTGAGCAACTGCAACAGGTCTCCTGCTGAGGCTCCAAGGTATGACACTAGCAGGAACATCAGGCCCTGACTAGGTAAAAGACAAAGTGACCACATTTTTCCTCATTCTTGTGGTCAAGAGGATTTCCCAGCCCACACATGCACAGGGAAGGTCCTCAGTCTAGGGAAGGGGTCAAAAGGAGGGAGGGGCTGCCAGTCCATAACATGTCCTGCCAACCTCCCAGAAACCTTCATGCTGGAATCTATTTTGGCTGAGAGATGCACATGCTCCCACCAGGAAGGACCCTAAGTCAGGCCAAATATGGGCACAAACAAGATGATTGGCTGGAGACAACCCAGAATACTGCCCCCATATAAGCAATCTATGCCACCCCTATTGTACGTAACTCAGAATTTGTCTGTGTGCTCTTCCACACATACTTTCCTTCTGATAAATGCTTTGTTTGCTTCACAATCTCTGTCTCTTTGCTGAATTCTTTCTTCAAAGAAGATGAGGACCAAGGTCCTGCTTTCCAGCCATCTTGCCCCCCTCCCCTCAAAATCTGCCTGAGCCTAAATATTGAGGATGGTGCATTCCCTGTACAGATAGCCAAGGGCTTTGGGAGTGTGTGATCCCTACAGTTCCCTTGTGAGGTAATGGATGTGTCATCAGGAATATCTAAGGGCCTTTCTTGTGAAAGGGATGAATAATCTGGTACAGGCAATAAAAACTTGATTCCCAGACCCTTAGTCTAATTATCAAATTATTATGATTTCTAAAAAAAAGAATTACCAACACAGTTGGCTCTACATATCCATGGGTTTCACATCCACAGATGCAATCAACCGAGGATCAAAAATACTCGAAAAAAAATAATTCCAGAAAGTTCCAAAATGCAAAACTTGAATTTGTCACCTTGGCAACTATTTACATAGCATTTACATTTTATTTGGTAACATAAGTAATCCAGAGATGCTTTAAAGTATACGAGAGGATGTGCTTGGGTTATATGCAAATACTGTGTCATTTTTTTGTAAGGGACTTTAGCCTCTGGGGATTTAGGTATCCACAGGGATCCTGGGTCTAATCCCTCGTGGATGTTGAGGGATGACTGTATATTTCATTATAATGAGATGTATGGATTATTTGACTGGAGTCATGAGTCATGGTGTCTAGAAGCCCTTCCATAAGAAGGGGGAAAAAAAGAAGAAAGGAAGGAAGGATAAAATGGAGTCAAGATGTTTCAACAATATTCTTAAGAGGTATATAATTCAGCGTAGGGGTAAATATACCAAGTGCCATTTGCTGAGATCTGTGGATGCAAGTGTCAGTGCCTAGGTGAAAGAGGAGTCAGTCTTCACAGGTAGATGGTCATGGAAGAAAATTCTGACCTTCATTTGGTGTTGAATTCCAATTATGAAGAGTTAATGATCTGTAACACATTAGCCAACAATATACTTCTAGGAATTCTGTGAATGTTTTTTGCAAATAAAGAATATTTGTTTTAGATGTACAATTTCCTCAAGTTAGCTCTGTTGTAATTTTATACTTTACTTTTACAGTGGTGGGGCCCAGAGTAGGCTGCCCCAAAATATGCCTCAATGGTGTATTGATTATTTTGAATTAAAGTTGCTTAAGAACTTAAGGACTGTACACAGCCAGTGCAAGAGGAACACATGGACCCTCCTTTCTGTCTCCCCAAAAGCAGGAAATAAATTTCCCCTGTGAAAGAATACCCTTATCGCCAGAGATAGGGAATTGGTGCTGAGAAGCCTCTATAAACAAGCCTTGTTACATTTAACATTTACTACCACAAGCCCCAACTCTGTTTAGATTCTTCACTGATTGAGCACCCAAAACCTAAGTTTCTTTGTCCTGTCAATTCCTCACAAATGTATTGTTTCTTTGTCTAAAAAGTTTAAAAGCTGCCTGCTTTGGCCACTTCTTAGGTCCCATTTCTATAGATCTGTGTGTGCACAAATTAAAATTTGTTTACTTTTCTCCTGTTAAACTGTCTTGTGTCAATTTAATTATTAGTCCAGCCACAAGAACTCAGGAGGGGTAGGGGGGAAATTTTCCCCTCCCTGATGATGGCACGGTATTAGAAATGAGTAGGGAGTGGCAGAAGGTGGGAGCTATAGTCCCTCAGTCTGAGCACTTCCGAGCACTGACGGCATGGGAATTTTCAATGATTTACTGAGCACTTAACCCACACACTGTGCCAAGCAAGGAGGGTGCTCAGTGTACTTTGCCTTGTCCATATACTGGAAACCGCTTCGTAGCTGTTGTGAACAACATTTAATTGCCAGCATTACACCCATTTCACAGAAGTTAACTAAGAAGAATGAGAGCTTAAATGACTTCCTAAATCAGCAGCTGACCTGGGACAGAAAGCCAGAATCTTGGCTCTTTTGATGGTTTGAGTCTTGAAGAAAATATTTTCATTCCAGCTTGATCCAAATAACTTATCTGGAGTCTTGCTAGCAAGGAGACCTTGAAAGGACACCTGGTTAGTCTGAAGCAAAATAAAATGAAATAAAGCTTAAAATCCTTTTCAAGATTTTTTTATGTGAACCATAAAGCTAGCCTCCTCTGTAATTATGATCATTGCCTTTTTATTCTGCATGAGTCACATCTGGGCCCCCGAGGTCTCTGGCCTCTGCAGCAGCAGAAGTCCTTCCTCAGACACTTTGCATGTCCCACACTCAGTCTGTGGAAGTTTATAAAGGAAACGGGACATTCAAAGGCCCATTGGACAGGGCAGCCTTGAGGTTTTTTTAAATTGTGGTAAGATATATAACATGAAGTTTCCGATTTTAATCATAGCAAACAGAGGCATATTTGGGTAGTCTTTTTGAGCTGTGAATATTTTTTTCTAGTTAACAATGAGATGGCCTTGCACTTTGAGCCCAGCTGAGAGTCCCAGGACATTTTAAATCTCCAGGAAAATGAACAACATTTCAGTCAGTTTCTTTTGTCTTTTTCTGTCTTTTTTTTTTTTAAGACCTAATTGGATTTATTAAATGATTCATGAATCGGGCAGCATCCCATTCAGCAAGTAGAAAAGTGCTCTTCAGCCAGTTTCTAATAACTCTCTTACTTACTGCCGAGAGACAGCTGCTTTAAGCAGGTCTTTTAATTTCTTTTATTATTATTTTATTTTTAATTGTGATAAAATACCACCTTAACCATTCTTAGGTATACAGTTAGGTGGTATTAAGTACATTCATATTGTTGTGCAACCATTGCCACTGTCCATCTCCAGAAATTTTTATCTTCCCAAACTAAAACTCTGTCCCCATTAAACACTGACTCCATAATATTCTGACACCAACTAGGATTATGCTCCCAATCACAGTGTGTGGGTCCTTTCCTCACCAAGTAATTCTGACACAATTCTTATACTGCATGTCCTACAATTCAACTCAATTCTTATACTATCTACCCAGAGATAGCATCAGATCCCACAGGTTAAGAGATCAGTCCCACAAGGCAGCCTCCAGCCCCCCACTTCAGATGCCAATAGCAAGTCTTCTTGTCACTTGTGCTTCTGACAGGTTGCCTATACATCAGATGTTCCCAACTTCTAGAGGATGCTTCTATAATGGATTGATTTGAGGCATTTCAGAGAGGTTATGAGGGCTAGAAGGACCCTTGACTAGCTGTTCAACCTCTCTTTACCTTAATGCACTTCCAGTCTTCCCATCTCCCAGGAATTTTTGAGGTTCACACACATAGGATACTGGTGAAGAGCTAAGTGGTAACAAGTGTAAATTACCAATTTCAGCCATGACGGTGACTGATTAAGTGGGGTTTGAAAACTACAGTGAAGGGTGGCCAGCGGGAGGTGTGTTTCCTTGCTAGAGCAAAGTCCCTCAGCATGAAGTGCAGTGCAGCACAACTGCCTCATGTGCTTAAACTGGTAAGGTCCTGGACCACACTTCAGTGAGTCTGCAGGAAGGCTTCCTGCCCCCGCCCTGAGCCTCTCCTGGTGTGGTTGGCATGCTGCTTCCTGCTGGACACTGGGAGAGAAAGTCCCTATGACTTTACGCCCCTTACTGTGGTCTCCATTTAAGACTGGGTTCTTCTGTGTGCGTTTATCTTATGCTCCACTCCATCAAGTCAATAACTGCGGGTTAGAAGTCCACAAGGGTTTTATTTCAGAGCAAGTACTTCTGGCTAACATAATGTGCTTACTTGGGTGGTTGTCTATGGAAGTCAACATACTTGTAAAGTTTTTTGTTATTTGCTCTTTTATGTTACGTAAATGCTTGGCGTATTAATCTCTGGCTGAGCTGATGGCAAAATACATAACCTCCAAACTACATTATTTGGTGTGATTTGTTAATTAAACTAATATATTTTCCATGTATGCCCATTACATTAGTATGTGATAAAGAATGTGAAATGTGTCATCAGAACAGAAAGCCTAAATTTGGTAGTCAGGGAAGGCTTCCTGAAGGAAATGACACCTAACCCTAAAGGATGGGTAGAAGTTATCCAGGTAAAGAGGGAAAGGAAGAGTGTTCTAGTCAGACAGAACAATAAGAAATGTTGGAAGAACTGAAATTCAGTTATTATGCAGGAGTACATGGTGAGGGTGGCAGGAAATGGGGAGAGGAAAAGCTGGAAAGATGGGCAGAGGCCTTGGTGTCAGGTTAAGATGATTAGACTTTATCTTAAGATAAGGGCATTAAACATTTTAAGGAGGTGTCCATGATCAGATTTTAGTTTTAGAAAGATTACTCTTTAATGTTAAAGGAGGAGTAAGATGATCAGCTTTTCTTTTTAGAAAGAGTCACTTGTCTATAAGGAGTTAAGGGAGGTCTAAAAGTATCTAAGGAGGGTACCATTGTAAGGTTTTTAGGACAGTGACAAGATGAGATATGCATTTGAAAAGAATCTCTCCTCTAGAAAGAGTTTTAAAAGGTATAAAGGGTTAATTCCCTGGCGACCGAGGGAGGGAACAGTGTCAAGGTGAGAGTCAAGACCTCCACCATGTCCTCCCTCTGCTTCATTTGCCAACGCTGCAGCCAGCCCCTGAAACTGAATCAGTCCATGGAGACCTCCCAAGAACCTGAAGCTTTGATGCTCATCCCAGCTCAGGGGGAGCCAGGAAAAACCCAGGAGGGAGACCCTCCTTCCAGGGAGGAGGCAGATTTTGAAAATCTACAGGAAGGTGCCTCGTACAGGACCCTTCCTGGCCTCCCTGGTGGCAGAACGTCCTGGGACAATCCTGACAGCTTCACCCTGCTTGGGAATTTGGGCTCCCTGAGAACTCTCAGTAACATCCAGAAGGCTGCAAGCGACATGTTTGACATCCTCTCTGGTGAAACAGATGTGGACCACCCCATGTGTGAGGACTGTACTGACAATCTTTTAGAGCAACTGGACGTCCAACTCACCATCACAGAATCTGAGATTCAGAGCTACAAACGCTGTTTGGAGACCAGGGAGTTGATAAGTGAGGAGAGGGAGTCGCTGCAGGAGAAGCTGAAGGGCCTGGAGCTGGAGGAAACGAGGCTGGTCCAGGAGCTGGAGGAGGTGGAAAAGAACCGAGAAAGAGCAGCAGCAGATCTCGAGGCAGCCCAGGCAGAGACTGAGATGCTGGACCAGCAAGAAAAGCAGTACCAGAAGGACTACAGTAAATTGAAATGGCAACAACTAGAACTACATGACGAGCTGAGTAGTGTGGAGAAGCGGCTATGGTACGCCCAGATCCAGTGGCACCAGCTGGAGAAAACCAGTATCTTTAATGCCACATTTGAGATCTGGCATGATGGCCCCTTAACTACCATCAATAACTTCAGGTTGGGCTGCCTCCCCACTGTCCCTGTGTGCTGGAATGAGATTAACATAGCCTGGGGACAGACAGCCTTGCTGCTCCTTGCCCTGTCCAATACAATTGGACTGGAGTTTCAGAGGTACCGACTCATCCCCTGTGGAAACCATTCCTATCTGAAGTCTTTAACAGATGACTGCATTGAGCTGCCATTGTTCTCTAATGGGAAGCGGAATGTTTTCTTGCATAACAAATTTGACCAGGCTATGATGGCTTTCCTGGACTGCATGCAGCAGTTCAAGGAACTGGCTGAGAAAGGTGGGTCAGGTCTCTGTTTGCCCTACAAGATTCATGTGAAGAAAGGCCTGATGGAAGACCCCGGAAGCAGTGGTGGATTCTACTCCATCAGAACCCACTTGAACACAGAGGAGGAGTGGACAAAAGCACTCAAGCTTATGCTTATAAATTTTGAGTGTAGTCTCACTTGGGTCTCCTTAAGATATTGTCAAAAATAACTTTTTTTCTATGAGAGAGAGATTTTTTTTTTTGCTTTAAGATTTTATTTGTGAAATGTTATCAGATAAAATTTAAAACTGAAGAATATGTTTATAATTTAAAAAATGGATGGCCATACAGGCACTAATTTAAGATTATTGTCCAGAGCAAACCAAAAGACTTTGCTTTGTCCTCCCTCTCCCTTTCTTCCCAGACAAACATTCAAAATGACAAAGGTGAAATCATAGGTTGACAAGATTATTCCTCCTTAAGAAGGGATAAAGATTGCAGAGAGAACTGAGGGGTGGGTGGGGGGTGAGAGGATGAGGTAGTAAGGAGAGAGGTGGAGGTCTTTAATTTTTTATGAGGAAAGTACTTGGACCATTTTATGTAGTGGAACTTTGGAGTCAGGAAGTAAATGTTGAAAGATTATTACATTTCTGCTGTGATATACAGTGTAAACCCTTCCTCTTCATCCCAGAAAAACTTTCAATAAAGTTCAACACTTTCTTCAATGATTTAAAGTGAAAAGTGTGTCATTGGGCTGTGCCATTATGTTGAGACTAACCTGGAGGTGAGGGGCTGTGGTGGCCAGAGAGGACTGGTAACATTTCTGCTAATCAGTGGTCAGGTAAGGGTCACAAGGTGAGCCCTTACAGAGAGCTGAAGGTTGTAAAAGCCAGAAGACTTTTTAAAAATGCAAATTGTGGAACTTCCCTGACAGTCCAGTGGTTAAGACTCTGCCCTTCCACTGCAGGGGGCATGGGTTCCATCCCTGGTTGGGGAACTAAGATCCCACATGCCACTGCGCCGTGCAGTGAAGCCAAAAAATTAAAAAAAAAAAAAATCAAATTGTGTCATGTCATTTACCTGCTTCTCCATTGCTCTCAGAATAAAGTCCCAAATTCTTACCATGGCTTTCAGCCTGGGTGATCTGTCCTGCCTGCCTCTCTAGGCTCACCTTATACTGCTCCCAGCTCCTTTCTGTTCCCAAACATGCTAAGTCCATTCTCCATCTGGTCTTTGCCCATGCTCTTCTCTGTGTGTTTTCTAACCAAACTACAAACTTCCTGAGAGCTACTTTAGCTTAGTAGTCCAGATGGTGCCTAGAACAGCCTCTCATACATACTCAGCATCTGTAAATGGAAGTCATTGCTGTGGAAAATGTGAAGAGAAGTTGACTAATTTGTCACAGGCTCAGAGGTAATAGAAAACTCCTAGGAGATTGGTTAAATGAATTAAGGTCCAAGCATATAATGGAATACCATGTAGGTATTAAGATGTTACAGAAGAATATTTACATAATATTTAATGAAATTGCTTACCATATATTAAGTAAAAAGATTAGGTTATAAAACATGTAATATAAACTGAATATTTAAAAGTAGTTAGAGAAAAAATAACTCCAAGAATATATATTCCTTGAATATATGAAGTATTTCCATGAAAATTTTGTATTTAAAAAAAAAATCTTTCCACTTGATTAGGAAAGATACAGAATATTAGTTATCAGTATTTCTATTTAACATGTGTTGGTGATCCTAGCTAGTACAATAGATTAGAAGTAAAAGGTATAAAGATTAGAAGGGAAAAAATAAAATTTTTATTTGCACATGACATAACTGTGTAATGATATCCCAATAATCAACACATAAATGATTAGAATTAATAAGTGAATTAAGAAATTCACTGACTACAAAGTCAATTACAAAAACCAAATGTATTTCTATATATAAGTAACAATTAGAAAGAGAATTTTAAAATAGTTCAAACTGTTAAATTCCTAAGAATAATGTAACAAAAATCCTTTTGCACAGAAAACTATATTATCAATTGTTCTAGAACAGGGTTTTGCAAACTTTTTATGTAAAAGGCCAAATAGTGAATATTTTAAGATTTTTGGTCCATGTGGTCTCTGTCGCAATTACTAAATTGTAGAAACTATTCAGTTGTGCTGTTACAGCATAAAACCAGCCACAGAAAATGTGTAAATGAATGGGCATAGCTGTGTTGTAGTGAAACTATATTCATCAAAAAAGACAGCAAGGTGGATTTGGCCTGTGGGCCATAGTTTTCTGACCCCTGCTCTAGGCCATAGTCCATCAAGTCATGGACTATGTATATTGTGTTTGTAGTTATGTCCCCAACGGTTTGCACAATGCCTGCCACATAGTAGATCCTCAATGAATAATTGAATGAATAAATCACAGAATTATTCTGTTTCATTTTGTGACTATCTCCACTCCCCCTCTCCATCTCCAAATTTCTCACATAGGTACATATTTTCCATTGAAGTCATTTGAGTGTCAGAAACTACTAGGCCAAGAGATTTTAGGCACCTGAAATAAAAGGTAAATCAGTTTTATTTATTCATTCATTCACTCACTCATTCATTCATTCATTCATTTTGTGTTAAGAACACTTAACATGAGATTCAACCTCATTAGATTTTGAGTGTACAGTATAGTGTTGTGAAGTATAGGCACAATGTTGTACTGCAGATCTCCAGAACTTAATCACCTTGCACAATTGAAACTATACGCACTGAATAGCAACTCTCCATTTCCCCTTTCCCTCAGTCCCCAACAACCACCATTCTACTCTATTTCTATGTGTTTGACTATTTTAGATTTCTTTCCTTTTTTTAAATAAATTTATTTATTTATTTATTTTGGCTGCGTTGGGTCTTCATTGTTGCACGTGGGCTTTCTCTGGTTGCGGTGAGTGGGGGCTACTCTTCGTTGTGGTACGTGGGCTTCTCATTGCGGTGGCTTTTCTTGTTGCAGAGCATGGGCTCTAGGTGCAGGGGCTTCAGTAGTTGCAGCACAGTAGTTGCAGCACATGGGCTCAGTAGTTGTGGCTTGCGGGCTGTAGAGCACCGGCTCAATAGTTGTGGCACACGGGTTTAGTTGCTCCGCGGCATGTGGAATCTTCCCAGACCAGGGCTCGAACCTGTGTCCCCCGTGTTGGCAGGCAGAGTCTTAACCACTGCACCACCAGGGAATCCCAGTTTTAGATTTCTCATGAGTGGAACTGTGCAGCATTTGTCCTTCTGTTACTGTCTTAGGTAAATCACTTTTAGAGAAAAAGAAGTTCCAGGCTGTGAAAAGTAAAATATGGAAAAAGGTGTACCAGCATCACTTAAGACTTGTAAGAAATGAAAACTGTCAGGTCCATTCCAGACTTCCAAAGTCACAATCTTTTTAACAGAGGGAGCATTTGGAACAAAGAGAGAAAAGCATAGACAGGCCACCAGCCAGGAGCTGCAGGGCTGCAACTCAGTGTGTTTCAGTGGGAGTGTTGCTGTTGAGAAATAAGATGGAGACATAAGAAAGACCATGGTCTTGGAGGGTCATCAATACCACACCAATTTTGAATTTCTAGCCAGTACAGAGCCTTGAAAGCCCACCCCTACACACCTTGGCCACAGTAGAAAAATCACCAGAAGTCACAGACTTGCATTTTAGAAGTGTCACAGCAGAAGCAGTGTAGACTATAGTGAACAGAACACTCATTAAGTCAGCAAGTTGGAAGGTGCGGTGTCCCCATAAACACCAGCCCTAGAGAAATTCATGAAGGAAATAGCAGGTGATAGTTAGAGAATTAGGTGAATAAACAGAAGTAAGCAAGAGAAAAAAGAAAAATCTTCCAGAAAGTTATGAGAAGAGAGTGAAGAAAAATAGGAGATTTTTGTTGCTTTTGATAAGAGAACTTTCAGCGTGATGATGGCAAGATCCAGCCGGCAGTTGATGGAAGAGTGAAACGGAAGTAAAGAAGTAGAGATAGTGGATGTGGACAATTCTTTTGAGACCTTTGACCAATGGGGAAGAATATAGATAAAGCAGAGGATTCTAAAACTGAGACAAATCTGACAATTTTTACAGTATAAAATTAAGGGTGTATGGGACTTGCTTGGTGGTCCAGTGGTTAAAAATCCACCTTTCAATGCAGGGGATTTGGGTTCGATCCCTGGTCAGGGAACTAAGATCCCACCTGCCACGGGGCTATTAAGTCCGCACTCTAGAGCCCACACGCCACAATGAAGAGCCCATGTGCTGCAACTAATACCCGATGCAGCCAAATAAATAAATAAATATTTTTAAAAGTAAGAGTATAGTAGAGAAAGATTAAAAATACAGTGTGTGCATAAGGGTGGGGTAGGGGCTTATAAAAATTGACAATGTCAGAGGAGAAATAAACCTAATCATGAAGGAAGTTGAGAGGACTATTCAGAACAGGAGAAAATACAGCTCTTGGAGACTAGGGAGAAAGTGGGAGGAGATGCAGATATGGATAATTTATAACAAAGCTGCAGGTTGTTGGCAAGAAGTAGTTCAGGCAACTTTGAGGAGGTACTGGGGAGAGGATGTGCACATGGTGGTGAGGGGAACTGGGAAGGAGAAGGAGAACAAGTTCTGAAGCCTGAAGTGAATGAGGGAGAGTAAAAGGGCACTGAATAGTGGAAGAAGTACAGGAAGTTTATCATGGAACAGGGTTACAGGGGCCATAGAGAAAGGACTGCATTGAGATTCAAGATCAGAAGGAAGAATCTGAAGAAAAAGTATGTGAAAGGAGAGCTCTCAGAATGGGCTGGTATTTGGCCCGGGGTCAAGGATGACAGAGATGAGAGCCATGTCTGGATTGCCTGTTCTCATGTTTATGACCAGTGCAGGTGAAGGCTTCCAGTGGTTGTAGCAGTGTCCAGTTTTGCTCATATTTTCTTTATTCCATTGCTGTAACGGGAAGCTGCTGAGAAGAAATTCTGGGACCCCTGAAGAGAAGTCTCACTAGAAAGTGAGGAGGATCACTTGGTTGCTGGACATTTATCACCCCAGAGGAAGGTAAACTCTTAGAATTGAAGCTTTGTAGAGAAGAACCAAAGACACTTATTGCCACTTGAGAGACAAAGCCTTTAAGTAGAGTTTTCTGAAAGCAGTTGGGAGGAGACTCATTGAATCCTGGATGGTTGCCTCCTGATGAAATCACAGTGACCCTCAGTGACCAGTAAATAGTTCTATCTGTGGCTACACAGGAGAATCTTGGGCCAGCTTCTAGACAATGGTATTTGAGCAGATCTCTCTACAGGGAACTGTGTAGGAAGCTGAAAGTCAGTGGCATGGCTAGAAAGCCATGGCTACTCTGCAGTAGAGGGGAAGCAACCCTGGAGTAGAGTTCTCCTCAATCTGGGTCATCTTGGGAAGGATACAAACTCTGGAGAGCTGCACACTCAAGTATCCTTAGCTATAGACAAGAAGGTAGAAATCTGGCCTCCTAAGAATGTGGCAAACTGGAAAGTGCATGAACTATCTATAGGGGTTGAGGGCTTTGCAGCTTCAACCAATTCCATCCTGGAATCCTGGGTCCCTGCTTCAAGATTTTCCAACTTTTCAGGGGAACCTGAGTATCTAGATTTTTATAAGACATTTCTTTGTTTCTAAATCACAGTATCTAATCAAAATATTTGAAAACATTTTGAGTCAAATAAAACAGTTATGGGGGCCACATTTGGCCCTTCGGCCAATTTGAAACCTCTGGCTTATTTCACATGGTTTCTCTGAGAACTAAATGAGATAAAGTTTATGAAAGAGTTTTATCAATGCGAAAATCCTGTAAAAGAAATGTTATTTGTTCTTAAGTAAATGAATTGGAGTGAGGAGGAGAGACATCTATGCGTTCTTGCAAGTGAGGAATTTGATCTTTAGTAATGTTTGGACTTCAATCTGCAACTTGAAATAAGTAAGACACAGCACAACTTCAAGATCTCATTGAAGATTTCTCTTAAAATAGAGGTTGGTAACAATCTTTTATTTTTCTTAAGATCTTTTTTCTAAAAAAAAATTATTTATTTTGGCTGCGCTGAGTCTTAGTTGCGGCATGCGGAATCTTTTAGTTGCGGCATATGGGCTCATGCAGGCTTATAGGCTCATAGTTGAAGCATGCGGGCTTCTTAGTTGCAGTATGTGAACTCTTAGTTGTGACATGCGTGTGGGATCTAGTTCCCTAACCAGGGATCAAAGCTGGGCCTCCTGCATTGGGAGCGTGGAGTCCTACTCACTGGACTACTAGGGAAGTCCGGTATCAATCTTCATTGGGCATCAGGTAGAGAGGGCCAAGTTGATCATATTTCTGACTTCTTTTCTATTATTTTATAAATTGAGACCATTCTATATGCACTGATTCACAAATCTTTATCACTCTTTTTTGAATGTCATTTTATATCTATATAACCCCAATATCATAGCCATATTAATAAAATTATCATTTATACCTTGGTTTCACCTAAAACTCGAGGAAGAAACTAATTTTACCAATTGTCTCAAAAATGTCTTTCAGCAGTGGTTTTGTTCAATTTAGGTTACCTATTGGAGAAGGAGTGAAGTGGAAGGGATAGAGATGGATGTAAGACTTTTCTGAGCATATTTTTCACAGAATTTTAACTTTTAAATAATGTTTTATATATTCAAAAACTTTTTATTTTATTTTGTTTTATTTTATTTATTTATTTTGGTTGTGCTGGGTCTTTGTTGAGGCAGGCGGGCTACTTAGTTGTGGCTCATGGGCTCCTTAGTTGCAGCTTGTGAGCTCCATAGTTGTGGCATGTGAACTCTTAGCTGTGGCATGCATGTGGGATCTAATTCCCTGACCAGGGATCAAACGTTCATACCCTGCATTGGAAGGCAGATTCTTTTTTTTTTTTCTAATTTATTTTTGGCTACATTGGATCTTCATTGCTGCTTGTGGGCTTTCTCTAGTTGCAGTGAGGGGGGGATACTCTTCGTTGCGAAGCCTTCATTGCAGGCTTCTCATTGTGGTGGCTTCTCGTTGTGGAGCACGGGCTCTAGGAAAACTGGCTTCAGTAGTTGTGGCTCGTGGGCTATACAGCGCAGGCTCAGTAGTTGTGGTGCATGGGCTTAGTTGCTCTGCGTCATGGGGGATCTTTCCGAACCAGGGCTCGAACCCGTGTCCCCTGCTTTGGCAGGTGGATTCTTAACCACTGCATCACCAGGGAAGCCTGGAAGGCAGATTCTTAACCACTGTGCCACAAGGGAAGTGTCTCAAAAAACTTTTTTTTTTAACATCTTTATTGCACTATAATTGCTTTACAATGGTGTGTTAGTTTCTGCTTTATAACAAAGTGAATCAGTTATACATATACATATGTCCCCATATCTCCTCCCTCTTGCATCTCCCTTCCTCCCACCCTCCCTATCACACCCCTCTAGGAGGTCACAAAGCACCGAGCTGATCTCCCTGTGCTACGTGGTTGCTTCCCACTAGCTATCTATTTTACGCTTGGTAGTGTATATATGTCCATGCCACTCTCTCACTTTGTCACAGTTTACCCTGCCCCCTCCCCATATCCTCAAGTCCATTCTCTAGTAGGTCTGTGTCTTTATTCCCATCTTGCCCATAGGCTCTTCATGACATTTTTTTTTCTTAGATTCAATATATATGTGTTAGCATACGGTATTTGTTTTCCTCTTTCTGACTTACTTCACTCTGTATGACAGACTCTAGGTCCATCCACCTCACTACAAAAAACTCAATTTCCTTTTTTTAAAATGTCTGAGTAATATTCCATTATATATATGTGCCCCATCTTCTTTATCCATTCATCTGTTGATGGACACTTAGGTTTCTTCCATGTTCTGGCTATTGTAAATAGAGCTGCAAAGAACATTTTGGTACATGACTCATTTTGAATTACGGTTTTCTCAGGGTATATGCCCAGTAGTGGGATGGCTGGGTCGTATGGTAGTTCTATTTGTAGTTTTTAAAGGAACCTCCATACTGTTCACCATAGTGGCTGTATCAATTTACATTCTGACCAACAGTGCAAGAGGGTTCCCTTTTCTCCACACCCTCTCCAGCATTTATTGTTTGTACAGATTTTTGGATGATGGCCATTTTGACAAGTGTGAGATGATATCTCATTGTAGTTTTGATTTGCATTTCTCTAATGACTAATGATGTTGAGCATTCTTTCATGTATTTGTTGGCAATCTGTATATCTTCTTTGGAGAAATGTCTATTTAGGTCTTCTGCCCATTTTTGGATTGGGTTGTTTGTTTTTTTGATATTGAGCTGCATGAGCTGCTTGTAAATTCTGGAGATTAATCCTTCGTCAGTGGCTTCATTTGCAAATATTTTCTCCCATTCTGAGGGTTGTCTTATGGTCTTGTTTATGGTCTCCTTTACTGTGCAAACTCTTTTAAGTTTCATTAGGTCCCATTTGTTTATTTTTGCTTTTCTTTCCATTTCTCTAGGATGTGGGTCAAAAATAATCTTGCTGTGATTTATGTCATAGAGTGTTCTGCCTATGTTTTCCTCTAAGAGTTTGACAGTGTCTGGCCTTATATTTAGGTCTTTAATCCATTTAGACTTTGATTTTGTGTATGGTGTTAGGGAGTGTTCTAATTTCATACTTTGACATGTACCTGTTCAGTTTTCCCAGCACCACTTATTGAAGAGGCTGTCTTTTCTCCACTGTATATTCTTGCCTCCTTTATCAAAGATAAGGTGACCATATGTGCATGGGTTTATCTCTGGGCTTTCTATACTGTTCCATTGATCTATATTTCTGCTTTTGTGCCAGTACCATATTGTCTTGATTACTGTAGCTTTGTAGTATAGTCTGAAGTCAGGGAGTCTGATTCCTCCAGCTCTGTTTTTCATTCTCAAGACTGCTTTGGCTACTCGGGGTCTTTTGCATTTCCATACACACTGTGAAATTTTTTGTTCTAGTTCTGTGAAAAATGCCAGATTTCACTGAATCTGTAGATTGCTTTGAATACTATAGTCATTTTCACAATGTTGATTCTTCCAATCCAAGAACATGGTATATCTCTCCATCTATTTGTATCATCTTTAATTTCTTTCATCAGTGTCTTATGATTTTCTGCATACAGTTCTTTTGTCTCCTTCGGTAGGTTTATTCCTAGATATTTTATTCTTTTGTTACAATGGTAAATGGGAGTGTTTACTTAATTTCACTTTCAGATTTTTCATCATTAGTGTATAGGAATGCTAGAGATTTCTGTGCATTAATTTTGTATCCTGCTACTTTACCAAATTCCTTGATTAGCTCTAGTAGTTTTCTGGTAGCATCTTTAGGATTCTCTATGTATAGTATTATGTCATCTGCAAACACTGACAGCTTAACTTCTTCTTTTCCAATTTGTATTCCATTTATTTCTTTTTCTTCTCTGATTGCTCTGGCTAAAACTTCCAAAACTATGTTGAATAAGAGTGGTGAGAGTGGGCAACCTTGTCTTTTTCCTGATCTTAGTGAAAATGGTTTCAGTTTTTCACCATTGAGGACAATGTTGTCTGTGTGTTTGTCATATATGGCCTTTATTATGTTGAGGTAGCTTCCCTCTATGCCTACTTTCTAGAGGGTTTTTATCATAAATGTGTGTTGAATTTTTTTTTTTTTTTTTTTTTTTTTGCGGTACGTGGGCCTCTCACTGTTGTGGCCTCTTCCATTGTGGAGCACAGGCTCCAGAAGCGCAGGCTCAGCGGCCATGGCTCATGAGCCAGCCGCTCCGTGGCATGTGGGATCTTCCTGGACTGGGGCACAAACTCATGTCCCTTGCATCGGCAGGCGGACTCTCAACCACTGTGCCACCTGGGAAGCCCGGGTGTTAAATTTTGTCGAAAGCTCTCTCTGCATCGATTGAGATGATCATATGGTTTTTCTCCTTCAATTTGTTAATATGGTGTATCACATTGATTGATTTGCATATATTGAAGAATCCTAGCATTTCTGGGATAAACCCCACTTGATTGTGGTGTATGATCCCTTTAATGTGCTGTTGGATTCTGTTTGCTAGTATTTTGTTGAGGATTTTTGCATCTATGTTCATCAGTGATATTGGCCTGTAGTTTTCTTTCTTTGTGACATCTTTGTCTGGTTTTGGTATCAGGGTGATGTTGGCCTCGTAGAATGAGCTTGGGAGTGTTCCTCTTTCTGCTATATTTTGGAAGAATTTGAGAAGGATAGGTGTTAGCTCTTCTGTAAATGTTTGATAGAATTCGCCTGTGAAGCCGTCTGGTCCTGGGCTTTTGTTTGCTGGAAGATTTTTAATCACAGTTTCAATTTCAGTGCTTGTGATTTGTCTGTTCATATTTTCTATTTCTTCCTGGTTCAGTCTAGGAAGGTTGTGCCTTTCTAAGAATTTCTCCATTTCTTCCAGGTTGTCCATTTTATTGGCATAGAGTTGCTTGCAGTAATCTCTCATGATCCTTTGTATTTCTGCAGTGTCAGTTGTTACTTCTCCTTTTTCATGTCTAATTCTATTGATTTGAGTCTTCTCTCTTTTATTCTTGATGAGTCTGGCTAATGGTTTATCAATTTTGTTTATCTTCTCAAAGAACCAGCTTTTAGTTTTATTGATCTTTGCTATCATTTCCTTCATTTCTTTTTCATTTATTTTTGATCTGATCTTTATGATTTCTTTCCTTCTGCTAATTTTGGGGTATTTTTGTTCGTCTTTCTCCAATTGCTTTAGGTGTAAGTTAGGTTGTTTATTTGAAATGTTTCTTGTGTCTTAAGGTAGGATTGTATTGCTATAAAATTCCCTCTTAGAACTGCTTTTCCTGCATCCCATAGGTTTTGGGTCATCGTGTTTTCATTGTCAGTTGTTTCTAGGTATTTTTTGATTTCCTCTTTGATTTCTTCAGTGATCTCTTGGTTATTAAGTATTGTATTTTTTAGCCTCCATGTGCTTGTATTTTTTACAGATTTATTCCTGTAATTGATATCTAGTCTCATAGCGTTGTGTTCAGAAAAGATACTTGGTATGATTTCAGTTTTCTTAAATTTACCAAGGTTTGATTTGTGACCCAAGATATGATCTATCCTGGAGAATGTTGCATGAACACTTGAGGAGAATGTGTATTCTGTTGTTTTTGGATGGAATGTCCTATAAATATCAATGAAGTCCATCTTGTTTAATGTATCATTTAAAGCTTGTGTTTCCTTATTTATTTTCATTTTGGATGATCTGTCCATTGGTGAAAGTGGGGTGTTAAAGTCCCCTACTATGATTGTGTTACTGTCAATATCCACTTTTATGGCTGTTAGTACTTGCCTTATGCATTGATGTGCTCCTATGCTGGGTGCATAAATATTTACAATTGTTATATCTTCTTCTTGGATCGATCCCTTGATCATTATGTAGTGTCTTTCTTTGTCTCTTGTAATAGTATTTGTTTTAAAGTCTATTTTGTCTGATATGAGAATTGCTACTCCAGCTTTCTTTTGATTTCCATTTGCATGGAATACCTTTTTCCATCCCCTCACTTTCAGTCTGTATGTGTCCCTAGGTCTGAAGTGGGACTCTTGTAGACAGCATATATAAGGGTCTTGTTTTTGTATCCATTCAGCCAGTCTACATCTTTTGGTTGGAGCATTTAATCCATTTACATTTAAGGTAATTATCGATATGTATGTTCCTATTCCCATTTTCTTAATTATTTTGTTATTGTAGGTCTTTTTGTTTTCTTGTGTTTCCTGCCTAGAGAAGTTCCTTTAGCATTTGCTGTAAAGCTGGTTTTGTGGTGCTGAATTCTCTTAACTTTTGCTTGTCTGTAAAGATTTTAATTTCCCCATCAAATCTGAATGAGATCCTTGCTGGGTAGTGTAATCTTGGTTGTAGGTTTTTCCCCTTCATCACTTTAAATATGTCCTGCCAGTCCCTTCTGGCTTGCAGTTTCTGCTGAAAGATCAGCTGTTAACCTTATGGGGATTCCCTTGTATGTTATTTGTTGTTTTTCCCTTGTTGCTTTTAATATTTTTTCTTTGTATTTAATTGGTTTGATTCATATGTGTCTTGGCATGTTTCTCCTTGGATTTATCCTGTATGGGACTCTCTGTTCTTCCTGGACTTGATTAACTATTTCCTTTCCCATATTAGGGAAGTTTTCAACTATAATCTCTTCAAATATTTTCCCAGTCCCTTTCTTTTTCTCTTCTTCTTCTGGGACCCCTATAATTCGAATGTTGGTGCGTTTAATGTTGTCCCAGAAGTCTCTGAGACTGTCCTCAGTGCTTTTCATTCTTTTTTCTTTATTCTGCTCTGCAGTAGTTATTTCCACTATTTTATCTTCCAGGTCACTAATCTGTTCTTCTGCCTCAGTTATTCTGCCATTGATCCCTTCTAGAGAATTTTTAATTTCATTTATTGTGGTGTTCAACATTGTTTTTTGCTCTTAGTTCTTCTAGGTCCTTGTTAAACGTTTCTTTTATTTTCTCTATTCTATTTCCAAGGTTTTAGATCATCTTTACTATCATTATTCTGAGTTCTTTTTCAGTTAGACTGCCTATTTCCTCTTCATTTTTTAGGTCTGGTGGGTTTTTACCTTGCTCCTTCATCTGCTGTGTTTTTCTGTCTTCTCATTTTGCTTAACTTACTGTGTTTGGGGTCTCCTTTTCGCAGGCTGCATGTTCATAGTTCCCATTGTTTTTGATGTCTGTTCCCACTGGCTAAGGTTTGTTCAGTGGGTTGTGTAGGCTTCCTGGTGGAGGGTACTAGTGCCTGTGTTCTGGTGGATGAGGCTGGATCTTGCCTTTCTGGTGGGCAGGTCCACATCTGGTGTTGTGTTTTGGGGTGTCTGTGGCCTTATTATGATTTTAGGCGGCCTGTCTGCTAATGGATTGGCCTGTGTTCCTGTCTTGCTAGTTGTTTGTCATAGGGTGTCCAGCACTGTAGCTTGCTGGTCATTGAGTTAAGGTGGGTCTTGGCATCGAGATGGAGATCTCTGGGAGATTTTCGCCATTTGATATTACGTGGAGTTGGGAGGTCTCTTGTGGACCACTGTCCTGAAGTTGGCTCTCCCACCTCAGAGGCACAGCCCTGACACCTGGCTGGAGCACCAAGAGCCTTTCATCCACATGGCTCACAATAAAAGGAAGAAAAAATAGAAAGAAAGAAGATAAATAAAATAAAATAAAAAAGGTATTAAAAAATAATTATTAAGAAAAAAATTTTAAAAAGAAAAAAAAACGCATGGACAGAACCGTAGGACAAATGGTAACAGCAAAGCTATACAGACAAAATTACACACAGAAGCATACTCATACACACTCACAAAAAGAGAAAAAGAGGGGAAAAAAATGTATCTTTGCTCCCAAAGTCCACCTGCTCAATTTGGGATGATTCCTTGTCTATTCAGGTATTCCACCAATGCAGGGTACATCAAGTTGATTGTAGAGATTTAATTTGCTGCTCCTGAGGCTGCTGGGAGAGATTTCACTTTCTCTTCTTTGTTCGCACAGCTCCCGGGGTTCAGCTTTGGATTTGGACACGCCTGTGCGTGTAGGTCGCCTGAGGACATCTGTTCTTCGCTCAGACAGGACAGGGTTAAAGGAGCAGCTAATTTGGGGGCTCTGGCTCACTCAGGCCGGGGGAAGGGAGGGGTACGGAGTGCGGGGCGAGCCTGCGGCGGCAGAGGCCGGCATGACGTTGCAGCAGCCTGAGGCGCGCCGTGTGTTCTCCCTGGGAAGTTGTCCCTGGATCACGGGACCCTGGCAGTGGCGGGCTGCAGAGGCTCCCCGGAAGCGGGGTGTAGATAGTGACCTGTGCTCACACACAGGCTTCTTGGTGGCGGCAGCAGCAACTTTAGCGTCTCATGCCCGTCTCTGGGGTCCGCGCTGTTAGCCGCGGCTCGCGCCCGTCTCTGGAGCTCCTATAAGCAGCGTTCTTAATGCCCTCTCCTCGCGCACCAGGAAACAAAGAGGGAAGAAAAAGTCTCTTGCCTCTTCGGCAGGTCCAGACCTTTTCCCGGATTCCCTCCTGGCCAGCCGTGGTGCACTAACCCCCTGTAGGCTGTGTTCACGCAGCCAACCCCAGTCCTCTCCCTGCGCTCCGACCGAAGCCTGAGCCTCAGCTCTCAGCCCCGCCCGGCCCAGCGGGTGAGCAGACAAGCCCCTCGGGCTGGTGAGTGCTGATCGGCACCGAACCTCTGTGCGGCAATCTCTCCGCTTTCCCTCCGCACCCCTGTTGCGCTCTCCTCCGTGGCTCCGAAGCTCCCCCCCTCAAAAAACTTTTAAATACATCAAAGAGAAATAAAAATGAAGTGTAAAACTGGAAACAAATAATATACCAAATTTAACATACTCACTTAGAGAAAGGGATTATTTTATGTACTTTTGAAAATAGTAATCTGACTGTATATATACTTTAAGGACAAAAAGTACAATATTGAAATATTAAATATTGCCTGGTAGTTCTATCAGTAGTAGTAATACTGATTTATAATTTTAAATTCATTTATGTATATTGTAAGATAAAGCTATCAACATTTGAATTGGAAATATTAGTATGAATTCTTGTGTGTATTTTTTTTTTTAGCTGTGTTTACTGAAAGGACCTAGAAGCAACGACAATCCAGTAACCATAAATACCTCCAGTAACTAGATCTTAATTTCTAAATACCTTTCCCCACTAAAATTAGACTTCTTAGAGGAATGGTTAATTCCAGATCTGAGGGGGAAAATAGTACAAGTAAACTTGACATTTTGTTTTTCCATAAATTAAGGAAGCTATTAAAGACTAACGGGGCATTTCAGAAGAATATAGTAGCCCACTTCAAGGAGTTCCACTGACCAAATTTGGGACAATTTGAGCATCAAGAAGGAAACTAATTATAATTTCTTGTAAAGCATTGAATAAGCAAAGATCCACGAATTCTTAGTGATACTAGAAAAGGACGTGGAAAAACACTCATTTGTCATGATTTGACGTGACTAATATGGCTAATTCTTACCTTAAAATTCATCATTGAAGGGGAAAAGGATGAAATACACCTTCCTTTTTTAGGAGGAACTGCCATTCATCCCCTAGACCATAAGGAAACATTCTTTATAGAAAAATGCCATCCAATACATGTAGAAGGAACAATAGAATTAGAAGAATAACCATTTTGCAATCCGTGATGAAATAATCATCTCAGGTAAGGACAGTCAAAAGATGCTGAGGAGGATTTGGGGAGGAAGATATTTGCACACTACCAAAATATCATCCCACAGACTAATTGGCTAATGAACATACCTTTATAATGGAGAGGTTTGCTGTCCACACTTTAACCAGTTATCAAATTTAACATTTCTAATGGTGAGATGAGCTAACATTATGTATCCCCTGATAAGATACATTATCCTCGTTGCATCACCTCTAAAGTATTATTGCTCAAAAAGTTTAATTTAAATCTTGCCAAGTGGACTTCCCTGGTGGCGCAGTGGTTGGGAGTCCGCCTACCAATGCAGGGGACACAGGTTCGATCCCTGGTCCGGGAAGATCCCATATGCCACAGAGCAACTAAGTCCATGTGCTGCAACTACTGAAGCCCGTATGCCTAGAGTCCGTGCTTCACAACAAGAGAAGCCACCGAAATGAGAAGTCTGTGCACCACAACAAAGAGTAGCCCCTGCTCGCCACAACTAGAGAAAAGCCCGTGTGCAGCTACAAAAACCCAACACAGCCAAAAATAAATACATTTTAAAAAATAAATCTTACCAAGCCCTCGGACCTATTTACCAGTTTACTGGAACAAGTTAAATGCCATCACAAAGAAATAATCAGATTTGTCTAGAAATGTGGCTACAAGACCAGTGGCCTAGGTTTCAAAAAGTTGATATTTTTTAAAAAGCAGGAGGTACGTATTAGATTAAAAGAGAAAAATGAGACGTAACAACCAAATATAATGTGAATCCTGAGAAGAAAAAAAACAGCCCCTGACGGCTGTTGGCTGAGCCGGCCTGACTCTAACAGCTGGGTCATGGGGTTCTCCTGGTGAACATAAACGCTTCACAGAGCACCAAAGTCCCTTCACTCTGTGACTTTGATGGATGGAGCACGACAAGAACAAGACTACTCTGAGGTCCTGCCTAACAGACAAAACAAGAACATTTTCCAAACCACAAAAGGGCCAAACGTTCCTCTTTCCTGCTGTGTTCTTCCTGCTTCCAGATAAAAATCCAGAAAATCCTAGAATTGTCCTTGTTTTTGACCAGTCCAAGCAAAATCCCCAGGCCCCACACCCTTCCACGTGGCAGCTCTTTCTTTCCTTGCACAGAATCAATCAATCCAGATTTGTTCACATATGTTCCTAGTCTTTGGCTGGAGGGCATCACCACTTTGATTAGATCCTGGCTTGAAAAAAGCAAAAGAAAACTCTAAGAGACATATTGGGAAGAATTATTGAAATTAGATCATATAGTATTTGTCTTTCTCTGTATTATTTGTATTATTATTTGCCTTTCTCTGTATTATTCTTTAACTTTTGAAAAGAAATAGTACAATAGTCAGATATATACAAAACTTTTTTTTTTAATTTGAAAAATGTCATTATCAGAAGTTAAAAAAAATCCCAGCTCCCCAGCTTTACTACTTATAAACTAAGTAAATAGAAACTAGGTATTCTTATCTTCTATAACATGGAAATAATGGAAGTAATTTAATATAATTGGGGGGATTCAGTGACAATATTTTAAGTTATCAGTAAAGTACTTGGCACATTTTATTATCATTTATTGTTATAATTATGAAGATGTTATAAACACCTTTGTACATAAAAGTGTGTGTACTTATATGACATATGAGTATTTCCACATCATAAATTTCTGAACAGGGACTTTCTGGGTTAAATGAATATGAATATTTTCTAAATTAAAAAATTTATTTACCAAATATTGCTCTACAATGATTGCCCATAGACCCACCCTGACACCCGTGGAACCTAGAGCAGACGCACAAGTGGAGTATGCACAAATACTTAAAATAAACCAAGCTACAAACTGTTTAATGACATACTTTATATCCTCCTGCCTTGACAAATACACCTTCATTATCACCTGAAAGGCTAGCTTCAACTTTAGAATTCTCAGACACCTTGAAGTTCCAGGATGTTTGAGATGATGTGTGGGTCCACAGCCCATGAACCATCTCCCCTCTTCTTCCCAACCCTGGATCCTTTCCACAAGGCAGAGCCTTTCATGCTTCCCTGTGAATACCTCAGCTTCAGGCTTTATCCATAACTCTGCAAGCAGCCATACTTTGGTGGCCCTTTCAGGCCAAAGGTATTAGCAGCACAATCCAACCTTAGGAAAATAGACCAAGGAGAGAGGTCTGTGTAGTTTATGATATAGGCACTGGGCCACTTGCGCAGAGAAGTGAAGGGTCCTAAATACTTGGAGTATGATCTTGAAGGGGAGGGGTATGGGCTCCAGGTGGGTCTGTTGTCTCAACCGCATAGAATCTTACTCCAGTGTGGAGGTATGCAGCAGATGAAGGCCAGAATGGGGTTCTATAAAGTACAGAGAGGCCCCTCTTTGCTCATGTTTAAGGGAGTGCTGATTTTATTTTATTTTATTTATTTATTTATTTATTTATTTTTGGCTGTGTTGGGTCTTCGTTGCTGCGCGTAGGCTTTTCTCTAGTTGTGGCGAGTGGGGGCTACTCTTCGTTGTGGTGTGCAGGCTTCTTATTGCAGTGGCTTCTCTTGTTGTGGAGCATGGGCTCTAGGCGCACAGGCTTCAGTAGTTGTGGCATGTGGGCTTCAGAAGTTGTGGCTCACGGGCTCTAGAGTGCAGCCTCAGTAGTTGTGGTGCATGGGCTTAGTTGCTCCGTGGCATGTGGGATCTTCCTGGACCAGGAATCAAACCCATGTCCCCTGCATTGGCAGGCGGATTCTCAACCACTGCGCCACCAGGGAAGCCCCTGACTTTATAAATTTATATTCCCATTGAATTTGCCTATTCCATCACAACATAATAATGCTGGATAATATCCATTTTTAAAAATATTTACTAATTTATTACCTGAGAAAATCTCAATGTTGTTTCAACATGAATTCCT
Source organism: Pseudorca crassidens (assembly GCF_039906515.1). Classification (NCBI taxonomy): domain Eukaryota; kingdom Metazoa; phylum Chordata; class Mammalia; order Artiodactyla; family Delphinidae; genus Pseudorca; species Pseudorca crassidens. The sequence continues at coordinate 156,544,413 of NC_090297.1, forward strand.
ATAATTACTGTTAAACATTTTGGCGTTTGCGTCCATTTGGGTTTCCTCCTTGGTGAACCAAGACCATTTTAGTTTTTAATATTTTCCTATTGAATTGCAAGACTTTCTGTATGTTAGGGAAATAAGCAGTTTGTCATAAGGGTTGCAAACTTTTCCCCTCTCCCCCTCCCCAGTTTTTCTTTAATTATATTTGTAATAGAGTTGGTCATCTAGAAGTTCTTAGTTTCAACTTTTATGTAGTCAAGATTAATAGTCTTTTCTTTACGGTGTCTGGGTTTTGTGTCGTGGTGAGAAAGATGGTCTCCATTCCAAGATTATGAAGTTATACACCCACACTTTATTTTCATCTAGCACAATACATTTTCATTGTTTTTACATTAAAATATTTGATGCATCTGGAATTTTTTTAATGTAAGATTTGATTTGGGTTTCATGTTCTCTTTTATTCCAAATGGCAAGCTCATTGTCTCAATTGCATTTATTAAATAATCCATCCTTTGGCATGGGTGGTCTGACTTGTCCCTGCTGTAATCATGTTTTATCTCCTTAACAACACTCTAAACTCAAGACAAGGACTGTCTTTCTTCTCTTGGGACCCCCATGTCTTTGGACAGGTCCTAAGCATTCAACAAATTCTCGGGATAAATTGGAGAGCTTGCTGTCATCTAGTGAGAAAATGGTTATTGCAAAGATTAAATGAAATAGTACCTGTAAAGTTATTAGGATAGCATTGGTACATATTAAGGTACTACTACTATTCTTTTGTTTAGGTTAAAAAATTATGTCTAATATTATATTTAGACAATGGTATTAACAACATACTGAGAGAAGAATTTTTATCATTTTGGTCAAGAGACTTTTCATTTCTTACCAACTGCAATGCATGAGTCACTCCTTACCCTCCTATTCTCTATCATCCCCAAAGCACACAGTGGTTAGCAAGCAAATAGCTGTATGTGACAACTGACTTGGTGTTCCCAGCTGACCTCAGATTCTCTTTTGTTTTTTAATTCACATGGTTTACTATCAAGATCAAGATATTATGGGGGAGGAAGGAGTAAAACACAATAGTAATGTGGTTTTCTGTTTTGTTTTGTTTTTTTGCTTTTGTTGTAAATATAATAATGAAGAAAAAAGATTTTTCAAAGCCTGTGTTGAGTTCATATTTACCAATATGTAATTCTAGCTGTGTTAATTTCCCGAGGTATATTTCCTGCTATGTCTTTGCTTTTTGGTCTCTAAGCCTTGCATATGAGATTTCTAACCAGGTACTGACACTTCACAAAGAGCCTACTTCCCATTTATTTCCCACCAAACTTCCTGAGGGCAGAGTTTCTCAAAGCAGACTGATAGAGTCACATGAGCCAAGTTCTAGCTTCTAGACAGCCCTGGGCAGTATGAACACTGCCCCCCCCCATTGAAGAAATGTCCTAATTATGGTGAATCTTTGTCCATTCTGCTTCAGCTCTAGTAAAACCAACTTAACAAACATGTTCTGAGCAAATATTTTGGCCCAGCGTTGTCCTGAGTGTCCTGAAAAGAGCACGAGTTTTGTAAGCAGACAGATCTAGTTTGGAAAGATGGGCCTACTGCTTTGGGCCCAGTGAAGTTACTTAATCTCTCAGTTTCCTGATCTATAAAACTTGACCATGTGATTTGGAACAATCCGCATGCAAATGGGTAAAGTCTGTCAACTGTAGCAGAGTAATCCACCCAAGCAGTATCTGGAACCCAGAAGTTCCAGAGAATAAAGACCACATGATGATGTCACTAATTACTAGCAATACTGCTACTCTGCACTGTGCTCTTTTCACCTGAACTCTGTACCTCTTTGGTTATCTGTAAAATGGGGATCACAATTGTACTTACCCAAAGGGTTACTGAGAGGATTAAATGAGATAATACAGAATAGAATTGCTCTGGCACATAGTAAGGAACTCTATTACCATTTCTTTTGTTTGTTTTATTTCTATTTTAGATAATGGGATTAACATGACTAAAATATTAAAAGAGAAATAGCTGTTAATTTACCTTTTGTTTCAGAGGCTCCTTTAAGAATGTAATAGCATGGAACAAGCAAGTCACAAATGAAAAAAGATTAATAATCAATATAATTAAACAGATATTTACTTACTGAAAACTACTTTGTATTTGAAGAAATAATTTGTATTTTAAGAAATACAAATTAAAACAAAGTTAAGTAACCATTTTCCACTTAACATAAGGGAAATATGATACTTAATATAAGTAAATTTAGTGATATTTACTGTTAGGATGTGTGAGAAAAGATGGTCTCACACATTTTTAAGCAGTATGAATTAGTGTAACATTTTAGGAGAATAATTTGGCAGTGTCTGTCCCAATTTGAATGAACTTTCTTATATACTAATTATCCTAATTCTAGGACACATGGAATATTTGTAACAAAGTGTGAAAATTAGATATTCACTCATCAAATACTTTCTGAGTGTCAACTCGACTAGGATCTCTTCTAGGCACAAAAGGAAAAACTGCTCTCAGGACTCAGAGCTAAGACGGAGAATAAGCACAGATAACACCGTAACTTCTGGTTGCTTTAAAAAGTTATAAAGAAAGTTATGAAGAAAAAGAAAGCAAGTTAAGGAAGTCGAGTATGGGGAGAGGGATGGTTGATTTTGATGGTGTAGAATGGTTTCTCTGAGGAAACTGAGAGCACAAGGGCACCATCCAGGGGAAGGTCTAGGGCAAGAGATCTCCAAAGGTCTGAGGCAGGAATTTGTTTGACACTTTAGAGAAACAGCATGAAGGACAATAACAACACAATTCAACATAAATGGACACATGGATAAATAAAGATAAACCAATTCTATAGTATACTGTGTAGTTGCTACAAAAAATGTCAAAAAGACGTCTAAGATATAGGAAAAATACATATTGAACAATATATGTATAGTAATTATATATAATATAATTGCATTGAAAATATAAATATGTACATATATTCGTTATATACATATTTTTGTTTGTTTGTTTTTTGCAATACGCGGGCCTCTCACTGTTGTGGCCTCTCCCGTTGTGGAGCACAGGCTCTGGACACGCAGGCTCAGCGGGCCCAGCCACTCCGCGGCATGTGGGATCTTCCCGGACCGGGGCACGAACCCGCGTCCCCTGCATCGGCAGGCGGATTCTCAACCACTGCACCACCAGGGAAGCCCTGTTATATTTTTTAAAAATTAGAATCTGCTACTATGAACTTACGCTACATTACTAATTTTTAAAAATTATATGTGTATATATTTCAAATTCTTTGCATAGTACAAACTCTTTCTCTAGTATATACAAAATATGCACAAATTTTGCATGCCCTTTTTGGAGCCTCCTATATTAGATTAAGAATTCCTGAGGCAGAGGTTAGGAAAAGGAGAAAAGAGAGTGAGACAAGTCATGTGATGTCAGCATTGTTTTTGAGCTGTTTGGAGGGCAAATCACAGTGTATATTTCAGAGTTAAATCTCTTGGGAAGACAGGGCTTCCTTCTTGGTGCAGTGGTTAAGAATCCGCCTGCCAATGCAAGGGACACGGGTTCAAGCCCTGGCCCAGGAGGAGCCCACATGCCGCGGAGCAACTAAGCCCATGCGCCACAACTACTGAGCCTGCACTCTAGAGTCCACAAGCCACAACTACTAAAGCCCATGTGCCAAAACTACTGAAGTCCATGCGCCTAGAGCCCGTGCTCCACAGCAAGAAAAGCCACCACAATGAGAAGCCCGCTCACCGCAACAAAGAGTAGTCCCTGCTCTCAGCAACTAGAGAAAACCAGCATACAGCAGTGAAGACCCAATGCAGCCAAAAATTAAATAAAAGAATAAATAAATAAATTTATTTAAAAAAAAAACTCTCGGGAAGAATTCTTGAGGCTGCTAGCTCTGGAGCTTAATAATCATACAATTTGGCTTTTGCTCTGTATTCATTAGGCAACCTTCTGAATATGACTTAGCTTCTTGTGTGAATCAGTTTCCAGGGAAAGATTATGCTGATCACAGTGGTCACTTGACAGCTCTTCTTTTAAAAGATGTTCATTAGTACGGGGGTTTCTCACTGGTCTTCTGTGAGTTTAGTGGCATGAAATTGTCAATAAGAGATGGCCATGTACTTGTGCATGGACAAATATAGAGTCCAGGAACATAAAACTGAAGACCAGTTCAGGGATCAGGGTAACCCAACCCCTTCCCCTTGGGAAGAAGCAGCCAGAGGCGTACTGAGCATCTACAATATTGCTCCAACATTCACCCTTTCAGGCTGATGTGAACATTAGATCAAATACCACATGTAAAGTGCCAGGTGTGGGGCCTGGATAGACTATGGTGTTAATGTTGTCTGCTCCTCCTCGACTATACAGCACTCAAAGAGTTTATAATATTTTCTGAGAGAATGAATTATTTACTAGAAACTAGAGAATACACCACAATGCAAGGTTAGAAAAATATAAGAATTGACAAAATTTATAGTAGTTGAGGAAGTTACAAGGGGCCAATGGAATTTTCCGGATAAGTCAAATTCTAAACTTGACTTACCCTGGATTTGATTGCATTTCCTTGATTAAAAATTCCAAAATTGTGGGATTTTCCAGGCTTCAGAACTGTGAGAAAAAGTTTCTATTATTTAAGCCACATAGTCTATGGTATTTTGTTAAAGCAGCCTTGAACAGACTAAGATACCTATTGTTGCTATCATCTCCTTCCCCTTCAGATTTCTAGGTTTGAGTTGCTGTCCAGGAATCTGCCATTTTAACCAGGTAATTCTGATGTGGAGGGGTGGGGGGTGGGAGTGGTCTTCAGAAGACACTTAAAGCACTGAGGGTGGTCCGTTCATACACTGCAAAATTGGTGTCATCCTTTATACCCATCCTGTATCTTTCCACCATGTGCACTCCCACCACTGGACAAACTCTCCTAATGATGCTGCTATTCTGGCTATCTCTCAGGAGGCTCTTACATAAAAAATATAACACTACCACCAATCGCTTTAAAAGGTTGGGGAAAAAAGTTATTTTAAGATCATAATATTTGTAACTTTCAGAAAAGCAAAGAATGTGATCGTTATAAGGGTTTAAAATACATTATAGAAAATTAAAAGAGAGTAATATGATTTAAATAAACAAATAAGATCTTGCTAACATTTTAACACTGACTTTTTAAAAAATATATATATATAAGCAGACAAAGGGCATCTCCATCCCTCCTGTGAAAAGGAATAAAGCTCTGGTCACAGCTGTTTCTAGGTTGTGTTTCCAAAACTAGCTACACCAAGTCTTTCTCTTCAGTAGGTGCCTGTCCAGACTACTTTTCCATTTAGCAAAGTAAACTTTTCTCACTGCCACCTCAAGTTTCTTCTTCTTATTAGTTCATTCATTCAAAAAAAAATATGAGGAAGCAAAGGTGAACAACCCAGAAATGGTACTGAAACCGTGTAACTCAGGTTGAGACTTGAACCCACATGGCCTGGACTCCAACCCAGCCAAAACACAGATTGGGACTTGAGCCCATGGTCTTTTAACTGAGATCACATACCTGGTATCAGGACTTAATGAAACTCAGGTTCTTGATGTCTCATCACAGAAAGAATTCAGTGAGAGACAAAGTGATTGGTAAGAAGAGGATTTATTTAGAGAGAAACACACCCCACAGACAGAGTGTGGGCCATCTCAGAAGGCAAGAGCAGCCCCAGGGTTTGGGGTTGTCAGCTTTTACAGGCGTGGGTAATTTCATAGGCTAATGAGTGGGAGGAGTATTCCAGCTATTTTGGGGAAGGGGTGGGGATTTCCAAGAATTGAGCCACTGCCCACTTTTTGATCTTTATGGTCAGCCTTGGAACTGTCATGGCGCCTGTGGGTGTGTCATTTATCTTGCTGATGTGTTACAGTGAGCGTATACTGAGACTCAAGGTCTAGTGGAAGTCGACTAGTCCACCATCTTAGACCTATTTGATTCTAATCAGTTTATGTCCTCAAGCTATGTCATTCTTTAAATGTTGTGCCCTGCCCCTTTCCCTCTTGTTTCAGTACATGCCTTCATGGATCTTCCATTGTGTTGGGAAGACAGATGAAGACCAAGATGATCTAAAATTGTGACGAGGTCAATAAAACAAATATAACAAATATGAGATGAGGCAGGATGGGAAGAATAGAATCTGTTTTGTAACTTTTACTATGGAATATTTCAAACATATACAGAAGTTGATAGAAGTATAATAAATACCCATATAATACAGCTTCACCAGTCTCCAACACATGTCTGATCTTGTTCTGTCTCTAGCCCATTCATTTATTCCTCTCTTAAACCATTATCACACCTGAAGAAAAATAGTCTACTTTTTCTATTTTCAGTGATGGAACCTACTTTTCATAAATTGGTCTAAGAAGTCCTTACAAGCAGTAATGAGTGCAAAATCACAGACATGGGAAGAGATTGGCATGGCTTTGGCTAGAAGAGTTGATGGCCATAGGCAGGGTTCCCATATATGGGTATCTTTTGGCCTACACAGTGGTTTAAAACAAATTACAATTCTGTACCAGTATTTTTGCATGGAGTGATTACTTTTAAAACCTGGATTTCTGACTTCTTTTGAAAAATCTGAAAATGTGGCAATCAGGGACCCACATAGGGATTCTATAATCATGGGGCCAAGAAGCATCTTCCTGTTGGAAAGGGTGCATGTGAATACACTGGTCTACCCCACCTCCCCCTTCATTCACCAACAAAACCTACCTGCCCCTGTAGGCATCAGAGTTTGTGACTCCTCTTTTGTAGCTGACAGGAAGTCAGGGGTCTGGAGCAGAGTGAACAAGGGGAAGAAACCATTTGAAGAGGTAAGTGGGGATCAGATCTTTCAGGACCGATAGGCCCTAAGAAAGAGATTAGGTGCGACATGATGGAAGAGTTTTAAGTAAGGGAGAAAATTTGCATTGTAAGGTCAATCTTTTGGTTATGTTGATGAGACTGAGGGCAAGCGTGAAAGGAGAATGGCTGGGAAGCTATGGCTAAACGCTAGGGAAGAAATGACAGTCTGGACTAGAGATTGGCAGAGGAACTGGGAAATTCAAGTTGTATTATGTAGGAAGAATCAATAGGACTTGTTGACATATTTGAGTTGGGGCTGGAAAAAGAGACAACTCAAGGGCTGAGCGTGACATTTGGTTTTCCGACTTGATGCAATGGCTGGGCAATGTGGCCATTTATGACAGGTGAGGACTGGCAGAAGGAGGCAGGGAGATAGTGTTCAGGAAGAATCCCAGAGCACAATTTTGGAATCCATGTGAACTGTCTGTGAAAATCAGAAGTAAAGCTGCCACATGGGCCTTTGGCTAGAAGAGTGTGAAGGTTGGCAAACAGGCATTCCTCTCATCTAGTCTTAGAAGAAGAAGCCAAGTCCTTTTTAAAAATCACCACCCTCTGCCCCACACTTTCCCACCCTCAACTTCAACCAGCCACTGCAGCAAATGCAAGAAACATTCAATGAAGATCTTCTTTCTATAAGGTAGTCTCTGATGAAGTCCAAAGATATGAGGATTCCCTACCCTTACAAAGATCACAGTTTGAGGAAAAATTCTAGGCTTTTAACCACGCATAGTTTAATTCTGAGCATGGGTACTCAGCTAACTCCATCACACTTAAGTCAAAGAAATGGTCTGGGAGGGTGGGTACTTGTGTTGGAGGTTGGAAGGGTGGGTGTGTGAGGAAGTGGTGGAGGAGGCAGGGGAGTTTGGCTCAGTGCCAGCAGACAGAATCCAAAGAGTACAAAAGAGGTAGGAAGACCATACATGGGAGGGGAGTCCACAAGTGACAGGGGAGGCTGCTCAAAGAAGGGCAGTCCAAGCACAGACCTTTGGTGGATGACCTCTGTAATGCCAGACACTTCATTCTCCCTCTCTGGCCTTCTGGACTTCAGTTTTTTTCTTATCAGTACAATGAGGATTTAGACTAAATAGATGGTGGTTCTCCATCTCACTGGGGAAATGTGGCTATGGTGGGATCCATTATGAGGTTTATATCAATTAATATTTTTAAATTTTACAAAGTATTGAATTGGCCTAAAAGTTCATTTTGGGTTTTCTGTAAGATGTTAAAACCCAAATGAACTTTCTGGCCAACCCTATACTAAATGGTGCCAATCATTTCTACTGTGTATAAATTATATTGGAATGAATTGCGTTTGTTCTTCAGTAGGAAAAGGACAGGTAGGAATTACAGATAACCTTGAGGAGTTACTCATGAATCATCATCAACGACCCCTCTCATCTGCTTCAGCCCCACTTACCAACATTGAAGAGTTATGGTGATTTTGAATCATCTTTTTTTCTTTTAACCTAATCACCAAGGTTTTAGAATACTGTCAAAATCTAAGAATAGGTCCTACATGTGACCAACATTCATCATATTCATCATAAATATCTTTTTTTAAAAAAACTAACAATAACATCTGTGTACCAGTACTGGTACCCTTTATTCAGGGTGGTAACCAAAACAAGTTCCCAACTCCACTGCTAGACTCTAAGTGCCTCGAAACCTGGGGGAAGGGAACAGGTACCCAGGGCATCAAGTCTCATTCAGCTCTGCAGCATGCAGCATATTCTCTGGCACGTAATAGAAGCTAAAAAAAGGTTTGTTGAATTCAGTTGACTGATTTGGTTGGAAAAGTTCACATAGCAGTGACGAGAGCCATAAGATACTCCAACTGCTCCAAACTGTAGTCTTTTGCTATGGTATGTTATTTTGTGTGTATTTTGATTTTTTTTAAATTGTAGTCAGTAAATTAAAATGTGGCAAGTTCCCACAAAATACTGGGATTCCAGATTTCACTAAAGTTTGAGAGACCCGGCAACTCTAGGTCTTGTTCTGGAATCGTGCTTATGGACAGGGGTGAGTAGTAGCTATCCTTGTTGGTTGGCCTTTGCTCTGCACCTGACATTTCCCACCAAATCCCGGGCATGGATATGTATGATGATGTCTCTTCTAATAGAAGAAAAATCCTTGGCCTTTTTTTCATCAACAGTGAGAAAACGGGGGTGCAGGACTTCCAAGAATGATGGAGTGAGGATGTCTGTAAATCTGCTCTTCCATAGAAGCAACAAAAACACGTCTCAATGTGGCTTCTCCTTTGTCTTTGGATGTGGGGTATCTTTTTTGGTGAGTTCCAGTGTCTTCCTGTTGATGATTGTTCAGCAGTTAGTTTCCGGTGCTCTGGCAAGAGACAGTGAGCACACGTCCTTCTACTCCGCCATCTTGAACCAATCTCCCCATCACGAATATCTTGATGAAGGAGAAGTTTGTAAAACCTCTAAACTAGACCATTTTAAGCCTTCTTCCAACTTTAATATTATATAATTTTGAAATGCCTATGTATGGAAAGCTGGAAGAAACTGTCTCTTCCAGAATCACAGCTAATTATTTCTGTATTAAATTAAGATATAAATTAAAAGTAACACATGAGATTACTATCTTTTAAATTCTCATCGCTATTTTTTAAGTTCTGAAATTCCTATTTGAGAAAGAGAAAAGTGCATACTCTCACATCAAGGAGCTGGCCTGATACTTACAGATATACCACAGTGTCTTCCTGGTGAACATAACAATTTCATAGAGCAGCTACATCAGACAAGTCTACTCTGTGACTGTCATGATGGATCAAGACAAAAACAAGACCTCTCTGTAATCATGTCTGAACACAGGCAAAAACATGAGCATTGTCCAAGGTACAAAAACTATCCAAACCACAAAAATGACCAAACAGCTAGCCATACCTGACTAGTATGAGTCACTGCTTCTTCTTTACCAATCACAGCATTAGCCTTATTTCATTCTTCTTCTTTTATAGATAAGATTTATTAAGATACCTAATTATGGAATTTTCCTTGCTTCCTGACAGCATCCAATTCAGAGCAAAGCCGTTTTGCTTTAAACACTCCCCAAATCACCAACACAAGACCAAATCCTATAACACCTTTCTATCACCTCTTACTGAGACCTGTGTTTTCCATAGGGTGCATTCCCCTTCACTCTAATGGGCAATAACCTAACTTGTTTAATGATAGCTGTGTTTCTATGGCTTTCAGCTGGAGAGCATTAACGCATTCACAGCTGAACTATTCTCCAGAGAATTAACCAAATGACCAATTTCAAGTGCTTTTTGTCTCTCACCAAGAAGCTCAGGGACTTCCTGAATCAGAATATAGTTCAGCTTCATATTTCTGCAATTGTAGAGCATTTAACTCAGATTCTTAGGGCTTGGAAATACCCAAGCAGTAGTTGTCCAACACGTATCATAAGGCCTAAGAGACTTTAAAAACTTAAATCTGTGTGTTGTACATATGAAACTAATATAATGTGGTAAATCAACTATACCTCAGTGAAAAAATATTTTTTTAAAAAAGATTTAAGAGAAGCCTAAATGAATGAATCTGAATTGTCTGAAAACAGGACTGAGGGTGGGGTTTGATAGGGCAGCAGTGTACAGTGTGGAGGAAAATGGACTCCAAAACTGTGCAGGAGGGGTTCCCACTTCCACTGACCACCATGAGTATAGAAGCCCCTGGAACTGTGTAACATGGCAATCCTGGATTAAAATGTTAGGTGAAGAGTAGCTAGAAATGTTAAAGAGTTTCATTTGACACAAAGATTAACCAAAGGGCATCTAAATTGTCAATCAGATCAGAATGCTTAACTGCTGAGAGTAATGAGATGAGGAATGCAAAAAAAAATCTTAATAAAAGAAAACACAACCTCCAAATCCCTCATGCTGCCATGGCAACTGGAGCTCACAAATGGTAGAATTGTAAAGGCAGCTGGATTTGAGCACATGTAACTGTTGGGAGTTGGAGGGTGGGGAGGAGGATGAGGGCAAGATCCCACCATGAGGGAAATGGAAACTGGGCAAGGGAAAATGTACACTAATTCTGGTAACAAAAATAAAATTGGTCACAGCTGTTAGCTGTAAGAGAGGGAAAGGGGAATAAGTGGATTTTACTTTTGCATGATGTTTTTCATCAGAGATTGTTAAAACACACTTAACTCTCATTAATTCATTCCTTGAGCACTGCACTGAGGGTGCAGTCACCCATTTTATGGGCAATATGGTCAGCTCAGTGACTGATGATTAGGTGGAAAAGGAATAAAACATTCCATAGCAACTGGCTATGGTACTAAATATGAGTTTACAAACTCATTTGAATGCCCAAATTCCCCTTTACCAAAATTTCTCTAACTGTATTCAGTAAAGCTTAACATTAAAAGAATTTTTTTTATCTCAAAATGGGGCTAAATGAAATCCATTGTTGAATCTTGGTAAAGGGCATGGGGGAGTTCCTTGCGCAATTCTTGCAGTTTATCCATACATTTGAATTCTATCAAAACACAAAGCAACAACAAAATAATTAGAGCAGCTGTGTCTGGTGCTTTTCTGAGGGCAGGACTTTCTAGCTGTTGTGTCCATTGTCATGGCCCAGTGCTAAGTGTAAGGCTTTGCCCACATTAGGTGCTCAATCAGTGCTTGTTGACTGAATGGGCATTCAGTTAATGGTAGCAACTGTTACTAAGTGCAGTTTGCCAATGCATTCTCACTAAAGTACCAACTAAGCAGCTCCAACAAGTCAAGTATCATAGGGATATTCTCTGATGACTTCCTTGGTCACTAATATTCTTTCATTCATTCCACACATATTTTCCAAGTGATTCTAGGGTGCTGGGAACTGTGCCAGATGCTGGGTATTCAGAGCTGATGAATTTCCAGCACATGTACTCATTGAATTTATAGTCTGGTGGAGGAGACGGACATGAAACAAAAAATTCACAAAAGGGAATTGGCCTACAATGGTGACAAGGATTATGAGAGAAGGGTACAAAGTGCTCAGAGTGCCTGGGGTAGGGAAAAAGAAGAGAATAGAAAGAATGAGCCATGTGTAATGATCAAAGAAGAAAGTGGTATAACATCAACCTGGAGAACTGTATGGAGATAGGTGTGGGGGAGGAAAAATGAATTTCCCTCTACTCTTCTGAGTTCATGGCTGAGATCCCTGTAATAAAAGACAGATTAACAAACAAAAACAATTATTAACACAAATACATGGGAGATACCTAGGAACAATTAATAACTCAAAGAGGTGGCTTAGAATTCAAGATTAAATACCATCTTAAGAGGAAGGGGAGGGGAGAGGACTGTAGACCTCTTAAGGGAAAGTAAATGAATTTTAGAAAGGTGACTGGTCCCTTAGAAGAATAGATGGGAGGTATGATATTTTGTTATAGAGTTTGTCTGGGTGTGGCGTTGATGTCTAGTCTCTGCTCCTGTGATAAGAGTCAATCTTCCCTTGGTGATGAAACTCCCAGGGAGGAGATTTATGACAGTTGAGCTCCTTTCAGAGGATCTGTCTTTAGGCAGGTAAGTGGAGTTGAGAGAAAGCCCCTGCCTGCATTTGCTGTTTTTCAAGTGCCTACAGCTCAAAATAATCAATATGCCAAAGTGGTGTATTTTGAGGTAACATATTCTATCCTTCACTGACCACTTCAGACCTTGTAGACAAATTATGGACTTGAGTTTTACTGTGAGAGCAGCAGGAAGCATGAAGGATGCCAGTCTTAGAAGGGAACTGATTGGACTCACACCTTCTAAAGATCTCTCAAGCTATTGTCAAAGTCTGAAGTTCTTTCCACTGAGTCTCACTGCCATACACTATGGAGGGACCAAGATGGAATTTTTAAAACCTAACACAAAATAAAGGTAGCTTATCTTTATGCAGCCAAGTGAGGATTCTTATGCACTGAAGCTCAGCAGGCCAACTGGCTAATGATAGTAGTTTATACTTATTTAGTGCTTAATCTTCCTCAAGCATTATTTGAAACTCATTACACACAATAACTCATTAAATTTTCATTAAGTCTATGAGGTAGTTATCTCCATTTTTACGGATGAGGGTTTTGAGACTTAGAGAATTTTAAGTAACTTTACCAAAGTCCCAGAGTAAGCGGGGAAACTTTAATCATATCCCAGCAGGCTGGCTTCCAAACCAGTGGTGATGATATTGAAGGGATCAGGTTATGCCACCCCAAAATATGTCATAAGGCTTATTGCTATAAGGATTATTTTGAGCTGAAGGCAATTGAGAATCAATAGATGCAGGAAGAGTTCTCTGCTTTCCCTTATATACCTAAAAGCATGCCATAAATTTCCCTATGTGAAGGTGCTCCCCTGTACCAGGAAGAGTAGAGCAACTCCTCACCAGAGGTGGAGAGAGGAGGTTGCCTAAACAGTCCTTACTAAAATAAAACTTCTCTTCCATTAGTTTCTTCATATACAATTGACCCTTGAACAAATGCAAGGGTTAGGGGTGCCAACCCTTTGCAAAGTGGAAAATCCACATATAACTTATAAATGAGCCTCTATATCTTCAGTTCCACATGCCTGAATTCAACCAGCCAAAGATTCAATCAACCGTGGATCATATAGTAGCGTAATATTTACTACTGAAAAAAATCTGGAGAGGACAGACAGCAAAAGCAAGAACTACAATTCTGCAGCTGGTGGAAGGAAAACCACATTCACAGAAAGATAGACAAAATGAAAAGGCAGAGGACTTTGTACCACATGAAGAAACAAGATAAAACTCCAGAAAAACAACTAAATTAAGTGGAGACAAGTAACCTTCCAGAAAAAGAATTCAAAATAATGATAGTGAAGATGATCCAGGACCTTGGAAAAAGAATGAGGCAAAGATCGAGAAGATGCAAGAAATGTTTAACAAAGAACTAGAAGAATTAAAGAACAAACACCTAGAAGAATTAAAGAACAAACAAACAGGTGAACAATACAATAACTGAAATGAAAAATACATTAGAAGGAATAAATAGAATATCTGAGGCAGAAGAATGGATAAGTGACCTGGAAGACAGAATGGTGGAATTCACTGCTGCAGAACAGAATAAAGAAAAAAGAATGAAAAGAAATGAAGACAGCCTAACAGACCTCTGGGACAACATTAAACACAACAACATTCACGTTATAGGGGTCCCAGAAGGAGAAGAGAGAGAAAGGACTTGAGAAAATATTTGAAGAGATTATAGTGGAAAATTTCCCTAACATGGAAAAAGAAATAGGCATCCAAGTCTAGGAAGTGCAGAGAGTCGCAGGCAGGAGAAACCCAAGGAGAAACATACTGAGACATATAGTAATCAAACAGACAAAAATTAAAGACAAAGAAAAATTATTGAAAGCAGCAAGGGAAAAATGACAAATAATATACAAGGAAACTCCCATAAGGTTAACAGCTGATTTCTCAGCAGAAACTCTACAAGCCAGAAGGGAGCAGCATGATATATTTAAAGTGATGAAAGGGAAGAACCTACAACCAAGATTACTCTACCCAGCAAGAATCTCATTCAGATTCAACAGAAAAATCAAAAACTTTTCAGACAAGCAAAAGCTAAGAGAATTCAGCACCACCAAACCAGCCCTACAACAAATGCTAAAGGAACTTCTCTAAGCGGGAAACGCAAGAGAAGAAAAGGACCTACAAAAACAAATCCATGACAGTTAAGAAGATGGTAATAGGGACATACATATGGATAATTACCTTAAACATGAATGGATTAAATGCTCCAACCAAAAGACACAGGCTCACAGAATGGATACAAAAACAAGACCCATATATATGCTGTCTACAAGAGTACCACTGCAGACCTAGGGACACATACAGACTGAGAGTGAGGGGGAGGGGATGGAAAAAGATATTCCATGCAAATGGAAATCAAAAGAAAGGTGGAGTAGCAATACTCATATCAGATAAAATAGACTTCAAAATAAAGAATGTTACAAGAGACAAGGAATGAGACTACATAATGCTCAAGGGATCAATCCAAGAAGAAGATAAAACAATTATAAATATATATGCACCCAACATAAGATCACCTCAATACATAAGGCAACTGCTAACACCTATAAAAGAGGAAATTGACAGTAACACAACAATAGTGGAGGACTTGAACACCTCACTTACACCAATGGACAGATCATCCAAAATGAAAATAAATAAGGAAACATAAGCTTTAAATGACACAATAGACCAGATAGACTTAATTGATATTTATAGGACATTCCATCCAAAAACAGCAGATTACACTTTCTTCTCAAGTGCACATGGAACATTCTCCAGGATAGATAACATCTTGGGTCACAAATCAAGCCTCAGTAAATTTAAGGAAATTGAAATCATATCAAACATCTTTTCTGACCACAATACTATGAGATTAGGAAATATTTACAGGCAAAAAAACTGTAAAAGACACAAAACATGGAGGCTAAACCATACGTTACTAAATAACCAAGAGATCACTGAAGAAATCAAAGAGGAATTCAAAAAATACCTAGAGACAAATGACAATGAAAACAAGCTGATCCAAAACCTATGGGATGTAGCAAAAGCAGTTCTAAGAGTGAAATTTATAGCTTTACAAGCCTACTTCAAGAAACAAGAAAAATCTCAAATAAACAATCTAACATTACACCTAAAGGAACTACAGAAAGAACAAACAAAACCAAAAGTTAGCAGAAGGAAAGAAATCATAAAGACCAGAGTAGAAATAAATGAAATAGAAACAAAGAAAGCAATACCAAAGATCAATACAACTAAAAGCTGGTTCTTTGAGAAGATAGACAAAATTGATAAACCTTTAGCCAGACTCATCAAGAAAAAGAGGGAGAGGACTCAAATCAATAAAATTAGAAATGAAAAAGGAGAAGTTACAATGGATACCACAGAAATACAAAGCATCCTAAGAGACTACTACAAGCAACTCTATGCCAATAAAATGGACAACCTGGAAGAAACGGAGAAATTCTTAGAAAGGTATAACCTTCCAAGACTGAACCAGGAAGAAATAGAAAATATGAACACACCAATCACAAGGAATGAAATTGAAACTGTGATTAAAAATCTTCCAACAAACAAAAGTCCAGGACCAGATTCCTTCACAGGTGAATTCTCTCAAACATTTAGAGAAGAGCTAACACCCATCCTTCTCAAACTCTTCCAAACAATTACAGAGGAAGGAAAACTCCCAAACTCATTCTATGAGTCCACCATCACCCTGATACCAAAACCAGACAAAGATACTACAGGAAAAAGAAATTACAGACCAATATCACTGATAAATATAGATGCAAAAATCCTCAACAAAATACTAGCAAACAGAATCCAGCAGCACATTAAAAGGATCATACACCATGATCAAGTGGGATTTATCCCAGGGATGCAAGGATTCTTCAATATACGCAAATCAATCAATGTGATACACCATATTAACAAATTGAAGAATAAAAACCGTATGATTGTCTCAATAGATGCAGAAAAAGCTTTTGACAAAATTCAATACCCATTTATGATAAAAACTCTCCAGAAAGTGGGCATAGAGGGAACCTCCCTCAACATAATAAAGGTCATATATGACAAACACACAGCAAACATCATTCTCAATGGTGAAAAACGGAAAGCATTTTCTCTAAGATCAGGAACAAGACACGGATGTCCACTCTCGCCACTGTTATTCAACATAGTTTTGGAAGTCCTAGCCATGGCAATCAGAGAAGAAAAAGAAATAAAAGAAATCCAAATTGGAAAAGAAGAAGTAAATCTGTCACTGTTTGAAGTTGACATGGTACTATACATAGAGAACATTAAAGATGCCTCCAGAATACTACTAGAGCTAATCAATGAATCTGGAAAAGTTGCAGGATACAAAATTAATGCACAGAAATCTCTTGCATTCTTATGCACTAACAATGAAAGATCAGAAAGAGAAATTAAGGAAACAATCCCATTCACCATTGCAACAAAAAGAATAAAATAGCTAGGAATAAACCTACCTAAGGATGTAAAAGACCTGTACTCAGAAGACTATAAGACACTAATGAAAGAAATCAAAGATGTCTCAAACAGATGGAGAGATATACCATGTTCTTGGATTGGAAGAATCAACATTGTGAAAATGACTATACTACCCAAAGCAATCTACAGATTCAGTGCAATCCCTAACAAATTACCAGTGGAATTTTTTACAGAACTAGAACAAAAAATCTTAAAATTTGTGCGAAGACACAAAAGACCCTGAATAGCCAGAGCAGTCTTGGGGGAAAAAAACAGAGCTGGAGGAATCAGACTCCCTGACTTCAGACTCTACTACAAAGCTACAGTAACCAAGACAATATGGTACTGGCACAAAAACAGAAATATAGATCAATGGAACAGGATAGAAAGCCCAGAGATAAATCCAAGCACCTATGGTCAATTAATCTAAGACAAAGGAGGCAAGGATATACAATGGTGAAAAGACAGTCTCTTCAATAAGTTGTGCTGGGGAAACTGGACAGCTACATGTAAAAGAATGAAATTAAAACACTCCCTAACACCATACACAAAAACAAACTCAAAATGGATTAGAGACCTAAATGTAAGACTGGACACTATAAAACTCTTAGAGGAAAACATAGGAAGAACACTCTTTGACATAAATCACAGCAAGATCTTTTTTGATCCACCTCCTAGAGTAATGGAAATAAGAACAAAAATAAACAAATGGGACCTAATCAAACTTAAAATCTTTTGTAAAGCAAAGGAAACTACAAAGAAGATGAAAAGGTAACCCTCAAAATGGGAGAAAATATTTGCAAACAAATCAATGGACAAAGGATTAGTGTCCAAAATATATAAATAGCTCATGCAGCTCAATATTAAAAAAACAAACAACCTAAACAAAAAATGGGCAGAAGACCTAAATAGACATTTCTCCAAAGGAGACATACAGGTGACCAAAAGCACACAAAACCCTGCTCAACATCACTAATTATTAGAGAAATGCAAATCCAAACTTCAATGAGGAATCACCTCACACCAGTTAGAGTGGGCATCATCAGAAAATCTACAAACAACAAATGCTGGAGAGGGTGTAGAGAAAAGGGAACCCTCTTGCACTCTTGGTGGGAATGTAAATTGATATAGCCACTATGGAGAACAGTATGGAGGTTCCTCAAAAAACTAAAAACGGAATTACCATATGACCTAGCAATCCCACTATTGGGCATATACCCAGAGAAAACCATAATTCAAAAAGACACATGCACCCCAATATTCATTGCAGCACTATTTACAATAACCAGGTCATAGAAGTAACCTAAATGCCCATCGACAGGCGAATGGATAAAGAAGATGTGGTACATATATACAATGGAATATTATTCAGCCATAAAAGGGAACAAAATTGGGTCATTTGTAGAGACGTGGATGGATCTGGAGACTGTCATACAGAGTGAAGTAAGTCAGAAAGAGAAAAACAATTATTGTATATTAACGCATATATGTGGAACCTAGAAAAATGGTACAGATGGACCGGTTTTCAGGGCAGAAATAGAGACACAGATGCAGAGAACAAATATGGACACCAAGGGGGGAAAGTGGCAGGAATGTTGGTGGTGGTGGGATGAATTGGGAGATTGAGATTGACATATATACACTAATATGTATAAAATGGATAACTAATAAGAACCTTCTGTATAAAAAAATAAATTCAAAAAAGAAAAAGAAAAAATTATGCATGTTGGTGAACCTGAGCAGTTGAAATCAATGTTGTTCAATGGTCAACTGTATTTCCTAGCTACTTCATGGTTTATCATTCCTTGAAGCCCAAACCCTTTTCCTTTGTTAAAATGATGTATAAACTCCAGAGTCTAACCATTTCTTTGAGTTTCACTTCTCCTCTGTGAGCTCATCCTGCACATAAATATGAATGAAAGCTGCATGCCTTTTCTCTTGTTAATCTGTCTTTTGTTAGTTTAATTTGCAGGCTTCCAGGGATTGAACCTAAGAGTGGAAAAAGTTTTTCCTCCTTTATAGTAGTAATGGGAGTCTAGATCACAGAGGGACTGAGCATGTCACATAACTATGTGGTGCTCCAAAATTCAGTTACACAGGTCCCTGGATTCCAAACCACCATGAAAGCACTTTGGTGACAGAAAAGAACCACAAAGTAAAACATACATCAATCACATTTTAAAAACAAATAACTCCCCAAACCCACTTGGATTCTGTTTTCACATAATCTGGTGAAGAAGGTTTCTGCAGAGATCAAGGGAAGTTCAGTCCCTGGTCCCATACACCCCCAGACCTCATACTCATCCAGGGCCTACTCCCTAACTCTCCACGCTGTTGGGGCTAGGGTTCCAGGACCTCAGTGACAGGACTCAAGTCCCATACCAGGTTTAAGAGATCTCTTCCCAGGCACTCCTAGGAACCTCAGGCTCTCCCAGAATCGGCGTCTTACTCTGTTCTCATCTTGCTGCTTGGCCTGGATATGAATTCTTTTTGTCTTGTCTCCCTCTTGCCCCAAGCCACCTCTGGTGGACTTCTGCCCAGACTTTCTGGACCACAGTCAAGCTGATCCAGCATGTGGATGACAGCTGTAAGTCATCACACAACAGTGACTGTCAGCAGGGCTGAAACTCTCAGCCCTTGAATAAAATGAGACAGCGGCCTTTCTAGCGATCTAGACCAGTGTTTCTCAAACTGTGTGTTGACCAGACCTACAGCAATAAATCCCTCAGGAGCCTGTTAGAAGTATTTAGGCCCCTCCCTCAATTTTCTGAATTGGAAATTGTCAGGGTGAGGCAGTTTAATCTTGTTTAATGAGCCCTCCAAGCGTGGTTGATGAGGGCCGAAAGCAGAGTCACTAATCAGCCAGGTTCAGCAAACTGTGGCCCATGGCCAAATTCAGGCTTCCACCTGTTTTTCTACTACTCACAAGCTAAGAATGGTTCTTACATTTTCAAATGGTTGGGGAAAAAAACTAAAAAAGAATGATATTTCAAGATGTGTGAAACATTATTTTAAATTGAAATTTTGGTGTTCATAACTAAAGTTTTATTGGAACATAGCCATGCCCATTCATATACATATTGAGCTATAATGGCAGAACTGTGACAGAGACCATAGGCCTAAAATATTTGCATCTGATCCTTTGAGAAAAATTTTGTTGACCCCCTGCTCTAGGCAAAGCTGTTTTGGAATCCACAATGTTTGGCAAGGTGTGGCAACTGTCAGCTGAACCCCCAAACACAGGCTAGTTACACAGAGTGGAAGCAGTCATCCCGGACTTTGCTGCATAGAATCTATTTCTGTGCCATGCGGTTAAATTAGTTTATGTCTCTAAAAAATGCTAAAAATGGCACTAGGATTTGGAAAAGTTTCCAAAGACCCATCCAGTCCCATATCCAAATAAATAAATCTGTTTTCTTGCAGCCCAAAACTTCTGCTTTCATGGCTGGAAATTTTGCCAGATATGCCCAGCTGGTATTTACTATGTGTCTGCAGGACAACTATTGGGCAGGGAGCTTTATTTTCTTGGGCTAATTAGGAGTGTCCATGGAAGAAGACTAGTGAGCGCAGGAATTCTGAGAGTCTGAGGAATGTTAAGCTTGGCTTGAGCTGGAACTCAACTATACTTGGTTTAGAGTGAATTGAAAATCCACATACAAAAGCACCATTCACTGAAACAGGCTGTGTGCACAGGGCACAGGCACACATGAAGACACTTCATAAAACATAAATAAAATCTGTAGTTTCTGGTGTAAAGAGTCCCAAGAAACGAGGCTAGGCAGGTAGTTAGATCATTGAGAAACTTGTGTAACACACCATGGAAGCTAGGATTTATCCAATATGTAACTGGGCATAATGGGAGTGTTTTAAGAATGAGGATGTCTGTTTCTTTAATGCTAGGTTGTATTAAACTCCAGGTATACAAAACAATGTTCTTGCTGTAAGGAAATGTCTAGTAGGAGAAACATATATGTAAACAAAAAATGTTAATACTTAAATTTAAAATTTTTAACTTAATGTTAGGATTTTTAAAGTTTGTGAATCCAAGAGCAAGACACCTCCAATTTGGACATGCAGGTTCCCAAGCTCTCCCAACTTCACTGTGGATTTAGTAGGTCTGAGTGGTCCACATGGGATGACTATGATGTAGGATTCCAGGCCAACCACCAGGGAAACCTGCCCCCAAAGGAGGGCACTTCAGAGAGAAGGGTCAGCAGTAACAAGGCTTTGGGCAGGAGATGTGCGTCTGTTCAGGGAAAGTCAAGTTGTTCAATTTGATTGCAATTTAAGACCCCTGCAGGTGATGACAGGGGGGATGTTTGTGATGGAGACTGAGTTCTCGAGTCTGACCAAGTAGTGTTCAATTCCCGGCTTTCTTCTTGTTTGCCAGGTGACCTTTCTTAATCTTTCACCTCTCAATTTCCTCATTGCTAAAATGGGGATCATGATGGCTCCTACTTCATAGGATTATTGTGAGGTTTAAATAAAACCTTTCATGGAGATAACGTAGCACAAAGCTTGGCTCATTGCTTTCAGTAAATGTTTGCTACTTGGATTTTAAATCATTATTGTATATGAGTCCAAAACATTTAAGCCAAAAACAAATTCTAACTACATTAACCTTGGTGGTTGCCAGAGGTGGGATGTGGGAGGTGGGTGAAATGGGTGAAGGTGGCCAAAAGGTACAAACTTTCAGTTACAAGATAAATAAGTTCAGGGATGTAATATAGAGCATGGTGACTATAGTTAACAATACTGTAGAGTATATTTGAAAGGTTCCAAGAAACTATAGCTTAAAAATTCTCACCACAAGAAAAAGTCATGATTATGTGAGGTGATGGATGTTAACTAAATTTACTGTGGTAATCATTTCACAACATATACATTTATTAAATCAGTAGGTTGTACACCTTAAACTAATACAATGTTATATCTTAATTATTTCTCAATAAAATTGGAAAAAAAAAATCAAACAGGCCAAGTGCTTCCCTCTCTCCTGGTCAGGTATGACCACACCCATCAGAGTCCTTTCTTAGTGCACACCTGGTACATACATTTATCACTACATTTTCTAAATTATTTTTCTTTACTTAAGTCATCATCATCACTTAGCACATTGACTGTGATGTGGTCAGTATTGAAATCAAGGTTTACTCCCTTTCTTAAACATTAATAGAAAATGTTTCCCAGACTTCAACAGTGGCTGTGCAGAGGCCAGTGTAGGAGATGTGAGATCACTAGGAAAGATTTCCACCTGCTGCAGAGGCAGAAACAACCATCTTGGGATAAGAAAGCACTGCTCATAATTACATTTCACATTAAAAGTTGATTTCAGATTTCATTTCATTTTGTTTTGTTTCAGGTACTTCTTACTTTTCAATAAGACTACAGACAAGCTAATTTGATCAGGGAGGGAATGAGATAGTTTTCTTAAAGGATTCTGGTTCTCAATCTGGTTTCCTCTTAAATTTAATGTTTTGTTAACCATGCCAAGGATCACACAGTAAAAGATACCCTCAATTCTTTGCCCTTGAGGACTGCAACCTCTATTTAAAAAGTAAAACAGTGTCAACAAAAAATTAATCAGTCGATCTAAGAAAGAAATGGAAAAATTTTATGCCAGCCAAATTTGAGGATTATAACCCAGGAAGAGCATCTCAGAGAGCTCTGAGAACTGTTCTGCCCATTAGAAGTCAAGGCACAGTGATATAAGTTTTTTGAGACAGAGGGCTGTACATTAAACAACGTATTATTAACAGTTTACACAATCCAGATATAAGCAGTTCCTTGAAAGATCAAGAAGGAATGTTATTTTTTAAGGAGTTGTCTTGTTCGTGCTGGGAAGATGTTGCTCTTTATGGCTGAGCAGGTGATTCTGCCAATGAGGGAGTTTGGTTGATGCATATTACAGATACACAGTGCACAGTGGGGAGCAGAGAGGAGGCCAAAGGGCAGAGAAATTTTTTAAAATAAATTTATTTATTTTTGGCTGAGTTGGGTCTTTGTTGCTGTGGTGGGTTTTCTCTAGTTGCGGTGAGCGGGGGCTACTCTTCGTTGCAGCGCACAGGCTTCTCATTGAGGTGGCTTCTCTTGTTGAGGACCACAGGCTCTAGGCACATGGGCTTCAGTAGTTGCAGCACACAGGCTCAGTAGTTGTGGCTCACAGGCTCTAGAGCACAGGCTCAGTAGTTGTGGTACACAGGCTTAGTTGCTCCGCCGCATGTGGGATCTTCCCAGACCAGTGATCAAACCATGTCCCCTGCATTAGCAGGCGGATTCTCAACCACTGTGCCACCAGAGAAGCCGAGAAATTTTTTTAAGTTTAAATTTTCCTTGTCTTGCCATAAAATATGAACTTTATTTCACACCAGAAATGAAGAAGGAAATGAAATGAAAAAGGAAAAGGAAACAGAAAAAATTGGGATTGCCGTCAAACTAGAAAAAAATATTCCATAGGGAGTGGAATAAGATACCACTCATGATCGTCACTCTGGGGTCCACAACCCCCGCCTGCTTCCTGGGCTTCCTGATAACACCTACCCACAGAGACACTGGTCTATAGTCCTTTCCCTACTCCTCTGAGAGATGGGCAGGTTGAAAGCATCCCCAACCAAGCTCGAGGGCAGTTTCTGCCTGACTCCTGGAGGTTTTACTGAGAACTTCAGTTTTTCTCAACTGGCTTCCTACTTTCTGTGGAGACTGATACTTTTTCCTGCCTTCTACCACTTAGTCCATTAATCCAAGTTGAGTTGAAGTCCAGGCTGGCTCACAGCCCTCTGAATGGCTGGTCTATCAAGTCCAAGATTCCCTAGTACTTGTAATCAAGTTACCTGATATGGTCTAAGGAGTCAAAAGTTACGTGGGCAGTTTTTAGCTCTGTGTCAAACACCTACTGGTTATTAAGAAAAAAAAAAAAAAGGATGCCAAATTGTCTGAAACTAAGTCAAACTAAATCAATTTTTCTCTGAGTCAGGTAAGATGACAAAAAGTATTTTAAATGGCCCTGATACGTGGGGAACGCTCCCAAATTATACCCTAGATCATTTAGTCCCTTCAGCTGCTCATCTCTCCCAACTGAAATAAGTGACGCACTCAAGGTTTTCATCACTGCTGGGTGCAGGTGATGCCAAAATCTTGGCTGTCTGTACACTAATGCTGAAATGAGATACGGAGACAGAGTTTTGGAGGAGAAAGAAAAGGTGGCTTTATTCTTTGCCAGGCAGAGAGGGGAACACAGCAGGCTAGCACCTCAAGAACTGTGCCCCCCTCTCTGGGGCATAGGGAGAGGACTATAGTCGGGACTCGTGGTCCGGGGTATGCATAAAGATCAAGGCAGTAACAGTCTTGCATTCTTCTTTCTTCCGCAAAGTTTCAAAACAGCCACAACACTGAGTCTGGTTGTCTCTAAGGTTGCTGACAAGATTGGGGGTGTGTGCAGGGTCTCAGGTGATCAGTCTCCTAATCTTGATGAGCTTCTCTGGTCCCTTTAATGTTGCCTCAGGTGGTTTCAAGAGTCTGCTCCAATCTTGATTAGCAACTGTTGAATCTACCCTTTGGAACTCAGGGAAGGTCATGGAAGCTTGAGTCTTGCCTACAAGGAATGGGAGATAAAAAGGCCTCCATGCCCGGAAGCCCCACAGGGCCCTGCATGGTTTCACAGGGAGGGATCCCAGCTCTGGCCAGTTGGGGCTTCTCTGTGGCTCTGAAGGTTGGACTGGTACAGGGATCTCAGTGACTCAGCTGAATGACAGGGGGCATCCATATTAAGAGATGTCCACAACTCTGATTTGGGGGAAGTTGTAGTTTTTCAAAGGTTGAGGGTAAAGTCATAAGATTTTAACCTCAAAACCATTTAAGGAATGATAGCCCAACCTTGAATCAAGACTTAAAGGGGGCCTTGAGAACTGCAGCTGGAAACAGAGTCAATCTAAGTGACTCTGTAGCTAAAGGCAAATATCCATAGAGTACTTTGAAGTCAGTCATCCCTTCCTTCCCCACCCCCCATAGGAGAATAAAGTCACTAAAAGGCCTTTGTCTCAGGCCAAACTCAGAAAAGCTCTCTTCACAACTGTGCCAAAAAATCTCTTCACATTTGTACCCTAAAACTTGGCTTATCTTAGAAGGGATTTGGAGTTTCCAAACTCTGGAGTTTTCAAGACACCCAATTCTAATATAATTAATTCTGAAGAATAACGGGAGGGGCAGCTCTGCTCTCTTTTCCACCCCCACCCACTCCCACCCTCTTACATGCAGAGCAACACCTGCTCTTCGCCCCTCACTCACCTGGTTAATTTCTTCACGTTTCAATCTGAAATCACCTTTTCTGAGAGGTCTTCAGAAATCTGAGTCTATCTATATACAGTCACTAAAACTTGTAGTTATTCATTAGTTTTGCCTTTTATTTGATCTGATTTTCATGAATTAAATATTTGGTTTTTTGTTAGTCATTTGTCTGAAGGTGCTTTGGACACCAAAGTCCTGGTCTGTTATGACGTCTTCATTGTTTTCCAGTGTCTTCACTTCTGTTTTTGTATTTCAACAACCTCCTTGCTATCTTCAAACGAATAGGAATCTTTGAAAAAGTAAATGCAAAGAAGTTGAGGATGTGTTCACTGTCTTAATAATGACTTATTCATTCATTAATTCATTTGTTAATGACACTTAGAGGGAACCATGACACTTAAATTCACAAGATATTATCCATTTTGTTTTATGATTGGGGCTGGTCATTTTCAATGACTGGAAATCTTTTGTTCCCCATCCAGAGCACCCCTTCCAAGGTATCATGGAAGCTGCATCAATTCAAGGAAGATTCTTGCCCACTGACCCCCAGTCCCACTCAGATTCTTGTTTCTTGGTGACCCAGAAATCTATACTGTTGATTTTTAAATGTTAATCTGATTTTGGTCCCTGAAAAGCCATTCTAATACCATAGCTTAGTGTATGAGAGGCATGGTGGTGGATGAGCTATCTGAACTAGGTTCTCGGGGATGAATATTACTCGTGCAGTGCTTGTTTTTTGGTAAAAGGCATCATATAAAGGTAAAATAATATCAACATCTTGGACTTGTTTTATTTCTGCTTCTAGAAATTCTCCCTCTCCTGACTTCCTTGGCCACATTGTAGTCTGTGGTCCTCACTCCCCAACACTGCTCCCAGAATTCACCAGGGCCACTTGTACCTTTATGATAGCTCCAGTTGCCATGACAACACCAGGAGCTGGGAGGACTCTGCTTTACTTTATGATGCTTTGCTGTTTTCAAGGTCTCTGCAGTTTTTTTCTGTGGACTGGTCTGTATTCATGTCAAGGAGATGCATTTAATAGTCTATCTACTTTTTCCTCAACATTTATATCTGATCGCCCCTTTATCTAGAGCTAGACTTTTCAGAACTTCCAGATACACCTATTAGGAACTTTAAAATTGGGGAGATTTATATTTATTAGCAACAAACCACTTGGCCATTTCTCAATCAATCAAAGTGGTGTTGGTGCCACCTGGTGGTATTTGTCAACTGTGACTTCAATGTCAATGGAGACCACTGGGGTTCTGAACTAGCTGGAGTCCAGAGTGTAAAGGAAGCAATTCCAGGTATGGTCCTGTTAGTTGGAAACTTGCTGCATCTGTGATTTCATCACTTGTGAGAATCTTATATAAGTGAGTTTAAATTTTGAAAAAGTCTGCTGATCTTTTTTTTTTAACATCTTTATTGGAGTATAATTGCTTTACAATGGTCTGTTAGTTTCTGTTTTATAACAAAGTGAACCAGCTATACCTATACATATATCCCCATATCTCCTCCCTCTTGGGTCTCCCTCCCACACTCGCTATCCCACCCCTCCAGGTGGTCACAAAGTACCGAGCTGATCTCCATGTGCTATGGGGCCGCTTCCCACTAGCTATCTATTTTACATTTGGTAGTATATAAAAGTCCATGCCACTCTCTCAGTTCGTCCCAGCTTACCCTTCTCCCTCCCCGTGTCCTCAAGTCCATTCTCTACATCTGTGTCTCTATTCCTGCCCTGGCCTTGGTTCTTCAAAACCATTTTTTAAATTCCATATATATGTGTTAACATACGGTATTTATTTTTCTCTTTCTGACTTACTTCACTCTGTATGACAGACTCTAGGTCCTTCCACCTCACTGCAAATAACTAAATTTCGTTTCTTTTTATGGCTGAGTAATATTCCATTGTATATATTTGCCACATCTTCTTTATGCATTCATCTGTCGATGGACACTTAGATTGCTTCCATGTCCTGGCTATTGTAAATAGAGCTGCAATGAACATTGTGGTACATGACTCTTTGAATTATGGTTTTCTCAGGGTATATACCCAGTAGTGGGAGGGCTGGGACATAAGGTAGTTCTATTTTTAGCTTTTTAAGGAACCTCCATACTGTTCTCCATAATGGCTGTATCAATTTACATTCCCACTAACAGTGCAAGATGGTTCCCTTTTCTCCACACCCTCTCCAGTATTTATTGTTTGTAGATTTTTTGATGATGGCCATTCTGACTGGTGTGAGGTGATACCACATTGTAGTTTTGATTTGCATTCTCTAATGATTAGTGATGTTGAGCATCCTTTCATGTGTTTGTTGACAACCTGTATATCTCCTTTGGAGAAATGTCTATTCAGGTCTTCTGCCCATTTTTGGATTGGGTTGGTTTTTCTTTGATATTGAGCTGTATGACCTGCTTGTAAATTCTGGAGATTAATCCTTCGTCAGTGGCTTCATTTGCAAATATTTTCTCCCATTCTGAGGGTTGTGTTTTGGTCTTGTTTATGGTCTCCTTTGCTGTGCAAACTCTTTTAAGTTTCATTAGGTCTCATTTGTTTATTTTTGCTTTTCTTTCCATTTCTCTAGGTTGTGAGTCAAAAAGGATCTTGCTGTGATTTATATCATAGAGTGTTCTGCCTATTTTTTCCTCTAATAGTTTAATAGTGTCTGGCCTTACATTTAGGTCTTTAATCCATTTTGAGTTTGTTTTTGTGTATGGTGTTAGGGAATGTTCTAATTTCATTCTTTTACATGTAGCTGTCCAGTTTTCCTAGAACCACTTATTGAAGAGGCTGTCTTTTCTCCATTGTATATTCTTGCCTCCTTTATCAAAGATAAGGTGACCATATGTGCATGGGTTTATCTCTGGGTTTTCTATTCTGTTCCATTGATCTGTATTTCTGTTTTTCTGCCAGTGCCATACTGTCTTGATTACTGTAGCTTTGTAGTAGCGTCTGAAGTCAGGGATCCTGATTCCTCCAGCTCCGTTTTTCTTTCTCAAGATTGCTTTGGCTATTCATGGTCTTTTGTGTTTCCATACAAATTGTGAAATTTTTTTTCTAGTTCTGTGAAAAATGCCTTTGGTAGTTTGATAGGGATTGCATTGAATCTGTAGATTGCTTTGGGTAGTATAGTCATTTTCACAACGTTGATTCTTCCAATCCAAGAACATGGTATATCTCTCCATCTGTTTGTATCATCTTTAATTTCTTTCATCAGTGTCTTATAGTTTTCTGCATACAAGTCTTCTGTCTCCTTAGGTAGGTTTATTCCTAGGTATTTTATTCTTTTTGTTGCAATGGCAAATGGGAGTGTTTCCTTAATTTCTCTTTCAGATTTTTCGTCATTAATGTATAGGAATGCTAGAGATTTCTGTGCATTAATTTTGTATCCTGCTACTTTACCAAATTCATTGATTAGCTCTAGTAATTTTCTGATAGCATCTTTTGGATTCTCTATGTATAGTATCATGTCATTTGCAAACACTGACAGCTTTACTTCTTTTCTGATTTGGATTCCTTTTATTTCTTTTTCTTCTCTGATTGCTGTGGCTAAAACTTCCAAAACTATGTTGAATAAGAGTGGTGAGAGTGGGCAACCTTGTCTTGTTCCTGATCTTAGTGAAAATGGTTTCAGTTTTTCACCATTGAGAACAATGTTGGCTGTGGGTTAGTCATATATGACCTCTATTATGTTGAGGTAGCTTCCCTCTATGCCTACTTTCTGGAAGGTTTTTATCATAAATGGGTGTTGAATCTTGTCAAAAGCTTTTTCTGCACCTATTGAGATGATCATATGGTTTTTATTCTTCAATTTGTTAATATGGTGTATCACATTGATTGATTTGCTTATATTGAAGAATCCTTGCATTCCTGGGATAAACCCCACTTGATCATGGTGTATGATCCTTTTAATGTGCTGTTGGATTCTGTTTCCTTCTATTTTGTTGAGGATTTTTGTATCTATGTTCATCAGTGATATTGGCCTTCAGTTTTCTTTCTTTGTGATATATTTTTCTGGTTTTGGTATCACGGTGATGGTGGCCTCATAGAATGAGTTTGGAAGTGTTCCTCCCTCTGCTATATTTTGGAAGAGTTTGAGAAGGGTAGGTGTTAGTTCTTCTCTAAATATTTGATAGAATTCACCTGTGAAGCCATCTGGTCCTGGGCTTTTGTTTGTTGGAAGATTTTTAATCACAGTCTCAATCACAGTGCTTGTAATTGGTCTGTTTATATTTTCTATTTCTTCCTTGTTCAGTCTCAGAAGGTTGTGCTTTTCTAAGAATGTGTCTTTTTCTTCCAGATCGTCCATTTTATTGGCATAAAGTTGCTTTTAGTAATCTCTCATGATCCTTTGTATTTCTGCAGTGTCATGTGTTACTTCTCCTTTTTCATTTCTAATTCTATTGATTTGAGTCTTCTCCCTTTTTTCTTGGTGAGTCTGGCTAATGGTTTATCAATTTTGTTTATCTTCTCAAAGAACCAGCTTTTAGTCTTATTGATCTTTGCTATCGTTTCCTGCATTTCTTTTTCATTTATTTCTGATCTGATCTTTATGATTTCTTTCTTTCTGCTAACTTTGGGGGATTTTTGTTCTTCTTTCTCTAATTGCTTTGGGTGTACTGTTAGGTTGTTCATTTGGGATGTTTCTTGGTTCTTGAGGTACGATTGTACAGCTATAAACTTCCCTCTTAGGGTTGCTTTTGCTGCATCCCATAAGTATTGGGTTGTCATGCTTTCATTGTCATTTGTTTCTAGGTATTTTTTGATTTCCTCTTTAATTTCTTCAGTGATCTCTTGGTTATTAAGTAGTCTGTTGTTTAGCCTCCATGTGTTTGTATTTTTTGCAGACTTTCCTGTAATTGATATCTAGTCTCATAGTTTTGTGTTCAGAAAAGATACTTGATATTATTTCAATTTTCTTAAATTTATCAAGTCTTGATTTGTGACCCAAGATATGATCTATCCTGGAGAATGTTCCATGAGCACTTGAGAAGAAAGTGTATGCTGTTGTTTTTGGATGGAATGTCCTATAAATATCAATGAAGTCCATCTTGTTTAATGTATCATTTAAAGGTTGTGTTTCCTTATTTATTTTCATTTTGGATGATCTGTCCATTGGTGAAAGTGGGGTGTTAAAGTCCCCTACTATGATTGTGTTACTGTCAATTTCCCCTTTTATGGCTGTTAGCATTTGCCTTATGTATCGAGGTGTTCCTGTGTTGGGTGCATAAAGATTTACAATTGTTATATCTTCGTCTGGATTGATCCTTTGATAATTATGTAGTGTCCTTCTTTGTCTCTTGTAATAGTCTTTATTTTAAAGTCTATTTTGTCTGATATGAGAATTGCTACTCCAGCTTTCTTTTGATTTCCATTTGCATGGAATATCTTTTTCCATCTCCTCACTTTCAGTCTATATGTGTCCCTAGGTCTGAAGTGGGTCTTTTGTAGACAGTCTGCTTATCTTTTGATGACAACCTCCTCAGAAAATCTTCACATTCTGAAGCACAAACCAGAGATTTTTCAGAAAAGGACACTGACACAGAGATTAAATAATTTCCCCGACCCACAGGGACAGAAACTTCTTTTGAACCCAGGTCTGTCTGATGACAAAAACCTTTCTCTTCCCAGGTCAGCACACTGTCCTTTAATACAGTTCTGGGCCAAGGTATGTGCTCAAAAAGTTGAAACCAAGTAGACATTAAGGAAGCAGAGTTACTACACTTTACGAAGGAGTGGAAGGAGAAAGCTGCAATGTTGTTACACCCAAAATGTCTAGACCAGGGCTTCTCAAACTGTTATGTGCTTAGGAATCACCTGGGGGACCTTGATAAACTGAAGACTCTGATTCAGCAGTTCTGAGGAGGAGCCTGGGATTCTGCATTTTAAAGAAACTCCCAGGTGCGGTTGATGCTGCAGGTATACAGACCACACTGTTTCTAGGGTAGACTCTGTACCAATGGTTTTTCAGCCCCCCCAGGGGACATTTGGCAATGTCTGGAGTCATTCTTTTTTTTTTTTTTTTTTTTTGCTGTACACCGGCCTCTCACTGTTGTGGCCTCTCCCGTTGAGGAGCACAGGCTCCGGACGCGCAGGCTCAGCGGCCATGGCTCACAGGCCCAGCCGCTCCCGCGGCATGTGGGATCTTCCCGGACCGGGGCACGAGCCCGTGTCCCCCACATCAGCAGGCGGACTCTCAACCACTGCGCCACCAGGGAAGCCCTGGAGTCATTCTTGTTATCACTATTGGGGGTGGGGAGCAGTGCTACTGGCATCTAATAGGCACATGCCAGGAATGCTGCTAAACATCCTAAAATGTATATGGTAACCCTCACAACCAAGAATTATTTGCCCAAATGTCAATTGCACAGAGGTTGGGAAACCCTGCTCTAGGCATAGTCTTACATGACTCGAGCCTATCTGCTTGAGAAGCTAAAGTTCTCTAACCTAGAGAGAGTTTGCTGGAAAATAGGTGTGAATTGGTTCCTTTTGTTCATAAAAGAAAACTAAACACAGATATCTTCCACACATATTGTAGAAGCAAACAAAAGACGAGGGAGCATGGACGCAATGCTTGTGACAATGGAGCCATGATTAAGAACACCATCTGACCTATGAAGAACTCTGTATATGTGTCTATATTAAAATCCTCCTGTCAAGGAATTGTTAATAAAAAATCAGTGATTCCAGTATAATTGGAAATGCTTTTCTTCTTATCTCATGTAGGACCAAAACCACAACATAATATAATTATTTCTACTTTGATTTATCCCTCAGGATATCTTTTTAAAAATTCATTCATTCATTCATTCATTCATTCATTCATTCATGGCTGCTTTTGTTCTTTGTAGCTGCATGTAGGCTTTCTTTAGGTACAGTGAGCGGGGGCTACTCTTCCTTGCAGTGTGTGGGTTTCTCATAGTGGTGGCTTCTCTTGTTGCAGAGCATGGGCTCTAGGCACATGGGCTTCAGTGGTTGTGGCACACGGGCTCAGTAGTTGTGGCTCTCAGGCTCTAGAGCACAGGCTTAGTAGTTGTGGTGTACGGGCTTAGTTGCTCCGCGGCAATGTGGGATCTTTCTGGACCAGGGCTTGAGCCTATGTCCCCTGCATTGGCAGGCAGATTCTTAATCACTGTGCCACCAGGGAAGTCCCATATCCCTCAGGATATATTTGATAAAATTATTACTGTAAACCTATAGTAAGAGGTCAGCAAACTTTTTCTGTAAAGGGTCAGAGAGTAAATATTTTAGGCTTTGCCTATGTCACAGCTACTCAACTCTGCCACTGAAGCACAAAAGCAGCTAGAGATAATAGTAAACAGATGGGTGTGACTGAGTTCCAATAACATTGTATTTACAAAATGGGCCCCAGGCCAGATGGCCCATGGCAGTAATTGCTGACCTCTGGTCTAGGCAGTCAAAGGAATCTAGGGTCCCTTGTTAGCTATGACACAAACAGCTTCACTTTTTATCTGGCCCTTTTTTCTGGTTGAGGAGAGGGTAACTAATGCATTGCAACAGGCACACATGCACAAAAAGTTTTCCCTGCCTGACCCAATCACTGTGAAAACTGCTGCTAGTCTACAGACAGCACAATCCAACAATCCAATCATTCTATTATCTCCCTCTGAAGTTGACACAAGGTTTTCTAGTTTATCACTGAGTATTAATTAACCACCTAAGATGTGTTTAGCATTACTGGAAGCCATAGAGAATCCAAAAAAGAAGTTACAGTCCATGTTAAGTTTTTTGTTTTTATTATGTTACCAAGTACAAGTTTGTGTGCCCAACACAGTGAGGTCATACAAACTGAAACATTACAGTGAGACCAAACAAACAAAAACATTGGCATTTGGAGCAGAGAAAGGTTTACTGCAAAGAGAAAGGGGGCTCGTGCTCAAATATCCTGAATTCCCTGATGGTTTGGGGGGGGAAGTTTTTATAGGCAAAATTTGGGGTGAAGGCTGCAGGGTGTGTGACTTTCTTCTGATTGGTTGGTGGTGAGATAAAGGTGCTCCAGGAATCTTGTACTCAGCCTCCACCTGGGTCTTTAGTTCCTGCAAAAGAACTCAAAGATATTGTTATGTATATTCCTTGAGGAGAAACTAGAACCCTGTCCCAAGGCTGAACTATTGTTTCTTGACTGCTCTTCCCTTGTCTCTGCATCCCCTCCCTTCCCTGATTAGCAACCGTTTGAATCTGCCCTTTGGAACTCAGGGAAGGACAAGGAGGCTGGATGAAGCCTATTTCCTACATACAAGAAATGGGACACAAAGGCTTTTGTGTTCAGGAGCCCCACAGGGTCCTACTTGATTTCAATAGACATAGACTCACAACCCTAGCAAATTCAAATTCCCATGGATAGATTATTCATTATAGGCACATATGACAATTGGTTAAGCATTTGGGAAAAAAAAAAACGGAACCTAGGGACTTTCTTCTGTTAACAGAATAAATTCCAGTTAGTTCAAATACTTAAACAAAATGAAACCATAGTGCTAGAAGTAAACACAGGATTTTTAAATTATTTTATATAGACTTAGAGTTGGGATAGTCTTTGTTACCCGCAAACCTGGGTTTGCTTCTTGGTAGCTGTCAAGCCAAAAGACACAACCAAGCCAAAGATGAAGAGAAGGAAGGATTTATTATTACTTGCAGCAAGTGAGGAGAGCACTGGCAATCTTTCCTGAAGCAGTGTCTCCCTGTACAGCAAAACTGGAGAAGCTTACATTTCTATTGAGACAATGAACCTCAAAAACGACAAAGGAAAAGACCACATAAAATAAAATGCATCTATACATGAGAAAGTCTGCCATAAATAAGATCAAAAGGAACTGGGTATTTTTAATACATATGGCATACAAAGAGTTAATTACTCAACCTGTGAACTTGTAAAAATCAATAGAAAATGATGAATGGCCTAAAGGAAAGGTGGTCATAATTTACAGAAGTAAAAATTGCTGATTCATTTTAAGTACCTGATTGGAGGTCAAGAAAAACCCAGACAAAAATCTATTGAAATTCATCATCTATGGACAGGTCAGTTTCAGCCTGGTTTTCTTGGATCACATGCTCTCCAGCTGCTCCTTCTGAGGATGCTCTCTCATGGAACCCATGGGGAGAGTGGCCACAGGGAACCACTACAGTCCACAGTTCCAGCTAAGTCCAACATTGAGTCATCCCAGCCCTGAGATCAGACAAGAGAATGAAGAAGCCTGCAGATGATTCTGACTTTCAGCTGTTCAAGTCACTCCAGTCTTTCAGTTTTTCCAGATTGAGTTCCCAGATACAGTGGAGCAGAGACAAGCTGTCAATTGACACTAGGTGTATGTCAACTCTGAAATGTTTACCCACAGATTCCATGAGCATAATAAACTCACGATGGTTTTATACACTGAATTTTAGCTGATTATACAGCAGTAGGAAAGTGAACACTGCTGACCACAAACAGGGCAGCTGGAGCCACCCTGTTCTAGCCACAGGTTGATATAGGAGGGAAGCTACATCAGGAAGGATCTTGCAGACCAAACAGAACACAGCAGCTTACCCAGGGCAGGACAATCTTAGATAATGAGATTTCAAAAAGACCAAAGGCTGAGTCTAGGATGACCAGCACTGGGCACAGGTAGTTAGGTCAGACTGTATTCATTATTTATGCTGTTGCTGCTAAACCAGACACGACACCATTACTGTATTCATGGAACTCAGCTGCACTCCTTGGCTTACACCTGTCCCCGGTGTGGGCTAAGTGACAGTACCTGGGCTCTGCTGCTCAGGATCCAGTCAGTCCACATAGAAAGGGTAACTTCACCTGAGATGGGGAGTCAGCAGAGGGCTAGAATCCTTGAACTCAAATCCCAGTAGTCTGTGTTATGTGAATTTGAAAAATGTTTTTGATCTTTTCTGGACTTCATTTTCCTCATCTGTAAAATGATGGTAACACTAATTAACCATATAGAGTTGTGATGAGGCACTAATTCATGTCGAGTGCTTAGAAAAATGTCTGCCATGTAGTGAACACTCACACGGGTTAAATGACTTTATATGGAGAAGACGGTCTCTTCAATAAGTGACACTGGGAAAGTTGCAAAGCTACATGTAAAACAATGAAATTAGAACATTCTCTCATACCATATACAAAAATAAACTCAAAATGGATTAAAGATCTAAATATAAGACTAGAAATCATAAAACTCCTAGAGGTAAAACATAGGAAGAAAACTTTGACATAAATCACAGCAATATTTTTTTGGGCCTGTCTCCTAAAGCAAAGAAAATAAGAGCAAAAATAAGCAAATGGGCCCTAATTAAACTTAAAAGCTTTTGCACAGCAAAGGAAACCATCAACAAAATGAAAAGACAACCCATTAAAGGGGAGAAAATATCTGTAAATGATATGGATAAGGAATTAATATCCAAATAAACAGCTCCTACAATTCAACATCAAAAAACAAAGAGCCCAGGACTTCCCTGGTGGTGCAGTGGTTAAGAATCCGCCAGCCAATGCAGGTACACAGGTTCGAGTCCTGGTGCAGGAAGATCCCACATGCCACGGAGCAACTAAGCCTGTGTGCCACAACTACTGAGCCTACGGTCTAAAGCCCGCAAGCCACAACTACTGAGCCCACATGCCACAACTCATGAAGCCCGCATGCCTAGTGCCCATGCTCCACAACAAGAGAAGCCACTGCAATAAGAAGCCTGCACATCACAACAAAGAGTAACCCCCTCTCGCCGCAACTAGAGAAAGCCTACATGCAGCAATGAACACCCAATGCAGCCAAAAATAAATAAATAAATAAACTAATTAATTAATTAATTTTTAAAAGACCCAAACAGCCCTATTTAAAAATGGGCAGAAGAACTATGAGACATTTTTCCAAAGAAGAAATGCAGATGGCCAACAGGCACATGGAAAAGATGCTCAACATTGCTAATCATCAGAGAAATGCAAATGAAAACCATGATAAGATATCACCACACACCTGTCAGAATGGGTATCATGAAAAAGAACACAAGTAACAAAAGTTAGCAAGAATGTGGAGAAAAGGGAAACCAAGCCTTTTACACTGTTGGTGGGAATATATTCAATAAGTTGGTGCAGCCGCTGTGGAAAACAGTATAGAGGTTTCTCAAAAACC
This sequence comes from Pseudorca crassidens, assembly GCF_039906515.1. Taxonomy (NCBI): domain Eukaryota; kingdom Metazoa; phylum Chordata; class Mammalia; order Artiodactyla; family Delphinidae; genus Pseudorca; species Pseudorca crassidens. Next base: position 156,580,728 of record NC_090297.1, read on the forward strand.
TAAAAATAGTACTACCATAAGACCCAACAGTTGCACTCTTGGGTATATATCCAAAAAAAAGAAAAACACTAACTTGAAAAGATACATGTACCCTAATGTTAATAGTAGCATTATTTACAATTGCCAAGGTATGGAAGCAAACTATAAGTCCATTCACAGATGAATGGATAAAGAAGATGTGGTGTATGGATATGAAATACTACTCAGCCATAAAAAAGAATGAAAATTTGCCATTTGTAGCAACATGGAAGGACTTGGAGGAGGGCATTATGCTAAGTGAAATAAATCAGACAGAGAAAGACAAATACTGTATGATATCACATGTGGAATCTAAAAAATACAACAAACTAGTGAATATAACAAAAAAGAAGCAGTTCACAGATACTGAGAAAAAACTAGTGGTTACCATTGAAGGGGGGGCGGAGGATGGCAATATAGGGGTTGGGGAGTGAGTGGTACAAACTATTGGGTGTAAGATAGGCTCAAGGATGTATGGGAAATATAGTCAATATGTTGTAATAACTGTAAATGGAAAGTAAATTTTTCAATTGAATAAAATTTAAAAAAAAATTTTTAAAAAGAGTTCTTAGTATTCATAATAAAATCAGTAGTGATGTAGTCAAACAGCCTAGGTCTGGGCCAAGGACTCTGGAGTGGTGAAACTCCATATGCTAAAGGCATTTTTGTACTTCAGTAATGAGCTGTCTTGAAGGAAGGCCAAGATGGATTCAACTGCTGCTGAAATAAGCTGGATAGTTCTTGTAACGTTCCTTGCTATTTTTTTTCCAGAAAGAAACCTATGATCAGAAAGGTTAAGGAATTTGCCCAAGGTCCCACAGCAATAAGAGGGGCAATTGAGATTAAAACCCAGATTTGGTACAAGGTGGTATTACATTTTCTGTCATTTTATCTTCTCCACATTAAAGGAGAGAAGGAAACACAGTTAGCCCCAAGATCTATCTCCCTTTAAGAGATAAGAAATGGAGACCCATAAAAGTTAACTGATTTGCCTGGGATCAAATGACCGTTAAGAGACAAAACACAGCTATCCTATAGCTCCCAGAGTCCAAGGCTTGCCTCCAGATCATTTGCCCATCCAGGTAGACTTTCAGACTTCATGAGCAGGTTTACTTGATTGATTTCTCAGCAGAGTCATTCAACACTGGAGTCTCTGAATGAGCAGAGAGTGACACAAAGGAAGGTGATGGCACATTCCCCACATTTGTTGGGTGAATGGTTTATAAGTTCTACGCCAATGATCAGGGATGGACATCAAGTGATTAAATGATGGCATCACTGAAGAGAGAAATGGCCTCATCCTCTCTCTCTCTCTGATGTCCTTTAAAATGTTTTGTGTGCAGGGGGGGGAGGGGGGCGTGCCCTCGTGTGAGGTAATAAGGGGCAGGTATGTGGTGCACTTCTGTAGTCAAGCAGCTTTCAAGTCCATGATCTCATTTAAATCTTGATTACCTGCAGGGAGGAAGGTACACTTTGCAGATTCACATCCAGCCAGAATGCACTGAGGTGGGGGCCAACCCATACTGTCTAATTCCCAGGAGCGGGCCTAGCATCCAGGACCAGGCCAAGCTGGTTCCATGCCTGGCCCTTTTTTCTATTTCTTCTTCTTCTTTTTTTTTTTGGCCATGCTACCCGGAACGCAAGATCTTACTTCCCCAAACAGGGATCAAACTCATGCCCCCTGCAGTGGAAGTGCAGAGTCCTAAAAACTGGACCACCTTCTAATCTTGGCCCTCCTTCTAATCTTGGTTAAATCGCTTCACTTTACTAAATATGGGTTTCCTTTTTGCAAAATGATTCTTTTTACCTTAATTTAAATGGTTAGTTTTGCCTAACTCAGAGTGTGTATGCGAGACTTAAATGACCTGGCTTATACACAGCAGCTAGACCCACATCTGATGCTCAGTGTATGTATCCTCCTCTCACCTCTCCCCCCACCTCCCCAAAGCCCCCAGGATCCCAGCAAAGTTTACATGCATTCAGGTTTGAAGGCTGAAGGAAATGTCACTGGGTGGGGTCAGGGTAAAGTAAATCCTAATTGCAGCATTTGGTCGATCATTCCTATGGCTGTGAGACGTTTCTTAACTGTCCTGAATTTGGCTGACTGAGCTGGCACATGCGATTATTGTCTCAGCCAGGCCTACCTCTTAAGATAGAATGGTGGTGAAGGGGTTAATGGAATGAAGAACTTGGGGGAAAAAAAGTGGTAATACTTATAGAATGTGTAATCACTCAGCAGAGGAATGGGTTAGATTGTTTTTCCTTGATTCAAAAGTTCCTTTTTTGAGGGGAGTAGGGTATCCATAGGTGCAGTGTGACCCCATCACATTCCTCTGGCCAAGGGGCAGGACCTAGTCAGCCAGAAGGTGACCAAAGCCACATAACGTCGATGCCATGTGAACTGTGGGGAAGAAGATAGGAACAGCACTGGAGAATATGGCTGGAGCAAGAGTGCCCAGACTTGATCTGGAGTCCCAGCTACCGATATCTGAATAAACGAAAATGAACTTTGCTCATGATGTGAAGTGAGAACTATTACACTTCTTAGAACTTTATCTGCCCCTAAGACAAAACATGGGAAACACAAGCTGGCTGAGGTCATTTTGATTCCCCACACTCTCACCCCACTGAGCCCTTGCTCTGTCTTCTCAGACCCACATGTTGCACAGAGGGGTGGTGAAAGGACACTTCGAGTTCTGCTACTAGAGAAAGTGAGCTGGTAAAATTAGAGCTGACAGAGAGAGTGGGAGTATGCAGTTGGGAAGAGAGGATTTATTCCTTTCTGCCTATAAACATGCCTATGCCTTCCCCTTCTTAAAATAACAACCAGCCAGCCTTCCCTTGACTCTACCAGACATAGGATTGTCATGGAAAGAACAACTTTGGAAACAAACTTGGCTTCTAAATCTAAATCTTGTAAGTTACTTAACTTCTTTGAGCCTCATGTCATTCATCAGCAAAATAATATGCTTTTCACTCATCTCATAGAGTTGTGTGAAAATGAAATGTGGAAATGGATGCGATTTATGCATATGTATGGAACGACACAGTAGGAACTCAATAAATGAGTTCTCTTACACTAGCTCACTCTGCTCATACTTCCTGAACTGTTTTCAAGAGTCGTCTGACTTCACTCTTTCCACTTAGCTCACTGCCTCTCCACTCCTTAAACTACTGTAGTCTGGGGTCTGTCCCAACACTAAAGCATGCTCTTGGGAGGTCAGCAACAACACATACAAGCACCTCTTAGTCCCTCTCTTATTTGATCTTTAATCCTTCAGAATTGTGAAATTGTTGTGTGTTTTCTCCTTCTGAAAACTCTGATCTTTTGGATTCCAGGACACTACTTTGTTGGGATTCTTCTCCCCTTTCTCCTCCCTTCTCCAGATACCTCTCTCTCATTTGCAGAACTAGTTTTCCTTAGGGCTCCTAAGGAAATAAATGGAATATCCATTTAGCCATAATACATTCACATTTATTTATGTGAATTAAAACCTTCACACAACGTTCCTATATTTATTATCTGTAGCAATCTCTATTGATTGCATGCAATCTTATGTAAAAGCAGCATACTTGCTTTGAGTTTCCCCACCCCACCCCAAGACCACTATCCTTCCAAACCCATTGCTGTCTCTCGCAGAGCATAACCCATGCACTGTAGAAAGTTTAGAGCCACTAGTGCCCCTTCTCCTGCCCCTTGATCTTGGCATTTCCCCAGGTTAACCCCAGACATCTTCTTCCTCCATATACTGTCTTTCCTGGGATGACTTGAACCATTCCTGAGGAGTTTCCTAAGGTAACTCAGTTCTCCAATGTGATTAAAAATAAGCCTGTCCCTTGGCAAATGTGTGTGTTTGGGACCAAGCAGAGATTAGGACAAATCTATGTTGCTCCTGTCCTGTCCTATTGTGGTTGTCATTCATCCTTCCTGGCTACAAGCTCTGATTATAGTGGGAAGCAGGTTTGGCAAGTCATAACAACATGAAAGTGAAAAGTGTGCATCTAAAACAGGAGGCCGTGGGACTTTCCTGGTGGCACAGTGGATAAGACTCCAGCTCCCAATGCAGGGGGCCCGGGTTCGATCCCTGGTTGGGGAACTAGATCCCACATGCATGCCACAACTAAGAGTTCACATGCCACAACTAAGGAGGCTGCATGCCTCAATTAAGGAGCCCGTGAGCCACAACTAAGGAACCCTGGAGCTGCAACTAAGGAGCCCGCCTGCCTCAACTAAGCCCCGGTGCAACCAAATAAATAAATATATTTTTTAAATAAAATAAAATAAAATAGGAGGGTACTGCAGGCTGGAGGGCTGTGTAGAAAGAAGTCTTTATCAAGGTGTGCATTTCAGAGAGGATGGAGTTTCTCAAGGTTGCCATAGGATGCACCTGACTCCTCAAGGTAGAAAGCCTAAATTTAAACTTTATTTCATTCCATTTTATTTCTTGCTTTTATCATCAAGTGCCCTTTAAGATGTTACTTACCAGTAAGACTTGTTTATATGATCAGCATGGGATGAAAACATTTTATCAATATTTTGAGACCATCAATCAAAGGAATAAAAGATTCTGGTTCTCAGTCCCAAATTAGCCACTGAATTATGAAGTCACTTAAGCTCACAAATTGCCTGTGACATGGTGTTAATGCTGGCTGTTTTGCTGTCTTGTTCCAAGAGTAAAAGCAACTCACAATAGTTATTAAATGACTGAGGGTAAAACCTTGCCTGTTTGTACATCCCCGGTAGCTAGCACAATGCCTGGCCTATAGTTATGCTTTATAAAAGTTAAATGGATTGTTCTGCATGCAAACTGCTAACACAGAAAAGTGCCCAGTCATACAATGATGTTGCCTGAAACCCTGCATGCAGGAAAGGCAAACTCATATCCAGAATATGTGTTGGTTACAGTCAGGTTGAATTGCAGCTCCTTCCAGCAATAAAATGGGGCCAGCGTTGTCTGTTGTCACTGAGTGGCTGGTGGTCTCCTTGAGGACTCTGTTATATCAGGGTGTCAACATTGGTTTCTTCTGACGGGTGATTGGACATTTGCCAACACTGCAGTGGTAGCTAGACCTGGTGAGTTGGAGTTCATGCTGCTAGGCCCATGCATAGCCCAAGAAGCATCAGTTTATCAGGCATGTTTAACAGTCACTATATGCATCAAACATTGGGTATGAGTTCCTTTAAGGAAAGAACGCAGTGCCAAGTTGTTCTTTCCTCTAGCTTCTTCAAAAATCTATATCTAATGTAGAACAAGTCTCTTTATGTCTGCGCAAAAGTTTTCTATATATGTACTGGTAGAACAACACTGTGCTCAATGCACCTTGATGGTAGCTGATAGACTCTCCAGGTGACATGACTCACATATAACTCACTACAAGAATTAGACATTGTGGATAAGTCCCAATACCTTAAATAAAACTTACATGAAATCGCCTTTGAGGCAGATTTTAACAAACATTGCCATTAAGAGTATGAGTAATGCTTCAGTGTATGCTGCTGGAAAGGGCTTTTTCTTACATTCACAGATAGAAGTCTGAATGGAGCACAGTATCCAAATAGCTAATAGAATCACTAGTTTCTCAGGCTAGATTCAGAATTAACTACCAGTATTAAACTTTGGGCATCATTTTCTGGAGAATAAGAACATGGCGCCAGTATCTCTTTCATTCAGCTTCACAGAATATCTGTATTGCCTATATAGAAAATTGTCTCTAATTCAGATGCAAAGGTTTCAGTAATATGCACTTCTAGAAGAATGTTCTGAATGCATCGTCAAAGGAGCTTTTAAAAACAATAGCACTACAGAACTCTTAACCAGTTCTCTAGAAGCATGAACCATAAGGTAAAGAAAACCATCACAAAACCATCTTTCAAGTAGGTTTTTGTAAATGTTGGTTAAAAATAGTATGGCAAACGCTTCCCCTAAGGCCTTCCCTTAAGTTCCGTAAGAGAAGTCTGAAGTGGGCACAGCTCCAGACAGCTACAAAAAGTACCAGTTTATTTGGACTATTTAAAAATGCATTATATGAATCAATATTCAGAATGAGTTCCTTTAAGGAAAGAACACTGCTCCAAGTTGTTCTTTCCTCTAGCTTCTTAAAACTAACCTATATCTAATATGGAACAAGTCTACGTGTCTCTGCAATGGTTTCCCATATATTCCCATAAGACAGAGAGTTTATTGCAGCTTAACATTAAACTAAACAGTAGTATTGCAGGGCTTTCAAACAATTCAGGGCCTGCTGCAGATATAAGGTGTAAGACTCATACAGGAAAACAACATTACGTATAAAATTGCTTTCTAACAAACTGATACTTTTCCTATATGGAGAAAAAGTAACTGCATGCAATCTGGAGAGCTTTCACTCCAGATATCCTTAGAAATCAAATACTGGAGCTTAAAAGTTCCTGTAGTATGTGATAGTATTACAAGTCTGTTCAACCAGTCACTTCATGCATTTGACGTCAAGTGTGTCTTCCACCCAGTGAAAAAACACTGTGTGTAGAATTATTTGACCTAGAAAATAAAAACATATATATATTCCCTAAAAGAGACATATGTGTACTCAGGTCCTCTGAAAGACTTTTCTGTCCATTCGCCTGGAGCCCAGTGAGCTAAGGTCAAATTCAAAACAGCGGTTAGAAAGTGTAAAGAGACAACTTTATGAAACGAATCACTACATGAAACACACAACCAGGAATAATTTCCCTTCCCTGAAAGAACACTCTCAGGAAAATATTTTGCTCTAGTTTTGTAGAAAGGTCTTCTGCTTAGTGTAGGAATCTCCTCACACTATGCGGGATGAAAGGGATTTTTTGCCATTCTCAGGTGGAACCCATACAGAGCAGACTTTCAAAGTAGCTCAGAGACAGAAGGAAGACTCCTCTGTTAAATAAGGCACTACCTGCATGGGTCATTGGGGGTAAGTTCAATATCTTGAAAGAATGCTGTGTGTAACATTTCTTTCATAGAGCTTGTGAAAGCTAACACATTTACAGTATGGGACACATCTTTCTATGCTGTTTGAAAGGCTTTCAAGCAAAGTCACCTCAAGAACACAGGGCTAGCACAGCTTTGCAGTAAATGGGGAGGAGTAGTATTGCAAGTATCAATAACAACTCAGAACCTGATGCGGACTTTGCCTAATAAGTTCTCAGTAGAGAAAGAACACAATGTAGTCAATTTCTTTCACCTAGCTTGTAAAAATCACATACAGTCAGTATAAGGAAATAAGACTTTCATGCCTAATAAAAAGCTGTTGCTCCAATTTGCCTTTGGACACATATCTAAGGCAGATTTACCTTAACCTGTGAAAACACTAGCAATGAGGGATTTCAAAAAATGCAGTACCAACAGCCAACTGTGAGTATAAGTTCTATATAGAAAAATAACATTGTATATCAAATTTCACTCATCAACCTTCAAAGAACAAACACGTAAAATGTATGGGAAACGAGACTTTTTCCATGTGGTAGGATTGACTTTCTCTGCAGTTTGCCCTTACAACCCACAAATTAGCACAGCTTTCAAGGAATTTGAAGAAACAATGGTATTGCAGGTCTTTCTAACAAGTCAGGGCCTTGTGAAGATTTGGGATATATGCTCCTGTAAGGAAGCAACACCGTATAAAAATACTATCCTCTAACTTGTAAAATTCCATACAATTCTTATACTGGGAACAGGTACCTTAGCACATTCTGAAGAGTGCTCCCTCTAGATGGTCTCAGAACTATGAGCTTAATAAACCTTTAGTAATCGTGGATGAGAAAGTATTACAGGTTCTTTCAAAAAGTTACTCTGTGTTTTGGATATAGAGTGTGCCTTCTAGGCAAATAATTCTTCTTTCATTGTCTGTAGAATTCCTTTAGCCTAGAAAGTAACAAAAATATAATTCCCCTAAGGAGATACATGTATAACCAGACCCCATGAACCGTCTTCTCTTTCAGTTCCCCTGGAGCACAGTCAGCTAAGATGAAACTCAAAGTAGCCTTTAGATTCCCTAAAAAAACAACTCTGTGAAAAATCACTAGGGGAATCACACACTGGGTCAAAATTCCCGTCTTGAAAAAATAGACTCAGAAAAAGTCTTTCCGGGAGCGCTCTTCCAAAGTCTTCCAGTTTCAGTTGGAACCCATATTAAGCAGACTTCAAGGTAGCCCAGAGAGAGCACAGGAAGATTTCTCTGTTAAATAAGGTACTAACTACATGAGCCACTGCAGTTACCATCATTATCCAGAAAGAAAGCTGCAAAAACCACTTCTTTTATTGCACTTGTAAAAAATTCATACATTAACAAAATGAAACACAGGACCTTTTACTCTGTCTGAAGTTCCTTCAGGCCAGGTCACATCTAGAACACACAGGGAAGTGCGCCATCCATACGCTGGGGTGCAGTAGCACTGCAGGACTCACAAACACTTCAGGACTTGCTGTAACCTTTGGCTAGAAATCTCCATAGAGAAAGGACACTGCACATCAACCTCCTTTCAAGGAGGTTGACAAATCACATCCACTATGGTAATGGAAAGAACCCTTTCATGTCTTGTGAAGGGCTCTCACTACCCTTTGCCCTTGGCAAACACTTCTAAGGCAGCGTTCCTCTAACATAAGAAAACACTAGTGCTGCACATATTTCACACAATGCAGAAAGAGGCCTAAGCCTTGGATGAAAGTTCTACATAGAGAAAGAAAACCATGCATTAAACTTCCCTACCTACCTTCAGGTAAACACACACATATACTGTATGGGAAATGAGCTTTTCTGTCTGGTCAGAAAGGTTGTTCTCCAGTTCACCCTGACAACCCACAGAGCATAGCACACATTTCAAGGGCTGAGGGGAATCAGTAGTACTGCAGGTCATTTTCACAAATCAGGGCATGCAAAGATTTGGTCTGAGTGCCCATAGGGATGCAACACTATATATAGTACTTCTTCCATGTAGCTCGTGAAAAATGATGACTACCTATAAGAACAACAAGTCGCTGCATGCTTTCTGGAGACCTTTCTCTCTAGATGTCCTTAGAACTCTTAGCCAAGCTGTAAAGTGTCCGTGGATGAGAAAGTATAAAGGTCCTTTCAACAAGTCACTCCATGGTTTGTACATAGAGTGTTTTTCCACGCAATGAATTGTTCTTTCCTGTGTGCAGCATTTCTTCAGCTGAGAAACTAACAAGAACAGACTTTCCCTAAAGGAGACACATGTAGTCAGACGCTATGAACGTCTTCTCTTTCCATTCCCCAGAGCACAGTGAGCTAAGATGAAACTCAAAGTAGCCTTTAGATTCCCTAAAAAAACAACTTTGTGAAGAAATCACTAGGGGAATCACACAATGGGTCAAACATCCCTTCTCTGAAAGAACACACAAAGAAAAATGACTTTTCCAGAGCACTCTTCCAAGGACTTCTAGTTACCATAGGAATCACTTTGTATGATGTGGGTCGAAAGGCATTCTTGCCTTTTTCAGTTGGAACCCATGTTGAGCAGACTTCAAGGTAGCTCAGAGAGAGCACAGGAAGATTCCTTTGTTAAATAAGGTACTAACTGCATGAGCCATTGCAGTTACCCTCACTATCCAGAAGGAACACTGCAAAAAACAGTTCTTTCATTGCACTTGTAAAGAACTGATACTTATCTAAAATGAAACACAGGACCTTCTAGGCCGTCCAAAACTCCTTTTGGCCAGGTCGCCTTTGGAACACAGAGGGAAGCACACCTTCCATACACTGGGCAGTGGTAGCACTGCAGGACTCACAAACACTTCAGATGTGCTCTAGCCTTTGGCTAGAACTCTCCACAGAGAATGGACACTGTACATCAACCTTCTTTCAAGGAGCTTGACAAAATCACATCCACTGTGGGAATGGAAACAAGCCTTTCCTGTCTTATGAAAGGTTCTCACTCCCCTTTGCCCTTGGCACACACTTTTAAGTCTGCTGTTCCATAACCTATGAAAACACTAGTGTTGCACATCTTTCACACAATGCAGAAAGAGCCACAAGCCTTGGGTGAAAGTTCTACATAGAGATGGGGGCCGGAGTCAAGATGACGGAGTAGGCGCTCATGGAGTTCACATTTCCTCAAAACTAAGGCCCTTATCGGGCACTGCTGGGGGACCTGGGACACTTACGGTGACAGGAGGAAGCCCCACACAACAAAGTAGGATGTGGGGGTGAAGGAGGGTGGGAGGAAAAGTGGAAGCAGGACGGGATCATTGCCCCTGAGGCACAGCTCAGGGAAGGGATTGGTTCCCATGCTCAAAGGGGCTCACTCAAGGGGAGGGGTTCAGCAGGGATAGGGAGAGACCTTTGGGTGATTGGGGGATCAGAAGGGAATGCAGCCAGTGTCTCTCTCACCTACTCGGGCCCTGTGAGTCTGCTGGGGTACTCAGCCTGAACCTCTGCCCTCCAGGGCCCCCTCCTGCTGCACGGGTCCTGAACATAAGCTCTGCCCCTCACCCCCATTCACCCCTCACTCCCCACCACCAAGACATTTTCTTTTTTTGGTTCTTTTTTTTTTGCTCTCGTGTTTCTGTTTTGCTTTGTTGTTCTTGTTTCATTTTTATTTTTTCTAAAATATTTTCATTTTTCTAATTTCATATGTATTTTTTATTGTTCTACTCTTTTTGTTTGCTGCTTTTTTTTTTTTTTTTTTTTGCTGTGCCATATGGCTTGTTGCATCTTGGTTCCCAGGCCAGGGGTCAGGCCTGAGCTCCTGTGGTGGAAGTACCAATTCCAAGCTGCTGGAACAACAGAGAACCCAGACTTCAGGGAATATTAATTACTCTGAGATCTCCTGGAGGTCCTCATCTTGGCACCAAAACACAGCTCCACCCCACTGCCTGCAAACTCCAGTTCTGGATGTCTCAGGCCAAACACAAGCAAGACAAGAACACAGCCTCACTCATCAAAAAAAAAAAAAAAAAAAAATGAGACGACAAAACATATGTAATAGATAAAGAGGCAAGATAAAAACCTACAAGATCAAGTAAATGAAGAGGAAATAGGCAACCTATCTGAAAAAGAATTTAGAGTAATGATAGTAAAGATGATCCAAAATATCAGAAATAGAATGGAGGTACGGATCAAGAAAATACAAGAAATGTTTACCAAGGACCTAGGAGTACTAAAGAACAAACAAATAGTGATGAACAACACAATAACTGAAATGAAAAATACACTAGAAAGAATCAAGTGAAGAATAACTGAAGCAGAAGAATGAATATGTGAGCTAGAAGACAGAATGGTGGAAATAACTACCAAGGAACGGATTAAAGAAAAAAGAATGAAAAGAAATGAGGACAGTGTCAGAGACCTCTGGGACAACATGAAATGCACCAACATTTGCATTATAGGGGTCCCAGAAGAAGACGAGGAAGAGAAAGGGTCTGAGAAAATATTTGAAGAGATTATAGTTGAAAACTTCCCTAACATGGGAAATGAAATAGCCACCAAAGTCCAGGAAGTGCAGAAGGTCCCATACAGGATAAACCCAAGGAGAAACACACCAAGACTCATAATAATCAAACTAACAAAAATTAAATTCAAAAAAATATTAAAAGCAGCAAGGGAAAGGCAACAAATAACATACAAGGGAACCCCCATAGGGTTATCAGCTGATTTTTCAGGAGAAACTCTGCAGGCCAGAAGGGAGTGGCATGATATATTTAAAGTGATGAAAGGGAAAAACCTACAACCAAGATTACTCTACCCAGCAAGGATCTCATTCAGATTCGATGGAGAAATTAAAACCTTTACAGACAAGCAAAAGCTAAGAGAATTCAACACCACCTAACCAGCTTTACAACAAATGACAAAGGAACTTCTCTAGGCAGGAAACACAAGGGAAGAAAAAGACTGACAAAAACAAACCCAAAACAATTAAGAAAATGGTAATAGGAACATAAATATCAATAATTACCTTGAATGTAAATGGGTTAAATGCTCCAACTAAAAGACACAGACTGGCTGAATGGATAAAAAAGCAAGAGCAAGACCCATATATATGCTGTCTACAAGAGACCCACTTCAGACCTAGGGACACATACGGACTGAAAGTGAGGAGATGGAAAAAGATATTCCATGTAAATTGAAATCAAAAGAAAGCTGGAGTAGCAATACTCATATCAGATAAAATAGACTTTAAAATAAAGACTGTTACAAGAGACAAGAAAGGACACTACATAATGATTAAGGGATCAATCCAAGAAGATATAACAATTGTAAATATTTATGCACCCAACATAAGAGTACCTCAATACATAAGGCAAATACTAACAGCCATAGAAAAAGAAATTGACAGTAACACAATAGTAGTGGGGGATTTTAACACCCCACTTACACCAGTGGACAGATAGATCATCCAGGCAGAAAATAAATAAGGAACCACAAGCTTTAAATGACACAATAGACCAGACAGACTTAGTTGATATTTATAGAACATTCCACCTGAAAGTGGCAGAATACACTTTCTTCTCAAGTGTACACGGAATGTTCTCCAGGCTAGATCATATCTTGGGTCACAGATCAAGTCTCAGTAAATTTAAAAAAAACTGAAATCATATCAAGCATCTTTTCCGACCACAACACTATGAGATTAGAAATCAGTTACAGGAAAAAAACTATAAAAACCACAAACACATGGAGGCTAAACAATTTGCTACTAAATAACAAAGAGATAACTGAAAAAATCAAAGGGGAAATCAAAAAATACCTAGAGACAAATGACAATGAAAACAGAATGACCCAAAACTTATTGGATGCAGCAAAAGCAGTTCTAAGAGGGAAGTGTGCAGCAATTCAATCTCACCTCAAGAAACAAGAAAAATCTCAAATGAACAATCTAACTTTACATCTAAAGCAACTAGAAAAAGAAGAATAAAGAACCCCCAAAGTTAGTAGAAAGAAAGAAATCATAAAGATCAGAGCAGAAATAAATGAAATGGAAACAAAAAAACAATAGCAAAGATAAATAAAATGAAAAGTTAGTTCTTTGAGAAGATAAACAAAATTGATAAACCTTTAGCCAGACTCATCAAGAAAAACAGAGAGAGGACTCAAATCAATAAAATTAGAAATGAAGAAGGAGAAGTAACAACTGACACTGCAGAAATAAAAAGGATCATGAGAGATTACTACAAGCAACATATATGCCAATAAAATGGACAGCATGGAAGAAATGGACAAATTCTTAGAAAAGCACAACCTTCTGAGACTGAACCAGGAAGAAATAGATAATATAAACAGACCAATCACAAGGAATGAAAGTGACACTGTAATTAAAAAATCTTCCAACAAACAAAAGTCCATGACCAGATGACTTCATAGACAAATTCTATCAAACATTTAGAGAAGAGCTAACACCTATCCTTCTCAAACTCTTCCAAAAACTTGCAGAGGGAGAAATACTCCCAAACTTGTTCTATGAGTCCACCATCACCCTGATACCAAAACCAGACAAAGATATCACAAAAACAAAAGCTACAGACCAATATCACTGATGAACATAGGTGCAAAAATCATCAACAAAATACTAGCAAAGAGAATCCAACAACACATTAAAAAGATCATACACCATGCTCAAGTAGGTTTATCCCAGGGATGCAAGGATTCTTCAACATACACAAATCAATCAATGTGATACACCATTTTAATAAACTAAAGAATAAAAACCATATGATCATCTCAATAGATGCAGAAAAAGCTTTTGACAAAATTCAACACCCATTTATGATCAAAACTCTCCAGAATGTGGGCACAGAGGGAAGCTACCTCAACATAATAAAGGCCATATATGACAAACCCACAGCCAACATCATTCTCAATGGTGAAAATCTAAAAGCATTTCCTCTAAGTTCAGGAACAAAATAACGATGTCCACCTCTCGCCACTATTATTCAACATAGTTTTGGAAGTCCTAGCCATGGCAATCAGAGAAGAAAAAGAAATAAAAGGAATACAAATTGGAAAAGAAGAAGTAAAAGTGTCACTGCTTGTAGATGACATAATACTATGCACAGAAAATCTTAAAGATGCCACCAGAAACCTACTAGAGCTAATCAATAAATTTGGTAAAGTTGGAGGATGCAAAATTAATGCACAGAAAGCTCTTGCATTCCTATACACTAATATTGAAAGACCAGAAAGAGAAATTAATGAAACAATCCCATTTACCATTGCAATGAAAAGAATAAAATACCTAGGAATAAACCTACCTAAGGAGGCAAAAGACCTGTACTCAGAAAACTATAAAATACGGATGAAAGAAATCAAAGATGACACAAACAGATGGAGAGATATATCATGTTCTTGGATTGGAAGAATCAATATTGTGAAAAAGACTATAGTACCCAAAGCAATCTACAGATTCAATGAAATCCCTATCAAATTATCCATGGCCTTTTCCACACAATTAGAACAAAAAATTTCACAATTTCTGTGGAAACACAAAAGACCCCAAACAGCCAAAGCAATCTTGAGAAAAATATTCTTTGACATAAATTACAGGAAGATCTTTTTTGATCCACCTCCTAGGGTAATGAAAATAAAAACAAAAATAAATAAATGGGACCTAATTAAACTTAAGAGCTTTTGCATAGCAAAAGAAACCATAAAGAAGACAAAAAGAAAACCCTCAGAATGGGAGAAAATAGTTGCAAATGAAGCACCTGACAAAGGATTAATCTCCAAAATATGCAAACAAGTTAGGCAGCTCAATACCGAAAACGCAAACAACCCAATCAAAAAATGGGCAGAAGGGGCTTCCCTGGTGGCGCAGTAGTTGAGAGTCTGCTGCTGATGCAGGGGACACGGGTTCATGCCCTGGTCCAGGAGGATCCCACATGCTGCAGAGCGGCTGGGCCCGTGAGCCATGGCCGCTGAGCCTGTGCGTCCGGAGCCTGTGCTCCTCAATGGAGAGGCCACAACAGTGAGAGGCCCGCATACCGCAAAAAAAAAAAAAAAAATGGGCAGAAGACCTAATTAGACATTTCTTCAAAGAAAACATACAAATGGCCAAGAGGTACATGAAAAGATGTTCAACAACACTAATTATTAGAGAAATGCAAATCAACACCTCACACCAGTTAGAATGCCCCTCATCAATAAATCTACAAACAATAAATTCTGGAGAGGCTGTGGAGAAAAGGGAACCTTCTTACACTATTCCTGGGAACATAAACTGATATAGCCACTATGGAGAACATTTTGGAGGTTCCTGAAAAAACTAAAAATTGAACTACCATATGACCCAGCAATCCCACTACTGGACATACACCTTGAGAAGACCATAATTCAAAAGCACATGTACCCCAATGTTCATTGCAGCACTATTTACGTTAGCCAGGACATGGAAGCAACTTAAATTTCCATCGACAGATGAATGGGTAAAGAAGATGTGGTATATATATACAATGGGCTATTACTAGGCCTTAAAAAGGAATGAAATTGGGTCATTTGTAGAGTTGTGGATGGACCTAGAGTCTGTCATACAGAGTGAAGTAAGTCAGAAAGAGAAAAACAAATATTGTATATTAATGCATATACATGGAATCTAGAAAAATGGTACAGATGAACCTATTTGCAGGGCAGGGATAGATGTACAGAAGTAGAGAATGGATGGGTGGACACACAGGGGAAAGGGGAGGGTGAGATGAATTGGGAGATTAGGACTGACATATATATACTACCATGTGTGCAATAAATAGCTAGTGGGAACCGGCTGTATAGCACAGGAAGCTCAGCTCGTCGATGCTCTGTAATGACTTGGATGGTGGTATGGGGGCATTGGAGGGAGGTCCCAGAGGGAGGGGATATATGTATACGTATAGCTAATTCACTTCGTTGTACAGCAGAAACTAACATAACATTGTAAAGCAATTATAATCCAATAAAAAGAAAAAGAAAATTCTACATAGAGAAAGACACCATGTATTAAATTTCTCTACCTACATTTGAGGAAACACACACATTTACCGTATGGGAAATGAGCTTTTCCGTGTGGTCCAAATGGTTGTCCTCCATTTCACCCTGACAACTCACAGAGCTTAGCGTGTGTTTCAAGGGCTGAAGGGAAACAGTAGTACTGCAGGTCTTTCTCACAAATCAGGGCCTTGTAGAGATTTAAGGCATATATATATATATATATGATTTTTTTTTAAGGTAAGAAGTAGATTTATTTAGAGAGAAACACACTCCACAGACAGAGTGTGGGCGATCTCAGAAGGCAAGAGGGTATAGGGTTGTCGGTTTTTATAGTGGTAAGTAATTTCATAGGCTAATGAGTGGGAGGAGTATTCCAGCTATTTCGAGAAGGGGTGGGGATTTCCAGGAATTGGGCCACCACCCACTTTTTGATCCTTATGGTCGGCCTTGGAACTGTCAGGGGGCCTGTGGGTGTGTCATTTAGCTTGCTGATTTGTATACTGAGGCTTAAGGTCCAGTGGAAGTGTTCACCATCTTGGGCGCATTTGGTTCTAGTCAGTGTATGTCATGTCTTGGGCTATGTCATTCTTTCAAAGATTGTGCCCTGCCCCCTTCCCTCCTGTTTTATCCCCCCTTCAGAGATTTTACTCCATATTCTTATGGGAAGAAGAAGTGCAATGGTCCATCTTCTGTAACTGCTTCAAGGCTGAGTAGGGGCGTCGACCCCGCCTGTCAGGGAGTAAAAATCTCTGGATGCCTGATCTAGGGGCCCCAGGGGCAGGACAGCTGCTTGTTTTAAGTCAGTATGGGCTCGCATAGCCATCATCTTGGTGTGGAACTATTGTATCTGCTTTCATAGCCTTTCTATGAATCTCCTTGATGATGAAGCACTTTTTGTAATAGCATCAGAGTACAAAAATATCTATAAATGACAAAAGAGATTTTAGATGCTATCCCTTCCAAGGTAGTCTCCCAACCAGGTGTTAGTGCCCACAAAGAAATGGAACAGAAGACATCCCCAATGGTGTTGACAACGAGCAGGAATTGGTCTAGCTTATCACTGTCCTTTCATGGTCGCCAGGTGAAATTGTGCACCTCAGACTGGGACTCGAACCCAGCCAAAACCCACAGTCTTCCAATTGGCATCACACACCTGGCTTCAGGACTTAATGAAGCACAGGATCTTGATGTCTCATCACAGAAAGAATTCAATGAGAGACAAAGTGATAGGTAAGAAGTGGATTTATTTAGAGAGAAACACACTCCACAGAAAGAGTGTGGGCCATCTCAGAAGGCAAGAGTGGCCAACACTACATATTGTATAAAACTTCTTATATATATCCTGTGAAAAATTAATACCTTACGTATATGGGTAGGAGGTCACTGCATGCCATCTGGAGAGCTTTCCCTCTAGATGTCGTTAGAAATCTGAAGCTTCTGGGGCTTCATAGTGTTTGTGGATGAGAAAATATTACAAGTCCTTTCAACAAGCCACTCCATGCTTCGGACATCAATTGTTTCTTTTAAGCAATGAATTGTTCTTTCATTGTGTGAAGAATTTCTTTGGCCTAGAAAGTAACAAACACAGACTTTCCCTAGAGAAGACTCATGTGTAACCTGGCCCTATTAAATACTTTTTTTTTTTTTCCATTCTCCTGGAATCTAGTGCACTAAGGTGAAACTCAAAGCAGCCTTCAGAAACCCAAAGGAGACAACTTTACGAAACAAATCAGTACAGGAATCACACACTGGGTCAAACTTCCCTTCATTGAAAGAACCCTCTCAGAAAAACGTCTTTCACTTGGTGCTCTACCAAGGCCTTCTGGTTACTGTCGGAATCTCTTCATACAATGTGGGTGGATAGGCTTTCTTGCTATTCTTAGTTAGAACCCATAATGAGCCGTCTTTCAAAGTAGCCCAGAGAGAAAGTATGAAGACTCGTTTGTTAAATAATTCCCTACCTACATGAGCCAATGGAGTTAAGCTCAGTATTCTGAAGGAAGCTGGGGAAACCATTTCTTTCATCAAACTTGTGAGAAGCTCATACATTTACTGTATGGGATACTAGCCTTTCTATGGTTTCTGAACAGCTTTCACACCAAGTCCACTCTAGAACACAGAGCATATTTCTGCTTTACATTAACTCGGGATGCGGGATGCGGGATGCGGTAGTATTGCAGATCTCATGAACAATTCAGGACTTGCTTGTGGCTTTGTATATAATTTCTGTATAGAGAAAGAACACTGTGTATCTACTTTCTTTCATTTAGCTTGTAACACTTCCTTCTGTGTAAGGAAACAACTGTTCATTCCTTCTGAAGTGGTTTTCCTTAACCTGTTGAATACCGTAGTTTTCTAGTTCTTTCAATCAATGTAGAACCAGCAGCAGACTTGGATGTCAATACTACAGTATATACTATCTAGCTTTAGAAAACACATACATTTTCTGTTTGGAAACAAGTCTTTCCATGCAGTCTCAAGCACTTTCTCTGCAATTTGTCCTCAGAATTCATAGTTTAGCACAGATTTATTTCATTCTAGCAAGTGAAACCTTTGTTTCTCCCAATTGAGGCTTGTTTCCTATATGAACAATAGAGAAGTATCTAAGAAGTAATATGAAACATACCACTGGAATACTGTTTCTTTCTGATCAGATCTTGTAACTTCCGATGAGCTGTTTCACAGATTCGTTAATCTGGAAGTTCTACTGTCTATTTGGGAGCTTTTTCAGGTCATACTTCTATCTGTGAATGTAAGAAAAAGCCCTTTCCACTCGGCATATGCCGAAATATTTTTCGTAATCTTAATGGCAATATTTGTTAAAATCTGCATCAGGGCTTCCCTGGTGGCGCAGTGGTTGAGAGTCCGCCTGCCGATGCAAGGGACACGGGTTCGTGTCCCGGTCCGGGAAGATCCCACATGCCGCGGAGCGGCTGGTCCCGTGAGCCATGGTCGCTGAGCCTGCGCATCCGGAAAAAATCTGCATCAAAGGCGATTTCATGAAAGTTTTATTTCAGGTATTGGTACTTATCCTCAATGTCTGATGCCTGTGGTGAGTTGTTTGTGAGTCCTGTCACCTAGACGTTGTTTCTATCAACTACCATCAAGTTGCGTTGAGCACAGTTTTCTAAGCAGTGCATATACGGGAATCCTTTGAGCAGACATGTAGAGACTTGTTTTGTATTAAAGATTTTTAAAGAAGCTAGAGGAAAGAACAGCACTGTGTTCTTTTCCTATAGGAACTCATACCCAATGTTTGATGAATATGTGACTTGTTAAATAGATCTGATAAAGTAGTGCTTCTTGTAGGTCTCTGGAACTGCACCCAAGTCAGACTTCTCTTAGGGAACATAAGGGAAGACCCTTTCTTTGAGCATATTAGAACTGTCTCCCATATTGTCCTTAATAAGGTTTGCAAAAAGCTACTTGAAAGACAGTTTCATGACAGTGTCCATTCCTGAAAGGCACTATTGGGCAAATGAAGTTACCTCACATCACTTTATGAGTCAATTCTTCAAATTTAGTAAATGACAAATCTCCACAATGACCAAATTTCCTGAATTTTTCAAAACATAATTTTAAAACTGTAGTTTTAACAGCGCTGATTCAAATGTTCAATTTTTAGTTACTGAAAATGAAATTCTGAATATCAACTAAGCTAATTAATACTCCTAAAAAGTGCTGTAAAACTGGTAAAAATTCTAAGCAAAATTAGTATGAAATTTAACATTCCCAGGACATTTTCCAACCTAAAATTTGGCACTTCATATAATAATATTAATTCCAGACATCTCTTATTTCATTTGGAATTTTTAAAATGTTATTTCTACTTTTTTAGTACACATTTATTTATTTATTTATTTATTTTAATGACCTATAGTTAACTTACAATATTATATTAGTTTCAGGGATACAACATAGTTATTTGATATTTTTAGATTATACTTATACTAAGTTATTATAAAATATTGATTATATTCCCTGTGCTGTACATTACATCCTTATAACTTATTTTATGCCTAGTAGTTCTCCCTCTTAATCCCCTTCACCTATTTTGCCCCTCCCCCAAACCCTCTCCCCTCCAGTAACCATTAGTTTGTTTTCTGAATCAGTGAGTCTGTTTCTGTTTATAATTGTTCATTTGTTTTATTTTTTTAGATTCCACATATACATGAAAACATACAGTACCTGTTTTTCTCTGTCTGACTTATTTCACTAAGCATTAGAACTTCCAAGCCCATCCATGTTGTCAAACATGGCAAATTTTTATTCTTTGTTATGGCTGAGTAGTATTCCTTTATATATATATATATATATATATTATATATATATATATATATATATATATATATATATATATATATATATATATATATATATACCACATCTTCTTTATCCATTCATCTGTTGATAAAGTTGCTTCCATTATCTTGGTTATTGTAAATAATGCTACTTATGAACATTGGGGTGCATGCAAGTTTTCTGTGAATTAATCTTGTATTCTGCAAGTTTACTGAATTCGTTTATTAGTTCTAATAGTTTTTTGGTGCAGTCTTTAGAATTTTCTGTATATAGTATCATGTCATCTGCAAATAGTGATGGTTTTACTTTCTCCCTTCTAATTTGGATTCTTTTTTTTTTTTTTTTGCAGTATGCGGGCCTCTCACTGTTGTGGCCTCTCCCGTTGCGGAGCACAGGCTCCGGACGCACAGGCTCAGTGGCCATGGCTCACGGGCCCAGCCGCTTCGCGACATGTGGGATCTTCCTGGACTGGGGCACGAACCTGTGTCCCCTGCATCAGCAGGCAGACTCTCAACCACTGCGTCACCAGGGAAGCCCTTTTATTCCTTTTTAGTGTCTGATTGCTGTGTCTTGGACATCCACGTGTTAAATAGAAGTGGCAAGAGTGGGCATCCTTGTCTTGTTTCTGATCTTAGAGGAAAAACTTTCAGCTTTTCACTGTTGAATATATTGCTATCTGAGAACACAGACATTTTTAATGTATTTTTTTCCAATTTCTGAAACAGTTTGTTAGGGTTATTTTCTTTAATTTCCAGAAACACCAAGTTTAAAATAAAATAAAACAAAATAGTTTTAAATTAATGATATCAAATGAAAATTTAACATATATTAGCCATATAAAATATTTAAATATATTTTAATTTGATTTAATTTAAATGAATTAACTTTACATATTCCTTCAAAAGCATCCTAAAAAAAATCAGAATTAAAATTTAATTACATTTGGGGGCTCCAATCAAGATGGTGGAGCAGAAGGATGTGGAACTCACCTCCTCCCACAAATACATCAAAAATGCATCTACAAATGGAACAATTTTCACAGAACATCTACTGAACACTAGCAGAAGACCTCAAACACCTGAGAGGACCAGAAATATCTCCATGTAACTGGGTAGGACAAAAGAAAAAAAAAAAAAAAGGAAGCAGGATGCGACCTCCACTCCTGGGAGGGAGCTGAAAAAGAGAAAACTTTCTTGCACCTTGGGAAGCTCCCTCACTGGTGGGGAGATCAGCCAGAACACAAAGGAAGCTTCAGAGCCTCAGAGGACAGCACAACTGGTTTGTGGCAGACAGAACAGAAAGAGAACTGCATAGACAGTCGTGCCACCACCCTGCATGTCCCAGCCTGAGACATGCATCCACTGGTATGGGTGGGGAGTGGGTGCTGAAACTCGGGGTTTAGAGGACAGACCCTTGGAGAGGACTGCTGTTGGCTGCATGTAGAGACATCCTGAAGCGGCTGGAGTGTGGTACAGTTGCAACCAGGGCTGTTTGTGGAAGAAGCCTGGGCCAATCATAGAAGCAAACACCATTGTTAAGTGGTATGGGAAGGGAGGGGTGGGACTGCCATTACAACCTCTTTATCCATGTACTGTCCCCCACATCCGTGGACTCCAGGAGAGTGCGCGCCAGCCACTGCCTCAGGGGCTCCCATCTAGGTGGGCTTCTGTGCCCCAGCTGCTGCCTCAGTGGGCTCCAGGAGCAGATGCCAGTGGGTTGCCCATGCATAGAGGCAGGGTTGAAACAACAGCTGAGCCCCAGGGGTGACTTAAGGCTGAAATCTCTCCCTGCAGCTGCACAAGCTGTGGATTCACACCTTCACCGGCTTTGTAAATTCAGTGCCTGCAGGACATCCAAGTGGATAACGGGTGCCCTTTGGCTGGGGCGGGTCTGACCTTAGCAGCTGTGGGCTTTGTGGGCATGTGCATGCAGGGCCTGGGACAGGCCAGGGTCTGAGCTGCTTCCATAGCTCCCACTGTGTGTCCGGGTGCACAACTACTGCAGTCCTGGGACCTGACTTCAATGTATCTCTGCTAGTGGCCTTGTGAAAACAATGTCCAACGGAGACCAGGGCTGATTGTTGGCATTCCCAAGGTTGAGATGGGGCCAAGGGAAGTGCCAACAACAGTATAATTTGTGAGCCCACACAATGGGTGACAGGTGACACACAGAGCACACTCACTGGTGAACAGCTCTGGCAGAGGAATAATCAGTGTCTCCTCTCCCAGTGGGAGCACTCCTATCCACCTACCTCACACCACAGCTCAGAAACTGATCTGGGGCTTCTACTCACAACTAAGGAACAGACCCACCCCCTTACAGGGCAGTGACAATGACAGAGAAAAAGAGAAGGTCCTGCTCAATAACCAGTGCAGGTTCTGGTCACCACAACACGGGTCACACATCCTGTCAAGGGGATAATATCCATATACATTGAGGAAAGAAGTAGCAGGCATCCACAGTAAAAACAGCCCTCACACCAAAATAATATTAAATCCACACAGGCTACACAGGGATACTCTCACATAAAAATAGCCCTTCAAGACCCCAGCAGATAATTGTTTCTCCTAAATTCATAGAGCAAGAGAAATATAGGTAACATGACGAAATGGAGGAACCACTCCCAATTAAAAGATCAAGAGAATTCCCCTGAAAGAACAAACAATGAAACAGACTTCTTCAATCTAGTAGACACCAAGTTCAAAAAGGAAATAATGAAAATTATTTTCATTAAATAATGAAAATGAGGGATGAGGGAATTAAGGACTATTGGTAGAAATGCAGATTACTATAAAAAGGAACTAGAAACTATAAAAAGGAACCAAGAAAAATTATAGAACTCATTCACCAAGACATAAGCGGAGCTAAAGCAATAGCAGAATGAATAATGCAGAAAAACAAATAAGTGATCTGGAAGATAGAATAATGAAAATTACCCAATCAGAACAGCAGACAGAAAGCCAAATGAAAAAAAAAAGAAACAATATAAGAGACCTATGGGATAATATAAAGCATGCCAATCTATGCATAATAGAAGAGAGAGAAAAGGGGATTGAAAATGTATTTGAAGAAATTATGGCTGAAAACTTCCCAAACCTAAATAAGGAAACAGATAACCATGTACAGGAAGCATAGACAGTCCCAAACAAGATAAACCCAAACAGACCTACACCAAGACATATCAAAATAAAAATGGCAAAAGTTAAAGATAAAGAGAAGATTCTAAAGGCAGCAAGAGAAAAAACAAAGAGATAATTACAAGAAAATCCCTATAAGGCTATTAGATGATTTCTTTACAGAAATGATACAGGTCAGAAGGGAGTGGCAAGATATATTCAAAATCCGGAAAAGGGAAAAATCTGCAACCTAGGACACTCTACCTACCAAGATTATCATTTAGATGAAAGAGAGATATAAGAATTTTTCAGACAAGCAAAAACTAAAAGAGTACAGCAATACAAAACCTATTCTAAAGGAAATATTGAAAAGTCCTCTCTAAAAAGAAAAGGAGTAAGAATCTACAAGAAAGAGAAAATCATAATTGGAAAGTAAATCACTTAAATAAACCAGTACACAGAATTTTTTAAAAATCAAAAAATTCTGTGAAAACAGTGATAACCACAATGAACAGCAAAAGGATGAACATATCATAATAGCACTATTTACAATAGCCAAGACTTGGAAACAGCCTAAATGTCCATCAAAAGATGAATGGTTAAAGGAGGTGTGATATACATACACACACACACACACACACACACACACACACACACACTGGAATATTATTCCGCCGTAAAAAAAAAAATGAAATATTGTTATTTGCAGCAGCATGGATGGACCTAGAGACTATCATACTAAGCTAAGTAAGTCAGAAAGAGAAAGACAAATACTATATGATATCACTTATATGTGGAATCTAAAATATGACACAAATGAACCTATCTATGAAACAGAAACAGACTCACAGACATAGCAGAATTGTGGTTGCCAAGGAGGAGGGGAAAGGGGGAGGGAAGGACTGGGAGTTTGGGATTAGCAGATGCAAAGTAGTATATATAGGATGGCTAGACAACAAGGTCCTACTGTATAGCACAGGGAGCTATATTCAATATCCTGTGATAAACCATAATGGAAAAGGATATGAAAAAGAATATATATGTATAACTGAGTCACTTTGCTATACAGTGGAAATTAACACAACATTGTAAATCAACTATACTTCAATAAAATAATATTTTAATTACATTTCAATTTCAACTAAGTTAATGTTAAATTTAAAATAATCAGAAAAAGTCCAGAAATTGCCAAAACTCTTCCGCTACTTATAAGATACTGATATTGATTTTGAACAAGAAACATGTGAAATAGCCCAGCATGGTCAGTTTACCCAAAGATTTTAATGAATCAGTAATTCAAAGAAGCAGAAAGGAAGGGATTATGATAAAGTCCATGAGTGGTAACTCAAATTTGAAAAACAATAGCTATAAACATAAAGTTGTGAGAAACCAAAAATTAAATGAAAAATGTGAAACATGTAATACCTGCCCAAATATCAGCAAGTCAGAAATTAACATAAAAAAGAATTGAGAAACAAAAGAAACAGAAAAAAAATTCCATCTGAAGCAATGAACTTACAAAATGTAATACAAATTCTGGAAGAAATACCTATCCTTACATGTAACCAAAGTGAAAAATGTTAAAAACCTTTTAGGTAAATTGATATATTTAGTAAATTGACCTAGATGCTCTTCCTGGCCGCTTTATGGCCTGGGGTTATGATTTTAGGTTAAAAGCATTTCCTTTAGGTTAAAGCATTTCCTTTGTACAATTTGCCTCCTGGCTGCTCACCTAATATAGACACTCTATATGAGTGTAGTACTTTATGGGTTAAAAATCTCTTTTGCACACATTTTCTCAGTTGATCTGCACAGAATTTCTGTGAGGTGTTTTGTAATCCTGTTTTTCAATTAAACAAGCATCTCACAGAAGGTGAGTAATTTTCTCAGTTAACCAAATTATAGCCATGTTAGAAACAACACCCAAAGCTTACATTTCAGCCATAATAAAATATGTATTTGCTAGCATCTGTGATTTAACGCCTTATCATTTTATCAAACCCAGGAATTTCTATTCAGTTAGTAGCTGGGACTTTCCTGGGTTCCCCTATTGCTATCACAGCATTTAGAATGCTCTTTAATAGTAGTAAATATTTATTGAGCTACTAGTCTGTACCCGTTGCAGTGCTAAGTATTTCTGTTTGTGGCCCACACTCTAGTCTCAACAATGACCTGTTCAAAGGTGGATCCCAAATTTATGTCTCCAGCCCAGGCCTCGTTCATTTCCATCTGGTTGCCAAACACCTGCTTAAAGGTGGGATAGTTCCAGCTCTAGCAATGCAGTACTAGAATATCTGAATACTTATCTTCCTCCCACACTCTTTGAGTCTGTAAGCTCCAAGGAGAGCAGAGGTAGCACATTTTCACCTCTGAACCCTCCCTTTAGTCCTTAGTTTTGCATTTTACACACAGCAGTTACTCAGTGTTTATTGGTTTCAGTGTGTATTTTATCACTAGCGTCTAAGTCAAGCCAAAGAAGAAAAGGAAATTGGTAACTTTGGCCACTAGATGTCACACCACATTTAATGGTTAATAGAAAATTCCAAATTTTACTTAGGATGAAAG
This sequence comes from Pseudorca crassidens, assembly GCF_039906515.1. Taxonomy (NCBI): domain Eukaryota; kingdom Metazoa; phylum Chordata; class Mammalia; order Artiodactyla; family Delphinidae; genus Pseudorca; species Pseudorca crassidens. Next base: position 156,606,650 of record NC_090297.1, read on the forward strand.
CAAACCTTGTGTTACTGTAGTCTCTAATCTCAAACAAAATATTGAATAGACTTTTCTTGATGTTAGCATTATCTTTTAATTACTCACTTATATGGGGAGGAGAGGATGTCTGGGGGTAATGTAAAAATAATTTGTAATCGACTTTGGAATGTCCCATGTAATATTTTCCCAGCCTTTTTTTCATTTTTTGTTGTGTCTTTTTAATATTAATTTGCACTTCTGAGTACTGTGTGCAATAAAATAGGTGGAAAAAGGTAGGGAGTCAATCTGGGAATAACACTGTACTAAGCAAACTTCTGATAATGCCAACCTCAAGCTGAAACCTTTCAGTGCATTCCCATTGCTTCTAGAATGATCAGTATGCTGAATGCTGCCTAACTGGTCCTTTCTCTTCAGATACCTGCTGAGCTCATCCACCTCCTCTGACATCATGCCTCCTCTCTCTGCTCTAACTTCATCTGGCAGGTCTGGTTTCCTATTGCTGATGTACAAATCACTCCAACGTGCCACAGATTAATGGTCTAAAACAACACACATTTATTCACTTACAGATCTAGAGGTCAGCACTCCAAAATGGGCCTCACGGGGCTAAAGTCAAGGTGTCAGCAGGTCTGCATTCCACTTGAAATCTCTAGGAGAGAATCTCTTTTCTTAACGTTTCCTGCTTCTAAAGGCTCCCTATGTCTATGGTACCATTTCCTCCCCTGACTCTACTGACCCTTCCCAAGTTAAGGCCCGTGTGATTGCTTTGGGTCCACCCAGGTAATTCAGGGTCATCCCCTTAATTAAAAGTCAGCTAATTAGTATCCATAATTCTATCCAGACCCTCAATTCCCCCTTGCCATGTATCATAACAATAGTCAAAGTTTTAGGGGATTAACATGTGAATGTCTTAGGGGCCATTATTCTGCCAGCCATAGCCACCGAAGTTGAACACTCAATTTAAGCTTTTTCACCACTTCTTAAAGTTAATCAGATATATATGTACCTAATTAACAGTAAAAAGTGTGGGGCAACAGTTCTTAGTTGTGTCACATTCAAGTGATGGCAAGCTCAACCTTTTAAGGAAATATATATATTACATCATACATAATATATAGAAAATATATTAAATATTTTAAAATATTTATATATAATATATAGTAAATATAATTATATATAAATATTAAATATTCATATGTAAAAGAATACATATTATATAACATAAAATAATATAATATTTATACATATATAATATAAATATAACATGTGAATATTTATATGTATAATATAATATATAAATAATATTATAATATATATTATATTAATTATTATATGTTAGTTATATAATATTATTATATATAATATATTAACATTACATTTTATATAATATATATAATGCATATTATATATAATATATATTAATATAATTATAATATATAATATGAATTATATATATTAACAATATTAATATATAATTAATATATCCTATATATTACATATAATATATAGGATATAATAATATAAAATATAAAATATAATATTAGATATTATATGTAATATAATAATATTATAAAATATGTAATATATAATATAATATAACACAATAATATAAATAATGTATATAATATAAAGTATTATATAACATATATATAACATTATATGTTACATATAATATAATTATTATATATTATATAGCATATTGTATATTATATATAATATATTATTAATGTTTATTACTATTATATATGTTAATATATAATATTTTAGTAATAATAATCAAATTATTATTATATATTCTTTATTACATATTATATAATATATTATATATTTAATATATTTAGTATTATAATATATGTTATATATAATATACTTAGCCTATTATATTTATAAATATTTATGTTATATATAATATATACACTATATATAATGTATGTTTTTATATATTATATATAATATATTATATTATACATAATGTATGTTATATAATATATAATATAATATACTTAATATATTATGTATTATATATTATATATATAATATATAATACATATATAATATATAACAAAAATATATAATAAATATAATGTATAATATTATAATAAATATATTTATATTTATTATATATGTAATATATATAATTCATGTACATTATATAAATAATATATTATATAAAATGTATATAAATTAATATATTAATATCATAATATATATCATATATGTTAATAATATATAATATAATCTACAATATGTAAAATATAATATAATATATATAAATATAATATAATATAATTATATATAATATAAAATATATTATATATTAATAATATATAATATATTATATATATTACATTTATATAATCATATAAGATTAATATTATATATAATATATTAATATAGTAACATAATATAATTTGGTAATATTAATGTTATATAATTATTTTAATAAATATAATTAATATTATACACATAGACATATTAATATATTTTAACATATAATATATTATATACAAATATACAATATATTATAGATTGTAGTTATTATAATTATTATTTCATTATATATTATATTATTAATATAATATATTATTAATATAATAAAATATAATTATATTAATAATATAAGTACAATTTATTATATTTTATATTATATTATATATATAAAAATATATATGTACGTACCCTGCCATATTTATTTGTTGTTGTTAGAATAATGACACTCTTCCTTCCTGGTCACGAAACTGCAGATTCCCTTTCTGATCGTCATAGTATCTCCACCTTTTAGCACTCTGCTCAAATAACTTCCAAATATAAGGTTGACCAGTGAGATACATAATGGTTTTGACAGCATTTTCTAAAAAAATAAATTCATTTTATTCCTTTTGACTCCCTCGATCCTTATTTCTCAGTTTAATGAACTTCTAAAAATCTTTAAGTTCTTAGAAGCCTTCCTAAATCTCTGGCAGGTTAGTCACTCTCCTGCAGCATCACACATGTAAGTCAGGCTTGGCTGTGCACACTGGCTCCTCACTGTTATCTGTGTACGTTTGAGCAGTAACATAATCTTGTGAGACTTGCTTTTCTCATCCATCATGTGGGGAAAAGAACACATAATAATATTGTGATGAGGACCAAATGAGCTATTAATACTTAAATGGTGTAACAACATACCAGGCATATAACAAATATTGGTGTATGTCACTAAATGTAATATCCTTCCTCTGGGTAATCTTACTCTTCTTTTTATTCTCAGGCTCTAGAGTGTGAACATGTAAATAAGCTCTAGAAGTGTTGATTGCATTAAAGAAGTATCCCAAATTATAGAGCATCTAGGAATTTAAGAGTTAAGGGTGAAAACGTGGAGAAAGTTAAGAGGAGCTCCAAGCAAAGGGCTCTGGGCCCCAGATCAATGAATAACGGCATATCACAGAGCACCGTCAGTGAGGAGTTTGTTGCTCTTAGATAAGTGTGAGTCAGCCATCCTGCCTCAGAATACCCACATGCTCTCAATTAATAAAGAGCTTAAGTTTTTCTGATAGGGTTCTTTTTTTTTTTAATTTATTTATTTGTTTGTGCCGAGTCTTAGTTACGGTAGGTGGGCTTCTTAGTTGCAGCTTGTGGACTCCTTAGTTGTGGCTTGAGGGCTCCTTAGATGCAGCTGGAGGGCTCCTTAGTTGTGACTCACAAGCTCCTTAGTTGTGGCATGTGAACTCTTAGTTGCAGCATGCATGTGGGATATAGTTCCCTGACCAGGGATCAAACCTGGGCCCCCTGCATTGGGAGTGCCCAGTCTTAATGATTGTTCCACCAGGAAGGGTCCTTAATGTCCATTTCTTAAGGTTAGTATTGTAGATGCTGTCAACTGCTTAAGCCCAGGCTTTCAGGAAATGCACAGTGTGCCTTTGATTTTAGGCTAAAGAAATCACCTTTCCATCGTGGGAGATAAGCACAGTTACTACTGAGGTGGCTTTTTGCCCAGAATATATACACAGATCCTTTCTCTCTGGTCAACTTTCCCCAGGTAGTACCACATTTTCTACTGTGAACTAATAGATCAAATCCCACACAGTTCATTCTTTTCCTGTGAAGGGCAGGTACTCACCAATATTTCATTAGCTCTTTACTTCATTTTGTGGTTGGAGGAGTTGCAGGATGCTACTGATTACTTCAATGAAGATTACACCAATTTCACATATCACTTAATAGATGTTAAATAACTCTCTCATTTCATGTAGCAAAGACTTAAAAATAACTTCTCAGACTTTTTCTTTATAGGAGCAATAGATATTTAAAATAAAACTTTAGAAATAACCTCTAAAACTAATATTCAGAAGTAACCAGTATTAGCATTTTCCCCCAACTTTGAGGTATAGTCGACAAATAACAACTCTATATATTTAAGACATACAATACAATGTTTTGATATATGCTTACATTGTGAAATGATTTCCACAATCAAGCTAATGACATATCCACAATCTCATATATTTACATTTTTTTGTGTGGTAAAAGTATTTAAGATCAACTCTCTTAGCAACTTTCAAGTATACAGCATAGTATATTAACTATAGTTACCATGATCTCTAGAACTTATTCATCCTGCATAAGTGAAACTTTGTACCCTTTGACAAAAATCTCCGCATTTATCCTACCCACCACCCCTGAAAACCACCATTTTACCCTCAGCTTTCATGAGTTCAACTTTTTTAGATCCTACATATAAGTAAGATCATGCAATATTTGTCATTCTGTGTTGGAGGATTTAATGTAGCATAATGTTCTGCAGGTTTACCCATGTTGTCTCAAATGGCAGGATTTCCTTCTTTTTTGATTGAAGAATATTGGAACACTATTTCATTGTATTTAAATATAGCACATTTTCTTTATTCATTTTGTACACTTGTACATTGAACATTTTAAAACATTGATGAAAAAATTAAAGAAGAAACAGATAAGTGAAAATACTTTACTTTTTCTTGAATTTGAAGAATTAATTTTGTTAAAATGTCCAAAGTGATCTGTAGATTCAATGCAATCCTTATCAGAATCCCAATGGAATTCTTTGCAGGAATAGAACAAAAAATATCCTAAAGCTATCACAAAACTATCACAGGCATTGGGCATCATCAGGCATCACACTTCCTGATTTTAAAATATACCACAAAACTACAGTAATCAAAACAATATGATCCTGTCATAAGGAGAGACATAGAGACCAATGGAACAGAATAAAGAGTCCATAAATAAATCTAAACATCTACAGTCAACTGATATTTGACAAGGGTGCCAAGAACATACAGTGGGGAAAAGATAGTCTCTTCAGCAAGTGGTGTTGGGAAAACTGAATATCCACATGCAGAAGGATGAAATTGAACCCTTATCTCCTACCATATACAAAAATATACTCAAAGCAAATTAAAGACTTAAAAGTAAGACTTGAAACTGTGAAACTACTAGAAAAAAAATAGGGGAAAACCTTCTTGACATTGGTCTGGGCAATGGTTTTTTGGATATAACACCAAAAGCACAGGAAACAAAAGCAAAAATAGGTAAGTGGGATTGCATCAAACTAAAAAGCCTCATACACAGCAAAGGAAATAATCAACAGGGTAAAAAGGCAACCTATGGAATGGGAAAAAAAATTGTAAAGTATAAGTCTGATAAAGAATTAATATCCAAAATATATAAGTAATTCCAACAACTCAATAGTTAAATAAATAAATAATGTACCTGATTAAAAATGAATAGATATTACTCAAAAAAAGACATACAGTTGGCCAACAGGTACATGTAAAGAAGCTCAACATCACTAATCATCAGGGAAATTCAAATCAAAACCACAATGAGATAGCAAATCCTACTTGTTACGATGGCATTTATCAAAAAGAGAAAAGATAATAAGTGTTGATGAGGATCTGGAGGAAAGGGAACATTTTGTGCACTGTTGGTGGGAATGTAAATTGGTGCAGCCACTGTGGAAAACATTATGGAGATTCCTTAAAAAAACTAAAAATAGAACTATGATATGATCCAGCAATCCTGCCTCTAGATATAGATTTTTTAAATAAAATTTGTATTTCAAAAAGATATCTGTACTCCCATGTTCATTGCAGCATTATTCACAATAGCCAAGATATGGAAACAACCATTATTAGCATTTTAGTGTGTAAATTTTGCCTTTGCATATAGAAGTCTATTTTCTTGTAACAAAACTAAGATCACAAGGCATATATTATATTTAATTTATTTTTTGATAATCATAATATTGTGAACATTATTCTATGTAGAAAATTTATTATTACATCTCTTTTACAGATGGCGTAGATATTCCACATTTCAATTGCTGCTCTATTTTTGGAGTGACTTTTAATTTATATATATATATTTTTTTCTTATTAGTCATCAATTTTATACACATCAGTGTATACATGTCAATCCCAATCTCCCAATTCATCAGACCACAACCGCCTCCCCCACTTTCCCCCCTTGGTGTCCATACTTTTCTTCTCTACTTCTGTGTCTCAATTTCTGCTCTGCAAACCAGTTTATCTGTACCATTTTCTAGGTTCCACGTATATGAGTTAATATACGATATTTGTTTTTCTCTTTCTGACATACTTCACTCTATGACAGTTTCTACAAGTGACCCAACTTCGTTCCTTTTTATGGCTGAGTAATATCCCATTGTATATATGTACCACATCTTCTTTATCCATTGGTCTGTCGTTGGGCATTTAGATTGCTTCCATGACCGGCTATTGTAAATAGTGCTGCAATGAACATTGGGGTGCATGTGTCTTTTTGAATTATGGTTTTCTCTGGATATATGCCCAGTAGTGGGATTGCTGGGTCATATGGTAATTCTATTTTTAGCTCTTTGAGGAACTTCCATGCTGTTCTCTACAGTGGCTGTATCAATTTACATTCCCACCAACAGTGCACAAGGGTTCTCTTTTCTCCACACCCTCTCCAGGATTTGTTGTTTGTAGATTTTCTGATGATGCCCATTCTAACTGGTGTGAGGTGATACCTCATTATAGTTTTGATTTGCATTTTTCTAATAGTGATGTTGAGCAGCTTTCATGCGCTTCTTGGACATCAGTATGTCTTCTTTGGAGGAATGTCTATTTAGGTCTTCTGCCCATTTTTGGATTGGGTTGTTTGTTTTTTAATACTGAGCTGCATGAGCTGTTTATGTATTTTGGAGATTAATCCTTTGTCCAATGATTCATTTGCAAATATTTTCTCCCATTTTGAGGATCGTCTTTTCATCTTGTTTATGGTTTCCTTTGCTGTGAAAAAGCTTCTAAGTTTCATTAGGTCCCATTTGTTTCTTTTGTTTTTATTACCATTACTCTAGGAGGTGGATCAAAAAAGATCTTCCTGTGATTTATGTCAAAGAATGTTCTTCCTATGTTTTCCTCTAAGACTTTTATAGTATGTGGTCTTACATTTAGGCCTCTAATCCATTTTTAGTTTATTTTTGTGTATGGTGTTAGGGAGTATTCTAATTTCATTCTTTTATATGTAGCTGTCCAGTTTTCCCAGCATCACTTATTGAAGAGACGGTCTTTTCTCCACTGTATATCCTTGCCTCCTTTGTCATAGATTAGCTGTCCATAGGTGCGTGGGATTATCTCTGGGCTTTCTATCCTGTTCCATTGATCAATATTTCCGTTTTTGTGCCAGTACCATGTTGTCTTGATTATTGTAGTTTTGTAGAATAGTCTGAAGTCAGGGAGTCTGATTCCTCCAGCTCCATTTTTTTCCCTAAAGACTGCTTTTGCTATTCAGGGTCTTTTGTGTCTCCATACAAATTTTAAAACTTTTTGTTCCAGTTCCGTAAAAAATGCCATTGGTAATTTGATAGGAATTTCACTGAATCTGTAGATTGCTTTGGGTAGTATCATCATTTTCACAATATTCTTCCAATCCAAGAACATGGTATATCTCTCCATTTGTTGGCATCATCTTTAATTTCTTTCATCAGTGTTTTATAGTTTTCTGCATACAGGTCTCTTGTCTCCCTACGTAGGTTTATTCCTAGGTATTTTATCCTTTTTGTTGCAATGGTAAATGGGAGTGTTTCCTTAATTTCTCTTTAAGATTTTTCATCATTAGTGTATAGGAATGCAAGAAATTTCTGTGCATTAATTTTGTATCCTGTAAATTTACCAAATTCATTGATTAGCTCTAGTAGTTTTCTGGTGGCATCTTTAGGGTTCTCTATGTATATTATCACGTCATCTACAAACAGTGACAGTTTTACTTCTTCATTTCCAATATGTATTCGTTTTATTTCTTTTTCTTCTCTGATTGCTGTGGTAGGACTTCCAAAACTAGGTTGAATAATAGTGGTGAGAGTGGACATTCTTGTCTTTTTCCTGATCTTAGAGGAAATGTTTTCAGTTTTTAACCATTGAGAATGATATTGCTGTGGGTTTGTTGTATATGGTCTTTAGTATGTTGAATAGGTTCCCTCTATGCCCACTTTCTGGAGAGTTTTTATCTAAATAGGTGTTGAATTTTGTCAAGAGCTTTTTCTGCCTCTATTGAGATGATCATATGGTTTTTACTCTTCAATTTGTTAATATGGTGTATCACATTGATTGATTTGCGTATATTGAAGAATCCTTGCATCTCTGGGATAAATCCCACTTGATCAGGGTGTATGATCTTTTTAATGTGCTGTTGGATTCTGTTTGCTACTATTTTGTTGAGGATTTTTGCATCCATATTCATCAGTGATATTGGCCTGTAGTTTTCTTTTTAGGTAGTATCTTTGTCTGGTTTTGGTATCAGGGTGATGGTGGCCTCATAGAATGAGTTTGCGTGTTTTCCTTCCTCTGCAATTTTTTGGAAGAGTTTGAGAAGGACGGGTCTTAGCTCTTCTCTAAATGTTTGACAGAATTCATCTGTGAAGCCATCTGGTCATGGACTTTTGTTTGTTAGAATATTTTTAATCACAATTTCAATTTCATTACTTGTGATTGGTCTGTTCATATTTTCTATTTCTTCCTGGTTCAGTCTAGGAAGGTTACACCTTTCTAAGAATTTGTCCATTTTTTCCAGGTTGTCCATTTTATTGGCATAGAATTGCATGTAGTAGTCTCTTAAGGTGCTTAGTATTTCTGCCATGTCTGTGGTAACTTCTCCTTTTTCATTTCTAATTTTATTGATTTGAGTCCTCTCCCTCTTTTTCTTGATGAGTGTGGTTGATTGTTTATTAATTTTATTTATCTTCTTTTTTAAATTTTATTGATTTATTTATTTATTTTTTGCAGTATGTGGGCCTCTCACTGTTGTGGCCTCTCCCGTTGCAGAGCACAGGCTCTGGACGTGCAGGCTCAACGGCCATGACTCACGGGCCCAGCCACTCTGCGGCATGTGGGATCTTCCCGGACCAGGGCACAAACCCATGTCCCCTGCATCAGCAGGCGGACTCTCAACCACTGCACCACCAGGGAAGCCGTAATTTTGTTTATCTTCTGAAAGAACTAGCTTTTAGTTTTATTGATCTGTACTATTGTTTCCTTTGTTTCTATTTCATGTATTTCTGCTCTGATCTTTATGATTTCTTTCCTTCTGCTAACTTTGGGTTTTGTTTGTTCTTCTTTCTCTAGTTCCTTTAGGTGTAACATTAGATGGTTTATTTGAGATTTTTCTTGTTTCTTGAGGTAGGCTTGTATAGCTATAAACTTCCCTCTTAGAACTGCTTTTGCTGCATCCCATAGGTTTTGGATCATTGTGTTTTCATTGTCATTTGTCTCTAGGTATTTTTTGATTTCATCTTTGATTTCTTCAGTGATCTCTTGGTTATTTAGTAATGTATTTCTTAGCCTCAATGTGTTTGTGTTTTTTACGTTTTTTTCCCTGTAATTGATTTCTAATCTCATAGCATTGTGGTCAGAAAAGATGCTTGATCTGGTTTCCAGTTTCTTAAATTTACTGAGGCTTGCTTTGTGACCCAAGATGTGATCTATCCTGGAGAATGTTCCATGCGCACTTGAGAAGATAGTGAAATCTGCTTTTTTTGGATGGAATGTCCTATAAATATCAATTAAATCTATCTGGTCTATTGTGTCATTTAAAGCTTCTGTTTCCTTATTTATTTTAATTTTGGATGATCTGTCCATTGTTGTAAGTAAGTTGTTAAAGTCCCCCACTATTATTGTGTTACTGTCGATTTCCTCTTTTATAGCTGTTAGCAGTTGCCTTATGTATTGAGGTGCTCCTATGTTGGGTGTATATATATTTATAATTGTTATTTCTTCTTCTTGGATTGATTCCTTGATCATTTTGTAGTGTCCTTCCTTGTCTCTTGTAACATTCTTTATTTTCATGTCTGTTTTATCTGATATGTGTGTTGCTACTCCAGCTTTCCTTTGATTTCCATTTACACGGAATATGTTTTTCCATCCCCCCACTTTCAGTTTGTATGTGCCCCTAGATCTGAAGTGCATCTCTTGTTGACAGCATATATATAGGTCTTCTTTTTGTATCCATTCAGAAAGCCTGTGTCTTTTGGTTGGAGCATTTAATACATTCATGTTTAAGGTAATTTTCTATATGTATGTTCCTATTACCATTTTCTTAATTGTTTTGGGTTTGTTTTTGTAAGTCCTTTTCTTCTCTTGTGTTTCCCGCTTAGAGAAGTTCCTTTAGAAGTTGTTGTAGAGCTGGTTTGGTGGTGCTGAATTCTCTTAGCTTTTGTTTGTCTGAAAAGCTTTTGATTTCTCCATCAAATCTGAATGAGATCCTTGCTGGGTAGAGTAATCTTGATTGTAGGTTCATCCCTTTCATCACTTTAAGTATATCATGCCACTCCCTTCTGGCTTGTAGAGTTTCAGCTGAGAAGTCAGCTCTCAACCTTATGGGACTTCCCTTGTATATCATTTGTCATTTTTCCCTTGCTGCTTTCAATAATTTTTCTTTGTCTTTAATTATTGCCAATTTGATTACTATGTGTCTTGTTATGTTTCTCCTTGCATTTATCCTGTATGGGACTCTCTGTGCTTCCTGGACTTTTGTGGCTATTTTCTTTCTCATGTTAGAGAAATTTTCAACTATAATCTCTTCAAGTATTTTCTCAGGTCCTTTCTCTCTCTCTTCTCCTTCTCAGACCTCTATAATGTGAATGTTGTTGTGTTTAATGTTGCCCCAGAGGTCTCTTATGCTGTCTTATTTCTTTTCATACTTTTTTCTTTATTCTGTTCCATAGCAGTTACTTCCATCATTCTGTCTTCCAGGTCACTTATCCATTTTTCTGTCTCAGTTATTCTGCTATTGATTCCTTCTAGTTTAGTTTTCATTTCAGTTACTGTATTGTTCATCTCTGTTTGTTTGTTCTTTAATTCTTCTAGATCTTTGTTAAACATTTCTTGCATCTTCTCAATCTTTGCCTCCATTCTTTTTCTGAGGTCCTGGATCATCTTTACTCTCATTATTTTGAATTCTTTTTCTGGAAGATTGCCTATCTCCATTTAATTCAGTTGTTTCTCTGGGTTTTATCTTGTTACTTCATTTGGTACATAGGCCTCTGCCTTTTCATTTTGTCCATCTTTCTGTGACTGTGGTTTATTTTCCACAGGCTGCACGATTATAGATTTTTTTGTTTCTCTCTGGGGTGAATTTTTCAATTTTCTTGATTAAAAACAATATTGTGATCAACATTTTTATAGCCAAATCTCTATTAATAGTCCAAATTATTCCCATAAGTTTCTATTAGCTCAAATTGTATTTGCATATTAAAATTATTGATACAGTGGCTATCCAGAAAATTTGCCCAGACATATATCTGTGATGCTTGACCTACACACTTACCAATGCTATTTTGGTATTGGCCATGTGGTAAAAATTTCATAGAGTTAGAAGGGACCTCAGAAATCATCTATTCCAAATCTTTCATGCTGTAGTTTACATCTGGCCTCAGTGAGGGGGAGGGGAAGAGGAGTCATTTATTGATGACTACTTTGTGTCACAAATATCTAGGCAGTTTCACAAACATTGTCTCACTTCATCTTTTTATCACCTCTGAAAGGAAAAGTTATGATTTCAATCTTATAGATAAATAAGTCCAAGCTCAATGAAATTAAGAGGCATGCACAAAGCCACATGCCTTAATAGTGGGAAGACAGTATTGAACTCTGGTCACCTAAAAGACAGCCCAATCTCTTGCCTTAAACACAGCGGCTCTGTACAATTTAGTCTATTGTAGCAACTATATAATAAGTCCTTTTGAATCAATAAGAAGGACTCAGTGGCCTGTCTGAGAATAAGATTTTAAAATATAAAAATCTGTAAGAATATTATTTCATTGTCATTTTCAGAAATAGGAGAATTTATTTATACTAGACTGAATCTCCTAAAACATACTGGCTCAAAAACATAATAACAAAGCTTTTGGAGTGTTTAATTTATGGGTTACTGCTCAGAGGAGATCTCTGAGCTCACTCTCCAGTACTAACCTTGTCCCATTGTGACTTTTGGCACTTGCTATGACCTTTATAGCCCTTGCCATAATCTTAGCCTTGAATTTTATACTAGCTATTGCTCCTAAGTGTTCTATGTGTGTAAGTCTAGATTCTGTATCAGAAAAACTAAAACTCCTAAGGGGTTATCTGATAACCACATTTGTTGGCAATCTAAAATACTTTTTGCTTTATTATTGCTTTAAGCCTGATACTTGAATAATTTCTGAGATTTTATTTATAAAAAATAAAATAGCAGGAAATCCCTGGAGGTCCAGTGGTTAAGACTCAGGGCTTTCACTGCTGTAGGCCGGTGTTCAATCCCTGGTCAGGGAACTAATATCTAATTCAGGGAACTAATATCCAGCCAGCCATGCAGCACAGCCAAAAAAATAAAAAATAGCAAGGAGAGACAAATCACAACCTGAGAAAAAAATATTGCCACAAATGCTCATAGCCTTAATATATAAAGTGCCTCTACATATTTCTAAGAAAGATATTATGACTCCATAGACATGCTAAGAGCATGAAAAGTTTATTCACAAATGAAGGAATAAAAATGGTTAATATACAAGAAAATATCTGAAAGTTCTTTAATAATACAGTAAATGCAAAATCTAAGAATAAAGATTCAATTTCTGACAAACTGACAAAGATTTTTAAGCTTTTTTAAAAAATTAGAGATACTGAGTAAAGGCAGTTTATACATGGAGGTCTCGAACAGGACCTGTAACTGGCCATAAAATATTTTCCACAAATTCTCCTATAGTGGGTTGAATGGTGTCCCCCAAAAGATATGTCCACTCAGAACTTCAGAATGGGACCTTATTTGGAATAAGGGCCTTCACAGTTGTAATTAAATAAAAATCTTCAGGTCATCCTGGATTAGGATGGCCCCTAAATCCAATGACAGGTGTCGTTATAAGAGAAAGGAGAGAGAGAACTGAGACACAGGGGAGGAGGCAATGTGACGCCAGAGGCAGAGACTGGGGCAATGCATCCACAAGGCAAGGAACGCCAAGGATTGCTGACAGTCTCCAAAATCTAGGAGAAAGGCATAGATTGTCCTTCAGAGCCTCCAGAAGGAATTTATCATGCTGACAGGTTGATTTTTGACTTCTGGCCTCCTGAACTATGAGTGATTAAATTCCTGTTGTTTAAGTCATCCAGTTTGTAGTACTTTGTTACAGCAGACCTAGGAAATTATTGCACCTACACTCTATTTGCCTGACTAAACAGAAAGGGTTTTTATCAAGCATGTTTCATATAAGACTTGGAAATGTTAACTTAACAAATATAAACTGCACACTTACTATATGGCAGCTTTTTTTTTCTCACAGATGAAATCTATTTTTACTCAACCTTATTGGGATATCATTTACATATGACAAATGTACAGTTTAGGGAGTTTGACAATTGCATACACCACACACAACCTCCATTAACATAAATACATTTCCAGCACTCCATAAGTTTCCCTTGCATCCCCATCCAGTCAATTCCACCCCATCAACAATTTAGGCTTCCATGGATCTGATTCCTATCACTGTAGATTAACTGTGCCTATTTTTAGAACTTCTTATGAAGGCAACCATTTACTATGCATCCTTTCTTGACTGACTGCTTTCCCTTAAGATAATGTTTTTGAGATTTGTCTATGCTGTGGTATGTATCTACTACTGTCCATTCCTTTTTATTTCTAAGTAATATTCCATTATATGACTATGCTACAATTTGTTTATCCTTTTATCTTTTTTTTTAAAATATCGGAGTATAATTGATTTACAAGGTTGTGTTAGTTTCAGGTGTACAGCAAACTGATTTAGTTATACATATACATGTATCTATTGTTTTTCGGATTCTTTTCCCATAGGTTATTACAGAGTAGAGTTCCCTGTGCTATATAGTAGGTCCTTGTTTATTATTTATTTTATATATAGTAGTGTGTATATGTTAATCCTAAACTCCTAATTTATCCCTCTCCCCCAACATTTCCCTTTGGTAACTACAAGTTTGTTTTCTGTAAGTCTGTTTCTGTTTTGTAAATAAGTTAATTTGTAACATTTTTTAAGATTCCACATATAAGTGATATTATATGATACTTGTATTTCTCTGATTTACTTCATTTAGTATGATAATCTCTAGGTCCATCCATGTGGCTAAATGGCATTATTTTATTCTTTTTTATGGCTGAGTAATATTCCATTGTATATATGTACCACATCTTCTTTATCCATTCCTCTGTTGATGGACATTTAGGTTGCTTCCATGCCTTGGCTATTGTAAATAGTGCTGCAATAAACATTGGGGTGCATGTATTTTTTGAATTATGGTTTTCTCCAGATATATGCCCAGGAGTCGGATTGCTGGATCTAATGTAGCTCTATTTTGAGTTTTTTTAAGGAACCTCCATAATGTTCTCCATAGTGGCTGTGCCAATTTACATTCCCACCAAGAGTATAGGAGGGCTCCCTTTTCTCCACACCTTCTCCAGAATTTATTGTTTGTAGACTTTTTGATGATGGCCATTCTGACCAATTAAATGATACCTCATTGTACTTTTGATTTGTATTTCTCTAATAATTAGTAATGTTGTGCATCTTTTTATGTGCTTTTTGGCACATCTGTATGTCTTCTTTGGAGAAATGTCTATTTAGATCTTCTGTCCATTTTTTGATTGCATTTTTTGATATTGAGCTGCATGAGCTGTTTGTATATTTTGGAGATTAATCCCTTGTCAGTTGCATCATTTGCAAATATTTTCTCTCATTCTGTGGGTTGTCTTTTCATTTTTTTTATGGTTTCCCTTGTCGTGGAAAAGCTTTTAAGTTTAATTAGGTCCCATTTGTTTATTTTTGTTTTTATTTTCATTACTCTAGGAGGTTGATCCAGAAAGATATTGCTGTGATTTATGTCAAAGAGTGTTCGGCCTATGTTTTCCTCTAAGGGTTTTAGAGCATCAGGTCTTACATTTAGGTCTTTAATCCATTTGGAGTTTATTTTTATATATGGTGTTAAACAATGCTCTAATTTCATTTTCTTACATGAAACTGTCCAGTTTTCCCTGCACCACTTATTATAGAGCCCATCTTTTCTCCATTGTATATTCTTGCCTCCTTTGTCATAGCTTGGTTGATCATAGGTGCATGACTTATTTCTGGGCTTTCTATCCTGTTCCATTGATCTATAAGTTTTTCTTTGTTCCAGTACAATATGGTTTTGATTACTGTAGCTTTATAGTATAATTTGAAGTCAGGGAGCCTGATTCCTCCAGCTACATTTTTCTTTCTCAAGATTGCTCTGACTAGTCAGGGTCTTTTGCATTTCCATACAAATTGTAAAATTTTTGTTCTAGATCTGCAAAAAATGCATTTTGGTAATTTGATATGGATTACATTGAAACTGTAGATTACCTTGGGTAGTATAGTCATTTTGACAATATTGAGTCTTCCAATCCAAGAACATGATATATCTCTCCATCTGTTTGTGTCACCTTCAATTTTTTTCACCAGGGTCTTATAGTTTTCAGAGTACATGTCTTTTGCTTCCTTCAGTAGGTCTGTTTCTAGGTATTTTATTCTTTTTGATGTGATGGTAAATGGGATTGTTTCCTTAATTTCTCTTTCTGATCTTTCATTGTTAGTGTATAGAAATGCAACAGATTATTGTGTATTAATTTTATATCTTGCAACTTTACCAAATTTATTGATGAACATAATAGTTTTCTCATGGCAACTTTAGGATTTTCTATGTATAGTATCATGTCATCTGCAAACAGTGACAGTTTTACTTCTTCTTTTCCAATTTGGATTCCTTTTATTTCTTTTTCTTCTCTGATTGCCATGACTAAGACTTCCAAAATTATGTTGAATAAAAATAATGAGAGTGGGTATTCTTCTCTTCTTCCCAATCTTAGAGGAAATGTTTTCAGCTTTTCACCATTGAGTATGATGTTAGCTGTGGGTTTGTCATATATGGTCTTTATTATTTTGAGGTATATTCCCACTATGCCTACTTTCTGGAGATTTTTTTTTATCATAAATGGGTGTTGAATTTTGTCAAATCTTTTTCTGCATCTATTGAGATGATCATATAGATTTTATTCTTCAGTTTGTTAATGTGGTGTATCACACTGACTGATTTGTGGATATTGAAAAATCCACACATCCCTGAGATAAATCTCACTTAATCATCTTGTATGATCCTTTTAACCTATTGTTGGATTTGGTTTGCTAGTATTTTGTTGAAGATTTTCGTGTCTGTGTTCATCAGTGATATTGGCCTGTGAATTTCTTTTCTTGTGTGTGATATCTTTATCTGGTTTTGGTAATAGGGTGATGGTAGCCTCAGAGGATGAGTTTGGGAGTGTTCTTTCCTCTGCAATTTTTTGGAAGAATTTCAGAACTGTAGGTGTTAACTCTTCTCTAAATGTTTGATAGAATTTGCCTGTGAAGCTATCTTGTCCTGAACTTTTGTTTGCTGGTAGTTTTTTAATCAAAGTTTTGATTTCAGTGCCTGTGATTGATCTACTCATATTTTCTATTCCTTCCTGGTTCAGTTTTGGGAGATTGTATCTTTCTAAGAATTTGTGCATTTCTTCTAGTTTGCCCATTTTATTGACATAGAGTTGCTTGTAGTAATCTCTTATGATACTTTGTATTTCTATGGAGCCCATTGTGACTTCTTTTTCATTCTAACTTTATTGATTTGATCCCTCTCCCTTTTTCTCTTGATGAGTCTGGCTAAAGGTTTCTCAATTTAGTTATCTTTTCAAAGAACCAGCTTTTAGTTTCATTGATCTTTTCTATTGTTTTCTTCATCTCTATTTCATTTATTTCTGCTCTGATCTTTATGATTTCTTTCGTTCTGCTAACTTTGGGTTTTGTTTGTTCTTCTTTATCTAATTGCTTTAGGTGTAAGGTTAGGTTATTTGGTATTTTCTTGTTTCCTGAGGTAAGATTGTATTGCTATAAACTTCCTTCTTAGAACTGTTTTTGCTGCATCCCATAGGTTTTAGATTGTCGAGTTTTTCTTTTGCTTTGTCTCTAGGTATTTTTGATTTCTTGATTAATTTCTTCAGTGATCCATTGGTTGCTTAGTAGCATATTGTTTAGCCTCCACATGTTTGTGTTTTTTACAGTTTTTTCTTGTACCTGATTTCTAATCTCATAGCATTGTGGCTGGAAAAGATGTTTGATATGATTTCAATTTTTGTCAATTTATTGAGGCTTGCTTTATGGCCCAGCATGTGATCTATCCTGGAGAATGTCCCATGTGCACTTGAAAAGACTGTGTATTCTGCTGCTTTCGAATGGAATGCTCTATAAATATCAATTAAGTTCATCTGGTCTAATGTATCATTTAAGGTCTGTGTTTCTTTATTAATTTTCTGTCTGCATGATCTTTCCAATGATGTAAATGGAGTGTTAAAATTCCCCACTATTATTGTGTTACTGTGAATTAGCCTTTTATGGCTGGTAGCATTTGCCTTATATATTGAGGCACTCCTATGTTGGGTGCATATATGTTTACAGTTGGTATATCTTCTTCTTGAATTGATCCCTTGATCATTATGTAGTGTCCTTCTTCTTTGTCTCTTGTAACAGTCTTTATTTTAAAGCCTATTTTGTCTGATAGGAATATTGCTATTCCAGGTTTCTTTGGATTTTCGTTTGCATGGAATACCTATTTCCATCCCTTCTCTTTTAGTCTGTATGTGTCACTAGATCTGAAGTGGGTCTCTTGTAGACAGCATATATACAGACCTTTTTGTGTGTCCATTCAGTCAGTCTATGTCTTTGGTTGGAGCCTTTAATCTGTTTGCATTTAAGGTAATTAATGATATGTATGTACTTATTGCCATTTTGTTCATTGTTTTTGGTTTGTTTTTGTAGGTTTTTTTTCTCCCTTCCTCTTTTGTTCTCTTCTCTTGTGATTTGATGACTATTTTTAGTGTTGTACTTGGATTCCTTTTTCTACAAAATATTGTAGTTATTTTGTTTGTGGTTACCATGAAGTTTGGACATAGCATTCTGTATATATATATATATACAAGATTGTTTTAGGTTGCTGGTCTCTTAATTTCAAATGCATTTCTAATATCTTGCATTTGTACTCTTCTCTTCTCATGATTGCTGGTTTTGGTATCATATTTGTTTGTGCATGATTTCCTACCTTTACTATATGTCAGCCTTTACCAGTGAGCCTTCTCATTTGTAACTTTCTTGTTTCTAGTTGTGACCTTTTCTTTCCTGTCTAGAGAAGTTCCTTTAGCGCTTTTTGTAACACTAATTTGGTTGTGCTGAATTCTTTTAGCTTTTCTTGTCAGTAAAACTTTTGGTTGTAGGTTTTCCTTTTTTATCACTTTGAGTATATCACTCTGGCCTGCTGAAAAATCAGCTGATAACATTATGTGTATTCCCTTGTATGTTATTTGTTGCTTTTCCCTTGATGCTTTTAATATTTTCACTTTGTCTTTAATTTTTGTCAATTTGATTACTATGTGTTCCTCTTTGTGTATGGGGCTCTCTGTGCTTCCTGGACTTAGGTGAGTGCTTCCTTTCCCATGTTAGGGAAGTTTTCAGCTATTATCTCCTCAAATATTTTCTCTGGCCCTTTCTCTCTGTCTTCTCCTTCTGGAACCCCTATAATGTGAATATTGGTGCAATTAATATTGTCCCAGGTCTCTTAAACAATCTTCAGTTTTTTCATTCTCTTTTCTTTATTCTGTTCCATGGCAGTGATTTCCACCATTCTGTCTCCCAGCTCACTTAGCCATTCTTCTGCCTTATTTTTTCTGCTCTTGATTCCTTCTAGTGTATTTTTCATTTCAGTTACTGTATTGTTCACCTCTGTTTGTTCTTTAAATCTTCTAGCTCTTTGTTAAAATATTCTTGTATCTTCTCAGTCTGTGCCTTCATTCTTTTTTCAAGATCTTGGATTATCTTTACTATCATTACTCTGATTTCTTTTTCAGGTAGATTCCCTATCTCAGCTTTATGTAGACGTTCCTCTGGGGTTTTATCCTATTCCTTTTTCTGGAACATATTCCTCTGCCATCTCATTTTGTCTAACTTTCTGTGTTTGCATTCCCACAGGCTGCAGGACTGTAGTTCCTTTTGCTTCTAGTGTCTGCTCCCTGGTGGGTGGGGCTGGTCTAAGAGACTTGTTCAGACTTCCTGATGGGAGGGACTGGTGCCTGCCCACTAGTGGGTGGAGCTGGGTCTATTCTTCTGGTGGGCAGAGCTGTGTCAAGTGGTGTGTTTAATGACAGCTGTGGGGTCAGGAAGACTTTAAGCAGCCTGTCTGATGATGGATGGGCCTGTTGGTTGTTTGGCCTGAGGTTTTCCAGCACTGAAATCTACAGGGGGGGCCAGTTCTTGGTGTCAAAATGGAAGCCTTCAGGATAGCTCACACCAATGAGTACTCTCCAGTACCTCTTCCACTAGTGTCTTTCTCCCCACAGTGAGCCAAAGTCACCCCCTGCCTCCACAGGAGACCCTCCAAGACCAGTAGGTATGTCTGACCCAAGTTCCTATGAAGTTATTGCTTTTCCCCTGGGTCTCAGTGCACATGAGACCTTGTGTGCATCCTTCATAAGTGGTGTTTCTGTTTCCCTCAGTCCTGTAGTGTTCCTGCAATGAAGCCTTTCTGGCCTTCAAAGCCAAATGATCTTGGGGGCTCCTCCTCCTGATGCCAGGCCCCAAGACTTGGGAGCCTGAGGTGGGGCTCAGAACTCTCACTCCTGTGGGAGAACATCTGCAATATAATTATTTTCCAGTTTGTGTGTCACCTACCTGGCGGGTACGGGATTTGACTGTACCACAAATGTGCCCCTCTTACCATCTGGTTGTGGCTTCTTCTTTGTCTTTGGAAGTAGAATATCTTCTTTGGTAGGTTCCAGTCCTTTCTTTGATGGTTGTTCAGCAGTTAGTTGTGATTTTGGTTTTTTCATCAGTTGAGCTCAAGTCCTTCTACTCCACCAAATTGTCAGGAGAGACTATATGGCAGCTCTTAAACCTGGTAATGGAGACATGAGAAACAATAAGACACACGGGATAAGAATGGAGTGGGATGAAAAGAGACTGGAAAGGTTCTAGGGGCCAGATCTTGAATGGTCTTCAGAGTGATGTTAATGAGTTTAAAATTTATCCTCAAGCAGATTCTGGTGTCATCAAAGGTTTTAAGCAGAGGAATAATTATATAGCTTTATTTTGGAAAGACCATTCTGGTTGCAGTATGGAGAATCTGAAGGGACAAGACCAGAGACAAGAGATCAGTTAAGAAGTTGCTGGAATGATATTGGCAAGAGATGATGGTGGCAAAATCTATGGTTGTGCACATACGGAAGAAGAGAAGTGAGAAGATTAGAGAGATAATGAGGAATTTGAATCAGTAATACTTTTTGATTGATTGAAAGTTTGAGGGAGAAAGAAGAACTAAAGAGTTGAGGAGGAACTGTGGATTTCTAGCCTCAACAGGAGAGTGTTGGAGATGGGCAGGGAGCAAGTTCCTGAGGGAGGGGAAATTCACTTTGGGAGGTTTGAGCAGATGATGGGATATCCAAGTTCAATAGGAAGTATAATATGAGGGTCTGGAAATATCACTGAAGCCAGGAGAGTGAATAAATTTGCCTAGAGAGAACAGGTATAGTGAAGAGAGCAGGGGAGATGAGAGGAGAGAGCCCAGGGAAGAACCCTGAGAGGCACTGACATCTCAGTGATTTAGAGTAAGTTGGGCTTGCAAAGGAACCTGATACAGAGTAGCCACAGAGTTAAGAAGAAATCTAGGAGCTCATAACGTGGTGAAAACCAAGGAAAACCAAGAAAATAGAGAATTTCAAATGAGAAATAGTGGTGGATTTTGTCAAATGCCACCAAGAATTTAAGCAAGATAAAGTCTTAAAAAGAGAGATGTTTAATGAAATTGGTACCAGCAATGTCAGTGGAGTGACTAGGATTGGAAAGCCACATTGAACTGTTGAGAAGCACATAGAAGGTGAAGATTAGAAATTTGGCTATGAAAGAAGAAAAATGCTAGAGCAATAAATGGAGACAAGATGGAGTTAGGGACTGGGATAAACCTGTGGAGTATAGCAATCTACTGAGGATGCAGCACTGCTTCTAACCAATGTTGCAAGTCCTTCTGTAGCTACTATGTACCTAAATCTTGTATTGTGTCCAATTTTTTTCTCGTTCTGATAATGTTTCCTTGCTTTTGTTCCAAGCATTTTAAAACCTTTTTTTTAAATTTAATATTTCTATTGGAGTATAATTACTTTACAATGTTGTGTTAATTTCTGCTGTATAACAAAGTGAATCAACTATATGTTTACATATATCCCCATATCCCCTCCCTCTTGCACCTCCCTCCCACTCTCACTATTCCACCCCTCTAGATGGACACAAAGCACTGAGCTGATCTCCCTGTGCTATGCAGCTTCTTCCCACTAGCTATCTATTTTGCATTTGGTAGTGTATATATGTCAATGCTATTCTCTCACATTGTCCCAGCTTACCCTTCCCCCTCCCTGTGTCCTCAAGTCCATTCTCTACATCTGGGTCTTTATTCCTGTCCTGCCCCTAGGATCTTCAGAACCTTTTTTTTTTACATTCTATATATATTTGTTAGCATCCAGTATTTGTTTTTCTCCTTCTGACTTAACTTCAATCTGTATGACAGACTCTAGGCCCATTCATCTAATTACAAATAACTCAATTTTGTTTCTTTTTATGGCTAAGTAATATTCCATTGATTATATGTGCCACATCTTCTTTATCCATTCATCTGTCAATGGACACTTAGGTTTCTTCCATGTCCTGGCTATTGTAAATAAAGCTGCAATGAATATTGTGGTACTTGACTCCTTTTGAATTATAGTTTTCTCAGTGTATATGCCCAGTAGTGGGATTGTTGTGTCGTATGGTGGTTCTATTTTTAGTTTTCTAAGGAACCTCCATACTGTTCTCCATAGTGTTGGTATCAATTTACATTCCCACCAACAGTGCAAGAGGGTTCCCTTTTCTCCACACTCTCTGCAGCATTTATTTTTGTAGATTTTTTGATGATGGCCATTCTGACCGGAGTGCGGTGATAACCTCATTGTAGTTCTTTATTTTTTAATAGATCTTTATTGGAGTATAATTTCTTCACAACACTGTATTAGTTTCTGTTGCACAACAAAGTGAATAAGGCATATGCATATACAAGTCCCCATATCCCCTCCCTCTTGAGCCTCACTCTAATCCTCCATATCTCACCCCTCTAGGTCATTGCAAAACACTGAGCTGATCTCCCTGTGCTATGCTGCTCCTTCCCATCAGTGAACTATTTTACATTTGGTAATATGTATATGTCAAACTTCTCTCACTTAGCTCCAGCTTCACACCTCCCACCCCATGTCCTCAAGTCCATTCTCTATGTCTACCTCTTTATTCCTGCCCTGCAACTAGGTTCACCTTTTTTTTTTTTTTTTAGAGTCCATATATGTGTGTCAGCATATGGTATTTAGTTTTCTCTTTCTGACTTACTTTGCCCTGTATGACAGACTCTAGGTCCATCCACCTCACTACAAATAACTGAATTTCATTTCTTTTTATGGCTGAGTAATATTCCATTGTATATATGTGTCACATCTTCTTTATCCATTCATCTGTCAATGAACATTTAGGTTGGTTCCATGCCCTGACTATTGTAAATAGTGCTGCAATGAACATTGTGGTACATGTCTTGTTTTGAATTATGGTTTTCTCAGGGTACATGTCCAGTAGTGGTATTGCTGGGTTATATGGTAGGTCTATTTTTAGTTTTTTTTTTTTAGTTTTTTTTTTTTTTTTTTTTTTTGCCGTATGCGGGCCTCTCACTGTTGTGACCTCTCCTGTAGTGGAACACAGGCTCCGGACCAACGCGCAGGCTCAGTGGTCATGGCTTACGGGCCCAGCCGCTGCACGGCATGTGGGATCTTCCCAGACTGGGGCACGAACCCACATCCCCTGCATTGGCAGGCAGACTCTCAACCACTGCGCCACCAGGGAAGCCCTATTTTTAGTTTTTTAAGGAAACTCCATTCTGTTTTCCATAGTGGTTTTATCAATTTATATTCCCACAAACAGGGCAGGAGGGTTCATTTTCACCACACCCTTTCCAGCATTTATTGTTTCTAGATTTTTGGATAATGGCCATTCTGACTGGCATGAGGTGATACCTCATTGTAGTTTTGATTTGCATTTCTCTCATAATTAGTGATGTTGAGCATCTTTTCATGTACCTCTTGACCATCTGTATGTCTTCCCTGGTGAAATGTCTATTTAGGTCTTCCACCCATTTTTTAACTGGATTGTTTGTTTTTTAGATATTAAGCTCCATGAGCTGTACGTATATTTTAGAAATTAATCCTTTGTCAGTTGCATCGTTTGCAAATATTTTCTCCCAGTCTGAGGGTTGTCTTTTTATCTTGTTTATGGTTTCCTTTGCTGTGCAAAAGCTTTTAAGTTTAAATCCCATTTGTTTATTTTTGTTTTTATTTCCATTAGTCTAGGAGTGAGTCAAAAAAAGATCTTGCTGGGCTTCCCTGGTGGTGCATTGGTTGAGAGTCTGCCTGCCGATGCAGGAGACACAGGTTCGTGCCCCAGTCTGGGAAGATCCACATGCCGTGGAGCTGCTGGGCCCATGAGCCATGGCCACTGAGCCTGCGCCTCTGGAGCCTGTGCTCTG
This sequence comes from Pseudorca crassidens, assembly GCF_039906515.1. Classification (NCBI taxonomy): domain Eukaryota; kingdom Metazoa; phylum Chordata; class Mammalia; order Artiodactyla; family Delphinidae; genus Pseudorca; species Pseudorca crassidens. Next base: position 156,630,811 of record NC_090297.1, read on the forward strand.
CAATGGAAGAGGCCACAACAGTGAGAAGCCCACGTACCACAAAAAAAACCCCACAAAAAAACCCTAAGATCTTGCCGTGGTTTATGTCAAAGAGTGTTTTTCCTTTTTTCCTCTAAGAGTTTTATACTGTCTGGTCTTACATTTAAGTCTTTAATCCACTTGGAGTTTATTTTTGTGTATGGTGTTAGGGAGTGTTCTAATTTCATTCTTTTACATGTAGCTGTCCAGTTTTCCCAGCACCACTTATTGAAGAGACTGTCTTTTCTCCATTGTATGTTCTCGCCTCCTTTGTCATAAATTAGGCACCCATATGTGCGTGGGTTTATCATCCTATCCTGTACATTGATCTATATTTCTGTTTTTGTGGCAGTATCATGCTGTCTTGACTACTGTGGCTTTTTGGTATAGATTGAAGTCAGGGAGCCAGATTCCTCCAACTCCATTTTCCTTTCTCTAGATTGCTTTGGCTATTCAGGGTCTTTTGTGTTTCCATGCAAATTGTAAATTTTTTTCCTTCTAATTCTGTGAAGAATGCCATTGGTAGTTTGATAGGGATTTCTTTGAATCTGTAGATTGCTTTGGGCAGTATAGACATTTTCATAATGTTGATTCTTCCAATCCAAGAACATGGTATATCTCTCCATCTTTTTCTATCATCTTTAATTTCTTATATCAGTCTCTTATAGTTTTCTGTATACAGGTCTTTTGTCTCCGTAGGTAGGTTTATTCCTAGGTATTTTATTCTTTTTGTTGCAATGGTACATGGGAGTGTTTCCTTAATTTCTCTTTCAGATTTTTCATCATATTAGTGTATAGGAATGCTAGAGATTTCTGTGCCTTAATTTTGTATCCTGCTACTTTACCAAATTCATTGATTAGCTCTAGTAGTTTTCTGGTAGCATCTTTAGTATTCTCTATGTATAGTGTCATGTCATCTGCAAACAGTAACAGTTTTAGTTCTTTTCCAATTTGTATTCCTTTTATTTCTTTTTCTTCTCTGATTGCTGTGGCTAGAACTTCCAAAACAATGTTGAAAAAGAGTGACGAGAGTGGACATCCTTGTCTTTTTCCTGATCTGGAAATTTCAGGAAAGTATTTCCTGGAAATACTTTCAGTTTTTCACCGTTGAATATGATGCTTGCTGTGGGTCTGTCATATATGGTCTTTATTATGTTGAGACAGCTTCTCTCTGTGCCCATTTTCTGGAGAGTTTTTATCATAAATGGGTGTTGAATGTTGTCAAAAGTTTTTCTCCGTCTACTGAGATGATCATATGGTTTTTATTCTTCAATTTGTTGATGTGGTGTATCACACTGATTTATTTGTAGATATTGTAAAATCCTTACATCCCTGGGATAAATCCCACTTGGTCATGGTATATGAACCTTTTAATGTGCTATTGGATTCTGTTGGCTAGTATTTTGTGCAGGATTTTTGCATCTATGTTCATCAGTGATATTGGTCTATAATCTTCTATTTTGTGATATCTTTTTCTGGTTTTGGTATCAGGGTGATGGTGGTTTCATAGAATGAATTTGGGAGTGTTTCTCACTCTGCAATTTTTGGAAGAGTTTGTGAAGAATGACTGTTAGCTCTTCTCTAAATGTTTCATAGAATTCACCTGTGAAAACTGGTCCTGGACCTTTGTGTGTTGGAAGATTTTAAATTATGGTTAAAATTTCATTGCTTGTGATAGGTCTGTTTATGTTTTCTAATTTTTCTTGGTTCTGTCTTGGAAAATTTACCTTTCTAAGAATTTGTCCATTTGTTTGTGGTTGTCCATTTTATTGTCATATAGCTGTTTGTAGTTGTCTCTTATAATCCTTTGTATTTCTGCAGTGTCTATGGTGATTTCTCCTTTTTCATTTCTAATTTTATTGATTTTCGTCCTCTCCCTTTTTTTCTTGATGAGTCTGGCTAATTGTTTATCAGTTTTATTTATCTTCTCAAAGAACCAGCTTTTAGTTTTATTAATCTTTGCTACTGTTTTCTTTGTTTCTATTTCATTTATTTATGCTCTGATCTTTATGATTTCTTTCCTTCTACTGACTCTGTGTTTTCTTTGTTCTTCTTTCTCTAGTTGTTTTAAGTGTAGGGTTAGATTGTTTTTGAGATTTTTCTTGTTTCTTGAGGTAAGATTGAATTGCTATAAACTTCCCTCTTAAGATTGCTTTTCCTGTATCCCATAGGTTTTGGGTCATCAAGTTTTTGTTGTCACTTGTTTCTATGTATTTTTTAATTTCTTCTCTGATTTCTTCAATGATTTCTTGGTTATTTAGTAGTGCACTACTAAATATAGTAGTGTATTTGTGTTTTTTACACTTATTTTTCCTATAATTGATTTCCAATCTCAAAGTGTTTTGGTAAGAAAAGATGCTTGATATGATTTCAATTTTCTTAAGTTTTCCGAGGCTTGATTTGTGACTGAAGATGTGATCTATCCTGGAGAATGTTCTGTGTGCACTTGAGAAGAATGTGTATTCTGCCACTTTGGGGTGGAATGTCCTATAAATATCAATTAGATTTATTTGGTCTATTGTGTCATTTAAAGCTTGTGTTTCCTTATTTATTTTCTGTTTGGATGATCTGTCCATTGGTGTAAGTGGGGTGTTATTGTCTCCTACTATTATTTTGTTACTATCAATTTCTCCTTTCATGGTTGTCAGCATTTGCCTTATGTATTGAGGTGCTCCTATTTTGAGTGCATAAACATTTATAACTGTTATATCTTCTTCTTGCACTGATCCTTTGAACATTATGTAGTGTCCCTCTTTGTCTCTTGTAACAGTCTTTACTTTAAAGACTATTTTATGTGATATGAAAATTGCTACTCCAGCTTTCTTTTGGTTTCCATTTGCATGGAATATCTTTTTCCATCCCTTCACTTTCAGTCTGTATGTGTCCCTATGTCTATAGTGAGTCTCTTTTAGACAGCATATATATGGGTTTTGTTTTTGTATCCATTTAGCCAGTCTGTGTCTTTTAATTCGTACATTTAATCCATTTACATTTAAGGTTATTATCAATATGTATGTTCCTATTACCATTTTCTTAATTGTTTTGGGTTTGTTTTTTTCAGTCTTTTTCTTCTGTTGTGTTTCCACTTAGAGAAGTTTCTTTAGCATTAGTTGTAAAGCTGGTTTGGTGGTGCTGAATTGTCTTAGCTTTTGCTTGTCTGAAAAGATTTTGACTTCTCCATCAAATCTGAATGAGATCCTTGATGGGTGGAGTACTCTTGGTTGTAGGTGTTTCTCTTTCATCACTTTAAGTGTATTGTTCCACTCCCTTCTGGCCTGCAGAGTTTCTGTTGAAAAATCAGCTGATAACTTTATGGGGATACCTTTGTATGTTCTTTTTTGTTTTTCCCTTGCTCCCTTTAATATTTTTTCTTTGAATTTATTTTTTTTTAGTTTGATTAATATGTGTCTTTGTTTTTCTTAGGGATTATCCTGTATGGAACTCTCTGTGCTCCCTGGACTTGGGTGACAATTTCCTTTTTCATATTAGGGAAGTTTTCGACTATAATTTCATGAAATATTTTCTCAGACCTTTTCTTTTTCTCTTCTTCTTCTGGGACCCCTATAATTCGAATGTTGGTGTGTTTAGTGTTGTCCCAGAGGTCTCTGAGATTGTTTTCAATTCTTTTCATTCTTTTTTCTTTATTCTGCTCCTCAGCAGTTATTTTCACCACTTTGTCTTCCAGCTCACTTATTAGTTCTTCTGCCTCAGTTATTCTGTTATTCATTCCTTCTAGTGTATTTTTCATTTCAGTTATTTTGCTGTTCATCTCTGTTTGTTTTTATTTAATTCTTCTAGATCTTTGTTAAACATTTCTTGAATTTTCTCAATTGAAGCCTCCATTCTACTTCTGAAATTGTGGATCATCGTTACTATCATTACTCTGAATACTTATTCAGGTAGATTCCCTATTTCCTCCTCATTTATTTAGTCTTGTAGGTTTTTACCTTGCTCCTTCATCTGTGACATACATTTTTCCAACTCATTTTTTTTTTCTTTTTATGAGTGGGATTGTGTTCCTGCCTTACAGGTGGTTTGGCCTGAGCCTTCCAACACTGGAGTTGTATGCTGTTGGGTACAGCTGAGTCTTGTTGCTGAGATGAGGAACTCTGTGCGACCTCACTTTGATGAATATTCCCTAGGGTCTGAGGTTCTCTGTCAGCCCAGTGGTTTGGACTTGGAGTTCCCACCACAGGAACTTTGACCCAAACCTGGGTTCGTGAACCAAGATCTTGCAAGATGTCCTCCAAGTGCCACAAAGCCTAAAGAGGAAGATGTTTGCTCAAGTTATTTTTCAGAGACTTGGAGTCAGCAGCATCAAATTCTAGCTCCAGCCAGCTCTCATTTTAGTTTTGATTTGCATTTCTCTGATTATTAATGATGTTGAGCATCCTTTCATGTGTTTGTTGGCCGTCTGTATGTCTTCTTTGGAGAAATGTCTTTTTAGGTCTTCTGCCCATTTTTGGATTGGGTTGTTTGTTTTTTTTGATATTGAGTTGTGTGAGTTGCTTGTATATTTTGGAGATAATCCTTTGTCAGTTGCTTCATTTGCAAATATTTTCTCCCATACTGAGGGTTGTCTTTTCATCTTGTTTATGGTTTCCTTTGCTGTGCAAAAGCTTTTAAGTTTCATTAGGTCCCATTTGTTTATTTTTGTTTTTATTTCCATTTCTCTAGGAGGTAGGTCAAAAAGGATCTTGCTGTGATTTATGTCGAAGAGTTTTCTTCCTATATTTTCATCTAGGAGTTTTATAGTGTCTGGCCCTACATTTAGGTCTTTAATGCATTTTGAGATTATTTTTGTGTATGACGTTAGGGAGTGCTCTAATTTCATTCTTTTACATGTAGCTGTCCAGTTTTCCCAGCACCACTTACTGAAGGGTTTGTCTTTTCTCCATTGTATATTTTTGTCTCCTTTATCAAAGATAAGGTGGCCATATGTGCGTGGTTTTATCTCTTCTCTCATGTTCCATTGATCTATTTTTGTGCCAGTACCATACTGTCTTGATTACTGTAGCTTTGTAGTATAATCTGAAGTCAAGGAGTCTGGTTCCTCCAGCTCCATTTTTTTCTCTCAAGACTGCTTTTGTTATTCGGGGTCTTTTGTGCCTCCATACAAATGTTAAGATTTTTTGTTCTAGTTCTGTAAAAAAAGCAATTGATAATTTGATAGGGATTGCTTTGGATCTGTAGATTGCTTTGGGTAGTATAGTCAATTTCACAATGTTGTTTCTTCCAATCCAAGAACATGGTATATCTCTCCATCTGTTTGTATAATCTTTAATTTCTTTCATCAGTCTTATAGTTTTCTGCATACAGGTCTTTTGTCTCCTTAGGTAAGTTTATTCTTAGGTATTTTATTCTTTTTGTTGCAATGGTAAATGGGAGTGCTTCCTTAATTTCTCTTTCAGATTTTTCATCATTAGTGTATAGGAATGCCAGAGATTTCTGTGCATTAAGTTTGTATCCTGCTACTTTACCAAATTCATTGATTAGCTCTAGTAGCTTTCTGGTAGCATCTTCAAGATTCTCTATGTATAGTATCATGTCATCTTCAAACAGTGACAGTTTTACTTCTTCTTTTCCAATTTGGATTCCTTTTTCATCTCAGATTGCTGTGGATAAAATTTCCAAAACTATGTTGAATAAAAGTGGTGAGAGTGGGCAACCTTGTCTTGTTCCTGATCTTACAAGAAATGGTTTCAATTTTTCACCATTGAGAACAATGTTGGCTATGGGTTTTTCATATATTGCCTTTATTATGTTGAGGTAAGTTCCCTCTATCCCTACTTTCTGTAGAGTTTTTATCATAAATTGCTGTTGAATGTTGTCAAAAGCTTTTTCTGCATCTATTGAGATAATCATATGATTTTTATCCTTCAATTTGTTAATATGGTGTATCACGTTGATCGATTTGAGTATATTGAGGAATCCTTGCATTCCTGGGATAAACCCCACTTGATCATGGTGTATGATCCTTTTAATGTGCTGTTGGATTTTGTTTGTTAGTACTTTTTTTTTTTTTTTTGCAGTACGCAGGCCTCTCACTGTTGTGGCCTCTCCTGTTGTGGAGCACAGGCTCTGGACACACAGGCTCAATGGCCATGGCTCACGCGCCTAGCTGCTCCATGGCATGTGGTATCTTCCTGAACCGGGGCATGAACCCCTCTCCCCTGCATTGGCAGGCAGACTCTCAACCACTGCGTCACCAGGGAAGCCCTGTTTGTTAGTACTTTGTTGAGGATTTTTGCATCTATTTTCATGAGTGATACTGGCCTGTAGTTTTCATTTTTTGTGACATCTTTGTCTGGTTTTGGTGTCAGGGTGATGGTGGCCACATGAATGAGTTTTGAAGTGTTCCTCCCTCTGCTATATTTTGGAAGAATTTGAGAAGGATAGGTGTTAGCTCTTCTCTAAATGTTTGATAGAATTCACCTAAGAAGCCATATCGTCCTGGCTTTTGTTTGTTGGAAGATTTTTTTAAAATAAATTTATTTATTTTAATTTTGGCTGCCTTGGGTTTTTGCTGATGTCTGTGGGCTTTCTCTAGTTGTGCTGAGCGTCACCTACTCTTCATTGCAGTGCACGGGCTTCTTACTGCAATGTCTTCTCTTGTTGTGGATCACGGGCTCTAGGCGTGTGGGTTTCAGTAGTTGTGGTACACAGGCTCAGTAGTTGTGATGCATGGACTTAGTTGCTCCACGGCATGTGGAATCTTCCCCTACGAGGGCTCGAACCTGTGTCCCCTGCATTGGCAAGTGGATTCTTAATCACTGCACCACCAAGGAAGTCCTGTTGGAAGATTTTTAATCACAGTTTCAATTTCAGTACTTGTGATTGGTCTGTTTATATTTTCTATTTCTTCCTGGTTCTGTCTTGGAAGGTTGTGCTTTTCTAAGAATTTGTCCATTTCTTCCAGGTTGTCCATTTCATTGGCATATAGTTGCTTATAGTAATCTCTCATGATCTTTTGTATTTCTGTAGTGTCAGTTGTTACTTCTCCTTTTTCATTTTTACTTCCATTGATTTGAGTCTTTTTTTTTTCTTGATGAGTCTGGCTAATGGTTTATCAATTTTGTTTATCTTTTCAAAGAACCATCTTTTAGTTTTATTGATCTTTGCTATTGTTTCCTTCATTTCTTTTTCATTTATTTCTGATCTGGTCTTTATGATTTCTTTCCTTCTGCTAACTTTAGTGGGTTTTTTGTTCTTATTTCTCTAACTGCTTTAGGTGTAAGATTAGGTTGTTTATTTGAGATTATTCCTGTTTCTTTAGGTAAGATTGAAAGTCTTCTTGAAAGAGCAGCTGGAGAGAGGAGGATGTGGGAACTTAGGGATCCATTGGGCCACTGTACTTTGCCCTATTGGTGTAATCCCTCTGGTGCTCTACATGATGCCTATGAATTCCTAGGGGCTTATATTCTCCTGCCTACTCTGTCCCTAGGCTCCTGCTCTTATCAGATTATATTGTCTCAGCATTTTTGTTTATGAGTGTGGATGACTTATTAAAAACTGGTGGTAGCAGACAGATTTATGTCACAGCTTCATAAACAACTGAAAATGCAATGTTAGCTAGTCCTTTTCAAAAATCATTCAATCCTTTCTTGCCAATTTATGAACAGTTCAGTCCTTCTCTCTACTAAGAGCTCCTTTTCTCTTGCAAACTCTCACTCACATCCAAAGTGCTTTGCTTTCTTTGGTTGCCTTGACTCCTGCTGATGTGTTTCATCAGAGCTTCACCTTTTACCTCCAAGTTGCCTGTGAAGGTATTTTCCTAATAAAAATGGTTCCCTCCATAAAAGAAATTCTATTGATAATGTAATGTGTTTTCAAGTCTGATGCATAATTCAGAAAAGACTAAATACCTTCCCCAGCTCATTCAGCATCAATATATTCTCTGGTCACCTCCACCTGGAGGCATGATCAAAAGTAAAAATCATATCTACCATTTGTATGGAGAATGTGACTCTTTTACCTTCCTGAGCCCTGTATGAAAATGGGTGCTTTTTTCTGTTTAATGATAAATAACATTTGTGTAGGGATTTCAAACGTATTATCTCATTTTCACAGGAAGTCAATACCAAGACAATATTATTACCTCTTTACAAATGAAGTATCTAGGGCTCAGAAAGAATTGACTTGCCCACCAGCAAGTGGCTGATAAAGCAGCAAGGCCAAGGCCAGCTTCCAAGCCCCCTCTTCTTTCCACTGTAACACCATGCCTGTCTGATTTCAGTGTTTCTACTTCACAATTACAGGTCTTTTTCAATACTGTTGCTTAATTTTGATATCTTAATTGGTTCCTTCCCTTTATAACCACAGTGTGATGCCTGACTTCCTACCTATAGTGGAGTCATACTTGGCTTCATGAGATGTTTGGTTTGACATGGGTTTTCTAGACTTCCTACATAAAATTCACCAAAAGATCACCAATTCTGCAGCTTCTGCTTTAAGTTTTTGAGGGTTAATCATGGGCGACTAGGTAGGAGGGTCTTATCCTCAGTTCTCGTCTCCTAAATAATGGATTTTCAAGGATATAATTGATAAATACTGGCAGAATTTGAAATCTGTATTTCCTTTGCTGACTGACTCTCAGTGTGCATCACACAGATGCTATAGCATCATTTGCTATCCACAGAGCAGAGACTCCTAGTATAGGAGCCAAGTGCATTTAAACATTTGTCTACCAGTGCTAATGTATTCGCCTTCATCTCATTCATCTTTGTTAGTAATCAGGCAAGACATCATAAATTGTTTCTTCTCTAATTTTCCTTTTTCTCTAAATAACATAGTGCATATTGATGCAGCCAAGAGTTCAGTGAGTAGGTGTGATGGATGGTTATTAGGAGAAAAAAAAAATCAATGTAGTATAACCTCAAGACTCAACTTGAATTCCACTTTAGGAAACTGTTTTGTGGTTTGGAAAGAAATGATTTTTATACCAGCTGTCTGTGACTTGACAAGAAAAGAAAAACAAAATGATCTGATGACAGTTCTGTTCAAAACATTAAATCTCAGACAATGGAAGTTAGAAATAGTACAATCTCTGGATGGAGCTTTTGGGACAGAGGTCTCCTTCTGCAATGCTAGATTCTCCTAGTAATAAGGAGATTCATGGCGAGAAGCTGTGTCATAGGGGACAAAACATGGACTTGAAAGTTAAAGCTGGATTTGAATCCAGCATCAAAAAGTGTAACATTGTTATATGAATTTTACCTCAATTTAAAAAATAAAAAGAAAATTGTAAACATGACACAGTGTTTAACTGTTCTGAATCTTACCTTTTCTACCTCTATAGTAGGGATAATAATGACTACTTTGCAGGTAGTGATTATCAATAATGCATGTGCAGTGTCTGACATAGACATGTGTTTAGTAGAGAGTAGCAATTATTCTTACACTTCCTATCAAGGGATCATTTTGTAGAGACATTATAAGATTATTTTCTTACTGATTCACAAATGAATATTTTTACATATGATTCACTCAAGAGCAAATGGTAGTATAAAAAGTCCCCCTGTCCTTCTTCTTAATTAACCTCTCTGAGATCCCTGGTCTTAATCTACAAAACTGAAAGGATAATGCTAATAATAATATCTACCTTAAATATATACCAAGATTTCTGTGAGAGCAATTGAGATGTAATATGCAAAAATACTTTGCAAGATGTAAAATGTGTTGCAATAGTATTTTTAGGCTTCTTTTCTCAATATTGAATGTTAGTACTTTTAAGAGACTCAGTCTTTTGAAAGACTGATAGCAACACAGATGTGCCTTTTTCTACATGTGTGTTTTGTAGCAGACCCCAAACTGGTATAGGTAATGGCCAGGAAAAGGTGTTTCTTATAGGAATTTGTCATGTCTGACTAGGTCTTCTTCCCTCATTTGTCTTCTAGTCACTCTGTTATAAGTAAACAGCTGTCTGCTCAAACATCATTGAGCAGTGGAGATAAAAACTGACCAGAAGAATAGCTAATAATAATTTGGATAACTTGTGATGGAAAATGACAAGCTAAAAAGCTACAAGAGCATAGTGGGTACTTCCTTATTTTTAACCAGAGTCTAACACTTTATATGGCTTTTATTTCTAATACATTTATATGGCTTTTATTTTTAAGTTGTGAAGGCAGTGGTGGGGATGGGTGTCATTCATACTTGTTATAATAAGCCAAATAATACAGGGTGTATAAAAAAATAAATGCTCTTCCCTTCTCTCTTTTAATCCCAACTTTCAGAGGTATAAAATATTGACAATTAGATGTGGCTTCTCCCAGATATAAATGAATTTTTCAGCTATAGTGAAAGCCATTAGTAGAGTGACTTTGAAAGCTGAGATAAGGAATCAATATCTGTATTCTTCAGAAATAGAAGCTCCTGCTGTCAGGCTTTCAAAACAGTCACGAGCAGATTATCTGGGAGAAAAACGATTCTTGGAAACTGTGCATAAGAATACAAACATGACTAAATACGTATGGTATATTTGAAAGCTGTTAAGAAAGTAAATCCTACAAGTTCTCATCACAAGGAAACTAAACTTATTGTAATAATCATTTCACATTATATGTTAAGTCAAATCATTAAGCTGTATGCTTTAAACTTATACAGTGCTGTAGGTCCATTATATCTCAATCAAACAGAAAGATAAAAAGAATGCAAATAATTATTTTTCCAATGGCATAATCCTCCTATACACACATATGGAAGATAATTTATAATCTGATGATGACACTTTTTTTGCAGAAAAAAATTGAAGATTCCCTACCTTGATGTCTAAAAAAAGTCCTTACTCCTTAGAACTGAATTTGATAGTCTTCTGATTTAACTCCAATCTCCTTTTCCAGTTTCACTTTCCACCACACACAAAACCTTAGGTTTGGGAACTCCAAAGATCATCCATCCACAGCAATGCTTCTCAAACTGCAACATGTGTACAGATCGCCTGGGGGTGTTGTTTAAACCCAGATTCTGATTCAGTAGCCTGCATGGGGATTGATTTTCTGCATTTCTAGCAAGTCCCCAGGCCTTGAGTAACCACGCATTGAGTAACAAGTTTTGAATTTCCTTGGACAGTGCTTCCCTCTATTCGTCTAAGGTGTGTCTCTGTAGTTATTTTTCCATTAATCTTAGTTCCAAACATGTCAAGGTTGAATCCCTTTTCCACCTAAAAGATCTGTAAATATTTGAGGACAGTTATCAGGTCACCTCTAGGTAAACATCCCCATTGCCTTCAACCATTCCCTCATGTCAGGGCATTGCCATCCTTACATACCCAGTATTTCATCCCTACTTCAGTGACATTGCTATTCAGTTTGTTCTGGGTCAAAGACCTTCTTCTCCATCTCATTTGCCAACAAGGGAGGTAGGGTATGAAGAATGGATCGTTGTTTTGTTTTGTTTTTTTAAATAGGCAGATGGAGAAAGAATTCAGAGGAAAAAGTAAATGGAAAAATCCTGGGTCAAGAATGTGCTTGACCTCTGAGAAACATCAAAGAGCCAGAGTAGGTGGAGTGGAGTGAGCAGAGGCAAAGAAAAAGGTGGGGGATGACTGCACAACAGGTAAGGCCACTTGACTTTTACTCTAAGGGAGATGGTTGTAAGGAAGAAATTCAAACAGCTGGCCTTTAATTTAACTTTTTGATCCATTCTCTTGATTATTGGGGTGGAGGCTTCCAGAGAAAGAAAGAAAGAAGGTAACCAGTTTAACATCCTTGTAACGTGCTGTTAACTAGACCTTTTGGTAAATAGACTTGTGGTATTTATTAAGAGAAGAATCCTTCTTTACAAAAGGCTCATAGCAAGATATCTCTGATTTAGGATTGCTTAGGGTAAACAAACTTAGAACCTATGGGTTTATGAGGCATGGCTCTCTGGAAAAATGTCACAAGCCCTATGATAATAGGAGATTAAATAGGATAGGAGATAGGATAGGAGATTAAAATAGAGAAATTTCATTACCTAAATACTTCCTCCTCTGTGAGGTGACCCACAAACCTTAGTTAGAGACTTTATGTAACATCTGGGCCAGAGGTCATGTGCTTGTTGTGGGAAGAAAGAAGCTGGGAAGCCACATGGTACCCCAGACCTTTCCCTACTTTGCTTGTGTCTTTGAAACTATTAGGAAAGCATGATACTGAATAAGATTACTTGTTTGTGTTAGTCTGATTTGGGAATCCATTTTTTTTAATACAGGTAATTTATTTCAGAGATTCCCAGAAACACAAATGAGGGAGTATGGAAAATGAGACAGAGAAGGGAGAAAAGCCAATGAAGAATACAATAATGTGTGAATTATGCTGTAATAATTATGTACATAATCCTTTAGAAGACTTTCTGAGAAACAGGAATCCAATTCTTTAGTTAATTCATATGGGGAGCCATTGAAGAGCTGAGTAGAATGTCATGTTTAAGCTGATGTTTTACAAGGATCACCCTGGCTGTTGTTTTAAATATAAACTCTATAGGGGCAAAGGTAGAAGCAAGAAGACCATTTTTGGGCTATTTCAGCAATCTAGATGAGAATTGATGACTTGGACCACTTGGGAGTGATGAAAGGAGGTGCAGAGGACTTTGGGAGGAGATTAGAAGTTTCCTTTAGACATGTTACCATTGAGTTACCTATTGGTCATGTAAATGCATGTGCTACATAAGCAGGCCCATAGTTCAATGGCGAGATCTGGTCAGAAGATATACATTCTGGAGTCAGCAGCATACACATGCATATTGTAGAAGAATGAATACAGAGAAAGAAAAGGTCAAGGTCTAAGCTCTGGAGACCTCTAAAATGAAAGAGATGGGTGAGATGAGAAGGAAGCAGTAAAGGAATCTGAGGAGAAAAACAAAGGGAGAGTAGTATTCTAGAAGCCCAGTGATGACAGTCTTTCCAGGAGAAGCAAGTAGTTGGCTGGGCTAAATGCTGCTTCAAGATCATGCAAGGTGTGACTAAGAATTGGCTCTAAAAATGTGCAAGTCATTAGGGCTTCGGTAAGAGCTGTCTGGTTGGAGAAGTGAGGGTAAAGGTATGATCGAGGTGAGCTCTAGGGAGAATTGGAGGACAGAAATGGGAGATGCAAAAGAAAATTCTATTCAGGAGTTTTGCAATTAAGAGAAGCAAAGAAATGGGGGAGGTACTTGGCAGAGAGTGTGGGTGTGAGAGAGGATTATTTGTTATTATTGTGTGTTTTCCTAAGATGGAACTATAACAGCATGTTTTAATACTGGTGGGAGGGGAGAACTTCAAGATGATGGAAGAGTAAGACGCGGAGATCACCTTCCTCCCCACAAGTACATCAGAAATACATCTACATGTGGAACAACTCCTACAGAACACCTACTGAATGCTGGCAGAAGACCTCAGACCACCCAAAAGGCAAGAAACTCCCCACGTACCTGGGTAGGGAAAAAGAAAAAAGAATAAACAGAGACAAAAGGATAGGGACGGGACCTGCACCAGTGGGAGGGATCTGTGAAGGAGGAAAGGTTTCCACACACTAGGAAGCCCCTTCACAGGCAGAGACTGTGGGTGACAGAGTGGGGGAAGCTTTGGAGCCACGGAGGAGAGCACAACAACAGGAGTGTGGAGGGCAAAGTGGAGAGATTCCCGCACAGAGGATCGGTGCCGACCAGCACTCATCAACCCGAGAGGCTTCTCTGCTCACCTGCCGGGATGGGCGGGGGCTGGGAGCTGAGGCTCAGGCTTCCCTCGGATCGCAGGGAGAGGACTGGGGTTGGCTGCGTGAACACAGCCTGAAGAGGGTTAGTGCACCACGGCTGGCCAGGAGGGAGTCCTAGAAAAAGTCTGGAGCTGCCGAAGAGGCAAGAAAGTTTTTCTTCCTTCTTTGTTTCCTGGTGCGCGAGGAGAGGGGATTAAGAGCGCTGCTTAAAGGAGCTCCAGAGATGGGCGCGAGCTGCGGCTAACAGCGCGGACCCCAGAGAAGGGCATGAGATGCTAAGGCTGCTGCTGCCTCCACAAAGAAGCCTGTGTGCGAGCACAGGTCACTATCCACACCTCCCTTCCGAGAAGCCTGTGCAGCCCGCCACTGCCAGGGTACTGGGATCCAGGGACAACTTCCCGGGAGAACACACGGCGCGCCTCAGGCTGATGCAATGTCATGCTACCTTCTGCTGCCGCAAGCTCGTCCCACATTCAGTACCCCTCCCTCGCCCTGGCCTGAGTGAGCCAGAGCCCCCAGATCAGCTGCTCCTTTAACCCCATCCTGTCTGAGCAAAGAACAGGCGCCCTCAGGCAACCTACACGCAGAGGCGGGTCCAAATCCAAAGTAGAACCCCAGGACCTGTGCGAACAAAGAAGAGAAAGGGAAATCTCTCCCAGCAGCCTCAGGAGCAGTGGATTAAGTCTCCACAATCAACTTGATGTACCCTGCATCTGTGGAATACATGAATAGACAACGAATCATCCCAAATTCAGGAGGTGGACTTGGGAGCAATGACATATATATATTTTTTCCCTTTTTCTCTTTTTGTGTGTATGTGTATGCTTCTGTGTGTGATTTTGTCTGTATAGCTTTGCTTTTACCATTTGTCCTAGGGTTCTTTCTGTCCTTTTTCCTTTTTTTATTTAAAAAATATTTTTTCTTAATTTTTAAAAATTATTTTATTTTACTTCATTTCATTTTATCTTCTTCTTTCTTTCTTTCCTCCATTTTATTCTGAGCTGTGTGGATGAAAGGCTCTTAGTGCTCCAGCCAGGTGTCATGGCTATGCCACTGAGGTGGGAGAGCCAAGTGCAGCACACTGGTCCACAAGAGACCTCCCAACTCCATGTGATATCAAACGGTGAAAATCTCCCAGAGATCTCCATCTCAACGCCAAGACCCAGCTCCACTCAACGATCAGCAAGCTACAGTGCAGGACACCCTATGCCAAACAACTAGCAAGACAGGAACACAACCACATCCATTAACACAGAGGCTGCCTAAAATCATAATAAGGCCACAGACACCCCAAAACACACCAACAGACGTGGATCTGCCTAACAGAGAGACAAGATCCAGCCTCATCCACCAGAACACAGGAACTAGTCCCCTCCACCAGGAAGCCTACACAACCCACTGAACCAACCTTAGCCACTGGGGACAGACACCAAAAACAAACGGGATCTACCAACTTGCAGCATCCAAAATGCAGACCCCAAACACAGTAGTTTAAACAAAATGAGAAGACAGAGAAACACACAGCAGATGAAGGAACAAGGCAAAAACCCACCAGACCTAACAAATGAAGAGGAAATAGGCAGTCTACCTGAAAAAGAATTCAGAATAATGATAGTAAAGATGATCCAAAATCTTGGAAACAGAATGGAGAAAATAAAAGAAACATTTAAAAAGGACCTAGAAGAACTAAAGAGCAAACAAACAGTGATGAACAACACAATACCTGAAATTTAAAATTCTCTAGAAGGGATCAATAGCAGAATAACTGAGGCAGAAGAACGGGTAAGTGACCTGGAAGATAAAATAGTGGAAATAACTACTGCAGGGCAAAATAAAGAAAAAAGAATGAAAAGAATTGAGGACAGTCTCAGAGACCTCTGGGACAACTTTAACGCACCAACATTCGAATTATAGCAGTCCCAAAAGAAGAAGAGAAAAAGAAAGGAACTGAGAAAATATTTGAAGAGATTATAGTTGAAAACTTCCCTAATATGGAAAAGGAAATAGTTAATGAAGTCCAGGAAGCACAGAGATTCCCATATAGGATAAATCCAAGGAGAAACATGCCAAGACACATATTAATCAAACTATCAAAAATTAAATACAAAGCACAAATATTAAAAGCAGCAAGGGAAAACAACAAATAACACATAAGGGAATCCCCATAAGGTTAACAGCTGAACTTTCAGAAGAAACTTTTGCAAGTAAGAAGGCAGTGGCAGGACACATTTAAAGTGATGAAGGAGAAAAACCTACAACCAGGTTTATTTTACCCAACAAGGATCTTATTCAGACTTGATGGAAATTAAAAGCTTTTACAGATAAGCAAAAGCTAAGACAATTCAGCACCACCAAACTAGCTTTACAACAAATGCTAAAGGAACTTCCCTAGGCAGGAAACATAAGAGAAGGAAAAGACCTACAACAATAAACCCAAAACAATTAAGAAAATGGTAATAGGAACATACATATTGATAGTTACCTTAAATATAAATGGATTAAGTGCTCCAACCAAAAGACATAGATTGGCTGAATGAATACAAAAACAAAACTCGTATATATGCTGTCTACAAGAGACCCACTTCAGACCTACAGACACATACAAACTGGAAGTGAAGGGATGGAAAAAGATACTCCATGCAAATGGAAATCAAAAGAAAGCTGGAGTAGCAATTCTCATATCAGACAAAATAGACTTTAAAACAAAGGCTATTACAAGAGAGAAAGAAGGACACTACATAATGATCAAGGGATCAAACCAAGAGGAAGATATAACAATTGTAAATATTTATGCATCCAGCATAGGAGCACAACAATACATAAGGCAAAAACTAACAGCCATAAAACTGGATATTGAGAGTAACACAATCATAGCAGGGGACTTTAACACCCCACTTTCACAATGGACAGCTCATCCAAAATGAAAATAAATAAGGAAACACAACCTTTAAATGATACATTAAACAAGATGGACTTCATTGATATTTACAGGACATTCCATCCAAAAACAACAGAATACACATTTTTCTCAAGTGATCATGGAACATTCTCCAGTGTAGATCCTATCTTGGGTCACAAATCAAGCCTTGGTAAATTTAAGAAAATTGAAATCATATCAAGTATCATTTTCAACCACACTTCTATGAGACTAGATATCAATTACAGGAAAAAATTTGTAAGAAATACAAACACATGGAGGCTAAACAACAGACTACTTAATAACCAAGAGATCACTGAAGAAATCAAAGAGGAAAACAAAAAATGCCTAGAAACAAATGACAATGAAAACACAACCCAAAACCTATGGGATGCAGCAAAAGCAGTTCTAAGAGGAGAGTTTATAGCAATACAATCCTACCTTAAGAAACAAGGAACACCTCAAATAAACCATCTAACCTTACATGAAAGCAATTAGAACAAAAAAAATGCACCCCAAACTTGGGCTTCCCTGGTGGCACAATATTTGAGAGTCTGCCTGCCGATGCAGGGGACACGGGTTCGTGCCCCAGTCCGGGAAGATCCCACATGCTGCGGAATGACTGGGCCCATGAGCCATGGCCTCTGAGCCTGTGCATCCAGAGCCTGTTCTCCATAATGGGAGAGGCCACAACAGCGAGAGGCCCGCGTACCACACACAAAAAAACGAAAAAAAAACCCCAAACAACAAACTTAGCAGAAGGAAAGAATTCATAAAGATCAGGTCAGAAATAAATGAAAAAGAAATGAAGGACATGATAGCAAAGATCCATAAGACTAAAAGTTGGTTCTTTGAGAAGATAAACAAAATTGATAAACCATTACCTAGAATTATCAAGATAAAAAAGGAGAAGACTCAGATAAACAGAATTAGAAATGAAAAAGGAGAAATAACAACTAATACTGCAGAAATACAAAAGATCATGGGAGATAACTACAAGCAACTATATGCCAATAAAATGGACAACCTGGAAGAAATGGACAAATTCTGAGAAATGCACAACCTTCCAAGACTGAACCGGGAAGAAATAGAACATATGAACAGACCAATCACAAGCACTGAAATTGAAACTGTGATGAAAAATCTTCCAACAAACAAAAGCCAGGACCAGATGGCTTCACAGGCGAATTCTGTCAAACATTTAGAGAAGAGCTAACACCTATCCTTCTCAAACTCTTCCAAAATATAGCAGAGGGAGGAACACTCACAAACTCATTCTACGAGGCCACCATCACTCTGATACTAAAACCAGACAGATGTCAAAAAGAAAAAGAACTACAGGCCAATATCACTGATGAATATAGATGCAAAAATCCTGAACAAAATACTAGCAAACAGATTCCAACAGCACATTAAAAGGATCATACACTATGATCAATTGGGTTTTATCCCAGGAATGCAAGGATTCTTCAATATACGCATTCAATTAACATGATACACCATTTTTTGAAGGGGAAAAACCATATGATCATCTCAATAGATGAAGAGAAAGTTTTTGACAGAATTCAACACTCATCTATGATAAAAACCCTGCAGAAAGTAGGCATAGAGGGAACTTTCCTCAACATAATAAAGGCCATATATGACAAACCCACAGCCAACATCATCCTCAATGATGAAGAACTGAAATCATTTCCACTAAGATCAGGAACAAATCAAGGTTGCCCACTCTCACCACTATTGTTCAACATAGTTGGGGAAGTTTTAGCCAAGCAATCAGAGAAGTAAAGAAACAAAAGGAATCCAAATGGGAAAAGAAGAAGTAAAGCTGTCACTGTTTACAGATGACATGATACTATGCATAGAGAATCCTAAAGATGCTACCAGAAAACTACTAGAGCTAATCAATGAATTTGGTAGAGTAGCAGGATACAAAATTAATGCACAGAAATCTCTTGCATTCCTATACACTAATGATGAAATATCTGAAAGTAAAATTAAGAAAACATTCCCATTTACATTGCAGCAAAAAGAATAAAATATCTAGGAATAAACCTACCTAAGGAGACAAAAGACCTGTATGCAGAAAATTATAAGACACTGATGAAAGAAATTAAAGATGTTACAAATAGATGGAGAGATATACCATGTTCTTGTATTGGAAGAATCAACAATGTGAAAATGACTCTACTACTCAAAGCAATCTACAGATTCAATGCTATCCCTATCAAAGTACCACTGGCATTTTTCACAGACTAGAATAAAAATTTTCACAATTTGTATAGAGACAAAAAAGACCCCAAATAACAAAAGCAATCTTGAGAAAGAAAAACGGAGCTGGAGGAATCAAGCTTCCTGACTTCAGACTATACTACAAAGCTACAGTAATCAAGGCAGAATGGTACTGGCAAAGAAAGAGAAATATGGATCAATGGAACAGGATAGAAGGCCCAGAGATAAACCCACGCACATATGGTTACCTTATCTTTGATAAAGGAGGCAAGAATATACAGTGGAGAAAAGACAGTCTCTTCAGTAAGTGGTGCTGGGGAAACTGGACAGCTACATGTAAAAGAATGAAATTTGAACACTCCCTAAGACCATACACAAAAACTAAGTCAAAATGGATTAAAAACCTAAATGTAAGGCCATACATCATCAAACTCTTAGAAGAAAACAGGCATAACACTCTATGACATAAATCACAGCAAGATCCTTTTTGACCCACCTCCTAGAGAAATGGAAATAAAAACAAAAATAAATAAATGTGACCTAATGAAACCTTAAAGCTTTTGCACAGGAAAGGAAACCATAAACAAGATAAAAAGAAAACCCTCAGAGTGGGAGAAAATATTTGCAAATGAAGCAACTGACAAAGGATTAATCTCAATAATTTACAAGCAGCTCAACATTAAAAAAACAAACAACCCCATCCCAAAAT
This sequence comes from Pseudorca crassidens, assembly GCF_039906515.1. Taxonomy (NCBI): domain Eukaryota; kingdom Metazoa; phylum Chordata; class Mammalia; order Artiodactyla; family Delphinidae; genus Pseudorca; species Pseudorca crassidens. Next base: position 156,650,357 of record NC_090297.1, read on the forward strand.
GGGCAGAATATCTAAATAGACATTTCTCCAAAGAGGATATACAGATTTGCAGCAGACACATGAAAGAATGCTCAACATCATTAATCATTAGAGAAATGCAAATCAACGCTACAATGAGATATCATCTCACACTGGTCAGAATGGCCATCATCAAAAATCTACAAACAATAAGTGCTGGAGAGGGTGTGGAGAAAAGGGAACCCTCTTGCACTGTTGGTGGGAATGTAAATTGATACCAACACTATGGAGAACAGTATCCTTAAAAAACTAAAAGTAGAACTTACATACGACTCAGCAATCCCACTACTGGGCATATACCCTGAGAAAACCATGATTCAAAAAGAGTCAAGTACCAAAATATTCATTGACAGCTCTATTTACAATAGCCAGGACATGAAAGCAACTGAAGTATCCATCAACAGATGAATGGTTAAAGAAGATGTGGCACATATATACAATGGAATATTACCGAGCCATAAAAAGGAATGAAACTGAATTATTTGTAGTGAGGTGGATGGACATAGAGTCTGTCATACAGAGTGAAGTAAGTCAGAAAGACAAAAACAAATACTGTATGGTAACACTTATATATGGAACTAAAAAAAAAAAAGGTCATGAGGAACCTAGGGACAGGATGGGAATAAAGAGGCAGACTTACTAGAGAATGGACTTGAGGATACGGGGAGGGGGAAGGGTAAGCTGGGACAAAGTTAGAGATTGGCATGGACATATATACACTACCAAACGTAAAATAGATATCTAGTGGGGAGCAGCTGTGTAGCACAGGGAGATCAGCTAGGTGCTTTGTGACCACGAAGACGGGTGGGATAGGGAGGGTAGGAGGGAGGGAGATGCAAGAGGGAAGAGATATGGGGACATATGTATATGTATAACTGATTCACTTTGTTATAAAGCAGACCTAACACACCACTTTAAAGCAATTATACTCCAATAAAAATGTTAAAAAAAGTACTGGTAGGAGTGTTACAATGAGTGGGAGAAAATGATGATATGGAAAATGATGAGAGCAAATCTTGCAGTGATGTTCTTGAGATGGAGAAAGAGGATGAGATCTAACTCACAAGTGAAGGGATTGGTTTTAGATGAGAATGTAGGTGATTTACCAGTAGGAAAGGAGGGAATGAATAATTTTTTTAATATCTTTATTGGACTATAATTGCTTTACATTTTTGGGTTAGTTTCTGCTGTATAACAAAGTGAATCAGCTATACATATACATATGTCACCATATCTCCTCCCTCTTCCATCTCTCTCCCACACTCTATATCCCACCTCTCTAGGTGGTCACAAAGCACTGAGCTGATCTCCATGTGCTATGCACCTGTTTCCCACTAGCTACTGATTTTACATTTGGTAGTGTATATATGTCCATGCCACTCTCTCACTTCGCCCCAGCTTACCCTTCCCCCTCACAGTGTTCTCAAGTCCATTCTCTACATCTGCATCTTTACTCCTCTCCTGCCCTTAGGTTCTTCAGAGACCTTTTTATTATTAATATTTTTTACATTCCATATATATATATATATATGTGTTAGCATACAGTATTTGTTTTTCTCTTTCTGACTTACTTCACTGTGTATGACAGACGCTATGTCCATCCACCTCACTACAAATAACTTAATTTTGTTTCCTTTTATGGCTAAGTAATAATCCATTCTATATATGTGCCACATCTTCTTTATCCATTCATCTGTTGATTGACACTTTGGTTGCTTCCATGTCCTGGCTATTGTAAATAAAGCTGCAATGAATATTGTGGTACTTGACTCTTTTTGAATTATGGTTTTCTCAGGGTATATGCCCAGTATTGGGATTGCTGGGTTGTATGGTATTTCTATGTTTAGTTTTTTAAGGGACCTCCATACTGTTCTCCATAGTGGCTGTATCAATTTACATTCCCACCAACAGTGCAAGAGGGTTCCCTTTTCTCCACACTCTCTCCAGCATTTATTTTTGTAGACTTTTTAAATGATGGCTATTCTGACCACTGTGAGGTGATACCTCATTGCAGTTTTGATTTTCTTTGCTCTAATGATTAGTGATGTTGAGCATCTTTTCATGTGTTTGTTGGCAATCTGTATATCTTCTTTGGAGAAATGTCTATTTAGGTCTTCTGCCCAGTTTTGGATTGGGTTGTTTGTGTTTTTGATATTTTGCTGCATGAGCTGCTTGTATATTTTAGAGATTAATCCTTTGTCAGTTGCTTCATGTGCAAATATTTTCTCCCATTCTAAGGTTTGCCTTTTCCTGTTGTTTATGGTTTCCTTAGCTGTGCAAAAGCTTTTAAGTTTCATTTGGTCCTATTTAATTATTTTATTTTTCCATTTTTCTAGAACATGGCTCAAAAAGGATCTTGCTGTGATTTATGTCATAGAGTGTTCTGCCTACAGTTTCCTCTAAGAGTTTTATAGTGTTTCGACTTACATTTAGGTCTTTAATCCATTTTGAGTTTACTTTTATTTGTGGTGTTAAGGAGTGTTCTAGTTTCATTCTTCTACATGTAGCTGTCCAATTTTGCCAGCACCACTTATGGAAGAACCTGTCTTTTCTCCATTGTATATCCTTGCCTCCTTTATCAAACATAAGGTGACCATATGTGCGTGGCTTTATCTCTGGGTTTTCTATCCTGTTCCTTTTATCTGTATTTCTGTTTTTGTGCCAGTACCATACTGTCTTGATTACTGTATCTTTGTAGTATAGTTTGAAATCAGAGAGTCTGATTCCTCCAGCTCCATTTTTCATTCTCAAGGTTGCTTTGGCTATTCAGGGTCTTTTGTGTTTCCATACAAATTGTGAAATTTTTTGTTCTAGTTCTGAGAAAAATGCTTGCGGTAGTTTGACTGGGATTGCATTGAATATGTAGATTGCTTTGGGTAGTAGAATCATTTTCACAATGTTGATTCTTCCAATTGAAGAACATGGTATATCTCTCCATCTATTTGTATCATCTTTAATTTCTTTCATCAGTGTCTTATAGTTTTCTCAGTACAGGTCTTTTACCTTCTTAGGTAGGTTTATTCCTAGGTATTTTATTCTTCTTTTGCAATGGTAAATGGGAGTGTTACCTTAATTTCTCTCAGATATTTCATCATTAGTGTATAGGAATGCAATAAGTTTCTGTGCATTAATTTTGTATCCTGCTACTTTACCAAATTGATTGATTAGCTCTAGTAGTTTTCTGGTAGCATGTTTAGGTTTCTCTATGTATAATATCGTGTCATCTGCAAACAGTGACAGTTTTACTTCTTTTCCAATTTGGATTCCTTTTATTTCTTTTTTTCTCTGATTGCTGTGGCTAAAACTTCCAAAACTATGTTGAACAATAGTGGTGAGAGTGGGCAAACTTGTCTTGTTCCTGATCTTATTGAAAATGGTTTTAGTTTTTCACCATTAAGAATGAGGTTGGATGTGGGTTAGTCATATATAGCCTTCAATATGTTGATGTAGCTTCCCTCTGTGGCTACTTTCTGGGGGGAGTTATTATAAATGGGTTTTGAATCTTGTTGAAAGCTTTTTCCGCATCTATTGAGATTATCATACATTTTTTATCTTCAATTTGTTAATAAGGTGTATCAGTGATAGATTTGTGTATATTGAAGAATCCTTGCATCCCTGGGATAACCCCACTTGATCGTGGTGTATGATCATTTTAATGTGCTGTTGGATTCTGTTTGCCAGTATTTTGTTGAAGATTCTTGCATCTATGTTCATCAGTGATATTGGCCTATAGTTTTCTTTCTTTGGGACATCTTTGTCTGGTTTTGGTATCAGGGTGATGGTGGCCTTGTAGAATGAGTTTGGGAGTGTTCCTCCGTCTGCTATATTTTGGAAGACCTTGAGAAGGATAGGTGTTAGCTCTTCTCTAAATGTTTGATAGAATTAGCCTTTGAAGCCATCTGGTCCTGGGCTTTTGTTTGTTGGAAGATTTTTAATCACAGTTTCAATTTCATTGCTTGTGATTTGTCTGTTCGTATTTTCTATTTCTTCCTGGTTCAGTCTTGGAAGGTTGTGCATTTCTCAGAATTTGTCCATTTCTTCCAGGTGGTCCATTTTATTGGCATAGAGTTGTTTGTAGTAATCTCTCATGATCCTTTGTATTTCTACAGTGTCAGTTGTTACTTCTCCTTTTTCATTCGTAATTCTGTTGATTTGAGTCATTTTCCTTTTTTTCTTGTTGAGTCTGGCTAATGGTTTATCAATTTTGGTTATCCTCTCAAAGATCCATCTCTTAGTTTTATTGATTTTTGCTATTGTTTCCTTCATTTATTCCTGATCTGGTCTTTATGATTTCTTTCCTTCTGCCACCTTTGGGGTTTTTTTGTTGTTCTTCTTCTTCTTTCTATAATTGCTTCAGGTGTAAGGTTAGGTTATTTCTTTGAGGTTTTTCATGTTTCTTGAGGTAGGATTTTATTGCCATAAACATCCCTCTTAGAGCTGCTTTTGCTGCATCCCATAAGTTGTGGGTCATCGTGTTTTTTTTGTTATCTGTTTCAAGATATTTTTTGATTTTGTCTTTGATTCCTTCAATGATCTCTTGATTATTTAGTAGCGCATTGTTTGGCCTCCATGTGTTTGTATTTTTTCCAATTTTTTCCCTGTAATTTGTATCTAGTGTCATGACGTTGTTTATTTTAAAGTCTATTTTGTCTGATATGAGAATTGCTACTCCAGCTTTCTTTGATATCCATTTGCATGGAGTATTTTTTTCTATCCCCTCACTTTCAGTCTGTATGGGTCTACAGTGGGTCTCTTGTTGACAACATGTATATGGGCCTCATTTCTGATCCATTCAGCCAGCCTGTGTCTTTTAATTGGAGCATTTAATCCATTTACATTTAAGGTAATTATAGATATGTACGTTCCTGTTACCATTTCCTTAATTGTTTTGGGTTTGTTTTTGTGGATCTTTTTCTTCTCTTTTGTTTCCCACTTAGATAAGTTTCTTTAGCATTTGTTGTAAAGCTGGTTTGGTGGTGCTGAATTCTCTTATCTTTTGCTTGTCTGTAAAGGTTTTAATTTCTCTGTCGAATCTGAATGAGGTCCTTGCTGTGTAGAGTAATCTTAGTTGTAGGTTTTTCCCTTTCATCACTTTGAATATGTCCTGTCACCCCGTTTTGGCTTGCAGAGTTTCTGCTGAAAGATCAGCTGTTAACCTTATGGGGATTCCCTAGTATGTTATTTGTTGCTTTTCCCTTGTTGCTTTTAATATTGTTTCTTTGTATTTAATTTTTGATAGTTTGATAAATATGTGTTTTGGCATGATTTTCCTTGGATTTATCCTGTATGGGACTCTCTGCTCTTCTTGGACTTGATTGACTATTTCCTTTCCCATATTAGGGAATTTTTCAACTATAATCTCTTCAAATATTTTCTCAGTCCCTTTCTTTTTCTCTTCTTCTCCTGGGACCCCTATAATTCGAATGTTGGTGTATTTAGTATTGTCCCAGAGGTCTCTGAGGCTGTCCTCAATTCTTTTAATTCTTTTTCTTTATTCTGTTCTGTGGTAGTTATTTCCACTATTTTATCTTCCAGGTCACTTATCCATTCTTCTCTCTCAGTTATTCTGCTATTGATTCCTTCTAGAGACTTTTTAATTTCATTTATTGTGGTGTTCATCATTGTGTGTTTGCTCTTTATTTCTTCTAGGCCCTTGTTAAACATTTCTTGTTTTTTCTCCATTGTATTTCCAAGATTTTGGATCATCTTTACTATCATTACTCTGAATTCTTTTCCAGGAAGACTGACTATTTCCTTTTCATTTGTTTGTTCAGGTGGATTTTTACCTGTTCCTTCATCTGCTGTGTTTTTCTCTGTCATCACATTTTGCTTAACTTACTGTATTTGGAGTCTTCTTTTCGCAGGCTGCAGGTTCATAGTTCCCATTGTTTTCATTGTCTGCCCCCAGTGGGTAATGTTGCTTCAGTGAATTTGTAGGCTTCCTGGTAGAGGGAACTTGTGCCTGTGTTCTGGTGGATGAGGCTTGATCTTGTCTTCTTGGTGGACAGTACCATGTCTGGTGTTGTGTTTTGGGGTGTCTCTGAACTTATTATGATTTTAGGCAGCCTCTCTTCTAATGGGTGGGGTGTGTTCCTGTCTTGCTAGTTGTTTTACATGGAGTGCCCAGCACTGGAGATTGCTGGTCATTGAGTGGAGCTGGGTCTTAGCATTGAGACAGAAATCTCTGGGAGAGCTCTCAGCGATTGGTACTATATTGGGCTAAGAGGTCTCTGCTGGTCCAATTTGCTGAACTCAGCTCTTCCACCTCAGATTCTCAGTCCTGACACCCAGCCAGAGCACCAAGACCTTGTCAGCCTCACAGCTCAGAAGAAAAGTGAGAAAAAATAAGAAAGAATAATAAAATAAATAAAGTTATTTAAATAAAAATTTTAAAAAGTATTATTAAAATAAAAAAATTAAAAATAATAAAAGGAAAATTAAAGAGAACCAAAGCAATAAACAAATCCACCAGTGATAACAAGCACTAAAAACTATACTAAGATAAACATAAAAGTCAGAAACTAGTCAGTCACATATAGCAAACCCTAATTTTGGGATGATTCGTTGTCTTTTCAGGTATTCCAGAGATGCAGGGTACATCAAGTTGATTGTCACGATTTAATCCACTGCTCCTGAAGCTGCATGGAGAAATTTCCCTTTCTCTTCTTTGTTCACACAGCTCCTGGGGTTCAGCATTGGATTTGGTGAGTAGGTCGCCCTCTGGTGTCTGCTTTTCACCCAGACAGGAGGGGGTTAAAGCAGCTGCTGATTAGAGGGCTCTGGCTCACTCAGGCTATGGAGAGGGAGGGGTACGGAATGCAGGGCTAACATGTGGTGACAGAGGCTGGTGTGACTTTGCAACAGCCTGAGGAATGCTGTATGTTCTCCTAGGGAAGTTTTCTGGATCACAGGACCCTGACATTGGTGGGCTGCACAGGGTCCCAGGAGGGGAGGTGTGGATAGTGACCTGTGCTTGCACATAGGATTCTTGGTAGCTGCAGCAGCAGCCTTAACATTTCATGCCCGTCTCTGGTGTCTGTGCTGATAGCCGTGGCTCACGCCTATCTCTGAATATTGTTTAGGCGATGATCTGAATCTCCTCACCGCACGCACCCTGAAGCAATGGTCTCTTGACTCTTAGGCAGTTCCAGACTTTTTCCCGGACACCCTCCTGGCTAGCTGTGGTGCACTAGCCCCCTTCAGGCTGTGTTCATGCAGCCAACCTCAGTCCTCTCCCTGGGATCTGACCTCTGAAGCCTGAGCCTCAGCTCCCAGTGCCCACTCATCCCGGAAGGTGAGCAGACAAGCCTCTCAGGCTGGTGAGTGCTGGTTGGCATTGACCCTCTGTGCAGGAATCTCTCTGCTTTGCCCTCTTCACTTCTTTTGCTGCCCTCTCCTCCGTGGCTCCGAAGCTTCCCCCGCCCAACCCCTATCTCCTCCAGTGAAGGGGCTTCCTAGTGTGTGGAAACATTTCCTCCTTCACAGCTTCCTCCCAGAGGTGCAGGTCCTATCCCTATTCTTTTGTCTCTGGTTTTTCTTTTACCCTACTCAGGTACATGGGGAGTTTCTTGCCTTTTGGGAAGTCTGAGGTCTTCTGCCAGTGTTCAGTAGGTGCTCTGTAGGAGTTGTTCCACACGTGGATGTATTTTTGATGTATTTGTGGAGAGGAAGGTGATCTCCACATCTTACTCCTCCACCTTCTTGAAGGTCCTCTTAGGAATACAGAATTTAAGGGCACAGTGCAAGTGGGCGGGTAGATAGATTTAGTGGTGAGAGCAAGTAGAAATTTTCTTTTGGTTGTTTCTATTTTTCTCAGTGAAGTAGAAAGCAATTTTCTGGCATCAAACTCATCTAAGTGTAGTCCATAGAATAGTAACACCATGACATGTGGGAGCTTATTGAAAATGTACACTCTTAGGCTTTACCTGAGATCTCATGAGTTAGAACATTTATTTTAATAAGAAACCTTAGGTGATTCTTACACCCATTAAAGTTTGAGGAGTACTGGTCTAGAATGGTGCCGCTCAAAACCTTGTTCACACATCACTGCCAGTCTGCTAATAATAAATATATGCCACTGGCCTGCAACAAGATTTGTAAGACAAATGAGAGTACTCATTCAGAATCTTTTGTAGGAATTTGACATTGCTGTGACATTGAATCATGTGATCACAGGACTCATCTTGAACAGAATGTAGAACACTTTGGGTATTATGGAACTCAAGAGGTAAATCACATGATGCAAGCTATGTCCTAGGTATAGGGCAGTTAAGACCATGTTACAATGTGTGATATTTCAAATTAATTTGCCAGTTTTAAAGTTCCTTAAATGTAGAATCCATTTTTTTTCATTGAAAGATAATTTAAATTGAATGATAACTTATAGAGTGAATTGTTCAAACTAATGATGGATTGAAGATAATTTTTAAAATAAACTATTCAGATGCAAGCATCTACAGCAAAAGGCAATGAGATATCTCCCTCTTATGATCTGTGATTTTCTGTCCCCCCACTCCATGCTCCACCAAACCCTCTTTCTTACTCCTTAGAGAAAAGAGTGGAGCTCTGTTTGTTGTACAAATGCATCTATATGAGACTGGAAAAGGATGCTTTAGTCTTTGCATCAGGTGATGATGTGTGTATATGTACTGAAGTGAGTCTAACATTGATTCACTAAATGGGAATACATAGTAAAGAATTTGGCCTTGGCCAAAGTGAGGTCTGGCCTTTGCTCTTGGCTTTTGGAAGGTAATCTAAGTCATACCTGATAGGAGTGTCTTGTTTAGGCTGGCCATTCTGACAGTCTTAGGGTGGAAGCTGGCTATGCCAGAATGACCAAAACATGTTATTTAGGGTGAGGGATTTGGCGTCATGTGGTATCAGTCTACCTAGAAGTTAAATTGCACCATCTGGAAAATCAATGTTAGTCAATCCTGCCTACATAATAAAGCTCCAATAAAATCTCTGGATGCTCTGGAATTTCAGGTGAGCTTCGCTGGTTGGCAATACTCCATACATATTGTCACACATCAAAGCTGGGAGGGTAACATGTCCTGAGGACAATGGAAGCTTCATGTTTGGAACTCTCCCAGACTCTGCCCCATATATCTCTTCCTTTGGCTGATTTTAATTCATATCTTTTCCATGTAATAAATCATAATTGTGAGTATAATAGCTTTCAAAGAGTTTGGAGAATCCTTCTAGCTAATTACTGAAACTGAAGTAGTTTTGGAATGCCCCTGATCTTGCAGTTGGTGTCAGGAGTGAGGGGATTCTGTAAGGACTCTTTCCCCTAATTTGTACTTGGACACTGTCTTAGTTTGCTCAGATTGCCATAAAAAATACTATAGACTGGGTGGCTTAAACAATAGAAATTAATTTTCTTATAGTTCTGGAGGCTGGAAAATCCAAGATCAAAGTGCTGGCCAGTTTGATTCCTGGTGAGAACTCTCTTCCTGATTTGTAGACAGCTACCTTCTCTCTGTGTGCTCACATGATGGAGACAGAGATATCTCTGATGTCTCTCCCTCTTTTATAAAGATACCAGTTTTATTGGATCAGACGACCTCATTAAATCGTGTTAATCGCCTCCTTAAAGGCCCTATCTCCAAAACAGTCACATGGAGGCATTAGGAATTCAACATATTTTGTATTTTGGGGGAACATAATTCAGTCCATAGCAGACTCTAACTCCTGGCAGTGGATTTAGAAGTCTTGAACAGACTTGGCAGTCCCAGGATGTGCCCTTAACCTCAAATTTTGACTGACTCTGGGTAGGAAGGATAATATAGCAAGGTGTTATTTTTAAAGTGTATGTGAAACATTAAATGAAATAAGCCAGGCACAAAAGGACAAATGTTGTGTGATGCATATGAGATACCTAGAATAGACAGCACAAAGAGAGTAGAATAGAAATACCAGGGGCTAAGGGGTGGAGTGAATGAGAAGTTATTGTTTAATGGTTAGAAAATTTCCATTTAGGATAATGGGAAATTTTTAGAGATGGATGGTGGCAATGGTTGCACAAAAATATGAATCTATTTTGCTACTGAATGGTATACTTAAAAAATGTCAAAATGGTAAGTCTTTTGTTATGTATATTTTAGCACAATTTTTTAAAAGTACATCAACCCATTATAATTTTTCTCATTTCATGGAATTGGAATTCAGCCAGTAGACTGCTAAGACTGTAGCAAAGGGAGCAAGACCATTTCTCCCCTTCATGATCTAGTTCACTCCTCCTGAATTACTGGCACATATTCAGCCATTCCTGTCACTCACTGGGACACAGACTGCTAATGTCCACCAAAATCCATTTCCTTTCCCTTCTGGGCATACAGTTAGATTAGATTTCTAAGTTAGGAGAGACCACATCACTAAGATCTGTGCCATATTCAGGTCCATCTCCCCTGTAGGTGAACTTCTTTTTCTCTGTCTACTGTGAGAATGGAGAGAATTCCAAGGACCCAGAGGAGGGTGAGAGGAGCTCAGTCCAATACCTGCACTGGATTCTCATCGGTCAAGAAATAGATTTATGCATTGTCAAAGCCATGGAGAATATTCTAGTTTTTTCTCTTATGGGAGATTAGGTTACTTTACCTTAAATATCCACTCTTTGGGGAGGTTGTTTCTAATAAGATGTGTTGAAAGAAAAAAGCTAGATGTCCAGGCACTTTTATTATAGAAGTATTGCTATGATAAGAAAATCTTCTGTTCTCTCTCAAAGAAACAAATAGAAATCTTTTTCTTGAAATACATTTCTAAAAAAGTTTACATTAGAACATACCCAGTAATAAATTTTAACAGCTATTACATAGTAGGCTATTAAAGTAAAATGTGAGATACAGGCCCAGTTCCTGCATGGACACAAAAATAGTGTTATGGTTTGTCATAATATAAAAATGTAACATTCTTTAAAAAACAAAGTTAAAAAAAACACAGCACTTCAAACTCATATTAAATTATGTGTACTGCCTCAGCATTTGTATAAAGATTTGTCATAACAAAATATTTCAAATATATAAGGAAAGCACATAATTACTGAATAATATATTTCAGTGTGTGGAAAACCCCAAATAGATATTAGGTATTAGAAATTAGATAATTATGAAACTGGGTTTTTTTCTCTTCCCTATTTTGAATCTATTTGCATACTCAAAGTGTCCCACCACAATCTTCCAATGAGACTCTTTCGCATGGGAAAAGTATCCTTTTTAAAAAAATATTTTATTTAAGTATAGTTGATTTACAATATTGTGTTAATTTCTGCTGTAACAGAAGAGTGATTCAGTTACATATATACATTCTTTTTCTTATTCTTTTCCCTTATGGTTTATCACAAGATATTGAATATAGTTCCCTGTGCTATACAGTAGGATCTTGTTGTTTAGCCATCCTATATATACTAGTTTGCGTCTGCTAATCCCAAACACCCAATCCTTCCCTCCCCCATTCCCCTCCTCCTTGGCAACCACAAGTCTGTTCTCTATGTCTGTGAGTCTGTTTCTGTTTTGTGGATATGTTGTTTTGTGTCGTATTTTAGATTCCACATATAAATGATATCATATGATATTTGTCTTTCTCTTTCTGACTTATTTTGCTTAGTATGATAATCTCTAGGTCTGTCCACATTGCTGCAGATGGCATTATTTTATTCTTTTTTATGACATGTATATATACCACATCTTCTTTATCCATTTATCTGTTGATATACATTTAGGTTGTTTCCATGTCTTGGCTATTGTAAATAGTGCTGCTATGAACATAGGGGTGCATGCAGCTGGGAAAAGTATCCTTGATTCCTGAGTATCTTTAAGATATGGTTAAGATATGGTTAACCTCTATGGTTAAGCCATGGCACATTTTCGTTGTTTTTTTTTTTTAATGTCTTTATTGGAGTATAATTGCTTTACAATGTTATGTTAGTTTCTGCTGTCCAACAAAGTGAATCAGCTATATGTATATATATATATCCCCATATTCCCTCACTCTTGAGCCTCCCTCCCACCCTCCCTATCCCACCCCCCTAAATTGTCACAAAGCATCAAGCTGATCTCCCTGTGCTATGCAGCAGCTTCACACTAGCCATCCATTTTACATTTGGTAGTGTATATATGTCAATGCTACTCTCTCACTTCATCTCAGCTTCCCCTTCCCACCCTGTGTCCTCAAGTCTGTTCTCTACTTCTGTGTCTTTATGCCTGCCCTGACACTAAGTTCATCAGTACCATCTTTTTAGATTCCACATATATGCATTAGTATACGGTATTTGTTTTTCTCTTTCTGACTTACTTCACTGTATTTGACAGACCACCTCATTACAAATAACTCAATTTCATTCCTTTTTATGGCTGAGTAATATTCCATTGTATATATGTGCATGGCACATTTTCAGTCTTCATACTCAACCCAAGCATAGGGGTGTACACCACAAGATCTAGAGAGGATATTCTGGGAAAGCAGATACAGTCTGTTTCCATAATCATCTCTTTCCATAAAAGACCATGCTTTAGGTCAACACCCTGGTGTAGCATCCTTCTACATTAGGATGCTCGTGAGTGGTGTAGAATGGGCCCAACATTTGAGGGGTCCAATTTAAGTTGCCTGTGAAGATTAGAATTCAGTTTTCCTGAAACTTACTGTAGTTGGACAGGAGTTAGTGGGAAGGGAAAGGGGATAGAAAAAGAACTGGAAAAGTGTTTCCCTCTCCTTTCTTGTTCCATGTTCCCCATACACTCCATTTCCATTGGAAAGAAAGGAAGTAGGGTAAAAACGACCAGAGAAACAGGATGGAAAATAAGGCATTGCTTTCTCTGGAGTAGCCATCATCCTTATGAGGGCAGGAGGATAGGACCTGTCATGATGTTCCCCACGTTTCAAGCAATTAAAATGTAGATTTGAAGTGACAAATGAGACCAGGGACTCTGTTAGTGATATGGCTCTGAAGGGCAGAAAGATGTTTGCCCATAGCATATTGTGACAGGAGCTGAGACTAAGGTGTCTGTATATGTGTTTGTGAAAATGACATTCAAAACTGAATCAATCTCTGAGGTAAAGGACATACTTTTAGTTAGTGAATGGGAGGCTAAAGTGAAGTGTCTAGCAATTATCTGGGAATAAGTTATCTGATAAAAAAGAAACTAGTAAAACTGATCACAGAATGTGTGACTATACATTTGTAGAAATTACTCAAGGGATCATTTATGAATAATAGTGGAAAAGACTTAAGAAAAAGCACTCCAGTCAGAGTGACTAGCTTGTGGTCTCAAGAAAGCATGACTGTACCACACAAGAGATGCTGTGACCTAAGCATTTTTGAGACCACAGACTGAACTTGGACAAAATTAAACCTAAAATGAATCCAATAGGTAGTAAGGCCCAGGCACTGTGCTGATACTCAAAATTACCCTGAGAGGTATCTCTTATGATGCCTTTGTTTCAGATGAGGAAACAGAGCTTCTGAGATATTAAGATGCCCAAGATCACACAGTGAATAAGTGACCAAACCAATATTCAAGTCTGCATTTTTCTAATACCATAGTTCTGGAATACTTTTCACTGACAATTACACATTTATATATTAATTTACTCCACAAATATTTATTGAGTCCCAGTCAAGCAGGGATAAGACAGCACTACTATCAAAGACCCCACATTTTGCTGGTACCCACAAGAGGTTTTGAGACCACAGACTGAACTTGAACAAAATTAAACCTAAAATTAATCCAATGTAACTGCTCATTATGTTACAGTGAACCCTGTGGTGAAGGCTGTGGTGGGGGAATACAATGAGCATAACTGGAGAGGACCTGGATCAGCTGGGGGAAAGAGGAAGGAGATCAGGGAAAAAGGAATGGGTGCCTGGGGAAAGTTATAAACACAAGTAGGTATAGACACAGGAAAAGGTGCTTCAGCTGAGGAAACAGCCTGGAAGTGTAAGAAAGTGAGATAAATCTAGGGAGCAACAAAGAGCTGGGGGGAAGGGCAACACTGGAGGCCTGTGGGGAAGGTCAGGGACAAATGTGAAAGGTGCAGGGGCCAGATCTGAGCTCCTCACATGTCAGGCTAAGGAAATAAGACTTTATCCTGCAAAAAGCTTGTCTGTGATTGGGTGAGCATATTGGGAGAGCCCCCAAGCTGTTCTCGATGCAGGCAACACTGGAGACAGGAAGATTGGCTTTTATGCCAGAAAAAAGATAATGGGAAAGTAAGGTTGTAACAGGGGCATCAGGGATATGCAGGAGTAGATTTGGAAATAATGTGGTGGGAGGAGTTAAAATTGCTAATTGTCTAATTGATAGTAGGTAAGAGTGAGAGGCAATAGTAACTCACAGGTTGTTTGTGTGGGTGGTTATCAGATTTGAATGGTGATGCCCATTATTGTGATAGGAAGTACAAGGTAGGATGGTTAGAGGAGGTGTGGTTAAGCATGAACATGTGTGTGCATGTGCACCTGTGTAAGACAGAGGAGGAGAATTCTCTCCGAACACTGATTTGAGCTACCTCAAGTACAGAAGAGCAGACTTGCTCAACTCTACAACTAAAGCAGTTGTACCTGAAGGAAGGCTGTGAATAAAAAAGAAAACCCAAGAAGTAAAACCTCATCAGTGAGTTAAATAACTATTCAGGAGAGGAGCTTAAGGCTCCAGGCAGCTAGCAGAGTTGCTCTGATTCCTTGGCAAGTATGTCCCTATATCCACACAAGTCTCTTGACTTGGATTTCCATGCTCACCAATCAAGCTTATGATTACAGCAGGTTCTCCAGATAGCCTTCCCCATGAAGACAGAATACAGACAGGTGGATACCAGCAGTAGAATTTCTCACAGTAAATTAGTTAGGATTTGCTTATACATTATTCATTTGAGTTTGGTTATTCTGGGTGAATCCTCCTTAAGCCCAATCACTGCAGGGTGTTCTGTCAAATGGGATCTGAACTTTGCTGGCAGCCCAGTTATAGCAGCCAGATGGTCTTTCTAGTTCCCAAATTCAAGTGATTTCAACAACACCTACCAAGGCCAAGAGAGCAGAACAAAGAAACTCTTCAAACACCACATGCTATTGTGGAAACTGCCTGTATCCAACCAGCAGGTTTCATCTGGAACAGTAACTTCTGATCTTTAAAAAAGGACTGTTCAGTTAGCACTACTTAGGGTTTTCAAACCTCAGCTGATCAGGAATCCTGAATCTTGAAAGGCTCTTCCATAGAGCATACAGATGGATTAGCCAAAAACACATCATGGCTTAAAAGGTAGATTTGTTTATGAACCATTCACATATAGGGATGGAAGATGATGTTATGACATGTTACTGATTCCTCTGTAGACTCTTAGTTTGGATCTATAGTTTATCCAGAAAGCTATTTTCCTACCAATGTCCTAGGAACCAGATGCCAATACTCAAGATTTACCTTGTAGAATCATGGAATCTTTCATAGCTCTTTGCATCTTTGTTTTTAAAAATGTCAATTCAAGTTTGTGTTTAAGTGCAATCAATGTCCATATAAATGTAACTACTCAGTTCAGCTACTTATAAGCATCAGACAGGAGAGGGTGTAATCCCTAGGTACAAATAATACTCCAAACTGTATGTCTATATTACATGTTGAAATTTTTTTTAATTTAGGATCTTTTGTCAAATATTATAAAAGAATTTAAAAAGTGGTCCACACATAATGTATATTTTTATTTGAAGACAAGAATAGCTAGGCTGAAAATTAACTTATAGCTAGGAAGCAATGTTAAGATGGAAGAGTAGGAAGACCCTGAGACTCCTCCCACAAACACACCAAAATTACAACTATTTACAGAGCAACTATTCATGAGAGTGACCTGAAGAATAGCAGAAAAGAGCTTCTACAGCAAAAGATATAAAGAAGGAACCACAAGGAGACAGGTAGGAGGGGTGGAGATGCAGTATAGTCAAGACCCAACCCCCAAGTAGAATTGTAGAGGTTTCATCCAAGGAGTGAGGGGTCCAAGCCCCATATCAGGCTCCTCAGCCTGGGATGCTGCACCAAGAAGATGAGCCCCCAGAATGTTTGGTGTTGAAGGCCTGTAGGGTTTGCTTTTGCGAGAGCCAAGGGGCTGTGAGGAGTAAAGACTCCACTCTTAAAGGGTGCACACTAAATCTTACACAGTCTGAGACCCAGGCAAGAAGCAGTAATTTGAAAGGAGCCTGGGCCAGACTCACTTGCTGATCTTGGACAGCCTCCTGGAGAGGCAGGAGACAACTGAAATTCACACTGGGGCATAGACGCTGGCAGCAGCCATTTGGGGGGAACTTATTCCACCATAGGACACAGGTGCTGGCACACACCATTTTGTAATCCTCCCTCTACCTTATTAGTGCCAAAATCTGGCCCTGCCCACCAGCTAATCAGCATCAGTCCTGGGATGCTCCAGGCCAGGTAGCTACCTGGGTAGGAACATGGCCTTAACCCACCAGCAGGCTGGATGACTTAGGACCCCCTAAACCCTTAACTACCCTGGAACTTGGCCTCACCCACCAGTGGGCCAGGACTAGCTCCCAGACCAGACCTCATCCAGCAGAGAGTGGGCACCAGCCCTGAGATTCCCTGGACCCTAGCCCACATACCTCTAGGCTGACACCAACTCCAGGGCCCCCAGGGCCCTGCAGTCGGACTTCAGAACACAGCTCTGCCCATCATTAGACCAGCACTAGCCCCAGGACCCAGCCTCAATCACTAGTGGGTGGGCATCAGTCCTGGGAACCCCTGGGCTCCAGCCCATCCATCAGCAGGCTGGCATCACCTAGAATACCCTGAGCCCCAGCCCTGCCAAACAGCAAGTGAACACCAGGCCTGGGGCACCATGGGCCCCTCAGCCAGCCATATCAGGGTACAGCCCCACCTACCAGTAGGGGTCACCAGATTTAGGTCACACTGGACCCCATAGCCAGCCATGTTAGGAATCAGCCCTGTCCATCAGCAGGCCAACACTAGCTCTGGGACATCCAGCCCCACAGTCAGCCACCCTGGGACCTGGTTCCACCCATCAGTGGGCCAGCACTAGTCCCAGTAACCCCTGAGGATCAGTAGCCAGTTGCCTTGGTACATGGCCCCAATGACCTGTGGGCCAGCACCAGGAGTGAAACTCCCTTGTGCATACGGCCAGCCAAACCAGAACCCAACTCCACCCACCAATGAGTGGCTGGCAATCTCTGTACATGTCAGGGCCTCACAACCAACAAAACTAGGGACCCCCCACACCCCCCACTGCCCACAGTAGTCATCACACCATAGCAGAAGGACCCACACAGCCTACATAGAGGGTACCTCTAATGCATATAGCTCTGGTGACCAGAAGGAAGTGTGCTGCTGGGCCCCATAGGACATTTCCTACATAAGGCTACTTCAAGCCTGGGAAATGTGACCAATCTATAAATACAAAGAAATAAAAACAGCAAATTAAGCAGAATGAGGCAATAGAGAATTTGTTCCAAATGAAAAGAACAAGATAAAACCCCAGAAGAAAATCTAAATGAAGATAAGCAATCTATCCAATAAAGAATTTAAGGTAATGATTATAAAGATACTCAAAGAACTTGAGAGAAGAATGGATAAACAGAGCGAGAAGTTAAAATTTTTAACAAAGAGTCATAAATTATATAGAACCAAACAGAGCTGAAGAAAACAATAACTGAAATAAAAAATACAGTAGAAGGAATCAACAGTAGATTAAATGATAGAGAAATGGATCAGGGAACTGGAGGACAGAGTAGGGGAACTCACTCAAACTGAACAGAAAAAAGAAAAAAAAATTAAATGAAGACAGTTTAAGAGACCTCTGTGACAACATCAAGCACACTAACATTCACATTATGGTCCCAGAAGGAAAAGAGAGAGAGAAAGAGGCAGAGAACATATTTGAAGACATAATAGTTGAAAACTTCCCTAATCTGGGGAAGGTAACAGACACCCAGGTCTAGGAAGCATAGAAAGTCCCAAACAGAATCAACCCAAAAAAGACCATACCAAGACAAACTGTAATTAAAGTGACAAAAATTATAGATAAGAAAATGTTAAAATCAACAAGTTATTTACAGGGAACTCTCATAATATAGTCAGCTGAATTTTCAGCAGAAACTCTGTAGGCTAGAAGAGAGTTGTATGATATATTTAAAGTGATGAAAAGGAAAAACCTACAACCAAGAATACTCTACCTGGCATTCAGATTTGAAAGAGAGATCAAAAGTATTACAGACAAGCAAAAGCTAAAAGAGTTTAACACCAAAAAACCAGCTTTCCAAGAAATATTAAAGGAACTTCGCTAAGATAAAAAAGCTGCAGCTAGAAATATGAAAATTACAAAAGAAAAAAATCTCATTGGAAAAGGCAAATATGCAGTAAAAGTAGTAGATTAACCACTTACAAAGGTAGTAGAAAGGTTAAAAAACAAAAGTAGTAATATAATCTGTATCCACAATAAGTACTTAAAGGATACACAAAACAAAAGAATGTAAAATAAGATGTCAAAAAAAGTAAACATAGTGAGGTGGAGTAAAAATGAAAGGTTGTTAAAATCTGCTCAAATTTAAGAGGCCAGTGACCTAAAATAATCATACATCTCTATCTATCTATCTATCTAGCTATCATCTATCTATCATCTATCATCTATCTATCTCATGGCAACCACAAAACAAAAATCTATAATAGACACACCTGAATAAAAGAGAAAAAGGAATCCAAACATAACACCAAAGATAGTCATCAAATCATAAGGAAGAGAGCAAAAGAAGAAGAAAAGAACAAAAAAGAACCACAAAACAACCCCCCAAACAATTACCAAATGACATTAAATACACATTTATCAATAATTTCTTTAATGTAAATGGACTAAGTGCTCCAATCAAAAGACACAGAGTGACTGAATGTATGAGAAAAACAAGACCCGTGCTGCCTACAAGAGATTCATTTCAGATCTAAAGACATACAGAGACTGAAAATGAGAGAATGGTAAAAGGTATTCCATCCAAACATAAACAAAAAAAAAGCAGCGTAGCAATGCTTATATCAGTCAAAATAGACTTTAAAACAAAGACAGTAAGAAGAGACAAAGAAGGACATTATATAATTATCAAAGGATCAATCCAAGAAGAAGATACAATAATTGTAAATATATATGAACCACCTAAATACATAAAGCAAATATTAACACACATGAAGGTAGAAATGGACAGCAACACAATAATAGTAGGGGATCTTAAACACCCCACTTACATCAGTGGACAATTTATCCAGACAGAAAATCACTACAGAAACACTGGCCTTAAATGACACATTAGACAAGATAGACTTAATAGATGGAACATTCCAACCAAAAGTAGCAGAATACACATTCTGTTCAAGTGCACATGGAACACTCTCCAGGATAGAACACATGCTAGACCATAAAAAAAGTCTCAGGAAATTTAAGAAGATTGAAATCAAGCATCATTTTGACCACAGCACTATAAAACTAGAAATCAACTACAAGAAAAAACCTGCAAAAAGCACAAACATGTGGAGGCTAAACAATATACTACTAAACAACAGATGGGTCACTGAAGTTCAAAGATGGACTCAAAAAAATACCTGGAGGCAAATGAAAATGAAAGCACAATGACCCAAAATCTATGGGATACAGCAAATGCATTTCTAAAAGGAAAGTTTATAGTGATACAAGCCTACTTAAGGAAACATTCAAAATCTCAAATAAACAACCTAATTTTAAACCTAAAAGAACTAGAAAAAGAACAAACAAAACCCAAAGTTAATAAAGGGAAGAAATTATGACGATCAGAGCAGAGATAAATGAGATGTAGGCTAAAAGAAAATGAAAAAGATCAGTGAAATTAAGATCTGGTTCTTTGAAAAGATAAACAAAACTAAAAAAAAAAAAAACATTTAACCAGACTCATCAAGAAAAACAGAGAAAAGGGTCAAAGTAAATAAAATCAGAAATGAAAAAGGAGAAATTACAACTGACACCACAAAGGATCATACAAAGGATACAAAGGATACAAATTACAACTGACACCACAAAGAATCAATACAAAGGATCATAAGAGATTACTACAATTATACACCAATAAAATTCACAACCTAGAAGAAATGAATAAATTCCTTAAAATGTACAGTCTGCCAAGACTGAATCAGAAGAAACAGAAACTATGAACAGACTGATTATCAGTAATGAAATTGAATCAGTATATATATTAAAAAAAAAACTCCCAACAAACAAAAGCTTAGGACCAGAAGATTTCACAGGTGAATTCTACCAAACACTTAGAGAAAAGTTAACACCTATCCTTCTCAAACTATTCCAAAAAATTGCAGAGGGAGAAACACTTCCAAATTCATTCTACAAGGCCCGCATCACCCTGATACCAAAACCAAACAAGGACACCACAGAAAAGAAAATTATAGGTCAATGTTACTGATGAACATAGATGTAAAAATCCTCAACAAAATATTAGCAAACTGAATTCAACAATACGTTAAAAGAATCATAGATTATGGTCAAGTAAAATTTATCCCAGGGATGCAATGATGGTTCAAAATCAGCAAAGCAATCAATGTGATACACCACATGAACAAATTGAAGAATAAAACTCATATTATCATTTCAATAGATGCAGAAAAGCTTTTGACAAAATTCAACATTCATCTCTGATAAAACCTCTCAAGAAAGTGGGTATAGAGGGAACATACATCAACATAATAAAGGCCGTAAATGACAAACTCATACCCAACATCATAGTTAATGGTGAAAAGCTGAAAGTATTTCCTCTAAGATCAGGAACAGGACAAAGATTCCATTCTCACCACTTTTATTCAACATGATGCTGGAAGTTTTAGTCCCAACAATCAGACAAGAAAAAGCACAAAAAGAAATCAAAATTGGAAAGGAAGAAGTAAAACTCTCACTGTTTGCTGATGACGTGATACTATTCATAGAAATCCCAAAGATGATGCCAAAGAAACCAAAAAACACTATTAGAACTCACCCATGAATTTAGTAAAGCCACAGGATACAAAATTAATATACAGAAATGTGCTACATTTCTATACACTAATAATGAACTGTGAGAAAGAGAAACTAAGAAAACAATTCCATTTACAAGTCCATCAAAGGGAATAAAATATCTAGGAATAATTCTAACCTTGGAGGTTAAAAACTTGTACTCTGAAAACAATAAAACATGGCTGAAAGAAATTGAAGATGACACAAACAAATGGAAAGATATACCATATTCATGGAATGGAAGAATTAATATTGTTAAAATGACTACTGTCCAAGGCAATCCACAGATTCAATTAAATCCTTATCAAAATACCAATGGCAATTTTTCACAGAACTAGAACAAATGATTTAAAATTTTTTATGGCAACACAAAAGACCCTGAATGTCCAAATCAATCTTGAGGAAGAAGAACAAAGCTGGAGGTATCACATTCCCTGATTTCAAGATAGACAACAAAACTACAGTAATCAAAACAGTTTGGTACTGGCACAAAAATAGACACAGAGATCAATGGAACAGAGTACAGAGTCCAGTAATAAACCTATAAGTATATGGTCAATAAATCTACAAAGGATGCAAGGGTATACAATGGACAAAAGACAACCTCTTCAATAAATTGTATTGGGAAGACTGGAAAGCTACATACAAAAGAAACTGGACTACTTTCTCACACCATATACAAAAAAACCACAAAATAGATTAAAGACTTAAATGTAAGACCTGAAACCATACAACTCCTAGAAGAAAATATATGTAGTATGCTCTTTGACATGGGACTTAGCAAATATTTTTTTGGATATATCTCCTCAGGCATGGGAAACAAAAACAAAAATAAATAAAGGAGACCAAATCAAGCTAAAAAGCTTTTTCACAGCAGAGAAAACTGTCAAGAAAACAAAAAGACAGCCCACTGAATGGGAAAAGATATTTGCAAATGATATATCCTGTAATGGGTTAATATCTAAAATATACAAAGAACTCATGCAATTCAACAACACAAACAAACAAACAAACAATTAAAAATAGACAGAGGGGGCTTCCCTGGTGGTGCAGGGGTTGAGAGTCTGCCTGCCGATGCAGGGGACACGGGTTCGTGCCCCGGACCAGGAAGATCCCACATGCCGCAGAGCGGCTGGGCCCGTGAGCCATGGCTGCTGAGCCTGCGCGTCCGGAGCCTGTGCTCTGCAACGGGAGAGGCCACAACAGTGAGAGGCCCGCGTACTGCAAAAAAAAAAAAAAAAAAAAAATAGGCAGAGGACTTGAATAGACATTTTTCCAAAGACACACAGGTCGCCAACAGGCCATGAAAGGACATTCAACATCACTAATCATCTAGGAAATGCATATCAAAACCACAATGGATACAACCTCTTACCTGTCAGAGTGGCTGTCATCCAAAAGACAACAAAGAACAAGTGCTGCTAGGATGTGGAGAAAAGGAAACCTTCGTGTGAATGTAAATTGGTACAACCATACGGAAAGAAGAATGGAGGTTTTCAAAAAAATTAAAAGTAGAACTGCCATATGATTCAGCAAGTTCACTTTTGGGTATTTACTCAAAGAAAACAGAAACACTAATTTGAAAGATATATGCACCCCAATGTTCACAGCATTATTTACAATAGCCAAGATGTGAAAACAACCTAAATGGCCATCAATAGATACATGGGTAAAAAAGATGTGATGTGGGCTTCCCTGGTGGCGCAGTGGTTGAGAGTCTGCCTGCCGATGCAGGGGACACGGGTTAGTGCCCCTGTCTGGGAATATCCCACATGCTGAGGAGCGGCTAGGCCCGTAAGCCATGGCCACTGAGCCTGCGTGTCCGGAGCCTGTGCTCCACAATGGGAGAAGCCGCAACAGTGAGAGGCCTGAGTACCACACACACACAAAAAAAGATGTGGGGTGTGTGTGTGTGTGTGTGTGTATATATCATATACATACAATGGAATATCACTGAACCATAAAAATGTAAATTCTGCCATTCGTGACATGATTGGACCTAGAGAGAATTATATGAACAAGTTAAGTAAGAGAAAGACAAATACCTTATGATCTTACTCATACATGGAATCTAAAAATCAAAACAAAATAAAACAATATTAAAACAGACTAATAGATACAGAGGACAAATGTATGGTTGCCAGAGAGGAGAAGACAGGGATGTGGGTGAAACAGGTGAAGGGAATTAAGAGGTACAAACCTCCAGTTATAAAATAAATGAGCCAGAGGATGTAAAATATGGCATGAGGAATATGGTCAATAACATTGTAATAATTTTGTAGGGGGACAGATGGCTACCTGAATTATTGTGGTGATCATTTCATAATGTATGAAAATGTTTTTTAATTAATTTATCAATTAATTATTTATTTTAATACAGCAGGTTCTTATTAGTTATATATTTTATACATATTAGTGTGTATATGTAAATCCCAATCTCCCAATTCATCCCCCTCCCCGCTTTCCCCCCTTGGTGTCCATACGTTTATTCTCTACATCTGTGTCTCTATCTCTGCCTCGTAAACTGGTTCATCTGTACCAGTTTTCTAGATTCCACATATATACATTAATACATGATATTTCTTTTTCTCTATCTGACTTACTTCATTCTATATGACAGTCTCTATGTCCATCCACATCTGTACAAATGACCCAATTTCATTCCTTTTTATGGCTGAGTAATATTCCATTGTATATATGTACCACAATTTTTTTTCCCTTGGTGTACAACATAGAGATTCTCAAATTTTTATATGACCATATACCCTCCCTCTTGCGTCTTCTTCCCCCTTCCCTTTCCCACCCCTCTAGGTGGTCACAAAGCACTGAGCTGATCTCCCTGTGCCATGCAGCTGCTTTCCACTAGCTATCTATTTTACATTTGGTAGTATATATATGTCAATGCCACTCTCTCACTTCGTCTCAGCTTACCCTTCCCCCTCCCCGTGTCTGCAAGTCCATTCTCTATGTCTGCGTCTTTATTCCTGTCCTGCCCCTATGTACAACAACTTCTTTATCCATTCATCTATTGGTGGGCATTTAGGTTGCTTCCGTGATCTGGGTATTGTAAATAGTGCTGCAATGAACATTGGGGTGCATCTGTCTTTCTGTATCAATTTACATTCCCACCAACAGTGTAAGAGAGTTCCCTTTTCTCCACACCCTCTCCAGCATTTGTTGTTTCTATATTTTCTGATGATGGCCACTCTGACCAGTGTGAGGTGATACCTCATTGTACTTTTGATTTGCATTTCTCTAACAATTAGTGATGTTGAGCAGCTTTTCATGTGCCTCTTGGCTATCTGTATGTCTTCTTTGGAGAAATGTCAATTTAGGGCTCCAGTCCATTTTTTGATTGGGTTGTTTGTCTTTTTAATGTTGAGCTGCATGACCTGTTTATATATTTTGGAGATTAATCCTTTGTCTGTTGATTCATTTGCAAATATTTTCTCCCATTTTGAGGACTGTCTTTTCATCTTGTTTATAGTTTCCTTTGCTGTGCAAAAGCGTTTAAGTTTCATTGGGTTCCATTTATTTATTTTTGTTTTTATTTCCTCTATGAGGTGGGTCAAAAAGATCTTGCTGTGATTTATGTCAAAGAGTGTTCTTCCTATGTTTTGCTCTGAGTTTTATGGTGTCCGGTCTTACATTTAGGTCTTTAATCCATTTTGAGTTTATTTTTGTGTATGGTGTTAGGTAGTGTTCTAATTTCATTCTTTTACATGTAGCTGTCCAGTTTTCCCAGCACCACTTATTGAAGAGACTGTCTTTTCTCCATTGTATATCCTTGCCTCCTTTGTCATAGATTAGTTGATGATAGGTGGGTAGGTTTATATTTGGGTTTTCAATTGTGTTCCATTGACCTATATTTCTGTGTTTGTGCCCATACCATATTGTCTTGATTACTGTAGCTTTGTAGTATAGTCTGAAATCTGGGAGTCTGATTCCTCTAGCTCCATTTTTCTCCACTCAACCCTGTTTTAGCTATTAGGGGCCTTTTGTGTCTCCCTACAAGTTTTAAGACTTTTTGTTCTAGTTCTGTTAAAAAATGCCATTGATAATATAGGGATTGCATTGAATCTGTAGATTGCTTTGGGTAATATAGTCATTTTCACAATTTTTTTTGAATTTTTGAAATTCATTTTATTTTTTATACAGCAGTTTCTTATTAGTAAATAATTTTATACACATCAGTGTATACATGTCAATCCCAATTGCCCAATTCATCATACCCCCCCACCCCACCCCACCCCCATTTTCCCCCCTTGGTGTCCATATATTTGTTCTCTACATCTGCATCTCAATTTCTGCCCTGCAAACCAGTTCATCTGTAGCATTTTTCTAGGATCCACATATATGCATTAATATATGATAGTTGTTTTTCTCTTTCTGAGTTACTTCACTCTGTATGAGTCTCTATATCCATCCATGTCTCTACAAATGACCCAATGTCATTCCTTTTTATGGCTGAGTAATATTCCATTTTACATATACACCATATCTTCTTTATCCATTTGTCTGTTGATGGACATTTAGGTTGTTTCCATTACCTGGCTATTGTAAATAGGGCTGCAATGAACATTAGGGTGCGTGTGTCTTTTTGAATTATGGTTTTCTCTAGGTATATGCCCAGTAGTGGGATTGCTGGATGATATGATAATTCTATTTTAAGTTTTTAAGGACATCCATATTGTTCTCCATAGTGGGTGTATCAATTTACATTCCCACCAACAGGGTAAGAGGGTTCCCTTTTCTCCACACCCTGTACAGCATTTGTTGTTTCAAGATTTTCTGATGATACCCATTCTAACTTGTGTGAGGTGATACCTCATGGTAGTTTTGATTTGCATTCCTCTAATAATTAGTGATGTTGAGCAGCTTTACATGTGCTTCTTGGCCATCTGTATGTCTTCTTTGGAGAAATGTCTATTTAGATCTTCTGCTCATTTTTGGATTGGGTTGTTTCTTTTTTTAATATTGAACTGCATGACCTGTTTATATATTTTGGAGATTAATCCTTTGTCCATTGATTCGTTTGCAAATATTTTCTCCCATTCTTAGGGTTGTCTTTTTGTCCTGTTTGTAGTTTCCTTTGCTTTGCAAAAGCTTTTAGTTTTATTAGGGCCCATTTGCTTATTTTTGTTTTTGTTTCCATTACTCTAGGAGGTGGATAGGAAAAGATCTTGCTGTGATTTATGTCAAAGAGTGTTTTTCTTATGTTTTCCTCCAAGAGTTTTATAGTATCTGGTCTTACGTTTAGGTCTCTAATCTATTTTGAATTTATTTTTGTGTATAGTGTTAGGTAGTGTTCTAATTTCATTCTTTTACGTGTAGCTGTCCAGTTTTCCCAACACCACTTATTAAAGTGATTATCCTTTCTCCATTGTATATCTTTGCCTCCTTTGTCATAAATTAGTTTACCATAGGTGCTTGGGTTTATCTCTGGGCTTTTTATCTTTTTCCACTGATCTATATTTCTGTTCTTGTGCCAGTACCATATTGTCTTGATTATTGTCACTTGGTAGTCTAGTCTGCAGTCAGGGAGTGTGATTCCTCCAGCTCTGCTTTTTTCCCTCAAGACCACTTTCGCTATTTGGGGTAATTTTTGTCTCCATACAAATTTTAAGATTTTTTTGTTCTAGTTCTGTAAAAAAAATGCCATTGGTAATTTGACAGGGATTACATTGAATCTGTAGATTGCTTTGGGTAGTATAGTCATTTTCACAATATTGATTTTTCCACTCCAAGAACATGGTATATCTCTCCATCTGTTTGTATCATCTTTAATTTCTTTCATCAGTGTCTTATAGTTTTCTGAGTACAAATCTTTTACCTCCTTTGGTAGGTTTATTCCTAGGTATTTTATTCTTTTTGCTGCAATGGTGAATGGGATTGTTTCCTTAATTTCTCTCTGTGATCATTTGTTGTTAGTGTATAGGAATCCAGGTGATTTCTGTGCATTAATTTTATATCCTGCAACTGTACCAAATTCATTGATTAGCTCTAGTAATTTTCTGCTGGCATCTTTAGGATTATCTATGTATAGTATCATGTCATCTGCCAACAGTGACAGTTTTACTTCTTTTCCTATTTGTATTCCTTTTATTTCTTTTCCTTCTCTGATTACTATATCCAAGACTTCCAAAGCTATTAATAATAGTGGCAAGAGTGGACATCCTTGTCTTGTTCCTGATCTTAGAGGAAATGCTTTCAGGTTTTCACCACTGAGAATGATGTTTGCTGTGGGTTTGTCATATATGGCCTCTATTATGTTGAGGTAGGTTCCTTCTATGGCCACATTGTGGAGAATTTTTAACATAAATGGGTGTTGAATTTTGTCAAAATTTTTCTGCATCTATTGAGATGATCATATGGTTTTTATTCCTCAATTTGTTAATATGGTGTATCACATTGATTAATTTGTGTATATTGAAGAATCCTTGCATCCCTGGGATAAATCCCACTTGATCATGGTGTATGATCCTTTTAATGTGTTGTTGGATTCTGTTTGCTAGCACTTTGTTGAGTATCTTTGCATCTATATTCATCAGTGATATTAGTCTGTAATTTTCTTTTTTTCTAGGATCTTTGTCTGGGTTTGGTATCAGGGTGATGGTGGCCTCGTAGAACGAGTTTAGGAGTGTTTCTACCTCTGCAATTTTTTGGAAGAGTTTGCGAAGGATGGGTGTTAGCTCTTCTCAAATGTTTGATAGAATTCACATGTGAAGCCATCTGGTCTTGGACTTTTGTTTGTTGGAAAATTTTCTTTCTTTCTTTCTTTCTTTCTTTCTTTCTTTCTTTCTTTCTTTCTTTCTTTCTTTCTTTCTTTCTTTCTTTCTTTCTTTCTTTCTTTCTTTCTTCTAGTATAACTGTAACATAGCCTCAAAATACATAAATCAAAAATTCACAGAAATAAAAGGAGAACTGAGCAAATCTACACTCACTGAGAGAAATTTTTTTAAACTACCTGTTAGTAATTCATAGAACTAGATAAAATATTAGTAATGATGGGGAAGATTTGGTAAGGTTTGGGAAGATTAACAAAGTTGGTCTAATGACATATATTACACATGGCAGCCAGTAAGTGGAGAACACATTCTTTTTATTATATTATTGAAATGTAGTTGATGTAAAATATTATGTTAGTTTCAGGTGCAATACATAGTGATTTAATATTTTCATACAGGAGATTGGTTCAAGATGGCAGAGTCGAAGGACATGTGCTCACTCCCTCTTGTGAGAGCACCGGCATCACAACTAACTGCTGAACAATCATCGACAGGAAGACACTGGAACTCACCAGAAAAGATACTCCACATACAAAGACAAAGGAGAAGCCACAATGAGATGGTAGGAGGGACACAATCACAATAAAGTCAAATCCCATACCCACTGGATGGGTGACTCAGAAACTGGAGAACAACCTTACAATAGAAGTCCAGCCACTGGAGTGAAGGTTCTGAGCTCCACCTCAGGCTTCCCAACCTGGGGGTCCGGCAATGGGAGGAGGACTTCCCAGAGAATCAGACTTTGAAGGATAGTGGGATTTGATTGCAAGACTTCCACAGGACTGGGGGAAACAGAGACTCCATTCTTGGAGGGCACACACAAAGTAGTGTGTGCATCAGGACTGAGGGGGAAGGAGCAGTGACCCCATAGGAGACTGTACCAGACCAACCTGCTAGTGTTGGAGGGTCTCCTGTAGAGGCAGGGGGTGGCTGTGGCTCACCGTGGGGACAAGGACACTGGCAGCAGAAGTTCTGGGAAGTACTCCTTGGAATGAGCCCTCAGAGTCTGCCATGAGCCCCATCAAAGAGCTTGCAGCCTCCAGTGCTGGGTTGCCTCTGGCCAAGGAGGGAACTCAGTCCCACCCATCAGCGGACAAGCAGATTAAAATTTTACTGAGCTCTACCCACCACCAGTCTGTCCCATCAGGAAGCTTGTACAAGCCTCTTAGATAGCCTCATCCACCAGAGGGTAGACAGCAGAAGCAAGAAGAACTACAATCCTGCAGCCTGTGGAATAAAAACCACATTCATAGCAAGATAGACAAAATGAAAAGGCAGAAGGCTATGTACCAGATGAAGGAACACATTAAAACCCCATAAAAACAACTAAATGAAGTAGAGATAGGCAACCTTCCAGAAAAAGAATTCAGAATAATGATAGTGAAGGTGATCCAGGACATCAGAAAAAGAATGGAGGCAAAGATCAAGAAGATGCAAGAAATGTTTAACAAACACCTAGAAGAATTAAAGAACGAACAAACAGAGATGAACAATAGAGTAACTGAAATGAAAAATACACTAGAAGGAATCAATAGCAGAATAACTGAGGCAGAAGAATGTATAAGGAACTAAAGAAGAACAAACAAAAACCCAAAGTTAGCAGAAGGAAAGAAATCATAAAGATCAGAGCAGAAATAAATGAAATAGAAACAAAGAAAACAATAGCACAGATTAATAAAACTAAAAGCTTGTTCTTTGAGAAGATAAACAAAATTGATAAACATTTATCCAGACTCATCAAGAAAAAGAGGGAGAGGATTCAAATCAATAAAATCAGAAATGAAAAGGAGACATTACAACAGACACTGCAGAAATACAAAGCATCATAAGAGACTACTACAAGAAACTCTATAGCAATAAAATGGACAACCTGGAAGAAATGGACAAATTCTTAGAAAAGTATAACCTTACTAGACTGAACCAGGAAGAAATAGAAAATATGATCAGACCTATCGTAAGTAAAGAAATTGAACCATGATTAAAAATCTTTCAACAGGACTTCACTGGTGGCACAGTGGTTAAGAATTCACCTGCCAATGCAGGGGGCATGGGTTCAAGCCCTGGTCCAGGAAGAGTCCACATGCTGTGGAGCAACTAAGCCTGTGTGCCACAACTACAGAGCCTGCACCCTAGAGCCCATGAGCCACAATTCCTGAAGCTCATGCATGTAGAGCTCATGCTCCACAACAAGAGAAGCCAACACAATGAGAAGCCTGCGCACTGCAATGAAGAGTAGTCCTCACTCACCGCAACTAGAGAAAGCCTACACACACAATGAAGACCCAACACAGTCAAAAATAAATAGGTTCTTCCCTTTCATCACTCTAAATATATCATGCCACTCCCTTCAGGCTTGTAGAGTTTCTGCTGAGAAATCAGTTGTTACCTTATGGGAGTTCCTGTGTATATTATTTGTCATTTTTCCCTTGTTCCTTTCAATAATTTTTCTTTCTCTTTAATGTTTGTCAGTTTGATTACTATGTTTCTTGGTGTGTGTCTCTTTGGGTTTATCCCTCCTTGGACTCTGCATTTCCTGGACATGGGTGGCTATTTCCTTTCCCATGTTAAGGAAGTTTTTGACTATAATCTCTTCAAATATTTTCTCAGGTCCTTTCTCTCTCTCTTCTCCTTCTGTGACCCCTATAATGTGAATGTTCTTGCATTTAATGTTGTCCCAGAGGTCTCTTAGGCGATCTTCATTTCTTTTCATTTTTTTTTTCTTTATTCTGTTTCATGGCAGTGAATTCCACCATTCTGTCTTCCAGGTCACTTATCCATTCTTCTGCCTCAGTTATTCTGCTATTGATTCCTTCTAGTGTATTTTTCATTTCAGTTATTGTATTGTTTCTCTCTGTCAGTTCTTTAATTCTTCTATGTGTTCGTTCTTTAATTCTTCTTGGTCTTTGTTAAACATTTCTTGCATCTTTGCCTCCATTCTTTTTCTGATGTCCTGGATCCCCTTCACTATCGTTATTCTGAATTCTTTTTCTGGAAGGTTGCCTATCTCCACTTCATTTAGTTATTTTTCTGGAGTTTTATCTTGTTCCTTCATCTGGTACATAGTCCTCTGCCTTTTCATTTTGTCTATCTTTTTGTGAATGTGTTTTTTCTTTCCCACAGGCTGCAGGATTGTAGTTCTTCTTGCTTCTGCTGTCTGCCCTCTGGTAGATGAGGCGCTCTAAGAGGCTTGTGCAAGCTTCTTGATGGGAGGGACTGGTGGTGGGTAGAACTGGATGTTGTTCTGGTGGGCAGAGTTCAGTAAAACTTTAATCTGCTTGTCTGCTGATGGGTGGGGCTGAGCTCCCTCCCTGTTGGTTGTTTGGCCTGAGGTGACACAACACTGGGGGCTACAAGCTCTTTGGTGGGGCTAATGGTGGACTCCAGGAGGGCTCATGCCAAGGAGTACTTCCCAGAACTTCTGCTGCCAGTGTCCTTGTCCCCACGGTGAGCCACAGCCAACTGTTGCCTCTACAGGAAACCCTCCAACACTAGCAGGTTGGTCTGGTACAGTATCCTATGGGGTCACTGCTCTTTCCCTCTCAGTCCTGATGCACACACTACTTTGTGTGTGCCCTCCAAGAATGGAGTCTCTGTTTCCCCCAGTCCTGTGGAAGTCTTGCAATCAAATCCCACTATCCTTCAAAGTCTGATTCTCTGGGAAGTCCTCCTCCCATTGCCGGACCCCCAGGTTGGGAAGCCTGAGGTGGAGCTCAGAACCTTCACTCCAGTGGCTGGACTTCTATTGTAAGGTTGTTCTCCAGTTTCTGAGTCACCCATCCAGTGGGTATGGGATTTGACTTTATTGTGATTGTGTCCCTCCTACCATCTCATTGTGGCTTCTCCTTTGTCTTTGTATGTGGAGTATCTTTTCTGGTGAGTTCCAGTGTCTTCCTGTCGATGATTGTTCAGCAGTTAGTTGTGATGCCGGTGCTCTCACAAGAGGGAGTGAGCACATGTCCTTCGACTCTGCCATCTTGAACCAATCTCCTGTATGAAAATATTAAATCACTATGTATTGCACCTGAAACTAACATAATATTTTACATCAACTACATTTCAATAATATAATAAAAAGAATGTGTTCTCCACTTACTGGCTGCCATGTGTAATATATGTCATTAGACCAACTTTGTTAATCTTCCCAAACCTTACCAAATCTTCCCCATCATTACTAATATTTTACCTAGTTCTATCAATTACTAAGAGATATTTAAAATTTTCCCTCAGTGAGTGTAGATTTGCTCAGTTCTCCTTTTATTTCTGTCAATTTTTGCTTTATGTATTTTGAGGTTATGTTGCGGTTATACTAAAATTACAGCTTTTATATCTTTCTTGTAAATGTAACTGCTCAAAACTCTGAAATACCATTCTTTATCTTTAATAATATTTAATATCTCCTTTATTTGATATTAACATAGAATTTGAATATGCATTATTTTTCCATCTCTTAATTTTCAAGTTCTTGGTGTCCTTATATTTAAGGTAAGTCTTCTTGAAGCAGCATAGAGTTTGGGTTTTATTTTAATTCAGTTAGAAAATCTTTATCTTTTAAATGGAGTAGGTATATATTCTATTGGAAATTAAGATGATTATGTATAATTTTGTTTTAATGTACCATCATATTATTGCTTTGTATGTGTCTGGCCTGTTCTGTGCTTCTTTGTCTCTCTATTGTTGCTTTCTTGTGAATTATTTTTCAAATGTTTCCCCTCCCATTCATTAGCTTATTGGTTATACATCCTTTTATTATTTATTTAAGGATAACCCTAGAGATTATAACATGCATTCTAGACTTACTAAAATCTAAGATAAATAAATACTCTCATTTTTCCTGGACAATACAAGGCCCTTAGAACCATTTAGGTACATTACTCCTCACCTACCACTGCTCACCAACTTGTATTTCATTGTTGGTATGTGTTTTAATTCTCTCTATATCCAAATATTTTTACATTAAGCTATAAAAAATATTTATTTATAGAGTGCAAATTTGTTTGGATGATCCCACATATTAACTCTTTCTGTTAATTTTCATTGTTGTTTTGCATCTCTGAGCTTCCCTCTGGGTTCATTTGCCTTCTGCATGAAGAAGACCTTTTAGTGTTTCCTTTGGTGAGGGACAAAAGCCTCACTTTTGTTGCCAGAAGATTATTTCAATCATCATTCTTTGAGAACATTTTTTCCTGTGTAGAGAATTCTAGGTTGACAGCTCTTTCAGCACTTTGAATTTATTGTTTATTCCACTCTTTTCTGGATTCTGTTGTTTCTGTTGAGAAAGCAACCACCATTCTTATTGTTATTACTTTATAGGTAATATGTTGTTTTTTAAAAAAGTCTGTCTAATTTCATTGCCCTTGGTATTTAGGTGTTTTATTATAATGTGCTTTGGAGTGGTTTTCTTTGTATTTATCCTTCTTGGGATTCATAAAAGTCTTGAATTTATGGGTTTATATCTTTCATTGTTTTTAAAATGAAGGTGGCTAAGCTAGGAGCAACAACAACCCAAATCATCTGAATTCAGAGAGAAAAATGATTTGAAGCTACCTGATAGGGCTTCTCTG
Organism: Pseudorca crassidens; assembly: GCF_039906515.1. NCBI lineage: Eukaryota > Metazoa > Chordata > Mammalia > Artiodactyla > Delphinidae > Pseudorca > Pseudorca crassidens. The sequence continues at coordinate 156,683,748 of NC_090297.1, forward strand.
TTTCCAATTCATCCTTACTCCTGTGTATTATCCTTTAGAGTCCCAACCCCAAACCTGGGGCTTTTAAGGGCCCATGTTCCTTAGTGGATCTGATTTCCAATACTGTATTTCTAAACCCTTGAGCCTTTTGAAAGTTCTGCTCAGCATCTGTGCTTTTGGAATCAGCAGAATGCCTCTGAGGAAAACTGGCTGCAAATTGATTCACTTCTAGGTATTTCTCTCTCAGTTCCTGACCATGCAATTTTCCTCCTTGCTTTGGTATATCTCTTATGCATTCAAACAAATGTGGTATCAAATATTTTTTCCAGCTTTTCTAGTTTTATGCAGATGGATTGAGCAGTACTACCTACTTGATTATTGTAGGAAGGGAAACATTCTTAAAGTTTTAAATATAGCATTTTACTATTTTTTCTTTTTTTTCCCCCCTAAAACCTAAGAGGAACTATCTTATTCATCTTGAGATGCCCAGCATTCAGCACAGAACCTGCAGTGTAACACAGGATTTTAAAGATTTGTTGAATAAGTGAATAAACACATTTTCTGCTTGGGATTTGTGGCAATAATTTTTTTCTTTTTACCCATTACCAGAAATTGAGAAAAGAGTGTCACTCATAACAGTAGTATACAAAGAGCAGGGCAGTGGGAGCTGTACACCCTAGATGTAGTCAGTTGGTTAGAACTTAGACCAATATATTTTTTTCCTCAAGGAGGAGTATTTTGTCCTGACATTGTTTAGAATTGCTGATGCATAGTGATAGTAAAAAATAGGTGATTTTAGTTAGCTATTTTATTATTTAAAAATTTCTATATAAAAGGTGACCTTATTGTCTGCATCTAGGAGGAGTTGGTTTGGATGGCTTCCAAGGTATCCTGTAAACCCGAGATTCAATATGGGTTTGCTGAGCAGACACCAGGTGTATCTGATTATGATTTGTGCCTGGAAAGAATAGTGTGGTAGGTAAGTACAGGAGGTAGCTGAACTCCATCCACAAAGGCCTTTTCTGTCACTGGGCCCAAGTGTAGAGCCTGGTCACTGCAATGATTTCTTCATTTTAAAAAAGTTCATTTATTTATTCAAAACCAGTGCCTATTGGAAACAAACTCCTTTTTAAAAAATAGAAAAAGGAATACTGTTACAATGATGCCTTCTTGGGCAAATATACAAAATGGTGGGACTGTAGACACCAGGTCAGCTGTGTTCACATCATTCAGTACATAAAGTACAGCTGGGTACTGATGAGAGATCGTTTGTTTCTGAGATCAAGCTGAGGAGAAACATAAATGCCTCATCTTACAGAATGAAAAAAACATATAACATTTACTTCTGAAAATATTGAGCATTTGCTTATATGAAAGGGTTTAAGAATTTTAATGATGCTCCTAAATTTAGCCCTTTAAAAACACCAATTTATTTAGGGATCTTTAAGTTAATAATATAGATATGTCCAGCACAACTTTATCCTATTTACATAAAGAAGCATTAAAAATTCAAGGTCTCTTTTGTAACAGAATTAGTAGTTTAGTAGTTGAACATAACAAAAGAAAATGCAAAATAGCCTATTAAATCTCATCTTTCTTTTCATAAAATTGCCCAAAGAAGCATAAGTGATCAGTAACCTTTTTTAGAACTCTAAGTACAAGACTGCTAACGGGTCAAAAATAAGAAAATTTTTTTACAATTTCAGGAAACTTCTGTAGTATACCTATCTAGTCACCGTAAAACACAGTATCTTTATAATTCAGCCAATGGTAGGAATTCTCTCAAATATGAAAGGTAGGCTATGAACTGGGGTTGACTTCAGGACTATTAAAAAGCTTCCATGAATTTAAATCAATAACATAAAAATAATAAACTGCTATTTGGTTACTGACATGTAAAAAGGAAAGCAAAGATGTTAAATCACAGTGAATGGAAAAATGCTGAATATGGATTAATTTATCCAATGTACCTTAGGCCAAATGGACATTATGATAATTTCTCCTTCAAAATGCTTATAATAAACTGCACCAGTTCATTGAGAATAAGTACAGTAAACCAAAGAATCAAACATTCATCCACAATATATGGGGCTGTTTATAAGGCTCTGAGTTTGAATAACCCATAGCAAAGTATCTTTCATTACAGAAGATAACTGCTCTACTGAGAGTGAAGGTAGCTTTTTACATTCCTTAAATGTTGAAACTAACGAAATGATTTTTGGACAGAGAAACTCACATAAGTGGTATACATATGAAAAAAAAAAAGGCAGATTCTGGGATAGAATTCCTGAGACAGATGGCTCTGGGTCTGATCTTATCAAGAAATTCTTATAGTCTTTTTAGTTTTTCCACCTGTAATTTATCTCAATAAAAGTTTCTAAAAACAAACAAAACTCAGAATGAATCAAAGTCACTTGAGGATAGCCGTAGGCTGGTGGAAAATGAGCTTCTGTCAGTTCCAGGTTCAGCAAGGCACTTTTAACAAACCAGTAACTGCAGTAAGAAAACACAGTTTTCAAGGGGTAAGATCAAACAAAACTATGATCAGACCCATCTCACCAAGAACCCAATCAGAAATGAGACAAAGAGACAAACAGCAGCACAAACACAGTCCAAATGGGAAAAGTGGTGCCCAGAGCTACACAGACGCAAAGCTTTCCCACAGCCCTTTCATTTACTTAGTGCGCTTTGACTTTTTAAAGATGTTAGATTTATTCTGTTCCACCAGACTTTGGAAGTCCATGAAGCATCTCTTTATAAAGTGCTTTAGAGACAGTAGGGACATTTTCAGTGTGCCTTGTTTCTATCATTTTCAGGTACTCAAAGTGTGGCATTTATAGAGCATGGATAGAACCCAGAATGTTCCACTTCCTCTCCAGTGGTTTGATAAGCTGTGATTCAATTATCGGATATACTAGTGGCCAGTGGCAGTGCAGTGGAGGTCAACAGTATTGATATTTGACAGTGTGTGTCAACGATTTGATTTGGGAGTGATCAAAGTTGTGTGGTTTGGGAGGACAGCAGGCTGCATAGAACCTATTGACACTCATATGCAAGTTTTCAACCGGAAGGTCCATCAGAAGGTCTACTGGATCCACAGTAAACAGAAGTATTCTAATATAGTGAATCACTATTTTAAATCAATGCTTGAGAACCAAAAAGGCACTAGGTTAATGCTAGCAGCACAGAAACCTAAAATATGGTCTCAAATTGTGCCTGCTTCCCTTTTTTCCCCCTTGGGAAATAATTCCTGGAATGTTTATGGAGAAAAAAATGGATGTTAGTAGTCACCCTCCTCATAATTTCTGACATGGATATCTATCAGATAGATAGTCTTGAATTAAAGTGCTTTTGTTTTGCTTTCTTTTCCTCTTGGGAAATAATTCCGGGGTTGTTTGTTGGTGGGGGAAGATGGAAGTTGGTAGTCTATTTAGCACAGGCACAAAGTATAAAAGAGAGGAAGAATACTTATAGAGGGGTAGACAAAGCACTCAATGAGAAAGTTCTGCAGAAGTAAATTTTCTCTTGGGAGACATGAACCCATTTTTATGACACTTTCTGAACAGGGGCTGTTTTCCTGGCTGCCACTGAAGGTTAACTTTGCTTCCTGGAAACAGGGGCCTGGTTGCTGCTGACTGGACCACCCTGAGGAGGTGGCCTGCTTGGCCAGTTAGGGTTCTGCTGCTGGTGGTGCATGGCAGAAAATCCTGGACACAGTTCCTGGAGCTACCTTTTTGATGGGGCTCAGAGGGAAAAGGCAATTATGGTCATTTCATAAAGGACAAAATTCTCTTCTCCTGTCATATGCAAAAGATAGCAACAGTGAAGGGGTGCCATTATGCCAAGCCTGTGCTTGTCCCATGACTATGACAAATACTGGAGGCAACTTGGGAATGAACAAGGAAGCAACTGACTCTCCAATCTTTAGATGTCCTTTTCAAATTCAGCCCAGTTGCTTTTCCTTGCCCAGGAGTGAAATTATTACGTTTGTTTGTCTCCATGTCAACTCTTTTGCTTACTTTCTCTTTTTAATCATCATTAAAACTACCTTTACTGAGATGACTGACAGGATAACTTCCTACTCAAACAAGGATGGGCATATGGTAAATATTTAGAGTCTTATGGGCCGGCCATTACTGATGCAGAATTTCATTAAGAATCCCTTAGTCATTCATAAAAACATGTTACTCTTAAAAATACGTCTCTCGGGTCTTCCCTGGTGGCGCAGTGGCTGAGAATCTGCCTGCCAATGCAGGGGACACGGGTTCGAGCCCTGGTCTGGGAGGATCCCACATGCCGCGGAGCAACTGGACCTGTGAGCCACAACTACTGAGCCTGCGCGTCTGAAGCCTGTGCTCTGCAACAAGAGAGGCGGCGACAGTGAGAGGCCCGTGCACCGCGATGAAGAGTGGCCCCCACTCGCCGCAACTAGAGAAAGCCCACGAACAGAAACGAAGACCCAACACAGCCAAAAATAAAAATAAATAAACAAAATTTAAAAAAAAATACATCTCTCGTCCAACTCTCTTCACAGCCTGGTTAGATATCCAGTAAAGCAACACTTGGAAACAACAAGAAAGGAAGTTATGGTATCACTAGATGACCAACAATAGCCATTTTCCAACAAGTAAACCCACTGGACAAGACTTGTGGGTTCCTACATCACTCTTTCTGGCATATTAGAAATCAAGTCTCTAGATATAAAAAAATTTGAGATTGCTTTTTCTTGCTCTAAAAACACATGTATATGCCAGTATTAAAGAAGAACACCAAGCAAACGGTCTAGTTTTGTTTTGATGTTATTTATGCCAAAGTGACCCGACAAAATGTTCCATCAAAACGATGACAATCCAGATCTCCAGCAGGGCTTTTGCGTTGCTGTATTCACCCATATTTGCAGCTGGAAGCTGTGGATTTGTTTTCCCTTGTGAGTTCTCTGGGTGAACCTGTTATTGATTATATCAGGATACCACAAACATTATTTCAAGAAAAAGATTATGCTTCATAATGTTTAGCATTTATATAGGTTCTTTTGATTTCAAAACAAGTTATAAATATTTTCTACTGTGACAACATCTTTCGAGGTAGGTGATTATTACTGTCCCTACATTACCAGTAGAAACCTGAGGCCAAGAAGTACAGGACTCTGTTCCCAGGCCAGGGAGAGTCAGGAGCAACATTACGACTAGACGTCCTGAAGGGCACCTGCTCTGGGTTCTGCAGAGGCCACGCCTCTCTCTAGTGTAGCAAGTCTCCATTAATATAGGGTTATATATTGTATAGATATAAAACAACAACACACAAGGACATCATAGAACAATAATCCAATATTTTTGTTTCTTAGTAAAATATGTTAAGCACAGTATTTAAATTGCATTTCTCTGAAAAGCATTTGGTATATTAAATAGCAGAAGGTATATTAAATAGCTCTATAAATGCTTGCTGGCATACTCTTAACTGCATAAGGATTCTAAAGAAATTAAAATCCACTTATAAACACCATAAACTAAACAAAAATGTGAAAAACTACTTTATTCTTATAATGCAGACTTAATAGCTTGCTGGATATTAGCAGGTGGCTACATAATTTTTCTGAGTTTGAGAGAAAGGATACACATTGTTGGCTGTGGTTTTAAAATATCAATTTGGTAGGGAAAATGCAGTTGAAAGTGAAAATTAAAGACTGCTCTTTACATTTTGCATCCATTCTGAACAATTCATACATATAAAAGATACAATCGCACTTGGAGCTAATGTTTAGGTGAATATAGGGATGTTATATAATATTTTGTGAGAAGAGAAAGTGATAGAAAATAAAAGCTATGGTATTGGAAAAAATGCAGAAGGAGGCAAAAAGGGTATTTTTCAACTGTGTTGAAGATGGGCATGAGATGTAAGTTGTTCATGCTTACATGACTATATAGGTCTTGGAAATGGTTTTCAAGGAAAAATATTTGGTTCAATCAGTCTCTTCTCCAGGGCAAAATCCTCACTCTCCTCTCTAAGTCAGTAGTTCTCAGAATGGTATAAAAGAGCTTACCACATGCTAAGCTTCCTAAGAACTGACCAGGTGGTCAGCAGAAAAAGTTCTAAAACTAGAAAGGAAGAGGCATCAAAGTCTTAAAATTTGTATGCAAACGTAAAAACTAACTTTCAAGCCAAAATGACATTCCCTGTCAGAAGTAACAAATACAAAAGTCTTAAATTTAGTGTACACGCAGCTAAGATATTGTTAGATAAGATATTACATGTCATTCAGAGAATATTTTTTGTGTGCTTTTTCCCTAAAAAAGACATATTAAATTATTTTTCTCTCCTCAGGTCTTTTTTGTATAAATGTGAAATATAAGGTGTCTTGTAAGTTTGTTCATTCAGACTATACACTCTAGGGGTCCTTTCCACTTGCGTTGTAGGTGACAGTTTTATTTGAGGAGGGTCTGAGTTTGAAGAGGCTTGAGCAGTTTGGCTGCTTGGTGGGCTGCAAGGTTCTGGCATAGGGCGAGTACCAGTCCCTTTCAAATACATCCTTAAGTTGCTTAATGATGCTTGTGTTGTTTCTCACATCTGCTTGGTTGATAACAAGGCCTGTGCCAGCATTCTGGGTAAAATCATTCCCTACCCAGTCAAAATTTCCTGCAAAAGACAAAGGAAATGATGGTAAAGAGTTAAGATCCACCAGGGAATATTCTCCATTTAAAGAAATATAGAGCAGATTCTATTAAAAAAAAATACCCGGGAATAGTGACAGGGAGACTGAATTGTGTTGACAGCTCATAAAAAGAAGTCCAAGAAGGCTTACATATGGCATATTAATATTTGCATATTATTTTGGCATTTTCTTCAGCTTTGCTCAACTTGAAACTCAAAACAGGAAATCTGATGTTCTTTTTTGGTAAATGTTATTTCTTATTGACATTCACAGGGCACACTAAATACAGCAACATTTAAAATATATAGGAATACACTTAAAAATCCTGTGAACAATTACTACCTTCTCAAAGAGACAACATGTAATCCATACGTACAAATGAGAGATTCTAATTATAATGCTCAGAAGCTTTCACATCAAAGAAAAAGCTGAAGCCAGAGAAGGAGAACCAGTTTTTAACTAAACACACAAAACACTCCTTGCTTGGGTGGTAAGTCATTCCCAGTTCCAGGATCAGGCTTCTCAGCCTAGGAATCAGGGCAGTTGCTGTGACAGCAGGCTCCCCAGAGTGACTGCTGGTATAGGTGCTATATTAGTTTGCTAGGTCTGCCATCACAAAGCACAACAGACTGGGAGCTTAAACAACAGAAATGTATTGTCTCACAGTTCTGGAGGCTAAAAGTCTAAGATCAAGATGTTGGCAGACTGGTTCCTTCTGAGGGCTGTGAAAGCAGGATCTGTGCCAGACCTCTCTCCTTGGCTTATAGATGGCCATCTCCTCCTTGTGTCTCTTCACATCATCTCCCCTCTACACACATCTCTATGTCCAAATTTCCCCTTTTTATAAGGACAGCAACCAAACTGGATGAGAAACCAGCCTAATGACCTCACCTTAACTTGATTTCCCCTGTAAAGACCCTGTCTCCAAATAAGGTCAAATTCTGAGGTACTGGGGTTAGGACTTCAACATACTAATTTTGGGGGGCCGATAATAGGTAGTAAGGCTGGGATCCACCCCAGAAAGGGATAATCATGTCTATGCGACTTGCATGTAGTCCATTTTCAAAGTGGGAGTAGATAAAAGGACCAGACTACCCAAAACTCCCAGATGAATCTCTTGTCTTTGGTATCCAATGGGGAGAGAGTTCCAGTAGGAGAGCAAAGGTACTCTCAGGAGGGTATAGCACCATTTATTTCTTTGCTTTTCTTTGTCTTCATTTACGCATATTTACTGAGTATACAATGTCTACCAGGTACTATATTAGGGGCCATGATATAAAACTTAAAATCACAGTCTCTGCCTTCGAGGAGTCCGGGAGGAAAACACAAAAAGTATAATACAAGGCATATGAGATGGTACAAGAGATGTATGTATACTATGCCATGAGGGCAGGAGAAAGCAATTTCTAATTCTGACTAGATGTGTCAGGAAGAGAGCATTTCACTGAATAATGAGACAGGCACAGAAACCTATCAATTAGGAAACTAATTCCATAGGGAATATAACATATTTATGCACAAAAAAGATCTGATGAGGATCTTAGAGCGTGAAGGGGAAGAGTCAGGAATGAGGTCGGGACATAAGGAATGTAGAGGGCAGAGGAACTATCAGTTAGTCAGTGCCTAATATGAGCAAAGCACTATGCTTTCTATTTGCGTACATTATCTCATATGGTTGGTAGGATTTATGCTCACTTGACAGAAGAGGGCTGTGAGGCTCAAAGAGGTGAATAAATTTGCCCAGCTTCACATCGTTAATCAATGGTCAACCCAGGTCTGTAGACTCCATGAACTATCTTCAATACTATAAATGAAGAATCATTCTAATAAAAATTTACCCATGTCAAGACTGACAAAATTATCTAATAAATTACCACCATCCTCTTTGGTTCAGAGCTGGTTCCATAAGGGAACCGAAGGCTTTTAAGCATAGAGCTTGATTTTCCATTCCCTCAGTGGCTCCTCAGGCATCCTGCAGGAATATTTGCTGAAAGATGCTGAGATCATGGTCCCTGGGCATCCTCGACCCAAGGCCCTGCAGTCACCTGTGGGAGAAGCTGCTGGGAGAAGGGACATCTGTAGGGAAAGCTAATATCTGTTCCTTTATAGCTGTCATTCTTTGCCCTCCTCTACTCTCTGGAGCCCCCCCTGCACATATCAACTCCCTTTTCCATATGGCACTGCCTGGAATATTGGAAGGTGGTTCCCTTGCCCCTCATTTTACTCCTTAAGTTTATTCCTCTAAGTCAAATATTATCAGCATAGAGAAGGAACTCCTCTCTCTCTCTTTATATCTCACCCCAACCCACACAAACACTACAATGATGCTGTCAATGACTTCATGATAGACATAGTTTTGACTGAATTTTATTGCTATAAATTAGCAAACTGCTTGCTAAGTGGTTTGTAATACTGTGTTAGAGTCTCTGCACAGAGACTCCTTTTGCTGTTGCTGTGTTCCCAACCATGTGCTCTCAGACACGTGGCCATGCTCAGAGGCTCCGGCTTTGTGCAAATGCTCAGTGCCAGGTGAACACCAGCTTGAACCTCTAAACAGAGGATTTGTAGCTACTGCAGGTTGAGAGTTATTCTGGAAACTGCTGGTAGGTGGCACCTTCTATTCATTCCATAAACAGAAGACAGCACACTTTTCAAGGACTTCTTGATAAGACACTAAAATCTCATCTTATGATTAAGTGCAAGGCATTAGACCAAGGGCAGTAATTTTTTATGAGCTATCATAACATTATCTCCTTCAATATTCACTGCAATCCTATGAGGTGACAATATTAACTTCACTGTATTGATGAGGAAATTAAGGCTCAGAAAGGTTAAGTAATTTGTCCAAGGTGGAAGTGAAAAAGTCCCACAGTTGAGGTTCAAAGCCAGGTCTGACTCTGAAGCCCACACTGGTGTACTCGCTTTGTGCTAAATGTGCTCTTCACCCTAGACGTCATCAGTCCCCAGGGCTGGAGCATCAGGCCACACTGAGATCTCTGCTCCATTCATTTGCAGACCTCACTCTCTGAAGGAAACACATATCCTTTGGGGGAAGCATGGAGAGAGGGAATGATGATGGGAGAGAAGTGACAAGATTATGAAGTCTCATTCTGTGAAATTCAGCTTCTTTCCTTTGATACAATGGATGGAGCCAAGATCCTCCATCTTTATTGATTCTCAAAAGTTTCAATTAGTCTGTTCTCAGGAATCATAGCCCTAGGCATCTTTCACAGGACTACAGGGCATTCCTACACCAGAGTGATTGTTTTCCTACCTTTATTTCCTGATGGCTGGGCTAAGCCTCAAAATCATGTATATGCTTCAGTCATTTTTCAATTGGGAAGCAGTTTTACCCAGCTCTTTTTGAGACTGCCATTTCAGCTTCTAGAATGCACATTTAGGCCCCAGATGCCAGGAGAGCTGTAGTGCTACCCTCAGGAACACCCTGTGAGGGTGTAGGTGAACTCACTGGATATAATATTTAAATAACCAAACCACCTTTCAGACAACTTTGCCAAGCTTGACTCAAATGTACTCAGATCAAAATTAGAGAGATGATACTGTCTGAGGATTCTTCTGTAAGTCTTGTGAACATTTAATGGAACTATATTTCCATGCAAGGTCTAGTGTGGATTTTTCTTTATTCAGCATTCTCAGCAGGTATCTGAGTGACTTCTTAAGAGATTTCCAGAATATGCTGATAATTATTTAAATTATCAATGAATTTTCCCTCTTTATGCTCTTTAAGTATTTTTATATTAGAACTATGCTTCACTCTAGGGAACTAATGTTTTGCTAAAATGCTATGTGTAAAATGTACTCATTTAAAAATGTATTATAATAAAGAACCCAGAAATAGACCCACATAAATATAGTCAACTGATCATGACAAAGGAGCAAAAGCGATACAATGGAGCAAAGACAGTCCTTTCAACAAGCTATGCTAGAAGAACTAGGCATCTACATGCAAAAGAAAAAGAATCTAGACACAGACCTTACACCCTTCACAAAATGTAACTCAAAATGTGATCATACCTAAATGTAAAATGCACAACTACAAAACTCCTAGAAGATAACATAGGAGAAAACCTGGCTGACCTTGGTTTTGGTGATAACTTTTTAGATACAACACCAAAGGCATGATCCATGAAAGAAATAATTGATAAGTTGGACTTCATTAAAATTAAAAATGTCTGCTCTATGAAAGAGAATGCAAAGATAAACCACAGGCTGGGAGAAAATATTTGCAAAAGACATATCTGATAAAAGACTGTTATCCACAATATACAAAGAACTCTTAAAAATGAACAGTAAGAAAATTAAAAATCTGTTTAAAAAGCCCTTAATAGACACCTCACCTAAGAAGATAGATGGCAAATACACATACGAAAAGATGCTCCACATCATATGTCAAAGGGAAATGAAAACTGAAACAATGAGATGTGTGTCATACACAGCTATTAGAATGGCCAAAATTCAGAACTGACAATACCAAAGGTTGGTGAGGATGTGGAGCAACAGGAACTCTCACTCATTGTTGGTGGGAATGCAAAATGGTACGTCCACTTTGGCAGACAATTTTGCAGTCTCTCATAAAACTAAACTTGCTCTTACCATATGATTCAGTAATCATGCTCCATGGTATTTACCCAGTGGAGTTGAAAACTTATGTCCACACAAAAATATGCACATGGATGTTTATAGCAGCTTTATTCATAATTGTCAAAACTTGGAGCAACCAAGGTGCCCTTCAATAGATGAATGGATAAAGTGTGAATCAATAAATAATATTCCAGACAATGGAATATTATTAAGCACTAAAAAGAAATGAGCTATCGAGCCATGAAAAGACATGGAAGAACCTTAAATGCATATTACTAAGTGAAAGAAGCCAATCGTAAAAGTCTACACACTATATAATTTCAACCATATATTTTGAAAAAGACAACACTGCGGAGTTAGTTAAAAAAGAAATCAGTGGTTGCCAGGGTAGGGGGAGGGATAAATAGATGGATCGCAGAGGATTTTTAGGGCAGTGAAACTACTCTATGTGATACTACAATAGCAGATACATGTCTTCATACATTTGCCCAAATCCACAGAATGTACAACACAAAGAGAGAACCCTAATGTAAACAATGGATATTGGGTGATAATCATGTGTCAATGTAAGTTCATCAGTTGTGACAAATGTACCACTCTGGTGAAGGATGTTGGTAATGCGGGAGGCTGTGCACATGTGGGGTTGGTGGGTATATAGGAAATCCCTGTGCCTTCTGCAGTTTTGCTGTGAACTTAAAACTGTTTTTTAAACAAAAGTCTATTTAAAAAAATGCATTACAGGGAAAGAAGAAGGGAGAGAGTCAGGAATCAATATTTAGTAGGAATCTGGCAGCGAGATCAGTGACAGTGTTGGGAGCTTCTCATATATTATCTCATTTAATCCTTATACCACCACCAAAGGATGGGTGCTGTTATCCCTATTTTAAAGATAAGGAAACAGAGGCTCAGAGAGATTGTGTGACTTTACCATCTTCCAGCTTGTAAGTTTCAGTGCTTGAAATCAAAAAAAGGTTTGTCTGACTCCAATACACTTACTTAATTCATTATAAAGAATATTTGGATATAAGCACATATCACTGCTGCATGTGTACCTAACAACTTACTTTAAGTAAACCCTGCAGGTAGAATATTCAGATTTGAATCCTTAAATCCCACTGTGCCCAAAACTTAATCCACCCCTATTTTTCCCAATATTGAAGCAAAAGTTCCCATTTTTGACTAAACAACTTTGAGTTTGCTTTTGCCACTTGTTTAAAAAGAAGCTCATTTCATTCTGTTCTCCATGCATTGATGAACATGAGAAAATCTAAATGCCACCTCTTGGGTCACTGAGAGGGACAACATGAATAAAATAATATTGTCATATTCTAGAACTGGAATGATACACATTTTTTAAAATTTCAGTACTCTATTCTATCATTCTTATTATTCTACTAATAAGACACACAACTATTCGAAATGGGAAGAAACAGAACATCTCCATGCTGAGAGAGGAGGTAGTAAGTGTTTAATTCATTTCATATCTTATGGCCCAATTTCCTTATTTCTAAATTGCAGGTGATTAAAGCTGCCTTCCCTATTGACAATGTTGCTAAGAGAATCAAATAAGATAAGGTGCTTTACAAAGTTAAAATGGCATATTTTTGTACTCACTGAATTTGGAAAAAATAATGCAGATTCCATATTCCTTCATCCCAGACACATTTTTCTTTTCTGCTTTGAGATTGCTACTTCATTTGTACAGTGGAATAACCATCCTGCTGTTTTGTGATCTATGCACTTTCATTTTATAGATAATAACTTCCACTCTGCCTGTGACAGTACTAGTAAAGGGGTTACTCTGGATTCATGCACACCATGGGAAAGTGGAATAGATTTAATCCGTTAGTAAGAAATATACCAATACATATTGTTTCTGTATCTGGAGCTTTATTGCCTTAATAATAATAGCTAACATGAATCTAGTATTATCTATGTGTTAGGAGCTTTCATTGTGCAAGGTGCTTTGTACATATTATCCCTATTAAACTTTACCCTATGAAGTAGAAACTATTATTAACTCCATTTTACATATGAGAGAACTGAGGTTTTTAGAGAGCTTAAGTAAATTGCCCAAAGTTAGATATTTTTAAAATGGCAGAGGTAGGATTATTGCACAGGTAGTGTTTGTTTGGGTGTCGAATTTCAATGATGTCTGCCTCCCCATTACTCATGACAGGCTGGCTGTGGTACAGTGGGTAGGAAATGAGCACTGGGTTCATTTAAGTGCCAGGACTGGCCTTTCATGAGCCATCCAACTCTTCACCTATAAAATGAGACAAATGGACCATGGAATTTCTGCAAAACATTTACAAAAAGACATCACATATGGTCTCCTAGCATATGAACCAAGCCACAGATGAGATGCTCTGTTAAGGAGCTCTTTGCCCTCACCCTCCTGTTTCCTGACCTCAAGGTCTCCCACTCACTGGCAGGAGCTTCCTCACCATGGGGTACAGAAGAGTACAGCTAGATCACCACTAACCTGCATGATCCCCTAAGGAGCCTTACAGCCCTGACACCTACCAATATAAGCTGCGCCATCCGTCACCATGTACTTGTTGCGATTTAATCTAGGGAAGGTGTGATTCTTTTGTTCTTTTGTAACACAAGCGTTCTCTCTTTCCAGATCAAAAAATTTCTGTAAGACAATAAATAAATAAATAAATAAATAAAGCAGGTGAATATAGAGAACATTTCTGGTTTTGTTCAAACACAAAAGGGTTTCTCATTCAAGTATCAACAATAGACCTCATATTGAGTTATTAAAACCACAATCTTGTTACTTCATACAGATGAAGCTATTTTTGTTCTCAAATCCATATAGGCAACAAGAGAGAAAATTATCATGCTCACCTAGGTCTATAATTAACACTTTTAAACTATAAAATGAACATAAAATTCATTCTTTTAACGGGGAAAGGGCCAGAAGTTGTCTAATTCTTTCGTCTTATTCATCAGAGTGTGCTGGCATTTTAAGTATGCCTCAGGGTGCTTTCTGTCAAGCATGCCAATGAACTGAATTCTCACATGTGGCATATATTATAAGAAGCAGCAGGCCCATGTCAATGACTAGCTGAATTAATTGGGGATTTGCAAATGTCAAAAAAAGATTTTGCCAAAAGAACAAATATTTCCATCTAAACACCTAGGTCTACAAGCTCTTTTAATAAGCAACTCAAAAAAAATCATAACTTCAAACCATAAATCCTGAATTTCAACTTTAATGTGATCCAAATAGCAGCATTCCAGTTCACCTGGAATGGGGATGGGGGAGCTAAGAGAGGTAGGTGACATCAGGAGTGGCTTCAGGAATCTGCTGAAATTGGCAAGTGCTCAGATGAAGCTTAAACTGGGACTGAGTTCACAGGAAGACACCATCAAAGGTGAAGACCTCAGGTCTCCTCCACATTGAAAAACGTGGAAAATTTTCAAAACTGCATGGAATATTTCCAGAATGTCTTACATCTGTAGAATCATGTGTGATTGAAGGAAAGAAGAGACAGTGAGAAAAATAGGATGATACCTCGAAATGGAGATATCATTTACAGTTTTAAAACTGTAAGTGTTCAAATTTGGTTTGGGGAAATGAGAGTTGGTTTTTCCCTCCCCTCCAGGTTGAGAAAGGAGTGATAAACCAAGTGATCACTAAGGTCTCTTCCAGCCCTGAAAATTCTATTCTGATTTTGTTTTTTTTTTGTAGAACCCTTGAGATCAATGGTACACAGGCCAAAATCTACCACCTAAGAACTGTCTATTGTACATCCCAGAGGAATGTTCTCCCATTGCCATATTTCCATGATTATAGGTAATGCAGACTGGATCACCTTATTTCCTCAGTTCCTATCTTCTGCAAAATCTGTGTCAAGTTTGATGGGTTCACATAGAGCCTTTGTGGACTCTTCAAGTGGACTTAATAACCTGTGAATGCTCTTAAGTTGTGGTTTTATACTTGTGAGGTCACACGAATACTGATAACAGCCAGCAGTCATCTCGCTTGAACACTCTATCACCATACCTGTCTACACACTTGCTATTTCCTTTTGAGGAACATATTATTGCAGAATCAAGACAAATTTGAAAAAGAATAAATTATACATCCTAATTTAAGTCAATGATGGCATCACAGCTTGAGGCTTTACTGAGAACCCATTTCCTCTAGAAAGTTGAAGATGACCCTAAAGAGGGAAAAGAGCCTTTTCTGGGAGACTAAGACAACAGCAGAAATCACATTGTATTCACTGAAATACTATTAGACGCTTAACGTGCTGCAGGTGACAGCAAAGATATTTCAAAAGTGACTTGTTAATTTATTTTTTAAAAACCTCAGTTAACTAGGAAAACTTGGTGAGTGCAGTCTCTTTCCACGAGCCTCCTCATGGATACAAACCCGCAAAGCCAGGGGGAAGGTGCCTATTCCTCTAAGGACAGAGATTACCAGGCTATCTGCTTTATCAGTGCTCCCAGGCTCCTGAAGACACACTATATGCAAGATTCCAACTCCCACTCTTCTTGGAAAAGCTTTTCATCCATCTGTGGTCTAGATGTCGAGGCCATAAGCTTCCTTCTCCTCAAGGCTTATCTTGATGCTTAGAAATGCATGGCCTGGCTTAAATGAAGATTGGAGTCTCTGTTTTATAAAATGTCCAACAGTGAACTATTAATGTTTGGTTTGTTCGAGTAATGTGACCATGAGTGTTTGAAAAAATGAAGCTGAGTAAATACTGTAGAGGTTAAAATGATGGATTCTACTTTCCTTGTAATTTCTTGTAAGTCTTCAATGAGAGCCCTTAATATTTCATGACACAGATTTCAACTGACAGTGCCTTAGTAGCAGGTGTGCTGTGGGGTCAGGAAACAGTGGGTGGGTGGAGACCACTGAGTTGTTCTGAGGGGAAGTTAAGAGAAGAGATAGGAGCAAATGCATCATGTGTCACAGGCCCCAGATATTCTCCTCTCTGCCTCTGCTTGTATTAAACACGTCTTTTTACTTTCTGTATTCTGGTGCTTTGACATCTGGGCCCTTGCTGAGCACAGAGGGACTGTCTTCCAGAGAATGAAGGCTACAGGGATATTCACCACCTCTAGGCCTAACTCATAAATGCCTCTTGTGCACTCCTCCACTCTCTCTTCTTCTGATTGGCCTTGGGATATTGAGGCTCAAGGCCATCTTGGAAGCCATGTGTCAAAGTTGACAGTGGAGCCCCTGTCATCCTGGGTCCCTGAATGTTTCATGGAGCACAATTTTATCACCTAGAAGAGAGCCTGGCACAGAGCAGAGCCAGGTCTCAGTGTACATTTGTTGAATGACTGCAGCGGAGGTTGGGGGAAGCTGAGACCTAAAGAATTAGTGGGATTTAGTCAGGTAATGCATGGAGGAAACTGTTGTAGGAGAGGAAAGCACATGTACAAGGGCCCTGAGGGGAGGAAGAGGATGTTCCATGTGAGGACCAGAGGAGATTCAAAGGCGAGCTAGAGAGTTAGCACGTCTAGGGTAGTACGAATCCTCAACCTTGCCTCCCTCAACGTATGCAGACACGGATTAGGGTGCAGCCCAAGGGACCTGGAACAAGTACAGAAACCCAGGCTGGGGGTGCTTTAGGGCTGGGGGAGTCTGTGCTGGTGCATGTTCCAATGCTCTGTTGGTCACAGTCTCACAAATAAGAATAGTAGGTGGAGGAGGAAGTTCAAACAAAATGGATAGGATGAAACTGAAAGTGTATATAAAGAGGGTTATGCTGGCACCAGGAAACTTGGGTTCTAGTCTCCTTTTTGGGGGGATACGGTTGTTTTGAAAAATTAGTTAACCTACCTTTTGAGGTATTTTTCACTATCAAAGATTATTGTCCTGGTTCTGACTGGAAGTTCATGTGTATGTGTGCGCTTACAGCTTTCACAGATGTATGAAGGAAATAAACTTTTAATTTAATAACTCAGTCAATATAATACTTACAACTTTCAAACTGCAGTTGGCTATTTCAGTGCAAATAGCTTTAAGAGATGAAATAAAGTTAAATGTGAGGGGGTCAGTTTCCTTCCAGAAGCTGATAAGGAGTCGAACTTTAACGCTTCGCAAAACTAACGCTTCTCTAATTTTCCCATCCAAGTCTGGCCAGTAAGTCCTGTAGAAATAATATCCATACAGATAAAATAAAGAAGATTAGTTAGTTTGGGGAAATAAATTTTCTAGACTATAGAGAACACTGATGTTAACTTGATCATTACTTTTTTCTGTAATATAAATAACCTTGTAGGATATGTTGAAAAAATGCCAGTCTCCTGGGTTAGGACATTGAGAAATGGTGCTTTACTGGTCCTGTCCAGCCTAAAATGAGGTCTCCTACCACCAGGGCCTCAGGTTGTGTGAGCAGAGGGCACAGACAGACCGACCACCACCACATGTCACCCTCACTACACCTCCAACTCTACCTGGGTCTCAGTTCATATGTGCAAGGAGAATCAACTTTCCAACAGAATTCCAGTTAGGATCCTTGAGCACCCCTTTGTCCCCAAATGCTTCTCAAACCTCTCTTCTTTGGTAAGTGTCACCCCCAATGAGATTTTGCTCTAGTTATCCTAGCTTTCCCACACTTTTATTTCCAAACTGTCTTCATCTCTCCTTACCAAGACCCCCACTACTCTGGGGCCCTAGAATCCTCCATCAGGCTGTTTCCCCTATAGGCTTAGCCTTTTCCCTGAATTCTTAACCTTTTACTTTGACTAAATCTGAACTCTTCCCTAAGCCATAGCTTCTCTTAAAGTCCTGCTGTGTATTTTCCACCAGATTGTGCTGTCCACTTGATTTAGGATGGGGGGCCAGCCACTGCCCCCCACCCCCTAAAACACAATGTTTCTTTCAGAACTGTAACTTAGTTCTCATGTTAAAAACAAAACAAAAAAAACAATAAAATTTCCCACGTTAAAGACAAGTCTCAAATTGCTCTATCTCTCTGTAGCCCTGTAATTTGTAGACCTTTTTTTTATTCATGCAAATCTTCCCCTAATTCTGGACCAATTCATTATTTGGACTAATGATATATTATTCAAAATATATAAGTTTCATAATAATTGCACCTCCAAAGGTCTCCTCTTTATATCTGACCCCAGCTTCCTGTCCTTCACGTTCCTCTACTCTCTTATTTGTACCTGCTCTTTCACCTGTGCGGGCCCCAGATCCAAGGTCCCTCTACTTTTTCCTGGTCCATCAGCTCCTCCTGATCTCCTTTCCCTGACAAGCCTAATATCAGTTCTGATCACATGAAGGACAGTTGCCCCTCTCCCTTCCTTTAGCTCTTGGCAAAATCTGAATCCTAGGTCAGTGCTGTAATACCTTTGGTGTATTTCTATAGCTATAAAGCAGAGGACAACTGGAAAAAGGCATCTCAAGCTTGTGCAGACTGGACAAAACACAAATGCATTCAGGGCTCTCAATACCATCTGCCAATCCCTATCCTTGTGTTGGGTCAGTTCTACCTCTTGTACCTTTTGTAATTATTCTAAATGTTGCCCCACTCTAGAGAAATTTACTTTTTCCTTCATTCACAAAACTGGGGGTCTTGGTCATGGTCCTCCTCAATGTTCTACCCTGATAGCCACACACATCCTTATCCCCTTCCCTCTAATTCAGAGGATAAGGCATCCCCCCCTTCTCCCCAGGCTGTTCCCTTAGCCCCCTGCAACTGCATTTGATTAGTCATTCCTTTCCGAAAATATCTTCAACTTCTCCCTCTCTGGCTTCTTCATTTGAGAAAAAAACATAAATCTCTCCTATTCAGAGACCTCTCCTTTGACTCTGCATTGCTCTGTGGCTGGTGTACAATCTGTTTCCTCTTTGAACAAAACTTCTTGATAGTAGAATCTTGAACCTCTGACTCTACTTCATCACCCCCCATTCACTTATCAGCCTACTGATCCCAGCCTCCAGCCCATGAATCTTTTGCAAATTTTCTCAAAGTCAGCAGTGATTATCTTAACTGCCAAATCTAATGGACATCATTCAATTCTTACTTTACTGTTAAACCAGGCTACACGTGGCTATGTTGATGTTTCCTTTTGTTGACCTGAAACAAACAGACTGCCAGGTACTTTTCCAGCAAAGATGGGTTTATTTGGAATCAGCATAGAATTGCAATTCTGGATCTGCAATTATGGGCAAGACACATGCATGACAAGGGAGGGAGAACACTTTTACAGAGGGGAAAAGGAAGTTGGGAGGGCTATGGTAAACAAAGTGTCATGGCCTTTCATTGGCTGAGTCCTTGCCAGGAAAGAAGAGGAATCTGTCTTTTTCCTGTTAGGCTCTGCTATCCTAGCAGGGTGTGAGAACTTCTCCTTCTGGTCTCTCAACTCTGTTTAATTGAGGTTTCTGTTTATTAATTTTTTACACTTTCTTTTTAAAATTGATTCCATTGGCTTCTTTTTCTTTTGCTAGCAATCATCTTTATTTTTTTGAATTTTATTTTTTTTATACAGCAGGTTCTTATTAGTTATCTATTTTATACCTATTAGTGTATACATGTCAAACCCAATCGCCCAATTCAGCACACTACCATCCCCACCCCACCGCGGTTTTCCCCCCTTGGTGTCCATATGTTTGTTCTCTACATCTATGTCTCTATTTCTGCCCTGCAAACCGGTTTATCTGTACCATTTTTCTAGGTTCCACATATATGCATTAATATACGATATTTGTTTTTCTCTTTCTGACTGACTTCACTCTGTATGACAGTCTCTAGATCCATCCGTGTCTCTACAAATGACCTAATTTTGTTCCTTTTTATGGCTGAATAATAATCTATTGTATATATGTATCACATCTTCTTTATCCATTCGTTTGTCGATGGGCATTTAGGTTGCTTCCATGACCTGGCTATTGTAAATAGTGCTGCAATGAACATTGGGGTGCATGTGTCTTTTTTTTTTTTTTTTTTTGCGGTATGCGGGCCTCTCACTGTTGTGGCCTCTCCCGTTTCGGAGCACAGGCTCGGGACGCGCAGGCTCAGTGGCCATGGCTCACAGGCCTAGCCACTCTGCGGCATGTGGGATCTTCCCGGACCGGGGCACGAACCCGTGTCCCCTGCATCGGCAGGTGGACTCTCAACCACTGCGCCACCAGGGAAGCCCTCATGTGTCTTTTTGAATTATGGTTTCCTGTGGGTACATGCCCAGTAGTGGGATTGCTGGATCATATGGTAATTCTATTTTTAGTTTTTTAAGGAACCTCCATACTGTTCTCCATAGTGGCTGTATCAATTTACATTCCCACCAACAGTGCAAGAGGGTTCCCTTTTCTCCACACCCTCGCCAGCATTTGTTGTTTGTAGATTTTCTGATGATGCCCATTCTAACTGGTGTGAGGTGATACCTCATTGTAGTTTTGATTTGCATTTCTCTAATAATTAGTGATATTGAGCAGCTTTTCATGTGCTTCTTGGCCATCTGTGTGTCTTCTTTGGAGAAATGTCTATTTAGGTCTTCTGCCCATTTTTGGATTGGGTTGTTTGTTTTTTTAATATTGAGCTGCCTGAGCTGTTTGTATATTTTGGAGATTAATCCTTTGTCTGTTGACCTGTTTGCAAATATTTTCTCCCATTTTGAGCGTTGTCTTTTCATCTTGTCTACAGTTTCCTTTGCTGTGCAAAAACATTTAAGTTTCATTAGGTCCCATTTGTTTATTTTTGTTTTTCTTTCCACTACTCTGGGAGGTGGATCAAAAAAGATCTTGCTGTGATTTATGTCAATGAGTGTTCTTCCTATGTTTTCCTCTAGATTCCATTGGCTTCTATGACTCTATGGCTTGCTGGTCTGTCCCTTATCTCTTGGACTGTAGCAAATAGTCCTTTGATTAAAACACAGTGGAGGCTCCTCAAGGTCACAAGACTCCCCAATAGTCAGGCCCTCTTACTCCTTGTCCTTGCCCTGTCTCCAATTTGGTCTCTCACCACCTTATCTTGGGCTCTATGTTCCTGCACTGAACTTGTTATAGATCCTGGCATGGACCAGGCTATTTTTTTCCATTTGAAACTTTGCTCAAGCTCTCCTTTCTACCTGGATAACTCCCTTTCTCACACTTTTTTCTAACTCATGCATATGTTTAAAGTAATTTGGGTAGCATTTCCTCTAATAAGCTTCTTCAAACCCTGAAACTGCCATAGAAGCCTTTTCACCAAGTATCTATAATATTCTGTACACATATCTATTGTTCTATCCACCCCACTATGCTATGAAAATCTATTCTGTGTCCAATTTACATTCCCACCAATAGTGTATAAAGGTTCCCTTTTCACCACATCCTTCCTAGCAACTGTTATCTCTTGTCTTCGTCAAGAAGAGTCATTATAACAGTGGGAGGTGATATCTCATTGTGGTTTTGATTTGCATTTCCCTGATAATTAGTGATGATGAGCATTTTTTCATGTATCTGTTGGCCATTTTGATATACTCTTTGGAGAAATGTCTATTTAGTTCTTTTGCCCATTTTTAAAAATCAATTTTTTTTGTTATTGTTGTTATTGAGTTGACTGAGTTCTTTATATACTTTGGATATTAACCCCTTATCTGATATGAGGTTTAAAAACTTTTCTCCCATTCTGTGGGTTATCTTTTCATTTTGTTAATTGTTTCTTTTGCTGGGAAAAAGCTTTTGAGTTTGATGAAGTCCTTTTTGTTGATTTCTTTTTTTTACTGTTTGTACTTTTGGCATTATGCTGAAAAATTATTGCCGGGACCAATATCAATGAGCTTCCTCCCTATGTTTTCTTCTAGGAGTTTTATAATATCACGTCTTATGTTTAAGTCTTTGATCCACTTCAAGTTAATTTTCGTGGATGGTGTGAGACAGGGCCCAATATCATCTTTTGGCATGTGTTTCTCCAGTTTTCCCAGCACTATTTGTTGAAGAAACTATCCTTTCCCTGTTGGGTATTCTTGGCTCCCTTGTTGAATATTAGTTGACTGTATATGCTGGGGTTTAATTCTGGCTCTCTATTCTGTTCCATTTGTTGACATGTCCATTTTTGTGCCAGTACCATACTGGTTTTATTACTACAGCTTTGTGGTATAGTTTGAAATCTGGAAGTGTGATATTTCCAGCTTTGTTCTTTTTTTCTCAGGATTTGTTTGACTATTCAGGGTCTTTCTTGGTTCTACACAAATTTTCAGATAGTTTCTTCTATTTCAGTGAAGAATGCATTTGTTATTTTGATGGGGATTGCACTGAATCTGTATATTGCTTTGGATAGTATGGCCATTTTAACAATATTAATTCTTCCAATCTATGAATGTGGATGTCTTTTCATTTGTTTGTGTCTTCTTTGATATCTTTCAGCAAAGTTTTGTAGTTTTCATTGTACATATCTTTCACCTACTTGGTTAAATTTATTCCTAAATAGTTTGTGGGTTTTTTTTTATGGTATTGTGAATGGGATGAGTTTCTTTATTTCTTTCTAAGATACTTCATCATTAGTGTAAAGAAATGCAATTGATTTCTGTATGATAATTTTGTATCCTGCCACTTTACTGAAATTATGAATTCAAATATTTTTTGACTGATTCTTTGGGATTTTCTCTATTTAAGAACATATTATCAACAAATAATGGAAACTTTAAATCTTCCTTTCTGATCTGAATGTCTTTCATTTCTTTGTCTTGCCTAATTTGCTCTAGCTAGGACTTCCATTACTATATTGGATAGGAATGGTAAGAGTAGGCATCATTCTTTGTTCCAGATCTTACATTTTCAATTTCTCTCCATTAAATATAATGTTAGCTGTGGGTCTACCATATATGACCTTTATTTTGTTGAGGTATGTTCCTTCCACATCCAGTCTGTTAAGAGTTTTTATCATGAAAGGATGTTGTATTTTGTCAAATGCTTTTTCTGCATTTATTGAGATGATCATGTGATTTTTATCTTTTATTTTATTGATATGATGTGTGTAATAACATTTATTGGTTTGTGTATTTTGAACTATCCTTGCATCCCAGAAATAAATCCCACTTGGTAATGGTGTATTATCATTTTAATGTGTTCTTGAATTTCGTTTGCTAATCTTTTGTTGAAAATTTTTGCATCTATAATCATCAGGGATATTAATGTATAGTTTTCTTTTTTTGTGCCATCCTTATCTGGCTTTGGATTCAAAGTAATGATGGGCTTGTAGAATGAGTTTGGAACTGTTCTCTCCTCTTGGATATTTTGGAAGAGTTTGAGGAGAATTGGTGTTGTTTTCTGAACATTTGGAAGAATTCTCCAGTGAGATGTCTGGCTCTGGAGTTTTTGATTACTGATTCAATCTCTATACTCAATATTGGTCTGTTCAGATTTTCTATTTCTTCCTGATTCAGAGTTGATAGGTTATGTGTTTCTAGAAATGTATCCATTTCTTCTAGGTTATGTAGTTTGTTGGCATATAATTGTTCATAGTAGCCTCATAGATTCTATGTATTTCTGTAATTTCAGTTGTAACATCTTATCTTTCATTTCAAATTTTACTTATTTGAGTCTTCTCTCTTTTTTTCTTAGTCTAGCTAAAGGTTGGTCAGTTTTTTTAATCTTTTTGAATAACCAGATCTAAGTTACATTGATCCCTTTTATTATTTTTCTAGTCTCTATTTCATTTATTTCTGTTCTGATCTTTATCATTTCCTTCCTTCTGATAACCTGAGGCTTAATTTGTTCTTATTTTTCTAGTTCCTTGAGGTGTAAAGTTAGCTTATTATTTGAGATCCTTCTAATTTTGTAATATATATGTTATATTAAGCATGTATGTTCCTCTCAGAACTGCTTTTGTTGTATCCCACAGTATTTGATATGTTGTCTTGTCTTTCCTTTTTTTAATTGAGGTATAGTTGATTTATAATATTATTGAAGTTTCAGTGATTCAATATTTTTATAGATTATACTACATTTATAGTTATTGTAAAATATTTCATGTGGTGTACAATATATCCTTATAGCTTATTTTATACAGAGCAGTTTGCACCTCTTAATTCCCTATCCCTATCTTGCCCCTCCTCCATTTTCCACTCCCCACTGGTAACCACTAGTTTGTTCTCTATATCTGTGAGTCTGTTTCTCTTTTGTTATATCCACCTATTAAGTGATATCATACAGTATTTGTCTTTCTTTGTCTGACTTATTTCACTAAGCATAATACCCTTCAGGTCCATCCATGTTGTTGCAGATAGCAAAATTTCATTCACTTTTATGACTGAGTAGTATTCCATTACATATATATACCACATCTTCTTTATCCATTCATCTGTTGATGGACACTTAGGCTGCTTCCACATCTTGGCTATTGTAAATAGTGCTGTTATGAATGTTGAGGTGCATGCATCTTTTTGAATTAGTGTTTTCATTTTCTTCAGATATATACCTAGTAGTAGAATTGCTGGATCATATGGTAGTTCTATTTCTAGTTTTTTGAGGAAACTCCACACTGTTTTCCACAGTGGCTGCACCGATTTACATCCCAACCGACAGTGTACAAGGGTTCCATTTTTTTCCACATCCTCACCAACATTTGTTATTTGTGGCCTTTTTGATGACAGCCATTCTGACAGGTGTGAGGTGATATCTCATTATGGTTTTGATTTGCATTTCTCTGATAATTTGCGATGTTGAGCATCTTTTCCTGGCCTGTTGGCCATCTGTATGGCTTCTTTGGAAAAACATCTATTCAGGTCTTCTGTCCATTTTTAAATCAGGATGTTTAGGGTGTTTTTGATGTTGAGTTGTGTGAACTGTTTATATATTTTGGATATTAACCCCTTATTGGCCATATCATTTGCAATATAATAATTTTCATGTTTCTAGTTGTGGGCTTTTTTTTCCTCTTAGAGAAGTCCCTTTAACATTACTTTTAAAACTGCTGCTCTTAAAAAAAAAAAAAAAAAAAGAAAAAAAAAATTGCTGTTCTTTTAGCTTTTGCTTGTCTGTAAAACTTTTGATCTCTTCATCAAATCTGAATGAGAGCCTTGCCAGGTAGAGTATTCTTGGTTGTAGGTTTTCCCCTTTCATCATTTTATATCATATCATTCCTTTCTGACCTGCAGAGTTTTTGCTGAGAAGTCAGCTGTTAGCCTTATGGAAGTTCCCTTGTATGTAATGTGCTGCTTTTCCCTTGCTCCTTTTAATATTCTCTCTTATCTTTAATTTTTGCCATTTTAATAACAATGTGTCTTGTTGTGTTCCTCTTTGAGTTGATCCTGTTTGGGACTCTCTGTGATTCCTGGACTTCTATGTCTGTTTCCTTTCCCAGGTTAGGGAAGTTTTCAGCTATTATGTCTTCAAATATGTTCTCTGTCCCTTTCTCTCCCTTCTCATTCTGGGACCCCTATAATGAAAATGTTAGTATTCTTGATGTTGTCCCAGAGGTCTCTTAAACTGTCCTCATTTATTTTTTTTCTTTTTTCTGTTCAATGTCAGTGATTTCTACTACTCTGTCTTCCAGCTTGCTGATCCATTTTCCTCTGTATCATTTAGTCTACCGTTGATTCCTTCTAGTGTATTTTTCATTTTGGTTATTGTAGTCTTCATCTCTGCTTGGTTGTTCTTTATCTTTTCTCTTTGTTAAAAACTTCTAAATTCTCACTGTTTTCATCCATTTTTCTCCTGAGTTCTTTGATCATCTTTATGATCATTACCTTGAACTCTTTCTCAGATAAGACTGCCTATCTCCACTTCACTTAGTTCTTCTTCTGGTTTTTAATCTTGTTCCTTAATTTGGAACATGTTCGTCTTTTATCTTTGCCTTCATCTGATATGAACTGAATGATTTTTGCTGATTCAGATGTTTAATGATCATGAGACCCCCTCAGGGGAGGAATAATCTCTGGTTCCTGTCAGTGCAGACATGCTTCTCCCTTAGTAGTCAGTCCTATTTTTACCTTTGGCCCCTTTAAGTCCCCCTGTGCCCCTTTTGGCAGTATGGAGTGCAGCTGAGAATGCCTCTAGATCTCCATCTGCCCAATGCTGCCTATATGTAATTTACCCACAATAAACTTCATAATTGCTTGTTTTTTGGTGTCAAAGTTCCTTCCCAGTTTGGAGAATATATTCAATATGTCTGCCTACCAATATCAACCATTTCTAATTTGGAAGCATGTAGAATTTTTCTCTTTCATTTTATGTTTACTGTGCAGACTAAAATTTAAGTTTGTAGGTTATTAACACACTGATAATTTAACACACTCTTTAAAATCTTTTTTCATTCATATGATTGAGAAGAATTTAATTTTAACCTTGATCTGTGAACTACTTCTTATGTCTCTGATGGCTTTTCATTTAAAATGCTAGAGATATTAACAGGTTTGAAATACCATCAGTATAATAAAAGAACTGCTCTTTGAATAATAACAATAATGGTATTTTAATAATCAAAATGTAAGACTTCAGGTCAGTTTCTAGTTCTTTTAGTTTTCTCTAATTTTTGTATTTCCAAGATATTTTAGATTATCCATACTAACTCCTTCCCCCTTGTCTATGAAGGATTCTAATTTTATTTGTTTGAAGGGACTTCATGGAATGAAGGTTTTTCCAATCCTCTGAAATTATCATCCCATCCTAATAAGTCCATAAACTTGAACTTATTCTCCCAAATAACAGGAAAATCAGGTAAAACCTATCATGTTTCAAACTCTTCTCAAAGTGAAGCTGAAGTCTAAGACAAAATCTAAAATCAAATAAACAATAAATGGAAAAAACATAAAAAAGAGGGATTGTAAAAATGAAAGCATGTGGAAAAAATCCATGAATGTTCAAAGGGTGCACAATATTTTAAAGTAAAGGTGTCCTAATAATGTGCATCTTGCAGCCTAAAATTGTTTTTGACCATCATTAGGAGTCATCACTTTCTGGGAGAAACACATCTTTTGCAATCTTAAAGTCATTTGCATAGAGAAGTTGTATATTATGCATATGTGAGGTTGGCAATATGAAAAATATTCAAGCAGTATAGGGCACATCACATTATTTAACCTCAGTAAATGGTTATTCTGAAACTGTAATTTTCCAAATTAAAAAGGTTTCAGGTTGTACCCCTAGAAATTTGCACTTTGGAAACTTTTCCTGGATTAAATAGATTATTCAAAACATTTACAAGCACCCAAATCTCTGCATTCCCTGCAAGAAAGCAAAAGTGGGAAATACTTGGGGCCTAGCCATGCATTCATGACTTAGAGACATAAATTCTGCTCCTAAGTTGATTCTAAGTATTTCCATACTTAAACAGTGATGAATATTAAAAAATAAATCTCCATTTTAAGATACTCTCTTCCTCTTACAGATGGATGGATTGACTGAGAACATACATATTTTAAGTTCCTTTCTCCTTAAGTGGAAAAGATAGTATGAAAATTTAGCATTTAATAAGACCTACATGAATACAACAAAGTGATACCTCCTTTAAGGAAAATCTTGCCAGACCTACTCAGTTTCAGTACGTCCTTCAGGTACCTCTCAACTGATAATTTTCAAAAAATTTTTTTTCAAATAACTTAAATTTATTTATTTATTTTTCCAAATAATTTTCAAGTTGAAAACAACCCAATCTTTATTCTAAAGTTCCTCTCATGCTTATAATGTAAACTACTGAGGTGGTTCTGTGGGATGAGACCCTGAGTCCTTAAAGTGGACTGAGAGAGGAGATGCACCATGGGTGAGCTGCAAATGTATACTGAGATGTGAATGGTGTGCAACCTAATGTGACCTGATAGCATCTCAGTGTCCACGGTGTTTTCTCCTGTGGTCTCCAGTTTAGTGTCTGGCCCTGGAGCCCAGGATCTAAGCTGAGATTGCACACTCACTGACCTTTTGGTGCTTGTGCTGGAGATAGGCAGGTAGTCCATGACTGCGATGTACACGTATTGCTTGGCATCATCTATTACACTGTAGATGGCGTCTATGTCAAAGCTTCTGTTTTTAGGGCAAAACAGTTTGGGAGAATTCTGTGAAGACACAAAAACCAAACTTTTAGAGTATTAATTTTTGCAATCTGGGAATTTCTCTTTTTTGTTGTTATTTAAAATTTTTAAAAAATGAATCTTGGCTTTTAACCAATTTTTGCAAACCTACTTTCCAGTTCTTTATGAGATTAAGACAAATACATTTTCAGTTCTATCAAAGTTGAGGCAAGTAGAAAACAAGGTGTATGGGTCTCAAATCTGTCCTTTAAGTCAGTTTTGGGAGGGAATTCTTGTTTTCAATACACACACCTCTTATTTTTATAAGAGTGCTCTAACTCTAAACTTAACGTGACTCTGGTATACATCCCTGTCATACATAGTTAATTTTCTCAGACATACCATATATAGTGTATATATGCATACTAGCATTTATGCTAGAAGTTATTTCACTTGAAAGGTAATGTGGCCATAAAGATGTTCAAGATACATGGTCTAAAAATCTTGTGGTTTTTTTTTTTTCCCAAATCTTTCATCGAGTGAGGAAGAGGAGTGTTGATTGTTGAGAAAGGGTCATCAGTAATTCTAGAGGAAAAACCAAGTGACTTATTAAGATGCCAAGTTCATAAGGAGAGACAGGGCCTTAAGAAAAATGAAAAAAGAGGCAAATTATACTTGAGGTATTTTTCTCATGTTGCTCGAAGTGGTTTCCATCTTACAGAAGTATGATGTTTTTAGATAAAGTTGCTATAGAAAGGGAAAGATGTACTTTGGTTTTCTCATTGGTTTTCCACTGGACAAGACTGAAAGGAGCATTTCTGTAGTTCCTGCATTACTCTGACAAGCAAGAAACCAAGTGAAGGAACACAAAAAAATCAATGGGTGCTTAGTACCAAAGCCCATATAAACAGTTTCTGGAACTGCCTGGAATGGCAGTACTGGGTCCTTCATCAAATGTTCTACCAGTAATGGTGGTCAGGGTCCCTGACAAATGTTTGGGAACAACTCCCCACACAGTGCTGGTGGGAATCCCTATCCCAGCTTAGAGAGAGGGAAGATGAAGCTCTTGGACTGGATGCCCAACTGGGGAGGAGTGTGGAACTGAGAAAGGAGCCTGTTTAAGGGCCAAACCCACCAGGCGTCCCTACTCAGAATGTTGTCTTGGCAGGTGAGTATCAGAATGAGTTTTTGATTTAAATTACTTTCCTTCTGGAATGAGGATGAGTTTTTAAGTATTAAAAAAAAAAAAAAAAACCCTAATGCTAAAAGAGAGAAATAAACCACAACAAAAAAGCCCAAAACAAAACAATAAAAAATAAATTAAAAAACAAACAAACAAAAGCCAATGCTCATCCTACACTTCTTCCCCAGCACACACATATGCAGATACCCCATCTGTCACCAAGATAGATGGCTTGGGCTTCTGCAGTGTCTCTCATGTTGTCCCTGCCTCTTACTCCAGATTGCTGTTTCCCTCATTCAGGCACTGGTGCTGTTTGCTGGGGCTTTTATATGTCTTCTGAACTCATTTCCTTGTCTCCTCGATGCTTAAAAGACAAACAAACAAACATGTGTCACTCTCAGGACTCCTGGTTTCTTGGAATCCAGTCTGATCTCATTGGGAGGGATGGATCCATGTATCCTCTGAGTTTTGGCCCTCCCATTTCTCTGCCTCCTTCGTTTACTGGCTACCATGCCTTCTGTGCCCCAAAATAAAATAATCGTCAGCCCATGGCTATGTTCTCATCTTGTCTGCCTCTGTGTATATGCTCCTGCCAGCCCCTCCGGCTGATGTGTTTTCCTGTCTCTGCCTATCAGAGTCCTATACATTCTCAAAGTTCTAGCTCATATACTATCTCCTCATGAAACTTTTTAATATTGTCACCTAGAGGCTACTTCTCCTTTTCTGTCCTCCCATAATATGATTTATTTGTTATATTGTTTAGTGTATTCCAACTTATAATTACTCACACTTGTCTCATGTCCTTGCTTGGACTGATATACCTTGATTTTAGGAATTGCATTTTACTCATTTTTCTATCTCCATTAATAAATTAAATATTCAAATTCATTAATTTCCTCAGCCTATTGGGTCTGCTTTAAACATTCTTTAGGTTTAACATGAAGAATCTAAGGATCTTAGCTCTAGACAGGAGCCTAGGTCAACTCTGAAATGTGTCCAAATGCCCATGTTTTTGCTTCAGTTAGGAATTTCCTGAATTTCCTTGCATGTTCCCAAAACTGGATTTTGGTTTCAGGGAGGAACAAATTTAGACACAGAGTTGCTGGTCTCTTTACATTTGCTATTTTCTAATAAGTTTGGATACTGTGCCTTTGGTGATAGAGCATTTATATGCTCGTGATGTGCCAGGTTCCAGCATTTATAACCTGTAGCATGCTAGGCATGTCCCTTACACTTCCTGAGCCTCTGTTTCCAATGAGATAAGAACAGTAACAAATCTTTCACACTGGTTTGCCTTGTGGCTTAAATAAGAGAATGGCCTACTCCTGGCTGGGTCTGCTCCTCTTCTGTACTTGCTTTCATTCATTCATCAAATATTACTAAGTACCTGCCACGCACCTAGGTCTAGTCTAGGCACTTGGCATACATCAGTGATCAACATAAGATTCCTGCTTTGTGCAGCGTCATTCCAGCACATGCTACATTGTACTGCATTCGTCTGTGTGATTCTCCACCAGCTTGTGAACTGCTTGGTTGCATGTCTCTGGCACCTTGTGCCATGCCATACTTAACACATATTATACGCTCAATAAATATTTGTGGAATGAATGTGAAAGTGCTTCTTAAATTAGTAAGTGTTGGAGGCTTGTATGACCCCCATCCTCTACTCCTAGCTGGAGTTGCTTCACTCTAGGTATTTCCATCCATGTGTGAATAGACCTTTATTTGTACATACCTTTTTCTTTCCTATGTTCCCATTGCCAACCCAATGCCTAGAGCATGGCAGATGCTTCATGTGTTTATTAAGGAAATGCATGACTATTTGTATGAGTACCTCTGCCCCTGCGGTCATGGTAGTACTTGACTGTGTCCTCTGATTTGTCAGAGGAAATTAACTAGTTCTGATTGTTTAATTACAGAGAAGGCTGTTAACTTCCCTTTTTATCATTCCTGAATTAATTTTCTGAGCCTTGCACTGTGTACTCCTTTAGTCCATAGCAAAATATAAGGAGAAGGAAAATACAGATCCTTTTCTTTATTTCAGCTCTGTGATGATCTTTTACCAATCAAGTGCTCTTGAGGCATCTTGATAATAAGTAATCTATGTTTCTTTCTTACATCTATAAATGCCTTATATTTGCATGTACCTTGTTTTGCATATTCATTAAATACTTGCTTTAGTAGGGTTTTGATTTATTTCATAACAGTTTCCTGGTTTTTTTAAAAAATTCATACTCCATTCCCAGAATATATATGTTAAAATGTAATTAAACATGAAAAGACAACCCACAGAATGGGAGAAAATATTTGCAAATCAAGTACATTCTTGTATCTAGAATGTATAAAAAACTCTTACAACTCAATAACAAAAAAAACAAGAAATCTAATTGAAAAATGGGCAGAGGATTTGACAGACAGTTCTCTAAAAAGATATACAAATGGACAGTAAGTGTATTAAGATATACAAATGGCCAGTAAGTGCATTAAAATATGTAAATCAAAATCATAAGACAAATTTCACACCCGCCAGGAAGGCTAAAATAAAACAGAAAATAGCAGGTGTTGGCAAAGATGTGGAGAAACTGAAACCCTCATTTATTGCTGATGGAATTGTAAAATGGTGCAGCCAATTTGGAAAAGTTTGTCAATGCCTCAGAATGTTTAACATAGAGTTACCACAGTACCCAGCAATTTCACTCCTAAGCATAAACCCAAAAGAACTGAAAATGGATATTCAAATAAATATTTGTACATGAAGGTTCATAGGAGTACTATTCACAATAGCCAAAAGGTAAAAACACTCAAATGTCCATCAGCTGATGGACAGATAAACAAAATGTGATATATCCATACAGTGGAATATTATTTGGCCATAAAAAGGAAAAAGTACTGAGTTTTGCACTTCAAAAACATTATACTAAGTGAAAGAAGTCAGTAACAAAAGACTGCATATTGTATTACTTCATGTATATGAAGTGTCTAGAAAAAGGCAAATCCTTAGACACAGAAAGTAGATTAGTGGTTTCTAAGGGCTGAGAGAAGGGGAAAATGGAGAGTGACTACTAATGATTTTTCCTTTGTGGTGATGAAAATATTCTAAAATTAGAAGGTGGAGAAGGTGGAGAAGGTAAAACTCTGTGACTATACTAAAACCCACTGAGTTTTATACTTTAAAAGGATGAATTTTATGGTAGTAAGTTATATATCAATAAATCTATTAAAATGTAATTAAAATATATAGCAGAGATTATAAAGGGGTATTTAATTATATTTTTCAGAGTAGCACCAAGTTCTATTCAATGCCTGCCCTCACTCACTAAATAAATCTCAGTTTAATGATTGATGGATGAATGAACTAAACAATAAACAACAAGAAATGAAATCTGTCTAGCACCCAAATTGATAAAAACAGACCTTGAACTAACTAGTCTTTATCTTGGAAATCAAATGCATAATCTCAAGAGCTCTAAAAAGAACTCCACCAAATAGGACAAAAACTCAGCCTATTGTTCCTATCTTCTGATTTCAATGGGGAATGTAAGAAAATTAGAATGATCTGGCCCCAAGTTATTAGAAATCACATACTTAAATCTAACCAAGTGCCTCTTTGTGTTCCATGAGAAAATTAGAAATAATTCATATCTATATCATAACTTAAAATTTATATTTAACCATGCTAAGTTATTATCACCTAAAATCTAATTTTGGTAATGATAATTCTTAAGGCCTTCAAATATATATATTTTGTGTGTTAATTTAATCGGGACTGTCAGCTTATAAAAATATAATATACTATTTTAAGATATTTTACAACAAATATTTTGAACTTAAATAAATTTGTCTTGGCATTTGTTAGGCACATATACTCAGAAAACTATATGTATCCTGGAACTTCTTATTGATATTACTACTAGTAGAACCAATCTAACATTTATTGCTGCTTTAGGGAGGCTTGAGGGAGGTACCGGGAATAACAATAATGAAGAAAGTACAGTATATAACCTTCAGAGCCTGATAAAATAGTGGGAGAGATAATAAATAAATAGTTACAAAAATGTGATAAATGCTATAAAAGAAGCGATATCAAGGAGCTCTAAGTAAATGATATCAATTCCAATATTGGGAATATTGACTTTTATTTATCTTATACATGTAAGATTTTATACCTCTGTAAAAATGGTGTTCAATTAATATCTGTTGAACTGAAATTCAAAGGTAGGCTTGAGATATTAATAAGAAATGGAAAATAAAATAATTTAAATTAATAAAATAAATAAAAATAGAAAACAAAGGTGCTGTATGGTTTAAAAGACTATACTTGAAGGACTGTTAAAAAAGCTCAACTTATTTTGTGGCAAACCATTTAATAAAAATCAGTTTATAAATTTGCCCTGGAATACAGCAAAGCCCTTGCATTTTCATACATTTTATTAAAGGCTTGGGCCCTCTCTATGAAGTAGAGATGTTAACTTTGGGATCAACAAAGGAGGACTCCCCCACTTTTTTAAGGGTCAGAATTTAAATTTATGCAACAATGACATTCACTTATCTCTAAGATTCAAACTGTAAATTCAAAATCCAGCAACTATCTGAAATTTGCTTATAATTCATCTATTTCTTGCTGCTTCAATCTGTTCTACTGGACTCCTGGGGTGTGATGTTACCATATGGATTAGTGGTTCCTTGGCAAATTTCTTATTGCAACTAATCTACAAATTGAGAATAATATCTGGTTTTCTTGTCTTATAGGGTTGTCTTGAGAGGAAATAAAATTGAATATATGCATTTTATTAGTAAAATGCCCTATATGATATGCTACATGCTACTGTATTATTGACCTCCACACATAGCAAAAAAAGGGTTTTTTTTTGTTCTACTTGATGAAAATCTTTCATAGTCTATTTTATATTATTCACACTTATGTGAATTTGTTTAAGACAAGCAACTTCAATTTTCTCTCCACTGCTAGATTTCTAAATTTTCAAAATGTGCTTTCATTTTAATAGGCAAAAAGGCTACTATCACTCTTCCATGAAACGCTCTTCAGTGACATAAAAGTTGTTGGCATAGAAGCACAGCTTGACAGTGGAGAAACAGCCATATTAAATTGGGAGCATGGTTTAGAGAAGTTTACCTGAGCATCAGGATCATTCAGAAGCCTGATTCAAATCAAAATTCTAAGGTCTCACCCAGGTCCAGTGGATCAGATCCTGGTGAGGATGGGGGGACTGTAAGTTTGCATTTTAAACAGGTTCCCCCTCTGGTTCTTAGATACTTTAAAGTTTGAGGACCAGAACTGTAGGTCCAGATATTTACATTGCCCACTCTCAGCAACACTGGGGATAACTGTGGTGTGTGGGCAGGGGGGGATGGTTTTCAAGTGTAATCAGAGGCCTGGAAACAGTGCCCTGCCCTTTTGGATGGGCCTCTTGCCCTCCAGCCCCAATCAAATACAATAGTTCTGCTTTTGTCTGTTTTACACACTGGGGTTCCCTCAGATTTGTTTCATCAGAGGGTTCTACTGCTAAGATCAAGTCTGAAAATCATTGATGAAAGGCATCAAAAATAGCGTCTGGTATCAGAAGACCTGGGCACTTGTGTTTCTCTTGGCACCTGCCATCTGACAGTCTTTGTGCTAGTAGATAAACTTCAATATCTTCATTTGTAACACAGTCATAATCCTGGGTCTACCTTAAGGGGTGACTGGGGGGGATCAAATCAGATAATGCAAAGTATCTGAAACTAGGAATGATTATTCACATGTATTGTTATTATAACTAGGGACAGCATATGATTGAGTATAAGAATGGATATATTTTAACTCTTCAAGGGATGTGTTGAACTGATCTGTCAAATTCATTTTTGCCCAACACAAGATCACACTTGAACATTGCAACATAATAAAGGGCCTTTGGAGGAAGGAGGGAGGAGGAGAAGAGGGCAAAACTCACCGACACAAATGCTTGAGATTTGGTTTCATTCAACTGAAGCTGCAATTTCTTTTCATTGTCATAGATCCCATAGAGCCTCTTGGACCAGGTCTGAGGTACTCTGCTCTTGAATTTTAATGAACTATATAAAGCGAATATCCTTTGTAAATCTAGGACCAGACAGCTGCAGTTGTAGAAGATGACACCAAGTTCTTTCATCTGTGAAAGTAAAACGAAAGCATCAATGCCATGTACATGTGATGGTGTTACTCTCAGAGAAAAAAATGTAGTATTCTCAGAGAAAAGACTGCAATAATAGCAATAGCGATATTTTCTTCTTGCAATTGTTATACTCTAACAACTATATATATACACTGTATCTGTAAGTATGTAGATACAGTCACATTATGGTATACAGAAATGATGCATCATTAAAATGCTTAAATATTTAAGGAAAACTTTTGCTGGAGTTTTGCATTTGAGCTCTTATGGATAATTTTTCCATATTCACCTACACTTTTTATATCAGCTCTTCAGATTGTTTTCTTCAACATTAAATTTTTTGGTATGAATCCTTAAATCGTGCAGCAATATAAAGATTGACTTTTAGTTGCAACATAACAGAATGGTTTAGGTCATGGATTCTGGAATCAGATTGCCTGAAATTAGGTTCCAACTCTACAAATTTCTACTGTGTGACTTTGTGTGACTTTTTTTAAAAAATAAATTTATTTTTGGCTGCACTGGGTCTTTGTTGCTGTGTGCAGGCTTTCTCTAGTTGTGGCAAGCGAGGGCTACTCTTCGTTGTGGTGTGCGGGCTTCTCATTGTGGTGGCTTCTCTTGTTATGAAGCATGGGCTCTAGGGCACAGGCTCAGTAGTTGTGGTGCATGGGCTTAGTTGCTCTGCGGCATGTGGGATCTTCCCGGACTAGGGCTTGAACCCGTGTCCCCTGCATCGGCAGGCGGATTCTTAACCACTGCGCCACGAGGGAAGCCCTGTGTGACTTTTAAGATACTTAATCTCTGGGCATCATTTTCTTCTTCCATAAAAAGGAGACAATAGTATTTATTTCATACAATTGCTATGATGCATAACACGGTTAATATATTTTATGGGCTTAGAATAGTGCCTATCACATCGTAACCACTTAAAATATATTAGCAATTATTATTCTTATTAACATTGCACAAGCCTCAAGAGTAAGAGACCAATAGAATCTTGCAACAAAGATATCATAGAGATTATTTTGTCCACCTCCCTCGATGCACAGATGAGGAAAGTAAATCTTACACAGGTAAGCAAAAATATATCCCCCCGAGTGAGAGATCTAGTCAGGAGTAGATTCAGAATTTGATGCAGGTTTTCTCACCCTTGATCAAATACACCCAGGAACGTAGCAGCACTGGCTTCAAGTCTATTATCACTTTGAAAAATTATAGATGATTTCTGATTTAGTCAATGAAAGTGAAAAAGTGAAATTTTGGTCTTAACAGCATAAATACACATGCCTCATGGTCTGAACACCCAGTGAGGGGTTTGTCAGGGACACCTTGGAAGGTGTTTAACTTCATTCCTTTCCTCCACCCCCCTACTCAATACTCTTCTCAGGATTATAGGAGAGGTCACCAGCTGTGTAGGGGCCCATCTCTCCTTTCCTATTAGGACTCCCTAATACAGTGCATCATGGAGATCTTTTCACATTCATCTATACCTGGCTGGCATCATTTTAGCAGCTCCACAGCGACCACAGAATAGATGGACACAAGTTATTTAACCTGCTGATGGACTTGTCCTTATTTTTCCTCTAATGCAAAATATAAAGCCACGAGCACCCTTGTACACACATCTCTGTGCGCCTGTACAAGGATTGCTTTAGTACAGATTTCTAGAATTGAATGGACACAAACATTAAGGACAATTAAGAAAGGTTAAGAAAGTGGGAGGAACTAGAGTGGGGAGGGCGTATCAGGTATGTGCAAAGGCACTGAGGTCAGTGGGATAGAATCAGAGTTGTGCAGCTGAAGCTGAGGGAGATAAGGGAGAATGTGTATGTGTATGTGAGTGGGTAAATAATTTGATGGCAGGGGTAAAACTGGTGGGACAGGTGTGTCAGATTCCCAGAGGCCTCTGTGCTGGGATGGGCAGTTTGGCATTTATGCCAAAGGACATGGGGAGGGAGGTGGTGAGGCAGAGGGGGTGTGGACAGGCTATGAACTGGAAAGGTCCCTTTGCCTGGCTGTGGAGAAAGGATGAGGGAGTTGGAGGCAGGGTCTTCAACACCCAGGCCTTAACAGTGGCAAGGGGAGAGACTTACACATACTTATGTGTTTTCTAATCTCAGGGATTTTCAAAAACTGTGTAGCATAACTGCTAATAATTGCTAATCCCATTCCAGGTTGAGATGGGGCCCACCTTGCTGTTTTCACAGTCTCTGCTGATAGAATCTCAGGAATAGTAGGCTCTGCATTTGACCTTCACACTTCTGTGCCTTTTCCCAGATTGAGTCAATGCTGCCACATTATCTTCTCCAAGGAAGCCTTGATCATTTCAGGGTTTTCAACTTTGTATCAGTTTAGTTTTATAAATAGGCTCTTTGTCTGGTGGTGGCAGTGGGGGCAGCAGAGCTGAGACTCAGGTTGCCACATAAGTAAGCAGCTGCCCCTCCCAGACACGCTTCCTTGCCTGCCAGACACAGGCAAGGTTAGTGCATGTCCAGGGGGCTGGCCTGGCCTGGGGCCATCCTCAGGAAAAAAGGGACAAACAACAATGACCTGAGGCCAAAGATGTGGATTGAACTCTAGGATCTTTCACCAACCAGATTATAGGGTCTCGGGCAAGTCATCCAATTCTGAGTCCTTTTTTTCCTTTTCTGAACAATGAAGGGGTTGGGCTTATAAAGTCTACAGGGGTCTTCCAGCCTTGCCATCTATGGCTTTGGGACATCAATTTCCTGCCCACCATGCATTCCCTTCTCCCTGCCCAACCTGCCTCTCAATACTGACCAGAGACTTCTGTTTGTGTGTCAAGATCAGCTCCTTCTGGCTCCTGCCTGAATGTGGCTGGCGACCCTCCCAGGTTTTAAAGTCAGATGAGGCAGATTTGCATCTTGGTTCTGCAGCTTACTTGTTGACTAGCCTTGGGTAAATTACTTAACCCTTAAATTCTAGTTTATTGTTCGATGAGGATAATATCTATCTACAAGTTTTGCTGTTAGAATTTAATAATAATCCTAATTTTAATAGCTAGTATTGACTGAGGGCTCACTTGTTGTGGGTACTGTGTTGAATAGTGTCCCCTCGTCCCATTCATTTCTACACAGAACCTGTGAATGTGACTTTATTAGGAAATATGGTGTCTGCAGATGCAATCAAGATGAAATCACACTGAATTATGGTAGGCCCTAAATCTAATATGACTGGCATCCTTATAAGAAAAGGAAAATTTGGACACTGTGCCACATACACACAGGGGAGGTGAACATATGAACATAGGCGCTGGAATGATGCATCAGCAAGCCAATGTGCCAAGGATTGCTGGCCACTACCAGAGGTTAGGAGGACAGGAAACATTTTCCATTAGCACCTTCAGAGACCTGTGAGAGAAAAGGTCCTGCTCTTTTAAGCCACCAAGTTTGTGGTTTAGAAGCCCTAGGAAACTGGTGCAGTGTGCCTTTCACCTTGATAGTAGATATAATGGTATTTATTCCTTCCACTTTATATAGAAGGAAACTGAGGTTTGGATGGTTGTTTGCTAAATGATACAGCTAAGATTTGAGTTTTGGTCTAAATTCAAAGCCTGTGTGCTTGGTCCCTTATGCTATACTGACCTTAGCACATGGCTAGTAAGCAACCCATGGGTCTACTGCTGTTAATTCTATGAAGCCTTTTCTGGCCATGTTTCCTGTTTTGTCTAGTACCGTACTTGCACATATTTCTGATGTGGCACATTTTTACGCGGTATTATCGTTTTAAAAAATATTTTGTGTCTGTTTCCCCTAAGTGACTCTACAGTCTCTGAAGGCATCAAGTTCATATTTCTATTTCCAGTGCTGGGCTATAGTGCTTGCTTGGAAACTGTTTAACAAACGAATACCTGGCCTTCAAGATGAATTTATGGTGGTCAGAGATGAAAACAAGCTTCCTTCTCAACCCAGAAGCCCTGGTTCTGGGTCAGCCTGAGGGCCTCTGATACTGAGCACCCAAATCTAACAAGAACCTCTCTTCTGGTGCCAAGGGTCCTGGAGCAGCAAACCTGGACATGGACACATAAAACCTGTGGCCGTGCTGGCCCCAGAGATCCACCTGGAATACTTTCACAAGCACGGTGCTCAATGATGGCATCAATGACAGTTCTTGTATTGGTCAATGAGCCAACTGTCCTCTAACCATGTTTCCTGCACCTACCAACAATGGGGTACAGAACCTGACACAGTCTTTTGAGTGGAAACTGCCTTATCCACAGCTCTATCCAAGCCCAGTAGAGCCAGAGGCAGAATGCCATGAAAGTACAAATCCAGGGAATCATTTGATTTTTGTGACCAAAAGTTGAACTCGGTGGCCATGATTGGCTTTCAGTATGTTTGGATCTCTTTGGTATCCTTTGTTTTTCCACATCAGACCTTTAGAGATTTCAGGTTACTTGCAACACATGGCAAACAAGTATGTTTGGAGTCTTCTGTTCAAAGGCTGGACAAGAATACGGTGCTCTCCTGTGTACCTCTTTCCTTGGGAACAGCTGTCCCCTAGTCTCCACACGGGGGTTACATCATCTCTGCTGTCATTGGGGAACAAAGCCACTGCCCCCTGTCATTCTCTACTGACTCTTTCCTAATACACAGAATAATGTTAAGTGAAGTACTCACTATACTAGTGCAAGCTCCCCATACCTAGTAAGAAAGCAACCACTCTGCAATACGGTATGGCGTGAATAATCTGGGTAAGTGTTAATGTGAAATTTGAAATCTAGAAGGGTGCCAGGGTAGCAGCTCTGAAAGCTTTCCCCTGCAGAGGAACAGGGGAGAGAGAGAGAGACCTCTCCATATGACCTAACAAGACGCAGGAAGTCATCTCCCAGAACAGGCTCTGAAGACAGACTAACTCCGCCAAGGGCAAGGTACTTAATCTGTTTGCTTCCTTTATCTGTAAATGGGTATTTATCATAGAATTGCTACAAAGAATAGATGAAAACATGTATGTAAGACATTTAGCTCAGTGCCTGGCTCAAACAGTGTTAGCTTGAGCTATACCAAGGTCCACCTTTCTTCTCTGCCTGCTGAGGATGCTTCTACTACATCCTTTGTTTGAATCAGGAACAGATATGGCAGAATTCTTTATCTGTGAACGATTTTACTTTAACTACCAACAGATTCCACACACTCAGTCAAGTGTGAGGGCATAAAATTCATTCCTCAGAGACTGTTTGTGGCTAGGTTGAGTTGGTGCCGGAATGGTCACATACTGGGTTCTGAGGCTGCAGCAGGGAATAAGTCAGACCCGGTTCCTGCCCTTGGGGGCTCAGAGCATGGACCATAGCAGGGGATACAGACAGAAACCATAAAGTTACATGTTAAGGTTTGTTATGTTAACAGTACACGTTTTAAGGTAGATGTTCTAATTCCCATTTTAGAGTTAAGAGCACTGAGGCCATGGTCACTAATCTTGCCCAAGGTAACTGCAAATACGTAGCAGAGCTTATCTCTGAACTCTGTTTTGTCTCCTTAGTCTGTTTTTTTCACGGCTTCACCTGCCTTAGGCTGTCTGTACCCCTATGTCCTTGAGGGAAGTTTCCTCAGCACTTTCTACCATACTAAAAGAATATTTAAAAAGGGGTTCACTTTATTAACCTCAAGACACTTCTATCAAACTGAGTGGCTGGAGCTAAAAGGCAGGAGATCACCAACTAAGGGTGTTTCTAACCATACACATGAATACTTGAACAAGATCTGATTTCTGACAAAGGCACAGAAGGAGGACGGCAAGAGACTGTCATTGAAATAGATTGTGTTTAGGTCACATTAGACTTGGATCCTTACTGAAGTCAGTGTTGCTCTCCAGACTCAATCCAATTCATTCCACAGAATATGCCAGGAAGCTTAGCTGGATTCTCCTGGGAAATCCAGGAAGGTGAAAACGGATGTTTCATAAAAGCTGAATGAGGGCAAATCGTTTGTAAGTGTTTGGGCTTAGGGACCAGATTGAGTTGTATTAACATTATGCCTCTTCAACTCATGAGCTGTATGACTTTGGCCTAGCTCTTCAACTTCTTAACACCGCTGAGAATGATAAATAGCCCTTGACGCCTGGAAGCTGGTATGGGACTGTCAGCTTGGCCTTGATATTTCTAAGAACTCACCTGGCATTCAAGCTATGCCCTGGTTATCTCCTGTTAAACGTGAACCCTTTCACAGAACACTGGCATCAGACCAGGCCACTCTGTTGACTGTCCAGGATGAAGTTGAGACAAAAAAAAAAAAGACGTCTCTGTAATCGTGTGTGAACACAGACAAAACATGAGCATTGTCCAAGCCACAGAAATGACCAAAGACCCCCCATCCTGGCTAATATGGGTGACTGCTGCTTCTTTACCAATCACAGTTTTAGCCTTGCTTCATCCCCCTCCCATACAGATGACTTATTATTTTTTTAAAAAATTTTAATCACATTGCATTTAAAAAATTATTTATTTATTTACTTTTGGCTGCATCACGTCTTAGTTGCGTCACACAGGCTCTTTCATTGTGGCGCACGGGCTTCTCTCTAGTTGTGGCACGTGGGCTCAGTAGCCCTGTGGCATGTGGGATCTTAGTTCCCCTGATCAGGGATCAAACCCGCGTCCCCTACATTGAAAAGCAGATTCTTAACCACTGGACCACCAGGGAAGTTCCCAGATAGCTTATTAAAACACCCAATCACAAAGTTGCCCTGCTCCTGATAGCACCCAATCCTGAGCAAAGCCCTTGATTACTTATACCCTCCCCAACAGAACCTTGCACAAAGTCCGAACCCCATAAGGCCTTCCTAAAACCAGCTTCCTTACATCCTGCAGGTGGCCACAGTGTCACTCTTCCTCCTTGTTACGAGCAACTTGCTCATCTCGAGCATGCAGGCTGGCTTATGGCTTGAGGGCAATGACACCTCCTTATCCCCAGAACATTCACATCACACGGTTGTGAGTGCAGTAAGCAGACAAGTTAGTGCAGGAAGCACAGTGACCAGCACTCAATGTGTGTTGTCTGCTGCTCTTCTATCCTAAGTCACACTGTAGAGGGAGTACTAGGTAGTCAACACGGTTCCAGTTGAAACAG
Source organism: Pseudorca crassidens (assembly GCF_039906515.1). NCBI lineage: Eukaryota > Metazoa > Chordata > Mammalia > Artiodactyla > Delphinidae > Pseudorca > Pseudorca crassidens. Next base: position 156,726,300 of record NC_090297.1, read on the forward strand.
GAAGTGGCCTAGGCAGCAAAGCAGGAAGCATTTAGGGGGAATGAACGAATGAAGGCAATAATGGCTCTGTGTAAAGGCATACAGAAAGGCTGCATTTGGGGAAGAGACTTCGCCCATTAAAACCTAAGGCCAAGTGGTGCTCCTGAAACATTTTCCATGTTTCTCTGTCTTCCAGTTGCTGAATCTGTTATGTATCTTGTGTTGGAATGCATACCATCACACATTTTAATCTGGAAATCTGATGAACCAATTCTTTAAAAGCTAATGGAAAACCTGGAAGCAATAAAATAAACAGGTTTATTTTAATGACACCATAATTATGAATGATGTTTGTCCCTTTAGGTATGATCAGATAGGGGGAAACATATTTATAAACATTCTCAGCATTTATCATCCCCAGGGCTCCCCTTATGTACCATTTATCATCATCAACATGCAAGTGGTCACTTTACTTAGATTTTCTCCAGCAACAAATATTCCCAATGACCATATTCTAAACAAAGATTTAGTGTTCCTTTCCCCCTGTTGTGTAAGCTGCTTTTTGTGACCTTTTATCTGCAATCTCTGACATCATTCTGCTGTGACTACATTACAGCTTTAGAATCGAAAGGCAATGGAAGAAGCCAAGCTTTGCCCTCTAGAGATGTAAAGAGAATTTTACTTCCTCTCTGTATCATTCTCCCAATCTTAGAATGACTCAAAACCATTTCTAAATATACATATTTGGTTTAGGCTGGTATCAAGTGAAGATGGAAAAAAAAAAGAAATTGGCTTTTGTTTTTTCAACCAGAGCAAAAATTTTCTGAAGTGTTGGGTTTGAGACAATCCAGCAGATACTATAACTTACTGCTTAGGGAGAAATAACAACAGAGGTAGTACTAGTTTACTATAGTGCTTACTGTGCACCAGACACTGTTCTAAATGCTTTACAAGTCTGTGTTCATTTAAACCTCACAATAACCCATTGCATGGGTAAGGAAACTAAGGTATGGAGAGACTAAGGGACTTTTCCAAACACACAGCTAGCGAGCAGGGAAGCTGAAAGATTAGTTTAATATTTCATCTTCGGGAAGAATTACAAAGAGGAACTAGAAGTTCCCCTGGGTGAGGGTTAAGTCCTACTGTTTATATGCATGTCCTCTTTTTTTCTGCCCTGGAATTTCTGTTTATATTAGCAGTCTCCATTTCAAAGCAAAATAAGAATCAGGGGAAATGTAATTATACCAAAAGAACATTTTTCTTTATTTTCTCAAAATTAGTGGAAGGGAGTTATGAAAGGAAATGCAGTGAGAGAAGAAAAGAAACCCCTTCTACTCAGGACATGAGAGGCAGCATGAAGGGAGACAGGCTTGGTTTAGTGGGTTTTACTGGTGATGCAGAAGCCAAAGCAGGCATCTGATAGATGCTCTTGTCAGCAGAATAAGGGGAGGCATTAGCATTGTTCTTTGCTGTAACTCAGAATAATTAATTCAGATTAGCCTAACCACAGCTCAATCTATCATTTATGGATGTCTGGTTTGTTGTTTTCATGGTTTTATAGAAATGTGAACAAGTATTTCTTTAATTTTCTTGACAAAGACGAACTTGCAACTGTAAGCAACTCCCATGCATCCAGTTAGCTGCTGATTTATATTCTGAGTTACTGCAGGAAACTTAATCACTAGGAGCTCTAACTTGATTTTGTTTCTGCCCTCAAGGTGAAATTTTTGTTACTAGGGATGGAAAATAAAGAATTGAATCTCAGCAGCTCAAAGACAGCCTCCTGCCCAGAAATGTGCTCTCTAGCCCCTTCACTTCCACAGTGGGTGGTCTATACCACTTAACTTCCTGATGTCTTATTTTCTTTGTTACCAAGTGGGAATAAAAATGCTTGCCAGAAGGAACGTGACTAATTGAAAAAAGGAGAATGTAAGATCCTTAGAGAACAGCTAGTTCAACCTTATTTCAAAATTAAGGAAACTGAGCTCCCCAAAGGGGAAGTGACTTGCAAGATCACAGAATAATGTCCGGTGATTCCAGTCCTGGCTCTTTTGCCCAATAATGCTGTGTAGATACCTCACAGTGTTCCTTCATAGTGTGGATGAAGAATGTTGCCTGCCATATAAGTAGACAAAGGATGTTACTTTCCAAAGTACCACTCTTCACTTGTCATCTTTGACTTTTGGCTGTAAGGAACTCACAAATCAATTTCTTGCCTGCAATCACCCCAGACTGTTCACCCAGAGGGCTTTCAGGATGGAGAAAAATAGGATACTGGCCCTAGATAAGGTGCATATCAAAGGAATGATTTCAATGAGCCCAGACTCTTGCATCTTCCCATACTAGAAAGGTGCTAAATTCATTAACTTGAAATGTTTGTTTTTTCTTTAGTTAGCAGAAATCTTTTGATGTTCAACTACCTGGTTTGTTTTTGCAAAACTCCTATATATCCTGGCTCCTCCGTTACTTCTCAGAGCTATCTGAAAGCCTGTCTCCCAGGCTTAAATCTTCAGTATGTCCATCTGACAAAACATATTTCTCAACTTCTAGGTTGTGCATTTTTTGTCAGTTGACAGTAGAATGAATGAGGGTGTTGTTTTTTCTTTTCCCCTCCTTCCCTCACTTCCTTCCCTCCCTGCCTTCCTTCCTTCCATCAGTGCTTCATCTTTTATAAGTACCATTATTCCTTTGGCATCTTTGACTTTTGGCTGTAAGGAATTCATACATCGATTTCTTGGCTAGTCAAAGGAAAATCAATAGATAAAACAGTGAGCAGAGAATGTTAATGGGAGGAATTTTATTTTATTTTATTTATTTATTTTAACATCTTTATTGGAGTATAATTGCTTTACAATGGTGTGTTAGTTTCTGCTTTATAACAAAGTGAATCAGTTATACATACACATATGTTCAATGGGAGGAATTTTAAAAGAATGGGGCTGAGAGTAGAAGGGGATGAAACAAATTGGAAACACATTTCAGTTATTTTTTGGACTACTTCAATTTTATCCTGCTTCTTTAGAAGAGTTGAAAATGATTCCAAAATGTTACTACAGCTTCTCCTATCATTCCTGTTTAATCTCTTGTCTTCTAAATGAGCAGTGAGGAAGCTGAGATCATGCCACTTTCAGTTCATTGCATTTGATCCCCTTTTCAAACCCTCCAAGGATCTACTCTCTTTTGACAAAATGTTGGGCCAGACCTGAGTGACTGTATCTGCCTTTCAGGCTTGTACAATAAACACCTGGCTCATGTATGTACCAGGATATTAATATCAATGTGAATTGCACCCATTTGCCCCCTTCTTATTCATGCAAAGATGAAATACTTAAGGAAATTGGAGAGAAAATCTTTTCTAAAAAAAAAACCCACCAAATGTATAAATCTCATGCTACTCTTCTTCGCAGCCAAGTCATCCAATTGTGGGAAGAAGGGGCAAGTGGATAGAACTTAGTGGGTTTTCATTTGTATATGATAATTTAACAAACTCTTTTAGTATTCAGGGTCTGCTTTGAGACCTTGAAGTACAGAAAAGCTCTGAAATTTTTCAAAACAAAGGATCCCCTTCTTGTTCCAGAGAAATGCTTTGCCCTCTGTCTGGTCCCTTCCTCCTGATTCATTCCTTGGTAGCTTGGAGCAGAGGTTCCCAGGTTGCCCCCATCAGTGCTTCCTTCATGGGCAACACTGTGACACTTTTCTGACACCACAGTGGTGGAACAACGAGGGCGGAGGCTACCTAGCTTTTAAAATGAAATGTTACACCTATACTCCCAGCCCCGTTGGTTCTCATCTCCTCCCTGTCCGTGTAGCTCTAGAAACATCTCAGAATGGTGAAAAGACACTGTTCTCCTCTGGTCTGGGCCACCACTGGGCTGGCTGTCAACCCTGAGTGCAATGGCCATCCAGTCAGGGTGATTATCTGCTTTAGAGGGTACAGCAAGGACCCAGGCTCAAATTCTAGTTCACACAACCTTCTCCAGTATGACTCTGGGCAAGTTCCTTAACCTTTGTGTCGGTAGCAGACCAGTTCCTTAATCTCTCTGTCAAGAAGGGATGATAATAATGTTCATAGGGTTGTTGCAATGATTAAATAAACATTTAGAATCTGCTTAGGACAGTGTCCCCCACGAAGAATAACAAGTGTTTGCTGTTATTATTATTATCCAATTTTATGCACACTTCTGCCACACCTACACTCTTCAGAGAAGGTTCCAGGCCATGAAGTGACCTGCTGCACTTTACATAGGAACATTATGAATGCACTTGCCCAGCTCTGCCGTGGTGTGTGGCTCAGGCAGATTTCCCTCGCTCCCTTCCTGTCAGCAGGAATTGTATTGAAAAGGGTAAATTCCATCTTCTTTCTATCACCCGCTCCCTCACTTACTCCTCCCATGGAAGAAAGAGTGACATCCCTAGGGAATAAATACAGCAGCAGCAGCAGCAGCAGCAGGCGCAGTGCAGGCCTGTCCTCATCAGAGCAGCTTAGTCTCTCTCTGGATATTTGGTTTCTGCCCTCCATGGGGCATGCACAGAAGCAGCCTACAGATTTGCAGTGGCCATGCCTTGAACTTGGGCATGTTTAATTCTTGGGAAAGTAGCAGGAGGCCCAATTTTGACCACATATCTAAACTACGTTTTCCATTCTGGCTTCATCAGTGATAAAGCTGACAGTTTAATCACCATCTGTCTGATTCCTGGAGGTATTTTAAAAAATGGCCTGGAGCTCAGGTGGGTAAGAGAAGGGTGTTTTTGTTTTTGTTTTTGTGGTACGCGGGACTCTCACTGTTGTGGCCTCTCCCGTTGCGGAGCACAGGCTCTGGACACGCAGGCTCAGCGGCCATGGCTCATGGGACCAGCCGCTCCGCGGCATGTGGGATCTTCCCTGACCGGGGCACAAACCTGCGTCCCCTGCATCAGCAGGCAGACCCTCAACCACTGCGTCACCAGGGAAGCCCAAGGGTGTTGTTTATTGGCTTCCTAAACTTCCACGAATGAACTCCCACATCTAATGACCTCAACTGCATTCTCCTATGGCTATTTCCATGGATTTGAATCAGGAATGAACACCCCAAGCTGCTTCTGCCCTGCCTTTCATAAGCGAAACATTCAGCCAGAATTTTTGAAAGATATTTCTTTTTGTTCTGTGTCATAATGTACCTTTGACTCATCTATGTTGTTCACAGACCTATTGTGTCTTTCATCTTAGCATTCACCACACTCTCCTTACCTGATGCTTGGAATAGAACATTGCTCAAGGTGTTCCAACATTGTTTAATGCATTGCTTTCCTAACTTTACAAACATGGACTGGGGTATGAAGATACAACTTTTATGATTCAGTTAGTTCCCAGAGCTTAACTGCCACAAAAACTCAAAGCACAACTCTATTGAGACTATGATGTCATGTCTGTGTCCCTTTGGTGTTTCTGATTCCTTTCAATACATATACAACCAACATCTCTCTCAAGTTTGTGAGATAGGATGCTATAGAAAGTGTGAATATTCAAAAATAGAGTAATATTTGAAATGTGGAAATCCTATCATGTAACACCAATGGCATCAATTTATTTGCAAATTGTTTGGCTCAGTTTTTCAGCTCATGGGAAGTCACCTTCTTAAAAATCTGGAGTGGGAAGACCCTCTCTAAGGAAGTGGGAGGCAGCCCAGCCGTTGCTGCTAACTGGCTAGTCAAAGGCCATAAACTAGGAACCACGGTGTGGGCTTGCATGGGTATAGGCAGGTGGGTGAGGATGGGAAAACTTACTGCAGTAATTAGTATGGTTTAATAATTTAGTATTGTTTCACCCTTAAATATATAATTTAGTTTTTTTCCCCCAAGAATATGACCAACATTGACTTGAAAGACCACCACAGTAAGAAAGGGCTTTAAGGATATCTTATTTGGAACCAGACTGGCAATCTTATAGGGTGGAGATGTTTCAAACTATTGTATAGGTGAAAGTGTTGTGAGGATGATCCATTAGCTAGCCCAGTGTGTTTTGAACATGACAGATTCTTTAACGTTTTCCTACAAAGTGTAGCCAAGTCTAGCATGAGTGGGAGAGCAGTAGGATCTGATCAACCATGAATGTGGCCTGTGAGCTTCTTAAAAAATGCATCAGAGCCACTAAAACACCAAATACCAATGACAGAGAAAACTGGTCAGTAAGAGTGACCTGATGGAAACAAATGAATGTAATGTCACTGAACGTGAAAATAAATAAATTTTTAAAAAGGCCAGATGTTTCATTCACCAACTTCAACATTCTTATTTGGACCTAAAATAAAAGTTAAATTACTCAATTCTTTCCACACATTTTTTGCATTACTAAGATATGGCTGTCATAAATAATTCAAAAGAAATAAATGTGTAAGGGCAGTTATAGCACAGAAAACAGTCTGGCAAACAAACATTACCAGAAAGGTATGTTTGTCCCTTGTATAATTTATAAAATGACAAATTTCTCCAATCTTATAAGTAATGCAATTTTGTAAAATAGTAACTGCTTAGTCAGGTCACAGACTGGTACCCAGGCTTTATAAATAATTCAGTTCAATTCAATAATTAAACACTGAGCATATCTGATGCGCAACTATGAGCATGGGTGGGCTGGGGTGTGAAGGAATGGTGGCAGTTGGGAGAGAACAAAAACAAACTATAAATCAAGGTAGAAACTGTAAGTAGCGTAAGGAAAAGATCACCAACAATCTGTAGGATTCAAGTAAGAGAGATAGATATTGCATCTGATTAGAAGGGATTCTTAACCTGTGGATCATAATGGAGTTCAGCAGGTGTGGTGTATATCTGCTGGTTTATAAGGAGATTTTTCATAGGTTTTAGCAAAATACTCTGTGATGAAAATAGCTAATAACTTGAGTGGCAGATGACTGCCAAATTAGGTGGATGTGGAATGGCCTCATGGGGGTAGAGAAATTTGAAAAAGATCTTGAAGGATCTTGAGACTCTACAGTTTCAGCAAGCAGAGTTGGGAGGACAAGTCTGGCAGAATAAAGGGTGTGAACAAAGACAGGGAGGTGAGAAATGTCAGGAGCATAAGCTCTGAGAGAATGAGTGGTAGGAGGGGAAGGTCTGGTAAGTGGTGGGATGCAGATCTGAAAGGCTGGTATAGTAAGGAGTGGGCCCATTACCCTTCATGTTAGAGGTCAGAAACCCAACTGTCTCGGGCACCAGAACAAACATGTGACGTAAATGCATGTAAAACCTTATGAATAGAGGAGACTGAGGCTGACCTAGGGAGTGTATGCCCCACATGATGGCATTAAATTTAAATTTTATTGTTTAGTATTGCTGGACAACCCGAACATCTGCCTGTTGAGTTGGCCTTCAGGCCACCAGTTTGGGAATTGTGCTTGGAATGTTAATGAAGTGAAGTGACGTTACCCAATTCCTCTGACACTGAACTGGTGGGAGAGAAACAAGGAAACAAGCAGCAGGGCCAGGAAGAGATGATGAAGTCCTGAACCACAGAAATAGGAGGTAATTGTTGCAGGACCTGGGGGAGGATTGAATGTGTGGGGACGGGGAATGGAAAGAGACAGAGCTGACTCCTGGGTTTCTAAAGTGGGTGACTAGAGTGAACAATGAACAGAGCACATCTGACTGCAGACCCCGTGAGTTTGAAGTTCATCTGAGAACTGTATCTGAGAAATTCAACTGGTGAAAACAGTTAACATTTATTGAGGTCCTACTGCTTTAGTCTTCAGAACAAGTAAGTCAGGCAGGCACTATCATTATCCCCCTTTAATACACAGGGGGACTGAGGCACATAACAATTAAGGCCAAATACTTGGTAAGGAGTGGAATTAGAATATGAGCACAATCAGAGCAGGATCCACACTCTAAACCACTACGCTCTGCATAGTGGTCCAGTGGGTTGGCAACTCTGAGTCTGAGCCGGTAACAGAAATGTGAGAGCCATCATCACAGAAATGATGGGTGCCACTACAAGAGTAGATGATTATTGCAGGAAGAATAGGTAGGCTGTTCAGAATGGATTATAATATGAGTGCTTTTGTCTTTTATATAGTCCCTTATCAAGAACAATGTTGACTGCTGTATTTCCAAGGGCCTAATAGATTTTTTTTTTTTTTTTTTTTTTTTGCGGTACGCGGGTCTCTCACTGCCGTGTCCTCTCCCGTTGCAGAGCACAGGCTCCGGACGCGCAGGCCCAGCGGCCATGGCTTACGGGCCCAGCCGCTCCGCAGCACGTGGGATCCTCCCGGACCGGGGCATGAACCCGCGTCCCCTGCATTGGCAGGCGGACTCTCAACCACTGTGCCACCAGGGAAGCCCCCATAATGGATTTTTGATAAGTATTTCTTAAATGAATGAATGGATGAATGAAATCACAGGGAACACCATTAATTAAGGGAAGAACTCAGTACATAAGAAGAACCCACAAAAGGATACAAAGGACCAATCAAAAAGGCAGAAGATGAACTGAAAGTATTCATTGTCATAGAAGAAAAATGTTTGAAAAATTAAAGAACGGAGGGGCATTTCAAGAAGGAAGAGATGAACATGGTCCATGCAGAAAAGAGGTTCATAAGATGAGTAACTGAAGTGTCTCTTTTGTTGATGTTGCTGTTGGTGATTAGGAAACCTTTCCCCTCAGACCTCTGCCAATTTTCTTAAGTGTGTATAGGAAAGTTTTCTATCCTTTTGAGAGGATCTTCTTAAAGGAAGTTGGGCAGGAGATAGTTGAGCAGGGACTAGATAGGAAGTAGTCTCTCGTGAATTCCTCAGTCAAGCCACGCTTCACCAGCATTCTCAGTGCTGTTTACGAAGCCCAAGAATGAGCACAGAGCGTGGAAGGGTGGGTGAGTAAGGAAAGAAATAGCTTCTTACTTGTGCCTTGTTTCCCCATAGTTCAGTTTCTTTTCTTCTTCCTGCCATTAAACATTTCTATTCAGTTTTTAACAGTTTTTAACAGTTCAATAGATTTCAATTTTTGATCCCAAATAACCTTTTTACTTGTAAATTAGAGGTGAAATTAACAAAAAGGTGATACAACCAGCACATGCCTGAACATTTAAATGAAAGGGCAGAGTAATTTTTCTATATCTGATACATTACATTTATGCAAATACAGACAATATGATAATAGTGACTAAATCTAGGTCTCTACTTATTTAAAAAATCCTACTTTGATTTTTACAGGAGAGATGGCTTCAATTTCTCCTTCTCAGATAATTTCACATTTTTCTACAACATGCACTTAAATTTGTTTTTAGAATGCAGCAATTTTAGAAGCGTTAAGAGCAACACCTCAGATATTATTTATTTCTCTAGTTATCTTTGTGACATAGAAAAATTGTGATCCTATATACATATTAAAAGGCTCTTATGTTAAAATGACAGCAAGAAACATAGAGCATAATTTATATGAGCAGCTCATCAATATTCACTGAGGTGACTCAGGCTTAGCACATGTACAACAGAACGTTGAAACTCAGCCATGTTTTATCCTATTACTAGTTTTGTTTTCTCCTTAAGAATCATGGACCTACAAGAAGCCTGTTCTAAAATCCTGTGATCGATTATCCAGAACTACCAGACTGTACTGCATTACTAAATAGCTGACATATTTAAGACTATGTTTAGTTTACTGATAGTTTTTGAAGCCAATACCATTTTAAAACCACAGGTTTTAAAAAATTATTTTCCATTTTCATTAATGTACAATTTACCTATAGTAAAATTCACCCTTTTTAGCATACAGCTCTTTTTTAAAAATCCAGGAATAGTTAATTGACAATGTTTTGTTTATTTCTGTTGTACCACAAAGTGATTCAGTTATACATATATATACATTTTTTCCATTCTTTTCCATTATGGTTTATCACAAGATATTGAATACAGTTCCCTGTGCTACACAGTAGGACCATGTTATTTATCCATTCTATATATACTAGTCTGCATCTGCTAGTCCCAAACTCCCATTCCATCCCTCCCCACTCCCCCTTCTCCTTGGCAACCACAAGTCTGTTCTCTGTGTCTGTAAGTCTGTTTCCGTTTCATAGATAGGTTCATTTGTGTCATGTTTTAGATTCCACGTATAAGTGATATCATATGGTATTTGTCTTTCTCTTTGACTTACTTCACTTAGTATGATAATCTATGTCCATCCATGTTGCTGCAAATGGCATTATTTCATCGTTTTTTATGGCTGAATAGTATTCCACTGTGTATATGTACCGCATCTTCTTTATCCATTCATCTGTCAATGGCCATTTAGGTTGTTTCCATGTCTTGGCTATTGTGAATAGTGCTGCTGTGAACAGAGGGGTGCATGCATCTTTTTGAATTATAGTTTTGCCTGGATACACGCCCAGGAGTGGGATTGCTGGATCCCACTCTATTTTTAGTTTTTTGAGGAACCTCCATACTGTTTTTCACAGTGGCTGCACCAACTTACATTCCCACCAGCAGTGTAGGAAGGTTCCCTTTTCTCCATACACTCTTCAGCATTTGTTATTTGTAGACTTTACAATGATGGCCATTCTGACCGGTGTGAGGTTTGATTGTAGGTTTGATTTGCATTCTCTAACAATTAGTGATGTTGAGCACCTTTTCATGTGCCTGTTGGCCATCTGTATGTCTTCTTTGGAGAAATGTCTTTTTAGGTCTTCTGTCCATTTTTCTATTGAATTGTTTGTCTTTTTGTTGTTGAGTTGTATGAACTATTTGTATATTTTGAAAATTAAGCCCTTGTTGGTCACATCATTTGCAAATATTTCCTTCCTGTCTGTAGGTTGTCTTTTCATTTTGTTTATGGTTTCCTTTGCTGTACAAAAGCTTGTAAGTTTGATTAGGTCCCATTTGTTTATCTTTGCTTTTATTTCTATTGCCTTGGGAGACTGACCTACAAAAACATTTGTATGATTCATAGCATACAGCTCTTAGAGTTTTGATATACAGTCTGTAACCACCACCATGATCAGTGTATAGAACAGTGTCATCACCCATAAAAGTTACCCCGTGCCTCTTTGTAGTCACCCCTTCTTCAAACCTCAGCTTTTGGAAAGCACTGACTTTTTGGTCCCTATAGTTTGGCTTTGTAAGAATGTCATATGTATATATTTCTTGACTCTCTATTCTGTTTTATTGATCTAGATATCTATACTGTCTCTAGTACAATACTGTCTGGACTTTTTTTTTTAACATCTTTATTGGAGTATAATTGCTTTACAATGGTGTGTTAGTTTCTGCTGTATAACAAAGTGAATCAGCTATACATATACATGGGGATATATGTCTGGACTTTTTAGCTTTTATAGTAGGTCAGAAAATCAGGTAATGTGAATCTTCCAACATTGTTCTTCAATTTCAAATTGTTTTGGCTATTCTAATTCCTTGACTTCTATAAATAAATTTTAGAATCAGCTTGCCAATTTCTACAAAAGTCTTGCAGGGGTTTCGGATCAGAATTGCACTGAATCTGTAGATCAGTTTGGGGTGAAGTGACATCATAAAAATACTGCATCTTCCAAACCACAAATACAGCATATCTCTACATTATTAAGATCCTTTTTTATCTCTTTCATCAGTGCTTTGCAGTTTTTAGCATAAAGATCTTTCACATATTTTAAAGAGATATTCTTAAATATTTCATGGTTTGGATACTATTTTAGATGGTAATTTTTTTTTAATTTTAATTTCCACTGTTCATGCTATTACATAGGAATGCTGGCTTTTATAATGTTTCTCTTTTATATATAAAAATATTGTATATAGAAAACCGATAATGTTTCTATAGATGGAATCATTCCTTTTTTATGTTGACCTCATATCATGCAACTGTTATATATTGCCCTATTAGTTTTTGTAACTATTTTGTAGAGTCTTTGGGAAATTTTACATAGACGTTCATGTCATCTACAAATAGAGTTTTATTTCATCCTTTCCAATCCATATGCCTTTTATTTATTTTCCTTGCCCTACTGCACTGGCTATGATTTCCAGCACAATATGCCTTAGGACTGGTAAGAAGAGATATCCTTTCCCTGATATCCTTGCCTTGTTGTTGGCCTTAGGGGGAAATCATTTAGTGTTTCACTATTAAGTATGATGTTAGCTATAGGTCTTTTTCAGATACTTTTTATCAGGTTAACAATAGTTCCTTTTATTCCCAGTTTTCTGACTGTATCATAAATGAATGGTGAATTTTGTCAAAGGCTTTATCTGTACCCATTGCTATAATTCTATGGTTTATACTTTGTTAGTGTTTTGTTATAATGTATTATGTTGGTTGATTTTTGAATAGTGAAATAGCCTTGCATTCCTGGGATAAACTCTATTTGGTCATCATGTATTATCTTTTTATATTGCATTTTATTTGCTATATAAAATGTTGTTGAGCATTTCACATTTATGTTCATGACAAATATTGGTCTTCCTTCCTTGTATTTGTCTCAGTTTGGTATTTGGGAAATGCTTATAAGATTGGTTAGGAAGTATTTCCTCCTTTTTTAGATTCTGGAAGAGTTTGTGAAGAATTACTTTAATTCCTTAACTATTTAGAATATTAAATGAAGCCATCTGGGCCTGGAGTTTTCTTTATGGGAAGTATTTACTACATATTCAACTCCTTTAATAGATAAAATACTATTAGTGTTATCTTTTTCTTATTGACTGAGCTTTGGTAGTTGGTATTTTTGAAGGAATTTATCCATTTCATTTAAGTCATCAAAATTATGGCCATAGAGTTGATTATGGTATTCTGTTATTATCTTTTTAATGTCTGTATAATCTGTAGTGATGTTCCCCTCTTGAATTCCTGATATTTATAATTTGTGTCTTCTCTCCTTTTTTCTTGGTTGGTTAGGCTAGATGTTTATCAATTTTGCTAATTTGTTCAAAGAACCAGTTTTTTATTTCATTCATCTGAAATATTCTTTCTAATATAAGTATTTTGTGTTATAAATTTCCCTCAAGGCACTGCTTTAGTTGCATCCACAAATTTTGAAATGTTGTATTTTCATTTTCATTCAATTTCCCTTATGATCTACTCTTGACTTAGTCAATATATATTTTCCAGATATCATTTTTTTAAATTGATATCACTTCATGACATTTTTTTATTAAATTCCATATATATGTGTTAGCATACGGTATTTGTCTTTGTAAAGCAATTATACTCCAATAAAGGTGTAAAAAAATTGATTTCACTTTTTCATTTATAGATTCATAGATTTCATTATGATATGGGAACATATTTTGTATAATTTCAATTTTTGAAAGGTTCAAGTTTTGTTTCACAGCTGATGATTTGAGATATATTGGTAATTGTTCCATGTACACTTGAAAATAATATCAGTTCTACTGTTTTGGGATAAAGTGTTCTATAAACATCAATTAGGTCAAGTTGTTGATAGTGTTTTTCAAGTTTTCCATATCCTTACTGATTTTCTCTACTTAGTCTATCAATTACTGCAAGGTGAATGCAAGTCTTCAATTATAACTGTGGATTTGTTTATTTCTCTGACAATTTTTGTCTTTTAAGTGGCATGTTTAGACCAATTATATTTAATGTAATTGATAATATGGTTGTATTAAAATATACCATCTTGATAGCTCTTTTCTATTGTTTTTGACCTAAATTTTGTGTTTAAAAATTTTCCTTCCTTCTTTTGAATAAATTATTATTCAATATTCCATTTTTATCCCCATCCTTATCTCATTATTTATGCATTTTTTCAAATAGTTTTAAGTGGTTTTAATTATTGCCCTAGACATTAAAATATAATTTATTTATTTATTTTTAAATAAGAGTTTTGATATTTATTGCCTACTTTGTCCCATAATAATTGTGGGGGTTATCAAACTATTTAAAAATTTAGTTAGCAAAATTTTATACCACTTTATACATAATATAAGGACCTTACAATAATATACTCTCAACTTATCCTTCCCATCCTTTGTGTTATTGTCATACATTTTACTTTTACATGTGGTAAAACTCAAAGTACATTGCTATTTTTTCTTTATAGACAGCAGTTGTTTTCTAGAACAATTAAAGTGAGAAAAAATTACATTTACTTTATTTCTTTTCTAGTGTTCTTCATTTCTTAGTGTAAATTCAAGTTACTTTTATCATATTTCTTCTTCCTGAAGAACTTCTTTTAACATCTCTTGTTCAGTTCTGCTGGTAAGGACTTTTCTCAATTTGGTTTGTCAGAGAAAGTCTTTATTTCTTCTTCAATACTTCTTTCTAATTTTGAAATACATTTTCATTAATTACAAAATTCTGGATTGACAGTTTTCTTCTCCAGCACTTTAAAAATGTCACTTCATTGTTTTCTGGTCTGTACAGCATTTGACAGGAGTGTTCTTTAATTCTTGTTGTTCCTATATGTAACATGTCTTTTCTATTTTTCTCTTTGTCTTTGACTCTTTGGTTTTCAATGGTTTGAATATGATATGCCTAGTTTCTATTTGTTTGCTTGTTTTTTTTTCTTTTTTCTTTTTTTTTTTTTTTTGTATTTCTAATGCTTGGTGTTTTCTGCACTTCTTGTTTCTGTATTTGGTGTCTGTCAATTTTGGAACATTCTTGGCTATTATCTTCAAACATTTCTTTTATTCTATTTTCTCTCCTCCTTCTGGTAATTCAATTATACATATGTTTAATTTTTAATATTGTCTTACAGCTTTTGGATTCTGTTATTCTCACTGCTTTTTCTTTGTCCTTTCAGCTTGGGTAATTTCTATTGACCTGTCTTTAAGTCAGTTGATTCTTCCCTTAACTGTGCCCATTCTACCAATGAACCTATTGAAGGCATTCTTTATTTTATTTTTCATTTCTAATGTTTCCATTTAATTATTTCTCATATATTCCATCTCTCTACTGAAATTGACCATCTGATCTTGCATGTTGTCCACTTTTTCCATTAAAATCTTTAATATATTAATCATAGTTATTTTAAGCTCCTTGTCTGATAGTTTCAATATCTGTTTCACATCTGAATCTGGTTCTGCTGATTGCTTTGTCTCTCTCTTTTTTTTTCTTGATATGTCCCACAATTTTTGGTTGTTGTTGAAAGCTTGTCTCGTATAGGACAGTATAGACTGAGGCAAATAGTTTTTATGCTTGTAGATGATGGGAATACCTTTCTTTCTTCCAGGGCTTGGGAATGGTGGAAAGGTTAAGTCGATCTAGTTAGAATTTTAATTGATTTTAGATTTGTTGTTTCTGTGGTTACCCTTGGGTCATCAAGGGCTTCAGATTCCCTAGTGGTTGCCTTGTATTTGGGGGATGGATGGTTTGCAAGGTGGGTATTTTCAATGTATGCTTCACCCTCAGCTTAGGTCTCTCCTTTGCACTGCACCTCAGGGGTGGGCTCTGCTTTTGCCCCTCTCCCAGCAAGAAAATACTGTTAACTTGTTATAGAGAAATTGTTTTTCTGATTAAACTTTAATATTAGGTACACACTGTGTGTCTGGTTTCTCAGAGGTGGGGCTTTCTCAGTGATTCTATTCCCACCCCGCTGTAGGTCTATGACTAGCAGGTGGATCTGCCCTTCCCCAAAGGCAGAGGGTTTTTCAGTTCCCTTCCCCCAGCTTCATTGGGTTTTTACCAGAAAGAAAGCATAGTGTTTTACGCTTTTCCTAGTACTTTGAGGATTCTGTCCCATAGAAGAAATGGGAGAGAAATCCAGGTAGAATTTCATGCCTTTTCTGGAGGCTTACACAAGTAGGGAGGCTTTCTTAGGAATCTTGCCAATTGTTTTTGTGAGTACCTAGTGAGGTTCATGGAGAAAAGCCTAAGACTGGGTGCTATTTCTCCTTTTCTTTTGCATTCCACAGAAACTCTATATTCTCTTGGTAGACAACACTTGCTTTTAGCAATTCATTTAAAAAATTCTAGCTAAATTCTTCTTTACCAATGTATGGCAGACTCTTCCTTAGGTGAGTCAGTGCTTATGTCCTGTCTCTTCCAAGAGGCAACTGTCTTTTCTTGGATTTTGGATTAGTTGTTTTCCCTGTAACCTGAACTTTATGATGTATTCAAGAAAAGTTGTGAATTTTTGGATTGTATGGTTTTCTTTCTTTCTTTCTTTCTTTCTTTCTTTCTTTCTTTCTTTCTTTCTTTCTTTCTTTCTTTTTCTTTCTTCCTTCCTTCCTTCCTTCCTCTCTCTCTCTCTCTCTCTTCCTTCCTTCCTTTTTCCTTTCTTGTTTTTTTCATCTTAAGCAGAAGCCCCACAGATTTTTAAAAGCAAGTTTCCTTAGAACTAACTATTTGAAACCTCTCATTTTAAAAATTAAGAAGTCAAAACCTACAGAAATCACATCCCTAATTCAACAGTCATTGAGCTGTTCAACACAGCATTCATGAGATAATAGGTACAAGTTAGAAGAGCAGAAATTAGAAGTAATCTAAATGGCCACTAGGATATTGGTTAAATAAATTACAATCTACCCATATATGTTAATATACTAATGATTATTTCATAGTATTGTAAATATGTACTTATTGATACTAGAAAATGTTCATTTCATAGTTAAAGTAAAACCAGCATACTACAAAATACTATGAATAGTAGGATTGCTTTTTATTGTAAGAGAAAAATAAACAGCAATGTATAGGGGCTTATGGTCTCTATTTTATCAGTATTTTTATTAATATTTTTAATTTGGTACAATAATATTTGTTGTATTTTCAGTAAGAGAATAGTTAAATATATATTTTTGTGCATTTTAGATATGCTCTATTTGCGGCCAAAAAAAAGTATATGTACCTATGGACAATGATTGGTGGGAACAGAAAAAAATAGTATTAAATTGGTTAGATTTTGGATGTATTTTTCCCTTTTCAGTCTCCCATATTATAATAATGAACATTATTTGGGGGGAATAGACATTGTGCGTATTTAAGATGCCTCCCTTAAAGTTTATCCAGAGGTCTTGAGGTAGGTGAAAGGAGATGATCATGCATACTGTAGATACAGTTTATGCACACACGGTTAGAGCAGTTGATTCTTAGGAAGAGTTCACCCTCTGGTTATCCTTCCCTTCCTTCTTTCCTTTTGTTGTCTTTGCTCATTTTAGTGATGAAGATCTCTTCTAGAAGTAATATGCATCAAGGAAGAAGAAGTTATAAATTTCTATCAAGGACTCTTAGAAATATACTTGGAGGGCTTGATGATTTCTCAAGACGATGAACACTGAGGTGCAACCACATGGAGAATCAGAGCTACCACACAAAGGAGAAGAACTTCCTCAGCTGGTTTATGGCTTGGATCCTTGCCAGGACAACATACACAGCAGCTCAACCTTGGCAGTGGAAAAAACACTGTCATCTTCTGCATGTTTCAAATATTTGGCATAATTAAAAAATATATATAAAATGAATTCAGTCACAAAGAGAAGGACGACATTTATTTAACTAACAAGTTGGGACTGGAAGTTAAATTCTCCTCTGAATCTTACACAAAATTAAATTTCCAAAGATTGACATCACTGAATGAAAGAACAGGGAACACAGACACAGGAATCTTTGTTTTTTATTCAGTAGGAAGGAGCTTTCTTTCTCCTCTGAATAAACTGAATGCTTTTTGCTGAGTACTGTCACTGCTAAAGTGCTTTTTCATTGTTACACTCTATCAATCATTTTCCTCAGCAGGGCACTAATTTATCAGTTGAAAGCCGCTATGCGATGACTGCAACCATTACCTTGGAAGCAGGTCAATATGATTGTAACTGAGAAAGCTAAAATGCACAGAAAATTGTCTAGCCCTAATCCCCGGGAATCCATGTGTGTTTGTTTCTCAGGCTTAGGTATTTCTTTTTTTCAGTCCTATAGGCAACTTTAATGTATTAAAAAATTGCACAAAGGATGAGAGCCCAACAATTAATTATACAGAATGTTACTGTATGTTCATTTGAATATTTCTAACAAACATTTAGTTCTAGCTTCTCTTTTAGGATCAAGGTTGTGGTACTAAAAAGCTACAAGGAGCTTTGCTCTGGCTCACTTAAAATAATAAACCTTGCAAAATATTTTTCTGCTAATTTGGAAAGAATAAACAGCTTAAGTCATACTGGAATCATAAAGCATATACATTATTTTTAGGTTAGAAATATTTGCGAGGGAGGAGGAGATGGCAGCATGGCAGCAAAATTACCCACCAACCTGGCAAGATGAAGAAGAAGCATGAGGGTTGCCCATTTATGCTTGGAACACAAAAGAAGAAGGTAATAAATGCAAGAAAAATCATGTTAGCAATAATCAATACCATTCTTCCCAGAAATAGTCAGCATAGAACCTATGGTTTTCTGACCCAGTTCTTCCTAATCCTTGTGTCTACTGGTATCATCAGATGTGTTTTGGTTCTGCATGCCATAAACATCTTACGACTATGCAAAGAATTAAGGAATCCATAGAAATATAAGCAAAGAAAAGGAGAGAGGGAAGTATTTTTCTCAAGTCTTAATTGTTGTCATGGAGAGGGCAGAGATCCTGTGTGGATTTTTAAAGAAGTGAACTAGAGGCTTCTCTGGTGGCGCAGTGATTGAGAGTCCGCCTGCCAATGCAGGGGACACGGGTTCGTGCCCCGGTCTGGGAAGATCCCACATGCCGCGGAGCGGCTGGGCCCGTGGGCCCGTGGGCCATGGCCGCTGAGCCTGCGCGTCCGGAGCCTGTGCTCCGCAACGCGAGAGGCCACAATAGCAGGAGGCCACAACAGGGAGAGGCCCGCGTACCGCAAAAAAAAAAAAAAAAAGAAGTGAACTAGAATTCAAACAATCAAAAAAAAAAAAAAAAGATGGAAATTAGGGGGTAAGGATCTTGATCAACATATCAAAAAAAGTAAGGAAATTCTCTTAAATCTGAACTTGGACAGTTACATCTCTTAATCTTTGTAAGTATTTCATGTGAAAGCTGCTGTTTATCCGTTTTTTTCTCCCAGCATTCTTCCTTTCCTCTTGTATCTCAATACTTGGGCCAGGTTGAATTTGCATTCTCTACCACTCAGCAAGGGGAGGAGAGGAAGAAAAAGGTGAAAGAAGATGAGGTTTAAGAGGAGGCTGAGGAAAGAAGTAGAAGAGAAGATGAGGAAAGGGTAGGAAGAAGAGGGACATTAGAACAGCAAAGGACAACTGTCTTCATCTGAAAAAAAAACCCAATATCCTTTATTTTATTTTGGCAGGGGACCCTCTAAAGAAAACTGTAATGGAATACATATATATATTCATATATATATATTCACATTCCAGATGTGAATAAATCTCCAAGTGTCTACAGGTAATTTCATCATTCAATTCATTGATGTTGGCAAAGTTTGAGGCTTTTTAGGGAGTCAATTTAGAAGACCATATATAGGCAAGGGATAAGTAAGTGTCTGTAAAAGCCATTATCTTTTAGAGAAAAAGAGGTATTTGGGTAAAGGAGGTAAAACCCACACTACCTATACATTGGTCATGTATCTGAAAACAGCAAAAAAGAAATTCATGCAGTTATACACAATTATTCAAAGTACAGAAAAATCATCTGTTCTTGGAAATCAAATTCTCTCAACCTCATCAATGTCAAAAATCCAAGTGAATGTTGGGGAGGTAGTGAAAAATGTCTATACTTTATGCAAGTGAACCTGTATACACCCCAGGAAGTTTCTATCAAATTTATCCAGCAAGTTACCAAATATTTTAGAAATTTAAAAATGCTCTCCAATATCATTTTTGAGACATATCTACTTTACAAATTCAATGATGTCTTGCAAACACTGAGCCATGTCAATTATCAGTATTTGGATATTTCACTTGCAAATAGAATTCGGGGCAAGAGAAAGAGAGTAGAAGAAAAGAAAGGAAGTTTTAGAAATGTCTATCTTAAGAACCCAAATTCAATTTATTTGTCTGTTTTTGCATGTAGAAGCAAATCAAGCATTCAGTAAGTTAATAAATCTATTTGACAGCTATGACGGGTTTATGATGGGTGTGGATAAAAAGGTACTTCCCATCTCTACATTACTTCAGGTTTTCATTTTCAAAGCTTCATTACTTTTGGTAAGCTCTGCTTAAGTTATTTCACTTGAGTCTCCAATTTTGTCTGCAATCTATTTTATATAGCTGCTTAGTGCTTCTATACTTGGCACTTTTCTTTAGTGGATCTTATGCTCTGTCTAAAATGCAAATGTTGTTTATATCCTTCCACAGACCCAATGTCTGACTGTTTTCTTACCTGCCAGTATCAACCTAGCCTTAAGAGAAAATTTATCAACCTACAAAGGGCTTTTCCCTAAGGAGGAGGAAGACTATAGGGTAGCATATACTAGGGGTAAGAGATCTTTCTCAGCTGAAATAGCTTCCCACCTCCTCTTCTTCTCATTCTTCTTTTTACTTACATTTCTTTTACAGAAGCAAAATGTTCATTTTTGAGAGGAAGCAAGAATAGGCCTCCATATTTTACTTAAACAAGAAAAACAAGTGATTGCAGTCTGAACAGTGTTTACCATACACAGTAATCTTTCAAGGACAAGCTGCTTTCACTACCTTGAGGTTTTAATGTCCTTTTGCAAGAGGGCATCTTCTCCAGTACAAGTTGTAACTTTTATTTATGGAAAATTAAGTAAAGCCTTTTCCATCCATAGCCTAATATATAGGTTGTGCGTGGCCTTAAATAAAATGAGTGCCTGCCAGCAACCAGCTGGAAGTGAAATATAGACTATGAAAAAAAGTATTTTTCAAATCTTTACAACAGTAAACACTTGGAAGCCAACCAGAACCCCTGAGATCCTTGCCTGAGTGATGTGTGTAATTAAGGAAAAGATGAAAGCTAATGCTATTCTAACACTTGCCTCTCTTCACACATGCCCATGTACCCATGTACACATACTCTTGCACACAGGCCCTAATGGGCACTGAATACCACCAGGCTTTTCCCTTTAACACAGAAGCATCATTAATTTCCCAAGCCCCGACAACTTCCAAGATCTATTGAAAGTGGATGGCATGTCAGGAGAGACACTGATTTTATTCAGCAAGTGATCTTCCACCTCTTCAGGTACTAAAGGTTTCTTGAAATCCTTCCCAATTTTCTTTTCTAATGGAGAGAGAAAATTAAATAAGGTTTCCTCAAAAAATTGACTAAATTTGACTTGAAGTTATTGACTGAATAGGTGTTGGCTGATAACAGTTATTTAGGAAGGAAGCCACTTTGGGGAAAATGGAAGAATTCACTCTTTTTTACGATTCACAGATTAATGATATATTTAATGGACTCTTGTGGCCAGTGTCACGATACGCTTGCATGTCTTGTTGGGTTGTTAGGTGTACATAAAACTCTGTTACTGATAAAATACAAGAACCAAAGACTGAAACCTATTTTGGCTTAATAAACCAAATAAATTAAGAATGGATTTAAGATTATCTTTATTGTAAAGTCACTGTCACTCGCTTGCTTTCTGGCATCCTTTCTGGAGTGGGATACAAAAGGAGGTAGACTTACAGCTAGTTGGCTTGAGCAGGAGCCTGGTCACAGTGGTGACAGTAGCAGTAGCACTCTCAGGGACAGCAGTAATAACTAACATCAATAATGCTGACAGAGCTCTAAGTGTTACCTCGTTAAACCTCACAACACTCTGTTTTCTAATCCCCATTTTACAGATGAGGAAATCAAGGCAAAGAGAGGTGCAAGTACTTACCTAAAATCACACATCTAGTAAATACATCCATGGCATGCACTGCCTACATGAATGCAATCTGTGAAGGGTATCATGGCAGCTATAAAAACAAAGTCATTTGGCATCTATTAGACACCCATTTGTGCAAAGATTTAGGTAGGGTTAGGTAACTTGCTCGTGCTTTTTTGTTGATCTGCTATTTGCCTTTGGAATATTTCAATAATTGTTACTCAATCACTACTGAATATAAAGACGTAAAATTCACATCAGTGTATGTTGCTACATATAAACACTGGGAAATGTTCCCTTGAGGAGGAAGTGGATCCTCATCAGGTTGCACAGAAGAATATACTGGGAAAACATTTTCAAAATGCATATGCTAAGGTGCAACCCCAAATCTATGGAAACAGAATATCCAGCATTTACAAAAGCAATCAAACAAAGAAAAACCAAGTGAAAATGATACAATAATTAAGAATAGCTGATATTTTAATAACTTTACAGATGTTTGTTTATCCATCTTATTATCATAAATAACTGAACAACACCCTTTAAAAAAAGCCTGTGGTTGAATACAAAGAATAAGTGAACTGGGCCAACAAACCAAATATGCATGTCTTTATAATACCAGAGTAATATAAATATGCCACTGATGAAAACAATTTCAAATTTTGATTTTGACTTAATAAATACTTTTTGCTTAGAATATAGTATGGTAACTATCAATGTATCAAAGATGATGGGAAAAGACGCACACTGAAGCTATAACAACTCCACTGCTATCTGGGCAGAGGGGAGATGACAGAAATTGTTGGCCAAAATAGTCTTAAGAATGAGAGTTTTTCATTTTCATGTCCAAGTTTATATGAGAAGTAGAATATGTACAATAAGTCCTTATTAATTTTAAACAACACAAATTTAAGATTGTACTTGTACTGAAACTACAGTATACTTTTCCACTATTTATTAGCCGAGAGGATTTTAAACGTTTTTAGGAGTATCACTTTAACCTGTTTAAATGTACAAACTCATTTTGAGTACCACTGAGCAAACCATGCTAGTTAAACATAAGTTATCTGCTCATTAAAGAAACAACTGAGGCTAAACATCTGCTTGAAAATTACATCTATAGCTGGTTTGATGTTTTATATATGCACTTAATAAATAGCACTTCTTTAAATGAGACCACTCATTCACACTGAGTTTCTATGTAATCATTTTGAATTAATGAAGTTTTACAGAATAAAGTTCTGGACCTCTGCTACTTATTATAAAGCCAAAGAAAAGAACGGGAAGATGTTCTAATGAATTTAGGCCCACTATGTAAGTAATAAAGAATTTCAAACCACTTCAGATGGCTGGGACTGCCTTAATTCCCTCATAAGAAGCACCGTTTAATACTGGAAAGACTGCCCTAATATACACTAAAGCTCCCTTTCTTGTCCAGCCATTAGTAGCTCCAAAAACACAGGATACAATTCCAACTAAATGGTTTTAAATTAGAGCAGGTTAACCTAATTGGTTTCCTCTGTTCAGACTGTAAACTCTTGAGAATCTCGTAATTTTCCATAAAATCTATGAATAAATATTCCTTTCAAGAATAGGCCATTTCCATATAAAATTCTGGGCCCCAAAGATATTTGTAGCATAATCTAAATGATTAGTATTATATAGGACATGCTATTATTGATAATACATAGTCCATTAAGTCAAATCACTTCCAGTCAACATGCTTATCATAACCAATGACCAGTGCTTAATCACCAGGCCTCAAGAAACAAGCAACCAGTCCACAAATGTGTTTCTCTTCTTACTCTGGGCCAATGGCACGTGGCGGTTTTTAGCAATGAACTATATCTGGCACCTGATTCTTACTTCAGGACCATCTCACCTAAAATCGCCCACTCTTTCCTCTTAAATAAGACATCTTGGTGAACTAATAATGACTACTCAGCCCAATGCTCATATATAACTGTGCTGTCATATATTTGGTATTTTTATATTTGGGAGGATACTGTGACTCAGCATTTAAGAAGCCCACATGCCGCCACTAAAGATCCCACATGCTGCAATGAAGAGTCCGCATGCCGCAACTAAGAGCCTGCATGCCGCAACTAAGAGCCTGCACAGCCAAAATAAATAAATTAATTAAAAAAAAAAAAGAATACATGACAGAGACCAACAGGTAGAGTCTGGTGCAAATGAAGATGCAGGTTTTTTACACTGGGGACCCAGACAGGATCTAACTACCTATCCCTTTACCACTGAGCTTGTGCTCACTTCTTGAGATAGGCATTAATCAATTGTCTGCATGCAAATAAAAATGGGTTAATTGAGGAAAAATGTTATTCCTGAGCCCTCCTTGGTGTTGACCAGTGCTTTCAGGCAGCCTTCCAAATTAAAGGCTATCTAGCTTCTAAAATCAACTCTTCATCCAGTCTCTACATACTGAAATGCTACTGTGATTGCCCACATCATAGACCTGCCATATATATTCATTATAAACCCCCAAATATTCTACTCCTGTGTTGGTATATTATTGGTGTCCTAGCCTAACCTATGTTCCACCTTCCAATGTCCTGCTCAAATTAGAGTAGAGCCCCTTTCCCATTCATCACAACTCTATACGTCTTAACTCATGCAGTTGAGCATCTTATTTAGTTGAAACTAAACACTCGCTTTTTCTCTTATCTGTGAGGTCCATCACTCTGTCTTGGAGAAAAATGAACTCAGTAAAGTCGGAATTTTTCGTAATAAACCCGTGATAGGGCCATCTTTTTCTTACTAGATACTTTCCAATTACTATTCTGGTACTGAATTTCCCAGGCTATTTTCAAGCACAGGTTTTTAAAGCAAGACAAGATGTCATTTCAATGATTTTTCCCTGCGTAGAGAGTAGGATGTTCATAATATGCTGTCAGCTATGAATGCATTAAACACTCAAATCACAATGTAATCTCCACAGAATTACAAACTGCTGCCATGTTGCAGAATCTGTGTTATTACAGAATGAAACAAAAATAACTGACTTTAGAAAATGAGTACTAAATCTGACCCTATCAAGAAGCCACTGATCTTCACATATGTATAGCAAGGACACAAACATTTTATAATTCAGGAAAATAGCTTTCATGTTCCACTCCAGTGCAAATATACTTTGCTGGGGGACTGAAAATTTGAAACTAATTGTTAGAGTTCTCTTCAGTACTCTAAGACATCCAGACATTACCCAGGAAATATACAGACTACTTCTAAGGGGGAGCCAGATATTCAGGGGACTCAAGAGAATATATGAGTTGTTGTATACAATAGTTGATATAATCATTTTATATAAATGTATGACCTGCAGGTGGGCCCTCACACAGGGTTGTGTAAGGTGTGATAGAGAGGCTTGTGAGGGATTCTCTTTTCTCTTGAAGATTTTTCAGAGTATATTTCTTACAACCTGGTCAGCAGAACATCCCATACCCTGGGAAAGCACCAGAAATGTCACATTATTATCCGAGGCAGTGGAATAGCAAGGGGGAAGGAGGGGTGGGAAAAAAATCTGCCCCGGGGTAGGCAATAGGGGATGCACTGTCTACAGAGAATTTGAAAACAGTACGAAAACTGACAAAAAGTCAGTTTGGTCCACCTTGTTCCAGCAATTTTAAACAAATTCCGTGATCATCCCTCTACAGGGATGGATTTGGGAGGATTTTATTTATCCTTCCCCTTCCCATTTTATTCCCTTATGCCCCTATGCTGAGCCACTGTTGCACTGCTCTGAGGATACTGAATGCTGTGTTGCCCTGTCTTCTTTGGATCTGTCTATGTTTGTGCTGCCCTGGGCTGTGATTTCTAAACTGAAGTCAGTGTAAGTAGGTAGAAGTGCATGTGCGTGTGCGTGTGCATGTATAGAGGCAGAGCAGCTCATAGTTAACCTGTGAACTCACTTCAGTGTTTCAGATATCACACATTCACTGTTCAGGACAGGTTCAGTAAAATCTCCAGTTCTGTTGCTTTCAGTTGAAAATATTTAAACTTAGCAGGATAATGCTAAGGCAGGGAGGTAAGTGGTATGTACACAGGCTTTGGTGTCAGACTGACCTGGGTTGGGTCCTGGCTCTGTCACTGACCAGATGCAGGTCCTGGGAGATGTGGCTATTCATGCCTACTTTGCAGAGAGTTTAAAGAGGATAAGAGAAAATATATGTAAAATACCTAATATAGGGCCTAAGACATGGGAGACGCTCAGGTTTTACTGTATGTATACTGACCAAAAGTTCTTATTGAGAGTTATTTATTTCAAAATTATATATATGTATATATATGACTTCCTAGTGGACTATATTGGTTCCTTAACAAGTGGAATTTATTAGAAAAAAATTCTCTCAAAATATAAGACCCATGGGGAAAAATATAATGACATCTTTGCTAGAGAAAGATATTCTAGTATAATGGTTCTTAAACTTGAATGTGCATCAGAATCACCTGGAGAGCTTGTTAGGACTCAGATTTCTGGCCCCAGAGCTTCTAATTCAATGGATCTGTGTTGGAGCCCAAGAATTTCTCAAGTGATACTGATGTTGCTGGTACTGGTGCTGGTCCAAAAATCACATGTTGAGAACCACTGTTCTAGAAGACAGTGATTTTCAAACTTTAACATGCACACAAATCACATGGGGCACTGTGTTAAAACTTAGACAATGATTCAATAGGTTGGGGGTGGGGCACGAACATTCTGCATTTCTAATAAGCTCCTAAGTGATGTTAATACTGCTGGCCTGCAGATCACAGATGGAGTCACAGGGTTCTTGGGCTGCCTTGCCCAGAAAGGTAGGTTATAACCACGTGTGGCTACTGAGCAGTTAAAATGTGGCTAGTCCAAATTGAGAAGTGCTCGTAAGTGTAAATTACACACTGGATTTAGAAGATTTAGTATGAAAAAATGTAAAATATCTCAATAATTTTTCATATTGGTTATACATTGAAATGCTAATATTTTAGGTGTATTGGGTTAAATAAAATAGTGATATTTTTACATTAAAAAACTTTCTTAATGTGTAGAAAATTTGAAATAACATAAGTGCATTTAATGACATTTCTATTGGATAGCACTGCTGTAGACAACATTAACTTATCCTCTGCCTCCTGGGACCAACATTATTCTTGAAGCAGCTCCATTGAAGGACTTTCAAGTACTACTGACTTTATGTATAAATATCTCCTTCATGCTGTTTTTAACTTCATCTCTCTAAAATACTTCTTTCATTAAGTCAGGGTCAAAAATCTTCAATGGCCCTCCACTGTTTAAAAGATAAACTTCAAACTTTTAAATTTAGCATTCCAGGCCATCCACAGTCTCTCTAATCTCCTTTTCCAACTTATGTATAATTGCTTCCCTAAGCACAAGGCTCAAAAGTATTTGCTGATTGTTTGATTAAAGATGATTTTAATCAGTACTGAAAAAGTAGACTTCTCAATTGGCCTTGCCTAACATTGGTCCTTTAGGGTATATTCTTCAATCTCTACTCAGTGGTAAAAGTCTAGATGATAATTTCTACCTTCAAAGGTCGATGTAAGGATTTAATGAAATATATATGTATATATATGTATACATATATATGTGTGTGTGTATATATATATATATATATATATATATATATGCATAGTGAGTTTCCATTCCCCTCCCTGTGATATCAATGAAGATACGAAGATAAATGCAGGATCAAATCTTATATGTAAGATGCTCTTCTTGAGGTGGTGCCTGGTCTGTCGCTCATCCTACCCAGTTGTTCCCTATAGGTCAGGAAGCCCTATAGTTTGGGAAAATAATGAATCCTCTTCTAGTGGCATGTAACTCACAGCTGGTCTGTCATTCAGGTTAAACTCAGCAAGTTGTGCTTTTGACACTAGGCTCTGTGTATCCCTAAGACTCCAGAGAAACTTACAGAGGTTCCCCAAGGAAGTTTTCCAAATGGTTATGTTTTAAGTGTTTCTGTAAAATTGTTGACTTTTTAAACATGCTGAGATTACCATTTCCATATATCTATATCTCTATCTGCAGGGCTTTTTCCTATCTTTCTTTATACCCACTGATTATATGTCATTTCACTCTGTGATGGTCTTTTCCCCCCACAAATTCTCAAATAAAATTAAGGGGTAATAGAAATCCACCACAGTACCATCTAAATGGAAGGGGTAGTGGAGGTATTACTTTATTTTACCTTATCTTGGATAATAAAAATAGCAAAAGGAAGTTGAATATTAATATATGGTCACTAACTCCATCCCTAATACAACTATTCACTTTTTAGCATAATTTGTCATTTCCCCTAATGAGGGCAGCTGGTTATAAACTACAGTATGTTTTGCTTTACTATGGTTTAAATATTTCATTAAAACATTATTTTTAATGTCAATAAATAGGTGTCTACACTAGATGTACTAGTTGAACTCTAAGGCAGAGGTTCCCAAACTTTTTCAGATCACAGCACACTTAGTGTCTCAATAATTGTTGCACAGCACCCCTAGTCCAAAAGAAACACCTAAGAGTTTGATTTATTAAGTAGTTAGGTCCAAATGAGTTCATTTTTCTTTATCTCCTGACAACTTAGTAGCCTAAGAAAAAACATTGTTTTTTTCATTCTCAAATAACTACAATTACTTATTAATGGTATATGTGCACCTGTTTGGCACAGCTTCTCAAACCTTGGAATCAGATTGGATACTGCCTCATTTCCTGTTCCACAAAGATCTTTGTCCACCAAAAACCGAGCTTCACAAAGAATGTTAAATTATGAACTATTTCAAGATAGTAACTTCTGTGGTGACCAGATCAACAATTTTGTTGTGTTCCCTTGAAAATTTAAACTATGGTGTAACAACTTCAGGAATTTGCGGCAGTGTTCCAGGGTGCCTCAGTGCACAGTTTGGAAACCACAGCTTCAAGCTCTCTTCTGACTAAGAAGTTATGATTCAAAGGATTTAAAAGGTTGAATTTTGAAACTCCTTATTTCCCCCCTTGTTGAGACTCAAATCCCACTGCACTGTCAAAAAAAAGCAAGAGTGTCAGAACAGACTGGGACAGTGTGCAGAAGCGCAGGGAGCATTGGAGTACTTGCTGTTTTTCATATGGTATAGGCGAAATGGATTCTTGAGATGAAAGGCAATCAACAGATGTTATCCAGAGCTCAGACCCTGGGGTGGACCACAAGAACTTCCCTACCAAGCCCAAAGACTCCCTCTCCTAATTCCCACTTTTCTTCTCCAACTTGTAGCAGGCTTCTTAAGCCAAAGTAACTTGGCTGACTTAGCACCACAGTGCATGAAACAGTGACTGAAGACTTGGGGAGTCTTCTTGATGATGCACTAAGACAGCTGGCTGCCCATTTTTATGTCATGTGGAATCCATCTGGGGACACATACAATGGTCACACAATATGTTCATGAAATGAATGAGGCTGTATCCTCACTGGCCCCAAATAATCAAAGCAGTCCAGCCCCACATTGCTACCATAACGAGTAATGCTTTATTTGCCAAATGCAATGAAAACCCACCATAGGCTGTGTGCTTCTGAAAAATGAGGAACTAAGGAGAATAAGGGAGAGAGAAGCTGAGTAAAAAGAATTATCAATATATCATACTCTAAACTTCTAAAACTGAATAATCAGATGCATGTATTATTTAGGAGAATTAAGACTAGGAATATTAATAAAACAAACTGACTACTGTGTGTTCTTTCCATAATTTTGATTTGCGGGTAGGAGGACAAAAAATAACTGCAGCTATTTTCTAGATGGCCATAAACAAGATTTTGGTTTTATTTCCAGATAAGACAAGAACAATGAGAAGACAACTCCACAAGGCTTGCCTGGGGCATAGAGATATTATAGAAGGGAAACTGCTTATTTGTCAGAGAATCATTCTCATGATCCCTTAAGGGGAGGCCCTTAAGGGGCCTCTAATTAGAACTTTAATGGGTCTCTCTTTTTACTTTCTAACATGTTACATTGGCTAGATTGTTGAAATGAAATTCAAAGAATAAGCCTCTCTGCTTTTTTTTAAAAAAACAATGAAAATTTAAATTTAACTTGAGATTCTTTTTCATTTTTCTTGGAAAGAATGGAAAAGTTTCATAGCTTGCGGTGTTGACAATATTCTAGAAGACCCTAGACCCCTGTGCTTTCTTGATGACGACTGTGGAGCCACCATCTGTCAGCACAACTCAGAGTGATTACCCATAAACAGGTGCTTGGCGACAATTCCAATTCATTATCCACATCAGAACCCAGAGTGCGAGGAGAAAGTGATATGATTGGTTTCTTGGCAGTTGTCCTGGGATGGATAATTCGAGTATTTTTAATAAAATATGAATTCAATTTCAATATACTGGTTGATCATATGCTATGTGGTAGGCACTATTCTATATTTTATAAGGAATTTTTTAACAATTAGGTATATAATCACTGCCCTTCATTAAGGGAAAGCTGGGAAATGAAAAACTACACAACAGCTAAAACAGCAAAAGGTAACAGGAGAAAGACACAGCATTTTATGAATATTCAGGAGAAAGAGTACTAGTTACAGAAAAGCTATTCAGTCCTTTCTATGTTTTTTCATATAATTTCATGTAATCTTTGCAAAAGCCCCATAAAATAGTGTAATTACAATTTTATAGATTAGGTAGCAGGTTTCAAAGATTATGCAGTTTAATCATGGACACATAAGGGATCTGAACTCATGGTTTCCCAACTTTGAAATCTCTCTTCTTTCCATATCCTACTTGAGATAAAAAAACAAACAGAAACATATTATCCACTTATTAAAATGAAGGCTTTAAAGAGGAGATGGCATTTGTGATAAAATATAAGGGACAGAGTTTCTTATTAAAAATGTCAATTTTTCATGAATATAAAAGTAACATATATATATTTCTAGTATCGAGGAGAATAAACTCAACCCTTAAATTAATCCTCCAGACACATCCACTATGGCAAACACTCTCGGTTGGTTGACCCAGCACCCAGCCTCAACTCCTTCTCCCCAGCCAGGGCTACCAAGGAGAAGTAAGAAAAGTACCTGGGTAGCACCTCCCTTCCCTACCTTTCCAAATAGTAGTCTCTAGTAGGAGAACCCTCTGTTCTCTGCCTTTTGTACTGTTGTCTTCCCCACTATTTGCTTGCTGAAACTACAGGTTTTCAGCTACCTTTTGACCATGATGCAACAAACATGAGGAGGAAGGTAGAAAGGCAGAAAGACTCAGGATCCTTGAGCCACCAGGTCAGCTCTGAACTGTTTCCCCATGGACTTTTTGTTTTGTAAAACAATCAAACTCTGATGTATTTAAGCCACTGTGAGTTTTTTTTTGTTTTTATTTGTAGCTGAACATATTCATAATGGATATATACACTATTAACACTATCTACTTGTATATATGCACATATATATCCTCTGCATATAGAATTTTGAAACTTGTTCTTTTCATTAAGTATTTCTTGAAGACATAATATTTAGTGCCTTCATGGTATTTCATAAAGTGCATGTAGCATAATTTGTTTTACCATTCTGTTGTTACAGTCATAGGACTTCTTTTTCTTTCTTTTTTTAAGCCATTATAAGTAAACCTTTGTATATATTTCATGGCTTACATCTCTAAGCATGGGATGGGTAGAAATGTCCCCAGGAAGTATGAGCGGGGAAGGCATTCCATGTAGAGGGAAGAGTATGTGCAGAGACACAGAGATGAGAAATGTGAATACTGCCCAGGGAATAGTTAGTAATGTTATTTGGCTGGTGTATAAGTCCATGGATGTTACAGCTGGAAAGACAGGTGCGAATGAAACTGAGGAAAGCTTTGAATGTCAGGCTGAGGAGAATCACTGGAGATTTGGAGTGTTGAGGGCTGGAGGGGTATGATTAATTCAGGAACATGAATCTGTGTGTGGAGTTTAGGACTGATGACAATGGCGAGAGGCCAGAAGCAGGAAGACCTGACTGTGGGCTAGTCTGCCCCAGGACAGACTACTGAGGGCATTCTCCAGTGTACACATAATTGTAAAGATGACTATATTTGTGGGAGACATAGTGAAGACTGAAGCTTCATCACTTAGAAATCAATTGGATGCATGCAATGGAGGGAGAGAGTGAGAAGTTAAAGATGATGGCAGTTTTGGGTTTCCCTGGTGGCGCAGTGGTTGAGAGTCTGCCTGCCGATGCAGGGGGCACGGGTTCGTGCCCCGGTCTGGGAAGATCCCACATGCCGCGGAGTGGCTGTGCCCGTGAGCCATGGCCGCTGAGCCTGTGCGTCCGGAGCCTGTGCTCCGCAACGGGAGAGGCCACAACAGTGAGAGGCCCGCGTACCGCCAAAAAAAAAAAAAGAAGTAAGTCAATGTACGTAGTGATGACAATGAAAAAAGGAGCACTTAGGGTGGGGAAAAGACAGTGCAGCCATGTTTATTTTTAAGACAGAGATAAGGTTTCATGGTGGAGAATGCAGAGGGTAGAAGTGTATGTTTGCAAATAGAATCTAGAGTTAGGAATGAATTTGAACCTAGAGATGCTTAGATATAAGACAACACTGGCATAGAGATAAGATATCAAGTTGAAGCAGTGAGTGTGATCATCGAGGTAAAACTTAAGGCAGAGAGAGGCTGAGAAATATAACCATGAGAGCAGCTACAATTAGGAGGACTGCTGTATACAGTTGGCCACAGTGAGGTGGTCTCAGAAGATGAACACTGATGGAAGCCCACAGAGTGCAATGGTTTGAAGGGAACTTTGGGCTACTGGGTAAACAGTATCTAGCTATTTTGATATGGGGTTGTAGAAATACTTCATAATTCAGACAGATTGAAGGTGCCGGTTTGAATTGTGGAAAGTTGTAAAGTAACTATCAGTTTGCAACTCTCAAGTACATAGAGAAACTGAAACTGATTGCAGAGCATTTCCAAATAGATATCCTGGCTACATTATCAAGTGAAAAGAAAAATGTCTTTTATAATCAAAAGTATTAATTGGCAAAAAAGAAAAGCACTCTGAAGAGAGCTGGGTTGGTCTGACATGGTCTGTGGTGAGCAGGCAGGGCAGGACAAAAGATGTGGCTATAGTTTTGTTTGATATTGAGCTGCATGAGCTGTTTATATATTTTGGAGATTAATCCTTTGTCAGTTGCTTCATTTGCAAATATTTTCTCCCATTCTGAGGGTTGTTTTTTCGTCTTCTTTATGGTTTCCTTTGCTGTGCAAAAGCTTTTAAGTTTAATTAGGTCCCATTTGTTTATTTTTATTCTTATTACTCTAGGAGGTGGGTCAAAAAAGATCTTGCTGCAATTTATGTCAAAGAGTGTTCTGCCTATGTTTTCCTCTAAGAGTTTTAAAGTGTCTGACCTTACATTTAGGTCTTTAATCCATTTTGAGTTTATTTTTGTGTATGGTGTTAGGGAGTGTTCTAATTTCATTCTTTTACATGTAGCTGTCCAGTTTTCCCAGCACCACTTATTGAAGAGGCTGTCTTTTCTCCATTGTATAATTCTTGCCTCCTTTGTCATAGATTAGGTGACCACATGTGCGTGGATTTATCTCTGAGCTTTCTATCCTGTTCCATTGATCTATATTTCTGTTTTTGTGCCAGTAAAGAAACTATACTCCAATAAAAATAAATTTAAAAAAAGAATAGAGTTACAGATGTAGAAAATAAACTATGGTTTCTAGGGGGGAAAGTGGGGGGATAAATTGGGAGATTGGGATTGACATATGCACACTACTATATATAAAATAGATAACTAATAAGGACCTACTGTATAGCACAGGGAACTCTACTCATTACTCTGTAATGGCCAATATGGGAAAAGAATCTAAAAAGAGTGGATATATGTATATGTATAACAGATTCACTTTGCTGTATACCTGAAACTAACACAACATTGTAAATCAACTATACCCTAATAAAAATTTTTTTAAAATGTCAAAAAAAAAGATGTGGCTATAGGATTTCAGAGTTCTCTCCAGACTGGGGTGGAGTGTTCATTAGTCAGTCAATATGTATTTATTGAGCACTGTTTAGGTGTCACTGCTCTAGGTTCTTGGGGATATGTCATTAAACAGTAGAGAGAAAGTAAGTCACTGTCCTGAAGGAGGACAGTTTAATTCTAGAGGAGGAAGACAAGCAATAAACAATGGCATAAGATAATGTCAGGTGCTGATACATGCAAAGAAGGCAAAATTGGGTCATGTGTAGAGAGTGACTAAGTAAGCTGGGGAGGTGAGGGATGGCTGCTTCAAGGAGGTGGCACTGAGCAGGATAAGTGATGGAAGATATGGGAGAAAAAGTGCCAGCGGGACGAGGGGCAGATGCCAGACACTGAGAAGGGAGCAAGCTTTGTGTGTTCAAGGAGCAGAAGAAAAAGGCCAGTGTCTCAGGAGTGTAGTAGATGAGGAGGAAAGTGGATCAGGTTGAGGTGAAAGAGATAGGTGGGGGGGCAGAAGCTGCAGGGATTCCATGTGGAAGATTCAACTCAGATGTACTGCTCCATGAAGCACTCTCTGGTCTCCCATGCAGCGCTGGGCATTTCATCCTTCACTGTGCTCCCTCGGACCCTGTCTCTATTCCTATTTCAGGGTTCTTCACAGACCAGGTGCACCTCAAGGACAGGAGCGTGATCTATTATCTTTGTGCTAGCAGCAAACAGTGCCTGGCATACCACAAACATTCATTTGATATATGTCCACTAATGGAAACTTCCAGTTATTTAGTCTAAAACCATTACAAGACAGAAGATGGCTATATCTGCTTGTTGTTATAGAACCCAGAGGAAGCTTTAGTACAAGGTCATCAAGCACCAATTACGTTAGTACCTTAGGAACAAGACAGTCATGAATTTTGGTCTCTGCTGGGTTTTCACAGAGTCTAATCCAAGCATCTCTGTGAAAAGCTGTGGACTTAACTTCACATGGAGTCTACGGACTTCCAAAGGAGTTGAAAAGTGGACAAGTGACATAACCAATGGGGAAATGCGTGGGGCAATGGACTGGAATAAGATGCACCAGCAATAATGAAATTAACACCCAGTGGTGCCAGCCAAGGGCTCCTCCTGATAGCTTTAATCCGCAGTCACTGACCATGGGAAAATTTCCAAGGCAGAGTAAACTGTGTTAACTTTTTTCCTGGAGGAACGGTAAGCATTCATCTCACCTGCTTTTTTAAATTAGGATTAGGAAACTAAAATATAGCTTATTTGCAAATTCAAGAAAGTTAAAAGAATTTTTTTTTAAAGGAGGAAAGAAAAGAAACAGCCATGGAAAAAGAAACAAACCCAGATATGTGTAGAAAAAAGAGGAGAGAGAGAAGAGGTGCAAGACAGATGAAGAAGAACGAGAGAGCTAGAGCCAAAGGCTACAGACAGAAAGGAGAAAGGAGAAAGTGCAGGCTTAACATGGATTTCAAAAGAGAAGAGAGAGAGTAAACGAGTGAACAGGAGGTCCAGAAAGGAGGAAGGGAGGGAATCACAGGCTAAACACACTGAGGGAGACAACATTCAGGGTGGGGGACAGTGAGGAGAGAGCCAGAGGGAAAAGGAGAAAGAATGAGAGAGGAGACCCCCACCTGCAACACCCTCACAGGAACATCTGTGAAGTATGGCGTGGCACTGCCAAACAGGGCAAGGTGCATCTGCTCACGCCAGCTGCCTACCAGCCTGCGTGAGTCACAGATTTAGAGCCTACCTAATTGACATTGCCTCTTGGATTCTTTGTAGGTATCTTAAAAGTACAATGTACAAACCTGTGCCTGCCACCCAGTTTTCTCATCAGCATTGCTCATGGCTGTCACCGCCTCTGTTTCTCCAGCCCAAGCATGCCATTTCAGCAGGTCTCTCGAGGCAGGCTGCAAACCCATTCTCTTTTCCCACCTCCACTGCCACCATGCTAGCGAGAGTCTCTTTACTGGTCACAGATTGTTCCTGTTCTTTCCCTTTCTCCATGTGGAGGCCAGAGTGATCTTCTTACATGTAATTCAGACCCTTCATTATTTTGACTTAAACCCTTCGCAGCGCTTTCAACGAAAGCTCCGAGAAGGATGTCTTCAGGAAGAAAAATGAAACTAATAAATCCCTGCAGTGTCTGATCATGTTTGGGGAAAAAGTTCTTCTCAAAAGCAGAAAAAAGTTCATAAGAACTAGGCAAGTGAGAAAGGATGGTAGTTTTAATTTTGGGCTATGTAATAAAGACCAGAATGCTTAGAGGAACAGAAAAGGCAGTTAAGTGGGTTGCCTAAAGTACTGAAGATGCTGAAGTCCTTGAGCAGGAAGGAGGTGGTAAGATACGAACCACAGAATCTTGAGGAGGTAAAAGAATTTAGAAGAGGGAATGCTTGAGGTCCCTCCTGCCCCTCTGGCCTGTTGTATTGGGTCTTGTATAAGCCAAGCTAGAAAAGTTTTCCAGGCATCCTGCGAGTCATTTATTCTTCCTGGAATTCTCACTTTGTCCCCACTATCTTCCCCTCCCATTACCTTGTGTCACAACACCCTGTTTGTTCCTCTCTCAGTATCTGTAACTGTACTTATTTTATTTCTTTGTTTATTTGATCTACAGTCTGACTCTCCCACCAGAGGGTAAGTTCACTGAAGTTAGGGGCAATTTTTTTTATTGGTCTCTTTTTATCTCCAATGTCTGGCATGATCTGGATAAAATGAATGATTGAATAAATTAAGGTAATGCAGAGCAAAGCAGGCATAATTTTTCACTGCTTCTTCCTTCTGGAATTCTCATAAAATATCACAGTGTTTTGGGAGAGTTTGAGAATTCAGGGAGGTTTATTTGGCTGGATCCCTAGGATGGTGAGAGACAAGTTGGAGGTTTAGAGTAGCTGCTGGAGAGTGAGACAAAATCCCACCAAGGAGGGCAGCCACAGCCAAAGCAATCTCCACAGAGGTGCTCGTCTTGCAGAGAGCATGCAGCAGGGGCAGATGCTACACAGACCAACAGCTCCTGGGAGTGGAACCAACAGACGCATTTGCTTAATTGCTCATTCATTGTAGACAATGTTTGATAATCAGAACAACAAGCCATTATTCTAAGTACCATTCATCAGTGTGTCACCTGGGTGAATAAATCAGGTTCCTTTTCAATAGAGGAGACTAGAACAGTTGCCTCAGTTTAGCTATTTCCTAGCACCATGTCTTTGGGCTGATCATTTAGTGTTTCTGAATCTCAGTGCCACGTTTGTGACCTCAGGAGAGTAACAGAGGCCTCTGTCTCCTTCAGCAGTCCAGGGAGAATCAGACAAATTAGTGCGTAAGAAAGTGTTTTGTAAACTAAGTGTAGACAACTGACAGCCATGATTATCCTTCAAAAGACTTCATTGTCAGGATATTTGCTGGAAAAGCATTTCATCTACATTTTATCTCCTGAGGAGCTGAAAAGCTGCGGAAGTACTTAGCAAAAACAAAATAAATTTCTTGAATATTTAATCAAAAATAGCTCCTATGCCCATCTGCAGTGAATTCTTGGTCTTAGGGATACATGGCCACTCTCCACCACGTGAAATCTAGATATGGCACCAGCAGGGTGGAATGAAAGTGAGCACCCCCGGGAACACCCAGCCCCAAGGGTCAGGGCTCTCACATTTCTGTTCTCTGAAGGGGTGGACACTCAATGCTCACAAGTTCTTTAGCATATATTGTCATAATTTTTGTGAGGGCCTAACCAAATTTAGGGAGACTTTACTAATAAAAGAGAAATTCAGAAATAAACTGCTAAGGCAGAAGTAAGCCTCTCATCATGTGAGAGATGCTTGTCACTGGTGACAGATGCTGTCCGGGAGAGTTCTGCAACAGTTCTTTTGTTTTTTCCCTTTACCACCCCTGAGCATTCTATGTGGGGTTTCTGGTAGGCAGAAGAAGGCCAATAGAGGAGAGTTCCCCCAAATGAAGTTCTTTCTCTCGGAAAATGTTCCAAGGCCTTATTTAGCTGTCCATTAGCTTCTCCTACTTTGGTGCTTATGTTTTAACTTATGAAACATGTATTCTCTTTAGCAACTTCTCTCACTTTTTTCTTGGTGCTGAGTATAAATGCCAAGTGACACCAAGAAACTGACAATGCCAACTAAAAATAACTTAAAAATGTTTAAGCATGCCTTAAACATGGTATTTTACATCTGTTTTAGATGCAATCTCTGAGACCGACTGGCAGGCATTTCAGAGTTAGAGAAGGATCCAGGGCCAGCTTCTCAGTCCCTTTCCTGCCCTGTGTGTCTCTGCATTTCATGAGGATTCCATCTGGGGACCTCTATACAGTCATGGGCCCAGAGGGAATTCAAAAAAGTCTGCCTTCCTTTCCCTCCCAAAGAAAAATGATTTCTGAGAAGATCACTGAATATGAGATAAAGGGAAGAGGACTGATCATCTTGTGATAAATCCTATGCTATGCTCAGGAATTTACGTTTAGGAATGGATAAATAAGGATTCAAAGGCAAGAGTTAATACCTGTAACTCAAAGATGAGTGGAAACCCAAGTGAATGAGGCCAGGGGCCAAGAGAGAAAAGGGGTAAGTGAGAATTTATCTTATGTAAAGGGGATGGGCAGAAGTAATTTAAATGAGAACCAGACAGGCTTTGAGGTAGAGAATAATTTGCAACAGAATGTTTAAATGGTCTGAGCTATTTTTGCTGTTGTTATTTGTTTGGTTTGGGGGTGAAAGTTGGCAAAAGCAAAAATGTTACCTGGACAGAAGCAAGTGAATTAGAGTTAATTTGATCCCTACATTTAAAAAATAATAGATAGAAGGCAAATAAAATCTTTGAAATTTTATTAATGAACAAATCCAAAGAAATATGTGCCTGTGTTTATACATGGTGAACGCATCACAAGAATTTCCATGGAATCTTGTCCTCACACACTGTTAGTAATTTATGGTGGGCTGGGGCAGTACCACAAGGAGGTAGGTGGATGATCTCAAAGCCACTTATAATTGACACTCACTAGGGTCAGGCCTGAGTGACCATTTATTATTTAGGGGCTCAGAAGATTAGAAGGTTTTTTCCCTAGATTTATTGAAATGTAATTGACATATAACATTGTGTAAGTTTAAGGTGTATATTGTGATGATTAGGTATACTTATATATTGTGAAGTGATTACCAGAATAAGGTTAGTTAAAACATCCATCACCTCACAGTTACCTTTTTTGTTGCATTTGTTTTTGTTGTAAGATCTACTCTCTTAGCAACTTTCAGGTATATAATACAGTACTGTTAATTATAGTCACCATATGGTACATTCCGTCCTCAAAACCTATTCATCTTATAACTGGAAGTTTGTATACTTTGACCATAGAAAGGTTTTTGATGATGAACCCTAGGTACAGGATCAGGGCCCTAAATATTTCTAATTAGGTTGGGTATAGTTCTATTGTGGTTTGATCTGTCTCTATACACACACATACACATATACATATACATACATGTACATATATATACACACATATACAGATGTACAAATACATATATTGTAAATGCTTATGTTATATATGATATATTGAATTAAAACTAAATATATTAAAAAATATAACTATTTAAATATACATGTTTACTATACACTTACAAAGGAGCAGTGTGGAAGTCTCTAGAGCAGGAAGCGGAAGCTCCCTCTCCACAGGTGATCACCGTGAACAGATTGACATGTGTCCTTCCAAACTCTACTCTGTGTCCGTATGTATACATGCTCACATATGTGCACCTACGTGTTTTGGGGATTTCTTTGTTTACAAAATTGGGATGATGCTATATCCTTCCAAGCAGGAAGTAAATAGGCTGGTATGACTCAG
Organism: Pseudorca crassidens; assembly: GCF_039906515.1. Classification (NCBI taxonomy): domain Eukaryota; kingdom Metazoa; phylum Chordata; class Mammalia; order Artiodactyla; family Delphinidae; genus Pseudorca; species Pseudorca crassidens. Next base: position 156,765,719 of record NC_090297.1, read on the forward strand.
GACACACTGACTCACCTGGGACTTCCTTCAGGGGAAATCTGACAATGAGGAACCTAAAGCAGAGACAAGGAATGAGCCAGACTAGGGGGCTCAGCCAGTTCAGGAGAGACCCTCCCTTCCCACCCTTCCTCACTGCTATGGACTTAGTTCAGGTACTCACCCTCTCCAGTGCCCCCTTCTGACCCATTTCTGCAACAGCTTCCTAAGCTTACTCCAATCCAATCAATTTCTCCACAGCTGTAGCTCTTCTGCCTAAAACCCTTCACAGGTTTTCCCCAAATTTCAGGCTAAATTCATGTTTCTCTGCATGACATCTGAGGCTCTAAGACCTTCCATCTCCTGCACTCATGGTGGAATTGTGTGTAACAGCCACTTGGGTGAGCGCCTTTTCTCTGAATTACCATGCCTTCTCCCACCTCTATGGAAAGGAAAACCTTCCTCCCTAGTTCCTCTATACTTATCTTCAAGTTCAGATCAGGCACCACCTCCTCCATGGAACTGTCCCTTCTCTTAGTCTGAGTTAATTGCACATGCATCAAACTGTATTCTAAATATTTGTTTACTTGCTTATCTTCTTAAGGAAAGAGAGCTGGCTTCTGCATCTTTGTATACCCCCTAGCAATTTCAGTACAGCCTGGCACAAAGGAGATGCTAAACAATGTGTACTGAATGAATGACTGAATAAATGAACAAATTAAAATAATGCAGCAGGGAAATGACACTAGTTTCCAGCAGGCAAAGCATGTTTTAGAGATGTTCCCTGCTGAAAGCTTTTGGCAGAGAAAGATGATAGATATTTAACTTCTGAGAACAACATCAGTATCATTTTAGAAGGAGGCAGAGCCTAATCCATAAATTTGGAAGTAAAAATAAGCAATTTACATCAGTGCCATGTGTTGAATGGCCTGAAAGGCTTTTGCAGCTTTCAAAGTCCTGAAACTCTTACAGCTCCATAGGCAACCTGACTTCTGGAGGTTCTAACTCCACAAGGACCAGTCCTTCCAAGTGAAGTTGGTTTGTTTGCCAGATATAAAACTAGCTTTTCAGAGTAAAAGCCTTAGTTCTTCAGGCTTGTGTGTTAACTTAGCAAAAAACCATATTCTGCTTCCTAAAGAGAGAGCAAGAGATGTTCCAGACCTGCGCAAGCAAGACTGCCACTAGTCAGACATGGTTATTGAAATGTAACTAGTCTGAACTGAGCTGTGCTTAAGTGTGAAGTGCCCACTAGCGTTTGAAGTCTTGCTACCAAAATAAAAGGTAAAATATCTTATCATTAAATGTTTTATACTGATGACAGGTTGAAATGATAATATTTAGGATATATGAGATTATATAAAATATATGATTAAAATTAATTTGACCTATTTCCTTTTTACATTTTTATGTGGCTACCAGAAACTTTTAGATCACATATGTGGCTCACGTTAGTGGCCTGCAGTACATTTCTATTGGACTGTGCTGCTTTAGAGATCTGAACTGCCAAGAGCTGAGAATTGACTGCTTAGTGGACTAACCCTCCAGCTGTTCTGATGGACTGCTTTCTCAAAAGTTTAAGCACATTTCTTGTGTCCTGAACAGGAAGCAGTGATTGGACAGTTTTCCCTTTTCATAGAGGTAAAGTCATAGTCATCCTGAAGGCCAGGATCTCCATAGCTGGCTGGGATGTATATAGGTTGGCTAATGCTGATTGGTTCATGAATACTAGAATTTTAGAATTCATGTGTTGCTTTCAATGATTGGTGTCCACTTTTCCCCTGTGGACAGCTCTCACTTGTCTGGACTGTCAGTGTTCTTCTCTGACATGTGACTTCTTACTGGCCATAGCTTGGAAATTAATTAGACCCATGGTGAGCCTAAGAATAAACAGATTTTGAATAAGGCCCAATGAGGTGCTCCAATAAGTAAAAAGCTGCAGCTTTGGGGAGTTTTGCCTGTACACAGTCTTTTTGCATATTTTTTGGCTCTTGGTTGTATTCCAGTTAGAGAAGGCCCTCAGATGTCTAGTTTCTAGATCTGTGGGAAATCACTGTAAATGTGGGACGTCTGGACCACTGATTCAGGCACAGGTAAAAGGAGTGTTGCATAAAAACCGGAAGTTTGGGTTTCACTCCCAACTCTGACATTAACTGAAGGAATAATTCCAGGACATTCTTCAATTTCCTGATTTGTAAAATGAAGCTTCTAAAGCCTGTCTCATGTATCTCAGGGCTGCTGTAGGGATTAAACAAATCAGTGTTCACAGGGAATTTCTAAAAAGTATAAAGCTCTTACTGAAAACTATGAACCTATTTGCATTTCTATATATTGTTTGGTTTATTTTAGTCCATGATTTCTCCCACAGGTTTCTGAGAATGAAATTAGAATAGAATACACATAACCAGCACCACAGGCCAAGTCAGAAGTAGATGAGTATTTTTAGACAGTTCTTAAGGTCCAAATATTGTACATTCAACCTGACTAAAACAACATAGAAGTAATTTAGCAGTTTGTGGGTGGGGTTAGGAAGGCCATGTTACAATGGTACAAGGCAATGGAGCTAATTTTTTATACTTAGTTTGCTGAGAGAATTAAGCTTCAGAAAAGGTTTTTTAAAATATGAGAGTTACATTTTGTTGAACTCAGCAATAAAGGACTGAAGTGACAGCTAATTATAATAATAGATAGTTGAGCTGTAAACTTGAAGTATGCAGAATGATTTATGGGTATAAGAGTAGTATTTTAGCAAGACATTGTATCAGGATAATACATTCCATTTTTTTTTCAATTAAAATATGAAAGTCATAAAGTAGGAAAAAATGGGGCGATAAAATTTACCTAAGTGAATCTTTGTTAATATATTTGTTAAAATAAATGAATTTCCTAGGTCTGACTGAGCCCTCAAGGTAATCCAGTGAAACATATTTAATAAACTTTTATTGAAGGAAACAAAATCTGTATGTATATATTCAACAAGCTTTGCCAATTAGTTTACTTCCATAAATTTTTATTGAAGGAAACAAAATCTGTATGTATATATTCAACAAGCTTTGCCAATTAGTTTACTTCCATATTAAAAACAAAACAAAATAAAACTCCATGGTTAAAATTGATCTTTTTCTGCATATAAAAATTTATTTTCATAATGAATAGCATATTCTTAACAATCATGAAGGAGCTGTTAGAAATGTTACTAAATTGGTGTGGACCAGCTTTTGGTGGAGGTCACTGCTCTGTCACCAAGCCCAACATACAAACTGAATATGTGTGGCCAGGCTTTTGATATGACTCATTTCTCCTGTAATTTCCAGTCCTCTCATATGTTATGGCTTTAAGACTTACATGGTTAGTAAACACACTCTAGTTTGTTAATTCATGCATTCATTTGATATAAGTTTTTTAAGCAACTAACCTATAGATGCTGGGATTTCATGTAATAACCCATAGGCAGGTGACTTCCCAACCCGGTTCTCAATACAGGCAGCCAGACGCCTATCTGGGATTCTAAAACCAGCCTTTGGGAAAGTGGATGGTAGGAGTGGGGGATTAAGAAGAAGGCTTTGTTCATTCCTGAGAGGTTGAATATACAAATGGACAATGGCCAGACCATATATAAAAATACAACTCTGACCCACAACTTGTAGCAACCAGCCAGAGAGCCAAACAATAACCCCTGTACTTGATTAACTTGATTACCAGTTACCCTCATTTTGTCCCGTTTCCAATTTAGGACCAACCAGAGAAAGCCAAATATGTACCCCTAACCAATTACATAGGATACCCTACTTCTAGTTAGTTCTCCTACAACTTCCCTATGCTAACAGCCTCCAATCAGCTTCTTCCCCTTTTTCACTATAAAGTATAGTTTTCCCACTCCTCTGTCTGCCTTTGAGTCTCTGGCAAATGCAAGTGGTAGTGGCTGACTACCTTGCTTGCTTATTCTCATTTGGGTGGTCTACATTTATGTCCATGCCCCTGTTCACCTTCCTCTTGTTAGTACTGTTCTAACAACTTGCTTAAATCTCTCTAAGGTCTTGTTTCTGAAAACCAAGACTTTAGCTCTATCTCCCAGATTTGTGCTACGTGTAAATTTGGTCAGTTGCCTTCTAGCTATTACTATTGATGATAACCTTGAACAGCACAGGATGTAGAATAAAGCTCTATGGCTAAGATATGAGAGACCTCCCTTCAGAGGGAGACAACCCCTAGCCCATGCCCCTTCTGTGCCGCTGCCCACCATGCCGTACTGTTAACCAGACCATGTGTTAGGGAGATTTACAAAATCTTTGCCAAAGATAACAAACGCTAACACCTCTAAGCATTCCCTTGATCTACTGATCTAGATAACTTATCAAAGAAGGAAAACAGTTTCCTTGTCATCAACTCTACTGGCTACTGAGCAGTAACCAGGCTGCAGGTCCAGTGCTCGGGTGTGTGAGATTCCATCTGATCCCTAACAATTGTATGAGGTTGGTATTATTAGTCAATTGCTGAGATAAATTTAAGCTCACGGAAATAAAAAAACTTGCCCACAGTTATATAATTATAAGAGATAGAAAAAAATTCAATTTTAGTTCTATCTGACTCCAACTACTATGCTATATTGCCAAGCAATGCTCTTAGTAACGACCAACAAAAAATAATGAGAACGGCAAAACATTAAATCCAGGTTTACCTTCTATTTTCAGAAGTATAGTGCTCACATGAATACAAGCCAAAGTCTACATGGGAGGGCTACTTTTGAAGTACCATATTGAATTTTGGACATTGTATTTTAAGAGAAACTTTAACCAAATGGATTATATCTAGTAAAAAGAAGTGGCCAGGATAGAGATCTCAAGACATGTTACCTAAGGGGCCATTACAGATACCTGGGTTTATCACATCACTTAGGACAGACTGAGGAATCAGGTATTGCAGGGACATATGAAGGAAAAATCTGGCAGTAAATTTCACTTGAGAATGACCTACTAACTGAATTTCATCTTTGGAAAGGCAAACAGGAGAGAGCAAGTGTTGCTCTTATTTCTTCACTTAATTGCACAAACTGAGACTATTTTACAATAGACAATAAACTGGCTTTGTGAGAATGTCTCTCAGGGCAGATTAGGAAAGGGGATTTCCTACTTATGCCTCTTTTGAACAGTATTTCTGCCGAATTGTTACTTTGAAAATTGTAGAAAATAAGCACGGCTTTGTTACTGAAAATCTGTCTGCAAATACATTTCTTTTACATGAACTAGGGACTTCCAGCTCCTCATTTACTTTAGAATTCATATGCAAATAAAAGTGACCTTCCTGAGCAGGCCAGGTAATCTTCTAAATCAATACTGGAAGAATTAATCCTTTGTTTTCCTTCATTACATGTTGTCTAAGGCATATTAATTTTTTCTATTGCATTTGCTATTGAATTGTCTTTTGCTTTGGTTCGTTTTCATTTTGGTTCTGATAACTGTTACTTGCATTACCAATGCCCATTTCCATAGGAGCTAAAACATGTCTCTAGAAAATCATAAATTCTGAAAACGTCAGCTCAGTGCTAGCACTGAACAGTGGTGACAGGATACGCTACAAAGCAGTGCCCTCCTTTTGCCCTCTGGCACAGCCACTCAGTCTTCAAAACTCTACCTCAGTGCTTTGTTCTTTTAACTGAAAGAAAAGGGGACAAGAGGGAATCAAAGACACTTTAAGCCTCAGCACCCTTTCTCATCGCTAACGTCAGACTATGATTTCAACCCACAGGGAAACTTGAAAGAAGTGACCAGCCTGGCGAGGCAGAAGGAGTGCAATTCTTGTCAACATCTTACCAAATGGTTATTGTCAGAAATAGCAGCTATGATGAAATCAGGAGCTTTAGGGTCAATCAAGAGCTATCACTATTTGGGTACTCAAGCTATTAGATAAAAAGCATCAATATTGGCCAATTTCTTTGCTGTTTTTCCAACTGCCCATTGGACATCAGAATGGCCCCTGGCCTCCTGATATTCCCATTTCTGCTGACAGTATGGTCCTTCTCCCTGTTGGCCCAGCTCCATCCAGATGCTGGAACAATATACACTGTTCCCTCTGACTCATTCCTTATAACCCATGAGTCCTTATGACACAGCTTTGCCGGCAGGCTGGCAGGCTGGAAACTCAGGTAGGATTTCTATGTTGCAGTCTTGAGGCCAAATTCCTTCTTCTGAAAACCTCAGTCTTTGCTCTTAAGGCCTCCAATTGATTGGATGAAGCCCTCCCATGTAAGGGAGGATAATCTACTTTACTCAAGTCTATTTATTTAAATGTTAATCACATCTAAAAAATACCTTTGCAGCAATATATAGACTGGTGTTTGAATAGACAAATGGGCACCATAGCCTAGCCAAGTTGGTATATAAAATTAACCTTCGCACCACCATAATTCAATCCTGTCGCTTCCCCCTTTAATCTTGGCCATAGTCTATCTCCCTACTTTCCTCACTCCTCAGCTTGTACACTTTCTCTGGATTTGTTCCAGTGTTGTCAGGTCCTGGCCCCATCACAGATCTTCAGTGTTTCTCCCATAGCCTGCAGGACTCAATCCACATCCTACCCCAGGTCGCTGCCTCTTTTGATCACCAACACAGTCACTGGAATACCTCATCATAGAGCTCCTGTGCTCCTTGCCCCAACAGCTGGCCTGTTTTAAGAGATACCTTTCAGGTCTATTCAGAATAAAGGTGGACTGAGATTAAAATACATATTAATAGAGTAGGCTTATTCCTCTTTATTATAATTATATTTTAAAACATTATTTAAATATTTCCCCTCTACAGAGTTGCCAGAGTCTTGTGACCAATGAACCCATTGAACCTTGCCTCCAACTCCAGGCTAGTAGTTCATTTAAGAGGGTATGCTTGAAAAATTATAAAAGTAACTTTTTCTAAAAGCATGATTTTTACATTTTCCTTTTCAGCTTCTTCTACTTCAGCACCATGCCCCAAAGCCCTGTGGTTTGAAGACTGTTGTGCCCTTTTCTTTCTACTTCACACGCTGGCTAGTCTTTTGTTTGCTTTGTTTGTGCTGTTTTTTTTTGTTTCCTCTATATGTTTTTAGGAGCTCCTAAGATTCACAAATCAAAACCTCTAAGTGCAAAAGCCTGTGATGGTGTTCTTTTCTCTCCCACAGGACTCCCTGTGGCCACGGATTCTAGGGGAGCACCCTGAACCACTGCAGGAGAATACAGAAGCACACACGTTGACTTCCTAGTCTTTGAAATTCAACCCAGAGGTTAAGTGAGTTTGTAGATCTCAAACACTGAGCAACAGTAGGTATCATTCTGTGGCCATCATGTCATCATGGGTTTGCAATCAGAAAGATGTGAATGGAAAGACAAATATCATATGATATTGCTTATATGTGGAATCTAAAAAAAGGGTACAAATGAACTTATCTACAAAACAGAAATAGAGTTACAGATATAGAAAACAAACTTATGGTTACCTGGGGGTAAGGGCTAAGTTAGAAGATTGGGATTGACATATATACACTACTATATATAAAACAGATAACTAATAAGGACCTACTGTATAGCACAGGAAACTCTACTCAATACTCTGTAATGGCCTATATGGGAAAAGAATCTAAAAAAGAGTGGATATATGTATATGTGTAACTGGTTCACTTTGCTGTACACCTGAAACTAACACAACATTGTAAATTAACTATACTCCAATAAAAATTAAAAAAAAGAAAGATGTGAATGAGTGAAGGTGTCTAGATAATAGTGTTGTTCATTTTTCTTAAAGAAAAAGAGAGAGAGAGGAGATTTACTGTTTAGCATCACAGCAAAATGATGAAAGAAAATGATTTTTCATAAATGTAAATATATAAAAAAATATAAATATATAAATGTAAATATATAAAATAAATGTAATTTATTTAAAAAACTTATTAGCAGTAAAGTAAGAGTGAAGGGTTTGGAACTGGATTGCTTTGGTTTGAATTCTTGCTTTGCCACTTCTTGGAAGGTGACCTTGGGTAAATTACTGATTTGTGTCTCAATTTCCTCCTTTGTAAAGTAAAGTGATGATAGTAGTATTTACAAGAAAGAGTTATTGTGAAAATTAAATGAGTTCATACTCTTTAATGCTTAGAAGAATACCTAGCATAGAGAAAGCCCTCAATACACTGAAGCTGTTATTATCATTAGTTTTATTTCTCTTAGAATAGATTTAAGGCAATCATTGATAGCAATAATCTGATTTCACTAGAAAACTTCACAAAATATAAAGCTAATGGGTTGGATTGAGTCTGATACTTATAATTCTTCATGTAACCATTAGCCTCACCCACGACTTTGCTCAAATGAAAAAATCTGTTCTAACGCACGGAAATTGTTGTGCGATGTGTTATGTCTCATGAGGTAAACCAAAAAAAAGGCCCACATAATCCAGCACAGTTGAAAGGAAAACTAATTTAAAGTAGATGATTTAAGTGTAACAACATGATCCCAAATAGCAAGAACTAAGGGGAAAGGGTGGACAAAGTAAGAGACAGCATTTGTGCCTACGTGTAAAGAGGAGACAGTGAAATGGTGGGTGTTGATGTAAGAGAAGCAGGTGAGCAGTTGACATATAGATGCAGGAGAGCTAATGGGATGCTAAACGTTCTTGCAGAAGAGTTTTAAACTCCACCCCCTCTCCAGCTATGTCTCTTCTCTAGCCCATCAATGAATATAGTCTCTTCCAGGAGGAAAATAGGAAAGACTGTTAAGAGAAATTAAAATTAAAATGAGACATTTTAGTTTTTAAGAGTTTGGTTTGGCAGTGAAAGATGAGAAAATGGCAACTTTGGGTTAATTCATACATGAATCCCAAATTGCCAGAAGTGAAATGAAAATTTCAGACTCTGCCAACTTAATCGTCAATATAAAGAATATGAGAATCATCACCAAATGCCTAATTCCTCTACAGGTTAGTGAGTATTCTATTTTATAAGAGATAAGAGCAGCAATAGGATCTGTTCTAGTTTTATTTTTCAATATTATCTTTATTTGGAAGATGGAGATTATATCCATCCTTAGGTAGCTATGAAAAATGAAGTAGTGTATATATAAAGCTATTACCACAGTGCCTGGCACAGAAATAGAGTAGCCTTTTGGAAAAATTGACACAAAGATATCTTCCCCACCTCTTCCCAAATCCCTGACCTCAACAGAGTCTAACCTGCTATTAAGTTTACAAACAACAGAAGAAAGCAGATTTCCACAAAAGAAGTCCACGTGGGAAGTCCTTGGTGGCTTACTCATTTTGTTAAAGCCTGCAACCTTCCCCCCAACCCACCCAAGGCTGTCCTCCCCCAGAGACTGTTTCCATGGGCAGCTGGCGAGTGTGACCCTTCACCAATCCTAACTTTAAGGGGCTATTTGGAAAGCTCAGCACTTTTTCACAGTTTCCCTCTCCGTGAATGTATTATGAATTATAAAATGAGTTTAGTTTTAAGTTCTTATAAAACATTTATTCCATACTTAAGAAATAGCATGTTAATTCATTTAGGCTTTTAAAAGCATAACTTTGCTGGTATATTTGAGTTGAAGGACAGAAATCTAAGAAGTCCACTTTGTTTACTCTCCCTCTCATTATGTGGTTCAGGAGCTGAGAACAAACCAGCATGGGACAAGGTCAGAGGGATATCTCTTCTAGACAGACCTGGAGGGCTCAGTGGCATGCAGTGGCAATAGTGGAGAGGTTGTAATTCTCCAGCTCCTACTGAGAATGACATTAAAGGAAGCATAAGGAGTTGACTTGTCCTTAAGAAAGGAGCTTGATTAGTCATGAAACAGAGAACCAGGTCCAGGTACTTGCCCACTTCTTCCTCTGGTCTTCTCTATAACTGAAGGGAAACCAGCTACCACTTAGGAATGTGTAAACAGGGAAAGATCATAAAATAGCTTGTATTCTTCATATGAATAATAGGAAATAACTTGAACCTTATCTTTGCTCTGTATTTACCATGTTTAAAATGGGGAAATTTTCGTATTTTATGATGATCCATTTCAAAAGGAAATAATATCCAAATGGCTATACAGATTGAGAATAAACATTTAAAAGATCAACCTACTTTCCTACAAAACAAACAACTACAAAACAAACAACTAATAGCAAAGACAAAGGAAGGATCCTCATGCAGAGAAACCAATACTTGAATATATGTATGTCTGTCTATCTAAGGGAAGGAGTAGAAGGAAATAAAGTAAACAAAGATAACTTGTTCAAAAACTTGGAGAAAAATGTCATTAAACCTCAATAATTCAAACCTCACTCAAGTGAAATTCATAGAAGTTTAAACCCTATCAGCTAATAACAGTTAATAATAAAGAAAATAAAATTTAGTGGTGGGAAGATGCATTTTCTTTAAAAAAAAAACAACAACAAATGATGCTCAAGTTAAAAACCACTTAGCGGGGGGGGGGGGGGGGGGGGGAGGAATCAAGATGGTGAAATAGGAGGATGTGGAATTCACCTCTCCCTCCAAGTACATTAAGAATACACCTACAAATGGAACAAGTCTCACAGAGCACCTGCTGAACACAATCAGAGGACCTTGGACACCTGAAAGGACAAGAAAAATCCCCACACAACCAGGTAAGACAAAAGTAAGACAAAATAAAGACAAAAAGAAAAGAGAAAATGGGATGGAACCAGCGCCCCTGGTGGGGGAACTGAAGGAGAGGAGAGGTTCCTGCACACTGGGAAGCCCCCTCACTGGTGGGGAAATCAGCTGGGACAGAAGGGGAGCTTTGAGGGCTCAGAGAGCACAGCAACCAGTCTATGGCAGGCAGGACACAGTAAGACCTACACGGATGGTCTGTGCTATAGCCCTGTGTGCCACAGCCTGAGACATGTCTGCTGGTGTGGATGGGGGCTGGGGGCTGGGTGCTGGAAAGTGGGGTTTCAGACCCAAGAGCAGACCCAAGGAGGGGACAGCTGTTGGCTGTGAAGAGACAGCCTGAAAGGATGAGAGGAAGGAGCTCCACAACTGGGAACGTTCGTGGAAGAAGCCCAGGCCGCCATAGAAGCAGGGTGCCACTGTTGAGTGGCGCGCAAGGGGTGGGGCCGCCACTGCAGCCCCCTTCCCCATGTGCTGGCCTCTGCCTCCATGGGCACTAGGAGGGGTGCCCACCTGAGCAGGCGTGCGTGCCCCACCTATTGCTGCCTCTGCTCTGCCTGCCTGGGTAGGTGTGTGTGCTCTGTCTGGGGCAGCTTTGGTAGAAGCTCCTGGTGGGAGGCACACATGCAGAGGTGGGGCTGAAACCACAGGTGAGCCCCAGGGGCCATGCAACTAAGGAGGAAGAGTTGAAATTTCTCCTGGCGGCTGTGGGAACTGTGGATTTACAGCCTCGCTTCTGGCTTTGTAAACTCAGTGCCTGTGGGGTATCCAAATGGATGAGTGCTCCCACAGCTGAGACGGGTCTAGCTTTAGTGGCTGTAGGCTTTGTGGGCACATACATGTGGGGATTGGACCAGGCCAAAATCTGAGCTGCCTTCATAGCTCCCACAGCAGGTCCAGCTACACAATTACTGCAGTCCTGGAACCTGACTTCAGTGGATCTGCACAGGTGGCCTGGTAAAAACAATGCCTGAGATACACCAGGGCCAATTGCCAGCATACCCCTCGTTAGGCGGGGCTGAGAGCACGTCCAACAACAGTGTAATCTGTGAGCCAACACGGGGTGAAAAGTGACAAAACAGAGTACACTCACAGGTGAACAGCTACAAAGGAGGAAAACTCAGTGGCTTCCCTCCCAGTGGGAGTGCTCTAATCCTACCTACCTCGCGCCATAGATCAGAAACACAGGTCAGAAACAGATCTTGGGGCCTCTAGTCCAACAACTAGGGAGCAGACCCCACATCTGACAGGGCAGTGACAACCACAGAGCAAAGGGGAGGCCCTGCTCAATATCCAGTGCAAGCTCTGGTCACCGCAACATCAGTCATACCTCCTGTAAAGGGGATAATGGCCAGCATACACTGAGGAAAGAGGTAGCAGACGTTCATTCTAAAAACAGCCCTCGCACCAAAAAAATATTAAACCTACACAGGCTACACAAAAACTTTCCCACATAAAAGTAGCCCTCCAAGAGAGTCTGAGGGTCAAGGATTGGGAGGAGGAACCCCCAGAACATTTGGCTTTGAAGGGCAACTGGGTCTGAGCATAGGAGTTCCACAGGGTTGGGAGAAATAGACTCCATTCATGTGCACTGGGACCCAGGACAAAGCAATACCTCCATAGGAACTGGTGCTAGACCTAAGTAGGGGTCTTAGAGGGTCTCCTGGGGAGGCAGAGGTTGGCTTTAGCTCACTATGGAGGCAAGAACACTGGTGGTAGAGGCCCCAGGGGATATAGATCAGTGCCGAAATGGAGGTCCCCATTTTGGCACCAAGACCCAGCCCCACCCAACAGCCTATAGGCTCCAGTGCTGGGACACTCAGGCCAAACAACCAGCAGGTTGGGAACACAGCCCCACCCATCAGCAGACAGGCTGCTTAAAGTCATATTGAGCTCACAGCTACCTCAAAACACACCCCCTGACATAGGGTGTCAAGAATGAAAAGAAATGAAGAAAGTCTCAGAGATGTCTGGGACAATGTTAAACGTACCAACATTTGCATTATAGGGGTCCCAGAAGGAGAAAAGAAAGAGAAACGACCTGAGAAAACATCTGAAGGTGTTATAGCTGAAAACTTCTTTAACATGAGAAAGGAAACAGTCACTCAAGTCCAGGAAGTGCAGAGAGTCCCATACAGGATGAAGCCAAGTATGAACACACTGAGACACATATAGTAGTGTGTATCTGTTAATCCTGTACTCCTAATTGACCCCTCCCCACCCCTTTCCCCTTTGGTAACCATAAGTTTGTTTTCTAAGTCTGTGGGTCTGTTTATGTTTTGTAAATAAGTTCATTTGTATTATTTTTTTAGATTCCACATGTAAATGATATATGATATTTGTCTTTCTCTGTCTTACTTAGTAATGATAATCTCTGGGATCATCCATTTTGCTGCCAGTGGCATATTTCATTCCTTTTTATGGCTGAGTAGTATTCCATTGTAGATATATACCACATCTTCTTTATCCATTCATCTGTTGATAAGGTTGCTTCTATATCTTGGCTATTGTAAATAAATCTGCTATGAAGATTGGAGTACAAGTATCTTTTTGAATTCGAGTTTTTATTTTTTCCAGATAGATTCCCAGGAGTGGGATTGCTGGATCATAATGGTAGCTCTATTTTTAGTTTTTTAAGGAACCGCCATACTGTTCTCCATAGTGGCTATACCAATTTACATTCCCACAAACAGTGTAAGAGGGTTCCCTTTTCTCTACCCCCTCTCCAGCATTTATTATTTGTAGACTTTTAGATGGTGGCCATTCTGACCAGTGTGAGGTGATACCTCGCAGCGTTGATTTGCATTTCTCTAACAATTAGCAATGTTGAGCATCTTCTCACTTGCCTATTGGCCACCTGTATGTGGTCTTCTTGGAGAGACGTCTGTTCAGGTCTTCTGCTCATTTTTTCATTGGGTTCACTGTTTCTTTGATATTGAGCTATATGACCTGTTTGTATTTTGGAAATTAATCTCTTGTTGGTCACATCATTTGCAAATATTTCCTCCATAAATATCAGTTGAGTGGGGCATGAATAAATGAATCTGTATCATTGAACAGACTATGTCCTGAAATTTGATTCAAAAAATATGGTTGTGAACCCCCCTGCTACCCAGGTGAGTACCACAGCCCTCTGGCTTCTGCTTGCCTGGCCGAGATGTAGGGACTTGTCATTGCTGGGTAGCCCAAAAGGCAGACAGGAAAGAAGGGCTTTCTGATTTGCTGGTAGAGGGTTGAGTTTCTGAGTTCGCACAGGGCACTGGCTGGCTGTGCAGGCTTCAGTGTGACATGAATTAGGACCTGTTGCAGCCTGTTCCCACCCCACCCTCACTGGGCCTGGGAGGTTCAGCCCAGGTGGGAGTGAGCTGCCCTCCACTGCCTGACACACAGGTGACTCCCCACCTCTGGCACTCTGCGCTTCCTGGGAGGCAAACCTTCAGTGTGGGCCCAGCTGTGTGTGGCTTGGGGCACTCCTAGCGCAGGTTACATCTTATATATAGAAGAGTTAGGACAAGAAACCTGAAGGGAAAAGAGCATCAAATCTCTTCAAGGCCAATCAGATTCCAAATATGATTCCCCAGAAATTTGGGACAGGAGCCTTTGACCACCCTAAGTAGGAATGATATGAGTGTTCCAGGGAATGCTACAAGAGAAAAGGTCATGTGAAGACACAGTGAGAAGGCCACCATTTGCAAACTGAGAAGAGAACTCACCATAACCAACCCTGCTGTCACCTTCACCTTAACTTTTGGCCTTCAGAATTCACCCTTTTCTAAAAAAAAAAGATAGTGTTACCCCTGAGGGAGAGGAACACGAGGGCAGAGTAGAAGGATGTGAGCTCACCCCTCTCATGAAAACAACAAAATCACAACTAATTGCTGAACAACCATCAACAAAAACACTGCAAACTACCAAAAAAGATATTCTACATCCAAAGACAAAGAAGAGATGAGAAGGTAAGAGGGGCACAGTTGCAATAAAATCAAACCCCATACCTGCTGGGTGGATGAGCCATAAACTGGAAAATAATTATATCACAGAAGTTCTCCCACAGGAGTGAGAATTCTGAGCTCCATGTTAGGCTCCCCAGCCTGGGGGTCTGGCATCAGGAGGAGGAGCCCCCCAGAGCATTTGACTTTGAAAGCCAGCAGAGTTTGCAGCAACTCCACAGGACTGGGGGAGAGAGAAACTCCACTCTTGGAGGGTGCACACAAGGTGTTTTATGCACCAGGACCCAGGAAAGAAGCAGTGACTTAATAGGAGCCTGGGCCAGATCTACCTGCTAGTCTTGGAGGGTCTACTGGAGAGATGGAGGGGGGTGGCTGTGGCTCGCTATGGGGACAGAGGCACTGGAGGCTGTGGTTCTGGGGAGTGCTTATTGGTGTGAGCCCTCCTGGAGGCTGCCATTTTCTGACCAAGACCTGACCCCACCCAACAGCCTGTAGACTCCAGTGCTAGGATGCCTCAGGCCAAACAACAAACCAGATGGGAACACAACCCCACCCATCAGGCAGCCTAAATCTTCCTGAGTCCACAGCAGCCCACTAAACACACCCCGTGGCATGGACCTGCCCACGAGAGAGACAAGTCCCAGCTCCACCCACCAGTGGGCAGGCACCAGTCCCTCCCAAGAGAGAGCCTGCACAAGCCTCTTAGACCAGCCTCATCCACCAGGGGGCAGACAGTGGCAGCAAGAGGAACTACAACCCTGCAGCCTGTGAAACGGAAACCAGAATCACAGAGAGTTAGACAAAATGAGATGGCAGAGGAATGTGTCCCAGATGAAGGAATAAGATAAAACAACAGAAAAACTAAGTGAAGTGGAGATAGTCAATCTGCCTGAGACAGAATTCTGAGTAATGATTGTAAAGATGATCCAAGGACTCGGGAAAAGAATGGCTGCACAGAGCAAGAAGTTACAAGAATATTTTAGCAAAGAGATAGGAAATATAAAGAACAAACAAACACAGATGAATAATACAATAACTGAAATGAAAACTACATTAGAAGGAATCAATAGCAGAATAAATGAAGCAGAAGAATAGATAAGTGAGGTGAAAGACAGAATGGTGGAAATCACTTCTGCAGAACAGAATAACTAAAAATGAATGAAAAGAAATGAGAACAGTCTGAGAGACCTTCAGTACAACATTAAACACACCACTTTCACATTATACGGGTCCCAGAAGGAGAAGAGAGAGAGAAGGGGCCTGAGAAACTATTTGAAGAATTATAGACAAAAACTTCCCTAACACGAGAAAGGAAACAGTCACCGAAGTCCAGGAAGCACAGAGAGGCCCAGGCAGGATAAACCCACGGAGGAATATGCTGAGACATATAGTAATCAAATTGACAAAAATTAAAGACAAAGAGAAAATATTAAAAGCAACAAGGGAAAAGCAACAAATAACAGACAAGGGAATTCCCATAAGGTTATCAGCAGGTTTTTCAGCAGAAACTCTACAGCCCAGAAGGGGGTAATATAATGTATTTAAAATGATGAAAAGGAAAAACCTACAACAAAGAATACTCTACCCAGCAAGGCTCTTGTTCAGCTTCGATGGAGAAATCAAAAGCTTTACAGACAAGCAAAAGCTAAGAGAATTGAGCACCACCAAACCAGCTTTACAACAAATGCTAAGGGAACTTCTCTAGGTGGAAAAGAAAAAGCCACAACTAGAAACAAGAAAACTACAAATGGGAAACCTCACCAGTAAAGGCAAACATACAGTAAAAGTAGGAAATCATCCATGTACAAATATGATCTCAAAACAAGCAATCTTGAGAAGAGGAGAGTACAAATATAGGATATTGGAAATACATCTGAAATTAAAAGACCAGCAACTTTAAAAAACCTTGATTATATATAGATTGCTATATAAAAACCTCAGGGTAACTGCACACTGAAAATCTACAATGGATACAAACACAAAAAAAGAAAAAAGAATGCAAGTACAACATAAACTTAGTCATCAAATCATAAAGGAAGAGATCAAAAGAAGAAGGGAAGAAAAAAGACCTACAAGAACAAATCCAAAAGAATTAACAAAATGGCAGTAAAAACATACATATTGTTAGTTACCTTAAACAAAAATGGATTAAATGCTCCAACCAAAAGACATAGACTGGCTGAATGGATACAAAAACAATACCCATATATATGCTGTCTAAAAGAGACCTACTTCAGATCTAGGGACATGTATAGAGTGAAAGTGAGGAGATGGAAAAAGGTATTCCATGCAAATGGAAATCAAAAGAAAGCTGGAGTAGCAATACTCATATCTTACAAAATAGACTTTAAAATAAAGACTGTTACAAGAGACAAGGAAGGACACTACATAATGATCAAGGGACCAATCCAAGAAGAATATATACCAACTGTAAATATATATGCACCCAACATAGGAGCACCTCAATATATAAGCCAAATGCTAACAGCTGTCAAAGGGTAAATCAACAGTAACACAATGCTAGTGGGGGAATTTAACACCCCACTTACACCATTGGACAGATCACCCAGACAGAAAGTCAATAAGGAAACACAGGCCTTAAATGATACATTAGACCAAAAGGACTTAATTTATATTTATAGAACATTCCACCTGAAAGGAGCCAAATACACTTTCTTCTCAAGTGCACATCGAACACTCTCCAGGATAAATCACATATTGGGCCACAAATCAAGCCTTGGAAAATTTAAGAAAACTGAAATCATATCAAGCATCTTTTCTGACCACAACAATAGATTAGCAGTATACTACAGGAAAAAGAAAACTGTAAAAAACACAAACACTTGGAGACTAAACAATATGTTACTAAACAACCAATGATCACTGAAGAAATCAAAAAGGAAATTAAAAAATACCTAGAGATAAATGACAACAAAAACATGACAATCCAAAACCTGTGGGAGGCAGCAAAAGCAGTTCTAAGAGGGAAGTTTATAGCAATACAATCTTACCTAAGGAAACAAGAAAAATCACAAATAAACAACCTAACCTTACACCTAAAGCAACTAGAGAAAGAAGTACAAACAAAGCCCAAAGTTAGTAAAAGAAAAGTAATTGTAAAGATTAGAGCAGAAATAATGAAATAGAGATGAAGGAAATAATAGAAAAGAGCAATAAAACTAAAAGCTGATTCTTTGAAAAGATAAACAAAATTGTTAAACCTTTAGCCAGACTCATCAAGAAAAAAAGGGAGAGGGCTGAAATCAATAAGATTAGACATGAAAAAGAAGTTACAACCAACACCACAGAAATACAAAGGATCATAAGAGACTACTACAATCAACTATATGGCAATAAAATGGACAACCTAGAAGAAATGGACAAATTCTTAGAAAGGTACAACCTTCCAAGACTGAACCAGGAAGAAATAGAAAATATGAACACACCATTCATAAGTACTGAAATTGAAACTGTGATTTTAAAACTTCCAACAAACAAAAGTCTAGGACCAGATGGTTTCACAGGTGAATTCTATCAAACATTTAGAGAAGAGTTAGTATCTATCCTTCTGAAACTCTTCCAAAAAATTTCAGAGGAAGGAACACTCCCAAACTCATTCTACAAGGCCACTATCACCCTGATATCAAAACCTAACAAAGACACCACAAAAAAAGAACATTATAGGCCAATATCACTGATGAACATAGACTCAAAATTCCTCAACAAAATACTAGCAAATGAAATCCAACAACACCTTAAAAGGATCATACACCATAATCAAGTGGGATTTATCCCAGGGATGCAAGGATTCTTCAATATATGCAAATCAATCAATGTGATACACCACATTAACAAATTAAAGAATAAAAAACTTATGATCATCTCAATAGATGCAGGAAAAGCTTTTGACAAAATTCGACACCAATTTCTGATGAAAACTCCCTAGAAAGTTTGCATAGAGGGAATCTAACTCAACATAATAAGGGCCATATCTGACAAACCCACAGAAAACATCATTCTCAATGTTGAAAAACTGAAAGCATTTCCTCTAAGATAAAGAACAAGACAAAGATGTCCACTCTAGCCACCTTTATTCAACATAGTTTTGGAAGTCCTAGCCACAGCAATCAGAGAAAAAAAAGAAACAAAAGGAATCCAAGTTGGAAAAGAAGTAAAACTGTCACTGTTTGCAGGTGACATGACACTATACATAGAAAATCCTAAAGATGCTACCAGAAAACTATAAGAGCTCATCAATGAATTCAGTAAAGTTGCAGGACACAAAATCATTACACAGAAATCTCTTGCATTACCATACACTAACAATGAAAGATGAGAAAGAGAAACTAAGGAAACAATCCCATTTACCATCACATCAAGAAGAATAAAATACCTAGTAATAAACCTATCTAAGGAGGCAAAAGACCTATATTCAGAAAACAATAAGATACTGATGAAAGAAATCAAAGATGACATGCACAGATGGAGAGATATACCATGATCTTGGATTGGAACAATCAATATTATCAAATGACTAAAGCAATCTACAGATTCAATGCAATCCCTGTCAAATTACCAATGACATTTTGCACAGAACTAGAAAAAAAAAAATCTTAAAGTTTGTATGGAAACACAAAAGACCCTGAATAGCCAAAGCAATCTTGAGAAAGAAAAACAGAGCTGCAGGAATCAGACTCCCTGACTTCAGAGTATACTGCAAAGCTACAGTCATCAAAACAGTATGGTACTGGCACAAAAACAGAAATATAGATAAATGGAATAGGATAGAAAGTTCAGAGGTAAACCCACGCACCTATGGTCAACTAATCTATGACAAAGGAGGCAAGAATATACAATGGAGAAAAGACAGTCTTTTCAATAAGTGGTGCTTGAAAAACTGGGCAGTTATATGTAAAAGAATGAAATTAGAACACTCCATAACACCATACACAAAAATAAACTCAAAATGGATTAAAGACCTAAATGTAAGGCTGGATGCTATAAAACTCTTAGAAGAAAACATAGGCAGAACACTCTCTGACGTAAATCAAAGCAAGATCTTTTTTGATTCTCCTTCTGGAGTAATGAAAATAAAAACAAAAATAAACAAATGGGATCTAATTAAACTTTTGCACAGGGCTTCCCTGGTGGCGCAGTGGTTGAGAGTCCATGGGCTGATGCAGGGTACATGGGTTTGTGTCCCAGTCCGGGAAGATCCCACACGCCGTCGAGCGGCTGGGCCCATGAGCCATGGCCGCTGAGCCTGCGTGTCCGGAGCCTGTGCTCCACAATGGGAGAGGCCACAGCAGTGAGAGGCCCGCGTACCGCAAAAAAAAAAAAAGTTTTGCACCGCAAAGGAAACAATAACAACATGAAAAGCAACCCACAGAATGGGAGAAAATATTTGCAGATGAAGCAAATGACATGGGATTGATCTCCAAAATATACAAACGGCTCATGCATCTCAATAACAAAAACAACAACAACAAACAACCCAATAAAAAAAAGTCTGGAAGATCTAAATAAATAGACATTTTTCCAAAGAAGATGTATAGATGGCCAAAAAGTACATGAAAAGCTGCTCAGCATCACTATAATAATGATAAATTATTGCACTACAATAATCAGATCTAATAATTTGCATTATTAGAGAAATGCAAATCAAAACTACAATGAGGTTTTACCTCACAGCACTCAGAATGGCCATCACCAAAAAAATCTACAAACAATAAATGCTGGAGAGAGTGTGGAGAAAAGGAAACACTCCTACACTGTTGGTGGGAATGTAAATTGGTACAGCCACTATGGAGAACGTTATGGAGGTTCCTTAAAAAACTAAAAATAGAACTACCATATGATCCAGCTGTTGGGCATACACCTGGAGAAAACCATAATTTGAAAAGATACATGCACCTCAATGTTCATTGCAACACTACTTACAATAGCCAGGACATCGAAGCAGCCTACATGTCCATCGACAAAGGAATGGGTGAAGAAGATGTGGTACATATGTACAATGGAATATTACTCAGTCGTAAAAAAGAACAAAATAATGCCATTTACATCAACATGGATGGACCTAGAGATTTTCATTCTGAGTGAAGTAAGCCAGACAGAGAAAGACAAATATCATGATATTGCTTATATGTGGAATCTAAAAAAATGGTACAGATGAACTTATTTACAAAACATAGAGTCACACAGGTAGAAAACAGTCTTATGGTTACTGGGGGGGAAGGGGGAGGGATAAATTGGGAGATTGGGATTCACATATGCACACTACTATATATAAAATACATAACTTAATAAGGACCTACTGTATAGCACAGGGAAATCTACTCAGTACCCTCTAATGACCTATATGGGAAAATAATCTAAAAAAAAGTGGATATATCTATATGTATAACTGATTCTCTTTGCTATACAGTAGAAACTAACACAACATTAGAAATCAACTCTGCTCCAGTAAAAATTTTTTAAAAACTACTTAGCAGAATTTACATATAATTAATATTGTTACAGAACCAATTTTATCTATTTAATATGGGAGATCCAGATGAAAATTTCTGGGCAAAAGATACTTATTGGTTAATTTTTTGTAAGTACAAAAAAAGCAAAAGATAGACCCAGAGATTTCCATAAATTAGACTATTTTTCTCTAAATACTCTAAATTATTGAGGTTTTATACTATCTTTGCCTTACTTATTTCTGAGGTGCTGATGTTGCTGTAATCACTATTTTTATACGTGTGTTTGAAGGGCCATCAGACACAAGATAAACAGAATCAAAATTTATATTTTTCATATCAGAATTAATATTGGAAGAAATTTGCTTAAAACATTCAATACTGAAACTCAACTCTGAGCTGACGTCTACTTTTCTTTAAAATGGATGCAATAATAGCGTTTACCTCATAGGATCATTGTGAGGTTTTAATTAAATAATCCATTTACATGGCTTAGAACACCTTGCATTCAATATAAGCTAGTTATTGTTGCAATTATTATTATTTATACTATTATTTTATTCAGAATCATTTTTATATCAGTAGGTAGCACCTAATTTTCTGAGCAAATATAAAATAAACAATGTTTTGTCATAATCTTTGATGGTGCTTTCAATTCCAAAATGAATTACGGCATTTTCTTTCAGTGTCCCCTCCTCTGCTGGGGAGGGAGACTGTCTTATTAGAGATACCAAGTACTTGGCCCTTGAGACTGGGCTACTGACTGTGACTCCTCCTCACATGCAAAACTAGAAAACCACCTTAGATAAGTTGTGCTTTGGCTCCACACTATTCCATGGAGAGGGCAATAATTGGGTTTTTAGTATTTCATTTGCCCATTTCTTTTACAGCTGAGCACTTTTATTTGCCTCACACATTAAAAGAGGAAAACTAGATGGAATATGTGTGCATGAAAGACGGTAGTTTAAGAAGGAAAAGAGTGGAAACTGGGAGGCAAATGGTTAAAGGCCTGAAGCTAACAGTACAAATATAATATTACCCTCTGTCAGATTTATCCCACGTGGTGTTTTCTTTCAAGCTATGGCCATTGTGTGTCTGCACATCAGTGCTTTTTTCCCATAGGAATAAATAGAAGTGCAGTAGAATTCAATGTCATTTCAGGGATCCTAATATTAAAAGAGCTCAGGTAAAACATTGTGTGTGGGCTCTGTGCATGCATGGTTGACTGGTCAGTCTTCTTATGCATCCAATGATGAAGAACTTCCAGCCACTAGTTGACAAATGGGAAGAAGGTGATTTATAATCCTCCATGGATCACCTTTGGCACAAATAAATACATGAAAATTAAAAGACTGTTCAAGTATATTTTCAAGATATTTGAAGTTAATTATTTGCAAAGGGAAAGATGAAGACATCTTTATCTTAAGATTTTTTAAAGGGATAAAACTATTATTCTACAATATGTGATCCTAGACTGAATTTATGTTTTCCTGTTTCTCATAGATTATGTGATCTCATCCTGAAAATTTACCTTTGTGTAATATAAATTACACACAAACATGTTCTAAAGAATCTTGGAGTAGCATCTGAGTTATAAAAGTGCTGAAGCAATGGCAGTTCTTTTGGTAAAATGATTCTGACAAAGAAAGGTTTATCATTTCATTTTAAATGAAGGTGAACCTACTAAAACTATGCAAAATAACAAAAGCTGTAGGTTTAATTTCCCTCAACCACAGTAGAGGTGACTGAATGCTTTATGGAGGTGGTAGGTTTTTTTTGTTGTGTTTGTTTTTTTTTTGGAGGTGGTAGTTTTGATGCTGACAGAACACTGACTTTATGTAATGAAAAGATTACCTGTCCCAGGGACTGCCAGTCCAAACCAGCACTGCCGATGTAAACATGCTGTTTGTCCACAATCCAGAAGGAGGACTGCAGCCGGCCCTTGTTGTAGGCAGTCATGTTCATGTAGGTCACCTCAGCTCCTAGGAGTTCAAGGAAATCCCAGTCAGCCTCTGTGTCAAGGCCATGAACATGCAGTCAGTCACGTACCGGCAGAAATACTCATGGTTTGCATCCATCACAGTTGGCATTCAGGGAAGCCAAATATTTACATTAGTTAAGTGCAGAGAGGACCCTCAAGGAGTTACTTTATTCCCAAAGAGAATACAAAGGGAAAAAAAAAGAATAAGTTTTTCCCTATGTATAGCTCCACATGGTGAGAAGATCATGGCTTCTCAAGTCAGATCTGACTCAAATCCCCGCTCCTTGATTTATCACTCAAATGGTGAGATAGGTGTGCCATGCTCTTTTTTCTTTTACTTTTGGGATAACTTTCATACAATTTTGCAATCAATAAAAGATCAGTCTTGCTTAGTAATATGCCATTCCTCAATAAGAAACTGGCCTTCTTTTTCTTTATTGAAGTATAGTTGATTTACAATGTTGTGTTAGTTTCAGGTGTACAACAGTGATCCAGTTATGTATATACATACATATACATACATACATACATACACATATATATATATATATATATTTCAGATTCTTCTCCATTATAGGTTATTATAAGATATTGAATATAGTTCCCTGTGTTATACAGTAAATCCTTGTTGTTCATAGGAACTGGCCTTCCTATACTTTCTGTATGTTAGTTTCACCTTTTACCCTTTCACTTGCCTTAACTTCTTTGTTTCCCTCTTCATTATTTAATTTGGATTTGGTTTCTTCCTAGCCTTTCTTTATCTGATAATTCTTAATATCAGCAACGGGGTTATTCAAGACTTACAGAAATGTAAGGTCAACTAGGTCGCCCAGACTATTGTTAAAACCGAAAAATTCACTTTAAGATCTGAATTTAACCAATTGTTCTATGCATCATGTGTCATAATCAGTTGTCAAGCTGCTATGTACTGCTGCCTCAGGACTATGTGTTTACAGCTTCTCAAAAGGAACATATACAGGGGGACCTTCAAGATGGCAGAAGAGTAAGACGTGGAGATCACCTTCCTCCCCACAAATACATCAAAAATAGATCTACATGTGGAACAACTCCTACAGAATACCTACTGAACGCTGGCAGAAGACCTCAGGCCTCCCAAAAGGCAAGAAACTCCCCACATACCTGGGTAGGGCAAAAGAAAAAAGAAAAAACAGAGACAAAGGAATATGAATGGGACCTGTACCTCTGGGAGGGAGCTGTGAAGGAGGAGATGTTTCCACACACTAAGAAGCCCCTTCACTGGTGGAGATAGGGGGTGGGCGGGGGAAGCTTCAGAGCCATGGAGGAGAGGGTAGCAAAAGAGGTGCAGAGGGCAAAATGGAGAGATGCTCTCACAGAATATCAGTGCCAACCAGCACTCACCAGCCTGAGAGGCTTGTCTGCTCACCCGCTAGGACGGGTGGGCGCTGGGAGCTGAGGCTCAGGCTTTGGAGGTCAGACCACAAGGAGAGGACTGGGGTTGGCTGTGTGAACACAGCCTGAAGGGGGCTAGTGCACCACAGCTAGCTGGGAGGGAGTCTGGGAAAAAGTCTGGAGGTGCCTAAGAGGCAAGAGACCATTGTTTCGGTGCGCGTGAGGAGAGGAGATTCAGAGCACCACCTAAATGAGCTCCAGAGATGGGCGCGAGCTGTGGCTATCAGCGCAGACACCAGAGTTGTGCATGAAATGCTAAGGCTGCTGCTACAGCCACCAAGAGGCCTGTATGGAAGCACAGGTCACTATCCACACCTTCCCTCCCAGGAGCCTGTGCAGCCTGCCACTGCGAGGGTCCTGTGATCCAGGGACAACTTCCCTGGGAGAACACTTGGAGCGACTCAGGCTGTTGCAACGTCATGCTGGCCTCTGCCGCCGCCGGCTCGTCCCGCATTCCATACCCCTCCCTCCCCCGGCCTGAGTGAGCCAGAGCCCCCTATTCAGCCTCTCCTTTAACCCACTCCTGTCTGGGCGAAGAACAGACACCAAAGGGCGACCTACACGCAGTGGCAGGGCCAAAACCAAAGCTGAACCCCAGGAGCTGTGTGAACAAAGAAGAGAAACAAATTTCTCCATGGAGCCTCAGGAGCAGCGGATTAAATCTCCACAAACAACTTGATGTACCCTGCATCTCTGGAATACCTGAAGAGACAACGAATCGTTCCAAAATTGAGGCGGTGGACTTTGGGAGCAACTGTAGACTCGAGGTTTGCTTTCTTCATCTAATTTGTTCCTGATTTCATGTTTATCTCAGTTTAGTATTTAGAGCTTACTATCACTGGTAGATTTGTTTATTGATTTGGTTGCTCTCTCCCTTCATATATATATATATATATTTTTTTTTTTTTTCTTTTTCCCTTTTTGTGGGTGTGTGTATGTATGCTCCTTTTTGTGATCTTGTCTGTATAGGTTTCCTTTTACCATTAGTCCTAGGGTACTGTCTGTCTGTTTTTTTTTTTCTTTTTAGTATAGTTTTTTAGTGCTTGTTATCATTGGTGGATTTGTTTATTGGTTTGGTTGCTCTGTTTTTTCTTTTCTTTTTTTTTTTTACTTTTTTTAGTTTAATAATTTTTTTTATTTTAATAACTTTATTTATTTATTTATTTTTCTTTTTATTTCTTTCTTCTTTTTTTCCTCCCTTTTCTTCTGAGCTGTGTGGCTGACAGGGTTTTGGTGCTCTAGCTGGGTGTCAGGCCTGAGCCTCTGAGGTGAGAGAGCCGAGCTCAGGACTTTGGTACACCAGAGACCTCCTGGGACCATGTATCAATCGGTGAGAGCTCTCCCAGAGATCTCCATCTCAACACTAAGACCAAGCTCCACTCTACGACCAGCAATTACCAGTGTTGGACACCCCATGCCAAACAACTAGCAAGACAGGAACAAAACCCCACCCATTAGAAGAGAGGCTGCCGAAAATCATAATAAGTTCACAGACACCCCAAAACACACCATCGGACGCAGTCCTGCCCAACAGAAAGACAAGATACAGCCAGGTCAACCAGAACACAGGCAGCAGTCCCCTCCACCAGGAAGCCTACACAACCTACTGAACAAATCTTACCAACTGGGGGCAGACACCAAAAACAACGGGAACTATGAACCTGCAGCCTGCGAAAAGGAGACCCCAAACACAGTAAGTTAAGCAAAATGAGAAGACAGAGAAAAACCCACCAGACCAAACAAATGAGGAGGCAGTCTACATGAAAAAGAATTCAGAGTACTGATAGTAAAGATGATCCAAAATCTTGGAAGTAGAATGGCAAAAATACAAGAAATGTTTAACGAGGACCTAGAAGAATTAAAGAGCAAACAAACAATGATGAACACCACAATAAATGAAATTAAAAATTCTCTAGAAGGAATCAATAGCAGAATAACTGAGGCAGAAGAATGGATAAGTGACCTGGAAGACAAAATAGTGGAAATAACTACCACAGAGCAGAATAAAGAAAAAAGAATGAAAAGAATTGAGGACAATTTCAGAGACCACTGGGACAACATTAAATGCACCAACATTCGAATTATAGGGGGCCCAGAAGAAGAAGAGAAAAAGAAAGGGACTGAAAGGGAAAAACCTACAACAAGATTACTCCACCCAGCAAGGATCTCATTCAAATTCTATGGAGAATTCAAAAGCTTTACAAACAAGCAAAAGCTAAGAGATTTCAGCACCACCAATCTACCTTTACAACAAGTGCTAAAGGAACTTCTCTAGGCAGGAAACACAAGAGAAGGAAAAGACCTACAATAACAAACCCAAAACAATTAAGAAAATGGTAATAGGAACACACATATCGATAACTACCTTAAATGTAAATGGATCAAATGCTCCAAAGAAAAGACATAGACTGGCTGAATGGATACAAAAACAAGACTCGTATATATGCTGTCTACAACAGACCCACTTCAGACCTAGGGACACATAGAAACTGAAAGTGTGGGGATGGAAAAAGGTATTCCATGCAAATGGAAATCAAAAGAAAGCTGGAGTAGCAATTCTCGTATCAGACAAAATAGACTTTAAAATAAAGGCTATTACAAGAGACAAAGAAGGACACTTCATAATGATCAAGGGATCTATCCAAGAAGAAGACATGACAATGGTAAATATTTATGCACCGAACATAGGAGCACCTCAATACAAAAGGCAAATGCTAACAGCCATAAAAGGGGAAATCAACAGTAACACAATAATACTAGGGGACTTTAACACCCCACTTTCACCAATGGAGAGATCATCCAAAATGAAAATAAAGAAAGAAACACAAGCTTTAAATGACACATTATACAAGATGGTCTTAATTGATATTTATAGGACATTCCAACCAAAAACAACAGAATACACTTTCTTCTCAAGAGTTCATGGAACATTCTCCAGGATAGACCATGTCTTTGTTAAAAATCAAGCCTCAGTAAACTTAAGAAAATTGAAAAGGTATGAAGCATCTTTTCCAACCACAACACTATGAGACTAGAAGTCAATTACAGGAAAAAATATGTAAAACATGCAAACATATGGAGGCTAGACAATACACTACTCAATAAACAAGAGATCACTGAAGAAATCAAAGAGGAAATCAAAAAATACCTAGAAACAAATGACAATGAAAACACGACGATCCAAAACCTATGGGACACAGCAAAAGCAGTTCTAAGAGGGAAGTTTATAGCAATACAATCCTACTTCAAGAAACATAAACATCTCAAATAAACAACCTAACCATATACCTAAAGTAGTTAGAGAAAGAAGAACAAAAAACCCCCAAAGTTAGCAGAAGGAAAGAAATCATAAGATCAGATCCAAAATAAATGAAAAATAAATGAAGAAAATGATGGCAAAGATCAATAAAACTAAGAGCTGGTTCTTTGAGAACATAAACAAAATTGATAAACCATTAGCTGGACTCATCAAGAAAAAAAGGGAGAAGACTCAAATCATTAGAATTAGATGAAAAAAGAGAAGTAAAAACTGACACTGCAGAAATACAAAGAATCATGAGATATTACTGCAAGCAACTATATGCCAATAAAATGGACAGCCTGGAAAAAATGGACAAATTCTTAGAAAAGCACTACCTTCCGAGACTGAACCAGGAAGAAAGAGAAAATATAAACAGACCAATCACAAGTACTGAAATTGAAAGTGTGATTAAAAACCTTCCAACAAACAAAAGCCCAGGACCAGATGGCTTCACAGGTGAATTCTGTCAAACACTTAGAGAAGAGCTAACACCTAACCTTCTCAAACTCTTCCAAAATATAGTAGAGGGAGTAAAACTCCCACAAAAACCAGACAAAGACTTAATAAAGAAAACTACAGGCCAATATCACCAATGAACATAGATTCAAAAATCCTCAAGAAAATACTAGCTAACAGAATCCAACAGCACACTAAAAGTATCATACACAATGATCAAGTGGGGTTTATCCTGGGAATGCAAGGAATCTTCAATATAAGCAAATCAATCAATGTGATACACCATATTAACAAACTGAAGAATAAAAACCATATGATCATCTCAACAGATGCAGAGAAAGCTTTTGACAAAATTCAACACCTGTTTATGATAAAAACCATCCAGAGAGTAGGCATAGAGGGAACTTACGTCAACATAATAAAGGCCATATACGACAAACCCACAGCAAACATCATTCTCAATGGTGAAAACGTGAAAGCATTTCCATGAAGATGAGGTACAAAGCAAGGATGTCCACTCTCACCACTATTATTCAACGTAGTTTTGGAACTTTTAGCCACAGCAATTATAGAAGAAAAACAAGTAAAAGGAATCCAAATCGGAAAAGAAGAAGTAAAACTGTCATTGTTTGCAGATGACATAATACTATACATAGAGAATCCTAAAGATGCTACAAAAAATCTACTAAAGCTAATCAATGAATTTGGTAAAGTAGCAGGATACAAAATTAATGCACAGAAATCTCTTGCATTCCTATACAGTAATGATGAAAAATCTGAAAGAGAAATTAAGGAAACATTCTCATTTACCATTGCAACAAAAAGAATAAAATACCTAAGAATAAACCTACCTAAGGAGAAAAAGTCCTGTATGCAGAAAACTATAAGACACTGATGAAAGAAATTCAAGATGAAACAAACAGATGTAGAGATATACCATGTTCTTGGTTGGAAGATTCAACATTGTGAAAATGAATATACTACCCAAAGCAAACTACAGATTCAGTGCAATCCCTATCAAACTACCAATGGCATTTTTCACAGAACTAGAACAAAAAATTTCACAATTTGTACGGAAACACAAAAGACCCCGAATAGCCAAAGCAATCTTGAGAAAGAAAAACGGAGCTGGAGGAATCAGACTCCCTGACTTCACACTATAATAGAAAGCTACAGTAATCAAGACAGTATGGTACTGGCACAAAAACAGAAATATAGATCAATGGAACAGGATAGAAAGTCCAGAGGTAAACCCACACACATATGGTCACCACATCTTTGATAAAGGAGGCAAGAATATACAATGGAGAAAAGACAGCCTCTTCAATAAGTGGTGCTGGGAAAACTGGACAGGTACATGCAAAAGTATGAAATTAGAACACTCCCTAACACCATACACAAAAATAAACTCAAAATGGATTAAAGACCTAAATGTAAGGCCAAACACTACAAAACTGTTAAGAGGAAAACATACGCAGAACATTCTATGACATAAATCACAGCAAGATCCTTTTTGACCCACCTCCTAGAGAATAGGAAATAGAAACAAAAATAAACAAATGGGACCTAATGAAACTTAAAAGCTTTTGCACAGCAATGGAAACCATAAAGAAGACAAAAAGACAACCCTCAGAATGGGAGAAAATATTTGCAAACGAAGCAACTGACAAAGGATTAATCTCCAAAATATACAAGCAGGTCATGCAGCTCAATATCAAAAAAACAAATAACCGAATCGAAAAATGGGCAGAAGACCTAAGTAGACATTTCTCCAAAGAATATATACAGATTGCCAACAGACACATGAAAGGATGCTCAACATCGCTAATCATTAGAGAAATGCAAATCAAAACTACAATGAGGTATCACCTCACAGCAGTCAGAATGGCCACCATCAAAAAATTTACAAACAGTAAATGCTGGAGCTGGTGTGGAAAAAAGGGAACCCTCCTGCACTGTTGGTAGGAATGTAAATTGATACAGCCACTATGGAGAACAGTATGGAGGTTCCTTAAAAACTAAAAATAGAATTACCATATGACCCAGCAATCCCACTACTGGGCATATACCCTGAGAACACCATAATTCAAAAAGATTCATGTACCACAATGTTCATTGCAGCTCTATTTACAATAGACAGGACATGGAAGCAACCTAAGTGTCCATCAACAGATGAATGGATAAAGAAGATGTGGCACATATATACAAGGGAATATTACACAGCCATAAAAAGAAACGAAATTGCTTTATTTGTAGTGAGGTGGATGGGCCTAGAGACTGTCATACAGTGTGAAGTAAGTCAGAAACAGAAAAACAAATACTGTGTGCTAACACATATACATGGAATCTAAAAAAAAAAAAAAAAAAGAAAAGGTTCTGAAGAACCTAGAGGCAGTACAGGAACAGAGATGCAGATGTAGAGAATGGACTTAAGGACACGGGGATGGGGAAGGGTAAGCTGGGACGAAGTGAGAGAGTGGCATGGACATATATATAGTAGCAAATATAAAATACATAGCTAGTGGGAAGTAGCCTCCTAGCACAGTGAGATCAGCTCGGTGCTTTGTATCCACCTAGAGGGGAGGGATAGGAAGGGTGGGAGGGAGATGCAAGAGGGCGGGGATATGGGGATATATGTATACGTATAGGTGATTCACTTTGTTAACAGCAGAAACTAACACACCATTGTAAAGTATTTATACTCCAATCAAAATGTTAAAAAAAAAAAAAGGAACATATAGTTCACTGAATACAAAGCCACTTAAGTGAATTTCCGGTAAAGGTCCATTTCTTTTTTTTTTTTTTTTTTGCGGTACGCGGGCCTCACTGTTGTGGTCTCTCCCGCCGCAGAGCACTGGCTCCGGACACGCAGGCCACAGGCCCAACCGCTCCACGGCATGCCGGATCCTCCCGGACCGGGGCACGAACCCGCGTCCCCTGCATCGGCAGGAGGACTCTCAACCACTGCGCCACCAGGGAAGCCCTAAAGGTCCATTTCTTTAAAAGAACAATCTACATGTATATATTTAATGTACTAAACTATTCAATTTTCACATATTCAGTATTAATAAAGAAAATGTATTCTGGTGGGCCTTTTCTTTGTCAAAATCTTCACTACAAGAGGAAGACGTAATATCATATGCCTAAGGCTACATTCCAGGATACAGAAAGAAGATTGATTTACACTATGAACTTAATCTGTAACTCTTGGGAAAATGTATGCATCTGGGCTCCTGTGGCAGGAGGATAAAAAAAGAGGCCATGGGGCTGGGAGAGGATGTGCGGTGAAGAGAGCATCCAGGAAGTTTTTCTCTGTGGGTGGAGCAAGTTCATTATCCTAGATAATTGCAGGCACATGTTCCTTAGCCTTCAACCATCCTGGAAGAGTAACTTCCCAGAGGTATGGAAGAATGTGAATGTCCAAAGTGGGTAGTTACCATGGCAATTATGGAGAGACCCAAATCTGCACAGAGGGTGTGGTACCCCCAGAGACAGCTGCCAGTGCTCCTAAGTGGATGAAGAGCAGCATTTGTCTTTGGAGAGTGCTGCCATTGCAAAGTACCACAAACCGAGTGGCTTAAAACAACAGAAACTTGTTCTCTCTTAGCTCTGGTGGTTAGAAGTCGAAAATGAAGATGTCAGCAGGGCCGTGCTCCTTCTGAAACATAGAGGATAATCCTTTCTTGCTTCTTCCTAGCTTCTTGTGGCCATCAATCTTTGGCATTCCTTTGCTAACAGATGCATTACTCCAATCTCCCCACTTCTGTTGTCACATGGTGTCTTCTTCTTATGTGTCTTTGTTTTCTCCTCTTCTTATAGTGACACTAATTATGCCGGATTAAGGGCCCATCGTACTACAATATGATCCTATCTTAATTAATTATACCTGCAAAAAACCCATTTCCAAATAAGGTCATATTCTGAGGTACTAGGGGGTAGGTCTTTAACATGTCTTTTGGGGACACACAACTCAATCCATAACAGAGATCTTGGCCACTTTAACTGGCTATGCTCTTCAACAGCACTAGGCTCACCAGCACTAACGGAAGCATCTTCTCATCTCTGGAGGAAGAGAATCAAGGTGATCTTGGATTTGCTTCAGAGTCTACCTTAAACATGTGCCTCTGTCAGGCCTTCACCTGCCTTCTCATTCTGCCTAGAAACTCTAATCTTCTGTGACATTGGCTGGCTCTCACTTCCTGGCCTGGGATATGTGCATTGGGCTATTTATTAGCTCTTAGACTCCCCACATATTCTTGCTCAGGTCCCGAGCCCCAGCCCACTGGCCCACCTGAGTGGACACTGAGCCTATCTGAAAGACTCACTGAGGATTATCCCTTTCAACCTCTTCATCCCACACTGCATAGCCATCTCCCTAAAAGTACTATGTTAATTTACTTGGCAGTTTAGCCTAAAGAGTGTGATTTCAGGGACCACAGGCCTGTGTATCCCTGCAGTCAGAGTATCTACGGTTACTTATTGATGCCTAAAAGTATTCAGTAAACCTTTACTGAATATCTAGTATATACCAAATGTTACGTGAAATTATGGACAAAAGAGCAAAAGTGGCTGATTCAAATTCAAGCATACCAGGGTGTGGCCACAATGGTGGGAAGACCCTGAGCTCACCTCCTCCCAAGGGCACACCAAAATTACAACTATTTACAGAGTAACTATTGATGAGAAAAATCAGAAGGCCAGCAGAAAACATCCATAACTAAAAATATAAAGAGGGAACCACAGTGAGACTCGTAGGAGGGGTGGAGACACGGTACAGTCAAGACCCATACCCTGGGGTGGGTGACCCACAAAAGGGAGGATAATTACAACTGCAGAGGTTCTTCCCAATGAGCAGGTGATCTGAGCTCCAAATCAGGCTCCCCAGCCTGGGGGTCCTGCACCAGGAGGACAAGCTTGCAGAGCATTTGGCTTTGAAGGCTGGAAGGGCTTACTTTCAGGATAGTCAGAGGGCTGTGGGAAATAGGGACTCCACTCTTTAAGGGTGCGCACAAAATCTCACATGCTCTAGGACCCAGGGCAGAAGAAGTGATTTGAAAGGAGCCTGGTTCAGATCCACCTGCTGATCCTGGAGAGTCTACAGAAGAGGCAGGAGGTAACTGGAGCTCACCCTGGGGACTCAGACATTGGTGGCAGCCATTGTGGGGAGCTTTATCTGCCACTTGGGCACCACTCCTGGCAAGAGTCGTTTTGGAATCCTCCCTTGAGCTTATTAGCACTGGAACCTGACCTCACCCACTGGATGGTCAGCACCAGTACTGGGATGCTTTAGGCCAAACAACTAGCCAGGCAGGGACATAGCTCCACCCACCAGGAGGCCTGCTGTCTTAAGTCCCCTGAGCCCAGAACCACCCTGGGACCCAGCCCTGTCCACCAGAGGCCCCAGGACTCTAGGACCAAGCCCTGCACACTAGCCTTAGGACTGCCAGGGCCCTGCACCCAGAGACACCAGTTCTGCCAATCAGTGAGCCAGCACTAGCCCCAGGATCTGGCCTCACCCACCAACGGGCAGGCACCAGCCCCGCAATCCCCTGGGCCTGGCCCTGCCCACCAGCAGTCACACACAAGTCCCAGGACCATCACATCCCAGCAGCCTCCTGTATCAGGACCCAGCCCTGCCCACCAGCAGAACAAAACGAACTCCAAGACCTCCAAGGCCCTGCAGGCAGCAGCCTCATGGTCCCCCCAATCAGCAGCCAGTAGTTTCTGCACAAGGGAGGGCCTGGCAACCAACCAAACTGGAGGCCAGACACCTACCAGGCTGCCCACAGTAGTCAGTCTGCCATAACAGAAAGACCTGCACAGCCCACATAGGGAGAACCCCTACAGCATTTACCTCTGGTAACCAAAGGGGAGTATATTACTGGGATGCACAGAACATCTTTTATAAAAGATTACTTCTCCAAGGCAGGGAAACATAATCAACCTGCCAAATACATAGAAGTACAAACACCAAATTAGGCAAAATGAGGTGACAAAGGAATAAGTTCCAAATGAAGGAATAAGATAAAACCCCAGAAGAACTAAGTGAAGTGGAGATAGGCAATCTATCCAAGAAAGAGTTCAAGGTAATGGTTGGAAAGATGTTCAAAGAACTCAGGAGAAGAATGGATGAACACAGTGAGAAGTTTAACAAAGGTTAGAAAATATAAGAAAAGAACCAAACAGAGCTGAAGAATATAATAACTGAAATGAAAAATACACTAGAAAGAATCAGCAGTCGATTAAATGATACAGAAAAACAGATCAGCAAGCTGGAAGACAGAGTAATGGAAATCACTGAAGCTGAACAGAAAAAAGAATAATAAGAAGTGGGGACCATTTACAAGACACCTAATGTTCACATACTAACGTTCACATAATAGGGTTCCCATAAGGAGAAGAGAGAGAGAGAAAGGGGCAGAGAACATATTTGAAGACATAATAGCTGAAAATTTCCCTAACCTGGGGAAGGAAACAGGTTTCCAGGTCCAGGAAGCACAGAGGGTCCTAAACAGGATCAACCCAAAGAGGACCACACCAAGACAAATTGTAATTAAAATGGCAAAAATTAAAGATAGAGAGAATATTAAAAGCAGAAAGGGAAAAGCAACAAGTTAGTTACCCACAAGGGAACTCCCATGAGGCTATCAGTTGAATTTTCAGCAGAAACTCTGCAAGCCAGAAGGGAATGGCACAATATATTTAAAGTGATGAAAGAGAAAAAGCTACAATTAAGAATACTCTACCTGGCAAGGCTTTCATCAGATTTGATGGCAAGATCAAAAGTTTTACAGACAAGCAAAAGCTAAAAGGGTTCAGCACCACTAAGGCAGCTTTACAGTGAAAGGTTAAAGGGACTTCTCTAAGAGAAAAAGAAAAGGTCACAACCAGAAACATGAAAATTATGAAAGGAAAAATCTCATTGGTAAAGGCAAATATATAGTAAAGGTCGTAAATAAGCAATGTATAAAGGTAGTAGGAAGGATAAAAGACAAAAGCAGGGGGGACTGGATGAAGGTAGTCAAAAGGTAAAAACTTCCAATTGTAAGATAAATAAGTACTAGTGATGTACAACATGATAAATTAACACTGCTGTATGTTAGAGATGAAAGTTTTTACAAGCGTAAATCCTAAGAGTTCTCATCACAAGAAAAACTTTTTTTATTTCTTTAATTTTGTACCTATATGAAATGATAGATGTTTAGTAGACTTACTGTGATAATCATTTCATGATGCATGTAAGTCAAATCATTATGCTGTATACCTTAAACTTATACAGTACTGTATGTCAATATGTCAATAAAACTGGAAGAACAAAAAACAAATTCAAGCATACCAAATAAAGTGCAAATTTTAAAATGATCAGGATCTGCTCTAGCCCTGCTGTTCAGATAGCAAGGGGGCACTGAATATCTGAAAGATGAAAAAGGGGTGCCCCCATCACTCTATTAGGGAACCCCAAGTGAAGGCCGAGAGCGTGAAAGACAGTGATGGCTTCACAGTTCTGCTAGGGCCAGAGCTACAAGGTCAGCAGAGCTGTGTGTAGAGATCAAGCAATATGTAATAACAATAACTCCCATTTACTGAACACCTCTGTGTGCCCAGGGCCAAGACAGCTATGTTACAATGACCCCACATGGTATATCGTTTTTTCCCTACAAACTACTGCACATGGTATAAGAAAATCAATTGAAAATATTTGATGATACATCTGGAAAAATATTTGTCTACATATGGTTTGTGAAATATCACTTTCACATTAAGAATTATCTATTCATCTCTATCTAAATCTAATCCCCATCTATCTCTGAAGATAAATGCTTTATCTTAATTTATACCTAAATTTACATCTATAGTTACATAACTATAATTTATATATTTATAAATATATATTTAGTCATATCTAACTGTCCCTCATTTTATTACAAACATATTATTCAATATTTTACTTAATTTATTTTACATGCACTTCTAAATTATCTTTTTTGTTGGTTATAGAAATTATCCTCATCCTATTGTTTTTATATGTATTAGAAAGAGATGGTTAAAATCCAGTATTTTCTGACTATAAAACACATTTAATTACAAAAAAAGTTTTTAATACACCATTTATTGCAGTGGTAGTATTAAGTGCACAAACCAAATTTGAGTTTATTACATGGTATTATGCTAGAATTTTAATTGGCAAAGATGGTTACACACATTTTTATGAAGTAAATGTTATAGACTTATAAGACTACAAAATATCTTTAAAATATCTTTATTGATTCAAATAAACAATTTTTTTCAACAGCTTTGAAAAGGTATTTGTTAAGTTTGATTAATCAATTTTCATTCTCCTATGTTTCATTTTTAATAGAGAAAAATATTGTTCGTCTCTCTGCGGCCAATGATCCACTGTGCAGATGCCTCAGGATGCCAAGTGAGAGATGCACATCACAGCAACAGTGACACACCAGGACCACTGGCTGGTTGCTGTGCAAGGTTGTTGTTGGTAGGTCTGGATTTCTGCAGTTCCTCCTGTTTTCACCCTGATCGTTTATGTGTTTAACTGATGGTTAACAGAAATTATTAGCAATTCAAAATAATGTTTTTATTTATTTATTTTGTTTTTAATTTTTTTCAAAATATTTAAAAAGAATTTTTATTTTTTTATATTTTATTTATTTATTTATTTATTTTGGCTGCATTGGGTCTTCATTGCTGTGCGTGGGCTCTTCTCTGGTTGTGGTGAGTGGGGGCCACTCTTCACCAGTGCACGGGTTTCTCATTGCAGTGGCTTCTCTTGTTGTGGAGTATGGGCTCCAGATGCGTGGGCTTCAGTAGTTGTGGCATGTGGGCTCAGTAGTTGTGGCTCATGGGCTCTAGAGAGCAGGCTCAGTAGTTGTGGCACGTGGGGCCCAGTTGCTCCATGGCATGTGGGATCTTCCCAGACCAGGGCTTGAACCCATGTGCCCTGCATTGGTAGGCAGATTCCCAACCACTGCGCCACCAGGGAAGCCCCTCAAAATAATGTTTTTATATGCAAACATGATAAATCAAGAGGATGTACTTGTTTCTATAATCGCTTTACCAATTACTTTTACAATATGTAAGAAGTCCAATTAAATCTTTAAAAAAGCTACAAATGTGCTGACGTGGTGGTGGTAAAGTCCTAATCCACTGCATTAATCAAGATAAAGTGGTGTGGATAATCCCCTTGTTTTACTTCCTTCTTGAGAAGTAAAACATTAAGAATCAGGAAATCCCAAACTACTTATTAATCCTTTGAGCTTTAATAGAGATGCTCTTTTGACATTTAATAGAGAATGCTCCTGGTTTTAGAGCAGTTCTATTTCTTTACTGTTATTCTTATGGTATTAACCAGATAATATTGTACTTTATTTTGTGCATGCATAATGTCAATGAAGAAAATAATCCATTGAAATTTAACAGAGAAAATGAAAATATTAAGTAAAAGTTATTTATTAATTAAAAAATACTTAAAGAAAAGAAGTATAATGTCACAATGAATTGGAAATTAATGTCACTACCTTGGGGAATCAAGTTGACTGCATATACGCATATTTAAAAATGTGGATCCTCCTCTAGAAAGACTTTCCAGCATTAAACTTGCTGTCCTATACCTTGTTTAGTGGAATTAATAACTAACTCACGTATAGAGAGCATTGTTCTTTTTCAGGGACCCTAATGTTTGCCTTAGTCAGATTTTGGAGCACCTCACTGTTCCTCATGTATGATGCAGCTGTGGATGATAGTACATGGATGAGCTCAAAGTCACCCCCACCTGCCTACAATGCAGACCCTTGGCGAGCAGCCTTCCATCTGTGTCTACCACATGATTTTTAGGACATGACTATGTTTGTGATTCTGCTTTATTACCATCAACAAAAAAATCCTTATATTCATATTTTGATCAGAAATGGATTCACAAATAATATATATGTTGAACAGTAGCTAATTCATCCCCTCAGGATACTCATTCCAATCTAAAATTGCTAAAATATTATTTATTATTTCCATTTTGAAACTTCAGGAATGTGTTTTCTCTCTAGATTAACTGAACACCAGAGATTCTGAAGAGGTTTAACATTGGAATGTTCACACACACTTACACATAAGGAAGATAACTCAGGGGGAAAGTGAACAACATCAGACGACATCTGGTTGAAGAATTTAATCTTTAATTCCAGTGTAGATAAGAGAGTTAAATTCTACCTATGCTCAGATTTATATACTCCAGATGTATCTTCTCTACATCTAACAGTTCCCTCTCTGTCTCTTTCATGAAGGGGAAGCAAAATCTTCATAGGCTATGTCTGTTAGTTGATGTTACATGTGGTTTAGATGTTCATCCTTTATTCTTGGACAATGCCCTCTTCTTAGAGTGCTAGATGCACCCACATGATGCAGAATGGAAAGGTCTAGGTACCATGATAATCTGTTTAGTCTCTATTTTGCCACAGCTGACTGAACCAAATGTAGACATCTGACCTAAGCTAAGCCAATAAGATTTCCTCTGAAGCTAATTAAAAGAAGCTGTGCTGGAGAGTCATAAACAGATGGAGGTTGCCATGACTATACAAGTCCACATAAATGAAGGGGAGGAGAAGGCAAGCTTCAGAGAGTGTGAAAGAACCAGATGCGTGAGAAAAAGAGATAAAAAGACAATGTCCTCCCAGGAGAGGAAAAGGAAGAGGGAGGCAGTGGTAGAGGAGAGTGCTTGGCAGCCTCGTCTCCTCAGACCAGCTCCACTTCAGACCTTGAGTTCCTCTAAATCTTTAGAATCAATTACTTGTTATTTAAACTTGGTTTAGAGGGTTATGTTTCTTTACTAACTTATTCTTATGATATTGATCAGATAAGATTGTACTTTATTTTGTGCACACATAAGTCCTACAACCTTTATATGCATATCTTTAATATCTGACTAAAAATATTCAGTTCTGGGCTAAAAATCATGCAATTTTTAGCAACGAGCCAGTTGCACAAATTGCATGATTAAATATTTCAAATTTAAAATAAACATTCTGTCAAAATACTCTTCATAAGACACAAAAGGAAGTATGTTAGTACATTGTGGTTAAAAGTAGAAAATAAAGTTCTATATTCCCGTTGACTATCATGAAAAAAATCAAACAAATGTATCTCCAAGTTTATTTCCAGAAAGTCACCTGTTGAAAGTATATTACTAAAGCTTTAGTAAATTTCAAGAGCACATATGTAACTTACAAGAAAATTATGAAGCACCATATACAAATGGATACCTGTGAACCTTCCTTCTTACTAAACATAAAAACTAAAACCTTGCCAATCTGATTAAAGCAGTGCTTCTCAGTCAGTGATGATTCTGTCCCCCTTCCCCCATGGGACATGCAACAATAACTGGAGACATTTTTGTTTGTCAAAATTGCTGACAGGAACACTATTAGCATCCAGTGGGTAGAGTTCAGGGATGTTGCTAAACATCCTGCAATACACCAGGCAGTCTCCCACAACAGAGACTTATCCTGCCCCAAATGTTGACAGTCTCGAGGATGAGATATCCTGCATTAAAGTTGTTTGTGTGCTTATGCTTGATCCCATATCCCTACCATTTTTCTCTGATGCAACCATGATCCTGAATTTAGTGTTTACCATTGTCTTATTTTTAAACAGTTTATCACATGTTAATATACCCCTAATAGCATTATAAAAATAAGTTTATCACCAGTTTTTGAACACAGGTAATTAATGAGCCTTAAGCATGTATCAAAGGGAAATACATCAGTATTAGTAATTATAGATTTCTGTAAAGGCTTATAAGTGTTTCCTGAAAGCAAAGTTTGCAGCAGAAGTCTATCGTACCAATCAAGTTTTTCTTCTTCTGAAAGTATTGATTTGTATGAGCAATGAAAAAGGTCATAGCCTATTCTTGGGAGCTTTAATAAAACCGATACAGTTTAATCCATTTAATTAGCAACATTCTGGAATCCATTGGCTTGAAGACTAAAGGGAACACCAAAGGGTAAAAATCACCAGTCATGACATATCTCTGTTTTCAAATCATTCAGTGAGTGATATTCAGAAAATTTTTTAGATAATCAGTTACATGTTCCAGTTGTAGAAAAAGTGAATCTAAAGTACACATTTCATTTTTAGTTTTAACATATCCATTCAAACATTGTCAAAACAATGTTGTGGAATTTTTCACGGGTTGTCTTTGATACTTTGCTTTTAGTCTACAGATTTGGACTCACAGGGTCCATTTCTAGCGAAATGCCACACTTTGATTATTGCCTCATAGTTCAATAATTAAACTCTCTATAGGAATGGTTGATTTAAGGAACCATTAGGCTTTAAAATAAAGTTATACTTAAAAATAAAATTTTCTCTAATAAATGTTGGAGAGGGTGTGGAGAAAAGGGACCCCTCCTACACTGTTCGTGGGAATGTAAATTGGTGCAGCTACTACGGAAAATAGTGTGAAAGTGCCTCAGAAAACTAAAACTAGAATTACCACGATCCTGCAATCCCACTCCTGGGCATATATTTGGAGAAAACTCTGATTTGAAAAGATACATGCACCCCAGTGTTCACAGCAGCATTATTTACAGTATCCAAGACATGGAAGCAACCTAACTGTCCATCAACAGATAAATGGACAAAGAAGATATGGTATATATACACAATGGAGTATTAATCAGCTATAAAAAAGAATGAAATAATGCCATTTGCAGCAACATGGATGGACCTAGAGATTATCATATTAAGTGAAATAAGACACACAAAGAAAAAATATCATATAATATCACTTACGTGTTGAATCTTAAAAAATGACATAAATGAACTTATTTACAAAACAGAAATAGACTCACAAACATAGAAAACAAACCTATAGTTACTAAAGGGGATAGTGAAAGGTGGGGGAGATAAATTAAGAGTTTGGGATTAATATATATATACTACTATATATAAAATAGATAAGCACCAAGGACCTACTGTATAGCACAGGGAACTATATTAAATATCTTGTAATAACCTACAATGGAAAAGAATCTGAAAAAGACTATATATAAATTGAAGTGTAGTTAATTTACAATGTTGTGAGATAATACATATATATATATATATATATATCTCACTTCACTGTACACCTGAAACTAACACAA
Source organism: Pseudorca crassidens (assembly GCF_039906515.1). NCBI lineage: Eukaryota > Metazoa > Chordata > Mammalia > Artiodactyla > Delphinidae > Pseudorca > Pseudorca crassidens. The sequence continues at coordinate 156,807,061 of NC_090297.1, forward strand.
CATTGTAAATTAACTATACTTCAATTTTAAAAATGGTTAAAAATAAAAAAAATTGTTGCAAAGAAAAAAATAAAGTTTGCTTAAATTATACATCCTCAATTATGCAAAAAATTCCACACTCAAAACAGATAAGTAAAACATGATCTAAAATGGCTCATCAGTTGTAATAAAATATGATAAGGTCTGGGATGTTGGTGGCCAGAGCTGAGCCCTGCCCCATTCTGCAAAAACTCCACTGCATGAGCATCTTGCACCCAGCCCACCCCAGTCAGCAGCTAAGCCACAACCACACCAGGTGAGTGCATCCTGCCCAGCCACAACCCTGCCACAAGCAGTGAGGTATTCCACATAAGAGACATCCCTTGAGAGCTGGCTCTTAAAGCCAGGGGAGATTGTGTTTCTGGGCTCTATGGATCATCTCCTACGTAAGACCATGTATTCAAGAATGGGAGAGGGAGCTGTTTTGCCTAGTACATAAAGACAAAGACAGTCAGGCAAAATGAGGATACACTGGAATGTATTCCAAACCAAAGAATATGAAAAATCCCCAGAAAAGGATCTTAACGAAACAGAGATGAGAAACCTAACTGATAAAGAGTTTCAAAGTAATGGTCAAAAATAAGCTCACTGATCTTGGGAGAAATGGATGAACACAGTGAGAACCTCAACAAAGAGAAAGTACCAAACAGAGGTTATAACTGAACTGAACTGAAAAATACACCAGAGGGGTCAACAGAAGAATGAATGAAGTAGATGCACAAATCATCAATCTGGAAGAAAAGTACTGGGTTTCATCCAGACAGAGCGGCCAAAAAAAAAAAAAAAAAAGAAAAAAGAAAAAAGAAAAAAATTTAAAAAGCAAAGGATACCTTAACAAACAACACCAAGCACAGTAACATTTGCAATATGGGGATCCTGGAAGGAGAAGAGAGAGAGAAAAGGCCAAAAAATATTTCAAGAAATTATGGTGGAAAACTTCCCTAATCTGGGGAAAAAAATAGACATCCAGGAAGCCCAGATAATTCCAAACAAGATGAGCCCAAAGAGAACCACACCAAGAGACATCATAATTAAAATAGTAAAATTTAAGGATAAAGAGAGAATCTCAAAAGCAGTTAGAAAGAAAATAACAATTTATTATGTACAAGGAAAACTCCATAAGGCTATCAGCAGATTTTTCAGCAGGAACTTTGCAGGTCAGAAGGGAGTGGCATGATATATTCAAAATGGTGAAAGGAAAAAAACTTACAACTAGGAATACTACTTGGCAAAGTTATCATTCAAAATTGAGGGAGAAATAGAGTTTCCTAGACAAGCAAAAGCTAAAGGAGCTCATCACCAGTAAACTGGCCTTACAGGAAATGTTAAAGAGACTTCTTTAAATGACAAAGAAAAGGCCATATCTAGAAATAAGAAAACATATGAAAAAAAACTCACTGCTAAAGGCAAATATACAGTTACGGTAGTTAATCAACTACTTATAAAGCTAGTTTGAAGGTTAAAAAACAAAACTAGTAAAATCAAGTATAACTACAATAGTTAATGAAGAGAAACAAAAAATGAAAAGATGTAAATTATGTAGAGCTTGTAGAATACGTTCAAGGTTAAATGACCATGAACTAAAAATATATATACATATATACTATATTTATATATATATAGTATATATAATATATATATATACACACACATAGATATGTATATTTGTATGTATGTATATATATGTTTGTTGTCATATATGAACCTCATGATAACCACGAGCCAAAAACCTATAATAGATATACAAAAAATAAAGAGAAAGGAATCCAAACACAATACTAAAGAAAGTCATCAAAGCACAAGGGAAGAGAGCAAGAGAAGAAGAAAGGAACAGAGAACTACAAAAATAGCCTGATGACAATTAACAAAATGCCAATAAGTACATAGCTATCAATAATTATTTTAAATGTAAATGGACTAAATGCTTCAATCAAAAGACAAAGAGTAAATTAATGGATAAAATAGGAGACCCATACATATGCTGCCTACAACAGACTCACTTCAGATGTAAAGACACACACAGACTGAAGGTGAAAGACTGGAAAAAGATATTCCATGTAAATAGAAATAAAAAGAAAGCTGGGGTAGCTATACTTATATTGGACAAAATAGACTTTAAGACAAGGACTGTAACAAAAGACAAAGAAGAGCATTACATAATGATAAAGGGGTCAATCCAACAAGAGGATATAATATTTATAAATATCTATACACCTTTCATGGAAGTATCTAAATATATAAAGTACATATAAACAGACATAAGGAGAGAAACTGACAGCAATACAATAATAGTAGAGCACTTTAACACCCTACTTACATCAATGGATGGACCACCTAGACAGAAAATCTTTAAGGAAACACTGACCTTAAATTAGCAGTCCCCAACCTTTTTGGCACCAGGGACCAGTTTTGTGGAAGACAATTTTTCCACAGATGGGAGGGAGATGGTTCAGGTGGTAATGCGAGTGATGGGGAGTGATGGGGAGCAGCAGATGAAACTTTGCTCGCTCGTCTGCTGCTCACCTTCTGCTGTGTGGACTGGTTCCTGTACGGGTTCGCAGACTGGGGGTTGGGCCTTAAATGACACATTAAATCAGATAGACTTAATAGATATATATAGAACATTCCATACCAAAACCAGCAGATTACACATTCTTTTCAAATACACATGGAACGTTCACCAGAATAGATCACATGTTAGGCCACAAAGCAAGTCTCAATGACTTGAAAGAGTGAAATCATATCATGCATCTTTTGTGATCACAATGGTATAAAACTAGAAATCAATTACAAGAAGAAAACTGGAAAAAACAAACACATGGAAACTAAACAACATGCTATTAAACAACCAAGGGGTCAATGAAGAAATCAAAGAGAAAATTTAAAAACACCTTGACATAAATGAAAATAGAAACACAATGCTCCAAAATCTATGGGATGCAACAAAGGCAGTCCTAAGTGGGAAGTTCACGGTGATACCTACCTCAGGACATAAGAAAAATCTCAGAAAACAATCTAAATTTACATTTAAAAAAACTAGAAAAAGGGGCTTCCCTGGTGGCGCGGTGGTTTAGAGTCCACCTGCCGATGCAGGGGACACGGGTTCGTGCCCCGGTCCGGGAAGATCCCACATGCTGTGGAGCGGCTGGGCCCGTGAGCCACGGCTGCTGAGCCTGCGCGTCTGGAGTCTGTGCTCCATGGCGGGAGAGGCCACAACAGTGAGAGACCCGCGTACCGGGGGGGAAAAAAACTAGAAAAAGAAGAGCAAGCAAAGCCCAAAGCTAATAAAAGAAAGGAAATAATAAGATCAGAGAAGAAATTTATTCTTCCTCTTCTATTAGTTCATCTCCCTAGACATGCTAGCATCTGATAGGCTCCTGACCAACTTCTGGTTCATTTCTTTCTCAGACTCCAGTTCCATTAATAAACTATCACCAATAAACTAGAGATTGGAAGGGAGACAGTGGGAGGGGAAGAAAGAAGGTGGAAGAAAAGCTCCAGAAGAAAAGTTCTACAGGGCTTCCCTGGTGGCACAGTGGTTGAGAGTCCGCCTGCCAATGCAGGGGACATGGGTTCGGGCCCCGGTCTGGGAAGATCCCACATGCCGCGGAGTGGCTAGGCCTGTGAGCCATGGCCGCTGAGCCTGTGCATCCAGAGGCTGTGCTCCGCAATGGGAGAGGCCACAACAGTGAGAGGCCCGTGTACCGCAAAAAGAAAAGAAAAGTTCTACAGAAGACATTGCTAGGTAATCCCTAGTGTAAACTGGATGGCCTGAAAATCTGACTGTGTGGTTCAAATCCTGCTTCTTCCATTTGGTAGCTGAGTGTCCTTGAGCAAGTCATTCAGCTTCTTGTACCTCAGTTTTCTCTTCTATATGATTGGGATGGAAAAAAAAAGGACCTCTTTTACAGAGTTGTTGTGAGTTCTAAATGAGTTAATAGATTGAGGCACCTACATGAGGGAAATGCTGGGGAATGTAAATCTCTGTGAAGTTCCTTTTAGACATACTCATCATAAGAATCATTTCTTGTTTAGCATTTGTCTTCCTTGCTAGGTTGTAAGCCTTATAAAGGTAATAAAGACTTCTGACTTACCCCCACTCAGAGGCATTCAATAAGTATCTGTTGAATGAATGAATCAATGAATGGATCACCTTTAGACGTGTTTTTCCTTCAAAACTTACTAAGAAATCAGACAATTCACTTAAGCATATGGCAAATCGATCATGTGACATAACCCACAAAGAATATTCAGCTTTTAATGTTAAAATCTTCATGATTAATATTGGCGTACTGTACCCATCAAAAATCTCAGTGTGTAACATAATGAGGCCCCTAATATTCCTTCCGTATGAGAAACTTGGAAATTTGAAATGGGAACTGTTCCAAGACCATGGAAAGAAAATGAAAGGCAGGAATAATAAGAGAGAAGACATCAGGATCTTGGAGACAGAGAAAAAGAAAGCAGGTATAATTATGTGTTATGAAGGAAAATGGAGATATTTTTTAAAAAGCATCTCCTCTAATTAATAAAAGAAAATGCTTCAGGCAGTGATTACAAGAGAAGAAAAGTAACATAAGTTAAGTGATATTTGGTCCAACTACTTTCCAGTATTAAAAACATATGGATGAAAGAGAATAGAGAGCCCAGAAATAAACCCGCATATATATGGTCAACTAATTTATGACAAAGGAGCCAAGAATATACAAAGGGGAAAGGACAGTTTCTTCAATAAATGGCATTGTGAACTGGACAGCCAGACATAAAAGAATGAAACTGGACTATGGACTTTATACACAAATATGAACTCAGAATGGATTAAATACTTTAACGTAAGACCTGAAACCATAAAACTCATAGAAAAAAACACAGGTGGCATGCTCCTAACATCTGCCTTGGCAATGATGTTTTGGGTTTGACGCCAAAAGTAAAGGCAACAAAAGCAAAAAAAACCCAAGAGGGACTACATCAAACTAAAAAACTTCTACATAGTAAAGGAGATCATGAACAAAATGAAAAAGCAACCTACCAAATGGGAGAAAATATTTGCAAATCATATATACAATAAGGGGTTAATATCCAAAATATGTAAAGAACTCATACAGCTCAATAGCAACTCCTGTCACCAACAATCTGATTTAAAATGGGCAGATGAGTTGAATAAACATATTTCCAAAGAAGACATGTAGATGGTTAGTAGCTATATGAAAAGATGTTCAACATCACTAATCACCAAGAATATGCACATAAAACCACAATGAAATATCACCTTACACTTGTTAGAATGGCAATTATCAAAAAGAAGAAATAGCATGTGCTGGTGAGGATGTAGAGAAAAGGAAACCCTTGTGCACTGTTGGTGGGAATGTAATTTGGTACAGTCACTATGGGAAAGAGTATGAAGATTTCTCAAAAATTAAAAATACAACTACCATATGATCCAGCTATTTCACTTCTAGGTTTTTTCTGAAGGAAACAAAAACACTAACTACAAAAGATATCTGCCTCCCCATATTCACTGCAGCATTATTTACAAGAGCCAAGATATGGAATCAACCTAAGTGTCCACTGATGGATGAATGGATAGAGAAAATGTGGTATATATACACAATGAAATATTTTCAGTCAAAAGAAAGAAACCCTGCCATTTGCGACAACATGGATGGACCTTGAGGGCATTATGCTAAGTGAAATAAGTCAGATAGAGAAACACAAATACTGTATGATCTCACTTATATATGAAACAAACGAAAACATTCCCAAAAAACAAAAGCAAAAAACTAAGCTCATGGATACAGAGAACAGATTGGTGGTTGCCAGAGGTGGATGGATGGGAGGTGGGCAAAGTGGGTGAAGGGGGTGTAAAGGTACAAACTCCCAGTTATAAAATAAATAAGTCATGGGATGTAATATATAGCATGACGACTATAGTAAATAATGCTGTATTGCATATTTGAAAGTTGCTAAAAGAGTAGATCTTAAAAGCTCTTAACATGAGAAAAAAAATTGTAGGTATGTCTGGTGATGAATGTTAACTAGACTTATTGTGGTGATCACTTCACAACACAGTTGACACTTGAACAACATGGGTTTGAACTGTGCAGGTCCACTTATACTCAGATTTTTTCCAATAAATCCTACAGTACTATATGATCTTCAGTTAATTGAAACCACAGATGCACTACCATGGATAAAAAATACTGACTGTAAAGTTATACACAGATTTTCAACAGCAGAGGGGTCAGTGCCCCTAACCCTGGAGCTGTTCAATGGTTAACTGCATCAAATCATTATGTTGTACACTTGAAACTAATATAATGTTATATGTCAATTATATCTCAATTAAAAAAAGAAGAAAAGAAGAAAAACATATGGAATGAGAACTAGAGCTTCATGCAACGACACACAGTCTGTATAAATCAGTGAGGATTGGCTGCATGACTTAGAACGGGTTAAAAGCAGAAAGATTTTTAACATTGCAGGAGGGTTTTTTTTGGTAACAAAAGAAAGCTGTTTATTTTTTGTTTGGTTTGGTTTGGTTTTTGTTTTGGAAAGGCCCATTGAACACTAATGGTGATCTGGGTGGTGGGCAATGGCTGTCCTGCTTGGTGCTATATTTGAAAGTTGTGGGTGTCCTGTTTACCCTTCCATGAAGGACAGTACTGACCATTGACCCAGGGATATCTGTCATACACTTCCCACATAGGCACGTTGTTAAGGATGCACTATGTCTAATTCAGATTGTGGCTACCACTGGGGAGAATGGGAAACACTTATTCAGAAAACCCCTACTGTATCCTGATTTGTGTGGAAGAAAATATTTAAACCAAGATTCAATTTTGTATAATTTTGACTTTCAGATTACACATATCTTCAAGCACATGCACAAGTGCCTTTTTGTGATGGGTTAAAAGAAATGTCTCAGAGGGCTTAAAATCTAACCCTAGAGCTTCCAGAAAATACTACTTATCCTGAAAAACTCTGACAAAATCTTTTCTTCTGCAACTAAATAGAGTTTCTGAAAAAAATTTTCATAAACTGTTCTATGACAAAGATAAAATACCCTGGGATAAACATCACCTGCTTATAAAAATATGGGTTAATCATTGGTTGATGGGGGGTGGACTGGCTAACCTATACATATGCTCTAATGACCATTCTTTTTTCAATAAGAATACCTTCATCTCAATGCTTTTATTAGAAAAATGTTATCACAGTTGTGAAATATCCCCTGGGTTAAAAACTGACAAGAATTTGGCTCACACAACCTATTGAAACTTCAAGTTGACAGCTTTGATACCCCAATCAAAACATTTTAAAAAAGAATCCAGAATATAGAAAAGTTGTTGTTGTTCTTTTTACACAGGCAAGCAAGGGTCAGATGACCCTTCCAACCATTAACCATAGAACAGGGTGAAGCTGAGTAGAATTCTCTTAAACTTATTTCTCCAACTTTTGTTTTCTTTTAAAATTATTGAAATAAAAATAACAAGGGAGTGGGTAAGCGAATTATAACATTGTCTGATCCTGCAAAAATAATGAAGACTCCCAAATACGCCACTTTGGGACGTGTATTATTATGAGCTGAAGGCAATCAAGGCCTAACAGACTCAGGAAGAATTGTTAGGCAAAGAAGTAGAGCAAGTATTGATAACTCATTCCAAACACTTTGCTATAAGAGAAACAAAGAAATGGGGAATTAACTATAGAGGAAGATAGAAACTAAATTTTTCAGAGAAAGTAAAAAGTCTATCTGGTAAGTTTTTTTATTTTTATTTTTATTTTTGCCTCTCCCTTAATTGCCTAAAAGAATTTAGACAGGGAGCCTGTGCTGGGAAGGGAGCTATTACCAGAGAAAACTTTTTATATTAGAAAGGCTTATCTGCATGGCAGGGCAAGCATTTGTTTAGTAAACATTTGCTCTTCCCATCTTCCTGTGATTTCTCTTCCTTCCCTATGAATTACCAGACCCTTACATTCTTCTCCTTAGTTCAGGATGGCTTTTGGGGAGCCTCATATCTCTGGGGTTCCCACATGTACATTTTCTCCTGTTAATCTGTCTTACGTCAATTTAATTATTAGACTAGCAAAAGAAGGGAAAAGATTTCCTTACCTAGAGTTTTGACATCCACTGTGGGGCTCCCTACTGGCTGGACACTGCTGGCCTGGGGGTGCTGCAGCTGAGAGATCCTGGGACCTCTGACAGATAATCAGAATTCATGCCAAATCAGTCTCTCTTCTGGATCTCTCTCTGCCTATAGGGTCTGGTGGAAGCAAGAGTGGTGGGAGTCCTTTTCTTTTTCTAAATTTAAATTAGCAGAAGAAAATATTTGTGTGAACTAGTTCCTTTGGTTTAGTGACTTTGGAAAAGATTTGTTATGAGTACTCTTGTTTCCTACTGGTCTCTTTCCTCCCAGAGATGATCAGTGTTTTTATTTTTCTCTGATTTGTGTAATTTGTCATAAGGAGGAAAACCACAGGGTAGAATGCAGATGTAGGCCCTATAAACCTGCTGTTCAAGCTGGCCTCACAGAGTTCATGATTCTCCCAAGACTGACGTCTGCTTAGACAAACTCTGCTGTGAGTCCCCTATGTAAAAACCAGATAAGGTTTTCCTTTTGTCTTGTTATACATCCAGAAAGCTTTGTGACCAGTGGGAGTATTTTCTCTTGTCGTCTCCATATACAGAAGGTGTATGTGCCGGTGTGTGTCTGGGGACCACAGTTGAATAGACTGGGATTCTAAGACATAATTCACAAGCAGCATCCCCTTTGTCTGGCTGTGCCTGCTCTCTGGGAAGTCTGTCATAAGTGGTCCCAGTCCACAAGGGGTCTTTGTTATCTCAACCTTCACTGCCTTTTTTTTTTTTTTTTTTTTTTTTTTTTTTTTTGCGGTACGCAGGCCTCTCACTGTTGTGGCCTCTCCCGTTGAGGAGCACAGGCTCCGGACACGCAGGCTCAGCGGCCATGGCCCACGGGCCCAGCCGCTCCATGGCATGTGGGATCTTCCCGGACCAGGGCACGAACCCGTGTCCCCTGCATCGGCAGGCAAACTCTCAACCACTGTGCCACCAGGGAAGCCCCTCACTGCCTTTTTAGTGCTGGAAAAATCCCATTCCAGTAGCGCCTGCCTGGTGTCATAGATTAGTGGGTCTGTGATTTGTTCCGCCTCATGTTCCTGTAAGACACTGGAGACACCATTTGCGCTACACCATTCTTAAATCTCTGACAACAAAGGTCTTTGTTTTTGTAGACTAACTCTGGAAGTGAACTTTCTGGATTTTGGGAGGGCTGCATCTTTTGCACTTTCTTTAGGATGCCTCTTGCATTCATGGTTAAGCCATAAAAAAGGTCTACTGGCTTGAGTCCCTATCAAGATTAATATAAGATTCTACTCATTTAATGACCAGACAATGGATTCTTTAAATTGGCTATATTTAAAAGAAAGTTTTTAAAGGGCTCTCTTCCTAAATAATTATCTTATTGGTACCTGTGGAAAAACCAAGTTGAAAAGTGTATACAAAGGAGTACTGCAGCTAGCCGCAGGGACTCCCTTAACAAGATGAAAAAACAGAGATTAGATGTAGAACAAAATTTAAAGTCCACATCCAACATAAATTCTTCTTGAAATCTGGGCCTGTCTTCTCAGCAAATTCCCTTAGTTCCCCAAACTCCTCCACCTTCCGCAGAAAAATTCCATAAACACCCAGCTGCCTATATTAACTTCCTTCTTCTTACAAGATTTACAGAGAGCACTCCAGCCTAACTTCTTAACCCAGAGTATACAGGTTACTCATGTAAATACTGAAAACCAGGAAGTGAATTTAGCAGAAGCACCTGAGATGGGCAGTAAAGCTTGCTTTGTGGGGTCCTATAATCAGGCTCTGCCACCCTCAGGCCTTCCTATTCAATGTCCTTTGCAAATAAATCCTTGACCCTCACCCAAGGAATTCATGTCCCCTGGCCAGAAGCAGATCTTTTAAATTATAAAGTCCTTTTTACCTCCACTTTTAGAAGATCCTACCAAATTTAAAGAGAAATTTAAAATATGAATGGCTATTCACAACCTAATTCACAGGGACTTTGTTTGGCAACTAAGGGGTGTTCTTAGTTTCCTTTTCAGGGGTTTCCTGCAAATGATCAGGAAATAGCTCAGCTTGAGGCTGATATTCAGGGGTTGATAAAAACATTAGCAGAAGCTTTCCCTTCTAAGATGAATTGGTCCAAGGTTGAAGTGTGCACTCAGAAAGAAGGCCTTTGTTAAAATGCTTTATACAGACTTAACAAAGGCATACTGCATTAAACCCTGAGGCTCCAAGATATAGAAATTTTTTGGTTTCCATTTTAGTTGAAAAACTTCTCCATGATATAAAGCAGCAAATTGAAGATAATGCAGTTGGTTGGCCAGATAAGCCCCTTGATATTATGTATGCTGAAACCCAATTCTTGAGGAATTAAAAGCAACTGTACTTACTTTACAAATCTTTACAAAACCAGAACTGCAGTTCAGAAACAATTCAAAAGCTACCTCTATTTACCATACCCCAAAACTCCCCTATTCACTTCAAAATGCTTGTAGATATTGTAAAAGATTGGGACATTGAATTGTTCTAAAATGAAGGAACAATTTTAATAGTGATTACCCTGATAATAAAGAAATGTACCTCAAAACTCCTAGGAAAAAACTTACATTATCTCTTGGTTCTTTGAAGATGTAAATCTTACCATGTCTTTAAAATGCAAACAACTCAGGAAATAACTAAAACAAAGCCATACTTGCAAGAAACCAAAGACAAAAATGGGAGGGAAAGAGGCTTTTTAAAATACAAACTGCTATAAAAGCTCCCTTACCCCAAGCTCATCCACAGCCTCCATTAGATTACTTGTCAAGGCAAATACAAATCTTAAAAATCTTCACAAGTAGTAAGAAGCTTTAGCCACCTGAGTGGGTAAACAACTTATTCCAACTGCTGTTTATCTAAACTAGTGAGTTTTATATTGCTGTACCTGATTCATAGCTAAAATTTTGGAACAGAAGCTATAGGATCTCTGTTTCTGTCTGCATGTTTACGTACGTCTATGTGAAACTGAGCAGAACACTGTACCCCTCCCCGCAAGCACAAAGGCCCCTCCACGTCCCCTGCCTCTTGTTTGTAGAAAAGCTGAATTCTCCCAGGCCTCCCTGAATCACAAAAGAGCAGGCTCAAGTAGTTAATAATTAGGACAAAGAAGTCACAGACTTTAGCCATGACATAAGCTGCTCCATCTTGAGCAGTACTGAATCTATGGCTAGCACAGTTCCAAGAACTGGACTCAAGAGAATGGGATTAATATTATTGCTCATAATAATCTATATCTTTGTGAGCATCAAAATAATTATAGCTTGCTCTGCCCACATGTGTAAGCAGGCAACTAAAACTGTCAGCAAAGAGAGCATGTCGACATCTTTCACTCTGAGAATACAGCACCCTATGTCAGCATAAAGCAGTTACAGAAGACAGACCTTCACCCCTAGTCCCATAGAAATGGAATGACATTTGACAAATGGGGATTGGTAAGCAGCTTTTTTACCCCTTTCCTATTTGCCCATTTATGTTCCCCTCAAAACTTACAGAAATGAAATCACTGGGCAACATTTAACCTAACTCCTGCCTTATGCTCTACTGAATGCACACAATGCCTTGCCTAACCTGTTGATTCTTTTCCTAGATTAAAAGAAGTAGGAATGAAGAGTTAAGTAAAGAATGACTAGCTCTTTACTCCCAGCAGGTCCCCTTAGCAATGCTGCAGGCTGACCGCACAGAAGAGATAACATCTGAAGAAAGATCATGAGGCCTCATTGAGCCTGCCTGCACACAATAGAAAAGGCAGAACCTAACCTTCTGCCTCAATGGTTAACTGAGATTACTTCCCCTTTTTTCCCTTTAAAAACTGTCATGGCTGAACAGAGTCTCTGAATTTGGTTTGGGGACATGAATCCACCTTCTCCACAGAATGATGTCTCTCCGACTTCAGCAACTTTCCTTTCTACCAACACTTGCCTCTCAAGTATTGGCTTTTGAGTGGCAAGCAGCCAAACTTGAATTCAGTAACATATGCATGCGTGTGTGTGTATGTAATTTTATATGCATATGTATAATATGCCAACATTAATTTGTAAAAGAGCTCTATTTATTTGGCTTAAAATTAAACACTTATGAATTAAGTATTCCTAAAATTTTCAAAAATATAGAAACTAACCCAAATGTTTTTCAAGTTCACATAATCTAAGATAATTTTCAGTAAATAAAAGCTAGTTTAAGTATGTTAGTTTAATTAATACAGATAAGTCTTTAGAGTTATCAGCATTAATACTTTTATTCTACCAAGGTTAAATAAAAGTCAAATAAGCTCATGTTATCTGTATAAAATTTGTCAGCAAGAAAAACAACTTAAGATGATGGCTAACTGCTTTAATGTCTCATGAAATTTTCATGAGTAATCAAAGTATAATTGCTGAAAACAAGTGAATTAGATAGATGTAGGTGAGATAAGAATTTAAAAGTGAACTTTTTCTACAGTAACTATGTTTTATGATACGCCTATTTAAATGGTTTCTCAAGTCTCTTTGGTAACTTACACCTGTGGAATTTTTCTAAGTTAAATTAAATGGAGAGAGATTCATTAAATATCTAGATCATTTTCAAATAAGATAAAACACAGAAATATTAATTATTGTACATAGATTTGTCCACTTTTGGTTTCCTTTTAAAGACAAACTAAAGATATTTGGATATATTAGTAAACATGTATTTTGCCATATTGAAAAACTGTACTATGAAGAAGAATTCGTTTCTAGAAATTATAAAATCTATTCATAAATTTGCCAATCTAAAGAAGGTGAGTGTAACAGTTCACCGTTGCTAGCATCTTAGTTTTCACTAGAAATTCAGGTCTAAGGGCTAAGAATTCTAATTAATACAAGTAATTAAAACTACTAGAAATGATAAGAAAAATTTTTATATGCAAAAAAGTATCTCTATATGTGTGTTTTTGGCTAAAAGAAAGGTATGACAGATGGAGATGAATTTTTGTTGAGGAAAAAGAAAATAATTTTGTCCTAAAGTAAAGTTGTTATTTCAGAATGGAAAAGAGAGCAAGGTACAAACTAAAATGGACATAGAAAATTGTACAAAGTTTATGAAAAAGGAATCTTGGAAAAGGAATTTTATGTGTGATCAAGCTGGCTATGATTGAAATGGACTTAATTAAGTTAAAAGTTAAATAAATTTTACTATCAAAAGTACACTGGTACAAAATTAGAATTTGATTTTCTCTCTCTGTAAAAAGGACAAGTGTTCTCCAATTATTGGTCTGCTCTTAATAAAACATTGAGTTTTTTTGTTTGTTTGTTTTCTTTTACCTTTTAAGTAATATGCCTAGGAATCAAATATTTTGTGTTTTATAAAAATGATTTCCTGTCCTTCATGTTACTTTTATCATCAGGTCTTTGATTACTTAAGTAAACAGAGACTTCTTGATATTAAAATAGCTAGTTTTTGCTCAGAACAATGTAAGCTTTTATATTTGCCTTCTAAATCTTTTTGTCATTTTTGTAAAATGGATAATTAAGTACTGTGATCTTATTTGGTCAAGTGTCCAAAACCTTTTGGTATTTTTGACAAACTTCTCAAAATCAAATTATAAATAAAGTTTAAATAAAGATTTTCGACCTAAAACTAACTTTGGGATTATCTGGAAGGCACCTGGAACAAAAGATTTGTTCTCTCTGCTTATTAAAAAAGACGAAGGTCAAGGAGAGATGCTAAGCTAACTAGGCTTATTTGATATGCTCAATTACATGGAAAACATTGTCAAATAAGTGATGCTAAGCTTTCTTTATGTTTTCTTTGTATAGGTACATATTATAAGTGTTCTAGAAATTATATGAATTTCCTAAAATTCTGATATGTCCTTGTACAATATTATCACTTGTAATTCTGGTTATTATCTTGGAATGTGTGTCATAGAAATAACCAAATTTCCTTGCTACTGCATTGTAAAGAACTCTAATCAGATTTTTAACCATGCCAAATTTTAAGTCTTTTATCATTTACAGTTATTGTTTTACTCTGATGCATTTGCAAAAGTGTTCTGCAAAAGTGCTTCACCTTGAGAGATTCATGAAAATAACTCTGACAAGTACTCTAGAATATAGGTTTCTGGTAACTTGAAAATCATTAAATTTAACTGGGTAAGAATTTCCAGAGCTAATGGAAAAACTAGATTCAATCAGAACAAATATTAACTACATGGAGCTAAATGAACTGAAGAGGATGATTACAATATTTATGACATTTTTGTTTGAAACACTGCTGGTTCTTTAATGTGTTATTTTCTCAGATTTAAGGACACTTTTTTTCTCTGAAGCTACCAATAACTTAGAGCAACTTGGTAAAGTATACCTTTATGAACAAAGATGAAACAATTGCTTTTTCTCCCTACCTGATCCCTCTGGAATTTAGAAACTCTCAGTGAGAATTCTTCTTTTCATAGCAATATAGTTATTTGTATAAGTTCAAAAAGAATTTGTTCTCCTTGTAACAGGACTCAGTTGGAAACACTGGTTTTATTACCAAGGTTTTGACTGGAATGTCACATTTGAGAGAGATACACACAGACTCAGATATGATCAGCTGTCTTTCAGGAACTAGAAAAATTGACTTGATATATTGCTTACAGGGTTCCTGGCAGCCTTACCAGGTAGGTAAAGAAGATCATATCCCAGCAGGCCCAGGAACCTCAGGATATTTTCGGGACCTCAAAAAGAGAGGAATTCACCCATATCTACAGATATTAAAGGTGAAGTCTGATGACAAGTCCTGGGCTTGGCTTACTAACCTTGAGAGGCTTTTAAAAGTTCAATCTGGAGATTCCTTATGAAAAGTTCCAGCAAAGCCAACTTAAAAGAGCATATATGGTCCATCACTACTCCTGCTGCACTTATGTAAATAATGAGGACAAACTTATTGAAGTTAGACTTAATCTGCAAACAAACTAGTCTTAATGTAATTATCTTTGATAAAAATGGGGTTAATTATAGAGAGAAAAAATTAAGTTTCAGTAATACAGTAATCTTTTATGGATATCAGATTCTGGTGCTGCTGCTTATCTGTGAGGCTTTGTTTCCTACCTGTGAACTAACTGGATCCTGAATTCTTCTTCTCACCAATATTTGAATACAACTGTCCAAATTAATATTTCCAATTTTTCTACTACTCTTCTGATTTGGATTCATTAAGAACTAAAACTTCTATTTTTCTGAAGCCACACAAGTTGAATTTGGACAACTTGATAAACTTCAGAGAAATCAACACAGCTCACATATAGACAATTTTCATGCCTGTTGTTGTGTGGGTCACTGAGAAAGATCACCAGAGACATTCAAACTGCAAACCAGAAGAATCTGTCAGATTGCCACTGTCTGCCCTGTCTCCACCTGAAGACGTTTTGAGCATGACAGTTAGAAATATTCTTGACTGGCTACCCTCAGAAATCAGAAACTGGGATTATAGTCTGCTCTAATCAATAACTACTCTTTTTCTTTTATTTACATAGAAATGTCTCTAATTAAATACCTGACTGCTTGTCTGAAGTGAGTTTAAATGATCTGACCTATTGTAAAGGCTAAGAGACTGGTTAAATGAGATGGAGCAATCTACCAACTCAACTTCTAGACTATGAAATATCTTGGGAAAATTTCAAAGGCAGGACACAGGGAACAGAATATGTGATCACAAAATATGCTACTTTGACATGTAAATTATTTTGAACTAAAGGCAATAAAGGCCTAACAGATGCGGGAAGAGTTTTTTTTGTTGTTTTGTTTTTTTACCTTTTCCTTAACTACCTAAAAGAATTTAAATAAAGAGCCATACTAGAGATAAATTTTTTTATGACCGAAAACAGTTACCTGAAGACTATACTATCAGAGATCGTTTCTATAGCTCATTACTAGAGAAATTTCTCTGAATGAGTAGAGCACCAGCAAAGATAACCCTAAACAAAGTAATCAAATCACAATGGAAGAGAACAGAAAGGAAAGAAACAGAGAACTGCAAAAACAATTAACAAAATAGCAATAAGCACATACCCATCAATAATTACTTTAAATGTAAATGTACTAAATGTTCCAATCAAAAGAGATAGGGTGGCTAAATGGATAAAAAGTGAATATATATATATATGATATATATATGATATATATCACATATATATCATATATATGATTGATATATCTCATATATATGATATACATGTGATATATATCATATATATATGACATGTATGATATATCTCATATATATGAGATATATATATATATATATATATTATACATATGCTGGCTAAAACTGACTCACTTCAGATCTAAAGACACATACAGACTGACAGTGCAGGGATGTAAAAAGATATTCCATGTAAATGGAAATGAAAAGAAAGCTGGGATAGCAATATTTGTATCAGACAAAATAGACTTTAAAACAAAGACTGTAATAAGAGACAAAGAAGAGCATTACAAAATGATCAAGAGATCAATCCAAGAAGATATAACAATTGTAAATATATATTCAACTCAAATAGAGGCATATAAATACATGAAGCAAATATTAACAGAGATAAAGGGAGAAATTGATAGTACAGCAATAATAGTAGGGAACTTTAATCTCCCAGTTACACCAATGGCTAGATCATCCAGAGAGAAAACCAATAAGGAAACATTGACCTAAAACAAACAGTAGACCAAATTAACTTAATAAATATATAGAGAACATTCCATCCCAAAACAAAACAGAAGCATACACATTTTTTCAAGTGTTCACTGAAAATTCTCCAGGATAGATCACATGATAAACCACAAAAAGTCAATAAATGTGAGAAGATGGAAAGCATACCAAGCATCTTTTCCAACCACAATGGTATGAAACTAGAAATTAATTACAAGAAGAAAATGAAAAAAACACAAACAAATAGAGGCTAAACAACATGTTACTAAACAACCAATGGGTCAATAAAGAAATCAAAGAGAAAATTAAAAAATACCTTAAGACAAATGAAAACAGAAAGACAACATTCCAAAATCTACGGGTGGCAGTAAAAGCAGTTCTAAGAGGGAAGTTTAGAGCAACACAAGTTTACCTCAGGAAATAATGGAAATCTCAAATAAACAATCTAACCTTATACCTAAAGGAACTAGAAAAAGAAGAATAAGCAATGCCCAAAGTTAGTAGAAGGAAAGAAATAACAGAGATCAGAGCAGAAATAAATTAAATACAGGCTAAAAGAAATAGAAAAGATCAGTAAAAATAAAGGCAGTTCTTTGAAAAGATAAACAAAATTGATAAACCTTTAGTGAAACTCACCAAGAAAAAAAGAGAGAGGGCCCAAATAAAATCAGAAATAAAACAGGAGAAGTTAAAACAAACACCACAGAAATATAAAGGATCATAAGAGATTACTACAAAAAATTATACATCCAAAACTGGACAAGCTAGAAGAAATGGACACATTCCTAAAACAATACAATCTTCTAAGATTGAATTGGGAAGAAATAGAAAATAAGAACAGATGAATTACTAGAAATGAAATTGTATTACTAATCAAAACCCTCCTGACAAACAAAAGTTCAGGACCAGACAGCTTCATAGGCAAATTTCACCAAACATTTAAAGAATAGTTAATACCTATCCTTCTCAAACTACTCCAAAAAATTGAAAAGTAGGGAAGCCTTCTAAACTCCTTCTCCAAGACCACCATTACTCTGATACCGAAACCAGATAAAGATACCACAAAAAAAGAAAACTACTGCCCAATATGCCTGTTGAACACAGGTGTAAAAATCTTCAACAAAATATTAGGAAAGCAAATTCAACAATATATTAAAAGAATCATGCACTATGATCAAGTGAGATTTATTCCAGGGATGCAAGGATGATTCAATATCTGCAAGTCAATCAGCATGACACACCACACACACAACAAGAAGGATACAAATTATAGGATCATCTCTGTAGGTGATATGACAAAATTCACCATCTATTTATAATAAAAGTTCTCAACAAAATGGGTATAGAGGGAACACACCTCAACATATTAAAGGCCATTATGAAAACCCACAGCTAACATCATACTCAACTGTGAAAAGCTGAAAGCTCTGCATCTAAGATCAGGAACAATACAAGGATGTCCACTCTCACCACTTTTATTCAACATAGTATTGGAAGTCCTAGCCACAGCAATCAGACATGAAAAAGAGATAAAAGGTAACCACATTGGAAAGAAAGAAGTGAAACTCTCAATATTTTTAGATGACATAATACCATACATTGAAAATCCTAAAGACTCTGCCCCAAACGATTAGAACTAGTAAGGGAATTCAATATAATGAGGTGGCCAAAAAGTTCATTTGGGTTTTTCTGTAACATCTTATGGATAAACCTGAATGAACTTTTTGGCCACCCCAACAGTTACAAGATACTAAATCAATATACAGAAATCAGTTGTATTTCTATACACTACAACTTTTCAAAAAGAAAAGTTAAGAAAACAATTCTATTTACAATTTCATCAAAAATAATAAAATACCTAGGAATAAATAACCAAAGAGATGAAAGACCTGTACTCTGAAAATTATACTACATTGATTTAAAAATATTGAAGATGACTCTAATAAATGGAATGATATACTGTGCTCATGGACTGGAAGAACTCATATTGTTAAAATGTCCATATTACCCAAAGCAATCTACAGGTTCAATGAAATGCTTATCAAAATACCCATGGCATTTTTCATAGAATTAGACAAATAATCCCCAAATGTGTATGGAACCATGAAAGACCGCAAATGGCCAAAGAAATCTTAAGAGAGAAAAACAAAGCTAGAGATATAATGCTCTCTGATTTCAAACTATATTACAAAGCTATAGTAACTAAAACAGTATGATACCGGCACAGAAACAGATGCATAGATCAACGGAACAAAATAGAGAGTCCAGTAATAAACCCACACTATATGGTCAATTAATTTATGACAAAGGATCAAAAATGAACAGATTTTCTCTTCAATAAATGGTGTTGGGAAAACTGGACAGCTTCTTGCAAAAGAATGAAACTGGACCACTTTCTTACACCATATTAAAAAATAAAATAAAAATGGATTAAAGACATAAATGCAAGCCCTGAATCCATAAAACTCTTAAAAGAAAACAGGCAGTATGTTCTTTGACATCAGTCTTAGCAGTATTTTTTGGATATGTCTACCCAGGCAAGGGAAGTAAAAGCAGAAATAAACAAATGAGACATCAAACTAAAAAGCTTTTACCCAGTGAAGGAAACCATCAACAAAACAAAAAGGCAACTTACTACATGGGAGAAGATATTTGCAAATGATATATCTGATAAGGGGTTAATATCCAAAATATATAGTGAACTCACACAACTCAATATTGGAAAAACAAGTAATCTGATTAAAGAATGTGCAAGGAATCTGAATAGGAATTTTCCAAAGAAGACATACAGATGGCCAACACACATATGAAAAGATGCTCAACATCACTAACTACCAGGGAAATGCAAATCAAGTCACAAAGAGATATCACTTCACACCTGGTAGAATGGCAATTATCAAAAAGACAAGAAAAAGTATGTGTTAACAGGTGAGGATGCAGAGAAAAGGGAACTCTTGTGCACTGTTGGTGGGAATGTAAATTGGTGCAGCCACTATGGAAAACAGTATGGAAAGACCTCCAAAAATTAAAAATAGTACTATCTCTTACAATCTAGCAATTCCACTTCTGGTTATTTTTCCAAAAGAAAGAACTAATTTGAAAAGATATGCATACCCCTATGTGCATTGCAGTATTATTTACAATAGCCAAAATCTGGAAGCAACCTTATGTTTCCATCAATATCTGAATGGATAAAGATGTGGTATATAGAAAATGGAATATTACTCAGCCATTAAAAGATGTTGCAACAACATGGATGGACCTAGAAGGTATTATGTTAAATAAGTCAGACAGAAAAGACAAATACTATAGATTTCACTTATATGTGGAATCTAAAAATAAAACAAATCAAGAAACAAAACAAAACAGAAACAGACTCATAGATATAGAGAAGAAACTGGTAGTTGCCAGAGGGGATGGGGATGAGGGGGATGAGTGAAATAAGTGAGGGAGATTAAGATTTACAAAACTCGCGTCTTCCCTGGTGGCGCAGTGGTTGAGAGTCTGCCTGCCGATGCAGGGGACACGGGTTCGTTACCCGGTCCGGGAAGATCCCACATGCCGTGGAGCGGCTGGGCCCGTGGGCCATGGCTGCTGGGCCTGCGTGTCCGGAGCCTGTGCTCTGCAACGGGAGAGGCCACAACAGTGAGAGGACCGCGTACCATTAAAAAAAAAAAGAAAAGAAAAAGATTTACAAAACTCCAGTCATAAAATAAGTAAGTCACAAGCCTGTAATGTGCAGCATAGGGAATATAGTCAATAATATTGCAATACCTTTATATGGTGACAGATGTTTACTAGACTTATCATGGTGATCAATTTGTTATGTAGATGAGTGTTGAATCACTATGCTGTACACCTGAAATAATATAATATTGCATGTCAACTATTTCAATAAAAATTCAAAAAATTTTAAATTAAAAAAGAAAGACTTATCTGTGTGGCAGGACAAACATTTGTTTACCAAACATTACTCTTCCCATTTTTTTTGTGACTTGCCGTCCTTCCCTTTGAAGTCCCAGACCCCTATCCCCTTCTCCTTAGCTCAGGATGGCATATAAGCCTCAAATGTCTGACTGTTAGGGAGCCTCATTGGGGTTCCTGTACGTACAAAATTAAATTTGTTTTTTTTCCTTCCTGTTAATGTCTTATGTCTAAAAAATTTAATTATTCAACAAGCCAAGGAACCTAGAAATAAGAAGGAAAAGTTTTCCTCCCCTACAATACCTAAGCTAGTATCATATGTCTGTGGAAGCTGCATGACTAACCTGAATTGAATGGGACCTTATAAAATGGGTATTGAAAAAAAAATTTCCGTAGTTGGTAGGGAAAAGAACAAAGCTTCATGTGCCAGTTATCAATTTATTGTCTCTTAGATCCAAATTCATCCTTTAATACCTGCTCTATGATAATGGAGGGAATTCCTTTTAAGTATTTCTCCTGCACAATGAACAGGTGGTTAAACTTTCTTAATAGAGGCACTGCAAGGGCAGTACAGGAGGTGGCCATTCCCCAGCTATTTGCAGCTGCTGCATGGTGTGGCATGATGTTAGGACATCAGAGGTGCTCAGCTCCAGGAACACACCTAGAACACACGGTCCCTCAGCAACTTGCAGCCACAGCCTGGCCTGATTATAATTTCCCATGGCCCTCTCTACATAGACATAATGCCCCCAGAGTTCCTACCTATGCCAGAACCCCTATTCCTTCTGCTTACCTGCATGCCTGGCAACCTTCTATGACTCACCTGTGCTTTGCCTGTTCCCAACAATCCTGCCTGCAAGAGGTAAGATTGCCAGATTTAGAAAATGGAAATAAGACTCCCAGTTAAATTTTAATCCCATATAAACAACTAATATTTTTAAAGTATCAGTATATCCCATGCAATATTTGGGACATACTATACTATACTATACACTGAGGATCTTGTATTTTTCTGGCAACCCTTCCTAGACAAGAGTCATCACCAGGCCCCCACTCCCTCTGCAGGCCTACATCCTGGCCACCACATGAAGATTGCTGACACACTTCCTGCATTCTGGAGCACTGGTTTCTACTTGCCCAGACTACACACCAGCTGGGCCCAGGCAAACCAGCAGACTTCTCTGCTATTCAGTGCCTGCAACCACACATTCTTCAGTGCATCTGAACCACAGCCTTGGGTATTCTCCCCCAACCGCAGGAAATGTATAGAATTGTCTTACACCTTAGTAACGTTTGAATCAGAGGTACATAATTCTTTATATTAAATTTCCCTATTTTAAGTTATTGTTTGTTTTCTACCTCCCAACTGAACACAGACTGCATACTCAGTAGAGACGAGAAACTAGGGTTATGAAACTCTCTGTGCGATAATCAGTTAGTGAGGAAATCCTAGTTATGTCCATTTATAACCACAAAAGAAACATCTGGTCATAACAATGAAGAATCCAGACAATAGTAAAGCATCTAATGCCAGAACTCACTCTGATTTCAGGGATTCAGGATTTGTGGTGTAAAACACTCGCCACACCCTTCCTGCACATTAAAGATTCTCTGCCTTCCACTGGCCCTTTAGCCCAGCTTGCAGATGGCTTGAGGCCTGAGAATACACCCTTTGATAGAAGGGAAACTGGTGGTCCTCCTTGGGAAGTGATAATACACCTATGAGGTGTTATGGAGTGGTATTCAAGACATACTCTAACCAAATGGAGGAGTTTTTGTTCATCTAAATAAAAAAATTGGATGCTTTGAAAAAAGAGATGAATGTTGAAGAGAAAATTATTAGAAACACTTTGAAAAAGAAACCAGCTTCTGAGGAATTCTCTTTGAGGATTCTCTGGGGAAATAAAACGTTTTCAAGTCATAGAATCCCTATACTAAAAAGTGAGCCCCAGGGACATTAGCTAGGATAAAAGTGGTGGAGTCCTTGGTGGGCTCCTGGTACAGCTGATGGAAGGACATCATGAAGGTCCTGAGGTGGCCCTCTCCATCTGGGGCTTAACTCCCTGGGATGCTTGCAGCAAACGTCACCTCAGGTAGGCCACCTGGAGCTGCCTCAGGCAGGGGATCTGTTTGCACTAATGGCACATTAGCTCTTGGATTCATGAAGCAAATTGCAATAATTCAAAACCCAAAACAGTCTAAGGAACAAATATCCCATCCTTCCTGATATGGTAGCTATTCATGTATCTTGCATTTGTCCCACTGGATTATAAACCTGAAAATAGGGACTTGAGCCCTATTCATCTGAAATTCTCCCAGGGCCTGATAAAGCTGTAGAACTTTTGTGTTCCAGGAAACACTGTTTGAGAAACAACAATAGTAGGCACTGGATCACTGTTTCTGTGTTCTTTAGTCACTGTGGGTGCTCAGGAAAAACTAAACAAACAAACAAACAAAAAACAGGAAAACTCAAGATAGACACGGTCCTTGCTGGGGAATTGAATGACTGGAATGCCACAACTCTGAAGGAGTGAAAGTTTATCTTGTATTGATCTGTATTCACTTTTTACATTATCAGTAATAATTCAGAGTTTTAAAGAATCTGTTAAGACAAAGTGTTTTATTTTATAATAATCACAATGATCAGAGATAGTTGTTCTAGTCTTTGCAGATCTTTCTCTTACTTGAGTGACCAGGGAAATATGTTGTACGTACTTATGGCTACTCTGCTTAATGTCACAATTATGTAAGACCAGATACAGAGCATGTAAAGAAACCCTTCTTCTGGTCTCTCTCAGAACCTCAATCTTACAACAGGCAACTGAAGCCATGTGACTCAGCAGCAAGTTCTTATGAAATGGAGGGTCTTTTTTAGTCAGACAATCTGTACATCTACCACTTAATAATTTGTCACCTTGGGCGAGTCACTTTATCTCTCAGTTTCATCTGCAAAATGTAAATGATAATAGAACAGTTTTCTTAAAGCTGTTGAGAAAAGTAAAAGAAATATGGGTAAAGGATGTCGCCTGCCATTTCCGTAAACAAAGGATGTTGCAGGCATCAAGCCTTCGGCCACTGTAGCCACCCCCAACAGTGCACCCTGAAGGGAAATCAGGATGGAGAAAAACAGGATACTGGCCCTAGATAGTTAAGGTACACATCAAAGTTAAGGAATTTAGCGTTTTTCTAGTATGGGGAGATGCAAGAGTCTGGGCTCACTGAAATCATTCCTTTGATATGCACCCCAGTTACCTGGGGCTAGTATTCTCTGCTTTCTCATCCTGAGTCTCCTCAGGGTGCAACATCGGGGGTGGCTGCAGGAGCTGACTGCTAGATGGAGAGCATCCTGTTTCCATCCTGAGTTCCCTAAGGGCTCGCCATCGTCATCAGGGTAGTTGTAATGTGATGGCTTGATGGCTGCAGTATCCTTTGTTTACTGATATGGCAGGCAATATTTTTTCATTGACACGTCTTTGCAGCATTAATGTGACACGGGTCACGCAGAATCCTGAGGTAAAGTCTTTATCATGTTGAAAAACACTGCATTTAAAACCCTGCCAAGATAGTGCATCTGCCGCCACAGCTGCCACTGCTCCAGCCTCTCTGTCTAGGGCTCGCCTGCCCAGGACTTTCCCCCAGGGCCAGGGCTGGGCAAGAAGGAACCAAGGAGCCTTCTCTCGGTCAGCCAGAGAGTCTGCTCAGCTGGCCTGCCTAGGCCAGGCTCCTGCTCTGCCCTGATGCAGAGGGACACACCCAGAAAAACGGACAGACAAACAAACAACTCTGCAGATTATCTTTTTAGACTCCCCAGAAGTCATAAGATCTTAAAAGTCCCCAAACTACTGTTCAGTTCAAACACCTAAAAATGAAGGAGCAAAATGTCAGAACACGATATTCTTTTCTTGTGCTAGCTGTCATTCCCAGCTGACAACTGATCTTTTTCAAATCTTGCTGGAGAAGCTCATAGGCAAATTCCTAGACTTTGTAGCATGGTTATTTAGATGTGCAGAAAATGATAAAATAAGGTGATTTGATAAAATCTGCCATTATGTTGAGTATAGTAAATAAACTGTGGAATTAAGCTTTGTGGAAAAAAGAATTCAAAGTAGACCTGGTGGTCCCAAGGGGCCACTTGGTTAGAAGCATGCTCAGCGGGGTTAAGGTACTGACTTCTCTAGCTACAGCCAGCCCATTATTCACTCATATATGTAACTAACATATGCCACAAAATTAACTTATTCCTATTATTTATCTCCAGGCCCTCTGCAAGTATCAAAAATATTGGAGAGGGCCTTGAAGAAAAAATCGACACTTTACATACATTACGCACATATACAAACACACACACACGTATACCTCTCTTTCTCCCTCTCCCTCTCTCTCTCTTTCCATCCACATATATGTCATTCTCTAGTTTTTAAATGAGAAAACAAGAGCCCTGAGAAGTTGAGTGAGTTGTCCAAAATCAAGTAAGATCAAATCTGACAGGTAAAAAAATTGCATCTGCTTGTTGTTTTAATTTGTATTTCTTTAAATGTGAGTGCAGTTGAGAATCTTGTTTTATATATTTTTATCTATGATTTTTTCCTTTGAATTTTCTCTTCATATCCTGGTCCCATTAAAAATTACCTTTTTATACTCAAGAAAAAAACTCTGAAACATCAAGAGAATTAATTAATATTTTAAGCCATGTATGAAGGTAGCTATGTATTAATTTCTAAGGATATTATAGGAACAAATGAACAGGTCTTCATTTTAGAACTGTAACATAAATGCTATAAATATCTTTCCTTTATATTCATTCCATTCATTCCAAGATTGTTGCTGGTGTATTTTTCACACCAGTGTGACATTCTTAATGGATGGAAAACATGGTAACTGCCCCTGACTGTGATATTTCTGTTTCCCACCACTGGGCACTAGCCCTGCCATCTCCTCCTCCCAGGTCTAACCTGTGCATGGGGCTCTACTTTGGCATATAAATTCTACAGGACTCTTTCTAACGCTACGACCCTTGATATTCACAAAATGATGCCAGTGGCCTGAGAACCTACACTATTGATCATTAATCGACAAGGATTCTCTGACTGTGCTTCTACTATCTATAATGATTCTAATCATAATAGTCATTTATCAAGAGCTGAATATATGCCAAACCAATGAGAAGTTCTTTACATAGATTACCCTCCAATTCCCCATTTCATGAGAGTACTCTATTTCCTATTGCTTCCTGTATCAGTTTGTTAAGCAGTTTTCAAGGCATTTGTCTATTCCATCAAAATTTTCAAATTTATTGGTACATAGTTGTTCATGACATCTTCTTACTGTTTCTCTAATGTCTCTAATATCTACATGATAGTCTTTTTTCATTCCTGATCTCAGTAAGTTTTGTCTTCTGCCTTTCTCTCTTGACCACCTTACCCAGGAGTTAATAAAATTATTAATCTTTTCAAAATCTACTTTTGGCTTTGTTAAATTTCTCTATGATGCATCTGGTTTTTTATTTCATTAATTTCTGCCCTCATGTTTAATATTTTGTCCTTTCTACTTTCATGGATTTAAAATTTTCTTGAGATGGAAGCTTAGGTGATTGATTTTAGCTTTTCTTCTTTTATAATATATGCATTTAAGATTATAATTTTCCTTCTAAGAGCTACTTTAGCTGCATTCCATAATTTTTATTTATTATATTGTTATTATGATAAAGTTTTCGAAGTTCTTTATCTCATTCATGATTTCATTGTTGATCCATCATTACTTAGGATAAGTAATGGAATATTTCATTTCCAATCATTTGGAGATTTTCTACTTATCCTTTTGTTACTGTTTCTAATTTAATTTAATGTAGCCAGAGAGCACACTCTGAATGATTTAAATCCTCTGAAATGTGTTGAAGATTTGCTTTGGGCCCTGCATTATTCCATTCAGGCAAAATTCCATTCCAGTTGGAACAACTGTATATTCTACATTTGTTAGCTGTAGTGTTCTATATATGTTACTTAGGTTAAGTTTATTAACTGCTCAGATCTCTCTAACTCTACTGATTTTCTCTATGGTTGTTCTATTAGTTATTAAAAGAACTGTGTTCAAATCTCAGTGATCATAAATTTGTCACTTTTAGTTTAGCAAGTTTTCAGCTTTTATTGTTTGGTAATGTTTTTAGGTCTACATAAAAATGAGCATAGTTATATCTTACTATTGTATTGACCTCTTAATCATTATGAAATGGCTATCTTAATCTGTGATAATTCTTCTTGCATCAAAGTCCACTTTATTATTAATATTTATTAATATTATAAAAGAATATTGATAAAGCTATACTAATAATAAACAGTACTATACTAATAACATACTATTGCATGTAAGATATTTTAAATTTCTTTTGCTGTCAAACTTTGTGTCTTAATATATAAAGTGGGTCTCTTGAGAGCAGTATATATATATTTTAAATCCAGCCTGTTAAGTTTGGCTTTTAGTAGGAGAATTTAGACAATTTATATTTAATTACTAATATATTTGGATTTAAAACATTATCTTGCAATTAGTTTTTAATTTATCCAACTTATTCTTTTAGTGATTATAGCAAACTGTATACCCTTGATTTACCAGAATCATCTTAAATGGGTACTTTTGCAATATCCTGGACAATGCACAGACCCAAAATATTTTAACTCCATTTACTCTCTTTTCATTTTTGTGCTATTTTAATTCTACTTTTATTTTAAATCCCAGAATACACTATTATTATTGTTGTTTTTTTAATATCTTTATTGCTGTATAATTGCTTTACAATGGTGTGTTAGTTTCTGCTTTATAACAAAGTGAATCAGCTATACATCTATATATATATATATATATCCCCATATCTCCTCCCTCTTGCATCTCCCTCCCACCCTCTCTATCCCACCCTTCTAGGTGGTCACAAAGCACCGAGCTGATCTCCCTGTACTATGTGGCTGCTTCCCACTAGCTATTTTACGTTTTGTAGTGTATATTTGTCCATGCCACTCTCTCACTTTGTCCCATTATTATTGTTTTTTATGGTCAATATTTATTTATACTTGCCAACACATTCACTCTTTCCAGTGTTTTTCATTCTGTCCTTCCTTATGTTGCTTACATCTAGAATACTTTTCTGACTAAAAAGTTTACCTTACAATTGTTTTTTTAAATGAATCTTCTGCAAATAAATTCTATAAATTTCTGATTGTGTCAATATACCTTTGCTTTCATTTTTAAAAATTTTACTGAAGTATACTTGATTTACAATGTTGTGTTAATTTCTGCTGTACAGCAAAGTGATTCAGTTATATATATACATATATTCTTTTTCATATTCTTTTCCATTATGGTTTAGCACAGGATACTGAATATGGTTCCCTGTGCAATACAGTAGGACCTTGTTGTTTAGCCATCCTATATATACTAGTTTGCCTCTGCTAATCCCAAACTCCCAATCCTTCCCTCCCCCACCCTCTCCTCCTTGGCAACTGCAAGTCTATTCTCTATGTCAGTGAGTCTGTTTCTGTTTCATGGATAGGTTCATTTGTGTCATATTTTAGATTCCACATGTAAGTGATATCATATGGCATTTGTCTTTCTCTTTCTGACTACTTTGCTTTGTATGATAATCTCTAGGGTCATCCATCCAGGTTGCTGCAAACGGAATTATTTCATTCTACTTTATGGCTGAGTAATATTCCCTTGTATATACCATTGTATATACCACATCTTCTTTATCCATTCCTCTGTTGATGGACATTTAGGTTGTTTCCATGTCTTGGCTATTGTAAATAGTGCTGCTATTAACACAGTGGTGCATGTATCTTTTCGAATTATAGGTTTGTCTGAGTATATGCCCAGGAGTGGGATTGCTGGATCATATGGTAGCTCCATTTTTAATTTTTTGAGGAAATTCCACAATGTTTTCCATAGTGGCTGCACCGATTTACATTACCACCAACAGTGTAAGAGGCTTCCCTTTTCTCCATAACTTCTCCAACATTTATTATTTGTAGACTTTGTAATGATGGCCATTTTGACCTGTGTAAGGTGGTACCTCACTGTAGTTTTGATTTGCATTTCTCTAATAATTAGTGATGATGAGCATCTTTTCATGTGCCTGTTGGGCAAATGGTATGTTTTCTTTGGAGAAATGTCTATTTAGGTCTTTTGCCCACTTTTCTAATGGGTTTTTTGCTGTTGCTGTTATTGAGTTGTATAAACTGTTTGCAATTTTGGAAATTAAGCCCTTGTCAGTCACGTCATTTGCAAATATTTTCTTCCAGTGCATAGGCTGTCTTTTCATTTTGCTTGTGGTTTCCTTTGCTGTGCAAAAGCCTGTAAGTTTGATTTGGTCCCATTTGTTTATTTTTGTTCTTATTTCTATTGCCTTGGGAGACTTACCTAAGAAAACATTGTTATGATTTATGTCAGAGAATGTTCTGCCTATGATCTCTTATAGGAGTTTTATGGTGTCATCTTTTATGTTTAAGTCTTTAAAGCCATTTGAATTTATTTTTGTGTATGGTGCGAGGGTGTGTTCTAAGTACATTGATTTACATGTGGCTGCCCAACTTTTTCAACACAAATTACTGAAGAGACTGTCTTTTCCCCATTGTATATTCTGGCCTCCTTTGTCAAAGATTAAATGTCCATAGGTGGTGGGTTTATTTTTGGGCTCTCTATTATGTTCCATTGATCCATACATCTGTTTTTGTGCCAATACCACACTGTTTTGATTACTGTAGCTTTGTAGTATTGTCTGAAGTCTGGAAGGGTTATGCCTCCTGCTTTGTTCTTTTTCCTAAGGAATGCTTTGGCAATTCTGGGTCCTTTATGGTTCCATATAAATTTTAGAATTATTTTTTTCTAGTTCTGTGAAAATGTCATGGATAATTGGATAGAGATTGCTTTAAATCTGTAGATTGCTTTGGGTAGTATGGTCATTTTAACAATATTAATCCGAGAGCAATCTGAGAGCATAGGATATCTTTCCATTTCTTTGAATCAACTTCAATTTCCATTATTAATGCTTTGTAGTTCTCAGCATATAAGTCTTTCACCTCCTTGCTAAGGTTTATTCCTAAGTATTTTATTTGTACTTTTTACTGTGATTTTAAAATAAATTGTCTGTTTACATTCCCTTTCTGCTATTTCATTATTAGTGTAAAGAATGCAACCGATTTCTGCATGTTAAGTTTTTTTAAAATACATTTTTAAATTAATTATTTATTTTTGGCTGCATTGGGTCTTTTTTTTTTTTTAAACATCTCTATTGGAGTATAATTGCTTTACAATGGTGTGTTAGTTTCTGCTTTATAACAAAGTGAATCAGCCATACATATATATATATATATCTCCATATCTCCTCCTTCTTGTGTCTCCCTCCCACCCTCCCTATCCCACCCCTCTAGGTGGACACAAAGCACTAAGCTGACCTCCCTGTGCTGTGTGGCTGCTTCCTACTAGCTAGCTGTTTTACATTTGGTAGTGTATATATGTCCATGCCACTCTCCCACTTCGTCCTAGCTTAACCTTCCCCCTCCCCATTTTCTCAAGTCCATTACTGTATATGGGCTTTCTCTAGTTGCGGCGAGCAGGAGCTACTCTTCGTTGCAGTGCATGGGCTTCTCATTGCAGTGGCTTCTCTTGTTGCGGAGCATGGGCTCTAGGTGGGTGGGCTTCAGTAGTTGTGGCTTGCGAGCTCTAGAGAGCAGGTTCAGTACTTGTGGCATACGGGCTTAGCTGCTCCATGGTATGTGGGATCTTCCCAGACCAGGGCTTGAACCTGTGTCCCCTGAGTTGGCAGGTGAATTCTTAACCATTGTGCCACCAGGGAAGTCCTTACATGCTAATTTTGTATCCTGATTTTCTAATTCTCTTAAGTGGTGGGTTAGTTTGTCTACTTGAGATTTTTCTTGTTTTCTAAAGAAGGCCTGTATTGCTATCAACTTCCTTCTAAGAATTGCTTTCGATTCATCTCATTGATTTGGTATGGTTGTGTTTTCATTGTGATTTGCCTCAAGGTATTTTTTAGTTTCTTCTTTGATTTCATCGTGAACTCATTGGTTTTTTAGTAGCATGTTGTTTAGTCTCCATGTAACTGTTTTTTCCTTGTTTCTTTTTCTGTGGTTGATTTCTAGTTTCATGCCACTGTGGTCAGAAAATATGTCTGCAATAATTTCTATACTCTTAAATTTGTTGAGGCTTGTTTTGTGTCCTAGTATGTGGTCAATCCTAGAGAATTTTCCATGTGTACGTGAAAAGAATGTGTATTCTGCTTTTTTTGGGGTGTAATGTCCTGAAAAGTATCAATTAATTCTAACTGTTCTATTGTATCATTTAGGATCTCTGTTGCCTTATTGATTTTCTGTCTCGAAGATCTCTCCATTGGTGTGAATGGGGTGTTAAACTGTCCTAATATTATTGTATTCCCATCAATTTCTCCCTTTATGTCTGTTAGTATTTGGTTTACGTATGTGGGTGCTCCTAAACTGGGCATATAATGTGGATGAAAGTAATATCCTCTCCCGTATTGATCCTTTTGTCATTTACAGTTTCCTTCTTTATCTTTCTTTATAGCCTTTGTCTTAAAGTCTATTTTGTCTGATACGAGTATTGTGACCCCCACTTTCTTGTCATTTCTGTTTGCATGAAATATCTTTTTCCATCCCCTTACTTTCAATCTATGTGTGTCCTTTGACCCTAAAGTTGGTCTTTTGTAGGGAGCATATGGTAAGCTCTTTTTTTTTTAACCAATCTGCCATTCTGTTTCTTTTGATTAGAGCATTTTGTCTATTGACATTTAAGGTAATTATTGATAGATATGTATTTATCACCATCTTAAACCCTGTTTTCCATTGATTTTATATTTCTTCTTTGTCTCTTTTTCTTTTTCCTCTTGTAGTTTGATGATTTTCTTTTTTATTATGCTTATTTTTTTCTTCTTTTGTTTTTTGTGAATCTATTGTATGTTTTTGATTTGTCGATACCCTGTTTTTCAAGTATATTAACCCCTTCCTATATGTACTTGCTTTAGATTGGTAGTCATATAAGCTCAAACACATTATAGGAAAAAAAAAATCTACATTTTTAAACTTCCTCCTCCACATTTTATGATTTTGCTGTCCTCTTTTTACATCTTCATGTTAATCCTTTTGCCCTGCATTGTGTTTGTCACCACTTTCACAGAAATTTTTTGATTTTTAAAAAAATCTCTGTGCTGGCTTATTTAAGCAATTTACTGTCCAGTTATGATTTTTCTCTTTCCTATGGATTCTTACTTCTTTTCTATTTAGAGAAAACCTTTCAATGTTTCCTTTAGGATAGGTATTCTTTTACTTTTTGCTTGTCTGAGAATTTTTTTTTTTATCTCTCCTATTCTAAATGATAATCTTGCTGGGTAGAGTATCATAGGTTGCAGAGTTTTCCCTTACAGGACTTTGAATATATCTTGCCACTCCCTTCTGGCCTGTATCATTTCTGTAGAGAAATAAGCTGATAGCCTTATGGGGGCTTCTGTTGTAATGAACTTTGTTTTTCTCTTGCTGCCTTTAGAATCCTCTCTTTAACTTTTGCCATTTTTATTATAATATGTCTTTATTATAATAGGTAGGTCTGTTTGAATTTATCTTGTTTGGGGCCCTCTGTGCTTCCTGTACATGGATATGTTTCCTTATTTAGGTTTGGTAACTTTTCAGCCATAATTTCTTCAAATACATTTTCAATACCCTTTTCTCTTTCTTCTATTATGCATATATTGGCATGATTTATATTATCCCAAAGGTCTCTTATACTGTTTCTTTCTTTCTTTCTTTTTTTCATTTGGCTTTCTGTCTGCTGCTCTGATTGGGGATTTCATCTTGCAGACCACTTATTTGTTCTTCTGCATTATCCATTCTGCTATTCATTGCCTTTAGCTCAGCTTTTGCCTTGGCGAATGAGTTCTCTAAGTTTTTCTGGTTCCTCCTTATAGTTTCTAGTTCCTTTGATAGTAATCTGCCTTTGTATCAATAGTCCTTCTTAATTCCTTCAGTATTTTCATTATCTCTTTTTTGAACTCTATGTCTATTATACTGAAGAGGTCTGTTTCATTGCTCTTTCAGGGGAATTCTCTCGATCTTTTAATTGGGAGTGGTTCCTCTGCTTCTTTATTTTACTTATATTTATCTTGCTCTATGAGTTTAGGAGAAACAATTATCTACTGTGGTCTTGGAGGACTATATTTATGTGGGAGCATCCCTGTGTAGCCTGTGTGAGTTTAACATTTTTTGGTGTGAGGGTAGTTTTTAGTGTTGATGCCTGTCACCTCTTTCCTCAGTGTATCCTGATCATTATTCCCTTGATAGGCGGTGTGACTGGTGTTGTGGTGACGAGAGCCTGCACTGAGTATTCAGTGGAGCCTCCTCTTTGCTCTGTGGTTGTCACAGCCCTGTCAGGGGCCAGGTCTGCTCCCTAGTTGTTGGAGTAGTAGCCACCAAAACCATTTCTGAGCTGTGTTTCTGAGCCGCAGTGCGAGGTGGGCAGAATTGGAGCACTCCCATTGGGAGAGGTGCCACTGAGTATTCCTCTGCCAGAGCTGTTCACCAGTGAGTGTGCTCTGTTGTGTCACCTGTCATCCACTGTGTGGGCTCACAAAGTACACTATTGTTGGCACTGCCCTTGGCCCCATCTCAACCTTGGGAATGCCAGCAATCTCTCAGGTGCTGTTTTCTCAAGGCCACCAGTGTAGACCCACTGATGTCAGGTCCCAGGACTGCAGTAGTCATGCACCTGGATCCATTGTGGGAGCTATGGAGGCAGCTCAGACTGTGGCCCAGCCCACAAAGCCCACCACTACTAAGAGCAGATCTGTCCCACCCATGAAAGCACCCACTGTCCCCTCAGATATCCTGCAAGTGCTGAATTTACAAAGCCAGTGGCAGAGGTGTAAATCCATGGCTCACGCAGCTGTGGGGAGAGATTTCAGTCCTGCTTCCTATGTTGCACAGACCCTGGCCCTCAGCTGTGGTTGCAGCCCTGCTTCTGCATGAAGGCAACCCACTGGCATCTGTTCCTGAAGCCCACCAAGGCAGCAGCTGGGGCTTGGGAGCCTACTGAGGAAGGGGCCCCTGAGGCAGTGGCTGGGGTGGACTCTACCAGAGCACAAGGAGGTGGGGGTTCACATGTGGAGAAAGAGGCTGTTATGGCAGCCCCTCCCTTCCCTTTGTGTTCTACTTAACAATGGCACTTTGCTTCTTTGGTGAGACTGGGCTTCCCCCACAAACAACCCTGGTTGCAACTGTACCACACTCCAGCCCCTTCAGGCTGTCTCAGTGTAGCTGACAGCAGTCATCTTCCCAGGTCTGTCTTCTAAACCCCGAGTTTCAGCACCCAGTCCCCACCCATACCAGAGGATGTGCATCTCAGGCTGGGGCACACAGGGTGGTGGCATGACCGTCTATGCAGGTCTCTCTCTGTTCTGTTTACCACAAACAGGTTTCTGTGCTCTCCTCCGAGCCTTTGAAGCTCCCTTTCTGTCCCAGCTGATCTCCCCACCAGTGAGGGGGCTTCTCAGTATGTGGGAACCTTTCCTCTTTTTCAACTCCCTCCCAGGAGTACAGGTCTTGTCGTGCTTCCTCTTTTTTTTTTTTCTTTCATCCTACCTAGTTACCTGGAGATCTTTCTTGTCCATTCCAGGGTTTGAGGCCTTCAGCTAGTGTTCATTAGGTGTTCTCTTAGAGTTGTTCCATTTGTAGATGTATTTTTAAAATACTTATGGGTGAAGGTGAGTTTCATGTCCTTCTACTCGGCCATCTTGATTGGAGCCTCTTGCTTTCATTTTTGATGCATAGAATTTCAGGTTAGTTATTATTTTCCTTCAGCACATTACAGATGTCATTATATTATCTTTTGGCTTCCATAGTTCTGTTGAAAATGAGTTATCATTTTCATTGTTCTTTGGACGTAATAAGTCATTTTTTCCTGTTGGTTTAAAATGTTTTTCTCTTTCTCTTCAGTTTCTATCAGCTTTTCTATAATATGGTTAGGTACACTTTTCTCTGTGTTTATCTTTCTTGGTGTTTGTAGAATACCTTGATGTCATTTGTTAGTTTTAGAAAATTTATGAACAGTATATCTTCACTTCATCCTATTCTCAGTTTCCTAGAGTTCTTGAATACTAATGTTAGACTTCTTAACCACGTTTTATATATCTCTTTTGCTCTCTTGTGTGTTTTCCATCTGTGATATACATCTATGGATATGTTCTACTGACTAATAATTCATTAATCCTCTCTTCTTTTGGGTCTAATCTGAAAACATTGCTAAGTTAATTCTAAACTGCAGCTTTAGTAGTTTTCAGTTCTAGAATTTCCATTTGATTTTTTGGGAACAGATTCTAATGCACTGGTGAAATTCTCCATCTTGTTACCTATTTCTTTAAACACACTAATTATAGTGGTGTCAAAGTCCCTCTCTATTATTTGGATCTCTGTAGATTTGATATTAATGTCTTTTTCTTGTCTTGGCTCTCAGTTATTTGTCCCTGTGCCTGGAATGTCTGGTAATTTCTGATTGAACAATGGACTTTGTGTAGAAAAATTCCACTTTTGTCTCCTCAGTCCAGTGATATGCTAGCAAAGTCTAGGCCTCTGTTTTCTGTTTGACCTCTATTCCCTGAGCTGGTAATTGACAAATGCCTAAAAAAAAAAGTTGGTAGTAAATACAAGGTTCATTATGATGGAAATTTCTTCTCTCAGATCTAGGCCCCACAAGGACTGGGTGCCTTAATTGCTTTATGACACATTCAAATAGCTTTCTTCTTTGTGATTGCTTTTTATCCAGCCCTCATATGAAACATAATTTCCTCATTTCTGAGGCCCTTCTTCTTTTTAAGGAGTTTATATCTAAAGGCTCTAACTTTGGAGATAATTCTAGTCTCTGACCAATTATTACTATTTGTGTTGCTTTTAACTTTCATTCTTGCTAAAAACAAATTCAATTACCTGCTGCAGAGTATTAAAAACACTCATGTACTGGATGGCTACACTTTCTGCCTCATTCTGCAGGAAGTAAAGATAGTAGACTCTTGTACATACCTTTCTACAGGGGTATGTTTTAGTGGGTGTTCACTGCTGAAGGGATATTTCTGTGGAAGACTATGTAGTGTTTTGAAAGAAAGATATGAGGTGGCAGAGTAAAGCTGTTGGGCAAAATCAGTATTGCATTAAATGACGAGCTCTTACTGTATCTAGGACCACTTCCTGACGATGTGCAATTCTGAGCTATTTTATTTTTTAAAAATATTTTATGTTATTTAAACAAAAACAAACAAAAAAACAAGCCAGGTCATTCATTTCTCCCACCCTCTGCCACCCAGAAGTGAAATTGCTGGGTCCTATGGTAGTTCTATTTTTAATTCTTTGAAGAGCCTCTGTACTGTCTTCCACAGTGGTTGCAACAATTTACATCTCATCCATCAGTGTTTGAGGGTTCCCTTTTCTCCATATCCTTGCCAATACTGGTTATTCTTCTCTTTTTGATAACAGCCATTCTAAGGTATGGGGTATCTCATGGTGGTTTTGATTTGTATTCTTTTATGATTAATGATGTGGAGCATCTCCTCATGTACTTGCTGGCCATCTCTATGTCTTCTTTGGAAAAATGTCTATTCAGATCTTCTGCCCATTTTTAACTCATATTATTTATTTATTTATTTTTGCTATTGAGTTAAGTCCTTCATATATTTTGGATATCCACCCCTTATCAAGAGATATGATTTGCG
Source organism: Pseudorca crassidens (assembly GCF_039906515.1). NCBI lineage: Eukaryota > Metazoa > Chordata > Mammalia > Artiodactyla > Delphinidae > Pseudorca > Pseudorca crassidens. Next base: position 156,843,552 of record NC_090297.1, read on the forward strand.
ATTATTTTCTCCAGTTCAGTAGGTTGCTGTTTCACTTTATTGATGGTTTCCTTTGCTGTGCAAAAGCTTTCAGTTTGATGTAGTTCCACTTGTCTATTTTTGCTGTTGTTGATTTTGCTTTTGGTATCAGATTAAAAAAAAGTCATCACCAAGACCTATGTGAAGAAGCTTACCACCTATGTTTTCTGCTAGGAGTGTTATGATTTCAGGTCTTACGTTCAAGGTTTTATCTTTTGCATGTGGCTGTCCAATTTTCCCAATACCATTTATTGAAGAGGCTGTCTTGCCCATTGTATATTCTTGGCTCCTTTGAAATTAACTGACCATCTATCTATGGATTTATTTCTGAGTTCTCTACTCTGTTCCATTGGTCTATGTGTTTGTTTTTATGCCAATACCCTATTGTTTCCATTACTATAGCTCCGTAATATCATTTGAAATCAGAGAGTGTAATGTCTCCAGCTTTGTTCTTCTTTCTTAGAGTCTTTGTGGCTTTTTGGAGTCTCTGTAGTTCCATACACATTTTAGAATTGTTTGGTCTATTTCTCTGAAAAATACCATTGGAATTTTGATAGGGATTGCATTGTACTTGTAGATTACTTTGGGTGATATGGACATTTTAACAATATTAATTCTTCTAATCTATGAACATGGATTTTTTTCCATTTATTTGTGACTTCTTCAATTTCTTTCATTACTGACTTTCTAACTTTCAATATACAGGTCTTTCACCTCCTTGGTGAAATTTATTCCTAGATATTTTATCCTTTTTGATGTAATTGTAAATGGGGCTGCTGAACAACTTCTCTTTCCAATAGTTCATTATTACTGTAAAGAAATGCAACAGAGTTTTCATACTGATTTTGTATCTTGCAACCTAGCTGAATTTATTAGTTCTAACAGTTTTTTTTGATGGAGTTTTTAGGGTTTTCTATATATAATATCATGTCATCTGCAAATAATGACAGTTTTATTTCTTCCTTTTCAATTTGGATGCCTTTTATTTCTATTTCTTGCCTAGTTGCTCTGGCTAGGATGTCCAATATTATGTTGAATAAAAGTGGTTAGAGTGGACAACTTTGTCTTATTCTTTATCTTAGAGGAAAAGCTTTCAGCTTCTTACCATTGAGTATTATGTTAGCTGTGGGTTTGTCATATATGACCTTTATTATGTTGATGTACTTTCTCTATTTACTCGTTTGTTAAGAGTTACCATAAATGGATGCTGATTTTTATTAAATGCTTTTTCTACATCTATTGACATGATCATATGTTTCTTATCATTCATTTTGTTAATGTGGTGTATCACATTGACTAATTTGCCAATGTTGAACCACCCTTGCATCCTTGTAATAAATCCCACTTGATCATGGTGCATGATCTTTTTAATATAATATTGAATTTAGTTTGCTAATATTTTGTTGAGGATTTTTGCATCTAGTGTTCATCAGGGATATTGGCCTGTAATTTTTTCTTGTGGTATCTTCATATGGTTTTGGTATCAGGGTATAATGCTGATTAGTTGAAAGAGTTCCATCTTCTATTTTTTGAAAGAGTCTGAGAAGAACTGGTATTCATTCTCCTTTGAATGTTTGGTAATATTCACCAGTGAAGCCACCTGGTTCTGGAATTTTGTTTGTTGGGAGGCTTTTGATTACTGATTTAATTTCCTTGCTAGTAATTGTTATGTTCATATTTTCTATTTCATCATGATTCAGTCTTGGTAGGTTGTTATACATTTCTAGGGATTTATCCATTTCTCCTAGCTTGCCCAGTTTGTTGGCATATGATTGTTCATAGTAGTCTCTTATGACCCTTTGTATTTCTGTGGTATTGGTTATAATAGCTCCTCTTTCATTTCTGATTTTATTTGAACCTTCTTTATCTCTCTTTTTTTTTTTTGGTGAGTCTAAAGATTTGTCAGTTTTGCATATCTTTTTGAAGAATCAGCTCTTAGTTTCATTGATATTTTCTATTGTCTTTTCATCCTCTATTTCATTTATTTCTGCTCTAGTATTTATTCCCTTCCTTCTACTAACTTTGGGCTTCATTTGTTCTTCTTTTTCTAGCTCCTTGAGGTGTACAGTCAAGTTGTTTGAGACTTTTCTTGTTTCTTGAGGTAGGCATTTATCACTATAAACTTTCCTCTTAGAACTGCTTTTACTGCATTTCATAAATTTTGGTGTGTTACATTTCCATTTTTGTTTGTCTTAGGGTATTTAAATTTTTCTCTTAATTGCTCTGTGATACATTCAAATAGCTTTCTTTTGTGTGATTGTATTTTTATCCAGATTTTATAGTTCTCTGCAGGAAGATTAGTCTGAAACAAGCTAGTCTCTCAAAGTCCTTCTCAGTGATTCTAAGGCTATTAATTCTTTTGCAGCCCCATTATTGGAAGGCTGTTTTATTTCTTATACTTCCAGTACCTCAGAGCTAGAAAGTAAAGTAAGTGTGCTCCTTACTCTCTTTTGTTACTTCCAAACTATTTTTCCTTCAACTCAAAATCTCAAGCTACACTGAGATGATATAAGCTACACTATTCATGATATTTGGCTATATTCCCCATTACTAATGCTTGCTGCTATCCTTTTTCAACCTCCTTGTTCTGTCATCCATTAAAGGCTCTAATTAATTGCTTTCTCTATTCCTCACCACCATCACTCCTGCACTATTGTCACTGATTTGAACAACCACAAAGATAACTCATGCAGTGCTCTTAGCTACTTTGCCCTCATACCTTCATTGATCTTTTCCTTTTTTTCCTTTAGTAATAACCCACTCCCATAGTACCCTAGACTTTATTACCAGTAACTGTATATTTGAAATGACAATTTTAAGACTCACAGCTTCTGTCCTCTTCTTCCTCTCTTTCCAGCTCATTTGCATTAGCCCACCCTCCCCACTTCCTGCCACTGCTTTGCCCTCATGAAGATTTCCAAATCATTGACCTTACCACTTTTTCACTGTCCATCACACAATTCTTGTGGTTACTTCCCTCTTTATCAAGTTTATCTTTCATGGTCATCTCTCTTTCTGTAACATTTCATCATGATTCATCATAAATAGCCATTTAAATTTAAAATTATGATTACAAACCTCTAATGGACACTGAATGCTACCAGACAATCCTTTTAGTTTCTCTGAAAAGTTTGATTTCTATCTCCCCCTATAGCCACCTCTCCATTTCTTTGTTTCTCCTATAGCAAAATGTTTGGAATGAGTTATCAGTACTTGCTCTACTTCTTTGCCTAACCTCTCATTTTTAATCCACTTCAATCTGGCTTATCTTGCCCTTGTTAAATTCACCAAAGAACTCTATGATGTCAAATCCAATGGCTCCTTTTCTATTCTTAGCTAACTTTAGTTCTCAGCAAGGTTAAACAAGACCTTTCTCTCCTTCTTCTTTCTCCTACCTCACTTGTTCCTCCTACTTGTTCCTATGTCCCATTGCAAAGCTATACTCACTCTTGTGAGAACCTTATCCAGCTCTACAGCTGTAAATATTATCCTTATACTGATGATTCCTCAAATCATATCAGACTCTTCTTTGAGCTTTAGAATCATAGGAGAGGTCAGACCTAAAATAATGTCTCTACTTGCATTTTAATAAGCACAAAATAGAGTATATATGCCCCAAACAGAGCTCTTTATGTTCCCCAAATATCACACTTATTTTTTCTATTACCTTTCTCATCTCATGAAATGGTAACACCTTCCATTCAGTTGCTCGGCCTAAAACTCTCAGGGTCATCCTTCATTTCTCTTTCCCTCAACCCCATTCCCACAGCCAGTGCCTAATCAAGGTCTTCCAGTTCTAGATGCAAAATATATTTTGAATATGTTTATTTCTTTCTACCTTCATTAGTTCAGGCCATCTTTATCTCTTGCTGCGGGTAAACCAACAGTCCCACTAACTTGTTTCCCTGCCTTAACAACAGCCAAAATGATATATTTAAAAATCCAAATCAGATCAAGTCATATCCATCATTGCCTCATCAATGGTACAGTGTAAGAGCACAATAAATATTTGTTAAAAGAAGGAAACAATACATAAATGGATGATGGAGAAAGCAACTTGCTCGAGGTCCTAGAGGTAGATTAAAACTTGAGTCTGTCCTTTTTCATCAAGATAAACACTTTTACCTGGGAAACAGGAATGGTACCAGCCTTCATTCTTCAGCTTGTCTTGCTAAGAACAAACAACGATGCTTTGCCAAATTTCAAAATATTATAGATATTATAAAATAGCTACATTTTATTCATTGTAGTAAAGCAATCAGATTTCTTAGAATTTTTTTCATTTAATTTAATTTAGGAGGCACGGGAGCTAAGCAGAAGAGGATGGATGTTTTTGTAATTTTTTAAGGTCTCTGCCAAATATGTAATTTACAAAGATCCAACAATATTAACTAAAATCACATGCATGGAGCTTTCTGCCAAGAATTAGCACAATAAATATCTTTTATCGCTGACTAACCATGAGGCCTTAGGCACATGATTTTACCTTTCCATGTCTCAGTTTCCTTATCTGAAAAGTGGAAATAATAATAGCATCTACGTCCTAGGGATGCCTGAAGGTTAAACGAGAATACAGTTAAATTACTTAGAACAACACCTGATTGTTAGTTGCAACTACTATTATTAACTATAATTATATTGCAAATGTACCTAAGGTTTTTTGGTTTGTTTCTTACAGTAAATGTTTTGATAAGTGAAGGGACTTTTAATAAATCCTATTATTACCCTCAATCTGGAGGTTTTCTAGCATGTCAACAGTTTAATACATATCCCATCTCTTGGTGATTATAAGCAGCTTTTCATTATTGGAGAGTCTGTGCCTCATCGCTTTTTCTTTAGCCCCTTAAAAGCTCATTCCCCACTCTTTCACTCATCAAAGAATCAACATAAATGTGGCAAAAATGGCTTCTCAAGCAATTTGATCGTGGTAACTAAACAGAGTCCTGAAAGAGTAAAAACAAGGAAAGGAGGCATCTGAGGCTGCCAGACAGACAGCTTGCTGGTGGATCTGCACATGCTGAACACATATGGCAGGTGCCTGCTGGTGACTTATGAGAAGTCTGTAAAGACTGGGCTGGGGGAAGGTTTGGAGGGAGCGGGGGTGGGAGGCTTAGGTGGAAAAAGGCGGTTTAAAGAGTCTGTGGCCAAATCAGTCAGAGAAGCAGGGACCTAGAGTACGTACAACTTTTGTCTGGAGTCCAGAAATGGATGACATCCTCAGTTTCTCCTAAAGGGCAAATAAAAGGAGGTAGATTTTAACTGCAGCCATGAAGACAAAGGGTGTACACCGGGGTGTACAGCTTAGAGCTAAATCAGGGGACATAGAAATGCATAATTCAGGAAGAGATGTTTATTATTACAGGAGCCCACTCTTAGTTTAGGAGAGCTAAAATCAAGTCTTGTCCATAAATTCAAGTCAGTAAATATTTACTGAGCACTAGCAGTTTTATACACACCAGGGAATTCAACTCAATTCACCAACCCAATGCCTTCCAGTTCAGGGCACTGTGGAAGGGATGATAGAAGAGGGGCATGGAGTTTTAGGAACTCTTCCTGGGCCGGCTTCTATCCATTCTGGACCTTCTACAGATGAAGGCCTCTCTGCCACCCACAAAATCAAAAGGCAGGTGTACATGTCAGAGCTCTTCCGTTTCTCTGCCAAGGCAACACTTACTAAAAAAGTAATTTAGCACATCCTAAAACTCTTCTGTTAAAGATTCAATAGAGTTTTTGCTTTTTAAACTGAAACACTGAAATATTGTGTCTATTCACATCCCATGTACTTCCTGGATTGTAAAACTAATATATAAGTTCCTCAAAACTGTAATTTTTTTGAACATCAGATGGTATATCCATTTTCTGATCTTAATATAGTTGAGGAGACAAAGGAGCAGCTTTTCTCTGTTCCTTAAAGCTCCCAAATTTTCTGGACCATTTTCCAAGTCTCACAACATATTCAGAATGAGTATATTTTTCATTTGAGATTAAATATATGCATATTTTACCTGATATGGTGTGTCAGCTTCTGGTTGGGCACGGGATGTCTTGGGAGAGAGAAAATGCTCATTGAAGCCATTCTTTATGAGAGCATGGGAAATAAGGGATACACTCTGCACCCCTAACCTGCAGTTTAATATGATGATGTACCCGGCAGAGGAACTTCATCAGTAAGCACTTAAACTGCCCCAGAGTACTCAGAATGTGGCAGAGGTGATCCAGGAAGGTTTGCTTCCTGATCATGGAAACAGGAGACATACATGGGAACAACTAGGAGGCAGAACAACAGCATCTAATTAAGTTATAGAATATGTGACTTGGATTAAATACTGATAGAAATACAAACATAGGAAAAACTCACAGGGTACTTAAGCTAGCAAGAACAGATTCATCCTGCCAAGTGTTGGCTTTAAATAAGTGCAGATACACACAACTCTCTTATAGAATCATGGGTTTAGAGAACATTGAGGGGATAAGTATAACCAGGGTGTGATTTCCACCTGCTATTAGGGATTAAGGTATTGGAAGGGAGTGTCACTTCCTTTTGGAGAATGGGCTACTGAAAATTCAGCATAGCTCAACATTGTTCTGAGATTTCAAGGGTCAAGACCTCAGCTTCTCTTGATGCCTTAGTAGGTGGTCAAGTACTGTCTGTTGAATGCATATTACTTCTGAGCTATGAGCAGTTCCAAACAAAGATATCTTTTCCCATGTGTGGTCTCAGTGACAGCCAATCAGAAAATAAAGTTCTAGCTGAGTCTCCAAATCAAAGAAGATGAATACCAAAACTCAGAAATTCAAATGAAACTCAGAAACTTAATTAACCTCATATTACTTTCAAAATGTTATTGAGTTATTTTATAACCTCAAACTAATCATGTAAAACTCCACTCAGTTTATCAATAAGTTTTGTCGTTACTAGTTATGCTAGGAGCCTCAAGAATTGTTCCAAGTAAATTTCCATGCTGTTATTTTCCCAACAGCATATAGGACACTTGTTTTTCAAACTTGAATCGCTATAATGTTGATCTGTGTGGACAAGCAAAAGAAAAAAAGAAGTCTTTTTAGAGAAGGCTAATTTGAAAGATAAGCATAATTTGCATTCAGGGAAAAATAAAACCAGAGTAAAGGTGCTATGGAAACTTTTTCAACAATGCTGTCCCCAAACTAAGGCGTGAGCCATTTTTACTTAGGCACAGTCACAGGAAACACACTTCAAGGAACAAAGCAGTATAGGCTCTCCATTTTCATAGGCTGCTGTTTGCCTTCTCATCAGCTTTGCTTTGTGAGTAATTAGATTCATTCCTCAGCCTCTATGTTGAATGTAGCAGACTCAAGTCAAGGGCTGCTGCTCAGTGCAGTGTGTGGGGACTCCCTGGTGTGACCTCCTTGGGGAATGCATAGTCTGGCTTCATAAGGAAGCACAGACCCATTTTCAAACCTGTCAGGATGAGTTAAAGCCTGTCTCTGAAAACCTCTTTCTCAGAACCATAGGAGAGATTTAGCCCCTACTGGTAGTTTTAACTCATTCTCATCCAATGTTTATAAGCACTGGCATTTTCAGCTGAGAAGCCCTTTAGGGTATAGATGAGACAGTTTCCCTGGGAGACTAGGGGATGGGGAGGGGGGATTAGCTCTTTAGGCCACATGCCCCAAGTGGAGACCTGCTGAGCAGAGAAGTCTGCTCCGACCCTGCTGGGGCCCAGCTCTGTGGCCCCCACCACAAGGTCCTGGCGCTGGGTTGGATCTTAAGGCAGCTTTTATAGAGTGAAATAACTTCTCCCCTCCTTCCTTCTTCCTTCCCTTTTTTGACAGCCTTTCCTCCTTCATAAAATATGATATATTTTTTGGAAAAATATTTTAAAATACTTATTTTGTGCCAGGTACACAATACCTCATTAATGTTTGGAACAATTCTATACAGTGGCTACTGTTATTGGCCCATTGTAGAAATCAGGAGACTGAGGTTCTGAGAGGTTAAATAACTCAAAGAAGTCATCCAGTGGCGAAGCCAGGGACAAATTCCAGCTCTAAAATCTGTTTTTAGCCTATACCCTATAGTTATGTAGGAAAGACACAACACACACACACACACCACACACACACACACACACACACACACACACACACACCCCAGAACAAAATCACCTATAATCTCTTCACTCAGAGGTAACCCCTATTAGAACTTGAGATCTTTTCACATATATAAAATTAGACTACCCTTGAAGAAAAATGGAATAATACAGTAATTTCTGTTTTGTAGACTGCTACTTTTCACTGAGCAATATAATCTGAACATTTTTCTCATGTCAGTAGCTACTCTCCCTCAACATGATTTTTGGAGGACGACTGGCATTCTATCATGTGGATGTCCCATTGTTTACTCACCCCAATCTCTTTCTAATTTTAGGAACTGTTTTGCAGTATACATATTTGTACACAGTTTTTGTTAACCTACCTCTGAGCAGCCATTAGGGCAACCTGAGGTGACAGGCCTGGAGAATAAGAAGCTGTTGGCTGCAGCAGGACCCCATCCCAAGTGGGTCCCATCTCTGCTGAGGCTGTGGTCACCCACTGGCACAAATCCCATTGTGATGCACAGCACCTCTGGTCCTGCTGCTTTCTATCAAGTTGTTATAGCTACTGTTAAAGCTCTTAGTAAACTAAGATACTGGGGTGGGGGAGGGCTGGTTGAAAGATACCAGAGTTTGATCAGCTGAAGGAGACTGAGTGGTATGGGCTGAGTAGTTAGGCTGATCTAACACTTTTCCTCAATTCGGCTGCCTTAGTAGAATTTGTCAGGATAAAAAGGAAGATATTACAATGAGAGCTTTCCTCTGAAGAAGAGGGACAAGATTCTTCCTGGTTGGTTTCAGCTTTCTGAGGCAACTGAGAGATTTATGGGAGTGGTGGAGGCAGAGTCCTAATACTGTGCAGTGCTCCCACAGGGAAACCCACTCATTAATTAAAACACTTGCTCAACCGGGGATCATGTATAAGAATTGGCCATTCAGTGATCTGAGCACCCATGGTGGTCTTAGACCAGGGGAACCAACATAAGAGGGCTGAAATGACTCTAGGGTGATGCCTAGAGGAGTTAAGCTCACAAGCAGCCCACTGGCCCATCATACAATTTCATTAGTAAATTTTATCCCTGACAAATTCAACTTTAGAATGGGAAATAGAGAAGTGAGGGACATTGGAAAGCCAGCCTCTTAACACCCCAGACAGTTTTATGTACCTACAAAACTTGTGCTTGCAAGTACCTACATAACTGGGAATTAAAGGAAAAACCTGCCCTTAAAATAGACAAAATGGGCTCTTATATTGAATACACAGTTATTAGAGAAAGCTAGCTTGAAAAAAAAATCTTTTCAGAATTCTGAAATTGAGGGAACAAGTCCTTCTAGGAGAACTTGCTTTTCTCTCCCTGTGCCTTGAGACCAGGGCTCTCAGGAATACTTATCTTATCTAGACCATCTCTAATTCCTGAGACTGAAGGAAAAAAATGGAAAGAGGACTTTTAAATTTAACTTATTCCAACTGTTATAAACTCGTGAGTTTTATATTATAATACCTGATTCATGACTAAGTTTAGAAAATGCAGCTATGAGATCTCTGGTTGTGTCTGTCTATATGTCTATGCATTATATATGTCTTTAACTTTGGATGGTATTACCAAATTTGTAATTTGTAAATAAGGTCTACTTAATTGGCTTAAAGGAAATCAAATGCTTATATAAATTCTCAGAAATATAAAAGGAAACTGGCCAGAATGAATTTCAGGTTCACATGAACTAGGAATTCAGTATTAAATTAATACCCTATATTAAAGTCAGTTTGCTGATTTAATTAATATAGATGTGTCTTGAGAGTCAACATTAATTATAACACCTTTACTGTACCTAGGTTTAATACAAATCAAATAAGACCTTATATTTGTTGCAAATTTGTCAGCAAGAAAAATAACTTGGTATGATGAAATTTTTTTATAACTAAATCAAATGTAAATGAGATAAGAGCTTTTGTGTGCACTCTTTAGGAATAATTATTATAGGAATGTCTACTTAAGAATAATCTCTGCAGATATTTGGTAACTTGAAATTTTAGAGTTGTGTGAAATTAAGTTAAATAATGGAAGTTTACTGAGTAGCTAGGTCATTCCAGAATAAAGTAAGATACTGAAACATTAATTACTGAACAGTGGCGTCCTTTTACAGAAAAAAACTAAAGGTATTTAGCACTATTAATAAAATTGTTTGGTGCTGCACTGAGATATTTTCTATACAAAAAGCACATGTTTTTAGAAATTATTGTTGGTGTTTATGTTTGCCAATCTACAGAATGCTAACGTAAAAGTTAATAATTGATTACTTCTTAGTTTTCACTAGAAATTAAGGTTTTTAAGTGTTGAGGATTCTAACTTAAATATGTAATTAAAGCTACTAGAAATAAGGGAAACATTTCAGTATACAACAGGAAAGTAGGATGTGTGTTTTCAGTAAAACAAGGTATGAGGAATGGACTTGCATTTTGTTAAGGGAAAAGAAAGTAATTTTTGTCCTAGAGCTGATTGTTTTTAGATGGAAAAATAAGGGACAAAGTAATATGAATACAGAAGGTGACAGAGGATGGTGAAAAAGAAACCCTGAGAAAAGAGTTTTGTGTACAGTTGGGATTGGCTAAGTTTAGAATAAATTTAGTTGAATAAATGAATTTTAAAAGTAAGCTGATGCAAAACTTGAATTTAGTTTTTCTGTCTGTTAAGAGGACATGATTTCTTGAAATGTTGAGCTGCCTTTGATAACAGATTTTTAGTTTCATTACCTTTTAAGTGATTGGTTCTGTATTTGCCTTTGAAATCTTTTATTGTCACCTTGGTTAAGTGAATAAGTATTGTTTCACAGTGACCTATGATTCTATTTGAACAAGTGTTTTAAAACCTTTTTGATATTTTTTGACAAACTTCCCATATTAAATTCTAATGAAGTTCCTTTGACCTCTAGGTAACTTTGGGATGCTTCAGAGGCTCCCTGACACATCCCAAAGAGAGATATTAAACTAAGTCCATTTGGTATGTGAAATTACATGGGAAGTATTGTCAAATGAGTAATATATCTTTTTTTTTGTAGGTTATGTGATTCAATATATATATATATATATTTAATATCTTTATTGGAGTATAATTGCTTTACAATGTTGTGTTGGTTTCTACTGTATAACAAAGTGAATCAGCTTATGTATACAAATATCCCCATATCTCTTCCCTCTTCCGTCTCCTCCCTTTCACCCTCCCTATCCCACCCCTCTAGGTGGTCACAAAGCACCGAGCTGATCTCCCTGTGCTATGCGGCTGCTTCCCACTAGCTATCTACCCCACGCCTGGCAGTGTATATATGTCCATGCTACTCTCTCACTTTGTCCTAGCTTACCCTTCCCCCCTCTCCATGTCCTCAAGTCCATTCTCTACATCTTCTTAGGTTATATTGCATGGGTAAATGTTATTAATACAGCTATTCTAGAAATTATATGGAATTCCTAAAAATCTGATATGTCCTGGTAAAATGTTATCAGTCATAATTCTAGTTAGTATCTTAAGCTGTTGTACATTGAAGCAGTAACCAAGTTTCTTTGTCAACTGCATTATAATCAGGTCTTTAACTGTGCCTTCTTAAGTTTTTTGTCATTCATAGACAGTTATGAAAAAATGAAAAAAATGTTTTCTCTTCAGGAAGATTTAAGGGAGGACTTTTTCACAAATACAGCTTTCTGATAACTTTCATATCACACTGCTGAGCTGGGTAAGAAATTAAAGAATTCTAATGGGAAACCTGATGGTTTCATAATACTGTTAACAAAAAAGGATTAGTTATATAGGACAGAGTGAACGGGTGAAAATGGTTATAATTTTTATGGTTTCTGTCTGAAATATTACTGGCTTCTAACCTGTACTTTCCAGATATAAGGAAACTCTTCCCCTCAGCTAATTATGACTTAAAACAATTTGGTAAATTATACATTTGTAAGCAGAACTGAAACATTTATCTTTTCTCTCTACCCAATCCCTCCAGAGATTGGAAACTTTTAGGTTCCCAGAGGTTTCCAGGTTCCTAATTTATCAGATAAATTAGGAAGGCCACCTCCTAACAGGCGCAGGAATCTCAAGGTATTCTGGGGATCTTGAAAAGGGAGGAAAGGAGTTCAGGGTGGAGATCAGGAATGAGGCTCTCTGTGCTCTGGGACAAACTGGCAGAACAGGCCTTCAGATAGCTATTTTCATGAGAAGATTTTAGAAGCCCAAATTCTTGCATCTTCTCATATCTAGAAAAGCTATAAAATCATTAACGGTGATATTTGCTCCTAGTGACTAGCAGCAAACCTCTGCCAAAATGTGTGCTTGACTGCATGTACCCCCTTCACTAAAATCATATATGATACTGACCTTCCCCCAACTCTTTTGGAGCAGTTCCTCACAGCTATCTGAGATGCTGTCCCTGGGTTATAGTTCTCATTTTGCCCCAAATAAAACTTAACTGACAACCCTCACATTGTGCATTTTTTCAGTTGACACTATAGTTACTTTGCATATACCCTTTCCTCCAGAGGAACCGTAATTTATTAGTTTCCTTAATAATTATAAAATACCATGTATCTCTACACTCCCTGAAGCCCTTTTCCAAAAGAGATGAAAAATAGTAAAAAAAACTATGAGTAGGGTAGTCAAACATTAATACTCAACTTTGTGTTGAGAAGGAAATCATTTAATGCTTCTGCCTAAATATGGGTTAATTAGCCTTATGGAATAAATGAAGAACTCAGAACACCCCAGCAAACCATACATGCTCTTCTGAGTCCCTACCCTATCTTCCAGCTGGGTAAATGACCAAATAGAAAAGAACATTCAAAATAGTGTTCCCACCTCTGATTTCCACAGGAGCTTATTAAAGGAACAGAAATGCAAATCAAAGGAGCTTGAATTATATCAATCTGTCAAATGCCATTTTCACTATTTTCTATCAGAAGAAAGGTACCATGTAAATTTCAATGAAAGTTAGCATTTACATAGCATTTATATTTTCAAAATGCTTTTACCATCATTTACTAGTTAGCATAACATTTGAGAACTATCATAAGCTTTAAATACAGGGAAACTCCTTTTTTAGTATAGTTCCAGGAGTACAGAGAAAGTCATCCCCTCACCACCCGGCAGGTTTTAATCATGTGATACAAAATTGTCAGCCCTTCTAAATCTTCTGATTTTAAATTTAGCAACTTGACACATTGCCTAGTACTTTCCACAGAAAACTAGAATACTCAATGTTACAAAAATCAAGACTCAATCTGAAATCTGGAAAATCTTAAAGCTGCTATATGTGATGCCTCACACACCCAAAGCATGTGTTGTTTATTCAACAAACATTTATTTATTGCCTACATGTGTCAGGCATCAAGTCTCTGTCTTTTCTTTATTGAGATTAAAGTCTAGAAGTAAAAACATTGCATTACAGTGTGGTGAATGTTAGGAGAGTGGGAAGTCCTGGGGGCTAATGAAAGAGGGCATGGCTCAGGTTGAAGGGATGTGGGAGAGGCCTCCTGAAGGAACCCAGATGAGGGGCTTCTCTTCTAAGCTGCCATGTGAGTTACAGATTGTCTTTTTTTAAAAAAAACTAAGTCAGTCTCTCACCTGTGTTATTATTTACTTAATTATATTTAAATCAAATTCTGAGTCATTATTTTTTTAACTTAGCTTTGCCTTAAGCATTAATATCCATAAAATAATGAGTCTGATGTGCTAGTTATTTTATCCTAACACACATTAAAAGAGTATATTAAAAAAAATCCAGGAAGATCTAAATTTAACTAACATAATACCATCAATGGCATATGAGCCCTATGTTGGCACACGTTACTAAAGGTGATGGCCAGCACTGACAAATGTTAAGCAATGAAGGGGCAGGGGGATTTTTAGGAGCATCATTCTGTTAAATTGATTAAACAAGGAGGCCATTTGACCAAGGTGGCTTTACTGCTGTGGTGGCTACATAAGCAAACAAAAACCCAAGATTGTAAATGTCTAATGGTTATGAAATCAAGATGGTAAGGACCACCAATCGCAAACAGCCAGCCAGACTTTAAGCCATAATCAACCAAATAATGTCCTTTCTTTGCTTCTGTACTTTCTCTCTTGTCTTCCCCCTGGCTCCTGCTGGCAGAACGCTCCTACCACTGCCAGTTTGGTGCTGCTCATTTCCAACTGATTTTTGCTCAGTAAACTCTTAAAATGTTTAATATGCCTCAGTTTATCTTTTAATAACTTGTATGGTGAATGATATATAGTAAGAATGGGGGCAGGAAAAACTGTTAGAATGTCATTAACAACCTTTTAAGAGAGAAATGATAAGTTAAAGTGGTAATTGTAGAGAGAGAAAAGGGAACAGTTTCCAGAGATGTAAGTTTGTATACCTGTGAGAATTTCACACAGATTTGATTTTCGAGGGTAGGGGAAAAAAAGAGTTAAAGATAAATCTAGGTTCCTTTTTGGGGCCAGTGGAAGGAAGGATGGTTGTGCCTTTTATTGAGATACAATATAAAGGAAAAAGCACACTGAGATCAGGGCAGGGGTGTTGCATTGATTTAATTTGGTACAAGTTGACTTTGAAGTATTTCAAGAATATCCAAGCTGAAATGTTAAGTTTGTAGTTGAATATTTGAAAATGGGGCTTAGGAGAAATAATGAGTGGGCTATCAACATACAGGTGATGAATGAAGCCACAAATATAGAAGCAATCAATACAGGAGGAAAATGGAAATTGAAGGGAAGGGAAAGAAAGGGAAGAGGATAAGAAAGAGAAGAGAAGAGGCCAAAATTTAAGGATAAGGTAGAGAGTATTCAATGTCAGCAAAAGAGACTGAGAAGGAATAGCCAGACAGCGGAGAGAAAAGTAGAGTGAATAGTGTCACGAAAACCAAGGGATTAGACAGTTCCAAGGGAAAGAAAAGAGTAGCACAGTGTTCACAGCTGCAGATACGTCATAGAATGTAAGGTCTAACATGGCCCCACAGAGTGTAATAGCCTGAAGTCCCTTGTGACTTTGACAAGGTAGTTTCAGTGGAGCTGGTGCAGAAGCCAGACTGCTGTACTCTGAGGACTGCATAGGGTGGGGACGAGAAACTGGGGACAGCATGCAGAAGCTTGAACGTGGAGAAAAGGGAAGAAGAGAGGAGAAACAGCAGGCACAGGGGTCTGGGGTGGGTGTTATTGAGTTCTTGCTTTTTGTTTGCCCCCAGTTAACTTGAGCATATTTATATGCCAAGAGGTAGAGAAGCACTTAAAAGGCAGAATGTAACTATAAAGGCAAGAGAGAGGGAAAATTGATAGAATGAAATCCCTGAGAAAGTGGGACCAGATGCCATTTGGTAGGGTTAACATTAGAAGACAAAGATCCCCCTCTTCGGACACTGAAGGAAAGGAGGTGAAGATGGGCATGAATACAGGTACGTTTACTGGCACAAAGTTTTGTGTTGGGAGATCCCCAATTTGGCAGCCTCCAGTTTACTTGCTTGCTGGTATTAATAAGAAAAAGATTTGGGGGCTTCCCTGGTGGTGCAGTGGTTGAGAATCTGCCTGCTAATGCAGGGGACAGGGGTTCGAGCCCTGGTCTGGGAGGATCCCACATGCCGTGGAGCAACTGGGCCCATGAGCCACAACTACTGAGCCTGCGCGTCTGGAGCCTGTGTTCCGCAACGAGAGGCCGCGATAGTGAGAGGCACGTGCACTGTGATGAAGAGTGCCCCTGCTTGCCACAACTAGAGAAAGCCCTCACACAGAAACGAAGACCCAACACAGCAAAAATAAATAAATTAATTAATAAACTGCTGTTGTCATAATTACACAATCCACCTATGTCATGAGACTCAGAATATTTAGAAAATTAACTTTGGGGCAGAGCAAAATTCACAAGAGTTCCGTACACATACTTTGCCAACATAATTAAAAAAAAAAGAAAAAGATTTGGTTAGAAGACTTGAGAGGAGCTGCGAATATACGGAATAACTTGCTGTGGTTGAGAGAGGAGAAAGTTAGCAGAATTACTAAGGCATGAGGAAGGGCTGGGAGAAAAGTAACTTCAAAAAAAGTTAAAACATGGTAGGAAAGAAGGGGGGCACATAAATAACAGTTCATGCTGAGCAGAATGCTAGAAACAACAGAAATGGAGCTTTACATCTTAACTCACACTACTTTTTATAGTGTTGATTTTAAAAGCAGGACCTGGATATTATCATACTAAATGAAGTAAGTCGTACAGAGAAAGACAAATATTATATGATATCGCTTATATGCAGAATCTAAAAAATGATGCAAATAAACTTACTTACAAAACAGAAACAGACTCACAGACTTTGAGAACAAACTTATGGTTACCAGGGGAGAAGGGCTGTGGGGGAGGGATAGATTGGGAGTTTGGGATTGACATTATCACACTGCTATATTTAAAATAGATAGCCAACAAGGATCTACTGTATAGCACAGGGAATGTTGTTCAATATTCTGTAATAATCTAAATGGGAAAAGAATTTGAAAAAGAACAGATACATGTATATGTATAACTGAATCACTTTGCTGTAACCTGAAACTAACACAACATTGTTTAATCACCTATGCTCCAATATAAAATTAAAAAATTTTAAAAAGCAGGTGTATTTAGGATGTCAAAATTGAAAACAGACACAAAGTCACAGAAGTAAAAGATATCATTCACTAATGCATGCAATAGCTATTCTCTATACAGCTACTTCAAGCACAGCAGGCACTGCTCAAAGTCAGTGAGTAGCAGGCCAAAGAGGAAAACCTGTGTCTCGGTTTCCTTCAGAGCACAGATACATCAATGGCTAGAAATGATGGTCATAGGGTCCCTAGGAATCATGAGGCTTTCAGGAACATTTTAATTTATTCTTTTAGTTATAGCTATATAAATTCCTGTACTCTTTTCACCTCTTAAAGGATCTTCTCCAAATTCTAGTATCTCTTGAATAGAAATGCATAAAGTCATCACTAGATTGAATAGATAAAATCTTACTTTTGTAATATTACAAGGCTGAATAGGCATATAATTTCCGTTAAAAATGCCATGTCTGCCAAAGTTCTTACGTATTAGAGATAAAAATAAAACTTCTAGCACAAGATTTTATATTTTTAGAGCAAGTGTATGACTGATACAACTATATTATACATGTCAGATGATCCCTTCTGAAAGTTTAAACACGTCAAATTGCAACCTATTTGAGTAGATTGAAAAGAGACTAAAAATACACATTGGGTGGCATTGGTGTCACCAGCTGGAAAATTCCTATTACAAACTGAAGCCAGCTAGAGTTATTGCACAGGCATAAAGGCAAATGAATCAGCCGCATTCCCAATGATGATTTGTACCATGTGATAAGAACCAGGTCTTCCTTTCATTAGAAAATCATAGGGCTGGGAGTGTACTTTAGGGGAAAAAATGAATTCTGTCTGGACTAAGGGGAGATGACAGGTCAAACACAAAAATAACCCACCTGGGTAAGAGACAGAGGCTATAGTGGATGTCATTTATTAACTGTTTATTATGATGCTTTTATCTAATTTATTTCTCATAGCCCTCAAAGAGTTAATATTATCCCCATTTTACTTAAAGAGACATTGAGGTTCAGAATTTGCCTAACGTTAAATAACACAGTAAATGACAAGTCCATTTATCTAACACAAGTCTATGTGACACCAAAGTACAAGCTCCTAAATGCTATGCTAATTACTATGCTAATTATTATTAAAGAGTAATGTGTCCAAAGAAGCCCCTGCCTTGCCGGTATTCTGTAAAGGAAGGTAGAAGACAGATTCCTTCCAATGAATTTTGACTGCTGTGAATAAAACAAAGGCACCATTCTTCACGCACTCAAGCATAAGCCAAAGTGGCATTCACTTTGAGAAGGTGTGAAATGAAAGCAGAATCTGATGGAAAGCACACCTGGGTGACAGCAAGGGCATCTTGACTTTTGTCTCAGCTATTACCAGAGCACCTTAATCTGCTCTTCTACCAGAAGGACCCCACACTCAAGGTATTCACTAGGACAGTCCTTCACCTTGACAACAAAAGACCTTATGAAATGTTCAGGTTTCTTAACAATGGCAACCTCTCAAGGGGTGGAAATGAAAGCCAGAATAATATAAAGTTTTCTATGATGAAGTTCCTAAAATACACTTGTTAATGTTACCTGAAATTAACACATATAACCGTATCTACTTGTACAATTAGGCTCTGGAATAATTATAAACCAGTAAAACCTAAGTAAAAAAACCTCAGCAAGCATAAAAATCTCAAATTATGCTACACTTATTTGGAGCAAGCAGTTAAAAGATCACCTTGTAGGGCTTCCCTGGTGGCGCAGTGGTTGAGAGTCCGCCTGCCGATGCAGGGGACGCGGGTTCGTGCCCCGGTCAGGGAGGATCCCACATGCCGTGGAGCGGCTGGGCCCGTGAGCCACGGCCGCTGGGCCTGCGCATCCGGAGCCTGTGCTCCGCAACGGGAGAGGCCACAAGAGTGAGAGGCCCGCGTACCGCAAAAAAAAAAAAAAAAAAAAAAAGATCACCTTGTAAAACTTCCAAGTTGGAAACAGGGGCAGCTTGTATTAATTTTAAAATTTACAAATGCCCCTATTCTCATATTTAGGCATATATATTCCTTTTAGGTTTTGTTAAACCTAATCCATGAACGTAAGAATAGAAACATGGATTATCAATGATGAATGAGTATAGCTTTCTTGAATTCAACAAACCAATGGCAAGAATCACATTTAGGATGTGACAGAATGAACTTAGCATCTCCTCCTCCTTTTTTAATAATGTGGCTAAAAGAAAATCTGAACATAATAATTAAAAAATAGCGGTATTATCAAAAGAATGAAACTGGACTCCTATCTTAACACCACTCACAAAAATTAACTCAAAATATATTAAAGACTTAAATGTAAGATCTGCAACTGTCAAATTCTATGGAGAAAACACAGAGAAAAAAATCACCTTGACATCGGTCTGGGCAATGATTTTTTGGATATGACACCAAAAGCCAGGCAACAAAAACAAAAATAAACAAGTGGGTCAGCATCAAACTAAAAAGCTTCCTTTTGCAAAGGAAACAATCAACAAAATGGAAAGGCAACCTACAGAATGGGAGAGAATATTTACGAACCATATATCCAATAAGGGGTTAATAGCTAAAATACATAAATAAGAAACTCACACAACTCAGTTAAAAAAAAAAACAAATAACCTAATTAAAAAAATAGGCAAAAGACCTGAATAGACATTTTTCCAACGAAGACATACAAATCGTCAACAGGTACCTGAAAAGGTGCTCAACATTACTAATCATGAGGGAAATGCAGATCAAAATGACAAAAAGATGTCACTTCACACGTTAGGATGGCTTTTATATAAAAGCCAAGAGATATGGTGAGAATGTAGAGAAAAGAGATATGGTGAGAATGTAGAGAAAAGGGAACCCTTATGTACTGTTGGTTGGAATGTAAATTGGTGCAACCACTGTGGAAAACAGTATGGAGATTACTAAAAATAAATTTAAAATAGAGATACCATATGATTCAGCAGTCCCACTTCTGGGTACATATCCAAAAGAAACAAAAATCAATATCTTGAAGAGATATCTGCACTCCCATGTTCTTTGCAGCATTATTCACACCAGCAAAGATATCAGATCAAACCTAAGAGTCTGTCGATGGATGACTTGGTAAAGAAGATGTGTGCATGCACACATACACACACAAACACACAATGGAATATATTATTCAGCCATGAGCAATAAGGAAATCCTGCCATTTGTAACAACATGGATGAATCTAGAGGACATTATTCTAACTGAAATAAGCCAGAGCAAGAAAGACAAATACTATGTTGTCTCGCTTAACTCTGGAATCTAAAAAAAAATTAAAAAGTCAAATTCATAGAAACAGAGAGTAGAATGATAGGTACCAGGGACTGGGCAGGTGGTTGTGTTTGGGAGAGATAGGGCAATGGTGGTCAAAGGGTACAAACCTTCAGTTATAAGATGAGTAAGTTCTAAAGCAGGTGGCATAACCCTCCTAGAATTCAGACAATGCTACAAAGCTACAGGAATCAAAATGGCGAGGTACTGGCACAAAACAGACATACGGATCAATGGAACAGAATAGAGAGCCCAGAAATAAACCCACACACCTACGGTCAATTAATCTTCAACAAAGGAGGCAAGTATATACAAGGGGAAAAAGTCTCTTCAGCAAGTGATGTTGGGAAATTTGAAGAAACGCAAATAAATCAATGAAGCTAGAACACACCCTCACACCATACACAAAAATAAACTCAAAAAAGCTTAGGGCTTCCTTGGTGGCGCAGTGGTTGAGAATCTGCCTGCTAATGCAGGGGACAGGGGTTTGAGCCCTGGTCTGGGAGGATCCCACATGCCGCGGAGCAACTGGGCCCGTGAGCCACAACTACTGAGCCTGCGCGTCTGGAGCTTGTGCTCCGCAACAAGAGAGGCCGCGACAGTGAGAGGCCCGTGCACTGCGATGAAGAGTGGCCCCTGCTTGCCACAACTAGAGAAAGCCCTCACACAGAAACGAAGACGCAACACAGCAAAAATAAATAAATTAATTAATCAACTCCTACCCCCAACATCTTCTTTTAAAAAAAAAAAAAAAAAGCTTAAAGACTTAAACATAAGATATGACACCATAGGGCTTCCCTGGTGGTGCAGTGGTTGAGAGTCCGCCTGCCAATGCAGGGGATACGGGTTCGTGCCCCGGTCCGGGAAGATCCCACATGCCGCGGAGCGGCTAGGCCCGTGAGCCATGGCCGCTGAGCCTGCGCGTCCAGAGCCTGTTGCTCCGCAATGGGAGAGGCCACAACAGTGAGAGGCCCGCGTACCGCAAAAAAAAAAAAAAAAAAAAGATATGACACCATAAAACTCCTAGAAGAAATCATAGGCAAAACATTCTCTGACATAAATTGTACCAATGTTTTCTTATGGCAGTCTCCCAAGGCAATAGAAATAAAAGCAAAAATAAACAAATGGGACCTAATCAAACTTACAAGCTTTTGCACAGCAAAGGAGACCATAAACAAAATGAGAAGACAACCCTCAGAATGGGAGAAAATATTTGCAAACGATGCGGCTCACAAGGGTTTAATTTTCAAAATATACAAAGAGCTCATAAAACTCAATAACGACAACAAAAAAAACAGAGCCCAATCAAAAAATGAGCAGAAGACCTAAACAGACATTTCTCCAAAGAAGAAATACAGATGGCCAATGAAAAGATGCTCAACATCAATAATTATAAGAGAATTCAAATCAAAACTACAATGAGGTACCACCTCACACCAGTCAGAATGGCCATCATTAAAAAGTCTACAAATAACAAATGCTAGAGAGGGTGTGGAGCAAAGGGAACTCTCGTACACTGTTGGTGAGAATGTAAGTGGGTGCAGCCACTGTGGAAAACAGTATGGAGGTTCCTCAGAAAACTAAAAATAGAATTACCATATGATCCAGCAATCCCATTCCTGGGCACATACCCAGACAAAACTATAATTCAAAAAATACGTGAACCCCTATGTTCATAGTAGCACTATTCACAATAGCCAAGACATGAAAACAACCTAAACGCCCATCAACAGACGAATGGATAAAGAAGATGTGGTACATATATACAATGGAGTACTTCTCAGCCATAAAAAAGAATGAAATAATGCCATTTACAGCAACATGGATGCAACTAGAGATTATCATACTAAGTGAATTCAGAAAGAGAAAGACAAATACCATATTATATCACTTATATGTGGAATCTAAAATACGACACAAATGACCCTATCTATGAAACAGAAACATACTCACAGTCATAGAGAACAGACTTTTGGTTGCCAAGTTGGAGGGGGGCAGGGGAGGGATGAATTGGGAGGTTGCAGTTAGCAGATGTAAGCTATTATATATAGAATGGTTAAACAACAAGGTTCTACTGTATAGCACAGGGAGCTATATTCAGTATCCTATGATAAACCATAGTGGAAAAGAATATAAAAAAAGAATGCATATATATATATATATATATATATATATATATATATATATAACTGGATCACTTTTCTGTACAGCAGAAATTAATACCACATTATAAATCAACTATACTTTAATTAAAAAAATAAGATGAGTAAGTTCTGTAGATCTAATGTACAGCACAGTGACTACAGTTAATGATACTGTATTGCACACTTAAAATTTGCTAAGAGAATAGATCTTAAACATTCTCACAACAAAAAAGAAAAAAAAGTAACTCTGTAAGGTGATGGATGTTTTAATTAACCTGAATGTGTAATCATTTCACAGCATCAATGTATATCAAATCATCACACTGTACCATTCAAATATATACAATTTTATTTGTTGACTATATCTCAAAAAAGCTGAAGGAAAAAAAAATAGCTTTCACTGACAAATAGAAATGTTTGCATATTTCTTCTCCATAGGTCAAGCTCTGCATTGTGAAGCATTCTATGAGCACGCTGATGAATAATGAGAAATTGGTACTACTTGTACAATATTTACAATGTGCAGATTGCATTCCTATGAGATACCTTCTCAATAGCTAGCATTTGTGGCATTAGAAAAATAGTATCACCCAGATGTAGCTCTATCAACTATTAAACTATTTTGTAGTAATCTTTTTTCTAAAATTTTTAGCAGATAATTGGAAATTAAAATCAGGCATTAAGGGATAATGTTTAATTTCAAAGCTGTTTGCCCTTCTGATGTGAAACAACCTCTACATTTTACATGTTTATAAACCTGAAATCAAAGTATTTTCTCTTTGTTAAAACCATATTCTCTTTATCAAGCAATATTTTAGAGTTATATCAGAGTAGTTACTATGTAAAGCTTGATCCCCAAATCTGAACCATTTTGAAAAGTATAAATGATATATTTAATACACATAATTGTTAATTTTCACCTCTTGTTTTACAACAGGTTATTAAACAACCATGGAGACATAAAATATAATTAATTATTTATTTAAAAAATTGAGTTATTAAGAAAAATGAAAGTGCAATAGTCATTTCAAATATTAAAATTCTGACTTAAATGAATAAGATTTAGGCACAAGGAAATGCCAATTAAATATTTACTGTTTGTTCAATGCTTTGTGGGGAGGAAGCCAAAATGAGCTGAAGATGCCCAAAGGGTATGCATTAGGATCCTGTTGCTATTGTTTACTCACCAACATGGGGTAAGGCTATGTCTAATTAGTTCACCTGCTTGGCATAGGGTGCTAATGAGGGAAAGTTGGGGTCAGTTTTACTCAGAGCACAGACTGTTTGAGCCAGTTACGCAGTGAGTATGACTTTATTTACAAAGGTAGCAGATGAGGGAATGTGGAGGGCTGAGGGCTATCAGAGTGGCTGAGAGTCCTCTCAAAGGGCATACTTTGTATTCCCTTCACAAAGAATAACAGAAATGAAACAATGTGGATGAAAAGCTTGAGAAATCTAGAAGTTTAATTTTTAAATCTCACACAGAAGATTGGAAGGTTATTTATGTATCTAGTATCTATCTATCATCTAAAGAAGCCAAAGAGGAAAGAAAATTCCAAACATATTAACGTTCTGGCTAATCAAAACAAAAGAGGAAAGAAAATTCCAAACATATTAACGTTCTGGCTAATCAAAACAAAAGCCCATAAAATAGTTCTGTTATGAGCTCCTCAGAGATGTTGCAAGCATCTATAGGCAGCATAGTCTAAGCTCTAGGTTTCATCATCCAAGGTTTGCACGCTCAGGAAAGAAGGGAGTGGGAGGAAAAGACATGTTTGATTCTAACAAACTGAAAGCTTGAAACACTAGCTGAACCAGGGCTGGGGTAAGACTCTGAAGCCTAGCGTGAGCCTGCCATCAGAAAAGACAGGCATGGTAAGGGGGTGCCCCAAGCTCTAGGATGAATTTCTTTCTGTTGCTGTATAACTGGGCTGGTCATCAGCAATGAGGAAAATCAAAACAGCATTTAGTGACAATTTAACCTACGAGTTAAAGTTGTTATTTATATGGGCCATTTCTTAGCAGATGTCAGTAGGAAAAATCACCCCAGCCTTTGCAGGTCCTTTTACTTTTACCACCAAGTGTTTTCTATTCCTCTGCTTTTCAAAATCAAGCTTTCATGACTACCTCTTCTCTTGTCATTTGGGTTGCAATTTCATCATGCTGTATATCTAGAACTATGATTCCTGGTAACTTCTATGTTGACCTCAGGAGACTGTCTCTTCTCCGGTGTATTTCAGGTTTCTGATTTCATTATATTGTTTTCCTATAGAACCTTCATATAAAAAACTGATTTGCGGGGGCTTCCCTGGTGGCGCAGTGGTTGAGAGTCTGCCTGCCGATGCAGGGGACACGGGTTCGTGCCCCAGTCCGGAAAGATCCCACATGCCGCGGAGCGGCTGGGCCCGTGAGCCATGGCCGCTGAGCCTGCGCGTCCGGAGCCTGTGCTCCGCTATGGGAGAGGCCACAACAGTGAGAGGCCCGCGTACCGAAAAAAAAAAAAAAAACAAAAAAAACAAAAAACCCACAACTGATTTGCATAACCTCTTTCCTATTTCAGGTAATAGAGCAGGGTTTTTCTTGTTTGTTTGTTTTGATAGGAACACTTCCTATCATTGGATGCTCTAGCCATGAAGAGTTCTGTTGAAGACATCCCTGTTTCCTAATAGCCAGTCCAGCTTGGATTTTCTGAATTTCTACTTACTCAGTATGCTCACTGCACTACAAAGAAGCCCCATTAAAAGAGGTTTGGTTTAGAATCTACCTCCCTCGGTGTGGTATTAGGAGAGGTCGAGTTTAACTTAATTATTAAAGGGTTTCTAAGTTGAATTTTCTAATTTATTGTTGAATTCTAAAGTAACCCTCATTACTGTACTGCCACTGATTCTGAAACAGTTTTCACATTTTAACATCTTTGACACTGGGATGCATCTTATGATTGTTTTAGGTGGGGTGGCAGTTGTGACAGAGTTGTCACTTCATAGTCTTGGTTGTTATTCCTGGTGGCTTGACAGGGGCCCCAAAGGTTTATCAATATTCAGTCAACAAACCACTTAAGAGCCTTTTGAGGAAGGAGTATGAGGCCTGCTTACTGTCAGAATATCTTCCTTTGACATTTTTGAGTAAGCTTTGAAAACAAGCAGAATGAACATCTACTTAGAAAAAGAGACATTAGCAGAGAATCTGTTTCTTAAAGTTACAGAGTAATAAACATCAATGCTTTTTATGGTGCAGAGATAATAGTGAGTAGAAAATATGGGCATCAATGACCCAGACACAGAAAGTGATTCAGAAAAACTGGACTCTGTGTAGATGTTTTAAGAATTCCTTGATCAGTTTATTTCACTTATATCAGTCTTCTCTACCAAACTGTGAATTCTCTGAAATCAGGAGGGCTCATGCATTATCAATTAAAGATAGAAAATTAGTCAATTTTCTATCTTTAAAGTCCAGCTTGCTCGCATCTGTCAGATATTCAAGGAATGGTTGTTGAATAAATAATGAATGAACAATGGAAGAAAAAAAATGGTAAGAGCAACTAGGGAAAAGAGAGGAAGTCTAAAGGAAAATATTAAGGGTAAGGCTTATAAGGGACCTTGAAGGATGAAAAGGAGCTTGAGGGAGGGTATTTCAGGCACAGGGAAAAGCATGTTTTAGGAAACAGCCCTGAAAAAGTACATGTGTTTAGGAAATCACAACTAGTTTTCACATACTTGGAAAATAAACAACAAGAATGGTAAGAATGAAACTGAAAAGGGAGATTTCAGATCCTGAACGATTTCAAATGTTTTCTTTTTTCTTTTTTAAAGAAGTGTAGACTTTATTTCTAGGTCACTGATTCTAATCTTTTATGCCTTTAATTTCACTAGTCATTTTATTAAAGAATTATGTGATAATGAACAAGTAAAAGCCTGTCTTTTTCCTAAAACAAAATTATTTTCTGACTTTATTTATTTTTAATATTTGGTAGACTACTGGCAAATATTTTAATCATATATATAAAGTACACTGAATTGCTATGGTTTTGAAAGACAAACAAAAAATGATTCTTTCTAATTATAAATTTCATTGCAACAAAGCTATAAAATACAAAGTAGTCAGGGGGAATGAATGGGTGGAGCACAGATGATTTTTAAGGCAGTGAGAATACCCTGTATGATATTACAGTGGTGGATATATGTCATTATACATTTGTCCACATTCATAGGATATATAACACCAAGATTGAACCCTAAGGTAAAATGGATTTGGGGTGATCATGATGTGTCAATACAGGTTCATCCTTGGTGAAAAATATACTGTTGGGAAAGTGGTGTTGATAATGCAGGAGGCAATGCATGTGTGGGGTAGGCAGTACACAGGAAATCTCTGTACATTCCTCTTAATTTTGTTGTAAACCTAAAACTCCTCTAAAAACAGGCTTCAAAAATACAGTAGTATTGTTGAGCAATATATTTTGCTTATGACTAAAAGACATAGCCAAAAATAAAAATTTTACTAATAGTATAAATTTTCAGTAATATTGCTGTGATGTTACAAGTATCAGGTTTGATGAAAAACGGGACATCAAAGGCATTTGCTGGGAGGCATGAGCAGGGGGAACAGGACTTAAGAGATATGTCACAGTTACTTCCTAGCAAGCTAAATGTTGGTAGCAGAGGGCATACCCCACTTGAAGGTGGATATGGAGAAAGAAACAGAGGATTCCAATGACAATATTACACCTTATTTAGCTTGTCTTTGAGGCCTACCAGTTAGGATTATGCATTAGGCAATGAGAAGCCACTTTACATATACTCCACTTTTGGCTATGATGAAGTAGCTTTTAGACTGACACTCTGGCCAAGACAACTTTAAGAGCTGATGAAATACAGAAACAAAACTGAAAAGTTATATAATGGCATCACATTAACAGGCCTAAAGATTTATAAAGTAAATTTATTTCTACAAATAAAAATGTATAAAGTAATTTTCCACAAACTTCAAATGTTTGAAATCATAGAGTATATTCTTCTGACCATAGTGAAGATAACAAAAAGATAAATAGAACAATCTTTCAAATGTTTAGAGATCAAGGATTACAATTCTAAATAAACCATGGTTCAAAGTAGCAATTAAAGTAGAAATTAGAAACCTTTTTGAACTGAAAAATACTTTAGTAATTTTGTCATATCAAAAACTTGAGAGATGTAGCTAAAACAGTGGTAAGAGGCCTTGCCATGTTTATGGAGTAGAAGACTCAATACTGTCAATGTCAATTCTCCCGAAGTTTATCTAAAGAGTCAACATAATTCTAATAAAAATTTCAGCATTTTTGTGACAAACTGATTCCAAATTTTATTTTTAAATCTGAAGGGCCAAGAATAACTAACACAGTTTTAAAGATGAAAAACAAAGATGAAAAAATTACACCACCTGATTTAACATGTATTATAAAGCCACAGTAAATAAACAATGTGGTATTTGTCCTAAGATAGATAAGTAGCCTAACTGGAATGTAATACATAGGGAATATAGAAACGGACCCAAACACATAGTCACCCAATTTTCAACAAGGATGCCTCTGAAATGCAGTGAAGAAAAAAATTTGTTTTTAGTAAACGGCTTTCCATATAAATAAAAACTGATCTTCAACCCTGCTTCACCTCATATATAAAAAGAAAGTCCAGATCTAAATAGAATTAACTCTGAAAGGTAAAACAATACAGAATTTAGAACACAACAAATGAGGATATCTTTATGACTTTGTGATGACAAATATTTTTTATACAGGATGCAATGAGCACCAACAATAAAGGAGTACTTAATAAACTGGATTTCATTAAAATTAAGACCTTCTATTTATCTAAAGACACCATTAGAAGAGTGGAAAAACAAGCTTCAAATGGGAGAAGATAATTGAAATACGTATAGCCAAAAAAGGATTCAAATCCAGCCTATTAATCAAGAATAGGCCAATAAAAAAACAAAAATAAAATAACAACGGGCACAATACTTGAACAGGCACTTCAACAAAGAAGATATAGAAATGGTCAATAAGTATATGAGAAGATGCTCAACATCATTAGTCATCAGGGAAAAAAAAATTAAAGTCACGTCATGCTACATATCCATCAGGATGGCTAAAATAAAAAAGACAAAGAATGCCAGATTTTGTGAGAATATGGAGCAAATGAAACTTTCATGTGTTGTCTGTGGTGGTGTAAACTGGTATAACCACTTTGGAAGCTGACGGGCAATGTCTATTGAAGTTGAACATACATAGCCTGTGATGTCGGCAATTCCGCTCCTGGTAAATATCGAAAGAAATGAGTATAAACAGGCACCAAAAAGACATACAAGAATGGTCATAGCACCATGTTATTTACAATAACAAAAAAGTGGGAAAAATCCAAATGTCCATCATCAGTAGAATCCATAAATTATATTTACATGATGGAATACCATATAAAAATGTAAAAGGGTAAACTACTTTTATACACAACATATATGGATCTTATAAAATTGAGCAAAAGAATCCAGATATGAAAGAGTATGTACTTAATAAGTCAATTTATATAAAATTCAAAAAAAGCACAAATATAATCTATAATGGCAGAAGTTGAAATAGTGGTCAGCTGTGCAGAAGATACTGACTTCAAAGGGTAATGAAAACATTTCCTGAGACATCTGCAATGCTGTACATCACGATCTGTGAAGGGATTATTCAGAAGTGTTTACTTCATAAAAATTCCTAGAGCTATACACTTAATACTGTGCTCTTCGTTGCAGGTATGATATTTCTCAGTTAAAAGGTGTATGTAACACTCGGGCATACTCATACACACACCCGATTTAGGTGGGGATGTGAGCTGATAATAATCATGTTGTGGAGGATCCCTTTGGTAGCTGCATGGAGATCAGATGGTGGGAGGGTGAGAAGATCAGAAGTTGGGAAGAGAGAAAGTAGCTGTGGCTAGGTCTGGGCAAGGTATTAAATACCTGCACTAGGGCAGGTGTAGCTGAGAAGGGACTGTAATATCTAGGAGAGAGACTCAGGGGCAGATCCTATAGAATCTGGCCTGTTAGATGTGAAGAATGAGAGTGTGGAGTGAGTGGGCGGTTGGAAATTCAGGTAAAGGAAGCTGCTGTTGGAGCTACTGAGCGAGGGGAAGGGGTATGCAGGTTAACACGCTGCCTATGAGATGCTATTGGGGGATACAAGTGGAGATGGTGAGCAAGTGAAATTAGGAAAACTGATCAGTGAAACTCTGAATTTACAGGGAGACTTGTCTAGAATGAAATCCCTGCCGGGGTTTAAGGACTTCAAGGAGGTTGGGTTTCAAAAGCACCCCACCTTCCAGCCACAGGGTGAGACCTTGGAGGATTATCTTCTGACTTCTGAGTCAAGGAGTGGGGAGCATGTGGCACAGTGACTAACCTGCAATCTCACCCCACCCATGGAGGGCTCTGTGGCCTTGGGCCACCTCACATCTCCAGCCCACTGTGCCTTCGCTGGGCCAATGTCTGCACTAAATCTTTACCATTTCCTGGGGAAGCCTCACTCTTGTTCTTTTTCACAATAAATTTGATTAACTTCTAAACTCAGTAACTCCTTCACAGCTGAAGTAGCTCATGGCTAGTCTCACACTTATCTGTTTTTTTGTGGACTATTTCTGGACAAACCTTCCTGGAACTTTACCAAAAGACTAGGAACTCTCCCTAAAGAAATTTAAAGATAACCCCAAAGCAAAGTATTCCAACACAGATTTAAAACGGTTTCATAAAAATATCAGTTTTTCTTAAATGCACTGTGATTATATACTATGTCTCTGCCACAGGGTGAGAGCAGAGAAATACAAAAACTGCATTTTAAAGATGCATATATATTACACCTATGTGCATTAATAAAAGCCAGATAGGCTCACTCTAGGTACATAGGGAATAGCTGTGAGAACCCTGGGTCCTGTTTATTGTTCTCCCATTGTGAAGGAAAACCATTTTCTTATTTTGATAAGAACTCCTATTAGACATTAACAAAGCCTGAGCTGTACTGACATATGCATATACTTGTGAAATTCAAACACTTCTTTTGTGTGAGAAGCACTGACTATAATGAAACTTTAATTCATAGTTCACAATAGAAATGTAAGCAAGGGCTTTATCTATAAATTCATTAATTGCTATTCCCTGTCTAAAGTAGCCAAATACTCAGCAGCAACTAAAAAAGGCTGTCATACCCCCAGTACTGCCTAGTTTTAACTTTTGGTTGAGTTTATAAGGTTTAGAATGGCTATGGCAAGGAACAGAACTATGGATGTACAGTCAAGAAGCAACTGAAGTCTCAGGCTATATCTCTCTCTTCCTAACTCAACTGCTTTTTACCCTTCTGGGGTAATCAAACCCCAAGGACATGCAAGTAGCTTCCATGAGAAAAATCATCTGCAAATACAGGCAAATACAGGCACTCAGAGTTAGCCTAAAGTAATCCACTCCTAAATATGCGTCAGATAACAAATTTTCAGAGAGAAATTCAATTTACAGTGGGAACCCAATTTCATATTTTTTAAACAGTTTAAGTATTCATACATTTCTAATCCATGTTGGTTGTATCTGTCAATCCACTGAACTAGGTATTTTCTAGTTTTTCAAGTATATTGTGCTGTGCTCAAGTAGCAGGGTGAAGCTTTCAGACCTAGCAATAACTCATGTAAGTTTTCTTTATTTTCCCATGCATAGAAAATAGAATGTGCATGGTGGTAAGCCCACATGCCTGGCCAAGCTTTTGTCTTCTCTATGTTATTTTCTTTTCATAGGCTTTATCACTTTCCATTTTTCTTCTGCAGAAGGAAAGGCCACCTGGGCTCACTTACTTGCCTCATAGTCTGTTCCATTTTTCAGAAAGTATTTTATTTTCACTTACTGATGTAGGGAAGATGACAAGCAAAAATGCCCAATATGTTTAAACAGCACACATGTGAGATGTAGTATCATCAGGTGAAACACTGACACTCACTGGGGCCAACACCTTGTCCTCTCCCGGGGACACCCAGCATCTTGAACATTTTCACTGGCTCACACCTGCCAATTTCTTTCATAGGCTTACAGTTTGGATAGTAAATTCAGGGTGAAATTTTTTGATAAATCAGTAAAAACTTTTTGTGAGAGTTCAGTTAGTAAAGATACAGCAAAATTAAGAAATTTATTTTATAATTATCCTCAGTGTTGTGAGACAAATTGCAAAGTGGCCATACAAATGATGATCTCCTGTGGAATTGTCTTAAAAGTTGTGAATTAGGCAG
The DNA here is from genome assembly GCF_039906515.1 of Pseudorca crassidens. NCBI lineage: Eukaryota > Metazoa > Chordata > Mammalia > Artiodactyla > Delphinidae > Pseudorca > Pseudorca crassidens. Next base: position 156,874,971 of record NC_090297.1, read on the forward strand.
TGTTTCATAGACTCCTACATCTGACTATATTATTTCAAAGAATATATGTAGCATGAGGAGAATTTCCATTTGATGGTCAAGAGAAAAGCAGAAATACAATGTTTGTTCTGATAAGAAGTGGCTCTTCTCTCTAATCACATCACTGAAGTGTTCAGAGAGGGAAAGATTCTTCTTTCCAGTTAATTATCATCTAATGGCTAGTAAATTATTTTGCATAAGCTAATATGCAACAACACTATTTAAAAAATCCCAGTAGAATTAACTAATTAGTTCTCTCATTTAAAGGCTTTAATCAAGCTGTTTTTCCAAGGAGAAATAAGAAGTGCACTAAGTCAAGTGTGTTGATTATAAAGAAATCATGTACTGCTCTATGTAGAGTTAAAGGTACCAGAACAGAACACCCAGAGGTAGAGTACCATGTCAACCTTGGCCTTACCCTTTGATTTCAAGGCTTCTAATACCTTTGAATCAGCTGTTACATCACTCACTAGCTTGATTTCAACATTTTGAGAAGTCAGTTGGAGCAACTTTTCGAAAAGACGTTGACCCTAGAAAAAATATTCAGAACCAAAGTCAGAAAACCTAAAAGTATGCTATTTTAAATAGGAATAAATAAACATTGAAAATTAAAACTATTCATTCAAATTTTAAAAGGCAAGCACTTCAGCCCTTGGCAGCACTTCATAAATTCAAGAGTTTATGGAAATAGAGTAGTAGTAGGAACACAGATTACATTGTTTTTTTGAGTATTGTGCAATTCAACAATTATTGCAATAGTCATTTCAATGCTACAATGCAAATCTACTCTTCTTTTACTTTTTCATGAACTCAAATTATCTACACGTGAAGAGGCAGAGAATATTAAACAGTTGTGATTGGACCCAGAAAGACCTGGATTCCAGCTGGTTTTCCAATTTACAAACTCCATTTCTTAATCTCATTAATTTCCAGTTTCTTCTTCAGTAAAAGATAGATAATATTAGTATTTACTTTAAAAGGTTTTTGTGAGAATTAAGAGATAGTAGTAGGTAAGTATCCTTTAAGTGTTAGCCATTATGGGGGGAATCATGACTACTTATCAGGGATTTGCCTAAATTCTCCTTCTTGTTTAAAACGTATTTTACTGAATTCAACTTATGGTCTGCCTAGAAATCTATAATTATTAGCCCAGCATAAAAATAACTGAAAAAAATAAAAAGTAAAGGCTTTCCTTATAAGATTTTCACAAGCATAATTTTTATAGTAAAATTTTTTTTTTAATCTCAGGGACACTCTGAATAGTGGTAGGTCCATAGCTATTATATCATCTTAGGTAAGTGGATTGCAACATTATCCTTTTTATTTTCTCTTGTGTGTTTTCATAGACTCCTCATTATCATAAGAGGGAACTGGTCTTCTTTTATTGGTTCTTCAGAATGTTGTTATTCAGCCACAAACTCAAATGCCTTCGGAGGCTAAACAGGCAATAAGGCTTTGGTATTAATGGCCCCAAGTGGCAGAGTCTTATCTTACTTTGATAAGAATGGATTATTGATAATGATCATGTAGAAAGTATTTGAAGACTGAAAAGAGAAAATGGATGAAATGTAGATGTACAGCAGTGATTCCTGCAATTCAGCCTTAGAAAAGAAAGAAGCCAAAGATCAAAACCCTAAAGCTTTGGAATATTAAGGAGGAGGGAGCTGGTATGCCAGTGCTAGGGCGACAGCTGACAGCAGGGAGGAGCGTCTGCATAATCCAGCCATGCTCCTGCCTAGAGCTGGTGCAGTATAGCCTAAGCTCCATAATCCTTGGAAGTTAGAGAAAAGAGGAGTTGCACCCCATGTCAGGCATGGAGGCTCCCTTTCTGTCTAACTAAGTGTGCTGATAAAGGTTGCCCAAAGTAGAACTCACCAAAAGTGACCAAATTACTTTGCATGCAAAGCGTGGAGGCAGCCTCCCCACAAAGCAGGTATTCCTATGAGGTACGTAGAATGAGTGCATCAGGCAGTTGCAAATTACTTTTTTAATAAAGAGGTGAGAGGGAAAGAGGGAAGGAGAGAGAAAGAGAGATATGAAGAGATAGAGGGAGAAGGATAAGGAAAAAAACAGCTGCTGATTTGCTGATTTCAGGGTCTACATAAATTTCAAATTTACTAGGGAGAAATGAGGGCTTGGCAGTGAGAGGCTCAGACACTGGATGTGAGGGAAGATGCACTTGGTGGGGCTTTGGGGATTTTCCTGCAGAGCTGCCACCAACACAACCTCCTCCCTGTGAGCTTTGTCACTCTGCCGAGTTGTGCACTATACTCTTGTCACACACCCTTGAAGGTTTGGTGATGCCTACATAGTCCAGATTTCTAGAGCCCAGACTCATGGTCATCTCACAGTCACATAAATCGTTTGTATTTTTCACTTTCACAAAGGGAAAGGACGTATGTACTTTGTGTGTTATGTAAGTCCCCACAGTTAGTGAACCAGTATTTTTAAAGACTTTCTTTTTCTTTTTTTTTTTTTTTTTGATGTGGACCATTTTTAAAGTCTTTATTGAACCTGTTACAATATTGCTTCTGCTTTATGTTTTGCTTTTTTGGCTGCAACGCATGTGAGATCTTAGCTCTCGGACCAGGGATCAAAACCACACCCCCTGCATTGGAAGGCAAAGTCTTAACCACTGGACCGCCAGGGAAGTCTCGAGCCAGTATTTTTAAACAAATGCTTTTATTTTTGCTCTTCGTTAACAATAAATTTAGCACAAATGAAACATAAGAGATCTTCTAACCTATCTGTACTTCTGGCTCTGAGCCTTAAATTTATCTCACTGTGTTATTTTTGTGAGATTTAAAATGAAGACCAGAACTATCAAACATGAATGAAAATAGAAACTCCAAAAGCTACAGATAGTAGCAGACTGTCATTAAATAAAGCTTATTTTTACTTCAATATGTGCTGATTACTTACACCAAGGAGTCTTAAAATTTTTAAATATAGTGCTCACTGTAATGAACTTGTGCTGGGGTAGAACTTCTATACTTGGGCTTGAGGCAGAACTTCTATTAAATTTCCCCTGTTTTCAGTGTCTTACCTCCCAGTCCACCCATTTTTGCTAGGACATTCAAAATGTAATTATTTCAAAGGTATGAAACACTTATTCTATGCTGAGATCTGCAGTAAGGCCCACTGCTCTCTGAGTTAAATTTACTCATCATGTTTTCGTAAAGGAATAACAAAAGTCCCTTGGCTTTTAAACATCAGCAGTTTAAAGACTTGCTCTTTCTGGTGAGAAACATTAGCTAACATTTTAAACTTAAATAAATCATCTTGAAGTTAGCTAGTGGCTCAGGCACATTGACCTACTTTAAGCCATTTTTTTCCAATGTCTGCAAAAACCTTATGATAGACAGTACAATCCTGGACAGAGAGCTGTACCGCAAGGAAAGAGATGCAGCTCAGCCCCTTTGTGACTCTGAAGAGGCTGCTTAACCTAAGAGAGTAGGGGTTATAAATACTGCCTATTTCTGTTGACCCAAAACAACTCATAGGCAGGATGAAATGCCACAATAAAATGTGAAGGGGAAAAACAAAAATACCAAAGAGAAATCAGAAGATAGTCCTCTGATAGGACTAAAAAAAAAAAGTCCTCTGGCTGGACTAAAACTCTACGATTTTAGAGCTAAATTAGAAGAGTAATTAAAGAACACTGTTGAGGCCCAAATTAGTGGCCCAAAGACCAAATGGAAGAAATATCTCAAAGCACAAACATGCATGCACACACACATACACAAAAGTATAAGGGTGACGAGGGGAGAAAAGGGTGATCGATAAATTGAAGATATATAACATGTGGCTAATAGGTGTATTAGAAGAGAAAAAGAGACAAAAAGAATACGTTTGTAAATAACAGAAGAAAAAAGTGTCCAACTTGAGGAAAGACATAGATTTACATGTTGGAAAGATAACTGAAGATGGAGGCAAATGTAATGTGGAAAGTCACATCTAGGCACATTCTGTAGAATTAATCAACACCAAGGAGAGAGAGGAATTCTTACAAACTCCCGGCCCAAAACAGAACAAAACAAAAAGGTACCTATCAAGGAAAATGGATCAGACTGGCGTGGAGCTAACCATCGGCAACACTAAACCAGCACTTGGTGGTGACAGACTGTGGAAGAAAAAGAGTGAAGCCCAGGAGTGCTTTACCCAGTCAAGGATTTTACCTGCCAGTGGGAAAGAAAAAAATATTTGCAGATATATACAGGTTTAGAGACTGTATTACCTACATAACCCATATGAGGAACATATTCAATGGAGAGCTCTAACCAAACAGTAAATAACACTAAAAGCCATCAAGGAGGATGAAGGAAAGAAGAAATAATTGGTTATCAATGTGATATGAATATGTGTTTGATGTACTTGCTAGGACACTTTATAGGGGAAGGCCTACTAAGAATCTATTACATGGCATTCCCAGTGCTATTACCCTAAAGGGACTGAAAATTGATTCTTTCCGGTGTGAGTGTAGAGATGTGTGTGTAGATGAAAGTTACTCTTTTTTATTAATAAAACATAGATATACATACAGTAAATATGCAATATATCTCTGGTATTAAAATTTCATGGTGGGGGCAGGATTAGGAAAAAATGTCTAAACATTTCCCAAGTAAGGTGATAATGAAAAAAAGGTTGAGAAACACTGATCTACAACAAATTGGATAAAGGATCTCAGTAAAAATTAGAATAAGAGCTGAGGAGGGCTTAAAAGGACTAGATGGGAAAAAGGTCATAGTAATGGAACTGACAGTTATAAACTGGTATGTACCAAACAGCATAGTGGCTAAATACATAAAGCAAAAGGTAATAAAAAGGCAATTAAACTACCAACTACCACTGGGCTTCCTTGGTGGCGCAGTGGTTGAGAGTCTGCCTGCTGATGCAGGGGACACAGGTTCGTGCCCCGGTCCGGGAAGATCCCACATGCCGCGGAGCGGCTGGGCCCTTGAGCCATGGCTGCTGAGCCTGCGTGTCCAGAGCCTGTGCTCCTCAATGGGAGAGGCCACAACAGTGAGAGGCCCGCGTACCGCAAAAAAAAAACAAAACAGAAACAAAAACAAAAAAACAAACACTACCACTTTAAAATATGTCTTTCAAGCCTGGGTAGATCTAATAGAAAATAAATGAGGATATATGAAAATTAAATAATACAATCAATAAACTTGATTATGTGTACATTTATATATTTTTCATTTTATATATCAAGCCCCTCAAAACAATATTTGTCTGTGGAACATTTATAAAAAAAACCTTCCTGTAACTGCCATTAAGAAAACTTGAACAATGGTTAAAATGAAATATTCTACAGGCTTCATTCTCTGCTCATAATGTAACAAAATGAGAGACACACCATTAACATGTAACTCATAAAACAAATCTTAACTACTTGAACATTTTAAAACTCACTCTTAGATTATCCTTACATCAAAAGAGAAAAGAAATGTGAATTTTTCTATTCTCTAGGAAACTATGAACAGTTGAGTTCTTCATAGCAAAACCATGAAATGAAGAAATATTTGGTGTCAGAGAGAAATTTTTAACTGTAAATGTCTTCAGTATTATTAAAAATGAACCATAGAGTCATAGTAATCATATTAATATGGTAGTGGCATAGGAATGGATAAACAGACAAGGGGACTTACAGAGAATCCAGAAATAGTACTACACATGATTTTTATTTAAAACATGCTATTTTAATTCAGTCTGAAAGAGGTGAAGTGGTTTAATCTGGCACAAGTGGAAGATACCCCTATATTACACTACATAGAAAAATATATTCTCAGGAAGAATAAGGATACACCAACACTTTCAAGAAAATCTGGGCAACTACATCTACAGTCTTGGTAAAAACCTTAATCACGCTGTAGGAGGCTAAATAATGGCCTCCAAAGATGTCAGGTCCTAATCTGGAAACTGTCAACGAAATAGAATCTTTGCAGATGTGATTAAATTAAAGGTTTTGAGATGAGGAGATTATCCTGGATTATTTGAGTGAGCCCTAAAGGCAATCGTAGTAGAGATAGGCAGAAGGGACTCTGACACACCCAGAGGAGGAGGGAGTGTGAACACGGAGCAGGCAGATTTGAAGATCCTGGCCTTGAGGACTGGGGTGACATAGCAGCAGGCCAAGGGATGCCAGCAGCTACCAGAAGCTGGAAGGGGTAAGGAGTGTATTCTCCCCTAGAACATGGTGGCTACCCTCTGGAGGGAGCACCCCTCTGCTGACACCTTGGCTTTGGCCCAGTAAAACTAATTTCAGACTTCTGGCTTCCAGAACTGCAAGAGAATAAATTTCTGTTATTTTAAGCCACAGTGTGTGCTAATCTGTTGCACTGGCCACAGAAAACTAATAAACAAGCCAGCTATATAGAAGTAATAAAAGATATATAGAACTATAAAAGTAAAAAAAAATTATAGAGCAAAAGATACCACAAAGTTAATGAAAAACAGTAAAAGTCTGGAATAAATATTTGTTATGCAAATGAGAAACAAAGAGTTAACAGCTGTACCCTACAAAAATAAATTAAAAATTAGTAAGAAAAGGCCAATAGCCCAACCAAACGTGGGCAAAATATAGATTAGACAAGCCTAAGAAGAGCAAGCCTACATGGCTAGCAGACATAAAGAGATGCTTTATGTTGACGAGAGAAGCATGACACAAAGCAATATAGAGATCTCTCTTTGCACTCAAAGAGACAAGAAATAATTTATGAGTGGCAGCATTTACTCTTGTCAACGATTTGGGGAAAGAGTACTCTAACATATTGCTTCCTTCCACACAGGAATCTCACATCTAGAGGCCCATCCCAAAGAAACAAAGGCACCAAAATATGCATGTGCGCTTATGATTATATATCTTAGGTATGCTATCATGATACACACACACACACACACACACACACACACACACACACACAGGATAAAAAGTTTAAATCAGAGTAAAAAGGGACATAAGGACTGATTAAACACTTGATGATACAGTCATGAGAAAACAAGATTTAGCATTTATTTGAAGATACAGTGTCCTTTTTTTTTTTTTTCTTGCAGTACGCGGGCCTCTCACTGTTGTGGCCTCTCTCATTGCGGAGCACAGGCTCCGGACGCGCAGGCTCAGCGGCCATGGCTCACGGGCCCAGCCGCTCCGCGGCATGTGGGATCTTCCTGGACCGGGGCACAAACCCGTGTCCCCTGCATCGGCAGGCGGACTCTCAACCACTGCGCCACCAGGGAAGCCTGATACAGTGTCCTTTTAAAGCAATACACTTGCCTTGACTTTTTTTAAATTTGTGACTTAACAGACAAAACCACACATGCATCAACCCCTCTTGACTCAATTTGTTAGTTCATTTATTTAACCAGTCAGTATTATCTATAAGATTGACCTCTTATTTATTTACTATATTTACTGAAATTTTTTGTTACTATACTTACTGAAAAAAGTTTTCTTCAGTTTAGAACACATACTAAAATTTTCTTATTTACTTATTATATTTACTGAAATACACAAAGTTTGCCAAGGGTATAGATATATTACTTACTTATATATTTTTCAGTGTCAACTTTTACTCTCAAATACCCCCAGGACAAGGAAAAATGTCTTTTGAGCAAATTTATTCAACACATTTGCTGGATGCCTGCTATGCACCACAGACTTTAATAAGTATTGGAGATAAATGATAAATAAGCAAATACAGCAAATGTGTCAGATGATAGGTAAAGGAGGTACAGGCCTAGGGGAAATACAGCAAGGGCCCTAATAACCCAGTCCAAGGCACTCAGGGAAAGTTCCCCCAAAAAGGGGAGGAAAGAAAAAATATTCAGGTGGAGATCTGTGGCAGAGACATAAGTAGGAGCACATCATGAAGGGTCTTGTAAGCCTGGACAAACAGTCTACACCTCACCTGGAAAACAGTGTGGACCTCTGAAGGATTTTACATAGGGAAGGGCATAATCAAATTTTTGTTCTGAAAGAAAACTCTTGACTACAAATTGGAGAAGGACTGGTACAGGGCAAGGCTGCAGGCTGAAAGAGAAATCAGAAGGTTGGTATGTGGTTTGGTGAGAGATGATGTGATCTGAGCTAGTGTCAATGGCAGTCAAAAAGAAAAAAAAAAAAGGAAGGATCTCGGGTATTTATGAGACAGTACAGTGATGAACTGGATGCTTAGGCTTGGGCTGAGGAAAAGAGAAGAGTTGGGGATGGTGGCCAGAGTCCCCAGCTGTTTTCAGAACATGCCGATGGAATATGGAATTCCTTATCTGAAGCCAGAAGATGTTGGCCATTACATCAGTTCACAAATGTCCTGTGGTCATGGATCAATCACAGTTTCGGAACTCAGACCGTGCCACAGACCCAGTAACTTAATTGAGAATATCCACTTTTGGGGTAGCAAGCAATAAGGATTATTCGCTTGATATCAGCAGAGAGTATCTGCTATGTAGGCGTGCAGGCTGCCAGTCCATTCATTAGTCCAGGTTCCATACCATTAAGGGATTTAATTATTTTGAAGAGTTAATCCCCAAGACCTTGCCTAATGATGGTTATTCACAATTATGCACCCCATGGGTATGAAAAAAGCCATCCCTGTCAGGGGCAGATGAAAAGAGATGAATAAGCTCATCATACCCATGAAGGGACAGGAAATAGCAAGGAATTAATATCAGGAGCAGCATGCTTATTACAGGGATCTGGGCAGCTGGATTCCTACAGTACTAGAAAGTAGCTTTAAGGCTGCTCCAGTGTCCAGTCTGGCTGCAAAAGGTGGGTGGACAACGTAATCTTGGCAGTGCATTCAGCAGTACTTGGAAGAGTGTGCATGGCACTGCAGGAGATGGTGGCCTGTGATGTGACTGGGGCAAGGGAGGAGTACCAGGAGGTGCCAAACACTCCAGCTCTTCCACAATCACTTATTCTGAGTGGGCAGAGAGCCCCACACAGAATGGAGGCAGAATTCCTTCACATACTCTCTCCCAGTGGTCCCAGCTTCCCCAGGAAGCAACCATGAGGATTTACTACATTGCTCCCCCAAAACCCCATGGCCTTAAGAAACAGCTCAGACTCTTTAGCCCTCTAATCCTACTTCTGAGAATTGATGCTGAGTGAATGAGCAAAAAGAAGACAATGGTTTGGGGCTTCCCTGGTGGCGCAGGGGTTGAGAGTCCGCCTGCCGATGCAGGGGACACGGGTTTGTGCCCCGGTCCGGGAATATCCCACATGCCGCGGAGCGGCTGGGCCCGTGAGCCATGGCTGCTAAGCCTGCGCGTCCGGAGCTTGTGCTCCACAACGGGACGGGCCACAACAGTGAGAGGCCCGCGTACCGCAAAAAAAAAAAAAAAAAAAAAAGAAATATTTACTGCAGTAGAATTTACTTCTGAAAAAAAGAAATAGCTTAAATGTCCAATAATAGAGAAATATCAAGTTATCTACATTTAATCTGGTGTATATGCTACATTGTATATTATGCAACCAATTTAAAATAATGTTTACCAGGGTTTCTAATAACATGGAAAGATGCTTATGGTGTGACATTAAGTTCAAAATTAAGATACAAATTTCTTTATATGAGCCTATGTATGTAATTATGCATAAAATATCAAACCATTAAAAAATTTTTGTTGATGATCACATGGATGATTTTGTCCTCTTTCATTTCTCTGTAGTTTTCAAATTTTCTATAGTAAGAAGCTATTGGTATTATAATGAGAAAAAAATCCAACCTATTCTTTTTAAAAAAAAGTTCCAAAAACATCAATAGACCATAGGAAATACAGAGCGAATGTCTAGAGAGAAAACAATCAAGCGTATAGGTAAACAAAACTAAGACAACTTTAAAGAAAAGTTATTATTTAATGAAAATAATTGAGAAGAATGTCTTCGGGTTCATGATTTATTCATGTCTATATGATTGGATTCTAAAAGAAGCAAAGAGGTTAAACTCTTGCTAATCATAGTGTTTATGAGTTTATATATGAATGACGATTTTCCTTAGAAATATATTGGAAAGCAAGCAAGAACATAATTAGAATTACTCAACAGATGGGCGAGCAAAAGCATAGAGAAGCAGCAGGAATTCACTAAGAACTGCATTGAGGGAGGACCAGAAGCCACAAGAGTCAGGAGGGCTCTGCTGAGAGCGGAGAGAAAGCTGCACAAACCTGTTCGCTGACAGCTCCTTTCATCACTGCTCTACCACTCTGTATTCTTATCACTGGTTTTTCTGTCTCCCCCACTACTCATTGCTCATTTGATTTTGTGTCCCCAGCAAACAGCACAGTACCTTGATAAATGTTTGTTCAGTAAAGGCACATTCAAAATTAGTCTATGGCCACATTTCAAACAGGAGAATGCTAATTTATAGGCATGTGTCAAGTGTTGATTTTGTGGAACAAAAAAGATACTATTTTGAAAGAAGGGGACAGTCTTTTCATAAGATGACACTATTTTCATGTTGATACTGACCAGGAGTTATTCAGTCTGGAGATGAGAAGGCTGAAGAGAACCTACTGTTTATGTGGAACAGTGAAATAGAAGCTGTCACCCTTTTACATCATCAGTGAGAGAACAACTGGAATAAACAGGATTAAACCGAAACAGGTAAAATTAAGTTGACTAAGCAGAAAGGGACCAACTTGGTTCTATCCTGAAATCTATAAAAATCACACACTGTTTATTAGACTGGGATGGTTTAGAGCAGTAATTCTCAACCCAGGCTGCACAATGGAATCCCCAAGTTATCTTTTAAAAGGTATCAGACCCTAAGCCCCTCTCCAAATATTCTAATTTAACTGATCTGAGGTGAGCTTGGACATAGGTATATTTCAAAGGCTCCCCAGGTGATTCTTACTGGTCGTTATGGCTGAAAGTTGCCATACTGGGACAGAAGGGTAAGAATCTACTTGAAAATATGCACATTTTTCTTTCTCTTTTCTTCACCTAAACTTTGAAGAACCACCTGAATTATTATTCTGGGAAGAATTATCTTAACCTCCTTTAATATAAGTTGAGAACTTGATGGACAGCTGAAAGTTATTCCTGCTGTAAAATGATAAAGTAAATTCCTGTATGGAATTTGAAAGTAAATGTCTTGCACTAGAAAAACAAAAATCAAATGAAAACAGCAACTATCTTTTATGAGCTCCATTATTTGCTGTTTCACAAACTATCTAATCAAATTTACAAAGCAATCAAATGAGACAGGCATTATTAAATCCATTTTATAGATGAGGGAATTGATGATCAGAGGGATTATGACATTTGCCCAGTGTGACCACAACTACTAAACTGCTGGTCATGTCAAATATGGTTGATGCCAAACCTGTGGTCTTTCCACTGTAGCAAATGCCTCCTAGATAGTTTGCCTTTTCCATAAAACCAAGCTTTGAGAACTGAAAATAAAAAAAATAATGGATTCTAAACTGAGCCAAATAACAACAGAGCATTAGTATGTATCCTAATTATGTTCTAATTAATTTATACATGTTTTATTTTTCCCTATAATTCCATAAAAGCACAAAATAGACTATAGGAAGTTTGCCATAATATAGTAAAAATGTATTCAAGTCCTCAGATCTACATCAAAACAAAGGATGAAATGTGCATTTTCCATGTTGTATCATAATATCCTACCTTCTCTGGCTGTCTCACTCCAACCTACTAATTACAATATACCAACCTCTTAATTACAACAGGTTGGAAGAATTTCAATTATTTAAAGGACCCCTCTCCACCAACTATGCTCATCTCCTTTCAGGCAAAATGAAAAGCAGGAACTATTGTGATTTTATTTTTCCTAGGTTACAAAATAGTAATAAAGAAAAGAAATTCTAATTAAATATTATGATGAGGCTGCAACATTTCTGGATACTTTTATCAGACTTTTACATGGAAACGACATTGTCAAAAATAGGATTCTCCCGGGTTCCAGAAATACCCGTGTTGCAGAGTAGATGCTGACCGTTTGCACGATGAATGAGTGTAAAGACTACTTCAGTAGACTTGGAGAGGGAATGGAACAGCAGGGATGGGAAAGAAAGGAAGAGTGGGCTTAGAAGGGCATTGAAGATGGAGAATCAATAAGATGGTGGAGACTGGGAATGAGAAGTACTGGAGTGTGTGGAGTCCTAGCTGACTCCACTAGACTGCAGGCTCCCTGAGGATGGCTAAGAGATATTACAGGTCAAAGTATGAAGTGATAGTAATAGAAAATGTTAACAATATCATTTATGAACAAATCATGAAGATAGCTATGAAACAAACATCACAAGGAAAGGGTTTATAGTTGGCTGAAACAAAATCTCTCTTCTATTGCTTAATCTACATTGATAGTCAGTTAGGAAGAATATTGCTAGGAAGGAATGAGTGGGCTACAAGACAGGGCCTGGAGACCTGAGTCACACAGGGATGCAGCTGCCTAATCAAGGGATGGCAGGATGCATCCCACCAAAGTGAGATCACTGAATGCTGCCTGGCCTTAGGGGACTTCAACTTAAACAAAAACAAGGAGCAAAACACCAACCAACTGACCAACTAACAAAAATCAGAAGTGCCTGTAGGTTGGATAAGATCACATTACTTCCTGCGTATTCAAGATTCAAGATGTCAGTTGTCCAGAGGGATATATGTGTATGCATGTATATATGTATACATAGATAGACAGACGGGTGAGAGCAAGACACTGTGTGTGTGTTTGTGTGTAAAAATTTGTAATAAATAAAAGTTAGAATTCCATATATAATGATAATTTTCCTAATCCTTCTTATCTACCCAGAGTCTCACATTTGTAGAAATTATATTCCTCTTTTAATTTTACATGGTAACCATCTTGGATTCTAGTGTAAAGTACCCAGTAAGAACTCATTATTTGTTACTACAATTAAACTGACTCGAACTAAAGTTGCAGTGTGCACCTAAGTAAGTAAATGTGAATGATAACATTCATGAATTTAACAATAAACACTTACATAGGCACTAAATGGTCAAAGATTGTTCTATACCCTTTACATATATTAACTAATTTAATCTACACAACAACCTATGAGGGTAGATTCTGTTATCACCTTGATTTTGCTGATGAGAAAACTGAGGCACAGAGAGTTTAGCGTCTAGCTCAAAGTCACACAGCTAATAAGTAGATAAAAAGAAATATAAACTATACTCCTGACTCATTTCTATAGTCTGTCCACCACTGACAGTCTGCCTACCACTTACTGTGTAGAGACAGGATCCTGGCTTATGCTTTCCAAAATAACCTCTTGGATCACTGAACTTTCAAACATGCTAGTTACTAAACTGAGCAAATACTGTTCAATTTTAAAAATCATAATTTTTCAAAATTAAACAATTGTGATGTATCATCCACTGGTAATCGTGGCTCACTGTAGACCAGTAACTAATTGATTTCATATAAATACATCTCTTTAAGATTCAGTTGTTGTAGCTCATTCATTATTTTATTTGGTTTCTTCCAATGAACTCATAGAGAATAGGACTTTTTTGCTCAGTGAATTAGGTAGCTCTACTAAGAAGCCTTTGTCAAATCATATTTCCTGGCTTTTCCTAAAGAGTCTTGATTTCATAAATCTCCGTCATTTTATCCCATAAATTAGCAATCAAGTTGTCCTAGAAATTCAATGTTTCAGGGTCTAAACTCATCATTCGGACAGAAAGAAACAAAACCCTTAGCCCAACCATGCCTTTTGATTAAATATGAAAATATAATTTCCATGGAACTGTAGACCTCACTAGCCCTTAACATGACTGTGATCCAGAACAAGGTCACTGCCCAGTTTCTTTCAGCACAGAAGGAAACAACCACAAAAAGATTAACAACACCCAGGGCGAAGTAGGAAAAACAAGATGAGTTTTTCAGAGCGGGAATTAAAATAGCGACCCTTTGGCAGCACAGATTAAAAGTGCATTTTTAATGAATGTGTCTATTTCCAGGCAAATGAAAAAAAAAAATGTAGGCATTCATCATCCTATTAATAATGACCATAGCTCACTCTTACAAAATGGCATCCGGAGAGGACACAGACATCCAGAGAACACACAGATGTCATGTGCCATGTTTATTTGTGTCCCTTTTCTGCTGAGCTGGGGCCTGCCTGCCACTGGCTATACCATTCCTTGGTGTATTTTGCTTACAGCTGCAATATGATAAGTAGATGGGCTGCTTTTCAGTTATAATTCCTACTTATTTATTTACCATTTATGGTTTCCGTTTAGGACTTTTCAGGCTCTGTTGGTTTAGAAGTCTGTTAGAATAGTCCTGTTTGACTATTGTGCCTCTCAAAATAAAAGTATTTTCTTTTAAAAATATATTAATGGAAAATAAGCTATGAACCTGAGCCAATTTTCTGAAACATCTTTTAAAAATTTTAATTAGCTCACTTGAGTAATTACAGTGTGAATTTCATTTTCTTAACATTCTTTTTTCTGTGTGCAATAAGTCAATCAATGACTATATCCCAATATTTATGAGGGCTTGGTAAAAATAAAAACATGCTCCAAGGTCCAAAGATTAGCCATCCAAAATTTGAAAGGTTGGGTAAAGTCTTTAATTTCCTATTTCCATTTGAAAGATAAAATCAGGTAAAATTTAAATCAAATAGGCTTTCAGCCAGTACCTTCCTTGGTAGAAATGGTAAAACTTGATGGCCTGGAGAGAACAGGATATGAATCTTTAAAGTGTACCTGAAGAGAAAAAGCTGGCAGCAAGGACCTGCTTTCTTTTTTCCATTCCTGATCTCTGTACAATTACCCCTATGGTGTGGTGAGAGGGCGGGAAGGAGTGAGCCAGGCTCTTGAAAAATAATCTCTGAAGGCCCAAGACATGTGGTATTTAGACAAGTTCTTCTGGGCCATTGAAACCTAAGTCCTTTTGCAAACACTGCTCTAGGGCTTGAAGGTCAGGGAGGGGAGATGGGAAATGGAGCAAACCAGGCACCAAGCACTCTCCTCCACACGCTTGTTCTTTCTTTAAAGACTACACTCCATGCCTGGTATTCAACTAGTGGCAGTCACTTGGCCACCAGTGGACCAGAGGAAGAGGACAGGAGAAAGGTTACTGTCTTGTTGAAGTTGCAACCCTCCGAACTCCGCTGTCAACCTCCCCCCTCCCTCCTGCTCACCACTCCTTCCAGGATATGGTACTCAGGGCCAAGAGCAGACAGGAGTAGGGAGAGCTGTTCATGAGAGATGGGTCTCACATCCTGCTTGAGTCCGTTTAATTTCCTAAGCAGGTAAAGCCCCTCTATCCTTCATGTCTGCAAATGCAGCTCTTTCCTTGTAAAGAGGCAAAGTGAAATTAGCTCAAAACTCTGAAGAAAACCAACTGGTGTTAAACTGTAAAGGAGCCTGGTGCTGTTAGGGGAATGAGAGGCAGCAAAAAGCCATCGCTGGTGGGCGCAGAATGACCCTACTGGAAGATATCAGTTCACACTGGGGTCTCCTCCTAAAGGACTGCTGGGTGAGTTCAGTAATAGCCAGGTTACTGACAGCAAATTGAAAAATTCCATTTCTTGGCAGTAGGCCAGCTGTTAGAGAGTGACTTGAATTAAGCTAAGTGTTACCTTCTTTCTGCCTGTGTAACATCGACCTTAATTCACTCTAAAGCCATGCAACTGACAAATACTTTTTCCCTGACCAAACTCTAGCAAGGATCCTCTGAGTCTACTTCTCTACCAGCCCTCAACCTTGGCCTATAAAGACTGTAGACTCTCAACACAAATCATTTCATCCACCCTGCTCTGCCCTACCTCTGTCTCTCCTCCCCCATTAAAAGGCTTGAACAAACACTAACATGGTTTCTAACAGCTCAAGGCCACATCTCTAGGATGACCTTAGCCCCCATTAAAGTGCCTGCCTAAGAAAGCTCAAGATTGCCAAAGAATAGGCTGTTCTGCCAACACCTGAAGATAGGCCCCTGTCTCCCAGCCTATGTGGGAGGGTAGGAGCCTAACTTGGAAAAGCACCAGCTAGCAATCCCAGATGGGGTTCACACATGGACCATTTTTTATAAATTTCTACTTCCCTGACCCTGTTCAGGCCCCTGTCACGCCCTTCCATCTCCCTCATTCTTCCTATATAAAGTACCCGGGCATCTCTGTACAAATCTAAGTTGAGTTCCCTTCACCTGGACCTCTTCCCTACTGCAACAGTATTACTGATTAAAATCTGTCCTGACCACTTTAACTAGCATCCAGCTTTGTTTATCTTTCCATTCAACAAATATTTACTACTGAACAAATATTTACTGAACACCCAGTATGCGTCAAGCACCATGCTAGACACTGTTAGGCAAAACAGACCTAGAGCCTCACGCATCCATTTCATCACTGCCCTGTGAGCAGTACTGAATACTGACCATGATGTGACTTCAGGAACCGTGACGCAGAAAGGCTGTGCCATTCTCTGATGACCCATCTTCTCCCAGAGTCTGAACACCAGGAGGGTTTGCTGGGCTCAGAGAGCAAGAGGTCAGAATGGTTTGGTTCAGCTCTTTTCAAAGGTTTGTGAGTATACAAACCACCTGGGAATTTGGCTGCCAACAATTCCTCCCATTCCTGTACATGTATGTTCGTCCTGGAGTCTCTTGTCCCTCCAGTGATTGTGGCCTGGCCATGTGACTTTTTCAGACTAACAGAATGTAGCAAAGTAAAGTTCTGGGAGCCCAGGAATTAAGAGGTCTTGTAGTTTTCATTTTCACTCTCCTGGGATCCAGCTGCCTTATAAAAAGATTGGGTTAGATTACTGAATGATGAGTGTCCACATGCAGAGAATGAGATGTGCCCAGCCCTCAGGCAGTCCAGCTTCAGCTACCCTCCCACCTAAACACAACCTCATAAGTAATCCCAGCCAGCACTACTGAAGCAAAAGAACTGTCAACCAAGTCACAGAATCATAGGAAATAATAATGAATGCGTTTTGGAGTTGTTTGTTATACCACAATAAAAAATTAAATAGAAACGACTGTTGCGAAAACTTAAAGCATGTGGCATTGTCTCTGGGACTCGGTGGTGGTAGGGGCTGGAATCTCATTCTGTTACTCAAGGCTGGAAGAACAGTGAAGAAATTGCTTTTGAGGCCTTGAGAAAGTAATGGTAGAAAGTTTGGCAACGCTACTGCCTGCTGTAAAGTAGGAGATAGAAAATATGACTAGTGGATTTGGAGATCTGGCTAAGGAGATTGTTCAGGCAGATTATCAATCAAAGTTTTGGTGGTATATGATAAGAAGAAACTATTTCATTTTCATGCAGAATTTTGAGAGAAATGTAGAAAATCTAGGACAGTCTCTCAATTGAGCAAAAACATTCTCAAAATGAGAAATGACCTCAGGGTAAGGATCAAATCAAAGCTGTGGCTGTGCGATTCCATGTTGAGACCTCTGAAGGATTAAAAGTGATGGTGGTGGTGGGCTGCCTCTCAAAAGGGCTCCTGGAAAATTCAAGGGTGAGGTTCCGAAGCATCTTGAGTCACAGTGCAAAGTAGAAAAAGACCACCTGTGAGTTTTTTGTGGTGTGGCCTTTTGCTAATAGAGTGGATTATAACTGGATACATAGAAAGTCTACAGAAGTTTTTAAGGGGTTGTTCCATTTTGGACTAAAAAAGGACAGAGGTGGTTTAAAATGAAAAGAGGTCTCTGGGGCTTCAGATTTCTACTGGTAGAAAGCCAACCAAGAAAATAAGTCTGAAGCAAGCACAGGCTATTTCTTATGAAAAAGAAAGAAAAACACAGAGGGTGGAGCAAAGAGTTTCTGAGAACGGCAGATTAGGAAAGCACCCCCAGGAAGCAGAACTAGATCCCAGTCTAGAGACATTCCCTGTTCTCCAAGTTCGGAAAACTGGTGATGTGTGCCAGGTTGGCTTTTAAAACTGCTGTGGGTTCAATGACTAATTTGTGCTCTCTACTTCCCCCTTTTGAATAGAAGTATCTATCGTGGTTATCTCATCTCTATTTTGCCATTGTATGTTGGGGGTGTGCATTGGGGGGCATGTATCTTGTCTTTTTAGTTCACAGGTTTCCAAATCAAGAGAAGCCCTCATGAGGAGTCCTATTCAGATCCTGTTCTGATGCAGATGAAGAAATCCTAGACTTTGAGCCTTTTCTGTAATGGGATACAAGTTTTGGGGGATGAGAAGTGCATTTTGTATGTGGGAGAGACAGATGGATTGCTGTGGCCAGAGTGCACTGTGGTATATAATTTCCAAAGATGCCTGCCAACAATTCTCCACATTCCCATATGGATGCTACCCCTCTCATCTTGGATTTGTGACTTGCTTTGACCAATAGAATAGGGTGGAAGCAATTGGGATTCTAGAGCTCAGGTCTTAAGAGGTCTCACAGTTTCTGCTTTTGCCCTTTTAGGATATAACCACAGGTAAATAATTCAAGCCGCTTTACTGAATGATGACAGATACATACAGAGAGAGAGAAGTCCAGCCAGCTGCTAGACATTCCAGCCATCTGAGGTAAGATGCTCCTATGTGAGGAGTCATCTTGCACCCTCCAGCCCCAGGTAGGCCACCTCAGCCAACACTATTTAGATCAGAGACAAGTTCTCTGACAAACGCTGCCCAGAATCATGAATACAAAAATAATTGTTATTTTTATAAACCACTAAGTTTTGGGATGATAAGTGCTGCAATAAGTACCTGAAGCACCTGCTTCAGCAGAGGTAGAACAGTGCAGAATATAATTAGTAAAATTATCCAGTTCTTCTTAGTATAGCCTTTATGGGATTTTTGTTTATTTGTACCTATTTTCTAATATCTTTTGACTTTAAAATAGTATAATTGAAGCAAATCAAAGCACCAATGAGGTAATGATTATAGGCTTAATGCCAACACATTTTGTATACAAACAGACAAAATTAATTTTATCCTTGACCCCCCCATAGGACATTTAAGTATAGGGCAATGGTCATATACTTGATAGCTCAGTGCTATCATGGTTGTACCAACATAAAGAAAAACATGTTAAAGATTACCAGGATCGGGGTGGTGGGGGTGGTGGTGTGATGAATTGAGCGATTGGGATTGACATGTATACACTGATGTGTATAAAATTGATGACTAATGAGAACCTGCTGTATAAAAAAATAAATAAATAAAATTCAAAAATTAAAAAAAAAAAAAGATTACCAGGATCATTTTCTTATCTCCAGGACATTTCATTCAGAAATCATTCAGATCATTTAGTCAGTTTTCTAAAGGCCGTTCTTATAACTAGTAAATTTCTTTTTCCTCTTCACTCAAATATGACAGAGTCAAGAATATACAGCTATACCGGGAAGTGTGACTCCACTATTAAAAAAGTTGGCTCTGAGCCACAAAGACAAATTAGGACACCAATTAACCAATTAAATGTCTCAGCAAGCAGTTACGGAATTGAAACTGTAAACATGCAGGTTGTGCAAAGCAGAATTCTGGGGTGTGCCATCAATGGACACCACAAGACACCTCTGAAGTTGTCCGATACAGCAGTGCTGCATAGAGAGCCTCTTGTTTGCAAACATGAGGTGTGATTTTGCCCTTGAAAGCACTGCATTCTAGTAGAAGCTGAGCAACCTACGATTAACAATGGCACATACATATAAATGTAATACTGGACATGAACTATGGGTATAGATAGACTGAAAAAATGAGCTTGAACTTGAGGAGTGGAAGCAAGAATACTGAGTATAAAATGCACATAAGTAAAATTGTCACACACATTAGAGGATGCAGCTTACCTGACATGCTGATGGATGACTGTGGTTGAGATCCCAATGGGAAGATACTATGTCAACAGACTTTTTGGCCATGCTGAGTAAATTCATCCAGCCTTGGAAAAGTGATAAGTGAAATGGTGCATTTTCTGAATAGGTAAGGCCTTCAGGAATATTTTCCACCAGGGCAATTCTTAGAAAAGATTTTGAAAAACAAACAAACAAAATCTAGTCAAATTTGAAGCCACAGATCTTTACACATGCATACAGAGACATCTGAAAAATACTCTTTACTCTTTCTGAATGTATATGTTCCTCATAATTTACATTTTTCAACAAAGGCATTTAACATTTCCCCTATGCTAATCTACTGTGTTCTGAGAGTTTATGTTCAATTTCTCCTCAGTTAGCACTCATATTTCAGAAAATCATGGTATATGTCCCTAATGTCCAGTGCCAAAATAGCCTTGAGAAAAAGTCCAGAGCTTCCCACACAAGCATCTTCCTCTAGTAATATCTCCAGTTTCTAGTACAATGTTGGACATATATTAGAACTAGTTTAGAAACCAAAATATTATGTTTTATTACTACTAGAAAATAAAAATAGTAAATGCTATTACTATTGCTTAAAACCTCTGTTAGTGCTTCCCAGCCTAAGGCATAAAATGATACTAAGAAGGAAATTTAAAAACCGGTCTGTTGGGCTTCCCTGGTGGCACAGTGGTTGAGAGTCCGCCTGCCGATGCAGGGGACACGGGTTCGTGCCCCGGTCCAGGAAGATCCCACATGCCGCGGAGCGGCTGGGCCCGTGAGCCATGGCCCTGAGCCTGCGCGTCCGGAGCCTGTGCTCCGCAACGGGAAGAGGCCACAACAGTGAGAGGCCCGTGTACCACAAAATAATAATAATAATAATAATAAATAAATAAATAAATAAAAACCGGCCTGTTGCAGGGCTTTATTAAAGTTGGAGATAGGGAATATATAAAATAACAGTAATAACCAAGCCCTAAATAAACTACAATCAGCAATAACCTAATAAATGTGTCTTTTCTTTTTATACTTCCTTATTGTTGACAACATATACACTGTGGCTTGCGTTGGTGCTGCAGCTAAGGCTGTGTGATTTTCACTTCTAAGTTAGCCAGGTGACACATAACATTTTAGTTTTTTAAATTTATTTTTAAAATCTTTTTATTTTTATTTTATTTTATTATTACTTTTTAAAATCTGAATACCATGGGCCATCCTTGAAAGGTCACTGGCATGGAAGTTCAATATCTTAGTTCCCTGAGGAGGGAATGAACCTGGGCCCTCAGCAGTGAAAGCTCAGAGTCCTAACCACTAGACTACCAGGGAATTCCCTGACTTTTCTTTTTATAAATTTATTTATTTATTTTTGGATGTGTTGGGTGTTTGTTGCTGCATGTGGGCTTTCTCTAGTTGTGACAAGAGGGGGCTACTCTTTGTTGTGGTGCGCAGGCTTCTCATTGCGGTGGCTTCTCTTGTTGCAGAGCACGGACTCTAGGCACGCGGGCTTCAGTAGTTGTGGCACATGGGCTCAGTAATTGTGGCTCACGGGCTCCAGAGCACAGGCTCAGTAGTTGTGGCGCACTGGCTTAGTTGTTCCGTGGCATGTGGGATCTTCTGGACCAGGGCTCGAACCCATGTCCCCTGAATTGGCAGGTGGATTTTTAACCACTGTGCCACCAGGGAAGTCCCAATAACATTTCAATAAAGGAATAAACAGGGTTTTTTTTTTTTCCAGTTTAAGAAATGTAAATTCTCCTGCAACTCTTGACAAGAAACTCCAAACTCTTATGAAGATAGGGTTAGGGTAAGGGTGTAAGCCCTTCTAGAACAGATCTTTCTATTCAAAGCTATGCATCCCTAGTGCTGGATACATAATTAGGGCTCAAGAAATACCTATAGAATGAATCTCAGCTTCTAATACAGAATCCAGAACTTCTGTTTATTTTAATGAGACTTGTTCCATTTAGCCAATTTTAGAAACAAAAACAATACTCTCAGTAATATGTTTGTGTATTTGATGAATATCATAGCCAAAATGGGGTTGGGTATATGTCTTAGAGACATTCAAAATTTTAGGGTCCAATCATCCAACCACTACCCACAAATGAATTAAATCTGGTTGAGACCTCATGAGCACAGGACAAGCAAGTCATTTACTGTACCTAACACAGAAATGACTATGACAAAACTCCCTAGTCCTCTGGAATTTATAATCTAGTGAAAGAGCCAGTCTCATACGTAATGATTTAAATAGGAGGTAGGCTCTAATAAATGGCAAAACAAGAGTAAGAATTAATTAGATGGATAAGGCACCATCTGAAGTACCACTGGAACATCAGCAGTGAGGAAAAAATAATTAGGTTGGGAGCATCTGGAACTGGAGAAAGTGGGACTTGAAATGAGTCTTCAAAGATATAATTTTTATGGGTCAGCTGGAAGAGAAAGATATTCTAGGTGTATTTGGATACTTGAGAGTTGGTTGGCCAAGGGAAGTGTGAGGTAAGAGAGTCATGGCAGGGGCTTGCCATGGCGGAGAAGACTGGCAGTGTCTGTAGGGACCACACTGTAGAGGTTGTGAACCAGGAAGAGAAGTCTGGACTTAATTTTGATGCTTTTGAGAGCAACCAAGTACATTTTAGGGGTCTAACTCTGACAGCACACATGTATACTACTGGAAGGGAGATGACAATCAGTAGAGGGTAGAGGGTCCATTAAAACTGACGAGGAACACGGGAAAGGGGTGAGCATTGAGAGAGATTATCAAGGGGAAAAAAAAGAAGAGAAAACGAGCCCAAAGCCTAATGTGGGGGGAATGCCTACATTTTTCTGGTTAGTAGAGTGTGAAATGGATGACAAGATTCAGAAGGGACCAAAAGAGAAGCAGGAAGACAAGAGAGGTCCAGGAGAATGCAGTGTTTGGGAAACCAACGAGAGAGAGGGTCAAAAAGGTGGAGAGATCTACTTCAAAACCTTTGAAGGCAACAGACAGAAGTTGAAGTTGGATATTTTAATTCTATCCACACTTAAAGTCCAATTATTTATGTAGATAGAAGGTAGACATAGCATGAATAAATGATCCCAAATAATCAGCAGTTTTAGCCTCCCCTATGACTAAGGAATATGTTTAAAAATCAAACAAAAAAAGAATCCAAGCAAACAAAACAAAAATAGAACATCATTTAACAAACAGAACTAACTAGTTTCAATTTTACTTCAATATAAAAGCCATGCTGAGAAAGACAAAGAAGAATCAAGAAGCCCAGATAAACCAAACATACAAAATAAAGGATATACAGTAATTGTACAGTTGTAGGTGGCTCTGCACCACCCCTTCCTTCATACCACCTACATGGTTTCTGATAGGCATACAATAAGGATTCCCGATTTCTTTCAGAAATCTTTAGACCAGATATTCCTAACCTTGGATCCATGAATAGAATTTAGGGGGACCTATGAGCTTGATCTTTATTTTCCCTCATTTCTAACTGAAATTTAACATTCCTTTCAGTTATGGACATAGGCAAAAAATGACAGGAATATTAAAAGAACCTGTGATTCTGTCACCATTTAGAAAATTTACTAACATCGATCCATCCATTCCTGAGGGTCAGTCCCGGCTGGGACAACATTTTATCTGCCAGTCTGACCCTGATATTAGGTGGAAACTCCGAAAGTTACAATTAGGCCCACAAACCCCGATGCCCCAACTCCTAGAGGTGGCCTTTGGGGTATTTGATAATTGAGATCCAGCTGAGAAGAAGAGAAAACCCGATGTGAAAACACTCAGGCCAGGGCTCAAGTTAAACTGATGGCCATAGCTGTCAGCCATGCCTTGCAACCTCAGGACAAACCAAGGGGGCCAAGGAAGTTTAACCAACCACCTGGAGGTAAAACGAGCAAGGGGAAACGCTTCAAATGCAAGTCAACTGGCCAGTGGGCCCCCAAATGCCAAAAAGAACCCCTTGGTCCATGCCCAGTCTGCAAACAAACAGGTCATTGGAAGTGGGACTGTCCCCAATCCTGAAGGGGAAGGGGGGCTCCTGCTCCTAAGATGGCCATGGATGACTGAGGTGGCCTGGGCATTCTGGGAGCTTCCCCTTCGCGAGATGTCTATCTCCTTCGAGGAGCCCTGGGTGGTCCTTGACGTGGCAGTAAGAAAACCAGTTTTTTAATTGATACGGGGGGCCACTTACTCTGTCCTGATCTCTCACGCTGTGCCTCTTTTCTCCAAAAGCTGTACTGTGACTGGTGTCAAAGGAAAGCCTCACACTTGTTTCTTCATTGGCCTCTCTCTTGTCAATTTGAACAGCATTTGATCTCACACGCCTTTTTAGCTGTGCCTTGAGTGTCCTAACCCACTACTGGGAAGAGACTTTCTGGGCTCCTTCAGAGTCATATTACGGTTAGGAGGACCCGAGCAGCCCCTTTTCTTGATTCTGACTAAGGCAAATCAGCTGGAAGAACAAGGGTCTATTCCCAGTCATATTCTACTCGCAGTTAACCTTCCTTAATTTCCTCGGGACAAAAGAATCCCTGGGAGGCTATAAATGCCCAACCTGTAAAAACTAGCCTTAAGCCAGAAGTCACTCATCCTAACAAGAGACAGTACCCTATAAAGTTGGAAGCAAGAAAGGTTTGCAACTGCCCATAGATCATTTCTTAAAACATGGCCTGTCAGTATCCATGCAAGGCCACTCTTCTGCCAGTTGTTAAGCCAAATGGGGAATACTGTTGCAAGACCTTAGAGCAGTAAATGATGCAGTAGTCCCTATACATCCACTTGTGACCAATCCTTATAATATATTAGTCCAGATTCCTGAAGATGCCAAATGGATTACTGTGCTTGACACAAGGATGCCTTCTTTTGCATCCGAGTTCATCCCTCATCTCAGTATCTGTTTGCCTTTGAGTGGACAAACCCCCACTCGGGCCAAATGCAACAATATACCTGGACAGTATTGCCTCAGGGGTTTCAGGACAGCCCATACTTGTTCTTCCAGGCCCTAGGAAAGGAACTAAGGGAAATATACCTAAAATAAGGGGCCATTCTACAGTATGTAGATGACATACTAATATGTAGCCCCACCATGGAGACCTCAGATCAGAATACCATTAAAGTCCTTAATTTCCTTGGGACCTAGGGCTAGAGGATCTCCCAGAAAAAAGCACAAATCTCAAAGCAGCAAGTTAAATATCTGGGATATATTATAAATCCTGGAAGAAGACAGTTATCTCCAGATAGAAAAGAGGCTACATTAGGCCTAAGCCATGGGCACCAAAAGGAAAATTCTCAAATTACCCAAGGGAACAACAGGGCAGATCGAGAGGCAAAGAAAAGAGCCCTGATGCCCATACCAGGTAGAAACCAACACTGAGAAAATTTGACAAGAAGCCACTTGGCTTCAGCAGACAATCAACCACCAATCCTCACTATCAAATATGGGCAGGGGAACTGAAAACTGGTTCTCTAGTTTGTTCTCTTGAATCCCACAACGTATAAAAGACTTTCTGGCAGGAGGCTGTCATTTTCTTATAACCTTTTCTTTTCAGTCATACTGATCTAGGCCATATTTCGTCTAGTACTCCATTGTCTTCCCTACTGTTGCAAACCTGTGACTAAGACTTTTTGGTCCAAGGAGACCTGGGACCAACAGGTCCAGACCTTCCATTCTAAGAATAGAGAAAATTATTAAACTTTAACCCCGAGATTAACAAAATATACATCCAAGCAGAATGGCTTCTTGGCAGGGGCAACATTGTCTCCCCTGTCTGGTCAACAGTTAAGGAAACCCTCCCAAAGTTAACCTGGTTCTTTCCCTTTCTTGGCACTTTAATGGCTATTGTTCTTCTCCTTTTTAGCCCTTGTTTGTTTAAGCTTTTGATTAAGTTTGTGTCTTTTATGCTCCAACAGTTTAAAGTAAGGCTCATGATGACTCAAGGAATTCAACCCTTTCCAGCAGAGAGTGGCCCAGGTCCCTACAGGTCCTTGGGACAGTCAGCGAGGGACTCATACACCTCTGGGGTCAGCTAGGGTCTGCGGCCCCTGTCCAGCAGGAAGAAGTTTCAGAAGAAAAGACTTCTGGCCCTTGACTCCTTAAGAATAAGGGTGCAGAGTCTCTTAGGGGGGAATGAGACAGGCTTGGACTTGGGACCGTTTGCTGCAGTGCTGCAATGCTTGTATCTGGACACACCTCTCCTTGAGCAACAAAATACAAATAAACTATATGGGACTAAAAATAACTGTGTTCATGTGCAGTTGGGGCAAATTCTGGACAAAAGATACAATGAGACCAGAAAACCCAACTGCCACTTCTGAAGAGCCTGGAGCAGAGCAAAAACAGAGTGTTGGGAGCAAAAGCAGGGTACTGAGCACGCCCCCTACACTCAACACCACCTGAGGGGTGGGCAAAACACCTAAGCCACCCCTCTGGCCTGACGCCTGGACACACCTCCAGCCTCATCCCATATAAGGAACAGGCTTGTCCCCCACAGCGAGCAAGTGAGTGAGCAAGGGAAGCTGTTGCCTGTTCTTGCTCCCCGCTGCTGCAGCAGGGACCCAATAAAGCCTTGCCTGAAAAAAAAAGAATTTTCATACCATGGTACGGTAACTATTGCTGATATCTCCAAGTATTTATCACTACTTTGAAATTATGGTAGTCATCAGATCTTGTTACTTCATGAATAAGTAGAGCAAAATATACATTACTATATCACAAATTTGTTTTTTTATATTTTTGATAACTTTATTTCATTACTGGTTTTCTTTGCAATCCTACGTATTTCAATTTATGCGTTTAAAACATTATTCAAGGAAGGAGTCCACTGGCTTCATCAGACTGCTAATAGGGCCTGTGGCACAAAAAAGTTAAGAAGTTACTCATCAGATGGATAATATATCTATTCCTTTTTTTTCTACTTCACATGCATTCTTATAAGATTTTTTTCCATTATTGAAGCCTTAAAGGAGGTAAGATTATCAAGAGAGATTTTCAAGAGAAGAGAACTGGGTTGAAGCCTAATATGGAAAATATCTAATCACTTCTGGTTGGTAGAGAAAGTGGGGCAGGTAAAGAAGACAGAAGAAAGTACTGGAAAGATTGGAAGAGTGAAATTCCCTGGAAGCCAAAGAAGACCAATTTTATCATTATTTGGTTTTTTACTAAACAGAAAAGTAAATTAGGAATTTATACTAAAAATAGAGACACCACCAAAGGTCTGGAGACCACACCTATGTTTGGTAACGAATTCTGGGGAAAACCTGCTCACCTCCTCACTTTCCTCCTTTCTTATTTTACCTGGAGATCTTGATTGCTCCTTTTGTAACACAATGCTTGTTTCCTATGCCCTGCTAAAAAAGGCCTTTAGAAATCAGTCTTGAAATGACTTATTTCTGTGACCTACCATTTTATTTCCTTTAACAAGCAACAGCTAGCTACACTGCAGAGGCCTGATCTAATTAGCATACATGCAGAGCTCATTTCCATGGATAGCAGCCCTTGTTATACTCTTCTTTCTCAAGCAAGGAAAAAAGTAGGCAGAACTCATTAAAATTCACCTTTGGGCAAATTTCTGGAATGCCTGCATGCCTTTTTTCAGTTTTGATTTTTCTTTTGGATCCAAGAACCAATCAATGTTTACTTGTTGCACTTAGTTGTCTTATCTAGGAGAGTTCCCCAGCCTATTCCTGTTTTATTTGCTTACCAAGATGTCAACAATTCAGGAGAGCCCAGGTCAGTTGCTTTGCTAAATACTCCTGGATTTGATTTGCTTGGTTGTTGCCTCATAATTAGATTTAGGATAAGTACTTTTGGTAGGAACAGTACATAGGTAATGTGTCCTTCAAAGTGCATCATATGAGGTGTCACATGATAGTGGGTTGTCCCACTACTGGTGATGTTAAGTTTGGCCACTTGGTTAAGGGGGTATGTCAGATTTTTCAATTGAGCAGGACCTTCCTTCCCTCTATAATTAACAAATGATTTGTGCAGACGTATTTTCAGATGGCATGAATATTCCCTAACATTTCACTCACTGATTTGGCTTCTATCTATTTATGATTCTTAACTGAATCTATTTTTATTATACTTATAATTTTCTATCATTTCTTTTATATGTGTTCATTGGTAATATTTTGTAAGGAAAATCTTTTTCTTCTCCCATTATAACTTTTTACATTTTTAAAGATATTATTTTATCAGTATGGATTCTTTTTTTATTTCAAAATGTTATCATCTACTTTGTGATGCCCAAATTGTTGCATACATTGCCAGTGGAGGCCCCTAAAAGTTGTCTCCTGTGTCCTTTTGATATGTCTTTCAGTTTTTGAATACTTTCTTATTTTTTGTCACCAGATGTTTCAACTACATTAACTTCTAAACCAACTTTCAAAGACAACTGCAGAGAACATGATGGCAAGTTTGAGTTGACAACAGCAGATCCCTGTTTGTATAAATCTAGAAAGTTCAGACTAAAGCCTCATTAATTCCTGGTCTATAATTGTATTAAGTGAAGAACAACTATGCTTTTCTTTATGGAGAGAGGCAGTATAGCCGTAGAAATATTATTATTGTGGCTAGGATCCTTTCTTTGTATATTAAAGTTTAAAAGTACTTTCACAGGTATTATACACATCATCATCACCAAGAAACACAGTGAAATAGGCATGATCTCAATTTTGGAGGCAAAGAGAGCAAGGCTCCCAGTGGTTAGGTGTCACCCAGATGGACAGAGTGCTACAGAGCAGGGATTTAAATTCAGGTTTGTCTGAGCTCATGTGCATTTCACAACACTAGGTTAGGTCCTGGTCTTATCTGAGAAGGTTCTCCACATACTTTGGGTCTATGGAGGGAACAGGTAGAGTGACGCTGAAGAGCAGAAGCTGCTGCACTAGAGGGAAAGTCAGCTTGGATTGAGATCTGAACTTTGGAGAAGAGGGGAAGATGCTCCTCACTCTACTCTCCACTCTGTCCATGTCAGCAAGGACATCTACAGTGACAGAAAGACACACTTGTCCTTGCCTCAATACTTCCTAATACTGGCCTAGAAAGGAAGAAACCATCAGAGGAGAAATGAAGGATGAGGATGAGAGGATGAAGACAAAAGAAGTAAGAAAAAGGTACAACTCGATGCATCTACCTTTTTGATATTTTACCAATATAAAATGTGAACAAAGAAGTAGGAGTTCATGGATGAAAAGACCATGACACTGTCCTCAAAGAGCTAAAACACACTAAGCCAGATGATTGAAAACAAATGGCTAAAATGCAAAAGGTCTAACGGAAAAACATCTGCATTCAAGGTAGTTATTACCCTCTGACATCTGGCAAAATAGTAATTACACTATTACCATTAATACTTTAACTGAACAATATTTATTGAGTGCTTATTTTGCGTCAGGCACTATGTTAAGAAGATTCACTGACTACGTTAATTAATGTTTACAAGAATTCGTAGAAGCAGGTACTATAACTATTCCCATTTTAGGGATGAGGAAACTGAGACATAAAGGAGTTTAAGTAATGTGTCCAAGTGCTAGTGACTGATGGAGCCCAGATTGAAGCCTGGGTAGTATGACTGCGGACTATATCCTCTTAGCCACTATGCTCCACTGTCACTTCCAATTTTCAAAGCAAAAAACACAGGCAGAGGTACAAAATGCAATTTTCTTCCTATATTCTCAATGTATCTTTGATAAATCAGGTGCATAAATACCCTGGGGGATATCCATGACAGTAAATGCTAGAGTCCCTTTCTGTTAGGATTTATTCTCTTACCGTCAGTTTTTCATTTGTTTTTGTTTTTTTCCGTTTGCTTGTTTGTTATTTTACAAAACAAAATCAACTTCAACCATAATTTAAAAAAAATTTTATTTTATATGGGAGTATAGTTGACTTACAATATTGTGTTAATTTCAGGGGTACAGCAAAATGATTCACTTACACATATACATATATCTATTCTTTTTCAAATTCTTTTCCATTTAGGATATTAAAGAATAGTGAGCAGAGTTCCCTGTGCTATACAGTAGGCCCTTGTTGGTTACCTACTTTAAATACAGTACGGTAAATATGTTAATCCCAACCTCCTAATGTACCCCTCCCCCCCAACTTTTCCCTTTGGTAACCATAAGTTTGTTTTCTAAGCCTGTGAGTCTGTTTCTGTTCTGTAAATAGGTTCATTTATATCATTTTTTTAGATTCCACATATAAACAAAATATGATATTTATCTTTCTCTGTCTGACTTCTCTTGGTATGATAATCTCTAGGTCCATCCATGCTGCTGCAAATGGCATTGTTTCATTCTTTTTTATGTCTGAGTAATATTCCATTGTATATATGTACCACATCTTCTTTATCAATTCCTCTGTTGATGGACATTTAGGTTGCTTCGATGTCCTGGCCACTGTAAATAGTGATGCAATGAACACTGGGGTGAATGCATCTTTTTGAATTATGATGTTCTGTGGATATATGCCCAGGAGTGGGATGGCTAGATCATATGGTAGCTATATTTTTAGTTTTTTAAGGAACTTCCATACCGTTCTCCATAGTGGCTGTACCAATTTACATTCCCACGAACAGTGTAGGAGGGTTACATTTTCTCTATATCCTCTCCAGCAATTATGGTTTGTAGATTTTTTTTTTTTGCTGTACGCGGGCCTCTCACTGTTATGGCCTCTCCCATTACGGAGCACAGGCTCAGGACACGCAGGCTCAGCGGCTATGGCTCACGGGCCCAGCCGCTCCAAGGCATGTGGGATCCTCCCGGACCGGGGCACGAACCCGTGTCCCCTGCATTGGCAGGCGGACTCTCAACCACTGTGCCACCAGGGAAGCATATAGATTTTTTGATGATGGCCATTCTGACCAGTGTGAGGTGACACCTCAGTGTAGATTTGATATGAATTTCTCTAGTAATTAGTGATGTTGAGCATCTCTTCGTGTGCTTTTTGGCCAGCTGTATGTCTTCTTTGGAGAAATGTCTATTTAGATCTTCTGCACATTTTTTGATTGGGTTGTTTGGGTTTTGTTATTGAGCTGCACGAGCTCCTTGTATGTTTTGGAGGTTAATCCCTTGTTGGTTGCTTTGTTTGCAAATATTTTCTCCTATTCTGAGGGTTGCCTTTTAATTCTTTTAATGGTTTCCATTGCTATGCAAAAGATTTTAAGCTTACTTAGGTCCCATTTGTTTATTTTTGTTTTTATCTTCATTACTATAGGAGGTGGGTTAAAAAAGATGTTGCTTTATGT
Source organism: Pseudorca crassidens (assembly GCF_039906515.1). NCBI lineage: Eukaryota > Metazoa > Chordata > Mammalia > Artiodactyla > Delphinidae > Pseudorca > Pseudorca crassidens. The sequence continues at coordinate 156,905,988 of NC_090297.1, forward strand.
CAAAGAGTGTTCTGCCTATGTTTTCCTCTAAGAGTTTTATAGTATCTGGCCTTATATTTAGATCTTTAATCCATTTTGAGTTTATTTTTGTGTATGGTGTTAGAGAATGTTCTAATTTCATTCTTTTACATGTACCTGTTCAGTCTTCCCATCACCACTTATTGAAGAGACTGTCTTTTCTCCATTGCATATTCTTGCCTCCTTTGTCATTGATTAGGTGACCATAGATGTGTGGGTTTATCTCTGAACTTTTTATCCTGTTTCACTGACCTATATTTCTGTTTTTGTGCCAGTACCACACTGTTTTGATTATTGTAGTTCTGTAGTACAGTTCAAAGTCAGGGAGTATGATTCCTCCACCTCCATTTTACTTTCTCAAGATTGGTTTGGCTATTTGGGGTCTTTTGTGTCTCCATACAAATTTTTAAAAATTGGGGCTTCCCTGGTGGTACAGCAGTTAAGAATTCGCCTGCCAATGCAGGGGACACAGATTCGAGCCCTGGTCCGGGAAGATGCCACATGCCATGGAGCAAATAAGCCCGTGTGCCACAACTACTGAGCCTGTGCTCCAGAGCCCATGAGCAGGAACTACTGAGCCCCCATGCCACAACTACTTAAGCCCGTCTGCCTAGAGCCCACACTCCACAATGAGAGAAGCCACCGCAATGAGAAGCCCGCGCAGCACAATGAAGAGTAGTCCCCACTCAGTGCAACTAGAGAAAGCCCATGCGCAACAACGAAAACCCAGTGCAGCTAAAAATAAAATTAATTAATAATATTTTATTTTGTTCTAGTTCTGTGAACAATGCCACTGGTAATTGGAGAGGGATTGCACTGAATCTGTACATTGCCTTGGATAGTATTGACATTTTCAAAATATTGATTCTTCCAATCTAAGAACATGGTATAGGTTTCCATTTGCTTGTGTCATCTTTGATTTCTTTCATCAGCATCTCATAGTTTTCAGAGGTACAGGACTTTTTCCTCCTTAGGTAGATTTTTTTTTTTTTAACCTCCTGACATTTGACACTTTTTATCTCCACTGACCACTCCCCCTTCCCTGAAGTTGAATTCTTTTTTTAAAATTTTGAATTTTATTTATTTTTTTTATACAGCAGGTTCTTATTAGTCATGAATTTTATACACATCAGTGTATACATGTCAATCCCAATCACCCAATTCATCACACCACCATCGCCAACCCCCTGCAGCTTTCTCCCCTTGGTGTCCATACATTTGTTCTCTACATCTGTGTCTCAACTTCTGCCCTGGAAACGGGTTCATCTATACCATTTTTCTAGGTTCCACATACACGATATTTGTTTTTCTCTTTCTGACTTACTTCACTCTGTATGACAGACAGTCTCTAGATCCGTCCACGTCTTAACAAATGACCCAATTTTTTTCCTTTTTATGGCTGAGTAACATTCCATTGTATATATGTACCACATCTTCTTGATCCATTCATCTGTCGTTGGGCATTTAGGTTGCTTCCATGACCTGGCTATTGTAAACACTGCTGCAATGAACACTGGGGTGTATGTGTCTTTTTGAATTATGGTTTTTTCTGGGTATATGCCCAGTAGTGGGATTGCTGGATCATATGGTAATTCTATTTTTAGTTTTTTAAAGAACCTCCATACTGTTCTCCATAGTGGCTGTATCAATTTACATTCCCACCAACAGTGCAAGAGGGTTCCCTTTTCTCCACACCCTCTCCAGCATTTGTTGTTTATAGATTTTCTGATGATGCCTATTCTAACTGGTGTGAGGTGATACCTCATTACAGTTTTGATTTGCATTTTTCTAATAGTGATGTTGAGCAGCTTTCATGCGCTTCTTGGACATCAGTATGTCTTCTTTGGAGGAATGTCTATTTAGGTCTTCTGCCCATTTTTGGATTGGGTTGTTTGTTTCTTTAATATTGAGCTGCACGAGCTGTTTATATATTTTGAAGATTAATCCCTTGTCCCTTGATTTGTTTGCAAATATTTTCTCCCATTCTGAGGGTTGTCTTTTTGTCTTGTTTATGGTTTCCTTTGCTGTGCAAAATCTTTGAAGTTTCATTAGATCCCATTTGTTTTTGTTTTTATTTCTATTACTCTAGGAGGTGGATCAAAAAAGATCTTCCTGTGATTTTTGTCAAAGAGTGTTCTTCCTATGTTTTCATCTAAGAGTTTTATAGTGTCAGGTCTTACATTTAGGTCTCGAATCCATTTTGAGTTTATTTTTGTGTATGGTGTTAGGTAGTGTTCTAATTTCATTCTTTTACCTGCAGCTGTCCAGTTTTACCAGCACCACTTATTGAACAGACTGTCTTTTCTCCATTGTATATCCTTGCCTCCTTTGTCATAGATTAGTTGACCATAGGTGTGTGGGTTTATCTCTGGGCTTTGTATCTTGTTCCATTGATCTATATTTCTGTTTTTGTACCATATTGTCTTGATTACTATAGCTTTGTAGTATAGTCTGCACTCAGGGAGTTCTCATTCTTCCAGCTCCGTTATTTTCCCTCAAGACTGCTTTGGCTATTTGCAGTCTTTTGTGTCTCCATACAAATTTTAAGATATTTTGTTCTAGTTCTGTAAAAAATGCCATTGGTAATTTGACAGGGATTGCATTGAATCTGTAGATTGCTTTGTGTAGTATAGTCATTTTCACAATATTGATTCTTCCAATCCAAGAACACGGTATATCTCTCCATCTGTTTGTATCATCTTTAATTTCCTTCATCAGTGTCTTATAGTTTTCTGCATATAGGTCTTTTGTCTCCTTAGGTAGGTTTATTCCTAGGTATCTTATTCTTTTTGTTGCAATTGTACATGGAAGTATTTCCTTAATTTCTCTTTCAGATTTTTCATCATTAGTGTATAGGAATGAAAGAGATTTCTCTGCCTTAATTTTGTATCCTACAACTTTACCAAATTCCTTGATTAGCTGTAGTAGATTTCTGGTGGCATCTTTAGGATGCTCTATGTATAGTATCATGTCATCTGCAAACAGTGACAGTTTTACTTCTTCTTTTCCAATTTCGATTCCTTTTATTTCTTTTTCTTCACTGACTGCTGTGGCTAGGACTTCCAAAACTATGTTGAATAATAGTGGTGAGAGTGGACATCCTTGTCTTGTTCCTGATCTTAGAGGAAATGCTTTCAGTTTTTCACCATTGAGAATGATGTTTGCTGTGAGTTTGTCGTATATGGCCTTTATTATCTTCAGGTAGGTTCCCTCTATGCCCACTTTCTCCAGAGTTTTTATCATAAATGGGTATTGAATTTTGTCAAAAGCTTTTTCTGCATCTATTGAGATGATCATATGGTTTTTATTCTTCAGGTTGTTAATATGGTGGATCACATTGATTGACGTGCACATATTGAAGAATCCTTGCATCCCTGGGATAAACCCCACTTCATCATGGTGCATGATCCTTTTAACGTGTTGTTGGAGTATGTTTGCTACTATTTTGTTGAGGATTTTTGCATCTATATTTATCAGTGATACTGGTCTGTAATTTTCTTTTTTCATAGTATCTTTGTCTGGTTTTGGTATCAGGGTGATGGTGGCCTCATAGAATTAGTTTGGGAGTGTTCCTTCCTCTGCAATTTTTTGGAAGAGTTTGAGAAAGATGGGTGTTAGCTCGTCTCTAAATGTTTCATAGAATTCACCTGTGAAGCCATCTGGTCCTGGTCTTTTGTTTGTCGGAAGATTTTTAATCAGAGTTTTAATTTCATTACTTGTGATTGGTCTGTTCATATTTTCTATTTCTTCCTGGTAGTCTTGGAAGGTTATACCTTTCTGAGAATTTGTCCATTTCTTCCAGGTTGTCCATTTTATTGGCATAAAGTTGCTTGCAGTAGTCTCTCAGGATGCTTTGTATTTCTGTGGTGTCTGTTGTAACTTCTCCTTTTTCATTGCTAATTTTAACGATTTGAGTCCTCTCCCTCTTTTTCTTGATGGGTCTGGCTAATGGTTTATCAATTTTGTTTATCTTCTCAAAGAACCAGCTTTTAGTTTTATTGATCTCTGCTATCATTTCCTTCATTTTTTTTCATTTATATCTGACCTGATCTTTATGATTTCTTTCCTTCTGCTAACTTTGAGGTTTTTGTTCTTCTTTCTGTAATTGCTTTAGGTGTAAAGTTAGGTTGTTTATTTGAGATGTTTCATGTTTCTTAAGGTATGATTGTATTGCTATAAACTTCCCTCTTAGAACTGCTTTTGCTGCCTCCCATAGGTTTTGGGTCGTCGTGTTTGTCATTTGTCTCTAGGTACTTTTTGATTTCCTCTTTGATTTCTTCAGCGATCTCTTGGTTATTTAGTAACATATATCTTAGCCTCCAGTGTATGTGTTTTTTACGTTTTTTTCCCTGTAATTCATTTCTAATCTCATAGCGTTGTGGCCAGAAAAGATGCTTGATATGATTTCAATTTTCTTAAATTTACTGAGGCTTGATTTGTGACCCATTATGTGATCTATCCTGGAGAATGTTCTATGCACACAGGAGAAGAAAGTGTAATCTGCTGTTTTTGGATGGAATGTCCTTTAAATATCAATTAAATCTATCTGGTGTATTGTATCATTTAAAGCCTGTGTTTCCTTATTTATTTTCATTTTGGATGATCTGTCCATTGGTGTAAATGAGGTGTTAAAGTCTCCCACTATTATTGTGTTACTGTCGATATCCTCTTTTATAGCTGTTAGCAGTGACTTATATATTGAGGTGTTCCTATGTTGGAGACATATATATTTATAATTGTTATATATTCTTTTTGGATTGATCCCTTAATCATTATGTAGTGTACTTCCTTGTCTCTTATAATATTTTTTATTTTAAAGTCTATATTATCTGATATGAGTATTGGTACTCCAGCTTTCTTTTGATTTTCATTTGCATGGAATATCTTTTTCCATCCCCTCACTTTCAGTCTCTGTGTGTCCCTAGGTCTGAGGTGGGTCTCCTGTAGACAGCATATATATGGGTCTTGTTTTTGTTTCCATTCAGCAAGCCTGTTTCTTTTCGTTGGAAAATTTAATCCATCCCGTTTAAGGTAATTATCAATATGTATGTTCCTATGACCATTTTCTTCAGTTGTTTTGTGTTTGTTTTTGTAGGTCCTTTTCTTCTCTTGTGTTTCTCACTTAGAGAAGTTCCTCTAACATTTGTTGTAGAGCTGGTTTGGTGTTGCTGAATTTTCCTAGCTTTTCTTTGTCTATAAAGCTTTTGATTTCTCCATCGAATCGGAATGAGATCCTTGCCGGGTAGAGTAATCTTGGTTTTAGGCTCTTCCCTTTCATCACTTTAAGTATATCATGCCATTCCCTTCTGGCCTGTAGAGTTTCTGCTGAGAAATCAGCTGTTAACCTTATGGGAGTTCCGTTGTATGTTATTTGTCATTTTTCCCTTGTTGCTTTCAATAATTCTTCTTTGTCTTTATTTTTTGCCAATTTGATTACTATGTGTCTCAGCGTGTTCCTCCTTGGGTTTATACTGTATGGGACTCTCTGCACTTCCTGGACTTGGGTGGCTATTTCCTCTCCCATTTTAGGGAAGTTTTCGACTATAATCTCTTCAAATATTTTCTCGGGTCCTTTCTCTCTCTCTTCTCCTTCTGGGACCTCTATAATGCGAATGTTGTTGCATTTAATGTTGTCCCAGAAGTCTCTTAGGCTGTCTTCCCTTCTTTTCATTCTTTTTTCTTTATTCTGTTCCGCAGCAGTGAATTCCACCATTCTGTCTTCCAGGTCACTTATCCGTTCTTCTGTTTCAGTTATTCTGCTATTGATTCCTTGTAGTTATTTATCATTTCACTTATTGTATTGTTCATCTCTGTTTGGTTGTTCTTTAATTCTTCTAGGTCTTTTTTAAACATTTCTTGCATGTTCTCGATCTTTGCCTCCATTGTTTTTCCGAGGTCCTGGATCATCTTCACTTTCATTATTCTGAATTCTTTTTCTGGAAGGTTGGCTATCTCCACTTCACTTAGTTGTTTTTCTTGGGTTTTATCTTGTTCCTTCATCTGGTACATAGCCCTCTGCCTTTTTTTCTTGTGTATCTTTCTGTGAATGTGGTTTTTGTTCCACAGGCTGCAGGATTGTAGTTCATCTTGCTTCTGCTCTTTGCCCTCTGGTGGACGAGGGTATCTAAGTGGCTTGTGCAAGTTTCCTGATGGGAGGGACTGGTGGTGGGTAGAGCCCTTAGGTAAATTTATTCCTAGTTTTTTTTTTTTTTTTTTTTTTTTGCGGTATGTGGGCCTCTCACTGTTGTGGCCTCTCCCATTGCGGAGCAGTCTCCGGACGCGCAGGCTCAGTGGCCATGGCTCACTAGCCTAGCCACTCCGTGGCATGTGGGATCTTCCCTGACCGGAGCATGAGCCCGTGTCCCCTGCATCGGCAGGGGGACTGTCAACCACTGCACCACCAGGGAAGCCCTACTCCTAGGTTTTTTATTCTTTTTGATGTGATTTTAAATGGGATTGTGTCCTTGATTTCTCTTTCTAGTCTTTCGCTGTTAGTGTATAGAAATGCAACAGATTTCTGCGTATTCATTTTGTAACCTGAAACTTTACCAAATTCATTGATGAGCTCTAATAGTTTCTGGCAGCATTTTTTGGAGTTTCTATGTCTAGTACCATGTCATCTGCAAACAGTGACAGTTTTACTTGTTTTCAAATTTGGAATTCCTTTTTTTCTTCTGTGATTGCTGTGGCTAGGATTCTAAAACTATATTGAATAAAAGTGGTGAGAGTGGATATCATTGTCTTGTTCCTGATCTCAGAGAAAATGCTTTGAGTTTTCCACAGTTGAGTATGATGTTAGCTGTAGCTTTGTCATATATGGCCTTTATTATGTTGATATATGTATGTTCCCTCTATGCCCTCTTTCTGAAGAGCCTTTATCATAAATGGGTTTTGAATTTTGTCAAAAGCTTTTTTTCTGCATCTATTGAGATGATCATATGGTTTTTATTCTTCATTTTGTTAATGTGATGTATCACACTGAATGATTTGCTGAAATTGAAAACTCCTTGCATCCCTGAGATATAATCCCACTTGATCATGGTGTATGATCCTTTTGATGTATTGTTGGACTTGGTTTTCTAGTATTTTGTTGAGGATTTTTGCATCTATGCTTATCAGTGATATTGGCCTATAATTTTCTTTTTTTGTGGTATCTTTGACTGGTTTTGGTATCAGGGTGATGGTGGCCTTATAGAATTAGTTTGAGAGTGTTCCTTCCTCTGTAATTTTTTAGAATAGTTTCAGAAGGATAGGTGTTAACTCTTCTCTGTTTGATAGAATTTCCCTGTGAAGCCATCTGATCCTGGACTTTTGTTTGTTGGGAGTATTTTAATCACAGATTCAATTTTATTTCTTGTAATTGGTTTGTTCATATTTTCTATTTCTTTCTGGTTCAGTCTTGGGAGATTGTACCCTTGTAAGAATTGGTCCATTTCTTCCAGCTTGTCCATTTTACTGGTGGTGCTTATAGTAGTCTCTTGCGATCCTTTGTATTTATGTGGTGTCCACTGTAACTTCTTCTTCATTTCTAATTTTATTGATATGAGCCCTCTCCCTTTTTTTTCTTGATGAGTCTGGCTAAAGATTTATCAATTTTGTTAACTTTTCAAAGAACCAGCTTTCAGTTTCATTTATCTTTTCTATTTTTTTCTTCATCTCTATTTCATTTATTTCTGCTCTGATCTTTATGATTTCTTTCCTTCTACTAACTTTGGGTTTTGTTTGTTCTTCCTCTAGCTGCTTTAGGTGTAAGTTTTGATTGTTCATTTGATATCTTTCTTGTTTCCTGAGGTAAGACTGTAGTGCTATCAACTTCCCTTTCATAACTGCTTTTGCTGTGTCCCATTTGTTTTGGATCATTGTGCTTTCATTTTCATTTGTCTGTAGGTATGTTTTTATTTATTCTTTGATTTCTTTAGTGATCCATAGGTTGGTTAGTAGCATATTGTTTAGCCTCCATGTGTTTGTGGTTTATTACAGTGTTTTTTTTCCTTGTAGTTGATTCTAATCTCATAGCATTGTTGTTGGAAAGCACGCTTGATATGATTTCAATGTTTTTAAACTTACCTGGAGAATGTTCAATGTACACTTGAAAAGAATGTGCATTCTGTTGGTTTTGGATGGAATGTTCTACCAGTATCAATTAAATCCACCTGTTCTAATGTATTATTTAAGGCCTGTGTTTCCTTACAGATTTTCTGTCTGCAAGTTCTGTCCATTGATGAAAGTGGGGTGTTAAAGTCCCCTACTATTATTGTCAGCTGTTGATTTTTCTTTTTATGGCTGTTAGTATTTGCTTTATATATTGAGGTGCTCCTATGCTGGGTGCACATATATTTACAATTGTTATATCTTATTCTTGGATTGATCTCTTGATCATTAAGTAGTGTCCTTCCTTGTCTCCTGTAACAGTCTTTATTTTAAAGTCTATTTTGTAAGATATGAGTATTGCTACTCCAGCTTTCTTTTGATTTCCATTTGCATGGAATACCTTTTTCCATCTCCTCACTTTCACTCTATACATGTCCCTAGATCTGAAGTAGGTCTCTTTTAGACAGCATATATATGGGTATTGTTTTTGTATCCATTCAGCCAGTCTATGTCTTTTGGTTGGAGCATTTATTCCATTTTTGTTTAAGGTAACTAACAATATGTATGTTTTTACTGCCATTTTGTTAATTCTTTTGGATTTGTTCTTGTAGGTCTTTTTTCTTCCCTTCTTCTTTTGATCTCTTCCTTTATGATTTGATGACTAAGTTTATGTTGTACTTGCATTCTTTTTTCTTTTTTTGTGTTTGTATCCATTGTAGATTTTCAGTGTGCAGTTACCCTGAGGTTTTTATATAGTAGTCTATACATAATCAAGATTTTTTAAAGTTGCTGGTCTTTTAATTTCAGATGCATTTCCAATATCCTATATTTGTACTCTCCTCTTCTCAAGATTGCTTGTTTTGAGATCATATTTGTATGTGGATGATTTCCTACTTTTACTGTACGTTTGCCTTTACTGGTGAGGTTGCCCATTTGTAGTTTTCTTGTTTCTAGTTATGGCTTTTTCTTTTCCACCTAGAGAAGTTCCCTTAGCATTTGTTGTAAAGCTGGTTTGGTGGTGCTCAATTCTCTTAGCTTTTGCTTGTCTGTAAAGCTTTTGATTTCTCCATCAAAGCTGAACAAGAGCCTTGCTGGGTAGAGTATTCTTTGTTGTAGGTTTTTCCTTTTCATCATTTTAAATACATTATATTACCCCCTTCTGGGCTGTAGAGTTTCTGCTGAAAAACCTGCTGATAACCTTATGGGAATTCTCTTGTCTGTTATTTGTTGCTTTTCCCTTGTTGCTTTTAATATTTTCTCTGTCTTTAATTTTTGTCAGTTTGATTACTATATGTCTCAGCATGTTCCTCCTTGGGTTTATCCCGCCTGGGCCTCTCTGTGCTTCCTGGACTTCGGTGACTGTTTCCTTTCTCGTGTTAGGGAAGTTTTTGTCTATAATTCTTCAAATAGTTTCTCAGGCCCCTTCTCTCTCTCTTCTCCTTCTGGGACCCATATAATGTGAAAGTTGGTGTGTTTAATGTTGTACCGAAGGTCTCTCAGACTGTTCTCATTTCTTTTCATTCATTTTTAGTTATTCTGTTCTGCAGAAGTGATTTCCACCATTCTGTCTTTCACCTCATTTATCTATTCTTCTGCTTCATTTATTCTGCTATTGATTCCTTCTAATGTAGTTTTCATTTCACTTATTGTATTATTCATCTGTGTTTGTTTGTTCTTTATATTTCCTATCTCTTTGCTAAAATATTCTTGTAACTTCTTGCTCTGTGCAGCCATTCTTTTCCCGAGTCCTTGGATCACCTTTACAATCATTACTCAGAATTCTGTCTCAGGCAGATTGACTATCTCCACTTCACTTAGTTGTTTTTCTGTTGTTTTATCTTATTCCTTTGTCTGGGACACATTCCTCTGCCATCTCATTTTGTCTAACTCTCTGTGATTCTGGTTTCTGTTTCACAGGCTGCAGGGTTGTAGTTCCTCTTGCTGCCACTGTCTGCCCCCTGGTGGATGAGGCTGGTCTAAGAGGCTTGTGCAGGCTCTCTCTTGGGAGGGACTGGTGCCTGCCCACTGGTGGGTGGAGCTGGAACTTGTCTCTCTGGTGGGCAGGTCCATGCCAAGGGGTGTGTTTAGTGAGCTGTGGACTCAGGAAGATTTAGGCTGCCTGATGGGTGGGGTTGTGTTCCCATCTGGTTTGTTGTTTGGCCTGAGGCATCCTAGCACTGGAGTCTACAGGCTGTTGGGTGGGGTCAGGTCTTGGTCAGAAAATGGCAGCCTCCAGGAGGGCTCACACCAATAAGCACTCCCTAGAACCACAGCCACCAGTGCCTCTGTCCCCATAGCGAGCCACAGCCACCCCCCTCCATCTCTCCAGTAGACCCTCCAAGACTAGCAGGTAGATCTGGCCCAGGCTCCTATTAAGTCACTGCTTCTTTCCTGGGTCCTGGTGCGTAAAACACCTTGTGTGCACCCTCCAAGAGTGGAGTTTCTCTCTCCCCCAGTCCTGTGGAGTTGCTGCAATCAAACTCTGCTGGCTTTCAAAGCCAAATGCTCTGGGGGGTTCCTCCTCCTGATGCCAGACCCCCAGGCTGGGGAGCCTAACATGGAGCTCAGAATTCTCATTCCTGTGGGAGAACTTCTGTGATATAATTATTTTCCAGTTTATGGCTCATCCACCCAGCAGGTATGGGGTTTGATTTTATTGCAACTGTGCCCCTCTTACCTTCTCATCTCTTCTTTGTCTTTGGATGTAGAATATCTTTTTTGGTAGTTTGCAGTGCTTTTGTTGATGGTTGTTCAGCAGTTAGTTGTGATTTTGTTGTTTTCATGAGAGGGGTGAACTCACATCCTTCTACTCTGCCCTCGTGTTCCTCTCCCTCAGGGGTAACACTACCTTTTTTTTAAAAAAAAAAAAGGGTGAATTCTGAAGGCCAAAAGTTAAGGTGAAGGTGCCAGCAGGGTTGGTTATGGTGAGTTCTCTTCTTGGTTTGCAAATGGTGGCCTTCTCACTGTGTCTTCATATGGCCTTTTCTCTTGTAGCATTCCCTGGAACACTCATATCATTCCTACTTAGGGTGGTCAAAGGCTCCTGTCCCAAATTTCTGGGGAATCATATTTGGAATCTGATTGGCCTTGAAGAGATTTGATGCTCTTTTCCCTTTAGGTTTTTTGTCCTAACTCTTCCATATATAAGATGTAACCTGCACTAGGAGTGCCCAAAGCCACACACAGCTGGGCCCGCACTGAAGGTTTGCCTCCCAGGAAGCGTAGAGTGCCAGAGGTGGGGAGTCACCTGTGTGTCAGGCAGTGGAGGGCAGCTCACTCCCACCTGGGCTGAACCTCCCAGGCCCAGTGAGGGTGGGGTGGGAACAGGCTGCAACAGGTCCTAATTCATGTCACACTGAAGCCTGCACAGCCAGCCAGTGCCCTGTGCGAACTCAGAAACTCAACCCTCTACCAGCAAATCAGAAAGCCCTTCTTTCCTGTCCGCCTTTTGGGCTACACAGCAATGACACGTCCCAACATCTCGGCCAGGCAAGCAGAAGCCAGAGGGCTGTGGTACTCACCTGGGTAGCAGGGGGGTTCACAACCATATTTTTTGAATCAAATTTCAGGACATAGTCTGTTCAATGATACAGATTCATTTATTCATGCCCCACTCAACTGATATTTATGGAGGAAATATTTGCAAATGATGTGACCAACAAGAGATTAATTTCCAAAATACAAACAGGTCATACAACTCAATATCAAAGAAACAGTGAACCCAATGAAAAAATGAGCAGAAGACCTGAACAGACATCTCTCCAAGAAGACATACAGATGGCCAATAGGCAAGTGAGAAGATGCTCAACACTGCTAATTGTTAGAGAAATGCAAATCAACGCTGCGAGGTATCACCTCACACTGGTCAGAATGGCCACCATCTAAAAGTCTACAAATAATAAATGCTGGAGAGGGGGTAGAGAAAAGGGAACCCTCTTACACTGTTTGTGGGAATGTAAATTGGTATAGCCACTATGGAGAACAGTATGGCGGTTCCTTAAAAAACTAAAAATAGAGCTACCATTATGATCCAGCAATCCCACTCCTGGGAATCTATCTGGAAAAAATAAAAACTCGAATTCAAAAAGATACTTGTACCCCAATCTTCATAGCAGATTTATTTACAATAGCCAAGATATAGAAGCAACCTTATCAACAAATGAATGGATAAAGAAGATGTGGTATATATCTACAATGGAATACTACTCAGCCATAAAAAGGAATGAAATATGCCACTGGCAGCAACATGGATGAACCCAGAGATTATCATACTAAGTAAGTAAGACAGAGAAAGACAAATATCATATATCATTTACATGTGGAATCTAAAAAAATAATACAAATGAACTTATTTACAAAACATAAACAGACCCACAGACTTAGAAAACAAACTTATGGTTACCAAAGGGGAAAGGGGTGGGGAGGGGTCAATTAGGAGTATAGGATTAACAGATACACACTACTATATATATAAAGTTGAAAACCAACAAGGACTACTGTATAGCACAGGGAACTATATTCAATATCTTGTAATAACCTATAATGGACAATAATCTGAAAAAGAATATATATGTGCATATAACTAAATCACTTTTTGTACACCTGAAACTAACACATCATTGTAAATCTCCTATATTTCAATTAAAAAATACACTACTTCAATCATACTGTTTGAATCAAATTTCAGGACATAGTCTGTCCAATGACACTGGTTCATTTACTCATGCTCCACTCAACTGATATTTATGGAGGGTCAAATTTCTGATCAGCTCCATTCCAAGTGCTGAAAAGCACACCAGCCATGTACCTGCTCTACTGAAATCTCTCAGGTTAGTACTCTAGACATCTACTAACAACTGGTATTGAAGATTGTATGAAACTGAAGTTACAATTTTGAAGCAAACTAGGGAATGAAGCTAATTACATTTTCTGATTACCCCAAACTTATCCAGAAAATCATTGTTATTTCAAATTTTGTTAAAAATATCTCTAAAACGGATAAAAACTATTTTCTAAAATCGGAATACACTGAATGGAAATTTTTAATGATTTTAAATTTTGCCTTAGGACTACCAAACACTACTTGGTAAAAGATACAGGACATTGATCCAACTCTGTAAAATTCAGGATTTATCTCCAGTTTTATTTTAAAATAAGTTCTTGACTCAAACACTTTTTAGATTCAACTTGTCTCTTTAATTTAAAGCATAGTGAAGACTTATCATCAATGATTTCTAGTACTAGTTTTCAAAGTCAGGGCCAAGGAAAAGAGGAAAATCGCTCAAGTCCTTAATCCTAGATCTTACCTGGTAAGCACAAAGCAGCTAAACCTTGCTCTATCATTGTTCAGGCCAGTGGTGTTTATACAATTTTTTTCCCCTTTCCTTCCTCCTCTAACTTGAATTTCAGAATTTTTCAGAATTTGAGGGCACATTAATAAATCCCATTATTTGGCAAATTCTTCTTTGCCCACCATGGGCTATGGCAGATTGACGTGTACCCCACAGACACTAACTACAGGAAAAGCTGCCTGGTGGCCACTGAAGAGCCCAACCCTGTGTTTGGTGTGAATCTCTTATGCCTAAATGAGACTCCTTAAATCCTTGCAAGAAAGCAGACCTGGGAAGGAGTTCTCAGAGGGACACAGCAGCTTCTTGTTTAGGAAAGTTGTATATAGCTGACACTTCTTCTAGAACCAAAAAATGTTTTTGAAAAGTAGGGAAAGTGTCAACTAAGTGGCCCTTTTGGAGCACAGTACTCGTAAGTCACAATCTTAAATCATCATTTCTCTGCAGGGGACCCTGCTAGTTGCAGAGTGTAACCACCCAGCACAGAAGACAATTTTGGCTGCTGTATTTCAGGTCTGCCAAGGGCAGTCAGCATCATCTGGCAGAACACATGCCATTTCCAGAGGTTTAAAATAGGTTTTCTAAATGTGTCTTTTCACAGTCCAAATATGGCTTAAGTTTCTTCTGTTGAGATACTAAAGGATATGAGACAATTCTGTAATGACTTCTGTGGGGAAAAGGCTGCTGGGGGATAAGAGTCACTGTAGGAGACTGATTAGAAGACCACTGCAATAGTCTAGGGCCTTGGTGAAAAATGACAGTGACTTTATTAACCTTTTTTTTTTTAAGATTCAAGGAAACTTCTAGATATTTCAAAAAAGCATTACATGCATAGGTTAAAAATTCAAACAGTATAGATGATCCCTAGTGTAAGTAAGACTTGCTTCCACTCCTGGTCATTCTGTCTTCCAGCTTCCCGCCCCAGGATCGACTACTGTCACCAGTTGATATTGGTATAACAGCTTCACTTTGCTGTACACCTGAAACTAACAAAACGTCGTAAATCAACTATACCCAAATAAAAATTTTAAAAAATAAATAAGAAATAAAATGTTTAAAAATTAAAAAAAAAACTCTAGATACCAAAATAAAATTTCCTTAATAACTTGTGGTGGCAAAATCTTACCTAAATTAGCAATTGGCTACTAAAGGTCTTTATCCTGCTTAGAGTGAATATTTATATTTTCACTGTAAAGATATGAATGTATTTAATTACAGGGATTGCCTCCAACTCAGCTGAGGTTACTTTGTTTATAGTAAATACACTGTAAGCAAACATGGACCTAGGAGTTTAAAATAAAGATTATGGGTCAGTTTGGTGAATAAAGAGCACTGGGCAGCAGTTCTGGAAGCCTGAGTTCAAACCAGCCCCAGGTCTGCCAATGGCTGGCCCTGCTACCTTGAAAAGCAATGAGATCTCTCTCTATCTCGGTTTCTTTCCTATTAAACTAGGGATTGAAGTAGTAAATCTCACAATCTCTTCCATCACTAACTATCAGTGGGGGCTATATCCTGAGCACGGATTCGTAGTATTTTCTTGATCCTTATATTTCAGTTGCAGATTACTCATTATTTGACACAAAAAGGCTATCCACCTGCCCCTTCTTGTCTTGGTTTATAGAAACTGAGTGTTCTGACCACATTTATTCATATGTATTGAAAAAAGGAAACTTTTTGCTTCCCTAGAGAAGCAGTCATTATTGTTTGTGTTATAGGGCTAAGAAACAGATGTGACACATTTTTTTAAAGGTACTGTTACAACCCAATAAATTCAGGAGGATTTGGTTCCATTAAGTATGCTAGAAGAGAAGAGAAAGAATCTCATTGGTCTCTCTGGAAAGATATCAAGAGACAGGCATCACATATGTCTGTGCACCACTTGCAGAAGAAAAACTGTGAGACAGGTATCAAAATTATGGACTATATGCTCACAGCATGTGTGTTTGGGGAACATGAAACTAGGCTGAAAATCTTGCTGCAATGGAGTCTCTAATACTTCACAAATCCTGCTGCAATTACTGCTGCTGCCTTATGCCCCAGCCACACAAGAATACTTCTGGTTTAGAGACCCTGCTGAGATTGACTTTTTGCAGAAAAAATCAATCCTATAACCAAGTAAGCTTTGATATTTAAGTGTGGACACTAAAAGAACCACTGAGTGTTATTATCCTGATTCAAATTTTGCATGGTACATTTTGCCTTTTATTATGGCAAGATGTTCTCTTTGATCTTTTCCAGGTAAAACATTTTTCCACACTATAAGAATTTTTTAAAAATACCATATTAAATAATAATAAAAGCCTTGTAAATTTCCGTTTTCATCCTTAAACTTGACCAGTGTCAGAGAGGAAGCAATTTATCCTCTACCCTTTTAGGTTCTTCTGATTGATCTAAGAATTAAATTGACAGATTAACAGGAGAAAATCAAACAAAAGTTTAATAACATGTATACATGGGAGAGACCCAGAAAAACTGAAAAACTCATCAAAAATGGCTGATATCCTCCCCTTAAATACCATCTTCAGTTAAGGACAAAAGAGGATGTTGGGGTTTGGAACTTCAAAGTGGAGGAAGGCATTTCACATGGAGATGGAAAAGCAAATGTTTGGTAAATAATGTTTGCTGTGCCATGCAGAGACAATGGGATACAGAGTGGACTCTGGTCTCTGGGCCCTGCCAAGTTTTTCCAACCACACCTACCCCATATTCTTTGCAGATATCTCTAGTGATAGCTCTATTTTGGTAACAGGCCCTCTAAAATTTTTTAGGTAGTTACAGGGAAAGTCAAACTTTCTTTTATTTTTCTGAACTTGAGTCATTAGGCTATTATTATTTTCCTATTGGATAAAGATTAGGGAGTACGTTAAAAGGTTTTAAGTACTTAAAAAAGACTAATTGCATAAGCGATTCCTAGTAGTAATAGTTTGAAAACATTAAGATGTTTAGAATTTCATGGTTTTTTACCTCATTTGCATACTTTAAACTGGAAATATATTGCTCACATTTAACTGTGATTTCATTATATCAGCAAATTATTTCTGATATTACATATAATACAACTTGTAATAAGATTAATGAGTTCAAATAGCTTTCTGAGTTTTAAAATATATAATTTAGAATTTTAATTCTGGAAGGGACCTTACATTGTATCTCTGGGCCCCTCATCATTTTATAGGTGAGTGAAGTTGTTTTCAAAGAAACAATTTGAGTAGAAGACAGACTCTTGCCTAGAACCAAGTTCTTGTAACCCCTAGTTCAGCATTCCTTTTCCTAAACACTAATGTCTCCTATGCAGATTCTAGTTATACCTTATGAATTAAACTTCCAAGATTAGAGAATTTCAATATTGTAGTTTTTCATAGACTAGTTGTAATGAGAGCAAATATAAATTAGAAGGTGACTGGAGCCCAAATTTATAGCTTCTAGGATGCTACTTTTTAAATTAAAAAGTTAATTATAATGTGAATATTAGTGAAAGGTTTATTGCTCATTATTTAAAATATTTACATATTTATAAGAAACTTAATAGAAAGCACTTTGATGTTCATTTTTCTTGTGTCTATAATACCTAATGACTATCATAATTTATAATAGAACTCATAAGTTTTAATATATATCTAAACTCATCAAGAGTTCAAGTAGAGAAATTATACCCCTTGGAGCATTGAACACTCTTTTAAAGGACTGATAACAGCTGCTGGAGAAAACTGAAGCTAGATTTGGCTAATTAATGTGGTCCTTTCAGGATTAAAAATCCATCAGTGTATTAATGGAGTAAAGACAATTATTAGTAGCGGTAATAAATATGTATTTGTTTATTTATTAAAGGAGGATGGAGGAGAAGCCCAGCTCGCCAATGTTTCCTAGTGATAGCACTTCACTCCTATCCTTACCCGGTCAGCACCAGGGCTGGGTTTGCACTGTTGTCTTTGCACAGTCATATGCACACACAAGAGAGAGGCTTCCAAGGGGTACGTGTTGAGTGGGGCAGATTTTGGTGCCAGAGGAAACAAGATTTGAAAACTGATTCTGCTCCTAACATGTGACTTTGGGCCTCTTACACTATTTCCCCAAGGCTCACTGTCTTCATCTTAAAGAATAGGAGCAGTAATACCTGTGTAACAAGGTAGTATGATCATGTCTGCAAAGTACTTAGCACATGGCAGCATTTACTATCATCATCATCATCATCATTTTTTGCCATTTTTCAATGTATGGATGTATTAGGAAAGAAAACAGTCCCTCCTGTGTGTCTCCTTTACTACTCATACAGAACACTTCACTTTCAGTCATCAAATGTATGGGGTTTTCCCACATGCAGCAATTCTGTGTGACATCAGCTTGGTGTTCTGTAATTTAACTCAACTCTGACACTATCTACCTGGATATGGCATCAGATCCCACAGGTTAAGGGCTCAGTCCCACAAGACTGTTCCTCATTTCAGATGCCAATAACAAGTAGTAGGTCCCCAGGTTACCCACAACTTTTGTCCAACTTGGCTACATATCAGAGGTTCCCATGACCTCTTCCGCCTTGGATTGTATTATTTGCTAAAGCAGCCCACAGAACTCAGGGAAACACTTACTTACATTCACCAGCTTATTAAAGGATGTGATAAAGGATGCAGATGAACAGCCAGATAAAAAGATACAAAGAGTTCTGAGAGGGTCCCAAGTACAGGAGCTTCTGTCCAGGTGGGGTTGGGTTGGGCCACTCTCCCTGTACATGGATGTGTTTACCCACCTGGTGAACGTACCATACCACTGGGATTTTTACTGGAGGCTTCATCACATAGACATGATCAATCATTACTCTATTTTCAGCCCTTATTCCTTCTCAGGAGAATGGAGGGCAGGGGTGAAAATTCCAAGCTTCTACTCATGGCTTTGTCTTTCTAGGGACCAGCCCCCCTCCAGACACCCACCAAGAGTCACCTAATTAGAACAAAAAACACTACTGTCACCTATCCTATCACCCTACAAGGGTTTCAGGAGTCCTGTGTCAAAAATGGGGGGCAGAGGTCAATATATATATATATATTTCTATTATTTCACAACAGATATATAGATATTCATGTGCATATTGGAATAGTTTCAAATGTTTATGATTTTGCCCATTTCCTAATTTTCACCTTTTTCTAAGTTGAGCACTAACATCTTTTTGGCAGATAGAGATCAGCTACACAAACTAGAAGTTCATTCAGCTCCACATGGTGCTGCATGTTGCTAAAATATTTGAAACATAGGAAGATTTGGCTTAATCTTTCATGGCCAGACCACATGCACCATTAGCACCTGGAGTTTCCTTTTTTTTTTTCCTTTTGTGGTACGCGGGCCTCTCACTGTTGTGGCCTCTCCCGTTGTGGAGCACAGGCTCCGGACGTGCAGGCCCAGCGGCCACGGCTCACGGGCCCAGCTGCTCCGCGGCATGTGGGATCCTCCCAGACTGGGGCACGAACACGTGTCCCCTGCATCTGCAGGTAGACTCTCAACCACTGTGCCACCAGGGAAGCCCTGGAGTTTCCTTTTAGTGACATTTTAATCTCTCACCAGGAATGAATCAGCCATGTAACTTAACTTTGCCCTATGAACTGATAATGGTAAAAGAGCAAATGGTAGCTTAGCCAAGAGCCCACATCTCATAAACTCCTTGATTCTTCCTCTGGAAAGCTTAATGTGATTTCTCTATCAAAAATTAATGGAAAATGCCATTTCCTGACCAGGGAGTGGGTGTGCAGATGTCATATAAAGGGTTTCATGGATGAGTTAAGCTTTACATGGACTTAATGTTTTCAGTCTGTACCTTTTAGGTATCTATGTTTGTGTGTGTGTCTCTCTCTCTCTCTATATATATATACACACACACACACACACATATATTTTAACTTAAATTTCCCTTGGTATGAGTGGGGTTTTCTGTTTGTTACACAGTGGATGAGTTTGTTTTTGGGAACATATTTGAATATTAATTTTGTATGTTCTCTTTGACTGAGGAGCAAATGCTTATTTGTGCAGGCAGAGAGGCATGGGTTACATTCAAAATAACACTGGATAGAGGCCACTACTTCTTGCTTCCAGAGCAGTTTCACAACTTGGCCTCTGATCCCTGCCAAAATGAGCCAGTTGCAGCTAAAGGATGTTCCATGTGAACCACAGGGAATTCTTTGAATGTAAGCTTTGTGGGCTGGACGTAGTTCAGGATCGCACTATCTGTCTGGTCCATTGTAAGATCAAGTGCCACATTTGTGTACGGGTACAAGTCTCAGCCCCAAAACTCAGATTTAAAAGAAATTCTGTTTATGTTATTAAATCAGACCCCAAATCCTCACGGACCTGCCAGGTTGAGGGCTGGCAGGAATTAGCCTCAGCACTGACTGCCCAAGGCTATACA
Source organism: Pseudorca crassidens (assembly GCF_039906515.1). Taxonomy (NCBI): domain Eukaryota; kingdom Metazoa; phylum Chordata; class Mammalia; order Artiodactyla; family Delphinidae; genus Pseudorca; species Pseudorca crassidens. The sequence goes on from NC_090297.1 coordinate 156,925,836, forward strand.
AATCTTGGATGATCTGGAGGACCCTCTGATAATGCGTTTGTCTGTGCTGGTTACCACTGGAATCCATTGGCACAGCCTCACATCCCTTCTATTCCTGGAACTCATACAGATGGAGCCCCAGGGCCTAGGGTCAAGTCTCCCTGGGTGCAGAATGCCACCTTTGACTCCTGGGAGTTTGCTGTCTTCCCAGGCAGGTCTGGGACCAGGTGGTGGGTCTTCTGCTGTTTGCAAGACCCTCGGGCTTCTCCACCCTCTGCAGGCATGGAGACTTTCTCTTCTCTACCTCAGTGCTGCTCAGAGTTACTCCTCTGTCCCCTCCCCTACCCCCTCAGGGACACACAGCATCATGTCTTCATTAGCTCAAGATTTTGGATAACAAAATATAAATATATATACATATATCCACTCTTTTTCAGATTCTTTCCCCATATAGACCATTACAGAGTATTGAGTAGAATTCCCTGTGCTATATGATAGGTCCTTATTAGTTATCTATTTTATATATAGTAGTGTGTATGTGTCAATCCCAATCTTCCAATTTACTCCTCCCCCCTCCCTTTACCCCACAATAACCATATGTTTATTTTCTACATCTTTAACTCTATTTCTGTTTTGTAGATAAGGTCATATGTAGCCTTTTTTTAGTTTTCAAAATTGCAGATAATGTATTGTGGTTCTATACAACTATGCTTCCATTATAAAAAGGAGAGAAAAAAAACCCCTTCAAACATTTACAAGCAGTACATCCATTATAATACAATGGTTAAGAGAAGTTCAAATATCTAGAGACCTAATTAAAAGATAGATTGCTGCATCCTACTCCCACAGTTTCTGATTTAGGAAGTCTGGGTTGAGGCAGAGAATTTTCATTTCTATCCAGTTTATGAAGATTTGTTTTGTTCCTCAGGCCTTTTCTGAGTGATGCTGATACTTCTGGCCCAAGACCACACTTTGAGAACCACTGGTTAAGAGAACAAGCCTTATACTGATGGACCTGCGTTCAAGTCTACCATCTGTTAGTCATTTATTTTCAGACAAATTACATCATGCCTACTGAGAAATCCACTGATACTTTTCTCTTGTTACTTTCAAGATTATATGTCTTTGGCTTTCAGCTGTTTGAGTATAATGTGTTTTGGTTGAGTCTATGAGTTTATCCTACTTGGAGTTCATTGAGCATCTTGTATTTGTATATCCACATCTTTCCTCAAATTCGGGACATTTTCAATCATTATTTCTTCAAATGATCTCTCTGTCCCTGTCTTTCTTTCTTCTCCTTCTGAGATGCCCATAATACACATATTGGTCCACTTGATGGTTTCCTATAAGTTTCTCAGGTTCTTTCACTTTTCTTCATTCTTTTTACTTTTTGCTCCTCAGACTTAATAATTTCAAATGACCTGTCTTTAAGTTCACTGATTCTTTCTTCTGCCTGATGAAGCCTGCTGTTGAACTCCTCTAGTGAATTTTTCAATTCAGTTATTGTATTTTTCAGCTCCAGAATTTGTTTGATTCTCTTTTATAATTTTTCTCTTTTTGGTGATATTCTCAATTTGTTCATATATCATTTTTCTGATATCCATTAATTCTTTGAACCTATTTTATAGAGTTCTATTAATGTCTTTGTCTAATGACTGTTTTTCTTCAGGGATGGTTTCATCTGATCATCTAAATGAATCATGTTTTCTTGTTTCTTTGTATGCTTTGGGATATTTTGTTGAAAACTGGACATTCGAAGAATGAGACACCTCTCCCAGTCTTTGCAGACTGGCTCCAGGCAGGGCAAGAAATTCACAAATCTGTCCAGTATGAAGATTCAATATTTTCTCAGGCCTTCTCTGGAACACATCATCCCTGGGCCTGTGTGTATGATTTTTTTGTTTTGTTTTTTGGGTTTTATTTTCTGATTCCCCTATATAAATGGCTGGTTTTAAATGTCTCAATTTCCCTAAGGGTCTCATCCCTGCTTCTTCTTTGGGCCTTAGCTGTTCTATTGTATTATCTCTTGCCCAGGTGCCTGTGGGTCTATAGTCCCCTTGTGGTTCTCATGAGCCATGCATGCTGTTTCCTGTGGCTTCCTTTAGCCTGAGATCTGAGCGGTACTGCTTTTAGCTTGCTGAGCTTCTAGTTAGGCAAAACAGAGACCATCCCTCAGGCAGCCCTCTGATAGTTTAGAACATTGCAAATTCAGTCCACTGTGCTATCTCTAGTTTGTGAAAGGAAACTGGAAACTGGGCTACCACTTCCCCCAAACTACACCATGCCACACTGGGGACAGGGTGGGGCAAGGGTGACTTAAAAATACCACAAAACACCCTACTGTTTTTTTTTTTTTTTTTTTTTTTTTTTAGCGGTACGCGGGCCTCTCACTGTTGTGGCCTCTCCTGTCGCAGAGCACAGGCTCTGGATGCGCAGGCTCAGCAGCTATGGCTCACGGGCCCAGCCGCTCCGCAGCATGTGGGATCTTCCCGGACCGGGGCACGAACCTGTGTCCCCTGCATCCGCAGGCGGACTCTCAACCACTGCGCCACCAGGGAAGACCCCCACCCTACTGTTCTGAATGTGGATAATTCTTGATTGGGCATTCACTTGGTTGCTGTAAATAACTTGATTTAGAGAGCTCCTATAAAATTATTTTAGCCAGTCTCTAGTTATTTATTTGATGTTTCCATGGGAGCTTCCTATGGAAACTGGAGGGCCTGGAGTTCCCTAATCTGCCACTTTGCTGGTGTCCTTATTACATAATTCCTTAAGCCCCAGTTCCTTACAGAAACTACTCCACAGGGTTGTTAAGATGATTAAAAGAGATGATGCACTAAAATATTTAGCACAAAACTCTGCATACAGTAAAAGCTCAATAAATTTTGGCTCACTATCATTGTCATAAAAAAAATAGCATAACCACAGACTACATTCCTTATCTTCTTTATCTCCATTGCTGGGAGACTTCAAGGTGAGTAGCAGAGTGTTGTGCTTTACATGACCCCCACCTCCCCAATATTCCTACAAATATTAGTTGCCTAATCTATGCCTATCTTCTACAATGCTATTTTGTATCCATTATCCATTAAAGGTAGATGTTACTAAATACCTGAAGCAGACTTTTTATTCTCGTGTTTTAGGTTTTCTAAATCATGCTTATCCACAACTTTTAAGAGACGTTTTCATCCCCATCACCTATCTAAAGGTGTAGAGAAGTGGTGTGATTTGGTCAAGCATCTAGTTACCTACTTGAGGATATTCATGACTGAAAATCCCAGGGATGGTGCTTTTCCCCCGCTCACAGTCAGCAGCTGTAGTCTAGACTCTATGTTGCCATGGTTTTCTTACAGAAGAAAACAAAAAAATGTAAGGCAGGCCCCCAAATTTAACTAATTAGTTGAAACCAGATGACTCAAATAAAAATTGTACTGGAAAGGATGGCACCTTAAATTCCTTTTGGAAATAGATGGAACTTAACAAATAATACTGGAAAAAAGTAGTTGTGTAATAAATTGTAAATTTCTTGGTAGATGTATTTGTTGAGTCAACAAACATTTAGTGAGTACCTACAGTGGGTCAAGAACTACACTAGATTGGGAAAATGCAGATGAAAATGCAGTTCTGCTCTTCAGGCTGACTCACTTACCTAGTATATGGAGAGTCTTCAACACGCCTTGTAGCTCTAGGAGTCGTCCTTCTAATTTGAAATAATGCAGTTCTAATGGGCACTGAGGTGCTCAGGTACTCAACTGCAGCTGCACTGACAATTTTTTGCATGTATTATTTAACTTTCATTCTCTTTGATTCTCTCTGCTGATTTCATGTTGAATTACTCTGGCATGAAGTGTAGGCTTTAGAATCAGAGGGACCTGCTTTAAAATTCCACTTACCCTGGGAAAATTACTTAGACAAGGGATCCTCAGTTCTTCTTTGCAAATTGGAATTCAACACTTGCCTAATAGGTTCGAGGTGAGAAGTACAACCAATGGCTAAGTCACAGTTGCTTTCTACCAGGGTTATCTTGGTACCTTACTTACCTCCTCTATGTCTATGCCTATTTCCTTATGTGTGAAAAGGGGAAAAAATCATCTCCCCTAGGACTGATGTAAGGAGTAAATAACATAAGATATAAAGTGTTTAACACAGTGTCTAACATATAGTGATCATGTAATAAATACCAGTTACTATTTGATCATTAAATGACTTATTGTATTTTAAGCACTTAAGCACACTTAAAATCAATGCCTTATTTTTGGGCAGCAAATTCCAAAGATACCATTTTGTTTTCAATATAGTTTATAATAGAGGCATCCAACAGTGGAGATGCCTGCCTCAGGAAACAGTGTGCTCTATCACTCTAGACAGCCAAAAAGACATTCATGGCTTTCAGTTAAGGTTGGGAAGAAGGGTCTCCTGTACTGGGAAGACCTTGGATGAGATGACTTCTAAGCTTCTTCTCAACTTTAGTTTTCCTCATTCTATGACTTATATTTATCTCTGGTTAGAAATGCTACTATTATTAACATTGAGGTAACATTACAAACTTTAAACTATTTTTATAAAGAACTAATAATTGGGAAATATTCAACAATTTGTCCAATACTTTTTCCTCCAGAAAAATGTAAGTCCATCCTCCTTCCTGCTTCTCTTATTCTAACAGTTATAAAAAAAGCTCAAAGTGAAGTCAGCTATGTCATCTCAGAATATACTGATTTTCTGTAAAAATCTTTATGTCCTGTTCATTTTTCAATCTTATGAAGCAAGAACCATGTTCTTGGTTAGCTCTGATTCTGGTGATTATATTATGAACTAGGTCAGAAGTTAGTTAAAAAAATACGTCCACAGCTAAGAATCTCATATCAAAAAAAAAAAAACCCCAAAAAACTTGGCCATGTTTCGCGTTCAAAATAAACTCTTTCCTCTATTCTGGGGCAATCATGAGATGTTTCTGAGAAAAGTGCCATCATGAATACTAGCCAAGGAAATGTACCACGGAGAGAATAAGAGTCAAGGGCCTGACCACCTGACTATTATGCCATCCCCTTTGATAGAGGACCAATGACAAATCACTTTCCACTTGTTTCTCAGTGCTTCTGAATAAATTGTTAATGGGAAAGGGGTCCAGGGTACCTGGGTCAAGGAAATATTTAAAAGCTTGCTTTTCCTGGTGCTTTTATCTGAAGCTTGAGAAAGGGGGCTTTGGGACGTGGGTATTGGAATATCCTTGAGAAGTGGCTTACCTAAGAAGAAGAAAAACTTAAAAAGGAATAATATTGGCACTATCTGGGACAAAAGGATGTGTCCTGGGGATGTAAAGAAAAGTGTGAGCAAAGAAAGGCTGGGTCCAAACCCACCCTTTGCCAGATAAAGGAGAGGTCAGGGGAGGTGACTCACAAGGAGCGTGTTCTGTACAATGCTGGGGCCTTGAGTGTTACTTTGGGGGTAGGAGAGGTTTGCAAGGTATTTTTCAGATTCCTCTGTTGTCCTGCCAAATGCTGCCAGTGAGCACTGCCAAGACCAGGACACTCTTGGGCCAGTTCCCAAACAAGTGTGCTGAGGGGCAAAGACAGCTCCATGACCAAATGGCCCTTATGCTTTGCTATGGAAGTTGTTTATTTTTGCATTTGATTTATATGGAACTACTTTCGTACATTGCAAATCTCTAAGTAAGATTGTGGGGTACCTGCCTTAGAGAAATGTTAAATGTACTGGTAAAGAAAAAGAAATTTAGCCTTTTTTTTTTTTTTTTTTTTGGTAACAGTGGGAATGTTGGTTTTAGTTCGAAAATGGGGAAAACAGGCGTTAAGAAGAAAAAAGGGAAGAGAAGGATAGAGAAAAGTAATGTTTTTCAGCACAGAATTAGGAGAGATTAAAAAGTAAAATCATACCTAGTCTTGGGACATCCTTGGGGGTGGGAGTGGATGCAAATGAGTCTATTCTGCTGAGCCGAATCCCCTGGGTGGCCCTGAAGGGTTCAGACTCTGAACCAAGAAGTCCCCAGAGGGGCTCCAGAGAAAAACTCCTGGAATGCAGAAGGCTTCAGCCCTAACTTGGAGTTACTAGGTTTTAATATCATGCACAGTAAAATTAAAGAAAAATAACCTTGGGGTAATACTGAATTGCCCACTTTTTATTTTGTCAAGGAAAATAATCCTACAAGTTCAATATAACATCATTTTAACATCCCTCCTCCCCAATAAAAAGAACACAATCCCAGGATAAAAACAGTCTTTCTCAAGAAAGGTCAGCTGACCTTCAGACTAATTTATATTTGCGGTGATTATAGATGATTTCTATAAATATACACTAACACAAATACATATATGTAAGTCTGTATATATGTATATACCTGCTATAATATATGTGTGTGTATATATATTTTATAAATATATACTATATACAAAGATGTATATGCACACACACTGATATGTATGAATATGTTTGAGATGTAAGTACCAAAAATTTAATATACCCTTTATTTATGGTATTACACTATAGGTGATAATTTTTTATTTTAAGTGGGTCAACTGGGGGTTCATGTTGAACAGTGTCACTTGAAATAAAGCTCCAATATGTAACTCGTGGACAATTTTTAAAGCACATTCTAAATCTATACTTATACATAGAGCTGCTGATGAAAATGGAAGCATTATGCTTAACTGACGTGAAGGAAGTGCTGAAGGCAGTGAGGCAGAGCTGGCCAAGACTTCGGGGATGAGTGTGCTGACATACTCCTCGCTCAGCAGCCCCTCATACGGATATCTCAATAGTTATCTCCCAACCTGAGCATCTGAGAAAGATGCCACACACAGACGAAAGCTTGGTCACGAACCAGCTCTGGCTCTGAACCAGAAGTTTGCAACCAGTCATAAATTAAGCTGGGATGAGAAGACTGAGAAGAGTTGTGAGTAGAAAGTTTTCAAGGTCTTCTGATCTTGGGAGGCAGGATAATACAAAGAGGTAAAAGCCAAAGCATAAGACAAAAATAAATATACTTGGCGCCAACCTATAGGTCCCTTGAATAGGAGTTCCTGTCCCTAGTGGCCCATCAGAATCACCTGGGGAGCTTAAAATAAAATCTCTGGGATTTAATTGGCTTGGGGTGGGGACTGGATAGCAGTTATTTATTTATTTAAGTTCTCCAGATGATTCTACTGTGCAGCTAAGTCGCGAACCACTGCTTCAAAGGCTGACAAAAGGCAGCAGGAAAAATTCTCTCTCATCAGAGATTCTCAAACTGATTCATTTGCACTACTTGAAGTAGGATAAAATATTCCATAATCAGACAGTTAGGGGCTCTCTTTTGTCACTATAAAACCTCACTGTGGTTAACAGGCAGAAAGACACTCTTCTCGTCAAAATATGGATGAGATCGCCTGTGCAATGTAAAGTGACAGAACACAGACACTGTCATGACAAATGCCAATGTCACAAAGAGCCTGGGAAACCACCTAGAAAATCAACAGAGGACACGGATTATCTTAGAAAGTGTCTATACTTATGCTGAGTGGGAAAAGGGTAAGAGCTGGCCGATGGCAGAGTGGAGTTTTCACAGCTCTGGAGCTTTGATTATGTGCCAGGGACTGCTGCACATTTAGTATAAATGATCTCATTTAATGGACGTGTTAGTTCACCCAACTCTGGCCACACAATCTTGCTACTATTTCTCAAACATGCCAGGTGTGCTTCCACCCTCTCCTTCCACCTGGAACCCTCTTCCTCTAGGTGTCCATCTCCTTCAGGTCTCTGTCCAGCATTCACCAACTCCATGAGGGCTGCTTGAGGAAAGCTGTCACCAGCACCTCCCTCTCCTTGTTCTCTACTGCTCTCATCCTGCTGTGCTCTCTTCTTGCCACAGCCTTCATCAGTTTCTAACAATTATCTATCTATCTGTCTGTCTGTTTGTCTATCTGTCTTGTTGTCTTCCCTCTAGAATCTAAGCTCCACTAGGGCAAGCCTCTCCCTTTTTCCCTCTCTCTCTCTGTCCCACTGAACAATGCCTAACCATCCCTGACAGTTAATAAGTACTCAATAAATAGTTGTTGAATAAGTAAAAGATTTGATACTATAGTATATTGCTGTTATTAGTATTTTGATTAACAGAAATCTTTTTTTGTGTGCTAAAAATAATTGCTTTATTCTTCATTTAATAAAGAGAAAACTGTTGATAAAGGAGGAAACTGAAAAAAGGGAGAAGGAAAAAAACTTAGTTGGCTGTTAATGACACTGGTACCTTCACAAAATGAAGGGCTTTTCACTTCCTTGAAATATAAAATATTAAATATATAGAGCTTGCAAAGGTGAAGCTGGTTGACTTATATCTTCAGTTATCTTCATTGCTCTCCCTTTAACTTAGTGTTCTTTTGTAGTTTCCAAAGGTGGTACCTGATAGTCACCTGCCTCAATTTACCCATGGGTTCTGACATCCCAAGGGTAATGGCATGTCTTTTAAAACAGAAACCCATTCCTACGGTTGCCAAACACACACCAGCAAGGCACTCTGCTCCCTGGGAGAATAAACATGCCTTCCTGATCTCCAGCAGGGTTGCTGGATGATGAAGGGAACACACAGATTGTTTCCTCCCCTCCCTTGTGCTGACAATGCCTATAAGCCTTCCTGGAATTCCTCTAGGTGTGTTGATGCTGCTGTGCCCATTCAGAATTCTATATGCAAAGTCTGTTAACTCTAAAATCCTAATGCAGCAGGAAAGCACATGAAAACATTTATTTTTCCTCCCAGTGTAATAGTACAAAAATTTACATTTTACAAGGTTTCCACTCTTCTAGCCCTAAAATATTTAAATGGACTCTGCACATAGGATCAGAGGCTTCCCAGATGGTCAGAAGATAATGATGCAGGTAAGGAGAAGGCACAAAAGCCAGAGGACTTGATGATAAAAGAAGTTAAGTTGACAAATGCAGTGCTCAAGGCAGGATACTGTGAAACCATTATGTTTCAACAAAGAGAGTAAGTACACCCCTGCAGAGTCAGATCTTTGCACTCAAGCATTAAAATCTTTATCTTCACCACATGCATAAAATGAAAAGTAAAATCTGAAAGAGAGAAGCAACCATGACCAATTTCAAAGTCACTCTCTCCTTCTCAACAAAGCAATTCACTGTAGATGCATTTGAAGCAGCAGCCCTCACCATTACTATTAGGCCAATGAGAACCAGTTAAAATATAAAAAGACCTCTCAGTCCAAATCCAAGATGTGGGAATAAATCTAGATAACGTCAGATCAGGTGAGTAAAAAGCAAGATGGTTTCATTACAATGATCAAATCCAGTACTACATTTCCATTAAAAAGCTAACCTGCATGCTAAGCAAAAAGGATTCAATGGCTCTTTGCTTAAAACAAATACAGTCATTCCAGGACCTGCCTGGTACCAAAACCTGTGGATGCTCAAGTCTCATATATAAAATGGTGTAGTACTTGCATATAACCTACAAACGCCTGCCCATGTATTTTAAATAAACACTTAATATACTATAGATGTTATATAAATAGCTGTGAATACAATGTAAATACTATGTAAATAGTTGCCATTGTGGGGACTTCCCTGGTGGCGCAGTGGTTAAGAATCAGCCTGCCAATGCATGGGACATGGGTTCGACCCCGGGTCCAGGAAGATCCCACATGCTGCGGAGCAACTAAACCCATGTGCCACAACTACTGAGCCTGCGCTCTAGAGCCCGCAAGCCGCAACTACTGAAGCCTGCGTACCTAGAGCCCGTGCACCTAGAGCCCATGCTCCACAACAAGAGAAGCCACCACAATGAGAAGCCCACGCACCGCAGCAAAGAGTAGCCCCTGCTCACCGCAACCAGAGAAAGCCCACGCACAGCCACGAAAACCCAAAGCAGCCAAAAATTAATCAATTAATTAATTAATTTTAAAAAATAGTTGCCATTGTGCTGTAAAGTCAAGTTGCAATTTTTGAAACTTTCTGGAATTTTTTTTCTTTTCTGAATATTTCAATCCTTGGTTGGTTAAATCTGCAGATGCAGAACCTTTGGTTATGGAGGGCTGACTGTAAGTGAATTTGTGGAGTACATCTGTAGCGCTAATAAAACATTTACCGAGCATAAAGCTGGAAAACATCTTACACGTCTAAGATGTCCTCCTGAATCCTTCATAAAACAAGCACAAACTCTAGTTTATTATCTGCCAACCCTCTCTAAGTTCTGAATTAACTTCCTTTACACACCAACTTGCTCTAACCGGGAAGCATGAATCCAAGTAATGGTCTATGGGTCTGACTCCATACAGGAGGACTGAATGGTGTTTTTTAAAAAATAACACATTTGAATCCTTTCACGTCAGCAAGCACGGGCTCTGGTTCTCCACAAACCCCACCCCTTGCTATCATTTACACATTTCTTCAGTCCAGGACTCAAGGCTCTTGTGCCCTGGAATTGTTAGGGGAACCACTGAATGAAACCACCTGCCCTGGCCAGGCACAATAGTAACCACTTGCATGAGTTATCTTACAACAGGAGGTTCTCGTAAGGAACACGGAACTAACAAGCTACCACCAACCGGAATAATTCAGGAAAGGTCGAAAGGAGAGAGGAGTCTCCAGTCCATATGTCCTACCAACCTCCCAGAATCCTTCTCTCTGGAATCCATCTTGGCTGAGCAATGCGTGCATCACCAGGAAAGACCCAGAGTCAGAATGATGGGCCAGAGACAAGCTGGAAACTAACCCCATCACCATAAAACCTGAGATTGCAAGCCACGTGGCAGAGTAGTTCTCCTGGGTTCCCTTACCTTGCTGCTCTCTGCCCAGGCGCCCCTTCCCAATAAACTCTCCTGCTTTGTCCGCACACATGTCTCCTTGGACAATTCATTCCTGAGTGTCAGACAAAAGCCCACTCTCAGGCCCTGGAAGGGGTCCCCCTTCCTGCAACAGAATAACCAGAGTGATATAGAGACCAACAGGCAGAATACATGCACACCCCTACACTTTGGGGAGCTGCACCCCTTACCTGCCCATTCTGAAACTCTCAGAACTTTCTGGGAACTCTTTTGACATAAGAGCCGAATGTAAGCCAGAAAAGTCATTATAGTCATAAAGCATTTTTGATCAGAAATCAAATTACTCTTATTGTTCATGCCCTGCTTTTTCAAAAGTGTTTGCTGGAAAGGACTTTTACTGGTTTCTGAAAGACAAAACCATCTGCTAAGTATTTGCAAACTAGGGATAAGACTGTGGTAGCTCAAAACTGGTCTTCCCTGGGCTAGAATCATGGGGTGGTTCTGGAGTCCTAAGGGTCAGGGACTGGATTCCTGCTGGGTAGCCATCCCCTGTTTGTGTGTGGATAAGTTCCTTGACTTCTCTCAGCCTAATCCCATTGGGAAATATACTGTTTATTTACACTCCCTGACATACACCAATGTTAGATTAATGTTAGATCCTTCCCCATCCCTTATTCTAGCTTGGGGAAAAAAATAACAAAACTAAAAAGTACAGTTCATCCTCTGCTTAAAATTTTGAACAATTAAAACAAGTAACATTTGCTTATATTCTCTTTTCATTATTAGATATCTCTTTCCATCTTTTATACAACTTTTTTTTTAATTAATAAAGGTTTTCAACATTTCTGTTTCTTTATTATTGAAATACAGTTGACTTACAATATCATGTTAGTTTCAGGTGCATAGCACAGTGATTCAGTTATATATATATATTCCTTTTCAGATTCTTTTCCCATATAGGTTATTTCAAAATATTGAGTATAGTTCCCTGTGCTATACAGTAGGTTCCTGTTGGTTATCTATTTCATATATAGTAGTATATATATGTTAATTCCAACCTCCTAAATTTATCCTTCCCCCCGACCCCCTTCGGTAACCATAAGTTTGTTTTCTATGTCTGTGAGTCTCTTTCTGTCTTGTAAATAAGTTCATTTGTATCATTTTTTTTAGATTCCACATATAAGCAATACCATATGATATTTGTCTTTCTCTGTCTGACTTACTTCACTTAGTATGATAATCTCTGGGTGTACCCATGTTGCTGCAAATGGCATTGTTTCATTCTTTTTTATGTCTGAGTACCATTCCATTGTATATATGTACCACATCTTTACCCATTTCTCTGTCATGGACATTTAGGTTGCTTCCATGTCTTGGCTATTGTAAATATTGCTCCAATGAATTGGGTCCATATATCTTTACACAGTATGGTTTTCTCTGGGTACATGCCCAGGAGTGGGATTGCTGGATTATATGGTAGCTCTATTTTTAGTTTTTTAAGAAATCTCCATATTGTTCTCCATAGTGGCTGTACCAATTTACATTCCCACCAACAGTGTCGGAGGGTTCCCTCTTCTCCATATCCTCTCCAGCATTTATTGTTTGTGGACTTTTTGACGATGGCCATTCTGACCAGTGTGAGGTGATACCTGATTGTAGTTTTCATTTGCATTTCTCTAATAATTAGTGATGTTGAGCATCTTTCCATCTGCCTTTTGGCCATCTGTATGTCTTCCTTGGAGAAGTGTCCATTTAGGTCTTCTGCCCATTTTTTTATTTGGGTTGTTTGTTTTTTTGGATATTGAGCTATATGAGCTATTTGTATATTTTGGAGACAAGTTTTTTTAAAAATATGACTGCACATAGCTCATTTACTTTATAAGTAGTTCTTGAGTAAATAAGTGAGTGAATCAAATAATCTCCTGACAACATAAATTAGACTTCTTTAGTCTAATCTACTATTTCAAACTTGAAATATAGTGAGTTGTAATTCTTTGTATTAGCACTTGAACAGCACGATGTCTAACAATCTCTCAGTATTTGTTAACAGTTTTAAATGAATTAACTCAGAATAATAAAACTCAAGATAGGGAATTTCAATATGCTGACTCATTGAAAATGCTCATTAAAGCTACATATTTCAAATTTAATAGGAGGCAAAAGAACATCATCCTTAGAATTGCAAAGTGATGAGTTTTAACATGTACTACAATTGTTATAAACCACTATATGGAGTTCACATACTCAGAATTTTAACTTTCCTAATGTAAATTCCTTTATCCCCAAATGTTACTACTCCATAGAAGGATGCCTTCCCTCAGTAAAAATTTATCAAAGAATAAAGATGTAAGTGACTACTCCATCATTAATAACTAACTAAAGAGGAAATCATTAGGAGTGGGTCTTGTTTTTGTACTAAAAACAATCATTTTGATTCTCCAGAGGACACAGACTTCTCTAGATACCAATATCAACTCTTTGTATAAAATAGTTCTCAAGAACAAGAGATGCTTGGATGTATTCTTCCCACTCAAGGAGCAGTAAACAATCAGTTGCTGCCTCTGACGCTTCATGGGGTATTTCAGGTACAAGTATAAACCCAAAGACACCAATGTTTCTATTGAATCAATGCACCAGGTGACCAACTACCATGACTTGAGCACCCAGCATTGGTAAGACAAGTTTCCTGCTTTAAAGAAACTTTCAGTTTTACTTGATTTCACTGTGGGGCAGTCTCTCTTTTGTTTGTTTCTAAAATGAAACCCTCTCCTGTTTCTCTTCCTACTCTCATTTCTTTTCAATTTTGTTAACTTGATATTTTTCTGAAAACTTCAGTGTTGACATGGAGGTGAGCCATGAGGCCCATCTTTATCCTCCATCCCATCCCTGGGGGATCATGCCACCACCGATAGCCTGCTCTTTATCACCTCCCCAGGCTTTTTCCTGAGGCCTTTGTCCACTAGTGAGCACCGGTTTCTAAACATCTCCACTTAGATGACCCATAGATACCACCATGTTCAAAACAGAACTGCATTCTCCAGCTGTGTTTGGGCACCACCAGCCATTCAAACTAAAAACTTAAGAATCACTTAGACAATTCCTCTGAATCTTGGATATTGTCTCTTTCAAAAATCTTAAAATTTCCCATTTTTATACCTCCACTGTCACCACCTTAGGGAAAGGAGAGCTAATATATTCTGTGTGATTCCTATTGGTTACTAACCAAAATCATCTGGGGAGTTTCTTGAATCCTTTATAATCCATGCCAGAATCTTAGGGAGCACAGAGTTTGAATAATTTTTCCAGGTGATTCCAATATGCCTCCAAACACGTTAGTGCTTGACATATGTTATCTCAGCTATTCTTGACTGAAACCCTATGAAGTAGGTACTTTTTTTTTCTTTTTTTTTTTTCGGTACGCGGGCCTCTCACTGTTGTGGCCTCTCCCGTTGCGGAGCACAGGCTCCTGACACACAGGCTCATTGGCCATGGCTCACGGGCCCAGCCGCTCCGCGGCATGTGGGATCTTCCCGGACCGGGGCACGAACCCGTGTCCCCTGCATCGGCAGGCGGACTCTCAACCACTGTGCCACCAGGGAAGCCCGTGAAGTAGATACTTTTAAACCCATTTATAGAAGGAAAAGTCTCAGCCTCAGAGATGCTAAGTAACTTGGCTGTGATAAGACAACTACTAAGTGACAGAGCTGAGATTCAAGGTTTATCTGACTCCAAAATCTGTGTTCTTCTGAGTTCCCTGCCATTTACTCTCGATTTATGTGGCCAGTGGTTCCTACACTTTAAGCTGCATATGTTGTCAGAGGGTTTTTCTTTAAATGTCGGTTTCCAAGTCAAACCCACAGAAATTGATTCTATAGGATTAGATTCCAACCTAGGAACATGCATTTTAACAAGCACCCAGGGGGACTCTAAAACAGGCATCTAGGATCATGCTTTGAGTAAAAATTGATTACTCATTGGACATATTAACATTTCCCCCCCAGAATGCAAATGTAGTCATGTCTATTTGCTTGTTAACATTAAACGGATACCAATTAGTTTCATAATAAAGTCCAAATTCCTAGTCATGGTGCATATGACCTCCACATGGTGGTCACAGTCTTATCTGTCTCATCCCCTCCTCTCCCTCGCTTTCATTCTGCACTCCAGTCATACAGAACCAAATGCTTGCTCCAGTGACAAAGTCATGTTTTTTTTGTTTGTTTGTTTTTTTGCGGTACGCGGGCCTCTCACTGTTGTGGCCTCTCCCGTTGCGGAGCACAGGCTCCGGACGTGCAGGCTCAGCGGCCATGGCCCACGGGCCCAGACGCTCCGCGGCATGCGGGATCTTCCCGGACCGGGGCACAAACCCGTGTCCCCTGCATCGGCAGGCGGACTCTCAACCACTGCGCCACTAGGGAAGCCCCAAAGTCATGTATTTTTTTAAAAAAAATTTTACTTTATATTGGAGCACAGTTGATTAACAATGTTGTGTTAGTTTCAGGTATACAGCAAAGTGATTCAGTTATACATATACATGTATCTATTCTTTTTCAAATTCTTTTCCCATTTAGGTTATTACAGAATATTGAGCAGCGTTCCCTGTGCTATACAGTAGTCCTTGTCAGTTATCTATTTTAACTACAGCAGTATGTACATGTCAATCCCAAACTCCCAATCTATCCCTCCCCCCTTAGTAACCATAAATTCATTCTCTAAGTCTGTGAATCTGTTTCTGTTTTGTAAATAAGTTCATTTGTATCATTTTTTGATTCCGCATATAAGCGATATTATGTGATACTTGTCTGACATACTTCGCTTAGTATGATAACCTACAGGTCCATCTATGTTGCTGCAAATGGCATTATTTCATTCTTTTTAATGACTGAGTAATATTCTACTGTATACATGTATCACATCTTCTTTATCCATTCATCTGTCAATGGACATTTAGGTTTTATCTTCAAATCTCTGTGCATGCTGTGGCCCTTATTTGGAAAGCCTGGAATTGTTTAAACTCGGTTACTTGCTCTGTCATTCCTCCATAGTTAGCTGCTCCTTTCTGTGACTTCTTAACAGGAAGGGCATCGCTCATGTTAGCATTTTTATGCCCCAGTGCACTTATTTCTTAACTTGTCCACCTCTCACCACATTCTTGGTGTTAAAAACAGATAATTCCTCTTTGTATCTTCAGTGTTAGCACAGTCCTTACACAAAGTAGGCCATTAAATATTTGGCCAATTGAAAAAAATAATAATCAATTGAACTTTGGCAGATAATCCTAAAAGTTTAAAAATTCTGTGGATATACTGGGTTGGCCAAAAAGTTCGTTTGGATTTTTCCATAACATATTATGGAAAAACCTGAGTGAACTTTTTGGCCAACCCAATATTTGGGCATTTTTCATACATGTTAATGAAATATATGATCAACTACATCAATCTTTGCCAAAAGATTTCATAGGCGCATATAACTGCTAGAGGAAGAGAAGATTTTGGAAGTCATGTTAGATGATATCCCCATTTTACGGATGGAAAAATAGAAACCTGAAAGAATTAAGTGACTTTCTCAAGTTTATTCAGCAAGTTCAGTGGAGACTGAAAGCTTTTCTTTCTCTGGTCTAGTTCTCCTTTTGCTCTCCCATATTGCTTGTTTTTTCTTCCGTTTATCTACTTTACCAGGAATTAACACTTATGTGAGCACCAACTGTGTTTAAGGCACTGGGCCAAATATGTTATCTCAGCATTGCATTTCTTCTCTCCTTCCATCCTCAGAACGTGGACATTTGATAGGTACCAGCACTGTGCCAGTTGCCACAAATGTAAATATTCAGAAGACAGAGTTCACATTCCAACAAGCTTAGAGTCTAGAAGAAAAGACAGATAAATGTGCAGTGATTTAAGACTTGGTATCTCAAGTGGGCACTCCATGACATCCTTGGGATTAAACATGGAATGAAAATTTGGTGACTATGTATTCAAAGGACAAATGTCACTGCTCCCTTCTTTACCAGATTTGTAGTAAGGACCAAAAACACCAATCAGAAAAAAATAATAAAGCACACACTTGAGAAGTCTCATCCTAACTAACCTGTCATAGAACTGCCAAAAAGGAGAGTGTTCTCTGAAGGGGACCTTTTAATATCCCCTGGCTCCCAAGAGAGAATAAAAATTGAGACCTCTGAGGCTATAATTATTAATGCCTGAATCTGAAAAGAGACACAATAGACATGAAGCAATGTAGTCATCCTTTAATATCATACTTTCAGGCTAGATTGACTTACACATAAATTGGGAGTGTCTTACATTTTTAAAAACAGCCCTCGACTCAACTTTCATTAATTTTTTATCATGAACCAAAGTCCAAAGTCAATATTCATTCATCTAAGAATACTTACAGAGATACATGATACTTGGTGTTAATACTTTTGGAACTCTAGAATGCACTGTGTCCTATATTCCCAATATGTTAAAACTAGGTGGGGCTGGGTATAGGAGGAGTTGGGGGAAGAGTCCCTCTCTTAGCTATGGCTCCTAACCCTTTTCTAAAATATAACAATACAAAAAAAAAGACAATCAAACTCACAAAAGCTTTTATATAAAAGAGCTCAGCACAATTTCAGTGACTTCGAGATGCTAATTTCGTGAAATAAGCCTCCTGTGGAGATTGGATAAATTAATATTTGGTATTTATCAGTAGATAATGAGTATTATATAGGAGCAGTCAGCTCTGGGCATTGTAGGTCCACTCAGGATGTAACCTAGCAGACCCAGGTGGCCAGGGCAAACTTCCTGCGGGAGGGGTGGCCTTAGGCGAAACCCAAGAAATGGAGACAAGAAGGAAGGCTGTACCCAGGAAAGGAAGCGAAAGGTAGGAAGACCCTAAGGCCCAGGAAAGTGTGCTGCTTTTAGGTCCCAGGAAGACATTTAGACTGACATCACAGCATGGAAACTGGTAAAGGAGGGGATGTCAAGAATGGCAGGCAGGGGACTTGAATCTCATGCATATCAGAAGTTTGTACAGAATTGCCTCAGGTCCTCAGGAAAGTTAGTCTCTATATTGTGTAGAAAAATAATTCCTGACCCAAGCCAGAATTTTGTTAAAAACATGCAGTACAAGGATTTATACCTTAAATCTTTGCAAAATTCAGAAGCAGATTTTTTTTCAGGAGTGAAATTAATGGAGAGGTTTCAGCAGTCAGCAATATGTTCCCCAAAAATACCCGTCCTCTATATGAAGCCTACTATGGGTCCTGGAGGAAGCACGCTGAGACCTCAGGACCAGGGTCTGCTGGGAGGAAGGTGGCAGGAGAAGACCAGGGCCTGCTTAGGAGATAGTTCTGGAGTAGGGAAATCCAGAGAGGGAAGCCCAGAGCTATGGGCTGGGACACAGAATTAGGCGGGCAAGCTTTGTGAGAGACTGTAGTGATTCAGAATTTACATGTCATCCTGGGGCTCATTGCTAGGGAACAAGATACTTAGTCTGTTGTCATAACTCTTAATCTAAACATTGCCACCCCATTCCAGTCTGTGCAGAAAATAAAGGTGGGTCTGCATCAGTAGCTGAAGTCTAGTGATGGAAGATACTCATGTTATTGGATAAAACAAGGGCAAAGTATGGAGGAAGAGGCTGATAGCAAGTAGGGCACTGGAGGAAACAGCTACACAAGCTCACCCATACTGTGGAGGGGTTGGACAAGGTATGCAAATGTCATGGCACTGCTCCCCACTTAGGTGGGCAGCCCTTACTATAGCAGCCCTAACCTGGCCCTTGGAGCTAAGAATAAGAAAAGAGTAAGCAAGACCTGGATTTGAACCCAGCTTGACCCCTTACTAGATGAGTTGATTATTTAATGATTTTGAACCTATCATTTCACCTGTAAAGTATGGATAATAACATCTGCTTTAGTGTAAGAGTCAGTGAGATGACATTAAATACCTTACATAGTAGCTGGCATATTTTGGTATATAAGAAGTGATAACTGCAATAAAAAAACCAGATAATATCTAAAACCAGTCATTTGTGGAGGGTCACAAATAGTGACAGTAGTCACGGTCCACTACGAGCTGTAAATGTACTTCTAAGTCCTTTCTGTGACAAGAACTGACTACCAGGATAATGAGACAATCAAATGAAAATAGAATAGCTGACTCTACCCTCAGTTACTAGTAAATACCATCACTGAGAACTGCATGCTACAAACAAGAAAGCATCTGCATAATAGCTAGATAATCTAATATCCCAGACTGCAATATTTCTAAAAGAGTGCTCAGAATAAAGTACTTCACTTATAACAAGGGACAAGCCTGGTTCATCTCACGTAGTAAATGTCATGGTTATTGAAGTAAAGAGATCACAGTGAAAGTTCATCTTATAGATAAAAACATGATCAATTTTCAATGTTCTATAAAAGTAAAACACAATAGTTATTTGAGAATATGTCCTACAACTTGTTATTTCTAATTTGATGAGAAAGAAAGGATCAAAAATCTGATTACAACTCTCTGATAAAATATATCTGCTCTGTATGCGATGTCATTTATTTTGTTACTATTACTATTATTATGATGATTACTGCATTGGTATCAGATATTTTGCTATGTTTTACTGGGCCCTCTATCAAGCCACACTTTTCCTAACTATGCTATACGAAAAACATGAACAGTCAAATCACGGATAAGAAACAGACATGGTTCATAAACATGGGTAAAGATTTTCAACCTAACTCATAATTTTAAAAAAGATAATAAATACCACTCTTTTTACTTGATCAGATTGGCAAAGATAAAGAATTTGGTAATACACAATGTTGGCAAGAATGGATAAACCGGGGCTTCCCTGGTGGCGCAGTGGTTAAGAATCCGCCTGCCAATACAGGATACACAGGTGTGTGTCCTGGTTGGGGAAGATCCCACATGCCGCAGAGCAACCAAGCCCATGTGCCACAACTACTGAGCCTGAGCTCTACAGGCCGTGAGCCACAACTACTGAGCCCACATGCCACAACTACTGAAGCCTGCATGCCTAGAGCCCGTGCTCTGCAACAAGAGAAGCCACCGCAATGAGAAGCCTGTGCACCACAACGAAGAGTAGCCCCCGCTCGCCACAACTAGAGAAAGCCTGTGTGCAGCAACAAAGACCGAATGCAGCCAAAAATAAATAAATAAATACATTTATATATAAATAAAAGAATGAATAAACCATAATTTAAAAAGACATATGTGGAGACTGGCTCAAGATGGCAGAGTAGAAGGACGTGCGCTCACTCCCTCCTGCGAGAGCACCGGAATCACAACTAACTGCTGAACAATCATCGACAGGAAGACACTGGAATTCACCGAAAAAGGTACCCCACATACAAAGACAAAGGAGAAGTCATAATGAGATGGTAAGAGGGGCGCAATCACAATAAAATCAAATCCCACAACAGCTGGGTGGGTTACTCACAAACTGGATAACACTTGTACCACAGAAGTCCAGCCACTGGAGTGAAGGTTCTGAGCCCCACGTCAGGCTTCCCAACCTGGGGGTCCGGCAATGGGAGGAGGAATTCACAGAGAATCAGATTTTGAAGCTTAGCAGGTTTGATTGAAGGACTTTGACAGGACTGCGGGAAATGGGGACTCCACTCTTGGAGGGCACACACAAAGTAGTGTGTACATTGGGACCCAGGGGAAGGAGCAGTTACCCTACAGGAGACTGAACCAGACCTACCTGCTTGTGTTGGAGGGTCTCCTGCGGAGGTAGGGGGTGGTTGTGGTCTACTGTGGGGACGGGAACACTGGCAGTGGAAGTTTCTGGGGGAACTCCTTGGCGTGGGCCTTCCCAGTGTCCGCCATTAGTCCCACCAAAGAGCCAGGTGGGCTCTGGTGTTGGGTCACGTCAGGCCAGACAGCCAACACGGAGGGAGCCCAGCCCCACTCATCAGCAAACAAGCAGATTAAAGTTTTACTGAGCTCCTCCCGCCAGAGGAACACCCAGCTCTACCCACCACCAGTCCCTCCCATCAGGAAACTTGCACAAGCCTCTTAGATAGCCTCATCCACGAGAGGGCAGACAGCAGAAGCAAGAAGAACTACAATCCTGCAGGCTGTGGAATAAAAACCACATTCACAAAAAGATAGAAAAGATGAAAAGGCAGAGGGCTATGTACCAGATGAAGGAACAAGAGAAAACCCCAGAAAAACAACGAAATGAAGTGGAGATAGGCAACCTTCCAGAAAAAGAACTTAGAATAATGATAGTGAAGATGATACAGGACCTCGGAAAAAGAATAGAGGCAAAGATCGAGCAGATGCAAAAAATGGTTAACAAAGACCTAGAAGAATTAAAGAACAAACACCTAGAAGAATTAAAGAACAAACAAACAGAGATGAACAATACAATAACTGAAATGAAAAATACACTAAAAGGAATCAGTAGCAGAATCACTGAAGCAGAAGAACAGATAAGTGACCTGGAAGACAGAATGGTGGAATTCACTGCCACGGAACAGAATAAAGAAAAAAGAATGAAAAGGAATGAAGACAGCCTAAGAGACCTCTGGGAAAACATTAAACATAACAACATTCGCATTATAGGGGTCCCAGGAGGAGAAGAGAGAGAGAAAATATTTGAAGAGGGAGAAAATATTTGAAGAGATTATAATCAAAAACTTCCCTAACATGAGAAAGGAAACAGCCACCCAAGTCCAGGAAGCACACTGATCCCCAGGCAGGATAAACCTAAGGAGAAGCACACCAAGACACAGAGTAATCAAACTGACAAAAATTAAAGACAAAGAAGAATTATTGAAAGCAACAAGGGAAAAATGACAAATAACATACAAGGGGACTCCCATAAGGTTAACAGCTGATTTCTCAGCAGAAACACTACAAGCCAGAAGGGAGTGGCATGATATACTTAAAGTGATGAAAGGGAAGAACCTACAACCAAGATTACTCTACCCGGCAAGGATCTCATTCACATTCGACGGAGAAATCAAGCTTTACAGACAAGCAAAACCTAACAGAATTCAGCACCACCAAACCAGCTCTACAACACATGCTAAAGGAACTTCTCTAAGTGGGAGACACAAGAGAAAAAAAGGACCTACAAAAACAAACCCAAAACTATTAAGAAAATGGTAAAAGGAACATACATATCAATAATTACCTTAAACGTGAATGTATGAAATGCTCCAACCCAAAGACACAGGCTCACTGAATGGACACAAAACAAGACCTATATATATGCTGTCTACAAGACACCCACTTCAGACCTAGGGACACATACAGACTGAAAGTGAGGGGATGGAAAAAGATATTCCATGCAAATGTAAGTCAAAAGAAACCTGGAGTAGCAATACTCATATCAAATAGACTTTAAAATAAAGAATGTTACAAGAGACAAGGAAGACACTACATAATGATCAAGGGATCAATCCAAGAAGAAGATATAACAATTATAAATATATATGCACCCAACATAGGAGCACCTCAATACATTAGACAAATGCTAACAGCTATAAAAGAGGAAATCAACAGTAACACAGTAATAGTGGGGGACTTTAACACCTCACTTACACCAATGGACAGATCATCCAAACAGAAAATTAATAAGGAAACACAACCTTTAAATGACACAATAGACCAGATAGATTTAATTCATATTTATAGGACATTCCATCCAAAAACAGCAGATAACACTTTCTTCTCAAATGCACGCAGAACATTCTCCAGGATAGATCACACCTTGGGTCACAAATCAAGCCTCAGAAAATTTAAGAAAATTGAAATCATATGAAGTATCTTTTCTGACCACAGTGCTATGAGATTAGAAATCAATCACAGGGAAAAAAACGTAATAAACACAAACACATGGAGGCTAAACAATACGTAACTAAATAACCAAGAGATCACTGAAGAAATCAAAGAGGAAATAAAAAAATACCTAGAGACAAATTACAATGAAAACGCAACAACCCAAAACCTATGGGATGCAGCAAAAGCAGTTCTAAGAGGGAAGTTTATAGCAATACAAGCCTACCTCAAGAAACAAGAAAAATCTCAAATAAGCAATCTAAACTTACAACTAAAGCAATCAGAGAAAGAACAAAAAAAACCCCCAAAAGTTAGCAGAAGGAAAGAAATCATAAAGATCAGGTCAGAAATAAATAAAATAGAAACAAAATAAACAATAGCAAAGATCAATAAAACTAAAAGATAGTTCTTTGAGAAGATAAAAAAAATTGATAAACCATCACCCAGACTCATCAAGAAAAAGAGGGAGGAACTCAAATCAATAAAATTAGAAATGAAAAAGGAGAAGTTACAACAGACACCACAGAAATACAAAGCATCCTAAGAGACTACTACATGCAACTCTATACCAATAAAATGGACAACCTGGAAGAAATGGACAAATTCTTAGAAAGGTATAACCTTCCAAGACTGAACCAGTAAGAAATAGAAAATATGAACAGACCAATCACAAGTAATGAAATTGAAACTGTGATTAAAAATCTTCCAATAGGGCTTCCCTGGTGGCGCAGTGGTTGAGAATCCGCCTGCCAATGCAGGGGACACGGGTTCGTGCCCCGGTCCGGGAAGATCCCACATGCTGCAGCGGCTGGGCCCGTGAGCCATGGCCACTGAGCCTGCATGTCTGGAGCCTGTGCTCTGCAACGGGAGAGGCCACAACAGTGAGAGGCCCATATACAGCAAAAAAAAAAAAAAGTCTTCCAACAAACAAAAGTCCAGGACCAGATAGCTTCACAGATGAATTCTATCAAACATTTAGAGAAGAGCTAACACCCATCTTTCTCAAACTCTTCCAAGAAATTGCAGAGGAAGGAACACTCCCAAACTCATTCTATGAGACCACAATCACCCTGATACCAAAAGCAGACAAAGATACTACAAAAAGAGAAAATTACAGGCTAATATCACTGATGAATATAGATGCAAAAATCCTCAACAAAATACTAGCAAACATACTCCAACAACACTTTAAAAGGATCACACACCATGATAAAATGGGATTTATCCCAGGGATTCAAGGATTCTTCAATATATGCAAATCAGTCAATGTGATACACCATATTAACAAATTGAATAAGAAAAATCATATGATCGTCTCAATAGATGCAGAAAAATCTTTTGACAAAATTCAACACCCACTTATGATTAAAAACTCTCCAGAAAGTGGGCATATAGAGGGAACCTACCTCAACATAATAAAGGCTATATATGACAACCACACAGCAAACATCATTCTCAATGGTGAAAAACTGAAAGCATTTCCTCTAAGATCAGGGATAAGACAAGGATGTCCACTCTCGCCACTATTCAACATACTTTTGGAAGTCCTAGCCACAGCAATCAGTGAAGAAAAAGAAATAAAAGGAATCCAAATTGGAAAAGAAGAAGTAAAACTGTCACTGTTTGCAGATGACATGATACTATACATATAGCATCCTAAAAATGCCACCAGAAAACTACTACAGCTAATCAATGAATTTGGTAAAGTTGCAGGATACAAAATTAATGCACAGAAATCTCTTGCATTCCTATACACTAATGATGAAAAATCTGATAGAGAAATTAAGCAAATGCTCCCATTTACCACTGCAACAAAAAGAATAAAATACCTAGGAATAAATCTACCTAGGGAGACATGAGACCTGTATGCAAGAAATTATAAGACACTGCTGAAAGAAATTAAAGATGATACAAACAGATGGAGAGATATACCACGTTCTTGGAGTGGAAGAATCAATATTACGAAAATGATTATACTACCCAAAGCAATCTACAGATTCAATGCAATCCCTATCAAATTACCAATGGCATTTTTTACAGAACTAGAACAAAAAATCTTAAAATTTGTACAGAGACACAAAAGACCCTGAATAGCCAAAGAAGTCTTGAGGGAAGAAAACGGAGCTGGAGGAATCAGACTCGCTGACTTCAGACTACACTACAAAGCTACAGTAATCAAGACAGTATGGTACTGGCACAAAAACAGAAATATAGATCAATGGAACAGGATAGAAAGCCCAGAGATAAACCCACGCACATATGGTCAACCAATCTATAACAAAGGAGGCAAGGATATACAATGGAGAAAAGACAGTCTGTTCAATAAGTGGTGCTGGGAAAACTCGACAGCTACATGTAAAAGAATGAAATTAGAACACTCCCTAATAAAATAAACTCAAAATGGATTAGAGACCTAAATGTAAGACTGGACACTATAAAAGTCTTCGAGGAAAGCATAGGAAGAACACTCGTTGACATACATCACAGCAAGATCTTTTATGATCCACCTCCTACAGTAATGGAAATAAAAACAAAAATAAACAAATGGGACCTAATGAAACTTAAAAGCTTTTGCAAAACAAAGAAAACTTCGAACAAGACGAAAAGACAACACTCAGAATGGGAAAAAATATTTGTAAACGAATCAAGACAAAGGATTAATCTCCAAAATATATAAACAGCTGATGAAGCTCAATATTAAAAAAACAAACAACCCAATCCAAAAATGGGCAGAAGACCTAAATAGACATTTCTCCAAAGAAGACATACAGGTGGCCAAGAAGCTCATGAAAATCTGCTCAACATCACTAATTGTTAGAGAAATGCAAATCAAAACTACAATCAGGTATCACCTCACACCAGTTAGAATGGGCATCATCAGAAAATCTACAAACAACAAATGCTGGAGAGGGTGTGGAGAAAAGGGAACCCTCTTGCACTGTTGGTGGGAATGTAAATTGATACAGCCACTATGGAGAACATATGGAGGTTCCTTAAGAAACTAAAAATAGAATTACCATATGATCCAGCAATCCCACTGCTGGACATATACCCAGAGAAAACCATAATTCAAAAAACATATGCACCCCAATGTTCATTGCAGCACTATTTACAATAGCCAGGTCATGGAAGTAACCTAAATGCCCATCGACAGATGTATAGATAAAGAAGATGTGGTACATATATACAATGGAATATTACTCAGCCATAAAAAGGAACAAAATTGGGTCATTTGTAGAGACGTGGATGGATCTAGAGACTGTCATACAGAGTGAAGTAAGTCAGAAAGAGAAAAACAAATATTGTATATTAACGCATATATGTGGAACCTAGAAAAATAGTACAGATGAACTGGTTTGCAGGGCAGAAATAGAGACAAAGATGTAGAGAACAAACGTATGGACACCAAGGGCGGAAAGTGGCAGTGGGGCGTGGTGGTGTGATGAATTGGGAGATTGGGATTGACATATATATACAAATATGTATAAAATGGATAACTAATAAGAACCTGCTGCATAAAAAATTAAAATAAAATTCAAAAAAAAAAAAGACATGTACCCCAATGTTCATTGCAGCACCATTTACAATAGCCAGGACATGGAATCTACATAAATGTCCATTGACAGATGAATGGATAAAGAAGATGTGGTACGTATATATATAATGGAGTATTACTCAGTCATAAAAAGAAATGAAATTGGGTCATTTGTAGAGATGTAGATGGACCTAGAATCTGTTATACAGAGTGAAGTAAGTCAGAAAAGATAAACAAATGTCACATATTGATGCATATATGTGGAATCTAGAAAAATGGTACAGATGAACCTATTTGCAGGGTAGGAATAGAAATGCAGACATAGAGTACTGATGTGTGGACACAGGCTGGCAGGGCAGGGTGGGATGAACTGGGAGATTAGATTTGACATAAATATACTATCATGGGTAAAATAGGTGGCTAATGGGAACCTGCTGTATAGCAAAGGGAGCTCAGCCCGGTGCTCTGTGATGGCCTAGTTGGTGGGATGGGAGGGGGAGGTCCAAGAGGGAGGGGATGTGTGTATGCATATGGCTGATTCACTTCACTCTGTGGCAGAAACTAACACACAACACTGTAAAGCAATTATGCTCCAATAAAAAAGAAATAAATATAATCATTTGATAACAAAAAAAAAGAGTGGATAAAACAAGTAATCTTACATCTTAATGATACAGACCCTTTGTAATACAATTTGTACTACCTATTCAAATTTAAAATGCATATACCCTGTGACCTAACAATTCCATTTCTAGGAATTTAAAGATATCCTCCTACATATGCTTAAATATATATACATATCCATTGTGGCACTGCTTATTAAAATAACAAAACCCCCAAAGAACATAAATGTCCATTAAATCAATAAAGAACTGATTACATTAACTATATACCCATATAATGAATGCTATGCAGCCATGGATCTATACATCTTAATATGTAAAGAGGTCCAGAAAAAAACTGTTTAAAGCACAAAAACAAGATGCAAAACCATCTCTATATGCTCCCATTTGTGAGAAAAAGGGAGAGTTATACAGATATATACAACACTCATAAATATATATATATGAATATATACATATACACACATAGGCGTATATAAAATCATAATTCTGGAAAGAGATACAAAAACATGGCAGCAGTGTTTGCCCCTGAGCAAGGAGATCCAGGGTCTGCAATAAGAGGGAGATTATGTTTCATTTTAAGACTCTGCATTTGTATATTTTTGTCATCTGTATGTATTAGTTTTTCAATTGCATAAACAGTTGCTTAAAAAGGCAAGAATCTAATGGAATAACTTGGAGATATGGGAGCAATAAAACAAGCAAAGTTGACTGAGGTAAATCTAAGATGATGAGTTTTGTAGATTAATCTTGAGGGAAGAGATCTTCAACCTACTGTAGAGGTCTCTCCCTGTTAGTCAACCAAGTCGCACATTTTAATTCATTTACTTTTTATAAAACTCTATGGTATATGTACTATTATCATCACTATCACTTTACAGATGACACAGGCAGGTTAAGTGACCAAGATGGCATAGTGGGTGGCCAAATGGAGATGCATACTCAGGTTTCTTGGATGCTAAGCCTGCGCACACTCTTGGGCATCACACACACAACTGCACCTCGACCTTTGCTACCAGGGCTCTGAAACGTCTCAATGGCTTGTATGGCTTTGGCAAACTACAATTTCTATTTTATTTTATTTTTATAAAAGTCAAAGCCTCACCAGATGTGGTTTATAACAAAAAAAGATATTTCTGGCACTGGGTACTATCTGTCTTTGTGAATGTGACTCAAAAAATAAGTGAACGATATAATGTTTCACTTGGTAAAGCGGCTTGCCATTTTCTACATATATATTAACTGACTTTCATGTCACAACAGCCTGGAAGAAGAGTCGTCATCAATTTATAAATGAGAATACTAAGGCTTCATTTAGGGACCTGCTTTCCTTGAAGGGGCAGAAACGGGACTGACCCGGGGTCTTTTGAACCTAATTTTAGTGGTCCAAACACACTGCTACATTGAGTGTGAATAACATCTGAAAACTAGCTTAGAGCATGCAGGTGAGGTTTAATTGCAGACTCTTTGCTTGCAGCAGCCTTTTCTTTTAGATTCACAGTTCAAAGTTCCTACTCTGTAATATGACCCCATTCTTCAGCGATGCTTTCTAAATGTTCAAGCTGTTGTGAATTTCAAAAGTTTTGCAACTTTGGAAGCTGAGTTCCAGTGAATCCTTCAGCAGGTTTTTCTTTTAAAACTTTGTTTTTCTCCATATACTCTTTGTAATCATGGCAATTACTTTAATTGAAAGTTCCAATTACAAAGTTTTTCTAATTACAGGTCTATAAACAAAATATAAAAATATCCATTAGGCACATCCAGCTACGTTTTCTTTTTATTTATCTCCCCTCTCCCTTTGTCAGTGTTCCGCTTGCCTCAGGTTAAGGGCTGGGCTCTTCACTATTATTGTGAGATGTCCTTCCTGCAAAGGCAGCTGAAACAGGCTATCTGTGGAAAAGAAAAAGACAGCTGTGCTTTCTGTGCCCAATGCCATTCATGATGATCAGATATGGCTGTGCCTGGAAGAGTTCAATGAACTTTTTAAAAAATATATACCACATTCAAATAATGTTTTTGCAAAAAAAACCTGGCAACAGGAAATGTCAACATCGTTAATCATATATTAAGTTTCATTAAAATTAAAACTCTGAAATAATTAGCTTCTGCTGCTTCCCAAGTGGTAATTATAGACCATCAGGAAGTATCACACTCTCTTGAATTTCCTCCTTTAAACATTAAATGCGAAAGATAAAACATTATTTAAAAAATAATCTTTTAGATTTTAACTATGGGAATATAAACAATACTTCCTGGGTACTGGGCTAATCAAATCTCTCATAATTCAGGAAATTTGAAGTTTACTTCACTCAGTGGTGAAATTAAGATGTTAATTGTAAGGCCAACTGGCCCGAGGCAGGGGAACACAATCAGATTCACAGGTTGCATCAGACCGAAACTCTCCGGACCACCCAGTTCCAGAAACTGACCTGGAGACTTTCCGGACCACCCAGTTCCAGGAACTGACCTGGGGACTTTGCACCCGGCCCAGCCTTCCCGCCTTTCGAGGGGCGGGACTAACGGTCCCCCAGGATACCTGAAAAGACCACCAAATAAGGAATACCCTGTGCCCTCCCAGATTCACCACACCCCTTTCCCTTCGTCCCCTATAAAATCTTGCCCAACCCTCGCCCAGGTGCGACTTCTCTGGCCCCTTTCTCTCGGACCAGTGAACCTCGCCTGGGAGCGCTCCCTAATAAAGCTCACTTGAAGCTTTCCTCTGTTTCGCGGTGCCGTTTGTTAAGATCCGACCTTACATTAATAAGTGACATTTCAAATGTAAGAGTTCAGAAGCATAAAAATATCTATATTTAAATTTCTGAAGATTTTTCTTTCATTTAAAATTCAGCATTTATCTTCCATTCCCAATTACTATTAAACATTATTTATTCAATGCTAGTTAGAAAACTTATGTGTTATATTATTATATTTTAGGAATCCTTCAGCGGGTTTCCTTTTCTACCCCACTTCCATATCTTTAAGTATATAATCTATAACCTTCAGTTTCTTCTCTCATGATCCCCAGTTATTCTCACAAAATGAATTACACCATGGGGGCGTAATAAATTTATCAAGATAGTACATATTATCTCAATGAACAGTGTATTGTTAAATAATACTAAATAGTATTATAACAGTGTTAAAAACATTGTTTTTACATGGAAATTATTGCCCATTAAAAAAGAGTAGCTGCTCAGTCCTGATGTGTGAAACACTATAAGACACAAAGAGAAAAACAGATGGTGACCCTTGTTCTCAGGGAGTTTTTGATCTTTGATGGGACAACATAAAACTAGAAATGCTGATAGCACCAGCAGAAGGCCAAATCTGCCATTAAAGAGATGAAATGGCCTTGAATTTGTGGAAAGGGGGCAAAGGAGTGAGATGCAGGTGGGGTACCTCAGCCCAGGTCCCTGGGAAAATGCAAATATCCTTACAATGAGTAAAGGCTCAAAACAGAAAGAAAACAGCATATAGTGAGTGCCTAACTGATATCAAGCAAGGTTCTCAGTGCTCTACATTAACACTGTGTGGGTAGAAAGAGCTAGACTAGTTGGTGCACAAGGAGAGAAGACGACAAGAGAGGAATCATGGCCTGAGCTAGGGATTTTGTAATCACTTGACGAGAGGTAGAGGTGAAATCATAGGAATGACTCTCTGCCAAAGCTGAGAGTAGGAAATGAGAAAGAACAAGATTTGAATATTGCCTGTCTCTGTAAGTGGGCAATGAAAAGGGTATGAGAAATTGAATATATGAATGGACAAAAGCCAGATCATATATAAAAACAGAATTCAGACCCACAAAGTGCAGCAAGCTGACCAAAAAACCAACCTCTTATCTATGATAACTAGCCCAGGAATCCAGCCTGTACAGGTCAGATATATAGAAAGTGAGACTACTATCTCTACTGACAATCCACAAAGCCAAACAATAACTTCTGCCACCAAAACGACCAGGACTTGATTAATAACTGATAGCTTCCCTAATTTTTGTCCATGCTTCCAACTTAGAATCAACCAGAGAGAGATAAATATGCTCCCTTAGTCCATCACATAGGATGCCTCACTTCTAACAAAGTTAGCTCACCTCCAGCATCCCCAGGCCAACAGCTTCCAATAAGGGAACACCTGAAGCCTTCCTTTTTCCACTGTAAAGCTTTCCCCCTCCTCTGCTTGACTTTGAGCCTCTACCAAATGCAACTGATGGTGACTGACTCCCTTACTATAGTAAGCTCTGAATTTGGTTGGTCTTAATTTATTTCCACAAGATTATTGGCATAGACAGAGATGGTTAGCTTTGGAAAAGGCAAGAGAAATCTCTTCCTCTGAATAAAAATGGGGGGAGGGAAGGATGAGTGAAGACACTTGGGAATTCTGCGTTGGCAAGAAAGCTGAAGGAGTTTTACAGAGGTGGATGCCATTTCTCAATTAAAGTAATCTCTAAGCAGAGATTCAGGAGAAGTAAGGTTAGGGCTGTAAGTGAGTGAAAGGAGTTTAGAACTGGGGAAAGACAAGGGGGAGCCAATAAGAAATGGGTAAAATGCTCAGAGCAATCTACAGACTTAATGCAATCCCTATCAAAATAACCATGGCATTTTTCATAGAACTAGAACAAATAACCCTCAAATTTATATGGAATCAAAAAATTCCCTGAATAGCCAAAGTAATTTTGAGAAAAAAGTACAAAACTGGAGGTGTAAAGCCCCCAGAGTTCAGACTATACTACAAAGCTACAGTAATCAGAACAGTATGGCACTGGAACAAAAACAGGCACATAGGTCAATGGAACAGAATAGAGAGCCCAGAAATAAACCCACACAATTGTGGTCAATTAATCTATGACAAAGGAGGCAAGAATAAACAACGAGGAAAAGACATTCTCTTCAGTGGGTGGTGCTGGGAAAACTGGACAGCTACATGTAAAAGAGTGAAACGAAAACATTTTCTTATACAATATACAAAAATAAACTCAAAATAGATTGGAGACCTAAATGTAAGACCAGATACCATAAAGCTCCTAGAAGAAACCATAAAGAGAACACACTTTGACATAAATAGATGCAATATTTTTTTGGATCTGTCTCCTAAAGCAAAGGAAACAAAAGCAAAAATAAACAAATGAGACCTTATTATACTTCAAAGCTTTTGCACAGCAAAGGAAACCACTGACAAAACAAAAAGATTACCTACTGAATGGAAGAAAATATTTGAATGTGATATGAACAATAAGGGGTTAATATCTGAAATATATAAACAGCTCATACAACTCAACATCAAAAAAAAAAACCCAATTAAAAAATGGGCAGAAGTCCTGAACAGATATTTTTCCAAAAGGACATGCAGATGGCCAACAGGCACATAAAAAGATGCTCAACATCACTAGTCACTAGAGGGATGCAAATCAAAACCACGAGACACCTCACACCTGTCAGAACAGTTATCATCAAAAAGAACACAAATAACAAACATTGGCGGGCTTCCCTGGTGGCGCAGTGGTTAAGAATCCTCCTGCCAATGCAGGGGACACAGGTTCGAGCCCTGAGTCCAGGAAGATCCCACATTCCACGGAGCAACTAAGCCTGTGCACCACAACTACTGAGCCTGTGCTCTAGAGCCTGAGAGCCACAACTACTGAAGCCCGCACGCCTAGAGCCCGTGCTCTGCAACAAGAGAAGCCCCCGCAATGAGAAGCCTGCACACCTCAGCGAAGAGTAGCCCCTGCTCACCACAACTAGAAAAGCCCGCACGCAGCAACAAAGACCCAATGCAGCCAAAAAAACCCCCCCAAAAAACATTGGCGAGGATGTGAAGTAAAGGGAACCCTTGTACACTGTTGGTGGGAATGATGTAAATTGATGCGGCCACTATGGAAAACAGTATGGAGGTTTCTCTAAAACAGAACTACCATGTAACCCAGCAATTCCACTCCTGTGTATATATCCAAAGAAAACAAAACCACTAATTCAAAAACATTCATGTACCCCAGTGTTCACAGCAGCATTATTCAAAATAGCCAATATACAGAAGCAACCTAAGTAACCATCAACAGATGAATGGATAAAGAGGATGTAAGATATATATATATATATATATATATATATATATATATATATATATATATATATATATCTTCTATTATCCCATTATATATATAACTCAGTCATAAGAAAGAATGGGGTTTTGCCATTTGCAACAACATGGACAGACCTGGAGGGTATTATGCTTAGTGAAATAAGTCAGATGGAGATAGACAAATACTGTATGTTATCACGTGGATGTGGCATCTAAAAATTAAAACTAATGAATATAACAAAACAGAAACAGACTCACAGATATAGAAAACTAGTGGTTACCGGTGGGGAAAGGGAAGTGGGGAGGGGCAAGATAGGGTTAAGGCATTAAGAGGTACAAACTAATATGTATAAAGTAAATAAGCTACAAGGATATATTGTACAACATAGAGAATATAGCCAATATTTTATAATAACCTTAAATGGAGTATAATCTATAAAAATATTTAATCGTTATGTTGTATACTCAAAATGAATATAATATTGTAAATCAATTATACTTCAATTAAAAAAATGGGTAAATTGGCTCTTTTTTGTTTAATATAGTGGATTAAACGTAAGTGCTATCTCCTCTCTTTCTAGAGATTCTAGAATATTCTGTAATAAATGGATATTGGCATTAAAAAAGGAAAAAAACACATCAAGAAAGTTATAAAGGAAATAGGTTCACTGTGAGCTAAAACAGAGAAACTAGGAGAGAATGTAAAATAAAAGTTCTAGAGCCAGTTTTTGCTTTTACTCCACATTTCATCATTACTGTTTGTTTAGTACATTAGGAATCTATTTGTAGTACCAGGTGCTCTAGGTTTTTAAATTCTTTCATGTTTCCTTGGGGGTGGGGGTGCAGACAAACTTTTCTCTTTCTCTTTAGACAGTCAGAAAAGTGCTCAGATGTCAAATATGAAGCCAAAAACCAAGTCTTCTAAATTTGGGAGCAACACTGATTTAGAAACACAGTTGGGCTTGTCAATATAAACCATGGTAGATCAAAGTGAATATAAATAAAGGAAAAAACTTGTAGTTTAAGGAGAGGATAAAAAATGGATGAAAAACTTCCTTATTTTGGAGCAAAGTTAAATGGAACTTAAAAGGGGACTGCAAACATCTGCAATGAACTTATGTCCCTTAATAAAAAGAACAGTCAAAAAAAAAAATACTCTGTTATGGCCTATATGGGAAAAGAATCTAAAAAGGAGTGGATATATGTATATGTATAACAGATTCACTTGGCTGTACACCTGAAACTAGCACAACGTTGTAAATCAACTATACTCCAAAAAAACCTAAAATTTAAAAAAGAACAGTCAACATTTATTGTGCATGTATTATATGACAGATATGAAAGGTACTTGTATTAACATATTTAGTCCTTACAGAAACCTTTCAAGTAGGACATAATAACTGTCTTCATTATATAGCTGAAGAAAATGTGGTATAGTAAAACTGAGAAACTTGCCCAAAATTGCAATTCTCCTAAGTAATACAGCCAAATTCAAACCCAGGAAATTTGGCTCCTACAGTCCATGTTCTTATTCCTATAATATGAAAGGAAGGAAAGGAAAGAGGGTGAAGGAATATTGCTCAGTCACAAAAGCAATTTAAAAAGCTTTTCCTCTAGTGTCATTGTTATCTATCACCAATACCCTTGGGGGACAATCTAATGACACCCTTAGAGCTTGGGTTTTGACATTTAATAGAATCCTCCATGAAAGGAACCATGGCTCATTAGAGAGTAGACAGTATCATGTCCCAGAGCCAGAAAATTCAAAATGGGACTAAACAGCTTCTTGCTGCCAGAATGCAAGGCTGCTCTCAGAGATATCTGGAATAATGTCCAAAAGACATTGCACATGTACAAAAGACAGCTCCTACTAGCCAAGAATAAAAATTGGGGCATTAAAAGGGAAAACAATGATTAAAGTCTATTGGAACAAGTTGTATCTGTTAAGATAGCTCTAAGGTCATGACACTAAATGAGAAAGTACAAAATACTAGGAGGTGATTGTCAGTGCCTAAAGAGGTCTCACAATACTATCTTCTGGAAATGTTGTATATTGATGATACAAATGATATATGTCCTATACTGGAGCTGCAACTGAGTTATTAATAGAAATATAGATATAGCTATGGATATAGTGTATTATTTTAAGTAAGTAAATAATGGATCAGAGGAAGAAATTCAGAAGATGTGAAAAACATAAAATAGAGAAGCCAGCTTTGTAATAGAGAAATTGTAAAATTTAGAAAATATACATAAAGTGTGTGTGTGAAGGGATGCCCTATTACGGCCCTTACTATACTTTCTGTAGCCAAACCTTGGTGGTCTAGGCCACCCCTTATTAGAGAACCACTGTGGTAACTTATACATTAATTACCCAGCCTAAAATATTACACGTGTTACATTTTAAACAGACCCAAGTCCATTCACATTAGGGTGAAAGGAAATTACTGGGTTCAGGAATAGTGGGGATTATATACATAGACCGAGTTGGTCCATCCCCTTCATGCTTCAGACCAAATGGGCACAGGCTAAAATGGATAGGCAGATTTCTGGGCAAGAGTGGGCCCAACCAGGGCAGTAGTCACCCAGACACAGAACTGATTTAGAAGGATGACAGGCAAGTGGGAGGAAGTCCAGGAGCAAGGACTGCTGTAATTATCTGGATAGAATAGGTGGCAAGCGTCCATCAATATGTTTAGAAGTCAATGACAGCCCACCCAAAATTTTATGTTTACTCAGCTTGTTTAATGAGGGTTTACAGAAGTTAGTTACCATGTTATGGGAATTGGGCCTGAGATGGAAGAGAAGCAGGGTGCAAACTCGTTCTGTGTGAATTTATCCAGGAGGTGTGGTAAAGAAAAGTCCCTTTTCTAGTAAGTGTCTAATGATCTCTCTAATAAGTGGGCCAGTAACAATCCAAAACAACTGACGTAGGATTTCTCCAGGAGAGGAGAGACAGGTGTAGCTGTAAAATGAAAAATGGAGGCCTGTCATCTGAATGGGTGAACGTCCCAAGGTAAGCAGGTGTTCTGTGTGGGAGCAGCAGTGAGAGGTAAGCTCCAGCATCTCTACTGGCCCCTGAGGATGTGACACGTGGGCAACTTCACAGTGCATGGTTGCCTCTTGCAGGAATGGTGTAAAATAATAATTAGGGGCACTAGTGAATCATAAAATAGCCAAAACACAGGATGTATACAACCTAAACTGGCAGTTGAAGCCATTCTTGACTCTCCAGTGTTGCCCCAGAGGCCAATGAAATATAATTTCTTAGTGAAAACTAGAAATTTTGCCTTTTACTCCTTCAGGTAATCAAGAGACGTGGAGGTTTATATTTATAAAGACTGAATCAGCAATTAAAAACACACTGGGAAATGATGGAAAGTACCCATAAATTCAGTACAGAGAGACAGAGAAATTGGTCAAAGTCACTTACTGAGGTCAAAAAATCTTGCTTCTGGGCATAACAACCGAGGTTGGTTGAAACGCACTTTGGAAGATAAGTTTAGAGCAGTTATTTTATTGATTTGTATGGAAAACTATAATCAAGGGTATCATTATTCTACTAATAGAGTATTATCGAAGCTAAGTAATAAAAAGAGGAAGAGAAATAAAATAAGAAGTCAGGAAAAAATAAATCACAAATAGGACATTATTTATAAGGAGATACATTGTTTTAGAAAGACATGTAAAAGTTGGGAAAACACTGAGTGGGCAGTATGATTTGGAGTGGTAATCTTTCAGAGGACAGAAAGGTATCTAGGCTAGTTAGTAGAGACAAAATGAATTAAAGTAATATATTTAGAAAAGAGTACACTGGATGAGGAGACCTTGGAAAGAGACTGTCAAAACAGTGCGAAGCCACGAACAGACTGCACAATGTCTTGTACTCTTTCAACTTTCAGGAGTGAGGAGAGGTACAAACACAGAAGGAGCTTAATTACAAGGTAGTTAGATCTCAGCAAAGGTTGCACCGAGCAAGCAGCACTTGCTCAGCAAGGAGAAGAACATAAAGAGAAAACTCTGTGAGTGAAGTAAATGGTAATTAGAAGCTGAGCACCATGTGACCTCCTCAGTGCCACCCTGAGGGTAGATAGAGTCTAGAAAGGTTATGATGGGAAAAGGTCATGAGAGGAGGACTGCAACTTTGTACAGAAGGAGTAAGTTGAGACTGGCATGCTAGAGCTTCTGCAGATTGGCAGTTTTGCCTTCTGGTCTATGTCAGCTCCAGCGTACTCAGTGGGTGCATCTCCAAATGACGTCACTTATTTTACTGGGGGCATTCCTGCCTGGAGGAACCTAGGACTGAAGAACATGGAACTCACTCTCTGCAGGCTGCTGGGGGGTTGGAGCAATGGTTGAGGCTGCCCTGTGGGCAAGGATGGGTGGAACTAGGAGTCAACCAGTTTAAGAACTGGCAGCATGGTTGAGACACAAGATCCAAGGAGGCAAGTAAGACTACATCATGCTTCAGGAAGTATCACAGACACACTGGTCATGGTCTAGCAAATGGATAAAAAGAAAATTAAAACAGAAGGAGCTGATAGTATAGGAGGAGGTTTAGGGAAGTGGGAGACTGAATATGCAAATCAGTAATGGCCAGTCCATATATATATTTGTGTGTGTATGTGTGTGTGTATATATATATATATATATATATATATATATATATATATATATATATATATATATATATACAGTAGAACTCTGAGTCACAACCTGCAGCAACCTGCCCAGGAAACCAACTTCTTGTCTCTAATAACCAGCCCAGCCTGCTATATGGCAGACTTGTAGGAAGTAGGACTGCTATCTCTAGTAATAATCCAGGAGGCTAAACAATAACTTCTGAAACCAAAATGGCCAGAACTTAATAACTGCTAGCCTCCCTAACTTTTGTCCCTACTTCCAATTTAGGACCAACCAGAGAAAGCCAAGTATGTACCCCTAACCCATCATGCAGGATGCCTTCATCTAGTTAGCCCACCTCCAGCTCCCCCAGACCAACAGCCTCCAGTTAGGCCACACCACTATGAAGCTTGCCCCCTCCTCTGCCTGCCTCTGAGTCTCTGCTAAAGCACAAATGACTGAGGCGAACTGACTCGCCATAGCAAGCTCTGAATAAATAGCATCTGTTTTCATGTTTACTTCGCTCATTCTCATATGTTTGTCCTCTTTGTTTACCTCCACAGAACCAAAGATAACTAAAATCAAGATAAAGAGTAGATTCAGGATAAGTGCCAAAGTGGGGGGAATAGGAAGCTAGCTGTGAAGAGAGAAGGGGGATTCTGCACTCTTAGGAACGGACAGGGAGAGGGCTGACATTTATATATTGCTTGTTATGAGCTTCCTGCAGCTTGGTTATGGGTTTATACAACTTACTGAAGCCTCATAAAACCCTGTGAGAGAGATTTTTTTTTAATCTACCACTTTTAAGGGAAATAAAACTAAAATAGTTTTCATAACTTATCAGGAGTGGAGCGGCGTCCAAGGCCAGGTTTCCTCTTTCCACTCTGTCAGGCCACTCCCCCAAACCTCCTCTGACTTTCCCACTGCACTTCTGACCACAGAAAATCACTATGTTTGTCTCATGAACTATGGTGTAACTCCTTGTTCAGTCCTTTGTTGTTCTGCAAAAAGGTGATGAATGACATAATTATGTTAATATCTTGCCCAAGTTTACAGAG
Organism: Pseudorca crassidens; assembly: GCF_039906515.1. Classification (NCBI taxonomy): domain Eukaryota; kingdom Metazoa; phylum Chordata; class Mammalia; order Artiodactyla; family Delphinidae; genus Pseudorca; species Pseudorca crassidens. The sequence continues at coordinate 156,964,290 of NC_090297.1, forward strand.
TCAGTAAGTGGTAGAATATAGATTTGAATCCAGATCTTTCAAATTTCAAAGTCCATGGTCTTTCACTACATTAGGCTACCTGGGAGGTGCAGTAGTTTGCTAGCAGGTGCAAAGGCAAAGTGGACATTAAAGTTATTGACCTGAGGTGGTTAAAAACAGTAAGGTTAGGGTACTGGAAGTAAATTTTACAGTTACTAAGGACAGTGGCAAGGGATGGGACTGGTGGCTGGAAGATCTATTAGCCAGGCACAAAGGAAGGAGAGAGAGAGTCCTGGTAGAAGGTAACGTTGCCTATGGTGATAAGGAGACAGTGGCTGATGTAAGAAAAGTTCATCAAATTAAAATGAGAATGACTGAGGGAAGATGGTGGGGCAATGGACTGTTCCACTGGAGACTGGGACTGGATTGGGGTGTAAGGAATTGCAGTTGCCCTGCCTCCACCCTGTGCTTTGGATAGAGGAGAAAAAGCAGAAGCTTCTCAGGATGTTAGGAGGAAGGCAGACGCCACCCGGGCAGATATACAAAAGTGCCTATTACAAGGCTGAGAATGTAGGAGAACAGAAATGCAAGACATAGGGGAAGAGACTGTAGAAGAGAGGAAGATCTGGAGGGGCTGCAAGTTCTGGAAAAGACAGTTGCACGTAGGGGTGCAACAAAGTAATCAGGATAGTGATTCCAACTACTCAGGGGAAAGGAAGCAGGAGCATAGTTGGTAATTGGGAGAATATGTTCTAGATGGAGGGAGAAACAATGTTGGGTCATCAGGATTTAGTTATTGTCTGAGATAGAAGAAATAACCAGACCGATATTCCAGTTGTATGAGTTAAAAAATCAAAATTAGATTAAATTATAGCTTCCCCCAAATGAAAAGAGGCATAATTCGAAGGCCTCCAACTTTTTTGTTGAAAACTACCAATATCTGGCAATGTTTGCTAAAAGGCCCTGGGTATTTTGTCTTCAGGAAGTCATCATAGTTTGACCTTTACAAAATTACTTTCTAGGTTCTGGGGTTTGCCATGTAAAGTACTCAGCAGTCTTCATTACAGGTGACGTGAGAGAGAGGGGTAGAGGCATTCCACTGAGGAAGTATGAGTCACTGGACCCTTGCCCACAGAATGTTTATATTTGTCATGTAACAGGATTAGCACAAGGTATTGATGAAGATGGAGTGATCAGGAGGCAGATGATGATGACCTGCTGTTTTTCTACTGCTTTCCTTATAATCCCAATATAATTTTTCTCCCAAATTCAGTCTGGGAAACAAACATATTTAGGAACACCTATCTAACATGAAGGAAAAAATCTAAAATGTATACTGATTTCTCTCTTGTATCCTTTGTTCTGTATAATACTGTTGCCTGGTAATTAAACTATAATGTATCATGGGTTAAACCTCCCAAAATTTCAATTGCCTTTTCCAGATTTTTTTTTTCTTCAGACATTGAACCCTCAAGGCAAAATATCCAGGATAAAAACTCACACATACATTAGGAGGCTGTGGTTGATCTTTGAAGCTAGAAAAGAGGGGCACTTTGACTAATGCTTTCCAAAGGGAAAAATAACATTTAAAATTCATTATAAGCTCTAAGTTATAATAACCATTGTAATTTTATGGCCTCACTTCGGCTTTACAGCAACATGTACATAAAAATAAGCCTCTTACTTCTCTGTCCCCCTTGGTACTTTTCTACATTCTCCTACCAACCTCAAAAAATAAAGTAGGGCTCAGGGAAGAGTTGGATGAGGAGATTTATGTGGATAAAACCATGCTGTGACTGCTGTGCAGTCAGAAGTGACCCTAGGGAAATGTTATTTAATGTACTTGAAGAGAAAAAATACAGAAATATAATGGTAAAGTTGTTGTAATTTCTGGATTAAAAATAAATTTTGTGCTAAATTGGGACGGATTGAGGAGACCTGTGTCTTCTCATAGACATGCTTATTTATTTAATCCCTAATTTTAAGTGGGAATTTTTCCTGAGATGTGTGTTTAACTTCTAATTGAAATAACAACTAGCATGGTGTCCTTTGTCCATTGGGGCCTTCATTTTTGCCAAGCTCATTATGGAACAAATCAAAACCTCATACACAGTGGTGTCCAGGAGGCAGATTGTTACAAAATTTCATTTTGTCAACCACTCCTTTGTATAGAATATGCCCTAACTGTAAAGTGAATTAAATCATTACTCATTTTTATTCCCTTGGTCTAAATAAAAGTAAGAGCATCAGTGGACAGTGAGTCATGTCTCAGTTTAACCCAGTGGGAAGTTGGGTGACCATGTGTGTTTATGATATTTTTCTCTCCACTCTCCAGGACCCTCTTTAACTTTCTCACCCACTCCCTAAAAGAGAATTTTTAAATTTTTGTTTGTTACCTCTTACCGACATTTATTTTGACAATTTTTTTCTGAGAGCCCATCCTCATCCTCTCCCATGATGTCCACGGCTGAAAATATCAATGCAACGAGAATGGCAAAGCAGCACACCAGTGCAAAGATGACGATGCACTTCTGTTGGGACTGCAAGAGAGAAAGAAGAAAAAGAAAAGTAAGTAAAGCACCTTTTGCTTAGGAAACTCAAGATGTGGCAGCTTTTCAAAGTTCTAGGCAAAACCCTTTGGGGGGGCTTCCCTGGTGGCGCAGTGGTTGAGAATCTGCCTGCCAATGCAGGGGACGCAGGTTCGAGCCCCGGTCTGGGAAGATCCCACATGCCGCGGAGCAACTAAGCCCGTGCGCCACAGCTACTGAGCCTGCGCGTCTGGAGCCTGTGCTCCGCAACAAGAGAAGTTCGCGACAGTGAGAGGCCCGCGCACCGCGATGAAGAGTGGCCCCCGCTCTCTGCAACTAGAGAAAGCCCACACACAGAAACGAAGACCCAACACAGCAAAAATAAATAAATAAATTTATAAAAAAAAAAAAAAAAAAACCCTTTGGGGAATAATTAGTTTTGTCACTGCCAGAGAAGGGCCGCTCTCTGGGTGAAATGCCTAAGACCTTTATGCTTATTCCTCAACATAGCTTTCAAATCCCTGCCAAATATGTTAGAATCTATTAAATAATTTAGGTGCTGCATCAAGATTTCCAAACGAATTTGCTCTTCTTTCTAATCAAAAGTAGTCCAGAAAAGATCACTACAAGACCCATTATTGCAAATTAAAAATGAAACACAGGGTGGCTCAATAATTATTCTCTGTCCCCTGTTATTACCACCATTTTCCAAACTCTATGCAAACTGCATTCAAATTCTGTATCTTCTTGCTTTTCCCATCTCATCTTGCTCTAAGATATTTATGGCATGATGACTTCAGGAAAGATGTCCTTGTGGTCAGTATGAATTCTGCACTTTGATCAGAAAATTAAATCTATCAGATCCCAGCATCATGGGTCATTAGGCAACATCATTCATTTCAAAACACTGAATAAAATCTTAACCAACATTCACACTCTTGATATGGTTTTCACTTAGAAACACAAGCTCAAGTTCCAGGTGGTCAAAGAAAATCACATCCTTATCTTTAGGCCCAAGTGTTGGAATTCAAGACATCCCTATCTCCAGGGGTTCACGGTCAAAGGTGGCGTAAGATAAGGCCATGTTAACTAGGCAAAGCCATGACCACTGGGACAAATAATTTTGCCTGTTTTCAATTTATTAGGTAAATCTGGATGGGGAGGAGAGAAGAAAGAAGAATTTTTAAGTCTTTGTGCAGCTTCTAGGAACTATTTTCAGAAAGGGTAAGGGTGACCTTTGACCAGGCAGCCAGAAGCACTTTCTTAGTGATAGGATACATACATACACAGACATGCGTGCACATGTGCGCGCGTGCACGCGCGCACACACACACACACACACACACACACATTTCAGAGCTTTGTTAAAACCATCTGGCTTTGTCTCCTCCTACCACCCTCCTGCCCTTCATCCCTGTAGCCACGTAGTCTCCAAAGAATCAAGGAACCTCCTAAAGTCCAGTTTGTCCAGGGGCAGCCTCAGGTTACAGATTACAGAGAAAGACGTAGTCAGGAAATAATGTCTGTGACCAGGCACTACAGATCAAATGGTTGTTTCCTTTTAGTGTTTTCTCATCCTCCCTCAGGTCTTCTCTCATAGTAGAACCTATTCCAAGTCCATTCTTGCCTGTCATTATGCTCTTCTCCGACTGGCACACTCAGAGAGAAAGTGGGGGAAAGCCCAAGGAAGATACACCATTGTTCTTTAACCCTAGGCTCTGGGTTTCTCTAAGGCATGGATTGTTTTATTCTTTCCATCCACATGCAACGAGCAAAGAGCCTAACAAACAGAAGGTGCTCAAGAGATAGTTATTGTATAAACAAATACAGAGTGAATGAATGAAATTTAAATCACAATGAATATTTCTCAGGATGGAGAGCAACTAGAGGTATTTCTCTCAGTGACCTTCCTGAAAATGGGTTTATTTCCACATTTTGGTGACTGTAAATCTTATAGCTCATTCTTTTTCACTCTTTGTGGGAGCTAGAGGCAATTCATGGGCCATGCTTACCAACTCTGTAAAACTCTGCAGAATAGGTTTACTTGGCATTCATCCCCAATTCTTCACTAATTTTATCTAATTTTATCTTTAAGAAGAAGCACAGTAAACTAGTTGAAGGCTCAGACTTTGGAAAAAGATTGCCTGGACTCTGCCACTTACTGGTTGTATGCATTTGGGCAAGTTATTTGGTCTTTATGCTTTAGATTCCTTGTCTGTAAAATGGGCATCATAATAATAATAACAACTACCTTTATGGGGCTGTTACTAAAACTTAAATTAAATGAGATACTTTATGTAAAGTACTTAGAACAGTACCTGAAAAATAGCACTAAATGAGTGTTTGCTGTTGTTAGTATATTGTAGTATATGCACCTCTGTAAGCTGTCTCAAATATTTTGGGGAAACAAGGTAAAAATATGAATAAACAAAAAACATACAACAAAAAATGCAATTATGTGTAAGAGAGAGGCTGAGAGACAGAGAGAACGAGAGGAAGAAATAAGACAAAAAGAGAGAAAAGAAATGTGAGACGGAAGTTTTCTAGGATAAAATTCAGAAATTGTTCTATATCAGTCTCAGAATCCAAAACTCTAAAGCAGCATTTCTCAAACTTAAGCATGCATCTAAATCACCTGGTCTGGGATGGGGCCCAAAAGTGTGCATTTATAACAAGTTCCCAGGATATGTTGATGCTCCTGGTCCAGGTGCCACACTTGGACGTATCAAAGTGTCATCTCTACTAAACGCTACTTAATACATGTTCATCCTTCAAATTCACCTGCCCGTAGTAGTTTATTTTCAAACATTAAAGGGATCATGATAAATACACTCTATTAATCTAAATGTAAATCTTGTGATTTATTTTCTTTGTAGGGGCTTAAACAATTATTTAAACAAAAAATTTTTAAATTTTGGAATAAATTGTCTTCTGCCCTTTACTTTTTATTTATTTAATGATACTCATTACTTGTACGATCAGAAAATGTCTGCTATTAACTATTTTGAGAAAGTATATAGTATGAAAAAGAAAATAAATCACCCAGATTCCCACTCAGACATAATTGCCATTAACATTTTCTTCTGGTTCTTTCCTGTACTACATCTACCTATATAACAATCTGATAATATTTATAGCATGCTATATATAGCTTTACATTCTACTTTTTGCACGTAATCATGTTTTAATATATTAAATATTCTTTTAAAGCATAGTTTTAAATTGTTGTATAGTATCTCATTGCATGAAAAATCATTGTCTCCCTTACTCACAAAACTTTCCTTCAAAGCCACTCATTTTACAACAGAAAAAAAAAGATTAAACATTTTCCCCATTTTATCCATTTCTCTATATAAATTATAAATAGAAACAAACAAAAAGCTTTTAGAGAGATTTGAAATAATGTAATGATATTCACATTAATCCAGTCCAGAAAAGCCTCTAACCTAGGACAATATAATTAAATATTTTCTCAGAAAGAATCCTAGAGAGAGCAGCATGAATATACCACGTCAGATACATAGTGGGTACTCAATGAATGAATCCTACTGAAGTTAATACTAAATGCTTCCTCTATAACAACATTGATTCCTTTCCCTCTATTCTGATTTTTATGATAAAACAGTAAATAAGAATTCTAGTTAATATGTGTGCTATTGAAGTACTTTGATGTAATAACCCTCACAAATTTCTATTCACTTCTATTGATTCAATTCTATATTATCAACTTTTATTAAAATGAACAATTGAACTATTTTCATTTTATTTTCATTTATTATTTTCATTTTAGTTTGTCAAATAAGAGAAATTCAGACTCTGATATTCATTTTCAAACGTCTCCTTGAAACAATGTACTATAACAATAAGAGATCATACCACTAATTTCTTTAGTCTCATTTATTTTCCAACTCATCAAAAGTGAAAGATTCTGTTCAAATGACAGCATAGGAGTCTTGTAAATGAGACCAAACTCCAGGTTACTAAGAGATTTATTCATTTTCAAATCCTTAACAGATCATTTCAGATCATTCAGGAATTGATTTGAAACACACTTTTTTGTTTGTATTGAATTGAATCAAGGGAAGCAAAGTTTTAAAGAGAATCCATAAACATGATTACAACCTAAACTTCACTGATGACTCAACCTATTAAAAGAAAACAATATTTGAAATGCTATTATTAGTGACAATCAGTTCTTTTCACTGTACTTTACACTGAAGCTATTTTGAAAAGACTTATTTGCTTGGTTAAGAAATAAATCTAACTATGCTAACTTTGAAAATATTTGAATACCATATCCTTATCAAATACATTTTATCTCAATACAGAAAAGAGGTGTATAACCTCTAAATGAGAAAAGAATATTAAATTTTAAAATTAGAAGTATTATGTTTCCAACTTGGGGCTTATATACCATTTGACAAGCTCTTAAAATGAATTTTTACCTAGAGGCAAAATGTAAATAAGCAAAAATTAACCATAAATTAAAATTATTCATATTATTTTTCATTCATTTACCATGACTAGTTTTTTTTGAACAAGATCATGGCAAAGTTTTAAAAATAACCACTTTTATGTATGTAGATTTTAATGCCCACAAAGCTGGAAGTTCCGGTACAATTATTCTCCATGTGAAAGATGTGCAAACTAAGTCAAAGATGTTTAGTTACCGAGCTGTCCAAGGTGACCCAACCAGTTGGTTGGAGACAGTCCAGGGATTTAATTTAGGTCTCAAAACCTCAAGTCTCTAGATCTGTTTTCTAGATCCAAATTTTTCTTTTTTTTTCTTTTCTTGACTTCATTTTCTACTTAGCTATGGTTATTTTATTATTATTGTTAGTTTTTGGTTCACAAATTCTCATGGTGGTCCATTAGTGTAGAAATGAAGATTGGACATTTGACTCTAAGCTGTGGACACAAGGCATTCCTGAGTCTGTAGGACTTTCCTATGATTCTAGATGTGTTCCTATCCTGAGTGCCTAGATATGTGCCCAGAAAACAGGATACTCAGAAGATCCAAAGTAATCTTAGCTAATGACTTATCAACTCCTAAGTAATGGCCATACTTTGGAACAGTATCAGAAACTCTAAACTCTAAGTACTTAAGGGCTTTGCTTTGAAAATCACTTTAGAAGAATTATCACTTAACTCTCCACATATATTTTGTTGCTCCTTAGGGTTCTAGCTTAGGATTTTCTCTTTTCCCTCTGTAACCCCTTCCTGAGGTATTTTACTTCCAGGTCTGCACTGGCTATATATACCAATAACTTCCCAAAGTATATCACCAGCTCAGAGTGCCCAACTGAGTATCAGAACATACTGAATGAGCTTCCACACCATGGCACAAAAAGGGGAACACTGGAAACACTCAATCTCTCTAAGTTGAGGAGACAAAGTTGGGATTTTAGAAAGGCCAAATCAGCTAGAGTCCACAGGACAGAGTACTAACGAGAGGAGATCTTCACAGAAGGAGTTGTGGAAATCTTCAGGGTCTCCTTGTGTATAAGGAAACTACCTGAGGACTAGAAAAGAATCACTTGAAAGGAGCAGGTGGAACAATCCCTAACCCAGCATGGGTCCAGGAAGACTTGGTGTTCCCAAAAACAAGAGTGGAAAAATCTCAAGTGCACATGAAACATTCTCCAGGATAGATCATATGTTACACCAAAAAACAAGTCCTAATAAATTTAAGAAGATGGAAATCATATCACACATCTTTTCTGAGCATGATGGTATGAAATTAAAAATCACTAACAAGAAAAATGGAAAATTCAAAAATATCTGGAGATTAAAAAACACACTAGTGAATGGAAAAACAATGGGTCAATGGAGAAACCAAAAGAGAAATTAAAAAATACCTTGAGATAAATGAAAATGGAAATACAACATACCAAAGATTATGGAATGCAGCAAAAGCACTTGTAAGAGGGAAGTTCATGGCAATAAATACTTAACTCAAGAAACAAAAATACACAACCTACCTTTACACCTTGAGAAACTAGAAAAAGAACAAACGAACTTAAAGTTAGTAGAAGGAAAGAAATAACAAAGGTCAAAGCAGAAATATTGATAAATGAAATAGAGACTAAAAGGATAATAGAAAAGATCAATGAAAATAAGAGTTGGTTCTTTGAAAAGATAAACAAAATTGAGAAACCTTTAGCTATACTCACTGCGGAAAAAAAAAGAGAGAAAGTTCAAATAAATAAAATCAGAAATGAAAGAGGAGACATTACAACTAGCACCATAGAAAAACAAAGGATCGTAAGACTAACATGAACAATTATACACCAACAAATTGGACAAACTAGAAGCAATGGAAACTTGTAACACTGAATCATGAAAAACAGAAAATGTGAATAGACTAATTACTTAGTAAGGCGATTGATTACTAATCAAAAACCGCCCAACAAACAAAAGTCCAGGACCAGAAAGCTTCACTGGTAAATCATGCCAAATATTCAAAGAAGAATATGAATCCTTCTCAAACCAAAAAACAGAAGAGGAAGGAATACTTCCAAACTCATTTTACAAGGCCAGCATTACTCTAATACGAGAACCAGACAAGGATACCACAAGAAAAGAAAATTATAGGCCAATATCCCTGATGAATGTAGATTCAAAAATCCTCAACAAAACATCAGCAAACAAAATTCAACAATACATTAATGTACACACTGCTATATTTAAAATGGATAACCAACAAGGACCTACTGTATAGCACAATGTTATATTTAAAATGGATAAACAACAAGGACCTACTGTATAGCACTCTGCTCAATGTTATGTGCAGCCTGGATGGGAGGGGAGTTTGGGGGAGAATGGATACATGTTTATCTATGGATGAGTTGCTTTGCTGTGTACCTGAAACTATCACAACATTGTTAATCAACTATTCTCCAATATAAAATTAAAAGTTTAAAAACAAAACAATACATTAAAAGATCATACACCATAATTAAATGGAACTCATTCTAGGGATGCAAGGATGGTTCAACATCTGCAAGTCAATGTGATATGCCACATTGACAAAATGAAGAAAAAAATCATATGATCATCTCAATAGATGCAAAAACATCACATGACAAAATTCAACATCAATTTATAATAAAAACTCTCAACAAAGTGGATACAGAAGGAACATACCTCAAAATAATAAAGGCCATACATGACAAGCCCACAGCTAACATACTCAATGGTGAAAAGCTGAAAGCTTTTTCTCTAAGATCAGGAACAAAATAATGATGCCAATTCTAACCAATTTTATTCAACATAGTATTGAAAGTCCTAGTCAGGGCACTTAGGTGAGAAAAAAAATAGAGGCATATAAATTAGAAAGGAAAAATTGAAACTCTCACTATTTGCAGATGGCAAGATATTAGATATAGAAACTGAAGATTCCACCAAAAAAACCCTGTTAGACTTAATAAGCAAATTCAGTAAAGTTGCAGGATACAAAACTAATATACAAAAACCTATTGTGTTTCTATACACTAATAACAAACTATTAAATAGAGAAATTAAGAAAACAATCACATTTACTATTGCATCAAAAAGAATAAAATACCTAGGAATAATATTAATCAAGGAGATGATAAATCTGTAAACTGAAAACCAGAGGCATACCTCAGAGATATTGTGGGTTCAGTTCCAGACCACTGCAATAAAGTGAATATCACAATAAAGCAAATCACACAACTTTTTTTGGTTTCCCAGTGCATATTAAAGTTATGCTTACAGATAATTGTATCCTACTGAGTGTACAATAGCATAATATCTAAAAAATGTACATACCTTAACTAAAATGCTTTATTGCTAAAATTTCTAATCATCATCGGAGCTCTCCAGTAAGGTGATTGATTAGTGAGTCATAATCTTTTTGCAATAGTAACATCAAAGATCACAGATCACCATAACAAATATAATAGCAATATAAAGTTTGAAATGTTGCAAGAATTACCAAAATGTGACAAAAGGCAAGAAGTAAGTATATGTTGTTGGAAAAACAGCACTGACCAACTTGCCACAAATCTTTAATATGTAAAAAACACAATATCTGCAAAGCACAACAAAGTAAAGCACAATAAAATGAGGTATACTGTATAAGACATTAATGAAAGGAATTGAGGAAGACACAAAAAAATGGAAAGATATTCTCTGCTCATGGAATGGAAGAGTGAATATTGTTTAAAATGTCCATACCACCCAAAGCAATCTACAGATTGAATGCAATCTCTATCAAAATTGCAATGGCATTTTTCACAGAAACAGAACAAACAATCCTAAAATATGTAAGGAAACACAAAAGACCCTGAATAGTCAAAATAACCTTGAGAAAGAAGAACAAAGATGGAAGCATCATGCTCCCTGATTTCAAACTATATTACAAAGCTGTATTAATCAAAAGAGTATCTACTGACATAAAAACAGACACATAGCTCAATGGACCAGTACACAGAGTCCAGAAATAAATCCACATGTATATGGTCAATTAATACACAACAAAGGAGCCAAGAATACACAAGGGGGATAGGACAGTCTCTTCAATAAATAGTTTGGGAAAATTGGGCAGCCATATGTAAAAGAATGAAACTGGACTACTACCTTACACCATACACAAATATTAACTCAAAATGGGTTCAAGAGTTGAACATAAGACCTGAAACCACGAAATCCTTAGAAGGAAACATATGTGGTAAGCTCCTTGACATCAGTCTTGGTAATGATTTTTGGATCTGACACCAAAAACAAAGACAACAAAAGCAAAAATAAACAAGTGGGACTGCATCAAACTAAGCTTCTGGACAGGAAAGAAAACCATCAACAAAATAAAAAGGCAATCTACTGAATAGGAGAAAATATTGCAAATCATATACCTGATAAGGGGTTAATCTCCAAAATATATGTAAGAACTTATACAACACAAAAGAAAAAGCAATTTGATTAAAAAAATGAGCATAAGATCTGAAAAGACATGTTCTTAAAGAAGGCATACAGATGGCCAATAGATAAATGAAAAGATGCTCAGCATCACTAAACATCAGGGAAATGCAAGTCAAAATCATAATGGGATATCACTTCACACCTGTTAAAATGGCAATTATCAGAAAGACAGGAAATAGCAAGTGTTGCTAAGGATGTGGAAAAAAGGGAACCCTTGGGCACTGTTGATGGGAATGTAAATTGGTACAGCCACTATGAAAACAGTATGGAGATTTCTCAAAAAATTTAAAAAAAAGCCGCCATACGATCCAGCAGTTCCACTTCTGGGTATTTATCTGAAGAAAATGAAAACACTAACTCAAAAAGATATATGCAACCCCCATATTCATTGCAGCATTATTTATAACCTAAGGGTTCATCAAAAGATGAAGGGATAAAGAAAATATACATATATTTCAGCCATAAGAAAGAATGAAATTTTACCATTTCTGACAACATGAATGGACCTGGAGCACATTACGTTAAGTGAAATAAGTCAGACAGAGAAAGACAAATACTATATAATTGTACTTATATGTAGAATCCGAAACAAAACAAAACCAAGCTCATAGATACACAGAATAGACTGGTGGTTTTCAGAGTTGGGGAGCAGAGCGTGGGCAAAATGGGTGACGGAGGTCAGAAGGTACAAACATCCAGTTACAAAATAAGTAAGCCATGGGGATGTAATGTACAGCATGGTGACTACAGTTAATAATACTGTACTGCATATTTTTTTTTTTGCGGTACGCGGGCCTCTCACTGCTGTGGTCTCTCCCGTTGCGGAGCACAGGCTACGGACGTGCAGGCTCAGCGGCCATGGCTCACAGGCCCAGCCGCTCCGCGGCATGTAGGATCTTCCCGGACTGGGGCACGAACCCGTGTCCCCTGCATCGGCAGGCGGACTCTCAACCACTGCGCCACCAGGGAAGGCCTGTACTGCATATTTTTAAATTGCTAAGAGAGTAGATCTTAAAAGTCCTCATCATAAGAAAGAAAAATTTGTAACTATGTATGGTGTCAGGTACTAAGCAGATTTACCTTGGTGATCATTTTGTAATATATACAAATACTGCATCATTATGTTGTATACCTGAAAATAATATAATATTATATGTCAATTAAACATATAAAAATATTTTAAAGATAATATTTCATGATAAGATGAAAATGCACATTTCATCCACTAGTAATAAACTCAAAGTTTATAATCTATATTTTATAATATATGCTTGGAAATATGACAAAACTCAGGCACAACAAGCCATATCCAAATATCAATTAATTTTCTAAATCAGTTTTTGCTCACTGAATTATATTAAAGTATATGAGAAAAAATCCAGTCATTTCTTTAAAATTTACTATGTATGAGGAACTAACTGAACAGCTAAACATATTATCTCATTTATGTTCACAATTCAATGATAAAAAATTAAAGTACTGAGGTTACTTGGAGAGCCAGAATTGAGATCTAGGTATTCTAATTCCAGACCATGCTCTTTTAACTACTATGGTATACAGCTTACTACCATATAGTTTTTCAAAAGAGAAAACTGGGTTAGCACAAATATATTGCCCAAGAAAAACCATATGACATTGGATAAGTTTCATAATCTGCCTAACTAGCCACTGGACAAAATGTGTTTACTACTTTAAAATTTGTATTTGAGTGGATTACCCATGCATCTATAGACTCTTTTAGCCAGGGTGAAAATGTGACCGTATTAGCCACTGTTATATTCTGAAAAGAGAAACTAAAATAAAACAAAACAAAATTCTAGAATTGAGAAATACATTGGATGGGATTAATAGCAGATTAGACACAACATAAGAAGAGTTTAGTAAACTCTATGAAAACACTGTGAAAAAATAGTAGAAGAAAAATGAACAGAATACCAGTGAGCTGTAAGACAACTCAAGAGACAAGCTCGAGAGACAGGCGTAAGCCGCGGCTATCAGCGCTGACACCAGAGACTGGCATGAAACGCTAAAGCTGCTGCTGCAGCCACCAAGAATCCTGTGTGCAAGCACAGGTCACTATCCACACCTTCCCTCCTAGGAGCCTGTGCAGCCTGCCACTGCCACGTAATCCAGGGACAACTTCCCTGGGAGAACACACGGCATGCCTCAGGTTGTTGCAACATCATGCCATCCTCTGACACCACAGGCTTGCCCCGCTTTCTGTACCCCTCCCTCCCACCAACCTGAGTGAGCCAGAGCCCCCGAATCAGCTGCTCCTTTAACCCCATCCTATCTGGGTGAAGAACAGACGACAGAGGGTGACCTACATGGAGAGGCAGGGCCAAATCCAAAGCTGAACCCCAGGAGCTGTACGAGCAAAGAAGAGAAAGGGAAATTTCTCCATGCAGCCTCAGATGCAGTGGATTAAATCTCCACAATAAACTTGATGTACCCTGCATCTGTGGAACACTGAATAGACAACATCCCAAAATTGAGGTGGTGGACTTTGGGAGCAACTGCAGACTTGGGGTTTGCTGTAAGCGACTGACTAGTTTCTTATTTATATGGTTATCTCAGTTTATTTTTTCTACTTGTTATCATTGGTGGATTTGCTTATTGATTTGGTAGCTCTCTTCTTTTCTTTATTACTTTTTAATTTTAATAATATATTTCTTAAATTTTTTATTTTAATAACTTTATTCTATTTTCTTCTCTTTCATTCTTTCTTTTCTCCCTGTTTTTCTGAGCTGTGTGGCTGACAGGGTCTTGGTGCACCGGCTGGGTAAAAGGCCTGAGCCTCTGAGAGGGAGAGCCAAATTAGGGCACTGGTCCACCAGAGACCTCCTGGCCCCACGTAATATCAAACACTGAGAGCTCTAACAGAGATCTCCGCCTCAATGCTAAGACCCAGCCCCACTCAACAACCAGCAAGCTCCAATGATGGACAAACCAAGCCAAACAACTAGCAAGGACAAAACCCAACGCATCAGCAGAGAGGATGCCTAAAATCATACTAAGTTCACAGAAACCCCAAAACACACGAACGGATGCAATCCTGCCCACCAGAAAGAAAAGATCCAGCCTTATCCACCAGAACACAGGCACTAGTCCCCCCCACCAGGAAGCCTACACAACCCACTGAACCAACAATACCCACTGGGGGCAGACACCAAAAACAAGGGGAACTATGAACTGCAGCCTGTGAAAAGGAGACCCCCAAACACAGTAAGTTAAGCAAAATGAGAAGACAGAAAAACACACAGCAGATGAAGGAGCAAGGTAAAAACCCACTAGACCAAACAAATGAAGAGGAAATAGGCAGTCTACCTGAAAAAGAATTCAGAGTAATGATAGTAAACATGATTCAAAATCTTGGCAGAGTAATGACAGTAAACATGATTCAAAATCTTGGCAGAGTAATGATAGTAAACATGATTCAAAATCTTGAAAATAGAATGGAGAAAATACAAGAAATGTTTAACAAGGGCTTAGAAGAAATAAGGAGCAAACAAAAAACGATGAACAACACAATACATGAAATTAAAAATTCTCAAGAAGGAATCAATAGCAGAATAACTGAGGCAGAAGAACAGGTAAGTGACCTGGAAGATAAAATAGTGGAAATAACTACCACAGAGCAGAAAAAAGAAAAAAGAATGAAAAGAATTGAGGACAGCCTCAGAGATTTCTGGGACAACATTAAACACACCATGATTCAAATTACAGGGGTCCCAGAAGAAGAAGAGAAAAAGAAAGGGACTGAGAAAATATTTGAAGACATTATAGTGGAAAACTTCCCTAATATGCGAAAGGAAAAAGTAATTTAAGTCCAAGAAGCACAGAGGGTCCCATACAGGACAAATCCAAGGAGAAATATGCTAAGAAATATATTAATCAACTATCAAAAATTAAATACAAAGAAAAAATAGTGAAAGCAGCAAGGGAAAAGCAACAAATAACATACAAGGGAATCTCCATAAGGTTACCAGCTGATCTTTCAGCAGAAACACTGCAAGCCAGAAGGAAGTGGCAGGACATATTTAAAGTGATGAAAGGGAAAAACCTACAACCAAGATTACCCAGCAAGGATCTCATTCAGATTTGATGGAGAAATTAAAACCTTTGCAGACGAGCAAAACAGAATTCAGCACCACCAAACCAGCTTTACAACAAATGTTAAAGGAACTTCTCTATGCAGGAAACACAAGAGAAGGAAAAGACCTACAATAACAAAATCAAAACAATTAAGAAAATGGTAATAGGAACACACATATCGATAACTACCTTAAATGTAAATGGATTAAATGCTCCAACCAAAAGACATAGACTGTCTGAATGGATACAAAAACAAGACCCATATATATGCTGTCTACAAGAGACCCATTTCAGACCTAGGGACACATACAGACAGAAAGTGAGGGATGGAAAAAGAAATTCCATGCAAATGGAAATCAAAAGAAAGCTGGAGTAGCAATTCTCATATAAGACAAAACAGACTTTAAAATAAAGACTTTTACAAGAGACAAAGAAGGCCACTACATAATGATCAAGGGATAAATCCAAGAAGATATAAGAATTGTGAATATTTATGCACCCAACATAAAGCACCTCAATACATAATGCAAATGCTAACAACCACTGAAAGGGAAAATCGACAGGAACACAATCATAGTATGGGACTTTAACACCCCACTTTCACCAATGGACAGATCATCCAAAATAAAAATAAATAAGGAAACACAAGCTTTAAATGATACATTAAACAAGATGGACTTAATTGATATTTATAGGACATTCCATTCAAAAATAACAGAATACACTTTCTTCTCAAGTGCTCATGGAAGATTCTCCAGGACAGATCATATCTTGGGTCACAAATCAAGCCATGGTATATTTAAGAAAATTGAAATGATAACAAGTATCTTTTCCAACCACAACGCTATGAGACTAGATATCAATTACAGGAAAAAATCTGTAAAAAATACAAACACATGGAGCCTAAACAATACGCTACTAAATCCCTAAGAGAATACTGAAGAAATCAAAGAGGAAATAAAAAATACCTAGAAACAAATGACAATGAAACACAACAGCCCAAAACCTATGGGATGCAGCAAAAGCAGCTCTGAGGGAAGTTTATAGCCATACAATCCTACCTCAAGAAACAAGAAAATCTCAAATAAACAACCTAACCTTACAGCTAAAGCCATCAAAGAAAGAAGAACCAAAAGAGCCCCACAGTTAGCAGAAGGAAAGAAATCATAAAGATCAGATCAGAAATGAACGAAAAAGAAATGAAGGAAACAATAGCAAAGATCAATAAAACTAAAAGCTGGTTCTTTGAGAAGATAAACAAAATTGATAAACCATTAGCCAGACTCATCAAGAGAAAAAGGGAGAAGACTCAAATCAATAGAATTATAAATCAAAAAGGAGAAGTAACAACTAACACTGCAGAAATACAAATGATCATGAGAGACTACTACAAGCTACTATATGAGATAAAATGAACAACCTGGAAGAAACGGACAAGTTCTTAGAAAATTGAAATCTTTCAAGACTGAACCAGGAGGAAAGAGAAAATATAAACAGACCAATCACAAGCAATGAAATTGGAACTGTTATTAAAAATCTTCCAACAAACAAAAGCCCAGGACCAGATGGATTCACAGGCAAATTCTGTCAAACATTTAGAGGAGAACTAACACCTATCCTTCTCAAACTCTTCCAAAATATAGCAGAGGGAGGAACACTCCTAAACTCATTCAATGAGGCCACCATCACCCTGATACCAAAGCCAGACAAACATGTCACAAAGAAAGAAAACTACAGGCCAATATCACTGGTGAACATAGATGCAAAAATCCTCAACAAAATAATAGCAAACACAATCCAGCAGCACATTAAAAGGATCATACACATGATCAAGTGGGGTCTATCCCAGGAATGCAAGGATTCTTCAAGGCATGCAAATCAATCAATGTGATACATCATATTAACAAACTGAAGGATAAAAACCAACTCAATAGATGCAGAATAAGCTTTCAACAAAATTCACGACTCATGTATGATAAAAATTCTCCAGAATGTGGGCATAGAGGGAATTTACCTGAACATAATAAAGGCCATATATGACAAACCCACAGCCAACATTGTTCTCAATGCTGAAAAACTGAAACCATTTCCACTAAGATCAGGAACGAGACAAGGTTGCCTACTCTTACCACTATTATTCAACATAGTTTTGGAAGTTTTAGCCACAGCAATGAGAAACAGAAAAGAAATAAAAGGAATCCAAATCGGAAAAGAAGAAGTAAAACTGTCACTGTTTGTAGATGACATGATACTATACATGGAGAATTCTAAAGATGCTACCAGAAAACTACTAGATCTAATCAATGAATTTGGTAAAGTTGCAGGATACAAAATTAATGCACAGAAATTTCTTGCATTCCTATACACTAATGATGAAAAATCTGAAAGAGAAAATAAGGAAACATTCCCATTTACCATTGTAACAAAAAAGAATAAAATACCTAGGAATAAACCTACCTAAGGAGACAAAAGACCTGTATGTAGAAAACTATAAGACACTGATGAAAGAAATTAAAGATGATACAAACAGATGGAGAGATATACCATGTTCTTAGATTGGAAGAATCAACATTGTGAAAATGACTATACCACCCAAACCAACCTACAGATTCAACACAATCCCTATCAAACTACCAATAGGATTTTTCACAGAAGTGGAACAAAAAATTTTACAATTTGTATGGAAACACAACAGACCCCGAAAAGACAAAGCAATCTTGAGAAAGAAAAACAGAGCTGGAGGAATCAGGCTTCCTGACTTCAGACTATAATACAAAGCTACAGTAATCAAGACAGTATGGTACTGGCACAAAAACAGAAATATAGATCAACAGAACAGGATAGAAAGCCCAGAGATAAACCCACGCACATATGGTCACCTTACCTTTGATAAAGGAGGCAAGGATATACAAAAGAGAAAAGACAGCCCATTTAATAAGTGGTGTTGGGCAAACTGGACAGATACATGTAAAGGAATGAAATTAGAACACTCCCTAACACCATACACAAAAATAAACTCCCTAACACCATACACAAAAATAAACTCAAAATGGATTAAAGACCTAAATGTAAGACCAGACACCATAAAACTGTTAGAGGAAAACACAGGCAGAACACTCTATGACATAAATCACAGCAAGATTCTTTTTGACCCTCCTCCTAGAGAAAGGGAAATAAAAACAAAAGTAAACAAATGGGACCTAAGGAAACTTAAAATCTTTTGCATAGCAAAGGAAACTGTAAACAAGATGAAAAGATAACCCTCAGAATGGGAGAGCATATTTGCAAACGAAGCAACTGACAGGGATTAATCTCCAAAATATATAAGCAGCTCATGCAGTTCAAAACCAAAAAACAACCTAATCCACAAATGGGCAGAAGACCTAAATAGACATTTCTCCAAAGAAGATATACAGATTACCAACAAACATAAGAAAGCATGCTCAACATCACTAATCACTAGAGAAATGCAAATCAAACTACAATGAGGTATCACCTCACACTAGTCAGAATGGCCATCATCAAAAAATCTACAAACAATAAATGCTGGAGAGGGTGTGGAGAAAAGGGAACCCTCTTGCACTATTGGTAGGAATGTAAATTGATACAGCCAGTACGGAGAACAGTAGGGAGGTTCCTTAAAAAACTAAAAATAGAACTACCATATGACCCAGCAAAGCCACTACTGGGCATATACCCTGAAAAAACCATAATTCAGAGTCATGTACCACAATGCTCATTGCAGCACTATTTACAATAGCCAGGACATGGAAGCAACCTAAATGTCCATCGACAGATGAACTGATAAAGAAGATGTGGCACATATATACAATGGAATATTATTCAGCCATAAAAAGAAACAAAATTGAGGTATTTGTATTGAGGTGGATGGACGCAGAGTCTGTCGTACAGAGTGAAGTAAGTCAGAAAGAGAAAACAAATACTGTATGCTAACGCATATATATGGAATCTAGAAAAAGAAGAAAATGGTTCTGAAGAACCTAGGGGCAGGACAGGAATAAAGATGCAGATGTAGAGAATGGATTTGAGGAGACAGTGAGGGGGAATGTTAAGCTGGGACGAAGTGAGAGAGTGGCATGGACATATATACACTACCAAATGTAAAACAGATAGCTAGTGGGAAGCAGTTGCATAGCACAGAGAGATCAGCTCATTGCTTTGTGACCACCTAGAGGGGTGGGATAGGGAGGGTGGGAGGCAGACGCAGGAGGGGGGATATATGTATACGTATAGCTGATTCACTTTGTTATACAGCAGCAACTAACACAACAAAGTAAAACAAGTACACTCCAATAAAGATGTTGAGCAGGTTAAACTCAAAATAGAGAAATGCAAATAATAAAGAGCAGAATTCAATTAAAGAGAAAATAGAAAAACACGAAAAAAAATCAATGAAATCAAAGTCTGTTTTTTTTGGAAGATCAATAAAATTGAAAACTTTTAGCTATACATATATGTAAAAAGAATGAAGACACGAATTAAAGATACCTCTATAAAGTCACAGAAAATAAAAGCATATTAAGGGAATATTAGGAACAAATTGAAATTAACCAGTGTTTAAAAAATGAACTTTTGCAAAATAAAATTACTAAACCTCACTGAAGAAGAAACAGGTAAACTGAATATACCCTTATATCAATTATAGAAAATGAAATTTTGGTTTAAAACCTTCCCACAGAGGAAACTCCAGGTTTAGGTGGCATCATTTGCAAAATAAATAATATTAATTCTATTAGAAGTCTTCCAGGAAATGGAAGAGAGGGAGAATCTTCCAACACATTCTATGAGGTCAGTGTTACCCTGATACAAAAACAAAATATTTAAGAAAAAACAATTTTTTTGCCCTATTGTTTAATGATGCACTACCTAGCAAACCAAGGTACTGCAGTCATTTTGCAGATATTTATTTAATGTCTACTCCGTGCAAAAGGAGTGCAGGGATCTGCAATGGCCTTAACCTCAACAGGGAACAGTTTTCTTCTTCAAAATCCTTACAACTACTGCAAAAGTCCTCTATCCACCTCAGCATGCCTTGAATTGAAAGATGAATCTTCAGCTACACAGTCTGCTTTCTTTTTATGCCTACTAGAATTGTCCCAGTGGTATTAAGGGTGTCCCTCTTTTAGAAATTTCACTATTTAACCAGACCAGTAATAAAAATTATTTCGACAGCAACCTAAAGGCTTATTTCCCTTTCAAGGACATGTAAATTCATTATCTGATCATGCATTAGTTTTCTACCTTTTGGTCTCTTTCACTAAATTGAGCTCTTTGAGTTCTAGAATCTTGCCTAGATCCACAGTGCCTGGCAGACATGGTCAATAAACATTTGCTGAATAAGTGATGAATAAATAATAAAGGGAAAAAATGGTAAGGGCTAAAAAATCAAAATGGTGATTTTTTTATAATGCTGTATATTTATTATTTATACACCTTCCCATGGATTCCCATCACAGAAGCACATTTATTTGTAAAATCGAACATGCAAAAAATTAAATACTATGAGATCAAAAATAGCTATCAAAGAGGATAACAATGTAGTAGAGAGGACATCTTTTCTAAAATATCAGGACAGAGAACAAAAATTCAAGTTTGAATCAACATTTTAATGGAGCACAAGAACCTACTCCCAATATTATACAAAATTCTTAGAAATGAAGAACAGAAATCTTATAATAATGATAATGATAATTCTATAATAGTGTTTGACAACTAAAAGTTACCATCTATGGACAAAAAATTTGAAGATTTACTGTAAATTAGATTCATCAAGGAAATCAAAGCCCAAGACACACAAAGGAAAACACAAACTGCTATAAAGGAGAGCTCTAAGTATAGAGGTAATAGAAGAAACTGGCAGGAACTTTGGAATGACAGACACTGTACAGGCATACCTCAGAGATATTGTAGGTTTGGTTCCAGCCCACTGCAATAAAGTGAATATCACAATAAAGTGAGTCCCAAATTTTTTGGTTTCCCAGTATTTATAAAAGTTACGTTTACACTATAGTGAAGTCTATTAAGTGTACAACAGCATTATGTCTAAAAAAAAATGTATACATCTTAATTAAAAATATTTCATTGCTAAAAATGCTAACCATCATCTGAGCCTTCAGTGAGTCAATATTTTTGCTGGTGGAGGGTGCTGCCTTGAAGTTGACGGCTGCTGGCAGATTAGGGTGGTGGTTGCTGAAGGATGGGGTAGCTGCAGCAGTTTCTTAAAATAAGATAACAGTGAAGTTTGTCATATCAATTGATTCTTCCTTTCATGAAAGATGTCTCTGTAGCATGCAATGGCAATGCTGTTTGATAGCCTTTTACCTATAGTACAACAACTTTCAAAATTGGAGTCAATCCTCTCAAACCCTGCTGTGGCTTAATCAACTAAGTTTATGTAATATTCTCAATCCTCTGTTGTCATTTCTACAGTCTTCACAGCCTCGTCACCAGGAGTAGATTCCACCTCAAGAAACCACTTTCTTTGCTCATTCACATGAAGCAACTCCTCATCTCTTCAAGTTTGGTCACTGCAGTAATTTAGACATATCTTCAGGCTCTACCTCCAATTCTAGTTTTCGTGTTATTTCCACCACACCTGCAGTTACTTCCTCCACTGAAGTCTTGAACCCCTCAAAGTAGGCTAAGAATATTCAGTAAACCATGTTGTAAACAGGTGTGCTGTCATCCAGACCCTGTTGTTCCATTTACAGAGCACAGGCAGAGTAAATTTAATTAATTCTTAAGGGCCCTAGGATTTTTGAAATGATAAATAAGCATTGGCTTCAACTTAAAGTCACTGGCTGCCCCTAACAAGAGAGTCAGCCTATCCTTTGAACCTCTGAAGTCAGGCATTGACTCTTTCTAGCTGTGAAAGTCCTAGTTGGCATCTTCTTCCGATAGAAGGCTGTTTTGTCTACACTGAAAACCTGTTGTTTCATGTAGCCACCTTCATTAATTATCTTGGCTAGATCTACTGGTAACTTCTTGGAGCTTCTACATCAGCACCTGCTGCTTCACTTTGCACTTCTGTGTTATGGAGACATCTTTCCTTAAAGTTCATGAACTAAGCCTCTGCTAACTTCAAATTTTCTTCTGCAATTCCTCAGCTCTCTCAGCCTTCATAGAATTGAAGAGAGTGTCACCTCAAGAGAAATTTCCTTAAGGCCCTCATACTTGCAGTCCGTGGGTCTGGACTGTGGAGGATGGACAATGAAGTATAATCCAATGTGATACCTGCCAATGGTCTATACCATTGGTCTATACCACTACAGGGTTGGGGGGAGGGGTGTAACTGTGACCCATTTCATGGAAGAGTTCCATCTGAGCAGGCCAATTCTGGTGCCACCCACCCTTCCTTCTATGCACATCTAATTTTTGGAATACAGAATTAGGGATTTCCTCTATACTCACCACAAAAAGAAATGAGTTACTGTGAATATTAGTGAATGAACAAGAATGCTCTGTCAAAGTCGACTGGAAGCAGCCAATATTTAATGGCTAAAATGTTATACTTTCATGTCCTCTGTGCCCCCACTTCCATTATAGATAAAGTTAAACGAAAAGTGACAACAAATTGACAACTGCTCTTTGAAAAGCGGAGGTCTTATTCCTCCAAAGCCCTGTATTCTATACTCTGCTTTTAACAAGCTGAGAAAAAGCTCTGAATCTTACAATATATCAAAGTAAGTCCAAGTCCTTTCAACTTACTGTGATTGGAGATTTTTTTCTGATGTCAGTTGGCTAAGATTGTTTTATGTTTCTTATATAAATTATTTGTTTCCTGATCACCGTAAAGGTTGATATTTCATCCAACTGGGGGCAAAAAAAACTGCTGACAAAACCCAACAATCTTTATTTTAAACTAATTTAAAAAGCAAAGAAAAGCCAGGATTGACTTTGGGTATAATAGTGAAGTGAGCAAAAAAGCAAACTTTATCTTTTATCCCCAGTGTTCAGTTTCCTCTTATTTGAAAAAGGAACACACACACACACACACACACACACACACACACACACACACACACACCCACAGTTATAAAAGGCTGCATTCAGGAAGCTTGGAGCTGAAGTGGGACGGCACTTAAAGCCTTCTAATCCAACTTGCCAGTGCAGGGATCTCACTGGCCAACACCATCCTTCTCTGCTTGGACACTTCTAGCTACCAAAGTCTCCCTACTTAATGAGTCAGCACTAGTTTTTGAAAGTTCTTATTGACATGGGAAGACATCCAGTGAAGAGAAGCATATCTTGAATCGCCACGACTAACGTCTACCCAGATGGCCCTTTTCTCTCTTACTTCTTCCTAACTCCCTTTGCCTCCTTTCCTGCCCCTCCCCTCCCAATCCCTTAGTCTCCCTCCTTAGTCTCTCTTTTTTGGACTTCCTTCTCTCCCTTATCCCTTCACTGCTTTCCACCTCTGCCACTGTTCCTGCTCTCTTTCAAAACTCCCAGTGCACATCCCAGTCTCCTCTTGGTCCTCTGCTCCCATCTCCCAATCCACTCCTGAGCTTGTGCAGGGTTTTCCCGCAGACATCACTCTCCTTCCTCCCTGATTACAAGGAGTCTAGAAAAAAGTACAAATAATAATATCCTGAGGCAATGGATAAGGAAATGCAATTTTATAGTACAGAGAGAGAAGGGCAGAGGTAAATATTTTAGTACATATATTAACAGATATTTAACAGAATTCAAATCTTGTCTAATTAACAGCACTGTAGGAAAAATGTTATCTACTGGTTTTACATATGCCAACATGCCCCTTTTCCGCACCATTAATTTATTTATCAAACTTCTTTTTCAAAGACTGAGGAAAAAGCCCATCACAAGCCATGCACGTGGCACAGCTACTTCCATACACCTAGCAGGATAATCCGTAAGAACACTGTTTTGTGAAGCCAGGTAGAATGTAACAATATCTGAACAAAGCACCACACTGAGCCATGGAACAATCACTTTCTTCAAGGACAGTGTCATGGGCTGTGGTCTCAGGCTGAAAGGAAGCTGAGCTGAGTTGCTGTCAGGGTATATATAAATCTTCCTTTGGCTTAGCCATTAATAGCAATTGCTCTTCAATCCTTCATGCCTTCCTACCACAACATATTTATCACTCCCTCAAAAGCTAAACAAACCACCTTACAAACTCCTAAGCCACAAAATAAATTATTAGAAGATCACATGAGAACATACTGTATAGCACAGGGAACTCTACTCAGTGCTCTGTGGTGACCTAAATGGGAAGGAAATCTAAAAAAGAGGGGGTATATGTATACGTATAGCTGACTCACTTTGCTGTACAGCAGAAACTAACACAACATTGTAAAGCAACTATCCTCCAATAAAAATTAATTAAAGAAAGAAGATCATGGAACTGGGAAGAGAAAAAGAGTAAGCATGGTTTTCAAGTTCTTTTTTTCTTCCTTGGAGCAATGCTCCATCAATCTCTCCATTTATCAGAGAGGCTGCTGTGGGTTCTACTTCTTCACCAAGGTTCCATATACATGGACAGCAATAACTAGCATCTATCTACATATGGCTTTACAGTTTACAAAGCCATTTTGTATGCAAGTCTGTCATTCCCTGCTCTCTCCTTTCCTGATCTCTCTCTGGGTCAAGGTCCCTGAGCTGCCTGACTCTACAAAGTGCATCCTGGTTTTTCCCTCAGAGTCTGCAGGCAGTGGAATCAGGCTAGAGGTTTGTTTAGGGCTGTTTCTGGGCAGAGAATGGTCATGGGTGATGGATCCAAGCCCTAGAAGCTGTGCTGTCCAGTTTTCTAAAAGGTCTAAGTAGTGTTCCTTGCACTGCAAGGACATCAACAAATCACCTGCTTGCCTCACAAAGGAGAGTTTAATTATTTACAGTAAACACAGCTTCTTCCCACAAAAGCATCTGAGAATGGCTGCCCTGCTATTCATTCTAAGCAATGGAATCTCATATTCTACATTAGGGACTTGACCCCAGGACAAGGTTGTCCCAGGACAACCTCACATAGGAGGCTTGATATCCTGGAGAAAAGATGTAAATAAATAGATAAATAACTGAAAAGCAACAAAAAATAAACAACTCAAGAAGTGGGCAAAGGGCTTGAATAGGCATTTCTCTAAAGAAGATATACAAATGGCACTCAACATCGCTATAGGGAAATGTACATCAAAATCACAATGAGATACCACTTCATACACATTAGGATGGCTAGTATCCAAAACAAACAAAGAAAAACAAAAACCAGTGTTTGTGAGGATGTGGAGTAACTGGAACCCTTGAGAACTGCTGGTGAGAATGTAAAATGGTTACAGGCCCTGTGGAAAATGGCATAGCAGTTCCTCAAAAAATTAATAATAGAAATACCATATGATCCAGCCATTCCACTTCTAAACGGAAAAGAATGGAAAGCAGGGACTCCAACAGAGATTTATATACCCATGTTCTTAGCAGCATTATTCATAATAGCCAAAAGGTGAAAACAATTCAAATCAACGGATGAATGGATAAACAAAATGTTTCTACAGATACATCTGTTCATTTGGATGTATACATACAATGAAATATTACTCAGCCTTAAAAAGGATAGAAATTCTGATACATGTCACAACAATGGATGAATGTTGAAAACATTATGCTAAGTGAAATAAGCCCAATACAAAAGAATAAATACTGTATGATTCCACTTATACCTAGAGTAATCAAATTCTTACAGAAAGTAGAAAGTAGAACAGTGGTCGCCAGGGGCTAGAGGGAGAGAGGAGTGGGGAACTATTGTTTAATGGGTACAGAGTTTTAGTTTTGCAAGATTAAAACTGTCGTTTAATGGGTACAGAGTTTTAGTTTTACAAGATTAAAAGGGCTCTATAGACGGATGGTGGTGATGGTTGCACGACAATGTGAATATACTTAATACCACTGAATCATACACTTAAAATGGTTAAAATAGTAAACTTTATGTTATGTATATTTTACCACGATAAAAAATATTAAAAAAAAGAAAAACCCAACGACCAACACCTGCTAAGTTTGGGCTTTATTAGCTTTTCCTCTCTACCTAGGACTCTCTCTAAATAGTTCAAAGCCTTCATCTTGGCCCCTGACTCACTCTCATTTCACTCTTGGGTCGTCCACACTTCAGAACCTTTCTTCCACATTCCAGGAAGTCAATACTTGCCAATTTTAGATGGCACTCCTTGTTTCTCCTGCCTAGGAGATAACTAGCTAAATCCATTAGTCCAGCAGTGGGAGATATGTGATAAAAAGGCTTCTGCTCCTGGTAAGAATACCAGGCACTTTTTTTTGGGGGGGGGCACTTTGTATATAGTGTTCATGAGGTCACTTATGTGCACAGGGTGGAGTTCCCAGGCAAAATCTGTGTTCTTGCAGCCACCCTTCAGATGGTCCCCATGCCAGAATACACTGGAACCCACCAGGGCACTTGACTGCCTACCCTTTAGCCCTCAGTCTATTCCTGTCTGAATGTACCTGGTTTCAGCTCCCACTCAAATAAATATCAGCTTGTTCCCTACTGTCCAAGAATTGTACAAATAAAACCATCTGTGTTTGCCAGGGTGGGGGGAGCACAATCATCCATTGCTAAAATATCACAGTTGAGTTATAGTTAAGCTATCTTCCTTTTGTTGTTTTTGTTTTCTACTTTTATAAAAATTTTTGTGTGTATTTTACAATGTCTTAAATTAAACAGGAGCACGTCTTATGTTTCATACTTTTTGTAGCTCCTATTTCTTTTTCTGACAGGTCTACTTTTCAACAGTTATATTATTTCTCCCTATAGTAAGTTCAGGGAGGTATATGTCCCCACCCACTTTCCACTGTCCTACCCACCCCATATATTTAGGCAAGAGGTCATGCTTAAAGGTGAGACCCTTTACTTCTGTCCTGTTTACAGTCTCCCAACATCTGCTTTTATTCTGTCACCAAATTTACCTTTTGGCAGATCCATCTTTTCATCAATTCCCAACAAACACAAATAAAACCACACTAATATATTAATGGATGTTAATAAATCTACAAAACACACTTAATTTGTCACCTGTGGTTTTCATGAGGACCCTTAAGAACACTAGGGCTTTTGGGGTGCTATAGCAAACTGATGGGATGACATTTCTAGACAAAAGATGAAAGAGAGCTAACACTTATTCAAGGTCTTCACTGATTCAAATATGATGCACAATGAGACTACTAAGAAACTTCTCACTTATATGGGTACGCCCTCAAGCTCTGAGAGAAATATGTGCTCTTTTCTGCCTTTGGAATATTTCAGTGGAAAGCCTTAATCTTTTCAACAATACTGCTTAGCCGCGGTCATTCTTAGAAAGTAGGAAACGAGAGATGAGTAATTTGCCCAGGGACCAGCATCTGGTAAGTGGCAGAAATTGAATGCAAACCCAACATAGAGCTCACCAAACCACAACCAAGCAGCAATATCCTCAGAAAACATTTCAAGGGCTCCAAAAAATCTCCTCCATCCCAAACACCCTTCCTGAAAATTTCTCTTTGCTTTGTCCTACCACCCTAGAGCCCCATACCAGCCTATGCATTTCTTCATCCAAGTTCTAAACTGCTTATTAAAGCTCAGCTGTTGAACAATTTTAATTTTTAGCTCCCATGACTGAAGCAAGTTAGTTCTTCTTCAAACTTTATCACTACCTTATTCAAAATACCTTGAGGAGCATGCCCTGGGAAATCTTTTAGATCAACTCGTTTCTCCCCTTCTGCTATCTGCTATTCCATAACATTTTCCATTCAAAACCTTTGTGGTAATCCACTTTCTATCATCATATTCATCCCAGGGCCTATGTTCCTGCTGCTTTGGGGAAGGAGGTGTATTCTGTACATCCATGGCTTTGCTTTATTTCCAACACAAATTACATACTATGACCTTGTGATACAAGTCAAATGCTGGCTTGTGTGCAACGCCTGCCTGCCTTCTCTGTTGAACTCCAGGTGTATGTGAACTGAAGAATATGCATCCCTCTAGAGGGTACAATACAACCAAATCCTACTTCCAGCCAAAGTTCACTGCTACACACAAATTTACACAAAAAGAGGGAAAAAAAGAACTAAAAAGAATGAGAGAGAAAGTTTTTGCCTGCTGCCAAAGGTGTCAAAAAATAAGACCAGATGATGTCCTTGGGAATTCTAAAGATGGGATGAAAAGTACATTTTCTTCTGTGCTGTACAATTGCTTTAGAATATACCTGGGGTTCATTTTACTCAGGAATAGTAAGATGACAGACAAGGAGACAACTGCTTTCTTAAGAGTTGATCACTTACAATTCCCAAGGGGAGGGGGGATGTGCTACACCATACAGGGCCACATGGGAACGCACCAGCACTACGGTCAGTAGGAGGCAGCAGGAGTGAGAGGAAAGCTTTCGCCAGAGCCTTTGTTGTGGTTTCCAGGGAAAGGTATGGGTGATGCCGGGTAAGTAAATTTGAGCAAGGATTGAAATAATTAGGATTGGATAGTTTGAATAATTATGGTGGGCTCTGGGATATACACGGTGGTCTCTAGTTGTCTGGTGCCTGGCCCTGGGTGATTTAGGGCAAGACAAATGTTGGCTTGGTGTGTGAAAGTTAGATAAAATAGGTGGTTGGGGATTTGAGCTTTGGATTGGTTGGTTTATATATGAAAGGTGTGCCCATAGGCAAGCTGCTTGCTCTCTCTAGAAGTTAGCTAGCCCTGGGAAGAGCAGTCTGTCCAGGATGAGCAGGGTTCTAAGATGTCAAAGCATCATAAAATACAGGAAAAAAAAAAAAAAAAAGAAAGAAACCATGATTAAAACTATAATGCAATCGACTTTCAATTTCAACTCAGAAATAGGTTAAACCAAAAGAAGAGCTGGAAACTAATCAATCCCAGTGAGTCCCTAGTCCCATTGTTGGTGGCCTAAAAATTCACAGCACCCACTCTCACTAAAGGATACTGCATCTTAATGAAGGCCAAAACTCTCTCCAGAGTTGTGAATTAGATATCATCTTGTTTAACAGAATATTCTATATTATCTTATATGCTATTCTTAGCATTAATAAAAGATTTTCTGTAATGATACTAAATTGAAAAATAATTATTTAAACGAAAGGCTCTTCTTACTATTGATAGTAAAACTCTTAGTCTAATTTCAGAGTGGAGGTTAGGGTTGCATAAGAGACAGAAAGGGTCACTAGTAGTAAGGTGCCTCTCCTTTGAAGGTCCAGTGAAGGTTCCCCACAGTGAAACCAAGACCTTTATTGGCATTACCTGTCATTTCATAATAAGCACTGAGGTCCTCAGATAAGAACTTGTCTTAGCAGAGAGGAGCAATAAAATAATGAATGAAATATGTTTGGGTATACTGTAGTTTCCCCAAACTAATTAAGTCACACATAATGGGATATTTGACATAGAAATATTTTGGCATGAATTTTTCAGTAGTCTGACTCTCTAATGATTAAAATTCAGGGTTGAACAAAATTCATTCATGGAACAAATACTTATTCAGAGCCTATCAGTCTTAACAATACCCTAGGCCCTGGAGATTTAGCAGCAAACGAGACAGATATGGTCTCTCCTCTTGGAGCTTCCATTCTAATAGGAAAGGTAAACAATAAACAGGTAACCAAATAAAAAGCAAATTGATTTCCAATGTAGAAAATGAACAGGCTGATATGATGATGACTGAGAGTGAGCACTTTTGGTGGAGTGGTTAAAGAAATCCTCCTTGAAGAAGTGACATTTTATCTGAGAACTGGAGGAGCTAACCAAGTGAAGTCGAAGGAGAAGGATACCAGGGAGTGGGAACAGCACACGCAAAGGACTTTGGATGCAAATGCTTTAGGTTGGTATCCAGGAGATAAGACCAGAGAGGAAG
This sequence comes from Pseudorca crassidens, assembly GCF_039906515.1. Taxonomy (NCBI): domain Eukaryota; kingdom Metazoa; phylum Chordata; class Mammalia; order Artiodactyla; family Delphinidae; genus Pseudorca; species Pseudorca crassidens. Next base: position 156,994,711 of record NC_090297.1, read on the forward strand.
TTGGGAAGATCATAAGGATCATGGCTAATGATATGCATTTTATTCTTAGTAAAATAGAAAAACACTGAAGGATTTAAGGCAGGAAACTGGCATGCTATAATTGAACTTGTTTTTACTCTGAAACATTTGAGAACAGGTTGCAGACATGATGTCCCATTGCCCCTGAAATATTTCCACAATACAAGAACACTCTCCTACATAACCACAGTTCATAACCAAAGCACAACCATGTAAATCAAGACATTAACATTGATACAATATTACAATCCACAGACCCTTTTCAAATTCTGCCAATCTATAACAAACGGATTCAATCCAGGACCATGTACTGGCCCTAGTTGTCTTGTCTCCCCAGTCTCCTTCAATCTAGAACAGTTCCTCAGACCTTTCTGGACCTTCATAACATCGTTATTTTTAAAGATTACATGCCAGCTATTCAATAGAATGTCGCTCAACATGGGTTTGTCTAATATTTCTTCAGGATTAGGTCCAGGTTATGTACTTTTGGCAAGAATATCATAGAACTGATGCTAAGTTCTTCTTACTGCATCCTATCAGGAGGTACCCAATTTTGATTTGCCCCATTACTAAATATGTTGGCTTTAGTCATTTGATCAAGGTGGTGTCCATCTATAAAGTCACAACTTTCATGTTGTAACTAAGTATTTCATAGGGATATACTTTGAGAATATTCAAATATCCTGCTCTTCAGCAAATTTGCACTTGCTAGTTTTAGCATCCATTGTTAACTCTTACTTGAATCAACTATTACTATTTTGGTTGCTAAATGGTAGTTTTCCAATTCCTTCATTCCTTCTACATGTACTAGTTGGCACTGTATTGTAAGGAAAAGCTTTCTCTTCTCCTTCCTTCCTTCATTTATTTATTTACCTATATTAGTATAGACTCATAGATCCTTATTCTTTCAACGTCTTATAACGATATTTTCACTACTTATTTTGATGCTAAAATTTCACCAGCTATGGCTACTGTGAGCACCTCCAAGCTGGCTTCTTTGTCCCTTGCATGTCCCCATTTATATTTGAGAGCTTCCCTATTTTACGGCACAATGATATGTTCCGGGCACACCTTGTATTATCTCTGCCCCAAAGCTAGAATCAGGGTTCCTGATTTCTTTTGGGAGAACCCTCTAAGGATTCCTGTTTTCTTTTAGTAGAGAATAATATTTAGAAACCAAGAACTAAATATAAGCATGCTCATTGTTATTGGGGTGTTGTTTCTCCTAGAACTTCCCAGTGCCTAAAGTTAGGAAATAAACACATACATACGTTCTTCTCTCTCTCTCTCTCTCTTCTCCCTCTCTTCTCTCCTTGTCTCTCCTTCCCTCCCTCCCTCCTCTCCTCTATTTATTTTGACATCTATCTTTATATATTAAAAACCATGAGTTCACTCCAACATCTCAAATTCCAATTCACACCCAGTTCGTTTATTGCTTTTCCCTTTTATATCTGTAACTCTCTTTGCTGACAGTGAGAAACCTGGCTCCCATTATCTCCAATATACATATTTGTTCAATTCTCCTGTGTGTAACTAATCTCCCAACCCTGTGGACCACCACCTCCCTCAGACAATTTCTTTACTTAGCTCAAATGTTGTCTCCAAGAAATATTAGGGAAAAGAAAAATGGTCGGTGCTTTGTCACTTCAAAAATATTTCTCTGGCTGCTGTTGGAGAATAGATTTTATTTAATAGGGCAAGAGTGGAATCAGGGGGAACAGTTAGGAGGCCACCTATTCACCAATTTAGTCAAGAGACAAATGATTTTTTTTTTTTTTTTACTTTCTTCTCCCAGTTTTATTTCTTTCTTTCCTTATTTTTTTATTGGGGTATAGTTGCTTTAAAATGTTGTGTTAGTTTCTGCTGTACAATGAAGTGAATCAGCTATAAGTATACATATATCCCCTCCTTCTTGCACCTCCCTTCCCACCCCCCATCCCAACCATCTAGGTCATCACAGAGCACCGAGCTGAGCTCCCTGTGCTATACAGCAGGTTCCCTCTAGCTATCTGTTTTACACATGGTAGTGTATGTATGTCAATCCCAATCTCCCAATTCATCCCTCCCATTTCCCCGCTGCCATGTCCACACATCCGTTCCCTAGGTCTGCGTCTCGATTCCTGCCTGGCAAATAGGTTCATCTGCACCATTTCCCTAGATTCCACACATGTGCGTTAATATACAATATTTGTTTTTCTCTTTCTGACTTACTTCACTCTGTATGACAGACTCTAGGTCCATTCACATCTCAATAAATGACCCAAATTTGTTCCTTTCTATAGCTGAGTAATATTCCACTGTATATATGTACCACATGTTCTTTATCCATTCCTCTGTCAATGGACATTTAGGCTGCTTCCATGTCCTGGTTATTGTAAATAGTGTTGCAATGAAATTTGGGGTGCATGTGACTTTTTGAATTATGGTTTTCTCAGGGTATATGCCCAGTAGTGGGATTGCCGGGCCATATGGTAGTTCTAATTTTAGTTTTTTAAGGAACCTCCATACTGTTCTCCATAGTGGCTGTATCAATTTACATTCTCACCAGCAGTGGAAGAGTGTTCCCCTTTCTCTACACCCTCTCCAGCATTTATTGTTTCTAGATTTTTTGATGATGGCCATTCTGACCGGTGTGAAATAATATCTCATTGTAGTTTTGATTTGCATTTCTCTAATGATTAAGGATTGTTGAGCATTCTTTCATGTGTTTGTTGGCCATTTGTATATCTTCCTTGGAGAAATGTCTACTTAGGTCTTCTGCCCATTTTTGGATTGGGTTGTTTGAATTTTTGTTATTGAGCTGCATGAGCTGCTTGTAAATTTTGGAGATTAAGCCTTTGTCAGCTGCTTCATTTGCAAATATTTTCTCCAATTCTGAGGGTTGTCTTTTGGTCTTGTTTATGGTTTCCTTTGCTGTGCAAAAGTGTTGAAGTTTCATTAGGTCCCACCTGTTTTTATTTCCATTTGTATAGGAGGTGGGTCAAAAAGGATCTTGCTGTGATTTATGTCATAGAGTGTTCTGCCTATGTTTTCCTCTAAGAGTTTGAAAGTTTCTGGCCTTACATTTAGGTCTTTAATCCATTTTGAGCTTACCTTTTGTATGGTGTTAGTGAGTGTTCCAATCTCATACTTTTACATGTACCTGTCCAGTTTTCCCAGCACCACTTATTGAAGAGGCTGTCTTTTCTCCACTGTATATACTTGCCTCCTTTATCAAAGATAACATGACCATATGTGCATGGGTTTATCTCTGGGCTTTCTATCCTGTTCCGCTGATCTATATTTCTGTTTTTGTGCCAGTACCATACTGTCTTGAGTACTGTAGCTTTGTAGTATAGTCAGAAGTCAGGGAGCCTGATTCCTCCAGCTCGTTCTTTGTTCTCAAGATTGCTTTGGTTCTTTAGGATCTTTTGCGTTTCCATACAAATTGTGAAATTTTTTGTTCTAGTTCTGTGAAAAATGCAAGTGGTAGTTTGATAGGGATTGCGTTGAAACTGTAGATTGCTTTGGGTAGTAGAGTCATTTTCCCAATGTTGATTCTTCCAATCCAAGAACATTGTGTACCTTTCTATCTATTTGTATCATCTTTAATTTCTTTCATCAGTGTCTTATAATTTTCTGCATACAGGTCTTTTGTCTCCTTATGTAGGTTTATTCCTAGATATTTTATTCTTTTCGTTGCAGTGGTAAATGGCAGTGTTTTCTTAATTTCACTTTCAGATTTTTCATCATTAGTGTATAGGAATGTCAGAGATTTCTGTGCATTAATTTTGTATCCTGCTACTTTACCAAATTCACTGATTAGCTCTAGTAGTTTTCTGGTAGCATCTTTAGGATTCTCTATGTAGAGTATCAGCTGCAAACAGTGACAGTTTTACTTCTTCTTTTCCGATGTGGATTCCTTTTATTTCCTTTTCTTCTCTGACTGCTGTGGCTAAAACTTCCAAAACTATATTGAATAACAGTGGTAACAGTGGGCAACCTTCTCTTGTTCCTGATCTTAGTGGAAATGGTTTCAGTTTTTCACCATTGAGGACGATGTTGGCTGTGGGTTTGCCATATATAGCCTTTATTATGTTGAGGAAAGTTCCCTCTATGCCTACTTTCTGGAGGGTTTTTATCATAAATGGGTGTTGAATTTTGCCAAAAGCTATCTCTGCATCTATTGAGATGATCATATGGTTTTTCTCCTTCAATTGTTTAATATGCTGTATCACGTTGATTGATTTGCATATATTGAAGAATCCTTGCATTCCTGGAATAAACCCCACTTGATCATGGTGTATGATCCTTTTAATGTGCTGTTGGATTCTGTTTGCTAGTATTTTGTTGAGGATTTTTGCATCTATGTTCATCAGTGATATTGGCCTGTAGTTTTCTTTCTTTGTGACATCTTTGTCTGGTTTGGGTATCAGGGTGATGGTGGCCTCGTAGAATAAGTTTTGGAGTGTTCCTCCCTCTGCTATATTTTGGAAGAGTTTGAGACGGATGTGTGTTAGCTCTTCTCTAAATGTTTGATAGAATTCGCCTGTGAAGCTATCTGGACCTGGGATTTTGTTTGTTGGAAGATTTTTAATCACAGTTTCAATTTCATTCCTTGTGACTGGTCTGTTCATATTTTCTGTTTCTTCCTGGTTCAGTCTCAGGAGGTTGTGCATTTCTAAGAATTTGTCCATTTTTTCCAGGTTGCCCATTTTATTGGCATAGAGTTGCATGCAGTAATCTCTCATGATCCTTTGTATTTCTGCAGTGTCAATTGTTACTTCTCCTATTTTATTTCTAATTCTATTGATTTGAGTCTTCTCCCTTTTTTTCTTGATGAGTCTGGCTAATGGTTTATCAATTTTGTTTATCTTCTCAAAGAACCAGCTTTTAGTTTTATTGATCTTTGCTATCGTTTCCTTCATTTCTTTTTCATTTATTTCTCATCTGATATTTATGATTTCTTTCCTTCTGCTAATTTTGGGGTTTCTTTGTTCTTCTTTCTGTAATTGCTTTAGGTGTAAGGTTAGGTTGTTTAATTGAGATGTTTCCTGTTTCTTAACGTAGGATTGTATTGCTATAAGCGTCCCTTGTGAACTGCTTTTGCTGCATCCCATAGGTTTTGGGTCGTCGTGTCTCCATTATCATCTGTTTCTAGGTATTTCTTGATTTCCTTTTTGATTTCTTATGTGATCACTTCGTTATTAAGTAGTGTATTGTTTATCCTCCATGTGTTTGTATTTTTTACAGATCTTTTCCTGTAATTGATATTTAGTCTCATAGCATTGTGGTCGGAAAAGATACTGGATATGATTTCAATTTTCTTAAATTTACCAAGGCTTGATTTGTGACCCAAGATAGGATCTACCCTGGAGAATGTTCCATGAGCCCTTGAGAAAAATGTGTATGCTGTTGTTTTTGGATGGAACATCCCATAAATATCAATTAAGTCCATCTTGTTTAATGTATCATTTAAAGCTTGTGTTTCCTTATTTATTTTCATTTTGGATGATCTGGCCATTGGTGAAAGTGGGGTGTTAAAGTTCCCTACTATGATTGAGTTCCTGTTGATTTCCCCTTTTATAGCTGTTAGGTTTTGCCTTATGTTTTGAGGTGCTCCTATGTTGGGTGCATAAATATTTACAATTGTTATATCTTCTTCTTGGATCGATCCCTTGATCATTATGTAGTGTCCTTCTTTGTCTCTTTTAATAGTGTTTATTTTAAAGTCTATTTTGTCTGATATGAGAATTGCTACTCCAGTTGTCTTTTGATTTCCATGTTCATGGAATATCTTTTTCCATTCCCTCACTTTCAGTCTGTATGTGTCCATAGGTCTGAAGTGGGTCTCTTGTAGACAGCATATATATGGGTCTTGTTTTTGTATCCATTCAGCCAGTCTGTGTCTTTTCGTTGGAGCGTTTAATCCATTTACATTTAAGGTAATTATTGATATGTATGTTCCTATTCCCATTTTCTTAAATGTTTTGGGTTTGTTATTGTAGGTCTTTTCCTTCTCTTATGTTTCTTGCGTAGAGACGTTCCTTTAGCATTTGTTGTAAAGCTGGTTTGGTGGTGCAGAACTCTCTCAGCTTTTGCTTGTCTGTAAAGGTTTTAATTTCTCCATCAAATCTGAATGAGATCCTTGCTGGGTAGAGTAATCTTGGTTGTAGGTTTTTCTCCTTCATCACTTTAAATATGTCCTGCCACTCCCTTCTCGCTTCAGAGTGTCTGCTGTAAGATCAGCTGTTAACCTTATGGGGATTCCCTTGTATGTTATTTGTTGTTTTTCCCCTGCTGCTTTTAATATGTTTTCTTTGTATTTAATTTTTGATAGTTTGATTAATATGTGTCTTGCTGTGTTTCTCCTTGGATTTATCCTGTTGGGACTCTCTGTGATTCCTGGACTTGATTAACTATTTCCTTTCCCATATTAGGGAAGTTTTCAACTATAATCTCTTCAAGTATTTTCTCAGTTCCTTTCTTTTTCTCTTCTTCTTCTGGGACCACTATAATTCGAATGTTGGTGCATTTAATGTTGTTCCAGAGGTCTCTGAGACTGTCCTCAGTTCTTTTCATTCTTTTTTCTTTATTCTGCTCTGCAGTAGTTATTTCCACTATTTTACCTTCCAGGTCACTTATCCATTCTTGTGCCTCAGTTATTCTGCTATTGATTCCTTCTAGAGAATTTTTAGTTTCATTTATTGTGTTGTTCATTGTTGCTTGTTTCATCTTTAGTTCTTCTAGGTCCTTCTTAAATATTTCTTGCATTTTCTCTATTCTATTTCTAAGATTTTGGATCATCTTTACTATCATTATTCTGAATTACTTTTCAGGTAGACTGCCTATTTTCTCCTCATTTGTTAGGTCTGGTGGGTTTTTACCTTGCTCCTTCATCCGTTGTGTGTTTTTCTGTCTTCTCATTTTGCTTATCCTACTGTGTCTGGGGTCTCCTTTTCGCAGGCTGCAGGTTCGTAGTTCCCATTGTTTTGGTCTCTGTCCCCAGTGGCTAAAGTTTGTTCAGTGGGTTGTGTAGGCTTCCTAGTGGAGGGGACTAGTGCCTGTGTTCTGGTGGATGAGGCTGGATATTGTCTTTTTGGTGGGCAGGTCCACGTCTCGTGGAGTGTTTTGCAGTGTCTGTGGCCTTATTGTGATTTTAGGCAGCCCCTCTTCTAATAGGTAGGGATGTGTTCATGTCTTGCTAGTTTTTTGGCATAGGATGTCCAGCACTGTAGCTTGCTGGTCATTGAGTGAAGTTGGGTCTTGTTGTTGAGATGGAGATCTCTGGGAGATTTTCGCCATTTGATATTACGTGGAGCTGGGAGGTCTTTCTTGGATCAGTGTCCTGAAGTTAGCTCTCTCACCTCAGAGGCATAGCACTGACTCCTGGCTGGAGCACCACGTGCCTTTCATCCACATGGCTCAGAAAAAAAGGGAGAAAAAGTAGAAAGAAGAAAGGAAGGAAGGAAGGAAGGAAGGAAGGAAGGAAGGAAGGAAAGAAAGAAAGAAAGAAAGAAAGAAAGAAAGAAAGAAAGAAAGAAAGAAAGAAAGAAAGAAAGAGAAAGAAAGAAAGAAAGAAAGAAAGAAAGAAAGAAAGAAAGAAAGAGAAAGAAAGAAAGAAAGAAAGAAAGAAAGAAAGAAAGAAAGAAAGAAAGAAAGAAAGAAAGAAAGAAAGGAGGAAGGAAGGAAGGAAGGGGAGAGAGAGAGAGAGAAGGGTGGGAGGGAAGGAGGGAGGGAGAGAGGAGGGAGGGAGGCAGAGAGGAGGGAGGGAGGGAGGGGGAGAGAGAGAAAGAGAAAGAAAGAAAGAAGGAAAGGAAGGAAGGAAGGAAGAGGATAAAATAAAATAAACATAAAATAAAGTTATTAAAATAAAAAATAAATATTAAGAAAAAAATTTTTTTAAAGTAAAAAAAAGGATGGACAGAACCCTAGGACAAATGGTGAAAGCAAAGCTATACAGACAAAATCTCAAACAGAAGCATATACATGCACACTCACAAAAAGAGGAAAAGGGGAAAAAATAATATATCTTGCTCGCAAAGTCCACCTCCTCAATTTGGGATGATTTGTTGTCTATTCAGGTGTTCCACAGATGCAGGGTACATGACGTTGATTGTGGAGATTTAATCCGCTGCTCCTGAGGCTGCTGGGAGAGATTTCCCTTTCTCTTCTTTGTTCGCACAGCTCCTGGGGTTCAGCTTTGGATTTGGCCCCGCCTCTGCGTGTAGGTCGCCGGAGGGCGTCTGTTCTTCACTCAGACAGGACTGGGTTATAGGAGCAGCTGATTCGGGGGCTCTGGCTCACTCAGGCCGGGGGGAGGGAGGGGTACAGGTGCAGTGCAAGCCTGCGGCGGCAGAGGCCACCGTGACGTTGCACCAGCCTGAGGTGCGCCATGCGTTCTCCCGCGGAAGCTGTCCGTGGATCACGGGACCCTGGAATTGGCAGGCTGCACAGGCTCCCGGGAGGGGAGGTGTGGATAGTGACCTGTGCTCGCACACAGGCTTTTTCGTGGCTGCAGCAGCAGCCTTAGCGTCTCATGCCGGTCTCTGGGGTCCGCGCTGTTAGCCGCGGCTTGCACCCATCTCTGGAGCTTCTTTAAGCAGCGCTCTGAATCCCCTCTCCTCGCGCACCGGGAAACAAAGAGGGAAGAAAAAGTCTCTTGCCTCTTCGGCAGGTCCAGACTTTTCCCCGGACTCCCTCCCGGCTAGCCGTGGTGCACTAACCCCCTGCAGGCTGTGTTCACGCAGCCAACCCCAGTCCTCTCCCTGCGCTCCGACCAAAGCCCGAGCCTCAGCTCCAAGCTCCTGCCCGTCCCGGCGGGTGAGCAGAGAGGCCTCTCGGGCTGGTGAGTGCTGGTCGGCACCGATCCTCTGTGCGGGAATCTCTCCGCTTTGCCCTCCGTACCCCTGTTGCTGTGCTCTCCTCCACGGCTCCGAAGCTTCCCCGCTCCGCCACCCACAGTCTCTGCCTGCAAAGGGGCTTCTAGAGTGTGGAAATCTTTCCTCCTTCACAGCTCCCTCCCACTGGTGTGGGTCCTGTCCCTATTCTTTTGTCTCTGTTTTTTCTTTTTTCTTTTGCCCTACCCAGGTACGTGGGGAGTTTCTTGCCTTTTGGGGGGTCTGAGGTCTTCTGCCAGCAATCAGTGGGTGTTCTATAGGAGCAGTTCCACGTGTAGATGTATTTCTGGTGTATCTGTGGGGAGGAAGGTGATCTCCACATCTTACTCTTCCGCCATCTTCCTCAACTCCCCGACAAATGGTTTTAGAATATAAAAATAAGTGGAAGAATCCAAAACATGTTTTGGAGTTAGAGCTGGAGAAGTGTGGGTTTGGGGCTGGTTACTGTGGGTGGGTTGAGGGGAAAAGAGGACTGATGGATGATGCCCAGGGTTGGACTTGAGCAACTAATGGTGGGGACCTTCACAGAGATAAGAAAACATACAGACAGAAGTTTGCAGTGAGGTGGAAGTTATCAAGAGTCATATTTTGGAATTTTAATTGACGATTCTTGTTAATATCCAAGGGGCAATGCCAAGTAAGCAGTTGAATATATGAGTCTGGAGATCACAGGAGGGGTTGGGACTAAAGATAAACAGACTGACATCAGCAGCATCATTAAAAGTGGCATTTAATATCATGGGGCTAAAAGAGATGGCCAAGGAAAAGAATAAAGATAAAAATGAAAAGAGTGCCTGCGGCCAAGCCCTACAGCTCTGTGCTCTGTAACACTGAGAATATGTCAGAGGAGAATGAGTCAGTGAGAAAAAGATTGAAGGGGGAGCTGTGAGACAGGAATGTACTCAGGAGATGACAGTGCCTGGAAACCAAGAAAAGAAAGTGTTTAAAGTAGGAGGAAATATTTGACTATGTCAAAAGTTGCTGACATGTCCAGTAAGTCAAGAAAGAGAAGTGCCTAAAGGACTTGGTTCCATGGAAACTGGGGAACTTGGATAAAAGCACTTTACTATTGTAGTAAGGATGGCTGGAGGGGGTTGAAAAGTGAATGAACACTGTCTTTCCGGCAATAAGGACAACTAGTTATCAGGAAGAACTTTCCTGATAGAAAACATATAAAATGGTTCATAAAATATTTATTACATATTAGTGTCTTTATATTAAAAACAGACATAATTCACCCACAGGAAAAATAATATCCTTAATCATATGTGTTCCATTAAAAGAAATATTGATATTTATTAATTACATTCAAATAGATTTTATATCTCTTCAATTAAATTTCTTCAAGGACTGATGTCTTTATCGAAATATTCACAGGTGTAAAATTTCTCATAGGTCTTAGGTGATAGCTTTCAGGGCAGAATTAGCTTCTTCAGAGGAGTTTTGATTTTCAGTGGAAACGAATGTCAGCTGTCTTCCAGATTTGGGTCTAGCACATTGTGCTCTAGCACTTTTCTTTCTCTCACATAAAGTAGCTGCTGAAATGGAATCAGCAATTCTCTCTCAGTCTTGAGAGTCCCACAACTTTTACCTTGAATTTTCTTTTGCCACTTCTTAGCAAGCTCTTCTCAATTTTTTTCCTTCACTAATTCTATGTCTCTTTTAAACTTTCAAATCTTTTGTATCTTTAAGAAGCTGGCCTATGTCCTGATAGTTGATGTCAAAACCCCTTTCTCCCTTTTCCTTGTTTTTCACTTACTTTTTTCCCATCTTTTCCTGTTTTGGAGATTCTGCTTTGCCCAAGTTTTATTTTTATAAATTTTTTCTATTTTCCTTTTTTATATATTTTCTTCTCTATACTACTCCAAAAGTTTCTGCCTCTGCTTTTGTCCAGTTTTATCTTTAAATGGAAACTGTATCATTTTCATAAACATAAAACCTGCAGACTACTTTCCTCTTAGTTCTAGCATTTGGGGCAACCTTAGGAGGGAAAAACCTTGCCAAGCCTAGAAAATTTAAGATTCTTTAATTTGAAGAAGAGGTTGCATTCATGCTTTGCATAGTCTTAAACATATGATACAAAAAGCTTTCATTCCCCTTTGAAACAGAGCTCTGTCTTCTAGGGTCATGGACTGGCAGGGCTATAGAACAGATCCACTGTGTTTTTCTGAGGTTTCTTTCATGTAATTTTTTTGCTTGCTTGTTTGTTAAAATACAAGGAACCTGATGTATGACTCTTCCTGGAAAGTAAAAGTCCCAATGTTTGGCTTCCTCTGTCATATTGGGCTATCCAGCCACAGGGGTGTATCACAAAAGCATTTGCACTGCTAGTGGAATCCACTGCAAAACCAGTTTACCTCAGGAATGGCTATTTCCTGAGCCACCACATCAATGAACTTTAAAATTCCACTTTGCAATTTCTAGAATGTGTGCTTGTATTATATATTACCTTTACAACCTTTCCAGGTACTCCAGGGTCTTTCCACAATATTCCAACCAGCTGCAAGTATTAAACTACAGCAAGATGGTTTTCCTGGTTCTGATTCTGAAGAAAATGCACCATTAAATTATCTTCTCTTCTCCCACACATACCAGATAGTAAGGGAGAAACTGTACACGGGTGGGGATCTCCAATGCTGTCGGCTGCAGCCCCCTTCACAGAGGTCCAAAGTAGATCCCAGATTCTCCATTCCTGGGTCCTGAGTGGCTGGGAAAGATCTATTCCCTTTGCTTTGGCAAAACACTAAAATGGTATTTATATCCACTTCAAATTGCATGTCCAAACGTCTTTCTGCTTCATCAAACACCAGGATATCAAAGGATTTCATCCAGTGGCTAAATCCAATCACTCAGTCTTTTAGAACATGCCCTCCAAGTGGCTACTTTGAAGTTTTTAACCCTCCAATGTCCTCTCTGAGATTCCCATCTCCAGTATAAATAATCTAAGCAAACAATGGCAACTGCCTTGTCTGTTTGAATAGCCAGTTCTGTTGCTACAACCTGTTTTTCTTTAACACCCTTTTTTCTTAAAAAGAATTTAAAGAAAAATGTTAGTTACCTTTTGACCCAGAAATATTCCCTCTAGGAATCTACCTTGAAAATATGCCTTCACACACACAAAAAACCAATAATAACACACATGGATTGTTCTCACATTCCTTTTCAGTAATAAAATATCAAAGGGAAAAAAACCTAGTAGTAGCAGACTGATGAAATAAATAATGATATAGTCACACTAATACTATGCAGCTTTAAAAAGAAAAAGATTTCTCTGTACTGATTTGGAGAGATCTCCAAGACATATCATACCATGGAAAAAAGCAATGGGCTATACATTTCATATGATATGCTAACATTTTTTGTATGAGAAGGTGAATAATGGATAGAGGCATAATATTGTAATTCTGAAACTATCTCACATATATTGTAAGAATAAGTAAATAAGAAAATATGTTAATTTTAGTAAGAACCAAGATTTTTGTTGTACGAGAAAAGAGAGGTACAAAACAAAATAAGCGAAGAAAAATTTTTGTAACGTTAAATTTGATATGGAAATATTAAAATGAACTTATAAGTTTTGAAAATAACACACTTCCTGGTTTATCCAATGAAAGGGCATAAAACAAACACATCCCACAGTATATTGGACAAATGGCTGATTACAGGTATGAGACAGGCAAAGAACATGGTGAGCCTGGGATGTACTGCTGTGCCAAAGCAAGGAAGCCTTCAATGACCAGTGGTGGCATGGCTAAAGAACCCAAGAACTGGAGTGATGTCACCAAGATGGTTACATAGGTCATTGCTGACTTTGCTCCCCCTCACAAGAACAACTAACAACTATTCAAGAGCAAGACACCCCTGAGAGAATCCTAGGACATGAAGGTGAGGCTGAAGCACACCCTGCATCACAGAGACCAAGAGAGACTGCGACAGAAGGTAAGAGAAGAGGCTACATGTTGACTGCATTGTTCCTCCCCCAGGGCAGTACAGCACGATGCATAGAGGTCTCCTCTGAGTTTCTTGTTCCTCCTGTGGGAAAAGTGAACCCAGGGGGGACAATTGATATCCCCCCAGCATTGTGGGTTGCTTTGTGGGAGCACCCATTCTGATCATGCAACATAGGGAAATCTGCAGGGCTCAACCACTGGAAATATGACTGTGACAGAGAAGTGGGGAGAGGCTTGTAACAACCAGCACACAGACCTTAGCAGACTGAGTTCATACCTGCAGTGCCCCAGTAGTAATCCCAACCAGCAGATTTGCTCATCCACAGAACCAAGTTGGGGCACGCTCTGACCAGGGAACTAGGTGGGGCACAGATACACCTGATTCAGATTCTCAAACAAGGAGTCTTGCCAATCCTAGAGCCCAGTTTGACCACGCCTAGAAAATGTGCTGAATCACAGGCCCAACTGCTATACAGAGAGAGTTGTCCAGTCCCATCTGACCAAAAGGGCTGGTGACAACTCCTGGAAGCTGTATGGCCCAGTGGCTCTCGAGCTGAGAGAAGGGCAGACAGAGCCAGTGGTTTGCAGAGCAAAGCCAGTGGTCTTGTTTGGCCAGGGAACTTTGGGTGTGGGTCTGCTTGAGTTAAGACAACAAACAAAGAGCTCTGACTGGTTTTAGAGCTGCTTCTCCCACTGTGCCCAGACAAAGAATCTAATTCATAGCCCCCTTCATTGCTGAATACAGCCTTCAGCCAGTCCAAACAGGAGACCTAATGAGAGCACACAGGAAGATGCATAGCCCATCCAACAGCCCTACACACAGTGATACTTGAACAGAAAGCAGAGCCCATGGCTTCTCCCATCTGCAGAGCAAAACCAATGGCCTCACCTGGCCAGAGAATTCAGTGCACACTCAAGCCTGATTCAGGCTCCCAAACAATGAGCTGTACAAACCCTGGGACACAACCTGCTGCCCTGCCAGGGAAGGGAAGCTAATTCACAACTCCATCTTCTACTGAATACAGTACCTAGTACACAGTCCCAACCATCAAGTAAGTCTGAAGTACACAGTCCCAACCATCTAGTAAGCCTGACCGAAGAATTCAGGCAATCATGGAGCCCGTCCAGCAGCTTCACTTGGGTAGGAAACCAAGCTAGCAACCCTGCCCATCTGTTGTCAGCCAGTAGCATACCCCTGCCCTCATCTTTGTCCTCAGACCTTACACAGTTGCCCTTGCCCCAATATACAGCAGGCCCCTAATGCCCAAAGACATTACCAGCAGACACACCCGAAACCCAAACTGAGCTTACTGGTTAAGAACTGTCTCTGCCAAAGCAAACCTGTAGTCTGGAAAAGGAGCCCAATTATTCAAATATGTAGATACAAACATAAGGAATCACAAAATATCATGTAAAATGATACCACCATAGGAAACTAATAAAGCTCCAATAACTGACATTTAAGAAATGGAGATCTGTGAATTGTCAGACAAAGAATTTAGAATAATCCTCTTAAGTAAGTTTAGTGAACTACAAGAATTCACAGACAGACAACTAACCAAAATTAGGAAAACAGTGAATGAACTAGATGAGAAATTTGACAGGGAAATAGCAATCGTAAACGAAACCCAAAAATCCTATAGTTGAAAAATACAATCGCTAAACTCAAGAATATAAAAGAGTCTCAAGAGTCTCAAATGTGAATTCAAATGCTTAAGAAAGAATCAGTGACCTGGAGGCTAGGACATTGAAAATTACCCAGTAAGAGGAACAAGCAAATGGTAACCAAAAAAAAAAGTAAGAATAGCTATATTTACATCAAATGAAATAGACTTTAAACTAAAAATGGTAAAAAGAGACAAAGAAGGTCATTATAATAATAAAGGGGTCAACACATCAAGAAGATATAATAATTGTAAATGTTTACGTGTCCAACATCAGAGCACCTAAATATATGAAGCAAAAATGACTAAAAGGAGAAATAAATAGTAATACAATAATAGCTGGGTAATAGTTGGGGACTTTACCCCACTCTCAACAATAAATAGATCATCTAGACAGAGAATCAATAAGGAAACTGCTGATTTGAACATCACAGACCAAATGGACCTAACAGGCATATAAGGAACATTCTATACAACAACAGCAGAGTACACATTCTTCTCAAGTGCACAGGGACCATTTTCTAGAATAGAGCATTAGGCCTCAAAACAAGTCTTAGCAAATTAAAGAAAACTGAAATCATACTAAGTATTTTCTCTGACCACAAAGGCATAAAACTAGAAATCAATAATAAGATGAAAACTGGAAAATTCACAAACACATGAAAATTAAACAACACTCTCCTGAAAAATCAATGGATCAAAAATTTAAAAGGAAATTTTCTTGAGACAAGCAGAATTGGAAACACAACATATCAGAACTTATGGAATGCAGCAAAAGTTCATAGCAATAAGTGCCTGCATTAAGAAGAAAGAATGATATCAAAAAAGTAACCTAACCTTATGACTTAAGGAATTAGATAAAGAAAAAACTGAGCTCAAAGTTAGCAGAAGAAAGGAAATAATAAAGATTAAAGTAGAAATAAATGAAATAGAGAACAGAAAACCAACAGAAAAGATTAACCAAACAAAGCATTGGTTCTTTGAAAGATGAACAAAATTGGCAAATCCTTACATAAGGGTTGGTGTATACGGACTAAACAAGAAAATAAAAAAGGACACAAATTAGCAAAATTATAAATAAAAAAGGAGACATTACAACTGATACCACAAAAAATTCAACTGTACCACAAAAAACTGAACAACCTTGAAGAAACAACCTTAGAAACAAAACTTATAAAAACTGAATCAGGAAGAAACAGAAAAATAAAAAATCTGAATAGACCAATTACTGGTAAGGAGGTAGAATCAAAATCTCCCAGCAAAGAAAAGCCCAGGTCCAGATGGCTTCACTGGTGAATTTCACCAACATTTAAAGAAGAATTAACACCAGTCCTTCTCAAACTCTTCCAGAAAATCAAAGAGGTGGGAACATTCAAAACTCATTTTATGAGGCCAGCATTATCCTGATACCAACACAAGAAAAGGACACTACCAGAAACAAAAACTAAAGCCAATATCCCTAATGAAACAGATGCAAAATTTCTCAATAAAATACTAGCAAACGAAATTCAGCAGCACATTAAAAGAGTCATTCACTATGATCAAGTAGGATATTTTCCCTGGGATGCAAGGATGGTTCAACACATGCAAATCAAACATCACATTATTAGGATGAAAGAAAATAATCACATGATCATCTCAGTGGATGCATAAAAAGCATTTGATAAAATTCAACATCCATTCATGAAATTAAAAAAAAAAACTCTTAACAAAGTAGGCATAGAAGTAACATACCTCAACATAATAAAGGCCATATGTGACAAGCCCACAGCTAACATCAATGGTGAAAGGCTGAAAGCTTTTTCTCTAAGATCAGGAACAAGATAGGATGTCCACTCCTACCACTCCTATTCAACATAGTACTGGAAGTCCTAGCTATAGTAAACAGGCAAGGAAAAGAAATAAAAGGTATCAGACTTGGAAAGGAAGAAGTAAAATTGTCTCTATTTGTAGACAACATGATTTTATATATAGAAAATACTAAAGACTCAACCAAAAAAAAAAAAAAAGCTAGATCTAATCAATGAATTCAGTAACATTGCAGGATACAAAATTAACTTACAAAAGTCAGTAGTATTTCCATACTCTAACAATGAAATTTTTGAAAACAATAAACTGCATTTCATTCATAATAACATCAAGAACAATGAAATACTTAGGAATAAATTTATCTAAGGAATGAAAGCTCTCTACGCTGAAAACTAAAAGACATTGATGAAAGAAATCAAGGAAGACACAAATGGAAAGGTATTTTGTGTTCATGGATTGGAAGAATATTGTTAAAATGTTAATACTACCAAAAGCCATCTATAGACTCAATGCAATCCCTATCAAGATTCCAATGGCATTTTTTTTACAAAAGTAGAAAAAAGTCTTAAAATTTATATAGAATCACAAAAGACCCTGAATAGCCAAAGAAATCCTGAGAAAAAAGAAGAAAGAAGAAGGTATTACACTTCCTTATTTCAAGCTATACTATACAGCTATAGTCCTCAAAACAGAATGGTACTGGCATGAAAACAGACAAAAGGACAAATGGAATAGAATCAAGAGCCCAGAAATAAACCCAAGCATATACATTCAACTAATATTTGACAAGGAAGCCAAGAATACTCAATGAAGAAACCAGTCTCCTCAATAAATGGTGCTAGAAAAATTGGATATTCACATGTAAAAGAATGAAATTGAACCCATATCTTATACCACTCACAAAAATTAACCTGAAATGGATTAAAAACTTAAATGTAAGACCCCAAACCATGAATCTCTTTAAAAATAGGAACAAAGATCCTTGATGTGAATTGTAATAATTTTTTGGATATGATATGTAATGCACAAATCAAAAATAAATAAGTGGGACTACATCAAACTAAAAATCTCTGTACAGCAAAATAAACCATCAACAAAGTGAAAAGACAATCTCTGGAATGGGAAAAAACATTTGCAAACCATATATCTGATAAGGGGTTAATATCCAAAACACATTAAATACAACTCATAAACCTCAATAGCAAAAAAAACAAACAACACAATTAAAAAATGGGCAAAGGGGGCTTCCCTGGTGGCGCAGTGGTTGAGAGTCCGCCTGCCAATGCAGGGGACGCGGGTTCGTGCCCGGGTCCGGGAAGATTCCACATGCTGCAGAGCAGCTGGGCCCGTGAGCCATGGCCGCTGAGCCTGCGCGTCTGGAGCCTGTGCCCCACAACGGGAGAGGCCACAACAGCGAGAGGCCCGCGTACCGCCAAAAAAAAATGGGCAAAGGACCTGAATAGACATTTCTCCAAAGAAGATATATGAAAGGCCAACAGGTACATGAAAAGATGCTCAACATCACTAGTTATTAGGGAAATGGAAACTAAAATGAGATATCACCTCTGGCCTATAAGAATGTCTATCATCAAAGACAGATAACAAATGGTGGCATAGATGTGGAGAAAAGGAAATCCTTGTGTACTCTTGGTGGGACTGTAAATTGGTACAGCCACTATGGAAAACAGTATGGAGGATCCTCAAAAAATTAAAAATAGAACTACCATATCCACCAATTTCACTTTGAAGAACATATCCAAAGGTAACAAAAACACTAACCTGAAAAGATATCTACACCCTCATGTTCATAGCAGCATTATTTACAATAGCCAAGACATGGAAACAACCTAAGTGTGCAAGATAGATGAAGAAAGAAGTTGTGGTATACATATATAATGGAATATTCACTGTATGTGAATATTCAGCCATAAAAAAATGAGGAAATCTTACCATATGCAACAACATAAATGGACCCTGAAGGCATTATGCTAAGTGAAATAAGTCAGAGAAATATAAATACTGTATCATCTCATTTTATATGTGGTATCTTTAAAAAACAAACTCATAGAAAAAGAGGTCAGATTTGTGATTACCAGATGCAGGGAGTGGGAGAAGGGGGAACTGGAGGAAGATGGTGAAAAGCTACAAACTTCTAGTTATAAGATAAATAAGTACTAGGGATGTAACGTACAACGTTGTTAGTTAACACTGATGTACAATATACAGGAAAGTTGTTAGAGTAAATCCTAAGAGTTCTCATCACAAGGAGAAAATTCTTTTTTCCTTTACTCTTTCTTTCTTTTTCTTTTTTACTGTATGTATGTGAGAGTATGGATGGATGCTAGCTGAACCTAATTGCTAATTATTTCACTACCTATGTAAATCAAACCATCATGCTGTATGCCTTAAACATATAGAGTGATGTATGTTAATTATTTCTGAAAAAAAACTGGAAAAAAAAAGAACCCAAGACTCACCTTAAGTGGTTCTCACTGACCAAATCAATTCCTTATTCCAAAAATTAATAAAGGGAAAAAACAAGCATTTACCCTAACCTTTTAGGAGGAATAGTAGTTTACGTCCAGATGATGAGGGAAAACTTTTAACAGGAGACTATCAAAATAATAAATGTAGAATAAATGCTAGAATGAGAAAATGATGGCCAGTGAGAGATTTTCATGGTACCAAATATCATTGCATTTGTTTTCTAGAGCTGAGGTAGCAAAGCACCACAAGCTGGGGTGGCTTAAACAACAGAAATTTTTTGTCTCACAGTTCTGGAGGTTAGAAATCTGAATTCAAGTGTAGGCAGCACCACGCTCCCTCTGAGGGAAGGGTTTGTTCCAGGTCTCTCTCCTTGGCTCATAGATGGCCATCTCTACGTGTGTGTCTTCACATAATCTTCCCTCTATGTGTGACTGTCTCTGTGTCCAAATTTCCTCTTTGTATAAGGACACCAGTCATGCTAGATTAGGGCCTACCCTAAAGACTTCATTTTAACTTGATTACCTCTGTAAAGACTCTGTTTTCAAATAAGGTCACATTCTGAAGTACTGGGATTTAGTACTCCCAAATCTACAACAAACCTTATTTTTGAGGGGAAACACCTTAGGGGTTAAGGTGATTGCTCACATTAAGGGGAAAGGCGTACTCTTACCATGGAAAAATTTGGTGATCACTTAACCAACTGACCCATGTTAACATACTAACAGTGGGACAACTTTGCTGCATGCACCATCTGATGTAATGCACTGGAAAGAACACACAGCGCTACCTATGACGTCTGCTGACCAAAGGTACCTAATCAGAGTCATGTCAGCCAGTGGACTTCAATTTACGGGGGGAGAAACAAGGCAAAGGGCATTCACAGGATCACAAGATCATATTCAGACAAATTCACGACACAAAACATTCTGCAACACATCTGACCTGGAGAAGTCAATGCCTTGAAAATAAATGTGTCATAACTTCTCTAGAATATAAGAGGTTAAAAAGATATACTAATAAGAAACGATACATGGTCCTTGGCTGGATATTTGTTAGGAAAGAAAAGCTCTATAATACAATTTGGAGACAACTGAGGAGTTTGAATATAGACTGATACTGGATAATATTAGAGTAGCAGTGGGGTATGTGCTTCCTGATGAAATAGAACAGATATGGTATTATGTTCTATAGAGAATTCCTTATTTTTAAGGGAAGTGGTTAGAGGTGAAATCCACATATTGTCTGCAATGTATTTTCAGTTAAACTAATTTGGGTTCAGTTAAACTAATTTGTCATTGCTGGAAGAGATTGTCACACTAATTCCTCTGAAAACTGATAACCAATGGGAAAAAATTAAGCATTTACCCCAATTTTTCAGGAAGGACAGTTATATTCATAACAGATGTAGCAAATGTTAACAATTACTGAATCTGGGTGGTGAGTATTTACTACTTTTGAATAATTTCACAATAAATATTTGAAAGATAAAAAAACTAACTGAATAGAGATGCACATGTTCATAAATAGGAGGGCCTATATATTTGATACAATGTCAATCAAAATCCCAGCAGAGTTGAGTATGTGTGTAACTTGATAAATTAATTCTCAATTTGAATGTAAAATGTTAAAGGATTAGAAATAACTAAGACTCTCCTGATGAAGGAAATTAACAATGTGAGATGCGCCCTACTGGATATTAAGATTTCTAATAAGGGTAAAGTGATTAAGACAGTGTGGTATTGGTGCAGGAAACTGAGAGTCTAGAAGAACAGAATTCAGGATGGTGGTTTGGAGGTGGAAGGAGGCAGGGTGAGAAGGGATACGATTGGAGAGACACCTATACTAGAACGTTCCATTTTTTAAGCTGGGTGGTGTATATGAGTGTTCAAGCTATTCTTTAAACAGAACACATATATTATATATTGTGTTCAATATATATCTCAATAAAAAAAAGAAAACATGGTATAAAGTGTCAAAAAAACTGCCAATGGGAGTTAGGTGGCAATAAAAAACAAAGAAAATTCATTTACAAATTTTTGTTGTCAAAAAAAAAGAGTATATAAGGACAGTATTTGATGGGGTGAGAGAGTAGAGATTGGTTTGTTTGCTTGTTTGCATGTTATTTACTGCACAAAAGATCCTGCAGAAGGGGAAATACTGATAATGCAGGAGGAAAAGGCAATGACTGCAAGAGTGAACAGGAACCAAAGCACAAATGTAGGGGTTGCCCTGGGTCAGATCAGGGACATTTCAGGAGGGGCAACAGAATATGTCACAGAGGTAGACAGTGTTTTAGATTTGATGGTGGAAGTACAGCTCTGATCTGATGGCTTCTCCCTCAGTGAAGTAGCAGACAAAGCCAGGAGCCGAAGAGGTAGAGTGACTGCAGAAGGGGAGAGAGGTTTAAGAGAGGAAGGAAAGCAAAGGCCTTTCCAGTGAGTAGGCAAGTCAATGCTGTAGGAAAGTGCAGTAGGATTGCTGTACTGTAATGAGCACCTTTTAATCCTGTGTGATCATGAACTTAAAATAAAATAGATCAGCAGGGCTGTGACATTTTCTCCAGCTACTTCCACCTTAGAAGATGCTGATGGGGCTTCTGCCAGGTTTAGGACTCATTCAAGGATACAAATATAAGGATGCATCATGAATCAAGGCTGGGCAAGGTTGGAAGAGAAGACTGAAGTGGGTAATGGATAATTTAAGAAAGCAGTGTAGGTCATCATGGGATCTAAGAATTATTGAGGTGCTGTAAATAAGCTGAAAAGCTAGCAAGCAGAATATACAGAATGTGGGGTATCCCAGGTAATGTTGTTCCCACTAATAATAAAAGCTAAAGTGTAATCATGGGAATGGGTGACAAATGGAATGGAAGAAATTATTATTAAAAGTCATTAAGACGTTGGGGTGTTAGATAGGGCCTCCAAATGAGGCTGAGGTCACAAGGGATAATGACATGAGTCTGGGAAAAAAAGAAATTCTGAGAAACTGAATTTTCAATTCAGTTTCAACAGTTTTGAATTTTTAGTAGTCACTAATGTCCTAACCTTGTAAGTAAATGAATATTTTTGAAAGGGTGAAAATATTCACAAACTTTAAATTCTCAACCCCTGACATACATGCTACACTGTGGCTAATTTTCTACTTAATAAAAAAGAGCATTTGCAATTTCATGCACATAATTGCTTACACTCTCCATAGGTTTTAATTATCTACACCAACAGTTTCATAAGTTGGGTCATCAATATAGTAAGTCTGTATATCTCTTCCAAAGGACCCTGTTTAGATATTATTTATGATACTACCATGGTAACACATGGCATCTAAAACAATGTCTAATAAAATCCCAAAAGATTGAGCAATACCTCACTGTGCTATAACTTAAAAATCCCTCAAGTACTCTTTGAGAAAAAAGATAATCTGTTCAAGATTTTCTAATCTGTATCTAAACAGAAGACTGAGAATAAATATGCCACTTAGACTTTTAATGCCCTTCCTTGGATAATATAAAATGATGTAAGACTCAGGCCAAACCGGCTTGAATAATAGACATCCATTCCCAAGGCCCCTCTACAGTGTGTTTCATGGAAGGTTAAGATAAACAGTGGCCCCTAATATACATAAGCATCCCCTTAATAGCTCCATGAATTTATGTGGAACTCAATAACCCTGAATGTAGGTTACCCTTCTACATGAGCTACAGAAGCTATATAATCTCATCTCTGGTACAAGTTTGGTGTTCTACAGGATGCTCTTAGCACCTGCTGTATACTATTGCTGGAGCGTATAAAAGGTTTGATGTACTCTACTAGGAATGATGATACAAATTATTGAAGCTCCTGCTTACAGTAACCTGCCCAAATAAGGATAGACCGACCTTGGCCAACTGAAAAACCTTAGCATGGTACCACTTAAGCTGGAGTTAGGCAGAGAGAAACAAGGATAAATATACTAAAAACCTATTTCTTTCCTTGTCCTCTACTTGAACTTGTTCTTTCAACACTAACTCAATTCTTAGATTCAACCTTTACTCTGTTGGCAAATGAAAGAATATGTTTTTAAAACAATTCCCTGAGCAAAACCCTGCAGAGCATTAGTTATTTGATGCCAAGGTCAAAATGACCCTGATGTAATTGTTTATTCCAATTACTGAAAGGTTGAAAATGATAGAGATGGTGTTCACAGCTGAGGAATGAAGTAACAGAATAAAAATATCTGATACCATGTTGGTGCTGTCACAGTGAAAGTACAAAGTTTCTGCATTTCAAGATACAGTCTGCCACAAAATCAGTCCTCAGTCAGACCAACCAGAGTATACCCGATGAGCCTGCAGGAAGATTAGGTTCTTCCTAACAACAAAGATGATATCCTTGCCTCCTGTAAAAGACACTGAGAAATGACAAGGAAACATGGCAGTACCTAGAATGACAAGCAAAGAATGAGGTTGAAGTTTCCACTGTGGACAAAGGTCATGGCTCTGGCTATAGTATTTATGCCTGGTTACAGTCATATCACCTTATAGAAGAAGAAGGGTCTTGGCAGTAGATTTTTTTTTACAGTTTAGTATGGGGGTTTATTGTAATAGGGTGATCATTATTTCAGTTATTACTATAATGCAGCAAAGTAATACAGATTTTTTAAAATGAACAAATGGGGAATTTTTAAAATTGATTTTGAAACATTAGGTATGGGAGATAACTAAAGTTAGGGGAACAATAAAAGGAAAGTATTGCTCAGAGAGGAAGTTTGGATTATAGGAGGAGAGTAGACGTCAAAAAGTTCATTGTAGAAAGGTTTGCATTCTTTTAACCACACATGTGAAGGTAACTAATAACCAAGAAGCAATCTAACCAAAGATTTCCACAGGGTTTCCCAGAACCTACTCACATTTGGTTGTCCTAGAAATAGGGTGTCCACCTTATGAAAATGGAAGTTTAATACAAATGAAGCAAATAGTAATCAGAGGCTCTGCCTTGGGGAATGTTTGGGGAGAAGTTAGGGAGAACTCTGTCTTGCTGTCAGAAAGCATGCTACACAGGGAAATACAATACTAAAACATATCATTTAAAAATGAACGTAAGTCTTCAAAGCTCCATGATTGTGCTGACCACGGCTTCTGCTGCTCAGCATTGAGCAAAGAGCTCCATCTGCAGTGTGGACCTCAGTGTCTCACCTGGTTGATGGCAACACTGTCATTCAGTGGGAGACCAGACTTGGGGTCTGACTGGGACCAGCAGATGGCCTCTCTCAGTGCCTCATGGGTTCAGAACAGTCTAGGTGACCTGCTATTTAAAGGGCTCTCCCTGACATGACCTTCTCCTTGTAGGGCTGGAGGCCACGGTAGGTGAAAGGGAGGGAAGTGAGGCAGGGAGAGAAACAGGAAGTCACTTAGGAGGTTTTGGTAATTAAGAGTTCTGTCAGAGAAGTCTGAAAACATAAATTTGGGGGACATTTTGCTTATATTTTCTCTACTTAATTAGAGGTTTACAATGAAGAAATTAAACACATGTACAAAGTTAGCAATAAAAATGTCTTTTTATTAAAGTATTTTCAAAACAAAAATATCTGAGAAATGGGTTTTCATTTATATAACTCAAAATTAATTTTAAAAGTTTCACTTCATAGGCAACAATTAGCTTTCATTATGTTCAACTTGGCATGTAGATACTATATCTTATTTCCCTTCTCCTATAGGACATTGGTTTTTTATCTGTTTAATAAATGAATTCCACTTCTTCTTAACTGAGTACATGCTAAATACAACCAGACATTAGCCAGAACTGTAGACAAGATGGAGATTCATATTGAACACTGTCATAATAAATAGTTACTTGTTATTTTTTCTGAGGAATCATTAGAGAATTAAGTAACAAGATGAAGGAGATAAGCCCAAGAGATATGGCTGAATGGGAAGTTGACTATTAGTAAACAATCTGTACTGTTGAAGATATGTTAGGGCTTAAAGAGCTAGAAAAGAAAAGAAGTAGTATCAAAACTTTAGGGTGATAAAACAATAAGGATGACTATAGTTAACAGGACCTCAGAATGTAAAGAGATGTAACCTGGGAACCCAGAAAAAGGAGATTAAGTATGGTTTGCACACCAAGCAGGGTGGACTGGTTGGGTAAGAGGAAAAGTTATTAAAATAAGTATAACATACAAATTTGTAATGGATGGGGGGGTAGGTAGTTGGGTGCTGGACAGTAAATAACAGAAATGTCTATACAGGGCAAATGTTTATAAAGAAACACCCTTCCATTGCTTGAACCACCCTTGACTTCTCTTCTTTTTTCCCTTGCATCGCAATTGGTCAAGTCCTGTTTGTTCTAACTTCAAACCACATCTATAATCTAATCACTTTTTATTATCCCCAGTAGTATTACCAATCACATTATAGAAGAAACATGAAACAGAAAGCTGTAGAACATGCCTGATAGATTAAGAAACTATGAACATCAAGGCCAATAAGTACTAAGACTAGCAATTCCTCCATGATATGTGCTCTGTTTCAGTAGGGATTAGAGAATAGTGATTCTACTAATAGGTAGGGTTAAGGCTTAGGAGATAGGAAGTCTTTCCACAACAATATGTTCCCTAGGTAACGGATCTAAACCTAGATCCTTTAAGGCCATTCTAACATCACCTTTTCTATAAATATTTCCCTGACCTTCTTGACATGTCTTTTTTTTTTTTTTTTTTGTATCCTCAACATCTTGCAGAGTTCTTAGACTAGAGCATGAATGTACACAAATATTTACTAAAAGTTAGAATAAACACATTAAGAATTGTGTCAGCCAATGCTTCAGATGTTCACCTCAAGTCATGGCTTCAAAGAAAAAAGTCCCAATTCTAGACATATTTAAACTTAAGCACCTTTCCTGAGAAAACATTTGGAAATGTATTTTCCAAAATTAGGACCTCCTTACTTACTGCAGAAAGCAAAGATTACATGGATTTACCCGTTTCTGGGGCAAATCAAGGCCATATGAAGAAAGTTCAAATAAGATGTAGAGAGAAAAGAGCTGCTGAAAACTTCTTATGTATTTATAGAGGTGCAGAGAGGACCCAGCAATATAGCATTTTCATGTTCAACCCTGCAATACCGATTATTATACGTGGGCCAAGGAAAAATTTAACATTCCGTTTCCATAGACTTATTAATGCACCTCATATATACTAAACTCTTAAGGGCTGTGTTTCTCCAGGTAAGCTTCTCATTGCTCAATCAAAAACCAGGAAGTGTTTCACAATACAAACAAGCTGTTTCTGCTGAAGATACTAACCTCTTGTTGAAAACACCTCCAGTGTGATCACTCAGCTGGTGGCAAGAAAGAATGCGCTATCTTCTTCCACGAAACCTCACCCACCTCTAGCATATACTGATGTCTTGCTCCATATTCTCTTTACACAATTTGTTTAGCTATCAATCACTAAACGCTTTCTGGAATTTCTTGTATTGCAACCATAGATGCCATTGTTTGGTAGAAAGAACCTATATTTTTGGAGTTTCAACTTCGTTTTAAACTTTTGTTATACAAGCTGTGTGATCTTGAGCTTAGTTACTTAACTTTGCAAACTTCCAACACCGCAAAAATGCAAGTTATTAAAACATAAGGCCATTTAGAGATCTTCAAATTTTTGTAGGCATGGCATATGACAGAAAGATCAGATGGAAGCCACAGAGAAGACCTCTATACAATTTCAGGACATAATTCAAAATTGTCCAAAATTCCAACAGCAAACTGAGGGAGGTGGTGAGCCCTCTCACTAACAGGGCTCAACCAAGGGAGATGACACTTGCAGGAGCTATAGAAGGGGCATGTGCATTGAACAAGATTTGGAGTGACAGCATCCTAAGGTTCCTCCCAGTCTGAAGTTTCTCAGAGAATTTTCCTTTCTCACATAGCTAAACCTCTCAATAATTAATTTACAAGCTGGAGAACAACACTGTGCATGATTCTTATTCACATTCCTCACATGCTTAGCACTGTGTTCTACACATAGTAGGGGCTCAATAAATATTTTATAATTGATTGAGAAAAGCTATAATAAATGCCACTGTTCTGGAGGTTTTCTCAGCATGAGTAGAGAGAATTTATGTGAAAAGAAACAACTAAATTGCATGCATCCAAAATGAACATTATCAAATCCAATTTGTGTTTGAAAAAGATGTTGACACTCACTTGTACATGTCTTGGAAATGTTTCCAAATTAAATGCATCATAGACAAAAACATGAGACACAATTAAGAAAATGAAGGGTATAAAAAATTAGCCAAGCCTATTCATTCTTTCCTAGAAGTAGAAACCATACTACTAGGGAATGAGGCTATATTTTGTCTCAAAAACATTTTTTTAATAATCATGAAGCAGAAAGAATTTTTCTTGATTAGTTAGCTTTAACTGTTGCCTTGGTGGGCTAGGTAATGGTGGTTAAAATATTTTTTTAAAAAAATCCACACTGATTATCATGGTTTGTCCAATAAATACTAAATGCCCAAATATTGAGGCTCCATGTAGGACAAAATGAAGAAACTCATGGTACCTGCCTCTAATGAAAAACAAGCTTGTCAACAGGTCTCGATTGTGGAGTTAAATGCATAATCTCTACACTCTGGATAAGGAGATTAAAATTCAGTTTTAACTACATTTATAAAGCACCTACTATATACTGAGTGTATTTATATCCATGCAATTATACACAAAAGTCTCAAGTTATCATATGAGTTGAATTACCCTATTTTTCAGATAAGGAACTTGAAGCTTGAGGCAAGAGTGGCTCATCATGAACCTGAAGCCAGTGTTCTCTGATTCCAAGTCCCAGGATCTTTCCCCAGCACCAGGATGCCTTCCAGCCCCCCGACAGCTTCCTGTCAAATACGTTTCCTGTGCATAAGCCTTTTCTGTATGTAGTACAGGGAAGAAAGACCCAGCCAAAGCATGAGCTAGTCGGAACCCACATTCAGGGAGCAGAAGAAAATTCTGGAGTTAGCAGAAGCTACTAAGTAAGAGTAGAGTGAAGAGAACCAATCCTGTACGTTTAACTATCATCTTTATGTTTATGATGCCTAACTTTTTATTTCTGGTCCTGCCTCCTCCTCTGAGTCCCAAACTGTTATCTTTGCCCACCCAACATCGCCACTCCCATGTCTAATAACCATCTCAAATACACGAGCAAAGCATGATTCTCAATACCCCCACCCTAAAGCCCCTATTCCTCTCCTCACTTGTCCCCATCTAAGGTAATGGCATCAGCATTCATCCTTCTGGAGCTCCAAACCTGGGGTTCATTCTTGATTCCTCTCTGTCTCTTCCACCCACACTGATTACATCATTGAATCCCATCAGCAATATCTCCAAAATGTATTCCAAATTTGGTCTGTGTTTCTGCCCCCTACCACTGGCAGCCACATCCAAACCGCCCTCACCTCTTGCTCAGACAGCTACAACAACCCTCTGCATCTACTCTTGCCCCTTCAATCTACTGTCCACCCGCAGCAGCCACAGTGGTCTTGTGCAACCAGAAATAGAATCATGTTGACCGCTCCCTCCCTTCACAGACATCTCATTACACTTAGGATAAAACCCAGACTCTTTTATTTTGGCCTGTGAGAGGCAGCATGATCCAGCCACTGCAGGATCTTCAGCCCCACATCCTGTCAAGTTTCCCCACCTAAGGATTCTCTGGCTTCCTGGGTCTTGACATTATGTTACCTCCTCCAGCCATTAACACCTCCTATCATCTCAGTCTGAAATGCTGTCCTTTTCGACCCTGGCATGTCATACTTATTGCTTCTGCAATGTCACCACCTCTGAGAAGTCACCCTTAACAGTCCTTTCCAAAAAGGAGAAGCCATGTGATCTGTATCGCTGACCTGATTTACTCCCTCCAGGGCTGTTATTGACTTGAAAGCTCATTACTGACTAGCCCATTGCAACCTTCTGCTCATGAGGTCCCATTAGGAACTATGAGACCCTGCCTCTCCTGTTCACCACTGTATCTCCCATGGCTAGAGCAGTTCCTGGCAGCTCCTAGGGGTGTTTAATAAACATTTGTTGGCTGAATGAATGAATGAATGAGAGTCATGTTCCAAGGTCAAGGGAAAAAAACGTATTTGTTTTCCACTTAGAATATTCTCAACATAGGCTTTAGCCTATGTTGTACTTCTATTCTTTTCCAATGTTTTAGTAATTTCTCTGCTATGAATGTTGCTGAGAAAATGACTAGGAGACTTCAAGTTCACGCATGCTGAGAGAATGGTATAGAATGCATTTCAGGAGCAAGGTTAGTCAATTACGTTTGTGACAGGATAACTACAGGATATAATTTATATAAACTTGAGATTAAATGGAACAAATAGGATTACTCATAATTTTATAACTTTTATAATAAAAATAGAATATGGATATATTTTTTGCACAAATCTTCACCACATTGACCTTCACTGAATAAACCAAAAGTTATCCAAAGAGCTGGTTTTTAAATTTGTGCTGTCTTGTGCATTGCAAAAGATGTCTTGTGCATCGTTAAAAGATGAAAAAATAAAGTGTTATAAGGAAAATGATTATAGGTTTCAAGGTACCTCTACCTATATGACACAAAGAAAATAATTTAAAATGTGAATAATTAGACAAATTACACAATTGCCTATTTTATCTAACACTAACTTACTGAAACTTTATGGCATGAATTTATTACATAGCTGGCTATAGAGAAAAATATATATTTTTGGTGGTACTATTCTATAAAATATGGATTTAATGTGTCTATTAAAGATATATTTTTATTTACTATGCTCATACATGAGATAATCTTTCCCCATAAACCAGCACATTTTGTTCTTTAATGTCCAAGTTTATTTTTTCCTTCTAATATGAACATTTACAAGAGGAAGTTTCCCTTAAAAGTGAAAAATAGCATTGCATATAGTAATCAATGAATATGGGGAAGACTGGAAATTGTGGGGATGACTATAACCCCTGTTGTGTGAAGTAGTAAAGCTACACTATGATTAGCAAATGGAGGTAAAGTCCTTTAAGATCCATAAATTACGCCAGAAGCTACAAGTACTTTCCAATAGTAATAAATTACACTGTGATGAATGCAAACTCAGGAGAGAAAATTGAAGGCTCCTTTTCCCTACAATTTCTACACAGTGTCTTTTGGAAATCTCCCCTCATCTTACCAACCCAGCCCTCTAGTACCAGACTGAGGAACAGAAGACACACGGAAGTACGCTTCTCTTTCTGAAAGATGTTCAATCTCTCCTTTAGGGCAAATGAGACAATACCTTTGGCTTGGTGCTGTACCTGACAGTTCTGGGGTCAGAAGGCCATTTGCCAGGGTGGGTTGAAGATGATTCCCTGCACTCTCCCAGAGCCCTGGCTCACCTGCTATCAGTGCCTGACTGGCGGTGGCTGTTGAGGCCAGGTGTCTGTGTTTTTTGACTCCCTTTGACTCACTTCCCACTGACAGCATCTCCCCTCAAGCACACCAGGTATCTTCTGCTTTCTGCCCTGAGAGTCCACCCTATAGCACAAAGACACAAGCCAGAAGCAAGGGGGAGTGACGCCCCAGGGTCAGCTCTGCACCCAGGGAGACAAGAGGCAGTGGGTTCATGCTTCTCCCCATGATCCTTGAATGGGCCAGTCTGAGAGGCATCCTACACGTCCAGAAGCCCATGGGTGGGCATAAGACCCAGATGTTCCTCCTTTCTCCTTCTCCTCAGTGGGAGTTTGAATTAGACGAACGTGAGGGTCCTTCCAATTCTGCTTGTTATAAAAAAAAAAAAAATATGAAAGTCACATTCCAGATGTGGAATCTAGTGTCTCCAACCTCATGTGGCTTCTGAAAAATACCAGAATTGGGAGAGTTGGTCAAATCTCTTTCTTGAATGCCTATAAATGGTAGGCACTATGCTAGGTGTTGGAGGTAGAGTAGGGGCAAGATAAATAGGCTCCTACCTTTAGGGAGCATAGAGTCTAGAGGGGAGAGACAGTAGACAAATGATTATGAAGAGGTAAATAAATCCTTAACACTGCAAAATACTGCAAGAAGTACCAGATGCTAGGAAAGAATACACAGGGAGATGTAATCTAGTCCTGGGGTGTGCGGAGAGATCCTGGGTTTTTTTCCTGATGAAATTATTTTTAAGACTTTAAGAAAAAGGGTAGATAAAGAGAGGTGGGAAGAGCTTACCACCTGGAAGGATTAGTCCAGGAGACGGCCTTTGATGGGAAAGAGCATGGCATATGCAAGGTACTAGGAAAACTAATCTTTTCCAATTCTAATCAAATTATGCAGAGTCTAATCATGTCAAAAATTATCTATGGACATATGGAATTGGTTTCTACATGGTGACAGTTCACACTCCACCAAACATGGGTAGGGAGGGGGTAGCAGCACTGAAGCTGGTATTCCTGATCTTCCTCATGAACACTGTCATTCGTTACCTCTCTAACCTCACATACAATTTCCTTATAAGATCAGGTCACTGATTTTGCCACTTTTGTCCTCGTAATTACTGCCAGCCATTACTCTTTTTACCCTCTCACCCTCTCACTTTCTGTTGTGGCACCATGATAAAATCCTTCTTTTTGGGCTTCCCTGGTGGCACAGTGGTTGAGAGTCCGCCTGCCGATGCAGGGGACACGGGTTCGTGCCCCGTTCCGGGAAGATCCCACATGCCGCGGAGTGGCTGGGCCCGTGAGCCATGGCCACTGGGCCTGTGCGTCTGGAGCCTGTGCTCTGCAACGGGAGAGGTCACAGCAGTGAGAGGCCCACATACTGCAAAAAAAAAAAAAAAAAAAAAATCCTTCTTTTTACTCAACTCCCCAAACCCCACACATTCACACACACACATACACATAACTGTTTCCAAACCTGTGAGATCTCCATCCTTCTTGATACCTCTGCATCTCTCCCCTTTTCCCATCACACCTTTGTCTGTTTATTGCAATAGCTCCAGAAGGATTCATGTCTCCTCTCTGTTCCCTGCTTTCTGTCAGAGTAAATCTGATATTCTCAATGAACAGTGTCAATGCTTTCCCACGGTTTTCAAGGTTATGTTCAAAATCCCTAACTCAGTGTTTCCCAGCTGGGGCAGTTTTATCCCCAGGGGACATGTGATAATGTCTGAGGCAATTTCGGTTGTACAGCCAGGGGTGGAGGCTACTGGCATCTAGTGGGGAGTATGCGCCAGGGATGCTGCTAAACATCTTACAATGCACAGAACAATCTCCCCCAACAAAGACTTATCCGGCACAAAATGTCACTAGTGCTGAGGTTGAGAAACCCTGCCTTCACTAGTCACAGAAAGCTCCTCCACATCTGGTCCTGCCCATCACTCCCAACTCACCTCCTGCTATCTCATCCCAAACCCCTTTGCTCTAGTCATAAAGAACTGTTAGGTTGCACCAATGAAATTGCCAGTATTTGACAATTTTGACCTAAAAAACCTCAGCAATTTTACAATTTCATGATTCAACCAAATGTTTGTCGTTTCTTGGGTGCAACTGTGTTTCTTATGTCTAAAATGCAATCCTCGCACTGCTTCTTCCTACTGATCTTCCAAATCCCAGATCAAGTTCCACATTCCTAACAGTCCTACCTTGAGTTTCAAGCATGATGTACACACCTGTCTGCTGTGCTTGTAGGCATCCTCTCTGTACAATCACACTCTCCTGGAGGTGTTTGATGCCTGGTCAGAACAGTAAGCGACTTGTGGCCAAGTGCCACATCTCGTATACCCTGGACACCTAGGACCCAGCACAGGTGCTGGTATGTAGGCATTGCTCCATAATTACAGTATAAAGGATAACTAAATGAAGAAACTCACCTATACCAAACTTTCAATTGCATCCATGTCTCCACTGGAAGAGGTGACAGCAGTACTGCCCTGCTAAGAAATGTCTCCCACTGTAATTCCAGTTATGTAAAATAACCAATATTTCCCAAAGGCTAATGAAAAATTTACTTCACATGCACAACCAGCAATTCTGTGGTCCCTAGGTGCTGATTTGGCACAAGGTGGGTGTTAAGTATAATAAACTAACCATCTGTGGTCCAGGTTTCTTCCTGACTGCCAAGGAAGATTTTGAGAAAAAAAACTTAGAAAAAGCTGGGAAAGGTTCCGAGAAACCAGATGTGACATGAGTTTTGAGAGAGACGCTCAGTTACATCAAGATCTTGGACAAAGACCTAACTTCCTCCCAGGACTGTGTTCAACACTATTTCCAAATTGAGGACTTAACACAACTTAAAAATAAAATTTCTTTTACAAAATTTAACCAAAGTTATTGAACTGGGATTAGAAAAAGAAAAGACTGAGAAACTCTTCTGGTTGGCTAACAAATCAAAGACGCTTCGATTAACCATTAGTGGATTGTAAGAGAACTTCTAAATTGGAACAGGCATTTAACAGAAGGTATGTGTACTTGCTGGGCTTCTGCTGGTAGTGGGTTTAAAGATTTTTGCCTACTTTCTGGTTCTACAATGATTGTTTTTAATTTCTCAAGTAGTATATCATACATTTCTATTTTTAAATACAGTTCTCAAATATAGACTAACATACAATCTATACCAAAATTCCTCCTACCCCATCACTACTCCTCTCTCCAGAGATAATCACAGCTAACAGTTTGCTATATTTCTATAGAGATTTCCATGTAGTTTTCTACACCTATGCACCCGTGTAAATACATAGTTTTGCTTGGTTTTGGTTTTTTTTAAAAAACAAAATGGAATTAAATCTTATACATTTTTTGCTTTTTTTATTTAATAATTCTTTGAGATTCTTCTACATCAGTACATATAGCTATTCTTTATTCCTTTAAGAGCTAAGAGTATTTCAGAGTATAATGGATCTTCACAGTTTCTTTTAAAGATCAAAACATTTAAAAATAAACATTCTCCAATGACTAACATCTTGTAAACTTATTAAAGACATAATTTGTGTGGAAGTTAAAAACTCTGCTGTTTTTACTAGAAGAGGATTAATGTGTCTTGGTGGAGGATGTGGAATTGTCCTCAACCAGGTTTCAGAGAAGGTGGAGTAAAGGATGAATTAAGTCTTAAAGTTGAGAGGATTTTCCTCTCAAATTATTTGAGAAAGAAGTATTAATTATTATGGAGACTAGTCAGGAAAACAATGGTGTTTCCATACTTTGAAAATTTTAGGAAAAGTACGTTTCAGCCAAGGCTTACATGTAGGGAAGTTCTAGCCAGGGGTTCCAGACCCACCTTTGTTACTACTAGCTATTGGCTTTGGTAAAACAACCTTCTCGTGCCTGTTTTTTCTCCCTTACATATCTCAGCAGTTTTCTACACATCAAGTACAGTAAATACTTGGAAAAAATATGAGTCCTCATACAAGTTTAAATTGGGGGCGGGGCAGGAAATTGAACTAGATGATTCTTGGGGTCCATTTCATTTAAGATGATGGCAAATCCCAGCAGGAATTGGAGAGGAAGAAGTTTCACATTCTTGTTTATCACATTAGGAAAAAATTGCTTGTATCACTTATTGGTGCAAGCAGAAGCTGAAAGCATCTGGCAGAGAGGCAAAGCTGAAACAGCACTTTCAGGATGCATAGTTAAGTTCCTAACTGAGGTACCTAATGGAGAAACAAACAGGCAGCTGAGGGTTATCCAAGGTCTTGTAAGAATCGTCCCAAACTTAGTACCCAAGGGGATCTGCAACTATATAAATAGGTCTGCTTGGACAGACCCCAGAAAAAAACCCACTCACTTTCTGAAATACATTATTTGTAAGATTATGTCATCATTTCCAAATCCGTACAGATACTGCTTTGTGCCTCATACCATATCTCAAAGGAAAGAAAGATACAACTAATTGACATGATGGAAGAAAAGGAATTTGGAAAACTGTTTAAAGATTTTAAATTGTTATTTTAAAACAATTTATTTCACTCAGTAAATAAGGAGACTCAAATTAATCCTACTAAATAGTCATCAGTAAGTTACAAACACCTGACTCAGATGCCTGGCCTGCTGCAGGTATTTGGTAAGGGCCTGTACCAAGGACTCCTAATGTCCTCTTCAATGCTGAGCCTATGATCCTGTGCTGTATGTCTCAGGTGGTCAAACACCACTGACTAGCAGGGAATGAAAATCTATGGATCAGAGTTGGATTATTCACAGTGTTTTCTTCTGTGCCCAATGCTATTTTTATCAATAACCTAAAACCAAATTTTTTAAAAGGCCATTGAAGGATGCAAATTACCCCAAGACGGAAATGGGGCAGACCAGCATTTTGGCAGACAAAATAAAGATTAAGGTAACTTTGACAAGTAAGAGAAATAGATTACAATTAATGTAAAGAATCATAAAATAATAGGTTCTTCAAATGGAAGGACAAGTGAGGGTCACACACCCAACTCTAATCTATCCATGTGCTCTCCCCAAAGAATCCCTGAGAAGGGACTGCCCAGTTGCAGTTTTCTTCTCCTTTCAGCATTGTGATTTAACGAGAGGATGAATTTCAGCTCTTAATGTGGAGCATCAATTCAGAATAATACAATTTATGAATTATTTTAGGGTTTTTACTGGATAATTTAGACTATTTGTAATGGGTTTTTAAATTTTATTTTATTTTTGCGGTACATGGGCCTCTCACTGTTGTGGCCTCTCCCGTTGCGGAGCACAGGCTCTGGACGTGCAGGCTCAGCGACCATGGCTCACGGGCCCAGCTGCTCCATGACATGTGGGATCTTCCCAGACCAAGGCATGGACCCGTGTCCCCTGCATCGGCAGGCGGACTCTCAACCACTGCGCCACCAGGGAAGCCCTGCAATGTTTTAATTGAAATTTTTATTGAGATAATTGTCGATCTGCATGCAGATGTCAGAAATAATACAGAGACATTTCTTGTACACTTTGCCCAGTTTCCCCCACTGGTATCATCTTATAAAATTATAGTATAATATCACAACCAAGATACTAACACTAACATTAAAACAATCCACCTATCAGGTTCAGATTTCCCCAGTTTTACTTGTACTCGTGTGTGTGTGTGTGTGTGTGTGTGTGTTACAATTTTATCACTTTTGTAAATTCATGTATCTATCATCACAGTCAAGATATGTAACATTTCCTAATTTTGTCATTTCAAAAATATTACATAAATGGGATCATGCAGTATGTAACCTTTTGGGATTGGCTTTTTATCTCTCAGAATAATTACCTCAAGATATTTCCAGGTTGCTGTCTATATGAACTGTGTTTCTTTTTATTGTTGAATAGTATTCCATGGTCTGATGGTTATGTATCAACTGAACTGGGCTGTGGGGTGCCAAGACATTTGGTCAAATGTTATTCTAGGTGTGTCTGTGAGGGTGTTTCTGGATGAAAACATTGGAATCCATAGACTGAGTAAAGCAGATTGTCATCCCCATGTGGGTGGGCCTCACCCAATCATTTGAAGACTTAAATAGTACAAAAAGGTCAAGTAAGAAGGACCTTCTCTTGTCTGACTGCTTGAGCTGGGACAATGGTCTTTTCCTGCTTCTGGACTTGAAATGAACAACTAAATCATCTGCTCTTCTTGGGTCTCAAGCCTGCAGTTTTCAGAATGGAACTATACCTTCAGCTCTCCTGGGTCTCCAGTTTGCCAATTTAAGATCTTGAAACTTCTCAGCCTCCACAAGATTTATTTTTATAATAAATCTCTTGTATTGGTTCTGTTTCTATAGAGAACCCTGAGTAATATAAATGGTATAAATGTACCATAATTTATTTAACCATTCATCTTTTGGGCTGAATGAAGTGCTTTACTATTACATATAAAGCTGTTATAAACCTTAGTGTATAGGTTTTTTGTTTGTTTTTATTTTTTAATTCAAACAGAAAGTCACAAAAATTATAATCATCCTCATCAGTTCACTCAGTCCCATGTAATTAATTTTTTTTTATCTTGATCTTTTGTTAGCACTTTTATGATTTCATCAGTTTTCCATTAGAGTTCTGAAAATGCTTATTCATTCAGTTCAGCAGTATAGTCAGTTACCAGAAACCTGTACTTGCCAGAGTCTTTTCCATGAATTCCTTGAAGATGAAACCCTTTTATAGGAACATTTTTGCGAAAGCATCAGAGTACACCCAGAATGTCTGTAAATGAGAAAAGACTTAAAAATGACCACGGTTAAAGATTTGATGAGGGTTTCCCTGGTGGCGCAGTGGCTGAGAATCTGCCTGCTAATGCAGGGGACACGGGTTTGAGCCCTGTTCTGGGAGGATCCCACATGCCGCGGAGCAACTAGGCCCGTGAGCCACAACTACTGAGCCTGCACATCTGCAGCCTGTGCTCCACAAAAGGAGAGGCCGCAATAGTGAGGGGTCCACGCTCCACAATGAAGAGTGGCCGCCGCTTGCCACAACTAGAGAAAGCCCTCGTACAGAAACCAAGACCCAACACAACAAAAATAAATTAATTAATTAATAAACTCCTACACAACATCTTCTTAAAAAAAAAGATTTGATGAAAGTTCATAATAATGAAATTGACAAGGAAATATAGTTATTTCTGAGATATACATTTTAAATAACTAGAATTATGACTTATAACATTATACCATAACATATAAGATTTTTAGAAATTTCATGTAATGTTTGAAACATCTATATTAACATACTTCCATACAAATAAACCAAAGAAAGTTTACTATTAGTTGGTTTTTTGTTTGTGTGTTTGTTTTTTTATACTGCAGGTTCTTATTAGTCATCAATTTTATACACATCAGGTACACATGTCAATCCCAATCGCCCAATTCAGCACACCACCGTCCCCACGCCACTGTGGTTTTCCCCCCTTGGTGTCCATACGTTTGTTCACTACATCTGTGTCTCAACTTCTGCCCTGAAAACTGGTTCATCTGTACCATTTTTCTAGGTTCCACATACATGCGTTAATATACGATATTTTTCTCTTTCTGACTTACTACACTCTGTATGACAGCCTCTAGATCCATCCACGTCTCTACAAATGACTAAATTTCATTCCTTTTCATGGCTGAGTAACATTCCATTGTATATATGTACCACAACTTCTTTATCCATTCGTCTATCGATGGGCATTTAGGCTGCTTGCATGACCTGGTTATTGTAAATAGAGCTGCAATGAACATTGGGGTGCATGTGTCTTTTTGAATGATGGTTTTCTCTGGGTATATGCCCAGTAGTGGGATTGCTGGATCATATGGTAATTCTATTTTTAGTTTTTTAAGGAACCTCCATACTGTTCTCCATAGTGGCTGTATCAATTTACATTCCCACCGACAGTGCAAGAGGGTTCCCTTTTCTCCACACCCTATCCAGCATTTGCTGTTTGTAGATTTTCTGATGATGCCCACTCTAACTGGTGTGAGGTGATACCTCATTGCAGTTTCGATTTGCATTTCTCTAATAAATAGTGATGTTGAGCAGCTTTTCATGTGCTTCTTGGCCATCTGTATGTCTTCTTTGGAGAAATGTCTATTTAGGTCTTCTGCCCATTTTTGGATTGGGTTGTTTGTTTCTTTAATATTGAGCTGCATGAGCTGTTTATATATTTTGGAGATTAATCCTTTGCCCGTTGATTTGTTTGCGAATATTTTCCCTATTCTGAAGGCTGTCTTTCCGTCTTATTTACGGTTTCCTTTGCTGTGCAAAAGCTTTTAAGACTCATTAGGTCCCATTTGTTTATTTTTGTTTTCATTTCCATTACTCTAGGAGGTGGATCAAAAAGAACTTGCTGTGTTATGTCAAAGAGTGTTCTTCCTATGTTTTCCTCTAAGAGTTTTATAGTGTCCGGTCTTACATTTAGTCTGTAATCCATTTTGAGTTTAGTTTTGTGTATGGTGTTAAGGAGTGTTCTAAT
The DNA here is from genome assembly GCF_039906515.1 of Pseudorca crassidens. Lineage (NCBI taxonomy): Eukaryota > Metazoa > Chordata > Mammalia > Artiodactyla > Delphinidae > Pseudorca > Pseudorca crassidens. The sequence goes on from NC_090297.1 coordinate 157,033,387, forward strand.
TTCATTCCTTTACATGTAGCTGTCCAGTTTTCCCAGCACCACTTATGAAGAGACAGTCTTTTCTCCATTGTCTATCTTTGCCTCCTTTGTCATAGATTAGTTGACCATAGGTGTGTGGGTTTATCTCTGGGCTTTCTATCTTGTTCCATTGATCTATGTTTCTGTTTTTGTGCCAGTACCATGTTGTCTTGATTACTGTAACTGTGTCTGAAGTCAGGGAGTCTGATTCCTCCAGTTCTGTTTTTTTTCCCTCAAGACGGCTTTGGCTATTTGGGGTCTTTTGTGCCTCCATACAAATTTTAAGATGATTTGTTCTAGTTCCATAAAAAATGCCATTGGTAATTTGATAGGGATTGCATTGAATCTGTAGATTGCTTTGGGTAGCATAGTCATTTTCACAATATTGATTCTTCCAATCCAAGAATATGGTATATCTCTCCATCTGTTGGTACCTTCTTTAATTGCATTCATCAGTGTCTTATAGTTTTCTGCATACAGGTCTTTTGTTTCCCTAGGTAGGTTTATTCCTAGGTATTTTATTCTTTTTGTTGCAATGGTAAATGGAAGTGTTTCCATAATTTCTCTTTCAGATTTTTCACCATTAGTATATAGGAATGCAAGAGATTTCTGTGCATTAATTTTATATCCTGCAACTTCACCAAATTCATTGATTAGCTCTCGTAGTTTTCTGGTGGCATTTTTAGGATTCTCTATGTATAGTATCATGTCATCTGCAAACAGTGACAGTTTTACTTCTTCCTTTCCAATTTGTATTCCTTATATTTCTTTTTCTTCTCTGATTGCCGTGGTTAGGACTTCTAAAACTATGTTGAATAACAGTGGTGAGAATGGACATCCTTGTCTCGTTCCTGTTCTTAGACGAAATGCTTTCTGTTTTTCACCAATGAGAATGATCTTTGCTATGGGTTTGTCGTATATGGCTTTTATTATGTTGAGGTAGGCTCCCGCTATGCCCACTTTCTGGAGAGATTTTATCACAAATGGGTGTTGAATTTTGTCAAAAGCTTTTTCTGCATCCATTGAGATGATCATATGGTTTTTATTCTTCAATTTGTTAATATGGTGTATCACATTGATTAATTTGTGTATATTGAAGAATCCTTGCCATCCCTGGGATAAATCCCACTTGATCATGGTGTATGATCCTTTTAATGTGTTGTTGGATTCTGTTTGCTAGTATTTTGTTGAGGATTTTTGCATTTATATTCATCAGTGATATTGGTCTGTAATTTTCTTTTTTTGTAGTATCTTTGCCTGGCTTTGGTATCAGGGTGATTGTGGCCTCATAGAATGAGTTTGGGAGTGTTCCCTCCTCTGCAATTTTTTGGAAGAGTTTGAGAAGGATGGGTGTTAGCTCTTCTCTAAATGTTTGAGAGAATTCACCTGTGAAGCCATCTGGACCTGGACTTTTGTTTGTTGGGAGATTTTTAATCACAGTTTCAATTTCATTCCTTGTGATTGGTCTGTTCATATTTTCTGTTTCTTCTTGGTTCAGTCTTGGAAGGTTATACCTTTCTAAGAATTTCTTCAGTTCTTCCAGGTTGTCCATTTTATTGGCATAGAATTGCCTGTAGTAGTCTCTTAGGATGCTTTGTATTTCCGTGGTGTCTGTTGTAACTTCTCCTTTTTCATTTCTAATTTTATTGATTTGAGTCTTCTCCCACTTTTTCTTGATGAGTCTGGCTAATGGTTTATCAATTTTGTTTATCTTCTCAAAGAACCAGCTTTTAGTTTTATTGATCTTTGCTATTGTTTTCTTTGTTTCTATTTCATTTATTTCTGCTCTGATCTTTATGATTTCTTTCCTTCTGCTAACTTTGGGTTTTGTTTGTTCTTCTTTCGGTAGTTCCTTTAGATGTAAGGTTAGATTGTTTACTTGAGATTTTTCTTGTTTCTTGAGGGAGACCTGTATAGCTATAAACTTCCCTCTTACAACTGCTTTTGCTGCATCCCACAGGTTTTGGATCATCGTGTTTTCATTGTCATTTGTCTCTAGGTATTTTGTGATTTCCTCTTTGATTTCTTCAGTGATCTCTTGGTTGTCTAGTTACATATTGTTTAGCCTCCATGTGTTTGTGTTTTTTACATTTTTTCCCTGTAATTCATTTCTAATCTCATAGCATTACAGTCAGAAAAGATGCTTGATATGATTTCAATTTTCTTAAATTTACTGCAGCTTGTTGAGACCCAAGATGTGATCTATCCTGGAGAATGTTACGTGGGCACTTGAGAAGAAAGTGTAATCTGCTGTTTTTGTATGGAATGTCCTATAAATATGAATGAAATCTATCTGGCCTATTGTGTAATTTAAAGCCTGTGTTTCTTTATTTATTTTCATTTTAGATGATCTGTCCATTGGTGTAAGCGAGGTGTCACAGTCCCCCAATATTATTGTGTTACTGTTGATATCCTCTTTTATGGCTGTTAGTAGTTGCCTTATGTATTGAGGTGCTCCTATGTTGGGTGCATATATATTTATAATTATTATATCTTCTTCTGGGATTGATCCCTTGATCATTATGTAGTGTCCTTCCTTGCTTCTTATAACATTCTTTATTTTAAAGACTATTTTATGTGATATGAGTATAGCTACTCCAGCTTTCTTTTGATTTCCATTTGCATGGAATATCTTTTTCCATCCCCTCACTTTCAGTCTGTATGTGTCCCTAGCTCTGAAGGGGGTCTCTTGTAGACAGCATATATATGGGTCTTGTTTTTGTATCCAATCAGCAAGCCTGTGTCTTTTGGTTGGAGCATTTAACCCATTCACTTTTAAGGTAATTATCGGTATGTATGTTCCTATGACCATTTTCTTAATTGTTTCGGGTTTGTTTTTGTAGATCCTTTTCTTCTCTTGTGTTTCCCACTTAGAGAAGTTCCTTTAGCATTTGTTGTAAAGCTGGTTTGGTGGTGCTGAATTCTCTTAGCTTTTGCTTGTTTGTAAAGCTTTTGATTTCTCCAATGAATGTGAATGAGATCCTTGCCAGGTAGAGTAATCTTGGTTGTAGGTCCTTCCCTTTCATCACTTTAAATATATCATGCCACTCCCTTCTGGCTTGCAGAGTTTCTGCTGAAAAATCAGCTCTTAACCTTATGGGAGTTCCCTTGTATGTTATTTGTTGTTTTTCCCTTTGTTTTTAATAATTTTTCTTTGTCTTTAATTTCTGTCAGTTTGATTACTATGTGTCTCAGCGTGTTTCTCCTTGGGTTTTTCCTGCCTGGGACTCTCTGCACTTCCTGGACTTGGGTGGCTATTTCCTTTCCCATGTTAGGGAAGTTTTCGACTATAATCTCTTCAAATATTTTCTCTGGTCCTTTCTCTCCCTCTTCTTCTGGGACCCCTATAATGCGAATGTTGGTGTGTTTATTGTTGTCCCAGAGGTCTCTTAGGCTGTCTTAATTTCTTTTCATTCTTTTTTCTTTATTCTGTTCTGCAGCAGTGAATTCCACCATTCTCTCTTCCAGGTCACTTATCCATTCTTCTGCCTCAGTTATTCTGCTACCGATTCCTTCTAGGGTAGTTTTCATTTCAGTTATTGTATTGTTCATCTCTGTTTGTTCTTTAATTCTTCTAGGTCTTTGTTAAACATTTCTTGAATCTTTTCGATCTTTGCCTCCATTGTTTTTCCGAGGTCCTGGATCATCTTCACTATCATTATTCTGAATTCTTTTTCTGGAAGGTTGCCTATCTCCACTTCATTTAGTTGTTTTTCTGGGGTTTTATCTTGCTCCTTCATCTGGTACATAGCCCTCTGCCTTTTCACCTTGTGTATCTTTCTGTGAATGTGGTTTTTGTTCCACAGGCTGCAGGATTGTAGTTCATCTTGCTTCTGCTGTCTGCCGTCTGGTGGATGAGGCTATCTAAGAAGCTTGATGGGAGGGACTGGTGGTGGGTAGAGCTGACTGTTGCTCTGGTGGGCAGAGCTCAGTAAAACTTTAATCCGCTTGCCTGTTGATGGGTGGCACTTCGTTCCCTCCCTGTTGGTTGTTTGGCCTGAGGTGACCCATCACTGGAGCCTACCTGGGCTCTTTGGTGGGGCTAATGACAGACTCTGGGAGGGCTCATGCCAAGGAGTACTTCCCCGAACTTCTGCTGTCAGTGTCCTTGTCCCCATGATGAGCCACAGCACCGCACCCCCCCCGCCTCCACCCGGCCTCTGCAGGAGACCCTCCAACACTAGCAGGCAGGTCTGGTTCAGTCTCCTGTGGGGGTCACTGCTCCTTCCCCTGGGTCCCAATGCTCACACTACTTTGTGTGTGCCCTCCAAGAGTGGAGTCTCTGTTTCCCCCAGTCCTGTCAAAGTCCTGCAATCAATTCCCACTAGGCTTCAAAGTCTGATTCTCTAGGAATTCCTCCTCCTGTTGCCGGACCCCCAGGTTGGGAAGCCTGACAGGGGGCTCAGAACCTTCACTCCAGTGGGTGGACTTCTGTGGTATAAGTGTTCTCCAGTCTGTGAGTCACCCACCCATTAGTAATGGGATTTGATTTTACTGTGGTTACGCCACTCCTACAGTCTCACTGTGGCTTCTCCTTTGTCTTTGGATGTAGGGTATCTGTTTCGATGAGTTCCAGTGTCTTCCTGTCGATGATTGTCCAGCAGCTAGTTGTGATTCTGGTGTTCTTGCAAGAGGGAATGAGAGCACGTCCTTCTACTCCACCATTTGTTTCCTCTGCAGTATATAGGTTTTTATGGGAATATTAATCTTCCTTTTTCTGGGATAAAGACCCAAGTGTGCAATTGCTGGTCATATGGTAACTGCATGTTTAGTTCATAAGAAAGTATCAAACTGTTTTCTAGAAAGACTGAAGCATTTTACATTCCCACTGGCAATGTAGAGTGATCCAGTTTATCTGCACCCTCACATGGATTTTTTTTGTTGTCACTATTTTTTATTTTAGCCATTCTAATGGGTGTGTAGTGATTTCTCATTGGGATTTTTGCCCAGCCTTTTCTGAAACACCTAACAATATGAACCCCATGAGTCCCCAAAAGAGCTCTTACTCTATATGAAGCTGGGATCTACCTTTCTGTCACTTCCCTGCACTGTTCCGCTCTCTGGAAGCCCATGCCTGCTGTCTGTGACCACCCCTTTTAACCCCATCTTGGAAATGCTCTTTTTTTCTGTTGGCATTCTCAGTTATTTCAATTATTTCTCCAAAATTATGTTCTACAGGGCTTTTGTCATCATGATCTCTATTTTTCTTTAACTCAACAACTCTCACTTCTTGAGGTCCTATTCCATGTAACAGACTCCATCTAGGTTTAGGGGTACATAGACAAGTGAGATAAGGTTCTGTCTTTCAAGATGTTCATAATCTAGTGGTGGAACAGACATATAAACCACTCTCTACACTATACAGTAAATGTTATTGTACAATTAACATTAACGTTAATAATAATATAATTTAACAAAATAACAAAAATTAGTATTATCACATTGTTCATTGAAGACCAATATTCATGAAGATTAATTCCCACTCACAAGACTTAGAGTAAAATGAAGGATAACTTCATCAATGTAATTTTAATACAATGTGAGACTGGGGGTAGGGCTGGAGCAGGGGAAGGTTGTCAGGGAAGGGCAAGTCATGTGGAAGAAGTGATGCCTTAGGCTGGAGATATAGGAAGAGGCAGGCATTCCAGGCAAAGAGACTAGCCTGAGCAAAGGAGGGAGGTTTGAAGTAATCTGAAGCAATTTGGAGCACCTGATAGCCTACAAATGGTATGAGACTGCTGAAGCCTAACTCATGAGGGACAAACGGCAGAGAATGAGGTAGGAGAGTGAACAGGCAGGTCTTGTAAGACTTGTTAAGGAAACAGGATTTTGTCCTACAGATTATAGGCTATTCACTGGACGGAGGGTGAGTCAGGTTGCTATTTGAAACAGATCTTTTTAGTAGCTGTGAAGAAGGAGAATCTGAGGGGAACAGGATTGCAAGTAAGAGTAAAGCTATTAAAATTGTCCAAATGAGACATGCTTAGGGTAGCAACTACGGCACTGGAAGTAAGAAAGGAAAGGATGGGAAGGTTTTGAGAAATAATTAGGAGGCAAAAATGTATGCTGTTTAAATGTGAGAAATGTGGAAAAGGGAGTTAAGATTAACAAGAAAATATGATCTAGGAAATGTAAAAGGGTAAAATTTATAATTGTTTAAAGGTTGCAGGGAGAGAAGAAAGAAATTTTAGAACGTAAGGTTAAAATTTGAGATTATTAAATCTAAAGGGCAATTGTATTCTGACCTTCATTCCTATGGAAAAATTCCAGATTTATAATTGTAGCCACATCTTCCTCCACTTTTTCCAGAGAAATGGCTCATATGGAAGCAAAAATAATACAGGTCAAGTATGTGAATAATTTTCAGTGAATAAGCATTGGAAAGGACTACTAAATTACAAATGCAAATTTAGGGTACAATAAAGGCTGCATCTCAGACCAGTTTGGGGAAAGGAAAAGACTTTATAATAAGTTTTATTGGAATAACAAGAAAGTTATATAGCAAAATTCTTAAATTGGTTCTTTTCCTTACTGGATACACTAGTATAAATTCCAAATATATCGAAAATTTTGCTGTAAATAAACCATGTAAGAACTGGATGAAAATATGTGTGAATCCCGTATAATCTGGGAGTAGGGACAACTTTTCTAATAGTAACTCAAAATCCAGAGGAATAGGAGAATGATAGATGAATTTTAACTACATAAAATAATAATAATACACTATTGTTGGTAAAAGGTATCATAAGCCAAGTAAACAGACAAATGACAAATAGGGAAAATATTTGCTACTTGTATCACAGTTGAAAGATTAATAAAATAGAAAAGGAAAAAGTCCAATCACCCTATAGTAAAACAGGCTGGTTGAAAACATAGTTCATGAGCAAAGAAATGCAAGTGTCTCTTCACCATGTGGAAAAAAACATTCAGTTGCACTCAACATAAGAGAAATTGAAATTAGAACTACCCTGAGGTATACAGTTTTTTCACCTACTGGACTGGTAAAAATCTCGACGTTTGGTGACATACTCTCTTGGTGAGGCTGAGAGAGCAGTCATTCCTATTGCTGCTGGTGGGAATGAAAAATGGTACAATTCCTATGGAGAATTTGGCAGCATCCAACAAAATTTACATATGCATTTAGCCTTTCAACTCTTTAGTAGGAATTTAGTAATCCCTCTTCTAGGAACATGCCAAAGATTCACTGGTAAGAAAATACGAAAATATGAATGTAGTATAGGACTCAGCAAAAGACTGGGAAGTCCATCAGCAGAGGACTAGTCCATTCAATTTTGGAACATTCACCCAATGGATATACCCTCTCTTTAATCAATATGATTGACCACAGCCCTCTCATCAAACATAATGCAGCTATAAAAAAAGAATTTAAAAAATGTAAGAATAAACCATAAAGTTTAAAGTTACCTATGGGAGAGGAAAGTTCCAGGATAGAGCGGTCAAGATTAGAAGTTAGACTTCTTTGAAAATACCTTGTTTAGTGAATTTGACTTTGGATTCATGTAAATATTTACATAATTGTAAAGAAAAATTAAATTTTAAAAAGTAATGCCTAAACAATTAAGATAAACCAAAAGAAATTAACCTACATGTGTATACACTTGTATGACTACACTACGAATGACTATTACAAACCACTATTACTCTGTTTTGGTCTGTGCACCTCTAGAAGGATGTGTCCTAAGGACAAGTAGAACTGCAGCTCTTAAACTTTAGGAACTGTATTGTTGTTTCCTGAGACTGTTTACGGTATATTTGTTGGACAGAGCAAACAAGTAATTATGTAATATTCTAATTATATCATTCCTAGTATTATGGAGAACTGAGATTCTCAGTGTAAGATAAAGACAGATCATATTTACATATGTGAAGGTTTCAGTATACTCTTTCATTATACTTTTCTATCTATCATATACTTTGGTATATGTTTGAAATTTTCTATATAAAATGTTAAAAAAAGAAAAGAAAAGAAAGGAAAGGAGACTACAACACATGGAGGAAGTATAATTTCCTATAGGTGTCTTAAGAAAAGGATTCAGGTAACGTTACTTGACACAGATTATGTAAATAGATATTGCCATAAGAAAGCTGAAGGAAGGCTAGGATCTCTTAGTTTCATGAGTCTAAGATCAGTACAGTTGAAACTGCAAGAAGTCAAAAGATTCAAGTAATAACATGAACCATAAAGGATGGAAAAATAAATATAATTACCCTATCAGAAATAATTACTCTACCTTCTGCTGAAAAGAGCAATTTCTTGGTTCTTGATCATTGACTGGTTGAAAACCGCTATTTTACTTTTTCTGATGGCCTAATAAGATCGATATCATGAAATTATTCTTGAGCTAGAGACAATTCTGGATCTATTTAGACAAGGTAATTTACACCTTTAACAAGTTGAAACAAGTCAATAATGTATCCCCTTTCATTTCTGGGGAATAGCTTCCTAAATGGACTCTTAATAAGCTACAGCTTTGGCAACCCTGAAACTAAACACCCTCTGCTGAATTAAGTGAACCAATTTATTTTTTAAAAAAAACACCACTGTTGGACTGTACGAACACAAAAATTCCATTTGTGAAAAAAGGCATTGATTCAATATATTCTCCTGATAACTCCTCTGGTGAAGTTTACTTTTGAAGCCAAAATGTCAGCTGTATTAGTACACATCAACTTCACATCGAGGTAGCACTCATGTATATTTGACCCTTGAAGGACATGGGTTTGAACTGCATGGGTCTACTTATATGTGTAGTTTTTTTTTCAATAGTACATACTACAGTACTACACGATCCACAGTTGGTTGAATCCGTGAAAACATAAAAATGCATACAGAGAAACTGCAGATAATGGAGGGCTAACTTTAAGTTATATGCAGATTCTTGACTGCATGGGGGGGGCATGCCCCTAACTCCCACATTGTTCAAGGATCAACTGTATATTCATTCATTCATCCATCCATTCATTCATTCAATAAACACTTATTGAAGCCCCTGTTATATGTCAGACAGTGGATATATATATAGCAGCAAACAAAACAAGCAAACGTTTCCGCTCCCTTCTTCTGGGAGATGAGAAAGACAATTTTTAAAAGTCAATAAAATACATAGTATTTCATATGGCTGTAAGTGCAACCAGAGGGAAGAGTTGTAATTTTACAAGATGGCCAGGCAACAAGTTCAGGACATTGGTCCACAACAGACCTCCCAGCTCCAAGTAATATCAAACAGTGAAAATCTCCCAGAGATCTCCAGCTCAATGCTAAGACTCAGCTCCACTCAACGACCAGCAAGCTACAGTGCTGGACACCCTATGCCAAACAACTAGCAAGACAGGAACAAAACCCCACCCATTAGCAGAGAGGCTGCCTAAAATCATAATAAGGCCACAGACACCCCAAAACACAACAACAGATGTGGACCTGCCCAACAGAAAGACAAGATCCAGCCTCATCCACCAGAACACAGGCATTAGTCTCCTCCACCAGGAAGCCTACACAACCCACTGAACCAACTTGAGCCACTGGGGACAGACACCAAAAAAAATGGGATCTATCAACTTGCAGCCTCCAAACAGGAGACCCCACACACAGTAAGTTAAGTAAAATGAGAAGACAGAGAAACACACAAGAGATTAAGGAGCAAGGTAAAAACCCATGAGACCTAACAAATGAAGAGGAAATAGGCAATCTACCTAAAAAAGAATTCAGAGTAATGAGAGTAAAGATGATCCAAAATCTTGGAAAGAGAATGGAGAAAATACAAGAAATGTTTAACAAGGACCTAGAAGAACTAAACAGCAAACAAACAGTGATGAACAGCACAATAAATGAAATTTAAAATTATCTAGAAGGAATCAATAGCAGAATAATTGAGGTAGAAGAATGGATAAGTGACCTGGAAGACAAAATAGTGGAAATAACTACTGCAGACAAGAATAAAGAAAAAAGACTGAAAAGAATTGAGGACAGTTTCAGAGACATCAGGGACAACTTGAACACACCAACATTCGAATTACAGGGCTCCCAGAAGAAGAAGAGAAAAAGAAAGGGACTGAGAAGATATTTGAAGAGATTATAGTTGAAAACTTCCCTAATATGGGAAAGGAAATAGTTAATCAAGTCCAGGAAGCAATGAGAGTCCCATACAGGATAAATCCAAGGAGAAACACGCAAAGACACATATTAATCAAACTGTCAAAAATTAAATACAAAGAAAACATATTAAAAGTAGCAAGGGAAAAACAACAAATAACATACAAGGGAATCCCCACAAGGTTAACAGCTGATCTTTCAGCAGAAACTCTGCAAGCCAGAAGGGACTGGCAGGACATATTTAAAGTGATGAACGGGAAAAAACTACAACCAAGATTACACTACCCAGCAAGGATCTGATTCAGATTTGATGGAGAAATTAAAACCTTTACAGAAAAGAAAAAGCTAAGAGAATTCAGCACCACCAAACCAGCTTTACAACAAATGCTAAAGGATCTTCTCTACACAAGAAACACAAGAGAAGGAAAAGACCTACAATAACAAACCCAAAACAATTAAGAAAATGGTAATAGGAATACACTTACCGATAATTACCTTAAATGTAAATGTATTAAAGGCTCCAACCAAAAGACACAGACTGGCTGAATGGATACAAAAACAAGACCTGTATATATGCCATCTACAGAAGACCCACTTCAGCCCTAGGGACACATACAGACTGAAAGTCAGGGGATGGAAAAAGATATTCCATGCAAATGGAAATCAAGAGAAAGCTGGAGTAGCAATTCTCATATAAGAAAAAATAGACTTTAAAACAAAGATTATTACAAGAGACAAAGAAGGACACTACATAACGATCAAGGGATTGATCCAAGAAGAAGATATAACAATTGTAAATATTGAGGCACCCAACACAGGAGGCACCTCAAAACATAAGGCAAATACTAACAGCCATAAAAGGGGAAATCGACAGGAACACAATCATAGTAGGGGACTTTAACACCCCACTTTTACCAATGGACAGATCATCCAAAATGAAAATAAATAAGGAAACACAAGCTTTAAATGATACATTAAACAAGATGGACTTAATTGATATTTATAGGACATTCCATGCAAAAACAACAGAATACACATTCTTCTCAAGTACTCATGGAACACTCTCCAGGATAGATCATATCTTGGGTTACAAATCAAGCCTTGGTAAATTAAGAAAAAATCGTATCAAGTATCTTTTCTGACCACAACACTATGCGATTATATATCAATTACAAAAAAAATCGGTAAAAAATACAAACACAGGGAGGCTAAACAATACACCAATTAATAACCAAGAGATCACTGAAATTATGAGAGGAAATCAAAAAATACCTAGAAACAAATGACAATGAAAACACGACAACTCAAAACCTATGGGATGCAGCAAAAGCAGTTCTAAGAGGGAAGTCTATAGCAATACAATCCTACCTTAAGAAACAAGAAACATCTCAAATAAACAACTGATCCTTACACCTAAAGCAATTACAGAAAGAAGAACAAAAGAACTCCAAAGTTAGCAGAAGGAAAGAAATCATAAAGGTCAGAACAGAAATAAATGAAAAAGAAATGAAGGCAACTATAGCAAAGATCAATAACACTAAAAGCTGGTTCTTTGAGAAGATAAACAAAGTTGATAAACAATTAGCCAGACTCATCAAGAAAAAAATGGAGAAGACTCCAATCAATAGAATTAGAAATCAAAAAGGTGAGGTTACAACCGACACTGAAGAAATACAAAGGATCATGAGAGATTACTACAAGCAACTCTATGCCAATAAAGGACAACCTGGAAAAAATGGACAAATTCTTAGAAATGTACAACCTTCCGAGACTGAACCAGGAACAAAGAAAATGTGAACAAGCCAATTGCAAGCACTGAAATTGAAACTGTGATTAAAAATCTTCCAAAAAACAAAAGCTGTGGACGAGATGGCTTCACAGCCAAATTCTATCAAACATTTAGAGAAGAGCTAACACCTATCCATCTCAAACTCTTCCAAAATAAAGCAGACGGAGGAATACTACCAAACTCATTCTATGAGGCCACCATCACCCTGATACCAAAACCAGACAAAGATGTCACAAAGAAAGAAAACTACAGGCCAATATCACTGATGAACATAGTTGCAAAAATCCTCAGCAAAATACTAGCAAACAGAATCCAACAGCACATTAAAAGGATCATACACCGTGATCAAGTGGGGTTTATCCCAGGAACGCAAGGATTCTTCAATATACACAAATCAATCAATGTGATACACCATATTACATACTGAAGGAGAAAAACCACATGATCATCTCAATAGATACAGAGAAATCTTTCGACAAAATTCAACACCGATTTATGACAAAAACTCTCCAGAAAGCAGGCATAGAAGGAACTTACCTCAACATTATAAAGGCCATATATGACAAACCCACAGCCAACATCATCCTAAATGGTGAAAAATTGAAACCATTTCCACTAAGATCAGCAACAAGACTAGGCTGCCCACTCTCAGCACTATTATACAACATAGTTTTGGAAGTTTTAGCCACAGCAATCAGAGAAGAAAACAAATAAAAGGAATCCAAATCGGAAAAGAAGAAGTAAAACGATCACTGTTTGCAGATGAAACGATTCTATACACAGCGAAGATGCTACCAGAAAACTACTAGAGCTAATCATTGAATTTGGCAAAGTAGCAGAATACAAAATTAATGCACAGAAATCTCTAGCAATCCTACACTCTAATGATGAAAAATCTGAAACTGAAATAAGAAAACACTCCTATTTTCCATTGCAACAAAAAGAATAAAATATCTAGGAATAAACCTACATAAGGAGACAAAAGACCTGTATGCAGAAAATTATAAGACACTGATGAATGCAATTAAAGATGATACCAACAGATGGATAGATATACAATGTTCTTGGATTGGAAGAATCAACACTGTGAAAATGGCTCTACTATCCAAAGCAATGTACAGATTCAATGCAATCCCTATCAAACTACCAATGGCATTTTTCACAGAACTAGAACAAAAAATTTCACAATTTGTATGGTAACACAAAAGACCCCGAATAGCCAAAACAATCTTGAGAAAGAAAAACAGAGCATGAGGAATCAGGCTGCCTGACTTCAGACTATACTACAAACTACAGTAATCAAGACAGTATGGTACTGGAACAAAAACAGAAATACAGATCAATGGAACAGGATAGAAAGCCCAGAGATAAACCCATGCACATATTGTCACCTTATCTTTGATAAAGGAGGCAAGAATATACAGTGGAGAAAAGACAGACTCTTCAATAAATGGTGCTGGGAAAACTGGACAGCTAAATGTAAAAGAATGAAATTAGAACACTCCCTAACACCATACACAAAAATAAACTCAAAATGGATTAAAGACCTAAATGTAAGGCCAGATACTATCAAACTCTTAGAGGAAAACATAGGCAGAACACTCTATGACATAAGTCACAGCAAGATCCTTTCTGACGCACCTCCTAGAGAAATGGAAATAAAAACAAAAATAAACAAATGGGACCTAATGAAACTTCAAAGCTTTTACACAGCAAAGGAAACCATAAACAAAACAAAAAGACAGCCCTCATAATGGCAGATAATATTTGTAAATGAAGAAACTGACAAAGGATTAATCTTCAAAATTTACAAGCAGCTCATGCAGCTCAATATCAAAACAACAAACAACCCAATCCAAAAATGGGCAGAAGACCTAAATAGACATTTCTTCAAAGAAGATACACAGATTGCCAACAAGCACATGAAAGAATGCTCAACATCATTAATCATTAGAGAAATGCAAATCAAAACTACAATGAGATATCTCCCACCGCTCAGAATGGCCATCATCAAAAAATCTACAAACAATAAATGCTGGAGAGGGTGTGGAGAAAAGGAAACCCTCTTGCACTGTTGGTAGGAATGTACATTGATACAGACACTGTGGAGAACAGTAAAAAAAAACTAAAAAAACTAAAAATAGAACTACCATACCACCCAGCAATCCCACTACTGGGCATATACCCTGAGAAAACCATAATTCAAAAAGAGTCATGCACCACAATGTTCATTGCTGCTCTATTTACAATATCCAGGACATGGAAGCAACCTAAGTGTCCATCACCAGAAGAATGGATAAAGAAGATGTGGCACATACATATATACAATGGAATATTAGTCAGCCATAAAAAGAAAAGAAATTGAGTTATTTGTAGTGAGGTGGATGGACCTAGAGTCTGTCATACAGAGTGAAGTAGGTCAGAAAGAGAAAAACAAATACCATATGCTAACACATATATATGGAATCTAAAAAAAAAAAAAAAATGGTCATGAAGAACCTAGGGGCAAGACAGGAATAAAGATGCAGACCTACTACGAAATGGACTTGAGGATATGGGGAGGGGGAAGGGTAAGCTGGGACAAAGTGAGAGAGTGGCATGGACATATATACACTACCAAACGTAAAATAGATAGCTAGTGGGAAGCAGCCGCATAGCACAGGGAGATCAGCTCGGTGCTTTGTAACCACCTAGAGAGGTGGGATAGAGAGGGTGGGAGGGAAGGAGATGCAAGAGCAAAGAGACATGAAAATTGATATATATATGTATAACTGATTCACTTTGTTATAAAGGAGAAACTAACACACCATTGTAAAGGAATTATACTCCAATAAAGATGTTAAAAAAAAAAAAAAGATGTCTTCGCAAAGCTCACTAAGATGTAACACAGGTGTAAAGACCTCAAGCAGGTGAGGAAGTTAACCATGCTGTTAATCTGGAGGAATAACATTCCAGGCAGAGGAAAGGCATAAACTATAGGTTGTGGGAATATTTCTGGCATTTTTGTGGAAGAAGAAGGCCAGTTGGGGTGAGGGGGCAGGGAATGAGGGATGGAACAAGAGAAGGAGCATTAGGAAAAAGATCAGCAAGGTAATGAGAAGCCACATCCTGGAGGCCATTATTAAGAACTTCAGCTTTACTCTGACGGAAACGAGAAACCAACCACTGAAGGTCTGTTGGCAGAAGAATGACGTGGTCTAAACTAGTCACCACTCGAAAGGACACTTGGTGAGAACAGCCTTAGGGGACAAGGGGAGACACAAAGAGCTTTTGCCACAGTACAGAGGAGAAACGGAATGCAGCTTATTCATGTTGAGACATAGCACTGGAAGTGATGAAAATGGTCAGATTCTGAGTATATTGATATTTTGAAAGTAGATTCTATAGTATTTGTTTATAGACTTAAATCTATAATTTGAGAGAAACTAACACAATCAAGAATAACTCTAAATTTTTCGCCCGAGAAACTGGAAGGATGGAAATGCCATTAAAGAGATGGGAATTACTACAGGAAAACCTAATTTGAGGAAGATGAGGAGTTTTGTCCTGGATGTGTTAGGGCTGAGACATCCATTAGACATACAAATCAAGCATCAAACAGGCAGTTGGATGTGAATCTGAAGTTCAGGACAAGGTCTAAGCTAAAGATATAAATGTCAGAGTCATCAGTGTGTGAACAGCATTTACAGAGAAGATTTTGGATGGGATCACGGAGGCAATGTGCAATGAGAGAAAAAGAATGTATTCTGGGGCACTTCAGTATTTTGCTGTCAGCAATATGAGATGAGTCAGTAAAGGAGACCACAGAAAAGCCAGGCGAGTGAGGTATCTTGAAAACTCAGGAAAGACAGTGCTTTGCGGAGGAGGGGGTGATTTACCATATCAAATTCAAATGCTGTTGATATATTAAGTAAAGTGTTAACTGAGAACTGTGAGGTCTTTCTTGGTCATTGACAACTGAATATGACGCTCTTTAAACATTTACCCCACATCACACCCTGTAGTCCCCTCCATCCAGCAAAACCCGTGCTGTGTCTGAGGCTATGGCCACATGCTCTTGACTGAGGATCCATGGAGGTGTTCTTAATCCCAGAGTCACGTGGCTAAACCAGCCCCAAGCTGGAATTGTCTCCAAATAAAAAGATTCACTGTGATCTGGATATTATCTTAAGAACCAGTATTTTAGTTCCCTAGATGGAACTTGATGCAGGTCCTCCTTCCTTTCAATGAGTGAGACTTCAAACAAACATGTGGGTACCACAGCAGAGGTAACACTCGGGCAAGCTTTAATGCCACCACCTATGGTCCTGAGATACAGGGGGGAAGAAAGGGATGCTCTATACCCAAAGAGATTAATTAGAACCTCACCCCTCCAGGCAGGGTTTGGCTCATGTGCACTGTGAAGATGGGTGGCTGGGGTATTCTCAAAGCCTGTGGGACTTTCCTCATGCCCTGGAGAAGGACATAGAGGACACAAAAGTCATGGAAAGGATAAGGTGCATGACTCATGGTCTCAAGCTATCTTAGGAACAAGCCATTTCACAGTGCAAGTTGAGTGGGGTCCTGAATTTTATTACAAGCAGCCAGAAATACAGAGCTCAGGCTGCCCAAGTACAAAATATTTCATCATCCCTTTAAAAATATAAAGTGAAAAGCTAACCACACTCCTACGTTTCAAACACAGCACTGGTGCCTCAGTTCACACCACTGTATCAGAACAGAATTACATCAGCCAGATTTTTACCCAAGGCTTATAGGCTTCAACTACTAAGGGTTCTCACAACAAAATAAAGTACCATTAAAAGGTATCATTTGCTCAGGGAGCCCCAACCCAGAAAGAAGACTGTTTCAGGGACTCTTACAAAACTCTTCACTGAACTTTATTAAATCTAGGACTCCTACTGCAAAAAGATCTTCTAGCACTTCTACAACAGTTGCAAATATTACATTTTACAAAACTCTTCACTAAACTTTATTAAATCTAGGACTCCTACTACAGAAAGATCTTCTAGCACTTCTACAATAGTTGCAAATATTATATTGATCACTTGCAACGAGCCAGGCACCATTTCAAACGGCTTATGTGCATTATCGCATTAATGTCCACAAAGCCTTTATGAGTGGACACATCATATGGATGAGAAAACTGAGATAGAATAAGATTGTTACTTGACCAACCCCTTATAATTACTAAGCACTAGAGTCAGGATCCATACCCATGCACTGAGACTTCAGTCAACATGTTACATACAATTATCTCCTGGGATGATTTCTCGTGGTCAAAGTCTCTTGCAGCCCCAAACTCCACAACCAGGTTATAGAATTCTGATGTTATGCAACTTTCTACTCCTATGTCATTACTAAACTTTCTTTAGATACCAAAAATAATATCTTTAAGCATACATATCCTAATAATTCTCCCCTAAAGTTTACTTCTGCACCTACTTCTTATGATGCAACTGGATGGAAACTTTAACTCCTTTTATAATTTCTTCTCCTATGTAAGTATAACTATTTCAGCATTGGAAGGAGTGACATATACATTTGAATTCTCCAATTTCCCTATCTCTCTACTTCTGCTTTCCTGGGCCTCATCTCATACTTACATCTTCCAGTCAGTGCTTCCGTGCCAAAATAATCATAATGGTATATATCTCAGTGGTTTATTATGATGTGGACCATCAGAACTGTGAAAGTTCTTAGCATTCTAATACTTGATCTTTAAAAAAATGCATGTCAATTTTGATTCTATAATTTATTCATAGTTATTTTAGTATTAAAGAAGAGATTTTAAATTACTTAATTTTAACCTGAATGAGAATAATGACCATGTGTTTTTGCTCTTTATTATAACACCAGTGCCTAGGCATGTCCTAAAAATTTATTGAAAAAAAAAAAAACAAGTAAATAACTGGTGTTTCAGGCTGCAGGCTGGGTTTGGGTCTACTACAAGCATCTTCTGATTCTGGGATCAAGGTTGAAAGAACATATGCTGTCCAGATAAGGCTTCTTATGGCAAAAAGTACAGGGGCACTGGAGGCTGATCTAAACTTGGTAATCACAATTAATGCTTCTATGACACACACTACTGAGGTTCCATTTGCTGAAGCAAATCACATGGCCAGGCCTGACCACAGGATGTAAGAGATCACAGGGCAAGGAGTGAGGAAATATAAACAATTACGCAGTCCCTGCATACTATGTAAGTGTAAGCTGGGAGGACTTCTGCAAACTCTGGGGGGAGCTTCTAGAAGGCAATGATCTGGAGGATTCAGTGTCACTCAATTGCAAGTTTCCTCAAAGGTCATTTGTGCATAATTTTGTTGATGTTGCTTCCAGTAAATTTAAATATATTCAGAATGTATTAAAGGATTTCAGCTTTAAGGAAAACAAGACACATCTTCTGAGAAAATGAAGAATCCTAATGAAATGCAAATATTTTCTTCAGTGAGTGCTTTAACAGTTTGGATTTGAGTGATACCACATTTTCCTAAAGCATACCCTATCCTGTCTTTAAAAGTGCAATTAAATTCAACTGAAGAGAGGGGAAGCAAAGTGACTGATTCAAAAGATTCACCATCAACAGATTCTCACACCCTATTCTAATTCAGGCTGGTTCTAGAAGGTCCTCATTTTTCGGTCAGCTTCCTAAATATTCTTAGGGGAAAGTCTGTCTCTTTTTGCTAGGGACACTCAGTTTTCATGCAAGGCACAAATCTTGTCCCAGATAAATGGAAAGCACTAAATATACATGTTCTGCTCCCTACATATTTTCCATGGAGAAGGAAGGTAGGAGAGAAAGAGCATGCATAGAAAGAGAACATCTGCTACAAAGCAAACTGCCAAATTCATGGCAAGAAACGCTTGGCTGGTGCATTCCATGTGTCAGGTTCATCTTCCTGTGACAGGGAAGAGAAAATGCAGCTCACAACTAGACAAAATTTTTAAAAATATTTTTATAAATGTGGATAAGCATTGCAAATTATTATAAGGTAAATTTCCTAGTAATGGCAGGATTTTCACAGGGTACTCCAAATAGAAAAATATAAATTTATATAATACATATATTATATATAATATATGTAATTTATAGTACAAATTAATAATATATAATTTTCTTTAAATAGTAACCTTGGTATTTCACCAGGTAAAAGTGTAATTTATTTAGGAAAATTGGAACTGAGTTTTTCTGAAAATTACCTTACGTTCTTGGAAATGTTTTTTTTTTTAATATTTTTTAAAATTTTATTAATTAATTTATTTATTTTGGGCTGTGTTGGGCCTTCGTTTCTGTGCGAGGGCTTTCTCCAGTTGTGGCAAGCGGGGGCCAGTCTTCATCGCAATGCGCGGGCCTCTCACTATCACGGCCTCTCTTGTTGCCGAGCACAGGCTCCAGACGCGCAGGCTCAGTAGTTGTGGCTCACGGGCCTAGTTGCTCCGCAGCATGTGGGATCTTCCCAGACCAGGGCTCGAACCCGTGTCCCCTGCATTAGCAGGCAGATTCTCAACCACTGCGCCACCAGGGAAGCCCTTGGAAATGTTTTTGTAATGACAGATAACAGTTGGACACCTGGCATCCATAGAACAGGACTGAGAATACAGTTTTGGGGGTATAATGTTGGCTACAGACAATCTAAGAATAAAAAATTACTCCAGTTTCTGCCTTTCTGTACTAAGCACTTTGGGCAAAGAGAAGTAAAAGCTGAAGTTTGTGTCCACAATAAGGTGACAATCTACAAAGGCAGATAAAACATTATTTCAAAACAATTAGTAACCAAGAGTATCTGTGAAAGGCTAAAATATGCATCAACAGCAAATCAAAACTAAGAAAGTAGAAAAACAAAGAGTGGCTGTACATGGCAGACAATAAATGCAAATGCATCAGAAAAACCAGAGATGAAAAATGTGTTCTAGAGGAGAAGAGCCATGTGGTGAGCTTGAAGGTGATATGGAGTACAGAGATAAAAGTGGTGTGGGGGCTTCCCTGATGGTGCAGTGGTTGAGAGTCTGCCTGCCGATGCAGGGGACATATAGGTTCGGGAAGATCCCACATGCCGCGAAGCGGCTGGACCCTTGAGCCGTGGCCGCTGAGCCTGCGCGTCCGGAGCCTGTGCTCCGCAACGGGAGAGGCCACAACAGTGAGAGGCCCATGTACCGCAAAAAAAAAAAAAAAAAAAAATTGGTGTGGGATTGAAGGGCAGGAAGGGAGGACATATCTGCCCTCCTCATACCTGGGAGGACAGGATAGCATGGCAAAATGTCTGAGTGACCAGATGTACCCTACAACACTTTACACTCAGACACTCAACACTAACTGGTGACCTTGGACAAGTCATTTAGACTATTTGGTCCTCAGTTTCCTCATCTATAAAGTGGGAATAAACCCATTAGCCATCTCACCAGGTGATTATATCAACAATACACTGTATGTAAATGCCTTATCAGAAATCCAGCCCTCACACACTGACATTCTACTATTTCTTAGAATGCTAGGCTCCATGAGGAGGACACTGTCATGTTTGCGGCTCCACCCCCACTGCCTAGCAGAGTGCCCAGTACATAACAAGAGTTCAACAAATATCGATTAAATGGAGCCAGAAAAAGGTACTCTATCACACAAGTGAAACTGTTTCTTCTTCCACTTCCATCATTGACAGCACAGTCCTCTTCTCACTTTTTCCTGGGTGAACTGAGCTTATCCCATGTCTTCAAAGACCTGGTATTCAGATGACCCAAGCCACTTCTCTACCATGAATTACAGATTTAATTTCCAAATGTTTCCAGAACATTTCCTACAGTGACCTCAAATTTCATATGTGTAAACCTGAGGTCATTATTCCACCTTCTCTTTTTCCAAAACTTATTACAGATGTCTGCTCATTCATGGGAAGAATTCAGAATTACCCTGGACTCTTCTTGCTCCCTGACACTTCAAATCCACTGGGACATGAAATCCTGAATTTTCACCAGAGAAATTTCTCTCAAATTGGGAACCCTCTCTTAGACCCACTGCATTGCCTTAGTTTAGAGACTAGAATTGCTAATAACTTTTTAAAAGTTATAGAATAAGCTTGCTGCTTCAGGATATTTGTATGCCAGTTCACAGATATCTCTTTTTTTGATCTCTAAAGGAATTAAAACTTCACATAGCAAAATGTTTAATATTTTAAAATAACTAATAGTAGGCAAATCGATTTCATTTAAAACTAATGAAATGCAATGAAAAAAACCAACAAAACACATACATTTTTGTAGCTTACACAGATCTATTCTTGGATTATGAGGGCAGAGACTAATTGTTAACCAAACCTATTTTCTCTTCTGCTTGGGAACACCATTTGGATATATTTCCCAAGCAGAAGAGCTAGTTAGGTGTGCCCACGTGCCTGAGTTCTAGCCAATGGGATGTGAAGAGAAGTGACAGGGATGCACCACTTTCTCTGCATGACCAGCCTTGCTTTTTACCCTTTCAGGGCTTAATGCAGTTTAAGTACCATGGAAACCATATGTTAGAGGAGACAGAGCAACAAGATGGAAAGAGCCTGGGTCCTTGAATTACTGCTCAAAGGGAAGCTAATTGCCAATCAGGAAACTCACCTTGAACTTCAGTTAAGCAAGAAATAAACTTCTTTCCTGTGAATCTGTAATTGGTTCAATATAATACATTGATTTTTAAAAATTTACATCATATTTCATCATGATAATAAATTAACCTCAGGAGGAAAAAAGGAACTAAACTTCTACTCTTTAAATCACTGAGATTTTGACTTTTATCTGTTACAAGAGCTAGAATTTATTTAATTAACACATAATTACAGGGGGGAGCTTCAAGATGGCAGAAGAGTAAGACACGGAGATCACCTTCCTCCCCACAGATACACCAGAAATACATCTACATGTGGAACAGATCCTACACAACACCTACTGAATGCTGGCAGAAGACCTCAGACCTCCCAAAAAGCAAGAAACTCCTCACGTACCTGGGCAGGGCAAAAGAAAAAAGAAAAAACAGAGACAAAAGAATAGGGATGGGACCTGCACCAGTGGGAGGGATCTGTGAAGGAGGAAAGGTTTCCACACACTAGGAAGCCCCTTCACTGGCGGAGACTGCGGGTGGCGGAGGGGGAAGCTTCGGAGCCGTGGAGGAGAGCACAGCAACGGGGTGTAGAGGGCAAAGCGGAGAGATTTCCACACAGAGGATCGGTGCCGACCAGCACTCACCAGCCTGAGACGTATGTCTGCTCACCCGCCGGGGCAGGCAGGGCTGGGAACTGAGGCTCGGGCTTTGGCTGGATCACAGGGAGAGGACTGGGGTTGGCTGTGTGAACACAGCCTGAAGGGGGCTAGTGCGCCACGGCTAGCTGGGAGGGAGTCTGGTAAAAGGTCTGGAGCTGCGGAAGAGGCAAGAGACTTTTTCTTGCCTCTTTGTTTCCTGGTGCAAGAGGAGAGGGGATTAAGAGCACCGCATAAAGGAGCTCCAGAGATGGGCGCATGGACACCAGAGATGGGCATGGGACGCTAAAGCTGCTGCTGTAGCCACCAAGAAGCCTGTGTGCAGGCGCAGGTCACTCTCCACACCGCCCCTCCCGGGAGCCTGTGCAGCCTGCCACTGCCAGGGTCCTGTGATCCAGGGACAACTTCCCCAGGAGAACGCATGGAGCACCTCAGGCTGGTGCAACGTCACAACAGTCCCTGCCGCTGGAGGCTCGCCCCGCATCTGTACCCCTCCCTCCCCACAGCCTGACTGAGCCAGAGCCCCCGAATCAGCTGCTCCTTTAACCCCGTCCTGTCTGAGCAAAGAACAGACACCATCAGGTGACCTACAGGCAGAGGTGGGTCAAAATCCAAAGCTGAACCCCAGGAGCTGTGCAAACAAAGAAGAGAAAAGGACATTTCTCCCAGTAGCCTCAGGAGCAGAGGATTAAACCTCCACAATCTACTTGATGTACCCTGCATCTGTGGAATACCTGAATAGACAATGAATCATCCCAAATTGAGGAGGTGGACTATAGGAGCAAAGATATATATATATTTTTCCCTTTGTATCTTTTTGTGAGTGTGTATGTGTATGCTTGTGTGTGTGATTTTGTCTGTATAGCTTTGCTTTCAACATTTGTCCTAGGGTTCTGTCTGTCCATTTTTTTTCTTAGGTTTTTTGTTTGTTTGTTTACTTTTAAAAAATTATTTCTTAATTAATTATTTTAATAAATTTATTTTATTTTACTTTATTTTATTTTATCTTCTTTCTTTCTTTCTTTCTATTTTTTCTCCCTTTAATTCTGAGCCGTGTGGATGAAAGGCTCTTGGTGCTCCAGCCAGGCATAAGGGCTGTGCCTCTGAGGTGCGAGAGCCAAGTTCAGAACACTGGTCAACAAGAGACCTCCCAGCTCCAAGTAATATCAAACAGCGAACATCTCCCAGAGATCTCCATCTCAATGCCAAGACCCAGCTTCACTCAACGACCAGCAAGCTACAGTGCTGGACACCCTATGCCACACAACTAGGAAGACAGGAACAAAACCCCATCCATTAGCAGAGAGGCTGCATAAAATCATAATAAGGCCACAGACACCCCAAAACACACCACCAGCCATGGACCTGCCCACCAGAAAGAGAAGATTCAGCCTCATCCACCAGAACACAGGAACTAGTCCCCTCCACCAGGAAGCCAACACAACCCACTGAACCAACCTTAGCCACCAGGACAGACACAAAAAACAATGGGAACTACGAACCTGCAGTCTGCGAAAAGGAGACCCCAAACACAGTAAGTTAAGCAAAATGAGAAGACAGAGAAACACAGCAGATGAAGGAGCAAGGTAAAAACCCACCAGACCTAATAAATGAAGAGGAAATAGGCAGTCTACCTGAAAAAGAATTCAGAATAATGATAGTAAAGATGATCCAAAATCTTGGAAATAGAATGGAGAAAATACAAGAAACGATTAACAAGGACCTATAAGAATTAAAGACCAAACAAACAGTGATGAACAACACAATAAATGAAATTAAAAATTCTCTAGAAGGGATCAATAGCAGAATAACTGAGGCAGAACAATGGATAAGTGACCTGGAAGGTAAAATAATAGAAATAACTGCTGCAGAGAAAAATAAAGAAAAAAGAATGAAAGGAATTGAGGACAGTCTCAGACCCCTCTGGGACAATATTAAACACACCAACATTCGAATTATAGGGGTCCCAGAAGAAGAAGAGAAAAAGAAAGGGACTGAGAAAATATTTGAAGAGATTATAGTTGAAAACTTCCCTAATATGAGAAAGCAAATAGTTAATCAAATCCACGAGGCACAGAGAGTCCCATACAGGATAAATCCAAGGAGAAACATGCCAAGACACATATTAAACAAACCATCAAGAATTAAATACAAAGAAAAAAATATTAAAAGCAGCAAGGGAAAAACAACAAATAACACACAAGGGAATCCCCATAAGGTTAACAGCTGATCTTTCAGCAGAAACTCTGAAAGGCAGAAGGGAGTGGTAGGACATGTTTAAAGTGATGAAAGAGAAATACCTACAACCAGGATTACTCTACCCAGCAAGGTTCTCATTCAGATTTGATAGAGAAATTAAAACCTTTACAGACAAGCAAAAGCTGAGAGAGTTAAGCACCACCAAACCAGCTTTACAACAAATGCTAAAGGAACTTCTATAGGGAGGAAACACAAGAGAAGGAAAAGACCTACAATAACAAACCCAAAACAATTAAGAAAATGGTCACAGGAACATACATATCGATAATTACCTTAAATGTAAATGGATTAAATGCTCCAACGAAAAGACACAGACTGGCTGAATGGATACAAAAACAAGACCCATATATATGCTGTCTACAAGAGACCCACTTCAGACCTAGGGACACATACAGATGGAAAGTAAGGGGATGGAAAAAGAAATTCCATGCAAATAGAAATCAAAACAAAGCTGGAGTAGCAATTCTCATATCAGACAAAATGACTTTAAAATAAAGACTATTACAGGAGACAAAGAAGGACACTACATAATGATTAAGGGATCGATCCAAGAAGAAGATATAACAATTGTAAATATTTATGCATCCAACATAGGAGCACCTCAAAACATAAGGTAAATACTAACAGCCATAAAAGGGGCAATCGGCAGGAACACAACCATAGTAAGGGACTTTAACACCTCACTTTCACCAATGGACAGATAATCCAAAATGAAAATAAATAAGGAAACACAAGCTTTAAATGCTACATTAAACAAGATGGATTTAATTGATATTTATAGGACATTGCATCCAAAACAACAGAATACACATTCTTTTGAAGTGCTCATGGAACACTCTCCAGGATAGGTCATATCTTGTGTCACAAATCAAGTCTTGGTAAATTTAAGAAAATTGAAATCATATCCAGTATCTTTTCCAACCACAACACTATGAGACTAGATATCAATTACAGGAAAAAATCTATAAAAATACAAACACATGGAGGATAAACGATACACTACTTAATAACCAAGAGATCACTGAAGAAATCAAACAGGAAATCAAAAAATACCTAGAAACAAATGACAATGAAAACACGACAACCCAAAACCTGTGGGATGCAGCAAAAGCAGTTCTAAGAAGGAAGTTTATAGCAATACAATCCTACCTTAAGAAACAAGAAACATCTCAAATGAACAACCTATCCTTACACCCAAAGAAATTAAAGAAAGAAGAACCAAAAAAACCCATAGTTAGCAGACGGAAATAAATCATAAAGATCAGATCAGAAATAAATGAAAAAGAAATGAAGGAAATGATAGCAAAGATGAATAACACTAAAAGCTGGTTCTTTGAGAAGATAAACAAAATTGATAAACCATTAGCCAGACTCCTCAAGAAAAAAAGGGAGAAGACTCCAATTAATAGAATTAGAAATCAAAGAGGAGAAGTAACAATTGACACTGCAGAAATACAAAGATCATGAGAGATTAGTACAAGCAACTCTATGCCAATAAAATGGACAACCTAGAAGAAATGGACAAATTCTTAGAAATGCACAACCTTCCCAGACTGAACCAGGAACAAATAGAAAATATGAACAGACCAATCACAAGCACTGAAATTGAAACTGTGATTAAAAATCTTCCAACAAACAAAAGCCCAGGACCAGATGGCTTCACAGCCGAATTCTATCAAACATTTAGAGAAGAGATAACACCTGTCCTTCTCAAACTCTTCCAAAATAAAGCAGAGGGAGGAACACTCCAAAACTCATTCTACGAGGCCACCATCACCCTGATACCAAAACCAGACAAAGATGTCACAAAGAAAGAAAACTACAGGCCAATATCACTGATGAACATAGATGCAAAAATCCTAAACAAAATACTAGCAAACAGAATCCAACAGCACATTAAAAGGATCATACACCATGATCAAATGGGGTTTATCCCAGGAATGCAAAGATTCTTCAATATATGCAAATCAATCAATGTGATACACCATATTAACAAACTGAAGGAGAAAAAACATATGATCATCTCAATAGATGCAGAGACAGCTTTCAACGAAATTCAACACCCATTTATGATAAAAACCCTCCAGAAAGTAGGCATAGAGGGAACTTTCCTCAACGTAATAAGGCCATATATGACAAACGCACAGCCAACATCATCCTCAATGGTGAAAAACTGAAACCATTTCCACTAAGATCAGGAACAAGACAAGGTTGCCTACTCTCACCAATATTATTCAACATAGTTTTGGAAGTGTTAGTCACGGCAATCAGAGAAAAAAACAGAAATAAAAGGAATCCAAATCAGAAAAGAAGAAGTAAAGCTGTCCCTGTTTGCATATGAAATGATATTATATATAGAGAATCCAAAAGATGCTACCAGAAAACTACTAGAGCTAACAATGAACTTGGTAAAGTAGCAGGATACAAAATTAATGCACAGAAATATCTTGCATTCCTATACACTAACAAAGAAAAATCTGAAAGAGAAACTAAGGAAACCCTCCCATTTACCATTGGAACAAAAGAATAAAGTATCTAGGAATAAACCCACCTAAGAAGACAAAAGACCTGTATGCAGAAAATTAAAGACACTGATGAAAGAAATTAAAGATGATACAAACAGATAGAGAGATATACCATGTTCTTGGATTGGAAGAATCAACATTGTGAAAATGACTCTATAATCCAAAGTAATGTACAGATTCAATGCAATCCCTATCTATCTACCACTGGCATTTTTCACAGAACTAGAAGAAAAAATTTCACAATTTGTATGGAAACACAAAAGACCCCGAATAGCCAAAGCAATCTTGAGAAAGAAAAATGGAGTGGGAGGAATCAGGCTTCCTGACTTCAGACACTACTACAAAGCTAGAGTAATCAAGACAGTATGGTACTGGAATAAAAACAGAAATATAGATCAATGGAACAGGAGAGAAAGCCCAGAGATAACCTCACGCACATATGGTCATCTTATCTTTGATAAAGGAGGCAAGAATATACAGTGGAGAAAAGACAGCCTCTTCAATAAGTGGTGCTGGGAAAACTGGACAGGTACATGTAAAAGTATGAAATTAGAACACTCCCTAACACCATACACAAAAGTAAACTCAAAATGGATTAAAGACCTAAATGTAAGGCCAGACACTAACAAACTCTTAGAGGAAAACACAGGCAGAACACTCCATGACATAAATCACAGCAAGATCCTTTAGATCTACCTCCTAGACAAATGGAAATAAAAATAAACAAATTGGACCTAATGAAACTTCAAAGCTTTTGCATAGCAAAGGAAACCATAAACAAGACGAAAAAACAACCCTCAGAATGGGAGAAACTATTTGCAAATGAAGCAACTGACAAAGGATTAATCTCCCAAACATAGAAGCAGCTCATGCAGCTCAATACCAAAAAAAACCACCCAATCCAAAAATGGGCAGAAGACCTAAATAGACAGTTCTCCAAAGAAGATATACAGATTGCCAACAAACACATGAAAGAATGCTCAACATCATTAATCATTAAAGAAATGCAAATCAAAACTACAATGAGATGTCATCTCACACTGGTCAGAATGGCCATCATCAAAAAATCTACAAACAATAAATGCTGGAGAGGGTGTGGAGAAAAGGGAACCCTCTTGCACTGTTGGTGGGAATGTAAATTGATACAGCCACAATGGAGAACAGTATGGAGGTTCCTTAAAAAGCTAAAAATAGAACTACTATACAATCCAGCAATCCCACTACTGGTCATATACCCTGAGATAACTATAATTCAAAAAGAGTGACGTATCAAAATGTTCACTGCAGCTCTATTTACAATAGCCAGGACATGGAAGCAACCTAAGTGTCCATCACCAGATCAATGGATAAAGAAGATGTGGCACATAGATACAATGGAATATTACTCAGACATAAAAAGAAATGAAATTGAATTATCTGTAGTGAGGTGGATGGACCTATAATCTGTCATACAGACTGAAGTAAGTCAGAAAGAGAAAAACAAATACCGTATGCTAACACGTATATATGGAATCTAAGAAAAAAAAATGGTCATGAAGAACCTAGGGGCCAGATGGGAATAAAGACACAGACCTACTAGAGAATGGACTTGAGGATATGGGGAGGTGGAAGGGTAATCTGTGAAAAAGTGAGAGAATGGCATGGACATATATCCACTTCCAAACGTAAAACAGATAGCTAGTGGGAAGCAGCCGCATAGCACAGGTAGATCAGCTCAGTGCTCTGTGATCACCTAGAGCGGTGGGATAGGGAGGGTGCGAGGGAGGGAGACGCAAGAGGGAAGAGATATGGGAACATAGGTATATGTATAACTGATTCACTTTGTTATAAAGCAGAAACTAACACACCATTGTAAAGCAATTATACTCCAATAAAGACGTTAAAGAAAAAAACCACATAATTACAAATTAGAATTAATATCCAGTATATTAAATCATCTATTTGGGGTATCAAAAGTCTCAAGGATACTATAGAAAATTTCTAGAGTTTAATTCCAGAGGATATTGTCAACATTAATATTTTTACTACTAACAAAATTATTAACATTACCAAGTAATACTGTCACCTTGGTGCCTTTCTTCATACTTTCACCGGTGGAAAGCATCATGTCTTCTAAGCTATCCCAACTATCATTCTTCATATGTATTAACAGGCATAGAAATCTTGAAAAGGTTCATTCCACAGTGATTAAATAACTACTTTCATACCATGGTGACTATATGAAAAGTCCAAATCACAATGATGGCAGATGGGAACATGAAAGGTTTTCTACTTCACCTTAATACTTTTGAATCCAGCAGATCTTACACTCCTGGAAAGTTTACAAAGCTGAAAGTCCATCGTCCCATATGGAAAACTAATTGCTTTCTTTTTTAACATATTTATTCCTAGACCAGTCTGTGCATCATTCCGAGCAGAATGATGATTAGTTGACAAAACTGTTTCATGCTGCCTACTAGAATCAATAGACAGTAGAGACTTTGCCTCTCCAAACCAGAAATGGACAGTTGTCTTTTTTTCCCATTCTTTCCCCCATTTTAATGAGCAGATCTGGTTAACAGACATTCTTCAATGCTCTTGATAAATAGTTTTACTCCAGTCTAAATAACAGAAGTATGAGTTTAAAGATGAGAGGACGAGGGAAGAAAATAATTGCAATCAGACTAAAAACAGAGCTAAATCCATATAAACTTCTCTAGCACTAAAATGGTAGAAGTTTTATCCTAAAAAAAATTCAGAGACTTCCAAATACCTTTCTGTGATTTTTTTTTATCAGCTTATTGTCTCCATTTTAAGCAGATATACTGAATTCCAGCAGACTGTTAGAGAAAAGTAGGGTGCCACAAAAACCTCTTCCAAGAAACAACTATTTTAGACTGTTTGACACAGTAAGCATTTAAAAAAAAATGAAAATGCACTTCGCTGAAATCTGGTAGATGACAGAAATGAAAGCCAAAACCACTTCCTATTTTGGCTTGGCTTATAAACCAATTGCAGAATATCACAGTTTTGTTCTATATGAGGACATGTTTACTCTCTGGATAGAAAAGTAGCTCAACTACTCTTCCAATATTTATTCTAAAACAAAAATTATTTTACTAGGTACAGAGTTACCAGTGAACAGTGGTTAGAAAAGGAGATGGGCACTTCTGCCTTAGTTTAGAAACTCCTTAGAATGGTTAATCAGGCAAATCTATCTGTGCAAAATATCAGATTATCTTTAATATTCAGAAGCATAACACATGGCCTCAATCAGTTCAGCTCTCAGCTGCAAAGCTGTCTGTAAATTAAAAGTCATATTTAACTTAAGCAGCTGCTCCCATAACCTAAAGTTTCTTATCCCTTATTTTCCCAGTACTTTATAATCTCATACTGTAGTTCTACACTGGGAAAAAACTTGTGGAATAAACCTTTAATTGTACTAATTTTAATTGTGCTAGTTTTAGAGGTGGCAAGGAGGAAAAGGAGCAGAGAAGAAGAAGCTACAATGATAAAAATATGCTGGTACAACCGCTGCGGAATGTTTCAGTATGACAAAAATGACAGAACTGCCAGTTTAGTCAGGGTGGCAGTCATACTCTTCTGTGATGGATATCGAGGCTTCCAGGCAAAGGTACTCACTGTCTCAGGCACAGGCAGCCACCCTCCTCTGAAGACGGATATGGTCCTGCCAGGCTGGATGACATTTCACAGTCCCTGCAAGCCTTATGATGCCATGGCTCTGTGAACAGCAAGCTACAGTTCAAAGGTGAATGACCTCATTGATGAAAAAGTCATCCAATGAGAAATAAGATATCACAGTAATATTAAAATGAAAAGGAAAACTTGATCTTGAAGAAGTTCGAATAACTCTCAAAGCCAAATGGAATTTCCTTTGGTGCTGATCCAACATTTAAGTCTGCCAAAAGCAGTTTAATTTCAGTTTGGCAGAAAATGTTGCATATAACTCAGGAGTGAGACCACAAACTTTCCTGAAATCATTTAACCCACAGAAAAGCAAACCAGCAGCCTAAGTTTAACTGCAGGGACTGTAAACAAGGAGGGAAATATTCTCCATCCATTTACCAACATGTCTCCAGATACCAGCAACAATCCCAGGAAATTGTATGAAATATTTTCATTGGTTTTCTTTTCTTACTGATTACCAGTTCTAATTATCATGAGTACATTCCCAATAGCATCTAAATCATTGTTTCCTTTCTATATTCAAGATCAACCACTACTTCTGCATGTTTAAATCACCGTGGGGATTTGGTCATAAAGTAAAAGCAGAAATCTGAACTTATGGATTAAAATGTTCATTGGCCACACTCTTCCTCTGACCAAATAAATTTACAGATGCAATAATGAGTGAAAATATTTATGATATGAAGACAATTTTCTTTCTAAGGAAAATTCAGAATTCCTTAGAATTTTTAAGTAGTTTTTACTTAAATGTAAATTTTTTACATTTTTAA
Organism: Pseudorca crassidens; assembly: GCF_039906515.1. Taxonomy (NCBI): domain Eukaryota; kingdom Metazoa; phylum Chordata; class Mammalia; order Artiodactyla; family Delphinidae; genus Pseudorca; species Pseudorca crassidens. The sequence continues at coordinate 157,064,779 of NC_090297.1, forward strand.
GTAGTTTTTTTTTTTAACCAATTTATCCTCCCACCCCTACTTCCCCACCACCTTCAACACACAAAGACACACAGACTTCCTTTCTCCACTCCCCAGCTTGACCATGTAAAGCATCAGCTATGACTCAGGCCCAGCTGCCTAGACATTATTTTAGTACTCTCTTACCACTTTAGGCTTCATGAGTCTCTTAGGGACTGGAAATCCAGGAACAACACTGTAATCCCATATATTATAGTTCCTCCAGTCTCCTGAATGGACATCGGGCCCAGTACATAGCATCCCCATATTTTAGTCTGCTCAGGCTGTACTAACAAAACACCACAGAGTGGTTTAAACAACAGAAATTTATTTTCTCATAGTTCTGGAGGCTGGGAAGTCCCAGATCAAGGTACTGGCTGATCTGATTCCTGGTTAGGGCTCTCCTGACTGCAGCCAGCCACGTTCTCACTGTGTCCTCCCATGACAGGGGCAGGGTGGAGCAGGGAGCACAAGCTCTGGTCTCGTCTTCTTCTTATAAGGACCATAAACCCATCATGGGGGCGCATCCTCCTGGCCTAGTTACCTCCCAAAGATCCCACCTCCGAATACCATCACATTGGAGATTAGGGCTTCAATATATGAATTTGGGGGGATAAAAAACATTCAGTCCATAACACCTAGAAATGAACACAAATCATCCACGTGCTCGCCACACACACCCCACTTACTTCCCACTCCTAGTGCTGGCTGGTTTCTCTGTGTAGACTCTCTGTCCTTTGCTACAACAGGGTCCCTGTCCTAAACTTCCCAGGAGCCAAAGCCTGGTGGTAGTAGTCACTCACAGGCACATGTTTAACCTTCTTGTCCTGATTTTGCTGCTGGGTTCCCCATCATTGTGCTCTAATCAATAGTTGGATCTAGATGAACTCTGAAACGGCTGGACCCATAAGCACTGTGCCCCCTGTCTGTCCCACAGCAGCTCCAGAGTGTGCCTCTGAAGTTGGGTCTCTGTGCTCATTCCTCATCACCTCATGAGCCAGATCTTGTACTTGGATCCTGCACTTTCTCTGGCCCTTTCTTCCCTGTTGTGCCCTTAAACTGACCACAAACCTCACATCTAAGCCCTAAGTATTTCTACATGACTCCAAGAAATGCAGTTTTTATTTAAAAGTTGCTACATAGGGCTTCCCTGGTGGCGCAGTGGTTGAGAGTCCACCTGCCGATGCAGGGGACACGGGTTCGTGCCCCGGTCCAGGAAGATCCCACATGCCGCGGAGTGGCTGGGCCCGTGAGCCATGGCCGCTGAGCCTGTGCGTCCGGAGCCTGTGCTCTGCGACGGGAGAGGCCACGACAGCGAGAGGCCCGCGTACCGAAAAAAAAAAAAAAAAAAAAAAAAAGTTGCTACATAAAACAAGTCTAAATCATCCCATAGACTGTGAAGAGCACAGACATTTGTTAAAGGTTTGTATAGCCATGATCACTTTTAAAGGAGAAGAGAGGTTCCCTTCAATGATCTTTTCTAGGGAATTATGATAAGCGGTTAAGTCAATTCCACATGGTAATTAAATCTTTCATCCACGTCACCCACCCCCGAAAGCTCTTCATATTTCACTCTCACAAGGATCTCAAACGATGCACTGTGTGGTGCATGTGGCCTCTGCTCATAGTGTGCCATGATCCTGCTCTATTTCTCATTCATGGTTTATTTCTTTTGTTTTACTTACTTTAAGAGAAAACAAACACCAGAAGAACAACACTGATCAACGCTGGCTGTCACCAGTCTAACAGATGGATTTAACTTGTCAAGGGTAATAGAAATGCAAGTCACATATATCTGAAGAGTCAAGCATCTGTTTATTTAGGAGATAGCCTTTATTCTTTCAGCTGTGTTAATTTTGGTTCCAATAGTACTAGGAAGCCAGGTATCTTAGGTATCCCTTTTTCACTCTGTACTAGTGAAGATCAGACCACGACATCATAACTGTGTTAGAAGATCACAAAGTCAGAGGAGTTTCAAGTTAGAAGGCACAGAGAAGCTCTCTGTACCAGCCGCTGCTTAGGCTCATGTAAGTACCCTCATCCCACCGTCAGAGGGAAGTCACAGGAATGTGACTTTCCTGTGATGGTCACAGGAATCCTACAAGCAAATCTGAGAAACCACCTGCTATGCTTGCCATGAGCTAAAATGAAATGATCCCATGTCACCAGCAACATGAAGGAAGAATACAGAAGTGGAAAGTGGGCATTCATGGAACAGTAAAAGTGATAAAACTAACATGCTATAATTATACTGCCTCACAACCGATAAACATTTATTGGGCACCACTTACTGTGGGGTAAGGAACTATGGGGAACTATGGTGGTAACCTTATATCATAATATTTTTGTGTGTCACATTTTCTCAATTCATCCACCCTATATACAATTCCAAAGACATCAGTGACTTTTGGGCAAGACAGAGGGAAGGAAAGGGAATAACATTAGTGGCAAATACTGACACTGCCAAGAATAAATATCAGAAGTAAGCTATTGATTCCTACTGGAAATCAAAGCAGAAAATTAGCTCATTAGAAGACAAGGTCCAATGGAAGCTGCCAATTGAGAGGATTCCTCGTGAAGTCTAAGGAACCACTTAATAATAAAGGAGGAGCCTTCCCCCACATCTTTGTGTAGCCTGTGCCCCAGCTCAGGGCTCATAAGTGGAGGTGTATCTTTAGAAATCTGTTGTCCAAAGCCAAAGCTTAAGACCACTGATAGACCTCTGAGACCTTCATCCAACAAGACATGCAGGTTTCTGTACAGCTACACAGGAGCAAATGAAATTCTCCTCTTTTTCCAAGATGAGCCTAGGAAAACTCACCCTGGCATAAAGCCTAGCGGGCATGGAGTGTTTCAGGTGGGGTCCCATGAGTAGGCACCACGGACGGCCACAGCAAAGGACAGGGCTGATGAAGGCCACCCTCCTGGGCATTACTGTCCATTTTTCTCAATTAGATTTGTGGTACAGGAAATCCAAATGGAAAACCATAAGGGAACAGCCACAGGGGGTAAAAACCAAAGAGACAAAAGGCAGACTTTTCAACAGGAAAATGTGGCCTCTTAAAATAAGACAGATACAGCCTTGGAATTTTTCAGATTAAAAAATCACACTAAATGTTGCCAGTTTGACACTGTGCCTATCTCATCCCCATGTCAAAGATTCTGTGGCAGATGGCAAGGAGCAAAATGACTCAAAAATGTCAGTCCTTTTTCTTCTAATAAAGAGAAGCTATCAAAAATACACAAAACATGGGGCTTCCCTGTTGGTGCAGTGGTTGAGAGTCCGCCTGCCGATGCAGGGGACGCGGGTTCATGCCCCAGTCCGGGAGGATCCCACATGCCGCGGAGCGGCTGGGCCCATGGGCCATGGCCGCTGAGCCTGCACGTCCGGAGCCTGTGCTCCACGACGGGAGAGGCCACAGCAGTGAGATGCCTGCGTACCTCAAAAAAAAAAAAAAAAAAAAAACACAAAACAGCAGAGAGAAAAAGCAAAAAGGAACTGTGTGAGTACCCTTGTTTTGCAGGAATGGAGCAACACATACTAGTTCCCTGAAATTCAGATTCCTCCCCAAAATAAGGCTTAGGCTTAATAGTGGGTTTTTAAGTAAAATTTTCTAATTTTTTTAGTTGGTTTGCTTTGGGGGAAGATATTGCATGCACACTGTATAAAACATACAATATATAGTGAAAAGTACATGTCTCCTCCTCTCACCCCTGATGGAGTTCTCATTCTCTGAAGCAACCATTTTTACCAGACTTTTGTGTGCCCTCAGAAATTCATCTCTAATCCTAGGATAGAGGTATGTACATGTTTGTGTTGCCCCCTCTTTTTACACAAATAGAGCAATCTAAACATATTGTCAGCATCTTGCATTTTCCAGTTAATATATTGAGGATATTATTCTATATTTATTCTTTCATTTATTTATTCCACAAATATCTATTGGATACCCACTATTTGCAAGGCACTGATCCAGGCAGTTGGACCAGCAGTGAATAAACTAATGTCCTTGCTCTGAGGAAGCTTATGTTTAGCAGAAAGAATTATGTCAAAAAAACAATGTCTAATAAATATATATTACATCAGATGTATTATTTTTTTTAAATAAAGCAGGGTAATGGGACAGAGTTACAGTGTTGTGATGGGGAAGAGAAAGGCTTGCTTTGAGTGATGACATTTCAGTAGTGACCTCAAGAGAAGATCATGTGGCTATCAGAGGAATAACTGTTCAGACAGCAGGAAGAGTACATGCAAAGGTCCTGAGGCAGGTGTGTGATGATCACAACTGAGGAGCAGCAGAGAGGTCACCATGGTTGTCGCACAGTAAGCAAGGGAGAGAGTGATAGGAAATGAGGTCACAGAATGAGGAAGACAGCCAGATTATGCAGACTGTTGTAGCCCTTGGTCAAATATTGGGCTTTTACCCTGAGTGAGATGGAAAGTCACAAGCGAGTCGGGAGTGACATGCTAGACATACATTTCAGAATGATTATTCTGACTGCTATGCTGAGAAGTTTCAGGCAGCAAGGCTAGAAACAAGACCAGTTAGGAGACTACAGCAATAGTCCAGGCAAAAGGTGATGCTGGCAGGGACCAGGGTGGAGCAGTGGAAACAGTGGATGGTGGTCAGATTCTGGATGCCTTGTGAATATTGAGCTGTCAGAAGCTGCTGATGAACCGGATGTGGAGAGTGGGAAAAAAGAGAAGTGCCATGGATGACACTGAGAGTTCTAGCCTGAGTCCTGAGAGTTACTGAAAAGATAAAGTTTCTGTTTATTGAAATGAGAAGGCTATGGGCAGAGCAACGCTGGGGAAGGAGAAGCAATCAAACCCTGATTTTAGACATTGCAGGTTTGATATGCCTGTGAGACCTCCAAGTGGAAATGTCAAGGAGGCCATAGGATATATGAGTCTGGAAGTAATGGAGAGGCTGGAGACAGGGAGAGAAATGTGGGAGTTGTCAGCATGTGTGTGGATGGTGTTCTAAAACACGTATTTATTAAAATATTTATGTTACATATATTCTACTCACACTTTGCCTGAACACTTTAAACAGCTGCATAATAGGGAACTTTTTATATTAGATTTAAATGAAGATCAATGCTTTGTGAAAAAGTCAGATACACAGTTGGTCCTCGTTATTCACAGATTCCATCTTTGCAAATTTGCCTACTTGCTAAAATGTATTTGTAACACTAAAATCAATTCTTGCCTTCGTGATAAACCATAGAGTGGTGAAAACCTTAACTCAGTCAACACATGTTTTCCCAGATGAGCTGTCTTCATGTTTCTGCTTTCATACTATAAAGTGTCCACTTGGTGGTCTATTCAGTGTCACGTGTTTTTTGTTTTGTGCTTTTTGTTGGTGATTTCTCTTTAAAATGCCCCCCAAGAAGCTGCTGTATAGCACAGGGAGATCAGCTCGATGCTCTGTGACGACCTAGAGGCGTGGGATAGGGAGGGTGGAAGGGAGGCTCAAGAGGGAGGACATAGGGGGATATATGTATACATATAGCTGATTCACTTTGTTGTACAGCAGAAACTAACACAACATTGTAAAGCAATTATACTCCAATAAAGATATTTTAAAAATTAAATAAATAAAAAATAAAATGCTCAAAAAAAATAAAATGCCTCCTAAGCATAGCACTGAAGTGCTTTCTGGTGTTCCTAAGTGTAAGAAGGTTGTGATGTGACTTACAGAGAAAATACATGTGTTAGATAAGCTTGGTTCAGGCATGAGTTATAGTGTCTTGGCTTGGAGTTCAAAGTTAAAGAGTCAACAATATATATTAAGTAAAGTGTCTTTAAACAAAAACACACATAGGCCAAGGTTATGTATTGACTGACTGAAGAAAATGTTGTGACCAGAGGTTTGTAGGAATCTAATGCTGCACTTCCTCTAGAAGTAACAGGTTAGTTTTCACTAATTCAGTGTTTATGGTGACTTTTTAGGCTATAACTGTCACAAGTAATGAAAACTGACTGATTTGTTTTTAGACCTTTTCTACCCTTGACATGGGGAGCAAAAGATTGAAGTTACTTAGAGAAATCATCTACCACTACTCCACGCCTTAAGGTAAAACCTCATAGAAGCCAACCCAGAAAGGTGAGGCTATGACCTATTTTTAAGAAGTAGTAGAGAAGAAAAACCAAAAACAACAATGACAAAAAACCTTCCATTAATAAATGCAATGATCTACACACAGTGAACCTTAATAAATGTCATGACTGACAACTTTCAAAACCCGTTAGAGTATCTAATGGCTTTCCTTGTCAGAAAAGTATCTTTGTATCCTACCCAAATCCCAATGCAGTTTAAAAACCCATCTACTCTTTGTGTTCACAGTAGGAATGAAAACTTGTTAATCACCAGCTTCTGCTATAAGTCCTTCATACACTCAAACACATTACATTGCCCCATGCTCTTCCATTCTCTAAGTAAAATAATTCCATTTACTTTAAAATTTCTTTCTTAGGGATTATTTTCCATCCTCTAATCAGCTGAATAGCACTCTTTCTGCTTTGAAACACTTATAATCAATCCTTTTGCCCTGTTAAATGATGAATTACAATTTTCATATTGTTGCCTCCTGAGCCCACACTGTCCGTCATAAATGTTTAACTGGTAAGGTCATTTCCTATCAAGATCTCCATGAGCAACTGTTTTAATATGTAATTGTTCTTCCAACCTTTCTACTTAAGGACTCCCCTTCTTTTCTTATAAAAATATTTTTACAATGAAACCATGTTAATTATTAAAGACAACAGGTCAAATGCAAAGACAGAAAAGGCTTTTTATTCAAAAGAAAACAAAGAGAATAAAGTAACACTGAAGACAATCAGCCTATAAATGTGAGCTAATTATAAAGAGGTTTAATGTTTATTGACCCAAGATTTTAGCACATGTCCACCTTGGGGGTTTGGGGATTTGGGTACAGGCTCAGGTACCATTCCTTTTCAGTCCTCATTGGCAACATATCTTGTCACTGCCCTACTTTTGAAAAAAGTATTTCTTATAGTTGGGATCATCAGGAGTTTGCACCACATTCTACTAACCACCACATGATTTCTATTACATTTAATATTGATTTTAAGAAATTTTCTAAAAATTTGTCCAGGCATTAAAAGAACAAAACTCACTGAGTTACAAAGCTAAGCCACTAGAAAACATATGACTGGACAAAGCAAGAGAATGAGGTGTCAGGATACTAAACTAGGAGTCCTGAAAATTGAACCCCATGGCTAGAAGGCTATATGTGACCTTAGACTAGTCATTTGACCTGCTGGGATTTAAGGATCCTCATGAAGTGCAGGTACTAGACTATCTCTAAGATCTCTACTATTTCAAAATTCTGTGTTTACAGTGAGCACAATTAGTTGGGGCTAGAGGAAGATCAGTGACAGCACAGATTACACACATGGTTAACTCTAATTAATTAGGGTGGATATAGTATTATATTTGCATGTTGCACACATGCCACTCCTATCAAGTGACCAGTAGGACATAAGACACATACTTTAAGTCTGGAGATCAATTCTAGGCTTGCCTCAAACAAGATGCTAGGTCATTTTCCAACACCAAATATGTCATTCCAACACCAGCTGGGTATCCTATAATTCAGTTCAATTCTGATACTAACTACCTGGAGTTAGTACAAACCCCACAGGTTAAGGGCTCAGCCCCAGAGGACTGCTCCCACTTCAGATGCCAATCAAACGGGGTCCCTAGGCCACCTGCACTTCTGCTTGATCTACTACCAATAGGAGGTGCCCACAAACCCCTTTCTCCCACCTCCATTCAATAATTCTCTAGAACAACTCACAAAACTCAAGAAAGCACTGTACTTATAATGACAGTTTTATTATAAAGGATATAGCTCAGCACCAGCCAAATGGAAAAGACGCTTAGGGCAAGGTATTGCAGGGGGAGGTGCAGAGTCTTCATGCCCTCTCAGGGCGTGCCACCCTCCAGCACATAGATGTGTTTACCAACACAGAAGATCCCTTAGCCTGCCTTAGCCTCATTGTTTCAGAGTTTTTAGTCAAAGCTTCATAACATAGGTACGATTGATTAAAGCATTGGTCATTGGTGGCTGAGCTCAATCATTAGTCTGAAAGTTCTAACCCTCTAATCTAATGCTTTGTCTTTCTGGTAATCAGGCCCTATCCTGAAGCTATCTCAAGGACTTGCCTTGAGTCTTCTTATTAGCATAACCTCAGGTACGGTGGAATGGAGCTCCTGATAAATAACAAAAGACACTTTTATCACTCAGGAAATCCCAAGGGTTTTAGGAGCTCTGTGCCAGGAACCAGGGACAAAAACCATTTTTTAAAATTATACACATGGGGTTATTATTATACACAAGGTTCACAAGGTTATTATTCACAAGGGTTGTTGTTATTATTCACAAGGTTATTATACCCAAAGATTCAGAGTCCTAGCTTCATGAGCAGTTCTCAGGCCTAAGAATAAATATGACTTAGGGCACAACCATGCATGGGGAAATCTCCCCCAGTGCCCCTCTCAGAGATGGCAAAGAAGAACACTGGAGAAAAACCTCTTAATATAATCTTCCCAGGGGACAGAAACGGAAGTGCTTAAGATTTTCTAACCACCCACCTCAGAACCCCTGCCAAGGAACTGGCTCAAAGAACCCATGCTCTTATGATTTACTCATCCTCATGACCTACCCTCCTCTCCATTCTGTAAGAATTTAGTTTACAAACATCTATATAAGTACTTACTCCTCTCTGCGGTAGTTATGATTATGCAGAAACTGAGGCACTGAGAAGTTAAGCAACTTACTCAAGGTCACACATGTGATTGGCAGAGCTGGTATTCAAATCCAGAGTCCATGCCCTAACCACTGTGCTGCTACATAAACTCTGGACTCATTAACTGATAAATGGTGCTATCACGAAGGAATGTTATCTCTCTCTTCATTTTGAAAAGGAAAGATTTTTTGATTCATGGTAAATGGGATTGTTTCCATAATTTCTTTCTGATAGTTCATTGTTAGGGTATAGAAATACAACAGATTTCTGTATATTAATTTTGTATCCTGCAACTTTACCAAAGTCATTGATGAGTTCTAGTAGTTTTTTGGTGGTGTCTTTAGAATTTTCTATGTGTAGCATCATGTCATCTGAAAAAAGTGACAGTTTTACTTCCTTTCCCATTTGGATTCCTTTTATTTTTTTTTTCTTCTCTGCTGGCTGTGGCTAGGACTTCCAAAACTATGTTGAATAAAAGTGGCAAGAGTGGGCATCCTTGTCTTTTTCCTGATCTTAGAGGAAATCCTTTCAGTTTTTCACCTTTGAGTATGATGTTAGCTGCAGGTTTGTCATATATGGCCTTTGTTATGTTGAGGTATGTTCCCTCTATGCTGAATCTAAAAAATATAACAAACTAGTGAATACAACAAGAAGCAGACTCACAGATATAGAGAACAAACTAGCAGTTACCAATGGGGAGAGGGAAGGGGGAGGAGCAATATAAGGGTAGAGGATTAAGAGGTACAAACTATTAGGTATAAAATAAGCTACAAGGATATACTTTACAATGTGGGGAATATAGCCAATATTTTATAATAACTATAAATGGAGTATAACGTTTAAAAATTGTGATTCATAAAACTGTAAACCTGTAACTTCTATAATGTTGTCCATCAACCATACTTCAATAAAAGAAAAAAGAAAAAGAAAAAACTTTTAAATTGCACTTGTTTCTCCCCTTACCTTTTTTTTGTTTGTTTGTTTTACATTTTTTTTTACATTTTAGGGGAGTTTAAGTTATCATTTAGTCCATTGATTACAGAATAGTGAGGAGGATTACAAGAGTTTGGGAGCACTCTTAGATACCCTTGATTAGAGAGTCTACGGAACTTTGTAAAGAGCCCCCAGATTCCTTCCCCGTGTGCCACAGAAGGCACAGCACCACCTAAACAAGCTCGAGAGTTGGGCACAAGCTCGTCTATCAGCTCGGACCCCAAAGATGGGCATGAAATGATAACGCTGCTGCCACTGCCACCGAGAATCCTGTGTGCAAGCACAGGTCACTAACCACAACCCAACCCCCTCGGAGGCCTGAGCAGCATGCCAATGCCAGGGTCCCAAGATCCAGGGACAACTTCCACAAGAGAACGCTCAGCGCACCTCAAGCTGTTGCAATGTTACACTGGCCTCTGCCACCGCAGGCTCACCCCACATTCTAATTATGACTACCGTACCCCTCCCTGTCCCTGTCCTGAGTAAGCAAGAAAGCCCTAATCAGCTGCTGCTTTAATCTCTCCTGTCTGGGCAGGGAGCAGACACCTGAGGGTGACCTACACACAGAGGCAAGGCCAAAACCAAAGCTGAACCCCAGAAGCTGTGTGAACAAAGAAGAGAAAGGGAAATTTCTCCATGTAGATTCAGAAGCAGTAGATTAAATCTCCACAGTCAATTTGATGAACCCTGTATCTGTGGAATACCTGAATAGACAACGAATGTTCCCAAAATTGAGGTGGGAGCAATTGTAGACTTGGGGTTTGCTTTCTGCAACTGATTTGTTTCTGATTTTTATGTTAATCTTAGTTTAGTTTTTAGTGCTTGTTATCATTGGTGGATTTGTTTATTGGTTTGGTTGCTCTCTTTTTTTTTTTTATGTTATTGTTTTTTGTTTTTTCCTTTTTTTTTTTTCCTTTTCTTCTGAGCTGTGCGGCTGACAGGGTCTTGGTGCTCCAGCCAGATGTCAGGCCTGAGCCTCCAACATGAGAGAACCAAGTCCAGGATACTGGACCACCAGGGACTTCCTGGCCCCATGTCATATCAATTGGCGAGAGCTCTCCCAAGAGATCTCCACCTCAACACAAAGACACAGCTCCACCCAACGGCCAACAAGCTCCAGTGGTGGATGCCCTAGGCCAAACAACTAACAAGACAGGAACCCAACCCCATTCATTAGTAGAGAGGCTGTGTAAAGTCATACTAAGTTCACAGACACCCCAAACCACACAACCGGATGCAGACCAGCCCACCAGAAGGACAAGATACAGCCCCACCCAACAGAACACAGGCACCAGTCCCCTCCAACAGGAATCCTACACAAGCCACTGAACGAACCTCACCCACTGGGGGAAGACACCAAAAATAATGGGAACTATGACCCTGAAGCCTGCAAAAACAAAACCCCAAACACAGTAAGACAAACAAAATGAAAAGACAGAGAAATATGCAGCAGATGAAGGAGCAAGGTAAAAACCCACCAGACCAAAAAAATGAAGAGGAAATAGGCAGTCTACATGAAAAGGAATTCAGAGTAATGAAAATAAAGATATACAAAATCTTGGCAATAGAATGGAGAAAATACAAGAAACATTTAACAAGGACACAGAAGAACAAAAGAGCAAACAAACAATGATGAACACAACAATAAATGAAATTAAAAATTCTCTATAAGGAATCAATAGCAGAATAACTAAGGCAGAAGAACGGATAAGTAATCCAGAATATAAAATAGTGGAAATAAATGCTGTACAGTAGGATAAAGAAAAAAGAATGAAAAGAACTGAGGACAGTCTCAGAGACCTCTGGGACAACATTAAACGCACCAACATTCGAATTATAGGGGGCCCAGAAGAAGAAGAGAAAAAGAAAGGGTCTGAGAAAATATTTGAAGAGATTATAGTTGAAAACTTCCCTAACATGAGAAAGGAAATAGTGAATCAAGTCCAGGAAGCACAGAGAGTGCCATACAGGATAAAGGATAAATCCAAGGAGAAACATGCCAAGATACCTATTAATCAAACTATCAAAAATTAAATATGAAGAAAAAAATATTAAAAGCAGCAAGGGAAAAGCAACAAAAAACATACAAGGGAATCCCCATAAGGTTAACAGCTGATCTTGCAGCAGAAACTCTGCAAGCCAGAAAGGAGTGGCAGGACATATTTAAAGTGATGAAAGGGAAAAACCTACAACCAAGATTACTCAACCCAACAAGAATCTCATTTAGATTTGACAGAGAAATCAAAACCTTTACAGACAAGCAAAAATTAAGAGAATTCAGCACCACCAAACCAGCTCTACAGCAAATGCTAAAGGAACTTCTCTAGGCAGGAAACACAGGAGAAGAAAAAGACCTATAAAAACAACGCATAACAATAAGGAAAATGGTAAGAGGAACATACATATCAATAATTACCCTAAATATAAATGGATTAAATGCACCAACCAAAAGACACAGACTGGCTGAATGGATACAAAAACAAGACCCATATATATGCTGTCTACGAGAGACCCACTTCAGACCTAGGGACACATATAGACTGAAAGTAAGGGGATGGAAAAAGAAATTCCATGCAAATGGAAATCAACACAAATCTGGAGTAGCAATTCTCAGACAAAATAGACTTTAAAATATAAAGACTATTACAAGAGACAAAGAAGGACACTACATAATGATTAAGGGATCAATCCAAGAAGAAGATATAACAATTGTAAATATTTAGGCACCCAACATAGGAGCACCTCAATACATAAGGTATGGGGCTTCCTTGGTGGTGCAGTGGTTGAGAATCCGCCTGCCGATGCAGGAGACACGGGTTCATGCCCCAGTCCGGGAAGATCCCACATGCTGCGGAGTAGCTGGGCCCGTGAGCCATGGCACCTGAGCCTTCGCACCTGGGCCCATGAACCATGGCTGCTGAGCCTGCATGTCCAGAGCCTGTGTTCCGCAATGGGAGAGGCCACAGCAGTGAGAAGCCCGCGTACCGCAAAAAAAAAAAAAAAAAAACATAAGGTATTAAGGCGCTCAATACAAATACTAACAGCCATAAAACGGGAAATTGACAGTAACACAATCAGAGTTGGGGACTTTAACACTCCACTTTCACCAATGGACAGAGCACCCAAAATGAAAATGAGTAAGGAAACACAAGATTCAAATGACACATTAGACCAGACAGACTTAACTGATATTTATAGGACATTCAACCCCAAAACAACAGGGTACACTTTCTTCTCCAGTGTTCATGGAACATTTTCCAGGATAGAACATATCCTGGGTCACAAATCAAGCCTCAGTAAATTTAAGAAAATTGAAATCATATCAAGTATATTTTCCAAACACAACGCTACGAGACTAGATATCAATTACAGGGAAAAAATGTAAGAAATACAAACACATGGAGGCTAAACAATATGGATATCACTGAATAACCAGGATAAATAACCAGGATATCACTGAAGAAATCAAAACAGAAATCAAAGAATACCTAGAAACAAATGACAATGAAAACAGGACCACCAAAAACCTATGGGATGCAGCAAAAGCAGTTCTAAGAGGGAAGTTTATAGCAATACAATCTTACCTCAAGAAACAAGAAAAATCTCAAATAAACAACCTAATCTTACACTTAAAGCAATTACAGAAAGAAGAACAAAAAAAAAAAAACCCCAAAGTTAGCAGAAGGAAAGAAATCATAAAGATCAGGTCAGAAATAAATCAAAAAGAAATGAAGGAAACAATAGCAAAGATCAATAAAACTAAAAGCTAGTTCTTTGAGAAGATAAACAAAATTGATGAACCATTAGCCAGACTCATCAAGAAAAAAAAGAAGACTCAACAGAATTAGAAATGAAAAGAAGTAACAACTGACACTGCAGAAATACAAAGGATCATGAGAGATTACTACAAGAAACTATATGCCAATAAAATGGACAACCTGGAAGAAATGGACAAATTCTTAGAAAAGCACAACCTTCCCAGACTGAACAGAGAAGAAACAGAAAATTTGAACAGACCAATCACAAGCACTGAAATTGAAACTGTGATTAAAAATTTTCCAACAAACAAAAGCTCAGGACCAGATGGCTTCACAGCCGAATTCTATCAAACATTTGAGAAGAGCTAACACCTATACTGCTCAAACTCCTCCAAAATATAAAAGAGGGAGGAACACTCCCAAACTCATTCTACGAGGCCCCCATCACCCTAATACCCAAACCAGACAAACATGTCACAAAAAAAGAAAACTACAGGGCAATATCACTGATGAACACAGAGGCAAAAATCCTCAACAAAATACTAGCAAACAGAATCCAACAGCACATTAAAAGGATCATACACCATGATCAAGTAGGGTTTATCGCAGGAATGCAAGCATTCTTCAATGTACGCAAATCTATCAATGTGATACACCATATTAACATATTGAAGGATAAAAAACATATGATCATCTCAATAGATGCAGAAAAAGCTTTCGACAAAATACAACACCAATTTATGATAAAAACTCTCCATAAAGTGGGCATAGAGGGATCCTACCTCAACCTAATACAGGCCATATATGACAAACCCACAGCCAACATTGTACTCAGTGGTGAAAAACTGAAACCATATCCTCTAAGATCAGGAACAAGACAAGGGTGCCCACTGTCACCACTATTATTCCACATAGTTTTGGCCATGGCCATCAGAGAAGAAAAAGAAATAAAAGGAATCCAAATCAGAAAAGAAGAAGTAAAACTGTCATTGTTTGAAGATGACATGATACTTTACATAGAGAATCCTAAAGATGTTAACCAGAAAACTACTAGAACTAATCAATGAATTTGGTAAAGTAGCAGGATACAAAATTAATGCACAGAAATATCTTGCATTCCTATACACTAACGAAGAAAAATCTGAAAGATAAACTATGGAAACCCTCCCATTTACTACTGTAACAAAAAGAATAAAGTACCTAGGAATAAACCTACCTAAGGAGACAAAAGACCTGTATGAAGAAAAGTATAAGACACTAATGAAAGAAATCAAAGATGATACAAACAGATGGAGAGATATACCATGTTCTTAGTTTGGAAGAATCAACACTGTGAAAATTACTCTACTACCCAAAGTAATCTACAGATTCAATGCAATCCCTATCAAACTACCACTGGCATTTTTCACAGAACTAGAACAAAAAATTTCACAATTTGTATGGAAACACAAAAGACCCCGAATAGCCAAAGCAATCCTGAGAAAGAAAAACAGAGCTAGAGGAATCAGGCTCCTGGACTTCAGACTGTACTACAAAGCTACAGCAATCAAGACAGTATGGTACTGGCACAAAAACAGAAATATAGGTCAATGGAACAGGATAGAAAGCCCAGAGGTAAACTCACACACATATGGTCACTTTATCTTTGATAATCAGGATGCAGGAATATACAATGGAGAAAAGACAGCCTCTCCAATAAGTGGCGCTGGGAAAACTGGACAGCTACATGTAAAAGAATGAAAACAGAACACTTCCTAATACCATACACAAAAATAAACTCAACATGGATTAAAGACCTAAATGTAAGGCCAGACACTATAAAACTCTTAGAGGAAAACATAGGCAGAACACTTTATGACATTAATCACAGCAAGTTCCTTTTTGACCCACCTCCTAGAAAAATGGAAAGAAAAACAAAAATAAACAAATGGGACCTAATGAAACGTCAAAGCTTTTGCACAGCAAAGGAAACCATAAACAAGACCAAAAGACAACCCTCAGAATGGGAGAAAATATTTCCAATGAAGCAACTGACAAAGGATTAATTTCCAAAATTTACAAGCAGCTCATGCAGCTCAATAACAAAAAAACAAACACCCAATCCAAAAATGGGCAGAAGACCTAAATAGATATTTCTCCAAAGAAGATATACAGACTGCCAACAAACACATGAAAGAATGCTCAACATCATTAATCATTAGAGAAATGCAAATCAAAACTACAATAAGATATCATCTCACACCAGTCAGAATGGCCATCATCAAAAAATCTAGAAACAATAAATGCTGGAGACGGTGTGGAGAAATGGGAACACTCTTGCACTGCTGGTGGGAATGTGAATTGGTTCAGCCACTATGGAGAACAGTATGGAGGTTCCTTAAAAACTACAAATAGAACTACCATATGACCCAGCAATCCCACTACTGGGCATATACCCTGAGAAAACCAAAATTCAAAAAGAGTCATGTACCAAAATGTTCATTGCAGCTCTATTTACAATAGCCCGGAGATGGAAACAACCTAAGTGCCCATCATCGGATGAATGGATAAAGATGTGGCACATATATACAATGGAATATTACTTAGCCATAAAAAGAAACGAAATTGAGCTATTTGTAATGAGGTGGATAGACCTAGAGTCTGTCATACAGAGTGAAGTAAGTCAGAAAGAGAAAGACAAATACCATGTGTTAACACATACATATGGAATTTAAGAAAAAAAATGTCATGAAGAACCTAGGGGTAAGACAGGAATAAAGACACAGACCTACTGGAGAATGGACTTGAGGATATGGGGAGGGGGAAGGGTGACCTGTGACCGGGCGAGAGAGAGGCATGGACATATATACACTAACAAGTGTAGGGTAGATAGCTAGTGGGAAGCAGCCGCATGGCACAGGGATATCGGCTCGTGACCGCCTGGAGGGGTGGGAGGGAGGGAGACGCAAAAGGGAAGAGATATGGGAACATATGTATCTGTATAACTAATTCACTTTGTTATAAAGCAGAACTAACACACCATTGTAAAGCAACTATACCCCAATAAAGATGTTAAAAAAAATCTACAAACAATAAATGCTGGAGAGGGTGTGGAGAAAAGGGAACCCTCTTGCACTGTTGGTGGGAATGTAAATTGATACAGCCACTGTGGAGAACAGCATAGAGGTTCCTTAAAAAACTATAAATAGAACTACCATATGACCCAGCAATCCCACTACTGGCTATACACCCTGAGAAAACCATAATTCAAAAAGAGTCATGTACCATTATGTTCAATGCAGCACTATTTACAATAGCCAGGACACGGAAGCAACCAAAGTGTCCATCGACAGAGGAGTGGATAAAGAAGATGTAGCACATATATACAATGGAATATTAGCCATAAAAAGAAACGGAATTGAGTTAGTTGTAATGAGGTGGATGGACCTAGAGACTGTCATACAGAGTGAAATAAGTCAGAAAGAGAAAAACAAATACCGTATGCTAACACATATACATGGAATCTAAAAAAAAAAAAAAAAATGGTTCTAAAGAACCTAGGGGCAGGACAGGAATAAAGACACAGACATAGAGAACGGACTTGAGGACACAGGGAGGGGGAAGGGTAAGCTGGGATGAAGTGAAAGAGTAGCACTGACATATAAACACTACCACATGTAAAATAGATAGCTAGTGGGAAGCAGCTGAATAGCACAGGGAGATCAGCTCGGTGCTTTGTGGCCATCTAGAGGGGTCAGATAGACAGGGTGGGAGGGAAGCGCAAGAGGGAGGGAATAAGGGGATATATGCATACATATAGCCGATTCACTTCACCTTTTTATACAGCAAAAACTAATGCGACATTGTAAAGCAACTATACACCAATAAAGATGTTAAAAAAAAAAAAGCTCCCAAATTCTCCTCTGGATGCACTAGGTATGTGTGGTCCACTGGCATAATCTCATAGTCAGAGAGGGTGTGGCAATATTTATGGTTGTTTAGGCATTAGCAGGATTAGGAAAGTATCTTTAGAATAGAGTGTACAGGAAGAATGGGTTGTGCAAATGCTAGTCTCAGCATGGAAGGTGGCTGGCATATTATTCTTATTTGTACTGATGCTTTCCTTTCTCTGACACTCTTCACATGGCCTACGTCAAGTGCAAGTTGGGCCATACAACCTGCCCTCTGGACGTGGCTGCTTGAATCAGGGTCCACAACTGAAGGCTTCGGGGTGTGCCTTTTGATGCTTACCACTGGAAATTTGGGATTGGGGTACAGACACCTCAGTCACTGAGTTGAGGCTGCCATTTGGAAAAGTATGCAGTGAAGAGGCAGTCTTATATATTGATATATTAATGAATGAGCTCATAAATGAGACTTCAGAGATAAACACAAGAATGGAGTAGACATTCTGAAGCAGAGATGTGGCCAGAGACTGAAAGGGAAGAAGCCACCTGATTTCTCTCTACAATCAGGTCCAGCATCACAGGAAGCATGGCTGTACTTCCTGCTGGGGTTTTAGGGTCCCTTGGTTGCTAGTAACAAATTTTTCTTTAAGTCAGCTTGAGTATGTTTCTGTGTCTTGGATACAAAAAAGAAAAAAATCCATGATTAAGACTTTAACGTATAACACCGATAAGCTTATAATTTCAACAAGATGTCAAAGTGCTGGTGTTACCATGCTGTGAGGGATATTGAGATGAGGAAAAAGAACCGCCTTTCTCCACTCCAACTTCCGGCATCACAAGGGCTAATTTAAACTGAAAAATAATATCAATAATATTGAAGTCCCTTGGATAAGTCAATGATATTTTTCTTTTGATCCTTAGAGGCATCAAAAGGCACAAAATCAATGTGAAGTCATCTGGGGCCACTAAGTACAAACCTCTGCTTCTGAGAGCTTTAAGAAAACTGAAGGACCCATCCTGCCCTAATGCTTTGATAGTCTTCAACTAATCAGAGCAGTATGGTCTTCAGAATTTTTTTGGAATTCTTTAGGGAATTCCTTACCACTCATGGAAGCAGTGGGAATAGGTTTAGAAGGGAAGTCTGTGGTGCTGTCATGGTTTCTATGATTTTCCTATACCCTCCTTTAATTGACAGTCATTTCCCACTTTCAGAAATTAAACATCAATCAAGCTAAGAGCTACACATTCATTCAAAGCCCAGTTTATAGTCAGTAGTCCCCTGTCCAGTGTGATATTCTTATCACCCTGCTAATTTCCTTCATAGCTCATATTTCCATACGTAAAGTTCTGGTTTCTTTGTTTACATGTTTACTGTTTATCTCCCTCATCAGAAACTAAGCAGGGGGCAGGGATCTTATCTGCCTTGGTCACCACTGTATCCCCACTACCTGGTAATAGGGCCTAAAACCTAGTAAAAGCTTGATTAAATTAGGCTAGCTCACTGCTAACTGTTCTAAAAACTAGACCAAAATGTAGAATGGCTCAAATACAAGCAAAGTGCATTTCTTACTCACGTAGAGTCCAAGTCAGTGTATGTGGGGAAGGGAAAGGGGGCTATGCTCAACAGGGTCATTCTGAGACCCAGGTTGACAGCATCTTTGCCATTTTCAAAATGTGGCTTTCTAGTAACCCTAGACATTAACGTTCAGCCAGCAGAATGGGAAAAATCATGGAGGCACATACATGGGACGTTTTTAATGGGCAGGTTTGGAAGTAGCCCACATCGTTTCTGCTCACATGCAATTGGGCGGATCTCACTCACATGGCCACACCTAATAGCAGGGAAAGCTGGGAAATGTAGATGAGTTGTGTTCCCAGGGAAAAAAGAAAAGCACAGAGTCGGGTGAGCAGCAGCTGGCAGTCCATAAATAACTGCTGAAGAGCAGATGAAAGTGATGGAAGCAACGAGGGAACAAAGGCAGGCTTTTCCCACCACAACAGAGAAAGACTCTTTCTTCTAAATGCTGACCGCTCCATCTGATCATCCAATTGACTGTGAAGCATGCGCATGGGTTGTAGGTTTTAATGTATACATTTGCCTTGTCTTCTCGTAGATTACAAACTCCGCGAAATTAGGAGCTTTTTCTCAAACTCCAGTTTCCTGGAATAAGGTCATGCCTGCAATAAATGCTAAATAAATGTT
Source organism: Pseudorca crassidens (assembly GCF_039906515.1). Taxonomy (NCBI): domain Eukaryota; kingdom Metazoa; phylum Chordata; class Mammalia; order Artiodactyla; family Delphinidae; genus Pseudorca; species Pseudorca crassidens. Next base: position 157,084,417 of record NC_090297.1, read on the forward strand.
TGAAAACAAAACAAAATCCTCCAGCTCCACAAGTATTTTTAAATTAATTTTTATTGGAGTACAGTTGCTTTACAATGTTGTGCTAGTTTCTTGCTGTACAGCAAAGTGAATCAGTCATACATACACATATATCCACTCTTTTTTAGATTTCCTTCCCATTTAGGTCACCACAGAGCACTGAATATAGAGTTCCCTGTGCTATACTGTAGGGTCTCATTAGTTATCTACTTTGTACATAGTAGCGTATATATGTCAGTCCCAATCTCCCAATTCATCCCACCCCCCTTCCCTGCTTGGTAACCATAAGTTCTCTACATCTGTGACTCTATTTCTGCTTTGCAAATAAGTTCATCTCTACCATTTTTCTAGATTCCACATATAAGTGATATTATACGATATTTGTTTTTCTCTTTCTGACTTAATTCACTCTGTATGACATTCTCTAGGTCTGTCCATGTCTCTGCAAATGGCACAATTTCATTCCTTTTTATGGCTGAGTAATATTCCATGTATTGAAAGAAAAGCAGGGATAATGCAAGCCACAGCAGCTAAAAGTGCTCCACTGACCAAGGTTCAGTTCAGGTGACTCCAATTCACAATTAGATCCTGAATACCTACTGGGTGCTGGGCCCAGTATTGGGTGTGTTTGTATATATTTAAATCTTTTAAATACCAATGTGAGTAGTGATTGTACACACCAAACACTTAGGAGCTAAATGGAGCCTGTTTCCAGATACTGGCTAGCAAAAGCAGTTCAGAATACAGTCCAATTTGAGAATAATTAGTCCATCCCCAATTACTTGAAAGGAGCTTTTAAAAAAGGATTTTTATCTTTTAAAAGTAACATTTTTATTCATCCATCTTTAGGCAATAGTGTGATTTTGAGTCACCCTAGAGGAAGGAAATGAAGCTTGGTTGTACCAAGCATCTAGAAGCTTGAAAGCAGTTCACTGGTCCCAAGAATTGAGCCCAGCCAATTCTGTTGTCCTGAATGGGTGGATAGAAATGACACCTTCGTGTCCCAGGTGGGGCACGCACTGCCCACCCAAGTGCTGTTCCTAAAACATTAGTGCCTGATGTAGAATGATTAAAGAGTGAGGATTATTTACCTGAGGCTGAGTGTATTAACAAATTTGATCAAGCACAGACTATAAGCCGTTTTTCAAAGTCTATATATTTGACCAATTATAAGGGGACCATATGAAGAGCCAAAGTGAATTGGGAGGCCTCTGCCTAGCTCTCATATTTCAGAGTCACGGAGATTTCAGCTCAAGGGAGCTGAGATATTGCCTTGCTGGACTCATTCACATGCTTCTCTTCCTTTACTTCCAGCTCTCTTCTCAACCCACAGACTAAGCCAAGAACACTACATTCTTTCTGAAAACACTCTCCCACCTCTCCCTCCCTGCTTTCTCCCACCGCTCTGTCCATTACTTTACTTAACACTTCTAAAATTAGATCATTTACCCCCTTGATGCTGTATGAGTGAAAGAGCAAAAGAAACGGACTGGCAATTGCTTCAACTTGAATGTACAAAAATGCTCACTCAGCATCATTATAAACAATAAATTTTGCAGGAAAATTGGAAATAACATCCATGTCCATTAAAAAGATGACAGAGAGTTAAATGTATTGACATGGAATGATGGCCACAATAAATTAAGCAAAAAATTCAAGACCAAACAGCACGTTTATGAATAACACTCATAAGTGAACGTTTACTTATACATATAAATAAAATAATATTCATTTTTTGTTCTTTCAACAAATATTTAATGTGCCATGCACTCTTCTAACGATCAAGATTATGATAGGAGACACAGTTCCTACTCATGGGTGTTCACAGTCTGTTGGGGAGGCAAACATTAACCAAACAGTAGTAGAAATAAATAAATACATAAATTAAAATAGTGATAAGTACTATGAAGCAATATGCAGGATATTGTGACTAAATAATTGAAAGAAGACTTAACCTACTGTCTTTAGTAAAAATTGTATGTGTGTGGTGTATATATGCATACAAGTGAGTGTGATATTTATACAAGAACAAAGGCTACAATCATATATATAAAACCAATAGGCATTATCCTTGAATGATCTTTTCTTCCTTCATTTTTCAGCATGTTATACATCTTCTACAATTGCTATCTGTGTCTTTTGTAATCAGAATAAAACAAACGAACCAAAAAATTAGTTGGATTTACTCAGTTTGTCTTAGTTTCCTCAGGTCTATGTCAGGCTACCTTTAGATTTAGATTCATCAGCTCTCTTCTGTCTTCCCTTAAGATAAAAAAAGGAATGTATGTTTCCTGACTTTAGAAGGCGTAAGAGTATACTGCTTTGACACATGTGAAAGTAACAGTAATATGAAGTAATTGAGAAACAATGAGTCGGGCAGACATCATTTTCCCAGAAGACATGGTTGGCCATCCAAGGCAAGGGAGCCATCAGACCCATCTTCTACTAGGGGCCCAAGGGAGCTTACACTTACTTGTACTTGGCAACGCTTTATAATTGATCCTCTGCTAAGGTTGAAGCATCAATTATATCTTAACATGAAAGTCCTAGAAAGACTATTATTTCCGATTAGACTTATTTCTTACAAAGATCTACAGATAAATAACTTGTAATATATTATACTATTTGCTATTTATAATTTATCTCTGCTTTATACAACTGTTTCTAGCACTTTTAGTAGCTCAGCCTTAAACTTCAGTATGAAGTAAGAGTGAAGGATCTTGTCTGTCATCTCTTTTGACATTCAGAGAACCTCTGATGGGACCACAGAACTCTTCCCCACTAAAGGCTCAAAACATCACAGGGACTTGGCCTCCAGGTGATTGGAAAATGACCTGGCCAGTGTCCATCATAAAAGATTCCAAAGACTTACTGTGAAGCATCATAGTTCCTTTAAAAAGTTGCTGACATATTTTTTTGTAAATGGCACACACTCATGTTTATAAAGAACATTGTTCAAATGAGGAAAAGAAGAAAGTTTGAAAATATACCCCAAATTCCACAACTGTTAATGTGGTGAGCATATTCCTCTATATCTCTATCCATGCACAGAGATCTATTGATATAATATTATATAAATAGGATTATTTGCTTTTTTAAAAAAAACAAAAATAAAGGAGGGTATATAAAAGCTTAAAAATAAGTACAACTGGGCTTCCCTGGTGGCGCAGTGGTTGAGACGCCTGCCGATGCAGGGGACACGGGTTCGTGCCCCGGTCCAGGAAGATCCCACATGCCGCAGAGCGGCTGGGCCTGTGAGCCGTGGCCACTGAGCCTGCGCGTCCGGAGCCTGTGCTCCGCAACGGGAGAGGCCGCAACAGTGAGAGGCCCGCGTACCGCAAATAAATAAATAAATAAATAAATAAATAAATAAATAAATAACCTAAACTATACCATTTTTCCTGCAAGCCTCTGAGCATCTATCTCCCCAAAGACTTCGTCCATCTTGAACCTATTTAATTTATAGGTTATCCAGCTAATTAGTTTTCTTACTCTAGGTCTTCCATCTATCACATTGATTTTACAATTAACATTAGGGTTAATCAGCAACAACTTCAATGGTATTTAACCCATCGTCCCATAGAAACTTGCTCTTCGTCTTCTCACCAAATGGAACCTGTCCAGCATCCATCATGAATCATCTGTACCCCTGAGGCTGATCAACAGGATGAAAATTTGAACTGAGTTCATATTTGCTTATTTTCAGGTTTGCAATTCCTTTAGCTATCAAGTATAGCTCACAGAAGACCACAGACAAATGAATGAGAGAGACCATTTACGTTCATTATACTGTTGATACGTGCAATTTATAATCTCTAATGCTCTTGACACCATCCTCAAGGAGAAACTCAAAGCTAACCAACACATTCAACTCCCCACAACTCGCCAGCACAATATCCTTTTCAATCAGTATCTTACCCATCCTAATTAATAAAATTATTTAGACCTTTATTATATGTGTTTGATTTTTTTGAGAAGCAGTTTTATATCCACTCATCCTCCACATCTTCCTTCCCATTCACCTTATCAATGTGACGACCGGTTATCAATTATCAAGAAATTAGCACTGTAGCCATTAGTAATTTCAAGTTATATCCAATCTGTCCTTTTCATGTCACCTTCAAACTTCTAGAATCTGTGAACATATGGCTGTAGGTACAGATAACCTCCTCTAATCCTCTGAAGCCACCTTCTTCTCCTGAGGAACATAATCAAAATACCACTTTGTATCTTCAGCCTCTATGTTCTTCCCAGAACACAATGCCTTGTCACTCACTTCTGAATACGTTATTGGACTTTGGGTAACAGGCTATAGCAGTCAACTGTTATATATTTGACTCCAAGACGACTTCTTCCTTGATATATGCCTTTATTCATTCAACAACACACAGAACTTACTATGTACAAGGTACCATGCCAGGTAACGTAGGAATTGCAGCCAGTGTAGTTTATTCACTTTTCTTGAGCTACTTGCTTCAAGTGTGAGGGTCTTTGCTTTTCTTTTGCATATTTCACATCTAATCAGTGGCCAGTGCATGTGAAGTTTTCTTTCACATTATCTCCTCCTTTTTTTTTTCACTTTCTCCCCACCATCTTATTTTAAATCCTTATCATCCTGTACCTAGATAATTTCAAAAGCTTCCTTCTAATTTCTCTCTGCATGGCCTCCAGACTAATCAAACATCTTACTTTATAGAAACATATTAATGTAATTATCACAATGACACAATGGAGGTAAGAATCATTCGCACTTTACAGATAAAAACATGAATTGTTAAAGAGTTTGTTTAAAAAGTCCAAAATCACACAACTAATGTGTGGCTAACAGAAATTTAATTCTAGGTCTGAATACCTTTTAACACCCTTTCTATAACATTAGACTATCTCCCAGTTTAAGGGAATTGTTTAAGGCAAATCAGCCAGAGTGGGAAGAAAAGATATGAATTATGTTGGCATGAAAACAACAGGAAACCAAACAAGTGACATGGAGTGGGAAGAACAGACCTATCATGGGAGCAGATTGGCTGTGAGGAGGAAAGAGAAACGCCCAAGATTTTTGTAGTTTTACAAAGTGGGTCACTGAAGGTTTGGTCTGGTTCCCCTTCCTCTCTATCTTGGAAGGCTGTATGATGAGGTAGTTTAAGAAATAAGGGCCCTGAATTTGTTCCCACCCAGGCACTACCCCTTACTAGCTGTATGTCCTTAGGAATGTACTTAACTTCTCTGTGCCCTATGTCAGTACAATGGGGATAATAATAACACCTGCTTAAAAGGAAGGGTGAGGATTATTAAAGTGCTTAAAATACTTGGAACACAGCACATATGCCCTCAATAGTTATAAAATATTATTTGCATCCATATATTTCTTTTGCTTTCAAATAACTTAAAACTTATGTAAAATGGATTTAATTATTTGCATTTCCTTTAAATTTGTAAATAAAACAAACAAAAAAAAGCAGTAAGAGGCCAGGGCCCAAGCCAGGCTGACTTATTTGGTATAACACCCAGCAAGCCCTGACATGTTCCAGATTCTAACGAGGTCAAGGAGAAGGTTTTTCCCACAGTGAGTGTCTTTTCTCTTGGATAAGTAAGAGAACTGATCACATTTGCATGATGAGAAACAAAATTGGTTTCCTTTCATCATGGAAGGGACTTAATGAAAATCTAATCTATAGATTCACTATCCTTACAATCAAAGACTGGTTTTTCAATCCACTGTTCCCTGCACAGAGCTCTCACTAAAAGGAAAGGTGAAATACTGTTCCCTTTGCAAAAGCTGGCCAGTTAGGTTGCCTTCCCTACAAAAATGTTACCATGTTAGTGTTTGCAGTTAAGAGTTCAGTTAGACCAAAGCATTTATTTTAATGTACAATTGGGTAATTTTTCCAACTCTCTAAATAATAATTAATCAAAATAACCAGAGGATGGCCTGAATGCAAACATGCCAACAGTCTGCAGTCACTCTCTTTGTTGCCACCGTCCCTTCCCCCTACTCAAAAGGAAAGTTCGCTCCTTCAGAGGTCTGTATGCTTTCATCAGGTTGTGCTATTACATTTAAGTGATCTCAGCCCCTGGCTGAATACTGTACACAGTTTTCTCCCTGAATACCGTACACAGTCATCACTATGTTTATGTTTATGCCCACACTTAAAGCCTGTTGGCAAGGGACTCTATCTGCATTGTAGTCCCTTCCTTTTTAATCCTTAAAGGAATGTTCTCAGGCTAATTAAAGAGAAGAACAGAATTATGATGCCCCAAGAATTCAGGCCAAACATTCCCAAGCACTAAGGAGACCTATTTAATCCTCCTGCTGGATACATTGATTTTTAGCCACCCTGCTGGTCTAGGAGAAATAGGTAAGTCTCTGATGTGAAGTTTTCTTCACGGGACAGGAAAGCTTCTAAAATGGATGAGATGATAAACGGTACCAGATTTTAATTAAGGAAGGGAAAATCTGACCCTCATCTTTGCAGCTTTATTTCTGGGGTCGGTTTGCTTATGAGTAAGTGATCTAGGATGGATGATGAGAGCAGAAAGAGAAATGAAATATTCTTATAAATGCAGCTTCCAGTTTCCCCTTTTCTGAATTGTTAGAAAGGCAGACTTACTTCTAAAACTTCCCACATTCCTTTCATCAGCACTTTCTTCATTCATCTGGATTATAAACGGAATAATCATTTCCCACACATCAGCTGTGCAGTCAAATAAGTGTATTTCAGGCGTTCTCTCTATATAGTAATAGGTTTTATTTTCTCCCAAATGTTATGTAATCATATTATTACCAATGTCCTTCATCCCTGAATTCCTTAAAGAAAAGTTTAGTGGCTTCCTTGTTACACCAGCTCTTCCCCCTTGTATCGTGCGTGATGGAGAAGCAGCAGTTGCAGAAGGCACACAGAGAGCAGAGACCTGCACTAAGCACACAGTCATTTCCATGACAACTTCTAATGCTGAGACCTCATTTCCATTAAGATGTCCCTAACCCTGGCAACACTGGCTTTGCTAGAGTGAATCAAACAAACTTCTTCCAAACAAAGTCACAGAACACTTTCTTTTCAATGTGGGCTCCTGCTGTCACTGCCTGCATATGATAACTTTAAAATGAAAAAAAATCTCTTAGAAGTTTGCTCTACTAATGTTTAATGTGCAAATGCCTCCAATCAACAGTAAAGCTCAAAGAACTGTGACAATTCACTAGTCAGAAAAGAAAACTGTTTCAGTATGAATGGGTTTGTACCCTCACATGAAAATATCAAGAAAACAGGCAACTATTTCCATGAAGCAGTCTCCTGGAAATTACAATTACATTCAGAGGAAAGAGTACAATTCAGAGACTGCATTGATCAGGGCTGCATTTGAGGTCACCGTGGGGACTGTCCTTCCCTGGCAGAGCAGTCCTTATTAACTACAAGGCAGCATTACTCCTGATACAAAAGAAATTATTTTTCAAAAATCAGTGTGCTGGTAGCAAGGGTGTTCCTGCCCTTCTACTGAAAAACTGACAGTGCCCCAGAGCTCAAGAGACTGTTCAGTCAGTCTCATGCCACCAACAGCCATTTTCAACAGCACATGCTAAATATTCTTTCCCAGGTAGCAAACTAGATCTGCTGAAAACTCTAGAGTTTCTTACCATTGTGATCCAATCTTCCCTCCCGTCGGACTCCGGAAGCCAGGAGCTGTTGCTGGTGTGCTGCTCCCCCAGCCACTGGATCCTTTGGAGGCTGAGAATGTCTCATGTGGTGCGAATGTGTCGCCACCGATTATATTTCAGTCCCTCAATTGCTAGCCTTGATGCTTTGGAAATCAGCCGAACCAAGCGCACAGAGGAAGGGCTGCAGCTTGCAATTGCAGAACTTCCCCTAGAATATGCTCTTAAAAACATGGGCCCCTCATTTAGCACTTTAGCAAATACCAAGGGCTACTACATTCAATTACATTTCTCTCTTTTTCCTTTTAAACTGGGTTGGGTTTTGCTGCTAGTGGAATGAAATTATAGCAAGAGCTCAAGCTGACCCACGGGATGCAGGCACTGTGCAGACTTCCACGCACCTCAATCCTGACTAGAAACGGCTGCTATTCCAATCAGAGAGGAGAATCCTGCCTAGATGAGGAGGAAGGTGGAGGGACAGTGCTGGCGAGCTGTCCAGTGTTACAGCCTTCTGGTAAGTAGTGGGAGTCTGCAAAGTGCTCTGAGGAACAACCACAGGTCCGAAGTCTGCTCTAAACCATTTGGTACAGCACGGTCAAATCCAAAGAGGCAGAAAGAGAAGTTCTATCAAAGGAATCTATGGAGCATAGCCTTATCTTGAAGAATAAACTAGAAGTTCTTCAAAGGCAGGGACCCTATCTGCTAAGACACTTCAAAACTAGCTGGCTTGCTCAATCATACTAAACTATTAGGCTCTTGCTTTTCCTACATTTTCACAACATTTTACTTCTTAAAAATTTTATCTCAGAAGAATTTATTCACACAAGTAGCACATAGCAGAGGCAAGACCTCAACTGAAGCTCAGGCCAGGACTCTTTAAAACAGCAGTGCCCATGAGCCAAAACATCTGTCAATCGCCAAATTGTTTAACTGCCTTTCCTTCCCTCACTTAGTGTAAACTCCAGTAGGCAGTTTCCATGTTAGTTTTGTTCACTTCTTTACCCCTAGTATGGCATCCACTCCACTGTAGGATATTTATTGGCTGAATTAATAACTTTCCATAATCGTTGGAAGTGTTGGCAGAAACCCACAGATTGGTAGAGTTCCTTTTGCTTGGAGCCTGATGTGTTGTAGGCTTGGGCTGCGTTCCTTTCATGGCTGCTTTTCCTCTCACCAGAAAGGTTCATGCCCCCTAACATGACCAACTTCCAGCAAAGTTAAATACTTGTTCTAGAGAAAATTCAACCCAAGGAATAAAATTCATGCTGATAGCTAAGGGTTCTGATTTGTTCGAAGAGTACAGGCCTTTATTAGGCCTGACAGCATCAAGAAGTAGCTGTGAATCAACAGAGTCCAAGAAAGCTATTCACAATTCCCTTCCCTGTAGACAATAGTCATTTAGAACACAGAAGCAGATATGGCAGGCAAGTCAGGCACCCAGGTGAGACAACAGAGTATACTTCAGTGGCCAAGATGTAGCTCAATCCTTGCACACACTAGTTCTAGATACCTACTGAATTCATATAAACCCTTAAAGAACTGCGCTGGAGCTCAGGAATGTCAGACACTTGTCCTCAAACAGGAAGGAGCCAATGCTGCCTAACCTGAGGGTCTCAGCTCATAACCCCATCTCTAGGTCCTCTTCCTAGAACACTCCACCAAACTGCTCCAACCATTCACTGCTCTGTGCCCAATTACACTGTCCTCAGATGGACTGAAGTGTTGACATCAACTGCAGTGTGACCAATGAAAGAGTCCTTGCCCTCCTTTTTCCACTAGGCTTTGTCTTTGTAAACAATAGACACCCCCTACTTTGGCAGTAATAAAGTAACTCCCTTTTCTTCTCCGTGTTCTTCAAGATGTAGCACCATTCCTTCCTCCATCAAGAAGACTCCCCTGATGGCTACAACCCAGAGCAATTTCTCTGCCCCATGACTGGCACTCACCTCTGTCCCAACCATTTTAATATGTAATCATATACTGTCTTCTGACACTTCTTGGATATCATTGTTTTTATTTTATTTTTATTTTTAGCTATATCTTACCATTTAACCAGATGGTAAACATGCTATTCCTGTATAAAATTTATTAATGGCATCTCACTGACTAGAAGATGAAACTAAGACTACTCACCATGGCATTTAATGTCCTTCATGAATGGGCCCCTTAAAGTTTCCTTTCCCACCACATCCCTGCAAGTACAGTCTGCTTTAGTCACAGAGAACTCTTTTCAATTCCCTCGAATCGCTGTGCTCACTCATGCTTCCAGGCCTTTGCACACTCCAGGTCTGCAAAGGAGCTCATTGCTCCCCCGGGGTCTTCACTGTTTGTGCCATCTCCTCTGGTTCTCCTGAAAGAACTGAATAGTAAGCTGAAGTCTGGAGGCCATTAAATGTCGGTGTGGACCATCCTTATGTTTGTGTCAGCCCTGCACAAACCTAACTAGATTCAGAATCAGTGATTCTCCCGCAGTGAGGGTATTGGCATTATTTTTCCCTAAGAAAAATGAACTTTTTCTCAAATAAATTACCATTTGGCAGAAACCACAAGAGAATATGAAGAAGGATTTATGAATAATTGTCTGCCTGTTGACTAAATCAGGTTTCTATTGACATTAAGAGTTGTTTGGACACTTGTGCTAATCAAAATTGTTAGACTTAGCTTGATTTTTGTCAGAACAAACTGAATCAGTGAACCACAGCTACCTCATTGATACACAGCCCCAGACACCATCAGCAAAAATGTCAGAAATTTCTGGAGAGTTAGAGGCAGAAAAGAACTGACATCTTTCTAAAAAACGGTAGTTTGTATATTTTTATTTAAAAGTGGAAACATCCAAAAAGTCAGTCCTTTCTTCTTGAATCACCCCATCCAGCCTCCCACAAACCCCTTAACAGCTAGAGTATTCAGGTACAGCAATGAAGAGTCTCAGACCCAGGGGCAAAAAGGCCCAGTGGAGAGCTGCCCGCACCCCTTTGAACCTGGAAGAGTGTAAGCAAAGAGAAATTCTTTTCCAAATATGTACAAATAGTTCATATTTTGTGTTTTCTTACAGAGCAAATCCATTTTATCCTTCTAGTGAGACATTTATTGCACCTTTAAAAGATATTTAAAATGTATTTGAGAAGCCCAGGGAGACATTATCTCCTTCCGAAGAATGTTCATTTACTCGTCTACTCAGTATTTTTACATGTTGGCCCTGCATTAATAAAAAGTTTATTTGGCATCCAAAACAGTAGCCAGTAGAGACTGGAAGCTTCCTACAGCTACTGTGACACCCATTCCCTGCTACCACAATCCAGGGCTCCCCTGTGGGTGAGAATCCAGAGGAAAAGAAACAGCAGACTCCTAATTATTCCACAGCAGCAGAATTACACCCGCCAATCCTCTCAAAAGAACAGAGAGAAATGTGGTACCTCTTTCGGTAATTTTGTTGTAAGCATCTTTGTCACAAGCATTTTTCTGCATAGCTTAAAACAATTTTGCCGTGAAAGGTTGACAATTTTGCCGTGAAAGATTTACAATCTGGTTTCAACTGGTTGAAATGTTAACATTTCTTCCAGTTATTGATGGCTTTAATGAGCTGACGGATGATGATGATTTGCCCTGGGAGTTGGTTTCTTATTTTGAAACACACTACACTAGAGGAGAAAGAAGCTGAGAGCCTCAAAGGCACAGAGTTGAACCTACATTTCCCATAGAACTTTGGGATATCTACCAAAGCACATGTGACAATATGCCAAGCGCAAACAACAGTGTAGAGGCGTTTGCAAAACAATATTCAGTTAAAAATATGCATCCTGGTGTTTGGAAACTGATACCTCTCTTAATGAAGGAAGAAATTTTAGCAAAATAGAATAAGTGTGAAACTGAATGAGGAGACAAATCAACAGGAAATATATATATATATATAAAATCCTGTGAACAAAAGACTCCTGAGAAAAAGTGCTTAGGTACAACCCACAAAATAAAATCAATTATTTGCAAAGTATTGCCATGAATCTTCATACATTTTAAATGTATTCAAATATTTTGTATTTCAGAATAAAGTCTTTTTAATTTTATTATTTATTTCTCATGTTTCCTTAGGTCCTTTTTAATGTCCTTCTTTTGTTTTTCATTATTTTATTTTTTACTGCAAAATTGCCTTACTGCCAATTAGTTATGCAGTGAAAATGTCTGCAGCAAAGATGCCTATGGTGAAAGTACCTAGAACTGTTGGGAATCACTTATCTTTCCCTCTTTCTCCCATCTCCAGGTTTAACCCGAAGCCCCATCTTCTGGTACTGCCTCGATGTTTTGCTCTGTTATTGAATGAGTTTAGCCTCACCTACCCACCCTTGCCCAGCCCCAAAGATGTAGCCCATTCAGGCGGCAGAGCTAAAGGAAAGTTCAGCTTAAACCAGTGATTACAGAATCCCTTAGAAATAACAGCGTGGGCAAGATGGTGTTTCAAATTTAATCTCAAGCAAACCCACTCAGTCGAAGAATCATAGAGCATTTAGGGATGTCTTTCAGTTTCTAATAATGTTTCAGAGGTCTCTGTTTCAATACACTGAAATTGATGTTGGCAGAGGAAAATTAGGTCAAGGCCCTGAGAAAAAGAAACCATCACTTCTTAAAACCACCCAAAAATTGCCAAGTATTTATATTATGAGAACAGTTACGTAGGGAAAAACACATTTTCGCAGTAACATATTTACATTAATTTCAATTATGGGATTATTTATGAGATACGAAATCATACAAGATAGCTTCTAACCATGAAACGTGGATACAGTAAGGAGAAAATTAAGGCAACAGCAATAAAATGTGAGTGCCCTCGGGGAGGGTAGCAGCAATCACATATCAGAATCCTTTGCGGGGTGTAAGCTATCTAGTAAAAGACATGGAGCCTGTTTCCTAGACAATCCTGAATTATAGAGAAAACTGGCTGGAGGCCGTCTCAGTTTACCCTTTACAGTTCTATTTCTTTTCTTCAACTGTCACAGGTTATGGTCCTGTTCTCCTTTTTCACCACAGGAGGGAGCTGCAGCATAATAAGGGCAGAGTTCTCCAGTCTTCTCTGAGTGGTAACAATAACTTTCATTACCACATGCCAGCTACAACACTGAATAAATGCCTCCAATTAGAAAAGAATGTGATCTTAAAGTTTCCAAAGCTGTCCTCCAACTGAACTTGCTCAAGTTTTTCACACACACACACAAACATGCATACAGTACAACTCTTTTTTATTACCCTAATACCAGAATTTATAAATCATTTGTATGTTATTTAGATGAGAATAATCCATATACACATCCTAAGCATTAAGATATCTGATGTTTTAACCGACTTTAATCACACAGAACTCATTAGATTGGTTTATACATGGATTAAAAGCAATCTGTAATGTATCTTCCACTCCCTGATTCTTTTGGCATAAATGACTGCCCCAAGAAAAGTCTTCTGAGGCATAGTGCTGAAGATGACTTAGTGATGCAATAGGCAGTTTAATGAAGATGGTAAATAGGTAGCTTAATGAGGTGAACTCTCCTTATTAACCTTTGGCCAAAGTCACATCTGTACCCATTCCTTGTTTCAGCTCTTAAATACTCTTTAAAAGCAGCAGCCAAGTTCAGTTATATTTTACCTCTAAAGAATTCGGGACAAACCCATTTAGAAAAGTGATTATCCCTCAGTTTGTAGGTGATGGGGGAGGAGCTTACAAGGGGTTCCAAAAGGGATCAGTCAGATCATAGAGCTTGTCTCAGAGGGAAGGTCTATGCCCAAAGCAACACAGGATTTCACTTTATATTGCAATTCCACAAAGCTGTGTACAATGTATTAAAGTTAAATGCAGCTACAGCCAAAAGGGAGGAAAGGTAGAACACGCCATAGGAATAGCAGAAGTGTTCCAAATATAGTCTTTGATCACTGGTTATGTAAAGTTCCACTCTACCCAGGCTTGCTGGTCAGGCCACTTGTGATGCAGGGTGGACTGGGGCTGGGGACAGAAGGGCTAGCTTTCCTCATACCATTATGCTCCAGGGAAGAAGTCCTAGGAGTCCAAGTATTGTGTGAAGCTGGTTTACTAGGCCTTAACAAAAGGAATACATGTTGAGGTGAGAGGAATACATTTTACTTAGCTTGGTTTATGTTTCACACATTTAGGTGTATGAAATTTTGCCCTGGCGCCGCCACTGTTGGCGTGAATTTGCTCCCTTCTCTCCTTACTACACTTTGTGAGTCAAAGGTTTATCTGGATTTGGGTGAATCAATTCAGTAACTCTTAATTGGGTTTCTGTGAGGATGAGAGTTGTGCAGAGACCAGGAGGTATGGCTTGGTAGCCACTGGCCACATATGGCTATTTAAGTTTAAATTAATTAAAATAAAATAAATTTTTAAATTCAGTTTCTTATTCACACTAGCCTCATTCCCAGTGCTCAACAGTCCCATGTGGCTAGTGGCTCCTGTATCAGACAGCACACATACTGAACAGTTCTATCATTGCAGAACGTTCTATTGGACAGTGCTGGCCTAGAGGGCCCTAAACTGAGCAAATATAAAATGGGGAAGACTGGAACATCTGCACAATGAGGGTACAAATCCACAAGTAAGCCTGCATCTTTGGAACTACAGCCTGAAGTGACCACGGCAGTCACAAAACATTATAAATGGTATCACTGGTTTGGTGATGGTCTGTATCTGAGATCTCAAACTGCCTACCTGTAGAATGAATATTTTCCTTGGCTTCACTGTAAACATGACAGAATCAGTTTCCAACATTTAAAAAAATGCAAACTCATTAAAAATCTAATTTTCTGATTTCATTTGAAAAATGAGAAGATCTGGCCCCTCTGGACCTGCATCCCCACCCTATATAACATAGACCTGGAGTCAAAGAGCTGCAGTCCCCTCAGAGAAGCCTGTGCCCTTCACTTTACCAAATCCCTACTAGCCACTGCATCCAAGGTATTTCCTCTCTAATTTCTGCTGCATATATATTCGAATGGGAAAAAAATAATGTCTCTAGCAATGCAAAAAAAAGACATATCTATAATGAAAACCATAAAAGATACCTAGAAAATTCTTGCTTATTCTTTCTGTATCTTTAAATAAATGTATTCCATTCACTTATCCAAATGGTATTCTTTCATCTATAGAAAAAGGATTAGTAAATTACATAAGAAGGTTAAGGTAAACTTAATATTTTCAATAATTCTGTACTCAACACTCTAGGCTTTCAAATTTGATGGAGGGAAGGAGGGCAAGAAGAGGGGAGAGATGATAGATACGTGATACTTTTCTCCTTTGTGTACACACACACACACACACACACACACACAACCTGTGTCCCTTAGTTGTGGTGGGGTTGCAAAAACATCTCATTATGTGTAAATAAAAATGAGCCCACTTCTGAATAAAATTTTAAATAATCTTTGGGCACCTAATGGAAAAACATCTCAATCATGCACAAGTCTCTTCATTCAAAAATCCAGTTTTATGCTCACGAGTTGTACCCATTTAAATTTAAGCTCTGTTAAAGATGGAACCTTATCTGTCCTGTTCAATACCAGGATGCAGCAGATACTCACTTCTCAATAAATATTTGTTAAATGGAGTAACATAATCCTCGGAGGGAACAGAACATTCCTTTAGAAATTTTAAGCCTCTGCCATATTCCTTTTGATCTCAAACTGACATGATGATATTTATATTCATTTATTCAACAAAGCCTTTTATGTGCTGGATTTCTGTTGGAGATTATTTTAGTATGCAGCTGTTGACTCTCTAAGTTATAGGTCATATGTGTAGGAAGAGAACTACAGGGAGAGAGTGACCAAGATAGCAGAGTAGAAAGACCCTGAGCTCACCTCCTCTCACAAGCACATCAAAATTACAGCTGTCTGCAGAATAACCATCAATGAAAAAGACTGGAACGCACCAGAAAAGATCTTCTACAACCAAAGATATAAAGAGGAACCGCAACAAAACGAGTAGGAAGGATGGACTCAAGATATAATCAAATCCCATACCCTACAGGTGAGCAACCCACAAACAGGAGAATGATTATATTGCAGAAATTTTCCCACAGGAGTGAGAGTTCTGAGCCCCATGTCAGGCTCCCCAGCACTGGAGCCCAGCACTGGAAAGATTAGTCTCCACAGTATCCTGCTTTGAAAGCGAGCAGGGCTTAATTGCAGGAGCCCCACAGGACTGGGGGAAATAGAAACTTCACACTCTTAAAGGGGGCAAACAAAATCTCAATGCACCAGGATGCAGGGCAAAAACAGTAATTTGATAGGAGCCTGGGACAGACCTACCTGCTGGTCTTAGAGGGTCTCCTGGGGAAGTAGGGGGCAGCTGTGGCTCACCCTGGGGACACAGACACTGGTGGCAGATATACTGGGGAGGATTCATCTGCATGAGCTCTCCTGGAGGCTGACATCTTGGCACCAAGACTTGGCCCAGCCAACGGCCTGTAGGTGCCAAAGCTGAGATGCCTCTGATCAAACAACAAACTGGGCAGAAACATACATACTAACGTAATGAAAATGACAATAATTAAAGATAAAGAGAGAATCTCAAAAGCATGAAGGGAAAAGCAACAAATATTATACAAGGGAACTCCCATAGGCTATCAAGCTGATTTTTCAGCAGAAACTCAGCAGACCAGAAGGGAGTGGCACAATATATTTAAAGTGATGAAAGGGGAAAACCTACAACCAAGAATATTCTACCCAGCAAGGCTCTCATTAAGATTTTTTTGTGTGTGTGTGTTATGCGGGCCTCTCACCGTTGGGGCCTCTCCTGTTGCGGAGCACAGGCTCCAGACGCGCAGGCTTAGCGGCCATGGCTCACGGGCCCAGCTGCTCTGCGGCATGTGGGATCTTCCCAGACCGGGGCACAAACCCGTGTCCCCTGCATCGGCAGGCGGACTCTCAACCACTGTGCCACCAGGAAAGCTCCTCTCATTAAGATTTGATAGAGAAATCAAAAGCTTTACAGACAAGCCAAAGCTAAAAGAATTTAGCACCACCAAACCAGCTTTACAACAAATGCTAAAGGAACTTCTCTAGGTGAAAAAGAAAAGGCCACAACTAGAAACAAGAAAATTATGAAATGAAAAAGATCACTGGTTAAGGCAAACATATAGTAAAGGTAGGAAATCATCCACACACAAAGCTAGTAGAGAGGATAAAAGACAAAAGTACTAAAATAATCTGCATCCACAATAAGCAGTTAAGAAATATACAAAACAATTAGATGTAAAATATATCAAAAACAGTAGTTGTGAAGGAAGAAGAGTACAAATGCAGGGTTTCTAAAAATGCATTTGAAATTAAGAGATCAGCAACATGAAAGAATATATATATATATATTATATATGTGTGTGTGTGTATATATATACAGAGAGAGAGAGACTGCTATATAAAAACCTCATGGTAACGGCAAACCAAAAACCTATTATAGTTTTACACACAAAAAAGAAAAAGAAATCAAAACATAGCCTAAAGACAGTCATCAAATCATGAGAGAACAAAAGGAGGGGGAAAAAAGATGTAAAAAACAAATCCAAAACAACTAACAAAATGGCAATATGAACATACATATCGATAGTTACCTTAAATATAAATGGACTAAATGTTGCAACCAAAAGACACAGACTGGCTGAATGGATACCAAAACAAGATCCATATATATGCTGCCTACAAGAAACTCACTTCAGATCTAGAAACACATACAGACTGAAAGTAAGGGGACAGAAAAAGGTAGTCCATGCAAATGGAAATCAAATGAAAGCCAGAGTAACAATACTTACTTATATAAGACAAAATAGACTTAAGAGACAAAGAAGGACACTACAATAATGATCAAGAGGTTAATCCAAAAAGAAGATATACTAATATCTTGCACCTAACATAGGAGCACCTCAATGTATTGATATAAGACAAATACTAACAGACAGAAAAAGAGAAATCAACAGGAACACAATAATAGTAGGGGATTTTAACACCCCACTTAACGTCAATGGACAGATGATCCAAACAGTAAATCAGTAAGGAAACACAGACCTTAAATAACACATTAGACCGAATGTACTTAACTGATATATAGAGAGAGCATTTCATCTAAAAGCAGCAGAATATTCTCCAAGATATTGGCACATTCTCCAAGTGCACGTGGAACATTCTCCAAGATAGATGACATGCTAGCCACAAAACAAGCCTCAGTAAATTTAAGAAAATTGAAATCATATCAAGCATCTTTTCCGACCACAATGCTAGGAGATCAGAAAAACAACTACAAGAAAATAAAAACTGCAAAAAAACACAAACACGTGGAGGCTAAACAATATGTTACTAAACAAAAAATGCATCACTGAAGAAATCAAAGAGGAAATCAAAAACTATCTAGAGACAAATGAAAATGAAAAACGATGATCCAAAGCCTATGGAATGCAGCAAAAGCAGTTCTGAGAGTAAAGTTTATAGTGATACAAACTTACCTCAGGAAACAAGAAAAATCTCGAATAAACAACATAAAGTTACACCTAAGCAACTAGAGAAAGAACAAACAAAACCCAAAGTTAGTAGAAGGAAAGAAAACATAAAGATCAGAGCAGAAATAAATGAAATAGAGACTAAAAAACAGTAGAAAATATCAATGAAACTAAAAGCTAGATCTTTGAAAAGATAAAATTGGTAAAACTCTTAGCCTGACTCATCAAGAAAAAAAGGGAGAGGGCCCAAATCAATAAAACCAGAAATGAAAAAGAAGACATTACAACAGACACCACAGAAATACCAAGGATCATAAGGAAGGGAACCGCGATCATGTAAGAAAAATTTGATTTTGAATACTACCCTGCCTTTTAAAAAAGCTGTATATACACAAAACAACACTACAGTTCATGTATAATATTGCTTACTATAATATCCATATTATCTACTATACAATATTTCCTGTATTATATTATATTATCTATTCCTCAACCTTTTCCTCACCTCCTTGCCTCAACAGAAACTTGGCTTTCCCTGGGACCACTGCTTTCCCTCCAGTCCTTTCAATGGAAAGTTGTATTTCTCCCTTTGTCCTCGTACCACTGGATAAGGAGATGGAAGTAGATATCATCCGTGCTCCTCACTGCCACTTTGAGACCATTCATTCTCTCTCTTTTCTCCCCCCTAAACACCCCAGCTTTGAATCTCATGTCATCAGACTAGATCACTCAATACTAAGTGTCACCATTATCTATGGACCCCCAGGTCAGTTCTCTTCTCCTTCTTTCTCACTGTGATAGATCATCTCCATCACTACTCGTGTCTTAATCTTGAAAAAGTAAACATATATGTGAATGATCTTTCCAGTACTCTGGTGTCTCATTTCCTTGAACCATCCCTTTCAATAATCTTCTGCCTCAGCCATTCACTCCCATGTCGTTACCGCTAGCTTCAAACACTTCATTATCTCAATTTAATGCATCCCACTCTCTGCCCACAAGCCTCTATCTTTTCCTCTCACTCTCAACTTCAATGATTTTTTATCCCTCCTAGGATCAGCAATCCATTCATCATAGTACTGTGTCACTATATCTAAGCCCTCGATGTCTTCTCTTTCATGCATATCCAGCTTAAAATCAAAACAAATCAGTAAAATCACTCTCTATTCCCTTGCCCTTCTCCTGCTTTGTTATGCCTCCTGGTCCTCCAGCTCTCATCCACTCTCCACCCCTGCACCTGTGCAGCCAGCATGGCCAAAGAAAAACTAACTTCAAATTCATGCCTGCATCACAAGTGGATCCCAAACATTCACAAGAAATCATTCTCATCTCTAGTCCATTTATTCATTCACCATCCCAATAGGCTATTTAACATTTTCTTATCTCTCTCCAAATTACCAACATCTTTTTCCTTATTCCCACTCTCAGCTTATTACCTTTGTTCTCGCTTCACTTCCACAGATCCCACTGCCTTATTTTCCCACCTTCCTTTATCTGAATACATGGAACCTGCCTTCCCACCTATTACCAAGGATGAACTAGCTATGCTGCTGTCTAAACTCCCTCTGTTTGTACACTATATCCCAGCCCCTCAGGTCGATGGACATCTCTTAAGTAATTACCACTTCTTCTTTAAAAAATCAATTTTTTGCTCTATACTGACTTACTTCCATCAGCATACAAAATCCTATTATCTCTCCTACCTTAAAAAGAAAGAGAAAAGACCTTCCCTTCTCCCCATTTTTCCCACCAGCCATTGTGTCATTTTTTACTTCCTACAACAAAACTTGAGAAGCATTATCTATATTGACTGTCTCCATTCCCCACCACTCTACTGACACTGCTGTCATTCAAGTTGGCAATGACTCCACATTGCCAAATCTAATACCCAAGTCTCAGTTCTAAGAATACTTGAGCTTTGAAACCTTTCACACAGTTAATCATCCTCATCCTTTATGAACTTTTCTCACCTGGCCTTTAAGTACATCTAACTCTCTTGATTTTCTGCCTACCTCACTGATTGTTCCTTCTTTGCCTACTTTTATGCTCCTCCTCTTCTACCCAACTTCTTAATTTTTGGAGTGTCTTTGGGCTCAATCCTTGGTTTTCTTCTCTGTCTATATTCTAGTCCCATAGCTTTAAGTAGCAATTAAATGCCAATGACTCCCAAATTATATCTCCAGCCCAAACCTCATTTTCTAACTCCAGACTTATCCATCCAATGTCTACTCAACAATGCCACTTGGATGTCTAAGAGACATCTCAAATTCAACCTGTCCAAGCTGAACAATAATTATTCCATCCTAACCTGTTTAACCCACAGCCTTTCTCATGTCTCTCACAGCAACTCTATTCTTGTAGGCCAAAAACTGTGGAAGCACACTCAGGGGAATGGCTATAATAAAAAAAGAAAAGTTTTTAAATAATAGAGAAAAACAAATGTGGCAAGAATATGGAGAAACTGAAACACTCACATATTGCTCATGGGAATGTAAAATGGTGCAGCCACTTTGGAAAAAGTTTGACAGTTCCTCAAAAAGTTAAACATAGAACTATCATATAACCAAGCAGTTCCACTCATAGGAATATACTCAAAAGTAAAAATGGATATTCAAACAAATACCTGTAAGTTAATATTCATTGCAATACTATCACAATAGCCAAAAGGCAGAAACAACCCAAATGTCTGTCAATGGATGAATGGAAAAACAAAATGTGGTCTATGCATTCAAGGAAATATTATTCAATTGTAAACAGGAATGAAGGATTAATTTTTTATTTTATATTGGAGTACAGTTGATTTACAATGTTGTGTTAGTTTCAGGTGTACAGTAATTTGGTTATACAAATACATATATCCATTCTTTTTTAGATTCTTTTCCCATATAGGTTATTACAGAATATTGACTAGAGTTCCCTGTGCTATACAGTAGGTCCTTGTTGATTATCTATTTTATATATAGTAGGGTGTATATGTTAATCCCAATCTCCTAATTTACCCCTCCCCCCCAGCTTTACCCTTTGGTAACCATAAGTTTGTCTTCCATGTCTGTGAGTCTCTTTCTGTTTTGTAAATAAGTTCATTTATATCATTTTTTTAGATTCCACATATAAGGGACATCATACAATATTTGTCTTTCTCTGACTTACTTCACTTAGTATGATAATCTCTAGGTCCATCCATGTTGCTGCAAATGGCATTATTTCATTTTTTTCTATGGCTGAGTATATTCCATTTATAAATGTACCACATTTTCTTTATCCATTCTTCTGTCAATGGACATGTAGGTTGTTTCCATATATTGGCTATTGTAAATAGTGCTGCAATGAACATTGGGGTGCATGTATCTTTTCAAATTATGGTTTGTTCCAGATATATGCCCAGGAGTGGGATTGCTGGATCATATGGTAGTTCTATTTTTACTTTTTTAAGGAACCTTCATACTGTTCTCTACAGCAATTGTACCAATGTTCCATGTGCACTAGAATGTTCCATGTGCACTTGAAAAGAATGTATTCTGCTGCTTTTGGATGGAATGCTCTATAAATATCAATTAAGTCCATCTGGTCTAATACATCATTTCATGCCTGTGTTTCCTTATTGATTTTCTGTCTGGATGATCTGTCCATTTATGGCTGTTAGTATTTGCCTTATGTATTGAGGTGCTCCTATGTTGAGTGCATATATATTTACAATTGGCATATCTTCTTCTTGGATTGATCCCTTGATCATTATGTAGTGTCCTTCTTTCTCTCTTGTAACAGTTTTATTTTAAAGTCTACTTTGTCTGATATGAGAATTGCTACTTCAGCTTTCTTTTGATTTCTATTTGCATGGAATACCTTTTTCCATCCCCTCACTCTTAGTCTGTATGTGTCCCTAGATCTGAATTGGGCCTCCTGTAGATAGTATACAGGTCTTTTTCTGGTATCCACTCAGCCAGTCTATGTCTTTCAGTTGGAGCATTTACTCCATTTACATTTAAGGTAATTATAGATATGTATGTTCTTATTGCCATTCTGCTAATTGGTTTGGATTTGCTTTTGTAGGTCTTTTTTTTTCTTCCCTTCCTCTTATGTTCTCTTCTCTTGTGATTTTAACGATTATATCTAGTGTTTTATTTGTACTTGTATTTTTTGTGTGTGTATCTATTGCAGATTTTTGGTTATCAGTTACCATGATGTTTTGATATAGAAGTCTATATTTATACAAAATTGTTTCAAGTTGCTGGTCTCTTAATTTCAAATGCATTTCCAATATTGTGCATTTGTACTCTCCTCTTCTCACAAATGTTGGTTTTGTATAAAATTTGTGTGTAGGTGATTTCCTGCCTTACCTGTATGTTTGTCTTTACTGGTGAGCTTTCGCATTCATAATTTTCTTGTTTCTAGTTGTGACTTTTTCTTTTCTGCCTAGAGAATTTCCTTTAGCATTTGTTGTAAAGCTGATTTGGTTGTGCTGAATTCTCTTAGCTTTTGCTTGTCTTTAAAGCTTTTGATTTCTCCATCGAATCTGAACAAGAGCCTTGCTGGGTAGAGTGTTCTTGGTTGTAGGTTTTCCCCTTCCTACACTTTAAGAACATCATGCCACTCCCTTATGGCCTGCAGAGTTTCTGCTGAGAAATCAGCTGAAAACCTTACGGGAATTCCCTTGTATGTTATTTGTTGCTTTTCCCTTATTGCTTTTAATAATTTCTCTGTCTTTAATTTTTGTCAATTTGATTAATATGTGCCTTGGCATGTTCCTCCTTGGGTTTATCCTGTATGGGGCTCTGAGCTTCCTGGACTTGAGTATTTCCTTTCCAGTATTAGGTAAGTTTTCAGCTATTAGCTCTCCATATATTTTCTCAGGTGTTTTCTCTCTCTCTTCTCCTTCTGGGACCCCTATAATGTGAATGTTGGTGCATTTAACGTTGTCACAGAGATCTCTTAGACTATCCTAATTTCTTTTCATTCTTTTTCCCTTATTCTGTTCAGCGGCAGTGATTTCCACCAGTCTGTCTTCCAGCTCACTTATTCCTTCTTCTGCCTCATTTATTCCACTATTGATTCCTTCTAGTGTATTTTTCATTTCAGTCATTGTATTGTTCATCTCTGTTTGTTTTTTCTTTAAATCTTCTTTTTATTAAATATTTCTATATCTTCTTGGTCTGTTCCTCAATTCTTTTATTATTTCTTATTCATAGACTTTTTGATGATGGCCATTCTAACTGATGTGAGGTGATACCTCACTGTAGTTTTGATTTACATTTCTCTAATAATTACTGATGGTGAGCATATTTTCATGTGCCTGTTGGCCATCTGTATGTCTTCTTTGGAGAAATGTCTATATAGATCTTCTGTCCATTTTTTGATTGGGTTATTTTTTTGATATTGAGCTGTATGAGCTCTTTGTATATTTTGGAAATTAAGCTTTTGTCTGTCACATCATTAGCAGATGTTTTCTCCCAGTCTGTACGTTCTTTTTTTTTGTTTATGGTTTCCTTTGCTGTGCAAAAGCTTGTAAGTTTAATTAGGTCCATTTGCTTATTTTTCATTTTATTTCTTTTGCCTTCAGACACTGAGCTAAGAAAATATTGCTATGATTTATTTTAGAGAATGTTTTGCCTATGTTCTGTTCTGTGGGTTTTATAGTATCATGTTTGATATTTAGGCCTTTAAACCATTTTGAGTTTATTTTTGTATACGGTATGAAGGAGTGTTCTAACACTGATTGATTTACGTGAGACTTACATGAGACTTGATTGATTGATTTACATGATTGATTTACATGAGACTACACAGTTTTCCCAACACCACTTGCTGATGAAACTGCTTTTTCTCCATTGTATATTCTTGCCTCCTTTGTTGAAGATTAATTCTGGACCCTCAGTTCTGTTCCATTGATCTACATATCTGTCTTTGTGCCAATACCACATACGGAATGTTTTCTTTCTTTTAGTTAAAAATAATGACTGTGTTCAGTATTACAAAATGTTAACACTTCTCAATTCTGGATATTCTGTGGGTATGGTTATAGGATTCTGTGCACCTTTTTCTGTACTGATTAAATTTCTCAAAATTTTAAAGGCAAGTAAGAAGAAAACCCTTTATGGTTTTTATAGAAAAGAATTCCTTTGCTCTTTCTAAAAGAATAGAAGTAGTTATATTAGAATTTCTGTAACAATGTCCTTTCTTAACTAAATACAGTCATCTGGCAACTGCCCCATTCATCTCATCACTGGAGAAAGGAACCAGCAGAATTTTGAATACAGAAATATAATCTTCATTAACTTGACCTCCTCCACACTGTGTGATTACAGGGGACAATCCAAGTTGGAACAGAACTGTGTCCTATGGCCACTCACTGAAGTTACCTCCAGGGCCCACCAGGTGGTATGCGTCTGTGGACATCACAAGTACTGACCAAGCCAGGCTCCAAAGCATCCCCAAAGAAAGACCTTCCCAAAATATCCTCTTTCAGAGAATTTTAAAGCTGTTGCCTCAGCATGTCTGTGATTTAGGCACTCATGCTTAAGTCTAGAGATCTCAAGCAAGCCCCTCTCCCACACTTCCCTACCATCTCCCTTCCAGGTGATATCCTGATGTTGCAGCATACTAGAATCTCTAGGCAACATTTAAATGCATTTATTTTAGAAAATAAAACTTGGTGTGTACACTCATTTTCTTTTCAAATGTTTCACAGCAAAACAAAGATTGTATTGCCAAGGGTTATAAAATTAGAGAAGAAATGAAAATCTGTTATTTTCATAATAAGGTCTTTTCACTTAGCCAAAGTATTCTGAGTTCCAGAACAACTCACATACCCAAATGGTTGAGCTTTCATAGTGATTGACTGATTTTAGGCATTTTTAGTAGGCTCTAACTTAACTAAATTTTAAACACAGCAATTTTTAAGCTATCCCTGGAACTACTAGATAACCTTTACAGTATTATAATTAGCTCAATATCTAATAATCATACAAGCTTTATACAATATGCTCATAATATGCTGATCAGATATGTATGATATCCTTATTTTTTCAACACAAAATTAATACAAGTTTACAGTAAATAAAATTCAAGTACTTTAGAGGCATATAAAATAAACCGTTTCTATAATGCTTACTATGTGTCAGACTTTAAGTGCTGTAGCTGTCTGAACACAATCACTAACAGTGCCCCATTAGTACCATTAATAGGCACTATTTATTATCCTTTACAGATGAGAAAACTGAGATATAGACATGATAAATAAGTTGCTCAAGGTCACAGAGCCAGTTAAGAGGTGGCACTAGGATTCAAATTCAGGCAATCTAATTCCAAAGCCCATGGCCTTCACCACCAGACTAGACTGATTAGGCTACAAATTGATTAACAATCTCTCTGGAAATTGGTATTTAGATTGTTTGTTTATTTGCTATTTTAACCAATGCCACAATAAATATCCTTAAAATATATATCAGTATTTCCTAAAGATTTACCTCTGTAAGTGGGATTGCTTATACAGGAGTTTAAAATTTGGTAGGTAATGCCTAGCTGACTTCTAAAGAAGCTAAGTCTACCTATATTCTCCCAAACAGTGCTGTTTTCTTGCTCCTTACTGACCCTAGATGGTATCCGTCATTTTTCACTATTGATAAGCTGATAAACACAAAACAAATCATGATGTTGCTTTAATTTGCATGGTCCTGAACACTTTTGAGTCTGAACAATGTTTTAAGTATTTATTTGTATTTGTGGGTCTCTGAATTTTGTCTTCTCACATTTTGGCCCGTTATTCTATTGAGGTACCTTTTCTTATGGGTTTGTAGAAGCTCTCTACCCCCACACACCTTGCCCCAGTGAACAGGCACTGATCCTGCTGGAATCCCCAGCCAGCACTTAGAGCAGCTGCTGCACAATCACAACAAGCTCCTGTCCAGAGGCAAAGGGGTGAGAACAGACACATGAAATTTCAGTTTCTTTTCCAAAGCAAAACTGCCAGCATAGTAAAGAGATGACAAAGTTTATTTGAGGCTATAGCTCAAAATCTGCCCATGAAGATCATTTTCGTCTGTGGCAAATATTGTATTGATTCAACGTGATGCATTAGAAAAAGCAAGTAAGATGGCTGCCAGAAAAACCCAAGAGATGCTATAGAATTGGACTGGCCTGGGTTTGAATTGCGGAGCATTCATTTATTTAGCTGGGTGTCTTTGACTAATTTCTCCCAGCATCCAAGCCTCCGAATAACAAGAATCATGATATCTACCATGCAGAGTTATAAGAATTGAGGAAAGCATCTGTAAGCATCTATAATAGAGTCTGGCCACATAATAGGTATAGAATTACTAATACTAAAAATAATATTTATCATTACTATTATTAATAACACTGATATTACTGGTAGTGATTAAGCAGAGGCAAATCTTCTCATTTGCCACATGTAACTGACGTGATTGGCTTTGCTAACTTAGCTATGGATAAAATTAGGTTATATTCTTTTACTTTCCAAATTAAAACTCACCTCTACCTCCATTTACCCACTGAGTAGGAAATCTGTCTTTGCTTCCTTTCCTTCTCTTCTCTTTCCATGTCCAGGTTGCTCAGGACACCAACCCTACTTTCTCCTATGTTGCAGGGCTAGTGCCAGACTCAAGCACTTCCTTTGAGGTTAGCAGGCTCCTCTACCACCAGTCTTTGTCTAAGCCACTGTGGCCAAGCCCCTGGCACTGACAGCAGTGCAGGTCCCCTTCCAAGCCACAGTGATTCTTAGGGCAGTGTGGGAGTCTGGGCACCATCCCTAATAGGCCTCAACTGATTCAAGGGCTCCTTGGTAGAGCTGGCCTGGGCTCTCAACTTTTCATCTCCTTGGGCTCACCCGGATGCCCGTTTCCCAGACTGCTGGCTTCCCCCAGGGGTCCGTCTGCCACCTCACCTACCCAGGACCATTTACTCTTTACACCTCTCTTTGTTCCTGTCCTCGATATGAAAGTCCCTCCAAGTCTGCCCCAGCCCATTTCCTTTTTCTGTTGCAGAATGCAAGCAATTATTTCAGGGAAAAAGATGCTGGTCACTCTAGGATATCTTTTACTCTTCTCACTTTACAAGGGAGCTTCCTCAGATCCAGGCAGCTGCAGATGATTCAATCAAGCCTCTAGTCACTTATAGGCAACAGGAAGTGAAGGAGGTGAAGGCCCATAACTGTAATTAAACTTGGAGCCAAGGAAGTTCATTCCTAAACAAAGTAGATATAAAATATATACCCTACCCTACAGGAACTTCCAGGTTCAGTCTTTCTTCTGTATCTAGCACCATAAATGCCACCCAGACACAATGACACTCATTGGATGTCTAAAACAGAATTTTATATAAACTATGACTGTTTTGGTGGCAACATTCATTAGGGGAAAAAAATGTGTTCTGACTTTGAAACCAATCAATTTTGTTACATAATGGGCTGGAGAAAAACTAAAATTATGATTTTTCTTCATGTTCCTACCCTGAGCCATCTCAGTTAGTGGAAGATTTTAAAACAATTTGCTTTAATTAAACTAGTAAAGTGATGGAAACTTGTTGAAATCAGTCATATAACTGCCTCCACAGATCATCTTTTTTTTTTAAAATTAAAGGACTCTGACAGACCAGCTTCATGGAAATCAACAACCCACAAGATTGTGTATTCTCCCTGGTGTTGCAAAAATATCTAAGCACACTGAACTTAAAATCATCGAAAAAGAAATGAGAGCACTGCTTACTTGTTCATGGAAGAACAGGTGTTCATACTTAAGTGAGATGTGTTCATAGAGCAGAAAATGGAATATGGAGTCTGCACTCATTTCCCACTGCTGAACTGCTTGGCACTGAGTGCATAATGGGTTTTGATAAACTGAAGATGTATGGGCTCAATAACCTCACAGTTTCCAAAGATATTCACAGGAGCTCACTTTGTTTGCTTAGATGTCTTCGGATGTATCTAAGTGAACAGACATCTGGTTCAATGTCAAGGGGGGCTGACAGAGCAGAAGATGAACCCTGCTCTTCATCCCTGTGAGGCTGGAGATGAATCCTAGATCTATCCTGCAATGTCCAGCTCAGTGGCCAAACTACACACGGTAATCTGGGTACGTCTCACTGTGCAAAAGTCCACTGTTATTCACAGGCTGTTGGAATTAGAATGGAGTACTGTTTTCAGCTGTGTAAACCTACAGCCAAAATATGAAGCTCTCTATGGATATTCTCAATTAGAGACTAGTTTAGTTTGTTAAATTCAGCAGTCCCTTTGGCTAGAATAGAATCTATCAGTGATTTTTATTTGATCAAATGACTAAACCTATACTTTTTTATAAAAATAAATAAATTATACATATTTTTATGCCTACAACATTTTATTTTTTCTCATTAAAATCTCCACTTTACGAAATTCATATGTTCCAAGCATGTATGGATTTCAGATTACGGAGCCCATCTAAAAAACAACTTAGATGTACCCAAGATAAAAGTTCAGGTCTGACTAAATTTTTAAACAAAACAGTAGAATCATTTTTGAGTTTTTAAAAATATTTTAAAAGAAATTCAAAGAGAAGAGAGAGAATTTTATTTTATTTTATTTTATTAATCTCCAAATTCTTTGACATCTTATGAGAAAAGAGAAGGGAGTATTTTTAAAAATTAGTAAGAATGTTCAAGTATAAGCTAACATATAAGTCTAAAATTGGATATTAGCATTCAGGAGTACCATGATGTTTAATAAGAGCCCCCAAATGATATTTCAATTAGCAGTACATCTTCATGCTGTCAGAATTCCCAGGTCTAAATTTAAAGAGTAAGATATCATTCTTTTGGGTTAAAAATAAGCAAAAATGATAGAGAAGTTTAAAACAAGTAGATAAACATAGAATTGGGAAGACAAAGAAACTGTAGTCTGGACTTCGTTTCAACACAAATTTGCACTATGTCCTTGAGTAAAACTCAACCATTTTACTTTGGTTCAATTTCCAAATGGGAATGGTACTGATTCCCTTACACAAGGCCAGTGTGAAGATAAGACAGGGCACAGCACATACAAACAGTGTAAAAGATTGATGCTACACATCTACCTGTAATACTAATGCTACTAGAAAAAGATAATTTGCTTTGTTATTCCAGTATTATCAAATAAGAGCACAGGTATGTTCTATAATATAGCATGGGATCTATTGAAAAAGATAAAAATCATGTAAAAGTTTTTCTCCCCAGAGGTAAAATAATCCTGCAAAGTGTATACATAAAGGACTGTTGTTAAAATCCATAGATTAGCTCTAGTAATTAGGATACCAGCAAGAATGTCTATAATCTTCCTGGAAACATCAGGGAAGAATACAGACAGTTGCTTGTGTGCATTAAAAGGATGTACAGGGATAAGTTGAGCTAGTATTTCATCAAAGTGCTGAGAAACGCATCCACAAAACAGTAAGAACTTGAAAGAGGCAACTATAGAAACTAATGAGTGCTATTTGTTTTTTTAAAATAAGTTTTAACTACTGGGGAACATTCCATTTCCCAAGACAATAATTTTATGGAGTATAACTACCTGTAAGTATGTCGAGTTACAAATACAAATAAACTCAGCACCAAATAAACTGTTAAACCATGTGAAAATAGCTTTATTATTTAGGCATTACAGAATTAATTTCAGGAAGATGCTTTCCTAGAATTAGCACCTTCAGGAAAGTAAGTCAGAGCTGAGAAATCAAAGAGACACACAAGCCTTACTCTCTCATTCCACTGCCACTGGCCATCTCCACTGGATTCCTGCAGAGACCTATAGTCCACATGTGTAAGAAAGAATTCATCATCGTCCCTAAAGATGCTCCTCCTCTATCTCCCATGCTCAGTTCATGGTACCACCACACTCCTAGGACTCAAGTCATGAACCCAAATTGCTCCCCATCACTGCCCCATATTAAGTCCCTGCAAAATTACTTCTTAAAGAGTCTTCAAGTATGTCCCTCTCTCTCAAGTCCCACTGTCATGGTTTTCATTTATCTTCTCATTATCCCTTATCTAAAGTACTGCAATGGAGAGGCAGAGATGAAGATGGTGGAACAGAAGGATGTGGAGGTCACCTCCTCCCACAAATACATAAGAAATACATCTACATGTGGAACAATTTTCATAGAATACCAATGGAATGATGGCAGAAGATCTCATACAACCATAGCTGCAAGAAAGATTACCACATAACCGGTAGGACGAAAGGAAAACAAAAAAAAAGAATCTGGACAAATCCTGCAACCCTGGGAGGGAGTTGTGGAAGAAGAAAGCTTTCCTCACCTGGAAACACCTTTCACCAGCTGGGAGATGAGCCAGGACAGACAGGGAGCTTCAGAGGCTCAGAGGAGAGTGCAGCAGCCAACTTGCAGCAAGCAGAATAGAGAGAGACCAGTACAAATAGTCCTGGCCACCTCGGTGCACCTCCCAGCCTGAGATGACCACCTGCTGGTGTGGGCAGGAGTGGGTGCTGAAACTTAGGCTTCAGCTGACAGACCCCAGAATAGGACTTGGCTTGGCTTCTTGGAGACAATCTGAAGGGCCTGGAGTGTAGAGACACACCTGGGGGTGTGCACAGGATGGAGCCCAGGTCCTCAATAGGAGCCCCACTGTCAACAAGGGCAAAGGGAGGGAAGTGCCCTGCCATACAGGCCTCATTCTCAGGGTGCTCACAGTGGGTGCAGCTCCACCACTGCAATCTTTAGCAGTTGCCCACACACAGAGGCAGGGCAGAAATCTGAGCCAATTCCGAGCAGGTGTGTGACTTCAGCAGATCTACACCAGTGGCTTTGTAAGCACAGTGCCTGGGGGGCATCCACGTTGATTACTCGCACTCCCACAGCTGAGGTGGGTTCAGTTCCAGCAGCAGCAGGCTTTATAGATGCACACATGTGGAAGCAAGGCTTAAATATGAGCCAATTACAGATGCCCCCACAGCAGAAGAACAGCCGAGTGCAATGCCAACAACAGTATATTTCCTGAGTGCACGAAATGGGTGACAGATGATGTCACACGGCGCACATCCCAGTGGACAGCTCCTGGGGCTTAATATACTGTGGCTCTTTCCCAGCAGCAGTGCTCCAGTCCCACCCATCTCACACTGCAGCTCAGGAACAGATCAGGGGGCTTCCATTTCAACAACTGGGGAGCAGACCCTGCCCCCAACAGGGCTGTGACAACCACAGAGCAAAGAGAAGGCTCTGCCCGACATCCAGTGGAGGCTCTGGTCACCACAACACCAATCTCACCCCCTATCAAGGGGATAATGACTAACACACCCTGAGGAAAGACATGGAAGGCATCCATACCAAAAAGAGCCCTCAAACCAAAAATACTGGACTCAAAGCAGGCTACACAGGAATGCCCCCACATAAATACAGCCCTTTAAGACCACAGTAGATAACTGTTTCCCCTAAATTCACAAAATCAGAGAAATATAAGTAAAATGAAAAAAGAGAGGAACTACTTCCAATTAAAAGAACAAGAGAAATCCCCTGAAAGAACAAGCAATGAAACAGACCTCTCCAGT
Organism: Pseudorca crassidens; assembly: GCF_039906515.1. NCBI lineage: Eukaryota > Metazoa > Chordata > Mammalia > Artiodactyla > Delphinidae > Pseudorca > Pseudorca crassidens. Next base: position 157,116,092 of record NC_090297.1, read on the forward strand.
CTTCCAGACCCCAAGTTCAAAAAGGAGGTAATAGGGCTTCCCTGGTGGCGCAGTGGTTGAGAGTCCACCTGCCGACGCAGGGGACATGGGTTCGTGCCCCGGTCCGGGAAGATCCCACTTGCCGCGGAGCGGCTGTGCCCGTGAGCCATGGCCACTGAGCCTGCGCGTCCGGAGCCTGTGCTCTGCAACGGGAGAGGCCACAACAGTAAGAGGCCCGCGTCCCACAAAAAAAAAAAAAAAAGGAGGTAGTAAAAATGCTGAAGGAATTAAGAAAGGCTATCAATAGAAATGCAGATCACTGTAATAAAGAACTAGAAACTATAAAGAGGAGCCAATCAAAATTAGACAACTCAACTGCCAAGATGAAAACCGAGCTAAACGCATTAAATAGCAAAGTAAATAATACAGAAGAACGAATAAGTTATTTGAAAGACAGAATAACAGAAATCACCCAATCAGAATAGCAGAAAGAATGACAAATGAAAAAAAAATGAAAGCAATAGATGAGACCTGTGGGATAATATAAAGTGTGCCAATCTAAGCATAATAGGGATCCTGGAAGAAGAAAGAGAAAGTGGACTGAAAGTGTATTTGAAGAAATTATGGCTGAAAACTTCCCAAACCTAAAAAAAGGAAACAGATATCTAGGTACAGGAAGTACAGAGGGTACCAAACAAGATGAACACAAACAGACCTAGACAAAAACATATTATAATAAAAAATGGCAAAAGTTAAATATAAAGAGAGGATTCTAATGGCAGCAAGAGAAAAAGAAAGAGTAAAATACAAGGGAACTCCCATAAGGCTATCTGCTGATTTATCTACAGAAACTTTGCAGGACAGAAGGGAGTGGCAAGATATATTCAAAGTCCTGAAAGGGAAAAACCTGCAACCTAGGATACTACACCAAGCAAGATTTTTAGAATAGAAGAAGAGATAAAGAATTTCTCAGACAAGCAAAAACTAAAAGAACACAGGAATACTAAACCTATCCTAAAAGAAATACTGAAAGGTCTTCTCTAAATAGAAAAAAAACAAAAACAAAAAAAACAAGAATCTATAAGAAAGGGAAAATCACAACAGGAAAAGCAAATACAAAAAGTACTTTAGATCTCTTAATTACAGTATACAGACTTAAAAAATAATTAAATACTATATATAGAAAACCCTAAAGCACACAAAAACTACTAGAACTGATAAACTCAGCAAGGTAACAGAATACAAGATTAACATACAGAGGTCAGCTATATTTCTTTATGCTAAAAATGAAATACCAGGAAGGGAATGTAAAAAAAAATCCCTTATAAAATCACATCCAAAAAAATAAAATACTTAGGAACAAACATCATCAAGGAGGTGAAAGACTTCTATGCAGAGAACTATAAACCATTAACAAAGGAAACTGAAGATGATTCAAAAAAATGAAAACATATCCCATGGTGTTGGATTGGAAAAATTAATATTGTTAAAATTGCCACACTATCCAAAGCAATCTACAGATTTAATGCGATCCCTATCAAACTACCCATGACCTTTTCCACAAAACTAGAACAAATAATCCTAAAATTTATATGGACCCATCAAAGACCCAGAATTGCCAAAGCATTCCTGAGGAAAAAGAACAAAGCAGGAGGCAGGCATAACCCTCCCAAACTTCAAACAATACTACAAACCTACAGTTATCAAAACAGCATGGTATTGGCACAAAAACAGACATATGGATCAATGGAACAGAATTGAGAGCCCAGAAATAAACCCACACACCAATGGTCAATTAATTTTGACAAAGGAGGTAAGAATATACAATGGAGAAAAGACAGTCTCTTCAGCAAGTGGTGCTGGGAAAGTTGGACAGCAACTTGTAAATCAATGAAGTTAGAACAGGCCTTCACACCAGACACAAAAATAAACTCAAAATGGTTTAACAACTTAAACATAAGACATGACACCATAAAAATCCTAGAAGAAAACATAGGCAAACATTCTCTGACATAAATCCTACCAATGATTTCTTAAGTCAGTTTCCCAAGGCAACAGAAATAAAAGCACAATGGGACCTATTCCAACTTACAAACTTCTGTACGGCATAGGAAACCATAAACAAAATGAAAAGAAAACCTACAGACTGAGAGAAAGTAATTATAAATAACACAACTGACAAGGGCTTAATTTCCAAAATATACAAACAGCTCATACAACTCAACAACTACAACAACAACAACAAAAAAAACAGCCCAATCGAAAAATAGACAGAATACCTAAAAAGACATTTCTCCAAAGAAAACATACAGATGGCCGATAGGCACATGAAAAGATACTCAATATTCGTAATTATTAGAGAAATGCAAATAAAAACTACAATGAGGTACCACATCACACCAGTCAGAATGGCCATCATTTAAAAGTCTACAAATAATAAATGCTGGAGAGGGTGTGGAGAAAAGGGGAACCCTCTTACACTGTTTATGGGTATGTAAGTTGGTGCAGCCACTGTGGAAAATGGTATTGAGGTCCCTCAGAAAACTAAAATTAGAGCTGCCATATGATCCAGCAATACAACTCCTGGACATATACCCAGACAAAATTAATTCAAAAAGATACATGTACCCCTATGTTCATAGCAGCACTATTCATAATAGCCAAGATATGGAAACAACCTAAATGTCCCTCGACAGATGAATGGATAAAAAAGATGTGGTATGTATATACAATGCACTACTACTCAGCCATAAAAATGAATGAAATAAATGCCACTTGCAGCAACATGGATGGAATCACAATTTCTCATACTAAGTGAAGAAAGTCAGAAAGAGAAAGAAAATACAATATGATATCACCTATATGTGGAATCTAAAATATGACACAAATGAACCTATCTAGAAAAAAAAAAAGAAACAGACTCACAGACATAGAGAACAGACTTATGGTTGCCAAGTGCATGATGGACAGATGGATTGGGAGTTTGGGGTTAGCAGATGCAAACTATTATATATAGAATAGATAAACAATAAGGTCCTACTGTATAGCACAGGGAACTATATTCAATATCCTGTGACAAACCATTAGGGAAAAGAATGTAAAAAAGAATGTATACATATGTATAACTCAATCACCCTGGTATACAGCAGAAACTAACACAACATTGTAAATCAACATTCAACAATAAAAAAAAAAATTTTGTGAAAGCTATTATAACCGTAATGAACAACAAAAGGATAAACATGAAGATGCAAAATAGCACATCAAAATCGTAAAATATGGGGGAGGAGAGTAAGAAAATGTAGATTTTTTAGAATGTGTTTGAGCTTATATGACTACCAGTCTAAAGCAAGTAGATATAGTAATGAGTTACCATACTTGAAAACCAGGGTAACCACAAATCAAAAACATACAATAGACTCACAAAAACCAAAAGAAGAAAACTCAAGCATAATACAAAAGAAAACCATCAAACTAGAAAATGAAAAACAAAAATGGAAATAAAGGAACAAAGAAAAAATACAAAACTGGAAAACAAGCTTTAAAATGGCAGTAAATACATACCTATCATAATTACCTTAATGTCAATGGACTAAATGTTCCAATCAAAAGACAGAGAGTGACAAATTAAATAATAAAACAAGAACCTGCGATATGCTGCCTACAAGACACCCACTTTAGGGCAAAAAACACACATAGATTGAACGTGAGGAGATGTTAGAAGCTATTTCATGCAAATGAAAATGACAAGAAAGCTGGGGTAGCAATACTCATATCAGACAAAATAGACTTTAAAACAAGGCCATGAAGAAAGATAAAGAAGGACACTACATAATGATAAAAAGACCAACAAAAGAAGATATTATACTCGTTAACATATATGCACCCAATATAGGAGTACCTAAATACACAAAACAAATACTAAGAGACATAAAGGAAGAAATTGATGGGAATATAATAATAGTAGGAAAATTTAATACCCCACTGACATCGATGGACAGATCTTCCAGAAAAACAATCAATAAGGCAACAGAGATCCTAAATGATACAATAGAACCGTGAGATTTAATTTATATTTTCAGGACGCTACACCCAAAAAACCGAGTACACATTCTTTACAAGGGCACATGGAACATTCTCTAGGATAGATGACATAGTAGGACACAAAACAAGTCTCACTAAATTTAAGAGGACAGAAATTATTTCAAGCATCTTTTCTGACCACAAGTGCATGAAACTAGAAATCAACCACAGAAAAAGAAATAAGAAAAAAAAATGAGTACATGGAGACTAAACAACATGCTACTACAAAACCAATGGGTCAATGATGAAATCAAAGAGGAAATTAAATACCTTGAGACAAATAACAATGAAAACACAACTGAACAAAAATCTATGGGAAGAAGCAAAAGCTGTGTTAAGAGGGAAGTTCATAGCAATACAGGCCTTCTTTAAGAAACAAGAAAAATCTCAAATAAACAATCCAACCCACCACCTGAAAGAATTAGAAAAAGAAGAACAAACAACCTAAAGTCAGCAGAGGAAGGAGATAATAAAGATCAGAGAGGAAATAAATAAAATAGAGATTTAAAAAATACAAAAAAAATCAAAAAAACATAAAAGCTGGTTTTTTTGAAAGGATAAGCAAAATTGACAATCCTCTGTCCAGGCTCACCAAGAGAAAAACAGAGAGGACCCAAATAAACAAAATGAGAAATGAAAGAGGAGAAATAACAACTGATACTGGACAAATTCAAAAAACCGTAAGAGAATACTATGAACAATTATATGTCGACAAATTGGACAACCTAGAAGAAATGGACAACTTTCTAGAAATATACAGAGCACCAAAACTGAATCAAAAAGAAATAGATAATTTGAACACACCAATCACTAGAAGTGAAATAGAATATGTAGAAAAAACAAACAAACAAACAAAAACTCCCTGCAAACAAAAGTCCAGGACTAGATGACTTCACTGGGGAATTCTACCAAAACACAAAACAAAACAAAACTTATAACAATTCTCAGTCCTTCTCAAACTTTTCCAAAAGACTAAAGAGGAGGAAACACTCCCGAAGTCATTCTATGAAGCCACTATCACCCTGATACCAAAACCAGGCAAAGACACTACCAAAAAAAATTACAGGCCAAGATTTTTGATGAATATGGATGCAAAAATCCTCAACAAAAATTAGCAAACCAAATCAACAAAAAGACATTAAAAAGATCATACACCATGATCAAGTTGAATTCATCCCAGAGTCACAAGGATGGTTCAACATTCGCAAATCAGTCAATGTGATACAACACATCAACAAAAGAAAAGCCAATAACCACATGATCATTTCAATAGATGCCTAAAAAGCATTTGATAAAATTCAACATCCATTAAACCCACACACATATGGTCACCTTATCTTTGATAAAGGAGGCAGGAATGTACAGTGGAGAAAGGACAGCCTCTTCAATAAGTGGTGCTGGGAAAACTGGACAGGTACATGTAAAAGTATGAGATTAGATCACTCCCTAACACCATACACAAAAATAAGCTCAAAATGGATTAAAGACCTAAATGTAAGGCCAGAAACCATCAAACTCTTAGAGGAAAACATAGACAGGACACTCTATGACATAAATCACAGCAAGATCCTTTTTGACCCACCTCCTAGAGAAATGGAAATAAAAACAAAAATAAACAAATGGGACCTAATGAAACTTCAAAGCTTTTGCACAGCAAAGGAAACCATAAACAAGACCAAAAGACAACACTCAGAATGGGAGAAAATAGTTGCAAATGAAGCAACTGACACAGGATTAATCTCAAAAATTTATAAGCAGCTCATGCAGCTTAATAACAAAAAAACAAACAACCCAGTCCAAAATGGGCAGAAGACCTAAATAGACATTTCTCTAAAGAAGATATAAGGACTGCCAACAAACACATGAAAGAATGCTCAACATCACTAATCATTAGAGAAATGCAAATCAAAACTACAATGAGGTATCATCTCACACCAGTCAGAATGGCCATCATCAAAAAATCTAGAAACAATAAATGCTGGAGAGGGTGTGGAGAAAAGGGAACCCTCTTGCACTGTTGGTGGGAATGTAAATTGATACAGCCACTGTGGAGAACAGTACGGAGGTTCCTTAAAAAACTACAAATAGAACTACCATATGACCCAGCAATCCCACTACTGGGCATATACCCTGAGAAAACCATAATTCAAAAAGAGTCATGTACCAAAATGTTCATTGCAGCTCTATTTACAATAGCCTGGAGATGGAAACAACCTAAGTGTCCATCATTGGATGAATGGATAAAGAAGATGTGGCAAATATATACAATGGAATATTACTCAGCCATAAAAAGAAACGAAATTGAACTATTTGTAATGAGGTGGACAAATCTAGAGTCTGTCATACAGAGTGAAGTCAGAAAGAGAGAGACAAATACCGTATGCTAACACATATATATGGAATTTAAGGGGAAAAAAATGTCATGAAGAGCCTAGGGGTAAGACAGGAATAAAGACCCAGACCTACTAGAGAATGGACTTGAGGATATGGGGAGGGGGAAGGGTAAGCTGTGACAAAGCCGGGGAGAGGCATGGACATATATACACTGCCAAATGTGGGGCGGATAGCTAGTGGGAAGCAGCCGCATAGCACGGGGAGATCAGCTCAGTGCTTTGTGACCGCCTGGAGGGGTGGGATGGGGAGGGTGGGAGGGAGGGAGACACGGGAGGGAGGAGATATGGGAACATGTGTGTATATATAGCTGATTCATTTTGTTGTAAGGCAGAAACTAACACACCATTGTAAAGCAATTATACTCCAATAAAGATGTTAAAAAAAAAAAAAAGGAAGGAAACTTACAGACAAATCTCACTCAAGGATTTAGATGCAAAACCTAAAACAAAGTATGAGAACATAAAGGAGCAATTTTTAAACAGTTGCATAATGTGTGTGCTTTCTTTTTTCTCCACAGAAGGCATCAGACTCTAATGTCTACTCAATCAAGAAGCATTTTTTGAACAAGTCCTGTCAATTTTGCTTTTATAGTATCTCTTGAATCTTTCCTTTCCTTTACATTTTCATGATTGCTAATGTCATCCTCTCTCACCTGACAGTCTAAGGTAATTGGAAGGACGCTGCATTCAAATCTCTCTCCCTAACCCTTGGCCAGCACCTTGGCCCAGGACACCATCATTTCTTCTTACCTGCATTTCTGTAGAGGTCCCTAACAGGTCTCCTGCTTCCTCCTGGGTCTTAAACTCTCCAGCACGAACCAGGGAATCTTTGGAAAACTCAATTCTTTTTTTTTTTTAATTAAAAAAATTTTTTTTTATTGAAGTATAGTTGATTTACAATGTTGTGTTAGTTTCAGATGTACAGCGAAGTAATTCACTTATACATATATTCTTTTTCAGATTCTTTTCCATTATAGGTTATTACAAGATACTGAAAATAGTTCTCTGTGCTATATAGTAGGTCCTTGTTGGTTACCTATTTTATGCATAGTAGTGTGTATATATTAATCCCAAACTCCTAATTTATCCCTCCCTTCCTTTTCCCTTTGGTTATCATAAATTTGTTTTCTATGTCAAAAAAAAAATTCAACATCCATTCATAATAAAAACTCTTGCCAAAGTAAGTATAGAGTGAACGTATCTCAGCATGATAAAAGCTTTCTATGACAAACCCACAGCCAATATAACACTCAGTGAGAGCTGAAAGCCTTCCCGTTAAATTCTGGAACAAGATAAAGACGCCCACTCTCACCACCTCTATGCAACATAGTGTTGGAAGTCCTAGCCACAGTAATCAGACGAGAAAAAGAAATAAAATATCAAAATTGGAAGGAAAGAGGTAAAACTGTCATTACATGAAGATGACATGATACTGTATATAGAAAATCCCAAAGACTCCATAAAAAACTACTGGAACTGATAAATAAATTCAGTAAGGTATCAGAAAACAAGATTAACATACAGAAATCTGTTGTATTTCTTTACACTAACAATGAAATATCAGAAAGACAGAGTAAAAAAAAAAAAATCACATCCAAAAAAAATAAAATACTTAGGAATAAACATCACCAAGGAGGTGAAAGACTTATATGCTGAGAATTACAAAGCATTAATAAAGGAAACTGAAGATGATCCAAAGAAATGGAAAGATATCCCATGCTCTTGAACTGGAAGAATCAATATCGTTAAAATGGCCATATTACCCAAAGCAATCCACAGATTTAACGTTATCCCTATCAAATTACCCAGGACCTTTTTCACAGAACTTGAACAAATAATCCTAAACTTTATATGGAACCAAAAATGACCCAGAATTGCCCAAGCAATTGTGAAGAGAAAGAACAAAGCTGGAAGCATAACCCCCTCAGACTTCAGACAATGTTATAAAGCTACAGTAAGAAAAACAGTGTGATATTGGCACAAAAACAGGCATATGGATAAACGGAACAGAATAGAGTCCAGAAATAAACCACCACACCTATGTTCAATTAATCTTCAACAAAGGAGGCACAAAAATACAATGGAGAAAAGACAGTCTCTTCAGCAAGTGGTGTAGGGAAAGTTGGACAGCCTCATGTAAATCAATGACATTAGAACACACACTCATACCATATACAAAAATAAATTCAAAATAGTTTAAAGACCTAAATATCAGACATGATACCATAAAACTAGAAGAGAACACAGGCAAGACATTCTCTGACATAAATCAGAGCAATGTTTTCTTAGGCCATTCTCCCAATGCAAAAGATACAAAAACAAAAGTAAACAAATGCAACCTAATTAAACTTATAAACTTTTGCACAGCAAAGAAAACCATAAACAAAAAGAAAAGAGAACCTACAGACTGGGAGAAAACATCTGCTAATGATGTGACCAACAAGAACTTGCTTTCCAAAATATACAAACAGCTTATACAGCACAATATCAAAAAAATAACCCAATCAAAAAATGGGCAGGAGATCTAAATAGACATTTCTCCAAAGAAGACATACAGGTGGCCCACAGGCACACAAAAAGATGTTCAACATTACTAATTATTAGAGAAATGTAAATCAAAACTACAATGAGGTATCACCTCACATCAGTCAAAATGGCCATCATCAAAATGTCTACAAATAATAAATGCTGTAGAAGGTGTGGAGAAAATGGAACCCTCCTATTCTGTTGGTGGGAATGCTAACTGATGCAAACACTATGGAAAACAATATGGAGATTCCTTAAAAAACTAAAAATAGAGTAACCATATGATCCAGCAATTCCACTCCAGGACATATATCTGGAAAAGATAGAAACTCTAATTTAAAAAGGTACATGCACCCCTATGTTCATAGCAGCACTGTTTACAATAGCCAAGACATGGAAGCAAACTAAGTGTCCATCAACAGAAGTTGTATTATGTATTATGTATATACACAATGGAACATTACTCGGCCATAAGAAAGACTGAAATATTGCCATTTGCAGCAACATGGATGAACGTAGAGAATATCGTACTAAGTGAAGCAAGTCAGACAAAGACAGATAAACATTACCATATATAAAATAGACAGAAACAAAGGACCTCCTGTATAGCATAGGGAACTATATTCAATATCTTGTAATAACCTATAACAGAAAAGAATCTGAAAAAGAATATATACATACACACACACTTTGCTGTACACCTGAAACTAACACAATATCGTAAATTAACTATACTTCAATAAAAACATAAAAATTAAAAATAATAAAAGAAGTCTAAACAATTAAAAAAATACTGCAATGGAGTCTCAACTGGTCTCCCTGTTTTCCTCTATACCCATGTCTGCCTCATCACAAGAGCTATCTTGCAAATACAGAACATGGTTAGGTTATTCCTCTGCTTAAAATCCTTCAGTGAAAGCATGGCATAAGCCTGATCCGGCTACTTCCTTTCTCTGCAATATCATCACTTCTGCTACTCCTCATCTTTGATTTATATCCATATATACTGCTGTTCTTGAAATACATCGTATAGTTCCCACTGCATCCATCTGACCAATTCCAAATCATCTTTCAAAACCCAAACCCGAAATCACCTTCTTTGTGAAGTCTTCTCTGCCTGCCCAGATTCACTGCTACCTTCTCTGTGCTACCTCTGTAATTTTCTCAGACTTCTATTACTGCACTTAACACATTGCATTATAAATATTTATATGTGCACTGTCCCATAATTTATGAGCTCTCAGGGCACAGCTGTTGCTTAGTCATTCCTATGTCCCTCATGCCTAACACAGTGAGTAGAAAAAAATAGGCTCAAGAAATAGAGGTTGAATTGAAAAGCTAGAGCCTCCAAGTTATCTCCACTGGGTATCAAATAAGAGAGATCCACCATCAAGCCCAAGTGACAGTTAGGGAAGCACACACACACACAAGAAAAAGAAAGAAAGGAGAGAGATAAAAGAGAAGGAAAAGGAAGATCAAGAAAGGATGAAAAGAAACGCTTCACATTGAGAGCAAATGTAAATAGCTACCAATAATTTTTCAAATAAACCTATAACCAAGATTACCTATCCTTGTTCACCAAGGTATCCTGCCCAAGAAAGTTCACTGGAGCATCCCCAGAGAGTAAACAAAAAAACAGCAAGGAGACTATAACCATACTATTATGGGCTTAATTGGGCTCTCAAAATTCATATGTTGGAATCCTAACCCCAGTATCTCAGAATGTAACCCCATTTGAAGATAAGGTCTTTAAAGAAGTGATTAAGTTAAAATAGCGCCATTAGGGTGGGACCCTAATGAATAGGACTGAAGTCCTTAAAGGAAGAGGAAGAGACACCAGGGGTCAAGGGCATGCATGCACAGAGGGACCATCATGTGAAGAGGCCATAAGAGGGGGCCTGTCTGCAAGCCAAGGAGAGAGGCCCGCAACAGGTCTTTCCCTTATGGCCTTCAGAGGAAACCAACCCTGCCAGCACCTTGATCTTGAAATTCCAGGCTTCTGAACTGTCAGAAAATAAATTTCTGTTGTTTAAGTGACTCAGCCTGTGGCAATTTGTTATGGTAGTACTAGGAAACTAATAATCATACCCTATACGGGGGTGCTGGTAAGGAAAAGAGAAAACCTGAGGGGTCTGAGGACTATCTACAAGTATGTGAAAAGTTGGCAAGTAGAAAAGAAACCATAGTCATCTTTCCCAGGATTACTGCATTCCAGCTCAGAATAAGGAAGGACTAATACCAGGATTCGTTAACTTTAAAGATACCTTCCAGGACTGATATCCTATGATCATTACAAAAGACATTCCTCTTAAAGGGACATTTAATCAGTCAGGACTAAGATCTGCCTTTTTAGAGCTCAAAACACTTCCATAAATGGCTAATAATTTATGTGCTACTTCATCTAAAATATCATAGTATGGCAGACATCAAGGTCAGACCAAAACTGTAATTAAGATACTTCTTTTATACCTCCGGGTCTCTCCTCATGCAAATCTCTTTTCCTCTGCTGAATGGCATGCAGATTGAAGGACTTCCTGGGAAGAGAATTCAAACACATCTATTAAGGAGGTTCACACAAACATAGGCATGTATGAAAACTTGGTGTGCTATATGTGGGAGGAGCAAGAAAAGAAATACTCTACGGAAAGAATGAGGAATCCCTGAGAAAGACATTCTAATCAGGGCCATAGAGAGAAGGGCAGTGCTGCAGTGCTGGTCCAGGTACTACATGGTAGTTGTTGGCTGAACCACATGAACATGGTGCTTCTTACCAATCACGTGTACGTCACGGAGAGATCAGGGGAAGCTGCAGATCAGTAAACCTGCCGTCCTATATTCTGCACAACGTTTTGACCTAACAACGTGGTATAGGACCATTCTAAAACAAGAAGAAGGAGCAGAGCAGAGGAAAAAATTCCCAGTAACTTTGGGGAAGTACATATTATACACCAATATCTCCCTGGAGTGCTGAGCTCTACCCACAGTTGAGCAGAAAAGTAAAATGGCATCCTGGAGAGGAATAATAGCAGCTCAGCAGTGAGGGGCTTGGCAGCAGGGGCAGAGTTCAAGCAGCAGAGCTTTATGGACAGTCCAGGCTGGGCAACAGTGCAGGTACAGCATCAACTGGTGGTCAAGGGAATGGCAAATGGCAGCGTTAGCCAGTGCTCAAGGTTATCAGGTTTAGGACAAGCAAAGAATGGTGTGGGTACAAATAGTAGCCCAGGTGGAGCATTAAGAATAGCCTGGAATTAGGGGACAGCAATCTTGGAAGGATCTATAAAAGCATATGAGCTGCACCCCAAGTTCACAGTTCTTCCAAAAGATATGGGGAATGTTAAAACGTGGTCTGAGTTCCTTCTGTCATATAAGTGGAGAGTATAAAGCTCTGGATATTGAGTTTTAAATGCAAAGGTGTCCTTACTGGTATCCACAGCTGGTGAGGTCTGGGAACATTTACTATGCAAAAGCTCTATATTAAGAATATGTTCTTTAAAGCACATTTCACAGCATATATTTATAAAGCAACCCTGTAGAATGCCATTATATCTAGGCACATTGCCAAATGGAACATGACAGAGAATAGTGGGTCTGGAGATATTCAAGGGCAGCCAGAGCATTTCCACTAATCACATTGATGGGTTCCCAAGAAGGCTCTGACCCCTAAACCCAGTTCCCAGAGGAAAGCTTTGTCTTAAGAGGGCTTTCAGAGCTCACTCTGCCACAAGGACACTGGTGCTGGAAAGTATCACTTTGGAGTCCTCGCTCTAGCCTTCCCTCTAGCCTATTAGTGCTGGGGACTTATGCACCCACCAGGCAATCAGCACCAGCCATCCTAGACCCCCCAACCAGCTGCCCAGGGACCTGACTCCATGGGCGGGCAGCCTCTGCATCAGTGAAGCAGAAGTCTGGAAGCCAATAGGGCTGGAGGCCAGCCCCACTTGCCAGCACCCCCACAGTAGTCAGCCCCACAACAAAAGAAGGGCCCATGCAGCCCACGTAGGGTACACCCCTAGAGTACATATCTCCGATGAGTGTGGGAATGTTCTGAGTGGGAGTGTCAGAAAACAGAGGGTAACGTGCTGCTATGCCCCAAAGTACACTTCCCACACAATGCCACTACCCCAAGATGAGGAAATATAACCTAACTACCTAATACATAGAAATAAAAACAGAGAATTAGACAAAATGAGGTGACAAAGGAATAGGTACCAAAGGAAGGACCAAGATAAAACCACAGAAGAAGAACTAAGTGAAGCTGAGATGAACAATGAACAATCTATCCAATAACAGGATCAAGGTAATGAACACAGAGGTGCTTAATGTACTCAGGAGAAGAACAGATGAACACACTGAGAAGTTTAACAAAGAGAAAGCATAAAGAACAACAAAACAGAGCTGAAGAACAAAATAACTGGAAAAAATACACTAGAAGGAATCAAGAGTAGTTTAGATAACACAGAGGAACAAATCTGTGAACAGGAAGACAAAGTAGTAGAAATCAGTGAAGCAGAACAGAAAAAAGAAATAATTTAAAAATAAGGATCGTTAAAAGATCTCTCAAACAATATCAAGAATACTAACATTCACATTATAGGGGTCTGAGAAGGAGAAGAGAGAGAAAAAGGAGCAGAGAACATATTTGAAGACATAATAGCTGAAAACTTCCCTAACATGAGAAGAGAAACAGACGTCTAGGTCCAGGAAGCAATGAGAGTTCCAAACAAGATGAACTCAAAGAGATCCACACCAAGAAACATCACCATTAAAATGGCAAAAATACAAGATAGAGAATCTTAAAAGCAGCGAGAGAAAAGCAATCAGTTACATGCAAGGGAACTCCCATAACATTATCAGTTTACTTTTTTTTTTTTTTTTTTTTTTTGGCGTTATGCGGGCCTCTCACTGTTGTGGCCTCTCCCGTTGCGGAGCACAGGCTCCGGATGCGCAGGCTTAGCAGCCATGGCTCACGGGCCCAGCCGCTCCGCAGCATGTGGGATCTTCCCGGACCGGGGCACGAACCCATGTCCCCTGCATCGGCAGGCAGACTCTCAACCACTGCGCCACCAGGGAAGCCCTATCAGTTTACTTTTTAGCAGAAACTTTGCAGGCCAGAAGGGAGTTCCATGGTATATTTAAAGTGATTAAAGGAAAAAAAAAAAAAACTACAAGGCTATCATTCAGATTGGAAGAAGAAATAAAGAACTTTACTGATAAGCAAAAGCTAAAAGAGTTCAGCAACACTAAACTGGCTTTACAAGAAATGTTAAAAGGACTTTTCTAAGGGGAAAAGTCCACAACTACAAATATGAAAATTGTGAAAGAAAAACTCTCATTAGTAAAGGCAAATACACTGCCTTTATAGCAGTAGATCAACCACTTATAAAACTAGTAAGAGGGTTAAAAGACAAAAGTAGTAAAATCATTTGTTTCCACAAAAAAACAGTTAAGGGATACACAAAACAAAGTGATGCAAAATATGATGTCAAAAACATTAAATGGTGGAGAGGGAGAAAAATGCAGGATTGTCAGAAGGCATTCAAACTTAAGAGATCAGCAACTTAAAAATTTATATACATATGAATGTAGATATATATCTATTACATTCATATATACATATATATATATATATATATATGTTGTCATATATGAACCTCTGGTAACGACAAACCAAGAACTTATAACAGATACACACACATTTTTTTAAAAAAAGGAATCTAAATATAACACTAAAGATAGTCATTAAATCACAAGAAAAGAGAGCAAAGGAAGAAAGGGAAAAAAAGAACACAAAAGCAGTTAACAAAATGGCAGTAAGTACATACCTATAAATAAATACTTAAATGTAAAGTCATTTAGTAAAGAATAAATGTTACAATCAAAAGACATAGAGTGGATAAATGGATAGAAAAACAAGATCCAAATATATGCTGCCTAAAAGAGACTTATGTCAGACATAGAGACACACACAAATAGAAAATGAGGGGATGGAAAAACTTATTACTTACAAATGAAAACAAAAAGAAAGTTGGGGTAGCAATATTTACATCATACAAAATAACTTTAAAACAAAGACGGCAACAAGAGACAAAGGACACAACATAATGAAAAAGGATTAATCCAACAAGAAGTTATAACAATTAAAATATATATGCACCTAACATAGAACCTAAAAACATACAGCAAATATTAACAAACATAAAGGGAGAAACTGACAGAAACACAAAACTAGTAAGACAATTAAACATCCCATTTACATCAAAGAACAGAAAATCATAAAGAAATACTGGCTTTAAATGACACACTAGACCAGGTGGATTTAATAGATATATATAAAATATTCCATCCAAAAGCAGCAGAACATACATTCTTTTCATGTGTACATTGAATATTCTCCAGCATAGATAACATGCTAGGCCACAAAACAAGTCTTAGTCAATTTAAGAAGATTAAAATCATATGAAGCAACTTTTATGACCTTTCTGACAATACTATGACTAGAAATCAACTACCAGATAAAAACTGCAAAAAAGACAAACATGTGGAGGCTAAACAATATGCTACTGGACAGCCAAAGGGGGATTGCAGAAATCAAAGAGGAAATCAAGAAGAAAACAGAACAAAATAGAAACACAATGATCCACAATCTGTGGGCAACAACAAAAACAGTTCTAAGAGGGAAGTTTATACTGTTACAAGTCTACCTCAGGAAACAAACAAACAAAAAAATCAAATAACCTAACTTTACACCTACAACTAGAAAAAGAAGAACAAACCAAACCCAAAGAAGACATACAGATGGCCAACAGACACATAAAAAGATGCTCAACCTCACTAATGATCAGGGAAATGCAAATCAAAACCACCATGATATCACCTCAAACCTGTTAGGATGGCTATTATCAAAAAGACAGACGATAACAGGTATTGGCTAAGATGTGGAGAAAAGGGAGCCCTTGTGCACTGTTGGTAGGATTGTAAGTTGGTACAGTCACTATGGAAAATGGTATGGAAGCTCCCCAAAAATTAAAAATAGAACTACCATACTACCCAGCAATTCCACTTCTGGGTATTTTTCCAAAGAAAACAAAAAACACTAATTTAAAAAGATATATGCACCCCTATGTTCACTGCAGCATTATTTACAATAACCAAGATATGGAAGCAACCTATGTGTCCAGTAACAGATGAATAAAGAAGTTATTTTATGTGATATATATATATCAGTCATAAAAAAAAGAAATCTTGCCATTTGCAACAACTTGGATGGACCTAGATGGTATTATGCAAAGTGAAATAAGTCAGACAGAAAAAGGCAATTACCATATAATTTCACTTATACATGGAATCTGAAAAACAAAACAAATGAACAAACACAACAAAACATAAACAGACTCATAGACACAGAGAACAAACAGGTAGTTGCCAGAGGGTAGGGCAGTGGGGGCATGAGTGAAATAGGTGAGGGAGATTAAGAGGTACAAACTTTCAGTTACAAAATAAATGAGTCACCGGGATGAAATGTACAGCATAGGAATATAGTCAATAATATTGTAATAACTTTGTATGGTGACAGATAGTAACTAGACTTTTTGTGGTAATGATTTTGTAATAGACAGAAATATTGAATCACTGTGTTGTGCACCTGGAACTAACATGGTGTTGTAGTTCAATTATACTTTGATTTTTTTTTTAAATGAGAAAAAGATCTGAACAGACCCCTTACCCACCTCACCAAAGAAGATCTACAGATGGCAAATAAGCATATAAAAAGATGCTCAATATCATATGTCATCAGGGAAGTGCACATTAAAACAATAAAATACCAATGCACATCCCTTAAAATGGCTAAAATCGAAAAGAATGAAAATACCAATACCAGATACCAATGAAGATTTAAAGCAGCAATAACTTTAATTCAATGCTGGTGGGAATGCAAAATGGCACAGCCACTTTGGAAGACAGTTTGACAGTTACTTACAAAACTAAACATTCTCTCACCATACAATCCATCAATTACACCACATGTAGTTTACCCAAATGAGTCAAAAACTTATGTCCAGGGCTTCCCTGGTGACGCAGTGGTTGAGAGTCCGCCTGCCGATGCAGGGGACGCGGGTTCGTGCCCCGGTCCAGGAGGATCCCACATGCCGTGGAGCAGCTGGGCCCGTGGGCCATGGCCGCTGGGCCTGCATGTCCAGAGCCTGTGCTCCGCGACGAGAGGGGCCACAGCAGTGAGAGGCCCCCGTACCGCAAAAAAAAAAAAAAACTTATGTCCACACAAAAACCTGTACAAAGATATTCATAGCAGCTTTATTTATAATTGCCCAAACTCAAAAGCAACCAAGATGTCCTTCAATAGATGAATGGATAAACAAGCTGGTACATCCATACAATGGAATATTATTCAGCACTAAAAAGAAATGATCTATCATGCTGCAAAACGACATGGAGGCACCTTAAACACATATTGCTAAGTGAAAGAAGGCAGACTAGAAAGGCTGCATACTGTGTGATTCCAACTACTGTATAAGACATCTGGTAAAGGCAAAACTATCTATCTAGACAGTAAAAAGATCAGTGGTTGCCAGGGGCTCAGTGGGAGGGCAGAGGAGTAGGAATGAATAGATAGAGCATAGCAACTATTTAGTGAAACTACCGTATGCAGTTTTGTAATGGTGGATACATGTCATTATACTTTTGCCAAAACCCATGGAATGTTCAGCACAATGAGAGAATCCTAATGTAAACTATGAACTTTAGTAAATAATACTGTGTCAATATTGACTCATCACTTATTATAAATGCACCAACCTAACAGATGTTAATAATCAAAAAAACTGTGTTGGGGAGGGTAAGGGACTACAGTTGACCCTTGAACGACACAGGTTTGAACTGTGCAGGTCCACTTATATGCAGATTTTTTTCACTAAATGTACTACTGTACTACATGATCCACTGCTGGTTGAATCCACAGATGTGGAACTGGAATACAGAGGGCCAACTGTAAAATTATAGGCAGATTTTCTACTGCTCAGGGGTCAGCACCCCTAATGCCCGCATAGTTCAAGGGTCAAATCTACATGGGAATGTTCTGTACTTTCAGCTTGATTCTTCTGTAAACCTAAAACTGACCTAAAAAGTAAAGTTTATTGATTAAAAAAATTTAATAGTATTAATGATAAAAATTCAAAACTGAATTCCAATAATAATAGCACTAAGAATACGAAAGCAGTAAAATATTTGTGAAGTAAACATTTCTGAAAAACAAAAGTAATAAACTACTGATGTCTGCGTCAATACAGGTCTATTTCAAAAATATCATGCTGAGTGAAAGAAGCCAGGCACAAAAGAATACATGCTGCATGATTCCATTTATTCAAAGCCTAAAACAGGCAAAACTAATCTTAAGTGGAAGAAACCTGATCAGTGGTTATCTGTGGCAGGGAGCTGAGAGGGGGTATATTTCAGAGGAGCATGAATGGGTCCATCATTCATCACTTCTTGGGGTAATGAAGATATTATACATCTTGATTGAGGCATTAGTTATAACCTGTGCAACGGGTGCATTTTGTTGAATATAAATCATATCTGAATATATTTGATTTTTTAAAAACTAGAGAGAAAAAACAGAGAAGTTTCAATTAGAGAAAAGGAAGGAGAGAAGGAGGAAAGGGATAAGGAGAGGGAGGGAAGGAAGGAGGGGGAGAAAGACAGAGACAGAGAGGATTAGACATAAGTTGCAATGAAATATTAGTAATGATTGCTTTAGAAAATGAGATTGTAGGTACTTTTTATTTCCTTCTTAATATGTTTCTGTATTTCCATTCTCTAATATTGAGTATTATTCCTTTTACAATAAAAATGTTATATTAAAAACAATGCCCACAACACTGTAAGAAGAAAGAAAGGAAGGGAAGGAAGGAGGGAGAGGAAGGCTACTTAGCTGTGGGAGTTTGGAGTGAAGAGCAGTCAAGGAACTACTTACAGAGGAGGTGATATTCATATTGAATCGTAAAAGAATCAGCAGAATTTCATAGGATTTCACCAAGCATAGAAGAGAGGAGAGATGAAGAAACAATTTCTGCAGAAGTGCATGTAGAGAATGCACTGGTAATATGCAAAAATAAGCTTTCTCAAGACAGAATATTTAAGTTGCAATGTAGAGGATGAAGTTTCTGTCACCAGATTTTTGACTAAAACAGAGAAAGTTTCCACCTAAATCTGGTATTTCAGTAATTGAGAGACCTCTGATTCAGAATGTTTTAAGGGATTCACTATAATGACTGAGCTCACCTCTGCAAGGAGAAGCATCTGCACCTTCCTCTGCACGAGGAAAGTGTGACATCAGTGAGTTCTGATGCCCACCACTGACAAACGAGAAGCATGGCCCCAGAAACCGTCTCTGGTTAGGCCTGGGACTTACCGGTGATCCTGTACCATCTGTTCCCAGAATTTCACTTCTTACCTCAAGGCTTTTATGTATCCATTTGTAATAAACCCAGAAAGGCAAAATCAGCAAGCTGTTTCATGGCTCTTTAGAGACCATTGCTTTGCTAACATAAACCAAGTATATTTTTTCTTGTATTGCAATTATGTGTGTACATATAAATTTTCTTTCAATCTTTCTTTTAAATGTAAAATTTCAAAACTATAACTTGAATATAAAATTATTATCTATGACCTTCAATTTTGTACAGTTATACTTTCTCTTAATAATACATGTTTTTCTTCTCTTTAATAGCCTAAGTTCCTCACTGGCTGGATCAAACAGCTCATTTATTCTTGAGGA
Organism: Pseudorca crassidens; assembly: GCF_039906515.1. Taxonomy (NCBI): domain Eukaryota; kingdom Metazoa; phylum Chordata; class Mammalia; order Artiodactyla; family Delphinidae; genus Pseudorca; species Pseudorca crassidens. The sequence goes on from NC_090297.1 coordinate 157,135,862, forward strand.
TCTCATTAATCCTCATTAATCTTGAGGATCTCAATATCCTTCAAAGGCTGTCCACTAAACCTACTGCTATTTAATGCCCTTAGGAACAATGCTTCTCAAACTCAATGTGTTCTCAAATCATCCTGCAATCCTGGTGACTGCAGACCCTTATTCAGTAAATTGGAGGGAGGTGCCTGAGGTCCAAGAGCCCAGGGGATGCTTGTGCTGTGATGCTGTGGACCAAACTTTGAGTAACAAGGCTTAACGAGAGCTTCCTGTACACCAGGCTTTGGACCTTCCCCATGTAAATACCTTTGGGACATGGCAATCTCTTACCTTCAGAAACATTTTATTTCCTTGACCTTGGCTAAGAGATTCTTCAGGCTAAATGGATCTAAATTATATTCCTAATTCTCACTGGTAATTGTGCATGCTTAAAATTTCCTAGTATCTTCCTTATCGTTCATATTCTTTCATTTTCATATTTTAGTTCAGTATGCTTGCATATAGCACCTTCTTTTTCTGTATTAGACCTTCCAAATTCATTCATTAATCTTTTCATGTCTCCTAAAAATTTAAAATTTTCCTCTTAGTTGTTAATCATGATTCTAAATGAGAAAATTCAAAATACCCTCCGTCCTCTTTTCTGTATTATTTATAGACAGAGAGATAGATAGACAGACAGATATAGGTATAGATATATAGAGACATATATGCACACACTGACCTGCTTAATAAAATAAATAAAACTCCAAAGACTGTCAAATCTTGAGAAGACAAACATTGGATATGGTCTAGCTCCACTGGGCTCATAAAATAGTAGAAAATTTTTAAAAGTAGTAATCCTGTATTATATCTAAACACTTCAGCTATTTAAGTCATTTCATGAATTGAGCTCTATTCCACAAAAAAATCTCCAGAGAGCCCATTGTTTTATTTTTCTCTCAATCTCCTCTGATCTCATTTGCTAGTTTTATGTAGCCTCATTATTTCTCCTGAAACTCTGCCTTAAGGGTTTTATAAGACCTCATTCTATGGTTTCCACCCTGAAAATTTACTTCAGAACATCCTTTGGTGACCCAAGGCTTCCCTTGCTGTTAACCAGACTTTGTCTCCATGAAACGGTTGGAGTAAACTTCCATGCACATTCTTAATATATGGCTTATTTATACTTTCCCTTCCTACTCCATTCATACTGATTTGCTGTTGCCAAAATTTTACGGACTTTGTAGCACAAGAACTCTAAACAGTTATCATAGGCTTGAAATTCACAATCCATCTCTTTGCTAGTCACTATCATTTTTATCTGTGTAAGCAACATATCAAGCTCAGCAAGTTTATTTCTTATTATCTCACAGTCTACTGATTTTCAATATACTGTATAGTATCTTATGAGGGTATCTACCATCAAGGCGTATAGCTGAGGATTCTATGAATACCCCCACTCTCCTCTGTTACTTGGTCTCTCCTACTCAGCCACCAACATGAACACACAGTATAGAGATAGTATACACAGTATAGTAATCCAAACTATCTGATGAATTTGCAAGACAATCTACATGTTTACCATGTGCCTTAGTCAGTTTGGGCTGCTTTAACAGAATACCATAGGTTGGGTCATCTCTCTCATGTTTAGAGAGAGAGTAATCCCATTCATGCAGGCTCCACCCTCATGACCTAATCACCCCCAAAGGCTCCACCTTCTAATACCATTACATTTGGGGTTAGGATTTCAACACATGAATTTTGGAAGGGAAACAAAGATCCAGTCCATAACACTATATATATGACAAAAGAAAGAAACAAACCTGATCTATATAGATTTCTAAATCAAGCTCACTAGAAAAACAAGTTAGAAATACTTCTTCAATTCTTACTATCTTAGAATATCTCACTTTTATTTTTAGGATTCAAAAATGTTAGCAATTTTCCTAAATTTTATTCAGAACTTCTTACTTGGTCAGTTCACCATTACTGTCATACATGTCTTGACCCTGGTCTCTTCCTGAAATGAGAGAGAAGAGCAATCTATGGATTTGACTAGGGAAAAGTTGGGGAACTCCACAGGGATAAAGGGGTTGGGCCCTTTTCCTGGAGTTCAAATCCAAAGTCAAAAGTGCAGAGGACATATAGCAAACCCTACTTTGGTTCAAGCATCAACATGCAAAGGTTGGAACAGAAGGAGAGAGGTAAGCATAGGGTCACATTTCTGAGCAGTGTCAGTTCTAAGGGTCAGAGGGAAATATTCAGATAGTGGGATGGGCAGGTCCAGAACAAAGGAGAAACCTTAGGCAGAAAGGACTGACAGAAGCCAGGTAAGAGAGGTTAGACTCCCTTCCCCACCTCTAAGGCCTGAGGCTCCCACATGGCCACCAGAGGTAGATGCAGAGAGGATGGGCCTGTCTGAGAAAGCTGGCCTAGGGAGTTGCCAGGATGGGCCACAGGGGAGCCCAGAACTTGCTGCTCTCATCCCCCCACACACTCCCTCTGGGGCCTCCAGCACAGGACAGTTACAGACTGTTCATTCTCATCCTACCCTCATGGCACGGAGGAGCTCCTACCTACAGTGCAAAGCAGGGCATCATCTCCTTGGAACGAGCCTTTGGAGCAGCACTCAGTGCTAAGTCTTTTAAATAATATCCCCCATGGCTTCCTCCTTAGCATTCTCGACTACAGAAGTCTCTTCTCATAGTTAAGCTCTGCCAAAAGGGACTCAAGCAATGAGTTATTCTAACTTAAAATGTGGTCCTTAAGAGTGAGCTCAAGTATCCCAGAAAAACCTCTCTTATCTCTCATCGTAGCTAATAATTACATTTGCCCTTGCATCTGTACCCGCCCCTGCTTCTCTCTCTGGATTCTAAAGTCTTTCCCGACTTCTCTTCCTTCCCAGTTTTTACTCTGGCCAAACGGCACTCCCATACCCTTTCTACAGGTTATGCAGGATGCTATTTCTGCCCTGTGCCTTGTAGAGCCCCTGTTCTGTACATGAGGCACACCTAGGCGTGTGACAGCCCTATTTAAATGTTCCACAGATCTGCCTTAGTTGCCTGCCACATGCAGATCTGCAGCAGCTTCCTTCTGCTTGCAGGTCACAAGCTTTAAGGAGATGGTTCACGCCCATCTCCCTGGACATGGTTTCCCCCTCGCTTTTGCCATCCCCTCTCCATGCCTCGAGTCTGTCCCAATCACCAGAATTACCTAATCACTGAGTGAACGCTGGACCACACACCTCCACATCTCTAGCCAGCATGTCATCGCTGAACCAGGCTTTACGTAACAGAGATGGCTGTGATTTGGAGCTGTTGGGTGCATGCTACCTTACCCCTCAGCCAAGGTTTATTTTATATTCCAAAATGACTATAAACCGTCCCAAACTCATTTCTGGCTCTCTCATCCATGGAATCTCAATAGCCGAAAAAAAACATCACCCCGTCATCACCAATTATATCTTTACGGGGGTTCTTATATAATAATCTATGTCTCAAAGTCTTCTTTTTTCCCTTCTAAAAACATTCCTTTCATTGGACTATTTGAAAATCAGCTAACACAACCATAAATTTACTTAAAAAATTTTTGCCTTTATGGGTAAATACATACAAGTTGCCCTTCCTTGCCTTCCTTATTTTTAGTCCTCTGACCTTTTATCTTTGCTCCATTAACTCCTCCTGAGCTGTGTTTTACTTCACAACTCTGCTAAGCTGGAAGTGTGAAGAAAGGCCCAGGATGATGTGCTCCCTTGTCAGCCCTTTTTTGTCAGTCCCTTGCCACACTCCTGCTTTCCTGGGTTGCCCATGAACACTCCTGTTTTGTCCTATGTAGTTTTCTTTCCTTTAATCACGTCCCAGTGCCCCCTCGAAAGTGGGAGCCTGTATTGTCGTCTAAGTGACCACATTCCTAAAAGGCAGCAGGAAATGGTGCTATTACTCCCTCTTACAAAATGCTAACACTCACAAACCAAGTAATTCACCAAGTCAAGCAGACACTTCTGCCTCAACTAAAACCCAGACTCAGCAGGAAATTATACAAACTGGATTTTGTCTCTTACTCTGAAGCAGGCACCATTATCTTTATTATCTAATATGCAAACCCTGCTCCGGTCTCTGACTGTGATCTCGGCAGGTGCTCAGTAAATGCTTGTTCACCAGCATCCAGCACTCACAGGCCCAGTGAGGAGGTCTTAGCTACTAACACCACTTCCTCCAGAAGGGGGTGTCCATTGATTTTTTTTTTTTTCCAGGCACAGAAAAAGAAAAATTTTAGAAGAACTGGATTTCAAACAAGTTCATGAATGAAAACAGCAGTGAAGATATAAGCTATAAGCAATATCCTCGGGAGAAACACATACAGATACAGCAATCCTTCTAAAATTAGAAGGGAAATAATATTTTCAATATTACTGAGATGTTATTTTTACTTTAGCATATCTTAACATAATTTGTCACAGACATATTAGTGTTCAAGGGAAATTGCTGAATGAATAAATGAGTGAGGGAAAAAAATGAGATGTTAACCAGAAGAGAAGAGGCCTAGAGGATAGAATATGACTAGCATGATTCCCAATCTCTAACAATCATTGGTTTAAAATCAAATACATCTGGGGCTTTAACCTCATCTAGGTTAAGGCTTGTGACGTTAAGAACACTTATTTACATCAACATTATTTTGATTATTTATTCAATTAGAAACTACAAGGTCTTCCCTGGTGGCGCAGTGGTTGAGAGTCCGCCTGCCGATGCAGGGGACACGGGTTCGTGCCCTGGTCCGGGAAGATCCCACATGCCGCGGAGCAGCTGGACCCATGAGCCATGGCTGTTGAGCCTGCGCGTCCGGAGCCTGTGCTCCGCAATGGGAGAGGCCACAACAGTGAGAGGCCCACATACAGCAAAAAAAAAAAAAAAAAAAAAATTAGAAACTACAAAAGTACCACATACATTATTTTTAATCAGGCCCCTATGGTTACTTAATGTATTATTATAAACTATAGATGAAACATTAGCAGGAGGTCCTAAGCTTCCACATTTTGTCATGTTTTATGTTTAATTATATAATCTTAATACCCCCATTAATTTTTTTTTTTTTTTTTTTGTGGTACGCAGGCCTCTCACTGCTGTGGCCTCTCCCGTTGTGGAGCACAGGCTCCAGACGCGCAGGCTCAGCGGCCATGGCTCATGGGCCCAGCCGCTCCGCGGCATGTGGGATCTTCCCAGACCAGGGCACGAACCCGTGTCCCCTGCATCGGCAGGCAGACTCTCAACCACTGCGGCACCAGGGAATCCCTCCCCCATTAATTTTTGACACATTGGTATAATGTAAACTAAAGAAATTATTTTCAGTATTTACATTTGAATATTACATTTTGTTTTTGCAATTATCATTGAAGGGAAAGCAGTTCTTTCTTTAATATCTCTGTTGTATAGTCAAGGGATATTTTGCAAACTACAATAATAACTCAAAACACTGGATTACATTCCAACTAAAAAATTTTTGCAATGGGCAAAAAAAGTCGGAGAACTAAAATAAGCTTAATTCTCCTTTAAATTGCAAAAGGGAGATAAAGCCAGGAAAAAAAAAAAAAAAAAGAACCTGTCTTGCTTCAATTTTTCCTCTCCTAGGATGGAAGGCAGCTTTGAAGAAAATAATACTCCACACAATTAGTCTTGAAAAAGGCAGTTCAACTTCAGTAGGCATAGACTGACACCCTTTTCAATAATTTTTTTAAATGGAGTTTTTTGCTATTTAATGTCATACAAGGTAAGGATTTAATAGCTTCCACTGCAGACTTACCAAACATCACTCAATTACGTCCCTATTGGCAGTTTTTAAGAAGCATTTCTGGATATCACTTTCTTTCATTTCATCAGACTTTGAGAGATTGTTTCTGTAAGAGGACTAAGTGAAATGACAGTTTAAAAATTACCAATATCATCATTTACAATTCTTTTTCATTTTTTCCCCATATATACAACACACACATCAAAATAATTTATAAAAGTGGTGTTTTTAGGGATACCTAAAGAATCACAGAATGCTAGAACAGCCATTAAAAGACTGTGGCATAGATTTCTAAGTATCCTCCAATATCTGTTGTCTCAGAGAACCCCTAAATGTTAGCTGGTCAAATGGGTGCCCAGAATAAGGCTTACCCTGTGTCAGCTTCCCTTGCAGCTAGGAATGACATGTGGAAATGTGCAGCACATGGAAATGTGATGGTGCAACTTCTATGTTATGTCCTTAAAGGGGAGGGGAGGATGCCCCTTCTCCCTACTCCTCCATCCCAAGACTGGGAAAGTGGGTGGGAAGGTAGGTGCTCCCCCTTAGACTCTGAGAAGGAGAGGAATCAGGGCAGAAAACTGGGAGGGGACTGGGTCCCAGGGGGCTGTAGAGCCTTCACACAAGCCGAAGAGCTGCCTACGACTGGACTTTCATTTAAGAGGAAAATGAAGTTCTATGTTTTTAACAACAGTTTTGGGAACTCTGTTTCATGCACCCAAAACTGTATCTAATGCATAAAGGAATCACAGATGAGGAAACTGAGCTGGGACTAAAACCCAGACCTACCAATTCCACAAAATCCAGGGTTTTTTCATTTCTGTCAGACAGTCTTACCTAATGTTGTCCCCATATTTTTAAAAACTATTAATAATATCTTAATATTTTATTAAAGTCCAGTTGGACCTCATTCTTTCTTGCTTATACTCTTGCTAATAAAGGAGAAAATGAGCTTTCAGACACAAACCACCTACCTAAAAAGACCTTTCTCTTCCTCTAAATTGTCTTCATTTATGGGCCACATCCTCTGTGTGGGGATATGGGGGGCAAGGGGATAGAAAGTGAGAGGCAATAAAATGGAGACTCTTCTGGGTTTGAATACCAGTTCTCCACAGTCTAGCTGTTTACCTTCTCTAAGCCTCTGGTTCTAGTCATGAAAAACAGCTCCATTGTTCCTTCACACCATTGTTATAGAAATTAATTAAAATAACATATTAGAGAATGGACTTGAGGACAAGGGGAGGAGGAAGGGTAAGCTGGGATGAAGTGAGAGAGTGACATGGACATATATACACTACCAAATATAAATAGGTAGCTAGTGGGAAGCAGCCTCATAGCACAGGGAGATCAGCTTGGTGCTTTGTGACCACCTGGATGGGTGGGAGAGGGAGGGTGGGAGGGAGACGCAAGAGGGAGGGCATATGGGGATATATGTATATATACAGCTGACTCATTTTGTTAGAGAGCAGAAACTAACACACCATTGTAAAGCAATTATACTCCAATAAAGAAGTTAAAAAAATAAAAATTAAAAATAACATATTTAAGGCACCTAGCATTATACCTGGCACATAAGAGGCACTCAACAAATGTAATTCTCTGCTTTCTTTCATGTCTTTATGTACTTATTTATTCATTCAATAATTATTTAGAAAGTACCCATATACCATGTGCCAGACACTATGCCAGGTACTGGGACAGGAAGAGGATTCCTGCCCTCATGGTAGATAGCAAAGGAATATAACAGGGGCAGAGGGAAAGCAGTTTGAAAATAGGTTTTTAAATTTTTCTTAATGCCTTTTTATGAGACAATGCATGTTGACTATAGAGCTTCTAGGAAAAACAGAAAAACAAAAGAATGAAAATTATTCATAATCCCACTACTCAGAAATAATCACTGTTAATATTTCGTACTATGTCATCCCTATCTTTCATTCTATCTATGTGGTTTATAGTCCTCTTTTATAAACATGCAGGTTATACAACATGAATTGCAAATAGTTTTCTTAACTTCTTTTCTCACTTGAAATTCATGAAAAAATTTGAATGTCATTACTATTTCAATTGTTGTATGGAATTCCCTCATCTGGATGTACCAAAATTCATTCAACAGTCTCTATTTCGGGATAGTTAAGGGTTTTGTGGGGTTTTTTAAACAGCTTTCTTGAGGTATTATTGATATACAAAAAACTGCATGTATTACAAACACCTGTGATGCCATCACCACAATCAAGGTAACAGACATATCCAACACCTCCCTCAAAGTTTCCTTGGGCCCTTTTGTTATTGTTTTTTCTACCAAAATTAACACTGCTAAAATGACACCTTAGAGAGGCTTTCCGTGATGCCTCTAATTAAAACAGCTCTCACTCTCCACAACTGTTCCCTGTTTACTTTTAATACACTTATAATTTTTAAAGTAATATATATGTGGACGGATTTATCCCCTATTTCCACACCAGAAGTGAAGCCCAATACAACCACAACTGTGTCCTCTTCATTGAAAGACTTTCAAGGCCAAGAACTCGGTCTGGCATAGGGTAGATGGCTGTGATATTGTGCCTTATAATAAGAAATACAGTTGTCCCTCGGTATCCAAGGGGGATTGGTTCCAGGACCACCACCAACAACAACACACCCCTCTAGCCCCAAAGATACCAGAATCCATAGATGCTCAAGTCTCTTACATAAAGTGACTTGGTATTTGCATATAACCTATGCACATCTTCCCATATACTTTAAATCATCTCTAGATTATTTATAAAATCTAATACAACATAAATGCTGTGTAAATAGTTGCCAGGACGTGGCAACTATTCAAGCTTTGCTTTTTAGAACTTTTTGGAATTTTTCAAAAAATATTTTCCATCTGAGGTTGGTTGACTGCAGACTTGGAACCGGTGGATACAGAGGGCTGAGTGTATATATTTGATCTCATCCCCAGTCCTGGAACAGAGCTCCTAAAACCTTTGGAATTTCCTGTGATGAAAGTAGTAAAGGTGTCTTTTGCTATGTTAATGAGGTTACTTTTGGAAATCAACTAAGGGTGGTAGCTGGTTGCCAGAGGAGTCAACCTTGTGATTAGAAGGCTGGAACTTTCAGTCTTACCACCACCCCCCATCTCCGGGGAGGGGAGGGGCTGAAGGCTGAATCAATCACCAATGGCTAATGATTTAATCAATCAAGCCTATGTAATGAAGCCTCCATATAAACCCCAAAAGACAGGGTCTGGAGAGCTTCCAGATTGGTGGTGATTTGGGGAGAGTGGTGTGCCCGGTGAGCATGGAAACTCCGAGTCCTTTCCCCATACCTTGCCCTATGTGTCTCCTCCATCTGGCTGTTCCTGACTTGTATCCTTTTATAATAAACCAGTGATCTAGTAAGTTAAAAGTTTCCTTGAGTTGTGAGAGGCTCGAGTAAATTAGTCAAACCCCAAGGAGGGTGAGAACCTCTTTATAGCAGCCAGTGGGTCAGAAGCAGACTTCTGGCATCTGAAATGAGAGGGACAGTCTTGTGCAACTGAGCCCTTAACCTGTAGGATCCGACATTATCTCTAGGTAGGTGGTGTTATGATTGAGTTGAATTGTAGGACACCCAGCCAGTGGATGTCGGAGATTGCTTAGCGAGGAAAGAACCAACACATCAAATTGGTGTCAGAACCATAATGTCAATAAGTATCTGTTGACTAAATGACTGAAAGAATGAATGTTGTGACAAACATCCTAAAAGAAAATTTTCATGCATATATAACAGTTTCCTTAAAATAAATTTATTAAAGAAAAAATTCTGGGTGAAAGCATATTAACAGTGTTAATTCTTTTGATGTTGCCAAATTATTAGACAAAAGTTTTTACAACTTACTGTCCCCCCAAAGTTAAAAGTTTTACTATTCTTTTGACTTGTATCTATTTGATTGTTAGTGAAATGAGCCATTTTCATGTGTTTACTGCACAGTAATATCTGAGAGAAGTCAATTAAGGGAAAAGTTTGGACATACTTGCTTCTTTGCTCAGGCTCTAATACGAGTAGGTTCCATGGAGAAACAAAAATTAGCAAGAAGAAGAATAATTGCAGCAAAGGGCTTAACTATGTAGATTTGATGTTATAAAGAATTTGGAAAGAAGATCTACTAATAAAGAGTTATGCTAATAATGTACCTGAGGCTCTATCTATCTATACCTACATCTTTATAGTTATCTATATTTATCTATGCTTCTATACCTACCTCTATATCTGTATCATTGTATCTTTGGCCTTTTCTTTCTGCCCTTTTTCTATTTTTTTCAAGATTTTCTCCTTTTCTTTATATTTTGGTCTGTTTGCTTTTGGGGGGGTGGTTTATTTGTTTCAGTGTAATGGAAGTGGCAGTAAGATGGGCTACACAGGGGATGAACTATGAAGATTTATGACCTCTTTTCAAGTAAATGTTCCAGTTATCTATAGCTATGCAATAAAATACCCTAAACTCAGAGGCATAAAGTAACAACCATTTTATTATGATCATGGATTCTGTGGGTCAGGAATTTGGGCAGGGCACAGCAGGAATCTCTCCTTAAGTATATTTATCGCCTCAACTTGGGAAGACTTGAATGGCTGGGGGTGACTTGAATGGCTAATAAACAGGAGAATCATCTAGATGTCTTTTCACTCACATGTCCGGAACCTTGGCTGGAATGACCAAAGCCTGGGCTCACCTGGGACAGGCAGCTGGAGCTCTTACATGTGTCTGGGCTTCTTTACAGCATGCCAAGGCAGTCATACTTCTTAGACTGTGGCTCTGAGCTTCAAGAATGATGTTCCAGAAGCTGTATGGCCTTTGACGATCAAGCCTTAGAAGTCACACAGTGTAGCTTTTGCCATAGTATATTGGCCAAAGCAGTCACAAGGCTACCCAGGTTTAAGGGATGGGGACAAAAATTTGTGGCCATGTATTAAAACCACCGTATTAAAAAACAAAACTCATCCTTTGGGGCACTTCTATGTGCAAGACCAGTTTTTAGAAAATGCAGAGTTTATTTGGTCAACCAGTTAAACATTCATTTCTCATAATCTAGTCTAACATTGTGCTAATAAGCACAGTACCCATAGGCAAGTATAAAATACTATCTCTGTCATCAAGAAACTTATGCTATAACTTGGTGGTTACAGAAAAATACCTGAAACAATGGGAGCAAAAGTGATCAAAGATGCAATAGAAATTTCATAAAAGCAAAAAAGTTCTGAGGGCTGGTGCAGGCAGAGACTAAGGCACTATAGTAGGGCTTAGTCATATGTGTGGGATTTGGAATCTAACTCCTGCAGTGAGCAGGTCAGGAGAAGGAGGTAGAAAAGAATGAGCAAAGGTTGACAGCCCAGGAGTCTTGGACATCTAAAGCTGAGGTAGTAGACCAGGATGTCATCAGTAATAAGGTAGGTCAGGTGGAGGATAAACTATTAAGGGTCCATGAGCTGGACTCCATTCAAGAGATGGTTACTGTGGAATCTTTATCTGGCAAGCCATCTGGAAGATTAGGGACAGTTACTTGGGGCCACATTCACATACCACCTATAGTGTTGCTATTTTATACTTTTCTTTAAGTCAACTCGCTTTTTTAACTGAAATATATCTATGTAAAAAGGAAAAGAAATTTTGTATCAGTACCGTAAATGGAAGATGAATATGGCTATGGGTGTGTGTGTGTCTGTCTGCCCGCCTTTCTCCCTGTCTTACTATAAAATGGCTTTAGTAGTAGACAGTTGTTTAAGATTCATTAGCACTGAACTGAGATTTCCTTCACTAAATCAGCCAAATTACAAGAGGATTTAAGAAAGAATCACTTACTTACCAAGGGATTCAAAATTCTACCGTACTATGTCTGAACCTCCTAAATTCCCTCACTCACCACCAGCTTGCTCAGAAATCTCAAACCAGAGGGCAAAGCAGTTGGACTGGATTATCTCTGAGTATACTGCATACTTCTCCTCTGTACCATATTAGCCATAATAATAACTCATATTATTTTAATGTGTTATTATTATTATTACTATTATTATAAACCCCACAGGTTTTCATAAGACCTTCATCCTCCTCCCTCCTTAGTTTGCCATATTTATAGTTCTGTCTACTTTAGGGCAGACATCTATCTCTGTTTCATTGACACAAACACTGTAAATTCTTCTTTATCAATGTTAATAAAGAAAAAGAATTAAAACCAAATCCATTTGCATATGCCATGGGACCAAGTACTTCTTGATGGAATTCAAAGATATGTAAGGCGGCAGAATAAAGCAAGGAAAAATCCAGAAAGAACTTCTTTTGAGCTTTGGAATGTATAATATGGTGAGGGGAAAAGAAGTAAAAAAGATTTACTTTCCTAATTCTTATTTGTTAATTTAAAATTAAGATATATTAACTTTGAAAATATCAAACAGAAGAGGGGCAGGATAGAAACCTGGAAGTAGTCTAAGATACTAAGGCACAGGTTACTTGCCAATCTCATCTACTCTCATGATTTTATCTACCACCAATTACTAATGACTCCTAAGTCTATCTCTGCTACCCAGACGGCTCCCCGAGTTTCAGACAAACATCTAACTCTCCACTAGATAACTCCAGCTTCACAAGACCCTCAAATTTAACATATTCAAAACATAACATTCTCTCTCCCCTCAAGCTCTGTGTTTGTCCCTGGGCTTACAAAGTTGGTGGCCACCATCTAGGAAGTTACCTAACAGGGGAAACTGAGCAATCCAGGGCTAGTTCTCTTGAGTACTCCCCAAATCTAATCAATAACCAAGCACATATATTGCCCCTTTCAAGGATTTCACGTAAAACGTTTTAAATAGAGTCTGTTTATGCAGAATAGTAACAGAATAGAATTCTATAACCAAATATCTATTCTGATTACCATTAACAAGACTGTTAATTTTCAAATACTTAGAGGACAACAAAACAACACTGCTAAATATAAGTCAGTCCTTCTTGGACTTCTTAATTATTTCAGTCAAGTCTCAAGAAAATTAAAAATGACTGATTAAATCATATATAACTGTATGTTTGTGGGTACGTGCATGTGTGTGAGCATGTGTATCTCCCGACTTATGCACATTTAAAATGGAGATGTAGGATAAAGGGCTGTGTGACAGGTCCAACTGCCCACCCAATAACCACTCCCCTTCTCTTCCTCCATCTTATTGAGAAAGAGGCCCCCACTTTTGATCAGTTGTAGAGCAGGCAAGTGCTTCAGGGAAACCCAGATCACCCAGCCTTAGGATGGGAAGCTTTCCATTTCCCCTGCCAGTGACTGGTTTAGGAGAAGCCCCAGGCCAACAACACATGATGGTAAGCTCAATGGGGAAAGAACTTTTGAGAAATATTTCACTGCTCTTAAAAAGGGACATAGAGACATTGCTCTCTTCTGACCTTTGAATATTTTTTATGAGGATATGATTCCTGAAACTGTTGATGGCATTTTATAACCTGAGACAGAAGTCAGACATTGGGGATTCAGAGCAAAAAGGGTGAAAAGAACCCAGGGACCTTGACCATGTTGTTGGGCTGCTGAATTATTCAGCCCTTCAAATTGTTTATGTGAGATAATAAACTTCCTTACTATTTAAGACATTCTGATTTATGTGTTCTCTTACTTAAGGTTGAACTCATCATAAGTGATGCAGACTAAATAAGCATGTGTTTTCTAGTTTTGTGTTTTGTTTCCCTTTTTTAAAATATTACATGCTTGCCATTTCTTCTCTCACAAAAGAAAACTACACAAAGTAATTTTATGTAGGCCTTTCTGATGTAGGGTAAACAGAGGTTAAACAAATCAATGTGGGAAGAGGAGGAAGGTCTAATTGCCTTAAAGAAGAAGTTCAAACCAACTGTAGTCTAGAGTGCCTCTCAAAATGTATTGTTATAGTTACTCCAGTCTTTAAAAAAGTTCTGTCAAAAGCAGCCAGTTGATTTGTCTTCAACATAGCAATTTTGAACCAGCAATTCCACTACTGGGCATCTACCCAGAGAAAACCATAATTCAAAAAGACACATGCACCCCAATGTTCACTGCAGCACTATTTACAATAGCCAGGACACGGAAACAAATTGAATGTCCATCAACAGAGGAATGGATAAAGAAGATGCGGCACACATATACAATGGAATATTACTCAGCCATAAAAAGGAATGAAACTGTGTCATTTGTAGAGATGCAGATGGACCTAGAGACTGTCATACAGAGTGAAGTAAGTCAGAAAAACAAATATCATATGTTAACGCATATATATGGAATATGAAAAAATTGGTATAGATGATCTTATTTACAAAGCAGAAATAGAGACACAGACATAAATAAAAAACATGAATACCAAGGGGGATGGGGGCGGGTGAATCAGGAGAATGGGATTGACATATATACACTACTACGTATAAAATAGATAACTAATGAGAACAGGTTACTCTACTCAATGCTCTGTGGTGACCTAAATGGGAAGGAAATCCAAAGAAGAGGGGATATATGTATACATATAGCTGATTCACTTTGAAACAGTAGAAACTAACACAACACAGTAAAGCAACTATACTCCAATAAAAATTTTTTAACAATTGTTTTTTAAGTGGGCAAATATGGGGGTCAACTAGTATCATTCAAGAGCCTGTTAAACTCCAACAAGCATGAGAAACCAACCTGTAGTTTTCTGCAATCCATAGGGTCCACTTCGGATTCATCATTCTAGAGTAGAGCAAGAAAGTTCTTCAATTCATTTTCAAACTAGACAAACTAAATCTGTAACTGCAGGGCAATTATCAGCATGGTGTTCTTTTGCAATTACTGTCTCCATCTATAAAAGTACTTCTTATACTGTAACATCTAAAAATAAATTCTAAATTCTCACCCAAAACAAGGTTATAGCTTAATTTTACTTTTTAGCATATGTTTATTGACCTTTACTTTAGAAATTTATCTCTCTAAAAAAGCCATTTGAATACTTGGGGAAAACATCTTTTTCCCTAGGTGAAATATGATTTTCCTTACGTTTCAATTATTCATATAGACTTTTTTAAAACTCATTTTTCTAATTATTATAAATTTTTAAAATTTTCTTACAAATCATAATTCTGCTGAAATGCAGAGTGATGTATATGACTTAAAATTTGGAGAATTAACATTTAATATGAAATTAAACTGATATTTTGATGCTTTTCCCCATTAAGAAAAACTACTGTCAATAGTCAATACTTTTCATTCTGTAGTGAGGAGGAAAGAACAATGGGGAAATGTGTTTATTTGTAACAAGAAGATTTAATTAGTCATCAGAGGAGCTTTCTGAATTAAGATGCATTTCTATGGGAAGCTGTGAAGGGAACATTTTCTTCATACACTTATGATTGTATTGTATTCCGCAGACATCAAATTAAGATGCATTTCTATGGGAAGCTGTGAAGGGCACATTTTCTTCATACACTTATGATTGTATTGTATTCCGCAGACATCATGGAAAGGTTCTGGGGCGTTATCTCTTTGGATCCTATGGTTCCATGTAATGGACAAGAGAAAGAGTTACCTACTAACTGAGCTGTGAATTTAAAATGGCATCATCTGAAAAATAAAATAAAATAAAATAAAATAAAATAAAATAAAATAAAATAAAATAAAATAAAATAAAATGGCATCATCTGACCTCAAGATGAAAGTTAAGGTGATACGTGAGGGTATTTTCTTATGGTTATACAACCCAATCACTTCCACACCCACACATCAACCAATCTGCTGAGAAATCATTACCTTTCTCAGCCTTCTGCTACCAGTACACTAAACTTAATGATGGCATAATAAAAGCAGTACAAACGGAAGTGTAAGAGTTAAAAATGAAAAGTAGTAAAGAGACTTTAAAAAAAAATGGAAAACAAACATATAGCACTTGCTTGAGACAGTATAAAAGTTCCCATTTTTCCTCAAGAACTCATGAGAGATGCCGTTACCATTCATACAAAAATAATAAAGTTCTGGAGCACCAGAATCAACTGGTAAACAGCAAATATGGTACAAGCATTTACATATAGAATTTTAATGCTGGGAACAACCTCTGGTGGTTTGAAGCTTTTCTTTGGTAAATTAATAATCCTGTAACTTCTCACTGTATACAGATATTAAATCTAAATTAAATGCTATCTGTTCTCTCTTTGGAGAGCCCTGGGTGTAAGAACAATTTGACTGGGAAATCTCACTTTACTGAGCCATTCACGTTTGTTGCCCAATGAAGATTTAACTTTAATGAAGAAAATAAAATTCTCAGACAGTGGCCTGAGGGAGCTTTAGGACTGAGCTCAGGCAGACTGTAGAATTTGTACAAACTAGGGAAGGGCCAAGGGCTGGAGCAGAAGGACCAATGAGTTTCCCAGGAAGGAATTCATCCAAAAATGAAGAATAAGAAATCAGGATATACCCTGGGCACTGGAGAAGAGGGGCAATTGTGAGAAAGACACACTTTCTGTCCCTCAGTTCTACTTTAAGGCTTCGTCTCCATGAAGTAACAGGGTCCTAGGGAGAGAAGGGAGCAGTAAGAGTAAAGTTGATGTTTCCAGAACATCTCAAAGGCACTGGAAGCATAAAGCAGCACTACTTTGAAACAAGGGCTCAGTGTGGAGCACAATACTGAGATGAAGAGAGCCTCTGCCACTTACCAGAGTAGCTTTAGTAAAATGACATGTCAGCTTCCAGGAAGTTGGTACATTAAGTCAGGCAATGCCAGTCTCAATGCAGCACCAGCTTCAGTATCTAGAAGTGTCTTTGAGAAGAGCAGAGCAGCATCACAGTACAAAGATCACCTCAATGGGGGCTGCACCAGGTTAGTAAGCGGTGAATCCAGTGTCTTTGCGGGCAGCAGAAAATAGTAGTACCCTTGGCAAGGGCACCATCTCCCAGACAGAAAAGTCTGCCTCTGGAGTTCATTATCTCTCCTCAGACAGTCAAGCTACTTAGAAGAGTGAGCTTTTAGCAAAGCTAATGTCTAAAATTCTTTTTATCCCTGATTACCACATTCTTAAAACTCAAAATTTCGCCTCTGATTAAGAAAAGCTGTAAGAACAGCAAGACATGGCATTTAGGGATTTAATATATTTGGTCTAAATTTTTCACAAGCAACTCTGAAATTCAATTTTTTGTGGTAATTTATAAACTTTTGAGACACAACTCTTAACTGTGGGTGTTTTGTAGAAGGCCAGTTAGCCATCCAGCCTCTACATTTCAACACAACTTTGCTGTAACTCCCAGCTCTTTTTAGGGAGGTGCTGTACTAGAAATACCCTTCCTTGTTAGAATGATAGTCCTTTCACTATAGAGATGGTGACAGTGAATAAAATGTTAAATTATCCATGTGACTGTCCCTACCTTGTTGATACCTACCCCAAGTTATAAAAATAAATGTTAATGCAACAATAAATCCATTCACCTAATAACTTCCTGAAATTGGACAGCTACTTGGAATTGTATCTGGCAAAGATCATATTAATAAGTCTCTTTCTCTTTCAAACAAGTCCACTGGCTGAAACAAGAGAGTTCTAAATGTAACTAGAAACCTACTCTGCTCATACCAAAAAGGAAATGTCTTTCGGGATTAATAAAACAACCAACCACCCAACAGTGTTATCCTAAAGCCCATTTATCTTCTTGCGTGTTAGTGCAGAAACACGGAAGCAAGAGATCCAGAATAGGTGCTAGATTAGATACTGGTCTACTTATTGTAGTGGGAATTAAATTTCATGAATGAATATAAGAAGTCATTATTCTCTCTCCATAAAAGTCACTTAACTTTCCTTTTTAGTAATCTTATCAATGAAGAATTTTTTAATCCATTTCCTTTAACTGTTGACCAGCAATTCTATTCAAATATTTTGTTACCAATAGTAGGTTTCTAAGCAAAGGAAATATAGGTTCATTCTCACAAACCTTTTATTTATGTGAACAAATGAAAATAACCAAATGTATCATTTGAAGCTCCCAATCAGAAGCACTGAGACCCTTTAAAAATTGCCACTTTGGCAAGATTTTCACATGCTCTGTGCCTTCAAGAAGCATCTGTGGACTTCCCTGGTGGCGCAGTGGTTGAGAGTCCACCTGCCGATGCAGGGGACACGGGTTCGTGCCCTAGTCCGGGAAGATCCCACATGCCGCGGAGCGGCTAGGCCCGTGAGCCATGGCCGCTGAGCCTGCGCGTCCGGAGCCTGTGCTCCGCAACGCGAGAGGCCACAACAGTGAGAGGCCCACGTATCACAAAAAAAAAAAAAAAGCATCTGCCATTTTTAAGAAAAGGAAAGAGATAAGAGACTAAATTAAGGTGAATACGTTTTCCAGCCCCAGTAGTTTATCTCAATCTGCAAACTTTTCTGCCTTACTAACCCCTCAACACATGATATTCTACCCAGACCTACCAACTTTCTTCCCTTGAACTGAATGCCAATTCTGTGACAGTTTTTCTAAACCCAATATAAAATTAGGTAAAGTGAAGTATCTAAGCAGAAAAAGTTATCCTAATATAATAAGACAACTATATATAAGTCATAGCGAGCAAGGGCTTGCCTCTTTTGAATGCCTGCCTGAACACTGCTCATTGTTGATGCTCCATCAGTATTAATGCCAATTCATTTGCATCTGCTCCATATGGCCCCTGAGCAACTACTTTTCTTTCTTCCTCCTTTACACTCAGAAGATATACGGTCTCCCTATTGATCTTTGTTTTTGTTAAAGAAAATGGGCCAAGTGATGGTAAAGCACTTCTTTCACAAGCCACTTTCAGCAAAGCCCTAGGTATTGTTACCTTGCCGTTACTCCACTTTTTCGTAATATTTTCTAGAGTGAAAAAGCTATAACCATAATGATAATTTCATTTGGGGGTTTCAGGGATACCCTTATGAATAAGCAACCAATATGCCTACATTTGTGGTGTAAATAGGAACTTAGAAGGATGAGAAAGCGGAATTACTTGCTGGCTTGTCAGGAGCAGCACGGGTATGCAGGCTGACTAGAGTGAGCAATACTCACCTTGAAAGGAGAGATGGGAGGCTCCAAAGACAAAGGCACATGCTTCACACTTTCACACTCCTGAGATACCACACCAAAAGTGTGTCTGCCTTGGAGTGCTACAATTACCAAGCATTTCAATGCCTATCTCACCATATTTCCTTTTCTTTTTGCCCATTCTTTTCTTGGTTCTGCTTGGAGATGTTTTCTTAGTGTGAGTGGGCTGATGTTGAAAAGATTCCAAGTAAATTTTCAAAGGGGATTTAAAATCTCAGAAGATTGTATCTTGGCTCAGAAAATAGGGAACCACGACAGTTGACAATGGAAGACCCCTTTTCTACACACAGGTCCAGTATCTAAGCATGAAAAAACAAGTTGGAAAAATAATGCCAAATTGGAAACCAGGGGAAGGAGTTATTGATGCCCAAGTGCAGAACTTGATTCTCCAACAACAGACCACTGACCTTGGAAAAAAGAAAGAATGAGAATATCTGTATACACAAAGAGCTGTGTGTGTGTGTGCGTGCACATACATACACACATACACATCACACACAGTATTAGGATACGACGTAAAGTCACTGTACCACTCAGCGTGCCCTATCATTTGCTTAGTGTAAGATTTCTTTCCATCATCTGAATGAGAATTTATGGGTGGGGTTATAAATAAGATATTTCAGGACTTTGATGAATATTTCAAATGATGATGTTCATCTTTATCAAAATATGTGTCTTGAACTTCACTTATATATAAAACTACTAAGTATTTCTCTTATTAGAGCCTTTTAAGAGTGAACCTAGTTGGAACTAAAAATGAAACATCTCCTTTTTAAACATATATATGAAAAAATATCTTTAAGAATGTATTAGGAAGAGACAGGAAAAATACAAGATAAGCTTGTAGCATTTTGTAGTACCAGAGGGAAGTACTCAAAAAATATAAAGATAGGGACATTTCCAAGGGACACGAGACAAACTTAAAGAGCTCCCAAGAGCCAAAGCAGGAACAATTTATGGAATAAAATAAAAAACATAGAATTGGATTCTACCCACAGTATAAAATAAATATCCAACAGATCTACTGATAAAATAAGTGGCCGAACAATAAATATTGGAGGAGAAGAGATACATCTTCCTTACAGAAAAATTCCAAATAATAAATGCAGCTACTCCCTAGTCTAGGAGTTGCTGAGTATGGGGATCTGGCATTGAATGCCTCACTTACAAATATTAGTGCGTGGAAAGGGGAAAACAATAACTTTACAGTGGAGAAGCCAGGAAAGCACTACCTTAACCAAGTGATCAAAATTAACGTTACCAGTAATGTCATGTGGATAACATATACCCCTTGATATGATGAGAAAGGCATTTCACCTCTGAAGTATTCTTTCTAAAAACCCATAATCAGTCTGTTCAAGAAAAAGAAATCAAACAAACCCAAAGTGAGGGACATTCTACAAAAGAACTGAGCAGTGCTCCTTAAATCTGTCAAGGTCATGGGTTCCAGTCCTAGATGGCAACATATGAGGCTCCTGAACTCACCTCCTCCAATTGTCACACCAAATCTGCAGCTACAACACATGGAACAATTGCCTTTGAAAGAATCCAGAAACAGCTGAGCAACTCCTTCACACTGGGCAAATGAGATAAAAACCACTATGAAATGGTAAGAAAGTCTGAGGCACACTGATCAATCAGGAGGAAACTCACAACTCCTAGCTTCAACTGAGGAGTCAAGGGTTTGGACCCAGCATCTACCACCCCAACTTCTAAGACTTACACCAGAGGGACAAGCTCCCAAAACACCTAGCTCTGAAAGCCAACAGGGCTTGCATCCACGAGACTCACAAGGCTATAGCAAACACAAAAGCACTTTTTAACAGGCTAATGAGAACTCACTATGGCTAGGGCTCAGAGCAGAGGCAGCAGAGAGAAATACCTATCTTCCAGTCTTTCCCTGAAAGAGACCAATTTTTATATCTTAAAAGCTGCAGTCTGAGGGCTTCCCTGGTGGCGCAGTGTTTGAGAGTCCGCCTGCCAATGCAGGGGACGCGGGTTCGTGCCCCGGTCCAGGAGGATCCCGCATGTCGCGGAGCGGCTGGGCCTGTGAGCCATGGCCGCTGAGCCTGCACGTCCAGAGCCTGTGCTCCACAACAGGAGAGGCCACAACAGTGAGGCCACAACAGAGAGGCCCGCATACCACAAAAAAAAAAAGAACAAAAATAACTATAACTACAAAAATTTATTAATGGATACATAAGATAAAAAAAGTAAATAGTGGCATCAAAAACACAAAACTTGCAGGGGACGTAAAACCACAGAGCTTTAGTATGAGTTCAAACTTAAGCTGAAATCAGTTTAAAATAGACTATTATAAATATAAGATATTTCATATATTCCTCATGGTAATCACAAAGCAGAAACATATAATAGATACACAACGATCACAAGAAAGAAATCTAAGCATTACCATTACTGAAAATGAATAAATCACAAGTGAAGAAGCAAAAGAAGGAAAGAAATTTAAAACAACCAGAAAACAATTAATAAAATTGCACCAGTAAATCCATATCTATCAATAATACTTTAAATGTAAATGGAATAAATTATCCAGTGAAAAGACATGGAGTGACTAAATGGATACAAAAAGCAAGAGATATACTGCCTAGAGACTCACTTCAGATGTATGGACAAACACAGGGTGAAGGTAAAGGTATGGAAAAACATATTCCATGCAAATAGAAACTGAAAGAAAGTAGGGGTAGCTATATTTATATCAAAATAAATTTTCAGCCAAGGATTGTATTAAGAAGCAAAAAAAAAGTCATTATATAATAATAAAGGGGTTAATCCAATAAGAGAGTGTAACATTTGTAAATATTTCCAAACCCAGCATAGGAGCACCTAAATATATAAAGCAAATACTTACAGACCTGAGGGGAGATCAAAACAATAATATTAAGGGACTTCAATATCTCACTTTCAAAAATGGACAGATCATCCAGACAGAAAGTTATTAAGGAATTATTTAATTTAAACTATGCACCAGAGCAGATGGACTTCACAGACATTTACAGAACATTCCATCAAACATTAGTAGATATACATTCTTCTCAAGTGCACACGCACTTTCTCCAGGATAAATAATACATTGGACCAAAAAACTAGTCAATAAACTTAAGACTGAAATCATATCAAGCATCTTTTCCAACCATAATGGTATGAAGCTAGAAGTTGATTACAGGGAAAAAACAGGAAAATTCACAAATATGTGAAGATTTTTAAAAAGCACTGAATAACCAATGGGTCAAAGAAGAAATCAAAAAGGAAATAAGAGAACATGGTGGGTCCAGCAACTGGCAGGCATAACAGGTGGCATTCCCCATGGCCAGGTGCCTCAGCCACTGCCCACAGGAGCCTAATGTTCCTGGAGGCTCTAGGTGGAGTCCTGGGAGCTGAAGGGGATCGGCAGCCACTGCTGAAGCATGAAGAATGGATAAGGCAAGAGCCCCTCAAGGTTTCTCATTTTTCTGTTTAAGATTGTTGCCATAGCCCTCTCTGAAATGGAAATGCACACAGGCATTGCATAGGCAGTTGTTTTAAGTAGATCCCTGAGAGGCCAGCAAGATGGCAGAGTAGAAGGAGGTAAGCTCACTCCTTTTTACAAAAACACCAAATTAACAACTAACTGCTGAACAACCACAGACAAAAAAATTAACGCTGGAACCTTCTAAAAAAAGATAACCTACACCCAAAGACAAAGAAGAAGCCATAACAACACAGTAGGAGGGTTGCAATCAAGATAAAATCAAATCCCATACCCACTGGATGGGTGACCACAAACTGGAAAATAATTATACCACAGAAGTTCTCCCACAGGAGTGAAAGTCCTGAGCCCCACATCAGACTTCCTAGTCCGGGAGTCTGGAAATAGGAGGAGGAGCCCCCAGAGAATCTGGCTTTGAAGGCCAGTGGGGTTTGACTGCAGGAATTTCACAGGACTGGGGTAAACAGAAACTCCACTACTGGAGGTTGCACACAAGGTCTAGTGCACAGCCGGACCCAGGGAGAAAACCAGTGACCTCATAAGAGACTGGGCCAGACATACATGCTAGTATTGGAGGGTCTCCGGCAGAGACGGGGGGGCGCTGCTATGGCTCACTATGGGGAAAAAGACAATAGCAGCTGCAGCTCTGATGAGTACTCATTAGCATGAGCCCTCCTGGAAGCTGCCATTTCCCCCCAAGACGTAGCCCCACCCAACAGCCTGTAGGCTCCAGTGTTGGGATGCTGCAGGCCAAACAACCAAAAGGGAGGGAACACCCCCCCACCCACCAGCAGAAAGGCTGCTTAAAGTCTTCCTGAGCACAGCTCTGCCCACCAGAGGGACAACACGGAGCTCTACCCAGCAGTGGGCAGCTACCAGTCCCTCCCACGAAGAAGCCTGAAAAAGCCTCTTAGACAACTCATCCACCAGAGCACACACAGCAGAAGCAAGAACAACAACAAGGCTGTAGCCTGCAGAACAGAAACCACAATCACAGAAATTTAGACAAGATGAGACAGCAGAGGAATATGTCCCAGGTGAAGGAACAAGATAAAACTCCAGAAAAATAACCAACTGAAGTGGAGATAGGCAAACTACAGGAAAAAGAATTGAGAGTAATGATAGTGGAGATAATCCAAGATCTCAGAAAAAGAATGGAGGCACAGATTGAGAACATACAAGAAATGTTTAAGAAAGACCTGGGAGAAATAAAAGAACAAACAGAGAGGAACAATAAACTACCTGAAATGAAAAATGCAGTTTTTTTCTTCTACAGCTAGAAGAATTCAATAGTAGAGTAACTGAGGCAGAAGAACAGATAACTGAGCTGGAAGACAGAATGGTGGAAATCACTGCCACAGAACAGAATAAAGAAAAAAGAATGTAAAGAAATGAGGAGAGTCTAAGAGACCTCTGGGACAACATTAAATGCACCAACATTCACATTATAGGGGTCCCAGGAGGAGAAGAGAGAGATAAAGGACCTGAGAAAATATTTGAAGAAATAATAGCTGAAAACTTCCCTAACATGGGAAAGGAACCAGTCACCCAAGTCCAGGAGGCACAGAGAGTCCCAGGTAGGACTGACGCAAGGGGGAACACGTCAAGACACACAGTAATCAAACTGACAAAAATTAAAGGCACGGAAAGATTATTAAAAGCAACAAGGGAAAAGCAACAAATAACATAGAAGGGAACTGCCATAAGGTTGTCAGTGATTTCTCAGCAGAAACTCTCCAGGCCATAAGGGAGAGGCATGATATATTTAAAGCAATAAAAGGGAAGAAGCTACTACCAAGAATACTCTACACAACAAGGCCTTCATTCAGATTCAACAGAGGAATCAAAAGCCTTACAGACAAAAGCTAAGAAGATTCACCACCACCAGGCCAGCTTTGCAACAAATACTAAAGGAACTTCTCTAATGGAAAAGAAAAGGCAACTAGAAACAAGAAAATTAAAAGTGGGAAAGCTCACTGGTTAAGGCAAACATAAAGTAAATGTAGGAAACTGTCTGAACAAAAATATGATATCAAAACAAGCAATTCTGAGAAGAAAAGAGCACAAATGCAGGATACTGGAAATGCATTCAAAATTAAAAGACCAGCAACTTAAAACAATCTTTGATAGACTGCTATATCAAAAACTCTTGGTAACCACAAATCAAAAATCTAAAATAGATACACACATAAAAAAGGAAAAGAAATCCACAAACAGTACTAAAGTTAGACATCAAATCACAAGAGAAGAAAACAAAAGAGGAAGGGAAGATAAAAGACCTACAAAAAAAAAAAATCCAAAAGGGCTTCCCTGGTGGCGCAGTGGTTGAGAGTCCACCTGTCGATGCAGGGGACACAGGTTCATGTCCCAGTCCGGGAAGATCCCACATGCCGTGGAGTGGCTGGGCCGGTGAGCCATGGCCGCTGAGCCTGCGTGTCTGGAGCCTATGCTCCACAGCAGGAGAGGCGACAACAGTGAGAGGTCTGCGTACCGCAAAAAAAAGAAAAAAAAAAAAAAACTAAAACAATTAAGAAACTGGCAATAGGAAAATACATATCAATAATTACCTTAAATGTAAATGGATTAAATGCTCCAACCAAAAGACATAGGCTGGTGGAATGGATACAAAAACAACACCTGTATATATTCTGTCTGCAAGAGACCCACTTCAGATCTAGGGACACATACAGACTGAAAGTTAGGGGATGGAAAAAGGTATTCCATGCAAATGGAAATCAAAAGAAAGCTAGAATACCAATACTCATATCATATAAAATAGACTTCAAAATAAAGACTGTTATAAGAAACAAAGAAGGACAGTATATAATGATCAAGGGATCAATCCAAGTAGAAGATATAGCAATTGTAAATATGTATGCAGGCAACAGAGGAGCACCACAACATATAAGGCAAATACTAACAGTCATAAAAGGAGAAATAAACAGTAACACAATAATAGTGGGGGACTTTTAAAGCTCTACTTTCGTCAATGGACAGATTATACAGATAGAAGATCAATAAGGAAACACAGGCTTTAAATGACACATTAGACCAGACAATGGATATTTATAGAGCATTCCATCCAAAAGCAGCAGTATACATATTCCTCTGAGGGGCACTTGGAACATTCACCAGGACTGACAATATGCTGGGCCACAATGCAAGCCTTGGTAAATTTAAGAAAATTAAAATCATATCAAGCATCTTTTCCAACCACAACACTATGAGATTAGAAATAAATTACAGGGGAAAAAACGTAAAAAACACAAATACATGGAGGCTAAACAATACGTAACTAAATAACCAACAGATAACTGAAGAAATCAAAGAGGAAATCAAAAAATACCTAGAGACAAATTACAATGAAAACACAATGATCCAAAATGTATGGAATGCAGCAAAAGCAGTTCTAAGAGGGAAGTTTATAGCAATATAATCCTACATAGAGAAATGAGAAAACTCTGGAACAAACAATCTAACCTTACACCTAAAGGAACTAGAGAAAGAAGAACAAACAAAACCCAAAGTTAGTACAAGGAAAGAAATCATAAAGATCAGAGCAGAAATAAATTAGATAGAAACAAAAAACAAGAGCAATAAAATTAAAAGGTGCTTCTTTGAGAAGATAACTAAAATTGATAAACCTTTAGCCAGACTCAAGAAAAAGAAGGAGATGACTCAAATCAATAAAATTGGAAATAAAAAAGGAGAAGTCACAACAGACACCACAGAAACACACAGGATCATAAGAAATTATTACAAGCAAATATATGCTGATAAAATGGACAAGCTGGAAGAAATGTACAAATTCATAGAAAGGTAAAACCTTCCAAGACTGAACCAGGAAGAAATAGATAATATGAACAGACCAATCACAAGTAATGAAACTGTGATTAAAAATCTTCCAACAAACAAAAGTCTAGGACCAAATGGCTTCACAGGTGAATTCTTTTTCTTTTCTTTTCCTAGGAATATAGTACTTTATGAACACTACAGAGAAGTATTTTCCAAGACAAATATAAAAGACATAGTTCCTCTTTAGTGACTATAAAATAAAGCCATCATCTTAACTTCTGTATTTACAGTAAAAAAAAAAAAAATGTTTTTAAACTAAGTTTAAGAAATCTTTACTAAGAATCAAATATATGTCCAACATCACAGTAAACACAGGTGAATTCTATCAAACATTTAGAGAAGGGCTAACACCAATCCTTCTCAACCTCTTCCAAAAAACTGCAGAGGAAGGGACACTCCCAAACTCATTCTATGAGGCCACCCTCACCCTGATACCCAAACCAGACAGAGATACTACAGAAAAAGAAAATTATAGACCAGTATCACTAATGAATATAGTTGCAAAAATCCTCAACAAAATACTAGCAAACAGAATCCAGCAACACATTAAAAAGATCACACACCAGGAACAAGTGGGATTTATCCCAGGGATGCAAGGATTCTTCAGTATATGCAAAATCAATCAATCTGATACACCATATTAACAAATTGAAGAAGAAAAACCATATGATCATCTCCATAGATGCAGAAAAAGCTTCTGACAAAATTCAACACCCATTTATGATAAAAAAAACTATCCAGAAAGTGGGCACAGAGGGAACCTACCTCAACATAATAAAGGCCATATATGACAAATCCACAGCAAACATCGTTCTCAATGGTGAAAAACTGAAAGCATTTCCTCTAAGATCAGGAACAAGACAAGGATGTCCATTCTCACCACTATTATTCAACATAGTTTTGGAAGTCCTAGCCACGGCAATCAGAAAAGAAAAAGAAATAAAAAGAACACAAATTGGAAAAGAAGAAGTAAAACTGTCACTGCAGATGACGTGATACTATACATAGATAATCCTAAAGATGCCACCAGAAAACTACTAGAGCTAATCAATGAATTTGGTAAAGTCGCAGGATACAAAATTAATGCACAGAAATCTCTTGCATTCCTATACACAAATGATGAAAAATCGGAAAGAGAAATTAAGAAAACACTCCCATTTACCACTGCAACAAATAGAATAAAATACCTAGGAATATATCTACCTAGGGAGACAAGAGACCTGTATGCAGCAAACTATAAGACACTGCTGAAAGAAATTAAAGATGATACAAACAGTTGGAGAGATATACTATGTTCCTGGATTGGAAGAATCAATATTGTGAAAGTGACTATACTGCCCAAGGAAATGTACAGATTCAATGCAATCCCTATCAAATTACCAATGGCATTTTTTACCGAACTAGAAGAAGAAATCTTAAAATTTGTATGGGGACACAAAAGACACTGAATAGCCAAAGCAATCTTGAGGGAAAAAAAACAGAGCTACAGGAATCAGACTCCCTGACTTCAGACTATACTACAAAGGTACAGTAATCAAGATAATATGCTACTGGCACAAAAACAGAAATACAGATCAATGGAACATGATAGAAAGCCCAGAGGTAAACCCACACACCTATGGTCAACTAATCTATGATAAAGGAGACAAGGATATACCATGGAGAAAAGACAGTCTCTTCAATAAGTGGTGCTGGGAAAACTGGACAGCTACATGTGAAGGAATGAAATTAGAACACTCCCTAACACCATACACAAAAATAAACTCAAAATGGATTACAGACTAAATGTAAGACCAGACACTATAAAACTCTTAGAGGAAAACATAGGAAGAACACTCTTTGACATAACACAGCAAGTTCTTTTTTGATCCACCTCCTAGAGTAATGGAAATGAAAACAAAAATAAACAAATGGGACCTAATGAATCTTAAAAGCTTTTGCACAGCAAAGGAAGCTATAAACAAGACGAAAAGACAACCCTCAAAATGGGAGAAAATATTTGCAAACGAATCAACAGACAATGGATTACTCTCCAAAATATATAAACAGCTCATGCAGCTCAATATCAAACCAACAAACAATCCAATCCAAAAATGGGTGGAAGACCTAAGTAGACATTTCTCCCAAGCAGACATACAGATGGCCAAGAGGCACATGAAAAGATGTCCAACATCACTAATTATTAGAGAAATGCAAGTCAAAACTACAATGAGGTATCACCTCACACCGGTTAGAATGTACATAATCAGAAATCTACAAACAACAAATGCTGGAGAGGGTATGTAGAAAAGGGAACCCTCTTGCACTGTTGGTGGGAATGTAAGTTGATACAGCCACTATGGAGAACAGTACTGAGGTTCCTTAAAAAACTAAAAATAGAATTACCATATGACCCAGTAATCTCACTACTAGGAACATACCCAGAGAAAACCATAATTCAAAAAGACAGATGCACCCCAATGTTCACTGCAGCACTATTTACAATAGCCAGGTCATGGAAGCAACCTAAACGCCCATCGACAGACAAATGGATAAAGAAGATGTGGTACATATATACAATGGAATATTACGCAGCCATAAAAAGGAACGAAATTGGGTCATTTGTAGAGACGTGGATGGACCTAGAGACTGTCATACAGAGTGAAGTAAGTCAGAAAGGGAAATACAAATATCGTATATTAACGCATATGTGGAATCTTAAAAAATGGTAGAGATGAACTGCTTTGCAAGGCAGAAATAGAGACACAGATGTAGAGGAAAAACATATGGACTCAAGGGGGGAAAGCGGGGTAGGGGAGGGGTGGTCATGGGATGAATTGGGAGATTGGGATTGACATATATACACTAATTTGTATAAAATAGATAGCTAATAAGAACCAGCTGTATAAAAATAAAATAAAATTCAAAAAAAAGAAAGAAATAAAAGAAACCCAAATTGGAAAAGAAGAAGTAACACTGTCACTGTTTGCAGATGACATGATACTATACATAGAAAATCCTAACGATGCCACCAGAAAACTATTAAGAGTTCATCAATGAATTTGGTAAAGTTGCTGGATATCTGTAGCATTTCTATAAACCAACAATGAAAGATCAGAAAGAGAAATTAAGGAAACAATCCCATTTACCATCACATCAAAAATAATAAAATACCTAGGAATAAACTTACCTAAGGAGACAAACAACCCATACTCTGAAAACTGTAAGACACTGATGAAAAAGGTGGAAGATGACACAAACAGATGGAGAGATATACCATATTCTTGGATTGGAAGAATCAATATTGTCAAAATGACTATACTACCCAAGGCAATCTACAGATGCAATGCAATCCCTATCAAATTACCAATGGCATTTTTCACAGAACTAAAACATAAAATCTTAAATTTGTACAGAGACACAAAAGACCATGAATAGCCAAAGCAATCTTGGGAAAGAAAAATGGAGCTGGAGGAATCAGGCTCCCTGACTCCAGACTACACTACAAAGCTACAGTCATCAAAGTAGTATTATACTGGCATAAGAACAGAAATATAGATCAATGTAACAGTATAGAAAGCCCAAAAATAAACTCAGGCACCTATGGCCAATTAATCTACAATAAAGGAGGCAAGACTATATAACTGAGGTAAAACAGTCTCTTCAATAAATGATGCTGTGAAAACTGGACAGCCACATGTGAAAAAATGAAATTAGAACATTCTTTAACACCATACACAAAATAAACTCCAAATGGATTACAGACCTAAAAGTAACACCGGATACTATAAAACTCTTAAAGGAAAACATAGAACCCTCTTTGACATAAATCGCAGCAATACCTTCTTCAATCCACTTCCTAGAGTAATGGAAATAAAAACAAAAATAAACAAATGGAACCTAATTAAATGCAAAAGCTTTTTCAAAGCAAAGGAAACCACAGACAAAACGAAAGACAACCCACAGAATGGGAGAAAATATTCTGCAAAAGATGAAACTGATAGTGGATTAGTCTCCAGAATTTACAAACAGCTCATGTGGCTCAAAAATAAATAAATAAATGGGCAGAAGACCTAAATAGGTATTTCTCCAAAGAAGACATACAGACGGCCAAGAGGTACACGAAAAGATGCTCAATATCACTAATTACTGGAGAAATGCAAATCAAAACTACAATGAGATATCACCTCACACCAGTTAGAATGGCCATCATCCAAAAGTCTACAAACAATAAATGTTGAAGAGGTGTGGAGAAAAAGGAACCCTCCTACACTGTTGGTGGCAATGTAAATTGGTACAGCCACTATGGAGAACAGTATGGAGGTTCCTTAAAAAACTAAAAATAGAGCTACCATATGATACAGCAATCCCACTCCTGGGCATATATCCAGAGGAAAACATGGTTTAAAAGGATACATGCACCCCAATACTCATTGCAGTGCTGTTTACAATAGCCATCGAAAGATGAATGGATGAAGATGTGGTACATATACACAATGGAATATTACTCAGCCTTTAAAAAGAATGAAATAATGCCATCTGCAGCAACATGGACGGAACTGGAGATTATCATACTAAGTGAAGCAAGTCAGAGAAAGACAAATATCATATGACATCGCTTATATGCAGGATCTAAAAAAAATGATACAAATGAACTTATTTACAAAACAGAAATAGACTCACAGACTTAGAGAAGGAAGTTATGGTTACCAGGGAGGAAGGTTGGTGGGGGGAAAGGATAGATTGGGAGTTCGGGATTGACATGTACTCACTACTATATTTAAAATAGATAACCAACAAGGACCTACTGTATAGCACAGGGAACACTGCTCAGTATTCTGTAATAACCTAAATGGGAAAAGAATTTGAAAAAGAATAGATACATGTATAACTGAATCACTTTGCTATACACCTGAAATTAACACAACATTGTTAATCAACTATGCTCCAATATAAAATAAATTTTTTTGAAAAAAGGAAATCAAACTATATTGAGACACATGAAAAGGAAATACAACATATCAAAGCTTATGTGATGCAGCAAAAGCAGTTTTAGAAGGAAGTTCATAACAGTAAATGTCTACATTAAAAAAGAAGAAAGATCTCAAATAAACAACCTAACTTTACTCCTCAAGGAACTAGAAAAGGAACTGAATCCAAAGTTAATAGAAGAAAGGAGATAACAAATAACAGAATGGAAACAAATGAAATAGACACTAAAAAGACAATAGAAAAGATCAAAGAAACTAAGAGCTGGTTTTTTGAAAAGATAAACAAAATAGACAAATCTTTAGGCAGACTTACCAAGAAAAAAGGTAGAGAACTAAAATAAATAAAATTAGAATTGTTCTTTCTTCTAAGAGCAGGAACAGGAATAGAAACAAGGATGGCCACTCTCAGCACTTTTATTCAAAACAGTATTGGAAGTCCTAGCCACAGCAATTAGGCAGGAAAAAGAAATAAAATGCATCTATATTGGAAAGGAAGAAGTAAAATTGTCTCTATCTGCAGATGACATGATATTATATATAGAAAACTACAGGGACTCCACCAAAAAACTGTTAGAAATAAACAAATACAGTTAAGTTGCAGGGTACAAAATCAACAAACAAAAATCTGTTATGTTTATATACAGTAACAATGAGCTAACAGAAAGAGAAATTAAGAGAACAATCTCATTTATAATCACAGCCAAAAGAATAAAATACCTAGGAATAAATTTAACCAAGGAGGTGAAACACCTATACACTGAAATCTATAAGACACTGTTGAAAGAAACTGAAGAAGACACAAGTAAATGGAAAGCTATTCCATGCTCATAGATTGGAAGAATTAACATTGTTAAAATGTCCACTCAACCCAAAGAAATCTACAGATTCAAAGCAATCCCTATCAAAATTCCAATAGCATTTTTCAAAGAGAAGAATCCTAAAATGCATAAGGAACCACAGAAGACCCCAAATAGCCAAATCAATTTGAGAAAGAAAGAGCACACTCCCTGATTTCAAATTATTTTACAAAGCTATACTAACCAAAACAGTATGGTGTTGGCATAAAAGCGGACACATAGATCAACAGAACAGAACAGAGAGCCCAGAAATAAACCCATGCATATGTGGTCAGTTAATTTAAGACAAAGAAGCCAAGACTGTACACTGGGGAAAGTACAGTCTCTTCAATAAATGGTGTTAGGGAAATTGGCCAGCCACATGCAAAAGAATGAAACTGGACCACTATACACAAAAATAATTGAAAATGGATTAAAGATTTGAATGCAAAACCTGAAATCATAAAACTTCTAGAAGAAAACATAGGCTGTAAGCTCCACGACATCTGTCTTGGTGATAATGTTTTCAATTTGACATCAAAGGCAAAGGCATCAAAAGCAGAAATAAACAACTGGGACTACATCAAACTAAAAAGCTTCTGCACAGCAAGGAAACCATCAACAAAATGAAAAAGCAACCTACCAAATGGGAGAAAATATTTGCAAATCATATATCTGATAAAGAGTTAATAACCAAAGAATTCATACAACTCAACAGCAAAGAACAAACAACTCTTTAAAAAATGGGCAGAGTATCTGAATAGACATTTTTCCTAAGAAGACATACAGATGGCCAAAAGATAAATGAAAATATGCTCAACAT
This sequence comes from Pseudorca crassidens, assembly GCF_039906515.1. Lineage (NCBI taxonomy): Eukaryota > Metazoa > Chordata > Mammalia > Artiodactyla > Delphinidae > Pseudorca > Pseudorca crassidens. Next base: position 157,168,636 of record NC_090297.1, read on the forward strand.
CACTAATCATCAGGGAAATGCAGATTAAAACCAGAATGGGATATCACCTAACACCTGTTAGAATGACTATAATAAAAAAGACAACAAATAACAAGTGCTAGTAAACATAACGGAGAAAAGGAAATACTACAGCACTATTGGTGGGAATATAAATTGGTACAGCCTCTATGGGAAACAGTATGCAAACTCCTCAAAAAGTTAAAAATGCAACTACCGTATGATCTAGCAATCTCACTTCTGAGTATTTACCCAAAGGAAATGAAAACAGGATATTGAAGAGATATCTGCACTTCCATGATCACTGCAGCATTAATTCCAATAGCCATGATGTGAAAAGAACCTAAGCGTCCATAAGCAGATGAATGAATACATAAGATGTGATATACAAATATATAGAATATTATTCAGCCATGAGTAAAAAGGAAATCCTTTCATTTGCAACAATATGGAGGAACTTGAGGGAATTATGCTAAGTAAGGTAAGCCAGAGAAAGACAAATACTACATGATATCACTTATACGTAAAAGCTAAAAAAAAAAAAACACTCAAACTCATATACTCAGAGAGTAAAAAAGTGGTTGCCAAGGCCTGCGGAATGGGGAAAATAAGGAAAGGTTGGTAAAAGTGTAAACTTTCAGTTATAAGATGAATAAGGTCTGAAGATCAATATAAACATAGTGATTACCAATGACAATACTGTGATATAATTGAACTTTCGCTTACAGAATAGAACTTAAATGTTCTCACACACACACACAAAAAAATAAATATATGAGGTGATGGATGTTTTCATTAACTCAATGGCGGGAAACCTTTAAATACCTTACAATTTTATTAGTCAATTATACCTCAATTAGGCTGAAAACAAAAACTGTCAAGGCCATAAAAAATGAGGAAAGCCTGAGAAACTATCACAGACCAGAGGCTGAGTAAGGACACAGGACAACTAAATGCAATGTGTTATCTTGGATTGGATCTTAGAACAGAAAAAGGACATTAATTAAAAACTGGTGAAATTCTAATGAAGTCTGGAGTTTGGAATTTAACACTAAGGGAAACTGGGTTGAGGTATGTATAGGAAATGCCTCTACTATCTCTACAACTTTTCCATAAATCTAAAGTTATTCCAAAATAAAAGTTTATTTTTCAAAAAAAGATGTATTAGGAATCTTACAGGACAGGTTTTAAGCAACGTGTGCACAAGTCATGGATTGCAGCGAGAAGAACTTAGGGAATGAAAAAAGTTTGGAAACAGACAAGTCAGGAAGTCATAGTAGGAGATTCTTAATGATCAAGAATGGCAGGTCTTTAAGGGGATTTTGGCAGTTTTGACACATTCCCTGCTGTAGAGTAATCTCACAATCTCTGATCAAGTGCACTCAGCCAGAACAGGGCAGAGGCCAAATAATGAACCAGCAGATTTAGACATGGCAAAAAGTTAGACCAAAGTACTTGTGAAAAATTTAAAAATTAATATTCTTCTTGACTAATAAAAACAAAGACATATAGAAATAAAAACTATAAAAAAGAATTCATGTAAACAATAGCATTAGATATTGGAATAGGTCACTAAAGTGTCCCTAAAACTCTCACTTCCCAGGTCTTAAAAAAACTGGATAGGGCTTCCCTGGTGGCGCAGTGGTTGAGAGTCCGCCTGCTGATGCAGGGGACACGGGTTCGTGCCCCGGTCCAGGAGGATTCCACGTGACGCGGAGCGGCTGGACCCGTGAGCCATGGCCTTTGGGCCTGTGCGTCTGGAGCCTGTGCTCCACAACGGGAGAGGCCACAACAGTGAGAGGCCCACATACCACAAAAAAAAAAAAAAAAACTGGATAGAATCTCAAACAAACTACAGATGGTTTAGATACAGCCTTGTCTGTTATCTTCTCCAGCAGACGTTTAATCATAACCCTTTTCAGGAGTTTCTCATGGAGCTTCTGGTGTTTCTTTCCACTGAACTCTTGTTGCATTTAACATCTTAGCATGTCTGTCAAGTAGCGTAAGTAGTGTATGCCACCTCATTCTTTCACTTGTGTATAAGTCCTGCCTCCCTAGCACATATTCATTCATTCATTGTTTCAACAGTCAAGTCAGTCAGTATTGGATGTCTACCAGGCACTGTGCTGGGCATTAAGGGTACATTGTTATAAATAAGAAACCACTGTTGTCCTCAAGCTTTTCCAATGAGGTCAAAAGATAGACAATTAATCAGGCAATTTTAAAAAAACAGTGTATTAAGTGCTATAACAGATGCTTGCCCATGATGTTATGGGACAACATAAAAGGGGTATTTAACCAGATTTTAGGTTTAGAAGTGAAAACATTTAAGCTGAGTTCTGGAGAACTAGACCATATGCAACCTGATGTCAAAGGCCTGATGTCAAATCACAGACATTTGAATTTTCTCAAGCCTTAAGCTCAGCTCCTTGCAGAGAGCAGAAATTAGACTGTTAGTTAATTATGATCATAATAATATTGATAATATGGATCAAGACAATAACAGTGGCTTGTGTCCAAGATACAAAGATGAGTAAGGCAGAATTCCAACTCTCAAGGCATCTCTGGAATTTTCGCTGTTCATCCTTGTACCCATCACGCCAATCACAATTCCTGGGACATGCTGGCACTCAATAAATACTTGCTGAATGGATGAGCTTTCTCAGACTCCCCACATTCAGTCAAGCACCAAGTCCCATGAACTCTTTTTTCTTTTTTAATAAGGCTGTTTCATTCGTGTGTTTACTGGAGTAGCAGGGTTTTTTTTTTTTCGGGGGGGGGGGGGCATGTGACACGACTTGTGGGATCTCAGTTCCCCAACCAGGATTGAACCTGGGCCACAGTAGTGAAAGTACCAAATCCTAACCACTAGACCACCAAGGAACTCCCCCCATGAACTCTCATTTCACAATATTTCTTACATCTGTTCCTCGATTTTTCTACTTTTCACCATACTCTTTTGTTATTTCCTATCCCTACCACTGAAAGAGAATTTACACTGGTCCCCCCCGGCCAGTCAGGCTCTTCTTCCTCAACACTGCGAGCCACCAGCAGGTTTTCTGAAACCCAGACTTGCTAACTGAAGTGCCTACTGAAATACCTCCTGTTTGCTTACAGAATAAAGCTGAACATCATCAGCATTATTACAATTCAAATCCTCAAGTCCTCCGTGGTCTCGTCCTAATCTACCACTGCGGGTGTTTTCACACGCAACGCTCACTTAAACAAACCCTGCCCTCTAGTCATACTTGTTCACCCACTGGTCTTCCAAACAGGCTTTTTGTTGACCAAATTCCACTCAAAAGCCTTGGTTCAGGCCAGTCCTATATCCAGCAGCTCTTCTTCCTAGGCTCCTAAGACCCAGTACAAAACTTTGCCTAGGGTGAAGCTTTCTTTGAACACCTTTGTGTACAGCGTGAAAGAGAAACCACATTTTTTTAATACAGATATACAACTGACTCAACACCATTTTTTCAAAAGACCATCTTTTTCCCAGTGCACTTCTGTGCCTGTCACTTTTGTCATAAATCAAGAACCTGTCAATAATAACATATACACAGGTCTGTTTCTGCACTTTCTGTTGATTGATCTATTCAATTATCCTTACACCGATACCACATTGCTTTAATTAATCTAGATTTGCTATCTGGAAACAGTCGACTAAGTTGTTCTTCATCAAGATTGTCTTCTCTATTCTTGGCCTTTTGCATTTTCATACAAATTTTAGAATCACTTTTCAACATATACAAACTTGTTGGGATTTTAATTGGAATTGTATCTACTCTATAGATCAATCTGGGAGAAAATTAAAAAGAAGTCTTATCAATCTCCTTAAGTATTTGATATTTTTATGCTAATGTAGATGGTAAGTTTTTAGTTTTATTTTGGAATTGTTTTTTCATAATTTAATTTTGTATAGTAACTTTGTATCCAGTGGCTATGATAAATCCAGTGACATTATTAATTCATTAAGTGTTATCTGTAGTTTATGTTGTTCAGATGTACAAAATAATGTCATCTGCTAATGACAATTTTACTATTTCCTTTGAATTCTTACTCTTGCCTTACTGCATTTGTTATGACCTCCTGTACAATGGTGAACAGAAGTGATGATGACGGACATCTATGCCTCACTATCCAGGGAGATATTTTTAAATATTTCACCATTAACTATGATTCTTTTTAAAGAAACTCTTTATCAGAATAATGAAGTTTCCTTTTATTTCCAGTTTGTTGAGAATTTTACCATGCCTAAGTATAGAATTTCATCAAACGCTTTTACTTCATTTATTGAGATATGGGTTTACTTTCATTCTGTTAATGTGATAAATTACACTGACTTTTGAATTTTATATCAACTTTGTATTACTGGGATAAATTTAACTTTGTTACAATATGTAATCAATATACGACAGGATTCATTACCTATTTTATCCTTGTCTAAACAAGTCCTTTGAAGACAGGGTTTTATGCTACTTTGTATTTTTCTGTATTATTCATAACACTGTAATCATATTATAACTACATTTATAAAATTGTAAGCATCTTGAGAGAGGGCAAAGACTTGCTTTGGTCTTTGTATACTCTCTACTGTTTGGAACACAGTATACATCACATAAATGCTTGTTGAATGAAAGTCCTCATAATCTCCTAACAAAGTGTCTTTCACATAAAAGTCACTCTAAATAAATATCTGTTGATGATGAGTGTGTCAGTTAGCGCTTTCTTTACTTCAATGAGTCCCATTTTCTCAATTTAATTCCTCATGTTATAACTGTAAGAGCCCTAACAACTTATTGGCAGGAGCACAATTATAGCTCAATTCAGAAAAAGAATATGTTCACAAGTTTCACCATCTACTTTAGAGGATAAAAAACCATATTTATCACCCAATTGCCATGACATCCAGTCCCATGATACCCAGTCAGGTAGTCCAGCTTGGGCCCACTTCATATGTTCGGCATCAGTGAGATTTTCCAAAGTACATAAGTACACCTGGGAAAGTTTCCCATGTTCTTCATTCTGCTTCATAAGCCCTGCTTAACAGCTTGATTTGTGATTTTAGAAACTGGGCTCTTTTGTCTCTGTTTCTGAGAAAAATTTAAACATACGTTTTTGGTAAAAAGGTCTGTCTCTTCACAACCACTGTGTGGCATTTCAACTGTAACTCAACATTTATGTTGTACTCTCACAGCACAATTTCTGTAGGTATGAATTTGAGACAATCAGTAACTTTAAATGTCCCCAACACATACACTTGAAGCAACATCTCTGGGTTGCTACTTTACCACAAATTCTCTCTCTGCCTAACTATGCCATCTATCAGTCAATTCAGTACAAGAACATAACATATTATAGTTACTGTCTTGTTCCAGAAATTCAAAAGATTCATCAGATTTCTTGACCTTTAGAGCCAGAACAGAAGAACTGGAAACTGTTACATAGGCTTAAACCTGAGACAGATACAGAAATCTGTGAGGAGAAGTGAAAACTTTCAGAGAAACTAGCCAGAGGAAATAGGTAATGGCTATTACATGTAAGAAGGGAAGAAAAAAGGAATCTTAGCTTCAGTAGTCTTGAGCTTCTCAAGTTAAATATATTTAATATATCACTGACAGTGATTATGTTAAAATAACTCAATAAGCCATACCCAACAGAGTTCAAAGAAGTCAAAGTTTCTTCAAAACAAACTGAAGTGTCAACCCACTGTCCATTAGTAGAATAAATATATGCCACCTAAAGTAATGACAAATACAATAATGGACACAACACTGATGCATTAGAACACACTCAAGAGACATCTAGACTTTCATTTCTTGACGCATGGGTTAGAGAGGCAGAGAATTCTGCCTCAGCCTATTCTGTTTATCTAAAGTCACAGTAAATAATCCTGGTAAATGTTAATGTTCTTAAATGTTTGCCAGACTAAAATTATCCAGTCTGGCCAAAAATACATAAACATAAAAAAGGATATTTTCTCCTTGTTCATTTGTTTGTTTCGTTGGTTAGTTGGTTGATTTTTAATGGTACATTTTAAAGATGCATTCCCTTAGGTTGAACTTTGTCTTTTGGTGCTTTACTGATCTGCTCTGTGGAGTATAATTACTTTCATGAATCTGCTCTGTGGGACATAAATAACATTACATAATATGAGCCTAGACCACGGTGACCAAGTTTGCTCCAATCCATTTATTCTTCTTTGCTCATCATGTGAATAATTTATTCCAGGAGGCAAGTGTGCACTTGGCATTTATCTACTATTCACTGGTAACATAAACTCTATTTAAGTGTGAAAATTCACACTTAGAGAAGACAATTTTTTTTTTTTTTAGTGAGGCACTTACTAAACCAAGCAAGACACTAGGGCTCACTACAAGTGTGCACATTAAGGATTCTGTCTTCTACTCTTTACAGTTTCTCTCTTCTGCTTTCTCTTTCCATTTTAAATAGGCTTTCTGAGCCACCATGCAGATAAATATCACCACCAGCGCAAAGCTGGGAAGGAAAGCAGAAGTTGGGGACAGGGCAAGGAGTTGGTCTCCACTAGCAGAGCCCACAGAGAGAGTGAGAACAAAAGTCAGCCTCAGAATGGCCAGGCAGGGAACAAACAGGGGCCCACTGGCCCAGGAAAGAAGCCCCCAGAAAATGGACCAGAAGTCAGGCAAAGAGGCAACTTAACAGGCCAGGAATGGTGACCTGGCCTTGCTGACAAGAAGACCCATACACTTCTGGGTCCAGAACTATAATTCCGGCAGGCTGATCTCAAATATGAAATCTGGAAGCTCTTTGGGTGGAGAGTGCAGGCTCAGCCAGGCAACAGCTGAGCAGCAATTATACCTATAGGTATTGTGTGTTGAGCACTGAGCACGGGCCATATGCTGTGCTAAGAGTTTTATGTCTCATGGTCATCCTTATGAGCTAGTCATGGATGTTCTCTTTCTCCTTCTTTTGGGTGTTGGTTGAATGCACCTTCCTCACCCCTTTCAAGAAAGCCTTGGCCAGGAAACTTTCTTTGGCCAACTATCAAGAGTCAAATAGATGCACCACTTCTGGGTAGAAGTACTGAAAGGCATCACATGATTCACCAGCTTCCCTTCAGCTGACTTGACAATCATGAAAACAAGTATCAGGATGGAGCTCCCAGCAGGCCAGGCAACTAAGATGTGGAAAATATCCTGCTGCTATGGACTGGATATCTGGATGCTTATGCCCCCCTCCACCCCAGCCGAATTCACGTGTTGAAATCCAATCCTCAATAGGCTGGCATTTGGAGGTGGGGCCTTTGAGAGGTGATCAGGTAATAAGGCTGGAGTCCACATGAACAAGATAGTCTTCAGAGAGCTCCCCCATCACCATCACCACCACCACCACCACCACCACCACCACCACGTGAGGACTCAGCAAAAAGACGGCTATCTATGAACCAGGAAGCAGGCCCTACCAGACACCAAATCTGCCTGTGCCTTGATCTTGGACTTCCCAGCTTCCAGAACTGTGAGAAATAAATGTTTAAAAGCCACCCAGTCTGTTACAGCAGATTGAACTAAGACACCTGCCAACCTGCACAAGTGAGAAGAGTGAAGAAAAATTTATTTTGTAGTACTTACTGAGCCCCTGCCATAAGGGGATTGTGCATCACTGGAGTATAGGCATGGACTGTCTCCTTGAATCACCCAGTAAACCTGCAACTCCTTATGGAGGACTGTGAATGTACATCCTGGTGACTGTGGGTCCTTCGCCCAGGCCTATCTAACCAGAGCCCCACTCTTAACCACGCTGTGGCAAAAGCTAACTGAACACGCAGGAGAGAAAATAAGACACCCCCATCTCCATAAACAGCATCAGGAACTTCTACACACACAACTGACATCAGGCCAGGCGACTTAGCGGAGTAGCCACTGCAACTCTCTAACTCTGTGGAAAAAAAAAAAAGTCAATCAAGGCATATACCACCAAAGGACACCAGCCTAATGTTACACCGTCCTCTGGGATAGCCAAACTGTATTAAATGGTGACTCTCAAAGTGATCCAGCCCCAGGGAGGGCTGACAGAGCAGAGTGGGTTAGAGTTGAAAAAGTGGCCCCATGCTCCTCTTCTTTGCTAGATCATAACCTTCACTTTTACATTATACCTAAAGTAAATATGGGATCCTACAGAGAATAAGACTTCCATTGTTTCCCAAACCTAATGCCTTCTAAAGCCATTGGCGTTATGAGGCTGAACAGGAGGCGAAAGATTCTAAGAACCAAGACACTATTTGCAGCTAATAAGACAACATTCTACGCAGGGCCCAGAAATTTTACTTTTTCCAGAAATTTACAAGTAGAGTTCAAAATCTAGAATTCACGGTATAAACATAACTTCCTTGTATCTTCTAATCATGACTTAAGAATGGGAGAATTCCCTCACATACATTTATTCTTAATGGGTATTCATCTTAAGTATCAACCAACCAACAACAGGAGACCTACTAGAGAATGGACTTGAGGATATGGGGAGGGGGAAGGGTAAGCAGTGACAAAGTGAGAGAGTGGCATGGACATATATACCCTACCAAACATAAGGTAGATAGCTAGTGGGAAGCAGCCGCATAGCACAGGGAGATCAGCTCGGGGCTTTGTGACCACCTAGAGGGGTGGGATAGGGAGGGTGACGCAAGAGGGAAGAGATATGGAAACATATGTATATATATATAACTGATTCATTTTGTTGTAAAGCAGAAACTAACACACCATTGTAAAGCGATTATACTCCAATAAAGATGTTAAAAAAAATTTAAAGATGGGTTGAATGTATTCCAATCCTTAATCATTCAATTTCTGTCACTTTTCTCTGGTCCAATCTGGGGATTTGTCCTGCAGCCTTTAAACTAGAAAAGGAGAGGTAAACTATTCTCATTTTTAGCAAATTGATTGGAAATATATTCTCTAGCTGTCACTTTACATTGTGTTATTGACTTTCAGATTAAGCAATGCCTCTGAAGTCTGGACAGAGTCCACACTCCGTTATTGGGATGACTGAATATGCGTACCATTTGAAGCCATAATTTATTTATGGCCTTAATACTGGATTGGCTTTTAAAGCATGAGCAAAATAACAGTAGGCTGTTCTCATGCATATGATCTCCATTATAATTATTCATTTTTTAACATAATAAAAATGGTAGTCATCCATTTGATTAGACAGATCAAAGGGGTCAAACTACCATATATCACCTTTGAATTTCACATGATACACTCATCCTAATCTCTGCAACATCTAAATCTGAAGGTGTCACATGTGTTCAGAATGTTGTCTATCATAAAGTCAACATTATATTTTCATGCTTTGTGTGGCAATAACATACTGGGTTATATTTGTTATGGGTTTTTAGATTTTAAATATCTAATTAGAAATTAACATCAAACTACTTGAAACATCGTAGTGTAGACAACATAGGACAGATGAGCTTGAATGAAAATAAAATTACATTGTTATGCTAATTTAATTTTCCATAGCACTTTCATAAATATTATTTCACTAAAGTGTTTGTAGATGTTTCAAAGGGGCAAGAGAATATCACAAAAAAATGTCACTGGAAGCAAAGCCCCCTTTCTAACTGAAAGCAAGTGTACAGGAAAATATCAGAACAGAATATGTTTCATGATATGTATTTGAGAAAGCAAACAAAACTGTTACTTTGATTTAAATAACAAAAGAGGTAATTTTTCAAAAAATAAGTACAAGGTTCTATTTTGGAGCATCTGAGTGAAGAAGAAAGCATAGATCCTTATGTGCAAACAACCAGATCTCACTTTCCTTGGTCTCTAACCCTCAGCAGGCACTGAGCATCCTATACTCATCCACAAAGGTGAGGCTGCCGTGGCCCACCCTGTATGACTTAATACTTTCAGTGAAAATCTAAAAGTGAGAAACCATTTAAGTATAATGTGTGCAATGTCTGTGACTCAAGGAGACATAGTCGTAAAAGCTGGCAGTATTGATTTTCAGTAAGAAAATAAAGGAACTAGACCAGCTAAAAGCACAAGCTGCAAATGAACACATATTCAGAGTGACACTGAAATGAAGACATACTCTATCACCATCCTAAGGGCAGACCATTCTCCCTAGTACTCATAAAACGACATCAGGATCCAAATTACAGGAAGATGCTATTTGCCCCTCTTTAATAACCACAGGTTCCTTCGCTAATTGTGGAGCCTGCATTTTTAAACAGACACTGCTGCCTTTCAAACAACTTGCATCCTAGAAATCTCCTTCAGTTACTTCCATAGTCTTAAGGATCTGAGGCATCCATTTGATATTGTCTCTACACACAAGACAGCATGCACCCCAATTCAAATCTTTAAACCTGCACTTTCGGACTTGATCAGGCCCTAAAAGAAAAGGCAAAGACCTTCCTTTCAGACTGGGTAAGAGAAATACTCCTTTGCCCTCTTCCTCCTGGGAAGCTAGTTGCTGCTGAAATGCCCAAGAGAAGAGAAGCGCGCGGAGTAGGGGGTGGGGGGCGGAGGAGACGGGGGAGGGGTAGGTCCTTGCGGCGGTAGATGTGTGAGTTCCAGAAGTTCTTTCTATCATAATTGGCGATGTGACCCAAATACAAGGAAACCTCCACATTCCATTAACAGACTCAATTTGGATTATGCAGCTCCGCAGAAAGAAACGGCATTTTCTCTGTAGCCAGCTGTACTGCCCTCGAGATAACTCTCTTAGTTTCATGTTAACATTTGGTTAAGGAGATGCTGATGGGTCAGATTTGATACTGTGAATCCACTAAACGCCGTTTTACAGGGACTTTTTCTCTCCTGAATGGCGAGCCTAGGGGCTCGGCCCCAGCGCCAATAACGTTTCCGGCGAAACACGCACTCTTTGGGAGACGGGGTCCCCGCTCGCCAGACCCCACCCTCCAGCGGCGAGTCCCGGGAGCAGGGCGACCTGCTCTTCCTTTCTCTGTTTCTCCTTGCAATGTGCAAACCCCTCCCTAGCTGGGCGCAAGTAGAGAGGACCGCCACCTGCTCATCCCAGAGGATACGCTGCAGAAAACTCGAATGGATCTTGCGCGGACACAGGCTGGATTCCAGCGGCGACAACTTTACGGATTTGTTCATGTTAGTTCTGGACCGGGTAAAATAGCCCCAAAGACGCGAGCAAACGCCCCTCTGAAGCCCACTACCGTGCAACACCGGCTCCTTGGAGCCACGCTGGGGCAGTTCCCCTTATTGCTCACCCCACAAACGCACTGCGAACGACCCCCCTCCCCGCCCGCAGTGGAAGCCCGGAGAGGTCGAGGTGTGCGGGGCCAGGCAGTGCGTAAGGGAACAACCCCGCCCCGTCCCGCCCCTCCCCTCTCCGCAGCCCGCTCCTTCCCGGCAGGAAAGTGCCGGAGAGGCCCCGGACGGGCGTAGGACCCGGACGCCCCGGCCCCAAGCCGGGCCGCCGGCGGGCTCCCCGCGCCCGGCCCAGGGGCGCGCGTGTGGCAGGTGCAGGGCCGCGGTCGGGGCAGCGAGCCGCGCTTACGTGCTCCAGCTTGTCTTTCCTCCGGAGCCAGACGCTGGCGCTGTAGTCCTGCTGCTTGACGCTGCTGTAGAAGTTCGCGCCCACTCGGGTCAGGCTCGGCGAGGGCTCCTTGGGGCGGCTTTTCAGCCTCATCTGCTCAAAGCCCTCGTGGGGGGAGGCCGAGAGCCACTCGTGCTGCCGGATCTCCATGCTGACATGACCAGGCGGCGGCCGGCGCGCAGCGAGCTCGGGATGGGCGTGCGAGAAGCCGGCCGGGGCTGAGGGAGGAGCGAGCGGGCGCGGGCAGGGCGCGGGGAGCCGAGCGCGGGCAGGGCGGGGTGAAGCGGACGGGGAGGGAGGGGGAGGAGAAGGAAAGGAGGGGAGGAGGGAGAGGAGAAAGATGGGGCAGGAGGGAGGCCGCGAGCTAGGCGTAGGCGCAAGGTGCGGGCGGCTGCGGTCCCGGGTGGGCGCTCAGCACGCCGGCCCCCGGCTGAGTGCGGCGGAAGGGGGCGGGGGAGTGGGAGTGGGAGGGGCGGCGGGAGGGGGGAGGGGCGGCGCGCGCCTGCAGGTTGGCGCAGTGAGGAGGCAGAGGGCTGCGAGTCCGACCGCCGCCCCTCCCCGCGCGCCTAGGCCAGCGGTGGCCGAGCGGCGGACCTGCCTTCCGCAGCCTTTCCTCAGCCGGGCTCCGAGTCGTCCCCTCGCATTTTTACTTGAAAGCGAAGAGCAGCTGGAGAAGTCGGCGCTGTCTCCGTGCCCCCTCCCTCCTTGGCATCACCCCGCCTTTCCCCCACTCGCCGCCTCCGACCTCTGCCTCCCCTCTTTCTCAAAGTTCAGTAACTTCCAGCCTCAGGAGCCCATTTGTCCCACCCTGGGGGACTCCGAACAGAGGGTGTCCAGCAACCCCAGAAAATGGCCCCAAGGACGAGTGTCTTGAGCCTGGCACGATTTCCTTTGGAGGGTGTAGTGATGCAGACCCTCCCGGTGCGGTAGCCCAGCGGCGGAGCGTAGCTCCTAGCAGCCTAGCCCCTCGGATCCTGGGAGGGCGATTCCGGACCCCTGCTGCAAATACTCCGCCTCCACTCCGTTCTGAAGGCTCTGGGGCCCGAGAACCGTGCGGTTCTCTTCTTGATTCCGGGCTCCCAGGGCCAGGTTTTACATCCCCAAAGCTTTTTACCCGGGCTTTCCCTCCCAGGCCCAGACTTAAGACAGGCTCCCTCGACGATTTTTTAGAAATAAGGCGGCATATTAATAATTAAATCTCTTTATCTTTTTCTATTTTTGAAATCAACGTTTTTCAAGACATTCTTTGGTTTTCCAAAACGCTGAATAACAACTAGTGTTAAGGATTTCTCAGGTCCATTTAAAAGCTTGTTAAATGTTTGAAAGCTAGAGAAGTGTAATGGAGTGTTTAAAGGGAGCCACAGATGGTAAACTGAACTCTCTAGCCCTTGGCAGAACTGTTCCCCAGAACTGTCCACCTTGCATTATAGTTTCAAAGAAAGACATTCCTGGGTTGGAATTTGATGAAGTTCTGTGAGGGCAAGGATTGTGCATCATACCCTTTTAAAGTCTCCATATGAGAGGATGGTATTGTAATAATAGTTGAAATAGAATCCTATGAGCAGTCAATTTGAGGATGAAGCAACTACATATAAACAACACACACAATTCTTGGTTATTCTAAATCGGTTCTCTTAGGAGCTGAATTGCATTGTGTAATGTGTACCCCAGTGTGTGGGTTATCTCTAAATCTCACAGTTATTTTGCAAGACACAGGTTATTCACCCCATTTTCCTGGTGAGGGAAGGAACTGAGACTCAGGCATGAATCACACTTCAAAGCAAGGATCTGAACCATGATTAAAAGGCTGCTAACGCTATACATTCCACTGTCTTTTCTCTCACATTTTGCTATTACAATTTAGCTTTCACTGCTTTTGCTTTTTAAAGTATAAACATACAATTTAAATGATTACAAGTATATATATATACATATATATACATATATATGTATATATATATATCTTTTGTAATATTGGTGTTAGAAAAACCAGACTGCCCTTCTGCAAAGGCTACCTCTGCTTTTTGCTCTATAAGATTACACTGTAGGTCATGTGGTATAGCCAAACCTTGGCAAGTGACAGATTTCCAATTCAGAGTACTAATGAAATGTTCCACTGTAGTAGAATTTAAACAAATGGTTTCCATATCAAGTCAGGTTTTCATATTGAATAGATTTTTTTTTTCTTTACTATACCTGTTTAGGGGAAAACACTGTAGATACTACTACCATTATTTTTTAAAGGAATAGACTGGTAGTATATGTGTTACAGGCAAACTACTGAATTGAGCATTATAATCAATTCATAGATAATTTTTTATGATCAAAAATATCAGGCAAAGCATAGATTTTGTACTGTTTCACATTTCATCTATTTAGTGTACAGTGCCAGACATCAAAATGGATTCAACAATTTTAAATAAACCTGGGTGCAATCATATTGTTTTTTTCTCTCTTGGATCCCTGTCCAAACTCATTGATTATGACATTCATATGGAATTTTCTGGTGGACCTTCAAAAGAGAATTTTACATGAAACTGAACTCAGTTCAAACTGTTGTAGAGAAAATAGTATTTCTGAAGGTGGCCAATTACAATATGATAATCTTACACTAAAAAATATTATTGAAATGTATAAATATTATTGAATTTGTAATTAACTCCCATAGCACTTTTGCCTATACATTTTCATAGCTCTTATATGTTCTTAAGGCAGCATAGATGTTATGATTATCTATCCTATTAGTACATTGGCTTCTTTGGGAACCGGGACCACACCTGATCCTTTACAGTGCTAAATGATTTTCATTTGATTTCAGTAGGCTTCAAGTTTATCTAATAAATGGAGATTAATCATTACTACCTCAAATGATTGCTACAGGGATAAAATTATATAATACATAAGAAAACACCATATAAAGTATAGAGTGCTATGTTATTGTTATTAGAACATCAAGGCACAGGAATGTTCTTTATGTTATTCTAATGATGTTATTCATTTTCATTGGCAATTTATCAATTAACCTTGATTGCTTCTAATTAATCATAGACACTGCACTCAGCAACAAATTTGCGTCTCATTAACGTTTATATTTATGTTATAAATACTTTATTTGGTATTGGTAAAGTCACTACTGGTATTTTACATAATACTTTCAAACTGTATAGAATTTTCAAGTAAAACATATGTGAGCCATCAACATCTATTGATTTCAAACTTAGATTTAGATACCATTGGCCAGAAATTGTTAACATTGTCTGAATTAAGGCTAGAGTAGGCTGAAATTATCAAGACGTAACAGAGTATTTTATTAAGCCTTTCATAATAATAATACGTTACATTTCCATAATATTTACATTTGTAGCATGTTTTCTTTCCCTTTATCATGTTTACTTCATGGAAAAATTATCTGAAAGTAGTCTTGGTAATTGCTAACATCTCCGTTTTTTGAAAGGAGGAAACTGAAGCTCATGGAGATTAAATGACCTGCTCAAAGCCATGTATCTAATAAATCAGAATCTGGTCTACAAGCTGTGTTCATTGACTCTAAATAAAGGATTTTTTTTTAACCACATAAGATCAAAATATCTCAAGTGAATACTCCTTAGTACTTAACGTTTTATTTTTTATGTGTTTATTTTTACTAAGTATTACCAGGTTTTATTAAAGGTTTATTACTGATGAAAAAAATCATTTCAATAATTAGACCTTCCTTGGTAGTGTGCATTATGTCCTCACTAATTACCCTCACACTATGAAGGATCATATTAAAACATTGACCCAAGAGATACTCTATTCTTTGTTGTCAAGTTGATCCAGCAGCTTAAGATTGCATCACTTTTTTAAAAAAGACTTTATTTTTTAGAGCAGTTTTAGGTTCTTAGCAAAATTTAGGGGAAAATCCAGAAATTTCCCGTATCTACCTGCTCTGCACATGTACAGCCTCCCTCATTATCAACATCACTCATTAGAATGGTACATTTGTTATAGCTGATGAAGCTACATTGATACATCGTAATCACCCAAAGTCCATAGTTTACCTTAGGGTTTGCTCTTGGTATTGTACATTCTATGAGTTTGGACAAATATATAAAGACATTATCCATCATTATAGTGTCACAGAATATTTTCAGGGCCCTAAAAATCCTCAGTGCTCCACGTATTCTCCTCCCCCCCAACCCACCCCCATGTAATTAGCCATGTAGTTGTTATTGATTAGTTATAAAATGACAATGAGGATTTTTTAAATGTTAAGTTAAATTATTAACAAAGTGTATTTATCTGCATACAAACTTATTTTAGACTAACAGTTCTCATTTTTTTTTCAGTGCCTACTTTGCTGGTCACTGTCATCAAAGGTATTATATCATTTGTTTCTCACAAAAACCCTGCAAAGTAAACATAACCATTCCCATGTTTCAGATGAGGAAACAAAGACTCAGGAAGATTAACTTGCCCAAGAGACACAGCTAACAAGAGACAACACTATGGCTGAAACTCAAGGGTGGCTCAACTCTCAATACCGTCTCACAACACAAACCTGTCTGGTCTTGCTTGGGCTCCTGGCATCTCTGCTGAGCTGAGAGCCCCAGAGTGAGCTGGAAAGAAGCTGGTGAGTAGTGGGAGAAGTTGACTAGCCTCCAGGATGAGACCCTAGTAGAATGAGTTTATACTGTTAGAGGCTCACATCTTATTCACACAAGGAGAACCAAATCAGATACCTCTGATATTTCTGAGGGTTAAAAACATTGGTTCTATTGCCAACTCAGTTGAAAACCAACCAATAGTGAGACTTAATCAAAATGCTTTGCCTAATTGGATCTGTCAAGTTGCTATGGTTTAATCACAAAGTTGACCTTTGCAGTGAGCACTGGACAGATAAATCATATCAACACGTCTGATTGGCTGTGTCACAAAGAATTAGCCAATGTCTATACTGAGAAAAAAGTAAAGAGGATAGTCGAAAAGGTTAACTGGATGCTTAGTACAACTAAAAGCTTCTGGGAGGAAAAAAAGTCTGAATTATCCTAATTCATAGTGTGGATGCGTTAAATCAATCAGATAATTGCTTAAATTGCCACTTCATTTGGCCTTCGTGCCTACAGCGATTGAACAGTGAATTAACATTTCAAGATCACCCTGACAGTCTAAATTCAGTTATAAGTACCTGGGACAGTCTTCTATATGTCTCTTATGGTATCCAGTATAAAGTATGTCCAACTCAACAGTAAACAAGGAAATATCTGATCATAATGTAAGTTACACCATAATTCTCACTCATTCCTAGAATCTCAAAACTAAAATCTAACCTTAAATAAAGTGATGTGAGAATGATGTATATTTACTGAATCTGGGCACCCATGAAGAATGTACTTTGTATGGTTTCTTATAATTTTATTCCACCCTGGTAGTGATCATAGCTTTCTTTTACTTTTTGTTCTTTTTAGGAACCCATTGTTATTGACATCAATAATATAGAATTAGTAAATGTCATAAAAGTATTTAGACACCTCTGACATTCCCCCACTTGTTCATCTGTGCTAAAAAGGAATTTACTGACTTTGTAGATATTCAGTATTCCTGGCAATTAGAGTAGTTTTTTTCTGTAGTAAATCACTTAAACAAATATATGCTGATGTGTACCATCTCAATGCTTGTCCAAGCACTGTTGATAGCTTCTGTACATTATGCAATATCTTTTGAAGGTAAAATGTAACATATTCAGTACCCAACAATGAAATTCAGACAGGTTGGAGCTAAATTTTGTGCTCAGTTGCTGGAGTTTTTGTTGGTCTTAGGTTTTCTAAGCCCGTGATATCCTTCTCCCACTCCTTATTATGTGGTTCTAGTTCTTTGCCCTTGTTTTAATGATGTTATCTTTCTAATCTTTGTTTTTTTGCAAATGACTTTGTTAAATGTAGGCAGAGAATAAGTAATAGATGAAGAATTAGTTAATCTGTCATGAACCAAGACTGCCTGTCAACATGTCAGTCTGATGGATTGGTTTCAAGTCGTAAAAACTATTAAAGTGATATACAAAGAGGGACAGTGCACATTAAATATCTTTCATTTCCCTCTTTGAAGATTTCTATTCTAGTTATGCTCAAGTCACCCCAGTTCTTTCCAAAATTGCATTCATTTTAGCAATTTATGTGTGCTAGGCCATGGAGGCACAAGATAAAACAAAACAACATTAAAAATTAGTTAAGCTTCATCTGGTTGGAGAAGCAGACAGGTCAATGTTATAACACAGCTACAGGTATACGGGAACCAGAAGAAGGATGAACTGGAGAAAATGACCCAAAACAGTATGGAGGTTCCTTAAAAAACTAAAAATAGAACCACCATATGACCCAGTGATCCCACAACTGGGCATATATCCTGAGAAAACCAGAATTCAAAAAGAGTCATGTACCACAATGTTCATTGCAGCTCTATTTACAATAGCCTGGACATGGAAGCAACCTAAGTGTCCATCAACAGAAGAATGGTTAAAGAAGATGTGGCACATATATACAATACAATATTACTCATCCATAAAAAGAAACGAAATTGAGTTATTTGCAGTGAGGTGGATGGACCTAGAGTCTGTCATACAGAGCGAAGTAAGTCAGAAAAAGAAAAACAAATACCGTATGCTAACACATATATATGGAATCTTAAAAAAAATGGTTATGAAGAACCTAGGGGCAAGACAGGAATAAAGACGCAGACAAAGAGAATGGACTTGAGGACACAGGAGGGGAAAGGGTAAGCTGGGACGAAGTGAGAGCGTGACATGGACATATATACACTACCAAATGTAAAATAGATAGCTAGTGGGAAGCAGCCTCATAGCACAGGGAGATCAGCTCGGTGCTTTGTGTCCACCTAGAGGGGTGGGTTAGGGAGGGTGGGAGGGAGATGCAAGAGGGAGGAGATATGGGGATATAGGTATATGTATAGCTGATTCACTTTGTTATGTGGCAGCAACTAACACACCATTGTAAAGCAATTATATTCCAATAAAGATGTTAAAAAAATTAAAAAATAAGATTCTAAAAAGAAAATGTGGTTACACATTCAGATGATCTTAGCAGGGAGATAGAGTTTGGCTTTGCTGAATTGAACTCAGAATTTCAACTTGACAAACATATATTGAATTTCTAGTGTGTACTTAGGGTTTGGTAACCACCATGAGAATTCACAATTTGGAGAAATCATAAACCCTAATGTAAATGAACTTACAATCTTAAAAATAGACAAACTCTAGTGAAACCACAGGTAACATGAGATTATGATCAAATGTTAAGAAATGATCAAATGTCAAGAAATAAAGTACTAAATCAGTAGTTTCCAATGAGGCATTGAAAAATACACATTCCCAGAGTTTTTATGCTGTGGAAGAATAAACATTCCCAGAGTTTGGGGTATATAACTTGGATGAGAAGGTTAGGAAGCCTTGGTTTGGAAAAATCCAGTAGGTTGTAGGTAGGAAGCTGGTTCCTACTGTCATTTAACAGAGTTAAACCTAAAATAAAAAGGTCTGATTAGAAGAGAGATACTAATTTATTTGATGTAGCTAAGGTGTTAACTGTGGAATAGGTGCATGTTCAGGATATCTTCTGAAAGCTCACCAGCTGAATCTGACACACACCTGGACTGAGGGTTATAATTCAGTTGTACTCCCAGCTTTAGAATGAAAAGGTAAGCTCTGCAGGCTTCAGTCTCTTTATTGGGAATGGATTTGTAAGGAATATGTTACACTTAACATCATAGTAACAGGGCATGCAGTTTCCTCCCTTGTAATCCTGTTACTGTCACCCAATTATTTATTTTACAGATATAGATGCATAAACTATAATTCTACTATAATAAACCATTAGTATACTTAGGGTTATTCCAAATGATTGTTCAACTAGAATTTTGTAGACAGAAAAAAATGAATTATGGTAATGTATTTCCTAAAATCCTCAGTTACCCCTGAATATATACACTTCCAAAAGTCTTGACAGAATACATTGGCTTTGAGAATCTCAAAGCCAATTTATACAGTATGAGAGAAAGGCAATCAAAACTTTTAGGTTCTCTAAGAAGAAAGCTCCCTGGCTTACACTCATCAGACATCACAGTGTTCATCTACCTGCAAGTGATGGATGAGGGAGGCTATAAATTCCAGCAAAGGAATAGGAAGGCCGGTGAACCCAGCGGGGAAGGAACAAGTTATAACTAGAAAACGTGGCCAAGGAGTCCCTTAGTGTGCAGGAGAAACAAAAGGACTCACACATCTCCAGACCAGGAACTCAGATAGAAAAGGAGGGGAGGATAGGAAACAAGTTAACAAAATCAGGTATCAGCAGCTAGGTAAGAACCTGCATAGCAAACACAGAAGGAAAACTGATTTTGCTGATTAGTGGGTCTAGTAAATTGAATGTAAATTGTCATGAAACAGTTCAGAAAAGACAAAATTACAACAAGCCAGCTGGAGTTACAAAGAATCATTGCTTCTATTTATGATTTTATTATGAGAAATAAAATGGTATGTGATTTATATAAACTCTCTTTATGATTCACCCAGTCACACTCTTCATATGTGAGAAAAGACAGAGCCCAACCTGAGACATCACTTTCCCCACCCTCCCTATCCCAAAAGATCCTTGCCTGGATCTTTCTAAAACCACAGGAGCTCTTTATTCAGGAGGGGAGCAAGGTTTTTTTTTTTTTTTAAGTATAGTTAATTTACAATATTGTATTTGTTTCTGGTGGACAGCATACTGAATCAGGGATTTTTTGTTTGTTTGCAGATTGTATTCCATAATAGGTTATTACAAGTTATTGGGTATAATTCCCTGTGCTATACAGTAAATCCTTGTTGCTTATCTATTTTACATATAATAGTGTGTATCTGTTAATCTCACGCCCCTAATTTAGTGTGTATCTGTTAATCTCATGCCCCTAATTTGTCCCTCCCCCACCCTTGGTAACCATAAGTTTGTTTTCTATGCCTGTGAGTCTGTTTCTGTTTTGTATAGACATTAATTTGTAATATTTTTTAGATTCCACATATAAGTGATATCACATAGTATTTGTCTTTCTCAGTCTGACTTATTTCACTAAGCATAACATTCTCTAGGTCCATCCAAGTTGCTGCAAATGGCAATATTTCATTATTTTTATGGCTCAATACTAGTTCATTGTGTATGTGTATACGCCACATATATATATATATATATATTATATACACCATATGTATATATATATATATATATACCACATCTTCTTAAGCCATTCATCAACAGATGGACTCTGAAGTTGCTTTCATATCTTGGCAATTGCAAATAGTGCTGCTATGAACATTGGGTGCATGTATCTTTTAGAATTAGTGTTTTTGTTTTTTCTGGGTATATAAGGAAGGGAGTAAGTTTGAATGTTTTCTCCATGCCAGGCACTCTGCTAAGACCTTTGTATACATTCTCATTTAATCCTCACAGTAATTTACTATTACCTCCATTTCATTTTCTAGAAACTGTGGCTTCAAGAGGTTAAGTGAAGTGCTCAAGGTCACATAAAAGTAAATGACAGAACTTGGAATCCAACCCAGGGTTCCTAACGTGTATTCTACTGTAATCATTAAATGAGTAGAAAGCATCTGTGCACTTTCTCCCTGTTAATCTCCGACTGTGGAACCGTTCTTTCCTTGCTCATAGAGGACACTTCTAACATGTTTCATAGTTTATTTTTATCATTTATTTTTTTTAATTTTAGGAAGATTCAGTCTTAAGAATCACAGTACTCCAGTTTTGCATGCAGTTGACAGATCTTCCGCTCTCCCTGGAAACCTGCTCTTGGGTAGGGAGGCTGCTCCACCTCCTCTACCACTTGGTAACCACTGCTTGTGGCCCCTCCCGGTCAGGCGTTAGAATAAAGAATGTTGCAGGTTGGGTTCCCCAGGACACAGACTCTAAAGTGGAGATTATTGTGCAAGGACAGCCTTGGGGATTAACATCTGTGGAAGGGAGGGGGCAAAGGGAGGGGCCAATCAATCCCAACAAGGGCTTCAGATGACCCAATGGGGAGCTCTGGAGCTGGGGGGCCCTTCAACTTGGCCTGAGTTGGAATAAGGGTCTGGGAATTCATTTGTACCCCATGTTGATCAGTCTTTGTATGGGCTACCCCCCTGGAAAGAGCTGTGACCTTGGGCAAGGTAGTTTTCTTCGGCTGAGGTAGTCCCCAAAGAAAGCTGACAGCTGAGGGCCATCTTCAGGTAGCACTCCTGAAAGCCGAGGGAATAAGCCTTTCTTTTCTGAAGAGGGTCTCTATGGCATACCACAGCTTCCACTACAGGGAGCAATGGTAAGAGGGAAGGAACATCTTCCTGGCCAGATGGTTATCTGGCCCTGATGCTCCTTGCATGTAGCAGATACCAATGCTGATTGTTTTCCTCTCATGGGTGAAATTTGGAGGGTTCTTTGAAGGTCTTCTTGTCACTAAGGATCTCTCTCCTGCAGTTCTTACGTTGGTGATGAACACTCAGGGAAGCTGCTTAAAACTTCCCTCTGAGCTCCCTTCCATCCTGGCTTCCTCAGGTCCATCCTCTGCTGGGTCATTTCACCTCCCAAGCAGGCTTCTTGGGCAGAGCGTTCGAAGATGACCGATGCCAGAAAAACCTCCACCGTTAGCTCATAAAATCAGACATCCTTGTCCCTCCACTCCAGACATGTAGAACTTTTCAGTGTAGCCCTGACTTTGTGTTCCTCAAGAGGAAGACATGACCTTGCATTTGTAGACTTTCCCAGGAAGGGATTGGGTACTAGGTCCATTGTCCCCCAAGCCCCAGGGATCACCTCTCAAGTTCCCAAACTGGTTCTCTGAAGACCCCTCACTTGGCTTGAGGGGACTGGAGAAAACATCCTTTCCCTGATAAATCCTCACCACCTGGCTTCTTTAACCTGTCAATGAATTTTCTGCCTTTTCAAATCTAGTTTAGAAATAGATGATGGGCTAATCTAGAAGAATCATTTTTGAAGTCAGCTGTTGCAAGGCTGGTCTAGCACCTTAGGAGTCCTTGGCCTCTATGGCATTACTCTTTTTTTTTTTTTTTTGCGGTGCGTGGGCCTCTCACTGTTGTGGCCTCTCCCGTTGCAGAGCACAGGCTCCAGACCCGCAGGCCCAGCGGCCGTGGCTCACGGACCCAGCTGCTCCGCGGCATGTGGGATCCTCCCGGACCGGGGCACGAACCCGTGTCCCCTGCATCGGCAGGCGGACTCCCAACCACTGCGCCACCAGGGAAGCCCCGGCATTACTCTTTTTTAAATTCTTTTTTATTTATTTATTCATTTATTTATTTTGTGTTTTGGCCGCACTGTGTAGCATGCAGGATGGTTCCCTGAACAGCGATCGAACCCGGGCCTCTGCAGTGAAAGTGTGAATCCTAACCACTAGGCCACCAGGGAACTCCCTTTGGCATTATTCTTAATCAATATCTTTGTTGATATTTGGAGACATTAAGACAACCTTTAGCATGCAGTCTCATTAGACTGCCTTTCACTTTTCTGCCCAGGGCCTGAAAACCCTCTTTGGTTCTAATGCAAGGAGGAGTATTTAAAGGTCATCCATAGGAAGGAGGGAAGGAAGGCGGATATCATCGTGAGTAACTAGGGAAAATACATCCCCAACAAGCAGATTTTTCTCCCAAGTGCTGTCCCTACCAAGACTGATGTTATATGCCATGACCAATAGGATCTTGACAAAATAAATGATAAGGCATGACCCAACTGCTCCATGCTGAATGTAGGACCATGTCATCACTTATTTAACTTAGAATGAACCCCAGCTGTCAAAAATTGTCCCAAACTTCTTAAGCACAGACCTGACAGAAGTTCCTGCAAGCATCACATTCCAGCCAACTACTGGACTTAGTACTGGGTTTGGGAATTAATTCCTATCTAATCTTTATTTAATGTATCTCTAATAATGTCATATTTTTATGACCCAGTTATGAATCAATACAGAAAAAAAAAGTGTCAGTGTCTATTTTTCTAACAAATTATGTCCAAATGTTTTGATAGTGATGTTTTCAGCTTAACAAAATGAGGAGCTTGGATTTTATGTGGCAAAAATATGTATGCTACCATATAAGTCCAGCCCCATTCTCCTCCAATGTCTCCTTTGGGAATGAACCTGGTTGTGTTCTCACTTTTCATTTGAATCCACCAAGGAATGCTTCCATTTTCTAGCCATGAATGCTTGATCCCAGAAACCTTGTGTGATGCCATACGAAAGGTGACATCCATGCAGGCATCCCTTATGGTGAGGCAGACAAAGACAGAGAGCCCATCTATTCTGCAATAAGATGAACAGGGGTGTGCCTAGGATGGGTACCACATAATCCATATGTTGAGTACTTCTACATTTCTATCCCTTCAAAATAACACTCCCTTTATTTTCACATGTCACACTTTGAAGACAAAGAGCCTGAGCAATCTCCCTGAGCAAAGATACTTATGTGTTCTTTTCACTTGATAATTTGCCCCCAACCACCTGGGCCATGCTTTCACTCTGCATTTTGAGAAGAGTTAAGATCTGCTCTGTACTTTCCCTGGCTGTGACAACCAATATTCACAAGGTTACACAGTCCATACCAGTGCAGTATAACCAACATCATAACCCTGTTCAGATATATAAGTCTTAAAATATACTAAAAGGAGTGTCAATCCAATAACTCGTAGGGGCTTAAATAGCTTTGAATACCAAGAGCTTATTGCTATTACTAAGAAGTATCTGAGTTTTTATAGTCTCCATTCACTTCTAATAATTCCTCTGGGACTTAGCAGAGAATCAGTTCAATTCTCACATTGTGAATCAGTGTGTTAAAAACACCTGAGACATTGACCCCAGTCTTCTGGCTTAAGCAGGTGTAAAGTCAAGGAGGATTTGGGGCAACATCTTCTATATATTAGAAAAGTCCTTAAGGGGGAGAATCAAGATGGCAGAGTAGTAGGAAGTGAAATCACCTCCTCCCACAAATACATCAAAAATACGTCTAAAAATGGAACAATTCTCACAGAACACCTACTGAACACCAGCAGAAGACCTCAAACACCTGAAAGGACAAGAAAGATCTCCATGTAACTGGTAGGATGAAAGGAAAAAAAAGAGAAAAAATTAGGAAGCAGGACAAGACCTGTGCCCCTGGGAGGGAGCTGAAAAAGAAGAAATGTTCCTGTACCCTGGGAAGCCCCCTCACCAGCAGGGAGATCATCTGGGACAGAAAAGGAGCTTCAGAGGCTAAAGAGGAGAGAGCAACAACCGGTTTGTGACAGGCAGAACAGAGAGAGACCTACACAGATGGTATGTGCTACCACTCTGCGCATCCCAGCCTGAGATGTGCATCCACTGGTGAGGGTGGGCACTAGGTGCTGAAACTCGGAGCTTAGAGGACAGACCTAGAGAGAGAGCTTCTATTGGCTGCATGGACACAGCCCGAAGGGGCTGGAGTCTGGTACAGCTGCAACCAGGGGTGTTTGTGGAAGAAGCCAGGGCTTGCCATAGAAGGGAAGCATCATAGCTAAGTGGCTTGGGAAGAGAGGGGTGGGACTGCCATTACAACCTCTTTCTCCCACCTCCACAGTCTCTGGGAGAGTGCACCTCAGCTGCCTCATAGGCAGACTTCGGTGCCAGCCACCACCTCATCAGGCCCCAGGAGCAGTTGCCAATGGGTTGCCCACATGAAGAGGCAGGGCTGAAACAACAGGTGAGCCCCAGGGGCCATGCGACTTCAGAAGCAGGGCTGAAATCTCTCCCTGTGGCTGCGTGAGCCACATATTTACACCTCCCCTGCCGGCTTTGTAAATTCAACACCTGTGGGACATCCAAAAGGACAATGGGTGCTCTCAATGACTGGTCTGGCCTTAGCAGCTGTGGGCTTTGTGGGTGCATGCACATGGGGACTGGGCTGGGTTAAGGTCTGAACTGCCTCTATAGCTCCCAAAATGGATCCAGGTGTAGGACTACTGTGCCCTGTCACCTGACTTCAGTGGATCTGTGCTGGTGACCTTGTGAAAATGACACCTGAGAGGCACCAGGGCCAACTGCCGGCATTCCCATGGTTGAGGTGGGGCCAAGGATAGTGCCAACAAGAGCGTACTTTGTGAGCTCGCACAATGGGTGAAAGGTGACTCAACAGAGCACACTCATCAGTGAACAACTCCGGTGGATGAATACTCACTGGCTCCTCTCCCAGTGGGAGCACTCCAATCGTGCCTACCTCACACCTCAGTTCAGAAACAGATCTGGGGGCTTCTACTCTAACAACTAAGGAGCAGATCCTGCCCCTAACAGGGCAGTGACAACCACAGAGCAAAGAGGAGGCCCTGCTCAACATCCAGTGCAGGGTCTGGTCACCACAACACCAGTCACACCTCTTATCAAGGGGATAATGGCCAACATTCACTGAGGAAAGAGGTGGCAGGCATCCATACTAAAAATAGCCTTTACACGAAAAATATTAAACCCATTCAGGCTACATGTGAATGTAGGGACATTCCCACATAAAACTAGCCCTGCAATACCACAGTAGATAATTGTTTCTCCTAAACGCACAGAGAAAGAGAAATATAAGTAAAATATAAGAGAATATAATAATATAATAAATACAATATAATATATATAATATAGATGATATATATATAATATATATAGTATAATAATATAATAATATAATAAAATATAATGTAAGAGAAATATAAGTAAAACAACGAAGCAGAGGAACCACTTCCAATCAAAAGATCAAGAGAATTCTCCTGAAAGAACAATGAAACAGACCTCTTCAGTCTAATCGATACCAACTTCAAAAAGGAGATAATGAAAATATTGAAGGAATTAAGAAAGGCTATCAACAGAAATACAGATTATTATAAAAGAAACTAGAAACCATAAAGAGGAACCAAGAAAAACTAGAAAATTCATTTGTAGTGATGAAAGCTGAACTAAAGGCAATGAATAGCAGAATGAATAATGCAGAAAGACAAATAACTGATCTGGAAGATAGAATAATGGAAATCACCCAATCAGAACAGAAGACAGAAAGCCAAATGAAAAAAAAGAAAGCAATATAAGAGACTTATGGGTTAATATAAAGCGTGACAATCTACACATAATAGGGATTCCCAGAAGGAAAAGAAAGAGAAAAGGGGGTTGAAAATGTATTTGAAGAAATTATGGCTGAAAACTACCCAAACCTAAGGAAGGAAACAGATATCCAGATACAGGAAGCACAGAGGGTCCCAAACAAGATAAACCCAAACAGACCTACACCAAGACATATTATAATAAAAATTGCAAAAGTTAAAGAGTGGGTTCTGGGGCTTCCCTGGTGGTGCAGTGGTTGAGAGTCCGCCTGCCGATGCAGGGGACACGGGTTCGTGCCTCGGTCTGGGAAGATCCCACATGCCGTGGAGCAGCTAGGCCCGTGAGCCATGGTGGCTGAGCCTGCGCATCCGGAGCCTGTGCTCCGCAACGGGAGAGGCCACAACAGTGAGAGGGCCACTTACCGAAAAAAAAAAAAAGAGAGAGAGTTCTAATGTCACCAAGAGAAAAATGAAGAGTTAATTACAAGGGAACACACATAAGGCTATCAGCTGATTTCTCTACAGAAATGTTGCAAGCCAGAAGGGAGTGTGAACATATATTCAAGGTCCTGAAAGTGAAAAATCTGCAACCTAGGATACTCTTACCCAACAAGATTATCATTTAGAATAGAAGGAGAGAGAAAGAATTTCTCAAACAAGCAAAAGCTTAAAAAATACAACAATACTAAACCTATCCTAAAGAAAATATTGAAAGGTCTTCTCTAAATATAAAAGAAGTAAGGATCTGTAGGAAAGGGTAAATCACAACCAAAAGACACTACCAGAAAAGAAAATTACAAGCCAATATCTTTGATGAATATAGATGCAAAAATTCTCAACAAAATATTAGCAAACTGAATCCAACAACACATAAAAAAGATACACCATGACCAAGCTGGAATCATTCCAGGATCACAAGGATGATTCAATATACACCAATCAATCAATGTGATACACCACATCAATAATAGAAAAGACGAAAACCACATGATCATCTCAATAGATTCAGAAAAAGCATCAATAAAATTCAACAATTCATGATAAAAATCCTTACAAAACTGGGTGTAGGGGGAACATATCTCGACATAATAAAAGTTATTTATGACAAACCCACAGCCAATATAATGCTCAATGGTGAAAAGCTGAAAGCCTTCCTGCTAAAATCTGGAACAAGGCAAGGATGCCCACTCTCACCACTTCTCTTCAACATAGTATTGGAAATCCTATACACAACAATCAGAGAAGAAAAACAAATAAAATGTATTAAAACAGGTAGGGAAGAGATAAAATTGTCATTATATGAAGATGACATGAAACTATATACAGAAAATCCTAAAGACTCCATACAAAAATGACTAGAACTGCTAAATGAATTCATCAAGGTAGCAGGATACAAAATTAACATAATGAAATTGGTTGCATTTCTTTACACTAACAATGAAATAGAAAGGAACGTAAACAAAAAATTACTTTAAAAATCACATCAAAAAAATTAAAGTACTTAGGAATAAACCTCACCAAGGAGGTGAAAGACTTATATGCTGAGAACTACAAAACATTAATAAAGGAAAGTGAAGATGATTCAAGGAAATAGAAAGATATACCATGCTCTTGGATTGGAAGAATTAATATTGTTAAAATGGCCATACTACCCAAAGCAATCTACAGATTTAAAGCAATCCCTATCAAATTACCCATGACATTTTTCACAGAACTAGAACAAATAATCCTAAAATTTATATGGAACCACAAAAGACCCAGAATTGCCAAAGCAATCCTGAGGAAAAGGAATAAAGCAGGACACATAACCCTCCCAGACTTCAGACAATACTACAAAGCTACAGTAATCAAAACAGCATGGTATTGGCACAAAAACAGACATATGGATCAATGGAACAGAATAGAGAGTCCAGAAATAAACCCACACACCTATAGACAATTAATCTTCGACAAAGGAGGCAAGAATATACAATGGAGAAAAGACAGTCTCTTCAGCAAGTAGTGCTGGGAAATTTGGACAGCTGCATGTAAATAAATGAATCTAGAACACACCCTCAGACCATACACAACACTAACACAAAGTGGTTTAAAGACTTAAATATAAGACCAGACACCATAAAACTCCTAGAAGAGAACATAGGCAAAACATTCTCTGACATAGATTGTACCAATGTTTTCTTAGGTCAGTCTCCCAAGGCAATAGAAATAAAAGCAAAAATAAACAAATGGGACCCAATCAAAAGCAAAAATAAACAAATGGGACCTAGTAAAACTTATAAGCTTTTGCACAGCAAAGGAAACTATAAACAAATGAAAAGATATCCTATGGACTGGGAGAAAATATATGTAAATGATGCGACTAACAGGGGCTTAATTTCCAAAATATACAAACAGCTCCTACAATTCAATAACAAAAAACCAAACAATTCAATCAAAACAATGGGCAGAATACCTAAATAGACATTTCTCCAAAGAAACATAAAGGTGGTCAATAGGCACATGAAAAGATGCTCATCATCACTAATTATTAGAGAAATGCAAATCAAAACCACAATGAGGTACCACCTTACACTGGTCAGAATGGCCATCATTTAAAAGTCTACAAATAATAAATACTGGAGAGGGTATGGAGAAAATGGAACCCTCTTACACTGTCATTGGGAATGTAAATTGGTGCAGCCACTATGGAAAACCACTATGGTGCAGCCAGTATAGAGGTTCATCTAAAAACTAAAAATAGAATTGCCATATGATCCAATAATCCTACTCCTGGACATATACCCAGACAGAACAATAATTTGAAAAGATACATGCACCCCTATATCCATAGAAGCACTATTTACCATAGCCAAGACATGGAAACAACCTAAATATCCATTGACAGATGAATGGATAAAGAAGATGTGGTATATATGTATACACACATACACACACACACACACACACTGGAATATTTCGCAGCCATTAAAAAAAGAATGAAATAATGTCATTTGCAGCAACATGAATGGACCTAGAGATTATCATATAAAGCGAAGTAATTCAGAAAGAAAAAGACAAATACTATGTGATATCATTTGTATGTGGAATCTAAAATATGACACAAATGAACATATCTACAAAACAGAAAGAGACTCATAGACATGGAGAACAGACTTGTGGTTGCCAAGGGGGAGGAGGGTGGGGGAGGGAAGAATTGGGAGTTTGGAATTAGCAGATGCAAATTGGTATACATAGGATTGATAAACAACAAGGTCCTACTGTATAGCCCAGGGATCTCTATTCAATATCCTGCCGTAAACCATAATGGAAAAGAATATCTATATATGTATAACTGAGTCACTTTGCTGTGCAGCAGAAATGAAACACAACACTGTAAATCAACTATACTTCAATAAAATTTAAAAAATAAAAGTCCCTAAGTGAAATACAAGACATATTGTATTATAATCACCATTAGAAATAGTGTGGATAATAATACCATACATTGGAGTAGTACTTTAGATTTTAAAATGACTTTTACATATCACTCCACAATGAGTAATTGGGCAGCTCCATAAATATGCTAGAAACCTCCTCCCCAATAATAGTAAACGTGTTATTGGGCAGAGTATGTAGGGGTAACTAGCTCCACCATGTGCCACAGGAAAAAATATCTGACTGCCACTGACCCCATTCAACTAAGAGTCCCAAAGAATCCAAACCTGAGCAGAGGAAACCCAGTCTCTCTCCTATTGTGGCTTTTGTCTCATCCATCAGCGGGAAGTGTCGATCCATTCACCGATGCTTAAGTTTTGTTACATCAGCCTTGCTTACATATGCACAGATATTTCTTGATCCATTCATTTCCTTGGCCAGCAGGAAATAACAAATGGCAAGTAAGAAGAAGCTATGTGCAGCCAACCCAGACTATCAAATCAGCAGGGTCAAGAAACAATTAGGTGGTTTGCACTTGCCAAATACCCCTAGTTCTCAAAAGCTAAAACCAAAGAGCAATGATAGTCACAGGTACTGACCACATTCAAGTAAAACCACCATCTAGAAGTCACAGAAAAATAGATCCCATCTTCTGCCTATTCTCCTAGCCCAAAGAAGAAGTGGGGGAAATCCCTATCTATGATAGTCAAATGAATGATTCCAGGTGGTAAAATTGGAACATTTTATCACTCAAGTATTACAATCATCATGAGAGCTACCATGTTGAAACAGGGAGGGAAGGAAAAGTTCACCAGCTGGTGGGATTGGTAGAGATTGCAATACCTCTGTTCTAAACAGTTGCATAAATTTTGACTCAATGTGAAGATAAGTTACAGGTGTATATCCTATTCTCTATAGAAGGTAAAACATGCAGGAGGAGGAGGAAAAGAGAAAATGATGAGAAGGGCAGACAGAATTTCATGATTTATATCATAATAAGTTTTGCATTACGTTATGTTGACCAAAGGGAGTGATATATTCTGTTTCTTTCTAGAAATAGCTCAGGGTAAAGGAAGGCTGCCTAAGGATAAAGGGAAAAAGCAACAAAGACCATATGCCTGTTACAAGCTTATCACATGAAAGATAAGTTCTCTTTCTTTCCTTCCTTCCTTCCTTCCCTCCTTCCTCCCTCCTCCCTCCCTCCCTTCTTTCCTTCCTTCCTTCTTTCCTTCCCTCTTTCCTTTCTTCCTCTCTTCCTCCCTCCCTCCCTTCCTCCTTCCATCCCCCTTCCCATCCTCTTTTTTTTTGTATTATTAGAAAAAAATCTAGGAACCTGTGGATTTTAAACCCCAAGATTTTCATTATTTCCTTTACGTCTCATAGCTTAGAATTTAGAATAATTTTCAAAGATCTCCTTTATTTTCATTTATAAGTCATTTCTTTTTATTTGCCTCTACCTATCTTCTCATCTATTTTTGCAGACCTCTTGGTGAAGCAATTTGAAGTCCATGGGTAGACTATCCAGGGAAAAAAGCAATGAAGTTAATTTAAGAGACTCAAGAAAAATCCTCTAGTAAAAATACTTCAAAAGGGATTCCCTGCTAGATTATATTACTTCCTTCTCAGAGTCCCTCTAGGAATACAAATGACACCTAGGAAATTACCACCATTTACCAGAAGAACCTACACAAAGCACCTAATTTTATGACATGCCAGGAAAGCACAGAGCAATGTGTGAATATAAGCAGTGTGAAGTCAGCTTTAAATTGTAGTACTTATTTTTAGAGTCATTCATAGTGTTCTGGCCCACTTGGACAGGAAATATATATCAAAAATTCAATACTCACTATGATGATATCATAGTAATAACATTTATCTTAGTTTTTTAATGTAATAGTTCCCCAGGTCAGGACCCAATCATGAAGAATATTGGTGTTCTAACTTCAGGGCTAAATTTTACTTGTAGAGTCTTATTCTCTTGGTTTGGTGTATAGGCAGTGTCAGGCTAGAGCTCCACCTACAGGCCGGAGGAGTAGTTGTGCACATCTCCTCCCAAATCCATGTTCAGTGACTTCAGGCTGGTAACTCGAAATCAGCAATGATGGGAGTATTTACATTATGGAAATCAGCAAATATGGACTCCCCCTACCATCATCTCCCTGCTTCAAGAGCTGGTTGTTAAACATTCACCAGACACCACTGCACACAGAAAAAGAAAAAAAGAGACAAATATGGCTCATTTTCCTACTTCATTACAATGCAACAATCCTATTTCATCAATACGTTAGTTTATGTTTTGCATGGATGTAGCTGAAAACCAGCATGTTGTTTATCTGGCTGGAAGATTTGCTTCTGATGAAATTGCAAAAGAGAACAAGACACTCTCTGGGATATTCTGTTGATAAGGAGGTTAAGTGGCTATAGCATTTACCTTGCCTGTCCCTATGCAGGGGAATCAGTAAAAGAGAGGAGGAAATGTGACTGTTGTAACCAGTGTCACCTTTGCTTCCTGAGAGCTGACCTCAGGCACTGCACACTGTGGTTCTATCCCTGTGTGACACAGGATGCCTTTTCTCAAGACCTTCTGTCACAGCATTGCCCATTTAGCTCCATACTCTTTGTACCTTTGTTTTTATCCCTTCCATTTTCTCTGAAAATAAACTCAGAGACTCACAGATGCACCTTTATCCTGTTAGCATATAACACTTTAACAATCTTCAGCAATGCCCCTGGACTCTAATCTTTTAAGTTTCTTACACAAAAACCTGAAGGCATTTGGAAGTAATAGAGACAAAAGATCAGAATCTTGGGATGGAATGGCCAAAATAGATAAATTGGAATTCACCAGTGCTTTAAGAATTATCTGTAAAGAGGATAAGAAAAAAAAAATACTACAATTGTATTTGGCTTCCAAGAGTTAAACAAATTGCCCTTGGAGAGAGATATAAGGAAGGTTGAGGGCAGGTGATGGTGTGGAGGCCACGGGGGACCCACAATCAAGGTTTATTTGACCTAGAGGCAGTTATCAGTAAAGGAAAACCTGATGTCGCACAACCTCTTTGTCTGAAGCTTAACAAGTAGTTCTCCTCCCTTATGTAAATCCCACTGGAAACAAGTGCAAGGAGTGTGTCTTCACAGATGTCTCCCAAAGCATGTCCCCAGCTCAGGGATCATTAGTCATTGTAGTAGGTAGTTTGGGATTTGCTTTATGTACAAGAACAAAGGTTTTTTTTTTCCATTTTGCAAAGCTGAGCCTTGATATTCAAGGACAGTGAAATGTCTCTCATCTATTCCCCTCCTTTATATAAAACCTGCCTTTCTTCTTTTTTTCCTCACTTGTCTACTCATGTATGATGCTTAGCATATTCCATCTCGTCTGTAGATTCTTTTAGATATCTTGCCTGGTGTGTGTGTGTGAGGGGAGAAGGCTGTGTCATATTCATTTTATATCCCTTGTCCCACTAGCATAGAATCCTGTTGGGTGCTCATAAACAGTGCTAACTTAAGCTTCTTGTTTTCCTTATTTTGGAGATCTTTATCCATCTATTATTAATTTAATAAATATATTAAGCACATGGAATTAGAGTCGGGTCTAAATAGCATTAAATTCAATAAAAATTTTCTGCTATAGTTTCTCTTACTATTTTAGTTTTCAAAAGACAGTTTGTTTCTTATTTAGCTTATTATATCCATTATGTGGTTTATTATTATCTTAAGCTTCTAGCATTCTGCTTGGTATCAAGTTGATTCTCAACAAATGTTCATCTCTTTCTATTTCCCTCATGAACTCAGTTTTTTAGTTGAGTTTGTTCTCTGATTTTAGATAGTCTCTGGGCCATCTTAGTTGCAGGCTAGGCAGAAGATACTGAGCACACACACACACACACACACACACACTCACACACCTTACACCTATTGCCACCTTCACCTCCACCAACACTTGTTTATGGCTATGTGGCTCCAGCATACAGGCAAGTGTGTGGTATGAAGGTTGGATCATGGGCTCTGGGGTCAAGTGATCTTGTTTGCATCCTGGCCCTGTCACTAGTTTGCTTTACTTTCAACAAGTTATTTACCTCTCTCTGCCTCAGTTTCCTCATCTGTAAAGTGAGAATAACTAAGATGGTGCTTTGGGGATTAAAATAGATGATGTAGGTAAAAGCCTTAGCACTTCATTATAAACAACAACTGTGGTTAGCATTCCTTATAGAAGGTTTCTCTGGACAGCTAGCTCACTGAGGATGGCTCATTTCCCTGTCCCCTCACCTTGGTGCTCCAGAGGAGTAAGGGATGAGTAGGGTAATGAGGTTGAGGATCCAGTAAAAAATCTAGGGCATTCAAATTTGAATTCAAAGTCTTTTTCCTGTTCATGTTCTGTGGCCCTTCCTTGGTTTCCAGAGCCCCTTTGGCTTGGAAGTTACTTCCTCTCTGTCCTGTAATTCCCTTCCCCACATCCTGCGTACACACACCCCAGTTCACCCCAACCAGTTCTCTTCTATCGTCACAGTTTTATAGGGTTTTTAAAATACTTCTGCCATCCTTCCATGCAAAATCTGTTTTCTTTACCTCTGACAATTTCCAGATGTGTATCTGCCACTCTCTCTGCTAAGCTCCAGTATATAAGTCTCCTGGGCCAGCCTGGGCATATAGGTGGTTCTGGAGATGTAGGAGACAGGTCCCACTTCAAGTGAACTTTAATGGGCAATCATAACTCATTAACTTTCTTTCTTAGAAGTAATATCAGTGAGTAGAAGGTACAGGGAGAAGGTCTTCAGAAATTTCCACATTCAAAGATGGATTTTTTGCAGGAGGACATAGTAAATTCCCCAAGACTGAAAACCTTCAAGCACAGGCTGAGAGACCACTGCTATGCAGATTTAAAGACTGGAAGGAGGAATCAGTTAGATAACTAAACCCAAGATACCAAGATTCTATTAAAATTTCATGTTACTTTGCATTATGATTATTATAATATTTTAAAGTTCAAAAGTTTTAGACCAAAGTAGGACAGTCTGTCACACACAGTCACACACAGACACACAGACACAGACACAGACACAGACACACACACACACACACACACACACACACACACACTTCATCCACATTTGGAACTCCTTTTGAAGTTTAAATAAGTTGCAGTGAAAAACTCCAGTGAAGTCAAGACCTTCAAATTTTATTTTTGAAAAGAGCACTCCAGAACAATCAGGGCAAACTCAGAGATTAACTGCAGTTCTTCATTTATTTAATCCTCTTTATCATGTGAAAAGCAGTTCTGCCACTTCCTTTGGAGACTGAGCAGGTACATTTGTTAATAAAAATCTACTTTGCATGTTCCTCTTGCATAAGGGCATTGCTGTAAGCCAATTTGATTTGAATGACAGGAATCTGCTCAAGTTGT
This sequence comes from Pseudorca crassidens, assembly GCF_039906515.1. Lineage (NCBI taxonomy): Eukaryota > Metazoa > Chordata > Mammalia > Artiodactyla > Delphinidae > Pseudorca > Pseudorca crassidens. The sequence continues at coordinate 157,204,111 of NC_090297.1, forward strand.
GAATGGATCCAATAAATTGGAATACTCTTACCTGAGAGAAAATGGAAATCCCAATGTTGAGTGCATATTTGGAACCAGGCTGGTCTCCTGGGAATAGTGTAAATGCTTTATTACTATGTCTTCAACTTAAAACCCATCTTTCATTTGACACTTGAATTTTTATTCCCAGGGCTTCTTAAGTCTCCTACAATTTTCATGCAAAATATGATTCAGCAAGACTCATTGCATACTTGCTGGGTACAAGGCAGTATGGTAGGCCTTGGGGAAAAGAGAAAAATCAGAAATAGAAAGTTGAATAACACATGGTTCCTGCCTTACAGGACTTTAAAATCTACTGGGAGAGGAAGTAATGGTTAATACTGTCAGTTAGATTATTGAGATATTTTATCGATTTAACATATTTTAACTGAGGGGTGTAAAGACTATGGAAGAGAAAATTTCTTAAGGAAGGAGACTGGAATGAATGAGATCAAAATACTAATGGTCATTGTGTTAGAGCACTGAAATTCAAAGTGATTCATTTTTCTTTTGCTGTTTCCACATTTTCTTTAATTGATTATAATTCCTTATCATGAATGAAAATACATATAAGTTCAAAAATTCTTCTAGAGTATTTCCTTACTCCCTAAAACATAACTATCATGTCTTTAGTATGAGAATTTGCTTTGAGGAGCAAGGAAATGTAAACTTGAAATCAATATCAATATGAATGGAATTTACAAAAGTAGTGGCCTTTATGTGGTGCTGCACATATGTGTGTGTGTGTCCCTTGCATATCTATCTCTATATCTCTCTATATGTATAGAGATAGATAGATAGATATAGATATATAGGCATATATCCCTTGCAAGGGATATATAGATGCATACAAAACACACATACTCATTTCACACACACACATATGTGCATGCACATACATCTATATGTACATACATATATTCATTGCCAACTCTAGAATGTTCACGAACTAATGGGTGTCTTGTGTTCTGTTCCTTGGCTCTTTCATTATCCTTATGATTGAAAAGACAGAAAGTGACCACCTCCCACCTGCCACTTTCCTTAATACTGACAACCATGGTGGAAAGTAAAGAATATCTGACTGGTAAGACTTAGCTCTGAGTTCAGATCCTGACTCTACCACATATTACTTCTCCCTTTCTGTGAGTGTATGAATATTCTCTGGTAGAATGGAGGGGTCAGAAAGATCCCTACTTATACCAGTAAAGGCCAGCCCATTGCCTGGGTTAGGGATGAAAAAAAAAAATTGAGAAGAAGCAGTTTGACCACTCTTGACCTTAGAGAAAAGCTTTGAAAATCTAGCCCATTCCCTCTCCAAGCTTATTGTAGATGAAAGTTCTGAGACCCATATACTCCAAACTCCAAACACCATGCTTGTTCACCAACTTCTGACCCTCCATTACCCTTCAACCTTCTCCACCTACTTTATAGAGGGTGTTTCCATGACACAGTTACACCAAAGATTAGGTGGAGACAATAATAGCTACTAAAAGTAGCTATTTGTTAAAGGTCTATCATGAGAAAAATTCTCACCTCCATCATCTTATTTAATACTCACGAGAATCTTCCCAGTTAGCTATTATTTTCTTTATTTTACAGATGTGGAAATGAGGTTCAGAGAACCAAGTAATCTGCTTAAGGAGGGCTAGTTAATGAGTGAAAGAACAGGTGTATCAATGTGACACAGTGCTGCATTCCAGAAGAACCAAGGGCACACTGACCCCATGGATAAAAAATGATGCCAGAATTGGCTGGTGTTAGGGTTCAAGGAGGACTCTGCAGTAGTATGATCTGATTTTCTCTTTGCCAAAAGATCTTTACTTTAAGGATGGGGACAAATCTACTTCTGTAGCAGCTCTGGTCATGCTTATCATATAAAGAGAGGAGGGAGGGAGGTGGAGAGGAAGGAGACATCCTTGCAGAATTTTAGCTTTTAGATGTCTAGAACCCAAAACTGAAACTATTAGATACAGGTTTTTGCAAAAAGTTAGTAAAGTCCATTTTGAGAGCCATAATCAACCATATGCTTAAGTTTTTCTCCTTTTGCTCCAAGGACTCCAAATACAAGTCTCCTGTTTTCAGTATACCCTAGTCCTTCTCTTCCATTTACATGAGAACCTACTGAGACCAACGTTGTTGTGAATGTCAAAGTAGAAATTAACTGGTATAAAATTACTTTGAAAATTTGAAAGAGTAGAGGGGTGTATAGGAGAATAAAATTTGAGGAATTTTTAATAAGAGGTCATTACCTCCAATCCTATACCTAACATGTGTTTACGAAGTGCTTCGTCCTGTCATCTACTGTCTCTCAGTGGTAAAGGAGGCTACTATGAGTACAGAGGCAAAGGCTGCATTAAGCTCCACAGCGAAGCTCAGTGGGGGAGCCAGAGGGACTCTGCAGTAAAAGCTGCCCCCACTCCCATGCCAATGTTATCAGTGGAGGCTGAGTCAGTGGAGGCTACATCTCCAGGCACTGATCATCATTTGATAATGGGCTGGGCTCCTGTGCCTGATCCCTTTGGTACTTAGGTCATGAGCAATAGATCCCCAAAAGTCCTAGGGTCACCTACTCCAGGTGATTGCATTACCATTTAAGTCATACTGCTCTGAGTTTAGGATTCCTCCTCCAGCTAATCAAATCATTTACATACTCAAACTGACTCAGGGCCAGCAGGGACATTTTCTGGAATATGACTCATAGATGATATAAGGCACTGAGATTGAAAACCACATCCCAGTGCTATAACAATGATAGATGGCTTGCTTACATTGTATGGAATATCTCTAGGTTTATTTCCATGAAAATGAATTTGTTAGCCCATAAATTGAAATTACAAAGGAGATTTTTTTCCTTCTCTTATCTTTCCACCCCTTCCTGGGTATATTGGTGGAAATAATGAGGCTAACCAGGTCCTAAATGTCACGGTGAAAAATTTGCAACCTTATCCAACACTCTGATTATTCCCTTTATCCCACAACTGAAGAGAACCCAGGCCTCGTTATCTTCCCTGTGGACGGCAAGGAGACATAAATACACTTTTTATTTTCCTTCTTGTCAACTTAATATAGGTAAGTTTCACACTGAACCAGGAGTTAATAGTCAATAAATATAATTTGCAGAGATGATCATAGTGGAAAAGACTATAAAAACACTAACAGTTGAAGTTTAATTTTTAGTAAGAAAACAAAATCTACTTTTTGAGTCATAATGTTATATTTAGGTCATAATTCTTTTTAACTTGTAAAACTTTAGCTTTTTTAACTTGTCATATACAGAGAAGACTATATACAATGTATATCTGTATTTAAAGAATAAAAATAAAGCAATCACCTGTACAACCATTATCCATGTTACCAGACAGAACTTTGACCACTTCTATTCCCCAGCAGACTGCATTACTTCTCCAACCCCAAGACAATCATTACCCCGACTTCTGCCATTGTCATCCTAGTGCTTGACTCTATGGTTGTTTTACCTGTCTGTGTATCCTTAAACAAATATTGCTTAGTTTCACAGAAACTTGCTTATTCCTTCCTTATTATGTTTCTGGGAATCATCCATGCTCATGTGTCTTGCTGCCCTCTCTTCATTTGCACTGCTTGTAATGTTCCATTGTATGAGTCTATCACAATTTCTTTCCTCAGTCCTCTGTATTAGAGATTTGTTTCTTTTTAGTTCATATCTGCATAACATGGCAAAAGGAAACACAAAGATAAACCAGTAGTGAAATTAGTTATCCAGAGGGTGAGTAGGAAGTGCTGCAGGTGAAAGAAAGAAAACTTTTAGTATACATCTTTTAATGTATTTTTTTATTTCAAACCATGTTAGTATGTTACATATTCAAGAAATTTAACATATTTCAATAAGAAATAAAAATAATAAGAAACTACAATTTCATGTCAACAGAAACAAATGAACCTTACTGTATCAATTTTTAATACTCAGAAGAAAAGTAGTAATCCAAATAACTTTTAAACCACTATTCTGACTGTATGCTCACTGATGATATATTCTCAGGACAAAAAGAACTACAGTGAAACACCTTTTGGTGTTTTGATTGAGTGACATTGCATTGAATTTATACACCCATTTGAGGAGCCATCTTTAAAATATTGGCTTCCTATATAAAACCATGACATATTTATTTACTTTAGACATCTGATAAAGTTACAATTTTGTCTTTATGTGAGGCACACGTTTTATTAGACTTATCCATGGCTACTTCATACCTTTTATTGCTACTGTAAATAATATATTCTATTCATTTTCTATTTATTACTAGCATATAGAGATGCAATGTATCTTTGTATATAGATTGTGTATCAATAAATTTGCCGAATTTTAAATTAATTCTAATAATTTGTTTACAGATTATTTGGGGTGATTTGTTCATAAGCATATCATTTCTGAATTTTATGTCTTATTTTTCTTCTTCCCCAACTGCACTGACTGACTAGAACCTCCAGTGTAGTTCCAATGGGAATGCTATCAATGCTTTATCATTAAATGTGATGCCTTCTGTATGTTTTTTTATGTACCTTTTATCTCATTAAGAAATTTCCCACTTCTTCATAGTTTTTGAAAGCATGAGTGGATGTGAAATTCTCTACCAAGCTTTCTGCATTTATTGAGATTCCTTTATTTTCCTTTAGCTAAATAATGTGGTGATTTAGGTTTATTTATTATTGTTAATAAATAAACCTTACATTCCTATGATAAATTAAATGTCATTACATTATATAATGCATTTTATACATTGCTGGATTTGGTGTGCTCATTTATTATGATGATTTTTTTTCATCTGTCTTCATAATAAGATTGGCCTGTAATTTCTCTTTCTCATATTTGTTCACATTTGGTTTTGGTATTGAGATTAGTCCAGACTCATTAAATGAGTTGGGGAATGTTTTCTTGTTTTGCTATTTTCTGGAAAAGTTTGTGCAAGATTGGAATTACCATCTTTTTAGTTGTAGACCTCACTGGCAAATTCATATAGTGGTGGATGTTTCCTTGTGGGCAGATTTTTGACTACTAATTCAATTTATTTAAATATTACAGAAATTGTAAAGTCTTTATTTCTTTTGTGCCAGTTTTGTAGTTTTCTAAGCTTTCTCCATTTCATTTAAATATACTGGCATACAATTGTTCATAATATCCTCTTCCATCTTTTTAATATTTGCAACATCTATAATTATGTACCACCTTTCACTCCAAATACTATTTATTTGTGGGTTCTCCCTCATTTTTGATTAGTTACCTTGGGTTGTTTTTAAATGATCAACTTTTAACTTTGTCATGTTCATTGAATTTAATTTGATTTTCAATTTTATTACTTTCTGCATTTATCTTTATTATTTTCTTACGTATGTTTAACTTTGATTTTTCTATTTTTTCCCTAACTCCTTGAGTTGAATGATTATCTCATTACTTTTATCCCTTCTCCCTTCATATCATAAGAATCTAAGGCCATGTATTTCTTTTTTTTCATACTGCTTTACCTACATCCTTCAGAAATTGATAACAGTCCCTTCATTACTGTTTACTTTTAAATGTAACCTTATTTGCATTATGATTTTTTTTCTTTTGCCAGTGTTCTATAAGTGTACGTCTTAGTTGTGAAAATGTGGGGCTTTTACTTCTGTAATTTATTTCTGATTTGATTCCCTTGTAGTGAGATGTTGGAGGGATTTATTTCAGTTCTTTGAAATTTGTTGAGACATTGAATTTAAGGTCTAATATATGAATAACTTTTATAAATATTCTCTGTGTGTTTAAAAAGAATGTATATTTAGCAATTTTGCAGTGCAAAATCTATGTATGTTAAATCCAGTTTCTTAATCTGTCATTTAAATATTCTCATATTTTTACTGATTTTTGGTCTGCTTGTTTTATCAATTAATGAAAGTGATGGGTTAAAAATATTCGATGTGATGGTGGATTTTCATATTTTTTCTTGTATTTTTTTTCAGTTCATAACAATATTTTTAAATTGAGATATAATTGACATACAATAGTATATTAGTTTCAGGTGTACAGCATAATGATTTGATATTTTTATATATTGCAAAATGGTCACCACAATAAATCTAGTTAACATCTATATGTAGCTACAAATTTTTTTTTCTTATGACAAGGATTTTAAGATCTACTCTTTTACCAACTTTCAAATAAGCAATACAGTATTTCTAACCATAGTCCCCATGTTGTATGTTACATCCCCATGACTTATTTATTTTATACCTGGAAGTTTGTATCTTTTGACCTCCTTCACCCAATTCATCCTCCATCCCCCACTCCCTTGCCTCTGGCAACCACCAATCTGTTCTCTGCATCTATGAGTTCAGTTTTTGTTTGTTTTAGATTTTGCGTATAAGTGAGATCATATAGTATTTATCTTTCTCTCTCTGACTTATTTCACTTAGCATAGTACCCTCAAGGTCCATCCATGTTATCACAAATAGCAACATTTCTTTCTTTTTATGGCTGAATAATCATTATACACATGTACTACATCTTCTTTAGTTATCCATCAATGGATACTTCCATTGCTCCCATGTCTTGGCTATTGTAAATAATGTTGCAATTAACATGGGGTGGTGAAGATATTTTTTGAAATTAGAGTTTTCATTTCCTTTGGATATATACCCAGAATTGGAATTGCTGGATCATATGGTAGTTCTATTTTTAGTTTTTTGAGACTCCTCCATAGTAGCAGTACAAATTTACATTCCCACCAACAGTGTTGTAAGGCTCCTTTTCTCCACATCCTTGCCAACACATGCTATTTCTTGTCTTTTTAATAATAGCCATTCTAACAGGTCTGAGGTGATATCCCACTGTGGTTTTGATTTGCATTTTCCTGATGATTAGTAGTGTTGAGTACCTTTCATGTACCTTTTGGCTATGTGTATGTCTTCTTCAGAAAAATATCTATTCAGATCCTCTATTAATTTTTTTTTTTTTTGTGGTACATGGGCCTCTCACTGTTGTGGCCTCTCCTGTTGCAGAGCACAGGCTCCGGACACGCAGGCTCAGCGGCCATGGCTCAAGGGCCTAGCTGCTGTGCGTCATGTGGGATCTTCCCGGGCCGGGGCACAAACCTGTGTCCTCTGCATCGGCAGGCGGACTCTCAACCACTGCGCCACCAGGGAAGCCCCCTCTATTAATTTTTAATCAGATTGTTGGGATTTTGCTACTGAAGTAAGTTTTAAAATATATTTTGGATATTAACACATTATTTTAAATATATATATACATATATTTATATAGAAATATTTTCTTCTGATCAGTTGGTTGTCTTTTTATTTTGTTGATGGGTCCCTTTGTTGAGCAGAAGCATTTTAGTTTGATGCAGTACTGTTTGGTTATTTTCATTTTTGTTGCCTTTGCTTTTGGTATCTAATTAAAAAAATCAGGACCAAGACCAGTGTCAAGGAGATTGTCACCTATGTTTTCCTCTAAGAATTTTATGGTTTCAGGTCTTATGTTCAAGACTTTATTTCATTTTGAATTACTTTTTGTGTATGGTGTGAGACAGTGCTCCAGTTTCATTCTTTTGCTTGTGGCTGTTCAGTTTCCTTAACACTATTTATTGAAGAGGCTATCCTTTTCTCATTGTATGTGCTTGGCACCTTTGTTGTAAATTAATTGACCATATATGTGTGGGTTTATTTCTGGACTCTCTATTCTGTTTCATTGACCTATGTGTGTGTTTTTATGCCAATACCATACTGTTTTAATTACTATAGCTTTGCTTTGTAATTTTGTTCACATTTTTCTGTATGCATTTTTCAGGTCCTATTACTGGCAAATCAAATTTTAAATTATTGTTTCACTCTGCTGAGCTTTAATCAAAATGATGTGATTTTTTTGCTCCAGATTCTTCTTTCCTTAAAGTTCTATTGTATCTTTTTAAAAAAATATGTGAAGATCTGAGGATACAGATGTAGTTCTTGCCCTTATAGAATTTATATACACAAACATGCAGGTGCTAAATATTAGGGCAGGTCTCACTCAAGTCTCTTTGTAGTAAACATAGAAATCTTCAACTTCAGATATTATGAAGAATTGAACAAAAACTAGCTATTCAAATATTGATTTTTAAATAACACTCCCCCCGTTACATTCATGCCTTAGGCCCACAGGGAAAACTCGAGGGCATTTTTTTTACACTGTCTTATGCACAAAGAATCTTGTAGGAAACAAAACTTATTTATTTATGTATTGTCTGCCAAACAACCTCTTCCTCTAAGAACTGTTACTGCTCACATTCACATGGAAGCTGCTTTTGATCCTGACACACAGAAGAATCTTCTTGCTTTTGACCCTGATACACACAAGAATTATCTAGACCATTTGTGAGCATTTGACACAGGCATGAAAAATCAGGGTCTTTCACCTGGAATGGAAATAAGAAGCCAGCTTTAATAGAGTATCCAAATGATAAGATATAAAGCTAGTGATCTGATGCTGGCCACCTTGCTTGTATGGCCCTGAGAATTAGAAGAAGCCAGAATATGAAGAGGGAAATAAGAATGGATATGCACAAAAAAGAGGCAAGAGAGAGTTGAAGAGAGAGTTTTGTTTTCTTTTCTGGTTCTAGTGGTTTCTGAGATCCTTTAAAAACTGATTTTTCTTTCTGCTTAAGTAGTTTACACTGTGCTTCTGTCCCTTGAAACATGTATGTACTTGATAATGCTGTTCATCAAATCTTGCAGCGCTGGACACATGAAAGGATTGTACTTCCTCACTTCTGCCTTTCTGGTTGAAGAGGACCACATGACTAGTTCTGGACAATGTGTTGTGTGCTGTGGTTACAGGTGTCACTTCCAGCACAGAGCATTTTATTCCAGGACAAAGCTCAAGGCATTTGGAGCTCTTTCCATCCACAATGGAGACTGACAGCTATTGAAATGGTCAGTCTGGGTCCTGGTATGAGGTATCCCAGCTGATTCAAGAAGGATGTGTAACGTGAACAAGAAATAAAACTTTGTTATTACAAGCCACTATGATTTTGAGGTAGTTTGCTAGGGTAGCATAAATTAAGTTATTCTGATTGATACACAACCAAAGGATCTTTAACTAATAAAGCCAGCTAACTTCCAAAATAAACACATCAGTCTGAGACCATTTGTGTTACTGAACTCAGGTCCAGCTGCTTGCCACTCAAAAATTAGTACTTGAGAGGCAAGTGTTGGTAGAAAGGAAAGTTGCTTTAATCAGAAAAGCTGGCAATCTGGGGAGAAGGTGGACTCATGTCCCCCCCAAACCAACTCTGAAGATTCTGCTTGGCCATGAAAGTTTTTAAAGGGAAAAGGGAAAGTAAGCTCACATAACCATTGAGATAAGTGTTCATACTAGACACCATCTCCCACTGTGTGCAAGCTTGTCAACTTTTTGTGATTTTTTTTTTAGATACTATCTTGTTCACATAGTTTGTTCACGAGATTACTGAAGGAGAAGCTAGGGAAGGGATCTTGTCATCTGTTATTTACTTATTCTTCATTTCTACTTCTTTGACGTATGGAAAGAACCAACAGGTTAGGCAAGGTATTTGTGACCAAAAGATTTGAATGGTGTGCTTAGGCTGAACATGAGTAGAGCATGGGGGCTCCTGATTTAAAATTTAGTTACAATGTAGCTTTGCTAAAGTGACAAGAATAAAGAGGCTTCCTGCTGAAGGCAGTTTCCTGCAAAGAGCTGCTTACATTTGCAGGTTTATTTGAAGGTGTAAGACTGACCTATACATCTGGGTAAGATTTTGTGTTTCTGCCTCTGATTATTGTGAAGCTCATCTTTACAACAATATTTGGCTTCTTATTGTATTAATAAAATCATGCTTTTTAGAAAAAGATGACTATAAATATGATTATTATTTTTTAAAATTTTAATTTGGCTCCAGTTTGTCCCAAGGAGACAATGAAGAACAGATTAAATTGAATAGCCTAGCCAGGAATTCTCTGTACGAGGCAAAGAGAAGTTGTGGGTTTAGTGATGTGATACAATAAAAAATAAATGTTTTTTATCCCTGGTTTCTGGCACACAGCTCCTAAAACTCCTCTGGAGTGATAATACTATCTTTTGTATGCTAATGAGGTGACTGGGGCTGTGGATCTGGGTAGCTTCATGTTTGGGACTCGTCAGCATTAGAAAGAGCAAGCCATATGAGAGGGTTGGAGTTTCAGTCCCATTCCCCCAATCTTCTGGAAGCAGAGAAAGGCTGGAGATTGAGCTAATTGCTGGTGTCAAATGATTTATTCAATCATGCCTCTGTAATGGAGCCTCCATAAATAACCCTAAACCACAGATATCAGAGTGCTTCCTGGTTGGTGAACGGATCCATGTGCTGAGAGGGTGGCATGTCCAGGGAAGGCATGGCAACTCTTGGTCCCTCCCTCCCCCACCCTACCTTGCTTTAAGTGTCTTCCATTTGGCTGTTCTTGAGTCATATCCTTGAAAATAAACCTCTAATAGTAAGTAAGGTATTTTCCTGAGTTCTGTGAGTCATTCTAGCAAATTATTGAACTGAAAGGGCAGGGCTGTGGAACTCCCAACTTTGTAGCCAAATTGGAGAGAAGTGTGGGTGGCTTGGGAACTGAATACTTGAGACTGTTGTCTTACGTGGGGGCAGTCTTGTAAGACTGAGTCCTTAATCTATGGGGTCTGCCCTAACTCCAGGTATCTAGTGTCAGAACTGAGGGGTGAATTATAGGACACCTAGTTGGTGTCCAGTGAATTGGAGAACTGGTTGTTGGTGTGAAAAAGACCCCACGCATTTTGTGTCAGAAGTGTTGTGAGTAAAAACAGCTCAGGTGGCAACCAGCCAGCAGGCCTTACCAATTTCCACATGTCCTGGTTCCTGGGTCTGGATTCTCTGGATATATTATGAGTGGAAATTCCTCCCTTGTTTGTTAGGATAAAAGCTGCCCACATGCTCACTTTTATTTTGGTAGCAAAAAATGACATACATTCTTTTTTGAGGGATAATGCACCAAAGTTTCCAAAACCTCCAAGTCACAAAATCCATAGACTTGATAATACTAAAGGTGGAGGTGATCTCAGGAGTTGTCTAAGTTTGGAAAGGACAAAACAGAAGCCCAGAGAAGAGAGGACAGTATCTTGATCCAGGGTGATACCAGTGAAGCTGGTGTTTCAATCCTTGGTATAATTTGAAGGTAGATGCACAAGATTTGCTAATGGATTGTATGTAAGTTACTAGAGAAAGAGAAGAGTTAAAAATGAAGTCAACGATTTTAGCCTGAACAACTGAGAGAGGCATATCTAAGGTCACATAGCTGATCAATGACATCTATCAGAGATCAAAAGACAGGGCCCATGTCTTCTGACTGACAAGTTAGTGTTCTTCCTACTTCAGCGTGGAGATAGTAGAAAGGGAACTAACAGCAGTTTTTATATATTGGGTATTTTTATTGTACATATTTTCATGAGATTTGTTATGTTTATTTTTATCTCCATAGTACCTTGTAGAACAAAGGCATAATTTCATTCAATTTTAATTTCTGACACATATTACCAGCTACACATTACTTCTAGGTTCATTTTTACAATAGAACTTGCACGGATACCAGAAAACTGTGTGGTTTTCATTCTATTAATGACATAGCATCTGCTGAGAAGGTTTTGTGCTACTCTCCTGGGACCTGCGTGGCTTTAGACAGAGAAGTGGAAGATTGAAAGTTGCCAAGGAAGCAAAGCTCTAATGTAAAAGACTAGATAAGGGCTTCCCTGGTGGCGCAGTGGTTGAGAATCTGCCTGCTAATGCAGGGGACACGGGTTCGAGCCCTGGTCTGGGAAGATCCCACATGCTACGGAGCAACTAGGCCCGTGAGCCACAACTACTGAGCCTGAGCGTCTGGAGCCTGTGTTCCGCAACAAGAGAGGCCGTGATAGTGAGAGGCCCGCGCACCGTGATGAAGAGTGGCCCCCGCTTGCCACAGCTAGAGAAAGCCCTTGCACAGAAACGAAGACCCAACACAGCAAAAATAAATTAATTAATTAATAAACTCCTACCCCCCCCCCCAAAAAAGACTAGATTAGAGGGGCATCAAAGAGAGAGGTAAGGGGCAGGGAGGCAAAAGCATATTCACAGTCATATCTCTGCCTCAGATCCTAACCACTGGCTTCTAGGAAAAGAGAATCAATGAGAACAATATGGGAAATGTTTCTCTCAAATAATACCATTACCTCTCAAAGTTTCATAGCACGTAAAGGGAATAAGTAAGAGGCTGAGTTGCAGAATATAATAGCAAAGATCAAAGCAGACTCTAACTCATTCATTCATCTATTAAGGAAATATTTCTTGAGCCCCTATTATATGTTGGGCACTCTTCTAGACACTGAGGCTGTAGTGGTAAGCAGAACTCTTGCCATAATTGAGCATACTTATGAATGATTAAGTAAGTATATCATACATCACAAAGGAATTACTGGCATGGAGAAAAATAAAGCAGAAAGGGGGAAGGCAAGTGAATGGGGATTACAGGAGGTGTTACTATTTACATAAGATAGTCAGAAAAGTCCTGTCTAATAAAATAATATTTAGTCAAAGACTTGAAGGAATTTCAAGTTCCACATGTAAGGAGCTTGGAAGTGGGAACTGTCCTAACAACAGGTAAAAAGCTAAACAGACTGAAAAATCACCAACTCTTCTTAGATCCTTAAGAGAAGAAGGACACAGGGCAAACAATGTGTCTAAGATTGGAGAGATGGGCAGGCAAATACAGGAAATCATGGTTTACTGAGCAGAGACTCACAAGCAGAAACTGCCCTAAGAACCAGTGCCTGGATAGGAAAACCTGAACTGTAATTTACAAATTGCTGGAGGCTCAGTGTGTGTCCTCTAAGAGTTAAAAACTCCAGGATGACCCTGTCATAGAGGTTCCCTACAATATTGAAAAATTAACCTCCAGGAACTGGACCAGGTTCCTGTAGTAAACATAGGAGAAAAATCCCCTCATGCTTCCAACAGGGGGAAGAGAAAAGGAAACATTTTGAGATACCACAGAGCACACTGTTCTTCTTAACAAGTCCTGTCCTCAGGGGAAACTAGTTAACCAGAACCTAGGATATTATCAGATCCTACTGAACCGGGGAAGGGAAATACCCAATTCCAGTCCTATACTGTCCCACCTAAGGGGGAAGAGGAAAAACTGAGAAGCATTTGTGAAGTTCACAGTCCAGGGGCACTTCCAAGCTCACTAAAAGTCTGATACCTAATCACAGGACTCTACAATTCTTCCCTTCCCCACACAGCTCATTACCACATTACTAAAGGCCTATTTACAGCAGTTTATTTTACTTGGTGTGTCATGTTCAGCTATTAAGAAAAAAAATATAAGACATAATAAAATGAAAAAGACAAAATTTAAAGAGACAGATCAAGCATCTGAACCAGATATGGCAGGACTGTTGGAATTATTGGACTAGGAATTTAAAACAGCTATGATTAATATGCTAAAGTCTCTAATGGATAAAATAGAACACATACAAGAATGGATGGGTGGGAATTCCCTGGCAGTCCAGTGGTTAAGACTGTGCTTCCACTGCAGGGGGCATGAGTTTGATCTCTGGTTGGGGAAATAAAATCCTACATGCTGCAAGGCCCTGCCCCCCAAAAAAAAGAAAAAGAAAAAGAAAAGAATGGGACAGCAGTGTAAGTAGAGAGAAGGAAATGATAAGAAAGAACTAAAAAAGAAATCCTAGAGATAAAAAACACAGCAACAGAAAGGAAGAATGCTTTTGATAGGCTTCCTAAGTCAACTGGACACCACTGAGGGAAAAATATCTGGGCTTGAGAATATATCAAGAAAAAATAGATGAGTCCACATTATAGCTGGAGTCATCAATACCCCTGTATCAGAAATGGATAGATAAAGCAGATAGGAAATCAATAAGGACATGATAGACCTCAACAACACCATTAATTGAGTGGATATAATTGGCATGTGCACTTCATCCAACAACAGAATACATATTCTTCTTGAGTTTACATGGAACATTCCCCCAGATGGACCAAATTCTAGACTGTAAAATATACTTTAACATATTAAAAGGATATACATCACATCCTTTCTCAGACCATGATGAAGTTAAATTAGAAATCAGTAGCAGAAAAACAGCAAGAAAATCCCAAAATACCCGGGGATTACACAACATACTTCTGAGTAACACATGTCAAAAAAATAAATCTCAAGAGAGTTTAAAAAATATTGTGACTAAATGAAAATCTAAGCACAGCTTATCAAAATTTGTGCCATGCAGTGAAAGCAACGATTAGAGGGAGAGTTATAGCATTGAATGCTTGTATTAGAAAAGAAGCCACTAAAATTAACAAACAAAGATTTTGCCTTAGGGAACTAGAAAAAAAGAGAAAATTAAATACAAAGTAAGTAGAAGAAAAGAAATAATAGAAATCAGAACTGAAATCAATGAAATTGAAAACAGGAAATCAATAGAAAAAATCAACCAAACTAGACAAGCCTCTAGACCTGTTTCATCCTTCAGAGGGCAGACACCAGAAGGAAGGAAACTACAGTCCTGCACCCTGCAGAACTGAGTCTGCAAACACAAGTCAGAACCTACCCTGGAACCAGTTGATCCCTGGCCCTTGGGTGATGAGAATGGAGTGTACTGCTGGGATACATAGGACATCCTCTACTGAAGGCAACTTCTCCAAGGTTGAGAAATGTAACTAAGCTACTACATACATAAAAATACAAATAGAAATTTAAATAAAATGAGACATCAAAAGAATATGTTCCAGACAAAGGAACAAGATAAAACCCCACAAGATCAACTAAGTGAAGTGGAAATAGGCAATCTACTTGAGAAAGAGTTCTGAGTAGTTATTGTAAAGATGATCCAAGAACTCAGGAAAAGAATGGATGCACAGAGCAAGAAGTTACAAGAATTTTAAAACAAGGAGGTAGAAAATATAAAGAACAACCAAAGAGAGTTGAATAATAAAATAACTGAAATGAAAAAAGTACCCAGGAAGGAATCAATAGAAGAATAAACAAGGCAGAATAATGGATCAGTGCTGCCATGAAACAGGATAAAGTCAAAAGAATGTAAAGAAATGAGGACAGTTTAAAAGACCTCTGGGACAACGTGAAACACACCAAAATTTGCATTATAAGGGTCCCAGAAGGAAAAGAGGGAGAGAAAGGGACAGAAAATATTTGAAGAGATAATAGGTGAAAACTTCCTTAACATAGAAATGGAAAGAGTCACCCAAGTCCAGGAAGCACAGAGAGTCCCATACAGAATTAACCCAAGGAGAAACATGCTGAGACAAATATTGATCAAACTGACAAAAATTAAAGACAAAGAGAAAATATTAAAAGCAACAAGGGAAAAGGAACAAATAACACACAAGGAAATCCCCATAAGACTATCAGCTAATTTCTTTTTCTGCAGTCCAGAAGAGAGTGGCACAATATACTTAAAGTGATGAAAGGGAAAAAACCTACAAAGAATACTCTACCCAGCAAGGCTCTTGTTCAGATTTGATGGAGAAATCAAAGTTTTAAAGGCAAAAGATAGAAGAATTCAGCACCACCAAACTAACATTACAACAACTGCCAAAGGAACTTCTCTAAGTGGAAAAAAAAAAAAAAGACCACAACTAGAAACAAGAAAATTATGAAATGGGAAAGCTCAACAGTAAAGGGAATTATACAGTAAAGTAGGATATCATCCACATGCAAATATGAAATCAAAACTAGTAATTGTGAGAGGAGGAGAGTACAAATACAGGATATTTGAAATGCATTTGAAATTAAGAGATCAGCAACTTAAAACAATCATGTATATACACAGACTGCTATATCAAAACCTCATGGCAAATGCAAATGAAAATTCTATAATAGATAAACACAAAAAAGAAAAAGGAATCCAAACACAATACTAAAGACAGTCATCAAATCAAAAGAGAAGAGAACAAAAGAGGAGAGGAAGAAAAAAGACCTACAAAAACAAATCCAAAACAATTAAGAAAATGACTATAAGAACACACATTTTGATAATTACCTTAAATGTAACTGGATTAATTTCTCCAACCAAAAGACATAGACTGGTGGAATGGATACAGAAACAAGATCTGTATATATACTGTCTACAAGAGCCCTACTTCAGATCTAGAAACACATACATACTGAATGTGAGAGGATGGAAAAGGGTATTCTATGCAAAGGGAAATCAAAAGAAAACAAGCGTAGCAACACCCATATCAGACAAAGTAGACTTTAAACTAAAGACTGTTACAAAAGATAAGGAAGGACACTACATAATGATTAAGAAGAGGTATAACAATCGTAAATATATATACACCCAACAGAGATGCATCCTAATTTATATATGCTATAAAATGCTAGGAGCTGTAAAAGGAGAAATTGACAGTAAAATAACAATAGTGGGAGCATTAACACTCCATTTACATCAAAGGACAGATCATCCAGACCGAAAATCAATAAGGAAACACATGCCTTAAATGGCATGTTAGATCAGATGAATTTAATTGATATCTATAGAGCGTTCCATCTGAAGGCAGCAGAATACACATTCTTTTCAAGTGCACATGGAACATTCTCCAGAATAGATCACATGCTAGGCCACAAAGAAAGCCTACAAAAATTTAAGAAAATTGAAATCATACCAAGAATCTTTTCAGACCACAATGCTATGAAATTAGAAATCAACTACAAGAAAAAAAAAACAAAACTACAGAGGCTCTTTGGTGGGGCTAATGGCAGATCTGGGAGGGCTCACTCCAAGGACTACTTCACAAAACTTCTGCTGCCAGTGTCCTTGTCCTCATGGTGAGACACAGCCACCCCCCGCCTCTGCAGGAGATCCTCCAACACTAGCAGCATTGCTCAATAGTGTAAGTTGGTCTAACTTCATTGCTACAACAATCCTCAAAATCTCAAAAGCTAGGTTGGCGGTGTGAACACGGCCTGAAGAGGTTACTGCACAACGGCTAGCCGGGAGGGAGTCCGGGGAAAAGTCGGGACCTGCTGAAGAGGCAAGATACTTTTTCTTCCCTCTTTCTTTCCTGGTGCGCGAGGAGAGGGGATTAAGAGCGCTGCTTAAAGGAGTTCCAGACATGGGCGTGAGCCACGGCTAACAGCGCGGACCACAGAGACAGGCATGAGATGCTAAGGCTGCTGCTGCTGCCACCAAGAAGCCTGTGTGCAAGCACAAGTCACTATCCACACCTCTCTACTGGGGAGCCTGTGCACCCCGCCACTGCCAGAGTCCTGGGATCCAGGGACAACTTCCCTGGAAGAACGCATGGCACGCCTCAGGCTGCTGCAACGTGCCACCGACCTCTGCTGCTGCAGGCTCACCCTGCATCATGCCCCTCCCTCCCCCCAGCCTGAGTGAGCCAGAGTCCTCGAAACAGCTGCTCCTTTAACCCCATCCTGTCTGAGCGAAGAACAGACGCCCTCCAGCGACCTACATGCAGAGGCAGGACCAAATCCAAAGCTGAGCCCCAGGAGATGTGCAAACAAAGAAGAGAAAGGGGAATCTCTCCCAGCAGCCTCGGGAGAAGCGGATTAAATCTCCACAATCAACTTGATGTACCCTGCATCTGTGGAATACCTGAATAGAGAGCAAATCATCCCAAATTGAGGAGGTGGACTTTGACAGCAAGATTTATGATTTTTTCCCCTTTTCCCCTTTTTATGAGTGTGTATGTGTATGCTTATGTGTGAGATTTTGTCTGTATAGCTTTGCTTTCACCATTTGTCCTAGGATTCTATCCATCTGCTTTTTTTTTTACTTAAACATTTTTTTTTCTTAATAATTATTTTTTATTTTAATAACTTTATTTTATTTTATCTAACTTTATTTTTTTCTTTTATTCTCTTTCTTTCTTTCTTTCTTTCTTTCTTTCTTTCTTTCTACTTTTTCTCCCTTTCATTCTGAGCCATGTGGATGAAAGGCTCTTGGTGCTGCAGCCAGGAGTCACTGCTGTGCCTCTGAGGTGGGAGAGCCAACTTCAGGACACTGGTCCACAAGAGACCTACCAGCTCCACATAATATCAAACAGCGAAAATCTCCCAGAGATCTCCATCTCAACACCAGCACCCAGTTTCACTCAATGACCAGTAAGCTTCATTACTGAACATCCTATGCCAAACAGCTAGCAGGACAGGAACACAATCCCACGCATTAGCAGAGAGGCTGCCTAAAACAATAGTAAGTCCACAGACACCCCAAAACACACCACCAGATGTGAACCTGCCAACCAAAAATATAACATCCAGCCTTATCCACCAGAACACAGGCACTAGTCCCCTCCACCATGAAACCTACACAACCCACTGAGCCAACTTTAGCCACTGGGGTCAGACACGAAAAACAATGGGAAGTACAAACCTGCAGACTGCAAAAAGGAGACCCCAAACACAGTAAGATAAGCAAAACGAGAAGACAGGAAAACACACAGCAGATGAAGGAGCAAGATAAAAACCCTCCAGATATAAGAAATGAAGAGGAAATAGGCAGTCTACCTGAAAAAGAATTTAGAATAATGATAGTAAAGATGATCCAAAATCTTAGAAATAGAATAGACAAAATGCAAGAAACATTTAACAAGGACCCAGAAGAACTAAGGATGAAACAAGCAAAGATGAACAAAACAATAAATGAAATTAAAAATACTCTAGAAGGGATCAATAACAGAATAAGTAAGGCAGAAGAATGGATAAGTGACCTGGGAGATAAAATAGTGGAAATAACTACTGCAGAGCAGAATAAAGAAAAAAGAATGAAAAGAATTGAGGACAGTCTCAGAGACTTCTGGGACAACATTAAATGCACCAATATTTGAATTATAGGGGTTCCAGAAGAAGAAGAGAAAAAGAAAGGGACTGAGAAAATATTTGAAGAGATTATAGTGGAAAACTTTCCTAATATGGGAAAAGGAATAGTTAATCAAGTCCAGGAAGCACAGAGAGTCCCATACAGGATAAATCCAAGGAGAAACACACCAAGACACATATTAATCAAACTGTCAAAAATTAAATACAAAGAAAACATATTAAAAGCAGAAAGGGAAAAACAACAGCTAACACACAAGGGAATCCCCATAAGGTTAACAGCTTATTTTTCAGCAGAAACTCTGCAAGCCTAAAGGGACTGGCAGGACACATTTAAAGTGATGAAGGAGAAAAACCTAAAACCAAGATTACTCTACCCAGCAAGGATCTCATTCAGATTTGATGGAGAAATTAAAACCTTTACAGACAAGCAAAAGCTGAGAGAGTTCTGCACCACCAAACCAGCTTTACAACAAATGCTAAAGGAACGTCTCTACACAAGAAACACAAGAGAAGAAAAAGACCTACAATAACGAACCCAAAACAATTAAGAAAATGGGAATAGGAACATACATATCAATAATAACCTTAGATGCTCCCACCAAAAGCCACAGACTGGCTGAATGGATACAAAAACAAGACCCATATATATGCTGTCTAAAAGAGACCCACTTCAGACCTAGAGACACATACAGACTGAAAGTAAGGGGACGGAAAAAGATATTCCATGCAAATGGAAACCAAAACAAAGCCGGAGTAGCAATTCTCATGTCAGACAAAATAGACTTTAAAATAAAGACTATTAGAAGAGACAAAGAAGGACACTACAAAATGATCAAGGGATCGATCCAAGAAGAAGATATAACAATTGTAAATATTTATGCACCAAACATAGGAGCACCTCAATACATAAAGCAAATACTAACAGCCATAAAAGGGGCAATCGACAGTAACACATTCATAGTAGGGGACTTTAACACCCCACTTTCACCAATGGACAGATCACCCCAAATGAAAATAAATAAGGAAACACAAGCTTTAAATGATACATTAAACAAGGTGGACTTAATTAATATTTATAGCACATTCCATCTAAAAACAACAGAATACATATTTTTCTCAAATGCTCATGGAACGTTCTCCAGGATACGTCATATCTTGGGTCACAAATCAAGCCTTGGTAAATTTAAGAAAATTGAAATTGTATCAAGTATCTTTTCTGACCACAATGCTATGAGACTAGATATCAATTACAGGAAAAGATCTGTAAAAAATACAAACACATGGAGGCTAAACAATACACTACTTAATAACGAAGTGATCACTGAAGAAATCAAAGGGGAAATAAAAAAATACCTAGAAACAAATGACAATGGAGACATGATGACCCAAAACCTATGGCATGCAGCAAAAGCAGTTCTAAGAGGGAAGTTTATAGCAATACAAGCCCACCTTAAGAAACAGGAAACATCTCGAATAAACAACCTAACCTTGCACCTAAAGCAATTAGAGAAAGAAGAACAAAAAAACCCCCAAAGTTAGCAGAAGGAAACAAAATATAAAAATCAGATCAGAAATAAATGAAAAAGAAATGAAGGAAAAGATAGCAAAGATCAATAAAACTAAAAGCTGGTTCTTTGACAAGAAAAACAAAATAGATAAACCATTAGCCAGACTCATCAAGAAAAAAAGGGAGAAGACTCAAATCAGTAGAATTAGAAATGAAAAAGGAGAAGTAACAAAAGACACTGCAGAAATAAAAAGATCATGAGAGATTACTACAAGCAACTCTATGTCAATAAAATGGACAACCTGGAAGAAATGGAAAAATACTTAGAAATGCACAACCTGCCAAGACTGAATCAGGAAGAAATAGAAAATATGAACAGACCAATCACAAGCACTGAAATTGAAACTGTGATTAAGAATCTTCCAACAAACAAAAGACCAGGACCAGATGGCTTCACAGGCGAATTCTATCAAATATTTAGAGAAGAGATAACACCTACCCTTCTCAAACTCTTTGAAAATATAGCAGAGAGACGAACATTCCGAAACTCATTGTACGAGGCCACCCTGATACCAAAACGAGACAAGGATGTCACAAAGAAAGAAAACTACAGGCCAATATCACTGATGAACATAGATGCAAAAATCCTCAACAAAATACTAGAAAACAGAATCCAACAGCACATTAACAGGATCATACACCATGATCAAGTGGGGTTTA
This sequence comes from Pseudorca crassidens, assembly GCF_039906515.1. Taxonomy (NCBI): domain Eukaryota; kingdom Metazoa; phylum Chordata; class Mammalia; order Artiodactyla; family Delphinidae; genus Pseudorca; species Pseudorca crassidens. The sequence continues at coordinate 157,225,208 of NC_090297.1, forward strand.
TTCCAGGAACGCAAGCATTCTTCAATGTACACAAATCAATAAATGTGATAAGCCATATTAACAAACTGAAGGAGAAAAACCATATGGTCAACTCAATAGATGCAGAGAATGCTTTCGACAAAATTCAACACCCATTTATGATAAAAACCATGCAGAAAGTAGGCATAGAGGGAACTTTCCTCAACATAATAAAGGCCATATATGACAAACCCACAGTGAACATCGTCCTCAATGTTGGAAAACTGAAACCATTTCCACTAAGATCAGGAAGAAGAGAAGGTTGCCCACTGTTACCACTCTTATTCAACATAGTTTTGGAAGTTTTAGCCACAGCAATCAGAGAAGAAAAGGAATCCAAATCAGAAAAGAAGAAGTAAAGCTGTCACTGTTTGCAGATGACATGATATTATACATAAAGAATCCTAAAGATGCTACCAGAAAACTACTAGAGCTAATCAATGAATTTGGTAAAGTAGTAGAATACAAAATTAATGCACAGAAATATCTGGCATTCCTATAAACTAATGATGAAAAATCTGAAAGTGAAATCAAGAAAACACTCCCATTTACCATTGCAACTAAAAGAATAAAATATCTAGGAATAAACCTACCTAAGGCAACAAAAAACCTGTATGCAAAACATTATAAGACACTGATGAAAGAAATTGAAGATGATACAAATAGATGGAGAGATATACCATGTTCTTGGATTGGAAGTATCAACATTGTGAAAATGACTCTACTACCCAAAGCAATCTATAGATTCAATGTAATCCCTGTCAAACTACTACTGACATTTTTCACAGAACTAGAACAAAAAAATTCACCATTTGTATGGAAGCACAAAAGATCTCGAATAGCCAAAGCAATCTTGAGAACGAAAAATGGAGCTGGAGGAATCAGGCTCCCTGACTTCAGACTATACTACAAAGCTACAGTAGTCAAGACAGTATGGTATTGGCACAAAAACAGAAATATAGATCAATGGAACAGGATAGAAAGCCCAGAGATAAACCCACACACATATGGTCACCTTATCTTTGATAAAGGAGGCAGGAATGTACAGTGGAGAAAGGACAGCCTCTTCAATAAGTGGTGCTAAGAAAACTGAACAAGTACATGTAAAAGTATGAGATTAGAACACTCCCTAACACCATACACAAAAATAAGCTCAAAATGGATTAAAGACCTAAATGTAAGGCGATAAACTCTCAAACTCTTAGTGGAAAACATAGCCAGAACCCTCTATGGCATAAATCACAGCAAAATCTTTTTTGACCCACCTCCTATAGAAATGGAAATAAAAACAAAAATAAGCAAATGGGACCTAATGAAACTTCAAAGCTTTTGCACAGCAAAGGAAACCATAGACAAGACCAAAAAACAACCCTCAGAATGGGAGAAAATATTTGCAAATGAAGCAACTGACAAAAGATTAATCTCCAAAATTTATAAGCAGTTCATGCAGCTCAATAACAAAAAACAAACAACCCAGGCCAAAAATGGGCAGAAGACCTAAATAGACAGTTCTTCTAAGAAGATATACCAATTGTCAACAAACACATGAAAAAATGCTCAACATCATTAATCATTAGAGAAATGCAAATGAAAACTACAGTGAGAGATCATCTCACACCAGTCAGAATGGCCATCATCAAAACATCTAGAAACAATAAATACTGGAGAGGGTGTGGAGAAAAGGGCACACTCTTCACTGCTGGTGGGAATGTGAATTGATACAGCCACTATGGACAACAGTATGGAGATTCCTTAAAAAACTACAAATGGAACTACCATTCGACCAAGCAATCCCACTACCGGGCATATACCCTGAGAAAACCATCGTTCAAAAAGAGTCATGTACCAAAATGTTCATTGCAGCTCTATTTACAATAGCCAGGAGATGGAAACAACCTAATTGTCCATCATTGGATGAATGGATACAGAAGATATGGCACATATATACAATGGAATGTTACTCAGCCATAAAAAGAAATGAAATTGAGTTATTTGTAGTGAGGTGGACGGACCTAGAGACTGTCATACAGAGTGAAGTAAGTCAGAAAGAGAAAGACAAATACCGTATGCCAACACGTATATATGGAATCTAAGAAAAAAACTGTCATGAAGAACCTGGGGTAAGACAGGAATAAAGACCCAGACCTACTAGAGAATGGACTTGAGGATATGGGGAGGGGGAAGTGTAAGCTGTGACAATATGAGAGAGTGGCATGGATATATATACACTACCAAACGTAAAACAGAGAGCTAGTGGGAAGCAGTCGCATTGCACAGGGAGATCAGCTCGGTGCTTTGTGACCACCTAGAGGGGTGGGATAGGGAGGGTGGGAGGGAGGGAGATGCAAGAGTGAAGAGATATGGGAACATATGTATGTGTATAACTGATTCACTTTGTTATAAAGCAGACACTAACACATCATTAAAAAAAAAAAAAGAAAGCTCATCTGTAACATGTAAACTGTAAACTTGAATTGTAAACATGCTCATATTTTATCCTAAAAAAAAAAAAAAAAGAGAAGAAAAGAACTACAAAAAACCCCAGAAACTTGTGGAGGTTAGGCAATATGCTACTAAACAACAAGTGGAAATTTGTTGAATAAAACATAAATAAAAGAAATAAAAGAGGAAATCATAAAATACCTAGAGGCAAATGAAAGTGAAAACAGGATGATCTACGACCTATGGAGTGCAGCAAAAGTAGTTCCAAGTGGGAAGCTTATAGCAATACAATTTTATCTCAGGAAAAAAAGGATATCTCAAAAAACAAAATTTAACCTTACACTTAAAGTAACTAGAGAAAGAAAAAGAACCCCACAAATTTAGTAGAAAGAAATCATAAAGATTAGAGAAGAAATAAATAAAACAGAGACTAAGAAAACAATAGAGGCGATGGAGTAGCAGAAGCAGCAGCAGCAGCAGCTGAGAAACCTGTGGGACTTCCTGTTGGTCTACAATTGGATGATGGAACTCTGCTTCCAGCGCTGCGTGCCCAGTTTGCACCACCAATTTCTGGATGCTGAGGAGGAGGCCTGTCCGCACAGCTCTGCTGGGAAGCTGATCTATTCCAATCACTGCCTCATGGCTGCTTACATTCAGCTCTTGCCTGTCCTGGTCCAGCACTGCATCGCAGACTATGAGCCTGCCTCATCTGTGCCAGTTGGAAGTGAAGATATCATCGGAGAGTAAAGCCAAGGAAAACGGAAGATGAGAAAGTGCAGCAGAAGGTTTCAAATAGACTCCCTCTTGAGAGAGCCCTGGAATAACAACTAACTACTGAACAATCATTAAAAGGAAGACACTGAAACTCACCAAAAAAGATACCCCATATCCAAAGACAAAGGAGAAGCCACAATGAGATGGTAGGAGGGGCACAATCACAATAAAGTCAAATCACATATCAGCTGGGTGGGTGACTCACAAACTGGAGAACAATTATACCACAGAAGTCCACCCACTGGAGTGAAGGTTCTGAGACTCACATCAGGCTGCCCAACCTGGGTGTCTGAAAATGGGAGGAGGACTTCCCAGAGAATCAGACTTTGAAGGCAAGTGGGATTTCATTGCAGAACTTCCACAGGACTGGGGGAAACAGGCTCAACTCTTGGAGGGCACACACAAAGTAGTGTGTGCATCAGGACCAAGTGGAAGGAGCAGTGACCCCATAGGGGACTGAACCAGACCTACCTGCTAGTGTTGGAGGGTCTCCTCCAGAGGCAAAGGGTGGCTGTGGCTCACTGTGAGGACAAGGACACTGGCAGCAGAAGTTCTAGGAAGTACTCCTTGGCATGAGCCTTCCCAGAGTCCACCATTAGCCCCAATAAAGTGCCCAGTAGGCTCCAGTGTTGGTTTGCCTCAGGCCAAACAACAAACAGGGAGGGAACCCAGCCCCATCCATCAGCAGACAAGCTGATTAAAATTTTACTGAGTTCTGTCCAACAGAGCTCTACCCACCACCAGTCCCTCCCATCAAGAAACTTGCACAAGCCTCTTAGATAGCCTCATCCACAAGAGAGCAGACAGAAGAAGCAATAAGAACTATAATCCTGCAGCTTGTGGAACAAAAACCACATTCACAGAAAGATACACAAGATGAAAAAGCAGAGGGTTATGTACCAGTTGAAGGAACAAGATAAAACCCAAGAGAAACAACTAAATGAAGTGGAGATAAGTAACCTTCCAGAAAAAGAATTCAGGATAATGATAGTGAAGATGACCCAGGACCTCTGAAAAAGAATGGAGGCAAAGATCGAGAAGATGCAAGAAATGTTTAACAAAGACCTAGAAGAATTAAAGAACAAATAAACAGAGATGAACAATACAATAATTGAAATTACAACTACACTAGAAGGAATCAATAGCAGAATAACTGAGGCAGAAGAAAGGATAAGTGACCTGGAAGAACGAATGGAGGAATTCACTGCTGTGGAACATAATAAAGAAAAAAGAATGAAAAGAAATTAAGACAGCCTAAGAGAAAACTGGGACAACATTAAACGCAACAGCATTCACATTATAGGGGTCCCAGAAGGAGACGAGAGAGAGAAAACACCCGAGAAAATATTTGAAGAGATTATAGTTAAAAACTTCCCTAACATGGTGAAGGAAAGAGCCACCAAAGCCCAGGAAATGCAGAGAGTCCTATACAGGATAAACCCAAGGAGAAACATGCTGAGACACACAGTAATCAAATTGACAGAAATTAAAGACAAAGAAAAATTACTGAAAGCAACAAGGGAAAAACGACAAAGAACATACACGGGAATTCCCATAAGGTTAACAGCTAATTTCTCAGCAGAAACTCTACAAGCAAGAAGGGAGTGGCATGATATACCTAAAGTGATGAAAGGGAAGAACTTACAACCAAGATTACTCTACCTGGCAAGGATCTCATTCACATTTGATGGAGAAATAAAAAGCTTTACAGACAAGCAAAAGCTAAGAGGATTCAGCACCACCAAACCAGCTTCACAATGAATGCTAAAGGAACTTCTCTAAGTGGGAAACATAAGAGAAGAAAATGATCTACAAAAACAAACCCAAAACAATTAAGAAAATGGTAATAGGAACATACATATTGATAATTACCTTAATGTGAATGGATTAAATGTTCTAACCGAAAGACACAGGCTTGCTGAATGGATACAAAAACAAGACCCATATACATGCTGTCTAAAAGAGACCCACTTCAGACCTAGGGACACATACAGACTGAAAGTGAGGTGATGGAAAAAGATATTGCATGCAAATGGAAATCAAAAGAAAGCTGGAGTAACAATTCTCATATGAGACAAAATAGATTTTAAAATAAAGAATGTTACAAGAGACAAGGAAGAACACTACATAATGATTAAGGGATCAGTCCAAGAAGAAGATATAACAGTTATAAATATATATGCACCCAAAAAAGTTGCACATCAATACATAAGGCAATGGCTAACAGCTATACAAGAGGAAATCGACAGTAACACAGTAATAGTGGGGGACTTTAACATCTCACTTACACCAATGGACAGATCATCCAAACAGAATATTAATAAGGAAACACAAGCTTTAAATAACACAATAGACCAGATAGATTTAATCGATATTTACAGGACATTCCATCCAAAAACAGCAGATTACACTTTCTTCTCAACTGCACACAGAGCATTCTCCGGGATAGATCACATCTTGGGTCACATATCAAGCCTCAGTAAATTCAAGAAAATTGAAATCATATCAAACATCTTTTCTGGCCAGAACACAATTAGATTAGATATCAATTACAGGGGAAAAAACCGTAAAAAAACACAAACACATGGAGAGTAAAAAATATGTTACTAAATAAACAAAAGATCACTGAAGAAATCAAAGAGGAAATCAAAAAATACCTAGAGACAAATGACAATGAAAACACGATGATCCAAAAACTATGGGATGCAGCAAAAGGAGTTCTAAGAGGGAAGTTTATATCAATACAATCCTGCCTCAAGAACAGCCTGACATTACACCTAAAAGGACTAGAGAAAGAAGAACAAACAAAACCCAAAGTTAGTAGAAGGAAAGAAATCTTAAAGATCAGAGCAGAAATAATGAAATAGAAACAAAGAAGACAATAGCAAAGATCAATAAAACTAAAAGCCGGTTCTTTGAGAAGATAAACAAAATTGATAAACCATTAGCCAGCTACATCAAGAAAAAGAGGGAGAGGACTCCAATCAATAAAATTAGAAATTAAGGAGGAGATTTTACAACAGACACCACAGAAATACAAAGTATCCTAAGAGAAAACTACAAGCAACTGTATGCCAATATAATGGACAACCTGGAAGAAATGGAAAATTCTTAGAAAGGTATAACCTTCTAAGACTGAACCAGGAAGAAATAGAAAATATGAACAGACCAATCACAAAGAATGAAGTTGAAACTGATTAAAAATCTCCCAACAAACAAAAGTCCAGGACCAGATGGCTTCATAGGTGAATTTTATCAATATTTAGAGAAGAGCTAACACCCATTCTTCTCAAACTCTTCCAAAAAATTGCAGAGGAAGGAACACTCCCAAACCTATTCTATGTGGCCACCATCACCATGATACCAAAACCATGCAAAGATACTACAAGAAAAGAAAATTACAGACCAATATCACTGATGAATATAGATGCAAAAATCCTCAGCAAAATACTAGCAAACAGAATCCAACAACACATTAAAAGACTCATACACCATGAGCAAGTGGGATTTATCCCAGGGATGCAAGGATTCTTCAATATAGGCAAATCAATCAATCTGATACACCATATTAACAAATTGAAGAAGAAAAACCATATAATCATTTCAATAGATGCAGAAAGAGCTTCTGACAAAATTCAACACCCATTTATGATAAAAACTCTCCAGAAAGTGGGCGTAGAGGGAACCTACCTCAACATAATAAAGGCCATATTCGACAAACCCACAGGAAACATCATTCTCAATGCTGAAAAACTGAAAGCATTTCCTTTAAGATTAGGAACAAGACAAAGATGTCCACTCTCACCACTATTATTCAACATAGTTTTGGAGGTCCTAGACACAGCAATTGGAGAAGAGAGAAATAAAAGGGATACAAATTGGAAAAGAAGAACTAAAACTGTCACTGTTTGCAGATGACATGATGCCATACATAGATAATCCTAAAGATGCCACCAGAAAACTACTAGAGCTAATCAATGAATTTGGTAAAGTTGCAGGATACAAAATTAATGCACAGAAATATCTTGCATTCCTCTACACTAACAATGAAAAATCTGAAAGAGAAATTAAGGAAACACTTAAATTAAGAAATTAAGGAAATATTGCAACAAAAAGAATAAAATACCTAGGAATAAACCTACCTAAGGAGACAAAAGACCTGTATGCAGAAACTGTAAGACACTGCTGAAAGAAATCAAAGATCATAAAAACCGATGGAGAGATATACCATGTTCTTGAATTGGAAGAATCAATATTGTGAAAATGACTCTACTACCCAAAGCAATGTACAGATTCAATGCAATCCCTATCAAATTACCAATGGCATTTTTTACAGAACTAGAACAAAAAATCTTAAAATATTTATGGAGACACAAAGACCCTGCATAGCCAAAGCAATCTTGAGGGAAAAAACGGAGCTGGAGGAATCAGACTCCCTGACTTCAGACTATATTACAAAGCTACAGTAATCAAGACAATATGATACTGGCACAAAAACAGAAATATAGATCAATGGAACACAATAGAAAGCCCTGAGATAAACCCACCCACCTATGGTCAACTAATCTATGACAAAGGAGGCGAGGATGTACTATGGAGAAAAGACAGTCTCTTCAATAAGTGGTGCTGGGAAAACTGGACAGCTACATGTAAAAGAATGAAATTAGAGCACTCACTAACACCGTACACAGAAATAAACTCAAAGTGAATTAGAGACCTCAATGTAAGAATGGACACTCTAAAACTCTTAGTGGAAAACATAGGAAGAACACTCTTTGACATAAATCACAGCAAGATCTTCTTTGATCTGCCTCCTAGAGTAATGGAAATACAAACACAAATAAACAAATGGGACCTAGTGAAACTTAAAAGCTTTTGCACAACAAAGGAAACTACAAACAAGATGAAAAGACAACACTCAGAATGGGAGAAAATATTCACAAACAAATCAAAAAAGGATTAATCTCCAAAATATAAAAACAGTTCATGGAACTCAATATTAAAAAAGCAAACAATCCAATCCTAAAATAGGCAGAAGACCTAAATAGACATTTCTTCAAAGCAGACATACAGATGGCCAAGAAGCACGTGAAAAGCTGCTCAAGATCACTAATTATTAGAGAAATGCAAATCAAAACTACAGTGTGGTATCACCTCACAGCAGTTGGAATGGGCATCATCAGAAAATCTGCAAACAACAAATCCTGGAGAGGGTGTGGAGAAAAGGGAACCCTCTTGCACTGTTGGTGGGAATGTAAATTGATACAGCCAGTATGGAGAACAGTATGGAGGTTCATTAAAAAACTAAAAATAAAATTACCATACGACCCAGCAATCCCACTACTGGGCATATACCCAAAGAAAACCATAATTCAAAAAAACACATGCACCCCAATGTTCATTGCAGAACTATTTACAATAGCCAGGACATGGAATCAACCTAAATGCCCATCGACAGATGAATGGATAAAGAAGATGTGTTATGTATATACAATGGAATATTTCTCAGCCATAAAAAGCAACGAAATTGAGTCATTTGTAGTTATGTGGATGGATCTAGAGACTGTCATACAGAGTGAAGTAAGTCAGAAGGAGAAAAACTAATATTGTATATTAACGCATGTATGCGGAACTTCGAAAAATGGTACTGATGAAACAGTTTGCAGCGCAGAAATTAAGACATGGATGTACAGAACAAACGTATGGACACCAAGTTGGGAAAGTGGTGGTGGTGGTGGTGGTGTGATGATTTGGGTGGTTCGGATTGACATATATACACTAATACGTATAAAGTGGACAACTAATAAGAACCAGCTGTATAAAAAAATAAATTAAATTAAATTTAAAAAGAGAAAACAATAGAAAAGACCAATGAAACTAAAACTGGTTCCTGAAAACACAAACAAAATTGATAAACCTTTAGCCAGACTCATCAAGAAAAAAAAAGGGAGAAGACTCAAACCAATATAATTAGAAATGAAAAAGAAGTTACAGTTGTCACCACAGAAATACAAAGGGTCATAAGAGACTACTACAGGCAACTATATGCCAATAAAATGGACAGCTTAGAACAAATGGACAAATTCATAAAATTGTATGATTTCCCATGACTGAATCAGGAAGAAATAGAAGATATGAACATACCAATTACGAGTATTGAAATTGAATCTTTGATCAAAATACTCCCAACAAACAAAAGTTCAGGACCAGATGGCTTCACAGAAAAAATCTATCAAACATTTAGAGAAGAGTTAATTTCTATCCTCTGAAACTATTCCCAAAAATTGCAGAGGAAGGAACACTCCCCAACTCATTCTATGAGACCATCACTGTGATACCCAAACCAGACAAAGATATCACACAAAAAGAATATTACCCGCCAATATCATTGATGAATATAGACCCAAAAAACCTTGACAAAAAACTAGCCAACTAAATCCAACAACACATGAAAAGGATCATACACCATGATCAAATAGGGTCTATCCCAATGATGCAAGAATTTTTCAATTAATTTTTCAAAGAATTTTTCAATTAATTTTTCAATCAATTAGTGTGATACACCACATCAACAAACTGAAGAATAAAAAACATATATCATCTCAATAGATGCAGAAAAAACATTTGATAAAATTCAACATCCATTTAAGATAAAAATTCTCCAGAAAGTGGTCAGAGAGGTAATGTACCTCAACATAATAAAGGCCATATATGACAAACCCACAGCTAACATTATACTCAATGGTGAAAAGCTGAAAGCATTTCTTCTAAGATCAGGAGCAAGACAAGGATGTCCACTCTCACCACATTTCTTCAACATAGGTATGGAAGAAATCCTAGCCACAGCCACCAGAGAATAAAAAGAAATAAAAATGATTCAAATTGAAAAAGAAGAAGTAAAACTGTCACTGTTTGCAGATGGCATTATACTATGCATAGAAAATCCTAAAAATGATACCAGAAAACTACTAGGGCTCATCAGTCAATTCAGTAAAGTTGGAGGATACAAAATTAATACACAGAAATCTGTTGCATTTCTATACACTAACCAAAAAAGTTCAGAAAGAGGAATTAAGGAAACAATCCCATTTACAATTGCATCAAAAAGAATCAAATACCTAGGAATAAACCTACTTAAGGAGGCAAAAGACCTGTACTCTCAAAACTATGAGGCTGTTGAAAGAAATCAAAGATGATACAAACAGACAGAAAGATATACCATGTTCTTGGATTAGAAGAATCAATATTGTCAAAATGACTATACTACTCAAGGCAATGTACAGATTCAATGCAATCCCTATTAAACTATCAATGGCATTTTTCATGAATTAGAACCAAAAATTTTAAAATTTCTGTGGAGACAAGAAAGACCCTGAAGAGCCAAAGCAATTCTGAGAAGGAAAAATGAAGCTGTAGGAATCAGGCGCCCTAACTTCAGACTATACTACAAAGCTACAATTATCAAAACAGTATGGTACTGGCACAAAAACAGAAATATGGATCAATGGAACAGGATAGAAAGCCCAGAAATAAACCCACACACCTATAGTTAATTACACACCTATAGTTAATTAATCTATGACAAAGGAGGCAAGAATATACAGAATATGCAGAAAAGACAGTTACTTTAGTAAGTGGTGCTGGGAAAACTGGACTGCTACATGTAGAAGAATGTAATTAGAACATTCTCTAACACCACACACACACACACACACACACACACACACACACACACACACACACACGCAATTCAAAATGGGTTAAAGACCTAAATGTAAGACTGGATACTCCTAGAGGAAAACATTGGCAGGACACTTTAACATAAATTGCAACAATATCTTTTTGGATCCTTCTCCTAGAATAATGGAAATGAAAACAAAAATAAACAAATGGGACCTAATTAATCTTAGAAGCTTTTGCACAGCAAAGGAAACCATAAACAAAATAAAAAGCCAACCTACAGAATGGTAGAAAATATTTGCATTGAAGGGACTGACAAGAGATTAATCTCCAAAATATACAAACCGGTCATATAGTTCTATATCAAAAAAGCGAAGAACACAATTGAAAAATGGAGAGAATATCTAAATAGACATTTCTCCATAGAAGACATACAGGTGACCAAAAGGCACATGAAAATGTTCTCAATACTGCTAATTTTTAGAGAAATGCAAATCAAACTACAATGAGGTATCACCTCACAATGGTCAGAATGGCTGTCATTAAAAAATGTCTACAAATAATAAATGCTGGAGAGGGTATGGAGAGAAAGGAACCCTCCTACATTTTTGGTGGGAATGTAAATTGGTACAGCCACTATGGAGAACAGTGGCTAAAAATAGAGCTACCATATGATCCTGCAATCCCACTCCTGGGCGTATATCTGGAGGAAACCATAAGTTGGAAAGATACATACCCCCAATGTTCAATGAAGCACTATTTACAATAGCCAAGACATTTGCCTTATGTACTGAGGTGGTCCTATGTTGGGTGCATAAATATTTACAATTGTTATATCTTCGTCTTGGATTGATCCCTTGATCATTATGTAGTGTCCTTCTTTGTCTCTTGTAATAGTCTTTGTTTTGAAGTCTATTTTGTCTGATATGACAATTGCTACTCCAGCTTTCTTTTGATTTCCATTTGCATTGAATATCTTTTTCCATCCCCTCACTTTCACTCTGTATGTGTCCCTAGGTCTGAAGTGGGTCTCTTGTAAACAACATATATACAGGTCTTGTTTTGCATCCATTCAGCCAGTCTGTGTCTTTTGGTTGGAACATTTAATCCATTTACATTAAAGGTAATTATCAATACGTATGTTCCTATTACCTTTTTCATAAGGTTTTGTGTTTGTTTTTGTAGGTCTTTTCCTTCTCTTGTGTTTCTTGCCTAGAGAAGTTCCTTTAGCATTTGTTGTAAAGCTGGTTTGTGGTTCTGAATTCTCTTAACTTTTCTTTGTCTGTGAAGATTTTTATTTCTGTGTCGAATCTGAATGAGATCCTTGCTGGGTAGAGTAATCTTGGTTGTAGGTTTTTCCCTTTCATCACTTTAAATATGTCCTGCCAGTCCCTTCTGGCTTGCAGAGTTTCTGCTGAAAAATCAGCTGTTAACCTTATTGGGATTCCCTTGTATGTTACCTGTTGCTTTTCCCTTGCTGCTTTAAATATTTTTTCTTTGTATTTAACTTTTGACAGTTTGATTAATATGTGTCTTGGCATGTTTCTCCTTGGATTTATACTGTATGGGACTCTCTGCGCTTCCTGGACTTGAGTAGCTATTTCCTTTCCCATGTTAGGGAAGTTTTCAACTATAATCTCTTCAAATATTTTCTAAGACCCTTTCTTTTTCTCTTCTTATTCTGGGACCCCTATAATTTGAATGTTGGTGCATTTAATGTTGTTCCAGACGTCTCTGAAACTGTCCTCAATTTTTTTCATTCTATTTTCATTATTCTGCTCTGTGGCAGTAATTTCCTTTATTCTATCTTCCAGGTCACTTATCTATTCTTATGCCTCAGTTATTCTGCTATTGACTTCTTCTAGAGTATTTTTAATTTCATTTACTGTGTCATTAATCATTGTTTGTATGTTCTTTACTTTTTCTAGGTCCTTGTTAAACGTTTCTTGTATTTTCTCCATTCTATTTCTGAGATTTTGGATCATCTTTATCATCACTATTCTGAATAATTTTTCAGGTAGAGTACCTATTTTCTCTTCATTTGTTTGGTCTGGTGGGGTTTTACCTTGCTCCTTCATCTGATGTATATTCCTCTGTCTTCTCCTTTTGCTTAACGTACTGTGTTTGAGGTCTCCTTTTCACAGCCTGCAGGTTCGTAGTCCTCTTATTTTTGGTGTCTGCCCGCAGTGGGTGAGGTTGTTTCAGTGGCTTTTGTAGGCTTTCTGGTGGGGGAGACTGGTGTCTGTGTTCTGGTGGGTGGGGCTGAATCTTGTCCCTCTTGTGGGCAGGGCCACGTTTGGTGGTTTGTTTTGGGGTGTCTGTGAACTTCGTATGACCTTAGATAGCCCCTCTGCTAATGGGTGGGGTTGTGTTCCTGTCTTACTTGTTGTTTGGCATTGGGCTTCCAGCACTGGAGCTTGCTGGCCATTGGGTGGAGCTGGGTCTTAGTTTTGAGACGGAGATCTCTGGGAGAGCTGTCGCCAATTAATATTACATGGGGCTGGGAGTTCTCTGGTTGTCCAGTGTCCTGGACTTGTCTCTTCCACATTGGAGGCTCAGGCCTGACACCTGGCTGGATCACCAAGTCCCTGACAGCCACATTGCACGGAAGAAAAGTAAGAAAAAGAAAACTCAAAGAACGCCCCCACCAAATGAACAGACAGAACTCCAGGACAGATGGTTAAAGCAAAACTAAACAGACAAAATCCACAAAGAAACATACACACACACTCACTCACAAAAAGAGGAACAAAAATAAAGGAAGAGAGCAACCAAGCCAATAAACAAATCCACCATTGAAAACAGGCACTAAAAACTAAACTAAGATAAACGTAAAACCCCAGAAACAAATCAAATGCAAAAACCAAATCCCAAGTCTAAAGTTGTTCCCAAAGTCCACTGCCTCAATTTTGGGAACAATCATTGTTTGTTCAGGTATTCCACAATTGCAGGGTTTATCAAGCCGGTTGCAAGGATTTAATCTGCTGCTCCTGAGGCTGCACAGAGAAATTTCCCTTTCTCTTCTTTGTTTACACAGCTCCTGGGGTTCAGCGTTGGTTTTGGCCCTGCCCCTGCATGTAGGCTGCCCTCAGGCATCTCTGTTCCCTGCCCAGACAGTAGGGAGTTAAAGCAGCAGCTGCTTAGGGCTCTCTTGGTCACTGAGGCTGGGGATAGGGAGGGGTACGGTAGTCATAATTGGAATGCAGCCTGTGCCTGTGGCAGCTGAGGCCAGTGTGACATTGCAACAGCCTGAGGCACACTGTGTGTTCTCTTGGGGAAGTTGGCCCTGGATCACGTGACCCTGGAAGTGGAATGCTGCATAGGCTTCGGGGTGGGAGGGGGCAGTGTGGGTAGTGACCTGCACTTGCACATCGGATTCTTGGTGGCAGCAGTGGCAGCGGTAGCGGTCCACGCACACCTCTGGGGTCCAAGATGATAGCCTCAGCTCGCGCCCATCTCTGGCGCTCGCTTAGACTGTGCTCTGCCTTCTGTGTGCACACAGAGCAGGAAGTCCCTCTCCTCATGCACCCCAAAACAATGGTCTCTTGCCTCTCCGGCAAGTCCAGACTTTTTCCCGGACTCCCTCCCGGCTAGCCGTGGTGCACTAACCCCTTCAGGCTGTCTTCATGCAGCCAATCCCAGTCCTCTCCCTGGTCTGACCTCCGAAGCCCAAGCCTCAGCTCCCAGCCCCCACCCACCCCGGCAGGTGAGCAGACAAGCGTCTCAGGCTGGTAGGTGCTGGTTGGCACCAATCCTCTGTACGGAAATTTCTTTGCTTTGCCCTCTGCACCCCTGTTGCTGTGCTCTCCTTTGTAGCTCCAAAGCTTCCCCACCAGTGGCTCCTGTCCCCACCAGTGATGGGGCTTCCTAGTGTGTGGAAACTTTTCCTCCTTCACAGCTCCCTCCCAGAGGCGCAGATCCTGTCCCTATTCTTCTGTCTCTGTTTTTTCTTTTGCCCTACCCAGGTATGTGGGGATTTTCTTGCCTTTTGGGAAGTCTGAGGTCTTCCGCCAGCATTCAGTAGGTGTTCTGTAGGTGTTGTTCCACATGTAGATGTATTTTTGATGTATTTGTGGAGAGGAAGCTGATCTTCCCTTCTTACTCCTCTGCCATCTTGAAGGTCTTCTCAAGAACTGAATTCTGCCAATAACCAGAATGAGCCTGGAAGAGGACACCAAGCTCCATATGAGAAACTAGCCCTTGTCATCACCATGACTGCAATCTTGTCCTGGGCAGAAGACCCAGTTAAGCCATTCTCAACTTCCTGATCCACAGAAACTGTGAGATAATAAATGGATGTTGTTTAAGCAATAAGTAATTTATGGTAATTTGTCATGTAGCACTTGAAAAATAACACATCATATTGTTCAATAATAAGACAAACAATTCAATTTTTAAAAAATCAACAAAGTTTAACAGATATTTCACAAAAGAAGACATACAATGGCCATAGCACATGAGCAGATGTTCAACATCATTAGGCATCAGTGAAATAAAGATTAAAATGAAAATTAGGTATTATTACATGCTCACAAACACCACTTTTTTAAAAAGTAGATTAACTGGGAATGTATGCATATAAAATGTTACAACCACTTTGGATAATGGTTTGACAGTTTCTGATAGAGTTAAGCATATACCTATTCTATGATCAGCCAATTCCACTTCTAGGTATATATTTCCAAGAGAAATTAAAACATATGTCCACAAAAAGATTTATATATAACTATTTATAGAAAATTTATTCACATTAGTGAAAACCTGGAAAGAATATCCACCAGTAGGAGAATGGATTTAAAAAATTGTGAATACTACTCAGCAATAAAAAAGTCACATACTACTGATACATGTAATAATGTGGATGAATCCCAAACACATTGCATTGGGCAGAGAAATCATACACAAAAGAGCTCATATCATGTAATTCCTTACATAAGAAATTCAATAATAGGTGGAAGGAATATATGGTGATAGAAATCAGAACCATAGTTGCCCCTAGGAGAAGAAAGGCTAACTGGAAAGTTGCACAGGAGAATTTTCAAGAGTGATGGAAATATTCCATATCTTGATTGACTACCTAGGTAAATACATTTGAAAAAATATTTACCTTTATGTACATTATACTTTTTTTTAATGTTTAAAAAATTATGAAAGGAAAAAGAATGAGTAGCAATAATCATTGGTGTTTTGTTGAAAAAGAGAATAAGGAAAGTAGAAAGTAGCTGGAGCAAGACATGGGGCCCAGTGAGGAATTTTTTAATGTTTACAAATAGAGCAGCATACTTGTACGCTGACTGCAGTGCTCCAGTAGAGGGGGGAAATTGATAATGCAGGAGAGAAAAGGGAGATCAGCTGGAATGATGGCCTTGAGTGGGTGAGAAAGAAGGGGATCTAATGCCCAAAGGGAAGTTTGGCCTTAGACAGAAACATAATTCGTCTGAAGTAAGAAAGCAGAAGGCAGGGAATATAGTAAAGAATGAGAGAGACTGGTGTGGGGCCCAGGTGCTAGTTTTGGAGTCAATATTCCAGGATTTCTGCAATTGACACTTACTAGATGGATAAAGTAATTACTGCCCTACTTTCCTCACAAGAATGTAGTGATTATTAAATGAGACTAAGTCTGTGAAGTAATAGTGCCTATAAAAATAATAAAACTTGCTACAAATGTTATAATGGATAATGAGACTTGCACTGGAGTAGACAGGCTTATCAGGTCATGGACTCTGCATCTTGGATTGTTTACAGAGGGGATCCCTTTGATGTGTGGAAGGTTGGACTAGGTGATTTCTAAGGTACCTTACCCATCTTGGCTGTTATGAGTAATGCTGCAATAAACATTGGAGTGCACATATCTCTTAGAGATCCTGATTTCACTCCTTTTGGGTATATACCCGGAAGTGGAATTGCTGGATCATATGGTAGTTCTATTTTTAACTTTTTGAGGAACCTCCATAATATATTTTCCATGGTGGCTGCACCAATTTACATTGCCTCCAACTGTGCACAAGAGTTCCCTTTTCTCCACATCCTAGCCATCACTTGTTACCTATTATCTTTTTGATAATAGATATTCTAAGAGGTATCAGGTGATATTTCATTATGATTTTGGTTTGTATTTCCTTGATGATTATTGAGGTTGAGCACTTTTTCATATACCTGTTGCCCATTCATATGTCTTCTTTGTAAAAATGTCTATTCAGTTTCTCTGCCCATTTTTAATTGGATTTTTTTTTTTGGCTGTTGAGTTGTATGAGTTCCTTTCATATTTTTGATATATGTTTGGCAAATATTTTCTCCTATTCCATATATTGCCTTTTCATTTTGCTGATGGTTTCCTTTAATGTGCACTACCTAAGTGTTCATCAATGAATGAATGAATGAAAGAAGAAAATGTGGTACACACACACACACACACACACACAAAATAGAATACTCTTCAGCCATAAAAAGGAAATCCTGCCATTCGTGATGACATAGTTGAAGCCAGAGGACTATCCTAAGTGAATTAAACTAGACACAGAAAGACAAAATGCTATATGATCTCACTTATATGTGGAATTTAAAAAAGTCAGACTCATTTAATCAGACAGTAGAGCAATAGTTTCTAGGAGTTGCGGGGGTGTTGAGTGGGAAAAGGTATTGATCAGTTATAAGATGAATAAGTTCTGGGAATCTAATGTACAGCATGGTGATTATAGTTAATAATATTCTGTTGTATAGTCACTGAGAGTGGATTACAAGTGTTCTTACCACACACACACACAAAATGGTAATTATGTGAGGTGATAGATATATTAATGAACTTCATTGTGGTATCATTTCACAATGTGTATATATGTTAAATCATCACACTGTATACCTTAAAATTAAAAATAAATAAAATTTTTAAAAGGATAGAATTTGAAAAAAATTTAAAATAAATAAATAAGATACCTCATTGATCAAAATGAACAAAAGCAAGACCTAAAATGCTAAAATGATGTAAGAGTTTGGTGTGACCACTAACCTTCCTGGGAGGCATCATTTCAAGTAGTCCTGCACATGACTGGAAGATTTCAGGCTGTATATGTCATGGGTTAAACACCTATTCCTCCTGTGCATTATGGCTTTGTCATTCACCAGCTCTGTAAGTTTTGGGCAACTTTTGTTTCCTCATCTATAACTTAAATAAATAAATGAATAAATCTCTCTCTCTCTCTCTCTCTCTACACACACACACACACACACACACACACACACACACACACACACGTATGTAAATATATTAAATATAAAACAAATAAATCCCAAGTGTTGCAAGGGTTAAGCAGTGCAGTGTTCATAAAGTGTTTGGATTAGAGTTCAGCACAACTAGACCTCAGCATGGGTTGTGATGCTGGACAGAACATGGGAGGACCTGGGGGAGGAAAACTTACAATAAGGTGAAGGAAAGACTAGCAGCTCCCACTCCTTTTTCATTCAGATTCAGCTCCTTGTGATAAATTGCAGAAAAGCATCTTATTGTGAGGTGAAATCTCAAAAGTGGTGGGAAAAATATTCATAAAATTTTATAATCTCCCTTCCTCAGAGAATCTTCTCTATCCACAGCCATACACATCAGAAATTCAACTCCACTGAAGTTTCTGTAAGTCCCAGCTTACAGTTGGTTCTGAGGAAGAAATAAATTCAGAATATTACCTTTGTTATAAATATTGTTCAAAAATTTTCATTTATAAAAAATAGCTATATAAACATCTGTCTGAAAATAACTCTCACCTTCCTGAGTAAAGAAGAAGGGAAAGAAGAAAAATTGATTAATGGATAAATGTAAGTGTGTATATTTATATTAAGGATGAGTTGAGGAAAGTGTAGGTAGATAGGAGGAATACATTATTAATAACTCAGTTACTGAACCAGGTTCTTCTTGGCCCTAGCATCGCTCTAAGCCAGGGGTCTACAAATGTTTTCCAAAAAGGGCCAGATAGTAAATACTTCAAGCTTAGTGAGCCACAGAAACTGGGGTGTAAGTATTTAAATCTGTCTTGCAGCAAAAGAGCAGCCATAGACAGTAGGAAATGAATGGGTGTGACTGTGTTCTAATAAAACTTGATTTACAAAAATAGATGGCAAGCATGGTCTAAGCTTTGGTGATAGACACCAAGATCAAAGACCGTTTCTGCTATGTGAAGCTTAGACTATTGGTAAAGAAGGTGAGGAAATGAGGGTAACTCAAGTCCCTGATAACAAAGGTGTTTTGTAATAAAGCTGGCTTTAAAAAGTCAGATCTTCAGAGGAACACAGAATGGCAAACAGAAACAGTGAATATGAAGAGCTTAGCTTCACCCTTACTATTTACAAAATTATCCATGTGACCTCAGGTAAGTGAAAAATCCTTTTCAAACCTCATAATATTTATCAGTATAAGTAAATATCTCCAGGTTGCAGGAAAGGTAAAAAGTGATGACATAAACAAGAGTCACTTTTGTTAGAAGAAAAATTTTGAAAAAAGAAAATGAATAAGCTTCAATATATATGCATCCATATGGTATCTGTGATTACTGTTTGATAAATATTTGTAAAAGTGGTGATCTGTGCAAAACACTTGATAAAATATAAAATGATATATAAATATTTAGTATTGTTTTTATTCTCACATTCACCACGACTATTCCCAACATGAAGATGTCCATAAAAAAGATGATCAGAGAAGGACACAGATTAAGATGATCAGGGACGACATAAAGGCTGATTCCAAGGGAGGGAAGTTTCAAAAAAATAGCAAGTACAGTTGACATGTAAACAACATGGGTTGAACAGTGGGGATCCACGCATACATGGATTTTTTTCAATGAAAACGTATTACAGTACTACCAGATGGGCGGTTGGTTGATTCTTTGTATATGGAACCACCTATATGTAGGGTCAACTGTGAAGTTATGTGGATTTTCAGATGTATGGGAGTTGGCACCCCTAACCCCTGTGTTGTCCAAGAGTCAGCTGGACGTGCGTATGTACGTATGTATTTATTTTGGTTTTCAACTAATTTTATTTTTTAATTGAAATGTAGTTGACCTGTGATGTTGGATTGGTTTAGGGTGTACAATATAGTGATTCAACATTTAAATACATTACAAAATGATGACTGTGATAAGTCTACTCACCACCTGCCTTCATACAAAGTTATTACAATAATATTGACCATATTCCTTGTGCTATGTGTATTTAATTTTATCAGTCACGTTAAGTAATACTAGAAAAAAAGAGATTGCATTTTTACTAATGTAGTTGTTCATTTATAATACTCTACTGAATGGTCTCTGTTAAAAAATATAAACAAATTGCTCCACATGGCAAAATAGTATTGAAAAGGGAGAGACCAAGAAAAAAAGAGGAGGAAACTTAGAAACTGGGAAAAGACTTCTTCCAAATTTTTATTTTAGAAAAATAAAAGAGAGGCACTTTCTTTAAAAAAAAAAAATCATATAGAGCAGAGTTCCTTCATTATCTGGGCAATGTTCTGCTCCAGGACAAAAATTCCTCCCAGTAGAGCCTCCACTGATGTATGCCAGTGGAGGGCAAGGGCAAAATCAAGAGGCCCAGGGAGGGTGCTCAGTGTTTCCACTTCCCTAGTAGACAATTCTTTGTGTTTAGGGTCCTGGTTCTTTCCTTACCCACTTCAATTTCTTCTATGAAAAGAAGCCAATGTCTGGTATTGGCTCCTTTTTCCTTATGTTTTCAGTGGCCACCAGCTCCCTTTCATGCCATCTTCCTCTGCCAAGACAACCTTATAGGCCTTAAGGCCTTACTTCCTAACTCATTGCCCCAGAAAGATGAAAATTACCTGACATCAGTCAGTCATGGCTGTTGATCCATGTCCAAATTCACTTTAAGATCCACGTGACACCTCAACAGGCACCATCATTTTAAGTTATTTTGTCAAATTGTAGATTTCAACCGCCACCTAATGAATATTTGTTATCTCTCACCTAGAAATATCAGGAATCAGTGAACAAGTAGGATTTGAGGGGAATAGGTACTAGGGATAGAATAAGATAGTTACACAGCTAGAAATCCCACTAGGGGATGATAGAGAGGAATTTCAGGACATCACCATAAGCTAGACACCAACTAGAAAATGCCCAGAACATCTGGTAGCTAAGCAACAATCAGAAACTAAGCAGACTTACTTAGGCCACTACCACAGAAAAATGGATACAAGACCTGCATTTGGCCTTGGGAGGTCTAGAAGATCACAGACCCTGAAAAAAACTGCATTCCTGCATGTAGCCAAGACAGGAATATCAGTGAAAGGTGACAAAATTAGGGGAATAGGGACATTATACCAAAACCTGAAATGAATGACCATATTTTAGTATATGTTCTCACGCTTGTGCTAATACATATATGATCTAAATAGCACTACGACAGTCCCTGTTAGACCATCTAGGGTTAAAGGAGGAACTAATGATATGAGCCTTGACATCCGCCCAAGAATGAGGAAGAACGTGGTCTTCTCCCCTTCCTACTTTTTTCTTTGATTATAAAAATGGATCCCTCTTTGTTCCTGGGGCTGTGTCCCCCTGCCAGCCCACTTGTATCTCTCATGATGCTAATAAACTCACTCTTTGCCTATCACTTTGCCTCACACTGAATTCTTTTTTGAGTCGGGACAAAAGAACCTGAGCTTCAGAAAGTCCTGAGACCAGGTGAGTGGTTTCAATTCAAAGACAGTGGGTTCGAGAGCCCTCCTAAGTCAGGGATTATGGGTTCAAGTCCCAACCCGAGGTGCGACTGGGTTGGAATCCCATCTGAAGGAGTGCGGTTTCATAGGTAGGTCCTTAAATTTACAATGCTGATTTCCTTCAGACCTTAGAGATGTGAGTGGGAGAGGTAAGGCAGTATTGAAAAGGAAGAGGGTGGAGTACAAATGAATAATCCTTGATACCTCTGAGTCCAGTTTCTCCAGAGGAGCATGGGTGAAGAATGGGACCTGAGCAAACAGAGCTCTAGCAGCTGCAGACATGGAGGGGACACCACCAACATCTTCCAGAGCTTGAAATTGACAACTGATTTAGCTCAGGTCTAACTAAAGGCCCCCTGCCTCTAAGACCTTCCATATATATGAGAGGCTGGACTGGCCCAAATGGTCCCTTCCAGGCTTAACATCTTCTGGTACTGCCTAAGGAGAGGTTGAGTCACCATCCTTGATGTTTCTTCTGCTTCAGGACTCCCTGGCATATAGGAGATAATTTGGGATGCTGGCAGTGTGATGCAGAGAAGACTACACCTCCTTTTACTCCCTGTCCCTTAACTCCTCACCATCCTCTGACACAAGGCTGTACTGGTTGGAACTTTCCTTCATGTTTGGGGGTCTCACCTAGGAAATGGGGAAGTGGTGTAAAAAGAGCACAGCCCAGGTCAGGAGACAACTTAAACTCCAGACATTGCACTTCGGGAAATTTCCTCAGGTATCCCTTTCCCTTCTGGAAATGTTTCACTGACTAGCTTTTCTCCTCTGTCTCTGATCTGCTGCCATGCTGCTGGCCTCTCTCTCTCCTGGGACTTTCTTCTTATGCTTGTCTCTGAAAGTGTTATTAGATTTATCAGAGCCATTCCTAGTGATTCTGAATCTGTCTGTAAATATTTAGAGGCAGGCATCCATAACTGAGCCCATATAGAGCATATAACCAACTCCTGTCCACTGAGCAAAGGTTGACTAAAACTGTCAATTATCATATATGACCCCCATAAGGTAATACAAAGTATAATTATAATTAATGGAGAATCAGTCTCACCTAAAGCAACCTGCTTCTAATGAATATGGAAGCCCCAAAGTTTCAGACTTCAATTTATGACAAAGGACTCTCACACATAATATAAATGGAATGTCTAGTAAGCTAAAGAAAAAGGCCCTATAAAGGGGGTGGGGCAGAGAAATACCCCTTAAAATAATTGGTTTGACCACATTGTGGTTCTAACCAGTGGTGAATATATCCATAGATGGACTTTATGGTGATAAGCAATTTGTCAAGGGTTAAAGTTCATCACTTAGAATGACTAATGTAGGACCTGCTTAGAGGAAGAAAATCTTCCTCGAGTTTTTGACTTCATCTTAACTTCTAGTCAAATGTCCAATAATGTTCAGAGTAGGTGGCCTTGATGTCTAAATCTAAGAAAAATAAACCCCTTTTGGTATCAAATGTAATCTAGGTTTGTAGGACCTTGATTACCAGATTCAAAATTGGTAACCACGTCCCCTGCTTTACCAACATTATGGTGTCTGAAAGCATAATTCAAATTTTCCCTCTAGGAGTGATACCATTAGTAGGCTGGAAGGGTTAAAGATATTAAAGCCTTCAGGGTAGAGATATACGTAAAATTTTCCCAAGATTTACACACTTGCTACTTTCTGCACTACTAGGTAGGGATCGCTCGTATATAAATCTGGTAGAGAAATTTCCATCGTTGTTGACAAACACATCCCTAGAGGAATGGCCCATGGGAAAACAACACTACTCCTCTATGACTCCAGGTAATACCCATCAATTTTGCTGCCAGTCCTGGAAATTGGGGTCCCAGAAATAATTAATTCCATTGCCAGAGTACACCGAATAAATAAAGGCTAAAATTAATCAAAATGATCAGAGTTTCAATCAGGCAGCACAAGACTCGACAAGAGGGATGTAAATGTTACTGCAAAGTCACACCAAACCTGTCAGCAAATGAAATCCACATCCAGAGAAGCTGATTCCTTCTAGAGAAGAAGCTGGAGGAGGGCCCCTGAGGCTGAGGAAGCTCATCTTCAATCTACTCAATCTACAGTCAATCTACTCTCACCTCTAACATGTTTCAGTGAGAAAAAAAAATCAAATCTTTACATGTGCGGGAATTAAAATAAAATTCTTAAATATATATAATGTATAATGCTACAGTCTTTCAAGATTCCCTTGAGAGGGATTCATCTTCAGGGTCCCAGCCAATCTTACTCTAGGAGAGAAATCGTAGACATGACAAACCGTACAGAACTTTTTTTTTTTTTTTTTTTTTTTTGCTGTACGCGGGCCTCTCCCTGTTGTGGTCTCTCCCGTTGCGGAGCACAGGCTCCGGACGCGCAGGCTCAGTGGCCATGGCTCACGGGCCTAGCCGCTCTGCGGCATGTGGGATCTTCCTGGACCGGGACACGAAACCGTGTCCCCTGCATCGGCAGGCGGACTCTCAACCACTGCGCCACCAGGGAAGCCCCGTACAGAACATTTTGTCTGTCTTGAGGGCGGGATCTGCAGCGTCTTATTTGCGCTTACACACAGGAGGCACTTGATGCATGACTGTGAAATAAATGAACCGGTTCAAGGACTTAATAAATCACAAAACGTCCCTCAAGCACCGGACGTTTTGTTAGGTTCTATGGATCAGTTACCACCTTACTAGAATAACACACCACACTAGCGGATGAAAACCATTAAGCTTGAGAATTAAATCTCCTACTTAAAACAAGGATAAACAGGAATAACAAACTCAGGTGCACAGATGCACCACAGGAAGGGGAAGGGTGAGCTGGGACAGAGTGAGAGAGTGGCATGGACATATATACACTCCCAAACGTGAAATAGATAGCTAGTAGGAAGCAGCTGCACAGCACAGGGAGATCAGCTCAGTGCTTTGTGACCACCTAGAGAGGTGGGATAAGGAGGGTGGGAGGGAGACGCAAGAGGGAGGGGATATGGGGATGTATGTATATTATAGCTGATTCACTTTGTTATAAAGCAGAAACTAGCACACCATTGTAAAGCAACCATACTCCAATAAACATGTTAAAAAAAACAACACACACACACACACACACACACACACACACACACACAAAACCAGACTGCATCAGTGCTCCGCGTGAGGTAGTTCCGCTGCCCATTTCCCTGCTCGTCCCCCTGTTCAGGTGGTGGCCAGGAGAAGGTCCTCACAAGCCTCGGTTGACATCATCTGGGAGTCACACCCCCACCACCGGCTGCTCCCAGCCAATGCCTGAGCTCTCCAGAACCTGAACTCAGAGGGAGAAACACTCGACCAGAGATAAGGAACTCTTCTGATGACTGACTTTGGCTTTATTGCTTCCCCAGGCTTTGCTGAGCCTTCCTCAGACAGCGAGGCAACAGTCAGGGTGCTTCTACCTCCCTGCCGTCCTCCTTTTCACTTCACTCGGGATCAGACTGATAATTCTCCCAGCTTCTCTGACTCCCTGTTTTCCTTCCCACTGGCATTACACCTAATCGCATCCCTGCACATTTAATCCCATCTTGGCATGCGGGCTAACACACCAAAATGAAGGGAAGACTCTTGGGTAGCGCAGCAGGCATAGCCCATGAGCCTTTTCTCTGACCCTAATAAAACACCCAGGTACCCAGTCTTCCACATGCCCTGCTGTCCCTATAAAGAGATATCAGTTGCTCTTTGATAAAGGAAGATCTATTGCTTTAAGAAAAGGCAGGAACAATATAGCTATTAACATATTATTATATGCATAATATTCATATATAAGAAAGAAATTAATGAAATTTACTTAAGCATAAAATCTGAGCACTACCACTACCATATAAAACAAGAGGGAACACATTTTACATTTAAAAAGGGAACAGATAATTAGAGATTAATATTCATTGCACTGTCTGTGTCACTGTGCTAATTCATGAAAGTACTCGGAAAGCATTTCACTGAATCCTCTCCTCCCCTAGGATTTACTACTGTTATCACCTCAAGTTTACAGATAAAGACACTGAAATGCAGATAGGTTAAGGGACTTGTTCTGGGCCCTACACAGCCTATAATTTTGGATTCCACAATTCTGGCTCCAGGAGCTGCACTCTGAACTCCTCTCCTCTCCAGCTTTCTGTTTTATTAACTGCATCAAGCCAGGTAAATACTTACCTGAGCACCTCTCCAATTCCCAATCTTGGCTTGCTTATCCAATTCCAATTTCCTGATTGGCCCTGGCCATTTATGCCTTAGGTTCTGCCTCTCATGATTTATTTCAGTAGCTAAATTTGGAAAGAATAAATTTCAGGGGGATTTTGCTTCTAGGAGTACAGTAGATTCTGAAGCAGTGCCACTGCCCACATAACAGCTAGGTGTATGTGGAGCAGAGACTTTCTAATACATCTCTGAACTGATAGGTGAGGACACACTCCAAGTGCCACATCCCAAATAAAAGGAAATCAAAGGGAGGCAGAGTGCACCTTCCTTGGAAGTATGAACAACTCTGGAATCAATTCCTCAAAAAAATGGGGATTAGAGATGCTGATGTCTGGAGGACGAGCATTCAGTAGAAGAAATTGCCAGAACAGAGGTCTTGAGGGTGATCTGCCTTGCCTATTCACACTCCATTCTCAACATAGCAGCCAAAGAGATGCTGTAAGTTAAAGTGTAAGTCAGATCATCTCTCATCTCTTCACAAACTTCCCCGGGCTGTGCATCTCATACAGAGTAAAATCCAAAGTCCTTTCTGTGGCCTACAAGATCCTACGTTATCTGCTCCCTGCCACCCCCTCCTCCTCTGTCATTGGCAGTCTCTGACCAGGATAACGTGTTCTCATGTCCTTAGCTAGAATGTTGTAGTGGATCCCAAAGGCACTGCGTTAGAAGCTCTTAGCACATTGTGATCTTTTCAACAGTTCTTTTCTTGCAGAGGGTGTGAGTGTCTCACCCCTATGGCTGTCAGAATTGGCCAGGCTGAATTCATCAAACTCAAATGAACAGCAGATATTTTAACATCTAATTTTTTTGTTTTAGGCTTCATGCATATTCTGTAATCCATTCTCCCATAAATTCAACTTAATTGGGATAAAAGATCTTTTAATTATTAAAAATATAAATTATTAACTATTAAAAAATAATTTGCATCTTTCTCTCATATTCACATTAACTAGCCACAGGGTAACATTATGTTGACAAATAGAGGTGATTAGGAAGAGAACTTAAGTAAAAAATATAGTCTTTTACATTTACCCCATGTTTATGAATTCTAGTACTCTTCATTCCTTCCATTTGAGTTTCTATTTGGTGCCATTTCTATTCAGTCTGAAGAACTTAATTTTAGCTTCTTTAATCTTAGAATGTTTTATTCCATCGTCATTTTGTTTCTACATAAATAAGTTGAATGTTTAGAGCAGTTCTAGGTTTATAGAAAAATTGAGAAGAAAGTAATGGGAGTTCCCATAAACCCCCTCCTCCTTCCCCTCACCTGTTGTTAACATCCTACATTAGTTCAATACATTTGTTATAGTTGAGCCAATATTGATACACTATTCTTAACTAAAGTCCATAGTTTACATTAGAGTTCATTCTTTGTTGTTCGATCTAAGGGTTTTGACAATTGTATAATGACATGTGTCCAAAATTATAGTATCATGTAAAATAGTTTCACTGCCCTAAAAGTATCCTGTGCTCTACCTATTCACTCCTCTCTCCATCCTCCTGAACCCCTGACAATCCTGATCTTTTTACTCTCTCTATAATTTTGCCTTTCCCAGAATGTCATCCAATTGGAATCATACAATGTGATGGTTAATTGTATATGTCAACCTGACTGGGCCATGGGTTGCCCAGATACTCGGTTAAACATTATTCTGGGTGTGTTTGTGAGGATGTTTCTGGATGAAATTAACATTTAATTTGATAGACCAAATGAAGCAGATTGCCCTCCCCAGTGTGGGTAGGCGTCACCTAATTCATTGAAGGTCTGAATAGAACAAAAAGACTGAGTGAAGGAGAATTTACTCTCTCTGCTCACTGTCTTTGAGCTGGGACTTTGGTCTTCTCCTGCCTTTGGACTTGGACTTGGACTGGAACTTATATTATCATCTCTCCTGGGTCTCCAGCTTGCTGAATGCAGACCTCGGAACTTGTTAGCCTCCATAATTGTGTGAGCCATAATTCCTTATTCTAAATCTCTTTCTATTTGTGTGTGTGTGTGTGTGTGTGTGTATATATATATATATATATACACATATATCCTTTTCAGATTGGCTTCTTTCACTTAGCAATATGCATTTAAGATTCTTCTTTGTCTACTTGTGGCTTTTTGACAGCTCATTTCTTTTTATCAATAAATAATATTCCATTGTCTGAATGCACAACTGTTGTGCCATTCACATTTTGGTTGCTTTCAAGCTTTGACAAATATGAGTTATATTACTATAAATATCCATGTGTACATTTTTGTGTGGACATATTGCGGTTGGCCAAAAAGCCAAAATGTTCATTTGGGTTTTTCCATAAGATCTTATGGAAAAACCCCAATGAACTTTTTGGCCAACCCCCAATACATTTCCAACTCCTTTGGGTATATACCAAGGAGTGAGATTGCTGGATCATATGGTAAGAGTATGTTTAGTTTGTAGGAAACTGCCAAGCTGTCTTCCAAGGTGGTTGCATCATTTTTCATTCTCACAGCAATGATCACCTTCATTTTGAAAAATATTTTGTTGGACATAGAATTCTGGGTTGAAAATTTGTTTTCTTTGTATGGAAAGATGTCATCCCCCTGTCTCTGTCCTCCATTGTTTCTTATCGGAAGTCAGCAGTCATTCACATTGTTGTTTCTCTGGGTGAGTTCAAGACATTTTCTTTATCTTTCATTTTCAGTAGTTAGGCCATGATGTGGCTAGTTGTAGGTTTCTTTTTATTGCCTGGATAAATTTCTTGCCTGGATAAACTTCTCCTACAATTAAATGACTAGATAAGAATGTTTTGAAATCATCATGTCAATTATTTTTAGGTAAGTGAATTTATATAAAGCATTTTGAAGCAGCCTTTTCACATAGTACCAGCAGTTATTGTAGAAACATGTTTTCAAGTTACCTTGAAAAATATGCAAAACTAATTATTTCATTTATATATTTTAAACTATAACTAGGAAATATTTATTATGTAATTATTTTTTAAGAAAACATTGTTCCTCATAGAGCAAAGGTAAACTAATAAGAAAGCTATAAACTATAAAGGTAAACTACAGCAAAGGTAAACTTAGCATTACTCATAATTATTACAAATTCCAAATTAAATGAATATAAATTATATGGATTTTTCTGCCCACTAGTTCCACAAAGAGAGAGGTGCAAATGTAATGGTTTAGTAAAGATTTTAGATGAATAATCTTAGAAAAGGAGGTGAGTGGAAAAGGGTTAAAGCCCAGGAAGAGGCTCTTCACATTCTTTGAAGTAGAAAATACAGTGGCTTTACTGTGAATTGTAGAACACTTGACAATTAGGTCATGGGAAGCACTATGAGGAAGAGAATGTGTTAGTTTTGTTTCTTAGAGGAATGACCTTTCTGATGTCTCCTCCTAGAATTGTTTCCTTTTCTCCAAAATAATGGTTTATTTTAAGACAATAATAACTAATTTATGTGTGGTGCTCTCCTAGTATATGAAGAATTTTTAACACATTTTATCTCAGTTAATCCTTACAAAAGTTAATAGGATCATTATCTCTCATTTATTTGCAGGCTCTACACACCCAGTTAGTGGCTGATCTGGTCATTGAAACCAAGACTTTCAATGCCAAACCCCATACAGATGAACATCCCACCATATTGCTGTGGCAAATAAATACTAATTACATAGCCTCCCACATTGTGAAGTGAATCCACAATAACTAAATTCCAAACACCAGAATTCAGTGCATTGAGTTTTAACCGAGGTCTGAAGCACTACAAAGAGTTCAAGAGACATAGGAGAGAGTTACAGGTTTAGAGTAAAGAGCAGCAGGACATACAGAAAAGAAAGAAAGCACAGTTTTGTGCAAGTACCCTAAGGGTGGATCCAGAGAAGGAAGAAAGTAAACAGGAGAGAGGGAATGTAATGCAGACCAGAGAATGCAGAGCAGGGGAAGAGAAATTTCAGGAGAAATGAGAGTACAAAGAAGTCATCAGGGGAGAGAGAGAGTAATACAAAACATGAAAGAATGATCACAAATACTAGTTATACTGGTACCACAACCACAACAAAGAAACATTTAGCCCATGACTGTAATATGCATTACTTCCTAATAACACAGAGGGATTGAGTAACAAGTCCCAGAGCCACAGCATTATAAGAGATGATGCAAAATTTAGAACAGGTCTGACTGACTCCAGAATCCACTCTCGTAGCGACCCAGAATTTAGAATTGTTCATGACAGTGCCATCATATCAGGATATTTGGGCGTTGAGTACATCACAGAGCAGGCTTTAAATCTGTAAGTGGGTACAAGAAGAGAGAAAATGAGACGCAGGAGGCCAGGGAGGAAGGCACTAGGGACAGCAGAGTAGCACTGACACACTGACCTCTTCACGCCTGACAAAAGCTATTAATTGGGAGAAGCAGGTAGTAAAAAAGTCATTTCAAATCTGGAACTACTGCAACATCTTCAGTAAAGATGTTTCTAGGTTTGCCCAGAGTATTACTGCTACTCTCAAACAACATAATTTTTATTTAAATTTGCAGTAAAAAACCTAGTCTGGTATTATCTGGAGCAGTAATAACATTTAATATTTGTACATTCCTTTTAAAGTTTTCAAAGAGGTTTTGCACACATCATATCATTTGGTTCTCAAAAATTCTGTGAAGAAGTTATTGATTTTGCAAGTTTTTTTAGAAGAAAAAAATAATCATCTCAGTGAGGCACCGTGGTAGAAAAAGCATGGACTAGGCATTAGACAGACTTGTGTTCACATCCCAGCACAGCCTGACAGTTAGTTATTAATTTGTGACACTGGATGAGTTACTAACTTTTCTAGACCTGAGTGTCCTATATGCAAAATAAGGATTATGGTTTATAGTTTGCAATGTTTCTTGTTAATATCATGTAAGATAATAGGTACATGTAAAATACCCAACCATGCCTGAAAAAAAGTGAATGCTCAATAAAGATTTTATTTTAATTTGTCAGGATTCTTAGCTTCAGGTGGCCAAATTCTAACTCATATTATTTATTTATTTTTTATCTTAACCAAACTGTAGGAATAGCAGGGATGCAATTGAACCTTAAAAACTACAATCATCAATATGAAGGCAGCTGAGATATCACTCCATCTTTTCTCCCAACTTTTCTCTGGATGTCATTTTCATTCTTTCTTATTACAGATTGTTTTCCTTCACATGGTGGCAAATATGATGGTGCTAAGTTCTATATCCTCTGCCACTGAATAGAATAAGAACTTAACTCTCTGGGTCCCTGATCTGGCATCAAGTGCCCCCCCCCACCTCCACCCCCATTCCACTCACCTGTAGCCAGAGGGCAGACATCATGTAAGAACATGGCAGCTCCATGCAGCCATGTGGGTGCAGGAGGCCAGTATGGGGGTGCAAGTGCCCAGGAGAAGGTAGTGATGGAAAGCAACCTCTTGGACGTCCACTAAGTAATTACAGTTTCCCAAGGTCCCAGATGAAGTGTTAGAGGTGAGCTTAAACTCAAATCTGACTTCAAGTCAACTTTTTTCTGAGTGCTGATGAACTGATGACAGCTACCAGCTCTCTGGTGACTGGATGACATACAGATAGGGACAGACTCCCTCAAAGTGACTCATCTGGATATCTTCTTGACTGGGAGGAGGAGGTAGAGTTGCCTGACTGGTGAAGGCAAAGGCTCTAAGTAACACTAAAGCAATGACATTTATACCCCCAGCATCACCGCTAAGACAAGTGATCGTCTGGGATCTGCTCTGCTGCAGGGTGTGGTTCACGAGGCAGTGGTAGAGAAGGGACTGAAGGCTGGGGCATTTGTGCACAAGAGCAAGTGCCAAGGGCTCAGCCCACTGGGTGGGGCTGCTCTGCCCTGAACCCGTGTTCTCTACTACGTGTATCTTTAATGACTCCTTTTCCCCTTCAGGGTTGAAATTCTTATGTATCTTGGGGGTCAGGACTCCTTTTATAGTTGCTGCTGCCCTTTGAGTTCTTGAAGGAACTCACAGAAAGATAAAGGCCAATTTGGCTTGCCGTAATTTTGGAGGTTTCATTTTGGGCCAACCAAAATGACTGGGAACCATGACTGGGAACAAGTAAAACAGTGCAACACGACTGTCACGAAGGTGTACAGTTTAGCCCAAATTTTAGGTTAAGATAACCTCCTCAAACCTACTCTCACACAATCCTAATTGAAGCCCAGTCCCAACACTCCATAGTAATCCCTGTGTACCTCACAGGGGATGAAGGGAAATCTCATAGGAGAGATGGCTTGCTGATACACCCTCAATCTTTGTTCTAGGAAATGCTAGGATGCCGGGCTTCTGGTATACCTGCCCACAAATGAAAGCTCAGCTGCCTGGCACTTGGGTTCTTCCTCCACCTCTAGCAACACAAGATGCAAATAATCCTATATATCAGCCAGGAAGAGGGAAAAGCCTGCTGAACAGTTAGGGAATTCAGGCTGTTTTTGGGTGGCTAATAATAGATGAAAACATGTAATCTAGAGAGTAAAGACCTGTTACTCTGGACCTTCAGGAGCTTCATCCTATCATATTAATTTCACCTGGATACAAATGTTGGCCTCAGAGCTCACCATGCCTTGCCCTTAATCTCACTAAATTCTGGGAGATGTTTAAAACAATTGTTATACAATTCTAGTGTGTATATTTCAGTTTGGAAAAGCATCACAACAGGCCTTGAGTGACCTTCTTGAATCTTTGTTTTGCCTATATTTCAATAAAGGACTGCTCTACCTCGTGGTGGCTCACCCTGGGGACAGTGCCCATATGTGGTAGATGCAGAGCTAACAAGAGTTGTTTGCTTGGAGCGTGCTTGGATTGATAGGCCATCCCCTGATGTTAGGGTAGTTGGGTGTACCTCATGAGCTACAATCGTGCAGCTCCTTGGAAAGTCTTAATTTGACTTAAGGTATTTGATGCAACTCACTAGATGATTAAAATTCTCTCCACAGCGTATTTTGGAATTTTGGAGTTAGCACCTTTTGTGTGTCCACAGGAAAGGGAAGTAGAACTTTAACAAAATAGGGTTCATTGACATACCTGACTAGCCTTTACTATTAACTCTTCATTTGCACTGTGATTTTTCCCTTTTGGAATTTATTGGAGTTTCCTATCACAGTCCCACAGTAATGCCTAGTTCTATGTTCCATTCCCCTCCTCAAGGTGTCACAGGCCAAAAAAGCACACCCTAGGAAGCAATGCAGGTGTTCTGCCTCATATCTATACCTGTTCCCATAACCCAAATTTCTAAAAGAAACAAACAAGCCAATGAGCTGGGGCCTTGGCCTTGTTCTGCCAAAAAATGCATTCTAGCAGGAATGGCAGTCCATGGTCCCCAGCTACTCCAGAGTTTTTAGGAGGTATGTGGAAACTGTGAGAACAGTTGAACACAGGCTGTAACGACACATCTGGCCACACACAGTGTAATGAAAAGTCCCATCAGTGGTGCACTACACCCACAGCCAGCATCGTGATCTGAAAAGAGGCCCACCCTGGTTTATACTCCTGGCTCTCACCTTTAGGATATGTGACATTGAGCAAAACTCACTTTCTGAGCCCATGTTTCCTTACCTGAAAACTGGGAATAGCAATAGAACCCACTTTGTAGGGTTTCTGTGAGAATTAATGAGTGCAATGCACCCGAAGTGCTGACACTGTGACATTGAGCAATGAATGTCCTTTTGGAGAAGCTGGTGACTGACTGGCTTGTGCTTTTGGTCACAGCTAACAATCAACTTAAGACACATTCTTTGAGAGGCTGTAAGCTCTGTGCTTTGTTCTTCTCTCCTAAATCCTGCCCAAGGGGCACAGGAAGGAAGAAGAAAAATAGACATTAAAGGGACTTTCCACATCGAAGGAAGCTCTGTGGAGAATGTAAGACAACCAGTATCTTGTTAGCTGGTGAAATATGTTTTTCCCTGATTAGAAGGTTTAAGAATGAATTCTACCTGGATGGTTTCTTATGCTCAGGGGGATCATTTTCTTCAAAGAGATGTGTTGCCAATTCACTTTATTCTTAGCTCTTGGGAATTCAAGAAACAGATTTCTTCTAGGAAAATTTCCAAGGTAATGCTTGGAATTTCTTGAATAAACAAATAGTGGTGGGATATCTATGTGTGTGCCTGTCCTTATTTTTTTAATCTATTTAATGTCGCATTTTTGAAAATATATCACCCTCTCTTTCACCTGTTTGTTTAAGCCAAGTTTGTCTTTGATGTCAGGAATTTACAAGAAGTAAAATACACAGCATGAGCATTTTGACATATCTGGCACACATCACTATTCAACTTCAACAAAGGAAAATGTATTCTTTGTGATAAGAAAGCTCTATTTCTATATACTAAATATTATTAAGGGATGTTCTTGGGAAAATATGTGTTTTCATGTGTTGTTTTCACTTTTTTTTTTTGTTTGTTTTGTTTTCACTTTTGATAGTGTGCTTGTAGAGCTGACTCCCACAGATAGTATTTCCTAAGGAACAATGGTGGTTAGAATAATAGACATTATCTTGGTGGCAGTTACAATGAGAAGTGTATTAACTTCCTTATTCCAATGAAGTTTAGTAAATGAAAACTCTTCCATTTGTACTATTCATGACAATGCAGAAAAGAGAAGTTATGTGAAGCAGAAAGAGACTAAATATAGGGAAGTAGAAAGGAGCTGATTCCATCTGGGTCTTCAGGACTGTCCTATTAGAGGGGCTGCTACCTCTGAGGACATCCCTGGAGTTGTGCTGGCAGTAAGAGGCTGCTGCCGCCTCAACTGTTTCTCATCTAGTAGGGAGATGGAGAATGGACACCTAAATTCAATCCAGGGATTAAGGAACCAGATCTTGAAACTGTTGCTGCTTCCACTGGATGCTTCCCGACATCCAGGAAACTGAAGAATGCACACAGGGACACTGCTATAGGGAAACCTTCCACTTCCTTGATCTCATGGTCATACCAGAAGAAAGGGTCAATAATTGCAAAAGATGGTCCCACCCAATTCTGCCTTCCACATCTCATGAATGCATTTAATTGAGAGTCTAATTTGCATTCAGAATCCTTGTTGCAAGGGAGTCTGAAAAGTGTAATTTTTAGATGTTTAGTTTCTCTAACTACCATGAGTGTGGTGTAGTGGTAGAATGAGTCAATTCAGAGTTTCCAGCACTCTATTTACATAGCAGGTGCATCATAGCTACTTCTTTTCCCAATTGCATTGGGCACCTATTTCTGGAGTAGCATTTATATTCTAATGTGATTATTTAAGTATGCCTTTCCAGGATTGTATGTACACTCCCTGAAAAGGTTACTTATATCTCTAGTACCTGGCACATAGTAGAGATCAAACAAATGTTTGTTTAATCAATAAATGAGTGAATGAATTATCTTTTTTGCTAGAATTTAGCTTCAAAGGCAGAGTCTATGTCTTATCCACTTTGATATAACCAGCTCGCAGCACGGGACATTGTCTATATTTAAGAAAAAAGAAGGTGACTTAAATAAATATTAAATATATGTTTTATTATTTTAATACCCAATTGGAATGACATTCTAACTTCTTTGTTCCAAGATTACCATTTCTTTGAACAGATTCCACTTTAAATTCTTGTTATGTACTACCACTACCAGTTGCTAGTCTGTGCTTACTATATTCTAAGCATGTTACTCTATTCCAAGCATGAAAGAGTTTTTCATGTATTATCAATATTTAGCCTCATCCTGGGAGGTAGGGGCTATTACTGACCATAGATCCTTATATACAATTATCTGAAAACCAAATATTCAGCTTAATGAAATATAAACTCCTGTGTAACCACAGCCAAGGTCAAGAAATAGACCATTGTCTGCATCATAGAGGCACACCCTTCTTTCCACCCACTGCCCATTCCTAACCACAGCCCCCTTTTTCACCCCTAATTCAACTACTCCTCCAATATTCATGGTTATCACTTCCTTGCTTTTCTTCAGACTTTTATCTGCTTAATTTTCATTCCTGTAAACTATAGTTCAGCTTTAACTAATTTTGAACTTTATGTAAATGGAATCATACTATAGAAATACTATTGTGTTTTCCAAAGTGTTTGGCTGTTTTATTATTGTTGTTGTTCAATATTACGTTTGAGAGAGTTGTCCATGTTGCTGTGTGTAGTTCTAATTTGTTCATTTAATTGCATTGCATTGTATTAATACTTACAAACTACTTATGCCTGCTACCCTTGAATGGCATTTGGATGATTTCTGTTTTGGCATATTAAAAATAATGCTTCTAAGAACATTTCTGTAAGTCAGTAAGAACTTGTAAGAACTTTCCTGAAGTTAGTAGTATGTTGGTAAATATTTAACAACTGGCTCTCCAGGGAGAAGAGCCCTGCTTGTAGAGTCTGCCTATTTCCATTGTGTAAATACTTCCACCATGGCCACTTTCAAGCTACCAATGTCACTGAATGTGGCACTGGAGAGAGCTGCACATCAACAGCTCTCTTGAACTGGTGTAAGCTGGTTCCAGCACACCCCTGCCTGGAGTTTAATGTGCCTCTATGTCTTTTGGGTGTATACGTAGGGGTGAATTGCTGGATGGAGTGTATATTTAGCTCTAGCAGATAATGTCAGACTATTTCCAAAGTGAGTGTACCCATTTAGCCTCCTTTTGGCAGTGGGTGACAGGTCCAGTTATGCTACATCTTTGCCAACAATGTGTTATTTCCATCCATTTTCTTTTTGCAATTTCTGTCATCTCATGGTGTTTTTAATTCACATTTTCCTGATATTAATAAGGTTGACATCTTATCATATGATTGTTGGCTATTTGAACATCCTCTTTTAGGAAGTTGTATTCAAATCTCCTGCCAAATTTTCTATTGGATGTCTTACTTTTCTTATTAAATTGTAATTGTTTATATGTTCAGGATATTATCCATTTAGTTGGTTATATATTTTGCAAAAGTTTTTTTCTCATTCAGTAGGCTTGCCATTTCTCTTTCTTAATGATTAATTTTGATTAATAGAACTACCTTATTTTAATGTATTCAGTTAATTTTTCCCATTATGTTTAGTACTTTTGTTTAACAATATCTCTTTATCATGAGATTCTAAAGATGTTCTCCTATATTATTCTCCAAAAATTTTATTGTTTTGCTTTTCACCCTTGGTTCTGGAACTGATTTTTAGAGTGAAGTAGAGGTCTAGATTGATGATAGTTTCAGCACCATTTATTAAAGAGAGTTATTCTCTCTCAACTGCTCTGCCATCTTGCATTTGTCATAAATCAAGTGTCAATATATTAAGTGACCTTGTGTTTGGGCCTTCTTCCCTTTTCTATTATTTTATTTGTCTATCCATACAACAATAAGAGATTGCCCCACTTTTAAAGAACATTGCTATCTAGTGGAACAATTTCTCTCATACTGTTGTTCTTCGGTTTAGTTTATTCTTGGCTGTGTATTTCCCCATGTACTTTCATATTAGTTGATCAAGATATGCAAAGAAACTTGAAATATTAGTTGGGATTACATTGAGTTTATAGGTTAATTTATGGATAATTAATGTCTCTAAAATACTGAGATTTCAATCCAGGGAGGTGGTGTATCTCTCAATTTAATCAGATCATTTAAATTTTACCTTAAAAACATTTACAATTTTTTACATAGAAAGTTTGCCCAACTTTCATAAAATTTACTTGTAGGTATATGATATTTTCAATGTTCTTGAAAATATTTTAAAATTTTGTATTTGTTGATAGTACTAATACAATTGAGTTTTATATTGACCATGAACCCATAAATTTTGCTAAACTCACTAATTTAACAATTTGTCACTTTTTATATTTTTTCTATGTGCCCAGTCATATCATTTGTGAATAATATATGGAGTTAGTCTAACTCGAGGTTAAGACTAAGAAGTCCTCCAGACTGCTAAGTCTGGCCAAGATCTCTGACACCTAGTAAAAGTTCAGGAGTTTCCCACAACCAGTTACAGGTTTGAAAATTTGTAGAAAGACTCAAAACTCACTGAAAGCTATTCTACTGACAGTCATACTTATTAAGGTTAAGGACACAAATTAGAATCATTCAAAGGAAAAGACACAATGGGTGAAGGTCTGGGAAGGTGTAGAGCTTCTGGCTGTCAGGAGAGCCCTGTGGATCCATTGATGGCATTACCTCCTCCTGGTCATATGAGTAGCAACATGTACAGAGTATTCCTGCCAACCAGGGAAGCTCACCTGAGCTTCTGTGTCCAGAACTTTTGTTGAGGCTTCATTGCATAGGCATGATTGATTGAATCATTCCCATGTGGTTGAACTCAATCTCCAGCCTCCCCTCCCCAGAGACTGAGCTGACATTACATGGCCCAAAGGGCCCATCAAGAATCATCACATTAGCACAAATTATCATGTGGTATCTGAGGAGCTCACCATGGATAACAAAGATACTCTAGCACTCAGGAAATTCCAAGTGTTTATTTAGAACTTACCTCTCAAGAGTCTGGGCAAAGGTCAGACCTCTCTTTGGAAGACAAATTCCTTACTACACGATTTTTTTTCTTTCTTCTTTATCTTTATTCGTATTTATTTCTTTTTCTTGATACACTGCACTGGATTTCAGTATATTGTAAAATAATAGTGCTAATCGTGGGTACTACTGTTTTCTTCCTGATCTTACAGGGGATGTTTTTGATATCACCATTAAGATATCCTGTATCAGATTAGGAAACATTTCTTCTATTCCTAGTTTGTTAAAAATGGGGATTTTGTGAAAAACAAAGTGGAATTTTTTACTTTATTTGCATCTGATAAGATAGTTGTATAGTTCTCCTTTAGTCTGTCAATGTATATAATTACATTGATTTTCTACTGTCAAAAACATGTGCATTGACAGAATAAACACAGTTTGGTTATGATTCATCCTTCTTAAATGTTATTAAATTCTGTTTGCTGATTTTTTCCATTTTATTCATGAATTTAAATTTTCTGGAATTTTTTTAATGTCCTTGTTGGGTTTTAGAAACAAAGTTCTGCTGGCTTCCAAATACAAGTTTGGGAGTGTTCCCTTTTAAAAATTTTTCTGGGAGAGTTTATGTATTATTGGTATTAGTTGATCCTGAAATGTTTGGCAGAATTCCGTAGTAAAATGATTTGGACCAAATTTCAATTAGGTATGCAATGTCTTTAATCATGATAGGAACACAGATTTTCTATTTCCCTTTATGTCACTTCTATTAAGTTGGTGCTTTAATATGCTTATTTGTTAATTTTAATTTAAGTCCCTAATGCATTGGTATAAAGTTGTTCATAGTATTCTCTTACTATTTTTCAGTGACTGCATGATCTATAGTTATATCTCTTAAGTTAGCAGTTATTTTCCCCCACCATTTTGAAGATCTGAGTTCATTATCTATTTATTTATTTATTTTTTTGCGGTACACGGGCCTCTCACTGTTGTGGCCTCTCCCGTTGTGGAGCACAGGCTCCGGACGCACAGCCTCAGCAGCCATGGCCCACGGGCCCAGCCACTCCGCAGCATGTGGGATCCTCCCGGACCGGGGCACGAACCCGTGTCCCCTGCATCGGCAGGTGGACTCTCACCCACTGCGCCACCAGGGAAGCCCCTCAGTTCATTATCTTTTGACTTCAGTTTCTTTAGTTGAGAAGTCAGGTGACAGTTTTTACTCTTTTTCATGAAATCTGAATATTTTTCTCTGGGTGCTTTTTACATTTTCTCTTTAACTTTGTTGCACTTTAGTTTTACTGTGATGTGTCTAGATTGTGTGTATATGTGTGTGTGTGTGTGTGTGTGTGTATGTGTGTTTATCTTGCTAGGGGTTTACTGGGTCCTTTGCCTTTCAATAATTTTGGAAAATTTTCTCAAATATTTCTTCTCCTCCATTCTTTGTCTTATTTCTTTCAGGAAGTACTATTTTGTATATATTATACCATTATTACTGTATTCTCTCTGTCTCTGTCTCTCTGTCGTGTGTGTGTGTGTGTGTGTGTGTGTGTGTGTGTGTGTGTGTGTGTGAATTCTTTTTGTCTCCCTATGAGTCATTTTGGATATTTTCCTCTGACCCAACTTCCAGCCTATTCTCTCTCTAGCCATGTACGGACTGTAATCCGCAGTTAAACCCACTCATCATTTTTAATTTCTGTTACTGTATTTTTTAATTTCAAAGTTTCTATTTGATTCTTTTTCAAATCCACATCACTTTTTATTGTTTTTAGTTCTTGGCTAAAATATTCTACCTAAACAAGAACATAGTAAGTATAGTTTAAAAATGTGTGTGTGTGTGTGTGTGTGTTTTAATGTGCCTGGTTATGTTTTGTTGTGTCTTAGGTATAGTT
Source organism: Pseudorca crassidens (assembly GCF_039906515.1). Classification (NCBI taxonomy): domain Eukaryota; kingdom Metazoa; phylum Chordata; class Mammalia; order Artiodactyla; family Delphinidae; genus Pseudorca; species Pseudorca crassidens. The sequence goes on from NC_090297.1 coordinate 157,265,373, forward strand.
ATTGGAATTTTATTTGTAAGAAAAATTTAAGGACTAGGATAAATGTGAAGGTTTGGTTTACTTGTAGTTCAAGTAGTTTGTCTAAATTACCTAGTCTGCTATTACTGGAAAAGGAAGAGCTAGAGTGATCTTTTAAATATATAATTATGCTACTTCCCACTTTAAATCTTTCCAATGGCTTCCCATGAAGCTTAGAATGAAATCTAAGTTCTGTTCATAGTTAGGATAACTTCTTCTTCAACCTCATTAGTTTTATCAGTTTTTCCCAATTCAGGGAGCTTATTTTTGTTTCCATTCATCCCTGGCTCTTTGAACGGCTTGTTCTAACTTATCTATTAGTTTTCAGTGAAATATGACTTCCTCATGGGGAAACCAGACCTAACTAAATTAGCTTGGTCAACTTAATATTCTCTATCACTCTGTTTACATTCTTGATAACATTAACCAAAATCAGTAATTATTTGATTATTATTATTATCTGCTTATTTATTATTTTTTCCCTACCACTTGAATGTACACTTTGAGAACTGGGACTGCTTCTCCAGTAACTAGCATGAAAACTTGCACATAATTCAGTAAACAGAGTTTTAATGAATGAAGGTTGTATTAAGTGCTGAGAATATATTTAAAAATAGAAATAATCATTGTTTTTGTCATCTTTATAGTAGTAGTAGCAATAGTAGTTGTATTACAGTTAAAAATAGTAATATGGCCTTGAAAAGCAGTTAGAGTCATACTGACTGACTTTGAATCTTACTCTGCCACTTACTACCTGTGTAACCTTGGACAAGTTAACTAACTTCTCTGTCCTTCAGTTTCCTCAACTTTAGAAGAGTGATAATCAAGTCTTCATTCCTTATCCAAATCCTGAGGCTGAATACATTTTGGAATTCAGAATTTTCCTTATTTTAGAAAAGCAATGTGGTACATATACCATATATTCTATAACAATCACAGTAGTGTCTTAGGCAGCTGCCATAATTTAACACATTAATATTTTTGCAGTAAAACATATTAATCATAAGTGGAATAACTAGACTATGAGTGGGTTTATATCAGTAAAGATCAGATTTTACTATGCAAACTTTGAAAACTTAGTTTTCAGAGCTGATCTTTGGAAACTTAAATGCACAGAGAACCATAGAACTCTAAAAATGGGAAGAATCCTAGTGGTCTTTTTTTACAACTTCTCCAATTTTAATGATGAGGAAACCTAAGACACAGAGATATCAGACAACCTCCCTAAGATCACATAGCTAGTTTCTTATAGTGTTGTAGACTGACTTTCAGTTTAGTGTCCTTTTTGCCACACCATATTATAAAAAAAAATAGAAAATAATTTTATTTCAGGCTTGAAAACTAGAACTAATGGATTGTTCACGTGATTCTTTCCAATCTTGAAATTCTAAAATGTGGACTGACTTTCTCATGATCAGTGGATAATTTTTTTGATTACCAAAAAATATGTTTCTTAGTAGATGGTGATAATGAGAAGAAGAAACGCCCTTGCATCAGTACTTACAAGACAGTGAAGAAGACATTTACAGAAAAGGTGAGTAACAAATAGAAGTTAGCATGTGAATTTTCCCAATGGATAATAAATGCTATATTATTGATTTCGTATAGAGAATATTATGATAACCTAATAGGGACGCTAGAGCTGGTGAATTGAAATAGCTATAAAATTCTATGGATAAACCCCTTTTTCAAAACGGTAAAAGAGCTTCCAGTCTTTTTACTCATTATCTCATATAGCAAATGATATTCTGAAAAATGTGCAGAGTTGACTGACATTTACTTTATCTATTGAGAATCAAGTCATTATTAGTGGTAAACATATCAAGTACTAGATAATCTGCATTCAGTGAAAATACTAAAATTGCCTATGTGGGCAGTTAGAGTATGTTTTTGTAAAGATAAAAGTGCATCTCAATTTACTTATAAAAATTTCAGAACCCCTCATTCTACAGAGAAAGTTTTTTTTTCTTTTTCTTTGCGGTTCACGGGCCTCTGACTGTTGTGGCCTCTCCCGTTGCAGAGCACAGGCTCCGGACGCGCAGGCTCAGCGGCCATGGCTCACGGGCCTAGCCGCTCCGCGGCATGTGAGATCTTCCTAGACCGGGGCGTGAACCCGTGTCCCCTGCAACGGCAGGCGGACTCTCAACCACTGCACCACCAGGGAAGCCCACAGAGAAAGATTTTAAAGTTAAACCTGAAATTGCATTTATTGGCACGAATATGGAGTTATAACCTCTTAATTAGTAGTGGCAGTCACAGGACAATTGAAACACTAATGCCACACAGACTGCAGAAATATTTTTCTCTTAGATTCCTTAGAAGCAGATAATTCTCTGAAGACAGTACCACATAGTGATGGGAGGTGTCTGAAGCAGCTGTTCAGAGAAGGTGTTGGTAGAAAGAAAGGGCAGTAGAGTTCCAGAATGACACTGCAATTAAAAAAGAAAAATGGATGCAATTCTGCCTTACAAGTACATTTTTTTTCCTTTTGAAATAATCCATGAGACTTGCCAAAGGCTTCCTGGCATGAGCAGTATGTATATTTGCTTGCATGGAAGCCTGGTTTCTTTTTTTTTTTTTTTTGTAAGGCTGGTTTCTTGAACACAGAATTTCTCATTTTTATAAGTATAACTGAAGACATAGTTTCAGTCTCCCTGATGAGCTACAGGAACCTAAAACTGTAGGACAGGTAAAGACTCATCTATACGCGATTTTGCTCATGCTGTACATCTAATCTAAGTTTAATTGTTATCTTTTATTGATAGAATTGTATTTTATTATACAAAAATCCAGAAAAGCATACATTGAAGGTTATCATTGTCTGCATTTTGTTGTACCTTCCAGATTTTTCTACTCATATATTTGTGATTTTTAAATAACAAACCTTTATTATACCAAGCAAAGTTTTGAAGCTTCTTTTTCATTCAAAATAATAATGTGAATAGTTTTCTATGTCAGTATATATTTTTATGCATGATTTAATGGCTGAAAAAAATAAAATGTTTTCTAGAGCCAGCCATGTACTAAGCATTTTAAATTATCTTTTCAAAATTTAATCCTCATAACAACCTTAAAAGGTCAGTATTATTATGATCCTCATTATACAGTTAAAGAAATCAAAGTCTAGCTTAAGTAATATATCCAAGTACAGATATCTAGAAAGTAAGAGAAACAAGGTACCTGGGCACTCTAACTCCAAGAGTTTATGCCCTGAATCATATCACTCAGTTTTTCCTTTGCATGCACAATCTGCAATATATTTAATGCTTCTCTAACTGTTAGACCTCTAAATCATTTCCTTTTTTCTTCTTTTCTTCTTTCTCTCTCTTCCTCCTCCCCTTCCCTCCTTTCTTCCTATTATAAACAGCTCTTTGATGAGCATCTGTGTAGCAAAATCTTAGGTACACGACCTCAAAATTCAAATGTGAGTAACAACTGGTTCACAAATATCTGGGATCCATTGTCCTCCAAATTCTTACCCTCATGGGCTATGTCACTTCATGGACAAGTGACAGAAGACTCAACTCAGAAGTCTGGCTGAGTTCTTCATGAGCTTTCTTGCCCATCTGGTGAAACTTGAGTGTTGAGATGGCAGAAGCACAGAGCACACAGCTCACATCAGCCTGGGTCCCTGAGTGATGACACAGCTCAGCATACCCAACTCCCACTGATCTGTTTTGAACCTGAAACTTGAACTACAGAACAAAAATATCTTTAAGTCTCTGAGTTATTAGGTTTAAACTGTTACCACACATAATAGGAATTAGACAATATGTAGCAAAAATTATATCCATTTGCCTTCTGACTCAGCAATCCTATTTCAAGGAATCTTCCCCAGTCATGCTGGCCAAAAAGAGAAATAATGTATGCACAAGGCTATTAACTGCAGAGGAAATGACTTCTGAATATTTTTGAACAAGCACACATCAAGAACACTTACTTCATCTTTTACTTTTGCTTTTTAGGGATTGCTATGTCCTCTACTTGAAAAATGAAAATACTATCTACTGAATTCGAGTTATGTTCTTGTTGACATTTGTGTTTATGCTTGCCTGTTTGCTCATTCTTGCATACATGCATGCATCTTCCTGATTCTGAGGGAGGTCAGAGCAGTTTCCTAAAGTTCATATATGGATGTTGAGATAGCATCAAGGTGAGGTGCATAAGAAGTAGATCAGATCCTGAATTACCTGTGGGAAAAGAAGGTTTTATCATTAGGAACCTTGGAGTGCAGGATAATTTGAAGATAAAAGGGGAGGGAAAAGCATTTGTCCAAAGTCCTTTCATGTGAATGCTTAGTTTCAAGCAAAGGGAGATGTTTGAAGCAACTTAAAACACTTAACTGAGGGGCCTTAAAATGCTTAAGAGGACACTAGAGATTGTGGAGGACTGTAAATTTTGGTTGTTAACACAAAGTAAGATCTCTTCATTTTTACATATACAGCATATAGTATTTTAATTTACTCAAGGAATTTAGCTTCATTTGCATTTGAGAGAGTGCAATTTTGCAAGATTTTTTCTTGGGTAAATATTCGGTGCAAGTGCATTTCTTGAGAACCTTCTGAAAGATAAAGTGCTTTTCATGTTTCTCTCAAGGTCTCAATAAACGGAGCATCTGAGGAAATGGAAATCTATAATGACACCCACCTCCTAGCACTCATGTGTGTGTGTGAACATTTTTCAGTGAACTACTGCTTTCAGGAGCCATTTCCACGTGAGCGGCCACACCTGGGCCTCATACTGCATTCAGAAAGGGACCCGTGACTGGCACACTGAACTGGAAACGTCGCCAGTGTGATGAGAATGCCTAATGTCCCCAGAGCGGCCATGCGGCAGAAGCAGCACTGACAAATCAAAACGTTACTCTGCTGAGCACAGCGACATGGAAATTTTTGAAGAGGGAATCTCTGTCTTACGCAGTTAGTGGCTGGGGCGTGAGTGCAATGCCGAAGGAGCCTGCAGCGCGGAGCCGAGGCTGTGCCACGCCCTGTGCCTGTACTGCTGTCCATCTTTTCCTGGGCAAAGCTGGTAGCTGCAATGGTAACCATAGGGCAATAATCAAAATGCAGAACGTAAACAGTAAGGCTGCTACCACACGTTTGTAATAAATTATCCAATGCTGGTCACAGAAAGTGTTGTATAAATGGGGATGAATGAAAGAAGGAAACTGCCACCCCAGAAACGGCTGCAGGAGGGCAATCTGCAGACTGCAGAAGAGAAGCTTAATCGGTGGAGGACACTTGGGTCATTTAATCACGTGGGAGTCAGCAGAGATAGAAAGGTGTTGGGAAAAGCTGTGTTTCTCTGCCTCTGCCACGTTTCTGGACAGTCTAATGATTTGCATGCAGAGAAGGAAGCCACCAGGTTACTGCAGGTCGACTGTGGGTCCTGGACCATTCCCAGGTTTGAAGCGCAGCAAATTGGAGTGTCATCCAGTGATGAGGAAATTAGAAAGGAGGAATTAGTAATGAGCATCATTTTGGACATGTACGTTTTAAACTTATTAGGGGACATTCCAATCCAGAGAGGTGTGTTAAAGGGATAGGATCAAAGAGAGGGGGAGAGATCTGAGCTGGAAGTGGCTCAAGTGAGCTCCTTAGGACTTAGAACTAGAGTTCCAGGCTGGTTCCCAAACATAAAGAAGCAATGGTTTTCCAAAGGAAGACAGTCAGGGAAAGGAAGGAAATACAGACAGGGGGAGATTTCTGAGAGAGGGAAGGGGCAGTGTATTTACAGGAGTGAAAAGGGCTGGAGGTGGAGGCTGTATAGCTTCACAGTCAGGGGACAGGCTTTGCAGAGTGACAATCTGGAGTCAAATCTTCTCATTCTCACCAAGCCTCAGTTTCCTCATTTGCCAATTGGACAGTAATAATGGCTCCTTCATAGAGTTTGGGAAAAGAAATTGAGAAAATATATAAAAAACACTTAACACAGTGCCTAGAATATAGTAATCCCTCAATAAATAGTAGTTGTTTATTTATTAAAACATAAAAAATAGAAATAAAAAATAGAAGCTTATGGCATTATTTTAGAATGTAGAAGGGAGATTAAGTGTGAAAAGGAGAATTCTGGATAAGGATAAATCCATGGTTGAAGGAACAGGAATACATCAATGGGCTTTGGAAGGAGCAGAGGAATTTTCATATATACATTCTACAGTTCTTTATATTTATGAATATTATAACCTCTTGAAAACATTCTGTCTTCTATCAAAGGGAGAAATATTTTTATATGCCTTTTCTATATCCACGTATTCAACCAAGATTAACTGGAGAGATTAAGTTTTCTTAATCTGCACACTGCACATTTTCCATTTCCAATGATATCTAGATTGCTTCAAGATTGAGGAAGAGGAGTGTTGGAGTAGCTACATTGCAGCAATATTCCCTGGAAAATTGCTTTTTCATGCACATGGGTGGACCCTGAGCCCTATTCTGTTCTTTAATCAGCCCTAGAATGAAGTCTTTCACCCACACAGTGCCACTCGCTCATGCTCAGGAATGTCCCCCAACACTTCTGCACAGATGATGCCCCTTTCTTGGTTTATGTGGGCTACTCTGATTCATGATTTATTTGGGATTTCTGTCCCCTACTGGAAGAAAATATTAGAGCTGTTGTGTAAAAAAATGGGTTTGAATGATGGATCTACAGTTTATTAGCTTTGTTATGTTAATTAAACAAGGAGGCCATTAAACTGAGGTGGCTTTACTGTGTTAGCAGCCTGTGTATGCAAACCCAAACCTAAGTCTATAATGCCTCAAGTTTATGAGAAACCCAGGAACAACCAATTACAGACAACTAATGAGGCTTTCCCAAGTAAGAGAACCACTTAAACTATAGTTAGTCAAATAATTTCCTTGCTTTGTTTCTGCCTTTTCTCTTTAAAAGTCTTTCCCTGAGCTCCTGTCAGCTGAGTGCCCTGAACCACTTCTGGTTTGGTGCTGCCCAATTTGAATCAATTTATGCCCAAATAAACTCTTAAAAATTTTAATATGCCTCAGCTTATCTTTTAACAGCTTTATGACCTAAACTTTCACTTTCCCACTCTAATATAGGCATAATTCACAGAATTGTAAAAATAAAATTAGTGTACATAAGGCTCTTTATAAATTATAATATATCATACAAGTATGGTGGTGTTATTAACATTTTTCTCTTTAATAAGTTAATTCTTTCTTACTCTCTCTCTACACTCTTGTAGCTACTGAAGAAATGGCAGCATCTAGCAATCAAGTGCATTACCAAATTCATATTGAACAGCCACTAATTCCCAAGATCATGAACCTGTCTTGAATTCTTCTAGAGGAGAAAATTTTGTATGGCTGAGACTATGAACAGAAACTTTCCTCCCCAAACACACACTTACATTTACCCAACACATTTTGTTAGACTAGGAGTCAAATAAAGTCTATTCAATAACCAAGTGTTGAAAGTTAAAAAGAGGGGACAGAGAGAGATAATAAAGTCTGTGGTATTCCTTCCTCACCAACAACCAATTCTCCAATTCTTTGATACCAACTGGATGTCCAACGATTCAATCTTGACACTATCTAAATGAAACCAGTGTCAGATCCCATGAGTTAAAGAGCTCAGTCCAACAGGACTGCCCCTACTTCAAATGCCAGCTGCAGATGGGTTTCCCAGTCTACCCACTCTTCTGTCCAACAAACTACAAATTTAGGGGGTGTGTGTCCTATGACTCCCCTCTCAGGTTTGATAATTTGCTAGAATAGCTCATAGAACCTAATCTGAAGTAATCCTTTTTTCTTTTTATATTCTGTTTTTAAAAACCTTTTCCTTTATGTAGCCCTTTGGAGCTCCCATCTACCTGCTAAACAGGATGCTTGTCCAATCATGAATCATTCAATAAAGTCAGTTAGATCTTTAAAATTTATTTGGTTGGTCTTTGTTTCTTAACACCGATTTATTATAAAGAATACAACTCAAGAATAGCCAAGTGGAAGAGATAAATAGAGCAGGGCATGGAATGGCGGGCACATGACTTCTATGTGCTCTCAGGGCGCACCACCTTCCCAGCACCTCCATGTGTTCAGCAACCCAGGAACTTCCCAAACCTCATGGTTTAGGGATTTTTACGGAGGTTTCATTATGTAGGCATGATTATTAAATCACTGGCCATTGGTAATTGAACTCAATCTCCAGCTCTTCTCCTTTCCTTGGAGGTCAGGCGATGGGGTAGAAAGTTCTAACCCTCTAATCATGGCTTGGTCTTTCTGGTTACTAGCCCCACCCTGAAGCAATCTAGGGGCCCCAGCCAGGAGTCATCTCATTGCCTTACAAAAGACACTCCTCACTCAGGAAATTCCAACAGTTTTAGGAGCTCTATGCCAGGAACCAGGGACAAAAACCAGATGTTTATATTTTATTGTATCACACCATCAAACCCGCAGCTTCTCTTTCCCTGATACAGAGGCTTCTTGGCTAGGCTATTCAATTCAATCTGTTCTTTCAGACTTCATTGTCTGAACAAAGACCATATATATTTCTATTATACCATACAAGGTTATAAGACTTCTACCAATAGATTGTTCAGAAGGGCAATTTCTTATTGAGTTTACCCTGAAAATCTTGTCTTTCTGCCTCTTCAGTGCAGTAGATGTGGTTGGTCCTAGTCAAAGTCTAGACAAGCTATGTATTAATTTACAGAAGAAAGTTTTCTTTTTCCGTGATATGAATGCACATGTCTTCCATCCTGATATCATCTTATAATGTCAGAATACATAGAGAGCCAAAATAACAATCAAAAGATTGCTTTGAGAGCGAGAAATTGGAGCAAAAGAAATGGATAGCCTTAAGGCTATTTTCCTGGTTCTGGTGATTTCCGGAGAATCACCTCTGCTCCATTATGGAGTGCATTTCCCCAGTGAATGAAATATTCATGTAACCAGGATTTATTTTCTCTCTTTCTAGGTAGTACTGAATAAACACTGCCAGCATCAGCCTTTTGTACTTTATTCTTCTATGCTGACCAGCCACTCCTTCTGTTCTTATGCTTTTTGTCCAAACAGGGTAATTTATAACTTGTGTTGCTATAATTAAGAAATTACAGACTGTCGACTGAAAAAAATGCACAACCTAAAAGTTGAAAATTATGTTTTGTTCGGTGGCTTTATTGAGGACTAAAGCCTGAGATGGCAGCCTCTCAGATAGCTCTGAGGGACTGTTCCAAAGAGGTAAGGGAGGAACCAGGGATATATATAGGAGTTTTTGTTAAAAAAAAAAAAAAGAACACAAACATGTAGTCGAACATCAAAAGATTACTGCTAATCACAAAAATCAGATATCTCAAGTTAATGATTTTAGTGCCTTTCTACGTAGGGGAAGGTGCGAGAGTCTGGGCACAATGAAATCATTCCTTTGGTATGCATCTTAACTACCTAGTGCCAGTATCCTGTTTTTCTCCTTCCTGTATTTCTCTCAGGGTGCACCACTGGGGTGGGGGGCAGCTGCAGTGGCTGATGGCTTGATGGCAGGCAACAGTCTTTGTCCACAGATCTTATTTCTAATACTGTTTTCCTGAGATTTCATCTTACCCACCTTGGACCCTTGAGTGTTCCTAACTCTTAAACTATAGATTTAAACACGGTCTCATGGAGTTGCCCTTCAGTTGTCTCACCATATCTTCTAGTTGTGGGTTCACAGTGCTTCATGCATTTCCAAGTTAATAATAATAGACATTGCTTATTGAGGGTCTCCCATACGCCTGTGTTTCAGTTAGACTCTTTCAGCCTCAAGGAATAGAGATACACAGATTAGCTCAAGAAAGGAAGGATGAGATGAGAAGGACCACTGTAGATAAGGGATGAGAGGGCTGCTTGGGAGCCAAGGATGGAAACCAGACTTTGACACAGTCTCAGAAAGAGGATGCTCTAAGGAGCTCAGTAGCAAAATGCTGAGAATCTTCTCTCAAGTATTCCACCATTAAAGAAACTCAAACACTTTCAAATGTTTTTTCTAGTCTCCTCTTGCTGGCCTCTTTGGCTTGTATTTCATGTATTGTTTCCCTTGATCATAGCTTGTGGTATTCATAATTTAATTTTGTCATGTTCCCTCATTATCTGGACTATATCTCGTTATCTCTCCCAATTCTGTTATTCCACTGCTGACAGTTAAATCTCTTGATATTTTCCAAATTAAAATTTCCAAAAGCAAGTGCTTGATTGGTTCAAACCATCTTTCTTAGGCATTTTTCTTTTACATCAAGTTAATTTCTGGGTGCTTTGAGTCAGATGCTTGCTCACAATCCCAGGAGCCTCAGCCGATGAGGATATTGCTATAAGGTATGTATATCTTGGCTGCTGAAGACCAATTCATCTACAGGGACAATGAAAAGAACCATCTTCCTTGGCAAAGCAGGAGCCATGGTCAGCCAACTTACTTAACTATCTTGATAAGGAAGTTGCATACATTAGCTCACTTAATCCTCCCAACAAATATCTATGGGGTAGATATTATTATCCTCACTTTGCAGAAAGCCCCAAATCATGCAGCTTGTAAGTGGCAGAAAAAAGTACTCCTATAGAGATTATTATGCTTTAAATGTCCCCAAAGCCCATAGTTTAATAGCTCAAGTATTTTTTGAGGATAAAGGTCGGTATCATCTAAGAGTAGAAACAAGGTGTTCCCATGGCCTTTGAACACACAGTAAAAGTGCATTCTATAACAAAAGTTAACATTTTCTAAGTGCTTTCTATGGACCAGGTTATTGTTCCTAGTGTTATAAATAGATTATTTCCTTGAATCTTCCTAATAACCGTATGACATAGATGGAATTATCATCCTCATTTTATGGCTGAAAACTGATACACAAAAGAAAACAAGTTCAGATGAAGAAAGTGACCCATTGTTAATGACACCTGTGACTCCAATCCAGGTTGATTAAATTCAAACACTTATTAGAGGCAATAGTGAATGAGAAGGACTTCTCAAAGTGTGCCCCTTTTCCACTGAAGGCAGGGCAGTGGTAATGTTTTTTATTAAGGGAAGGATTACGTATTAGCGACAACTTCATGGTTATAAAAACTGAGCTAAATAGAATCACACAAAAAGTCTGAAAATCACTTTTTCTGTATATATTCTCCTCCACCCTTTCTTCTCCCTGTATCCAAAAGCCACCCTCCCCCAAAGGGTAGCTAATTATTTTTCTGAGAAGGTTTTAATGTACTTTCATATGTTTCAGGGCCTGCTTCTGAAATGATAAGAAAAGTCTGATACCCAGGGGGCACAGATACTGACCACGAATCAGGAAGAGGACATGACTTGCATAAGAGTGATGACAGCTGCTGGAGAGCAGAACCTGCTTGAAACTTTGGTGGAAAGGGATTTCCATTCTCTCACTGTCCATCACATTCCCTGTAAGATTCATCCAATGTCATCTGTGATCAGAAATGACAGTCAGTCAGTTCAGGCTTTATTGATCATCAACAGGTTGCTTGCTAATGACTAGGTACTGAAAGAGAAAGACAAATGACCCCAAATCTGAAAAAGACATATTTCATCCCAGAAAATCCAGCAGATAATGGGAAAAAGTTATCCTGTCACAGAAAGGAGAAAGAGAAAGGCTATGCTAAATAGTCTCTCCTTCCTCTGGCTCCCAGTGCTTTGCTGTGCCTCTAACTTAATTCTTGTTACTGGCTGTCTTAGTGCTTAGTTGCTCATGTGCATATCTGTCACCCTCACTAGACTGTGAGCTCCTTAAGACCAATGTCCATGTGCCTAGGTCAGAGCAGATATTCAATTAATATTTTCTGAATGGAATTTTTAGTATTTTCTCTTGATATAGAGGAAGCAAAATCAGGATATAGAGAACAGTCTTACCCATGATTGTTCGAAGAGTCAATGAAACTCCAGTCTGCTTGCAATAAAATATCCTACACTTCCCAGTTTGGGAAGTCTTTATCTCACCCTGAGGAGCTGAGTTCTAAGGCGTCCGCATTGCTGGGCTCTTTCTTAGTTCCTCCCTCCTGACTTCTCCTTTTCCAGAGTGTGACAGTAAAATATGAGCAATGTGGGGACAACTTTCCTGGGTTTCCTTTCTCCATTTCACACATTTCATATAGGAGGCCATCCGCTGGTGGGGAGGTAATGACTTCTGCCTTAGACACTTTTTCTATGTTTCTTATGGATCTGAATATGACCTGTGGCAGGAAGGGAGAAGGAATGAAATGAAGCCAGTTATTGTTCCAATTTTTTTTGCTGATTTTAAACTTGCATAGGCTTTACTTCATCTTCCACTTCTTTTCCCCATCCTCCTTTCACAATCTTTCCCATTTCTAAAATGCAATGAAACAGGTGTCAAAGAGAAGGTGGTCATGGGTGGGGTCAACGTTGGTAGCATTTTAGATGTTTCTCGTACGAATAGCAATGGGAGAGTTTATCTAGTCTAATAACCTCATTTTGCATATAAGACTGCCAAAGGTCAGTGTTCAAATGACTTGCCCAAGATTATTCTCATGGTGAGAATAGGTTGGAGAGAAGAAAATAAAACCATTGTCTTTTGTTCTCAGTTCGGTGCCTTGTTGCTATGGAACACTTTGTTGCGGAAAATAAAATGAGTGGTAGATATATCAGTTTTATTGCCACTTCAGATCTACCACAGAGCTTTGGCCAAACAGAGGTTAATAATACTTTACTTGTATAAAGGCAATATCCCTTGTTCATCTGGAGTTTTAGCAAAGATTTATTTGCCATAATGTGGGGTGGGGAACATTTTACTTGTCAGTATTTTAACGAGTTGAACACAGCAGGATTAATTTTCTTGCATGATAAGAACTGCTTCAGCTTTCATACACGGAGTTAATTGGTCAGTGTTTTCTTCCTGAGGTTTCACTGTATGATTGTTTCCATATTTAGCTTTTTATACCTTGGGTTCAGTAATGGTGGTAATAAATGCTTCCCATGACTTTGCAGAGTTACCTACATATCCCTGGAGCTGTACTCTGAGAAAGGAATTTAATTAGTTATTATACATTCAAGTAATGGACAGTTGAGCAGTAAAAGCAAGTCTCAAGCCATGAATGGCCTCATCTAGTGTCATTTAGTGAAGTTAATTTAGTAGACATATGGGATGAGCAAGCTTTGGTAAGTTGTGTTAACTTTGATATGTTATGTAGGTGCTTTATTCACAGGTACTTAGAGTACTTAGCTATAGTAGACAGAATAGTGAAGGTATTTCACTTTCAGGCTTTCTAGGAGTTTAGATTAAGAAGAACTAGAAATTAAATATTAAAGCAAAATTCAAATGGCTTGATCACTCTCTTCCCATAGTCTAAAGTTTGCTCCTGAGCTGAGAGAGTTGCTCTGAAGCAATAGTTTTCAAACTACGTACTGTTCAGTCCCAGAGGTTGCTTGAATGGGGCTCAGAGGTGAAAGTTAGTAGAAGAATGTGGAATGAAGGGACCTGAATGGGGAGGGCTTCTGGGCTCCATCCTGTGCTTTAAGCAGATAGAGCTGTTCCTTTCCTTCTTTCCTCCCTCCCTTCCTCCCTTCCTTCCTTCCTTCTTTCCTTCCTTTGCCTCCCTTTCTTCCTTCTTACCCTCCTTCCCTCCTTCTCTCCTTCCCTTTTTCCCTCCCTCCTTAACTATTTTCCAAAGTGGCTGATTATATCTTATTGTGATTTTAATTTGCATGTCCATATTCATTAAGCAGCTCTTCATGAGTCTATTTGCTTTCAGGAAGTGTCTACTAATATATTTTGTTCATTTTAAATTGAATTATTCAAATTATTATTATTGACTTAAATGAGTTGGCAGATATATGTATAAATAATATTTTCATCCCTTCTTAAGCTTGCCTTTTCATTTTCTTAAGAGTACCTTTTGAAGAGGAGGTGTTTTTAAATTTTATAAAGTTCAGTACATCAATATTTTTTCTTTTATGGTTCATACTTTTTGTGTTCTCCTTAAGAAAAACCTTACCTAACTTAAAATCACAAAGACTTTACATTTTCCTTTGCTTTCTTCTAGATGTTTTATAGCTTTATCTTATACATAGGTCTATGATCCATTTTTCTATGTAAGGTGAGGTAAGGGTTGAAAGTTCTCTCTTTTTTTTTTCCATATCTAATTTTTCCAGCACTATTTCTTGAAAAATACTGTCCCTTCCCAATTGAATCACCTTGACGTCTTTGTCCAAAACCAATTGGCTTTGTACATAGAGTCTATTTCTTGATTTTCTACTGTTCTACTATCCTTATACCAGTATCACACAATCTTCATCATTGTCACTTTACAGTGAGTCTTGAAATCAGGTAGTATAAGTGTCCAACTTTGGTCTTAAAAAATTTAGGACTACTCTAGATCTTTTTTATATTCATATGCATTTTAGAATCAGCTAGGCAATTTCTACAGAAATGCCTGCTGAAATATTTATTTTGATTGCTTTGAATCTATAGATCACTTTGGAAAGAAATGGTATCTTAACATTACTGAATCATCCTATCCATAACCATGGTACATCTATCTTCTTTAATTTCTCTCAGCAATGTTTTTTAGTTTTCATTATGAAGGCCTTACACATATTTTTGTTAAATTTTACCCTAAGTACTTTTTGTTTTTTAATGTTACTGTAGATGATATTTTAAAATTTTCCACTTCTAAGTGTTTATAGTTACTACATAGAAATATTATTTATTTTTGCTTGGGGACCGTGTATTCTGCAACCTTAATAAATTCATATATTTGTTCTGGTAGATTTTATGTAGATTCTCTAGGATTTTATATGTACATGCTTTTTTTTTTTTTTTTTTTTTTGCGGTACACGGGCCTCTCACTGTTGTGACCTCTCCCATTGTGGAGCACAGGCTCCGGACGCACAGGCTCAGCGGCCATGGCTCACGGGCCTAGCCGCTCCGCGGCATGTGGGATCTTCCAGGACCAGGGCACGAACCCGTGTCCCCTGCATTGGCAGGCGGACTCTCAACCACTGAGACACCAGAGAAGCCCTGTACATGCTTTTGTCATCTACAAATAAATACAGTTTTACTTTTTCATTTTCATCATTAATTTTGTTTGTTTCCTTTTCTTGCCTTCTTGTACTAGCTAGTTCTTCCAACCATTGTTGAATAGAAGTGGAAAGAGTGGAAGTCCTTGCCATGTTTCTTATCTTAGGGGGAAAGCATTCATTCTCTCACCATTAAGTATGATGTTAAGTTTTTTATAGATGTTTGCTATCAGTTTGAGGAAGTTTCCATCTATTCTTAATTTGCTGAGAGAGTTTAACATGAGTAGGATTGGATTTTATTGAATACTTCTTTAGATCTATTTAGGTGGTCATATATTTTTTCTTTTATTCTGTTAACATAGTGAACTGCAATGATTTTTTTTTGTATGTTAAACCAACCTTACATTCCTAGAACTACTTCCTTTGATCACTATGACTATATATATATGATATATATGATATATTCATAATTTTAGTATATATATTTTGTTAATTATTTTTGCATGTATTTTCATGAGGGGTATTGGTCTTTGGTTTTGTCTGTTTATAATATTGTTTTCTGGGTTTTGGTATCATGGTAACACTGGACCAATAGAATGTGTTGGGAATTATTAATTCTCTTCTATTTTCTGGAAGAATTTGTGTTAAATTGGTATTATATCTACCTTAAATGTGTGACATAGTTCACTATTTGAAGCCTCCTGGGTCTGAAGTTTTCTATGTGGAAATGTTTTTCATTAAAAATTCAATTTCTTTAAAAATATAGGGCTGTTCAGAAATCAAATATGTGCCATCACTATCTCATTTTCTCATACAATACTTATGGCATAAGCGTCTGTTTCTTCTTTAGTGAGCGTTGGTAGCTTATTTCTTTCAAGATATATGTCTATTTCATATAAGTTGTCAAAGTAATTATAGTGCAGTTATTTATAATATTTCCTTATTATCTGCTTAATATCTTTGGATGAATATTTATAAATTCTTTTCTTCATTCAGCACATGCTTCATGCAGAGTACTTAACTGTGAGGTACAGAACCAACAGTTCTCATCACAAATCCCCTAATAATTCCAATTTTTTGCCAATAAAAATATCTGGTCATAAGTCAAGCTAATGACTCACCTTTTGAACTGATAGGGAAGAGGAGAAAGCCAGGCACTAGGAAGTAAGGAACTCCCAACCAAGAATTGTTAAGACCTGGCCTGTGGAAGAGACAGCACTAGTGGAACCATGTGCAGTGCAATGGTTGGTGGCAAGGAGGGTGTGCTTAATCCAAGTTGGTCATATCAGTGAAAGGTTCTAGGTGGACGGTGATATTACAAGTGGGTGGGCCTCAGTTTTATGAGTTACAGGATCTGTCTTTTCAGGAGAGATTTTTAGACAGAGACTGACAGGTAGAAGGGTAAGACAAGCTCCAGGCAAATTGTCAGGATCCTAGTCAAGTGGGTTTAGATGAGGGTAGGAAACTGAATCCAGCATGAAATGGCTCAGAGATTAGTCATGCCCGGAACTCATACATACCAGGTTCATTTCATGTCAGAGTCCCCTTAATTATTCAATATCTCTTATTCATCTCCTTCAGTGGCAGAAATAGAATTAAGTATAAATGCAAGTGATCTTCTATTATGTGAAAACCTTACCAAATACAAGAGATTGCCCTAGCTCACATTGGTCTCTCCTACCTTCCAGCTTGTCTGAATTTTTGTTTAAGCCATTTGTCCAGGACTTCGTGTTTGCTGTTCCCTATGTTGTTAGCTCTTTATATACGTTCTGTCACTTCAGAAGGATTGTGAACCTGGTTTGTGTTGTATAACCATAGAACATCCAGTTTGGGAGCAATTTTAATAGTCACATAGTCCCTGAATTATTCATCGTTATTGACATGTTCTTTCTCACGCTTCCTTTTCCTACCCTCTCAGTCAAGCAGAGGAAGATGTGTAACCTTGAGGAGAATCATCATTGTTAAAGCTGGAATGAAAAAGTAAATTCAAAGTTATTGTTCTGTTTTTCTGACCTCCAGAACTGATTCTTGAAATTCAAACTAGGAGGCTCTGAAAGGATCATGAAACGGAGTTTATGCCATAAGTATTTGATGGGAAAATGATATGGTGATGGCACATATTCTTGGAGGAGTTTGCAGGGGGCAGCGATAAGAGAATCAGAACTAGGGGGACCACATAGAGAGAAATGAAGACAGTATTGAGTGCCAGCTGAGCACCATAAGGGACTGACTCTGGCTATAGAAAGGTCGAG
Source organism: Pseudorca crassidens (assembly GCF_039906515.1). Lineage (NCBI taxonomy): Eukaryota > Metazoa > Chordata > Mammalia > Artiodactyla > Delphinidae > Pseudorca > Pseudorca crassidens. The sequence continues at coordinate 157,282,604 of NC_090297.1, forward strand.
TTAATACTTGAAGTCCACTCATTGCCATTGAAGAAACCTCCCTTACACACCACCCACAATAAGGAGCTACTTTTGGTTCCTATGAGGTGAGGATCTCCCATTGACAGATGTGTGTGCATGGCTAGGAGATGTTCCACACCATTGCCCAAGATGTTGCTGAGAATCATCTAAACATCCTACTGTTGCTTCCGTCTCAGTGGCCCAGGATACCTATAAATTAATCTCCCCCACACACAAAAAAATACTTTGGCATCTTGAAGAAGGCCATATTTGTGTTACTGAACCAAACTTGGGTTCACTCTCCCGGACGCAGTAAAGCCAATCTACTGACACTGGGTTTTGGTGAAAGAAACTGCAGCGTTTATTGCAGGGTGCCAAAGCAAGGAATCCAGGGCAGCTAGTGCTCAAAATACCTGAACTCCCCAGTGGGTTTCAGGAAATAATTTTTAAAAGCAAGGTAAAGAAGGGGAGTCACAGGGTGTGAGACCAGCTCATGCACAATTCTCTGATTGGTTGACGGTGAGGTAACAGAGCAGTGTCACACCATTAATCTTCAGGCTCCAGTATAGGTCTGGGGGCTATGTGCTCATGGTCATCAGATAGTTAATTCCTTCCATTTGGTGAGAGTTTTAGCATCTGCAAAACAACTCAGGAAACGTACATCAGATACTGTTATCCAGGTATTTCCAAGAGGAGTTAAAGCAGAGGATATGTGGGAGGGGGGGTCTGTCCAGGGTAGGCCCCATAGGACTCTGCTTGGTTACAACTGGATGGGAAAATCTGTCTATTCATTCCCTTCTCCTGAGTAAACTGCTCCAGTTCCTTCAGTGATGCTTATGGTTGGGGCAAGGCAGGGGGAAATAAGCATTTATTGAATACCATATGGCAGGCACAAAGTGTTTTAAGTGAATTTTAAAATTTAATCCTGAGAACAAGTCCATGATGTAAGAAATAAAAAAACCAAATATATATGTATGTATATATGTACACATACATACATATACAGATATCCATTCTAGCTAATTACCTATAAATATGTTCCTCTGGGTATATTCTTTTTAAAGTGGGATATTAATACTTTTATTATTATTTTTTATAGCCCAAGTGACTATCGGTGTCCTAAGTGTCATGACACTCAAATACATTGTTGTTATTGTTGTTGATGATGATAATGATGATGAAGACATTGAAGAATCCACAGTAGGACCATCATGATTCTTATGGTATGTATGTCCCAGTTTTATCACTTAACATTGTACCTCTAATGAACACTGATTGCAGTCAACTCTGCAATTATGTTAGAACTCTTTAGAATAATCCTAAATAGTATCAAGAACTACTATAGAGAGTCTTCTGATGATCTATATAAAAGGCAGAAGGCTGGTTAGGGATTTTTTTCCACTTGATTGTTACCAGTGCTGTCTATGGTGTCTATGGTCTTATTCAAAGGGTGACATGAAGAATTTGTTTTGAGGAGATCTTAACCTAAATCGATGGCTAAATTGTACCTTTGCTTCGTGGCTGTTGTCAACTGAAAAAAAATTCACAACCTAAAAGTTGAGAGCTATGTTTTATTTGGTGGACAAAGCTAAGGGCTTAAGCCTAGGACATAGCCTCTCAGATAGCTGAGATACTCCAAAAAGGTAAGGGAGGAGCCAGGATACATAGGAGTTTTTGCAACAAAGACCAGGTAGTTGGAACTTCAAAAGATTACCATTAATTAAAGAAAACCAGATAATTCAAGTTAAGGAATTTAGTGCTTCTCTGTGTATGGGAAGATGCAAGAGTCTGGGCTCACTGAAATCATTCCTTTGATAACGTTGCACCTTAGCTATCTAGGGCCAGTATCCCCATTCTTTCCCATCCTGAGTCCTCTCAGGGTGCAACACTGGGGGTGGCTGCAGCGGCTGAGGGCCTGGCAGTGGGCAGTTCATTTATCTCCATCCTGAGTTCCCTCAGGGCTCACTGTCAGAGGTGGCTATAGTGGCTTGATGGCTGTAACATCCTTTGTTTACTGATATGGCAGGTGACATTTTTTTTTCATTGAAACCACAATCTATCCAATCATGGGAAGCTATTGCTTTACCCCAACTAACTCCAGAGTAAATAAGACTATCCACTGCAGATGGCAATATTAAATACATGATTTGAGTGAGTTTCTTTTCATGTTGTGTGTGTGTGTTGTTTTGTTTCCAAGGTATGCCAGGCAGCTCTAACAATCACCCTATCTAATGAACAGAAGTAGGCTACAGATTTAAATTAAAATCAATATTGCACTTAGCTCTCCCTATTCTAGTCCTTACTTCCCGATGTTTGTTTTTAAGCAATGTGGTGGGGCCGCTGCTGTTGTTTTCAGGAAGGACAAGCTCTGGGCAAAATTGTGAAGTGGGCTTAATATGAAATTCCTTCAGAGGCCCCAAGCTTCCCTTCAGAGCTCCTGGATCCTGCTACCTTCTGTCATTTTACAACCACAAGCCCCTACTGTAGGGTTCTATTAGGCTTTACTTACTTAAAATTATCCCAGGTTCAAGAGAAAATGTTGACATTTCCTCCCCCTGCCCCATCAAAATCTTCTCCTTCGGGCCCACTGCATTACAGCCTAATCAATTTGATGAAGTAAATAGAACAGAGGTATTAGTGGCTGGGAATGACCTAAATTAACCTTCTCAGGTAATTTTGTACATTTTGGGATTGACACATATACACTATTGATGCTATGTCTGAAATAGACAACTGATGGGAACATACTGTATAGCACAGGGAACTCTACTTAATGCACTGTGGTGTCCTAAATGGAGGGGATATATGTATATGTATGACTGATTCATTTTGCTGTGCAGTAGAAGCTAACACAACATTGTAAAGCAACTATACTCCAGTAAAAATTATTTTTTTAAAAAAAGAATGCTTATTGTTTTTATCAGTGAGAAAATTGAGCTACCAAAATGTGATTCTGTATGGAGAGAGTGAACTTTCTTCAGGAACACCTAACACTCATACTGAGTAGGTGTCCTCATGCCAGCCAGGAGAAAGTCATGTCAGTGTAGGTCAGCACCTTAACTTTATTCTGAGGCCACAGACCACAGTCTTAAATTAAGCTAGCTTTTTGACAAATGAGGTGCCAATCCTTTACCACTTTAGTATTTGCAAGAAATAGGAGGAAAATGATAAATGTGCCAAACTTTAGTTCTGAGAAACGTGTCAAAATAAACAATTTTGAAAATAAAAGTATCATTGTGCCTGCATTGCTGGGCTGCTATTTCTAAAAAGCACAGTTTACACAGGTAATGTGTTACAGCGTGACACAAAAGTTCTGGCCCTGAGGCCTTCTTAAGGGTGCTGCGGAAAGAATCAAAGAGCTCTGTTTGAAGAAGAACTTCATTGTCAAGAAAATGAAAAAGAGGCACAGAACTAAGATTAAAAAGAGGAGAATTAAGAAGTAACATTACTTCCACAAATTTAGTTCAAGCCACTTACCCAAAATACCACTGGGAATGTCAAAATATGTATGCTTTATATTTCTTTTTACTAGTCTAGAAAAAATGGTAATTTTCAGTTGTTTTATCTCACTCATTCAGCAAAAATTACCCTAACTTGACAGAGAAGCAGGCCTACCTGCATTTATATTCTTAATTTAGGGATTAGGAAAAAGGAATATTAATTAATCCAAGCATCACACACTTGAAGCCTGCTATGTAGAGGATGGTTGGCTTTATCATGGGGATCAGAGGCAGGGGGGTGACTAGAAATATGAAGAAGACAATTCTCACTTTTGAAGAGCCATAGTCTAATGAGAGAGGGATAGAAAAAACAAAGGGTTCTAGCACCGTGAGGTGAGTGTCATGATAAAGACAGGTAGAATATGAATGAGAATGTAGGGGAGGAACAGGGAATCTCTAGAAAATGACTGAGGTACTTCAGTGACCAACCAGGTTTGATGTACAATCTCTAGAGAAGCATTGTGTAACAGCTTGACCTCCTTTTATTCAACTTAAATTTCATTTAGTACTTTAAGGAAGTTGATGCAAATTGGCAAGACATAACCAGCACCTGCTTGGCACTTTGTTAACTGGGGAAAGAGTTAGGTAATCTAATTTATTTTGGTTATACCACCTATATTTTTTGTAATAGGATGGAAATGATTAAAACAAGTTTCCTTAATTGTGTATGTTTTCATTGAATTCAGAGTAATTTCCATGTGTCCTTTTTCAGGATTAGTATTTTCAAATGGGTAGCTCTGGGATCATGCTTTTCTTTAAAGTCTGACACCCAAGTAGAAGTCAGCTCTAGAACTAATGGGCAGAAGGTACACAAAAAGAGTAGATTTTTGTCCTAATGTAAGAAAGCAATTTCCATAGACTGTGTTCTCCATAATGGAATGAATGGACTCTCCAGGAAATAATCCCTGTATTAGACGTGCCCAAACATGTGAAAGAAAGTTTCCTCTGCTGGATGGGAGTTTGAGCTTGATTGTCTTTAAAGACCCTTTCAATTCTAAGTTTTATAAACAGTTCTCTCTTCTAAGTATTTGTCTCTGGCTTACCCTGGGTTCCATAGCAAACAAAGGTTGAGACGAAGCTTATTTACCAAGGCTTTACTGGAAGGTGCATTTCCAGGGTCATCAGTGAGAGGGAAAAAGGGATGTAATCCAAGAAAGAGGGAAAAGCATATTCAAGGTGTTGCCCTACCGAGCTGGCCACATCTTCACAAGAAACACAGCTGGGGCTTGACTAGGTAGAATGTCTTCCAGAGAGGCTGGGCAGAAACACCATGCCTCACTTCACTCTGATGGACGGTAGGAGGAAGAGGCTGGCTTCTTCCCATGTCCTAGTTCTTACTGGTCAAAGTTTGTCCCATGGGATGTTGACCCTCCTGCACTTTTAGGTTGTGTTGCCTGGCCCTTCAGAATAGCCACTAGAAAAACTAGTGTAGTTATTTCTTTGTATCTAGAAGTTGTTGGGGGAGCCATAGTCTGTCTCGCTGGGTGAGGTCAGGTGAGATGGAGACTTTGCCTCTCCTGGCCCTCATCCCCAAGGGAAGCTGAAAATGCCTAAAATGCTAAGAGGCTAGGCTAGGTGGCAGCAATCAGAGTTCTCCATTGAGCAAGTGGTCAACCAGTGGAGCTGAGCAAATCTGAGTAGGCACATAACCTAGATTCAGCAGAGTATCCTATCTTAAAGCCTATTTCCAATGCAGACTCTCTCCTGAGTTTGAGCTTTTTCCTCTACATTAAAACTTAGGCATATGTTGCAGAGATGGGAGCAGAAATGAGGAAAACAGCGTGAATTAACCAAACACAAAGAAAGAAATGCTGAATAGAAAGATTTTTATAAGACAGAAACAAAAAAGTATTTAAAACAAGAAACAGTTTTGGAAGTGCAGCTTTATCTGAACCCTTTCTCTTCATTCTTCTCTATCTTCCCATGAATGTCACAATTCCAAGGGAAATGCATTTTTCATGTACTGGGGTGCCTATGAACTTTAGTTCCTGGTGTTGGAGTGCAGTACCTCCAGGACTCCACCAGGATCACAGCATGGGATCTGCATGCCTGAAGTGGGTTGGGGCTCCAAGGGCTTTTCCAGGGAAATTTTGAGCTGCTGTTGCAGAGTTGTGGGTAGGCAGAAAGGTTGGCTGACTAAGATCTTACTTTTTCACAATTTTAAAAAGTTTCTAAGCCTCTCGTACCTCCCACTTCAGAGACGCTTCTGCTTTGGGACAGTTGCACAATTCTCTTCCACAGCCCAAACTGAAAACTGGCTATGAGTGAGGCATAAAAATAACTCTGTTTAGTATGGAGAACGAAACTACAGGGTAAATCCTTGTGTTGCAAGCTTCTGGCCTCTTCAATCTCAATTCCCATTCACTCCTCAACTCAATGTCAGTTAGCTCTGTCCTCACCACAGATTGAAATAGTTCTGTGACAGTCATTTAGAGCCTCCATGTTACCAAATCAGTTGGCTTCTTCTTAGTACAGTACTCATCTCCTTCAACTATTCATGGTCCTTAATATCTCTGACTATTCTTTTCAGAAATATATTTTCTTGTTTGGACATTATCTCTTTTTTCAGATTCTCCTCTCTCCCCTTGGAGTCCTTCATTAACTCTTCAGATGGTTTCTATTCTTCCAGTAGCTTCTCAAGTGTTAGTTCTCCAGAAATCGTCCATGGCTCACTTTTCCTCAACTGTATTTATAGCTTCAATGACTAATTGAATATCAGTGGCTCCCACATCTGCTTTCCTATCCCAGCCCTCTCTCTTTGGCTCTGGAAACTTATTTCACACTATTAACTGGACATTATCTCCTGGAAGCCCCATTAGATACCTCAAATTTAAGGTGTAACGAGGTCAATTCTGTCTACATTTTGCCTCCCAGAAGTCTTTCCTTTCTTTCATTGTGCAGGTAAGTAAATGATATATTATCATCCACCTAACTGCCCTCAAAAATTGAGGGTCATCCTACACTTTTTTCCCTTATTCAAACATTTCTTGACCCAGGAGATAATGGAATCACTTACCCCTTTCCTTATCCCCATACAGTTGATGCCCTGATGCTGGCCCTCAAAATTGCCCAAATGAACCTTGAACCTTCCCCTCTCCTAAAATTTGTGCAACTTCCACACTCCTGAGATATCCTTCTAAAACATAAATCTGATCACCTTATTCCCTGGTGCCTTTAGTCAGGTTCTTTATAGAAGTGGAGCCTGGAACAGGAGGTGAGGTGCTTGTGATTTACTGAAGGGTCCTCTCAGGAAAAACCTGTAAGGGAGGGAGTGAAGAAGATACGAAAGGAAGAAGAGTGTGTTGTCAGATGAAGTCTAGCCTTGGTCCCATCCACAGGGGAAGGGCTCATAAGCATAAATCACAACACAGAGTTGTTCCCTCTTAAGGTAAAGGGGTTAGCCTCTTGTATCTTCAGTTAACTCCATCTTTGGCTGTGGATTGCCTGAGATGTTGGTAGCGGAGGAGGAGTAACTTCCAAGCCAAAGTGACTTGTCAGCTGAAGACAATTTTCCAAAGAGAGGCAGTTGTTAGCATTCAGCAGCCAACACAGCTGGAGGGAGTGAGTGCTGATTCAGTAAAGGGAACACATAGCAGCTACTATATCATGGTTGAAGGCCTATTTTAGCTCTCCGTTCAAACAGAAGAAAATAAAAAACACTCAGCATGACCCTTCTCTGCTTGACCCTTGCCATCCTTATATCTTACCATTATCTCCTCTCTGCCATTCTCATTTGAATTTTCCATGTAGGCTGAATCTACTATATATATTCATACCCTTGTTCTTTTGCTCTTCCCTCTGCATGGAATTCCCTTCCTACTTTTCTGAAAAACTCCAGCTCAAATGTCACATTTGTGAAGCCATCATTGAAATTCCTAGGCAGAATTGATTACTCCTATGTCTGGTTGCCATTGTATTTTTTGTATAACTTTGTTATAATATCTTTGAATTGTAGATATTTGTCAGAGTGCTTGTTTCTTCAATAGGCTTTTGGAAGACAAGGATCATATGTCTTTGAACCCCTAGCTAAAGGTCCAGCACTTTTGAACTAGCCAAAGGTCTAGTTTTTTGTAAAGACTTCATAAATGTTGATTGAATTGAATCACATATTTGTACACATTATGTAAGCGGCAATTGGTACATCTTTGAGGCATATAGTGCCTCATAAAGTCTTCAACTATGAGATAGTTGCTGAGTTGTTTGCGCTTTTGCTTACTGTTACGAATTCCTTTGATCTTGTAATGTTTATTGCACATCCTCACTTTTATTTCCACCTCCATTTCTTTTGTTATTTTCACTTCAAAAATATTAAAAATAGACACGGTTCAGATTTTATGGATTAAACTTGAGTGCTCCATAGAATATTGGCTACATAAATCTAAAAGACAAATCAATAATGACTGATTAAAGCAAAGGTGTATCTTTTCTGAAAGTCATATCAATCAGGTGATATTGATACTGAGGGGAAAAGTTGATGAAACCTCTTGATTCTGTGACTTTGGCATGTCAGGGCATCCAAACAATAGCTCTTTTCTTTATAGTAATTTTCATATATCTATTCACTTTTTTCCAGCTTATTTAGGCATAACTTATATACAATAAAATTCATTCTTTTTAAGCATACGTTTTGTACACAGTCATGTAACCACCATCCCCTTCCACAACCCCTTTCCCTAAGCCCTCAGTGACCTACATTTCTAGTATCATATAAATACAATTATATAAGTTACTTTTTGTGTTTCATTTCTTTCACTCAGCACAAAATTTTTTAGGTTAGTTCATGTTGCTGTGTGTTTAACACCTTATACTTCTGCTGTATGGAATACTCATTCCACAACTTGTTTACCCATTTGACAGTTGATAAACATTTGGGTTATTTTCATTTTCTGGCTATGATGAATAATGATACTATGAACAATCATGTACAAGTCTTTTTTGAGAACATATATTTTCATTTCTCTTGGATAAATACCTAGGAGTGAGTGAGATGGCTGTTGCATGATCAGTGTATGCTTAACTTTGTAAAATATTGCCAAATTGTTTCCCAAAGTGCAATACCATTTTGCATTCTCAGCAGCAATGTTGAGAATTCAAGTTGCTCCACATCCTTGTCAATACTTGGTGTGCTCAATATTTTTGACTTTGATTATTCTAGTGAGGGTATGGTTGTTTTAATTTGCATTTCTCTGATGACTAATGATGTTTCATGTACTTCATGGCTATGTATATATATTCTTGTGTGAAATGTCTCTTCAAATATTTTATCCATTTCTTGGTGGGGTAGAGAGGTTGTTTGTCTTCCTGTAATTGAGTGGCTTTTAAAATATATTTTGGATAAAAGCCCTTTGTCAGATATCTGTTTTGCAGAAGTTCTCAATTTTGATGAAGTTCTTTTTGTTGTTGTTGTTTGATTTGATTTATGCTTTTTGTATCTTGCTTAAGAAAACTTTGCCTAAGATGATATCACAAAGATTTTCTCCTATGTTTTCTTTTAAAAATATTATGAAAAATTTTAGTCAAACAATAGCCGTCTTTTTAATGGTTACTTTCATTTATCTATCTTCAGTTTTTAAGTATAGTGTCTTTCAGAAGTACCTATTTTAAATGATCAAACACCATATGATATAGACATACAGGGAAAGAATTTACCATTTGTTTTACAGTTGTCAAGGTTATAAAATTATATATGTGTTAAGGTAGGATTATTGAAAAAAGAGTCCAGAAAGATATACATAAAAATGAAAGTGTTCAACTCTGAGTGGTAGAATTATGAGTGATATATATTTTCTTATTTTGCTTTCCTATTTTTTTATTGTTTTCAGAATCTATGTATGTATATAAGTTGTATATTTTAAAATACTACTAGTATGCATAAATAATATATAACAAAAAGGAGAGGGTAGGTTTACAGAATTAAGCTCATTTCTGTGTCTTATTTATCTGGAAAATTCAAGAAAAACAAAAATTTGTCTATGGAGCTGCAGATTTCATCTTAATATACCCATTTCTTTGACATGCCCATAGTTACGACATAGAGTTTTCATTCGTATTTTACTGAAATATCTAAAAACTATCTTCATTAACTTTTCCTTATGCTTTAAATTTTTATTCAAGTCATTATATCATAGAGAAGTGAAATAGGAAGATTTGGTTACTCTTGACTCCCTCCTCACTCTATCCTTATTCATTTCCTCCAGCTCACCCTCCTTGGAAGTAGCAAAGGCCAATGAGCATTATTAAGGTTCTAAGTGGCTACAATTGTAAGAAACATAAACCATTTATCAAAAAGCCACTATACCAGGAGAGTGAGTTCTACTATCTTCCATGAGTTTTCTTCTGTGGAGATGTAGACTCCACTAGGATAGTTGATGCAATGTGATTGCTTGAACACTTGTTTTATCTATTCTATGACCACATCTGCAGGAAGAACAAAAGAATCACAGTACCAGGGAATGTCTTGATCTAGCAGTGCAATACAATTCCCTTTATTTACAACTCAAGACAAAGTCTAAATGATCTTGAGCTTCTTCTATTGCATACATTTATTCCAAACTCCCAACAAACCTTCTTCCAATGTTCATCCGGTTAGAACATAGCTACTAACTATTATTTTCTTCATTTACATGTGGCTTTTCTCCTAACATAAGTAATGGGACTTAAGCCTGGTAACCAGCTATGGTGACTTCACAGTATAGCCTCAAAAGGGAACACTCACTTTTGAGCTCACAGGCAGGTAATCACCCTGCAGCACCTTCTTTATCTTGTCAGAATCTCCCACTGTCTTCACTGAATTAAAACTATTTCCACTAACTAAAGCTAGTGCATTCTCTTCCAGTTCAATAATTTTCCATTAAGGTCAATGCCAGACAGTAGTTTCTAGAGGAAGGCAAGGAGAAATTGTGGGTCATGATAAGCCTCAGTCTATATCTTGCAGTTCTGTAGCAGCTGGCCACAGGCCTGCAATGCTTCTCCCATTGCTGGTGGTTGAAAGGGAGAAGCACCCATACACTGCTTCAGGGAAAACAGACCTTGGCCCATCCTGCTCAGTTCATGCCCTGGCTCTTAACAAAAACATATGTTATTAAGTATGATCTGTTTCCAAATCATTCATTCAATGGCAATGAATATCATTCATAGTGAAGGCAACCTCTAGTTACCCAAAATGCACATTAAAATTTATAGCAAGAATGCATCAAATCAAATAAATTACCCTTTCTTCCTGTTCTGCTCTACTTCCTTAAGCATTTGTAAAAGAGCTCATTAAAACTCTTTGAAGTTGTTTATCATCTGCCTTTCTCTTCAGTTTGGAATGTATGTTTTGGTTCTATAGATTCAAGCTACATTTTTGAAACATATACAAGCTCTCCTTGAGCAAATCCAGGTTGACTTGGTCCTCCTAGACAGAGTCTGCCGTCTCGTACAGCCACACTGACCACTGAATTAAGCACTGCAACACCCCACACTGTTCCATGCCCCGCACTCCTGAGCCCCTTCACTGGCTCTACTTCTATTTTCTCTAGAGAATTTATGCCCTTTAAACACACTATATAATTTAACTACTAGACATATAATTTAACTTGTAGATATATAATTTAACTATCTACTGCTATTGTATCCTGTAAAAGGTAACCTCTAGAAGGGCATAAATCTTTGTCTTGTTCACTGATATATCCTAGGTGCCCACAGCAGCCCCGTATGTAGCAAGCCCTCAATAAATATTTGTGGAATGAAAAAACTCAAAAAATTTTGGAATGAACAAGTTCAAAGGCCCTCAGAAAGCCTCATTTGCCCTCTAGAGTCTATCTGCCTCTCAGATGGCACAGTGTCTGAATTTCCACCATTAGAGATGTCTGCTTTGGGGTTTCTTTGTCTGTGGCTTTCTTTAGGTTATGATGCATATACATACTTCTATGTGGAAAAACAGTCATCTGTCTATTCAATGACTATTTGCTGATTATACACTATGCATAAAACACTGTGTTAGGTATTTGGGGGCACAGAACTGGGTCACACTCCTTCCACCCTAAAGGTTGGCTGACATTTACTGTGTACGTGATATGGTGTCACCCAAGAAAGATGCACAGAGCACTTCTCTGAGGCCAAGGACTGGTGACAGTGGCTACCTCCATCCCTAGGAGGCTCAGTGTCTCTCTGACCCTGATGAGAGTACTTCTGAAAGTGGGAAGAGTGATGGATGGAAGCTTCCACCCACTCATTATTCATCTTTTCATTAATTCAACATATATTGAATTTCTTCTATGTGCCAGGCATTTGCTGAGTCCTGGGTGTATGGCAGTGAACAAACAGGAGAATCCTTGTCTCAAGGAGGTCATGGTTAGTATGTTGAGAAGTTATATACTAAACAAGAAATGATTTCTTTTACACGTGACAAGGGTTTTGATAGGGGATATACAGGGAGATATAGAAGTATATAGAAAGGGCCCCAACTCTAATCTAGCCTAGGGTAGTAGGGCTGGTCATATGGTCTATCTCCAAGAGAACCCCAGGGAACTGTGCAGGTCTGTACCTGAGCCCCAGATTTTACCAGGACAATGCAGAGGTAAATGTGTGAATGTGAGACTAGTGGGTTTTGTATATTGCTATCTTTGTTAGGTTGGTTTTCATGGTTTAGTTGTGGTGGTTGTTACTGCTACATTTTGCTTTGTTGTGTCTGATCGCACAATTGCCCTGAGATCCTGGTCTTCCTTGATGTGGTGTGGTGGCCAGGGTTCGGTCTGAAGCTCATCACACACATGCTGGGCTGTGCCTTAGAATCACATGGGAGATATAAAAGTACTGTTTCTTGGGGATCACCCCAGAGTGTTGGAATTCCCATCCATGGTAAACAACCTCTCCTACATCCTCATCTTCCTTGTGGTATTCTTTTTCACCACTAGGACTCAAAATAAACATTTTCCCTCAGCACTTACTATTCTCCCTCTCAAGAGGTTGCTGCTTATTCTCCCAAGTCCCAAATATCAAAGGCCTATCAGGTAAAAACTTATGATTTAAGGTTTATCCTTTTTTGGAGTTTTTTTTTATTGAATATAGTTGATGTATAATATAAGTTAGGGGTGTACAATATAGTGATTAACAATTTTTAAAGGTTTTACTCCATTTATAGTTATTATAAAATATTTGCTATATTCCCTGGGTTGTACAATATATCCTTGTAGCTTATTTTATACATAATAGTTTGTACCTCTTAATTCCCTACCCCTATATTACCCCTTCCCCTTCCCTCTCCCCACTGGTAACCACTAGTTTGTTCTCTATATCTGTGAGTCTGCTTCTTTTTAGTTATATTCACTAGTTTGTTGTATTTTTTTAGATTCCTCATATAAGTGATGTCATACATAGCATTTGTCTTTCTCTGTCTGACTTATTTCACTTAGCATAACACCTTCCATGTTGTTGCAAATGGCAACATTTCATTCCTTTTTTAATGGCTGAGTAGTACTCCTTTGTGTGTGTGTGTGTGTGTGTGTGTGTGTGTGTGTGTGTGTATCACATCTTCTCTATCCATTCATCTGTTGATGGACACTTAGGTTGCTTCCATATCTTGGCAATTGTAAATAATGCTGCTATGAACATTGGGGTGCATGTATCTTTTTGAATTAGTGGGGGTTTTTTTTTTTTTGGATATATACCCAGGCATGGAATTTCCAGGTCATACAGTAGTTCTATTTTTAGTGTTTTGAGAAACCTCTATACTGTCTTCCACAGTGGCTGTACCAATTTACTTGATATATCATCCTTCTTCATTGCTGACATCTTTCAACTTTTGGGAAGCCTCCCAAATTTATAAGTTTTGTCCTAAGTCTTCATACATTCATTTAATCAAATGATGTTAATTCATATAAATTAAGTGCCCATAATGTGCCTAGGACTCTTCTGGGTGCTTGGGACACACAAGTGAAATAAACTGGCAACATACCTATCCAAAGTAATCACCTAATATTCTAGTGAAGGGAGGACAAAATGTAAAATAAATAAATTACATAATAAGTAAGAGGTGATCATAGTTCTGAGGAGGAAATAGAGCAGGAAGCAGTTTGCATGGTAAATAGATGTTCAGCACAGCCCTCACCTAGAAAAAGATATATGAGAAATGATGCCGCTTTTCTCCAGCCTCACTACCACCACTTTAGGAAAAGGCTTCTTATTTTCATGTGGATGCTACCTCTAAAGTAGGCTATCTGCTTCCAAACCAGGCCCCTCAACCTATTCTCCACAATGAAGCCCAAGTAGTGTTTCTAAACCCCCTGTCAGGTCAGATCACTCTGCTCCCCTGCTTCAATCCCTTCAGTAACTCCCCATTCATAGCTCCTGTGCAGCCTAGCATGCAGGTTCTTTATCCATATTCTTAGCTCTACTGTCATTATCTTTGCCACATCTTCACTCAAAAAACAGACTACTGTCTCCAGGTTTTTGCACATGTAACCATGTCTGCCTAAGACGTGTGCCCCACAGCTCGCTCCTGCTCCCCTCTCAATACCCCACTCAGTGGTCCTCTCCCCAGAGGAATGTTTCCCGGGTCATTCCAGTCTGGGTCAGGTGCCCTTCCATACGTTTCCCTGACAACTTGTGCTTCCCTGTGCGGTAGCCTGTGTTCAATGTCCTGAATCAACAGCCTCATGTCAGACCATTCTTTTGGACTTCTATGAGTAGAGACTGCTTTCATTCACCTTTGTTCTCTCAGGACCTAGCAGAGTGTCTGATCAATGAATTATTGGAGAAAATGTGGTCCCCTCACTGGGGACAATAGAGTGCCGGGAGACACATCTGAAGAGGCAACTTGTGGAAGAGAGATTTGACTAAACATGTGTACCTCCAGGCACATACAAGTTGTTGCAAGTTACAAAGAGATTTCAGCTTGGTCATCCTTGCTTTGGATAAAACAGTAATGGTAACTAACATTGATTTAGTTTAGCTCTCTGTCAGGCACTGTGCTAAGTGCTCAACAAACATCATCTTTATTTATTTATAATTTTTATTGGAGTATAGTTGATTTACAATGTTGTGTTACCTTCTGCTGTACAGCAAAGTGAATCAGTTATACGTATACATATATCCACTCTTTTTAAGATTCATTTCCCATATAGGTCATTACAGAGTATTGAGTAGAGTTAGCTGTGCTATACAGTAGGTCCTTATTAGTTATCTATTTTATATATAGTAGTGTGTATCTGTTAATCCCAATCTCCCAATTTATTCCTGTCTCCCTTTCCCCCTGGTAACCATAAGATTGTTAGTGCTGCAATGAACATTGTGGTACATGCGTCTCTTCTAATTATGGTTTTCTCCGGATATATGTCCAAGAGTGGGATTGCTGGAGCATATGATAGCTCTATTTTTAGTTTTTTAAGGAATCTCCATACTGTTCTCCATAGTGGCTGTACCAATTTACATTCCCACCAAGGTTCCTTTTTCTCCACACCCTTCCCGGAATTTATTGTTTCTGGATTTTTTGATAATGGCCATTGTGACTGTTGTGAGGTGACACCTCATTGTAGTTTTGATTTGCATTTCCCTAATAATTACTGATGTTGAGCATCTTTTCGTGTGCCTCTTGCCATCTGTATGTCTTCTTTGGAGAAATGTCTGTTTAGATCTTCTGCCCATTTTTTGATTGGCTTTGTTTTTTTGTTATTGAGCTACATGACCTGTTTATATATTTTGGAGATTAATCCCTTGTTGGTCACTTCATTTGCAAATATTTTCTCCAATTCTGTGTGTTGTCCTTTTGTTTTGTTTATTATTTCCTTTGCTGTGCAAAAGCTTTCAAGTGTAATTAGGTCCCATTTGTTTATTTTTGTTTTTAATTTTTATTACTCTAGGAGTAATAAAAAGATCAAAAAAGATCTTTCGGCAATTTACATCAGAGAGTGTTCTGCCTATGTTTTCCTCTAAGAGTTTCGTGGTATTCAGCCTTACATTTGGGTCTTTAATCTACTTTGAGTTTATTTTTGTGCATGGTATTAAGGAGTGTTCTAATTTCATTCTTTTACACGTAGTTGTCAACATCATATAATTTACTCCTTAGAACAACCCTATGAACTCAGAACGCCTCATGTACTTCCTTTCCTTGTTCCTAGATATTTAATGCCTACAAAGTAATTTGAGACTCAAAGAGATTCATTGCATTATACAAAATGATGTGAAGTGACAATAACATTGTTTTAAAATTTAAAAATGAATTACCATTGTTTGTCCCTTCAGTGTTATCGATTCTTGGAAAATTTAGATCTGCAGAAAAATTCTCATTTTTCAAACAGAACTCCTTTTCATTTCTGTGAGCTAACTAACAAAAGTCCTGTTAATAGCTCACCATGGACATAGTAAGCTCTTAGGACTCTCTTAGAACTTAGAATTAAACAAGAAACAGCTAATTCCATTATGCCTTCAGAATCAAGAATTTGCTGTCATCTATTTGGAATAGATGAGAATGCAAGAAGAATATTTATATTTGTGTATTTCATTGTAAAACTTTAAAAATTTAAACCTGTCTTAAATTCCATTTAGAAAGACAGAGGATGGGAGGTGTTGTGTGAGGTGACCCAGGAAAGGTAATGAATTGTTCCTGATTTGTAAACCCTAAGGTTTTTTTTTAGGGTAGGCTTGTATCACTATAAACTTTCCTCTTAGAACTGCTTTTGCTGCACCCCATAAATTTTGGATCATTGTGCTTTGTTTTCATTTGTCTCCAGGTATATATTTTTATTTCCTCTGAGATTTCTTCAGTGACCCATTGGTTGTTTAGTAGCATATGTTAAGCCTCCATGTGTTTTTTTTTTTTGCAGTTTTTTTCTTGTAGTTCATTTCTAGTCTCATAGAGTTGTAGTTGGAAAAAGCGCTTAATATGATTTCAATTTTCTTAAATTTATTGAGACTTGTTTTGTGGCCTGGCATGTGATCTATCCTGGAGAATGTTCCATGTGCAGTTGAAATAATGTGTACTTTGCTAACTTTGGATGAGATATTCTCTATACATATACCTATTATGTCCATTTTGTCTAATGTCTCATTTAACGCCAGTAATTCCTTATTAATTTTCTTTCCAGATGATCTGTCCATTGATGTATTAGGGTGTTAAAGTTCCCTACTATTACTGTGCTACTGTCAATTTCTCCCTTTATATCTGTTGATATTTGCTTTATGTATTTAGGTGGTCATATGTTGAATGCATATACATTTACAGTTGTTACGTCTTCTTCTTGTATTGATACCCTGATCATTATGTAACGTCCTTCTTTGTCTATTGTTACAGTCTTTGTTTTAAAGTCTATTTTGTCTGATATAACTATGGCTACCCCAGCTTTGTTTTGATTTCCATTTGCATGGAATACTTTTTTCCAACCCCTCACTTCCAGACTGTGTGTGTCTTTAGAGTTGAAATGAGTCTTTTGTAGGTAGCATATATGTGGGTTTTGTTTTTGTATCTATTGATTGGAACATTTAGTCCATTTACATTTAAAATAATTATCAAAAGGTATGTACTTATTGCTATTTTATTAATTGTTTTGGTGTTGTTTTATAGTTATATTTTTCCTTTCTTTTTCTTTTGCTCTCTTCCCTTGTGATTTGATGCTTATCTTTAGTGTTATGTTTGGATTCCTTTCTCTTTTGTGTGTGTGTATTTATTATAGATTTTTGATTTGTGATTACCATGAAGCTTATATATATTATATATATGTGTATAAATTATAATATGTAAGATTAATGTAAAAAAATATATAATATATATGATTATTTTAAGTTGCTGATCTCTTAAGTTCAAACACATTTTAACAACCCTGCATTTTCACTCCTTCCTCTACATTCACTCTTTTTGACCTCATATTTTACATCATTTTGTTTTGTGTATGCCTTAATTAGTTATTGTAGATGTAGATAATTTTACTACTTTTCTCTTTTAATGTTCCTACTATCTTTATACATGGTTGATACTAATTTTACTGTATATTTGCCTTTACCAATGAGATTTTCCCTTTCATAATATTCATATTTCTAATTGTGGTCTTTTCTTTTCCACTTAGAGAAGTCCCTTTAACATTTCTTGTAAAGCTCATTTTTTGGTGTGAACTCTTTTTAGCTTTTACTTGTCTGTAAAACTTTTGATCTCTCCTTCAAATATGAATGAAAGACTTGTCAGGTAAAGTATTCTTGGCTGTAGCTTTTTTCCTTTCATCACTTTAAATATATTGTGTCAGTCCCTTCTGGAATGCAGAGGTTCTGATGAAAAGTTAGCTGATAGCCTTAAGGATGTTCCTTTGTATGTAACTTGTTTTTCCTTTTCTGCTTTTAATAGTTTCTCTTAATTTTTGATATTTTAATTACAAGTGTTTTAATGTGGTCCTCTTGGGGTTGATCATGTTTGGGACTCTCTGTGCTTCCTGGACCTGGATGTCTATTCCTTTCCCAGGTTAAGGAAGTTTTCAGCTATTATGTCTTCAAATATGTTCTCTGCCCCATTCTCACTCTCTTCTTCTTCTGGGATTCCTATAGTGTGAATAATAGTATGCTTGGTGTTGTCACTCAGGTGTCTTAAACATCCTCAATTTTTAAATTCTTTTTCTTTTTTCTATTCATCTTCAGTGATTTCCACTACTCTTTCAGTTCACTGACCCATTCCTCTGTATCATCTAATCTATTGTTGATTTCTTCTAGTGTATTCTTTTTTTTTTTTTTTTTTTTTTTTGCGATACGCGGGCCTCTCATGTTGTGGCCTCTCCCATTGTGGAGCACAGGCTCTGGACACTCAGGCTCAGTGGTCATGGCTCACGGGCCCAGCCACTCCGCAGCATGTAGGATCTTCCTGGACCGGGGCACGAACCCGTGTCCCCTGCATTGGCAGGCGGACTCTCAACCACTGCACCACCAGGGAAGCCCTTCCAGTGTATTTTTAATTTCAGTTAGTGTATTCTTCAGCTCTCTTTGGTTCTTCTTTATATTCTCTAACTCTTGTTAAAAACTTCTAACTTCTCAATCTGTTTATACTTACTTCTCCCAAGATCTTTGAGCATCTTTATTATCATTGCCTTGAACTATTTATTGGTTAGATTGCTTATGTCCATTTCACTTAGTTCTTTTTTCTTGGGTATTATCTTGTTCTTTTGTTTGGAACATATTCCTCTGTTGCCTCATTTTACCTAATTTGCTATATTTCTTTCTATGTATTTCATAAGTTGATTATGTTTCCCATTCTTGGGGAAATGGCCTTTTATAGGAGACATCTATGCATCCCGGCAGTGCACTCCCCTCTGGTCACTAGAGCTATATGCTTTAGTGGTTTCCCCTATGTGGGCTGCATGGACCATTCTATTGTAGTGGGCTCACTACTGTGGGTGGTCTGGTAGGTGTGGCTGACTCCCAGTCCAGTTGGTTGCCAGGCCCTGCCTTGTATGGAGTCTGCTGTGCACTGGTCGGCAGGTCCAGGTCATGAAGCAGCTGGCTGCTGAGCCCCAAGGCTGCCTGGGTCTTGTGCTGGCCTACTTGTGGACAGAGCAGGATTCCAGGGTAGGTGATTGTGGAGGTCCTGGATCTAGTGTCAGCCTGCTGGTGTGTGGGACCGTTTACTGACATGGTTGGCTGTGGTGTCTGGTGTGTCCCAAAGCTTGTGGTGGCCTGCTGGTGTATGGGGCCTCTAACCCAGGTGGTTGTCTGAGGAGCCTGAGGTGTCCCAGAGCTGGTGCTGCCCTACTGGTGGGTAGGATGGATTCTGACACAGAAGGTGTGGGACTGCAGTGGTCCTGGAGCTGGTAACAACCCACTGGCAGGTGTGGCTGAGACCTCAGTGATCTCAGGACTGGGGCCTGCTCACTGGTGTGTAAGGTCTGGTCCTGGGGATAGTATTGGCTCATTGGTTGGTGGAGCTGTGTCCTGGGTTCTCTCACTGCAAGGCCCAAGGTTCTCAAAGCTGATATCAGACTACTGGTGAGTGGAGTAGGGCCACAGATGGTCCTGGGGCTAGTGCCGTGGTCTCTGGCTATAGGATCCTGGGGGTCCTGGTGCTTTCCCCACTGCTGGGTGAGGCTGGGTCCTGGGCCCTCTGGTGGATGGAGCAGGGTCCCAGGGTCTCTGGATGCAAAGTCCTAGGGGTCCTGGGACTAGTGCCATCTCTCTAGTGTGTGGGTCACTAGGGCCCAGGTAGTCCCAGGGCTGGTGCCTACCCACTGGTGGATGGAGCTGGGTCCTTGGTTCTCTGACTGCAGGGCCCAGGGTGTCCTGGGGCTAGTTCTCCATATTGGTGGGCAGGGCTGGGTCCTGGGCTCTCTAGTGGCAGTCAGCCTGTGGGTGGTGAGGCTGTGTCCACAAGCAACTAACTGCTTGGTCAGTGGTATCCCAGTACAGTTGTCCACAGCCTAGTGGGTGGGGCCAGGTCTCATTGCTAATAGATTAGACAGCAGACTCCAAAATGGTGTTTTCTAACACCAGTGTCCTTGTAGAAGAGTTCCCAGAAATGGCTGACACAGAGTCTATGTCCCCAGTGTGAGCTCTAGTTGCCTCCTGCCTCTCTGGAAGGCTCTCCAAGACCAGCAGGCAGTTCTGGCTCAGACTCCTTTCAAATTATTGCTTCTGCCCTGGGCTTGGAGGGTATGAGATTTTACGTGCACCCTTAGGAGTGGAGTCTCTATTTTCTGTAGCATGCTGGCTCTCCCCAAAGTAAGTCCTGTTGGGCTTCACAGCCAAATGTTCCAGAGGCTTATCTTCCCGGTGCAGAGTCCAACGTGGGATACAGATCCCTTGCTTCTTGGAGACAACCTCTGCAATTGTAAGTATTCTCTGACTTGTGGGTTGCCCACACTTGGGTATAGGTCTTGACTATACTGTGTCCCTGCTTCTCCTACCAGTCTTGTGGTTTCTTCTATATAAAGCTGTATAAGATCTTTTCTGCCAGTCTTCAGGTCTTTCTCATCAGTAGTTGCTCTGTAGATAGTTGTAATTTAGGTGTGCCTGTGGGAAGAGTTGAGCTCAGTGGCCCTCTTGGCCACTCCTACAGCCATTATTTTAAAATAAAACCTATAATCATCTTGCAAGTATCACATACATTGCATTAATTTTTTTTAAATACTAGTTTGGTAGATATAATTATTTGAAATACACTGTTACTTCATAACCCTATTTTAGCTTTTCTTAACTTTAACTTTTTCTTTGTTCTTTCCTAGAAGCCTCAAAAAACAAAAATAGTCCAGGCCTCATTGGATATCTGAGAGGCTCTGCTGGTGCTGACTACAGATGATCTTCAGGGTTAGCCCCATTCATGGGAAGAACCTGACCCTCCTCATGTCTCATCTGCCCCTGTTCTGTGCTCCTTGTTCTGCTCCCCTCATGTCAAGTTTCTGATCCACTCTCTCTCCATGGACCAGACAACAGGTCAGGCTTTCTACTCTGGACACTTGGTGTCCTAAGTCATAGACTGAACTTACCCTTAGATTTTTCTGCTCCACCCACCCACACAACTCCATCCCCCAGAACCCTCTGCAGGTTTTTCCAGACCTTTCCTCCACCCACCTCAGATGGACACTCTTACTTCAAACCTGGTAACCAAACATGCCCATTACTATGACAACACAGATGCTGTGGTGGTTACATAACAATCACTTCATCTAGGAAACAGTGCTGAGGGAAGAAAATGCCAGTCCTCATGTGGAGAAGTCATTGGAAAGGCAGAGTTCACCCCTTCTCCATGGCTCTGCCTGACATAATCTCCACCAACCATTCTGGGACATTTCTGCTCATGCCCAAAGGAAATTTGAGAGAATCCAATACAACTTTCAGACTTTCTAATGTGATTTTGAATCCACATGGAATATTAGACCATGAAATTTGATTGGGTAGCTGGGAAGGGGTCCTGTTTTACTTGGCATTAATTATCTGTTGATGTGTAGAAAATTACATCAAGGTTTAGAAGCTTAAAATGACAAAAATATTTCCTTGCAGGTTTTTTGGTTCAGGAATTTGGGAGTGTCTTTGCTGGGTTGTTCTGGCTCAGGATTTACCATCAACTTGTGGTCAAGATATGAATTGGGGCTGTAGACATCTGAAAATTGGACTGGAATTGGGTGTCTGCTCTCAAGCTGGTTCCCATGGATGAAAAGTTAGTGCTGGCTGTTGGTGAAAGGCCTCAAATATTTACCATGTGAACATCCCCATGGGGTTGCTGGAGTGTCCTCACAACATATTGGCTGGCTTTCCCAGATGAATAATTCCAAAGAGAGTACAGTGAAAGGTGCAGCAGCCTCAGAGGTCACACCTCATTTTTACTGCAATATCTTTTGGTTATACAGGTCAGCCTTATTTTTGTGGGAGGAATTTACACAGGGGAGTAAACATTAGGAGAGGAGCATCACTGAGGCCATACTGGAGTCTGGTTTCCACAAAAAGAGAGACACAAAGAGGGATTACAGCCCAGCAACTCATTTTAGGGTTTTCCGTATGGAACACAGGATATGAATTTTTGGTAACCTTATGACCACTCCCTGGCATAAAGCCCTGAACTCTCCCACACTCAAAGCCCCCAAGAATCCTCTATGCTGCAGCTTTCCAACTGAGCCGTGTACACTGGCAACACCTTAATTAGCTAATGGTGCTTTGAGATACTAATCTCCTCAACCCATGGGGAAATTGAGCAGGGCTTGAGGTAGATGGATAAAAAAGAGCAAATATTATTATTTTCTATTTGTTCTGTGACTATATGCAAATTATATATGTATATTATATGAAAATCTACTTTTGACTGTTAGAAAAAATCAAAATTTGGATTCCAAAAAGAGCATTAGGCTCTCATGCTGTGCATGCTGCAATGTTTAACATATGTCTATTAGGCCAGTTTGTTAATAATGTAGTTCAAATATTCTATAAATTAGTAATCTGTTTCTTGTCTATGCTAAAAAGTAGTAGAAGATGTATACTTTAATCTACTACTGTGGTTGTAGATTTATTTACTTCTTGTTTTAATTCTGGTAATTTTTCTTTGTCTATTTTGAAGGTACATTATTTGCTGTTTATGAGTTTAAACCAATTATATCTTCATGGTAAATGGAAACTTTTACCTTTTTGAAGTGAACCTCTTTATCAGTAGGAATGTTCTTTGACTTCAAGTTTAGTTTCACAGATTCTTCATTAGTGTAATTTCTATGTTTTTACATTTAATCTTTCTGAATGTATCTGTTTTAGTATGTCTTTTTTTAATAGATAGAATATTGTCAAATTTTATGTTGTGCTTTATTTTAAAATACTGAGAAGAATAATGTTTTAATTCAACATTATGTTTACATATAATTAATGACCAATATATTTGGATTTATTTTGCTATTCTATTTTAGAGTTTCTATTTGTTCCATACGTTTGGTATTTATTTAACTACCATTTCTTGCCTTTTTTGGATTGACTAAGTATGTTTTATCTTTTGATTTTTACTTCCACAAGTTTGGAAGTTTTATCCTGTTTTTATTATTTTAGTGGTTACCCTAGAAGTATCAATATTCTTACTTATTTATCTAAATCTAAAATTAATCCATACATTTACTGTCCTCTGAGATAATGCGAGTCCATTAGAATATTTTAATTTTTTACCTTCCTCTCACCTTATGTTATTATAGCTGACGTTCATAATCTATCTTATTTTTATTGCTGTCTTTTAATTATACATTATTATTACTGTATTGTACAACTCCAAGAGGACAGAGACCTGAAGCCACACAACTCATAATTGTTCATGTCTTTTCTTTTCCCTCATCTTCTACTTTGCTCAGCCCTAACATGACCTTATCTGCTGTCCTCTGGGGATAGGGTGTGATTTATATCTGGTTTTCCCTTACTCTGAGGGATTCCAGTCCCTTTATCTTTGGTAATTTCTGGGCCTTGTCTTCTGCCCTTGCCTACATACTCCAGGAGCCAGATCCCATATTTCTTGCATCAGCAAATGCACTCAGGGCATGTGCAGCTTTGGGGCTTCAATATTCTGCTTATTTCCCACTTATAGGATTTCATCCAAAAATTAATTAGCCTGGGAATTCTCCTGTGTCTTTTAAACTCTCCAAAGTTTATAAGCACTTTAAGATGTTGATGATTGTTTGCTATATGAAATTACACATAATTATTTTTAGAAGGATTAATTCAAATAATTCATTGTTATTGAACTTGAAACCTCAATAATTATTACATTTGACTTCAAAATGCACAAGGCAATAAGAACTTCCAAGATTTCTTCTAATAATAGCACTAATAATTTAATAATAATAATATATTGAGCATTTATACATGCTGGTTGGGGCATAAGTTTTTTATATGTATTAATTTATCTAGTCTTCATAATTTAGAACAATGCTTGGCATATATTAGCATTCAATAAGTATTAGTTATTATATAATAGTTATTTTTACACTCACTTCTCAGTTGAAAATATTGTCACTTCCACTGTGCCATAAATCCACTGTCCAAGGTCCTTTTCTCCCAGTTGCTAGAGTTCTTTATTAGATCACTGAGGTCAATAAAATATGCTACATTGTTATAGCATAGCTGTTTAGTGTGTTGCTTCCCAAATCATTTTTCATGTTTAGGGAGTCTTTGACATCTTAATGTCTAAAGTATGATTTTGGCGTTTGTGTGCCCTCATATTACACCATGTACCACTAGCTCACAGGAAAAGTCCCACCCTTTTTGATGTCTCCCCAAAGAAGAAAGACTCCTCTCTGACTCTCAGTTTTCTCCCTTCTTTCTGTGCAGACCATATCAAATGTATCATTAGATTAGAATTTGGAGTTTCTCATTTCCATTTCTATCACAGATCTTTGCAAGCATCTTAAAATATAATTATAGCAGGTACAACCAAAGCATTAAGAAAACACATCCTTGACTTTGATTCTGTTTGTTTAAGCTAAATCTCAGTGTCATTTTAACAGACTTGGACTGTAAATAGTTTAAGTTCTGGTGCCAAGAACCAATTATCTACAGTGAGCAAAAATCAAATGATTTTATACAGAATGAGTCATGCAGGAGCTTCTAAATTCTCAGCAGGCAAATTGGCTCAGATAAGATGTAATATTGTTCCTTGATTAGAGATGAAGCAGCCAACTTAAGGTGACTGTTTTTAGGGGCTAAAGGGGATACAAATCAAATAATACTTATGTGGAATTGCCCAAGTTTCATCATGATGCAGGGATTCTATGTACTTCCCTGATTTGGACCTGATTATTACTCTCAAATACACTTGTTTTCACATGCCACAGTATTTTTTCTTCACAGTTTTTCTAATTAGTCATCACTACTTATGGTGCAGTGTAGTAACAGCATTGTCTGAGACTAAAGAATAAAAATTATATTCCCAAACAAATAATAGTTTTTCTCTTCTGAATTTATGATTCCAACAGTCCAGTAAACCTGGAGCCTTTACTGGTCCTTTGTTTTAATTGACTTTCTATATTTACATATAAAAAATCTATATAATGTGGTTTCTAAACTTATTAGAATTATGAATTTTTTTAGAAGCTGGTAAAAACCATGACACATCTCCTGTTTTAACTTTTTGGTTTTTGTACTATATGTATCCACATTGGCTTTCCAGATGAAAACTGGCTGACAAAACCGGACAACTCTGATTGGACACTTTAAGAGCATATTTACATGGCATAGTGTCAATAAATAGTGATGGGAAACATTGGTCTCAGTGTATTCCCTGAGTGCACAAGAATCCTATTCATAGTTTATTAAGATAGCATCTAAATTTAGTTAATCAGTACGTATTATTAAGAGACATTTTAATTACTTTGATCAACTTGTTCTACATTTATCTCTCAGTTGTTTCAGTCTTATCAATAAACATTAAAAAGAACATATTTTCTGTGAAGAATATTTCTGATTTCTGAAATCTCTGTCATGTCACTTAGATTTTCCACTTAAAAAAGAACTTTAACATGGGAGATATTAGTTTCTGCGTTTCAGTCCTTTTGAATGTCTCTTAAAACATGACTACATTCTGTTTCTATGCAGAGCCCTGCTGCTCTGTTGTGCTGTCTGTATTTGGTTGTGAACTTACCACAGGGTAATGAATGTTTTCTACTTAAGTTTTGCTAAGGAACAAAAGACTGGCACTGGGGTTCTTCTTGTCCACACAGCTGCTCTGGCCGTGGGCCAGTCTACTCCCGCATGAGAAGAACCAGATGGGATTTGCTGAAATAATGCCTGGGTCTGGTTTCAGATTATTTAACTGGGCATAAACCTATTCTAACTTAAATCAAACACATTTACACTAAGAAAGAAAACACCTTCCTTTTTCATTTCTTTTTAAGCTCACTTAGTGGAAAATTAGACAAGCTAACAGGTTGTTATTCTCACTTTTAAAAAATGACAACATTCCATTACCCAAGAGACATTTGTTCATAAAAGTGAAATGCCCTCACTCTCCATTCTTTAATATTTACAAAGTAGGTTGTGAACTGTGGCTCAGAGTAGTTGTGATTAGAAGATGCTTCCCACCTGATAAGCTGCCCACCAATATTGCCTGAAGGAGGAAACCTCTAAATTCACAAATGAAAAACTGGAAAACTTGCAGACAATAAATCATCTTTAATTATCTGCAGCTCTCATTTGGCCCTAAAGGAACTAATCCTTTGCTTATGTTAATATTTAATGATTTGAAATTTCCTTAAGGTGGTCCTGGCTTAAGAACCTAAGCTAGTATTTAAACTGATTTTAATTGGTCTTTGCTTTTTATGGAAGAGTAATGCCTTATCAAGCATGTGTTTTGAAGTTGGATTGATCTGTGTTTAAATTCCATCCTCTGTTTATAAGCTATGTGACTTAGGGCAAATTGCTTAACACCTGAGTCTCAATTTTCTCATCTGTGAAAATCTACTTATAAGATTTCTGTGAGGACAACATGAGATAATGCCTATAAACCCCAGGAACAATGCCTAGCATATATGGCATTCAGTGATAGGCATCTCTATGGGAGGACTAGAATCTTTTGGCCAGGTTATTGATGAGATCAGTGGATGGATCTATGTGGATAAAATCCTTCGAACTTAGAACTCAGAAATTCTGGGAATTCTTCTAATGCTTGAGTACATGCCATTTATATACAAGAAACACTCAAACAGTGAAACCTAATCCGTTTTACACCTGAGAAATAGACAATGGTACAGAGAAAAAATCTTTACTATAGGGCAGCAAGATCTTGATTTCATCATTGTTTTCAGCTTGTGGTGCTTAAGATGGATCTCTTGGGGCTCCATCTCAGATGCTTGGTGAAAAGGGAAGAAACAGAATCTCTTACTCTTCAGTATCTTGGGGAAGGAGAGGGGTTAGTAGCAAGTGAATTGAACCCACAGGAATGATTAATCTCATAACCAATTAATATTTTCTGAGCACTCTGTGGTTTGATTACACATGAAAAGTGAACTGGAATTATCATTAAGATAACTAATCAAAGGTTTTTTTGGCTCAATTAGGATAACATTTTTGTACTGTCATTAATCTCATGTTGAAAGATAAAATGAGAGTGACTTTCACATACCTCCTCTAATTTAATCTGTTTCTTTGCAACACTATTTTAGCTGCTTTGAAAATCCTGGCTTGATCCTGGAAGAGTTAAAGGTTCATTAATGAATGTTTACATAGTTACACACACACACACAGAGGCTGATGTTCATCAAGGCAAATCATTTTTGTTTTTAATAAAAGTAAATGATAATGCATTTGAACTTTTCCCAATCTTGTTTTATAGTTAAACCCCCAATATTAGGTCACATTTAGAGATATTGATGCTAGTAATTGAGGCAACAGATACGCTTACCTTCTAGGATAAAATATAGTCTAGATGGTAAAGATATCTTCATTTTGTAAGGATAAATATGAATTAAAACTAAGAGGCTTAGTTCTCCCTGTTGAAAATAAGGTAAGTTATCCCCCCTCACCTTTTTCTTAGAAAAGTTGCCATGGTAAGTATTTTTCTCCTCTCTTTGAAATGTATATAAACTCTTCTGAAATATGCCCCAATTTGTCAGCTTTATGACCCAGGAATGTCTTTCTCAAGGATCCGGGAGCCTTCTCAGGTCTATAACCCCAGTTCCTGATGCAGAGCAACTAAATCCCTTGGAATTTCCTAGGTCATGAGAGTGCCTTTTGTTCTAACGAGGCAACACTTGATGGGCTCCTGGATAGCTTCAGGATGGAGTTTGGTCACCAGAAAGATCAAGCCATGATTAGAAGCTTGGAACTTTTAGCCCCAACTCATTCCCCTATCCTCTGGGGAGAAGAGAGGATTGAAGATTAATTGTCAATCATGCCTACATGATGAAGCCTACATAAAAATCCCTAAAGTATGGGGTTTGGAGAGCTTCTGGGTTGGTGAACACATCTACGTGCCAGGAAGTCAGTGCACCCCATACTCTGTGGGGATGGAAGCTTCTGCTCTGTGGACGCTTCTTCACCTCACCTTATCTATGTATTGATCTGACTATTTATTTGTATTCTTTATAATATCCTTATAGTAAATTTGTAATAGTAAGTAAAGTGCTTTCCTGAGTTCTGTAAGCCATTGTAGCAATTACTGAACCTAAGAAGGGAGAGGTGTCGTGGGACTGTCCAATTTATAGCAGGTTGGTAGAACATAGGTGATAACCTGGAACTTACAGTTAGTGTCTGAAGTAAGGTGGGGGGACAGCCTTGTGAGACTGAGCCATTTAACCTGAGGGATCTTACGTAGATCCCTCAGGTTAGATAGATAGTGTCAGAACTGAATTGAATTGTATGATGTCCAGCAGCTGTCAGAAGATTTGTCAGTTTTTGGGGAAAAAAACCCATATGATTGGTGTCAGATGTATTCAGTGTGTAGAGAAAAGACAGTAGTTTTTCCTTTTAGTACTTATTTCAATTGAATCCTCTTTAAAACAAAAAAGAAAGCATTCATATAGCTGAAGAACCACATTTATCATTAGCCATAAAAGCATAATGAATAAGTGAACTATTCTGGGCAAAAGGAAAGTGTTTTTCCCGCAGTTTTATTGAGATAAAATTGACAGAAAGTCTTAAATGATGCTGGTGAGGTTGAGTCTCCCTTTGGTAAGAAATGGGTAGATGTACAGATAGGATAAATAAATCATAGGAGGGTCTGTAAGGCTTTTTAAAATCCTCACAGTTGCTACTGAATAATCATGCCAGACAGATAACTGAAAATAGGAAATCCACTGTAGACTTCTGATATCTTTACATCAATCCTCCAACACAAACAGACGATAGGTCTTTCAGGAAAATCTCACAGACCCAGATGCTCAGGAAAATCTCACAGACCCAGATGCTCAGATCAAACACTTCTTCCTCCCCCTTCTGTAAAGATTCTTCTCACGTCAAAGAATCTTAGGGTTGGGGGGACCTTGGGAGCCATATGGCTAGTTTTTCAGGCTATGCTTCAATTTAAGGTAACAGAATGTGTTATAGAAACAATGTCAAATTATGACTTCCTTTGTTTTGTTCCCACATAGGGAGAACTGTCTGTGGTTTTTCACTCATCAAATATTAGAACTATCAGAGTTTCTACACATTCATGCATATTTTGAACCTAAACAAAAACTTAATTATCGTAATATTAAAATGATGCTTAATTTATCAGTCATGATCCTTACATTTGTCTGTGTTTTTTTAAATTTCTATTTTATATTGAAGTATATTTGATTAACAATGTGTTAGTTTCAGGTGTACAGCAGAGGGATTCAGTTATACATATACATTTTATACATAATATGTATAAAAATACATATTATTTTTCAAATTATTTTCCCATTTAGGTTATTACTGTGTATTGAGAAGAGTTCCCTGTGCTATACAGTAGGTTCTTGCTGGTTATCTATTTTAAATATAGCAGTATGTACATGTCAATCCCAAACTCCCAATCTGTCCCTCTCCCCAAACTTGCCCCCCAGTAACCATAATTTTCTTCTCTAAGTCTGTTTCTGTTTTGTAAATAAGTTCGTTTGTATCATTTTTTAAAGATTCTGCCTATAAGCAATATTACATGATATTTGTCTTTCTCTGACTTACTTCACTTAGTATGATAATCTCTAGGTCCATCCATATTGCTGCAAATGTTATTATTTAATTATTTTTAATGGCTGAGTAATACTTATGTACCACATCTTCTTTATCCATTCATCTGTCGATTGACATTTAGGTTGCTTCCATATCTTGGCTATTGTAAACAGTGTTGCAATGAACATCGGGGTGCATGTATCCTTTCGAACCATGTTTTTATCTGGATATATGCCCATCATTGGGATTGCTGGATCATATGGTAGCTCTATTTTTAGTTTCTTAAGGAACCTCCATACTGTTCTCCACAGTGGCTGTACCAATTTACATTCCCACCAACAGTGTAGGAGAGTTCCCTTTTCTCCACACCTCTTCAACATTTATTGTTTGTAGGCTTTTGGATGATGGCCATTCTGACTGCTGTGAGGTGATATCTCATTGTAGTTTTGATTTGCATTTCTCTAATAATTAGTGATGTTGAGCATTTTTTCATGTGCCTCTTGGCCATCTGCATGTCTTCTTTGAAGAAATGTCTTTTTAGGTCTTCTGTTCACTTTTTTTGATTGGGTTGTTTGTTTTTTTGATATTGAGCCACATGAGCTGTTTGTAAATTTTGGAGATTCATCCCTTGTATGTAGCATTTTTGCAAATATTTTCTCCCATTCTGTGGGTTATCATTTCATTTTTTTAATGGTTTACTTTCCTGTGCAAAAGCTTTTGAGTTTAATTAAGTTCCATTTGTTTATTTTTGTTTATAATTCCATTATTCTTGGAGACAGATTGAAAAAGATATTGCTGCAATTTATGTCAGCCTATGTTTTCCTCTGAGAGTTTTTATAGTATTCGATGTTACATTTAGGTATTTAATCCATTTTTAGTTTATTTCTGTGTATGGTGTTAAAGAATGTATTAATTTTATTTTTTTAAATACAGCAGTCCAGTTTTCCCAGAACCATTTATTGAAGAGAATGTCTTGCTCCATTGTATAGTCTTGCCTCCTTTGTCATAAATTAATTGAGCATAGGTGCATGGGTTTGTCTCTGGGCTTTCTATCCTATACTATTTATGTATATTTCTGTTTTTGTGCCAAGACCACACTGTTTTGATGACTGTAGCTTTGTAGTGTAGTCTGAAGTCAGGAAGCCTGATTCCTCCAGCTCTGTTTTTTTTTCTCAAGATTGCTTTGGTTATTCGAGGTCTTTTGTGTCTCTATACAAATTAAAAAAATTTTTGTTCTAGTTCTGTGAAAAATGCCATTGGTAATTTCATAGGGATTGCAGTGAATTTGTACATTGCCCTGGGTACTATAGGCATTTTGACAATATTGATTCTTCCAATCCAAGAACATGATAGATCTTTCCATTTGTTTGTGTCAACTTTGATTTCTTTCATCAGCATCTTATAGTTTTTGGAGTATAGATTTTTGCCTCCTTAGGTAGGTTTATTCCTAGATATTTTATGCTTTTTGATGTGATATTAAATGGGATTGTTTCTTTAATTTCTGTTTCTGATCTTTTGTTGTTAGTGTACAGAAATGCAACAAATTTCTTTGTATTTCTTTTGTACCCTGCAACTTTACCAAATTCATTGATGAGCTCTAGTAGTTTTCTGGTAGTGTCTTTAGGATTTTCTATGTATAGCATCATGTCATCTGCGGACAATGACAATTTAACTTCTTATTTTCCAATTTTTATTCCTTTTATTTCTTTTTCTTCTCTCATTGCCATGGCTAGGACTTCCAAAATTATGTTGAATAAAAGTGGTTAGAGTGGACATCCTTATCTTGTTCCTGATCTTAGAGGAAGTGCTTTCACCATTTAAAATTTAAGTATGATGTTTGTTGTGGGTTTGTCATATATGGCCTTTATTATCTTGAGGTATGTTGCCTCTATGCCCACTTTCTAGAGAGTTTTAATCATAAATGGGTATTGAATTTTATCAAGAGCTTTTTCCAGATCAATATTGAGATGATCATATGGTTTTTATTCTTCAGTTTGTTGATGTGGTGTATCACACTGATTGATTTGTGGATATTGAAAAATTCTTGCATCCCTGGGATAAATTGCACTTGATTATGGTATATGATACTTTTAATGTATTGTTGGACTCTGTTTGCTAGTATTTTGTTGAGGATTTTTGTGTCTATGTTCATCAGTGATATTGGCCTGTAATTTTCTTTTTTTTGTGTGTGGTATCTTTGTCTGGTTTTGGTATCAGGGTAACGGGGGCCTCATAGAATGAGTATGAAGGTGTTACTCTGCGATTTTCTTTTGAATTGTTTCAGAAAGATAGGTGTTAAATCTTCTCTAAATGTTTGGTAGAATTCAAATGTGAAGGCATCTGGTCCTGGACTTTTGTTTGTTGGGATTTTTTTTTTTAAAATCACAATTTCAATTTCAGTGCTTGTGATTGGTCTGTTCATATTTTCTATTTCTTCCTGATTCAGCCTTGGGAGGCTGTAAATTTCTAAGAATTTGTCCATTTCTTCTAAGTTGTCCATTTTATTGGTATATAGTTGCTTGTAGTAGTCTTATGATCCTTTGTATTTCTATGGTGTCTGTTGTAACTTCTACTTTTTCATTTCTAATTTTATTGATTTGAGTCATCTCCTTCTTTTTCTTGATGAGTCTGGCTAAAGGTTTATAAACTCTATCTTTTCAAAGAACCAGCTTTTAGTTTCATTGATTTTGCTGTTGTTTTTCATTGTTTCTATTTAATTTATTTCTGCTCTAATCTTTATGATTTATTTCTTTCTACTAACTTTGGGTTTTGTTTGTTCTTTCTGTAGTTACTTTAGTTGTAAGGTTAGGTTGTTTATTTGAGATTTTACTTGTTTCCTGAGGTAAGATTGCATTGCTATCAACGTCCCTCTTAGAACTGCTTTTGCTCTGTCCCATAGGGTTTTTTAAAAAAAACTTTTTATTTTACAATGGAGTAGAACTGATTAATAACGTTGTGCTAGTTTCAGGTGCACAGCAAATGGACTCAGCCATACATGTACATGTATCCATTCTCTCCCATACTCCCCTCCATCCAGGCTGTCACATAACATTGAGCAGAGCTGCCTGTGCTATACAGTAAGTCCTTGATGGTTATCCATTTTAAATATAGCAGTGTGTACATGTCGATCCCCAAATCCCTAACTGTCCCTTTGCCCCATCCTTCCCCCCAGTAACATCTAGTTCATTCTCTAAGTCTGAGAGTCTTTCTGTTTTATAAATAAGTTCATTTGTATAATTTCTTTCTAGATTCTGCATACAGGTGATGTCATATGATATTTCTCTTTCTCTGTTAGGAAGTGTTCTAATTTCATTCTTTTACATGTAGCTGCCCAGTTTTCCCAGTACCACTTATTGAAGAGACTGTCTTTCCTCCATGGTATATCCTTGCCTCCTTTGTCATAGACTAGTTGACCATATGTGTGTAGGTTTATCTCTGGGCTTTCTATCCTGTTCCATTGATCTATATTCCTGTTTTTGTGCCAGTACCATATTGTCTTGATTACTGTAGCTTTATAGTAGAGTCTGAAATCAGGGAGTCGGAATCCTCCAGCTCCATTTTTGGTTTTTTTTTTCCCTTAAAATTCCTTTGGCTATTCAGGATCTTTTGTGTCTCCATACAAATTTTAAGATTTTTTGTTCTAATTCTGTAAAAAATGCCACTCATAATTTGATAGGGATTGCATTGAATCTGTACATTGCCTTGGGTAATATAGTTATTTACACAATATGGATTCTTCCAACACAATAACATGTTATATTGCTCCATCTCTTTGTGTCATCTTTGATTTCTTTCATCAGTGTCTCTAGTTTTCTGAGTACAGGTGTTTTACCTCCTTAGGTAGGTTTATTCCTGGGTATTTTATTCTTATTGTTGCAGTGTTGAATGGGATTGTTTCCTTACTTTCTTTTTGTGATATTTCATTCTTAGTGTATAGGAATGCAAGAGATTTCTGTGCATTAATTTTTTATCCTGCAACTTCACCAAATTCATTGATTAACTCTAATAGATTTCTGGTGTATTCTTTAAGATTTTCTATGTATAGTATCATTCATCTGCAAACAGTGACAGTTTTACTTCTTCTTTTCCAATTTGTATTCCTTTTATTTCTTTTTCTTCTCTCATTGCCACAGCTAGGACTTCCAAAATGATGTTGAATAAAAGTGGTGAGAGTGGACATCCTTATCTTGTTCCTGATCTTAGAGGAAATGCTTTCAGTTTTTCACTATTTAGAATGATGTTTGCTCTGTGTTTGTCGTATATGGCCTTTATTATGTTGAGGTATATTCCCTCTATGTCCACCTTCTGGAGATTTTTCTTCATAAATGGGTTTTGAATTTTGTCAAAAGCTTTTTCTTCATCTATTGAAATGATCATATGGTTCTTATTTTTCAATCTGTTAATACAGCATATCACATTGGTTGATTTGTGTATATTGAAGAATCCTTGCACCCGGGGGATAAATCCCACATGATCATGTTATATAATCATTTCAATGTGTTTTTGGATTTTCTTCGCTAGTATTTTCTTGAGGAGTTTTGCATCTATATTCATCCGTGATTTTGGTCTGTAATTTTCTTTTTTTGTAGTATCTTTTTCTGGTTTTGGTATCAGGGTAATGATGGCCTCATAGAATGAGTTAGGGGAGGTTCCTTCCTCTGCAAAATTTTGGAAGATTTTGAGAAGGATGGGTGTTAGCTCTTCTCTAAATGTTTGATAGAATTAACCTGTGAAGCCATCTGGTCCTGGACTTCTATTTATTGGAAGATTTGTCATTACAGTTTCAATTTCAATACTTGTGATTTGTCTGTTCATATTTTCTATTTTTTCCTGGTTCAGTCTTGGACGGTTACACCTTTCTAAGAATTTGCCCATTTCTTCCAGTTTGCCCATTTTATTGGCATATGGCTGCTTGTAATAGTCTCTTATGATCCTTTGTATTTCTGTGGTGTCTCTTGTAAGTTCTTTTTCACTTCTAATTCTATTGATTTGAGTCCTCTCCCTCTTTTTCTTAATGAGCCTGGCTAAAGGTTTATCAATTTTGTTTATCTTCTGTAAGAAACAGCTTTTAATTTTATTGATCTTTGCTATTGTTTTCTTTGTTTCTATTTCATTTATTACTGCTCTGATCTTTATGATTTCTTTGCTTCTACTAACTTTGGGTTTTGTTCCTTCTTCTTTCTCTAGTTCCTTTACATGTAAGGTTAGATTGTTTATTTGAGATTTTTCTTGTTTCTTGAGGTAGGCTTGTATTGCTTTAAACTTCCTCTTAGAACTGCTTTTGCTGCATCCCATACATTTTGGATCATCATGTTTTCACTGTCATTTGTCTCTAGGTATTTTTTGATTTCCTCAGTGATCACTTGGTTAGTTAGTAGTTTAAGGTTTAGCCTCCATGTGTTTCTTTTTACATTTTTTTCCCCCTGTAATTTCTTTCTAATCTCATACCGTTGTGACCAGAAAAGATGCTTGATATGATTTCATTTTTCTTACATTTACTGAGGCTTGATTTGTGACCCAAGTTATGATCTACCCTGGAGAATGTTCTGTGTGCACTTGAGAAGTACAGCACTTTGTTTTCGGATGGAATGTCCTATAAATATCGATTAAATCTATCTGGTTTATTGTGTCTTTTAAAACTTGTGTTTCCTTATTTATTTTCTGTCTGGATATTCTTTCCATTGGTGTAAGTGAGGTGTTTAAGTCCTCCACTAGTATTGTGTTAATGTCAGTTTCCACTTTTAAAGCTGTTAGCATTTACCATATGAATTTAGGTACCACTATGTTTGGTGCATATATATTTATAACTGTTATACTTCTTCTTGGATTGATCCTTGATCATTATGTAGTGTCCTTCCTTGTCTCTTGTAACATTCTTTATTTTAAAGTCTATTTTACCTGATATGGGTATTGTTACTCCAAGTTTCTTTTGATTTCCATTTGCATGGGATATCTTTTTCAATCTCCTCACTTTCAGTCTGTATGTGTCCCTAAGTCTGAAATGGGTCTCTTTTAGACAGTATATATACCGGTCTTGTTTTTTTATCCTTTCAGCTAGTCTGTGTCTTTTGGTTGGAGCATTTATTCTTTCACATTTAAGGTATTTATCAATATGTATGCACCTATTACCATTTCTAAATTGTTTTTGGTTTGTTTTTGTAGGTCCTTTTCTTCTCTTGTGTTTCCCATTTAGAGAAGTTCCTTTAGCATTTGTTGTAGACCTGGTTTGGTGGTGCTGAATTCCCTTAGCTTTTGCATGTCTGTAAAGCTCTTGATTTCTCCAGCAAATCTGAATGAGATCCTTGCTGGGTAGAGCATTCTTTTCTAGATTTAGATTTAGATTTAGATTTAGGTTTTAGATTTAGATTTTTTAGATTTAGATTTAGATTTAGATTTAGATTTAGGTTTTAGATTCTTTCCCTTCAACACTTTAAATATATTGTGCCACTCCCTTCTGGCTTGCAGAGTTTCTGCTGAGAAATCTGCAGAGTTTCTACTATTAACCTTATGGTAGTTCCCTTGTATGTTATTTGTCATTTTTCTCTTGTTGTTTTCATAATTTTTCTTTGTCTTTAATTTTTGTCAGTTTGATTATTATGTGTCTTGGTGTGTTTCTCCATGGGTGTATCCTGCCTGGGACTCTCTGCACTTCCTGGACTTGGGTAGAGATTTCCTTTCACAGGTTAGGGAAGTTTTCGACTATAATCTCTTCAAATATTTTCTTGGGTCCTTTCTCTCTCTATTCTCCTTTCGGGA
Source organism: Pseudorca crassidens (assembly GCF_039906515.1). Taxonomy (NCBI): domain Eukaryota; kingdom Metazoa; phylum Chordata; class Mammalia; order Artiodactyla; family Delphinidae; genus Pseudorca; species Pseudorca crassidens. Next base: position 157,318,888 of record NC_090297.1, read on the forward strand.
TCCCTATAATGCAAATGTTGGTGCATTTAATGTTTTCACAGAGGTGTGTTATGTTGTCTTCATTTCTTTTCATTCTTTTTCTTTATTCTGTGATTTCTCCCAATTTGTCTTCCAGGTCACTTATCCATTCTTTTGCCTCAGTTATTTTGCTATTGATTCCTTCTAGTGTATTTTTCATTTCAGTTATTGTATTGTTCATCTCTGTTTGTTTGCTTTAATTCTTCTAGGTGTTTGTATTGTAATTCTTCTAGGTCTTTGTTAAACATTTCTTGTATCTTCTCGATCCTTACCTCCATTCTTTTTCTGATGTCCTGGGTCATCTTCACTATCAGTATTCTGAATTCTTTTTCTGGAAGGTTGCCTATCTCCACTTCATTTAGTTGTTTTTCTGGGGTTTCATCTTGTTCCTTCATCTGGTAAATAGTCCTCTGCCTTTTCATTTTGGCTATCTTTCTGTGATTGTGGTTTTCATTCTGCAGGCTGCAGGATTGTAGTTCTTCTTGCTTCTGCTCTATTTTTTGTGCTTTTGAGTATAACCATTTGGACTGGTGTGAGGTGATATTTCATTGTAGCTTTTATTTGCAATTGTCTAATAATTAGAGACGTTGAACATCTATTCATGTGCCTCTTGTCCATCTGTATGTCTTCATGGAGAAATATCTCTTTAGATCTTCTACCCATTTTTTGATTGGTTTGTTTGTTTTAATGATATTAAGCCTCATGTGCTGTTTGTAAATTTTGGAGCCTAATTCCTTGCCAGTCACATCATTTGCAAATATTTTCTCCTAATCTGTGTGTTTTCTTTTCGTTTTGAGTATAGTTTCCTTTCCTGTGCAAAAACTTTTGAGTTTAATTAGTTCCCATTTGGTTTTTGTTTGTTTGTTTGTGTTTCCATTGTTCTGGGAAACAGATCAAAAATGATATAGTTGTGGGCTTCTCTGGTGGCACAGTGGTTGAGAGTCCACCTGCTGATGCAGGGGACATGGGTTTGTGCCCCGGTCCGGGAAGATCTCACATGCTGTGGAGCAGCTGGGCCCATGAGCCATGGCTGCTGAGCCTGTGTGTCCGGAGCCTGTGCTCCACAACAGGAGAGGCCACAACAGTGAGAGGCCCACATACCACAAAAAAAAAAATTTTTAAAAATGATATAGTTGTGTTTTATGTCAGAGAGTGTTCTGCCTATGTTTTCCTCTAGTTTTATAGTCCTCTAGGAGTTTCATAGTGTCCGGTCTCACATTTACATCTTTAATCCATTTTGAGCTTATTTTTGTGTATGGTGTTAAAGAATGATCTAATTTAATTTTTTACATGTAGCAGTCCAGTTTTCACAGCATCATTTGTTGAAGAGACTCTCTTTCCACCATTGTGTAGTCTTGCCTCCTTTGTTGTAGATTAATTGACCTTAGGTGTGTGGGTTTATTTCTGGGCTTTCTATCCTGTTCCATTGATCTATATTTCTATTTTTGTGCCAGTAACATAATATTTTGATGACTATAGCTTTGTAGTATAAAGTCAGGGAGTCTGATTCCTCCAGCTCCATTTTTCTTTCTCAAGATTGCTTTGTCTATTCGAAGTCTTTGTGTCTCCGTACAGGTTTAAAATTTTTTATTCTAGTTCTGTGAAAAATGCCATTGGTAATTTGATAGGGATTGCATTGAATCTGTTCATTGCCATGAGTAGTTTAGTTGTTCTGACAATATTGATTCTTCCAATCCAGGAACATGGTATATCTTTCCATCTGTTTGTGTCTTCTTTGATTTCTTTCATCAGCGTCTTACAGTTTTGGGAGTATAGGTCTTTTGCCTCCTTAGATAGGTTCATTCCTAGGTATTTTATTCTTTTTGATGTGATGGTAAAGGCATTCTTTCTTCAATTTCTCTTTCTGATGTTTAATTGTTTGTGTATAGAAATGCCACTGATCTCTATGTATTAATTTTGTATCCTGCCACTTTGCCAGATTCATTGATGAGCTCTAGTAGTTTTCTGGTAGCATCTTTAGGATATTCTATGTATAGATTCAGGTCCTCTGCAAGTAGTGATAGTTTAACTTCTTACTTTCCAATTTGGATTCCCTTTATTTCTTTTTCTTCTCTGATTGTTGTGGCTAGAACCTCCACACTATGTTGAATAAGAGTGGTGAGAGTGGACATCCTTGTCTTGTTCCTGATCTTAGAGGAAATGCTTTCAGCTTTTCACATTTAAGAATGATGTTAGCTGTATCTTTGTTGTATATGGCCTTTATTATTTTGAGGTATGTTCCATCTAAGCAAGGTTTCTGGAGAGTTTTTTTTTTTTATCATAAATCGGTGTTGAATTTTGTCAAAAGCTTTTTCTGCATCTATTGAGATGATCATGCATATATTTTTTTATTGCAGTATGATTGCTTTACAATTTTGTGTTAGTTTCTATTGAACAATGAAGTGAATCAGCTATATGTATACCTATATTCCCTCCCTCTTGGACCTCCCTTCGAACCCCCAACCCAGTCATCTAGGTCATCATGGAGGACCGAGCTGAGCCTCCTGTGCTATACAGCAGGTTCCCACTAGCTATCTATTTTACACATGGTAGTGTATTAATGTCAAACCTAATGTCCCAATTTGTCCCACCCTCTGCTTTCCCCCACCCATGTGTCCACATGTTCATTCTCTACATCTATATCTCTATTCCTGCCCTTCAAATAGGTTCATCTGTACCATTTTTCAAGGTTCCACACATATGTGTTACTATGTGATATTTGTTTTTCTCTTTCCGGTTCACTTCACTCTGTATGACAGAGTCTTGGTCCATCCACATCTCTACAAATGACCCAATTTGTTCCTTTTTATGACTGAGTAATATTTCATTGTATATATGTACCACATCTTCTTTACCCTTTCATCTGTCAATGGGCATTTATGTTTCTTCCATGTCCTGGCTATTGTAAATAGTGCTGCAATGAACATTGGGGTACATGTGTCCTTTTTTATTTTCCCCTTGCGGTACGCAGGCCTCTCACTGCTGTGGCCTCTCCCATTGTGGAGCACAGGCTCCGGATGCGCAGGCTCAGTGGCCATGGCTCACAGGCCTAGCCACTCCGCGGCATGTGGGATCATCTTGGACCGGGGCACGAACCCACGTCCCTTGCATCGGCAGGCAGACTCTCAACCACTGCGCCACCAGGGAAGCCCTACATGTGTCCTTTTGAATTTGGTTTTCTCAGGTATATGCCCGGTAGTGGGATTACTGGGTCATATGGTAGTTCTATTTTTTTTTAAGGAACCTCCATACCGTTCTCCACAGTAGCTGTATCAATTTACATTCCCACCAACAGTGCAAGAGTGTTCCTTTTTCCACACCCTCTCCAGCATTTCATTCTTCAATTTGTTGATGTGGGGTATCACACTAATTGAATTGCAGATGTTGTCAAATCCTTGTATCTCTGGGATAAATCCCACTTGATCATGGTGTAAGATCTTTTTAAAGTACTGTTGGATTCGGATTGCTAGTATTTTGTTGAGAACTTTTGCATCTATGTTCATCAGTGATATTGGCCTGTAATTTTCTTTCTTTTTAGTATCTTGTCTGGTTTTGGTATCAGGGTGATGGGGGCCTCATAGAATGTGTTTGGGAGTTTTCCTTCTGCTGCAATTTTTTGGAACAGTTTCAGAAGAATAGGTGTAATCTCTTCTGTAAATGTTTAGTAGTATTCAATTGTGAAGCCATCAGGTCCTGGACTTTTTTTTGTTGGGAATTGTTAAATCACAGTTTCAATTTCAGTGCTTGTGATTGGTCTGTTAATATTTTCTGTTTCTTCCTGGTTCAGTCTTCAGAGATTGTACCTTTTTAAGAATTTGTCCCTTTCTTCTAGGTTGTCCATTTTATTGGCATATAGTAACTGGCACCAGTTTCTTATGATTCTTTGTCTTTCTGTGGTGTCAGTTGTAACTTCTACTTTTTCATTTCAAATTTTATTGATTTCAGCCCTCTCCCTTTTTTTTTTCCTTTTTCTTTTTTTTCTTTTTTTGCGGTACGTGGGCCTCTCACTGCTGCGGCCCCTCCTGCTGCAGAGCACAGGCTCCAGATGCGCAGGTCCAGCAGCCACGGCTCACGGGCCCAGCCACTCCATGGCACGCGGGACCCTCCCAGACCTGGGCATGAACCCGCGTCCCCCGCACCGGCAGGCGGACTCCCAACCACTGCGCCACCAGGGAAGCCCCCTCTCCCTTTTTTGCTTGATGAATCTGACTAAAGGTTTATCAACTTTGTTTATCTTTTCAAAGAACGAGGTTTTAGTTTTGATCGTTGCTATTGTTTTCCTTTGTCTCTATTTCATTTATTTCTGCTCTGATCTTTATGATTCTTTCCTTCTACTAACTTTAAATTTTGTATTTTCTTCTTTCTCCAGTTGATTTAGGTGTAGGGTTAGGTTGTTTATTTGAGATTTTTCTTTTTTCCTGAGGTAAGATTGTATTGTTATCAACTTCCCTCTTAGAACTGCTTTTGCTGCATCCCATAGGTCTTGGATAATTGTGCTTTCATTTTCATTTGTCTGTATGTATTTTTTAAATTTCTTTGATTTCTTCAGTGATCCATTGATTGTTTAGTAGCATATTGTTTAGCCTCCATGTGTTTGTGTTTTTTATAATTTTTTCTCATAGTTTATTTATAATATCATAGTGCTGTGATCAGAAAAGATGATTGATATGATTTTAATTTTCTCAAATTTACTGAGGCTCTCCTTGTTGCCCAACATGTGGTCAATCCTGGAGAATGATCCATGTGCACTTGAGAAGAATGTGTATTCTGCTGCTTTTGGATGGATTGTTCTATAAATATCAATTAGGTCCATCTGATCTAATGTGTTACTTAAGGCCTGTGTTCCCTTATTGGTTTTCTGTCTGGATGATCTGTCCATTCATGAATGTGGGGTGTTAAAGTCCCCCACTATTATTGTGTTATTGTCGATTTCCCCTTTTATGGCTGTTAGCATTTTGCCTTATGTATTGAGGTGCTCCTATGTTTTGTGCATATATATTTACAATTGTTATATCTTCTTCTTGGATTGATCCCTTGATCGTTATGCAGTGTCCTTCTTTATCTCATGGAACAGTCTTTATTTTAAAGTCTATTTTTTCAGACATGAGTATTACTACTCCAGCTTTCTTTTGATTTTCATTTGCATGGAAATACTTTTTTCTCACCCCTCATTTTCATTCTGTATGTGTCCTTAGATCTGAAGTTGGTCTCTTGTAGACAGCATATATACAGGTCTTCTTTTTTGGTATCCACTCAGTCAGTCTATGTCTTTTGTTTGGAGCATTTAATTCATTTACAGTTAGGTTGTTATCAATATGTATGTTCTTATTGTCATTTTGTTAATTATTCTTGGTTTGTTTTTGTACGTGTTTTTTCTTCCGTTTGTCTTTTGTTCTCTTCTCTTGTGATTTGATGACTACCTTTAGTGTTGTGTTTGGATTCCTTATTCTTTGTGTGTGTGTGTATCTACTGTAGATTTTTGGTTTGCAGTTACCATGAGGTTTTGATATAGTAGTCTATACATAAATAAGGTTGTTTTAAGTTGCTGAACTTTTAATTTCAAATGCATTTCCAACATCCTGCATTTGTGCTCTCCTCTCACAGTTGCTGGTTTAGATATCTTATTTGTATGCAGATGATTTCCTACCTTTACTTTATGCTTGTCTTTACCAGTGAGCTTTTCCATTTGTAATTTTCTTGTTTCTGGTAGTAGCATTTTCTTTTTTAGTTAGAGTAGTTCCTTCAGCATTTGTTGCAAAGCTGGTCTGGATTTGCTGAATTTTCTTAGTTTTTGCTTGTCTGTGAAGCTTTTGATTTCTCAAATCTGAATGAACGTCTTGCTAGGTAGTGTATTCTTGGTTCTAGGTTTTTCCCTTTCATCACTTTAAATATATCGTGCCACTCTCTTCTGGCCTGCAGAGTTTTGCTGAGATATCAGCTGATAACCTTATGGAAGTTCCCTTGTATGTTCTTTGTTGCTTTTCCCTTGTTGCTTTTAATAATTTTTCTTTGCCTTTGTTTTTGTCAATTTGATTACTATGTGTCTTGGCATGTTCCTCCTTAGGTTTATCCTGCCTGGGACTCTCTGTGCTTCCTGGATTTGCATGACTTTTCCCTTTCCCTTCTTAGGTATGTTTTCAGCTATTATCTCTTCAAATATTTTATCAGGTCCTTTCTCTTTCTCTTCTCTTTCTGGGACCCCTTTCATGTGAATGTTTGTGCATTTAATGTTGTCCCAGAGGTCTCTTACACTGTCCTCATTTCTTTTCATTCTTTTTTCTTTATTCTGTTCTGTGACAGTGATTTCCACCATTCTGTCTTCCAGCTCACTTATCCGTTCTTCTGCCTCAGTTATTTTGCTATTGATTCTTTGTAGTGTATTTTTTCATTTCATTTATTATATTGTTCATCTTTGTTTGTTTGTTCTTTAGTTCTTCTGTCTTTGTTAAACAGTTTTTGTATATTCTCAATCTGTGCCTCCATTCTTTTTCTGTGATCTTGGATCATCTTTACCATCATTACTCTGAATTCTGTTTTTGATAGATTCCCATCTTCACTTAGTTGTTTTTCTGGGGTTTTATCTTGTTCCTTCATCTGGGACATATTTCTCTTCCATCTAATTTTGTCTAACTTTCTGTGATTGCGCTTTCCATTCCACAGGCTATAGAGTTTTATTTCTTCTTGCTTCTGTTGTCTGCTCCCCTTTTTAAATTAATTAATCTATTTATTTATTTTTGGCTGCATTGGTTCTTCATTGCTGCATGCAGGCTTTCTCTGGTTGCAGTGAGTGGGGTCTACTCGTTGTGGTGCACAGGCTTCTCATTGTAGTGCCTTCTCTTGCTGTGGAGCATGGGCTCGAGGCGTGCAGGCTTCAGCAGTTGTGGCACTCAAGGTCAGTAGTTGTGTTGCACCAGCTTAGTTGCTCCACAACATGTCAGATCTTCCCAGACAAGGGCTCGAACTCATATCCCCTGAATTGGCAGGTGGATTCTTAACAACTGCACCACCAGGGAAGTCAGTCTGCCCCCTTTTGGATGAGGCTAAGAGGTTTGTGCAGGCTTCCTGGTGGGAGGGACTTGTACCTGCCCACTGGTGTGTGAGACTGGGTCTTGTCTCTCTGGTGGGCAGGGCCATGTCTGGGAGTGTCTTTATCAGGCAGCTGTTTATTCAGGAAGACTTTAAGCAGCTTGTCTGTTGATGGATGGGTGTGTGTTCCTGCTCTGTTGTTTCTTTGGCCTCAGACGCCCCAGCACTAGAGCTATAGGTTGTTGGGTGTGGTCAGGTCTTCATAAGAAAATGGTGTACTCCAAGAGGGCCCACACAAATGAGCACTCACCAGAACTGCCACTGCCAATGTCCCTGTCCCTGCAGCAAGCCATAGTGATCCCCCACCTCTGCAGAATACCCTCCAACACTAGCAGGTAAGTCTGTTCCTGTCCCTTAGGAGGTTGCTGTTTTTTTCCCTGGGTCCTGGTGCACATGACACCCTGTGTGTGCCCTCCAAGAGTGGAGTTTCTGTTTTCCCCAGTCCTGTGGAATTCCTGCAGTCAAACCCTGCTGACCTTCAATGCCAGATTCTCTGGGGGCTCCTCCTCCCATTACCAGGCCCTCAGGCTGGGGATCCTGTCATGGGGCTCAGAACTTTCACTCCTGTGAGAGAACTTCTGTGGTATAAGTTTTCCAGTTTGTGGGTTGTCTGCCTGGCATGTATGGGATTTCATTTTATCATGATTTCACCCCTCTTACCAGCTCGTTGTGGCATCTTCTTTGTCTTTGATTGTAGGGTACCTTTTTTGGTAGGTTCCAGTATTTTTTTGTTAGTCATTGTTCAGCAGTTAGTTGTGATTTTGGTTTTTCCATAAGAAGGGGGTGAGGTTATGTCCTCCTATTCTGCTGTCTTGTCTCCTCTCCTACATTTGTCTGTGTTTTTATGAGTATGCTTCTCACTCTTTGTTTTAAGCATCAGTACTTGGGAGGTTTGGGTTGATTTTTCAAATTTAAACTGAATTATCTTTGTACCATAGCACAATCAGAGTGTCTTCTTTTTATATTTACAGGCAAAAAGATTCCTGTTAAATTCATCTCTGTGACTTTACCTTCCTCCACAATTGAAAAGATTTATTTTTTAAATTATATTCTAGATACTACATATTTCGGATCTGAACATCAAAAGTTAGTAAAATATTAACATAGAGGAATCCCCATGGATTTTCGCAATCCAGTTGTTTTTCTTTAATATCAATATTTAGGAGTGAAAGTCACCTAAAGACTATTCCATCCCACCTGTCAACTGCACACTTACTAGCTAGTATGGTAGTGGGGGTAGGGGTGGGCTACACAGATAAAAAGCCACACTAGCAGTGAAGTTGGAAGGTTTTACAAGGTGGATGCATGTTTGTGTGACAGATAGGAGAGCCAGAAAAAAGACTTGGGACATAGCAGCACCTGTAATTAGTGAGACTTTGGATATAACCCACTTGTCAAGGCCAATAAGAATTACTCTGTGTACTACAACACTGCATAGGAGTCAGCAACGTTTTATAGCAGCTGGGCTCCCAGAACAAATTTTTGCTATCTAAGGTTAGGAAGAGAAAGGAAGGAGAGAGGGAGGGAGGGAGGGATGAAGGGGAAAAAGTAAGTAATAGAAAAAGCAATGAGGTGAACAGAGAGAACAGACCAGCCAGGAAGGAGAGAAAGGAGAATTTGCAAATCTGTGAATGTTGGGCTTCAAGACTCAGATAATAATTACATACCTGTAATGTCACACAAGTAAGGAAAGAGAATTCAATAGCTGCAGTAGTGTGACCCTGAGAGGGCTCCAATTTCTTGCACTCAATTTCCTGTCCTTCTCCTGCTGGAGCCCTAGAGCAAGTGATATCTTTCTGTTTATCTCCTGTAAGCTCACAGGGCTCTTCCTGCTATCTTGGTTCCTAGTTATTCCAGAGATGTATAGGATTGCTGGTAGTTTGCAAATGCAGCCACAGAAGACCTTAACAAACCATCCTTGCAAAACAGTCTAAACATTCTGTAATTTGCTCTTTTAATTTGACCAATTGGCAGGAAACACTTCTATCTTCATCATTTGCATTACTGTGTTCCCAGCAAAACAGTCAATATTTAAGATGTCTTGGCTTGACATTCCTGTGTCTTTTTGTGTAGGAATGCTATTTGTGTTACAACCAATCATGTATACAGTAGACCTATTATGAAGTCTTGGACACCAGCCTTATCTGGGCTCCTAATACTCTCTGGCAATCTTTTTATAGTTCCCTATTCAGCTGCTACTTCCAATTCTCTAGAAATACTCCAAGCCTCACCACCTTCTCAAGCCCCCACTTCCGTCTCCCAGCATCAACTCTCGAGTGCATCTCTGGCCAAATTCTTGTGCTTTTCTCCTGTGTTATAAATTCAGGTTCTTAGGTATGAATGGTCCTGATTTTCTGCCTCACTGCTTACAAACTTCACACTGCTGCCTACTTTTCTTTATCTCCTGCTTTCAGTTCTCCTATGGGTCTTGCTGTGTGATAACACAGATCTTCATCCATTCCATCTCATTTTAGGCATAGAATACTTGATTATCTGTGTCTAGTGTCTAGTGTTCATTAACCTGTTGGTTAATGAACTTCAGGGATACTTTTCCTGAGATTATTATTTTATAAATTTCTAAATTACGAATACATTAGATGAATAAAAAAGGAACTTAAGTATGGAATAGAAACTTCTCTACAATCTCCTGTAAGTTGAGAGATGTAATTGTGACCAAGTTCAACCAAGAATTTACAGTCAGATGCTCTTTTCTTTTGCAGAACAGATGTTAACTTAGTTGAAGTATAATACTACTAGGTCTTACATTTTTGTAAATCTTTATACTTACATGCTTGATCATTTGTCCACTTTCTTTTCTTGTTTGGGTGTATTGTGTGTTTCCTTTCCAGTATCTCTTCTCTTTCTCCCCTTTCATCTTTACTCACGTGTTCTGTATCTTTATTCATTCATTAATTCCACATATACAATTCAATACAGTATAACACATACATACAACACAGCAACTACTGTGTAGTAGGCATGTACCATTCTAGATGTAATATTTAATTATGTGAATTTCTCTGTAAGAAAATACTTTTTATAAAGAAATCTTTCATTCAACAAATATTGAGAAACCCTATGTGGTGGCAAGAAATTTTCTTGGTTCTGGGATCTTCTTCTTTCCCTCTTTTCATATATATATATATATATATATATATATATATATGAAAAAAAGGCCTATCTATCTACTTATATGTCTCAGACATAATTTCATCTCACTAATACTCATGGATATTTATGAGGTCATTTTATTACTTATTCTCTGCAGGTTGCAATGTAAACAATTGAAATCATACAAACTTGAAATAAATTAAATGAATTTTAGTCTCCCAACATTAAGGCTTTCCTGGAACACAAGATGCCTATATATTTTCTTATCTCATGGTTTTGTCTCAGCCTTTTTTTCCTTTCCTCTAAAAATTCTGTCCAAGTGTTTGCTTGTTTTTCTTTAAATCATGTTCAATACTGGTCTTATTCTTCTCAGTATTCATTACTTAGACTTAAGCCTGTATCCAGCATAACAGTCATTAGTGATGTTCAACAAATATGTCTGGCTCTCTGCTCTCAGAGCACATCTGTGAATGCAACTCTTGGCTACCTTGGTGGGTTCATGTGACTGATCTGCTAAATAAGCTATGAGTGGAAGTGATGAGTGTTGCTTTCAGAACAGAACATTTAATTGCCAGCACAAGGTCCTCTGAAACCCTCTCTCTTTGTCATAGCAACTCTAATATTTGAGATGATGGCTGCTCTGAAAACATTAGTCCTGGAATGAAGAGACAGGAGCAGAACTCCCTGCAAATCTGCATTTGAAACATGAGAGAAAAATAATCCACCCAAGTTTGGAGGTTGTTACCACAGTACAAACTAGTTTATGCTAACTGATACAACAAGAATCCACCATCCAGCATATAGTTATGGACTTGGAAATGAAATTCTGGCATGTGTAAAGGCAAATAAACACAGGCTATGTTGTCTCTATTATAAGCAGAATTACAAATCAAAATAAATGGAAAAAAACCCTTGGGTTTTATACCTTGAGTTTCTAACCTAGAACTTCAAGGTCACCTTCACCAGAAACTGCAGTTTTGGAAGCTCCTAGAGTTCACTATGTGAGGGACAGTAGTGCCCTAGAAGGTGGCAGAGTTACTGGTGAACATGCAGCACCCAGTGGAGGCTATCTCATCTTGGGTACTTGGAGTGCCAAGTAGAGAATGGAGAGTGATTATAGCTGATACTTCCTGAGCATAAAGTATGTGCCAGGCACTGCTCTAACTACTTTTATATGTAATAAACACTTTATCCCTCACATGATGACCTATAAAATAAGTTATAATATTACTATTCCCTCATGTGATTCATGATGCTCTGTTGCTGACCAAAGAAACAAATGAAAGAGGATGGAGGTGAAGGAGAGCCAAAGGCCACCTGGACACACTTGCTCTCCCCAGCCTAGCCCTCAGACTCCCTTTCACTCTTTGAGCATAGAGGAGGGAATGTGAGCTCTTACTCACCCCTACACTGGGGACCCGAAGATTTCTAAGTCCAAATGAATGCTGGAGAAAAGCTCCTGGCATGGAGGGGATTACAAGGACTGGAGCACCAGGAGCAATGGAAAACACATAGCATAATGAAAACTGGAGGCTGTGAAGGATGTCCTCAAGGTCTGGGGAAGGAAGTTCCAGGCTTACATTCAGGGTGGGGCTGGTAGTTAGACTTAAGGGTGCCCATAGCATATTTTCACTACCCCTCTCTTGCTGGGTAGTTTGGAGTCCATATACCAGAGCAAATGACTGTTTGAAACTTTGGTTTTCTTTTCTTTTTTTTTTTAATGTGTGTTTAGTTGCTTGTTAGTGGGAAAGGAAAGGATAACACCCAATTCTGAGAGATCCATGTATGTACTGCCACCAACACTAGCAGATGCCAAAGACAAGCCCAATGTTAAGTGATGGAAGGTTATGTGAATCCACCATAGGGACTGATTTTTCTGGCTCCCTGTTCCTTATCTCTGAAAGCTATGGTAGGCCACAGATAAAGTATCTGGTGTGCAAGGTGATGGTTCACAGTTTGAGTCCATCCAGGCAGACTCCCAGACTGAGTGAACAGACATTTTTATTCATCCATCATACTTTTAGGCCTGGCTCAAAGGTCTTCTTTATGAAGCTTTCTGAAGAACTTTCCATCTTTATAATTTCTAGGCAGAATTCCATTTTGTTCTCCCATTGTATTTATTTATGCTCAGTATTATTTTATCTCCATGCAAAATGACCAACAATAATCATTTAGAAAGCTGAGAGGAAATGCATCACCTGGTTTGTCTATTTCTATTCAATTTCAATTAACTTTCTAAAAATAATTTTAGGAAAATATCTGAAATATCAGTCTCAAGTTTTGCAAGTGACAGATAACAGATATTTATTGTAGTGATTTATCTCACACTGCCTGAATGGCGCTATACCTTCATTGTCAAAGTGATTATGCAGTAAGTTTCTTTCCTGTGTTTATACATTCCTCTAGTCTTGGGGGCTCTTTGTCCCTCCTTCATACCATTTCATCCCAACTACCCATTATTAATGGGTTCAAATATTGCCTTTCGGTCAGCACCATGGGACATCTCCTTCTTCCTCAACACCCCATTCCCAGGCACAGAGAGTGCCTGTTTTGTACATGCTGTCAAAGCATTTGTTATCTATCTCTGATAATGCATTTCTCAAAAATAGCACCTTCACTCCCAGGGATGCCCAGTAGTGGGCTAAGTGGTAGCCCTATGATCACATAGAATACCTTCCTTCAATGTCAATTTGACTTGAAGACTTGGAAACTTTTTAAAATCTCTTAAACATTTTTGATGCACCTATACTCAAGTACATATTATTATAATTCCACTTTGTAAAAAGTTGGTTGAAAAGAAAACTTAACCCAGTTGCTTATATTACATTTGAATGAGGGCATTGATGTAATGAGCTAGCTCATTTATTGGTTTCTTTGTTCCCTATGTTTATAAAGATGGTGTTTACAAACTGTTTATGTCTGTTCAATGAGGTGGTCAAAATGATAAATTTTATAACATAAAAAAGTGCACTGAATAATCATCTTGTAACCAAAACACAATATAGTAGGAAATGACTTGAAGATTTGCCCACACACTATAGTAGTGACTACTTGAACTGGGAAGTAGGAGGCATCTGTCCTGGGGACAGGCAATATATGAAAGCATTGCCTGTAGAAAATTAAGTCTGCTTTTTATTATCACCACATTTTCCAGCAATTCTAGGTAATTTCAGTATATATATATATGCCTCACAAAGGATGGACAGCACCCATGCAACCCTCCTGTGCCCATCCTGCTACAGAACACTACTGTTATATGAATGAATACTGACTTAGCTAGAAGAAGATGCTACTCAGAATTTATGTACTCAAGCTTTCACTGTTATGTTTCTTCATGAGAAAAAATTCCAGACTGAGCTCTGCCCACCAGGGCAACAATGATCTTTACCCACCACCAGTCCCTCCCATCAGGAAACTTGCACAAGCCTCTTAGATAACCTCAACCACCAGAGAGCACACTGCAGAAGCAAGAAGAACAACAATCCTGCAGCCTGTGGAACTAAAACCACATTCACAGAAAGATAGATGAGATGAAAAGGCAGATGGCTATGTACCAGATGAAGGAACAAGATAGAACTCCAGAAAAACAACTAAATGAAGTGGAGATAGGCAACCTTCCAGAAAAAGAATTCAGAATAATGATAGTGAAGATGATCCAGGACCTTGGAAAAAGACTGGAGGCAAAGATTGAGAAGATACAAGAAATGTTTAACAAAGACCTAGAAGAATTAAAGAACAAACAAACAGAGATGAACAATACAATAACTGAAATGAAAAATTCAGTAGAAAGAATTAGTAGCAGAATAACTGAGGTAGAAGAACGTATAAATGACCTGGAAGACAGAATGGTGTAATTCACTGCTGTGGAAGAGAATAAAGAAAAAAGAATGAAAACAAATGAAAGACAATCTAAGAGACCACTGGCACAATATTAAATACAACAACGTTCACATTATAGGGGTCCCAGAAGGAGAAGAGAGAGAGAAAACACCCGAGAAAATATTTGAAGGGATTATAGTTGAAAACTTCCCTAACATGGGAGTGGAAATAGCCACCCAAGTCCAGGAAGTGCAGAGAGAACCATACAGGATAAACCCAAGGAGAAACACGCTGAGACACATAGTAATCACATTGGCAAAAATTAAAGACAAAGAAAAATTATTGAAAGCAGCAAGGGAAAAATGACAAATATGTACAAGGGAACTCCCATAAGGTTAAGAGCTGATTTCTTGGCAGAAACTCTACAAGACAGAGGGAGTGGCATGACATATTTAAAGTGATGAAAGGGAAGAACGTACAACCAAGATTATTCTACCCGACAAGGATCTCATTCAGATTTGATGGAGAAATCAAAAGCTTTACAGACAAGCAAAAGCTAAGAGAATTGAGCACCACCAAAACAGCTCAACAACAAACGCTAAAGGAACTTCTCTAAGTGGGAAACAAAAGTGAAGAAAAGGACCTACAAAAACAAGCCCAAAACAATTAAAAAAATCATCATAGGAACATACACATTGATAATTACCTTAAACATGAATGGATTAAATGCTCCAACCAAAAGACACAGGTTCACTGAAAGGATACAAAAACAAGACCCATATATATGCTGTTTACAAGAGATCAAATTCAGACCTAGGGACACATACAGACTGCCAGTGAGGGGATGGAAAAGGCTATTCCATGCAAATGGAAATCAAAAGAAAACTGGAGTGGCAATACTCATATCAGATAAAATAGACTTTAAAATAAAGAATGTTATAAGAGACAAGGAAAGACACTACATAATGATCAAGGTGTCAGTCCAAGAAGAAGAGATAACAATTATAAAAATATATGCACCCAACATAGGAGCACCTCAATACATAAGGTAACTGCTAACAGCTATAAAAGGGAAATCGACAGTAACACAATAATACTGGGGGATTTTAACACCTCATTTACAGCAATGGAGAGATCATCCAAAAAGAAAATTAATAAGGAAACATAAGCTTTAAATGGCACAATAGACCACATAGATTTAATTGATATTTATAGGAATTCCATCCAAAAACAACAGATTACAATTTCTTCTCAAGTGCGCATGGAACATTCTACAGGATATATCACATCTTGGGTCAAAAATCAAGCCTCAGTAAATTTAAGAAAATTGAAATCATATTAAGTATCTTTTCTGACCACAACACTATGAGATTAGAAATCAATTACAGGGAAAAAAAAGGAAAACAACTCAAACACATGGAGGCTAAACAATACGTTACTAAATAACCAAGAGATCACTGAAGAAATCAAAGAGGAAATTAAAAAATACCTAGAGACAAATGATAATGAAAACACGATGATTGAAAACCTATGAGATGCAGCAAAAGCAGTTTGAAGAGAGAAGTTTATAGCAATTCATTCCTACCTCAAGAAACAACAGACATCTAAAATAAACACTCTAACCTTCCACCTAAAAGAACTAGAGAAAGAACAACAAACAAAACCCAAAGTAAGCAGAAGGAAAGAAATCATAAAGATTGGAGAAGAAATAAATGAAATAGAAACAAACAAAAAAAAACAATAGCAAAGATCAATAAAACTAAAAGCTGGTTCTTTGAGAAGATAAAAAAAATTGATAAACCATTAGCCAGACCTATCAAGAAAAAGGGGGAGAGGACTCAAATCAATACAATTAGAAATGAAAAAGGAGAAGTTACAACAGACACTGCAGAAATACAAAGCATCCTAAGAGACTACTACATGCAACCCTATGCCAATAAAATGGACAACTTGGAAGAAATGGATAAATTCTTAGAAAGCTATAAGCTTCCAAGGCTGACCAGGAATAAATAGAAAATATGAACAGACCAATCACAAGTAATGAAATTGAAACTGTGATTAAAGATCATCCAAAAAACAAAAGTCCAGGACCAGATGGCTTCACAGGTGAATTCTCTCAAACATTTAGAGAAGAGCTAACACCCATCCTTCTCAAACTCTTCCAAAAAATTGCAGAGGAAGGAATACTCCCAATCTCATTCTATGAGGCCACCATCACCCTGATACCAAAAGCAGACAACGATACTACCAAAAAAGAAAATTACTGACCTACACCACTCATGAATATAGATGCAAAAATCCTCAACAAAATAATAGTAAACAGAGTCCAATAACAAAATAAAAGGAGCATACACCATGATCAGGTGGGATTTACCCCAGGGATGCAAAGATTCTTCTATATACACAAATCAATGAATGTGATACACCATATTAACAACTGAAGAAGAAAAACCATATGATCATCTCAATAGATGCAGAAAAAGCTTTTGACAAAATTCAATACTCATTTATGATAAAAAAAACTCTCCAGAAAGTGGGCATAGAGGGAACCTACCTCAATATGATAAAGGCCATATATGACAAACCCACAGCAAATATCATTATCAATGGTGAAAAACTGAAAGCATTTCCTCTAAGATCAGGAACAAGACAAGGATATCCACTCTCACCACTATTACTCAACATAGTTTTGGACATCCCAGCCCCGGCAATCAGAGAAGAAAAAGAAATAAAAGGAATACAAATTGGAAAGGAAAATGTAAAACTATCACTGTTAGCAGATGCCATGATACTATCCATAGAGAATCCTAAAGATTCCACCAGAAAATTCCTAGAGCTAATCAATGAATTTGGTAAAGTTTCAGGACACAAAATTAATGCATAGAAATCTCTTGCATTCCTATACACTAATGATGAATAATCTGAAAGAGAATATAAGGAAACATTCCAATTTACCATTGCAACAAAAAGAATAAAATACCTAGGAATAAACCTACCTAAGGAGACAAAAGACCTGTATGCAGAAAACTATGACACTGATGAAAGAAATGAAAGATGATACCAACAGATGGAGAGATATACCATTTTCTTGGGTTGAAAGACACAGTATTGAGAAAATGACTATACTACCCAAAACAATGTATAGATTAATGCAATTCCTATTAAATTACTGATGGCATTTTTTACAGAAATAGAACAAAATATCTTAAAATTTTATGGAGACACAAAAGACCCCAAATAGCCAAAACAGTGTTGAGGGAAGAAAATGGAGCTGGAGGAATCAGACTCCCTGACTTCAGAGTATACGACAAAGCTACAGTCATCAAGACAATATGCTACTGGCACAAAAACAGAAATATAGATCAATGGAACAGGATAGAAAGCCCAGAGATAAACCCACGCACCTATGGTCAAATAATCTATAACAAAGGAGGCAAGGATATACAATGGAGAAAAGACAGTCTCTTCAATAATTGGTGCTGGGAAAACAGGACAACTACAAGTAAAAGAATGAAATTAGAATGCTCCCTAACACCATACACAAAAATAAACTCAAAATAGATTAGAGACTTAAACGTAAGACCACACACTATAAAACTCTTAGAGGAAAATATAGGAATAACATTCTATGACATAAATCACAGCAAGATCTGTTTTGATCCACCTCCTAAAGTAATGGAAATAAAAACAATGGTAAACAAATGAGACCTAATGAAACTTAAAAGCTTTTGCACAGTAAAGGAAACTACAAAAGATGAGAAGATAACACTCAGAATGGGAGAAAATATTTGCAAACAAATCAACAAAAGATTAATCTCCAAAATATATAAACAGCTCATGCAGCTCAATATTTAAAAAACAAACAACCCAATCCAAAAATGTGCAGAGACCTAAATAGACATTTCTCCAAAGAAGACATACAGATAGCCAAGAAGCACATGAAAAGCTGCTCAACATCACTAATTATTAGAGAAATGCAAATCAAAACTACAATGAGGTATCACCTCACACCAGTCAGAATGGACATCATCAGAAAATCTACAACAACAAATGCTGGATAGGGTGTGGAGAAAAGGGAACACTCTTGCACTGTTGGTGGGAATGTAAATGGATACAGCCACTATGGAGAACAGTATGGAGGTTCCTTAAAAATCTAACAATAGAATTACCATATGATCCAGCAATCCGACTACTGAGCATATACCCTGAGAAAACCATAATTCAAAAAGACACATGCACCCCAATGTTCATTGCATCACTATTTACAATAGCCAGGACATGGAAGCAACCTAAATGCCCATCGACAGATGAATGGATCAAGAAGATGTGGTACATATGTACAATGGAATATTACTCAGCCATAAAAAGGAATGAAATTGGGTCATTTGTAGAGACGTGGATGGAATTATAGACTGTCATACAGAGTGAAGTAATTCAGAAAGAGAAAAACAAATATAGTATATTAATGCATATATGTGGAACCTAGAAATATGGTACAGATGAACCAGTTTCCAGGGCAGAAATTGAGACTCAGATGTAGAGGACAAACGTATGAACACCAAGGGGGGAACGTGGCAGGGGGGAGGTTGTGGTGGTGGTGTGATGAATTGGGAGATGGGGATTGACATATATACACTAATATGTATAAAATGGATAACTAATGAGAACCTGCTGTGTAAAAAATAAAATTAAATTGAAAACAATAAATTCCAGGAGTTGAGGAAGATGGTGGAAGAGTAAGGCACAGAGATCACCTTCCTTCCCACAGATACATCAGAAATACATCTACACGTAGAACTGCTCCTATAGAACACCGACTGAATGCTGGCAGAAGACCTCAGACCTTCCAAAAGGCAAGAAACTCCCCACGTACCTGGGCAGGGCAAAAGACAAAAGAAAAAACAGAGACAAAAGAATAGGGATGGGACCTGCACCAGTGGGAGGGAGCTGTGAAGGAAAAAAGGTTTCCACACACTAGGAAGCCCCTTCGCATGTAGAGACCACGGGTGGCAGAAGGGGGACGCTTCAGAGCTACAGAGGACAGAGCAGCAACAGGGGTGTGGAGGGCAAAGTGGAGAGATTCCTGCACAGAGGATTGGTGCCGACCGGCACTCACCAGACCGAGAGACTTGTCTGCTCACCCGCTGGGGTGGGCGGGTGCTGGGAGCTGAGGCTCGGGTTTCAGTAGGATCGGAGGGAGAGGACTGCGGTTGGCAGTATGAACACAGCCTGAAGGGGCTACTGTGCCACGGCTGGCTGGGAGGGAGTCCAGGAAAAAGTCTGGACCTGCCGAAGAGGCAAGAGATTTTTTCTTCCCTCTGTTTCCTGGTGCACGAGGAGAGGGGATTAAAAGCACTGCTTAAAGGAGATCCAGAGGTGGGCACGAGCCATGGCTAAGAGTGCAGACCCCAGAGATGGTCATGAGATGCTAAGGCTGCTCCTGCCACCACCAAGAAACATGTGTGTGAGGACAGGTCACTATCCACACCTCCCCTCCCGGGAGACTGTGAAGCCCGTCACTGCCAGGGTCCTGGGATCCAGGGACAACTTCCCTGGGAGAACAAACGGTGTGCCTCAGGCTGCTGCATGTCATGCAGGCCTCTACTGCCACAGGCTTGCCCCGTACCCCTCCCTCCCCCAGGCCTGAGTGAGCCGGAGCCCCCGAATCAGCTGCTCCTTTAACCCCATCCTGTCTGAGCAAAGAACAGATGCCCTCAGGCGACCTACACGCAGAGGTGGGGCCAAATACAAAGATGAACCCCGGGACCTGTGCGAGCTAAGAAGAGAAAGGGAAATTTCTCCCAGCAGCCTCAGGAGCAGTGGATAAAATCTCCACGATCAACTTGATGTACGTTGCATCAGTGGAATACCTGAATAGACAACGAATCATCCCAAATTGAGGAGGTGGACTTTGAGAGCAAGATATATTATTTTCTCCCCTTTTCCTCTTTTTGTGAGTGTGTATGTGTATGCTTCTGTGTGAGATTTTATCTGTATAGCTTAGCTTTCACCATTTCTCCTAGGGTTCTGTCCATCCTTTTTTTTTTTTTTCCTTAAAAAATTATTTTTTCTTAACAATTATTTTCTTTTTAATAACTTTATTTCATTTTATCTTATTTTATCTTCTCTCTTTCTTTCTACTTTTTCTCCCTTTTATTCTGAGCCGTGTGGATGAAAGGCTCTTTGTGCTCCAGCCAGGAGTCAGTGCTGTGCCTCTGAGGTGGGAGAGCCAACGTCAGGACACTAGTCTACAAGAACCTCCCAGCTCCACGTAATATCAAATGGGGAAAATCTCCCAGAGAACTCCATCTCAACACCAACACCCAGCTTCACTCAACGACCAGCAAGCTACAGTGCTGGACACCCTATGCCAAACAACTAGCAAGACAGGAACGCAACTCCACCCATTAGCAGAGAGGCTGCCTAAAAACATAATAAGTCCACACACACCCCAAAACACACCACCAGATGTGGACCTGCCTACCAGAAAGACAATATCCAGCCTCATCCACCAGAACACAGGCACTAGTCCCTTCCACCAAGAAGCCTACACAACCCACTGAACCAACCTTCACCACCGGGGACAGACACCAAAAACAACGGGAACTACGAACCTGCAGCCTATGAAAAGGAGACCCCATACACAGTAAGATAAGCAAAATGAGAAGACAGAAAAACACACAGCAGATGAAGGAGCAAGGTAAAAACCCACTAGACCAAACAAATGAAGAGGAAATAGGCAGTCTACCTGAAAAAGAATTCAGAATAATGATACTAAAGATGATCCAAAATCTTGGAAATAGAATAGATAAAATGCAAGAAACATTTAACAAGGACCTAGAAGAACTAAAGATGAAACAAGCAACAATGAACAACACAATAAATGAAATTAAAAATACTCTAGAAGGGATCAATAGCAGAATAAATGAGGCAGAAAAACAGATAAGTGACCTGGAAGATAAAATAGTGGAAATAACTACTGCAGAGCAGAATAAAGATAAAAGAATGAAAAGAACTGAGGACAGTCTCAGAGACCTCTGGAACAACATTAAACTCACCAAAATTCGAATTATAGTGGTCCCAGAAGAAGAAGAGAAAAAGAAAGGGAAAAAATGAAAAAATATTTGAAGAGATTATAGTTGAAAACTTCCCTAATATGGGAAACTTCCCTAATATGAAAACTTCCCTAATATAGTTGAAAACTTCCCTTAATCAAGTTCAGGATGCTCAGAGAGTCCCATACAGGATAAATCCAAGGAGAACCAGGCAACGACACATATTAATCAAACTATCAAAAATGAAATACAAAGAAAACATATAAAAGCAGCAAGGGAAAAAAAACAAGTAACACACAAGGGACTCTCCATAAGGATAACAGCTGATCTTTCAGCAGATATTCTGCATACCAGAAGGGAGTTGAAGGACATATTTAAAGTGATGAAGGAGAAATACCTACAACCAAGATTACTCTACCCAGCAAGGATCTCATTCAGATTTGATGGGGAAATTAAAACCTTTACAGACAAGCAAAAGCTATGAGAATTCAGCACCACCAAACCAGCTTTACAACAAATGCTAAAGGATCTTCTCTAGGCAAGAAACACAAGAGAAGGAAAAGACCTACAATAACAAACATGAAACAATTAAGAAAATGGGAATAGGAACATACATATCGATAATTACCTTAAATGTAAATGGATTAAATGCTCCCACCAAAAGACACAGACTGGCTGAATAGATACAAAAACAAGACCCATATATATGCTGTCTAAAAGAGACCCACTTCAGACCTAGGGACACATACAGACTGAAAGTGAGGGGATAGAAAAAGATATTCAAAGCAAATGGAAATCAAAAGAAAGCTGGAGTAGCAATTCTCATATCAGACAAAATAGACTTTAAAATAAAGACTATTACAAGAGACAAAGAAGGACACTACGTAATGATCAAGGGATTGATCAAAGAAGAAGATATAACAATTGTAAATATTTATGTACCCAACATAGGAGCACCTCAATACATAAGGCAAATACTGACAGCCATAAAAGGGGAAATCGACAGTAACACATTCATAGTAGGGGACTTTAACACCCCACTTTCACCAATGGCCAGATCATCCAAAATGAAAATAAATAAGGAAACACAAGCTTTAAATGATACATTAAACAAGATGGACTTAATTGATAGTTATAGGACATTCTATCCAAACAAAAGAGAATACACATTTTTCTCAAGTGCTCATGGAACATTCTCCAGGATGGATCATATCTTGGGTCACAAATCAAGCGTTCGTAAATTTAAGAAAATTGAAATTGTATCAAGTACCTTTTCTGACCACAATGCTATGAAACTAGATATCCATTCCAGGAAAAGATTTGTAAAATATACAAACACATGGAGGCTAAACAATACGCTACTTACTAATGAAGTGATCACTGAAGCAATCAAAGACGAAATCAAAAAATACCTAAAAACAAATGACAATGGAGACCCAAATCCTATGGGATGCAGCAAAAGCAGTTCTAAGAGGGAAGTTTTTAGCAATACAATCCTACGTTAAGAAACAGGAAACATCTCAAATAAATAATGTAACCTTGCACCTAAAGCAATTAGAGAAAGAATAACAAAAAAAGAACAACAGGGGTTTCCCTGGTGGTGTAGTGGTTGAGAGTCTGTCTGCCGATGCAGGGGACACGGGTTCGTGCCCCGGTCTCGGAAGATTCTACATGCCGTGGAGTGGCTGGGCCCGTGAGCCATGGCTGCTGAGCCTGTGCGTCCGGAGCCTGTGCTCTACAACGGGAGAGCCCACAACAGTGAGAGGCCCATGTACCGCAAAAAAAAAAAAAAAAAAAAAGGAAAAAAGAAAAAAAATACCAAAAGGAAAGAAATCCTAAAGATCAGATCAGAAATAAATGAAAAAGAAATGAAGGAAATGATAGCAAAGACCAATAAAACTGAAAGCTTGTTCTTTGAGGAGATAAACCAAATTGATAAACCATTAGCCAGACTCATCAAGAAAAAAACGGAGAAAACTCAATTCAATAGAATTAGAAATGAAAAAGGAGAAGTAACAACTGACACTGCAGAAATACAAAAGGTCATGAGACATTACTACAAGCAACTCTTTGCCAATAAAATGGACAACCTGGAAGAAATGGACAAATTCTTAAAAATGCACAAGTTGACAAGACTGAACCAGGAAGAAATAGAAAATATGAACAGACCAATCACAAGCACTGAAACTGAAACTGTGATTAAAAATCTTCCAACAAACAAAAACCCAGGACGAGATGGCTTCACAGGTGAATTATATCAAACATTTAGAGAAGGGCTAACACCTATCTTTCTCAAACTCTTCCAAAATATAGCAGAGAGACGAACACTCCCAAACTCATTCTATGAGGCCACCATCACCCTGATACCAAAACCAAAAAAGATTTCACAAAGAAAGGAAACTAAAGGCCAATATCAATGATGAACATAGATGCAAAAATCCTCAACACAATACTAGCAAACAGAATTCAACAGCACATTCAAAGGATCATACACCATGATCAAGTGGGGTTTATTCCAGGAATGCAGGGATTCTTCAATATACACAAATCAGTCAACGTGATACACCATGTTAACAAATTGAAGGAGAAAAACCATATGATCATCTCAATAGGTGCAGAGAAAGCTTTTGACAAAATTCAACACCCATTTATGATAAAAACCCTCCAGAAAGTAGGCATAGAGGGAACTTTCCTCAACATAATAAAGGCCCAATATGACAAACCCACAGCCAACATCGTCCTCAATGGTGAAAAACTGAAACCATTTCCACTAAGATCAGAACAAGACAAGGTTGCCCACTCTCACCACTAATATTCAACTTAGTGTTTGAAGCTTTAGCCACAGCAATCAGAGAAGAAAAAGAAATAAAAGGAATCCAAATCAGAAAAGAAGTAAAGCTGTCACTGTTTGCAGATGACATGATATTATACATAGAGAATCCTAAAGATGCTACCAGAAAGCTACTAGAGCTAATCAATGAATTTGGTAAAGTAGCAGAATACAAAATTAATGCACAGAAATCTCTGGCATTCTTATACACTAATGATGAAAAATCTGAAAGTGAAATCAAGAAAACACTCCCATTTACCATTGCAACTAAAAGAATAAAATATCTAGGAATAAACCTACCTAAGGAGATAAAAGACCTGTATGCAGAAAATTATAAGACACTGATGAAAGAAATTAAAGATGATACAAATAGATGGAGAGATATACCATGTTCTTGGATTGGAAGAATCAATATTGTGAAAATGACTCTACTACCCAACGCAATCAACAGATTCAATGCAATCCCTATCAAACTACCACTGGCATGTTTCACAGATCTAGAACAAAAAATTTCACAATTTGCATGGAAACACAAAAGATCCCGAATAATCAAAAGAATCTTGAGAACAAAAAATGGAGCTGGAGGAATCAGGCTCCCTGACTTCAGGCTATACTACAATGCTACAGTAATCAAGACAGTATGGTACTGGCACAAAAACAGAAATATAGATCAATAGAACAGGATAGAAAGCCCAGAGATAAAACCATGCATGTATGGTCACCTTATCTTTGATAAACGAGGCAAGAATATACAGTGCAGAAAAGATAGCCTCTTCAATAAGTGGTGCTGGGAAAACTGGACAGGTACATGTAAATGTATGAGATTAGAACACTCCCTAACACCATACACAAAAATAAGCTCAAAATGGATTAAAGACCTAAATGTAATGCCAGACACTATCAAACTCTTAGAGGAAAACATAGGCAGAACACTCTATGACATAAATCAAGCAAGATCCTTTTTGACCCACCTCCTAGAGAAGTGGAAATAAAAATAAAAATAAACAAATGGGACCTAATGAAAGTTAAAAGCTTTTGCACAGCAAAGGAAACCATAAACAAGAGAAAAGATAACCCTCAGAATGGGAGAAAATATTTGCAAATGAAGCAACTGACAATGGATTAATGTCCAAAATTTACGAGCATCTCATGCAGCTCAATAATGAAAAAACAAACAACCCAATCCCAAAATGGGCAGAAGACCTAAATAGACATTTCTCCAAAGAAGATATACAGATTGGCAACAAACACATGAAGAATGCTCAACATCATTAATCATTAGAGAAATGCAAATCAAAACTACAATGAGATATCATCTCACACCAGTCAGAATGGCCATCATCAAAAAATCTAGAAACAATAAATGCTGGAGAGGGTGTGGAGAAAAGGGAATGCTCTTGCACTGCTGGTGGGAATATAAATTGATACAGCTACCATAGAGAACAGTATGGAAGTTCCTTAAAAAACTACAATTAGAACTACCATACGACCCAGCAATCCCACTACTGGGCATATCTCCTGTGAAAACCATAATTCAAAAGGAGTCATGTACCAAAATGTTAATTGCAGCTCTATTTACAATAGCCAGGAGATGGAAACAACCTAAGTGTCCATCACGAGATGAATGGATGAAGAAGATGTGGCATATATATACAATGGAATATTACTTAGCCATAAAAAGAAATGAAACTGAGTTATTTGTAGTGAGGTGGATGGACCTAGAGTCTGTCATACAGAGTGAAATAAGTCAGGAAGAGAAAATCAAATACCGTGTGCTAACACATATATATGCAATCTACGAAAAAACAAAAAAAAACAAAAAACGGTCATGAAGAACCTAGAGGTAAGACGGGAATAAAGACACAGACCTACTAGAGAATGGACTTGAGGATATGGGGAAGGGGAAGCTCTGACAAAGTGAGAGAGTGGCATGGACATATATACAGTACCAAACGTAAAATAGATAGCTAGTGGGAAGCAGCCGCATAGCACAAGGAGATCAGCTCGGTGCTGTGTGACCGAGAAGGCGTGGGGGGATAGGGAGGGTGGGAGGGAGGGAGACGCAAGAGGGAAGAGATATGGGAGCATAAGTGTATGTATAACTGATTCACTTTGTTATAAAGCAGAAACTAACACACCATTGTAAAATGATTATACACCAATAAAGATGTTAAAAAAAATTTCAACAAAGGAGAAGTGCCTGAGAAAGTTAAATGAGCTAATTATTAATCATAACAATAAAGGTTAACTCATAATGTGATAATGCTCATAAAAATCCTTTAAAATATTGCCATTAATAGGCATTTATCTTAGTGGACTTAGATTTTAGAAATATTCTGACATCAATGCAGAAAAAAGAATATCCTGATCCAGTCATCCCCCTTCAATTGACTCCTATTTTCTGGTAATAATAGATTCATTGCAACAATATTTTTGTGAGTCCAAAGGATAAATAGCATTATTTTCATGATGGCAAATTATTAAAAACATACATATATTGAATTACAAATATAAAATAAAGCCTAAATTCACATGAATTTTAAAGATAAAATTTGAAATAGCAAATAATTTCATGCTTTACAGAGGGCCATTTTAAGCAAAACCCCCATTGTTTCCTTCTCTGCAGTTCAAGGATATTTTCATGAAAAATTTGAAATTGTATTTTTCCAACATAATATTTATCTTGTTGTCTTATAATTATTTGTTCATGAGTATCTTCCTCTTATATGAATTCCTTCAAGGATGTGGATGAAATTGCTTGTCTTTGTATAGTCAGTACCTAGCATATAGCCTAATAAATGCCTGTCCATCCCTAGCCAGTTATGTTTGGTACCACATGACTCTCCGTATATATATGTCACTCTGCCACTTTTATTTTATTTATTGTAACATCTTTTTTTTTTTTTTTTTTGCAATACACGGGCCTCTCACTGCTGCAGCCTCTCCTCTTGCGCAGCACAGGCTCCAGACGTGCAGGCCCAGTGGCCATGGCTCACAGGCCCTGCCGCTCCATGGCATGCGGGATCCTCCCAGAGCGGGGCATGAACCCGCATCCCCTGCATCGGCAGGTGGACTCCCAACTACTATGCCACCAGGGAAGCCCTATTTTAACATCTTTATTGGAGTTTAATTGCTTTATGTTGTTGTGTTAGTTTCTGCTGTATAACAAAGTGAATCAGCTATAAGTATACATATATCCTCATATACCCTCCCTCTTATATCTTCCTCCCACCTTCTCTATCCCACCCCTCTAGGTGGTCACAAAGCACCAAGCTGATCTCCCTGTGCTATGTGGCTGCTTCCCACTAGCTATCTATTTTACATTTGGTAGTGTATATATTTCAATGCCACTCTCTCATTTCTTTCTAGCTTACCATTCCCCTTCCTTGTGTCCTCAAGTCCATTCTCTACACCTGTGTCTTTATTCCTGTCTTGCCCCTAGGTTCTTCAGAGCCATTTATTTTCCTTTAGATTCCATATATATGTGTTAGCATATGGTATTTGTTTTTCTCTTTCTGACTTACTTCATTCTTCATGACAGACTCTAGGTCCATCCCCTTCACTACAAATAACTCAGTTCCATTTGTTTTTATGGCTGAGTAATATTCCATTGTATATATGTTCCACATCTTCTTTATCCATTCATCTGTTGATGGACACTTACCTTGCTTCCATGTCCTGGCTATTGTATATAGTGCTGCAATGAAAATTGTGGTACATGTCTCTTTTTGAATTATGGTTTTCTCAGGGTGTATCTTTTTCCATCCCCTCACTTTCAGTCTGTATGTGTCCCTAGGTCTGAAGTGGGTCTCTTGTAGACAGCATATATACTTGTCTTGCTTTTGTATCCATTCAGCCAGTCTATGTCTTTTGGTTGGAACTTTTTATCCATTTACAGTTAAGGTAATTATCAATATGTATTGATTTTTTAAATCAATACAATCCTATTTCCATTTTCTTAATTGTTTTGGGCTTGTTATTGTAAGTCTTTTCCTTCTCTTGTGTTTCCTGCCTTGAGAAGTTCCTTTGGCCTTTGTTGTAAAGCTGGTTTGGTGGTGCTGAATCCTCTTAGCTTTTCCTTGTCTGTAAAGGTTTTAATTTCTCCGTTGAATCTGAATGGCATCCTTGCTGAGTAGAGTAATCTTGCTTGTAGGTTTTTCTCTTTCATTACTTCCAATATGTCCTGCCACTCCCTTCTGGCTTGCAGAGTTTTTGCTGAAAGACCAGCTGTTAATCTTATGGGGATTCCCTTGTATATTATTTGTTGTATTTTCCTTGCTGCTTTCAATATTTTTTCTTTGTATTTAATTTTTGATAGTGTGACTAATATGTATCTTGGTGTGTTTCTCCTTGGATTTATCCTGTATGGGACTCTGCACTTTCTGGACCTGATTGACTATTTCCTTTCCCATATTAAGGAAGATTTCAACTATAATATCTTCAAATATTTTCTCAGCCCCCTTTTTTTTCTCTTCTTCTTCTGGGACCCCTATAATTCAAATGTTAGTGCATTTAATGTTGTCCCAGAGGTCTCTGAGACTGTCCTCAATTCTTTGCATTCTTTTTTCTTTATTCTGCTCTGTGGTAGTTATTTCCACTATTTTATCTTCCAGATCACTTATCCATTCTTCTGCCTTGGTTATTCTTCTATTGATTACTTCTAGAGAATTTTAAATTTCATTTATTATGTTGTCCATCATTGGTTGTTTGTTTTTTAGTTCTTCTAGGTGCTTGTTAAATGTTTCTTGTATTTTCTCTATTCTATTTCCAAGATTTTGGATCATCTTTACTATCATTACTGTGAATTGTTTTTCAGGTAGACTGCCTATTTCCTCTTCATTTATTTGGTCTGGTGGGTTTTTACCTTGCTCCTTCATCTGCTGTGTGTTTTCCTGTCTTCTCATTTTGCTTAATTTACTGTGTTTGGGGTCTCCTTTTTGCAGGCTGTAGGCTTGTAGTTTCCATTGTTTTTGGTGCCTGCCCCCAGAGGGTAAGGTTTGTTCAGTGGGTTGTGTAGGCTTCCTGGTGGAGGGGACTTATGCCTGTGTTATGGTGGATGAGGCTGGATCTTGTCTTTTTGGTGGGCAGGACCAAGTCTGGTGTTGTGTTTTGGTGTGTCTCTGAACTTATGATTTTAGGCAGCCTCTTCGCTAATGGGTGGGGTATGTTCCTGTCTTGCTAGTTGTTTGGCATGGGGTGTCTAGCACTGGAGCTTGCTGGTCGTTGATTGTAGCTGAGTCTTAACATTGAGACAGAAATCTCTGGGAGAGCTGTTGCCGATTGATGTGACATGGGGCCTGGAGGTCTCTGCTGGTCCAATGTCCTGAACTCGGCTCTCCCACCTCTGAGGCTCATGCCTGACACCCAGCCGGAGCACCAAAACCCTGTCAGCCACACAGCTCAGAAGAAAAGGGAGAAGAAAAAAGAAAGAAAGAAAAAATAAAATAAAATAAAGTTATTAAAATAAAAAATTTAAAAAATATTATTAAAATAAAAACAAAAATATGTAATTAAAAAAAAAAAGAAGAGAGCAACCAAACAAATCCACCAATGATAATAAGAACCAGAAACTAAACTAAGGTAAACATATAAATCAGAAACTAGTCAGCCACATACAGAAAACCCCGAGTCTACAGTTGCTCCCAAAGTCTGCTGCCTCAATTTTGGGATGATTTGTCGTCTATTCAGGTATTCCACAGATGCAGGGTACATCAAGTTGATTGTGGAGATGTAATCCACTGCTTCTGAGGCTCAAAGAGAAATATCCCTTCCTCTTCTTTGTTCGCACAGCTTCTGGGGTTCCGTGTTGGATTTGGCCCTGCCTCTGCATGTAGGTCGCCCTGTGGTGTCTGTTCTTCGACCATACAGAACGGGGTTAAAGGAGTGGCTGATTAGGGAGCTCTGGCTCACTCAGGTCATGGAGGTAGGAGGGGTATGGAATGCAGGGTGAGCCTGCCGCAGCAGAGGCCTCCATGATGTTGCAATAGACTGAGGCACACTGTGTGTTCTCCCAGGGAAGATGTCCCTGGATCATGGAACCATGGCAGTGGCGGGCTGCCCAGGCTCCCGGGAGGGGAGATATGGATAGTGACCTGTGCTTGCACACAGGATTCTTGGTGGCTGCAGCAGCAGCCTTAGCGTTTCATTCCGGTCTCTGGTGTCAGCGCTGATAGCCACGTCTTGTGCCGGTCTCTGAAGCTCATTTAGTCTGTGCTCTGAATCTCCTCTCCTCGTGCACCCCAAAACAATGTTCTCTTGCTTCTTAGGCAGGTCCAGAGTTTTTCCTGGACTCCCTCCCAGCTAGCTGTGGCACACTACCCCCCTACAGGCTGTGATCATGCAGCCAACTCCAGTCCTCTCCCTGGGATCCGACCTCCGAAGCTGGAACCTCAGCTCCCAGCCCCCACTTGCCTGGGCAGGTGAGCCTCTCAGGCTGGTGAGTGCTGGTTGGCACTGATCCTCTGTGCGGGAGTCTCTCCATTTTGCTCTCTGCACCCCTATTGCTGCACTCTCCTCTGTGGCTCTGCAGCTTCCCCCCAACACACCCCCGACTCCACCAGTGAAGGGCCTTCCTAGTGTGTGGAAACATTTCCTCCTTCACAGCTCCCTCGCAGAGGAGCAGGTCCCATCCCTATTCTTTTTGTCTCTTTTTTTCTTTACTCTTTTGCCCTACCCAGGTACGTAGGGATTTTCTGGCCTTTTGGTAAGTCTGAGGTCTACTTCCATAGAAGTAGTTCCACATGTAAATGTATTTTTGATGTATTTGTGGGGAGGAAGGTGATCTCCATGTCTTACTCCTCTGCCACCTTAAAAGTCCTCCCCACCACTTTGATTTTACCTTTGATCTGTCACATTACATATATATATATACACAGACATACATATATATACACATACATGTATATACACACTCACACAGACACACATAAAAATATCAGAAAATAAAGATTTTATCAGATATAAACCATTAGCACATTGTTTGGATTTATTTTTTACAGTTCTTTTGTGATAAATTTTTATTTGCTTAAATAAAATTGTGTGATAAGATTATTAGATGTAAGGAGGCAGTCTTTGAATTGGCTTCTCAACACATGTTCCAAATCCTTCCTACTCTTACCTCTTGTGATGTTAATGCTAGAAAATTAAAACTACAGTTCCCAGCCTCTGTTGCAGCTAAAGTTCAGGATGTAACATATTTCATTCATCTGTGGTATGAAACTTGATGTGGAGCAAAACCCACTGCATGTGGGGCATCTATTCAACCGGCCTGAGTTGTGCTGGAAACAGGGTGGCTTGCAATCTGCAGTAGCAGTAGCAGCTTCCTTTCCTACTTGTGACATAAGCAGAATAGTTCCAGGGGCTGAGTTTTTCCTGGAAGCTTAGCCTACAGCCTGCTCCTCTAAACCTTTCAATGATTTTGGAAACATCTTATTAGTCTACAGGTTGTTTGCAATTGAACTATGAACAAAAGAGTATAATAGTGTGTGTTTTCATTGAGAGTAACTCTGTTTTAAAGTCAAGTTTATAAAATTATAATAATAAAAATCCAATATAATATCTGGAGATCAGTCCTCAAATAACCTTTTCTTAAATGTAGCTTAACATGAAGATAGATGTTAAAACCTTATGAGCATATGTAATTTCACGTGCTAAATTTTATTAGCTAAAAATGTATGCTTTCCAAGTTCATTTTATATTCATGTCTAAAAACTGGTTTCATTTGCATTATTTCCCCAAAACAAATTAGAAGAGAATGTGTCTGTTGAAGAAGAGTAGACTAATAGCAAGATGTGTTATCTAACTTCCTGACAGTGAAGAATGAGCCACGAAATTGAGAGAAAAAGTAAGAACAAAGAAAGTTTAGTAGTCTGGTCCATTAGTATAGGACAGGGGGAACTACATTGGCAACAGCCTCTAGGACATCTCTTACAATACAACAAATGCAGATGCCCATAAAATGGTGACACCAAATCAAGGGGGAGAGTTTTAAATTATGTTGCCTTTTCTCTCTTTAATAACAGGGAAGTCTGATGTCCAGCAACTATGTGTTCTATCCTCCCCCAGCTTCTTGTCCCCCAGCTTCAAAGTGAGGACAGTGGCAGGGACCCAGAGAGAGTTTCCTTTGTGAAGGGATCTCACATCCCCTATCCATGGCTTGTTGTATCCCACAGCATACAAGGACATGAAGAGTTGCCT
Source organism: Pseudorca crassidens (assembly GCF_039906515.1). Lineage (NCBI taxonomy): Eukaryota > Metazoa > Chordata > Mammalia > Artiodactyla > Delphinidae > Pseudorca > Pseudorca crassidens. The sequence goes on from NC_090297.1 coordinate 157,351,003, forward strand.
TAGAGACTTACGCAAGGCCACTGTGCTCTTACTGGCAACATCACATCAGTAGACCACTTTGGTTTTACATTTTATCTATCACATCGACTTTCTCATCTGGGACAGTGGCATAATGGAGCACAAGAAAAAGATGAAAAGGAGCAATGTGAACAATTCCATTTGGTGTTCTTACCTTGTGGCCTCGTTGATACTTGCACAAGGATAGAAATATAACATGAAAATCAAGTTTCTCTGGAGAGGTTGAGAGGGAAGGTTGGGAAAAAGAGAGAAAATGTCTTAAGTTTTGTATGAATTTTGATTCCAGCATTTTACTCTTGAAGGAAAATAACAGTAAAAAGTTTAATTTTTTTCTTTTCCAATTAGAAGAGGTTGTTTGATTTCAACCTCCTTCCCTAATGGCAGACCCTCAAGAAAGAGGCAGAATGTATCAATTCTGGAAAGACCTAAGGTGAGGAGTTTGTAAAACTCTCTGGCAAGCTAAATACACACACACACGTATACACACACATGAATTGTATGCCACAGAAGGATATAAGGCTAAAGAAGAATTATTAGAATTTCTCCAAGCAGTGTCTCCAGAAATCTACCATGAGAAACATGTGCTCTCCCTGCTCTAAACAATATCTTCCAGATCAACCATACCTCACTCGAAGTACTATAAGAGATTTTTCCAGAGGTTGTCTCTAACTATTATGGTGACATGCTGATAAATGAAATTTATAATGTAAACATCATCATAGCAGTACCTAAAGCTAAATGCGATGAAACCGTTTCACTGAAAAAGCACCAAGACACTGCTCTCATTAACATCATAGGTTTTATCAAGAAACTACCCTTCATCTGCTTCAGTAATCTACAGAAGCTTTTCTCCAAAAGGTAACACTGACTTCGTGTCCTTAGAAGTGGGAGAGACTGCAAATTCAAACTGATAGAAACAATTGAAGGTGAAATTGTGCTCAGAACCTTTTTAATATATAGAATTCCACTGTGAATAAAAAACCATGAACTCTTGCTGATGTTAACAGAAACATAATAACCTTTCCCTTTCCAACACCCCTTCACTTCTCCTTGGTGTATTGTGGCCTATGCAGGGGGTCTGCCCTTGCCACCTTTCCCAATCATCTCGCCTGGCTCTTTCCTCTTGGATTTAACAGTGCATCAGGACTGCTGTGTAGGAAGTCACAAAAGGAACTATTAGCAACATTTGTTCCTGAGAACAAGAGAGTTCAAAGTCCTTGGTCTTATTTAACAGCAGAAAAAGAGAATGATTTACTATAGTATAGTTCCCCCTTCCATAAAGAAGCACACTTTAAACCTGACACAACTCTTGTTGAATTAATTGCTGCTACTGCTTGCCTATTTTTTTCATATCAAACCAATGAGCTTTGAAGATAATTGGAAAGCCCAGGGAACTTGTTTGAAAGATCCAAAGCACAGGAATATCTTGGGTAACCATCTTCAAAATTTTAGCAACAAGTAGGGTGAGCAGGGCACCCATAAGAAAAAGCATCCCAGGATGGGGTGTTAAAGGACAAACAGGGTGAAGGAAGGCAGAAAAAAGCATGGAACAGGTTGTTAGAACTTAAGCAGAGTAAGGAAAGCATCAACATGAGAGGAGGGTTGGTGGTGATGAGAGTTTGATTACACATGGGAGATTGATCAAATAAGTAAATATGTTAAGTGTAATGGAAGCCAGATTTCTCATCATTAGAGAAGGGAGTTTCAAATATGGAAAGGGAGAAAACAAGAATAAACTCAAGTGTTAGATTGAAAATGGAGGTATTGATATGAATTCATCATGTTTCTTGACACAATGGGGTTATGTCCAATAACTCAATTATAAGTTGAAAATACTGTAAGTTGAAAATGCATTTAACACACCTAACCTACCAAACGACATAGCTTAGGCTAGCCTACCTTTAACACGCTCAGAACACTTACATTATCCGACAGTTGGGCAAAAATCACCTAACACAAAGCCTATTTTATAACAAAATGTTGAGTATCTCACATATTTATTGAATATCGTACTGAAAGTGAAGAACAGAATGGTTGTCTGGGTACAGAATGGTTGTAAGTGTATCAGTTGTTTACCCTTGTGATCATGTGGCTCACTGCGGCTGCCCAGCATCAGGAGAGAGTATCACTCTCCTGGGGGGAAGATCAAAGTTCAAAGTATGGTTTCTATTGAATGTGTATCACTTTTGCAATATTGTAAAGTTAAAAAATTGTAAGTTGAACCACTGTAAGTTGGGGGCCATCTGTACAGAAATAAATATAGATGTAAATGTGTCTTGATGTGTGAACATAACTTACTTGTCTCCTGAGAGGACCTGAGAAGAGCAACACAGCAAGAACAATGAGCAAACATAGAAAACAATGCTTGGCTTCTAACTGCCATTCTTCACTAAAGGGATCCAGGGATCTATAAATTTTAGGACTAGGGCTGGGGCAGGGAAAGTATAATGTGAGTCTGGATCACCTTTCATTATTCAGACAATTGCCAGAACCGGAATGGGGTTTGTTAATTTCCTAATGTTGATGGTTTATTGTGGTTATATAAAAGAAAGCTCTAGGGCTTCCATGGTGGTGCAGTGGTTGAGAGTCCGCCTGCCAATGCAGGGGACGCGGGTTCGTGCCCCGGTCCGGGAAGATCCCACATGCCGCGGAGCGGCTAGGCCCGTGAGCCATGGCCTCTGAGCCTGCGTGTCTGGAGCCTGTGCTCCGCAACGGGAGAGGCCACAACAGTGAGAGGCCCACATACCACACAAAAAAAGAAAGCTCTAGTTTGTAAGATATACATACTAAATTAGACAGCAGTGATGGGAATGATGCTGACAACTTACTCTCAAATGGGGCAGGGGCAAAAGTTATTTGTACTGTACTTGCTATTTTTAGATTAATTAAAAATAAGAAAATTAAAGCTGTAAGAATAGAAGTGTACACCAATCCCAATCCTCTGTGTACTTTCTTGATCTCCATTCTTAAAAATTTTCTATGGTGAGAGGCAAATGGTATATTTATAAGAAATTAAGTTTTTACATGAATAATTTATTAATTTTTGATATTGGGCAATTATTGAATTACTCTAACGAGGAGTGACAAAATTTAGAACGAGACACTGAGGAAGGATATAAATATAGTTAAACTAGGGCATTGGTGGCTTGTTTTCAAAAGCTCTCATTTTAGTTTTGTTCTACAGCTTAAATTGCTTTAATACTTTTGGGAAATAAGGGAATTCAAAAAAGGCAGTCTTCCCAAGTGACTGTCTCTGGAAGAAGGGCCAAGAAGAACATTAATCTGTATAAATGAATTCTAATTGTTTGAACAGAGTTAGAAAAGGAAAATACTGCAAAGATAGGTTTCTCAGAGGTTAGGGGCAGTACACATGGTATGAGGCTTGGCCTCATTACTTGCTACAATGAGAAGAGTCAAGTCCTTCAATTTGGATGAAGATATGCCTTGTAAACTTATAAATCTGAGTTTGTTGTAAAATCAGGAAATTCCTGTATAATTCAGTTGAGAACTAAACTGTTTCTTCCCTCTTTAAATGCATGCAGAGCATAAACTTTCTCTTTTAAGTCTGGAAAGCTAAAAATAAAAAGATACAAAGGAGGGAAATTTTACTAGTATATGTATCTATGTATTCACTGAGAATAGATAGAGGAGCAGACATAAGAGGGTCAGGCAGCAGATGTGACCTGACAGGCTCTTCAAATTCATAGGTAGTGCAAGTACCTTCTAATAACAAAGTATTCCTAATTCCTTCCTCCTGTCTCATGTATCACTGCTGTCATTCATTTCACTTATACATAAACTATGATCATTGAATACATTGTTGCTATTATTATTTTAAAACTATTATCTGTTAGATCAATTAAGAGTAAGAAAAATAAAACATTTTATATTACCTTCACTTATTACTTCCCTAATGCTTTTTTTCTTTATGTAGATCCAAGATTCTAACTATATAAGTTTCCTTCTGAACCTCTTTTAATATTTAAATTCTTTATTTCTCATTCACTTCTGAAGGTTAATTTCTCAGAGACAGAATTAGAGGTTGGTAATTTTTCTCTCAACACTTCAAATATTTCACTTCGCAATTTTTTGCTTGCATAGTTTCAAGTGAAGTCAAATGTGATTTTTAATCTTTGCTCCTCTATACGTAAGATACCCACCCCCTCTCCACCCCAGCTTCTTTCAAGATTTTTTTTTACTATCTTTGATTTTCTGTACTTTGAATATGATATGCCTTCATGGAATTTGGGGAACATTAATCCAGCTTGATATTCTCTGAGCTTCCTAGATCTTTTGTTTGGTGTCTAATATTAATTTGGGCAAAATTCTCAATGGTGACTGAGAATTGTACAGTAGCCGTGTCTAAGCTACTGAGCCCATGTCTCCTTCATTTCAGTTACAATTAAAAAAATTTTTTTAGCCTTCTTTATATTCTTTCTTAGAATTTCCATCTCTCTGTTTACATTATTCATTTGTTCTTGGCATGTTTTCTACTTTTTCCTTTAGAGCTCTTAGACTATTAATCATAGTTGTTTTAAATTTAGAGTTGATAATTCTAACAGGTGTGCCATATCTGAATTTGGTTCATATGTTTGCTCTGTCTCTTTAAACTGTGTTTTCTTGCCCTTAGTAAGCCTTGTAATTTTTTTTGTTGAAAAGGGCCAGACATGAATTGTGGGATAAAAGTAACAATAATGTGGCGGTAAGATATGGGGGAGTGGGGAAGCATTCTATGGTCCTATGATTAGGTTTCCGTCCTTCAGTGAATCTGTGTCCCTGGGCTGTGACCTTCATCAGTGCTTATTATTTTTCCCCCTTCCCCCTTGTGGGAGCAGTACAGTTAGAGGGGCCTGGAGTTGGGATTTTCCTTTCCCTCAGGTCAGTTAGGTTCTGATGAAAACCCCATAAGTTAGGTTCTGATAAAATAGTTTCTCTTTAAGGAAGGCCTTGTTATGAAGAATACAACCCTCTGGTGTATTTCAAAAAGGTTACTTTCTGCTCCTCTAACCAGAAGTATGAGGGATTATTCTCCAATCTGGATCGTGAGAACCTGGTAGACCTCCTGGATATAAAACTCACAAAAGTGTGGGGTTCTCATAAGACTTGCATCCCCCCTCCCCAGAATTTTTAACTTTCAGACTTGTCCACACTGAGCCTCCAGAAAGCCATCAATTACAGTTTAGGTTTTCCTGCCATAGTACTAGTTCCTGCAGAGGTTCCTGTTTATGGCATTCTGCTCCAACAAGTTGTGATTCTCTGCATTTGCCTAACTGTCTCTCCAATTTGGGAGGCAGCAATTTGCCCTGTAATCTCAATTCTCTGATGGATCTAAGAAGACTTGATTTTTAGTTTATTCAACCTTTTAGTACTAGTTAGGATATAGTGACAAAAACTTCCAAGTTTCATACATGCCAGATGAGAAACTGAAGTCTTCTCTCTTTTTTGTAGAAGAATCAGTGAAAAAGCTACTAGAACAAATAAGTGAATTTAACAAGATCCCAAGATACAAGGTCACATAAAAAAATCAGTTGTATTTCCATACACTAGCTAGAAGCATAATAAAAATTAAATTTAATGGTGCTTACAAATATCAAAAAATACAAAGGGCTTCCCTGGTGGTGCGGTGGTTGAGAGTCTTCCTGCCGATGCAGGGGACACGGGTTTGTGCCCCGGTCCAGGAAGATCCCACACGCCGCAGAGCGGCTGGGCCAGTGAGCCATGGCCACTGAGCCTACACATCCAGAGACTGTGCTCTGCAACAGGAGAAGCCACAACAGTGAGAGGCCTGCGTACCACAAAAAACAAAAAACAACAACAAAAAAAAGAAACAAAAAAAACCATTATGGTTAAATTTAATAAAATATGTTTAAGACATACACACAGAAAACCATAAGGTATTGCTAGAAGAAATTAAAGAAGAACTAAATAAATGGTAGGGATATACCATTTCATGGAAAAGAATGACAGATCTAAAATACGTTTATAGTTCTAGTATAATCCCACCACTAAGACTGAAATCTTAACAGGCTATTATTGGAGAAAGATAAGTTACTTCTAAAATGTATATGGGATACTGTTAACTTCCTTGCAGGTGGGAGGACATGGAGTTCACGTCTCCCCACAACTAGGGCACCTGCTGGATGCTGGTGGGGGACCAGTTTTTTGAGAAGATAAACAAAATTGATAAACCGTTGGTCAGACTCATTAGGAAAAAAATGAGAGGCTGCAAATCAATAAAAGTAGAAATGAAAAAGGAGAAATTACATCTGACACTGTAGAAATATAAGGATTGTAAGAGATTACTACAAACAACAGTATGTGAATAAAATGGACAACCTCAAAGAAATGGAAAAATTCTTGGAAAGGTACAATTTTCCAAGAATGAACCAGGTAATGAGAAAATATAAACAGACCTAACATAAGTAATGAAATTGAAACTGTAATTTAAAATCTTCCAAAGAACAAAAGCCTAAGACCAGATGGCTTCACAGGCAAATTCTATGAAACATTCAGAGAAGAGCTAACACCTATCTTTCTCAAACTCTTCCAAAATATAGCAGAGAGAGGAACACTCTGAAACTCATTCTACGAGGTCACCATCACTGTGATACCAAAACCAGACAAAGATGTCACAAAAAAGAAAACTACAGGCCAATTTCACCGATGAACATAGATGCAAAAATCCTCAACAAAATACTAGCAAACAGAATCCAACAGCACATTAAATGGATCATACAGCATGATCAAGTGACTTTTATCCTAGAAATGCAAGAATTCTTCAATATACTCAAATCAATGAATGTGATACACCATAATAACAAATTGAAGACTAAAAACCATATGATAATCCCAATAAATGCAGAAAAACCTTTTGGCAAAATTCAACACCCATTTATGATAAAACCCTCCAGAAAGTAGGCATAGAGGGAAGTTACCTCAACATAATAAAGACCATATATGACAACCTTACAGCCAACATCATTCTTAATGGTGAAAAACTAAAACCATTTCCACAAAGATCAGGAACAAGATAAGGTTGCCCACTCTCACCACTATTTTTCAACATAGTTTTGGAAGTTGTAACCACAGCAATCAGAGAAGAAAAATAAATAAAAGGAATCCAAATCAGAAAAGAAGTAAAACTGTCACTGTTTGCAGATAGCATGATACTATACATAGAGAATCCTAAAGATGCTACCAGAAAACTACTAGAGCTAATCAATGTATTTCATAAAGTAGTGAGATACAAAATTAATGCACAGAAATCTCTTGCATTCCTATACACTTATGATGAAAAATCTGAAAGTGAAATTAAGGAAGCACTCCCATTTACCACTGCAACAAAAAGAATAAAATACCTAGCAATAAACCTACCTAAGGAGACAAAATACCTGTATGCAGAAAACTATGACACTGATGAAAGAAATTAAAGATGATACAAACAGATTGAGAGATATACCATGTTCTTGGATTGGAAGAATCAACATTGTGAAAATGACTCTACTACCCAAAGAAATCTATAGATTCAATGCAATCCCTATCAAACTACCAATGGCATTTTTCACAGAACTAGAACAAAAAAATTCACAATTTGTATGGAAACACAAAAGACTCCAAATAGCCAAAGAAATCTTGAGAAAGAAAAATGGAGCTGGAGGAATCAGGCTTCAGACTCTACTACAAAGCTACAGTCATCAAAACAGTATGGTACTGGCACAAAAACAGAAATATAGATCAATGGAACAGGATAGAAAGCCCAGTGATAAACTCATGCACATATGGTCACCTTATCTTTGATAAAGCAGGCAAGAGTATACAATGGACAAAAGACAGCCTCTTGAATAAGTGGTGGTGGGAAAATTGGACTGCTACATGTAAAAGAGTGAAATTAGAACACTCCCTAACACTATACACAACAATAAACTCAAAGTGGATTAGAGACCTAAATGTAAGGCCAGACACCATAAAACTCTTAGAGGAAAACATAGGTAGAACACTCTATGACATAAATCACAGCAAGATCCTTTTTGACCCACCTTCTAGAGAAATGGATATAAAAACAAAACTAAACAAATGGGACCTAATGAAACTTAAAAGCTTTTGCACAGCAAAGGAAACCATAAACAAGATGAAAAGACAACTCTCAGAATGGGAGAAAATATTTGCAAACAAAGCAACTGACAAAGGATTAATCTTCAAAATTTACAAGTAACACATGCAGCTCAATATCGAAAAAACAAACAACCCAATCCAATAATGGGAAGAATTTCTAAATTGACATTTCTCCAAAGAGGACATACAGATGGCCAACAAACACATGAAAAGATGCTCAACATCACTAATCATTAGAGCAATGAAAATCAAAACTGCGATGAGGTATCACCTCACAGTGGTCAGAATGGCCATCATCAAAAGATCTACAAACAGTAAATGCTGGAGAGGGTGTGGAGAAAAGGGAACCCTCTTGCACTATTGGTGGCAATGTAACATGATAGCTTCTATGGAGAAAAGTATGGATGTTCCTTTAAAAACTAAAAATAGAACTACCATATGACCCAGCAATCCTACTACTGGGCATATACTCTGAGAAAACCATAATTCATAAAGAGTCATGTATCACAATGTTCATTGCAACACTATTTACAATAGCCAGGACATGAAAGGAACCTAAGTGTCCATCAACAGATGAATGGATAAAGATGTGGCATATATATACAATGGAATATTAGCCATAAAAAGAAATGAAACTGAGTTATTTGTAGTGAGGTGGATGGACTTAGAGTCTGTCATACATAGTGAAGTAAGTCAGAAAGAGAAAAACAAATACCGTATGCTAACAGATATATATGGAATCTAAAAAAAAAAAAACACCACGGTTTTGATCAACCTAGGGGCAGGACAGGAATAAAGACACAGACATAGAGAATGGATTTGAGGACACCGGGAAGACGAAGGGTAAGCTGGGACGAAGTGAGAGAATAGCATTGACCTATATATACTACCAAACATAAATTAAATAGCTAGTGGGATGCAGCTGCACAGCACAGGTAGATCAGCTTGGTGATTTGTGACCACCTAGAGGGGTGGGATAGGGAGGGTGGGAGGGGTTATGGGGATATATGTATATATATAGCTGATTCACTTTGTTATACAGCAGCAACTAACACAACAATGTAAAGCAATTATACTCCAATAAAGATGTTTAAAAAACCAACTAGTCATTAAAAAAAAATGGGCAGAGAAACTGAGTAGTTTTTCTTAAAAGAAGACATACAGATGACCAACAGACACATGAAAAGATGTTCAACATCACTAATCATCAGGGAAATACAAATCAAGACCACAATGAAATGTCACCTCAAACCTGTTAGAATGGCTATTATCACAAAGACAAGAAATAACAAATGTTGGTACAGATGTGGAGTAAAAGGAACCCTGGTGGACTGTTGGTGGGAATGTAAATTGGTGCAGCCACTATGGAAAACAGTATGGAGGTTCCAAGAAAATCAAAAATCATAGTATCTTATGATCCAATAGTCCCACATCTGTGTATATATCCACAGGAAATGAAAATAGAATATCAAAGAGATACGTTCAATCTTATGTCCATTGCCTTATAATTCACAATATCAAAGATATGGGAACAACCTAAGTGTCCTTCAATGGATGAATGGATAAAAAAGATGTGGTATATATATCCCATGGAATATTATTCAGCCATGAGAAAGAAGGAAATTCTTCTCTTCCTGAGAAAAACAAGCCACAGACCGTGAGAAAATATTTGCATACACGTAACAAACAAAAAATTGTTACAAGACTATATAAGGAAGCTCTACAACTCAATAATATAATTAAGCCAATAAAATTGGGAAAATATTGAACAGACCCTTCACTAAAAATATACAAATGACTAATTGACTAATAAGCACATGAAGAGATGCTCAATATCAGTGCCCATCAAAGAAATGCATATTAAAATCACAATGAAAACTGAGGTGGTCCAAAAAGTCCTCTTTCAAGTGGCAATACTTGAGCAGAGATCTACATAATACGAAAAAAGTAAACACACTCCAATTTGGGAATAGAGAATTTTATATGGAAGGACCACAAAAGCTCTGAGATAGATATAAGTATGATGTGTTCAAAATTCAAAAAGAAAGAAGGTGTGGTTTGAGTGGAGTGAACAGAAAAAAGGGAAGAGATAAATCATAGATGTGTTTTCCTTCTTGTGGAAAGAAGTCTGGATTTTGTTCATTTCACTATTGGAAACATTGAGGATTTTTAAGCAGGGGAAATAATATGAATTAGATAAAATATAGATATATAAATATAAATCAATCTATGTATATCTATCTATCTACCTATCTAACTAGCTATCTATATATAATTCAGGAAGCTTTATGGAGAATGTACTATAACAGGGCCAAGAGTGAGAATAGAAAATTGAGCTGGGGCTGTTATGATCATTCAGGCAAAAGATGATGGTGGTTTGAACCTGGGCTGAGATATTAAGATGGTCAGCACTTGAGGTCAGGCTATATTTTGAGACAGAACTGACTTGTTTATGAATTAGATGATGGTAGGGTAAAAGAATGAATGGGATTATGGTTTATTCCTAGGTTTTTTAGCTCTAGCTACTAGATAGATGACATTGCCATTTACTGAGAGGATTTACTTTGCAGGGAAACATCAAAAACCTATTTTTTTAACTGTTAGTTTTGAGGTTCTTATTAGACATTCAATTGGAAATTCTTTTTTTTTTTTGAATTAGTTGAAGATCAAGGTCAACAGATACATATGTGGGAGCACTTGCCTATGGGAGGTATACAAAGACATAGGTCAAGGTTCGATCACATAGGGAGAGAGTATACATAAAGAAGAGGGCCCAACACTGAACGTTAGAGCATTGCAATGTTTAGAAATCACCCCAAAGGAAAGCCAGCAAAGGAAACTGAGAAGGGGCATCACCATGGTAGGAAGAAATATAAAAAATTGTGCTGTTTACAAAATCTACAAAAAATGTTTCAAGAAGACAGGAGGTACAACTGTGTCAAATATTATTGAGAGGTCAAATAAAATCGGAGAAAAATTGATTATTGGATTTGGCAACAGGGAAATCACTAGTAATCTTAGTAAGAGCTATTTCAAGAGACTTGGGGGGACTGATACCAAAGGGGTGAGTTGAGAGCTGGGAAAATAAAAGTTTGTAGAGTTAGTTGTTTATTAGTCTTTGAATGCTGATGTGAACAAGCCAGTCAAAAGGGAGAAAATGATGAAATAATAGAGAAATAAATTGCAAGAGGAAATTTCTTGAGTTGGAAAGAAAGCACGGGATCAGAACAAAAGTGTAAGGGTTGAACCTGGGAGCAGAGATGCATTTTACATTATAACAATAGAGAAGACAGAGTTGCACATAGAGCCAGGTAGACTGTTAGATTGGACAGGGAGAAGATGAGATTATTGACATAAAATTGCATCCATTTTTCTTCAGTGGATTATTAATCAATCATCAATTGACAGTGGGGTGACAGTGGGTGTTGATGGGGGGAGATAGAGAGGAAGGTGTGCTTCAGGCTTCTGAAAGAGTGAGAAAGTAAAGAATTACAAAAATCAAATGGAAATATAGATATCCATTTGAGATTTACAGTAAGAAGAGTGAGAAAGTTTATGTGATCGTCTCCAGCAACCTCCAGCAACCAACTCAGGTACAAGTTTGTGGTTGTTGTGCTCAACCAGGGTTGAGGTTTTGCCGGGTGAACATGATGGTGGGCAAGAAGGGAAGTGAAAGTATTTGCAAGACACTTATAATTTCTGCTGGACGTGGTGAAATCTAAGCTGGTTTACTAGAAGCTGCTAGCTGTTTAATAAAATTCACCCCTACCTCTTATTCTCAAAAACTCAACTAGACCCGGAGTGATTTAACCATCTCAGTTTGCCTGGGATTGAAATGTTTCCCTGGATGCAGGGATATCAGTACTAAAAGAAGGAGTAAATTCTGATCACATTCATTCATGTACTTTCAAGGACCTAAGTCATCTTCTACTTTCTATAATTTCAGCCAAAGCAGCAGGGGTTCTCTCACCTAATCCTGAATTATCATAATCTTGGAAGACCATTCAGAAGGTTAGATTCAAAACTTCATCTGGAGAGGTTCAAGTCTGTATACAGAGGCCCAAGTCCTCAGGTCAGTACTGAAACTCATACCGTGGATAACTGATACCTCCTACTGGCCTGAATATTCCAACTCCCTAACCTACTATTTGAGCAAACATTTACATGTACCTGGTATGATGCCTTGCAGCAGAAACCCAATAAATATTTGTTATTTATTTTTTATGTTTCCTAGAAGCACAGTTTCTTTTCTGTCAATACAACAAACAGTAGCTGTAATGAATGCATCCACTTCCACCCCAAAGAATATGATTCAAAGCCAAAGTAATCTGTTATTATTGCCATTGTTATTATCATACTTTATTATTGTTATTAAACTATTTTTCTGCCAAAACATAAGGAGGAATTCATATTAATAGCTGTTATAATTCTGTGCATTCATATAATTGCAATGCCAGTTTGTAAATATTAAATGTTATATAAATGATAAGCAAGATCAATAACAATGGGTTTGAATTTATTTAAATGCCATGCAGCACAAGAAACGCATAGATTAACTCCCTTTCAAATCTGAGAAGGTAGTTGAGAATATTTAATGAAAGATCATGGGTTTCCTATAGTCTTTAATACATATTTCCAGCAAACAGTTTTAACATGAATTAACTTACAGTGCAGTAAAAATTATTTATATTGAGAATATAGAGGAGCTAGTACAAGCATTCAAGTTAACTATAAGTCATATGTCTTTGTTCAGGGAGAGTTAGAAAACAGAGAAAGATTCTTAAAGATAGAAGAGACCTTTGGAATATAGTTGAATCCTCTTTACAGATGTAGAAACTCAGACTCACAAAATTGTATGTCTTCTGCTCCTAATTAACACTGAATTTTAAGAGTAGCCTCATGAGCCTGATGGCTTTTGAAAACCATTGAGATCTCGAGAAACTTCATAGAGCACTGGGGAATGTGTGGAGGCAGCATAAAAGTAAGAGTGGTAAACAGGTAAGAAGGAAGTGACCTCACTGGAGACTAGAGTTTGGGTGGCTCAGTGACGGGTGAGATAAACACAGGTTGGAGAGGGGAGGTTGAGTACCCATCATCTTCTGTGACATACTTTACTCAACAAAGGAAGAAGACAGGATCCAAACTTTCCACTGCATGCCCTCTTATCAGTAGCAATTTCCTGGCTTCCCAATAGGTAGGGAAAGTTGCACTTTCTCAACTATTAGGACAGTGGTTCTAAAGTAGGATATGCACAACACTTATGATTCATTAGGGCACAGGAAAAAATGATGAAAGTTGTATATATAGATAATATCCCAAATTATATGAAGTTAAGCCTTGCTACCATTTTATATATGAATTGACACTAGCAATAATGAGTTGCACATTCTTTCTATCAAACACAAGTATTTAAAATGTTTAACTGCTTTGTGATGAAAAGTTAGCCGCATGTTTCCTAACAAAAACTCCCAACAATACAAATGCAGTTAATTTGTCCCTTCATTATAAAGATGACTTTAGAGAAATGAGTGAGAACTAAATTTCAAGAGAAAAAACTTGTGAGATGGTAAGAACATTTGTAAAACTGATGTTTGGAAATATATCCATTGTTTCAAAATGTTGCTACCTAAAACAATGCATGTCATTTACTAGGCCTCTCATTTCTGCTCACTTAAACTTGGAATCCAAATTTTCCAACTTGTTAAAAACAATCTTCCAAGTGAGTTTTAAATTTATTTGTAGGCAATATCATAATGCAGTACCTTCCAATTAGTTTGCTTGAATGGTGATTCCAGAAAAATGGAAATTTGTTAAGTGAATTTCAAGAAAAACATGGACATAATTAGAGAACTTTATTGAAAATAAATATCATGATTTAGTACATTAATCTAACAATGCCCAGCTTTCATTTGAATCTAGGAATCTGTGGGATATCTTTTCCAACTTTTAATACTGACCAATGAAATAAAGCAAACTAATGATAACATCTTCAGATTGCTATATAACAAATTTTTAAAACAAGATTTTATAGTGAATCAAAATCCACATTGTTCTCCTTAAAAGTGTAATTAATAATAAATAAAACTAATAATAAATAAAATTTTAAAATACTTTATTTTCTTTACCTCATCTCAAACACTTTGAGATAGATCATTTTATTTTGATTTCATTATTATCTATGAGAAAGAGAGACTGGATATTATTAAGTCCATTTTACAGATGTTAAGCACACTGGAAAAATTAAATGCTGGCAATTGTCAGAGCCAGGATTTAAATTCTAATCTTCTGACACCTCCTGAAACACTCTTTTCTCTATACTTCTACCCAGACCAAACATATCAAATAGCCCAAAGCTTTATTCTAAATTACCACGGACCCCCAGATTTACCTTGCATGGAACACATATGGCTTGGTATTTATGTCCAAGAGAGAAAGTGTGTTCTAAAACCAGCCCAGTACACACCTTCCATGCTGTCAGCCTCTCAAGCCATCAGCCTCCAGAGGCAATGGGATCAGAGAGGAAGTGGTCTTAGCATACTCTTAACATCTGGTGAGCTTGGTTTGTTGCGCAAGCCTAAGCCTTCTCACCCCTATGCATGTGCACAGCCTCATCCCTCTGCCTACTTGCCTTTCCTTCAATTGTCTCTCTTCTTCCAGCCCCGGTTCACAGGTCACATCTTTTTGGAAGCTTTTTTTTCAAAGCCAGCTTGGATTACAATCTCCTTCTGAACTCCTTGAGGTAGGCTAGTCCCTTTGCTGACCCAGTCACAGCACTGGTCACCTTGTTTCATAATCTACCACATCTTCGTCCTCAGCACAGCATGAGAGATTCCCAGAACACAGAGCCAGGCATGGAGCTCCATGTCTTTGCTGAGTTGGATCCATTAACTCGTATTGCCAATAGGCTTAGGCATCTCACTCCTGTGGTAGCTAAAGCATTTCAATCTTTTCAAGCCAAATCTAGGAGGTCCTCAGAGACCGGTATGAGGTGATTATGTGAGTGAAAGCTTATTTGGGAATAACAGCTGTGGGCCCAGTTATTTAATTTATACTCTCTAGGCTCAGTTGAACCCCTTAAAATAGCCTCTAAACTTCTTCCAAGTCTGAGGTAAGCAGAATTTTTTCCCTTGAGTTACACAAAGCCAAATTCTCTCCTTGTCCAAAACCCAGCAGGTCAAATCTCAGAAGGCCCAGGCCAACAGCTGCTGAGTGCTCTCACCACAGTGTCTGACAGAGATGTCCTGGCATCAAGCATTTGGAGCATAAAACAGGGCTGATTCAGGTGCTGGGCTTGGTTCTTTAGAAGCTGCCATCTGGATATGCTCCACCTCAGAGAAAATTGCTGAGCTCAGGAGTTCATCAGGAAGGAGGGGTTCCAGGTGCACCTTTGAGCAGCATCAACTCATTACTTTATACTCATTGGATCACAGCAATAGTACATAATGAGAAATGGTCCATCTGTTATTAAGTCTTACCAGGGCATATAATGACATTGTCTGGCATGAATCTGGTGGTTACCTGCAAGGGGCAAAGTGAAAGCAGATAAGGTCCTGGGTTGCAGTCAGAGCTCAAGGTCAAGTCAGTGGATTCAAAGCAAGTGCGACAGAGCTCATCTCCCAAACATGCCTGCTTAATGTTGTGGGCCTGCTTTTCTCCCTCATGGGAAATCTTTTCTGCTCTGTTTACTTAAAAAAGTAAATAAATAAAACACTTGTGGATAAAAGGTAAGCTCCAAATGAGCAATACAAAGAAGATGTTATGGAATGAATGAAAATTTTAAAATAAAAAGTTTCCTTTACCTCAAGAGACACACACTTAGAATTATTTACGTTTTGACTTAAATCAATACATTAATAAATGAGCTATCACATTTGAAAAAAAAGTATTTGCTTCTTCTGAACTTAATTGCCAAGATTTGTTGGCTTTCATGCAAAAACTGGATTTTGCCTCAACTGAACTTATTTCAAACCTTAAATGGTTAGCTCTTGAGTGGATGCAATATTAGTAACAACTCCACCTGATTTTCATATACCTTAGTTCCTAAAGTTTTGCTGAATATTATGTTTACTACACCTCTTTGAAGCCAGGAGATAGTTATAGACAAAAGCCGTAGAGAAGTCAAGTCCAGTTTACTACTCAGGATCCCAGTCCCAAGTAATCCTAGTCCCAGGACCTAGACATGGATTCTCCTCGATCCTTGTCTTTCATGTTGTTCAGGGAGAGCTGATTTTAGTTCATTCCAAAACTCTTCCCATTCTCAGCTCCTTCTGGGCCCCTAGTTGTGACCCAGGAGCACAAATGGAACATGTTCAGATCTTCATCTTTTCATTTCCCCCTCCACTTGCTGATGCTTAAAAATTAGCCAGAATATGGTCATTAATTGTTTTACATAATCATATGTGTTACTATATTAAGCTTAGCCAATAGAAAGGGAAAAGAAATAAAAGCACATACTAATTAATACACTCTATGGTATATCCCTAGCAACTAATTGCCTAGGATTCTGCCCTGATTTGTTTATTATACTGATTCATTCCCTCAAAGAGGTAAGAGTTTCTCTTAGTGCAGGGGGTAGAGTCCATATTACCACTCTGCAGCTTCCCTGCACCCACATCTCCAGCGTTATCTCAGGGCTGTGTACAAGAATGCCTTTCATTCAAAATCAAATCCCTTTTTGGGGTAGAAATAAGTTTTTATTTTCCACCTCCTGCTGGTGAGCCAGGTACACACCTGGTGTGTGCATAGAGAACAGGCAGAGGCATTCTGCTTCTTTCACAGCCTCCAGAGGGACATTTAAGCTACTGGAACAGTTACTTATTAACAAACATCATCTTCATCATTTATTTTAAGATTTCTTCTCGCTCTACTCAATAACAATGGAGAGGCAGAAAGAATGCACTGATAATTAAGTTTTATTTACAGCATTCTTCTATGCTATCAGCAATACATCTTCCATGAGCAATACAGTTACTAAATGGGGATAATTGAGCAAAGAAAATCTAAGTAGTATAGATGGAGAAAACATTTTAAACATTGAAACATTTAATTTAAAAACATTTGAAACATTGTTTCAAAATGATATAAAGTCACTGAAGTGGTGAGATGAATAAAATCCTCTTTGGGACAAAAGTTGCAGTTAGAACCACAAACACACGGTGGAAGAATGTGATTGTGCCTAGCAAATGCTTATAGGAAAATTCAAAAGAGCCTATGCTGTCTGTGTGGGATGAGAAAGAAGCTTAGAGTAAAAGTTAACACTCCAAGGAATGGAACCAATAGGTTCAACCAAGGACAGAGGTTCGGGATTGATTTATCCCCAGTTCCCACTCTGACCTGAGGCTTTCCTCCTCTTGCTTAATCAGTATCAAATCTTTTACAGCTAATCTTTCAAGGTCCAGCAATGACTCTGATTCCTTTTCCCAGGCTTCTCAGAACACCCAACCTTAAGCATTACCAACATCATCTGAACACCCATGGTGTCCACTGTTCTTAATCATACATTTGATTCCCCTCCCAGTGTTATGTGTTCTTGATGTGTGTGTGTATGTATGTATTTCTTATTCACGCATTTATTGCATCCAAAAATAATTTTTGAATATCTGTTATGTGCAATGCTAAAGACATGATAGAAAATAAGAATCAGTATTTGGCCTCTAGAGGAGAGTCAGAAAGGAAATATCTAATTTCAACACAGTATGATAAATAATCTGAAGAGGTAAAGACAAATTTCTGTGGGAAACAAGTTTCTAAAAGGATCTAATCTAAAAGGATCAGAAACTTTTTTTCCAGGAAAGGTGAAATTGATGCAGAAATGTGGATTATCCAGAGGAAGAGAATTTCTCCACAGTGACTTGATAGGTGGTCTGGACCCTCTGTGGACTCTCTGATTCCCATGAAACAAGCACCTTTTTTTATGTTCATTTCTTCCCTTCCTTAGCCCAGCCATCTCCATGGAGTCAAAACTTTTCTATATAAATGATAGATTACTGCTAGGAAATCCTAGTAAACTAGCACCTTTAATTATCTGGTGTCAGTTTGTTACATTAAATAGCTATAGTTTAGCTATAAAACTACCTTTCTCTTCACTCAGCATGTTTTAAAATTATGTATTTTTGCTTCTGTCTATGTTTATTAAGACAAAAGCTCTGGCTATACCTCCATTTATTTGCTTCCTATGGTTCTGATACATGAAGAGTGAAACCGAATCAATCATCTCTTGGATTCCTTCCAACAAAAAACCTTTCAGCAAGTCCTCTTACTCCAGGGACTCACGTTCAAAGGACAAGAGAAATCACCAGAATCTTTAGATCTTGTTTCCAGATTCATAAATTTGGAATTGAACCCCAACATAGAATCTCTTGTTTTTTCAAATATATTCATATTTTCTAAAATTCAATCTTTGAATAAAATTTGGATATAAATACACAGTGAATTCAAACGAATTAATCAAGACCACACTTACAGTTCACTCCCCTTAGAAACAAACCCAAGAAGGAAATGTCTAACAGTCAGCCAATGCCTGTATCTCCAGACACTCCCACAGCTCAGTCATGTGCTTATTAATCCTTAGCAAGTCCCTGAAGCATGTAGTTAACCTGGAAACTTCCTCTACTGAAACTTTGCCTACCAAGAGGCAAGTTCATTAACATGTGTATGCTACCTCGTGTGTAGATTGATTCTTCCTTTAGGAATAGATTTTGAGAATCAATAGTCATTTAAAAAGAACAACAGAGTAACACACTGTGTACAAATCCACCTGATTATATGCGTCTGAAAAAAGACACACACTTGGTTCTGCAGTTCAGTACACATGAATGAGTCTACATGTCAGCATTGTGGTCTAAATCAGAAAACCTCAGTTTAGTCCGGGTAACACCACTAAGGAGTTCTGTGACCTAAGGAAATTAATTAACTGCTCTGAATCTCAGATTAGTTATCTAGAGTAGAGGCCCTGGAATGACAGCTCACACCACAATACTTAAGACTAAAACTAAACCATTGTGATATGGTCTTTTTCTCTTATTTACCAGCCTTGTTAGCTCTTTACTCCATTTTTTTCATAATAGGAGAAACAGGTGAAAAACCCCCACTTGATCATGGTGTATGATCCTTTTAATGTACTGTAGGATTCTGTTTGCTAGTATTTTGTTGAGGATTTTTGCATCTATGTTCAACAGTGGTATTGGCCTGTAGTTTTCTTTCTTTGTGACATCTTTGTCTGGTTTTGGTATCAGGGTGATGGTGGCCTCGTAGAATGAGTGGAGACAAAAGACCTGTATGCAGAAAACTATAAGACACTGATAAAAGAAATTAAAGATGATGCAAACAGATGGATAGATATACCATGTTCTTGGATTGGGAGAATCAACATTGTGAAAATGATTATACTACCCAAAGCAAACTATAGATTCAATGCAACCCCTATCAAACTACCAATGGCACTTTTTACAGAACTAGAATAAAAAATTTCACAATTTGTATGGAAACACAAAAGACCCTGAATAGCCAAAGCAATCTTGAGAAAGAAAAACAGAGCTGGAGGAATCAGGCTTCCTGACTTCAGACTACACTACAAAGCTACAGTCATCAAAACAGTATGGTACTGGCACAAAAACAGAAATATAGATCAATGGAAAAGGAGAGAAAGCCCAGCAATAAACACTCGCACCTATGGGCAATTTATCTATGAAAAAGGAGGCAAGAATATACAATGGAGAAAAGACAGTCCCTTCAATTAGTGGGGCTGGGAAAACTGTAAAGCTACATGTAAAAGAATGCAACTAGAACATTCTCTAAAACCATATACAAAAAGAAACTCAAAACGAATTAAAGACCTAAATATAAGTTCAGATAATTTAAAACCCCTAGAGGAAAACATAGACAGAACACTCACTGACAGAAATGGCTGTTATATCTTTTTGGATCTCTCTCCTAGAGTAATGGAAATAAAAACAAAAATAAACAGTTGGGACCTAATTAAACTTAAAAGCTTTTGCACAGCAAAGGAAACCATAAACAAAATGAAAAACAGCCTACAGAATGAGAGAAAATATTTGCAAATCAAGTGACCAACAAGGGATTAATCTCCAAAATATACAATCAGCTCATATAACTCAATATTTAAAAAACCAAACAACTCAATCAAAAGATGGGCAGAAGAACTAAACAGACATTTCTCCAAAGAAAACATACAGGCACATGAAAAATGCTCAACATCACTAATTATTAGGGAAATGCAAATCAAACCACAATGAGGTATCACCTCACACTGGTCAGAATGCCCTTCATCAAAAAGTCTACAAATAATAAATGCTGGAGAGGGTGTGGGGGAAAAGGAACCCTCTTACACTGTTGGTGGGAAAGTAAATTTGTACAGCCATTATGGAGGACTGTATGGAGGTTCCTTTAAAAAACTAAAAATAGAGCTACCATATGGTTCTCCAATCCAACTCCTGGGCATATACGCAAAGAAAACTATAATTTGAAAAGGTACATGTACTGCAATGTTCATTGCAACACTATTTACAGTAGCCAAGACATGTGAGCAACCTAAATGTCCATCAACAAATGAAAGAATAAAGAAGATGTGTTTTATTTATACAATGGAGTAGTACTAAGCCATAGCAAAGAATGAAATAATGCCATATGCAGCAACATGGATGGACCTAGAGATTATCATACTAATGAAGTAAGTCAGACAGAAAAAGACAAATATCATATCATATTGCTTATCTGTGGAATGTTAAAAAAAATGAGACAAGTGAACTTATATACAAAACAGAAATAGACCCACAGACATAGAAAACAAACTTGTGGTTACCAAAGAGTAAAGGTTAGGGGGAGGGATAAATTAGGAGTTTGGAAATGACACATACACACTACTATATATAAAATAGATAACCAAAAAGGACCTACTATATAGCACAAGAGACTATACTCTGTATTTTGTAATAATCTATAAGGGAAAAGAATCTGAAAAAATATATATGTATGTATAACTGAATCACTGCCATACATTTAAAACTAACAACATTGTAAATCTACTATACTTCAACTAAAACAATCTAAAGTTCTAAATTTAAAAAAAAGATAGGAAAACAGCCTCTAGTTGAGAAAGCAGTAGGCAAAGTGATGCCATTGGAGGTTTCAATCCTGTAAGGAATTCGAGGGAATGTTCTAGTCACACAAGTATATCTAGTCACTGAACTCAGGTCTTCAGACTCCAAATATAGGTCTTTTTCTACTTTATCACAGTTGCTATATGATAAATATACTTTTTCTTTTTGGCTTTTGGCCCTCTTTTGAGGCTTTTGTGATAGTCCTGGAGATAAGTAGAAAATCACTGAAGATGGTCCTGAAATATCTCTAAGGTATATATGAGATTTAAATCTTAATTACTTTATAGTATAATATGCATTTATGTTCTTTTGTCAGCATTGCAAGTAGAAATAAGTTAAAATAGAAATTATTTTTTTTTGTTTAACCTGATTTTGAATTAATGAAAAAGTGTTTAGAAGGCCCAATATTTTCACCTTCCCTTCTATTTCTTTCCTCCTTTAATCCCATGTTAACCCTCTGCTTAGACATTCATATGTGAATCCTTTCTGACAACTTTGGTTGCTCCTAGTCATTTTACTTGCCCCCAAATCCTCATTTTTCTTGAACTCATATTTCACTCCTTTTCAGAACATCTGTGACAAATTCTCCTAACATGATACAATGTTATGTATTTAACAGGCTAAAATATTAGAAATACATGCTCACACATACACATACACATAAATACATGCAAACTCTTATTCATATGTCTTGCACTGCAGTCCAGACAGGAAATGAATAGATTTAGGGTGGAAGCAAAGCTTGAGATATAAGATCCTCTCAAAGGTGACATGACCATAAGAAAGCTCTCCTCATAGGAATCTGCCAACATGAAATTAAACTTCAAGTTCAATGTTCTAACATTTACTTCTGTGAAAACAACATAATCTTCCCTGGATTCTGTCAGAGATACACAGATGAGTAAATAGTCCCTTAAATTATAAGCATCTGCAAGTAACTGATGAATGAAAGGTAAAGAGAACTATTTAGGACATGATACTTAGCTCAATTTTAAACTGGTAAAAGTGGGGTGAAAAAGTACGGCTGTTTCAGAAAAGAGCTGGAATTCTTCTCACTTTCACCTTTCCCTGGGGTTCCTTACCTTGGTCAGTGAAAGTCTTCAGATGAAATATTCCTATAAACTGAGCTATACGGTAAAAAGGGTACTGAACTAGAAACCAGAATTTCTGATTCAGATGAAATTAAGGTACGGAGAGTGGAGGGGAAAGGCTAAATGTTTGACCTCCTAGACAGTTTTCCCCTAAATCTAAATCAGGTTAAAAGGAATTTGATTATTCAAATTCAAAATAAATTTTAATTTGATTATTCAAATCCAAAATTCCTTTTGATTCAAAATCAAAAGGAATGTGATTATTTCTGCTTTAGCATCTCTCTATTTGTAATGCTAAAAAGAAGAGAGAGAGGATTAGTGTGCATTTTATCTAACGCAGTTAAGATCTGGATCTATTCCCATCATTATTGTTAACTTTATGAGGGAATATAGATTCACTTCTATTTTCTGTAAAATTTGTAGGGATAACTAGATATAGTTAAAACTTCTAAAATTGGCCTATATCTTTTTTTTTTTAAGAAGAATTGAGATAATAAGACCTGCCTTGACAACAGAGTCAAAGGAGATAATGTATGAGAAATTGCAAACTATATACTGTTAGTCAAATGTAAGTCCCTCTTACTTTTCTAACTGAGCCACATAAGGGTTAGGGAATTTTCTAAGATAACACTGCTAGTGTATGGTATTTCTTCACTTTCCCAAACAGAGTCCAGCTCAAATTAGAAACTAAAAAATATATTTTTTGATGAATAATACATGAGCTGGTGTTTGAACCCAGTATATCTGACCCACACCTGGGAGCTTAACCATTGTGCTATGCTGTGCTGCATTTACCACCAAAGAAAGATAAGTTAAAGTTAGCTATGGAGAAGAGATGGAGTAATTCTATGGGGTTAGTACCAACTTAATTTAGAATAATGGAAGCAGAGAGCACCACACTAACTAAGGCATGGGGAACTATTCTACTGGAGAAATACTTTAGAATGAGAATAATTTTCATGGGTTAAATACTTCTGAGAGGTTAGACAATTCCAAAATGTTCCCATGTTTCAGATATTGTGGTACAGTAATGTTCCGCCTTTCCCCTATAAAAGGGAAAAAATACGTAGATTAAACTACAGTTATTTCCCCCAGTACACTGACCCATCCCTGAGAGGTAGTAAATTTACAGGATGGAAAACAATGCCAGCGTCTGCTCCCAGACAGGAGAGGCCAAGGTAATGGCATAGCTAAATAAAGAACAATTAAAGGAAGTTCCATTTTGTCTGACTTAAGCTCAAACCAAAGTTGCTGAAAAGACCAATATGACCTTTGTTCTCCTTCCACACTGCTTACATATACAGTCTGCTTCCATGCCAGTGGCATAAGATAATGAAAGCTGACCTCTCCCCTAGGAGTCAGCCAATTGTCTTTAGCCTAGTCCAAATAAAACCTTTCCTGGTCCCAGATCATCTTCTGAGAATAAAAATGTCTAGTAGCTTAACTTTATGTTAGGTTATTAAATATACTTTGCTAAAGTATTTATTTTAAAAATAAAAGGTCTTTTTCTTAGTGCTAAAGTAAAGTATTGCAGAAAACCTAGAAAATATTGAAAAGCATGTATAATGAAACTGGAATCAACACTATGATATATTTCGTTCATATGCATGTATATATGTATAATCTTAATTTTATATTTAGTATATAGGTACCATGTATATATCATTCATTTCTTATATTTAAAAAACAAAATTGTGACTCATTTAATATAATATCTTTTAAATTTAATATACTGGGAACAGAGTCTTATATGACGAAACATTTTAAATCATGGATTTTTAGGAATTTCTTCAGGCTGTAATGGAGTAGGTTATATCAAATTAATCTTTTGAAGAAAGCAATTATAAAAGCTGGATAAAATATCAGAAACACAACAGTATAAAGGTTTTGGAGAACTACCAAGTCAGACAGGCCTGGAGGGGCCAGTATTCCAGAGAGAGGGGAAATGAAATGTTGTAAGATCAATATTTCCCCTGATTTGCCCCTTGAGGCATTTGTTATTTGTAAGCACTTCAGGGCATATAAGCCAAATAGAAAGCTGGGAAGCAAAAATTTACTATGTTCCAGAGCTTCAGGGGTCAAAATAAAAGAAAGATGAAAAAAGAAAACTACACTGAAATAATTCCAGCACTCTGCACTGCTTTCCCTCTCAAAGCATATGTCATTTCTTAAGTTGTAAGTCATGAGAGTGAGGTTTTCCAAAAAACCAACCAGGAAGTGGCTAATATAAACATCAAGGACTAAGTATATTCTCATGGTGCTGGTGAAATAAAAATTGGAGTTCAGAAATCCCAGGAAGAGGAGGTCCCAGTAAACAACATAGGCCTTTAGTTGAGACCAAGGAAGAGTCAGATCTTAGGAGAAAAGGCAAACAAGTAAAAGACCAGCCATCACAAAGATTATGAGCCAGTCTCAGACTACCCAAATAGTCAAAGTAATGTGGCCTGACTCTGCCTGCCAGAAGAAAATTAATTTCTATTTCAAAGATAAAGTAGCCAGAGGGCTTCCCTGGTGGTGCAGTGGTTGAGAGTCTGCCTGCCGGTGCAGGGGACACAGGTTTGTGCCCCGGTCCGGGAAGATCCCACATGCCGCGGAGTGGCTAGGCCCGTGAGCCATGGCTGCTGAGCCTGTGTGTCTGGAGTCTGTGCTCCGCAACGGGAGAGGCCACAACAGTGAGAGACCCGCTTACCACACAAAAAAATAAAAATATATAAATAAATAAAGTAGCCAGAATGTCTATAATTGTTCATATGCAATGTTGCAACATTAAAACATTACCATGTGTCAGAAGATTGGACCAAGTAAATAAAAACTATGAAGAAAACACATGAAGTCATCAGGATAGATTTTTAAAATAATTTTGATGAATATGCTCAGCAAATTAGATGACAAGATAATGGAGCTTCAGAAAATAACTGGAAACTATAAAAAAAGAATTCAGTGAAAATTCTATAATAGAAAAAAATAAGAATACAATAAATACATCAGAATACAATAAATACGTTTAACAGTGATTGGACATAGTAGGAGGGGGGATTAGTCTTCTGAAAGATAGGACGGTATAAAATATGAAACCTGAAGCACACAGAGAAAAGATGGAAAATACAGAAAAAAAATACAAGAAATATGAGACAGTGTGAAAAGAAAATATGCACATAAGTGGATTCCTAGAATGTGGGTAGAAATAGAATGAGTGAAGAAAAATCCAAGAGATAATTGCTGAGAAGTCTTAAAAATGGATGAAATACACCAAACCACAGAATTGGGTAGCATTACAAACACTGAGTAGCATAAATAAGAGTAAACAAGGTCAGAGCATTTTATAATAATACTGCTGAAACTAAGGAAAATAAGAAAATTTTAAATCAGTCAGAAAAAAGCCTATATTTTTACAGAGGACAATAATAATATTGAAACTGAATTCTCAAAAAAATTGTGGAATCAAGAAGAGAATGGAAGAATATCTTTAAAGTAATGAAGGAAACACACTGCCTTTGTAAAATTTGGTATCCAGAGAAATATTCTGGATGACTTAAGGTGAAATAAAGACAGTTTTAGACTAACAAAAACTGAGAATCTGTGTTGTGAGTGAACATATATTTAAATAAATACTAGAGGAAAGTTTGCAGGCAGAAGTAAAAAAATGATCTTATATTGAAATACAGAAATTCAGAAAGAAATAAAGATCACAGATGTGGTAAAAATGGAGATAAGTATAATTTAATACTGACTGTAAAGGGGAATAATAGTAATATTTTGTAGAATTCTAAATATATTTAGAATTAAAATGATGACAAAAATAGTTTTAAAAAAGAGGATAAATAAAATTAAACTATCTCAAACAGTTTTTGCACTGTTTGAGAAGTGGTAAAAGTGCTAATTTATAGTAGATTAAATTAACAAAGGATGCATGTTTAAATCTTTAGGGTAACCACTAAAAGAAAATGGAATGATAATTTTAAAAACTATTAACACAAAGCAGCTTTAAAAGAAAAGAATAAAAAGGGAAAGAAAAACAAATCAGTCAAATAGAAAACAAATAGTGATTTGTTAGATATAAATACAGCTCTGTAAGTAATTACATAAAATATAAATGGACTACCTATGCTAAGTGGAAGACTATCAGACTGAATAATAAAAGTCTACATTGCTTATAAGAGATACATCTTAAATTCAAGACAGAGAGAAGTTAAAAGTAAAAGGATGGAGAAAGATTTACCATACAAACACTAACCACAAGAAAACAAGCGTGGCTATATTAATATCAAGCAAAGAAGACTTTAAGAGTATTACTAGAAGTAACAGGGGCATCTCATAATGATAAAAAGTTAACATAATAGTAATATATAATGATTCTATATTTTATGTACCTAATAACATTGCCTCAGAATACATAAATGAAACCTCACATAAGTAAAATGAGAAACAAATTCACAATGATAGAGATTATAATGCATCCCTTTCTGTTACTTCTAAGGCAAGAAGACAAAACATCAATAAGTATACAGAGGATCTGAACAAAATTATCTTTTTATTGGCATAATTCACACACATGTACACACACATAAAAGACTGCACCCAACAACTAAAGAATATGTTTTTTGTAGCATATTATCAAAGGAAGCATTACAGGAAGTATTTACCAAAATAGATCACGTTGTTCTATACAGCAAAGTCCTATGACCATAGTATACTTAAACTGGAAATCAGTAATAATCAGATAATAGAAAATCTTCAAATAAAATACTTGGAAATTAATAATCTATTAGATTAATAATGTGACCAATAATCAGATTAATGCAGAAGTTGTAATGAAAACCATAGCACCTTTGAACTAAATGATAAAGAAAGTACAACACACAAACCCTGGGATGGGAGAATTCTGCTTCTGCTTAACATCTAGAAAGTAACAAGGGCACATAGCTCCCATATTAACAATTAAAAAATCCAGCTAATGTACAAAGATATAACTTTAAAAAAATCTTTCAGAGAGCTAAGGTCTTAAGGCTATAGAGTATTCTGACTTCCAGAGAAGGTGAGCCCTTCCAGAAGGAGACAGGACACATCACTTACTTCACCTTTGGAAGAGCTCAGAAAATAGTAGAGGAAGGAAGACTTTCCTAAACTTTTTATGAAACCAGTATTACCCTAATGCGAAAACCATACAAAGACATTACAAAAAAATAATAATAATACACATCAATGTTCTTTATCACCATGTATGCAAAAGTCATTAACAAAATATTAGCAAGTCAAAGCTAAGAATGTAAAAGGAGAGAAAAACTTTCTTTGGTTTATCCCAGGAATTCAGGACTGGTTCAATGTTCAAAAACCAATCAGTGTAATTCATTATATCTACAAAATAAAATAAAATAAACAAATAAAATAAAAACATATAATCATCTCAATGTAGAAAAAGCATTTGCCAAGATTCAACATCCATTCATTAGAAAATCTAAGAGAAAATTAAGATTAGAAGGGAATGTTGTCAAGAAGGCATGTGCAAAAACCTAAAGCTAACCTTATACTTAATGGTGAAAACTGAATACATATCTTCCCCATAATATCAAGAATGAGACAAATTTGTCTGATCTCAACACTTCAGTATTTTACTGGAGGTCCTAACATGTGCAGTGATGCAAGACATAAAAGGAATACAGTTTGGAAAAGAAATAAAGTATTAGTAGATGATATGATTTGTAGATAATTCCACAAAACTCTACAAAAAATCTACTGGAACCAGTAGGCAAATTTAGCAAAGTTGCATGATATAAGAGTGCTACACATCAATCAATTTTATTTCTATATACTAGCAATGAACAACTGGAGATTGAAATAAAAAGTACTATTTACAATACCATAAAAGCATGAAATGCTTAGGGATATATACAACAAAATATATATGCACAAAGCTTTGCATTCTGCAAAGCTTTGCATTCTACAACACATTGATGAGAGAATTTAAAGGAGACCAAAATAATGGAGTGATATATCTTGTTAATGGGTCAGAAGACTCAATAATATTGAGATGTCAGTTTTTCTACGTTGATCTATAGATTCAATACAGTCCCAGTCAAAATCCCAGTAGGCTTTTTGGATAGAAATTGACAAGTGATTCTAAAATGTGTATGGAAAAACAAAAGACCTAGAATACCCGAAACAGCTTTGGAAAAATTAAGAAAAAATTGCATGAGCTGAATTAAAGATTTTATATATCTAAATAATCAAGACAATAGGTATTGGCCTGAGGATAGACATAGATACCAGTGGAATAGAAAACAGAATACAGAAATATACAGATCTCTACAGTCTCTTCACACCATATATAAAAATAAAATGGATTGTAGACTTAAGAATAAAACCTACAACTATAAAACGTTTACTAGAAATCACAGGATAAAATCTTTGTGACCTTGTGTTTAGCAAAGATTTTTTTAGGTAAGACACAAAGAGCACCGTTCATGAAAGAAAAGTATCTTTGAAAGATACTATTTAATAAAAAAAGAAGCCATAAATTGGGGGAAGATATTTGCAATACATATCTCTAATTAAAATATGTATTGAAAACATATGAAGAAATCTTCTTAGGAAGTCAAAGAACCCAGCAAAAATAAGGTCAAAATATTGAACAGACATATCAATAATGAAGATATGCACGTGGAAAATAAGCATGTGTTAAGACACTCAGTATTAATTAGTTATGAGAGACAAGGAAACTAAATCCACAATGAGATACTAAAAGCTGCCTAGGAAGAGTGTGTTTATCCATATGTGGACAAACAAGTCCATACAATAAAAAGAAACAAATTGTTTAAACATGGAGTAACAAGAATCAATCCTAAATGCTAAATGAAAAACAGCCACACACAAAAGGCTATACATTGTGTGATTCCATTTATATGACATTCTGGAAAGGCAGAGCCAGAGGGACATGAAGTAGATAAGTGGTTGAGAGGGCCTGGAGTGGGAAATGGGAGCTGACTACAAAAGGCATAAAGAAACCTTTTGAGGTGATGGAAATACTCTGTATGGTGGTTTTGGTGGTGGTTAGAGTGATCTATACATATATAGAGTGATTATATATGTGTTAAAACTCATCAAATTGCACACAAGAAGGGTGAATTTTTATGTATAACTTTTTTTAAAAAAGAATAACACTTGTGAAGTATAGATATAGATAATGTTGTGCTTAAAAAGACATTTATAGCCTCCGACTCATACATTAGAAAAAAGGAAAAATTAATCTTCTAAATACCTCTCTCAAGAAACTAGAAAAAGTAAACAAAATAAACCCCAAGAATGTAGAAAGGAGCACAGTGTAACATGGACCACAATGCTAGACAATGGACCATGGTAGAGATGAGAGTCCAGAAACCAGCCCACACATATAAGTGTACCTGACATATGACAAGGTGTCACTGATATAGTGGGGAATGAATAATATTTTCAATAATTGGTGCTTGGTCAATTGGACATATAGTTTTTTTAAAAAAAACTGGTTATTGGTCTCTACCTCACACTATGTACAAATATCATTTATAGGAAGGTTGTATATATAACAATATAAGATAAAACAAAACTTCTAGAAAATTATATATATCGTCTTGACCTTGGGGTGGACAAATATTAGACAGGAAAATTATATTCACCATAAAATATGGAGAAATTGAACTTTATTAAAATTGAGAACTTCTGTTTATCAAGTGATACAATTAAGACAGTGAAAAGGCAAGCCACACAATTGGAGGAGACATTTGCAACACACACACACACACACACACTCACAGAGTAACATAGTCATTTCCAGAATATACATGGAACTCTTAAATTTCAATAAGAGTAAGTGTCAACCTAATAAGAATGGGGGAAACAACTGACAGAAACTTTAAACCCCACAAAAGGATAAAATGGTCAATAAATATAAGAAAATATCTTAACCTCTTTAGTCATTAAGAAATACAAAATAAAACCACATGAGCCACTGATGCTGAAAACTCGGCCTCTGTGCACCAGTGCTGAAATGAGTCTCAAAGACAGAGTTTTGGGTGAAGTAGAAAAGAATAGCTTTATTGCTTTGCCAGGCAGAAAGGGTCACAGCAGTCTCGTGCCTCTCAAAACTGTGTGTCCCAACCCAGGAGGATTTTGTGAGGAGTTTTATAGCAATGGTTCAAGAGTGGGGCTGTTGATGAGCATTATGATGTGTACAGGGCCTGCACTCCTTTAATCTGGCCTCAGGTGGTCTCTTGATGAGCTTCTCTGGAATGAAGAATGCTAATATCTTCCATTAGTTGGGGGTTTTAATTCTGTAAAGAGCTCAAAGATATTGTTATGTGTATCCCTTGAGGCAGAACAAGGACCTGCCCCAAGGCCACATGATTGTTTCTTGACTGCTCTTTCCTTGTCTCTGCATCCCCCCTTTCCCTGATTAGCAACTGTTCGAAAGGCCTCCATGCGTAGGAGCCCCAGAGTGTCCTGCTCCATTTCACTTCCCACTTTTCTCTGGTACTCCTCAATCTTGAGGAGAGCACATGTTGGACAAGAAAGGGAATGATCATTTTGGATAGAGATGTTAATCATAAACTTGACAGAGGAACTCAGTTTTAGGGGGACTTGGTTTTAATGCCCGCTTCTGTTTTATTATTCCCCAAATCTTTCAGGGAACAGGCCGACGACCGCTCTGGCTACTTCTTGCTGGAATGGGGCATAGTCCTGCCTAAATTTTGGGGAATGGATACAGAATTAGAAATATTTGAATTCCAAGTCCTGGGTCCTAGTCTTGTATGATTAAGATCTCAATCACTTGGTCCACCATTTTGGTGCAACAGATCCAGCTAGAAGTAGGAGGAGTGAAAACTGTAACTTTAATAGATAAAATAGATCTCATTCCCTGAGGAGCTCAGAAGAACAAGCCTGAAACCCAATCTGGAACCGGGACTTCAGGGAGACTTGCTGTAGCCAGTTGTCTAATTTTACCTAAGTAGATTTTAACTTTTGATGTAGCCTTAACATATATTGGGCTGGCCAAAAAGTTTGTTTGGGTTTTTCTGATGTTATGGAAAAACCGGAATGAACTTTGGCCAACTCAATACATAACAGGAGCTATTGGCTACTACACATATGTCTTATCTTTCTGTTAATATCTGATCTAATTTCATTGCCTAAAAATTTTAAAGGGGCTTCCCTGGTGGCGCAGTGGTTGAGAGTCCGCCTGCCGATGCAGGGGACGCAGGTTCGTGTCCCGGTCTGGGAGGATCCCACATGCCGCAGAGTGGCTGGGTCCGTGAGCCATGGCCGCTGAGCCTGCGCATCCGGAGCCTGTGCTCCACAACGGGAGAGGCCACAACAGTGAGAGGCCCACATACCGCAAAAAAAAAAAAAAAAAAAAAAAAAAAAAAATTAAAGTTATGAGAGGAGACCTTGAAAACGTAAGCTTGCAGCTACCAGCAGATATTGTTTTGAGAATGGCTAGTGGCATTCTGAGTCTGACATAGCTCAGAAAATTCAAGCTCTCAACAATACTGGACTGTGTCTGAATCACATCCACAATGGTCATTTAGTTTTACCTTGGATGTCTGAACCATAATTACTCAAATTTTGACTTTTGAATGCATTCCCCTCTTCAACAGCCAAAGCAGATGTACTAATGCATGTCTGAAAGGCCACAGAACAGGCCTCTTTGTTCAGTAAAATTTAAGTTAAACCATTTATAAGCCAGAGTGACTTCAACAATAACTGTCTATAAATGATAGAAAGACTTAAAAAGTCTCAAAGATCTAATTGTCATGTTTTTGACAAAATAAACAGTTACTCCTGCAACATGCAACATTTTAAAATAACTAGAAATATGACTGACAACATTTTTTACCAAGACATACTAGATTTTTAGGAATTACTCACTTGACAATGTTTCCCAAGTAATTTAACATGTTAATTTAGTATTTCTCTAAGATGCCTCAAGGTTCCTCTGAAGCATCTCAAAGTTGGCTGGAGATCAGAAGAACTTTTAGAATCTGCCAAAAATACTTATTTATTTAATCAAAGTGAAAAGATTTCAAAGGCAAATACAGATCACTTAAAGGCAAAGGAACTCACAAATTATCAAAAGTAGTATTCCAAGAAAATTTTAGAGGGAGAAACCAAATCCAGCCTTGCCCTAGCCCACTACCAACAAAATCCATTTACCCAACTAAATTTAATCCAATCTTAGAAAATCCTGATCATGCACAGCACTTTCTCAGTATCCCCTTTTCACAAACCTTCCATTACCTCTATCTGTATTATTTTGTCCCTTATTTTCTTTTCCCATTCAGAAAAAAACAGCTGTAGGCAAAATGACTTTCTTTTTCCCTTTAACAAAATGTACCTTCTTTACTGAAAACACATATCCTACTTTCCTCAAGCAACCATGAACTGTCTTCTACATTAGCATTCTATATATTCGTAAACCTAAATACCAACAACTTCTAAAAACATGTGCTTTCTTATAGAGAATATCTCAGGGTGGCACCAAATGTATTTGTTAATAGTCCTAAATACCTTAGGTTTCTCTTTTTGATGTCTCAGTATCTTATTTTATTTGGAAATAACCTAGCTATTCAACAAAGTTCCATCATTTAACTTAATTTAACATAACTCTAAAATTTCATGTTACCAAATATCTGGAGAGATCATCCTCAAGTAGAAATTCCTAAAACATAATTAATCCTGTAGCATTTACCTGAAAGCTCTTGTCATTTACATTTACTTTCTTTAAGAGTTTTTTTTCACATGAATTAGTTTCCTGGTTGACAAATTTGCAACAGATATAAGGTCTTATTTGATCTCTAATAAACCTAGGTACCATAGAAGTATTGTACTTAACATTGATGACTCTAAAGACATGTGTATATTAATCAAAGCTAGCTTCAATATCAGATATTTATTCAATACTGAATATGTCCCAGGTCTGAAATTCATCCTGGCCAATTTTCTAAATATTTAGATTTAATTTTCAAGAACTTACTTTTAAGTCAATTAAATAGAGCTCATTTACAAGCTAACTTTTACATAAAGAGAGAACCAGAGATCTCAATTTTTCTGCTTGAGTTTAAAAAGGCCTTCTTTCTTCCCTTTTTCATTCAGTCTCAGGAACAAGAGATGGTCTAGATAAGATAAGTGTTCCTGAGGGCCCAGGCACAGGGGGAGAGAAATACCAATTCGTTTACATGGGAGCATAGCTGAAGATCTCCCAATTTTGTAAAAATAACCTAGGGGCAGCTACGAGATGGAACAGAGCTCTGGTAACCCATAACAAGGCTAGTCCAAAAGGGAAAATCCCAACCAATGCTCCACCGCAGGTGAAGCCCAGTGTAATAGGGAAGGATACTCTGGTGTCATTACACATGAACCCTGTTATTCACCAAAGACTTCTCAGCCAGTCAATACAAGTACTGACACACTTACATACAAACAACAAACATAGTCCCACAATAAAATATCAGACAAGGTATAGTGCAAAGATTCCAATTCTACTCCCAGACAGAGAACTCAAAGTGGCTCACAATGAGCAGCTAGAATTTTCCCATCCTGACCTAAGTCAGAGTGGCTCACCCTCAAACAATACACACAAAAACACAAATGACAGATAAGCTATGGTCACACAGAGAGAAAATCAGCGGTGGTATAGTCTAAAAATTCCACTTCCACCCCCAGACTGAGGCTTCCAAACAGATTGGCTCAGATATTGAAAAAGAACAAACCCAGAGTTGTTCTCTCAGGGAGCCCAGAATGGCTAGCTCAGATGGAGTGGAAAGAATTCCCAACATTTCTATTCCTGTGACAATAAAATTCTAGCTGAAGATGATAATTTAGGCTACCATACAAAGGCCACCTCTCCTCATTTTTAAGAATATATATTATATTGGCCAAACAGATTTACAATAGAATTTCTTCTTTTTTTTAGTCATAGGTTTAAAACTATATGTCAACCAGTCTGCCAGGAATTTCCCCCAGGGTGTTATCAGATGGAATTGAAGAAGAAGTTCTTCCCATGTTTGACTGATAGAACACCCACATGTTCTATCAGCAATGGAAGCCTCAAACTGAAGGAACCAAAAACCAAACAGAAACCAGAAACCAATATCACAAGGCTCAAATAGGTCTTCAAGTCCCAACTTAGCCCATGACCTCTATCCAAGCAGTGAGCCTTCCAAATGGGATTTCCCAGAATGAAAAATTCCCCAAATGGAAACCAAGATTCCCCCAAATGGACAGGGCCAAAGGGGTCTTGGAATGCATCATGGGGGACTTACCACATGCTGGCTGAGGAGTAGTGATGTCCCAGACACTACTTTTCTCCTTCCCCAAAATAATTCCTCAGAGTAGGAAGTCCACGGTGGTCCAAGCAGGAGGAAGACAGGAATGTCCTCAAGGCAAAGACGGCCTCAGCAGCTGCTATGGTGGTCCCTCTTCCACCATCTACTCTTGCCCCGGAGTTCCAACTGCCGGGATAGTGAATGGGGTATGACTGGGGTTCAGCCTTTCCAGGCAAGGGTCTCAGGCGATCTGGCCTCTAAAGGAATTCTCCAACCCTCCACTCTCTTGAAAGAGGCTGGTGGGGAGAAAACCTCAGAGCATCCAGTCAAGCCAGGGGACACTGTGGGGCCTTCTTTGAGTTAACCCCACGTTAGGTGCAAAACTTGAGGCCAAATGTATCCCCCCCCAAAAGGATACAATGTTCAATAGATATAAGAAAATATCTTAACCTTTTTAGTCATTAAGAAATACAAAATAAAACCACATGAGCCACTGATGCTGAAAACTCGGCCTCTGTGCACCAGTGCTGAAATGTGTCTCAGAGAAAGAGTTTTGGGTGAAGTAGAAAAGAATAGCTTTATTGCTTTGCCAGGGAAAAAGGAACACAGCAGTCTCGTGCCTCTCAAAACTGTGTGTCCCAACCCAGGAGGATTTTGTGAGGAGTTTTATAGCAATGGTTCAAGGGTGGGGTTACTGATAAGGATTAGGGTGTGTGCAGGGCCCACACTCCTTTAATCTGGCCTCAGGTGGTCTCTTGATGAGCTTCTCTGGAATGAAGAATGCTAACATCTTCCATTAGTTGGGGGTTTTAATTCTGTAAAGAGATCAAAGATATTGTTATGTGTATCTCTTGAGGAAGAATGAGGACCTGCCTCAAGGCTGCACTATTGTTTCTTGACTACTCCTCCTTTCCCATATTAGCAACTGTTCAAATGGCTTCCTTGCCCAGGAGCCCCACAGAGTGTCCTGCACCTTTTCAACACCACCATAACCACACCAGAATTGCTATAATTAAAAAGTCTGGCAATATGTATTGACAAGGATGTAATATAATTAGAATTCGCAGACACTGCTTGAGAAAGTCTAATATTAGATAATTCGGCACTGTCAACTAAAGCTTAACAAACACATGCCATACCCCAGCAATTTTACTCCTAGGTACACACCAACAGAAATAAATACACATGGGCACCACAAACATATTTGAGAATGAATATTCATAGCAGCATTATTTGTAGTAATTTAAAAACCAGAAACAACCCAAATGTCCATCAAAAATAGAATACATAAATATAGTGTGGTATATTTACATAATAGAATAAAATGCAACAATGACACGTTACAATATGGGGGAAAACTCATAAATAGTTTATTTGAGCAAAAGAAGACACACAATAGAGTATATACTGAATAATTATACACATATAAATTTTAAAAGTATGCAAAACTAATCTATGATGTATAGGAGTCAGGATAATGATTGCCTTTGTAGGTGTAATGATCAAGAGGGGGCATGGGAGACTTCTGGGGTGCTGATAATGTTCTATTTCTTGATCTGTGTGGGGTTACATGATTGTACTCATTTTGTAAAACTTTGTGGATGCACTTATGGTTTGTGCACCTTTCTTCATGAATGTTATATTTTTATTTTTATAATTTTACTTAAAAACAGTTTTTCAGGACTATATAGTAGTTGACCATATGGATATCCATTGTTTGTTTAACCCACTCTGATTGTTCATTTTAGATGTTTGTTATTTTTGCTGTTATGAAAAATACTTAGCTTTTTATTTTATAAATATCTTGTCTTACTTTTCTAATTCAAATCTTTGACTATTTTCTAAACATATGTTACTGGAAGTAGAAGTGCTGAGTCAAAGAATCCAAACATTTAAAACACACCAAATACATATTGCCAAATTGCCCTCCAGAAAGATCATCTCACTATTAAAATATCAAAGGTCATTATTATCAAGATGTTAAATGTTCATAGCCCTTCTTGTTTACTAACTGTATGAATTTAAATGCACATTAGGAAGTGACTGGCTGAAATCATGTTTTTAATATGTGAGCCAGAACCGCCTGATTTATAATTGGTGCTTCAACCACTGTGGTCTCCTATGGTATGTCTACCCAGCTGGCTGAGTTAGCCTGATGTTTAGGAGCCCTGCAAGACTCTTCTTGATACTTTTCCTCTCCTTTGTTTTGTTTTATTTTGTTTTGTTATAAAGGTAACAGATCATCAAGTTTATTTGTTTACATTGTACGCTGGAAAGCAGAATACTCGCATTAATTTACTTACACCTGTCACCATATAATACAGAACTCTGTCTCTTTAATATACACACACTTTCTCTTTCATTACATCTTCATTCCCCTAATACCACTCAAGAAATGCCTGCTATGAAATTAAACAGTAATGACGTGCTCAGAGAAGAGAAAGCTTTGTTTGTGGCAGAGAAACCAAAAGCATTGGGAATTGGTCTTAACACCAGGATCTGAGGAAAAGGTGGTGATATACCACTGCTTCTGTGGAGACTGGGATCTGTGCTTCTCAGGCACATCACTTGACATCTGCAAAGCTCTTACTGATTCTTCAAGACCCAGATCAGTCATTGTTCTGTGTGAAGCCTTTCATGACCTGCAAGAGGAGTTAATCACACCCTTCCCTTGACTCATATGTACTTTTGAATCCAAGGCCCAGAATTTCTGAAGGCCGGGGTGTCAACTGGCTCCCAAAATACAGAGAGCATAGTAGGGCTCCTTAGCATAAACCCAGGAGGAGAATTTGTTTGAGACTCTGAAGAGGGGAGGACGTCTTTGGGGGTCCACATGTATAAAACTGGAGAAAGAGGAAGAGTGGTGAAGCCAATATTCCCTAGATAACCAACAGTCAGGGTTAGCTAACACCAGACCATAGCTCTATTATTGTACTTAAATGGTATAGCAGGACTTCCCTGATCATAAGTAATACTCCTAAAAAGCAGGGACTTTGTCTTATTCACACTTTTACACTGTCAACCCAATAGAAAGCTGGAACAGAGAAGACACACAGTAAATGCTTGGCAAATGAACACATAGGTAGGAAATGATAGTCGAGCCACAGACACTAAGAGAGAATCAAGCTCATTATCATCACTTTCCCTGCAGAGAACACAAAATAGAGATCACTAGCTATTCATGAATGTCACAATGTCTTTTCCTGTACAAAGAGTTTTCAAATTTGTACAAAGTTCCCTGCCCAGCTCTTTACGGTACATCCCAGCCAGGTCCCTGGGAAATTTACTGTGTGACTGGCACTGTGAAACCCCTCAAGAATATATCTCCAGAGCAAGGTGACAACTATGTATTAAGTCCAGATTACATTTTCTTAACTGGCTTGCAGACCTAAACACTTTGGAGTTAGTGGAAAATTTCCTTGAAATGTTATAACAGACTAAAGCAGAGCTGAAAGTAAAGCAGCTGTTTGCCTCTCTGAGCCATGGACCTGAAGTGGAGACAAGCGTCTCAGCTAGCTAGGCCTCTCATACTTCTGTTATTGATCAAAAAACCTTCTCGTAGAAAAGACAAAAGGAGACGGGGTTGAAATATTTAAACATAATTCCTTTAAGAGTGCTCTTTTACAATCAAAGACTGTGATTGCTTTTCTCTGAGGCACCTCTTTCTACAGGGAAGCTTTCTTTCTTGCTTGCTTTTTAAAATTTCTAGTTAAAAAGCAAAGTTTTTGGACTCAAGGGGAAGCTATGAGGAAATGAGTAGGGAAAGCTGAGGACTCTGGACAACATTAAGACTGTAAAACTAAGAGGGTATAATTCTAAGAGCATCACACAGCAAGAGGTAGAGCCCTCAGTCTATGGCATGGATCATTCATTCAGATGAAGTTCAGTGGAACCAACACTGGTCCATTCATCCCAACAAGGAAGCTGTTTATTCTTGAGCAAATAGGCTTCTCTTGGAGCAAAAATGAAGCCTAAAGAGGAGTAGTAAAAAGTGTGAGAGGGGAAAGGACGTCAGGACACTACCACAACCATGCCCTTGTTCCTATAATGTTCCTTTCTCTACACACACCCCTACCTCATCCCCGCCAATCTCCAACCTGCTCTCAGAAGGGACATTTTCTAGCCACTTTCCTCTCAGGGCAAACTTAAGCCTAAGGCTTTTCTCGAGCAGTTGCATTGCAAATCTTCATTCTGATTGCAAATTATGAC
This sequence comes from Pseudorca crassidens, assembly GCF_039906515.1. NCBI lineage: Eukaryota > Metazoa > Chordata > Mammalia > Artiodactyla > Delphinidae > Pseudorca > Pseudorca crassidens. Next base: position 157,389,844 of record NC_090297.1, read on the forward strand.
TGACCTCTTCATAATGGCATTTAAAGTGTCAAGGAGAAGGTGCCACCTTCTCCATTACCGCCAGATACCAGGGTAGGTAATGGCTCATTCCCATTCCACTAGTCCTTTTTTTTTTTTCCTGATCCATTTGTAATTTATTTGGTATTTCTTTTTATAAAATTTTACTGAAGTATAGTTGTTTTATAATGATGTGTCAGTTTCTACTGTACACTGAAGTGAGGTAGAGTTTCCTGTGCTATACAGCAGGTTCTTATTAGTTATCATTTTTATACATATTACTGTATATATGCCTACCCCAATCTCCCAGTTCATCCCCCCCTTTCCTACCTTACTGTCCATACATTTGTTCTCTAAATCTGTGTCTTTATTTCTGCCTTGAAAACCAGTTCATCTGTACCATTTTTCTAGCATCCACATATACGCATTAATACATGACATTTGTTTTTCTCTTTCTGACTTACTTCACTCTGGTCCATCCACGTATCTACAAATGACCCAGTTTTGTTCCTTTTTATGGCTGAGTAATATTCCATTGCGTATATGTACCACATCTTCATTATTCTTTCATCTGTCGATGGACATTTAGGTTGCTTCCATGACCTGGCTATTGTAAATAGTGCTGCAATGAACATTGGGGTGCATGTATGTTTTTGAACTAAGGTTTTCTCTGGATATATGCCCAGTAGTGGGATTGCTGGGTCATATGGTAACTCTATTCTTAGTTTTTAAAGGAACCTCCATACGATTCTCCATACTGGCTGTATCAATTTACATTCCCACCAATAGTGCAAGAGGGTTCCCTTTTCTTCACACCCTCTCCAGCATTTATTGTTTCTAGATTTTTTGATGATGGCCATTCTGAATGGTGTGAGGTGATATCTCATTGCCATTTTGATTTGCATTTCTCTAACAATTAGTGATGTTGAGCACCTTCCCATGTGTCTCTTGGCCATCTGTATGTCTTCGTTGGAGAAATATCTATTTAGGTCTTCTGCCCATTTTTTTATTGGGTTGTTTATTTTTTTGATATTGAGCTGTATGAGCTGTTTATATACTTTAGAGATTAATCCTTTGTCCATTGATTCATTTGCAAATATTTTCTTCCATTCTGAGGGTTGTCTTTTTGTCTTGTTTTTAGTTTCCTTTGCTGTGCAAAAGATTTTAAGTCTCATTAGGTCCTATTTGTTTATTTTTGTTTTTATTTCCATTACTCTAGGAGGTGGGTCAAAAGAGATCTTGCTGTGATTTATGTCAAAGGGTGTTCTTCCTATATTTTCCTCTAAGAGTTGTGTAGTGTCCAGTCTTACATTTAGGTCTTTAATCCACTTTAAGTTTATTTTTGTGTATGATGTTAGGGAGTGTTCTAATTTCATTCTTTTACACGTAGCTGTCCAGTTTTCCCAGTACCATTTATTGAAGAGACTGTCTTTTCTCCATTGCATATTCTTGCCTCCTTTGTAATAGATTAGGTGACCATAGGTTCATGGGTTTATCTCTGGGCTTTCTATCCTGTTCCATTGATATCTATTTCTGTTTTTGTGCCAGTACCATATTGTCTTGATTACTGTAGCTTTGTAGTATTGTCTGAAGTCAGGGAGTCTGATTCCTCCAGCTCTGTATTTTCTTTGTTTTGTTTTGATTTTTTAAATGTAGGTTGCTTTGGATATTCAGGGTCTTTTGTGCCTACATACAAATTTTAAGATTTTTTTTCTAGTTCTGTAAAAAATGCCATTGGTAATTTGATAGGGATTGCATTGAATCTGTAGATTGCTTTGGGTAGTATAGTCATTTTCACAATATTGATTCTTCCAGTCCAAGAACATGGTATATCTCTCCAACTATTTGTGTCATCTTTGATTTCTTTCATCAGTGTCTTCTAGTTTTCTGAATACAGGTCTTTTACCTCCTTAGGTAGGTTTATTCCTAGGTATTTTATTCTTTTTGTTGCAATGGTGAATGGGATTGTTTAATTTCTCTTTCTGATCTTTCATTGTTAGTGTACAGGAATGCAGGAGATTTCTGTGCATTAATTTTGTACCCTGCAACTTTACCAAATTCATTAATTAGGTCTAGAAGTTTTCTGGTCACACCTTTAGGATTCTCTATGTATAGTATCATGTCATCTGCAAACAGTGACTGTTTTACTTCTTTGCAAGTTTGGATTCCTTTTATTTCTTTTTCTTCTCTGATTGCTGTGGCTAGGACTTCCAAAACTATGTTGAATAATAGGGGCAAGAATGGACATTCTTGTCTTGTTCCTGATCTTAGAGGGAATGTTTTCAGTTTTTCACCATTGATAATGATGTTTGCTGTGGATTTGTCATATATGGCCTTTATCACATTGAGGTAGGTTCCCTCTATGCCCACTTCCTGGAGAGGTTTTACCATAACTCAGTGTTTAATCTTGTCAAAAGCTTTTTCTATATCTACTGAGATTATCATATGGTTTTCATTCTTCAATTGGGAGATTGAGATTGACATATAATTACACTAATATGTATTAAATAGATAACTAATAAGAATCTGTTATATATATAAAAAAAGAAAATAAAATGCAAAAAATTTGTTATTATGGTGTATCACATGGATTGATTTGTGTGTATTGAAGAATCCTTGCATTCCTGGAATAAATCCTACTTAATCATGGTGTATGATACTTTTAATATGTGGTTGGACTGTGTTTCCTAGTATGTTCTTGAGGATTTTTGCATATATATTTATCAGTGATATTGGTCTGTAATTGTCTTTTTTTTGTAGTATCTCTGTCTGGTTTTGGTATCAGGATTGGTGGCCTCCTTGTAGAATGTGTTTGGGAGTGTCCCTTCTGCTGAAATTTTTTGGAAGACTTTGAGAAGAATGAGTGTCAGCTCTTCTTTAAGTGTTTGATAGAATTCACCTGTGAAGCCATCTGGTCCTGGACTTTTGTTTTTTGGATGATCTTTAATCACAGTTTCAATTTCATTACTTGTGATTGGTATGTTCATATTTTCTATTTCTTCCTGGTTCAGTCTTGCAGGGTTATACCATTTGTCCATTTCTTCCAGATTGTCCATTATATTGGCATAGAGCTGCTTGTAGTAGTCTCTTAGGATGCTTTATATTTCTGCGGTGTCCATTTTAACTTTTTTCATTTCTAATTTTATTGATCTGAGTCCTCTCCCTCTTTTTCTTGATGAGTCTGGCTAAAGGTTTATCAATTTTGTTTATCTTCTCAAAGAAACAGCTTTTAGTTTTATTGATCTTTGCTATTGTTTTGTTTGTCTCTATTTCATTTATTTCTACTCTGATCTTTATGATTTATTTCCTTCCACTAACTTTGTGTTTTGTTTGTTTTTCTTTTCCTAGTTCCTTTAGGTGTAAGGTTAGATTGTTTATTTGAGATTTTTCTTGTTTCTTGAGGTAGCATTGTATTGCTATAAACTTCCCTCTTGGAACTGCTTTTGCTGCATCCTATAGGTTTTGGATCATCGTGTTTTCATTGTCATTTGTCTCTGGGTATTTTTTAATTTCCTCTTTGATTTCTTCAATGATCTCTTGGTTATTTAGTAGTGTATGGTTTAGCCTCTATGTGTTTTTGTTTTTTGCATTGCTTTTTTCCTGTAATTTATTTCTAATCTCATAGTGTTGTGGTCAGAAAAGACGCTTGATATGATTTCAATTTTCTTAACTTTACCAAGGCTTGATCTGTGACCCAAGATGTGATCTATCCTGGGGAATGTTCCGTATGCACTTGAGAAGAAAGTGTAATCTGCTGTATTCAAATGGAATGTCTTATAAATATCAATCATATCTATCTAGTTTCTTGTGTAATTTAAAGTTTGTGTTTCCTTATTAATTTTCTGTCTGGATGATATGTCAATTGGTGTAAGTGAGGTGTTAAAAGTCCCCCACTATTATTGTGTTACTGTCAATTTACTCTTTTATAGCTGTTAGCATTTGCCTTATGCATTGTGGTGCACTTATCTTGGGGTCATATACATTTATATTTGTTATGTCTTCTTCTTGGATTCATCCTTTGATCATTATGTAGTGTCCTTCCTTTTCTCGTGTAACAGTCTTTATTTTGAAGGCTATTTTATCTGATAGAAGTACTGCTACTCCAGCTTTATTTTGATTTCCATTTGCATGGAATAGCTTTTTTCATCCCCTAATTTTCAGCCTGTATGTATCCCTAGGTCTGAAGTGGGTCTCTTGTAGACAGCATATATACAGGTCTTGTTTTTGTATCCATTCAGCAGTCTGTGTCTTTTGGTTGGAGCATTTAATCCACTCACATTTAAGGTAACTATCATTATGTATGTTCCTATTACCATTTTCTTAATTGTTTGGGTTTGTTTTTGTAGGGCCTTTCCTTCTCTTGTGTTTCCCACTTACAGAAGTTTCTCTAGCATTTGTTGTAAAGCCGGTTTGGTGGTGCTGAATTCTCTTAGCTTTTGCTGTCTGTAAAACTTTTGATTTCTCCATTAAATCTGAATGAGATCCTAGCCAGGTAGAGTATTCTGGGTTGTAAGTTCTTCCCTTTCATCACTTTAAATTTATCAATGCACTCCCTTCTGGCTTGCAGATTTTCTGCTGAGAAATCAGCTGTTAACCTTATGGGAGTTCCCTTGTATGTTATTTGTCATTTTTCCCTTGTTGCTTTTAACAATTTTTCTTTGTCTTTAATTTTTTTCAATTTGATTACTATTTGTCTCGGCATGTTTCTCCATGGGTTTTTCCTGCCTGGCACTCTCTGTGCTTCGTGGACTTGGGTGGCTACTTCCTTTTCCATGTTAAGGAAGTTTTTGACTATAGTCTCTTCAAATATTTTCTTGGGTCCTTTCTCTCACTCTTCTCCTTTTGGGACCCCTATAATATGAATGTTGGTGTGTTTAATGTTGTCCCAGAGGTGTCTTAGGCTGTCTTCATTTCTTTTCATTCTTTTTTCTTTATTCTGTTCTGTTGCAGTGATTTCCACCATTCTTTCTTCCAGGTAACTTATCCATTCTCCTGCCTCAGTTATTCTGCTATTGATTCCTTCCAGTGTATTTTTAATTTCAGTTATTATATTGTCCATCTCTGTTTGTTTGTTCTTTAATTTTTCTAGGTCTTTGTTAAATGTTTCTTGCATCTTCTCAATCCTTGCCTCCATTCTTTTTCTGAGGTCCTGGATCATCTTCACTATCATTATTCTGAATTCTTTTTCCGGAAGATTGCCTATCTCCACTTCATTTTTTTTTTTTTTTTTTTTTGCGATATGCGGGCCTCTCACTGTTGTGGCCTCTCCTGTTGCAGAGCACAGGTTCTGGATGCGCAGGCTCAGCGGCCATGGCTCACAGGCCTAGCCTCTCCATGGCATGTGAGATCTTCCCGGACCGGGACACAAACCCATGTCCCCTGCATCGGCAGGCAGACTCTCAACCACTGTGCCACCAGGGAAGCCCTCCACTTTATTTTGTTGTTTTTCTGGGGTTTTATCTTGTTTCTTCATCTGAGACATAGTCCTCTGCCTTTTCATTTTGTCTATCTTTCTCTGATTTTGGTTTTTGTTCTGAAGGCTGCAGGATTGTGGATCTTCTGGCTTCTGCTCTCCATTCCACTAGTTCTGATGAAAGACCATGTTCAAAAGACAACTTCATCCTTTCTGAGGTGTATCCTGATATGTCTTACAGAGCAAGGTCTTTCACTGAAGCCTATAAAACTGCTTTATAAAAGAATACTACAGTTTAAAGCAATATATACGAAGTCAAATATTCTTTGAATAATTATATGTGAATATTTTGACCATTAGTTATTCACCAAATTCTATAAGAAAAATGTTTCATTCATTGTTTAATAAGCATTTACTAAGCATGTTAAATGTATGCCAGGTACTGGGCTAGATGCTGGAAACTAATACTTGCCGTAACTTAAAGATTTTAGTGTTACTTCATTTTTTAGTAGACTGAAAGGAGTTTAATTAAAATAAGTAATCAATTTTACCTGGTTCACTGAAACTGTCATATTGCTTTATTCATTCATTTAAACATTTTTGTAAGTTTCCATCATGTCCTGGGAACATAGAAGCTGATTGAGTGGCTTAATGCCTCACAGACTCCAGAATCTACCAAAGGCTCTCCAGTTTAAGTCTGACTTACTAGCTGTTAATGAATTCTCTAACCCTCAATGTTCTCATCTTCAAATCAGACATAGTGATGGCATCTGTTTCATAGTGGTGTGTTAAATATTTAATGAAGAAATCCAGTATAATGCCTAGCACATGATACACGTGAGTTATTTAGTTGAATGTAAGACATTATGTCCATAGTCATTTGAAAGAAGAACCCTGGAGTTCAATTTATATATCAGATTTAGAGAGATATATTTCAAGAAGAGGTGTAGCCATTGGAGGCTCATGTACTTAGAGAAACAGAAGTTGAACTGCAGTGGATATAGTGAACTCCACACCATCAGGTCTAATGAGCCTCCAGGGAAACTAAGCAACAGCAGCAATAGCACCACACCTTAGACTAATCATTACCACCTCTGCTGCCACAATCACCATCACCAAACACTACCATTACTATTTATACTTCTACTAACTTGAACCAATGCCATCATCTCCACCACCTTCACCAATGCCATCATTTTCACCATCGCTACTATCATCACCATCACAACTACTGTTATATTTCTATTTCCACTAATCTCCATCATTATCAACACCTGCACCACTCCTGACATTACATTTATTGCTAATATACATCCCAGTGTTTCTCAAAGAATGGCACATCACCACCTGATTCAGAATCTCCTGGGATTCTTATTAGAATGATAACACACTGTGCCTCACCCCAAACTTATTAAATCTAAAACCTGTTCATGGGGGGTGGAATCAAGATGGTGGAGTAGGAGGATGCAGAATTCATGTCTCCTCACAAATAGGGCACATACCAGGCACTGGTGGGGGAATCTCAGACCCCTAAGGGGACAGGAGGAATCCCCACATGACCAGGTAGGATGTCAGGGGTAAAAGGGGGGGAGGAAAAGTGGAGGCAGGATGAGACCAGCACCCCTGAGGGGAGGCTGGGAGAAGGGAGGGTTTTCCACACTTGGAAGGTACCACTCATGGTGAGGGAAACAGCAGGGATGCGGCGAGAGCTTTGGGGGATCCAAGGATAGAGGGGAACAAGGCCAGCATCTCCCCCACATGCTCAGGCCCTGGCAAACCTGCTGGGGACCTGGGCCTGAATCTCTGCCCTCTGGAGCCCCCTCTGGCTGTGGGGGTATTAAGTCTAAGCCACTCCCCAGGGCCTCTTCCAGTCACGAGGTTCCAGGGCCTGAGTGCCATCCTCCCCACCCCTGCTGCCAAGACATTTTCCAGCCTTTTGTTTGCTTGTTTGTTTGCTGTTGTGGTTTAGTTTTGCTTTGTTGTTCTTGTTTCATTGTTATTTTAATTTTTTTAATATATTTTCTATGTTTCTAATTTTATTTTATTTTTTATTCTTTGTTATTGTTCTGCTCCTCTTTTTTTTTTTTTTTTTTTTTTGGCTATACCATGCAACTTGTGGCATATTGGTTCCCAGACTAGGGGTTGGGCCTGAGCTCCTGCGGTGGTAGTGCCATGTACAAACTGCTGGGCCAACAGAGAACCTCAGACCTCAGGGAATATTAATCAGTGTGAGCTCTCCTGGAGTTCCTCATTTTGTCACCAAGACCCAGTTTCACCCAACTGCCTGCAGACTCCAGTGCTGGACGCCTCAGGCAAAACAACCAGCAGGACAAGAACACAGCTCCACCCATCAAAAAAATGAGACAGCAAAAAATATGTTACAGACGAAGCAGCAAGGTAAAAACATTGCTGCTAAAAAAAGACCAAATAAATGAAGAGGAAACAGCCTGTCTGGAAAAGAATTCAGAGTAATGATAGTAAAGATGATCCAAAATTTCAGAAATAGAATGGAGACACAGATCGAGAAAATGCAAGAAATGTTTAACAAGGACCTAGAAGAATTAAAGAACAAACAGTGATGAACATCACAATAACTGAAATGAAAAATACACTAGAAGGAATCAATAGCAGAATAACTGAAGAAGAAGAACGAATAAGTGAGTTGGAAATAGAATGGTGGAAATAACTGTCAAGGAGCAGAATAAAAATAAAAGAATGAAAAGAAATGAGGACAGCCTCAGAGACCTCTGGGACAACATTAAACACAACAGCATTCGAATTATTGGGGTACCAGAAGAGGAAGAGAAAGAGAAAGGTCTGAGAAATTATTTGAAGAAATTATAGTCAAAAACTTCCCTAAAATGGGAAAGGAAATAGTCACCTAAGTCCAGGAAGCACAGAGAGTCCCACACAGGATAAACCCAAGGAGAACCACTCCAAGACAGATATTAATCAAACTAACAAAAATTAAATTCAAAGAAAAAATATTAAAAGCAACAAGGGAAAAGAAACAAATAACATACAAGGGAATCCCCATAAGGTTGTCAGCTAATTTTTCAGCAGAAACTCTGCAGGCCAGAAGGGAGTGACAGTATATAGTTAAAGTGATGAAAGAGAAAAACCTACAACCAAGGTTACTCTACCCAGCAAGGATCTCATTCAGATTTGACAGAGAAATCAAAAGCTTTACAGACAATAATAAGTTAAGAGGATTCAGTACCACCAAACCAGCTTTACAACAAATGCTAAAGGAACTTCTCTCAGCAGGAAACACAAGAGAAGAAAAACGGAGCTGGAGGAATCAGGGTCCCTGACTTCAGACAATAGTACAAAGCTACAGTAATCAAGACAGTATGGTACTGGCACAAAAACAGAAATATAGATCAATGGAAAAGGATAGAAAGCCCAGAGATAAACCCATGCACCTATGGCCACCTAACCTATGACAAAGGAGGCAAGAATATACAACGGAGATAAGACAGTCTCTTCAATAAGTGGTGCTGGGAAAACTGGACAACTACATGTAATAGAATGAAATTAGAACACTCCCTAACACCATACACAAAAATAAACTCAAGGGCTTCCCTGGTGGCGCAGTGGTTGAGAGTCCGCCTGCCGATGCAGGGGACACGAGTTCGTGCCCCGGTCCAGGAAGATCCCACATGCTGCAGAGTGGCTGGGCCTGTGAGCCATGGCCACTGAGCCTGTGCGTCCGGTGCCTGTGCTCCGCAATGAGAGAGGCCACAATAATGAGAGGTCCGCGTACCGCAAAAAAAAAAAAAAAAAAAAAAACTCAAAATGGATTAAAGACCTAAATGTAATAAACTCAAAATGGATTAAAAACGCTATAAAACTCTTAGAGAAAGACATAGGAAAAAACATTCTTTGACATAAATCACAGCAAGATCACTTTTGACCCACCTCCTAAAGTAATGAAAATAAAAACAAAAATAAACAAATGGGGCCTAATTAAACTTAAAATCTTCTGTACAGCAAAGGAAACCATAAACAAGATGAAAAGACAACGCTCAAAATGGGAGACAATATTTGCAAACAAAGCAACTGATGCAAGATTAATCTCCAAGATATACAAACAGCACATGCAGTTCAATATCAAAAAAACAAACAACCCAATCAAAAAATGGGCAGAAGACCTAAATAGATATTTCTCCAAAGAAGACATACAGATGTCCAAGAGGCATATGAAATGGTGCTCAACATCAGTAACTGTTAGAGAAATTAAAATCAAAACTGCAATGAGGTATCACCTCACACTGGTCAGAATGGCCATCATCAAAAAACTACAAACAATAAATGGTGGAGAGGGTGTGGAGAAAAGGGAGCCCTCTTGCACTGCTGGTGGGAGTGTAAACTGATACAGCCACTGTGGAGAACAGTATGGAGTTTCCTTAAAAAACTAAAAATAGAACTACCATATGATGCAGCAATCCCACTACTGGGCTTATACCCTGAGAAAACCATAATTCAAAAAGATACATGTACCCCAATTTTCATCACAGCACTATTTACAATAGCCAGGACATGGAAGCAACCTAAATGTCCAAAGACAGATAAATGGATAAAGAAGATGTGGTACATATATGCAATGGAATATTACTCAGCCATAAAAAGGAATGAAATTGGGTAATTTGTAGAAAAATGGATGGACTTAGAGTCTGTCATACAGAGTGAAGTGGGTTAGAAAGAGAAAAACAAATATCATATCTTAATGCATATATGTGGAATCTAGAAAAATGGTACAGATTAACCTATTTGCAGGGCAGGAATAGGGACGCAGATGTAGAGAACAGACATGTGGACACTGGTGGGGAAGGGGAGGGTGGGATGAACTGGAAGAACCTGCTCTATAGCACAGGGAGCTCAACTGGATGCTCTGTGGTGACCTAGATGAATGGGATTGGGGTGGGGTGGGAGGGAAGTCCAAGAGGGAGGGGATATATATATATATATATATATATATATATATATATATATATATAGCTGATTCACTTCACTGGACAGCAGAAACTAACACAACATTATAAAGCAATTATACTCTAATAAAAAAATAAAAAATTAAAACCTGTGAATATTCTCTGGAAAATTGCATTTAACCAAGCTCCCAGGTGACTTGTAGGGAGCTAGAATAGGAATATCACTAAATCTGGGGACATAGGTTTCCATGTAACCCAGGTACCTTGTCTATAAACTAGGATTCCTTAAGTTTCTGTTGAAGTCTCTACTGGGTGTTTAGTAAACATTAGGACCTGTGGGGTGTTAAAAGGAGAGTTCATAGACATCAATGCATGATGAAAATTAGAGCAAAACTAAATGTATGAATCAAAGCGAAATTGTATCCAGACCAGTGCTTATGTATTCTAGGAAGTTATATCTGAAGTTCATCTCTCTGACCTTGAGGTCCGTCACCTGTAAACTAAGGAAATACCCAAAGTTAAATGGTTGCTAATGGCAGAGCTGGGACTAGAAACCATGTCTTCTGACTCTCAGACTGGTTGGGTTGGTTTTCCAAGGAGCTGGTCCAGGAGAAGGGAGGCAGAGGGAGAGAGCAGCAAAAGCAGACTGATTTGGGCCCAGCTGTGCCTCAGCTCATGGACAAGATATAGTGTGTATCATTACGGGAGATAATGATGTGTAGCCAGGGACCAGACCTGGATAGAAAAATATGAGAGGAGAGATTTTCTTTGGAAACTTTGATTTCTCTTTTCCATTTCTGCTTTTCTTTTTAATTCAGCCTCCCGTTAAGTCTCTCCGCTCTTCTATCTAGTGCCCATAGGCTACTTGCATCAGGGTCCAGTCTCCCATCTAAATCTGCTTCATGATCTTCTTTCTCCCACCTGTCAAATCTCTGCTATTACTCTTCCCTGGACCTCTCCACTCCAGCCACACCGAACTCCTTGCCATATTCTCAGGGCCTTGACTCTCCCTGGTCCTTCTGCACAGATTGCTGCCTGTTTCTCTCCCTCACTGACTTTCAGTCTTTGTTCCTATGCCAGCTTATTAAAAAGCTCTTTCCTGATAGCCCTGTGTAAAAGAGGTCATACCTGACTCTATCCCTCACTATCCCTCTACCCTGCCTTATTTTTCACTATCTGACACATCATCTAAATATTTGGTCACTTGTTTCTCTTTCTTCTCACCAAAAAACATTTTTGTCTCTTTTGTTCAGTTCCTGGCACAGAGTAGACGTTCAATAGATATCCAGACAAAGGAATCACTCGTGAATAAACAAATGCTCTCTCACTCTGTCGGAAGGCTAAGCTTTGCTAACATAGGTTAATACCTGTTAATACCTTACTCTTTTCCAGAGTATATATTTACATTTGATAAGGACTTTCAGTAGAAAATGTTCTAGTTCAAAGAATTGCACCAATAGCAGATATTGCAACATCTCTGTCCATCCAATGAAGTTGACATTTTCAAGCACATGCTCAAGCCACCCTATAATTACCCTGCAGTCACCATTCATCACTGTAAACTCAGCACCCTGTGTAGGGCCTGGCACATGGGAGCTGTTCTGTAACTGCCTGCTGAACTTGGCTGCGTGGGAGGCTCTATTTTACCCACATGGAAGGCCTGCTCTGTGACTAATAATTCAATCATAACTTCCATGAAGTTTTCTAATTGATTACTGCTCCCCCTTTTGCTTACAAAACTGTAACCTCATAGTCAGCCTGACAGCCAGGCACAAATTTAGGTCTTGCTTCTCTTTTTGCTGATGACTTTGTGATCTGTTATTGCAAGTTTTGCTACATGTCACTTACAGGCAACATAAGGTGGTGGCACAAAGAAGCCAGACTTTCTTTAGAGAGCAAATAATTGCCTAAGTCCATGGGTATAATTATGATCTCAATTATAATTGAGATCCAGTTGTATGTTTTGCTTCAGGCTTTCCTAGTAAGCCATTTCCCTAAGTGGGAAGGAAACAGTTGTGCCAAGCAATTGTACCTTAACCCATCCTACAGCTCAAGGATTTAGTTTTTAATCAGTGCTAAATTTATCATATCTTGCCTGGATTTGCAATAGAACAGCTGCCAAGCAAACTGTGAAGGAACAGAAAGCGTCAATGTTCAGCTAAAACGAGCAAGGAAATCCTTCCTAATCAAAGCCAGCAGTCACTGTCAAAATGAGCACACCCTGACTGGTTGCTGCTGACAAGTGGAATTCTGCACGCCCAAAGCTTCCGCAGAACACCCTGGACACATGTCCATGAGCAATTTTTCATCTGTAGTAAAGAATTTCCATTCTCTAGACAAAGATGCCAAGATAGGGAGTCCATTTTTAAATGTATCTTAAGTCACATGAATGGATAACTCCTACTGCTTTTAAGTTTTACCCACTAGAAAGACTTGTTTTCAAGCTCTTATTCATTTTACCATTTATCTCATTTAAATAATATAATTTAATAACTTCTGGTTTAACAGTATCTATCTTTATTCTACTCAGGGTTTGGTTTTTCGAATTTAGCTAAAATATCATAGTTGTCACTTGCTTGGTGAAGAACTCTGCTGACCCTATTTAAAATTTTAAGCAACCCCCCCAATATTCTTTATGATTTCCATTTTATTGTCCTTCAGAACACTTATCACTGTCTAACATGCTATTTCTTATGTACTTATTTTATTTACTTTCTATATTCTTCTTACCCACTCCCCTCAACTAAACTGTCAACTCCACCAGGTAGAGATTTCTGTTTGTTTTCTTTACTTAGAGTATGCCTGACCTAGAGAAGATGCTCAATAAATATTTGTTCAGTGAATGAATCAATGAATAAAGGTTAAGAATGTTGGCTTCAGAGTCAGGCTATCCAAAGTTAAATGCAGGCTCTATCACCTGAGGAAGATGTTTAAACAATTTTAAGCCTCAGAAGAGGAAACTCTTCTGCAGAACAGGGATGATAATAATACTACTAATACTGCAACTAATAATAATAATAAATCTTATGGTGTCATGAATAGCAAAGGAATGATGCATGTAAAAAGTGAAAAACATTCTGTACAGAGAGAATCTCCCTGGTAGAGGTAGATGCTACTGCTTGCTTTTGTGCTGCACTGAATATCTCCAAAGCCCTCAAGAGCCATGGGGACATGACTGGAAGCCTTGGGGGTTGGGGATTTAGGCTCCATTCACAAATCCCTTCAACCAAAATAGCATCTCTGCTTTGTTAAAATGTTTTTCTTTTTAACTGTTTTACTATTACAGGTAAGATTTCATCCGGGGAAAAAAAAAGTGTGTTCTACACTTTTAGTTTGAAATTCATCACCATCAGTAGTTAGAAAAGAAACATTTCACTTTCATTCTTCTGGGATTGAGCATTTGTGCTTTATATTACAGCTTTGCATCTGTCTAGTGGATGTTGTTGTTCATCCCAGTCTAGGAGAGATAAAGGGACTGGAAAGGTAGATAGCATGGAGAAAGAAAAAGAGAGCCAAGTTATATTGCTTGCCAAGTATAACACCTGGCACATAGCAAGTGCTCAGGAAACAACAGTTCCCATCTCTTTCATTGTGGATGCATAGGGTAACCACAAACCCACATCCAAAAGAGCAGCAAACTAGCTTACTCTAGGTTTCAATGCCCATTATGTGAGGATTACCTGTCATTTGGGATCATACACAGCCCAAATCCTATGCATAGTAGGAGCTAGGAGGGCACTTGTGATGTCTTGAGAAGATTTTAGAAACTTAGCCCTGATCTTTGTTTCCACTTGTTTTTTTCTGTATTAACAACCAGAGAAACTGGAGTTTGTCTGCAGGCCCCACAGCAAAAGCCAGCTTAGCCAGTGTCCCAGGAAGAGCCCACCTGTGTACTCAACCAGCACTGGTTAAGTAAGGGAAAACTCCTGGAGTTCTTTCCTGAATAAATGCTTCCAGAACAAAGAAAAGGTCAAGGGTGCATATTTGCTGCAGAAAGACCCTCTCCTGGAATCAGCAGCCATGGCCATTAGTGCATTTCTGTGGCTGCACTCAATCACCTTAGGAAATGATATTGCCAGACTCCCAGGCTGAACCCTCTCCTTCTTTGCCTCCTCACTGCCATATTTCGAGGTTCTAGTGAAAGATCTCTCTTGGCCAATAAAAGACAAGGAGGCAGTGAGGAATTGGCATGGGGCCAGCACATGAAGACAGGACTTGAAGAGACTAACCTGGGGAAAGAACAACAGTGGGCTTTGGAAAATGAGTCCTATGCGTTATTGACAAAGAATGGAGTTCAGGAAATAACTCAGGACTCCTTCAAGCCACTGGCACTAACTCAGGATTGACTTAGAAAGAGAGTGACACTGAGAGTACAGAAAAGAGCAGAAGGATGGGAGAGAAAGGAGGAGGGAGAGCCGTGTGGTCTCTTGGACCAGGTATGGTTAGAAATGACAAGGCAGACCGTGAGTTTCAAAACTCAAATCGTAGGTTTTTACCTTCTTCAAGGTCTCTGCCAGATGTGAATCTCTATCCCCAACCTGGCCTGAATTACCTTGACTTCACCCTCAGGGCTCACTTTGAACACTGTTCAGTCCATCTGTATCCACTGACCCACATCATGAACGCCACCAACACGGTCTCCACACCTGGTCTCATAGCAGTGCTTACCTGGGCTGGACTAGCAGGCAAAGCTCCTGGTTCTGATGCTTGCTGGCAGCCCACTCCTTGCTCTGGCCTCTGGTGCCCCCAACTACTTCAATAAGAATGTATTGCGGTCAGTAGTTCAAACCTCGTGATAGGTACTACAGATATAACCATGAATCAGGCTCTTACCATATGTCATAGAAGTTTTAGTCTAGTGCAATGTTTTTTAAAATCTTTAATAACCCCAATTAACAAAAAAGATACTATTTTATGTCATTACTCAATACACATACACATATGTATTTAAGTATGTTTATGAAAATAATCACAATTTCACAAGATGATACTAACGAGCCATAAAACGAATACTGTTATTTTCTATTCTATTCTACTCATTTTTCAATACCAGTAACAACCCGCTAAGTTGATCTTATGATCTGCAGTTTAATAGCCCCTAGATTAGCGAAGGATACAGACAAGAAAACAGATTATTATAACGCAGTTTTGGAGGTGTTATTATAAGGTCACAGCTGGGGTACCACTGGAGCACAAAGGAAAAGTAGTAGCCTGAAGGCAAATGCCAGTAATATGCTTAATGGCAGTCTGGACTGCAGAATCTGTGCTCTGAACCACTGTGCTCCACTACCTCCCAGGGGCTCCAGGAAGGTGACAGCAGGTGTGACTTTTCCATGGCTACAGATGAAAGGAGTTGGAAAATCAAAGAGGAGAATGATTGGAGGAACAGGGAAAAGTCTTGCTGGCTGAGGTGGCAGCAAATGGAATAGTCAAAGTCCTGAAAGCTAGCCTTGTGTGAGAAGGCAGACAGTTGGGTGTAAGTAGAACATAGAATGCTGAGAGGGAAGAGCTTTTTCCTAAGAGCCTTGGGAGAACCTGCAAAGGCTTTTAACTAGATCAGGTTTATGTTTTAGGAAAATCTCTTTATGTGCTGAGTATAAAACAAAATATGTCCCACGGCCACAACAATTTGGAGCAGATACTTTCAGACCAAAATGCTCACAATTTACTCTGTGGTAGGTTTTTGTTTTTGTTTTTGTTGTTTTTCTGCGGTACGCGGGCCTCTCACTGTTGTGGCCTCTCCCATTGCGGAGCACAGGCTCCAGACGCGCAGGCTCAGCGGCCGTGGCTCACGGGCTCAGCCGCTCCGCGGCATGTGGGATCTTCCCGGACCAGGGCATGAACCCGTGTCCCTTGCATCAGCAGGCGGACTCTCAACCATTGCGCCACCAGGGAAGCCCTGTGGTAGGTTTTTATTGTGGTTTTTAATAGTAGGGGAGAGAAAAAGTAATTAAAAGTCTAAGATACAATGGTAATTTGTCAAGTTTCTCTTCCCAACCTTCTACTCTTACTTAAGTTCCTAAAATAGAATGAATTTCAGACTAGGATTCCTCTCAGAATCCACTGGAGAAAGTTGAGGGCAGATGGACACTGACTGTGCAGAGTTCACCTGGCAAAGTAACCGTAGGAAGGGATCATATAGGAGGGCATTTTTGTCCTAAATTTGTCCCTTTGAATTTGTGCTGTTCAATATAGTACTCACAAGATCTTTGTGGCCCTTTATATTTAAATTTAAGTTAATATGAGTTAAATTTGACAAATTTAGCTCCTCAATCATAAGCCACATTTCAAGAGCTCAGTAACCATATGTGGCTGGCAGTTACTGTAGTGGACATTTCCATCACCACAGAGCGTTCTATTGGACAATGCTGCTTTAGAGAGTCTTATTCAGTCATATGTTAAATCATTCTTCTTATCTCACTACTTCTGTATTCAGAGACAAATCTGTAAGTATAGAACCATCCTTGGAGAACCAGGATGTTCTGCTTTACTCCAAATTGTTTCCAGTTATTTCTAGTGACCTTTTGTTTGAACCCAGGCCATAGAATGGACTCTCTCAAGGCTTGTTCCTTCTCAATCTTTTCCTCTCACTCTTGTTCTCAACCTCTCTCTCTCTCTCTCACACACACACACAGAAATATGCACAAACACACAAAACAATCTTTTAACTTGAGAACCTTTTCCTGTGGGGGGAAAAACATATTTAGTAATAAGCCAGGCCATATCTAGTAGGATTTGGGCATCTCTTCCCTTCCCCAACAATTAGTACAGAAAAAATCAGGTTACCATGAGAATTCAGGGCAACCTTGATCAACTGGACTTTCAGAGAATAAATATTAGGAAGAATAATCATTAGGAAGATATGTTACAGAGGGGTAACTTCCCACAAGGAGCCAGGAGGAACAGAATGCTGCTTCTAATTACATTTTCCATAACTGTAATTGGCAGTGTTCCCTCAAAGCTTGCTCAGAGGACAGTCTTACTTAAGTCAGCAGGGAAGGCCCATGAGCTTTCAAAGGACCTCCCCAAAACAGGTTGCATCCAGCAAACTCATGGGACTCCCACACACCATGTACACTGCCCCTGCCCCTCACCTTTCCTCCTCATCTGCACCTGGACACACTGACCTGGGGTTCCACTGGATTCCACTTATTGTCCTCATTTTACAGATGAGGGAATTATAGAAAAGGAACTGTTTGTTAAACCTGCATGTTGGATAATTGCAAGTCAGGGCTAAGAACCTGGTTCTCCCAATACCTAGCATAGAGCTTTTCCCAGTGGATTTCAGAATATTTCATATTTAGTAAAACTCTATAAAATTATTAATTTTGGAAGAACTATTTCTTTTCTTCAGAGCCAAAAGAGAATGAGTAAAGTGTAACTTAAAAAATATACATGTGAAAAAAATACACATGTGGTCACAATTAACACTTAATTCTGCCATGCACTGAAGATTTGAAAAAGAAATTGTGCCTAGGTAAGGCTTCTTACCATGTTTTAGGGAGTCTTTGACAAACTGGTCATGTAAATGGAGATTAAGGCCATTCTTATCTTTGTGACCATGTAGTGGAACTTATACTCCGACAAACTGGGTTGAAGTCCAAGCCTGTCCATTTTATAGCTGGAGGCCTTGGAGCAAAACATATTCTAGAAAAAGGTGGTGTGGTGTAAAAGTACTTATGGGCAAATTTATATTAAATAATGTATGCCCAGAAAGTGAGCAATATAGATTTGCTGTTTTCCTCACTTTGACCTCATCATTAGCATCTTCAATGAGTGATCAAGTGTGAAAGCATATCTATTCTGCATTTAAAACCTTCACAATCCTTGACATGGGTCTTGACAATGATTTCTTTTTTTTTTTTTTGGATATGCTACCTAAAGCACAAGACAACAAAAGCAAAAATAAGCAAGTGGGACTACATCAAACTGAAAAGCTTCTGCACAACAAAGCAATCAATGAATGAAGTCAATGGGAAAACTCAATGGGAAAAACTCAATGGGAAAAAAAATTTGCAAACTATATATCTAATAAGGGTTAATATCAAAAGTATATAAAGAACTATAACTCAACAGCAAACCCCCAAATAATCCAGTTAAAATGGGCAAAAGAAGTGAATAGACATTTTTCCAAAGAAGATGCACAAAAAGCCAGTAAGTACATGAAAAGATGTTCAACATCACTAGTTGTTAGGGAAATGCAAATCAAAACCACAGTGAGATATCATCTCCTACCTGTTAGGATCACCATCATTAAAAAGATAAGAGATAACAAATGCTGGTGAGGATGTGGAGAAAAAGGAACACTTGTGAACTGATTGTGGGATTGTGCACTGGTACAGACAATGTGAAAACAATATGGAGGATCCTTTAAACATTCAAAATAGAACTACAATATGATCCAGCAATTCCACTTCTGGGAATATATCCAAAGGAAATAAAAACATTAACTAAAAAAGATATCTGCAGCCCTGTGTTCATGGCAACATTATTTACAATAGCCAGGACATGGAAACAACCTAAGTGTCCATCAGTGAATGAATGGATAAAGAAGCTGTGGTGTATATATACAATGGAATATTATTCAGCCGTAGAAAACTAGGAAATCCTGCTATTTGTGACAACATCAATGGACCTCGAAGGCATGATGCTAAGTAAAATAAGTTAGAGAAAGACAAATACTGTATGAGCTCACTTATATGTGGAATCTTAAAAACAAAAAGCAAATAAACAAAAAACATAGAAAAAGAGATCAGATTTGTGGTTACCAAAGGCAGAGGTGGGGGTGGGAGGATTGGAGAAAGGTGGTCAAGAGGTACAAATTTCTAGTTAGAAGATAAATTAGTACCAGGAATGTAATGTGCAATACGATGACTATAATTAACACTACTGTATGATATGTATGAACTTTAAGAGAGTAGATCCTGATAGTTCTCATCACAAGGACGATTTATTTTCTTTTTTTGCTTTCTCTTTTTGATGTATCTATGTGTGATGGTGGATGCTAGCCAAACTTTCTGTGGTCATCATTTTACAAAACATGTAAGTCAAACCATTATGCTTATGCTTTAAATTTATGCAGTGATGAATGTCAATTATATCTCAGTAGAACTGGAAAAAAATAAATGTTAGACAAAACACAAAAAGATTCAGGACAGCATCCTTAATATACTAGGAGCTGTGCTATTATAAACAATAAATTAAAAGCCCAACTGGTCTCTCATTCCTTCCACATGGCTTTTTCATACATTTATGAGAGTTTTTCATCTTGCTGATGGCACTGATTTATCTTACTGTCTTGCTGTTCTTATAATAATTAGAAGCATCAAATATGTTGTGTACTTTGCAAGAGAATGAAAGGTTTACAACATTTATGTTGTGACTATGATTCTTAAATTCGTATGCAATGGGAGCTCCTGAATCTCCTTCACGGTAAGTCCCTTGGCAGGCATGGTCCTAACTTCTTTTCTCCTAGAAAATGGTATCAGGGCCATCTAGCAGGGAAACATGAATTGCATGCCGATGGCTCTGGATGTCTTATGGTCCTCTGCAAAACAGAAGGAGAACCCACTTCTGCCAGCCTTAATGACAGCACCAGATTGCTGCTGCTCTTAAAATAAAGAAATAAAACAAAATAAAATCTTCTGGTCTTAAAGGGCATGACTCTGAGGAGAACAAACATCTTGGGTTTCTTTCAATGCACATTTAAAGTGACAGTGACCACTTTAACCTACAATCACTGCAGATTGCATCTTATTGAGTTTAATGTTCTGGTTTCTCATTACAATCTCCTTACTCTGCTCAAATGTTTCCATTTATTGTGCAAGCTTTTATCTCCAAAGCATATAGAGTTTTCTGTCACTTCTGAGACATGAAAATGATTTTTGCTTCTTTTCTTTGCAGTCACTTTTTAAAGTAAATGAATAAAACCAATGCATTATTTATCTTCTGGAGGGATAGATGGGGGCCAAAGAGCATGCTGGTGCCTGTGGCTTCAGCCTGCCCCTGAAAAGAATGGAAATGAGGGAGGAAATCCGAAGCTCCCCCATCTCTTCTTGTCCCCCACCACACACGCACCAGAACTAACTGCAGCAAGGCCTTCATCCAAGTTTTCCAGAGACTTCTACCTTCCAGACTTCTTTTGAATATGGAAAGTTACACCAACAAAAGTAATCTTTGCTGTTAAATTGCTCCTAGGTAGCTTTTTTCAGAACTTCTGAGCTCACTGCTGATGTCAGCAAGTAGATTAGACATTTCTTACTCATTAAAATCTTCAGGAAGCCTGGCATACTGTTAAAGGAGCAATATTTAATACAAGAGTCTTTAGGCTCTTCTATGCCCATCTGTTTATGATTTTCAGACACACAGATCTAAAGCAAGTTTCATTTCACTGTGGCCTGAAGTTTTCCCCTGACTCCACAATTTAAATCCCTAACTAAGGAAGAAAATCAATCACATCAGTTTTATGAGTGCTGACTTTGTTTAAACATAAGGTGCTCATTGTTCTGCAAAAAACATCGTGGTCAGAGGGTCAAGAGGCCAGGCTTCTGAAAAGCAAGAAGAGTGCTTGCCTTGTTCACCAAGAATCCATGATCCTCTCAAATTGTTTATTCAGAACCTCAACACAGATGGTCCCAGACTTATGATGGTTTGACTTACCATGTTTTGACTTTACATTGGTGCAAAAGTGATACACATTCAGTAGAAATCGTACTTCCAATTTTGAATTTTTATCTTTTCCTGGGTGGGAGCTATGTCCTGTAATCCTCTCTCCCAGTCAGCCATGTGATCACAGGGTAAACAACTGATACACTTAAAACCATTCTGTATCCACACAACCATTCTATTTTTCACTTTCACTACAGTATTCAATAAATTATATGAGATACTCAACACTTTACTATAAAATAGGCTCTGTGTTAGATGATTTTGCCCAACTGGAGGCTAATGTAAGTGTTCTGAGCACATTTAAGGAATGGCTAGGCTAAGCCATGATGTTCAGTAGGTTAGGTGTATTAAATGTATTTTTGACATGGTATTTTTTAACTTAGGACGGGTTTATCAGGTTGTAACCACATCATAGGTTGAGGAAGATCAGTATATGAGATGCGTTATGGTGGAATTGCTCCAGTGGGGAGGACTGGGTGTTGGCAGAGGGAGGTGAGGGAGACAGTCGTACCTCTGCCTTGAGTAAAAATGAACCTTTCAGGTGCTCAATGAGGAATCAGTCACTACACTGGTCAGAAACTATAACGGCCTGGGATCGTCAATCATTCCTTCCTTTTTTTTTTTTTAAGCACTGGAACTCTTTTTCCAGAAAATTTATGTAGCTTATTTTTTCAGCACTTGATCCACATTCTAGCATTGGTGACTACTGAGAGAGTTCCAATCTGTCTCTGGTTTGCTTTTCTATGCTCATTCTTCAGCCCAGTTTTAGTTTTACTCCTCGATGACTGTTTCCTAAAGAACTCAGGAAAAGACTAGGAGGCACTGTGGGATGGAGGCACTCTTGAACCATGTTTCCCATTGAGGAGCTCTGGGAACACAGATTTGGGCCTAGAAACCTGCTGATCCTACAGCACAGAGCAGGAGAGAAGGATGGCCTTGTTCAAACAGGCCTGGGGCATCAAGGAGCATTTTAGTGGAGAGGTAGTAAAGGAGGAGGCGGAGGGGGAGGAATTGCGTGTTGCTCTCAACCAGCGTTGCCAGATTTAGCAAAAAGAAAGCATGGAGGTTAGGAAGGAAGGAAGGAAGGGGGAGAGGAAGGAAAAAGAAAAGAATAAAAAGGAAATAAAAAGAAAAGGACACTGTTGGACATACTTATACTAAAAAATTGTTCATTATTTATCTGAAATTCAAATTTAGCTGGGCATCCTTATTTGACCTGGCACCCATATCCCTAACTTCCCCTTCTCTCTGCCCTCCCACTGGAGCAGCTCCACCATTATCCATTTCATAAATTGATTTTCTACATAAAATTGCTTTAAAAGGGGGTTCTGAGGCTTCAACAATATTTAAATGAGGGAATAGATGAAAATCACTACACTCCAACAGATAAGTTTATCTGGGTATTTAGGAAAAGTAAAGTGTGCACATATGCTATAACTTCATGGTAAGAAATTTTATATTTTATTTTATTATAATTTGACACACTCTAAGAAAAGCTTCCTGTGGTAGACTTCAGCCTTTTCTGTAACCATGCTTGTTGCCCTATGTTTTCACAGTTCCTCCCACTAGGGGCAGAATGTACTTCCCTGCCCATGACTTGGGTTTGGCAGCATGTCTGTTTTGGGCAGTGGGATATGACCTGATGTACTAGCATGATTAGGCTTGTGCTCTTGCCCTCTGTCATCACCACTGGAAGAACATGCCTCAAGGGTTAGTACACCTGTCCTAGAAAAATGAGATGCTTGGAGCAGATCTAAATTGAACCCATGGTCTTGAGTCAAGCCCAGCTGAGCCCAGACAAGTTGATTCATATATTCATAAGCTAGAAATAGGTACTTTTTGTTGTATTTTGGAGTGGTTTGTTATGAAGTATTAGTGTCCAAAACTGACCTATACATTCCACCTCATCACTCTCAGGGTACCAATCAAGGCTGCCAGTTCCTTTAGGAGCCAAGATTTACAATAGCATGCATGACAGAGATTTTCTATTTAGGTAAGAAATTTTTGAGCAGAAATTTTAGGAGCAATGAATAATAAAATTTCCAAAGATTCACAGAGAAGCCACCTACTAAAGGAGAATTACCATCCAGATTGCTAATAAGATTATCACTAATCTGCTCAGTTTAAAAACTAAATGTTCTTTCCAAGATTTTAAAAAAATATTTCAAAGATGAAAATGAGGACTAGTCACCATGAGAAATTATAAAACTGAACAGCTGTGCAGGCAATGCCTTTATTAGAGTAAACATTTAAACAGGCAAAAGTTGGTGATTGTTATTACCCCTTCAACGTATTTTAGATTCAGGAGGTATGTTTTATTAAACTTGGTATTTGCGGGAGAAATACAATGTGTAGCTGATGGGAAAGTTGAAGAATCATTTTTCATTTTAGTCAGTGGTGTTCTCCAGAGATGCCTGCCACCAAACCTCCTCCCTTTAGCCCCTCCTTGAAAAATATGTCAAAACCCCATTTCAATTTCTATGCTATTTGCCTCCTACAATAACATTTCTCAATGTTATGTGATCAAGCCAAATATTAGTACTAATATTTCTAAGTGCTGTTAGAGGGATTGGACCTTTTCAAAAATCACACCGTCAACTGCATTATGAAATTTTCCCACATTTGGAAACCAGAATGAATACTTCAAGGAAGCCCTTGTGCCAAAGATTGCATTGGGAATGACATCAAGTGGCCACTGTAAATGAGGAAACTTGATCATTTTTAAACATGAACTGTAAAACTGTGAAAGAACATCAAGTTTACATTAAGCAAAACTACAGTGTGTTTCCAAAACTACAATGTGGTTTTCAGGAGTTAGTGCACAGGAGCTTAAAATCTTATTTAAACATGATACCACTCACCCTAATCTATAGTGTCAAGTAAGGAATGGTAGATTATTGAACTGGAATCATGTTGCTCAAATATTTTTACTAAAAATATTCTTTTAGACAGAGAGAAAAGGATTTCCATTGGTCTGATCTCAGTTTATACTGACGTGATGGACTGCAAGTTAGGTGTTTTATTGTCAAAATTCATAATTTTTGCATTCTATTTCATAATATATCCATGTAGTTCAACATAAAAATAACATTTTCAATTACCATCAGGGAATAGAAACAAATTTCTTCAAGGCTCCTTGGTTAAATAATGAAAGATATTGTGGTAGTGGATCTATCAAAATTGGGCTGCATTCAAGAGCCCTAAATCTGCCTAATAGTTAAAACATCTCTGACTTAGTATCACAGATTTTGAGAATTCACAATCACATAAATATCAAGGTCAAATAGTTCATTTTCTCCTTTAAAAATCCCTCTGGAATGAAGAGGTAATGACAACAGTTTGGGTCCAATTGGCCGCGAGCCACTCTTTCACCTACTCTACTTGAAAGCCCCACAGTTCATGGATTCAAGCTAAGGAGATTATTCCTTCCAGTGCATATCTCTCTGGGACTTTAAAGGTGAAGCCCTGACTTTAGGAGTTGCATGGTGGTGTGAGAGGAAGGTGGTGATAATTGTGGGTTCTTCTGGTGTTAATAGTTCTCCTAGGGAGCCTTCTGCTTGAACTAACCAGAGATGACACACACTCACAAATTAGGCTTGACCTTGTGTCCTTCCCCAGTATGCATTACCCTTAAAGAAATACACATATGGGGGATTGGACTAAGACTTGAGAAAATAAAAAGTTGTGTCCATAGAAAATTCCAAATTAAAAGTCTAGACAATCTATTTAAACAAAGGAGAAGAATGGAAATCAAAGGACGTGACAATATGCCAATATTTAACAGGTGGAAGATATAGACACCAATTTTTTTTCCTCATCCAATTATTAGGAACTATAATTCACATACCATAAAAGTGGTTGTGAGGTGTACTTCATTGTGGTTTTTATTTGTGTTTCCCTAAAGATTAATAATGCTGAAACTTTTTATGTGCTTACTGGTTATTTATATATCTTCCTTGGAGAAATGTCTATTCAAACCCTTTGTCCTTTTTAAAATTTGATTATTTGTCTTTTTACCACTGAGTTGTAAGTGCTCTTTATATACTCTGGATACTAAATCCTTATCAGGTTTGAGTTTCAAATATTTTCTCCCATTCTGTCCATTGTCTTTTCACATTATCAGTGGTGTCCTTTGTAGTACAAAAGTTTTAAATTTTGATGAAGTCCAATTTATCTATTTTTTCCTTTGGTTGCTTATGCCTTTGCTGTCATGCCTAAGAAATAATCACCCAATCCAAGGGATCAAAGATTTACACACGTCTTTTCTTCTAAGATTTATACAGTTTTAGTTTTTACATTTAGATTTTTGATTCATTTTGAGTTAGTCTTTTTATATAGTGTGAAGAAGTCCAAATTCATTCTTTTATATTTGGAGATGCAATAGTTCCAGTACCATTTGTTGAAAAAACTATTGTTTCCCCAATTGTCTTGGTACATTGCTGAAGACCAATTAACCATGGATATATGGGTTTATTTCTGAACTCTCAATTCGGTTCCACTGAGCTACATGTCTGTCTTTATACCAGTAGCAACAGCCTTGATAACTGTAGTTTTGTAATAAATTATGGTATCAGGAAGTGTGAGTCCTCCAGCTTTGTTCTTATTTTCCAAGATTGCTTTGGTTATTTTGGATCCCTTGCATTTCATATGACTTTTAGGATGAGCTTGTCGATTTCTGCAAAGAAAGAGAAACAGGATTTTGATAGTCAAAATTTGGGGAATATTGCCATCCTAACAATATTAAATCTTCCAATACATAAACACAATAAATAAATAAATGTCCTTCCATTTATTTAGGTATTTTCTTTCAATGATGTTTTACATTTTTCAGTGTTCAACTATTTCACTTCTTTTCTTGAATTTATTCCTATGTATTTTATTAGTTTGATATTATTGTGTGTGGAACTGTTTTCTTATTTAACTTTTGGATTGTTCCTTTCTAGTTTATAGAAACACAATTGTCTTTTGTATATTGATTTTATACCCACAACCCTGATGAACTTGTTTATTTGCTCTAATTGCTTTTAGGGATTCATTAGGATTTTTTACATATATGATCATGTTTTCCACAAATAAAGAGAGTTTTACTTTCTCCTTTCCAATCTGGAGGTCTTTTATTTCATTTTATAGCCAAAATTTACTGGCTCCAGTAAAATTTTGACTAGAAATGGCAATAATGGATTTAAGTGGCAATAATTGTCTTGTTCCTGATGTTAGATGGAAAGCTTTTAGTCTTTTACCATTAAGTAAGATGCTAGCTCTGAATTTTCATAGAGGTTCTATATCAGGTGAGAAAAGTCCCCTTCTATTTCTCATATTTTGAGGGGTATTCTCATAAAAAGGTGTTTGCTTTTGTCAAATGCTTTTTCTGTGTCTATTAAGATGATTATGTGGCTTTACCTTTTTTTTCGGTTTATATGGTCTATTACAGTGATTGATTTTCATATGTTGAAACGACCTTGTATTGCCAGGATAAATCCACTTGGTCATGGTGTATAATCATTTTTATATATTGCTGGATTTGGTTTGATAGTATTTTATTGAGGATTTCTGCATCTATATTCATGAGAGATGAATATAGTTCTCTAGTTTTCTTTGTGATGTCTTTATATGGTTTCAGTATCAGGAAAATACTACAATGAGTAATATTCATTCTAAGTAATGAATGTATAATAATGAATAAATAATACTCATAGAATGAAATGAGATGTATTCTCTTCCAGTTTTTTTGAAGAATAGAGATCAATTTTTAAAAGAAGATGGAATTGATGTACCTTTTTGTATTCCTTCTGCTAAGTACAACTAGAAGCCCTGGACAGCATATTTAAAATAAACATAAGAATATTCTAAGACAGACTTGCTAGGGATCTCAGTATCCAAGGAATAACATAGTGATGAGTTCCCTGGGGTTGTTTTTTATTTTTTGTTTGTTTGCCTCAAACATCTCATATTTGGGGCTGAAAACCTGGAAATGCCAATGGACTCAGACAAAATAACCCAAACAAAGGCTTGCCCTCTCTAGCTAAAAGATCAGGAAAGGTGAGGTCTATGAAAACAAAAACTTTAGACAATAACTGTTCTATTCCAGCCAAAGCCACAGAAAAAACTGTGGCCCCATCCTCACCCACATCATCAAAGGCCAAGGGAGGAGCCTAGACTTCTACTTTCATGAGGCTGTAACTGCCTTCAGGGTAGTGTCAGAGAAGGTCAAGTATGGAGTTACACTTTTATCATCTCAAGGCAGTAACAAAATCGCCCCACCATGATGTCAGTGGAGAAATGTTAGAATTATCTGACAAGATTTTAAAGCAGCCATCATGAAAATGCTTTAGCAAGCAAATACAAAATTCTTGAAACAAATGAAAAAATAGAAAGTGTCAGCAAAGAAATATAGAATATAAAGAAGAATCAAATAAATATTTTAAACTAAAGAATACAATAACTGATATAAAAAACCCAAACAGTTGATTTCAGCAGCAGAATGGAGAGGAGAGAGAAAAGAATCTGTGAACTTGAAGACAGAAAGATAGATATTACCTAATCTGAATGAAAGAGGGAAAATAAACTGAAAAAATGAACAGAGCATGAGAGATCTGCAGAAATATAAAAAAAATATCTAACTATTTTATCAGTAGTACCTAGGAAAGAGAGAAGAAATGGGGCAGGACTGAAAAAGTACTCAAAGAAATAATGACTGTATACTTCCCAAATGTAGCATAAATAAATAGATAAATAAGTACCCATCAAAATCTGAGCAAGATGTTCTGTAGTTATAAAAAGATTATTCTAAAATTTATATGGAAAAGTAAAGGAACTAGAATAGCTAGTTCTTTTTCTTTTGAAAAATAAGTGGGAAAAAGCATGTAACCCATTTCCAGACTTGTTATATAGCTACATTAATTAAGACTTTGTATATTGGCAGAGGGATACACACATATATCAATGAAACTGAAAACAGAGGCCAGAAATTAAGTCATTCAATGGAAAGAAAGATAACCTTTTCAACAAACAGTGCTGGAGCAATTGGATATCCATAAGAAAAAAAAAAAAAAAGAACTTTAAACCTCACAACTACCACAAAAGTAACTGAAAATGGATTATGGACTTAAATGTAAATTTTAAAAATGTGAAAATTTTAGAAAAAAAAACATGAGAAATCTTCAGGACCTAGGGCTAGGCAAAGAGGTCTTGAACTTGATACCAAAAGCATGATCCATGAAAGGAAAAATTGATTAACTACACTTCATCAAAACTAAACTTTAGCAAAACTTTGTTCTGCAAAAGTTCCTGTTAAAATGATGAAAAAACAACTACACACTGGGAGAAAATATTTCCAGACCACATACCCAACAAATGATTAATATTTACAATATATAAAGAACTCTCAAAGCAATAGTAAAAATAGAAACAATCCAATTAGGAAATGGGCAAAAGACATGAACAGACATTTCACTCAAGAGGATATACAGATGGCAAATAATCACATAAAAAGATATTCAATATTAGTAACCATTAGCAAAATGCAAACTAAAACCACCATGAAATATCACTACACACCTATCACAGCAACTAAAATTCAGAATAATAACAACACAAAATGCCATCAAGGATGTAGAGAAGCTGTATTATTCACTTACTGCTCATGAGAATGCAAAATGTTACAGCCACTCCAGAAAACATTTTAGCAGTTTTTAAAAAACTTAATATGCAACTACCACATGACCCAGCAATTGCGCTCCTGGGTGTTTAACCCAGAGAAAGGAAAACTATGTTCACACAAAAACCTGTACACACAAGTTTATAGCGGCTTTATTCATAATAGTGAAAAACTGGAAACAACCCAGATGTCTTTCAATGGGTGATGGTTAAACAAACTGTGATACATCCATACTGTGGAATATTACTCAGCAGTAAAAAGAAGTGAACCATTGACATACACAGCAACTTGGATGAATCTCCAGAGAATTATGAGTAAAAAATATCCAATTTCAAAAGACTACATACCGAGCTTCCCTGGTGGTGCAGTGGTTGAGAGTCCACCTGCCGATGCAGGGGGCACGGGTTCGTACCCCAGTCTGGGAAGGTCCCACATGCCGCGGAGCACTGGGCCCGTGAGCCATGGCCTCTGAGCCTGCGCGTCCAGAGCCTGTGTTCCGCAACAGGAGAGGTCACAACAGTGAGAGGCCCAAGCACCACAAAAAAAAAAAAAAAAAAAAGGCTACATACCATGTAATTCCATATATTACACTCTTGAAATGATAAAATCATAAAAATGAAAAAGAGATTAGTGATAGCCAGAGGTTTAGGTTGGGGGAAGGGTGTAGTAGGAAAGCTGTGGCTATAAAAGGACAAAATAAGGAATCCCTTTGGTGATGAAACTATCCTGTATTTTACTGTGTCAATATGAATATCTTGGTGTGATAATGTGCTTTAGTTTTGCAAAATGTTACAATTTAGGGAAAGCACAAAGAGTATATGAGAGCTCTCTGTTTCTAATAACTACATGTGAATTTACAATGTTCTCAAAACAAAAAGTTTAATTAAAAACTTCTAACTGCTTCCATTAGGCCAATATAACTTTGATACCAAAATTGGACAGGAACAGCCTAAAAAAGAAAATCACTGGCACATTGAACACATGACTATGTATTAACAAACTTAATCCAGTAGTGTAAAAGGAGATATTACATCCCAAAAAATTGGGTTTATCTTATCTGGTATGTTCACACAATGAAATATTATAGTGAAAATGAACTATAGCTACCTGAAACAATGCATGTGTACGTATTTTTTAAAGCAGGCAATCAATAACCCCCAAATTCAGGATGTTGGGAAGGAGGCAGGGCAATAGCACAGAGAAAAGCTCATTGGTAGATGTAGGCCATTAATAAGGTTCTAGTTTTTTAACTGGTGGTGAGTTCATAGGTGTCCATAACATTATTTAAAGTATTTTAAAATAAATAACATAAAAGTGGTTTATGGGTAAATTAAAGATAGCCATCTAACGTGAAACAGGCTGATGACTCACCAATATTGCAGCCCTGAGGTCCATTTGGGAAAAATAAATTCTGACGAACACTTTCTCTTGGCTAAGCCAGCTTACGTCTTTGCAGTACAGCCAGCTTTCAGAGACATTTCTGGTTTTCTGACAAATTTGTTTTTAAAAGATGAGAATTTTAAGCAATTTATGACTTTTTAGAAAAGTCACAATTTTATGTCCTCCACCCCCATTGAACACTCTGAGAAAGTGGCAGCTTCTGAGGTGAGGTATCTTGGTAAAAGATCCAGTGGATGCTGGTCTTTTCCTGGGTGTACTAACAGTCTTGGTGTGAGGCATTCCTCTTCTCAGCTTTGCCTTTCCAGATTTACTCCATCTGTGCACATGGCCAAGCATTTTTTGGTGTAATTGATACAGTGCCTGCTAAATACCTCATACATCTTGTTGAGAATGTCTTCACCAGTTATTTTGCCAAAAGTTCTTTTCAAATTAACACCTTCAAGGACAACATAACTATAAATATGGTATCTATGACCAATAGAACAAGCATATTATTCATGCCCACACCTTCAGCTATCTATAATGGAAGGAACAAGGTCAACTCCAATCTCCAGCCAGCTGTTTCGGTATGTCTGTTGAGCACATTAAAGTGTATCATAGAAAGTGTCACTTAATAATTGTCTCCTTTAAGCTAGGTAGCTACTTTAGACCCAAAACAGATTCGAGGTTTCATCCAATGGTCTCCTTTTAGGTAAGTGGAACCTAGACATAAGTGCTGCAACTGACTTTATTGGAAGCTTCAAAACACTAAAAAATGTTTATTTAATGCTACTTCTCATTGGATGGTCTAACCAACATCTGTCATATTCAGTTGCAGGTATTTTATTCTAAATTAACATTATAAATTTTTATATTGTGTTGTCCAAATGGTTCGTTTGGATTTTCCCATAAGATGGTCTAGTATCATTTAGTTGTCTTTAACTTCATTCAGAATAATTTTGTTAGATTGTATGTGACAGCTGTCATATCAGCATGCATTTTTAAAAAGACTAATCAAAATTGGTGAATTTTTCTTTAGCCATTTTAATATTGAAGATGGAAGAAAAAAAGCAACATTTTCAGCATATCATGCTCTATTATTTCAAGAAAGGTAAAAACGCAACCAAAACGCAAAAAACGATTTGTTCAGTGTATGGAGAAGGTGCTATGACTTATTGAACATGTCAAAAGTGGTTGGCGAAGTTTTGTGCTGGAGATTTCTTGCTGGACTATGCTCCAGAGTCCAGTAGACCAGTTGAAGTTGATAGCGATCAAATTGAGACATTAACTGAGAACAATCAATGTTATACCACGTGGGAGATAGTTGACATACTCAAAATATCCCAATCAAACGTTGAAAATCATTTGCATCAGCTTGGTTATGTTAATCGCTTTGATGTTTGGGTTCCACGTAAGTTAAGCGAGAAAAACCTTCTTGACCGTATTTCCACATGCGATTCTCTGTTTAAACGTAATGAAAACGTTTCATTTTTAAGACAAATTGTGATGGGCAATGAAAATTGGATGCTGTGCAATAATGTGGAACAGAAGAGATCGCGAGGCAAGTGAAATGAGCCCCCACCAACCACACCAAAGGCTGGTTTACATTCAAAGAAGGTGATGTTGTGTGTATGGTGAGATCAGAAGGGAGTCCTCTATTATGAACTCCCCCGGAAAACCAAACAATTAATTCCAACAAGTACTGCTCCCAATTAGACCAACTGAATGCAGCACTCGACAAAAAGCATCCAGAATTAGTTGACAGAAAATGCATTATCTTCCATCAGGATAACGCAAGACTGCATGTTTCTTTGATAACCAGCCAAACACTGTTACAGCTTGGCTGGGAAGTTCTGATTCACCTGCCATATTCATCAGACATTGCACCTTCGGATTTCCATTTGTTTTGGTCTTTACAAATTTCTCTTAATGGAAAAAATTTCAATTCCCTGGAAGACTGTAAAAGGCACCTGGAACAGTTCCTTGCTCAAAAAAGATAAAAAGTTTTGGGAAGATGGAATTATGAAGTTGCCGGAAAAATGGCAGAAGGTAGTGGAACAAAAGGGTGAATATATTGTTCAATAAAGTTCTTGGTGAAAATGAAAAATGTGTTTTTTATTTTTACTTAAAAAAAGAAAGCACGTTTTGGCTCACCCAATATTATTGGTTTGATGCCATCAATGCAATAGATTCTTACATGGCTTAGTCTTCTTTGCATCCTTACAAAAATGAAAAACTTTTGTATCAACTGCCACCATGACCACTGATTCTCCAGGAGTGGTTCGGGGTGCTTCTCATTTGCACTGTCAGATGAACAATGGGGAGCTCCTCTGATGATACCTGACCCAGTATGATCTTGGTCATTCCCTCTGTATTCAAACTAAGGCCTCTAACTTCCTGCTTTTAGCCATAATTGTAAGTTCCCATTAAAAAATATAATTTTGAAAGTTATTTCTCTTTTAGAAGGTAAATATTGCCACAAATTTGTGAAAAAATAAAATATTGGGGGATGGAGACCTTATGGTATTGGCAAAATCAGTGAATTGTTAACTAAATAGTTAATTGAAATCAAGGCAAAACATACTGATTTATGGTAGCTAATGGCTTTTTGGTCTAACTGTATGCTTAAAAATCATTTGTTGGTATGGTGAAAAGTGCATTAAGACAAACAAATAAGCAAAATTCAAACCTACCTTGCCAGCCTCCAGTATCTCTGGGAATGCTGATGCTGTAGCACCTCCTCTCTGACAATACACAGCATGCTGCATGAACCAAACTTCATTTGTCCTCATAGCTCTTTTGTTACTAGCAGGGCTAAGAGCACTAGATTTCCTGAGATTTCAAAACAACCAAATTTTCCACTCACTTGCTCCCCTTGAATTGTCCAACATATATAATTTGCAGTATGCTGAATTTACCTGCACATTCATTTTACAAAATATTTCAATGTCATAAGAATTCAAATCTTCATTTCCCCAAATTGTCAGATAAAATTAATTCTCCAGGACTGTATACCACTTTCATCCTTCTGTTTTTAGCTACCCTCGACTGAATCAGTATGAGATATGCCAGATTAAAGAACCAGTGCTTACAAAAAGCACTTTGGAAACACAGATAAAATAGAAATTTCCAAAGAAAAATATTTTAAAAAGCTCTTAAAATCCTAAGGTTTAGCTCTTAAGACAAGTAACCTCACCTTATACTGTATATGTTATTGAATAAATTTTAAATTTAATTTTGATAAATAAAATCATATTTTGAATGTACTAGAAATATCACCCTTTAAAACAATGGAATACTTTGGCATCCTAACCAATCACAGCACACTCTCACCGTATTAGTTATCTACTGCTGTGTAACAATATTACCAAAATTTGGTGGCTTAAAACAACATCATTTATAATTTCACAATTCCTGTGAGTCATGGGTCTAGGCACAGCTTAGTTGAGTCTCCTGCTGCAGGGTCCCACAAAGGCTGCAACTAAGGTGTCACTGGGACCATGGTTTAATAAAAGAGTTAGACAGTTATATATCCTTGAAATAACACAACTGAAATTCAACTACTGCTCTTCCCTTATCAACTGCTCTTTCTGCATCTTCCTCATTACAGTTGATTACAATTAGACCACAAATGTTGGAGTTATCTTTGACTCCTCGCTTTCTCTTATACCCCTCATTCAATCTGTAACCAAATCCCGATGACTCCACCTTCAAAATGTACCCAGCATCTGATCACTTCTCACCACCTCCACTGCTTCTACCCTTATCTGAGACACCAGCATCTCTCAGGGGGATTATTGCAGCAATCTTCTAATTGATCTCCTAGAATCTATCCTTCAGTCTGTTCTTTACATAGAGGCCCCACAGTGATCCTGTTAAAATGTTAGTCATTTCTGCTCAGAATCTTCTAATATCTTTCCATCTCACTCAGGTTAAAAGCCAGTGTTCTCAGCATGACTGAAAATGCCCCACATTTTCTATCTCTCACTTCTGGTTTACAGCTCTGGCTGTCCTACAAATGCCCCCTTGCTCACTCTCCTTACTAGAGGACACTGGCCTTCTGGTCATTTCTTGACCCCACCTACTTCCACAGCAGGATTCTTGCATTGAATATTCCTCTGTCTGGAGTTCTCTTCCTCTCAGACAGTCCATGGCTCTCCCCTCTCCTCTTCTGGATATTCTGCAGAGGTTATTATCCCACCTTCTCAGTGAGGTCTTTGTCTATTACCGTATTTTAAATTGCACCACCAATATCTGCCTGAAGTCTCTTCCCACCTCCCTGCTTTATTTATTTGCAGAGCATTTATCACCATCTGATAGCCTATATAGTTTATTTATCAATTTGTTTATCACCTGCCTTCCCCATTAGAATGTAAGCCTCATAAGGGAAGGACCTTAATTTTGTTCAGTAATGTTCTTCCAATACCTAAAACAGTATCTGGCTCATAGATGCATTTTGTTGAATGATGAGTAAACATAGAACCCTATAGAACATGAGGAGGTGTTTATATTCTTAACTAATTGAAATGGGAAGCCAAAGAAGGATTTTAATGAGATAAGGAAATGATAGTATTAGATTTATGTTTTAACAAGGTCACAATTGTTGCTTTGTGGAGATTGATTTGAAGGGGTGAAGACTAGAAGGAAGTGCAGGAAACAGGCTTATTTCAGCAGGCCAGGTGAGAGAGAATAGTGACTTGACCTAGAATTGTAGCAATATGAATGGTGAGAAGTTATTGGATTCAGGCTACTTGTTGAAGTAATGCTCACCAGACTAGCTGATAGGTCAGACATTGGGCATGAAGAAAAGAATGGAATCAAAGATGACTCCTAGATTTTTTTTTTTTTTTTTTTTTTTTTCTGGTACGCGGCCACTCACTGTTGTGGTCTCTCCCGCTGCGGGGCACAGGTTCCGGACACGCAGACTCAGCGGTCATGGCTCACCAGCCGCTCCGCGGCATGTGGGATCTTCCCGGACTGGGGCACGAACCCGTGTCCCCTGCATCGGCAGGCGGACTCTCAACCACTGCGCCACCAGGGAAGCCCCAACTCCTAGATTTTTGATGAAGGAGACTAATAGGGAGAAAGAGAACCTCCTGTGAAAAAACTGACAGAAGGAAAACCAGAAAACTGTGGAGCCTAAAGAAGAGGGTATTTTAAAGAAGACGAGTGTAATCGACTATATTAGCCAAGTCAAATTAGATACAGAGTAAAGGGAAGAACAGAGATTTGACAGTGGAGTCTGTTAAGGTGGAACTTATTAGATACCTCATTAAATGAAATTTCAATGAAGTGGTCATTGGGATCAACAGCTCTATTGGAATGAAATGAGACAGGGCTATGAAAAGATAAGATAGCTGACAGTCAAATCTCACAAAAGCTTTTACTGTAAAATGAGCAGAAAAAATGGATAGTAGGTAGAGAAACACATGGATTCAAAGAAGTCTTTTTTTTTTTAAATAGAAGATATGAAGGCATGTTTATCTACCAATAGAAATGATCAAGAAGAAAGGAAAGACATAATAATGCAGAAGACGGACTGTGGGATAAATTGTAGCATAAAATTCTTGAGAATGGAAGGGTAAATGGGATCCAAAGTACAAATGGAGGAGTCGGCTTTAGATAGAAGCAGGATGCATCTTCCAGTGCAGTGGGTATGAAAGCAAGGCATGAGGGCACAGATGCTGGTGGGTTGCTGGACTATTTGGTGGCAAGATGCAGAATTCTCATTTGAGTGCTTCTATTTTGAGAATTGAGAGAGGCTTAGAGACTTAGAGAGAGAAAAAAAAACGTATGAAATAGTTGGATGGGGAAGGGATGCTAGGATTTTCTGGCAGCATTGAATATATTTATGAAATTTATGATAATAAATTAAAGCTTGGCCAATCAGCCTGGTTTTGTGGTTTTCTTCTGAAATATTTAGCTGCTCAGGTGCACGTACAGGGTAGGAAGATAGTTATTCAAAATCAGAACTGGAATTTTTCCAAGAAAAATATTCCCATTTTCTACTTGGAGGGAGAAAGAGACAGGGGAGAGACAAAAGATGTCAGGAATTGATGTTGCTAAGCTGTGTTGTCTTACAGGGCACGATATGAAGTGAGGACATGAGGAGAGAGATATGGGGAAAAGTGGTGGTGTCAATGGACTGGAGGTCCCGGTGCTTGAGAGATGTCTGGGGACGGGATTCTAGAGCATCTGGGCAGAGTGGTTAAGTGGTAGCAGTCAGAGAGCAGGATGCTTTATATCAAAATAACTCACCTGGAGAGTCTATTAAAAATATAACTTCTTGGGCCAAACGTAGAGAATCTGATTCTGTAGATCTGGGATGTTGACTTGACAACCTACAGTTTTCATAAGTGACCAAGGTGATTCTGAGAGAGTCTGTCCATAAAAGGACATATGGGAACCACTGAGAGGAAATAAATATGACAGTGCCCATAAAAGGATATGATCACTTGGGGCTCAGGTGGTGAAGAAAGCATTCCAAGAAGAGGAGAACAGGAGGGCATTGGCACACTTACTGACTGGCTCACTTATTCCATGACAAACCCTAGTTGGCCAACATCTTTGGAAATAAGATCCTTGATTATTGGAGCACACAAATTTCTTCAGGGCTGGAGAGAAAAAAATTCAGTACAATACCTGGAAAGGCTAAGAAAGTTGACCAAATTTCCATAGATGGAAAAATATTAAATCATTCATCTATGGTGGAGAGGACAATCACCACTGGAAAACCACTTAAAAGATACTGAACAGAAGTCAAAATATCTCAGGAGAGCACTGAAATTTTGTCCAGTCTGAGATTCTGTTGACAGTTAAAGGCAAATGTTTTCCTCTCTATGAAGTAATTTCCTCCCTCTGTATTCAGATGTCATGAAACATTTACCAGACCTGTGTTTCTTCTGCCTTACTGGGCTTATTGTTGATGGTGAGTGCCATTGAGAAAACAGAAGATAAGAAGCTTTTCACTCTCTGCCAGATGAAGTTGGGAAATATTTTTTTCTGACTCCAAGTATATATGTCAAACAAGCTGCCAGGTTATCAGAAGGGCCAGGTCAATTTAAGAAATTTGTGTGGTACAGAGTGCTGACTTAATAGTATCTAAAAGACGAAAGCTGCATGCCAGCAGGGTTTGAAAGAAATAAACAGGTGTTGTCACTGCTGGAAAGCATGAACCCTGGAGTTATCAATATTGGCCACCTCAGGCTATTATGAATAGGTGTACAAAATTTTAGAGGGATAAAATAATATGAGAAACACATCAAAAATGTGTGAATCCCAAATTTTCCATAACTGCGTCTAGAACACAAATTTTTCCAATGATAATAGGGACTGGTTATAACAAGGGAGGTAGTAGAATGTGCTGAAGAACTCAGATTTTGTCAGTTTAATTCAGACTCTGTGACTTACTGGCTCTGTATTATTGGTTAAATGATCTATTCACTGCATGTCTCAGGTTACTCATCTAAGGAAGGTTGACTGTCGCAGTATTTAGTTCATAGGATTGTTTTAAAAAAGAAATGAGACAATCCATGACAGATCTT
The DNA here is from genome assembly GCF_039906515.1 of Pseudorca crassidens. NCBI lineage: Eukaryota > Metazoa > Chordata > Mammalia > Artiodactyla > Delphinidae > Pseudorca > Pseudorca crassidens. The sequence continues at coordinate 157,427,437 of NC_090297.1, forward strand.
AGCCCAGCTCCTGGCTCAGAGTAAATGTTCAATAAATGCTAAGTATTACAAGATTATTATCCAGTTTAGTAACAATCCCACAGAGTAATCCCAAGCACATTGCAACAAATTGTGACATCAACATGTACATTTACAGGAGAAAAGAAGTGTAGGCAAATGCTTTATCGAAGACTCTTTAAGGAAAACGCTTGTTGGAGCTGGACGACATCAAGACCAAGATGGAAGGGTAAATAACACACAATATAGGAAAGAGAAAGATTTTTTTAAGAAGAAATGAGAACAAAATGTACTGCAGACTTTTTGATCCAGCAAATGTCCATATCATTAACTGTATCTCAATGACTTAGAGTTCCCACAAAACAGGTGCCCATCTTACCATCTAATTCAATGCAGCAAGCATTTTCCCACTCGGCCTAAGTTACAGTCTCAAAAATTGCAGAGAACACAATAAAGAGGGAGGTGTGGGTATAAATAAAAGAATGCAAAAGAATATAGTAATCAAAAGCATACATAGTGGATTCTGGGTCATATTGATATTGGACAACTTAGCCTTTTTAGGTCTCCATTTTCTCATCTACAAAATGGGGATAATAATAGTACTTATTTTTATATAATTTTATAATGATTAAATGAGATGATAAATACAATGCATTTGTTACAGTGGTGGTTATTATTGTTAATAATGATAAAAGCATATTCCCTGCCTGCAAGTTAGGGCAAGTATAATTGGAGGATTGATGATAAAGAAAACTAGCACACAGATGACTACAACATTAATTCATTCAACAAACATTATTGTGCTAGGAGTTGAGAATATGATGGTAAATAAAACAAGTCCTTGAGGTAGTTTTAAGTCTATCAAGAAAGATAGATAAATTAATAGGACAATGTGGTAGATGCTATGATAGGGGCTGGAATGGGGTGCTATGGGAGCATTTAAGAGAAGACTCTAACAAGATATTAGGTAAGTCTAAATTATGATCGAATTAAAGCTGGGAAACATGAGAGAGAAAGAGAAGTCACCCACTGGGTCTGAAACACATTAAATCTTTAAAACAAGGAAAGAAAAAGCTTTTATGTAATGATCAGAAATTAATGGACATTCAACAATCATTTCTAGTGAAACATTTTAATAAATTGGCCCTGGAATGATATTAGTATCTCTTGATAAAGAAAATCTATTTCCAAACAAGAGATAACATCATAATTAACAATATAAGATTAAGGTAAACCTATTAAAATGAGAAGGAAAGCAAAGATGTCCACCACCACCTTCCTCTAGAAGTTCTCTCCAAGGTCACAAGGCATGAAACAGAGAAGAGAAAATGGTAAATTTTTATTATTTGCAGAAATGATATGTTATTTATCTGGAAAACCCAGAAGTAGAGCAGAAAAATTACTGAATTTGATGTGATCTGTAAAGTGGCTGGATAAAAGACAAGCCTGCTACCCTGCCCATAGAAACCCACTTTCTCACTCTCCAAGATGAGCAGTTCACGTTTTCCTTTCTCTTCAAATCTCCCAGGCCCTTCCCCTCACTTCTCAGCTGATGACTCGTCTCAGAGGTGTTTGAGAGCACAGAGGCAATCACACCTCAAGAGGCTCATATTCTCAACGAACCAGCGAGCCATCTTGTCTGTAGCCTCATATTCTGTCTTTGTTCGTGTCCCAGAGGAGTAAACATCCTATTCCTTTCCAGGCCAACTCCCCGACGTGTGCTCAGCATACACACCTCCATCTGCCCCAGGATGCTGCTCTGACAAACCGCCCCCTCTCACTCCTGCCCCATAGGGGTCTTCTGGTAACCAGATCCCTCTTACCTTCACATCACCCATCTTTAAAGAAAAAGCCCTCTATGCACCCTATATATGCACCTCTAGCTACCACTTTTACTTTGAGAAGGAAACTCCTTGAAATTGTTGATGATGCCTGTATTCTTCACCTTCTAATATCTCCTCAGCCCACCCCAACTCTCTGACTGAACTTTGCATGTCACCCAAGAGCTCCACACAAACAAAGCTCCCGGTCAGTCAGTTCTCTGTGGTCAGCTCACTGGCTCTCTCCTCAGCATCCCAGCTGACGACTCACGCCTCATTGAACATGGAGCACATTGAACCTCCCGTGACCTCCTCTCCCTGTTTTCTTCCCAACTCACTGGTTGCTGACTCCACTGTCTCCTTTGCTGAGTACTCTCTTCCTGACTTCTCTACTCATGTTCCCTCTGTCATTTAGTTTTAAATACTTCAACGTGGCATTGAATCCTGAAGGGACAGGACTAGGATGAGGCAAGGGAGGCACTGTAAGGGATATCAAAAAAACTCAGTAATAATGATAAATAATATTTTAATGCAATATTTATTAAAAGCAAAATTAATGTCCCCCCAGGTGCATCATGAATAAAATATCAACACCAACTGCTAAATAAAGACCAATCCGTACTCCTGATTTTTCCTTCAGCCTCAGGCCCCAACATGTCTCAGCTCCGCACTGCACTCTGTCTGACCTCTATCTCAGTTACAGAATTGTGCATCCGACTCTCTTAGTCTGTTAGGGCTTCTATAAAAAATTGCCACAGACCGGGTAGTTTAAAAACAATAGAAATTTATTTCTCACAGTTCTGGAGGCTGGGAAGTCCAAGCTCAGGGTGCCAGAATGGTCAGGTTCTGGTGATGGCCTGCTCAAACGTTCAGACCCTAGCACCAACTGTCCATTAGACATCTTCACTTTCAAATTTAAATGCCATTGCACAATTAACATGTCAAAAACAGCTGCTGATTCTCCACTACAATCACTATTTCCCCACCCCACCCCAACACAAGCACACATACAACTTCAAATCTTCTAGTCTTTCCCGTCTCAGAGAATGACACCACCATTCACTCAGGCAAAAAACTGAAACCAGAATCCTCCTCGATTTCACTTTTCTTTCACATCCCACAACAATCTATCAGCAAGTGCTGTCAACAACAATCCCAAAATTTATATAACCACTTCTCACATCTCCATCACTATAAACTCCAGTCCCCATCATTTCCACTCTCAGACACCTGCAATAACATCCTAATGTATGCCTGCTCCTGCTCTTACCCACCTCACATAAAAGCCAGAATGGCATGCATAAAATACAAACGGCTTCCCACGCAATTAGAAATAAAAGCCAAACCCTGGCCTCATTTTCCACTACACTGTTCACCACAGTCCAGCAATAATAGTCTTTCTTCTTTGCATTAAACAGGAAAGAGCAGCCTGCCTCATGGCGTTTGCACTTGCTGTTTCTTCTCCCTGGAATGCTTATCCCCACATGTCCTCACGGCTCACTCCCTACTCATCCAGATCTCTGCTTAAAGGTCGTCTAAGATAGGCCTTCCTTCATCTTTCTTTTTAAAATAGCACCCCACTTTCTCTCCCTATGACTTTATTTTCTCATCTTCTTTCATAGCACTGATCACCACCTGATATATTATATGCTTACTTGTATATTTGGTAATCCTCTATCTCCCCTGTCAATTGTCTGAGGTCAGGGATTTTGTTGTATGTACTGTTGTAGCTCTGGGGCATATAACAATGATTGTCAGACTTCCCTGGTGGTGCAGTGGTTAAGAATCTGCCTGCCAATGCAGGGGACATGGGTTCGAGCCCTGGTTTGGGAAGATCGCACATGCCGTGGAGCAGCTAAGCCCGTTGTGCCACAACTGCTGAGCCTGCGCTCTAGAGCCTGCGAGCCACAACTACTGGGCCCGCATGCCACAACTATGGAAGCCCATGTGCTTAGAGCCTGTGCTCTGCAACAAGAGAAGCCACAGCAATGAGAAGCCCGTGTACCACAATGGAGAGTAGCTCCCACTCGCCTTAACTAGAGAAAGCCCACAGGCAGCAGCAAAGACCCAATGCAGCCAAAAATAAATTTAAAAAAAAAAAAGGATACCTAGAATTCACACAAAAAAGACTTAAAAAAAAATAGTGACTGTCACATGCATGAATATGAAAAGTGGATTTAAAATGATGTTTATTAAAGCTATTTGTAAAATATAAAGTTAAAAACAAGTTAAACAAAAGTTTGTTTAAATCTCAGTCTAAGTGGGATAAATGTTTAAAAATATAGATTAGTATAAACAAGTACACGTGATTTAAGTATTTAAAAGGCATAAAATAGATTAAAAATCAATTTAACTATGGCTATCTTTTAATAAGGGAATTTAAAGATGATCACTTTCTCTTCTTTCCATTTTCATGTATTCTCCTTTTTTCTTTATTACTTTTAGATTTTCTTAAGTAAATAATTTATCATTTTAAAACTTTAGAATAGAAAATATTTCTGATAATGAATAATATCAGTAAAGCTTTGAAAGCCTAATAAGTTACGGATAACTGAGCAGAACAAGCTAGATAATATGAAACAAATCTATAATTTATAGTCACTTGAGTTATGTATTTTTAAAATTTTTTAAACTTTTTATTTTATATCGGAGTATAGTTGATTAACAGTGTTGTGATAATTTCAGGTGTACAGCAAAGTGATTCAGTTACACATATACATGTATCTATTATTTTTCAAATTGTTTTCCCATTTAGGTTGTTACATAATACTGAGCAGAGTTCCCTGTGCTATACAGTAGATCCTTGCTGGTTATCTACTTTAAATATAGCAGTGTGTACATGTCATTCCCAAACTCCCTAACTGTCCCTTCCTCTCCCCACCCTGGTAATTGAGGTATGTATTTTTAATCAGTCAAAACAGAAAATGAATTAGGCTAGTGACTGAAGAAGGTGACAGTGTAAGAAGACAGTACAAACTTTGCTCAATGCCACAATTTTCATGCTCTGTCTGAGAGAGAAAAGGGCAGGAACAATGGATTAGTATCAGGAGCAAAATGTTTCTCCCAAGAAATGCCCCATATGGAGTTGCCAGATAAATTTATAATGACCAGATAAATTGAACTTTTATACAAATAACAAATAATTATTTGTTATATGTATGTCCCAAATATTACTTGAGTTGTACTTTAAAATTGTTTGGTTGTTTATCTGAAATTCACATTTAATAGGAATTCTATATTTTTATTTGTTAACTATTAGAGGAGTGGGAGGAGAATATAATGCCAGAAACCAGGGCTTCCCATTCCCCACAAATCCTTCCTATATTGGGATCAGGAATAGATATAGCAGAGATTTATTTCTTAAAAAATTGAACACCCATTCTGTGCTGAGCTTGTGCTATGGATAACATGGGGAGTATGAAAAGCATGGCCCTGCCTTCAAGGAGCTTGTTTTCTAAGCAAGAGACATAGGCTCTAGAGTTAATCATGAAGTCAAATTTGCACTGCACCCCTTACTATCTATGTGATCATGAGTAAATTATGGACCATGGAAGTACTGTTCTGTACTTCAGTTTCCTCATATGTGAAATAAATAATAATAAGTAGAACATATCTCATTTGTGTAGAATAAAAATGTAATTCAGATAAAACATTTGGAACTGCATTCAATAAATGTTTCTTATTATTTTTAAGTAAGCTAAAAATAATGCTTGTGATAAATGCTAAACTGGAAATGCACAGGTTTCTGGGATAGACAACTGTGGCAGAAGGAGCTGTTATGGATCACAAAAACCTACAGATATTTTTAATTGGAGGAATTTTTTAAAAATTACTATTAATTCAAAAGAGAGCAAGAAAGACCAAAGAGAAAAAGTGGAACTAATAGGAAACAAAAATAAGATGATGAAAATCAAACCAAAATAGCTTTATTAAAATGATCATGGGGCTTCCCTGGTGGCACAGTGGTTGAGAATCTGCCTGCCAATGCAGGGGGACACGGGTTCGAGCCCTGGTCTGGGAAGATCCCACATGCAACGGAGCAATGAAGCCCGTGAGCCACAACTACTGAGCCTGTGCGTCTGGAGCCTGTGCTCTGCAGCAAGAGAGGCCGCAATAGTGAGAGGCCCGCACACCACGATGAAGAGTGGCCCCCACTTGCCGCAACTAGAGAAAGCCCTCGCACAGAAATGAAGACCCAACACAGCCAAAACTAACTAACTAAATAAATAAATTAAAAAAAAAAAAGAAAGTTGAGCTCCAAGTCACCCTTAAAAAAAAATAATAATAACCATGACTGGACTATAAAACTCAGATATATCATGTTTAAAAGTGCCAACCCTAGAACATAAGACTGTATATACAAAGGTTCTAAATAAAATTATAGGAAAATAAATATCAGAACAAAGCATACAGAGGAATGAACTAAAACCTTTTACAAGGTTGCAATAATCAAAATCCAGAATATGGGAAAGTGTATAGGACAAACAAGACAGTTTTCAATAAATAAAATCCATGGAAAAAAAGAAGTTGGGAGCAGACATCTTAGATTAAAAGAGACAGGAGAGACATATTAAGCTATTACAATAAAAAGATCTTGTTTGGAATTAAGTTCAAACTAAGCATTTAAAAAGATGAGACAAAAAGGGATATTTGAACAATGATGGATATTTGATGATGTTAAGAAATTAATTTTAATTTTTTAAGTGTAGTAATGACATCATTATGTCTTTAAAAGTGTCATGTTGTTTTTCTGTTTTTTTTTTTTAATTTTATTGAAGTATAGTTGATTTACAATGTTGTGTTCATTTCTTCTGTACAGCAAAGTGACTTAGTTATCCATATATGTGTATATATATATATATATATATATATAATTTATCATATTCTTTTCCATTATGGTTTGTCACAGGATATTCAATATAGTTCCCTGTGATATACAGTAGGACCTTGTTGTCTATCCATCCTACATATAATAGTTTACTCTGCTAATCCAAAACTCCCAATCCTTCCCTCCCCTAACCCCTTGGCAACCACAAGTTTGTTCTCTATATTTGTGAGTCTGTTTTTGTTTTCTAGATATGTTGATTTGTATCATACTTTAGATTCCACATGTAAATGATATATTGTGGTATTTGTCTTTCCCTTTCTGACTCACTTCACTTAGTGTGACAATCTCTAAGTCCATCCATGTTGCTGAAAATGTCATTATTTCATTCTTTTTGATAGTGGAGTAATATTCCATTATGTGTGTGTGTGTGTGTGTGTGTGTGTGTGTGTGTGTGTGTGTGTATATATATGACATCTTCATTATCCATTCATCTGTTGATGGACATTTAGGTTGTTGCCATGTCTTGGCTGTTGTAAATAATGCTCCTATGAACATAGAGGTGCATGTATCTTGTTGAATTATAGTTTTGTCTGGGCATATACCCAGGGGTGGGATTGCTGGATCATATGATAATTCTGTTTTTAGTTTTCTGAGGAACCTCCACACTGTTTTCCATATTGGCTGCACCAATTTACATTCCCACCAACAGTGTAAAATGGTTCCCTTTTCTCCACACTCTCTCCAGCATTTGTTAATAACGGCCATTCTGACTGGTGTGAGATGGTACCTCATTGTAGTTTTGACTTACATTTCTCTAATAATTAGCGACATTGAGCATCTTTTCATGTGTCTACTGGCCATCCATATGTCTTCTTTGGATAAATGTTTACTTAGGTCTTCTGCCCATTTTTCAATTGGGTTGTTTTTTTGTTGTTGTTGAGTTGTGTCTGCTGTTTGTATATTTTGGAAATTAAGGCCTTGTTGGTCGCATCATTTGCAAATATTTTCTCCCACTCCATAGGTTGTCTTTTGGTTTTGGTTTTGGTTTTCTTTGCTGTGCTAAAGCTTGTATGTTTTATTAGGTCCCATTTGTTTATTTTTATTTCTTTTATTGCCTTGGGAGACTGACCTAAGAAAACATTGTTATGATTTATGTCAGAGAGTGTTTTGTCTATTATCTTTTCTAGGAGATTTATGGTGTCATGTCTTATATTTAAGTCTTTAAGTCACTTTGAGTTTATTTTTGTGCATGGTGTGAGGGTGTATTCTAACTTCATTGATTTACATGCAGCTGTCCAACTTTCCCAGCACCACTTGCTGAAGAGACTGTCTTTGTCCTTATTTTTAAAGAAAACACATTGAATATTTACAAATGAAATGATAATATACCTGAGATTTACTTCAAATTAATCTAGGGGGAGGGAGGTATGACAGTTGTAGATGGAGTTATAGATGAAACAATATTGACATGACTTAACTGTTGTTGGGTCTGGCTGATGGATGGTTGAGATATATATTCAAATATATATAATGTAATATATATTTAAAAGTAAAAAAAGAGAAAGATACACCAAGCAAAAGAGAATAAATGTAGCTATATTAGTAACAAATAAGATAGATATTAAGGCAAAAATCTTATTATAGATAGAAGTTCATGTGACAGAAGGATTAATTCCTCAGGAAACTATAACTATCCTACAACTTTATCCAATTAATAATATAGTTTCAAAACTTTTAAAACAAAAATTGACAAAAATAGGAGGAACTGAAAAATTCACCCATCAAAGTGGGAAATTTTAACACAACTCTGACCAATAAAGGAAAGAAAAACATCAATACACATATGAAAACACAATTACTGGTTTAATAAACATATATAGAATCCTTCCTCAATACACATTGTCTTCAAGCATACATATAACTTTTAGGAACAGTAACTGCATACCAAGCTATAAAAGAAGTCTTGGGGGAGGAGCTTCAAGATGGCGGAAGAGTAAGACACGGAGATCACCTTCCTCCCCACAAATATATCAGAAATACATCTACATGTGGAACAACTCGTACAGAACACCTACTGAACGCTGACAGAAGACCTCAGACCTCCCAAAAGGCAAGACACTGCCCACGTACCTGGGTAGGGCAAAAGAAAAAACAGAGACAAAAGAATAGGGACGGACCTGCAACAGTGGGAGGGAACTGTGAAGGAGGAAAGGTTTCCACACACTAGGAAACCCCTTTGCGGGCGGAGACTACGGGTGGCGGAGAGGGGGAGCTTCCGATCCACAGAGGAGAGCACGACAACAGGGGAGCGGAGGGCAAAGCGGAGAGATTCCCGCACAGAGGATCAGTGCCGACCAGCACTCACCAGCCCGAGAAGCTTGTCTGCTCACCCGCCGGGGTGGGCGGGGCTGGGAGCTGAGGCTCGGGATTCGGAGCTTAGATCCCAGGGAGAGGACTGGTGTTGGCGGCGTGAACACAGCCTGAAGGGGCTAGTACACCACGGCTAGTCGGAAGGGAGTCCGGGAAAAGTCTGGAGCTGCCGAAGAGAGAAGAGACTATTTCTTGCCTCTTTGTTTCCTGGTGCGCAAGGAGAGGGGATTAAGAGCTCCACTTAAAGGAGCTCCAGAGACGGGCACGAGATGCCGCTATCAGTGTGAACCACAGAGATGGGCATGAGACGCTAAGGCTGCTGCTGCCGCCACCAAGAAGCCTGTGTGTGAGCACAGGTCACTATCCACACCCCCCTTCCAGGGAGCCTGTGCAGCCCGCCACTGCCAGGGTCCCGTGATCCAGGGACAACTTCCCCCTGAGAACACACCGTGCACCTCAGGCTGGTGCAACATCACGCTGGCCTCTGCCACCGCAGGCTTGCCCCTCATCTGTACCCCTCCCTCACCCCAGCCTGAGTGAGCCAGAGCCCCAGAAGCAGCTGCTCCTTTAACCCCGTCCTGTCTGAGCGAAGAACAGATGCCCTCAGGTGACCTACAAACAGAGGTGGGGCCAAATGCAAAGGTGAACCCCAGGAGCTGTGTGAACAAAGACAAGAAAGGAAAATTTCTCCCAGCAGCCTCAGAAGCAGTGGATTAAATCTCCACAGTCAACTTGATGTACCCTGCATCGGTAGAATACCTGAATAGACAAAGAATCATCCCAAATTGAGGAGATGGACTTTGGAAGCAAAGATATATGTATATATTTTTCCCCCTTTTTCTCTTTTTGTGAGTGTGTATGTGTATACTTCTGTGTGTGATTTTGTCTGTATAGCTTTGCTTTTACCATTTGTCCTGGGTTTTTTATGTTATTTTTTTTATTATTATTACTTAAATTTTTTTTCTTAATTATATTTTATTTTAATAATTTTATTTTACTTTATTTTATTTATTTATTCTTTCTTTCTTTCTTTTTTCCCCTCCCTTTTATTCTGAGCCATGTGGAGGACAGGATCTTGGTGTTCCAACCAGGCATCAGGGCTGTGCTACTGAGGTGGGAGAGACAAGTTCAGGACACTGCTCCACAAGAGGTCTCCCACCTCCATGTAATATCAAATGGCGAAAATCTCCCAGAGATCTCCATCTCAACACCAACACCCAGCTCCACTCAATGACCAGCAAGCGGCAGTTCAGGACACCTTATGCCAAACAACTAGCAAGACAGGAACACAACCCCATCCATTAGCACAGAGGCTGCCTAAAATCATAATAAGGCCACAGACACCCCAAAACACACCACCAGACATGGACCTGCCCACCAGAAAGACAAGATCCAGCCTCATCCACCAGAACACAGGCACTAGTCCCCTCCACCAGGAAGCTTACACAACCCACTGAACCAACATTAGCCACTGGGGACAAACACCAAAAACAATGGAAACTATGAACCTGCAGCCTGAGAAAAGGAGACCCCAAACACAGTAAGTTAAGAAAAATGAGAAGACAGAGAAACACACAGCAGATGAAGGGGCAAGGCAAAAACCCACCAGACCTAACAAAATGAAGAGGAAATAGGCAGTCTACCTGAAAAAGAATTCAGAATAATGATAGTAAAGATGATCCAAAATCTTGGAAACAGAATGGAGAAAATACAAGAAACATTTAACAAGGACCTAGAAGAACTAAACAGCAAACAAACAGTGATGAGCAACACAATAAATGAAATTAAAAATTCTCTAGAAGGGATCAATAGCAGAATAACTGAGGCAGAAGAACGCGTAAGAGACCTGCAAGATAAAATAGTGGAAATAACTACTGCAGAGCAGAATAAAGAAAAAAGAATGAAAGAATTGAGGACAGTCTCAGAGGCCTCTGGGACAATATTAAACACACCAACATTCGAATTATAGGGGTCTCAGAAGAAGAAGAGAAAAAAGAAAGGGACTGAGAAAATATTTGAAGAGATTATAGTTGAAAACTTCCCTAATATGGGAAAGGAAATAGTTAATCCAGTCCAGGAAGCACAGAGAGTTCCATACAGGATAAATCCAAGGAGAAACTTGCCAAAGCACATATTAATCAAACTATCAAAATTTAAATACAAAGAACAAATATTAAAAGCAGCAAGGGCAAAGCAACAAGTAACACATAAGGGAATCCCCATAAGGTTAACAGCTGACTTTTCAGCAGAAACTCTGCAAGCCAGAAGGGACTGGCAAGACATATTTAAAGTGATGAAGGAGAAAAACCTACAACCAAGATTACTCCACCCAGCAAGGACCTCATTCAGATTTTACAGAGAAATTAAAACCTTTACAGACAAGCAAAAGGTAAGAGAATTCAGCACCACCAAACCAGCTTTACAAAAAATGCTAAAGGAACTTCTGTAGGCAGGAAACACAAGAGAAGGAAACGACCTACAATAATAAACCCAAAACAATTAAGAAAATGGTCATAGGAACATACGTATCAATAATTACCTTAAATGTAAATGGATTGAATGCTCCAACCAAAAGACATAGACTGTCTGAATGGATACAAAAACAATACCCGTATGTATGCTGTCTACAAGAGAATGAATTCAGACCTAGGGACACATACAGACTGAAAGTGAGGGGATGGAAGAAGATATTCCACGCAAATGGAAACCAAAAGAACGCTGGAGTAGCAATTCTCCTATCAGACAAAATAGAGTTTAAAACAAAGATTATTACAAGAGACAAAGAAGGACACTACATAATGATCAAGGGGTCAATCCAAGAAGAAGATATAACAATTTAAAATGTTTATTCACCCAACATAGGAGCACCTCAATACATAAGGCAAATACTAACAGTCATAAAAGGGGAAATTGAAAGTGACACAATCATAGTAGGGGACTTTAACTTCCCACTTTCACCAATGGACACATCATCAAAATGAAAATAAATAAGGAAACACAAGCTTTAAATGATACATTAAACAAGATGGACTTAATTGATATTTATAGGACATTCAACCCAAAAACAAGAGAATACACATTCTTCTCAAGTGCTCATAGAACATTCTCCAGGAAAGATCATATCCTGGGTCAGAAATCAAGCATTGGTAAATTTAGGAAAATTGAAATCATATCAAGTATCTCTTCTGACCACAACGGTATGAGACTAGATATCAATTAAAGGAAAAATCTGTAAGAAATACAAACACATGGAGGCTAAACAACACACTACTTAATAACCAAGATATCACTGAAGAAATCAAACAGGAAATTTAAAAATACCTAAAAACAAATGACAATGAAAACAAAACGACCCAAAACCTATGGAATGCAGCAAAAGCAGTTCTAAGAGGGAAGTTTATAGCTATACAAGCCTACCTTAAGAAACAAGAAACATCTCAAATAAACAACCTATCCTTACACGTAAAGCAATTAGAGAAAGAAGAACAAAAATCCCCCAAAGTTAGCAGAAGGAAAGAAATCATAAACATCAGATCAGAAATACATGAAAAAGAAATGAAGGAAACTATAGCAAAGATCAATAAAACTAAAAGCTGGTTCTTTGAGAACATAAAAAAAGTTGATAAAGCATTAGCCACACTTATCAAGAAAAAAGGGAGAAGACTCAAATCAATAGAATTAGAAATGAAAAAGGAGAAGTAACAACTGAACACTGCAGAAATACAAAGGATCATGAGAGATTAGTACAAGCAGCTATATGCCAATAAAATGGACAACCTGGAAGAAATGGACAAATTCTTAGAAATGCACAACCTTGTGAGACTGAACCAGGACGAAATAGAAAATATGAACAGACCAATCACAAGCACTGAAATTGAAACTGTGATTAAAAATCTTCCAACAAACAAAACCCAGGACCAGACGGCTTCACAGGCAAATTCTATCAAACATTTAGAGAAGAGCTAACACCTATCCTTCTCAAACTCTTCCAGAATGTAGCAGAGGGAGGAACACTCCCAAATTCATTCTACAAGGCCACCATCACCCTGATACCAAAACCAGACAAAGATGTCACAAATAAAGAAAAATACAGGCCAATATCACTGATGATGAACATAGATGCAAAATACTCAACAAAATACTAGCAAACAGAATCCATCAGCACATTAAAGGATCATACATTATGATCAAGTGGGGTTTATCCCAGGAATGCAAGGATTCTTCAATATATGCAAATCAACCAATGTGATACACCATATTAACAAATTGAAGGAGAAAAACCGTATGATCATTTCAATAGATGCAGAGAAAGCTTTCGACAAAATTCAACACCCATTTATGATAAAAACCCTGCAGAAAGTAGGCATAGAGGGAAATTTCCTCAACATAATAAACGCCATATATGACAAACCCACAGCCAACATTGTCCTCAATGGTGAAAAACTGAAAACATTTCCACTAAGATCAGGAACAAGACAAGGTTGCCCACTCTCACCACTATTAGTCAACATAGTTTTGGAGTTTTTGCCACAGCAGTCAGAGGAGAACAAGAAATAAAAGGAATCCAAATTGGAAAAGCAGAAGTAAAGCTGTCACTGTTTGCAGATATTATACATAAAGAATCCTAAAGATGCTACCAGAAAGCTACTAGAGCTAATCAGTGAATTTGGTAAAGTAGCAGGATACAAAACTATTGCCAGAAATCTCTTGCATTCCTATACATTAATGATGAATAATCTGAAAGAGAAATTAAGAAAGGACTCCCATTTACCACTGCAACAAAAAGAATAAAATATCTAGGAATAAACCTACCTAAGGAGACAAAAGACCTATGCAGAAAATTATAAGACACTGATGTAAGAAATTAAAGATGATAGAAATAGATGGAGAGATATACCATGTTCTTTGGAAGAATCAACATTGTGAAAATGACTCTACTACCCAAAGCAACCTACAGATTCAATGCAATCCCTATCAAACAACCAATGGCATTTTTCACAGAACTAAAACAAAGAATTTCACAATTTGTATGCAAAAGACCTGAATAGCCAAAGCAATCTTGAGAAGGAAAAACAGAGCATGAGGAATCAGGCTGCCTGACTTCAGACTATACTACAAGCTACAGTAATCAAGACAATATGGTACTGGCACAAAAACAGAAATATAGATCAATGGGACAGGATAGAAAGCCCAGAGATAAACCCATACCCATATGGTCACCTTATCTTTGATAAAGGAGGCAAGAATATACAGTGGAGAAAAGACAGCCTCTTCAATAACTTGTGCTGGGAAAACTGGACAGCTCCATGTAAAAAATGAAATTAGAACACTCTCTAATACCATACACAAAAATAAACTCAAAATGGATTAAAGACTTAAATGTAAGGCCAGACACCATGAAACTCTTAGAGGAAAACATAGGCTGAACACTCTATGACATAAATCACAGCAAGATCCTTTTTGACCCACCTCCTAGAGAAATGGAAATAAAAACAAAAATAAACAAATGGGACTTAATGAAACTTAAAACTTTTGCATAGCAAAGGAAACCATAAACAAGACGAAAAGACAACCCTCAGAATGGGTGAAAATATTTGCAAATGAAGCAACTGACAAAGGATTAATCTCCAAAACATACAAGCAACACATGCAGCTCAATACCAAAACAGCAAACAGTCTAATCAAAAAATGGGCAGAAGACCTAAATAGATATTTCTCCAAAGAAGGTTTACAGATTGCCAACAAACACATGAAAGTATGCTCAACATCATTAATCATTAGAGAAATGTAAATCAAAACTACAATGTGATATCATCTCACACCAGTCAGAATGGCTATCATCAAAAAAATCTACTAACAATAAATGCTGGAGAGGGTGTGGAGAAAAGGGAACCCTCTTGCACTGTTGGTGGGAATGTAAATTGATACAGACACTATGGAGAACAGTATAGAGCTTCCTTAAAAACTAAAGAAACCTACCATATGACCCATCAATCCCACGACTGGGCATATACCAGAGAAAACCATAATTCAAAAAGAGTCATGTACCAAAATGTTCATTGCAGCTCTATTTACAATAGCCAGGACATGGAAGCAACCTAAGTGTCCATCAACAGATGAATGGATAAAGAAGAAGTTGCACATATATACAATGGAATGTTACTCAGCCATGAAAAGGAGCGAAACTGAGTTATTTGTAGTGAGGTGGATGGACCTAGAGACTGTCATACAGAGTGAATTAAGTCAGAAAGAGAAAAACAAATACTGTATGCTAACATATATATATGGAATCTAAAAGAAAAAGAAAGTGGTCAGAAGAACCTAGGGGCAAGACCACAATAATGATGCAGACCTACTAGAGAATGGACTTGAGGATACGTGGAGGGAGAAGGGTAAGCTGGGACAAAGTGAGAGAGTGGCATGGACATATATACACTACCAAACGTAAAATAGATAGCTAGTGGGAAGCAGCTGCATAGCACAGGGAGATCAGCTTGGTGCTTTGTGACCACCTAGAGGGGTGGGATAGGGAGGGTGGGAGGGAGTGAGATGCAAGAGAGAAGAGATATGGGGACATATGTATATGTATAACATTCACTTTGTTATGACACACCATTGTAAAGCAATTATACTCTAATAAAGATGTTAAAAAAAAAGTCAAGGCATTTTTAAAAATTTGCATAATATAAACTAAATTCTCTGACCATAATATAATCAACTTAGAAATGAATAATAAAAGATAACTTTAAAGTTATCCCATACATTTGGACATTTTTTAAAATGCACTTTTAAATCACTTTTATAAGTCAAAGAAGAAATCTGAGTAAAATTTCTAATTTTACAACTAAACCACATATAAAGACATGTGAGGGCTTCCCTGGTGGCGCAGTGGTTGAGAGTCTGCCTGCCGATGCAGGGGACACGGGTTCGTGCCCCGGTCCGGGAGGATCCCACATGCCGCGGAGCGGCTGGGCCCATGGGCCATGGCCGCTGGGCCTGCGCGTCTGGAGCCTGTGCTCCGCAACGGGAGAGGCCACAGCAGTGAGAGGCCTGCGTAACGCAAAAAAAAAAAAAAAAAAAAAAGACATGTGAGATGCAGTTTATGAAATAATAGAAAATTTGTATTGGTCTCTGCCACCAGTTCCTGGCACAAAACTACTAAAACTCTTACAATTTCCTAAGTGAGAAGAGCTCTATTAGCATCTTGTTTTAATGTTAGCATTTTGTTCTAATATTTGGTCTTTGACCCTGTTTCCTGACACAAGTCTTTTGAAACCCTTGGAATCTCCTAGTGTTAGGGCATCTTTTGTTCTAATGAAGCAACTCTGGTTGGGCTTCTGGATGAGAACTGGTCACCAGAAAGACCAAGCCACTATTAGAAGCTTGGAATTTTCAGCCTTCCTACCCCCTTTCTCATGAAAAGGGAGAAGAGCTGAAAATGGAGTCAATAATGGATCAGGCCTACATGATGAAGCCTCCACAAAATTCCAAAGGTTTGCAGAACTTCTATATTGATGAACACATGGAAGTGCTGGGAAAGTAATGTGCCCAGAGAGGGCTTGGAAACCCCATGCCTCTTCCCACATACATGCCCTACATAGCTCTCCCTTCTGGATGTTCATGTATATCTTTTATCATATCCTTTCAGAGTAAACTTGTAAATGTAAGTAAATGTTTCCCTGAGTTCTAGGAGCTCCTCTAACAAATTCAAGAACCTGAAAAGGGCATCAAGGAAACCTCCAATTTATAGCCAAGTCATACAGAAATTATGGATAACCTGGGGAACTACTACTTGTGATTGGCATGTGAAGTGAGGTGGGAGGCAGTCTTATGAAACACTACCTCCAGGTAAGTAATGTGAAAATTGAGTTAAATTGTGAGAAGTTCAGCTGGTGTCACAGAGAATTGCTTAGTGTGGAGAAAACCCCCCACATGTGGGGACCAGAAATGTCAGAAGTGAAGTGTTCTGTATGAGTGTGGTAGTAACAGACACACAGGTGAAAGACTGAGTTTGCACCAGTAGGGAGGAACTGAATTTTTCTAAGAGGGAAAAAACGGGGGAGATTTTTCCTTTTACATAGATAAGGCATTACATAGAAATTTATAGCTTTACAAGCTCATAACAGAGAAGGAGAAAGGCTGAAAATTCGTAAGCATTCATCTTAAAATATTAGGGAATAACCCAAGAACCTGGAAGAAATGAAGGAATTACTAAGGATAAGAGCAGACACTATGAAATAAAAAATTAAAATAAAACAAAAAAGGAACAAAACTAAATTTGATGACTAATAAAATCGCTAAATCTGTAGTAAAAAGGAAAAATAAAAAAGGAAGAAGGCACAGTAACAATTCTAGGCATGGAAAGGGAGATACAGTATAGAGCTAGTTCTAAGCATTTTAGCCATAAGAATCTGCAGCAAGCAGTTTTGCCACAAAACTAATTGGCTGTAAGGATATTTGCCATAAAAGATAAAATGACTGGTTGATTGACCATTTTGGTTTCATAACTAGAAAATGATAATCTATCACTGTTTGAAAATTCTTTGGTGTGCATGGTCATCTGCACCCCTTGAAACCAAGCTAGGCAAATATAAAAGAAGCAGCTAATAATTCATAACAGCCTTTGAGGGCATTCATGATCGATTCTTTGGCTAATTTAGATACAATGACTTGTTTTCTCCTGCCATCTTTCCCAAATTTATCATGTAATAATTAGAAGTTGAAGACAAAAGAAATCAAGTTTCTCCTATCTTCCCCCAAAGAAATGGTTGCATGATTACTGACAAGTATAAGTTTCTCGAAAAGGGTGAAATTTTTTTCTACTTGATAGTGGAGAACATGATGGAGAAAGAATTTTGGGATTTGGCATAGAATCTGGCTTAGATGATTTGGTAAAATACAAGGACTGTGGTGTATGTAATGGAACATTTCAACGTAGTCCAAATATGTACTGCCAGTTACATAATGTTATATGTATTGATAGGAAACAGCAGCATCTCTCACCTGTTCGTTTTACTTCCAGGGAACTCTGAAGAGTTTTTCAGCAGATTTTTTTATATACCATCTGACATTAGATCCTGAATCCTAATGATCATCTTTGGAAAAGGAAGTATTATTGATTTCTCTAACATATACAAGGATACAACTATAACCATGAGTCTACAAACATGTTTAATGTGTTCAGACATTTTTTGAATTTTCATTTTTCACAATGAAATCTCTTTAAAATTAATTTTTCATGTTTCATTATGTCCTTTTTAATGTCTCTCTTTTATTTTATTTTATTTTCATGATTTTATCTTTTACGGTAAAATTGTCTTATGGCCAAGTAGTTGTGCAGCGAAACTAAATTCTATCAAATAGTTGATAAATAGATAGTTCCAGTATTTCAGAAACTCTGCCTTATGATTGAAAAAGAGGGAGTAATACACAACTCACTTTATAAGGCTAGAAAACTTTCACCAAAACAATCATGCATACAACACACACACACACACCATATATAGATACAAAGTACTTGGGGCTTCCACACAAGGTCAAGGAATGCTAAAGACCCTAGGAGAAGTACTGTCTGGCCACAAGCAGCCTAAGCTCTTTACCCTAATGTGGCATAGAAATACTCCATTTTCTCTGAGTCCTGGTATAACAGCTCTACAAATCAACATGGATAAATCTAGAAAACATAGTGTTGAGGGTAAAAAAAGTAAGTTGCTGGAGAGTAGAAACAGCTTGATGTACTTTACATGAAGTTCAAAACCAGACAAAAGTAAATGATGCCATTTGGTATAATTACATGTGTGTTAAAAAAATAAAAGTAAACAGTTAACCTAGAATTCTCTAGATAGATAGTCCTAGAAAGGCAGAGAAAGGGATACATTTATGTAGAACAAGGAAAAGACCCTCCACAGTATTGATAATGTTGTAGCTCAAGTTGGGTGATAAGAATACAACTCTTTGTTAAATCATAATGTTTTATAATTGGGATACTTATTATATTCCATGCTGATTACTTTCTGGGTATAACTTACATAAAGTACAATACACAAATCTCAAATCTTAAGTTTATAGATTGGCAAATTTTCACTTGTGTATATATCCATACCATATCTTTTTTCATCAAATATTTCATAATACAATGAAAAGAAGATTGATTCTGAAGTTAGTCTGTAATTTGGACTTGCTATGTTCATTAACAGTAAATCCATTGCCACTTAATTCTTTGCACTAAGGATGTGGCTGCTAAAAAGAAACCCAATATTTATGTTAAAATTCCAGCATCACTTGAGAATTATGAGCTCAAAAGTGACTTTCTCTGAAAGGAAAACTTTTTCATTGTAAAATAAAATTTGTCTACAAAAGACATCTTTTTATAAATGACCTTGATCCAAGATTGAAATGGAGGAAGTTATAACAAGGCTACACAGCGGCCCACATAAGGAAGAGCACTCAAGCAGTAGAACCCAGTGGATTTTGCAAGGACTACTGAGTTTCAATTCCTCGTACATGCTTCACAAACCCTCTGTGGATGGGCAGGCAGGCTTTCTAAATCTCACCCATTCTTAGTCAAGCATGTAATCATTTAAAAAGATTACCTACCATTTAAAATATACTGAATTTAGCATAAACCTAATTTAAAATATTTTAATCTGTGTATTTCTTGAGGAAAAGTTAACTAAAATTTACCCCAACTCTTCCATTCACATTAAACCTGGATTGCATAATTATCATCATGCTGCCATTAGCCAGAAAACCAGGCCATAACCCAAGCAATCTGACAGCCCACAAGATTTGGAGGAAGGCACAAATGACAAATGTAGAGTTTCTTGTCAGCTATGGAAGCCTTGCAATGTACAGAATCAGTGGTAGGAAAGAGTAAGTTATTCATTTTTCCAGCGAAATGGTTGCCTCATATGTCAATTGATTCTGCATATACATAAGCCCATCCAACCCTGGACATTTTTATCATGGAGAAAAATATGTTTTTGTCCAAATGCAGAAGGATGAAGCATGTTTTCCTTATTTTACCACTTTGAAATGAGGGCAGACCTCCTGGGGGCTTTAATATCATGGACTGTTCCTATCTTTAATTCAGAGAATTCTTATAAATGGTGTCTTCCTATGAAATTAAGCTGTTTAATATGTTTACATTATAATGTGCAAATACCTTGAGTTCAAGCTCATATTTCCTTGTAGTTTCCACATGACATAGAAGACTACTTTTTACATAACATGTGCTTAATAACTATCTTGTTAATTCATTGGAAGATGGCAGTTATAAAAGATGTCTGCTGAGAGATAAAACTCTGATCCCATTTTGTCTTAAGAAAACAAGGGCAGGACAAAAGTGTTAGGAGGAAGAAAAGGAAGCTGACTTGTTTTGTCAGAAATGGGCACGATATCAGGCATTTTTTATTCCTTGTAATTAATTCACACAAATGCAATATGAGGTGGATGTTATCCCATTTACCAGCATTGTTATGACTCTCATTCTTGCTCTAACTGATGAGTAAATAGATATTGAGGGGGGTAAAGTTAATTATTTGAGGCCACTTAATCACTGAGTTCAAACCATGATTTTCTGGCTCCAAACCTCATGCCTTTGTTTTATTTTTTTTCCCACTAAAATGTTGCCTATTTGTTGTCTATGTATATGAAATAGTCTGCATCAGACAACTAATCAAATTCTATTCTTCTCTGGTTTTACCTCGATTGGTTAAGAGCAGGAGATGGTATGGTTCTACTGCTGGGTTTTAGGATTTTTATTTTATGATGAAGTCCCCCATACCCAACTATGTATAAGAACTTCACACAGCTCTAACCAGACAGGGTGCAAACACTTGATTGCAAGGCCTGCTCTGTCCAGGAGGGGTATCCTGGGAGGAGAGCACCTAGGTTTTGGATGGGGTTTGGTTCCTGGATGGTAGATTTTGCCAAGATAAAGAGAACAGTTATTAAGACAGAGGACTCATTTTATCTGCCTCTTTGCCAGGGTTGAAAATGATTGTTGGTCATTAATACATGAGTCAAAGCAGGGGAAAGACATTAACCCAGGTTCACAAAATCTCATCCATGAGAGTTGGTCTGCTTAGCAATGCATCTGGCATACATGAAGTCTTCAGAGATGGAAGAAAGTACTTGGAAGTAGTGAGTGGCCTAAGAAATTTGCTCAGAGATTAAGCTACATGTAATTAGATGCAAGGAGAAGAGTTAGCCTGAAGCAGGTCAAATAAAGTCTCCTTACTTTAAAAGATGAGGATTGCTGGAAGCCTTACCCCTCCTTTCCTATCCTTATGTATAAAATTACAGCATTAGAGTCTAATTTGTTTGTGTTGGAGTCTATCTTTTCTCATTAGGTCTATTTTAAAATATCTTTTCAGAGACTCTACACTGAGTTTCTTATAATAAGGATGAGTTTGTCAGACCTTTTCATGATTGGAGGGACAGTCCTCAACCTCAGAGCATAAAAGTAGAGAAAATGACTGGCAAAGGAATGACTGCAGGGAGAATAACTGATTTCCCTGACTTTCCAATTTTATTTAGGGCAGGACCAAATAACAGGTCCTTGACTGTTGTTGTTATTATTGTTGTTACCAATGAAGTTAATAGTCTAACAGAGCACTCCCCAGTGTAATAGATAACAGCCGTGGAGTACAGAGGCAGCCTTAGGTAGGGCTGGGAAGAAAAGTTTCTAGTGAAGCAGGCCTTTCAGCAGGCTCCCTGTAACCCTGGGAGCCAGGTCTAGTGGACCTCAAAAGTACCTCTGTTGCCAAGTGGAAGATTTTCATCCAGATACCATTAGCAAAGATAAATGATGGTTACACCACCCTCTTATCTCCCATACCCTTGCAGCTGATTCTCTTCTTCAGAGGGTAATATGTTTTAAAACATCACTTGGAAAAATCTAAAGATCATAAAGGTGACCACAAATTAAATTAACTTTAGATATGCTTTCTGAAAATTACATTTTTCAATAGCAGAATCACAGAATTTAAGAGCAGAAAAAAACCTCAGAGATGACCAGATCCAACTGTTCTCATTTTGCAAATGAGGTAACCAGCAAAATATTTTAGAAATGTACCAGCTTCATGATCTTTCAACAGAAACACACAATAACTTTTTTCATCCTGTTTTAAACTTCCTACAGAGAAAACAAATAAGAAAGGTAAAAGTCCTGCATGTTATTAATCAGAAAAAAGTCACTGTGCCTCTAATCAGCATTTTATTTTGTATATGAAAAATCTTAATAAAAAGGACTATAATGTTAAACACTTGCTATTATTCTTAGGCATTTTACAGCACACTGGCATTCAGGCCACGTGTGTCTCTGTCTTTATATGGGTTATTTGAGTTGGTCTCTTGGATCATGCTGATTCAAGGTGAGAGATAGCATTACTTGTCTTTTGCTTCAGAAACCAAGGGCCTCATTGATAACAGTGAAAAAATCTCTATGTTGTCTTGTTCTGATCTCTGAATTGTTGCTCCCAGTAAAAAAAAAAGCGCTTGAGATCTATATCTATATTGATATCTACTTATATCTATCTCCACATACATATATGTATGTGTTATGCAGATAAATACACACACACACACACACACATATAAATCATAGCAAAGAGATGGAGATTTCTACATTAACATGGTAGCAAATAAGCAATGCACAGTAGGACTGCTCATGACTTCCTATTTAAATACCAAAGAAGATCAAGGTAAGTGAAGAGTCAAGATGAAACTCTATGAAGAGTATGAGTCTAATTATATCCTAAAATATAACTTTATATATGTGTGTATATGTGTTTGCAATACATATACTCATCAATGCTACAATCTTAATCATTATAAAATAGGCTATATATAATAACAATAACTTCAAACTTTCAGTGATTTAACACAATAAAGATTATTTCTCACCCACAAAAGTAATACAAAGATTGCTCAGCCTTCTTTTGTGGCTATATCACCTTGGACACATGGCCTCCAAGATTTCAGTAATGGAGGAAGAACACACAGAAAGAGGCACACAGTTATAAACTGCCTTAGTCCAAAAGCAACCCATGTTGCTCCCACACATTGATCATTAGCTAGAACTGATCACACAGGACAACTCAGTTGGAAGAAGACTTGGAAATGAAGAGGAGCACAGGGATATATGGTGAACCTTACTATCTCTGCCCCTAACCTTTTAACCACAAATCTGGAGGCTCAGAGGTTATGATTCACCCCCACTGACTACTCCTAATTCTGTATTCAGGAGTCCCACTAACCAATAAAACATGTAGGATTCATCTTGATATTGTGTAATGTATAAACTACATTATAAAGTAAATCATCACAGCATACCCTATATTTTAAAAGTGGAAGAAAGGGACAGGAAATAATAATAAAATTAGTTAATCTAGAATACATAAATGGCACAGCTAGAGATAAAGTATACATCAGTGTTATATCCTTATTTCTGCAGCTGTTCACAAGGCTATAGTTGGTTTAATTGATTTTCTTTCTCTATTCTATGTTCTAAGTTCCTCACCCAGCACCAAAATAGGCCAGGTGTCTATACCTTGCAGGGATACCCAACACTTAATTCCAAGAATTTCAGAGACCCTTGATAGTCTTGTCTGTGTATTACTATAAACTTCAATTAACTTTTCCTTGAGACATGACAATACCAAGAATTGCCCCAGAGGATCACTTCTTATCCTGACATGTTCTCCTTCCTGCCATTGTATAGGAATAACCCTGTTTCCCATTAGTAATTTGGATGAATCAGTGCATTAATATAGTAACCCTCTCTGTTCCATATTCATGATGTGGCATAAGGACCTCTAAATGGAAAGGTAGCAATTTTTAACATTGAACTTATGGAATATTTGTGATAGCCCATAAGACAGCATTTACCCCTTAGAAACTCTGATCTCTAAACCAGCAGAGTTCCAAGTTGCAGAGGAAAAGAAAGTAAAGAAAGAAAGTGAGTGAGTAAGCATCTCAAAAATAGTATAAGATACCTCTATAATTTATTTTCAACCTTTGGTTGGGCAATGCTTGTATTCTGACTATGGAAGAAATCAGACAATATATTGGCCACCAAAATTGAACATACTGCAACTTGGAGAACAGTTCCTCAACCTGAAAAAGAGTCTCTTGACCAGTGTCTACTGAGATTTCAGTAAGTCATTCTATTTGCACTAAGGCCAGTTGCTTATAGGAAATAAGTACATGGTAAGATTCATGAAGCCTGTGTGCATCAGCTCATTGCATTACTTATTTCTCTGTGAAATTGGTTCCATTGATTAGGGGACTTATGATTTAGTTCTTCTTGGGGTGTAGTGAACTGGAAATAATGTTTCCCTCATCCTTATAACAAAAACAAAACAAGAAGCCTGACAAGTTATAAGTCATGACTTCTTAAATCCATCACGAGTCAGAGGTTACCAACTAGTCTGATCTGTAAAGAAAGATAGGTGCCTTCAGGGAGAGACAGAACACATGCACTTGCTTAGATGGGAAGACACATCAGTAAACTGATAAGAAGAAGCTAGAATTGTACACAAAACTAAAAATAGTGACAGACATTAAACCACAGATCCAAGAAGCTCAGTGAACACAAAGATGCTAAAACACTACACACATCATATTCAAAATGCTAAAAACAAAAGATAAAGAGAAATTCTTGAAGTCAGGCAAAGAAAAAAGACATATTGCATAGAAAGTAACAAAGATAAGAATTACAACAGACCTTGTCTGAAACCATACAAATCACAAGACTTTAAAGTGCTAAAAGGGGAAAAAATAACCTGTTGACCCAGTATTCTATACGTAGAGAAAGTATCTTTCAAAAATAAAAGATAAATAAAGATATTTTTCTTCAGGCAAATAAAAATTGAGAAAGTTCATTGCCATCAGAACTTTACCACAAAAAAAGGTTAAAAGAATGTTAAAATATTTATCCACTTGACAAATTCTTAATGAGCAAATATTGACCTACTATGAGTCAGGCATAATTGTAAGTTCTGAGAAAACAATGGTAAGCTGAACAAAGTTTGTGTTGTTAAGGAACTTACTTTCCATTTGAGATTTTACCCAAAACCTGGCTCTGACCTTTGCATTGCTCAATGAACAAAGCACATATCTCCCTGGCATCTCAGGCCCTCAACCACAAGCCCCCACCTGCTTTTCTCAGCTTTTTATCTCACAACCCCTCTTGATGTGTCTCAGAATATTTCCAGAGTGGAAAGTTCACTATTCCTGACATCTCTCACAATTCATAATGACCTGCTTACTTGCCTTTTCCCAAGTTGTTTTATTTTCCCAGTAAGCATTTGTCCAGTGGATAATCAAAGGTCAGCCTTTAAATTATTACTATTGTTGATGTTGTCATTTTGCAAGTTTCAAAGTTCCATGGAGTGACCTCAGGGACTCCAATTTTAGCTATTTACAATGTAAGAATTCATTGTTTAAAAGAGGCCCCACTATCAAATAATGATTTTAAAAACACCCATCTAGTTTATTTGTCTCCTTTTCCAGATGAGATGACTGAGGCCAAGGGAAGTAAAGGAACTTGCCTCAAGTCACCCACTCAATTGAGGAAAAGCCAAGATAGAACCCAATTGTCTATCTTTCTAACCTTGAGTTCTTTCCACAACCCTCGCTGAGTATGCCCCAAAGAATCTGTTGTACCCAACTTTCACTAGATGTAACTACGCAGACATTGTGACCCATGTGCGCTATTGGTGAAATGTATGTTGGTGCAGCCACTATGGAAAATAATGTGGAGTTTCCTCAAAAAATTAAGATTAGAACTACTGTATTATTCAGCAATTTCATTACTAGGTATATATCGAAAGAAAATGAAATCTGTATCTTGAAGAGATATCTTCACCCACATGTTCATTGCAGCATCATTAACAATAGCCAAGACATGGAAATAACTGAAGTGTCCATTGACAGATCAATGGATAAAGATGTTATTATTCAGAGATTAAAAGAAGGAAATCCTGCCACTTGCCACAACATGGATGAATGTGGAGGGCAGTATATTAAGTGAAATAAGTCAAACAGAGAAAGACAAATACTGTATGGTATCACTTATATGTGGAAATTTAAAAAAAAAAAAACTCATAGAAACAGAAAATAGAATGGTGGTTGCCAGACACTGGGATGTGAGGAAAATAAGATGTTGGTCAAAGGATACAAACTTTCAGTTATAAGATGAATAATTCTGGAGATCTAATATACCTCATGGTGACTATAGTTTATAACACTGTCTTGTGTACTTGAAATTTGCTAGAGAGTAGATCTTAAGTGTTCATCATCACCACCGTGACAAGAAAAGAAACTATGTGAGTTGGTGGATGTGTTAACTTGATTGTTATAATCATTTTATAATGTATATGTATATCAAACCATCATGTTGTATACCTTAAATATATATAATTTTCTTAATTATATCTCAATAAATCTGGGGAAAAATGTTTAAAAAAGTAAAATGTTAAAAGAAGTTCTTCAGGCAGATGATACCACATAAAAATTTAAATTTATAGAAAACAGTGTGTCAGAAATGAAATTAATTAATTTAAAAATAAAATTTATTTTTCATACTTTTTGCTCCAAAAATATGAAAGTGTGACTGTCTAAAGCAATAATAGTAGAAATATATTGTGTTTTTATCTAATTCAAAAAAACACATGCACCCCAATATTCTTAGCAGCATTGTTTACAAAAGCCAAAAAATGGAAACAACCCAAGTGCCCATCAACAGATGACTGGTTTAAGAAGATGTGATATAGATATAGATACAGATATAGATATAGATATGATGAAATATTACTCAGCCATAAAAAAGAATAAAATATTGCCATTTGCAGCAATGTGGGTAGACCTAGAGAATATTATACTAAGTGAAGTAAGTCAGACAAAGAAAAACATTATATGTATCACTTTTATAAATGTTATCTAAAAAATAGTACAAATGAACTTATTTACGAAACAAAAACAGACTCACAGACATAGAAAACAGACTTATGGTTGGTTATCAAAGAGGAAGGGAGGGGGGAAGGGATAAATTTGTTGTATGGGATTAACAGATGTAAACTACTGTACATAAAATAGGTAAGCAACAAGGATTTACTATATAGCACAGAGAACTATATTAAATATCTATAATAGTAATAGTCTACAAAGGAAAATAATTTGAATATATATATATAACTGAATCACTTCGCTGTACACCTAAAACTAACACAATGTTGTAAATCAACTATACTTCAATAAAAAGAAATATATTTTGTTTTCAGACCATATACAAAAGCAAAGTGTATGACAAAAATAGTACAAAAGATAGGAGAGAAATTGGGAATTTGTTGATGTAGGATCCTTAAACTACATGTGAAACAGTACAGCAATATTTAAAGGTAGATTCTGATTGTAAATTGTAAGTTTTATGCCAAACTCCGAAAATACTTTAACAAGAAGTATAACTAACACTTTATCTTATTTTAAATGTAATCATAAAGAATTCTCAATTAACCCAAGGAAAGGATTTTTTATATATATATATATATATATATATATGATGGAACAAAAAATCTAGCAAGATGGTATATTTTACAATTCAACCATATAAATATATTAAATATAGTCTACACAAGCCAATTAAAAGACACTGATCAAAAGACTGCCATATTGGATTTTTTTAAAAGCATGACTCAACTATATGCTATTTACAAGAACCTCACTTAAGATATAAAGACATAGATAGGTTAAAACTAAAAGGATGGAAAAATATGTAACATAAAAACCCTAAACAAATAAAGTTGGAGTAGTTATATAAAGAGTAGAGAAAGTAGACTTCAGAGCAAGAAACATTTCCAGGTATAAGGAGAAACAATATATAACAATAGAGGTCAATTCTCTAACAACATGTATCAATCCTAAAGGCACATACATCTAACAAGAAAGTATCAAAATACATAAAGCAAGAACTGGTAAAGCAAAATAGAAAGAAAAATTCACAATTACACTTGGAGAGTTCATATACCTCCCTCAATAACTGATAGAACAAACTAATACAAAATCAGTAAGGATAAAGACTTGAGCAGCATTATCAATCACCTTGAACTAATTGACATTTATAGAACAATTTACCCAACTATAGCAGCATACATATTCTTTTCAAGTACACATGGGAAATTCACCAAGATTGACCATGCTCTGAATCATATACCTTAAAATAAGGTAAAAGTATAGAGGTCCTCCCCAGTGGTGCAGTGGTTGAGAGTCTGCCTGCCGATGCAGGGCACACGGGTTCGTGCCCCTGTCCGGGAAGATCCCACGTGCCATGGAGCGGCTAGGCCCATGAGCCATGGCCGCTGAGCCTGCGCGTCTGGAGCCTGTGCTCCACAATGGGAGAGGCCACAACAGTGAGAGGCCCGTGAACCGCAAAAAAAAAAAAAAAAAAGAAGTATAGAAATTTGGCAAAGTATGGTCTCAGACCAGACTGGAACTAAACAATAAATTAATCAGAAAGATATCTGGAAAATCTTCAAACATTTGGAATTCAAAAAGGAACATAGCTACAGACCCTGCACACATTTAAAGGAATAAAAGGGAATACTACTAACAAGTCTATTCCCATAAATTCAACAATTTAGATAAAGTGAGCCAATTCTTTGAAAGATAAAAACTACCAAAACTTACAAGGAAATAACCTGAACAGTCCTAAATCTATTTTTCCAAGTAACATTGTGATTTAAAATATGCTAACAAATAAATTCCAAGCCAAGCTGGTTTCACTGATAAATTCTACAAAAAATTTAAGGAAAAAAAATACCTACTCTACATAATCTCTTCCAGAAATTAGAAGACAAAACAATTCATTTCATGAGGTCAGCATTACCCTGATACCTGATACTTTGATACCTTGATATTTTAGGTTTGAAAACTACAGAGCAGCATCCTTATATATGTGGATTTAAATTCTCTAAACAAAAGTTTAGGAAATGGAATCCAAAGGCATATAAAAAGATAAGACATCATGACCAAATAGGTTTATCCCAGCAATAGTACAAGGTTGGCCTTACACTTAAAAATAATTCACTATATTAACAAATTAAAAGGAAAAAATTTATATGACTGTTTCAAAAGAAACAAAAAAGCATTTGACAAAATTCAGCATCCATTAATGATAAAAACTCTCAACAATCCAGGAATAGAAGAAAATTTTCTTAATGTGATAAAAGGCAACTACAAAAACCTATAGCTAACATCATACTAAAAGATTGAATGTTTTCACCCTAAGATAAAGAACAAGGCAAGGGCTTCCCTGGTGGCGCAGTGGTTGAGAGTCTGCCTGCCGATGCAGGGGACACGGGTTTGTGCCCTGGTCTGAGAAGATCCCACATGCCGCGGAGCAGCTGGGCCCATGAGCCATGGCCGCTGAGCCTGCGTGTCCGGAGCCTGTGCTCCACAACGGGAGAGACAACAGTGAGAGGCCCACGTACCACAAAAAAAAAAAAAAAAAAGGCAAAAATATCCTTTCTCACCACCCCTATTCATCATTATAATAGAAATGCAGCAAGACAAGAAAATTTTTTTAAAGGCAGCAATATTGGAAAAGGAAGAAACAATATTGTCTCTATTTACAAAATGTTTGTGTAGAAAATCATCCCAAGAAATTCACAAAATGACCTAGAGTTAGTGCTGAATTCAAGTGAGCTCAGCAAGGTCTCAGGACGCAAGATCAATATAAAAAAGTCTATTACCTTCTTAGTTATCAATAGTGAACAGCAAGGATTTGAATTTTTTAAAGTACCATTTTCATAGCACCAAAAAGAAGGAAGAGGAGATGGAAAAGAAGAAGGGGGAAGAGCAGGAAGAGGACCATCACCAACACCACTGCCAACAACTACAACTTAGGTTATAAGTCTAGCAAAATCTGGAGAGGATCTTAGTGCTGAAAACTACAAAACAATAATGAAAGGAAACAATGAAGACCTAAATAAAAGAAGATATAAACCATGCAAATAATTGGAAGACACAATCTCCCCACATTAGTCTACAGATATTATGCGATTCCAAAATTGCAAAATCAAAATCCCAGAGGGATTTATTATAGACATCAACAAGTTGATTCTAAAATTTATATGGAAAGACAAAGGATCTAGAATTCCTAGGAATTAGTATTTGGCAAATAAATAACCAAATTCTAAAACCTTCTAATTATCCTAAAAGAATAGAAATGAGATTGAATTTCTAAAAAAGATGGAAACAATTACATCTTGTAACAGCACTTCTCAAAATGTGGTTCATGGATGCCTAGTGATCCCCACAATCCTTCAGGAGGTCTGTGAGTTCAAAACTATTTTTTGTAGTAATACTATAATATATTCACCTTTTCCACTGTGCTGACGTTTGCACTAAGGTGGGTAAAACTGCTGGTGTCTTAGGATGAATCAAGGTGGTGGCTCCACACCATCCTAGCAGTCACTATTCTTCACTACCAAGCACACACAGAAAAAGAAAGGTCGGTGTCCCTTAAGGATATCCACAAAGAAGCAGTAAAAAGGTGTTAATTTTATTAACTCATGAAAACATGTCTTTTTAATATTTTCTGTGATGAAATGGGAACTATACATAAAGTACTTCTGATGCGCAGTGAAATTTCATGGTTGTCTTGCAGAAAAGCACTAGTGCAATTGCTCTCATTGTGAGCTGATCTACCCACTTTTCTCACTGAACACTATTTTTACTTGAAAGAACAACTGACAATCAGACTTGGATATTTAAGGACTATTTATTAAAAATAAACAAAGTAAGCCAGGGACTTCAAGAAAACAACTGACAGTATTTATTGCCAAAGATAAAGTTCAAGTTCTCAAGTTAAAGCTGTTATTTGTCATTCTCTAGTTTGCCACTGTTACAGATCTGTATGTTAAAGAGCTAAAAGGTAGTATTAAGAAGGTAACAGTTTTACCTCCAAGAAGGTAAAATCAGATGTATGAAGTTTTTTATTAGATATTGAAGACTAGGGAAAAGTCATTTGAAAGGGTTTGATACCAAGTGTCTTAAAGACATTATGTGCCCTAGAGAAGTTTTTAATCCTCAGAAAAAAATTCAAGTTAGTTATTTTCTCTCCAATCTGGCAATAAAACCATCAACAAATGAACAATATTGGTATTTTGGTTGGCTTCCCACTTAGCTTCAATACTTTTCTACCATCTTATGTTTTTGGCTGATACTGTAATTTTGTGCAAGCCAACCATGGAGGTTTGCTGATGATGAAAATTACCAACGGGCAGCTGTAGTATATTTTATGACAAAGGCGTTTCCTGGGCCCTAACCTTATGAGTAAGGGAGAATTGAGGAGAATGCTCGTCCTGGATATCTTCCAGTTTTACAGAGTGACAGACTTCCAACTGTGTGGAGAAATGGTACAAGGTGTTTATTTCTCAGATCATCTATTAATTCAACTTCAGTGGGAATTTGGCAGGACAGAATTGGCTAGGATTGAAGAATTTCAGCTTGTTGATAAAAGTAATTACAGTTAAAGGTTATACAACTCAGCCCAATTTTCTCACTTATGTGGAGAAGAATGTATACATGTATATACTTGGGAAAACAGGAGAAATAAGCAATTTAAAACATTCTTGCCTCCCCTTCCAAACACAGATCTTTACAATCCTTCCTTCTTCTTATAATGAGAAGAATTTCATTTTTATTCCTAACATTTTTGATTTTTCATATGTGGAAACCTCATCTTTGAAAACCTTCCACCAATTTGCCTTATTTCTAATCCTCCTCCAGAATAGGTTCTGTGTCTCCTTCCAAGGAAGCCTTTCCTGACTTTTCACCATAAGTCACATTCCCTTCTTTAGCCCTCATAAGACTCTGTACTTTGCCTTCATGGCACTTAGAATATTTGTCATGGAGCAATTATTTCTGTAAGTGTGTAGCTTAATGTCTGGCTCCTGACAGAATGTGATTCCTGGAGGGCAGGGACATATCTATCTTATTTACCACTGAATTCAAATATTTTGCACGTAATAGACACAATAAATATTTAGTACAGTCTTGAGTGTGAGTCCAAGCTCTCAATGAAATTAACTACTGTACATAAAACATTTAGCCCACAAACTGGAGAATAGTGTAACCTTAACAAATGTTAACTTATGGCCTTACATAATCCCTGGAAAATAGGGACTATATCATATAAATTCTCAATTTTCAAATGAGGAAATATAATCAGAGGGCATGTGACTTGCCCAAGACATATCACTTGTAACAAGTGGAGGCCAGATGGAAACTGAAATCTTCTCAATGCATGTCCCACCCTCTTTCTAATGAACCAAAATCTACAGAGAGTACACCTAGGATGCTCAAGGAGCCCATGCTTCTACAACATCTACTAAACTGAGAAAATCTATCCCAAGTGTTTTCAGTTCTGGTCCAAAGCAGGTATTGATGCAGCTTCCTTTCTGTGTGTAGCTGTAAAATTGTTTGTTTTTTTTTTTAAGCCCTGTTTTGTTTTTATATGAATTTATTTATTTATTTTCATCTGTGTTGGGTCTTCCTTGCTGCACATGGGCTTTCTCTAGTTGTGGCAAGCGGGGGGTACTCTTTGTTGTCATGCACGACCTTCTCATTGCAGTGGCTTCTCTTGTTGCGGAACACAGGGTCTAGGTGTGCGAGCTTCAGTAGTTGTGGTTCGTGGGCTCTAGAGAGCAGGCTCAGTAGTTGTGGTACATGAGCTTAGTTGCTCTGCAGCATGTGGGATCTTCCTGGACCAGGGATCAAACCTGTGTCCCCTGCATTGGCAGGCGGATTCTTAACCACTGCACCACCAGGGAAGCCTGTCAAGTTTTCCAGACACTGTTTATTGAAGAGACTATTCTCTCCCCATTTTATATTCTTGACTCCTTTGTCATAAATTAATTGACCATATAGGCATGGGTTTACTTCTGGGCTCTCTGTTCTGTTCCATTGATCTATGTGTCTGTTTTTATGCCAATAACATATTATATTAACTACTATAGCTTTGTGATATAGTTTGAAATCAGGAAGTGTAATGCCAACAGCTTTGTTCTTCTTTCTCAAGATTGTTTTGGCTGTTCAGAATCTTTTGTGGCTCCATACAAATATTAGGATTATTTTTTCTATTTCTGTGAAAAAATGCCATTTATAATTTTGGTATACATTGCTTTGAATCTGTAGATTGCTTTTGGAAGTAGGGAAATTTTAACAGTAGTCATTTTTCCAATCCAGGAACACAGAATATCTTTTTAGTGCACTTCCACCAAGGTGGTATGCCCCAACTGGCTCTGGGATGATTGGGAAGCCTGGCAGGAAAGGTGGCTCAGGGACCATATCTTCTCCCCTCCCTCTTTCCAGAGGGTGTTGAGGGACTGTGGTGGGCCCACCCTCCAAGTGTTACAGCACCCCGGAAGCAGAGCCCACCAAATCCTGGGGCTGAGGGAGCAAGACCGGTCACTGCGCTCTCCCCTCTTCTGGCGCCCACACCCGAGGGATTTGCCATGTGACTGGGGGCGCTGGGCTGCTCCTCCCATAGCACAACAACTCTCCCACACTGGTGTGCCTACCCCTGTGCTCCATGTTGAGGGGGTTGGGTCCAGTGGGTAGTGGAGTGGCAGACTGTCCCCAGTGCCTCCCAGGTGGGTCAAGATATTGGGCCTGGGAGGGTCTCCAGGCATCCATACACAAACGTAATATCAAAACCAGCAACCATGAGAAGAGGAGAGTGCAAAAGCAGGAAATGAGAATTGCATTTGAAATTAAGAGAAGGGCAACTTAAAATAACCGTGTGTGTGTGTGTGTGTGTGTGTGTGTGTGTGTGTGTGTGTGTGTATAAACACTGTTTTTATCAAAACTTCTTGTGAAATGCAAACCAATAAACAATAGATACACACACAAAAAAGAAAAAGCAACCAAACACAACATTAAAGATGGTCATCAAACCACATGAGAAGAGAACAAAACAGGAAAGAAAGAAAAGAGACCTACAAAAACAAACCCCCCAAAATTAAGAAAATTGAAATAGGAACACACATATCAATAATTACCTTAAATGTAAATGGATTAAATGTTCCAACCAAAAGACAAAGACTGGCTGAATGGATACAAAAACATGACCTGTATATACAGTGTATACAAGAGACCCACTTCAGACCTAAGGACACATACAGACTGAAAGTGAGAGGATGGAAAAAAGTATTCAATGCAAATGGAAGTCAAAAGAAAACTGGAGCAGCAATACTCATATCAGACAAAATAGACTTTAAATAAAGACTGTTACAAGAAACAAGCAAGGAACTACATAATGATCAATGGATCAACCCAAGAAGCAGCTATAACAATCATATATATATATATATATATATATACCCAAGATAGGAGCACCTCAATATATAAGGCAAATGTTAACAGCCTTAAAAGGTGAAATCAACAGTAACACAATAAGTGTGGGGTATTTCAACATCCCACTTACACCAATGGACATATCACACAGACAGAAAATTAATAAGGAAACACAAGCCTTAAGTGACATATTAGATCAGGTAGATGTAATTGATATTTATAGGACATTCCATCGGAAAGTGGCAGAATACACTTTCTTCTCAAGTGCACATGGAACATTCTCCAGGATAGATCACATCTTGGGTCACAAATAAAGCCTTGGTAATTTTTTAAAAAGTGAAATCATATCAAACATCTTTTCTGACCACAACATTATAAGATTAGAAATAAATTACAGGAAAAAAAACTGTAAAAAACACAAATATGTGTAAGCAAAACATTATGTTATGAAATAACCAATGGATCAATGAAGAAATCAAAGAGGAAATAAAAAAATATTAATACCTAGAAACAAATGACAATGAAAACACAATGACCCAAAACCTATGGAGCACAGCAAAAGCAGTTCTAAGAGGGAAGTTTATAGCAATACAATGCTACCTCAAGAAACGAGAAAAATCTCAACTAAACAACCTAAACTTACACCTAAAGCAACTAGAGAATGAAGAACAAACAAAACCCAAAATTAGTAGAAGGAAAGAAATCATAAAGATCAGAGCAGACATAAATGAAATAGAGATGAAGAAAACAAGAGCAAAGATCAAAGAAACTAAAATCTGGTTCTTTGAAAAGATAAACAAAATTGATAAACCTTTAGCCAGACTCATCAAGAAAAAGAGGGAGAGGACTCAAATCAATAAAATTAGAAATGAAAAAGGAGACGTTACAATGAACAACACAGAAATACAAAGGATCATAACAGACTACTACAAGCAACTATATGCCAATAAGATGGACAACCTAGAAGAAATGGGCAAATTCTTAGAAAGTTACAACCTTCCAACACTAAACCAGGAAGAAACAGAAAATA
Organism: Pseudorca crassidens; assembly: GCF_039906515.1. Taxonomy (NCBI): domain Eukaryota; kingdom Metazoa; phylum Chordata; class Mammalia; order Artiodactyla; family Delphinidae; genus Pseudorca; species Pseudorca crassidens. The sequence continues at coordinate 157,462,844 of NC_090297.1, forward strand.
TGAACAGACCAATCAAAAGTGCTGAAACTGAAACTGTGATGAAAAATCTTCCAACAGACAAAAGGACTAGATGGCTTCACAGGCGAATTCTGTCAAACATTCTACAGAGGAAAGAACATTCCCAAGCTCATTCTACAAGGCCACCATCACCCTTATACCAAAACCAGACAAAGATATCACACAAAAAAAGAAAAGTACAGGCCATTATCACTGATGAACATAGATGCAAAAATCCTCAACAAAATACTAGCAAACTGAATCCAACAACACATTAAAAGGATCATACACCATGATAAAGTGAGATTTAACCCAGGGTTGCAAGGATTGTACAATATCCACAAATGAATCAGTGTGATACACCACACCAACAAATTGAAGAATAAAAACCATATGATCATCTCAGTAGATGCAGAAAAACTTTTGACAAAAGTCAACACCCATTTATGATAAAAACTCTCCAGAAAGTGGGCATAGAGGGAACATATTTCAACATAATAAAAGCCATAAATGACAAATCCACAGCAAACATCATTCTTGATGGTGAAAAACTGAAAGCATTTCCTCTAAGATCAGGAACAAGTCAAGGATGTCCACTCTCACCACTATTGGAAGTCCTGGTCATGGCAATCAAATAAGAAAAAGAAATAAAAGGACTCCAAATTGGAAAAGAAGAAGTAAAACTGTCACTGTTTGAAGATGACATAATACTATACATAGAAAATCCTAAAGATGTTACCAGAAAACTACTAGAGCTCATCAACTAATTTGGTAAAGTTGCAGGATACAATGAATACAGAGAAATCCCTTGCATTCCAACACAGTAACAATGAAAAATCAGAAAGAGAAATCAAGGAAACAGTCCCGTTTACCATTGCATTAAAAAGAATAAAATATCTATGAATAAAGCTACCTAAAAATGTAAAAGACCTGTACTCAGAAAACTATAAGATTCTGATGAAAGAAATAAAAGTTGACAAAAACAGATGGAGAGATATACCATGTTCTTGGAGTGGAAGAATCAATATTGTGAAAATGACTACTACCCAAAGCAATCTACAGATTTAATGCAATCCCTATCAAATTACCAAGGGAATTTTTCACAGAATTAGAACAAAGAATTTTACAATTTGTATGGAAACACAAAAGATCCTGAATAGCTAAAGCAATCTTGAGAAGAAAAACATAGCTGGAGGAATCAGGCTCCCTGACTTCACAATATACTACAAAGCTACAGTCATCAAAAAGTATGGTATTGGCACAAAAACAGAAGTACAGATCAATGGAACAGGATAGAAAGTCCAGAGATAAACCCACACACCTATGGGGTGGGTTATCGTCACCTCATCTATAACAAAGGCGGCAAGGATATACAATGGAAAATAAACAGTCTCTTCAATAAGCGGTGCTGGGAAAACTGAACAGCTATATGTGAAAGAATGAAATTAGAACACTCCTTAACACCATACACAAAAATAAACTCAAAATGAGTTAAAGACCTAAATGTAAGACCAGACACTATAAAACTCTTAGAGGAAAACATAGGCAGAACACTCTGACATAAATTGCAGCAAGATCTTTTTTGATCCGCCTCATAGAATAATGAATATAAAAACAAAAATAAACAAATGGAATCTTATTAAGTTAAAAGCTTTTGCACAGCAATGGAAACAATAAACAAAATGAAAAGACAACCCTCAGAATTGGAGAAAGTATTTGCAAACAAAACAACTGAGAAGGTGTTAATATCCAAAATATACAAACAGCTTACACAGCTCAATATCAAAAAAAACAAACAATCCAATAAAAAAAACAGGTGGAAGATCTATATAGACATTTCTCCAAAGAAGACATACAGATGGCTAAAAGCACATTAAAAGATTCTCACCATCACTAATTATTAGAGAAATGCAAATCAAAACTACAATGAGGCATCACCTCACACCAGTTGGAATTGCCATCATTAAAATATCTACAAACAATAAATACTGGAGAGGGTGTGGAGAAAAGGGAACCCCACACTGCTGGTGGGAATGTAAGTTGGTACAGCCACTATGGAGAACAGTATGAAGGTTTCTTAAAAAACTAAAAACAGATTGACCATATGATCCAGCAACCCCACTCATTGGCACATATCCAGAGAATACCATGGTACATGCACTGCAAAGTTCATTGCAGAACTATTTACAATAGCCAGGACATGGAAGCAACCTAAATGTCCATTAACAGAGGAATGGATAAAGAAAATGTGGTACATATATACAATGGAATATTACTCAGCCATAAAAAAGAACAAAATAATGCCATTTGCAGCAACATGCATGGACCTAGAGATTGTCATACTGAGTGAAGTAAGACAGACACAGAAAGACAAATATCATATGGTATCGGTTATATGTGGAATCTAAAGAAAGGGTACAAATGTGTATATATATATACAATGGAATACTACTCAGCTATAAAAAGAAACAAAATTGAGTTATTTGTAGTGAGTTGGATGGACCTAGAGTCTGTCATACAGAGTGAAGTAAGTCAGAAAGAGAAAAACAAATACCATATGCTAACACACATATATGGAATATAAAAAAAAAAAGTTCTGAAGAACCTAGGATCAAGACGGGAATAAAGATACAGACCTACTAGAGAATGGACTTGAGGATACGGGGAGGATGAAGGGTAAGCTGGGACAAAGTGAGAGAGTGGCATGGACATATATATACTACCAAACGTAAAATAAATAGCTAGTGGGAAGTAGCCGCATAACACAGGGAGATCAGCTTGGTGCTTTGTGACCACCTAGGGAGGGAGATGCAAGAGGGAAGAGATATGGGGACATATGTATATGTATAACTGATTCACTTTGTATAAAGCAGAAACTAAGACACCACTGTAAAACAATTATACTCCATAAAGACGTTTTTTTTAAAAAAAGGGGGTTACAAATGAACTTATCTACAAAACAGAAATAGAGTTATAGATGTAGAAAACAAACTTATGGCAATCAGGGTGTAAGGGGGGGCGGGAGAGATAAATTGGGAGATTGGGATTGACATATACACACTACTATATGTAAAATAGATAACAATAATGGCCTACTGTATAGCACAGGGAAGTCTACTCAATACTCTGTGATGGACTATATGGAAAAAGTATCTAAAAAAGAGTAGATAGGGCTTCCCTGGTGGCGCAGTGGTTGAGAGTCCACGTGCCAATGCAGAGGACATGGGTTCGTGCCCTGGTCTGGGAAAATCCCACATGCCACAGATGGCCACTGAGCCTGTGCGTCCAGAGCCTGTGCTCTGCAACGGGAGAGGCCACAACAGTGAGAGGCCCATGTACCGCAAAAAAAAAAAAAAAAAAGAAAAAAGAGAAAAGAAAAAGGGTAGATATATGTATATGTATAACTGATTCACTTTGCTGGACATCAGAAACTAACACAACATTGTAAACCAACTATACTCCAATAAAATTTTTTTTGAAAGAATATCTTTTTATTTCATTGTGTCTTACTCCATTTTTTTTCATCAATATCTTATAGTTTTCAATGTATAGGTCTTTCACCTCCTTGGTTAAATTTATTCTTTTGATACACTTGTAAATGTTACAATACACTTGTAAATTGTAATTTGAAACAATTATAAATGTTTTCTTAATTTTTGTTCCTGATAGTTCATTGTTAATGTATGGAAATGCAAGTATCTTTGTGTATTGATTTTGTATCTTGAAATTTTACTAAATTTGTTTATTAGTCTAATCATTTTTCAGTGGTGTCTTGAGGGTTTTCCATAGATTATACCATGTCTTCTGAAAATTGATGCAGTTTTACTTCTTCCTTTCCAGTTTGGATATTTTTTTTTCTTTTTTTGTCTAATTGCTCTGACTAGGACTTCCTATAGGATGTTGAATAGTGGGCATTCTTGTCTTGTTCCTGATCTTAAAGACAAAGCTTTAAGCTTTTCAAAGTTGGTATGATATTAGCTGTGAGTTTTTCATATACAACCTTTATTATATTGAGGTGTGTTCTGCTATACCTACTTTGTTGAGAGTATTTAGCATAAATGGGTGTTGAATATTTTCAAATGCTTTTTCTGTGTGTAGTGAGATGCTCATATGATTTTTATCCTTAATTTTTTTAATGTGGTTTGTCATGTTGATTGATTTGTGGACACTGAAGCATTCTTGCATACAAGGGATAAATCCCACTTGATCATGGTTTATGATCCTTCTAATATATTGTTGGATTCAGTTTGCTAATATTTTGCTGAGGATTTTTGCATCTATGTTCATCAGGTATATTGGCCTGTAATTTTCTTTTCTTGTGGTATTCTTTTCTTGTTTTGGGAGCAAGTTAATGCTAGCTTTATATTGATAAAATGAGTTTGGAAGTATTCCCTCTTCTGTATTTTTTGGAAGAGTTTAAAAAGAATTTTATTAATATTTTGATATTGTTTGATAGGATTCACCAGTGAAGCCATCATGTACTAGACTTTGTTTGTTGGGAGATTTTTGATCACTGATTCATCTTCTTACTAGTCTTTTAATCAGTCTGTTCAGATTTTCTATATCTTCACAATTCAGTCTTGGTAAGTTGTATATTTCTAGGAATTTAACCATGTTTTCTAGGTTAACCAAGTTGTGGGTGTATAATTGTTCATAGTGGTCTCTTAAAATCCTTTGTATTTGTGTGGTATCAGTTGTAGTGTCTTCTAAAAATGAATTTCTAATTTTATTTGTTTGAGTCCTCTTTTTTCCTTGGCAAGTCTAGCTAAAATTCTATTTTGTTTGTTGTTTTAAAAATCATCTCTTACTTTCATCAGTCTCTTCTATTGTCTTTTTAGTCTCTATTTCATTTATTTGTGCTTTGATATTTCTTTATTTCCTTTTGTTAACTTTGGGCTTAGTTTGGTCTTCTTTTTATAGTTCCTTAAGGCACCAATTTAGGGTTGTTTTTTTTTTTGAGATCGTTCTTTTTTCTTGATATAGGCATTTATTGCTATAAACTTGTCCTTATCTCCAATTGATCTGATCAACTAGTCTGATGTTGAACTCCTCTATTGAATTTTTTGGTGCATTTATTGTATTCTTCAGCTCCGTGGTTTCTGTTTGGTACTTTCTTATATATTTTATCTCTTTGTTGAAATTCTCACTTTTTTCATGCATTGTTCTCCTGACTTTGGTAAGCCTATTATTTTGATCTTTAATTATGACCATTAATTTGATCTTTTTATAGGGTACATCTCTTATCCCTGTTTCATTAAGGTCTATTTCTGAAGTTTTATTTTTTCTTTTTTTTTTTTGGAACATATTCCTCTGTTTCTCCATTATTCTTTACTCCTGTGTTATAATAGTTTCTGTGTGTTAGATAATACAACCACCTTCTCCAGTCTTGACTTAATGGTCTCATGTAGGGGATGAACATTACCCACCATCCTGGTGCAAGCTTTTGGTTGACTTTTAAACCTTTGCGGTTGTCTAAGACACCTTGTTTATTCTAAGTGGCTCCCAGTAGTTGAAGGTATGCCCAGACCTGTCAGTGTTCCAAAGGGGAGGACTGCAGTTAACACCTAGATGTAGGATGACTGGAAGCAGACCCTCAGGTGACAGCTGGGAGAGTCTGTGGGTAGGCCCATCCAGGGAGAAATTGGGAAGTGAGCATTTTGGCCCGTTCCCTCTGCATTGGACAGCCACAGGGCAGAGGGATGCTTCTGTGCCCATTAAGAACTGATTTTTTACTTGCTAAAGTCTTGAGGGACTTGTGAAGGCAAGTCCCATTGCTCTCAAAGCTAGGTGATCCAGGGACCCATCTTTTGGGTGGCAGCTGCAAAAGTTAAAGTACTCGTTATGGGTAAAATCTCCTTCTAGAGAGATATGGGCAATTTGCAGTGGGCTAGAGGGAGAAGGCTGAGGTGTTGTCTGCTGGCTTCCTCTGTCTCTGAGGATCACAGTCAGCCCCTAGATGTGTATTAAATTAGAAGCTTGACTCAGGCACCAGCTTTTAAAGTATGCAAATAGGCATCTTTCAAGGAAAGACTGGGTGATGGGGATTTTTTGCCTGCTCCCTCTGTACTAAGTCCTGGGGCATAACCATGGTGAGTCCTTATGAGCCAGTTAAGAACTATTTCTTTGTTTGATATAGTTTTGTGGGTCTTGTAGATGTGAGTCCCATTGGCTTTTAGAGAGAGGTGTTTGAAGACTCCTCAGGTGGGAGTCTTAAAAGTGGGGTGCTAGATGTGGGGTTTAAACCCTTTGCCCCTCAGGGAAAATCTGGGAGTGGGAGTTCCCTCCTGATTATATGGCATCTTGCCTGGGGTGTGGCTTATAGAAAGAGTGTGTCTCAGTCTTACCCATTTCTATGTGGGTATTTTCTCATTTGCCCAATGTATAGGAGTCAATGTATAGTTTCTGGATTTCTTTCAGAGAAAATTGCTCTGTGTGCAGTGTAGATTTGTTGTGTCCATGGGAGGAGGGGAGTTAAGGAGACTCCAATGTTGCCATTTTGGACTGGAACCATGAAATCTATTTTAAATCAATAGCTTGAGATTTTGAATTGCAAATATTTCAACATGTCAGCACCATTAAGTCGGTGTGAAGTATGCTATTTCTGAACTCATTAGAGTAAGACTTATGAGATAATTTGGGGTCACATTTGTCTGTTTCAAGCGTTTAATCAGCAGCATTTTTGGACAAGATTCATCAGAACAGTAAGAGATAGAATTTGAAATAGTTTCTTCATTTGTAGAAGTTATGAATATAGAATTTTAAAGCAAGAAGTTGCCTTCGAAATCACTTAGTCCATCTTTATTTTACAGACAAAAAAAACTGGGAAATAATTATTACAAAGAACATGGTACTACTTTCTCACTACTTTACTTTGCCATCTTCCAAGTCATTGATATGGCCCCTTCACTAGTGAATGGTGTCATATGTCATTAACAGCCACTCTGAACTCTGAACCAGTAGGGTAGGTCAAGAGATTATCTCTTCTGACTCTTCTTTGAACTTCTTTTTCTGATGAGGCTATGGGTTCATAAACTTGAAACATGCTCTTAACTTATGGGTGGTATGGCCTGCATGCATGCCTGACTGCTGGCTGTGTAACAGCTTCCTCTACTATGGAAAACTGAAGGTAGTAAGATCCCAGTTTCCATTAGGGCAATGAAGATAGTAACTACTTAGGCCACAGCTTAAACTTAATCCTCTAACCCAGCTTTTACCAGTCATCACCAGAAATATTGGGTGCTGGCTTGGCACCTTGCTTCTTATTTGGTTGCAATTCCTTAAGTGTAACCCCTAAGGCAAGGGAGCTGCAGCTGGGGTGGATGAGGTGGGGCAGGGAGTGGGGGTTGGAGTAGCAATTACTAGCTAGCCAATGTTTGAGCTGTTCAGAATCTCTAATCTCAATATCATGAAACATTTTCAACACTCTATTATTATCTCCCAAATTATGGTGAACATAACTGACTACATGATATTTCATCATTTGAACAAGTCAGTCTAAACAGAAATTGACTGAAATAAACTGTTATAAACCAATATTGACTGAAACAGAATAATATTTTTAAAATATTGCATATTTTCTTCTTGCTTCTTCTAACCTCCTTTTCCACTAATAATGCAGAGATGAGTAAGAAAACTTAGCCTGATTCAATGATTCCCTTCAATATTCACCTCTTTTCTTCCTCATCCTACACTTCCTTTCTCCAATCCACATTTTTTTCTTCTGTTCTTTGTTCTCCCTACATGTGCTCCAGGCCTTCCATGACCCTCCAGCTAAAGTTCCCTGAGCTAATTGCATTGCTGCACCTCAATGGACACTCTGAAGCTTCAGAACCGACTGCCCATGGCCCTTGTCCCACCACTTTCCTGGTCCCTTCCTTGAATGAAACAACTAAACCCTGATGCCATGTCGCTGTCATTCCATCACAATGACTCAGAACACAGTTAAGTTGTTACAGGGATAGGCAGGGATCATCGATGGTCATCAACACCCTCATTAATCTTAGTCCTCCTCATGCAAAAGATATTTCTAAATGGTCTGCATCAGGGGTCAGCAAAGTTTTATTTATAAAGAACCAGACAGTAAATATTTTAGGCTTTGCATGTCATCCAGTCTCTGTCTTAACTACTCAACTCTGGCATTTTAGCATGACAACAGCCATAGACGATATGTAAATGACTGAACATGGCTGTATTCCAATAAAACTTTGTTTATGGACACTGAAATTTAAATTTTATAACATTTACATGCTCAGACATATTATTATTCTTTTGTTTGGGTTTATTTTTCATTTAAAACCACTAAAAAATATAAAAACCTTTCTTACCTTGTATGCTATACATAAATAGGGCCAGGTTTGGCCCATGGACCATTGTTTGCTGATCCCTGATATACATGATATCCTTTGGTAGTCTTTTTGAATGCATTTTCCTTTTTACTTATAAAACAGATTTTTAGAAAGTCACCTACTCTATTGCTACCTTTTTACTCATACTGTATTATCAATTCAATAGCCTTATAAGCCAACTCAAATCAGTTCTGGAGCAAAGGGGATTATAAATAAAATGATATAAATAGATTCATTTTGTGAAGAAGAGTTACTAAATTTAAAGTTTCCATCATGTAAATTTTGGGCACAGATATTCATCTTGGGGATTTCCATCAAAAGAATTGTGGCACATATTGGTCATAGCATGCCACTGGCTTGCTCCATGCTAATGCTAATCCAGGTGCTATTCTTTTAGTTTCCCTTTAAAATGTTACTTAATTTTAAACATGTCAAAATCTTTATGGGCTTCAATATATATATCCCTTCCCACCTCCTTCCCAGTAATAAAGAAATGCTAAAGTAGTGTTCAGAGCTCTTTGGAGAAATGCCCTGTAGAAACAGATTACACGGTAGACAATTGGCATTCATTAGGAATACTTCCCAAGGCCTTCAAATATCCTAAATGCATAAATATCACTAGAGCATATATTTTCCTGAAAAATTTAACAACAAATTGTTAAAAATTTGAAGTTATTTGTTTCAATCTTTTATACTTAATAAATATAGGATCAAAGTCATTTTTATAAGGCTATTTACTCTTTTCATGCGAGTTACTATGAACATAAAGAGGAGAAAAAAAATCAAGTGAATGCTGACTTTCTGGATAGGTTGACTTACTAGCTAAGTGACTCAATTCTACAGACGAGCCTAGAGGAAAACATCACGCAAGTTGATGTTCTAATTATGAGTTAGGCCATTTCATCAACATTCGAGGACCATGGTGATAGAAATTGGAAATGGAAATTGCTGATGTTAAATCTATGAATGCTAAGGTTCTACTTTATTTGAGTAGTCAAAAAAGAAGTAATGCCTGTAATTGGTTAAGTTATAGAGTGATCATAAAAAGTCATACAAAAAAGGAACCCACTGCCTAGGGAGGATATGAACTCCATCCCAAAACACCTTGACCATTTGATTGAACAAAGAAGAGAAGATCCAGGAACCAGAGGGTTTGGATTAGACTAAGAGCTTCTCAAATATTCTTAGGACAGAAAAACCCCTTTACATAAAATCTTCTCCATGAAATCCTAGGGATAGACCAGGGCTTATAAAACAAAAGACTAGGTGGCCTATAAGAGCCCTTCCAACTCTAAGATTCTGTGATTAGTATTATTTTATGACATGCTATAAATGAGAAGAATTATCTCAAAAGAATTCAACCAATCCTAGAGAGGCTTGAGATGCTCCTAATTTTTCCACTCTTTTCCTTCCAGACCTTGACCTAGGATATAGGTACTATGAGTGGCCAGAGCATGGCTGGTTCTCAGCAAAACTGTTGAGGAGGCAAAGTCTGTGAAGGTCAGGAGTCAGCTCCTGGGGATGTTGTCCTTTATTTCTAAGGAAAACATGGCTTAAAGCTGGCATCACTTCCAATATCTGCAAGATTTGGGAAAGGTGGAGGACTGAGTGGAAGATTTGCTCCCAGGTACTTCTATGCACCACAGGATATCAAAGAGGAGAGGTAACATCACCAAGAACTTGGCATCCTCTTCTGGGAAAAGGGTTAGTGCATTTTCTGTTGAATGTAGAATTGTACATGATACAATGTAGTTGTATCATGTTAGGAGGAAGTATGGCCTTGTTATTTTTTTTATTTGGCAATTAAATATAGTTTAAGGAGATATGTTTGGGTGCCAAAGTGACAAGGGGTGGACTTGTGATGGTTAATTTTACTTGGCTAGGCCATGGTGCCCAAAAGTTGGTCAAATACTAGTCTAGATGTCTCTGTGAAGGTATTTTCAGATGAGATTAACATTGAAATCAGCAAACTTTGAGTAAAGCAGATTATCACTCATCATATGTGTGGGTATCATTCAACCAACTGAAGGCCTTAAGGGAAAAAAACTGCCAGGTCCCTGAAGAAGAGGAAATTCTGCCTCCAGATGGCCCTCAAACTCAAACTGAAACATGAACTGTTCCCTGGGTCTTCATCCTCTGGCTGGCCCTGCAGATTTCAGATTCACCAGCCCCAATCATGTGAGTCAATTACTTAAAATAAATCTTTCATGTGTCAATAACATATTGGTTCTGCTATTCTGGAGAAACCTGACTACTATACCACCCCTCCCAGCTCTCTCTAAATGCTTCATCTCAGCCCCACTGTGTGCCTCTTGCACGTGCAGTTTCTCTTCTGTGCCACATTGATATACCAGCCACTACCACAGGCTATTGCCCGAATCACTTCGTGGCCCAAACTGCCATCAACTCAAATCTGTGTGTGCATAGAGTGCTTTCCAAAAGACTTGAGTTAATGGGCTGGGGTAAGTATGAACAACATGGTACACCCTGGCAAAACACAAAACAAAATGAAAACAAATAGCAATTAGACATGCATTTTCTTTAAAGTCCCTCAGCCATAATAATAACTGGGGGATTATGTTTTGGCTGTCTCTGCCTGTATTATTTGGTTACTCTTATACCTCAATGTACACATCTAAATAATTTTCAAAAGTAGAACAAACATAGGCCAGATTCACTGACTGCTGAGCAATGACACTAAAATTCAATAATAGAAAAGTTTAGGGGAAAAAAGTCATACACTTTGAAATTTTTAAACACTACCTAAACAAATAATAAATAAAAGTATAAATTATGGACTCTTTAGAAAATCCTATGAAAAGCAGCAAAAGAACTATTCATAGGAATAATTATGATCATAAAATGATTTTTTAAGGAAATGTAATAAAAATGAATAAATCGGTATTCAACTCAAAAAACTAGAAAGTGAGCAACAAAATAACCCTTCAAGAAAGTAGAAGGAAAGGATTGATGAAGATAACATGGAGATAAATGAACTCATTTAATTAAAAAACACATAGTTAAAAGCAAAAGCAGTTTCTTTTAAAAGACCAATAAATAAAAAAGCTTATGACAAGTCTGTCTAGGAAGAAAGAAAAAAAAATCAGGATTAAAAATGGAGAAAATACCTGAACTACAAGTAGGAAGAAAATTTTAAAATATGGGAAAATATTAGACAAAAATTTATAACAATATATTTTGACAATCTGCATGAATTGGACAATTTTCCATGAAAGTATAATTTAGTCAAAACTTAATGAAGATGAAAGAAAACCTAAAAATATCATTATTCATAGAATAAATTATAAATTAACCAATGATAATAATATACTAGACCCAGGCAAATTCTATCAAGAAATCTAGAAAAAAAGTTTTTGCTATTAATTAAATTTTTCAAAATATATTTTCAAAGAGTAGAAAGCTTCAAACAGCACAAAAACAATAAAACTAACTCAGCATCAAAGATGCAAATGTATATGAACAACAAAGATGCAAAAATTATTTTTTAAATTGACAATCCAATCCAGCATGTATTATGACAGTGTTTTTCCTGGCTAACACATTTCTTTCTCACCACCAACAACTAACATTTTGGTAATAGTGGCACTTTCTTTAAGGGATTGTTCTTCCCCCATTCCAAAAGAGCACACAACAACTCCTGCTCAACAATGGACTGGACACGTGACCTAAGCCTGACCAATCAGAATTCTCTCTGCTTGAAATCTTGTTGTTGAAAAAAGTCAAAAGGCAACAAAGGCAGTCAGGATAAATTATACAATGGTGCCATAGTAGAAAAATGACGCACTACTTTCTGTTGCTCTTCACATAGTCCCAATTCCTGTCCTTTTCGAGCTTTAATCATTCAGCTTCTACTGTGCTTCTGCAAAATACCTTCACTATATTTCCAATACATCCTTTTAAAATTACTATTCAGTGACTATTTTTCATTATTTGCCACCAGAAAAATTCATCTGGAACAATTAGAATATATAATATTTAGAAATGCAATTCAATTACTTGGATAGATTAATAGTACAGAACTATGAGATATGAATAGAAGTCCCCCCAAAAGCACTTACTAAAATACAATGCTTATTCCTAATTTAAAAAAGAAAATTATTAGTAAAATAAAAATAGAAAGAATTTTTCTCAACTTAAGTATATCTGCCAGAAAACATCATAACATGATGGTGAAACATAAAAGAAACTTCATGAAAGTCAGAATAAGGCAAGGTTTCTATCAATCTTATTATTCAACATTTTTCTATGGACACTGGCTAGTGCACTAAGATAAGAAGAATAGACTTCCGGGAAGATGGCGGAAGAGTAAGACACGGAGATCACCTTCCTCCCCACAGATACACCAGAAATACATCTACGTGTGGAACAACTCCTACAGAGCACCTACTGAATGCTGGCAGAAGACCTCAGACCTCCCAAAAGGCAAGGAACCCCCCACGTACCTGGTTAGAGCAAAAGAAAAAAATAAACAGAGACAAAAGGATAGGGACGGGTCCTGCACCAGCGGGAGGGAGCTGTGAAGGAGGAAAGGTTTCCACACACTAGAAGCCCCTTCGCGGGCGGAGACTGCGGTGGCGGAGGGGGGGAGCTTCGGAGCCGCAGAGGAGAGCACAGCAACAGGGGTGCGGAGGGCAAAGCGGAGAGATTCCAGCGCAGAGGATCGGGGCCGACCGGCACTCACCAGCCGAGAGGCTTGTCTGCTCGCCCGTCGGGGTGGGCGGGGCTGGGAGCTGAGGCTCCGGTTTCTGTCTGAGCGCCGGGAGAGGACTGAGGTTGGCGGCGTGAACACAGCCTGCAGGGCGTTAGTGCACCGCGGCTAGCCGGGAGGGAGTCCAGGGAAAAGTCTGGGCCTGCCGAAGAGGCAAGAGACTCTTTCTTCCCTCTTTGTTTCCTGCTGCGCGAGGAGAGGAGATTAAGAACGCTGCTTAAGAGAGCTCCAGAGACGGGCGTGAGCCACGGCTAAAAAGTGTGGGCACCAGAGACAGACATGAGACGCTAAGGCCGCTGCTGCCGCCACCAAGAAGCCTGTGTGCAAACACAGGTCACTATCCACACCCGCTTCCAGGGAGCCAGTGCAGCCCGCCACTGCCAGGGTCCCGGGATCCAGGGACAACTCCCCCGGGAGAACACACGGCGCGCCTCAGGCTAGCAACCTCACGCTGGCCTTTGCCGCCGCAGGCCCGTCCCGCACTCCGTGACCCTTCCTACACCCCGGCCTGAGTGAGCCAGAGCCTCCGAATCAGCGGCTCCTTTAACCCCGTCCTGTCTGAGCAAAGAACAGACGCACTCCGGCGACCTACACGCACAGGCGGGGCCAAATCCAAAGCTGAGCACCTGGGAGCTGTGAGAACAAAGAAGAGAAAGGGAAATCTCTCCCAGCAGCCTCAGAAGCAGCGGATTAAAGCTCCACAGTCAACTTGATGTACCCTGCATCTGTGGAATACATGAATAGACAACGAATCATCCCAAATTAAGGAGCGGTGTGGATGAAAGGCTCTTGGTGCTGCAGCCAGGAGTTAGTGCTGTGCCTCTGAGGTGGGAGAGCCAACTTCAGGACACTGGTCCACAAGAGGCCTCCCAGCTGCACATAATATCAAACAGCGAAAATCTCCCAGGGATCTCCATCTCAGCGCCAGCACCCAGCTTCACTCAACGACGAGCAAGCTACAGTGCTGGACATCCTATGCCAAACAACTAGCAAGACAGGAACACAACCCCACCCATTAGCAGAAAGGCTGCCCAAAATCATAATAAGTCTACAGACACCCCAAAACACACCACCAGACGTGGACCTGCCCACCAGAAAGACAAGATCCAGCCTCGTCCACCAGAACACAGGCACTAGTACCCTCCACCAGGAAGCCTACACAACCCACTGAACCAACCTTAGCCACTGGGGACAGACACAAAAAACAACAGGAACTACAAACCTTCAGCCTGCAAAAAGGAGACCCCAAACACAGTAAGATAAGCAAAATGAAAAGACAGGAAAACACACAGCAGATGAAGGAGCAATATAAAAACCCACCAGACCTAACAAAAGAAGAGGAAATAGGCAGTCTACCTGAAAAAGAATTCAGAGAAATGATAGTAAAGATGATCCAAAATCTTGGAAATAGAATAGACAAAATGCAAGAATCAGTTAACAAGGACCTAGAAGAACTAAAGATGAAACAAACAATGATGAACAACACAATAAATGAAATTAAAAATACTCTAGATGGGATCAATAGCAGAATAACTGAGGCAGAAGAACGGATAAGTGACCTGGAAGATAAAATAGTGGAAATAACTAATGCAGAGCTGAATAAAAAAAAAGAATGAAAAGAACTGAGGACAGTCTCAGAGACCTCTGGGACAACATTAAATGCACCAACATTCGAATTATAGGGGTTCCAGAAGAAGAAGAGAAAAAGAAAGGGACTGAGAAAATATTTGAAGAGATTATAGTTGAAAACTTCCCTAATATGGAAAAGGAAATAGTTAATCAAGTCCAGGAAGCACAGAGAGTCCCATACAGGATAAATCCAAGGAGAAATACGCCAAGACACATATTAATCAAACTGTCAAAAATTAAATACAAAGAAAACATATTAAAAGCAGCAAGGGAAAAACAACAAATAACACACAAGGGAATCCCCATAAGGTTAACAGCTGATCTTTCAGCAGAAACTCTCCAAGCAAGAAGGGAATGGCAGAACATATTGAAAGTGTTGAAAGAGAAAAACCTGCAACCAAGATTACTCTACCCAGCAAGGATCTCATTCAGATTTGATGGAGAAATTAAAACCTTTACAGATAAGCAAAAGCTGAGAGAGTTCAGCACCACCAAACCAGCTCTACAACAACTGCTAAAGGAACTTCTCTAGGCAAGAAACACAAAAGAAGGAAAAGACCTACAATAACGAACCCAAAACAATTAAGAAAATGGGAATGGGAACACACATATCGATAATTACCTTAAATGTAAATGGACTAAATGCTCCCACCAAAAGACACAGATTGGCTGGATGGATACAAAAACAAGACCCATATATATACTGTCTACAAGAGACCCACTTCAGACCTAGAGACACATACAGACTGAAAGTAAGGGGATGGAAAAAGGTATTTCATGCAAATGGAAACCAAAAGAAAGCTGGAGTAGCAATTCTCATATCAGACAAAATAGACTTTAAAATAAAGACTATTAGAAGTGACAAAGAAGGACACTACATAATGATCAAGGGATTGATCCAAGAAGAAGATATAACAATTGTAAATATTTATGCACCCAACATAGGAGCACCTCAATACATAAGGCAAATACTGACAGCCATAAAAGGGGAAATCGACAGTAACACATTCATAGTAGGGGACTTTAACACCCCACTTTCACCAATGGACAGATCATCCAAAATGAAAATAAATAAGGAAACACAAGCTTTAAATGATACATTAAACACGATGGACTTAATTCATATTTATAGCACATTCCATCCAAAAACAACAGAATACACATTTTTCTCAAGTGCTTATGGAACATTCTCCAGGATAGATCATATCTTGGGTCACAAATCAAGCCTTGGTAAATTTAAGAAAATTGGAATTTTATCAAGTATCTTTTCCGACTACAACGCTATGAGACTAGATATCAATTATAGGAAAAGATCTGTAAAAAATACAAACACATGGAAGCTAAACAATACACTACTTAATAACGAAGTGATCACTGAAGAAATCAAAGAGGAAATCAAAAAATACCTAGAAACAAATGACAATGGAGACACGACGACTCAAAATCTATGGGATGCAACAAAAGCAGTTCTAAGAGAGAAGTTTATAGCAATACAATCCTACCTTAAGAAACAGGAAACATCTCGAATAAACAACCTAACCTTGCACCTAAAGCAATTACAGAAAGAAGAACAAAAGAACCCCAAAGTTAGCAGAAGGAAAGAAATCATAAAAATCAGATCAGAAATAAATGAAAAAGAAATGAAGGAAATGATAGTAAAGATCAATAAAACTAAAAGCTGGTTCTTTGAAAGGATAAACAAAATTGATAAACCATTAGCCAGACTCATCAAGAAAAAAAGGGAGAAGACTGAAATCAATAGAATTAGAAATGAAAAAGGAGAAGTAACAACTGACACTGCAGAAATACAAAAGATCATTAGAGATTAGTACAAGCAGCTATATGCCAATAAAATGGACAACCTGGAAGAAATGGACAAATTCTTAGAAAGGCACAGCCTGCCAAGACTGAATCAGGAAGAAATAGAAAATATGAACAGACCAATCAC
This sequence comes from Pseudorca crassidens, assembly GCF_039906515.1. Classification (NCBI taxonomy): domain Eukaryota; kingdom Metazoa; phylum Chordata; class Mammalia; order Artiodactyla; family Delphinidae; genus Pseudorca; species Pseudorca crassidens. The sequence continues at coordinate 157,479,492 of NC_090297.1, forward strand.
AAGCACTGAAATTGAAACTGTGATTAAAAATCTTCCAACAAGCAAAAGCCCAGGACCAGATGGCTTCACAGGTGAATTCTATCAAACATCTAGAGAAGAGCTATCACCTATCCTTCTCAAACTCTTCCAAAATATAGCAGAGGGAGGAACACTCCCAAACTCATTCTACGAGGCCACCATCACCCTGATACCAAAACCAGACAAGGATGTCACAAAGAAAGAAAACTACAGGCCAATATCACTGATGAACATAGATGCAAAAATCCTCAACAAAATACTAGCAAACAGAATCCAACAGCACATTAAACGGATCATACACCATGATCAAGTGGGGTTTATTCCAGGAATGCAAGGATTCTTCAACATACATAAATCAATCAACGTGATACACCATAGTAACAAATTGAAGGAGAAAAACCATATGATCATCTCAATAGATGCAGAGAAAGCTTTTGACAAAATTCAACACCCATTTATGATAAAAACCCTGCAGAAAGTAGGCATAGAGGGAACTTTCCTCAACATAATAAAGGCCATATATGACAAACCCACAGCCAACCTCGTCCTCAATGGTGAAAAACTGAAACCATTTCCACTAAGATCAGGAACAAGACAAGGTTGCCCACTCTCACCACTCTTATTCAACATAGTTTTGGAAGTTTTAACCACAGCAATCAGAGAAGAAAAGGAAATAAAAGGAATCCAAATCGGAAAAGAAGAAGTAAAGTTGTCACTGTTTGCAGATGACATGATACTATACATAGAGAATCCTAAAGATGCTACCAGAAAACTACTAGAACTAATCTATGAATTTGGTACAGTAGCAGGATACAAAATTAATGCACAGAAATCTCTGGCATTCCTACTATACACTAAGGATGAAAAATCTGAAAGTGAAATCAAGAAAACACTCCCTTTTACCATTGCAACAAAAAGAATAAAATATCTAGGAATAAACCTACCTAAGGAGGCAAAAGACCTGTATGCAGAAAATTATAAGACACTGATGAAAGAAATTAAAGATGGAGAGATATACCATGTTCCTGGATTGGAAGAATCAACATTGTGAAAATGACTCTACTACCCAAAGCATTCTACAGATTCAATGCAATCCCTATCAAACTACCACTGGCATTTTTCACAGAACTAGAATAAAAAATTTCACAACTTGTATGGAAACACAAAAGACCCCGAATAGCCAAAGCAATCTTGAGAACGAAAAATGGAGCTGGAGGAATCAGGCTTCCTGACTTCAGACTATACTACAAAGCTACAGTAATCAAGACAGTATGGTACTGGCACAAAAACAGAAATATAGATCAATGGAACAGGATAGAAAGCCCAGAGATAAACCCACGCACATATGGTCACCTTATCTTTGACAAAGGAGGCAGAAATGTACAGTGGAGAAAGGACAGCCTCTTCATTAAGTGGTGCTGGGAAAACTGGACAGGTACATGTAAAAGTATGAGATTAGATCACTCCCTAACACCATACACAAAAATAAGCTCAAAATGGATTAAAGACCTAAATGTAAGGCCAGAAGCTCTCAAACTCTTAGAGGAAAACATAGGCAGGACACTCTATGACATAAATCACAGCAAGGTCCTTTTTGACCCACCTCCTAGAGAAATGGAAATAAAAACAAAGGTAAACAAATGGGACCTAATGAAACTTAAAAGCTTTTGCGCAGCAAAGGAAACCATAAACAAGACCAAAAGACAACCCTCAGAATGGGAGAAAATATTTGCAAATGAAGCCACTGACAAAGGATTAATCTCCAAAATTTATAAGCAGCTCATGCAGCTTAATAACAAAAAAAACAAACAACCCAATCCAAAAATGGGCAGAAGACCTAAATAGACATTTCTCCAAAGAAGATATACAGAGTGCCAACAAACACATGAAAGAATGCTCAACATCACTAATCATTAGAGAAATGCAAATGAAAACTACAATGAGATATCATCTCACACCAGTCAGAATGGCCATCATCAAAAAATCTAGAAACAATAAATGCTGGAGAGGTTGTGGAGAAAAGGTAACCCTCTTACACTGTTTGTGGGAATGTAAATTGATACAGCCACTGTGGAGAACAGTATGGAGGTTCCTTAAAAAGCTACAAATAGAACTACCATATGACCCAGCAATCCCACTACTGGGCATATACCCTGAGAAAACCATAATTCAAAAAGAGTCATGTACCAAAATGTTCATTGCAGCTCTATTTACAATAGCCCAGAGATGGAAACAATCTAAGTGTCCATCATCAGATGAATGGATAAAGAAGATGTGGCAAATATATACAATGGAATATTACTCAGCCATAAAAAGAAATGAAATTGAGCTATTTGTAATGAGGTGGATAGACCTAGAGTCTGTCATACAGAGTGAAGTAAGTCAGAAAGAGAGAGACAAAAACTGTATGCTAACACATATGTATGGAATTTAAGAAAAAAAATATCATGAAAAACCTAGGGGTGAAAAAAGACACAGACTTACTAGAGAATGGACTTGAGGCTATGGGGAAGGAGAAGGGTAAACGGTGACAAAGCGAGAGAGAGGCATGGACATATATACACTACCAAACGTAAGGTAGATAGCTAGTGGGAAGCAGCCGCATAGCACAGGGATATCAGCTCAGTGCTTTGTGACCGCCTGGAGGGGTGGGATAGGGAGGGTGGGAGGGAGGGAGATGCAAGCGGGAAGAGATATGGGAACATATGTATATATATATATAACTGATTCATTTTGTTGTGAAGCTGAAACTAACATACCATTGTAAAGCAATTATACTCCAATAAAGATGTTAAAATGAAAAAAAAAGAAGAATACATAAATAGAGGCAAAATTATTTTCAATAGAAGAGTGTTTTGGAAATCATTTGCCACCTAATCTTTACCCTAATTGATGAGGGGCAGGTAGGGATCGAAATTATAATTTTATCATACAAAAAGAAAGTATGCAGTAATATTTAGCTTCTAACATGTTAGTAGGATTAGGGTTCTTTTGGGCAGAAAAGATGCCATGTCTTCCTATGACTACAAAGCCATGACAAACAGCAGTAACGGAGGGCAAATTTCGAAGAATCTTTTCTTTGGCCTGGGAGAGGAAAGGGATTCAAGAGAGCAAAGTCGGCAAACGTCGTCCCATTTTTCCCCTCTGGATAAGGAAAGGGAGAGACGCATAAGACATATGAGGATAAAGTTGGTGCTCTTGTCTCTTGCTCCCCATTTGGCACTCTGAGAGGAGTTCACTTCTTAGGTTGTCCCATACCATGATAGGATTCGAACACATCAAAGCAAATCAAAGATACATGCAGTGTGAGGAATTGACATTTAACTTTCACAGGCCACCATTTAAGACTACTTAAATTACTAGGTTGAACTAAATTAGACTGAATGTTTAGTTAAATACTTTTGCTGCTAACTAGCAAGTAGGAAAATTATGGGCAAGATAAAGAAATTACATTTTTCTCTTTAATGTAAGCTGCAGGGTAATATAAAATTTCTAACTCCATGCCAGCCACCAAGAAACTGTAAGATAACCTACTGGAAAATTATTAGAACAAGAAAGAAAGTCAATCAAAGTGACCAGATATAGGATCTATATATAAAAATCAAAAATTTTACAAGATACTAATAATAACCAACTAGAAGTATAATTTTTAAGATCTCATTCATAATACAAAAAAACTCTCCATATAAGATGAGCCAGATTAGTATAAAGGAAACTGTAAAATTTTACCTTAAAGCATAAAAAAAGTCCAAATAAATGAAGAGAAAGAGCATGATATTGGATGTGAAGACAATTTTTAATGTAAAACAAATTTCTACAGGGATTTTTTGGTTGAAATTGACAGCACCTAGGTTGCTGGACTAAAGAGAATTCAATATAATCATATAAGACCAGTGTCTAGTGCAATTTCTGGCAAATAACGTATATTAAATAAAAGATACACCAGTTATAATTACTACGATTATTGTTATCTCATTGTTACTATTATTATTTGGCCAATATTGTTACAATCTCGCAATAGAGAAGGACTCAAAAAGAATGAGGACAAAAGTAGAACCCATAAAATATTTATAGATTTAATTATAACAATTTTTCTTATACAGCAGAGAACATCATAAACAAGATTAATATTCAAACAGAAAAATATCTATAACATATACAAAACATAAAAGTTACTATCATTAATATATATTTTAATAGATCTTTATTGGAGTATAATTGTTTCACAATACCATGTTAATTTCTGTTACACAACAAAGTGAATCAGCCATATGCATACACATGTCAACATATCCCCTCCCTCTTGAGCCTCCCTCCCATCCTCCATATCCCACTCCTCTAGGTCATCACAAAGCACCTAGATGATCTCCCTCTGCTATGCTGCTGCTTCCCACCAGCCAACTATTTTACATTTGGTAGTGTATATATGTCAATGCTACTCTCACTTCGCCCCAGCTTCACCCTCCCACCCCATGTCATCAAGTCCATTTTCTATGTCTACCTCTTTATTCCTGACCTGCAAACAGGTTCATCAGTACCATTTTTTTTTTAGATTCCATACATATGCGTTAGCATACGTCACTGGTTTTTCTCCTTCTGACTTCCTTTTATGACAGACTCTAGGTCCATCCACCTCACTACAAATAACTCAATTTTGTTTCTTTTTATGGCTGAGTAATATTCCATTGTATATATGTGCCACATCTTCTTTATCCATTCATCTGTCAATGGACATTTAGGTTGGTTCCATGTCCTGGCTATTGTAAATAGTGCTGAACTGAACATTGTGGTGCATGTCTCTTTTTGAATTATGGTTTTCTCAGGGTGTATGCCCAGTGGTGGGATTGCTGGGTCATATGGTAGTTCTATTTTTAGTTATTTAAGGAACCTCCATACTGTTTTCCACAGTGTTTGTATCAATTTACATTCCCACCAACATGAGGGGAATGTAGGAGGGTCCTTTTCACCTGACCCTTTCCAGGATGTTTTTGTTTCTAGCTTTTTTGATAATGGCCACTCTGACTGGCATGAGGTAATACCTCATTGTAGTTTTGATTTGCATTTCTCTAATAATTAGTGATGTTGAGCATTCTTTCATGTGCCTCTTGGCCATCTGTATGTCTTCTTTGGTGAAATGTCTATTTAGGTCTTCTGCCCATTTTTTAACTGGATTGTTTTTTTTTTGATATTTAGCTCCATAAGCTGTTTGTATATTTTGGAGATTAATCCTTTGTCTGTGGTTTCATTTGCAAATATTTTCTCCCATTCTGAGGGTTGTCTTTTCATCATGCTTATGGTTTCCTTTGATGTGCAAAAGATTTTAAGTTTAATTAAGTCCCATTTGTTTATTTCTGTTTTATTTCTGTTACTCTAGGAGGTGGGTCAAAAAAGATCTCGCTGTGGTTTATGTCAAAGAGTGTTTTTCCTATGTTTTCCTCTAAAAGTTTTATGGTGTCTGGTCTTACATTTAAGTCTTTAATCCATTTGGAGTTTACTTTTGTGTATGGTGTTATGTAGTGTTCTAATTTCATTCTTTTACATGGAGCTGCCAAGTTTTCCCAGCACCACTTATTGAAGAGGCTGTCTTTTCTCCGTTGTATGTTCTAGCCCCCTTTGTCATAAATCAGGTGCCCATATGTGTGTGGGTTTATTTCTGGGCATTCTACCCTGTACCATTGATCTATATTTCTGTTTTTGTGCCCATACCATACTGTCTTGATTACTGTAGCTTTGTGGTATAGTTTGAAGTTGGGGAGCCTGATTCCTCCAACTCCGTTTTTCTTTCTGAAGATTGAGTTTGCTATTCGGGGTCTTTTGTGTTTTCATACAAATTTTAAGGTTTTTACTTCTAATTCTGTGAAGAATGCCATTTGTAGTTTGATAGGGATTGCATTGAATCTGTAGATTGCTTTGGGAGTATAGGCATTTTCACAATATTGATTCTTCCAATCCAAGAACATGGTATATTTCTCCATCTGTTTATGTCATCTTTGATTTCTTTCATCAGTGCTTTATACTTTTCTGAGTACAAGTCTTTCACCTCCTTAGGCAGGTTTATTCCTAGGTATTTCATTGTTTTGGTGCAGTGGTAAATGGGAATGTTTCCTTACTTTCTCTTTTGGATTTTTTGTTGTTGGTATATAGGAATGCCAGGGATTTCTGTGCATTAATTTTGTATCCTGCAACCTTACCAAATTCATTGATTAGTTTAGTAGTTTTCTTCTGGCATCTTTAGGATTTTTTATGTATATTATCATGTCATTGGTAAATAGTGACACTTTTACTTCTTCTTTTCCAATTTGTATTCCTTTTATTTTTTTCCTTCTCTGCTTGCTGTGGCTAGGACTTCCAAAACTATGGTGAATAAGAGTGGTGAGAGTGGACATCTTTGTCTTCTTCCTGATCCTAGTGGAAATGCTTTCAGTTTTTCACCACTGAGTATGATGCTTGCGTGGGTTTGTCATATATGGCCTTTATTATGTTGAGGTAGGTTACCTCTATGCCCATTTTCTGGAGAGTTTTTATCATAAATGGGAATGAATTTTGTCAAAAGCTTTTTCTGCATCTCTTGAGATGATCATATGGTTTTTATTCCTTAATTTATTAATGTGGTGTATCACATTGATTGATTTGCATTTATTGCATCCCTGGGATAAATCCCACTTGATCGTGGTGTATGATCCTTTTAATGTGCTGTTGGATTCTGTTTGATAGTATTTTGTTCAGGATTTTTGCATCTATGGTCATCAATGATATTGGTCTATAATTTTCTTTTTTTGTGATATCCTTTTCTGGTTTTGGTATCAGCGTGATGGTGGCTTCATAGAATGAATTTGGGAGTGTTTCTCTCTCTGCAATTTTTTGGAAGCGTTTGAGAAGGATGGGTGTTAGCTATTCTCTAAATGTTTGATAGAATTCACCTGTGAAGCCATCTGGTCCTGGACTTTTGTTTGTTGGAAGATTTTAAATTATGGTTTCAATTTCATTACTTGTGATAGGTCTATTTGTTTTCTTATTCTTCCTGATTTAGTCTTGAAAAACTGTACCTTTCCAAGAATTTGTCCATTTCTTCGTGTTTGTCCATTTTATTGGCATATAGTTGTTTGTAGTAGTTTCTTATAATCCTTTGTATTTCTGAAGTGTCAGTTGTGATTTCTCCTTTTTCATTTCTAATTTTATTGATTTGCATCCTCTTCCTTTTTTTCTTGATGAGTCTGGGTAATGGTTTATCAATTTTGTTTATCTTCTTAAAGAACCAGGTTTTAGTTTTATTGATCTTTGCTATTGTTTTCTTTCTTTCTATTTCATTTATTTCTGCTCTGATCTTTATGATTTCTTTCCTTCTACTGACTTTGGGTTTTCTTTGTTCTTCTTTCTCTAGTTGTTTTAAGTGTAGGGTTAGATTGCTTATTTGAGTTTTCTTGTTTCTTGAGGTGAGATTGAATTGCTGTAAACTTCCCTCTTAGAACTGCTTTTGCTGTGTCCCATAGGTTTTGGGTAATTGTGTTTTTGTGTCATTTGTTTCAATGTATTTTTTAATTTCTTCTTTGAATTCTTCAGTGATATCTTGGCTATTTAGTAGCACACTGTTTAGCGTCTATGTATTTGTGTTTTTTACCATTTTTTTTCCTGTAATTGATTTCCAATCTCATAGCATTGTGTTCAGAAAAGACGCTTGATACAATTACAATGTTCTTAAATTTTCCGAGGTTTGATTTATGACCCAAGATATGATCTATCCTGGAGAATGTTCCATGTGCACTTGAGAAGAAAGTGTTTTCTGCCACTTTTGGGTGGAATGTTCTATAAATATCAATTAGATATCTCTGGTCTATTGTATCATTTAAAGCTTGTGTTTCCTTTTTTATTTTCTGTTTGGATGATCTTTCCACTGGTGTAAGTGGGGTGTTAAAGTCCCCTACTATTATTGTGTTACGATCGATTTCCCCTTTCATGGTTAGCATTTGCCTTATGTATTGAAGTCCTCCTGTGTTGAGTGCATAAACATTTATAATTTTTATATCTTCTTCTTGGATTGGTGCTTTGATCATTATGTAGTGTCCCTCCTTATGTCTTGTAACAGCCTTTGTTTTAAAGTCCATATTATCTGACACAAGTATTGCTACTCCAGCTTTCTTTTGGTTTCCATTTGCATGGAATATCTTTCTCCATCCCCTCACTTTAAGTCTGTATGTGTCCCTAGGTCTGAAGTGGGTCTCTTGTAAACAGTATATATATCAGTCTTGTTTCTGTATCCATTCAGCCAGTCTGTGACTTTTGGTTGGGGCATTTAATCCATTTACATTCAAGGTTATTATCAATATGTATGTTTGTATTACCATTTTCTTAATTGTTTTGGGTTGCTTTTGTGAGTCTTTTCCTTCTCTTGTGTTTCCAGCCTAAGTAAGTTCCTTTAGCATTCATTGTGAAGCTGGTTTGGTGGTGCTGAATTCTCTTACCTTTTGTTTGTCTGAAAAACTTTTGACTTCTCCATTGAATCTGAGAGAGGTCCTTGCTGGGTAGAGTAATCTTGGTTGTAGGTTTTTCTCTTTCATTACGTTAAGTTTATCCTGCCACTCCCTTCTTGCCCACAGAGTTTCTGCTGAAAAATCAGCTGATAACCTTATGAGGATCACTTTGTATGTTATTTTTTGTTTTTCCCTTGCTGTTTTTAATTTTTTTTTTGAATTTAGTTTGTGTTAGTTTGATTAATATGTGTCTTGGTGTGTTTTTCTTAGGCTTTAACCTGTATGGGACTCTCAGTGCTTCCTGGACTTGGCGACTATTTCCTTTCCCATGTTAGGGAAGTTTTCCACTCTGATCTCTCCAAATATTTTCTCAGACCCTTTCTTTTTCTCTTCTTCTTCTGGGACCCCTATAATTTGAATGTTTGTGCGTTTAGTGTTGTCCCAGAAGTCTCTGAGATTGTCTTCAATTCTTTTCGTTATTTTTTCTTTATTCTGCTCCCCAGCAGTTATTTCCACCATTTTGTCTTCCAGCTCACTTATTCATTCTTCTGCCTCCGTTATTCTGTTATTGATTCCTTCTAGTGTATTTTTCATTTCAGTTATTGGGTTGTTCATTTCTATTTGTTTGTTCTTTAGTTCTTCTAGATCTTCTAGAACATTTCTTGTATTTTGTCAATCCATGCTTCCATTCTATTTCTGAGAATCTGGATCATCTTTATTATCATTACTATGAATTCTTTTTCAGGTAGATTGCCTAATTCCTCTTCATTTATTTGGTCTTGTAGATTTTTACCTTGCTCCCTCATCTGTGCCATATTTTTTGCTGTCTTATTATTTTTTTTTTTTTATGAGCAGGATTGTGTTCCTCTTTTACTGATTGTTTGGCCTGAGGCTTCCAACACTGGAGTTTGTAGGCTATTGGGAAGAGCTCGGTCTTGGTCCCAAGATGAGGAATTCTGTGAGACCTCACTCAGATGAATATTCCTTGGGGTGTGAGGTTCTCTGTTAGTGCAGTGGTTTGGACTAGGAGCTCTCACTGCAGGAGCCTCTGCCCCACCCCATGCTCGCAAATCATGATTCCACAAGCTGTGTGGGGTAGCAATAAATAAATAAACAACGAAATAAAAAAATAAAATTAGAGTAGGGAATTAACAGGTATGTTAGAAAGAATGTGAAAATAAAAATATAGATAAATCAACAACCAGAATGTACATCATACCCCAATAGTACAAATATATATTTTTAAAGTCTTACAAAGCAGTAGAAAAAAGAGAGAACTTTAAGAGAAAAACAGGTAAAGGATATAAATTGGAAATTCACAATAAAAGAATGAAAATGCCAAAAAAATCAATGGAGATAAAAATTAACCTCACAAGGGCTCAAGATACAAATTAAAATGAAAACCATTTTCACAACAATTTAGCAAACATTATAAAAAGTTGATTTGGATATATTTCAATTTACTTTTAATAGAATATACTTACGTACTTTGCAGTTACTTCCATGTATAGGTAAGTTTTCTTACCAGACCTTATCTGATGTGGCTGATTCCCAGGGTTACTCCTAAAGCACTCTGGGCAACTCACCCACATCATGACATAAATATTTGGATACCTGGTCAGTGAGTGTCACCAATTTAGAGCATTTAGGAGCAGTCACTGAACATGAGAGTCAGAAGTCCCCAAAATCTGGCTATTCATATATTAAAGTAATTTTATAGGATTTTTCCAAATTTGACCATAATTCTAAAAAAATAACAAGACGTCAATAGTGAGTTGTGAAGCTGAGGCTTTTCTAAGGTATAAGCATTATTTTAAAAATTTTGTAGTTAGGTATGCAAGAGAAAAGACTGAACTGTCTATCCTCTTGGTAAAAATACTATAAAATTGTCCTCTAAAGACATGATCATAGAAAATGCAGATTAAAAATGCAGGACAAACAGTATTAGAGGTTTATCAGGCATTCATTAGTCATGTTCGTTTAATATTTGAATATCATCTTTGAACACTAGGATAGGAAAATGTTGAAGGAGTTGTTCAAAGGATGCTGCTTTGGGCAAGAATTTTAAGTCCTCTTTTTCCAAATCGGACCCATTTCTCCACCCACCTTTTTTTTCTTTTTCCAGGTTTATTGAGAAATAATTGACATATAATGCTGTGTAAGCTTAGGGTGTATGATGTGATGGTTTGATACACATATTTTTTTTTGTTGAGGTATAGCAGTTTTACAATGTTGTGATAGTTGCTATGTACAGCAAAGTGGAGTTCCCTGTGCTATACAGCAGGTGTTCATTAGTTATCTATTTTATACATATTAGTGTGTATATGTCAATCCCAATCTCCCAGTTCATCCCACCCACCCCCCACTTTCCCTCCTTGGTGTCCATACATTTGTCCTCTACATCTGTGTCTCTGTTTCTGCCTTACAAACAGGTTCATCTGTACCATTTTTCTAAACTCCACATATAATGTGTTAATATATGATATTTGTTTTTCTCTTTCTGACTTACTTCACTGTGTATCACAGTCTCTAGGTCCATCCACATCTCTGCAAATGACCCAATTTCATTCCTTTTTATGACTAATATTCCATTGTATATGTGTACCACATCTTCTTTATCCATTCATCTGTCAGTGGACATTTAGGTTGCTTCCATGACCTGGCTATTGCAAATAGTGCTGCAATGAACATTGGGTTGCATGTGTCTTTTTGAATTATGGTGTTCTCTGGTTATATGACTAGGAGTGGGATTGTTGGGTCATATGGTCGATTTTTAGTTTTTTGAGGAACCTCCATACTGTAATCCATAGTGGCTGTCAATTTACATTCAATCAATTTACATTCCCACCAACAGTGTAAGAGGGTTCCCTTTTCTCCACACCCTCTCCAGCATTTACTGTTTGTAGATTTTTTGAGGATGCCCATTCTAACTGGTGTGAGGTGATACCTCGTTGTAGTTTTGATTTGCATTTCTCTGACAATTAGTGATGTTGAGCATCTTTTCATGTGACTCTTGACCATCTGTGTGTCTTCTTTGGAGAAATGTCTATTTAGATCTTCTGCCCATTTTTTGATTGGGTTTCTTGTTTTTTTGATATTGAGCTCCATGATCTGTTTATATATTTTGGAGATTAATCTTCTGTCTGTTAATTCATTTGCAAATATTTTACCCCATTCTGTGGGTTGTCTTTTCATCTTGTTTATGGTTTCCTTTGCTGTGCAAAATTTTAAGTTTCATTAGGTCCCATTTGTTTATTTTTGTTTTTACTTCTGTTACTCTAGGAGGTGGGTCAAAAAAGATCTTGCTGTGGTTTATGTCAAAGAGTGTTCTTCCTGGACTTTACTGGTTGTGCAGTGGTTGAGAGTCCGCCTGCCGATGCAGAGGACATGGGTTCATGCCCCGGTCCGGGAAGATCCCACATGCTGCGGAGAGGCTAGGCCCGTGAGCCATGGCTGCTGATCCTGTGCGTCCGGAGCCTGTGCTCCACAACAGGAGAGGCCACAACAGTAAGAGGCCTGCGTACCGCTAAAAAAAAAAAAAAGAGTGTTCTTCCTATGTTTTCCTCTAAGACTTTTATAGTGCCTCATCTTACATTTAGGTCTTTAATTGATTTTGAGTTTATTTTTGGGTATGGTGTTAGGGAGTGTTCTAATTTCATTCTTTTACATGTAGCTGTCCAGTTTTCCCAGCACCACTTATTGAACAGACTGCCTTTTCTCCTTCGTATATCCTTGCCTCCTTTGTCGTAGATTAGTTGACCATAGGTGTGTCAGCTTATCTCTGGAATTTCTATCCTGTTCCATTGATCTATATTTCTGCTCTTTTTCCAACACATACTGTTTTGATGACTGCAGCTTTTTAGTATAGTCTCAAGTCAGGAAGTCTGATTCCTCAAGCTCCACATTTTTTTCCCTCAAGATTGTTTTGGCTATTCAGCATCTCTTGTGTCTCCATACAAATTTTTAAGATTTTTTGTTCTAGTTCTGTGAAAAATGCCATTGGAAATTTGATAGGGATTGCATTAAATCTGTAAATTGCTTTGTGTAGTATAGTCATTTTCACAATATTGATTCTTCCAATCCAAGAAAATTGTGTATCTCTCCATCTGTTTGTGTCATCTTTGATTTCTTTCATCACTGTCTTGTAGTTTTCTGAGTATAGGTCTTTTACCTCCTTAGGTAGGTTTATTCCTAGGCATTTTATTCTTTTTGTTGTGATGGTAAGTGGGATTGTTTCCTTAATTTCTCTTCCTGATCTTTCATTGTTAGTGTGTAGGAATGCAAGAGTTTTCTGTGCATTAATTTTGTATCCTACCACTTTACCAAATTCATTGATTAGCTTTACTAGTTTTCTGGTGGCATCTTTAGGATTTTCTATGTATAGTATCATGTCATCTTCAAACAGTGACAGTTTTACTTCTTCTTTTCCAATTTGGATTTTTTAAATTTCTTTTTCTTCTCTGATTGCCATGGTTAGAACCTCCAAAACTATGTTTAATAAAAGTGGTGAGAGTGGACATCTTTGTCTTGTTCCTGATCTTAGAGGAAATGTTTTCAGTTTTTCAACATTGAGAATGATGTTTGCTGTGGGTTTGTCAGACATGGCTCTTATTATGTTGAATTAGGTTCCCTCTATGCAAACTTTCTGGAGAGTTTTCATCATAAATTGGTGTTGAATTTTGTGAAAAGCTTTTTCTGCATCTATTGAGAGGATCGTAGGTTTTTATTCTTTAATTTGTTAATGTGGTGTATCACACTTATTGATTTGCTTATATTGAAGAATCCTTGCATCCTTGGGATAAATCTCACTTGATAATGGTGTATGATCCTTTTAATGTGTTCTTAGATATGGTTTGCTAGTATTTCACTGAGGATTTTTGAGTCTATGTTCATCAGTGATATTGGTCTATAATTTTCTTTTTTTGTAATATCTTTGTCTGGTTTTCGTATCAGGGTGATGGAGGCCTTGTAGAATGAGTTTGGGAGTATTCATTCCTCTGCAATTTTTTGGAAGACTTTGAGAAGGTTGAGTGTCAGCTCTTCTCTAAGTGTTTGATAGAAATCACCTGTGAAGCCATCTGGTTATGAACTTTTGTTTCTTGGATGATTTTTAATCACAGCTTCAATTTCATTACTTGTGATTTGTCTGTTCATATTTTCTATTTCTTCCTGGTTCAGTCTTGGAAGCTTATACCTTTCTAAGAATTTGTCCATTTCTTCCAGATTGTCCATTTTATTGACATAGAGTTGCTTGTAGTAGTCTCTTAGGATGCTTTGTATTTCTGCCATGTCCATTGTAACTTCTTTTTCATTTCTAATTTTATTGATTTGAGTTCTCTACCTCTTCTTCTGGATGAGTCTGGCTAAAGGTTTATCCATTTTGTTTATCTTCACAAAGAACCAGCTTTTAGTTTTATTGACCTTTGCTACCATTTTCTTTGTTTCTATTTCATTTATACCTGCTCTTACCTTTATGATTTCTTTACTTCTACTAACTTTGGGGTTTTTTGTGCTTCTTTCTCTAGCTCCTTTAGGCGTAAGGTTAGATCATTTGAGATTTTTCTTGTTTCTTGAGATAGGATTATATTGCTATAAACTTCCCTCTTAGAACTGCTTTTGCTGTGTCCTGTAGGTTTTGGGTCATGGTGTTTTCACTGGCATTTGTCTCTAGGTATTTTTTGGTTTCCTCTTTGATTTCTTCAGTGATCACTTGGTTATTTAGTAGTGTTATTGTTTAGCCTTCATGTGTTTGTGTTGTTTACAATTTTTTTCCTGTAATTGATTTCTAATCTCATAGCATTGTGGTCGGTCCACCTACATTTTGAGTGTTAACATTTGCACCATTATGACTAGTAAATGGCTTCATGAAAAAGGAGCCAAGGATTCAGATTCCTTGTCTTGGCTTTAAATCATAGGAGTAAAAGGCAGCCTTAGACCTCATTAGTCTAAGAGACCATGATGCATTCAGGACCAAATGCCCAACCAGGAGGACAATGTATATTCTCTTTGAGTGTCACCTTAGAATTCAGGAATTTGATGATACTGATCTTCAGTGCATCCTAACATATTTAGTTGTCTTAAAGTAATTTTTCTAGGATAAGAAATAGAAAGTCAGCTCCTAATTTCTGTTTAACCTGATCTTTGGCCATGGAGTTTATCCAAATCACTTTGGTAGCCATGATAGTTTGTCATCAAGGATGTAGAACATTAGAGAGAGCTCACCTCCAAACACAGAGTGAAAATATTATTTTCTATCCAACTGCCAGTAGATGAGGGGCATTTAAGACTTTAAAAAAATAAGAGGATAAGAGTGTCACACACAATTTATCTTTGCCAATTGTCTTAACTGCTTTTTCCCACAACTGAGAAGAATGTATCTAGCCTCTTCTAACCACCTGTAACTCAATGAATAATGTATAAACCACCAAGGTAGAAAATACATTTCATTCAAAGGTTATCTGGCGATGCTTATATTTTTATATGTATGGTAGATAGAGGAGAATATCATTTTTTAACTTTAGTATAAAATAATTATGGACTTATAGGAAATTGTAAAAATAGTTCATAGAGTCCTGAGTCTTCTTCATCCAGCTTCTCCTAATATTGACATTATAATTAACCATAGTCTAGTTAGGATTAGGATTAGGATATTTGGTTAAATTTAAATTTCAGATAAACAACGAATAATTTTTTAGTGTATGTCCCAATATAATTTGTCATTCATCTGAAATTCAAATTCAACTCAATGTCCTGTATTTTTATTCACAAAATCTGACAACCCTACATATAATATCACAACCAGGAAATTGATACTGGTACACTACTGAAACTACAGAACTTATTCAGTTTTTCAGTTTTCACCATTTTTACATGCATTCATTTGTATGTGTATATATAGTTTGCTTTAAAAAAAAAAAAAAAAAAAAAAAAACAAAAAAAAACAAGAACCAAAAGAATCTGAGGACTTTGCAATGCAGAACCCAGCACAGCTTCATCTAGCTGCTGCCTGATTGGCCATGGAACTGGTGGCTCGCCCAAGAGCTTGGCTGAATTAACAGGCTATGAGCAGCAGAATTGGAGGAAATCAATAGGTTTGGGTTTTGCTCTAGTGTAGAGGCCTCAATTAGCTCTCCACCTACCTGGGAAAGGTTTTCCATTTGTATTTCCTTTGGTTTTTTATTGTCCCTAGACCATGATTTCCTGTGTGAATAGCCAGTTTCGTGTTTCATAACAAGAAAAATAGGCAAATTCTTTCTCTTTGGCTATAATTTGTATTCTGCAACTAGCGATTTGATATTCAGTCTTTCTGATGATTATTTTCTTTGGGAACAGTGGTGCTAAAAATAAAGGAAAGTAATGTGGGAAAAGCAAATCAAACCTCACACTGCCTGAGCCATGCTGATCAGGTGGCTTTCATTGAGGACCAGTGGTCAGAAACACACTGGATGTCAGCAGCCAAAACCACCAAATGAAGCCAGGAAACAACTCGTTCCGTTTAGGTGCACTCACATCCCCCCTTGTAGGACCTCCATCAGGCTATTTCAGCCTCTCAAAACAGCACACTTTCAATGCAAGTAGTGTTGCTTGCCTTTTGAAGAGTTAAAGAAAGGCGATTTTTATTAAAGATGTATTACACCAAAATCGTACCATGAAATACAGGAAACGAATATGCAGGAACTTTGACTCATGCATAGCTGAGGAGATGAGGTAAATCTTCTGGGGAACCCATGCCTAAACCCTTCTCTTATGTGAAGACTCCTTCTAGTTATTCCTCGGACTGCCATAGTCAATGACGACATTTTCACAGGTACCATTAAAAAATGAGGAAAATGAGAATTCTGTAATTTGTTTTTCATAGATTTAAATATTTCAGCTTAAAGGGATGTCCTTTACTATAAAATATGTTCTTTCTGATTTTTGGTAATAAGATGTTCTATCTACTATAAAATGATGATAATAATAACAAAAACTTTTGTCCTTTGCTGTTCTTGTTTGGTAAGTAATAGAAAATGTTGAGTAGCTCTTTTAGTTATAACCACAATAATTCTCTGTAAAACACTATCCCAAAGCTCAGCAACAAATAGAAATAAGAATTTGTTTCTTGGTCATTTGTCTAAAGATTGGCTGGGGCAGCTCTGCTGTATGTGCCTTTTATTCTCCTGGGGCTACCGGGCTATTGAGATGTGTTCTTCCCATGACAATGGCAGAGAAGCAAGAGAGCAAACCCAACCATTCCTTTGGCCAAAATGAATCACATGGTTGAGCCCAAAGACCAGGGTACACTCTGCCCTCCATAGGGCCAAGGCTGTGTGAAAGTAGAATCACACTACAGGGGAGGGGAAAATTGTGAATAATGGCTCTATCTGCAACATGGTGGCAATTATATCAACCTTCATTTTTTCCTGATATTTTCTGACCTGAGAAATACAATGGCGAGCACCCAACTTCGAAGGTCATCTTTGATCAGGAAAAAAAACTTAACATAATTAAACAGTAGTTTAGAAAAAATCAGAGGTTTGAAGTATGTGATTAGAACTTATCACCACCAAGGCTACGGGCCCTCTTTAGGCCTTGATTAGCCCAGCTCTCATTTTGTGAAATATGATATTAATCTGAGGCACTTTACAATGACTGTACTGTGCCTGTCACATTTTTAAGACATCTTTGATAGAGTGTTTAGGTATTTTGTTTGTTATGACTGTTGGAAAGAAATGAACTCATGAGAATTCTGTGTGTGATCATAGGCAGTTGATTAATTCACCTTGTACAATTTTTCTTGTGCACATGCAGTGGATCCAGTTTCTATCCTAGGAAAATATCATTTGTTCATTATTAATTCATCATCCAAACTGTCCCTTCAGACAGATTATATTCTAACTTTAAAGCCTATTCAGTGTCAGTTTTGCCTGTGAAATACTCAGTGCCTTTTTAACTTTAAAAAGTTACAAACTTTTTATATAAAGATACTTTTAACTTTAAAAATTTATAAATTTTTTTAATAAGAAGAAATCCTAGAAATCTATCACCATGGCCTCCAGTGAGAAAGTTTAATAAAAAAAAAACAAACGTTGAAAATGCCAAGAAATGGTTAGAGCATTTTGAAATTTTTCTGCTCATTTACACAATCTTCCTAGCAAAACCAGGGCCTCTGGAAGAGTCAGCTAAGACAAAGGGCCTGAACATTGTTCCAGAATCTATCTCTGACTTGTGGCTTTATAGTGGGCATGTTGCTTAAGTCTCTGGTTCTATATTTACAAACTGGGGGGTGGGATTTGGATTTAAATACATGTGTGGATATGTTTCAGAGCTCTTTGGAAGAAAAATGATACAAACCTAGAAATCATCTCATCCTCCAAAGCAGGATGTTACTAGAGCCTCAGCACAAAGTCAGGGAGGACAGCCTTCCTCTTAACAGGGACCCCAATATCCCAGTTTTGCCTTCTCAAGAAAAAGCACAAAACACATGGCCGGCCATCTATTTCCCAGCAAGCAAGCTGGATGCAGTCACACAAGCAGGGGACAAAGCCTTTTGTTTTCCAAGCAGCTGCCTTGACGCACAGGTCTGCACCCATTAGAGAGCTCTGCACACCAGTGTGTGCACACAGCCTCTTGCCGCACAGCTGGGCTTCCTGGGTTCTTTATTTTATAGGGTCCAGAGATTGTGTCACTTTAAGAACAAGTCATTTGGACCTTATAACATTCTCCACCTTCGCCAAGGTTCAATCCGGAGAGAGTCTGCTCAGTTTGCATCAGGCAAAAGCACTTTTATGGGACTGAGAGGGAGAATGAGAGCAGAGGATGCCGAGTGGCAGGAAGTGGGGACTCCTGCAGCTGGTCAGTGTCTCTGGGGCACTCCCCGTTTTGTTCTGTTGTTCACCACAGCCAGGTGAAGTGAGTTCCTCTCATCAGTGGGTGTGGCATTTCACATAAATATCAGGTAGGTCAGGCACTCAGCTGAGAAGCCTCGGCCCAGATGCCTAATCTCTGAGGGAAGCAGAAATGGCTTTTCCCCAAAAAAGACCAACAGCAGGGAGCTGAAGTTCTCTAGCCCCACAAAAGGACATAGAAAAGGAGAAGAAAGCACACTAAAATCTGGAAGCTAGGAAACAGATGGATGAATGGTGGCGACTTTTAGAAGTCACAAGAAAGCTGAAGAGGAACAAGCAAAGAAGCCACAGGATTTCCTCCACAACCTCCGCAGTCTCAGAAATTGGCAGCTCGGAGTACGTCTAGCGTGCGGTGACTATGAGTCTGAAGCACGAAGACTGAGCCAGGGTCTCTGAAAAAATCTAGAACCATGTGTATCCCCCCAACTCTGGTTAGTCAGAGTAACCTGGGGCCCCTCCCTGAACCCAGAAAAATGACCGGACATTTAATTAATAGTGTAAAACTGAGTCTCTGGGCTTAGGGACATGCAGGTGTGGTGTATGTTGGGGTGCCCCAATAAAAACGGGGGATTATGTGGAAATTCTGCATATTCTATTTGGAAAACCCCCCTCAACACCTCCGCTGCACTTTTCCTCTGCTTTTCTGAAAGCAAGCAGCTGATTGATATCCTCCAGACAGGATACTCGAAGAGACTTCTTGGGAGAATCTGATGCCCTAAGTGAAGAGATTTTCAGATGCGGACATGGAGGACTGCCCGGTGACCCAAACCACCAACCGTCTTATGAGGCACCTACAATCAGGCAATCCTCCCCTTACACACACAGCTTCCAGTCTTAAAATGTATGGACACACAGAAGAGACTCACCAGACATTTGAGTAAAAGCTTCTAATAAGAAAGGCAGAAGCCAAGACACACTAAACATGAAAAGGCAGTTGGAAAAAATGACTGTGCAAGGGGAACCCTTGCAAACCGTTGTTTCTCCACCACCTGAGTGGGGAGAGGGTGGATTATTTAGTAGATTGTGTTGGAAAAATCTGCTTGTGGTTTTGAGAATTCGAAGTTGGATGACTACCTAATGCTACAAATAAGGGCAGATGCTAGAAGGATTAAAAGTCTAAAATTGAAAGGTGACGTTGTAAGTTTAATATCATAGGAGACTATATCCATGACTTAGAGGCACGAAAGCACCTTTTTAAACAAAATTCAAGAACTATACCACAGGCAAAACGTTCAAAAAATAGACATTTCTGTTCAATGAAGAATGCTAAGGACTAATGATGGAACAAGAGAAGGTATCCTCAACATGTAAAAGCAATGAATTTATATCTAGAATATGAAAGGAACTCCATCAAACCAACAAGCAGCAGGCAGCAACCCCGCACACTCTCTCACCTACTCAAGGACATCTCTGAAGCACGGATACACTTTCCCTCCTGTACCATCAATGTTTCCCTCTCAGCTGGATCATTCCCATCAACATGTGCACATCCTCTTGTTCATTATTCAATTTTTAAAACACCCTTTCTTAACCCCACTTCCACTATATTTCTCTGTTCCTTGTCACAGAAACAACCCCCAAAATTGTTGTCTAGACTCCCTGTTTCCAATTCTTCTCATCCTCTTTTTAATATTTTATCGTGTAATATTTCATTAATACAAAATATATGCAAGTTATGAAACATTGAAAAATGACCACCGATGAACCTTCTACTCCACTTGAAAACTGGAACATCACCAACTTCATTGCATTAACCTATGTGTTCCTTCTCTGTGCTATCACTCGGCCCTTTCTCCCCCAAATGGAGAAAAAGCCACCTCCTTAAATGTTGTGTGTATCATTTTATTTTATTGTGTCAACTTTTATCATACATATCTGTATTCCTAAATAATGCACACTAAAATCTGGGGGAGATCATATTTTGTTAGTTTTCCCTCTACATAGTAAATATTCCAAATTTAACATGTTCAGAAAGAAACTCCTGACCTCGCACCTCCTACAATCTTCCCAATCTCACAGTGTCATCCTTCTAGTTTCTCAGACAAAATTATTTTAGTCACTTCTGGCTCCTCTCTTTCTCTTGTAATACCTGTCCAATCTATCAGTAAATCCTGTTGGTTCTACCTTCAAAATACACTCAGAATCCAACCACTTCCCGTCTCTACTCCTTTCACCGAGATTCAAGCCACTGTCACCTCTCATCCTGATGATTGAAAGATCCACATATCTGTATCCTTGCTTTTGCCCTTGCCCCCATCTCCACCCACAGTCTACTCACAGCATAGCAGCTAGAGTGATTATTTGAAAATCCACATCAGATCACATTACTCTTCAGTTGAAAAATCTGCAGCAGCTTCTATGTCAGGCAGAGTAAACATCTACAAGGCACATCACGCTCTGGACAGCCCCCAGAACTTCACACAACATGTGGACTTCCTTTCCTACAGTCTTCCTTGGGTCCATTCCCACCTGCTTCCATGAGCAAGCCAGAATCCTCCTGCCCCAAGGCCTTTGTCCTCTATCTTGGGTGAAGCTCTTTTCCAAGAATATCCCCTCTTCCGAAATGGCAGGCTCTCCCTCACCTCCCTTACTGCTTAAATGTCATCTTACCAGTGAGACCTTCCCTAACACTCTATTTAAAATAGCATTAGATCACCATCAGCACTTTTTATCCCCCCTTTCTGATTTATTTTTCTCCACAACTCTTATCACATTCTGACAGGTATATCTTTTGCTTCTTTGTTTACTGTCTAGCTTCCTTCACTAAAATATAAGCTCCTTGAAGGTACAAGTTTTTTTCTGTATTGTTCACTGCTCTATCCCCAGCAATGCCTAGAATGTACTACATCTCAGTGAATATTTATTGAATGAATAAATGGATGGATAAATAAGTGAATGAATAAATGAATATAAACAATCTTTTCATTTACCTCACTTTTACCAGCTACCAATATACCATTCCCAACTCCATATACTACCATCCCTTACCTACCCCTAACCAAACTCCAGGCCAAACCAAAAATGGTTAGCTCTCAGCCCAGTGACTTCTAGATGGTAATTACAGGTTCTCTCTCTGCCTCTTCTCAGAGCCACAGGAGACATGCCCCACAACTTTTGCCTCTTTCTCCTTTAGCATCCCTAAAGGCTGTCATAGCACTGGAAGCTTCAAAATGCATTCTTCCACAACTGAAGGTAAAATGGTATTTCTCCGGAAGTCATTACCTATTTGTCTTCCACCACTGACATAAGCCTACTGTCGATTTTAGGGATATTAAAGCCTAAAGCCTAAAAGCCTATGAGCAAAACATCCAGTTTTTCAGTTTTAAGAGTCTGTGTGGCATATTTGGGTTTAATATTACACTTATAAAAACAAAAAGCAATAGATTCCATTTACTCTACATCCTTCCTCTTTCTTGGAAAATCTTACATCAGATCAGAAAAACCTAAATTACACGAAGTTTATAAAATTAGTTGCCTCATGAATAAATGGAGTTATTATTCAAGATGCTGGGAAGCATATTTTATTATTCAATATCATTGGCACAAAATATTTGAAGTGTGAGATGAAATATTTTCCAGCTGCTTCACTAAATTCAGGCAGACCAAAAAGAACATTTGCACATCAACATAAAACATTCATCAAGAGGTCTGTCGGCAGTGTAGAGGGAAATGGCCGAATATTTTTGTTGCTAATAATTTCCCTTAAATATGTGGCTTGTGACCATTTTTACTGTATTGTATTCTGTAACTTACCTCAGGTAATGGAGGCTATATCCGAAGGTCTTATAAACTATTCACTGCAAAGAAATAGAACCTTCCAGAAGTTTTCTTAATGATTGAGAAGATATGAATGACCAAATAACTTAAAAATCAATTGGGGGGGGGGCTTCCCTGGTGGCGCAGTTGTTAAGAATCAGCCTGCCAATGCAGGGAACACGGGTTCGAATCCTGGTCCGGGGAGATCCCACATGCCACAGAACAACTAAGCCCTTGCACCACAACTACTGAGCTTGTGCTCTAGAGCCCACAAGCCACAACTACTGAAGCCCGCATGCCACAACTACTGAAGCTGTGCACCTAGAAGCCATTCTCCACAACAAGAGAAGCCACCACAATGAGAAGCCAGCGCACCGCAATGAAGAATAAACCCCGCTAGCCGCAACTAGAGAAAGCCCGTGCAGCAACAAAGACCCAACGCAGCCAAGAAAAAAATAAATAAAATAAATACATATAAAAAAATCAATTGGGCTAATTTCATGTTTTGCTCAAGAATTGAAGTTCAATATTTCTAGAACTCATGAACTTTTAACAAATATAGCAAGTGAGAAAAAATGTTTTCAATTTTTAATTAAGCTGTTCAATTCAAATTTTGGGGCTTATCTCTGAGTTCCCCTCATCTCCTCCCTCTGAGTCTGTTTCTGATGCACTGTTTTATCAAGGTCAAATTAGAAAGGCTATTCACCTGCCTCAGCATTTGCTGCATAATATTTTCAATAAATGTTGAACCCTTAGGTTCTTAAAGGTAATGCAAGATACATTTTTCTAGGTTTACTTTAGAGAAAACTTGCAGGAGTTTCATGTATCACTGGTTTTAGAACTAAGTATTATGAAGGGGGAAATAGCTTGAATAATAGAATATTCAAGCTGGAAGAAACTTGAGATTTTCCAGTTAACCCCTTCCTTTCATAAGGAAACTCAGGAGGTAAAGTTGTTTTCCTGGTCCAACAGCCAGTTTGTTGCAGCACTGGACTTGGAACTGAGGTCCCTGCCAGCCAGCCCTGGTTTTCATCACCATCTTTTGAAGTCACTGTCTGCATAATTTGTCTATATCTTCTTTTTCCCTGAATCCCGTCAGGCACGAAATCCCACCCTTCAACCTTAGAAATGTCTTTATTTTCTGGCCTCTCTGCTTTCCTGTTGTCACTGTCTCGATCCAGCCTCTCACTCTCTCTTGTCTGGACCACTGCATGGTCCTTCTGTCCAGCTGTCCTGCTACCCTCCCACCAGCTCGTTCTCTTTGCGGCTGCAAAATCACCCCATGCAAAATAATAGCTTGATTACACTATGTTCCTGCATTGGCTTCCTGCTGTCTCTGAAATCAAATCCAAGCTCTTCACCCTTGGGTACGAAGTTGTTTTTGCAATTGTCTGGAGCCCTAGCTCCCCCTATCCTAACCCCATGAACTCTACTTTAGTCCCAGGGAATATTTCATGTCACTTTCCACTGCCCAAAATGATTGTTAATGTTCCTTATCACCTGGCAATAAATCCTGTTTGTTTGATTATTGAGAAACTCCTAGTCATCCTTCAAAAGCAATTCAAATGTCACTTCCTCTCAGTTTTCATAACACTTCATGAAAGTGTGGAGCCCCCTTGGTCCCTTTAATCACCTCTGCCAGTCTGCAGTCCCACTCCCCACATATAACCTCACCCAGCCACTTCCACAGCATAGGCCTTGCTCTTGATTCCAAATTTGGTCTCCCACTTCTTTCATCCTTCTCCTGCCCCTCTCCTACACTCAGACTTTTGATTTCCAGATTCTCACATCTGTCTTTTCTTTCTGACATAGGTTCTCCAAAGACTAGGCTCTCTACAGACTAATGAATCAGATGTTATGACCCCTCCCTTATTTTCCACCTAAGATGAGGGTCGTAGGTGACCCACACCAGGATTCTGACCCCAAAGGCAGCTCATAGCAGGCATGACCAATCCCCCAGGTGCACCAAACAGTAAAAAGATTTAGGTAGAACTTCTTACACTGTAATTGGATAAGTAGCTTACATGTTTGTCTACCCCTTTAGACTATGAGTTACTTCAGGTCAGAAACTGTGTCTTTTTTTCTTTAATTGCTAATACCTAAAACAGGGCTGGTATACAGTTGGCATTGAATAAATATATGAATGAGTGCAAGTGATAATAATAACAATGGAGCTCAAAGAATTGAACAGAAAGTTAGATAGGGAGTCATGACACAAAACACTTTCAGTCTGAAGAATAAAGTGTTTGTGGAATACTAGGAATTGAATTCAGATACTTATTTCTTTTATATTATTATAATAGAACACAATATTTAGAAAGATAGACCACTGAGTTAGATGCTTGTACTATGTGTCAGGATCAGCTAGATTATGCTGCAGTGACAAACCCCAGATCTTAGTGGCTTAAAGTAGCAAGGATTTACATGCATTTCCAATGTGGAGATAAGCAAACTCTGACCATCAGAGTCAGTCTAGAAGGCAGCTTGATGAAGGTTTATCTCAAAAAGTGTTTCCATGATGGCTGGAAAGTCTTGAGCCAATAACCAAAAGCACATCATTTCTACCCAAACCCATCTGCTAGACCCAGTCACGTGACTATGCCTGACTTCAAAGAAACCAGGAAGGACAATCCTAAAATGCACCTGGAAGGACAGGGACACTGGGTATCAGTGGAGGTGGCGATATCTACCACATACCATTCCTCTGGCCACATGTTCAGTTCCTCTTCACCCCTTATGCAGGGTACAGTCTCCTACTGTAGCCCTGTCCCAGCACTGTACAATGTGTATATATGTGTTGGGGAAAGAGGGTAATCAATAACATATCTTTTTAGTTGACAGGTTTTTAGTTCAAGAGGAAATATATCTGACCTAATGTAGAAACAAATGTTTATGACCCATAAGCATTAGTTTCCTAGGGCTGCCATAACAAAATGTCACAAACTGAGTGGCTCAAAACAGTAGATGTTCATTGTCTCACAGTTTTGGACAACAGACGTGTGAAGTGAAGGTGTCAGTAGAGTCACATTCTCTGTGAAACCCGTGTGGGGAGGACCCTTCTTTGCCTCTTCATAGCTTCTGGTGGTTTGCCAGTGATCCTGAACGTCCCTTGGCTTTTGCAGCAGCAACACTTCAGCTTCTGTTTCTGTTGTCACATGGCACACGCCTCTCACATCTGTCTCTTCTCCTTTTCTTATAGAGACACCAGTTGTATTGGTTTAGGGCCCACCTTAATCCAGTATGACCTCATCTTAATTTGATTACATCTGTAAAGATCCTATTTCCAAGTAAGGTTACATTCACAGGCCCCAGAAGTTAGGACGTCAACATATGTTTTTAGGGGAACACAATTCAACCAATAACACCATTCACCTCCTCAAAACCCTCATATAGACAGAGTTGCCCATTATCCAGAAGTCATGAACTTTGAGCTCAATGCCATGACTGGTTAGGACTCTTGAGTTGACTTCCTTAGGAAGGTCATTTATGTATTGTGCAAGGGGGAAGGAGAGTGAACCAAATATTTGGTGTCTAGAATGGTGGATTATAGTAGACATTAGAGCTCCTACTATTCAGGAGAAGAGATTTCCAGTTATTTTCCAACCAAACAGTTGGATTCCCTGCTCTTATGAAACTAGGTGTGATCATGTAACTTGCTTTAAGCCAATGAAATGTGAGCAGACTTGATATGTGTTATTTCCAGATGCTAGAATTTAAGAGCCAAAACACAATTTTCCACCTTTCTTTATCTTCCAGGTTGAAAGTAAATTTCCAGGTGGTGAAAGTTCTGGAATGAAGGTCCTGGTATAAAGACAGCATGAAGTAAAAACACCACCATACTGACCTGTACTTGGCATGTATCATACCCTGTGACACAGCAATTTATAATATATGTATATGTGTATATATATATATATATATATATATATATATATATATATATACACACATATATGAAAAATTCCTGTACCTATTTATCAGGAAAACATATACAGGTATTTTTAGTAGAATTTTTGCAGCAAAAAATGGGAATCACTCTAAATGCTCATCAGTTGTAGTTTGAAATAAATAAATAACTACATCTATAATCTGATAATATATAACAATGAAAATAAGTGAATTACAGCTACAAAAATCAATATAGATAAATTTTTAAGACATAATTTTAAGCAGTCATAGAAGAATACATAGATATGATTCCAATTCTATAATTCCAAGAATTAATCAGTATTTGTATATGGGTACAAAATTGTCTGATAACAGTGAAGAAAAACCAGGGAACAAAATTCAGATAAGCAACTACTTCTGACAGATGTGGAGTATAATGTGATTGGAGAAGGCACACAGAGAGCACCTAGGGTGTGATAATTCATTCTCTGGCATGACTGTTGGGCACATGATGATCATTTCATTATTGGTCTTTAAACTCTACATATATATTTTTTATGTACTCTCTTTACAATGTATATCTTGCAACTATTAAAAAAACAAATCTTGGGCATATATATATGAAGGACATGAGTTATAGAAATAATTCCATTTTTTTTAATGTAAAATGAAGAACTTTTTGTATAAAGTCTTTTGTTTCTTTATTTTTATAATCCTTTCTTTTATTGCTTTAAGCATTTTATACATAATTATTTTATATTCTGTATTTGTTAGTTTTGATGTCCAAAGTCTTTGAGATCTAAATGTTTTATGTTCTGCTTATTCTGTTTCCCTGTGTATTTGTTGATGAGTGATTGTGAACTAATATTTGGTTGATCTCTATCCATGGGAATCTTGGAAGCATTTTCTCTAGAAGGATTTGTGTTTTCTTCTGCCCAGCTCCAGTGAGATACGACTGACCTATTTCAGGCCCGTTCATGATCCCAAGATAAATGTGGGGCCTTCTGGCCAAGCTCCCACATATTGTTGCTGGTACAAAGATTAGTCTCTCAATCATGGTGCTGATACTGAAATTTGCCCTCAAAAACTTTACCATCTGTATTCATTTACTGCTTATCCCTCACTTCTCTAGTTAACTAATATTTTTGGTCGGGAAAGTAGGGAGCTTCAGAGATTTCTTTAATTTCTTGTAAGCCCGGTAATGTATTAAAAAGTATGGGTTTCGTTTTGTTTTGTTTTTTGATGCTATTTAGCTCAACAGTTCCCCACAGCATAACTTATTCCAGTATGTTGCTCTCCAAATGTGTTCATTTGGCTTACTTTTCATCCCTATAAAATTAAAAAGTGAGCTAGTTTATTTTGCTTAATTTGAAAGTATGAGAAGCTCATAAATTTTTTGGCTTTTGTATCCAAGTGGGCTTAGTCCAGCAGAATTGGATTTTTCACCTGTTTAATACCTTCCCTTTGACCTCCAGGATGATCTGTGTGCTGGACACTTTTCCTAGGGCACAGCATTGGCAGTGACCTGAGATTCATAAATGTTGGATAAGCATAATAATGTGGTTTAAAATAGTAGGTATTTTGGGGCTTCCCTGGTGGCGCAGTGGTTGAGAGTCCGCCTGACGATGCAGGGCACACGGGTTCGTGCCCCGGTCTGGGAAGATCCCACATGCCGCGGAGCGGCTGGGCCCGTGAGCCATGGCCGCTGAGCCTGCGCGTCCAGAGCCTGTGCTCCGCAACGGGAGAGGCCACAACAGTGAGAGGCCCGTGTACCGCAAAAAAAAAAAAATAAATAAAAAAAAATAAAAATAGTAGCTATTTTTAACATTGTGACTACTTATTTTTCAGTCACAACCAACAGATATCCAGGCCTTAAACAATAAAATGTACAAAGCTTTTCTGCTGGTGCTCCCTGCTGTATTTTCTCTTTCCAACATCACTTTGATAAACTCAATTTGTAACTAGGAAGCAAAACCCTAAAGTTCACACAGGACATTTGGCTCGGAGCTTCTAAGGAAAAATGACTAGGCTTCTGTGTTGTATTTATTTAACCTACAATAAATCCTCTGGATCCTTTCCCCTTACCACAAATGACTTCCATCCCAACCTTGAAGTATATAAAGATTGGGGTCTGCTGCTCCTCTGAGCTGAGTTTGAGTAATTTTTCTGGAATGTTTGGTTTTGACAAATGTACCCGTCACATTCACCTTACATTTTCAGAGCCACTTCACCTGTCCCTCCTTCCTAAATTAGACTCTTTCTTGTTCTCCAGGTCTACTTAGAAATACACTAGACTTGAGGCATTACTTGGTAGCTTTAGCTGCTATTATACCAAGGGCAGAAAAAAATTTCAAGGATTTAATGGAAGGTTCAGGGCTGACCCAAGAAAGTTTTGGAGATGTTCAGGTTTGTATTTTAGAATTCTTTTTCCTCCCTGTTATTCCCTCTCCTCCTTACCCTCCAAGCTCTAACAGTGTACAAATCTGAGTGCATCAATAGTCTCAAAGACCCTTCCTAGGCTAGGTAGTACACATGCTCCAAAGATCTTTCTTATTTCTCTCAACCAAATTTTCAGTCTTTCAATGATGCTAGCCTTGAATAATCTGAGAAAGAAACACACTTAGCAACTAATTCACCTCAATGTAGAAATAAGTAATAACTTTTAAGTTACCAGAAGTTTTCTCATTTTAAAACTGAATGTCCCTTAATCTAAAGAACTGTCTCATCAGTAGGATTTTGGAATATGTAGGAGAAATATTTTTCTTTTTTTCCACTTCTTTACATCTTTCCTCATCCTGTTAAACAAAATAGCATGGATGGATAGGTGGATAGTAGATAGATAGATATGAAAAAAGAAAGGAAAAGAATAGCAAAAATATTATGATTAGATAAAGCAATGTTACTGTAATTTAGAAGAGAGCTTAGAAAGCGAGAAATAATCAGTAGACATTCAGGGATAACAATAACAATGGAGGGTGGGGAGGCAGCTGTTAGGATGTTATAAGTTAAGATAATAGTGTAGGTTAGTACTTGAATACTAGGTTATAAATGACTTTAGGTACATCCTATTTCCCCTAGCTCAGAGTCTATTTGATCAGAAATTCAGAAATTTTGTTTCTGTACATGATCTGCCTCTATGACCTTCAGAATCAGAATGATATATCAGAGGTCCCTGAGAGGAAGGTACCAAAATAAAACTACATTATTAACTAAGTGGAAAGAGATGAAAGTGAAATAAACTCATTTTTTAGAAATCACCATCTAAAGTAGAAGAACAAGAACAAGTTAAACATGGAATAATGTACGCTTGTTTATAATATTTAAAAAAATTGGATTTAGCTGAAATGCCCCTCATTGGGGATTGGTTATATAAATTATAGCACAACCCATCAATGGACCACTATGCCTCCATCAAAAAGAACATGTTAGAACAATGTGCACTAATATGAGAGAGAGCCACAATAGTAAGGTAAAACAGATTACAGAGATGGCTAAGACCAAAGTTTAAAAAAATTCCAGAGAAAGCCAAAAGGAGAGAATATTCTGCAGCTCATCTTGTAGTGCAGGTATATATCTCTAACACATAATCAAAACAAGATTTTTACATAAAAGAAAAGTTGTAGGCCAATGACACCCACACAAAGACATAAAATGTGATATTACATCACACTTGTTAGGTTGGCTTTTATCAAAGAGACAAGAAAAAACAAATACTGGCAGGCTTGTGGATAAAAGGGACCCCTTGTGCATTGTTGGTGGGAATGTAAATTGGTGCAGCCACTGTGGAAAACAGTATGGCGGTTCCTTGAAAAGACTTAAAATTGAACTACCATATGATACAGCAATTCCACTACCAGATGTATAACTGAAGGAATGGAAGTCAGTATCTCAAAAGGGTATCTGCACACCCACATTCATTACAGTATTATTCACAATAGCCAAGATATGTAAATAATCTAAGTGTCTATCAACAGATGAATGGATAAAGAAGATGTGACACATATATACAGTGGAATACTATTCAGCTATGAGAATGGAGATCTTGCCATTTGTGACAACATGGATGGACCTTGAAAACACTATGCTAAGTGAGATAAGTCAGACAGAGAAGAACAAATACTGTATAATATCACTCATATGTGGAATCTTAAAAAACTGAACTTGTAAAAACAGAGAGTAGAATGATGGTTACCAGAAGCTGGGGCTGGGGGAACTGGGGAGATGTGGTTTTAAGACTGAAAACTTATAACTTGTAGATAAATAAGTTATGGAGACCCAATGCACAACATAGTGATTATAATAAACAATACTGTATTATAAACTTCAAAGTTACTAAGAGACTAAATCTTAACTATTCTCAACACAAAAAAGAAATGATATTTATGTGACATGATATAGGTGTTAACTAACATTACTGTAGTAATCATATCATAATATATAAATGTGTCAAGGGCTTCCCTGGTGGTGCAGTGGTTAAGAATCCACCTACCAATGAAGGGGACACAGGTTCGAGCCCTGGTCTGGGAAGATTCCACATGCCGCAGAGGAACTAATCCCGGGAGCCACAGCTACTGAAGCCCGTGCACCTAGAGCCTGTGCTCTGCAACAAGAGAAGCCACCACCATGAGAAGCCTGCACACCGCAACAAAGAGTAGCCCCTACTCAGCGCAACTAGAGAAAGCCTGTGCACAGCAACGAAGACCCAATGAGGCCAAAAATAAATAAATTTATAAAATAAAAAAAAGTGCCAAATCAGCATGTTGTACACCTCAAACTTACACAATGTTGCATGTTGATTATTTCTCAATTTGAAAAAAGAGATGAATAAG
Organism: Pseudorca crassidens; assembly: GCF_039906515.1. Taxonomy (NCBI): domain Eukaryota; kingdom Metazoa; phylum Chordata; class Mammalia; order Artiodactyla; family Delphinidae; genus Pseudorca; species Pseudorca crassidens. The sequence continues at coordinate 157,510,338 of NC_090297.1, forward strand.
AACTGAAATGGGCCCTTATGAACACTCCTGCTTAGGGAGAAAATAAAACAAAAACTTTTTTTTAAAACGGTATTAAAACAAGAAAGATACAAAACTATATTTACAGATCAGATGATGGTTTATGCAGAAAACTAAAAATCCAAAAGAAATCCATAGTTAATAACAGAATTTGGCAAGCAGTGGAATAAAAGATGAATATTAAAAATATATTACATTTCCATAATACAACAATAATCAGTTAGAAAATGTAATTTTTAGTGTACCATTTACAATAGCAACATAAAGATAATTTGGAATAAACCCTACCAAATATGGGTAGGACATTTATTGAAAAAATTTTAAACTTTGGTATATTATTTTATTCTTTATATAGGCACTTTAAAATTCCTTAATGAAATGTTTCATAATACAAAATTTTAAAAAAACGATGTTTTAAATTATTATAAAATTAGCATGGATAAAAATTTTTATACATAAACTCACCAAAAGGCAAAACATAAGACAAAATCTTTGGAAATAAGCCTATTCATTTAAAATGTGTTTGTATAAATTGCATCTGTGTGTACATAGAAAAAGTCTGGAATTTTATAAACAAAAATTTTAACTCACTTTTCTGGATATCTCATTTATTTAACAAAAACATCTAATTTACTATATGGCAGACACTGACAAGTACTTTACAAATGTTTACTCATATAATTCTTATAACAGCCCTCCGAGACGTGCATCATTATCCTCATTTTACTGATGAGCTCACTGAGGCACAGACTCTGTGACCTGCGCAAGATCATAGAGCCAGCGGTGGTGGAACCAGGGTTTGAACCCAGGCAGTTTGACAGCAGAGTCTGGACTCTTCAGAACTACATTAGGCTAAAGTTTATATGGTCATTTAAAATTTTTTCTTTATACTTTTGAATTGTACATTTTATAGTTGTACATTATAATAAGGACATTTTATAATTAAAATCAAATATTAGGTCAATCCATTTTGGAAAGCAAAGTAATGCATTTTTGACTTGGTTGTGGGATATGAAATTCACATAAATATAAAGGGAAGAACAAAAGAGTTTTTCAAAAGCCTATATAAACTCATTCCACAACATATAACTTATATTTTGGTATTAGGTTCTGTATATTTAAATACTGCAAGTAATGCTGCTTCCACAGAGGAAAAACATACTCTGATGTTACATCTTAAATCCTTTATCTAACAATTTTTTAAGATTGAAGTGTAGTTAATTTACAATATTGTGTTAGCTTCAGGTGTATAGCAAAGTGATTCAGTTATATATACATATCCTTTTTCAGATTCTTTTCCATTATAGGTTATTATAAGACATTAAATATAGTTCCCTGTGTTATATAGTAGGTCCTTGTTGCAAGGATTCTTCAATATATGTGTCAATCAATGTGATACACCATATTAACAAATTGAAGAATAAAAACCATATGATCATCTCAAGAGATGCAGAAAAAGCTTTTGACAAAATTCAACACCGATTTATGATAAAAACTCTCCAGAAAGTGGGCATAGAGGGAACCTATGTCAACATAATAAAGGCCATATACGACAAACCCACAGCAAACATCATTCTCAATGGTAAAAAACTGAAAGCATTTCCTCTAAGATCATGAACAAGTTAGTCCCAGAATCTGGGTTTTCCACGCACAGAGCTGCCTCTTCTTACCTGGAGAAATTGAGCTTCAGAGTCAGATAACAGCTTATCTGACTACAGTCAGTACACACAGGCAGAAATACTCTTCCTTAGCATTGCTCTCATTCTCAGACTCATGTTGCCTCAGCCCCTATTTGATCCTTGAATTGGGGCTCTCTACCTTCACATCCATGATTCAGAAACAGGGACACTGGTGATCTAGTGTTTTTCTTTTTCTCTGTCTAGCACATTGCTGCCATGTAGGGGCTTTTAATTGCTTGTGGAGTTAAATTAATCCTAATTCTCACTGCCACCTGGGAAAGGTAATCTGAAATAGAGCAAAAAAATGTGTAGCGTTGGGCAAGGCATTCTGTCTCAAAAAAAAGAGGAAAGATAAGCCAACAATGAGACATTTTTCTCAACAGTGCTACATTGAATAGCATATTAGATCATCTGAATGCTTTTCACAATTTAGCAATTTATTTCCTACTTTTGCTTCTAGTTCATAGCTCTAATTCTGTTATAGATCATTCACACTCTGCTAATCTGTCACCAGATGGATAAAGCAAGGTGCTCTTGGGATGGGAACATGAACACCTATAAACGTGAAACCATGAGGTATTGAGATGTCAGGTACCAAGCATGCCTGTTCTCACCAGAGTTGAGGCAGAGGGTTGAATCTGACCTGGTTTTGTATTGCTTGCCTTAGCTTTCTGCCCTCAATACAGAATGCTCCTTTTTAAAATGAAATATTAATAAGATTAAGTAAAACTATGATCTATTGAGTACTTGCTATTTTCTAGGCACTGTGCTAAGTGTTTTACAGGTATTATTTCATTTGTGTTCAATATAACTGTCTGAGGTAAGCTCACTTTAGATATGAGAAAATGGAGCCCCAGAGAGAAAGTGACTTCCCCTGTCCCACGAATAGCCTGTCAGAAAGATGTAGTGGCTAAGAGTGCTGGTTAGACTACCCAAATTTAAATCCCTGCACACTTACTCTGTGTGTGACCACGAGCAATTTACTTAATCGTCTGTGTCTCAGCCCTGCCCTCAAGTTTTGTTGTAAGGATTTAATAAGTGAGTACAGAGCATTCTGACTAGTAGCTTGTCCCTACTAAGCCCTCCATAAACATTAAAAAAATCAGGAAATTGTAAAATGTAGAGCAAGGATTTCAAACCCAAGTCTGTTTGATTTTGAAATTCATGTTCTTTTTTTAATTGAAGTGTAGTTGATTTATAATATTATATTAGTTTCTGGTATAACAAAACTTATATTCTTAATCATTATTGTGTTTGCATCCCATATAAATGATTTTTGGAAAACCTAAACACTTGGGCTTAGGAAACTTTTCTCCAGGAATAATAGAAGCCATCAATGCCATGTTCCCTGTGTTGTTCACTCGGTGGTCCCAGTCTCTCAGCCTGCCCCCCACTTACATTGTAAGGGCAATGCATGTCTCCCACTTACATCTTTGTGAAGTGTTCTTCCATTCTGAGGATTCTCATTGTAAAAGCACCCATTGCATTTGCAGCCAGAGTCTCCCCTTGTGAATTAGACACAATCCTTACACACTAGGAGTTACTCACCTAAAATCTTAGGTAGATTAATCTCGTTAATTTTCATATTCATTGGTCAGAACCTTCTAAAATGCCAGAAAGTAAATAAGTTGATAATTTATACCATATATTTGCCACATTTAGTCACATGGTTATCTGAGTTTTCCAGCCTTTAGGTTCTTCCTCACTCATCCTAACCTGGAGTGATGTTAAAAATTGCTGCAGATATGTGTGTAGAGATTTCCATATCTGTAAATCTATATCAATATCAAGTGTTTTCATTTGTGATTACAAACATCTCAAATTTTAACATCTCCATCTCAACAGATCCATTCTCATTCTCCTTGTACTCCACGTTCTGTGATTGTCTTTTGCTACATTGGCATTCCCAGGTGGCCCTCTCATTCTATGCACATTCCTGGAGTGGTCTTGCATGGTGTCAGATTCCCACATTCCTAAATTGCTATCCTAAGCTTCAGACCCTTAAATTTAACTTTCTGCTAGACAGCTTCATTTGTATGTTTCAGAGGTTCTGCCAACCAAACATGTACCAAACCAGATTTGTTACCACTCCTTTTCCCTGCCCCAAATTTATCTTATGTCTTTAGTTTCAATTGGTCATACTATCACCCACTCAGTCATCCAAACCAGCAATCTAGATTCTTTTTAAATGCCTTCATCTGCCTCACTCTCCACTTTTGATTAGTCACAAAGTTTTAGATTCAGTGCCTTAGCTGGGAACACCTGGAGCTCCCATCAGTCTCTTAATTAACACTTGCTGCTTTGACTTACAGTTCTCATTCATTCTCTATCTTGCTGCCTAAGTGATAATTCTAAAAGCAAGTTTGATTGTTTTGCTCCCTTCTTAAAATTCTTTAGTGACACCCCACAAAACTTTAGGGACAAAGTTCAAACTTCTCTGTCCTACCAGAGATGAGCTCAGCCACTAGTGCTGTGTCATTTCCTGTCACTTCCCATTCAGCCTCTCTGCTCCAAGCATATTGAACATTTATAACTTCTGTTTCTCCTCCCCCCTTCCTTCCCACACTCATATTTCCCTGTGTTTACCTCTCATCTGAGGCATGGCTTATGCTATTCCACATGCCTGAATGTCATCCCCTCTGCCATTTATGTGCATAATCTGTGTTAGAGCTCAAGGCTCAATTCAGGCATAACTTTCTCTGGGGAGACTTCCTTGATTCTTTTGCTGTGTCTGACTACATATTGATCCCCTATTGGTGTCAGAAGCTATATTTAAAATATCATATTTAATCCTCACCAAATCCCTATGAAGAAGGTCTTACTATTGTCCTAATTTTTCCAGTGAGGAAACTGTACCAAGAGGTCAAGTTATTTGCATATACAAAGCAGGGAATTGAATCCAGATCTCTGTGGAGGGCAGAGCCTATATTTAAGCCATCTGTAGTATTAGTGTTTAGCTAAGTCTGGCAGATGTTATTGCTTAATAAATGTTTGCAAATGAAATTGATCCTCAGGCTTGGTCCTAGACCCAATTTGAAGTAAGGAAATATATTTGGAGGTTCATTAGCCTCCCTTTTAGGACACCAGTTGAAACTATAGTGTCTCAACTCTCTCAGTTCGTATGAGACCAAATCCCTCAGATTTAATGAGCACCAACGTATTTTAATGTGCTCACACTTTCTGACTTAAGTGAGGTGTATACTGACTTAGGGGTCTCTGTAAGCACACTGCCCTGGGACCCAGTGCTCTTACACTGGGATAAGTTATATTGGGTTATAAGAAAGGTTTGAGGACAGATTTGGGAGTGATGATAACTTCCAGAAAGCCTCAACTCACATTTCTAGGTGACTTCTTCCTTAGAGCTAGAAGCAACTTTGCTTCTGACTAGAAGAGTCCCATTCATTCACTTCCTGTTTAATGATGAATGAAGACTCACACCTTAGAGGCATTTTAACCCCAACTGTAAAAAACAACAACCAGTTGTAAGTCCTGAAACTGTGAGCTAATAGTATTTCCCTCAGTTTTGTAGGAGGCTGGGAGGTTAGCTCTGTTTTCCCGACTTCCAATATTGTGCCCCTGATACACTGTGAATACAATTACAGTCTAAATCTGTCATCCTCCTACGTTGTTTTTAAAACCCAAATGAGTTCTTTGACATAATTAGGATGAATAAGGTAACTTAAAAAATTAAATGAGACTGAAGGTTTTTGTTGACAGATGAGAGAGAGAGAAAAAAAGGAAGAGACCCAGAAATATCTTCCCTATCTACCTCTGTTGATATCACTTCCTACCCACATCCTCTATGATGCCACTTTATTACAAATTTGCAATCATTCTTCCAGCCATGCCATCTTTTTCCAAAATTTTTGTTTTCTTTCTCTCTGCCTTGCAATGGGAATCCAACAGTCATTTGAGTAGGGTTATGATGACTAATTCAGTATGAAATAAAAATTGAAGGTAAGAATGCTCCATTAGATTTTTATGTTTCCCCCACTGCAGTGTTTATAAGATTTCAAAACTGGAGGAAAAGTGAAAAGTGCCATTCATCTGGTAATTTTGTGAATATAATGAAAAACAACTGTTTGATGCTTTGCTCCTTTGAATTATTGCCTCTATTTAAGTCTAAGGTTTTAGTGTGTGTGTGTGTGTGTGTGTGTGTGTGTGTGTGTGTGTGTGTGTGTGTGTGTGTTGGTAAACACATAGGGCAAATATTCTTTTGAAAATAAAAGAACCTTGACCTAAACCTTACACCTTACAGAAACATAAACTGAAAATGGATCTTGGACTTGAATGTAAAATGTAAAACTTTAAAACAACATTTAGAAAAAAATTGGAGAAAACTTCTAGGATCTAGGCCTAGGAAGAATTCTCAGACTTCACACTGAAAGCAGGATTCATAAAGAAAAAATAGACAAATTAGGCTGCATTAAAACTAAAAACTTGGTGTCTGTGAAAGCCCATGTAAAGAAGATGAAAAGACAAGCTACAGTCTACGAGACGATATTTTCAAACCACCATATCCATCAAAGGACTAGCATCTAGAACATGAAAAGAACTGTCAAAACTCAATATTAAAAAAAAAAAAATCCAGTTAGAAAATGGGCACAAGGCATAAACCTACATTTCACCAAAGAAGATATCCAGGTGGAAAATAAGCATGTAAAATGAAGTTCAACCATTAGTCATTATGGTAATGCAAATTAAAACCACAAGTTAGGCTTAGCCACACCTAGATATTAGCTTATACTAGAACAGCTAATAAAAAAATAGTGAGTATACAAAACCTGGCAAGGATGCAGAGAAACAAACTCTTCCATTGCTGGTGGGAATGGAAAATTGTACCACCACTCTGGGAAACATTTGGCAGCTTCTCATACAACTAAAGATGCAATTACCATATGACCCATCAATTATGTTCATGAACACTTATCCCAGAGAAATAAAAATCTCTCTTCATACAAAAACCTTCATACAAATGTTCATAGCAGCTTTATTCATAATAGCCAAAACCTGAAAACAGTCCAAGGCAGAAAATGGTTAAGCCAACTGTGGTACATCTGTGGAATAACTCAGCAATGAAACTCAGCAATAAAAAGGCACGCGCTATTGACACACACCAACAACCTGAATGAATTTCCAGATAATTATGCTGAGTGAAAAAAGCCAATATGCAAAGGTTACATATTGTATGATTCCATTTACATAAATATTTGAAATGGGGAAACATTAGAAATGGAGAACAGATTAACAGTTTCCTGGGGTAATGGGTGGGAAAGGAGTTAGGAGGGAGTGTAGTTATAAAAATCAACACAGGAGAACCCTGTGGTGTTGGAAGTGCTCTGTATCTTGACTATGGTGGTGGATACATGAACTTAACCCAGGTAATAAAAGTGGATCATACCTAATACACATGTGCACACACATACATCAACACACTCGTGAGTATAGGTAAAACCAGGGAAATGTGAATCAGATGAATATAGATTACATCAGTGTCAATATCATCGTTGTGATGTTATACCATAGTTTTGCAAAATTTTACCATTGAGAGAAACTGGTAAAAATTGTATATGGGATCTCTATTATTTCTTATAACTGCATATGTGAATAAATTCCATGTTCCAATTATGTCAACAAAAGAGAGGGTTTATTTATACTCCTTATATATTTCCTCCAGCAACTTCTGTCTTTTCTTAGAGAAAATTTGTCAGAGAAACTTTCAAAGAAAACTGTGTTCATCTCTATTACATTAGAAATCACAGCTGAGGAGAATGGTGCCTGTCAGAATTTGACTGAACTAGAATATAGTACTGGGAGAAGGACATTGTCTTTTACTTAAAACTTCCTTTATCTGTGGCTTTAGATCTGTGGTACAAATTTAATCCCAGTATTATGTTTATGATACAAGCAGAAGATTGGTGTTTAGAAACTTGGAGTGACCTTGGTTTATCAGACTCTCATTGACCTAATTAAAATCTCTTTCCTGATAATAAGAAAGACAAAACTCCTCTTATTCTTAGAAGTAATAAATAAACAACAGAATTGGGTTTAACTGTACTTATTCAATCAATGATAGGCCTATAGCCACCATAACAAATAAACACCAGAATTGCTTTTAAATCCCTCTATTAAATCAATGGCAACTCACTTCAGCAAGAACACCTCTGAAACCCGGCAGTGACACAGCCCCATGCTTTGAAAGGCAGCCAGTTAGTATCACACTCACTCCAGTTAATATGCTTCTAAAGGGTGATGTTGACCCACTCCCTCCTCCATAACTACACAAAATATGCTCTGTAACCAACATAATCACCAACCTCCTCCTGCATCTGTAATCATCACTACCCAACATAAATGTCCCAAAGAACCTTACATATGAGATGAGTAAATTTTCTTTGCTTAATGATATTATACCTGACCAGCATAACTGCCCCTTTCTTAAGTAAACAATAAGTTCAGCTTCTTGTTTTCATATATTAAGCTATGTTTTTCTCCTTCAACATTTACTTCTTTTAATCAACTGTGTATAGATAGTCATTTTACCTTATCCAGAGAGCAAGCGCCAATCTATAGTTAGCAATAATTAGTATAGCTTCCAGGAGCCCTCAACTTCTACCCCACTCCCTGCCCCTAGAGACTGATTCAATGATTTTCTTGACTTGCATGTCTTCTCTTATCTGGCAAGTAAATAAGCTCTTTATCACTCATTATAGTGGTCACTGTCTTTCTTTTAATACAAATATTTCAATGAACAATCATTTACATGTCTTCTTAATTAGAAGTAGAAATGCAGAAAGGAACATAGCTTTACCAGAAATTGTCAGATTGCTCTCCAACATAGGCATTTCCAATTTATAGTCACTCTATTAATAGTGTTCTTCTTACCAACACTTTGTATTGTCAGACTTAAAAATTTTTGCCAGTCTTATGAGTATGAAATGGTAGCTTAATGTTTTAACTAATGTTCCCTGATTACCCAAGTGTGATTGAGCTCTTTGGCTGTTTATTAGCAATTAGGGTTTTTCCCTATGTGACGTGCCTGTTCTTAAACTATTTTTCTATTGCATCATTTACCATTTTTAAAATGAATTTTGGGAGGCAGAGTCAAGATGGCAGTGTGGGAGGATATGGAGTTCACATCTCCCCACAACTAGGGCATCTGCCAGATGCTGGTGGGGGACCTCGATGCCCAAGGAGATGGGAGGAACCCCTGAGTGACTGGGTAGGACGTGGGGGAGAGCAAGGGGAGAGGAGAAGTAGAAGCCAGACAGGACCAGCACCCCTGAGGGGTGGCTGTGAGAGGGGAGGGGTTCCAATGACCAGAGGGACCCTTGGGGACTCAGAGGGTCGGGGGGAGCATGCCTAGCATTTCCCCTGCCCAATCAGGCTGGGGAAGCCTGGTGGGCTCCTGGGCTGGGTCCTCCACCCTCTGAGGCCCCCTCTGGGCCATGTGGGTCCTGGGGGCATAGGAGGGAAGTGGGGGGAGAAGAAGAGGGTGGATTGGGGGGGCCCTCCAGGATTGGAGGATCGGGGGAGGTGTGGAGGGCATCTCCCCCACCCATTCAGGCCTCAGGAAGCCTGCTGGGTTCCTGGGCCTGGTCCTCCAGTCTCTGGGACCCCCTCCAGCTGCGTGGGTCCTAGAGGCATGGGAGGGAGGGAGGAGGGGGGAAGAGGAGGAGAGGCAGATGGTGCGGGGGACCCTTCATGACCAGAGGATCAGGGGAGGCATGGAGGGCATTTCCCCCACCCACTCAGGCCCCAGGAAGCCTGCTGGGCTCCCAGGCCTGGTCTTCCATTTTCCGGGGTCTTCTCTAGGCCACGTTGGTCCTAGGAGTGTAGAGGGAGGCAGGGGAGAAGAGGAGAGGTGGACAGGGATGGGCTCTCCAGGATCCGAGGATCAGGGAAGGCACAGAGGGCATTTCCCCTGGCCACTCAGCCCCAGGAAGCCAGTGAGCCTTATGGTTCTGGTCCCCTGCCTTCCAGGGCACCCTCTGGCCACATGAGTCCTAGGGGCATGAAGAAGAGAGGCCAATGGGCAGGGACCCTCTGTGATCAGACGATCGAGGATTGGGGGAACACACATAGAGTTTTCCCCACCCACTTGGGCCCAGGCAGCCTGCTGGGGTCCTGGACCTGGTCCTTCGCCCTCCAAAGCCAGAGGTACTCCTGGGCCCCCCCAACCACAATGAGCCTAATCCCCACCCCTGGCCCTGCCCCCGGGCCTAACCAGCCCTGTGGGTCTTAAGCATAGGCCCCACCCACTGCCTAAACCCCGCTTCTTCCTAAGCCCAGTCCCCCATAGTTAAGGCCTTTTCTGGCTTTTTTTTTTTCCTTCTCTTTTTGGATTTTGTGGTTCTGTTTTATCTGATGGTTGTTGTTTCATCTATATTTTATTTTTTAATTTTTGCTAACATATCTTAGTTTTCTAATCTTATTTTACTTTTTACTCTTTGTTATTGTTCTGCTGTTTTCTGTTCTTTTATTCCTTTTTTTTTTTTTTGCCACCCCACACGGCTTGCAAGATCTTGGTTCACAAGCTAGAGGTCAGGCTTGAGCTCCTGCAGTGGGAGCTCCAAGCCCAATCCACTGGACTAACAGAGAACCTCAGACCTCAGGGAATATTCATTGGAATGAGGTCTCCTGGAGGTCCTCATCTCAGCACAAAGACCCAACTCTACCCAAAAACCTACAAACTCCAGTGCTGGAAGACTCAGGCCAAACAGCTAGTAAGACAGCAACACAATCCCACCAATGAAAAAAAAAAAAAAAAAGATAAAAAACTATGTCACAAATGAAGGAGCAAGTTAAAACCTACAAAACCAAAAAAATGAAGAGGAAATAGGCAACTTACCTGAAAAAGAATTCAGAGTAATTATAGTAAAGATGAAACAGAATCTTGGAAATAGAATGGAGGCATGGATTGAGAAATTACAAGAAATGTTTTAAAAAGATCTACAAGAACTAAAGAACAAACAGAGAAAAACAACACAATAACTGAAATGAAAAATGCACTGGAAGGAATCAATAACATAATAACTGAGGCAGAAGAACGAATAAGTGAGCTGGAAGACAGAATGGTGGAAATAACAGCTGAGGAGCAGAATAAAGAAGAAAGAATGAAGATAACCTCAGAGACCACTGAGATGACACTAAATGCACCAACATTTGATTTTTAGGGGTCCCAGAAGAAGAAAAGAAAAAGAAAGGGTCTGAGAAAATATTCAAAGAGATTATCGTGGAAAATGTCCCTAACATGGGAAAGGAAATATTCACCCAGTCCAAGAAACACAGAGAGTCCCATACAGGATAAACCCTAGGAGAAATACACTAAGACATATATTAATCAAACTAACAAAAATTAAATACAAAGAAAAAATATTAAAAGCAAACAAGGGAAAAGCAAAAAATAACATAAAAGGAATCCCCATAAGCTTATCAGCTGATTTTTCAGCAGAAACTGTGAGGGCAAGAAGGGAGTGGCAGGATATACTTAAAGTGATGAAAGAGAAAAACCTATAACCAAGATTACACAGCAAGAATCACATTCAGACTCGATGGAGAAATCAAAAGCTTTACAGACAAGCAAAAGTTAAGAGAATTCAGCACCACCAAACCAGCTTTACAACAAATGATAAAGGAACTTCTCTAGGCAGGAAACATAAGAGAGGAAAAAACCCACGAAAACAAACCTAAAACAATTAAGAAAATGGTAATAAGAACATACACATCAATAATCACCTTGAATGTAAATGGATTAAATGCTCTAAACAAAAGACACAGACTGGTTGAATGGATCCAAAAACTAAACCCATATATATGCTGTCTACAAGAGACACACTTCAGATCTAGGGACACATACAGACTGAAAATGAAAGGGTGGAAAAAAGATATTCCATGCAAATGGAAAACAAAAGAAAGCTGGAGTAGCAATATTCATATCAGATAATATAGACTTTAAAATAAAGACTTTTACAAAGAGCTAAGGAAGGACACAGCATAGTGATCAAGGGATCAATCCAAGAAGAAGAAATAACAATTATAAATATTTATGGACCCAACATAGCAACACCTCAATATATAAGGCAAATGTTAACAACCATACAAGGGGAAATCAACAGTAACACAATAATAGTAGGGGACTTTAACATCCTACTTACACCAATGGACAGATCATCCAAACAGAAAATAAATAAAGAAACACAGCTTTAAATGACACAATACACCAGATAGATGTAATTGTTATTTATAGGACATTCCACCCGAAAGTGACAGAATACATTTTCTTCTCAAGTATACACAGAACATTCTCCAGGATAGATCACATCTTGGGTCACAAATCAAGCCTCAGAAAATTTAAGAAATTGAATCGTATCAAGTATATTTTCTGACCACAACACCATGAGATTAGAAATCAATTACAGAAAAAAAAACTGTAAAAAACACAAATACATGGAAGCTAAACAATGTGCTACTAAATAACCAAGAGATCACTGAAGAAATCAAAGAAGAAATTAAAAAAATACATAGAAAAAATGACAACGAAAACACAACAACCCAAAACCTATGGGACACAGCAAAAGCAGTTCTAAGAGGGAAGTTTACAGCAATTCAATCTCACCTCAAGAAACAAGAAAAATTTCAAATAAACAATCTAACCTTATACCTAAAGCAACTAGAGAAAGAAGAACAAAGAAAACTCAAAGTCAGTAGAAGAAAAGTAATCATAAAGATCAGAGCAGAAATAAATGAAAAAGAAAGAAAGAAAACAATAGCAAAGATCAATAAAATTAAAAGCTGGTTCTTTGAGAAGATAAACAGAATTGATAAACCTTTTGCCAGATTCATCAAGAAAAAAAGGAAGAGGATGCAAACCAATAAAATTTGAAATGAAAAAGAAGAAATCACAACTTACACCACAGAAATACAAAGGATTATAAAAGACTACTACAAACAACTATATGCCAATAAAATGGACAGCCATGAAGAAAGGGACAAATTCTTGGAAAGGTATAATTTTCCAAGACTGTACCAAGAAGAATTAGAAAATACAAACAGACCTACCACAACTAATGAAATTGAAACTGTAATTTAAAATCTTCCAACAGGGACTTACTTTGTAGTGCAGTGCTTAAGAATCTGCCTGCCAATATAGGGGACACAGGTTTGAGCCCTGGCCCAGGAAGATCCCACTTGCTGTGGAACAACTAAGCCTGTGCACCACAACTACTGAGCCTGCACTCTAGAGCCCATGAGCCACACATACAGAAGCCCGCATGCCCTAGAACACATGCTCTGCAACAAGAGAAGCCACTGCAATGTGAAGCACATGCACCGCAATGAAGAGTAGCCCCCACTCACTACAACTAGAGAAAGCCCATGCGCAGCAACAAAGACACAATGCATGCAGCATATATATATATATCGCCCAACAAGTAAAAGCCCAGGACCAGATGGCTCCACAGGTGAATTGTATCAAACTTTTAGAGAAGAGCTAACACCTATCCTTCTCAAATTCTTCCAAAAAATTGTAGAGGGAGGAACGCACTCAAATTCATTCTACGAGACCACCATCACCCTGATACCAAAACCAGACAAAGATATCACAAAAAAAGAAAATTATAGATCAATATCACTTACGAATATAGATGCAAAAATCCTCAACAAAATATTAGCAAATAAAATCCAACAACACATTAAAAGGATCATACACCATGATCTATTGGGATTTATCCCAGGAATGCAAGGATTCTTCAATATACGCAAATCAATGTTATATACCATATTAACAAATTAAGTAATAAAAACCATATGATCATCTCAATAGATGCAGAAAAAGCTTTTGACAAAATTCAACATCCATTTATGACAAAAAACTCTCCAGAAAATGGGCATAGAGGGAACCTACCTCAACATAATAAAGGCCATATATGAGAAACCCACAGCAAACATCATTCCCAATGGTGAAAAACTGAAAGTATTTCCTTTAAGATCAGGAACAAGACAAAGACGTCCACTCTCGCCACTCTTATTCAACATAGTTTTGGAAGTCCGAGCCACAGCATTCAGAGAAGGAAAAGAAATAAAAATAATCCAAACTGGAAAAGAAGAAGTAAAACTGTCACTTTTTGCAGATGACATGACACTATACATAGAAAATCCTAAAGATGCCACCAGAAAACTTCTAGAACTAATCAATGAATTTGGTAAGGTTGCAGGACACAAAATTAATGAGCAGAAATCTCTTGCATTCCTATACAATAACAAAGAAAAATCAGAAAGAGAAATTGAGGAAACTGTCCCATTTACCATAACAACAAAAAGAATAAAATACCTAAGGATGTAATAGAGTGTACTCAGAAAACTATAGGATACTGATGAAAGAAATCAAAGATGACACAAACAGATGGAGAGATATACAATGTTCTTGGTTTGGAAGAGTCAATATTGTGAAAATGACTATACTACCTAAAGCAATTTACAGACTCGATGCAATTCCTATCAAATTACCAAGCGCATTTTTCACAGAATTAGAATTAAATATTTTACAATTGGTATGGAAACACAAAAGACCCCAAATAGCCAAAGAAATCTTGAGAAAGAAAAATGGAGCTGGAGGAATCAGGCTCCCTGACTTCAAACTATACTACAAAGCTACAGTCATCAAGACAGTATGGTACTGGCACAAAAACAGAAATATAGATCAATGGAACAGGATAGAAAGCCCAGAGATAAACCCATGCACATATGGTCACCTAATTTATGACAAAGGAGGCAAGAACATACAATGGAGAAAAGACAGCCTCTTGAATAACTGGTGCTGGGAAAACTGGACAGCTACATGTAAAAGAATGAAATTAGAGCAATCCGTAACACCATACATAAAAATAAACTCCTAATGGATTAAAGATCTAAGTGTAAGACTGGACACTATAAAACTCTTAGAGGAAAACATAGGAAGAACACTCTTTGACATAAACCACAGCAAGATTTTTTTTTGACCCACCTCCTAGAGTAATGAAAATAAAAACAAAAATAGACAAATAGGTTCTAATGAAACTTAAAAGCTTTTACACAGCAAAAGAAACCATGAACAATAAGAAAAGACAACCCTCAGAATGGGAAAAAATATTTGCAAACGAATCAACAGACAAAGGATTAAACTCCAAAATATACAAACAGCTCATGGAGCTCAATATCAAAAAACAAACCACCCAATTAAAAAATGGGTGGAAGACCTATACAGATATTTCTCCAAAGAAGATATACAGATGGCCAAGAGGCACATGAAAAGGTGCTCAACATTACTAATTATTAGAGAAATGCAAATCAAAACTACAATGTGATATCGCCTTACACCAGCCATAATGGCCATCATCAAAAAATCTACAAACAATAAATGCTGGAGAAGCTATAGAGGAAAGGGAACCCTCTTGCACTGTTGGTGGGAATGCAAACTGATACAGCCACTATGGAGAACAGTATGGAGCTTCCTTAAAAAACTAAAAATAGGGGTTTCCCTGGTGGCACAGTGGTTGAGAGTCCGCCTGCCTATGCAAGGGACACGGGTTCGTGCCCTGGTCCAGGAAGATTCCACATGCCGCGGAGCGGCTGGGCCTGTGAGCCATGGCTGCTGAGCCTGCGTGTCCGGAGCCTGTGCTCTGGAACGGGAGAGGCCACAACAGTGAGAGGCCCGTGTACCACAAAAAAAAAAATAATAAAATTAAAAAAAAAAAAGGAATACTCTTACAAAAACTAAAAATAGAACTACCATGTGACCCAGCAATCCCACTAGTGGGGATATACCCTGAGAAAACCATAATTCAAAAGGACACATGTACCCCAATGTTCATTGCAACACTATTTACAATAGCCAGGACATGGAAACAATCTAAATGTCCAATGACAGATGAATGGATAAAGAAGATGTCATATATATATATATATATATATATGTATATATATATATACAATGGAATATTACTCAGCCATAAAAAGGAACAAAATTGGGTCATTTGTAGAGATGTGGATGGACCTAGAGTCTGTCATACAGAGTGAAGTAAGCCAGAAAGAGAAAAACAAATATCGTATATTAATGCATATATGTAGAATCTAGAAAAATGGTACAGATGAACCTATTTGCAGGGCAGGAATATAGACATAGACATAGAGAATGGACATGTGGACACAGGGGGAAGGGGAGACTGGGACCAACTGGGAGATTAGGTTTGATATAAATACACTACTATGTGTAAAATAGATACCTAGTGGGAACCTGCTATATAGCACAGGGAGCTCAGCTCAGTGCTCTGTGCCAACCTCGATGGGTGCGTTTGAGGGGTGGGGGGGAGATCCAAGAGGGAGGGGATATATGTATACATATAGCTGATTCAGTTCATTATAAGCAGGAACTAACACAACATTGTAAAGCAATTATACTACAATAAAATAAAATAAAATGAATTTTGTAAGATTTTTTTAAATGAATTCTGGGTAGTAATCTTTTGCTATATATGGAGTATCTATTGTCACTTGTCTCATAACACTTTTTTATTATAGTTGACAGTTTAAAATTTTATATGATCAATTCAATCATTTGTGATTATTTTTGTGTGATTTTTCATCTTGTTTAATAAACACTTCCATATTCTACAATAGCTTTTTCCCACATTTAGCTTTTAAAAATTAATCTAGAGTTTATTCTTGAATAGGGTGTGATATTTTGAGATTTAAATTCATGTTTTTATATCAAAACATAATTTTTCACTGCATGAACTGTAGCTATGCACAATACGAAAATATCTTACAAAGTTGATGTTGAGTGAAAGGAGCAGGTAGCACTGACAGAATTTGCTAATAGATTGGATTTAGAAGCACTAAGTAATTAAAAATAAAAGAAAGATGTTGAGGCCCATATTACAGTATATATAAGATGGACTGTAAAATAGTTATTTTAAAAGCACAATCCTTGTTTATTAGTATTATTATTATCATATTTGAATTTATGTAATTCTTTATTATTTATAAAGCACTTTCACAAGAATTATTGCATTTAAAAACAATGCTTACAGTAGTGATTCTCAAACCATGGACTACCAATATCACCATTACCTGGGAGTTTGTCAGAAGAGCAGAATTTGAGGATCCAACCCAGACCTATAGAACCAGAATCTGAAGTTTAATAAAAATCCCCTGGGGATTACTATGTTCATTGATGTTTGAGAACTACTGGGCTGGGAATTTAAGAGGCTCCCTGGCTGTTCCTAAAGGTGAGCCGCACTTAGGGACAGCTGCCCTAAGACACCTCCTTCCAGGAAGTTTAAACATTTGACATACATTCTATTAATCTTCAAAGCAACTTCTTTTGCCCACTTCTCTCTTCTGTGGAAGATAAAGTGCCCATGTCTGCATGCACACCGAGACCGATGCTTCGATACAGCGTGAGCAGGTTTCTGTGGTCAGCTCTTATATTCCAGTAAAAAGTTCTCATGGTCCTGGTGGAGGGAATATCCTTAACTGGAGAAATGTATCTGGAAATCAACTCCTTTACAAATTAACCTACACCTAAAATTTCCCAAATGTTCCAGATAAGTTAGGTTACCTCATGATCCAGTGTACATAGGGCGGACTTTGTTGATAAAATATTTGGGGGATTAGTAATAATCTGGGAAATTTGCAAACTCTATGAAGTCCTGAGATGTTGCCTAAAGACCCATCTTTTTAAACAGAAGAAATGTTTCATTATTGCTGTCTCACGTAGGTCAGTTTTTTGATTAATAAATACTTTGAAGTTGGACTTAAAAGGGGAAGAAGAGACAGCTAATGGGTGTTCTTTTGGGGGTTTTCTTGTTCATTTTGATTCAGATCAATCCTGAATTACACTCTTGATATTTTAATGTATCACTCACTGTATTGGCAAATCATTAAACAATTTAACTTGGTCAATTCCTTATTTCTAATTATTCTTTTGCCTAAAGAAGAGACCCGTTGTCTTCTCATTATTCCCAGGGCTGCATGTAAAAGAACATCCCAGTTAGCCAATTTTCAGCTACCAGCCAGAACTGATTTGCTAAAATGATGACACCAATGATACATTGGGGCTGATGACTTAGTGCCCACAGGAGACAGCACTTGTTTGGTAATGAGGAAATGGAAATCCACTTTCTGGGCTATCACTTGCGCCTAATTAATATCACATTATTTAGTGAAGTGCACCTTAGAAAAGAGATGCTGCATGAAAACTTGTAGTGAAATGCAAAACCCAACATTAGGTGGTTAGAGAACGGCTCTATTCTTATTTCCTTTTGTGGTTTGGCAGACCAACTCTAAATACAAGCCTGTTGTTCCTGTACCTGGAGTGTTCCTTAGCACATTTAATCAGTGTCTTCCTAGTGTCTCTTATGTCCCACCACCATTTAATTTTTTCTCCCAGATTAAAGGAAAAAACTCTAATAAATTAGGCAAGAAAGCAAGTATTTGGCATTGTTATTTTTAATACTTGTACACCTTCCTTATTTTTGATGAAGGAGAGGAATATCAGATTTAAAGTTTTAAAATGAAGACATTGGCTTCTTGAGGACAGGAACTTATAGACCTAACTCAGAGAAGAAGAATACAAGAAGAGGTAAAAAATATTGCTATGGCTTCATCCATGCCTTGCTTGCATAAAAAGTCCCTTCCTCCTCACTG
The DNA here is from genome assembly GCF_039906515.1 of Pseudorca crassidens. Taxonomy (NCBI): domain Eukaryota; kingdom Metazoa; phylum Chordata; class Mammalia; order Artiodactyla; family Delphinidae; genus Pseudorca; species Pseudorca crassidens. The sequence continues at coordinate 157,528,721 of NC_090297.1, forward strand.
TTTATACAGATGTCTGTAGGAAATGAAGCAAGTGAACATGTGACTTAGTTTTACAGATAAGAGATATGTCATTTGGAAATTAATAATATATACTTATATATTCTTCTTATTATTATAATTACCATAAAAATGATTTATTCTACATCACCTCACAGAGAATGTAAAACAAGCAATATTTGGGTAATATATAGGAAATATGGGCAAAATATCCAGATTCCTTTGAAAAATTAGAGCTATGGAAACACTAATATCACTTTCTAGCATAGATACAATTTGCTGGAGATGAATAATGGCAGCCCCTTTGCACGATACATGCTGAATTACTCTCTCCAGCCTCTCCTTCTCCCCCAGAGTGCTACTCATGTCATCTGCATGTTCTGATTTTATGATCCCAGAATTAGAGGATTAAATCATCTCCTGTACTGTTGAGAACATGAACCATGGTCATTTGCTGCCATATTTTTGGTGTCTAACACAGTTTCTGGCACATCATAGATACTCATTAAAATATGCATTAAATCCATAAAGTGAGCTACGATGGAACAAGATGAGGTATCTCTCTCTCTCTAGAAAACACTGGATCAAGGTCAAACTTTGGAGGTTGTCAGTCACATCTGTAAAGCTGTTCAGTTAGGGCTTGAAATTACCATTCCCCCAACTTGACATTAAGATGACCTTGGAAGAATTGAATAAACTGAAGGTTTTGGTGCCATGGCCAATTTACCTGTACCTTGTCAAGAAAACTGGCAGTTTTGCTGGGCAGTTACCAACATAAGTAGGGTAGAAAAGATATTATACACAGTAAAAAGTTTAAACAGGTTCCTTGTTCCAGCTGTCTTCTCAGAAAGAACCAGGGTGGAATTACAACAAAAAAGGATTAAGATACCTGAGGAGACAAAAGACCTGTGCTCCATAAACTATAAAACGTTGATGAAAGAAATTGAAGACCACACAGGCAAATGGAAAGATATACCATGTTCTTGGATTGGAAGAATCAATATTGTTAAAATGATCTTAATACCCAAGGCAATCAACAGATTCAGTGCAATCCCTATCAAATTTCCAATGGCATTTTTCACAGAACTAGAAAAAAATTTTAATTTGTATGGAAACTCAAAAGACCCCAAATAGCCAAAACAATCTTGAAAAAGAAGAATGCAGTTGGAGGAATCATGCTCCCTGACTTCAGACTATACTACAAAACTACAGTCATCAAAATAGTATGGTACTGGCACAAAAACAGATATATAAATCAATGGAACAGAATAGAAAACCCAGAAGTAAACCCATATACTTATGGTAAGTTTGACCCCTCTATACACACTACTGTAAATCTTGTCTGTGGCCTTGTATGGGGGATGAGCCTGACAGACAGGCCCTCAGATGTTGTGAGCCTATATTCATATGCCCATCTAGATAGTTTAGTGAATCATGATATTTGTTCCATAAACTGTGACTTGAGGTGTTCAATCTGCAGGATAAAGTCAGTCAGTGGGAAACAATAATAAAATCAGTTTTAAACTTGGCACATGAATAGGTAACTGTGGAGGTGGAGCCATCCTGGAAGTGGTAGGATATCTGTGTCTGGAGGTCGGGAGAAGGTCTCAATTAAAAGTACTAATTTTGAAACCATGCAACTCAGATTGGGACTTGAACACATGGGCTGGGACTTGAACCCAGCCAAAACCCAGGTTGAGACTTGAACCCACAGTCTTTTAACTGAGATCACATACCTGGCCCCAGAACTTAATGAAGCTCAGGTTCTTGATGTCTCATTGCACAAAGAATTCAGTGAGAGACAAAGTGATAAGTAAGAAGTGGATTTATTTAGAGAGAAACACACTTCACAGGCAGAGTGTGGGCCATCTCAGAAGGCAAGAGAAACACCAGGGTATGGGGTTGTCAGTTTTTATAGGGGTGGGTAATTTCATAGGCTAATGATTGGGAGGAATATTCCAGCTATTTTGGGGAAGGAGTGGGGATTTCCAGGAATTGGGCCACTGTCAAATTTTTGACCTTTATGGTCAGCCTTGGAACTGTCATGGCACCTGTGGGTGCGTTACAGTGAATGTACACTGAGGCAAACGGTACAGTGGAAGTCAACTTCTCTGCCATCTTGGACCTTTTTGGTTCTAATCAGTTTACGTCGTGTCCTCAGACTATGTCATTTCTTTTAAAGGTTGTGCCCTGTCTGCTTCCCTCCTGCTTCAATTTGGGAATAATCAACTTAGTGGCAGACATGACATGGATAAGAAGAGAAGAGAGCTAAGGTGGAATCCTGGGGAACACCCACATCCGGAGGCAGGAAGAATAATAGTACCCTGTGAAGGGGAGTAGAAAGCAGTGAAAGCAAGCAGGATTCTGCAGGGCCTTCCCGGGTACAAAAGTTCCTCCATGTCCCCTTTTTCTTGCTTGTAGAAAAAAGGTTTTAGTCTTCTAGGCCTTCCCCAGTTCCAAAGAGCAGACTCAAGAAGTTAATGATTAGGACAACAGAATCACAGGACTCCTAGTTCCTCCTGAAGGGATATAGATAACAATCTGATACATATCTTTGAGTTGTTCTGCAGAAACTAAGCCCCCCACCCAGGCAGAGGATGGTGAGTACATGCTGACCACAAGCACGTAGACCCCAAACTGGTTAGGACCAGAAGGTTGATGATCGAGACATCCAAAACATCACTCTGTTATCTCACCACCAACTAACCAATCAGAAGAAGGTACATGAGCTGATCAGGCATCCTATGAACTTCTCCCCTAACACTGTCTTTAAAAACCCTTTCTTACAAACCATCAGGGAGTTCAAGCCTTCTGAGCATAAGCTGCCCATTCTCCTAGCTTGGCACCCTGAAAATACACTCTTGCTTTGCTGCAAACATCCACTGTCAGAGTTTGGCTTTCTGTGCCTTAGGCACATGAGCTCTTGCTTGGTAACTGTAAGAAGTAGCAATTTAAATGTGGGAAAACTATGAAAGCCTTCCATTCTGAAAATATGGTGGAGTAGATCATCCAAAAACTTTCTGTTACAAAACACTTGGATAAGCTGCATAACATATAACAAAAATATTTCTAATCCATAGCTGAGAGGGGTGAGCAAGTGGCAGTGGCTCTCTGGTGTGAAGACATTGTGTTGATCTCAGGAAGAAGCAGCTTGGATACTAACTGCCTTGTGGAGATTGGTGGGAAGGTTTTCGGCCTCTGCAAGGCATAGAACTGAAACTGAGACTCTTGCATGAAGCTATAGTGTTTCACATTTTTCCTATATGTTTGAAATTTTTCACACACATAAGAAAAAGGTTTTTATAAAAGAAATGGGCACCATGAGTGAACTCTAACATAAACTATGGATTTTGGGTGACAATGATATGTGGATGTAGGTTCATTGTAACAAATGTACCATCCTGGTGGGGGATGTTGATAGTAGCAGAGGCTCTGTGCCTTTGTGGGGGCAGGGAGTATATGGTAACTCTGTACTTTCTGCTCAATTTTTCTGTGAAACTAAAACTGCTCTAAGAAATAAAGTCTATTTTAAAAGAAAAGAAATGGGGTTCTGGGTTTCCTCGCAGAAACAGATGCAAAATTCTTATGGAGGATGGATATAGGCAGCACAGGATTCCCACGATTACATGCTGACAATTACATAATTGCAGACATGGAGAAGCAAGGTTGCATGAGAATCAACAGATTGAACAGTAAAAGTACTGCCTCTGAACTTCAAAAATATATAACTACTTACTATTGAACAGGAAAATAAATGTTTTATATTATTAAAAAATAAAACGAGAAATAAAAACCATAGAAAAGGAACTACTTGTTTCTTAAGAAAAAAAAAGTATCTTAAAAGAAATGATGAAACTTACAAAAATAAAAACTCAGCAAGGAAAAAACCCTCAGTGAGTTAAAAAGCAGGTTAGACATAACCAAAGAGATAAGTTTTACACCTCGAGAAAAATCTGTGGAAAATATGTAGAAGATAGCACACGGAAACCAAGATATAGAAAATGTGGAAAGGGAGTGAAACAAAAATTCTTATATACTGCAGAAGGGAGCAGAACTTGGTATAACCAATTTGGAAAATAATTTATCAACACCTACTAAAATTGTGGAGGTACACACTCTACTATCCAAGATTTTTCTCTTAAAAATTTAACTGTGGGTGCTATGGTGCACCATTTGTATCCTGCCTCTTAGGACCCAGGCACTAATTTCCTTTCAGGAACCTGCCCTTACTGAATGGAATGGCCTCACCCAAGAATAAGTAGATCCCCTCGTGGGGCAGCCTATTCCCAAATTGGGGCAAGGAGGCTTGGTCCCTGTACACCTGTGTTGGAATAGGTGCCACATTTTTTTCCTGTTCAATACTAAGTAGTTATATCTTTTTGAAGTTCAGAGGCAGTACTTTTACTGTTCAGTCTGTTGATTCTCATGCAACCTTGCTTCTCCATGTCTGCAATTATGTAATTGTCGGCACGTAATTGTGGGAATCCTGTGCTGCCTATGTCTATTCTCCATAAGAATTTTGCATCTGCTTCTGTGAGGAAACCCAGAACCCCATTTCTTTTCTTTTAAAATAGACTTTATTTATTTAGTTTCACAGAAAAATTGAGCAGAAAGTACAGAGTTACCATATACTCCCTGCCCCCACAAAGGCACAGAGCCTCCGCTACTATCAACATCCCCCACTACCTGAAGATGCCATCCCAGCTGGAGAGCTGAGGCTTCTTTTGTAACTACACCTCAGTTTAACTTCTCTCTCTACCCAATCATTTCATTCAGTTCTCCACAGGTATTGTTCTTCTGGAAACTTGCAGGGTCCCCCAAGTACAAAAGCCCCTCTATTTCCCCTGTCTCTTCTTTGTAAAAAAGCTAAAGTTTCCCAGGCCTACCTGAGTCACGAAAGAGCAGCTTCAAGCAGTTAATGATTAGGACAATAGAGTCACAGACTCAGTGTTTGATGCACATTCCTGAGTTGTTCTACAGATGCTATAACTGCCACCAGAGGGAAAAACTACCTGCATGGTGACCAGACTGCAGCCATGACATAAGCTGCTCCATTTTGAGCAGGACTGAATCTATGGCTAACACAATTCCAAGAACTGGCCTTAAGAGAATGGGATTAACACTAAAATAAAATAATCTATATCTTTGTAGGTATCAACATAATTGTAGGTTGCTCTGCCCATATATTTAAGCAGGCAACTAAAACCATCAGCAAAGAGATACTTCAAACCCATGTTGATATCTTTCACTCTAAGACCCTGATGTCCTTTCTCAGCATGAAGCAATTTCTGGTAGCAGTGAAAATGGTAAGAAGTGGTTGGATCCTGTATGTATATTTAAGGTGGAACTATGGGATTTTTTGAATGAATGATATAAGAAGTGAGGAAAAAGAGTTCAGGTGGTCAGCTTGATTAACTAGAAGTATGGTGTTGTCAGCAAGTGGAACTGAGAAATGGAAGGAGAAAAAGGAAGTCTTGGTCCGTATTTTTGGAGTCAAGAATTAAGCCTTTTTTTTGAAATCTATACCTGTTCAGTTATGTGAGCCTATAAATTCTCTTTTTTGCTTAAGCCATATTCTCTAGATAGTTTTATTCCTTTTTCAGGAATAGGAACATATACATGAAAACCAGCAGTCTTCTTGTTTTCTTCTTTATCCAGGCCCTTCTCCCTAGATACTTGAAGGTCTCAGAGTCAAACCTGACATGAATTCAAAAAGAGTTTCTCCTTGGCCCTGAGCTGACTTCCTCCATATCTCTTTGAAAATTTGCATTTACCACACAGACTTGGAGGGGGCTTATTTAGAACAGGGTGGGACATAATAAAGCTAAGACATGGTATGGGGTGGGGTCCAAAAGTTAGCTTCGTTTGGAGCAATGTGTCCTTAAATGTACTTTGTTAGTCTTAAATTTAAAGGGGGGAGGAGAAGGAAGAAAAAGAAATGGGAATTTCTCCAGAAGAAAAATGTTTTTAATCTTGGATATGTCTTTTTTATTTAAAGTTTTTAGATATTCTAAATACTTTATCACTTTTGAAAATGTCTATAAATATAGAAATATACTTATCTAAAATTTGGATCTTCGGGGGGAAAAAAATCACAAAGCTGGTTATGTTAGCGATTCTTATATTACTTGTAAGGCAATCAGAATGTATGAGTTGTGCCCTGGCTGTTTAGTTCATGAGTTAAGAGATAGAGTCCTTCCCCTAAACTTCCTTGTAGTATTATGGAGTAATTGGCCTTCAACTACATAGAACATTTAGAAATGCAAGAACTATGAAAACAAAGAGAGAATTAGATAGTGGGTCAGCAGTGGCTTGGCAGATGGGAGGCAGAGATAATTTAATTTTAAGGAGGTAAAGCATGACCTAATTCTTGAAGGGGGCAGATGCAGTATGAAAAACAGAAGGAAGACTTGAGGGGCCAATCCAGTAGGTCCTGGAGCCCAAGGCATCGATAGGGCTTGGTACCTGTCTTTTGCAATGTCTCTCCTACTTAGTGTTCATCTCACTTCCTACCTCCACCACTCTGGCATAGAGCATCATTCTCTAATGCCCAGATGACCATGCTGAATTCCACAATGGCCTCTGACCATGTAATCCATTCAAGCATGCTCATGGATCATAAAGGTTACAAATTTACAAGAGCTATGAGGCTCTGACACTTAGTAATCCAAATATTTATGTAGCTAATAAGGAGAGAGGTATACTGATTTAGATAACGAGGTGCCAGGAGGGAATGTGTGGACCAGCATTCAAAACCAGTGTTCCCGAGAGTCTCTCAAAGCCAGAGATGTACTCAGGCCCTGACCCTGCTGACTGAGAGCCTGCAGGAAATGGGCCATGCTGGGTCTGGAGAGCTGTCTAGTTTTAGCATCCTGTGTTGTTTATAGTTGGCAATTACTTGATACTGTGTGTGAGTTTCCTCACAGAGTTCAGATGAATCATTTTTCCCCCTCACAATTCTGAAGCAAACCTTCTCTTACAATTTTGTGGTGGACAGAAATTTCATTAAAAGTTTATCCTCAGGGTGTGCGTTTTGACCGACATTCCTTACAGGCTCAGCTCTGGAGTTAGAACCCTGAATTCTGGTTCCTGCCTAGTCTCCTAAGAGCTTATAAAAGAGCTGTATCCAATTCCATTTCTCCCTCAGCACCAACAGCATATGTCTCACTCAAAAGAGCATCAAGAAGTCTAGGAAAGAGGAACTACATTTCTCTCCTATATACATATATTTTAGTTACCTAAATATTTACAAATACTCACACACACACACCCCAACAGAAACAAAAAGCAAAAGAGATGTACGTCCGGTAAAACATTCTTAAAACCCTGCTATGCACTTCCACTTTCTCACCTAGAAGACATGTTATATGTTTTGAACTCTAATGGAAATTTGGCTAAATTCAAAATTATAATATTTTTTAAGAATCCTGATACTTCTTTGTTTTAAGGTTGATTTTAGGGTTATTGAGATGCGTACTACTCCCAGAAGACTAGGAAAAATACATTAAATCATTTATTTTATTTAAATATTTCTTGACTACTTATCTTCATAAAATACATTCAAAGCATTTTAAGAGCATTTCGAATAAGAGAATTTTATCCCCTTTGTGCAGATGGGATGCCTCTACAGAGTAGAGGTAGGCTGGATCAGCTCCTATACCAATCCTTTAACCAAATCCTTGAAAAAAAACCCAGATGGAGTTTCAGACTTTGTTTATAAAAAATAGTCCTGTCGCCATAAAGTCTTAGCTTTAAAATACCAATATATCTTTCTCTCTATAGCTCTACATCACTTTTGCTTTCTGGGTTTAGGTACAACTAACATACCTAACATTCAGAAAGATACAAGTTACATATAGATAGATATAGATGGGAATATAGATTAGTTTTAGATATAGATATGTATACACAGAAAAGGAAAAACAAAGAATATACAGCAAAATGTTCATTACTGGATTATCCCTGGGATATTGTTACCAAACCAAACTTGGGTCCACTCACCTGCAAGCAGTGACACTGAGTTGTGGTGAAAGAAAAGTGCAGTGTTTATTGCAGGTGCCAAGCAAGGAGTCCAGGGCAACTTGTCCTCAAAAACACCCAAACTCCCTGATGGATTTCAGAAAAGCATTTTTCAAAGGCAAGGTGAGGGAGGGGGGTCCAGGGTCTGTGATCAGCTCCTGCACAATTCTCTGGTCAGTTGATGATGAGGTAACTGGGCAGTATCACAGCGGTATTATCAGTCCTTAGGCTCTAATAGGCCTGGGAGCTATGTGTTCAAGGTCATCAGGTAGTTAACGTCTTCCATTTGGTGGAGATTTTAGCATCTGTAAAACAACTCAGGAAATGTGCATCAGATACTGCTATCTAGGTACAGTACTTCAAAGAAGAGCTAAAACAGAGGATATGGGGGAGGGGTCTGCCCCTGGGAAGGCCCCTTAGGGTTCTGCTAGGTTACAGTATCTCTGGATGTTGTGATCAATTTGTTTTCTACCTGTAACGTTTTTTGTTTTTACATATTTTTAGTAAATTATAATAAAAATTTTTAAAGTGCTTCCTCTTTTCCTTTTCTTCCCTTTTCTTCCTGAACAACCCAGTTCTCAGGATGTTGATGAAGGCAAAGCAAGATAGGCTGGCAGGGGTGGGATGGGCCACAGTACCTCAAAGCAGGGTATCAAAGCCCATGTGCAGGGAGGAGGGCACCATAGAGGAGGGATACCTGATGCTGGAGCCCAGGCAAGTGGAGGAGGTTGCCAGTGAGGTGGGATGGAGTGATATGGGGAATCAGTGTCCCAGTAAGAAGAGAAGGGCACCTCTGTGGACGGCAGTCTAGTACAGGGAGTCAGAGCCTGAGTGGGGTGAGGGGAGTGTCCACACTAGGACGCCACACCTGTGCAGGTTGGGACACCAAGTAAAGTTAGGAGCAACCTGACAGGGAGCGTTGGAGTCCAGACAGAGTGAGAGGGCATTCACGCATGGGTAAGCCTGGCACAGCATATTAAAGACCAAGGGAATGAGGAGAATATCCGAATGGGAGGGAAGGTGGGCAGTTGGCAGCATAGAATTGGGTGTATGACCTAAGTGGGGTGAGGAGAGCTCCACAGAAGTTGTTCTACTTGTCCCTAGAAATCATATAATGTCTGACAATGCTAATATCTCAGCATCTAGATCATGTCTCCCAAAAAAGAAAGAAAGGGAATCTAGGTGAACAATAATGCTATATTGATGCCATTAAAAAGAAAGAAAGAAAGAAAGAAAGAAAAAGAAAGAAAGAAAGAAAGAAAGAAAGAAAGAAAGAAAGAAAGAAAGAAAGAAAGAGAAAGAAAGAGGGAGAGAGAGAGGAAGGAAGGAAGGAAGGAAGGAAGGGAGGAAGGGAGAAAACCTGATACAGAATCATATTGTGGCATACTTTTTAAAGTTGTTTAAGAAAAAGTCTGCCATTTTTCACCCGGTTTTATTGGTCACAATCTCTTCCTCATCTCCCTGGGCTTGAAGCACAAGACACCTCAGCTGTGTCTATGTGACGAGGCTTGTGAGCTCAGTTGTATTACTCTTGGCCTTCACAGTCCAGCAGAACAAAGGCAATTTTGATGCTTGATTCACCACCCAGGACTCTGATTCAGGAGTTGAGCCTTGAAAAATGGTAGAAATTCAGCAAACACAAGACAAGCATACTATCCCACGTTGATTCTCATATCCCTAAAATATATTAATAATTGGGCAAATACTCTTTCCCACCAGGAACGAATGCCTCTGAATCTTTTTCAACAGAAGACTCCAATTTTCCATCACCAATCAAAAAAATTGGTATGAAAAATGAAATGTATTTGCCAACCTTGATATAAAAATAACTGCAGTTCTTGACTAACATGTGTTATATTTTATATTTAAGAAAAGAAAGTGTAGCAAGATATCAAAATTTGCTCCAGATCTGTGAGGAAGAGCAAGATGGGGACTAATAACTGTGTAAACATTTAAAAATCCTAGAATTTTGAGATGAACTTTTGCCAAACTGAGCATTAACCCTACCCAGCCTCAAGAAACTTTTAAAGTGACCTTTAGCTTATGTTGGAGCAATGCAATTATCAAGGGAGTCAGAACCATCTGAAGGTCTCACATCATGTCCAGAGTGAGGCCCACACAACTTCCCCAGGAGCAAGGTGGCCTTTGCAAAAACCAATGATGTAATGCTGTGAAACATGCATGGAGGGAGGTCCTGCATGCACAACCATTTCTTTCAAAGCTCAGGGAGGCACAGAAGAATTCAGGAGGTTGGGAGAAAGGAAGCATGTAAAATTTCTGATGATTCTCTTTGTGAAATGCAAGAGAATGCATGTCAGTAAAAGCTGTGAGTAGTAATGGTAATAGCTTACATTTATAGAAAACTTCTAGCAGTATGGACAGAGTGTGAAGCATTTTATGAACATTACCTTATTTAATACACAAACAACCCTTTGGGGTAGGTAGTATTTATCCTTATTTTAAAAATGAAGTACCACAGCTTAAAGGAATAATTAATTTGCTCAAGGTCACACAGTGCTTGGATTCAAACTTGGGCTGTCTGGCTTGGAAACATGGGTCTTTAATCTTATATAAAATTACCCCTTAATCCCATGCAAAAATACAGTGACAAGAAGGGATATTTCAGAGAAGGCAAACGTATTTGAAAATTGGAATATGAAAGCTCTGTTGTTCACAAAATCAAGCATTTCTTGTGCAAGCTTTTTTTTTTCATTAGAAATTATGTACTAATTCATATGAACCTGTCAGTTGGACAAAAGAGAATGGTAAACACTGTGTTTAAGAAGAAAAATATTCTCATGGGGGAATGGAAAGGGTTTGTAGCTAACTCTATCTGAAAGGTAGAGAAAATGAAGTCAGCTTCTGGATCCACAGCAATGACTCTCAGTCAGTTGAGGCAGCTTTATAACCAGAGCTTCCCAAAGGAATGTGAGCCAGCACTGGCTCTTCAATTGGCTCATAACTAGTTAGAGAAATCAAACAGAGGGAGTGATATGAGAATGAAACTGGGTGTCGAGCAGAATAAATATCGCAATAAGCCTGATTCAAGTTCTGAAGGATGCAAAGTCCAAAGGCATGCTCACTTATGCTGTGTGACCCAGTGATTCCAAGAATCACTTCTGAATCCAGAAGCAGGGTCTGAGTTGGATTATATTATGAGACAGACTTAAATATTGATCAGAGCAGAAAAGCTAAGTATAGGGAAGAGGAATGAGCAAAGGCACAAAGAAGGGAACTGGGACAGCAGTCGTCTAAGAAGGGGGGCTTCCCAAGAGGGGGACCCCAAGAGGTAACATTGGAGAATAATGAAGAGGAAGTGGGATGTTAGAGAATGAAGAGAAGGGTTGCTCTGGCTTTGATGCAGCCATTAATGCTTCCAACAAATTAAAGAGGAGCTGGGCAGAGTGAAGACTGCAAGTAGCCCCTTTGTATCAGCAGGCCTTTATTTGAAGTATTTCAAGATACTGTAAATACTGCACTTCTGTCAGAAAGTGTTAAAAGTGCTTTGCAAATATTATCTCATTTAATCCTTATAATAATCCAATCTTATAAGGTAAGAAGTATTGTTAACCCCATTTCACAGATGGGAAAATTGAAAAACTTTGTCAGTGTCACACAGGTGGAAAATGGTGGAGCTAGGAGTCACACACTGGCAGTAGGGAGTCAGAATACAGTGGACCTAACTACTATCCCTTGTTGCCATTCTGATTTATTACACTAAGGAATAGGACACAATCCTTTGAGTCCAAGGCATTACATTTCCAGACATTACATAATGGGAATTTTTTAATTATTGAAACCATCCATCAAAATCAAAGAGAATCTGCTATGGACTGAATGATGCCCCCCAAAAAAGTCATATGCTACAGTCCTAACCCCAGTACCTCAGAATATGACAGTCTTTGGATATAGGTCTTTAAGCAGGTAAGTTAAAATGAGATCTTCATGATAGGCCCTTGTACAATATGACTGGTGTACTTATAAGAAGAGAAGACAGGATACAAACATGCACAGAAGGAAGACCATGTGAAGACATAGGGAGAAGACAGCCACCTGCAAGCCAAGGAGAGAGACCTCAGAAGAAACCAACCCTGCTGACATGTTGATCTCAGATTTTCAGTCTCCATAATTATGAGGAAATAAATTTCTGTTGTTTAGGCTACCAAGTCTGTCTTACTTTGTTATGACAGCCCTAGCAAACTAATAAAATAACCACCAAAATTACTGATTGTTGTGATTTGAGCTGACTACAAAAAGTTCTCTGAAAAAGGTAAGTCCAATGATATGCAATACAGATTCAGAGGTATTCAAGTTAATAGTTGGAAGGATAATTATTCATCCTCTTTTATTTATGTAAACTAGGACAGTAATAGCACAAAGGCAGAGACAGAACACATGGACTTTAACTGTGGTAAGATGCTGTATTCTTTAGGAAGTGGTATATGTAGTAACTGAAATTTAACGAAATTACATCAAAGATGCATGTTGTATTCCACAGTAGCCACTGTAATACAAAAAGATGTAATTTAAAGCTTGCAAATGAGACAAAGATAAATAATTTTTAAAAAGAAAACACTTACTTATTACAAAAGAAGGAATAAGGAGGCAAAAAAGGTACAGAGAGCAGGTGGGACAAATAAAACCCAAATAGCAATGTGGTAAACCAAAATACAACTATAGTATGTAATTATGATTACATTGAAATTGACAAAACACTCTAAAGAAAAAGCAATAATTTTCAGACTGGACAAAAATATAAAACCCAATTATATTTTGTTTACAAGATACCTTTTAATTAATTTAAAAACAAGGATACCCTTTAACTAAAGGAACAGGAAAATATACACTTTAAAAACATTAGCCAAAACCAAAAACAGACATATAGATCAATGGAACAAAATAGAGAGCCCAGAAATATATTCACATACTTAAAGTAAATTAACCTACAACAAAGGAGGCAAGAATATACAATGGAGGAAAAGACTTTCCCTTCAATAAGTAGTGCTGGGAAAACTAGACAGCTACATATAAAATAATGAAATTAGAACATTTTCTCACACCATATACAAAAATAAATTCAAAATTGATTAAAGACCTAAATGTAAGACTGGAAACCATAAAACTCCTAGAAGAGAACATAGGCAAAACACTCTTTGACATAAAATGTAGCAATATATTTTTGGATCTGTTTCTTAAACCAAAGGAAATATTCAATAAAAGCAAAAGTAAACAAATGGGACCTAACTACACTTAAAAGCTTTTGCACAGCAAAGGAAACCATCAACAAAATGAAAAGACAGCCTACTGAATGGGAGAAAATATTTGCTAATCATATGATCAATAAGGGGTTAATATAAAAAATACATAAATAGCTCATACAACTCAACATCAAAAAAGCAAATAACCCATTAAAGAATGGGCAGAAAACCTGAACAGACATTTTCTAAAGAAGACATACAGATGGCCAACAAGTACAGAAAAGATGCTCAACATCATTAATCATCAGAGAAATGCAAATTAAATGAGATATCCCCACATGAGATATTTATGATTGTCATTATATGGAATCAACCTAAGTGTCCATCAAGCAACCTAAGTAGTCCATCAATACTACTCAACCATAAGAAAGAATGAAATTTTGCCATTTGTAACAATGTGGATGGATGGACTTGGAGGGAATTATGCTCAATGAAATAAGTCAGACAGATAAAAACAAATACTGGACGATGTCACTTATATATTGAATCTAAAAAATAAAGCATAGTGAATATAACAAAAGGAAACAGACTTACAGACATAGAGAACAAACTTGTGGTTACCAGTGGGAAGAAGGAAGGGGGAAGGGGCAAGTCTGGGGGAGGAGATTTATTTTATACTATGTATAAAATAAATAAGTTACAATGATATATTGTACAACACAGGGAATATAGCCAATATTTCATAATAACCAAAAATGGAGTATAACTCTTAAAAATTGTGAATCACTACATTGTACACCTGTAATTTATGTAATATTGTATGTCAAATATATTTCAATTTTAACAAGTTAAAAAATGATAGCTATAAAAAATAAAAATAAAACAAAACAAAACATTAGCCAAAGGTAACTGGTATGACTATACTTATAACACAGTACACATTAAGCCAAGAAGTTCTACAGGTGATTAAAGAGGGATATGTGATAGTGATAAAAGGATATAACATGAAGCTATCATCCTAAAACTGTGTACACCTAATAACATAGATTCAAAGTATATTAAACAAAAATTGACAAGTAGAGAGAAAGAGGCAAATTCAAAATGGTAGTTGGAAATGTAAACCCACCTCTCTCAAAAACTCATAGAAAATGCAGCTAAAATATCAGTAAGCATACAGAAGATTTCAAAATAACAAGTAATCAAATTGAGCTAACTGAATTTTATAAAATACTACATCCAACAACAATAGAAAACATATTCTTTTCAACAATATGCAGAACATAGAACTAAATAGATGATAAAAAGCCATAAAGGTAGTCTGAACAAATTTCAAATGATGAAAATCACACAGAGTATATTTTATGACTAAGTGGAATTAAATTAAAAATCAATAAAAGAGAGATAACTATATTATTCCCCAACTATTCAGAAATAAAACACCTAAAAATAAGAGTGGAATTGAGAAAATGTTCTCAAATAAGTGGTAATGAAAATTCAACATATCAAAAGTCAGTGCTGGACTTCCCTGGTGGCGCAGTAGTTGAGAGTCCGCTTGCCGATGCAGGGGACACGGGTTCGTGCCCCGGTCTGGGAAGATCCCACATGCTGTAGAGCAGCTAGGCCCGTGAGCTATGGCTGCTGAACCTGCGTGTCCGGAGCCTGTGCTCCTCAATGGGAGAGGCCACAACAGTGAGAGACCCGCGTACCTCAAAAAAAAAAAAAAAAAGCCAGTGCTTGGAGGGAAATTTATAGGATTAAATAGTATCTTTAAAAAGAAGTAAAGTTTAAAATCATGGATCTACCTTTTATTACTAGAAGAAAGGAGGAAAAACCAACAAATCAAGCCCAACGAATTTAGAAGAAAAAAAAGCATAAGTGCAAAATTAATGAAATAGAAAGCAGAGGAATAAAGGTTTCTTTAAGTTGGTTTTTTGAAAAGGCTAATAAAATTGATAAAGAGCAAGGCTGGTCAAGAAAAAAGAGAAGATAAAATTAGCAAAATCAATAATTAAACAATGTTATTCTCTACAAATATTAGAAAAATATAATATTAGCAATTTGAGGCCAATAAATTTAACTACTTAGATGAAATGTAAAGTTTTCTTGAAAACACAACTAAGTATAATTGACACAAGAAGAAATAGAAAACCTGTGAAAGATATTAAGTCCATTATTTAAAACTTTCACACACACACACACCACCAAGCTTAGATGGCTTTACTGTTGAATTCTACCAAACTTTTAATAAAGAAATAATACCAACCTTACACAAACTCTTTCAGAAAATAGAGAGAAAACTTTCATTTTGAGACCAGAAAAGACAAAACTATACAGTAATAAAAAACTCTAAACAAAACATTAGCAAAGCAAATACAGAAACATATAAAGTTGATGATAAATTATTACTAAATAGGGTCATTCCAGGTATTTGAGGTTGGTTTAACACTTGAAAGTCAGTCAATGTAATGCATTTCATTAGTAAAAGAAAGATTATATGATCATCTCAGTACTTTCAAAAAACAGTTAGTTAATAAAATCCAACATCCATGTAAGATAACTTTCAGCAAACTGAAAGAGAAGGAAAACTTATTAACTTAACAAAGCAGTCAAGTAATATACACATTCTCTTTACAGTCACGAATAAGACAAGCATCATTCCTACTCAACCTCTATCACTATTGTTCTGAGACAATGCAATAAAGCAAGAAAAACAAATAAAAAATTCAGAAGTGAAATACGTTAAATAATGTCCACCCAAAAATATCAAATTCTAATCCTGCAACTTGAAAATATTGCCTTATTTGAAAAAGAGTCTTTACAGATGTAATTATGATAAGGATTTTTAAGATAAAGAGATTACCCTGGATTATGTGGGTGGAGCCTAAATGCCATCACAAGTGTCTTATAGGAGAGAAAGAAAAAAAATAAAGATAACACAGACACACAGAGGAGAAGAAGATGTGAAGACAAAAATAGAGATGTAATGATGTGGACACAAGCCAAAGAATGCCAACTAGCCACTAGAAGCTGGAAAATGCAAGAAACAGATTCTTCCTGAGAGCCTCCAGAGGGAGTGAGACACTGACAACACCTTGATTTCAGACTTCTAGCCCCCAGAACTGTGAAACAATATATTTCTGTTGTTTCAAGCCACATAGTTTGTAATAAGTTGTTACAGGAGCCACAGGAAACTAATAGAGAAAGTAAGAAGTAAAAGTTTTCACTTGTAAATGACATTATTTTGTATGTAAAAATCCAAAAGAATCTATCAAAAAACCTCTCTTTGAATTAATAAGTGAACTTAGCAAAGTTAATGTACAGAAATCAATTGGATTTTTAAATATATTTATATACTAACAAAAAATAATTGGAAAATTGAATTTTAAAGCAATATTATTTAAACAGCATCAAAAATTTTCAACTTTCTAGAAATAAATCTAACAAAATATGTGCAAGACCTCTACACTGAAAACTAAAAATTATGGTTAAGATAAATTAAGGAAAATCTGGAGAGAATGTGGTATACAATGGAATATTAGTCATAAAAAAAGAACGAAATTCTACCATTTGCAACAACATGGATGGACTTAGAGGGTATTATGCTTAGTGAAATAAGCCAGCCAGAGAAAGACACATACTGTATGTTATATATGGAATCTAAAAAATGAAAAAAAAGGATGAATACAACCAAACAGAAACAGATTCAAAGATACAGAAAACAAACTAGTGGTTACCAGTGGGGAGAAGGAAGGGGGAAAGGCAGAACATGGGTAGGAAATTAAGAGGCAAAAACTACTATGTATAAAATAAATAAGCAGCAAGGATATATTGTACAGCACAGAAAATATAGTCAATATTTTATAATAACTTTAAATGGAATATAATCTATAAAAAATTTTTTTATGGTGATGTGATATTGACTATCACCTCTACCTACCATTTATCTTATCTCCCCACAAAATTATAACCCTGTCTAAAAATTCACAAACAAGAGATTAAGTAAGTTACTGGCCAAGACGTTCAAATATCTCTCAGGAATTAGTCAGAAAAGAAGAATTTCTTTTCTGTGAGGTCACCCACCTAAGGAATAGGGACACAAGTTCATCTCGAAAAACTAGCTCTACCCAGGTTAAAAAAAAAAATCATCTTCTTAATTCAGTATTCTAAGTTTCCTGATCCATGCAGTATTGAATATGTTAACATAACAGCATAAGGAGAGATTCATTTTACATATAGCTATAGCTTATCTATGGCAAATTTCTTCCTTTTATATGAAAAAAACTTCTTTAGAAAATGGATTTTATAGTATTTTTTAATTAATTTTTATTGGTGTATAGTTGTTTTACAATGTTGTGTTAGTTTCTGCTGTACAGCAAAGTGAATCAGCTATACATATACATATATCCCCTCTTTTTTGGATTTCCTTCCCATTTAGGTCACCAGAGAGAATTGAGTAGAGTTCCCTGTGCTATACATTATGTTCTCATTAGTTACCTATTTTATACATAGTAGTGTACATATGTCAATCTCATTTTCCCAATTCATCCCAGCCCCTTTTCCCCCCTGGTAACCATACGTCCATTCGCTGTGCCCATGTCTCCATTTTTGTTTTGCAAATAAGTTCATCTATATCGTTTCTCTAGATTCCACATATAAGTGATATTATATGATATTTGTTTTTCTCCTTCCAACTTACTTCACTCCATATTACAGTCTCTAGGTCTATCCACATCTTTGCAAATTGCACAATTTCATTCCTTTTTATGGTTGAGTAATATTTCATTGTATATATGCACTACATCTTTATCCATTCTTCTGTTGATGGACATTTATGTTGTTTCCATGTCTTAGCTGTCAGAAATAGTGCTGCAATGAATATTGGGGTGTATGTATGTTTTGAATTATGGTTTTCTCCAGGTATATGCCTAGGAGTGGAATTGCTGGGTCATATGGCAGTTCTCTTTTTAGTTTTTTAAGGAACCTGCATACTGTTCTCTACAGTGGCTATACCAATTTACATTCCCACCAACAGTGTCAGAGGGTTCCCTTTCTCCATACCCTCTCCAACATTTATTGTTTCTGGAATTTTTGATGATGGGCATTCTGACTGGTGTGAGGTGATACCTCATTGTAGTTTTGATCTGCATTTATCTAATAAATGGTGATGTGAAGCATCTTTTCATGTGTTTGTTGGCCATCTGTATGTCTTCTTTGGAGAAATATCTATATAGTTCTTCCACCCATTTTTTAATTGGGTTTTTTGTTTGTTTGTTTGTTTGTTGATATTGAACTGCATGAGCTGTCTGTATATTTTGGAGTTTAATCCTTTGTCAGTTGCTTTGTTTGCAAATATTTTCTCCCATTATGAGTGTTGTCTTTTCGTCTTGTTTATGGTTTCCTTTGCTGTGCAAAATCTTTTAAGTTTAGTTAGGTCCCATTTGTTTATTTTCATTTTTATTTTCATTATTCTAACAGATGGGTCAAAAAAGATCTGCTGAGATTTATATCAAAGAGTGTTCTGCCTATGTTTTCCTCTAAGAATTTTATAGTATTCATCCTTACATTTAGGTCTTTAATCCATTTTGAGTTTATTTTTTTGTATGATGTTAGGGAGTGTTCTAATTTCATTTTTTAATATGTAGCTGTCCAGTTTTCTAAGCACCACTTCTTGAAGAGACTGTCTTTTCTACATTGTATATCGTTGCCTGCTTTGTCATAGATTAGGTGACCATATGTGTGTGGGTTTCTCTCTGGGCTTTCTATCCTGTTCCATTGATCTATATTTCTGTTTTTGTGCCAGTATCATACTGTTCTGATGACTGTAACTTTGTAGTATAGTCTGAAGTCAGGGAGCCTGATCATTCCAGCTGTTTTTCCTGCTCAAGATTGCTTTGGCTATTTGGGGTCTTTTGTGTTTCCATACAAATTGTAAAGTTTTTGTTCTACTTCTGTGAAAAATGCCCTTGGTAATTTGATAGGGATTGCATTGAATCTGTAGATTGCTTTGGGTAGTATAGTCATTTTCACAATATTGCTTCTTCCAACCCAAGAACATGGTATATCTCTCCATCTGTTTGTGTCATCTTTGACGTCTTTCAATAGTGTCTTATAGTTTTCTGAGTACAGGTCTTTTGTATCCTTAGGTATTTTATTCTTTTTGTTGCAATAGTAAATGGGATAGTTTCCTTAATTTCTCCTTCTGATCTTTCATTGTTAGTGTATAGGAATGCAAGAGATTTCTGTGCATTAATTTTGTATCCTGCAACTTTACCATATTCATTGATTAGCTCTAGTAGTTTTTTGGTGGTATCTTTAGGATTTTCTATGTACAGTATCATGTCATCTGCAAAGAGTGACAGTTTTACTTCTTCTTTTCCAATTTGTATTCCTTTCATTTCTTTTTCTTCTCTGAATGCTGTGGCTAGGACTTCCAAAACTATGTTGAATAAAAGTGGCAAGAGTGGACATGCTTGTCTTGTTCCTGATCTTAAGGAAATGATTTCAGTTTTTCACCAATGAGAATGATGTTTGCTGTGGGCTTGTCATATATGGCCTTTATTATGTTGAGGTAAGTTCACTCTATGCCCACTTTTTGGACAGTTTTTAATCATAAATTGGTGTTGAATTTTGTCAAAAGCTTTTTCTGCATCTATTGAGATGATCATATGGTTTTTATTCTTCAGTTTATTAATATGGTTTATCACATTGATTGACTAGTGTATATTGAAAAAATCCTTGCATCCCAGGGATGAATCCGATTTGATCATGGTGTATGATCCTTTTAATGTGCTGTTGGATTCTGTTTGCTAGTATTTTGTTGAGGATTTTTGCATCTATGGTCATCAGTGATATTGGTCTGTAATTTTCACTCTTTGTGATATCTTTGTCTGGTTTTGGTATCAGGGTGTTGGTGTCCTTGTAGAATGAGCTTGGGAGTGTTCTTCCCTCTGCTATATTTTGGAAGAGTTTGAGAAGGATAGGTGTTAGCTCTTCTCTAAATGTTTGATAGAATTCGCCTGTGAAGCTATCTCATCCTGGACTTCTGTTTGATGGAAGATTTTTGATCACAGTTTCAATTTCATTACTTGTGATTGGTCTGTTCATATTCTCTGTTTCCTCCTGGTTCAGTCTCTGAAGGTTATACCTTTCTAAGAATTTGTCCATTTCTTCCAGGTTGTCCATTTTGGGGGGCATATCATTGCTTGTTGTAGTCTCTCATGATCTCTCATGTAGTCTCTCATGATATTTCTGTGGTGTCAGTTATAACTTCTCCTTTTTCATTTCTAATTTTATTGATTTGAGTCTTCTCCCTTGTTTTCATGATGAGTCTGGCTAAAACTTTATCAGATTTGTTTATCTTCTCAAAGAACCAGATTTTTGTTTCATTGATCTTTGCTCATTTTCTTCATCTCTATTTCATTTATGTCTGCTCCGATCTTTATAATTTCTTTCTTTCCACTAACTTTGGGTTTTGCTTATTTTTCTTCCTCTAGTTGTTTTAGGTGTAAGATTAGGTTGTTTATTTGAGATTTTTCTTGGTTCTTGAGGTGGAATTGTATTGCTTTAAACTTCCCTCTTAGAACTGCTTTTGCTACATCCCATAGGTTTTGGATCATTGTGTTTTCATTGTCATTTGTTTCTAGGTATTTTTTAAATTTCCTCCTTGATTTCTTCAGTGATCCATTGGTTATTTAGTAGCATATCATTTAGCCTCCATGTGTTTGTGTCTTTTACACTTTTTTCTTTCTGTAATTGATTTCTAATCTCATAACATTTTCTTCAGAAAAGATGCTTGATACAATTTCAATTTTCTTAAATTTACTAACATTTACATTTAAGGTAATTATCAATATCTATGTTCCTATTCCCATTTTCTTAATTGTTTTGGGTTTATTATTTTAGTTCTTTTCCTTCTCTTGTGTTTCCTGCCCACGGAAATTCCTTTAGCATTTATTGTAAAGCTGGTTTGGTGGTACTGAATTCTGTTAGCTTTTACTTGTCTGTAAGGGTTTTAATTTCCCCATCAAATCTGAATGAGATCCTTGCTGGGTACAGTAATCTTGGTTGTAGGTTTTTCTCCTTCATCACTTTAAATATGTCCTGCCACTCGCCTCTGGCTTGCAGAGTTTCTGCTAAAAGATCAGCTGTTAACCTTATGGGGATTCCCTTATGTGTTATTTGTTGTTTTCCCTTGCTGCTTTTAATATTTTTTCTTTGTATTTAATTTTTGATAGTTTGATTAATATGTGTCTTGGAGTGTTTCTCCTTGGATTTATCCTGTATGGGACTCTCTGTGCTTCCTGGACTTGATTAACTATTTCCTTTCCCATATTAGGAAAGTTTTCAACTATAATCTCTTCAAATATTTTCTCAGTCCCTTTCTTTTTCTCTTCCCCCTCTGGCCCCTACAATTCGAATGTTGGTGTGGTTAATGCTGTCCCAGAGGTCTCTGAGACTGTCCTCAATTCTTTTCATTCTTTTTTCTTTATTCTGCTCTGCAGTAGTTATTTCCACTATTTTATCTTCCAGGTCACTTATCCATTCTTCTGCCTCAGTTATTATGCTATTGATCCCTTCTAGAGATTTTTTAATTTCATTTATTATGTTGTTCATCACTGTTTGTTTGCTCTTTAGTTCTTCTATGTCCTTGTTAAACATTTACTGTATTTTTTCCATTCTATTTCCAAGATTTTGGATCATCTTTACTATCATTATTCTGAATTCATTTTCAGGTAGACTGCCTATTTCCTCTTCATTTGTTAGGTTTGGTGAGTTTTTGCCTTGCCCCTTCATCTGCTGTGTTTTTCTCTGTCTTCTCATTTTGCTTAACTTACTGTGTTTGGGGTCTCCTTTTCATAGTCTGCAGGTTCGTAGTTCCCATTTTTTTGGTGTCTGTCTCCAGTGGCTAAGGTTGTTTCAGTGGGTTGTGTAGGCTTCCTGGTGGAGGGGACTAGTGCCTGTGTTCTGGTGGATGAGGCTGGCTCTTGTGTTTCTGGTGGGCAGGTCCATGTCTGGTGGTGTGTTTTGGAGTGTCTGTGGCCTTTTATGATTTTAAGCAGCCTCTCAGCTAATGGATTGGGCTGTGTTCTTGTCTTGCTAGTTGTTTGTCATAGGGTGTCCAGCACTGAAGCTTGCTGGTCATTGAGTGGAGCTGGGTCTTGGCTTTGAGATGGAGATCTCTTGGAGATTTTTGCCGTTTGATATTATGTGGAGCTGGGAGGTCTCTTGTGGACCAGTGTCCTGAACTTGGCTCTCCCATCTCAAAGGCACAGCCCTGACACCTGGCTGGAGCACCAAGAGCCTGCCATCCACACGGCCGGCCCACATTCCCCAGGACTGTCGTGGCTTCAGCTGCTGAGGCCCTTCCAGAACCGGCAGCCTCAGTGAGGCTGTCCTCCTCACGGGCTCTGGGGCAGTTCAGTGACGGGAGAGGGAAGAGACACCAAGCCAGGAGTTCCACCTCTGCAGAAACATAGGCTCCATTCTAGAGAACAGATTTTAAGTGTTCTACACACACAAAAAGTGGTGATTATGTGAGATGATTGATATGTTAATTAGCTTGACTGTAGTAATAATTTCACAATATATGCATAAAAAAACATCACATTGTACATCTTTTTTTTTTTTTTTTTTTTTTTTTGTGGTACACGGACCTCTCACTGCTGTGGCCTCTCCCGTTGCGGAGCACAGGCTCCGGATGCGCAGGCCCAGCAGCCATGGCTCATGGGCCCAGCTGGTCCACGGCATGTGGGATCCTCCCAGACTGGGGCACGAACCCGTGTCCCCTGCATCGGCAGGCAGACTCTCAACCACTGTGCCACCAGGGAAGCCCACGTTGTACATCTTTATTTTTAATTTTTTTTTTTCTGTACGTGGACCTCTCACTGCTGTGGCCTTTCCTGTCATGGAGCACAGGCTCTGGATGCGCAGGCTCAGCAGCCATGGCTCACGGGCCCAGCCGCTCTGCAGCATGTGGGATCCTCCCGGACCGGGGAACGAACCCGCGTCCCCTGCATCTGCAGGCGGACTCTCAACCACTGCGCCACCAGGGAAGCCCTAAATTATTTTTTAAATTAAAAAATTAGGAAATAAAAAGTGTTCAGTCTTTTGACAGGTGTATTCAATTAACAGTAGACTCAGAGACAGAAAGCTCTCATAGACTGTGCTACTGGTCCAACCAACTCCCCTTTCTCTGAATGTATGCTTAGCAAGAAATCTTCTGATTATACATTTACTCCTGTAAATATACCTGCAGGGAAAGATTATCCTGATAAGATGGTTCTAGTATCTCATCTATTCAATAATTATATTTCCAGTTATAAGGTGGTATATTGACCTTCTGGTTTATATCAATTTCACATGAGTTTATCTATGTTAGAGTCAGTGACCCACAGCCCCTTCAACACTTGGCTTGGTCACATATGGAATCAGAACCTACAAAGCAGAGAAACAGGTTCTAAAGACTTAATGAGGTGATGGCAGCCCAAGAAGCCTGGCTTTAGTTGCCAGAAGTCTCCTTGACATGTGCTCTGTTTCATTGCTCCCCACCAGCTTACTCCAATTACTAAAAGGTATATGGTTGAGGCATCCCAATATCTACTCCAGAACCCTTTCATTTGAAACCCTCATTGTTGTTATAAGTCTGGGTTTCTCAACCTCAGTACTATGGACATTTTGAGTCAGATAATTCTTTGTTGGGGAAGGGGACTATCTGTGCATTGTAGGGTGTTTAGCAACATCCTTGACTTCTCCCCACTATATGCCAGTAGTACCAAGTTGTGACAACCAAAAATGTCTTCAGACATTGCTGGGGTTGGGGGGAGCATCACCCTCAGTGAAAAACCACTGTTCTAATTGAAGGCCCTAGAATCAGGGAAATTATTCCTTATACACTCTCCAAGGGAAGTGGGAGGTGACGCTGCCACAGATTACTATATAGTTGGACATTTCTCCCATGTAGCTTTAATTCTGTGAGGAGTTTCATCTCATTTACCAAATGGTAAATAGTTCCTAAGAGGTGTTACAACATTTATGAGTGCTAATTCTTACTGGAATAAGAAATAATATACCCCAATAAGAAGCACTCCTCTACATATAGCAGTCCACGTAGGCTTTTCAGAGGAAGTTACATCTGAACTTGGTTTTGAAATATGATGAGTTTTCCAAGCAGTCAAGACAGAAAAGGGGACTGAAAGCAGAAAAAAGAGCTGTTGTAAAATATGTGGGTCGGAATTTTAATTACAGATACAATTAGATTACTCCTGCCAATTTCAAACAAATCATTCAATTGATCGTTTTTAAGAAAGTTGAATTAACAAATACATTCTTCCAAAACTAACGGCCCCATCTAACCCCATGTCCTTTCTACACAAAATGGGAGAAAAGAGAAGTTATCAATGAGAAGGTGTTATTGAAGCAGTAACTGTAAACACCAACTCATCTCCACAGGTAAGAGTTGTCCCACTATTATTATTGCTGCTTGGTACTTAGGAGGAAACATTTTTAATAACTTTATTAATGTTGACAGGTTTTCTTCCCTAATCTAACTTCTTTAGTGCTTATTGAAAGTATTTGAAAGTATTTATTCTGGTCCTGGTGTGCTGTAAAGGAATCTCATTACCTTTCTGTAATAAAAATCTTAGTCAGGGACAAATGAGTTTTCCCTTACTGTTTTAATAAGATAGAAAAAACTGACTGGTTTCAGCCCTAATGTATGCTTGGGGAGTTGTTGATCAAAATGTGACTTCAGATACTGACTACAGTATGGAATGTGTCCAGTAATACTGCATATGAGTTGTCTTGTCATAAATTCCCTATTCAGAGCTACAAACAACCGGTGCTCTTTCCCCCAGACGCTAGCTCCAGAGCACACACTGGAAACAATAAGGTAATAATCCCAGAAGCTAGAATGGTGACTCAGTACTCACTTATCCTTCCATGATGGTGGCTCTTTGCTGCCAGACATCCACAATGCAGGATTTGACTCACAGACTTGGTACCAATTCAGAGAGCTGGACTTAAATACCATCCTTTAGCTGGTCTGCTATGAGCCTACATGAGATAGACCATTTTTAACTTTCAGGGCAGAGAAGCATAGGCAGGGCAGATGTCTGGGAATCAAACAGTTGTCATGAAATTTATCTTTTGTTGCCCTCTTACATATCAGTAAGAAAGATGGGAGATTAAAGGAAAAATTTATTCAGGCAACTAAAGCATTTGAGCACATCATGATTTATAAACTTTATACATATACTCTCTCTTTTTTTTTTTTTTTTTTTGTGGTACGTGGGCCTCTCACTGTTGTGGCCTCTCCCGTTGTGGAGCACAGGCTCCGGACACGCAGGCTCAGTGGCCATGGCTCACAGGCCTAGCCGCTCCACGGCATGTGGGATCTTTCCAGACCGGGGCACGAACCCGCGTCCCCTGCATTGGCAGGAGGACTCTCAACCACTGCACCACCAGGGAAGCCCCTATACATATACTATTGATTTTTCTAGCTCAGCACTTTTCTAGGAGCAGAAAGAGCCCAAACAACATAGTTCTTTGCTTAAAAGGAATTAGTTTCTTTAACTCCATGTCCAAGCTTAATAACAAACATTATAGCCCTCGTTCTTTCATAAAATACCTAATGTTTAATTTAATTGAAATTAAAGAAAACCCAAAAAACTCAAGTTTTGTTATGATTTAACAAAAGCCTTAAAAGAAAAATGGTGTTGACCCAAGATCTTTTGATAATTCAGTAATGAGGCAGTCATGGCTTTTTCTCATACTGTTTGAGGAAAAGAGTAGATAGTTCATCCCAAAGTGAATTTAGTGTGCAGAATCTCATCATCAAGTCAGACAAAGACAAATATCATATGATATTGCTTATGTGGAAGCTAAAAAATGGTACAAATGAACCTATTTACAAAACAGAAATAAAGTCACAGATGTAGAAAACAAATTTATGGTTACCAAGGGGGAAAGGGGGTGCAGAGATAAATTGGGAGATTTGGTTTGACATGTACACACTACTATATATAAAATAGATAACTAATAAGAACTTACTGTATAGCATAAGGAACTATTCAATACTCTGTAATAGCCTACATGGGAAAAGAATCTAAAAAAGAGTTGATATATGTATATGTATAACTGATTCACTTTGTTGTACACCTGAAACTAACACAACATTGTAAATCAACTAAACTCCAATAAAAATTAATTTAAAAATATAAAAAGAAGCTTAGTATCAACCTGAGAAAGAAGCCTACACTTGGTCACAAATTTAGGATATGGAGTGCCAGACATGTTGGGGCATAAAGCTCTGTTATATCTACCTAGCATCAACACATCAATTATTTCAAACGAAAGATTGAAAATGAAAGTCAAATTGATTGTTTCATTCCATGCAGATAAAATAACTAACTCACTGATTTTTCATATTAACTAGTGGCAGGTACAATATTTTGTGCTTGGATCCTCAACAGATTTTCTGATGATCATGATGTCACCAAATGTACCTTCTTTTATCCCCATTAGTATCTTCCCCAGTGATAAAGACTTTTCTGACATTCAGCACCTGACAGATTGTTTTCCAGTTCCAAATTCAGGATATAACACATCCTGCTTTAAATCCCACTGTGCATCCACATGGCCCATTCAGTGTATGTGCATCCCTCTTCTGCTAAAAATTTAATTAATCCAGATGCTCAAAGTATTTTGGCTAACTTAGTGTTCTGATTAATTCTGGATTAAACAGAGAATTCCTTTTGTTTCAATCTGTGTTGTTAGAAACATTACTAAACTGTGTTAGTTTGCATTATTGATTAAACATCAAGACTTATAAAAGCTCTGCCCTGGAAATAAACTTTCTTTTTGGCATTCCAGAAAGAGAAAGTTTCAATTCAGGCTTCAGTAAGGTAACTTCTTTTCTGAAGACCTATTTTTTAAGTAGGGGTGCTGTCCAGTGCTGAAAATCTGAATGCTGTCATCCAAGACTTTATTCAGTTTTAAACATAAACCTAATTCAATCTCCCCACTCTCATCCCAGCATTACCCTCTGGCCATCTTTCAGTTCTTGTCTCTTCTGGATCTATTTATGCAGTGACCTTGCCTAAAATACTGTTGATAAGGAAAGATCAAGTCAGACAAGTTTGGCCTTTTGAGTTTTTTCTCTTTGCATCCTGTCCATAAACCTAGGCTTAGATATATCAAACAAGTGTAAATGAGAGAGTGGAGTTTACTGAAGTTCATGTAGAGACCATCCTATTTTAAGTGAAGAATAAACATGTGTGGGAAGACAATTAGTCTGGAGGTAAGAGACTTAATTTCTTGTCCCAGCTACTTATTAGGTTTAGGATCTTGTACAAGTTATTTAACATCAATCTTTAAGTTTTCTGATATAAAAAGGAAAGGGTTTATGATTTTCTTGAAGTTCTGTTTTTTCCTCTTCCTTTTTGCGAACCCATGAACTTCTTCAGAAGTATTCAATCAAATGGGAAAACACTGATTGCTGATTAAGACAAATTTCCAGGAATGATTTTAATCTTTTTAAACCAGTGTCTTATCTGACACACAGAACACATTACAATTTTTATTCTTCTCTTACATCAGCCAGTGGTATCTTGTCAACTAACCTTTATAGTCAGCAACTCCATAAACCCTAGTGATCAGAGACATAATTTTTCTATAAAGTAAAAGTTAGATCACTTCATCCTTCATGTTTAAAACATTCCATAAATTTGACAAAAGCATAATTGCATTTGAAAGGAGCCTAATTGGCAGATTCCACTGAGTACTGAGAATCTGAAATCATTTATACCCCATCTGCCATCAGAATTTGGAAGAATCAGTAGAAAAATGGAAGATCCATTTTTAAGTTACTGATAAGCAAAGATCATTAAAAATTATTATGGAGCAAAAGTATGAAGTTATTTTTCAGTCCAACCAACAAATTTAGAAAATTCATAAATCAAAAGATAAGAAATAGCATATAAGTGCATATAATGATTCAATTCCATAACCATTATATTCCTTAGAAAAACCATTTTTGCCATCATTTTCATTTTCTATATATATTCTTGGATCAGAAGTTGGTGATTTGTTATTAGTTAAGTGCAATAATAAATTCTTTAAGGGAATATCTAGACTATATAGACTATAACGAATAAATGATACAAAGCCCAAATGTTTGAGTTTTCTGGCTAGTATCTTGGATGTTTTTTATTTAAATCCTCAAATTTATTGATGTTTTTGCGTGTAGTTATATTCACAGTGTCACAGTGATTTTCTGGCCAGAATTCAACATTATACTCCTCTAAGGGTATTAACATTTTTCTCAAAGAAGATTCCTGATAATAAAATCTCATTCCAATCCTCAGTCACACACACACACCACACACACACACACACACACACATATACACACACTCAATTAATCACTCTTATACCACCCTTTCACATCTGCATAAAGATAACATTTGGCGATGAGGGGAAGATGGCCTAAGAGTAAGACGCGGAGACCACCTTCCTCGCCACAGATACACCAGAAATACATCTACACGTGGAACAACTCCTACAGAACACCTACTGGACGCTGGCAGAAGACCTCAGACCTCCCAAAAGGCAAGAAAGTCCCCACGTACCTGGGTAGGGCAAAAGAGAAAAGAATAAACAGAGACAAAAGGATAGGGACGGGACCTGCACCAGTGGGAGGGATCTGTGAAGGAGGAAAGGTTTCCACACACTAGGAAGCCCATTCGCGGGCGGAGACTGCGCGTGGCAGAGGGGGAAGCTTCGGAGCCGCGGAGGAGAGCACAGCAACAGGGGTGCGGAGGGCAAAGCAAGGAGATTCCCGCACAGAGGATCGGTGCTGACCGGCACTCACCAGCCCGAGAGGCTTGACAGCTCACCCGCCGGGGTGGGCGGGGCTGGGAGCTGAGGCTTGGGCTTCGGTCGGAGCACAGGGAGAGGCCTGGGGAGCACAGGGAGAGAGGCCTGGGGTTGGCGGCGTGAACACAGCCTGCAGGGTGTTAGTGCACCACGGCTAGCCGGGAGGGAGTCTGGGGAAAAGTCTGGACATGCCAAAGAGGCAAGAGACGTTTTCTTCCCTCTCTGTTTCCTGGTGCGCGAGGAGAGGGGATTAAGAGCACTGCTTAAAGTAGCGCCAGAGATGGGCACAAGCCGCGGCTAAAAGCATGGACCCCAGAGACGGGCATGAGATGCTAAGGCTGCTGGTGCCGCCACCAAGAAGCCTGTGTGCGAGCACAGGTCACTATCCACACCTCCCATCTGGGGAGCCTGTGCAGCCCGCCACTGCCAGGGTCCCGTGATCCAGGGACAAGTTCCCCGGGAGAACGCATGGCGCGCCTCAGGCTAGTGCAACGTCACGCTGGCCTCTGCCGCCGCCGGCTCGCAGCACATCCGTACCCCTCCCTCCCCCCCAGCCTGAGTGAGCCAGAGCCCCTGTATCAGCAGCTCCTTTAACCCTGTCCTGTCTGAGAGAAGAACAGACGCTCTCAGGTGACCCACAGGCAGAGGTGGGGCCAAATCCAAAGCTGAGCCCAGGGAGCTGTGAGAACAGAGAAGAGAAAAGGAAATCCCTCCCAGCAGCCTCAGAAGCAGCGGTTTAAAGCTCTACAATCAACTTGATGTACCCTGCATCTGTGGACTACATGAATAAACAATGAATCATCCCAAATTGAGGAGGTGGACTTTGAGAGCAATATTTATGATTTTTTCACCTTTTCCTCTTTTTGTGAGTGTGTATGTGTATGCTTCTGTGTGAGATTTTGTCTGTATAGCTTTGCTTCCACCATTTGTCCTAGGGTTCTATCCGTCCGTTTTTGTTTTTTTGTTTGTTTGTTTTTCTTTAAAACAATTTGTTTTTCTTAATAATTATTTTTTATTTTAATAACAATTTTATTTTATCTTCTTTCTTTCTTTCCTTCTTTCCCTCCTTCCTTCCTCCCTCCCCCCAATTTTTCTTCCTTCCTTCCTTTCTTTCTTTCTTTCTTTCTTTTTTGCTTTCTTTCTTTCTTTCTACTTTTTCTCCCTTTTATTCTGAGCCGTGTGGATGAAAGGCTCTTAGTGCTGCAGCCAGGAGTCAGTGCTGTGCCTCTGAGGTGGGAGAGACAACTTCAGGACACTGGGCAACAAGAGACCTCCCAGCTCCACATAATATCAAATAGCGAAAATCTCTCAGAGATCTCTATCTCAACACCAGCACCCAGCTTCACTCAACGACAAGCAGGCTACAGTGCTGGACACCCTATGAAAAACAACTAGCAAGACAGGAACACAAACCCGTCCATTAACAGAGAGGCTGCCTAAAATCATAATAAGTTCACAGAGACCCCAAAACACACCACCAGACGTGGACCTTCCCACCAGAAAGACAAGATCCAGCCTCATCCACCAGAACACAGGCACTAGTCCCCTTCACCAGGAAGCCTACACAACCCACTGAAGCAACTTTAGCCACTGGGGATAGACACCAAAAACAATGGGAACTACGAACCTGCAGCCTGCAAAACGGAGACCCCAAACACAGTAAGATAAGCAAAACGACAAGACAGAAAAAGACACAGCAGATGAAGGAGCAATATAAAAACCCTCCAGACCTAACAAAAGAAGAGGAAATAGGCAGTCTACCTGAAAAAGAATTCAGAGAAATGATAGTAAAGATGATCCAAAATCTTGGAAATAGAATAGACAAAATGCAAGAATCAGTTAACAAGGACCTAGAAGAACTAAAGATGAAACATGCAACGATGAACAACACAATAAATGAAATTAAAAATACTCTAGATGGGATCAATAGCAGAATAACTGAGGCAGAAGAACGGATAAGTGACCTGGAAGACAAAATAGTGGAAATAACTACTGCAGAGCAGAATAAAGAAAAAAGAATGAAAAGAACTGAGGACAGTCTCAGAGACATTGGGGACAACATGAATGCACCAACATTCGAATTATAGGGGTTCCAGAAGAAGAAGAGAAAAAGAAAGGGACTGAGAAAATATTTGAAGAGATTATAGTTGAAAACTTCCCTAATACGGGAAAGGAAATAGTTAATCAAGTCCAGGAAGAACAGAGAATCCCATACAGGATAAATCCAAGGAGAAATACGCCAAGACACATATTAATCAAACTGTCAAAAATTAAATACAAAGAAAACATATTAAAAGCAGCAAGGGAAAAACAACAAATAACACACAAGGGAATCCCCATAAGTATAACAGCTGATATTTCAGCAGAAACTCTGCAAGCCAGAAGGGACTGGAATGACATATTTAAAGTGATGAAGGAGAAAAACCTGCAACCAAGATTAGTCTACCCAGCAAGAATCTCACTCAGATTTGATGGAGAAATTAAAACCTTTACAGACAAGCAAAAGCTGAGAGAGTTCAGCACCACCAAACCAGCTTTAAAACAAATGCTAAATGAACTTCTCTAGGCAAGAAACACAAGAGAAGGAAAAGACCTACAATAACAAACCCAAAACAATTAAGAAAATGGGAATAGGAACATACATATAGATAATTACCTTAAATGTAAATGGACTAAATGCTCCCACAAAAAGACACAGATTGGCTGAATGGATAAAAAAACAAGACCCATACATATGCTGTCTACAAGAAACCCACTTACCCAGAGACACATACAGACTGAAAGTAAGGGGATGGAAAAAGATATTCCATGCAAATGGAAACCAAAAGAGAGCTGGAGTAGCAATTCTCATATCACACAAAATAGACTTTAAAATAAAGACTATTAGAAGAGACAAAGAAGGACACTACATAATGATCAAGGGATCGATCCAAGAAGAAGATATAACAATTGTAAATATTTATGCACCCAACATAGGAGCACCTCAATACATAAAGCAAATACTAACAGCCATAAAAGGGGAAATCGACAGTAACACATTCATAGTAGGGGACTTTAACACCCCACTTTCACCAATGGACAGATTATCCAAAATGAAAATAAATAAGGAAACACAAGCTTTAAATGATACATTAAATAAGATGGACTTAATTGATATTTATAGGAGATTCCATCCAAAAACAACAGAATACACATTTTTCTCAAGTGCTCATGGAACATTCTCCAGGATAGATCATATCTTGGGTCACAAATCAAGCCTTGGTATATTTAAGAAAATTGAAATTGTATCAAGTATCTTTTCCAACCACAATGCTATGAGACTAGATATCGATTACAGGAAATGATCTGTAAAAAATACAAACATATGGAGGCTAAACAATACACTACTTAATAACGAAGTGATCACTGAAGAAATCAAAGAGGAAATCAAAAAAATACCTAGAAACAAATGACAATGGAGACACGATGACCCAAAATATATGGGATGCAGCAAAAGCACTTCTAAGAGGGAAGTTTATAGCAATACAGTCCTACCTTAAGAAACTGAAACTTCTTGATTAAACAACCTAACTTTGCACCTAAAGCAATTAGAGAAAGAAGAACAAAAAAACCCCCAAAGTTAGCAGAAGGAAAGAAATCATTAAAATCAGATCAGAAATAAATGAAAAAGAAATGAAGGAAACGACAGCAAAGATCAATAAAAATAAAAGCTGGTTCTTTGAGAAGATAAACAAAATTGATAAACCATTAGCCAGATGAATCAAGAAAAACTGGGAGAAGACTCAAATCAATAGAATTAGAAATGAAAAAGGAAAAATAATAACTGACACTGCAGAAATACAAAATATCATGAGAGATTACTACAAGCAACTCTATGCCCATAAAATGGACAACCTGGAAGAAACAGACAAATTCTTAGAAGTGCACAACCTGCCAAGACTCAATCAGGAAGAAATAGAAAATATGAACAGACCAATCACAAGCACTGAAATTGAAACTGTGATTAAAAATCTTACAACAAACAAAAGCCCAGGACCAGATGGCTTCACAGGCGAATTCTATCAAACATTTATAGAAGAGCTAACACCTATCATTTTCAAACTCTTCCAAAATATAGCAGAGGGAGGAACACTCCCAAACTCATTCTACAAGGCCACCATCACCCTGATACCAAAACCAGACAAGGATGTCACAAAAAAAGAAAACTACAGGCCAATATCACTGATGAACATAGATGCAAAAATCCTCAACAAAATACTAGCAAACAGAATCCAACAGCACATTAAAAGGATCATACACCATGATCAAGTGGAGTTTATTCCAGGGATGGCAAGGATTCTTCAATATATGCAAATCAATCAACATGATACACCATATTAACAAATTGAAGGAGAAAAACCATATGATCATCTCAATAGATGCAGAGAAAGCTTTTGACAAAATTCAACACAAATTTATGATAAAAACCATGCAGAAAGTAGGCATAGAGGTAACTTTCCTGAACATATTAAAGGCCATATATGACACACCCACAGCCAACATCATCCTCAATGGTGAAAAACTGAAACCATTTCCACTAAGATCAGGAAAAAGACAAGGTTGCCCACTCCACCACTCTTATTCAACATAGTTTTGGAAGTTTTAACCAAAGCAATCAGAGAAGAAAAGGAAATAAAAGGAATCCAAATCAGAAAAGAAGAAGTAAAGCTGTCACTGTTTGCAGATGACATGATACTATACATAGAGAATCCTAAAGATGCTACCAGAAAACTACTAGAGCTAATCAATGAATTTGGTAAAGTAGCAGGATACAAAATTAATGCACAGAAATCTCTGGCATTCCTATACACTAATGATGAAAAATCTGAAAATGAAAATAAGAATACACTCCCATTTACCTTGCAACAAAAAGAATAAAATATCTAGGAATAAACCTACCTAAGGAGACAAAAGACCTGTATGCAGAAAATTATAAGATACTGATGAAAGAAATTAAAGGTGATACAAATAGATGGAGAGATATACCATGTTCTTGGATTGGAAGATCAACATTGTGAAAATGACTCTTCTACCCAAAGCAATCTACAGATTCAATGCAATCCCTATCAAACTACCACTGACATTTTTCACAGAAAAAGAACAAAAAATTTCACAATTTGTATGGAAACACAAAAGACCCCGAATAGCCTAAGCAATCTTGAGAGAGAAAAGCGGAGCTGGAGGATTCAGGCTCCCTGACTTCAGACTATACTACAAAGCTACAGTAATCAAGACAGTATGGTACTGGCACAAAAACAGAAATATAGATCAATGGAACAGGATAGAAAGCCCAGAGAAAAACCCACCCACATATGGTCACCTTATCTTGGAAAAGGAGGCAGGAATGTACAGTGGAGAAAGGACAGTCTCTTCAATAAGTGGTGCTGGGAAAACTGGACAGGTACATGTAAAAGTATGAGATTAGATCACTCCCTAACACCATACACAAAAATAAGCTCAAAATGGATTAAAGACCTAAATGTAAGGCCAGAAACTATCAAACTCTTAGAGGAAAATATGGGCAGAACACTCTATGACATAAATCACAGCAAGATCCTTTTTGACCCATCTCCTAGAGAAATGGAAATAAAAACAAAAATAAACAAATGGGCCCTAATGAAACTTCAAAGCTTTTGCACAGCAAAGGAAACCATAAGGAAGACAAAAAGACAACCCTCAGAATAGGAGAAAATATTTGCAAATGAAGCCACTGACAAAGGATTAATCTCCAAAATTTACAAGCAGCTCATGCAGCTCAATAACAAAAAAACAAACAACCCAGTGCAAAAATGGGCAGAAGACCTAAATAGACATTTCTCCAAAGAAGATATACAGATTGCCAACAAACACATGAAAGAATGCTCAACATCACTAATCTTTAGAGAAATGCAAATCAAAACTACAGTGAGGTATCACCTCACACCAGTCAGAATGGCCATCATCAAAAAATCTAGAAACAATAAATGCTGGAGAGGGTGTGGAGAAAAGGGAATACTCTTGCACTGCTGTTGGGAATGTGAATTGGTACAGCCACTATGGAGAAGAGTATGGATGTTCCTTAAAAAACTACAAGTAGAACTACCATATGACCCAGCAACCCCACTACTGGGCATATACCCTGAGTAAACCATAATTCAAAAAGAGTCATGTACCAAAATGTTCATTGCAGCTCTATTTACAATAGCCCGGTTGGAAACAACCTAAGTGTCCATCATCGGATGAATGGATAAAGAAGATGTGGCACATATATACAATGGAATATTACTCAGCCAAAAGAAATGAAATTGAGCTATTTGTAATGAGGTGGATGGACCTAGAGTCTGTCATACAGAGTGAAGTAAGTCAGAAAGAGAAAGACAAATACAGTATGCTAACACATATATATGGAATTTAAGGGGGAAAAAATGTCATGAAGAACCTAGGGGTAAGACAGGAATAAAGATGCAGACCTACTAGAGAATGGGCTTGAGGATACGGGGAGGGGGAAGGGTAAGCTGTGATAAAGCGAAAGAGTGGCATGAACATATATACACTATTAAACTTAAAACAGATAGCTAGTGGGAAGCAGCCGCATAGCACGGGGAGATCAGCTCGGTGCTTTGTGATCACCTAGAGGGGTGGGATAGGGAGTGTGGGAGGGAGGGAGATGCAAGAAGGAGGAGATATGGGAACATATGTCTATGTGTGACTGATTCACTTTGTTGTGGAGCAGAAGCTAACACACCATTGTAAAGCAATTATACTCCAATAAAGATGTAAAAAAAAAAAAAGAAAAAAGATAACATTTACTTCAACAAAAATATTACTGGACCATGATTTCAAGTCACTCCATCAAATAGGAGCAAGGACAGAAAAAGCATGAAATGTCTTTGGGTAACTTTAATTTATATTCAGCTTTCTTCTTTAGAATATTTCATATCATTTCATTTTGTTTTGTAATTCCCTTAATATATATTTTAAAATGAAGAAGTTCAAATCTCCTTTTTCCATTAATAGATATTTATTCAATTATATATACCTGTTTCTGTCTTCACTGCCAAACATGCTCTTTTATATAAAAGTGGGTCACAGAAAATTGTTAGTGGCACGCCGTTCCAGATCTATTAATCCACCTCTCAGGGCTTAAGAAGCAATATGTGACGTTACCAGAAACAATTTCAGGTAGACTACACTGCTATTTCTTGTGTTCTTCCCTAAGGAAATATCTTTGTTAGAAGAAAATGGGTAATTTCAAATATTGCACTTGTTTTCGATGGCTTAAAAATCTGCAAATTTTAAGCTCAAAGGAGCAGAAATAAAACCTCATTATATTACGTGTTATCTGATTGACAATTTTACAAACTACTTTTTAAAACCTCTTCAGAGGGCTTCCCTGGTGGCACAGTGGTTGAGAGTCTGCCTGCTGATACAGGGGACATGGGTTCGTGCCCCCGTCCGGGAAGATCCCACATGCTGCGGAGCGGTTGGGCCCGTGAGCCACGGCCACTGAGCCTGCGCGTCCGGAGCCTGTGCTCCGCAACGGGAGAGGCCACAACAGTGAGAGGCCCGCGTACCGCCAAAAAAAACAACAACAAAAAACAACAACAACAAAAACTCTTCAGACCCAGAGCAGTGTGAGGAAATACAAAGAGTACTGATCTCAGAGTCAGAAAAGCTAGGTTTGATACCTGATATACCATCAACAAACTATGGTGGGTCACACATGAATTGGCTGCACTTTTCTATCTGCAAAAAAAAGATCTTTCAGGTTCCATATGACTCTATGACATTTCTACAATTCCCACCACTTCATTCAGTCCATAAACATTTATTGAATTCTGAGTTTGTGCCAGGTCTTGTCCCAGGGGATGGATAATTAACAGATGACAAGGTATAGCCCTGACCATCCAAGAGCCCAGAGGTGTAAAACAGGAGGTGAGTCAATATGAGTACACTCTGGGGTATGGCTGCATCTGCCTAGTATTTTCACCACATCCAGCTCCTATAATTCTCCTCACCTTGCTACACACAAATGTACCTCCATCCACACACACACACACACACACACACATACCCACTCAAGCAGTTTCTCCATCACAAAAATATAGCTCTTAATCTAATTCAGTGAATCAACATCCACGATACTCTAATTTGCATGGCTAAAATGTATAGCTGAATTCTTCAGTATGACCTGGTGGTTAGAAGTGTGAACAGGTGGCTGAAAATTCTCCATCATGACTATAGAAAAGAAAGTAACTTCAAAATTATATCCAACTATATGTTAAAAAGGAGAGCCATTTCAGGCTCAGACCAATTCTGGAAGAACATAACCATCTTGCATAAAATATTCCTTCCATTAGTTTCTCATATTATCTTAAATTCAACTATCAGATATTTATTGCATTGGTTTAAAGTACTTATTAGCTCCTGTTAAAAGGTAATCTTCATGATATAGATTATATGCTGTGTTTTTTCCAATCATGTTGCTTGGTGTGAACTAACTTGTCTGTTTCTATTTTACAGTGAATTGAGAGAATAAGTGCAACTTAAATTTTCTAAACCCCTCTGGTATAGTAGGCAACTGTGGGTGCTGACTTTGGCAGAAGTTCTGGGAGGGGGCTGAACTTAGGACTGCGCTAGGCTGAGGACTGTGGAGAATGCGCCCAAGAGAGAATCAGAGTTGGTATCTAGAGGCTGAGGACTGTGGAGAATGTGCCCAAGAGAGAATCAGAGTTGGTATCTAGAGGCAAAGTTATAGCAAGACTCAAGAATAAGAAGCATTAATCCAGGAAGACTGGACAGGAAAACAGAAACCATGAGACCAGACAAAGTGTTAGTAACAAGAAGCCGTAACACAGAGTAATTAGGCTTAGAAAAGAGGTTGAGTGTAGCATTCAAGAAAATTTCTAAGACACAGGAATATATAGCCACAGGAAAACTTTGTAGAAAGCCATAAAGAGGGCCAAATCCAGAAAGAAATTTGAATAAGAGAAATAAATTAAAATCAAGGAAGGGAGGAGAAATTGGCCAAAGTTTAAGAGGATGTCTTGAATATGAGTTAGAAAGTTTTAATGACTTTGAACTCTTCTGAAGAAGATGAAAAGGAAGAAGTATATCTGCAAAGTCTTGCTTTTAGCCAACAGCTGGTTTAGTCCAAAATCATATTATCTCCCATGGAGATGTGCAAGGGACACCAATCGTCTCCTATACCTTTGGTCTCATTTCTTACCAATGCTGGATCTCCACCTTACATACATTCCCCCAGAGGAAACAGGATGGAGACACAGAGTTTAGGGATTAAAAGGGCAACTAAATTAGTTAAATGGTGTTTTCTTACCACTAGTTTACCCCCAAACATCTGTGAAGCAGATGAGTCAAAACTTCCCTGGTACTAGACTCTTGCTTTGTTCTCCCCTTAAACACTGACATCACACTCACCAAGCATCATTACTAGTGCTGTTTTGTCTATCGCCTTGAGAAAAATGGTCCATGAGGATAGGGATCTGTCTGTCTGATCTAGTGAGTCCCCTGTATCTATTAGAGTCTGGGGCATAGTAGGCTCTTAACATACATTGGTTAGATAAACTATATCAATTAATCAATACAGCTCATTTTACAGAACAACCACCTAGATTTGAAAACAATCCTTTTCTTGGTCTACAATAAAGAACTGCCCAAATCTCTCCAAATACAGGCCTTTTCCTGAAGTTGCTTTGCCTGCATGAGATACAAGTCCAGGACCAAGGCATCTGCTTAATAAAAAGCTCTTTGGGGGTAGAAACATAAATCCAGTTTGGGGGCCTTTCAGTGTGAACCAAAGGTTTTCTTTGCTAGAGGATAATTTTTTTCCCTGTCCTTCAGAAGCATACTGCTCCTGGAATCACTTTCTGTTCATACCCTCTTCTACCTTAGAATGCTGTTTTATAAAGATATAAAAGATAAGGAAACAGGTCTGAAAAGATTACAAGAAAGCAGTTTTGTCGTGGATTTTAAATGCTCAGATAGAAATAGACACTTCAGATTAAACTCTGCTTGGAAATTTTAGCTCATTAGTGTTCCTTAAAGCCAAAAAGACCCCAAAGGAGATAATAAAAAATAAGGCTGGTATAAACGAGTTATAGAGGAAATAGAATGTAATCATTTTGTTTTCTCTGAAGGGTGTCCCGCAGGGGCAGACATGGGCATTTTCTAATATAATCTAGAAAGATCCCAATATAAGTGTTTTCAAATTGCTTTGAAGTTTGGAAGTATACAGTGTTAAATTCTCAGGCATCCTAGGAAGCTCACCATCAGAATAATCTAATCCCAGGGTTGCACATGGTGAGTGCTCAACCCAATTCCAGTGTTGTCTCCTCTTTCTTTCATGTGAACACTGACATTAGCCATACCAAAAAGAGGCCTGCAGAAAAAAGAAAATACGGCCCTCATTTCTACATGTAGAAGTTGCGTAGCCCTAGTGAATTGGAACCAGAATTCCCAGGGCTCAAGTTCTATGCTCACTGGGACAGAACAGTGAGCAGGTTCCCGGGCATTTTGGGACAGGAGCAGGTGTAGAAAGCTACTTCACCTGCAATGCCATAGACTATCTATGCAGCAGTGATTCCTCCAGGGCTTCAGTTTTCCCTCAGAGGGACCTATTCTGATATGTAAAGCATCTTCTCTGACCCTCACTTGGGGATCCATCACAGCCCCCATGTTAGGGTACAGATCTGTAGAGGGCAGATGATGAATGTAGTCCTGGCTCTGGGTCATCCACAGGGGAAATTTCCCCAGTTTCTAAATGCATAGCATTGCGAAGGATAGACACACTGTGCGTATGGCAGAAACCTCACGTTAGTTCCTTGACGTGTGAAATAAGAGCTATCATTAGGAAAAGCCAAGAAAAAGCCCCTGACATTGTCCCTCTCCTTCTCCCACTAAGACTGCAAGTAAAAATATTACTATCTCTTGAGTGGAATAGCAGAGATTAGTGCCACTCACAAAGACTTAAAGCTTGTAGTGGTGGGGAATCTCGTCTGGCCCCTGAAGTAAACAACTGGGTCATAGTGGATGATAGTAGACTACCACAAACCTAACCGAGAAGTGTCCCAGTTGCAGCTGCTGGGCTGGAAATGTTATCCTTACTAGAACATGATCAACGCAGCATCTTACATGGTATATGGCTGTGGATCTGATAATTTCATTCTTTTCAATACCCCGTCAGGAAGGAGGAACAGAAGCAGTTCATATTCAACTAAGATGGACAGCAATGTAAATTCAGTCTTGTCTCAGGGCTGTTAACACACTTGTTCTCTTTATAATATTGTCTAAAGAGAACTTTACTGTTCAGACATTTCACAGAGCAGCACACTGGCCCTCTATGTTGATGATAGGCAGGAAAAGGCAGGTACTCTGGATTTCCTGATAAGACACACAATCCAGAGCCAGTAAACACACTCTAGAAAGACTCAGGGACCTAATACATTGGTGAGATTTGGGGGAAGTGGTCTGGGACATGCCAGGATATCTCTCCTCCAAGATAAAGAATAAGTACTGCATTTTGCACCCCCTACCACTAAAAAAGAAGCACTGCTATGAATAGGGCTTTCCAAATTTTGAGGTAGCATATACCAAACTTAAGACTACTGCTCTAACTCATTGATCAATAGACTCAGAAATCTGACAGTTTCAAATGGAGCTCAGAGCAAAGGGAACTCTGTGACAGGGCCAGCAGATCCCATGGTATTAGATCTGAACTAGGTGTCTGGCAATCTCCAATAGAGTTTCAGCACAGATTCCTAGGATTCTGGAGAAAGATACTTTGAAAGCCATATCCTGGAAGACTAATGGGTCCTCATAGAGACTGAGCTCTGAACATAGATCAAGTGACCATGTAACCAACCAGAGCTTCCCATAATGAGCTGGGTGCTGTCAGACTGACCAAGTCATAAAGTCATGCAGGTACAGCAGTGATCCATTGTACAATGGAAGAGGTACCTCTTGGATTGGGCACAAGCAGGACCATCAGGCATGAGAAAGTTGCAGAACAGGCATCTCGGTTCCAACATTCCCTACCATGTTGTTCCAGCGCTTCTCCCTCAACTCACCCGTGGCCTACTCTGGGATTCTCTACAACCACTTGTCAGAGATGGAAAAATCCTGGGGCTGGTTTACAGAAGGGTCAGCTTGATATGTTGGTGTCAGCTGGAAAAGGATTGCTGCAGCACTATGGTTTAACTCAAGGATAGGCCTGAAACACCATGATGAAATGAAACCTTCCAGTGGGCAGAGCTTTAGGAGATGTATGAGGTCATCCATTTTGTTGAGAGAAAGAAAGGATATACAAAGATTATCGCCTACTGAGGAAATGCTTAGCTGGTTTGTCAGAGGTTTGTAATGACCAAAATTACAAGGGGAGAAGAGGTATGTGGATGGAATTATGGTAGTGGCATAAAGTGAAGGACTCTTTGTGCTGCACATTAATGCCCACTAGAGGGTGCCCACTACAGGAGGGGCACTAAACAACCAAGCAGACAGGATGACTCATCCAGTAAATGTCAGCAAGCCTCAGTCTTTGGCCACCCCAGTGCTTGCAAAATGGGCCGATGCAGAGTGTGGCCACAGGGCAACGGATAGAGGCCATGCATGGACTCCCTCTCACCAAAGCTGATCTAGCCACTGCCACTACTGCATATCCAACCTGTAGCAGCACAAGTCAACACTAATATGGTACCACAATGTCCAATTACCTGAAGGGGATCTTGTGTAACATCAGCTCAAACCAAGGGACCTGCCTGTCAGCAAAGGACATGCAACAACCACTGCCTATGGTATTCAGTGGTCCTACACCAAACTGTACTGTACCTACAGAAGCTGCCAGCCCTGGTAGAGAGATGGAACAATCACATAAGGTGCAGCTGAGGCACTAGCCTGTAGGTGACATCCTGTGACATTGATGCACCCTCCTTCAGGATATAGTACATATCTTGAGCCAGTGGTCCTTATATGTCTCTGTGTCCTCCACATGTAGAATACAAGAGTTTGGCCACCAAGGGGTAGAAATAGAAGTGGCCCCACTCACCATCACTGCTAATTTCCCACTGGAGACAAACTTAGTCTCTGAAGGCCTTGAGTAACTTATTCCCAGAAGAGGAACACCTCTACCATAGGACACAGTAAAAGTCCCTCTATACTTAAAGTTATAGCTTCTGTCTGGTCATTTCAGGTTTTTTTATGCTGGTTGACCAGCAGGCAAAGAAGTTATGATATCAACAGGGGTAATTGACCAGTGGTAAGGTCAATTACCCTACTACTGCAAAACGGGGCGGAGAGGACTGTACTTGGAACACAGGTATTCACTAGTACATATCTTGGTGTTTTCATTCCAGTTTTAACTGTAAAGAAGCAATTAAAGCAAACATGGCCTGACAAGTCTATGATAACAGGGGCTCAGATATCTCAGGATGAAAATCACCCAGCCAGGTGATCTAGGCAAGCTGTCTAGAACAGCACATGTGTTAGCCACGGTGAAGGGGATCTGGAATGGGTGGCAGATAGGGGAATGGTTCACATCAGTTATAGCACTGTGAACAATTGCATCAGGAGACCAACTGCAGTAGCTTGTCCCACTGCTTTGGGCTGAATTGTATCCACTCCCCTCCCCCCAAATTCATATGTTAAAGGTTTAACCACCAGTATCTCAGAATATGACTGTATTTTGGGGTTAAGGTCTTTAAAGAGGTAGTTAAGTTAAAAATGAGGTCATTAGGGTGGGCCCTAATTCAATATGACTGGTGTCCTTATAAGAAGAGGATATTATAAGGAGAGAGACACCAGGGATGTGTACACAGAGGACACAGCAAGAAGGTGGCCGTACGCAAGCCAAGGAGAGAACCTCAGATGAACTAACTCAGCCAGCACATTGATTGCAGATGTCCAGCCTCCAGACTGTGAAAAGATAAATTTCTGTTGTTTGAGCCACCCAGTCTGTAGTACTTTATTATGGCGGCCGTAGCAAACTATTACACTCATTAACCCTTCACTTATAGAATTTTCCCCAGACAGTATGTCCAAATGCAATCTTAGAGGATTTGTGGCAGGATGGAATGAAATTGTTGATATGTGAGTAGATCTGACAGTAGAAGAGGTGGACACTGATGAATGTCAGCATTCCTCCCTGATCCTCTTGGATCCCTTTTACTGCCTTTGTGCATCCCTCTCCCCTCCTGCTTCAGCTTCAATGCAGTTTTGCTTTTAACAATTCACACCTTCAGTGGTCTTTGGAGGATTGCCCTCAGGAGCCAACTGTTCACACCTGTGGAGAACTGCGAATTTTTCTCCCCAGCCTCATACCTTGTCATTTACAAGATGGTTACTTAGGACTACAGGTGAGCTTTATGACCATGGAACACATTAGGGAGACCCTGGGACAGAAATTTATGTCCCACACATGGAACCAACCTGAAAAGTTGGCCCCCTTTATCCCAGTTAACTACCCAAATATGTTAACAGTCCAAGGAAGGGAAATACAAGTTATCATTTCCTTTGAAAATTATATGCCTAAAAAAGAAAATCTTTTACCAGAAAAAAATTTATATATTGATACAACACCAGTTTCTGCCAAAGCGGATAGTTAGCCAAAAGATATCCCCTTTTCAGGGATTTAACTGTCAAACACAATGAGGTGAATACAGAGCATACATTGACAAAACTTTTGCTCAACTGATTTAAAATAACAGAGAGGAGACATGGGCACCCCTTTATGTCAGGTAAAAATGGTAGCTCCTCTTTGTTCCAGAGGCAGCTCTGGCAAAGGCTGTGTGTTTTGAAACTTTCCTTCTTGGTGCCAAGAGCCTGTGTGCTATCTATAAACGTTGATCTCGTTCTGTGGAAGGCCTAGCAGTTATCTTCAATTTGGTCACTTCTCTTTCATCAAAATATTTCAGTTTCCTTACCTCTGAAATAAGCCATTATGGCTATTTTCTATTTTGGAGGTAGGAGGAGGAAAAACGGCTTATCTTTATTTATTTAAAGATTTATATACTGTGTGCTTCCAGAAGGACCTGGGCCAGCTCACACTTTTGAACGTAGTGCAAAAGCACAATAGGACATAGAGACATAGCGCAAAGAGGACTCCACGGAAGAGAAAGGAAAGAGCTGGTGTTAGCAAATGCATAGCTGAACCAATTTCTACACTTGGGAAATAATTATGGATCTAATATTTCTAACCACTAAGGCAAAAGAGAAATATGTTGTGGTTACCTGCTTTGGTTTTGTAACAACACACAGTTCATAAATTTCTCTTCAGAAATGCAATTATTCCTGAAACAACAGAGATCCCTCTGGAAAAAGTGCTTCCCACCATCAAAATGTCCAGAAGACTGGAGATTCTCAGAATCACTTCTGCAGTGAGCACTAAGGAGGGGATGCCCATGGCTGTAGATGCCCTTCACTCACTGATGCGACAGAGCCTGGCCTCCCAGGGATAGAGGAAGAAAACCCAGCTCTCCACAAGGAGTGGTCACGAAGTCACTGAGTAAGTCAATGTCTCTAGGCATCCAAAGAGTCAGAGGACTGTGGCCCAGTTTACCAAAACCAAGAAGAGAAGAGAGAGGCGGGCAGAGCCTCAATAGAGGAGAAACACTGAAACACAAGCTAGGCTTCCTATAATTTTTCCAACTCTGCTAATAAAGTTCTGACAACCAAGTGAGTCATTGAAACTCATCTTCTCTACTGGCTGATTTGTTACTAAAAGCAATAAATGGCTCTTGGAATGGCTGCCCCAGAGATTTCCTCTTCTATGGGGGCAGCCCCTCAGCTGCGGAC
Organism: Pseudorca crassidens; assembly: GCF_039906515.1. Lineage (NCBI taxonomy): Eukaryota > Metazoa > Chordata > Mammalia > Artiodactyla > Delphinidae > Pseudorca > Pseudorca crassidens. The sequence goes on from NC_090297.1 coordinate 157,573,630, forward strand.
CTCCAACCGCTTCCTCTGTCTTCCCTGATCTGAAGCAGACACAGGTTGGTCAATCATATTCCTTTTCTTGTGAATCTGAAACTTAGAATGAAGAATCATCATGCTGGAAATTGTACTGATGGCAGTACTCTGTGGGGGAAAGAGGTCTATGAACTCCTACTCCTAAACAAACACCCTGAAGCTCTCACAGGACCATTCCTTCTCTGGTTCCAGCTTGATCATCTTTGTCTTGGATTGTGTGGGCTGCACCGGAGTCTTTCAAATTTTCCTCTCCTTTTCTCCCCCTTTTCCTTTACTTGGCCAGAATTGATTTCTATTTCTTAATTTATAATACATATATGAATCCCTGCATAGGATTCTTACAAATAACACTAAGCGATATAGAAGAAAACATTAGCCTTGATTATAAGTAAGCAATATAATCATATACAATGAAATTAGAAAGGACAGAACAAGAATGGAGGGTGGGTGGTATATGGAATTAGCCAGTATCATGGCTCCAAATTAAAACAGGAGCTGTCATAGGTCTAGTTATCTAGAAGCAAATGCTGAGAAGAGTTTGGGTGCAAAATGTTCACAAGGAATCAACACCTGTGAATGGAAGGGAGAAGAACCAGGACTGTGCAGGGAGAAATCCAATTGTGATGCCCATCCAGAAACTCCTTGCTGTCAGGAGCCCTGGAGCCAGATGCTGAGGCAGCCCCTGAAATGAGCAGACACCTGAAGGCTGCCTTCTGGTCAGCCCCACCGCAAGTCCTACCTTGAAGGGAGATATAGGCAGCACATCTCTGTGTCTATCAGAGTCCATGTTTGGTGCCATTTGGATCCACTTCTCCATATACGATCAGGGAGCATCTCCTCTCAGTTTCCAGTGGGCCTCTCTTCCTCAGGGGACACTTAGAAGAAGAAGATTGGTTAGTGGGAAGAATTATTTCCACTCCACTGCAGTTGATTTCAGGCTGCAATTGATATTCATCATCTCCCTCCTTCACCATCTGTTTTAGATTACCACCACCATTAGCTTCATCTCTGCTGGTCTTGCATAGCAGTCATTGAAGGCAGAAGCCTATCATTCAGAGTTATGAGTCTGGGGGCTGTGAGCCACTGTCGCCACACAAACATCTGCTGTTGCTCCACCCTGGGCTTCCTGCTGCAGGTTCCCTGGGCAACGGCCATGTCACCAGTGAGATGAAGATGCACGACAGAAAACGGTGGCTGTGTTTGGAAGCTTCAGCCCCTCCACTTGAACTGGTTGTTCTCCAAGACTTGGGTCAGTTCTTTCTGAGTACAGGACTTTCTGGGGAAGAAGCAGATGTTTTTTATTCATATTAATAAAACAGAAACTGAGGGAGCTATTCCTCTTAGCTGGGAAATTTTTACTCCCCAGAAGCTTGGCAACATGGATTATTAACGTTTGTGACTTTCCCCTACTTTTTCTCTCTAAAATAATGAAAAAGAATCTCGTTGTGGAAAAAAATGAATTCTCAGGCTGAGGTTTCTGAGCATTGTTGTCTGTCCATTTATAATCACAATTGTAAAAGAGAGTACCAAGAAGCACCCAAGTGGATCATCTGGGTTCCATACGTATTCCTCCCTATCCCCTTTATACAACAGCAGGTTTACCTCCCCTGGATGCTCAGGGCGAAGGCAATGACACCTCTTCTTTCCTGCCCATGACACAAGTTGTCTAAACTCCTCAGGTGGCAGCCATACTTTATAATTCAATGGGAATCTTCCTGTGGCCTTTGGCAAAAGTATGCCCCTTTGGGGACCAGGACCTCTCACCCTGTAGACTCCAGAGTTACAGGGATAGAAAGCACAATTCATTCAGTGGATTTCTGGGAGTGATGTAATTGTCATTCCAAACAACTGCTAAAACTATTGTAATCAGCATAGAAGCAGTGGTGGCCATTCACTGAGCGTGTGTTAGGAACCAGGTTCTGTGCATGAGTGATTTCATTTGATCCTCACAATGCCTGATGAAGTGAGTACCCTCATTATCTTCATAATGCACATGAGGAGAATGAGGCTTACAAAAGGGAAATTGCTGACTTAGGGTCACACAGTTAATAAAGGTAGAGCTAGGACACTTTTGCTCTTGTTATTTTGTAGCATCATATAAAATAATTAAAATTTAGCTACAAAGCCAAAAATAAATGGGCAAATGCATGTTAATAAAAGAAATAACTTTATAGTGCTTTGTATTTGCCTACTGATGGATAAGTGAAGAACTAGTTTGGCTTTATCATTTTTATTATCAATTAATTATTCTTCATATGTTCATGTTTTAGAATGACCCTGAATCTTTTCTTATTATCATTATTCAATTAGAAATTATGCTCCAGTTTCTATCCTTCAATAAATCCTGGAGTGGTATCTGTTAGTGAGTGTGTGTGTGAGAGAATGATAAGACAGCTTCTTTTTCTAAAAATACATTGAAGCAGGAGAAATAGGCTGCACATTAATTTTTTTTCTAAAGAAGCTCAAAATGTCATCTCTCTCAGCTCATTAATTCTAGAAACATCCTTATGAAGATGGCTACAAAGGAGCTTTCCTCTTTCAGAATGAAGGGGCTGTAAGTAGATAGAAAAAAGAGAACTCAAAACTTTAGGAAAATCCATCTTATTAGAAACTAAGTGTCTACCATGAAGGAGCTTAAATCAGATCTTTATTCAAAGCTATAGTTAGGAGATGATTTCTCCCTTTTGGGAGCAGGAGGGAAAGGGCATGGGAAAAGTAATTTTAGAGATAACTTTTTTTTAATTGAGAAAGAAGAACTTGTAGATACATGGATATTCATTATATTATTATTCCTACTTTCCTGTAGTTTTTCAAAGTTAATACAAAAATATTTTTTAGAGAAATCTGAAAAGAAAGAGAAGGAAAGAAAGAAAGAAGAAAGAAAGAAAGAAAGAAAGAAAGAAAGAAAGAAAGAAAGAAAGAAAGAAAGAAAGAAAGAAAAGAAAGAAAGAAAGAGAAAGAAAGGAGAGAGCGAGGGAGGGGGAGGGAAGGAGAAAAGTAAAGGAGAAAAAATTCATTTTTCTACACACAGATGTCTCTTGTTCCTAAAAGGAAAAAATAATTTTCAGAATCAATTTATAAAAATAATCATCCCCAGCTTTTCTTCCTCTACTACCTGCCAAATTTTAAAACAATCATGAAGAGCAATATCCCCAACAACAGCAGAATAATAAACTGTAAGAAAACCTTGACCTGATCTTGTTCTTTAAGCAGTTCCTTCTTAATAAGAACAATAAAATGACTGACAACAAGCAGTGGGAAATACTGTGCCTTTGGGCAGTACATGAACAACCATTGGCACCAAAATTATCTCTATTGAATCTGCAGCTCTATCATTTACTAGTGGTATGGGTTTGGCAGGTCATTCAATCTCTCAATACCTTGCTTTTTTTTATCTGCCTTATGGGGATAAGAAAATCTAGCTCCTAGAGTTTCCTTAGGCCTAAATGAGATGATTTCTATATAATGCCTAGCATAAGGTAACAGCCATTAGTAAACCTTCCTGCCCAACCATCCTTTACAACCAAACTGGTTTAAGAAGGAAGCTTTGTCTGCCTCAGAAGCTGAGCGCCTCAGGTGATTTTCAGGTGCAGCACTTTCCACGTGAGCCCTTCTCTGCAAATGAGCCAGGATGAGTTTATCCCCATCAGTCAGATGACCAGTCTTACGGTCATAACCAGGGAGTCTCTCTTCCTTAAGGGTGGCATGGGGAGAAGCAAGTACACAACATGACCTGACTTCCTCACAAGCCTCTAACTTGCCTGGCTCTGGGCCTGTATGTTTTCTCTGATCTGATGATCCCCGAAGCAGCCCTGATGAGGCTGCCATGCCTTCTACCTCCTGAGCTAAGGCAGGTAAACAAAGGGTGGGCTAGGGAGCAGAAAGCAGGCACAAGGACTAGGGGAGGAGAGGGTGGATTCAGAGAGAATGAAAAGGGAAAGGAAGCAATCTGCCAAGGCGATTAGAGTCTGCCTTCCCTAGGGTGTAACTCAACACAAAGTCGATTTTCCTCCTGACAGCATTTTTCATATCCTGCCAGGTTTGCTGTGAGCAGAATTGGAGAGAGTAAGCCCCAATGCCTGAAAGGAGGGAAGAAAGACAAATTTTATATATGCTTGAAAGTCTCGGAAATACTCCTGGAGAAAAAGATAAAAGCTTTTAAACATGCTGCCTGTTAGACTGTCTTGGTTATGAATGGCTTCCACTCTCCATGGAAAGGAGAAAAGCAACTCTGTCTAAAGCAGATTCCTCTCTTGGGACTTCCCTGGTGATCCAGTGGTTAAGACTCCGTGCTTCCACTGCAGGGGGCACAGGTTTGATCCCTGGTTGAGGAGCTAAGATCTCGCATGCCTCACGGCCAAAAAAAAAAAAAAGCAGATTCCTCTCTAGTGGCTCTAGTTGCCCCTCACTGCCCAGCAAGCTGAGCACAAGTGGCCCAAACTGGCAGCCAAACCCTGTTCCAATCTGACTCCAATTCCATGTTTTCAATGTGGTCTCCAATAAAGATCCCCTTCCCAAGACTAGATTGGGGCCAGTATTATTTACCTCTAAAACACCTGTGATTTTCTTTCACAGGGATTACATATTCCTTGTGCAATTATTTGTTTAAAAGGTATTTAACCAAAATGCTGGTCAGGCATACACATTCCATGTGCAATTATTTGTTTAAAAGGTATTTAGCCAAAATGCTGATCAGGCAAATTTATTTTCATTTCCACTCACTATGCCTTTACATTTATTCTACGGACCTCTTTTTCTTCTCCACCCTTGTATGAAAATTCAGGCAGTCATCATTTCTTATCTGATCGCTTTAGGCAACAAAAGATCCTCTGGAAAATGCTAGATTAAAAGGGTCAATCTTTTTTTTTTTTTTTTTTGCAGTATGCGGGCCTCTCACTGTTGTGGCCTCTCCCGTTGCGGAGCACAGGCTCCGGACACGCAGACTCAGCGGCCGTGGCTCACGGGCCCAGCCGCTCTGCCCCGAGCCACTCCGCTCCGCGGCATGTGGGATCTTCCACAGACCGGGGCACGAATCTGCGTCCCCTGCATCGGCAAGCGGACTCTCAACCACTGCGCCACCAAGGAAACCCCAAAAGGGTCAATCTTAAAACCAGGCTTTCTTCCCCACCTCAGGACTGCTGCAAGTAGGAAGGCTGCCACTGGGGGAAGGATGTCTGGTTGGGTGCTTCTCTTTCCCCTTTTACCATCCTTCTTCCTCCACATTGATTACCTGTATTTCCAACAGAGAAAAGATAAGGGGAACAGAAAAGTTCTTACCTAAATGGTATTTTCTGGGACTTCATCCATGTGTCTTTCAGAGACCTCCATCATTGCCCAGAGCTTCTCCATGGAGACAAGTGTGGTGCTTCTCTGGCTGGTTGGTTACTTCTTCCTTGAGCACAGCTCTTCTCAGGTCGGGTCCAGGGATCCCTGAGGATTCTTGAGACCCTTTCAGGGAGGCTTCAAGGTTAAAAGCATTCTCATCATGATAGTAAGTTGTGGTTTACCTTTTTCACTTTCTTTCTCTCACAAGTGTACAGTGTGTTTTAAAGAGGCTATAGGATGTATTCATAATTATCTGAAAAGGCTATTCAAATATTCCTCCCTTTTCCAACTAGTACATACCTGTATAAGGTTGAACTTTCTTCCCATACTTCAACCAAAACAGCGCATTGAATGCAGAACAACAACAGGTTGAATGCAGAAGCAGAATCCAGCTTAAACCAGACATTAAAGGGATTTGCAAAAATGTAAAACAGCTCTGAATTATTTTTGAAAACTTGTTATTTTCACATAAAAATGTTACTTATGCTAATATATAATATTGCTGCTATTTTTAATGAATTTATAAATGAACATTTTAATTTTTTTCAGGTTTAATTTCTAATAAGAATTGATAGCTATACCCCATATAAACAAAACCCCCTCAAGGTCCACAATTATTTTTAAAGGTATAAAGAGATACTGAGACCAGAAAAACTGGGAACCACTTCTCTATCCTCCAGTATCCAGAATCTCCACATTTTCCTGCTGAGACCAGGCCCCTCCAGGGAGTCCCACGTAACGATCGATATCAGATAACGTCATGCTGCCTCCTTCCACGATGTGTCTGGCCTATTAATAACACTTTGCCTCAACTAATCAGTAATGCAGGTTGTATTTAGACTTCTCAGGGTGAATCAGACACATGTTCACTACCCCTCAAACTGCTCGTGTGTCAGACACACAACTTGAAGGAGAAAGCACCAGCTTCAACTTTCCTTGTAGGTAAGGGATCGTGACTTAACCCAACAGCTGTGTCCAAAAATTCTCTCCCCTCCTCCAACAATTCTCAGTTCAATATCCACAAGGTGGGGAGGGGTTTAAGAATACTGTAAATTCTCAACCCTAAAATCTGCCTCTTCTGAACCCCTATGATACATTGATTATATTCCTGTTATGATTTTAAGATCTGATTTGCTTACGGCTGTTCATAGTCATACGGTCATACACAAACCTTGACCAAAAGAATGTGAGCTACTTCAAGGTCCGATTTATTCATCTTTTAATCCCCAGTACTTAGAAGAGTAATGCTGATTACATATAGGTGGAATTTATAGAGGCTAATTCTAACCTCCTAAAAGGAGATCATCAGAAGGGAGGATCACTCTAAGACTGAATTCTTGCTCATTTTTTGGCATCTATTCTTTTAGATTTCTTCTATATTGCTGGTAAGGAAATTGAAGTGATATTACAGGAAAGATATATCAGAGCCTGCCTGGGCTGAAAGCCCAATCCTTACAACCTACGTGAAACTCTCTAATGAGGCTGTGGTGATTTAGGAACATCATGAGCCTGCTCCAGGGGAGACAGCTGTTCAAGATAAATTATTGACTGTAGCCATTTATGTTACCCTTCAAAACACCCCAGAAACAGTGACACAATTATCTACAATTTTGCACACAGATATGGGCAGTTCATAGAACTGTTGAACTTCTGTGCAAGTAGGAACCTTCAGACATCTTATCATTTGCAAATGAGTTATGTAAATTGCTCAAGTCCACTGGGCTAACTAATGGTGGAGCTCTTTATGACATCTCTATGACCCTTTCAACTCCACTGATTACAAATGCACATGGCTATAATACAGAAATATATCATGACAGAAGCAGAGATCAAATCTTACTAGGAAGAGAAACGTCAAAGGAAGATTTATAGAGGGAAGAAGAGAAGGTGGAAGAAAGGAAGAGAAAGAAGGGTGGGGGAAGAGGAAAGAGAACACAGACAAGGACACACAAAAAAATAAAACTACGTTTACTGTTTTAAAAGGAACAAAGCAAACAAACCTGCCATTTCCCAGGATTCTTCCACTAGAAGGCTGTGTATTTCGTTTTCTACTGTTATGTAGCAAATTAACATGAACAGCAGCTTAAAACAGCTCTCACTGATTATCTCACAGTTCCATAGGTCAGAAGTCCCAGCGGCACTCGACCAGCTTCTCTGCTCAGGCATCACAAGGCTGCAATCTTGTTTCTAAAGGTCAGTCAGGCTGTGCTCTTACTGGACCTTGGGGTCCTCTCCAAGTTCATTCAGATTGATGGTAGAATTCAGTTCATTTTGGTTGTAGGACTCATAGGAACTTGTCTCGTCAAGGCCAGCGAGAGAATGTTCCTACTACTTTGACTCTCTCTGACTTCAGGAGATGCCCAGTACCATGCCTTATAAGGATTCACCTGGTTAGGTCAGGCCCAGTAAGGATAATCTGCCTTTTTCATTAACTCCATCAACTGATTAGTGACCTAATCATAAGAGTAATGTCCCATCACATTCTCTAGCTCCACCTACACTCAAGGCAAGAAAACTATAGAGACTGTGGCACACCAAGGGTTGGGAGTTTGGAGGGCCAGAGTAAAATTCTGCCTGCCATAGCCTACCCTCTGGCCCAGTGATTTATCTTCCTAACAAATACAAAATATAGTCACCTCCTGCCAAGTTTCTCAAGAGTCTTATCCCATTACAGCATCAGTTCAAAGCCCTAAATCTAGGTTTATTTTTCCTTTCAATGATTTTCTAAAGATGACAGCAACAATTCTAGCCACCTGTAAGTTAAACAGAAGTAGGTTTATTACATTAAAATAAGAAAACATTTATTACGTAGGAATACAGTATCCATCTCAAAAGATTCCTCTGGTTTGCAGATCAGATGTGATTTACTAATTCTGCACAATCATTAGAGGCTTGGAATTCCCCAGAGTACAAAAAAAAAAAAAAAAAAGGATATCAGAGGCTGTTCTCTAGGTGACATACACATCGAGTCTCTGGTCTTATAATTCTACCTGCTACTTTGGTTTGGTTTCATAATCTGTGGAACTAAAAGGATGTCACTACAAATAGTCTCATATACATTGGCGAATCTAAGCTTATGATACAATAGTTTCTCCAGGTCCTCCTATGAAAGGAGAAGGTGGCAGGGAAGTGAGCTGGTCAATAGACCACACCGAAGGCAGCAGGGAGAGCCTGGGATTGGCTGCTGCCATTTGCAACCTATGTTGGGACTCAAAGCAGGCATGAGAGAGAACAGGGAGTTAATGGAAAATAACTTTCTGTACTTTATCTTTTCCAGACACATATCCCTTAGATCTGTCTGGACTTCACTAGTACCTCTTTCTTAAATATTATGGCATTAAGAGAATTATGAAAGACACTACTTAATTTCTTTTAAAATAGTAACATTCTGACATTTTTGGTTTTAATTTTCATGGCTGTTATTACATATTTATTTTTCAAGATGAATGTTAAACAATCATTTTTTAGAGTAGCAAAAGAAATACTATTAGAGTTTATATTAGGACTGCATGAGATTTATCAAAGTTTATTAGATTAATTTTTGGAGAAGATGCACCATGAAAATGTTGAACCTTCTCCAAATAGAAGAAGATATGTCTCTCCATTTATTTAAATCTTTGTTTATATCCCTGGAAGGAGTTTTATTGTTTTCTTAATATAGATCTCATTTAAATTTATTCACAGATATTTTATGAATTACTTTAGGTGGAGTCATTTCTTAAATTTCAAACTAGTTTTTGTTGTTAAAAACTAGAAATCTGTTGACTTTTTGTATCCAATTTTTAACCAGTCACATTATTGAGCTCCTTTATAGTTTATACTAAAGTTCTAGTTGGTTTAGTTCTTCCTGGTATATAGTCATGTCATCTGCAAATAATAATTTTAAAATTCTTTCTCAACTTGTATTTCTTTCATCTAATAATAGTGGCCAGTACTTCTAGAATTAGTAGCTAAATAAAAGTCAGATGGTGATTGGCCTTGTCGAACAACTTGAGATGTACATTTTTAATTGAAGTGAGGAAATACTTTCTTATTTTACTTTATTGTAAAATCAGAACTAGATGATGAACTTAAATATTATTCTGCTATCTGTTGGATAATATAGTTTCTTTTCTACACTGAACTATTAATACATGAAGTATAGTAATTTATTTCTATGTATCAAACCATACTTCCATTCTTGGAATGAACTCCATGTGGTGACAGTATGTTATTCTTTTAACGTACTCCTGGATTCTACTGGCTTATATTTTGTTTAGGATTTTTGCATCAATATCCAAAAGTGTGATTCATCTGTAGCTTTCTTTTCTGAACCACCATTTTTTCTTGGTAGTATGTTTTTATGCTGAAATTATATTAATAAAGAAGATTTCTTTCTTCCTATAGACTCCACAAAGGGTTGAATCACACTGCAATTATATACTCTAAAGTTGGAAGGAACTTAATTATGAAGCTTTAGAAGCCTAGTGCTTTTTGAAATGGTAGATCTTAACAACTTGCAAAATCTTTTTCACAATGATTGGTTTATTTTGTGTGCAGTAAAGGGTTAACTCGGCAGTCCTAGGTTATCCAAAACCTTCATATTCCAAAGGTCTTTAGCAATAGCCCTTGACCAGCTCCCCAGAGATAACCTCTAAGTCCTTTAGATACCCTGCCTGAAAAGCATGTCTCTGCATGTCTGAGTCCTCAGGCCAAGCCAGACAATTTATGTGATTTATGGTGAATGCCTATTTTTGTTCACCTGGGGCCCTGGGCCATGCTGTATCAGTTTGAGCTCTGAAGGGGCTGAAAACTAAGTAGCAAAAGTCAGTCCCACAGGCAATCCAGGCCTATGTGACTGAGCCTTCATGAAACCCTGGACATCTAGGCTCAAGTGAGCTTCCCTGGTTGGCAACACTCAGCTTATTTCCACACAATGTTGCTTTGTGTTTGTGACTCTGCTGGGAGAGGACAAACTTGTGAAAGATTTCTCATGGGCTCCATGAGAAATCCTTTTTCCTTTGCTGATTTTAACCTGCCCTTTCACTGTAATAAACAGCTTTTCTAAGTTCTGTGACTCTTTCCAGCAAATCATCAGTCTAAACCTGGTCTTGGGGAACCCTGACATATTTAATTTATTCTTGAGTCAATTTTGCTTATTTCTAGTGTCCTCAAAAGTCTTCCTCCTCATTCAGTTCCAAATTTATTAGCATAATATTTCTTATAATTATTATTTCTTTTTTCAAAACTGCAATATTTTTTTCTCTAATTCCTATTTTGTATATTTGTGTTTTCTCTCTTTTTTTGCTCTTAGGATTATTCCTCAAATCTGTGGACTTGTCTCTTCGTTTTTTAATTCATTAATTTCTGCATTTATTTAAATTATTTTATTCCTTTTACTTTACGTATGTAAAGTAAACATAAGTAACAAAAGTAAACATAAGCTTGAAACGGAGCTGGACCCTGTGGTCCTCCTGGACATGGAAGCCTTTCTGTGTCCCCCATTTCTTGTTTGTAAGAAATAGACTCCAGCCTCTATGACCTTCCCTGAGTCCCAAAGAACAGATTCTAACAGTTTCTAATCAGGGAAGGGAGGGGATGCAGAAACAAGGGAAGAGAAACAATAGTGCAAACTTGGGGCAGGGTTCTGGTTCCGCCTGAAGGGATACACATAACAATATCTTTGCACAGGCTGGGTCAGGGAAAGTGGGGAGGTCGTTGCAGACTGAGAGGCGGGGGGCATCACAGGGCGGTCCATCTGGCCCCTTTCCCAGGGAGCGAGCGGGGCTGGAGGGGCGGCGGCACTTGCATGCCACCAACGGCATCCATGTCCAGGTCCTCTGCCACCCCTGGTGTGGGAGGTGGGCCAGGGGGCCCTATCAGTTGCAGCCCTTGCACTCTTCCTACAAAAAAAAAAAAAAAAATCTTTGAACTCTTCACAGAACTAAAACTCCCCCTACGAATGAAAAGTGTTCGTATTCTTCATTCCAGATTAAAGGAACCAGAGAATCTCATCAAGATCAGGAGACCACCTGCGGCCAGATTAAAGGAGCGCAGACCCTGCACACACTCTCTTATTAGCAACCCCACCCTTGAACCATTGCTATATGAACTCCTCACCGAATTCTCCCAGGTTGTCAAAGGCAGGAGCCCACTGTGTCCCGATTTCCCTGACTAGCAATAAAGCCATTCTTTTCTATTTCACCCAAAACTCTGTCTCTGAGATTTGATTTGGCACCAGTGTACAGAGGCCAAGTTTTTGGCATCAGTCTTTTTCCAAATTTGTGAATTGAGTGCTTAATTAATTGACTTCCACTTTTTCTTTTTTTAAAAAAGAAAATGTTCAGGGCTCTGCATTTTTTTCTGATTATACCTTTGGTCACATCTACAGGTTTTGCTATTCAGTATTCTTGTTACCATTATTTTCTAGCACTTTTGAAATCACAATTTTTATTTTTTCTTTGATCCAAGAGTTATTTAGAAAAGTTTGTTTAAATTTTTGATTAGGAATGTGAATTCTATTTTTGTTATTTCTAATTTCAATTAATTACATTAAAAGTGTATAGCCTATACTATTTTTACTTTGAGGAAATTATGAACTAGTTTTATCTAATATATGGTCCATGTTTGTAAAAATTTAATGAGTGGTAGAAAAGAATGTGTATTTTCTGTTTGCAACATAGAAGGATTGATATGTATCTTTAAAAATCAGTATCAATAATTGTATCATTCGTATCCTGTATTTTCTTTTGTCTACATGTTTATCAAGGACTGAGGGGTATATTAACATCTGCCATAACTATTATGCTACTATCAATTTTTACTTATATTTCCAAAGATATTTCCTTTTTGTATTTCAAAACTTTTATTTGGTTTTTAGAATTTCATTATTTTAATAGCCTCATTGAGGATTAAACCCCTCACTTTCAATGACCCTCCTGACTGTTTAATATCTTTACTTCGTATTTATCTGGCAAACTTTTGCTCATTGTTTTCAAAGTTTTTGAGTCACTCCATTTTAGCTTTGTCTCTTTTAGACAACACATAGCTAAATGTGTATTTTTAAATCCATTCTACGAGACTTTTTCTCTCAACAGGTAAGTTCACTCCCTTCTGCTGTTAAAACAAATGCATTTAGTTTTGGTTTTCATTTTATAGTTTTCATTTCTTTTATATTTCTAATGCCTTTTTGTTACTTTCTTTGTATTTTATTTTTGTCTATATTATTTTATATTTTCTTTGATTTTTTTTTCTTTAGATCTTGAAGTTATATTCTGTCTTGGATTTTACATGGGTTTAGATTTATAACTTTAAGTTATATGCCTGAAGCTACATGACTCAGTACCTCCACTTCTGATACAGGATTAAAAACAAGGAAACATTTAACACAAAATTCAGGAGAGCAATTGTCTTTGTGAGGTAGGCAGTAGGATGGGATCAGAGTGGAGTACATAGATGGACTGAATGAATATTTGATCAAAATCTAACTTAGGTGATGTCATCATTGTACTTTTATGCTTTATGGCCTACATATATATTTTTATATTGTCATGTATATACCAAATGTTACTTAAAAACTAAAAATCATCCAAAAAATTCATAAGTATTGACTCCCTCTACTCCCTTCCCTGTTTTTTTCCCCCGCTATCAGCACCCTCCCGAATTCTCAGCATACCATTTTTTATTGCTATTCTCTTGACTTCTTACCCTTTTTGTTTTAGGTAGACTATTATTTTGACACTATGTGGCTTTTAGTTAAAAATTACAAAAACAAAATGGCATACATACAATGCCTTCAACAGTACCAAGAAAAATACTTACAAAGCATATGAACAAGGCCTAAAGGATACGACACAAAAATGAAAATATGTTATGTTAATGTTGTGGGATTATATATGACAATTCTTCCCTGGAATTGTTCTTTGCCACCTCATCATTTGAATTAAAATGCTAAAAAGAAACAACAAATGTAGCAACATAGTCTTATATATGCAGTGATGAAAATATCATATTACAAAAGTTTTTACATTTTGTATATTGTATTGCTTTCTGAAGTATTTTAAATTTTCAGAATAGGAAACAGTCTCTTTTGATGAATGGCTTTAGCAGATTATAAAAAGCCTAAAATTGTTGGCAAACTTGCACCTAATAAAGTAATTTGATGCTAATTAGCTACTTAAACATGCAGAAGATGGGCGAAATGAGAGAACAGCAGAGAAAGTCAGAAGTGTCTCAACAGTAATAACACACAGAAATACAGAATACTTCAGAGCTGGGGAATTAAAGTATTCCTCCATCTCCTCACAGAGCAAAAGGGAGAAAATACTCTGAAGTCTTTGTCCCAATAGCATGGAAAACCCATGTTTGAAAGAGCTTATCTAGCAAAGAAATTGTATTTTTAAAATTAGCTCACATTTTACCAATCAAGTTCAAATTAGCATAAGAGTGTTCCTACCTTAAGTGGATCTAATTCCAATTTAAAGGAAAAAACACCTGATATTTTCGTTAGCCTGAGCAGTCTGACAAGGGTAAATATGAAAGTTCCTTTAGGATTATTGAGATATGAAAAACAGCCCTGGACCCCAGAGCCCAAGGCTGGAACTGGAGCTCAAAGTGGACTTTGCAAATCAAACTTCCATCAGCAACAGCAAATGTTACACAGACCCTGAGCCCCTGGAGAGAGCCGAGTGCATATGGTTCACATTACATTTACCTGAACCCCCTCTCCAAATACCAGTGGCCCCCTGGTGGGGGGGGTGCCAAAATAATTTAAATGCTCCTTATAAAAAAGCTTAGGTCATTTTTGTCATTGTGTTCAACGTCAGAAATGTAAAAGTCTCCATCCTCTTGGGCTTCTTCATCCTCCTTGAGACTCAGGGTCACATTCTTTTTCTTCCCAGAACAACTCGGATCAAGAGATAACAGGGCATAATGGAGCAGGACATAGGGATCTGGCTTTGGCTCTCTTTCTCACATCTTTCTCTCCCTCCCAAAGGGCAGGAATATGTCAAAGCTCTGACATTTCTAATGCGTCTTTGGCTCAGCACCTTTTCTTCCATGTGTTAGTTGTGGAACCGCTGCCTCAGTCCCGACATCACTCGTCCTTGTGTGCATCCCCGTGGTCCCAGCTCTCTGTCTCTCCCACAACCGAGCAGTGCCTCCTTCGCTGCTCTCACAGCTGCTGGAACCATGCACATTTGCAGCATTCATGCCACAATCTCTTACTGGGCACCTACTAGACACAAGGTACTGGGCTAGGGATTTTAAGGTGCATAACATACAAACAATAATCTCCACATAAAGTAGATAATGAAGAGAGGATTGAAGAAACTGCTTTGTACTCATAGAAACAGGAAGAGATCGTTGCATGGAAAAACAGTGAACTTCCATGTAGGAAGCTCTATTTTAGAATGGGAAGGACTCAGAGAAATAGAACACTAATGGATGTTTTCCAAGGCAACCATATGGAAGTATAAAAGTGAGAATGCTCAGGATGTGACTGAGAAAGAATGAGCAGCCCGACTTAGCTAAAGTATAGGGAGCTCAGTGGGAAAAAATGAGAAGGGTGTGGCATAAATTTTGCAGTGGCCTGTTTTCTACATCTTCCAAGGAATACAGTTAGGCAGTTAGTCCCATGGAAATTCTAAGCTACTTTTCCCCTTTATCTGAACAGTACCACTTTTCTAGGGTCTTATTTTTAATTTTCTTCAAAGGAAATGACAACTGTGGAAATGACTGGTCAGCTTGTAGGGGTGCTGCATGACTCTCTCTCACTCAGTGCCCTTAACCTAATTTGATTTAGCACTCTTTGATCACTCTCCAGCTCTGATGGATTAAACTGACCCCTTTATAGGAGATAATGCAATATTCAGGGCTGAACTTCAGAATCATTATGTTATTAACTGCCCTCACAACCAAAATCAAAAGACAGACCAGTCATAAGGAAGATCAATGGTGCAGGTTGACCTGTGGAAATATTCATAAAACGTTATTCAATGTGATAGCAAATTATGTGCTGGAAGAACATGACTCTGTACCAACAGTGAGGCTTCCCTTAGTAGAGGGGAAAATAACTGTTTTAGGGTCTCCACTTGGTAATAGGGACTGGGAAGGTGATGTAAAAATGGAGAACAATAAAAATGGCTGCTTGAGAAATGATAACAACTGAGAGGATAGTTTAAAATGAGACACGGGAATGGGCTACATCATTGAAAAAAAAACTGAAAAGATACTACTTGTAGTACATTAATTCCATCTCTTTCTCTTGAAAAACATAGAAACTGGCCAAGCTCTTTCCATTCACTATTGGGTATTTGTAAAGTATTAATAATAATGAAACTTTAAAATTTTTCTCTAAAGAAACATAAGAAGAATTCTGACAGTTTTTTTTGTTTGTTTGTTTGTTTTCTTTCTGCGGTACGGGCCTCTCACTGTTGTGGCCTCTCCCGTTGTGGAGCACAGGCTCTGGACGCGCAGGCTCAGCGGCCGTGGCTCACGGGCCCAGCCACTCCGCGGCATGTGGGATCTTCCCGGACCGGGGCACGAACCCGTGTCCCCTGCATCGGCAGGTGGACTCTCAACCACTGCGCCACCAGGGAAGCCCTCTGACAGTTTTTTTAAAAATGCTTTCCTATAATAAGGATGGTGGTGACTCATTCATTTATTCATTCCACATGGATTTATAGAACTTATATTTTGTTAGGCATTAAAAACATGAAACTAAGAAAAAAATGTCCATTCCCTACTGTACAGCAGGAAAACACTTAGAAAAACAAAAGATTGTACAATACAGAGTGCCAAGTGGCACGATAAAAATATATACAAGATGTCCTAAAAGCATGAAAAATATTTGATCTGTGGTGGTGAGAAAATGATGAGATAAGACTTCTAGATGAAGTGTGTCCTAGGCCAAGTGTTAAGTAGTGGGTAGAAATCATCCAGGCAAAGATGAAGAAAAAAAAGTACTTTTCGGACATGTAGTTACAAAAGATACCCACAACACTCATGAAATCGCCAGTAGTGGAGTAAGCCTGAGAAAATTGGGCAAAGAGAGACTGAGGCAGGGCATCTTAAATGTCATGGCCAGAAGTCTGGACTTTGCCAAAGTCCATGAGGAACCAACGAACAACTTTAAATAGTTAAACGTCATGACCATAAGTGTTTCAGATCAAGTTTATGGAACACTGAGAATGTACCAGAGAAAGTCAAAAGCATACTTAGAAAAACACGGTAGGAAGAAGAATTGTAATCCTAACAAGAGATGAACTAAGTCCGTGGCAATGAAGATAGAGAGGAAAGAATATGTTTAAGAAATATGAAAGAGATAAATCTAGAAGACTTGGTTTGAATATGGAGAGTAGAAGAAAGGAACTTGGGATTAGGGAAATAATTGATGGTGGCGTGGCTCATCACCCACAAGGGATCCTCAGTACGACTATCTCTGGATTTCTCGGCAGAAACCTTTCAGACCAGAAGGCAGCAAAATTGATATATTTAAAGTGCTGTGAGAAGAAAAATGTTAAACAAGAATTCCATATCTACAAAACTGTCCTTCAAAAATGAGGGAGAAATTAAGACATTCTCAGTCAAATGAAAGCTGAGTTTGTTAGCACTAGACCTGCTCTACAAGAAAGGTTACGAGAGGCCTTTGGGTTGAAATGAATGGGGAGTTATTGTTTAATGGGTACAGAGTTTCTATTTCAAATGATGAACAAATTCTGGAAATGGATAGAGGTGATGGTTGCACAAAAATGTGAATATACTTAATGTCACTGAAATTGTACAGTTGACTGTTAAAATGGTAAATTTTATGTTATGTATATTTTAGCACAATAAAAAAGAAGCCATGGAGTGTTTATTACTTGCACCTAAACGTTGATTGGTATACAAGTCAACCAGTTGATTCTCTTAATTCAGTCAAATAAACCATCATCCATTTCATTTTTTAAGCTCTATCAATGGCCTGAATAATCAGATAATTAAAAATACTTGCTCTGCTATTTCTGTGTGCACAAGTCTGCATGTAGCAGCAAGATGCCACCAATATTCAGAAAATTCTTTAAATAAGATTACTCTAAATGACCTTATACCACTGTAGGACTTAAATCTCCAAATAGGCCACATCCTTTTTTTTTAGCAGTTTCTACAGTACTACTGACAAATTACAACCCAACTGTAAGAGTTATAAATGACAATTCCTTATGTGACATGATTTTAAGGAGTCTCCCTTAA
Source organism: Pseudorca crassidens (assembly GCF_039906515.1). Lineage (NCBI taxonomy): Eukaryota > Metazoa > Chordata > Mammalia > Artiodactyla > Delphinidae > Pseudorca > Pseudorca crassidens. Next base: position 157,591,186 of record NC_090297.1, read on the forward strand.
AACTGTTCCCTCCTGTCTGCCTCATGGTCAACACTTTGTATCTTTAGAAGTAATCTGGGGTCATAGGCATTTTTAGTTATATTAGGACCTCGTGCTCACTGCATATAAATTGTTTTATTAAGGCATGAATATCAACTATTGCATGGCACCAAGTAGATACCTAAGGACTCTCAGGCAAGTAAAATGTGTTTACTAGAGGTAGGAACATGGAAGAACCAAGACGCCCCATTGGAGGGCCCTTATGGGAAAGACATCAGCTGGACATGAGAAAGTACCTAGGACAAAACTTTGCCCGAGATACCAACTAAACAACCAGGACTTAGGGCTGTGAACATGAGCAACATCTTCAACCTTGGGGACAAAAAAAAGCCTTAGAGGTCTCACGCTTGAACCTCAGATTCACTGTCGATGTCTCCTCTCCTCTATTCCCGACAGGAATAAATCCATTTTCAAACAAACATTGGGAGCCTACTGGAGCCACGCACTGTACCAGGAGCTGAGGATTCAATAGTGAACAAAAGAAAGTTCCTGCTCTCATGGAGCTTACAGTCTAGTAAGGGAGACAATGGGAATAAGCAAATAAATACATGTCAGGTGGTGATGAGTGCAGGGAGGAAAAATACAATAAAGTGACAGAGAATCATAGGAATCAGTAAGCTGAGCCAAGATAGAGGAAAAGGCATTGAGCCACAGAGACGCACTGAAACAGTTATTGAGGGGTCTAGCTGAAGCAGGTACAGTCCTAAATCCTCATGATAATCACATGCTATAGGAGCTGTGATTATCCTCATTTTGCAGATGAGGAAACTGAAGCGCTAAACTAAAACTGCTTTTTAACTAAAAGCTAAATGACTTGTCAACACTATCTATCTATCTAGCAAGTGGCAGAGGTGGGGCTGGAACCCAGGCAAGCTGGCTCAAGCCCGTGTGCTTACCCACCAGACCACACCAACTCTGAGGTTGGAGGATTTCAGGGAGAGGGAACCTGAGCGGAGGCAAAGGCCCTGTGGTGAGGAGAGGGCTTGCCATGTTGTAGGAGCAGCCAGAGTAAGAGAGGGAAGATTTATAGAGCTAAGGTCAGGGAGGCGGCAGGGCCAGAAACTGTAGGGTCCTGAGGAGTACTCAGAGTGAGACTGAGGCCATTGGAGGGTTTTGAGTAGAAAAGTATCATGATCCATCCAAGGTTTTCAAAAGTTCCCTCTGGCTGTCAGGTGGAAAATACATAAGGTGAGTGTATTAGTTTTCTATTGTTGCTGTAACAAGTTACCCAAAACTTAGTGGCTTAAGACAACAAGAATTCATTATCTTATAGCTCTGTTGGTAAAAATATCAACACAGGTCTCGCTGGCTTAAAATCAGGATGTAGGCGGTGCTGCATTTCTTTATGAAAAGGTCTAGGGGCAATCCATTTTCTTCCTTTTCTGGCTTCTAGAGGCCACTTGAATTTCTTAGCTCCCTGTGCCCTTCCTCCATCTTCAGAGACAGCAATGGTGGGTAGAATCCTCACATCTCATGGTTCTGACCCTTCTTCTGCCCCCCCTTCCACTTTTAAGGACCATGTGATTACATTAGACCTACCCAAATAATCCAGGATAATCTCCCCATTTCAAGATCTTCAACTTAAATCACATCTGCAAGATCCCTTTTGCCATGTGAGGTAACACATTCATAAATTCTAAGGATTGGAAGCTATTACAATAGGGCAGGTGAGTAATGCCTGAATAATTATCTTGGACATTTATTCTTGAATAATGCACATTCTGTATTTCATTATATCATATCTTATAACAATTCCAAGTCAGTATAACCATCATCCCTGCTTTACAGTGGAAGAAATCAAGAGTTGAAGCTTGCCCTGAATCATGTGGCTTGTATGCCAGAGAGCTGGTCTTTACATGCAGGCCAGCTTGCCTCCTTGTCCCTGTGCCTTTTCTACTGCACTATACCACCGCAATAATAGAAGCAAGGACAAAAAGTAATAATTATTTTAAATGATTTTTTTTTTAACCTGTTAGGCTATGGGAGGTATGTATGGTGGGAGGTGGGAGAGCCTAAAAGTCTTCACAGAGGAGCTGATTTTTCAGCAAGATTTGAAGTCAGATACAAGAATCCCCACAAAGAAATCAGCCTGATTCCCAGCACACTACACTTCCAGACATTTCGGTCATGTTGAAAGTCATTATCTACATATGTCAGTGTTGTTTGTGTTAATGCTCTAATGGTAATAAACCACAGAATTAAAACTTTCTAGATAACAAGCTGGACACAAAGGATGGACAGAGAGTGAAGACATAAATATATTTTTTCCTTGACCTATTTCTAAGAAGCCATTTAGAGGCAATTTCAATAGAAAACACATTAAGGATTTTCTTTCTTTCTGCCTAGCCTACCCTGTTACTCTAATTCACTACTGCTTAATGTGTTCAGGCTTCAAACTGTAGCAATACCCAAATCAGATCAAATAATGCCTCAATCACTCATTTTCGAAACTTTCCTAATTAGGATACTTATCTCGTCTCCACAGAAAAGCACCATTAGCAGATTTATTTCTGTTCCCATCAAGTAAGCAACACAGGTGAGTCTGTGGGCTAGAGCCCCTGCAGGGCCGGCTCCCCAGGTGCGTGGTACGGCACTGGTGTGTGTGTTGATATGGGAGGACTCGGGGACAAGGGCATTTTATCTTATTCTGTTGTGTGTTACTGTCTATGCCGTGGGCAGAGAGAACACAGTTCATCTGCAGCCGATGCTGCTCTTCATTTACATCTTTCCACCCAAGCAGGAGTTTGGGTGGGAGGGGATGAGGTGCTGTCTGAATATCATGGGCAGGGCTTCCGTGGTTTGAAAACCCACTGTGAATGATGGTGAGAGCCCTCCATTCCTACTATGGAGTCCTTATCATTCCTGAAACTTAGATGCCAGCCTGAGTGCATTCATGAGGTGAGGATCTTTGAGGATTTCTTTGGAGGGGGCAAGATCAATATTCAGCATTCTTCTTTGTGTTCTCTTGGGAGGACCACTTGCAAAGTTTCCCAATCACAGCCAGAGAGGGGAACAAAGTTCCCAGAGCTAGCACCCACTGAGTGGCCACACAGATTCCGTCACTCTGTTACCCTGGGCTGCTTCCTTCCTTGGTCACAGAAGATGCCTCTGAAGCTCAAGGTAGGGGGGATGTTGAAATTCACTACCTTCCCCAACAGTAAACCTAATGCTGGGAGAGAGTTCGGTCTTCCAAGTTTTTTTTTTTTTTTTTTTTTTTTGACTCAGACCAAACTATAAACAAAACCTTCCAAAAGATGTTTGCTTTCAGTTCTAAAAAAATCGAGAACTATAACCTAACAGAAAGCTAGGAGACAGAGAAGCTCAATTCTGTGTGTCTGAAGAGAAGCCCTAAGTTCACATTCATTGGAATACAGTGGATTGCTTTTGATTTTCTCTTATCTCGTTCACTGGACTGAAAGAGTGAAAAGAAAGGTAATTGCTTCATGGAAGCCTGTGCTTGAAAGGAAAGAACTCTGTCACCTGAGGTCTGGCAGGGGCCAGCAGGAGGCTGCATCTATTAACCTATTTTAGTTACAGGAGGTTCCTTCCTAGAGGGAGAGCCAGTGGAAAGGTGTTTTAACTTTTCATTTCTAATACGTTACCAGTTTCCATGGAGACCAAGGTAAAGCTGCTGCACATATTTTTCTTGTAGAAGCCAAAGTGACATTATTATGCCTGAGGAGGAACTCATGCCTCTGTCTTCCTGCCCCCTTTTCAGTCTACTGCCCTTTGTAGCACCCCTCTCAGGGAGCTGGTGCTGTGTTGGAAGATTGAGATTCAGACATCATTAGAATGGGAGCCGGGACAGGGCCAGCTATGTAATTTGCAGGACCCAGCACAAAATTACAATTTCTTGTTCAAAAAGCAAGAAAAAAAGGGGTTAAAGATGCTAAAATAAAAAGTTTTATCCTTCCTTCCACAGTCTCTCTCAACTTGTCATGGTGCTTTTTATTTGCAATTTAATGTTGTTCTAAGTAAGGCAAAATTTAAATTTTAAATTAATAGGATGAATTTTACTGTTCACCTTTATATTGTTCATCTTTAGAATGCAAACATAAGAGCATTTAACTAATGCAGAATCACAGAAATTACACATTCCTATTTCATAGGTCAGGCATGCATATGTATTTTGTCTTACCAGAACAACAGAAATGCTGCACAAAACTAATTCAATGTTTGTTTGTTTTTTTCAACCTCTTGATATACACTCATTCTATCTACATGCCCTACCTTCTACTTACTGACGAGGAATAAAGGACTGAAAAGAAAAGGAACTGTGGGTCACCCTCTTCGCCTTTCCTTCTATGGCATCACTTTCAGTGTAAGTGGTTGGCTAATACAGGGAAGTAACAAGAGTAAGAAAGGATATGGTAGGCTCCTTTGTCACGTGGACTTCTTTTTTTTGTCATATGGACTTCTTAAATGCCATTTCCTTTCTATGTTGGGAGCAAATTATGGTTCATATGGAAAGGACGGCCTTTGGGGGCTCTCAGGGACCCTGTTTAATCAGACATGAACCTTCCCACTTGCACTCATTTTGAGACTTATAGCCCCCATGGGTCGTGGGCCCACCAGGATACTCGTGCTATACTACAGACACTGTATGTCAGTGGTGTGGCACAGGACAATGGATCTGGATATTGCGTTCCTCCTCTGTCATGGGCGTGCTCCATCACCTCATCAGACTTCACTTGCAAAACACAAATTCAAAGATAAAATTATTAAGAATTTCAAAATGCCGACGGTACAGCATTAAACCCCACACTTAGAGCCCTTTACAGCACAAGGCCTGTCCTGACTACACGGCCCTGAGTTAGTGATCCGAGCTCTTCCTCTGATGCTTTACACGAACAAGTTATTGAAGCTTCAGTTTCCTTCTCGGTAAACTGAGGGCAGAACATTCGCTCCAGGGATGCCTTCCAACATAAAAACTTTGTCTTCTGGACTTATGACTAACCCAAGCCCTAAAACTGTTTTAGTTGGCCCAGTGCAGAGGATTTGAGGGAACCACTGCCCAGCAATAGCCTTGAGCCCTTTTACCATCCAGACATTAAAGCGATTTACTAACGTCTGTGCTTTCCCTTCCCACCATCCAAATTCCATTACAGTTTGACAAACTTGCCTGACATAAGACCCGTCTGGGATATTTGTTTAAAATAGGATCCTGAGTCTTCATCACCACCATCCCTATTCCCCACCCCACCCCTACCTGCTACCCCACCTTAACACCCCCCCTACCCCGTCTCGAAGAATCACATTCAGTGCTATAGGTGTAGTGCTATTTTTATCTTCAGGTAAGTTTGAGAAACCTAATTCTCTAAATAAAAGACTCTTGCAGTAAGAAATAGAAAATTATTTAAAAGATGTCCATTTTAACCAAAAGCTGACCTCTCATCTAACCCAAAGACATAATTCAGCTTAAAGTTGATTTTTGCGTTGCGCAGTGATCTTTGCAGCGCACAGTGATCTTGCGGCTCGCAGTGATCTTTGCGGCGCGCAGTGCTAAAGGCGGCAGGCTGAGGGTAGGCAAGGCTCAGTGGCAGAAATGAGTATAGCTTACTAGCAGGACAGTAAAGAGACTGCCTGCCTCACAAGGAGGTTCAAGGTGCAGGCTAGCCTCACTGTGGATCACAAAGAAAATATAAAACCATGCTGTCGCTCAGACTAGCCTCTGGCATCAATAGCATCAGCGCCTGAAAAGTGTGTTACTTACAGTCAAAACAATACTCAAGTGAAGTTTCTTCCAGGTAAACCTGCTACACAGTCTAATCACTCAATTTCTTTTCCCCTCTCTTTGGCAAAAGCTGCTCTGTCTTAAACCACTAGCTCATTCATGCAAAATTTAAGTTCTTCAGCGGAGCTAAGTCAATAAAGTGGGTGGTTTGGTTCCTTCTTTTAACGATGAATGCTGATTGACTGCATGTTTCCCGTTGAAACCAGTTGTAGAGACCTCATGTAGACACAGCTTAGGATTGTCCTTTGCTAATGTCCCTCTCAGCTGGCAATGCCTCCAGAATACTGAAACCTATTTCCAAACAATCAATATCGAAAAATGAAAAGAACAGTGCATTCCCCTCGTACAGCTCCTGATCAAAGCACACATAGACTTGAAACTTGATCAGCGCCTTAAAAGTATCTGTGGCTGCCCAGCTTCCCCAGATAATGATTCTTCCTGAAGTCATGTGGTAGAAACCACTGTAAGAATACTTCCTACCAATTTGGCAATAAAGATAGTGTTTATTCCTTAAAAGAAAGAGAGGTATGCTGTCTGCCCAAATGTGTGTTATGTGAGTTAAACGTGGGACAAGTTGGTCATAAGAAAATTTGTAGCTCAGGGAAAAAAACAAACCCCAGGTAAACTCTTTTTGTATGCATTTTGATGATAAAATTTGTGTAGTGGGCCAAACATAAAATTCATCCGTGAAACCCTGTTTGTGTTACTGTTAGCACAGGTTTACCTTTTAGATAGAATAGTGACTCCTTTTGCACCTTTGTGCTTGTTCTTGGAGAAGAGAAAATCAGTAGTTAGCTGTCAAAATTATAGTCATAATTTTGCTCATCATGCTATAAGGTTTGACCTTCATTCACCTATCTACTGACTTAGAGCTGAAATTGATGGGAAACAGAAACTCACAATAAAAAGAGAAGTTTATTTTTGTAGCACGACTTTTCTACATTCCCCCAAAAATGAAAGTTATTAACTCAGTAAATTTATGCAGTTTGGTTTTAGTATTAAATATTAAATAAATATGAATTTATACATACTGATTTTTGCAGAACCTTCCACAGCCTCGTACTTAGCTTATATTCAAATCAGCTGATTTCACTATGAATTTGTTCTTTTGGAGAATAATGTTATATAACTACACTTACTCTATTTCTGGGCTTGTAGTAGCAGCTTAAAATAATTAAGGATTTATTTTATTATCCTGCCAACAGCTGTTGGATTATTTCACCTACTCAGTGCTTGAATTTTACCCCAAATCCTAACCCAGTTTCCTATTCTTGCCACTGCTTTCTGAACAATAAAGAGGGCTCATTCTTTTAACAAATAAAATAGCACTATGTAGCAGGTGCTATTTTAAACTTTTTTTTTTTTTTTTTTTTTTTGCTGTACTTGGGCCTCTCACTGTTGTGACCTCTCCCGTTGCGGAGCACAGGCTCTGGACGCGCAGACTTAGCGGCCATGGCTCACGGGCCCAGCCACTACCGCGGCATGTGGGATCTCCCCGGACGGGGTCACAAACCCACGCCCCCTGCATCAGCAGGCGGACTCTCAACCACTGCGCCACCAGGGAAGCCCAGGTGCTATTTTAGACATGGCAGGATATACAAGGATGAAGAGAATAAAGTCTGTTACATTTTAGTGAAGGGAGTTGAGATTAACAAATTTGTTAATTTCAGATAGTCATAAATGCTTTTGAAAAAATAATACAGGGTGATGCCAGGAGTGATTCCCAAGTGTGTTCACTTGATTATACGCATAAAACTTGATGGCATCTGCAGAATACTGGAAGACAGTCATGAGGCTCTGCATAGCTGAAGGCAACCAGCCCTGGACTCTGGCTACCACAGACTTTCTTAGGGGTGAGCACCCTTTATCCACTAGCAACACACCAGTATACTGAGGCACACTGGCTGAGAAGCTCTGCTACAGATGGACTACGGTGGGGAGGCCGTGCCCTGCTGGACAGCATCATCAAGGAAGGTCTTTCTGAGGAGATGGCATTTGAGCTAAAACGTAAATGGTAAGAAGGAGCCCGTCATATGTGGGTCTGGAGGAAAGAGCATTCCAGGCAAAGGAAACAGGACGTTCAAAAGCCCTGAGGCAGGAAAGCCACTGGCAAGTTGGGAAAGGAAAGACCAATGAGCTGGGGATGGTGAGCCAGAGGGAGAATGGAAGGCAAAGAGGGAGAGAGGTAGCCAGAGGCCGGCTCACCCAGGGGACTGTGAGCCACTGCAAGGACTCAGGATTGGTCAGATCAGCAGGAGAGTGACAAGATCTGACTTACATTTTTCAAAGGTCACTCTTGCTGCTCTGTGGAAACTGGGAGACCAGTTAGTGAAAAAGAATACTTAAGTCAGATTAGGTATTTTTTTAATTGAGGTATCATTGGTTTATAACATTACATAGGTTTCATGGGTACAACATTACATTTCTACTTCTGTATACACTACACCATGCTCACCACCAAAAGTTTAGTTTCAATCTATCATCACTGCAATTGACCTCTTTTGCCCATTTTGCCCTCCCCCTCCCCCACCTCTTCCCTTCTGATAACCACTACTCTGTTCTCTGTATCTACCTTTTGGTTTTGATTTGGTTTGGTTTGTTCATTTATTTTTTTTTGTTTGCTTTTTTTTTATATTCCACATATGAATGAAATCATACAGTATTTGTCTTTTTGTCTTTCTAGGTCTGAGTTATTTTACTTAGCGTAATACCCTCTAGGTCCATCCATGTTGTCACAAATGGCAAGATTTCCTTCCTGTTTTAAGGCTGAGTATAGTATTCTATTGTGTGTATTTATACATGTATACATATATATATCACACCTTCTTTCTCCATCCATCTGTTGATAGGAACTTAGGTTGTTTCCATATCTTGGCTGTTGTAAAAAAAAAAAAAAAGCTTCAATGAACATAGGGGTGCATATATCTTTTTGAATTAGTGTTTTTGTATTCTTTGGATAAACATGCAGAAATGGGAAAACTGGATCATGTGGTAGTTCTATTCTTAATTTTTTGAGGAATCTCCATATTGTTTTCCACAGTGGCTGCACCAATTTACAGTCCCACAAACAGTGCACAAGCGTTCTCTTTTCTCTACATCCTCTCCAAACTTGTTATTTCTTGCCTTTCTGATAATAGCCATTCCAACACATGAGAAGTAATATCTCATTGTGGTTTTGATTTTCATTTCCCTAATAATTAATGATGTTGAACACTTTTCATGTACCTGTTGGTCATCTGTGTATCTTCTTTGGAAAAAAAAATTTTTTTAATTTTAAATTTTATTTTATTTATTATTTTGTACAGCAGATTCTTATTAGTCATCAATTTTATACACATCAGTGTATACATGTCAAACCCAATCGCCCAGTTCATCACACCACCCCCCCCCAAACCCCTGCCGCTTTTCCCCCTTGGTGTCCATACATTTGTTCTCTACATCTGTGTCTCAATTTCTGCCCTGCAAACTGGTTCATCTGTACCATTTTTCTAGGTTCCACATATATGCATTAATATACGATATTTGTTTATCTCTTTCTGATTTACTTCATTCTGTATGACAGTCTCTAGATCCAACCACGTCTCAGCAAATGACCCAATATCATTCCTTTTTGTGGCTGAGTAATATTCCACTGTATATATGTACCACATCTTCTTTATCCATCTGTCTGACGATGGGCATTTAGGTTGCTTCCATGACCTGGCTATTGTAAACTGTGCTTCAATGAACATTGGGGTGCATGTGTCTTCTTGAATTATGATTTTCTCTGGGTATGTGCTCAGTAGTGGGGTTGCTGGATCATATGGTAATTCCTACTTTTAGTTTTTTAAGGAACCTCCATACTGTTCTCCACAGTAGCTATATCAATTTACATTCCCACCAACAGTGCAGGAGGGTTCCCTTTTCTCCACACCCTCGCCAGCATTTGTTGTTTGTAGATTTTCTGATGGTGCCCATTCTAACTGGTGTGAGTTGATACCTCATTGCAGTTTTGATTTGCATTTCTCTAATAATTAGTGATGTTGAACAGCTTTCTGGCCATCTGTATGTCTTCTTTGGAGAAATGTCTATTTAGATCTTCTCCCCTTTTTTGGATTGGGTTGTTTGTTTTCTTAATATTGAGATGCATGAGCTGTTTATATATTTTGGAGATTATTCCTTTGTCCGTTGATTCGTTTGCAAATATTATCTCCCATTCTGAGGGCTGTCTTTTCGTCTTGTTTATGGTTTCCTTTGTGGTACAAAAGCTTTGAAGTTTCATTAGGTCCCATTAGTTTATTTTTGTTTTTATTTCCATTACTCTAGGAGGTGGATCAAAAAAGATCTTGCTGTGATTTATTTCAAAGAGTGTTCTTTCTATGTTTTCCTCTAAGAGTTTTATAGTGTCTGGTCTTACATTTAGGTCTCTAATCCATTTTGAGTTTATTTTTGTGTATGGTGTTAGGGAATGTTCTAATTTCATTCTTTTATATGTAGCTGTCCAGTTTTCCCAGCACCACTTATCGAGGAGACTGTCTTTCCTCCATTGTATATCATTGCCTCCTTTGTCATAGATTAGTTGACCATAGGTGCGTGGGCTTATCTCTGGACTTTCTATCTTGTTCCATTGATCTTTGTTTCTGTTTTTGTGCCAGTACCGTATTTCTTTAATTGAGGTAACATTGGTTTATAACATTACATAGGTTTCATGGGTACAGCATTATGTTTCTACTTCTGTATACACTACAGAAGTTTTACTTCTGATTACTGTAGCTTTGTAGTACAGTCTGAAGTAAGGGAGTCTGTTTCCTCCAGATCCGTGTTTTCCCCTCAAGACTGCTTTGGCTATTCGGGGTCTTTTGTGTCTCCATAAAAATTTTAAGATTTTTTTTGTTCTAGTTCTGTAAAAAATGCCATTGGTAATTTGATAGGGATTGCATTGAATCTGTAGATTGCTTTGGGTACTATAGTCATTTTCACAATATTGATTCTTCCAATCCAAGAACATGGTATATCGCTTCATCTGTTGGGATCATCTTTAATTTCTTTCATCAGTGTCTTATAGTTTTCTGCATACAGGTCTTTTGTCTCCCTAGGTAGGTTTATTCCTAGGTATTTTATTCTTTTTGTTGCAATGGTAAATGGGAGTGTTTCCATAATTTCTCTTTCAGATTTTTCATCATTAGCGTATAGGAATGCAAGAGATTTCTGTGCATTAATTTTATATCCTGCAACTTTACCAAATTCATTGATTAGCTTTAGTAGTTTTCTGGAGGCATCTTTAGGATTCTCTATTTATAGTATCATGTCATCTGCAAACAGTGACAGTTTTACTTCTTCTTTTCCAATTTGTATTCCTTTTATTTCTTTTTCTTCTCTGATTGCCGTGACTAAGACTTCCAAAACTATGTTGAATAATAGTGGTGAGAGTGGACATCCTTGTCTTGTTCCTGATCTTAGAAGAAATGCTTTCAATTTTTCACTATTGAGAATGATGTTTGCTCTGGGTTTGTCGTATATGGCCTTTATTATGTTGAGGTAGGTTCCCTCTATGCCCACTTTCTGGAGAGTTTTTATTATAAATGGGTGTTGAATTTTGTCAAAAGCTTTTTCTGCATCTATTGAGATGATCATATGGTTTTTATTCTTCAATTTGTTAATATGGTGTATCACATTGATTGATTTGCATATATTGAAGAATCCTTGCATCCCTGGGATAAATCCCACTTGATCATGGTGTATGATCCTTTTAATGTGTTGTTGGATTCTGTTTGCTAGTATTTTGTTGAGGATTTTTGCATCTATATTCATCAGTGATATTGGTCTGTAATTTTCTTCTTTTGTAGTATCTTTGTCTGGTTTTGGTATCAGGGTGATGGTGGCCTCATAGAATGAGTTTGGAGTGTTCCTTCCTCTGCAAATTTTTGGAAGAGTTTGAGAAGGATGGGTGTTAGCTCTTCTCTAAATGTTTGATAGAATTCACCTGTGAAGCAATCTGGTCGTGGACTTTTGTTTGTTGCAAGATTTTTAATCACAGTTTCAATTTCATTCCTTGTGATTGGTCTGTTCATATTTTCTATTTCTTCCTGGTTCAGTCTTGGAAGGTTGTACCTCTCTACGAATTTGTCTATTTCTTCCAGGTTGTCCATTTTATTGATATACAGTTGTTTGTAGTAGTCTCTTAGGATGCTTTGTATATCTGTGGTGTCAGTTGTAACTTCTCCTTTTTCATTTCTAATTTTATTGATTTGAGTACTCTCCCTCTTTTTCTTGATGAGTCTGGCTAATGGTTTATCAATTTTGTTTATCTTCTCAAAGACCCAGGTTTTAGTTTTATTGATCTTTGCTATTATTTTCTTTGTTTCTGTTTTATTTATTTCTGCTCTGATCTTTATGATTTCTTTCCTTCTGCTATCTTTGGGTTTTGTTTGTTCTTCTTTCGGTAGTTCCTTTAGGTGTAAGGTTAGATTGTTTTTTTTGAGATTTTTCTTCTTTCTTGATGTAGGCTTGTATAGCTATAAATTTCACTCATAGAACTGCTTTTGCTGCATCCCATAGGTTTTAAATCGTCGTGTTTTCATTGTCATTTGTCTCTAGGTATTTTTTAATTTCCTCTTTGATTTCTTCAGTGATCTCTTGGTTATTTAGTTACATATTGTTTAGCCTCCATGTGTTTGTGTTTTTTACGTTTTTTTCCCCTCTAATTCATTTCTAGTCTCATAACATTGTGGTCAGAAAAGATGCTTGGTATGATTTCAATTTTCTTAAATTTACTGAGGCTTGATTTGTGACACAAGATGTGGTCTATCCTGGAGAACGTTCTGTGTGCACTTGAGAAGAAAGTGTAATCTGCTGTTTTTGGATGGAATCTCCTATAAATATCAATTGAATCTATCTGGTCTATTGTGTCATTTAAAGCTTCTGTTTCCTTATCTTTTTTCATTTGGGATGATCTGTCCATTGGTGTAAGTGAGGTGTTAAAGTCCCCCACTATTATTGTTTTACTGTAGATTTCCTCTTTTAGAGCTGTTAGCAGTTGCCTTATCTATTGAGGTGGTCCTATTTTGGGTGCATATATATTTATAATTGTTATATCTTCTTGGATTGATCCCTTGATCATTATGTAGTGTCCTTCCTTGTCTCTTATAACATTCTTTATTTTAAAGTCTATTTTATCTGATATGAGTATTACTACTCCAGCTTTTTTTTGATTTCCATTTGCATGGAATATCTTTTTCCATCCCCTCACTTTCAGTCTGTATGTGTCCCTAGGTCTGAAGTGGGTCTCTTGTAGACAGCATATATATGGGTCTTGTTTTTGTATCCATTCAGTAAGCCTGTGTCTTTTGGTTGGAGCATTTAATCTATTCACGTTTAAGATAATTATCAATATATATGTTCTTATGACCATTTTCTTAATTGTTTTGGGTTTGTTTTTGTAGGTCCTTTTCTTCTCTTGTGTTTCCCACTTGGAGAAGTTCCTTTAGCATTTGTTGTAGAGCTGGTTTGGTGTTGCTGAATTCTCTTATCTTTTGCTTGTCTGTAAAGCTTTTGATTTCTCCATCGAATCTGAATGAGTTCCTTGCCAGGTAGAGTAATCTTGGTTGTAGGTTCTTCCCTTTCATCACTCTAAGTATATCATGCCACTCCCTCTGGCTTGTAGAGTTTCTGCTGAGAAATCAGCTGTTAACCTTATGGGAATTCCCTTGTATATTATTTGTCATTTTTCCCTTGCTGTTTTCAGTAATTTTTCTTTGTCTTTAATTTTTGACAGTTTGATTACTATGTGTCTCGTGTGTTTCTCCTTGGGTTTATCCTGTATGGGACTCTCTGTGCTTCCTGGACTTGGGTGGGTATTTCCTTTCCCATGCTAGGGAAGTTTTCTATTATAATCTCTTCATATATTTTCTCGGGTCCTTTCTCTCTCTCTTCTCCTTCTGGGACCCCTATAATGCAAATGTTGTTATGTGTAATGTTTTCCCAGAGGTTTCTTAGGGTGTCTTCATTTCTTTTCATTTCTTTTTCTTTATTCTGTTCCACAGCAGTGAATTCCACCATTCTGTCTTCCAGGTCACTTATCCATTCTTCTGCCTCAGTTATTCTGCTATTGATTCCTTCTAGTGTAGTTTTCATTTCATTTATTTTATTGTTCATCTCTGTTTGTTTGTTCTTTAATTCTTCTAAGTCTGTGTTAAACATTTCTTGCATCTTCTCCATCTTTACCTCCATTCTTTTTCCGAGGTCCTGGATCATCTTCACTATCATTATTCTGAATTCTTTTTCTGGAAGTTTGCCTATCTCCACTTCATTTAGTTGTTTTTCTGGGTTTTATCTTGTTCATTCATCTGGCACATAGCCCTCTGCCTTTTCATCTTGTCTATCTTTCTGTGAATGTCTGGAAAATCTTTTATTCAACTCCAGTGTCCATTTTTTAATCAAGTTGTTGGTTTTTTCATTGTTGAGTTGTATGAGTTCTTTATATATTTTGGATATTACCTCCTTATCAGATATATGATTTGCAAATATCTTCTACCAATCACGAGGTTGTCTTTTTGTTTTGTTTATTGTTTCCTTTCCTGTGCAGAAGCTTTTTAGTTTGATGTAGTCCCATTTGTTTATATATGCTTTTGTTTTCCTTGCCTCAGGAGATATAGCAGAAAAAGACTGTTGAGAATGCTGTCAAAGAATGTACTGCCTATGTTTTCTTCTAGGGCTTTTAAGTCTTACATTCAAGTCTTTAATCCATTTTGAGTTGATTTGTGTGTGTGTTGTGAGATAATGGTATAGTTTTATTTATTTTTTTGCATGTAGCTGTCCAGTTTTCCCAACACCATTTATTGAAGAGACTATCCTTTCTCCATTGTATGTGCTTTTCTACTTTGTCATAAACTACTTGTGTATATGTGTGTGTGTGTGTGTTGGTTTATTTCTGGGATCTTAATTCTCTTCCATTGATCTATGTATCTGTTTTTCTGCTAATAGCATGCTGTTTTGATTACTATAGCTTTGTAAAATAGTTTGAAATCAGTGAACATGATACCTCCAGGTTTGTTATTTTTTCTCAGGATTGCTTTGGCTACTTGGAGTCTTTTGTGGTTCCACATACATTTCAGAGTTTTTTATATTTATGTGAAAAATGTCCTTGGGATTTTGAAAGGGATTGCATTGAATCTTCAGATTGCATTAGGTAATATTTAGCACATTCTAACAATGTTAATTCTTCTAGTCCATGAGCATGGAATATCTTTCCATTTGTTTGTGTCTTCAATTTCTTTCAATAACATCTTACAGTTTTCAGTGTACAGGTCTTTCACTTCCTTGATAAAATTTATTCCTAGATATTTTATTATTTTCATTGTGATTGTAAATAGAATTGTTTTCTTAATTTCTGTTTATGCTAGCTCAATGTTAGCATATAGAAACACAACAGATTTTTGTATGTTGATTTTGTAACCTGAAACTTTACTATTTTATTATTTCTAATAGTTTTTTTGGTGGGGCCTTTTGGGTCTTCTGTATATAAAATCATGTCATCCAAATATAGTGACAGTTTTACTTCTTCCTTTCAAATTTGGGTGTCTTTTATTTCTTCTTCTTTCCTAATTGCTCTGGCTAGGACTTCCATGTTGAATAAAAGTGGCAAGAGTGGACATCTTTGTCTTGCTCCTGATTTTTGAAGGATAGCTTTCAGTTTTTCACCACTGAGTATGATTTTAGCTGTGTGCTTGTTATACATGGCCTTTACTATGTTGAATTGCATTCCTTCTATACCCACTTTATTGAGAGTTTTTATCATAAGTGGGTGTTGAGTCTTGTCAATGATTTTTCTGCATCTATTGAGATGATCATATGGTTTTTATCCTTCATTTTGTTTAGGTGGTATATCACATTGATTGACTTGCACGTGTGAATTATCCTTGCATTTCTGGAATAAGATTATGTGGGTTTTAATCCTGTCTCCTCTACAAAACTTGCTTAGGTTCCTTAACTACTAGGTATGTTTTATTATCAATAAAATGGGGAAAACAACAATTAACTTACATATCTGCATGAGGTACTGTTAGAACCAAATGAAATCTTATAAGTGAGAGGACTTTGAAAAGTACAAAGCATTTCATGCATTTTAGGATTAAACCACCTGTTTCTAGTCTCCCTAAGTTCCCTGAAACATCACATCTGACACTGCTTCTTATTCTACACATCTTTAGTCCCCTACCCATTAATTCTTTTGGAGATGCCATGATGTACTCTAATATAGTTTATAGTATAAAGTATTATGCTGGAAATGCATAATCATGAAACACAGTCCCAATTTGCATTGCTTGAAATATATGTCTCTATCAGAAAGATTATTATGTTTGCTTTGCCATATAGAAATTATTTGGCTGATGGTAAAACACCATTCTCCACCATGAAATATGGGAAACATAAACACACACAATATGTACATACACCTTACATACAGAAATTTCTTAGTGATACAGAAAAATCAGTATTTCAATTAAGAAATCAGATAATTGGTCTCTGGGCAACCAAATTCAACTGTGTAAAGAAACAATTCAGCAATCAGGAAGAAATTCATAATGACTTGCCTTAGTTCTGTCATTAAACCAAGCTCAAGGCTCACTCATCTGCAAATTTACTTATTCAACCAACATTTAACTTGGTGCCCATTTTGAGCACAATGTTTTCTTGTTTAACTTTCACACAACCCTGTTGTGTGACATAATTGTCATTTTCCTCATTTTACAGATGAGACCACTAAGGCTTTGAGAAGATAAATGACTGCTAGTTAGTATACTACTAGTTAATGGTAGCACCGAGATTCAATATCAGGTACTCAAAACCCAGCTCCAGTGTTTGACCCTCTCTACAGTCTAGATGACCCATGTGCTGCTTCTAACTGCTGCTGGTGGGGTAAGGTGATGGCAGAAAAGCACTTGAAAATGAATTTCAAAACAAAAGAAGAATCCAGACCAGAGGAAAACTAAGATAAAAAAGTTAGTCTTTGAAAAACATCATTGTATATTTTTCCTCCAATATGCAGGGGTAACTGTAAGAATCTGAAAAGGAATCCAGCACACTTACTCAGCTATAAAGAAAATGTAATTTAATTCATATTTCCTGTACTCTCCTTTCCAAGTGAGTGGACACAGGGAGTAGCTTAGTGAAGCAATCCAATAGAGTTTGGTTTGAAGTTGTAGGTGGGTATTGACACAGCCTCTCAGGACAGAGGAATTTGCCAGCACAGCCCTGCACCTCCTGGCCTGACCGCACACCTTCTTCAAACATCCGGACTGAGAAGCTCACAGGCCCAGAGGCAAATCCAGAAGTAAAGTTCAACTTCCATAACCCTGCTGCCCTTGCCCAGTTGCCTCTTCATCCCTCTGCCCAGGACCAGGGCCTTCCAATTCAATGTGATTGCAGGAAGGACTGGAAGTTCATTTGAACAGAAGCTTCAGTGACTTATTAAGTCTCAAAACATGAGACCTCAGCAAACCTCCTTTCTCAATCTCTGAAGAATCAGAATCTTAAGAGAAATGTCCTGCTTGACCAATGAAAGGGGGAGAAATTGCTCAGCCAGACAAAATTCTGAGAAAACCCTGAGGACACTCTTGTGCAGCAACTGCTCTTGACAGGAATCCATAAACCAGCCGTGTCTGAGAGGCCCATTCAGGGAGGCAATTCCAGGATTACACAACTCCTAACATCTGTCTAAATCTGCCTGTATAGTTCCCTCCCTTGATCCTTCAGGAATACAGAACAGCAGTTCCCTTCCCGCCTCTCTCTCCTCTCCTCACTCTCTCTCATTCTCCTTTTCTCTCTCCCCTTCTCTCCTCCCCTTCCTTCTCCCCTTTTCTCCCTTCCTTTCTCCTCTTTTCTCTCTCTCTCTTCTACACACATATAAAACCACAGATACCAAAACTGTTTCAAGACCATCAGTCTGTCCTTCTCCCGGTCCAGGACAATTAATTGAATTTATCCAAAGAAGAAATTACTGGGATTCCCTGGTGGCGCAGTGGTTGAGAGTCCACCTGCCGATGCAGGGGACACGGGTTCGTGCCCCAGTTCGGGAAGATCCCACATGCCATGGAGCAGCTGGGCCCGTGAGCCATGGCTGCTGGGCCTGCGCTTCCGGAGCCTGTGCTCCGCAGTGGGAGAGGCCATGACAGTAAGAGGTCTGTGTACCACAAAAAGAAAAAAAAAACAAAGAAGAAATTACTTTCTTCACTCCTAAATTACACACATGGATATTTTAACCCCTACATGCCCTCGAAGACAACATCACTACTCTGGGCTGCCACAGTCTTAGAAGACTAAGTCAAAGTACTCTTTGAAAGTTTGCTATTAAGTTCTTGTTTTTGACCCACCTTTATCACTAGTACTTAAAAAGGAAATGAAAAGTATAAATAACTCCAAAGACCCAAGAGGCTGATAACTTAATTTTGCAGCAGTGTGTTGGCCTGGGGACAAAATTTCTGAATTTCTTGCCCCTGTCATTTAAAAGGGCACATCTTTCGATGAGATGTGTTATTAGTTATATCACCTGAGATAATCACATGAGAGAAGTTAGTCCTAAGTATTTATGTCACTTATGTGACAAACATTTCTGGATAATGGATATGATATGATCAGTGTTCCTTCCCACCCTCTCTCATTCTATTCCAGCATAAAAGAGGGTCATGTCCAACACATCCACAGGTGAGCACTTACGTTGAATGTGTGTTAAAGTTGCTTTCAGTCGCTTTTATTGGCACATAAGAGCCATTTTGAAAGTAGTTGCTTTCCCCTCTCCTCCCAATTCAAAGACATCAACTTTCAAGATGAGGTTTTAACCAGAACAATATACCACAGCTCCTTGGATCCTGTTTCTTTAAGCCCTCCTACTACCCACGCCTCCCACCTTGCTTGTCTGACCCTTTCATTTATTTAGCAAGTTGTTCTAAGAATCATTTTATGGGTACCTGCCATGTGGTAGACCATGGACAGTCCCTGGGCCATGAAGATGAATCATCTCTGCCCACCAGAAGCCCATAGTCTAGCTGGGAATGGACTGAAACTACCAAACTGACACACCATCATGTGAAAGAGGGAGGTGCCATCGGATGCCACGGGAACACACTGAAGGAGAAATCAATTCAGCACGCGTAAGTCAAGAAAGTCCCCTCAGAGAAGATGGTTTTAACTGTGGGACTGAGGAAAGCATAGATGTTTACCAGGTAGAAATACAGAGAGGGGAGAGGGAATCAGCACTGACTGATAACTATAAGTATCAGGTGCTAGGCATTCTCGCCCCCTCAATTCCAGCATTCGACCAAGATTTAGGTGCTCCCCACCAGGGGTCTACACTTGTCTTAGTCTCTGTACATTGAGAATCACAGATTTGCCTTTTCAGGAAACCCCTTATTTAAGCAGGAAAGGCCTGCCTTACCTGCAAGGCCACCAGCATACTTGGTTTTAGTTCTTCCCCCTTCCACCCCAAAATAAAACAGACCCTTTGTGAAAGCATCCTGTTCTTCACTTTAAAGTTTCCCTTGCTGAAAGAAAAACACCCAAACATCAAAGATTTGTAGGAAACAATAGAAACATCATCTCAGCCAGTGATACATGTGAGCTATTACTAACTCTCATAGTGGTAATCATACTAGCTCAGGCAGAAATAAGTAAAACTTAAATGTAATGAATGTGATCCTCTGTTTTTGTTCAGAACCACCAGTACATGTTCAGTAGCCAACTAATATCATATAGGAGACCACCCATGGCCAGAGAGTCAAGTTCTAAGACAGCAGTTCTCAACACTGACTCCACTCCACCTGGAGAGCTCTTTATGAAAGAACTGATGCTACAGAGCAATGGAAACCAGGGTCTTGAGTTGAGAGAGCTGGTCCTCAGGCAGGTGGGGAGCCACTGGTCTCAGAGAATGCTGGCCCAGCAGTAAGAAGACCAGCGACCCACTGCCTGTGGATTGATAGTGAATAAATTGTTCCTCTCTGCTGCTTAACACTGGTTTCCTGATCTGTAAAATGGGAAGAAACCTTATGGTTTATGAGATTATAGTCTGAGTTGTGGGAGATAGTTTAGGTACAGATGCTTCAAAACTGTCAAGAATACTTCAGAGAAAAGGGAAGGCCATTCATCAGTAGCAATCCTTTTAATTTGTGAATTGGGTTTAGGGGACATGAATTGTT
The DNA here is from genome assembly GCF_039906515.1 of Pseudorca crassidens. Lineage (NCBI taxonomy): Eukaryota > Metazoa > Chordata > Mammalia > Artiodactyla > Delphinidae > Pseudorca > Pseudorca crassidens. The sequence continues at coordinate 157,611,127 of NC_090297.1, forward strand.
ATGTTGCTATTTCTAGTAGTTGTTTACTTCAAACATCTTGAAGGAAAGGGTCCATTAATAAAAAATTATCAGTGCAGAAGAACACATTTGTGGTGGGAGTTACTGACTTCAATTTTCATCTGTTAATTTTGAGGTACAGGAAGAGAGGCTAACCAGGCAGTTGGACAGGCAGATTGCAGTTTGAGAGAGATTAGGGCTAAAAATATACGTTGGGTCAATATCTGTGTGGAACTTGGGTTAAGACTGTTCCTCGTAACCCACAAGTCTACTGCCTAATTGTCTTCTAAACCTGCCTTGAATAATTAAGAAAAATGACTCAAGTTTCCATCTCATATACTGTGGAAAATTCAGGGAGCTCACTCAGATTTATGTAGATTCCCAAGAAATAAGGGATGGAGGGGTGCAGATTTCATCCTTCTTACACCTTTTCCTTCCACTGAATTTTCTATGACCCATGTATTTGGCCCCTTCCGACTCCCCAAACACCACTAACACAATGTTCCATAATTTTATTACATGTGACAGTAATGAAAGAAAGTCAAGACCAGAAACAACTTCACCTTGAAGGTTGTACATTCCACCCCACTCCCCATCACAGGAAATTTTTCCCTGGATGGATTGTTCTTCAACGCTTGCCTGGTTGCCTATTGCTAGCTCGCTCTGCCACCTCCGTCTATAGACTCTCTTCAGAGCTCTGCAATTCTTTGCATATCCTACTGTTTTTTTCACTCCTTTCTGGGTTGCCCACCAAAACTCAAAATTCTTCTTTCTCTACTGTGCAGATGAATTCAATTCTAACTTGTACATAATGTTGCCCAAATAGGCTATGTCAAAGGGAGCTTCACTTTTCCTCCCATAAAAGTTTCTTCAAGCTCCATCAAGGCATATTCTTAAACACTGGAAAAACCTGCCGTGCTATTTATGTAGATGACAAAAGCAGCAGCAGCTATCTTTGAAAAGACATGTTCTCTTCCTACTACACAGAGGAAGAAGAGAAGGCTGGCATTATTAACAATTATGTTAGCCATATTTTTAATGCACATTCCATGTGATGAGCTAAGAATTGTGATCAGTGGCTTATATGCATACCACTATTTGATCCTTACAACAAATTTATTTTACAGACAAGGAAACTAAAGCTCAGAGAGACTAGGCATCTCACCCAAGGTGAGATAGTTGTTAACCAGAGATGCAGAGCCTGCCATGTCATTCTCCTGTGGCTATACCTGTGCTAGTAATGTTTAGCAGGTGGCTTTACAGAGAAAAAAACTCTGCTTTGTGTAGTTTACCAATTTCCATGGTGAAAATACTCCCACCAGGGCCGACTTCAATCTAATGTGAATCTAATCACTGCACACAGAATTGGGAAGATATGGAAGAAACACACCATTATATAGTAATTCCATCAGTGGACCAATAATCCCAAGAGCATAGATAACAGTAGCAAAAGGTAGTAATTACAAAGTGATGTTTTACGTATTTATTACCTGCTTTTAATATGTTATTTAATTGTAAGTTTAAATAATTTAAGTTTTAATAATGGTTGTATCTAATAACCAGCTTGCAAAAATTCTTGAAAATTTAAGTTAGCTCCAGCAAGCCAGTATGAGCACACACACAACTGCTCTTGAGTATACCTTAAATATAATCCATACTTAAAGAAATTAGGGAAGGAAATAAATCAAGATGGAAAGGAAATCAGAAATGTGTTCCACGATGAAAGTTAAAAAATTCAAGATGCTGGGACTTCTTGAAGTTCTGGAAGTTAGGGAAGGCACACATTTGCTGTTAAATAATATGATAAGGTTTGGAATTCAGACATATTTTTCATGAGTCTCAGAATTTGGTTCAATAGATAAAATGATTAGGGGGAACCATGTGGTTGCTTGCTTATTGATCATTGTGAAGTTATAAATAAAATATGAGCCTGATGACTTCTTAAAAAAGAAAGAAAACATGAGATAATGAATGTTATTACTCTGGATTTAGGAAATGTTTGGCTTGGTTTTGGGAAATAGAAAGATATCAAGTCAACTCCAGGTATCTTTTAATTCATTATCAATTTTAAAATATTTTCATATTGGAACATTCATACAAGGGTTTCACAGCAGCTAAAGACAATAATTCTCCAAAACTATTCACATCAGTCCCCTTACGTGTGGGGAATAGGAACAAGGTGCCACATCTGCAACTCCCGTCCTGTCTTGTAGAATAAGGACAGGCTCAGAGACATGAGCCCTGGGTTCCAGCCTCTGCTTTTTCACTTATTGGCTTTTTAACTTTAAGACAGGTAAGTTGACTTTTTCCTGCCTCAGTTTACATGCCCCCCAAATATTGATAATCATATCTGCCTTATCTGGCTATTTAGTTGTATATAGTGATTACAATGGAAATAGAAGCCAAAGCTCCTGGAATCCAGTTCATATTGATAAATACTGGCTGAGCAGAGAACTTTTTGCCAGGCACTGGGGCTACAATAATAAGCAAACAGGCAAGGTCCCTGTCCATGAGGAACATTCAGTCTACTGGTGAAACAAAGGGTGCTTAGAGAAGCAGAAATCTGTAAAATATACGCATTTCTGTTGCCATTTCTTATTCAAGAACATTCATTGCAAAGTTGAGAATTTTTAAAAAATCTATGAACATGCAGAACTTGCAGAATTTTCTACACTGCCTCTGAAATCTATTCAGTGCTACACCTTCAGGCTGGATGAACTGTGTTTATTTAATTAAAAGAAAAGGACAGAGTTACACTGAGATAATGATTTTCATAATTAAGAAAACTTATAATCAGTATCAGCTCCAAATCCAAGACAACTTCTACTTCCTGACAATGTTGTCTTTTTTTTTTTTTTTGGTTTTAAGATACTAAATAGTTTCATTACAAACAGAAAACATCTAGAAGATAATTATATGGTGAAAAAAAGTCAAGGTAAATGCCTAAAAGCCTTTCCATCCTCCCTTGCAAGGCTGATGTTGGTGATAAGGTAAGTTTTAAGTTGGATGCTTGGTATCTAACCTTGAATGTCTGGTTTTCACATAGCAATAAGTTCTGGCTATTGTACACTCTGTCCAAAAATCTAAAAATATGTCTTGACTTAATGGCCTGTGTAACCTAATTTAAAATGGGAAAGTGAACTTCAGGTTTTCTCTCTTCAGTTTACTGTGAAGTAAGTATTAGCCTATTATTGTTTGTCTTCTTGCTATCATTTATCATTTATGTTTTCTTCCAGCAAGCAGAACCTGCCACATCATGGTGTTTGGTTCAAAGGTAGCTGGGTACACCTGCTCAGAGGGACACCAGGGAACACAGTAGACTGTGGATGGAGAGATTGTAGGCTTGAAAAGGAACAGAAATTTACATTTTAATCTAAGTTCTATGTCTCAATGATGACTCAACGTGACCTTGAACACGTAACCTAACATATCTGATGTTTAGTTAGTTGCCTCATCTGTAAAATGGGACTACTGACTGCAGTAGGCAGCTCCTGCAAGGTCTGTCTTCTCTGTAAACACAGTGATATGGGTTCCTGTGGGCCATGTCTGTACCAAATAATCTTCCCACCTCTGCCTCACCCAACTTAACCCAAAGTGACACCTGGCTCAATATAGGCAGCTCAGTTCTTTTCCTTGGAAATTGATGTTTGCACAGAGACACAGGAACCTGGATGTCTGTGGTAATAATAATAATAATAAAGCAAACACAGATAGAGTTTTCTGCCTGGCACTGTTCTAAGCTCTCAGAACCAATCTATGTACATGTACTGTTACTATTATCACCTCCATTTAACAGATGAGGAAACTGAGACCCAGAGAGGTGACCCTATAGGGAGAAGATGCAAAAAGGCCTGCTTCTCAGGACGTTATCATTTTATCTCAACAATCCAGGTCATCTAGCCCCCGAATATAGATACAATACTACTAATAATAATAGTTATTGAAAGAATGCCCTGTGCCTGACACTGGGTCATGGGTTTTGCTTACATTATTTCCATATGATCTTGGGGAAGTACCTATGAGGCAAATACTTCCATTGTCTTTATTGTACCTGTGGAAGAATGCAGTTCTGGCTCCTTTCCCCTTTCCCCTCTCCTCCCCTTCCTCACCTCTGAGTAGAAGGAAGGTCTGACTTGGTGTAAATAGCCAGAACTTCTGGGCATGTTATTGGCTGAGGATCTGACCAACATCAGCAGGAGAAAAGCTGGCTTGTCTTGCAGATGCTACAATTTACAGAATGTGAAAGCCCTACAGCCATTCATACATAGGGTGTCTGAAGCTAGAAACACTGCTCAGGGAGACTGGAAGCAACAACCAGAGGGAGATGGGACACTGAAATGGATGGAGTGGATGGAGGAGAAGAGATGGGGGTGGGGGGAGGTTTCAGGGAGAGAAGGGGCTCCCCAACACTGCCCAAGTCCAGCCTGGGGACTCGATGAGGAAAGAAGGGACATTGGATGCTGGAGTATCCACCATCGGCCAAAGCCAAGATGGTTTCCAAGCTGGTCATGAATGGGCAAAACCTACGAGATGCTGTGGGCAGTGCTGTGGGTTTCCATATAAATGAGGACACCTCAGCTGAGAGAAGTGAAGTAATTTGCTCAAAGTTACAGAGTAGGAATGGCAGAGGCAGAACTGGAACCCCGGCTGTCTGGTTCTGGGGTACATGCTCTTAGCCCACTACTCCATTTGTGACCTCCCTGGCTATATAGAATTACTGATTCTTCTAGGTTTTATACCTTGGAGCTTTTCTTGGACTGAGTTTGTTCACATCCATCCCCAAAACCTCTTTCAAATCTGGCTCAGCCTTCAAAGCCAGGCACAAATCCCATTTCTTTCCATGCTAAGCTTTTCCTAGCCCCACAAGCCTCAGTACCCTCTCTCTTTCTGATCCCCCAGAGCATTTTTTCCTATCTAACCATACAAAATGGATTCTGCTTGGCACAAGAGCTGGGTAGGCATGTCCAATCTCTTCTACTAACTGAGGTCCTCAAGGCCAGAGGTATTTTATACATCACCTGCTTTCCCCCACTTCACCCAACACACACACCACCACCACCAGGATATTGCCTTGCAGTAGCACTGAAGTAATATGTATTATGAATAAGTTCTGGGGATCTAATGTACAGAACGATGACTGTAGGTACTAATACCATATTGTATACTTGAAATTTGCTAAAGAGAATAGATGGTAAATGTGCTCACCACAAACAAAACCTTACGTGAGGTGATGACTCGGTTAATTAACTTGGCTGTGGTAATCATTTCACAGTGTACACATGTATAAAATCATCATGTTGTATACCTGAAATGCAATTTTTATTTATTTTATTTATTGAAGTCAATTATATCTCAATAAAGTTGGGGAGAAAAAAGAAATAAGTATTGAAGGAGGCAGACGTTCAAAGGATTAAAACAACCACAAACACAACACAGCCTCAGAGAAATGTCAGTATTGAGTATCTGCTCTAGCTCCACCCCTCAGGCTGAAAGGCCAGCTTGAGTCTTTGAGTCAATCAGTTTGGGAAAGCTTCTTCCAAAGATGGGGATATGGCATCATATGAATAAGTCATCTGCTGACTCTCTGTACAGGAAGAGTTAATTTGTTATCTAATTTAAATGCACAAAAAAGAAATCAGAACGAAAACAGGACCTGTGTTCTCCGAGTAGAATCAATGGAATTTACCACATTTACTCGGGTGCCAATTTGGTGCAGGAAATACTTTGAGAACTTCGCATGCCTCCCAGGTCAGAGCCTGAGGTCAGCAATGCCCAGCGCACCATCCTGTCCACCTGGTCAGGGGTCGCCACTGCGGGATGTTACTGCAGCTTTTCAATGTGCCACACTCTGAGCATCGGCCCCCAGAGCAATCTACCTAGCTTGGGGGGTAAAATATCTCACAAAAGGAGTGTGGAGGAAGAGAGGATAGTATAAGTGAAGACCACACCATAACTCCTTATCTTAAACCACCACAAATTGTTGTCAATGGGCTGCCAGCATCGTGCCTCAGAGAATCTATTCCACAAGCCTGAGTGAAAACCAGCTGGGGAGCAACCTCAGCTTCAGTTTGCACCTTTACACGTGCTGCCCTTCAATTCACATACCAATTTGTGGGGGGTAATTGCAAAGCAAGAGAGAAATGAAGAAGTGGTGTGAGTCTTCTCCCTGGCGGCCAGGTCTGGATTTTTACAAGGGCAGCAATATCCAGGGGAAAGTCAAGACGGTTGCGTTCATCCTTCTTGCTCTGCAAATCTCCCTAGCCCACAGACAAAACAGGGAATATCTGCTGTTGATGGGGTTGTTATTTTCTGAGAGTTTAATGAAACATCTGTGCTCAAGGCTCTTCAGATGGATTGTATTATTTCATTTTCTTCCCACTTATTTTCTACCTGGTGCAGGCAGGTTTACTGCAGAGATTAAACTCTCGTGTTTAGAGATTTCAGGAAGTAATCTGCCCTCTTCAACTCATATGGCTGTTAGTCTATGGCTAACCCACAGGTTCCAAATAAAACCACTCTCTATCTCATGTCTCTTTTGAGCTCTACTAAAAAAAAAATCACCTCAGAGCCCAGTATCTTGATCTCCACTTCCTTGAAAGAGCACTTTTCATAGCCCACTCTCAGCATCACCAAGAAACCACCTCTCCAGCCTAGGATTAGCTACAGGCAGCCTCATTTTATTATGCTTCACTTTATTGAACTTTGCAGATAGATACTGTGTTTTTTACAAATTGAAGTTTTGTGGCAACCTTGCATCCAGCAAGCCTATTGCCCCATTGTTACAACAGCATTTGCTCACTTCAGATTTTTGTGTCACATTTTGGTAATTCTAGCAATAGTTCAAGATTTTTCATTATCATTATATTTGTTATGGTGATCTGTGATCACTGATCTTTGCTGCTACTATTGTAATTGTTCTCAAAACCACAAACCTCACCCATATAAAATGATGAACTTCATGGATATATGTTGTATGTGTTCTGACTGCTCCGATGACTGGCCGTTCCCATCTCTCTCCCTCTCCTTGGGCCTCTCTATCCTCTGAGACACAACACTATGGGAATTAGGCCACTTAACAACCCTATAATGGTCTCCAAGCAAAAGGAAGAGTCACGTGTCTCTCAGTTTAAATCAAAAGCTAGAAATGATTATGCTTAGCGAGGAAGGTGTGTAGAAAGCCGAGATAGGCTGAAAGCTAGTTCTTGTGTGCCAAACAGTTAGTCAAGTTGTGAATGCAAAGGAAAAGTTCTTGAAGGAAATTAAAAGTGCTACTTCAGTGAACACATAAATGCTAAGAAAGCAATACAGCCTTATTGCTGGTACAGAGTAAGTTTTAGTGCTCTGAATAGAAGATTAAACCAACCACAACATTACCTTAAGACAAAGCCTAATCCAGAGCAAGGCCCTAACTCTCTTCAATTCTATGAAGGCTGAGAGAGGTGAGGAAGTGGAAGAAGAAAAGTTTGTAGCTAAGAGTTGATTCATGAAGTTTAAGGAAAGAAGCTGTCTCCATAACAGCAATTGCTGATGCAGAAGCTATAGCAAGTTATCCAGAAGAACTAGCTAAGACAATTATAATGGAGGTGACTACACTAAACAACAGATTTTCAATGTAGATGAAACAGCCTTTCTTGGAAGAAGATGCCCTATAGGACTTTCATAGCTAGAGTGGAGAAGTCAGTGCCTTGGCGTCAAAGCTTCAAAGGGCAGGATGACTCTCTTCTTAGGGGCTAATGCAGCTGGTGACTTTAAGTTGAAGCCAATGCTTACTTACCATTCTGAAAATCCTAGGGCCCTTAAGAATTATGCTAAATCTACTCTGCCTGTGCTCTGTCAGTGGAACAGTAAAGCCTGGATGACAGCACATCTGTTTACAGCAGGTTTAGTGAATATTTTAAGCCCACAGTTTGAGAACTACTGCTGAGAAAATAAGACTCTTTTCAAAATATTTCTGCTCATTGACAATGCACCTGGCCATGCAAGAGCTCTGATGGAGATGTACAAGATTAATGTTGTTTTCATGCCTGCTAACAACAATATCCATTCTGCAGCCCATGGATCAAGGAGTTATTTTGACTTTCAAGTCTTATTATTGAATAAATACATTTCATAAGGCTACAGCTGCCACAGTGATTCCTCTGCTGGATCTGAGAAAAGTCATTTGAAAACCTTCTGGAAAAGATCCACCGTTCTAGATGCCATTAAGAACATTCAAGATTCATGGGAGGAGTCAAAAAATCAACACTAAAAGGAGTTTGGAAGAAGTTGATTCCAGACCTCATGGATGACTTTGAGGGGCTCCAGACTTCAGTGGGAGAAGTAACTGCAGGTGTGGTGGAAAGAGCAAGAGATATAGAATTAGAAGTGGAGCCTGAAGATGTGGTTGAATTGCTGCAATCTCATGATAACACTTGAATGAATGAGGAGTTGCTTTTTATGAATGGGCAAAGAAAGTGGTTTCTTGAGATGGACTCTACTCCTGGTAAAGGTGTTGTGAAGACTGTTAACATTACAACAAAGGATCTAGAATATTATATAAACTCAGTTGATAAAGCAGCAGCAGGGTTTGAGAGGATTGACTCCAATTTTGAATGAAGTCCTGCTTTGGGTAAAATGCTATCAAAGAGCACTGTGTGCTACAGAGAAATCATTTGAGAAGGGAAGAGTCAATAGATGTGGGAAACTTCACTGTTGTCCTATTTTAAGAAATGGCCACAACCACTCCAACTTTCAGCAACTACCACCCTGATCAGTCAGCATCCGTCAACACTGAGGCAAGACCCTGCACCCTCAATAAGATTATGACTCATTGAATGCTCAGATGATAGCATCTGAGCAATAAAACATTTTTTAATTAAGGTATGTACATTTTTTAGACATAATGCTATTGCATACTTAATAGACTACAGTATAGTATAAACATAATTTTTATATGCACCAGGAAACAAAAAAGTTAATGTGACTTGCTTTATTGTGATATTAGCTTTATTGCAGTGGTCTGGAACTGAACCCACAATATCTCTAAGGTATGCCTGTACTTAGGGGATATTCCTGTATTTGCAACAGTTCCGAGTAATGTGTCTAGTCCTCTTCTAAGGAGAAAGAAAGCAAACCCAGGTGCAATTATGGTATATGGTTCAAATCAACCACAAGAAGTGCTAACCTGCAGGTTCCAGGGGCTACATAATTTAGAGGAGAAAAGGAAATAAATGAAGTCAAGTAGTCAGGGATACACGGGTGGAAGATTGGACTTGAGCTGGAAATAGAAGATGGATAAACTATAGATCAACAGAACAGCATGAGGGGAGAGCATTCTAGAAGAGGGGGAGACATGAAGATGGATATTACCCCAGGGAGCTCATGAGGCTATGAGAACATCTCAGTGAGAGTTGAAGAGAATGTTGCTCCATTGTAGAGAACAAATTTTGGAAAAGGAGCAAGATAGTAGAAGGATCTTGAAAATATTCTTGGTGATTTAAAGTTGATGTATAGAGTTTTCAAAGATCCCTCACCTCTCTTCCCAAGTGGACCAGCTGGCTACTTTCTATACTTTTAGATATATCTTTTACTTAAATGCCAGATGCTTAACTAAAGCTTTAGCAAACATTTATTGAGTGTCAGCTGTGTCAGGTGCCCTGCCTGGGGCTGGAGATTCACAGATGAAAGCTTTAATCATAAGCTCAAGTTCTCATGTGTATGGAGGAGATGGCGCCACCCAGGTCCAAGCAGTGGCTATCTTTATGTGGTGGAATTATGGGTGGCTTTTATTTTCTTATTTGTAATTTTCTAATTTTTTCCAACTTTCTGCAAGGAGAAAAGATTTCATTGTGATTAAAATAATAATAATATCTATATAAAATATGATGTGATAAATGAGATAATGGAGATAAGAAACAGGGTATTTAGGGAAAGAAATGAGATTTCCCTTGTGCCAGGAAAAACACAAAAGCTGAAAAATCTAAGCCAAACTACTTTGGAGCTGACATTATTTTCAAATATATTCACAGAGAATTACTATACAGATAGGTTCTGAAGTTACACAAGAGAAAATGACTAGGGTGGATGTTCTAAATACACAGGTCATTCCTGTTTGAGACAGTGCCCTGGGATCAGCTATATGAAATGTGCAACTCTTTAGGCCTCTTTTTTCACTCTGAGAAGGCAACATTTGAAGGCAGAGACTCAGTCCTAGTCCCCTTTCTTCTCTCAATAGCTCTGGAGTGGCTCCCTCCATTCATCTGCCCTCCTACAGCAGTCTGTAAACAGAGAACTCTATAAATCACATCTGCCACAGTGTCCCCCTGGGCAACACCTAGAGTCACAGAAGATAGAAACAACCTTCAAAGAACATCTCATTTGTTCCTCTTGTCTGTTGCCCACTCCTTTCACTCTTTCCTCTCACTTGCTCTTTTAGGGCAGCAAAGGAGAGTGATCAGGGGCTCTGGTGTTAAGAGTCAGACTGCTTTCTGGCTCCTCCCTCTGCTGGCTCTGTGATTTATTAACTTCTGTAAGTCTCTTGGCCTCATTTTCACCTTCTGTAAAATGGATATACGAATAGATGGATAGACTGACAGACAAAGATACATTCCTATCTCCATGCCTCCACTGCTACCTCCAAACTCATTTTAAACTTCATCAAAATTATACTTGCACATACTTTTAAAAAATCAAATAATTCTACAAGTATTCTTACAAAAAATGGCATTCAATCGTCCCTTTACCTTCCATTTCCTCCTCCCTAGAATAAGCCACCTTCAAATATTTTGATCTATTTTATTTACCTTCAGATCTCTAAATAGATCATGATTGGTCAGTTTTAGGCATTAGCTATTGACTTTTCAAGGTGGAGAATGAAGATTTGGCTCTCGTATGCACCCCTCCTTTGTCTACACACCCTGTAGTCACTCTGTATTCACAGTTCAATTTTGATTTTATTTATAATTAGGACTTACATTATTATAACTCTGTAAACTAGTGATTTTCAACGTGGCTCAGTAATACCCCTTAAAAGGGAATTTGAAATGTGGGGCAGCATTTGGTTTGTCAGTGTTAGGGGGGTTGGGTGGGAGGGGCTGGGTCAGTCAGTGGCATTTAGTGGGTGAGAACCAGGTATGCTAAAAGTCCTGCAATGGGCAGGACATTGCTGCACAACAATGCCTAAAATGCTACAAAGCCCTCCTGAGAAGCAGTGCACACTACTTACTACTAAGTCATGCAGTGTACCATGGTTACTTTCTTTCTTGGGCAACTTTTTGTTTTCCCTGGAGTTAATAATTGTCTTAATGTTTTTATTTTTCTTCTCTGTAATCTTTTATGATTGGCTCTTTGCTCCTCAGTATTCTGATATTTCACAATGATGTGTCTTGATCTGTTTTCATCCACAGTTTTGGGCATCTAAGGGGAACTTTCAACCTGGAGATTTCTGTATTTTAGTTCTGGGTTATTTTCTGAAATTATTTCATGAATGGTTTTCTTCCTTCTACTTTCCCTGACTCATTAATTCATGTTATTTAAGTTTTGGGATTTCTGATCGTCAAGTTTTTCTCTTTTTCTCCTGTTCTTAATCTTTTTGCTTGCTCTATTTCAAGGAAGATTTCCTAAACTTTTCCTTTCAACCCTTCTACTGAGTTGATTTTTGTATTGTTGCATTATGTTTTGATCACAGTTACTAGTTTTTTTGGTCCTAAGATTGTTTTTCCAAATGTTTTATTTTATAGCATTCTATTACTGATTCATGGATGCAATACCTTTTAAAAATATGTTCTTAAGGAAATTAATAATAGAGAAAATTCTGTTTGATTTTAAATTCTCTTTTCCTTTTACAGAAATCTTCCCCATGCCACTTTATTTTGCTTGCTTGTTTGTTTGTTTGTGACTCTGGCTTTTATATTTTGTATGATGATATTAAAAAATAGAGCCCAAATGTCTGATGATTCTTAGCACTCTGAAACTATTTAAGTGGGTACTAAAAAGCTGGTTAGAAGCTCTTTGCACAAAGACAGAATTTAACTATGCAGAAAACTATGGACTTTCCCACAAGATGATTTATCTGGGCTATTTCCTTGAGAACTCCCATGTCAATATCTTATGTCTCTTCTTTAACTAGTAAAATTCCCCCAGAGAGAGCTTTTCCAATATCCATCCTTTCCCAATATCCATCCTGAGCTTTTCCAACTTATACCTAGAGGTATAAGTTTGGATGTCAACTTTCTGGGAACTCAGTGGGGTCCCAATATATTGTATGTAAACTTTCATTTAATTCCCCTCTTATTTGTACCACAACTGTGCCTAAGTAATTCCAGAGACCCTCAATTTTACCCTTTCCAGAGAATGGATCACCAGTCTCCTGTAAGAGTCGGGGTGGGGGGGCAATCACAAGCTTCATGGAAAGGGGGAATCAATTTGAAGTGCTGTTTGCTTCTTAAACTGACTTTCGACCAATGCTTCTGTAACTTCACTTTGACCTCCCTTCTAGAGGTACCTGATCATAGTGATCCCTAAGTCTTAAAAGGGTCTTTGGGAAGGGGATTGTCTACACTGTAAATCAGACTTTTCTCTGCTTCCCTCATTTCCAGTTTATACCTGACAGTCGGATACCACTCATCTGTCAGGTTTTAGCTTCCAATTCCTGTTGCTGTCACATCCTCTTCCATTATCATTGTATTTGTGAGCTTTGCCTCTTTATTTACATTTCTTTATAATCATTTTGTGGGGCACTTGGGAAGAAGCAGAAAATGGGTAAATGGAACCCACCATCATTTTGGAAGTCCCATGATTCATTCTCTAGACAGCAACCAGAGAAATCTTTTAAAAAATCCAAATCAGATCCAATTACTACCTGGAACCCAACCTTTCAATGGCCTTTGCTTGTCATTATAATAATATTCAAACTCTTTCTCTGGTTTACAGTTTACAAAACCCATTGTTACCTGACAAATCTTTGATTTTGTCTTCTACAACCTTGCCTCTTACTCACTAGGACTAATCATGCTGGCCTTTCTGTTACTCATACCATGTTTGTTTCTACCTCAGGGCCTTTGCACTTACTATTCTCTCTGTTGGGAAGGCTTTTCTCCAAGAACTTTTGTCAAGCTGCTTTTTGTCACTCAAAACTCAGTTTAAGTGTCATCTCCTCAGAAAGACCTTCCCTGACCACCCAACTTAAAAGAGCCATCCAGTCACTTACTATCACACCATTTTGTTTGAATTCTTCTGTAGGAATCACAGTCTTGATCATAATAGTCTTTCTTGTTCACTTGTTGTGTTTGTTTGTTTGCTATGTTTATTATCTGTCTCACCCAACAAGAATGTAAGATCAGTTAGACCAGGGGCCATTATGGAGGCTAAGAAGTTAAGACTCTAGAGAGCCAGTGGTATAGTTCCAGTCCAAATCTAAAGACCTGAGAAGCAGGAGAGCTGATGGTGTAAGTTCCATTCAGAGTCCAAGTCTAAAAGCAGGAGAAAACCAAAAAGTCCCAATTTGAAGACAATCAGGCAGAGAGAAAGAATTTTTTCTTACTTAGCCTTTTATTCTATTCAGGACTTCAGTGGCTTGGATCAGGCCTACCCACATTGGGGAGGAAAATTTGCTTTACTCAGTCTACCTATTCAAACATTAATCTCATCTAGAAACACCCTCACAGACACATGCAGGATGTTTGACCAACCCATGACCCAGTCAAGTTGACACTTGAAATTAACCATCATAATGCCTGCCATTTGCTGAAAGAACAAATAAATAAATTCTCTGCTCTTAACAGAGGTAGACCCTCTTCAGATATACTTGAAAGTGAGTGGAGACTGTCCCTTTGTCCTCCCTCAACTCTACCCATTGACTTAATGCTTCTATCAAGTATCCCCAACTGCTAGCAAAATTATTTCTAAGCCTCTGCTTAGCATCAGGGCCAACCAAGGCCTCTCATCTCCCCAGGCTCACAGCCTCTGCCTTGGCACCATCACCATAGTAAACTCTTGAGAACCTGCCCCAGAGTCTAGCTTAGTTAGAGGCTGTCAGTTCCAGCTCAGTAATCCCCTACTCATGCTTGGCATATAGAGAAGATCACTGGAGAAGAGCACATAGAGGGAGGATTTGGTACCTCTGAGTTTCAGAAGGAGGCTTCTGCAGGGATGGAAGGAAACCTGAACATAAGAGATTTAGAACAATTGAAAACACTTCCTCCATCCTACTGTGGACCACAGTGTGACCTTGGACGGTCCACCCCCACAGCCCTTACCAAAACTATTACCAAATGACCTTCCCTCCATAATCAAGGGGTAAGAGTACTTCTAGGGAATCCTCTGATTGACAGGGCAACTCTCTTCCAAGATGCTTTCCAACTGATGTTCCACATAGCAGTTCCTTTCTCTGGTGTCTGTCTATGGAATTCTAACTCCTAAGCTTGTGTGAGCACTTGATCAAAGCAGTACCATTTTAGATATAGGGATACTATGGAAGAAATAAAACATCATTACGGCTGCAAGTCATAACTTTTCTGTTTGGCAGGACACAATCCATCGCTAATGCAGTGGTAGATTATTCGCCTGCTATTTAACTTTTCAGCCCACATTTCTGGGCGTGGGGAGGATGGAAGATTGTACACTAGGGAGATGCATGTGATTAGTATGTTTAATAGACATGTATCCAAATAATTAATGACTTCAATAATCCCCCAAGTCCTCAGGTCTAAGCCCTTGGTGAGGAAGCATTACACTCTAGCATCACATCCCTTGATATGGAAATATTCTTCCCCGATGACCCAGGTATTCCCATGCCTGTTTTCTACAGAAGGTTCCAGTCCTTCAGCTGGAAAAAAAGTCACAGGGAAAAAAGTCACAGGGAAACACCTCCTGTGCCTTTTCCCTTGACCAGCACTCTATCCACAGCATTTACTCCAGAGCTTTGTCATTAGTTGTCTATTCCTTTGCCTCCCACACTAGGCAGTGAGCCCCTGAGGACACAGGCTGTGCCTTATTCATTGCAATGTCCCAAGTGAATGTTTCAGAATTCATTAATAATCAACTGCCACAATGAATCCAGGCACTAGTCATCATAAAACTGTGGAGAATAAAATTGTTGGCTATCTAGAAATAAAGTAGTAGTATATAGAGTCAACTATTTTTATTCATTCTTAGAAATAATAAGTAGCTATTAAGCAATTTTAGCAGTCATGTTCTAGGCACAGAATGGAAGACTGAAATAGCATAGAAACAGTGCATTTTATTAAAAATTGCTTTAGAACTTTCAGGAACTACTGATGATTGTGAGAATGGAAAATATACTGGGGCAGCAGTGAATTCACTGAGGTTTCACTCTGCTGTATCAGCCTCCCCAATGGCAGCCCCACACACGTCTGAACAACAATGAACAGCCACACATTTAGAAGGCTTATAATCATTTCGTGATCTCTTCCTACCTCCTCCTTCCCCTCCAACACACAAACTCATTAGAAGGGATAATGCCCACCTTGACAACATCAGGTGTTGGGCAATGTTTTTGGTGTACTTTATGGTTACTGTGCTGCCCATATCCCACTAAATGGAGAGTGAGTTAATGTGCAACCTCTCCCAGGAAACTCCTAATTCGGGCATACTTTCTTCAGTTGCCAGAAGTAAAAATGTTTTTTATTTTAAAAATTTAAGAAGTTTCTCATTTTAGAATGTGCACATTTCACAAAGAAACTGCTGATAGCCATTCGAAAAGAATGCCTTATTTTCCTAAGGCACCTGCTTTTTCATACCTGAAGACTCAATGCCATTCATTATTAGATGACATCCAATCAAGCTTGAAATCCATGGGAATGTTAGAAAAGTGCAATTTGGGACCTATCAGCTCCTACCTTGAGCTTGGAGTTTACGAATCTTATCCAGTTCAGGCAGCTAAGTAGTTTCAAAGGAATGATATAACTTGATATCCAGTTCCCAGGTATGAATTCTGTGTGTAAAGACAGTCTCTTCTGTATTGCCGATAAGGCTTTGCCGTCTATTTTGACAAGAAAACAAGATCACTAGACTTGAACCTAAGAGTGATGGTATAGACTTCCTGCTCAGAGCGTCACCTTCCATCTCACATACTTCCTAAAGTCAACCTAGGTCAAGCCAGGAACATTTCAACTTACACAGAACAGAAGTAGAGCCTCTCAGCATGTAAGAGTTTCTCTGGGAAAAGTAAGCCATGCAGCATGCACACAGCAGCCCACACCCACGTGGGGAGCCAGACTTCTCCAGTCCAGCTGCTTGTTACTGCTCTTCATCATCTATACACATGAAACCTAGAAGTCAGGGTTCTTTCAGAACCCTGGCATGTGTCTCAAGTTCTACTCTGCAGAACATTTCACCTAAGCACGACTAAGCAAGATTTGCTGTTCTTTTCCTCTCCCTTAACCTTTATTCAATGGTGCTAACAAATTCAAAAACAGCCAAAAGTGGGCTGGTAGAAGGAAATAGAGGAAAAACAAGTTCAAATGAGAGTAGTTGGTTCCTTACCCCTCTAAAAAGTTATTCTCTCAATGAGTGTAAATATTGATACTAAATGACTTTACACTCATTCACTGCACCTTACCTGGCATCTTCCCTCAGAGACCTCAACTGACATTTCAAAAAGTGATACCCACAGATCTGTACAGGATTCCTATTGCTGCCCTTTCTCAGAGAAAGATCCCAAGATGGAAAGATTTAAACATAAGAGAGACACGGCAGATCAGAAAATCATCTTCAATCAAGTGAACTTTCTAAGTCAGCCTAGGCTGTCCCAGAGTGGATTTCAGTTTTGACTGAAATTTTCTTACCAACTTAGAGAAGAATAAGCAGGGGAACTAGGGAAAGCAGTCTGCCTCCTCTATTTATGTGAAATTAGGGCACCAACCTCTGACTGTTGTGCAGAGGTATCCGGAATGCCAGGGAACTCCCAGAAGGAGTTCGTCTGTAAAGAAAGATATACTTACCTTGGCCAAGGCGTGAAAAGAGTTCTCTTTGCAGAACTTGCAACTTAAAGGCTAATTTGGTGCTTGATACACAGAAGACAATCACTCAATAAATGCCGTTGACTGATTGACTGCAAATAACTTGAAAAGCAGTCTGAATGCTACTGGAATTGATTTCTTAACCCTTTTCATCCTGTCTTCGGGTTAGCGGTTGAAGCATCATCCTCAGGGATTCTGTTTTAAAGAACAGAGTCATTGTGGATTCTTTTAGATCCTTAATATGCCTTATAATTTTATTGACCTCAAAGGCTTGGGGTCAGTCCACTTAGATGACTAATGTAAATGGAGGAGTCATGCTTTCTAAGATTTAAAACAATTCTGCTTCAAACTGGGGTGACAGTCACCACCAAGTACACAGAGAACTAAACCACCCTTCTACTTCCAACTGATGTTCTGGCTGCCCTGGTAAGTAGAAGATTCCTGAAAGCACAGAGGTGTGCTCACTTTCTCTTCCTACAAGCCTTAATCTGTCACCTCTAATTTTTAAATATGTCAGGCAACATAACCAGAAAAATAACATTATAACCTCACACCCTCTTTTGTCTGTTAAAGTGGATTCTGTCTTTGTGACCTTTCTTGCGTAGAAACAGGGTGGTGTGTGAAAGGGAGAATTAGAAGTTATTAAAATGAGCTGAATAGATTTACACTGTTAATGACAGAGAACTGTTGGCCAGTGAGTGCAGACTACACATAGAAGATGAGATGGGAGGGAAAGAACAGGAGCAACCAGGGCAGGATTGGAAAGAATTTTTTAGAAGGTAAAGAGAGATGAGTTCAGATAAGAGAAGAGGGAGTTATTTGGGTAATTGTCATGTTCATGAGTTGCTGAGAAAGAGAGCAAGAGGGAAAGAGATTTCAATAGGCTTGTTCTGTATTAAGAATGCTTTGCAAAATTATTCATAATATTTAAATTGCTTTTCAAATATCGTTGTTGGATGTCAGCCTGATGTTCCTGTGAATGCCACACTGTGCTAAACCTGGGCCACCAGGGAGCTTGGCTTTGTATGAATTAAAGAGGTTGTTACGGTTTTGTCCAAATCTACTCTCATCAGTTGGAAATGTATTTAAATGCATCATGTGGTTTTACTTCTCTCAACATTGGCTAAAAGGAGGCTCCTCCTTAAGTATTATTTCCATAGAATCTGAGTGTTGTTCAGGACTTTAGAATAACTCAAATCTAGTCCTAATAGACTTGATTTTTTTTTAACTGAAGGAGAAAACTTCTGTGATTTCTAAAGGTTTTATTGATTAATTTAAAACTTGGATATGTACTTTATCTCTTTATCTATTTGTGTGATAGGCTTTATTCAAATCCCCAAACTCTCAAGTTATTAATTCATTCTCTTTTTTTGGTCACAGCTTTATTGAGATAAAATTCACATACCATGTAATATAGAGTGTATGATTAAATTGTTTTTGGTATATTTACAGTTGGGCAACCATCACCCCAATCAGTTTTAGAACATTTTCGTTACTCCAAAAAGAAAACCAGACCCTTTAGTTATCATTCCACAGCCACTCCATTGCCCCCACCCACAGGCAACCACAAATCTACTTTTTGTCTCTATAAATTGACCGATTCTGGACATTTCATATAAGAGTAATCATAATATGTTGTCCTTCATGACTGATATCTTTCACTTAGCACAATGTTTTCAATGTTCATTCATGCTGTAGCATGTATTAGTAATTTGTATGTACCTTTTTGGCCAAATAATATTTCATTGTATGGGTATACCACTTTTGTTTATTCATTCATCAGCTCATGGACAGTTGGGTTGTTTCCACCTTTTGACTATTTCAGCACTTATGAATAATGCTGCTATGAACATTCATGTATGTGTTTTTATGTAGATACATGTTTCATTTCTCTTGGGAATATACCTAATAGAACTGGAATTGCAGGGTTATATGGTAACTCTGCGTTTAACTTTTTGAGGAATTTTCAGAATGCTTCCAAAGTGGCCATGCCATTTCACATTCCCATTAGCAGTTTATGAGGGTTCCAATTTCTCCACATCCTCACCAACACTTGTATTTATCTGACTTTTTTTATTATAGCCATCTTTGTTGGTATGAAGTGGTATCTCATTGTGTCATTGTGGTTTTGATTTGTATTTCCATGATGACCAATGGTGCCAAGCATCTTTTTGTTTGCTATTGGCCATTTGTATATCCTCTTTGGAGAAATGTTTATATAGATTATTTGACTGTTATTTATTTGGGAAATTTTTTTCTTATTCTTGACTTGTAAGAATTTTTTATATATTCTGATGTAACTCCCTTATCAGATACATGATTTGCAAAATTTTTTCCCATTCTGTGGGTTGTCTTTTCAGTTTCTTGATAGTGTTCTTTGGAACACAGACGTTTTTAATCTTGATGAATTTAATTTATCTATTTTTTTTTTTTCTCTTTGGTTTCTTGTGCTTTTGGTCTACTAAGAAACTTGCTAATTCCAAGGTCAGGAAGATTTACATCTGTTTTTTTTCTAAGAGTATTATAAAATTAGCTCTTACCTTTAGTCATTTGATCCATTTTGAATTAATGTTATAAACAGTGTGAGGCAGGGCTCCAACTTCATTCTTTGGCACATGCATATCTAATTATCCCAGTACCATTTGTTGAAGACTATTATTAATTAAATGGTCTTCACACCTTTGTTGAAAATCTATTGACCATAGATGCATAGGTTTATTTCTGGACTCTCAATTCTACTCCATTGATCTATAGACCTATAATTATGCCAGGACTATACTGTCTTGATTACCACTGGTTTATAGTAAGTTTTGAAATCAGAAAGCCTGAATCTCCTACTGTGTTCCTCTTTTTAAACTGTTTTGGCTATTTTGGATCCCTTACAATTTCATATGAAATTTAGAATCAGTTTCTACAAAGAAGCCAGTAGGAATTCTGATAGGGATTGTGTTGAACCTGTAGACCAATTTGGAGAGGTTTGCCATCTTAACAACATTCCAATCCATGAAAATGGAATATCTTTCATTTTATTGAGAGCTTCTTTAATTTTTTTCAACAATATTTTGTAGTTTCCAGAGTATAAACTTTGCATTTCTTCTGCTAAATTTATTCTTAAGTATTTTATTCTTTTTGATGCTATTGTAAACGTTTTCATTTCACTTCATTTTCAGATTGTTCATTGCAAATGTATAAGAATATGATTAATATAAGTGTATAAGAACATGATTAATATTTACATAGTGATCTTAAATTCTGAACCATTGCTGAACTCATTTATTAATTCTAATAGTTTTTTAGTGGGTTCCTTAGAATTTTCTATATACAAGATCAGATTATCTGTAAATAGAGAGAGTTTTACTTCTTCCTTTCCAATCTGGATGCCTTTTATTTCCTTTTCTTGCCAAATTGCCCTGGCTAGAACCTCCAGGATAATGTTGGATAGAAATGGTGAGAGCAGACATCCTTGAGGTTTTATTTTTCTCTCTCATCTTAAGGGGAAAGCATCTAGTCTTTCACCATTAAGTATGATATTAGCTGTGGGTTTCTTATAAATGCCCTTTATCAGGTTGAGGAAGTTCTCTTCTACTCCACATTTGTAGAGTATTATTATCATTGAAGAGTGTTGGATTTTACCAGATTCTTTTCTCTTTGGATAA
Source organism: Pseudorca crassidens (assembly GCF_039906515.1). Classification (NCBI taxonomy): domain Eukaryota; kingdom Metazoa; phylum Chordata; class Mammalia; order Artiodactyla; family Delphinidae; genus Pseudorca; species Pseudorca crassidens. The sequence continues at coordinate 157,631,738 of NC_090297.1, forward strand.
TCATGTGCATTTTATTTATTCTATTGATATGGTATATTACATTAATTTCAAATTTTAAACCAACATTGTATTCCTAGGATAAATCTAACTTCATCACAGTATTTGTATCATCCTTTGTATATGTTGCTGGATTCAGTTTGCTAGTATTTTGTTGAAATTTTTCATCTGTATTCATAAGAGATGTTGGTCTGTAGTTTTCTTGTGATGTTTTTGGTTTTGGCATCAGGATGGTAATGGCTTCATAAAATGAGATAGGAAATATTCTCCCTTATTTTATTTCTTGTAAGAGTTTGTAAAGACTTGGAATTAATTCTTCTGTAAATATTTCGTAGTGGTTAATTCATTTTTATTCGTATACATTTGTCCAGGGCCTACTAGGTACAAAGCACCTTCCTAGGCACTGGGGATACAGCAGTAAATAAGTTTCTGCCCCTAAAAGGCTAACATTTTTTGCCAGTTTTTGTTTAGCTAACTGAAATGGCAATATTAAGTTAATTTGTGCCCTTCCTCACATTAACTTAAGGTTTAACAAAAAAAAAAAAAGAAGTAGGAACATAAGTAAATTTAGTACTCTGATTCCTGTGGGCTCCATTTAGCATTTAGCATAAAATGACCTCTCTTTGTCTCTGTTTCTCTCTCTCTGTCACACACACATTTTCTTCTTCCCTCTCTTCCTGTCCCTCTCTTCTTTAATTCTAAGCTCTGCCCCTGATTCCTACCCTACCTCCCTATTGACGCCTACTCTCTGAATCTAATACAGGATTCTAAAAAATATGGGTACATTTTCTAAAATAATCCCTGCTACTGTGTAAACTAGCAAATGTGTCATCTTCTTTAAACTTCTCAGTTTTGAGGAGTGATGAGAATTGTATGCTCTGTGGCGCAAAGGAGGTATTCTTGGGTGTGTGGAGAGTGTCAAGGGCTTTCCCTATCACTTTAATCACTGCATTTTGACAGTTCTTACAAACATGCCTTGTTCTGGCCTTGCCTATAAAGATTTTCCTTAGGGATTGCAGGAACTTGTTTGTATTCAAAGCCAGACAACCAGATATCTGCCACAGATTCTGGGCATAGCCAAGGCTACCTGAGATCACTGAGGCAGTGAGGAACCTTTCAAATTGCATCCCCCAGCAAAAGAACATGATTTGTCCCCATCTAAAAAACAGAATTGAGTTCAACCCAAGGAAGCCACATGATCTGCTTTGACAGATTGATTTAGTGCTCTAAGTCAAGTCTATTCCAGACGGTATTATCATCAGTGTCTAACAACAGTACTGATAACTGAATCTTCAGAAGCTGACTCTGAACAAGGAGCAAATCTCTACCACTCACTGCTCTGGTGATCACAGTCATGGAACTGGTACAATTCCTTCTCTGGTAATGCATTTATTCACTGCCATCCACAAACATATGTTGACCACTTACTATGTACTCTACCAAATAATTGTAAAAATAAGCTCAGAAGAGATTCTGTTCTCCAAGAGTCCAGACTTGGTCAGGAACTCCTAGCCCCATGGAGTACAGGGTACTTGATCCCCGATTAAACCCTTCATGCCACCAGAGTATCTAGAAGAGAAAACCCCGTACAATTGCCCAGAGTTATGAGATGCATTTAAAGCTTCAATACAATGTGGCCAACATAAGACTATAAACAGAAACATTTCCAGGAAATATCTATATATTCTAGAATTCCATAATAAACATCTGGGAGCACCTCTGTGTGCCAGGCACGGTGCCAAGGTCTGGAATACAACATTAAATAAGACATAATCCCCTTCCATAGAATGGACTAGATGTAATTCAGTAACCCAAATAAGACAGCAACTCTGTCAATACTGATGAATTTCTAAAAGACCTAAAGAAAACTGTAAACCGAAGTGACTTCTGTTACAGAACACCCTAAACCCTATGCAAGGTGCAACTTACTAATTAACAATGTTCTGTAAAGACTCAAGTTCTCTGGCATTCCCCAAACCAAGTGTCAGATTACTCTCTCGATTGATCTGTTTCTTTTTTAACCTAAAGCATGACCAGAAAGACAACTTCCCCAGATCCCTGTAGCACAAGCCATTCAATATCTTATAATAAGGCAGAAAATAATGTAAAATAACCCCACCCAGGCCAAAATATATACTTAATCGGGGTTTTTTTTCCCCCTGACTTAGACCGTTAGTCCTAACATTTGCCATGTACTCACCCTGTGACGATTGTGCAGCAGTGCCGAGTGCTTGGAAAGAGCAAGGAAAATTGAGGTCTCAGTCTTGGGTGATGTCTGTGCTGGGTACATAGGATGATTCAACCCTGAATAGTGACCCTAGGAGCTTACAATCTCAGATGGGAGTGAAGATATAGCCATAATAAAATAATATTTTAGGTTGAAAATGAAGTTCTGATTCAGCTCTATTAGAGCAGAGAACTAACAAAGGAATACATAAGGTACAACCAGTATAAAAAGATCGATTTTCGTATGGTTGTAAATGTGCTTTTATTATTTGAGAATCCCATCTCATATGTGAAAAGGCTATAAGAAAAAAAAAAGATTTTAGGATATACAATATTAGCTACTCAGGAATATATACACATATTCTTAGGAATCCTGGAAGGATTGCCCCATCTGAGCTCAAGCCAGGCACAAGCTTGGCAGGAAGGGGGCTCAGAAAGGACACCTGGACCAGAAACCACATCCTCTAGAGAGGTATAGGTAGAATTATAGTTAATTAAACAGAAAAAGTATTCTACAATACTAGTGATAATTTCAGTGCAAACTCCCCCACCACTCACCACCAGCCTCTTGATCAATCCCAGGCACTCCCCCTCCCCAGTCACATTGGCCTTCTGGTTTCTGGATGTGACAATCTTCCTACGTCAGCATCTCCACACGTGTTGCTCCCTTTAACAGAATATTATTTCCCTTCTAACCCCTGGCTAACAGCTACTCATCTATCAAATCTCACATTTTGAAAACTCCTTTCTCTGAGTCTTCACTCAAAACAGAATGCCTCTGGTGGTCTTTCCAATGGCATCTTTTATACATTCACTTCACAGCATTTATCACAGTCTTTGGTTATATATATTGTTGACTAAAAAAAAAGTGCACAACGTGAGAGCTATGCGTTGTTTTATTTGGGGCCTAATGAGGACATGGCCCGGGAGACAGCCTCTCAGATGGCTCTGAGGAACTTCTCTGAAGAGGTACGGGGGAGGTCAGTATATATGTGATTTTGGTGAAGGGAGTACGTGCAATCCAGTACACATCTCGGTAGACAGTTGCTGCTAGTCACGAGGAACAGATGTCTCTGTTAAGGATCTTAGTGCTTTTCTAGGTATGAGAAGATGCAAGAAATTGGGTTCATAAAACTTTCTCCTGAAAATATCTAACTATCTGAAGGCCTGTTCTGCTAGTTTTTCCCAGAGCACAGAGTGCCTCATTCCTGATCTCCACCCTGAACAGCAACTACAGTGGCTAGTGACTTCATTCTTATAGAACCAGATGGTGAATGACATTCTTTAGTTGGCTATATATATCTTTTTTTCATCTGTCCCCTTCTACCAGACTACCTAAATGAGGGCAGGAACCACATCTGTTCACCATTCTATACCAGTACCTAATATGTAGTAGGGTGCCAAAAGATATCTGATGACGAAATAATAGGTTTGACGTGTAAGAGAAATTAAATTATTTTCATACACCACAGCTAAAACCATTTGAAAGAAGATTTTTCCAAGGCTATAAGTAAGAAAATTTTATTTCCTTTTTATAATTTTAATCTAAATTATATTCATAATATACATTAACTATAATGTACATGTCCTAAATATATGTCTTAATCATTATGCTAAGTAAAGAAATTGCCATGTCAGTAAGTATTGAGCCCTCAGTCACCAGAAGTGTCTAAAAGGAAGCAAGATGATCACTTTGATTCTGAAAATAAGGTTTGTTGAGCATCTTCTACATGGTAGTTACTTTTTAAAATGTTGAATAAATGAGATAATGTTCCTGATCTCAAGAGTACCTAGTTGAAGTGCATTCTTAGAGAAAGCATTTAGACTAGAAGATCCATAATAATCCAGATAGGAATTTGTTGATAAGCTTATTGCATTTACCTAGCAAACTCCAGTGGGACTGACCTAGAGAGTGGTCAACTGAGAGGGTGCTGTGAGAACCTTGAAACAGCATCTTCTCTGCTCCCTGGTACCTGTGAGAGCACCTGTTACACAGGCAGGAGTGGCAGATGATCTCTGAATTGAATCAAAGACACACATCTAGAATTTGGAGTCCTGTACAGTAGACACAGCTCAGATGAAGCAGTTCTGCTGAGGAGACCTGGGAGTTCAGAGAGAGTAAGCTGCCCCTGGTTGGGGAAGGTGAGGAGTAAAGAGAGGCTGCAGATAGGAGAGTGTATTAGTTTGCTAGGGCTGCCCACACAAAGTATCACAGACTGGGTGGCTTGAACAACATAAATCTATTTTCTCATGATTCTGGAGGCTAGAACTTCAAGATCAAGTTGCTGGCAAGTTTGATTTCTTCTGAGGCCTCTCTTGGCTTGTAGGTGGCCATCTTCTCTCTGTGTCCTCACATGGTCTTCCCTCTGTCTGCGTGTATGTCCTAATTTCCTCTTTTTATTAGCATACTAATCAGTTTGAGTTAGGGCTCACCCTAATGAACTCGTTTTACCTCTTTAAAGGCCTTATCTCCAAATACAATCACATTCTGAGGTTCTGGGGGTAGGACTTCAACATATGAGTTTGAGGGAGACACAATTCAGCCCATAACAGAGAGGAAGCAGAACACTGGAGACAAATCTCATTTATTTCACAATTTTCACTTTAAAATCAACTTGGTCCCTTATCCTTAGTCTTGTCAATACTAAAATGGTGCAATTTCCCAGAAAAAGCGAAGAAACCCAAAGCAGCGCTAAGCCCATACTCACGTTCATTAGGAAAGTGGAACACGACGGGCCAGTGGTTTCCGACACCTAGCTCATCCACAGAATATTTTAGGGTGGTTGTTTTCTTAAATTCAGATAATTGGGGGCCATTTGAAACCAGTTAATTAAAACTAGGAATTATTAAGGAATCTGTATTCTTTTAAATCTCCCCATAGGTTTCTAATGATTATTTTTGAGAACCACTGCTTTTGAACTTCTGGAAAAACTAAGGCCTGTTTCAGAGCAAAAGGGTGTTGTGCCCTTTCCATATTACTCCTCATTTTTTTCTTTACCCTTGAGGAAATTCCGCAGATAAATATAAGTAAAATAATTATTTGGATTGAACTTTACCATTAAGCTTTCAAATAAGCTTGAAGCTAAAGCTTAAAGAATTTATAGTCATTCATCCAATCATTTATTATACTCATTTATTTATCAGTTGTTGTGGAATATTTATTACATGCCAGGCTTGGTGCTGGATATTGGACATGGAGCAGAGGACACAACATGGTCCCTGTCCTTGGTCCTGCCCTTATATGTTTCTCTGCACAAAGTCTCAGAGGAGGGATTTTTTTTTTTGCTTCTGGCTGCTGTCTAATGTTGAAACTGGTTTTAGAACTCTCAAGGCAAAGAATGTATTTGTTGCCAGGGAGAGCAGGGGCCTTCTTCTGAAAGTTGCAACTCAGCTGGAAAGCCAGCCATAAATCATACTCAGGTTGATAGTACTCTTAAGAAATAAACTGCATCCTCGTCTTATGTGGATGGATACTGTTGTCAAAAGGACATTAATCCTATCCTCCCTTTAATTACACACCAGAACTGCATACAAGCCAACTGAGGCAATAAAGGTAGCTATGGCCCCTGGACATACTAAATTGCTTAAGTGACAGCTCTGGCTCAAACACCTTTTCCAGGATTTTTTTTTTTTTTTTTTATGCTCACAGGCAGCTATGGATCTATTCCCAGCTCAGGTCTAAGGCTAACCAACAGGCCTGATCTGCTGGCCTGAGAGTAATAGCAGGGGCACAGCATTGAGCCGAACTCCATTTCCCTGTCTGGCTTCTGCCTCCAGGGTCCCGACTGCAGCTCTCTTTGCTCCTCCCTAATGACCAGCAGGTTAAGTACATTAAGATGCTTTTGATCCTTAAAGACACCCAGCAGGTACTAAAGGGATAATGACACAAATCAGCTTTATCTGGGATATTGCTCTTTAGATAAGTCTTCCCGATAATGAGTTAGGTGGGTGCAGATTGCCTCCTCGTTTGAGACTTTATATCCTGGTCCAGCTGATGCTCACAGAGAGGAGATTTTTTTTTTTTTTTTTTGGCGGTACGTGGGCCTCTCACTGTTGTGGCCTCTCCCATTGCGGAGCACAGGCTCCAGACGCGCAGGCCCAGCGGCCATGGCTCATGGGCCCAGCCGCTCTGCGGCATGTGGGATCTTCCCGTACCGGGGCACAAACCCGTGTCCCCTGCATCGGCAGGCAAACTCTCAACCACTGCGCCACCAGGGAAACCCACAAAAAGGAGATTCTTTGGGGCTAATCAAACAGGGCTCATTCATTCTTATCTTGGCCTCGTGTTTATTGCTCAGCTCTCCCTCTGTCTTATGAAGGAAGTCCTATTTTTCCAGGACTCTATCCCAACCTACCTCTGCTTTAGAACTTGCTGAGTCTCTCTTCTCCTCCCACCACCCCTTGCAACATTGTTTTTCTTGCCTCTTTAATGTACCTACTCCCTTTACTTATATGACTGAATCCCTCCCCTCCCTAGTGTACGTAGCCTTAAACCAATGACTCCAGATGATCAGAAGTAAACACCAGAAATGCTAAGGTCTGTCCTTGCCTTGACTGAGAACTCTTTGTTTTTGGACCCTCAGTGGGCCAGAGAAAAATGGATTTCTCTTAGAGCCTGGGGGACTATGAGTGTGACTGCAGTTCACGGATGAGAGGTTCGGTCTCTTTCTAACCCTAATTTGATTCAAATACTTTCATGCTGTAGTTTAGTTGAGTGCATCTTAGTTTCTCGCATCTGGGGAGAGAATTGGGTCCTTGAGATAGGCCGGGACATTTGCTTTCAATTTACCCCAGCAGTCTCTGACAAAACCTCATCATCAGATATAAACCACTTTAAACTCCCACTAATTCTATGCAGACCCTGACTCTCAACAGTGAATTTCAAGAATAAAGAGCTGTCCTCCTATGGTATGAAATGGGGGATTATATAAAGTGCAGAGCACAATTACTAGTTATACTTATTTATTTTTATTATTTATTTATTTATTTTTTTGCGGTACGTGGGCCTCTCACTGTTGTGGCCTCTCCCGTTGCGGAGCACGGGCTCCAGACGCACAGGCTCAGCGGCCATGGCTCACGGGCCCAGCCGCTCCGCGGCATGTGGGATCTTCCCGGACCAGGGCATGAACCCATGTCCCCTGCATCGGCAGGCGGACTCTCAACCACTGCACCACCAGGGAAGCCCACTTATTTATTTTTAATCTAAGTGTTCTTTTCATTATCTGAGTGTGGGCTCAGGAAAATAATGGGGTTAAAGAGGTAAAGAGAATACAAGTGGCTAAGATTATATAATACCATTCTAATAAGGTAATAAAAAATGAAATTCCCTGGTATTTAAAATTCAGAGGGACAACTAGCAATCTCAGGATTAAACAGCTTGAGAAATTCCTTTTAGGGTTGGCGAACATGTCTGTAGACTTGGGCACCCATCTGCATTTTATTATGACATAGAATGGTTTGCTTATACATTGAGAAAATAAACTATGTCCATATGTTCCGGATGCAGGGTAAAACTGGGAAAACAAATCTGCTTATATTTGCCTTTTTGAGTGAAATGGAAGTTTTCAGTAGAGTAGCTGATTAGTTTTCAGCGTTTTCTTTTGACTTTGCATCTTTGTTTTAATCATAAAGAAAAGAGAAAGGGAAAGAAAGGAACAAAAGGAAAGTCCACTGCCCCATGAGAGAAAGATCATACGACCTTCAGAACCATTTTTTTTTTCTTGGATACATACATTTTTATACAAGGAAGCACTCCTGGGTTTGGGCTGTATTAGGAAATGTGTCCAACAACCTGGTCACTAATCAGAAAACATAGAATAAACGGTTAAGAACATGACCCATGTATTTTCAAGGTACCTTGAAAAGAAATCTCTTTAAAGATACTCATTTCTCATGGTGATTCACTATGTAGGCAATGGTCCAATGTAGCCATTCATTCTTTTTCCATGAACCATCTCTCAGCAGTGGTCAGAGCAGTAGCACTCAGTGATGTTAAGGGAGCCCTTCAGGGACTTGCCCTCTGGCTTAGGAAGTGAAAAGTCACAAGAGAATGTAATTGCCACCACAACAACCCCAACAAACCACAGAGTCTACACAAGAATAGCATTTTTCAGCCTCTAAGAGAACAGAGATTGTAAATGAAAATCTTGCTTCTCTAAGGAGAAATATACCACCTCAGGAAAAGAAGTTGAAAGTTATTAAGCAATAAGGAGCTTAGGGATCCAAATATTCCTTTCATGGAACATTTAGTCTTCATATATCTTTAATTTTCCTGCACAATTCCTTTAAGCGTTCAAATTATCAGTTCAGATGATTTTAGACAATTAACATATACATATGCTTAAAACCTTCATGTTTTTTCATTTCCCTGGGATTGTTACAGTGATTTCTTAGGACTTAAAAGAAAATCTGCTACAGATATTCAGAAAATTTTAGCAATATAAGCACCCTGATCATAAGCAGCAAGGGACAGTGTTATGATCCAAAGACTCAAGGCTTTGAGAACAGCAGACCTGGATTCCACTGAAATAATTATTTCACGTTTGCTAAGCTTTGATTTCCTATCTATAAAACAGTTTTACTTACTGGTTGACTCAAGAATTGAAAGGTATAAAGTATGCAAAGTTTGGCACGTAACATGATAAACATTAGCCATTTTCAATGAACAATTGTCAAATGACTAATAGACTTTTTATTTCTAAAATTACTAAAGAAGTTATTATTAAAGTTATAAAGTAGAAATCAAAATGTAAATAATCACTCCACACATGCCTTTTTCAGGAATGTTACAAATATTTACAACAAGAATAACCTATAACAGCAATGGTATCAGCAACACATCACTGACAAAGTTTTAATATTTAAGATTTAAGCAAATTTCTATTTTAATAAATTAGATCAGGGTGGTGTTGCCTGCTTTTCTCACTTAAACAAATTGTGGTAAAAACTGTTCAAAAAGAGAAAACATAACGTAGATACAAAAGTAACCATTTTTTGCCTCTTTTGAACTGTTGTGATTGCTTAGCAGCTACCTATTTCCATTAGTTTTATAACTGTTTCCCATGCTTTGTTGGGAAACAAGGACTCACAGGACTTGACTGGGAGTTACTCAGAATATCAGCAATCCCCACCAGTGACTAGAAAGATTATGTGATGGTGATGACAATAATAATTGATAATTATTAAGTAGATCATCTAATTTAAGAGTCACAATGGCTTTATGAGGAGGTATCGTTATTGTTACTATTCCAATTTTACAGGTGAAGAAACAGCCAAAAGAACCTAAATGACTTGCTTAAGATCTCACAGCTAGAAAGTGATGATCCATAGACGTAAACCCAAGTAGGTTTCCGAAGCCATATCTTTCCTCTACTGTGCCTCTGAGCCGCTGGAGCTCACCATGATGGATACAATCTTTGGAACTCCTTGTCTTAACTTGTCAAATGAGATCTTTGGACTAGCTTAAGATTCTGGGATCCTAGCAAGTTCCATCATAAAAATAAAATATGTAGATAGGTGAAATGTATTGGAATTGGAATACTCCTGGGTCCTCTATCAAGTCTATCCATTGATTAGCAAGTGCTTATTGCATGGTGGCGGCCTTGAGCTGGGTCCTGGGGAATGCTCCTAGTTCAGGTCTTTAGCATCTGCTTAGAAATAACCATCTTGGGCTTCCCTGGTGGCGCAGTGGTTGGGAGTCCGCCTGCCAATGCAGGGGACGTGGGTTCATGCCCCGGTCCAGGAGGATCCCATGTGCCGCGGAGCGGCTGGGCCCGTGAACCCTGCCCGCTGGGCCTGCACGTCCGGAGCCTGTGCTCCGCAATGGGAGAGGCCACAGCAGTAAGAAGCCCGCGTACCAAAAAAAAAAAAAAAAAAGAAAGAAATAACCATCTTACTACTATCCTGCAAATTAGAAGTTGCTTGGAGATAATTTCGGAAGCATCCTCATGCCATCAAACAATTAGGTACTCAGATCTCCAATGTTAGAAAAGAATTTTTAAAAACATGACCATGTTCTTTAAAATAAAAAGCTTGGATAGTTATCAACTGATGTCTGATGTCAGTTTAGGTAGACACCTACTCCAAGCTGCCCTGCTCTGAATCATTTTGAAGCAAACTTAAGATACTAAAGCATTTCATTTGTAAGTATTTCAGCATGTGATAAGGGGTCAAGAAAAAACCCACAGACTGTATCTCATTATCACACTTAAAAATAATAACATTAATATCATCAAATATTCAATCAATATTCAGTTTTCTCTGGCTCCTAATTTTTAATAGTTTATTTGAATAACATATTCTTCTTTATAGTAATTATAGGTCATAATTTTCCAAAGTGCCTTCCCTGAGAAACTGATGTTATACAATTTTTAAAAGACATTTTGTAGGCCAGTAAATTTAGCAAACACTGAATTAAACAAAGTTAAACAAATTTCTTTACTGCAGGACCTTCCTAAGCCTTCAATATGCTAACGTGCATTGAGGCCTTTGAAAAGAAGGATCTGGTGTGCAGTTTTACCAAATATGTTGGAACCTTGATCTCTTTTCTCTGATACACATCTTAGGAAATACTGCTAGGGGTAAGTCACTTAATTTTTCTGTCAATTTTCTTTCCCCTTTGTGAAATTTAATGGAGCTTCTTTTTGTACTCCTAGAAATCTTAATGGGAATCAATATGGTCACTACAAAGCCTGAATTCTGTTAACTAAGTGAATTCCAGGACTATGGTCATTAATAGAGGTAGCATGTGGACACAGCAATGACCACCACATGTTTGGAAACAAAAGTTTAATATATGCTGGACTGATATAGGGTCAGAATACATACACTAGCAAAGGTGTAGAAAATGTAAACCAACACTGTTCTTGGAACTCAGAGCATGAGGTCAGACTCTCTGATAAATAGAAGCTGTTCTATATCAGGAAAACAGACCATTCTTGCTTTACAACAATGTCCACTGTGGCAACACTTTCCAAAAACTAATAGAACCCAGTGTATGAGAAAGGAGTTTTGTAGCACAAGGGGTTAGAGATAAGTCATTGAGAAATACAGATTCAATTTGGGGACAAAAGAATAACCAGGACATTTTATCAGTTTGCAGGAATAACAACACAGAACCTTTGAAATTAGGAGTCTCCAAGAGGTTTGAGATGTGCTATCTGTCTTTGAATGAGGAAAGGCCACATAGATTTATCTAGTTCAAGCACTTACTTTTCTGTTTCCCCTAAGGCACATGTTATATTTCTAGCATTCACTCCATAATCCTAAAAACAATACTGTAGAGAAAAAAATGACTCTTGTTTCCAAGTGAAGAAAGCTGCACTGGCAGAGGACAATTCTTTTCCATCTCCTGGCAAATAAGGGTCAGGAAAAGAATGGAAAGCTGAGAAGAGTATTAGATTAGGATTGCTCTTAGTTGGCCCAGGTGATCCTGATGCTTTTGTAAAATCCCCAGGAACTCACCCTCCACCAGGGCTAGTCTTAGAAATGCCCCTTATGTATTGGAATGGTGCATATATGCCAAGAACATTTCCCCCAAGATCTCTGTCTTTTAGGACAATTAAGAGTTCATTACCTCAGGGGTTATGTTTTGTTTCAGGATGTTACTTAGCTGACTTGCTTAGGCTTAGGCAGTAGCAGCAATCAACATGAGTGATGCTAATTGGGATGCTGGTTGATTCCTGTTTTCTTTTGCAATAACCACTCTGGGAGCAAAGTTTAAAAAGCTGTTTTTTGCTGGTAGCCATCAGGAACATGGCTGCAATTACTACCCACTCATTTTCCAAACTAGAGCTATAAAGAGTGAAGGATGTCATACGTATCTCCTTTCTCTTCAGCAACACTTTCGGGACTGCTAGTCTGTGCAAGTTCCTCCATTGCCTCCTGATTAGTGATTAGGCATCTGTACTGAGGCATCATTGCCAGAAACCTTCAAGGTTCTGGGCACTGGGCTTGGTACAGGAGCTAGACGGGTACAGATTGGGCCCTGGACCTTCAGGGTTTGCAGTCTAATTGCAGAGACAAAGCTAAAATCATAAATCATGGAGCTTTTAATCTCTTTTCTTTCCAACTTTTTATTATGAAAAATGTCAACAGTCACAAAAGCTGAAACAGTAACATATAGTGAGCACCCATAGACATATTCATCACCTGTATTTAAAAACTCACATCTTCCATTACATTACTTACTTGCATTATCTGTGTGTGTGTGTGTGTGTGTGTGTGTGTGTGTATGTATGTGTGAGAGAGAGAGAAATTGGAGAGATTGTTGAACAACTTGAAAGAAGTTGCAGATATCATGACACTTAAAGTCCCTAAATAATTCAGCTGCATCTCTTAAAAATAAGAACATTCTCCTCCTATTTAACTATAATATTAATACCATATCTAAGAAATTTTACAATAATTCCCTAATACTATCTAATATCCATTTAAATATCCCAACTTATTCCAAAAATGTCTCTTAGAGCTGATTTTTGTTGTTGTTCTAAGCAGGATCTAATTAAGATTTACACATTAGATTTGGTTGTTATGTTTCTTTAGTATCTTTTAATCTAAAATAGCCTCCATCATCCTTCTTTTTTAAAGGACGTTGACTCACTGAATTTTTGAAGAGATCAATTAGAGAATGTCTCACTTTCTGGATTTGTCTGATTGCTTCCTCATGGTATCCGTTAACTCTTTTCTCTGTCAATGTTTCCTGTAAACTGAAAGTTAGGCCTAAGGCTTTACTGAACATGTTTGACAAAACTTCATATTTTCATACATTGCTCAAGGGAATGTAAGATGGTGCAGCCACTTTGGAAAACAGTCTGGCAGTTCCTTAAAACATTAAATGTATTAGGAACAAGGCAAGAATGGCCACTCTCAACATTCCCTTTCACCGTTGTGCGAGAAACCCTAGTTAATGAAATAAGAAAACGGAATTAAAAGTATACAGACTTGGAAGAAAGAAATAAAAGTGTCTTTGTTTTCAAATGACATAATCATCTATGTAGAAAATCCAAGAGAGTTAACAAAACACAAACAAACAAAAAAACACCCTCCTGGAACTAATAAGCAGTTACAGCAAAGTTGCAGTATATAAAGTTAATATACAAAAGTACAAAAGTCTGTTGTTTCCCTATACACCAGCAATGGGACAAGTGGAATTGGAAATTAAAAACACATTATTTACATTATTACCCCCCCAAAAAGAAACAAGTATAAATCTAACAAAATATGTATATGATCTATATGCAAATGTATATGATCTGTATACAAAACTCTGATGAATTAAATCAAAGAAAAACTAAATAAATGGAGATATATTTCATGTTCATGGATAGGAAGACTCGATATTTTCAAGATGTCAGGTCTTTCTAAATTGATTTATAGATTCAATGAAATCCCAGTCAAAATCACAGCAAGTTATTTAGTGGCTATCAACAAACTGATTCTAAAGTTTATATAGAGAAGCAAAAGCCCAAGAATAATGAACACAATATTGAAGGAGAATAACAAAATTGGAGAATTAATGCTACTCAACTTAAAGACTTACTATAAAGCTATAGTAATCAAGACAGTGTGGTATTGGTGACAGACCAGACAAATATATCAATGGAACAGAATAGAGAGCCCAGAAGTAGACCCACATAAATATAGTCAACTGACCTTTGACAAAAGAGCAAAGACAACACCATGGAGCAAAGATAGTCTTTTCAACAAATGATGCTGGAACAACTGAATATTTGCATGTAAAAAAATGAATCTAGACACAGACCTTACATACTTCAAAAAAATTAACTCAAAATCAATTTTAGACCTAAATGTAAAACACAAAACTATAAAACTCCTAGAAGATAATAAGAACAAACTAGATGACCTTGGGTATGGTGATAGCTTTTTAAGTACAACACCAAAGCCATGATTCATAAAAGAAATAATTGATAAGCTGTACTTCATTAAAATTAAAAACTTCTGCTTCACGAAAAAACAATGTCAAGAGAATGAGAAGACAAGCCAGAGACTGGGAGAAAATATTTACAAAAAATACTTCTATCAAAGGACTGTTATCCCAAATCTACGAAGAACTCTTAAAAATCAACAAGAAAACAAACAACCCAATTAAAAAATGGTACAAAGACCTTAACAGTCACCACACCGAAGAAGATATACAGATAGCAAATAAGCATATGAAAAGATGTTCCTCCTCATATGTCATAAGGGAAATGCAAATTAAAATAATAAGGTCTCACTACATACCTATTAGAATGGCCAAAATCAAGAACACTGACAACACCAAATGTTGTTGAGGTTATGGAGCAAGAGAAACTCTCATTCATTGTTGGTGGGAATGCAAAATTGTATGGCCACTTGGAAAGACAGTTTGGCAGTTTCTTATAAAACTAAATGTACTCCTTAACATGCAATCCAGCAATTGTGCTCCTCGGTAACCAAAGGGGTTGAAAACATATGTCCGCACAAAAACCTACACAGGGATGTCTATAGACGCTTTATTCATAATTGCCCAAAACTGGAAACAACCTAAATGTCTTTCAGTAGGTGAGTGGATAAATAAACTGTGGTGTATCCAGACAATGGAATATTATTCAGCACTAAGAAGAAATGAACTATCCAGCCGTGAAAAGACATGGAGGAACTTTAAATGCATATTACTAAGTGATAAAAGCCAATCTGAAAAGGCTACATACTGTATTATTCCAACTATGTGACATTCTGGAAAAGGCAAAATTATGGAGAAAGTAAAAAAAAAACAGTGGTGGCAAGGTGTGGGGTGGAAGGGAAGAATGAATAGGTGGAGCACGGAGGACTTTCAGGGCAGTGAAAATACTCTGTATGATACCATATAATGGATACATGTCCAAACCCACAGAATGTACAACACCAAGAGTGAACCTTAATGTAAACTGAGGACTTTGGGTGATTACGATGTGTCAATGTAGGTTCCTTAGTTGTGACAAATGTACCACTTTAGTGGGTATGTTGATGAGGGGCAAGGGAACACTATGCATGTGTGGTGGCAAGGGGTATATGGGAAATCTCTAGACATTCCTCTCAGTTTTGTGAACCTAAAACTGCTCTAAAAAACAAAGTCTTTTTTAAAAAAAATTGTAATAATATACAATATTAACAGAATAAAAGAGAAAAATAAAAATATTTTTTCACTCAAAAAGAAATATTTTTATGAAACACAGAGTTACCATATGATCCAGCAATTACACTTTGAGGTATACAGCCAAGAGAGAATTGAAAAAATATGTCCACATAAAAATTTGTACACGTAGCAGCAATATTTATAATAAACAAAAAACAGAAACAACCCACGTGTCCATCAACTGATAGATAAATAAAATGCAGTACATTTCATTCCATACAATAGGATATTATTAAACCATAAAATGAATGGAATACTGATATGTGAATGAACCTTGAAAACATACTACATGAAAGAAATCAGTCACAAAGGACTGTATGTTATGTTATTTTATTTATATGAATGTCCAGAATAAGCAATCTACACAAACATAAAGTAGATTAGTGGTTGCCTAGGAATGGGGGCAGGAGAAGTAGGATATGTGAATGACTGTTAATGGGTATAGAGCTTCTTTTTGGGACGATGGAAATGTTCTAAAATTCGATTCTAATGATGGCTGTACAATTCTATAAATACAAGAAAAGCATCCAACTGAACACTTTAAATGGGTGAATTATCTGGTATGTGAATTACATCTCAGTAAGGCTGTTAGAAAAGAAAGAAAACTTCATAGATGGTGTTGTGTGCATTTTTTATTGCATCACATCATGAGGCTCATAAATTTTAGTTTTTCCCTCAGTCAATGATGCTCACTTTGACCTCTTGGTTAAGATGGTGGCCTCGGATCTCTCCAGAGTAATGGTATACTTTCTCTTTGCAAACAGGAAGTAATCTGTGGGGTGATAGAGTAAAAGCACACAGACAGCCTGCTCCCGGAAACTTTCTCAGCTAACATTTTAGCATATATGAGGAACCTTACCTGAATCAACAACGCCACTGGGCATTGCCAGATAGCCAACACTGCTTTCTACAGATTCCAAGGCCCACATGGCTTGACGGGCTTTGCAGCATCACTAGGCAAGTTGTGGTACAACAGGGACTGGAACCCAGGCCTTCTTTTTTCTAATCCAGTGCTCATGCCATTGCCTCAGGCTATTGTTCACTTGTGTGTGAAGAAAGCTTCTGGTGCAGTGAGGGCTAGGAAAGTGCTAAATGAGGAGTACTGCAAGGACCCTGGATCAAAAATTATTGCCTCACAACAGGGAGGGAATCCAGGAAGACTTCTTGAAAGATGTTGGACTTGCTGTGGGTCCTAAAGGCTAATTAGGGGTACACAGAATGATTCCAGGCTAGGGCATAGCACAAGTGAAGACACCTTCCCCCTCAACAGGAACAGCTTAAGCACAAAGAGGAAAAACATTGTTGGTGAGCAGAATTGCAATTAATAATAGCCTAGGGCTAAAGGGCATGAGATCTAGAGCCAAATTGCTGAGCTATGCCACTGACTACCTAAGCAACCCTGGGCAAGTTATGTACGCTCTCAGTGCCTGGATTCCTTGGCTATAAAAATAGAATCATAGTAATAACAACCTCACTGGATTTTTGTGAGAATTAAATAAGATTAAGAACAATTCCTGGCAGTAGTGAGTCCTCAAAAATATTGGCTATCATTACATTCCACAAAATGTTTGGATAGCAATTTGTAAAGAATAGGAGTGTTGCAGAGGCTTACAACAGCCAACTGCCTTTCACTCTGCAAATATGGCATTCTCCTGCTCAGAAGGCACCCAGGAGGACTGCTACTGCAAGAGGCAAGGTGGACAATAGAGAAAGAAGTTAAGATTGAAACCAGGAAATCTGGTTTGTAATCTCACATCTACCACCGACAACTGGATGATCCGGGGCAAGTCCCCACTTCTCTAAGCCTCAGTCTCTACAATGGCAAAATGGAGATGTTTGACTAGTTTACATCCCAAGGCCCTTTCCACCTCTTTAACTGTGGGATTCTAGGCGTCTTCGGTGGGTACCACAGCCAGTCCATTTTGCTCAGGTCTGCTAGGGTGATATAGAATTGGATCTTAGAATTGTAAAGCATTGCTTCCCTGAAGTCGAATTGGCACCTGTCAAAGCACTGAAGGTTACCCAAGGTCACCTCCATTTATCCATTTATCAAGAGGGAGTTTAAAGGGAGCCACCTGAATTAATCCATACCACAGTGAGTATGTAAGCTTTTAGGTAGTTACTATTATTATGTCACATGTGGCTCATTGTGTTGATATCACAAAAGTTATGTTAACTTCCATTAGTTTGTTTTCTATTTCTTACTCTATCTGAAACTTATCAAAAAGAATGTTTGGTCAGAAAACACAATTTGTGTGGAAAAACTGTAAATCTTTGGTTGCATGAAGGTCCCTTTGATGCTAATCGGTATGCAGTATGAATCATGTCTAAATATACGTGTTATATTTATGATTGAGAGATAGGTAGAAAACTGTATATTTAGTGTATAATCAAGTAGACATTCCATATACAATATTTTCCCTCTTTACACTGTCCAAGACTTTGTAAGCATTCAATCAGCAGATATAACTGGTTGACTGACTGATATTACAGCCTATGGTGGGAAAAGGGGGCTGGAAAAATGTCTCCAAGTTGATCCTTGATATCCATTGCTAGTTTATGACAGACATTCTTTTGAAGTATTCATTATTTTCTTTATTCCTGGATCTCCAGTGCATCAAAGAATGCTGGTACAAAGAAGGTAACTATCAAATGCTGGGGTGGTTTTAAAATACATCCACAAATTGTTTGATACTTTTTCTTTCAAGAGGTGGCATTTACTTCCTCTTCCTTTGTGTGTGGGCTGGATTTAGTGACTCACTTCTTTTTTTTTAACATCTTTATTGGAGTATAATTGCTTTACAACGGTGTGTTAGTTTCTGCTTTATAACAAAGTGAATCAGTTATACATATACGTGTGTTCCCATATCTCTTCCCTCTTGCGTCTCCCTCCCTCCCACCCTCCCTATCCCACTCCTCTAGGTGGTCACAAACCACCGAGCTGATCTCCCTGTGCTATGCAGTCACTTCTAATGAAAAGAATAAAGCAGACATGATGGTGTATGATTTCAGGGACTAAGTTACGAAAGGAACCATGGCTTCCTCCTCACTCGCTCTCTCTTGAATCGCTTACTCTGGGTGAAGTGAGCTGACATGTCATGAGCAGACCTATGGTAAGGGCCACATAATTAGGAACGGAGGCCTCCAGACAACAGACACGTGAGTGTGTGATCTTGGAATCAGATCCTCTGGCCACAGTCAAGCCTTCACATGATGCAGGCCCCAGCCAACATCTTGCCTGCAACTTCACGAGAGACCCTGAGCCAGAATCATTCAGCTAAGCCACTCCCAGATTCCTGACCTTCAGAAACAGTGAGATAATGAAATGACTGATGTTGTAAGCCACCAAGTTTTGGAATAATTTGTTACTTAGCATTAGGAAACTAATACAGATGCTTAAATGAATGAATTGGAAATGTGTTGCATATATATGAACTAGAGAAATGTCACTATTCAGACGTCTCTCTTTTTTTCTTTAGAATTCTCCACTTTATTCCTTATTTGACTGTGTCCTTATTTGATTTGACTGAAGTCCGTGGGTTATTTTGTGGCAGAAATGTCAGAAGTGACAATAAAATTATAACGAAATATGATGTGCTCTGATTAAGATCAAGTTAGGGATGTGAAAGAAAGCCGAGCTAACTGGGGAAAAAGCCCTGAAAAATCACACTGACAACAGATAAAATATTTTTCCTTCTTTGCCTTTTCCATACTCATACATAGGCTGCCAGTCCTCTTTCCCTTCTCTGTATACGGGGTAAACTTGCTTCCTGCTCCTTCCTTTTTGCTTACAAGGAAAAAAAAAGCAAGCTGTAGATTTTTAGCAGCAGCAAACCAGCTGTAGAGTAAGCCATGTTATCTATGGGAAACAGGAACATTTCAATCAAGGCTAAAATGATTTCTTCAAGGATAAGGAGACAAATATATTTCAAATGGAATTTTCCAAGAGAGGAGCAAATTATGAGTCTAGCTCCCAAGTTAGCTCATTGTCTAGTAGATTAAGAGCCCAGGATTACTGGCTGTACTTTTTTCAGACTGGCTTGGCTAGTTTGGTTGGTTTCAACATGCTGTAAATAAATCCCAACTTCTGAGTTTAGTTAATTGCAATAGTAGTAACACCAACTGCTTCAACAACAAAAAATTAACCCCAAAATGTGTAATGGCTTAAACATAATAGAAGCTAATTTCTCACATTCATCAAGTCTGAAATACGTGTATGTGGTCGGCAGGAGGCTCACTTCTGACCAGGGACCCAGCCCCTTCCATCTTGCGGCTCTACATCTGCAACATGTGCCTTCCAGTTCACTGCCTGTGTCTGCATCTAGCCTGCAGATGGAGGAAGTACATGAAGAGATGCATGTCAGAGAATTAGTGGTCTGAGCCTTGAAGTAGCACTTATGACTTCTGCTTACATTTTATTGGCTAAAACTCAGTCATGTGGGCTCCTGATCATAAGGAGGGCTGGTGTGCACAGGAAGGAGAAACAGCTTCTTGAACAACCAGCCACTGTCTGTCACAGTAATGGTACCACTTACCTTCGCACAGCCGCAGATCACTTCCTCAACTGACTCTCTTCCTGGGTCCACACGTACCCCTACCTGAACCCCCGACCTAAGGTAGATTAAACCTCCTTCCTCTGTGCTTCTAGAAAACCATGCACCTGTCTCCACTGTATTAACTATTGCGCAGTTACCATTGTTCATGGATCTGTCCTTCCACTTTTTCATTAGCATCTGGAGAGAAGAGAGCATGTCTTTTTGTTTGTGTATCCACAGTATCTGGCAAAGAGTAAGGACTCATTTTGAGCAACAAATGGATAGATTGAAGAATGAATAATATGTTACTCATAATAAGACCAGGTTTGAGAATAAGGATGATTGTATGTCATGACCCCTTTTTACCCAAATGTGAAAAGGAAATATAAGAAATAGCTCCATGCCATGTTTATAAAGGGCAGCATTTCTTGTTCTGCAACCTATCTGTGGAGTACTTAGAAGTGCCAAGAAAAAGACAAGAATTCTAATATCTATTAAAATCTGATAATGGACAATGTGAAATCTCATTTCAACCCTCATGTTTTAAAAGGATCCAGTATTTATTGCTGGGGCCAATGACAGGGAGAAAGTTGGACCCACAGGGAGGTAGCCTTTGACATAATTTAAGAAAGGAAAAGACACTGGAGTCAAACAGGGGCTCTGAAGTTCTAGTGTTGTTCCTGCCCTTGACTAGTGGTATATCCTTGGGTAAATCATTTAATCCTTCTGTGCCTTAGATTTCTTGCTTGTGAACTAATGAGATTGAACTAATTGTTCTCTTATTTATCAAATTGTAGGATTCCTTGAACTAGAGCTTTCCAACAAGTTGCTTTATGAGGTAGTTAGCTCCTCACCACTGAAAGTTTTGAACAAAGATGAGATGACCTTAATAACAATAATAGGCGCATATGGGACTTCCCTGGTGGCGCAGTGGTTGAGAGTCCGCCTGCCGATGCAGAGGACACGGGTTCGTGCCCCGGTCCGGGAAGATCCCACATGCCACGGAGCGGTTGGGCCTGTGAGCCGTGGCCGCTGAGCCTGTGCGTCCGGAGCCTGTGCTCCGCAACAGGAGAGGCCACAACAGTGAGAGGCCCGCATATTGCAAAAATAAATAAATAAATAAATAATAGGTGCATTTATTGAGTGCTTACTATGTTCCCAGCAGTATGCTAAGCACTACTTTACATATTTCCTCTTAAGAATGTGAAGAGGTGATTACCAATATTATCCCCATTTTATAGATAAGGAAATCAGTGCTTACAGAAGTTAAATAACTTCATAAAAGTCATCCTGCTGCTGAGTGGTAGTCCCAGGATCTGGACCCAGGTAAGCACTCTAGCTCTGCAGGCAGGATTTCCATGCTCAGATTAGAAATATGACTGAATGGCCTTGTGGGGATTCCTCCTTCTTTAAGATTTTATGCAGTAAGAACTTGAGTGACCAGCCTAGGAAGGAGAAAGGGGAAACCCCTTACCAAACTCAACCCTCATATTTTGTTTAGGATCTCAGAGTTTCTAATTGTGTTTCAGATATAGGCAGGGCTATCATGGGTCGAGGAAACCTTTCTGAGCTTGGAGAAGTTGTTCTGTTTCTCAACCAAAGTAAACCACTAGTGCTTGGAAGGTTCTCTGCTCAGCAACAGTGTGTGAAGCACACTCAATTTAACTGGTGAGAAACAAGTAGAGGACTTGAGAGGGTCTGTCTCAATTGGTTACTTTTTGATTCATTTGCTTGTTTGTTCTTGTAATGAATGAAATTGCTATTTGAAAGAGCTACAGAAAGGTGCCATAACAGCGTAACCCAAAAAGCGTCCTTGGCCCTGTGCCTCCAAAGGCCCCCAGCACATATAAGCAGCTGTCCATAGGGAAGGCAGTAGCAGGGGCTTGTGAGGAGCACAGGTTCTGGTAGACGCCTGAACTCTTGCCTTGATTGTGTGCTTTGGGGCAAGTGACCTATCCTCTCGGTATCTCACCTCCCCCACCTGCAAAGTAGGAATAGTGACAGGACCCCCCCGCCTCATTGGGGTTGCTATGAGGATGACATGAGTTAAAACATGTAAGGTGCTGACAACAGTGGCTGGCACATAATGGATAACTGATACAGCCATTCCTTTAAGATTCAAGTTGGTGATGGGTAGTTTATTCTTTTTTCACAATTTGGGACCAAGGATTCAGGAAATAAATTCATCTCCAAGTCATAAAGTAAAAGAGTGACAAAATGAGCAGGCAAGAACTAAGTCAGCAGCATAGATCTGGCCCTGGAATCCAGGATTATTTCATCGTCATCTGAACGTGGTTTCACAGGAATCACCAGACTAGCCAGTCCTGTCCTTGGCCGAGCCCTGATTCTAGGAAGGCCCTCCCAAACAGCCTCTACTTTGTGAAACAGCTTACAATTCAGCAGAGAGTGTTTTATTTTTTAAAGACACATCCAACGGGATATATAACATCACTGTTTTCATCACCCTATGAAAGCCTAGGGGTGTATTAATAAATACAGTGTTGACAGGCACATAACTATAAAGCAAGGTCAGGCGTTATCCATATATATTAATAGAAGCAGGATCCCAGGGACAGACAGAGAATGTTCCCAGAAGGAGCTGGCCCACTTTATTATTTTTTATAGACTCAAGTTATTTCTCAGATATGGTATAAAATGATGCTTTATTCCATCAACTATAACCCAGACATACAGAGTCATCCCATTTCCAGAGCAATACAAGCAAAGAACCCTGTAGACAACAAATGGAAATACATGCTCTCTTCTCTCCTGGATTTCCTTTGTGGATCAGAATTAGAAGATTTTCCTAAGAGTAGGCTTTGCTCTCTTGGACCACATCCCCAATCCCCAAGGGAAACACAATGAGCCCAACTCCCCCAGATATTTCAAAATTGGGGGCCTTTTAATTCACAAGATTTAATAAAAGGATTCAATAAAGGATGTGCTGGCATGACATTCAACTGCTCAATTCTTTGAAGACTCAATAGAGATGATTATTTTACATGCTGTAAACCAAACATCTTGATGACTGACTTAATTACTTAAATGTTATCTGTGTGTTTTTGATGTCGTAAAAAGCTTAAGACAGTTACCTTTAAGCCAAAGTGCTACTTCATTTCTGAGCAATACTATTTGAGTAGGCAAGAGTTTCTGGGGATATCTGAACTATTTGTACCCTCAGTTGAGGGGACAGAGCAGCAATGACCTGACATTTGTGGAAATATCTTTGTGGTCTGGGCTCACTGGAATTTTTTCAGTTTGTTTCATAAAATCCATTTTGTTCTATTGATTAAAAACAAAAGAAGTCATATGATGTGTTCAAGAAAACAAATCATTTCCCAAATGGGCAGGGTAGGTCAGTGGAAGCAAACATGGAATTTTAATCCCTTGCTCATCTCATCACCCAACCAAAACCAAAACAAAAAATAACATTGATGTCACATATCATACACTGTGCTCACATAGAGATGCAAAGAACTTTAACATATGCTCCCTGCCTGGACTCTTTTCACTGGATTAAACACTCAGACGTCTGAGTCTGATAGGCACCCTTTGCTAATGCACTTTAAATAATTGAATCAATAATTTGATATGTTGCTTTTGATAAGATTCCAGTATTCCTTGAAACACCATTGAAAAATTCATATTTCTGCACCCCTGATGTAGCCCTATTGTTCACAACCAATATTGGTTCTCTGGCAAGAAGACCAAAAGCAGCTCTTTAAGATATTCCTCACTGATATTCTTACATTTTTCAGCAGCCAGAGAGATTTGGGTAAAAAGCAAATCTGTGGCCCTACACCCAAGAACGGGGTGCTATCAAAGGCACTGCCAGCGGGTTCCTGGGCAGCATCTGAGACCCACCCCAGTGTGGGAGCAAAGCAGGCTAGCCAGAAGAGCTGTGGCCCTCCTCCTCCTTACTGCCCATGGTTCTATTCTTGCTGAATTGGTCCTTCAACTGGGGGTGGACATTCCTACCCAGGGAAGACTGGGGAAATCCCCAGCTC
Organism: Pseudorca crassidens; assembly: GCF_039906515.1. Lineage (NCBI taxonomy): Eukaryota > Metazoa > Chordata > Mammalia > Artiodactyla > Delphinidae > Pseudorca > Pseudorca crassidens. The sequence goes on from NC_090297.1 coordinate 157,655,659, forward strand.
TCGGCATTGCAAGTTCCTTTCTCCCAATGGTCCTGCTGCTCCCATTTCACGTGTCCCTAGGCAAAATCTCCTGGATCTTGAGAGATTCCGGTCTAGGCACAATCACCTCCCCAATTCCTCCATCCCAGAGCGAGAGTAGAAAAACTGTCAGCTGCTGATGACAAGTTCCTTTAGGTCCTATCAACAAGGGCTTAATTTCCAAACTATACAAACAGTTCATACAACTCAATATCAAAAAAAAACAAATAACTCAATCAAAAAAATGGGGGGCTTCTCTGGTGGCACAGTGGTTGAGAGTCCGCCTGCCGATGCAGGGGACATGGGTTCGTGCCCTGGTCCGGGAAGATCCCACATGCCGCGGAGCGGCTGGGCCCATGAGCCATGGCCGCTGAACCTGCGCGTCCGGAGCCTGTGCTCCGCAACGGGAGAGGCCACAACAGTGAGAGGCCCGCGTATCGCCAAAAAAAAGAAAAAAAGAAAAAATTGGGGAGAAGATCTAAATAAACATTTCTCCAAAGAAGACATACAGATGGCCAACAGGCACATGAAAAGATGCTCAACATCGCTAATTATTAGAAAATGCAAATCAAAACTACAATGAGGGGACTTCCCTGGTGGCATAGTGGTTAAGAATCTGCCTGCCAATGCAGGGGACATAGGTTTGAGCCCTGGTGCAGGAAGATCCCACATGCCATGGAGCAACTAAGCCCATGTGCCACCACTACTGAGCCTGCATTCTAAAGCCCACATGCCACAACTACTGAAGCCTGCACACCTAGAGCCCGTGCTCCGCAACAAGAGAAGCTACCACAATGAGACGACCACACACTGCAACAAAGAGTAGCCCCCATTTGCCACAACTAGAGAAAGCCCGCACGCAGCAATGAAGACCCAATGCAGCCAAAAATAAATAAATTAATTAATTAATTAAAAAATAATAATAAAGTTTAGTTCAATCCACTAATTTATTAAAAGAAAAACTACAATGAGATATCACCTCACACTGGTCAGAATGGCCACCATCAAAATGTCTACAAATAATAAATGCTGGAGAGGATGTGCAGAAAAAGAAACCCTTCTACACTGTTGGTGGGATTGTAAATTGGTGCAGTCACTATGGAAAACAGTATGGAGGTTTCATTAAAAACTAAAAATAAAATGACCATATGTTCCAGTAATCCCACTCCTGGGCATATACCCGAAAAAGGTGAAAATTCTATTTTGAAAAGACACATGCCCCCCTATGTTCATAGCAGCACTGTTACAATAGCCCAGACATGGAAACAACCTAATTGTCCATCAACAGATGAATGGATAAAGAAGATGTGATTTTATATATATATATATATATATATATATATATATATATATATATATATATATATATATATATAAATGGAATATTACTCAGCCATAAAGAAGAATGAAATACACATGGAGCTCAGTTTGGTGCTCTGTGATGGCCTAGTTGGGTGGGATGGGGGCCGGGAGGGAGGTTCAAGAGGGAGGAGATGTGTATACACACATATGGCTGATTCACTTCGCTGTATGGCAGAAACAAATGCAACATTGTAAAGCAATTATACTCCAATAAAAAAATAAAAATAAATGAATGAAATAATGCCATTTGCAGCAACGTGGATGGACCTAGAGATTATCATCCTAAGTGAAGTAAGTCAGACAAAGACAAATATCATGTGATATCACTTATATGTGGAATCTAAAAAAATGATATAAATGAACTTATTTACAAAACAGAAATAGACCCACAGACAGAAAACAAACTTAAGGTTACCAAAGGAGAAAGCGGGGGAGGGGTAAGTTAGAAGTTTGGGATTAACAGATACACACTACTATCTATAAAGTAGACAAACAGCAAGGACCTACTGTATAGCACAGGGAACTATATTCAATGTTCTGTAATGATCTATAATGGAAAGAATCTGAAAAAGAATATATCACTTTGCTGTACATCTGAAACTAACACAATATTGTAAATCAACTATACTTGAATAAAAAAATAAAATATAAATAATGTACAGTACATAAACCTAACCCCTCCAAAAAAATCCCTTTTGGCCCTAAAGTTTAGGGGGAAGCATCCATATTTTGCCTTCCTCACTGTCATTCTGCACAATGGTTATTTGAAACAATCCAATTTCAAGCACTGACAGACCTTCCTCCTTGGACACACCAAAAACATATTCCAGAGTGTGGGGTCCACAGCTGCTAAATGGAAGGAGGTTTAGAGCCAAGCACAGGATCAGTGGTGCAGCTCTCACGCCCAGGGTTAGCTCTGCCCAGACCTGGCAAGGACAGCCTCAGCCCCTGTTTCCTGGCTGTTCATATGTATAAACCACTTAGAGGGTTGCCCCGAATTAGGGCTTCAAAGCTTTGTTTTTGTCTCATCTAATTACATTTGCCCAGTGGGAAATATCCTCTGTCCTGTAGGTATACTCTGTCTGGAAATTTGTCTCAACCCAAATAAAGGTGAGAGAAGGTGAGCAGCTAACCTCTAATCTCTCCCCATACAGTGTAATGCAGAAGGTTTGACCCCTGTTGGAATCCTGTCCTGAACCAAAAGAGCACACAGCACTGTGGGCTTCAGGCTACTGGAGTCTCTTCCAGCTCTGGTGTGTAGTCCAGAGAACAAAGTCTCCTCCTGGCCAAGGCTCCTTCTTTGCTTAATTCTTTTCTTTATGTCTAACCCCAGTGTCAGCCCCCAGGCAGCCTGCTGCATTGTCACCTCTGCAGGATGGGGAATGGACTCAATCTGTAGCTCTTTCCTGGGGAACAAAGTGCAGCCTCTCATCTTACCATCAACCCCTATGCTTCAGGCCTGCTGGCTATTCCCTTTCAGTGCAGCCTGGTGGGGGGTGAATTATCCTGAGCTTTTAAGAGTTTGAGTGAAATCACCTCTGACAGAGGGACAGGGCTTTAATAAAAGAGGTTCCCTTACCCTCAGTTATGTCTGAATTCAGCTGATCGTCTTCTACTTTGGATTTCAAAAGAAATTTCTGTTTTGCTTCTGGGTTTGGCTATGGGTAATAATGGATGGTAGAGGAAACTGGGCCTGTTGTAACAGCTGGCACTCAGAGGGGCATGGCTGATATGGCTAGAGTGGGACAGGGCATGGGCGTGAGGAAGCCATGGGGACTGCACAAGCCAGGTGCCTTATCACAGATATAGGAGCTGACCCACAAGGTCAGAACATCAGACAGAGTGCTGTGGGCCTGAGTCACAGCAGTTTCGGGGAGAGTCCAAATTTCACAAAAGGAGTAAATGGACATTTGCGCCTGGGGTCATTTAGCAACTATTTACCTTACTTCTGAGAAAAGCCTACAATTTTCATTTGGGAATGCACCCGACACCCCGCCAACTCCCACCTTAGTCTATGTTGTTGAAAGCTAACCACCACTGAACCATGGTCAATGAGAGGCACTCATCCCCCTGAAATGTGTGGCTGGCTCAAGGATGCACAGGTGACCCCATCAGAGCCAGAGAGAGTCTGTGTAAGACTTTGATGAGAATTTTGGACTTAAACTTTCCACCAGGCTAAAATATGACAGGCTATAAGATCTAGATCCTCTGTAGCCATCCTTTGAGCACAGAATCAATTCTTTCTGAGAATAACAAAGAGGAGAGAGTAGCCAAGTGAGGAGATAGAGAAAAACAGAACATGTGCCCCTGGATCAAGCCATGCCTGAAAGTAGTCTATTCCTGAACTTCTACAATAAAGTTTCTTTTTGTTTAAATTATTTTGGATTGAGTTTTTGTTCATTTGTAAGTAACAGTGCACTAATCATACAAGGAAGTACAAGATAAGTATCAGAAACCAAGAAATAGGGAGTACCCGATACCAGAGTCCAGGCCAGCCAGGGAAGCAAAGAGACAGGCAGCATCTGAGAGGTCTACGTTCAGTATCCAAGCCCTGGATCAGTGGTGTTCAAATGTTAATGTGCAGAAGAATCACGTGGAGAACTTAATAACAGCATAGATTCCCAGTCATTCCAAAAGCCAATTCTGATCCGTAAGTCTGGAATTTGACCCAGGGATATGGTTTTTAACTAGGATCCAGGCAAGTTGGTGGCAGATGACACAGGGAACACACTTTGAGAAATATTACTTTACACTCTGGGATGGGAGTTAAAAAACAGGGTTCTGGTCCTGGTGTGAAACAATGGCAAGAGCCACGTAGGGGAGAAGAGTAGTATTAGGCCACAGCTTAGAACAGGACTGTGGAGACAAGCATGGCAGCAGCAGCTCAGCTGGTGACTGTGGCACACAGTGAGCCCACAGGTCGTGAGCCACAATTTTAGAGCTGGAACATCACACTAGTTTGGATCAGCAGGAACGATGGTTTGATCAGAAGTGCCACGTGAACATGTCCACGTTTGCAAATGCTTCCATGGGTCCATCTAAGCTGTTCCTACCAACCCATTTGTCTGGCAACTAGAGATTATGAAATCAAAACTCAGAGCATCTAAACTGTATGCACAAAGCAGCACAACTAATTAGTCTGGTAGCCTAGACCTGGGTCCCATGCCAAACCCCACACTATTTCAGCTGGGTCTCAAGAAAGGTCAGCCTCCCAGCGGTGACAATGAAGGGGCACAGAGGGTGGCAATCAGTGAGAACACTTTGTTCAGAGAACCCAGCTTAAGGAGGGACAATTTTCATGTTAGAGATTTCAACGACTCATTTTGCTCAAAATATCCTGGCCCAGCTTGGGGATGGAAAGTGGAGGAAGACAGGATGGCCAGCCTTTGGGAGAAAAGCAGATAATTATTTTATCATTCTGAGTCAGCCCCTGGCATCAGGATAAGCCCCGTTTGTGCTCCTGACTCTTCCCTTGGGATAAGAGAAGTGGATTCTGCACTCAGTAGGGATGGAAGTGACCCTGATCCTTAACAACACTGAGTACTTTTAACAGACTTTTCTTTTTAAATGGAAAATCCAAAAAAAAAAAATGCAGATTCAATATAAGAAAGAAATAATGATACTTCCAAAAATTTCATCTCCTGAACCACTGTCAATATTTTGGTATAAATCCTTCTAGAACTCTTAAAAAATGTGAACATATCATACAAACCATATTTATAAATTAACTTTCATACTATTTATTATAAGTATATTTCCATGTCAAATATTTAAATGCAAAAGAATGTTAACACTTAAATAATATGTCATTTATCATTAAACAATCCCTTATTGTTAAATATTTAGACTATTTTCAATTTTATACTACCATAATCTTTGTACATTCATTAAATCCTTAAACGAAAAATAAATTAAATGCTTAAAAGAAATCCCTAGAAATGTTATCCTGGGGTCAACTGGCTTGGACATTTTTTACACTCCTGATATATATTGGAAAATTGCTTTCCAGAAAGGTTATGGTAATTTACTTGTTCCCAACAGCAGAAGACTCTGGAAGGTACACAGTATCTAATATTGAACTCTGATAGATGTGAACTTTTACTTTCCTTTTCCACTCAAAATATTGTCTCCTACTCACTTAGTGTCTCTTCACACTGATAATTGGTAAATGCTAACACTTCACAGTTTGCAAAACATTTTTACGTACTTTTCATCCTCCTAAAAACTGTTAGAAACAGCACTTATTATTATAATCCTCTTTGCACATGAGACCCAAAGAAGTTGAGTGATTTCTCTAAGGTCTCATAGTCAAGAGACACTGGTAATGAGACAAAAACCAAGGACACTTATCTTCCAAGCCCAGTGTTCCTTGCACATGGTGGTTTTCCACTTAGGCTACCATTAGAATTTACCATCTGCAGTGACTCTGATTTAATTCACCTGGTGTGGGTGTCTGTGATGAGTGAACACTTCCAGAATGTTTGAGAATCTAATGAAAATCATGGATCTTCTTCCCAGAAAAAGGGATACATGTATGCACACACAAAAAATTATAAATATATCAGGAGGGAATCAAAAAGACTTGCGACCATAAACACACCCAAAGTCCAATGGCCCAAAGATAGGATTTAGTTAGTGCATTATTGATTAATATTTGTGTGGTAGGCAGAATTCCAAGATGACTTCAATGACCCTTATATAATCTCCTCTTTTTTGAGTGTGGGTAGAACCTATGTATCAATCCCAGGATATGTTATGGCAAAACATATGGCAAAAGAGAGATTATCCTGGGTGGGTCTGACCTAATCACACGAGTCCTTTAAATTTGAGCCTAGAGGTCAGAGACCAGAGAAGTCTGTGCAAACCTGAGAGCAATTCAATTCAAGAGACGTTCTTCTGCTGGCTTTGACGATGGATGGGCCCTTGTGGCAAGAATCTGAGAGTGGCCTTTAGGAGCTATTGACCTAAAACAAGTAGACTGCCAGTTATTTCTCTAGCTAAAAAAGTGTTTATTTGGAAACAGCAGAGAACTGCAGTTAGGGGTCTGCAAACACAGTGAGCCACATGTAAGTGCCTGCGTAACAAGGCAAGAACTCTTTCACAGAGGGAAAAAGGAAGTTGGGAGGGGTACATAAGCAAAGAGTCCATGGCTTTTCATTGGCTGTGTTCTTACCAGGAACGAAGAAGAGACTTTCATCTTCTTGTAAGGGTCTGCTAGTGTCACAGGACATGAGAACTCCCCTTTCTGGTCTCCCAACTCTGTAATTGAGGTTTCTGTTTGTTAAATTTTTTACATTTTCCCCATTTTGATCAAGATCCTTCTCTGAAATCATTGCTGATCAAGAGTCAGGTTTTCTGGTTTCAGTGCTTTTTGTCTCTAAATGTCAAATGGAACTTCCCTGGATGTAGTGTCTCAGGTCAAAGGGAAAGTGAACAGATTGGAAACTATTGCGGTCATATTCAAGTAACAATGAAGGGTAAGAGGGAGAACTCTCTCAGGCACTTTTTTTTTTTTTTGCTGTATGCGGGCCTCTCACTGTCATGGCCTCTCCCATTGCGGAGCACAGGCTCCGGACGCACAGGCTCAGCGGCCATGGTTCACAGGCCTAGCCGCTCCACGGCATGTGGGATCTTCCCAGACGGGGGCACGAACACTTGTCCCCTGCATCGGCAGGCAGACTCTCAACTACTGTGCCACCAGGGAAGCTCTCTCAGGCACTTTTAATCTAAACTTCATATATTGGGTTGGCCAGAAAGTTCATTTGGGGTTTTCCATCACAGCTTATGGAAAGACCCGAACAAACTTTTGGGCCAACCCAATATTATCAAGATCATAGAAATTAGAGATCATCTGAAGCATTATGTCATCATCAAAGGTTTGGCAACAAATTTCCAACAGGTCTGATCCAGACATCTTGGGAAAGCTGTCTCATCAGATGTTGTCTGCTTCAATTCCAGGAAATCTTTACTTTCAAGTCATCAGATAATGTGTAGGTCCAGTCAGGTTTCTGTGCTTTGTTTAGGTGTGTCATGTGAATCCAAGAGTCTATTCCTTGCAGTTTCGTGGCACAAGGGTTGGATAGCAGTATTTGATAGGGACCTTTCCACTGAGGTTGAAGAGAGTTCTTCTGGAGGTATCTTTCCCAATAGACAGAATCTTCAGACTGCAAGGTGTGATGCTTGAGGTCTTCATCTCCCAAGGGTACACTTTGAAAAGATGGTTCTACCAAAACATGGTTATTTTAATAGAGTGATTAGGCCTTTTCAATATTAGAATGTTTCTCCTTTTATTAGTTATGGGTCAAAAGAATCAGAAGCCAAGTGTATTGGGCATCCTGTGACTATCTCAATGGGTGAGAGTTCATGAGTTCCAAAAGGACTACCCCTGAGATTTAGAAGGACCAATGAAAATGCTTTTAGCTAAGGCATTTGGAGGGCCTCTACAAATTTTGCCAGTTGAGTATTAATAATGCCATAACTGTGTCCGACTAAACCAGAGGATTGAGGGCGGTAAGTACAGTGAAAGTGTTGTAAAACTGGCCAAACAACACAGACTTGTGAAAGTACCTGGTCCATAAAATGGGTTCATCAATCACTGTGAAGTTTGAGAGGATTTCTCCATGTAGGGATCCTCTTTTCCAAAAGGCCTTTAGCCACAGAAGAGGTACTAGCCTGTCTGTAAGAGAAGGCTTCAGTCCAGTGTGAAAACATACAGACCATGACTTAAACATATTTATATCCATGAGATGGAGGAAGTTGTATGAAATCCATTTGCCAGAACTTGAATGGCCCAGGCAGTTTGAAATATCCAGGAGAAGTACAAACAGGCTTCCCTGGGTTGCACTTTGGAAAAGTGGAACAAATGAGGTAGGCACTTTCTGCAGCCTTGTTAATGTTTCCCCACCAATATTGATGCATGAAGGCTATCATTTTGTCACTAGACTGATAGTGTAATGTATGTACAATGGTGAGGAGTGGGAATTTTAGGGTCTCTGGTAAGACTGGGTTGTTACGTAGTCCAAACCAGAGCTTGCTCTTTTTATCAAACCAAAAACTGTTGGATTTCCAATCTTGTTTTTCCTTTCTGAGGCCAATTATTGGGCCTCTCTAGCCAGTTTTTCTAAATTATCATTTGCAGAAATATCCCTTTGGACCATGACAGATGTTTGGCTGCTGTTAATCCCTTTAAGGGCAGCATTCCTTGAAAAAATGTCAGCAAGGTGATTTCCCTTAATTTTCAGAGAATCAAGATTAGAATGTCCTAGAATCTTAATAATAGCTAAAGTGACAGGTAAAAGTATTGATTTCAGTAATTCCTAAACATAGGGCCATTTTTAATTTTATTCCCACTGAAAGTAAGAAAGCCACATTGCTTCAAGAACATTCCAAAATCATGAACTACTCCAAAAGTATATCTACTATCAGTATAAATATTGGCAGTTTTGTCCTAGGCTAAAGTACAAGCTTGTATAAAAGCATGTTGGGCTAAAGTAGCCATAGGTAAAGATGCTGCCTCAATAACATCAAAAGAAGTTGTAATAGCATGCCCAGCATACTATTTGCCACCGTCACCTTTTAAATAAGAACCATGAGAAGTCAATATTACCTAATGGAATTTCCTATAGATCATTATAAGGAATCAGGAGGTGTTCCATCAGCATTAATCAGTCATGACGAACTTCATCAGTGATGGAGAGGAGAAGAGTAGTTAGGCTAAGAATTACAACATAAAACAGTTATGTGAGGGACAGTTAACAAAAGGATTTCATAGGAGGTGAGGCCGCTGGGGGAGAAATGTTGAGTGTGATGAGAATTCAGGAGACCTTTACTGCATGAGGTACAAAAATGGTTAAAGGGGATCCCACAACAAATTTCTCAGTGGTCTTAACCAAAAGGGCAGTGACTGCAGTGACTCTAAGGCAAGGAGGCCATCCCTGTGCCACAGGGTCCAGTTGCTGTCTATAATACCCTATGGGTTGGTGATGGTCCCCATGTTTTGGGGTGAGTACCCTAAGGGCATTCCCTTCCTTCCCATATATAAAAAGGAAAAGGGGGATCTGATAATTGGGATACCAAGGGCAGATGGGTTCATCAGACTCTCTTTTATGGCCATGAAGTCTATGTTGTCTGATCCTTCCTATAAAATTGGGTCAGGACTGTTAATGTTGAGTAAAGAATACAGAGGTTTTGCCATAAGAGAGAAATTTGGAATCCATTTCAGCAATAACCAACTAGCCCAAGAAAAACTCACAGTTGACTCTTAGCTTTAAGTTTTGGAAAACTTAGGACACCATGAATCTGGATCTAGGTGTAGCCCTTGTTCTATATCAGATACCCTACATGTTAGACCTGGGTTTGGGCAAACTGCAATTTTTCTTTGGCAACTTTATGTCCATTTAAGGCTAAAAGCTTTAGTAAGTGGATGCTGTCTTCCTGTGAGGAATCTTGAGCAGAAGAGCAAGAAGCAAATCAAATCATCCACGTATTGCAACAAAGTAGAACCCCTAGGGAACTTTATGTCATCCAGATCAGCCTTCAAGATTTGTGAGAAATAGGAAGAACTCTCAGTAAAACCCTGAGGCATTACTGTTCAGTTGAATTGTTTTTCTTCCCAATTGAAGGCAAAAAGGTATTGGCTAGCTTCATCAACTGGAATACTAAAGAATGCACTGCATAAATCAATTACAGTAAAGAATTTGCTTCCAGTGGGATATTAGCAGCATATGGGGATTAGAAATAACAGGTGTTGAGGAATAACAGTGTCATTTATTGGTCCTGGATAAAAGTCTAGGTTTTCTCACCGGTAAAATGGGAGTGATTCAGGGACTAGTACAAGGGATAATGAGGCATTGAGTCTTATAATATTCTGTTATGGGCTTTATGCATTGAAGGGTTTCTTTACTAATAGGATATTGATTCATTCTGGGAAGAGGGGGATCTATTTGAATCTTGATGGGAAGCATGCTGTGACCTTTGCCAACATCAGTGGGAGATTTAGCCCATAAGGAAAGTGTTAGCTGACTCGATAGGGACAAATGATTGATGTCAATAACAAATAAAAGATGTCAGAAGGTCATTTAATTCACCTGGTGGGTTACTTTGATGACTACTGTCAAATTCTAGAATTATTCCCCCATTTTGGGAGAAAGAAATTCCGACATGATGCTTTTCTAAGAAGTCTCAGCGTAGGAAATGGATAGAGAGAGAGGAACTAAGGAGAAAAGGGCGAGTGTCTCTCAAAGAGCCTAAACAAAAGGGAATAGGTTCAGAGGCAGGGATCAATTGAAGTTCATCAGAGATCCCCGCTATTTGAACTATTTTAGTACTCCAAGGCAGAGGATGTTTTATAATAGTGGGACTGAGCACTAAGACAGTGGCTCTGGTGTCAATTAGGACTGGAAGAGATTCATCCCATTCTGAAGAAATGTTTTTCCAAGCTGATTAAGAGGGAGGATTGGGAAAAGCCCATCATTGAGAATTGTGAGGATGTTGGAAAGGCTAGTTAGAGGGCTGAAGGCACCTAAAGTGCTTCAATTTGTAACAATCTCTTTTCCAATATCCTGGCTACTTGTAATAATAGCAGAAACAAGGAGGGCGCTGGTTTCGTTTAGGGGCTTTCGATGGCTGGTGTTGAAGATTAAGAATTTTGGTGGTCTTCCTTTGAGGTGACACATCTAGAGCACAAGAGAGCTGGTTTGCCAGATTAAGTAAATCTAGAGTAGACATAGTTTCCCGTTCCATCCTGCTCCTTTTTACTAGAAGGGAAAGATTCCAGTTCAGTCCATTAATAAGCACAGAGTTAAAAGCTACCCAGATAGAATCAACATCTGAAGGAAGACTAGAATTTTCTTTAAAAACAATCAAATTGATTGTAATAGTCCTGAACATGTTCATCAGATTTTTGTGTGCAAGTCTGAATTTTGTTCCCATCAACAGGCTTTAGAAAAGTCCTAAGAATTGCTTGATGAATTCACCTAGCAATTGCCTGAGCCTGACCATATAATAAGTTAGCAGGTTGGTCTCCCAGTTGTCTAGAGACTTTTCAGGATTTTCCCAATTAGTGGTTTTCATCTAACAACATCCTGGCCTTCACCAACAACAATATGAACTAGCTGATGTTAAGTCAGAGAAACCAGGTTAATAAGTTTGAATAACTATATTAAATACCTCAGCAAATCTGTGAGGATCTTTGGTTACTTTGGGAACATCTTTGACGAAGTCTCACAATTCAGCTTCAGTCCAGAGTATATAAGAAATTAAGGGTTTAGCCTCTTTGGATTCTCAGAAGGCTTAATTCTAAAGGGACAGGGTCTGATAAGTTCAGAGGAAATGGAGTGGGGAGTGTTTCAGAGAAAAAGGAAAGTTTGGTGAGAGAATTAAAATGGGGGAACTGAGGGTATATGGGAGATGCAAGCAGCATAGAAAGCAAGGAGGAAAATGGCATTTGAGGTAGAGCCTGAGACAAAAAAGCCAAGAAGAAGAGCCTGAGGCTTCAAGAGCCGTTTGATCGTTCTTTAATCATTTGTTTGCCTCAGTCAATCTTAAAATATTATTCTGCAGAAAGAGGTCACTTCAGGCTCTGGGTAACGTTTGGAAGTCTCAAATACCAGTCAAGATAGGCAGTCCATTTTTCTCTGGAAAACTTCAAGCTATTGTAGTCCAATTCAGCTTTCAGAAAATTAAGCCTGGGTGTTTCAAAATTTCCCCATAATGGCAATTGATTTTCTAAATTGCCTTCGGTCAGGTCAGTTCATTCTGTTAAAAATGCATATGAGGAAGGACCACAGTTTTTAAACATAAAATCTGCTGGAGTCCCTTTTGGGGGAGAGGGCAGTCCTCAAAATATTTAGATAACTGGGTCCTTGTTTCTCATAGGATTTTCTCTAGAGTAAAAGAAACAGTTTTCAAACAGCTCAAAGAGTTGACAGCTCAAACAGCTAGCAATTCAAACAGCATAAACAGTTCAAATATCTCAAACAGCTTGCAACTCAATAGCCAGCAAGCCTAATACCAGCCAGTTCAAAGGGAGCAGCTTGGTCCTGGAGGAGCCAGGCCACAGGCTTTCCACCTAGTTCCCATAGAACAGTCCCTGTGCCAAATGAATGGGCCGATGGCTGAACTGGCACAGTTTCAGTGAAGTAGCCCCTGTTCCCAAAGGAATGGGCTAGAGGCTTCTCAGCCAATTTCAGTGAAACAGTCTGATCCCAAAATCAAACCAAGTGTCAAATGAGTACTTGCATACAGAACAAGCCCTTAACCAGAAAGACAAAACCTTTAACTAGATCTCAAATAAAGCCTGGAGAGCTTCAGATGCAAAGAGGGCATGAGCTTGGATCCAGGAGAAGAGCTACCTTCAAACTCCAGGGTCAGTGAAAAAAATTAGTGAGCATACGGGTCAACCTGTGGGTAACAGCACCTGTTTGCTTACCTACCCCAGAGCTGTCGAGAGTCTTCTCTGGCCCCCATATAGGCCACCAAAACTTTGGCCTAAAACAAATAGACTGCCAGTTATTTCTCCAGGAAAAAAAAAAAAAGGGTTCATTCAGAACCAGCAGAGAATTGCAATTCAAGGTCTGCAACTCTGGTGAGCCAACATGCAAGTCCCCTCATGGCAAGGGAAGGAGAACACTTTTATTAGGAGGAAAAGGGAGTTGGGAGGGCTACAGTAAGAAAGAGTCCATGGCTTTTAATTGGTTGAGTTCATGCCAGGAAAGAAGAGGAGTCTTTCTTCTTCCCGTTCAGCTCTGCTGCTGTCACAGGGTGTGAGAGCTCCTCCCCCAGTCTCCTGACTCTATTTAATTGAAGTTTCTGTTTATTAATTTTTTTTACAGAGCTGAGAGCAACCCTTGGTTGACAGCCAGAAAGAAATATGGGGACCTCAGTCCTACAACTACAGGAAATGAATTCTATCAATAGCAACAAACACAGGAAATGAGCTTGGACAAGGACCAGGTAACACCTGATTTCAGCCCTTTGAGACCATGAACAGAAATCCAGTCCCACACCTTACCCAAAATTCTGACCTACAAAAACTGTAAGATAATAAATGAGTATTGTTTTAAGCCACTAAGATTGCAGTAATACATTATGCAGCAGGTGTAAACTAATCAACTTGAGATAACTAAGCACTTGCCAGGTTATCATTAAGATTACTCATATAAGGGATAAAAGGATTTTTTTAAATGTTTTCTGCTCTAATTTTTATGAGCATCTAGTGATGGACAGAACACACACACCCAAAGAAGGTAGATTGTGGAGTGCTGTAAACAAGGCTGCAACTAACTCTGCTTTGTGAGTCCAAGGAAAGGAGGCTTCAGTACACCTGGAAGCCGTAAGAAGACCACTAACAAACAGGAGGAGTGTGAACTGGGCTTTGAGGAAAGCAGGGACTTGGGTAGCTATGGGGGGAGGGCATGCACTGAGGGTGCAGGACATGTAGAGCGCTCTGGTCAGTGAGACTAGCCTCAGAGCATTTTCAGAAAACGGCCATTAGATCCAACTTGCTGAAACCCAAGGTTGGTGGAGGGTAAGTGAAAATAATACGAGAAAAGTAGAGAAAGATCAAATTGGGGAGTGTATTGGATCTTTGAATGAGAGGTGTGGATACCACTCTGTGAGAAACATCATGGAAGATTCATGTGCTGGAGTGGCTTTTTCAGAGGTAGGATAATTTTGGAAGACTGAAGCCATGACTTGGATGGGAAAGACTATTCCAGAATCAAGGCATACGTTGGACCAACAGATGAATAGCCTTCTTGTCTGTTTCTCCCTGTGGTTTTATTTGCCTGAGGAAGTGGGGATGTGTTGAGCTAGACAGTTCATTGATCTGTGTCCTTCCCCACCTCACTCTACCTGTCATGGATCTGTTTGACCATCCATAGTGCAGTCCCCAGAAGACACACTCTGTTTGTCCCTAACATAATCCTTACCAGGGCCCATCTCTCCTCCTAGCAGAGCCATGCCCAAGTGCAACACTCTTGAATAACTGGGCTTCAGCCCTTAAATCCAATGTAACTGGTTTTAAGGTTTGGAATTGGCTCTTTAAGGTGGAAATTTGGAAAAGCTCTAATTTGTAGATCCTGAAGTGCTAGCTCTGGCATGCCACAACTTACATAGAGTGAAATTCATTCCTGGTCTCCCCTCTGCTCTAACAGTAGAGTCTTCAGCACACACACATTGTTCTGCTCCTTCTAGCTGACTGTCCTAGGGAATTTTGCCTATCCTTACTGAGCCCCAGTTTCCTCCTCTGTAAAATGAGAATAAGGTCATGATTCAGAATATGGCTGCCACATGCTATGCCACAGAAGTAGGTGCTCTCTTCCCCGAGAATGTCATGCTATTGATCCATCATGGGTTCATGTGTTCACTGCCCAGAAACATAAGCACATGTCCACTGTGAGACCAGCTCACTCTTATGACTCTTAGGACAGTGGTTCTCCAGCTTGTCTGAGTATTAGAATCACCTGGGGAGATTTTTTAAATTACTGATGCCTGGTCCCATCTACCCCTGATTTTTTTTTTTTTTTAATCTCTCCAGATGATCCCAATGTGTAGGCAAGTTTGAGAATACACAGAGCCAGAGTTAGCAGAGCTGTCAGAGGCTAGGAAGCAGCCAGCCCAGAGTAACAGGCCTCACCAAATCCATGACCTGCTGTAACCCCTGCACACAAGAAGGAGAGCTGGATCCGGTGATGCCACTGGGAGGCATGAGGAAATTAAGAAACAGGAGCCCAACCCGGAAGCTGAGCCCTATTGACCAAGATGCCAGTACACAGACCATAGTCTCAGCAATCCAGACCAGTCCCCAAAAGAAGTGGAAAACCAGGGCTCTCCTGGAAGGGCCTGTGTGAGGCCTCTCAAGGCTCGCTGTTCATCTCATCCTGTTCTCTTTCCCTCCAGGCCTTTGGTTAGCAATCCCTGGCCTCTTCTCTTCCTTCACACTCAGAATCGGGCAGCGGGTGAGAGGTGAGTGGTGAGGATTCCTTGAAGGAGTGAAAATACAAAGTTGGTATTTAGAGGCACCATTAATGGGGAAAAAAAAAGAAATAGGTCTCAACACATTTAAAAAGAAAAAGGCAAGTGCTTTCCAGGCAGAGCCTCCCAAATGTCAGTGTCCCAGAAGTTTCTGAAATCCTATCTTTTCTGAATTGTTACAGTCTCAAGATCTTGCTTTGTCATTTTTGATGCTGCGTTGCAACCAGAAATCCTACAAACAGGTAAAACAACAATTGTAGGGGTTCAGAATGAGCTTCTGCCAAATATGCCACTTTTGCATGACGATCATTTTGAACTAAAGGTAATCAAGACCCAGCAGGTTCAAGAGAAATTATTGCCCCTTCCTTAACTACCTAGAATAATTTAAGTTGGGGGGTTTCCCAGAAAAGAGTTATTAATGGAAATAAATGTTATCTAGGAGACCCCATATATATGGCAGGGCAAACATCTAATTACCAAACATCTGGTCTTCTTCTTATCCTATGAATGACCCTACTGTCCTTGGAAGCCCCAGGCCCCTACCCCATTTCTTAACTCAGGATGGCATACATACCTCATTTTGCCTTTCTGTCTCTGAACCTCTCATGTATATGGGATTCCCACATGTATGAAATTAAATTTGACTTTCTACTATTAACCTGTCTGATGTTAATTCAATTCTTAGACCAGCTGGAAGAATCTAGAAGGGTGGAGGCAAGTTTTTCCTTCTCCAACACAGCCATAACGTGGTATAATTATTCAGATGTGACACTTATTTTAATTATTGTCATGCCCTCTCTGCTGAGATCCTGACTTATAAATGCCGATTACTTAGCATGAATTTTAACTTAGCAACAATTATTATCGATTCCTCTCAGAGTGAGTGAACCCTTTCGAGTCTCTGCAGTCACACCTCGGAAAGTGTGTAGGTGCCTCCGTGGCAGATAGGGGGCCGATTACGACTTCCAAGGAGCTGCCCTCGGTTTCCCTTCCAGCACCAGAAACGTGACATCACATACACTGCCTTTGGAATGCATGATTAAGCTTCTGGCTGCCACTAGCACCACTACTTCCAGCAGCTTTGTCTGCCACTATGTCTGCTGTTCTTTGCCAAAGGCCCTGAGACAAAGAGACTGCAAGTGTTTCTATGAAGTCCTCCTGATTCTCCAGGCCAGAGTTAAGCACTGCATGAAGATGAGGGAGGTAGTATGAGAAAAATGCAATGCTGACGGGCATTAAGCAAGAAATATGAAAGCTGTGTCTTCTTCATAGCCCCTGATGCCACAGGAGATGTATTTTTACTTATTATTTTCTGCGTCCCTCCCACTGGAATGTAAACTCCCTGAGAACAAGGACTTTGTTTCTTGCTATATCCCAAGAGCCTGGCACATGGTAGTACTCAATAAATGTTTGAGATAGAGAGGGAGGAAGGAGATAGGGAGGAAGGAAAGGGTGAGCGCATGAACCGTGGAGTTAGACAAACTTAGGTTTAAATCCTTTCTGTAACAATTCTAACTGTGAAGAAAACATGGGTGAGTTATTTACTTTCTTCACGTCCCTCTCTTCATCATATTACCAATTAACGGGACTGGGGTAAAGATAAGCAATATCATATGTAAGCCTGCTAGCACTATTAGGCAATCAAAGCATAGGAATTGGGCTTCCCTGGTGGCGCAGTGGTTAAGAGTCTGCCTGCCGATGCAGGGGACACGGGTTCGTGCCCCGGTTCGGGAAGATCCTACATGCCACGGAGTGGCTGGGTCCGTGAGCCACGGCCGCTGAGCCTGCGCGTCCGGAGCCTGTGCTCTGCAACGGGAGAGGCCACAACAGTGAGAGACCCGCGTACCACAAAAAAAAAAAGGAACAAAAAGCATAGGAATTTACTTACGTAGATTACCTGTAATATTATTACTACTATTAAGTAAAGTTCTGAACACTAATAAAGACATGAGTATTGGCCTCTAGTCAGAGCTTATTGGATAAAGGACATTCCCAGTTTGTCTCTGCTTGTTGTGTTAAGGTTCCCTCTTATCCAGCAGTACTCTCTTCCATTTTCCCAATTTAGTGAAAATTCTAATTTTTCTAGTCACTGTCATCATTCTTGCTTTGTCTCCCCTACTGTGGGTCCCAGCCTTCCTCATGATATTGGTATCTCAGCGATGGAACCCTCCTCACTCCCACATCAGGCCCTGGTCAAGGACACTCATGTCTGGGAATGAGCCTCAAGTCAGCCATGACAAAGAAAAACCCAATTCTATCCTTTTGGCATCTGACAATTCTCAGAGAACTTTCCCCAGCCTGTCTGGCTGAATGGTCAAAGTATAATTTACATAAACTTAAAACATGATTGTGATATAAACGCAGGGTGAATATGTATCAAAGATTTATTTACTTCATAAAAGACAGAATCAGAGAATGGTAAAGCTGTTTCAGAGGAGAATTGGAAGAACAAAGATTCATATAGACCGTCAGGAATGGCATGCTAGAATAAGTTTGCTAATTTAGGGACCAAATTGGTTAACATCTTATAGGGCAATAAAATCTTCTGAAAGGAAAGAAATCATCTGCATCTCTATCAGAATAAAATTAACATGTAGCTTCACAGAGTCTGGGCTCCAGTCAGTAGTAAATAGCATAGAGGAGGAAAAGTAATTTTCCCTCTACTCTTCTAGGTTCTCAGCTGAGACTCCCACCCTGCCCCATAATAAAGATTAATAGGAGTAAAACAGAAGTTTAATAGAATATACAACTCCTTTTCTTGGGAAATACCCAAGAAAACCAAGTAAATTTCTAAAATGGCCCAAGCCACCACCTTAAATACCATCTCCAGCTAAAGACAAAAGAAGGTGTTGGAGGGTGGGGAAGCCAGTTAGGAAGGCTATCAGGGAAAGCACAGTAAACAAGGGTAAGGTTGTTATTGCAGATTTAAGCTGGTGTCTTCTCCACTGATGAGGGTTTCTCGAAGTTTAGTCATCCTTCTCTACCTGGTACAGAAAGGGAGCCACCCTTACAAATGGAGATTTACCTTATCAATTGAAGTGTCTTTTACAAAAGGCTAACTTCCACTCAGTTTTCAGAGCTTCTCCTGTGTCTGCTATTGCTTAAAAATAATCAGCCTAAAATAATTCTTACGCCCAAGAGGCATATTTTGGAGTGGCAACTTCTGCTCCCCTTCAATAGTAAGTCAAACAAAAGTAGAGAATTAAAAAAATCTTTAGGGTCTTTTTGGACAATGGTACAGTATGACATTACAAAGACATGCAGTCATCCTATTTTTACTTCCAAGTTTCAGATAATTTTTCTTAACAAAGTTGACCTCCACAAGCTAGGATATGAAAATACAGTAATGCTCTGGGTGGCTGGCACTATCAGATCCTTCTGATAGAAACTGTCCATCCCACAACCTTACTGAGAGAGAAGCTGCAGGTGGCTGTTTTCTGAATACAGGTGGGTTCAATAGGCCAGGACTGGGCACCAGGCTTAAGGCCATCTCATGATTGTCAATGGTCTTTATAGTTCAGGGCCAATGCTGTGCCCAAGCAGGAACAAAGTGGCCCAATCAGATTGTCACTTTCTGGGGAAGTTTGTGGGAGTTATTGGGGAAAAGTCCATTAATATCGGAAGGAAGAGAATAAGTAAATTAGTATTGGAAAGAAACAGAAGTAAGGAGACGATAGCTGAGATGTGGACACATGGCGTTTAAAGGAGGATCTGTAGAAGCCCCATTCTAAGGACACAACTTCTTCTGGGTCAAGAAGTTGTCAATAAAAACAATAGAGCTACTGTACCCTCCAGCTTCCATTAGCCTGGGCCAGGCAGTTAAAATTGCTGCCTTCCTTATTTCTATGAGTTATAAGTATCCTTTTTAAAAAAAAAACCTCATTATTGGAATGACTCTCTTTTTTCTTACAGCCAATGGAGCCTCACTCACATGAAGAGTGGCTCCTAATCCACAGGGGCCACATGGCCTGGGTTACACTCTTACCTAGAGTCACAGACATGAGACATGAGGGTGTTTCTGAGGCTATCTTTACTCATTTGAGTTTTAGGGACAGACTGAGGCAACACCCAGTGTCTTATTCAGAGACCATTCAAACACCAGAAACCCATTCAAACTAGCTCAAGTAAAGGAGGATCTGTTGTATGGATACAGGGAATCTTACAGAACAAGTTTAGAACCTGAGATCTCACTGTGCAGCTTCTCCCTCCACCTCACTACCCATCTTAATCTCTGTTCTTTCTGTGATTCTTTTTCCATTCTTTTCTTTCTGCAAACTGATTTCTTTTCAGGGGCCTCAAAGTTCTTCCAAAATGTCAGTCCAATCACTCGAGTCAGCAGGACCTTCCAGCTCAGCTCCCTAACAGTCTCCCAATTCCCAATGGCCAGAAGAGGGTATCTGCCCCTCAAGTTCAGATGTCCATCCCTGGCCCAGTCAGCTGTGCCTAATTGCTTATCAGGTACACAGGACTGGTCCCACTCTGTGGGTAGTAGAGCAGCTTCTCCAAGAAGATGAATAGGCTGGAATAGAGAGAAGAGTGTAAAGAGAGAGAGAAGAAAAACTACAATTGAAAGAGAACTGCCTGGTCTTGAGAGAGCCCCACTTTAATGACTCCTCTTTCCCAAACTTGCCCAGCGGAGGACATGTTTGAGCTGAGTGGACAGATACCTTGGGCAGCCTCCTTGGTGCTTCTTGGCACTCACAGGGGCAGGTTGGCCTCCCCCCACCCAGTGTGACAAAGCAACTGAGCCCACCTAGGTGAGACTCCTTACCCTCCTAATCCTGTATGTTCACCGCCACTATCTCTTGTAGACCTGATGTGGAAACCACCATTGAGAGGATTCTAAGGAAAAGGGTATTTTTCTGGGAAGAGGACAGTGAATGGGGCTAAGTCCATTTGGCTTTCTCCCCTATGAGGCTCAATGTCCAGCACTTTATCAGTAACCTCTTTATCTTAGTATAACTAATGGATCTATTTTGAGTAAGGACATGTATGAATCCTTTTGAAATTCCTAGGACGTGAGAAGTATAACACGTAATTAAAGAATTATCATTATCACCATTATCTTTAATCAGCACATCATTCACAGTGACAGTTTCTAAGACGTTTATATGGGAAAAGTGTCATCTCTAGTACAAATGAAGAGCCGCCAGTACTGTTCCTAGGTCACCTTCTGGATTACTGATGCAAATCATCATCTAGACTCTGTAGTCCCCTGATGAGGAGGGAGCATCATTTCCATTTGCTAAATATAAGAAACGGAAGCACTATGAGGTGAGATTAGGGCAATGACAACCAGTCCCAAGTTCAGTATCAAAGAAAAGCTCAGTAAATTTGGATGCCTTGTGGTCAACACACAAAATAGGTAGAACCACAGAAAGAACTCAGAGCAAAAGGAGAAGAATGGTTTAATTCCCATGAGGCAACTCATTTTCAATGGATCTGTCATTTCTGATTTCAAAGCACATAAAACAGATGGCCACTTAACCCACTCCTCAGCTCTATGCTCATTCTGAGATACAGGCTCTTTGCAGGTTAGAAATGGCATGGGAGAGGCAATGGTAAAGTGGAAAAGACCTGTGTTAGAGTCCTCCAGAGAAACAGAACCGATAGGATGTATATAGATATGTATAAGAGGGGATTTATTATAGAAATTGGCTCATGAGGTTGTGGAGGTCAAGAAATTCCACAGTCTGCCATCTGCAAACTGGAGAATCAGAAATGCTGGTGGTAAAATTCATTCTGAATCTGAAGGCCTGAGAATCAAGGGAGCCACTGCTGTAACTCCTAGTCTGAGGCCAAAGACCTGAGAACTGCAAGGCCACTGGCATAAGTCCTAGAACCCAAAGGCCTGAGAACAGGAGATCCCATGTCTGAGGGCAGGAAAAGATGGATATCCCAGCTCAAGAAGAGAGAGAATTTTTCCTTCCTTTGCCTTTATGTTCTATTAGGGCCATCAGTGGACTGGATGGTCCACACCCACACTGAGGAGGAAGGCTGTCTTTACTCAGTCTGCTGAATCAAACTTTAATCTCCTTCAGAAACACCTTCAAAGACCCACCCAGAAATGTTTTAGGTGGCATCCCTTAATCCAGGCAACTGGACACATAAAATTATTCACCCCAAGACCTAAGGACTTAGGGCCAGTCAAACCTGAGCTCACATCCAGATTCTGCCATTTACTAGCTGTGTGAGAAAATTTCTCAATTACTTTGAGTCTCCCCATTCTTTATTTTGAAAATATCTGTGTTGAGGTGTTATCATAAAGATTCTGTGAAATTAGATGACATAATACATTTATATATATAGGATAATACATAATCCTAAAGGACTTAGCAAGAATCCAATGGATAATAAACAGTCAATAAATGGTGGCTATCACTAGAGTCGGCCTCTAAGAGGAGAGCAGATGTTCATTCTCAAGAAGAATTTTGCAGAAAGGGCCACTTTCAGTCTACTGTCTTTCCAAATTCCTTGATCATGATTTGAGGGAAGGATGATACAAGAGACAAGGAAAAAATAAAATGAGAATAAGCGTGAAATAACATAGATCTTCTAACAGTAAGTCTCTGTGGGGCTTCCCTGGTGGTGTAGTGGTTGAGAGTCCGCCTGCCGATGCAGGGGACACGGGTTCGTGCCCCAGTCCGGGAAGATCCCACATGCCGCGGAGCGGCTGGGCCCGTGAGCCATGGCCGCTGAGCCTGCGCGTCCGCAACGGGAGAGGCCACAACAGGGAGAGGCCCGTGTACCGCAAAAAAAAATAAAAATAAAAAAAATAAGTGTCTGTGTCTGTTTTTGCCCATCTTAATAACATAAACTTGGACTGGCTGTTCACTCTATGCTCCCATCACTCTGCACATGTCATTTGCAGCATTCATGAGACGTGCTATATTTATTAGGTGTTTGCTGGGATATGTGTGTATCCTCCTATCAGGTTAAGAGCTCCTGGAGGACCGGAGAGTGTCTTGTTCATCTTCTCTCTGCAGCTTCTGGCTTAGTATCTGGATAATACTTATTACTGGTTAATAAATATCTGTTGGATGAATGGACAAAGAAAGATAGGAAATGTATGAAGGAGATGTGGGTCCCAACCAGTAGAAACCTCAGTCGTTCTGCCTGGGCCCCATGTCATCTCTCTGTGATTAGGTCCACCTGAGTATAAAGTCAAACTCCTAGAGAATGCTAAGCTTCCCCTGGGCTCTGTAGATGGGACACAACAAAAGGGTAGACAGCTCCTGCAGGCCCTCCTCGAGCTGGCCCGGCTGGCAGCAAACACATCCTTCTTCCAAGATTGGTCAGCTCCTGCCCCAAGATATCATTTGATTTTCAAACATGATTTGCTAGAGCCATGTTTTCAAATACTGTTCCAAAGAGGCTTAAGTGCCTGTGAGGGGCAGTGCAGCTTGTGATCAGATTGCTCCCCCGCCCCCAAGTGAAGCCCCTCCCCACCCCCGCACCCCAGCCCACTTTTTCAGGCATAGCAGCTCCTATCTTATGCTTTACAAATTCCGGTCATCTACCTATGACTTCATTAGGGAAAGACTGCTGATATTTTCATTGTCTTTTTAACCACTGCACTTAAAAAAAAAATGTCACCTCACACTCTTCACTAGCCTGAAGCCCAAAGCTACAAGGATGCTCAGAATAACAGATGCTATTCATTGGCCACTAACTGCACTTTCTGTCCCTCCATCCTCATAACAGCCCTCTGAGACAGGCATAAATATCTCCATTTTCAGGTGAGAAAACCAAGGCTTAGAGGTGAAGTTTATTTCAGGCTCAAATGTGCTTCAGACAGCGTATGGCCTATAGAGCTGGCATTTGCATGCAGGCCTGAAACAAATAGGACTTAGGAGAGGAGAGGGAAGAGGAACAGAAATTCTTGTCTGCAAAACAACAATTCTTTGTGCAGCAGCACTTTTAAAAAATCCATTTTGTGCCTATGGACAACATCTTTGAATTGGCTGTGTTTCTCAATGAATGACTTGGAAGCCATTCTAATAAAGGAAGAACTTAAATGAAAACCAAGAGGTAGTTTTTGACTAATGGTGCATGTACTTTCTAAGCCAAATAAATTTACAAATAAGAACATTACAGAGATTCAGCTCAAGGAAAGTGATAGGCATTCGAATCTCACCTGCTGTCTGATAACTTCTACGTAATTTCAACAATGGTTTGCAATATTACACTTAAAATCAGTGTGGCTTAGGTATGAAATTGCTTCTCCCTAAAGCTTCAGGCCTAAAGAGTAGTTGTTACCATATCTGTGGCTCTTGAATTTAAAACATATTGACCATTTACAAGATAGTTTACAAATCCTTCTCAGGATGTCTTAACAATAGAAGTGCACTTCATTGTCATACTAAGCTGAATCTGGCCTCTGTACCCCAACACCAAATTAAATCTTGGAGACAGAGTTTTGAGTGAAGTAGACGAGAATAGCTTTATTGCTTTGCCAGGCAAAGGGGACCACAGTGGGCTAATGCCCTCAAAAACTGGAGGGGGTAGTGAGAAGTTTTATAATAATGGTTCAAAGAGGGCATGATCCGCTGGTGGACATTCTTCTGTCTTCTGATTGGTTGCTGGTGAGGCACGTGGGAGTCAGTATCATCAACCCTGCGGTTCCAACCAATCTGGGGTCTATGTGCTTGCAGTATACTGTCCTTAACCAGTTAACCGTTAACTTCTCCCACCTGGTGAGGGTTTCAGTCTCTGCAAAACAGCTCAAAGATATTTTTGTGTGTATCCCTTGGTGGGGAACCAGGACCTTGCCCCAAGGCTGCACTGTTGTTTCCCTTGACTGTTTGTCCCTCCCTTGCCTCACCTCCCCACCCTTTCCTAATTAACTACTGCTTGAATTTACCCATTGGACCTCCGGAAAGGTCATGGAGGGTGAATGAAGACTCTTTCCTGTAATCAAAGAAATGAGGGCCACAGAAAGGCTTTTGTGCCCAGGAGCCTCACAGGGTCCTGCTCTGTATCAGTATTCCCTTCACTCTTGACCCACGAGACAGGACTTGGAGCTGCCCTGCTGCCTTAGTACGGAGCATTCAAAATGGTCTTTTTTCCTTTGTCCCCACTACCTAAACTAAAACTGACAAACAGTGCTCTTATTTTCTTGGATGAGACTAGATTGTTTAATACAATAAGATGCCAGTTATTTCTCCTGATATAGAACTGAGTCTTTTTCTTTTGAAAGCAGTTTCTCTCACACTACTTTGCATGGAATGTAAGTTCTATCGAGCACTCCATTAAAAGAAAAGTCTGTGATCTAGTGAATTGGGGAAACTGGGAAATACTTCTCTTAGATATTTGCAATAGCCACTCAGCTGATTACAAACTACATAAACACTGCAATATTTGTCTGTTTTTGTGATATCTACTGACATCCTGGTAATGAGTAGTCTATGAAATGCACTTTGGGAAAACCTATTGTTTAAGAAAATTCTGGAGCATGAAAGCTATTTACAGTCAACCCTTTCACAAAATCCCAATAGATATCTGAAAGTACACCAGAAAGCTCCTGGAAATAGGTTGAATTGCCCACTTCAGAAATAAGGTGATTCTTTCGTAATAGACTACTGTTTAGTGAGCACTTATCTCATTGAGTCCTGAGAACTATCTCACAAAATAGGTATAGTTCTTTTCTTTGAACAGATGAGAAGAGAGGCTCAGAGAGGTTAAGTAACTCAGTCAAGGCCACACTACAGGGAAGCAACAGAACCAATTTTTAATGTAAGTTCAAACCCTAAGCTCTTAAAGACTATACTGTTGTTCAGCTCTGCCTGTTGGAAAAGACCCTCCCTTGTTCTAGAGAATAGCCCTTCCTCAGAGAGCCTGGTGGGGCCTTCACCCCAGGAGAGCTGACGGAACACAAAGCAGACTGGAGCCCTCATGGGTGTCCAGGCAAAGCTGAGCCTGGAAGCCACCAAGTCTTGCCACCACTCTCCCTCCCCTGGTCAATCCACAGTCGGGAACCACGCTCAGCTCCTTCCCAGTGAGAAACAAATGAAAGACTTATTAAACTGGCTTCTGCACCACGATGGGGATCAAATCAACAAATTCAGGCTGTAAGTGGCGCCTTGAGATTTCAGTACACACCCTGGCTCAGGGCCTTGCTGAGAACTGCTGAATTCTTTAATGCTCATTGTATTTATGCTAAAACCTCTTTTCCCCAGTCCTCCTGACCAGGGGAGGCTGAACTCAACACTCTTCAACATGCACTGCTGAGAAGGAGAAATTTCCCCCGTACCCCTACTGAGGTCTTGCGCTGGTCTTATAATTAAACTGACATAAAACAGATTAACAGGAGAAAAAAACTAATTTAATTGGTACCTATGGAGGTCTCATAGAAATAGTCAAGGCAGGCAGCTTTTATACTTTTTAGACAAAAAGGTATAAAAGATAAAGGACAAAGGAATTAGTCTTGGGTGCTTAATTAGTAAAGAATCTAAACAGAGGTTGAGCTTGGGGTAGTAAATTCATGAAGAAGTAACAATGTTTGTTATCAGACTTCTCGCCCCTGAATTCCCTATCTGTGGTGATAAGACTGTTTTCCTCTCTTTCTCCTGGTGCAGGGAGGCAGCTTTCAAATGAGAAATTTAGTTCCTGCCTTCAGTGGGGACAGAGAGGAGGGTCAGAGTTTCTTCTTGCACTGGCTATTTCTCAAGTAACTTTAATTCAAAATAATCAATATGCCACTTTGTCATATTTGGGGGCAGCCTGCCCTGAGCTCCAACAGCACTCAATATTTAATGAGCCCCTACTATGTGCCAGGCATTATGGTAGGTGCTGGAACTCTAATTGATGCGACATGAAAAGTCCCTGTCCTCATAGGGCTTCTTTTCAAGTAGGGGGACACAATTAAAATAAAAATAAAATATAATGTCAGGTAACAATAAAGACTTAGAAAATAAAGCAGGGTAAGACGGTGGGGTTGCTGTAGGGTGCCCAGGGCAAGGCTTTATGAGCCGCCTACTTGTTTGTACAGAAAGACCTTAACGGAATGAGGGAGAACCAAACAGAAGATGTCTGAAGGAAGAATGGGGCCCTTCTCAGCCCTGTTTGTGCTGCCTGCCTGGTAAATAGCTCGGCACTGCCCTCTGGGGGCTTGGCACAGGCTGGCACCGAGTCTGGGGAAGGAGGCTGGTCTGGAGGCACGGAGGGGGGGGTACTGCATATAATTCCTTCCTGATCTGCTCTCTGCTTGTTTGGGAGTGAGGCTAAGGTTAGTGGGAAACTCAAGTAGAACTCATTTTATCCTTTTTTACTCCCTGCAGTGTTGTCAACAGCTATGCTGTTTTGGTTGGGTTGATCCCAGAGCCAGATGCCCTCCTTTGAGTTTCAGCCACACCAGTTACTAGGTTGGTAACCTTGAGCAAGTTATTTAACCTCTCTGTACCTTGCTACCTCATCTGTAAAATAAAAAGGAATAGTAATAGTATCTACTTAATTGTGGTTTGAGGATTAAACGAGCTAATATATGTGAACCATTTAAAGCACTGCCTGATATACAAAAACTTCTCAACAAATACTAGCTTTTATTAATATCCTTTGTGTCTGCATCTGAATGTGTGTCGGGGAGGTGTGTGTGTGTGAGAGAGAGAGACAGACAGACAGACAGACAGAGAGTGAAAGTGAGAGGCAGGGGGATAGGCAAGTAATCTCTAAAGTTTCTTCTGGCACTAAAAAAAAATTTATTACATATTTTGTCTGACTCCTCACACTGGTAGCTGTTCCAGAGGCTGTCAGTAAGACCTATTAGTAGGGCCTATTCCCATTTTCCAATCCAATCTTGTAGGAGAGAAACTGAGACAAAGTAAGGATTTACTACTCAGGAAATTAACAATTATCTTGGTAAGCACTGAGATTATTTGCACGGCAACATCAGGACAAATTTGAAGTCACTTGAAGCACAGAAGTGCGATTTCCCACAGTTAAAGTGAAGCTCTCTTTATTTGCTTCTGCTAATTTAAAAATGATAGCTAAAGGTACTTAAACATTACATGGCATTAAAATGGCATGGCTCTATACTGGCTTAATGAATTCCCTTATGAAATCAACTCTAAAATGTCACCCCTCATGAATCATGAAACAGAATCTTTCTTGTTCTCTTAGGAGCTTTAGAGCTGATTTTCAAAATCCATGTTTACGTGCTGTTCTATAAGTTGTGTTCCCTTCTACAGGTTGGCCAGAAAAAAAAAATTCTGGGTCTCTGACTTCTACGTGTACTACCTTTAACCAGAAAGGAAAATACTATTTATTTAAAATTGACAATTACTGGTGGTTTTAATTTTATTGTGAGTCTGCTTCTGACCTCTTTAAATGTAGTCCTCTATATAAAATTGTCCATCAGAATTCTCCATATGAATGCTTCCTCCACAAGCATTTAAGAACCCAAACTCATCATCTTTCCTTCCAAATTTAATTTCCTCTGCCTCCAGAATTCTCCACCTCTAGGCCTAACACCACTCTCCACCCAGTTTCCTCTTCCAGTCAAGTCCCACCAATTTTGCCTTTTTGATATCTCTAAAATCTTTGAATCCATTTTCTTTTTTTTGCACTTGCCCCATTCCTCAGCCTACCTTCAACTCTTAATAACTACAGTAATAGCCTCCCAAATGGTCTTCCTGCCTCCAGTCTTGACCCCTTTAAATCCATTCTCCACATGGATGCCAATGTAACTTTATAAAATG
Organism: Pseudorca crassidens; assembly: GCF_039906515.1. Taxonomy (NCBI): domain Eukaryota; kingdom Metazoa; phylum Chordata; class Mammalia; order Artiodactyla; family Delphinidae; genus Pseudorca; species Pseudorca crassidens. The sequence goes on from NC_090297.1 coordinate 157,683,708, forward strand.
AAAATCTGACCAGGTTACTTTCTTGCCTAAATCCTTCTATAGCTGCTCTTAGGATTCAGTCTAAACTCTTGACCATAGACTATAAGGTCTCGTGTTCTGGCCACTGTCTATTTACCTTACCTGCAGGCAATACCCTACAACATCCATCACTGTACTAACCATGTGTTATCATGAATACGATTTAGGTGTTTCAGTCTCTAAAAGGCATTGAGCTTTTCAATGATCTATTGCTGTGCAATTACCACCCAAAAACTAAACACATGATTTATTTTTTCTGGGCTCCCTCATTTGACTGTGTTCAGTTGAAGGGCTTACTGGACTGTCAGGTCCAAGATGGCGTCATTCATGTGACTGTCAGTTGATTGAGAGTCTTGATTCCCTACCATTGACCTCTCATCCTCCAGTAAGTTAGTGGTATCAGAGTAGCATTCGAAGACAGTAAAAGCAGAAGTTCCAAGGCCTCTTATAATCCAGCCTTGAAAGTCCCACAACATTGTTTTCTCCATATTTTACTGGCCAAGCAAGTTGTGAGGTCTGTCCAGATTCCATTAAATAGGCTCCTCTTGATGCATGGAGTGGCAAAGGGACATGCAGACCAGATAAGAGGATTAAATGACTCTATTTTGCAATCTGTGATATGTACATAAACTAAACTCCTTCGAAAGGGTATGAGGAGAAACAAAAGGAAGACTGGCCACTCCACCGGCCCTGATGAAATCCAGGAGGCCTAGGAGTGCAGCTAGCCTGACGCAGAGTGAGGGTCAGTCGCTGGAGAAGAGGGAGCTGGTTGCTCCACTTACAAGAAAGTACACGGTTTCCTTTATAAGTGCCATTCTCAAAGTGCTGTGAGCCAGGGCAGCTGGTAGGAAGGGTAGAAAAGCAGTAACCAAAATACCCATCCATTCTCTGAACCTGTTAATTTGATCACATGGAATACTTTTATGTTTAAAATTCCCCGGGGTTAAGAAGAGAGAACACATATCAGGTCCATTGATTTTGCTTGGAGTGTCCAGCCTAGATTTTTATTCATCAGATACAACAGCACCCCCAATAACACCAGCAACATGACAACGGGGCAATTTCTGAATAGCATCATGTATTTTGTTGATACACGTCCATTGCAGAAAGTGCATCTGAATCTAAAATAGAAAATAAATGTCCCTCTTAATTCCATAGCCCAGGGCTAACCACTCTAAAGAGTCTGACATGGTTTATAACTAGTAGTCCAGGTTCATTAGAGGTTCTCAACCTTCCTGTGTCCCAACACGAAACATCCATCATCTCCAGTTTTGCCAAGGCTGTAGGTTTCTTGGCCTAGAGCATCTGCTCTAAGTCAGGGCCAGAGTCAACGTGGAGCCAAGCCCAAGAACGGGGTGTCCAAGTCCCAGTGGACAAGGAGAGAGCAAATCTTCCAAGGACACTCAAGGACAAATCAAGCAAACAAATTCAGGGGAGGCATGAACACCGGTCACGGTTCTATTAGTTGCTCTGTGTGGCTGGGAGGCACAGTGGAAGAGCATTCTAAACACTGTAGGGGCTCATCTGCAGTGACTCAGCGTTTCCTGCTGCCCAAAAGCTAGGGGGGAGGACAGTTGGAATTACTCACGTCTCCTGGCAAGATTGTGGGCCCCCTCAATTTTAAGCATGATGACAGACAGCTTCACAAATAAGCTAACATCAAACCAGGAAGTGTAATAAATGCTGGGAGATTTATAAGCCCCAGGAAAATGTAAACTGCCAGTGAAGGGAAAAAAAACCTCAGTGTTCTTACTTTTATGTGAATCCTTTGCTGACTGGAAATTGAGATTTCCATGGGCATGATATGGTCCTAAGATTGATGAAGGCAAATGGGAGACAGCCCCTGAAGGCAGCCCTCTGCTCACTGGAGACAAGGGTGAATGTGAGACAGGCGTCTGTGTGCTGGGAGGTGGGCACTGGGCTTCAGAACGGGTCCGTTTTGCCCTCGTTAGGTAGTAACGAATGGGTGGTTTCCCTAGTCACTGCCAGTATGAGAAATCAACAAAAGTAATTTCTCAGTACCCTTTGCAGGACAGTAGGAGAAACAAACAAGGTAAAACCACAACGAGTTATAAAAAAATGGCTTTTCAACTTGAGTAATAAATTAGTTCAGGCAGCCATTCTGAAGGGCAAATAGGGACTCCATACTTCAGGGTGCGTGCCAGCACTTCTGTTCTCACTGGGTTGAGCATGACTCACCAAAGCCTCTGGTAGTCACCACAGTGGGCTCAAAACATATTTTGCAAAAGACTAACACCAAACTACAGGCTTAGGGAGTAAGTGAGCTTGTTTTATTTATTACTTCCTTTATTTATTTTTTTAAATATTACAGCAGTTAAAGGTTCCGAGGGCTAAGTGAGTGGAGATGAGTTTGGTTTTATTTTGTCTCTCTAAAGAGAATGTAGGTTGATAGACCAAGCCCTGCCCGATAAAAGCAAAGTTGCCAACACGAGTGAAATTGCATGAGCTGGGGTGGGGGGCGTGGAGGGAGTGATGTGTGTGTCAGGACCAGGTGGTAAGAAAATGGGAAAAAAAAATAAGAATGTTCAGTCCAAGGCTGTCCGTTGAACAGATGGCAAGCTATAAGAAAGACTAGTGGCAGTGAGTTCCCTGGTAGTCCAGTGGTTAGGACTCAGCACTTTCACTGCCATGGCTCCAGGGTTCAATCCCTGGTAAGGGAACGAAGATCTCACAATCTGGCGGCCAAAATATAAAACAAAAGTTACATTTTCCTAATGACCCCCTTGCTTTGTGTCACCTTTTAGATTCTTCCTTCACAGGCTGAAAACCCGAAAGTGCTAACTACATGCCCCAATTTTCAGGAATAGTGCTATCTGCAAGTTCTGTTTTCTGAAGGAACATGGCTGTGTTTAGATGATTCTTAAACTACTGCTTTATTTGGTCAATTCAGCAAAAAATAAGACCAAATGCTCATTTAGTGATATGTTGACTTGGCTATCAACTTGTTTTCTCTTTCCTGCAATTTATTTAATACATAATTAAATAGAATTGTGTTGATGCCACAACTGTTTTTGTCTTAGTTATCTAAAAGGTCATTAAATTTTTTCCTTTGGTCTATATGTTATTCAAATTTTAACCTCAATTTTCAGCCTTTCATTTTATTTATTGAGGAAATTAGAGCTCATCAGTAAGACCTCCACATTCCCACCATGGCAGAATTACAAAGTAAACCTTTTAAAGGAAATTTACAACTATTTCTTTCCACTTAAGAGCTTCCTTTCTAGCTGGGCATATCAGTAACCTCTTTAAGACAAGCTATAAACGTGTGGTACATGTGTACTGTGGTAGTGATCAGGGCTGGTTCTGCTTCCAGAAACATGGTGGAATTGCACTTCTACACCATCCTTGAAGTTAGTCAGGACCATGTGAGTATTCTAGATAGATTTAACAAAAAGGTATTTATTGGGCTTCCCTGGTGGCGCAGTAGTTGAGAGTCCGCCTGCCGATGCAGGGGACACGGGTTTGTGCCCCGGTCCGGGAAGATCCCACATGCCGCGGAGCGGCTGGGCCCGTGAGCCATGGCTGCTGAGCCTGTGCTCCGCAACGGGAGAGACCACAACAGTGAGAGGCCCGCGTACCGCAAAAAAAAAAAAAAAAAAAGGTATTTATTTTATTTTTAAAATATGAGTGGGGAGACCCAAAGAAGTGACAAAGAGTTGTAGAACAAGGCTTGGAGAACAGGTCAGAAAAAAGAGATTTCCCCCTCAGGGCTGGGCAGCAGAAAATATAGGCTGCCCCAGGAATATTCTAGTTTACTTGCACTTGTGTAGCAAGACTGCCCATATATCTCATTCACTGTTCAAAATCCCATAAAAAAATGTCCAAGCAGCCAAAACTAAGTCACATGCTCTCAGCAATACCAACAAATCTGCCCACAGTGAAGAATTCCTAATAAAGGGATATTGCTGTGCTAATAGGAATTGTGTGGGTGCTTCACGGCCAAAATGTGACAAATATACTCTACGGTGGCAGAAGCAGAGGTTCTTGAAGTGCTTCTCATCATTTGCACCAGAATTTAGGCAAGAAATTAGGCAACTAAATCCCCAAGATTCCCAATCTCCTACCATCCCACCCTAATATGACAGAAGCAACTCCTGAGTTGTTTCCTAAACCAGGGGTTTCCCTCAGAACACTTATCCTGCCAAATGGCTTCTTGGATTGTCCACACTCATTTTTTTCCTTCTGCTATTGATGCTGACTCATTCCAGCTTTTAAAAATTACTCATTATCTAAGAACATCCTTTCTAGAAAGGTCATGCAAGTTCTCTCAGGAGGCTACGCGGGCACCTGTATTCCTCCAGCCACAATCAGGAGACCAATTGCAGCCAAAAAGAGAAACCTCACAATTATTATGACGTGGCAGGTTAGGATACTGAGGTGATGGTCCTTGTAAAATATGATTTTCTGCTGGTGTTCACTTCTGCTCTAGTGGCATTTAGTAAATATCGTTGATTGAAATTGACTAAATGTAGCCATGTGACTTCATAAAGAAAGGATCTCCATAAAAACTGGAGGTGCCCTATTGCTGGCATAAGAAAATGCTTCAGAAAGAAAACAGAGCTGCCTTTAATTACTACCAGCATAAGAAAAATGCATTGATGTGCCTTCCTGGTAACAGGTTTTTCAAAATTCAAATATAAATGAACCTCAGTGTATTTATGTATGTGTTATAAGTAAGAACCAAGTTTATTTTACTTTATTTGGGAAAAAAGTGGCCCTAGGCCCAAACAAAACAGCTAAGTGCCACTGTGACAGCCTCAGTAGCTCCAGGATTGCTTTTATAGTCATTCCTCAGGCACCCATGTAGGCACAATGTCATTTAGTCTTTGAGATTATTCAGTGCAAAATCTGGAAATTAATGACATATATTCAACACCGGTGTTCTCAGATGAGAAGAGCAATTAGCAAATCCATAAATTAAGTGCTTGCTTGCTTTTCTTTAGTCAAATGTAAACAGTTGTTTAAAGATACTTTAGCTAAAATTTTTCTCCCAGGAAATAAACAGATGTTTGAATATCCGTATTGCTGCTTGAATCTCACACCATTTCATCATGCCAGGCACCCAGATTCAGTTACAGAGTTTCATGTGATAGTGAGCATTGGTTAATAAGCCAATGTGAACTTGGAGAGGGGAATTTGGTGGAGTGCCACAGGGCTCTCCCCTCACTCACACATGGTCCATGCTCTTTTTGGAAAGTGCACAGTAATGAAAAAGTGTAAGTTGGTAGATTACCATCACAAGAGATATCTTAGTGAATTCATAAAGTTTTAAGTTCTGACTCTTAACCTCATATATGCAAAAGCTGATTTACCCACAATTGAGAAAGGATGAGTATTTCTGGAAGTGAAGTCATTATGCTAATTAAGCACACAGAAAATAATGTATAGAACCCAGATGCCAAGTTACCAAATTGTACTGAAATGTTTGCATTGACATGGGCTGAAATGTTAGCATTGTCATACCTAATATATATTCTCTCTACAGCTAGAATTATATGGGATGTTGAATTATAATCAGAATAATGTTTGGTGAGCAAGAAACCACAACAGGGGAAGTTAAAAGTTAGTTGGATGCATTTTTAGAAACATGCCTCAGCCAAAACAGCTTAGGACAGTCTCCCTCACAATAGGAATAATCTTGCCCAATGAGGTAGTAAGATTGAAGACACTAGGAGTGACTTCCCTACTTTGAACAGTTTCTGGATTTGCACAGTCCAGCAGCCTTCTGTGAAGTCTTACGCAAGACCAGAAATCAGCTTATCATTTTAAGGTGACTCTCCGTATCTCTTATCTAACTCTGTGATTCACAATGTTTTTTGGTTTTTTTTTTTTTGTGGCACGCGGGTCTACTCACTGTTGTGGTCTCTCCCGTTGCGGGGCACAGGTTCTGGACGCGCAGGCTCCCAGACCCGAGCACGAACTCGTGTGCCCTGCATCGGCAGGCGGACTCTCAACCACTGCGCCACCAGGGAAGCCCCACAATGTTTAAGATGCTGAAGTGAGGAAGACGGTTCCTAGAGGGATAGCTGTCCGTGGTCCTGAACCACTATTAGCAGCGCTGAGATCCTTCTGACTCTTAATCAGATTTCTCCCTGGAATGTTAAACCTGTGCTGTTAACAGTAGGCCAATCAGAATCAAGGGGGAGGACTTCCCTGGCGGTCCAGTGGTTAAGACTCCAGCCTTCCACTGCTGGGGGCGTGGGTTTGATCTCTGGTCTGGGAATTAAGATTCCGCATGAAAGAAAACAATAGCCAGAATCAAGGGGGAGAGGAAATCTCTTTATATATGCATAAAAACTGTATGTGCAGTGTTTTATGCATAAAAATTTCATGAAGATAAAACTTCAGGAAATGCAAAGAGATATGGAAAGAGAAATGATGGTGAGACTTTACCCTACCCTCTCATCTCATGATAAAGAAAGAAGGCAACAAATGCCTAAAACTGTATAGCAAAGCCTATAACCAGAAAATGTAAACACTGAACTGTTATATGTCCATGATATATTTACAGAATCGAACACATTAGACCACCTGCAAAAAATCTGAACAAAGTTAAAAAAGGTATAAATGTGGTATAAATGCTATTACAAATACAAGTTATATTCTCTGATCACAGTGCAATAAAACTAGAAATTACAACATGGGAACTTAAAAGCTTTCTCAAATGATTCTTTTGTCAAAAATAAATCAAGGGCTTCCCTGGTGGTGCAGTGGTTGAGAGTCCACCTGCTGATGCAGGGTACACGGGTTCATGCCCCGGTCCGGGAAGATCCCACATGCTGCAGAGCGGCTAGGCCTGTGAGCCATGGCCGCTGAGCCTGCGCGTCCAGAGCCTGTGCTCCTCAACGGGAGATGCCACAACAGTGAGAGGCCCGTGTACCGCAAAAAAATAATAATAATAATAATAAATAAATAAATAAATATAAAATTTGTAGAATATCTAGAAAAGTGACAATAAAAACACTAAGTATGAAAAATAGAGCAGAATGAAAATAAACACATTAAGTATTCAGCAAAAAATAGTAAAAGGTGAACAATTACTCCTAGGAAAGCAGAAATAATGCATTAGTAAACATGAAAGCAGAAAACAATATATTAGAAAACAAAAACATAGAACAAATTAATAAATAAAGTACTATATCTTGGCAGTAGGCAGGACAAATTTTGAATTAGGCGAGGGAGGAGATGGTTGGGGCAGAGAAGACAGAAGGCAGAGAGAGCTCAATAAACAAAGACAGCTGGAGAAGCAAAGCCAGAGGTCCAAGATAAAATGTTCAAATAACCATCTTTTCAGATGACAGAAGCTCCCAGTGAAATTACTTTCCACTCTATGGGAAGTCTGAGGGTCAGTTCACTTGTTTACTCCCCTCCCCACCCCATAGCCCCACACACAATCCATACTCCTCCTATTCTATACTTATATTTTGAATAGTATTCTTATTTCCCTTATTTCTTTTTGGGATAGCATGCATTTCTGTACGCAAGCTATCATTTATTGAATGCTTATCATGGGCCAAGAGGGACATAAGGGCTTTAAAGACATTTTTGTTAAACTCACACCAAATTTTTCAGGTATTATGCTTATCTTATAGATGAAGAAATTGAAGCTCATTTTAAGTAATTTTTCTAAAGTCACATGGTTAGTAATTCAAACCTAACTCTATCTACTCTGAAGTTGATTTTTCCTCACGATGCTATACTGCCTCTCCGTGGATAGAGATAGAGATCACATAGTAATAAATTTTGTACACAGTTAGCAAATTGTTGAGGAGGAAGGCTAAGATTATTAATAAAATCAAGATCTAAATGATCTCAACCATCTGAAATGATTGGCTGACACCAACATAGAGAACTCCCTGAGCGCTAAGTTCAAAATACTATATCTGGGAGTTAAAAAAAAATAGTTCTACACAAACAGAAGCAGGAAGATCTTTTCTGGTGCAGTTCGTCTGAAAAAATTTCTCAACATTTTAGTGCCTGTATGCTCCTTATATGAGTCTGTGTCCCAGCAGAAAATATTGGCACTGTCAAAGAGTTTAACTGAGAAGAGTTTGATGAAGGAACTGTTTACAGGGTAAAGGCAACTAACTAGTAATAGTGAATCACCCAAGGACTGGCACCATAATTCCCAGGAGCTGAGGCCACAGGTAAGACACATTCCCTGTTCTTTTTAAAAATGATTCAATATCTTCTTGCTCTTACCCTCAAAGTTCCTGCTGGGGCCAAGCCCAATCAGAAGTTAGAGAGCAGGGCCACCTGAGAGGTACATTCAGTAGAGCTCAGACTCCTATGGAATCTTTCAGGGAGGACAAAGTAGAGAATCTATCTGTTGGGGAAGCAAACAGAGAATAACCAGTACATCCATTCATATTCACTCTCATCCAACAGAGTAACACAGATGCTAAAACAACAACAAAAAATGTGAGTTTAGTCTCAGGTCTATTGATGTATATTCTAGGTCTTGATCATCAGAGATCTGAGTGCTACTGTCCTCTACAGACCAGAACAAACTTGGAGATCCCCTTCAATCTGAATGACTTAGAGAGAAGAAACATACAAGGAGTGCATCCTAAGAAAAACAGCTGGTATGTCAACCATTACAAAAAGCAGGATGTTTACTATAGTGTGAAAAAGACTTAGGAAAGGCAAGTGTGAAGACTCATGCAGAATAAACTATTCTGTGGTAGTCCAGAGAGCAGACATTAAATACAGGCAGGAGAGTTATTGGGAAGCAGAAATTTGTTAACATAAGCAGTAAGTTCCTGATCTCTAGAACTATCCATCATTGGCATGGATTGCAATTGGAAGAGTCATCCTTTATGAAATTCGATCATAGTCTAGGCTGTCACCTGCTGTTGGGCAAAGAAAAGATTCCTGCACTTGGCAGAACATTTTCCTTACATCTCTAAGATTCTGACTTAGACCTGATGCCAATACTAAACACACTAGGCAGTCCAACTTAAACAAATGACTGTCCTTCGCACTAAGGACCATGTAGATAAGTCTGAATTTGTTCTGATGTTTTCTCTGCTACTGACATGCAGGCTTGAAACTATCAATCCTTCCATAAACAACTTTTGAGTTTTGTCACTTCTTGGAGAGGCTAATAGAAGATGACCAAATATCTTGAAATATCATGCTTCTAATCATCTCAAAAGAACAAAATGTCTAGCAAAACAGAGCAGTTCTGCACTTAACATTAGAAGTCATCTTATACCTCTTTTCTTGGCCCTAACTACAGTCAGAATAGATCTTTCCAACAGAATAAAGGCCTGTTGAAAACATGCCTGATTCTAAGACTTCAAGAAGAATGCTGTGGTGATAACATAGATAAATGTTCATAACCTATCCAGTAAGAAAAAGTTGTGAAACTGTCTATATATGTATATATATATTTATATACGTATATATGAACGTACTCTGTGTGTATATATGTGTGTGTATAGATATATGCAGTCTATGGAAAGAGTTGAAAATATACATATACCTGAAGAAGTAATAGTTATCTCTAAGTAGTGGAATTATAGTTGCCTTCTTTTTCTTCTTTGGGGCTTACTATATTTTCCATAATAAACATGTATGTTTAGGAAAAAATCTTTTATGTTGTGCTTTTTTATTTTCTTTGTTTAATAGGGGGAGAACTATGTAATTACCTGGCTAGGGAGACTTTTAGAAGACTTGGCTACTTTGTAAAGTTGTTACATCCCTATTTCTTCCATAGTTTGGATTCTGACCTAGAGGGGACATAAAAGTTTGCTTTGAACCCTGGATTGGGTATGTCATTTCATTGCTAAAGCAGCTTCATGGATCATGAACTGCATAAGTGACTTCAGCAATACAGAGCCTGAAAAACAGACAGCACAAGTGATCCAAGACAGGTGACGGAGAACAAAGAGAAAGTCAGGAAAAGCAGTGGCCTTTAAAAAACACATGATTAATTACCTTTTGAAATTAAGCTGCACTCCACTCTGCTCTCTAAACTCCCTTATGTAAGTATAACTTTAAATAGCTTATTTTATAAAACTCAAAGCTCCTCCAGGGACATACCAAGGACAGAGTGGAGGGAATGGTCAGCCCCCATGGAAGTAAGAAGGCATTGTCTGTAGAGAATGTAAAAACATTAATAAAACTAAGTAAAAGTGTGTCTGCCTTTTAAAAATCACTGTGCATCAGCAGTGCCACCCCACCCTTTGTACATTGCTGAAGACTTCATAAAGGCTCCAGTGAAGGATTCCCTGATGAACTTCTCCCACCTTGAAGAAAATAACCTGTTATGCTCTTTGGCGTGCCCTTTCCTTCCCCTCCTACTTTTGCATTTCTCTCTGTCTGACTCTTCTTCTCTTTCTTTTTTTGTTTTTGTTTTTTTTTTGGGGGGGGAGGAGCAGGGGAGATGCACTCCTTTAAGTAAAAATAATGACAGTGAGTCACTTGTGTCCCAAAACCCTGGCAAAGGGTGGATCTCAAGACTGGAAGATTTCTGTTTGTTACTTTCATTAGAACATTCCATCTTAACTGACTCATGGGGTCATAATTGCTTTTTCTCTATTTAGTGGCAACATTTCCCCAAAAATGTTCTTTGAAGAACTAATTTTTTCTTCTTCTTCGATTCACTCCTACATTTATATGCAACTCTTTTGCAAATGCTAGGGCTTGATAACCCAAGGATAAACAACTTTTAGATAAATTTTATTTCTTACATGCTGTATCTTGTCTTCCAGGTATCATATTTTTATGCCATTGTGCTGTTAGAATTATCATCTTGATAATGCAATGCTAAGTACTTGCTTTATAACATCTCCAGTGTGGGAAGTTAATATTCCTACAAATTTCACAGGGATTGAAATACCTTCAAAAGTGTGTGCTCTCAGTTTTTATTCATATGATAGTTTTAGTTCTGAAATTCTTTTTTAGGTAAGGTCAAATCGCAAGTACTGAGGAAGCACCCCAAAGAGGAATTCTATTATTATAATCTAATTGTTCTCATTCAACTAGATTTATCTCATTTTAACCACAATGAAATCAAGACAGAAGAGAGTATTTCTGATTTATAGACTTGTATCAACACCAGAATTCCAATATTACACAAATAGCAGTGGGAAAGACCAAGGTATTAAAAATGCTAGAACATGAGTTCCAATTGAACCTGGTTTTAACTGGTTTTTAAAATAAACTTTTCTAGTACCTTTTCTTCCAGTATTTTCTGTAGATGATGAACTAGAACGCCAGAATCCAATGTATCCTCAGGTAGTAAGGAAAACGCTGCCAGGAGGTATGATAACATAGGCCCTAAGGCCCTGTCACGCCTCTTTCAGCTTGGCTTATTTATGAAAACTACTAGTACGGTGGGAACCATATTTTTTTCAACAAAGCTATTTAGCACAGTTTCATTTTTGTGAATTTTTATCAGAGTAGTGACTCACTTAACATAAGTGACCAAAGCCTCATCCCTGTTTTGACACTAGTATATGCCTTTACATAGACGAGTACAGATACCCTCTAATCATAAAAATATTATTATTGTAAAATTAATAAATACTACTTATCAGGTACATACTATGGGCCAGACACTGTGATAATCACATTTCACATGCTGTCACATTTAGTCCTCACAATAATTCTGGGAGGTAAAGATTATTGAGTCATTTAATGGATGAGGAAAATGAGGCATTTCTATCCATGGGAACACACTTTAACAATAAAAGTTAATATTTGATTTACCACAAAAATGTCTAGCATTAAATCTATTTTATATAATTTGACAAAGTTACTCATCACTAGGGCCTAGTGCCCCTCTCAAAAATGATGATGCGTTTATGTGTTTACTGAGAGAGTACCTTTACCTTTAGCCCTAGAAATTCTCTCACTTTCTAGACTTAACAATACCTCCTTATACAGGCATTCTTTCAATTACCAATAAAGAGACAGTCACGCAGACATTTCAAGTGACTTTCCCAAATGTTACAAAGCAGATCAATAATGAAAATTGGAACACAATGCACATTTCTTTACATTTTACCCTGTTTTGCAAACCTTCAAAGGAGTACTATTTATTTGAAAAATATGTAACTATTAAAAAAAGCTCTTGATATAGTGCCTTAAAATTGTGATTAATAAATATATCTTCTCTATTTTCATAAATGTTGTTAAGAAATAATATTCCAGAATACACCAAGAAATCCTCATATGGATTTTTATTTTTTAAGCCACAGTGGCAGAGGCTGCTAGTTGCCTCCCCATATCCATTCTCTCCATTTTTCCTACTAAGAGAATACTGATCTTAGCTGGGCACATTGACACCTGGAATAAAAGGCTTTTCCTAGGATCCACTGTTGTTGCTTGAAGTTGTTTGAATAGTTCTGACTAATGACATGGAAGCAGAAGTGTTGTGAGGGACACCCAGGAAGTCTCCTTAAAGGGATCTGGCTCACCTGGGGGGGATTATTGTTTTTTGTTTTGTTTTGTTTTTTAATGAAGTATAGTTGATTTATAATGTGTTAATTACTACTGTACAGCAAAGTGATTCAGTTATACATATCTATGTATTTTTTTAATATTCTTTTCCATTATGGTTTATCATAGGATATTGAATACAGTTCTCTGTGCAGTACAGTAGGACCTTATTTTGGGGGGGTCATTGTTAATGACAATAACAGATTATGACCCATTGAACAAAGTAGGGATTCATGACACCATGTTAATATAAATAATAACTGAATACATTGAAATTTTGAGGGGGAATGAGATATTTACATAGTCTTTATGTACCTGCCCACAAATTATGTACTAATTACTAAAGGGAAAGTGCAGCTTTACAGGTGAGAAGCCTGGGAGGACTACCTTAATCATGAGGTCAGTGTGAGCATCATCCCTAAGTCAAAATCATGAGTCATCTGACAAGATGCAATGAGAAAATAAAGTATGACACCCCTGCCAAAGACGCATACCCTGAACCTAATGATGAGAAAACAGTAGACAAACTCAAACTGTGGGACATTATACAAAGCAATTCGTGTAATCTTCCAAAGGGTCAAAGTCATGAAAACCAAGAAAAAAACTCAAAGGATGGAAAGTTGTCCTACACTAAAGGAGACTAAAGATATGAAATTTCTAGACTTGAAAGTTCTAGTCTAGACATGAAAGTTCTAGACTTGATCTTTCTGATATAGAAGACATTATTGGGACTACTGATGAAACTTGAATGTAATCTGAGGATTAGATGGTAGTAGTAAGCTAAAGTTAATTTCTTGATTTTTATGGTTGCACTATAGCTTTGTAGAACATTCTCATTTGCAGGTAATACACATTAAGCTATTCAAGGGTTATAGGGTATCATGTCGGCAGCTCAACCTTAATGGTTCAGAGAAAAAAGTTTTTTGTATTGTTATTGTAACTTTCTGTAAGTTTGAGATCATTTCCCAAGAAAGTGAGAATTTTCCAAAACATGAAAGATATCATCAAGCCATGGATTCAAAAAGGGCTATAAAACCCAAGCATGATGAGTACATAGAAACCACACCTGGGTACATCATAATGAATCCTGACCTCAGAGTTCTTTCTGAGCTCCCAGAAGCAATTTCTCCCACCCCACCACTACCAGGAATCTCCAAACCTTAGAGTGTAGATCCAGTGAGACATTTCACGCTATGAATAGAAAAATATATTTCCCTACCCCTTACCAAGGCCTTCTTCCTTTGCTGCTTCAGGATTTTTGATGAACAGCACATCCATTTTATTCAGGGTACATCCAAGCCCACTGTCCTGAGATCCAGACCACTCAGTCACAAAAACACACGGTAGAGGTCCAAAGGCTGGGGGGTTCAGTCTTCAACATTTCTACCTTTATGACTCCCAGTGGATATAGAGCTGTACCAATTCAATTCCATTCTTCATCACAGGGTTTTTCCCCCATCTTGAATTAAAGAGAAGATCAGACCTTCTTGCTATATTTCAGCATGCTGTGCACCATAAGCAAATTCTTAGGTAAGACAAAAACATAACCCTTAAGGGCAAGTAATAACTGTTCAGATATAGGTAGGACAATCATTTATCTCAGTTTGCCCAGGACAGTTCTTGTTTACACCTATGTTATCCCAGCACCACCTGTCACACTCAGAGTGACCCTGATTTGGACTATCAATTACATGGCCATTAGGGATAGCATGGATTAAAACAAAACTTTGAGGGAAAACTCTGTATGTAGTAGATAGTTGATATTTGAAGTTTATTGGTTGGTTTGTTGGTTGGTGAGTTGTTATATTTGGGAAACCCACCATCCTGTGCATCTTAGAGGAAAACAGGGCATAGGGAGTCAGTTGTGTTCATGATCTAATCTTGGACAATTATGGAGTCCTTGCCAGAGCTTCGAATCAGGAGCAAATGAAAAGGAAGCTTTACTAGACCTTATTCTGGTGGTGAGTGGTGACCTCCTGTGACTACCATCCAGAGTAGTGGGGACAGCAGTGGTCAGGATCACTGGTAGCAGTTGTTTCCCAGGCACAGTGTTCTTGTGTCATGACCTATCTCTGTTGTCAGCTAGAAAATTTTCCTTAGTTCTTGCATATTATTTTCTGAACGTAGTTCTCCAATGCTTTCATCAATTCCATGAGTTACTTGTTCTAATTCTTTTTCTTCTGATGCTTACAAACTTGGTTTCTACTATCAGTAACCAAGAAAATGAATACATCCAGCTAACAATACTAAACAGAACTCATACTTTCTTAAAAAAAGAAGTCTGTTTCAAAGGTGAAAGGAATTCTCCTGCTTTGGTTCAGAACACTGAGAGAAACATTTTAGTTTTAGTTTTTTTATTTTTAACTTCTTTATTGGAGTATAATTGCTTTACAATGTTGTGTTAGTTTCTGCTGTATAACAAAGTGAATCAGCTATATGTATGCATATATCCCCATATTCCCTCCCTCTTGTACCTCCCCTCCACCTTTCCTATTCCACCCCTCTAGGTGGTCACAAAACACCAAGCTGATCTACCTGTGCAATGCAACTGCTTCCCACTAGCTATCTATTTTACATTTGGTAGTGTATATATGTTAATGCTACCTCTCACTTAATCCCAGCTTACACTTCCCCCTCCCGTGTCCTCAAGTCCATTCTCTACATCTGCCTTTATTCCTGTCCTGCCCCAAGATTCACGAGAACATTTTTTTTTTAGATTCCATATATGTGTGTTAGTATACGGTATTTCTTTTTCTCTTTCTGACTTACTTCACTCTGTATGACAGACTCTAGGTCCATCCGTCTCACTACAAATAACTCAATTTCATTTCTTTTTTATGGCTCAGTAATACTTCATTGTATATATGTGCCACATCTTCTTTATCCATTCATCTGTCGATGGACACGTAGCTTGCTTCCATGTCCTGGCTATTGTAAACACTGCTGCAGTAAACATTGTGGTATATGTCTCATTTTGAATTATGATTTTCTCAGGGTATAACTCTAGAAGTGGGATTGCTGGGTCACATGGTAGTTCTATTTTTAGTTTTTTAAGGAATCTCCATAATGTTGGCTGTATCAATGTACATTCCCACCAACAGTGCAAGAGGATTCCATTTTCTCCACACCCTCTCCAGCATTTATTGTTTGTATATTTTATGATGATGCCTATTCTGAATGGTATGAGGTGATACCTCACTGTGGTTTTGATTTGCATTTCTCTATGATTAGTGATGCTAAGCATCCTTTCATGTATTTGATGGAAATCTGTATGTCTTCTTTGGAGAAATGTCTATTTAGGTCTTCCGCCCATTTTTTGATTGGGTTTTGTGTTTTTCTGATATTGAGCTGCTTGTATATTTTGGAGATTAATCTTTTCTCAGGTTGCTTCATTTGCAAATATGTTCTCCGGTTCTGAGGGTTGTCCTTTCACCTTGCTTATGGTTTCCTTTGCTGTGCAAAAGCTTTTAAGTTTCATTAGATACCATATGTTTATTTTTGTTTTTATTTCCATTTCTCTAGGAGGTGGGTCAAAAAGGATCTTTCTGTGATTTATGTTGTACTGTGTTCTGCCCAAGTTTTCCTCAAAGAATTTTGTAGTGTCTGGCCTTACATTTAGGTCTTTAATCCATTTTGAGTTTATTTTTGAGTATGGTGTTAGGAAGTGTTCTAATTTCATTCTTTTACATGTACCTGTTGAGTTTTCCCAGCACCACTTATTGAATAGGCTGTCTTTTCTCCACTGTATATTCTTGCCCCCTTTATCAAAGATAAGGTGACAACATGTGTGTGGGTTGATCTCTGAGTTTTCTATCCTGTTCCATTGATCTATCTTTCTGTTTTTGTGCCAGTACCATACTGTCTTGATTACTGTACCATACTGTCTTGATTACTGTAGCTTTGTAGTGTAGTCTGAAGTCAGGGATTCTGATTCCTCCAGCTCCGTTTTTCTTTCTCAAGATTGCTTTGGCTATTCAGGGTCTTTTGTGTTTCCATACAAATTGTAACATTTTTCGTGCTAGTTCTGTGGAAAATGCCATTGGTAGTTTGATAGGGATTGCATTGAATCTGTAGATTGCTTTGGATAGCATAGTCGTTTTCACAATGTTGATACTTCCAATCCAAGAACATGGTATATCTGTCCAACTGTTTGTATGACCTTTCATTTCTTTCATCAGTGTCTGATAGTTTTCTGCATTCAGGTCTTTTGCCTCCTTAGGTAAGTTTATTCCTAGGTATTTTATTCTTTTTGTTGCAATGGTAAATGAGAGTGTTTCATTAATTTCTCTTTCAGATTTTTCATCATTAGTGTATAGGAATGCAAGAGATTTCTGTGCATTAATTTTGTATCCTGCTACTTTACCAAATTCATTGATTAGCTCTAGTAGTTTTCTAGTAGCATCCTTAGGATTCTCTATGTATAGTATCATGTCATCTGCAAACAGTGACAGTTTTACTTCTTCTTTTCCAATTTGGATTCTTTTATTTCTTTTTCTTCTCTGATTGCTGTGGCTAGGACTTCCAAAACTATGTTGAATAATAGTGGAGAGAATTGGCACCCTTGTCTTCTTCCTGATGTTAGAGGAAATGATTTCAGTTTTTTACCATTGAGAACGATGTTGGCTGTGGGTTTGTCATATATGGCCTTTATTATGTTGAGGTAGGTTCCCTCTATGCCCACTTTCTTGAGAGTTTTTATCATAAATAGGTGTTGAATTTTGTCAAAAGGTTTTTCTACATCTATTGAGATTATCATATGGTTTTAATCCTTCAGTTTGTTAATATGGTGTATCACATTGATTGATTTGCCTACATTGAAGAATCCCTGCACTCCTGGGATAAACCACATTTAATCATGATATATGATTCTTTTGTAGTATCTTTGTCTGGTTTTGGTATCAGGGTGATGGTGGCCTCATAGAATGAGTTTCGGAGTGTTCCTCCCTCTGCTATATTTTGGAAGAGTTTGAGAAGGATAGGTGTTAGCTCTTCTCTAAATGTTTGATAGAATTCACATGTGAAGCAATATGGTCCTGGACTTTTGTCTGTTGGAAGATTTTTAATCACAGTTTCAATTTCATTACTTGTGATTTGTCTGTTCATATTTCCTATTTCTTCCTGCTTCAGTCTTGGAAGTTTGTACTTTTCTAAGAATTTGTCCATTTCTTCCAGGTTGTCCATTTTATTGAATATAGTTGCTTGTAGTAGTCTCTCATGATACTTTGTATTTCTGCAGTGTCAGTTGTTACTTTTCCTTTTTCATTTCTAATTCTATTGATTTGAGTCTTCTTTTTTTTCTTGATGAGTCTGGAGAGTGGTTTATCAATTTTGCATCTCAAAATTTTGTCTTCTCAAAGAACCAGCTTTTAGTTTTATTGATCTTAGCAATTGTTTCCTTCATTTCTTTTTCATTTATTTCTGATCTGATCTTTATGATTTCTTTCCTTCTGCTAACTATGGGGGTTTTTTGTTCTTCTTTCTCTAATTGCTTTAGGTTTAAGGGTAGGCTGTTTATTTGAGATGTTTCTTGCTTCTTGAGGTAGGATTGTATTGCTATAAACTTCCTGCTTAGAACTGCTTTTGCTGCATCCAATAGGTTTTGGGTTGTCGTGTTTTCATTGTCATTTGTTTTTAGGTAATTTTTGATTTCTTCAGTGATCTCTTAGTTATTTAGTAATGTGTTGTTTAGCCTCCATATGTTTGTATTTTTTACAGATTTTTCCCTGTAATTGATATCTAGTCTCATAGTGTTGTGGTCAGAAAAGATACTTGAAATGATTTCAATTTTTACAATTTACCAAGGCTTGATTTTTTACCCAAGATATGATCTATCCTGGAGAATGTTACATGGGCACTTCAAAAGAAAATGTAAAAAAAAAAAAAAAAAAAAAAAAAAAAAACTCTAGGGCTTCCCTGGTGGCGCAGTGGTTGGGAGTCCGCCTGCCGATGCAGGGGACATGGGTTCGTGCCCCGGTCCGGGAGGATCCCGCATGCCGCGGAGCGGCTGGGCCCGTGAGCCATGGCCGCTGAGCCTGCGCGTCCAGAGCCTGTGCTCCGCAACGGGAGAGGCCGCAGCAGTGAGAGGCCCGCGTACCACAAAAAAAAAAAAAAAAAAAAAAAGAAAATGTATGGTGTTGTTTCTGGATGGAATGTCCTATAAATATCACTTAAGTCCAACTTGTTTAATGTACCATTTAAAACTTATGTTAGCTTACTTTTTTCAGTTTGGATCATCTGTCCATTGGTGTAAGTAGGGTGATAAAGTCCCCTACTATGATTGTATTACTGTCGATTTCCCCTTTTATGGCTGTTAGCATTTGCCTTATGTATTGAGGTGCTCCTATGTTGGGTGCATAAATATTTACAATTGTTATATCTTCTTCTTGGATTGATCCTTTGATCATTATGTAGTGTCCTTCTTTTTCTCTTGTAATAGTCTTTATTTTAAAGTCTATTTTGTCTGATATAAGAATTGCTACTCCAGCTTTCTTTTGATTTCAATTTGCATGGAATATCTTTTTCCATCCCCTCACTTTCACTCTGTATGTATTCCTAGGTCTGAAGTGGGTCTCTTGTAGACAGCATATATAGAGTTCTTGTTTTTGTGTCCATTCAGCTAGTCTATGTCTTTTGGTTGGAGCATTTAATTCATTTACATTTAAGGTGATTATCAGTATATATGTTCCTATTACCATTTTCTTAATTGTTTTGGGTTTGTTTTTATAGATCTTTTCCTTCTCTTGTGTTTCCTGCCTAGGGAAGTTCCTTTAGCATTTGTTGCAAAGCTGGTTTTGTTGTGCAGAATTCTCTTAGCTTTTGATTGTCTGTAGAGGTTTTAATTTCTCTGTCCAATCTGAAGGAGATACTTGCTGGGTAGAGTAATCTTGGTTGTAGGTTTTTCCCTTTCATCACTTTAAATATGTCCTGCCACTCCCTTCAGGTTTGCAGAGTTTCTGCTGAAAGATCAGCTGTTAACCTTATGGGGATTCCCTTGTATGTTATTTGTTGTTTTTCCCTTGCTGCTTTTAATATTTTTTCTTTGTATTTAATTTTTGATATTTTGATTAGTAGGTATCTTGGTGTGTTTCTCCTTGGATTTATCCTGTATTGGACTCTCTGTGCTTCCTGGACTTGATTGACTATTTCCTTTCCCATGTTAGGGAAATTTTCAACTATAATCTCTTCAAATACTTTCTCAGACTCTTTCTTTTTCTCTTCTTCTTCTGGGACCTCTATAATTCAAAAGTTGGTGCACTTAATTTTGTCCCAGAGGTCTCTGAGACTGTCCTCAATTCTTTTCATTCTTTTATTCATTTCTTTATTCTGCTCTGTGGCAGTTATTTCCACTATTTTATCTTCCAGGTCACTTATCCATTCTTCTGCCTCTGTTACTCTGCTATCTATTTCTTCTAGAGTATTTTTAATTTCATTTATTATGTTGTTCATCATTGTTTGTTTGCTCTTTAGTTCTTCTAGGTCCTTGTTGAATGTTTCTTGTATTTTCTTCTTTCTGAGTTTTTGGATCTTCTTTACTATCATTACTCAATTCTTTTTCAGGTAGAATGCCTATTTCCTCTTCCTTTGTTTGGTATGATGGATTTTTGCCTTGCTCCTTCATCTGCTGCGTATTTCTCTGTCTTCTCATTTTGCTTAACTTACTGTGAAAGGGGTCTCCTTTTCGGAGGCTGCAGGTTTGTAGTTCCCATTGTTTTTGGTGTCTGCCCCCAGTGGGTGAGGTTGGTTCAGTGGCTTGTGTAGGTTTCCTGGTGGAGGGGACTGATGCCGGTGTTCTGGTGGGTGGAGCTTGATGTTGTCCTCCTGGTGGGCACAGCCACAACCTGTGGTGTGTTTTGGGCATCTCATTCCAATCCTCAGTCACACACACACACCACACACACACACACACACATATACACACATTCAATTAATCACTCTTATACCACCCTTTCACATCTGCATAAAGATAACATTTGGCGACGAGGGGAAGATGGCCTAAGAGTAAGACGTGGAGACCACCTTCCTCCCCACAGATACACCAGAAATACATCTACACGTGGAACAACTCCTACAGAACACCTACTGAAGGCTGGCAGAAGACCTCAGACCTCCCAAAAGGCAAGAAAATCCCCACGTACCTGGGTAGGGCAAAAGAAAAAAAGAAAAAACAGAGACAAAAGAATAGGGGCGGCACCTGCACCAGTGGGAGGGAGCTGTGAAGGAGGAAAAGTTTCCACACACTAGGAAGCCCCTTCACGGGCGGAGACTGCAGGAGGCGGAGGGGGGAGCTTCGAAGCCACGGAGGAGTGTACAGCAATAGGGGTGTGGAGGGCAAAGCGGGGAGATTCCCGCACAGAGGATCGGTGCCGACCGGCACTCACCAGCCCGAGAGGCTTGTCTGCTCACCCGCCGGGGCGGGCGGGGACTGGGAGCTGAGGCTCGGGTTTCGGTCGGAGCGCAGGAAGAGTACTGGGGATGGCGGCTTGAACATAGCCTGAAGGGGTTAGTGCACCACGGCTAGCCGGGAGGTAGTCCGGGGAAAAGTCTGCACCTGCCGAAGAGGCAAGAGACTTTTTCTTCCCTTTTTGTTTCCTGGTGCGTGAGGAGAAGGGTTTAAGAGCGCTGCTTAAAGGAACTCCAGAGACAGGCGTGAGCCACAGCTAAAAGCGCGGACCCCAGAGATGGGCGCAAGCCAAGCACGGACCACAGGGACGGGCGGGAGACGCTAAGGCTGCTGCTGCCACCACCAAGGGGCCTGTGTGCGAGCACAGGTCACTATCCACACCCCTCTTCCATGGAGCCTGTGCAGCCCGCCACTGCCAGGTTCCCGGGATCCAGGGACAACTCCCCTGGGAGAATGCACGGCGGGCCTCAGGCTGGTGCAACGTCACGCTGGCCTCCGCCGCCGCAGGCCCGCCCCACATGCAGTGACCCTCCCTCCCCCCGGCCTGAGTGTGACAGAGCCCCCGAATCAGCGGCTCCTTTAACCCCATCCTCTCTGAACAAAAAGGAGACGCCCTCCAGCGACCTACACGCAGAGGCAGGGCCAAATCCAAAGCTGAGCCCCTGTGAACTGTGAGAACAAAGAAGAGAAAGGGAAATCTCCCCCAGCAGCCTCAGAAGCAGCAGATTAAAGCTCCACAATCAAATTGATGTACCCTGCATCTGTGGAATACATGAATAGACAACGATTCATCCCAAATTGAGGAGGTGGGCTTCGATAGCAAGATCTATGATTTTTTCCCCTTTTCCTCTTTTTGTGAATGTGTATGTATATGCTTCTGTGTGAGATCTTGTCTGTATAGTTTTGCTTCCACCATTTGTCCTAGGGTTCTATCCGTCCATGGTTTTTTTTAAAATTTTTTTTCTTAATAATTAATTTTAATTTTAATAACTTTATTATACTTTACCTTCTTTCTTTCTTTCTTTCTTTCTTTCTTTCTTTCTTTCTTTCTTTCTTTCTTTCTTTCTTTCTTTCCTTCTTTCCTTCCTTCCTTCCTTCCCTCCTTTAGACAATGAATCATCCCAAATTGAGGAGGTGGTCTCTGAGAGCAAGATTTATGATTTTTTCCCCTTTACCTCTTTTTGTGAAGGTGTATGTGTATGTTTCTGTGTAAGATTTTGTCTGTATAGCTTTGTTTCCAACATTTGTCCTAAGGTTCTATCCGTCCCTTTTTTTTTCTAAATAATTATTTTTTAATTCAATAACTTTATTATACTTTATTTTATTTTACTGTATATTCTTATTTCTGTCTTTTTTCCTTCCTTCCCTCCTTCCTTCCTTCCTCCCTCCCGCCCTCCCTCCTTTCTTTCCTTCTTGTCTTCTTTCCTTCTTTGCTTCTTTCTTTCTTTCTTTCTTTCTTTCTTTCTTTCTTTCTTTCTTTCTTTCTTTCTTTCTTTCTTTCTTCCTTCCTTCCTTTCTTCCTTCCTTCCCTCCTTTCTTTCTTTCTTTCTTCATACTTCTACTAATCCTCTCTACTTTTTCTCCCTTTTATTCTGAGCCGTGTAGATGAAAGGCTTTTGGTGCTCCAGCCAGGAGTCAGGGCTCTGCCTCTGAGGTGGGAGAGACAACTTCAGGACACTGGTCAACAAGAGACCTCCCAGCTCCACATAATATCAAATGGTGAAAATCTTCCAGAGACCTCCATCTTAACACCAGCACCCAGCTTCACTCAATGACCAGCAACCTACAGTGCTGGACAACCTATGCCAAATAACTAGCAAAACAGGAATAAAACCCCACCCATTATTATGCCGAAAATCATAATAAGGCCACAGACACCACAAAACACACCAACAGACGTGAACCTGCCCACTAGAGAACCAAGATCCAGCCTCATCCACCACAACACAGGCACTAGTCCCCTCCACCAGGAAGCCTACACAACCCACTCAACCAACCTTAACCACTGGAGACAGACATCAAAAACAGAGGGAACTACGAACCTGCAGCTTGCAAAAAGGAGACCCCAAACACAGTAAGATAAGCAAAATGAGAAGACAGAAAAACACACAGCAGATAAAGGAGCAAGATAAAAATGCACCAGACCTAACAAATGAGGAGCAAATAGGCAGTCTACCTGAAAAAGAATTCAGAATAATGATAGTAAGGAAGATCCAAAATCTTGGAAATAGAATGGACAAAATGCAAGAAACACTTAACAAGGACCTAGAAGAAATAAAGATAAAACAAGCAACGATGAACAACATAATAAATGAAATTAAAAGAACTTTAGATGAGATCAATAGCAGAATAACTGAGGCAGAAGAATGGATAAGTGACCTGGAAGATAAAATAGTGGAAATAACTACTGCAGAGCAGAATAAAGAAAAAAGAATGAAAAGAACTGAGGACAGTCTCAGAGACCTCTGGGACAATATTAAACACACCAACATTCGAATTATAGGGGTTCCAGAAGAAGAAGAGAAAAAGAAAGGGACTGAGAAAATATTTGAAGAGATTATAGTTGAAAACTTCCCTAATATGGGAAAGGAAATAGTTAATCAAGTCCAGGAAGCACAGAGAGTCCCATACAGGATAAATCCAAGGAGAAACACTCCAAGACACATATTAATCAAACTGTCAAAAATTAAATACAAAGAAAGCATATTAAAAGCAGCAAGGGAAAAACAACAAATAACACACAAGGGAATCCCCATAAGGTTAACAGCTGATCTTTCAGCAGAAACCCTGCAAGCCAGAAGGGAGTGGCAGGACATACTGAAAGTGATGAAGGAGAAAAACCTGCAACCAAGACTACTCTACACAGCAAGGATCTCATTCAGATTTGATGAAGAAATTAAAACCTTTACAGACAAGCAAAAGCTGAGAGAGTTCAGCACCACCAAACCAGCTTTACAACAAATGCTAATGGAACTTCTCTAGACAAGAAACACAAGAGAAGGAAAAGACCTATAATAACGAACCCAAAACATTTAAAAATGGGAATAGGAACATACATATCGATAATTACCTAAAATGTAAATGGACTACATGCTCCCACCAAAAGACACAGATTGGCTGAATGGATACAAAAACAAGACCCTTATATATGCTGTCTACAAGAGACCCACTTCAGACCTAGAGACACATACAGACTGAAAGTAAGGGGATGGAAAAAGATATTCCAAGAAAATGGAAACCAAAAGAAAGCTGGAGTAGCAATTCTCAGATCAGACAAAATAGAATTTAAAATAAAGACTATTAGAAGAGACAAAGAAGGACACTACATAATGATCAAGGGATCAATACAAGAAGAAGATATAACAATTGTAAATATTTATGCACCCAACATAGCAGCACCTCAGTACATAAGGCAAATACTAACAGCCATAAAAGGGGAAATTGACAGTAACACATTCATAGTAGGGGACTTTAACACCCCACTTTAACCCATGGACAGAACATCCAAAATGAAAACAAATAAGGAAACACAAGCTTTAAATGATACATTAAACAAGATGGACTTAATTGATATTTATAGGACACTCCATCCAAAAACAACAGAATACACATTTTCCTCAAGTGCTCATGGAACACTCTCCAGGATAGATCATATCTTGGTAATCAAGCCTTGGTAAATTTAAGAAAACTGAAATTGTATCAAGTATCTTTTCTGACCACAACACCATGAGACTAGATATCAGTTACAGGAAAGATCTGTAAAAAATACAAATTCATGGAGGCTAAACAATACACTACTTACTAATGAAGTGATCACTGAAGAAATCAAAGAGGAAATTAAAAAATACCTAGAAACAAATGACAATGGAGACAAAATGACCCAAAACCTATGGTATGCAGCAAAAGCAGTTCTAAGGGGGAAGTTTATAGGAATACAATCCTACCTTAAGAAGCAGGAAACATCTCGAATAAACAACCTAACCTTGCACCTCAAGCAATTAGAGAAAGAAGAACAAAAAGACCCCAAAGCTAGCAGAAGGAAAGAAATCATAAAAATCAGATCAGAAATAAATGAAAAAGAAATGAAGGAAACAATAGCAAAGATCAATAAAACTAAAAGGTGGTTGTTTGAGAAGATAAACAAAATAGATAAACCACTAGCCAGACTCATCAAGAAAAAAAGGGAGAAGACTCAAATCAATAGAATTAGAAATGAAAAAGAAGTAACAACTGACACTGCAGAAATAAAAAAGATCATGAGAGATAACTACAAGCAACTCTATGCCAATAAAAAGGACAATCTGGAAGAAATGGACAAATTCTTAGAAATGAACAACCTGCCAAGACTAAATCAGGAAGAAATAGAAAATATGAACAGACCAATCACAAGCACTGAAATTGAAACTGTGATTAAAAATCTTCCAACAAGCAAAAGCCCAGGACCAGATGGCTTCACAGGCGAATTCTATCAAACATTTAGAGAAGAGCTAACACCTATCCTTCTCAAACTCTTCCAAAATATAGCAGAGGGAGGAACACTCCCAAATTCCTTCTACGAGGCCACCATCACCTTGATACCAAAACCAGACAAGGATATCACAAAGAAAGAAAACTACAGGCCTATATCACTGGTGAACATAGATGCAAAAATCCTCAACACAATACTAGCAAACAGAATCCAATAGCACATTCAAGGGATCATACACCATGATCAAGTGGGGTTTATTCCAGGAATGCAAGGATTCTTTAATATACACAGAACAATCAATGTGATAAGCCATATTAACAAACTGAAGGAGAAAAACCATATGATCATCTCAATAGATGCAGAGAAAGCTTTTGACAAAATTCAACACCCATTTATGATAAAAACCCTGCAGAAAGTAGGCATAGAGGGAACTTTCCTCAACATAATAAAGGCCATATATGACAAACCCACAGCCAACATCATCCTCAATGGTGAAAAACTGAAACATTTCCACTAAGATCAGAAAAAAGACAAGGTTGCCCACTCTCACCACTCTTACTCAACATAGTTTTGGAAGTCCTAGCCACAGCAATCAGAGAAGAAAAGGAAATAAAAGGAATCCAAATCGGAAAAGAAGAAGTAAAGCTGTCACTCTTTGCAGATGACATGATACTATACATAGAGAATCCTAAAGATGCTACCAGAAAACTACTAGAGCTAATCAATGAATTTGGTAAAGTGGCAGGATACAAAATTAATGCACAGAAATCTCTGGCATTCCTATATACTAATGATGAAAAATCTGAAAGTGAAATCAAGAAAACACTCCCATTTACCATTGCAACAAAAAGAATAAAATATCTAGGAATAAACCTACCTAAGGAGACAAAAGACCTGTGTGCAGAAAATTAAAGACACTGATGAAAGAAATTAAAGATGATACAAATAGATGGAGAGATATACCATGTTCCTGGATTGGAAGAATCAACATTGTGAAAATGACTCTACTACCCAAAGCAATCTATAGATTCAATGCAATCCCTATCAAACTACCACTGGCATTTTTCACAGAACTAGAACAAAAAATTTCACAATTTGTATGGAAACACAAAAGACCCCGAATAGCCAAAGCAATCTTGAGAACGAAGAAAGGAGCTGGAGGAATCAAGCTTCCTGACTTCAGACTATACTACAAAGCTACAGTAATCAAGACAGTATGGTACTGGCACAAAAACAGAAAGATAGATCAATGGAACAGGATAGAAAGCCCAGAGATAAACCCACGCACATATGGACACCTTATCTTTGATAAAGGTGGCAGGAATGTACAGTGGAGAAAGGACAGCCTCTTCAATAAGTGGTGCTGGGAAAACTGGACAGATACTTGTAAAAGTATGAGATTGGATCACTCCCTAACACCATACACAAAAATAAGTTCAAAATGGGTTAAAGACCTAAAAGTAAGTCCAGACACTATCAAACTCTTAGAGGAAAACATAGGCAGAACAGTCTCTGACATAAATCACAGCAAGATCCTTTCTGACCCACCTCCTAGAGTAATGGAAATAAAAACAAAAATAAACAAATGGGACCTAATGAAACTTAAAAGCCTTTGCACAGCAAAGGAAACCATAAACAAGACCAAAAGACAACCCTCAGAATGGGAGAAAATATTTGCAAATGAAGCAACAGACAAAAGATTAATCTCCATAATTTACAAGAAGCTCATGCAGCTCAATAACAAAAAAACAAACAACCCAATCCAAAAATGGGCAAAAGACCTAAATAGACATTTCTCCAAAGAAGATATACAGACTGCCAACAAACACATGAAAGAATGCTCAACATCATTAATCATTAGAGAAATGCAAATCAAAACTACAATGAGATATCATCTCACACCAGTCAGAATGGCCATCATCAAAAAATCTAGAAACAATAAATGCTGGAGAGGGTGTGGAGAAAGGGGAACACTCTTGCACTGCTGGTGGGAATGTGAATTGGTACAGCCACTATGGAGAACAGTATGGAGGTGCCTTAAAAAACTACAAATAGAACTACCATGTGACCCAGCAATCCCACTACTGGGCATATACCCTGAGAAAACCATAATTCCAAAAGAGTCATGTACCAAAATGTTCATTGCAGCTCTATTTACAATAGCCCGGAGATGGAAACAACCTAAGTGCCCATCATCGGATGAATGGATAAAGAAGATGTGGCACATATATACAATGGAATATTACTCAGCCATAAAAAGAAACGAAATTGAGCTATTTGTAATGAGGTAGATAGACCTAGAGTCTGTCATACAGAGTGAAGTAAGTCAGAAAGAAAAAGACAAATACCGTATGCTAACACATATATATGGAATTTAAGAAAAAAATTGTCATGAAGAACCTAGGGGTAAGACAGGAATTAAGACACAGACCTACTGGAGAACGGACTTGAGGATATGGGGAGGGGGAAGGGTGAGCTGTGACAGGGCGAGAGAGACTCATGGACATATACACACTAACAAACGTAAGGTAGATAGCTTGTGGGAAGCAGCCGCATGGCACAGGGATATTGGCTCGGTGCTTTGTGAGCGCCTGGAGGGGTGGGATAGGGAGGGTGAGAGGGAGGGAGACGCAAGAGGGAAGAGATATGGGAACATATGTATATGTACAACTGATTCACTTTGTTATAAAGCAGAAACTAACACACCATTGTAAAGCAATTATACCCCAATAAAGATGTTAAAAAAAAAAAAAGAAAGAAATTTCCCTTTCTCTTCTTTGTTCGCACAGCTCCTGGGGTGCAACTTTGGTTTTGGCCCCACCTCTGCATGTAAGCCACCCTCAGGTGTCTGTTCCCGGCCCCGACAGGATGGGGTTAAAGCAGCAGCTGATTAGGGCTCTCTTGCTCACTCAGGCTGGGGAGAGGGAGGGATAGTTAGTCATAAGTGGAATTTGGGGTGAACCTGAGGCAGCAGGGACCAATGTGACATTGCAGCAGCCTGAGGTGCGCCATGTGTTCTCCAGGGGAAGTTGTCCCTGGATCACGGGACCCTGGCAGTGGCGGGATGCACAGGCTCCCTGCGGGGGTGGGTAGGGACCTGTGCTTGCACACAGGATTTTTGGTGGCAGTCGTGGCAGCATTAGCAGTTCTTGCCTGTCTCTGGTGTCTGAGCTGACAGCTGTGGCTCATGACTGTCTCTGGAGCTTGCTTAGGTGGCGCTCTGCCTTCTGTGGGCACTTGGAGCAGGAATCCCCTCTCCTTGCACACCCCAAAACAATGGTCTCTTGCCTCTCCGGCAGGTCAGACATTTTCCCTGACTCCCTCCTGGCTAGCTTTGGCGCACTAGCCACTTTCAGGCTGTCTTCATGCAGCCAATCCCAGTCCTTTCCTCGGGTCTGACCTCCAAAGCCCAGGCCTCAGTTCCCAACCCCCACCCACCCCAGTGGGTGAGCAGACAAGTGTCTCAGGTTGGTGAGTCCTGGTCGGCAACAATCCTCTGTGTGGGAATCTCTCCGCTTTGCCCTCTGCACCCTTGTTGCTGTGCTCTCCTCCATGGCTCTGAAGCTTCTCCACCCCTGTCCACCCCCCATCCCCACCAGTGAAGGGGTTCCCTAGTGCGTGGAACCTTTTCGTTCTTCACAGCTCTCTCCCAGAGGTGCAGGTCCTGTCCCTATTCTTTTGTCTCTGTTTTTTCTTTTTTCCTTTGCCCTACCCCAATACGTGGGGATTTTCTTGCCTTTTGGGAGGTCTGAGGTCTTCCACCAGCATTCAGTAGGCGTTCTATAGTAGTTGTTCCACATGTAGGTGTATTTTTAATTTATTTGTGTGGAGGAAGGTGATCACATCTTACTCATCTGCCTTCTTGAAGGTCTCCCCCTCATAGAAACTTAAATGGCAGTCACCTGAATTTTTTTTAAATCTCATTCTCAACCAAGTACCTGATTTCACAAACATAATATCCTGTGAATTGCTAGTTGCAATATACTAGCCACATAGGGATGTCTGCATAGAATCCTCATAGAATTGACTTGCATTGCTTTGTCATTTGATTTCATACATTTTATGTTGCTTGTTGGGTCTTTACTAAAACATCCATAGAAAAAGGGAACAAATCTTTCACACTAAGGAATTAAATACACACAATGACTTTCCTCCCCATCTACATACACAGATACACTTTTGCACACACATTCACATGCACAACAATATTTTTGAAAGGTATTTTGACTTAGATATAGTTAGTTAATTTGGCTTAGGCAGATTCTGATATTTCTTTGAGCTGAAGTTATCATCCCAGGCAAGAGTTACAATCTCTTTGTGAAACATAGAAATGTCAGAAGTGCAGAAGGCTTTGTCCGAATTCAAAGCTTGACACCACTCTACCAGGAAATTCTCTCCAAAGTCAGCAAAAACAGGGTGGGCATTCTTTATGGGCTGGCATTACTTCCATGTCAAAGACTTAACCTCATAATTCTTTCTAAATTAATACTCTGAGACCCATTGGCCATCATAGCCCACTAATTAATCAAATTCCTCTCATGCTCTCCACTTGTTCCTGGCCTATTGAAGATACTCTGAGCATTTCTCACTTGCAAATTACTGAGGAAATCTAAGTTCACTTTGAAATATGGAATCTGCCATTTTTGGATGTTCAGACATTCAGAGAACTCAAAAGACAATGTCCTTCCTCCACATTTTATTTAGTTTTACTAACCTGTCCGCATACTCACATCATCCCAAATGGCAGCCATTAGAGCCTGAATACAGTACTCTTGATGTCCAGTGAAGTGAAACAGTACAGTGGAGTTACACTCTTTCTTGCCCATCACACTGACAGCTGGTTTAAGATGAAGATTCTTCTTGGATCTTGATTCCAGAATGCATACAGGACGTTTTCTTTCTTTCTTCCACTCTTCTATCACCTCCTATCTGATAGAAAACAGACAAAATTGAGAAGGAAGGAAGGCAAAGGAATGCAACTCATATACATTCAGCATTCACTAGGTGTCAGATGTCTTATGGCTCATATATAACAGTATTATATTTATTTAGCAACTATTCTGTGCCAAGCATTCTACAAAGTGCTTAAGTAATGTAGCTTAATTTTCTTAACACCTCTATAAAATAGATATTATTATCATCGTCATTTCACAAATGAGGAAACTGAAGCAGAGAGAAGTTAAGTAGTTTTCACATCTCATAAGAAGCAAAGTTAAGTCTCTGCAGTTCTTGTTATAGCCATCTTCAGGCTGCTGTGCATGTCATAAGTGTTATGGTTAGGTTTGCACAGATACCCTGAAGTATCTGAGTGGGCCCAATCTAATCACAGTGGTTCTTTAAAAAGGAAAAAGAAATGGACAGGGGTCCAAGATGACAGTGTAGGAAGATCCCTGAACTCACCTCCTTCCATGAACACACCAAATCTACAGCTATAGCTATATATGGATCATTTCCCTTTTAAAACTGACAACTAGATGAACTGCTTCTCCACATCAAAGGATACAAGGACCAACACAAGATAGGTAGGAAAGACAGAGACTATCAGCAAAAACCCCATCCCCAGTGCAGCAACATGAATTCGGAAGTATCTCACCAGTCCAGTGCTTCTCCCTGAGGAGCAAGACGTTGGTACCCCACACCAGGCACCCAAACCCCTGGGATGTGCACTGGAGATGAGGTCCCCAAAAGGTCTGTCTTAGAAAACCAGTAGGGCTGACATCCAAGTGACCCAAAGTGCTACTGACCTCCATGGGACTGTAACATTTGAAAGGATGGTTCTAGGCAGACTACCAACCCAGGGCACTGCACAGACAATAGACTGAAACACAGCCACAGTCTTCTTGTGAAAAAGGCTTACTTATTTAGCCTGGAGCTTCACTTGGGGGACAGGCTTCTAGTTCCCCACACATCTAGGGGCTAAGGAAACACTCCCAGGGTACCTAAGCAGAGAGACACCATCTTTGTGCACCCCTTTGGCCTCACAACAGCTCTTTAAGGCCTACCAGCTTATACAGTCACCTGGAGCCCCAGTTTTTGAAACTGTTGCCCAGGGGACACCTCCAGATATCTTTCCTGGACTAGAGGCCACCAGGGATGACAATTGTTGCCCCACAGGACTGTATATTTTTGCAAACTTTAAAAGCTGCTGCCTAAGGGTCTGGCTTCCAATCAGCCTGAAATTAGGTGCTAAATGAGATTCTCCCCTCTTGGAACAGTGGAAGGTCATGGCACACCCTGAAAAACAGGGACATATCAAGAATAAGTGGGCTTCCCTGGTGGCACAGTGATTGAGAGTCCACCTGGCGATGCAGGGTACACGGGTTTGTGCCCCGGTCCGGGAAGATCCCACATGCCGCAGAGCAGCTGGACCCATGAGCCATGGCTGCTGAGCCTGCACGTCTGGAGCCTGTGCTCCACAACGGGAGAGGCCACAGCAGTGAGAGGCCCGTGTACAGCAAAAAAAAAAAAAAAAAAAAAAAAAGAATAAGTCAGACAGTTTGGACAACCATAAAGGTTCAAGAGATAACCAAGAGCTAGGGCAAGGTTGAATGAGAAGATTCATCACCTACACAAGGCCACTCCTTCAAGATGGAGAAAAGTAGCCCTTTTGCCTAATACATAGAAACAAACACAGAGAGTCAAGTGAAATGAGGAAAAAGAGAAATTTTTTTAATGAAAGAACAAGACGAAACCTCAAAAAAGCCCTTACTGATACAGAGATAAGTAACCTGATAGAATTAAAAGTAATGTCATAAAGTGGCTCACTGAACCTGGGAGAGGATGGATGAACACAGTGTGAACTTCAACAGAGAGATAGAAAATGTAAAAGTATCAAACAACAATCATGGAGAGGAAGAATACAATAACCAAATCAAAAAATTCAGTACAGAGGTTTAAGAGTCGAGTGGATGAAACAAAAGAGTAAATCAGTGAGCTAGAACTCACCCAGACAGAGCAGAAAAAAGAAAAAATAATTAATAAATAAAGATACTTAAGAGACCTATGGGACAAAAACAAGTGGAATATAACATTTGCATTATAGGGGTACCAGAAGGAAAAGAGAGAAAGGGGCAGAAAAGGAAACCTAGAGAGTTTCAAATAAGATAAATGCAAAGATATCCATACCAACACAGATTATAACTAAAATGGCAGGAGTTAAAGATAAAGACAGAACCTTAAAGCAGGAAGAGAAAAAGAAATTGTTATATACAAGGGAAACCCCATAAGGCTATCAGCAGATTTCTCAGCAGGAACTTTGCAAGTGACTAGGGTGTGGCATGACATATTCAAAGTGCTGAGAGGAAAAAAAAAAAAAGACAACTTTCTAACCATGAATACTCTTCCCAGCAAGG
Organism: Pseudorca crassidens; assembly: GCF_039906515.1. Taxonomy (NCBI): domain Eukaryota; kingdom Metazoa; phylum Chordata; class Mammalia; order Artiodactyla; family Delphinidae; genus Pseudorca; species Pseudorca crassidens. The sequence goes on from NC_090297.1 coordinate 157,716,418, forward strand.
TTATCATTCAGAATTAAAGAAGACATAAAAATTTATGTAAATAAGCAAAAGTGAAAGGAGTTCATCACTACTAAATGAGGCTTCAAGGAACGTAACAAGGACTACTTTAAGCTGAAAAGAAATGGCACCAATAATACTAAGAAAACAAATGAAAGTAAAATTCTCACTGAAAAAGGTAAATATATAGTAAAGGTAGAGGATTAATCACTTATAAAGAACTATGAAGTAACCTAAAAGTACAATCATTTGTTAAGTGATACATAAAATTAAAAATGTAAAATGTGACATTTAAAAAAAAACATAGGACAGTGGAGTAAAAATGTAGAATTTTGGAATGTGTTCAAATTTAAATTTTGCTATCAACTTAAAATAGACTTATATACATAGAAGGATATATGTGAACATCACAGTAACAACACAGCAAAAAAATTATCATAAATACACAAAGAAAGTGAGAAATGAATCTAAACATAACACTACAGAGAGTCATCAAATCTCACAGGAAGAGAGAAAGAAAAGTAGAAAAGAACAGAGGGGAACTACATAAACAGCCAGAAAGCAATATAAAAATGCACTAAGTACATAATACAATAATTACTTTAAATGTAAACGGACTAAATTCACCAATCAAAAGATATAGAGTGGTTGAATGGATAAAAAACAAACAAAAACACAAATCTGTTTACGGCCTAGAAGAGACTCACTTCAGAAGTAAGGGCAGGGCTTCCCTGGTGGTGCAGTGGTTGAGAGTCCGCCTGCTGATACAGGGTACATGGGTTTGTGCCCCAGTCCGGGAAGATCCCACATGCCGCAGAGCGGCTGGGCCCGTGAGCCATGGCCACTGAGCCTGCGCATCTGGAGACTGTGCTCCACAACGGGAGAGGCCACAGCAGTGAGAGGCCTGCATACCACCAAAAAAAAAAAAAAAAAAAAAGAAGTAAGGGCACACACAGACTGAAAGTGAAGGGACGGAAAAAGATATTCTATGCAAATGGAAATGAAAAGAAAGCTGGTGTAACTATACTAATATCAGAGAAAATAGATTTTAAAGCAAAGACTATAATAAAAGACAAAGAGGGGCACTACATAATGATAAAGGGGTCAATCTGGCAAGACGATATAACATTTATAAATGTATATGTGGTGCATACCCAACATAGGAGCACCAAAAATATAAAGCAAATATTAACAGACCTAAAGGAAGAAATTGACAACTATACAATGAGAGTAGGTGACTGTAACACCCAACTTACATAAATGGATTGATCATCCAGGCAGAAAATCAATAAAAAAATTGGTCTTAAACAACACAGACTAGATGGACTTAATAGATATATAAAAACACACATTCTTCTCAAGTGCACATGGAATCCAGAATAGATCACAAGTTAGACCACAAAGCAAATCTCAATAAATTCAAGATTGAAATCATATCAAGGATTTTTCCAACCACAATGGAATGAAACCAGAAATCAAAAACATGAAAAAGCTTCAAATACATGGAGATTAAACAACGTGTTCCTGAACATCTACTGGGACATAGAAGAAATCAAAGGAGATATTTTTCAAAATACCTAGAGACAAAGGAAACAAATATGACATACCAAAATCTTTGAGATGTAGCAAAAGTGCTTCTGAGGGGGAAGTTCATAGGCCTCCCTCAAGAAACAAGAGAAATCTCAAACATCTAACATTACACCTAAAGGAACTAGAAAAAGAAGAACAAACACAGCCCGAAGTTAATAGAAGGAAGGAAATAATAAAGATAGAAATGGAAAGAAATGTAAAGAGTCTTAAAAAAAAAAAAGAACAATAGAAAAGATCAATGGAGCTAAGAGTTCGTTTTTTGAAAAGATAAACAAAATTGGCAAACCTATTAAATAAAAGAGAAGGGCCGAAATAAATAAAATTAAAATGAAAGAGAGGTTACAACTGATACCACAGAAATACAAAGAATCATAATAGACTACTATGAATTATATGCTGACAAACTGGATAACCTAGAAGAAATTGATAAATTCCTAGAAACTTACATTCTTCCAGGACCAAATAATTAAGATAGAAAATCTGAATAGACCAATTACTAGGAGATTGAATCAGTAATTTACAAAACCTCCCAATAAACAAAAGTCCAGGACCAGGTGGCTTCACTCATGAATTCTACAAAACATTCAAAGAAGATTTAATACATATCTTTGTCAAACTCTTCCAAAATTGAGGAGGAAAATTTTCCAAACTCATTTTATGAGTCTAGAACTACCCTGATACCAAAACCAGACAAGGGCACCACAAAAAAGGAAAATTACAGACCAATAGGCATGATGAACATAGATGCAAAAATCCTTAACAAAATATTAACAAACCAAATTCAAAAACACAGTAAAAGGATCATACACAATGATCAAGTCAGATTTATTTCAGGGATGAAAAGATGGCTCAACATCCACAAATTAATCAATATGACATATCACATTAACAAAATGAAACAGAAAAATCATATGATCAGCTCAATAGATGCATAAAAAAATTGACAAAATTAAATATCTATTTATGACAAAAATTCTCAACAAAGTGCCTATAAAAGGAACATACCTCTATATAATAAAGGCCATATATGATAAACCTACAGCTAACATCATACTCAACAGCAAAAAGCTGAACATTTTTCCTCTAAGATCAGAAATAAGACAAGGATGCCCACTCTTGCCACTTTTATTCAACACAGTATTGAAAGTTCTAGCCACAGCAATTAGGCAAGAAAAAGAAATAAAGTCATCCAAATTAGAAAGGAAAAAGTAAAACTGTCACAATTTGCAGATGACATGTTACTGTCTATAGAAAACCCCAAAGACTGTCAGAACTAATAAATGATTTCAGTAAAGTTGCAGGATACAAAATCTGTTGCATTTCTATACACTAATAACAAACTCTTTCAAAGAGAAATGAAGAAAACAATCCCATTTACAATTGCTTCAAAAAGAATTAAAAACTTGGAAATAAATTTAACAAAGGAATGAAAAACCTATACACTGAAAACTAAAAGACATTGATGAAAGAAACTAAAGAAGACATAAATAAATGGAAAGATAGTCTGTGCTCATGGAATAGAAGAACTAATATTGTTAAAATGTCCATACTACCAAAAGCAATCTACAAATTCGATGCAATCCTTATCAAACTTCCAATGACATTTTCCATAGAACAAGAACTAATAACTCTAAAATTTGTATGGAAACACAGAAGACCCCAAAGAACCAAACAATCTTGAGAAAGAACAGGGCTGGAGGAATCATGCTGCTTGATTTCAAAAAATACTACAAAGCTATAGTAATCAGAACAGTATGGTTTTGGCATAAAAACAGACACAAAAGTCAACAGAACACAATAGAGCACAGAGATAAATCCATGCCTATAAAGTCAATTAATTTATGCCAAAGGAGGCAAGAATATACAATGGGGAAATGACAGTGTCTTCAATAAATAGTATTGAGAAAACTGGATAGATACATGCAGAAGAAAGAAAATGGACCACTCTCTTACACTGTATATAAAAATAGTCAAAACGGATTAAAAATTTGAATGTAAGACCTGAAACCATAAAACTCCTAGAAGAAAACATGTGTCTTAGAGTTTTTTTTTTTTTTTGGACCTGACTCCAAAGATAAGGGAAACAAGCAAATATAAACAAATGGGACATCAAGCTAAAAAGCTTCTGCACAGCAAGGAAACCTACTGAATGGAAGAAGACATTTGCAAATCATATATCCAATAATGGGTTAATATCCACAATATATAAAGTACTCAATAACAACAACCAAAACCAAATAATCTGATTAAAAAATGAGCAGAGAATCTGAACAGACATTACTCCAAAGAAGACATAAAGATGGCCAACAGGCATATGAAAAGATGCTCAACATCACTAATCATCTGGGAAATGCAAATCAAAACCACAATGAGATATCACCTTGCACCTGTCCGAATGGCTATTATCAAAAAGATAAGGAAACAAGAAAGAAATAACAAGTGTTGTTAAGGATGTAGATAAAAGGGAATCTTTGTGCATTGTTGATGGGTGTGTAAGTTGGTGCAGCCACTATGGAAAACAGTATGGAGTTTCCTCAAAATATTAAAAATAGATCTATTATTAGGGAACTATATTCAATATCTTGTAATAACTTAAAATGGAAAAGAATCTGAAAAATATATATATTTTTAATTGAAGTATAGTTGATTTACAATATTGTGTTAGTTTCAGGTGTACAGTTATAACTGAATCATTTTGCTATACACCTGAAACTAACACAATATTGTAAATCAACTATACTTCAATTTAAAAAATTAGATCTATGGTATGATCTAACAATTTCACTACTGTATCTATTCAAAGAAAACGAAAACACTAATTCAAAAAGATATGTGCACCCCTATGTTCATTGCAGCATTATTTTCAATAGACAAGTTATAGAAGGAACCTAAATGTCCACTGATGGATGAATGTTATAAAGAAAGTATGGTATACGTATATACAATGGAAGATTATTCAACTGTAAAAAAGAATGAAATCTTGCCATTTGCAACAACATGGATGGACCTTGAGGGTCTTACGCTAAGTGAAATAAGTGAAATAAGACAAAGACAAATACCACATGATTTCACTTATATGTGGAATCTATAAAACAAAACAAATAAACAAACAAAATAAAACAAAACCCTGACTCATAGATACAGGAAACAGATTCAAAGTTGTCAGAGGGGAGGTGGGGGAACAAAATGGGTGAAAGAGGTCAAGAAGTTCAAACTTCCAGTTATGAAACACATAAATCATGGCAATGTAAAGTACAGCATGGGGAATATAGCCAATAATATTGTATTGACATTGTATGGTGACAGATGGTAAATAGACATTGTTTGATCATTTCTCAATGTATACAAATGTCAACACACTACCTTGCACACCTTAAATTAATTATATATTGTATGTCAATTATACCTCAACAGAAAATTACTTTTAAAAGAAAAAAAAAGGGAAAAAGGAGGAAAGATTTTAAGATGCTACAAGACTGCCTTGAAGATGGAGGAAGGGGGTCATGAGCAAAAGGGTACAGACAGCCTCCAGAAGCTTAGAAAAAGTCAAGGAAACATATTCTCCCCTAGAGCCTCCAGAAGGAATATACTCTGAAAACAATTTGATTTTAGTTCAATGAGACTCATTTTGACTTGTGACCTCCAACATTGTAAGATAATAACTTTGTATTGTTTTAAGCCATTAAGTTTGTGATAATTTGTTATCATGGTGATAGAAAACGAATACAGATGCCTTGTCTTGGGTGGTCAATGAAAAATAGGAGGTGATATCTGAACAGAGTGGGAAGGATGTGTAGTAGCTCCCTGTACAAGGAATATATGTGGAGAAGAGGATTCTCAGCAGAGGGAAGGACAAATACTAAGGTAAGACACAGCATGGTGTGGAGAGGGGATGGCAGGTATCCCGGCAAGACTGGGCACAAGGCATGTGTTCAGAATGGCAGAGGATGACTATAGCTGAATTTGATATGCCAGAATAAAGAAGTAGATTTTATCTTGCAGAAAATGGTAACTATTAAGGAATATTTAAGCAGAGTTGAGTAACTTTCATTTTTTTAAGCTTTTTAATTTTTAAAATGAATTTTTATTGGAGTATAGTAGATTTACAATGTTGTGTTAGTTTCTACTGTACAGCAAAATGAATCAGCCATACATATACATATATCCCCTCCCTTTTGGAATTCCTTCCCATTCAGGTCACCACAGTGCATTAAGTAGAGATCCCTGTGCTATACAGTAGGTTCTCATTAGTTATCTATTTTATACATAGTATCAATAGTGTATATGTGCCAATCCCAATCTCCCAATTCCTCCCACTTCCCCCTTTCCCCCTTGGTATCCATACATTTGTTCTCTACATTTGTGTCTCTATTTCTGCTTTGCAAATAAGCTCATCTATACCATTTTTCTAGATTCCACATATATGCATTAATATACGATATTTGTTCTTCTCTTTCTGACTTACTTCACTCTGTATGACAGTCTCTAGGTCCATCCAGTTCTCTACAAATGACCCAATTTTGTTCCTTTTTATGGCTGAGTAATATTTCATTGTATATATGATGTATCACATCTTCTTTATCCATTCCTCTGTTGATAGACATTTAGGTTGCTTCCATGTTCTGACTATTGTAAACAATGCTTCTATGAACATTGGGGTGCATGTATTTTTTGAATTATGTTTTTCTCTGGGTATATGCCCTGTAGTAGGATTGCTGGGTCATATGATAGTTCTATTTTTAGTTTTTTAAGGAACCTCCATACTGTTTTCCATAGTGGCTGTATCAAATTACACTCCCACCAACAGTACATGAGGGTCCCCTTTTCTCCACACCCTCTCCAGCATTTACTGTTTGTAGAGTTTTTGATAATGGCCATTCTGACCAGTGTGAAGTGATACCTCATTGTAGTTTTGATTTGCATTTCTCTAATAATTAGTGATGTTGAGCATCTTTTCATGTGTCTCTTAGCCAGCTACATGTAAAAGAAGGAAATTAGAACACTCCCTAACACCATACACAAAATAAATTCAAAATGGGTTAAAGACCTGAATGTAGTTCCAGACACTATAAAACTCTTAGAGGAAAACATAGGCAGAACACTCTTTGACATAAATCGCAGCAAGATCTTTCCTGACCCACATCCTAGAGTAATGAAAATAAAAACAAAAATAAACAAATGGGACCTAATGAAACCTAAAACTTTTTCACAGCAAAGGAAACCATAAACAAGATAAAAAGACAACCTTCAGAATGGGGGAAAATATTTGATAATGAAGCAACTGACAAAGGATTAATCTCCAAAATATACAAGCAGCTCATGCAGCTCAATATCAAAAAAACAAACCCAATCAAACAATGGGCAGAAAACCTAAATAGATATTTTTCCAAATTTTCATTTTAGAAAGAACACTCTGGTTACTTATTTAACAACAACATCATCAGATATTTATTGAATGTGAAAATGGGCTGGAGGAGGATTGACATAGAGTCTAGCAGAAAAATCGTAGTTATCTAAGAAAGAGGTGATAAAGGCCAGAGACAGCAAAGTTAGAGGACACAACAGATTTGAAAGATATTTAGGAGGCACAATTCATGAGACTTGGTGATTTGTTTGATGCCAACAACTTTATGGCTTGAGAGATTAAGAGGATGATATTGCCATTAGTCAAGACAAGGGGGGAAAAGGTAGGGAATCTACATTTGAAAAAGGGAAGCTATTTTGTTATTATTTTTGAACACATAATAATGGCAATTTCAATTGAATAAGTGCCTACTATGTGCCAATTCTTTATACATATATGTTATCTCTTGTAATACTCATACTAATGCTATCATTTCCATTTGTTAGATGAAGAAACTGAGGCTCAGAGAGGTTAGAAATACCTTTTCCATTGTTACAGAGCTAATCATCAGGGCATGACTCAGCTCTAGTATAGGAGCAAAAATTCTTATAAAAAGAATAAAAATTCTTATTGCAAACCAAGATTCTTTCTGTCCCCTCCACTACTCTGTCATGTTGAGTTTGAAGTGCTAATGGGAAAAGGTGCTTCATGATGATGTCCAATAGACAATTCAAAGTTCAAGTCTGGAAATGAGATCTGGACTAGAGAGGGAAATTAGCTCTCAATAGCATACATGTTGAGCATGGCTGAAATTGGTCGTATTAAGAAGAAACTAGAACTCAGGAGAAACTTGGGAGGACACATTGTTTAAGGGATGAGGCAAAGGAGGTAGACCAGTACAAGAAGCCAAAGTGAGCCATAGACCCAGAGGGAACATGAGTGATGTCACAGAAACAAAGGGAAGTGTTGCCCACAGCAAGCCTTCACAAGTATGTGCTGGTGAATGTAATTAAATACAAAATCTTCTCCTAGCTGAGATAGACTGAAAACTAGGCCTCTTGTGCCAAACCATTAGCTGCATTGTGAATGCAAAGGCAAAGTTCTTGAAGGAAATTAAAAGTGCTCCTCCAGTGAATACACAAATGATAAGAAAGAAAAACAGCCTTATTGCTGATATGGATAATGTTTTAGTGGTCAGATAAAAGATCAAACAAGTCACAACATTCCCTTAAGCCAAAATCTAATCTAGAGCAAGGCCCTGACTTCCTTTAATTCTGTGACAGCTGAGAGAGGTGAGGAAGCTGCAGAAGAAAAGTTTGAAGCTAACAGAGCTTGGTTCATGAGGTTTAAGGAAAGAAGCTGTCACCATAACATAGAAGTAAAAGGTGATACAGCAAGTGCCAAAGTAGAAACTGCAGCAGATTATCCAGATTATCTAGCTAAAATTATTAGTGAAGGTGGCTACACTAAACAACAGATTTTCAATGTAGATTAAACAGCCTTATATAGGAAGAAGATTCCATCTAGTATTTTCATAGCTAGAGAGGAGAAGTCAATGTCTAGCTTCAAAGGACAGGCTGACTCTCTTGTTAGGTGCTAATGCAGCTGGTGACTTTCATTTGAAGTCAATGCTCATTTACCATTCTGAAAATCCTAGGGCCCTTAAGGATTATTCTAAATCTACTCTGGCTGTGCTCTATAAATGGAAAAACAAAGCCTGGATGACAACACATTTGTTTGCAACATGGTTTGCTGAATATTTTAAGCCCATTGTTCAGACCTATTGCTCAGGGAAAAAAGATTCCTTTCAAAACATTACTGCTCATTGACAGTGTATCTGGTCACCCAAGAGCTCTGATAGAGATGTACAAGATTGTTATTGTTTTCATGCTGTGAACACTACATCCATTCTGCAGCCCATGGATCAAGGAATAATTTCAACTTTCAAGTCTTGTTATTTAAGAAATACTTTTCATAAAGTTATAACCACCACAGATAGTGATTCATCTGATGGATCTGGGCAAAGCACATTGAAAACCTTCTGGAAAGAATTCATCATTCTAGATGCCATTAAGAACATTCATGATTCATGGGAAGAGATCAAAATATCAACATTAACAAGAGTTTACAAGAAGTTAATTCCAACCCTCATGGATGACTTTGAAGTGTTCAGGACTTCAGTGGAGGAAGTAACTGCAGATGTGATGGAAATATCAAGAGAGCTAGAATTAGAAGACTCAAGATGTGACTGAATTCCTGCCATCTCATGATAGAATTTTAATGTATGAGGAGTTGCTTCTTATGGATGAGCAAAGAGAGTGACTTCTTGAGATGGAATCTACTCCTGGTAAAGATATTGTGAAGACTGTTAAAATGACAACAAGGATTTAGGATATTATTGTACATAAATTTAATTGGTAAAGCAGCAGCAGGGTTTGGGAGAATTGACTCCAATTTTGAAAGAAGTCATACTGTGGGTAAAATTCCATCAAACAGCATTGCAGGCTACAGAGAAATTGTTCATGAAAGGAAGAGTCAATCAATACACAGACTTCATTGTTGTCTTATCTTTAAAATTTGCCACAGTCAATCCAAAGTTCAGCAACCACCACCCTGATCAGTCAGCAGCCATCAACATCGAGGTAAGACGCTCCACCAGCAAAAAGATTATTGCTGAAAGCTCAGATGATTGTTAGTGTTTTTTAGCAACGAAGTATTTTTAAATTAAAAAAAAAGTCTCCTGACTTAGAAATCCTCACTTCAACGGTGGTAGGGAAAGAAAACTTATTATAAACTTATTATTGAGTAAGCATTAAACCAGAATATGATGCATATTACCGGCAATCTAAGAGATTGCAAAGACAGAAATAAATCTCATCTTTTTATATAACTAGGCAGGTACAACCCATTAACGCATGCTCTCAAGATACACAGTAACTAGTCCTCATGTAAGAGAGCTTGAAAGCACCATTTGACACACAGAGCTCATCCTAACTTTACCTAATAGTTGGAGTGATCATCTGTGTTAGCTAATTCTCTTTGTGCAAAGGAAAAAAAGCTTCTCTTATCTTTATGACAAGAGGTAGTTTTGCAACTTGAGGACATGCACCCATCACCACCCAAGATAGGGACCTACTCCCCCTCTCAATCTAAGGGCTTGAGTCAATGGAAAGGACCACTTTCAGGGACCAGGAGAGAGAAGGTATGAATGATGGTGCAGAGTTATGGAGGAAGTGAGAAGAAGGATGGTCAATAGTCAGGTAAAGGGATTCATCTTGGCCAGGAAAAAAGACAGATAGCTCTTTCTCAATGTCCAAAGTGTGAGAAATAAAGGAGGGAGGAAGGATGGGAAGATGCAGGTTTGAAGGAAAGAGTGAAGGAAGTTGAGTATATTTACATTTAACATTCTTTATAGTATCTAGAAATATGGAGGCAAAAAATCTGTAGTTCAAGAAATTTAATGAAAGGTGGTGTGGTACTTTTGGTTTAAGAGCCAAAGAGTTAAGAGTATGAATCTCAGATTGACATCATAGGGTTGCTGTCATAAGCTCATCAGAGGCTGAAATGAGACAATCCCTGTGACTTGCCCAGCACAACACCTAGCAAATAGCAGGCAGTCAATATGTGGTAACTGTTAAAATTATCCCAAGTCAGACAAGCAAGTGCTGGAGCTGAATCTGCACTCACTGCCCTGTCCTCTGTGCCATGTTCCCTTTTACCATCTGGGTGACCTGAACAACTTGTTTAACTTCTGGGTCTCAGTTCATTACAAAATGAGAGGATTCACTTTATTGATCTAAGTCTCTTAATCTCTCCAAGTCATTGGAGTAGAAATCCATCATTCAACAGACTTCTGGGAACACTGCAAGAATGTTACTGAACTATAGTCTGGCTGCTCACCACTCAAAACATCAATAAGAGAGAGATAGATAGAGAAAGTAGAAGGAAAAGTTGCTTTTAATCAGAATTCCAGCAATCTGGGAAGACTGTGGACTCAGTGTCCACCAAAAACCATCTCCGAAGATTCTGCTCAACCATGAAAGCTTTTAAAGGGAAAAAGGAAAGTAATCTCAGTTAATCATTGAGATAGGGGGCCAGAGTCATCACCATCCCCCACTGTGTGCAGGCTTGTGTGCAAGCTTGCCAACTTCTTGTGGTTTTTCTATAGATGCTGTCATGTTCACACAGTTTGTTCATGAGATTACTGAAAGGGAAGCTAGGGAAGATATCTGGTCATCTGTTAATTACTGATTTTTTATTTCTATTTCTTTGATCTAGAAAAGGAACCAACAAGTTAGGCAAGGTTTTGTGTGATCAAAAGATTTGAAAGCTGTGCTGGGGCCAGAGATGAGCAGGGCATGGGGGTGCCTGGTTTAAGTTTAGTGACAAGACAAAGGGGCCTCCTGCAGAGAGCTCTTTCCTGCCAAAAACTACTTACAAATCCCCACCTGTCAGAGGATCATTCCATTTCTATGGGATCATGGGCAAAGGTCCATCTTCTGTAACTTCATTCTGACATAGGGCATCGTATTCTTAGACTGGAAGATATCGACATGGGTCTGTAGCTTCTCTTTGCTGACAGTTGTAGTTGCCCATTTACATACATGAGCAGAACAAGGTAGAATTATTTTGATGCCCACAAAGATATAGATTATTATCTGTAATAGTGTTAATCCCATTGTCTCAAGTCCATTTCTTGGAACTGTACTAGCCATAGATTCAGTACTGCTCAAGATGGAGCAGTTTATGTCATGGTTGCAGTCTGGTCATCATGCAGTCAGCCTTTTCCCTCTGCTGGCAGTTACAGTATCTGTAAAACAATTCGGGAATATGCATCAGATGCTGAGTCTGTGACTCTACTGTCCTAACCATTAGCTGCTTGAACCTGCTCCTTTGTGACTCTGGGAGGCCTGGGAGACTTCAGCTGTTCTACAAACAAGAGGCAGGAGACATGGAGGGGCAGTCTTGGGGAGGAGAGAGGGGGGAGTCGGCAGAGGTCTGCTCAGTTCCAAGAAGGTACGTAGCAAGAAAAATCATTCAACAGAACAAAAGCAAGAAGACTCTGGCACAGAAGCCAACTCCTTTTTATAGTTCTATCTTAAAAACATTGTTGATCACCACTATATTCTAGGTACTGTGCTGGGAACTTCATATACATTACCTCATTTGATTTTCTTCACCACTTAGATTAGGTTTTATTATACTTATTTAACAGATGAGGCTCAGAAATAATATGACTTTCCCAAAGTCATGAAGCTAGTATTGAGAGGGCCAGGATTCAAATCCAGATATATTTGATTCCAGAATTCATGGTATTTTCACGATTTCATGACCACGAAGCTTCTTAAATAGTGTGTCTCCATGGAAAAATCAATCAGTCATAGGCAAGGCCAAATTAGGGCCTGTAGGTGACTCAAAAAAGTGGAAAAACACCTATAATAGGGTAGTAGTTTTAATGTATTAAACAATAAAATATTATTGAGAAAGACTTTGAAATTTAGTGAGTATCCTAACTAGCTCATCCATCTGGGTTACCTCCAATTTTCATTGCTTTTGACTGGGTTATTTTTCAACTCTGTGGAGCTGGAAATTAACTGTAGGAATAGTAATCAAATAATTTCTGCCATAGAAATGCAAATTCTGTCCCAAGGAATTTCAATTGGCTTCCCTCCCCCTATTATGGAAGAAGCCAATTCACTTTTTTAATTTGCTTAATGCAAATACATTTCAATATTCTTAATGGCCTATAATTGTGTCTGCTCTTCAGAGTCTCCTTTGAACCATTTGTAATAAATTTCTGGTTCCCTCATTAATTAATGAGTTAAATAAAGTCTTTGATGTGTGCTCATTTTATGTTTGTATGAGAATCATGACATTATCCTCTTTTAAAACCAGGTGTTTTCATCCTTGGTTGTTTCTAGTTTCATATTGCCCCATAATAAGAGTTACACCTGATCCACCCAGGTCATCATTTTTTCCTAGTGTCACAGAGAGCAGGCACTCTGCCGTAAGGACAGCCTGTGTGTCTGAAGCTTGTGTCCTGGGAAGAAAGAGAAGATGGAACAGAGAAAGTGAGCCTGGACATTCTCCCCTGGTAAAGTCGGGAAAGGAAAAGGGAGATGGATTGAGCTTAATGTGTGGATGGAGCTGAGGAAACAGTGAGGTAGGTATGAAAGCACCCAAGAAAACCAGCTCATGGGATGGAGAGACCGAAGCCTCTCCTGGAAATCCCAAGCTCAGCTTCACAAAGGTGCCAGGGAGTGTTACTGGGAGGGGGAGAATGGTACTGCATCTGTGCATGGTGAGCCAGAGACCCAAAATTCCCTGCACACCCCACGAGGGGATGCACAGTGCTGTGAGATTGCCAGATGAAATACAGGAGGCCTGGTTAAGCTTGAATTTCACATAAATACCAAATGATTTTTACAATATGTTTTAGTCCCATACTTATACTGTCTTATTTGTTGTTTATGTGAAATTGAAATTTAACTGGGTGTCCTATATTTTTTTTGCTGATTCTGAGTACCTCAACTGAGAGGGTACACTCAATCATCAGAAGGCCAAAGAGCATAACAGAGCAGCCCCTCAAGACAGAGATCAACAAGGATCCAGGGCTTCCTTATGTGTGGATACTGATCCTCCTTCTGCTCCCCATTAGGGATGTCCTAGAAATACACATCCAGACTACCTCCTGGAGGGGAACAGACAGAGCAGAAACCTGAAAGCCAGTATAACCTCAACAAGGTCACCCAAACTGGGCTTCCCTGGTGGCGCAGTGGTTGAGGGTCCGCCTGCTGATGCAGGGGACACGGGTTCGTGCCCCGGTCCGGGAGGATCCCACGTGCCACAGAGCGGCTGGGCCTGTGGGCCATGGCCGCTGGGCCTGCGCATCTGGAGCCTGTGCTCCGCAATGGGAGAGGCCATAACGGTGAGAGGCCCGTGTACTGAAAAAAAAAAAATCACCCAAACTGGAAGAGATTTTGTTACCATCAATTACCAGATTTAAAGTCATTGTTCCCATCCCTCCTGCAGGGAGAGACCCCTGTAAAAGATTCATTAGATTAGTTATTTTTTTAAAAAGCTCTGTTTTTCTTTGCACACCTAAACAGTGTGGTGTTAAAGTTTTGACACTGCTACCATGCCTGGAACAGATGTTTGGAATAGGAATATGGACAATTTCTAACACTAAGGACCAAGAAAAGTTCTCGGTCCTTCACTGAGGGAAGTGCTCAAAGTTCAACTTACACCCCAAGATTGGGGCAAATGCCACAGGCCCATCCCTATTTGTACCTGTTGGGGTACCCAGTTACATGTGACTTCCCCACTTTCTATCATAAAATGATGAGGATTTGGTCTTAGGTTTCGTATATTCTTTGCTTTTGCTTATAGCACATTCAGAGAATCACAGGGAACTTTCACAAATGACTAATTGAGCAATTAAGTTAAATTCAGCAATTTAACTTAACTTTAAATTTCCCTTAAATGACAACACCTGAGGTCTTCTCTCCAGGAAGGAATTATGGTTAGTGCTTCACAAAGCTTTTATGAAGATTAATAAATTGTTGTTTTCAAAGGTATTTGAGAACTCTAGTTAAGTGTGTCTATACTGCATGTTTTACAAATTTGTGAAGATTTGTATTTATGAGGTATTTACTTTGTACAAACAAACCAAAAAACAAAAAACAAAAAAAACTAGAGGTAGCTTCCTGCCACATGAGCACTATTGAGCACTTAAAATATAACTAGTATGACTGAGGAATTGAATTTTGAATTGTATTCAATTTTAATTAATTTAAATTTAAAGAGCTCCATGTAGCTAGTGGCTACATATTTCACAGGGCAGCATTAGAAAAATGACAAAATACAACAGAAACACTTAACATTTAAAGACCCTAATGGTAATGACAACTATATAATGGCACTCATTATAAATATTTTTAACATCTACATCAGAGTTTCCCAACCTGATTTTGCAAATAACACTTTTCTCTCAGGAAATATTGTTTAATAAAATGCTTGATTAAACACTACTTGTCAGATCCTTTCATATAAGTGCATACTGGACATGTCTAGTAATAGGACATTGTATGCAGGCTTTTTCAAAGTTTCTTCCAAACTTATTTATTCCCAGGATCACTTTTGCCCTATTAACATCTGAAACTTGTGTTTGGGAAAACATCTGAAACACAGTTAAGAAAATCCTAGTGTGGAAATAAGGGACCTGGTAAAATTAAGATCTTGGATCTACATAGTGCTGCTTTTGAAATGAGCCTATGTCCAGACACAGCTTTAAGACTTGATACTGTTCATTATTTTGAGTTGGTGCCCTTTTACTATCACTGTGCTTACCTCATTCCTTGTTCCTCAAATGCCCCACTCTGTATTCTTTAATGACTGTTGCTATGAAACAGTTTCCATGACAGAGCATGACAGTTGTTTTTTTAACCTTTTTTAAGCATAGGAGCATGCTTTAAAAATGAATTCTTATAGAAAAATGCTGCAATCTCTCTATATAACAGATAAAAATAGTATCTCATTACTATAAATGTGTTTTAGACATATACATTTACATTGACTTGTCAGAATAATTAATATAAATAATAATAAAAACAAATTTCAAATTGGAGGCTATGGACATTAATAGCCATCTCACATCATTCTGGGCATGTAATTGATTTTTGTGTTTTGTTCTGGTTGTAAAAATGTTAAAAAGTCATGAGTTACCCATATAACTAATTGTATGTGGTAACAGGGCTTTTGTGTATTTTATTATTTTTTTAGTAGCTGACTTGCATGACAGGATACTCTTAGGTTAAACAGACTTAGCAGAAAAAAACTTTATCTCAAAATTGGCCTACGTAAATTGAGATTTCCACTTCCAACCAAGATGCACTAACAGGGGCTAGATTTATCTTTCCTAAACAACTTTAAAAATAGACAAAACAAAGGTTTTTATACATCACACATCAGGCAGTACAGGAAAAGAGGTGAGTCCTACAACTGCCCCAACATACTACCTGGATAGTCTCCAGACTGCAGCCCAAAGATGGTGAAACTGATCAGGATCCTATGGGAGCGCTACCTGGTACAAAAAGCTTTCCATGTCCCTCATTTCTTGTTTGTAAGAAATAGGCTTCATTCAGTCTCCTTGATCTTCCTTGAGTTCCAAAGAGCAGATTCAAGCTGTTGCTAATCAGGGAAGGGAGGGAATGCAGAAACAAGGGAGGAACAGTCAAGAAACAATAGTGCAGTGATAAAGCAGGGTCCTGGTTCCTCCTCAAGGAATATACATAACAATATCTTTGAGTTCTTATGCAGGAACTAAGGTTCCCACCCAGGTGGGGGATGGCACCTTCAGGCTGAGCACAAGATTCCTGGAGTACCACCCTATTACCTCTCCACCAACCAATCAAAAGAAAGTCACACACCCTACAGACCTCATCCCAAATTTTGCCTATAAAAACTTCTCCCCCATACCCCCTTGCCGCCGGGGCTGTGGCACTTTTGCCACTGTGGCCTGTGAGGTGGTAACTCCCCTCTGCCCCATCCCCCTTCCTCCTCCTTTCTCTCCTCTCCCTCCCTCCCCTCCCCACCCCTCGCACTCTCTCACTTGAGTGAATGTGGCGCAGTGGCGTGGGACGCAGCCTCGGCCCCTGCGGCCCTGCAAGCTCATGAGGAAACAAAGCCGCTGCCTGCCCCCAACCCCTGCGCTTCCCGGGGGAGCCACCACCGCCGGAGGGGAGCAAGGGGACGGTGGTGGGGAAACAGGAGAGGGAGGAGAAGAGGGCAAAAAAAAAAAAAAAAAAAACCTTCTCCCCCAGAACCATCAGGGAGTTCAGGGTTTTTTAGCATGAGCTACCCATTCTCCTTGCTTGGCCCTGCAATAAGCTGTACTCTGCTCCAAACTCTAACATGTTTGTTTATTTGGCCTCACTGTGCATCAGGCACACAAACTTTTTTCGGTAGCAAGAGGGATCCCATGTGGTTCCTAGCAGTGTCCCAGACTTGAAGAGACAGAATTGGGAGTCCAGGCAGGACAAGATGGCTGAAGTTCACAGGGCAGAGTACCAAAGAAGAGAGAATTGAACTGAGAAAGAGTTGAAGAGACCTGCCTAGGGTTCACCCTTGATTCTTTAATAGAGTACTAATCAGTACATATGTGGGAAAAACTAGTCTAGTGTAACTGAGCAGGACCCCATGGGGCTTTCCTGGGGACAGACCCCTCACCTGTATCCTCTGCTTTAACTCCTCTCTGAAGTATCTAGACAATACTATCTGTTGCACATTTCCTGAGTTGTTTACAGATGCTAAAATCCCCACCAAATGGAAGACATTAACTACTTGATGACCATGAGCACATAGCCCCCAGGTCTAGAGAACCTAAGGATTGATAATGTTATCCCCTGTGACACTGTCCCGTTACCTCACCATGAACTAATCAGAGAATTGTGCATGAGCTGATCACATACCCTGGGATCGCCTCTCCCTCACCTTGCCTTTAAAAATTCCTTTACTGAAACCCATTGGGGAGTTTGGGCTTTTTGAGCATTAGCTATCTGAACTCCTTGTATTCGTACCTTACAATAAACACTGCACTTTCCTTCATAACAACCCATTGTCAGTAGATTGGCTTTACTGTGCATGCATGAGCAGACCCAAGTTTTGGTTCAGTAACACTAGGGGCTCACATGAGGCTGGAAATAATTTGGATTTCCCCAGAGAGTAGAAAAACCTCTTAATTTATAGGACAATAGAAGGGGTTTGCCTAAAAGGGGAGCAAAATTTGCCCTAGACTAAAGATTGTTCTGGTCCCACCTGACAAAAGCAAGCCTCAAAAGGATCAATCTGTTTCTGAATATCCCAGAAAAAAGCTCAAGAATATTTATAGGAATACAAAAATATCTGTCACTTAAAAAGGTAAAATTCGAATTTTTAGCATCCAATCAAAAATTATCAGGCATGCAAAGAAGCAGGAAAGTATGCCTAAAATGAGGAGAAAAATTAACCTGTTAAAGTCAACCCCCAAATGACAAAAATAATAGAATTTGTAGACAAAGGACATAGAATTGTTATTAAAGCTATACATATATTTGAGAAGGAGGAAAGATGGAGCATATTGGCAATAAAAAATTAATCAGTTGATCTAAGAAAGAAATGGAAAATTTTATTCGAGCCCAATTTGAGGGTTATAACCCAGGAAGAGCACCTCAGAAAGCTCTGAGAACTGTTCCACTGGTTAGAAGTCAAGGCACAGTTATATAAGCTTTTTGAGACAGAGGGTTATACATCAAATGACATGTTATTGACAGTTTACATAATCCAGGTCTAAGCATCATCATGGTGGGTCATGCGACACCTTTACAAGATCAAGAAAGAATGTTATCTTTGAAGGAGTTGTCTTGTTGATGTTAGGGGAATGTTGCTCTTTATGGTTGAGCAGGTATTCCTGCCCATGGGGGAGGTTTTGTTGACGCATGATGCCGATACACAATGCACAGTGCAGGGAGAGAGGAGGACAAAGGGCAGAGGAGAATTTTTGTTTAAATTTCTCTTGTCTTGCCATAAAAATATGACTTTTATTTCACAATATTAAGTAGTCATGAAAGTTATAAAAAGATATTTTTTAAAAATAAAGACCCAGGTCAAATTTCTAAAGATTAAAACTATAAAATCTGAGATGAAAAAATACACTGGAGGGATTAATGGCAGATCAGATATTGCAAAAGGAAAGATCAACCAACACAAGACACAGCAATAGAAACTATGTGAACTTAAACAAGGAAGAAAAAATGAAAAGACCATCAGGACAACTTTAAGCAGCCTAATGTGTTTAGGATGTGATTAGGATCCCTGAATAACAGTGAGAGAGCTAGAGTAACAGAATAAACATTTGAAGAAACAATAACCAAAATTTTCCCGGATTTGATGAAAACTATAAACCCACAGATCTAAAAAGAACAAACCCCCCATAGAACAATAACATGAAGAAAAACACACCAAGGCACATCATAATCAAATTGCTTAAGACCAATTTTAAAGACAAAAATCTTAAAAGTAGCCCGAGTACCAGGAATTAGAAGAGAAAGTCCAAGCCCAAACTTAGGAAAGTACAGTCAGCATCATACCATCTGCCAAGGCCGTTGCTCTTGTCCAGACCTTATTATGCATCAGAACACTACCCTTTTCTTTACCTCCTTCTCAATAGTCTTCTTCTCCTCAACTGCTATGGTTTGGTTGGAAGACATTTCACCTTAGCTGCTGTATCATTCAAGGTCAAGCAGAGAAGCAGAACCACTAGGACATTTTATAGAAGATGTAGATCCAGAAGGCAGGCAGTTGGGAAGGGAAGAAGGATGTAAAGTGGTGCAGAGCAAGAACAAGGTGAAACCCACAAGCATGAGCTAGAGCCCACAAAAATAGACAGAAGTCCTTGTCATTTCTTGTAGCATCTGACATCAATGGT
Organism: Pseudorca crassidens; assembly: GCF_039906515.1. NCBI lineage: Eukaryota > Metazoa > Chordata > Mammalia > Artiodactyla > Delphinidae > Pseudorca > Pseudorca crassidens. Next base: position 157,735,812 of record NC_090297.1, read on the forward strand.
GTAGATGTCCTGCAGAAGCCAAGACCCTTCATCACTGAGCTAAGCACACATGCAGGGAGAAGCTGAAGGAGAATCCAGAGGAGGGTAAAGCAGTTGCAGGCCTGACCCCTGCTTCATGCTAACAAGGTGAGCCAGAAGATAAGTGACAAGGCATGTGAGCTACAAAATGCCTGCAACTTCACTGGCTCCCCCCAAATCACCTCTAAAACTCTGTCTAGTGGTCCATCCTAACCAGAAACCAATAGCAAAGAGATTTCCAGGAAATGTGATTCAACCAAATTGACACATTAAAAACCATCACAGCAACTAAAATAGCATTTGTGCGATAGCAGAGAATTTCAATTATCCATCCTCTTGCTGGTTCCAGTTAGCACTGATAATCTAAAATGTGTATGTGGGCAGTCTAGCTAAGCTTATTGCATAATAAATTGTTATATAATCACCTTTCTCTGTATTTAGAAATCCTGCCAGAACACTGATGAATTCATCAGGTACAAGTGGAGAGGCCGCATATCACATATAAAGATTTACAAGAATACAAACCCACTAAATAATGCCAAAGAAAGATTCCATCTCTAGAGGAATTCTCCATTGATAACCTGAAGTTGCAGGAAAGAGGTGAGGGTATCTGCTCTCAGAAAGGAAGGTGCTGGCAAACAGTAAACAGACAGAATGGAATTAGGTAGTTAATGAACTTGAATCTTGGCTGCCGCTAAAAGATGATTTTCCAAGCATGAGCTCTTGAGGTTAATTTAGCCTCATGCAGAAAATTAACCTCAATGACAAAATAAGAGGTAAAAACTCTTTCCTGGGGGTGGCCCAAAGGTCATTTTCCTGGTGAGAGGAAGATCTGGAAACAGCTTAATTAGGACTTCTCAGTGTTTCCATGGGGCTAAAAACTGGTGAGTGGCAGGCAGAGTTGTTCGCAGACATAGTAGCAAAGGGTCTCCATTTGTGACAGCCAGATAACTGTCAGATACAACTTTAGAGTGATCATTAGTGGTCTGAGGAACTGAATACAGAATCTGTGGGCCTGATGGAAATAGGCCCACAGTGGAAAGCAGGTGGGAACAGAAGAGGGGTAGGGGACTCCTCTTTAGGATTAAGATTTCTGGGAACCAAGTAGGAAACACATACACACACCCCCCATCACCAGCATTGCTGCCACCACCATGACTTCTGTTCAAGGGGTAAGGGGACACTATAACAGTAAGAGCTTCAAGTTCTAAGTGCTGCAATACTTAGCCCTTAACTTTCTACTTTGATTCCCCTTGTTAGGAAGATAAAAAAGCCATAAAGATGGAGCAAAAGTCTATATTAGGTCATTCAAGAGCCATAGCATTCACAAGAGATCCAAGGAACCTTAAGGAGTTTTTGTACTGCTAGGCTGAAATGGAGTTCTACCTACTAAACTCCAAACTCCAAGAATATATGCATTCTCAATTTCTTTTTTTTTTTTTTACATCTTTATTGGAGTATAATTGCTTTACAATGGTGTGTTAGTTTCTGCTTTATAACAAAGTGAATCAGTTATACATATACATATGTTCCCATATCTCTTCCCTCTTGCATCTCCCTCCCTCCCACCCTCCCTATCCCACCCCTCCAGGCAGTCACAAAGCACCGAGCTGATATCCCTGTGCTATGCGGCTGCTTCCCACTAGCTTTCTACCTTACGTTTGGTAGTGTATATATGTCCATGCCTCTCTCTCTCTTTGTCACAGCTAACCCTTCCCTCTCTCTATAGCCTCAAGTCCATTCTCTAGTAGGTCTGTGTCTTTATTCCTGTTTCACCCCTAGGTTTTTCATGACATTTTTTTTCTTAAATTCCATATATATGTGTTAGCATATGGTATTTGTCTTTTTCTTTCTGACTTACTTGGCTCTGTATGACAGACTCTAGGTCTATCCACCTCATTACAAATAGCTCAATTTCATTTCTTTTTATGGCTGAGTAATATTCCATTGTATATATGTGCCACATCTTCTTTATCCATTCATCTGATGATGGACACTTAGGTTGTTTCCATCTCTGGGCTATTGTAAATAGAGCTGCAATGAACATTTTGGTAAATGACTCTTTTGGAATTATGGTTTTCTCAGGGTATATGCCCAGTAGTGGGTTGCTGGGTCATATGGTAGTCCTATTTGTAGTTTTTTAAGGAACCTCCATAGTGTTCTCCACAGTGGCTGTATCGATTTACATTCCCACCAGCAGTACAAGAGGGTTCTCTTTTATCCACACCCTCTCCAGCATTTATTTTTTCTAGGTTTTTAGATGATGGCCATTCTGACTGGTGTGAGATGATAGCTCATTGTAGTTTTGATTTGCATTTCTCTAATGATTAATGAAGTTAAGCATTCTTTCACGTGTTTGTTGGCATTCTGTATATCTTCTTTGGAGAAATGTCTATTTAGGTCTTCTGCCCATTTTTGGATTGGGTTGTTTGTTTTTTTGTTATTGAGCTGCATGAGCTGCTTGTAAATTTTGGAGATTAATCCTTTGTCAGTTGCTTCATTTGCAAAAATTTTCTCCCATTCTGAGGGTCGTCTTTTGGTCTTGTTTATGGTTTCCTTTGCTGTGAAAAAGCTTTGAAGTTTCATTAGGTCCCATTTGTTTACTTTTGTTTTCATTTCCATTTCTCTAGGAGGTGGGTCAAAAAGGATCTTGCTGTGATTTATGTCATAGAGTGTTCTGCCTATGTTTTCCTCTAAGAGTTTGATAGTTCCTGGCCTTACATTTAGGTCTTTAATCCATTTTGAGCTTATTTTTGTGTATGGTGTTAGGGAGTGATCTAATCTCATACTTTTACATGTACCTGTCCAGTTTTCCCAGCACTGCTTATTGAAGAGGCTGTCTTTCTCCACTGTATATTCGTGCCTCTTTTAACAAAGATAAGGTGACCATATATGCATGGGTTTATCTCTGGGCTTTCTATCCTGTTCCATTGATCTATCTTTCTGTTTTTGTGCACCATACTATCTTGATTATTGTAGCTTTGTGGTATAGTCTGAAGTCAGGGAGCCTGATTCCTCCAGCTCCATTTTTCATTCTCAACATTGCTTTGGCTATTAGGGGTCTTTTGTGTTTCCATACAAATTGTGAAATTTTTTGTTCTAGTTCTGTGAAAAATGCCAGTGGTAGTTTGATAGGGATTGCATTGAATCTGTCGATTGCTTCGGGTAGTAGAGTCATTTTCACAATGTTGATTTTTCCAATCCAAGAACATGGTATATCTCTCCATCTATTTGTATCAACTTTAATTTCTTTCATCAGTGTCTTATAATTTTCTGCATACAGGTCTTTTGTCTCCTTAGGTAGGTTTATTCCTAGATATTTTATTCTTTTTGTTGCAATGGTAAATGGGAGTGTTTTCTTGATTTCACTTTCAGATTTTTCATCCTTAGTGTATAGGAATGCCAGAGATTTCTGTGCATTAATTTTGTATCCTGCTAGTTTACCAAATTCATTGATTAGCTCTAGTAGTTTTCTGGTAGCACCTTTCGGATTCTCTATATATAGTATCATGTCATCTGCAAAGAGTGACAGCTTTACTTCTTCTTTTCCGATTTGGATTCCTTTTATTTCCTAATTTTTCTCTGATTGCTGTGGCTAGGACTTCCAAAACTATGTTGAATAAGAGTGGTGAGAGTGGGCAACCTTGTCTTTTTTCTGATCTTAGTGGAAATGCTTTCAGTTTTTCACCATTGAGGATGATGTTGGCTGTGGGTTTGTCATATATGGCCTTTATTATGTTGAGGAAAGTTCCCTCTATGCCTACTTTCTGCAGGGTTTTTATCATAAATGGGTGTTGAATTTTGTCAAAAGCTTTTTCTGCATCTATTGAGATGATCATATGGTTTTTCTCCTTCTATTTGTTAATATGGTTTATTACATTGATTGTTCTGCATATATTGAAGAATCCTTGCATTCCTGGAATAAACCCCACTTGATCATGGTGTATGATCCTTTTAATGTGCTGTTGGATCCTGTTTGCTAGTATTTTGTTAAGGATTTTTGCATCTATGTTCATCAGTGATATTGGCCCGTAGTTTTCTTTCTTTGTGACATCTTTGTCTGGTTTTGGTATCAAGGTGATGGTGGCCTTGTAGAATGAGTTTGGGAGTGTTCCTCCCTCTGCTATATTTTGGAAGAGTTTGGAAGGATAGGTGTTAGCTCTTCTCTAAATGTTTGATAGAATTCGCCTGTGAATCCATCTAGTCCTGGGCTTTTGTTTGTTGGAAGATTTTTAATCACAGTTTCAATTTCAGTGCTTGTGATTGGTCTGTTCATATTTTCTATTTCTTCCTGATTCAGTCTTGGTAGGTTGTGCATTTCTAAGAATTTGTCCATTTCTTCCAGGTTGTCCATTTTATTGACATAGAGTTGCTTGTAGTAAACTCTCATGATCTTTTGTATTTCTGCAGTGTCAGTTGTTATTTCTCCTTTTCATTTCTAATTCTATTGATTTGAGTATTCTCCCTTTTTTTCTTGATGAGTCTGGCTAATGGTTTATCAATTTTGTTTATCTTCTCAAAGAACCAGCTTTTAGTTTTATTGATCTTTGTTATCATTTCCTTCATTTCATTTTCATTTATTTCTGATCTGATTTTTATGATTTCTTTCCTTGTGCTGACTTTGGGGTTTTTTTCTGTTCTTCTTTCTGTAATTGCTTTAGGTGCAAGGTTAGGTTGTTTATTCGAGATGTTTCCTGTTTCTTAAGGTAGGATTGTATTGCTATAAACTTCCCTCTTAGAACTGCTTTTGCTGCATCCCATAGATTTTGGGTGTCGTGTCTCCATTGTCATTTGTTTCTAGGTATTTTTTGATTTCCTCTTTGATTTCTTCAGTGATCACTTCGTTATTAAGTAGTGTATTGTTTAGCCTCCATGTGTCTGTATTTTTTACAGATCTTTTCCTGTAATTGATATCTAGTCTCATAACGTCGTGGTCAGAAAAGATTCTTGAAAGAATTTCAGTTTTCCTAAACTTACCAAGGCTTGACTTGTGACCCAAGATATGATCTATCCTGGAGAATGTTCCATGAGCACTTGAGAAAAATGTGTATTCTGTTGTTTTTGGATCGAATGTCCTATAAATATCAATTAAGTCCATCTTGTTTAATGTATCATTTAAAGCTTGTGTTTCCTTATTTATTTTCATTTTGGATAATCTGTCCATGGGTGAAAGTGGGGTGTTAAAGTCCCCCTACTATGAATGTGTTACTGTCGATTTCCCCTTTTATGGCTGTTAGTATTTGCCTTATGTATTGAGGTGCTGCTATGTTGGGTGCATAATTATTTACAATTGTTATATCTTCTTATTGGATTGTTCCCTTGATCATTATGTATTGTCCTTCTTTGTGTCTTCTAATAGTCTTTATTTTAAGTTCTATTTTGTCTGATCTGAGAATTGCTACTCCAGCTTTCTTTTGGTTTCCATTTGCATGAAATATCCTTTTCCATCCCCTTACTTTCAGTCTGTATGTGTCTCTAGGTCTGAAGTGGGTCTCTTGTAGACAGCAAATATATGGGTCTTGTTTTTGTATCCATTCAGCCAATTTGTGTCTTTTGGTGGGAGCACTTAGTCCATTTACATTTAAGGTAATTATCGATATGTATGTTCCTATTCCCATTTTCTTAATTGTTTTGGGTTCGTTATTGTAGGTCTTTTCATTTTCTTGTGTTTCTTGCCTAGAGAAGTTCCTTTAGCAGTTGTTGTAAAGCTGGTTTGGTGGTGCTGAACTCTCTCAGCTTTTGCTTGTCTGTAAAGATTTTAATTTCTCCATCAAATCTGAATGAGATCCTTGCTGGGTAGAGTAATCTTGGTTGCAGGTTTTTCTCCTTCATCACTTTAAATATATCCTGCCAGTCCCTTCTGGCTTGCAGAGTTTCTGCTGAAATATCAGCTGTTAACCTTATGGGATTCCCTTGTGTGTTATTTTTCCTTTGCTCCTTTTAATATGTTTCCTTTTAATTTAATTTTTGACAGTTTGATTAATATGTGTCTTGGTGTATTTCTCCTTGGAGTTATCCTGTATGGGACTCTCTGTGCTTCCTGGACTTGATTAACTATTTCCTTTTCCATATTAGGGACATTTTCAACTATAATCTCTTCAAATATTTTCTCAGTCCCTTTCTTTTTCTGTTCTTCTTCTCGAACCCCTATAATTCAAATGTTGGTGCATTTAATGTTGTCCCAGAAGTCTCTTACACTGTCCTCAGTTCTTTTCATTCTTTTTTCTTTATTCCTCTCTGCAGTAGTTATTTCCACTATTTTGTCTTCCAGGTCACTTATCCGTTCTTCTGCCTCAGTTATTCTGCTATTGATCCCATCTAGAGTATTTTTAATTTCATTTATTGTGTTGTTCATTGTTGTTTGTTTCATCTTTAGGTCTTCTAGGTCCTGTTAAATGGTTTTTGCATTTTGTCCATTCTATTTCCAAGATTTTGGATCATCTTTACTATCATTATTCTGAATTCTTTTTCAGGTAGACTGCTTATTTCCTCTTCATTTGTTAGGTCTGGTGGGTTTTTATCTTGCTCCTTCATCTGCTGTGTGTTTTTCTGTCTTCTTATTTTGCTTATCTTACTGTGTTTGGGGTCTCCTTTTTGCAGGCTGCAGGTTCGTAGTTCCCGTTGTTTTTGGTGTCTGTCCCCAGTGGATAAGGTTGGTTCAGTGGGTTGTGTCGGCTTCCTGGTGGAGGGTACTAGTGCCTGTGTTCTGGTGGATGAGGCTGGATCTTGTCTTTCTGGTGGGCAGGTCCACGTCTGGTGGTTTGTTTTGGGGTGTCTGTGCACTTATTATGATTTTAGGCAGCCTCTCATCTAATGGGTGGAGTTGTGTTCCTGTCTTGCTAGTTGTTCAGCATAGGATGTCCAGCACTGTAGCTTGCTGGTCGTTGAGTGAAGCCTGGTGCTGGTGTTGAGATGGAGATCTCTGGGAGATTTTTGCCATTTGATATTATGTGGAGCTGGGAGGTCTCTTGTGGACCAGTGTCCTGAAGTTGGCTCTCCTACCTCAGAGGCACAGCACTGACACCTGGCTGCAGCACCAAGAGCCTTTCATCCACACGGCTGCTGGTGTTGGGGGGTCTACTGCAGAGGCAGCATGGGCTGTGGCTCACCGTGGGGACAAGGACACTGGCAGCAGAAGTTCTGGGAAGTACTCATTGGTGTGAGCCCTCCCAGAGTCCGCAATTAGCCCCACCACAGAGCCCACCCTCCATCAGTTTTTGAATTGATAGATTGTGCATATCCATACTTTGGAATAGTACTCAGAAAAAAAAAGGAACAGAATATAACTGAAAAACATGAATGAGCTAAAAAATATTATTTCTAAATGAAAGAAGTCAAACACAACAGACTCACACTGTAAGATTACACTCACATGAACTTCTAGAAAATGAAAAATATAGAGACAGAAAGAAGATCGGTAGTTGCTCTTGGCTGGGTTAGGGAAGAGGACTTCCAAGAGGGGTGGAACTCTCCTAATATCTTGATTGCAGTAGAGATTATGTGACTGCATACAAATACCAAAACTCATCCCAGCATACACTTAAAATTAGTGAATTTTATTTTAAGTAAATTATGCCTCCATAAAGCTACTTTTTAAAATATAAAGCTAAAAATTTAGTGCTAAAGATGACAGAAGTTCAATGATCAGAGTTAAATCATTTGTATAATAATGGTTTTAGAAACAGATGCCCAGTTCTTCCATGGTCCAGCTTCTAAAACAAGGGCTATTCACCTCAACATCATTTGGCCAAAGGGTGGATGACTCTTTAGCTCTCTTTCCAATTACCAGGGTGTCTTTCACAATCCAAGTATTTTCTTTGCCCTTATTGGTGTCAATACATCATTTGTATTAAAAATATTAATATAATCAATTATAGCATAATTTTTTAAATGTTTGAGTAATAATGCTTAACCTAAAAGAGTACATGTATAGTAATCAAGTTTCAGCCTTCAGAAACCAGGGAGGGGAAGAATATTTGGGGATCAAAAATATCCTTAGCACTCCTTAAAGGACATTCCTCAATATTCGTTCAAATATTTATTAAACTACATGCTAAATTCTTTCTAGCTGCTTGTGATACATCATTGAGCAAAAGAGATGTGAGTCAGTCAGGAGAGACAAACTCTTCCAAAATTTTAATGGTTTCCACAACAAAGGTTCCCTTCTGACTGATGCTGTCTGACGATTGCTGGTTAGCTGCAGTTCTGCTGCACATTGCCTTCCCTTTGGACCCAGCCTGTTGAAGTAGCAATGAAAAGACACAATATTATGAACTCAGAAAAAAAATGAATGACTCCAAAAATATTATTGCTAAGTGAAAGAAGTCAATTGCAAAAATGTCATGACAGGATTAAAAAAAAAATTGTGGACCACATGCTGGTTCCTAAAACTTTTGACAACTGGAAGGTAATTTTATGCTGTTTCCACAATACACTCCTAGGATCCCAACGGCAGAGAAAGAACTAGAATGCGCCTGAGCCAGGGGTGGAGCCAGTGGGGAGGAGGGAGACTAGAATGTGTTGAACACCCACCTGGTGCCAGGCATTTCTCGTACAATGTTGCACCTCTGCTCACATGTCATTAATCAGAGCAAGTCATGTAGTCAAGTCAATGGGCTGGGGGAGGTATAATCCTCTCCAGAGAGCATCATAGAACATATTTGGATAATAATACAGTTTATCTGCTACCTATTATAATATTATATAATAATACAGAAGGAAATAAGGATTATAGAAAAAATAGTAGAACAGGGTACAGTGGATCAGATGCAACAGTATAGAGTATGACGCAGTATTAAAGAGCTCTCAGGGTAGTCTTCAGTGAGAAGCACATATTTGAAGGAGATAAGGGAGCTGGCCAAGTGCAATCTGAGGATAGGGCATTCCAAGGAGACAGAACATCTGGCGTGAAGACCCTGCAGTAAGTACATGCCCAGGATTCTGGAGGAACAGTACAGAGGTCTGTGTGGCTGGAGTGGAATAGGAAGGAGAGCATAGTAGGAGTGGAGGTGATCAGGTAATGGGGCCGGAGCAAACAGACAGGACTCTGTGGTCACTGTAAGAATGTTAGCTTTTGTGCTGAGTGAAATGAGAGCCAGTGCTGGGTGATGAGCAGAGAAATATCTGATCTGACTTACAACCTATGTCATATCTTAAAAAGATCTCTGACTATTACACTGAGGCCAATGAGAAGAAGCAGGGAGACCACTTGAGAGGTCACTGCAAGAATCCATGCAAGTGGTGAAGATGACTCAGACCGGGGGAGAGCTGGGGAGGTGGTGAGAAGTGGTCAGATTCTGGATATGTTCAAGGTAAAGTCAATAGGATTTTGTAGGACACTGGATGTGGGTGTGAGAGAAAGAGGAGAGGCAAGGATGACTCCAATGATTTTGTTTGTTTGTTTATTTGCCTGGGCAACTGGAAGGATGGAGTCGCCCTGAGATGGCAAGGCTACAGGGTAGCAGGTTTAGTGTAAACTGGGAAATCTGGGGTTTAATTTAAAACAGGCTCAATCTGAAAAGTCTGCAGGGTCCATAGGCAGAGTTCCACTCCACCCTGGGTCAAGCAGGGCTCACATTTCCATCGTCCGTCCGGTGTCTTAGAATGCCCACTGGCACCAGAAGCTCTCCGACCTTGGGAAGGTCACTAGTACACTCTGTCTCTCCTCATCTGTACAGTGGGGGTAATCACACATGTCCACAGGGCTGTTATGAGCCTCCAGTGACAAATGTACATGGCAGAGCTCCACAAACTCAAACATGGGATAGAAAATGGTCTCGCAGTTGCTGTGGCTGCTGTGATTCACGGTGGTGTTCTCATCAAAGAGGCCAGCTGGCTGCTTTGGGATGAAACACACCAAATAAATTATACTAGAGTCTCAAGACCCAAGGTATCAAAAACTACAATTTGGAAACACGAAGTTATTGAATTTTTTTGTTCCTTTGATAGGATAGTTTTTCATTCCAACCTACTTCATTCTGAGATAAATCCCTGTAGAATTCCTTGAGCAACATAAGATCTTTTGGTGACTCAGATAAAATCAGAAATGACATAATGCCCTGTGCCCTTAGTTGGAAGCTGTCCCACACCAGCTGGCCACCAGGTCTGGTCCCAGACCCTCAGGACCAGACAACACTGAGGCCAGCTACCGCTGAGCCCCGTGCTCCAGGCCCTGGGGAGCAGCAGAGCACAGACGGAGAGCCGGCCCTGTGTGGTCAGTAGCAGTGGGGAGACACTCTGAGTCCCAGGCCTGGAAGTGAGAAACAATGTTCCACTGGACCACATGATGTGGGCAAGCTGCTCATTTTCGTGAGACTCTGCTTTCATTTCTGTAAGATACAATGGTAAGTTCACCTGACCAAGTCTGGGGGGAATGAAGTGTGACATTGTGTGAGCAATGCCTGGCACCAGGTGGCTATTCAACACATTCTAGTCTCCCTTCTCCTCCATGGCTCAGGCGCATTCTAATTCTTTCTCTGCCTTTGGGATCCTGGGAGTGTATTGTGGAAACAGCATAAAATTACCTTCCAGTTGTCAACTCAACATGCCCCCAAACAACTTCCTTTCTCTCTCAAGGCCATTATGACTTGGTCATACATTGATTACCTGGTGGAATCAAGCCCCAGTTCCCTATGAGAGAAGACCCGAGAATGCCTCATTATTAGCTTTCCCTCCTTCCCTGTTTCACTCTCCCTAATCCTTCACTCCCATCTTCTAGAAACACTTGCCAAAATTAGAAAATCCTGGAAGCTAATTAAGGCAACAAACTAGGCAATTATGTTAAGTAATCTTGTGATGGATTATCAAGAGACTTTGGAGAAATCCTCTCGTCTAGCTTCTGCATCTAAGGGAAGACAACAGCTAAGTCGTTGAAGGAAGAACCATTGTATTTAAAAAAACAAACAAACTCAGAAAAATGAAATTCTAAAATCTTCTTTAGTAACTCCAGTATGTATTCAGATCTCCATTGTATATAAACTTTCCTGGATAGAAGGCAGGAGATACAGAGGCCTGCATGTTGGATGCAAGCCCCAGTGTCTAATTGCATGAGCCAATGTTACACTTAATGGATTTTGCCCTTCTCAGCAATGCTAGCTCAGTTTCAGAAGAGCAGTTCGGTGCCAATTCAATTCTTTTTACATTCTCTCTCCTTCAAGTGTATGATAAGTAGATCTGATGAATTACTCTCCTTGTTAGACATGCCAGAAATTCAGTATCAATTTCAATCTTTTAACTGATTGACATTCTTAAAGCATAAATCAAATAAGAGAGGGCAACGAAAAATATCTTAAAACACTTTTTTTTTAACTTGAAACAATTCAGGCATACAAAAAAGCACAAAAGGGCTTCCTTGGTGGCGCAGTGGTTGAGATTCCACCTGCCGATGCAGGGGACACGGGTTCATGCCCCGGTCCGGGAAGATCCCACATGCTGCGGAGCGGCTGGGCCCGTGAGCCATGGCCGCTAAGCCTGCGCGTCCGGAGCCTGTGCTCTGCAACGGAAGAGGCCACAACAGTGAGAAGCCTGCGTACCGCAAAAAAAAAAAAAAAGCACAAAAGATAACAAATTCTATGGCATACCATCAAGATGAGACAGTTATTAATACTTTATCTTAATTGCTTTGAACACATTATTTTAGCAAACAAAAATGCTACATTTAAATAAAATATTACAGCTCAGCTAAAGGCCCACCCAATGTCCATCCCCTTCCTCTTCTCTCTCCATCCTCAGGGATAAATTGATTCAGAAATTAGTATGTCATTTCCACATATGCTTTTATTTTTCTTCTGCACAAATATGCACCCATAAACATTATATCAGTTCCCTGCATTCTAGCTTTTGTTGCTGTTGAGAAGTCTAGTTGTAGTCCTTGGTTTAAAAAAAATTTTCTCTTTCTCTTTAATTAATTCTAAAATTTTCTCTTTGAATTTTCTGTTCTACAATTTCACTACAATGTAACCAGGTACTAAAGAAAAATGTATCAGGCTTGAGATTCACTGTGATTTATACATCTGAGGATCTGAACTCAGATTTCTGGAAAAAGACCCTCTTTACTCCTCACACATTGCCCCTTTCTCATGCCCAGTCACCTTTTCCCTGAGGTGGCTCATGTGACAAGCACAGTTCTTACTGCCTACCACTCACACACGCACACTCCAAGGCTCATTTCCTCTCTTTGCATGAAATAAAGCCCAAGCCTTCTGGGCACCAAGAAGCCGTGAGAGCAGTCTCTCAGCAAGATCACAGAATCAGCTCTGTATTTCAGTTTCCTTTTTAATTCTGGCCCCTGGGAATTTTTGAATTCAGTTATGCTTTAAAATTAAAATTAAATGAAAAATGTTATATTTTATCCAGTGTTTCTAGACACTAAAAGGGAGCAGGATTTTATATGTGGTTGATATTGCTGGAGCTAAAAAGCCAGGACAAAATATCTTAAAATATATCTTCTTGTGGATTCCTCTCTCCCTCAGGATATAATATGAGGCAATAGCTTGAAAGTCAGAAATTAAGTTTAAGAGGACCCTGGGGACAGTATCTGATGATCCACTGGATATAGATTATGAATATAAAATGCAGGCATGTCAAGTCAATGCATATATCACTCACCTCCCTGAAGATTTTCAAAGGAGACCTACCCTTGTAGCCTGCAGAAAACTTAAGACAGTGACTAGAGGTAATGCGAGATTTGATCCCAGAAACTGTTGAGTGATTGGGTGGAGGTGGGGGGAGAAGAATGGTGAGGAGACAAGAGGCCCCAACATGCAGAAGTTTCTCTCCAGCTCCACAACCCCCTGCATTGCTTTGTGAACTCTGACAATTTTGTGTCAGGGCTGTTGCCGGGCTAGGAAACTATCTTCAATGTGCAGTAGCCCAGAAAGTTGCAAAAGGTCAGGAACTTTTGGAACAGCAGGTCCTTACTGCTGTACTCCAGTGCCAACCACAGTGCCTGAGATAAGTAATGTTCAATAAATACTTCTTGAATGAATAGAAAATCGCATACATTTCCAGAGGGCTTAAGTGCTCTGGCTAGAGAGGCATGGGGAGTTCACAGCTGATTTACAGTGAATCCAAAGAAACTTGTTTTTCAAGGCCCTTCACTTGCATCAGCCCCTTCCAAAGTCCTGGATGGACTTAGCCATGTGTGGACAGGATCATATGTTTTGTATAAAATTTGCAATTGGTTAAGCCTACTGTCTCTTTTCATTATGAACCCCGCCTCTGACAGCATTTAACCTGCTGTCAGGTGACATCAGAATGATCATGGGCATGAGATCCAGATAAAGGAAATTTGATTTGGGGATGTATTTTGTATGGGTTTAGTAGCATATAATTATGTGGTTCACAATCTCTTGGTACAGTTAAGCTGTTGCTACCTTTTCCAGTGTAGGAATGGTCTCTTGAAATCTTCCTACCAGCCACTGCTGCCAACTCAACCTGCAAGGTGAACTCAACCTGCACGGTGTAACATGATAGTGCAGACATGATAGGGAAGTGCCCAAAAGCACCCCACACAGGCAGTATGTGGTTAGTGGAGAGGAACAAGGTCTGCAATGCGTGGAGCTAGAAGCTGGTCTATGGAAACACCCTTTCCATTATCTGATGCCTAATCGTGTATGAGCAGGAAAAGAGGTTTTCTTTGATGCCTAGTCAAAAACTGAAGTTCTCTATCACGAATATGTTTGTGAATGCAGCATAAACAATTATAAGTGTACCATTAATTGGTTTTCTTTTTCATGGGAATAGCAAAAACATAGAATTCATCAGAATTTCTGTGCTTATATGGCACAAACTTAACAGCAATACTATAAACAGCAAGTCCACCAATGTATGAAGTCTCTTGCTTTGTGCACCCAACTATCAAAAAGCAAACTTGATCAACCATGCTAGAGGAAAGACAAATATCTTTCTATTCTCTTGGTAGAAAGTGATATTACAAAATTGTCATCACATGTAGAGGCCATCAAAGAGAATAAAGCCCAGAAATGCAGGGAAAAAAAATATTATAGAGGTTTCTTTTTCTGGATTTGGTGATGTTGAAACCAAGCAGGACCCTGCAGGGCCCTCCGGGGTACAAAAACCTTTCCACGTCCCTGGTTTCTAGTTTGTAGGAAAAAAGTTTCAGCCTCCTAGACCTTCCCTGAGTTCCAAAGGACAGATTCAAATAGCTACTAATTAGGGGAATGAGGAAACAAAGGAAACAAACGAAAAGCATATCCTCCTCAAGGGATATACATAACAATCTGATACACATCTCTGCATTCTACAGGAACTAAGGCCCCCACCCAGGTGGAGGATGATAATTTCAGGCTGAGCCGAGGACATAGGCCCCAGACTGGTTGCAACCTGAAGGCTGATGACTGAGATTCCTGGAACCCTACCCTGTTACCTCACCACCAACCAATCAGAGGAAGGTCACATACTCTACAGTCCTCCCCGCAAATTTTGCCTATAAGAACTCTTCCCCGAAAACAATCCAGCAGTTGGGGCTTTTTTGAGCATGAGCTGCCTTTTCTGTTCTCCTTGTTTGGCCCTGCAATAAACCTTGCTCTGTTCCAAACTCCACTTTTCAGTCTCTTTGGCTTCACTGTGGGTTCAACAGCAATGTTGTGGCATTTTTACAGCTTTTGAAACTTGTAAGTAGTTGCAATTTCTCATCTCATTCTAAATAAATATTCACTTAAGTGCCAAATTTTATATTTGTAATTTTGTGTTCCTTGCCTTCAAAATGGCCCCATAAACAGTCTAAGCTTCAGGCCCACAAAACTTGCTCCACCCGTGGCAGAAGCACCTACCTCCCAGGGATCCTACTGAAGAGAAACACTCTTCACCCTCTCCTGCATCCTCCATAGACTGGCCTGAGGATGCAGGCTTCCCGAGGCTTTCCCAGCCTGCTTGGCCACGGAGAGGAGGCCACATGCTGCCACCGCCACCCCTCCAGCCCTTGGTCAGCAGTGTGGAGGCTGGATGGGTGCTCACCTCTCTCCTCTGGCTCCTGGTTTTTGAGAATGAGGCTGAAGGAAGTGATGCTCAGGCTATTGGGTGGCAAAACTGGATGCACACTTAATTTGTTATAAATAGAGACACTTTAGGGAGTGAAAGGGGCAAATTAATAATTTGCCTGGACTTTCCCAGAGGAACTGACCTGGGCTTAAACCCTGGCTCTGCTCCTACCAAGGATAGTCTACAGAATTCTGAAATTGATCAGGACCCTGTGGGGCTCCTAGGTACAAAAGCCTTTCTGTGTCCCCTATTTCTTGATTTCAGGAAATAGGCTTCATTCAGCTTCCATGAACTTCCCTGAGTTTCAATGGGCAGGTTCAAACAGTTGCTAATTAGGGACGGGTGGTGTTGTGGAGACAAGGGAGGAAGAGTCAAGAAATTACCAATGACATTTTTCACAGAACTAGAACTAAAAAACCTTAAAATTTGGATGGAGACACAAAAAGACCCCAAATAGCCAAAGCAATCTTGAGAAAGATAAATGGAGCTGGAGGAATCAGGTTCACTGATGCCAGACTATACTACAAAGCTACAGTCATCAAAACAGTATGGTACTGGCACAAAAATGGAAATATAGATCAATGGAACAGGATAGAAAGCCCAGAGATAAACCCACGCACATATGGTCAATTAATCTATGACAAAGGAGACAAGACTATACAATGGAGAAAAGACAGTCTTTATAAATGGTGCTGGGAAAACGGGAGAGCTACATGTAAAAAATAAAATTAGAACATTCTTTAACACTATACACAAAAATAAACTCAATATGGATTAAAGACCTAAATGTAAGACCAGATACTATAAAACTCTTAGAGGAAAACACAAGCACACTCTTTGGCATAAGTTGCAGCAATATCTTTTTCGATCCATCTCCTAGAGTAATGGAAACAAAACCAAAAATAAACAAATGGGACCGAATTAAACTTAAAAGCTTTTACACAGCAAAGGAAACCATAAAGAACATGAAAAGACAACCCTCAGAATGGGATAAAATATTGGCAAAACAATGTAACCAACAAAATTAGTCTCCAAAATTTACAAACAGCTCATGCAGCTCAATATAAAAAATGCAAACAACCCAATCAAAACATGGACAGAAGACCTAAATAGACATTTCTTCAAAGAAGACATACAGATGGCCAAGAGGCACATAAAAAGATGCTCAACATCACTAATTAGTAGAGACATGTAAATCAAAACTACAATGAGATATCACCTCACACGAGTCAGAATGGCTATCATCAAAAAGTCTACAAACAGGGCTTCCCTGGTGGCGCAGTGGTTGAGAGTCCACCTGCTGATGCAGGGGACATGGGTTCGTGCCCCGGTCCGGGAAGATCCCACATGCCGCGGAGCGGCTAGGCCCGTGAGCCATGGATGCTGAGCCCATGTGTCCGGAGTCTGTGCTCCACAACGGAAGAGGCCACAACAGTGAGAGGACTGCATACCGCAAAAAAAAAAGTCTACAAACAATAAATGCTGGAGGGGATGTGGAGAAAAGGGAACCCTCTTGCACTGTTGGTGGGAATGTAAATTGGTACAGCCACTATGGAGAACAGTATGGAGGTTCCTTAAAAACTACAAATAGAACTACCATATGACCCAACAATCCTACTCCTCGGCATATACCCACAGAAAACCATAATTCAAAAAGATACAGGCACCCCAATATTCATAGCAGCACTATTTACAATAGCCAGGACATGGAAACAACCTAAATGTCCACTGACAGACATTTGGTACATATATACAATGTGTATTACATATATGTACTACATCTTGTATAAATATATACAAGATGTGGTACATATATACAATGGAATATTACTCAGCCATAAAAAAGAATGAAATAATGCCATTTGCAGCAACATGGATGGACCTGGAGATTATTATACTAAGTGAAGTAAGTCAGACAGAGAAAGACAAATATCATATGATATTGCTTATATGCGGAATCTTAAAAAAAAAGGTATTAATGAACTTATTTACAAAACAGAAACAGACTCACAGACTTAGAGAACGAACTTATAGTTACCAGTGGGGAAGTGTGGTGGGGAGGGATAGATTGGGAGTTTGGGATTGACATGTACACACTGCTATATTTAAAATAGATAACCGACAAGGACCTTCTATATAGCACAGGGTACTCTGCTCAATACTCTGTAATAACTGAAATGGGAAAAGAATTTGAAAAAGAATAGATAAATGTATATGTATAATTGATTCACTTTGCTGTACACCTGAAACTAACACAGCATTGTTAATCAACTTTGCTCCTATATAAAACAAAAATTGAAAACAACGACAACAACAACAATGCAGCCTTGGAACAGGGTCCTTTTTCCCCCCTCAAGGGATGTACATAACAATATCTTTGAGCTGTTTTGCAGATACTGAAACCCACACCTGGTGGGAGAAGTTAACTGTATGCTGCCCACAAGCATGTAGACCCCAGACTGGTTGGAACCACAAGGTTGATGATGCTGATGCCTACTTACTGCATCACCAACCGATCAGAAGAATGTCCATGAGCTGATCACACCCTCTTTGAATGATTATTATAAAACTCCTCACTACCCGCCCCTAGGTCAGGACACACAGTTTTGAGGGCATTAGCCCACTGTGGCCCCCTTTGTCTGGCAAAGCAATAAAGCTATTCTTTTCTACTTCACCCAAAACTCTGTCTCCAAGGTTTAATTTGGTGTTGGGGTACAGAGGCCAGATTCAGCTTCAATTCCACACTGTGTCAAGCTGACCGCAGAAGTCACCCCTGAGAGGCCTACTGTCCTGGGAACCTGGCCTGTTGGTCCTCTGCTGCTTCCGTGCAGCGAGCAAGTCAAGGGGACTTTCCAAGCTGTCCACAGTCCCAATTGCCCAGACACACGTCCCACAGTTTTTCTTCAGGGATGCAGCTGCCTCGCAGTGGCGCTGCTCTGAAGCTATAGCGGGTTCTCCCCTTCTCTCTGGAGACAGAAGGTCCTCATTTTCTAGGATGGAAGAAATCCTTCACTCTTGGAATTCCAACTAAATTCTGAGAATTTGCTTCGTTTCACTTGTCTAAAAGTCATATGTATTCCCCTAAGGGCTTTGGTCTCTAAAACCTCAAAGCCAGAGACAATTACAGTTGAGTTTTGCTTTCTCTCCTCCCCAGAGACTATGAGCAATTGTGGCCAAAGGGAGAAATATGATGGAAAACAAACTCTCAAAATACTGCCCTGGTCAGTAGTGCCTGGCGTATAGAAGGGGTTCAGTAAATGCCAGGCTTTTTTTCTGGGAAGTGGTACCATCATCACTATGCCAAACCACTGGCAATCTTTGTGTGGGCAAAAGGGAAATGAGCAAAATATTACGCAGCTTAAGGAAGAATAACATACGAATGCAAGAGTGAGCGTCTGGCCAATCATTTATTAATGGAACAGGAAGAGAGGCAGGATTACTGTAAAGACAGCAAAATATGTTTCTGCCTCAAATCTGGGCAAGAGAGCGAAGAGTGAAGTATCTGAAGGTCACAGAATACAAACTAATATAGCAGGAAGATATATCAGAGATCAGCTAGTCCACCTCCCTACCCCATTTTACAGACAATGAAAGTGAGGTGAGAATTGAAATCACTTGCCCAAAGCCAAAACTACATTAAATTTAGTTGCAGATTTCTAACTCCACTGAGTGGCTTTCTACTACATTATACCATATTGCCTCCTCGTGACTGAAAATAAGGAGGATTGAAAAAGTCAGTTGGACCCGAGTTCAAATCTGACTCACAGTTACTTTGTAATCTAGAGCCTCTTATTTGACTCAAACCTCTGCTCTTTCTGTAAAATGGGATGAGTAATTCTCATCTATAATTACAGGTTGTTGTGAAGATTAAATGAAGTACTAAAGGACCTAGCACAGTGTCAGCACATAATAGTTGCTCATTTTAGACTGATACAGTATTGACTCTTCACGTGTCTTGGCTTCCAGTTCTCCCAGTGCAACTCGTTTTGGTAAACTAAAAATCTTCATGAGAAATATCTCATTTTGTTTTATAAAAAGAACACACACATGTCAAAGATTTTATTTAACTCATTAATTAATGAGGGAACCAATAAGATTTAAAAACGAATACAAAGGAAAGTGTAGAGTACAGACATCTATAGGCAAGGAGGAATGCTAATAGGCGCAAAACTGGTCACTTCTAGAGCAATCAGCTGCACCCTCACCTGACTTTACATTTCCTCTCCTCCTCCCCACCTCCTTCTCCTAATAGTAGTAGAAAGTAGTAATAGTATCACTTTTAATTCTTCTTTTTTGGAAATAACTTTATTCACATATCTATTTTATATAGATATAGATAATAGATATGTTATAATTCAACTATTTATAGTACACAATGAATGGTTTTTAGTATATTTACACAGTTGTGCAACCCCGTATTCCATACCCCTCCCTCCCCCGACCTGAGTGAGCCAGAGCCCCAAAAGCAGCTGCTCCTTTAACCCCGTCCTGTCTGAGTGAAGAACAGATGCCCTCAGGTGACCTACACGCAGAGGCGGAGCCAATCCAAAGCTGAACCCCAGCAGCTGTGCGAACAAAGAAGAGAAAGGGAAATTACTCCCAGCAGCCCCAGGAGCAGCGGATTAAATCTCCACAATCAACTTGATGTACCCTGTATCTGTGGAATACATGAATAGACAAAGAATCAACCCAAAATTGAGCGGTGGACTTTGGAGATATATATATATATATATATATATATTTTTTTTTTTCTCTTTTTGTGTGTATGTGTATTCTTCTGTGTGATTTTGTCTGAATAGCTTTGCTTTTACCATCTGTCTCTGTTTATTCTTTATTACTTTTTAATAATTATTTATTTTAAAAACTTGTTTATTCTATTTTCCTTTTAGTTTATTCTATTTTCTTTCTTTCCCTTTCTTGCTTTCTTTATTTTCTCCTTTACTTCTGAGCCGTGTGCCTGACAAGATCTTGGTGCTCCTGCTGGGTGTCAGGCCTGTGCCTCTGAGGTGAGAGAGCTGAGTTCAGGACACTGGTCCACCAGCGACCTCCAGGCTCCATGTAATATCAAATGGCAAAAGCTCACCCAGAGATCTCCATTTCAGTGCTAAGACCCAGCATCACTCAACGACCAGCAAGCTCCATTGCTGGACATCCTATGCCGAACAACTAGCAAGACAGGAACACAAGCCCACCCATTAGCAGAGAGGCTGCCTAAAATCATAATAAGGTCACAGACACCCCAAAACACACCACCAGACGTGGACCTGCCCACCAGAAAGACAAGATCCAGCCTCATCCACCAGAACACAGTCACTAGTCCCCTCTAACAGGAAGCCTACACAACCCACTAAACCAAACTTAGCCACGGGGGGCAGACACCAAAAACAATGGGAACTACGAACCTGCAGCCTGCAAAAAGGAGATCCCAAACACAGTAAGTTAAGCAAAAAGAGAAGACAGAGAAATATACAGCAGATGAAGGAGCAAGGTAAAAATGCACCAGACCAAACAAATGAAGAGGAAATAGGTACTCCACCTGAAAAAGAATTCAGAGTAATGATAGTAAAGATGATTAAAATCTTGGAAATGTGATGGAGAAAATACAAGAAACATTTAACGAGCACCAAAAGAACTAAAGAGCAAACAAACAATGATGAACAACACAATAAATGAAATTAAAAATTCTCTAGAAGGAATCAATAGCAGAATAACTGAGTCAGAAGAATGCATAAGTGACCTGGAAGATAAAACAGTGGAAATAACTACTGCACGGCAGAATAAAGAAAAAGAATGAAAAGAATTGAGGACAGTCTCAGAGACCTCTGGGATAACATTAAAAGCACCAACATTTGAATTATAGGGGCCCGGGAAGAAGAGTAGAAAAAGAAAGGGACTGAGAAAATATTTGAAGAGATTATAGTTGAAAACTTCCCTAACATAGGAGAGGAAATACTTATTCAAGTCCAGGAAGCACAGAGTCCCATACAGGATAAATCCAAGGAGAAACATGCCAAGACACATATTAATCAAACTATCAAAAATTAAATACAAAGAAAAAATATTAAAAGCAGCAAGGGAAAAACAACAAATAACATACAAGGGAATCCCCATAAGGTTAACAGCTGATGTTTCAGCAGAAACTCTGCAGCCAGAAGGGAGTGGCAGGACATATTGAAAGTGAAGAAAGGGAAAAACCTACAACCAAGATTACTCTACCCAGCAACGATCTCATTCAGATTTGACGGAAAACTTAAAACCTTTACAGACAAGCAAAAGCTAAGAGAATTCAGCAAAAACAAACCAGCTTTATTTTTTATCTTTTGCGGTACGTGGGTCTCTCACTACTGCGGCCTCTCCCGCTGTGGAGCACAGGCTCCGGACGCGCAGGCTCAGCTGCCATGGCTCATGGGTCCAGCCGCTCCATGGCATGTGGGATCTTCCTGGACCAGGGCACGAACCCGTGTCCCCTGAGTGGCAGGCAGACTCTCAAACACTACGCCACCAGGAAAGCCCTCCAAACCAGCATTATAACAAATGCTAAAGGAACTTCTCTAGGCAAGAAACAAAAGAGAAGGAAAAGACCTAAAATAACAAAACCAAAACAATTAAGAAAATGGTAATAGGAACATACATATCAATAATTACCTTAAATGTAAATGCATTAAATGCTCCAGCCAAAAGACATAGGCTGGCTGAATGGATACAAAGACCCATATATATGCTGTCTACAAGCAACCCACTTCAGACACGGGACACATACAGACTGAAAGTGAGGGGATGGAAAAAGATATTCCATGCAAATGGAAATCAAAAGAAAGCTGGAGTAGCAATTCTCATATCAGACAAAATAGACTTTAAAATAAAGACTATTACAAGAGGCAAGGAAGGACACTACATAATGATCAAGGGATCGATCCAAGAAGAAGATATAACAATTGTAAAAATTTACGCACCCAACATAGGAGCACCTCAATACATAAGGCAAATGCGAACAGCCATAAAAGTGAAATCGACAGTAACACAATCATAGTAGGGGAATTTAACAACCCGCTTTCACCAACGGACAGATCATCCAAATTGAAAATAAATAATGAAACACAAGCTTTAAATGATACATTAAACAAGATGGACTTAATTGATATTTATAGGACATTCTATCCAAAAACAACAGAATAAACTTTCTTCTCAAGTGCTCATGGAACATTCTCCAGGATACATCATATTTTGGGTCACAAATCAAGCCTTGGTAAATTTAAGAAAATTAAAATCATATCAAGTATCTTTTCCAACCACAACACTATGAGACAAGATATCAATTACAGGAAAAAAATCTGTAAAAAACACAAACAAATGGAGGCAAAACAGTACCCCACTTAATAACCAAGAGATCACTGAAGAAATCAAAAAATACGTAGAAACAAATGACAATGAAAGCAAAACGACCCAAAACCTATGGGATGCAGCAAAAGTAGTTCTAAGAGGGAATTTTACAGCAATAAAATCCTACCTTAAGAAACAAGAAACATCTCAAATAAACCTAACTTTACACCTAAAGCAATTAGAGAAAGGAGAACAAAAAAACCCCAAAGTTAGCAAAAGGAAAGAAATCATAAAGATCAGATCAGAAATAAATGAAAATGAAATGAAGGAAACAACAGCAAAGATCAATAAAACTAAAAGCTGGTTCTTTGAGAAGATAACTAAAATTGATAAACCATTAGCCAGACTCATCAAGAAAAAGAGGAAGAGGACTCAAATCAATAAAATTAGGAATGAAAAAGGAGAAGCAACAACTGACATTGCAGAAATACAAAGGATCATGAGGGATTACGACAAGCAAATATATGCCAGTAAAATGGACAACCTGGAAGAAATGGACAAATTCTTAGAAAAGCCAACCTTCCGAGACAGAACCAGGAAGAAACAGAAAATATAAACAGACCAATCACAAGCACTGATATTGAGACTGTGATTAAAAATCTTCCAGGGGTTTCCCTAGTGGCGCAGTGGTTGAGAGTCTGCCTGCCGAAGCAGGGGACACGGGTTTGTGCCCCAGTCTGGGAGGATCCCACATGCTGCGGAGTGGCTGGACCCGTGAGACATGGCCGCTGAGCCTGCGCGTCCGGAGCCTGTGCTCCGCAACGGGAGGGACCACAACAGTGAGAGGCCCGCGTACTGCAAAAAAAAAAATCTTCCAACAAACAAAAGTCCAGGACCAGATGGCTTCACAGGCGAATTCTATCAAACATTTAGAAAAGAGCTAACACCTATCCTTCTCAAACTCTCCCAAAGTATAGCAGAGGGAGGAACACTCCCAAACTCATTCTGTGAGACCCCCTTCACTCTGATACCAAAACCAGACAATGACTTCACAAAGAAAGAAAACTACAAGCCAGTATCACTGATGAACATAGATGCAAAAATCCTCAACAAAATACTAGCAAACAGTACATTAAAAGGATCATACACCATGATGAAGTGGGGTTTACTGTAGGAATGGAATGATTCTTCAATATACGCAAATCAATGTGATACACCATATTAACAAATTGAAGGATAAAAAACATATGATCATCTCAATAGATGCAGAAAAAGCTTTTGACAAAATTCAACACCCATTTATGATAAAAACCCTCCAGAAAGTAGGCATAGAGGGGACTTTCCTCAACATAATAAAGGCCATATTTGACAAAACCACAGCCAACATCATTCTCAACGGTGAAAAACTGAAACCATTTCCACTAAGATCAGGAACAAGACAAGGTTGCCCACTCTCACCACTATTACTCAACACAGTTTTGAAAGTTTTAGCCACAGCAATCAGAGAAGAAAAAGAAATAAAAGGAATACAAATCAGAAAAGAAGTAAAGCTGTCACTGTTTGCATATGACATAATACTATACACAGAGGATCCTAAAGACTCTACCAGAGAACTACTAGAGCTAATCAATGAATTTGGTAATGTAGCAGGATACAAAATTAATGCACAGAAATCTCTGGCATTCCTATACACTAATGATGAAAAATCTGAAAGAGAAATTAAGGAAACACTCCCATTTACCATTGCAACAAAAACAATAAAATAGCTAGGAATAAATCTACCTAAGGAGACAAAAGACCTATATGCAGAAAACTATAAGACACTGATGAAAGAAGTTAAAGATGATACAACAGATGGAGAGATATACCATGTTCTTGGATTGGAAGAATCAACATTGTGAAAGTGACTATACTACCCAAAGCAATCTACACATTCAATGCAATCCCTATCAAACTACAAATGGCATTTTTCACAGAACTAGAACAAAAAATTTCACAATTTGTATGGAAACACAAAAGACCCCGAATAGCCAAAGCAATTGGCTTTTTTTTTTTTTTTTTTTTTTTTTTTAGCAATTGGATTTGAGAAAGAAAACGTTGAGAAAGAAAAATGGAGCTGGAGGAATCAGGCTCCCTGACTTCAGACTATATTACAAAGCTACAGAAATATAGATCAATGGAACAGGATAGAAAGCTCAGATAAACACACGCACATATGGTCACCTTATCTTTCAGAAAGGAGGCAAGAATATACAACGGAGAAAAGACAGCCTCTTAAATAAGTGGTGATGGAAAAACTGGACAGCTACATGTAAAAGAATGAAATTAGAACACTCCCTAACACCATACACCAAAATAAACTCAAAATGGATTAAAGACCTAAATGTTAGGCCAGACACCATCAAACTCTTAGAGGAAAACATTGGCAGAACACTCTATGACATAAATCACAGCAAGATCCTTTATGACCCACCTCCTAGAGAAATGTAAATAAAAACAAAAGCAAACAAATGGGACCTAATGAAACTTAAAAGATTTTGCACAGCAAAGGAAACCATTAACAAGACGAAAAGACAACCCTCAGAATGGGAGAAAATATTTGCAAATGAAGCAACTGACAAAGGATTAATCTCCAAAATTTACAAGCAGCTCATGCAGCTCAATATCAAAAAAAACAAACAACCCAATCCAAAAATGGGCAGAAGACCTAAACAGAAATTTTTCCAAAGAAGATAGAGATATAAAGGATTTTGTAGGGCAAGGAATCAGAGGTTTTCTGAAGAAAAACAGGAAGGAGAACCACTTCACAGTCATAGACCACTTGGATTAGAAGGGACTTGGATATCAAGATGCTTTCATTCTGCAGATCAGAAGATATAGAAACACATTTTTAGGTAGTGAGGAATGGGTCTGGAGCCTAAGCTTCTAAGTCTAGTTTCCTTTCAAAAGTTAGGATCCTGTCAGGCAGAGACATATATGGCAAGCAAAACCAAAGACAGATGAAGGAAGCAAAACAGCACAGACATTTTAAAATACAGTATACCCAGGAAATAGAGATTATTAATTTAGAAGGAAGAAACACGTGTATGTATAGTGGGGGAAGGGAAGGGGAAAATATAAGTATGTGGCACAGCCCTTTGCTGTGGCCCAGTCAAGTGAGGGAAGCTTTATGAAGAGGTCGGTGGGACTCTGAAGAATGGAAGGAATGTGCATAAGCAGGAAGGAAGGGGAGGAAGAAGCAGTACACAGAGCGTTGAAGAGGCTCCAGACTGTCAGGAACTCATGGTGGAGAGTCTGTATCAGGTGTACACTGACATAAAAAAAGAGCCACATTATGGAAAGCCTAAAAAGGTCAGGCCGAGAAACAGAATGCTGAATGATAACATTTTTATTATTGTTAACAGGGAAATATTCAAGACTCTTGGGAACGAATGATACGATGAAAGAAAATGAGTCCAAATGGATAGTTCTTAAATTTAAGATGTATTTTAAATTCTTCTTTGTTCCCCAAATATATCACTGTCATAAAGCTTTCTGATGACTCCAGGCCAGCTAAAAATAAAGGCTGTGCATGTACCTATTACATTAGCGTATTAAGCTAAGAGAATTAAATTTGCTATAATTTGCTAAGAAAATATTTTCTTCTTTAGCCCAAAATAGTATGAAGTTTTACAGTTACCACATATTAATTAAAACTGAAGAATTTCTTCTTTTGCTAAACCTTGGAAAATGATATACAATTATTATATAAATTGATGAAGTATTAGCAATCCAGATGGTAGAAGAAATAAAATGTACAATCAACTGCATAAAGTTCCAGAAACACTTTATTTAAAAATGGAGTTGTAAATGCATAACAAAATAACATAAGTAATAAAGGTAACAAAAATAAATAAGGAGAATAATGTATTCATACAAAATAAAAATAACATAGTAAAAGGCCAAATGTTTGTAATTGAACAAAACTGTGTAAACACTTAAATGATAATGTAAGTAGAATAGATGCTAATATTTTCCTAAACAACTCCTTACCTTCTACTTCCATGTTGATATAATCAGTACTCAAACATTAAACAAAGAGGAAACAATGGTGATTACTTTGTCGTACTTCTTCTTCAAATGGATTGACCCTGTTTTAATGTTTCACTTATTTCTTCAAAGCAATTGTATCTTTCCATTCATGCTCTTTAAAATCATTTTTTCAGTTTTCCTTTATTAGACAGAATTGGGAATTTAGGTTTACAAGGACAACAGTCCATTTACCCTTTTTTTTTTTTAATTTAAAGAAAAATATGAGATCCATCTTACAACAGACTTTTGTTTCTACAACTCTACAAAACAGTTTTTTTGCATCTTTAACTGGCCCAACAGTACAGGATTTTTAAAAATCCTGTAAAGTTTTGAAGTGAACAGAGCTACTTTCCTAAAACAAATGTAGCACAGGATTATTGCTGAAATATTAAAGAGTATTTCATAAAAGTTGCAAAAGTTGCAGTTTTAACCTTTATAGACTGATGGGGTCAAGGTTTACTAATAATATTTAACTGAATTAATAAGATACACCCAAATTATAGTGTTCTGGCAACATAAAGATAATTACTTTCTTTTTAAACTTATCCAAATGTGAACTTACTGGAAGGAGAAAAAACAAGTTTATAGAAGATACTTTTCATAAGCTTCCTGTTTAGCACAGGCCCAAAGCCTTGGTCGTTGTCGCCTTGCAGGGTCCTTATAAATGTACACGACTGAGACAGGATTTACTACTGGGTCCTACAGGGAAACACACAGAAGCAACTTATCGCTTGGGAATGAAACTATCCACTAATCTTATGACTACTGGTTCTCCAAGTTTCCTAATGCCAAAAATTTTAACTTCATGATCATTTCAAGGGAAAAATTTTTTCAACCGTCACATATAAACTTGGTAACACAGGACCAATATACATGTTCTTAGTTTTAAAAATATACTCCACCTAAACTGTCTAGTTTAATCCTTCTAGTTATTTGCCCTAAAATGAGACAAAATCTTACTTTCATTAAAAAAAAATGGTAAAAAGTGCCAAATTCATCTTTTTTAAAGTGGAGTAAAACACCGTGGGGTTAAAACAAATACAGTTATCAATATCCTATATACAAAAAAAAAAAAAAAGATGGTTAGTCCTTACTGACATATAGATATGTCCACCTACCACTCCCAGCAAATCTTAGTGCAAACGTAACAGTTCATCTCCATAAACTCCAAGAAAATTTACGCAGCAACAAAGTTATATAAATCACATATATGTTGGAAAATTTTAGAACACAAGAAGGACTGTTTTGAAAGGTCAGTTTGACTGTGGAGAGTAATATGTCATTGTATCCAATGGTAATGAATACTAATATAAATCCTATTATTTAAGAAGCAAATATAAGTGTTTAACAAATCTGTACAGATGAAGAGGAAGTCCATTTCAGGGAGCAGCTTGGCACAGGATACATGGGGGTCAGAAATGTTGGGTATTTAGTTTGCTTGTAGGTCACAGCATGGCTTAAAGAAAAAAAACAAAGATCTATGAAGGGAAAGGATGCAATTATCGAATTCAATTTGAAAATCATAAAACCACAAAATGTGAAACTGTCACAATCTGATTTTTCCTCTATGTGCATCAAATGGTTATCTAAATGGTTTGAAAGGATTACTATGACTCCACATTATAGATAAAAAATAAATAAAATTAAGAAGACAGAGATAACAAGATTGTAGTTGACCAAGCTTTCTTATTTTGTATAAGTCAACACTGTGTTGCTTCCAATATTCCTAGTCATTCCACAGGTAATTATTTCTAACAAGCAAGAGAAAGTCATTCATGTACTATAACATCTTCCTCTTCCCCATCAGGGTTGAACCTATTGAAATGTATACTGAAATCAGCCTCAGATTCGGCATTCTCAAATTCAGCTGAGACTGAAACAGCAGCAGGATGAAGAACCCTAGCTTCTGGTTGGCAAAGTGTCGGTGTCTGACCCGGGCTGCTGTGGTTATTCACAGGACTGGACTTCTGTTTTGATGGAGATGGCAAGATAGCACTGGGAAATCCCATGTTGTTCAGAGCTTCCAGAGTTCCATCTGGGTCAATCATAGCATTGATTGCTGAAAGAAAAAAAAAGAAATAGAGGGAAAAAGATATAATTGTAGATACAGTTAAATCTGGATATGAATATTGCTTGTGACTTGGATAATATTTCAATTACTGATGCTTATATGAGCTTAAATTTGGCTAATCCTTTCAATTCTATATTTTAAACCCCACTTTCAGGAATTCTGGGGCTGATCTATATTGTGGATTATAAAAACCTAAAAGCTTTCTATGGTCCCTTAAGTAGGCTACGTATGGGCATCTGAGCCTGCTGGAAGACTAGGATTTGGAGATATGGAATTCAGGAAAGATCTTTTTGAAATATGCTTTAATCATTATAAGAGGATGATGAAAATATTGGTTATGATTTAAAGAAACACTCCTGGCCTTATTTATTACTCAGATAATTGGAGATTGGTTGCTAAAACACGGTTCAGAGTAACCTGAAAGTTGAGGAGGCCGAAGTAATTATCAGCACACTCTGAATCCTACCACAGCATGCTGTCCTTCATCCTGGTGAGAGTGCTAGGGTATTAGCCATGTACAAGTATATATGTACCACTGGGCCATAAAGTTCCCCTCATAGTCCAGATACTAATATCCCGTGGCAGCCCCAGCAGGCCAAACAGACCTTGCTACCTCATGGGAAGGGCCAGATAAAAACCAGCTTTCAATCCAAAAGATCCTTGCGTGGACAAGGGAAAATCTTGGACAGTGATTTTCAACTTGGCATTGGGTAGAGTGGGGAGATGGGAGAAAGAAGCACCATAGATACAAGAATTATTTAAGAGGTCCTTTTAAAAGCATACTCCCTCCTACCAGCTAATAATCACGTAAACAAGCCACTTTGCCTCATGGGGGTTATACTATAACCCTTAGGTGTGCTAAGGCTGAAAAACGGTTAAGAATCACTTAGTTGGACCAACATATCATGCCTCTGATAATTCAATCGACAAAGACAGTAGAATTAGAAACTGACTCTGGAATCTGCTTGTTGTACCACTGGGGACTTCTAGGTCAAGACACACATAGGCATAAATGCATAATTAAAGATCTGACATACACCAAAAACAATGTCCCTGTTGAAGTTTAGGAGGCCAAAAGTCTCTTTCTTTTTCCTCTCTACCTCCTCCTTCTGGTCCCTGTGTCCAATATGCACTCATTTCTTGTGGTTTATCCAAATTATTATTATTTATATTATAACATAAGTTCATTTGGGTTATACCATATATACAATTTAAGAATTATCAAATCAAGTAAACAATGCTAATTGTCAATAAGCATTTTCAGCTGCATGTACATATTTTAATATTTTATATATTTTTCATATACTATATATAATACTACGAATTATAACTTCTAGCCTATGTGCCTAGAATTTAACTTTATTATATTTTTAATTATTTATACTGGTTTTAATACTTTCCTTTTATGAGTAATTTGAATATGTAGAATGTTATATCTTTCTCCATACATCATTACACTTAATCAAACAGTGTTCTAATATTTAATAATATTTTAGAAATACCACTTAGAATGTACTTGTCCCAAATTGTTAGCTCTTTACACTTAATCAGTAGTAAATTTACCTTGTAGCTGCTTTTCAACTCTTTTTAGCTCTTGTAAGATAGAAGAAATCTCCTGTAGGGAAAGCAATGACAAAAATTAGCTTACTTTAATTAAAACATTTTTATTTGATTGGATAAGCAATGAACCTCACACTAATCTTATTTGGAATCCTTAATTATTATTGACATGGCACCACATCTGTAGCAACAGGATATGAAATAATTCATGATATCCAGTAAACAAGATTCAAATTTTAAAATCTTTAATGTTGAAACAGATTTTCTTTTCAATGAGATGACAGAAGATGAAAAGTTCAAGATAATAATAATAACAATAAGCAAAGATTCTGAAAAACTTGTATTGATCACTCTTGCAACGACTTTGTAAAAGTGCTTAAGGATTTTCTTTGGAAAATGTATAAACTGCAACCTCGGTTTTAGGATGACTTCCTGAACAATAAAAATCTGTACAAATTCTTGAGGAGGAGACAAGCAATCTATTAAGTAAATAGAAATGACTGATGTCAACTTATATTTGAGTTTGGCTCCTATTTCAAAATTGCTTATTTATAACACATAATTATTATAAGAACAAGAGTGTATAACAGTGAGAAACATAAAAGGTTCCTCCATACCCTCTGCAACTTTGAAGCAGTCAACATTTTAAATCCCTGTGAGAGAAAATTGAAGGCATAAAATTCCCCAAATTTGTGCACTTATATCTTCTTTTATAAATGTAAATCAACACTTTAAAAATAAGCATATCATTCCCTGAAAACAAAACCTTACTTTAAAAAAATGTTTTAATATTCAAGAAAAATGATCATACCATGCTTGAGGTTTTCACAATAGGGACTTCACTTTCAGCTCTTAACTTGCTTTCTATTTCATCCCAATTCCGATCTTTGTCTTTAAATAATATTCTATAAATAAAAAAATAAGCATTTTACTTTTCATATTTTAAAAACTTATCACATTTTTCATGATAATACAAAAGCAATGTATCTTTTCAAAGCTACACAAGAATTAAAAAAAACACTAAGTGTTAACACGAACTGTGAATTAAATACTGAGCCAACATTACCAATAAACTCACTTATGTGAGAGATTTGTACTAATAAAGTAACTGACTGGTTATGAATACACACATAAACCCTTTAGTACTTATCTCATTCTTTACTGAAAATCAAATATAAAACAAATGTAGATGAATAACCCCAAAACTTTATCTAATACTTGTAATTAACCATATAACCACCTTTTATAACAAAAACACAACTTCATTCATATAGAACATACGCAGTATAAATATAAGATGAAAATAGGTTGAATTAGGTATAAACAACTGTCTGTCAAGACCTCTTTAAATAGGAAAAGGCTTCATATTGATTGAGCAAAGCGTGTACATTATTTCAAAGGTTGAAAACTAGAGTACTTATGCTGCTTTTCTTTAAAAATCCTAATTCATGTTAGTATACTTGTACATAATAACCTATTAAGAGTTAAGACACTATCCTTTTGACAAAAACAATTGCTAATAAAGATCCTTATGTTCAAAATTAATTTCAAGTATCTTAACTTATAAAATAAAGGACCACAAAATTTTGACTTGTCTTTCAAATGTGGTATGCTTCTCTCTTCAATCTAGAAGACACGATTCGGCAGCTTTAGAGAGCTGTAAATACTAGGTACCTTTTTAGTTTCTATTTGAATTTTGTCATTGGGCTTGGAAATCTAGTTTAACTGCCTTATATAAAAACCAACACTGTACCGGAAAGTAAAGTATTACTATTAGAAGCTGATCAGTATTTAAGTAGTAAACTAAATTACATTTTTATTTGTATTTCTTCAAAGTTCAATGTGCTAGGTTCAACTTATTTAAAAACATGAAATTCATAAACATCTAATCAAGTCTGGAACATCAACAATTACAAATAACCATACTTAAAAAGGCAACAGTGGTTCCAGAATCCTATATAAGAATATTCTTCTGATCTACTGTTAAAATTTCTATACCCAAAAGACTAAACATCCTTGCCAACTATCTAAGAGCTGTTATCCTAATGACTATGATATTAAGGCATAAGAAATTATTATGTGCTCTATAAAAGAGTCCTTATAGCTTACAGCATTAGGATTGGTGAAAGTAAGAAAACAATGACTATTTCATGGACCAACTTAGAATTACAATGGACTCATACAATACAAAAAGTCTGTGCTTAGCCACACTGAAAATTCAGTGAATTTTGCCAGAAGGTGGTTACTGAGTATAATGCTTGTGCTTTTTCAAATTGTTAAACCATACATATTTCACCTTTGCTGAAAATGTCTTAGAATTGTCACCTGAGGTTCCTAACTCACACACTCACACAAATGTCCCCAGAGTTCTAAGCCACTGAAGGGATAAAAAACTTAAAGACAATATGTCTTTATTGATAAGTTTACCCTTATCAATTTTCACATATAGCTATGAGTTTTAAAGAAGCTTAATTTCCTAGAGTCATAATTTAATAATCATTCATCAACAAATAGTAACAAATATTGTACATTCTAGTCGCTGTATGTTTAGACAAAGACCCCTACTCTCACGGAACTTACATTCTAGCTCATTTATTTGAGCAGGCAGCTGTCTTTGCTACCTACATGTGATTTGTCTTAATTTCATTATTTTGCTTTACCATCTGTATTTTACTATTCACAACTTCTAATCCATCTAAGTCCAATCACCCCTTTTTATTATTAAAATTTATTTTATTATTTTAAAAATATTTTTATTATTAAAATCATGTTACAAAGAAGTAAAAGGTATAATAACAATATATTTTCACTGGATCTTTCTAAATTAAAACTGTGCACATTTTCAGGTTTATAACTGATTTAGAGAAATTACATCAGTTGCAGGCTCTTCATAAATAACACCATTTTCTAATTTCTGATTGGGCTTATAAATGAGTGCATTATTTTCATTTTAATCATACTCAGTGATTAAGTCATTAGTGCTCTAACATCATCTTAGGTGGAATATTGTGTATGTGTTCCTTTAATGACTACATCACTCCCAAGTTTGCTGATCCCACCTTCTGTCACAAGTAAGAGAGCTCTCCTTCACATGACAAACCATCCTCCTATGATTTCCTAATCAGGCACGTGCCCAGAGACAAATGAAGCTCTCCCTTCCCTGGCATAAAGCCCAACTGAAATTTGTAGGAAAAAAAAAAAGGTCAGCTTAATCAATTAGTTATTACACATGAATTAACAAACCTTTAGGGCCCAATCATATGCCTACTATTTAATGCTAGGAGACATGCCTTGAGTTTGGCTCAAGTACTCAGTGTAGTTGAAGGTGATGTATAACTGTTATCATTTTGAATTTGATTCCACCAAAGGGATATCCTAAAACTAGAGCATTATGGGAGGGTTATTAACCAAAGGACTAAATTAATGAAATAAACATCGATTAACAGAATCTTATATGGGAATAAAGTCTCCAAATTCAATCACTGATTGAATGATTTTTTTTGACTGCACATTATTTGTCCAGCACTGTTTTGATGCCCTCACAGCTGAGTGCAGAAGGCAGCCAAGTAAGCAGGTAATTACAATTCACTGGGATAAGTGTAAGAAGGGAAATATAGGATGTGATACTGTGGGAACCCGTAGGAAAGGCACTTGAGAAAATTCAGAGAAGGTTCTTAGAGATATTGCCATGCAATTTAAGTCCTGAAGGATGGGAGAGGTGTTGGACACTCGAAAACTGGGTCCAGTTGAGAGGGCTAGGGGATGATGAGAGATGACAATGGACATACTTCATGGAGGGAATTGAAGAATAGAAAATTCAATACAACACAGTCCCTGTACACAAGATTCTGGCTAGCGAAGGGGTCAGACACTGAAAAAATTATTGTGATTCAACATAAATAAATAGCAAAGGCATTAGAAAATCTAGTTTTTGACTATCTACGGCCTTTTTACATAAATTTTCTGAGTCTTACATGAGTACTCATTTTGTTCTCTTTACTGATGAGGAAGCTGTAACTAGACTAAAGTTTGAGGTCTCATAAAAGATGCCCTAAAATTCTGTCAATTTCAAATACTTACTATTATTTTGTGGAAGAGTAAATTTTTCTGATTATTAATAAAATTAATCTAAGTGATTACAGCTGTTAGCTCTCAATTACCAAGGGGCTGATTATTTGGGACATCTGTTCTCTTTCTGTGCCCTTCGTGCTGTCTAGCATATAGCTATAATATCTAAACAGGAAAGAACATGCTAGTGGCAGCAGTAAGGTTCAGTACCATTGACTTCACGAGTTCCCAGAAGCTGTGGTAGCAGGCTTGCAGAAAGTGGAACAGATGGTAACAGAAGCAAGGATGTTTGAGTAATACAAAAATACCTGATCTTTCCAGCTGTCTTGTCTATGGACTGTCTTATCTTCCTAGAAAACTGAAAGACGGATGACAGCAGCAGATTATCTCCCATGACCTGAAACATGAAAAGAAAAGAACAGACATTAAAACAGTACTGCTCTATTGGATAACCACCAAGAATACTAGTCACAACTCACTACATTTAGGGGCATTTAATATTTATGCTAATTTTAATAAAGATCAATGAAGAATCTAATTAGAGCAATGTGTAACTAAATTGAGAAAGAAAAGTAAATATTAACAAAGGAGTTCTTTTTTGTTAAATAACTTGTCAAGTTTCCATATTATTTTCATCATATAACTTTCAAAAAACAATCCATATTATCTAATCTTCAATTACTATCATGATCCTGTCCCCCATGCTTCCAATTCAAATGATCACAAATGGGAAAATATAAGTGATTTATTATCTTTCAGTGACTGACCCCTTCGCTAGCCAGAATCTTGTGTACAGGGACTGTGTTGTATTGAATTTTCTATTCCTCAATTCCCTCCATGAAGTATGTCCATTGTCATCTCTCATCATCCCCTAGCCCTCTCTACTGGACCCAGTTTTCGAGTGTCCAACACCTCTCCCATCCTTAAGGACTTAAATTGCATGGCAATATCTCTAAGAACCCTTCTCTGAATTTTCTCAAGTGCCTTTCCTACGGGTTCCCACAGTATCACATCCTATATTTCCCTTCTTACACTTATCCCAGTGAATTGTAATTACCTGCTTACTTGGCTGCCTTCTGCACTCAGCTGTGAGGGCATCAAAACAGTGCTGGACAAATAATGTGCAGTCAAAAAATCATTCAATCAGTGATTGAATTTGGAGACTTTATTCCCATATAAGATTCTGTTAATCGATGTTTATTTCATTAATTTAGTCCTTTGGTTAATAACCCTCCCATAATGCTCTAGTTTTAGGATATCCCTTTGGTGGAATCAAATTCAAAATGATAACAGTTATATATCACCTTCAACTACACTGAGTACTTGAGCCAAACTCAAGGCATGTCTCCTAGTATTAAATAGTAGGCAAATATTCACCAAATAATATGCACACAGAGATCAAGAAGATTATAATCCTTGTTCTCCACAGTGGGAAAGATAATTTTTAAAAATTTACTTAAAATAATAAGTTTTAATGATGGGGGTTGTTACCACCCCAGTTGAACTTTATGGGCAAAACCAAGGGTTAGCAAACTTCTGTAAAGGGCCAGAGAGTGAAGACTGGGGCCATATGGTCTCTGTCACAACTATGCACCTCATTATAGCAAAAGCAGCTACATTATAGCAAAAGCAGCTGTGTCATAATAAGACTTTATTTACAAAACCAGGTGGTAGGCTGAATTTGGCCAGCATCCTGTAGCTTGCCAAGAGCTAAACCATGAAAGGCACAGCTAGTGTGGAATGCTAGAAAAAGGACTGAACTTGGGACTAGATATGGGTTCTAAAATCAGTTCCTTACATTGTCAGAACTATATCTAGACTCTGTAAAAAAAACCCAGAAAATAAGATATGGCCTTGGATGTTAAGGTGCTTTAAACACTGGTAGGGGAGATAACAACAACATACAGGAAATATTATTAAATATTTTTATAAAAACAATGTAAATAAGTACTAATTGTGATTCACTGCTTTACGAATTCTAATGAAAGGGAGTTCAGTGAGTGGTGGCATTAACAAGGAAAGTATCATGGAAAACCAGAACTTGAGTATGATAAGTATTTGAATTTAGTGAGGGATAAAAGGTAACTTAGGGTGTGAAAAGCAACATAAAGACAATGAAAGGCTAAATAAGCATAATGGTATTTTGTGAGCCTTGAGAAAAAAGGCCAAATAAGAGTAGAAGACATATATTAATTAGGAAGGAGTGAGAAAGGGCAGGGTAGTCTACGGTAGATTATAACATAGAAAGGATATCTCTCTTTTCTACGTCATAGAGTTCAGTATCACAATGTATTAAATTTTTTTCTGATTATCAACTATGAGATAACTATCAATCTAAATGTTTCCATTCTCTTTAAAAATATAAATTTCTATAGTTTTATTACATTTAGAGGAATTTATCTTCCTAGACCTCAGGACAAGTAAGTATGAATAAGATTAGAGAATGGGCCCTTTCTCTGAAACCAAGAACAACTTATCAACTATCAGGACAAAGAAAGTGTGTTCTAAAACCATCTAGCATATTATAATTGCAGCTATGGAACTAGCTACAGTGCTTCTCCATCAGGTGGATTTTTTTCTACTCTGTACTACTGCAAACATATATATTCTTATACGCTAACTTTAACCTCCAGTTCCGTATATCCAGTAATCCACAGATGTGGTCCTAGCAACAAGAGAGCCACATGGAGCAAACCTAAACTCAACCTACAACTTTTAATTGCCCAGCTGAGCAGTACCACCAGTTAACTCACAGGTGTGTGATAAATAAATGCCTATTGCTTTATGCCACTGAGATTTTTGTGGTCTGTTATAAAGAAACAGCTAACTGCTATAATCTACCTCTAGGTTTTTTCCATCGCAGCTCCCTGTCTCCCTCCGCCCAAGGTAAATAATGTCCTGAATCCCATTTATCATTCCCTTGCTTTCCTTTTTATATAATTTGTTAGATCTATTTCTATCCTAAGTATATATTTTTATTTTATTAATTTGTGACAAAACACATTATATACAATCTTTTGAGAATTACTTTTTTTATTTTGTGTATGGTATGTGGGCCTCTCACTGCCGCGGCCCCTCCCGCCGTGGAGCACAGGCCCCGGACGGGTAGGCCCAGCCGCTCCCCGGCACGCAGGACCCTCCCAGACCAGGGCACGAACCCGCGCCCCCGCATCGGCAGGCGGATTCCCAACCACTGTGCCACCAGGGAAGCCCTACTTTTTTCATTAAATGTTCTATTGCTAAAATTCATCCACATTGTGGCATGTTGCTGTAGTTCATTTGTTTTGATTACTCCATAAATTGTTCAATTTGTGTACATACCAGTTAATACATTCAATTTTCTTCAGATATAAACACTTATATTGTTTCCAAGTTTTGTTACTGTCCATACCGCTATTATAAATATCCTTTTGCATGACTTTTGCTCTCAATGGGAAAGGGTACGCACTAGCAGCAAAACTACTAGACAACGGGCTATGTTTATGCTCAACTTTAGGAAATAATGTCAAGCTGTTTGCCAAAGTGACTGGACCAATTTAACCTCACTAGCAACAATAAGAAATCTTATGTATCCACATCTTCTCCAACATTTAATATTTTAAGACTTTTTTATTTGTTGCCAATTGAATGAGTATAAAATAATCTCACTGTAGTCTTGAAAAGTATTTCTCTGAACACTCATGAAGTTGAACATCTCTTCATAGGCCTTGGGTATTTTCAGTGAAATGCTGTGCATGTTATTTGCAGATTTTTCTACTGGGCTCTTTTTGCCTTTTTAAATTGATTGTAGGAGTTCTGATATATTCTGTATACTAATCCCTTATTGCCTATATGTTTCACATAGTCCTTTAACATATCAAATTTATCAATCTTTTATTAAAGTCAAAACTTTTTGTGCCTTTTAAGAAATCATTCCCTACTGCAATGTTGAAAGATATTTACCTATATTTTACTAAAGAATTTTAAAGTCCTGCTTTTGCCCTTTAGGAACTAAATTCATTTGGAGTTAATTATTTGTATTTGATGTGATGTCAGGATGAAATTCCATTCTACCCATAAGGACAAGCACTTTTTTCCCCAGCCCTATATATTGAATAGTTCTCATCTTTTTCCCACCAATGGGGCATGCCTCCTTTGCCATTTGTTAAAGTTTATGGTTTACTCACTTCATCCCTGCTCCAGGTTCTCCGCCTTGTAATAGTTAAGTGATCAGGAGGCTCTGTTGGTTGAGGTCTTGGATCACTAGACCGACAGTTGTTTCCTTCTGGTGTTTTAGAATGAACTAATGGAGGGATCTTCCGGAAGTTGAGGCTTTCATCAAAAACACGATCAACTAACTAATAGGACAAAAGCAAATCCTTATGAGCACAGAGTAATTTGGAAAAATATAGATATTGGCATTATAGTTTTTATAATTAGACAGAAGTCATTCCATTCTCAGGTAGTAATAGAAGCATGAAATCTTCAATAAACCAATTACTTTCTTTTTATAAGCACTTCAAAGGTGTCTGTTTTATAAAATAAATGTTCATCTACAACGATTTTCAAAATCCAAAATATGTAACTATGTTAAATTTGAGTCTTCCATGGATAAGGTTTCCCCTAAATGGAAAACACAGATGGTAAATAGAAAAAACTGAGCCATGTAGATGGACAAGGAGTTCATTTTACTCACATTGCCTTGCCCATGTAAAATAATCTTTCTTTTTCTTTTAGTTTCCTATCTTGCTTTTTTCCTTTTTTTCTCCCCAAATCCAGGTGCCAAATTTCTTCACAGATAAATAAATTGCAAATTATAATTAAGTTTCCAAAAAAAAAGTTTTTTTTGGTTCACAAAGTAAGTAGTTTTTGGTCTTAGATAAACTTTTAGCAATGTTACAGAAATGACATATTCCAGTACAAATGATATACTGCCATCTACAGTGCAAATTATACACATACGGTACAAAGTAGCTCAGGTTTACTGAAGAAGGAATAAACTCTAGTACAATAATAAGAAATAAAGCCAAAAGGAAAAAATGGAAGTCTACTCAATGAAATGTTTGAAAAATTTTACTGGGTCTGAGTGAAGGTACAATCATGTTAGACATTTAGTTAGACAGCTGTGAAAATAATATCTTCATCATTTAAAGTGTACCAGAAGAATTGTGTATGTCTTGCCACCAAGAGGATTCTTTTGTTTTTCACCAATAAGAATGATTTTCATATACATTTACAATTGATCACTGTGGTAACAAAACTCTACACAGGTTGATGAAACATCATTTACCAAATTAGACAACACATAAAGGGGAAAAAAAAACAACCAAAAAATGACCATTAAAGAATAAGATTATAAAGGTGACAAAAAGCAACTGAAGAAAATTTTAGTAGTACAGTTTACCAGAATTAAATTTGTCAAAGAGGCTAGCCATTTTTGGCTACTATTGAGAACATTATTTTATAAAATTAAGGGAGTGGAATGAATCATCAATATTAGGGGCTGGCAAATTTTTTCTGTAAAAGGTCAGATAATAAGTATTTTAGGCTTTGCAGCCATACAGCTTCTGTTCGACTACTCAATTCTGACGTTGTAGCATAAAACAGCCAGATGATAATTAAACAAATTAGTGTGGCTTTGTTCTAATAAAACTATAATTCATTTTTCAAAATGCCAATCTTTTGTTTGTATCTCTGCACCAAATCAAGAGAGCCAACATGGCCAGAGTACATTATTTTTATATTATATGTTAAAGGCACCTTCTGGAGCCATGTATGTACATGGTGCCCCCAGGAGTGGGAGGGCAGGAGGCCCCGGTTTTGGAAGGGCAATAGTCTATATATGCTAACTTACATTGCAGAGTTCACGAGTGTTTCAAAACTGGATACACATATTTGAGTGTGTGTGTAGGTATATTTCAATTTCTTAAGAATCTTTGTGTATACATATGCATGTGTATATTCAACAACAGAATTATTTAAAGTCGTGAAAACTGTAGAATTTTTCTCTTTCTTTGCTACTAGAGATAACTACTAGTTAAGAAGCTACGTAAAATTTACAAAAACTTTATACAACTATTTACTATTTATACATTTACCAAATTTGGATTTGCTTTTCAGATACCGTTTATTTTCATATTTTACAAAGTGCTTATTTTAAATCATTTTATAGCTTCATGTTAATAGTAGACAAAATGTTAGCCTTTACTAGTTTTGTTATAAAAACATAAAAGAAACTTGTTAAAGTAAAGTTGGAAAATGCAGAGCTTCATGCAAACAGGAAGGGTGGACGTAACTAAAATAAACTAAGCAAAAAGCTAAAAGCAAAAGAAATAAAGAAAAGAAAGAACCTTATGCATTTCTCCATGAAGATCTCCTACCTCTTCTCTAGTGTCTATGGCAGAGCCAGGGGTGGTGGCAGCAGTGCTTACTGTGGTACTAGGGGCAGTGCCTGATGAAGTCACTGAATCTATCTCTCCTGCTACATCGTTGATTTCCCGAGCAATGAGAGCAAGATCTTGGCTGATCCTGGCAATAATTTTAGAAAAGAAGTTTAATACTTTCAAATAACAGGTCTAGAAACAATCATTTTGATAGAATCAGTTACATAAATTGTGTATTTAGTTAAAGATCTGTACTCAAAATTTAAGATTTTTTTGGACATGCTATTAACTATTTGATATTCAAAGTCTTAAACTTTAATTCCAAATATTAATAAAACTAAATTGCACGTCATCTACAAGTTGTCACTTTGAAAAATACATGTTAAACACCTGAAGTACTGATATATCTTTTAAAAATACACTGTTAATGTTAATGACTATACAGGAGTCCTTAAACTTGGGGGTGGTGAACAGAATTCAAGGAGTCCATGAACTTGAATGAGAAAAGCAATTACAACTTTATTTTCACTACTCTCCTAACTGAAACTTAGCATTTCTTTCAATTATAAATACAAGCAATAAACAACAGTGGTATTAGCAATACTGCTGATTTTTTGTCAGTAAAAGTAATCACATTATAGTTGCTACAAGTACCTCAAAACACTTAGTCATCACTATTTCAAAATTACTGCAGTTCATTAAACCCACAGCCATAACATTCCATTTAGTATGTTAACAGAGAACCATATATTACTATATACCTTTAAAAATATTTTGATAACTGTATTTCAATATAATTGCATTTCTTTGTCATTCTAAGTATTTTACATTTATGCATTTAGAAACATTCTTCTGAGAAGAGCTCCCTAAGCTTCCCCAGATGGCCCAAGGGGTGTACGGTACCAAGGTGAGGAACTGTGACACAGCATGGCACTTTACACCATATACCATACTTCACAGTACACAGTATGTCATTTGAGGGTCACAAGATAGAGGCAGAGCTTGTGAGGTAGAACCTATCGGATTATGAATAAAGACACACTTTAGGAGAAAATTACTGGCTTGCTCATGACCATACAACTTAGAAGTAGCTAAGACAGGGCCAGATTCCAGGTTTAGAGCTTATTTCCATAAAGCCATTTATTTGTATTTTTAGCTACATGGATTGAAGAATTAAATAATTGCTATTGGTGACAACTGAACATTTTCTAAGTTATGCATCCCCTGCACATGATCTCTATTTGGCTACTTCCACAGGGAAGGTTTTGGAATGACAGAATATTTGTAAAGTACCTGTTTTAAGATTCCCAACTCTAAAATCCAAAGCACTAAGTAACAGTTTTTTAACTTATACAAAATGTGAGCTTGAAAGACTTTCAAGGAATGCAGTAATTGCATAAAAACTTAACTACAGATTTAAAAAGAAAAGCTATGTTGAAGCTACAGCCCAACAGAAGCAATCTGTGGTCAATTCCTTTTTATTTACCAAAAAATATTTACTAATCTGGCCACTGTGGTAAGGCCCTAAGGGCTGCAATGGTGAATAAGCAGACAGAGTCCTTGGCTTCAGAAGCTTAGAATTATATTTTCAAATAATCAAAACCAATACTTACCATATATTATAATCAAAACCATTATAAAGAAGCTTTATATTCACCAACGCTAATTCTTACAACCACCTTGTAAGAGAGGTATTAATCAGCTTGTTTTGTAGATGAGGAAAATCAGCCTCAGGAGAGGTCATGCAACTAATTTTTCGGTTAAGGTCACAAACAGTAAGTGGTGTAACCAGATCTTTCTATACATCACGCTATATCTCATATTACCATTCCACACCTAATTTTTAAAAACTTGTTAACTGTTGATGTAACTCTTTTGAGAATGGGTGTAAACTGTTTCCTTAGATACAATATTCCACTCTTGTAATTTCCTAAAATAAATGAACTAGGATGAGAAACAGAATAACCCAGTTTAATGAGAGAAGAAATAGGCAACTTTTACTTATCTAACGATCTATTTTATTTTTAAAGTTTTTTATGCAGACATTTGTACGATGAAGCTTCTGATATTTGCAGAAAGCAGTAATGAATTAATTGAAAAAAACCCACAAACAACAGCAATGTCAACATGTTATACAGTAAAAACTGTACTACAATGAACTCTTAATGTATATACCACATATACTGTTCAGTTAGTAGGCATCCGAAAAGCTTTCTTTTAATTTACAAGTATGTTGCGTATATACCAGCTGTTTCTTTGCATGGCAATTCCTATCTTAAAGCTGACTCAATAATACAGACCATTAACTTAATTTAAATCTGCATTGCTTAAAAATCTGAGCACCTACTAAAACCAGTATTAGGAATTCTAAAAGACATATAAAATTATCAAGAAAAAAAGCCAAAGTTATGAGCATCTTCAGAAATAACAGTTTTATGACTCAACATAGAGTATGGATCTATTCATATGGTTGTTCAATCTAGGCTTACAAATTAATTCTGTAATACTTCTAGATTACAGTTATTAGAATATTTTACAATAATGTAGTTCTTTATATCTCTTGTATTCTTTCTTTGATCTCCAAGTTTATAACCCCTGTTCTTATTCTCAATCTCCGCCTCAATAAATCTGCTGAAGGAGGAAATTCTAAAATGAACAGAACTTTTATTTGGAGTTTTGCTTCCATCTGCTTCCTTTGCAATATCAATAAAAACTCAAGCCTTCTAATTAGAAAAATGGATAATTTTCACATTTAATTTTATTTTATTACAAAATATGGATAGGAAAACAGTCCTTAAGGAAGGAAATATAGTTTCAGGGTTAAGTTCTATAACATCTGTGTAATTTTGTCTACCTTAGGGTCAGAACCAATAAGCCAATTTCAAAAATTTTGTAGAAATGAATATGCATTATTTGTAAAAAGGTGGGGTAATGAGGACATACTTTATGAAGTTTATGATTTTCTCAGGTGAACTATCTCAGTAATGTCCCCTTTCTTATTTAAATCAATTAAAGGCTATTTTTCACTGAAGGGTTAAAAACAGGGGAAAATATATTAATAATACGCTTTGGGTATACTGGAAGTTT
The DNA here is from genome assembly GCF_039906515.1 of Pseudorca crassidens. NCBI lineage: Eukaryota > Metazoa > Chordata > Mammalia > Artiodactyla > Delphinidae > Pseudorca > Pseudorca crassidens. The sequence goes on from NC_090297.1 coordinate 157,779,369, forward strand.
AAAATATTGAAAATGAGAGTGAGACCTTGTGAAATGCATGTCCTATTAAACATGCAATATTTGCAAGTGTGACCTAATAACCATGATAGAAACAAACTATCAGACTTTATTGATTTAAATTACCAACATTAACAGTCTTTTAGGTTTTAAATTAACTGAAAAGGAAAATATCTGCTTTATCTTTTTAATAGCATATTAAGTTTCAAAAGTTTTTATATGTAAGTAGAGCTTCAAAGGATATACATATAAACCATGAGCATGAGACTGCCTTTGATATTACTGGAAAAAAGGAAGTGATGAGCTACTAAAGAAGTATACTAGCTTTAGAATCCTAACATTGAAGTGAATGATAACAAATGAAACCTCTTGTTACTTTAACACTGGATAAGAGATTATAACTATAACTTTACTTAGCTTTTAAGAAATAATTTAGTCTACTTTTTAAATGACAGGAGTGATAAAAATATAAAATTAGTTTTAGGAGAGACATTAAAGGTCATTCCAGAAAATCTTATGTTGAATCTGACTTTATAATAAAGAATCAAAGAAGCCTAGCTCTCAAGAGGCATAAAGATTAACTCATATACTTGACCTAGCTAAAGACTATAGGGAAGGTTCACAAAAGTTTCCTACTGATAAGGAAGATCTTATTCTTCTTTTGGTGGAAACTCTCAGTTATATTTATTATATGTTGATGGAATTTTGATGCAATATTACAAAAAACCTTAATGAAAGAATTATGGCAATCCACATCTATTGTGGGCATTTAATGAAAGCACGGGGAATTGGGAGAAATAGGTAACCTGAGCCACAAAAGACTGGCTTCGGTTGGGAGAGTAATGGATTGAAATTGGAAGCTCTTTTGGGTAGCCAAAGCAATTTAATGGCTGGCCCAAATAGAGGAATAAAGTATGTAGAATCTATTTCTGGCCATCAAAAGAGGTAGGGATTTAATTATATATTTTTTAAAAAAGTTACCTCCCATTTTCTTCAATGAAACTAAGTTTAAACGTGAGCTTAGCACCACAGATACGTTATATTTACTTAAGTGTAGTCTTTAAACTTATGAATATGCTTCAAATATACTGAGCAAGTCATGAAGAGGTAATGGTAAGAAGATAACTTTGAAGGTCTTAGCACACTCTTGGCCATCAATAAACAGTTCCTAAATAAGTGAGAAAAATTAAAGAAACAACCACCACACACCACCCCATGCCATCTCCACCAGACACAAAGTCTGCAAGTTAAAAGAAGATGGTGTGAAGTCACCTGATAGGAAAATACTGCCCTTATTCAATGAGCAAGATTTGAGATAGCCAAAGTACATGGAAAGAGGTAGTATAAGGTACCCTCAGGTCAGAGAATATGATGAAGGCATAATATCTAGAAAATGCTGAAAAACTATAAGAAACTGAAGAATAACTGTCATTTGACAGTTATTCTGGGCAGATGTTTTGTTCCTACCCTTGCTATTTGGATCTGGCCTAGCCCAAAAGAACAAACAGACAGAGGCTGGACCTGGACTTCAGCTACTGTGAACCAATAAAGCTTAAAACTGACTGAACAGATGTACTTTATTCCTTGATAACGTAAATTTTATCTCTATGGTGTTTTCTCCGAAATAAAAAATACTTTAGTATTATTAAAGCTCACTTCCACACATACCCCCAAATATAGTATATCTTTTAACGGTATTGCCATTAAAAGACTTTTTTAACTAAAATAGATTGCTATGTATAGATGTTTCATTATATTACTTTATAGATTATAAGGAACCCCATACCACTTAATTCTGGCCACTAAATTAAACTGACTCTTACCAAAAAAATAAAACAAAAAAGCTTTTAGTAATGTATTAAAATTACCAGTATTTGGTTTTTCATCGTTAAGCTTACCATACATTTGTAATTTTAATTGAAAATATTATTTAGGCTTGAAAAATATAAACCATAGTTCTATTCTAAAATTTTAAAAAATGTATTTGATAGGTATTCTTATTTGAATTTCACTAATAAAAGTATTATATGTAAAAGACTTAGTAATAATAAAAGCTTTTTCCCTCTTGACATGAAGTGTCAGATGACTTTACTTTGGAGGCTATCAAATCAGGGAGTAGGACTCATTAGGTGGGTGTTCTGTGATACATTTATTTAACAATCATTTCAATATTTAAAAAAAAAACAGACCACTTATATATCAGCGTTATTATTCTCAGGTAAAAAAGAACATTTTAAAATAATGTTTGGATTGAAAATGTGAACAAAACCTTGGCTGAGATTCTTAGGTTTCCTATTTGTATAGGGTAAGCCTAATAGAATATTTTATAAATTATAAGAATATCACATTGATTCTGAAACTCCAATTACATCTGGAGTCATACAGAAAACGGAAAGCTCACAATTAAGTTCTAAATATAATCATATTTGAGTATACACACACACCACACTGTTTTCTCTGCACTCCACTTAAATATAACATTTATTGCTAGCTTACTATATGTCAAGCACTATATGTCAAGCACATGCATCAGTCTGTCAACTCTCTCAAGTTGGCACTACTGTTACGTCCATTTTATGCATGAGATCACTAGACCACAGTTACTTAACTTGTCAAGGGTCATACAGACCTTGTGGGTAGAGTTGGGTTTCAATCTAGAAGGCCTGATCCCAGAGTCCACGATTCTGATCATTCAGCTATACTGCATCCTTATAATTTAGGTTATACCTCTGAGTTCAACAGTATTCTAGGTTCACTCACCATTTCCTGGCAATATCATCTATGACCACAGCTTCAAGTATTTTCTCTTTGACTTCCAAAACGATGATTCTAGCTCTCATCAGCTTCCTATGTTGCAGAGCCATACGCTTTCACATGGCTGTTCCTTAAGTACCTTAAAGTCAGTACGTCCAAAACGAAGCTTGTCTTCCTTCCTGTCTTTTGTCTTCCTTATTCTTACCAATATCCATTTGAACAACCATAGAGTCATGCTGGCAATCATCAAACGCTGTCAGCTGTTACACGTCCGTATCTCCACTTGTACCCTCACTAACACTATCTTGTCTCAGGTCTTCAATATGTTGCACATTAACTTCTAGAATAGATTACTAGTTTATCTCTAGGCTCTCTTCTCTCTCAAACAATTCTACAAAATGCCCTTCAGAGTTACCTTCTTTTAGTATAGATCTTAAGTTACCTTCCTTTTCAAAAATCTTGAAGTATCAACATACATAAAATAATATGCACACTTCGTAGCTGGCATTCAAAGTCTCCTATTATTTAGCTGGCTCTGTATTATCTTCAGTTTGGTCATCCAATAACTATACACCTTTACATCTTATACTTGGACAAACTTCCTATTTTTTAAAACCTCTTCTGTCACTCTGCCTGTATCAACTGCACACTTTTGCTTCTTTCCTCTGACTCTGAACTGAGGACATCAATGTCTAAGTCATCTTTACAGTTCACTCACGCGAAACACTACATTCTGCTCATAGGAGTTGTTTAGGAATTCTTTGCTGAGTGGACGGGGATTACACGCATATACACAATACATATAAAGCACTTATGTATACAAAAACTTGATCCAAAATAAAACTGCAGAGGTGTAAAGGTGCAAGAGGATCTCACCTTTGCAAATAATACCTTCAATCAACATTAGGATAAAATATTATATTGCCTTTATGATTTAATCCTCTCCTATAACATATCTATAATGAACTGGTTGTTAAACCTTAAAATAAAATATTGTTAACTAGAACTCTCTCCTAAAAAATTTAGTGCATTGTGATCCAAATGAGAATTATATAATCTTCCAGTATAATTTTTAGGTTAAATGTATTATATTTGATAATCTGTAAAGGTGGTATTATAGCTTTGTTTACCCTAAAATTCATAAAGGTATAATCTAAGAAATTCCCAAGGGAAGCAAATCTGTATCTGTGTTATAATGGAGAAACTGGGACAAGCATTATCGAAAGCACATGTATCGGGGGTACCTGGAAAAAAGTTTCCTCTTCAAATTGAAAGACTAAATATATTATATTTTGCTTATATTCTTTATATTCCAGATGGAATTTTTGTGCTTTAAGTTTAAACGAAGGTAAATAATTACCAGATGGAATTTTTGTGCTTTAAGTTTAAACGAAGGTAAATAATTACTATGTACGGACTACAAAGTGCTGGTTTAGTAATATAGCTCTAAAATCTAAGCAAATAGAATATAACAAAGCAGAAAACATTTTGTAATAAATTAAAATCATTATTGTGCTTTTCAAATAAAAATATCTTTACCTATTACTCTTAAAAGTATTGCTTCAGAGCTTCCCTGGTGGCGCAGTGGTTGGGAGCCCTCCTGCCGATGCAGGGGACACGGGTTCGTGCGCCGGTCTGGGAAGATCCCACATGCCGCGGAGCGGCTGGGCCCGTGAGCCATGGCTGCTGAGCCTGCGCGTTCGGAGCCTGTGCTCCGCAACGGGAGAGGCCACAACAGCGAGAGGCCCGGCGAACAGCAAAAAAAAAAAAAAAAAAAAAAAAGTATTGCTCCAGCATGTGAGTTTTCTTAAGTGAAAGTGGTAGCTAATTTAAAGAAATAAAGCTATGTATTTCTCCATTCTATTTAGTATGTGATTCATAGTTATTTGAAAATAAATTTCCTCATATTAAGCAAACTTATCAGCGTCTTACAGGAACATTAAATATCAACATTAACTTTCTTTCCTTGCATACTTCCTATCCTCCCTCCGCCTTTTTAAATTTCTTAATAAACAAAAAGAACTTTCTCTTGCTTTGAGATGTATGGCTGAAAAATATACCTTGAAAAATTAAATCCCAATAGCAAGTTTTATTAGCATAATGCTACTAAGAAACTGGAGGAAAAAGGCATGAAATTATTAGAGGTTAAATAGCCTAGCTTTAGAGTACTACTACAGATAATAAAATATACATAGACAAGGGTAATAAAATGCACATACTAACAAAATAAAACTAAGTGAAAATATAACAGACAGTTCTTATTCACTTTCCCCTTTGTATCATAATTCTTTTCTGTTTAGGGGCAGGGAAGTGGGTTTGGCCCAGAAGAAGGTGTTTAGTGTTCTAGTTTGGGGTAGAGGGCTTGAGACGCAAAGCCTCCTAAGAAAAAGCAGAACACTCTAGTTCCCTCAGGTACCCCTTGAGCTCACGTGGTGAGACTTCTGCATGGGAAGGAGAAAAATGATGAGACAAGAGCAAGGCCTGCTGTTGCCAGCTGTGCCCACAAGAAAAAATGTAGTGTCAAGATTCTCTCACTAACAGTTTTGTGGGCCCATAATAATTCATGGATCCCAAAGTACATATATGCCTGTACTGTAATCAGAACTGGTTTACAATGCTTCAATAATTATTGTCATTTATACGGCCAAAAAACAACGTTTAAGCAGCGTAATGAGATTAGAAGGGTATGTTCTTTAAGAACTAAAGGCAATCACAAGTGAACAGTCATTAAAGACAAAAAAACCAAAAAACCAAAAAACCTAAACATTAAACTAATGAGCCAGAAAAAAACAATTCACAGAAGTCCACAGAGTAAAGAAAACAAAAGATGAACATCATAAAATCATCATAAAAGTTTTTTAAAAAAGCATTTATGAATTATTATAAATAAATTCTTTAATAAATGTTGTCAAGTATAAAACTTGAAGATTAGGGTCTTAAACTAAAGGCAGAAATAATTTTAGCATGTACACAGTGAAAATGTTTAGGTAACATGTGGCATACTGCAGTAAAATTTAATACCTTACAAACTTAAAAAACCCTTAACTATTATAGCATTTATCTGAGTAGAGCCTCTCTTTAATGTTCAACTGCAATGCTATCAATTAAAAATCACATCCGCAGCATGAATTTTACTTTTTATTATGTAATCTTCAGGTTATTATAAATACATTTAACATTCAAAATAATATTTTCATTTAATTATTAAAGGATTGTACTGACTGTATCTAATGAACTCACTGAAGTGTGAGTAATAATCTAACTCTAATTCTCCCCGGAGAACATTAGCAACATCTCTAACAAGTACACTATTACCTCTTTGGAAGGTAAAAGGAATGTAATCAAAAATTTAGCTGCACAATTCTCAATTATGTAGAGCTGATACTACCTTTCAAAAATTATATTAATTCATCTGTATCTCTACTAGAAATAGGAAAGGGTGGTTTACCAAAATAAATTAATTCTACAATATGTAAGTAGCACTCACATTAAAAATACCATATAAAAAAAAAGGATAGACAGTAATATTACCAACAAAACTAAGTTATCTGTGGATTTCATTCCTTGGACTATTAGTACAAACCAAGTAAAAGCTAAACTTGTTATCAAGTTGAAACAATTTCAACTCTTAGAGATAACCCATTAAAACCAACCTGGCTATTTCTTCTCGATGAGCAGTCCAATCTCGGATGTAGTCTTCCTGTTCTTTTATCCGGTGTTTGAATGAAGAACTAGTAGGCATTGCTGACCCAGAGCTCTGCAATCGAGTCGTTTTCAGGGCTGGAGAAGTACGTAGACGGGTATGTTTAGGGGAATTACGGTTTGATCCAAATTCATCTTCTGAGGTGGAAGCATAATCAGTAGGAAAGCGCCTCCATCTTGCATTTACTAAATTAGTTTAATTATTAAAAAAAGAATTATTATGTTATCTTTTAAAAGAGGTAAAATAAAATTCATGATTTCAAAAACACCATGAGAGCACACACAGCACAATTTTCAATAACTGATGTACACATACCTCACAAAAACCATAAGTCTACTACTCCTTAAAGATAGAAACATTATACTTTGGTGAATTAAAAACAATGAGGAATTAAGAACAATAGAAAGATCACATTTTCCGTAGCATGGTGAATAAACATTCAGATGAAAAATTCACTAATGACAAACAACTAAGCAAGCTCTATTCATAAATGTTTAACTCGGGTACTATTTAATTGCAAATATTTCTCATTTAAGTGACGATATGGATTTTTTTAAATGACAGCAACAACAACAACAAAAATAAAAATAAAGGAAAAGATTTCCTCATGCCACATGGACTTTCAACATGGAGATGGTAAAAACCCTCTTTTCCCAACATACAAATATGCATAATTCCTGCTGTGGAAATTATGCCTTATGGCAGGAAAAAAAAACATTACCTCTGTCATTCAACATCCTGTTATGCTATGATTGGAAAAAATCTTTTTACACGGTAAAAACACAACAAAGCATCTTTAGTACAACTGCTGCTTTGACACTGAAAGCATATGGTGAAAGCAGACAATGGCAATAAAACCTACAAGCTATTCTCACAACCACTGACACTTATGGCACAGAAGATACTGACGATAGTCACATTAAAGAAAGTGGTAATCACTTTCTTATTTAAGGTTAGTAAAGATTTAAAAAATGGTTTTGCTGACACATTTGAAAATCAGAAGACAAATTAACGCAGACAGATCACTACTACTGTTAATAAAAGAATCAAACAAAGTATAAAAAACAGGGAGATAACAGCTAATTCATGGTAAACTTCAAAAGGGCAGGAATTATGCCTATTTAAGTCACTAACGTGTACCTAGCACTTAGCAGAGTGTCTGGCTAACAAATGTTTAATAAATATTTTTGAATAAATGAATTAATTCCTAGATACTGACCATTTCCTTTTCTCAAATTAGAAAAAACTAGTAAAAAGCATGAGATGTTTTTGGTGGCTCAAGTGATAAAACCTTGGCTCCTGCTATAAGTTCCAACTGTTATTAATATTAGAAGAGTTTTCTTTCTCTCTCTCTCTCTCCCTCTTTTAAAACAGAAACTGACTCTAGGCTGTGTAGGTTTGTGAAGTCTAGAATTCCTTCATACTACTCCACTAGAATTTTATGCCTTTCCTGTCTTTTCCTCCCCTAACTACATTTTTGCCTGGGGCTCTGTAAGGCTGAGTTGGCTCTCAAACAAAATTGATACACACTGCCCCCAGAACTGCTTTAAGAACAGAGAAAAAGAAATCTGTAATCAGGACTACATCATAAGTCAGAGCCTACCCATTTGTCTGGATTCAAACTTCTATTTGACAGAATGAAGATAGGCAGAAACTTCACGGCTTTCTGTAAAAGTGTATGCAAATACATATATGGAACTCCAGGTAATTAATCATAGAGTGTTTTGAAGGGGGTAATAAATGTAATTTCTGATTTTAACATTATAATTCATTAACATAAATATTACTTTTACCATAGTGGAAATTTACTCATTTCTAGACATTTGAAAACTCCTTAAGTTGAACTGACCCTGAGACGTGAAAACAATTTTAGGAAAAGTTAAGGAACAAGAACAAAGAAGTTTTTTTTAAAAATAGAAATATGGCAAGGCAATTAGATATATGGTAAACAAATCTGTACTTTTTAATAAAGGCATTTCATTAAATGCTAAATGCTCTTTATTTTGCTATCCTAGAATATGATTCATAAAAGGAAATTCATAAATAAAAAAACATCATTTGTTAGATTAAAGTTCCTGATTTTTGATGTGGAAACTATGTAACCATACCTAAACTGAAAATTGGAGAGAAGACAAAACCAATAACAAAGAGTTTTAATAAACTGCAGAACATATGAAAACATAAGCAGGTATTATAGAACTCAGGTAGTTAATGTAGAGGTAATTTAGAGAGAATGGCATCAATGGCTGATAGATTTCATGAGTGGCAGAGCGCATGAAAGCAGAATGAGAAAGTGAGAACCAAGTGCTAAATGTCAGGTGACAATATATAAGTTGAGCCACATTAGAATTTAATTTTAACAGTCTAAAGTCTTGAGGTCAGAGAATCATTACATTTTGGAGAAAAGCATAAAAGAGAAAATTCTTTTTCAAATGAAATTCATAAACTTTCCACCTATTTTTATAGGTCTATCTAGAATCCAGTAAGAATACTGAAGCTTCTAATAATAACTTGTAAAGGGGGACAGGCAATATGGGGGCCCGGTGGGAGGCACAAACTACTGGGTATAAGATGGGCTCAAGAATGTATTATTATACAACATGGGGAATATAGCCAATGTTTTGTAATAACTGTAAATGAAAAGTAACCTTTAAAATTATATAAAAAATTAAAAAATAATAGAAGGAAGGAAGGGAGGGAGGGAGGGAGGGAGGGAGGAATGAAGGAAAATAACAAGAAAAGCAACCAAAAGAACAAAGCATATTTTAAAACCTGAAAGGTAACATATTTAGGTGTGTTCTCCTGAAATTGAGAGATAAAATAAGTAGGACATAGCAGAAAATGAAAATATGATTAATAAGTCTTCAAACAATTAAAGGTTAACTTTACCAATGGAAAGCATACCGTACACGGTGTGCTATGAAGCAAAGCTCGAGTTAACCTCTGGACAAAACCTGGCTTGTGTAACAGCAACGTGTAGAACTGAGAAGTGAAATGATGACTACTGGTGAAAAAGGGACTGGGAAAGGGAGTTTAAAGCCAGGACCTCTGACCTGTTATTTGTCGAAGAACTTCTCTCAATACCTTTGCGTTCTTAACCTTTGCTTCCAAACTGTAGCATCAATACATTTTATCTGAAGAAAAATCCCTATCATCTGCTAGCTATTGCAGAGCAAACTTCAAGTAAAAATGTTTTTAACTTTCCCCAGTGCCTTCTTATTTCATAGAATTTTAGAATGAAATGACCTTAGACATTAGACAGTCCAAATTCTTGAATTTATAGATAAAAATCAGGCCCAGAAAGGTCTTGCATTGCTTAAATCAAAGTTTAAGCCAGGTCTACGGACTCCCAGAGTGCAAAATTCATTCCAAGTGCTTTACAAAAAATAAATATTTTATATTTAAAAAAACCCAAACATTTCAAGTTAGACTAATTAAAAAAAAAAGACAGGGCTTCCCTGGTGGTGCAGTGGTTGAGAGTCCGCCTGCTGATGCAGGGGACAGGGGTTCGTGCCCCGGTCCGGGAAGATCCCACGTGCCGCAGAGCGGCTAGGCCCGTGAGCCATGGTCGCTAAGCCTGCGCGTCCGGAGCCTGTGCTCCTCAACGGGAGACGCCACAACAGTGAGAGGCCCGCGTACCGCAAAAAAAAAAAAAAAAAAAAAAAACATCCTAGACTTCTCACAGAATGACTGTTTTTGTGATATTTTTTTTACCAGTGCTGAAAAATTTTTTTAGTTTTTTCTTGAATTTCATCCTGCTTAGGTAAAATCATTTAGAAAATCAAATGTAATTTTATATCATTAGGCTTATTTCATACATTGGTACTAATAAGGCATTTCAGATAAATCCTTAAATTGAAAATTTGTATTGAAGGTATCTGAAATGCCAATCTCTAAGAAGCTTCTTGGGTTGATGAAGTGCAGGAAAGCACATATAATAAAATGAGAAAAAGTTCTAAGATGGGCTTAATTAATTTTGTAGCTAACCTGAAAATTATTTTAGTTACATTAGTTAAAAAGACTTATTTTAGTTATAAAATTATGCAACACTCCCTCTTGTGGAAGTAATAAACTACTACATTCACTAAGAAAACATACTATCTATGATGTGTAAGTAATTTAAAAAGGGAAAAAGAGTTACTAGGATCATTTATCTGTGACTGTTTTGATTTCTTTTACTGTTAACCAAAACTCTGTTGACATCAAAACACATCCACATTTACAGATGTAACAAATACATTTCAGAAAACAAACATTGCATCTTCATACTTGTATCAGAATATTTTTGTGGGAAATTAAGTCACAAACACGTTTTACATGTGTATTTATAAGCAAGTAGCAATGAGACCATTTGAGGGAAAAAATCCCTGACAGTGTTCTGTATTGGTCTTTGACCTGAGAAAAAATAACTCAAGCCATGCATGCCCAACTTTTAACTCCTACCGTTTATAAATTTTGAGGATTAGAAGTGGGAAAGCAAACGGTCTAAAAAAATTCTAAGGATGTTAACATGATTTAAAACATTTTTAGAATGTGTACTTAAAACATAATGAAAACCAACTGCTTTATTTTGATAATTCAGGGTGCTAAGTTTTAAATGTATCGTATGAAAATAAATCTGGATATTTTAATATAACTTCATACTGAAGGATCATTGTAGAAATTTTCGTGGTGTGGGGGGAAACTGAACTCCTAAAAACAAATTACATCAGAATTAAAGAAGCATAAAAGAAACCTTACTCCTAATTTTGCTAAATCCGAGATTTCCATGCTTCTATTTTTATCATATATATTTCTTTGAAAAGCTTTTTTTTAACATAAGTTAAAATACAGAATTTGAAGCTTTATAGAATTGTTTTTACATATGACAGGCTCTAAGTTCAGACATTTCTAAGACCTTTGAAGTTTATAGTGTGAATAGCAACACTGACAAGTATGGTTTCACATTCTTTTAAATCATATTTCAAAAGCTATGAATTTTTATTTTCTTTTTCCATTCAAGATTTATAATTATATTAAGTAGAAGTATCATAATATCAAAGATACCTCAATTAGGAAAATCAAAAAAGTATGTTTGTTTGTTTTAATTTTTACTACCTACCACATGTAACTATTTTAGTATGCTACCCTGACTGAAAGACCCTGGTCATTGTCCTAGATAGGATATAAAACTGTAAATGGGCATCTTGAGAGAATCTGAATATATAATCCTGGATCACAATGTGGCTTCATGCTCAATAAGGTGGAAAAGAGAACATGAACTTGGTAAAACATCATAATTACAAAGATTATGGTGAACAACACCAAAATCTTTATACTGTATATTGGCCTTATATATATTCATGATAATCAGTAGAGTCCAGCTGTCCTCTGGAAGCTTGCACACAAGTAGAGACTATTTCTCAGAGCTAGACTGGCTGTGGTCGAAAAAGCAATAGGTTGGGAATTAAAAGCTTTGGATTCTCAACCTGTTCTTGCTATATATATCTGTGTGATCAGGTCAGGTTATTCCATCTCTTGGCCTTAGTTCCCTAAACTGAATAACCCTTCTAACTATAAAATTCCATGACTATAATTATTTAATATACTGCTAGTAAGTATGGAGAAGGCCAAGATCACACACCTCAGTTTGCCCTAGGAAATTTCATTAAGCAATTCAGGTACTTTTTGGACACAGAAAGATGTTTATCAAGTTCTGCATTCAAAGAAGCAGAAAACAAAATATATCTTTAAAGATATATATATATATATATATATATATATATGGCATCTTATAGCTGTTTCTTAGACTTGCTGAAGTAATCATATTTGGTTGGCATCTCAAATAAGCCCCTCTGGTAAACACTGAGGAATAAAATCAGATCATTCATGTGTTAAGAGCTAGATAACTAGTACCGAAGGAAGAGTTACCAAGAGTTTCATGCTACTTGGTAACATACAACTTATGTCACAGCTTATGTTAAGACAGGAGAATACTTAAACATTTTTATGAACTTAAATAGACATGAGGTGAAGAAACAAGCAATGTGGCAGAAGAAATCTGCTAGGAGTACACACCATAGAATGCAGCACAAAGGAACTGTGAACTGAAGAAGCAGAGCCACATGGAACAACAGATAACAACACTGGGGAAACATAAATCAAGTGAGAGCACTTTTAAAATACTTGGCAACAAACCCATGAACCACCAACCAAAGCCTGAAGTGTAGAGACAAGGAGGACAACAGTAATAAGGGAAATGTCATCTATTCTTTTGGAATCAAGACTGTATGTTATCTATCTTCAGCTTACACCCATGATGATCATCACCACCTCACCCACAGACCAGGAGAGAGATGGAATGTGAATGGAGTGGAGAAAAGCAGCAGTGAGGAGGAGAGAGGAGGAACAAAAAATGAAAAAAATAACACTTGCAAAGTACCACTAGTTTTGGGTCTTGTAGGCTATATCGTGATAGAAGTCAAAATTTAAAAAAAAAAAAGATTGCACACCAACTTTCCCTTTACTCTTCACTCAAGACTTAGGGCTCACTTAGATGACTGATGGAAATGAATCTTCAAGTCTTTTAACAGCTGGTTTCCCCTCAACTGTCCTTTTCAGCCACACCCACATATGAAGCTGATTATAAAGTAATGAGACCATGTTTACAGGACACACACCAATATCTGTCTTAGTACTCTTTGATCACATATGTATTCTCACTGGCTATGGCTTTGAATATGAAGTATATAAACAGACAAATATGCCAGAAGCAGTTAATTCTGGTGGGGAGAAAGTAGCTTTTGTAATTATTACAATCAATGACAGCTAATTACTGTCACTAGTTAAACGATATAACGGCACCTTATGAGATAATGCTCATAACCAGTTACATTTCTATAGCCCAGTTTCGCCCACGTGCTTAGTGACTCTCAAATCCATCTTCTTTCACTGCAATAAATTAAGGATCAGTTTTCATCTGCCTCGACCATAAACAGATTTAACTTAAAAAAATACAAGATGTTTCAAAATAAATAGGAAAAAAGGATAAAACTGATTATTTCATTTAGCTCTGAAAGGAGTAAATAGAGTATACTGCTTTTCTTCAGACTCTTAGAATTATGTGAAGATGTTTAAAAGTTAAACATGTTTTTAGAAATACAATATTAATTTTTATTAATTTCTACTGTATAAACTAGATAATAATTCCTAATGTAACTTTGACACACAAATCCAGATACCTCACCAACTAGGCAATTAAAATTCCCAAATCGGTTCAATATACTTCTAATTTTGAAATCACTATTTTGTACCAGGACATTAATTGGAAGTGTGTATAACTTCTGAATTTTCCATTTACTAAGCTAAATAAAGTAATTTTCATAGGAACAAAACCCTCTACAGCATGACCTTTCTGCTGAAAATTTTGGGAATCAACACTAATATTTAATTTTTTTAAAAAGGTGTCCCAAAACATAAAAGAAATATGCTAATATTATAAAAAGTCTGGATCCAATTTACCTGAAGGAGAGCCATGTGTTGAGGTCATACTTTTGACCTTGGAGTCAGATAGTCGAGAGATACTGTTAGCTCTAATTCTAGGAGAAAATTTATCTGAAGGTACTAATCTGGCTCCACTTCTAATGATGGCTTCTGCGGTCCGTGACGAGGCACTGCTTCTAGAGATTGTTGCTTCAGAGTCACTGCGAGCTGATAATGAGCCAAGCCTTGTTCTACGAGGCTGAGCTAACAAATCAATCCTAGAAATGTTACGCCTTCCTGTGGGAGGTTTCGACGTCGAACTTGTTGTGGACACTTCAGAAGCCACAGATGCTTTGTCAGCATCGGCGAGTTCACTGTCTGAAGCTTCACCAAGTCGGGCTCTGCGCAAGAGGGAAGTCCTGGTGGGTCGTGGCCTTGGGAGAGTGGTTGATTTACTGGATGAACCAGGTGCTCCAGGAGAAGTCTTGGATTTAGTTACTTTACTTCCTTCCAGTTTGGAACGTGCATGCTCATCCGTTGAGGTAAGTGGAGTCCTTCCATGAGATTTACAAGAGTAAGTTTCCTGATCAGATGACATAACATCAGAGATGGCTGAATGAGGTACACTAGAGGTTTGGTCATCATCTGTTAAATCTACTGAAGGCTGCCTTATTCTTCCACTGGACTGCACAAATTTACGACCCTCTGCCCTAGAACCTACATCTGTGGAACGACTTTTTGTTTTCTTTTCAATTTTCTCCCTAGCACCTGAAGATGATGACTTTGTCACATCTTTGGAAGGAGAACCTGTGGAACACCTATCTTTATAGAGACTAGTGAAACTCTTTCGCTTTTGGGTTGACTTTCTTTCAGTCTCTCCAGTAACCAGACTGATTGTACTAGCTGTGTCCACATCAGATTCCGGTGAAATGGAGTTGTCTCTGTTATAACTGGGAGTATCTGGGCCTTCATCAGTTTTATTATCTTCACGCAGTTTAGCTTCTAGAAAAGCCATTACTGCTTCTGTGTCTTTTAGAATAAGGGTTGTGTCCAAACTAGAATCAGTATCCATAGAATCACTTCTTTCTCGTATTCTGCTGGCAGTTGTTAATGCTAAAGAGGATGTAGATGAAGCCTGTTTATTTATATGGGGAATAAGTTCTATGGGTATGTTGGGGCTAGGTTTTTCTATAGTGAAGCTTCCTTGCCGCACTAATGACTTGGAGGATTCCTTCTTGTCTCCTCCCTTTGAAGTCTGACTTTTCAGAATTTCCTCAGCTTTTCTTTGCTTACCCTCATTTTGTATCACTCTTTCTCCTTTGCTTGTAGAAAGTCCTGGAATTTTTTCTTGAGGTTGTGACTCCTGTTTGAAAGGTTCCTCCCTACATCTATCTATCTGACCTGAAATATTTTTTGAAGAAGATAATTTAGTAGGTGTCCACTGTGCCTGTTCCTTTTGTTCTTGTTGCTGGATTTTAGCTAATGTTTGCTTTACAAAAGAAGCTTCCTTATCATTTTCACTTTTCTCCTTCCCAGAATAAGAGCTGCCTAAGTGAAGCAGGGTTTTATTATCTCCACCACTTTTAAGAGTCTCACCATTTACTGCCCTGTTCATTTTACTCAGGGCTCTCTCAGCATCCTGTTTATCTTTCTGGTATACCTGTGTAGGTGCTTCTTTCTCCTGAAGTTCCGTGTCTTGCTTTTCTCCTATCTCTGACCTCTGTGCTATAACCTTTGTTCTGGAGCTCTCAAGAGACTTTTCTTCGTTTGGAAGCTGGGGAAGGGTTCGTCTCTTTCTCTCTCCCTGACTAGCCAAGGAAGTTGCTGAGCCAGTACTTCTCACTGAAAGGCCAGATTCACTGATATCTGTATCTATAAAATAAAACAACAAATAAGGAACTTATTGGGGCAAACGAGTATCATATTACCTTAGATTCTGAAGTTAAGAAATGGCTTAAGTATAAAGTAAAACTTTGAAAAAATAAGCCAACATTGTGACAGTGTAGTTTAAAAAGAAAATACAATGCCAAAATGCACAAATAGGTAGATTACTAATAGGAGAGTCAAGAAAGCAAATTGTATGAGATGAAAATCAGGGTCATCTGATCTTAAACCTACATCTGTTGCTCTCTTTTTTCTCTTAATGTGTCTTATGGCAGAGAAGTTTACTGTGTTCATTCTTGCTTTTGAGACTTGTCCCATCTGTGAAGTTTCACTGACAAAAAATGGACTCTACGTAGGGTACATGGAATTGCAAAAATAATGACTAATAAACACTGTTTATTTGTTATACTTTGAATTACATAGTAAAGAATAACAACATACCTGGTTTTTAATAAGCATTATTATCTACTGAAATAATGACAAGTTTGGATTTCCTAAGTAAAATAGAAAATGTAGAATTTTAACAAGTTTTTCTAAAAAAAAATTCAAAGCTCATGAAAAGATTTTTAAAAATTGTAAGAACGGAAAAAGGTGACAGGACCTGCCATAATTTTACAAACTGAGGTATTTTAAAATTATGATCTTCTGGTATATTAAAGCCTCAAACTGAGAAGCCAATGAGA
Source organism: Pseudorca crassidens (assembly GCF_039906515.1). Lineage (NCBI taxonomy): Eukaryota > Metazoa > Chordata > Mammalia > Artiodactyla > Delphinidae > Pseudorca > Pseudorca crassidens. Next base: position 157,795,851 of record NC_090297.1, read on the forward strand.
AAATATATAACTTTGATGTTTCCATGTGAGAGACTTTGAGAATACTACTTAAGGAGGACTTTCCTGACTGCTTATAAATGGAATGTATTTCTGAGAAAAGGGATCTTTTTAGGGAAATATAAATTAACATATAAAGCATTTAAATCTTTCGGGGATAAGTGGGAAAAAGATACTAGATATAGCTTCTATGGGTCTTTTCTTCCCTTTATAATTCTAAAATTTTAGCATTTAAATTTCATAGCAATACTATGGTTTTAATGTAGGAAAACTGATGTAACTTTAATTCAGCAATTAATCATGTTATTTGGTTATGTCTTATCTCCTTAGTGCTACTTGAAGCACTAAACTGTAATAGCTATTTTATCATTTTGTATTTTTCTAGGATTTCTCACACTGTCCTGGCTCCTAACACACACTCAATGAATATTTGACGAGAACATTTTAGATTACAAGTAGATTTATCAGCTTATCTAAGTAAGTCCATTTAGAACATGAAACAGGAATGAAATAATGAAGGCCAAGTACTATTAATTTTTATAACAAGTATAAAATTTTGCTTTCCACAGCTAATAATAATTTTATAATGATTCTTTTGTAAATTTGCCTAGCCTCTCTGTTTTGTTTCCCAAACAGTAATCAGTTTATGTGAACCAAGCTGCAAATTACTCTGTCTTTCCAAAGATTTTTGGTAATATTAAAAATTACTTCTAGCTTCTATGATAAATTATATAGCTTTTCTAGTACACTGATGTGTACCTTGCTCAAATACTTGCTGACTAATGTTTACAAAATTCCTAAACAGATTTCTGGGTGCCACAAGTCAAAGACAAAACAAATTTCTATTTCCATTTCCAATAATACAACTAAGAATACAGGGAAAAGCCACATACAAATTCTCCTTGAGAGTTTTATTTTTAATTAAGAACGTAATTAACTGAATCTAATAACAAAATCATAAGAGGCATATAATTTTGTGTTTTTTTAAAGAAACTTTATATTTCAGTTCACAGAAATATAATAAAAAGGTAATAAAAATCATATTACATAGGTTTGCAAATGATGTATTAAGTAAATTAAATACATGTTAAGTAAATTCTTTTTCATTGAACCTATGGCATAAAGTGGCATTTAAATATTTGTTGTGTTAATGAATGGGATAGTTTGGAACTGTGTTAGTCTTATTTTTAAATTTTCATTTATATATATGTTGTATATATATAAATTTGTGTGAGTATGTATATATATGCTTCATCTACAAATTATCTCTTTATCTTCAGTTAGGGTTATAGTTTAATGATATCTGCATTTTAATTGAAAATAAAATCTATATACAGTATGAGCATGAGACTATGTGAATATGTTTATTTAGGTTTAATTTATGTCTTACTATATAGATTTGGCTTATAGTATTTTAAAAATTGATGTATGATTCACAAAAAAAAAGAAAGAAGGAAAGAAAATACCATTCTCCAAAGAAACAGGTACAGACAACTCCATTATCCTTTCTTCTTGATCATGCCTTGTATGATTGGCAGCCAAACTAGCCCACTGTGAAACCCAACGCTTGTTTCCAGATGAAGATGTGCCTTCCTAAAGGAGAGAAATAAGAGAATGCAATGACCTAGTCTGGTCAAATCCGATTCTCGTGTTCAGAGAATTCCATTTAGTCATTAAATTCCATTTAACCTATCATGCAAAGCAATATTTAAACCTCACATTGATATATTATCATGTACTAAATTTCCTCATATATAAATTGAAGATTTTCTAGGCACCTCTTTTAACTACAACATTATTACTGTGAATGTAGTATAATATTCTGTACTTATTAAGTACTAACAATGGTACTAAAATAAACTCTTAGAGCTTAAAAATTTACTGCTACTAAATAAACTCAGGTGTACTACAATAGCTTTGTGGCTACCACAGTGAAGTTAGTTCTACTCCATTCTACAGAACAGAGAGTTTAAAGACCTATTTCTAAGTTGTTCTCCAGCCCTCTAAATGTTTCCATGAATCAGATTGGTTCCAGAGTCTCAAGGAGTATTAAATCTCCCAGGTCATGTCTTCAGGGATTTCAAAAACAAACGCAAAGCTTTAGGCTTCTTTCTACAACACTTTAGTACTTCCAGAAGAAGACAGAAATGACTCAACCTTTAAGGATTTTTGTATAACCAGTCTGAACCTAGACCTGCCCCTGGCTACATCTGTCCTTAAGGCAAGTACTTAGTCAACTGTGAAATCGAATTTAATTCATGATATGCTTCCACAGACTTATGGATGTATACTGGTAATTCTTAAGACTAGGTCAATCTAGGCATTTAATATGGAAGATCTAGGAGTATAGAAAAAATGTTTCCTCACTGAAAGTTTAAGCCAATGCTTAGTATTGAACCTGTAATGACAACTAAGGAATGGAAAGCTCTGACCAAATTTTATTCTGAATTATTCAAAACAAGATTAAAAGTGTCAAATGACAGGCTAGAAACTGATAAATATTTCATACAGACTATGTACTATACGATTTCAAGAATAATAGATTAAAATAGTAAGTTGTACACATAGTGACATACATACAGTGAAGCCTAAGGGTACCAAAATCTGCTGAATCTTTGAATTTCCTCCAAGGTTTCATGGGGGCTGCTCACAGTTCTGAGACTGAAGGAAGTACCAGTACAAATCATGCTAGGAATACCCACAACAGGGTGGGTTTCAAAGACACACATTTATGTAGACTCATTCGTGCAGATTGTTCTAATGGCTTGTTTAGGTGACTCCTTCAAAGGCAGGTACATACTCAGGCTATATATAAATTTACTTGGCATGGGCTGAGGGGACAGAGAGGAGAAGAGGAAGTCCTACAAGTTCACAATCACCAGAACCCTTTCTAGATTAATCAGAATACTAAAACATTGCTTCAAGTAAGTATCACTCGCTTTCAATAATTACGCATCTCGTAAAACAGAAATCAAAATAAAAATTCTCTAAGATGAAGGAGGAAAAAAGCATACTAAAATACAGTAACTGTTTTGACAGTTTTCAGGAAATAGCAGGCCATAACGGAAAAACTTTTACATTAATAAGCAAATATGTATGTGTATTTAGTTGTCTATAAAGAATACTTACATTTCACACAAATACAATACCTCATTTATATTTTATTTATATCTTAAGGTTTTATTTTATTTATAGTCAACATTTATTTATTACTTGTATATTTTAAATTAACTCATTTCCTGAAAGGCAATATATGAATAAGAGAATGAGTTAAGAAATCAAGTCTCCTTGAGGTTCAAATTCTGGCTCCACAAGGTACTAGTTTTAAGACACTGACCAAATTAATTTCTACATACTTCAGTTTCATTATTTGTAAAATGGTACGCAGAAAGCGTCCACTGAATGTTAGATCTTGTTAGTTGAATAAATTATAATTAATTAATAATTCTCAGTTATATACATTTTTTTAACACTTCTTTCCGACGTATCAGTGTAGAATGAAATTCTAATATTTCTGTTAAGGGAATAAACATTTGTTGACTGTATAAATCTCAGACAATTACGATGCTGGGTACTTTCTAGGCTTCATATCCTTCCCTGTAAATAGGTGTTATCAAAAATCCCCTTTGTATAGATGAGAAAACTGAAGATGAGAGAGGGGAAATGACTGACTCAAAGGTATTCTGTTAAATGTGGCAGTTCTGGGATTTGCACTCAGGTCCTAGAAGCTCTACTATACTATACTGACTCCAAAACTGCCTTAACCAAGCCACCCTTAATTAATTTCACATTATTCTAGTTACATCCTGGGCTGCACTATAAGGGCACTTATTTAGGTTTATAAGTTATATATATCAGGCACTACCATACACATGTTTCCTGGCATGACAGATCTTTCCATTCCAAATACATGACCTCCTAGAAAGTATATGCAGTGTATATTTTTTTGTCTTATCTCATAATGTCAATTAGTGAGCATATAGCTCATTAATTGCTTACTGAAATTTAACATTTTCACTCACTTACAAAAGCATATTAATTTAAAGTATTTTACAAGAGAATATATCAATTGTTTATAATAATATACAGTTGACCCTTGAACAAAGGTGGGGGGGTGGGGGGAATAAGGGCTCCAGCCCTCTATGTAGTCAAAAATCCATGTATAACTTTGCAGTTGGCCCTCTGTGTCCATGGTCCCCAATCCGTGGATTCAACCAACCATGGATCATGTACTACCATAGTATGTACCTAGTGAAAAAAAATCTGTGTGTGAGTGGAGCTGCGCAGTTCAAACCCGTGTTGTTCAAGGGTCAGCTGTAATTACAAATGATAAAAATTTACATTTTGTGCGTGTAAAAAATATGAGAAAGATGTGTATACCTCTGAGCTGTGAAATCCAGGTGTACTCAGTGGTTTTCTTTCTTCCATTACTACTGCAGCAGAATTGAGAGCCCAATCTTTTACCAGATCTTTATGTTTTTCTTTGATAACAGGCCTATTATAATCTTGATTGTCATCTACTCCAAATACCTAGGAGGAGAAAATTACTTTATAAATGAAAAGTCTGAGTACCAGATTAATATGTGAGTATTATCAGTAACTTCAGAGGCAAATAATATTTCAAGTTAATTTCATAGGTAACTTCAATAATGAGGGAAACTTATTTAATGATAGGGTAACAACCAATAGGAGTAATAGCTGGAGACGAAAACAGGGCAGTGACAGATTATGTAAATGTCCTTTTTAAACATTTAGCAAAATGTACTATTTGATAATAAGTAAGAGATATTCAGGATATTACATTTGCTTTGTTAAAAGATGTTAATAATGTTAAGCATTACAATAATGCCAAGAGTTAGGAAAGAGTACCACACCACTTCAGCTTGTTTTCAGCTTGTCTCTTTGCTGTTATTTATTTATTTTTTGCGGTACGCAGGCCTCTCACTGTTGTGGCCTCTCCCGTTGCGGAGCACAGGCTCTGGATGCGCAGGCTCAATGGTCATGGCTCACGGGCCCAGCCGCTCCACGGCATGTGGGATCTTCCTGGACTGGGGCAGGACCTGTGTCCCCTGCATCGGCAGGCGGACTCTCAACCACTGCGCCACCAGGGAGGCCCTCTTTGCTGTTATTTTTGAGGAGCATGTTGGAAGCTTAAAGGTATGGCTGATTTTATCTGTTCCTTCCCTAACAGATGCTTAACATTTACATATATGAGTTAAATTTATACATATAGTTTTCTAAGGTCATAAGTAACAGATTTTAACATATGATCTTTGTATAGAATATACCATAATTCTCAAACTTTGTATAGAATATAACATAATTTTTTAAACTTAAAGGCCTTTGTCTGAAATGCAGATTCCTGAGTCTGTTCACACAGATCAGCATTTTCAATAAGAAGGCTGTCTATGGTCAACACTTCTGAAATGTTCTAAACACAGAGACCAACAATCAATCATGTGCCTTTAAGGGCAGTTACCTGAGTCTTACTCATTTATTGGCACATAATAGCCCCTGAATAGACTGGGAAAAGGTTATAACTAAATAAACGTTAACATTCTGTTTTACTATTAAGCCTACTTTGTTCCCAGTGCTTATTATTTACAGGTAATAAGTAAATATTATCTAATTATCACAATAAAGAATAATAATGTGTTTCAATTAGCACTTTGTAGAAAGGATCTTTAGAACATAACCAAAGAGCCTTCATTTTCCACCAAAAAGGGAAAAACCCTTAGGTTAAACTATTTTCCAGAAAACTTTTTAATGATATAGTATACCTAGCTGATAAATTCTGAAGTCCACATTTAGTAAAGCAGATACCAAATTTTCAAATTCACTAAACTTGGAAATGTTACCACTAGATGGCATTACTTAATATTTAATTCAAATATAACTGTATAGTTTTCAGGAATTATGACTTAATATTCTGTTGAACCACTCAATATTTTAAATTATCTTTGCTTTAAGAGCAAATTGTGTATTATTAACTTTAAATCAAATATAAATTTTAATAATATATGGAAGCACAGTGTACAGAAGGAAAAAAACAAACCTGCTTCATTTTGCTAAACAGCAGAATTAGTAAGTTTAACAAGAACAGCAATAAAACCTGCAAAGTATACCTTTCCATGTGCTCTGCCTTCAACCCCACTTATAAAGAAAGAAGTTAGAACTACTAAGTTATTTGACTACCTTAAAATAAAATTTTAAAATTATTTCTAACTCAAGTCACTGCACTCCACATTTACTGAAGTTTATTTCCTTATTTGTATAATTACTAGAAAAAAAATTACAGTTCAAGTTTGGGAGTAAAATAGACAAAAATAACCATACGTGATTACTTGCATGTTGTATCTCTCTGGCATGTTAATTTACAAATTACCCTTCAGTTAATTTCTGATTTGATGATATTTAATTCTAATAATGGACTTCTAAAACTTGATTTCCTCAAATATCTAAGCACCAGCAGTTTCAAATATATTAAATCTCTCCAAATCGCTTCTGACACTATTTTGAAATAATAACAAAAGACCCACACACAGAGAACTAATGTTTTTAGGGAAGGGGACTGAAGTTGTACAGAAAGAGTACTCAGTGACTTTCTACAGATTCCTCTTAAAACATTAGAGATAGCTGTGCATATATATCTGTCAGAGAAGTAGCAATTTATTTTCCAAGCAAGTGATAGGGCCTGAAGTACTGCTGTATGAGCAAAGAAGCCTTCAAAGTTCATACCTGTATTTTTGATAGTGTTTTGAAAAATTAGTAATAGTTATAACTAGCTCAGCTTGAAATCCAAACTGTCATTTTTGTGTCTAGGTACAAAAAATCCACAACTTTCGTGTGAAAACAAAGACAGAAACAGCTATACTGTCTATGTACTTTGAAGCTATAATACATACTTTCCATATCTAAAAAAGTACATATAATCTGACATGCAATATAATGCTTAAACAGAACTTAAGAGCTCCTCAAAGCAGACACCAAGTTTGCTAGATTTTCTCATCTTTTCATTCTAGATTTTGTCCCTAGGTGATTCCACCCATATCCAAGGCATCACTTAAATCACCAACTGTAGACAGCTGCTCACCTATCTGTACTTTCTCCTCGTAGATGGCTCAAGGGTATTTCAAATACAGTATACTAACCCAGGCTCATGAATCTCTTCTCTTCCCCACTCTGACCAGGGTTCAATTAAACCCCCAAACCTGATAGAGTACAAAATCAGGTGTCCCTCACTCAACTAGGAACTTTTTTAGGCTAGAAGTCTAAACTGAGGAAGGGAGAGAGATCAGGTATTTGTCCAACTTTTATGCTTCCACTGTAAGTAGTACCCTCCTCCCCAAGTTTGTCAGCTAGTTTTTAATTCTTCTGAAGGGCATGGGGAGGAAGGAGGAGTGGTATGGGAACAGAAAATTTCTTTTTGAACTTATATTCTCTGAGCTCTCTGGGACTGGCAGTTTAAAGATAACTTATTTATCTTAGGGGTTGGGAGTGGCTTTCATGTGCTCTCTCCTATAGTTCCCATGATCCAGGTGGATGCATCTCTATATGGGGGAGTGACCTGTGACCCTCCCCACAGCCTCTAGGTTTAGGGTAAGAAGACAGAATTATGGAACATGTTCTCAATCTTTTCTTTTGAATATGTGTATGTGATAATCTGGCATCTCACTTTGGGATTTCACATCTATATCTCATTGACTACTTTAAACAATTTTAACAACCTTTTACTGAGACATGGTACTTGTTATTTGTAGGCTACTGGGCTCATCACCATAGGGAATTTAATATATATATATATATATATATATATATATATATATATATATATATATATATAAAATATAGATATAACTCAGTCCTTGCTCTCGAGGAGTTTAGTCCAAAACAGGAGCTTAGAAAAAAAAAAGAGAATGTCACCTGAACCTTGCAGGGGTATTTTGCAGTTAAAACAATATTTCTACAAGAACCAGACAATATTTTTAGATTTTAGTTTTAAATGTAAAGAAATGAAACATTCTTCAGATGATAAAGGGCTAGTATATACAACACAAACCAAGCCTATGAAAAGTTTGCCCTTGGTTTTTCACTAGCATATTACCATTAACGGCATTTTTGTTTAAAAGTTCAGACTATACTAAAAATGTCCACCGTTTCTAATTCTGAAATTGGAGGTTGGGGAAGGGGGAATAATGGTATTATCAAACCAAAGAACACAGGATTAACTTTCATGGGGGTAAATATTCCACCTACTGAATACTTGTAAAGAGAGGTCAAATTACATTTGGCAACCTCAGACATAGGTGGCTTGCTTCTTGTGACAGAAAGTGGAGACAAAAGGGGTGGGGGAAGGGAGAAGACTTAGGCATAGAAATACAATAATACAAATGTAGAGTAAAATGGCAATTCAATAGCAATAGTCCTTTATTAGTTAAAAAAATTTCCAAATCAGTTGAAATTCAGAATTCGTCTTCCCACAGAAATGAGAAATATAAAAGGTTAAACATCAAGCTTTTGTAGGCCTATTTTAAAATAACAACTGAAGAATGGTACTGCATTAGTATACTGATCATATCAAAGGGTCTAAGTAAAAATGCACTGAAGTTTCACCCTCAGATGATGAGAACGTCTCTTTCTTCAATGAGCAACGACCTCCTGGGTAAGGAGAGCAGGGTCTCTACCAGTTCAAATCAATAGTAGAGGTTCCCATGGTTTATGGAAATCACTGCACACATAAATAGTTCAAGAACTATGCAGAATGCTAGCCGCTAACATCAGGGAACAAAATCAGGAAGATTTAATAGAGAATTTTTTTAAACTTGTAACTTTCCATGAAAATCAAATTTCATTTTTAAAATGCAAAGTCCCACAAATTCAGTGGAATAAATGGTTCTGAATGTTTAACATTGTTATTTTTATAACATATTTGTAATCAACTTCTAAATTGAAAATTCAGACAAAATTGTTAGAAAAAAAGGAGTTCAGAATGGGGGTAGGAGAGATATTTTATACTTTATCATGGCATACAAATAGACACATGTACATGCATGCTCATGGAGCATTATTCACAACAGCCAAAAGGCAGAAACAACCCAAATGTCTGTTAATGGATGAATGGATAAATAAAGTGTGGTATATCCACACAATCGTATATTATTCAGTCATAAAAAGGAATGAAGTGTTGATGCATGCTACAGCATGGATGAACCTTGAAAAGATATGCTAAGTGAAAAGTAGCAAGTCATAAAAGGCCACATACTATGAGATTCCATTTATATGACATGGCCAGAATAAGCTAATCCACTGATGCAGAAAGTAGATTAGTGGTTGCCAGGAGCTGGGGGACAGAGGAATCTGAAGTGACTGCTTAATAGGTATGGGATTTCTTTTTAGGGTGATGAAAATGTCCAGGAATTAGACAGTGCTGATGGTTGCATAACACCATGAATGTACTAAATATCAACAGACTGCACACTTTAAATGGCTAATGTGGTAAATGTCATGTGAATTTTACCTCAGTTTTTTTAAAAGGGCACTATCTGGCCTTACCTTCTTCCTTTTCACCTGTCTGGGTAAATCTTTGTCCTCTCCCCAAATCTATCCTACATCCTTGATTCTTCCCATTCCTTAGGAGTCTTACAGCCACAATCTCTTCCCTTTCCATCACTGTTTACCATTCTTTTTCTATTAGCTCCTCCTTTTGTATACTCAAATCACATTCAGGTCTACTCTAATGCTTCTATAGTTAAAATGTCTGATTTCTCTTCTCTTTATGGCTTATTTCACTGTCATGAATTCTTTTCTTTCATCCCTAAAATCTGACTGCTCGTCAATGACGATCTTACCCTTCCTTTCCTTGCCAAAGATTCTTAAGCACTAAGTCGTTAGGTAGGTACCACTAGAAATGCAAAGGTATCTCTAGTTTTCTACTAATCAAGGCAATTCCCCTGAAACTTATACATTTCTTCTGACACAACCATGTTTCTTAGTACAGGAAATCATGTTTCTTAGTACAAAGAGAAGCTTATAAAACAAGGTTTTAAATTATACATTTTAACAAGTTACTTTGAAATCAAGATATAAACTAGTTTCAGCACGTAAAATACAGGAAAACCTGTTTGTGGAGGCCTGATTGGATTTAACCAATCTATAAATTCAATGAAATAATTTAGCTAATATATAGCTAACTACATACAAATATTGCTAAAAATGAAAAAAGCATGTCAAAAATATTTCTTTCTCATTCATTCATTCAACAGATATTGAGTGTCTACTACATACCAGGCACTGTTCAAGGCACAAGACATACAGAAATGGTCAAGGCAAATAAGATCATTATAGAAAGGACAGAAAGAAAATAAACTAGCTAGAGGTAAGTTCTATAAAGAAAATCAAACATGGTAGTAAGAGGGGAATGCTAGGGCTATTTTAGGTAGGGTGGTTAAAGAAAGCCTCTGAAAGTAAATTATGAGGAGGCAGGCATGCAAAAACAAAACAAAACAAAAAAACCACACAGGGAAGAGCTCATTAGACTAGGGCACAGTAAGTGGAAAGCCCCTTAAAAGCAGGAAAACAAATAAGATCTCATACAATAATAGAGAAAGGAAAACAGGGGTAAACCTATTAAATGTTAAGCTTTTGACTGAAAAAAAGGTGAGGGTTCCCTTATGCAGCTTTGGGAATTAATATAGCAGGATAGGGTTTCCTATACCTAAGAAGAACAAGGGGGTGCTAAGAAGGGGAGAGGAGCATCAATCAGAGTGACCAAAAATAAATTCTCCTGATAGAAAATTTTTTTTAAAATTGTTCAGTGAAGAGACCGCAAGAAAGAAGATTAGTATAAGAGGAAGAAAAATCAAGCTGTCATAATTTACCTGTTAAGAACCACTATTTGCTTTGGCCCATTAACTCAGATTATTTCTGTATTGACAGGAAGTAGAAAAAAATGTTAAGTCAAAATCCAAATGCAGCCTCTGTTATCAATGTCCTCTCTTACGACTCAAGCTCTTATTTGATCTCTTATCCTTTAGTTCCCATACATCTTGATTGGGTGTTTGAGTGGACTTTGAACATGCCTCCTTCCTCTGTGTTCTAACTGGCACTCTCTACCTAGATTCTGACTCTGGTTTATCACAGTTCCCTGGCTCTGACTTGGACCTAATGTAAAATCTTGCTGTGAACTTGAGTTTGGAATATCTCCATTCCAAACTGCTTAAACCTGGATCTAGGTTCTCAGCACGGACTTCCTCTGGGCTGACACACTGCTGTAGATGTTCTTCATTCCATGTTTCCAGTCTTGTTATAGTTCTCCTGGTTCTGCATTTTTCCCTACCACCTGCTGCCTATAGAATCAGCACTGATAGATACAAGGCCCCATGAGGGGAGAGAATATGCTAATGAGAGGTATTTGGGGAGTCAAAATTCAGGAAAGGAGAAGCATCTGGAAGAACTGGTCTATGGTATGAAATTTATGGAGAAGAGAAATACTTTTTCAAAAGAACCTCAATCCCTCTACGATGACCAATTTTTCCCTTTCCATTTAATATTTAGCTTTCTGTTTTCACTACAAATCTTTCTCATTTAGCTTGAAAGGCTATGAAGCAGCCCTGACAACATCCTCCTCTTCCCTCAGCAGTACTGTGGACGAAGGAGTGGGGAAAGAAGCTGGTACTATGATGGGTTCTCTAGGTATCATAGGGAACTCAAAGGAGGGAGGTTTAGGGGAGATTATCATTGCAATGGAAGATAATTACCTTTAATCCAGGCAGTTAACAGCACTTTCTTATTATAGCGCATCTCCATGTAAGCTTAGATGTAAAACTTAAGAGTTCTTTATAAATAACAGACATTTGTGTTAATATTATAAAAGGTAAATTTGGGGACAAAGCATAAAATAAGTTTATCTACTGACAAACACACAACACAAAAGTACAAACCAAAATGCTGTAATCCCATAACTTGGGGGTTGGGGTGTGGATATCTCAGCACCTTTTAACTACCTAACAATACAACCAGCACTGAAAAAGATAATAGGATTTCAGCTTGATCATCTCTTTAAAGAGATCATATTTTAACAGTATGCAACTTCTCCTGAGTTAAGATGGAAATATATGTTCTGCTTATCTTCTCTAGACCCAGGAATACAATGTATTTTGGGGAAAAACTGAAAAGGCATTCTAGTACTTATATTTAATATCAGTGTATCATGTAACACTGCTGCTTACTCACTTCTTGAGTAAGTGAGTTTTTGATTCCAAGATACTATTTCCTTTTGGTTTTCTCTTAATCCTCTGTTTGATCCTCCTTTATTCACTCTTATTCCTTTGTCCACCCATACTGGTGTTGTTAATAATTTCATACTTTGCCTCTTCTCACGCTATACATTCTTTCCAATTTATCTCATCTATTATTTTGCATTCACATCTACTCTCTTATAATTCCAAAACTGTTATTTTAGCCCAGACCTTTATACCTTTCCTAAGATCCAGACCTTTATATCCAACTGACTACTGGACATCTCAGCAGCTTTTTAATTGCCTTCTCTGCTTCCAGTCTTTCCAATTTTCAATCCATTCTTCACACTTACAACAGTGATTTGAACATCACTGTCAGATTTAAAAGTTTTCAATGATTCACCACTGCCTTTAGCATTAAAAAATCTAAAGTTCTTAGTATGATATGTAGGGGTCTTCAAGATCTAGTCCAATCTCATCTCTCTAAAAGTAACTGTGGTCCTCTGAACAAGTCCTCTACCCTCCTGTGCTTTTGAAAAGGTTGCTCCATATTTTTGGAAAACACTCCTTGACCATACCTGTTAAAGGATTAATTCCACGTTTCAAAATGAGCTCAGTTGGCAATTAAATTCAATATTTATTGAGGACATTTTATATACCAGGCACTAGGTTCCTGCAGTCATGAAGTTTATATTCTTGTGTGCAGATGCACGCGTGTGTGTGTGTTATAGGGGAGTGGGGAGGCAAATAAATAAATAGGAAACTATCAACTGGTTACAAAGCTTATGATTAAAATGAAACAAGCTGATTTGACAGTGACTAGGGGAGGTTTCCTTAGATTGGATAGCTAAAGACTTCTCTGAGGAAAAGATATTTAACCTGAGATCCCCTCATGTAAGCTATTGGGTACCCTTCCTTGAACAGTTTGTTTACCAAAGCATTCATCATACCATTTTTAATTCATATGTTTTTACTTGTGTATTTCCGTCCCTCCACATACTTAGTTATTGAGGGGAAGAACTCTGTCTTTTCAATTTCAATCTCTCTCTCCTAACACAAAGCCTGGCACATGGTTGATGTTGAATAAAGGTTGACAAAAGTATAAATTAATGAAATAAACCAGCTCTCAAATAAGGGAGTAAAAAGGGAAAGAGACCACATTTTTTCAGGACCAAACAACAATTAAATTCAGATGGACAACAGCTGATGGTCCCAACTTCCATCCCACACAGCCTAACTTCAAAAGGGAGAAAATGGATGACAGAGCTTACCCAAGCAATTTGATATGACGCTTGAATCTACTCCCATCCTCCCAAAGTCCTTCTTACGCCTTGATTCTGACTATTTTTGGTCTTTGTTTTCTTCATGCCCACAGGTTACCTCATTTTCTTCAGACATTTGTTTCCCCAGAGCCTGACTTCAGTTAGCCTGAATCTGACCTCTAGCTTTAACCACAGCTAATAGAATCTCAGCTCTTTTTCTTTGGTATTCACAAGATAACGTAGTGATTCTTGTTTTTCCCTAGACTTATGGTCTTAGCTTTGTTTTCTGGTTTATACAAACCAAGAATGACTCTGAATTATCTACTTAGTCACATTCTGACATTATTCCCTTAAATGAATCCTGCTTTAAAATCTTGGTTTCCTTTATCCATAGTGTGACCGTATAATTTGTCATTGAAACTGGGGCTCTTTTTGAAAATGAAAAAAAGATGCTTATGATAATTATAGACAGCAGGTATACACCAGGTTTTGTGGTCCCTCTCTCTATCCAGCAGTTTACTTTTAAAGAGTCTCATCTGCAACAGTGACTTCTTCTTGGCTTTCTGCTATTCTGGCCAGGCTATTCCCTTGCACTATACCTTCCACTTGAGCTTCAGATTTGGCCCTTTCAATGCTGAGGAACTTTTCAGGATTAATCAATACCTAGTGTAGAGATTCATATGTGGAAACTCCTAGTAAGGGTAATAACATAGCTAACATTTATAGACCTTTCACTATAAGATAGGCATTGTAATAAGACTTTTATATATTTTACTGAATTCTTTTCATAACCTAGTGAAATCTCCTCCAGTTTATTAAAAAAATAAACACAGGCTTAAAGAGGTTAGTTTACTCGAGTTTACTCAATGTACTTATATCTAGTACATGTAGGGTTTGCACTTAATCTCAAATCTGTCTGCCTGCAAGTGTTCACGTTCTTAAATACTACAATATAACCCCTCACTGTAAGATCTTTTAATAGAGAAAACATCAATAACTATGACTGAAATATCCATATACCAAACAAAGCTATAATAGGATAAAATTAATATTAATCTGAATTTTAAAACTTCTTAGCATTCTTTTTTTTTCAAAACCTATCCTTTTATTTTCTATTTGACAGTATTTTAAATAGCACTATACTTGTTCTCAATAACCAGAGGAAAAATTATAAACTTTAAAATAATCTGACAGAAATGTCATTATTGATTCTCAATGATGAAAATAATTCGAAATCACCAAGAGTCATTTTCTATTGCTACCACCGTGTTCTTAGATTTCCTTTAATATAATCAGAAAAATCACTTTATCTGTTTTTTAATTGCTTTATTTTGCTTATTAACAACTTTCATAACATCTATTTCCTAAATTAATGGGTCTCCAAAAGTTTGGAAGTCTATACCCCAACAGTAAAAAATTTTGATCATGTGCTCCTCAATAAATGGATATTAGAAATTATATACATACGCTATAGAACACACTCCTAAATAGAAATAAAAACTATGAAATTAAAAGTAAACATAGGGCTTCCCTGGTGGCGCAGTGGTTAAGAATCTGCCTGCCAATGCAGGGGACACGGGTTCGAGCCCTGGTCTGGGAAGATCCCACGTGCCACGGAGCAACTAAGCCCATGCGCCACAACTACTGAGCCTGCGCTCTAGAGCCCGTGCTCTGCAACAAGAGAAGCCACCACAATGGGAAGCCCACGCACAACAAAGAGTAGCCCCACAACTAGAGAAAGCCCGTGGGCAGCAACGAAGACCCAATGCAGCCAAAAATAAATAAATTAATTAAAAAAAAAAAGTAAACATAAATCCAGGGCTTCCCTGGTGGCAGAGTGGTTAAGAATCCGCTTGCCAATGCAGGGGACATGGGTTTGAGCCCTGGCCCGGGAAGATCCCACATGCCGTGGAGCAACTAAGCCTATGTGCCACAACTACTGAGACTGTGCTCTAGAGCCCGCGAGCCGTAACTACTGAGCCCGCATGCAAAAACTACTGAAGCCTGTGTGCCTAGAGCCCGTGCTCTGCAACAAGAGAAGCCACCGCAACGAGAAGCCCGCGCACCTCAACCAAGAGTAGCCCCTGCTCGCTGCAACTAGAGAAAGCCCGCGCGCAGAAATGAAGACCCAATGCAGCCAAAAATAAATAAAATAAATTTATATACATAAAAAAAAGTAAACCTAAGTCCTAATAATTTTCCTGTATCCCAAAGGGTTATTTACCTTGTCTGCTCTCTAAAAGACCACCCTGTAAACTCATCATCTGAACTAGTGCATCTCAAATGTTAACGTGCGTATGAACCCTGCTTTTAAGCAGATCCTGATTCAGTATGTTTAAGATGGGCCTGAGATTTTGTACTTCTAACAAGCTCCTTAATGATGCTAATGCTGCTCATGTGCTGAGTAACAAGAACGTGAACAAGGGATTAATGTTTAGCCAAATTTATGTTTCTATCTTCCAGGGGATAAAATATACAGCTGATTCTAAAGTCAACCTTCCATTACTGGGAGCAAAACTACTTTTTAAATCGTACAACAATCATTATACACATTAACCAATAACATCAAAAAACAAATCTGAAATGTAAATAATCATCGTGACTAGGTATACACTTGGTTAAACTCAGAGTATCATAAACACACTGATTTTGTTTTTATACACTTTTCTATCACCACAGACAGCACTTAATAGAAATTAAGAGAAGAAACTAAGGAAAAAGAACAAAATTGATGAAAACATATGTATTTTCATCTGCTTCCAAAATGAAATTAGTAGGCAGGAAACCTTTGTTTATTATCAGTTAATGTTCATGTTTATATTAACAGAGTCATAGCAATCTGGTTTTGATTTTTAGTTTTTAAATAAATGCAAAGTGAGAATGGCCAAAGTATAGCATTTGAAAAGTCAATCTTAAATTTATACAACTTTAAAAGGTCCAATCAGCTTATACGTACAGGACTTTACATATGAAACTCGGGCAAATTCACAATATAAGCAGAATAAAATCAGAAAGCATTTTGGTCTTATTGTTAGTCTTGCAGTTCCCTAACAAAATCCTAAAGTTTCAAGATACTGACTACATGAGAACATTTTATACTCTCTAGTAATTTCCAATAGTAATACACCACGAGAAAACTAATATCATACCCAAATTTCAATTATTTACCTTGTCAATCATTTTTCTTGCTTCCACTTCCTCACTGTTGGGATTCTCTAACTCAATGGTATAAGTACCCTTGTCACTTTGGTCATCATCATTATCCTTTTCAGAAGCAGCAGAAGTAGCTTGATTTTTTAACATTTTATCCATCTCCTGGCTTGGTCTGTGCCCCAGACTCCCTGAACTTCTTAATAATGCAGTTTGTAGGAAGGGAATTGACACCGATGGCTCCTCTGATTTCTGTTTTAACAATTTCCCATGTGGAACACCATGCCCCCCTCTGTGGTGCGCAGAGCTAGTCTGTAAAGACAAAGAAACCACTTTGGCATCTGCTGTTGGAGATTTTGTTTTTTCAAGTTTTGTATGTGGTGCTGAATAAGTAGTTTCCTGACACAAGATTCCCGTACTGTGAGTAAAAGAATATGACCTTCTTTTTCTGGGATTGTCTTCATCAAAGAATGCAATCATAAAAGCAGTGTGACTTACAACAGCTTGGTCTTGATGCTTTTCAGTAGCCTGGGCCTTCTGTAGCTTTTTCTGTTCTGAATGGTGGCGCCTTAAGTGTTCCTCAAGAGTTGCACGTTTGCTACAGCGCCTGTGAGCCCCAGCATTTTCTGAGTCGCTTTGTGTACCATCATCATGTTTATTTCCTGGACACAAAAAAGAAACCGCATAATAGAGAAGGAAAAAATCCCATGTAGAAAATTAGAAGCACACACAAAAGTGCTGCTTGTTTTGCCCCCTTCCCCTTTTCAATCAAAAGTCATATGTTCTTTTCAGTAACAGGCTCGGCAAACTTCCCTCAATTGCAATGCTTACATTCAAATTTTATCAACCAACAATGAGTCCTTTATAAACAACTGAATAGGATTACTTTTCTTTCTCCAAATTTTAACTTTATAATGGTTCACCAATGCCTTAACAGATAAGCAATGCTATATCTCTGTGACAGTCTGTATTTATAACATTAAACATTAATCCTGCCTTTAGACCTTATACCTTATTTAAGCAATCAAAAATTTATTTTTAGCATTAGAGAGAAAAAGACAGAAAAAAGTGTGATCCCACTGAAGTGATTATCATTACATAGGAAAAGAGAATGCAAATGCCATAAAAAATGTGATGAAACTTAACTTTCAGTGACGTTCAAAACTTCCAAAAGTATAGCATACCTTGCCTTTTTAATATAAAAATGCAAATTTGTAGTTTCCACCAATTATTGTATAATTCTTTACAAACCTCTTTCTAGCTATGAGAATTTTCGCAATTTTGCATGTGTGCTCATTTAAACTCTGGTGGCTTCAGCGAGTTAAATAAAGCATGCTAAAAGGCCTAGCATGGAAAAGCGCAGTCTATGAAATCCTACATAAATCTACCAGACAAATGGCATGGTGCTAAATATAACTAGATAAAAATATGTCTTCTCTGTTAAGCATATAGAGCGAGTGAAGTTAGAATACTGTAGTTGAATTTTGAAAACATCAGCTTCCTACCAGAGGTTTTTTTGTTACCCTTCATAGTTCTACTAGGGATTAAATGTGAAACTTTATGAAAATTACTTGATTTTTCACTGATTTAGAATTCTTATTATCTAAATAATAAGTATACTAGAAGAAATAATCAAATGACAATTATTATATTATTATAGCATGAATTTAATGGAAAATCAAGAGTTATTCTATGCATGTTTTAGATTGAATCACAAATGAGGGCTGAATCACAAATGAGGGTTATGATAGCTCTTTAGAAGAAAGCTATAAATTACTCCAGTCAACCGCGTGTATTCCAATATTTCCAGGACTAAATCTGAAAATCTTTCTTCAAACTAGCAACTACTGAAAATGCAACCTGAAAGGAAAAAAATGGTGTTTAATTTAATTAATGGAATTCGTGCCTTGGTAATTAAGCTAGGAATCAGGGATAGGCAGATGGAATGCAGAACCAAACAAAACTACTAGTTCAAATACAAAACTCATTAAAAACAGGACACTGTACAACCTATTTCATGTTGCACTGGATGCACTGAAAAGGAATCCAGTTTGTGAGAGCTGTAAATAACTAAACTCCCATATTTCATGTGTAGTAAGACCAGATAACCCATATTACACACATATACAATATGAAAATGCCATCTTTACAGAATTTAGCTCTTATAACACCATACAAAAATTTGGCACTTATTTGGCATCAGGTCCTTTCAGTATCTTTTCTTTAAGTTATAGGTTAAAAATTCTCTATAGATTAGCCATTTTCTTTTTTCAAAAAATTTTGCATTTCTCAGTGTTATACAAGATAACACATCTGATCAGAACTGCAATTTCTGTTCTTACTTAACAACAAAAAAAATCACTTGGAACTGTTCTTAACAAGATTCTGTTTTGTCTATTATTAATCAGGCATTAATATGTTGAAGTTCTTTCAGCATTTTAAAATTTTTTTTTGCGGTACGCGTACCTCTCACTGTTGTGGCCTCTCCCGTTGTGGAGCAAAGGCTCCGGATGCGCAGGCTCAGCGGCCATGGCTCACGGGCCCAGCCGCTCCGCGGATGTGGGATCTTCCTGGACTGGGGCACGAACCCGTGTCCCCTGCATCTGCAGGCGGACTCTCAACCACTGCGCCACCAGGGAAGCCCACTTTCAGTATTTTTAAGGGTAGATTAGCTGTACCTAGTCAGGAGTTGTGGCCAAAAAAAGTTGCAACTCTCCTAAAGGGTAAAAGTGTATGGGCTTTGTGAACATTATTTTCTTTAACTGTCCCAAAGCGCGTGCACTCCACTCTTGCAGAAGCAAAGCTGTTCTGTTTTGCCTACTTTCAAGTTTTTGACTGAACAGTTGCTGAAAGTCTATTATTAAAAGTACAGTTATAATAAAAGGGTGTAATAAAAGTTTTTTGTTTTTTATTTGTTTTCTTTTTTTTTTGCCACACTGAGTGGCATGCGGGATCTTAGTTCCCCCACCAGGGATGGAACCCGTGCCCCCTGCAGTGGAAGCACGAAGTCTTAACCACTGGAACTCCAGGGAAGTCCCATAAAGGTACTTTTTAATGGTGGCTTTTAAAAGGATATTTTAGCTCATTTTGTACATTTATTAAGGGTGGTCTAAAAAAGATGATGTCATTTCTAAATTTTCAAAGTTCACACTACTTTTTACATTATACGAGCATATCAGTATTATTTTATCCAGTTCATAAAAATGATCAATTTACAAATGGGTAGCTTTCATTTGTGAGCTTTAACCTATATATATCAATACAGATATAGGTCTCAATTATATATTTGTTATTATCTAGTAGGAGTAAAGACAACAATCACCTGTTAAAAGTTCATATGCCAGGTAATAATTGCTTATGATTATAATTAAATATAGAAATAGGCCCTGACAAAGAATTAGGTAATCACACCATCTCACTATCCTGAAATGCCTTAGAAGTAAATCAGAAATAGGTATTTCTTCATTAGCTGAACAGAATCCCAAGCCATAAAGTACAGGTTAAACCAGGGTCAGTCTTGTCAATGATAGTGAAGTCATTCATTATTTATTCAAATTACTGAGTACCTATCACATACTCAAGCCCCAGGAAAGAGATATAAGGTAAGTAAATATATAATCTCTGACCTCAATGAGTGTTCTTTTAAAGCTCTTTAACTTTTTGTATAGTAACAGAATGGTCAGATTAACATGCAATCTTTTCCCTTACAGACAGCTTGCTGAATAAAATTAAGATAGAGTAACATAAAACTGTATTCAGAAAATTCTAAATTAATTTAATTAGCAAAATCAATGGAAAAAATGATCAGTTGATACTTCGAGGTACAAGGTATAAAGAAAGAATTTACTAACTTTCGTCAAGTATTATACTAATAAAACACATATAATAATTATTTCACAAATAAACGTTCAACTACAATTTTTATAAAAGTCTTACTAGTGAAAAAATTCTTAACTCAATTAATTCCCAATATCTCTAAACAAAAAAAAATTTTGTTTCATGACATGAGTAACCTGAGAAGAGTTTGAAACACTCTACCAACAATGTGACTATATTACCAAAGTAGAACTGTCAGCCCATTAGCCAATGGCTTAAAACTTTCAAAATCTACATACTGCTATTTTACAGGAAGCACATAATAGAGAACAGAATTGAATATATCTTTTCCTGAAGTCAAGAAAATGATGAGAACTGCCTTCTAGGGAATTCCACTGGTGAAATGAATGAATCTTTTATTTCCATAAGAAAAAGAAACATATTTAATGGCATACATACAAATTTACAAAACCAATCTGGTTTTGGAAAGAAAATGAAGGCAGACTGTTTTGAATGAGTAAGTTGGATGTGGGCAGTTTGGCTGGCTTTTGGGCTTTAAAATCAAATATAAACCTTCAAAAATGCAGAAGCTTTATACCATATAATTGTTTATCTAATAGTAGGTTGGTAACTGTGAAGACTGAACTTTACCATAAAATAGCAAGTTCTAAAATGATCAATTCACTTTACCTTTCAACCTTTTTAAGTAAACTGGAACATCACTTTTAATACTTTTGGAATCCTCTTCTGATCTTTCCCATACCATCTGAGGAGGGTTGTTCTGTGCTAGCCAGTCAGCTACTTTGTTTTCTGGTGCCATCATTCCAGTTTGAATCCCTGGCAGGTCTTGAGTTCCAGGAGAAGACTTCTTTGATTTGTGGCGCTGATCAGAAGTAAATTTTGTCACATGATCTCTAATAGTTACTTTCCCTGGGGTACTGTCATCAAATTCAATGGTAAATGAAGCATGCCCTGCACCTGTTGTATGAGAACTTGGTGTGTCTTTTGTTGGGATTTCATGAATAGTGCTCTCTGTTATTTGTGATGGTTGCTGAAATTCTTTTGTAGGGATTTCAAAATAACTTGGTTCCCTACAGAAAGGAAAAAG
This sequence comes from Pseudorca crassidens, assembly GCF_039906515.1. Classification (NCBI taxonomy): domain Eukaryota; kingdom Metazoa; phylum Chordata; class Mammalia; order Artiodactyla; family Delphinidae; genus Pseudorca; species Pseudorca crassidens. The sequence continues at coordinate 157,817,420 of NC_090297.1, forward strand.
TACTTCTTCATTTGCAGCTGCAGATTGTTCCTCAACTTGCTTGGCATCTATGCTGCACCCTAATAAGAAAAATAAGACAAAATTCAAAATATTTGGAAGCTTCTAGCACTTGAAGGAGTACAGTAATGGCCACTTGTATTATTCCATGGAAATCAGAAGGCAGATCATAGTCTGGATGAAAAAGAATGGCAAATGTCACAGAAGAGAAATAATTCTGATTTACCAATAGGAGATGCAAGATAAGCAGCACAGTGGCAAAGGATAGCAAAGCAGTTAAGAGATGAACCTTGCATGGCTAGGTCCGTATTTTTTCCAACTTGGATCCAGAAATCATCAAAGTACAAAAGAACTGAAATCAAATGGAGATGGATATGCATGTTCAATGTACATAAACAGAGAGATAGAAAAAAATATAAACTTCCTTATCAAGTATAAGGAGGGTGAAATATCTGAAATATCTATGAAAACAAGTAAATTTCCAAAGGAGAAAAGGTGCTCAAATGAAGAAAGAAACATGACGTCAATATGTAAGCAATGTTCTGGACATAATGATTCCACTTACCATTCTTCACCATCACATTCAGAGACATTACTTTTAGAAGGACAAAATAATATTACCAATGTGTGATCCTTATAAGAAAACAGATACATTTTATAAAGAATGAAAGAATGAGTAAAGATAAAACATGTGGTTTGCTTGTGGCATTGCAATCCAAGCAGCAGTATGAAAACAAGTAAGTTAAAAATAGACAATTCAGTTGCCAGCCAATTAATTCCAAAAGGAAATTCAGGTACATTTTTATACAGCAGAATACATCCAAGTGTCAAAATCCGTGGAGGAAAGCTGAATTATAAATCTCAGATCAACAAGAGCTGGCATAAGTAAGCAACTCTGGAACACTATTCCTCTGTTGCCTCAGGGACAAATATGAAGGTATAAAAACAAATGCATTTATATATAAAATATGTGAAGGCACATAAATGAAAATGATAACTGAAATGCTTTAAATCTGTTATCAGATACTGCAAATGCAAAAAGAATTTAAAGATTAAACTGCTCTGTTTTTCAGGAAACAAAAGAACTATTATCAAGATGGTAACACATATATATGGAATTTAAGGAAAAAAAAATGTCATGAAGAACCTAGGGGTAAGACAGGAATAAAGACACAGACCTACTAGAAAATGGACTTGGGGATATGGGGAGGGGGAAGGGTGAGCTGTGACAGAGCGAGGGAGAGGCATGGACATATATACACTACCAGGCGTGGGGTAGATAGCTAGTGGGAAGCAGCCGCGTGGCACAGGGAGACCAGCTCGGTGCTTTGTGACCACCTAGAGGGGTGGGATAGGGAGGGTGGGAGGGAGGGAGACGCGGGAGGGAAGAGATATGGGAACATATGTATATGTATAACTGATTCACTTTGTTATAAACAGAAACTAACACACCATTGTAAAGCAATTATACTCCAATAAAGATGTAAAAAAAAAAAAAACGATGGTAAAGAGTGAATTTAAATGAAAAATATTTCCCTAAAGCTCAAAAAAGCATTCCTTTTAAAAACAGATTGACAGAAACACCATTTGCAGATAACTTATTAGGAAGGAAAGGCAATACAGGGGGGACAAGGTTGTTTCTAATCATTTTCTAATTAAGTGAAGTATTGGTCTTGACACATTTTTTCAAATATCAAATACGGATGGGATTCTTCAGGTGCTATAACCAGTTTCTTAGCAACAGGGTGAATATGAAACAGTCATAAAGCTGTTTGCTTTTACGTTATAGAAGAATAGAACAGCAACATCTCTGTAGTCAAATGTGTGGCATAGGGTATTAGAAGACATCAAGTTCCACTTCCAAAAAACAAAAAAAAGTGAAAGCAAATTACACAGACAGTAAATAGAATATATAACAAAAACAATGTTCAACATAAAAATTATCCTTTTCAAAATCTACTTTTTCTCAGTACTGAAAATGAAAAAAGTGTATCAAAAACACTCTGCACTATCAAAGCAATAATTCTACACACTTTCTGGAAGAAGAGCATATGCATGATTCTTAATAACCTAAGTCACGTTTTAAAAATTTCTTTATTACAGAGTTCATTTATCTTTTCCTTAAAGTATCCACTTGAGTGTTTACTCTGAAGGCCTGTCACTTAAAATTTCCATGAGAGTAATATGCATTAACTACTTTACATATATTAATAAACTCATTAATGTTTTTATTTTTTTCAACACTGATTTATTTACTATGTACTGTACTTGATCAATTTCATACAGTACAACTGGTTTACAAACATATCCTACTGGCTCTGATGCTTGCTCAACTTTGGTAAGTGATTTCTTGCAATTTTCAGTACCTTTAGGAGAATCTACTTTACAATTAATCTCCTAATATTCACTTTTCAGCTGTATTCTATTCAGAATCAAACCTGTTAGACCTGCCTTCTGCTGACTTCTCAGCTTCCGTTCTATCCTTCTTGGATGGCCGTGTGGCTGACAGGGTCTTGGTGCTCAGCCGGGTGTCAAACCTGAGCCTCTGAGGTGGGAGAGCTGAGTTCAGGACATCAGACCACCAGAGACGTCCTGGCCCCACATAATATCAATCGGTGAGAGCTCTCCCAGAGATTTCCATCTCAATGCTAAGACTCAGCTCCATTCAATGACCAGCAAGCTCCAGTGCTGGACACCCTATGTCAAACAACTAGCAAGACAGGAACACATCCCCATCCATTAGCAGAGAGGCTGCCTAAAATCATAATAAGGTCACGGGCACCGCAAAACACACCACTGGACGCAGTCCTGCCCACCAGAAAGACAAGATCCAGCCTCATCCACCAGAACACAGGCACCATTCCCCTGCACCAGGAAGCCTACACAACCCACTGAACCAACCATACCCACTGGGGGCAGACACCAAAAACAATGGGAACTACGAACCTGCAGCCTGAGAAAAGGAGACACCAAACACAGTAAGTTAAGCAAAATGAGAAGACAGAGAAATATGCAGCAAATGAAGGAGCAAGGTAAAAACCCACCAGACCTAACAAGTGAAGAGGAAATAGGCAGTCTACCTGAAAAAGAATTCAGAGTAATGATAGTAAAGATGATCCAAAATCTTGGAAATCGAATGGAGCAAATACAGGAAACGTTTAATAAGGACCTAGAAGAACTAAGGAGCAAACACAATGATGAACAACACAATAAATGAAATTAAAAATTCTCTATAAGGAATCAATAGCAGAAACTGAGGCAGAAGAACAGATAGTGAGCTGGAAGATAAAATAGTGGATATAACTACCGCAGAGCAGAATAAAGAAAAAAGAATGAAAAGAATTGAGGACAGTCTCAGAGACCTCTGGGACAACATTAAACACACCAACATTCGAATTATAGGGGTCCCAGAAGAAGAAGAGAAAAAGAAAGGAACTGAGAAAACAATTGAAGAGATTATAGTTGGAAACTTCCCTAATATGGGAATGGAAATAGTCAATCAAATCCAGGAAGCACAGAGACTCCCATAGGGGAGAAATCCAAGGAGAAACATGCCAAGACACATAGTAATCAAATTATCAAAGGTTAAATACATAGAAAAAATACTGAAAGCAGCAAGGGAAAAACAACAAATAACATACAAGGGAATCCCCATAAGGTTAACAGCTGATGTTTCAGCAGAAATCTGCAAGCCAGAAGGGAGAAGCAGGACATACTTAAAGTGATGAAGAGGAAAAACCTACAACCAAGATTACTCTACCTAGCAAGGATTTCATTCAGATTCAACAGAGAAATTAAAACCTTTACAGACAAGCAAAAGCTAAGAGAATTCAGCACCACCAAACCAGCTTTACAACAAATGTTAAAGGAATTTCTCTAGGCAGGAAACACAAGAGAAGGAAAAGGCCTACAATAACAAAGCAAAAACAATTAAGAAAATGGGAATAGGAACATACATATCAACAATTACCTTAAATATAAATGGATTAAATGCTCCAACCAAAAGACACAAACTGGATGAATGGATACAAAAACAAGACCCGTATATATGCTGTCTAAAGAGACCCACTTCAGACCTAGGAAAAAATGTACAGACTGAAAGAGAGGGGATGGAAAAAGATATTCCATGCAAATGGATATCAAAAGAAAGCTGCAGTAGCAATTCTCATATCAGACAAAATAGACTTTAAAATAAAGACTATTACAAGAGACAAAGAAGACACTACATAATGATCAAGGGATCAATCCAATAAGAAGATATAACAATTCTAAATATTTATGCACCCAACATAGGAGCACCTCAATACACAGGCAATTGCTAACAGCCATAAAAGGGGAAATCGACAGTAACACAATCATAGTAGGGAACTGTAACACCCCACTTTCACCAATGGACAGATCAACCAAAATGAAAATAAATAAGAAAATACAAGCTTTAAATGATACATTAAACAAGATGGATTTAATTGATATTTATAGGACATTCCATCCAAAAGCAACAGAATACACTTTCTTCTCAAGTGCTCATGGAACATTCTCCATGATAGATCATATCTTGGGTCACAAATCATGCCTTGGTAACTTTAAGAAAATGGAAATAATATCAAGTATCTTTTCTGACCACAGTGCTATGAGACTAGATATCAATTACAGGAAAAAAACTGTAAAACTACTAACACATGGAGGCTAAATAATATGCTATTAAACAACCAAGAGATCACTGAACAAATCAGAGAGGAAATCACAAAATACCTAAAAACAAATGATAATGAAAACATGATGATCGAAAACCTATGGGATGCAGCAAAGGCAGTTCTAAGAAGGAAGTTTATAGCAATACAATCCTACCTCACGAAACAAGAAACATCTCAAATAAACAACCTAAACTTACAACTAAAGTAATCAGAGAAAGAAGAACAAAAAACCCCCAAAGTTAGTAGAAGGAAAGAAATCATAAATATCAGATCAGAAATAAATGAAAAAGAAATGAAGGAAACAATAGCAAAGATCAATAAAACTAAAAGCTGGTTCTTTGAGAAGATAAACAAAATTGATAAACCATTAGACAGACACATCGAGAAAAAAAGGGAGAAGACTCAAATCAGCAGAATTAGAAATGAAAAAGGAGAAGTAACAACTGACACTCCAGAAATACAAAGGATCACGAGCGATTACTACAAGCAACACTATGCCAATAAAATGGACAACCTGGAAGTCATGGACAAATTCTTAGAAAAGCACAACCTTTAGAGACTGAACCAGGAAGAAATAGAAAATATAAGCAGACCAATCACAAACACTGAAATCGAAACTGTGATTAAAAATCATCCAACAAACAAAAGCCCAGGACCAGATGGCTTCACAGGCGAATTCTATCAAACATTTACAGAAGAGCTAACCCCTGTCCTACTCAAACTCTTCCAAGATATACTAGAGGGAGGAACACTCCCAAACTCATTCTACGAGGGCACTGTCACCCAGATACCAAAACCAGACAAAGATGTCACAAAAAAAGAAAATGACAAGCCAATATCACTGATGAACATATATGCAAAAATCCTCAACAAAATACTAGCAAACAGAATCCAACAGCACATTAAAAGGACCATACACCATTATCAAGTGGGGTTTATCCCAAGAATGCAAGGACTCTTCAACATATGCAAATCAATCAATGTGATAAACCATATTAACAAACTGAAGCAGAAAAACCATATGATCATCTCAGCAGATGCAGGAAAAAGCTTTCGACAAAATTAAACACACATTTATGATAAAAACTCTGAAGAAAGTGGGCATGGAGGGAACTTACCTCAACATAATAAAGTCCATATATGACAAACCCACAGCCAACATTGTTCTCAGTGGTGAAAAACTGAAACCATTTCCTCTAAGATCAGGAACAAGACAAGGTTGCTCACTCTCACCACTATTATTCAACATAGTTATGGAAATTTTAGCTACAGCAATTAGAGAAGAAAAAGAAATAAAAGGAATCCAAATCAGAAAAGAGGAAGTAAAACTGTCAGTTTGCAGATGAGATGATACTATACACTGAGAATCGTAAAGATGCTACTAGAAAACTACTAGAGCTAATCAATGAATTTGGTAAAGTAGCAGGATACAACATTAATGCACAGAAATCGCTTGCATTCCTATACACTAATGATGAAAAATCTGAAAGAGAAATTAATGAAACACTCCCATTTACCATTGCAACAAAAAGAATAAAATATCTAGGAATAAATCTACCTAAGGAAACAAAAGACCTGTATGCAGAAAACTATAAGACACTGATAAAAGCAATTAAAGATGACACAAACAGATGGAGAGATATACCATGTTCTTGGACTGGAGAAGTCAAAATTGTGAAAATGACTCTACTACCCAAAGTAATCTACAGATTCAATGCCATCCCTATCAAACTAGCAATGGCATTTTTCACAGAATTAGAATAAAAAATTTCACAATTTGTGTGGAAACACAAAAGACCCCGAAGAGCCAAAGCAATCTTGAGAAAGAAAAACAGAGCTGGAGGAATCAGGCTCCCTTAATTCAGACTATACTACAAATCTACAGTCATCAAGACAGTATGGTACTGGCACAAAAACAGAAATATAGATCAATGGAACAGCATAGAAAGCCCAGAGATAAACGCACGCACATATGGTCACCTTATCTTTCATAAAGGAGGCAAGAATATACAATGGAGAAAAGACAGCCTCTTCAATATGTGGTGCTGGGAAAACTAGATAGCTACATGTGAAAGAATGAAATTAGAACACTCCCTAACACATACACAAAAATAAACTCAAAACGCATTAAAGGCCTAAATGTAAGGCCAGACACTATCAAACTCTTAGAGGAAAACACAGAACACGCTATGACATAAATCACAGCAAGATCCTTTTTGACCCACCTCCTAGAGAAATGGAAATAAAAACAAAAACACACAAATGGGACCTAACGAAACTTAAAAGCTTTTGCACTGCAAAGGCAACCGTAAACAAGATGTAAAGACAACCCTTAGAATGGGAGAAAATATTTGCAAATGAAGCAACTGACAAAGCGTTATCTCCAAAATATACAAGCAGCTCACACAGCTCAATATCAAAAAAACAAAGAACCCAATCCAAAAAAGGGCAGAAGACCTAAATAGGCATTTCTCCAAAGAAGATATACAGATTGCCAACAAACACATGAAAGGATGCTCAGCATCAGTAATCATTAGAGAAATGCACATCAAAACTACAATGAGGTATCACCTCACACTGGTCAGAATGGCCATCTTCAAAAAATCTACAAACAATAAATGCTGGAAAGGGTGTGGAGGAAAGGAAACACTCTTGCACTGTTGGTGGGAATGTAAATTGATACAGCCACTATGGAGAACAGTATGGAGGTTCCTTAAAATACTAAAAATAGAAGTACCATGTGTCCCAGCAATCCCACTACTGGGCATATACCGTGAGAAAAGCATAATTCAAAAAAAGTCATGTACCACAATGGTCACTACAGCACTATTTACAATAGCCAGGACATGGGAGCAACCTAAGTGTCCATCTACAGATGAATGGATAAAGAAGATGTGGCATATATACAGAATGGAATATTACTCAGCCATAAAAAGAAACGAAATTGAGTTATTTGTAGTGAGGTGGATGGACCTAGAAATCTGTCATACAGAGTGAAGTAAGTCAGAAAGAGAAAAACAAATACCATATGCTAACATGTATATATGGAATCTAAAAAAAAAAAAAAGTTCTGAAGAACCTAGGGGCAGAACAGGAATAAAGATGCAGACATAGAGAATGGACTTGAGGAGAAGGAACGATAAGCTAGGACGAAGTGAGAGAGTGGCATGGACATATATACACTACCAAATGTAAAACAGACAGCTAGTGGGATGCAGCCACATAGCACAGGGAGATCAGCTCGGTGCTTTGTGACCACCTAGAGGGGAGAGAGGGACACGTAAGAGGGAGGGGATATGGGGATATAAGTATACATATAGCTGATTCACTTCGTCATACAGCAGAAGCTAACACAATGTAAGGCAATTATACTCCAATAAAGATGCTAAATAAATAAATAAGCAAACCTATCCTATCTATCTATCGTTATTCACTCATTCATTCATTCATTTTGCTCTCCACATCCTTACAGGTAACAGAGTAACCCTGAGGACAAGGGTTAGTAGTTTCCTACTACCCTTTCCTGAATACCCAAAAAAAATGATGTAGCTGAACTATGAAGCAATAACTACAAAAAGCTGGCCCAGAGGTATAGCATTTATCATTTACTTGTTATTCACGATTCAAATGAGTATGTTCCCAATTTTCCTCCCTTGTGAAAAAAACTTCACAGTTAATACTGACATGCTTTTAATATGCTTTCACATTATAACACATTAAAAAAGCAGAGATCAACAACTGCACATAACTATGTTTAAGATTATTATTTCCTAAGTTAGTCCTACTTCAAAACTGCCTTTACTCCAAGGACTAGAAACCCTGAGACTTATACAAGTTAACACCTAATTTAACCAGAAATCGCTTATCTAACAATGTCAAGCAGCACAACAGAGTGGTAAGGCAGCATATATGATATGATTAGTGGAAGGTAGGGAGAAGATTTGAAATCAGGTAAGTCCTGTCTCTGTCAGTCCTTAATTCTCATTTTCCTCATTGTTAAATGAGAAAATAATATCTACCCATAAGATTGCTGTGAAGATTCAGTGAGATAAGTTATCCAGAAAAAGTCTGGCACAAAAATAAATGTTTCTCTTACTTTTCCTCCCCCAACTCTTCAACATAGCTAATTAGGGAAACAAGAAACTAAAACCAAAAATCTAACTCTAAAATAAAAAACCCAAGACAGATATGACAACACCTATATCATCATATTTGTGATCTTTACTACCAGGAAAGTCCTTCATTGAGAACCTTTTTTGACTATTTACTCAGATTATATGTGGCAAATCTGGAGGGGATGTAAAAGCAAGGATTAAGGTCAGACATATTGCACTAAGAAGAGTCAAGTGGTCGAGATAAGACAAAAAACAATCAAGAGCAGACACATGGCTCAAAAACACAGTAGTTCAGAACCATTCATTCAGTATATGGAGCAAACAGTCTTACATACTTCAAGTCTCCCAAAGGCATCACTGTAATGTATCATAGTTCAATCACTGATGTTCATAATGATGCTTCTGAGTCATAAAGCAAACACTTAAATTATATTCAGCCTTCTGTGCTTAAGAAGGCAATGACATGGGTAATTCATTTAATAGAAATATAGGAAATGGTTAAACTTAAAAAAAATTTCAGTTGTAAAAGTAAAGTTCAGTCATCTGGAAAATTCATTATGTAGAGGAATTCATTTCTCTGAAGATGATAAAACCAGATCAAGTGTGGGCCTAGTATGTATGGGAATTGTACGCCCACTAGAAAAATTATTAGGGGTCTTCTAAATTAATATAGAAAAATAAAACAGCTTTCCTTTCTCAGTACACTGATGAAACATATTCTGAAATTTATGAATTTAACATGTATTTCTATTCAAAACCTATTTTGTTTATACTAAAGTAAACTAAATTATATACTAAAATACTAATATTTTATTTATACCAATAGTTTATTATTAATCTCAACTGCTAGATATTTAAAAGTATTTAATACCTGATTATGCTAGAATTAATTATGTTTATCTAAATCAGAAGAGCAATATCCTTGAATTCTTAAGGTAGTTTATGATTGTGTGACCTTCCAGGGAACTTTATAACATACATAATTCAGAAAATATGTTCCCTTCATTCTTCTGTACTAAATTAAATGAAATATTAAGCTGTTTCAAGATGATAAAGACTATAATTATGAAGGCAAATTCTGCTTAAGATATCCATCCTAGTATATTCAAGTACTTCAAATTACAAAGACTGGGAAACTCCTTTTACCAAAAAGGAACTACAACTCAAAAGTTTTCAAATTTAGTTTAATTAGATTAAAAATCAGTGTAAAAGAGCCAAAAATCTACTCTTCACAGTTGTACACACCTTTTCAAACTGTATGCAACACTTAAAGGCCTTTAGTTGTAACCGAAAATATGTTTAAACCGTTTAAACCAAGTTAGAAGGTAGAAGAGCATACCTGAACTAAAATGAGGATAAATTCTCCTTTAATAGGACTCAAATATTCACACAATTTCAGGAGAACTTGATTGCTCTAATATTTGCTTCTAGGGTTCTTTGGGCTTTAAGGTAAATTGGTAGGAGATTCTGGATACACATGGACCCACAGAAAGGGACACAGAAAGTTACTAGGTAGTAGATTCTCTATTATCATTTTTGGAATGTTCACCTTTCAAAATAAATACTAAGATTTTACATTCTAAAAATTGGTAACCAAGAAGCAAATCACTTTTTGCTTTTACCAAAAAAGCATGCTTAGAGCACAAATAAACTAATCATTTATATTTCATAATCTGAAACACTAAAAAAAACCTTAATTTCAAAATGACCAAGTGAAATAGCATTCAATATACATTTTCAAATTTGATTCTACAATATCTGCTGGCATCATAAATTATTTCAGATTAGTAAACTGTTTCTCTCACCCTGTATTTTAAAAAACTACAAATGATAAATCTGAAACAATAACATCCTCATACTAATATAAGAAAGCAAATGAGACTCTCATTAAGGCTTTTAATCAGCTGAATCTGACAGAGTGCTTCAAGCTACTTAACAAAAGACATATATCACTTAATTCCTTCTAACTCAAAAATAATCCCAAGATTATGAGACAGCTTTTGTCATCTGGCAGAAAAGATACTCAATGAGACACGCGACACAAGCTGGTAATCATTTAAGAATTTAGTTTCATTCACATGGATGAAATTACTACTGGATGCTTCACAGTTTGAAATTCATTTCATTACACTTAGGTACGAGAGATCAATTTTTTATGTCAATTTGTTTTTGGAGTGCTTGTTTTAATCTTTATACTCTACGAAGTATATTCTTTTGGAGTGACTCTGTGTGTGTGTGTGTGTGTGTGTGTGTGTGTGTGTGTGTGGTGTGTGTGTGTGTGTGTGTAATGACTGCTGAAATGTTAACTGTGGTTAAGAGCATGGACTCGAGAGTCAGGTACCTGGGTTCAAATCCCAGCTACACTATTTGCTAGCAGGCTGACCTTGTGAATAAATTCACATCACCTTGCCGCCGTTTCCTTATTTATAAAATGGGGATGATAACAGTAACTACTTTTAGGTATCGCTGTGAGAGAATTAAATGATTAAACATATGCAGGGCACTAAGAAGAGTGTCTTGATAAAGGAAGCACCACTGAAGTGTTAGCTGTTGTTAATAAGTCATGGTTCTGTCTCCAGGACAAAATTTACATTTACTGTATTTACATTTATTGTAATTACATTGATTGTATCCTAGAAGATATGTATTTCAGATTTCAAAAGTTGTTTTGTGTGTGAGGGTGGAAGGATCTTTAATGGCTAGATAAACTCAGTATCACAATTATTTTCAGAATTTGGCAACAGTTAAATTCTGCTGTGTTTTCTTCTAAGTTAACCACCAATTATTAGTACATTGTTTTTTTTCTCACTCTCCCTTCTCTCCCTTCCTTCCTCTCTCTCTCCCCCTCCCCTTCTCTCTCTCCCTCTCTCTCTTTCTCCTAGGTGGCTCTAGTACACAATGATAATATAATATGTGATCCCTGAAGGAACTTATAGTTTAGATGAGAAGGCATACACACAAAATACTGAAGGAAAGTGTTACATATTAGCAATATATATAAACAGACATACCCTTTAGAATTTTATATTACCTGATTTATGTGTATACATGTCTGTGGGAGAAGAGCAGACAAGAATTAGTCTAATTTATGTGGAAATGCACTGGGAGAGAGCACTGAACAACTGGTAGTGGGATACAAGGCTAAGAAAGTGGGACAAAATTAGAGAGAGCTTTGACATAATATCTATTTGGCAAGCAAAAGGAAGCTACGGTAGTTTCTTAAAGAAAGGAAAAAAATGGCAGCTTAGATTTATTATACAAAATGAACTGCAGAAGGGTTGAAACTGGAAATAGTTCAATTATGATTCAATGGAAAAAAAGGGCAACAGAAGTAGGCAATATAATAGATGAGGTGAAAGGAAGGGAAGACACAAAGATTTCATATAAAGTAGACATTCTTGACTGCCTTCCAAAATCCATTTCCCTTTCTTCCCTCCTAAAAGAACTCCAACATTCCCAGGTATCTCTTAACTCTTCCCTGATACAGCTCATGTGCCTTAAGGGAAAACTAACCCCATATTCAGCTTCAGGATGGGTACGATTGGCTTAAGGATAATCTCATAACCCTTGCCAGGGATTGGTTCAGAAATAAGCAGGTGACCTACTCCTGAACCCACGAGAGGCCAATGAGATGACAAATGTGTTGAAAACTTTGGGGAAGGTTTCCAGGGGTTCTTCTAGAAGCGATCTGTGCTATTTCCCACTGGATGTGATCAAAGTAGCATGCACTCCAACTGCTACTGGCAAGCAGCATATGAGTACGAGGGGAAACTCCCTCAGTATGCAGCCACTGTGAATAGAAGGGCAGAGAGTCTGAGAGAAAATAGCTAGCTGATGACACCATTGAGATGCTGCATTAACCAATCCTGAAGAGGTTCAGTTATTTATTTAAGCCAGTAGATTTCCTTCCTGTTTAGTCTCAGGTGGCATTTCTATTATTTGCATTTGAGGGTATGCTAATTAATACTAAGCTTCTGAGCTTGAACATGAAGAAAAAAACGTGTTGGCCACAGAAACAAGGAAACTGAGATGGGAATTTATTTGCAAAGTTCACAACTTTCAGTTTTGGACACTTTAAGATCAAGTTGATAAGGCCAGCTTTCTAAGACTTGTACCCTGGTAAAATTAGAGCATATTTAAGAACCAGTGCTCTTATTCTCCAGCTAAGAAAAATCTCTTATTTACCTTGCAGAATTATGGTCAAAGGTAGAAAGTTGACAGAACTTCTGATGGAATCTATCCTTGACTCAGAGTCAAAGTTGGCTTTCCATACTGCTCCCTGGTGCATGTATTTAATTCCTCCAGTTCTAATCCTTATCTGCTATTATCACGGAAACTGGCTGTTCATCCTTCAGTGTTGATGTCCTCGTCAAGTCCTTATGTGACACACAACTGATAGCTCCATTTATTTCCTGGAAATCTTGATTTTCTGGCTTTTCACTTAGTTCATTACTAAACTTCTCCAGCAACAAAAGATTATGTTCCTTGACTATTAATCTGAGAATGTGATCCAGAATTATTTCTTCATTCTGGCTGCCGAACAGCTAATCTTGTTGCTACCATACCCCAACAAATTGGGCACGCTGAGATTTTAAAGAAGTTTTAAACTTCATACAACATTTTGAACATAATAAAAAATTTTCATTTAAAAATATGATTATATGTTTGTGAATCTAATGAAAACACACAAAACTAGTTTGTATTTACTATTTTGGTCTAATTAAAACATTTAAAAAATTATTTTAAAATACTTAAAATGCCCAATTATATTACTTAACTATATATCAAGTTTTAACACCCTCATAAATAAGTTAAATAAGGAAAAATATTTTAAATAAAAGTGATTTACAAAGATATTAGAATTAATACTTTGAGAGAATCATTCATAATAAATAAATTTAATTTAAAATGACAATGTCATTAAAACATTCATCAACTATTTCTAACATATTAAAGAATAGGAGACATCTCTTTTAAGGGTAGACAGATTTTTGCTTCGATGATAAGTTCTTCCTAAAATACCTATTTAATGTCACAGTCTGAGATTTTTTTACCTGATGTTCCAGTTTCATGATTTTTCTCTTCAGGCTTGCCATTTGACTTGAAAGCTCTTTGTTCATCCACCTCATCATCCCCCCACCATGATGGCTGCCCATATAATGGAGTACCACGGGGCATAGCAGAAGTATCTGGAAAGAGGTGGGAAAAATCTGTCTAAAGCATATGAAACAGAAAAAAAAAATGCTTTTGCAGAATGCTAGAATTGCCCAGTTGATTTATTAAGTGAAAAAGTACAGGTGACCCCTGAACAACACGGGGTTAGGAGCCTCAACCCTCCCTGCAGTTGAAAAATCGAGTATAACTTATAGTCAGCCTCCCAAATCCACAGTCCCCCCATATATGCAGTTCCACATTCATAGATTCAACTAAGGTGGATCCTGTAGTATTGTAGTGTTTACTACTGAAAAAAAATCTGCATATAAGTGGACCTGCATAGTTCAAAGCAGTGTTGTTCAAGGGTCAACTGTATAGTCTAGATAGGTGAAAAGTACTCTAAGTTGAATAACTTAGTATTTGTGAATCTCATTCAATATTGAACATGATGAAATAAATGAAATTCTGCACTGGCTATTATCTAAGTAATGTAAACTGCTATAGCCCAATAGCTTTTTGTCAAAGTGTAATTAGTTCTTTGGTATATAGAAATGGCTCATAAATCTAAATATGAAGGATAAAACTAAATTTTGGTATAAATGACCGTTTTTTTACTTTTTTTTAAAACCTAAGGGCATTGCACAGTAATTAAATTTAAACTAGTTGTTAACTGGACTAACAGATTTATGTTTGAGCAATCTGGTAATGTCTAGCAGTTTTAAAAATTGCTTTTGTATGAATGGGATTATCTATATAAAATATTTTTTACAGTTCCTGGAATACTATAAATACGATAATTATGATGATGTAGGCATTAGTGGACATTTCCTTTTCATTCATTTCAGTTACAATCCAGAAAAAAATGTAGCAAACATGAAATAATAAAAATACTATAGGGCAAAATATATGTATTTTCTTCAAATATTTAAACATATTAAACGCACCTACATACAACTGCCATATAATTATATGTTTTATAATGCTTTCTAATGAAGCGCTGGCTGTATTAAAACCCACTCTGAAATTGTCATTATTATCATTAATTATTTTTATAAGGATATGGCCAAGCTTTTGAGAACAAAGCATGCAATTTCTTCATAACTGAGTATATATATGATATTTTGAAAGAGGTTAACTTACCGATGACTTTTTCCTCAGATTTTAGTGCTTCTGTAGCTTTGTGCGGCACTTCTGCCGCAGTATCTGCTACCTTTGAATCTATGCTTTTGGCACATGCAGATTTCAATAATTCTGATTCTGAAGATTTTTGGGACAATTGAAGCTGAATGGTAAACTTCTCGTGCTATAAAACATTTTAAAATGGAAGTGAAATATACATGAGTGAAATCAACCCTAGTAAATGGTAGATTTACAAAAGAAATAAGTAAAAACTTTTTACCTTTAGAGCTTCTTCAGGGACCCTCATTTCTCCTCGTACTACAGTGAAAAGATTTGTATGTAAACAGGGCTAAGGAAGAATATAATTTCAAAATTCTGATAATCAAGCTTAAAATGATCAAAGATAATATAGAAATTGTCCTATTTTCTACAGGTAGTTACAGTAGAATGACTATATTCCCTTTAAGAATTAAATGTTAAAATATGCTCACAAATATAAAACTTTTCATTTTTAAAGACTAAATAAAATCTTAAAATCTAGCAAGTAATTCTAAACTTAGGTAATCATGGCCTTCAAGAAGCAAATAACTGGATGATTAACTGAAGCACAAAAGACATTTTCAGTTCTCACTAACAATAATATGACCACAAAGAGAAAGCAGCTGGATCAAATTATATTGATAGCTAATCACAAAAATCTAAAAAGAAGTACGTCATCAGTGATTACCCAACAGTAAATCCTGAAGGAATTCAATTACTCCTTCTTCACAAGCATTGATAAAATGAAGTTCATCTTGCAAGTGCAAAAGAAATGCTATAATTAGGATCTTAACAGCAACTACAACCACTCCTTCCCCCCATGAATTGCAATCAGGGTCATACTACATTATCAAACAACTGATTCTATACAGATTAGATCCAAAAGCTAGATATAATGAATGCTTTCATTATTATACCAAAAAGAACAATGCCTCTGTATATTAAAAAGATCTTTCACTAAACAGTAGAGGTCACATTTCTCACCATTACTTAACCCCGTAATGAAAGGACTTTTATAACCACATAGTAAATTCTAGTCTTCTTTACCAATTCAGAGCACCCATGACTTCAAGGGTAGAAAGCTTTAATTACCACGTGGGAGAAAAACAGACTTTCCATGCATAACAAGCAGTAAACTTGTTAACGAGTATTTGACCCATAGTTCTACTCATTAAAATAATAAAAACTCAGAATTTTTTAGAATTGTAAAGCGCTTTGGGAATCCTGTTCCAATTCCATTAACCCACCTTCCCATTCTATAGAAGAGGAACTTGAGGACTAACGGGGCAGAACCCAAGATAACAATCTCGTCAAATGAATACCAGGTCCAGGGGTTTCCTATCAGTTTACACTGCTTCCTATAACTGTGAAGTAATAAAATTTTCCTTTTTTGTTATGTACATATGCTGATACACATTTGTTGGTATATATGACAATATACAGTTCATAACTAAGTATAGCTAATAAAAAGTAAAAATCTAGTAACTTTGTTTTACCCCCAAGAAACTTATTAACAGCTGGAGAAGATTCATAGCATTCTTACATTTTCAATGTTAAACACAGCATCTTAAAAATATTGAAAGCCATTTCTATTTCTTTCAATGGGAAACAAATGATTTTAGCCTGTTGTGTTTTCTGATGCTTCTAGATTCTCCTGGGAGAGCTTTTAAGGCTACTCCTCAAGGCTAGTCTGGGGTATTCTCTTTAGATTTAGACTTTTTTAAGATCAAGGAAAACTTAAAAGACGGTGTAACTCATAGGTTCACACACTTTACCTTACAAAAAAATTCCTGTGTGGGGCACCAAAGCCCTCAAAAATCCTTCTGTTTAGGTCATGAATTTACCTGAGAACTCTGGTACGACTACGAGACTTTGAGACTGCCCTAACCTCAGCTTTTCCCTCCAAAGCTACTATCTTCCTAGTGGTACGGACCCAGGTAACTGTTTCTAACTTGGTTAATTCAGAAAAATGACAATCTAAGGTACAATTACTTATGATGTCAATAAGTTACAAAATATACAATACAGTAATATTAACTATAGTTGTATGTCAATTATATCTCAAAAAATTACAGAAAAAAGTTACATGCTTACTTAAATCTTCCTTACTAAAAATCATTAATCTTTATAGATTATTTCCACATTTCTTTAAATAAGAAACAACTGAAAACCAGACAAAATACATAGAACAATGGTCTGCAAGACAATCAACACCAGGTAACAAAAGACCAATGTCTTGAGTGAAGAGGAACAAAGCAAAGTGAGCGCAATCACTGCCCCAACTCACTACCTTAAGAGAGCTTCCAAGTCACACTGCAGGAATGGGTAATCCAGGCAGAACCTGGCACTCTCTGAGCTGTGGAAGACAGAGGGTTGAGAGTCTAGGGAGACCAAGGTTCATGGGACTGACTACTGAAG
This sequence comes from Pseudorca crassidens, assembly GCF_039906515.1. Lineage (NCBI taxonomy): Eukaryota > Metazoa > Chordata > Mammalia > Artiodactyla > Delphinidae > Pseudorca > Pseudorca crassidens. Next base: position 157,834,956 of record NC_090297.1, read on the forward strand.
AGAAGAGAGCTTCACAGAGATAGAATTCCAGAGACTGTTACAGGGACTTGCTCAAGTATTCAGCTGAATACTGATCAGCACATTCATTTGAGAAACGACTGGGACAAGAACCACTTGAAAGTATTAGAGTGCCCAGTGCTCAAGCAGGGCCAGAAATAGTGTCTAATTACAACAGCCAGGCTGGAAAACCTCACATATCATGAGCCACTGGATAAAGCAGGGATTGGCAAATTGTTTCTAAAAAGGGGCAGACAGTAAACATTTTAGGTTTTGAGAGCCATATGATCTCTGTTGCAACTACTCAACTCTGCTGTGGTAGTATAAAAGCGGCCATAGAAATATGTGAGTGTATATCGCTGTGTGCCAATAAAACTTTATTTACAAATACAGCCTGAGAGTCAGATTTACCAATAGTTTTGCTGACCCCTACAGCAGAGTACACAGGAAGACCTTGCCTCTGTAGTGGGGAATTAATTAACCACAGACTAATCTTAGAAGCCTAACAAATCTTAAAAGCAAGACTCAACATAATGAATTTGTTTCCAAGTAACCTGTTTCCCAGAACAAAGCTCAAAAATATTTATAGGAATCCAAAAATACATATAATACTCAACAAGGTAAAAATTCACGATGTCTGCCATTCAGTCAAAACTTACAGTGAATGCAAAAATCAATCAAAACTGACCCAGGGGATTCTCTGGTGGCGCAGTGGTTGAGAGTCCGCCTGCCGATGCAGGGAACACAGGTTCGTGCCCCAGTCCGGGAAGATCCCACATGCTGCAGAGCGGCTAGGCCCGTGAGCCACGGCCGCTGAGCCTGCGCGTCTGGAGCCTGTGCTCCACAACGGGAGAGGCCACAAGAGTGAGAGGCCCGTATACCACAAAAAAAAAAACAAAAAAGAAACCAAACTGACCCAGAACTGACCCAGAAGTCAACAAACATGTTAACACAGTTATTATATTGTTTAAAAAAAATAAGTAGAGACTTGAAAGATACCAAAAACAAAATCCAAATTGAACTTCTAGAGCTGAAAACTATACTGGATGGGTTAATTGCAGATTAGACACAGCCAAAGAAAAGTTTAGTAAACAATAATAACAACCCAAATTGAAATGCCGAGAGAACAGATAATTATTAAAAAATAATAAATAGAGCCTCAGTAAGCTAGGAGACAACTTCAAGTAGCCTAATACACATTTACTTGAAGTCTTCGGAAAAAAAATAGGGAGGACAGAAAAAAAAGATCTGAAGAAATAATGGCTGAAATTTTTTCTAAATTTGATTAAAAGTATTAACCCACATATCCAAGAAGCTCAAAAATCCTCAAGCACAAGAAACATGAAGAAAACTACACAAAGGCACATTATAATCAAACTGCTCAAAACCAGGGGAAAAGGGAACCAATGCAAGTGAGAATTCAGTGAGTGGAGCAACAACTTTAAAGTAACTGAAAGAAATGTCATTTAGAATTCTATGCCCAGCAAAAATAACTTCCAGTTGGCTTCCCTGGTGGCACAGTGGTTGACAGTCCGCCTGCCGATGCAGGGGACACCGGGATCGTGCCCTGGTCCGGGAAGATTCCACATGCCGCGGAGCGGCTGGGCCCGTGAGCCATGGCCGCTGAGCCTGCGCATCCGGAGCCTGTGCTCCGCAATGGGAGAGGCCACAACAGTGAGAGGCCCGTGTACCGCAAAAAATAATAATAATAATAACTTTCAATAACTAAAGTGAAGCTTTTCCAGACATAAAAAAGATGAAAGAATTCATCACCAGCAGAGCCATACTATAAGAAATATTATAGGAAGTTCTTTACATAGAAAGAAAATGATACTAGATGAAAACATGGATCTATAAAAAAGGATGAAGAACACAAGAAATGGTAGCTACATTGGTTTAAGATATAAGAGTACAATGGCCGTAAAAATCTTAAGATATTTTTCTTACGCTTTAAATCTCTTTAAAAGATAACTGATGTTTTACTGATAACAGTGTAGAATGGGATTTGTAACATATATAAAAATGAAATGTATGACAACCATAGCACAAAGGTCAGGACAGAAGAAATGAAAGTATACTACTGTAATGCTCTTACACTATACGTGAAGTGGTATAATGTCACTTGAAGATACAGCTTAAAATTAAGGATAAAATTATAAATCTTAAAACAACCACTAAAATATTTAAAAAGTGCTACAGTAATAAGCTAACAAAAGAGACAGAATGAAATCCTAAAAAAGGTTCAAATAATCCAAAATTAATTAAGAGAAAAAGAAAAAAAATGGGGCAAATCGAGCACAAATGTCTAGATGATAGATTTAAGTCTAACCACATCATTAAATGTGAATGCTCTAAATCCCCAAATGAAGGCAGAAATGATCAGATTGAATGAAATAGTAAGACCAACTGTATGCTGCCTAATTCAAATGTAGAGACAATAGGTTAAAAGTAAAAGAATGCAAGAGATATTCCAGGCTAACACCAATCCAAAACGAATGTCTAGACAAACCAGATTTCAGAGCAAAAAATAATATTATCACAGACAAAGCAGGTCATTTTATAAAGGGGATCAACTCATCAAGAGGACACAATAATTCTAAATGTTTACATAACTAATAACAGAGTTTCAAATTACATGAAGCAAAAACTTCTGCAAGGAGAAACAAAGCCAATTATAGCCCAAGATTTCAATATCTCTTTCTCAAAAACTGATAGAACAAGTAGACAACAAATCAGTAAAATACAGAAGATGCGAACAACACTACCAACTAACCTGGCCTGACACTAATAGAATACTCCAACCAAAAACAGTAGAATCCACATTCTTTTCAAGTACATAGAGAATATTTACCCAGATAGACTAGATACATTCTGGGTGACAGGACAGGATTTGAGATATACATAGTATGTTCCTGACCACTATGGGATTAAATTAGAAATTAATAACAAAGTCTCTGGGAAAAATCTCCAAATATTTAGAAACTAAGTAACAAAGATTAAATAACCCAATGATGCAAAGATCAAAAGAGAAACTAGAAAGTATCTTGCATGTTAAAGCAGTACAGGCATACCTTGTTTTATTGCACTTCCGTTTATTGTGCTTTGCAGATACTGTGTTTTTCACAAACTGAAGGTATGTGGCAACCCTGCACCCAGCAAGTCTATCAGAGGCATTTTTCTAACAGCATTTGCTCACTTTGTGTCTCTGTGTCACATTTTGGTAATTCTCACGATATTTCAAACGTTTTCATTATTTTTATATTTATTATGGTGATCTGTCATCAGTGATCTTTGATGTTACTATTGTAATTGTTTTGGGGCACCATGAACCTCACCCATGTAAGATGGTGAACTTAACTGACAGATGTTGTGCAAGTTCTGACTGGTCTACCAACTGGCCATTCCGTTCCTCTCCTCAGGCCACCCTATTCCCTAAGACACAATGACATTGAAATTAGGCCAATTAATAACCCTATGATAACCTCTAAATATTCAAGTGAAATGAAGAGTCACACATCTTTCACTTTAAGTTAAAAGCTAGAAGTGACTGAACTTAGTGAGGAAGGCATGTCAAAAGCCAAGACAGAACCAAAGCTAGGCCTCCTGTGCCAGTCAGCCAAATTGTGAATGCAGAGGGAAAGTTCTTGAGGGAAATTAAAAGTGCTCCTCTAGTGACCACATGAATGATAAGAAAGCTAAATAGCCTCATTGCTAACATGGAGTAAGTATGAGTGGTCTGAAAAGAAGATCAGACCACAACATTCTCTTAGGCCAAAGTCTAATCCAGAGCAAGGCCCTAACTCTCTTCAATGAAGGCTGAGAGAGGTGAGGAAGCTACAGAAGAAAAGTGTGAAGGTAGCAGAAGTTGGTTCATGAGGTTTAAGGAAAAGAAGCTGTCTCCATAACATAAAATTGCAAAGTGAAGCAGCAAGTGCTGATGTAGAAGCTACAGTGAGTTATCCAGAAGATCTAGCTAAGAATTATACTGAAGGTAACTACAATAAACAACAGATTTTCAGTGTAGACAAAGCAGTCTTCTTTGGAAGAAGATGCCCTCTAGGACTTTCATAGCTAGAGAGAAGAAGTCAATGCCTTGGCTTCAAAGCTTAAAAGGGCAAGATGACTCTCTTGTTAGGGGCTAATGCAGCTGGTGACTTTAAGTTGAAGCCAATGCTTACTTACCATTCTGAAAATCCTAGGGCCCTTAAGAATTATGCTAAATCTACTCTGTCTGTGCTCTGTCAGTGTAACAATAAAGCCTGGATGACAGCACATCTGTTTACAACATGATTTAATGAATATTTTAAGCCTACTGTTTGAGACCTACTGCTCAGAAAAAGATTCCTTTCAAAATATTTCTACTCCATAACAATGCACCAGGCCATGCAAGAGCTCTGATGGAGATGTACAAGATTAACGTTGTTTTCATGCCTGCTAACAACAACATCCATTCTGCAGCCCATGGATCAAGGAGCTATTTCAACTTTCAAGTCTTATTATTGAATAAATACATTTCATAAAGCTGCCATATACAGTGATTCCTCTGATGGATCTGGGAAAAGTCAATTGAAAACCTTCTGGAAAAGACTCACCATTCCAGATGCCATTAAGAACATTCATGATTCATGGGAAGAGATTAAAATATCAACATTAACAGGAGTTTGGAAGAAGTTGATCCCAACCCCCATGGGTGACTTTGAGCGGTTCAAGACTTCAGTGCAACAAGTAACTGCAGATGTGGTGGAAACAGCAAGAAAACTAGAATTTAGAAGTGGAGCCTTAAGATGTGAGTGAATTGCTGCAATCTCATGATAAAACTTGAACGCATGAGGAGTTGCTTCCTATGAAGGAGCAAAGAAAGTGGTTTCTTTTTGTTTGTTTTTTGGCTGCACCGTTCGGCATGCGGAACTTCCCTGACCAGGGATCGAACCTGCGCCCTCTGCACTGGAAGTGCAGAGTCTTAACCACTGGACCACCAGTGAAGTCCCAGAAAATGGTTTCTTGAGATGGAAACTCCTCCTCATGAAGATGCTGTGAAGATTTTGAAATGACAACAAAGTATTCAGAATAATGCATAAACTCAGTTGATAAAGCAGCAACAGGATTTGAGAGGACTGACTCCAATTTTGAAAGAAGTTCTACTGTGGAGAAAATGCTATGAAACAGCATTGTGCACTACAGAAAAATTGTTCTTGAAGGGAAGAGTCAATCGATGTGACAAACTTCACTGTTGTCTTATTCTAAGAAATGGCCACAGCCACCCCAACCTTCAGCCGCCACCACCCTGATCAGTCAGCAGCCGTCAACACTGAGACAAGACCCTGCACCAGTAAAAAGATCGGGACTCGCTGAAGGCTCAGATGATAGTTAACATTTTTTAGCAATAAAGTATTTTTAAATTAAGGTATATACAAATTTTTTAGACATAATGCTATTGCACACTTAACAGACTCCAATGTTGTTCATAAACATAACTTTCATACTCATCGGGAAACCAAAAAATTTGTGTGGCTGGCTTTTTGCAATATTGCAGGGCTCTGCAACTGAAACCATAATATCTCCAAGGTATGCCTGTACTTAGGGGAAATTTTATAGCACTAAATGCCTATATTAGAAAAGAAAGATCTTGAATTATCTCAGCTTTCACCTAGAAGAAATTAATAAAGACAGAAATCAAAAAGAAAACAGTAACAGCAAAATTCGATTAAACCGAATTCAATTAAACCAAATTTAAATGGATTTGGGGGACTATTCTTCCCATTTTCTCCACAATATCTGCTCTACCCACAGGATATGCTGTCAGTTAATGGTGACTCCACTTTTCTAATTGTTTAAATCAACTGTACAGTCTTGGGTTCATCCTTGACTCTTTTCTCTTAGTCTACATCCAATCTAATCAAGAATATTACTGGCTCCATCTTCAACATATGCACAGAATTCTATCATTTCTCACTACCTCTGCTTCTGTCACCCTGGTCCAAATCTCCATTATTGCTCACTTGGAACTACTGCCAACTACTGTAACAGCCTCCTAACTGGTCTCCCTCTTTTCACCGCTGCCCACTTAACCCCTTAGTCTTTGAAAAAGAGTAACCAGAGGATTCTTTTAAACATATAAGTCATTATCACATCACTCCTCTGATCAAACCCTCTAATGGCTCCCCATTTCACTTAAAGTGAAAGCCAAAATTCTTATAGTGGCCTATTTAGGGTGATACACTCTGGCTCCCCATATTCTCCTACTCTTCACTGGCTCCAGTCACACTGACTTCTAAGGCTGTTCCTCAAATATGGCAAACATGCTCCTGGTTTAAGTCTTGCACTTAACTCTTCTATCTGCTTGAAGAGAAGTTTCCCCAGATAGATCCATAAGGCCAGTGTCATTACCTGCTCCATTGCTGGCTTCTTAGTGAAGTCTTAATGAATAGCCTTTTTATTTTTATTTATTTATTTTTTTGCGGTACGCAGGCCTCTCACTGTTGTGGCCTCTCCCGTTGCGGAGCACAGGCTCTGGACGCGCAGGCCCAGCGGCCATGGCTCACGGGCCTAGCCGCTCCGCGGCATGTGGGATCTTCCCGGACCGGGGCACGAACTCGTGTCCCCTGCATCGGCAGGCGGACTCAACCACTGCGCCACCAGGGAAGCCCAGCCATTTTAAAATTATAACTTCTCACTCACCAGCAGTAGCTCTCTGTCTCCCATTCACACTTTTTCTCCACAGAATTTATCGCCCTCTATTATCCTTTTTGTGCGTGCTGTCAGTTCCCTCCAACCCCATTAAAGTATAAGCTCCAGGAGGACAGAGACTGTGGTCTGTTTTATTTAGTACTGTACCCCAGACTGCAGGGACTGTGCCTGGCACGTGGGAGACATTTAATAAATAATTGTAAAATAAATGAACTTAGGTTTCCTTACCTGTTACATTTCTGGCTATCTGGAGATAATTACCTCCTTCTAAAGTTTATCTTGATTACTGCAGCATTTTACTATACCTCCTGAGTTTATAGTCATTTCTTAAACTTGGATATTTCACTATTTGCTTTTCCAAATCAATTTCTCTGGTTAGAACAAAGAACTTTGGGCAGATAAATTCTGTTTCTTAGTTCCAGTCTCAATTCATGGTAAAATGTTCTTTCTATTGCTGTGGCATTTTAATTAAACAGTTTTCAATTACAAGGTATAACAGTTTGTAGACTAGCTAACTATTAAACTTAATTTTAATTATGAATAATGCATGATAGTGACTTCAGTCTGGTATCAGAATAAATTTGTTTTTAAAATTTCATCCTATCTAATAAAATTTCTGCCACTGAAACAGCCCAATGTTCATTTATACACAATCTTCAAAAATCAAAAGCAATATGAGATGCTATTTTTAAATAATGAAATCAACTGAGCCTAACCTGAGGATCTGGGTAGTCGTTCTGGCTCAACACTGATTTACAGCCCTGAAAAAGTCCTTGGGAACAAAACATTTGTCCCAGGAATTTTCGACAGAAATATTGTGAGCAAGTATATAAGAAAATATTAGTTCTCTATTAAGAAATCATTATACAATCTATAAAAGATGAGTTGCTTCTCAATAGCTTCTTCTTGATTTAAAATTCAAAGTAAACTTTATAGAGTTTTACTGAAACCCAAATTTCCTACTATTTTCTCATGTTTTGAAACAGCTGATGTCAAATGAATTGAGTTACTTAAATTTAAAATATACCTGTATTTACTTTTTGATGAAACTTATGTTGGTAGAAATAACCCATGAATAAAAGGCTTTAATGTTAATTCCTAATCATTTTACGTGATACATATTTTTTAAAGGATTTAAAATATACAAATCAAAGGTATTAATGTTTAGTGGTTTCACTTTTCACATGCTGCTTTGGCTCTACAAGTATAAAGGTTATATGATGTGCTACAAAACTATTTTTTTCATAAATTTTAAGTTAAATCTAAAATAAAAACTAGTTATGCTCTAGGAACAATTTTAAAGTATCAGCACATTTACTTTACCTAAGTATCAGCTCTACTTAGCTGAGACATTTTCTCTACTACAGTGATAAAAGTACATCCAAGTTGCCAGTACATTTGATACATTCCTTAATATCAAAGTCCAGATAAATGCCATAAATGAAAAGATTAAAAGTGAAAAAAAAAACATTCAGCATGTGTAATATCTGTATTTTAATTAAATATAAACAAGTTCTTTTTACAAAGCTTTTTGCCTTGTATGAATAGAAATGCTTTTATTCTTCTTCATCCAATCATGTCCCTTCTCTTCACTAGTGATTCTTTACTAGGAGAATACCATCATATCCTTATTCAGTTCTTAGCATCCTATTTTCAAACAAAAGAATTTTAAATACATGCTAAATGCATAATGTACTTAATCAGAGAGTGTGGGTCTCAGAAGACACAGGATATGGAAAAATTTGAATTGAAGGCAACAGAGATGGAATGCATATAATGGAGTAAAAATGGGGACAGAAGGAAAGATAGGGTTAAATTCTTTACATTCCTCCTGGAGGCTGACCTGTGTCATTATCATTTAACCAGGAAAAAAAAAAATCCCTGGGCTGGGCTACTATTACACACTCTCTGTCCTCTCCCCAGTTACATTCTTTGATACCCAAACTACATATATAATAGCACTGCAGGGATACTTCTGCTGAAACTATAATACAGAGTGAGGGAAAAAAAAAAAGAGTCCATTAACTTTTCCAGGATTATTTTTAGGAACAGGCATTATAACAAAAAAAAAAAGTATTATTTTTAAACATGTATTTTAGTTTGGAAGGGCACAGAGACTTCCAGCATGCCTATATTATGAATTCTTCTGTCTCAAGAAATGTTAATTTATACCGGAGTAAAGATTTTTGAATAAATTTAATAAATGCACAAAATCAATAAGGATATCATAACCAAATCTCAACTTATCTTCAAGTTTCAAGGTGATATAAGTTTGTTCTGGAATTCTTACATCATTCACAAACGTCTACAAGAGAAAAAAAAAGATGTTAATTTAATATATGAAGTATTAATTATTAAAATTTAGACAAGCAAATACTCAAACCTTATGCTTTACAGTGTATATCAAATGGTGGCTAATACAGCTTGTGTATCACCATAAAATGTGCTATGCATCTTATAGGCTAATAAATGATTTCATACTAAGCCCTTTATTACTATTACAAGTAACACACAAAGAACCAGGGTGCGGTTCCTCTGAGTCTACTATGCTGCCATGACAAATTTAGGCACCTAAAAACGACGTCAAGAAAAGCTCTGACCCGAAGCTAGAAACTGTAAAGGGTAAAATATAATATAGCTCTCGATATACCATCAGGGCCCACTGGACTCAATTTTAACTTTTCTGGACAACTGTAATTATCTGTGAGGACTGAGGTTTCATTATTTTTATTCCTAGAAGTCTTCCAAAGAACAAAAAGAAAATTTACTTAAAAAAATTGAATAAAACTCATTCTATTTTACAATTGCCAACGAGTCCTTTGGACCCTTTTATGAATTTTAAGATACTTTATAGGACCCTTACATGAATCTAAGATACGTTATAGATACATTATTTTTTCTGTATGTTGAAACATTGTTTCATCATCATCATCCCGTAAGTATTTAAACTTATCAATTACTTCTAACTTTGTTGAAAATGACCAAAATAATAACAGAAGAATGGAATTACCTAGAACATCACTATTCAACAGAAACAATGCAAGCCACAAATGGAAGCTACACATATCCTACTATATTTTCTAGTAGGCACATTAAAAAGGCAAAATGAAAGAGGTGAAATTAATTTTGATAATATACTTTTAATTTAACCCACACATCCCAAATAGTACTATTTTAACAAATAATGAATATGAAAATTAAGAAGACATTTTACATTCTTTTTTTTTTTACCTTTTTATTTTTAGACTAGTCACATTTCAAGTGCTCAACAGACACACATGGCTAGTGGCTACTGCAGCGAATAGCACAGAGCTAGATGGATGATGCAATTGTGAAATAAATCATTACTATTGCATCAACCTTTAGGTTTCTTACTGCATGGCCCAAAATATTGCACCATCTTCCCAAGAAGATATAAAAGACATCTGGAGACACCATCTGTGTCTTTTTTTTTTTAAGCTATCAAAGAGCACAATTGAGAATTCAGAATTTTTTATTTAACATCCATAAAGGCAAAAAAAAAAAAAAATACAGGAAGATATTTCACAATTATAAGGTAAATACAAAAAGTAGAGCAGCAGCACTCTAGACTATAGTAACAATGATAAAATGATAATAACGTAAGCAAAATATCAGACCAGGAGTCTTCAGGTGAAGATAACCCTAGATGAATTTTCCCTAACACAAGAATTGATGAGAAGAATGTTTCCAAAGTCAAAAAGAAACTAAGATATTTTTCATCCAGTTAGCCTAAATCAATAAGAAGAATCATGCAATATTTTTTAACACAAAACTGATGATTCTGTATTTTAAAAGAAATTTTGACAGTTTTCTCTCATTTTTTAGTGTTTGTGTTTCAATACTCATTTGATTTAGTATGTAAGTGGACAAATGATCAAGGCGGGTATCTATACAAAGGTAACTAGAAGGAAAGAGACGACGTAGAAATAAAATTATTGAATTGATCTTGTAACTGTTGTACTATTTTACAATTATGGAAGAAAAAGAAAATGACTTTCCTCTTAAAATTTTAAAATGTCAAAGTCTTAAAAATAATGCATTTTGATAATGCAAGAGCAAGAAAAACTAGAAATAATGGTAAGCTAGAACTAGCTAGATATGTCCTTGAAATCTGAAATCAACATTTATAAAATAGATATATATCCCAGAGAAGGCATGATAGCTAATGAACAGTTAGTGGCATTCAAAGAACAATACCCATTTTGCACGTTATGTACCTTTCAAAACCAGGAAAACATGGAATAAACATTTGAGTCTGTCATGCCTCATTTTTATCAAAATTTCAAGTTGTTCTCTCATCTTTTAATTCTTACTTGTGTAAACTATTTGTAAAAAGACTTAAGAGGTCCATTGGACACAGATGGTTAATGGTGATGACTATTTTTCCTGGCATACTAGAAGTTAAAAGACTTAGAATACTCTAGATTTATAAAACATAGAAAAATGTTATACTTAATTGCCTGGAATGCGAACATCATATAAATACCCAATATGTTTTTCTTTGATAAGTTGAAACTTTAAAAATTACTTTACTCTTCCCTTTTAAATTTCATTTTTTCCCATCTTTTATGTTATTGGATTTGAGATGGCCACGATACCTTACTTGGGAAGGTTCCCTCCATAATGAGGAAATTTAGAAGGGTCCTGAATGTTATACAGTAAAATATATAAGGGGATTCTCAAATTCCTTTGCACAGCTAGCACTCTGTAATATGTCATAGAATACCAGTTTCTAAATCTATCAAAAACAAACAAAAAAATTAGAAGTTGCAATCTTATTCCAGATATAAGGAGACAGCAGAATGCTGCTAAAACTCAAGATCACACATTAGTATGATTTATGAGTAATCCTAAATAAGTTTCTCACATGCTTCACAGAAAGACTGAAATGTTAATACAAAGAAAATTCAAAGGCTTCACGCATTTATAAACTCTAATTTCAGGTTCATTTCCAAACGAACATTTTTAGAGTGTTTTAAGACATATCTTGAGTTTACCAAAATATTCTATATTAATTACAAAAGACAAAAGCTGAGGAAAATGATGGAAAAGAGAAGAATAAAAGAAAATGTTAATTAACTGATGTTTGGTATGCAGAAGATAAATAATTAGGTACATGGTATAAGAGAGATGCCACAGTTCTAAGCCAATTTATTTAAAACTATCCCAACCTAAAATACCATAATTACTCAAAAGGCCTAAGATGAGCTCTAAGATTCACTCAAAGCTTATTGCTTGACTCTCTTAAATGTTAAGCACCTACTGTTTTTAACATATGTACTAGGTACTTTCAGAGATTAAGAGACACATAATTTTAACCTGCTGGCATTTATGACAGAAATATTCCCTAAGGTCTAAAATGGCTCAGGAAATATGAGCCAGACACGAAGTTTCAGCTCGCAAAATGTTAAGTGAAAACACTTGGGAGCAAAAAGTCTCCTGACGGTTGAAAATTATAAAAGGAGAGAAAATTTCAAAGGGCTACAGGAAAAAAATCACTTAAATAAATCAATTATGAAGCATTTTAATAAATTAGATATGGAAAGAAAAATAGGTTTTGTTTCTTATGTCAACATCATTTGATCACACCTCTACCTGGTAGGTAGGACAGGTGAGGACAACGAGGCACAGGGTGCAAAGTAACAATCAAACTCTCAGAGTTCAGAAGCAGAATTACTGGGATTCAAATTCAGCTCTCTGAACTACAAACCCCACATTCTCTGCACATCAAGGAAGCTTGGATGCCCAAGCCAGGCCAAGCCAGCTCCCCAAACTCCCCCAACCAAACCACTAACCTCAGAGAAGCAAACCAAACCAGATAAATATCTATTTAATTTACATACAAATAAATCACATAATTGACAGTATAAAATCATATAACCACCATGTACTGCATTAATGCTCTGGGAAATGTGAATGGAGTGGCCAGCAGCACAACTACCTCAATCATGTTGTCAGTGAGAAAAGTCTCGTCTTCTTCCCCTAACCACTCCTTTCATACCTTCCTCCTTCTATGCCATACTGGTCTGATGCTGCAGGAACGCCAGTGTGAAAGGGGACACAGCAGGGGCTGGAACACAGGGAGGTGAGGTGGAATGGGATGGGAGTGCTGCGGCAAAGGTCAATGGTGACTATCAGAGAGGTGCAGGTACTCCAGTGCATGGAGGGGGCAGGAAGAACTGAAGGCAAACAAGGGCTCTCATAGAAAGAGAAGCTTCCAGGGGCTTGCAGGGAAATAGCCTACTATCACATCAGCTACAGAACCAGTTCCAGCTTCCCCAAGCAGAACAACCTCATTTCTGGTAGTAATAAAAGCAAGTGTGGACCTAGGTAACTTGGGAGTATATTTTAGGGTAGGGTGAAAGGAAGTGAGAGTGGAAGTAGTCACAGATAGTTGTTTATAAGTTGAGTTTAGTTGATAAGTGCTTTCCAAAATAATTTAACTGTGTATGTATTCACTGAAAAGTATGTAGGCTACAGGATGCTAAACTTGTTTTAACTGCTTTTCTTACCATAACAACAACAGTAGTAACTAACACTTACTGAACTAGGTGTTTAAAACTATTAACTTATTTATAGCTTCACAACTACCTGAGAGGAGTACCATTTTACTATTTCTGTTAAAAAAACTGAGGAACAGAAAAATTAAGTAACTTGTCCAGAGTTACCTCACTAGTAAGAATTCAAGCTGGGCTCATAACCACCTATACTGTGCTCCTTCTGAAATTACTACTTTTAACCTGATGCTCAAATTTCTAGAATTATATGAATGTTAAGAATAAACAGGCTGTGAATAATAATCTACAAATTTTCTATGAATAAAATGCATGATAGCTGGTAGTTCACAGACTTTGGCTACGAAAGTCCATTCTGGCATATTTCCTAGGCTATCCATTTGGGTAACAGTGCATTTATCCATTTGTGTAATATTTTGAAGTTCTGTACCAGGCACATACTTGTCACATTTAATCCTCACAACAATACTACAGAGCAGGAATTATCATTTCACTATTTTAAAGCTGAAGACAGGTAACTAAATTTTGCATTGAGGCTTCACATTCATAACCTTCAACTCATTACATTTTTGCACAAGTTTGGGAACTAATATGAATATATATGAGGAAACCGAATTTCAGAGAGTTTATGTAATTTGTCCAGGGTTATAATGCTGGTAAATTACAGACTGAGATTCAAATCTAGGTCCTGACTTCAAGTTCAAAATGAAGATGTCACTCTCTGTGAGTTATTGTATTTCAGACAATTACTGAGTACAATCAAATTATAAGAAAGGTCAGCCTAGATAAACTTAGAAGTTAATATTTCACCTGATATTTTTTACAACCAACATCAATAATTTTTATATTTGATCACAATGTTTTAAAAGACTAAAACACTGTGATGTAATTCTCACTTATTATTTTCCAAGATATAATGTAAAGACACCTAAAAATAGCACTGTGGTCAAGACGAAACATTCTAGGCTTAAAAACAGAATATAACATTGTTAAAATATTCCACATATAAAAGTGGATTAAAATTTTTCTCTATAAAGTCTTTCATATAGAAAATTCATTCAATTCCATTTGAAAAGATTTACTGGGTTCATGCACTGTGCAGAACCTTGTGCTAGTAGGCACTGTGGTGTACTTACCAGAAGCAAAAGGCACGTGAACTGTTCAGAAGCACATAATCTAGCACAGTGACAGATATGCACAAGCAGATTTAATACAAGGCTCATAAAGCACCCAAAACAGAGATTAAAACAGAAGTTTGTAGGTGCGGAGAAGGAAGAGAGTAACTCCTTAAATAGCACCTTGGAATCGAAATGCTTCCTGACATGGCCCATGGTAAAACAGTTTCTACCTCATCTGCCTATCTTTTTCTACTTTAATCCATTCAAAATGTTAATGAGTCAATATTCTTAAATACCTTTTCTCTGCTCCCTTCAGGAAGATGTAGAATTGAGATTTTACTTTTAAAAGTAAGTACAACTTTTACAAATGACAAGGCAGACGGAAGAACTACTGGGCTGCAGAAAATCTAACAAATTATTTGGAGAAGACAGTATAGTAGGAAAACTACTGTTTTGGAGGTATGGCAAGGAAAATGTGATGGAGCATGAATCTGGAAAAGTGGGTGATGCCAAATGTGAGGTATTTCAATTCAAACATGAGGAATTAAGACTTAGTTTTAGGGCTTCCCTGGTGGCGCAGTGGTTGAGAGTTTTAGGGCTTCCCTGGTGGTGCAGTGGTTGAGAGTCTGCCTGTTGATGCAGGAGACACGGGTTCGTGCCCCGGTCCGGGAAGATCCCACATGCCGCGGAGTGGCTGGGCCCGTGAGCCATGGCCGCTGAGCCTGCACGTCTGGAGCCTGTGCTCCGCAATGGGAGAGGCCACAACAGTGAGAGGCCCGCATACCACAAACTTAATTTTATGTGTCATGAGAAACAAAGGTGTGAATAAAACTAACATAAAAACAGGCCTACAAAAAAAGTATCTCAGTGAATAAACATAAAAGTCCTTCAGTAGCAGGCCGATTCAGGACAAGGAAAAAAAGTTTTACCATATTTGTCAAATTTCTGCAGATGTTTTTCCATATAATGTTTAATGTATATTTTGAAAAGAAGCAGCAGTTAGAAGAAGTTTGGATACATTTAATTTCTGTTAAAGTCATTTTAAGAAATTCAACAGCACAGATCTGAACAAAATTATGTTTGCTTATGTTAGTAGAGCCATGAGAGAATTGAGAAAAAATAAGATAAATTATTCAATACTTTAGCATTCTCTTATTCTGCAGCTACTTACATTCTGCCAATGTAGAAAGATCAAATGAAGAATTAGGAAAAAATTCACTGCAGTAACACAAAAATCTTCAATGTAGGAAACCAAAGAAGCAATAATAAACACTAGTATTTAGATCATATACCACATTTGTTAAGGTAAATGGATGTGTTTCACTCCTTTTTACTCTAGTATAGAAGATCCTCCAACCATCTGGTACCAAACCACGTTTGCATCTTTTTTTTCCAAAGTTAACCCACACTTCTCTGACTCCCAAGAGTGCTTTTTTGCATTCTTACTGTCATGACTTTCCACGGCTTTATCACATATAAATTCAAGCCATTCAGTAAGGGCAACCTTTATCTTAACCTCCTTAAAGAAGTCTTTTTTTAACCACTGGATAATAACAACCAACAACCATCTGAATTCCTGTTAAGTATTTACTACCAACATCATTTCTTGGGAACATGGGCTACATTCATATTCTACTGTATTGTCCTCAAAGTGCTATGTACCTAGTAAGCATTTAAAAGTAAGTGCAAACTAGAGAAAAGGAAATATAACACAAAACAGGATTTTGTGTTATATATGTTTTCTTACAATATTAAACAAAAATTCAAATAAGACAAAAAGCAAACTCTTAACTTACCCCATTTAGGCTGCCCAAATCTTTCACCAGATGTTCATCAGTAGAGGCATCGTAATTGATTACAGCATGTTGCTTATCCACACTACGAGACTGAAAGAAAATTCTTTAAGTTAATAAGCACAAGAAAATGCTAGAATAAATAACAAAAACAAAGATTTTTGTCTAAATACTTTATGTTAATAAGATAGCAGATAAATATACGGAAATACCAAAGTAAAAGTAGGTTCAATAAGATTTAAACTGTTACTATTCAACAGAAATTTGGCATCACTTCCCAAAGAGGAAAGCAGCCAAAATTTTAAGACATTCTTTTCTACCAAAGTCACACGTTCTACTTTTGAGAGAATTTAATTCAGTTGACTTTGTTGAATGTATCGAACGACAATAATTTTTTTTATAATCTGAAATTCTTATATGGAAATCATGTGAAGTATAATTTTATGTTTTATATACCTCACTGTAAGAAAAATTACCATATAGGATTTACATCTTTCAATACCAAAGATTAAGGGACAAAATGTAATATGTTCCTGAATAAAATTATCCTCACTTAAAACATGGGTTCTAAAACTCATAGGAGAGGTCTAAGAGAGAAAGAGAAAGTCAAAAGAAGGAATTAGAATGGCAAACTGATTTTTGAAAATTGCTTTTAAGTCTCTTTTAAAGTACACACACACTCTCTTTCTCCAGAGCTTAGTGAGTTATCTGCAGATGAAAGTAGCTCAGAGATGAACTACAAGCCTTTGGAAATTTGTATCCAAAGGAAATATCACTACAGTCACAGGAAGAAATAGTCTGAGAACCACTGAATGTGAACTCAACAACCATTTACTACTGGGTTACTATGTGAACCTTGGTATACTAAAAGCAAAGGAAGCATCCAAAATGGGGAGGAGATATAATTTTCAGTTTCTAGTACAGCATGTAAGGAGCTTGGAAGTCATCGTTTCTATCCTCATAACAAGAAAAAAGTTAAATTGAAAATCAAAAACTTGTCTTAGTTTCATCAGAAAATTGAGGTCATAAGGTCAATTGCCACTCTGAAATCTGGAGAGACAGGCAAATACAGAGAATCATAGCTCACTGCTAGCAGTTGAAACTACCGCTGCAACCACCAACTGGTAGGAAAGCTTACAGGTTAAATGATTAATTGCTGGAAACTTGAATGATGTCAACTAGCTTGAAAGCAAGAACTCCTGGGGGCACAGCCTTGGCGGGAACACCATTTTTTCATGAGTTTTGCCTCCAGAAGCCCCACAAAGACCTCAGGGTGAGGATTGGAGAAAAATCTTCTCATGCTTCTGGTATGGTGAGGGGGAAAGTAGTCATTTTGAAATACACCCATTCTGTTCTCCTCAGCAACAGCCTGTCCTCAAGGAAAACTACTTTTCCAGAGCTCACCCAAATCAACCAGTGTGGGTTTTACCAGAGCCTAACTGACATGGGAGAATGGAAATACCCAACTCCAGTCTCACCTAGCCTTCCTGTCTCACCTAAGGAGGTGAACAAAAAGCTGAGATGTACTTGTGAAGGTCAAAGACTGAGAACTAATAGTACTTCAGCATGCTTCCCCTCCTCCCAAACCTTACCATCATATCAACAGGGATCTATAAATAACTATTATTATTACCATTACAATGGGAGTTACAATACAATAGAAAAACTGTAAAGCACTATATAAGAAGGAGCCTCTAGGAAAACTCAAAGACAACAGGGGAGAAAAAACCAAGGACAGTATAGGAAATATTAATCTCTGACACTTGTAGCTATAACAAACAGTAAACACAGCCTTACTCCTAGCCACATTAGACAAATGGGAAAGGTCAGCAACTAATAATAATAAAGATATAAATCCTAGTTGAAATGATACTTTCCAAATAAATATTACGAAAATTAAAAAGTCCCTTACCCAATTAGCTTAAATTCTATATTGAAAAAGTTTTGGTCTTTCAGCACACAAAACTCTATATTAAAATAACTGACATTAGGAAGAAACAATATGTGACCTAAAGCAATCTTCCAACAAAATCTAAAGATTTATCATACATATACTTTTATTCTTTTTAAAGGTTGATCGGGGGGGGTTGTTTTGTTTTTTCTGCAATCTCAATTTCTCTAGGACAAACTGCAAATCTCAGAATTAAGAGTAACTTCATGAATAGTACTATTATCCCCACTTCTCTGCAGCTTGCCTGAAAAACCATCTATTATGGCAAATTAGACTGCTGCAAAACACCTGCACTAAATCTAAAAGTTACTTAAACTTTGTTTTGGTTTTTATTGTCATGTTTAAACTGTCACTATGTTTAAATTAATGAAGTACTAAATTCAGTTATTAGGGTGATAAGAAGCAAATGAAGCACGACTACAAAAATAATTTCTCCAAGTTGAATTAGTCTAAGGAAGAAAAAAATCTCTACATGTTGTAAGGCAAGTGAGAGTTCAAGTATATGCAACCTCTAAATAAATAGTGACTAGACTATCATAAATAATCTCTCTGTGAGGAAGAGAATAGAGAAAGGGCAGAAGTTCTTAGAAGAGAGTATGATGAAATTCAAGGAGAAAACATCTAAATGAGACTTGAGGAAAAGAAATCAGAAAGGAAAGTGAAAATTTACTGTTAGATATGGGGAAAAAAAAATCAAATGGCTGCTCACAGAGTCAGGGAATGGCAGCTTTTGAGGGAAGTCTACATGGCTCAGAGATATGGAGAAAAAACAGTTTGAGGAGGAAATAATTTGAAGCGGCCAATTCCCTAAGTTTACAACTTGCTAGAAACCTGGAATATTCTGAATCTGACATGCACCCTGCCCTCAAATCGTTTATGGGGGTAGATAATACAAGAACACCTGCTACTGAACGTAGAACACACTTAAGAAAATGAGAGTCCACTGAGATGCCACTACAGCTTTGGAGATTGAGGAGTGAAGGAGTGGGCACATTATATGGAACCAGAAAAAGCACCTTTTTTCTTTGTTTAATAAAGACCTTAATAACTTTTTGAGAAGACTAGTCTTATGAACTCAAGGCAAGGGATATCATCGGTTTAGAAATCACAGGACAAGTCATTGCATTTGTGTAACTCTTCAAAAAATAACAGCCAATGAAAGCAAATAAAAGTCTGTTCTTATTTATCAAATGTATTCAAGGTATCAATGTGTTTCTGTACCCATCACAGAAACTAAGCAGGAAACCAAGACTATAGAATATAATATGTCAAGTAAGTGGCCAAGAAAAACTGAGGGAATAAAAAAGATTTGTTATTTACATCTAACCACACAAACATTAAACCATTTTCATTTCCAGATAAATTCACACTTCCTCTAGATTAAACTGAGCCAGAAGAAGGTGCACTGCAACTTAATTTTCACAACCCATTTGAGCTTTTCAATAAAAATTTAATAATCTCTCAGAAACATATAATTTAAACCCTGACAAAGACAGCTAACTTTATCAAATTTATAATACTAATGGAAAAACCTTAGCTGGTCCAGGTTTAAATCACAAAGATAGTCAATTTTGACCAGATTTCTTATTTGCTCCACCTTATGCCTTTGGTAAGAATGCAAGACTCTCTAGTCACTATCCCCTCACAGTCATTTCCCCCACAAGAGCCTATGCCTCTTCCCTCATAAGTTTTACTTTCTACAAAGACCCTCTTCCCAAGGCTTTTTACACTACACTCTTGAGAATCCTCCTTACTTGAAACGCCTCTTCATTCTCAAGCTCTTAGGGTTATCTCCTACTTCCTTCCTTTAATATCTGGTTTTCCCCCTGAGAACACTATTTCCACGACATTCCTTTAAAGTGGATGATATCCTCCTAAATCCAATATTCTGTTGAGTACACAGATGCAGTCTGAACTGCAGTCCAGTCTACTATTGTGGCTTCTAGACCATTACTTTCCCCCTCCAATGAAAAAAACTTTTTACTTTTCTGAAGTTCTTGTTATCCACCTACATATAAATATAAGTGTAAATAAATATATATACACACTATATATTTACACACACACACACACACACTCACCTCCCAGGTTGCTTCAATCATTTGAGGTCATTCTAACTTTTTGACTTACGTTTTGGGGTAATGGTAAATTCAAATTCCTACTTCTTCATGGTTGATTTTAAATGCCTCTGTAGATAACCCATATAAAAATCTAGCCTTCTCTACTCCCACAACCAAAATCCTTACCATACCTTGTCATACCACTCCCATTGCTAAACTTTATCATGCGAAATTGATTCCACCTATGGAATCTAAGCCATAGTATTTCTCTGAGACTACATTTGTCTATTCTTCCAGTTTTCTCAATTATTTACACTAATTTACTAGTATATTACCTAAGTCCTTTGACAACAGCAAGACATCTAATATTCTGACCCCTTCCTTTTCTCCCGAGCAACCACATCCTATAACTCCGACTTTACCTCCTTCTCTATATAACCTAGATTCCCCCCTGGCTTCAACTATTCCCTTTATGCTCCTAATCCCCAAATCTCTACCTTCTTCATGGACTACTCTGCTCAGCTTCATATATTTATTTCCGGTTTTCTGTTTAATATATCAATCTGGGTATCCCTCAGGAACCTCAAACTCATTATCTTATTCCCCAAAAGTACACCTCCTGAACCGCTACTTCATCTATTTCCATGCCAGAAAGGCTAGGTCTTAACATTCTTTTTCTCTCCCTCGTACATTATATATAACTAGAAAGCACAGCCTTCTATTTTCAATCTCTCTCCTGCTCTGTCTTCTTTTCTTCATTTTAAATGATACTCTCTTCCTTAGAACTTAACTGTCTCTTCCTAGATTATTATAATCATCTAACTGCTTATACCAAGTCCAATCTCTAATCCTGAGCAGTAATACAGAATAGTAGTTTAAAGCACAGGTGTTGGAGTCAAAAAGAACTGGTCCAGCCACTTGCCAGCTGTGGGACCTTGGTAAAATTACTAATCTTTGTATAATCATTCTACAAAAAGGTAAACCTAGCTCACAGATTTTTTTTTGTGAGGATTAAATGCATGGGAAGCATCTGAAAAGGCAATATCGCTCTGCTTAAAAACTCCTCTTACTGGCTAAGGTAAGATACACCAAGTCTTTAATATAGAACACAAGGCCTGCCACGGTCTGGCCTCTTCTAATGCCCGTCTTAATCTCTCAAAACGTTTGCCTTCACATCTTATATACAAACTTCAAGGAACTATTTTAATTTACCTAAATAGACACTGAATGCCATGCTATCTTCAATACCACACACTCAACCACACTCTAACCTTCCAGAAACCATTTATTCATCTTTTAAGATAATTCAGCTAAAGCCATCTCCTCCAGAAGTCTTTCCAGATTTCACATTCCCACATTTCCTTGCAGGCAGAACTGACCAATCTCTTTTTTCTGTACCCCATACCAACTCCCATCACTGTCTTGTACATACTGTTTATACCCACTTATTTACATACACATATCCTTCTACTAGGCTCTAAGCCTTAAAGGACAGAGAGACCCTATCTATATACACATTGGATATGAAATGGCTATTATTTCTCTTTCCTACTAAAAATATGAGAGAAAAAGACACAAATACATGGATACATATGTTAAGAAAAAACTAAAAAGACAAAGATTGCCACTGTATGTCTCATCATTTAAAAATTTTAAAAGAGGGGCTTCCCTGGTGGCGCAATGGTTAAGAATCCGCCTGCCAATGCGGGGGACATGGGTTCGAGCCCTGGCCCGGGAAGATCCCACATGCCGCAGAGCAACTAAGCCTGTGCGCCACAACTACTGAGTCTGAGCTCTAGAGCCCATGAGCCACAACTACTGAGCCCACAAGCCGCAACTACTGAAGACCGCACACCTACAGCCAGTGCTGTGCAACAAGAGAAGCCACTGCAATGAGGAGCCCACACACCGCAACAAAGAGTAGTCCCCACTCGCCGCAACTAGAGAACACCCGCGTGCAGCAACGAAGACCCAACATAGCCAAAAATAAAAAAATAATTAAAAAAAAATGTTCTTTAAAGATAGTGTAGCTGAAAGATTCTTTAAAAGTCCAGTTGTGTTTTTACAATCATAGTAATAAACAGTGATTTATCCTTTGCTATGTGCTCCAAAGGATAGATGAAAATTACTAACCTATGATCTTCAAAACACATTCTGTTAATACATCATACAAAAATTAAAATATTAAAACAGTGAGTCAGATATAATTTTATTATATTTTCTATTATGCATTAGGAAAACTATTTAATTAGTATGATGATGATTCTCCAAATAGAGCAAAATTCATCCGTTTGGTACAATTAAGATAAAATTAGAATTCAGATATGAACTTTTTTCAAAATGCAACTCAACTTGTATACAGAAGAATCCAATATATTGTAATAAAACACAGTGACTAAGTCTTTCTGAATCTTAATTTTACCATCTGTAAAATGGAGGTAATTCTATCTTTAAGAAATTCTTGAGGAACAATTGAACCAACAAAAATAAACACTGAGAACAAAAGAAAGTATAATTCAACGGCATGGTACTTTTAATACTAGTAATATTGTGTATCACTCAAAACAAAGATGGGGGGCTTCCCTGGTGGCGCAGTGGTTGAGAGTCCGCCTGCCGATGCAGGGGACGTGGGTTCGTGCCCCGGTCTGGGAGGATCCCACGTGCCGTGGAGTGGCTGGGCCCGTGGGCCATGGCCACTGAGCCTGCGCGTCCGGAGCCTGTGCCCCGCAACGGGAGAGGCCGCGGCAGTGAGAGGCCCGCGTATCGCAAATGAAAACAAAAACAAAAAAAACAAAGACGGTATAATCTTTACCCAATAATTATACTTTATACCTTTCATTCACGCTCTCTAAGATTTATTTTACATATGTCTTATGGAACATAGCATGGTATAATCATCTTTCTATAGCACAACAAACAAGCACAGCAAGTTCATTAATTTGCTAAAGTCTTCCAAGGTAAGTGGCAGAAACAAAACTCGAATTCCAGAATCCCTTGTTTAATCACCAACTCTTTAATATCCAAGCACATTTTCTTCTCAATGACCACATTCTTTAGACTACCATTTTTGGAATGAGATGAAATAACAACAAAAAATTCAAAACTTTTTTTGGTCATAATTAACAAAAAAATGTAATTGTAATCAAACAGAGCATATGACCGCATGGATTATTTGTTTCCATTTTGCACTGGGTTTTAAGCTACATTATCATCAAAGTATTGTTTACAATGCCGGTAAATCTATTTGTAGTTGAAATCTTTACAGGTAAGAAACTACTGAAAATTATTCAGAGGCAGAGATTCTAAAACCTAACAACTAACCAGTTGTTTCCTGTACATTAAAAATAAAGGGTTATAAACCATAAATACTAAATTAGGTTAAGAAAATTTAAAAGATCTTCTTTTATTGACTCTTTAAAAAAGCAAAAAGTAATTATTTGTATTTCTAACAATTTTACTTCTCACAACAACTGATCTAAACAATGTAGAAACATTTCATCTACATAACGCCTTAAAATGAAAACATAACTTCATCAACTCTAGAGCTCTGAACAAATATATTTCACTAATATTTATATACTTGTGAGTCTCCACTTCTCCATACGTGAGCTTAGTTCACTTTTCAGAAATAATATAAAAAAAATAGTAAGTTTTAAATAATCCATTTATTTTACTAATATTCTATGAAAGACTAAACCATTTATTTATTTATTTATTTTATTTTACTTTTTACGGCTTGGCCTTTTTTTTTTAACATCTCTTTTGGAGTATAATTGCTTTACAATGGTGTGTTAGTTTCTGCTTTATAACAAAGTGAATCAGTTATACATATACATATATCCCCATATCTCTTCCTTCTAACGTCTCCCACCCTCCCTATCCCACCCCTCTAGGTGGTCACAAAGCACTGAGCTGATCTCCCTGTGTTATGTGGCTGCTTCCCACTAGCTCTGTATTTGACATTTAGTAGTGTATATATGTCCATGCAACTCTCTCACTTTGTCCCAGCTTACCCTTCCCCCTCCCCGTATCCTCAAGTACATTCTCTAGTAGGTCTGCGTGTTTATGCCCGTCTTATCCCTATGTTCTTCATGACCATTTTTTTTTTAGAGTCCATATATATCTGTTAGCATATGGTATTTGTTTTTCTCTTTCTGACTTACTTCACTCTGTGTGACAGACTCTAGGTCCATGCACCTCACTACAAGCAACTCAATTTCGTTTCTTTTTGTGGCTGAGTAATATTCCATTGTATACATGTGCCAAATCTTCTATATCCATTCATCTGTTGATGGACACTTAGGTTGCTTGCATGTCCTGCCTATTGTAAATAGAGCTGCAATGAACACGGTGGTACATGACTCTTTTTGAATTATGGTTTTCTCAGGATATATGCCCAGTAGTGGGATTGCTGAGTCATATGGTAGTTCTATTTGTAGGTTTTAAGGAACCTCCATACTGTTCTCCATAGTGGCTGTATCAATTTACATTCCCACCAACAGTGTGAGATGGTTCCCTTTTCTCCACACCCACTTCAGCATTTATTGTTTGTAGATTTTTTGAAGATGTCCATTCTGACCGGTGTGAGATGATATCCCACTATATTTTTGATTTGAATTTCTCTAATGATTAATGATGTTGAGAATTCTTTCATGTGCTTGTTGGCAATCTGTACATTTTCTTTGGAGAAATGTCTACTTAGGTCTTCTGCCCATTTCTGGACTGGACTGTTTTTCTTTTCTTGATATTGAGCTGCATGAGCTGCTTGTAAATTTTGGAGATTAATCCTTTGTCAGTGGCTTCATTTGCAAATATTTTCTCCCATTCTGAGGGTTGTCTTTTCATCTTATGGTTTCCTTTGCTGTGCAAAAGCTTTTAAGTTTCATTAGCTCCCATTTGTTTATTTTTCTTTTTATTTCCATTTCTCTAGGAGGTGGGTCAAAAAGGATCTTGCTGTGATTTATGTCAAAGAGTGTTCTGCCTATGTTTTCCTCTAAGAGTCTGACAGTGTCTGGCCTTACATTTAGGTCTTTAATCCATTTTGAGGTTATTTCTGTGTATGGTGTTACGGAGTGTTCTAATTTCATTCTTTTACATGTAGCTGTCCAAGTTCTACCAGCAACACTTATTTAAGAGGCTGTCTTTTTTCCACTGTATATTATTGCCTCCTTTATCAAAGATAAGGTGACCATATGTGCGTGGGTTTATCTTTGGGCTTTCTATCCTGTTCCATTGATCTATTATTTCTGTTTTTGTGCAATACCATACTGTCTTGATTACTGTAGCTTTGCATTATAGTCTGAAGTCAGGGATCCTGATTCCTCCAGCTCCGTTTTTCTTTCTCAAGATTGCTTTGGCTATTCGGGGTCTTTTGTGTTTCCAAACAAATTGTGAAATTTTTTCTGCTGTTCTATTAAAAATGCCATTGGTAGTTTGATAGGGATTGCATTGAATCTGTCGATTGCTTTGGGTAGTAGAGTCATTTTCACAATGTTGATTCTTCCAATCCAAGAACATGGTATATCACTCCATCTATTTGTATCATCTTTAATTTCATTCATCAGTGTCATAATTTTCTGCATACAGGTCTTTTGTCTCCTTAGGCAGGTTTATACCTAGATATTTTATTCTTTTTGTTGCAATGGTAAATGGGAGTGTTTTCTTGATTTCACTTTCAGATTTTTCATCATCGGTGTATAGGAATGCAAGAGATTTCTGTGCATTAATTTTGTATCCTGCAACTTTACCAAATTCATTGATTGGGTCTAGTAGTTTTCTAGTAGCATCTTTAGGATTCTCTATGTATAGTATCATGTCATGTGCAAACAGTGATAGCTTTACTTATTCTTTTACAATTTAGATTCCATTTATTTCTTTTTCTTCTCTGATTGCTGTGGCTAAAACTTCCAAAACTGTGTTGAATAATAGTGGTGAGAGTGGGCAACCTTGTCTTTTTCCTGATCTTAATGGAAATGGTTTCAGTTTTTCACCATTGAGAACGATGTTGGCTGTGGGTTTGTCATATATAGCCTTTATTATGTTGAGGTAAGTTCCCTCTATGCCTACTCTCTGGAGGGTTTTTATCATAAATGGGTGTTGAATTCTGTCAAAAGCTTTCTCTGCATCTATTGAGATGATCATATGGTTTTTCTCCTTCAACTGGTTATTATGATGGAACACATTGATTTATTTGTGTATACTGAAGAATCCTGGCATTCCTGGGATAAACCCCACTTGATCATCGTGTATGATCCTTTTAATGTGCTGTTGGATTCTGTTTGCTAGTATTTTGTTAAGGATTTTTGCAACTATGTTCATCAGTGATATTGGCTTGTAGTTTTCTTTCTATGTGACATCTTTGGTTTTGGTATCAGGGTGATGGTGGCCTTGTAGAATTAGTCTGGGAGTGTTCCTCCCTCTGCTATATTTTGTAAGAGTTTGAGAAGGATAGGTGTTAGCTCTTCTCTAAATGTTTGATAGAATTCGCCTCTGAAGCCTTCTGGTCCCTGGGCTTTTGTTTCTTGGAAGATTTTTAAGCACAGTTTCAATTTCAGTGCTTGTGACTGGTCTGTTCATATTTTCTATTTCTTCCTGATTCAGTCTTGGTAGGTTGTGCATTTCTAAGAATTTGTCCATTTCTTCCAGGTTGTGCATTTTATTGGCACAGAGTTGCTTGTAGTACTCTCTCACAATCCTTTGTATTTCTGCAGTGTCAGTTTTTACTTCTCCTTTTTCATTTCTAATTCTATTGATTTGAGTCTTCTCCCTCTTTTTCTTGATGAGTCTGCCTAATGGTTTGTCAATTTTGTTTATCTTCTCAAAGAACCAGGTTTTAGTTTTATTGATCTTTGCTATCATTTCCTTCATTTCTTTTTCATTTATTTCTGATCTGATCTTTATGATTTCTTTCTTTTTGCTAACTTTGCTGTTCTTTCTCTAATTGCTTTAGGTGTAAGGTCAGGTTGTTTATTTGAGATGTTTCTTGTTTCTTAAGGTAGGATCATATTGCTATAAACTTCCCTCTTAGAACTGCTTTTGCTGCATCCCATAGGTTTTGGGTCGTCGTGTTTTCATTGTCATTTGTTTCTAGGTATTTTTTGATTTCTTCTTTGATTTCTTCAGTGATCTCTTGGTTATTAAGTAGTTTATTGTTTAGCCTCCATGTGTTTTTATTTCTTACACAATTTTTCCTGTAATTGATATCTAGTCTCATGGCGTTGTGGTCAGAAAAGATACTTGATATGATTTCAACTCTCTTAAATTTACCAAGCCTTGACTTGTGACCCAAGATATGATCTATCCTGGAAAATGTTCCATGAGCACTTGAGAAGAAAGTGTATTCTGTTGTTTTTGGATGGAATGTCTTATTAATATCAATTAAGTCCATCTTCTTTAATGTATCATTTAAAGCTTGTGTTTCCTTATTTATTTTCATTTTGGATGATCTGTCCATTGGTGAAAGTGGGGTGTTACAGTTCCCTACTATGATTGTGTTACTGTCGGTTTCCCCTTTTATGGCTGTTAGTATTTGCCTTATGTATTGAGGTGCTCCTATGTTGGGTGCATAAATATTTACAATTGTTATATCTTCTTCTTGGATTGATCCCTTGATCTTTAGGTAGTGTCCTTCTTTGTCTCTTGTAATAGTCTTTGTTTTAAAGTCTATTTTGTCTGATATGAGAATTGCTACTCAAGCTTTCTTTTGATTTCCATTTGCATGGAATACCTTTTTCCATCCCCTCACTTTCAGTCTGTATGTGTCCCTAAGTCTGAAGTGCGTCTCTTGCAGACAGCATATATATGAGTCTTGTTTTTGTATCCATTCAGCCAGTCTATGTCTTTTGGTTGGAGCATTTAATCCATTTACATTTAAGGTAATTATCGATATGTATGTTCCTATTACCATTTTCTTAATTGTTTTGGGTTTGTTATTGTAGGTCTTTTCCTTCTCTTGTGTTTCCTGCGTAGAGAAGTTCCTTTAGCATTTGTTGTAAACTTGGTTTGGTGCTGCTGAATTCTCTTAGCTTCTGCTTGTCTGTAAAGGTTTTAATTTCTCCATCAAATCTGAATGAGATCGTTTCTGGGTAGAGTAATCTTGGTTGTAGGTTTTTCCCCTTCATCACTTTAAATATCCTGCCATTCTCTCCTGGCTTGCATAGTTTCTGCTGAAATATCAGCTGTTAACCTTATGGTGATTCCGTTGTATGTTATTTGTTGTTTTTCCCTTGCTGCTTTTAACAGTTTTTCTTCGTATTTAATTTTTGATGGTTTTATTAATATGTGTCTTGGCGTATTTCTCCTTGGATTTATCCTGTATGGGACTCTCTGTGCTTTCTGGACTTGATTAACTCTTTCCTTTCCCGTATTAGGGAAGGTTTCAACTAAAATCTCTTCAAAGATTTTCTCAGTCCCTTTCGTTTTCTCTCCTTCTTCTGGGACCCCTATAATTCGAATGTTGGTGTGTTTAATGTTGTCCCAGAGGTCTTTGAGACTGTCCTCAATTCTTTTCATTTCTTTTTCTTTAATCTGCTCTGCAGTAGTTACTTCCACTATTTTATCTTCCAGGTCACTTATCCATTCTTTTGCCTCAGTTATTCTGCTATTGATCCCTTTTAGAGAATTTTTAATTTCATTTATTGTGTGGTTCATCACTGTTTGTTTGCTCTTTAGTTCTTCTAGGTCCTTGTTAAATGTTTCTTGTATTTTCTCCATTCTATTTCCAAGATTTTGGATCATGTTTACTATCATTATTCTGAATTCTTTTTCAGGTAGACTGCCTATTTCCTCTTCATTTGTTGGGTCTGGTGGGTTTTCACCTTGCTCCTTCATGTGCTGTGTGCTTCTCTGTCTTCTCATTTTGCTTACCTTACTGCATTTGGGGTCTCCTTTTCGTAGGCTGCAAGTCATAGTTCCCGTTGTTTTGGGTGTCTGCCCCCAGTGGCTAAGGTTGGTTCAGTGGGTTGTGTAGGCTTCCTGATGGAGGGGACTAGGGCCTGTGTTCTGGTGGATGAGGCTGGATCTTGTTTTCTGGTGGGCAGGTCCACGTCTGGTGGTGTGTTTTGGGGTGTCTGTCTGTGGCCTTATAATGATTTTAGGCAGCCTTTCCGCTAATGGGTGGGGTTGTGTTCCTGACTTGCTAGTTGTTTGGTATAGGGTGTCCAGCACTGGAGCTTGCTGGTTGTTGAGTGGAGCTGGGTTTTGGCGTTGAGATGGAGATCTCTGGGATATTTTCGCTGCTTTATATTACCTGGAGCTGGGCGGTCTCCCAGCTGTGTGACCAATGTCCTGAACTTGGGTTTCCCACCTCAGAGGCACAGCCCTGACACCTGGCTGGAGCACCAAGAGTCTGTCATCCACACGACTCAGAATAAAATGGAGAAGAAATAGAAAGAAAGAAAGAAGAAGATAAAATTAAATTAAATTAAAAAGTTATTAAAATAAAAAACAAAAATTATTTAAAAAAATTTTTTAAAGTAATAAAAAAGAAAGAAAGAAAGAAGAGAGCAACCAAACCAAAAACAAACCTACCAATGACAAGAAGCGCTAAAAACTATAGTAAAAAAAGACAGACAGAACCCTAGGACAAATGGTAAAAGCAAAGCTATACAGACAAAATCACACATAGATGCATACACATGCACACTTAGAAAAAGAGAAAAAGGGAAAAAAAAAATATATCATTGCTCCCAAAGTCCATCTCCTCAATTTGGCATGATTTGTTGTCTATTCAAGTATTCCACAGATGCAGGGTACATCAAGTTGACTGTGGTGAGTTAATCCACTGCTCCTGATGCTGCTGGGAGAGATTTCCCTTTCTCTTCTTTGTTCGCTTCTGGCTTTCAGCTTTGGATTTGGCCCCGCTTCTGCATGTATGTCACCTGAGGGCATCTGTTCTTCACTCAGTAAGGATGGGGTTAGCTGATTCGGGGGCCCTGGCTCACTCAGGCCAGGGGGAGGGAGGGGTACAGAATGCTGGGAGAGCCTGTGGTGGCAGAGGCCGGCGTGACATTGCACCAGCCTGAGGTGCGCTGTGTGTTCTCCTGGGGAAGTTGTCCTTGGATCACAGGACCCTGGCAGTGGCAGGCTGCACAGGCTCCCGGGATGGGTAGTGTGGATAGTGACCTGTGTTTGCACACAGGCTTCTTGGTGGATGCAGCAGCAGCCTTAGCATCTCACGCCCGTCTCTGGGGTCTGTGTTGATAGTTGCAGCTCACACCCGTCTCTGGAGCTCCTTTAAGCGGCGCTCTGAATCCCCCTTCTTGCGCACCACGAAACAAAGAGGCATGAAAAAGTCTCTTGCCTCTTCAGCAGCTCCAGACTTTTTCCCAGACTCCCTCCAGGCTAGCCGTGGCACACTAGCCCCCTTCAGGCTGTGTTCACACAGCCAACCCCAGTCCTCTCCCTGGGATCTGACGGAAGCCCGAGCCTCAGCTCCCAGCCCCTACCCGTCCCAGCAGGTGAGCAGACAAGCCTCTTGGGCTGGTGAGTGCTGGTCGGCACCGATCCTCCGTGCGGGAATCTCTCCACTTTGCCCTCTGCACCCCTGTTGCTGCACTCTCCTCCGTGGCTCCGAAGCTCCGCAGTGTCCGCCCACGAAGGGGCTTCCTAGTGTGTGGAAACCTTTCCTCTTTCACAGCTCTCTCCCACTGGTGCAGGTTCCATCCCTATTCTTTTGCCTCTGTTTTTTCTTTTTTCTTTTGCCCTACCCAGGTACGTGTAGGAGTTTCTTGCCTTTTGGGAGGTCTGAGGTCTTCTGCCAGCGTTCAGTTGGTGTTGTGTAGGAGCTGTTCCACATGTAGATAGAGGTATTTCTGATGTATTTGTGGGGAGGAAGGTGATCTCCATGTCATACTCTTTCGCCACCTTGAAGCTCCTCGACTAAACCATTTAAAAACTAAATATAGGGCTTCCCTGGTGGTTGAGAGTCCGCATGCCGATGCAGGGGACACGGGTTCGTGCCCTGGTCCGGGAAGATCCCACATGCCGCAGAGAGGCTAGGCCCATGAGCCATGGCCACTGAGCCTGTGCGTCCAGAGCCTGTGCTCTACAACGGGAGAGGCCACAACAGTGAGAGGCCCGCGTACCGCGAAAAAAAACAAAACTAAATACAATTTGCAAATACTTGTTCTTACTTCCATACAAAAGATGTGTCTTTCTGTACTAAGAGGAGTTCCATTAATTTGTAGCACTGATTCTGACTACCAGGTAACCATGATGGTGATCAAATCATGGAACTTTTTCAGAGAATACACTGTGTCCAGGGTAGTGCTAAAAGGAGTATGCTCCTATCAGATTAAGGGCAGAAGTATCTCTAGAGGTGGAGTCTGAGTAACAGGTCAAAACTGGTTTTTTTCTTGCCTGATCATGGAGTTTCACCAACTTTATATTTTATTTTTTAAATAAAGCATAAATTTAAAAATAGTCATAAGTAGAACAGATGCCCACATCAGACACATTGATGAATTTTAAATAAAAAATGTTATTTTAATGTTTGACTTCTTATAGTGGTAATAGTGGTTTTTGTGCTTTAAAAATTATTGATTTTCTTTTAATTTGTTATAAAGGCATTATTTTGATTATAATACCTGAATTGATTCAATGATATTTTAAAATTCTATTGCCATTGATTTCCCTCTAGATTTTTCACTGTGGTAAAATATATATAACATAATATTTGTCATTTTAACCATTTTCATTGTACGATTCAGTGGCATTAATTAAATTTACAATGTTGTGCAATCATCACCATTGCACAATATCCGATTCCAAAATTTAACACCCCAAACCATACCCCTTTCCAAAATTCTTTCATCACTCCAAACAGAAACTGTAACTGTATAGCAATAACTCTTCAACCCTCCTTCCTCCAGCCACTGGTAACCACTAATCTACTTTGTATCTCTATGAAGTTGCTTCTTTTAGATATTTCATGTAAGTGGAATCATACATTTGTCATTTGTTTCTGGCTTATTTCATTTAGCATAATGTTTTCAAGGTTCATTTCTGTTGCAGCATGTATTCAAACTTCGTTTCTTTTTGTAACTGAATAATAATCCATTATATGTATTGACATATACTGTATTTTGTTTATCCCTTCATCTGCTGCTGGACACTTGGGTTGTTGTCACCTTTTGGCTACTGTGAATAACACTACAATGAACACTGACTTAAATACAAGTATCTGTTTGAGTCCTAGCTTTCAATTATTCTGGGTATAGCCTACTAGTGGAATTGCTGGGTCATATGATAATTCTGTTTAGCTTTTTGAGGGACCACTAAATTGTTTTCCACAGCGGCTACCCCATTTTTCACATTCCCACCAGCAAAGTACAAGAATTTCAATTTCTCCATACCCTTACCAACACTTATCTTTTTTTTTTTTCTTTAACATTATTGCCATCCCAGTAGATATGAAGTAGTATTTCATTGTGGTTCTGATCTGCATTTCTTAATGACAAATGATGTTGAGTGACTTTCATGTGCTTATTAGCCATTTTTATATCTCTTTGGCGAAATGTCTACTCAAGTCTTTTGACCATTTTTTAAGGGGGCTGTTTGTATATTTGTTGTTGAGTTGTAGTTGTTCTTTATATACTCTGGATATTATAAGATATGTATGGTTTTGCAAATATTTTCTCCAATTCTGAGAGTTGTCTTTTTCCTCTCTTGATAGTATCCTTAGATGCACAAGTTTCTAATTTTGATGAAGTCCAACTTACCTACTTTTTCTTTTGTTGCTTGTGCTATTGGTACCACATCTAAGAATCCACTGCCAAATCCAAGGTCATGACGATTTATCCCTATGATTTCTTCTAAGAGTTTTATGGCTTTAGCTCTTATATTCAGGTCACTGATCCATTTTGAGTTAATTTTTATATATGTTGTAAGGTAGGGGTCCAAATTCATTCTTTTACATGTAGAAATCCAGTTGTCCTAGCTTTATCTGTTGGAAAGACCACTCTTTCCTCTACTGAATGTACTTGGCACCCTTCTCAAAAACCTACTGTAGCAGTTTCCTTGGGCTGCCATAAAAAAGTACCATAAATTGAGTGGCTTAAAACAGTCCAAGTTTATTCTCTCAAAGTTCTGGATTCATGAAGTCCAAAATCAAGGAGTTGGCAGGGCCATGTTTCCTCCAAAACTTCCAGGGAAGAATCCTTCCTTGCCTCTTCCAGTTTCTGGTAGCCCCAGGTTTCCTTAGCTTCTGGTAGCATAACTCTTAATCTCTGCTTCTATCTTTACATGGCTGTCTTCTCTCTGTGTCTGTCTTCTCCTCATCATGTGACACCAAGTTATATTTGCTTAAGGTCCACCCTAATGACTTCATTTAACTTGATCACATCCTCAAAGACCCTATTTCCTAATAAGATCACATTCACAAGTATGGGATATTAGGACTTTGATACATCTTTGGGGGTGGGGGACACAATTCAAACCGTAACAGCCATAGATATATGGGTTTCCTTCTGAACTCTTCATTCTGTTCCATTTGTCTGTATGTCTACCCTTATTCCAGTATTGCCAGCTTTGTAATAAATTTTGAAGCTGAGAAGTGTGAGTTGTGCAACTTTATTCTTCTTTTTCAAGATTGTTTTGCCATTTTTAAATTTTGCCAAACTTTGCCAAACTCTTCAAAAACAGAAAATCTTTAATCAATCTTCATTATGGGTCACATTTTCCTGCTTCTTTACAGACCTGATAATTTTTTATTGGTTAACAAACACTGGGAATTTTACCTTTGTATTTCTGTATTCCTATAAATATTCTTGAACTTTGGTCTGGGACACAGCTAAGTTACTTAAAAACAGTGTGACCCTTTTGAGTATTGTTTTTAAGATTGAGATAAGAGTAGAACTCAGACTAGGGTTAATTATTTCCCCACTACTAAGGGGTAGAGACCAATTCCCTGTGAATTGTGAGGTTTTCCAGTCTGGCTGTTAGCAACAGGCACCATTCCTGACCCTGTTAGTGCCGGATACTGTTAACTCTAATTTGAGTGGGATTTTTTTCCCCTGCCCTTGGGTAGTTTCTTCACATATGTGTGCTGATCAGTACTCAACTGCATACTCAAGGGTAATCCTCCACAGAGTTCTTTCTCTATGTAGCTCTTTCCTCTCCGATGGTGTGTCCTGTGAATTGGAACCCATCTTGGTCTCCTTGGACTTTCAGCTTCCTCCCTCCACCTCACAAACTGTCAGACAACTTACATTTGTTACACATAATCCAGGACACAGACACCTTACCAGTCATGTCTCTTAATCTTATCTCCATGTAAGAAAAGATTTATTCTGCAAGTTCCTAAACAGACATTCCCACATTTCCTAGGACACTGCTCTGCTAGTTGACACAAATGCCACACAGAAAGTACCTCTTCCACTCTAATGAATGAGTTCCCCCCAGTTTGAACTTAAGATATGTTTCAGTTACAAGGGGCATCCAAACAGAATCATTACTGCCTTCTCAGTTGCTAGTCTCACTACTCCATCTCACTGAGGAGCCCAGAAAAATCTCTGTACTATTCTATTTCTCTCATTGAATTTCTTTAAATAAGGTTTCTTTATACATGTAACTCATATACTCATATAGCTATATAGTGGCTTTACTTTTACTGTCTCAAAACTATAAAATAAGTTCTTTAATTTTAAAGTAAAAACGTATGTAAACATATGCAGATCTGACTTTTCTGGGGACAATGTAGGGTTTCTCAGTCTCAGCACTATTGATATTTTTGGCCAAATAATTCTTTGTTGGGTGTGTTTGGTGGGTGTGGTACAGGGGGTATGAAGAAGTATGTTATATACTGTAGGATGTTTGCAACCCCCCCTGGTCTCTTGACCTTTGCCTACTGAATGTCAGTAGCAACCACCTCCAACCCTCTACCATGCACAACAATCAAAATGGGGACTTCCCTGGTTGTCCAGTGGGTAAGACTATGCGCTCCCAATGCAGGGGGTCCAGGTTCAATCCCTGGTCAGGGAACTAGATCCCAGTGCAACTAAAGATCCTGCAACTAAGAAGTCTGCATGCTGCAACTAAAGATCCTGCATGAGGCAACGAAGATCCCATATGCCGCAACTAAGACCTGGGGCAGCCTAAATAAATAAATAAATGACTAAATAAATAAATAAATATATTAAAAAAAAATCAACTGTCTCTTAAAAAAAAAAAAATCAAAATGTCTCCAATACTGCCAAATATCTTTTGGGGGAATTGGGGGGAGGCAGGATCACCCCAGTTGAGAAACTCTGGGCTAACAGAACAAATCTCTCTATTCTAAGTACTTGTTTACAGTTTTTTACCAACAAAAGAGGGGAGGGCAAGGGGATAAGATTCTATTCTAGATTGCCAGGACCTATTAAAGTAACTAAATCTCAGAAACCAAGGGATCCATTTTTCTAATTACTTTGCTCAAAAACATCTTAAAAGGGCTTCCCTGGTGGCGCAGGGGTCAAGAATCCGCCTGCCAACGCAGGGGACAGGGGTTCGAGCCCTGGTCCGGGAAGATCCCAAATGCCGCGGAGCAACTAAGCCTGTGTGCCACAACTACTGAGCCTGCGCTCTAGAGCCTGCGGGCCACAACTACTGAAGCCCCTGCGCCTAGAGCCTGTGCTCCGCAACAAGAGAAGCTACCGGAATGAGAAGCCCACACACTGCAAAGAAGAGCAGCCCCCGCTCACCTCAACTAGAGAAAGCCCACGTGCAGCAACGAAGACCCAACACAGCCAAAAATAAATAAAATAAATAAATAAAATAAAAAATAAATTAATTTTAAAAAAATCGTCCAAGTATGTTTTAAAAGTAACTCCTTTATATATAATTCAGTAAATGCCAACAATCTGTATGCTCAAACTACTGGAAGATATCATAATGAAAACCTCGAAAAGAAAAAGAGAGATTAATTCCAGTATCAATTAAGTATCCATAATTAAAATTCAGTTTTACTTCATTCTATGCTAATTTTATGAATTACTTACAAGTCTTATTTTAAAAGTGTATAATGTGAAACTTCTTACTTCTTAAAAACAAACTTCTCTACTCAAAGCTCTCATTTTTCAAAATATAATCTCCAAGACTTAGAACTTAGTTTTAAATGATACAAGGGGAGAAAATTTATTAAACTAGTAACTAGAGGTTAAAGAGGGAGAGCTGGAAAGTTCAAATGTTAAGTAGAGTTGCCCTCCAAAGGAGTAGAAAAATATTTCATGTCAGTTCCAGGTTTTGAGTAGACACATACAGAAGGCAGATGCAATTACCTGCAACATGAGCTCACAGTCATCTCTTCCAACAAAAATCATTTCTCGTGGCAGCCTGTGGCGAGTGCCTCCACTGCTCACCAAAAACCAGGATGTTAAGCTCATTTTCTGCTTAGCTTCTAAGTCTTTGGCAAAGCTACGTCATCCTGCAGAGAGAGATTCAGAAAAACATACATTTAGATATTTTCAACTTTAGCATCTATTCACCAAACCCTATAACTAGGCCTTGGAATAGAACTGCATTCAACATTTACCCCTGACTACATAAATAAGACAGGCCACGGGTCCCAGGAAACAACATATCTACCAAATTTTCAGCAGTAAAGTAAGTCCATGGACTCCATTAAGAGTTCACTTTGCAAAGATTACAGTCCCAGATCTTATTACATCTCAAGTACAGCCATAAACTATATAACCTTTGCCCTATGACTTTGCAATTCCTCCAATTAAAGGTGGGAGTAAAACTTCCCACTCCATAAATCTGGGCTCTGCCTCATGACTTGTTTTGGCCAATGGAATGGTGTTAATAGCTGTGATGCAAGTGGAAGCTAAAATGTGCTTGGGCAATTGGGTTTGACCTCTTGTACCTCTGCCATTACCATAGAAAGAACACGCCCTAGCTAGCCCATTACTTCAAGAAGAATGAGACACATGTAGAACAGATGTGTATCTAACACAGAACTTGAAGCAGGCCCTCAGTATATCATTCAACCCTTAGCTGAAAAATAGAATTAGTGTTGTTTTAAGCCATTGAGAGATGTGCAGTGATCTGCTTCATCACTGACTATAATGCACAAAAGGTGAGTATAATTTACTGAAATATAGTATCTTTTTAAAAGTACAGATGGGGCTTCCCTGGTGGCGCAGTGGTTGAGAATCCGCCTGGCGATGCGGAGGACGCGGGTTCGTGGCCCGGTCCGGGGGTACCCCACATGCCGTGAAGCGGCTGAGCCCGTGAGCCATGGCCGCTGAGCCTACGCGTCCGGAGCCTGTGCTCCATGGCGGGAGAGGCCACAGCAGTGAGAGGCCCGCGTACCAAAAAAAAAAAAAGAGTTCACTTAAAAAGGAATACATTAGGCAATTAAGTAGGCAGTCAACTAATAACATTTGTCATATCTCTATAGCTTATAAAGGTCTACAATTTGACATAGCTTATAAAGGTCTACAATTCTCAAGTAAATGATCACATTAGTATCATGTTAACCTCAGTAAACACTAGCAATGTTATACAAATAAGTGTCTCAATTATAAATGTTTTGAGAAATACACTCAATTCAAATGAATATATTTGATATCTGATTAAGAGCTAACAATGGACACCAAAGAAATTGCTTCTTTGTCTACCAAGTGTAGACCACTTAATGCACTTTCAAAAACATGCAATTTCAATTTCTCTGTCCTAACATGTACGGTACGTTTTCTTTTTTTTTAAGTGAATGGTGTTTTTTTTTTTAAATTTATTTATTTTATTTTTGGCTGCACTGGGTCTCCACTGCTGCAGTCGGGCTTTTCTCTAGTTGAGGGAAGCGGGGGCTACCCCTTGCTGCGGTGCACGGGCTTTTCACTGAGGTGGCTTCTCTTGCTGCGGAGCACAGGTCCTAGGCGTGCGGGCTCTAGAGCGTAGGCTCAGCAGTTGTGGCGCACGGACCCAGCCGCTCTGCCGCATGTGGGATCCTCCCAGACCAGGGCTCGAACCCATGTCCGCTGCATTGGCAGGTGGATTCCTAACCACTGCGCCACCAGGGAAGCCCTATACTGTACTTTCTAAATATGCTTCTTCTAGAGCAGCAGCTCCTAAACTTTTTGTCCTTAAGACTCTTACATTTTTTTTTTTAAAAAAAGGACCCTAAAGAACATTTTGTTTACATGGGTTAGATATATTAATATTTACCATATTAGAAATAAAAACTGAGAAACTGGTATGTATTAATTCATTTAAAATGATCAATAAATCAATTTTACAGAAAAAATGGCTAACATTTTAATGAAGATTTACTATATTTCTGAAACAAATAATTAGTGAGAAGAATAGCACTATTTTACA
The DNA here is from genome assembly GCF_039906515.1 of Pseudorca crassidens. Taxonomy (NCBI): domain Eukaryota; kingdom Metazoa; phylum Chordata; class Mammalia; order Artiodactyla; family Delphinidae; genus Pseudorca; species Pseudorca crassidens. Next base: position 157,873,395 of record NC_090297.1, read on the forward strand.
TTTTTAAAAATCTCTTTAAGCTATGGCTTAACAGAAGATTTTCATATCTGCTCTGAATTCAATCTGTTGCCATATACTGTTTAACTTAAAATATTTAAAAGCCTAGCTTCATACTTATTCCCAGATAAGTAGTGGGAAATGGAAAATTTATTTTAATAGTCTTTCCAAATAACTGAAGATAGTTTTCTCTGATACTACATCAAAACTTCACAGGTGGTAATTTCCTGAAAGTTATTTATAATATGGAATCTGAAACTTTCCATACATTTTAACATGAAAATCCATCTTCTGCTCTGAAGAGATTTTATAACACTGTGCATTGGTCATTTGAAAAACACTGGTTCCCTGAGTTACACAGATCTTCTAAGTGATGACACATTTCATCATACTATTTTAAAATATCACATTCATTTATATCATCACCCATCTCATCTGAAAAGTCTTTAATTACTGGGCAGCTGTTAAGCAGCAGAATCAAGCTCCTAAAATTCTAATTTTCTCTTAGAAAAATTTGCCTAAATTTTACTGGTAAAAAAATATTGTCAATTCTTTTCCTTGAAGTGACAGGTTTATACTGTCTGCTAAATACTCAGGTCTACAAAACCATAATTTGTCTGTCAGTCATCACTTCAAGTAAACATGATGTTCTATGAAACAACTGGCTAGTTCAGCTCACAACTTAAACAATGACACAAGTGCTTTTTCTTGCAACAACCGTGGCACTTTCGTATACAGCGTTAAGTGCTTTATGTGTATTTCCATTTAGTCTTACAAAACATTAAAAAGATGTAATTCAAAGGTCAAGACTTAATAAACAATCATTTTTAACACTTCATCAAGGACATTCTTAAGTGAAACTGGCTGTTTTTCTTACCTGCAAGTGCATGCCAGTGAAGAATATTATTACTATTAGCATAGTACGGTGCCAATGCCTTGACTAAGCAGCTTTAGCCACCACTGTGTTTCCATATTATTAGTTCAAAGGTCTATACAATAAAAAAGCCAATAATGTTTTGATAGTATTATGAAAATAGTTTTGACCTCGTGACCCTTGAAACAGTTTCAAGGATTCCCAGAGGCCTGTTGACTGGGCTCTGAGAATTACTACTATCTTAGAGGACGTGACTATGTCATTAAGAGCATAAACTTAAGAGTCAGACAGATTGGTGGAGAAGTCTGACTCCTGGTTCCACCACTTATTTCCACACGACCTTGGGCAAGTTACTTATTACCCCATGTCCCTTAGTTTCCTCTTGTGTAAAATGGGAATAAGGATAGTATCTACTCAACAGTTTTTTCTTATTGATCAAAAGAATACTACTTGTAAATATTTTTCCCATGAAATTCCCATATACATTCTTATATGATTTAATTAGAAGCTATACTACAAAACAGTGAAACAAAACATTCTGCAATAAGAAACACATCTATATATTAAAAGAGAAACCTTTAAAATGTAGAATTTCATGTTAAGGTAAAAATCCCATATATTATGAACTTATCTACACATACATGAAACAATTGGTTTCACCAAAATAAGCAAATAATTTTCTGTAAAGTTAGAACAATTAAGTCTTACTCCCTTCTCAATTTATTGAATTGATATGGTTAATTTATGTGGATTCTTAAATCTTCCATTCACCTAATTTCTTGATGCAAATGTTGTTGTTAGTCTTCCATCCGTCTACTTTCTGTCAAAATGCTTTTTAGCATTTTGTATGTATGTCCTGGCCAAATAAACAGAGAATCAAAAAAATTTTACCAGAAGAAAAAACCTTCAATCTAAATATGGTATATAATTTGCATACTGCCTTTCCAAGGAAAGACAATTTTAAAACATGAGATTAATAAGTAAGTCAACAGTTTTAAACTCATTTAAGGGAACTGAAGAAAAAAACTTTTCAGCATTTGTATGGACAATGTCCATAAGACATGTTAAAGGAAATCAAATTAAGCTAAATACAGCAAACGAAACACCAGAGCCAACCAGGGGCAACAAGAACAGTTTCCAGACATTTTTTAAATCACAACGTAGTATGTAAGCATGATTCATATGCTACAAAAATATTTTAATTATTTAGACAATAGCAAGCATAATTATATACCAATATGTAATATATAACTCCACAATATAAACATACAGTAATTAACTATATAAAATAAAATTAAAATAATGGCCTTTTACATATTTTATTTTGACTTTCAATGACACTTAAAAGGTAACAAATATACACATTTTCTAAGAAACAAAAATGAAAAGCATAATCCTCAAGATGAAGGGTATTTATTTACTGGGGTGGGGCAGTGACCGTGAGTCATCTTCTAGTTTTTCTACAATGGGAGGGAATGAGATATGATATAAACCCACTGTCTCTCAGTTCTCACATGGGACTCTTCCCTTATCTAAGACAGCTTTCTCACTGGTCCCTTAGTTGCAATGCTCTTTTCCTACTCACTGAGTTAATACTGACATTTGCATATGGGTAAAACTGAAAACTGAGCTTCCTCAGTGGCCAAGGCAGAAGTTTCAGCTCAGCTTCCTCTAAAGGGCAGGAAAAGGGGCCTTTGGGTTTGCCGATTGGATAGAATATGTCCAAGGTCTTGACTTGGGCACTTCAGATATCCTATCTGTAAAAATGAAAAGAAAAACAAAATAACCCCCAAAAATAAGAAGAGAGCACATCAAGATAAAATGAGATATAGATATGCTATCTTGTAGTATCCAGCATATTGGGAGGCACTCAATTTATGCTCATTGCCTTTTCTCCCTCTCCTCCTAATCTTTTCTGCCAAATAATACAATAATGTCATAATATGAGACTCAAAATACATCAACCAAACAATACATATACGTTGAATATCTTCTATGTCAATGTTCTAAAATTATTCACTTAAAGAAATAGATTAGGGTAAAAATTATGGCAATATAATATGCCTTATACCTTACTCATAAAATTAAAAATACTATAACCTTTATTTCATACATATTTCAATTCTGAAAAGTACATTTAATGGATCACTGATTAAAATTCCTGTAACACTTTCTCAAAGCACAAATAGTTTTCAGGTCATACTGGGGATCTAAAGACTGAAGAGTATGGAAGACCTTGACCTTTGCAAAGATTACAGTCCCAGATCTTATTACATCTCAAGTACAGCCATAAACTATAACCTTTGCCCTATGACTTTGCAATTCCTCCAATTAAAGGTGGGAGTAAAACTTCCCACTCCATAAATCTGGGCTCTGCCTCATGACTTGTTTTGGCCAATGGAATGGTGTTAATAGCTGTGATGCAAGTGGAAGCTAAAATGTGCTTGGGCAATTGGGTTTGACCTCTTGTACCTCTGCCATTACCATAGAAAGAACACGCCCTAGCTAGCCCATTACTTCAAGAAGAATGAGACACATGTAGAACAGATGTGTATCTAACACAGAACTTGAAGCAGGCCCTCAGTATATCATTCAACCCTTAGCTGAAAAATAGAATTAGTGTTGTTTTAAGCCATTGAGAGATGTGCAGTGATCTGCTTCATCACTGACTATAATGCACAAAAGGTGAGTATAATTTACTGAAATATAGTATCTTTTTAAAAGTACAGATAGGGCTTCCCTGGTGGCGCAGTGGTTGAGAATCCGCCTGCCGATGCAGGGGACGCGGGTTCGTGCCCCGGTCTGGGGGTATCCCACGTGCCGTGAAGCGGCTGGGCCCGTGAGCCATGGCCGCTGAGCCATGGCCGCTGAGCCTGCGCGTCCGGAGCCTGTGCTCCATGGCGGGAGAGGCCACAGCAGTGAGAGGCACGCGTACCAAAAAAAAAAAAAAAAGTACACTGATAAGTCCAATACACTCACTTGAGTATTTTCAGAAATACACAATTGAAATTTTGTTGAAATTGTTCCCTTTTTTCCAGTTTCTTCATCTCAGAATGGTAACATTTATTTGTATAATTAAACCTAAGGCTGTTATGTGTTACAGAACTACAAATTGTAGATAAAGGAAGCTTATATTAACAAAAAGTCCAACAAGGAGAGAATCCAGCTATAGAAGAAGATGCAAGCTCACTTTTTCTTTGGGAAAAAGGTCAACATCTATAGTTTACTTTTTCACCATCTGGAACAGTTCAGTTTACCCACAGGAGAATCCTCCAATCTCCTCCCAAAGTGGGCAAAAGCACACTGATGATGCTGTGGAAGCCAAGTCAAGAAGAAATAACTGGGGGGAACCTCACCATTCCATGTGAAGAGTTTCTATGTATTTATCTCCTTGGTTAAGCATAGCACCTTATCCCATCCTTGAATGAGCTTGAGGGTCACATGTTTAGAGACTCTCTGATTTAGTATCTTCAGATAATAAACCTCTAATCTTCTGTGGGACTAGGGGTTTGGGCAATGGAGCCTACTAGTTCTTTATATGAACTTCAACTGATTTTCTTGGTTTCAGTCCACCCTGTCTTCCAAGATAACTGGTATCTCACATTCCCAAGCCTTTCCAAGATTCTATGAGAATTCCTTTTTTTCTTTATTTCTTCCTCCCACAGCTCCCCCTCTTCCAAAACTTTCTCAACTTCTCTTCCCAAGTAGCCTCCTCTCATTCTCTTTGCATTAGTGAGACTGGGAAGGAACAGAGAAAACTCCAGGGGCCCTATTCAGTATACTTCTAGAAAACTGCTTCTTTTATCATATGATTTTGAAATAAAATAACATTAAAATAAACTAGCTATTCAAAATATAATAAAATATCTCAATGATCATATATTATCCCCATTTTCTTTAGTGTCATAATCGTTTCCTTTTCTTTTTTCCAGATTGACTCAAGAACGTTAGCTACTCTTAAAAGAAGTGAATTCCCAATGATAATGTCTGCTCTCCATATCTGTAGTTTGGTTACTTCATTCTAATTGCATTGATTTCAAACTTCAGGTTATATACTATTAAAATTACAAACACCAGATATGATTCAACAGAAGCTAAAGAAAAGGGGCAAAAGTCTCCATAGTCATGTTAATCTAACTCTGGATATGCCTCCAAACAATCCCTGGACAAATGAGCATTGTATAGTTCATCAAACAACATATGATACACTAATGTTTCCATACTCTCAGATGAAATGGCTAAAAGGATATTCTTGGTAACTTTATGAATTTGGAAAGAAGCTACGATAAGGAAAACTAATGGATCAGTTCAAACACTTACGTATTTCAAGGTACTTCTTCATAAAACCTTTGTATTAAATTCTCCTAGTAAAATGAAGAAAAAGGCAAGCTGGATAAAACAAAAGGATCCTGTCTATGAGAGAGTCTGTATATGTAAGGACACAAAGAGGTTGAAAGTAAAAGGATAAAACAAGAAATTCCATGCAAACCGGAATCAAAAGAATGAGGTGGCTATGTTAATGTCAAATAAAATAGATTTTAATTCAAAAGAGCTTACAAAAGACAAAGATCATTATATATTGATAAAAGGTTCAACACAGCAAGAAGATATAAAAACTGCAAACATATACACACCTAACAACAGAACATCAAAATATATGAAGCAAAAATGGACAAAATTAAAAAGATAAGTAGACAGTAGAACAGTAACAGTGAAGACTTCAATGCCCCATTTTCAACTATGAAAAACAACCAGACAGAAGATCAATAAAGAGAAGACTTGATAACACTATGGACCAATCTGACCTAACAGATACATACAAAACACTCCACTCAACTATAGCAGAATCACATTCTTTTCAAATGCACAAAGAATATTCTCCATAATAGACCATAATGTTAGGCCTAAAACAAGACTTAATGAAAAGATGGAAATATTACAAAACAACTTTTCTAATCACAATCTAATTAAATTAGAAATCAATAACAGCAGGAAAGCTGGAAAATTCTCAATATGTAAAAACTAAACAACACACTCTTTAACAATGAGTGGGTAAAAGAAGCAATCATAAGAAAATTAAAAAATAAATTGAAACAAATGGAAAGAACAATACAGAATAACAAAACTTGTAAGATGTGCTCAAAAGCAGTCCTAATAGAGAAATTTCCAGCTGTAACTACTATAAAAAAAAAAAAGCAAAAAAAAAGATCTCAAATCAATAATCTAAACGCACATCTTAAGGAAACCAAACCCAAAAGTAACTGAAGCAAGAAAATAATAAAGATTACTGTTTCTAGTTGTGGCCTTTCTTTTTTGCTTAAAGAAGTCACTTTAACGTTCTTGTAAAGTTTGTTTGGTGGTGCTGAACTCCTTTAGTTTTTGCTTGTTTGTAAAATTTTGATCTATCAAATCTGAATGAGAACCTTGACAGGTAGAGTTTTCTGGTTTGTAGACTTTTCTCTTTCATCACTTTACATATATTGTGTCACTTCCTTCTGACCTGCAGAGTTTCTGCTAAAAAATCAGCTCAGTTCCTTATGTGTAACTGTTGCTTATCCCTTGCTGCTTTTTTTTTTTTTTCAGTACATGGGCCTCTCACTGCTCTGGCCTCTCCCATTGCAGAGCACAGGCTCCGGACACGCAGGCTCAGCGGCCATGGCTCACGGGCCTAGCCACTCCGTGGCATGTGGGATCTTCCCGGACTGGGGCATGAACCTGTGTCCCCTGCATCGGCAGGTGGACTCTCAACCACTGTACCAGCAGGGAAGCCCCCTTGCTGCTTTTAATAACCTCTTTTTATCTTTAACTTTTGCCATTTTAATTACAATGTATCTTGGTGTGGTGCCCTTTGGGTTGATCCTATTTCAGACTCTACATCCTGGACCTAGATGTCTGTTTCCTTTCCTAGGTTAGGGAAGTTTTCAGCTGTTATATCTTCAAATATGTTCTCTGCCCCTTTCTCTCTCTCTTCTCCTTCTAGGACCCCTATAGTGTTAATGTTTTTACACCTGACTTTGTGCCAGTGGTCTCTTAATCCATCCTCATTTTAAATTTAAACATTTTTCTGTTGAGCTTGGGTGATTGCCACTACTCTGTCTCCCAGTTTGCTGACTGTTCCTCTGTATCATCTAACCTGCTGCTGATTCCTTCTAACATATTTTAAAATTTCAGTTACATATTCTTCAGCTCTGTTAGCTCTTTACATTTTCTAACTTTTTGCTTAACACCCCACTTACATCAATGAACAGATCATCCAGACAGCAAATCAATAAGGAAACATTAACCTGAAATGATACATTAAAATGGACTTAATAGATATATATAGAACATTCCATCCAAAAGCAGCAGGATACATTCTTTTCAAGTGCATATGGAATATTCTCCAGGATAGGTGACATGCTAGGCCACAAAATAAGTCTCAGTAAATTTAAGAAAACTGAAGTCATATCAAACATCTTTTCCACCAAAATGCTACGAGACTAGGAATCAACTATAAGAAAAAAACTACCCAAACCACAAACAGATGGAGACTTAACAATATGTTACTAAACAACCAATAGGTCACTGAAGAAATCAAAGAAACCCCAAAATACCTGTAGACAAATGAAAATGAATACACAATGATCCAAAATCTATGGGATGTAGCCAAAGCAGTTCAAAGATGGAAGTTTATAGTGATACAAGCTTACCTCAGGAAACAAGAAAAATCTCAAACAACCTAACATTACACCTAAAGGAACTACCAAAAGAAAAGCAATCAAAACCCAAAGTTAGATGAAGGAAAGAAATCATAAAGATCAGAGCAGAAATAAATGAAAAAGGGACTAAAAAACAATAAAAAAGATCAACAAAACTAAAACCTAGTTCTTTGAAAAGATAAACAAAATTGATAAACCTTTAGCCAGACTCATCAAGAAAAAAGAGGGCCCAAATCAGAAGTGAAAAAGAAGTTACAACCAATGCCACAGAAACTCAAAGGATCATAAAAGTTACTGTGAACAATATTATGTCAAAACAGACAACCTAGAAGAAATGGACAAATTCCCAGAAATGTACAATTTTCCCAATACTGAACTGGGAAGAAACAGAAAAGACTGACAGACCAATTACTAGATAAAATTGAATCAGTAATTTAAGAAAAAAAAACAACCTCCAAACAAAAGTTCAGGACCATACGGCTTCACAGGTGAATTCTAACAAACATTTAGAATTAATGAAAAGAGTTAATACCCTCAAACTATTCCAAACACTAAAGAGGAAGGAACTCTTCCAAACCCATTTTATGAGGCCAGCATCACCCTGATAGCAAAACTAGACAAAGACACTACAAAAAAAAAAAAATCACAGGCCAAAATCACTGATGAACCCAGATGCAAAAATCCTAAACAAAATATTAGCAAACCAAATCCAACAATAAGTTATAAAGATTATACACTGTGATCAAATGGGATTTAACCCAGGGATGCAAGGACTTTTCAGTATCTGCAAATCAATCAATGTGATACCACACTAACATACTGAAGAATAAAAACCACATTATCGGGCTTCCCTGGTGGCGCAGTGGTTGAGAGTCCACCTGCCGATCCAGGGGACATGGTTCGTGCCCCGGTCTGGGAAGATCCCACATGCCGCAGAACAGCTAGGCCCGTGAACCATGGCTGCTGAGCCTGCACATCCGGAGCCTGTGCTCCACAATGGGAGAGGCCACAACAGTGAGAGGCCTGCGTACCAAAAAAAACAAAAAAAACCACATGATCATCTCAATAAATGCAAAAAACGCTTTTGACAAAATTCAACATTCATTTATGATAAAAACTCTCCAGAGAATGTGTTGGGGGGAAACATACCTCAACATGATAAAGGCCATATATGACAAGCCCACAGCTAACATCATACTCAACGGTGAAAAGCAGAAAGCATTTCCTTTAAGATCAGGAACAACACAAGGATTCCCACTCTTACCACTTTTATTTAACATAGTTTTGAAAGTCCTAGCAACAACCATCAGGGAAGAAAAAGAAACATGAGGAATCCAAGTCAGAAAGGAAGAAGTAAAACTGTCACTGTTTGCAGACAATGTGATATTACACATAGAAAATCCTAAAGATGTCAACAGAAAACTACTAAAGCTCATTAATGAATCTGGTAAACTTGCAGGATACAAAATTAATATACAGAAATCTGCTGCATTTCTATATATTAATGATGAACTATCAGAAAGAAAAATTAAGAAAACAATCTGATTTCCCATTGTATCAAAAAGAATAAAATACCTAGGAATAAATCTAAGGAGGTAAAAGACCTGTAACCAGAAAACTGTAAACACTGAAGAAAGAAACTGAAAATGATACAAATGAAAAGATATACCATGTTCATGGATTTTTAAGAATTTATATTGTTAAAATGTCCATAATGCCAAAAGCAAATAACTAGAATAATTCTAAAATTTGTGTGGAAACACAAAAGACCCTGAATAGCCAAAAGTAATATTGAGACAGAAGAACAAAGCTGGCAGTATCACACTCCCTCATTTCAAACCATACTATAAGGCTATAGTAATCAAAACAGTATGGCACTGGCCTAAAAAAAGACACACAGATCAATGGAATAGAATAGAGAGCCCAGAAATAAACCCATGCTTATATGGTCAATTAATCTATGACAAAACAGGAAAGAATGTACAGTGGAGAAAAGACAGCCTCTTCAATAAATGGTGTTGATAAACCTGGACATCTACATGCAAAGGAGTTAAACTGGACTACTGTCTCACATCATATACAAAAATAAACTCAAAATGGATTAAAGACTTAAATGTAAGACCTGAAACCATGAAACTCCTAGAAGAAAACACAGGTAGTACACTCTTTGACATTGGTCTTAGCAATATTTTTTTGGATATATGTCCTCAAGCAAGGGAAACAAACAAAAAAATAAACAAGTGTGACTACATCAAACTAAAACATTGTTGCATTGTGAAGAAAACTATCAACAAAATGAAAAGGCATCCTACTGAATGGAAAAAGATATGTGCAAACTATGTACCTGATAAAAGGTTAATATCCAAATGATATATCTGATAAAGGGTAAATATACAAAGATCTCATGCAACTCAACATCAACAGGAACATGAAAAGATGCTGAACTCTGCTAATCAACAGAGAAATGTAAAGTGAAACCACAATGAGATATCACCTCATACCTGTCAAAATGGCTACCATCAAAAAGACCAGAAATAACAAATGTTGGCAAAGATGTCAAGAAAACGGAACCCCTGTACACTGTTGGTGGGAATATCAATTGGTACAGCTACTTTGTAAAACAGTAGGAGGTTCTTCAAAAAACTCAAAATAAAACTACCATAGGATCCAGCAGCCCCACTGCTGGGTGTGTATCAGAAGAAAACAAAAACACTAATTCAAAAAGACATATTGAATATATACCCCAATGTTCATAGCAGCATTATTTACAATACTCAAAATATGGAAGCAACCTATGTGTCCATCCATCAAAAGATGAAAGAATAAAGAAGATGTGAATATATATTTATATAGAATGAAATACTACTCAGCCATAAAAAAGAATGAAATTTTGCCATTTTCAACAACATGTATGGACCTGGAGGATATTAGGCTAAGTGAAATAAGTCAGTGAAAGACAAATACTGTGTGATATCACTTATATGTATAATCTAAAAAATAAACTAGTGAATATAACAAAGAACAAACAGATTCACAGATACAGTGAACAAAGTAGTGGTCACCAGTGAGAGAGAGGAAAGGAAAGGGGGAGGGGCAGAACATGGGTAGGGGATTAAGTGGTACAAACTATTATGTATAATATAAATAAGCCTCAAGCATATATTGCACAGCATCAGGAATATTTTGTAATAACTGTAAATGGAGTATAATCTGTAAAAATTTTGAATCACTATGTCGTACACCTGAAGCTAACACAATACTGTAAATCAACTATACCTCAATTTTTTAAAAAAAGGAATTAACACCAATTCTTCGCAAACTCTTCCAAAAAACCAAAGAGGGAAGACATCCTAATTCATTCTATAAGGGCAGCAATACCTGATACCGAAGGTAGACATAGAAACTACAAGAAAAGAAAACCACACTAAGATATTACTGATGTAACAATCTTCAACAAAATACTGGCAAACTGAATTCAGCAGCATATTAAAAAGGATTATATACCATGGCTTCATGGGATTTATTCCTGGAATGAAAAGATGGGTCAACATATAAAAATGAATCAAGGTAATAGAGTATAATCATAAAAAGAAAGGAAAAAATGATCAGAAATTGTATTAGTTAATTATGCAGACTGATGCAGAAAAAGTATTTGACAATATTCAAAATCCTTTCATGATAAAAACACTCAGTAAAGTAGGAAGAGAAGGAAACTCTTTGAACATGATAAAGGCCAAATATGAAAAGCCCACAGCTAAATTCATACTCAATGGTAAGAGACTAAAACTTGTGCCCCTAAAATCAGAAACAGGAAAAGAACACCTGGTTTCATTTCTATTTAACAATGTACTGGAAGTCCTAGCCAGAGTAATTAGGTAAGAAAGAGAAATTAAAGGCATCAAAATTAAATGGAAGAAGTAAAATCACCTCTGTTCAAAGACGACATGATCTTATATGTAGAGAACTCTAAAAAGTCTACCAAAACAACCACAAAACCCACACTACCACAGCTAATGAATGAATTCAGAGAAACTGCAGGATATAAAATTAAGTAAAAAATCAGTTTCATTTCTAGTTATTAGCAATGAACAATCTGAAAAGGAAATTAAGAAGAAAATTCCATTTATAACAGCATCAAAAAGAATAAAATAATTAGGAAGATATAACCAAGATGACCCAAGACTTATACCCTGAAAAATAAAAAACACTGCTGAGAGAATTTAAAGGAGACCTAAATAAATGTAAGGGCATTCTGTACTCACAGATTTGAAGACCTAATATTGTTAGGTGATAAGACTACCAAAGCAATCTACAAAGTCAGTGTGATCCTTATCAAAATCCCAAAAGTACTGTTTGAAGAAAAAGAAAAATCCATTCTATAAGTCATATGGAATCTCATGGGACCCTGGAGAGCCAAAATAATCCTGAAAAAGAAAAGCAATGTTGAAGAACTCACATTTCCTTATTTCAAAACTTCCTACAAAGTGGCAGTAATTACAACAGTATAGTGCTGCATAAAGATAGATCTATATGCTAACGGAACAGGAGAGACAGCCCAGAAATAAATCTTCACATATATGGTCTATTGGTTTTCAACAAGGGTGCCAAGAACATTAAATAGGAAAAAGACAGCCTTTTCAACGATTAGTGCTGAAAAAATTGGATACCCACATGCAAAGAAATAAAGTTGTACTTTTACCTAATACCATATACAAAAGTTAACTCAAAATGGATCAAAGACTTAAGCATAAGAGCTAAAACTATGTAAAACTCTTAGAAGGAAAAATAAGATAAATTGGATTTTATCAGAACTTAACATTTTTGTGCATCAAGGGACACTATGTAGAGCGTGAAAAGAATGGGAGAAAATATTTGCAAATTATTTATCTGATAAGCGATTAATATCCAGAATATTAATTATTAGGGAAATGCAAATCAGAATCATAATGAGATACCACTTTACACCTATTAGGATGGTTATTATCAAAAAATGAAAATAACAAGTGTCGGTAAGAATGTAGAGAAATTGGAACCCTGTACATTGCTGGTGGGGATGTGTAAAGGCGTAGCTGCTATGGTTTCTCAAAAAGCTACCCAGAGAATTTCCATATCATCCAGCAATTCCACTCCTTGGTACATACTCAAAACAACTGAAAAAATGTGGACTCACGCAGATACTTGTACACCAATGTTCACTGCAGCATTATTCACAGTAGCCAAAAGGTGGAAACAACCCAAGTGTCTATCAACAGATGAATAAAAAATATATATGTATATATAAGGGAATATTATTCAGTCATAAAAGGAAGTGAAATTCTGATACATGCTACAACGTGGATGAATCTTAAAACATATTATATTATGCTAAGTGAAATAAGACAGATGCAAAAGGGCAAATACTGTATGATCCACTTATAAGAGGGACCTAAACTAGGCAAATGTATACAATCAGAAAGTAGAATAGAGGTTATAAGGGGCTGAAGGGAGAGAATAAGAAGTTGTTTAATGGGCACAGAATTTCTGTTTGGGATGATGATAAAGTTCTAGAAATAGTGGTGTCAGTTACACACTGTGAATTTGATGTCACTGAACTGTACACCTTATGGTTAAAATGGTAAATTTTATGTTATATATACTTTACCATGATTTTTTAAAAAGTGTTATTGAAAAAGAAAGGCCACTCAAGTCCTCTCTCTGCCTTGACTCTTCTCTTCTTAAATTGGAGACATAGTAAAACTTTATTTCGTTTAGTTTTGTATTTGGTTTTGTCTATCTTAGAACAAAGGTATTTTGGACATTCAAGTTTTCCACAGAAGTGAGAATTTTTCCTTAAATCAGGGATTGGCTAACTTTGGCCTTCTGCCTACTTTGTGAATAAAGTTTTAATGAAACACAAAGCTTCTGTATTACAACAGTGCAGTTGAGTAGTTCATACAGAGATCATACGGCTTAGAAAGCCTTAAATATTTACTTTCTGGCCCTTTATAGAAAGTCTGCCTTAAAGTATCAACACCAGTTTTTAGTTTTACCATTTTCAATGAAAATATTTTAAAATATATTTCACATTTACCCACCTTTTACAACTCAAAATATTAACTACTGTATTTAACTCTACTAGTAGCTCATGATCATCACTATTATCAATAATTATTAAACTATGCTGTAAAAGTGATTTCATCAGAATATATAAGGTATATGGGCTATATCTGTCCTAATACTATCTGTTGATAGTTCTGCTTTTCTGAGACCCCATACTCACATCGTACATGTTTTTCTGTCTTCTCATTTCTCATCAGTATTCATTTTTCACTTTAAAGCCCCATTCCCTCCTGCAAGGCCTTAAAAATAACATAAGTATATTTCAACTAGGCTCAAAACGAACAACAAGAATCTGAATGAGAGCTCCTGTGAATAAACTACATGTGTTTTCATTTGAAAGATAAATTTTGTCACTCCACAAGCTTTAGTTTATTTTTGGATCTTTAGTTGTAGGCAGCAGAATTCTACAGGTGAGATGCTATTGTAAAATAGCATTGTATCTCCCTTCCAAATTAAAGATCAAATTAAATAAGAATACTGAGTTCTTTGAATTCAAAGAAAGGAATTTGATATATCCAGAGTATGGAAGAATTTTATCTAAAGAGGAATTAAGAGACTAAAAGATTGGCCCCAAAACTTACTAGTATAGTTTCAGAGATTAGACTATATGGAGTATGCTTACCCATTAATCATGAACATATAATTAACATGTGTATGGCTTAGGTTTAGATTTAACAAGCTAAATAGATTCAGGGTCCTGAGAGTTTTATACGTAATTCTGAAAAATCAAAAAAAAAATCAAAATACATGTGCATGTGTTTTGGGCATGAGAGAAGGTAAGGGCTTTCATCACAAAAAGTAAAAACTCCAGGAAATCTCACTAAAGAATTACAAATATTAACGTCTATTATTGAGAAATGAATACATTTTCTTGCTTCATTTAAAGCGATTAACAATATAACTAAAACACAACTCAAGACTCTTCCATTTCCCATAGCATCAATTTCTAACACTGGAATAAATCAAGAAGCCTACAATCTTAGATATGTAGACTAGACATAAAATTCTGTTGTACATTCTATGGGTTATGATGGCATGTATCTACCATTATGGTATCTTAGAGTATCTTCATTGCCCTAAAAACCCTCTATGCTCCTCCTATTCATCCCTCCCTGCACCAACCCCTGGCAACCACTGATTTTTTTTTTTTTTACTGCCTCCATACCTTTCTACAACATCATATAATTGGAATCATACAGTATGTAGCCTTTTCAGATTGCTTTATTTCACTTAGTAATATGCATTTAAGGTTCCTCCGTATCTTCTCACAGCGTGATAGCTCATTTCTTTTTAACATTGAATAATATTCCACTCTCTGGATGTATGACAATTTATCCACTCACCTGTGAAAGGACATCTTACTTGCTTCCAAGTTTTGGCAGTTATTAATAAAGCTGCTATAAATATCACGCCTTTTTATCCTATCATATTGAGTATCCAAAAGATAAGTGACTAATTTTTAAATAAATGTATAAATTCAGGACTACTATTTCACATTTTCCCCCTACTAAATCCCTAATAGAGAATATCCTCAACACTAAAGGCTCTGCCTCTGACACCCTATATTTCTGAAAATGATAAAAACATTAGGGATGCATTTCAGCTAATGACTCAGAATCAAGTAAGGTGCAGATATGATTGATCATATGCTATAAAGGCAAATAAACATCATTTTCTATAATCTTTTACTTATAATAATAGATAGCATTTATTGACCATTTACTATATGCCAGACAGTTCTAAGAACTTCATACACACATATGCACACAGCTTTTTAACAATGAAAATTATGTAAGTTCTAGAAAGTAGACAAACATTATACAACAGTTACACCAGAGAACTCTTATTTTAGAGTACTACACAATGAATTAATCTATTTTTTCTTCATTCATAAAGTGTGTACTATGCACTAGTAACAGGGAAAGAGTGATAAGACAGAGAAAGTTCATAATCTCATAGAAGCAAAAATAGACAAACAAAATCTAAGTAAATGAATAGGACAACTTCAGTGACAATGGGAAGACTGGAACATGAAAAACAAGAACAGCATGATGTAACAGTTCTAAGGTGGTGCTGTTTAGGCTGGGTGGTCCGGGAAACGTGTCTGAGAAAGTGACATATACTTAGAACATACTCAGAAATTCAACTCTGCTGTATAATTAACTTGATATGGGAGAGATAATGAAATACATTCTTGGGAAAAATTTATTCCTTTTAAAATCCCCACCCCCATTTGAGACAGTACAGTTAATCCCTAAAATTAAATCCACAGCTGTGCTTTTTTTGGATACCTACCAAGATACTTGTTCATGAGCATGTGAACAAATTCTATACTGGGAAAACTTCTGCTTTCATATACTCTTGATTATTTTGGAACAACTGCTCCAAATTTTACCTTTATAATCTGCCACATACATTATTAATTACATCTTGAAAAAACCAAATACATGTGGAGAAAAAGCCTAATTTACAACTTTTGCCTAAAACAGCATTAAAAAGTAAAAAGTTTTTTCATTAAGGAAAATGAAGATGATATTCCAAATATCAATAGTCATACATTCTATATCTGAGTTTACTATATACTTTCAAAAGAAGACTTAGATTTGATGATATACTTTTCTACAAATTGCCTAGGCATTAAAAGTTTCTGCCAAAGGACAAGAATAAAGATAGAGATGTAGAGAATGGACTTGAGGACACTGGGAGGGGGAAGGGTAAGCTGGGATGAAGTGAGAGAGTAGCACTGGCATATATACACTACCAAATGTAAAACAGATAGCTAGTGGGAAGCAGCTGCACAGCACAGGGAGATGAGTTCGGTGCTTTGTGACCACCTAGAGGGGTGGGATGAGAGTGGGAGGGAGATGCACGAGGGAGGGGATATGGGAATATACGTATGCATATAGCTGATTCACTTTGTTATACAGCAGAACCTAACACAACACTGTAAAGCAATTATACTACAATAAAGATGTTAAAAAAAAGTTAATATTAAGGATGAAATTTTCCTATTTAAGGACTATTTCAGAGAAATAAGAATATGCATTTCAAAGACACAAAAGGAATTTTTTCAGTTTCTTATACAACATCACGAAGACAAGGTATTTTTAAAACACCCTTCAAAGCATAAAAAAAAATCTAAGAAGCAAACACTAAATGATTTATAATGTAAATGCCTGTATAAAAAATCAGTTGATCTTCCTTTTGTTCATATAAACATCTTTTTAAAGAAAAAAAAGTTTCTGCCAAGTTTTCTCTGCCAGTTTATGAAAAATGTAAAGGCTGACTTGTTTTCTTCTCTAGAACTGTACAACTCTGTTAAAACATAATTTTGTTGTTTTACACTAACAAATCAAGACTCAGATTCAAATATTTATCAAGTACCTCCTTTGTTCCAGTAACTGTACTAGGTGCTTATACTTTCATATAAGCATGAATGAAACAAAACACGCATGGGAGAAACATTTTTCCCTTTAAGAAAGCTGAAGTTAAATGACTTAACCAAGGTCACAAATCTAGTAGTAGTAAACAGGAACTACCTGAATTCAAACCTGGGCTTTCAGATACCAAGTTCAGGGGTTCCTCCACAATTACTGTCGCCTTTGTAGTTTCCTCTCAAGTATGCCTTAAAATGGTGCTGTCAATTCCTATAGATGAAGTGATGTCAATTCCTATAGATGAAGATTTGGCTAAAGAGTTTGAATATGGCTGAAAAGAACATATTTTTACCTAGTAACATGTTCTGTGACACTATCTTTTTACACAATAAACATTGACAGGTCATGCAAAATTCAATCTATTTTCAATCTACCTCTTAGCTTGCTGCTGGGCTACAAGTAGGTTCCAAGGTTTTCTCCCTGAGAAGTCCATAGACAAGGAAGAATCAATCAATTTATATTAAAATCAGAGACCAAAAATCAATGATCCATCTAGAGGAATGGTACAAATTCAGTAAACTGGGGTACAGCATAGATCAGAAACCTAGAATTTGAAAGAACAGTAAACTATCTCTAAGCTCAATGCACAACTATGAATCTGAAAAACTTTGTCAGGTCAACTATTACTAGGAGCAGGAAAAGGTGCACCAAGCTGTCTCAAAGAATTGAAAACAGAACCTACCGGAGGGAGTGACAGTGGAAGAAAGCAGCTTGAGTTAAGGGTTTATAAGAGCCTGAAACCCAAATGTTTTTGATTCACCTTTCTTAGTTCACTCTATGAGAACAATGTCTCTTGTTTCTGTCATTCTTCTGTAATGAATTTCAGCATATAACTAACTGCCTTATGTGCCATTTAAAAACTTTTTCTACTCTGATTTGAAAAGATACATGAAGCCCAATGTTCATAGTGGCACTGTTTACAATAGCCAAGACACAGAAGCAACCTAAATGTCCATCAACAGATGAATGGATAAGATGTGGTATATATACATAATGGAATATTACTCAGTCATAAAAAAGAATGAAATAATGCCATGTGCAGCAACATGGACGGACCTAGAGATTATCACAGAAAGTAAAGTAAGTCAGAAAAAAAGACAAATACCATACGATACCTCTTATATGTGTAATCTAAAATATGATACAAATGAACTTATTTGTAAAACAGAAACAGACTCACAAACATAAAAAAGAAATGTATGGTTACCACAGGGGAAAAGGAGTGGAGGAGGAATAAATCAGGAGTTTGGGATTAGCAGATACAAACTATTATGTATAAAACAGATAAGCAACCAAGACCTACTGTACACCATAGGGAATTATGTTAAATATTCTGTAATAAATCATAATATAAAAGAATATTAAAAAGAATATATATATTTATAACTGAATCACTCTACTATACTCCAGAAACTAACACAACATTGTAAATCAACTATACTTCAATTAAAAAAAAACCCAACTTTTTCTAATTATCATCACTACCTTTTCTCATCTAATTCACTATAAATAAATTGTTTGGGAGGTGGGTATAAATCATTTCCACCACAGTATCAGTACAACACATGAAAACTGAAATCAAAAGAATAACTAAGAAGTCTCAGAGTATGTTTCAGACAAGTATATATTTTATGAATGCATCACAGAAGCACTTATTCCTTGTCTAATAACAAGTTGTTAATTACTAGCCTAAATTATACACTATTTCTTTTTACCTTCATGTTAAATTACAATGCTCATAAATATTACAGTACTGTGCAATAGAACTTTGATGATAGAAGGGTTCTGTATCTACACTGTCCAGTACATAAGCCACAGGCCACATGTGAACTACTGAGCGCTTGAAATATGGCAAATGCATTTGAGAAGATTTTTTATTATTTTTAATTTTAATTAATTTAAATGTAAATATTCACATACTGCTAGTAGGTACTCTAGCTAGCTCAGCTTTATACAAACAGGAATCACAAAATTATTTACATTAAGGATGGCTTTAGTTAAAAACTTCATACCTTTAGAATATAAACACACAGAACAGGAAGATGAAAAATAATTTATGTTGGAAAGAGAAATTTTGGTCTGATCAAACATAATGAGCTTCATATTTTCAATCATAAAGGTATACAGAATTCATACAAATTAGTAAATTACATAAGCAATCAAGCCTATCTTTTGGCTGAAATTTTTCAATAGTCATTTCAACTGTTACTATGTCCGAAAGTCTGTTCTTTCATACTTTATAATTCATTAAACTATTGATGCTTACAGAATTAGGTTCATCATTACCAGAAAACTATGAGGTATGTAATGGTTTTACTGGAAATAATTTGTAGTGTGAATATTTCTGAGAAGGCAATTCTTTCAGCAATTCTTTTAAGAGAGGGTATCTCCAGGCATAGCTAAAGAATAATTCCCTATTGACATTTATTTCATTTGGAGAAGAGCTTCTGCAAGTTTCAGGATAAAAATGGCCAAAATAGATTAAAAGATTATTGGTATTTTTAGGAACAATTATTACTAGGAGATAATACTTTGAGCGCAAATGAATATCAGGATATGTGGGGAAAAAGAAAAAAAAAGGTTTACCTTCTGAAAGCTTATTTCCTCAAGCCTTCCTTTCTTTCTTCCTCTGATCAGCCCTCTTCATTTTTTTTTTTTTCCCATTTCTATACACCACTGCATACCATACAAACCCTCCAATTCCTCTGGTTCTCTTATTTATTTGTGACTCAATGGAACATAAACAGACAACTGAAGAATATTCTAAATCTTTCACAGACACAATAAATATTACTTTAAAAGTACATGGTAACCTTAAATTTTACATAGTGTAAGCCTTTTATTTTTACAAATGAACAAAATGAGACAGTAAGACTAAAGACTTGTCCAACGTCATATAGCTACATAGTAACAGTGCCAAAAGTAAAACGGAGATCAAACCCCTTGTACAAATTATTCCTTTATTTACACCATGTTGACAAAGAGTGTGTGTGTGTGTGTGTGTGTGTGTGTTTATCCTAAGAGCAAGAAACAACCTCCAAAGTCATCTAAGACAGAAATAACTAAGCTGTATGATTTTTCTGAAGCAGATACCTGATGACAGTATTTACTAATAAAACAATATATGTTTTAATTTGTAAAACAATTAGGCTTATAAAGGTGATTAGCTCAAAAAAATGAAGTTGGTTCTCTCCTTCACATGACCCCCATTTTTTTCCCTGCAGTTTTGCAACTTCTGACAGACAAATAGTTTCCTATGACTGCATTAAACAGATAAAATCGTGTCACACTACTAAAGACCAACCTATGGGATAAATGCCAGCAAAAGGAAAAATATACATTAAATTAATTAGTCAGAGTCCTGTTGTGATTTCTATTAAATTTTTTTATTTGAAGTAGTTTACTGCTTCCATTACATGTTCGAGAATCCATAAAAAAGATATAATAATCCTGCATTTCATAGATATCCATTAATTTCTTATTCATAGCCCATGGAGACTTAGATCAGACACTTTCA
Organism: Pseudorca crassidens; assembly: GCF_039906515.1. Lineage (NCBI taxonomy): Eukaryota > Metazoa > Chordata > Mammalia > Artiodactyla > Delphinidae > Pseudorca > Pseudorca crassidens. The sequence continues at coordinate 157,894,017 of NC_090297.1, forward strand.
CATGATCAAATAAAAATATTCAAAATATGAAAAGCAGTAAATAATTTTTATTTCCAGTAAGTGCCTAGAGACTCAGATTCATAAATTTCATAATTATTCTTCCCTGCTCTGGACATAAGCCCTTATTCTGTCCTTATTTTTAACACTGATATATTTGATAAAATTTTGCTTTTGCTTCCTTCATTTATTTTGGATCCAACACAGAGGGTTTACTCAAACTCTAATACAATTTTAAGAAGTGATCTTGATCGTTATATTTGAATTTTGTCAAATAGTAAACTTACTTTTTAGAGTATATGGTATATATTCATTATCAGAGAAAGACTCAAATCTCCTAATCAGAAAGCAATTTTATAACAAAACTCAGTACCCATATTAGTAAATTTGGATTTCCAAGGCCAAGGTAACTTTTGGATTTTGAGCATGATACCCTTAGACAGCAACTTATTTTAAAAAGTAGCTTTACTAGTTTTAATAAATGTTATTTCCTGTTAAGAAACTACAATCCAGTTCTTAAGACTAGCTCCTTTTACACACAGCAAAGTTGGAATATAAAAATACAAGTGCCTATTAGAATCTAAGGATATCTTACCCTTTCAGAATCTATGTCCTTAAAATTAATGAACTTTCAAATAAAGGGATTAATATATTATCATATGTTTTAAGAACTTATTCTATTTTAAATGTAAGTTTTTGCATTTTGAAAACTTGTTTTACAAAAGAACTGTTAAGAATGTGCTTTAAAATGATTATGAAGCATGAAAAAATTTTTAAAGCCTTGAAAAAGAAAATAAAGTACAGACAGTATATAATTCACCTAAAAGAGCTTTCCTTCCTTCTGTTTAGTGCTAGGCTTTAATGACTAGCCTGCTTTTGCTAATCCACTTCCTTACCTTTCAACCATTCTTGAATTTACCCTATCTTCTGAAGGTTTACTGAATTTTTGTCCTTTCTCTTCCTCTTAACTGCCTTACTGAATCATGATAAAAAATGTCCTCATAATTGCTAAACCCAATGATCATTAATATTCCTATTACATCAACTCTCAGTATCTGTGACCATTCTTACCTTCTAGAAACATTACTTTGGTTTCTCTGACTTCTGTGGCCACTCCTCAAACTCTTTGAAAGTCTCTACTTTCTCTTTAAATCTGTGTTTTTAGGAGGTTACTTCCCAATACATGTTCGTTTTGCGACTTCTTTGAAGCTACTGGACTTCAAATACAGTTTATTACATTAAGTTATGCATCTAAGTAAGTTTCAAGTCAAAACCTCTTTTATAAGATGCAGACCTTAATTACTTATAAATCATTTTCAGTTCCAAGTCCCCACTCACCTGTCAAAATTAATCTGAAAAAAAAAATTCCATCATTCCATCTTCTGAACAAAATCTGCCTCCCTCCTGCTTTGTCTATCTTGATAAATGGCAGTATCAACCACCCAGGTACTCTCTCTAGCAACCTCCCTTTATTTAAATAAATCACTGATGAAACGTGTACGCGAAAACACGTATTTTCTAATTCCTCTGAAAGAAAGACCCCTTCAGCTTGGACTGACTGGGTTGACAACATGGGAGAGTAGGGATGGGGGAAATGGGCTATAATTGTGAAGACTAAAGAGAAAGAAATTTAGAAAGTACTAGGGCACAGGAAATACACAATGTCTTGACTTAGAATGCTGAGGCTGGAGGGAAAAACTACAAATTGTATCCAAGAAAAAGAGAGAAAGGGAAGAACAAGTCAGAGATTAGAAATCCTAGTGACAAAACCAGACACCTGAAAATCAGATGAAAGAAATGGTTGTCAAGATAGCATTCTTTGATGAAATATCCATCTTATACAAACCTCGTATCTTTGGGGAGCAAGGGTTACGAACTTGCAATTAACCTAAATACCATTAGCAAAAAAGGTGCCAGATTCCATTGATGAATTATGTTCTGAATGTCACTAACAATAATTACTAGACACTGAATAGCCCAATTCTCTTGTCCCTAAGCCACCCTCCCCAAATAAATTTCTAAATTTCACTTTATTTACCTTTCATTTAATTGCACTCTATTTGCTCCCACCTCTCCAATTTACAAATTTTAAATTCCTATTCCATATAGTACATCTTTAACATTTTGGAATTTGTTATATGAACCACTTAAATTCTTAGGGTCTAACCGTGCTCTCTTACTGCAAGCAAAGGCTCTTATTTTTAGTGAACAGCCCAACACAGAATTTTTCACATAAGTGAAGGGTAGGGGAATAGTTGAAGTGGAAGGTAGTGAGATGTAGAACTGAGAAGAAATATTTCACTCCTGGATTTGCAACTGAAGGAAATGGCAGAATTACTAGATTAGAGAAACAGTGTATGTTTTGTTCAATAGCTCTTCAGCTTAATCAAAAACAAAAACCAAACTATCTACCATTCCTCTTCAAAAGCACACACACACAGATGAACATACACACAATGAATACCCATCCTCCAAGAATGGAATAGCTCAGTGTCATCAGTGTCAATTTCGTAAGCTAGCTATTTACAGAAAAATTGAGTTCCGTAATACTACTGGAATAGAAAACAGTATATTTCATTTTAAACTCTTGTTTAATATGACAGTGGTTGTTAGAAAATATTTCAAAAGCACATTCAGAAAACTTAAAACTGAAACAATTTCAAATGATTTAAGAACACTTTTCTTACACACACACACACAGATGTCTACAGTTTACTTGGAAATGGATCAAAATGTAACATAGACTGACGAATAGACAATGGATTTATGACCACATATGTGATAAAACTAACATAATATTAATGGTAGAATCAAGATGGTGGGTATATGAGTAGTCACTATGAAACTGTTTCAATTTCCCTGCCTGCTTGAGAATTTCCATTAAGAATACTAGGAAAGAGATATGGGGATATACGTATATGTATAGCTGATTCACTTCGTTATAAAGCAGAAACTAACACACCATTGTAAAGCAATTATACACCAATAAAGATGTTAAAAAAATACTAGGAAAAAATCCACAAGAACAATAATAAATCACATACACACAGGCCCTGTATTTAAAAACAAAAACTTACCTCACGAATTAACTCTGGTGAAAAGAAATAGTTTAAAAAGTAAAAACTCTGAGACCAATATATGTAAAATCTAAGGAAGATACCCAAAGGTGTACTGATAAAAAAATTTACAGCCTTAAGTGTTTTCCACTGAACTGAAAAATAAAAATAAACTTACTATTCGACAACTAGTAGAGATAAATATTAAAGATTTTTAAAAATAATAAAGTAAAAACATAAAGACAAAAATGACAAATCAAAAGCTCATTCTTAAAAAAAAAAAGTACTAAAACCCCTGGCAGACTTTTTTCTTCATTCCTCACAAATATTTAACTTTGTAAAAGGATGTAACCGGGACTTCCCTGGTGGTCCAATGGTTAACACTCCACACTTCCACTGCAGTGGGTGAGGGTTCAATCCCTGGTCCCTGATCGGGGAACTAAGACCCTGCATGCTTCATGGTGCGGCCAGAAAAAAAGGTGTAACCACAGACATGATCTTTTCAATTTACAGAATAATTATATCTACAATTTTAGGCTTCTAAATTTGAAAATCTCAAGTGAATAAACTTCCAGGCAGATAAAAATGACATAAGTGACTCAAAAACAGGTAGAAACTTGAATAGACCTGAAAACACTATTAAAAACTAAGGCCTTAAATACCTGTTTGAGAGTTTCTTTGTCATCTTTTGGATCATAAATAAGTCAATAAACTCAGTTTAATCTCAATCAAAATCCCAAAAGGATTTTTTCAAATGAGCTTAACAAAATAACCCTAAAACACATCGGGAAAAAAAAAAGCATACAAGGATAACTAGGTAAATTCTATGACACCAGAATAGGCTAAGGAGAAAAGTATCCATTTGTAAACAGATACTATAAACCTATGTTATAATACGTGGTAATAATACAGCAGTGCAGGAATAGGCAGCAATCAAATGGAATAAAAGATCCAGAAATAAATCTATGCATATTTAAGAAGACATTTCAAATTGTGATAGATAATGAAGCGTTATGCAATACATGACAAAAGGCTATATATATGCCTAAATATATTTTAGATAAATTAACATATTTGCATGTAAAAATTCAAATCATAAATTCTACAAGAAAAAATATAGGTATGTATTCAATAAAATGCTGTGCAGCGGGATTACTTCGTAAGAAAAAGGAAAAAAGAAATTAGCCTATATACAAGTTAAAGATTTTTGCTGGGTAAAAATAACATAAACTTAAAAGGCAAATGGTAATCTTGGAAAAAGAAGTAGTTACAAGTGAATATGATGAGCTATTCACTAAAAATAAGAGCCTTTTATTTTAGAAATAAAAATAATCAATAAGCATTTTTAAAAAGCCTTTCAGATGTATTACTGATAAGAGAAATCTAAATAAGGTTTTTAGTTTATCAACTGGGCAAAAATTTTAAAAAGATATGTAATACCCAGCAGTGGTAAAGCGTTGAAGAAACACAATTTCATACCCCAATGAGGGAGGTGTACTTTGGCAACAGACTGAGGTGGGGCGGGGGCGGATGGAGTATTATCAGTACGTTAGAAAATCAGAAAAGGTTTTAGAACTCTACATGTTCTTTGACACAATTCATTTCTTGAAATAGTGGGAAAGAAAAATACTGATTTGCACAGAAATTCAGTTGGAAATGTCCACTATAGGGTTGTTTACAATTTTTAAAAACATCCTTAATTTCCATAAATTGCAAGTAAATCATAAGCTTCGTAAAATGAAAGTTTAATCTCATGATAAAATGTTATCAGATTAAACCAAAATAGACAAGAATATGTAACAGTGGTGTCACTAGCTAGTAGGATTGTAAGAATGTGTTCTTCCTGACTTAATGGTATTTTCTAGATAGTTTGAAATTATAGTCCTATTGCCTAAAAAAGCTTACCACAGGAAGTCCTCTATTTGCAATGTTCCTTTTTCACCAAAATAAAGATTTTATACTTACTTCTCCATCATCAAGGACATTCATTTCCCCTATCCTCTGTTTCGTGAAATCAGTTTCTAGCTCACTGACCGGAGTTCAAGACCCCTAATCAACCCTTAAGCTTTGAATCTGAGAAATTCTTATCCAGTAAAAAGCTAGTTAAAATAGGAAAATGCTCTTTGTTGGCCTGGAAAAAAAGTAAGCTAGGCTGCTTACTTTTTTCTGACTTCATTCTCATTTAGACACTATGCTTAGAATTGAAAGATGTGCTTACGAATGGAGAAAGTTATTATTTCAAAGCCTCTTTCTGGCCTCATGTCCTTTCCTCCAACCCCAAGAGTATTGTAAAATGATGTACAAAACTGCATATGGGGACAGAATGCACAAGAAGTAAAAAACTATTCCTACAGAGTCAGAATGAAAACATACTTCTATTCATCACCCAAACCAAAACATTTCTTCATATCTAACACTATCAAGTGGTACCACACTTGGGGCACTGGGAAGGGGATCCCTACGTGCAATTATACCTTTCATGTCTTTTATATCTATCTCATTTGTTTTACAAAATAAACCTCTGAGGTAGTTGGACTACTGCCAGCTTTATTTTACAGATGAAGAAACTGAACTTCTGAAATGATGTGACATGCCCAAGATCACACAATTAATGCCTCTGAAGCAATTCCTGAGAGCAAATTCTTCTCAGTGAACAGCAACCATCTCCCCTGTACAAATCTCAGTAGCAAAGCAGCCACATCCATCGACCTAAGAAACAGCAGCAATATATTTGTGAGTAAAACTTTGTTCACGGCTTTAGACTTAGTAGTTTCTGGGGGAGAATAATAATGAACATCGTGGGAATTCCCTAACAGTCCAGTGGTTAGGACTCGGCACTTGCACTGCAGTGGCCCGGGTTCAATCCATGGTTGGGGAACTAAGATCCTGCAAGCCGCATGGCGCAGCCAAAAAAAAAGAGAACATCTTCACTGATAAATGAGAATAAAGGAATAAAGACAGGTCTGATAATAACGTTTTCAGAGATAGTTAACAAGGAAAAAGGATATAACCTGATTTCTTAAGAAATGTTTAAGTGATTAAAGGTGGTATAGTTGACTGATCACTCCTTATCTCTAAACATACTTTTTTAAAAAAATTTTACTTTATTTTATTTTATTTTGGCCATACCTCGCAGCTTGTGGGATCTCAGTTCCCCAACCAGGGATCAAACCTGTGCCCCATGCAGTGGAAGCGCAGAGTCCTGACCACTGGACTGCCAGGGAAGTCCCTAAACACACTTCCTTTCCTTGTCTTCTGGGACACCACACTCATTACCTCACCGGCCACCTCTTTTCAATCCTTGATGGCTCCTTCTCTCTTGCTAAGCTTTCACTATTGGAGAGTATCACGTACAATTCTTTCTTCGACCTCTTAATCTAATTACTCTCAAACTCTCAACCTAAGTGATGTCTTCCAGTCCTAGAGTTTTAAATATGGTCTACTGGTGATGCTTAAAATTTAAATATATTCAGTCCCAACCTCTCCTGTGAAATCTAGACTTGAATATTCAGCTGCCTACTTGATTATCTCCACTTGGACATTTAATAGACATTTCAAACCTAACATGTCCAAAACTCTTGATTTTTTAAAACCAGAACCTAATAACCTTCACTATCTCCAACACTATCACTCTAACCTAAACCATTAACACCTCAGTTTAAAGTATTCCAATAGTCTCTTAACTCATCTCCCTGTTCCCATTTTGTTCCCCTCCAGTCTATTATCCACAAAACAGCCAGAACCATATTTTAAAAATGTAAGCCAATTCTTTTGTCCAATTCAAGGGATTTTTTTCTTTTATCCAATTCAAGGGATTATTATTTTTTTTACATTCTGTATTTCTACTTTTCTAATGTTAAAATAAACTTTTTTTATGAAATGATAGTGTTAGTAGGTGGTAAGTTTCTTTAGATATTTGTCTTCGGGTTTTGTTTCCGTGTTTTTACATAAGCAATAAAAAGTTAGTCTCCCCTTCTCAAAACACTCCAATGAACTCCCAAGGCATTTTAAATAAAGTCAACCAATACAATCTCTATCGAACCTCGTTTCCTCCTATTCTTCCTTCCTCTTGCTCATCTCCAGCCAGTGGCCTCTTTGTTCTCTGAATTCATTCATCCCATTCCTGTCCAGGACCAGAGCACTCTCCAACCAGATATCTACATGGTGTGCTTCCTTACATAAGTCTCTGCTAAATGACACCTCAAAGAGTGGTATTCCCTAACCAGTCACTAAAATAGTAGCTCTCTAGATGTCTCTTTTTTGTATAAAGAGGCTATCTTTAGTGTAAAAAGAGGTAAGTAGGTTAAAAATATATACTGTATTTACTTAAATTGAAAACAAATTCACTGGAAAGATACATGAAAGTTACCTATTAACTCAGCAGATAAGGTAGATGGGTGGGAGAATTTTTCACATTGTTTGTTTTTAAAATATTGTTTGTTTTTTTTGAACAATTTTAATGTGTTATTTGAATGACTATTTAAAAATAAATAAAAAATAGCAGTCCACCACTCTCTATCCCTTTACTCTAATTCATTTTTACTCACAGCATCTACGCTTACTTGACTTCATATAGTATAATTATATAATTATCCACAACTCCACCAGACAGTAAGCTTCAACCAACTCCCTTAGTATTAGAGAATATAATGATTTTCTCCTTAACTAAAAACAAAGCATTGAAATGGTTTTCGGTATCTTTTTGTCACCTTTTTCCTCCAGCATACTTAATTTATGTAACTTTTATTCTATTTATACATTTGCATGGTATGTCCTTGGCTATATCCAATACATGCACAAGATGAAGACATAAGAGGGCTTGTTTGTTAAATTTATAAATGTCAAAAAGCCAGGAAGAGAAGCTAATCCCTTGGATGACAGCATCATTATTTAAGAAGGTTTCAAGGACTTCCCTGGTGGCGCAGTGGTTAAGAATCCGCTTGCCAAAGCAGGGGACACAGGCTCGAGCCCTGGTCCGGGAAGATCCCACATGCCACGGAGCAACTAAGCCCGTGCGCCACAACTACTGAGCCTGCGCTCTAGAGTCCGTGCTCCGCAACAAGAGAAGCCACCGCAATGAGAAGCCCACGCATCACAACAAAGAGTAACCCCCACTCGCCACAACTAGAGAAAGCCTGTGCGCAGCAACGAAGACCCAACGCAGCCAAAAAGAATAAAATTTTAAAAAAGATCTCAACTTTTAACTACACTCAAGTAGATGATATTTAAAAGGGTTAAAGGTACATATTGCTTAAAAAACATCATCTACATGTATATACAGAATGGGAAAGATCTTAACATACAAAAGATGCGGGTTTATGTTGCCTACATCAGTGATTTCCAGACAAATTTTTCAAAAAACAAAATAGGAAACAACAAAGGTGGCCTCTCCCGTTGCGGAGCACAGGCTCCGGACGCACAGGCCCAGCGGCCACGGCTCACTGGCCCAGCGGCTCCGTGGCACGTGGGATCCTCCCGGACCAGGGCACGAACCCACGCCCCCCCGTGTCGGAAGGCAGACTCTCAACCACTGCGCCACCAGGGAAGTCCCAAAAGACTAACTTTTTATTGCTTATGTAAAAACACGAAAACAAAACCCGAAGACAAATATCTAAAGAAACTTACCACCTACTAACACTATCATTTCATAAAAAAAGGTTATTTTAACATTAGAAAAGTAGAAATACAGAATGTAAAAAAAAAAATAATCCCTTGAATTGGATAAATATAACTTGAAAAGCCACATAACATTTTTCTCTCTTTTTTTTTGCTTAGAACCGGCAAGACATTACTGTTGTTAGAGTTAATGAAATTTTAGACCGTAAACACAAGTGTATGGCTTGAATTAAGAAAAGGGGTAATTTCACTACACTGCATTCAGACCACAACTGCAGAACTAAAGCTGGAAACAGAATCACAACAAAAAAGAATAGCACTGACAAAACTGATTGTATCTAGTGACAGATATGAGGAAGGTAAAGGAAACTGTATCACATGAAGTTGTAGGGGTTGTAGTATTTAATTTAGAAGAGGGAGAACTTAACAGAGACCCAATATATTGAGAAAAACCTTACTGTATCTTACTCTTAAAGATAGAACTGCAACCAATGGAAGAAGTTACACAGTAAAGCAGATACTAGCTCAGTTTAGTAAAATCTTTCTATTACATTTTTCAAAAGCGAAATTACCATCCTACGCCCATTTTTTCATGCAAGTGTTTCTCATGGAAAAGCTGGACTCAATAAGATCTCAGGGATATTAGTAGTAAGCAGCACATTGTTTGAGATGATTTCTAAAGTCTCCTCTAATTCTAAACTTTTGTGAATTATAAGGGAATAAATGTTGCCTTTTATAACTTACTGAAAAATATGAGTGGAAAGAATTTTGGCTTTAGTCAAAAAGACAAAGGTTCAGTTATAGGCTTTACCACTTAATAATGTGTGACAGAGAGACAAAATTATTCACTAACTCTGGACCTCAAGTATTCTCAACTTTAAGTGTAAAATAATACCTTACTTACACAACTGCTGCATGAATTACGCATAGACACACACAATGTCTGGCACTTAGTAAGTGCTTAATACACAGTAGATATTACTCACTTATTCAGTAAATATTATGTTCCAAAGGATAATATTTTCTATTATTTATTAGCCATTTATATACTTAAATAAGGACTTACTCTCTGCTGTCTCGTTCTTTGCTTTTCAAACCTAAGCAATGCACACTTAGGATTCATTTCCACTTCTATGCTTCACATAATCTCTACTGGATGAAAGAAATTTTTATAACCTTGCTTTTGTTGATTTCCTTTCTACCTTTGACACAAAAGTGGGGTTTACTTTTAGTACATGTCAACTATGTCATTCGTTTTGGCAAAAAAATTATACTGTTGCATAATCATTTCAACTAAACTGGACTATATATCCAGTTTAATCAAGCCTACTACCAGACAGATGTTTTCTTACTCTTTTAGATAGCCCACACTGGCTACCTCATTGGTGAGCACTTCCCTCAAGAAATATCTGAGTAAATAAAGACCCATTTCACCAAGGGTAGCTATTAGAAATCTTGGTTATTAACAAAAGTTTATGAAATAAAAATAGTCCGAGGTTTCTCCCCATTAGATGAAACCCATTTCTTACTGAAACATATCAACACTTAATGCTCCAGCCAATATTATCTACCCACCAGAATTTTTCGTATGGTATGTAATTCCTTTTTTTCTTATACTTGCAAAATAATTGACAACTATACAGATATTTTAGTTGGCAATTTAATATCATGCTGTTAGATATCTATTATAACAGTGTACTGCTTAACCCCCCAATGTTCATGATAAAGAAAAAACAAATCACTACAGAATTTTGTTGAATAAAAAACATGTTGACAAGTTCAAACAGATACAGTATTCAGTACTAGATGAATGATATCAGATGCAACAATAAAACTAGTTTTGTTTGTTTGTTTGTTTTTTGCAGTACGCAGGCCTCTCACTGTTGTGGCCTCTCCCATTGCGGAGCACACGCTCCGGATGCACAGGCTCAGCGGCCATGGCTCATGGGCCCAACCGCTCCGCGGCATGTGGGATCCTCCTGGACCAGGGCACGAATCTGTGTCCCCTGCATCGGCAGGCGGACTCTCAACCACTGTGTCACCAGGGAAGCCCAATAAAACTAGTTTTTTTTGGTTTTTTAAGTGATAAAATGAAACAACAAACTGATACTTATAACAAATAAATCCCTAAGCATAGAATTTTTAAAAGCACCTTGATATTTACATTAATAGACATAACGCATGATAATTTTTTTAAAGTTGGAAAACATGTAGATGGTTATTTACTTCCATACAAAGTAATTTTAGCACACCATGAAATTTAACAGTAAAATACATTTCAAGTTTGATTTAATATAATTCCACATGGTGAATTACAGATTATTTTTTAAGTAAATTGAAATTTAAGAAATATACTAATTCTTTTTTTTAAAGTCTATTAAAATACAACTAAAGGGCTTCCCTGGTGGCGCAGTGGTTGAGAGTCCGCCTGCCGATGCAGGGGACACGGGTTCGTGCCCCGGTCCAGGAGGATCCCACATGCTGTGGAGCGGGTAGGCCCGTGAGCCATGGCCGCTGAGCCTGCGCGTCCGGAGCCTGTGTTCCGCAATGGGAGAGGCCACGACAGTGAGAGGCCCGCGTACAGCAAAAAGAAAAAAACAAAACTAAAAATAGAACTACCATATGACCCAGCAATCCCATTACTGGGCATACACGCCGAGAAAACCATAATTCAAAAAGAGACATGTGGGCTTCCCTGGTGGTGCAGTGATTGAGAATCTGCCTGCCAATGCAGGGGACACGGGTTCGAGCCCTGGTCTGGGAAGATCCCACATGCCATGGAGCAACTGGGCCCGTGAGCCACAACTACTGAGCCTGCGTGTCTGCAGCATGTGCTCCGCGACAGTGAGAGGCCCGCGCACCGCGATGAAGAGTGGCCCCCACTCGCAGCAACTAGAGAAAGCCCTCGCACAGAAATGAAGACCCAACACAGCCAAAAATAAAATAAAATAAATAAATTTTAAAAACAAACAAAAAAGAGACATGTACCACACTGTTCACTGCAGCACTATGTACAACAGCCAGGATGTGGGACCAACCTAAATGCCCATCGACAGATGAATGGATATAGAAGATGTGGCACATATATACATTGTAATATTACTCTGCCATAAAAAGAAATGAAATTGAGTTATTTGTAGTGAGGTGGACGGACCTAGAGTCTGTCATACAGAGTGAAGTAAGTCAGAAAGAGAAAAACAAATACCATATGCTAACACATATATACGGAATCTAAAAAAAAAAAAAAAAAAAAATGGTACTGATGAACCTAGTGGCAGGGCAGGAATGAAGATGCAGACATAGAAAATGAACTTGAGGACACGGGGGAGTGGGGGCAAGAGGGCAAAGCTGGGGCAAAGTGAGAGTAGCATCGACATATATACACTACTGAATGTAAAATAGTTAGCCGGTGGGAAGCAGCAGCATAGCGCAGGGAGATCAGCTTGGTGCTTTGCAATGACCTACAGAGGTGGGATAGGGAGGGTGGGAATGAGGCTCAAGAGGGAGGGGATATGGGGATGTATGTATGCATATGGCTGATTCACTTTGTTGTACAACAGAAACTAACACAGTATTGTGAAGCAATTATACTCCAATAAAGATCTATTAAAAAAAGTCGATTAAAATACAATGTGGAATTAAGGGATAAAAAGTACAAGAAAACAAAAAAGCACTTTATGGCAAAATCAACTTAATAAAAGAGCACAAATTCAATTTTAATAAAAAGGTTAAACATGAATTTTTTCCTCAAAAAGTAAGCTTTTTTAAGTTGAAAATAATAAAATTCATTAATTGAAGAAAACTGAACTTCATGGGTTCTTGTTATGTAGCAATTTCATTTTTCAGAGTTTATAGAGTTGATCATATTATAAAATACTACCGAATAGCAGAAAATATTATTAAAATATGGTGACTGATAAGTAGGGAAAAAATTCCAACAGTTTCCATTTTTATGAAAAGCCTATGTTAAGACATCTCTTCCTATATCAGTAAGTTAATTTATAAAACTATAGTTCCACTTCATTAGAATTATTACTTTCACATCAAAAGAAAAAGACTAGACTAATACAACTATGACGTATCAATGAACTTGATTGTCACAGACAACTCAAAGAGCATGCAGAGAAGCTTTCCATAAATTTTCACAGGGTAGGGGGACTAGGGGACACAGCTGAAAAGAGCACATTGCAGAAGAGACCTTGGTTTTATTGGACTCTGCCTTTCATTAGCAGTTTGGCTTGGACAGCCAAGTCAGTTAACTTTCCAAGTTTTAATGTCTTCCTCTTTCTCTGTCAAATGCATTTAGACTCTTCAGTTTTAAAACACCAAAATTCTACAATATTTGCAAAGTTAGGAAAAAGTAAAAGCAGCACTGGTTTTACTTTTTAAAAAACAATGGCAGAAAAATACAAAATGGTTTGTAACTTGCAATGTAATATTTCCAGAGCTGAATTCCTAAATCATTGCGGCATACCCAGCTAGGGTTATATCAGAGAAGATCTGGATACCGTATTCATAATGTCACTTTCTCCTCTCACATCATTCCTCCACCTGCTCCTCCCCATCCGGCTTCAATCTCTCTTTTGCTTGTTTTAATGCCAGCAAACGGTTGTAAGCTTAATAATCAAATCATTTTAAAAGATGCATTTTCAATCAAGTACGTTATCTGCTTCACCACATTTCTCCCAACTGGATGAATTTTCATTAAGAGAATAAAAATATGAATAAAAAATTCAGAAACAGAAATGTACCAGGCCTATGTTTGATTTTGAATGCTTAAAAAACAAAACGGAAAGATGTATCCTAACCTATTCCCTTAGGCACGTGAATGCGTTACCCACCCTATGAAAAAACATTCTGCTGGTTCATTTTCCTGCTACACAAACAGCTTCGTCGTCAGGCCCTTCCTGGTCCATTCTTCATCGTGAGCTAGTAATTTTATATGGATCACCTTGGCAATGCTTGGACAGGTACTGTCCTTGTCTTCCAGGAGCTTACATTCTCCAAGTAAAACTCTGCTAAACACTAAAAAAACAGATACTATGACTTAGGGTACAAATCCCACATCTTCCCGCCCCTTGTTAGGCAGCTGCTAATTTTTCTTTTCCTTACATAAAATGAAGGGACCCATACCAAAGCCCACATTTGAATTTCAGGACAATGAAGTCGACAGGAAGCTACTCTCTCCTCCCCCGGGTTACTACAGAGCCACAGCCTGAGCGGGTGCTGTCGACTGGCGGGTGCGTGACACCACGTCTTCCACGCCCTCCCACCGCGTCCGAAAGGCTCCTCGCCGGACCACCCCAAACCGAAACCAACCACACAAAAAGAAACGACATTGGGAGCTGCTCCGATCGGGAAAACCCCTTCTCCAGCAGCAGCGTAGCCATTCCCTCCGCTGCTCCGCCCGCACCCCTGCAAACTGCTGGGGCGGAGGGGGCTGCACAAAGCCAGGAGAGCCAGAGACGACTCAATACGTGGACACTTGCAGGGGAAGCCGGGACGCAGGGCCCGGGGACGCAGGGTTGGGGGGCGGTGGGGGGGAGGGGTGCCCCCGCCGAGTCCCAGGTCCGGGGCGGGGGCGGCACGCGAAGCCTCAGGGAAGCGCCCCTCGCCACCGGCCCTCAACCCCTCCCGCCGCGGGCCGCGCCCGAGCCCCCGCTGCAAACCCGAAAAGAAGGATGTGGAAAAGCGGAGGCGACGGCATCGGAGCGCATCACTTACCCCTCACTGCTGAGAGGGACCGGACGGGGGGGCGGGGCGCACCGCGTCCCGTGAGTCTCTCGCAAGCGTCCTCCCCCACCCTGTCGTCGTCGCCGCCGCCGCGGTCGAGCTCTCGGCCCCTCGGCGCCGCTGGGCAATAACGTTATTCCGCACACGCTCCGCACATAGCGGTAACGGCAAGGAGCGGCCGCCCAGTGCGCAGGCGCCCGGGGAGAGGGCGAGGAGCCCAGCCCTACCCCTGGTCCGGCCCAGTCCCAGCGAACTCCTACTGCGCAAGCGCCAAGCACAGACAATGAAAAGGGGTTGTGCGGGGGGGGGGGGGGTCTCACCCACAGGCCTCTCCAGCTGCCGACTACGCAGGCGTATACCAAAGACCAGCTTCAACAATGAAGAGGACCCGGGCTTTAGCTGGGACCGCAACCGGCAAGGACTACAGTTCCCAGCCGGCAGTGCGCCAACTCCAAGCTGTGGTCGGGTCGCTGGGCGTGCTAAGATTGGTAGTGTCAGCCGCCTTCACGATCTACGGTGTTTGGGAGATTCAGAGCTTCTTTTTCTTGAGAATTTATTTCGCGGTGTTGGCAGATGTTGCGGCTGAAGGGTGTTGAGCTTGTTATTTGCGTTCTTGAGAAGGCTCAAGGATCAACAGCATATAAGCGAATTTAGAAGAGTAAAGGCTTTCAGTGAGCCCTTTCTGTCAGTTAGGTGGTCCAGACAGCAGGATGGGTTGAAGGCAGGACTAAGCCTGGCTGGGCTACAGAAATGGGCGGAGCCTCCAAGGAGTCTCTTGGCAACCGGAACTTGCCGCCAAACCGCCAAAGCTTGAGCTTGGAGCGCGTTGCCCTCTGGGAATTGTAGTTTCATTAGGAGTGCTCTTAGGAGCTTCGACACTGTAAGCCCGGACACTGTGGACTACAACTTCCGACGTCCACCACGAGGGCCCG
The DNA here is from genome assembly GCF_039906515.1 of Pseudorca crassidens. Lineage (NCBI taxonomy): Eukaryota > Metazoa > Chordata > Mammalia > Artiodactyla > Delphinidae > Pseudorca > Pseudorca crassidens. The sequence continues at coordinate 157,909,351 of NC_090297.1, forward strand.
TGGGTGGGAAGAGGCTGGAGAGCTCAGTACGGGGTTCTGTGCTCCCCAGTGACAGCAGCAGCAGGAAGTCGGTGGGCCCTTTCCGGGGGCTGAGGCGTCTTGCACTCCGAGGGGAGAACACTGGACACTTCCCCACGCAACTCCCATCTCTGGGCCCCGAGTGTGTTCATGGCGAAGTCCCCGGAGAACTCTGCCCTGGAGGAGATTCTGGGGCAGTATCAACGGAGTCTCCGGGGTGAGTTGCTCGGAACCTCTGTGCCCTAGCCCCTTGATAGCAGGGCCTAATGGACGGGAGCTGACCAGGGGCGTTTCCTAACACCTTGGTTCGGCCCTAGCCAGAACGCAGAGGAAGAAGATGGATGTTGCTGTGGAAAGATTAAATAGTTGTGTTTGTTTTTACGTTTAAGCAACGTTGTTTCCCTTGATTCCCATAGTTACCTGAACCAACTGCCTGATCTTTTCTTGGGCATCCTTTTTTACCCGGCGCCCGCAGAAACTCTTGGACGGCTCAATGCCAGTTTTGCCCAGTTCCCATACTTCTCTTTATAATCCAGTAAATTCCTGATGCGCTCTTTTTACACATTCAAATTATGGTGTAGTGGATTGAATGTGATTTATTGGACCAGGAAAAAAACCCACTAATAATTATTTTAATCACAACAGCTTCTATTTAGTGGTCTAGGCTATTTACATACATTAAATCACTTAAAACTTACAATCTTATGAATGTCCCTCTTCTAGACATGGGGAAATAGAGGTGCAAAGAGGTTAAGTTAGGCCAAAGCCAACATAGCTAGTTAGTGGCAGAGCCAGGTATTAAATTCAGTCAGACCTGTCTGCCTTAAAAGCCTATGTTTTTCTTTATTATATTACAATTAACTATTACTGAAACTTAGTTAATTCAGATTTTATTACTATAGTACCCTATGAGTAGCTGAAGAAGTGATATACTTGTAGATAGCTCTATCATCTTGAACATCATATATAACATCTAGAAACCTCATTTCTCTTATTTTAAAGTAGAAGTTATGATATTGTCTGCAGGGTTCTTGTGAGGAGCAAATAAAATAATTCACATAAAGCAATGATTTTCAGGCTTTTTTTTTTAATCTTAGCCATAAATAAGAAATGTATTTTGTATGGGGCATAGACATATAGACTAAAAGAAAAGTTTCATTAAAGAATATTTATTCTACTAGATGTAATTCACCCTACTTTCTGTTCTTTTGCATTTTTTTAACCATTTAGGCCATGACCAACAGCTTAAAAAATATTTAAAGCATTTAAAGCACTGACTCATTTATTAATTTAGTGCCTACTATATGTTAGACATACCAAATGCTGGGGATACCGTAAGGAACTAGACAAAGTGACTGTCCTCAGGGAGCCTCTGGATTAATGCAGTGAAGCACGATAAACAAAATAATTACAGATTACTGTGATAAAAAAGAAGGGTAAAGATCAGTGTTTGGCACATAAGCACTCATTAAATGTTAGCTGCTATTTATAATTGGTACTTGTAGCAAAGTGAAGATTTTTCAAGGAGATTAGAAAATTTATCTTCTACTGAGTCTAGATTTTGAAAGGGCTATTATTTATTGTTTGATTAGCAAATTTATCTTCTAGTGAGTCTAGACTTTGAAAGGGTTATTATTTATTGTTTCCATCTGTCAACAGTGTTACAAACTGTCAACATTCTCAGTATTCAAACTGCAAGAATAAAATAATTGGTCTGAATGAATACCTTCATCAGCCTCCTGAGGTTTCAAGAGCTGTTAGATACAGAAATAACCACTTGTAACTTTTCATTTGAAAGCAAGAAAAATACTGTGTGCAATAATCCCAGTGGCATTTAATTTTTGAGGTCGGTAAAAAAATCTTGTTTTCCATTATGTTTCTCCTAGTGCTTCTCCTCCTTTAACCTTAATTTGAATCTTTACTTAAGTATTAGAGGCTATTTAATATTAGACTTGATGCAGTAGTTAATTTCAAACTAATGTTATAGTACTATATTTAATACCCACGATACTGCTTTCAGTAATTATAGTGAAGAGTTTTTATTCAAAGATAATTCATTTTAAAATAAATTTAAAATTTACTGTTATAACAATATAAAGTGGTGAAAACATTTATAATCAAGAGCAAATAAAGCAGAGAAAAAAGTTAGTTTGTTTTTTATTAATTTTTAGTGATAGTTTTAACAATGAATCAAGAAATGAAACTTGAAATTTTTCATGGGTTTCCAGGACTTATTTTATTGTTTATTAAGTAGCATTTTAATTTTCAGGTTTATTTAGTTTATATAATAGCTTATGGAAGGAAACAAAACAGAACTAATATTGAAATGAAGCACGATCAGAAGTTCTTCACTTCACACATATAAATTACCACTCTTAGATAGGATAATTCCCTTTAACGTCAAAATGTGTGTTTCTGAATAAACACAGTATGGTGGCATTATTTTGTATATGAAATTTCATTATTTTAAGCGTTTTGTGCCTAATAACTTGAGAATTGTGGTACTATGCAGGCAGATAAAATGCAATTTAAAGTTCTTTTGTTTGGGTTTTGTCTATCCACCATTACTTCCCCAAAATGGCTTGTCTAGTTCATGCTTAAAGAAGAGGTAATAGGTATTCTTGGTCTTTCCTCACAAGTTATTCCTCTGGTTTCTAAATAACTGTACATGTAATCATTACTAATTCTTTCAGTTGTATTTAGCAAGGAAGTGGGCATATTAAAATGCAAAATGCTTTTATAATTTTCCCATGATAGTCTCTCATTTTTTTTATAGCTTTTCCTCATTTCTTTACTTTAAACACAATTTTTGGTACTATTATAGTATATGAAGAATTTGAAGTTCTGATGTGAAAAGCAGAGTCAATGTTGCTTTCTTGCTTTTAAAACTTAAGAGGAATTCTTGCCTCTCCTTGAGCCTGATGACCCTAAAGCAGCCATGGAAATAGAGAGCCCATCTGCAGGCTCTACACTCACCTCTTATTCTTTCCCTGACGCCTTTCAGATGTAGTCACCCTCTAAGGATAACTCCTGCTTTGGATTGTCTATTCCCCCACTGTAAGAATTGGAGTGGTTGAAAGACTTCTTCAAAGTAAGAGATCTGGCAGAAAAACTAGAAAACTTCATTGCCCCACAGATCTGTAATATTATTCCTACATAGTAGATGATCTGAAAGTTTTCAATGTGGTATAAAGTGGGCATACCAGGTATCCTGGGAGTCACAGAGTTTAATCTAGAACCAGAAGTGACTTGGAAGGTCTTCTGGCAATATGGTTAGGTGTTCATTCACTCTTTCGGCATCTAAAATTCAAGACGCACAGAATTATATTGATAACTGGGCAGAATAGCAAGTACCCCTCCTCTAATTTAAATTCAACACATCATAGTGCAAGGTCATGAGGTATAAAATAAACTAATTTATAGCCAAGAAAGGGTCAGGAAAACCAGAATAACAGGAAATTCAGGCTGTTTTCAATTTTGTACACTTGAATGTAGGGATATGATGTTAGAAAGAAGGAGAGAACTTGTTAGAAATTCAGTGTCCCAGCCTTAATAACTGAATCACGTTTTGTCTATTTCTGCAGTGTTAGCTATGGATACAGTTTTATACCTGTATACATGACTCACCTATTCTTCAACTTCCTGGCCACCTTTGATTGGGTGGGCATAAAGAAATGGAACAAACTTATACCGAGACAGGAATACATCATTTACTTTCTATATACATTTTATATGCTGATTCCTCCTTTTTCTTTCAACATTTTGGTGTTTTAGGCTCTAGATTGAATTTGTGGAAGAGTATGATAGATTCAAAGAAGAGAATGTGGAACTAGGATCCAAGTTACAACTCTTACTGTTGCTTTTCTAATAACCATCTATGTTACCTTAGGCAAGTTAATAAACTGTTCTTGGATTCTTGTTTCCTCATCTGGAATATGAAAAGTTTGGACTAGGTGGAGAATTATTGCCTTTAGGAGTCAAGCAGATGACAAAATATGTGGTGGAGTCAGTGGAAGACACTAGGGAATGGTGAGGCTCTGGCCAAACTGGGCATTTTATGCTTTTTCTAAAAACATTCCAGGTACTTTCTTGCTCCCTCCCTCTTTTTTCACTTCACTTTCTCTTATTCTTTTCCCTTTGTCCTATACTGTGTGGGTCAAGCAAAACACATGAGAGCTTGGTTCGCCTTCAGGCACTACCTCAGACCCCTGGATCTGTAATGTCCCTTCTATCAACACTGGATTGGAACACATGAATGATAATGGTTCTGTTTCTTTCATATACAAATGAGAGTAAGGAACTAGGTTCATAGAAAGTGAGAGGTTGAATATGGGAAGAAAATATAAAATTGGGGGGAGTGATCCTTTTCTTTGTAAGTTGATCTAGTTTGATAAAACTGAAGATAAAATTGATGGGCCAATTGTACACAAGTAAAATATAGAGCATCTTTCCAATTCATACAAAGTGTTTTTTTCATTCCACAGAAGGACTCACATCTGTGGAAAGCAGTGTTAATCTTACTAGTCAATAATTTGGTCACTGAATTAACCAGAAGTGATATCATCAGGACCTTTGGCAGACTTAAGAAAACCTGTGTATAACTACTTAAGTAAAAGTTCCTCTTTTTCTCAGTTTTACTCATCAAACTTGTATTTCTTCTTCTTTTTGTTTTTTTCTTTTCTTAAATGTTTTCTAAAATTTTAAAATATTCTTTGCCATATATAGTATATATTTATGCACACACACATATTCTCTATAGCTAATGTTTGCTTATGTGTTTAACTATCAGCCTCATTGAGGCAACAACGTAATAAAGGCTCTGGAAGCATTTATTATAAAATGAGAAAATTATTTTGGTGTTTTAGCGCAGACTGAAACATATCTCTCTTTTCTAAAAATTAAAGAAATGGAACTATTGGCTATTAATAAATAAGGATTGGTAATGCAAATGAAGTTTGTAAACATTTGAGTTTACTTTTTTGCTGATAAAATTTGAATTACATATATTCCTTTTTTGTTTTATATACTTATATAGCTTTTAGTAGTTTTAACTTTTATGACCATTTCTTCTACCAGAATAGCAAAAAGCTAGTAGAATTCCATTTTTTCTTCCCTACTAATAATGAGGTAAAATAGGCAAAAGACAGGATTTAGCAGCCCCAAAAGGGTGTTTTACAAGTAAATAGTCATCCTGAAATAATGTAGAACCAAAACAGTGGTTCAGTGTTATGAGATTGTAAGGGCATTTTCACATGTTGGCCATGTTTGGACAGAAAAAAGAGATGAAGTTGTTCTCAAGCTTTTGAGATACTGAGAATAATTATATTAACTCTTGGGATTTTTAAAAGACTTAAACTCTGATCATTTCACCAGTTTTTGCTAAGGTTTTCCACCTTTTCACTTAGTGATACTCCTTTGAGGATCAAAAGGTAGGGAAAGTACCTTGACATGCGCTTGTGTACTTGCTAAAGCAACCTTGATTATGGGAGAGCTTCATCAAAGCCCACTGGAATATTTAAAGGAATGATCACCTAAAGTAGCTCTGAAATATGGCCTTAGAGTACAACTATTGCTTCATGTATTAGGCCTGGAAACAAAATGAAACTAAATATGAATTTCAAGTTTTTAATTACAGTAGATATAACAACTCCAGATACCTGGATCAGAACTGCCTCATGGTAGTGATTGCCATGGGTTGTGCACTGCCTACCACAGTGGCAGGATGGCTCACTATCCTGACCACTTTTCATTAGGAGGTGCCTGTAGTTACAATGTAGCAATGTGGGAAGTCTCTCCTTAAAACTGAACAGGGGCTATCTTGTTTTATTAATCTAAACCAGCAGTTATCAACCAGGGTGACTTTTTTTCCATCCAGGAAACATCTGGTAATGTCCAGAGGCAGTTTTGGTTGTCACAACTGGCAGGGAGGAGTCTACTGGCATCTAGTGGGTAGAGGCCAGGGACGCTGCTATACAAACACAACACATCACCTTACAGTCAAGAATTATCAGGTCCAAATTTCAATAGTGCTAAGATTGAGAACCATGATCTAGAAGTAGCAAGGCATTGCTCATAACATTTACTTTGTGAGAATCATACTTGAGAATAATTACTATTAAGGGTACAGATTGTATTGGCTGATAATTTTACCTAAGTTCTGCCAGTCTGGCTAGGATTACTTCTTTATCAGGAAAGTGACAGGTGCATAAGTCCTCTCAGTTGGTGCCAAAAAAATACCAGGTGTATCCCTCATAATGCATGTTGTCAATCTTGATTTGCCAGCATCCATCTATCATTAATGATCTTCTAGACACTGCTCTCTTAAGATGTTTACATTCTTGTTCGGATTATCTTTCACTCCTGGCACCAACCATTTTCACATTTTCCAGCTTTTAGAGTCTTATGATAGTATTTTTTTGAGATTTTGTAGTTTCTGCACACTACTTTTAATCTCTTTCATTATTATAATTGCCATTTACAAAGCTCTTTTTCTCTGATTTTAGATTATGCTGTTTATATCTTGGTCATACTACCTGTCAGTTCCCTAGTAAACAGTGACAACAATCTTCTGAACTACCTGAGGCCCAGTCAAGTGTGGACAGACACATGTGTCTCTTATCTTGCCATGGTTTCATTTTTCTGCTTGTCTGTCCTGGTCTAAGTGTGCTTTAAGAACTGTGGCTCGTCTCATGCTCGGCCTAGGGAGATATGGTTCATTGCATGTTTTCTCAGAGACAGCTGAGCACTTCACTGGGTGTGGTTCCGCCTCCCTGTCACCAGGATAATTCTTGTTCACATCTCCCAGTACAGATGGAGAATGTAGACATCAGTAATGCACAGTATGTATATAAGTGATGATCCTTCCTAGACAGGGACATATTTCCCTTTTGTTCAAAAGCATCTTGATGAAGAGAGGCTCAGTGTTGAGCTAGGAGTTAGAAACTAGAGCAACTGGATTACAAAAATGAATAAAACAGACTTAAATTTCTCGGCAGTCAACAGCTCAATAACCTTTTCAGTGCTCATTGTATTGATTGATATTTGGATAGTGGACCAGCAGAAATAGTATTTACTTACATTTATGTTCATATGATCCTGTAGGACTCAGAGGTTGTATTTGTGTTTGTATTCTTAATTAAGTTTAATTTTTTAATTATTGCTTTTCTTGTGATGAGAACATTTGAGATTTACCCTTCACATGTACAACACAGTATTATTAATGATAGTCACCATGCTGCACATTATATCCCAGGACATAGTTTATTTTATAACTGGAAATTTGTACCTTTTGACCCTCTTTGTCCATCTTGCCCACACACCCACCCCCTGAATCCATATTTTTCTAATTAAAAACCCTCTTCTCTTTTTCCCTTGGCCACTGTTTTTTTTCTTCCCTAACATCTTTATTAGAGTATTATTGCTTTACATTGTTGTGTTAGTTTCTGCTGTATAACAAAGTGAATCAGCTATACGTATACATATATGACCATATCCCTTCCCTCTTGCGTCTCCCTCCCACCCTCCCTATCCCACCCCCCTAGGTGGTCACAAAGCACCGAGCTGATCTCCCTGTGCTATGCGGCTGCTTGCCACTAGCTATCTATTTTACATTTGGTAGTGTATATATGCCACTCTCTCACTTTGCCCCAGCTTACCCTTTCCACTCCCCATGTCAAGTCCATTCTCTATGTCTGTGTCTTTATTCCTGTCCTGCCCCTAGGTTCATCAGAACGTTTTTTTTTTTTTTTTTTTAGATTCCACATATATGTGTTAACATATGGTATTTGTTTTTCTCTTTCTGACTTACTTCATTTTGTATGGCATGCTCTAGGTCCATCTACCTCACTACACATAGTTCAATTTTGTTCCTTTTTATGTCTGAGTAATATTCCATTGTATATATGTGCCACATGTTCTTTTTTTTTTTAATGCAGCTCTGTTATAAAAAACATGCCTCTTTTATTTAACATCTTTATTGGAGTATAATTGCTTTACAATGGTGTGTTAGTTTCTGCTTTATAACAAAGTGAATCAGCTATACATATATCCACATATCGCCTCCCTCCCACCCTCCCTATCCCACCTCTCTAGGTGGTCACAAAGCACTGAGCTGATTTCCCTGTGCTATGCGGCTGCTTCCCACTAGCTATCTATTTTACATTTGGTAGTGTATATATGTCCATGTCACTCTCTCACTTCATCCCAGCTTACCCTTCTCCCTCCCATGTCCTCAAGTCCATTCTCTACATCTGCATCTTTATTCCTGTCCTGCCCCTAGGTTCTTCAGAACCTTTTTTTTTTTTTTAGATTCCGTATATATGTGTTAGCATACAGTATTTGTTTTTCTCTTTCTGACTTACTTCACTCTGTATGACAGATTCTAGGTCCATCCACCTCACTACAAATAACTCAATTTCGTTTCTTTTTGTGGCTGAGTAATATTCCATTGTATATATGTGCCACATCTTCTTTATCCATTCATCTGTTGATGGACACTTAGTTTGCTTCCATGTCCTGGCTATTGTAAATAGAGCTGCAATGAACATTGTGATACATGACTCCTTTTGAATTATGGTTTTCTCAGGGTATATGCCCAGTAGTGAGATTGCTGGGTCGTATGGTAGTTCTATTTATAGTTTTTTAAGGAGCATCCATACTGTTCTCCATACTGGCTGTATCAATTAACATTCCCACCAACAGTGCAAGAGGGTTCCCTTTTATCCACACCCTCTCCAGCATTTATTGTTTGTAAATTTTTTGATGATGGCCATTCTGACCAGTGTGAGGTGATACCTCATTGTAGTTTTGATTTACATTTCTCTAATGACTAGTGATGTTGAGCATCCTTTCATGTGTTTGTTGGCGATCTGTATATCTTCTTTGGAGAAATGCCTATTTAGGTCTTCTGCCCATTTTTGGATGGGTTGTTTTTTTGATATTGAGCTGCATGAGCTGCTTGCATATTTTGGAGATTAATCCTTTGTCAGTTGCTTCATTTACAAATATTTTCCCCCATTCTGGGGGTTGTCTTTTTGTCTTGTTTATGGTTTCCTTTGCTGTGCAAAAGCTTTTAGGTTTCATTAGGTCCCATTTGTTTATTTTTATTTCCATTTCTCTAGGAGGTGGGTCAAAAAGGATCTTGCTGTGATTTATGTCATAGAGTGTTCTGCCTATGTTTTCCTCTAAGAGTTTTATAGTGTCTGGCCTTGCATTTAGGTCTTTAATCCATTTTGAGTTTATTTTTGTATACAGTGTTAGGGAGTGTTCTAATTTCATTCTTTTACATGTAGCTGTCCAGTTTGCCCAACACCACTTATTGGAGAGGTTGTCTTTTCTCCATTGTATATTCTTGCCTCCTTTATCAAAAATAAGGTGACTATATGTGTGTGGGTTTATCTCTGGGCTTTCTATCCTGTTCCGTTGATCTATATTTCTGTTTTTGTGCCAGTACCATACTGTCTTGATTACTGTAGCTTTGTAGCATAGTCTGAAGTCAGGGAGCCTGATTCCTCCAGCTCTGTGTTTCTTTCTCAAGATTGCTCTGGCTCTTCGGGGTCTTTCATGTTTCCGTACAAATTGTGAAATTTTTTGTTCTACTTCTGTGAAAAATGCCATTGGTAGTTTATAGTACATTCCATCCAAAACAACAGAATGTACTTTCTTCTCAAGTGCTCATGGAACATTCTCCAGGATAGATCATATCTTGGGTCACAAATTAAACCTTGGTAAATTTAAGAAAATTTAAATCATATCAAGTATCTTTTGCAACCACAACGCTATGAGACTAGATATCAATTACAGGAAAAAAAAACTGTAAAAAATACAAACACATGGAGGCTAAACAATACGCTACTAGAAGAAATCAAAGAGGAAATCAAAAATACCTAGAAACAAATGACAATGAATACAAAACCCAAACCAACCCCAAACCTATGGGATGCAGCAAAAGCAGTTTTAAGAGGGAAGTTTATAGCAATACAATCCTACCTCAAGAAACAAGAAAAATCTCAAATAAACAGCCTAACCTTACACCTAAAGCCATTAGAGAAAGAAGAACAAAAACCCCCCAAAATTAGCAGAATGTAATTAAGTTTATATTCAGCCCATAGTTGGTGCTGGAGAGAAGAAACCAGGATGTATTGTGAAATGTCTTACTGTCCTCTCAGGAGAGAAGAGGAAATGAGTATTCTTTCCATCTCTCATTTATAGACAGATAAAGCTGTGCCCATTAACAGTGGGATAGGAAACCATAACTGGAACCTCCTGTCTAATCTGGTTTCCTTATATGAAAGCAGCAGATAACTGCATCTGGGGAACAGTGTTCTTAATAAGGATTATGGGGCCTTCAGCTGCAGTGGCTCCAGTTGAAGAGAAGTGCAGTTTTGTCTGTCTTGAAAGATCTGAGTGTTGTTATTCCTCAGGATTAATTCTGTTTGTCTGTTGCAGTGTATAATTATGTTAGTATGTATATATTTGAAAAACATGTAGCATGTTTAGAAATGTAGTATTGAAATGACTTTAAAATATCACTTACCTCCTTAGTTTTAGTTTTAAGACACAGTTCTTAGAAATTCCTTGTCTTCATCTATGATACTAACAACTAAAGTCACTCGTTGCAAAAAACCCCTAACCTTGTGTAATCACTTTTCTTTGGGATGGTTGTTGAGTTCAATATATTACTATTTCACATAATACTATTTTCATAGTGCAATTTAACACATGGTCTTTGAATGTTAAAAATTCTAAAAGATTAAACAATATTAGGAAAGGGATTAAATGCGCTCATAAAGCTCTGCCATCATTGTAAGCTAATGAAAGAAGTCTACCTATAAGGATTTACAACTACACAATTTTTTTCAGATTTCCTTTCCTTTTCCTAATATCACTTATTAGCTTTTAGTCAGATTAGGTATAAATAAATAATTATCCTTTGTCTTATAGATGAAGTCATTTGATGGCTCCACAGAGCACACTTATAGTGTAATTCAAACCCTCTCTTTCCTTTTAATGGATGCAGTAAGGATAAGTGCTTTATTCATAGATTTCAGTGCATTAAGTCTAATGTTCTGTGAACTAAATTGCTTATCAAGTAACACTTTGATTTTCCTTTTTAACAAGTCTCTTTAGAAAATACTGAGTTATTGAAAAACTATTTTTGCTGCTTCTCATTTTACTAAAACCAGGAATGCATCTTATCTGGACTTTTTAAACTCATGAGGAGTAAAAGGAGACCAGGCTTGGTTAGTTATCAATTCCAAATTCCAGTCAGAGAAAGGTCTGCGTGGAAACAGGATTGACGTGGAGAAAATTGTAGTGGTAAATTCCCTGGGTCTCTTGTGTAGTTAGTAGTAGAATTTCACTGTTGAACCCTGACCTAAAAGACCTGCTTTCTTTAGTTTAATCAAGGTAGAAAATGAGTTGCTGTAAGCAGAGAACCTATATTAGAGATTTTGTAAGATAGAGAATATTTTTTTTCTATTAAGTTATGGTTATTTTTTTCTGGTTTCAAACTTAAATTAATGAGCTTGGAGGAAGTATAATCTATGTTTCAAGGTCCTGTAGAATATATGTTTATAAATATATTTCCATCCATGATTGGTAATGAAAAGATAGCTGTTTTATAGCTTTTTTAGGGTTCCCATGTAGGTAACAAGGAATAGGAGCTTTTTCTCCTGAGTACACAAGACGAAATAGATATAATTGTCAAGGAAGGGCCTTGGTCAGAAGAAAGAGAGAACTTCATTGGCATCATTGTTATGTGTTCACTTCATTGGCATCATTGTTACGTGTTGCTCTGAATTAGAGAAAGTTTTTACTTAGAAAAAGATCTCCTCTGGGCTTCCCTGGTGGCGCAGTGGTTGAGAGTCTGCCTGCCGATGCAGGGGTCACGGGTTCATGCCCTGGTCCGGGAAGATCCCATATGCCGCGGAGCAGCTGGGCCCGTGAGCCATGGCCGCTGAGCCTGCGCGTTCGGAGCTTGTGCACCGCAGCGGGAGAGGCCACAGCAGTGAGAGGCCCGCGTACCGCAAAAAAAAGATCTCCTCTGAAAATCTTAAGAATTATTTAGATAGAATCCATATGAAATAGATAATAGCTATACATGAACTTGCATAGGAATTCATCTTTTTCTAACATAAATTTCTATGTTAGATATATGTAAATATTTGGTAAATTTATGAATTAAAAATAACTTTCAAATACAGATGTCAAAATTTGAAAATGATGAGTGAAATCTGGGATTCAGCTCTAATGTACAAGGAACATTTTTTTGTTATAGTTAATGTTTTCTAGATTGGAACTGGGGAATTTAATCATAAGAGATTAGCAGAAATAACAAGTTTAAACCTGAAGAAGTAACTGGACTTTAATTAATGAAATTACCAATTGATTGCCTGGTTCTCCAGTTGTCATACATGTAAAATATCCATAAAATGGGGTAGAATTATTAGTAATGTCATCACCAGTGTCATTAGTATATTATTATAGTATAGTATTAACATATAGTACAGTATAATATTACTATATTAGTATAGTTCTGTTATTAATGTAAGACTTCGATCCTTTGCTGAAGATGTTTTTGGGTAAATATTTCACAGAATTATTATTTCAGTTATCTATTGCTGCTTAACAAGACACTCTAAAGCTTGATGGCAGAAAGCAACAAAGAAAAGCATTTGTAGTATCTCTCACAGATCTGTGGGTTAATTGGACTCAAGCTGGGCAGTTTTCGGGTCTCTTTCATGCCATTGTAGGTGGATGGCCTCTGGCGCTGGAGTCATCAGGAGACCACCGGGCTGTTAGTGGGGCTGGGCTTCTCTCCTTCTCCCTGTGGTGGTCTCAGGGGCTTTCCTTTCCACATGGCCTCTTCACAATCTCTCCAGCAAGGTAGCCAGACTTCCTACTTTGTTTGGCTTGGGGTTTACAAAAACCAGAGTTCCGAGAAGGTAGAAGCAGAAGCTAACAGATGTTTTAAAGATGTGACTGGTCTGGCGTGGTGTGCCTTCCATTGCATTCTCTTGGTTAGTGCAGGTTACAGGCCCACTGAGTTTCAACCTGGGAGAGGGCAAGGATGTGAGGCTGGGTCCTTTGGGGGCTATTTTTAGAGATGAACTACTAGAATAATGTACCTTAAAATACTTCATTTTAGACTATTTATGTTAAGTATGTGCTAGTGAGTTTAAGCTTCAATTCTAGGGGTAGTCAGGTACACTAACCAAGAATTTCCATGTAAGATGTAGTCAGCCAGCAGTACGTAAGTACGACTATACTAGAGAGGCTGCCGCTATAAGCGCGTCAGCTGTTCAAATCTTGATCAAAACTAGGCCAGGTAGTCATATGTCTCTTGCTGCTAGAGGGACATCTGGCCTACAGGGACAAGGAGGCCTCCTTGGGCAGGAACTTGGTGTGGTGGTGTCCCTTTTGCCAGTTTTGCCCACCCACCCCTCTCCAGAAGGGGTAGGGGAGTCTTAGGCATTGAGGGGTTAGGATAGTGCTTTCCCTGTGAGGCTGTTGTTTGGAGGAGTGGAGGGGGGAGAAGCTCTCCCATTCAGTCCTCCTCAGCTATAGAGCTATATATAGTGAATATCAATCACTGAGGTGTCAGAGACCTTAAAGATCATCAAGTCTAACTTCTAACCCACGAACTTAATCTCGTACTTCCTCTGGCATGTTCCTCAGCAAGCTAGAAACAAAACTATGCTTTTTTCCCCATGAAATCAGAAATGATTGCTTTTCCTTTAGAAATTGTCTTCTTGAGTCAGTGTACCTTTGGTCGCCCAGATTTCACTGGCCCTGATTTTCATCATGTTGTTACAGAACGTGCCAGTAGAAGCATTCACCAATTGAAATGTGCCCTGAGAGAAGGTGATGTCACTATTGGAGAAGACGTAATGGATCCTTCTTTTAGTATCAGTGTAGGAAATGAGGATGCTGGGAATGCCTGGCATAAACTGCAACACAGCCATGCTGGTGAGTGTGAACATCAGTCCTGACCTGAATGACACACAGTGAATTCTTTAAACTCTGTACAATAATGACTCCAGTCTATCCTTTACTGCTAGGATTTTAGTCGAGAAACACAAATCAGCTAATCTAATTCCCTTGCTTATTTTTTTTTCTTTGACTTCGCAATGCCTATAGGATGTCGTAGCAGTATTTCCTTATGATGAATCCAAGCTGCCTCTTTAGCCTCATTTTTCTGTTTTCCTTTCAACTGTCCATCTTTCAAGCCATGGTCTAATCATACCAACCTATGGCCGTGCTTCTGTGCTTTGCATGAGCCACGCATTCTAACTGGATTTTTTCTCACCCTTTTCTGCTCAGTAATCTCCTGTTTATCCTTCACCGTATTGTCTTCTCTGTGAAAACAATTATGTGCTTCCTCTTCATAGCACTATGCATAGCTCTAGGTCTACCTAGAACTTATTATATAGTTTTATATCTGTTAGTTATATCCCTCTTGCTCACAAGCAAGATTCTTAGCTCTTAAGTGGTAGAGGTTTTCTTGTTTGTCTTTGTGTCCCCAGTCAGTAGCACATTTTGTGGTGCATAATACATATTTAAACAATATTTGTTAGATTGCTGGATGGATAGATGGGTGATAATAAACCATGGATCTAAAATAAGGTGAATAAACCCATCGCTTTTGCTCCATAGTTAATCAACTCAAAGCTTTGCTATGCCAACAAGCAACTAAGGAAAGTGAGGTATCTCCAAGAAGACGAAAATTGTCCCCTTTGGTAAGTATCAGCTTTTGCAACCTGACAAAAGCATTATTTTTCTAACTATGTTTTAATTTTACTGTGTCATTTTAGTAGTACATATTGTAAACAGATTCTGAGCAGGGCCTGCTAATAGTGTGAAACGTTAAAAGAAATTATTTTCCCTCTGATTATTTTGGCTGAAGAAGAGAGACTTCCATGGCAGAGAGAATTCTGATTTTTTAATTTATTTTTTACTTGAAAAATGTGAGTGAGGAAATAGTTTGGAGAATTTACTTTGCAACTGTTAGCAAATATAAAAAAGAAACAATATATGGAAAAGATTAACCATTGCTTTTTTAGAGGGGCATATCTATATTTTATTATTTTTAGAATTTACTGTTTAATTCTAGCAGTCCTTTGTTTTACTCTTTTATGTAATCTTATTCTAAATTTTAAAATATATGGTTATAAAATTGTGTGATACGAGAAGCTGTACTCTGCTTCTTCTGAAGCTGTTTTTTATTGCTGTTGCGTTGACGGAGTGTATTATTTCTGACTGAAGCAATGTGATATAAAGCCTGAGATAGGTGTGAGGGCAGGGTGGGTGTGAGGGAAGGGTACTGTGAGGGAGGGTGGGTGTGAGGGAAGGGTACTGTGAAGGAAGGGTACTGTGGGGGAAAGGGTATATGTGAGGGAAGGATTTGGCCAGGTTTAAATGGTCAAAATAATAATCTAGGCTTTAGGTCTATCTAGGGTCTATTATGTACTTTCTCACAGGGTTTTTGTAATAATAAGATAAGATCATATATTTAAAATTCTTTAGAAACCTATGAAGTATGACACAAATATAAAATGTCATAGCAACAATAACCACCTTGCATTTTCAATATCTGTGACAGTTGGATACCAAGGCTACATGCTGGAAACTTGGAGACACGTCAGTTTCCTTTACTCACAGCTGAAATGTCATAAAAGTACCCTTATATTAACACTTCATTCCAGCCTGACACATACTTTCATGTTTAATTCCCACTTTAGAGAAATGTACTACATACTCCTATTCAATATTTATAGGTATAAATTATAATTTTAAAAAAATACTTCATCATTCAGTGAATTTATTACTGTTGACACCTAGTTTCTAGAATGCTCTTAAGCACACATGGATGGAGTACTTTTAAGTCTAGTAGATTAAGTTGCTATATCTGTTGAATGCTTAGACATGCTTATTAGCATTTTAAAGGTAAAACTGAGCAGTGATATTACAAAACTTATTGACTTCAAATAGGCAAGAAGACTCTCATCAAAATCATCAGTTGTATATACCAATACGCAGGTCTATTTGTATTGGACCTATGTGAAAGAATGGAACTTAGACTCTAAATGTATATGACCTACATGTGATGATTATAAGCCATAACCATAATAAGTAGCTTTTGAAGATGTTACCCTTTAGAATGCAGTTTCATAGCCAATATGACATATGAAAAATATGTGGCTGTATTGATAGTGAAACTGAGGCAGTGTTGAGATAGAAAATGTCTAAACATTATTACTTGTTATTTTAAAATGTGGACATCCAGATTATAATAAACCCTTCAAAGTATATACAAGTTATTTCATATGGAGATTTTCCATATGACATAAGCTTGTTTTTAATTTTCACATTGACTATCCCCTATATACACATAATAATAATTCATATTTGCCTATGTACCGAACCCCTTTCTATTAATATTAATTATTATAATTAGTTCCTTTCTACTTAACACAGATAATTCATTTAATTAAAGTCTCTTTGGTTTTTAAATTTATTAAATATTCCCAGAAGCAAAGCTCTACTGAATTATTCTGCCATGGGAGCTGGTATTTCATCATTTATAGGAATTTCTGCTGGATTGAAAAACAAAATGATTGTGTGTCTCATCTCAAGCTTTCCTCTGGGTTCATCTAACTGGTTGAACCTCATTTTCCCTTTCCTCTCTTCCTCTTTTCTTTAAATAATATCATCGTATGATGTATGATTTATAAACCATTTTACAATCATTTTAGGATAAGGTAAGATGTACATTAAAAAATCAATTCCAGGACTGCTGCAGAAGTAAAGAGTATTAACACTTTTTATGACGTCTCTTCATTGAGTCCTCAGTGCAGCGTATCTCAGTTTTTGTACGTATCTGCTTTGGCACTCTAGTCTTGGAGGCTCCAGAACAGCAGAGTCTCAAATTGCCTTGAGTACTAGGGTCAAAAATAAAAAATCAGGTTTTGCTAACGTACTCCTTAGTAGAGAGAATTTTACCTTACTGACACACATTTGGCACATTTGTCTAAAGAATCCCTCCTTCAGGCAGCTTGTTCTGCAATTTTAGCTAGCAGTCCTCTTCTATGGTGGTTTCTTGAAGAGCTGTCCCTTTATCTCAGAATTACTGAATAGGATATCACATTTTCAGATGGCTCAAATAGGCAGTTCATCCCAGCCAATTATACTACTCCAGCATTTTGCCATTTGCCATATGCTTTTTACAACCACTTTCACTGTCCATCTTTAAAAAATGATATTCATATCCCTCATTCTTATCTATTTGTGGAATTTATAGGTGAAGAAATAAATACTATTAGCCACATTGTGATCTAGTCTATGTTTTTGTAAATTATTTTTTATACAGCAGATTCTTACTAGTTATCTATTTTATACATATTAGTGTATATATGACTGTCTCAGTTTCCAAATTCATCACCCCCCTTTCCCCCCATTGGTGTCCATAAGTTTGTTCTCTACATCTGTGTCTCTATTTCTGCCTTGCAAACCGGTTCATCTGTACCATTTTTCTAGATTCCACATATATGTTTTAATATACGATATTTGTTTTTCTCTTTCTGACTTACTTCACTCTGTATGACAGTCTCTAGGTCCATCCACATCTCTACAAATGACCCAATTTCATTCCATTATAAGGCTAATATTCCATTGTATATATGTACCACATCTTCTTTATCCATTCGTCTGTCGATGGGCATTTAGGTTGCTTCCATGACCTGGCTATTGTAAATAGTGCTACAATGAATGTTGGGGTGTGTGTGTCTTTTTGAATTATGGGTTTCTCTGGGTATACGCCCAGTAGTAGGATTGCTGGGCCATATGGTAATTCTATTTTTAGTTTTTTAAGGAACCTCCTTACTGTTCTCCATAGTGGCTGTATCAATTTACGTTCCCACCAACAGTGCAAGAGGGTTCCCTTTTCTCCACACCCTCTCCAGCATTTGTTGTTTGTAGATTTTATGATGATGCCCATTCTAACCGGTGTGACGTGATACCTCATTGCAGTTTTGATTTGCATTTCTCTAATAAGTAGTGATGTTGAGTAGCTTTTCATGTGCCTCTTGGCATGCTGTATATCTTCTTTGAAGGAATGTCTATTTAGGTCTTCTGACCATATTTTGATTGGGTTGTTTGTTTTTGTAATATTGAACTGCATGAGCTGTTTATATATTTTGGTGATTAATCCTTTGTCCGTTGATTTGTTTGCAAATATTTTCTCCCATTCTGAGGGTTGTCTATTCGTCTTGCTTATAGTTTCCTTTGCTGCGCAAAAGCTTTTAAGTTTCATTAGGTCCCATTTGTTTATTTTTGTTTTTATTTCCATTACTCTAGGAGGTGGGTCAAAAAAGATCTTGCTGTGATTTATGTCAAACAGTGTTCTTCCTATGTTTTCCTCTAAGAGTTTTATAGTGTCCGGTCTTACATTTAGGTCTTTAATCCATTTTGAGTTTATTTTTGCGTATCGTGTTAGGGAGTGTTCTAATTTCATTCTTTTACATGTAGCTGTCCAGTTTTCCCAGCACCACTTATTGAAGAGACTGTCTTTTCTCCATTGTATATCCTTGCTTCCTTTGCCAGAGATTAGGTGACCATAGGTGCATGGGTTTCTCTCTGGGCTTTCTATCCTGTTCCATTGATCTATATTTCTGTTTTTGTGCCAGTACCATATTGTCTTGATTACTGTAGCTTTGTAGTGTAGTCTGAAGTCAGGGAGTCTGATTCCTCCAGCTACGTTTTTTTCCCCTCAAGATTGCTTTGGCTATTTGGGGTCTTCTGTGTCTCCATACAAATTTTAAGATTTTTTGTTCTAGTTCTGTAAAAAATTGCCATTGCTAATTTGATAAGGATTGCATTGACTCTGTAGACTGCTTTGGGTAGTACAGTCATTGTCACAATGTTGATTCTTCCAATCCAAGAACATGATATATCTCTCCATCTGTTTGTATCATCTTTAATTTCTTTCATCAGTGTCTTATAGTTTGCTGCATACAGGTCTTTTGTCTCCTTAGGTAGGTTTATTCCTAGGTATTTTCCTTTTGTTGCAATGGTGAATGTGATTGTTTCCTTAATTTCTCTTTCTGATCTTTCATTGTTAGTGTGTAGAAATGCAAGAGATCTGTGCATTAATTTTGTACCCTGCAACTTTACCAAATTCACTGATTAGCTCTAGTAGTTTTCTGGTGGTATTTTTAGGATTATCTATGTACAGTATCATGTCCTCTGCAAACACTGACAGTTTTACTTCTTCTTTTCCAATTTGTATTCCTTTTATTTCTTTTTTTCCCTCTGATTGCCATGGCTAGGAGTTCCAAAACTATCTTGAATAATAGTGGCAAGAGTGGACATCCTTGTCTTGTTCCTGATCTTAGAGGACATGCTTTCAGTTTTTCACCATCAAGAATGATGTTTGCTGTGGGTTTGTCATATATGGCCTTTATTATGTTGAGGTAGTTTCCCTCTATGCCCATTTTCTGGAGAGTTTTTATCATAATGGGTGTTGAATTTTGTCTTAAGCTTTTTCTGCATCTATTGAGATGATCATATGGTTTTTATTCTTCAGTTTGTTAATATGGTATATCACATTGATTTGAGTATATTGAAGAATCCTTGCATCCATGGATAAATCCCACTTGATCACCGTGTATGTTCCTTTTAATGTGTTGTTGGATTCTGTTTGCTAGTATTTTGTTGAGGATATTTGCATCTATGTTCATCAGTGATATTGGTCTGTAATTTTCTTTTTTTGTAGTATCTTTGTCTGGTTTTGGTATCAGAGTGATGGTGGCCTTGTAGAATGAGTTTGGGAGTGTTCCTTCCTCTGCAGTTTTCTGGAGGAGTTTGAGAAGGACAGGTGTTAGCTCTTCTCTAAATGTATGATAGTATTTACCTGTGAAGCCATCTGGTCCTGGGCTTTTGTTTGTTGGAAGATTTTAAATCACAGTTTCAATTTCATTACTTGTGATTGGTCTGTTCATATTTTCTGTTTCTTCTGGTTCAGTCTCAGAAGTTTGTGCTTTTCTAAGAATTTGTCCATTTCTTCCAGGTTGTCCATTTTATTAGCATACTTTTGCTTGTACTAGTCTTTGATGATGCTTTGTATTTCTGCAGTGTCTGTTGTAAGTTCTCCTTTTTCGTTTCTAATTTTATTAATTTGAGTCTTCTCCCTCTTTTTCTTGATGAGTCTGGCTAAAGGGTTATCAATTTTGTTCATCTTCTCAAAGAACCAGCTATTAGTTTTATTGATCTTTGCTCTTGTTTTCTTTGTTTCTATTTCTGCTCTGATCTTTATGATTTCTTTCCTTCTACTAACTTTGGGTTTTGTTTGTTCTTCTTTCTCTAGTTCCTTTAGGTGTAAGGTTAGATTGTTTATTTGAGATTTTTCTTGTTTCTTGAGGTAGGATTGTATTGCTATAAACTTCCCTCTTAGAACTGCTTCTGCTGCATCCCATCTGTTTTGGATCATCGTGTTTTCATTGTCATGTATCTGTAGGTGTTTTTTAACTTCCTTTTTGATTTCTTCAGTGATCTCTTGGTTATTTAGTAACATATGGTTTAGCCTCCATATGTTTGTGTTTTTTATGTTTTTTCCCTGTAATTTATTTCCAATCTCATAGTGTTGTGGTAGGAAAAGATGCTTGATATGATTTCAATTTTCTTAAATTTACCAAGGCTTGATTTGTGACCCAAGATGTGATCTATCCTGGACAATATTCCATATGCACTTGAGAAGAAAGTGTATACTGTTGTTTTTGGATGGAATGTCCTATAAATATCAATTAAATCTAACTGGTCTATTGTGTCATTTAAAGCTTGTGTTTCCTTATTAATTTTTTGTCTGGATTATTTGTCCATTGGTGTATGTGTGACGTTAAAGTCCCTCAATATTAGTGTGTTACTGTCAATTACCTCTTTTATAGCCATTAGCACTTGCTTATGTATTGAGGTGCTTCTATGTTGGGTGCATATATATTTATAATTGCTATATCTTCTTCTTGGATTGATCCCTTGATCATTATGTAGTGTCCTTTCTTGTCTCTTGTAACATTCTTCATTTTAAAGTCTTTTGATCTGATACAAGTGTTGCTACTCCAGCTTTCTTTTGATTTCCATTTTCATGGAATATCTTTTTCCATCCCCTCACTTTCAGTCTCTATGTGTCCCTAGGTCTGAAGTGCGTCTCTTGTATACAGCATATATACTAGTCTTGTTTTTGTATCCATTCAATCAATCTGTGTGTTTTGGTTGGAGCATTTAATCCACTCACATTTAAGGTAATTATTGATATGTATGTTCCTATTACCATTTTCTTAATAGGTCCTTTTCTTCTCCTGAGTGAGATCCTTGCTAGGTAGAGTATCTGAGTGAGATCCTTGCTAGGTAGAGTAATCTTGGTTGTAGTTTCTTCCCTTTAATCACTTTAAGTATATCTTGCCACTCCTTTCTGGCTTGTAGAGTTTCTGTTGAGAAATCAGCTGTTAACCTTATGGGAGTTCCCTTGTGTGGTTTTTTTTTTCTTTTTTTTTTGGTTTTTTTGGCTGCATTGGGTCTTCATTGCTGCATGCGGGCTTTCTCTAGTTGCAGTCTGCGGGGACTACTCTTCACTGTGTGCGGGCTTCTCCTTGTGGTGGCTTCTCTTCTTGCAGAGCACAGGCTCTAGGCATGTGGGCTTCAGTATTTGTAGCATGAGGGCTCAGTAGTTGTGGCTTGAGGGCTCTAGAGTGCCAGCTCAGTAGTTGTGGCGCATGGGCTTAGCTGCTCCACAGCATGTTGGATCTGCCTAGACCAGGGCTTGAACCCATGTCCCCTGAATTGGCAGGCAGATTCTTAACCACTGTGCCACCAGGGAAGCTCCCCTTGTATGTTATTTGTTGTTTTTCCCTTTTTGCTTTTAATAATTTTTCTTTGTCTTTAATTTTTGTCAATTTGATTACTGTGTGTCTCAGTGTGTTTCTCCTTTGGTTTATCCTGCCTGGGACTCTGCGCTTGCAGGACCTGGGTGTTTCCTTTTCCATGTTAGGGAAGTTTTCCACTATAATCTCTTCATATATTTTCTCGGGTCCTTTCTCTCTCTCTTCTCCTCTGGAACCCCTATAATGCAAATGTTGGTGCATTTAATGTTGTCCCAGGGGTCTCTTAGGCTGTCTTCATTTCTTTTTATTCTTTTTTCTTTATTCTGTTCAATGGCAGTGAATTCCATCATTGTCTTCCAGGTCACTTATCTGTTCTTCTGTCTCAGTTTTCCTTCAATTGATTCCTTCTAGTGTGTTTTTCATTTCAGTTATTATATTATTCATCTCTGTTTTTTGTTGTTTAATTCTTCTAGATGATTGTCCTTTAATTCTTATAGGTCTTTGTTAAACATTTCTTGCATCTTCTTGATCTTTGCCTCCATTCTTTTTCTGATGTCCTGGATCACCTTCACTATGATTATTCTGAATTCTTTTTCTGGAAGGTTGCCTATTTCCACTTTGTTTAGTTGTTTTTCTGGGGTTTTATCTTGTTCCTTCATCTGGTACATAGTCCTCTGCCTTTTCATTTTGTCTATCTGTGAATGTGGTTTTCATTCCACAGGCTGCAGGATTGTAGTTCTTCTTGCTTCTGCTGTATGCCCTCTGGTGGATGAGTCTATCTAAGAGGCTTGTGCAGGCTTCCTGATGGGAGGGACTGGTGGTGGGTGGAACTGGGTGTTGCTCTGGTGGGCAGAACTCAGTAAAACTTTAATCCGCTTGTCTGCTCATGGGTGGGTCTGAGTTCCCTCCCTGTTGGTTGTTTGGCCTGAGGCGACCCAGCAGTGGGGGCTACAGGCTCTTTGGTGGGGCTAATGGCAGACTCCGGGAGGGCTCATGCCAAGGAGTACTTCCCAGAACTTCTGCTGCCAGTGTCCTTGTCCCTTCAGTGAGCCACAGCCACCCCCTGCCTCTGCAGGAGACCCTCAAACACTAGCAGGTAGGTCTGGTTCAGTCTCCTGTGGGGTCACTGCTCCTACCCCTGGGTCCTGATGCACACTACTTTGTGTGTGCCTTCCAAGAGTGTATTCTCTGTTTCCCTCAGTCCTGTCGAAGTGCTGCAGTCAAATCCTGCTAGCCTTGAAAGTCTGGATCTCTGGGAATTCCTCCTCCCATTGCTGGAACCCCAGGTTGGGAAGCCTGACGTGGGGCTCAGAACCTTCACTCCAGTGGATGGACTTCTGTGGTATAAGTGTTCTCCCGTTTGTGAGTCCCCCACCCCACGGTTATGGGATTTGGTATTATTGTGATTGCGTCCCTCCTACTGTCTCATTGCAGCTTGTTCTTTGTCTTTGGATGTGGAGTATCTTTTTTGGTGAGTTCCAGTGTCTTCCTGTGGATGATTTTTCAGCAGTTAGTTGTGATTCCGGTGCTCTTGCAAGAGGGAGTGAGTGCACGTCCTTCTACTCTGCCATCTTGAAGCAATCTCCCTAGTCTATGTTTATATGACATCAGTGCTAAATTGAGTATGGAGATGGTATTAAATGATTCTTTGCTAAATCCAAACATTCTTCATTTGTTTTTATTTTTGCCTTAGAAATCATCAGAATATGAGGAAACTGATATGCCTGCCCTACACAATTTTGTTCCCATCATCAGTGACCAGTCTCAATACATTCATCATTTAGAGGCAGAAGTCAAGTTCTGTAAGGTAAGTTTCTCATTAAAAATTTAAGCCAACCTAAATTAAAGTTGATATTAATAATGCCTTGTGTGAAAATTTGCTATTATTAGTCATGTTTATAGCAATACATTGACATTTGCCATCTTTATATGATTGAAAAGACTGATGTGTAATAGGAGCTTCTCGGGCTTGGGAATGATACTCCTGACTATGCCATTTCTGAATACTTAATTTCCCAGTAGTCTATAACTATGTCTAATATTTTGATAATATTCTCTCATGTTTCAGAATTTTTCCTTTCCACCCTGTTTACTTTAGCCCAGTTTATGGCAAATGCTGTGGAATAGTAATACCAATCATTCTCCCACACTTATCAACCTATTGAAATTGTTGTGCAGCAAGTAGGGATTCTAAGCAGTAGATTAAATCTACCCCATGTCAGTGTAAAGGTTCTTACCTTGACTTTGAATACAGATAGCTCATGGGGGTACTGATACTTATGATCAAGAAACCAGATGTGTCACCTATGGCATGTAACACTAGATGTTACATATTGCATGACTGTATGAACTTTAGTAATGTCTTTAATGCCATTGGAGCCTTTCTGCCTTCCCAAAGTATGTTAGTGTTTTAGTTTTTTGGTTTTTTTTTTTAATATCAATGCATCAGATCATGTGATATTTTTATAGAAGTTACTGATATCTTTTTTATCAGTATTATATGTATTATATTTTCAATGTTTGGCTACTCTTGCAAGGTGTAAGTCTGATAGGTAACTTAAGAAACCTTTAAACATTTAATGTCTTGAGTTTTCAAGGGAGTTTCCTGATCTTAGCATGTCATTTTCTCTTTGTTCTTGAGGATACAATCATTATTATACAAGTATTCTTGGATTACCAGAAAAGCTGAAATAATATCCTAGGACTCAGTCCATTAATAAGCTTCTGTTAATTCCTAAAATGCTGTGGGTAAAACTTAAGAATATTGTAGGGGAAATAAAAGTTTAGCTCTGCCCTCGTAGTGTCTTTGGTTGGGCCTTAAAATTAAATTGACATAAGGCAGATTAACAGGATGAAAGGATACCCATTTATTTAATGCAGGATTTATGTGACATGGGAGCTTTCATAAGGAAGTGAAGACCCAAAGAAGTGGTGAAACCTAAATGTTTTTATACTTGGTTGAACAAAGAGAGGCAGCTGTGGAAGTGTAACTAAAATATGTGGGGAGGTAAAGAAGATGAGTTCTTTTAACAAGGTCTGTTTGTACAGATTTCTCTCAGCCTCTACTTCTTGTCTCTGGTGATAAGAATGTTTTTGTCTTCCTGGTGTAGGGAGAGCATCTTTCACATGAGAGTTTTATTCCTGCTTTCAGGAGGAAAAGGGGAAGTCAGAGCACTCTTCTTGTACCTGCTGTTTTTCACGTGCCCTTAGCTCAAGATAATTCTTCCAAAGTGACATATTAGGGGATGGCAGATTCTGCCACTCTGCAATATACATCATAATAAACTTACCATCTAGTTGAGAGCACTGTTACCTATGAGGACCATAGCAGCCTGTAGAAGATATAGTGTAGCCATTTATTTTGTGGTATAAACTGTAATTATAATGAGAGAAGAAGGTTACTAAAAGCTAGGGTCTTTGGGGATGTTTTTATGGGAGAGAATAATCTTAAGGTGTAGGATCATTAGATCAGCAGAAGGGAGATGAACGAATTTCAAAGAAAAAACAGCAACAATGAAAGAATATATTCAGGATGAATATGATTTATTTATGGGGGACATGAGGCATATATTCTAAATTCTTACAATGGAGGATATCTCTTAGAAATAATTAAAATAATGCTGAACTGATAAAATGGAAGATTACAAAATCCTTGAAAGTCAGACGGAGTATAAATATGATACATTTTAACAAGTGAGTAAGATAATGAAAGTACTGTTTAAGGGCCTATTAGTTTGATTAATTAACAGACTTTATTTTTTAGATCAGTTTTAGGTTTACAGAAAAGTTGAATGGAAAGTACATAGAGTTCCCATGTACGCCCATGTACTTTATAGCTCCCCAGCTGTTTCCCCTGTTATTTTCATCATGCATCAGTGTAGTAAAATTGTTTGTTACAATTGATGAGCCAAGATTATTACATTATTATTTACTAAATTCCTCAGTTTACATTAGTGTTCACTCTTTGTGTTTTATATTCTATAAGTTTTAAAAAATGTATAATGACATATACCCACCATTACAGTAGCATACAGAATAATTTCACTGCCTTAAATATCATCTGCACTTTGCTTATTTATCCCTTCCTACCTGCTAAACCCCTGGCAACCACTGATCTTTTTACTGTCTCCATAGTTTTGCCTTTTCCAGAATGTCATATAGTTGGAATCATACAGTTTTGTAGCCTTTTCAGATTGGCTTCATTGAGTTCATAATATACACTTAAGTTTCCTTCATGTCTTTTCATGGCTTGATAGCTCATTTCTTTTTATCACTGAGTAATATTCCATTGTATGTATATAACATAGTTTGTTTATCCATTCACCCATTGAAGGAAATCTCTCTTGCTTCTAAGTTTTGGCAACTATGAATAAAGCTACTGTAAACATTTGTGTAAAGGTTTTGTGTGGACATAAAGTTTTTACTCATTTGGTTAAATACCACAAAGCACAATTGCTGGATTGCCTGGTAAAAGTATGTTTAGTCTTATAAGAAGCTGCCACACTGTCTTCCACAGTGACTGTGCCATTTTGTTTTCCTGCCAGCAAAGAATAAGAGTTCCTGATGTTCCACATCATTGCCAGGATTTGGTGTTGTCAGTGTTTTGATTTCTAGTGTGTTAAAGATATGTGATGGTATCTTGTTGTTTTAATTTCAATTCCCTGTGACATACAGTGTTGAATATTTTTTTCATATGCTTATTTTCCATTTATATACTTTCTTTGATGAGGTATCTATTCAGGTCTTTTGCCCATTTTTTAAATTGGGTTGTTCATTTTCTTATTGTTGAGTTTCAAAAGTTCTTTATGTACTTTGGGTACCAGTCATTTATCACATATGATGTCTTTTGCAATTCTTTTCTCTCAATTTTGGCTTGTCTTTTGATTTTCTTAACAGTGTCATAGAGCAGAAGTTTTTAATTTTAATCAAGTTCAACTTATCAATTTTTTTTCCATGCAGTTGTGCTTTCGGTGTTATATCTAAAAATATTGCGAAACCCAGGATCACTAATATTTTCTCTTATTCTTCTAGCTGTTTGATTATTTTGTGTTTTACATTTAGATCTATGCTCCATTTTGAGTTAATATTTGTGAGGGTATAAGATCTGTGTCTAGATTTATTTAAATTTTTTTTACATGTAGATATCCATCTGTTTCAGCATCATTTTTTGAAAAGACTATCTACATTGAATTACCCTTATTCCATGTTAAAGATCAGTTAACTGTACTTGTGTAAGTCTATTTCTGGGCTCACCATTCTGCTTCATTGATCTATTGGTCAGTTCTTTCACAAATACCATACTGTCTTTTTTTTAAATTTATTTATTTTTCATTTATTTATTTTTGGCTGCATTGGGTCTTCTTTGCTGCACATGGGCTTTCTCTAGTTGCAGCAAGCAGGGGCTACTCTTCATTGAGATGTGTGGGCTTCTCACTGCAGTGGCTTTTCTTGTTGCAGAGCACGGGCTCTAGGCATGCAGGCTTCAGTAGTTGTAGCACGCAGGCTCAGTAGTTGTGGCTCGCGAGCTCTAGAGTGCAGGCTGAGTAGTTGTGGTGCACTGGCTTAGTTGCTCCATGGCATGTGGCATCTTCCCGGACCAGGGCTCGAACCTGTGTCCCCTTCATTGGCAGGTGGATTCTAAACCACTGCGCCACCAGGGAAGTCCCACACTGTCTTGATTATTGGAGCTTTATAGTAAGTCTTGAGGTCTAGTAGTGTCAATCTTCCAATTTCGTTCTTTTCCTTCAATATCATGTTGGCTGTTCTGGGTCTTTTGCCTCTTTATATAAATTCTAAAATCAATCTGTAAATATCTACAAAGTAACATTCTGGAATTTTGATTGAGATTGTATTGAAATCTATCAAGTTAGGAGGAGGTGATATTTTGACAATATTGAATCTTCCTGTCCATGTACATGGAATATCTCTCCATTTATTTAGATATTCCTTGATGTCTTCATCAGAGTTTTGCAGTTTTATTCTTATAGATCTTATACATATTTTGTGCAGTTTATACCTGAATATTTCATTTTTTTCGTGTTAATGTAAATGGTATTGTGATTTTAATTTCAAATACCAATTACTCATTACTAATATGTAAGAAAACAATTGACTTTTGTATATTAACGTTGTAATCTGCAACCTTGCTATAATCACTTATTTTAGCAGTTTTTTTTGATTCTTTGAGATTTTCTTCATAGACAGTAATGTCATCTGTGAAAAATACAGCTGTCTTTTTAAAAAATTTCTTCTTGTTTAGCTTCTATTTTCTCTTCTTGCCTTATTGTATCAGCTAGGACTTCTAATATGATGTTGAATAGGAATGATGAGAGGTGACATCATTGTCTTATTCTTTTTTTTTTTAAACATCTTTATTGGGGTATAATTGCTTTACAATGGTGTGTTAGTTTCTGCTTTATAACAAACTGAATCAGTTATACATATACATATGTTCCCATATCTCTTCCCTCTTGCGTCTCCCGCCCTCCCACCCTCCCTATCCCACCCCTACAGGCGGTTACAAAGCACCGAGCCGATATCCCTGTGCCATGCGGCTACTTCCCACTAGCTATCTACCTTACTGTCTTATTCTTGATCTTAGTAGGAAGCCATCTATTGTCTCACCGTGAAGTACAATGTTAGCTATGGGTTATTTGTAGATGTTCTTTATTAAACTGAAGATGTATTCCCTTTATGCCTAGTTCACTGAGGTTTTTACGTTGAATGGCTCCTGGATTTTGTTACTTGCTGTTTTTGCATCTATTGATATGATTCTATGATTTTTTTTCTAGCTTGTTGAATTATGTTATTTGATTTTGAAATATTGAGCCAGACTTGCATAGGTAGATTAAATTCTATTTGGTCCTGTTGTATAATTCTTTTTGTACATTGTGGGATTTGATTCACTAATATTTTGATGAGGATTTTTGCATCTGTATTCATGAGATATTTTGGTCTGTAGTTTTTCTTTACTATAGTGTCTTCACCCGGTTTGGGTAGTAGGGTAATGCTGACTTCATAGAATAAGTTAGGAAGTATTTCCTCTGGTATTTTATAGAAGATATTTTACAGAATTGGTCTCATTTGTTCCTTAAATGTTTAACAGAATTCACCAGTGAACCAATGTTGGGCCTGGTGCTTTCTGTTTTGAAAGATTATTAATTATTTATTCAATTTCTTTAATAGATGTAGTCCTATTCAGATTAACTGTTTCTCCTTTTGTGAGTTTTGGTAGATTGTGTCTTTCAAGGGGTTGGTTCATTTTCTCCAGGTTATCAAATTATGGATATACAGTTGTTCATAATATTCCTTTATTATCCTTTTAATGTCCATAGGATCTGTAGTGGTATCGTTTCTGATATTAGTAATCTATGTCTTCTCTCTTTTTTTCTTAGTTAGCCTGGCTAGAGTCTAATCAATTTCACTGATCATTTCAATGACCAAGCTTTTGGCTTTGTTGCTTTTCTCTGTTGATTTCCTGTTTTTAATTTCATTTATTTCTACCCTAATTTTTTTTATCTTTTCTTCTGCTTACTGTGGATTTAATTTGGGTTTTTTTGTTGTTGTTTGTTTGTTCGTTTTAGTTTCCTGAGAGTATTGATTTGAAATCTTTATTCTTTTCTAATATTTTTCCCTAATTTAGTTGCATCTCACAAATTTCGATTTGTATTTTCATTTTTGTTAAGTTCAAAATATTTTCAGGGCTTCTCTGGTGGCGCAGTGGTTGAGAGTCTGCCTGCCGATGCAGGGGACACGGGTTTGTGCCTCGGTCCTGGAAGATACCACATGCCACGGAGCGGCTAGGCCCGTGAACCATGGCCGCTGAGCCTGCGCCTCCGGAGCCTGTGCTCCGCAATGGGAGAGGCCACAACAGTGAGAGGCCCGCGTACCGCAAAAAATATATATATATATTTTCAGTTTATTTCTTGAGATTTTGTTCTTGACCCATATATATTTAGAAGAGTGTTGTTTAACCACCACATATATTAGGAGTGTTCCAGCTGTCTTTCTGTCATTGATTTCTAGTTTAATTCCATTATGGTCTGATAACATACTTTGTGTGATTTCTATTCTTTTTAATTTGTTAACATATGGTTTTAGGCCACAGAATATGGTATGTCTTGGTGAACGTTCTGTGTTAGCTTGAGAAAAATGTGTATTTTGTTGTTGTTGGATGAAGTAGTATATAAATGTCAGTTGGATCCAGTTGATTAATGGTGCCGTTCAGTTCAACTATGTCCATACTGATATTTTGCGAGTCTGCCAGATCTGTCAATTACTGATAGAGGGATATTGAAATCTCCAACTGAAATAGTAGATACATCTGTTTCTCCTTACAGTTCTATCAGTTTTTGCCTTATGTATTTTGATGGTCTGTTGTTAGGCACACACACATTAGGATTATTATGACTTCTTGGAAAATTGACCTGTTTATCAATATGTCATGCCTCTTTATTATCCCTGATATTTTTTTCCTTAGTATGAAGTCTGCTTTGTCTCAAATTAATACAGCTACTCAAACTTTCTTTTGATTTATGTTAGCGTAGTATGTCTTTCTCCATCCCTTTACTTTTAAAGTATCTGTGTCTTTAGATTTAAAGCAGGCATCTTGTAGACAACATGTATTTGGGTCTTATTTTTTCTGACAGTCTGTCTTTCATTGGTATAGTCAGATCATGGATGTTTAATGTGATTATTGATATAGTTGGATATCTATCATACCTACCATATTTGTTACTGTTTTCTATTCATTGCCCTTGTTCTTTCTTTCTTTTTTTTGTCCTCCACTTGTTTTTTTCTGCCATCTCTGGTTTTGAGTGACCA
Source organism: Pseudorca crassidens (assembly GCF_039906515.1). Classification (NCBI taxonomy): domain Eukaryota; kingdom Metazoa; phylum Chordata; class Mammalia; order Artiodactyla; family Delphinidae; genus Pseudorca; species Pseudorca crassidens. Next base: position 157,940,064 of record NC_090297.1, read on the forward strand.
TGTTATATGATTGCATTTTTCTCCTCTCTTAGCATATCAGTTGAACTTCTTTTTTTTTTTTTTTTAACTTTTTTAAGTGGTTGTCCTTGAGTTTGCAGTTACATTTACCACTACTCTAAGTCTACTTTCAATGAGCACTTCAGGGGTTGGGAAAGTTCCTTATAACAGGGTTCCCAGTTCCTCCCTCCTGACCCTTATGCACTGCTGTCATTCATTTCAATTATCCATAAGCTATGATCACTACATACACTATTGCTAATATGATACGGAACAAACTGTTACCTGTTAGATCAATTAACATTAAGAAAAATAAAATATTTTACTTTATCTCCATATATGCCTTCTCAAATGCTCTTTCTTTCCTTATGTAGATCTGAGTTTATAACCTAAATAAATTTCCTACTTTCTGAAGAACTTCTTGTAACATTTCTTGCAAGGCAGGTCTACCAGAGACAAATTTCCTAATTTTTGGTTATCTGAGAAAGTCTTTATTTTTCCCTCACTTTTGAAGGTTGGTATCACTGAATACAGAATTCTAGGTTGGTGGGGTTTTTATCTTTCAAAACTTTAAATATTCCATTGCACTCTATCCATGCTTGCATAGTTTCTGAAGAGTAGCTGATATAATTCTCATCATTGCTTCTTGATAGGTAAGGGTATTTTTTTCTCTGACTTCTTTAAAGAATTTCTCTTTGTCTTTGATTTTCTGCAGTTTGAATATGCTGTTCCTGGGTGTGGATTTTTTAGTTTTATCTTGCTCAGTGTTCTCTGAGCTTCTTGGATCTGTGGTTTGGTGCTTATAATTAATTTTGGGAAATTCTCAGTAATTATTGCTTCACATATTTCTTTTCCTTTTTTATTGTTCCACAATTCTTGGATATTCTCTTCTGTCTTTTTCATTCTTTTTCTTCTTTTCATTTCAGTTTGAGAAGTTTCTGTTGACAGTTCTTCAAGCTCACTGATTCTTTCCTTGGTTGTGTCCAGTCTAGGGACTTCCCTGGTGGTCCAGTGATTAAGACTCCGTGCTTCCACTGCAGGGGGTGCAAGTTCGATCCCTGGTTGGGGAACTAAGATCCTTCATGCCATGTGGCATGACCAAAAAAATAGGGGGAAAAAAAGAAAGGTTGTGTCCAGTCTATTAATGAGCCCATCAAAGGCAATCTTCATTTCTACTACAGTGTTTTTGATTTCCAGCATTTTGATTTTTTTCTTAGTTTCCATTACCCATCTGTTCTTGCATGTAGACAACTTTTTCCATTTGACCCTTTAGCATGTTAATCATAATTATTTTAAACTCTCCATCTGGTAATTCCAACATCTCTGCTGTATCCAAGACTGGTTCTATGCTTGCTTAGCCTCTTGCATCTGTGTTTTAAGTCTTTTAAGCCTTCTAATTTTTTGTTGAATGTTGGACATGATGTACTGAGTAAAAGGAACTGAGGGAAATATGCATTTAGTGTGAGGTTTTTTGTTTGTTGTAGGAGTTAGACTGTGTTTACTGTTTGCTGTTAGTATAGGTGTTAGAGGCTAAAATTTCCTCTAGTGTCCTGGTTTTTGTCTCTGCTGTTGTCTTTGGGCTTCCCTTGAGAATTCTTCTTAAATACATTCTGAGATGTGCAGTTATTTTAGTGTATTCCCTTGTTATGATATAAGAGCCCTTTTGATGTGGTGGTAGGGTATGGGAGTATGGGGAGCATTTTGTAGTCCTATGATTAGGTCTCAGTCTTTTAGTGACCCTGTGCCCCTTGGCTATGTCCTTCACAAGTGTTTCTCAGTCTCCCCCTCCCCTTAAGTGAGATGGCAAGGCTAGGAAGCTGGAGTTGGTTTATTTCCCTTCCCCCAGGTCACTTAGGTTCTGAAAAAAAAAAATGGTTTTTAGGCTCTGGTAAGATAGTTTCTCTTGAGGCAGGCCTGGTTAAAAAGAACAGAATGCTTTTTGGTTACTTTTCTTCTCCTACTGAAGGAAGCAGGAGAGGGATTTTCTCTAGTCTTTGCTGTAAGAACCTGGTACTGTCATATAAGAGTGTAGGAGACACCTTCCCCCCAGAGACTGGGTCCTCCTGGAGTTTTTAACTCAAACTGGTCTACACTAAGCTTCCAGCATTTCATCAATTACTTTACTGATATATTTTTCTACCCTGGCACTGGTTCCCCCAGAAGTTTCTGCTCTGGTAGATTGTGGTTCTCAGGAGTGCCTGTCTGTCTTTCCATTTTGAGGGATAATAGTTTTCCCTGTGACCTTAATTCTCTGATGGATCTAAGAAGAGTCGTTGATTTTTCAGTTTGTTCAGCTTTTTTTCTTATTGTGAAGATGGGAGTGATGTCTTCCAAGCTGCTTATATGTCAGACCAACAACTGGAAGTATGCAATGTTTGTTTAATTACAATTTTCAATTACAGCTTTGACTTTTTTTCTGAAAAAAATAATTGAATGGAATTTTCATATATTGTACAATAGTTTTTTGCACAACCAGTATAATAAAAAATGATTGCACAATTATATTGGTAATGAAGATTAAGTATTGTACCATCAATATATCAATATTTTTCACATTTTTTTAGGGTGAGATGTAACTTAATAGCTTTTCTAATTGCTATATACTGGTAATTCTTTATATTATGCCCTGCACGGGCAAGGAAACACTCTTTAAGAGCTCTCCACCAAACAATTTCACTCATAATTTCCTTCCATCTGGCTAGCAGTTCATAGATATTCATTGTAACTTTCCTTGCCTTTCTATCTCAGTGTCCTCTATTATCTATGTAGTCCTCTGTCAATTTTCAACAAGTTATTGGCATTTGATCAAGAATAATAATCTTACCTTATTTTTCAGCAGTCTACCTCATTCTTAAAAGTCTTTTAGATAAACCTTTTAATTAAAGCATTTCTGTAAGCCTGAAAAAAATTGTCAGAAACCACACAGTCCTGTGATATGGCCATTAGCAGGTCCTCTACTATCTTCCCCTAGCCTTCTCTTTGTTAACTAATGCTTGAGTTTCTTTCCTTGTCTAGATGTAATTATAATATTTCTGAAAAGGGGTAGACAGCATCAGTCTTCCATGCTTTATATCATATTGGATCATCTAGTAATCAACAAAAAAAAGCACTACTTAAAATTGCTTAATGTATGCAGTCCACAAGTGGCATTTCTTAAAATAAAAGAAAAAAATGCTTAATGTATTTGGTTTTTGTTTCTGGTTTTTATAGGAGGAACTCTCTGGAATGAAAAATAGGGTACAAGTAATTGTGCTTGAAAATGAAAGGCTCCAACAAGAGCTGAAATCTCAAAGGCAAGAGGAAACAATGAGGGAACAAACACTTCTGGATGCATCTGTGAGCATTTATTTAAACGATTAAACTAAAACACATAGTTTGAATATTGCCTCCTACCCTTTCCCCCTGCCTTCTTAACTGCATAGTTTTTTTTTCTGGCAGTTCGGCAGAAGTGCTATGCTGGTATTCACTTGGGGCCTCAAAAATTAAAATTCACTGTTTTAATTTATTGGTGGAATGAATCCTCAAATGAAATGATGTAGTGATACCTAATATCCACTCCAGTTTCCTTTCTGAGCATACCATTTATGTTTTTTCCATATGGAAAGAGCAGGTCTAAAAGCAGGGAGTATGTAATATAGGAAGGACTTGGTTAAATCCAGCAACTGTTCAGAACTGTAGCTTAGATTTCTGTTGTATTTCTCTAAATTTTCTTTGAACTTTCCATTCCAATAAGTCTAGTTAGCATGGTGTAGCAGGAAGAACACTGACCTGAGGGTCCAAGATTCAAAATGTTAATCTTCCCATTGTCCCTAACAAGCTGGGTGTTGAACAAGTAATTTTATGGGACTTTCAAGCATGAAACCTCATGAGTCCTCTGTTTATTTATTGGCTTTTGAGAAATTCACCAATATTAGCAGTTCTTAATCTTTAATGTGAATGACAGTCACTTGGGATATTTGCTGACAGTGCAGATCCTGGGCTTCATTCCCTGAGAGTCTGATTCAGTTGGTCTGGGCTAAGTCTTTGAGTTAAAAATATGAATTATTAGCAAGCTGCCAAAGTGAGTCTAGTATCAGTGGAGCACATTTTGAGGAACAGAGAATTAGATGATCTCTATAATTCTGTGACATAAAATTTTTATGATGATATTTAAATAAAGTTTAAGCTTAATATCTTTTTATGAATTATCAGAGATACTTTTGCCTTAAAAATGTTTTTTACTCTTTTGCTATGGGATGTAGTTAATCACAGCTTATATTATTATATTAGTAATATTAGTAGTTAAAAATTTCATCTTAGTTTCTTATTATTTTGGTGTCAATTTGAAAATGATATAGCCTTATAGAAAGTACTTAGAAGTAAGTTCATTTTTAAAATAAGTATATTCTTTTGCTTTTCCTCCAAATATGCAGCGAACAGTGACTCAGTTATTCATAGTCTTCAATATTTATACAATGGAAAGAAGTGGAAGATGGGGAAGTGAAATAAGAAAGGAAATTAGGCAGACAAGTGAATCAGAGGGCAAGAGAAGTAATGCAAAAGGGGAAGGAAATGATGGTAAATGCTCACATGCTTTGCCATGTGAACAAAGGAAACTTGCTAAAGAAAACTACAGATATACAGATTATAGAAAGGATAAAGTTGTAGAGAGGTTTTTGTTTAAACATTCACATGAGCTAAAACATAGTGCTAATATTGAAACGGTTGTTGCAGATGTGTCAGGTGACCTTGATATCTATTTTAATGTTAGTCTTCTGTGTTATTTTGTTGTTACAGAATTGTTGCCCCCACTTTTTACTTGTGTAGGTGAATTGAGGCATTTCAGCAACCTATGCATGGTGTTGTATTGAGAGTTTTGAGGTAAATGAAACTATTTAGAATATCTTGAATATAAACAGATCAAGAGATATTATCTTCTTTTTTTTCTGCACTCTTTTTAATGAGCCTATTACCATGTTGATGGTAAATCTTGCCAAAGCTGTTGGCAGATTTGAATATATATTTTCAAAGTTTCTTAATGCTTTCTTTGGAAAAACAATTGAGATAGTTATATAGTAATAATTAGTATTTATTGATGACTACATGGCTGTGATATGCCAGGTACTGTATCAAGTACTTTCTTTACATTATATTATTTCCATTTTATGATAGCCACACAAGGCAGGTGTTGTTATATCTATTTTCAGGTGATTAAATTAAGGTACACAGCAGTTAAGTAACCAAAGCAACTGGTCTAATGTCACAAAGCTGGGACTCAAACAAAGGACTATCTGACTCCACAAATCCATCTACCTGGCCTCGAATTACACTGCCTTTCTGCCTAGATTAGGAATAGCTTGTCAATATTGAACCAAACCATCTTCGTTTGCCATGGACTGGGACTTGGATGGCAGCCTACATGACTTTGAGCTTTTAGCCTAGTTTATGACCTAGCAGTTGAAGAAGGAAGCAGATTATTTCTAAAAAACTAAAACCATTCAAAGAGTATTTCATTTCCATCTTCATTTTTCATCATTTTTCCTTCTTAAGGGGCTTTTCTTGAGAGTTCAAAAAATTATATTAAAATATGCTTTTTATTAGAAAATTTGGCATGTGTGGTCAATCAAAGATCTAGGAGATTTTTTTTAAAGTAGAAAATTTCTGAGCCATTTCTTTCCATGTCTCTTCTCATCCCCGTCCATTCCAACCCCTCCCCTCAGTTAAGAAATCAAAGGTTTTCAGTGATCTTCAGGGATGTAAATGTAATTTGATTTTTGAAATCTTGGTCAAATATCATTCGAGTTTTTTAAAAGCTATCTGTGAAAGAACAAAGTGTCAATTAGATTAGCACTTCTTTCCAAAGAATAACAATATTTTATATCAGAAGTCAGTGATCTATAGTCTACATACTGTCTCCAATTTCTCCATAGGAAATTAGTACCACCCTCCTTCATTGCTCTGCAAGACTATTTTGAATGCAATCACATCTTGGGTGATTTTTTCCCTACCTACAGAATCAAGCTCAAGCTTATTAACATTGCACGCTTTACCTTTCAGACCCTTATTTAACTCTCTACCTTCTTCCTTTTTTTGTTTTTTAATTTTTTTATTGAAGTATAGTTGATTTACAGTGCTGTGCCAAACTCTGCTGTACACAAAGTGACTCAGTTATACACATACAGACATTCTTTTTTTATATTCTTTTTCATTATGGTTTATCACAGGATATTGAATATAGTTCCCTGTGCTATACATTAGGACCTTGTTATTTATCTATTCTAAATGTAATAATTTGCGTCTACCAACCCCAGAGTCCCAGTCCCTCCCTCTCCCTCCCTCCTCCCCCTTGGTAACCACAAGTCTGTTCTCTATGTCTGTGAGTCTGTTTCTGTTTTGTAGATAGGTTCACTTGTGCCATATTTTAGATTCCACATATAAGTGATATCATATGGTATTTGTCTTTCTCTTTCTGACTTACTTTACTTAGTATGATAGTCTCTAGTTGCATCCATGTTGCTGCAAATGGCATTATTTCATTCTTTTTTATGGCTGAGTAGTATTCCATTGTATATATGTACAACATCATCTTTATCCATTCATCTGTCGATAGACATTTAGGTTGTTTCCATATTTTGCCTGTTGTGAACAGTTAGAGCTTCATCTTCTGACATTCATTGCCTTGTGCTTCAACCTTTAGTAATGCTGAATTGCCTACAGGTCTCTGGCAGGCACTATGCTGTTTCACGCCTCTGTGAGTTTTCTCATGATGTTCTCTCTTCTTGGCATGCCCTTCCCATCTAGCTTACTCTTTTTCACCCTTCAGATATCATACCAGTGTCAAAACTTCTCCAGAAAACTTTCCTTGAATCTCCAGTTGCTCTTAGTATCCCTCTTCTGTTCTGGTGTAGTCCCCCATGCACACCTCTGGCCTAGCACTTGCCTTGTTAAATTGAAATTATCTGCTTGGGTGTTTCTCTTCTTCATTAGTCTGTAAACTCCTTGAGGATAATATTGGTCTTGCTCATTTTTACCCCCCTCCCCAAGCTTTTAGCACAGTGCCTGAACATAGTAGGTACTACACAGATGTTTGCATTAAACTGAACTTCCCAAAGAATATGGAATAGAATCTCAGAATACTACTTTGGATGAATGCAGTTTACTACATTCTAACATATGACACTGCAGTATACTTCTGTGTTTGGGGACATGTCCTCTCTTATTAATACTACTGTGTCCCTTGGCCCTTAGCAGGAGTTCAATAATTACTTGTTGAATAAATTAATATAAGTATTTTAGTTCTTGATTCACACATAAATCACCCAGTTCTTTGGGCTGCTTATTTCATTGAATGTTGAAAGAATGCCAAAGTTCGCAAGCTGACAGTGGGTTCACCAAATTCAGTCTGTAGGCATGTTTTGTTTGTTTGAAAAACTGACTCAATATTTAACACTGTTTCAGTTGAAGAGCCAAATATCTGCCTCATCTTTTTAAAAATCAAAAGATATTTTGGTAATGTGAGTTGGTATTCCCACATGGTAGCAATTGACTGAAACTGAGTAGTGACTACTTCCTTTGGTTGCTCTGTCATGGTCCCAACCATTACTTTCTGAGTCCTTGATGTTCAGGCTGCATGTCAGTTCTATTTATCACCATGCACTGTTTTTCTTATTGAAGAGAAATAATTTTCTGAAAAGGCAGAAGAGCATAGTGGTTTAGGACTTTGGAGCTAGAATGCCAGGATTCAGATCCTAGCTCTGCCACCTATTAGCCGCTTTCTACCTCTGTGACTTTTAGCAGTTACTCTGTGTGACTCAGTTTCCCCATCTATAAAATGGAGATAACAGTGAAAATTCTCTCATAGGATTGTTGTAATGCTTAATGTGTTAATATATGTGGAAGACATAAAACAGTGTCTGGCACATAGTAAACATAAACATCATATGTATTATTATTAGTCATGCCTTTATGAAATGTGGAAAATGAAAAACAAACCAAGAGAGGTTTATGTGTTTCAAGAGTATCTGTCTTCAAAGAAGTAAGAGATAAGTTCATTTGTACAATATACTGATATCTAGCCCTCTTTGCTCATTTACATTATTGCCTGTACCTATAGGAATGTGACTTTGTAACACTTGTTTGGAATATGACCCTAATAGCTTGAAAATGTAAAATAATTCTTGATTTGTATTTAGAAGCATCTGCTCTTTTTCTTATTCCTTTCATCACAGATAATAATCAGTATTCCATTTGTAAAGTATGTATATTGATTTAAAGTTAAAGGTTGAATGCAAGTACTTTCACATTTTATTTTAGGGAAATATACAGAATTCTTGGATTACAACAGGTGAAGATTCTAGGGTGGATGAAGCTGCCAAGAGATCATTTTCCCATGGCAATGCAGATATTATCAAAGCTGCATCTGCTAGTGAGGCTGAAAAATGGAAACTAGAACTGGTGAGTATTTGGGTACTTTTCTCTTAGGCATCTACTTTTTTGGGTACTTTTTTATTGTGGTAAATATATATAACACAAAATTTGCTATTTTAACCATTTAAAAATTTAAATGTATAATTTATTTACACTAAGTACATTCACAGTGTTGTGCAACATCAACACTATTCATTTCCAGAACTTCTTCATTATCCCAAACAAAAACTCTACCCATTAAACAATAACTCCCATTTGCTTCTCCTTGCAACCCTTGGTAACCTCTTCTACTTTCTGTCTTTGAGTTTGCCTATTCTAGGTACTTCACATAAGTGGAATCAAATAATATTTCTCCTTTAATCTGGCTTGTCTCATTTAGCATAGAGTTTTCAAGTTTCATCCATGTTGTAACATGTATCATAATTTTATTCCTTTTTTTAAAAATTTTATTTATTTATTTATTTTTGGCTGTGTTGAGTCTTCGTTTCTGCGTGAGGGCTTTCTCTAGTTGCAGCGAGTGGGGGCCACTCTTCATCGCGGTGCATGGGCCCCTCACTGTCGTGGCCTCTCTTGTTGCGGAGCACAAGCTCCAGATGTGCAGGCTCAGTAGTTGTGGCTCACGGGCCCAGTCACTCCGCGGCATGTGGGATCCTCCCAGACCAGGGCCCAAACCCGTGTCCCCTGCATTGGCAGGCAGATTCTCAACCACTGCGCCACCAGGGAAGCCCCTCATTTCTTTTTAAGGGTGAATAATATTCCATTGTACATATATACCACACTTTGTTTATCCATTCATTTGTTAATGGATTTGGGGGGGTTTCAGCCTATTGGCTATTGTGAATAAGGCTGCTATGAACATTGATGCACAAGTATCTGTTTGAGGCCCTACTTTCAAGGCATTTGGGTATATACTCAGAAATGGAATTGTTGGATCATTTGGTAATTCTTCATTCTTTTTTCTGTCTGCTTCTCAGACTCAATAATTTCAATTTTCCTATCTTCAGATTTACTGATTCTTTGTTCTGCTGCCCATATCTTCCCTAAAATCTCTTCAGTGAATTTTTCATTTTAGTTTTAGTTGTTTTCATCTCCAGAATTAGTTTGGTTCCCTTTTATAATTTGTTTTCCTGACTTCCTTTAGTTCTTTGTCCATGTTTTCTCTTAGCATTTTGAGCATATTTAAGACAGTTGTTTTAAAGTTTTGGTCTAGTAAGTCTGATGTCTATAGTTTCATAAGCATGGTTCCTGTAAATTTATTCTATTTCATTGAGTGAGCCATGTTTTCCTCTTTCTTTGTATGCCTGGTGATTTTTTTTGTTGTTGAAAATTGAGCATTGAAGTGTTATACTGTGGTAACTCTGGAAATCAGATATCCCATTTTTTTAAGGTTTGTTGTCTTTTTTATTGTTGAAGGCTGTAGTAGTCCTTTTGTTTTAAGAGTTTTCCAGACTATTTCTGTAGAAACTATTCCTTGTCACGTGTGATCTTTGAGGTCTCTGTTTCATTAGCTCATAGTCAGCTGATGTTTGACAGATTTCTTTGCCAGGAGCTGAAACAAACAACAACAAGAAAAACACCAAAAAGCCCCCCAAAATAGAAGAACCAACTCTCCAAGTCTTTGCAGTTTGGCTGTGCTGGTCTTCACCATTCAGCTAGGCTTGCTCTGAGCCTAGAGATCAGCCTGAGTGAAAGCTTCAGGTCTTCTTAGGACTTTCCTGAGCATGCATTTTCCCTGGGCTTGTTTGTGGCTTTCTAAATTCCCCCTATACACAGATGCTTTTGAATGTCCTAATTTCCCAAAGAGTCTAAAATAATTCTATTTTAAGATCAAATGATACTTTTAAATCCTCTGATCTGGGTAAAAACAACATCAAAAATGGAATGTTCTAGGGAATATAGAGGGAATCACAGTTCTGCTGTCATTATCATCTACAGGTGTTGTTAGTTTTCAAAAGGCTCTTTCTGGCCCAAATCTCCCTGCTCTTTCTCATTCCCTAATCCAAGCTTTATTCTACTATTTAGGAAAGAGTTCCTTTCTTTAAAAAAAAAATCTGAAAGACTAAATTATATGTTTTTTTCCAGCTGAATAAACTATAATATCTACTTAATACCCATAGGATTAAGACCAATCTCCCAAGCCATCTACAATTTACTTAAAACTACATTTCCAGACTCACTTCTCACTCTTCTGTCACGTTCACAAGTATTGGCTATAAGCATGCAGACCACTCACTACTTGCTACTTCATAAACTTATTTCCCAATTCCATTTCTCTTTGAAGAATTGACTTTGGTTTATGCAATCATCCCTACCTAAAATGTTTCCTTCTTATCCTCTACATATTGAAATGTTTCCAGCCTGCCAAACTTAGTTCAAGTGTCCCCTCCCATTCTACCTTCCCTGATTACATGCTTCCATTCCTCCTTTTCCCACATTAGAATTATTTTCCCTCTTATGTCTTCTCTTATTGTTCTATTTATAACTATTATAGGTTCTTTTTTTTATCCTGTGTGTGTCAAAGGTCACATCTGTGTGCATTTGTGTGCTTTATATTCCAAATCTTTCTCACTTTTTTCAAGGATTTCACTCTTACACTTACCTCCTCTTGTTCTTGTATCTTTTATCCCTCGTGACTGGTTTATTTTCAGCCAAATATGTGCTTTACTAGCTCCCATCTACAAAGCAAACAAACACAAAATATATTCTCTTCGTCCTACATTTCCTTTGAACTATCACCCAGTTGCTCCCCTTCATACCAACGTCTTTCCAAACAGTTGTCTATACTCATGCCTCTGTTCTTCACCTCCCATTCTCTCTTCAACATACTTTATTTGAGCTTCTCCCCACCTATATTCCCCTAAAATGTTTCTTTTCAAGGTCATTAATAACCTCCACATATCAGTCCTCATCTTCCTGAACCTTGGAGCAGCATTCTGTAATATGCACATTAGTTGATCATACCATCCTTTGATTTTTCTAATGAAACAATTTTTTTTTTTGCGTTACGTGGGCCTCTCCTGTTGCGGAGCACAGGCTCCGGATGCGCAGGCTCAGTGGCCATGGCTTACGGGCCCAGCCGCTCCGCGGCATGTGGTATCTTCCCGGACCGGGGCACGAACCCATGTCCCCTGCATCGGCAGGTGGACTCTCAACCACTGCACCACCAGGGAAGCCCTCTAATGAAACAATTTAACATAAATTCAGAAAAGTATGCAAAACAAAAATGTACTTAATGATATATCTCCAAATCAACAAGCATATAATTGTCACCTGTAAGATGTCTAACATTACCATGTCCCAGAAGCCCTGTTCATGCCCTCTCCCAGTCACTGCCCCTTCATTCTCTTAAAGCTAATCACTATCTTGACTTTTATGAAAATTGATCTCTAAGCATGATCCCCAAACACTCGAATTGATTTCTGCCTGCCTTTTAAAACATTACATAAATTGAATCACATAGTACATATTCTTTTTTGTCTAGACTTTTTTGTTCAACATTATATTTGATAGATTCATACATGTAGTTGCATGTGTTAGGAGTTTGTTTATTTTCATTGATGGGTCTACTGTATGACTATAACACAATCTATGTATCCATTTTATTGTTGAAAGACATTTATATTTTTTCAGTTTGGGGCTATTGTGAATATTGCTGCTATGAATATTCTTTTATATGTCTATTGGTGTGCATTGTATACATTTACGTTGGGTATGTACCTTGGTGTGGCACTGTTGGTCGTAGTGTATATATATGTTCGATTTGAGAGATAAGGGCAAACTTTTCCAAGGTGGTTTTTACCAGTTTACACTTCTGTCAGCAGCATATGAGTGATACCATTGCCCTGTATCCTTGCCAACACTTGATAGTCTGTTTTTCTGATGGGCTTGTAGTGCCATCTCATTGTGATTTTCATTTTCATTTGTCTGATTACTCATGTGATTGAATATCTTCTCATATATTTATTGGCCATTTGATGTGCTCTTTTGTGAGATGCCTGTTCTAATATCCTACTTATTGTTTTGAATTATCTGACAATGTTTTTTTGAAGTTCTTAATATATTATGGATACAAGCCCTTTGTTAGTTATATCTGTTAAAACATATTTTCTTACTTTTATGGCTTGCCTTGGAACTCTCTTGAGAGTTTTCGTTTTCTCTTTCTTGATTAGAATTTCTTAATTTTAATGTGGTCCAATTTATCAGTGTTTTCCCTTTATTTTTTTAGTGCCTTTTGGTTATCTGTATGTCTTCTTTGGGAAAATGTCTATTTAGGTCTTCTGCCCATTTTTTTTATTGGGTTGTTTGTTTTTTTGATATTGAGTTATATTAGCTGTTTGTATTTTTGGATATTAACCCCTTGTTGGTCACATCATTTGTAGATATTTTCTCCTTTTCCATAGGTTTTGTTGCTGGTTTCCTTTGCTGTGCAAAAGCTTTTAGGTCTCACTTGTTTATATAAAAAGTGTTTCCCTACCCCCAAGTCATGAAGATATTCTCCTATATTATCTTTCAGAAACTTTATAATCTTGCTTTTTACATTTAGAACTACAGTGTACGTGGAATTTATTTTTGTATCTGATGTGAAGTGTAGGGGGTTACTTCTTCCATAGGGTTATTTATATATCACAGCACCACTGTTGAAAAGACAATCATTCGCCTGCCACATTTGTTATAAATCAGGTGTGTGTATGTGTGTGAGTCTGTTTCTGGGCTTTGTGTTTTATTTCCTTGGTGTCTGTGCTACTACTTCTTTGTGCTACTACTATTCTGTCTTGATTCTTATAACCCTGCATCTGGTAGACCAAGTCTTCCAACATTGTTCATTGACCTGAAGAATGTCCTGACTGTTTCTTGCCTTTTGCATTTACAAGTACATTTTAGAGTTAATTTGTCAAGTTTCAAAAAGCCATTAAGTGGTTTTGATTGAGATTACATTTTAAGGTATAGGTCATTTTTTGGGGGGGAGGAATTGATATCTTTATAGTAATATATTGTGAAATATTAAAATCATGTATCACTCTATTTAGGTCATCTTTAATTTTTGTCAATAATCTTTTATAATTTCTGAGTAAAGGTCTTACACATCTTTCTTTAGAATTAATTTCTAGACTAGTTATGATATTATCATAAACAACATACATATTTAAAATTTTTCATTTTATAACTCCTCAATGCTGGTATAGAGAAAAGCACATGGTTTTTTGTATTTTGACTGATTCCTACTTTATTTTGAAAGTAGTGTTAGCACGGTATTTTTTCCCTATCCTTTTACTTTTAACATAGTTGTATTTTCATATTTAATATGGGTTTCTTGTGGACAGCATATAGTTGAGTTTTGCTTTTTTTTATCCAATCTGACAATATCTTTCCTTTAAATGTGATTATTTATATAATTGGGTTTAAATCCACTATCTCGCTGTGTCTTTTTTTTTCCCATCTACTATTTCTTCACCTTTTTTTTTCTGCCTTCTTTTGAATTAGTTGAACATTTTAATGGTTCTATTTACCTCCTTTTCTCAGTCTGGAAAAATCTTTAGCATCAGCTTTCACCTGGTTGCTCAATTGAGCAACCCAGGGTTATTTTTAATGTCTTTTTCTCCCCCACATCTATTCAATCATGAAATTCTGTCAACTTTACACGACATGATAGAAAGCCTAGAAGGGAACATAGGCAAATCATTCTCTGACATAAATTGTAGCAATATTTTCTTAGATCAGTCTCCCAAGGCAAAAGAAATGAAAGCAAAAATAAACAAGTGGGACCTAAAAGCTTTTGCACAGCAAAGGAAACCAGCAACAAAACCTATGGAAAAGGAGAAAATATCTACAAATGATGTGACCAACAAGGGGTTAATATCCAAAAATACAAACAGCTAATATAACTCAATATCAAAAAAACAAACAACCCAATAAAAAAAAATGGGCAGAAGACCTAAATAGACATTTTCCCAAAGAAGACATACAGATAACCAACAGGAACATAAAAAGAGATTGTTAGAGAAATACAAATCAAAACCACCATGAGTTATCACCTCACACTGGTCAGAATAGCCATCATCAAAAAGTCTACAAATAGGGGCTTCCCTGGTGGTGCAGTGGTTGAGAGTCCGCCTGCCGATGCAGGGGACATGGGTTTGTGCCTGGGTCCGGGAAGATACCACATGCCGCGGAGCGGCTAGGCCTGTGAGCCATGGCCGCTGAGCCTGTGCATCCAGAGCCTATTCTCCGCAACAGGAGAGGCCACAACAGTGAGAGGCAAAACGTCTACAAATAATAAATGCTGGAGAGGGTATGGAGAGAAGGGAACCCTCATACACTGTTGGAGGGAATGTAAACTGGTGCAGCCACTATGGGAAACAGGATGGAGGTTCCTTAAAAAACTCAAAATAGAGCTACCATATGATCCAGCAATCCCACTCCTGGGTATTTATCTGAAAAAAATGAAACCTCATATTTGAGAAGACACATGCACCCAAATGTTCATAGCAGCACTATTTACAATAGCCAAGACGTGGAAACAACTCAAGTACCCATCAACAGACAATTGGCTTAAGAAGATATGTTTATATATATATACACATATATAAAATGGAATATTACTCTGCCATAAAAAGAATGAAACATTGCATTTGCAGCAACATGGATGGGCCTAGAGAATATTATACTTAGTGAAGTAAGTCAGACAGACAAATACAAACACTATATCATATCACTTATATGTGAAATCTAAAAAATAATACAAATGAATCTATATACAAAACAGAAATAGACTCACAGACATAGAAAACAAACTTATGGTTACCGAGGGAGGGAAGGAGAGACAAATTAGGAGTATGGAATTAACAGATGCAAACTCGTATGCGTAAAATAAATAGGCAAGAAGGATTTACTGTATAGCACAGGGAATTATATTCAATATCTCATAATAACCTATAATGGAATGTAATCTGAAAAAATGTATATAATTAAATCACTTGGCTGTGGACCTGAAACATATACAATATTGTAAATCAACTATACTTTAATAAAAAAATAAATAAAACAAAATAAAATTTAACACTAAGACTTCCCTGGTAGTGCAATGGTTAAGAATCCGCCTGCCAATGCATGGGACATGGGTTCAAGCCCTGTTTGGGGAAGATCCCATATGCCGCGGAGCAACTAAGCCTGTGCACCACAATTACTGAACATGCGCTCTAGAGCCTGTGAGCCATAACTACTGAGCCCGCGTGCCTAGAGCCCATGCTCCACAACAAGAGAAGCCACCACAGTGAGAAGCCTGCGCACCTCAATGAAGAGTAGCCCCCGCTCACCACAACTAGAGAAAGCCCGCACGCAGCAACAAAGACCCAATGCAGCCAAAAATAAATAAAATACATAAATTTATAGAAAAATAAATAAATAAAATTTAACACTAAAGAGAAAAAAATTCTGTCAATTTTACTTTTATACTGCTTTGTACTAAATCTTTTCTATCTTTGTTGCTTGATTTCTCTTGTTCATGCATTTATCTCTCACCTATTGATGTTTATTTGCAATGTCTTCATTTGTGATGATCCCCTTTTTCCACGCTTCAGAGTAATTTAAGATTCAATACTGATAAAAAGATTTCAGTGTCCATCTAATACATCAACTACATAGAGACTTTTATTTAGTTGTATAGACTAAATAAAAGTCTTCATATTTTTATTCTTCTCACTGACCACCTTACCTAATCAGCCCATCTCTATCTACTCTTCCACCTAGCATTCTACGTTCTAGTGATACTGATTGGCCAAATATATAGCATGCCTTCTCCAGCTTCTGTGCCTTTTGCTCTATTGGAAATCATCCTTCAATCTTTGCATCTCCTCCAATGAAGGCTTCTGTACTTCTCTTCAGCTGAATTACAAGTTCCTGCCTTTCTGATTTCATTTTACCTTCTGTATTTTCATTAGAGTAAATTATAAATAGTTGTAATTGTTCATCTGTCTTTCTGTTCCTTCTTAAATCTCCTTGAGGTTAGTGGTGTCTTCGTCGTAGAAACCCAATAAATATATGTTGAATTAAAGAAAAACTGGATATCAGCAGAGGCTTGTAGATTGTATATCACTTTGGTCTGTCGTCCTGTGATTTATAGCATCCTTTTTATCATTCATCCGGCACATATTTTTTGGTATGTCAGCTATGCAGCAGTCACAATGGGAGATTCCACGAAGATTTGATTCTTGTCTTCATGGACCTTACAGGTTATAATTGGTTTTGCCTAGAGTCACACTTTTTTAAAAATAAGAACTGATGTATGCAATTTTGAAAAAAAATTTTTGTTAGTAATCACCATTTTATGACTCAGTAATTCTCTGCAGGCCTCTGCTCAATAAAAATAAGAGTATTTGGGGTGGACTAGGGAAAGTGATTCCAGAGGGGACACAATGATTTTCCTCTTGGGTAAAAAGAAATGAATTTAATATTAATAATTAAAATTTGCTTATAAAACACAGGGCATGGAGAAATATACTTTTTTTTTTCTTTTCTAAAGGAGAGACTAAAACTTACTTATGAGGAAAAGAGTAAAATCCTGGAATCTCAATTGATGTTTTTGAGGTAAAGTATTATCATCTATTTAAAGTTATTGGCAAAACCATAATGATCTTAAAAATATGTTTGAATGTTTGCTGAAATGCCAGTTTTAGTCAGTATAGGAATTACTTGATGATATTTTATATGCAATATATGAAATTTGCTAAGAATGGTAAAGGATAAGGGGATTTGTGAAGTCCTTTTTCAAATCCCATTTCAAAGAACTGTGAGCTAAGTTATAAATTTTATCCCTTCATCAGTTGTAAAATATTTGTGTTTTCCCATAGAAAAAAGAATCAGAAGCTGCTCTTATGGAAATTATGTTTTTAAAATAAAATAGTATAAATAAAGCACTTTAATTTTCAAATTACAAGCAAGTATTTTTTTCCTCTGTAGGTAGTCTTCATCTAATTTTTAAATTGCAACAATAATATAATAGTTTGAGTATTTGTATACATGGTGAATTTGAGTATATATGAATTTTCATGTACTTTTTCATATGTTATCAAAAATCCCAATAAAACCTATACATTATAGATTAACCATTAGTGCTTTGTTATATATTATGAGTAGGAAAAGATAGGAGTTAATTTTTTTAAATTAAAGGTTAATTGAAATAGTGGTAATGAAATATTTTCAAGTGGAATAACCTTTAAAATATTTTTATAATTTTATTTTAATAAGTCCAATTTGAAATAAAATTTAACATCTTCCAGGCTGTACATTGTCTAGAGACATAACTAGAGTAATACTAAGAACCAGAACTCATGGCTTTTGTTGCAAATGTTATTATTCATTTATTTTAATATACTCTTATGCTTTTCATGCCTCATAAGGTTGAGGATTTCTCTAGAGATCTTTACTAGAGCTTTCATGAAGAAACCTAAACTTTTAAAAGGTGATCTAATTTTTGGTTTCTTGATTTGCTATATGTTGATTTCTATTGTGTTTTGGTTCTTCAGTTTTTAAAGTGATATATTTCTAGGTCATTATATTTTTGGGAATGTGACTTATTTTGTCTCATTCACAATTCAACTATGCAATCTTTAATTACATTAAAACGTCACTTTGCAATGGACCAGACTTTGTTTCCTGCATTCTTCTGTTTCCTCATTTTCTTTTAGTATAATTTAAGATTATTTAAAGAAACATTTTCTTAAAGAAAGAAATAAAATCACTACTCTTATAAACTCTGGTTTTATGTTACCTATTTGTTTTTAATTTTCTTTTTGCCATTTCATGTAACTGAATCTACTTGAGTGTTTTGAATTTGAACCTGACAGAAATAGTAATGGAGACTCTGACTTTGGAATGTACTTCTAAAGTTCTTTTTAAGCCTTTGAAAGTCAGACTTTTTCTACATGATAAGTAGAAAGAAAACTTATTATGTTGTAGATATCATCTTGGGAATAGGACATCAACAGCTCCTATTTTTCTGCTTCAGCGTGTCATTAGATTAGCTTTTTTTAACCCTTAGATTTCCTGTAGATCTTTCCCACCTCTCCCAGGCTGTCTCAAAGCCCCCTAAATCCCAAGAGTCGAGGTAGTATGTGACAGCCAGGTGTCTTGATTATTGGCTTCTCCTTTGTGACAGTGAACAAATTAGAATGGCTATAAATCTCTGAATTTAATAGAAACAGCAGAGAGTAGTCTGAGCCAGAGATAAAGTGCCTGCCTTCAGCAGTCTAAGAATTTAAGAACAACTTTTTCCTTTTTAAGTTAGGAAGTTTTAAAAAAATACAACATGAAAGGGATGTGTATGCAAGGAAGCTCAGTTACCCAAGTTGACTTTACCAAAGCTTTTTTGGGCAGGGGGAGGAAAATACAACCCATATACTGGTCTTTTAATCCTTGACAAGTCAACTTGGAGAAAAACCTCATCCAAGAGCTATCCCATTGAAACAAACAAAGAGCACACACACACAGTTCCTCAGCCCTTTCTTTACCAAGTTGCATATTTCCAGCTAATAGCTGCTACTTATGAAATCTTATGTCTGGCAAGTTCTAACTTCTTTCTGTAGCCCACTCTCTTTTGAAGCAGTTCTTTGTAGATTAGATAATGTTTTTTGAATTTTATTTTATTTATTTTTTTATACAGCAGGTTCTTATTAGTTATCTATTTTATACATATTAGTGTATATATGTCAATCCCAATCTCCCAATTCATCCCACCACCACCACTGCTCCCCCACCCACTGCTTTCCTCCCTTGGTGTCCATACGTTTGTTCTCTACATCTGTGTCTCTATGGATAATTTTCTTTTTTTTTTTACCGAAGAAAAATGAACAGTAATAAATTACTCATACATAAAATCCATTTTCTTTATGTGATCTTTTAAGGTTGTCTTTACAAATTTTAAGGGGTGAACATTTGAAATAGGGTATTTCCCTCAATTCAAGGATGTTGTGTTATGTTGCTCCACCCCTTTATTAAGAGAAACTATTTAGGATTTGTGTTTGGAGTTTTATTTTTTTGTGTGGAGATAGGATCCTGTGGAAAAAAAGCCAGTATCAGAGGCAGACTAATCTGTTAAAATCCTAAAACAACTTGAAATTTAATATTTTCAAGGCTCATTTTATTCAAAGTGTCAATTAAGATAATCACACCTACATTTTAGGGCTGTGGTAAGAACTAATAAGGTACTGTATGTAAAGCACCTAATAAGGTAAGCACCAATAAATGATAGTAGTTATTACTATGATGATACATTTAGAAGTAGTATACTTTTACCTGGCCATTTGCTGGAACTTTTTTCCCTTCTTTTTAGGAAAGACCTAGTTGAATATCAGAAAAATTGTGAAGATCTTAAAGAGCGACTAAAGCATAAAGAGTCTCTTCTTGCTGCTAATATTTCTAACCGTGTTGGTGGTCTTTGTTTGAAATGTGCTCAGCATGAAGCTGTGCTTTCCCAAACCCATAATAATGTTCACATGCAGACCATTGAAAGACTGTCTAAGTAAGTATGTTTCTCTATGTGGAGTCTTTGGCAACATGGAAACTCATGTCTTTAAATGGGCACAGTAGTTTTTTATCCCCATGCTAAATCGCATGTTAAGCTTCAAATAAAATGGATTTTAAAAGGTCCCTTCATTGTAGCTTTCTTAAAGACAGACTATGTGGGTTCTGCCAACTGTGTATAGCCATGTCATTTTGGACAAATAATTTTATCTTTCTTGGTTTCAGTCTCATCTGAAATGAGAGAATTGAAGTAGATAAGCTTTATAATTCTGTTCATTTCTATAACTCTATAATTGCAAATCCAGCACTATTCATAACAAAACTGAGTTTGAGAGGAATTCTTTCGATTTTGCCTTATTTTGGATATCCCTGCTGTAGTATAGGTAAAGTGAGTTTTTATCAAGTTTTTATCATGTGACTGTTATGAAGAATATTATGAGTACACTGGAAGAAGGGCCCACTATATCCCATTATTAGTATTTGAGGATCGACTAAGGACAAATTACAAATGAGCTTTTATGGAGTCAAAGTTTTCATCTAGGCTGAAATACTACAGTTTTCTGTGTACATCTTTTTTGTTTTGTTTTCAGTATTCCAGAGGAAGCCCTTTCCTATGAAAATTATATTCTGTAGAAGTTGAGAATTATTATTTAATATACCATCCAATGATGATTTATAGAGGGTGTTCTCTCTCACATGCCTTCTGCTTTTCTCTAAGCTCAAGGTCACCTCTCTCTGTCTGTTGGGTTCATTTAAATAGTTCAAACATCACTTCCTCTTAGAAGTATTCTCTCACCAGCCTCACCCCATTTTGTCCTCAATTGATTTAGGGTCCTTCCTCCTGTAACTTTATAATATATTGTGTATACTTGCAGACAGCAACTGTGTTTTGTTTATTTCTGTATCCCTGGCTTCTAGCAGAGTACCTGGCCTACAGGCATTTTGGTATTTATTGCTTAACGTCAGAGATCGTCTAATTGGAACTGGTGTCAGGAGTCGAAAGACTTGGTCAATAAAGTTGGTTTTGAACTTTGGACAAATGACTTTACTTCCCTAAGTTTGGAGTCTTCTTTTGTTTGGGGGAATAATACCTACCTTTTGGGATATTATAGATGCAGCTTAGCCTTGTGACTAGAGCACTAGCTTTTGAGTGAATCTGCCTGGGTCCATACTTTGGTTCTACTGATAACTTACTATGTAACCTCACAAAAATTACTTAATTTCTCATGCCTCAATTCCCCCATTTGAAAATGGAGATAAAAGTACCTAATAGTGTTATATTTGAGGGGACATTGAAAGAATACCTATATAGTGCTTAAAACAGTTCCTGCCATATTGTAAATTCTCTATAAATAATAAAACCCTTCTGTACCTCGCATACTTTAGAAGCAGTCAAAATGTCTGGTAGCCATGGTTTCTACATATGACTAACCTATTGTCTGTTGTATAAAAACTGAATTTCTCCAGTGGTAGTTTTCATGATCTACAGTGGTAGTCCTGCTTTTTGTTAAATATTCTATTAATTCTTAAATATATTATTAACTTATATATATTTAACATAATGACAATTTATTAAGTATGTTAAATATATTTTCAGATACAAGTAACGTGTGGTAAACATTTCTTATATGCCAAGGACTGTGCCAGATAATTTAAAAACATAATCTCTTTTAATCTTAGTAAAGCATTCGTGAGGTAAATACATTACCCTCATTTTACAACTAAGGAAACTGAGGCTCAGAGAAGTTAAAAATTTGCTTGTTTATATTTGAAAAAAAGAACGGAATCATACTTCACAAAAGTAAATTCAAGATGGTTTAAAGACCTAGATATGATTCTAGACTACAAAAGTATTAGAAGAAAATATAGAAAAATATCGTTATGGCCTTGGGCTAATTAAAGTTCTGAGCATGACGAGGGAAGTGAGAGTCATAAAGGAAAAAAAAAAACTTGACTCCATTAAAACAAAACATCCTTATGATACAATATTACAAACTAAAAAGATGGGAAAATATTAACATTTTATATAACAAAAATTTTGGTACAATGTATAAATAATTTCCTTTGAAAGAAACAGAAAAGAAAAACTGCCCAGTTGCAAAATGGATATAGATTAGGAACTGGTAAGCAATAAAAGAGGAAGATAATACACGAGGAAGTACTCATTCTTTTTTTTTTAATTGAAGTGTAATTGACCCACAATACTATGTTAGTTCCAGGTGTACAACATAGTGATTTGGTAATTCTATACATTTGCAAAATGATCACCACAACAAGTCTAGTAATATCTGTCACCATGCAAAATTATTACAATATTATTAACTATACTCCCCATGCTGTACATTTCATCCTTTTGACTTATTTATTTTGTAACTAGAAGTTTGTAGTGCTTATTCTCACCTGTTTTACTCATCCTTCCAAACCCCTCCTCTCAGGCAACCACCTGTTCGTTCTCTGTATCTATGAGTCTGTTTCTATTCTGTTATGTTTGTTCATTTGTTTTGTTTTGTTTTTCAGGTTCCACACATAAGTGAAATCATATGGTATTTGTCTTTCTCTGTGTGACTTATTTTAGTTAGCATAATACCCTCTAAGTCCATCCATATTGTTGCAGATGGCAAGATTTTATTCCTTTGTATGGCTGAGTAATATTTCATTGTTTATGTATGTGTATATACACACATACATCACATACTCTTTAATCCATTCATCTGTTGATGGACATGTAGGTTGCTTCTATATCATGGCTATTGGAAATAAGACTGCAATGAACATAGGGGTGCATACATCCTTTTGAGTTTCTGTTTTTGTTTTCCTCTGAAAAATACCCAGAAGTGAAATTGCTGGATCCTATGGTAGTTCTACTTTTAATTTTTTGAGGAACTTCTGTACTGTTTTACCTAATGGCTTACTAATTTACATTTCCAACAACAGTGCTCTAGAGTTGCCTTTTTTCCACATCTTTGCCAACACTTGTTATTTGTTGTCATTTTGATGATAACCATTCTGACAGGTATGAAGTGCTATCTAATTGTGCATTTTCCTGATGATTAGTGTTGCTGAGCATCTTATCATGTGGCTATTGGCCATCTATTTGAGTTCTTTGGAAAAATGTCTATTCAGGTCCTCTGCTCAGTTTTTAATCAGGCTATTTTTTTATGTTGAGTTGCATGAGTTCTTTGGATATTTACCCCTTATCAGATATGTCGTTTGGATATTAACCTCTTATCAGGTACATAGTTTGCCAATATCTTCTCCCATTCAGAAGGCTGCCTTTTCATTTTGTTGATAGTTTCCTTCACTGTGTAAAAGCATTTTAGTTTGATGTAGTCACACTTGTTTATTTTTGTTTTGTTTCCCTTGTGAGGAGATATATCAAAAAAATATTGCTAAGACCAATGTCAAAGAGCATACTGGCTATGTTTTCTTCTAGGAGTTTTATAGTTGCAGGTCTTACATTTAATTCTTTAATCTATTTTTAGTTTGTATGTGTTTATGGTGTGAAAAAGTAGTCCAATTTGACTCTTTTGCATGTAGCTGTCAAGGTTTACTAACACCATTCATTGAAGAGGCTGTCTTTTCCCCATTGTATGTTCTTGCCTACTTTGTCATAGATTAATTGACCACGTAAGCATGGGTTTATTTCTGGGCTCTCTGTTCTGTTCCATTGGTCTATGTGTCCATTTTTGTGCCAGTACCATATTGTTTTGATTACTGTAGCTTTGTTGTATAGTTTGAAATCAGGGCGTGTGATACCTTCATATCTGTTCTTCTTTTTCAACATTGTTTTGGCTATTCAGGGTCTTTTGTTTCCAAACATATTTTAGAATTATTTTCTCTGGTTCTGTGAAAAATGCCATTGGTATCTTGATAGGGATTGCATTGAATCTGTAGATTACCTTGGGTACTATGGACATTTTAACAATATTAATTCTTTCAATCCATGAACAGGGGATATCTTTCCATTTGTTCTGCTGTCTTCAATTTCTTTCATTAGTATTTTATAGCTGTCCAATTATAGGTCTTTTACCTCCTTAGTTAGATTTATTTCTAGGTATTTTATTCTTTTTAATGTGATGGGAAATTGGATTGTTTTATTAAATGCTCTTTCTGATAGTTTATTGTTAATGTATAGAAATTCAGCAGATTTCTGTATATTAATTTTGTGTCCTAGAACTTTACTGGATTCATTGAAGGCTATTATTTTTTTGATGGCATCTTGGGGATTTTTTACATATAGTATCATGTCATCTGCAAACAATGACAGTTTTACTTCTTCCTTTCCAATTTGGATTCCTTTTATTTCTTGTCTGATTGCTGTAGCTAGGACTTCCAATACTATGTCGAATAAAAGTGGTGAGCGTCAAAATTAAATAAGTTGACTGTGTAGAATAAGTGGAGCTGCAAGTATCATCTCACACCGGTCAGAATGGCCATCTTCAAAAAATCTACAAACAATAAATGCTGGAGAGGGTGTGGATGAAAGGGAACCTTCATACACTGCTGGTGGGAATGTAAATTGATACAGCCACTATGGAGAACAGTATGGAGGTTCCTTAAAAAACTAAAAATAGAATTACCATATGACCCAGCAATCCCACTACTGGGCATATACACTGAGAAAACCATAATCCAAAAAGAGTCATGTACCACAATGTTCATTGCAGCTCTGTTTACAATAGCCAGGACTTGGAAGCAATGTAAGTGTGCATTGACAGATGAATGGATAAAGAAGATGTGGCACATATATACAATAGAATATTACTCAGCCATAAAAAGAAATGAACTTGAGTTATTTGTAGTGAGGTGGATGGACCTAGAGTCTGTCATACAGAGTGAGGTAAGTCAGAAAGAGAAAAACAAATACCATATGTTAACACATATATATGGAATCTAAGAAAAAAAAAAAAAGGTCATGAAGAACCCAGGGGCAAGACGGGAATAAAGACGCAGACCTACTAGAGTGGACTTGAGGGCATGGGGAGTAGGAAGGGTAAGCTGGGACAAAGTGAGAGAGTGGCCTGGACATATATACATTACCAAATGTAAAATAGATAGCTCGTAGGAAGCAGTCAAATAGCACAGGGAGATCAGCTCAGTGCTTTGTGACCAGCTGGGAGGGTGGGAGGGAGGGAGATGCAAGAGGGAAGAGATATGGGGATATATGTATATGTATAACTGATTCACTTTGTTATAAAGCAGAAACTAACATTTGTAAACCAATGCTAACCATTGTAAAGCAATTATACTCCAATAAAAATGTTAAAAAACAAAACCAACGCAGCCAAAATAAATAAATAAATAAATTTATTTTTTTAAAAAAAGAAGAAGAAGTAAGGGTGCCTGTTAAGCAATGATTGGCTGGGGCTTGAAATGATTGCTTAGTTACAAGGAGGGACCTTGAGACCATCAGGTTGCAGGTGGCAGCTGCCAGCAGATACTGTTTTGAGAATAGCTGGTGGTGTCCTTGAGTCTGATACTGTGATAGGGAAGAACAAATCTGACTCCATATAAAATCTGTTTCTTTTACTTTAACCTTTGTATTCTATGGCTTTTGCTTCAAGTTAAGAATGTTGCCTATAGCCTGAAATATACAGGATAGCCCATTCTCAAGGCTCTGACCTTTAAGAGTATAACACTTTTCCATTCACATAGAGATAAAAAGTTGCAGAACAGAGAGTAACAGTTGTTTTGTTGGAGGTTTACAGGAACATTGTGACCTAACCTTCATGGACGAAGAAGTTTGTCCTGCACCAAAGAAGTTTGATTCCTGCACCAAGAAGTTTGCAACAACCAACCTCACCCCTCTCTCAGCTTGCCCTTAAAAATATTTTGCTGAAACCGTTCAGGGAGTTAGGGTTTCTGGGGGGATCAGTCCCCCATTTTCCTTGCACGCCCCTGCAATAAACCTTTCTCTGCTCCCCCCGCCCGCCCCCCCTCCAAAAAGTGGTGAGAGTGGGAATCCTTGTCTTATTCCTGATCTTAGAGGAAATGCTTTCTGCTTTTCACTGTTGATTGTGATGTTAGCTGTGGGCTTATCATATATGGCCCTTATTATGTTGAGGTATGTTCCCTCTAAACATATTTTCTGGAGAGGTTTTATTATAAATGAATGTTGAATTTTGTCAGAAAGCTTTTTCTGCATCTACTGAGATGATCATATGGTTTTTATTCTTCAGTTTGTTAATGTGGTGTATCACACTGATTGATTTGCAGATATTGAAAAATCCTTCATTCCTAGGATAAATCCCATTTGACCATGGTGTATGATCCTTTTAATGTATTGTTGGATTTGGTTTGCTAGTATTTTGCTGAGGATATTTAATTTCCATCTAGGTTCTTCAGTCTGGTTTTGGTGTCAGGGTGATGCTGGCCTCATAAAATGGGCTTGGAAGAGTTCCTTCCTCTGCAGTTTTTTTGGAATAGTTTGAGAAGGATAGGTATTAACTCTTCTCTGAACATTTGGTAGAATTCACCTGTGAAGCCACCTGGTCCTAGACTTTGGTTTGTTGGGAGATTTTTTAAATTACTAATTCAATTTCATTATGAGTAATTGGTCTACTCATATGTTCTATTTCTTTCTGGTTCAGTATTGGGAGATTGTACATTTCTGGGAATTTGTCCATTTCTTCTGGGTTGTTCATTTTATTGGCATAATATTGTTCATAATAATCTCTTATGATCCTTTGAGTTTCTGTGGTGTTGGTTGTAACTTCTCGTTCATCTTTTCTATTGTTGTTTTAGTCTCTATTTCGTTTATTTCCACTCTGATCTTCATGATTTCTATCCTTCAGCTAACTTTGGGTTTTGTTTGTTCTTCTTTTTCTACTACCTTTAGGTGTAAGGTTAGGTTATTTATTTGAGATTTTTCTTGTTTCCTGAAGTAGGCTTGTATCTCTATAAACTTCCCTCTTAGAATTGCTTTTGCTGCATCCCATAGATTTTGGATCATTGTGTTTTCATTTTCATTTATCTACAGGTATTTTTTATTTCTTCTTTGATATCTTCAGTGGCCCATTGGTTGTTTTTAGCATATTGTTTATACTCCATGTATTTGTGGTTTTTGTAGTTTTTTTTTTTTCTCATAGGTGATTTCAAGGTCAGAAAAGATGCTTGATATGATTTCAATTTTTTTTAATTTACTGAGGCTGTTTCATGTCCTAGCATGTGATCTTTCTTGGAGAATGGAGAGAATGTATAATCTGCTGGTTTTGGATGAAATGTTCCACATATATCTATTAAGTTATTTGGTCTAATGTATCATATAAGGACAGTGTTCCCTTATTGATTTTTCTGTTTGGATGATCTGTCCATTGATTTAAGTGGGATATTAAGGTCCACTTCTATTATCGTGTCAGTAGCTCCCTTTATGGTTGTTAATATTTGCTTTATGTATTTAGGTGCTCCTATGTTGGGTGCATATATATTTATACTTGTTATATCATCTTCTTGGATCAATCCCTTGATCGTTATGTAATGTCCTTCTTTGTCTCTTGTTACACTCTTTGTTTTAAAGTCTATTTTGTCTGATAAAAGTATTGCTGCCCCCAGCTTTGTTTTGATTTTCATTTGCATGGATTATCTTTTTCCATCCTCTCACTTTCAATCTGTGTGTGTCTTTAGATCTGAAGTGAGTTTCTTGTAGGCAGCATACATACAGCTGTTGTTTCTGTATCCATTCAGCCACTCTGTGTCTTTAGATTGGAGGCTTTAGTCCATTTACATTTAAAATAATTAGTGATAAGTCTGTATTCATTGCCATTTTGTTAATTGTTTTGGGGTTATTCTTGAAGTTCTTTTCTGTCCCTTCTTCTTTTGCTATTTTCCTTTTTCATTTTATGACTTTTTAGTTTCTTGTTTGTATTTCTTTCTCTTGTGTGTGTGTGTGTGTGTGTGTCTACTATTCTGTCTTCCAGTTTGCTGATTTTTCCTATGTATTATCTAACCTACTATTGATTCCTTCTAGT
This sequence comes from Pseudorca crassidens, assembly GCF_039906515.1. NCBI lineage: Eukaryota > Metazoa > Chordata > Mammalia > Artiodactyla > Delphinidae > Pseudorca > Pseudorca crassidens. The sequence continues at coordinate 157,967,951 of NC_090297.1, forward strand.
GTATTTTTAAATTTCGGTTATATATTCTTCAGCTCTGTTTGATTCCTTTTGTATTTTCTAAGTTTTTGTTAAACATCTTCCTGTGTTCATCCACTTTCCTCCCAAATTCATTGTGCGTGTTTATGATCATTACCTTGAACTCTTTATTACAGACTGCTTATCTCCACTTCATCTAGTTCTTCTTTGCAAGTTTTATCTTATTTTAAAAGGTATTCATTCTGTTACTATTCAAGGAAATACATTTGAAAATGCCAACTATCAAATTGGTGAACATTTAAAAAAGGGGTCAAGAATGATGAGGCTATGAATAAGTGTGTATTTTCATACCCTGCTGGTGGAACTATAAATTGACACTACTTTGAAGGGTAATTTAGCACTATTCATTAATATTTAAATTATGTATTACACATTTCAGAATCTACCATAGAGAATGTATGTATGTGCATAATGGGGCATTTGTAGGAACTCTTTTTGCAACATTATTTGTGATGGTGTCGTGATATTGTGATTTAATAAGAAATATGTATTTTGGTCTTCATCTCCTGTTCCTTGTATAGAGCTCCTAAAACTCTTGTATTTTTCTAAGTGGTAAAAGTAATAGGTACATATTTTGTACTAATATTTGGGTTTTGTCCCCTGCTTCTGAAATAGGTTGTTATTCTTAAGAAGCCCATTTCAACCACTCCTGAGTTTATGTTAAGTAGATGACTTTTGGAAACCCACTAAGGATGGGAGTGCTGGTTGCCACAGAAACCATCCATATGATTAGAAGATTGGAATTTTCAGTCCCTACTCCCCAGCCTTTAGGAAGGGGAAGGGCTGGAGATGGAGTCCAGTCACCAATGGCAATGATTTAATCAAGCATGCCTATGGAACTTCTATAAAAACCCTAAGCAATGGAGTTTAGGGAGCTTCTGGATTGGTCAAAACATTGAGGTAGTAAAGGGTGGCACTCCCAGACAGGGCATGGAAGGTCCACACCCCTTTCCACATACCTTGCCCTAGGCATCTCTTCTGTTTATCTGTTCATGAGTTGCGTCTTTTATAATAAAGGGGAAATAGTAAGGAAAACACTTACCTGAGTTCTGTGAACTGTTCTAGCAAAGTATTTAATCCTAGAAGGGGTCATGGGAACCCATGATTTCTGGCCAGTTGGTCAGAGATACAAGATACCTGGGACTTGCAATTGGCACCTAAAGTGGAGGGCAGTTTTGTGGGATTGAGCCTTAACCTGTGGGGTCTGTACCAACTCCAGGCAGTTAGTGTCAGAACTGAGTTAGTGTCCACTGAGAATTAAGAGAAGTGCTGTATGTGGAAAACCTACGCATGTGGTATCAGAAGTGTTGTGAGTACAGAAACTGGGTGTAGAAGAAAACGAGAGGTTTTTCTTTTAGATGTGAACAACCTAAATATTCTTCAGAGAAGAATAACTAAACTACAGTTGAGATAACTATGAAATTTTATGCACAGCCAAAAAAAAATGATTGAAGTAGATCTATATGTACTAATGTGGAACCAAGTTCCAAAATATGTTGTTGAAGGAAAAAATAAAACAAGATGAGAAAGACATACCTGGTATGAAACTGTTTGTATTCCTTCAGAGGTCCATTCACAACCTTACTATATATTTTCTCCAGGTTCATACATATGCGTAGAGAAAGATATGAAAGAATAAACACACAATATTTAACAGTGATTACCACTGGAGAAGTAGAAGAAGGCATTGAAATTGAAAGTATGTGTTAAATAGGTCCCTAACCATATTGGTAATTAATTTATTATAAGGAGAAAGTAATGAAAATTTAATTTTAAAATGGAAAAACATATTCAAAGTCATGCAGATAAAGAGGATAGTCTAAGATAAACTAAGTAGTCTGACAAAACCAATCAGCAAATAAAAAACTTTTTTCCCCCCTATTATATTGCATTTCATATTATCCTTTTAGGTCATGAGAAAAATATTTTGAAAGGAAGCTACAGTGTTTTCATTGATTCCAAGTCTGGCAGTCATTTAGGAATTAGATTCTTGCTCAGTTATATATTTCTTTGTCTCTATCCTAAATTTCAGCTCTTAGCCTCTTAAAATAAATGTTAACCTTCTCAGTTCGGTTTTCTGCTTTGTCAGCATGTCGTTGGCTCATGTTCTACCTTAATAACAGTATACTATGGAAGGTTTCTGCTTTTATTATAAATGAAAATCTTTGTCTATATGACCTAAGCTGGTGTTCAGTTTCTTTCAGTTTAGTAATGCAGAATGCTGAATACTGAGTGTATGCTGACTTTGAAGAGTGACCAAAACTTTTTACGTTTGGATTTCTAGTTTGAAGCATAGTTAGAAGCCTGAACCCTCAAAGAACTGTATCATAGTATTTCCTGCATGACTCTAATATGGATTTTTAAAAAGTTATATCCCAAATATGATAAATCAAAAGAGTTTCCTGGTCTCTATTCAAAATGTAGCATTGTAACACTAGTTTTAAACTATGTTGTTGATTTTTTAGCATGTAATTTATTGACTATGTGACACAACATTGGGCAGCTGAAAAGGAGAGGATCAGGCACAACTTGGAGACCAGACAACCCATATGTTTGTGGTGTTTTGTTAGGGCACTTGGGACTTTTTGGAGGGAATACTTAACGACTGCTGAGTACATTGGATATAATTTAAAAGTTGGTTTGAAGTCCTTATAGTATTTTTTAATTTCTGCCTTCCACTCAGACCTCATTATGTCATGAACTAGGTAAGAGCAACAATAACCGCTCTTTCTTTCTTAATGATCAAAATACTTTCAAATGGGAATCAGGGTGGAACTGCTTTATATTAAATTCCTTTCTGTAGCTCATAGTGCCTTGGAGGAGCTTCAGTGTACTTTTCAGACAGGAGAAATGATTACTACTGTACTATCCTGGGACTTCAGTCTAGCTTGTGACTTGGGGGTGGGTGATTGGCAATCTTCTGTATAGCTGGCTTTGAAAGACTATGGGTAGGAACTTCCCAGAAATGAGGAAGAAGGAAATGTTGTAGTTAGCCTTCTAGACTTTCTTTTTAAAAACAGTGATAATACTTATTAGCAATGCTTAATAAAGCTTAAAACTGCTAGCAACTGTGGAATAACTTAAGAATTAAAGGCACTTCTTAGGCACTCCATATTTCAAGATGAAGCTCATGTATATATCAGCCCAACTCTCCCTTTTCCTTATTTTAAACATTGGCCAAGATTATTCAGGGACTTTCTCCTTTTTGCTCTGATTGTTGCACTAGGTTCCTTAAATACTACATGCTCGTTAGTTCATCCCAGAACTGACACCCATGCTTCTTCCCTCATCTTCTGCCTCAGCTGCTCTTTCATCTGGATCATGATGGCATGTTACAGGGTTAATGCTGCATTGCTTGCTTTGTTTGAAAAACTCCTTGATCATATTCATCAAAATATTCACATGGTATTTTTAAGCAGTTAAAGAACTTTTGCCTTGGAAGATGGTAATTTGGAGAGCTGCCCTCTCATTCTCACATTGATGTATCATGTAAAATTTCCCATTGTGAGAGGCTCACTCAGGCCTGGTGTTGGGCTGGCCATGTAGAATTTTATATGGATTTATTTAATCCATAAGATTGGATCCTTGCTATTTTACATGCCAACGCATTTTGGCATTCAGTTCAATTCTATCCCCAAGAAATAGCTTAGCCTAGGGTACTTCTGAAAATTGCTAAGGGAGGGATGGATCTAGGCAAGGGTCAAAACCTGTAGGATAAGATTTTGTAAAATAATGAGCATTATATGTGTAACCAGGGCACTTGAGTGATTCACCAGTACTACCCATTGAAAGAAGAAATATGTTCATAAGTAGGTGAAAGTTTTTAATTCATAGAGAAGGGTGAAAAAGAGGATTGTGAAGGAAGATGAAAAGGAAAGGACATATTTCTAGTCCTAGTTTGTTTGTTCTAGTAGAGAGGGGAGTTGGCAGTGTAAACAAAATTTCAGTAGTCCCTTCTTACCATGGTTACTTCTGCTTTGAAGTACAATCCCCACCTTCCCTACTTTATTACTTTTGTCTCCTTTTCTGCCCCCCACCTTTTTAATTTTTAAATTAATTTCCTCTTTTCTGGGCTTCCCTCTCCAGCCCTCAGTGTGCCAGTCCTCTCCATAATTGGTTATTATCCCATGTGGATGCAGTCCTGCCATGAATGCTCATGGCTTTTCTGGCTGCTCTGCCTGCCCCTCACCAAGTGAGGACAGAGGGTCTTTCTTTGGGGTGTGCTTGAATATGTGCTGAGCTGGCCTGCCCTGGCTCTTCTTCTAATACATATTAATGCTTTTTTCTTCCTGACGTATGAATACATGATCATTTGATCATTTGCTGTTTTCAATGTTCTTTTTGTGCTGACAGAGAAAGAGATGACTTAATGTCTGCACTAGTTTCTGTGAGGAGCAGCTTGACAGAGGTGCAGCAAAGAGAAGTAAGTGCTTATGAGCAGGTGAAACAAGCTGTGCAAATGACTGAGGAGGCCAACTTTGAGAAAACCAAGGCAAGTCTAATAAAATAAAGGCATGCCATAATTGCCTTTTTTTTTCTTTTCTGAGTATTTGTTTCGTTATTCTCCATAGCTAAACTGTTTTTTTCCAAACACACAAAGTGAATACCAGTTTGTTAATGTTGACTTTCTAAAGTAAACAAATTTGCTCTTTGGAGAATTCTTATTCCCCTGCAAATTCTCTTGCTGTATCACTATTGAAAGAATAGTATTATGATGTGATACAGTACTTTGAGAGACTTTTATGCTTAATCTTTTTATTTGCCGATAACTTTTAATGCGAAGTGAAACTATTAGCACCCATAGTCACCCATTTGTGTATGCTCATGTATGTGAAGACAGATGTTTTTCCTCTATACCTGGGAAAGTTTGAGAACATCCAGATATGCCACAATAATAATATATGTGTATTTAATAGCATCTTTAGCTATGAGTCTGTATCCATTGTGTGCTTAAGTCAAACACATTTAATGATAATGATAATGACAGTAATAGTTAACACTAAGTGATCAGGCAGTGTTCTAAGCACTTTGAATAGTAGGAGGTTACTGATGATTCATTTCTGTGTTTGGGGGCCACACCTTAAACCATTAAAGTTGCTATGTATTTTCCCTAAACACACTAGCCACGCTTCAAGTACTTAGTAGCCACATGTAGCTAGTGATTACTGTATTGGTCAGTGCAGATATAGAACATTTCCATTATCACAAAAAATGCTTTAGATAACATTGGTCTAAGCCATATAGTAGCATCACTATTTTATTAAACTATTGGGCTAATCACCTTTATATTAAGCTTCTCCTCAGTCATTGCCTTACCCATTTATCTCTATCCAGACCATCTTTAACTCTTCCTAGACCATTTGACCCTCATAATGCCCCTATGCCTTTTGAAACTTATGTTCATTCTGACCAAATGCCCTAACATATTTTACTTCCTCAAACACTCTTACGTCTTCCTTTGGACTGACTCTAGCTGTCCCTTGCTGATGTTATGACCCTCAAAACCTCCAGTGAAGCCCTTTGCTGTTCATTTTATCTCATGTGACTGTGATGGAGGGGTCAGCATTCATATCACCCCATACTGCCGTTTCCAGGCCTTTGCTTTCGTACCTACTAACTCCTCTTTGAAGTTAGTTTACCACTTCTCTTTGAAATCATCGTTGATTCTCCTCTCCCTAATTTTAATCAATATAAACTCTCAATCTGGAAGACACTATTTGATATTTTTTTTAAAGAAAATCATCCATCACTTGGGTTTATAAAATAGTTGTAAGATCTTTGACACCTTTTAAGAGCTTTAGCCTCTGACACTTTTCCCCCTTGTCTATGTCCTTTCAGGCTGCTATAACAAAGACACCTTAGACAGGGTGGCTTAAACAACAAACATTTAATTCTCATAGTTCTGGGAAGTGCAAGATCAAGGCACCAGCAGATTCGGTGTTTGGTAAGAGCTCACTTTCTGGTTCATAAACAGCTCTCTTCTCACTGTGTCTTCACATGGTGGAAGGGGCAAGGGAACTCTTTGAAGTCTATTTTATAAGGGCACTAATCCCATTCATGAGGGCTCCACCTTCATGACCTAATCACCTCCCATAGGGCCACCATCTAATTCCATCATATTGGGGGTTAGATTTCTACATGTGACTTCTGGAGAGGCACAAACATTCCGTCCATAGCACCCTCTACTTTATCTCTTTTCATCATTCTGAAAGGTTTCCACATCCATACTGTTAACATATGCAACATCTTAGTCCCGACACACTTTGCTTTCCTTAACTCTAACATTTTCTATGTTCTTCTGTAACTCCCACGTGAACTGAAGGGTCCACGAGATCTCAAACTCTAAAACTGATCTCTCTGACCAGAGCCTTTTCTCTTCCTCCCTATCTCAGTTAAATCTACTCAGTGTCCTCATAACTGCCTCCAGTTCTTCTACCTCCTCTCATATCTCATTTTATCTATTATCTTCAGGCTGTTCCTCTTCCCTTTCCATTTAGATGTGAATTTTATGATCTCAAACTAAATTCATTATATTCACTTCATCAAAACAGCTGTGTTCTCTACTCGCTGAATGGCACTTTTGTCCACTGTCATGCCCTGATTGGGAACTGGATGTCATCCTCTCCTTTGGCTTCCAACCAGTCACTAAATAAGAGTTTTAATCCTTGAAGTTTGCTTGAATTCTTTCCTCACTGTCACCTTTCTTGTTCAGGATACTATAATCTCTGGATTCATGAATTATAACATCCCTTGTCTCTTTTCCTTCACTCCATTCCCTACAATGCAGCTAGAAGTGATCTTTCTTCAAAGCAGATTTTATCATGTGACTCTCTGATTAAAATCCATCAGTGGTTTCCCACTGCCTTCAGCGTAATCTCCAAACTACTTCACATGCTTATGAGGTCTGTCCTAATGTGCTTCCTTTCAACCCTTTAGTGTCACTTTTTACTCTCCTCCAACAGACTCAGCCCCTGTCAGCTTGGAAAGGCAGTAGAATTTAGAGGTTGAGCATGGTCTTAGTAGAGTTAGCAAGACCTAGATTCAACTTCCAGCTCCACCATTCACCAGCTGTGTGACCTTGGGCAAGTTATTTAGTTCTCTGTGCCTCAGTTTTTCTTCATCTGTGAAATGGAAATAATATCTGACACATAGGATTTTAATTAGGACTGTATTTTAAAATTTATATCTGTTATCTTATAGAAACTCTGGCACAAAATATTTCTTCAATAAGTAGTTGTGGTGATGGTGATGGCTATTAATCGCTGTGTTTATGCCATGCTTTTTCTAGCCTCTGGGTCTCTGTACATGCCATGCAAATTCTTCTCCACACCATTGCTTGGATATTTTCTTCATCCTTCATGCCACTGTCTCTAGAAAATCTATGATCTCCCATGTCTAGATTTGATATACCTCTTATGTACTTTTAGAGCAGGGTTTCTCAACCTTGGCATGGTTGACATTTTGATGTACATAATTCTTTGTTTTAGAGATTGTCCTCCATGCTATAGGATATTTAGCAGCATCTCTGGTCTCTACCCACTAGATTCCAGTAGCACATCCCTCTCCCCCAAGTTCTGATAACCAAAGATATCTCCAGACACTGCCAAATGACCCTGAGGGGGGTGGTGCAGAATTGTCCCCAGTTGAGAACTACTCATTACAGCATTTATCAAAATGTATTATTATTGGTTGTTTGTTTGTATCTTTCATTAAACTTTAAACTCCTTGGCAGGAAGTAACTTGTCCATCTTGTCACTATTAAATCCCTAGTATCTTACATAGTGTTTGGTAAGTAATAGGTACTCAGTAAATATCCGCTAAGGGAATTTCAGTGTGCTCTCAGTAACACTCTAGAATTCTGTTATTCTTACCTTTCCAATTTAACTACTTTACCAGTGCCACGTGAAAGTTAATCCAAATCATACATGTTTTTCCTATCATTTTCAGCCTATCAAGTGTTACTGAGGGAAGCCATGTAAGAAAGCAACAATGAATTCCACAGGAGAGTAATACCAGTCACGTTCAGTGTATAAGTACTGTTTAGCAATTCTTTTCCTTGCAGTTGACTACCACATATACTTTTCTAAATTTTATTTTATTTTATATTTTTTAACATCTTTATTGGAGTGTAATTGCTTTACAATGGTGTGTTAGTTTCTGCTTTATAACAAAGTGAATCAGCTATACATATACATATATCCCCATATCTCCTCCCTCTTGGGCCTCCCTCTGACCCTCCCTATCCCACCCCGCTAGTTGGTCACAAAGCATCGAGCTGATCTCCCTGTGCTATGCGGCTGCTTCCCACTAGCCAGCTATTTTACGTTTGGTAGTATATATAAGTCCATGCCACTCTCTCACTTCGTCCCAGCTTACCCTTCCCCCTCCCCGTGTCCTCAATCCATTCTCTATGTCTGTGTCTTTATTCCTGTCCTGCCCCTAGTTTCTTCAGAAGCTTTTTTTTTTTTTTTTTTTTAGATTCCATATATATGTGTCAGCATACAGTATTTGTTTTTCTCTTTCTGACTTACTTAACTCTGTATGACAGACTCTCCGGCCATCCACCTCACTACAAATAACTCAATTTGGTTTCTTTTTGTGGCTGAGTAATATTCCATTGTATATATGTGCCACATCTTCTTTATCCATTAATCTGTCGATGGACTCTTAGGTTGCTTCCATGTCCTGACTATTGTAAATAGAGCTGCAATGAACATTGTGGTATGTGACTCTTTTTGAATTATGGTTTTCTCAGGGTATATGCCTGGTAGTGGGATTGCTGAGTCATATGGTAATTCTATTTTTAGTTTTTTAAGGAATCTTCATGCAGTTCTCCATACTAGCTGTATCAATTTACATTCCCACCGACAGTGCAAGAGGGTTCCCTTTTCTCCACACCCTCTCCAGCATTTATTGTTTGTAAATTTTTTGATGATGGCCATTCTGACTAGTGTGAGGTGATACCTCATTGTAGTTTTGATTTCCATTTCTCTAATGATTAGTGATGTTGCGCATCCTTCGATGTGTTTGTTGGCTATCTGTATATCTTTGGAGAAATGCCTATTAAGGTCTTCTGCCCATTTTTGGATTGGGTTGTTTGTTTTTTTTTGATATTGAGCTGCATGAGCTGCTTGTAAATTTTGGAGATTAATCCTTTGTAAGTTGCTTCATTTGCAAATATTTTCTCTCATTCTGAGGGTTGTCTTTCCGTCTTCTTTATGGTTTCCTCTGCATTGCAAAAGCTTTTAAGTTTCATTAGGTCCCATTTGTGTATTTTTATTTTTATTTCCATTACTCTAGGAGGTGGGTCAAAAAGGATCTTGCTGTGATTTATGTCATAGAGTGTTCTGCCTATGTTTTCCTCTAAGAGTTTGATGGTGTCTGGCCTTACGTTTAGGTCTTTAATCCATTTTGAGCTTATTTTTGTGTATGGTGTTAGGGGGTGTTCTAATTTCATTCTTTTACATGTAGCTGTCCAGTTTTCCCAGCACCACTTATTGAAGAAGCTGTCTTTTCTCCATTTTTCATTCTTGCCTTCTTTATCAAAGATAAGGTGACCATATGTGCGTGGGTTTATCTCTGGGCTTTCTATCCTGTTCCATTGATCTATATTTCTGTTTTTGTGCCATTACCATACTGTCTTGATTACTGTAGCTTTGTAGTATAGTCTGAAGTCAGCCTGATTCTTCCAGCTCCGTTTTTCTTTCCCAAGATTGCTTTGGCTATTAGGATCTTTCGTGTTTCCATACAAATTGTAACATTTTTTTTGCTAGTTCTGTGGAAAATGCCATTGGTAGTTTGATACGGATTGCATTGAATCTATAGATTGCTTTGGATAGTATAGTCGTTTTCACAATGTTGATACTTTCAATCCAAGAACATGGTATATCTGTCCAACTATTTGTATCACCTTTCATTTCTTTTATCAGTATCTTATAGTTTTCTGCATACAGGTCTTTTGTCTCCTTAGGTAGGTTTATTCCTAGCTATTTTATTCTTTTTGTTGCAGTGGTAAACAGGAGTGTTTCTTTAATTTCTCTTTCAGATTTTTCATCATTAATGTATAGGAATGCCAGAGATTTCTGTGCATTAATTTTGTAGCCTGCTACTTTACCAAATTCACTGATTAGCTCTAATAGTTTTCTGGTGGCATCCTTAGGATTCTCTATGTATAGTATCATATCATCTGCAAGCAGTGACAAGCTTTACTACTTCTTTTCCGATTTGGATTCCTTTTATTTCTTTTTTGTCTCTGATTGCTGTGGCTAAAACTTGCCAAACTATGTTCAATAACAGTGGTGAGAGTGGACAACCTTGTTTTGTTCCTGATCTTAGTGGAAATGGTTTCAGTTTTTCACCATTGAGAATGATGTTGGCTGTGGGTTTGTCATATATGGCGTTTATTATGTTGAGGTAAGTTCCCTCTATGCCTACTTTCTGGAGGGTTTTTATCATAAATGGGTGTTGAATTTTGTCAGAAGCTTTTTCTGCATCTATTGAGATGTTCATATGGTTTTTCTCCTTCAATTTGTTCATATCACATTGATTGATTTGCGTATATTGAAGAATCCTTGCGTTCCTGGAATAAACCCCACTTGATCATGGTGTATGATCCTGTTAATGTGCTGTTGGATTCTGTTTTCTAGTATTTTGTTGAGGATCTATGTTCATCAGTGTTATTGCCCTGTAGTTTTCTTTCTTTGTAACATCTTTGTCTGGTTTTGGTATCAGGGTGATGGTGGCCTCGTAGAATGAGTTTGGGAGTGTTCCTCCCTCTGCTATATTTTGGAATAGTTTGGGAAGGATAGGTGTTAGCTGTTCTCTAAATGTTTGATAGAATTCGCCTGTGAAGCCATCTGGTCCTGGGCTTTTGTTTGTTGGAAGATTTTTTTTTCTTTTTCAGTACGCGGGCCTCTCACTGTTGTGGCCTCTCCCGTTGTGGAGTACAGGCTCCAGACACGCAGGCTCAGCGGCCATGGCTCACGGGCCCAGCCGCTCCGCGACATGTGGGATCTTCTCGGACCGGGGCATGAACCCGTGTCTCCTGCATCGGCAGGCGGACTCTCAACCACTGCGCCACCAGGGAAGCCCTGTTGGAAGATTTTTAATCACAGTCTCAATTTCAGTGCTTGTGATTGGTCTGTTTATATTTTCTGTTTCTTCCTGATTCAGTCTTGGCAGGTTGTGCATTTCTAAGAATTTGTCCATTTCTTCCAGGTTGTCCAATTTATGGGCGTAGAGTTGATGGTAGTAATCTCTCATGATCCTTTGTTTTTCTGCAGTGTCAGTTGTTACTTCTCCTTTTTCATGTCTAATTCTATTGATTTGAGTCTTTTCCCTTTTTTTCTTGATGAGTCTGCCTAATGGTTTATCAATTTTTGTTATCTTCTTAAAGAACCAGCTTTTAGTTTTATTGATCTTTGCTATCATTTCCTTCATTTCTTTTTCATTTATTTCTGATCTGATCTTTATGATTTCTTTCCTTCTGCTAACTTTCGGGGTTTTTTATTCTTCTTTCTCTGATTGCTTTAGGTGTAAGTTTAGGTTGTTTATTTGAGATGTTTCTTGTTTCTTGAGGTAGGATTGTATTGCTATAAGCTTCCCTCTTAGAATTGCTTTTGCTGCATCCCATAGGGTTTGGGTCATCGTGTTTTCATTGTCATTTGTTTCTAGGTATTTTTTGATTTCCTCTTTGATTTCTTAACTGATCTGTTGGTTATTTAGTAGTGTATTGTTTAGCCTCCATGTGTTTGTATTTTTTTACAGTTTTTTTCCCTGTAATTGATATCTGCTCTCGTAGCATTGTGGTCAGAAAAGATAGTTGATTTGATTTCAGTTTTCTTAAATTTACCAAGGCTTGATTTGTGACTCAAGGTATGATGTATCCTGGAGAATGTTCCATGAGCACTTGAGAAGAAAGTGTATTCTATTGTTTTTGGATGGAATGTCCCATAAATATCAATTAAGTCCATCTTGTTTAGTGTATCATTTGAAGCTTGTGTTTCCTTATTTATTTTCATTTTGGATGATCTGTCCATTGGTGAAAGTGGGGTATTAAAGTCCCCTGCTCTGATTGTGTTACTATCAATTTCCCCTTTTATGGCTGTTAGCATTTGCCTTATGTATTGAGGTGCTCCTATGTTGGGTGCATAAATATTTACAATTGTTTCATCTTCTTCTTGGATTGATCCCTTGATCATTATGTAGTGTCCTTCTTTGTCCCTTGTAATAGTCTTTATTTTAAAGTCTATTTTGTCTGACATGAGAATTGCTACTGCATCTTTCTTTTGATTTCCATTTGCATGTAATATCTTTTTCCATCCCCTCACCTTCAGTCTGTATGTGTCCCTAGGTCTGAAGTGGATCTCTCATAGACAGCATATATATGGGTCTTGTTTTTGTATCCATTCATCCAGTTTGTGTCTTTTGGCTGAAGCATTTAATCCATTTACATTTAAGGTAATTATCTATATGTATGTTCCTATTACCATTTTCCTAATTCTTCTGGGTTTGTTATTGTAGGTCTTTTCCTTCTCTTGTGTTTCCTGCCTAGAGAAGTTTCTCTAGGATTTGTTTTAAAACTGGTTTGGTGGTGCTGAATTCTCTTAGCTTTTGCTTGTCTGTAAAGATTTTAATTTCTTCATCAAATCTGAATGAGATCCTTGCTGGGTAGAGTAATCTTGGTTGTAGGTTTTTCCCTTTCATCACTTTAAATATGTCCTGCCACTCCCTTCTGGCTTGCAGAGTTTCTGCTGAAAGGTCAGCTGTTATCCTTATGGGGTTTCCCTTGTATGTTATTTGTTGTTTTTCCCTTGCTGCTTTTAATATTTTTTCTTTGTATTTAATTTTTGATAGTTTCATTAATATGTGTCTTGGTGTGTTTCTCCTTGGATTTATCCTGTATGGGACTCTCTGAACTTCCTGGACTTGATTGACTATTTCCTTTCCCATATTAGGGAAGTTTTCAACTATAATCTCTTTAAATATTTTCTCAGTCCCTTTCTTTTTCTCTTGTTTTTCTGGGACCCCTATTATTCGAATCTTGGTACATTTAATGTTGTCCCAGAAGTCTCTAGGACTGTCCTCAATTCTTTTCATTTTTTGTTTTCTTTATACTGCTCTGCAGTAGTTATTTCAACTATTTTATCTTCAGGTCACTTATCCATTCCTCTGCCTCAGTTATTCTGCTATTGATTCCTTCTAGAGAATTTTTCATGTATTGTGTTGTTCATCATTGTGTCTTTGCTCTTTAGTTCTTCTAGGTCCTTTTTAAACATTTCTTGTATTTTCTCCATTCTATTGTGAAGATTTTGGATCATCTTTACTATCATTACTCTAATTCTTTTTCAGGTAGACTGCCTATTTCCTTTTCATTTGTTTGGTCTGGTGGGTTTTTACCTTGCTCCTTCATGTGCTGTGTGCTTCTCATTTTGCTTAACTTACTGTGTTTGGGGTCTCCTTTTTGCAGGTTGCAGGTTTGTAGTTCCTGCTGTTTTTGGTGTCTGCCCTCAGTGGCTAAGGTTGGTTCGGTGGATTGTGTAGGCTTCCTGGTGGAGGGCACTTTGCCTGTGTTCTGGTGTATGAGGCTGGATCTTGTCTTTCTGGTGGGCAGTACCACGTCCAGTGGTGTGTTTTGGGGTGTCTGTGACCTTATTATGATATTAGGCAGCCTGTCTGCTAATGAGTGGGGTTGTGTTACTGTCTTGCTAGTCCTTTGGCGTTGGGTTTCCAGCACTGTAGCTTGCTGATAGTTGAGTGGAGCTAGGTATTAGCATTGAGATGGAGATCTCTGGGAGAGCTTTCACTGTTTGATATTACATGGAGCCGAGAGGTCTCTGGTGGACCAATATCCTGAACTCGGCTCTCCCACCTCAGAGGCACAGGCCTGACACCGAGCTGGAGCACCAAGACCCTGTCAGCCACATGGCTCAGAAGAAAAGGGAGGAAAGAAAGAAAGAAAAATAAAATAATTTTATTAAAATAAAAAATTAATAAAAAAATTAAAAAGTAATAAAACAGAAAGAAAGTAAGAAAAGAGCAACCAAACCTAAAAACAAATCCACCAATAACAAGCACTAAAAACTATACAAAAAAACAAAGAAAAATAACGGATAGATAGAACCTTAGGACAAATGGTAAAAGCAAAGCTATACAGACAAAATCACACAAAGAAGCATATACATACACACTCACAAAAAGAGAAAAGGGAAAAAAATATATCTATATATATAAAAAAAAGGAGGAAGAAAGCAACTGAATCAATAAACAAATCTACCAATGATAATAAACTCTAAATACTAAACTAAGATAAACATAAAACCAGAAACAAATGAGATGCAGAAAACAAACCCCAAGTCTACAGTTGCTCCCAAAGTCCACCATCTCAATTTTGGGATGATTCATTGCCTATTCAGGTATTCCACAGATGCAGGGTACATCAAGTTGACTGTGGAGATTTAATCTGCTACTCCTGAGGCTGCTGGGAAAGATTTCCCTTTCTCTTCTTTGGTTGCATAACTCCTGGGGTTCAGCTTTGGCTTTGGCCCCGCTTCTGCGTGTAGGTTGCCTGAGGGCATCTTTTGGGAAGTCTGATATCTTGTGCCAGTGTTCAATAGGTGTTCTGTAGGAGTTGTTCCACATGTGGATGTATTTCTGATGTATTTGTGGGGAGGAAGGTGATCTCCACATCTTACTCCTCCACCTTCTTGAAGGTCTCCCTACCACATGTACTTTAGACTAGACAGGAATGCCACTTTGTTCATTTTCCCAACTCCACTCTTAGCACCTCACTCTCAATAGCTGACCTACTTTACTGAGATCACAACCAACTGACAAGAGCCTCATCAACACTTTCTCATCCCTCAAATGTGTCTTCACATTTTTTTCTTTCTTATCTGGTCCTCTTACTTCCCAAGATGAATCTCTCTAAGTTCTTGATATCTCCTACTTCTAGGGTTTCAGGGACATTGAGACATTTGTTATCACATCTTTCTTGTATCTTCCATCCTTCATTCTCCATTGTCTTTACCTTTGTAGCTTTCCATTCACTTCTGAACACATTGCAGTCAGTCTTTTAACAAATTGTAGTCTGATTTCATGCTACTGAATTGGTCACATTATGGTCACCAGTCACTTCCTGATTACTAAACCCAGTGACTTCATCTCAGTCCTCATTTGACCCAACTCCAGGAAGACATTAACTGTACTAGCATAACATATCATCATTTCCCCTTGATTAATCTGATATTTCACTCTGTGGGTCCTCTTTGCATTGCTCTTGTCTACTCTTCCACATGTCTTTTAACTTGTTTTCCACAAGCCTAGAATGCAGACATTCCTCAGTCAGTTCCTAGCCGTCCAGCCATGTTGCCCTAATTTCCAGGACTTTGTGTCTCCCCCTCACTTGACCACCTCCACATTGTGCCTTTAGCTCTAAGAACTCCTCTGTGCCCCAGACCTACATTTCTTGCTTCTACTAGACCTCTTTTATGGATGATATGCCATTAGCATCTGAAACTCTACACCACCAAACTGGAAATTCTCTCCTCCTTACTGTCTATCACTCCTTTTCCTTCTATAATTTTCTGTATTATCTTTTCTCAGATAATGGTATTATCATCTTACCAACAGCCCTGGCTTGGAACCTTTAAAATATCTTGGGTCCTCCCCATTCCTCACTGTCAACATCCAATCAGTTATCAAACTTTCACCGTATCTTCAAAAACCCCTACTAAGTTATGCCCGCAGCTTCCATACCTATACTCCTGCTCTGGTTCGAGTCTTCACATACTCTTATGTGGCCTATTGCAATAGCCTTCTAATTGGTCTCCCTCAGGTCTCTTTCAATTCCAGTATATCTTTCACATTGCTGCCAAAGTTTTCCTAAACTGTAAATCTCCCTGTTCAGGCAGCTCTCTTCTTGCAGTAGAATAAGACAAATCCTTAGCATGACCTTCCAGATCTTTCACAATATGGTCCCACTCTAACTTTTCTAGCCTTATCTTTCACTACAAGTTTTCATATAACCTATACTGTTTCTATAACGTGACCTACAATTGACTATTTCCATGAATTTGCTCATGTTGTACTTTCCTGCACTGTATCCATCTGTGAAGTATCTATTCATTCTATGAGGGGCAACTCAGATGGCAGTCTTCTCGGAAGTTTTCCCCAGCACCTTCTTGTTTGAATTAATCTCTTCCTTCTCTGTATTCCTAGCAAGCTGTGTATAATTTTTGTGGCTGTTTACATAGCCCTTTCCACCAAAAGCCCTTAAAAACCAGGTCTGTGACATCTATCATTGTATTCTTCACATGGCCATTTACATATTAATTGTACAATAAATGTTGTTGAACTGATGTAAAGTTAATTATTAGCTTTAAATATTAGTATGAATTTTTGTAATTAGTGCTTTTAAAATCTTAGTGGTTAAGAACTAGAAAGGCTATTGTGTATTGTAAATCTATTTTTCACTAAGTTAGTAATAACTCAAGGATTGATTTCGAAGCAGTTTACAAAATGCAGTGCAAGTCTGGCAGTTTTTATCTCTAAGGTATGTTAAAACATACTAGGGGAGAAAATATTTGCAAACGAAGCAACTGACAAAGGATTAATCTCCGAAATATACAAGCAGCTCATGCAGCTCAATATCAAAAAAACAACCCAATCCAAAAATGGGCAGAAGACATAAATAGACATTTCTCCAAAGAAGATATACAGATTGCCAACAAACACATGAAAAGATGCTTGACATCACTAATCATTAGAGAAATGCAAATCAAAACCAAAATGAGGGCTTCCCTGGTGGCACAGTGGTTGAGAGTCCGCCTGCTGATGCAGGGGACACGGGTTCGTGCCCCGGTGCGGGAGGATCCCACGTGCCGCCGAGCGGCTGGGCCCGTGAGCCTGCGTGTCCGGAGCCTGTGCTCCACAATGGGAGAGGCCACGGCAGTGAGAGGCCCGCGTACCGCAAAAAAAAAAAAAAAAAAAATGAGGTATCATCTCACACTGGTCAGAATGTCCATCATCAAAAAATTTACAAACAATAAATGCTGGAGAGGGTGTGGAGAAAAGAGAACCCTCCTGCACTGTTGGTGGGAATGTAAATTGATACAGCCACTATGGAGAACAGTATAGACGTTCCTTAAAAAACTAAAAATACAACTACCAAATGACCCAGCAATCCCACTACTGGGCGCATACCCTGAGAAAACCATAATTCAAAAAGAGACATGTACCACCATGTTCATTGCCGCACCATTTACGATTGTCAGGGCATGGAAGCAACCTAAATGTCCATCGACAGATGAATGGATAAAGAAGATGTGGCAGATACATACAGTGGAATATTACTCAGCTGTAAAAAGAAACGAAATTGAGTTATTTGTAGTGAGGTGCATGGACCTACAGTCTGTCATAAAGAGTGAAGTAAGTCAGAAAGAGAAAAACAAATACCATATGCTAACATGTATATATGGAATCTAGAAGAATGGTACTGATGAACCTAATAGCAGGACAGGAATAAAGACGCAGATATAGAGAATGGACTTGAGGACGCCAGGGGGGAAGGGGAAGCTGGGACGAAGTGAAAGAGTAGCGTTGACATATATACACTACCAGATGTAAAATGGATAGCTAGTGGGAAGCTGCTGCATAGCACAAGGAGATCAGCTCGGTGCTTTGTGACGACCTAGACGGGTGGGAGAGGGAGGGTGGGAGGGAGGCTCAAGAGGGAGGGGATATGGGGATATATGTATACATATAGCTGATTCACTTTGTTGTACAGCAGAAACTAACACAACATTGTAGCAATTATACTCCAATAAAGATGTATAAAAAAAGTATTAGGAATTTTGCTTTCTGAGATTAAAGAGTGAAACAGCATACATATTTTAATTTTAAAACCAACTACTTTATTACTGAGTTATGAAATGGTTACTTTCTTCTTATAGTTCCTTAACATTTGTTGCCACCTAGTGTTCTATTTTGCATATTGCATGCTAAATAAGTAGAAGCAATTACATTACATTACATTAATATTGTATTATATCATGCCATATCATATTCAGTCCTCCCTCTTTATCCATGGGGGATTGGTTCCAGGACAGAAATCTGTGACTGGTTGAAACCTTGGATGCAGAAACTGTGAATACAGAACCTGCAGATAAGGAGGACAGACTATATGTACTTTTACAGTGGCAATGCAAACACCTGAGAATTTTATCAGAAAATAAATCTATAACATGAGAAAATTATAGTGCCATGCATGGATTCAGTTGTGTAACTTCTTTGGATCAAATCCCTATTCTGCCACTTTCTAGGTCTGTGCTCTTGGGCAAGTTAGTTAATGTCTCAAAGCCTCAGTTTCTTATCAACAGAGTGATAAAAGCCACTTAAAATTCAGTGAGAGAGTTAAATAAATTAATCCATGTAAGCCATTTAGGAAAGTATATGGCACACAGTAAGTGATCAATAAATGTTTTTGTTTTTCTTGGAAATTTGCAAGTCATTACAACTGGGAATAATTTTAAAAGGGAGAAAAAAATTAACCTGGGAATAAATGAAGGTAGAAAAGTAGAGGTTTTTGCAGTGATGTTTTGGTAAAGCTACAAGATAAAAAGGTTAACTGGGCCTTAGACCTGCCTGCCTCTATTGGAAGGGAAATTGTTGGCTTTGGCATGATGTTCCCATGAGCATATCTATAATGAGATAATCCTCTAAAGAAATTTTTTTTTTTTTTTTTTTTTTTCCTGTACGCGGACCTCTCACTGTTGTGGCCTCTCCCATTGTGGAGCACAGGCTCCAGACGCGCAGACTCAGTGGCCATGGCTCACGGGCCCAGCCCGCTCTGCGGCATGTGGAATCTTTCCGGTCCAGGGCACGAACCTGTGTCCCCTGCATCGGCAGGCAGACTCTCAACCACTGCGCCACCAGGGAAGCCCTGAAGAAACATTTTTAAAAAAATACCAACCCAGGGCTTCCCTGGTGGCTCAGTGGTTGAGAGTCCGCCTGCCGATGCAGGGGACACGGGTTCTTGCCCCGGTCTGGGAAGATCCCACATGCCGCAGAGCGGCTGGGCCCGTGAGCCATGCCTGCTGGGCCTGCACGTCCGGAGCCTGTGCTCCGCAACGGGAGAGGCCACAGCGGTGAGAGGCCCGCGTACAGCAAAACAAACAAAAAACAAACAAACAAACAAACAAAAATACCAACCCAGAAGGTTGAATAAATGTCCCCCCAAACTTTTTTTTTCCTTTTTAAGTATTCAAATTATTGTTTTCCTTAGGCTACAGCAGAATCAGAAAGGCAAGAATTAGAAACCCGAAGTAAAAGGAAAATCAGAAAAGCCTTGAGCATTTGATTGCAAGCACAAATGTAGAATATAATGTTTCTTGATATGTACATTATCTTCCACAAGACAAAAACAAATTATAAATATCTTGGAAGTGGGAGTTAGGGATAGACTGACTGATAGGTTCCTAGTAAGGATAAATTTATAAATTAATAATCAATAGTTTGCATTATTTGTAAATTAAATGCCTAAAACATGTTGAAAATCATTTTTATGTTGTGGGCTATGTTTCATAAAAATGAAAGCATTTTCATAAACTTTTAAGTTTACATTCATAAGTGTGGACTCTATTATTCCTCATAGTTCTTTAATCCTATAATCATGAATTCTCTGATCACAAGGATATCTAGGAACCCAACCCTAGCACTTGGGAAGGACTTTTATATTTCCTAAAAGAGTTTCCCTATTTTAAGAATTGAGTTGACTAGGTACAAATTTATTTTGGAAAATGTTTTGACTCCATTAAGATAGTAATGCATACTTTTTCGTTTAATAAAACCAGGACTGGGAATATCAAGTCCAATAAATTATGTTTTGAAAAATGTGTTACTGTGGCCAACAAAGAATGACCACAAATAAATTTCCCAGAAGAGAAAAGGCCCTTTGAAGATTGAGTCTACTGGAGGGTGAGGGTTGTGTAAATCCCCAACTCCCTAAGACCTACAGCCATTTCCACCAAGAAAGGGATTGTGCTCAGGGAAAGAAAGGAGCCACGACCTTGGGAACCACTAGGAGAAATGGCAGCCGCAGATTCCAAACTAACTTGGTCACCTGTGAAGATCCATCAGTTAATTGGGTTGGCCAAACATCTTACGGAAAAACCCAAACGAACTTTTTGGTCAATAGTCTTTGAGGATTTGGTTATATGCCTTTACTGAATGATTATATGGAGTATAATCAGGGAGCACTGAGTCATCTGGGATTCTGAAAACTAGGAGAGTAAGTCTTAGAATTAAAAGACAAAGCTTTAATGGAAGGAATGTATAAATATTTATTTAGTAAACCCAAATCTTGTATATGAGGACCATTGTAAGATTAAATGACTTTTCTAATTCCAAATGTTACTTAATATTTTCTTCATTGTGACCAGACATATATATTAAAATCAAAACAAGCAAAAGCTATTTTATATGGAATCATTGGCTATAAACCAAGAGTGATCAATATCCAGTTTTTAACCTAATATTTTTATTCAGTGTTTCGTTACTGCTTTCATACTCACCATCACCTCTCAGTGGTGGGTACTCCTCATAGAAGGCCATCCATGAAACCAAGGCTTCAGCAACGGTTTTGTTTAAGTGATTTACAACTTCTCCCTTGTGCTTTTTCTTTATATTATCTTAGCGTTAGGCCTCTTACCTGTCAGGATCATTTACTGTTCCTTGTTCTTGAATTGATTGAATTCTTTGAATTGACTCTTTAGTTGCTCTTCATGTTAGCCTGATCTTCAGCAGTTCCTTCCACTGTTCCTGTACCTAATAAGGTTGATTCCTGAGTTTTTATTCAGTGAAAAACCTTCTGATTAAATGTATTAGTTTATATTCCATAATCATTTTAGTCTTTCATGATATTCATATATCAGTGAACATTATGAACATTTTTATTAGGTTCATAAAAAATATTTTACACAAGAGCAATTGTGTTCTGAAGCGCAAAAATCTCTAATTCATAGTATTTCAAGCTCCAAGTGTTTAAATTATAGAAAAATTATGCTTTTCCATTTCTTTTAAAATCTAATGTAAAATTTTATTTTCCAGACATTTTCAACTGGAATTGGACTTGGGACTGACTCCCTAGGAGAATCTTTTTTCAGGCATTTTATTTGCTTATCAGTTAATCTGGGACAGTTGCATTTTATCCTCAGTTTTTATGCCTAGGAGTATAGAACATTTCCAGAAGAGTTTGAAAGAAATTAGGGTTTAATGATCTCATGATAAAAAGAAGAAAATTCACATATCCTAGATATTTATTGTCTATATTTATTATAGCTTTCACCAGAGGGAAGCATAGCAATGCATAGAGCTTACAGTGCTTACTGAGACTGCTTCCATCTCCATTAACACCAACTGTGACTATCATTTTATAATTACATAGTATATAAGTCATATGAGACTTGAGTTTCTTTCTCTCAATTCAGGGGAACACAATAGAGGTTGAGTGAGGAGGATATAATGATGAGCCACTGGGATGAGACTAAGACACCATAGTATGACTCAGATTTTCTATGTCAAGCACCTTAATTTTATTTTTTTCTTGAGATTTTGAATTTAGTTTATTATTGTGTGTTATGCATAACGATATTGTAAATACAGCCAAAAGGAAGTTAGAGAGAATTTACTTCTGGAAATTCAGAGTGGGAAATTTAAACTAAAGGACAATTATCGACTTTTAAATTGCCAGAAATGAAATATAACACTTCTCATTTTACAAAACTAGGTAGTAAATGCTGTTTTGAGTCTTTCCTTATCTAAACTTGATTATTACTTAATTTTTACTTTAGTTATGTGTGTAAGGAGAGTGAACCAAATCTTATCGTACTTATATTTAAGGAAGCTCAGTTATTATATAAACAGTAAATGCCTGTATGTAATGATAAATACATCTCATCTTAAAATTTTGATCTGTTTATCATTTAAAGTACAAATAATTTTTAACCATGTCGAGATGAAAAATCAGTTAAATTAGATACTTATATATTTCTTGTAGTATAAACATGATATATAATTGAAAATACTAGAACACTTGGTTTTTCTGATCCCCTTTTATAAAATTCAGACTCCTCTGTGGCCCTTATCAAGGTTTGTTACCTGAATTTTCTTAGTTGATTAGTTAATATAGCCTT
The DNA here is from genome assembly GCF_039906515.1 of Pseudorca crassidens. Classification (NCBI taxonomy): domain Eukaryota; kingdom Metazoa; phylum Chordata; class Mammalia; order Artiodactyla; family Delphinidae; genus Pseudorca; species Pseudorca crassidens. The sequence continues at coordinate 157,990,177 of NC_090297.1, forward strand.
AATTGTGCAAACTGAAATATGTGAATAAATACAACATTTGAATACATGTAACATTTTTTTTTTTTTTTTTTTTTTTTTTTTTTTTTTTAATGGCTGGTCCATTGATCTTTCACTCATCCCAACCACAGTTGCCACCCCAGGCTCAAGAGCTATGTGATTTCCTTTGTTTCCTACCAAGTTTGTTCATTTTTCTGGCAACACTGCTGAGTGTGGGCTTTTGCCCTACCTCAAATCAGGTCAGTCCTTTCTGGCAGCAAAGCTTCCGGCTTTCACAGCCAGCCTCATCCTGGTAAAACTACTATACAAACCGCACTGTGTAAATGGGGATACAAGCAACTCCAACCAATAAGGCTGCTGTCCCCACTTCATTACCTAAGTTCCAGCAGCTTTTCATAAATCAATGCTTCTCACTTTATTTGCCTTTGGTTCATTCCAGAATCTCAGAATGATTATTTTTGACCATTTTGTTCAGTTTTTTTTTTTTTTTTTTTTTTTTTTTTTTTTTAAAACATCTTTATTGGAGCATAATTGCTTTACAATGGTATGTTAGTTTCAGCTTCACAACAAAATGAATCAGTTATATATATACATATGTTCCCATATCTCTTCCCGCTTGCGTCACCCTCCCTCCCACCCTCCCTATCCCACCCCTCCAGGCGGTCACACAGCACCGAGCTGATCTCCCTGTGCTATGCGGCTGCTTCCCACTAGCGATCTACCTTACGTTTGGTAGTGTATACATGTCCATGCCTCTTTATTGCTTTGTCACCGTTTACCCTTCCCCCTCCCCATAGCCTCAAGTCCATTCTCTAGTAAGTCTGTGTCTTTATTCCTGTTTCACCCCTAGGTTTTTCATGACATTTTTTTTTCTTAAATTCCATATATATGTGTTAGCATACGGGTCTCTTGTAGACAGCAAATATATGGGTCTTGTTTTTGTATCCATTCAGCCAATCTGTGTCTTTTGGTGGGAGCATTTAGTCCATTTACATTTAAGGTAATTATCGATATGTGTGTTCCCATTCCCATTTTCTTAATTGTTTTGGGTTTGTTATTGTAGGTCTTTTCCTTCTTTTGTGTTTCTTGCCTAGAGAAGTTCCTTTAGCAGTTGTTGTAGAGCTGGTTTGGTGGTGCTGAACTCTCTCAGCTTTTGCTTGTCTCTAAAGGTTTTAATTTCTCCATCAAATCTGAATGAGATCCTTGCTGGGTAGAGTAATCTTGGTTGCAGGTTTTTCTCCTTCAACACTTTCAATATGTCCTGCCACTCCCTTCTGGCTTGCAGAGTTTCTGCTGAAAGATCAGCTGTTAACCTTATGGGGATTCCCTTGTGTGTTATTTGTTGTTTTTCCCTTGCTGCTTTTAATATGTTTTCTTTGTATTTAATTTTTGACAGTTTGATTAATATGTGTCTTGGCGTATTTCTCCTTGGATTTATCCTGTATGGGACTCTCTGTGCTTCCTGGACTTGATTAACTATTTCCTTTCCCATATTAGGGAAGTTTTCAACTATAATCTCTTCAAATATTTTCTCAGTCCCTTTCTTTTTCTCTTCTTCTTCTGGAACCCCTATAATTCGAATGTTGGTACGTTTAATGTTGTCCCAGAGGTCTCTGAGACTGTCCTCAGTTCTTTTCATTCTTTTTTCTTTATTCTGCTCTGCAGTAGTTATTTCCACTATTTTATCTTCCAGGTCACTTATCCGTTCTTCTGCCTCAGTTATTCTGCTATTGATCCCATCTAGAGTACTTTTAATTTCATTTATTGTGTTGTTCATCGTTGCTTGTTTCATCTTTAGTTCTTCTAGGTCCTTGTTAACTGATTCTTGCATTTTGTCCATTCTATTGTCCATTCTATCTCCAAGATTTCGGATCAACCTTACTATCAGTATTTTGAATTCTTTTTCAGGTAGACTGCCTATTTCCTCTTCATTTGTTAGGTCTGATGGGTTTTTATCTTGCTCCTTCATCTGCGGTGTGTTTTTCTGTCTTTTCATTTTGCTTATCTTACTGTGTTTGGGGTCTCCTTTTTTGCAGGCTGAAGGTTCGTAGTTCCTGTTGTTTTTTGTGTCTGTCCCCAGTGGCTAAGGTTGGTTCAGTGGGTTGTGTAGGCTTCCTGGTGGAGGGTACTAGTGCCTGTGTTCTGGTGGATGAGGCTAGATCTTGTCTTTCTGGTGGGCAGGTCCACGTCTAGTGGTGTGTTTTGGGGTGTCTGTAGACTTATTATGATTTTGGGCAGCCTCTCTGCTAATGGGTGGGGTTGTGTTCCTGTCTTGCTAGTTGTTTGGCATAGGATGTCCAGCACTGTAGCTTGCTGGTCGTTGAGTGAAGCTGGGTGCTGGCGTTGAGATGGAGATCTCTCGGAAATTTTTGCTGTTTGATATTATGTGCAGCTGGGAGGTCTCTTGTGGATCAGTGTCCTGAAGTTGGCTCTCCCACCTCAGAGGCACAGCACTGACTCCTGGCTGCAGCCCCAAGAGCCTTTCATCCACAGGGCTCCTTAATTTGGGATGACTGGTTGTCTATTCAGGTATTCCACAGATGCAGGGTATATCAAGTTGATTGTGGAGCTTTAATCCGCTGCTTCTGAGGCTGCTGGGAGAGATTTCCCTTTCTCTTCTTTGTTCTCACAGCTCCCAGGGGCTCAGCTTTGGATTTAGCCCCGCCTGTGCGTGTAGGTCGCCGGAGGGCGTCTGTTCTTTGCTCAGACAGGACGGGGTTAAAGGAGCCGCTGATTCGGAGGCTCTGGCTCACTCAGGCCCGGGGGTAGGGAGGGGCACGGAGTGTGGGGCGGGCCTGCGGCGGCAGAGGCCGGCGAGACGTTGCAGCCTGAGGCGCGCCTGTGCGTTCTCCCGGGGGAGTTGTCCCTGGATCCCGGGACCCCGGCAGTGGCGGGCTGCACAGGCTCCCCGGAAGGGCGTGTGGCTAGTGACCTGTGTTCGCACACAGGCCTCCCGGTGGCGGCAGCAGCGGCCCTAGCGTCTCATGTCTGTCTCTGGGCTCCGCACTTTTAGCCGCGGCTCGCGCCCGTCCCTGGAGCTCTCTCAAGCAGCGTTCTTAATCCCCTCTCCTCGTGCACCAGGAAACAAAGAGGGACGTAAAAGTCTCTTGCCTCTTCGGCAGGTCCAGACTTCTCCCCGGACTCTCTCCCGGCCAGCCGCGGTGCACTAACGCCCTGCAGGCTGTGTTCACGCCGCCAACCTCAGTCCTCTCCCGGCGCTCCGACAAAAGCCGGAGCCTCAGCTCCCAGTCCCGCCCGCCCCGGCGGGCGAGCAGACAAGCCTCTCGGCTGGTGAGTGCCGGTCGGCCCGATCCTCTGCGCTGGAATCTGTCCGCTTTGTCCTCCGCACCCCTGTTGCTGTGCTCTCCTCCGCGGCTCCCAAGCTCCCCCACTCCGCCTCCCGAAGCCTCCACCCGCGAAGGGGCTTCCTAGTGTGTGGACACTTTTCCTCCTTCACAGCTCTCTCCCGCTGGTGCAGGACCCGTCCCTATCCTTTTGTCTCTGTTTAGTTTTTTCTTTTGCCCTACCCAGGTACGTGGGGGGTTTCTTGCCTTTTGGGAGGTCTGAGGTCTTCTGCCAGCGTTCAGTAGATGCTCTGTAGGAGTTGTTCCATGCGTAGATGTATTTCTGGTGTATCTGTGGGGAGGAACGTGATCTCCGCGTCTTACTCTTCCGCCATCTTCCCGGAAGTCCTGTTCAGTTTTATTTTCACATGTAACATTTGAATACATGTAACATATGAATCAGTAAGTGGTGTTGACAAACAAATACAAAAATATTCTTTACTTTGACTTTACAGTGAGTTGTAACTATTTTAAATAAAATCAAAGCTTAATTGTCTTATTTCCCTCTCATTTCTTCTAAATTCTAAGGTCCCATTTCACTCTGTCTTATTCTGGCAGGCTTTAATCCAGTGCGAACAGTTGAAGAATGAACTGGAGAAGCAGACAGAGCGACTTGAGAAAGAACTCGCATCTCAGCGAGAAAAAAGAGCCTTTGAGAAAGAGATGATGAAAAGAGAAATAACAAAAGAAAGAGAGGACATGGGCTCAAAGGTATTTAAAGGGTTCAATTTGTTATCGACACTGCAGAAGAAATGTTTGTGGTGATATAATTGATGAGTCTGCAGGTTGCAATTCTTGAATGATCTTTATTTTAAAAATTTTTTAATATCTTTATTGAAGTATAATTGCTTTACAATGTTGTGTTAGTTTCTGTTGTACAACAAAATGAATCAGCTATAAGTATACATATATCCCCATATCACCTCCCTCTTGAGCCTCCCTCGAATGATCTTACATGTGTAAACCATTTAAGTAGTCAAGTTGCTTATAACTTAGAGTTCATAAAAATTTTCTATTCCTCAATGTGTTTCTCAATAGAAGTTATATTCTCTGACCTTTCCAAAGAAAATAATCAATTAGATTTCATGATAGGAAAATGTAAAATTTACTCTAATCCTGCCATTGTGTTTGATTCCCTTTCTGTTTGTCAGAGGAGAGCAGGTGCTCTGCAGATATCCAGATTTTATTTCAAGCTTGGTTAAATCAAGGAGAGATGACTCCCCCATTTCATCCCCCACTCCTAAATTAGCCTTTAAGAAGGTAAAACACTTGTAAGAAACCAAGTAACCAAAACAAAAAGTGATGGTATATTCTGTACAAAATAGGTTCTAGCAAATTACATGATGAATAATGACTATAACCAGATGAATACATGGAAGGGAGAAATTAGAGTCAAAAGGAACAGATAACATGAGATGGGCAGTGTTTGCAAAAGAGTAACAAGCTAGAATACAGAGTTTAGTAGAACCTAGCTTTAAAGTTGCTACAGTTGAATAAAATTGAGCAAGATGTGGTCCCTCAAGTAACCCAAACAATGGTTACATGTTCTGTTTTTTCAAAGCAGGGTCACAGCTTATACCTACATGCTGTCTTAAACATGTGGTAATTAACTCATTCAGCAAATATCTACTGAGTATCTGCCATGTGCAAGGCAGTGTGTAAGCCTAAGGCTATATAAAGAGAAAAATCACAAATTCTGCCCAATGAGTTTTAAGTCTTACCTTACCTGAGCCAAGATAAACTCCCTTGTTTTCTTATCCTTTTTTAAAAAAATTGTGCCTGTCAAAACCTACTTATAGGTCAGTCTGGTTATCTACATTCTCTGACCTGGATTGGTGATCTCAGCTAGTGAAGAAAAATCCTATAATCTTGCAGATGACACCACCATACACTTATGGTTCAATGTCCACCATTCTGTTGGTGCTTTCTAGCAGTCCTCCTATGCATTCCTCTCTCTCCCATTCATTCAGGATTCAACAGATATTAATTGGAGGTCCTGGGAATGTGGTAGTCACAGGACCAATGCAGTTACGTCATGAAGTTTATAGACTTGTGGGAGAGGTAGACATTAAACACATACTTCCACAAATGAGTTTTTACCACTATGATAAAGGCATGAAGGTACGGTATAGGGTACCATGAGAATGTGTAACAGGCAAATATAACTTAGTCTGGGCAGTCATGGAAGACTTTCCTAAGAAAGAGGTTTTGCAAATGAGGCTCAAAAGAGTTGAGTAGGAGTGGTCAGGTGAAGAGTTGAGGGGAAGAGTTTCAGACCCAGGAAAACAACACTCCCAAGGCTCTGAAGCTAGAAAGCATCATACTTTCTAGGAATTTAGAGAGGGCTCAGGTGACTGGAGCATAGGAAGTAAGGGCCAGAGTAGTGGAAGATGAGTTTGGAGAAGTATGCAAGGACCAAATCATGAATGGTCTTAAAATCCATGTGAAAGGTTTTAAATGTTATCCAAAAGTGAAGGGGAAACCATTGAATGGCAGTAAATTGGGCAGTGTCGTGATCCCATTTATATTTGAGAAAAATCATCTGTCAATAGATTTGAAGGAGGACCAGAATAAACCCCTGGAGATCAGGTGGGAGGTAATTATAGTAGTCTAGGTGGGAAGTGTTGGTATCTAAGACACATTTTTCAAGAACTATTTCAAATCAGTTTTATTCCTCTCAAATTCTCTACCATACCACCTCTCCCCTCATTCTCGGCAGAGAGCCTTACTTCCCTAACGAAGAAAGTTGACAGCCATTAGATGGTAATCACCTTATTTATCCCCCCCCACCTCTGCCTAAAGTAAAATTTCACCTGTACTGCAACCGTGTCAGAATGGGAGTGGCTTAATCCTAATCCTTTCCTCTTGCTCTGAATCCCATCCCCTTCCACCACCTCAGTGACCTATTTCCATTAGTTCCCCACTCTCTTCTGAATCTTCAACCTTTGTCCTTCACTATAGCCTTTTCCTTATCACCAGGAAAATAGTCTCAAACTTTTCTCACCTGTTGAAAGAAACCAATCTTTCTTCTATCAAGTCATTCTCAATCTTGGCTACACAGAAGTTCCAAAACTCTCATTGCCCAATCTGCATCCCAAACGAATTATGGGGGAATATCTGAGGGTAGGATCTAGGGGTCAGTATTTTAAAAAAATTGTCCAGGTGATTCCAATGTGTGGCCAAGGCTGGAAGCCACCTTAGTAATTCCATATCCCTCTTTACTCTTCCCCTTAATAGTCAAGTTTCTTGAAAGATTTGTCCATACATGTTATCTTCATTTTCTTACCGCTCATTCACTCTTCAGACCACTACATTTCAGCTTCTGTGCCCATAGCCGATGAAATTACTATTGCTGTGTTCACTGGAGACCTCCTTGTGCTATTTTTAGTGAATATTTTTTCGTTCTTATTCTCCTTAAAAGGTTCTGTTTCTTTGATTTCTCTGAATCATATTCTTTTTTTTTTTTTTTTTTTTTGCGCTATGCGGGCCTCTCACCGTTGTGGCCTCTTCCGTTGCGGAGCGCAGGCTCCGGACGCGCAGGCTCAGCGGCCATGGCTCACGGGCCCAGCCGCTCCGCGGCACGTGGGATCCTCCCAGACCGGGGCATGAACTCGCGTCCCATGCATCGTCAGGCGGACTCTCAACCACTGCGCCACCAGGGAAGCCCTGAATCATATTCTTGTTTTGGGAGAATGATGATGTGTGCCTTTTAGGTTACTCTGAGTTTAAGCTGCCTTTGAGATAATGAAGGAGACACATCCAGAAAGCACCTTGATAGGAGGTTCTAGAGTTTAGCAGAGAGCTTTAGATTTAGATGTCTTTAGCAGTACTGTGGCTTTAATTTCATATGTATGGTATTGATTCCTAAATCTTTAGCTCTCTAGTGAGCCCCCAAACCAGCTGCACTTCCCATCTTCCCTCTCATAGTAGAACTACTATTCATTCATCCATTTGCCCAACTCAGAAATCTTGCTGTCATCCTTGATTGCCTCCTTCTCCCTCACCCTGTACATCAAGTCACCAAGTTCTAGAGTTTCAGGCCCTTACCGATTTTACATTGCCCTGTCTCTCCATCCCACTGCTCTCCATGTCTCACCCTTGGGTGATTCCTACAGCCCCAAGTGGTAGAAGCCCCTTGCTTCTAGTCTCACCTCCTTATCTCTTCTCTTACCCAAAGATCCAAGGATGATCCTCCTAAAATGAACACGTCAGTATGTCAGTCTCTTGTTTTAAAATCCTTTCTTGTCTCTCTATAACCCGATCTTTTACTATAGCATAAAGATTGTACATTTTTTCCCTCTCTTTGGTTCTCCAGTCTCATCTCCCTTCTCTTTTCTTCCTTGTATTACCACCATACTGATCTACTGGCACTTCCTCAAATGTGCAAACATGCCAGTCTGCCATACTGTTTTTTCATTTCAGGATTTTTCAGGGCTTTGCCCCTCCCCTCCCATCCCCACACCCCCCACCTCACCCCCATTGCCTAGAGGAATCTTCCTCTGGCCTCTCTGACTGATCCTTCAGAGTTCTCGATACCACCTCTTCTCACAGTCTCCCAATGATAAATTTTTGGGAGCCCCTCCTATGGGCTTCAATAACTCAATGTATTGCAAAGTCTTATTGAATTATCTCCCCTAATTTACTATGATTCCCTTGCATATATGGTTTGTTAACATCCTTATTGCCTTATGGCCACATTCCTCCCACATAAAATGTGTTCAGTATATATTTATTGAATGAATACAAGGGGAATACAAATGGAAGGAAGAAGACTCCATGCCATTGGAAAGGCATGACTAAAATACTGAGAGTTCAGAGGATCAGAACAGATTTCTGTCTGCAAGAGATCATGGAACGCTTGGTGGAGAAGGTGGCATTTTAACTGAGCTTCAAGAAAACAGGCAGGATTTAGAAATGCAGAGTGTGGGGGAGATGTACCAACATGAGTAAGATATGGAGGGAGGTAAAGTTGCACACTGAGCTTTGAGAGAGAGAATGAATGGCATCAAGAGCAAAGATCAGCTACTGTTCATGCCTAGGAGACTTTTTTTCTGGGTTGTTTAGTGGAAACTTTTGCCTTGCTGAGTAGTTCTACTATGTAAAAATATGTTGATGAGAATTCCTGATAAGAAATAAAGGAAGTCTGAACTGTGCCAGGGAATATTCCAGGTGCTTTTATGTATAACTTTCTTAAACTGATAATTATTTCATGAATGAAAGTGTTAACAGAAATACAATGCATTTCTTTTTTTAAAATTTATTTATTCATTTATTTATTTTTGGCTGCATTGGGTCTTCATTGCTGCACGTGGGCTTTCTCTAGTTGTGACGAGCGGGGGCTACTCTTTGTTGCGGTGCGTGGGCTTCTCATTGACACTTCTCAAGTGCCTTCTCTTGTTGCGGAGCACAGGCTCTAGGCACGTAGGCTTCAGTAGTTGTGGCACGCGGGCTCAGTAGTTGTGACTCGCGGGCTCTAGAGTGCCGGCTCAGTAGTTATGGCTCATGGGCTTAGTTGCTCCGCGGCATGTGAGATATTCCCCCACCAGGGATCGAACCCATGTCCCCTGCACTGGCAGGCAGATTCTTAACCACTGTGCCACCAGGGAAGTCCTACAATGCATTTCTGAGTCTGAGTCCTTTTTTTCTTTTTGCCTCCATTAAGCCTTATTTGACATTTAATCTGAAGATCCTGCCCTAAATAAAGATGTATGAATAAAGAGCTGAAAGTGATCCTAGCACTGAAGCAAGTACTCTCACAGAAAATGGCAGAAAGAAGCTCTGAAGTAAAAGGATTTAGTGTTGAATCCAAATTGACCTTTATGTGACCTTGAACAATTCATTTAACCTCTCCAAATTTCAGAGTAGTAGATCCTTGGTTGATCTACTCAAGGAATTGATAGGATTAAATGAGATAATGTTTTGAAAGTACCTAATATAATACCTGGCTTAGGTTAGACCATTTAACAAATTTTAGCTTGTGGCTATTATTCTTACTCTAGTGAAAGAGAGAATTAGCCCTATTGGGTAGATTTCTTGGACCTTTGTGTTAGTAAAAGCAGACAAATTTTAATATAAAGTCCAGCTTTACTTTTTATTTATTAGCTTGAAATGAACTTGGGAACATTACTTAAGTTTTCATTTTTTCAACTGAAAGTTAATCCAATACATTCCTTTCCAAAGGGAATTAAAAGATAAAATTATCACACTGCTTAGCACAGGAAGTTAATTTAATAGGGTGTTTGAACAATTAATCATAATATTGTAACTTCTCATGGTTAGTGCTGGAGCAGGTGTCCCTGCTTTCCTAGTGGTAGGAATGCTCATGAGACTTGTAGATTTTCTTTCCTTCTTTTTATTATTTTTCTTCTTTCCTTTCCTCTTACTGCTTAAAAATTTCATTTGTGTGGGAAGCTCTAGGAGAGCAGATGCCTTCTACCTAGACAGATTTTGAATCATTCCCCCATGAACAGTTCTTGCTGTGAGTTTGCCTGTTGGCATCAGTAATGGTCTTTGGTTGCACTAAACCGCTAAGTTTGTTCCTTCAATCAGTCCTTCAATCATCTATTTATTGAATGCCCCCTCTGGTTTGTGTATTTTCTCAGTTGGTTCCCTTGATAATAGCCATTGCTAGAATCCTTAATTCTTGTACCTTTTTTTATGAGGAATGCCACTTTATACCACGTTCAGTACACTAGGGACTGCTTTAGTGTAGAGATTTCTATCAAGCTCTCCCATCCTGGGTGTCCTTGTCTCTTGCTTGCCCCTGTCAAAGTTTAAAGGACTTATCTGATGTCAACACCCTGGACATCCAGCAGTGTTGCAGCTGTCTGTGTTACTTCTGCCCCTGCAACAGATGTGGATGGAGAAGCTCCTGCAGTGTAATGTTGACTTCCAGATGGTGGGCATGGAGAAAAAGAAGGTGTGACAACAGGAGGGGAGGCCTTGAGAAGTGGGTGACAGAAGGGAGCAGACAGGTAGTGGGCAGAGGAATGAAGTGATGGGTGGCAGAGGGAAGGAATCATATGGAAGGTGTATGATTTGTTACATGCTATAGAAACTGACTCAGAATTTACCATTAGCAAAATAAATGTCTGCCCATTCACTTCAAAAAAACCACACAATATTAATATGTTTACTATAGATCCACATAAATAAGTAATCTATGGTTTTTAGTAGCTGGTAATTAAAGTTTGTTATTGTTGTATGGTTCCAGAAAAGCTATAATTACATATTCATAATATGCTTACTCATGAACTTGAAGTTTTAAATTAAGAAAATTCAATTAATATTTTTGATTTGTTACATATAACTTCTTTTGACCTTTAATTTTTGTTTCAGATTGTAATCTGCATAAGGATAGTTTGTAGCTTGGCATTAGTAAAAGTAATTTTATGTGCAAATTAGATTTGTAGCCAATCTCTTGATGAAAGAAGGACATGTAAACAGCCATAAGTTAAATGTACAATTCTCCACAATCCCCAGGAATGTTAATTAATACATCTACCATCTAAATTAGAAAGTAGCTACTGGGGCTCATTATTTTCATGTTGTCAATTTTAATTAGTTGACAAAGGTAATCTTGATTTTTATTACAAAATTTTAGTTATTGATTTCAGTTGTAAAACTGAATTCACACCCATGTTAGTGTACAATGACAGATTTCAAATATTATTTCAAATTTGTTATCAGTTTTTATTTTAGCTGATTAAAAACTGATAGCTATTCCATATGTTTTGATCTGGGGCAAGGTAGCATTTCTTTATCACTTTAAAACTGCTAATACAAATGAGAAATTAATAGCCTAGAAAAGTTTGACCTACTGGAGCAGAGTAAAATCTAATTGCAAACCAAAAGCTATAAAGGTTAAATCTAAGGTCTAGAAAACATTTCTGACCCTGGGAAGAAAAACTAAGAACCTGATATCCATATAGTCCCTCAGAAAAGCCATTTATTCTACTGATTCATTCATTCATCAAACGTTAAACATATACCTGTTGAGGAACATGCTCTTGAGGAACTTATAGTCTAATGAGGAAACAGACAACAAAAAACAGTGTGATGTGTTAAGTACTGTGCATGTAAATAATTTTAGTTGAGAAATAATATATCAAGAAAATTTGAAATATATTTTAGCATGGAGGATAAATTCAGCACCTTTATTCTTGGTTCTACGATAGTACAAAATTTCTAAAATACTTCGTATTTTTAAAAAATACTATTTTATAGTCTTATTGAATTTTTCAGATATTAGGCATATCTTTATAAGGTGGTTAGAAATTCTTAAAGGACATAAAACTTCGGTATTCTTACAGGGTTAGTATAGCATATGGAAGTTTCTTAATATCTGCTGATTGATTCTATTTTTAATATTTAAAAAGCATGGTGACTATAGTTAACAGTACTGTACTGTGTATTTGAAAGTTGCTAAGAGAGCAAATCTTAAAAATTCTCACCACCAGAAAAAAAAGAAAATTACGTGAGGTGATAGTCAAGGGAGATGAATTGAGAATGCAGAGCAATGGAGATACCCAATCCACAGAGAAATGACTTACAGAGAGAGCCCAGTGTCCATGCTGAGACTCTATTAATTCAAGATATTTAAAATATTTTTGTCAAATGACATTATCACTTAGGACTTTTTTTCCTCGTACAGACGTTGACCCTATCTCAGAGTATTGCCCAACTGGAGGCTCAGGTGGAAAAGATTACAAGAGAGAAAATTTCAGCTGTTAATCAACTAGAGGAAATTCAAAACCAGCTTGCTTCCCGGGAAATGGATGTCACAAAGGTACAAAGAGAGAGTTTAGTTTACTAATTACTTAAATATTTTAGTTGAAAATTTTTTCCTAGTGTTAAAAGCTCAAAAAGAAGTCTGGGGTATAAAAATTTTGTTATTTCAAGATAATAAAGGTCCACATAATGGTCATTCAGCAGACATTTACTTATTATCAGCAGGCCCTTTTCTGGGTGCTGCAAATACAAAGATGAATTAGACACAAATAATGTCCTCAAAGAGTTAAGGATTAAGTTGCTGAGACAAAACTGTAAATTAACAAGTTTTATTACTTTAATTATTGAATACCTGATAAAACTTGTACATCTGAATTAGTCAACTAGGAGTAATTTTTTGCATAAGTTTGGTCTTCACAATAATACTAAAAGACATGTATTTATTTATAACATGAAAAGTGTGCTTAACATAATTCTCCATCTCTCATTCTTTCAGACCTGTTCTCTAAAATCAAGATTCTAATACTACAACTTCTTATTCTGTTGGTCCTTAAATTTATACTTTACACTGTGGTATCACTGTGTCTGCACTATGGGCATCACAAACTTGTGAACCAAGAGCTAAAATGCTTAATGATCTTAACTGGCTAAGGTACATGTTTAAGAAACACTAGAAGTCTGTGTAGATTTCAGTAATCATTGCTTTAAAACTAAGTCACTAAATATGGACATGCATGATGTAATAAATTAAATCAATTTATTTTTCATCAGTACATACACAGATGATTTTATTAAAATGCATACCCATTTCATACTGCATTTTACTTCTGAACATATTTTCCTAAATTTGGACACATTTTTAATGCCATTATTGTTTTATAACTCAGTAATTTAAATTAACTTTAATATATATTAGGAAAGGAAGCCTATTTTTTCTTTTTTTTTCCTTGAATTTATATAGTTCTTCATTTGCTTTCTAAAATTCAAGCTAGCTAATGTAGAAGCTTAAAATACCGTATTTGCCAATATAATTGATGTTTGTATGGAGGTAGGGGTAGAAGTAAGGGAACTGCTGCAGAGAGATGGAAATGGTTAACCTGGATTGATAGGTGAAAGGTATGATGAGGATTTTCAGTTCATTATAAGGAGAGAACTTTCTGTTGAAATATGGTACAGTAAAGAATGATTACTTGTCTTTAGAACTGTCCAAAAGGACTCAAGCATCAGAGGAGTGCCTTAAGCCTGCTTCCAACCCTGGGATAATATAATTCTAGTTAAATTTAATTTGTTCATTTATTTTAGATGAAATTTAAGTGTTACAGATAAACTTAGCAAATGCATTTTAAACTGAAATTAGGCAAGGAAACTTTAAAAATAAAATTAAGGGGTACAATCATTTTAAACAGGACCTAATGCTTAGATATTTATTATGTATAATAATTTTGTACTGGTGTTGGGTTTTAAACACCATGGTTGTATAACTGTTATGTTCTGGTATTATAATTGGGGTCTTTAAATTTTATTCCTATATGTAAATCAAATAGATTGGAATAGTGAAGAAAGTCAATTAGGCCTCCTCTAATTTTTTTCTGTAATTCTTAATTTTTAAATTTTATTTAGCTTTAGTAACTTTTTGTGAATTAGTAATATTTTTGAAAGGGGAAGGAGCAACTCTTGCACATTGAAGGTATTTGAATTTCAGATACAATTTGTAGTAATTTTACTCTTTTTTTAGCTTTCTGAGGGTCACTGGGGAGAAGCTTACTGACTTTTTCTTCTGTCTTGTCACTATAATTTTTGAACACAGATTAGTTTATTTTTAACATATTTTTTATTTGAACATAGGAAATGCATATAGGTTTAATAAGATTCTAATACTTCAATAATGATGAAACTAATTTCTAAAATTCTAATGATCATTTTTGGAGAACTACCAAAATTGTGAAGTCTCAAACAGGTATAGCCATTAGATGATACATGATTTTTAAAAACTTGTATTTGTAACTTAGAAGCTGACTTAGCAGATGTTTGTATTACTTGATCTCTCTACAAGTTCTCAGTTATCTCAAAAGTTAATAACTTCTTTATTTAGATTTATCTGCTAGTTGTATTTTCCAAATGTATTTATCTGTCTGTAGATGCCCTGGATTGAAAAAAAAGATTACATAAAGAATGATACACAATTTTAAGATACTGAGTGTGTTTATTATTTAACAATATGTTAAAGTCATTTCACTTACATGTGTATTTTCATTTTATGTTGAATGCCATAGCTATTTTAAAAGCAGAGTGGGCTTAGTTGCAGTCTATGACTTTTAACTTTCTTAATTTAAATACATAGTATTGTGCATGGTAAGATTGACATAATCTGCAAAGCCTACGGTAAATACCAGCTGGGTAATACTCTACTCATAAATATTGATAATATAGTCTATTAGCAGAGAGAAAAATACCTTTATAAATTTCCTTAAATAAAAGCCTAACTGATAAAGAGTTTAAAGGAAAGTTTTTAATATAGAGTATCTGTATAACCATGACAATTTGAATGAATAATGACATAGCTTAATATTTTAATTACTAATTTTACCTAGTTAAAAGCAAGATGATAGTGCATTTTAGATAATATGCAATTGAAACTATTATTTTACATGAAAAATCTTGTATATATCATTTAAATTCCCTGGTTATGCATTTCTTTATCTGTCATTTGAAATTGTAAGACTCAATAACATCTGATACTGCCTCCACATCTTAACAGAATATATTGAATATGCTAATAGAAAATGCCATTCTTAGAAAAGTTCTATTGTGTTTTATTTATATGACCTCTAGGGGGCACCAAAAGATCTAATTGCAGGCCTTGCCTGGTAGATTCCAGCAGCTATTGATCTAGTTTTTATAATCTAACAGGTGTGTGGAGAAATGCGCTATCAATTGAATAAAACCAAAATGGAGAAGGATGAGGCAGAAAAGGAGCACAGAGAGTACAGAACAAAAACTAAAAGGGATCTTGAAATTAAAGATCAGGTAAGATTTGATACAAGCGTAACTGCAGCAATTAAAGACATAACTAATGTTTTTTTCTGAAATGGTTATGGTTTTATTCCTAAGTCATTCATTTCTATTATATTGTTTCTAACTAATGGAATGATCCAATTTATACTGTTAAAAGAATTTCATCTACAGTTGCCTAAAATTATCACCTTTCACATGAAATTGTGCGAATACAACTGCATGCATATGAAATTACAATCTGACAGGTCATAAATATACATTTGGATATGTGTATCTATTACTTACAAAAGTAAAAGAAAATGTTCTAATGTTCATTTTGAACCTAAAATATATGTACATAAAGTTCTTTAAAGATGCCAACTTGAATCCAATTTTAAGTGAAAAAGTTTAAAATTTGTGAGATGAGATGAGTTGATATGTAAATATGTCAATCAAATTGATCGTTGGCAGAGTGAAACCAGTTTTAACTAAGATAACCATGAATACGTTTGCTCAGGAAACCTAAATACAGTAAAATTGGAAATGTTAGGAAAAAAACTGCTACTTACTTCAATTTCAGTTTGAACAGATGTTTTACATTATATCTTTGTTGAGATCATGTAGATACTTCAATTTTAATTGACAACATGGATAAAGTTTTTAGAGAGGCAGTTCTAATAGGCTGACTTTTGATTTTCTAATTTTGTTATAGTACAAAACATTGAACGCTTTCATTCTTTTTATTCAGTGAAAGCAGGTTGAGAAATCTATTCAATTAAAATAAGACTGAGTTCTCAGTGTCATTATTTTAAAGAAATCACTATGGTTTAAAAGTGAGTAGTCCTAAATAAATTTTTTTGAAATATATTTCTAGTTCAACACTTTTTACCGTATTTTCCAACATATCTCCCTTTCAACCCAATCAACTCTTCTATGCAAATGATGCAAAGACAATTGGGAAAAGTATTGAAAATGAAAGTGATAATGAAATTTAGTACAAAAAGTTTTTCAAGTTGTAGCTGAAATCCCTGGCATTAAATTAAAATCCAAACAACCAAAATCAAATTATGCTTTTGTATCACTATATTCAAAGTGTTCTAAAGAGTTTTAAATTTTCAGAAGAATTTTCCTTGTTAACATGTACAAATAATGAAACTGTTGATATTTCATTCCATCCAGTTGGGGGCGTGCCTGATAGTGGAATTAAAAATCCTTTCTATCAGGAACTGAAGATCTAGGATTACTAACCGACACAGAACTTTCCTTTTCTGATATATTATACGACTTTTTAAAAAAAGTATCATATTGGCATGCTCACGCATTATTATATACCTTTTCTGTTATTCTGTAGCATCTGCCAGCATAACATTTTGGACTAACTGGAAAAATACAGTAAGGAAGTGTCTCTGAGCTATTTCAAAATTACATTTTAATATTCTAGGGGAAAGAACACTATAGGAATAATAAGATTATAATATCCCTTGTAAATGAATAGCATGTGTAGAAGTATTTGTAATATTTGTCTTTTAGTGCTATATCTCATTTTAATTAACCACTAATGAGGTGGAGGCTAAAGTTGCAGGATTATAAAAGGAGCAGTTTTCATTTGTAAATATTTCCTGCTAAATAGTGAAACACTGACAGTTTTTATAATGATTTTAGTATTATTTTTAGATAGAGATGTGCCTTTTTAGGATGTCAGAGATGTGATGTGCTTATTAGTATTTTTTCTTGGACATAATTTGAGGAAATCTTATACGTATTCCTTGTAACTATTTTGTATTGAATAGACAGTTTCAAAAAAAAAGAAAGTAGTGGTGTCTCATTCCATTGATGATCTGGAGTAGCAAAGCAGCAATTGTTCTTTGGTCTTTCAGCCGTGACCTGACCTTCTGTCTTTATGACTGAAGAGCTACTTTGCTTGGCCACCATCTGCACTCAAGAGAGAAATTTACATTTAACTTTTAAAAGCTGGGCATGTTGAATGTTTATCTGAAGTACCTATAATAATATAAAGCGTATTTTACTTTTAAAGTGTTACATATCATGCAATTCAGAATAACAAGAAGGCTATCTCTATGTTTACAAAAAAGGGGGGTTCCTTGTAATATAGTCATTTTATTTATATTTTTGTTAATCTGGCTTCTTACATTTTTAAAGTAGATGGGAACCTGTCAGATTGGAATGTGGTGAGAACAAGAGCTTTTTGATGTATACAAAATAGGGCAAATGGTTGACCACCCAAATCATTTTCCTTGTGACCCAAGCCTTGACTCTGGCATAATTAGAAGGAAAGGTTAGGAGAGTAACAATGGCAATCTCTTCCTCCCATTTTCTCCTTTTCTTTTTTTTTTTTTTAATGTGTTAGGAACTGATGGGCGGATTATCCTTCCCATCAACTCCTTTGTATCTCTTCAGTTTAGAGAGCTCCTGTCAGCCTCAGAGGATGCTTCCGGCACTAAAAAAAAAAAAAAAAAAAAGACATTTGGTATGAAGGAGAATGAAAAATCTGTGCCCTGATTTTTATTAGAAATTTTTTGTAGGCAACAGTTATACATATACACACACTCCATTATGGGAATTTAAAGACATATATGAAGATAAAGAGACTATTATAATGAATTCCCACATCTCCATCACCTAGGCTCGTCATTTTGCCAATCCTATTCCATCTACCTCACATTTTTTTCTCTCCTTCATCTTCACCTTCATTGTCATCTTCATCTTCTTTGTCATCTTTGTCATCCTTTTCTTCTCCATCTTCTCTTCCTCTTCCTCTTCTGTCTTCCCTCTCTTCTGCTTTTGCTGAAGTATGTAAAGCAGATCTCAGACATTGTGTTATTACCCATAAATGCTTCAGTGTGCATCTACGAAGGATTTTTTTTCACAATCACTATGTCATCATCATACCTAAAAATATTAATAATTCTTTAATATCCTATAATGCCCAACCCATATTCAAATACCATCTCTACAGTGTTTGTTTTACAGTTAGTTTATTCAAATCAGGGAAACCTACGTTTTTGTATGTTAGAATGTTATGGTGTTACCTTCTCTAATAGGAAATAAAGGGAAATCTTAGAAAAGTTTCAACTTTCTTTGTTGTTATCAATAAATTTCATGCATAATGTTTTGATTGTGCTTTACATTTATAAAGTACCTCATCACCATTCTAAGGAAATGAGTTAATCCTGTAGCAAACTGTCTGAAGGAAATGGCTACCTTGCAGCAACCCCAATCATCATATTCTGAAAGGAGGCCCTTAGTCTGAAATCCAAAATACATAATTAATTTCAGAGCCTTACATTCAACATTTAGGAAGACTGCAGGAAACCTGTTATTACCCTGGCGGTATGAAGGTTAGCTGACTCTGAAATGAGTGATGCATAAGTGGAATTTTCTTTATTAGCTTCCATTTTGGTAGATGAGTCTCAGAAGATGATTCTTTACAGCCCCTAATCTTTGATCAGGGCCTAGTACCAAATGAAAACACAGGGCCCTTTGTTCAAAAAGCAGGAAAAAAGTGATGTTAAAGGTACTGAATTACAAAATGTTTTCCTTTCTCCTGCAGGCAGCCTTTCCTCTCTCTCTCTCACTCTCTCTCTCTCTCTCTCCCCTTCTCCCTCTTCCTCCCTCCCTCTGAATGTCGTGGTGTTTTTATTTGCTATTTAATGTTGGACTCCCTCCAGCACAGGGATATTCATGGTGGGGGGAACGCAGACCCCCATAGGTGCCCCATGACTGAGTGTACAGATGAATCCATGGTTTCTAGGTTCTCCATGTCACTAGCCACAGAACCCATACACCATGCCCTGGTGGGGAGGGGAGAGAGTCAGTCTTCTCCATCCCAAGGTGGTCAGCTGGGCAGCCCCCTAGAGACTGCAGCCTCCACATAGGGAGACACTTGGTACAGGGGTCAGAGTGGGCAGAGGCTCCATGCTGAGTCCGTTGAGTGTGCTGTAGTGCTTCCAGGCGGGAGGAGGGATAGTCAACTCCATGTCCTACCCTCAGGCATTAGGGGTGTACACACTCAACCCAACCTTTCCCAGGCTCACATCCAGGCTCTTGCCAGAGGTAAAGGATAACGGCAGAATGAATGCCTCCCCCTAACACTGCCATGACCTGGTCCCACCCAACATGGAGAGCAGCAAGGTCCCAAGGCAGGGGCCAGGAAGAGGAAGCTGGAAGGGAACAAGTGTCCAAGAAGTGCCCCAGGGCTGCCATGAGTCAGTGGAGAGACAAGACCACAGATGTGAGTGGGGCTTCCATTGTACCATCAGACTTCACCTATAAAACACAAATTCCAATATAAAATCATTAAGAATTTTAAGACGTTGACCACAGAGCATTAAACTGCAAGTTCAGGGCCCTTCTAAACACAGGGCCCTGTATGAGCACACTGATCACATGCCCAAGAAGCCACCATGGCTATGGGGATAGGCAGACAGAGATTTGGTGTGCTAACGCACACATATATACTCCTACTTACATATGCAGATATGAGTGTGTGTTTAACATGCACAGGTGTCCTGTATCTGTAAAAGAAGGCTGGCCAGCTACAGAGTATGGGCCAAATCTGACCTGCAGTCTGTTTTTACAAATAAAGTTGTAGAAGAGGACAGCGACACTCATTTGCTGATGTATTGTCTACGGCTGCTTTCCTGCTACAAAAGCAGAGCTGAGAAGTTGTGGCAGAGACCCCATAGCCCACCATGACTGAAATACTATCTGAGCCTTTAGAGAAAAAGCTTGCCAACCCGTGCCCTGAGTATAAAGATAAAACTTTGTTTCCCCTGCCCTGCTAGAGTGTGGAGTTCTGAGATTGAAGACTTATCAATCTTAAATTATAACTTAATGGTTTTAGAGTATTTTGAAATACAGAAAACGTGCCTGATCCCTGGTCTCTTAATCATCTAATGGCATCAGCAGGTGAATATATGATTGGTTATAGTCTTATTATCTTATTATTAGTGGCACATGGCTTAAAAACTGGCTTGGATGAGAACACACATATACATAAATAAATTGTTTTATATTACAACATTTTTAGGTTGGTTCAATTTCTTTCAGAGATAAAAAGACTTTCTTATCAGTATTGTGTAATTTATAACTTTGGAGTTGTGGCTAATACTGAGTAGGAAACGTTGAAGTTCAAAATTACCTGAAGGGGGTAATCAAAGCAAATATTTAAGGCTAGAGCACATACACAAAAGAAATAGATCAGAAAATTTTGGCTAGAAAATTAGCACAAAAAAAGGTTTGAGTGTTGCTCGTACCTACAGCAGTATGACGCCACACTTTAATGCTGACATTAAAAAATGTGGACTGTATCAACACAGGAGTTATTTCCTAAGTTCAGTTGAATGAATTAGATTGTTGGGAGTAGTACAGCTATTTTGTATGGCTTTGTGTAAATATGAGAGGAAGCCCAACACGTCCTAAAGGTTAAGTCCTACGTAAGGCCAGAGAAATAAAAGTAATAAAGAAAAGTTGAAGAATTGTACCTTTCTACTTAGAGAAGACTAAAGCATTGCTTCACTGTCTTTAAGGACTTGACAGATAATTTCAAGGAGAAAGTTAAACACCTGTTCTCAGTCTTTAGTATGGATAGAATAAGAACAAAGAGATTTAATCACAGCAACTGGAAATCACAGCAGCCTGAAATAACTTTCTGACAGTAAGAAGATTGAAATAGATTGCTACAACAGGCCATGGAAGTTTCTTCCCTGAAATTTTTAGTTTTAAACGGTAGCAGTAATATGCTTTACCTAAAGACCCAGCTAATGGACCTCTGAGGTCCATTGTCTTTTATTTGATTCTGGAAACATCCTAGGAATATTTCACTGTATGTGTTAAACTGGCTAGTAGTGATATTTGTCTTTTCTACTCGTAATTTAGCAACTACAGATTAAAG
The DNA here is from genome assembly GCF_039906515.1 of Pseudorca crassidens. Taxonomy (NCBI): domain Eukaryota; kingdom Metazoa; phylum Chordata; class Mammalia; order Artiodactyla; family Delphinidae; genus Pseudorca; species Pseudorca crassidens. Next base: position 158,011,156 of record NC_090297.1, read on the forward strand.
AAAAATCCTGTTCGTCTCTGTTCTCTCTTATGTGTCTGTAATGCTGTATACTCTCTTCAGAAGGCTTTTGGGGAATATATTGAGATAATGGATGGCTTCTGAGAGCTAGATTTCAGAAACTATCCAACTACCACCTGCAGTCTCACTTCTATCTCTAAAAAATGACTGGGATTGGGCCACTTGGGCATGCCGTTAGTACATGTAATCACTTGGTCCTGGTGATGACAGAGTTGCTCTCCAGTGTTCTTCACACCGTCTTTCAGTGCTGGAGGCTTAGCACATTCGTTTCCCTGCTTCTCACTCAGACCACAGCCATTCGAGAGGGCTTGGCCTGCCCAGACCAGAATGCTAGGCACTGTGGGGTGATAACTAGAAGACCCAGGTCCTGCCCTTAGGGGGTTTATATTCTAGTTTAAGAGACAGAGTACACATTTGAACATGCCTTAAAAATACTTGCAAAGTAGCATATCGACAAGTGCAAATTAATGTAGTGTGAACTTCATGCTGGCTACAGCCCATAAGAGGGAGAATCTGGTTCCATGTGTGTGATGCAATAAAGCTTTTTTTTTTTTTAAATAGCATCTTCCCTAAGTATGCCCTAAAGCATTGTTCATCATACTTAGATAAATTTGTGTTCTTATCACAGGCTAACCAAGAATTCTGAGAAAATTCTTCACCCTGGCATATGTCTAATAAATCAGCTTCTTTTGTTCTTGTGCTGTGTGATGCTTGAATGGAACAAATAGGATTTCATAAATAATTTAAAATATCTCCATTTTATAAAATGTTATCAACTTACTATTTTTCTAAAACACCAAATAAAGTTAATTTCTCCATTTAAGATTATAATTATGTTTGTAAGTTCAGAAAATTAGCAGTAAAAAATTGAGTTTGATTTTTTTGAACAAAGAAACAGTTCCAAATCAATCCAGTGAATAATACCAAGTTGCAGATCCTTGGGGCATTTAGCATTAGTAACTTTAATAATGATTTGGGCCATGGTTTTAGGTGGCAGTATATGTATATCTCATTCATAAAACCACCATGGAAATTCGTATGTTCAAAAAAGTCATTTGATTTTCCAGCAAAGATGATGATGCTATTCACCATAATAATATATTTTTTAAAAAATCAAATATGCACAGAAACAATATATATGAAAGTAGCAATATAGGGCTATTTAGAGATAAGGGCACAAATAAGAAACAAAACAAGCCATTTTAGAAATAATATACCTTATGGGATAAATATTTAGAAATAAATGTGTGCCTTTGGATAGGAATATAAAACTATAAAGTGAAGTCAAGAAATATTTTTGTGTTTTAAGGAAGTCATAAGATTCATCAACTATTGGTCCTAAAGAAATACAGTTTTTGCCGTGTTTCAATTTCAGTGGATGATTCATATTTCGGTCCTTAAAAAATTTGTGCATGCTTATTTTGACCTTAAAAGTTGACCCAGCCTTCTAACCTTACCGGTTATCTTCTCTGATTACCAAGTCTGCAATTATGGTGACTACCAGGTGGCAGCAGTTCTTTGAATATGTTTCCATGCAGGCCGGCAAACTGAGTGGTATTAGACATAGGACAGCTACAGATGCTTTTTTTTTTATAAATATTAGTACCAATATCCAGTATAAATATTACTAATTACTACATATGTATACATTTAAAAAAATATTGTATAAACATAGACACATTCACAGAAGCCAATAATTCCACCACCCAACAGAGCAAATTGTTTTCATTTTTCTGTTTTACCTTCTACTTTTTGTCCATATGCATATATAATATTTTCAAGTAGTAAACATAGCATAGATGTAATTTTGGTTTTTGCTTTTTCCACTTAACAATATCTTAAGCATTTTATGTGTTGCTGCCTTCTCTTCATAGATCACTTTAATATGGCCATTTACATGTACTTTCAAAGGAAAGTGATAAGTCATATTTTGAAGAGAACAGATATGTTATAAATTTAGAATCCTTTTGCCCTAAGTTTCACTCGTTTTTTTGTTTAACTCAATAACCATATATTGCATGCACTATGCTGGCCTAGAATGAACTTCTGTTCTTAAAAAAAGGGAGTATGTAAGACAGGTTTGCAAATAAATATATGTCAAAGAACATAATAACTATCATTAGCAAACTACCGAAGGGTAAGATGATTTAGGAGAAGGAGAGAGGACAAACTTGAAGGATGGTAAGGATATTGCCCACCATAGATGGGAGACGAAGGCATTTAGGTTGGAAAATGGCAGCTTGAGCAAAGGAATGGGGATAGGCGCACAGGGGAAGGAGGAGGTGTTCAAGGAATGCCTGTGTCTTTTGATTCCATAGCATACTTGTATCACTGACCTCAGTATCTCAAGTGCCACGTCTCTGTTATAAAAGATTGCCCATAGAAAAAAGTCTTCTATAAGGTTCAGAATCCCAAGTAATTGCCTACTTATAACATGCTGCATGTCTTACAGTCAGGCACAGAAGTCATATTATATTTTGGGAATATTTGCATAAGTTTTTCGTTTCCTTTGTAGTGTTTTCTATGTAATGAGACAGTTTTAAGATTTTCAACATCATTTTCAGATGACATACAGCAAAGTGTCATCTTATTAACAGTGTTAGAATCAAGTAGGATTAGTTTTCTAGAAATAAAAGAATTGACAGTTACTTTAACGATTTGTAGAAGATTTGCACATGACTAATAATGGAAGGTGAAACACAGAGTGTACAGGGTAGTATTTTACCTGTGGACTGTGAGTCCAAAGACTTGATTTGACTTTTCAGCTAACTTCCTGAGCAAACCTCTCAGAGCCTCATTTTCTTTCCCAGTGAAATGAGAAGCTTGGATAAGTGAAAGCTAAGGTTTTCTTTATGTCTAAATGCCTGTGTTTTCAGAAACATAGGAAATATTTCTCTGTTGTTCTTACTTATGAATTAAGTATTAATAAAATCAGTAAAATTACATGGAGTCTCAAGTGTCATTCCAAATTTCCCATTCACTCTGATTTTATAAAAATGACACTTCTGTTATGATAAGAATGAAATTTTACTGTCATCAATTTTAGCTTATATTCTTTTCATTATGATGAGTAGTAGAACAATAAAACATCTAGCCTTTTAAACAGTTGAATTTAATTACAAGATAGATACCATTTAATCTGCAATAAGGATTAAAGTCCTAGTCTGAATTAAGAATGAAGGTCTATTGGAAGGATTTTAGGCAACAGCAAACTGCCCAAGATAGTATTTTGGAAGAGTAGTCACTTTTCAGGAAGCCTGCAGAATTAAATACCCTTAGTCAGAGTTTCGTATCTGTGTGAACCCATGACCCCTGGGAATAAATTGGTAACTCCTTTGGAGAAAAATGGCATTAATAGTTAATGCTTTCACTTTCAGTTTTTCCTTGGTGCTCTCATCAATACAGCCATGGAGTGAAATGCTGTGGCAATTCTGGATCTAGATGACCTAGAATATGATCATATTTTTTTGTATTTTGATTTTTTAATCATCAGAATGAGAACAAGTTTTTAATTCTCTTAGAGATTTCACATATCCCTGGCATGTTCCCCTGACCCTCACTGGAGTACAATGTGAGAGGCTGCCCTAGACATAGATTCTAGATATAACTGCAGACTGCTCATGACTATTAATAAATTGCAAGATGTTTAGATTTTCATGCTACTATTCTTAAGAGATGGTCAAGGTAATTTAACCCTTCTTGGTGTTAACATCTATATTTAAGTGGCTCACTTACAGTAACATTTAGATTTTAAAGAAAAGACAAGAAAGCAGCAGTGTCCTTATTTCTGACCTGCTTTCTGACTTCCCTGAGAATTTTTGGCATTCCCTGTGGAGAATAGAAAATTCTTTTCTGTATGGAATCTCCCTACTTACAACTGAAGTTCTGATATTCATTCATATTCATCCTGTCTCTCTTTCTCTCTTCTTCCCCTCCACCCCCTGTCACCACCGCGCCCGCCCCCAGCCATGGTAATAAAACATGCAAGTAATAGCATTGGCCTGGCTTCAGAAGTCATTAGTCAACTGTGGTTGAAATTTCCCCATAAAGTACAAGGGAATGCTCATGTCTTAGAGAGAGTGGCAGCCAAGGAAAAGGGGGAGGTGAAAACTTTTAGGGAAATCTTAAGAAGATGGAGGAGAAAGAACTGTTGAATTCTTTGACATGAAAGATTGTCCCATCATTGCAAGTACTACCTTTTCTTTTAGGTCCTTCTTTCACTTGTTCAGAATTATCTGCATAGAAATCTGAATTCACTCATTTAAAAAAAATTATTGAAATACAGTTGATTTACAATGTGTTAGTTTCAGGTGTGTGGCAAAGTGATTCAGTTATATATATATATATATATATATATATATATAAAACTACATATATAGTTATATATAGATTCTTTCCCATTATAGGTTATTACGAGATATGCTATACAGTAGGTCATTGTTGGTTATCTGTACATGTAGTCGTATGTACATTTTAATCCCAAACTCCTAATTTATCCCTCCCCCGCTTTCCCCTTTGGTAACCATAAATTTGTTTTCTATGTCTGTGAGTCTGTTTCTGTTTTGTAAATAAGTTCATTTGTATCATTTTTTTAGCTTCCACATATAAACGATATCATATGATAATTATCTTTCTCTGTCTTACTTCACTTAATATGATAATCTCATCCTGAGAGGTAATTGTCATATCCTAATTTGAATTAGAAACTTTAGGGTGTCATTTTCAACTTGTCTCTACACTTACGTTTATCATAGAAAAATAGGGCTGGGGCAGTGTTTCTTCCCTAAGTAATTGAAAGTCCACTGTGTGTACAGTGATTGAAGCTGTTTAAGGGCTTATATATCAAGAGCCAGATGTTTTGGTCTAAAAGGGATTTAGACAAATGGATGAATCAAATATCTATTTATATATTTAAAAATCTAAGGACAAATATCTTTGTGTGTGTGTATATATACAGATATATGTATGTATGTGTGTATATATATATAGATATAGATATATGGCACATATATCTCACTAATACATAATATAAGAAGTGTGACTTACTGATAAGCAGACTTTTCTTGAGCAGAGCCTGAAGTCTCTAAATGCTGAATTTAGGATACCTTTGACTTACTTCATCAGCCAGGAGAGAACAAAGGACTCTTGAGTTGTTCCAGTTATAAAAACAAGAAAAGGAGAGTAGAGGAAAAGGAAAAAAACAAAGTAGGAAGAGAAAATGAGAAAGATTTTAGAAGGCATTCTAAAGACATTTACACTAAGAACAACTGGGCTTTCACCTCTATTTACTGTTTCACATTCAACTATAACTTAGAAGGGGCCAACACGACCACAGATCCATCATTATATTCTATCCGTATTTTCAAGAGGGATCCATAATCATGGATTTTTTTAAACTGTAATTGCTATAGCTCCTTTTCGCCACCCCCGTTTCCCCCAACCATTGCTGGTTGTTAAGAGTAACTTAATATAGCTTGGCATTTTTCAGAAGATGCTTTCTAACCACATAGCAATAAAATTCATGAAGGTAATTTTTATCTTTAGTCTCCCTTGTTTCAGTGGCTTCATATGAAGGATCAAAGGGAGGACATCAGATAGTAAAGGGCAGTAGCTTGGTGGGTACTGAGAACCAAAAAGACTTTAATGACTTAGTTTGGCCCCTTCATTTCATAAATGATTAGACTGTGAGTAAGCTGAGAGTTAATACCTCATTTTAATGCATTCATTTATCTAACTAATAGTTACTGGTAACCTATTAGGTGTCACTAACAAATAGGTGCTGGGGTTGCATTGAAAAATAAGATATATGTATTGCTCATACAACTCTTATGGTCTGGTGAGAAAGTTGAATGTGATAAGATGAGGGCTCAGTGGAAGGGTAGCTTACTTTGGTGGGAGAGAATTCAAAAAGATTTTACACAACAGTCAATCAGTTTTCAACATGGAAAATAAGAAAGTTCAATGGGTGAAAAATAGTTTTTCAACTAATGGTGCTGGGAAAACTGGATATCCACATGTAAAAGAATGAAGTTGGGCCCCTACTTTATATTATATATAAAAATTAATTCAAAGTAGATAGAAAGATGTGACTGTAAGAGCTAAGCTTACAAAACTCTTGGAAGAAGACAGGCATAAATCTTTGTGAACTTGGACTAGGCAATGGTTTTCTTGGATATGACACCAAAAGCATAAGCAACCATAGAAAAAAATAGATAAATTGGATATCATCAAAATTAAAAACTTCTGTGCTTCAAAGGACATCATCAAGAAAGTGGAAAAAAGCCCCACAGAATGGGAGAAAATTTTTACAAATTACCTATCTGATAAGAGACTTGTTACTAGGATGTATAAAGCAGGCTTACAGTTTAATAATAAAAAGATAAACCATTTCCAAAGCAGGCAAAGAATCTTCATAGATACTTTTCCAAAGAAGATATACAAATGGCAAATAAGCACATGAAAGGATGCTCATCATCATTAGCTATCACAGAAATGCAAATCAAACCGAAAATGAGATACTACTTCACACCTGCTAGGATGGCTATAATCAAAAAGATAGATAATAACAAGTGTTGACGAGGATGTGGAGAAATTGGAGCCTCACACTGCTGGCAGGATTATAAACTATGCAGCTGCTTTGGAAAATAGTCTGACAGTTTCTCAAAAGTTACCCCGCAATTCTACTACTAGGTCTATACCCACGAGAAATGAAACATGTCCACACAAAAACATGTTCATGAGGGACATCCCTGGTGGGTCAGTGGTTAAGAATCCACCTGCTAATGCAGGGGACACGGGTTCAAGCCCTGGTCCGGGAAGATCCCACATGCCGTGGAGCAACTAAGCCCATGTGCCACAACTACTGAGCCTGCACTCTAGAGCCCGCGAGCCACAACTAGTGAGCCCGTGTGCCACTACTACTGAAGCCTGCATGCCTAGATCCTGTGCTCCGCAACAAGAGAAGCCACCGCAATGAGAAGCCCACACACTGCAACGAAGAGTAGCCCCTCCTCAGCGCAACTAGAGAAAGCCCGCAGGCAGCAACGAAGACCCAATGCACCCAGAAATAAATGAATAAATTTATTTTTAAAAAAACATGTTCATGAGTGTTCATATCAGCATTATTCATAATAGCCCCAAACTGGCAACAACACAAATGTTTTTCAACTAATAAATGGATAAATAAAATGTGATTATCTATATCTATGTCTATACAGCTATATGTTGGCAATAAAAAAGAATGAGGTACTGATACATTCTGCAACATGGCTGAAATTTGAAAACATTATGCTAAGTGAAAGAAGCTTGTCACAAAAGACAACATATTGTATAATTTATATGAAATGTCCAGAATAGGCAAATCTATAGAGACAGAAAGATTAGTAGATGCTTGGGCTGAGTGGGTTGGGGGCAAATGGGGAGTACTGCTAATGGGTATGGAGTTTCTTTTGGGGTGTTAAAATGTTCTAAAATTGATCAAGGTGGTGGTTGCACAACGCTGAATATACTAAAACACATTCAACTATGTACTTTAATGGGAGAGTTGTATGTAAATTATGTCAATAAAGCTGTTATTTAAAAAAAAGATTCTACCATGAAATTCATATTTCAACCTAGTCTGGAGGGGAACAGAGAGAGTGGGAAGGGAAGGCCATTCAGGCAAAAGGGACAGAATATGCAAAGACACTGTTCCATATACACCTGGAGGGCAAAAGGAGGCATAAGAGATGAGGATAGAAACACTGAGCCCCAGAAAACTATTATTTGCCAGAAGTGTCTGTAAACTACTATGAAGTCAGAGTCCATATATTATTCATCATTGTATCCCTGGTATCCAGCTCAGAGAAGGCCTACCGTAAGTTTTATCTGTTAGTTCAATGAATGAGTAAATGAATGCCTGAGTGAACTAAAGAATGAACTTTAAATAATTAGTAATAGTACCTAAACTAGATGACAGATCCTCTAACTCCTAGTTTACCTTTGTTGTGCTATATCAGGCAGAAAGTTTTTTTAAAGTTTTTACTTTTATACAATTCAAAAGGTTACTTTCCATTTACAGCTATTACAGAATATTGGCTTTATTCCCCGTGTTGTACAATACGTCCTTGAGCCTACCTTACATTCAGTAGTGTGTACCTCCCACCCCCCACACCCCTGCATTGCCCCCGCACTGGTAACCACTAGTTTATTCTCTATATTTGTGAGTCTGCTTCTTTTATGTTATATTCACTAGTTTGTTGTATTTTTTAGATTCCACAAATAAGTAATATCATACAGTATTTGTCTTTCTCTGACTTATTTTACTTAGCATAATGCTTCCATGTCCATCAGATTTCATTCTTTTTTATTCCATTGTGTGAATATATATATATATATATACACATATGTACCACATCTTTATCCATTCATCTGTTAGTAGACACTTAGGTTGTTTCCATGTCTTGGCAATTATAAATAATGCTGCTGTGAACATTGGGGTGCATGTATGTTTTCAAATTGGTGTTTTTGTTTCTTTCAGATATATACCCAGGAGTGGAATTGTTGGGTCATATGGTAGTTTTAGTTTTAACTTTTTGAGAAACTTCCATATTGTTTTCCACACTGGCTGCACCAATTTATATGCCCATCAACAGTGTACAAAGGTTCCCTTTCCTCCACATCCTTGCCAATATTTCTTATTTGTAGACTTTTCGTTTATAGCCATTCTTACTGGTATGAGGTGTTATCTCATTGTAGTTTTGATTTGCATTTCCCTGATAATTAGTGATGTTGAGCATCTTTTCATGTGCCTCTTGGCCATCTGCATTTCCTCTTTGGAAAAATGTCTATTCAGTTTTTCTGCCCATTTTTTAATTAGGCTGTTTTTTTTTTTTGATGTTGAGTTGTATGAGCTGTTTATATGTGTTGGATATTAATCCTATATTGGTCATATCATTTGCAAATATGTTCTCCCATTCAGTAGCTTGTCTTTTCATTTTGTCAATGGTTTCTTTTGCTGTGCAAAAGCTTTTAAGTTTAATTAGGTCCCATTTGTTTATTTTTGCTTTTATTTCCTTTACTTTAGGAAAAGGAAAAAAAATCTAAAAAAATATTGCTGCGATATATGTCAAAGAGTGTTCTGCCTAGAAAGTTTTAAAATCAGGATGAAAATAACTTCTTTTATAATGATATTTATATTTCAGCAATTACATTTGTTTAAAGTGTTTGATCTGTCTTTTTATATGCTGCCATTCTGGTAGGTGTATAATGATATCTCATTGTGGCTTTAATTTGCATTTCCCTAATGATTAATGATATTAAACATCTTTTCAGATGCTTGCTTGCCATCCCTATATCTTCTTCCGCTATATCCACTGCTATACTCTAGCTCAAGGTACTATCATTTTCACCAGTGTTATCGTAGTAATGTCCTAATTGGCTTCCTTTTTTCTGTGCTTCAACCCGTTTTAGTCCCTTCACAGAGAGCAGAGACAAATCTTGTCCCTCTTCTGATTGCAACTACCAGTGGTTCTCTACCTTAGTCGTGGTAAAAGCCAAAGTCCCCACAATTGATCTACAAGCTACTGCACAGTCTGGTCCACCTGTTACCTCTCTGCCCCTCATCTCCTACTTTTCTCCTCCATCACTCTGCTCTAGCCACATTGGCTTCCTTGCTGTTCCTCAAACACATCAGATACAATCCCACTTCAGGGCCTTTGTTCTTGCTATTCCCTTTGCCTGGAACACTGTTCCCTATGATAGCCTTATGGATCACTAGCTTAATGCCTTCAAGTAATTGCTTTCATATTTCCTCTGTGAGCCCATCCCTGGCCACCTTATTTTAAATTGTACACCACTCCCCCAGTACTCTCTTTCCCCTTTCTGCTTTATTTTACTCCACATCTTCCTCATTTATTGTGTTTGTTATCTGTTTTTTCCTTGCCATGATATTAGCTTCATGAAGTCATGTCCCCCCTCAGTCCATACACAACATATTAGCAAAGGCAAATGTGAACTGAATCATGTTGTTCTTCCATTTAACAACTTGGAGTGTCTTCCCATTTGCATTTAGAAATATAAATCCAAACTCTTTTCCATAGCTTACCAGGCCCTGCATAATCTGATCGCAATTGTCTTAACATCTACTCTTCCTATCTACTTTTCTTTTCTGCATTCACTTGAGCCTCATGGTTTTCCTTCAGCTTCTCAAAGATGCCAAGGCCTTTGGACAAACATCTGCCTTATATGTTCTTCTTCACTCTTCCTGTGCTTAACCACCTCTTTCTCTTTCTTTGGTTTCTGCTTAAATGTCTTCACTTCTCTAACTATTAACGTGTATCCCCTTGTACTGCTCCATTATTCTCTCAAAGTACCTTGTTTCCTTCATAGAACTTATTATAATTTTTTTTACTTAAAAATATCTGTCTTTTTCATTGGAATGTAAGTTTGAGGTCAGAGACTCTTACTTGTCACATCCACTTTTGTATTCCAGTACTTCAGTGCCTAGCATACAATTAGGGTCCCAGGAACTGGATGGGTGGGTGGTTAGGTAGCAGGAAGTTCAGACCCTGAAAGTAGATTGCCTAAAGTCAAATTCTCACCTTAATATCTACTACCTGGTGAACTTGGTCAGATTACTTAATATATCCAAGCCTCAGTTTTCTTTCTTTTTTTTTTTTTTTTTTGCCATGGCTCACGGGCCCAGCCGCTCTGCGGCATGTGGGATCCTCCCAGACCGGGGCACGAACCCGTGTCCCCTGCATCGGCAGACAGACTCCCAACCACTGCGCCACCAGGGAAGCCTCCAAGCCTCAGTTTTCTTATCTGTAAAATGAGGATAGATAAAATTACCACTTTATAGTGTTTTGTAAAAACCTTGAGGTAATAATCTCTTAGCCCAGTGCATGACATTAATAAGTGATCTATAAATATTAATAATTATTATTTTTACTAATGCTGTTATGATTATTATTCACATTCTATATCCTCATTTCTCTCTCCTGTGTTCTATTTTATCTAGTTGCTTTAAAGAGTCATGATGATAACTAAATATGATATTTTTGGTATGACCTCAGTAGTACATAGAAGTGGAGCTGTCATCTAAGCTTATATTAATCTAGCTTCAGAGCCAGTTATCATTTGGGTTATGTGTTTATCAAACATGTCTCATTGTGAACTCTTAGTGAGCTTAAATTCAGTTAAAGCCTCTAATGGCATAAGTCTACTGCCCTACAATTGGGCAGTAAATACAGATATTTGCATTTGTCTCTCTGAAACTTGATCACTTTAGTTTGGACCTATGGTGTCAGCTTGTCTGAACCTTTTTGGACTCTGTTTTTAACATTTCACCATAATAAATTAGTCCTCTCAGGTTTTTGTCACAGGCAAATTTGATCATTGTATCATTGGTGTCCTCTTTAAAGTCAGTGGATTAAACAGTATAACATGAAAGGCAGGGCAGAGCCCTGCAACCTGTTGCTGAAGACTTCCTTATAGCTTGGTATTTTCCATTCTGCCTTCCATATGATTTTTTTTAACTGATGTGTTTGTTTTCCTGTTTAAGATTCAGACCATTTACCTTCTTCAAAATAATTCTAGTCAAATCAAAAAATATTTACTTTTGTACCTACTATGTACAGTTAGTGTGCTTAGGTACCACTGAGCCATGTGACAGAAGATTACAGTGGTGGCAAATTGTGAAAAATTAGGCATGGGTGGCTAAGAAATCAAAGTGCCTTTGTAAACATGGAGCGGATTATTAGTTGGCAGGATTTAAACCTGTGCTGGGAAACTCCCAAAGGAAGGGGAATGGGCCTGCCTGGAATTCTAATTTCTTCATCTAAATAATCTGGATAAATGGACTAAATTGGAAATTTAAGGAATTAGAGTCTACAAAATCATTTTTCTGAGATTTCTTCTATTGATTCTGTTGACCTACTCTCATTTTTAAAAGTATTATGTCCATATACATATATCAAATCATTATGTTGTACACCTGAAAGTAATACAATGTTATGTGTCAATTATATCTCCATACAAAAAAGTGTTCTGTCCTAATCATTACCCTATATTTATCTGTTTTATACCTATTTCATTTTCCTCTATGAAAATGAGTGAAAGCAAGAATTATGTGTTTTGTAATTGTCACAGCATATAAATTCAGTACTGCGTATGAAAGTGTTTTCTAAGCTATGAAAAGTTGTATACATACATAGAGCTTTTATGATTGAATAAATGGTCAATAAATTGAATAGATGGATTTACTCCTTTGTATGTGGATGCTATTAATTTGAATCATACTCCAAATATTTATTAACTAAAGCATCTACTTTACATTGAAGGCTTCTTGCCAAAATTAGTTAGAAGATATAGGTGATTTTAGAGTTAAAGCTTAGTACAATGAATTCTTAAGTTCCCCAAATAGTATTTTACAGAAATATTTACATAATTCACAGCTAAAGTGAATTTTCTAAAAACTCCCTGTAAGGTGAGATTACGTACGCCCTGTCTCAGTACAGAAGGATTTTTTTCCAAACAGTTTTTTCTCTAAAAATAAACCTAGTTTTGTTATTAATATTATTATTTTTTTGCGGTACGCTGTCCTCTCACTGTTGTGGCCTCTCCAGTTGCGGAGCACAGGCTCCGGACGCGCAGGCTCAGCGGCCATGGCTCACGGGCCCAGCTGCTCCGCGGCATGTGGGATCTTCCCGGACCGGGAAACGAACCCGTGTCCCCTGCATCGGCAGGCGGGTTCTCAACCACTGCGCCACCAGGGAAGCCCTGTTGTTATTTTAACAACAAAATTTTTTGCTGTTTCCTCTTCACATAAGAACATCTCATTAATTTTGGTGAAAATCCTCCAACAAGATAAGATTAAATTGTCCAGTTTTCCAGTGGAAGAGGATCCATTTTGTGTTGCGAGCAGGGTAGCAGCAGAGAGGTGAGTTGAAGACAGACATGCTGTTTCAGTGGTCAGAATATTTTGAATCCAAGTATAAACGTTCAGGGAAGAGCCTGTAGGTCTGAATGCTCTAGGAATGCTTTCAGTAATGTTCCACTTCTCTTACTCTTTAGAGTTTTAGAGCCAGAGCATTGATATGATGTTCTCTGTAATCAGGTACACCAAGGAGTAATAGAAACTGTGTCGGTAGAAAGAGAGGTGACCTCACAGAGGTCCAGTGATTTTGTATGGGAAAGAAAAGGAGCTGTGTTCCATCATCTGTACTGTTAAGTGTCCAGACTCCTTGGATAGGGGTTTCCTTTTCTCAGTCATATGGAACTGATTTAGTAAAAAATTAAAATGATTTCCTATAAAATAAAATCATTCCATTTGAATGGAATCTCAAGGGAGATCTTGAATAGGTTTGAGCTTTTCTTGGTTTGAGAGAACAGAAATATTTTGTACTAAACAGTAATGTTGATAAAAATAAAATCCAATAAAATATATTTTTCCCTAAATTAAGAAATGATGTATATTGTCTTATGAAACTAGCTTTTTCAAAAGGGAGTCTGAGTCTTAAACTTGTTCTGATTGTCAGAGATTGACAGAATTTAACTAATAAGAGAATACATAGAGCAAAAAGGAAAACTTCTTGTTGAATAACAGTTGTCAGAGAAGAAACAGATGATATGTTTTCTTTATTGCATTTAAAAAATTAATTATTGCCAGTAGAAGCTTGTTTGTGCTCATAACTGGGTTAGCTTTGTGGTTTGGCATTATTCCATGTTTGAAGGGAACTAGGTATGGACGAAGAGCGTGAAGCCTGGGTTCGAGTCCAGTTTAGTGGGCCTCAGTGGGTCATTCAACCTCACTGGACCCCAGTGCTCTCATCTGTAAAAGGAGGGGATAGATAAAGATGATAATTGAGGTGCCTTCTATCTTTAACTGTGTTCTTTTTTAAAGGCCTGTGCCTTTATTAAACAAAATCTTGATGTAAACAGGGGAGTTAAACTCCCAAATGTTTTAGGGTCCTTTTGGTTGGAACACATTTTTGTAGAAGAAATACAGCCAGCACAATATTTAAGGAAGAGGAATTTTATTTGATAAATTAAAAATGTACCCTGGGGCTTCCCTGGTGGCGCAGTGGTTGAGAGTCCGCCTGCCGATGCAAGGGACACGGGTTCGTGCCCTGGTCCGGGAAGATCCCACATGCCGCGGAGCGGCTGGGCCCGTGAGCCATGGCCGCTGAGCCTGCGCGTCCGGAGCCTATGCTCCGCAACGGGAGAGGCCACAACGGTGAGAGGCCCGCGTACCGCAAAAAAAAAAAAAAAAATGCACATTGAAGTCTTGAAAGTTAGGTGCAAAATAGCCCAAAACCTATCTTGTATTTTCCCTTCAGGAATCAGAATATTTAACCAATATTTTTCTGACAACTCCTATAAAAGCAACATTGATTATAAGAGTTTTAATTTGTTCTAGTTGCAAAATAATAAAAATGTATACAGCATCTGAGACAAAATAGTTATGCCAGCATTCCCTGTTCTTCTAGGTAAGAATAAATGGGCTAATTTATTTTTACACAATTTTTAATGGCTGATAAAATAACTGAAAAATCATGCTTATTATTGGAATAGGAACAGCTTTATTTAATTTTTTTTTTTTGGAAATTGTGATTTTGTAGTTGTCAGTACTTTTATATCTACTCTGAAAACTTTTTGGCTTTGAAAAGTATACTTGAATATTATATTGGTATCCCTGTAATGATAGTATCTGAAAAAATGCTACGCTTAAAAATAAAATACTACATTTAAAGCATTAAAGGAAAATATAGGAAATTATTGAAATTCCACATTGCACTGAACTTTATACTGCAATTCATGTAAAGTAATAGTCTCAATTTTGAAAAAAACTATTTAATTTGGGATTATAAATGACATCCTTGATGTCTTTTAAATATTTTTAATCTCATAATGAGAACCTGACATCATTGTAAATACATTTAGTAATAAAAAGATATTTTATAAACCATAAATACATAACAAACTTCACATATTTAAATTTACTTATAATGTTTCTGGTGGCAAAATCAGATATAATTTAGAATTAGCAGTATTTTCAGTTCACTTAAATTTATTTATCTTTATAGATAGATAAATAAATATAAAGATATAAGGATATCTTACTTGAAAATGCCTTTCATTCTCTTGTTTATTAAAATTGTTTTAGTGTGGTTTTATATTTACTCTTATTTTTTATTTGTGTTTAGTCACATTTCTACACATAAAGAATGCTGCAATATCAAGAACACTGTAATTAGTAGTGGACAATATGACCAGTTATTGTAATCATATATTCTAATGTATTTTATTTTTTTAACATCTTTATTGGAGTATAATTGCTTTACAATGGTGTGTTAGTTTCTGCTTTATAACAAAGTGAATCAGATATACATATACATATATCCCCATATCCCCTCCCTCTTGCGTCTCCCTCCCATCCTCCCTATCCCACCTCTCTAGGTGTTCACAGAGCACCGAGCTGATCTCCCTGGACTATGCAGCTGCTTCCCACTATCTATTTTACATTTGGTAGTATATATATGTCCATGCCACTCTCTCACTTTGTCCCAGCTTACCCTTCCCCCTCCCCGTGTCCTCAAGTCCATTCTCTACGTCTGCGTCTTTATACCTGTTCTGCCCCTAGGTTCTTCAGAACCTTTTTTTTAAAATTTATTTTTAGATTCCATATGTATGTGTAGCATACGGTATTTGTTTTTCTCTTTCTGACTTACTTCACTCTGTTTGACAGTCTCTAGGTCCATCCACCTCACTACAAATAACTCAATTTCATCTCTTTTATGGCTGAGTAATATTCCATTGTATATATGTGCCACACCTTCTTTATCCATTCATCTGTTGTTGGACCCTTAGGTTGCTTCCATGTCCTGGCTATTGTAAATAGAGCTGCTTCTAATGTATTCTAAATTGAATTATTCTATTGGAAAATATTCACAGCTTTAATATACAGAGCTATAAGGAACAAAATTATACCCGAAATGTAGTAATATAATCTGAAAATTATGGGTAGACTTCATTTAACATGAATCCTGGAGCCTTAATATTAATGCTTGTAAGACATTTTCTGCTATAAATTTTTTTTTGGATAGGGACCACTTTTAAAGTCTTTACTGAATTTGTTACAGTATTGCTTCTGTTTTCTGTTTTTTGTTTTTTGTGTTTTTTTTTTGCGGTACGCGGGCCTCTCACTGTTGTGGCCTCTCCCGTTGCGGAGCACAGGCTCCGGACGCGCAGGCTCAGCGGCCATGGCTCACGGGCCCAGCCGCTCCGCGGCATATGGGATCTTCCCAGACCGGGGCACGAACCCGCGTCCCCTGCATCGGCAGGCGGACTTTCAACCACTGCGCCACCAGGGAAGCCCCTGCTATAAATTTTTACAAGAACTAAACAAGAGTATGGCAGTAATTTCTGTTATTTACCATAGCCCAGATGATTATAAATTTGAGGAGGAAATGATATAACAGTTTAGATGTATCACTGGGTTTGCTTTTTAATCAAAATGAGAGGAAATTAGTTTAAATTTTAATAGTTATAAAGGACAAGAAAGACAGAGTGAGATGAAGAGTAGACAGATTGGATATATATTTGTAATTGGCCACCTGGATTACGTATATAATCCGGGTTATATATATAATATATAATATACATACTATACAATGTCTGGCACATAGTAGGTACATAGGTACTCAAAAATATTTATTCTGTTGAACTGAGGGGTTGGGAAGGAATTGTTTAAGGGGGAATAAAGTAACAGTTTGTTTTCCTAAATTGGAATTATTTTATTTTATTTTTACTTTGGTTGGTTTTCTCAATTGGTAATAAAACTATTTTTCAAATGGTGATAAAAGTCAACTAACTGTATTGAACATTTGAGCTTGCAGTAACTATTTGTAGATTTTTTTCTTTAGTATTTTTTTTTATCTTCCAGTTTTTGTACTTATTAGATTTTTTGGTCTTTGAAAACACCAATCTTTTTATATAAAGATGCCTCATCAGAAAAGAGAACTTCCTGTTTTTAATACAGTTCATTTTGAGAGGAACAACTCCAGGTTTATTTTTCTTTTGAATATACTTATTGTAGTTAGCAAAATACTTTTGAAGTGTCTTCAAAAGGATTGGGTTAGAGTTAGGTCTAACATTTTTTTAACATGAATTACTACTATTAAAAAAATTGTGTTAATTTGTTAGGAAATGCAAGTCAAAGACTCCTTTGCATTGGTGACTTTTACCTCAGAAACAGTGGGTTTATCTTCCCTGACCACCCTCTCCTGCCCCTCAACCAAAGGACCATGGCCCCAATTCTCAGGAAAGAATGGAAAGAGTCATAGTTTATTCTTGGCTTTTTTTTTCCCCTAATGTCTTATTTATCTTATAACTGGAAGTTTTTACCTTTTGACCACCCTCACCCATTTTGCCCACCTCCACATTCCCCACCTCTGGCAACAACCAGTCTTTTCTCTGTGTCTATGAGTTCGTTTTTTTTTCAGATTCCACATATAAGTGAAATCATACAGTATTTGTCTCTTTCTGTCTTACTTAGTTTACTTAGGATAATGCCCTCAGGTCCATCCATATTGTCACAAATGGCAGGATTTCCTTTTTTATGGCTGCATAATGTTCCATTGTGTGTGTATGTGTGTGTGTGTGTGTATACCACATTTTCTTTATCCATTTATCTGTTAATGGATTCTTAGGTTGTTTCTGTGTCTTGGCTGTTGTAAATAATGCTGCAATGACCATGAGGGTGCAGATATCTTTCAAGATAGTAATTTCATTACCTTTAGATAAATATACAGATAAGAAATTGCTCAATTGTATGGTAGTTCTATTTTTAATCTTTTGAGGACTCTCCATACCATTTTCCATAGTGGTTGCACCAATTTACATTCCCATAAAGTCAGTTTTATATTTTAACATTTTAAATGTAAAATGGTTTCTCCTTTTATTAAATTGGAATGTTACATACATTGGTGACATAAATTTCCTTCTAGAAAATAAGGAGCCAAACAGTTATTTTTTGAGCCTTTCTTTGTTTTAAAAGTTATAACACGGGTGGTTACAGCATATTAAAGGATTTCCTTCATAAGTACACAGGAATTTAGACCTGCATTAGTCTTTTTAGTTATATTCTCTCCACAAAAAAACATTACAAGACTGTTTAAATGTCCCCATGCAACATTTTAAGATATGTGCAGTAGAATAGATGTACAACTGATCCATTCAACCTCTAGAATGTTTATAAATAAAGAACTAAAATTATGTATGAGCCCATTGAAATAAATTCTACTACTGAAATAAACTCAGCATATTTCACTGTAGTGTCATGACAATTCAGGAGGGGGTTATGCTCTAAATTTAATTGGAAAAGTAAAGGTCAAAATTACTTTCTAAAATCTTTTAAATCACTCATAATTTACATAGTCTACATAGATTTGTATGTATTGATTTTATATGTGTTGAGCCATATATTCCTACCACATTGGAGACATTCATACTGTTTCTCAAAAACTTTTTTGTTTTTGGCTGCACCAGTAGGTCTTGCGGGATCTTGAACCTGGGCCCTCAGCAGTGAGAATGAGGCATCCTAACCGCTGGACCACTCTCAAAAACTTTAATTCATATCATTTTATTTTTATGTTTGGGACAGATTACTGTTTATTCAGACAGGGACCAGATATAAACAAGTTAGCTTGTGTTTGAGAGCTCATGTGTATGAAATATATATTTGTTATATGAAATTATACTTAGTGTGGTGGGATGCTCATACTGTGAGAGGTACACATGCATTTTGACTGATGAAGGGCTCAATAGATTCATGTCTCACTCTTCATATTCATTCCAAGATGTCCACTTAATGAGTTGAATGGTATTCAGAGTCACTTACACTTCCATTTCTTTCTTGCTGTTAGACATTGCAACTCCATCATATATTCCTGTTGCAGTAATGTTAACTCTCAGCCATCTGATTCTATGATCATAATGAATGAAAACAAGGATGAAATGTACCACACAGCAGGGCAATGTGAGATTGCATCCACTGAGGGCCCTTGACATCAAACTATAGAGCAGAAACAGGGGAGGTTCCAGGTAGAAGATGAAGAATTCAACTCAGAGGTATACCTGGGTAGGTGGCAGGTATACCTCTGAAGTGGTAGATTCTTTCTTATCATCATGATAGATGGCTATCATTTTTAGTGCATCTCTTGATACATTTTCTGGTATTGAACCAATGCAGAATTTATTCTCAGACCATTTTAACTCCACATCATTGATAGATGCTGACCATGTGGTATGGTCAGCAATTAGCAGATTTATATAAATTTAAAGAATCTTCCATCTTCCTTTATAAATTTAAGAATCTTCCATTTACTTCAACTTTGTGTTCTTTAACTTCACTTCTTTTTACCCACAGTGTGGGGTCTTTTGTATCCCATTTGATCTGTGACCTGCAACTAGCTCTTAGTCATGTTCATAGCAACCGAACAACATTTTTGCAATGCATCATTTCAAAAATTTATCACCTCTTTTTTATGGCTTTCCAACAGTTACATCTTATTTCAGATTTTACCTCATCCAGAATCATCTTAATCCTCCTTTGTATTTCCAACAATACCTAAACTCTTAACATCAGCAGACATAAAAGGCCAAGATCTCTCTCTCCATGGTGTTTACAGTGTGAATGTGTAAGCATATGATGATTTGAATGTTGTTACTACTGCACCATTTTAGAACACTGAAAGAACATAGTAGAATAGGGGACAAAAAAAAAAACCCTCAGTTTCTTTTTTTATAAATTTATTTATTTTATTTATTTATTTTTGGCTGCATTGGGTCTTCGTTGCTGCACGTGGGCTTTCTCTAGTTACGGCAAGCAGGGGCTACTCTTCATTGTGGTGTGTGGGCTTCTCATTGTGGTGGCTTCTCTTGTTGTGGAGCACGGGTTCTAGGTGCACGGGCTTCAGTAGTTGTGGTGCACAGGCTCAGTAGTTGTGGCTTGCGGGCTCTAGAGTGCAGGCTCAGTAGTTGTGGTGCACAGGCTTAGTTGCTACCTGACATGTGGGATCTTCCTGGACCAGGTCTCGAACCCGTGTCCCCTGCATTGGCAGGCGGATTCTTAACCACTGCACCACCAGGGAAGTCCAACACCTCATATTTTAAAGAAAAAAAAATTATAGACTTTATGAGTGGCCTGATATTTTGTCTGTGATGAGAGGGCAAAGCAAGCCCTTTCTCTACTCCTAGCAAGCATAAAGCATTTATTAAACCAGCCCAAAAAAGTAGTGCTATCACCTCAGCTCTTTTTTGTATACTGACCACAGAGCTGCAATGATTCTTATTTTTGCCCATGAATTTTCTGCCATCACAGAACAGCAATGTAAGCTTGGTTTAACCAAAAAGTCTGCTGTATTGTCACAATGTAACAGAATCAGCTTTGTATCAGGTGCCTTAAATTCTTTTCTTCTTTAGATACATACTTTTAGAAAGGCATTTCTTTTTCTGCCATAGATCCATGTCATCTGTTTTGAAAACTTGTTTTGAGAGCTATTGTAGCTCTAAGGAAGTGCTTCTGAGTATGTGATCAGTTGATGCCACTTCTCTTATCATTAAGGAAAGAAAAAAAACCTTTTATTAAAATTATTTAAAGAATATTTGCTTAGAGTAAGAATTGATTTAGTAACCAAACACTGAAAAGTTTCACCAAAATGTTACATACTGTATTGGGGAGAATAAAAGGTCAAGCGCCATGTTGACTTTCATGCTGTGTGGAATCTTTGTGATTTAAACTTTGGGACCTGAGACTAAGCACATCCAAACTCCACTTCCTCAAGGCTACCCCTAAAGTCTCATGGGGAAATGCTTCTTCAAAGTGAATCTTGGCCAGCGCTTTGCAAATTGAGAGCCTTGTGTTTGCTAGTGTGACGTTTGATCCCAGCCATCTGAGTTAATCTCCCAGTGTCTGTCTGTGTCTTCTCCCTATGCCAAATTGCAGGCCAAGAGGTTTTAGAAAGCACATTGTGTCATTTTTTTCTTCATCTTCTGTTACATCCAGAAGGTTTGTGTAGGGAGACAATATACTGTATAGTGAAAAGATTATAGGACTTGAAATCAGACTAATCCCATTTTGAATCTCATCTCTGCCACCATATAATTTTGTATAAGTCACTAAATGTCTGTGTCTGTTTTCTCATCTGTAAAACAAGGATAGGATATTTACTTTTACAAGATTGTCAAGAACACAAAATGAGATTAAAAATACAAAATTTAAAAGTACAGAATGCTAATACAGCACCTGACACATGGTAAGCACTCAAAAATGATAGCTGGTATCAGTATTACTGTTAGGCCTGAAGTAAAAACATATTAAATCAATGCTGTGTGCCCTCAACAATGATAACCGTGATAGCAGCAACCTTCTGTTACCAAACTCAAGTTTGGCTGCTTGCCACTCAAAAGCCAATAATCAAGGGACAAGTGTCAATAGAAAGGAAAGGTGCTTCATTCAGAAAAGGTAGCGATCTGGGGAGAAGGTGGACTTGTGTCTAGAAACCAACTCTGAAGATTCTGCTCAGCCATGACAATTTTTAAAGGGAAAAAGGGGAAGCAATCGTAATCATTAAGGGAGGAGGTCAGATTCTTCATCATCTTTCCATTGCATGCAGACCTGCTGACTTCTCCTGATCTTCCTTGGGATGCTGTCTTGCTCACGTGGTCCACCTGCAGTTGGAGGCTGTCTTGCCCACATGGTCCAACTGCACCTGTGGGGTCCACCTGCAAATTTACTGAAGGGGTAGAGAGTCAATCATTCTTTAACTACTTAATTCTTCATTCTTACTCCTTCTAATCCAGGAAAGGAACCAATAGATTAGGCAAGGCATTGTGTACATTCAGTAAAGTAAAAATCAGGAACTAGATTAAATGTTGCCTGGTAATCTCGTCTTTATGATCAAGACTGGAGGAAAACAGGAATGAACAAACAGAAAAGGGGCAAAGGAGCTGCTTACACTTCTACATCTACTACAGTAAAGAGGACAGCCATTTTGTCCATTTCTAAAATGACTTTCTTACTACTAATAATATCTTTGTATTTACCTAGGCTGGTTTTCCAAGAGTCTAGTTTTGAGAGTGAATCTTAGAAATAAATTTGGCTATATTCTAGAGCAGTGTTATCAAGTAGAATGTTCTGTGATGATGAGTTATTTTACACCTGCACTGTCTGATATGGCAGCCATGATCCATATGTGGCTGTTGAGCGCTTTTGTGATTAATGCAACTGAGCAACTACATTCTCTATTTTAATTAAATTAAATTTAAATAGCTACAGGTAGCTAGCGTAGCTCCAGACAAAACTTTATTAATGATTTGATAAAATCATTCTTAATATCTAGGAGTTAATAAAAGTATCAGGGTGTGAATGCTCAATTTCTAATGAGTACATATTTTTTACCCACACAGAACTTGATAGAAACTATTCTTTATCTCCCAAGTGATAGATTGTTATGTTTTATTTTTCAATATCATATGCCAGTTTACTTTTCTGAATATATTCTATGAATTCATCCATTGGGTTCTGAGTGATAAATTCATATTGTCAAATTTTCTCAGCTTCAAAACCACAGGTTCTTCTTTCTCACTGTGCAAGGAAGGGTTCCAGCCTTCCTACTGTTCTGTAGTATTTTCTTCTTTTCTCCTCATTTTCTTCTTATGTATACAAATAAATTACCCTGTATTAATGATTATTAAATAATTTTTAAGTCACATAATGTTTAGTAGCAGGGATAAATCACTACCATTGGATTAAAATAGTTCCTGTATGCTACCTTTTCTTTCCAAGTAAGGTTGTCCTTCAGGATTAAGATGACATAAAATTTTTTAAATGGGTTTTGCATTCACTTCTTAAGATTTTTTTTCTCAGGAAATCAGGAGAAGTATATAATAGAACTTCTCTTAATGAAATTTTTTATTTCATTCTATTTAATTTATATAAAATATATAGTTTTTCTTTTACTCTGCAAATGATACTAAGAGTATGAAAGACAAATCACAGACTGAAGAAAAAAATTGCAAAATACATTTCTGATAAATTCCAAAACATTAAGAACATCAAATGCTAGCCAGATTGTAGAGCAATAGGAACTCTCACCCACTAGTGGTGGGAATGCAAAATGGTACAACCATTTTAGAAAACAGTTTGGCAATTTCTTATAGAGCTAAACATAGTCTTACCATACAAACTGGGAACTGTAGTCCTAGGTATTCATCCAAATAAGTTATAAA
This sequence comes from Pseudorca crassidens, assembly GCF_039906515.1. Lineage (NCBI taxonomy): Eukaryota > Metazoa > Chordata > Mammalia > Artiodactyla > Delphinidae > Pseudorca > Pseudorca crassidens. The sequence goes on from NC_090297.1 coordinate 158,034,445, forward strand.
CTTATGTCCACACAAACACCTATATACAGATCGTTTACAGCAGATTTATTTATTATTGGCTTAAAATTGGAAGCTACCAAGATGTAGGTAAATGGTTAAACAAACTATATTACATCCATACAATAAAATATTATTCAGAGATAAAAAGAAATGAGCTATCAAGATACAAAAAGACACAGAGAAAACTGAAATGTGTATTGCCAAATGAAAGAAGGCAGTCTGAAAAGACTATGTTACAGTATGATTCCATCTACATGACATTCTGGAAAAAGGCAAAACTATAGAGACAGTAAGAGACCAGTGGTTGCCAGGGGGTTAAGGGAAAGGAAGAAGGGTTGAAGCACAGATGATTTGTAGGGCACTGAAACTATCCTATATAATACTGTAATGATGGATACATGGCAGTATGCATTTGTCAAAAGTCAAAGAAATACAAAAAGTGAACCTTCATAGAAACTATAGGCTTTAGTTAATAATAATGTATCAATATTGCTTCATCAGTTGTAATAAACGTATCACACTAAAACAAAATGTTATTAATGGGAAACTTTATGCGGGAGGGAGAGATGGATTTATGGGAAATTTCTGAACTTTCTGCTCAATTGTTTTATAAACCTGAAACTTCTCAAGAAAAATAAATTCTATTTAAAAAGATGTAAAAAAAAGTATATATATATATATATATATAGTTTATAATCAGAAATATACCCTACTTTTGTTTTATATTTTTAAATTAATTTTTATTGGGGTATAGTTGATTTACAATGTTGTGTTAGTTTCTGCTGTACAGCAAAGTGAATCAGTTATACCTATACATATATCCAGTTAGATTCTTTTCCCATATAAGACATTACAGTGTACTGGGTAGAGTTCTCTGTGCTCTACAGTAGGTTCTTATTAGTTACCTATTTTATATATATAGTAGTGTATATATGTCAATCCCAATCTCCCAATTTATCCCTCCCCCCTTCCACCTTGGTAACCATTAGTTTGTTTTCTACATCTGTGACTCTATTTCTTTTTTTTTTTTTAATTTTTATTAGAGTATAGTTGATTTACAGTGTTGTGTTAGTTTCAGGTGTACAGCAAAGTGAATCAGTTATACATACACATATATCCACTCTTTTTTAGATTCTTTTCCCATATAGGACATTACAGAGTGTTGAGTAGAGTTTTCTGGGCTCTACAGTAGGTCCTTATTAGTTTTCTATTTTATATATAGTAGTGTGTAGATGTCAATCCCAATCTCCCAATTTGTCCCTCCCCTACTTAACCCCTGGTAAGCATAAGTTTGTTTCTATATCTGTAACTCTATTTTTGTTTTGTAGATAAGTTCATTTGTATGCTTTTTTTAGATTCCACATATAAGCGATATCATATGATATTTGTCTGTCTGACTTACTTCATTCAGTATGACAGTCTCTAGGTCCATCCATGTCACTACAGATGGCGTTATTTCATTCTTTTTTATGGCTGAGTAATATTCCATTGTATATATATATTGCATCTTTTTTATCCATTCCTCTGTCGATGGACATTTAGGTTGCTTCCATGTCCCGGCTATTGTAAATAGTGCTGCAGTGAACATTAGGGTGCATGTATCCTTTTGAATTTACAGTTTTCTCTGGATATATGCCCAGGAATGGGATTGCTAGATCATTTGGTAGCTCTATTTTTATTTTTTTAAGGAACCTGCATACTGTTCTCCATAGTGGCTGTACCAATTTACATTCCCACCAACAGTGCATGAGGGTTCCCTTTTTATTTTTTTAAGGAACCTGCATACTGTTCTCCATAGTGGCTGTACCAATTTACATTCCCACCAACAGTGCATGAGGGTTCCTTTTTCTCCACACCCTCTCCAGCATTTATTGTTTGTAGATTTTTTGATGATGGCTACTCTGACCAGTGTGAGGTAATACCTCATTGTAGTTTTGATTTGCATTTCTCTAATAATTTGTGATCTTGAGCATCTTTTCATGTGCTTTTTGGCCAACTGTATGTCTTCTTTCTAGAAATATCTATTTAGATCTTCCGCCCATATGTTGATTGGGTTGTTTGGCATTATTATTATTATTATTATTTTTGATATTGAGCTGCATGAGCTGTTTGCATATTTTGGAGGTTAATCTCTTGTCAGTCACTTCATTTGCAAATATTTTCTCCCATTCTGTGGGCTGTCTTTTCATTTTGTTTATGGTTTCCTTTGCTGTGCAAAAGCTTTTAAGTTTAATTAGGTCCCATTGCTTTATTTTTGTTTTTATTTTCATTACTCTTGGAGGTGGATCAAAAAAGATCTTTCTGCGATTTATATCAGAGAGTGTTCTGCCTATGATTTCCTCTAAGAGTTTTATAGTATCCAGTCTTACATTTAGGTCTTTAATTCATTTTGAGTTTATTTTTGTGTATGGTGCTAGGCAGTGTTCTAATTTCATTCTTTTACATGTAGTTGTCAAGTTTTACCAGCACCACTTATTGAAGAGACTGTCTTTTCTCCATTGTATATTCTTGCCTCCTTTGTCATAGATTAGGTGACCATAGGTGTGTGAGTTTATCTCTAGGCTTTCTGTCCCTTTCCCTTGATCTATATTTCTGTTTTTGTGCCGGTGCCATACTGTTTTGATGACTGTAGCTTCGTAGTATAGTCTGAAGTCAGGGAGCCTGATTCCTCCAGTTCCATTTTTCTTTCTCAAGATTGCTTTGGCTATTCAGGGTCTTTTGTGTTTCCATACAAATTGTAAAGTTTTTTGTTCTACTTTTGTGAAAAATGCTATTGGTAATTTGATAGGGATTGCATTGAATCTGTAGATTACTTTGGGTAGTATAGTCATTTTGACAATATATCTTATAGTTTCATCAGTATCTTATAGTTTTCTGAGTCTTTTGACTCCTTAAGTAGGTTTATTCCTAGCTATTTTATGCTTTTTGATGTGATGGTAAATGGGATTGTTTCCTTAATTTTTCTTTCTGATCTTTCATTTTTAGTGTATAGAAATGCAAGAGGTTTCTGTGTATTTATTTTGTATCCTGAAACCTTACCAAATTCATTGACAAGCTCTAGTAGTTTTCTGGTAGCCTCTTTAGGATTTTCTATGTATAGTATCATGTCATCTGCAAACACTGACAGTTTTACTTCTTCTTTTCCAATTGGGATTTCTTTTTCTTCACTGATTGCCATGGCTAGGACTTCCAAAACTATGTTGAATGAAAGTGGTGAGAGTGGACATCCTTGTCTTGTTCCTGATCTTAGAGGAAATGCTTTCAGTTTTTCACCGTTGAGAATGATATTTGCTGTGGGTTTGTCATATATGGCCTTTATTATGTCTAAGTAGGTTTCCTCTATGCCCACTTTCTGGAGAATTTTTATCATAAATGTGTGCTGAATTTTGTCAAAAGCTTTTTCTGAATCTATTGAGATGATCATGTGGTTTTTGTTCTTCAGTTTGTTAATGTGGTGTATTACATTGATTTATTTACATATATTGAAGAATCCTTGCATCCCTGGGATAAATCCCACTTGATCATGGTGTATGATCCTTTTAATGTGTTGTTGGATTTGGTTTGCTAATATTTTGTTGAGGATGTTTACGTCTATGTGCAGCAGTGGTATTGGCCTGCAATTTTCTTCTTCTGTGATATCTTGTCTAGTTTTCATATCAAGGTGATGGTGGCCTTGTAGAATGAGCTTGGGAGTGTTCATTCCTCTGCAATTTTTTGGAATAGTTTGAGAAGGATAAGTGTTAACTTTTCACTAAATGTTTGACAGAATTTGCCTGTGAAGCCATCTAATCCTGGACTTTTGTTTGTTGGAAGTTTTTTATCACAGTTTCAATTTCAGTAGTTGTGATTAGTCTGTTCATATTTTCTGTTTCTTCCTTGTTCAGTCTTGGAAGGTTGTACCTTTCTAGGAATTTGTCCATTTCTTCTAGGTTGTCCATTTTATTGGCGTATAGTAGCTTTTTTCTTGTGAGGATTATTTTTAGTATACATATCTGCCACCTCTTTCCTCAGTGTATGCTGGCCATTATCCCTTTTACAGGAGGTATGACTGATGTTGCGGTGACCAGAGCTTGCACTGGATATTGAGCAGGGCCTCCCCTTTGCTTTGTGGTTGTCACTGCCCTGTCAGACGTGGGGTCTGCTCCCTAGTTGTTGCAGTAGAGGCCCCCAGATCTGTTTCTTAGCTGTGTTTCTGATCTGCGGTGTGAGGTAGGCAGGTTTGGAGCACTCTCACTGGGAGGGAAGCCACTGAGTATTCCTTCTCTGGACCTGTTCACCTGTGGCTGTGCTCTGTTGTGTCGCCTTTCACCCGTTGTGTGATCTCTCAGATTGCACTGTTTTTGACACTGCTCTCGGCCCCTCCTTAACTGTGGATATGTCGGCAATTGGCCCTTGGTGTCTCTCAGACGTTGTTTTCACCAGGCCACCAGCATAGATCCACTGAAGTCAGGTCCCAGGACTGCAGTAATCATGAATCTGGACCCGCTGTGGATGCTATGGGAGCAGCTCAGACTCTGGCCTGGCCCAACCCCCATGTGTTTGTGCCCACAAAGTTTACAGCTGCTAAAGTTAGACCCGTCATGGTTGCAGAAGCACTGGATGTCCGTTCAGATGTTCTGTAGGCACTGAGTTTACAAAGCCAGTGGGGGCGGTGTCAATTCATGGTTTGTGCAACGGGGAGGAGAGATTTCAGCTTTTCTTCCTTAGTTGCACGGCCCTTGGGGCCTGGCTATGGTTCCAGCCCCATAGAGGTCTGCTCCCGGGACTGTCCTGGAGCACACGAGTCCGCCCCGGCGAGGAGGGGCAACAGAGGCGGCAGTGGCCTGGGTCGTGAGAGTGCCCGCTGTGGTGGGGACAGAGAGCAGAGGAGAAGGCTGCAGCCTCTTGGGTGGGGGGGGCTCTGGTGGGGACGGATGCGTGGGGGAGCCTCGTGCGCAAGAGAGATGACCTCGGGGGGGACAGGGTGCTTCGTGTCGCAGGTGACCATGGGTGGGAGCCCTTCCTAGTGCCCAGGGAGCCGGCGTATGGGGTGAGAGGCTGCAATGGCGTCCCTGCCCCTTGCGTGTCACTCAACAATGGTGCTTAGCTTCAATCCGCAAATGGAATGCTTGCGGAGGAAACCCTGACGGCCATAGATTGCCTCACTCCTGTTACCTTAGGCTGTCTCCTACAGCAGTCGTCTTCCTGGGTTTGCTTTGCAAACCCCACATTCCAGCTTCCAGGCCCTGTCTGCACCAGCGAACACACATTTCAGGCTGGGGCACGGACCATCTGTGTAGGTCTCACTCTGTCCTGCCTGCCACTGACCAGTTGCTGTGCTCTCCTCTAATAGCCCCCGATGCTCCCCTTCTGTCCCAACTGATCTCCCCGCCAGTGAGGGGGCTCCCCCAGATGCAAGAACCTCTCCTCTCCTTCAGCACCCCCCCCCCCCCGCAGGGAGCTGTCCCTCTTCCTCTCCTCTTCTTTTTCCCTTCTGTTTTCTTTTGTCCTACCCAGTTACACAGGGGTCTTTCTTGTCCTTTTAGGTGTCTGAGGGCCTCTGCTAGTGTTCAGCCAGTGCTGTGTGAGAACTGTTCCACTTCTTCTTTTTTTTTTTTTTTGCGGTACACGGGCCTCTCACTGCTGCGGCCTCTCCTGTTGCGGAGCACAGGCTCCGGATGCGCAGGCTCAGCGGCCATGGCTCACGGGCCCAGCCACTCCGCGGCATGTGGGATCCTTCCGGACCGGGGCACGAACCCGTGTGCCCTGCATCGGCAGGCGGACTCTCAACCACTGCACTACCAGGGAAGCCCTGTTCCACTTCCTGACGCATCTGTGGGGAGAGGTGAACTCCATGTCCTCCTACTCCTCCACCATCTTGGCTCCTTCCCTACTTTTTAAATTGTAGGATCATGAAGTCGATTTTATGGGGTGAAACCAAAACTTTTGTTTTTTTTTTAAACGTGGAATAAAGTAAGAAGGAATAGGAAATGTCTGAGTGCTTCACATATGATGAGGATTAATATTGTTTTATGAAATGTTACATTTATACATGTATGTGGGAGAGTGTGCATGTTTCTAAATTGTGATGTGAAATGGATTTGTTACTATGGATCTTGGTTAAAAAGAGAAGAAAAGAAAAAAGATTAAAAGCTATTGTCTAATTTATGGTATGGTATGGAGGAGCAATATCAGTACATCTGGTTCAAGACTTAGATTTACTTCTTTGGACAATCATTCAATGTTTTTGACCCTCAGTTTCTTATTTGGAAAAACAAGGATACCTGCCCTATATGCTTCATGCAGTTGTTTCAAAAATAAAATACATTCTAAGATGATATACAGTTGTAGCACTTTTTGTTCCTTTAGAGTGGTTTGTCAACTATTTTATATTGAAGGAACTCATGGTTTACAATAGCAATCATTTATGCTCATGTTCACCAACCTTCAGGTCAGCTGGAATATCATTTGATCTGTTGTGCTGCATTTGACTGGGTGGCTCTGCTTCAGGTTGTGGGTTGTGGGTTGTCTTAGCTATGGTTTGGGTTTGGTTCTGATCCACATGTATTTATTGTGTGGTCCAGGCAAAAGGGGCAGCAGCTATCCAGGGCATGCTTTTCTCATGGAGAATCACCAGAATATAAAGACAAAGTCAAACCACATAAACATATTTATGACTTCTGCTTTCATTATAGACATGAAAATTCCATTGGCCAAGTGAAATCACATGGCTAAGCCCAAAGTCACTGGGGAGAGATAGCGTATTCCAATCCCAGTGGGAGGGTGATAGAAGTGAATATTTGCTGAAGAATAATCTAAACTATTACATTACCCAAAAATCATTTCATCCAAACTTTTCTTAAGTACTTCATTCTCAAATATGAAAAGACAGCCAAGTATCACTATGTATTTGAAGAAAGCCTCTTATATAATAGAGTGTCTAAAACACATAAATAGCAAAAAAGGAAACTGAGGCAATATTAGCAGAGGAGAACATTTAAAATACTTCAATATTTTAATGGAGACATACAATATTATATTAATAAGATAAAAATAGCATGCTATATAAAAACAATGAAAAAAAGAAATAGCTCATGGAAATGAAAACTGTGCTAAAATTTTTTTCTTAAATTCAATAGAATTTTTGGAACATGAAGTCAAGGGACTATCTCAGAAGTTAGAATCAGAAAACAAATACAGAAAATAAATAAGAAAATTAGATGATCAATTCAACAGAGCCAAAAACCAATGTCCAGGAGTTCCAGGAAGAGGAATTATTAAAATATATAGCATCAAAATATTTTAAAATAATAGTACAAGAAAATTTCTTCAAACTAAAGAAAACAAACCTCCAGATTGAAAAGGGCCTACTGAAAACCTAGCACAATGCATGAAAAAAGGCCCATCCCAAAGTCTAACATTGTAAAATTTTTAAATTCCAGGGAAAAAATTATTATAAAATCTTTCAGAAACAAAAAAGCAAATCATAGACCAAGTATTAGGAATCAGAATGACATAGGGCTTTTAAATTGTAATATTACAATCTTGAAGACAGTGGAGTAATCCCTTAAAAATCCTGAATGAAAATTAATTTCAGCATAGATATTCATACCTAGCCAAATTATCAAGTGTATGCATAGAACAACAGCATTTTCAGGCATACAGATACTTTTTGAAAATGTATTATTCATGTAACATTTCTTGTGAAAGTTACCTGGAGAATGTATTTCAACCAAAAAAGGGAGTAAACTGTAAAACAGGATGACTTAAAACCCAGAAAATAGGAAACTCTAATAGGAACATGGGTAAGGCTTAACCCAAGACAGAGATCAACCAGGCCAGACGTAAGTCACCAAGAAGGATATATCTAGGAAAATAATTTAACAGAACTGATGATTTATCTGATATGTTTCATTATTTGAAAAAATTTTATTGATGGGTATTTGAGTGACCTGTTTGAACATTTGGGGAAAAATGTTACTTACCTAGAAAAATAACTATTAAAAAGCAAGCAATTAATTCTACATAAATAATAAAATGTTTTACAAGAAAATTAATTTAAGCAGAATAATGCTTGTCTCAGTAGTGAATAATATTTCTATAATCATTATAATGTGAATGAACTACTGACTAATGATTTAACCAAAATTGTTATATGGGAGGATGAGGTAGGTATATTGGGTGGTATAAGAGAGCTAAATCACTACCTTTTTTAATATAGGAAGTCAGTAGATGATGTCTAATGTAGCAAAATCAAGGGATAGCATTATAAGTCTGTTACTTAAAAGTATGAAGATAAATATCAAGGGTGGATACTGTGTGCCATTGAGGATTAGGCTTGGAGATGGGTGTACTATCTGACTTAAATTAGGCACATTACTTTGATAAGAAAATCTAAATCATTATAATAAAGTTTACCATGATTAATAAGAAAATTTGGTACATTGCAGATTATAAATGAAGAGTAATGAGTCTCCCTTTCTCCACATCCCATCCTTGGTACTATTCTCCTGAGGTAGCCACTTTTAACAGTTTCTGCTTTTAGTTATTCCTGTGGTTACATTCATGACTTGAAGTGTATCTTTTGGTACAGTGTAAAGCTATCTGGACTCGTCTTTGCCTGGTTAGCCAAAAGATGGCCATATCAAACTGCATTGTACATTGCAGGTTAATAGTGTACTTTGAGAGTAGTGTACAATTGGCCTACGACTGTTGTTGGTCTTTAATCCCTGAACCACTACGTACAGCCAAGGAAGCAGCCTTGACCTAGTTGGGTGAGGCAAAGGGTTACCCTGCCAGTGGGAGTATGGCATTTCTGGCAAGAGATTCCTCTTCTAACTGTTGGAGTTGGTGCCATGGCAGATTTTCCTGACTCAGGGAGTAAGTGTTGAGCCCTGGTCCAGCTGGTTAGATTATTTGTTGATTTTGATTATCTGCACCAATAAGCTGTTTCTCTGGCACAGATAATCAGAAGCAGGCAGTAATTTTCCATCTTCCTAGCAAAAATGCTTTTTGCATTTTGAAATTATAATAAAGTTTTATTCAGTTTTCTCCAAAATAGGACTTTATCTGGAAATTTTATTGAACTAAATCAAGAACTCTTTAGTCCTCAGTGATAACTATATATCCTTAGGCAGGTCTTCTTCTTCTACTTATATTTTTGCTCTTCTTAAAAGACAGAGAAAAATCAGTAGTAATGATACTAGTTGTCTTTTTTTCAGCTCTTACTATATGCTAGGCACTCTGCTAAGTACTCATCATCTCATTTTATCTTCACAGTAGTTTTAGGAGGTTGCTAGAGTTATCACTCCCATTTTAGACTGAAGAAACTGATAAGACTTGTGTCACTTGTCCAAGGTCACAGAGCTGGAAAGTGCCAGAGCTGTGCCTGAAACCCTGATTTGTGTTGACTCTTGGGCCCATGTTCTTTATCTCTGTGTTTGACTGACTTTCAGTGTGGCCTCTGACTTTTTATTACATGAGATTAAGAAAGCTGCTGCTTTATGCTTAAAACCTAATTACCAATGTAAGGTTACATACGTTGTTGTTGTTGGAAAATACTTATAAAACTTGTTGCACATTTTCTTTTTTATTTTAATTAATTAAATTTATTTTATTTTTGGCTGCATTGGATCTTCGTTGCTGTGCACGGGCTTTCTCTAATTGCAGAGAGTGGGAGCTACTCTTTGTTGTGGTGCGCGGGCTTCTCATTGCAGTGGCTTCTCTTGTTGCGGAGCATGGGCTCTAGACGCTCTGGCTTTAGTAGTTGTGTCACGCGGGCTCAGTAGTTGTGGCTTGTGGGCTCTAGAGTGCAGGCTCAGGAGTTGTGGCACACAGGCTTAGTTGCTCCGCGGCATGTGGGATCCCCCAGGACCAGGGCTCGAACCTGTGTCCACTACATTCGCAGGCGGACTCCTAACCACTGCACCACCAGGGAAGTCCTTGTACCTTTTCTTTTGAAGAAAGTTTGGAATTTTATACATTTTCTATTTCTGTCATTTTTTTGTATCCTCTCAATTCAAAATTCTTTGTTGTCTCCTGATAGCTCTCCTTTTATTGATATTTACATATACTCATCATGTTCTCTTTATACTTCTGTTTTAAGTATCTCTGCTTCTCATGTTTGGAGTATTGCACCTGTCTTTTTGTGGTCTCCCTACTGCCAGTCTCTACTATCTTAATGATCATACACATTGATCCAGTTTTTTGAAGCTCTGCTCTCATATTGCATACCTGTTTAAACCATTTTTTCCTCATTCTCTATAAGAAAAATACAGCTTTATAAATCTAGAATTCAAGATGTTTCATAATTGGTCTAATCTATCATTGCATGAGTTTATGTGGCCTTACCTTCTTTCCCACTTTTCTTGCCCATGCTAGTATATCCCTAATCTGGCCTACTGAAGCACAGATTTTCTCTAAATCTCATTTGTTGTTTTTTATATGCTTTGTATTTTGATAGTCTTTTTGTGTGTTTATGTCTCATTTACTCAACTGAATTGTTAAGTCCTGAGTGTAGAGATGGAAACTCTGAGTCCACCATAATATTTAGTATAGATTCTTGCATATAGCACTGTGTAAAAAAATTAATGAATGAATTTTTGAAATTTTAAAATTAATGTATAATTCCAATTCTATATTTCTTTGCTTTTTTGTTAATTTCATAAATGTTAGACAAAATTTAGGAGACTTTTCTATTATATTTTTCCATCTCTTTATTTATGTTTAGTTATGAATGGAAATATATTGATATAACTTTAACAGTTAAAAATATTTTAAACAAATCAATTTCACTTAGTATCCTAATCTGAAAGATATAGAAAATCTACTCTGAATGAAAGCAATATACTCATTATTACTTAGGATTTTTTAAAATAAATAACTTATAGTAAGTTGTTTTATTATATTGTTGGTAATGTACAGTTTTGATGGGGATAAACTGAATATTTGTAGTGTAATAAATGTAGAAAAATAAATTATTTAGTTTATCCTGCCTGATATATTAAATATAGTTGTAGATTGTTCAGAATGTTGAGTAATGACATGAGGAAATTAGAATGTACTTAAATACCAAGTTTAAAACTCTACTTAGACATGGTTTTGTTTTCCAAGAGTAGATTGCATTTTTGTGTATTAAAATTGCCTCTTGCTTTCTGCTGAATTTGAAAACGTTTCAACCCTTTACTTTCCCCTTTTTTGTTTTTCTTGTTTTAAGAGTCTGAATATTTATCTCTTCTATTTTCTTTTTTTTTAAATTATGGATGTTCCATAATAAATAAATATTTGTACTTTAATGTATAAATTATTTAAACTATGTTCTATGTAACATATTTTTGCTTTGAAATATTTGAGTTTCAATAAAAAAAGGATAATTTCATACTGAGACCAAAGAATAAACTACCATAAATTTTAGATGTTTATTAATCTTAGAGTGCTTTTGTTGCCTTTTTAAAATGCAATTATAATGCAATATTATTTTAGCTCAGAAATGTCATACATTCAAAACACTTGAAGGTTCTCATGCTTTATTTTTTTCCTAAATTATTGTTTTCCAAATAATATTGTGCATCATAATGATGCCTTCTTTTACACCTCACATTTTTCTAAAAGATATCTTAAATTATTTTACGATCTAATTTGGTTTTCAAAACATCCAAATGAAACCATAAATGTATCTTTTAAAAAAAAGAGTCTCATATTTGATGTAAATCACTGCACATGTCTGATCTAATCTCACAAACAGAAATGTTGTATTTTAAATATAGTGACTTTTTAAGTTCGTATTATTTTTTAAAGGGACTGAGCCTTAGATTCAAAGTGCAGATTATCCATTTTGACTATTCTCATTTAATCATTTCATTTTTAAAATTAGGCTGAATCTTACGATCTGAAAAATCCTCACTAATGTGCAGTTTGGGCTGTGTTAGTTCCCTTTGTCATAAAATGGAAGCTAGCCTAAATTTTCTAATAATTTTTCATCACATTAAAATTCATGGCAAAAATAAAAATGAGATAATTTTGAATTCAAGTGCATATATTTTATAGGATGCTTTTTCCCTCTTCTCTCTACCTAAGGAAATAGAGAAATTGAGTTTAGAACTGAGTGAAAGCAAGCAGCACTTGGAACAGGAGCAGCAGAAGGCAACCCGGGCCAGAGAGGAGTGCCTGAAACTGACAGAACTGCTGGGCAAATCTGAGCACCAACTGCACCTCACCAGGTACTGCCTAATCCCATTATGCACCATAGCACCAATTTCATTCCACTGATTTTTGCCACAGGCTTCCAAACAGTTGTTAGAGTTAAGTCTTAGTCATTCAATTAACACACAGTTTTCAGGCATATTAAGAAAAGTGGAGATGTGGTAAGCAAAACACCCAGACATGTGAATGATAAGTGTGGCAGGGAATTACTGATATATTACAAAACCTTTCATCTACAATGCTCAAATATTTAGGTGATTCTCTATCAATATAAGCAAAATGACATATTTCTTCTACCACTACACTACCTCTCCTGTTAATTCTGTGTCTAATAAAAATGTTGAACTGAAGTATCTGAGGAATATATTTAGGAAAATAATCAGATACTGTCAGTGGTGAAAGAGACAAAGTAAGAGACATTCTAAGATGCAAACTAAGATGGAACTGATACAAAATAAGCAACCTGAGTCCTAAGGAGGTGTAAAATTTAGAGATGAAATTGATTAGCACTGTTCATGTTTAAACCATTACTATAACCATGCTTACACTATCGTGATTTCAAATTACATTGCTTCCATCATGAGATATTGTGATGTGATCATCATTGTCATAAAACTTTAGTAAACATGTAGCTCAGCCCTAAATTACAGTAAGACATTTTTGGTAGTAAACATTGGGCAATTTGTTGTATTGAAAACACACACACACATACATAAATATACACAGAGAAAAATTTAAACTGAAATTGTAGGTAAGTCACATTACTTTTCCCTTTGAGTTTTAGTACAATTTTTCAGTTTTCAGATCAAAGCTTTGGGTTTGTTCAATTCTTAGAGTTTTTCAGTTTTTAGAGAGAACTTTGTCTAAATACACATGTAAGTTTATAGAATCTGGTTTATTCATAAATTAGAAAAACACTGGTCTTCTAATCATAGTAATATGTTGAATTTAAACTATGAAAGGGGACTGATCCCTTTTACATTAAATATGACAATGTAATTCTGAGCACGGTATGATAACAGATGGAGAAAAGCACCACTTGAACAGCCTGCATTTGGAGAAAAAAAAATATTCTAGAGGTTGGTGAACCTCCCAAAGTTTTGGGTTAGTGTTAAGATGCCTCTAGTTCTGTTAAAATCAAACTTGGTTAAAAACATTTTGTTATGATAATATTCCAAATGGTTTACCAACTTCCTTTTTAAACAATGAAAGATAAAGAGAAGAAAGAAGGAGAAAGAGAGAAAGGAAAAAATGAAAGAAAGAAAACAAATCATTTATACATGTGTGATATCTGGAAAAATCCCAAGAGATGAAACACTTTTATGATAAAAAATTGCTTAATATTGCAGAATAGTAACCATTCTTTTAATGCCCATTTAGAATATTGTCATTGTAGAACTAAGAATGTAGTGTTAACATAGTTCCTATGGTTATTTAATCTTAGATTTAGCTTGATCATGATAGTTAATCGTTCTTCTTCTCTGTCAGACTTCTATTGAGAACCAACCATTTGTGTGCTAAGTACCACTAACCCACAGAAATAGGACAGCTTTTAATGTCAGTGTGGCTGAGCTTCAATAAATAAATATTAATGCTGGTTTTGTCCCCTTTGCCATTCTGTCTTATTCAGAGAGTTAATTTCTGAAGTCAAAGTCCATAGAGAGCTTTCCTGTGCAGTATCAATTTGTACTGTCTGACAAGATCCATTTCTTGCAAGTAAAGCATATTAAGATGCAGCAACTGCTGAAAATGGACTGGTGGTAACTAATTCCTTTGTTCTTAAGAAAAACGATTTTGCTTGGTTCCATAGAAAGCTTTTTCTATTGAGCTTTATTTACAACAAGTCTACCAAAATTTAACTTAGTCTTATAGAAAATAAAACTTAATTACCTATTTTCTAAAAGTAGTACTCTTTTGTAAGCATTTTACACTTAGTCTATATTGATGTTTTATAAAATCCACATTCATAAATTTAAAGATGACAATAAAAAATGGAAGGAACTGTGTATATCTCTCTTTTGCACTGAAAATGTGACTTGGTTGTTGGGCTAAATATTTCTGATATATAGTTTGGGGTTTTTTAGAGTTTGCTTCCCCTCACCATTCTTTATTGATTCATATACTCAAGTGTGTGACTGGGAAACTTCATGTCTTTCTTTTTCAGTGTAAACCAGCTGAAATAAATAAATCCCACACAGGTAGTGCTTCATTTAGTCTAATTTAAATATTTTGAGTGGCATATTCTAAACAAAGTTTAAAATTAAATATGAAAAAGATGATATAAAGTAATGATAAAATAAGAATTCAAATCTTCTAGGGCAAAGACAATTAAAACTGGGGTAGAAATCCATAGGCCAATCTGAAAGAAAAATAACCTGTCACTTTTTTGGAATTTCCCTTTATTGTCTAATTGGACTTAAAAATGGAAAATAGAAACTCATTTATTGAAGGACACAATTAGTAAATATGATATTCACTTATTTAACAAGTATTTATTGAGCACCTACTATCTTTTAAGTACATTGGATGGCCCTGGACATAGAGAGAAAAAAAAACTCAGTTCCTACCCTTAGGTTGTTCACACTCTACTAAGGAGCCAGATCTATATATGCAATTATAGTAGAGTGTGATAACAGTGTAATTAGAGAAGTGAAGATTGCCACAGGAGCACATATAAAGGAGAACTGGCTCATTCTACATTGCCACTGAAGGTGATAGGGAAAGCTTTCTGAGTTCATGAATAGGAGTCCTCAGAGTGGAGAAAGGTGGGGTGAATACCCCAGGTAGAGGGAACAATATATGCAAAGACATAAAGATGGGAGGGAATATAAACTCTACAGTCACATTAGGTGTTTGGCAAGAGATAAACCTGGAAAGGGGAGAGGAACCAGAGGAAGGGTCTTGTGGGCCATATTCTGGAGTTACTCTTGATGTACTTTAATCAGGGCTGCCAACATGATCAACTTTTTGGGTTGGGATCCTGACTCAGACAGCCGTGTGGAGAGTGAACTTGGAGAGTTGTTGTAGGAGACAAGAAGGCCAGTTAGGACAGAGGTGGCAGCTACAGCCCATAGGCCAAATCTGGCACATCATCTGTTTTTTTATGGTCCATGAGCTATCAATGTTTTCTATATTTTTAAAGGGTTGGGGGGAAAAAAGAAAAACAATGTTTTATGACACATAAAAATTATACATGCATAAGTAAAATTTTATTGGACACGGCCATGATTATCCTTTATGTATTATGTATAGCACTGCCATGGCAGAATTGAGTATGGTCCTCAAAGCCTAAAATATTTATTATCTGGACCTTTATAGAAAACGTTTACAGTTCCTCAGTTGTGAGGCTGTTTAACTCAAGTAAGAAGTCAAGAGAGCTTGAACTATGATAGAATCCAATGTGTATTTAAAGAAGGTAATTGAAAGGCACTGTGAAAACAGATTGGTTGTGGAAGAGATGATTGGCAGAGACTCCAATTAGAATATAAGTACAGTAGTAGTCCTCAGCTGTGACTGAGCCAGTAAAATGGAAAGGAAATAGTATCTTCAAGAGGCATTTAAGGTAGTGCTAAGAGAGGCTAGAATTAAAGGTGATTCCAAAGTTTCTAGCCTATGTTAACTGGATGATCCATCAATTCAACTAGGGAATGTAAAAGGAATAGCAGAGGAAAGAATATGTTTTATTTCGGAACTCCAATGGAGATGTCCAGTGTAGATCTAGCATGAGGAGAGAGATCAGGACAAGAGGTTTAGATCTGGATACTTTTACATAAAGATATTGTAGCCGAAGGAGTGGGTGAAAGCAAGTAGAGAGGACCGTGTTTTCAAGTACTGTGGAAGAATAGCTAAGGAGACTGAAATGGGACCTTCAGTGTATAAGAAAAGAATAAAGAGTGATTCAAAGTATGCTTTTGGTGAAGTAACAATTAAAACCACACACTTTACTAAGGGTGTGTGGGGGGGCGGTTGGTAGGTATCCTAGGGTTAAGGAAACTGAGTTATAGTATCTTCTCACAGGCATTCACTACCTTTGCAACTTTTGACAAATTACTTAATTCTTAGAACCCACATAACTTACCTATAAAATTAGGTTAGACTAGATCATCAAGTTTCCTTCCAGCTTTGATAGTCAATGATTCTAACAATGATTTAAGACAATGCATTATTAAATTCCTGTTTCTGGACATTAGGTATTTAAATTGCTTGGAGTATCCTGTGTTTAAAACGTTTCCTTAGTTTGAAGCCCAAAGAGATTTCATAGAAATGTCCTTCCTACCCACCATTTACATTCATCATAATTTAGGCTCTGCCAGCTTCTCATAAGGGTTATGAAAATTCTCTCCTAACATCCTTCCAGTCTCTTGTGCCAGCCACTGCTAAGTGGATATCCATAAGCACTGTCTTGACTCTGTTACCTGCTCTCAAAACCTTTCTTGGTGCCATGCTATTGTAGAAGGTCCAGACCACTCAGCATTTAAGGTTGCCTGACAGGCTCCCAACCTTCTGGTTTTATTTCATTGCTACCAGTTTCATCCTCTCACAGGCTGATTTCTAACATGTGATTTAAGCAGATGCAGCCCTCCTTCAACTTTTGGACTTTTCTCCCCCTTTACTGTTCTCTGCACCCAGAATACCCCTTTGAGCTTCTCTAGCCCTATTGTAATTTTACCTTCTTTTCCAGGTCTCCCTGAAATCCTGATTTTTCCACTGTAGTCCTCCCTGATGACCCATGCCAGAGGGAGCACGTTTCCCTCTGAATCATCCTTCCTACTTAGAGCTGAAGGCATTTCTTACTACTGAACAAATTCCTCAAAACAGGAAAAATGAAAATCTGAAAAAAATAAATTCATACTCTGAAGTTTTTATGTACCTGCTAGTCTTCCCTTCTATAATGCATTATTCCTCAAGTGGGAGGAGAGGCCTTATTAATATTATATTTTTTAGAGCACCTACCTCAGCCCTTTGCAAAGAGTTGGAGCTCAATAAGTCATTATTATAGGAATGGTTAATATATTGCAAGTTTACGACTATTTGTTTAAAGCCCAGTATTGATATATAAATAAACAAATATATACATATATATGTATTATCAGGTATATCAGGGTAAAAAATAAGACATGGAGATAAGATTGAAAATTTTTGTTGGGAATTTTTCTTGTACATATTATACTATGTTATGATTTTGTAATTTTTTTTTCATTTTTAACTTAGTATGCACACACATGTTTAAGCATAGCCGAATCAAATGATAGCCATTCTAACAATTCAAGTAGGGTTGGTAAAGTGTAGTATGCCTTTCCCCTAAATATGCTCACTTGAAAACCTCAGACACACACACACACACACACACACACACACACACACAAGATTTTAAACTAGAGGTCTCTGTAATTAAAAGATGGCCCCTCTGACAGTGTTTGAAACCAGTGCCTAATAAACATGATCATTAAGCATACATAGCCCAGTATACATGGAAACAAAAGCAAGTCTACTCCCTTCCCAGTTATGTCTTTGCTAGTAGTAGTCAAACAACTTCTTTCTTTTCAATAACAAACTTCGAGGTACATTTAAAGATATCTGTTCATGTATTTGCTCACTCTGCATGGAACGTTTCCTGTTACAAGACACTGTGCTAGGGATGATGGGAGATATAAAATAGCTTCGTATGCTGCCTTTCAGAAGCTTATAGGCTAGTGGGGAAGAAAAAAAATACACCAAGAGTTGGTAAGATAAATGATAAGATCCAGAAGGGAGATTCCAAATAAAGTATTACAGGGACAGAGGGACAGGTAATTTCTTAGCGATCCTTGGTAGCATTTGGATATAGGAAAATGGAAATGAAGGAAGTTTCATGGTAAATTCCAGAGGGAAAAATGGCATTTGGGAGGTACACAAGCATACATGAGAGTAAGTTAAATACATACAAGTATCAGTCTCTGACGTTAAGAATATATTCACCTTAGGATCTGCCTGGTACCATGCCACATGAAGTAGCTTTTTAAAAAATAATAATAGAGGTAGGAGCTAAAGGCAAGGGGCCATCATTTACTGAACCTCTACTGTGCTCTGGGAACTGAGCTGAGTGCTTTTCATTTATCCCTCCCAATAGCCCTGTAAGATGCAGACTATTATTTCCTTGTTTTACAGTTGATGCAACTAGGCACAAAGAAGCAAAACAATTCATCTAAGGTCGCACAGCTGGTATGTATTTGAAACCCAGCAATTTGCTTGCAAAGCCTATACAGTTATCCATCAGGCTGTAGTTCTATGTGACTTAGTAGGAAAATGGATTAATGCGATTGTTCCTACAAGACAACCAAGAAAATCTGTAACGTAAATTTATGATAGAGATTAGTGTTAGCTGCTCCCTTATACACTGATATAAATACCTGTCAGTGAACTGTAGTCTTGGCTATGCTTTTCCTAAGAAACACTGTCCTTTGGCTCATCATTTGCCTTAGTCATTTAACACATTGTAATACAACTATCATTCTCCTTTACTTCACTCGTTTTTTACCCAAGAGGAAAGAGAGGCTTTTATTAAAAAGTGGAAATTCCTTCACATATTTGTTTTTGACATGTCCCAACATCTTTAAAAAGCTATAAAATTTAAATCCCTCTCACAAGACTACCATTTACATACATGTGGGCAGATTACTTTATGATATTACATATTAGGCTCCAACTTATATCAGCAGGGCTACCTTTAAAATGTGTATTTCCCCTTTTACATAAATAACGTTTTTAATGATATGTACTTCAAAGCACTTCTTCGAGCAGGAATCTAAGGGAGGTCCATAAAATAGGTATTATGCTATGACCTACTTTTGTGATCTAGATGGGACAATTTGACCTTATGTCCTCGAGAGATAGTAACTTGAGCTATAGTGTTCGTATCTTTTTGAAAGTGAGAAAGAGTATAAGAGAGAAGCCACCAGGTTATCCGATTATGATGGGTGCTTTACCTGGGGAGAGGTGATTAAGGCTTCCATTCCAGAGCCTTTAGCTTCCACCTAATAACTATTGGTAAGTGCATTCTTAGTGGTTTGACCTCTCAGATTACCAGTATGAGTCAGGACTCTTTGGTTGAGGTAATAGAAACCCCCAAAGGGGGAATTATTAGTTTGATAACCAGACCATGTAAAACCCAGGTGCGACTGGGGCCTCGGGGTTTCTTGGACCAGGGACTCCAGGCGGCACCATCGTGCAGTTATTTTCTGTCAATCGCAGGGCTCGACTTCTGTCTGAAAGTTGGCTCATTCTTTCAGGTTCTTCCACAGCATGGAGCCACATCCTTCAATCTGAACTAAACATAAAGGAGATGCCCTTGATTTCAAACTGTAAGAATGTGACGTCCTGGCTCCTCCACTTCCAATTCAGAACCTTCAGTTCAAATTTCAAAGCTGACTCATGTGCACACACACCCTTTTGGGTGCTGTGGCTGGCAGCCTTGGCAGAACCTCAAGAGTAAGGGAAGAGAGTTGTACTAAGCAAGGGGAGGTGCTCTTACTAGGGGAAGGTTGTCAGGATCCTGAGTAAATAAAACAGCAGATGTCCCTTCTGTTGTCTTTTTAACAATCCCCGCTTTTTCCTTTGGCTAAGGGATGGTTGGAAGTGGAAAGAGAAAGAGGAGTACATCTCTGTCATGTTGGTTTGAGAGAGATTCTCTATTGTCAACATAAATCCAAGGAGGCATGATCAGTTCTCCACAGGGATGCTTTGTGGTTTTATTTAAAGAACTCTTAGAATATAAAAAGAGAGATATAAAGGATGCATAGGTGAATGTTTAGCACGTGCCAAGCACTGTGCCTTGTTTTCCTATAACAGTGCTATATAGTAAGTGTGGTCCATGGTGGGCTGTAGGTTACTACTCTGTGGCAAGATAGATCCAAAGGTGAGAGTGTTTGGAAACGTTTTTATCATTTTAAATTGCCACGATATCCAAGTCCGTGGTCAGTGTGCTCTTTTTTTTTTGTATCTTTAAATTAAAAAAAAATTTTAATAATTCTTTCTTTTGCATTTAGCAAAGCTAATGCTTTGTAAAATATTAGCTATTTTACACAAGAAGCTTAGACACCCTGCTTTCTCAGTCAGAACAACAAGCCCAAGGAAGCCGAGTCTTGGAAGGGTGAGACAAGGAGTCACACAGGGGGAAGGAGGAGGCAGACTTTGAACTGGGTCCATCACACTCTAGAACCTGTGATCTGGATTCATGTTCACAAAGAAGCATAAAAACATAATTCAAAGCTAAATAGAAATACTTTGGGGATTGTAAATTCTCAGTTCATGGGCCAGGAAGCAGGCCTTTTTCATCTTTGTGTCTCCAGCACCAAGTTCGTCAGCAGGCTGTTTGACAAGATCTCTGTAAATGCTGGATAAACGTGCCTTTCGTCTTTGTTGTTAGTGAAAAATTCAGAAGGAACTGCACTCTTCTTCAGGTGACAACTAGCTTAGGTCAAAAGACCAAGCTTTCAATATCTCTTCATTTGAAGGGAATGGTATAACATTGACATGTATTCTTGCTATTCCATAGTGAACTGTATCTTTTTTTTCCAAATTATTGAGGAATTTTTAGCCTTAAGTTTCCATTTAAAAGTTAAGTTCATTTTTTTTCTTATACTCCTTTCATGAATAAATTAAGCAGAGAACGTGTCAAAAATAATTTTAAATGGATATATGTGCAACCAACATCTTCAAGTCTTGAAATAGACAGCCTTGGTACTGTTTTAAATTGCGTCCTCTTTTCCTTCCCCCACCCAGTATCAGAGGGAACAGGCTGTCAGAGAGCCAGGAAAGACAAGGCATTTCATTTTGCTCTGGTGGACACCACGTTGCCCAAGCCCACTCTGCTCCACCTGTTTGATGGGCTAAGAACCCTGGTCTCAGTGTGGCCCAGGGCAGGGGAGGTTAGAGTCAGAGGCTGCCAGGGAATGTGTCTCTGAAGGTTCTGCTTAGCGTTCCCTGGCTTGCTTCTCTCAGTCTGTGAAGCCCGAATGTGTGTGCAATGAAAATCCATGCTGGGGATGTACTCTTCTCCCTGCCGCACAGGCCCACAGCCTGGAGCATGGTGGTGGTGGCTGCCAATTCATTTTCTGAAGAAGCCCAGAGGAAACTGAGAAGGCATCGTCCACACCACTTGCCTGATTCAAAACAATGAACATCAAGTTCAATGAAAATAGGAGAAAAAAAAGCAAGAGCAGAATTGTTATCCTAGTAGCCCTAAGTCTGAATAATTTTCTGCAGGAAAGCTCTGCTCTCTAATGCTAATTTAAGGTAAAAGAAGTATAAAAGATCATCAACTTAGTATTAGGCATTACTCACTTGTAATTTAATGTCTCCCTGATACCCACAAGTAGATCGTAGAGTGATTCATTGGTTGGTAAATCCTGGAATCAAAGCTCATTTTAAGGATACTGAGAAAAGAGGAGGCTTGAGTATATCCAGTCTCCTCAGTGCCCATCTCGGGCCATGTCTCATGGAGGAGCAGGGCCCAATTCAAGTAAACAAACTTTTCTTAAGCTACTACTTTATTAGATTGGACAATCAGCGGAGACGGTTCCCTGAATTCAGGAACTCAGAGTGGGTACAAGAGAGGTCAGAAAATGTTTGGAAACAGCCTGTAAAGCGGATGACTAGCTGAGCAAAGACTGCTTCACCTTGGGTCTGTGTGGCCTCTCCCCAGCAAGTGCAGGTCACCTGTGGGAGGGCTGAGCATCTCCTGCCCTGACCAAGCAATGGGGAGGGTGGTGCACAGGGAGAGTGTCAAAGGAATTCCTGCAGGGAGGGTACCTCCCTGTGTCTTTGTAACTTATCCCTCTGACACCTATGTGCGACTACCTCCAAGAAGCCTATTGTTGGCCAAGGGATTTACCAAAAGAATGCACCCTGTGTTGAGGGAGTAGTTATAAATATAACTGTACCCACAAAAGAATTATATAAAATAAAGTAACAAGTCACTATTGGAATATATGCAAGAGATAGATTTAGGCAGTGTTCAAGATGGGGCCTTAAAAGTGGGTTTTAGCAATGTTCAAGATTTTCTGATCTTCCAATAGCAGATCTGAAGTGTGGTTCACCTGGCTGGGCATAGGTCTGTTTATGGTTATCTTCTGTCGCCTTTGGAAAAATCTCCTACTGTACTTTATTTCCTACAGATCTTTACTGTGATTTTATGAGGATATATGTGAGTATGAAAATCACTTAAACTCATTCAGGTTTCTGTAAATCTGAGGTGTTGCTCATCTGTTCAGGGACTCCTATGCTATTAATATGAATTCATGTAAAATTAATTATCAGTCACAATGTGTTGCTCAATCTAGAAAATGTTAGGGCAGTGATCAAATTACTCAAGTCCTTTTTTGCAAGGTGATGATGGTGACAAATTAGGGACACAAAGAGAGTATATTGTTAACTGTATGACTTCCTATTTTCTAAATCTTAAGCAGTCCTCTTTGCCTTTAGAGGAAAAACCATCTTGCCATTCCTGATATTAACTGTTTGTTAAACAAGATCTCACGGAAGCAGCTCCACAACCTAGGGGCTCTTTAAGCTCTGCTTTGTTGCACTGATGGCAATTCTCTATTCTTAGCCGATTTCTGAAATAAGGCATTTATTCACAATCATTCGCAAGTGAATTAATCATCAATGTTTGGGTTGAAGAAAGATGATAATTACATTAAGGAATAATAAAATTAATCTACAGTGAAGATAGAGCCCATGTCAGAACTATAGATGTACCCAAACTCAGATCCTGCACTCAGACTAATTTCCACAAAGAATTATCTGTTAAAAGTGGAAGAAGGAATGACAGCATGAGACAACTCATATAACTAATAAACTTTAAAAATGCTGTTTCATATGTTTGCTTTTCATTAAATTCAGGAATGGTTCCGACTATGTTGTTGTGATTCAGTCAACATTTATTCCTATCTGTTTTTCATATACAAAGGCTTAGGGATGCCAGAAAATAAACTGTTAACGGAGAATTAACTTCTTTGGCATGCTTTCATACTTATCTTCCAAATTAAAGAAAATGAAATGGGCAGAAACAGAGTGTAGATTACCTCCTTTTTGTCAAAAATGGTGGGAATTTGAAAATTAATAATAAAAAAGGGAACAGATGCAGTAACATGCCAGAGGGAGATTAATGTGGAGAGTAAAATCTGTGAGCAACAAAACTGAAGCAAACTGAATCAGTGGGAGGTGGTTGTACAATCAAAATCAGGATAAAAGAGAAATTACAAACAACCCTGCACTTGTCAAAGTAGTAGTAATGAAATCCTGACTCTGCCAGCAGTGAGAACCTGTGTTAGCACTTTGGGGTAAGGATGGTAGCCGGGTGCCAGGTAGGAGGGCAGTGTTAGGTTGCTGGGCAGCAGCCATCTTGTGTAGAACAGATGGCACCGAAAGCTGGCAGGGGAGGGGCTCCTTAGCAGAACTAATCAGACAGTAACAGATAGGGCAGCTGGGAAGACTGACCACAGAGAGGGAGTCTGCGGGGTAGCCGAGTGCCATGATGTTTGCAGTGGTGTGCCCATTGGTCTGAGATAAGACCTTGCAATGTCTTTCCCATCTAAGGAAGAACTGAAACTTTTGTTCAAAAAGAAAAATTGAGTTGAATTGCATCACAGTTGGGGGTGGGGTGGGTATCAGGGTAGAGACTGAGAAAGGAAGAATTGTCCATCTCGGAATTGTCGTGTGAGTTTTCAGTCCCAGTTTTCATGGAACTTTGATTTTTGCAGTTTGTACGTTTCTGCCGTCCTAATGTGTATAGTGTGGCACATGGAATGATCACTTTATATATTTTATGCATCAAAGAGTTTGCAGTATCAAAGCTATAGTTAAAATTAGCGAAGACTTTTTGATATGATTTCTACCACGTCTTTCACAAATGAAAACCAAAAGCAATCATACAATACATGCATTTGTGCTTAATAATGTCTCATAACCTGATTTAAGCCATGCTTGATTCAGAGCCACTTGCCCTTCTTTTTTCCCCCGTGTAACTGTGGATTGAACATCAAAATGTAAGCATAATTCAGAACCTAAAACCTTAAAACAAAAATCAAATTAAGTCATTCTGAAAGAAATGGAAGAGAAAACTGACTTACTAAATTTAATAACTTATTAAGGAGTCATGTTTTTTTAAATATAGAAGTGGGACATTCATGCTAAAACTATTACTTTAACAAAGAAATCCAGATCGCCTACATCTGTTTTTGAACTAGTATATTTCTTTTTTCACAGAAGGTTTGTAGCTTGGCTCAATTTATTCATTTTGAAGGGGGAAGGGAAACATTACCAGGATTTGAAATAGGTGGTATAACATAGCCATATGCTATTTATGCAGCAGTTTCTGCAATAAATCTAATTTGGTGCTGTCAAAAAATTAGACTTATTTGATATAGCAGCACATTAGTAAATGATTGTGACAGATTTAAAGTTGTCATTTAGTCTCTTCTTACTCTTTAACAGAATCTTGCAAATCTGTTTTTCCCCCTTGATCAACTCTATGAAAATGTCTCAGTTCTTTGTCCTGCAGTCCTGCAAATATTTCCACATCTGAAAGAAGGTCTTGCCTTAAGGTAATTGAGGAAGGGGGTGGAAGAATGAATATCCTCTGGTATTAAAAGACTTCATGAATATATAGGCAGAAAAACCAATAAACCAGAGGAAAATAATAGTATTTTCATCATTTTCAGTTCTTAGAAAAGCAGAACTATTAGTCTCATTCAGAATGTAGATAAATTAAGGTCAGTTCTTTATTAAGGAGTTTAAATATTTTACCTTCCATCCTACATCCCTATGCTGTTTTAGGAAAACTGATGTTAAAGAATGTGAATGACATCAGCTCTTGGTCTTTACCTGGCAGTACCCTTAGAAACGGCTTTCCTGTTCTCTAGTGCAACGCGGCAACATTGCTTCAATGCCTCTTTATTTTTTCTGTAAAATTTGTGTTTCCCGTGTTGGTAGCAAACTATCTAAAACTTTTTCCTAGTGTTTTCTATTTAAAAGATAAAATAAGCATGTTATACATTAAGCAAATTAACATTAACAGTAGTCTTTGAATTCCTTAAATTAGCTCATTTGTAAAAGTAATCGTAGTATTATTTCCCTGTTCTTTTTCTTACGTATTTATGGAGGGGAGAAGTGTATGTGTGTGTGTGTGTGTGTGTGTGTGTGTGTGTGTGCGTGCGCATTCATGCATCTGTGTGTGACTATCAGTGATGTTAAACTGAGTGGTTTTTATTTATGTTCTTATTATACAAATTTCCAAAACAAGCCTACTACTGCGTTTTTCAAATGCAATTTGCTAAAAATGAACAGTTCCTTCACGGTAATTTAAGCAGCCTCTATTAAACTAGCATTTTGCTAATACTTCTTTCTTTTATATAGCAAATCAGACCGTAGAAGTGATCAAATTAGCAGTATTCTTTCCATGCTATTCAGAAGCAGGGATCCAGGTAACCAAACTACAGTCAAAGCACAGATTACACTAAAGGGAAAAAATACCCGGAACAGTGTTAACAAACTTGCTGGGTAAATTAGATATTATTTTTGAATTTTTTTCCACATAAAATGGAATTATTTAGAAATCATGTTTTAGGAAGATGAAAGAGAAAGCACCTCTTAGAATTCATATTTTGTGTTCAAAATCCATATATTAAATTATATTATATATATTAGCTAAGAGTGATTTATAGGATATAGAGTATTTTGGAGATTAGTAATAAAATTGAAATTAGAGCTAAAAAAGAATGTCTTTGTACTTGGATTTTAAGCTATCATTTTTTGGTTTTTGTTTTTACTTTTATGTTTAGTATTACAATAATTTTCTTAAAATGCATCTGAAAAATTTCTCTCACAAAGTCTTTTTAAATAAATTACATTTAATCAGTCCAAACCTAAGATTCAAATTTTAAATTGCGTGTTTTTAGACTCTTTTTATTAATAAAACCTGCTTTCAATTATGTGGCAGTAAAAAAATGTTTAATTATCTTTTCTAAAAATAATATAGAAAAGTTTACAGACCTGATTAATTTTACTTCATAAAAGCACATGCAGTAAGATTAAATCTTGGGGTAATTCTTCCAAATTATAAAAGCAACATTGTGAACAAAGTGCCTTTTAGCTTTACATTTGTAACAGTGCTTTGTTTAAAATATATTTTCTCCTAAAAAGTGATCTTCCTTTTTCTTATAAGAAATTTGAGTCAAGTCATTGCTTTGCCTTTTTCCTGAAGAATATAGTTGTCTAAGAGTGGTGAATAATTCAACATAAAGTAATTTCATGTTCAATTTATGAAGGTAGGGTAAGTACTTGATAGCTGTAGATGACACAGAGTAAATTTAATTGAGAGTATCATTTTCACCTGATTCCTATGCGTTCATTTCTTTCACAAAACTGGCCTATTGATACAACTGCATTTCTTTAGGTAGATGATGTGTTTGTTTGGCAACATATATCTGAGTATTATTTAAGCAGAATTGTTTATTTTTTAAATGATGGAATTTAAAATATACATGAATTGATTTGTATATCATGGGTTAAGGTTTTCAAAGCAGTAGTGGAGCTGTGTGTTAATATATAGCTTATAATTGAAATGGTACATATTTGTACATTTTAAGCATTTCAGTGTAAAATTTCTTAATTGGAATACTCTTTCCCTTGGCTAATTCATTAGTGAAAATATTTATTCCTCAAGTTAATGCTATATAGTATGAAGCAATTTTTACATAGTGTAAACTTGTTTATGATATTTTGATTTCACTTTAAAACTTTTATTTTGCTTCTTATACATATAGTTCATACTTGATATAATAAGAAGTGCAGACACACATGAAGGGAATACATATCAGCTGTCTGGTTTTACAAATGATCATTAAAACACTATGTCTTACTACTTTGACTCCAAATTATTGTCTTCCCGAACCCAAAAGTAATTTTCACAAGTACATTACACAGCAGAACTTCATCTTCTGCTGGTTAGCGGTAGAGGATTTAAATCCATACCGACAGTTCATTTGACAATGACCTTGAGGGGCTTTGCTTCTTGAAGAAGAAAGCAGAAGCTTGCGGTAAACAAAGTTCACTTCTGACAGATGGATTGAATGACAGAAAGGTTGCGAGTGCCAGAATAGCCCTGGCAGAGGAGGAAATGTTCAGTGGAATCCAACAGGAGAGGAGGTGTGAACAGGTGCAGGGTTGCTGACGGAAGGGGAACCAGATGGAAGGAGCCAGAGCCAGTTTATTTAAAGGAAAAGGCAGAAAACATTGAAAGGCTGTGCGATCAGTGGCTAAAAGTGTTCATAGAGGAAGGTAAAAATTCACAAAGCAAAACTGCACAGTGGGGTAGCTAACACTTAGCATAATGGTAGTAATTTGTGAGTTTAGTTTGGAAGTTGCAATTGAAATACATTCATCTTGGCTCTTGACACCATCAAGTATAGATATTTGAAAGTTGTTTATTTTTTTTAAGTTTCTAAGCTTTTTTTATCCATCCATTAATTTAATTTTTTCCAGCCAGAAGCTCCGTTATGATAATACTAAAATTGTGTCGTCAGCTAGGAAAGGAAAAAAAATTTAAAGTGAAGATTAACATTCCATTCAAATTTATCTGGTGATGCCTCAGTTTTGTTCACATATGGGAAGCAAATGCACGCACTGTTGGGTGACATCTGTAATATCTAAGAAATTTGCAATGTTAAAATAGATGCCGTTGGTTGCTTTTGTTGTTTTAAGTCTCTGTTCATTTTTTGAAGTCCGGTTTGATTGTTTCAGTTGGAATAATGCTCTCTGAAATATATGTTTACCCGCTATGATCTTCAGGTTAATTTCTGTTGCTGAGATTGCCCTGATTTTCATTGACTTTCAGTGACCTGCCTTTAGGCAGACACCTGCAAATTAGGTATCATTTACAATAGGAACAGTTTACAGCGGGGCTAAGAAGGAGGACTTTTAAAAAAATTTTCTTAGACCTATGAAAATGAAACCTTCTCTCTGCAAACTAAAGACATCTTGCTAATCATCTGTCTGGTCACATCATGCATGCCGTTTATGCGGGCCCTTGTCTTCCACTCTTGTCCTTGAAAAGTTCCTGTTACATTACTGATAAAAAGATGCCAATAGAGGAGGAGCTGTTATAAAGCAATCACTAGGAAAAACAATGAAGATGCACAATTATTTTGGGATTTTAAAGATCTAATAATTTATTCACAAGAGTTTCTGCATTCTCCTCACAAAGATTAAACACTCAGAGTAAATTCAATGAGCACTGCATTCACATTCCCCATCTCAGAGCAGCCTAGATCAAATAGATTACATTTGATTAGGGCAGGGTGCTTTGGGACATTCTGATTTTAGAGAAAATGTCTATGATCCATGGCATGCTTTTGTCTGTAAAGAGAAGAACTGAAATTTAATTAGCAGTTATAGAAGATGTACGCTTATATTGTTTGTAGAGATCAACACTTCTGGTCACTTTAAAGACTGGATGAGGCTACATACAACTATACATTTGAAGGGAAAATAGTTGTGTCTTCTAATAAAAGGAAATTGATAACCTGATTTTTAAAAATCAGCTCTAAAATGTGCTTTTTTCCCCCAACCCGTCAAGAAGTTTTCACCTAATAGATACTCTTATTAATCTAAAATTTTACATAAAATTGATTAGAACATACTTGCTTTCACTGTAATATACTGATTTTGCCATCTCTTCTATCATAGTTACTAAACACTTTTTTATAGTAATGTTCATAGCATGGTGCTGCTGTATAAAATAATACCATGAAACTCACTTGAATTATGGGATTCAAACTGAAAGGTAGTGAACAGAAACTGCAACAATTAGTGTCATCATCTGATGCTCATACTGCAAATTAAATTGCAAGCTCTTTATAGGTAAAACTAATAGCTTTCCAGAAATATGTAAACTTAGTTGTACCCAGCTTAGTGTCTTACATCATAGGGGTCTTGAATTGTTTTTGAATGAAGGGATAAGGGTTGATTGCAGTTAAAGAGGCATTCATTCAACATTTATTGAGTGCGTGTTCTATTCCAGCTGTAGAGGGAGCATCTAGGCACTAAAATTTTTAAATGAAGACAGCAGGATTCTTCTTTATAGTTATCCTACAACCTAGTGGACAAGGTTTATGTGACTACATACTTTGTGTGTGTGTGTGTGTGTGTGTGTGTGTGTGTGTGTAAAATCTAGAAAACAGTGTATTTAGATTTATAAACTGTCCTGAACTGAAGATCATCTTAAATGAATGAATTAATGAAACTCCCATGTAGGCCAATACTCATTATAATATGTGAGAACTGAGATGCAGAGAAGTTCAGTGACGTGCCCAAGGTCAACAGTCATTTAGTGGAAGTTAACCTAGAATCTCCATCTCCTTGCTCCTGGTCTAGTGCTTTTCCCTGCATTCCACATACTACTACTTTGTATTCATTGATAATATGACTAATCTGAATAAACACATTAAAATCTTTCTGTAGAAATTTCACACAACCTGTTGCTGAAAGGGAAAATAATTTTCTTTTTGGACTCGGGCGCATGGTTATTGGTTCTTGAAACAAAAAAGCAAAGAGGTTTAGCTTACAAACAAAAATTACTGCTTCTTGGAACACTCCTCCTGGGGGTAGTGGTAAAGGTAGCTCCCTGGACACACTGCTTACTCCATGATGAGCACATTACTCACATGAACTCAATCTCCATGCAACCCTTCCAGGTGGATGCTGCCATGAGCCCCATTTTACAGATAAGAAAACCGAGGTGTCTGCAGATTAATACCTTGGCCAAGGTCACAGCACCACCAAGTGGTGGAGTTGGGATTCAAGCCTAGGCAGTTAGGCTCCAGAATAAGGTTTTATCCATTGTACTATCTGCCTCTGATGGTGGTGGATGGTGTGAAAATATTCCTTTTGGAAAGTCGAATTAAATAGGGTTCTTGACAGTAGGGCTTCTCAGAGATTTTAATATGCTAACACACAGTATGACTTTCTTTAGAAAGAAATTTAGTTTTCAGTATTTCAGTCAAATTTATATGCCTTAGCGAAACTTTTCTGTTAAATCTTCACATACCTCCCAGGAATCAGGTTTTGGGGAATACACAAAATTAAATTATTTAAATTGTTTGTTTTCTTATCTCATCTGTGCCTCCGGAACTTCAGTCTCTGCCCCCACCTCCCACTTCACTTTCATTCACAAAGAGAGCAGGGAGGTAAGTAACTTTCACTTTAGGTGTAATCAGTGCTCTGAAATGGAAGTGAGAGAGGGGGAACATCTTTGACCGTTACTTGAACAATTAGCTGTGCCAGAGTGACATTACAGCAAGTTCTTCCATATCTGCTGTTCCAACTTTGCCTTTATATGTTAACAGTTCTGGAAAATAAATTTGACAATTAGATAACTTGATGCCAGTCAGCTAATTACATTTATGTACCTTTCAAAGCTTGATTCTTAGAATAAGATTTTTTAGAATAAAACATTATGGGTACTTTTGGGTATAAATTATTTTAAACAATCTTCTGCTAAGGATTATTGGCACAGATTTAAAGTATGGGACCCTAAGTCAAACTCTGCAGTAGATTTCATTCTCCTTCCATTCATGGCATACTGATATTCCTCCCTTCTGTGTGTATCCTTTACTGTATTCTGAAGAAATGCAGCAACTCATGGGCAGTAAGCTCTAGAAATTAAGAAGTTTAGCACTCATAATGTGTTAATGTTTCTATAAATACACTTGGAGGTGCCCATAATTTATAAATATTTCAAGTGAGATTTTCTATAAAGAACGACTTTGTAATGATAATGATGAGTGGAATTGTGATTCTCATGAGGGCTTACTATGTGTGGTCCTGGCTTTCCCACTCATTCTCCTTTCCGGATCCTTGAATTACATTTCTCTCAACAAATAAATTCCACCAATGTTTCTAGAGGTTTGAAACCATTCAGCAGCTTATTTGTATTTCATAAAATGGAGATAATGTTTTGCAATAAGTAAAAACTACCAAGACAACAGATTAACTCACCAGGCAGTAGGATAATTTATTAAAAACTGGTTGACAGATTGATTGACTAACTAATACTCTCGATAGACTTTGAAACTGTTAGTTTCTTACTAGAAACAAAGAATGAATGATATGAGGATGATTGCTGAAGATTCAGGAAAGAAATCTGTGGGAGGGCGGATCGTAGAGAATCTGCTATTTCCCATTTAACAATTATAGAGAGACTATTAAATGATCAATATTTTCCAACTATATGCACATTAACTTATTAGGAGCCTACAATCCATGTATATAACTGGACATTTTTCTATAATTTGCCAGCTTGGCTGTATGGAATAATTTTTTAATATGCTTTATAATTTAATTTTAAATATGAATATGTATTTTGGGAGTTGCTTCAAACCAAATCTGATTTACAAAAAAAAAAAAGCTTGTATTGCTTACATTTGTATAATACGGTGACTACTTCAGCTTTAGCTTTTCTTAGTTTTCTATTAGAATTCTTCTTTGTTTCTCCTTTTCAAGTAATGGTGACTGGCTGATGCAAATGAGAAATTTATCAAGATAAGAAAATGTTATTTTAATAGTTTTGGCTTTTTTATAAGAATTATGAGATTTTGTATCTTTGTGAGACATTTAGAGTTAGCAGTGTTTGGCAACATGGTTATTTTGATTTATGGAACATCAAGATTAAAAATGATGCTCTGCTTTAGGGAGGGAGAAAAGGAGTTATGCTCAAATCAGCACTGTCCAGTAGAAATATGGGAGCCACGAAATGCAAACCACATATTCAGTTTAAAATTTCCAGATAACCATATTTAAAAAGAAACAAGTGAAATTAATTTTAACAACATAGTATACTTAACCCAATATATAGAAAATGGTACCTTTTCAACATGTAATCGATACAAATTAATTAGATATATTTTACTTTTTTTTCTAATTCTTCACAGCAGTCCAGACTTGAGGCATGTCTCTCTTCAAACTAGCCACATTTCAAGTACTCAGTAGCCACATGTGGCCAGTGGCTGCCGTACACGCCACTGTAGCCCTAGACCTTTTGTTCCTCAGTTTTCCTGGCTTTCCCACAATGCCCACTGTAGATGCAGTCATAAACCCTAAAGTCGATTTCTACAATAATTGGAATCATTCTGTACAAGTAAGAAAATCATGTCAGCTTTTTAATTTAAAGCTGGTAGCCAGGACTAACTTTGGTTAATTTTTTTCTGAGGAACTGTCACTTTGAGGGGAGGAGGAGGATAGAGAAAGCAGCTGAAGTGTTTACTGTACCAGCAGCAAATTACAATAAGTTCTTCCATATCTTACTGTCCTGTCTTTACCTTTACATGTTAAGAGCTATGGAAAGTAAATTTGACAAATAATTAGATGCCAGTCCATTAGTTGAATTTAGCCACCTTTCAAATGATGATCTGGGATGGACATTGCTGGTTGCTTTATGTAGACTATATCACATATTCTAATAATATCATTTTATTAAATGATAAAATAAGCCTTAGGCTGAAGTTCCACTCTGGTGTCATGCAACTAGTACATAGTGGAGCCAGGGTTCAAATCTGGACTGTGTGTGTCCAAAGCCCAAGCTCGCATCCACTGTGCAATACCACCTCCCCCTATGTAGGTTTTATCAGTAAACTGAGGACATTTTTTATTCTTTCCTCAAGGTGTTTTGTCTTTGAGGTAATTATATTGATTGTTACACTTTGAGTAGTCATCTTTTGAGAAATAATAATGATAATAATAATGGCACTAATTGATATTTTTGAACACTTACAATGTGTCAGTACTATACTAAGTGTATTTTAATACAATATCATGCTAGTCTTATAAGGAGAGGTACCACTAACCCCATTTCACATTCGAGAAAACAGTGATAGGGTAAGTAACTCACTTAGGGTACACAGCTAGTAAGTGGAGGTATGGAGACTCTGATGCCCAGTCTGGCTGACACCAAAGTATGCACCCTTAATCCCTACCTCCTTGTGTACAAAGAATGACCAACCCAGCCCTGCTGGCAGTGAAGTTTACATACTCAGGGATAAAGGCCAAAAGTGCGACATTATTTTTAGACATATTTTAGGATTTTAATTGCTCATTTTCCTTTTCTTAGGGCACAAATTCTGCTGGTTTGGGTAGGCTCAAGACAGGCTGCCTCCCAGAAATGAATTTGAATATAAATAGATTTAGAATAAAGGTAAAAGCAGGTTCTCAGGAATAGAAAGGACAGTTCTGCAACTATAAGAATGATGAGGATGATGGCTTAGAAATGGCTTGAGGAAGAAGAAAATCCAACAAACACTTTAAGTTCCTGAAGCAGAGGAAACAGTTAAGGATGTAGATAAAAATAGTTACAAGCAAGTGTTAACAAGCCAAATAGAAATAATGTTAAATCATGAAATGACTAAAAGGAAAAATGTTTTGATGAGGAAAATGACCTAATTACTGTGACAAGAACAATGATTTTCTTATTTAGAAGAGTGAGAATTATACTGGAGTTAAGAATCTGAAAACTTGGCCTCAGGTCAGTTTTTTTCTTCCATAAGCGTAGTATTTTTCAGCCCCAGAGGTTTGTGCAACAATGGAGAGGTTATAGAGATCTTAATCAAGCTTTAAAAATGAACTGTGTTTTTGTTATCAAGCCAAGGTCAGTCAGCAGATCACAGTCCTAATTTCTTTGTACAAACATACTGGGTGGTTGACCAAAGGCCATCACGTTAGAACAATGAAAACCCTGCTGTCTTTCTTACAGAACTTCCCTACTTCCTCAGATGTAGACTTCTGGTAAATTCAGCCATTTGACACATAGCCATAAACTGAGATATAAATTTAAAAGTACTTTTAAGAAGCAAATAACTATCACAAAGCCCTTGCACTTTTCTGTGTAGGATCAGTGGAACTATCCTAAGCATCAGTTTTATATATTAAAAAAAAATTGAAACATAACAAAGCAAAAAACATGTCAGCAAATCATAGCAAACCAATCAATAAAAAAAAATTATAAGAAGCAGATTAGTGCTTCTGTATGCTTTCTGTTTTGTTAGAATAGCACCTGAGACTTTCCATGCAACAAATCGTATCGAGTGTCTGCTGTTTCCAGTCACTATGGTAGATACCTGAAGATACAACAATGAGCAGTGATTCCTAGGAGCTTCCTAGCAAAGGGAATGCAGCTGCAAGCAGGCATTATGAACCTTTATTTTGAAGAGTTTGTTATATTTGGTGTATTTGCTTAAGGAAGCAGAGATGTAATATATTTTAGATATTTCTACTGCAAATGGTCAGATTTGTATGGGTCTAACACCTGGAAAATTCTCTCTCGTGGAACAGCTCATCTCCCAACATTCCAGATAAATGAAGCATTACTCTGTTATGCTTGAGAAATGAGACATTATGACATGTATTTCATAATTGTAACTCTTACTATTATAGCATATTTCTGAATAAATTTAATAGCCACAAAGTAATCAACATGTTCCCCATTTAAAAATGGATCCTAGAAATTAATTCCAAAACATTTTAATAATAGAATATAAACTCTTTCAGTCAATTGTACTACAATTTGACAGTGATGCAGATCCATTGAGAGGTTACAGAAATGCCATTATAATATATACTGATCCTACTGATGTCTAATTTGAAGTTACTCATCAGAAGGATTAATTAATTATTGGGAATATGTAGATAAACTGATATTTTTCAGAGAGGAAAGGCAAGAGCGGACCAATGTGATTAGTTTACACAGAAAAGTCAGAGATGGAAATATGAATATTTTGACAATATGAAGATGCAAAGGCAAAATCATGGTCTAATTTATTTCATGCAAAAGCATGCTTGTTCTTATTCTTTAGTCGTTAGAATTGGGCCCATGGTATTGTAAAATAGAATATAGGAGGGCCTAATATTCTCCCAGGAACTTTGATCGAGACAAGCACTTAATGCATCGGAGCCCTCTGAGCTACTTAAGAAATTTCAAGGCTGAAAATCCTGAAATGTGCATTTGATGGCTATTCAGTCTCAGTATCGATCTATGATATCTACTATATCTAAGAAACAATTACCAAAATTGCTCTTGCTATTGCTGTAGTAATAAGTGCTCTCCCTGCTTCTAATGTTGTCCCTTCCCCATCTGTTCCCCACACTGCAGCCAGAGTGATCTTTCTAAAGCTCGAGTGTGATCACAACACTCCCCTGCTTAAAACCCTACATTGGCTCCCTATTTCCCTGAGGATGAAGTCCTTAAAAATAGCTTCATGTTCTGGCTCCTGCCTACATCTCCAGTCTCATCTTTCTTCAGTCTCCCCTCCACCAACTGCTCGCTTCTACCCCACAACACATATATTCCACCCTCCACTCGTGCCAAAACTGTTTGCAGTTTTCCAAAGGCACCTGATTCTCTCTCTTCCCTGGGCCTTTGCACCAGTTGTCCACTTCACTTGTAACGATATTCCTCTCTTTCTTTATATGGCTAATGACTACTCATTTTAAGCCTCTAATATTTTAAGCTTCCTGAAATCCTCCCTCACTGTGCCTAGCTACTCCCCAACTCCTGTCCTATACACTCTATGATAGCAGGAATTTAGCTCCATTTTATTATTTACCTTACTATTTTAGTTGTTTTTTCTTGTCTGTTTTCTTCACTAGACCATGAACTCTTCGAGGGGATGGTCATGGTCTGTATCTTGTATACTGATGCATCCCCACACTTTTGTGCCTGGCACAAATTGGTGTTTAAGTATTTGTTGAATTGGATGAGCAATAGAATTTTACTAAACTCCTCATGTAAGGCAATGCCATGGAATGGAAAGGACACCAAACTTACTAGTAGCTGTGCAGTGTTGAGCAAATCTCTTCATTCTCTGAGCTTGAGATACTTCATCTATCAAACAAGAATATCTGCTCCATCTCCATGCCTTACAGAACTATTAAGAAGAATAAAGAGGGCTTCCCTGGTGGCTCAGTGGTTGAGAGTCCGCCTGCCGATGCAGGGGACACGGGTTCGGGCCCCGGTCCGGGAAGATCCCACATGCCGCGGAGCGTCTGGGCCCGTGAGCCATGGCCGCTGAGCCTGCGCGTCCGGAGCCTGTGCTCCGCAACGGGAGAGGCCACGACAGTGAGAGGCCCGCATACCGAGAAAAAAAAAAAAAAAAAAGAAGAATAAAGAGGTCAGTGCATCTGACTGTGCTTTGTAAAATAGAAAGCACAGGCACTGGAAGATGATGAGATGGTAAAAGTCTGTGGGTTTTGTCTTAAGTAAATGTGAGTTATTCAGGAGGTGTAATAGAAGCTGGCAATATAGAGTCTAGCACACATCCTTGGCCTTGAAGGTTAGAATCTTCAAATTATTTTGGAGATACTGTAAGAGAACATTTTTGGAGGGAAAAATATTCTTAGGAAAGTTTCTGTGAATTATTTACTTTCTTTTATGTTTATTCCTTTGAAAGAAGTTGACCTCCTTTGTTTCTGCTTCCTTTCCTAGAAGTGACTCACACTCTGATCTGATAACTCAACTTCCAACATTGTACTTAAAATTCTGATATACTTTGCGGGAAGAAAATAGAAATAATTTCCTGTAGGAAATATGTATAATGCCATGAAGTTTTTTGCATACTTGAGGAAGTAGAGATTACTGAATCCTAGCCGTCTTGTATTTTCCTTTCCCTATTTGTTTCATCCCTGTATTTCTACATTTGCTCAAATATGAGAACATAGTCCTTGTTAATAGTAAACAGGTACAGGATTTTGGTTCTTCTCAAACATGGAAGATATCATTCTCTCTACTAATTTTACTTTGTTTTTATTTTGTTGTTATTATCAATAACAATAATAAAATTAAATTAAATTATTGGCCAGAATAGAGATTATTTTATCCCATTCTCTTCTTCTAATCAGTAGGTAGGAGGATCCTTAAACCTGTAAGGATACTTAGTATTTTCTGTCCCTTAACAGTTGTTCATTCATTCATTCACTCGTTCATTCATTCATCAAATATTTGTTGACTGCACAACTGTATTCCACGCACCATTCCAGGCTCTTGGAATAAATTAGTGAGCAAAACAAAGGTCTCTATTCTTCAGGCACTTACATTCCAATTAAGATGTGCACGTCTTATCTTTCCTGGGAGTCTGTGATAAGCTTGAGGCAGGAGATGTATTTATGTGCCTTTTAATGTTTTTGCAAAAGTCAATATATTTCTTTAAGGAGGATACAACTAATTGATGGTGTCATTGTAGGAGGAAGTGTTCCAATAACATATGGGACAAATGGGAAAGGAGAATGAGGACTAGCTTGGGATTGGCTATCAAGATGGATAATATGGGTAGTAAATGACACACACACACACACACGGATAATTGAAATAAGACTCTTGTCATCCTTTATCTCATTTCTCTGCATCCCTGACAGAGTAAGATATTGAAGCATAGAGATTCATACTATGGACTTTAGATTCAGGTACGCCTGAATTTCCTGGCTATGTCCCTTAATAACTGGGGGACTTTGAACAAATTGTACACCCTCTCTAGACCTCAGTTTCCTCATTTATAAAGTGAGGATAATAAGAGAACCTACATCTTAGGGTTGTTTGAGATTAAATAAAAGAATACATGTAAAGAGCTTAGCTTATGCTAAACGTTAGTAAATAATAGATTACTAAAATTATTAACCCTTAAAATAGGCTTTTTTCCTGCCCTATTTTCAGGAAGAACCCCTGGATTAAAAGAATTAAGTTACTTGTTCATGATCACATAGGTAATCAGGAGGTAGATACTATACTTGGATCCTCTATCTCTGTGAGTTTTCTACTGTACCCCATTGCCTCTTTTTTTATTTTTTAATTTATTATTATTATTATTTTGTCTGCATTGGGTCTTCGTTGCTTTGTGGGGGCTTTCTCTAGTTGAGGCAAGCGAGGGCTACTCTTCGTTGAGGTGCGCAGGCTTCTCATTGCAATGGCTTCTCTTGTTGTGGAGCACAGGCTCTAGGCATGCGGGCTTCAGTAGTTGCAGCATGTGGGCTCAGTAGTTGTGGTGTACGGGCTTCAGTAGTTGTGGCGCACAGGCTTAGTTGCTCTGTGGCATGTGGGATCTTCCCGGACCCAGGATCGAACCCATGTCCCCTGCATTGGCAGGCAGATTCATAACCACTGTGCCACCGGGGAAGTCCCTCCATTGCCTCTTAAGATGTGGTTTTCCCAGAACACAAAGAGAATCAAGTGAAAAACGGTGTGTATGCTTTAAAAAAAAGCATTACTAGACAGACACTGCTACATATAAAACAGATGAAAACAAGGATTTACTGTATAGCACAGGGAAGTATATTCAATATCTTGTAATAACCTATAATGGAAAAGAATCTGAATCACTTGACTGTACACCTGAACTAACACAATATTGTAAATCAACTATAGTTCAATTTTTAAAAAAGCAAAACTAAAAGCTATAAGGAAATATTTAATTCTAGTTACTCATAGATTTGATTTCCACAGTAGATTAGCAACTTAGAAAGCACTTCTGTGTATACCAAGTTTGAGAAAATGAGTATGTTAAAGAATGGATTCCAAGTTTCTCACTGTGAGGAATAATGTTACACTTAGGGAAAAGGGAAGACTAGGTTCTATTGATGTTATTGGATTGGAATTAGAGACATCAATTTGAATGTGTATGTATACATTCACATAAAGATGTATAGACAAATATTCATATTTATATTTATATATTCATATTTATATTTATATATTCATATGTATATTCATATACTGGCTCTGTCTACTAAGGTGACCTAGAAGCCAAGACTTGTCAGTAACAATGAGTACCACCTAGGGACAGATCTTGATTTCTAAATACCATTCTCCACCAAAAGGCACAAGAGCTCCTTGAGCAAATGCTGATTCCAACACTGGTAAAGGACAGTACAAGATGAAACTGGAACATCTTAGGAATAGGAAGCCAAGAAGTGCACAAGAATAATAGATAATATCATATTATTAAAATAGGACCTGGTAGAAGTATTTACAATGAAAATTGGTAAACACTGCAAATGAGGGATACCCCCCAAATCAATTATTAAACATTTTCCAGCACACCAATCACATCAACCAAGTGATCAAAGATAGTATCACTATTATTGGGACAAGTGGACATCATGTTGTTGGTTTTTTTGTTTTTTTTTTTTTGCGGTACGCGGACCTCTCACTGTTGTGGCCTCTCCTGTTGCAGAGCACAGGCTCCGGACGCGCAGGCTCAGTGGCCATGGCTCACGGGCCCCGGACCGGGGCACGAACCTGTGTCCCCTGCATCGGCAGGTGGACTCTCAACCACTGTGCCACCAGGGAAGCCCAACATCATGTTTCTTAACTCACAATAGCACCCCGCACCTCCCTGCTGCTTCTCTCTGTAATTCCATCAAGAATGGCTCTCAGCTAGTAAGTGTGTTATAAATGGTCTCATACATTTTGTTACACCAATATGCTACTGTCACAAAGCTCTCTATATTTTACTTTAAAAAGGAAACACCTTTTAACCAAAAGGGTTGTATGTCTAATACTAGCATTTCAGTCACTAGTAAAAAGGTGAATAGAAACGTGGCGGACAGGATTGGTGCCTCAAATCACTGGCAACACCACGTCCTTGTCCTCAGGTTAGACTTGAGGCTTTCATCATTTCCGTGCCGCACTCACTGGTGAATTTTAGGATCATCAGAAACTTTTAGTCCTTTAATGTAGTAGTAAAATTTTAAATGTACTTAAAAAAATCTAATTAATCATCTTTGCTCTATGACATGTATTTTTCTAAATAGCAAGATTTAAAATAATAAATGATATGGAAAAGTTGAGGATTAGAAATGTATAGTTAATTCTTCAATCCCATTTTTTAAATGGGATGGTAAATGACATTTTAGAAAATATAATCAACCAGAATTATAATCGGAAAAAAGGAGAGACTAAACCTCAGTGTGTGCTTAGTCTGTGTTTGAGGCCTACCCAGTACTTGTTCCCTCCTTTTAACTCTCAATTGTTATCAAGTAAACATCGACATGGCCCACACGCCCATGTGTTGCCACAGGTGATGTGGATAACTTGGAGAAAAAGGTGGATGTTCCTATTCTAATACGTTTGCTCCTTTTTAAAGTCAGCTCTACTGAGGTAAATTTAAATATAATAAAAATCACCAATTTTGAGTTTGCAATTAAATGTGTTTTGACAAATGTACATAGTTACAGAACCATCATAACCATGATATAGAACATTTCTATCAACCCCAAAGTTCCCTCATGCCCATTCCCTACCTCCAGGTCCTGGAAACACTGACCAGTCACTCTATTGTTTACTTTTCTAGAATTTCATGTAAATGAAATCATAAAATATGTCTTTGGTACCTGGCTTCTTTAAGCATACTGTCTTTGAGATTTACCTAGGTGTCATATGTAACAATAGCCTTTTATTACTATTTTATTACTACTATTGCTAGTATTCCATTGTAAGGCTATACCACGATTTGTTTATCTATTTAGCAGTTAATGGATATTTAGGTTGTTTCCAGGTTTTAGCTATTATGAATACATCTTTCAGCCTTATTTTAATAACAACCAAGAAATTCTTCTTTACTGCCATTGCTTTTATTCCAATTTGTAAAATATGGTAACTATAAGTTTGGTTAAGTGAGATCATCAATATTTTGAGTAAGAACTGAATGAAAACCATGTGGGGAAGCCTGGCCCAGCTATCCTTTACAAGGCTCTCACACCCGGCTGGAATTGACTTATTTTTCTATGCTTTAGTAGTTTTATTCCCTAGTACCTTTCTTGTGGTATATTTCACCTTTTACCTTCTGTGTTGGCCATTTTGAATCCCCTATTGGGACAATGACTATGCCATATTTATGTATCTTTGTTTGACCTGTGCCTAACAGAGTGTCTTTCAGAGTTATGTTAAATATTAAATGAATTGGTTTGGATTCTTCTCTGATCACTTCCTTGGATAACTAAGTGATTTTTATTAATTCTTTCAACCCATTATTGCATTACCTGTAGGGTGTTATAAAATACGTTTCCTAAATCAAAATATTGCAAATCCCACCTCTGCCTTTACAGCATTTACAGTAACCTTTGAGCAGATTTCTAATTCTTTATGACCCTCCTTTTTTTTCTTTTTCCAACTATAATGTGAGAGGATTTGATTAAACAAATTTGAGATTCCTTCTCAGTTCTAAAATGTTAAGGTTTTATAAAAAACCTGCTAAGTCAGAAAGAACCTGCAAGGTGAGAGGGCAACATAGAAGGAAAGGGGTATATAAAGAAGGTAGGAAAGCAAAAATATGTCGCGTTTTTATGCAATTGAAAATGAAATGTGTAGTTTCTTTAACAGAGTAAAAGTTGGGCAAGGATTCAAGAAACAAAAGTTGATGTGTAACAACATTTGTTGGTAGAACATTCTTTTAAATTGTTTTATAAGGAGAACTACAATAAGACAGTAGTCCTTTTCTCTAGTAAAGTTAGGAGATCAGTAATTAGGTTCCTCATTCTGAAAATTACTGGTGAGACTGGCAGCCCCTTTGTGTAAGTGAACCATAAACCCCAGTTTACAAAGGGTAGTCCTAGTTATGACTGTTTGTCTTGGTATAATTACTTATTATTAATTATTAATAATGCCCGTTTTCACTCTCAAATGGGTATTGGTTTTGAACAATGCATTTTTTGGTCACCTGATTACTGGGGATCTCAGAGTCCTAGGTCTCCCAACCTATATCCCCTGCTCTAGCTAGGGTTCTGTCTCGGGGATGGTTACTCAGTGAAAGAATCTGCAGTGCTCTCTTCAAGCTAACCCCTTCAGCGGCAGCATCTCCATCTGGCAACACCATTAGAGCCGTTCTCTTCCATACACTCTTCTCTCTTTTTTTTCATGTCTGGAAAGTTTTTGCCTCCTCATATAAGACTTGAGCAGATTCTGCAGCTTCACTTAAAGACTGCAGCCTTCTTTCCCCTATGGCAAGTATATAAGAACATCCGTTCATTAAACATTCACTGCCCGCTTCCTGTGTGCCATGTACTGAGCTGGGCTCATGGTATAGAGAGACAAAGATGGCAGAAAGGGACAGACAAGTAAACCAATAACCAAAGTGTGATAAATGCTATCTTCGTAGGATGCATATATACACAACATATACTGATGTCACTGTAGAAAGAACAGTTAATTTAGGAGAGAGGGGAAAGAGAGGAGGGGAATTTTGAGCAGGTCCTAAAGGAGCAGTATACATTGAGCAGGGGTGACGGGTTGGTGGGAGGCAGAGAGGGGTGAGGTGGGCGGGGGGAAAAAACATCCCAGCAAAACGCAGAGACGGGCTTCCCTGGTGGCGCAGTGGTTGAGAGTCCGCCTGCCGATGCAGGGGACACGGGTTCGTGCCCCGGTCTGGGAAGATCCCACATGCCGTGGAGTGGCTGGGCCTGTGAGCCATGGCCACTGAGCCTGCGCTCCGCAACGGGAGAGGCCACAACAATGAGAGGCCCGCATACTGCAAAAAAAAACAAACAAACAAACAAACAAAAAACCCGCAGAGACATGTGCAGCTTTCCATGGCCAGAAAATATGTGGAATGACTGGGGAGGCAAAAAGTGGCCTCGACGGACCATCCATGTGTTGCTGTATACCAGTTTGGAACTGAGTGTGAGGCAAGACCTTGGAGCAAGTCCACGGGGTGTTGTTACTAGAAGTACCAGAAGGGACCTTATTTCACATTTAGCGTGGCCCTCTGATGATCCATTTGATTGAGGTGTGGGTGTATTTTCATTTTGGAATTTTGTACTACAATATTACCACATTCATTGACCTATTACAATACAAACTTTCCTTATGTTGCTTTATGATTAGAAGCCAGTGATTTGAAGTTCCACAGCAGTACATAGACTAGTAGTGATAGCTTTATGGAATTGTTTATTTTTAGTTTGGCAAGACAAGACAGTAAATATCTCAATTAGTAAAGTAAAGCAGCATGGATGAGAAATGCCCACAAGAAGATTAGGAGTTAGAAATAACTAAGCCAGTTAATTGAAGGAAACTTTTATATCACTTACCCATATTTAGAGAATAAAGAACCAACCTAATGTGTGTATGTGTGAGTGTGTGTGTGTTTGTGTGTATGTGTGTGTGCTCACACACATTGTCATTATCCACAGTGGTGCCAGTGATGAGGTCCTTTGCATTCTTCAGGTTCTAATTGTTTAGGAAGTTTCTCTCTTTAGGAGCCACTGTGATTGGATATTGACTCATCCACTGGTCAGTAGCCAGTCACAGTGGGGTGAGATACATCGTCTTTGACTACAGAAGCTCCTCATCCTGCAGTTTCCTTCAGTGTGACCCAAAAGGGATCTTATTATGAAGTGCTGGGAGAAGTTTTTTATTTTCATATTTATATCCACATTACATGGCCTAATGTGTGAAAATATTTAATGAAAACATGCATGTGGTACTGCAGAATCATTTACTTGCCTCCAGATAGAATCTCCTACATTATATTTGAGATTCCGTTTTAAGCTTGGGAGGAAAAGCAGAGGTGATCTACAAAACTTAGTTTCAAGAATTTAAGTTTTGGGTGTATTGAGTCATGCTCTTCCTGTAACTTCAGGATCTTTAGGAAATATTGACCATTCAAAAGAAAAAAGATGGGCTTCCCTGGTGGCGCAGTGGTTGAGAGTCTGCCTGCCGATGCAGGGGACACGGGTTTGTGCCCCGGTCCGGGAAGATCCCACATGCCGCGGAGCGGCTGGGCTCGTGAGCCATGGCTGCTGAGCCTGCGCCTCCGGAGCCTGTGCTCCGCAACGGGAGAGGCCACAATAGTGAGAGGACCGTGTACCGCAAAAAAAAAAAAAAAAAAAAAAAAGATTAATTGGCGGTACGTAACATTGAGAATATTATAGAGAACGGTGTTTGTGTTTTAAAGTTACAAAATAGCATTATTCAGCTGTCATGATTTTTTGATTTTTAAAGTTGCTTACTTTAGTCAATTTAGATTTATGGCAAGTATTTAACATTGTATGAAAGGTCCTTTGGAGTTTCTGCCTAAAGTAAGGGGGAGTCTGTAGAAAGACTGTTGTCTACTTATGCTTAACAATTTACTACGTATCAGCTCTCTGTGGTCTGTAGGGGAAATGATGGGGATTAGTGCATCTGTAGTTTAAATTTCTGTCTGTCTCCTCTCTGCCTTGTAGGCT
Source organism: Pseudorca crassidens (assembly GCF_039906515.1). Classification (NCBI taxonomy): domain Eukaryota; kingdom Metazoa; phylum Chordata; class Mammalia; order Artiodactyla; family Delphinidae; genus Pseudorca; species Pseudorca crassidens. Next base: position 158,078,857 of record NC_090297.1, read on the forward strand.
GGAAAAAGATAGCATTCAGCAGAGCTTTAGCAACGATGCAAAGGCCCAAGCCCTTCAGGCCCAGCAAAGAGAGCAGGAGCTGACACAGAAGATACAGCAAATGGAGGCCCAGCATGACAAAACTGGTAGGTGGTAGGGAAAGATTAGAGCCTGGGCACTTGCTCACAAGCCAGGCCCACGCCTTACTGTGAAATGACATCAGGAACACCTGTAACCTTTGGCTGGCCGAAGGGAGCAGATGCTAACTACACCGGAGATTCCGAATTACATATTAGTTAGCGTTTAAAAGAGAAAATGGAAAGTATTGCCCACTGTCTGTTGATTTCAGAGTGCTGCTCTCACATCTGTTGCACCATCTGGATTATGAGTTTATTTACCTGTGTTCAAGAAACGTAAAGCTGAGAGAGACCACAACAAAGTAGAAAAACAAAGGGCTTGTTTTTGGCTGGGTTTTCAGGCACACATGTTATATAAAGAAAATAGCATCAGAAGCTCTGCGGGAAATGCTCTGAGCTTACAGTTAGAGCCTCCTGAATAGCATTGAACAGTTCCCACAGTACACACATTATAGCTACTCTAAAAGCCTAATGAGTTTGCTTCAGCATCCAAACTGGAGAAAAGCTTTAGCCATTAATCGGTTCTTAATTCACTGTCGCAGCTGGATGTAATTCAGTGGCTCCAAATTGATATGTTCCTTTATTTAATCTTTGCAGCTTCGAACATTTTTAGCATTTGTATGATTTCCCCACCTCCCCCAACCCAGTCTAGAGTGATGTTTAATCCTTTGCATTCTTCAAGTTCTCACAACTGCTGTTAAAATTCACTAATACAAGGCATTGACCACAGCTGGCAGCTTGGCTAAAAATTGCCATCTTTCATCACATTGGCACTATTCTGCAGACTGAGTTGGCCAGTAACTCTTTACCTTTAATTTGAAAGTAAAATGCACTTTGAAAATAGGCAGTTTGATTTGTTCAGTCGGAGCATTATGTAGTTCCTTTCACTTTTGAGTTGTGTGTTCACAGACAGTGTTAGTCAAAACAAGACAGTGTCAGTCATTATAATTCCACACCACATACACCAAGCTGATTGTACTATTAAAACAAAAGTTTAATTGATCCTGTTTCTTCCAGAAAAATGTTGATTAATTTTTAGTGCCTTGATTTATTTTGCTTTGTATGCTATATGCTTTTTTGTCAGTCATTGTCTAAAACTGAAAAGAAAGGGCCTGTTAAACTTTTCACCTAAAGATAATTTTCATGTGATTTGATGTATACTATATTTGATGACATGGTAATAAATGGTTGCTTATCCTGTAAGTGAAAAATTGCTAATGTAAAATTCATTAAATAATCTGTTTGCTAATAAAGAGGCAAATGTCATATTGATCCACATAATTCACTCCATCACTTTCAGTAGAGATTTTCTTCTCACAGTGTTTGGCCAGAAGAAATGAAAATTCTCCGGGCTTGGTAGTTGTTTTTCCACTAAAAACAAAAGGAGAAGATTACAGGATGAATTATTGTTTGCCTCCACTACCAATAGGATGCCAGTGATCAAGGAGTCTTGGGCAGTATCTCTGAGTGCTAGATAAGAGTATTAACTGAACCACCATGAGAATACTTCCTTTTGTTTTGCACAAAAATACATACTCTCTTCAGTTTCTTTGATCAGATCTTCGTTGAAGCTCACACTAAATAGATGGGGAAAATTATTTATTTCCAATAAAATAAGGAAAGTTATGTATTTTTCTTTTATGATTAGAGAAGTATATGCAAGATGGGAGTAGTGAAATATGTGAGCAGATATGAAACATAAAGCATGAATTACAGTGTAGAAAGAGTTCCTCAATTATTTTAGTTTTGAATTATCTGGTTGTGATAAATTTGACACTGTTTATAGTAGAATTATCAAAATAAAAATATATTGCATATTACAAAGATATAAGCATCTATGACTCCACTTGAGGTATTTGACAATTTATTAACATGTTAAAAATTACACAAAGCTGATATGATCAGAAATGTTTCTGTTGTGTAATTATTAGGGAAATAAATATCTCACAAGATTTAGTGTCTTGCCAGATGAGCATTCCTTTGACCTAGGACCATAAAAGTGATCTAGCGTCTTATAGGAAAAGTGTGGTTGTCTTAGCACTTTTACCACTATACATGTGGAGGCACTGCAGAGCTACAACCATAAACATCTTATGTTGCTGGGGGGGGGGTTATTGTTATTTCTAGAAAATGAACAGTATTCATTGCTGACCTCCCAGAATTCATTTCTGACAAAGTTAAAGGAAGAGTGCTGCACATTAGCCAAGAAACTGGAACAAATCTCTCAGAAAAGCAGGTGGGTAATATAATACAATACTTTCAGAGCACTGTTTATATGAATACTGTAATTTTTTTCTTAAAGGACAGTATTTCCACTATTTTATAGTCTAATGTCAAAATTAGATATGTATTGACATATTTCCTGTAAAAAACATTTTCTCTCTATGAGAATTTTCTTAATTATCCATACAGACACCTTGATGTTTTTTCATAATAAGGTATCCATACTATAATTTGACTTTTTTAATGTTCAGAATTGAAAACTATGAAATTTCAGAGCACAAAGGTCAAGATGGCATCCTTTTAATAAAGGATGCAGATAAATCAAGCAGTTCTAAAGTCATATTTTAACACAGCTAACATATTTTAGTCTATTATCATAGTTCTCCATGAACACATAAAAGCTGTCTTTAAGGCAAATGATAATGGATAAAATATGAATGTATAAAAGTAGATGATACTTTGAAATAAACCAAAACCATCTTTTCTTTCTCCTAAAATTGTTTTATTTTAATAAAATAGCCATCATTGATTTTGTAGGTACATGCTCTTTTATAAATCCACTGATTGGGTTCTTAATGAATTTTTTTCTGTACATTTTCTAATCATATTATCTCAATAAATGAATTACTTATATTCTAAATTCTAAGAAGCCTGAGTTCTCGTCTTAGCTCTGACAGTAGCTGTGTAATCTTGGACAAATTTATTTGACCTGCTTGAACTGTGGTTTCCTCTTGTAAATGAATGATGTTGAACAGAATCACTTTGATTTGAACTCAAAAGAAATCATTCATTTAACTAGTTAGGTATAAAATGTCGCATTACAGTATAACCTAATGGGAAAATAATCTGTGTATCTTCTCTTGCATACTTTTCTGAAACTCACTTAGATCATCAAAGAACAAGCAATAGGGCTCAGCAAACCAACTATTGACTTAGGTTTATTATTCAGAAAGAATTTCTAGGAGGGTCAGAGCATGTCTGATCACTCTGAGCCCTATCTTGGGTTCCTGCATCAATAAGCTGGCTTACCTTATGGAATCCCCATCCCTGAATTTTTTTGAAAATCAGGGGGCTTATGAATCCAATTCTTTCTGCTCACAGGAAGGCAGAAGCTCCTATAACCACCCAGAATGTGCTCTGAACATGTACCTTCTTAGCGAATACTAATTAAGTATCTTGTTTGGGATGGGAAAAGGCTTAGGGTACCAAAATAACCAGTATTTTCAGGAAATTTGACAAGGAAACCCAAATAATTTTGCCGTGGAAGAGACCCTCATAATATATCAACAGGAGGTATTCCTAACTAGAAATATTTGATTTACCTCACATAGATATAAACAAACTAGATTAATAACTTAAGCAAAAATTATTTTGAATTGGGTCTTAAAAGATTGTGTTATCTTAAGATTGCTTTGGGGTTGATTATTGATTAATTATCTTGCTGTCTAAGGAGACATAATTGAGGAAATGGAAGTGTATAAAAGAGAAAGAGAAGCTATATGCTTGTTATATATTATTTAATTCTCACAACAGCTTGAGACATGAATTGTTATCTTCTTTTACAGAGGAGGAAACCAATACTCAGAGTGTTTAAATAGCTAGTAAGTAGGAGCACTAGAATTCTAACTTAGACATTTCTGGTTCCAAAGCCTATGATCTTCCTTACAATAAGTATAATTATTTTATATCTACTACTAAAGAAAATCCAGGCCAAAGTAGTTACAACGGGAAAGTTTAGGAAAGAAAAATTAATCTTTATATTTCCATGGAGCAGTAAGCATACTTGGCATGTGAGGGTTAACCTGTGAGCCTGGGTTAACCTGTGCCATGTGCCCTGAGGCCTTCTTTCCCCTGCTCTAGGTCTGTCAATTTACCCTGTACTAGTCTAGTGAACTTGAACCTCAGCCTCTCTTCTCTTCAACTCCTCTCACTTCTGATTCTAGCTCCTGACTGCTACTTTGTAAATTGAATGTGTTCCGTTATGTCTGATACACAGCTGGCACCTGATACATATTTACTGAATGAATGAATGAAACAAACGAGCATGGTGCTACTACCCCTTGTATCCTGATCTGACTCTGATTCCAGACTATTCCTTTGTTGATGACAGGCAGTGTGCAGTAAAAAACACTTTGGAATTCAGAAGGAACAAGGTTTGAATCTTGCTCTGCCACTTAGCTTCATAACCTTGCATACATCGCTTAATTTCTCCAAACCTCAGCTTCTCCATCTGTAAAAACCTTTTAAAAACTATGTTGCAGGATTATGGTGGGAATTAGAAATTTAGAGAGATGTATATAGGTACACACATATACATAGCACCTAACACCATGCTTGACCCATAGAAGTATACAGTAGGTGCTATTGCTGTCATTGATGGTATCATTTTAAGGGTCTTGACTGGCAATTAGGATATCACTTCACCTAGCTACTAATGTCTTGGCCAGAGTCTGAGTGCCATAATTCTCTGACAGACATAAAGTCTATACCACAGTGGAAAACCTTTCTGAAGGCAATGCAGGATCAGGAAAATGTGGATGTGGTTGTGTTTCAGCTCCTGCTCTGGTACCTTGTCTTGTAAGTCTGAAGAGTTAAAATAGGCATCTACTGTAACTTTATAAGTGGATCTGAAACTAAAACCTAGCAAATAATAAAGACTAGATAAGTTGTAACTTATTACTGTTAAAACTTTTAAGTGCCCCTGAAATTTACAAAATGTACATTTTGTGTGTCTCACAAGAAATTAGCATTATAAATAGGATAAATTGTGATTTGGTGGGGGGGGGTTGTTCGTTTGTTTACTCTTAATTTCTCATTTCACTCTGGCTTCCTACATGAAAGACACTCCATTTTGATATTACCTTTGCTTTGAAAACACCTATAAAACTTGAAGGGCTCAGAGTGTTTCTTTTAAAGTAAAGCTATGCATTTATTAAGCCTTGTAGAAGCCCTCCAGGAGTGAGCCTCTACATACCCTCTACTAAACTTTTAGGATAAATAATTCCCCCTGTGCTTTGAAGTGAGGAAATCCTGAAGTTTTCTAAGCTTTCTATACTGTTGTCATTGTGAAAGCACAGTCTCCAAAATAATTATTTAGGCCATATGGTAATTTTAATCCAGGTTTTCCTCAGAGTACTGCAGTAAAATTTTTCCTGAAAGTAAGTGTATTTATTTCATGTTGACTAACAACTTAAACATTTTTTTTTTGTCTAAGAGTTGCATGTTATTCAAAATCCCATACTAAATAAATGGATTCATACCATTTAAAATACGATTTTTTTTTTTTTTTTTTTTTTTTAACTCACAGATCTAGTCCTCTGACTAGAGCCCCTGAAGAATCACTGGGAAAGCTGACAATCTGGGAGCACCATTCCCAGACACTCTTACTCTCTATCCCATCCTCATGCTAGGCTGCTTTATGAAAGTGTTTAGAAATGGCTCCTCCGTGTGTGTGTGTCCTGTTATATGTGTTTCTCCCCAAGTAGATGTAAGTCGCATTATGGCTGTGCCTATTGCTTCTGCTGTCTGCAAGCCCTCCACAGTGAAGAGCCGGTACTTCCGCACAGTATGCCTTCCACACTGCTCGGGTGGTGTCTGTAACCCCAGGGTTTGTGAATGGCACATCCCATTTTAAAACTAAAAGTGAACTGCCAATTCCATGCATTTTATGTAGCTTGTTTTTGAGCATCAGACAAGTAATTCCATTTTGCTTTTAATTGGCACTAGGCAGACATTCTGGCTGATTTTAGATGAAACTCACATAAACTTCAGCTCCCTTTTGTCTTTATTCCCCAGGACTCTGAGAGCTTATTACAGTGGTAGGGTTGTTTCTGAAGTTGGTAAATGGAGATATTTAAATATCTTTGGTGCAACTGTGAATTTTTTTTTATCAAAGTGAAGGAGGTGTTCCCTGTCCCCAGGCACTTAGATGAATCAGCAGTAAAATGTTTGCAGTGCAGTTTGCAGTGCAATCTAAAACGTGGCCTGGGAAGAGCTCAGAGAGGTTGGGCACCGGCTAGGAAGGGAGCCTCTGCCAGCTGCAGAATGGAGATCCAGCATGTGCTAGGTTTTCACCTCTCAACACTTCTGCCCCAGTGAAAAGAAAAGGATATAGAGCATAGAACTGGGGGTCTGCATGGTTTTGCTTCTCTTTCTTTTCTATCATTGTCACTTTCTGGGTTGCTAGGTTCGTGGATTGATGTCTAACACTACCCATTGTATATTTGTGATTTGCGTTTTGTAATTAAGAGGAACAATGGGAGTCCATTGGGTCTCGTTATATATAATGGTTGGTTTAATTTGTTTCGCTTCTATCTTGTTAATTGTAAATTGATCATTAAGATTTGAATTCTAATCTGTCACCAGGGTTGTGGGTATTGAGGCTAGAGCAATGATCCTAGCTTTAATCACTGATGATGAGAAACAAATTTTATAATTTTGGTACATATTGCAGTTCATATATTTTAACACTGTATTTTATGGTGTTATAAATATTGTTAAATGACTTTTAGTGTAGTTTTACTGTGTGGACTATAATGTATAAATTATATTACTGTTTTGGCAACAGTAGGTATCCAACTGTGTGAGTTTAATTGAAGTAAAGAACACATACCCGGTTGAACTATTTTTTTTTCCCTGGCATGTTCAGATGATATTAGTTTGGGATGCTACAAAAATTATATTCTACAAGAAGAAACTGATATTGTCCTCTGCTAATTATTACCGAAAGTTGAATGAGACTCTAAAAGAGTAAAAAATTAAGGGGTCATGTTTTTCCTTAAAAAGCAATTATCACTGTAATCCTAATTATTGTAGTAAAATATTATACTTCATGAAAATGTAATTACAGTATAACTGGTATATAAAAATGCAGTGAGAAGTTCATGCTTCTGTAAAGGCAGAAATTACCTAAATTTTCTATGAAAATGGATTAGAATCAATTTTCTTTTTATATGACACTAGGATAATCATGCCACAAATGTAATCTCAAGCTAACATAGAAGCTCGTAAGTTTACTCTTTGAACTTTGTAAACTGCTAGTTCTTTCAATATATCATGGACTCTAGACAGATAAAAGATGATGTCCATGTACATATACCAAATTTTTATTGAACATTGGAAGTTGGTAGGCAAATTACTATTGTAAACAAAGAAAAGCATACACATAAAATATGCAAAGCAGAAAAGTACTGTAGCAATAAAGTACTTGATAATAATATGTACTTTACAATTAACATTTATATTTTTGAAATTCTGTATATAAGATATCCTCAATATAGGGCATTTGGTTATAAATGCAAAGAAGAATTAAAGAAAAAAATTTCCTGTAACATTACCATCCAGCTAACTATGTTTAACTTTTGACATGTTTACTTTCAGTCATTTTCCATGTGTAGGTAAATGTGTATGTTACCATACATTTATATTGTGAGTGATATACATATGTGTGTGTGTGTGTGTATGTATATATATATATATATATATATATAGTTTTACATCCTACTTTTTTTACTTAATATTATCTGATGAACACTTTTCTACATCAGTAAATACTCAGGAAACATAATTTTAGTTGAATCATTTGTATGAATAATAATTCATCAGAATTTTAAACTCTTTTAAAATGTAATGAATAATATAATAATAATTTTATACATAAATCTGAATTTTTTCATGATTTTCTTAGTTGAGATGTCTAAAAGGGGATTGCTGGTCCAAAGACTGTGAACCCTGTTAAGGCTGTTAATGTGTATGACTTTGCTCAAGTACTGCACTAAATTCTGCTCAGTATATATGTGCACATAGCAGTTTGTGACAAAAGAAGTGAGAGGTTTTTCAAAAAAGGAGTTGAGGGGCCATGTTGCACAGTGGGTGGGACAACCCCTTTAGAGTTGGACAGACCAATGTTTGTGTCTGGGCTTGGGTAATCACCATTTAGGTGACCTTAGGCGAATTATTAAACCTCATATTTACCTCCCAGAGAAAAGGGAATAAACACTTACCTTGTAGAATTAATTGAGATTATAATGTAAAGGATGAATTCCACTACCTAGTGTAGTGTAGGCGTACAGTAAATGTTTTATTAGGCATTTCTTTGAATAATAGGGAAATTGAATGTTTTATAAATGTTTATTGATCATTTATGTTTCTTCCTCTGTATTTTTCATATCCCTTGTACTTTTTTAATTGGAATTTGATGAAGAGTGGGGATAGCAGTTTATTATATAATGCTTCTAATATTCATTTGTCTCATTTTTTACGTTCCCTTTTTTTAATTTCAAAAAATTTGTTCCCAGTTCTTTTTATTTCTTAAGAATTTTTTCAAAATCAAGGTGACTTTATTTTTTGTTTTAAATATTACAATACATGTCCATTGTAAGAATTCAGAAAATACAGAAAAGGAAAAAAAAATATTTTATATTTCTAATCTGGACACCAAGAGATAATCAATATTAATATGTGGAATACATGTCAAAATATTTTTTATTTTATAAAATAAAATTACCTTATGCTGATTTTTAATATTTTCCTTTTTTACCAATATGTCATATTTTTAGGTCAATATATAACACCAATAAATAGCCATATTATCAGAATAGCATCTTGATATTTCTTTTTTAAAGTAATGTAACTAATCATCTGTTGATACATTTCTGGGTTAAGTTTTCATATATTGGGTTGCAGAGCAAGATTGTTTCTACAAGGAACATGCTCATAAAAACATGATTTTGTTGTATGTAAAAGCTTTATATTCTTATATTGTAAAATCTATGTTTCCTTCGTGACTTTTCAAAAGTGACTTGTTTTTCTGGGAAAGTACCTGAGAACAGATAAATATTCTTATGCATTTTTTTCTAATGCAGTTTAAGGATATTTTTGGGCCTTTTGGAATTTTAGTGCATAGTGCATATTGTGATAGGAAATACTAATCGTGGAAGAATACTAAATTAAAAATTTCATATAACTGCTCCTAAATTCTTTTATATTGTATGTGATTTTGAAAGGATAGACATAGTCATTATTTACTTATTTAGACTATTTCAAATATAAGTAAATTCTTATTAGAAGAAGTAAATATAGATTGAGTGCTTAATCTGAGCTTGAAAATGAGATAATCCATGCCCTTGTGTGTAATCTGTAATCTAGCAAGAAGGATGAGGCACAGAGCACAATTCACAGGAATAAATTATAAGCTAATGTATGCATAAAAGCTAGAGGTAGTTTCAAAAAATGTGCTGGCATACTGAGAACTGCAGGTATTAATCAGAGCAAGCTTTCTTCGAGGTGAAACTTGAACCAAGGTGAAAACAAAATGAGGAATGAGGTGAACTAAAAGCGAGCGATCGCTTCATGCCATGTGAAGCAGCTTGGTCCTTGGGATAAATTCCCTTAGCAAATCCAAATCTTTTCCAGGAAAAAAAAAAAAAAAAAGTCTATGTCACCTAATGGAGGAATCCTTTCTTTGGAGGGAAATAATTTTACATCAAGCATCTCACATAAACTTCAAGAAACGAACCAGTTGTTAACTACTTGTATTTTAATGTGCACGACTTCTAAGCTTTCAGTTCTAACCTATGAGGCAGTGGAGTATGAGGAGATGGTGGAGTAAGGAGTAATGTTTAATTAAATCAAGGACAAAGTACAATTTTTCTTGGACAGATGTCTCTCTTAGCTTCAAATTTTGAGCCTTGAAATGGCCATCCAAGACACTGAAGAAGTAATGTTATTTCCTGACAAACACCAATCATCACCAAAGTAGATAGATAGCTGTAATCCCAAATGAAATAATGTGAAAACAGAAAGAAAATTGGGGGAATGGTACCTCACTTAGCAAATGGAGGAAGGTGAGTCTTAAATGTCTGCAGACAGGGATACTTGTATGTGAAGCAAGCTGATCTACTCTCAGGATCCCAGAAAGACTTAGAAGGCAGGAGTGGAATATAGGACTGAAGCCAAAGTTGACAGTTCTACCCCCACCCCATGCAGCCAGGTGACTATCCCTCCTCCACCCATAAAACTAGGAGCTTCCCCTCTGAAGAGATTAAACCAGCAGGCACTGGTGAAAATAGCTGCACTGAAATTAGAATAGAGGAATTAATTAAAAGTCTACATTCTGAAAAGTGAGTACACCACCCCTCTATTTCCAACCAGCTCCTAGACCACTGATGGTTAGGGTTGTACACAACAAGCAGGAAAATGGAGAATCCTTCTTTTGAGAAACAGAATGGCCACGGGGGAAAGAATTACGGATGCTGATAATATTGGGAATGTCCCATCAGAAAAGATGGCTTGCCACTCAATCATTCTACACTAAAGCCCACTTGTTTAGGGAAAATAAATGTACACAAATGCATGTGTAACCATAATATACTCCTTAAACAACAAGGACCAATATTTATGTAGTTGTTATGACATAAAACTGATACTGATTTAACTACAAACTGAAATATTAGTAATTACATTGACAAGCTGGAGGTGGAGTCAGGGGGCAGAGAACCATTTTTTTTTTTTTTTTTTTTTGCAGTGCGCGGGCCTCTCACTGTTGTAGCCTCTCCCATTGCGGAGCACAGGCCCTGGACGCGCAGGCCATTCCGCTCACAGGCCTAGCCGCTCCATGGCATGTGGGATCTTCCCGGACCGGGGCACGAACCTGTGTCCCCTGCATCAGCAGGCGGACTCTCAACCACTGCGCCACCAGGGAAGCCTCACCATTTTTTTAAAACTATATGATTTTAATCATGTACCATTAAATTAGCTATGTTAATTAAAAGAAACAACTCTCTGTCAGAAATTAGGCCTGGGGTTGTTCCTGTAACAGCATGGTAGCTGGCCTGTAATAGATACTTACTAAATATTTGGTAAATTAATAGCTGTCTTTTTAAAAACGGGATTTGATTATTATCATTTTTGTCTTGTTCCTTGAAAAAACTCTCTCTGTTGAAGTTGTTATTCCTTTTTCTGTCTACCAGTTGAGTTCCTGCAGTGTGTATATCCTTCTACTAGACATTCTGTAATTTCTGAAATATTTTATTTTACATAAAATAATTTTTATTGACACTGTTATGTTTAAGTACAGAGTTCAAGAAAGTGATAAGATTATACAATAAAAACATGCTCTGGTAATAAGAACCTTTAACATCAGTCACTTCTGTGTTTACACCTCTCTAGATCTGAAATAGCTCAGCTCAGTCAAGAAAAAAGGTATACATGTGACAAACTGGAAAAGTTACAGAGAAGAAATGATGAATTGGAGGAACAGTGTGTCCAGCATGGGAGACTACATGAGATAATGAAGCAAAGGTAATAAAGACTTAATAATCAACTGATGTGCCACATATTGAATGTGTTTGGTTCAAAAACAGAATGGGAATTGCTGTGGAATAAATAGAATTCATGGTTACTATGGTACTCAAGGAACATGCTTAAAATCTAATATTTCTATATATTTATGCTTTCTCAATTTAGGTTGTTCTTATAATACACAGAGAGGAGAGCACATTCCCTCTTTACTGTTCTCTAAAGACACAGAAGTAGATTTAATATAGAACACTGTAGGAAAACCATCTACCTTTAAGGTGCAAGCTGGTAATGTAACATGCAGGAATTTCAAAACTTCTCTTCTAGAAATTAGGTTTTGTATGTATTTTTGTAAGATACAACATGTAAGGCCTAAGAAGGTTAAATATATTGCTAGAGTCAGAATTTGACTCCAGACCCTTTGGTTCTTTCTAGTGGTGTACTTTGAGCAAGTTACTTAACCTCTCTGAGCATCAGTTTCTTCATCTATATATTGGAGCTAACAATAGCCACTTTGCACTTTGGTATAAAGATCAAATATAATATATGTAAAGCACCTGGCTCATAATAGCCACCTACTAAATGGAATCAATATTTACTCTCTTTTTCTAGATGGAGAAGCTCAAGCTGAGAGATACTAATGTATTTGCTCAAAGTGCCATATTGAGTAAGTTGGTAGAGTTCAAACTTGAATCATGATCTTTTGATTCCAAATTTCTTTCCTTTTTTGTGCAGTATTTTTTTGTGTGTGAAAAACACAGTCCCTTATATTTACTATAAATGTGTCACTCCTAATTTCTATATAGTGATGAATTACCGAGGAAAAAAAATCTCAGCAATCACATACATAACAGCAGTTAAGCTTCCAGTGGAGGTAGTTTTCTTGGCATCCATCTCCCCGTTTCTATCCCATCCCCAGACACCCCAGGCCTACTCTGTTTCAAAATCAATTGTTCATATAACTGAGGGGAAAAGAAAATATTTAAATACTCCCTTTATCATTATTTTTTAATTTAAAGTAAACATAGAGTCCCTCGGCAGGGGCAGGAGGAATGTTTATAAATTTGATCACTTTCTCTATTGAAGAGAAGAAAGGTAGTCAGAAAATGACACCAAAATATTAAAATATGAGTATATTTATAAAGAATTAATCATTCATTTATTTTCTAAGCCAGAGATCAGCAAACTATTTCTGTAAAGGACCAGAGAGTAAAATATTTTAGGCTTCCTGGGCCATGAGTAGTCTCTGTCACGTAGTCTTTGTTTTGTTTTTCTTTACAGCCCTTTAAAAAGACAAAAACCATTCTTAGCTAGAAGCCCAACAAAGTGAGTGAAAAGATTTGGACCTTGGGCTATAATTTGCTCCTGTACTATGCAACCAACTCATCTTTCTAATATTTCTTTTCTTAGATCTGTATATTGTTTTAGAGTTCACAAAATTCACCTCACACATGTTTCCTTACCTGAAACAAACCTGGGAAGTAGTTGTTATTATCATCTTCCTTTCCAGGTGGAAAACTAAGGCTCAGAAAGATAAAGTTGCCAACTGAAGGTCAGATAGTAAATTAATCATTCATTCATTCATATGAATGATAGTAAATTCATTCATTCAACAAATATTTATTGATTGCTACCATGTGTCATGTTCTCCGCCACATGCTGGGAATAAAATAGCAAAGTAAATATAATTCCTAGTCTAATGGAGTTTACAGCCTTATAGGGAAGATAGATATTGACAAGAAAATTTCACAGATATCTAATTAATTGCAGTAATGATTAGTTATATGAAAACGAAATATACTTTGTGATATAAGCACATTTAATAAGGTGACTTACCCTGATCAGAAGAAGTTTCAATGAAAAAAATGACACTTGAAATGAATCTGTGAGTGGCAATATAGGGATTATTAGTCCTAGGGCAGGAGCTGGCAAATTGTACCCCAGCCCAAGCCCACTTTGTATGGCTCAAGAACATAGTCATGCTCATTTGTTTACATGTTATCTGTGGCTCCTTTCACCCTACAATGAGTAGGTGAGTCAAAGACTGGCCTATTGGCTCACAAAGCCTAAAATATTTACTATCTCGCCCTCTCCTAAAAAAGTTTGCCAGCTCCTCTTCTAGAGAAAAGAAAACTGTAAATTGAAGGTCCTGAGATAGGACTTTTAAAGAAGGAAAGAAACTGTGTTTAACATAAAGAATAATGGAAAAAATAGCATGTGGTGAGGTTGGAGAGGCAGGTGAGGGCCGGATAAAGACAAGGGCTTTAAGTTTTTATTGTAGACCTTTCACTTTATCCTTTTACTAAAAGGAAGATATTAAAAGATTTTTAAAAAAACAAAGGAGAATTATGTGATCAAATTTGCATTTTAAAAATAGCATTCCAGCTCCAGAGTAGATAATGGATTGGAGCAGAGCCATGGTGTTTACACAAGACCAGTTAGGGAGCTAGTAGAGCAGTTAGTCAAGTGATGATGATGGCTTAGATTGAACTGATAATAATGATGCTAGAAGTAAACAGATTGGTGAAATATATAGGAGGTGAAATCAACAGGACTTAATGACTGATTGGCTATGTTGGGTAGAGAATAGTGCATATCCATATTTCTGACATGAGCAATACGTACATAGTGGTAGTACTTAGTGAGAATAGAAAATACACAAAATAAGAAGGTTTGTGGTCGAGATGGCCTGGGTTTGGGATAAGATCAAGTGTTAGGTTTCGACCCTGTTGAATTTAATGTTCAAGAGCATTGTACAAATGGGTATGTTGAATAAGCATGGAGACACAAGGGACTAAGCTCAGGAGTGAGGACTGGGCTGGAGATAGAAATCCCCACTGGCTTACAGAGAATATTAGAAACCTTGGGAGTAAATGAGGTCACCTAGAGAAATAAAGTGAGAAGGAAGATGGGCTTACTGAATCCTAAAGAACATCAAAAGTTTTAAAGGTAAGGTAACCTGAGAAATAAGTAGAAACTGAAAAGGCTTGTTATCATGCCTGCCAACAGATGGAAATACTTCAGGAAAGAGGAGGTGATCTACCAGATGCTGCTGAGTGATTAAATAAGACTGAAAAGTATCCATTGGACTTAGTGACATGGACAGCACTGGTTATGTTAACAAAAATATTTGTACTGGAAGAGTGGGTACAGAAATCATATAATATGGATTGAAAACAGTGTGAGTTGAAAAATTGAAATAGCAAATTTAAACCACTTTTTCATAAGATTTGGGTGCACAGAAAAGAGGGAAGCAAGAGAAAGCAAGAGACAGACCAACCAACTGGTGGTGGGTAGACGTATTGGGAGGGGCATTTTGGAAAAGAGAATTTTTTGAGTTGTAGTAGATGTGAACTTATTAAATTCTGATTGTCAAGATTATTAAAGTTATAAAGTCAGGAAAGTTACATTTTCCAGCTGGTAGTTTGGAACCCCTGGTGTCCACAAAGGCAGACCAGGGAATTCAGGCTAAAGATAGCAATGGTATTTCTTTCTAGTTATATTTTAAAATAAGTATTGATTCATATATTTCTCCGTAGAAAGTAGAACTGCGTGAGAACTCCACAGTGTATACAGAGGGAGCAAGCCCTCGAGCTAGTGGAAATGGGCTGAACGCACTCATGTGTTCTCATGTGATTTAGTATTATGTCACCAACCCCCAGAAATCCTGGTTGTTTTTTTGGTTATACACTTTCACATTTTTTAAAAATTTCTTATGGTAGTGTATTGTTTAAATTATATACATAAAAACCATTGAATGGGGACTTCCCTAGTGACAGTGGTTAAGAATCCGCCTGTCAATGCAGGAGACACGGGTTCGATCCCTGGTCCGGGAAGATCCCACATGCTGTGGAGCAACTAAGCCCGTGTGCCACAACTACTGAGCCTGCACTCTAGAGCCCATGAGCACTGAGCCCGTGTACCACAACTACTGAAGCCCGTGTGCCTAGAACCCGTGCTCCACAACAAGAGAAGCCCATGCACAGCAATGAAGAGTAGCCCTGGCTCACTGCAACTAGAGGAAAGCCCACGAACAGCAACGAAGACCCAACACAGCCAAAAGAAAAAAAAAAAAAAGATAATAATAATTAATAAATAAATAATTTAAAAAAACATTGAATGATGACATGAAGCTGCTGACTGAAATGTAACAAACTAATTATTAATTTAGAACTGGTAATTCTTTTATAAACTGCCTCACAATGATCTTTAACAAATCTGTAAGCTGTATTTTTCTAATAGAAATTTTATTCCTTGAAAACTAGGGTTAAAAATAAGAAGTAAAATATTGATTTTTATCTAATTCAACATTAAATTTTGGAGGACTGTTCATTATTTTCTGAGAAGTGCTCGAAAAAACAAAATATTGGCAAATAGAATCCAACAGCATTTAAAAAGAATTACACACCACAGTCAAGTAGGATTTATTCTAAGTATGCAAGTCTGGTTCATTATTTGAAAATTAAATGTAATCTATCACATCAATAAGCTAAAAAAGAAAAATCACATGATCACATTAATAGATGCAGAAAAAGCTTTTGACAAAATCCAAACACATTCATGATTTTAAAAAACTCTCAGTAAACTAGAAATAGAGGGAAACTTTCTCAACTTGATAAAGAATATCTTAAAAAAGAAACCCTACAGCTAACATTATACTTAATGGTGAGAAACTCAAAGCTTTCCCCATTGATCAGGTGTAAGTCAAGATTATTCCCTTTTACCCATCCTTTTCAACATCATACTGGAAGTAATGCAATAAGACAAGAAAAGGAAATAAAAGGTATAAAGACTGGGAGGGAAGAGGAAAAAAAACCTTTCTTGATTGCAAGATGACATGATCATCTATGTAGAAAATCTGAAAGAATTGATGAAAAATTCTTGGAACTAAAAAGCAATTATGGCAAGTTGCAAGGTACAAGGTTAATATCTGAAAGTTATTTGCTTTCCTATATACCAGCAATGAACAAGTGGAATTTGAAATTAAAAACACAATACCGTTTACATTAGCCCCCCTAAAATGAAAAGTTTTGGTATAAATCTAACAAATTATGTACAAGATCTAGATGTGGAAAACTATAAAACTCTGATGAATAAAATTAAAGAAGAACTAATAAATAGAGAGATATTCAGGTTAATGGTTAAGAAGACTCAGTATCAAAGGAGGTCAAGACGGTGGAGGAGTAGGAGGATATGGAGTTCATCTCTCCCCACAGATGCATCAAGAATACATCTACAGGGCTTCCCTGGTGGCTCAGTGGTTGAGAGTCCGCCTGCCAACGCAGGGGACATGGGTTCGTGCCCTGGTCTGGGAAGATCCCACATGCCGCGGAGCGGCTGGGCCCGTGAGCCATGGCCACTGAGCCTGCGCGTCCGGAGCCTGTGCTCCACAATGGGAGAGGCCACAGCAGTGAGAGGCCCACGTACCGCAAAAAAAAAAGAATACATATACAAATGGAACAAGTCTCACAGAGCACTGGCTGAACACTGGCAGAGGACCTTGGACACCAAAAAGGACAAGAAAGATCCTCCATAACCTGGTAAGATGAAAGAAAGAAGAAGGGGGAAAGAAGAGGAGAGGAAGCTGGACGTGAACGACAGCCCTGGGGTGGAGCTTGAGGAGAGGAGAGGTTCCTGCATCTGGAGAAGCCCCCTCACTGGTGGAGAGATCAGTTGGGACAGAAGGGGAGCTTTGGGGCTATCAGAAGAGAGTGCAGCAACTGTTCTGTGGCAGGTAAGACAGAGTGAGACCTACACAGATGGTTCGTGCCACAGTCTTGTGTGCCCCTGCCCTAGATGTGTCCCTGGTGAGGATGGGGGCTGCGTGCTGGAATGTGGTGTTTGGAGAGCAAACCTGGGTAGAGGACTGCTGTTGGCTATAAGGAGACAGACTGAGGGGACAGGAGTGAGGACATTGCAACCAGGAATGCCTGTGGAGGAAACCCAGGCTGCCATAGAAGCAAAGCACCATTGTTAAGTGATGTGTAAGGGGCAGAGCTGCCATTGCAGGCTCTCTCCCCATGTGCCACTCCTGCCTCCCTGGGCACTAGGAAGGGCCCCTGCTGGGGCCAGCCCTCTTGAGCCAGCAGCCGGGTACAAGGAGGGGCCCCTGCCAGGGCTAGCCTCTTGTGCAGGGGGCCAGGCATTAGGAGGGGCCCCCACCAGGGCCGGTTCTATCACGCTGGCAGCCAGGCACTGGGGGACCCCTCTGGGGCCTGCTCTCTCCTGCCTGTGGCTGGGTGCTAGGAGGACCCCCCACCACAAGGTCTCTTGTGCCCGCGATGGCTGGTTCCCTCACATGCCTTGTCACCACCGGGGCCAGCTTCCCCACATGCCTCATCAACACTAGGGCTGGCTCGCCCATGCCTGTGGCTGGGTATTAGGAAGAGCCCCCACTGGGGCTGACTCTCTTGTGCCTGCGGCCACCAGCTCCCCCTAATGCCTGTTGCTGCCAGGGGTCCTGTGACCCCAGCCACCGTGCTGCTGCCACAACCCCTGCTTGCCGGGGTGGACTCCTGTGCTCCAGGGCAGCCTTGACAGCAGACCCCTATGGGTGGCCCACAAGCAGAGGTGGGACTGAAACCACAACTGAGCCCTAGGGGCCATGCAACTAAGAAAGAAAAGCTGAAACCTCTCCACACAGCTGTTCAAACCATGAATTGACAATGCTGTGACTGGCTTTGTAAACTCAGTGCCTACAGAACATCTGAATGAACAGCCAGTGCTCCTGCAACCAAGATGGGCCTAGCTTTAGCAGCTGTAGATTTTGTCGGCACATACACATGGGGCTTGGGCCAGACTAGAGTCAGAGCTGCCCCCATAGCACCCATAGTGGGTCCAATCCATGATTACTACAATCCTGGGACCTGATTTAAGTGGATCTATGCAGGTGGCCTGGTGAAAACAACGTCTGAGAGACACCAGGGCCAACTGCCGGCATACCCACAGTTAAGGTGGGGCCTAGAGCCGTGCCAACAACAGTGTAAGAGAGCTCGCACAACAGGTGAAAAGTGACATAACAGAGCACAGCCACAGGTGAACAGGTCCAGAGGAGGAATACTCAGAGGCTTCCCTCCCAGTGGGAGTACTCCAATCCTACCTACCTCACACCGCAGATCAGAAACACAGCTAAGAAACAGATCTGAGGGCCTCTACTCCAACAACTAGGGAGCAGACCCCATGTCTGACAGGGCAGTGACAACCACAGAGCAAAGGGGAGGCCCTGCTCAATATCCAGTGCTGGCTCTGTTCACCACAACATCAGTCACACCTCCTGTAAAGGGGATAATGGCCAGCATACACTGAGGAAGAGGTGGCAAACATCTATACTAAAAACAACCCTCACACCAAAAACTATTAAACCCATGCAGGCTACATAGGGACATTTCCACATAAATAGCCCTCCAAGACAGTCTGAGGGTCTGGAATTGGGTAGAAGAACCCCCAGACCATTTAGCCATGAGGGCCAGCAGGGCTTGAGTGCAGGAACTCCATAGGGCTGGGAGAAACAGAGACTAAACCCTTGGATGGCACACAGAAGGTCTCACATGCACTGGGACCCAGCACAAAGCAGTACCTCAGTAGCAACCTGGGCTACACCTACCTAGAGGTCTTAGAGGGTGTCCTGGGGAGGGGAAGGTCGACTATCCGACTATCGCTCACCCACGAGGGCAAGAACACTGATAGCAGAAGCCCCAGGGAATATTGATTGCAGTGAGATCTTCTGGAGGTCCATATTTTGGCACCAAGACCCAGCCCCACCCAACAACCTGTGGCTCCAAAGCCGGAAAACCTCAGGCCAAACAACCACCAAGATAGGAATACAGCCCCACCCATCAGAAGACAGGCTGCCTAAAGTTGTACTGAGCTCACATCCACCTCAAAACACACCCCTTGATGTGGCCCTGCCCATCAGAAGGACAAGATCCAGCTGCACCCATGAGAGGGCAGGCACCAGTCTCTTCCACCAGGAAGGCTGCACAAGCCCCTGGATCAAACTCACCCACCAGGGAGCAGACACCAGAAGCAAGAGAACTACAATCCTGCAGCCTGTGGAAAGGACACCACAAACACAGAAAGTTAGACAAAATGAGATGACAGAGAAATATGTTACAAAAGAAGGAACAAGATAAAAACCCACAAGAACAACTAAATGAAGAGGAGATAGGCAATCTACCTGAAAAAGAATTCAGAGTAATGATAGTAAAGATGATCCAAAATCTTTGAAAAAGAGTGGAGGGATAGATCAAGAAGATACAAGAAATGTTTAACAAGGAGCTAGAAGATTTAAAGTACAAACAAACAGATGAACAATACAATAACTGAAATGAAAAATGCAGTAGAAGGAATCAATAGCAGAATAACTGAGGCAGAAGAATGAATAAGTGAGGTGGAAGACATAGTGGTGGAAATCACTGCCACAGAACAGAATAAAGAAAAAGGAATGAAAAGAAATGAGGACAGTCTCAGAGATCTCCGGGATAATAATAAGCACACCAACATTCTCATTATAGGGGTACCAGAAGGAGAAGAGAAAGAGAAAGAGCCTGAGAAAATAATTGAAGATATTTTAGCCATAAACTTCCCTAACATGAGAAAGGAAGCACTCACTAAGTCCAGGAAGCACAGAGAATCCCACACTGGATGAACCCAAGGAGGAACATGCCAAGACACATATTAATCAAACTGGCAAAAATTAAAGACAAAGGAAAACTGTTAAAAGCAACAAGGGAAAAGCAACAAATAACATATGAGGGAATCCTGATTATTATTATCAGCTGATTTTTCAGCAGAAACTCTGCAGGCCAGAAAGAGAGTGGCATGATATATTTCAAGTGATGAAAGGGAAAAACCTACAACCAAGAATACTCTACCCAGCAAGGCTCTCGTTCAGATTCGATGGAGAAAACCAAAGCTTTACAGACAAGCAAAAGCTAAGAGAATTCAGCACCATGAAATCAGTTTTACAACAAATGCTAAAGGGACTTTCGTAGGCGGGAAAGAGACTAGCAAATTAAAACAACCTTGTACATATATAGACTGCTAAATTAAAACCTCATGGGAATAGCAAACCCAAAAACTACAATAGATACACAAACAAGAAAGAAAAAGCAACCCAAACACAACACTAAGGATGATCATCAAACCACAAGAGAAGGCAACAAAAAAGTAAGGGAAGAAAAAATAAAATCCAAAACAATTAAGAAAATGGCAGTAGAAATATACATATTGATAATTACCTTAAATGCAAATGGATTAAATGCTCCATCCAAAAGACATAGACTGGCTGAATGGATATGCTGTCTACAGAGACCCACTTCAGACCTAGGGACACATACAGACTGAAAGTGAGGGGATGGAAAAAGATATTCCATGCAAATGGAAAATAAAAGAAAGCTGAAGTAGCAATACTCATATCAGACAAAATAGACTTTAAAATAAAGACTGTTGTAAGAGATAAGGAAGGACACTACATAATGATCAAGGGATCCATCCAAGAATGTATAAAAATTGTAAATTATATGCACCAAACGTAGGAGCACCTCAATTTATAAGCCAAATGCTAACATCCATCAAAGGGGAAATTGACAATAACACAATAATAGTGGGGGATTTTAACACCCCACTTACACCAATGGACAGATCATCCAGACAGAAAATTAATAAGGAAACACAAGCCTAAATGGCACATTAGACCAGAGAGACTTAGCTGATATCTATAGGACATTCCATCTGAAAGCAGTGGAATACACTTTCTTCTCAAGTACATGTGGAACATTCTCTAGGATAGATCACATCTTGGGCCAAAAATCAAGCCTATGTAAATTTAAGAAAATTGAAATCATATCAAGCATCTTTTCAAGCTACAGACTATGAGATTAGAAATCAATTGCAGAAAAAAAACTGTTAAAAACACAAACACATGGAGACTAAACAATATGTTACTAAATAACCAAAGGATCACTGAAGAAATCAAAGAGGAAATCAAAAAAAATACTTAGAGACAAATGACAATAAAAACACCACAATCCAAAACCTATGGGATGCAGCAAAAGCAGTCTTAAGAGGGAAGTTTACAGCAATACAATCTTACCTCAGGAAACAAGAAAAATCTCAAGTAAACAACCTAACCTTACACCTAAAGCAACTAGAGATAGAAAAACAAACAAAACCAAAAAACAAACAAAATCATAAAGATCACAGCAGAAATAAATGAAATAGAGGTGAAGAAAACAATAGCAAAGATGGATGAAACTAAAAGTTGGTTCTTTGAGAAGATAAACAAAATTGTTAAATCTTTAGCCAGACTCATAAAGAAAAAAAGGGAGAGGACTCAAATCAATAAAATTAGAAATGAAAAAGGATCCGTTACAATGGACACAACAGAAATACAAAGGATCATAAGAGACTACTACAAGCAACTATATGCCAATAAAATGGACAACCAGGAAGAAATGGACAAATTCCTAGAAAGGTATAACCTTCCAAGACTGAACAAGGAAGAAATAGAATGTACGAACAGAACAATCACGTGTACTGAAATTGAAACTGATTAAAAATCTTCCAACAAACAAAAGTCCAGATGGCTTCACAGGTGAGTTCTGTCAAACATTTAGAGAAGAGTTAACACCTATCCTTCTCAAACTCTTCCCAAAAATTGCAGAGGGAGGAACACTCCCAAGTTCATTCTACAAGGCCACCATCACCATGATACCAAAACCAAAGATATCACAAAAAAAGAAAATTACAGGCCAATATCATTGATAAATATAGATGTAAAAATCCTCAACAAAATACTAGCAAACTGAATCCAACAACACATTAAAAGGATCATACACCATGATCAAGTGGAATTTATCCCAGGGATGCAAGGATTTTTCAATATCTGCAAATCAATCAATGTGATATACCACATTAACAAACTGAAGAATAAAAACCATATGATTATCTCAATAGATGCAGAAAAAGCTTGTGACAAAATTCAACACCCATTTATGAAAAAAACTCTCCAGAAGTTTTTATCAGAGGGCATAGCAGGCATAGAGGGAACCTACTTCAACATAATAAAGGCCATATACGACAAACCCACAGCAAACATCATCCTCGACAGTGAAAAACTGAAAGCATTTCCTCTAAGATCAGGAAGAAGACAAGGATGTCCACCCTAGCCATTTTCATTCAACATAGTTTTGGAAGCCCAAGCCATGGCAATCAGAGAAGAAAAAGAGGTAAAAGGAATTCAAATTGGAAAAGAAGTAAAACTGTCACTGTTTGCAGATGACATGATACATAGAAAATGCTAAATATGCTACTAGAAAACTATTAGAGCTCATCAATGAATTTGGTAAATTTTCAGGATACAAAATAAATACACAGAAATCTCTTGCATTCCTATACACTAACAATGAAAGATCAGAAAGAGAAATTAAGGGAACAATCCCATTTACCATCACATCAAGAAGAATAAAATACCTAAGAATAAACCTACCTAAGGAGGCAAAAGACCTGTACTCAGAAAACTATAAGATACTGATGAAAGAAATCAAAGATGACACAAACAGATGGAGAGCCATACCTTGTTCTTGGATTGGAAGAATCAATATTGTCAAAATGACTATACTACCCAAAGTAATCTACAGATTCAATGCAATCCCTATCAAATTACCAATAGCATTTTTCACAATCAGAACAGAAAATTTTGCAATTTGTATGGAAACACAAAAGACCCCGTATAGCCAAGGCAATCTTGAGAAAGAAAACCGGGGCTGGAGAAATCAGACTCCCTGACTTCAGACTATACTACAAAGTTACAGTAATCAAAACAGTATGGTACTGGCACAAAAAAACAGACATATAGATCAATGGAAAAGGATAGAAAGTCTAGAGATAAACCCACATGCCCATGGTCACCTAATCTATGACAAAGGAGGAAAGAATATACAATGGAGAAAAGACAGTCTCTTCAATAAGTGGTGCTGGGAAGATTGGACAGCTACCTGTAAAGAATGAAATTAAAATGCTGCCTAACACTGTACACAAAAATAAACTCAAAATGGATTAAAGATCTAAATGTAGGACCAGATACTGTAAAACTCTTAGAGGAAAACATAGGCAGAACACTCTCTGACATAAATCACAGCAAGATCTTTTCTGATCCACCTCCTAGAGTAATGGAAGTAAAAACAAAAATAAACAAATGGGACTAAACTTAAAAGCTTTTGCACAGCAAAGGAAACCATAAACAAAACAAAAATACAACCCACAGAATGGGAGAAAATGTTTGCAAATGAAGCAACCGACAAGGGATTCATCTACAAAAAACAAACAGCTTCTGCAGCTCAATATCAAAAAAACAAACAACCCAACCCCAAAATGGGGAGAAGATCTAAATAGACATTTCTCCAAAGAAGAAATACAGATGGCCAAGAGGCACATGAAAAGATGCTCAGCATCACTAATTATTAGAGAAATGCAAATCAAAACTACAGTGAGGTATCAGCTCGCACCAGTTAGAAAGACCATCATCAAAAAATCTCAAATAATAAATGCTGGAGAGGGTGTGGAGAAAAGGGAACCTTCCTATACTCTTGGTGGGAATGTAAATTGATACAGCCACTATGGAGAAAAGTATGGAGATTCATTAAAAAACTAAAAATAGAGCTACATATGATCCACCAATCCCACTCCTGGGCATGTATCCAGTGAAAACCATAATTAAAAAGGATACATGGGGCTTCCCTAGTGGCGCAGTGGTTGAGAGTCCGCCTGCTGATGCAGGGGACACAGGTTCGTGGCCCGGTCTGGGAAGATCCCACATGCCGCGGAGCGGCTAGGCCTGTGAGCCATGGCTGCTGAGGCTGCGCATCCAGAGCCTGTGCTCCGCAACGGGAGAGGCCAGAACAGTGAGAGGCCCGCGTGCCGCAAAAAAAAAAAAAAAAAAAAGGATACATGCACTCTAATGTTCATTGCAGCACTATTTACAACAGCCAGGATATGGAAGCAGCCTAAATGTCCATTGATGGAGGAATGGATAAAGAATATGTGGTACATATATACAGTGGAATATTACTCAGCCATAAAAAATGAAATAATGCCACTTGCAGTGACATGGATGGACCTAGAGCTTGTCATACTGAGCGAAGTAAGTCAGACAGATAAAGACAGATATCATATGATATTACTTATATGTGGAATCTAAAGAAATGGTACAAATGAACTTATTTACAAAACAGAAATAAAGTCACAGATATAGAAAACAAACTTGTAGTTACCACAGGAGAAAGTAGGGAGAGGGATAAATTGGGAGATTGGGATTGACACGTACACACTACTATATATAAAATAGGTAACTAATAAGAACCTACTGAATAGCAAAGGGAACTCTCTTCAATACTCTGTAATGACCTATGTGGGAATAGGATCTAAAACAGAGTGGAAGAAAAAGAAAAAAAAAAAAAAGAAGACTCAATATCGTCAAGATATCAGTTCTTCCCAGTTTGATCTGTATATTAATACAAGTGCAATCAAAATCCCAGCAAGGTATTTTGTGGATGGGGACAAGCTGCTTCTAAAGTTTCTGTATGGGAGGCAAAAGACCCAAAATAGCCAAAACAATTTCAATATAATGAAGAACAACGTTGGAGGACTGGATACTACCTGACTTCCAACTTACTATAAACCTACTGCAATTAAGACAGTGTAGTATTTAAGAAAGAACAAACAAATATATCTATGAAACAGAATAGAGAGCCCAGAAATAAACCCACATAAACATAGTCAACCAACCTTTGACAAAGTAACAAAGGCAGTACAGTGGAGCAAAGAAAGTCCTTTCAAAATATAATGCTGGGGCTTCCCTGGTGGCACAGTGGTTGAGAGTCCGCCTGCCAATGCAGGGGACATGGGTTCATGCCCCGGCCCGGGAAGATCCCACATGCCACGGAGCAGCTGGGCCCGTGAGCCATGGCCGCTGAGCCTGCGCGTCCGGAGCCTGTGCTCTGCAACGGGAGAGGCCACAACAGTGAGAGGCCCGCGTACCGCAAAAAAAATATATATATATAATGCTGGAACAACTGGACATCCACATAGAGAAAAATGAATATAGACACAGATCTTACACCTTACATGAGATTAACTCAATATGGATCACAGACCTAAATATAAAATGCAAAATTATAAAACTCCTAGAAGATAACCTTGATGAACTTGGGAATGGTGATGACCTTTTAGTTATATCAAAAGCATGATACATGAAAGAAATAATTGGTAAGATGGACTTCATTAAAATTCACAACTTCTGCTTTGAGAAAGACAATGTCAAGAGAATTAGAAGACAAGCCACATACTAAGAGAAAATATTTGCAAAAGGCATATCTGTAAAGGACTGTTACCCAAAATATACAAAGAGCACTTAAAGTTCAAGAACAGGAAAACAAACAACCCAATTAAAAAATGGACCAAAGTCCTTGACAGATACCAAAGAAGAGATACAGATGGCAAATAAGCATATGAAAAATCCTCCATGTCATATGTCATCAGGGAAATGCAAGTTAAAATGGCAATGAGATACCACTACCCACCTATTTGAATGGCAAAAGTCTGGAACACTGACACCACCAAATGCTGATAAGTCTTTGTAGCAAAAGGAACTTTAATTCATTGCTGGTAGGAATGCAAAATGGTACAGTCACTCTGGAAGACAGTTTGGCAGTTTCTTGTAAAACCAAACATACAATCCAGCAATGGTGCTCCTTGGTATTTACCAAAGGGAGTTTAAAAGTTATGTCCACCACAAAACCTGCCCATGGATGTCTACAGCAACTTTATTCATAGTTGCCAAGACTTGGAAGAAACCAAGATGCCCTTCAGTAGGTGAATGGATAAATAAAGTGTGGTACATCCAGACAATGGAATATTCTTCAGCACTAAAAGGAAATGAGCTATCAGGTCATGGAAAGACCTGGAGGAAACTCAAATGCATGTTACTAAGTGAAAGAAGCAAATCTGAAAAAATTATATACTGTATGATTTCCAACTATGTGATATTCTCAAAAAGGCAAAAATATGGAGACAAGAAAAATATCAGTGGTTGCCAGGGGTTAGGGGTTGGGTGACTAGGTGGAGCACAGAGGTATTTTGTAGGGCAGTGAAACTTCTCTGTATGATACTATAAATGGATACATGTCATTATGCGTTTGTCCAAACCCATGGAATGTACAACACCACGAGTGAACCCTAATGTAAACTGTGGACTTTGGGTGATTATGATGTGCCAATGTAGGTTCATCAGTTGTAACAAATGCACCACTCTAGTGGAGGATGTTGCTTAATGGGGGAGGTTATGAATGTGTGGGAAATGTGTATGAGAAGTGTCTGTATCTTCCCCTCAGTTTCGCTCTGAATCTTTAATTGCTCTAAAAAATAGTCAATAACAAAATGAGAAATCTATAAAAGTAACAGTGGAATTTTACATTAAAAAGTAAGAATTCAAAAAAATATCATGAAGCTCTTTTATAGGTTTTTGTTCTATACATGGATTTAATTTCAAATATACATTTTAGAACACATTTTTTTAAAAACGTTATTGGCCAGTTTTGTCTTTTTTCTTACATAATTAATTCAGTAAGAATTTAATTTATGAAATGAATAGCTGTCATTTGTTACATAGGAAAATTACATTTATTTAGTTTTGTATTCTGAAGTAATTTTAGACTTATAAAAAGATGCAAAAATAATTGAGAGTGCCTATATACCCTTCATCCAGTTGCCCACAATGTCAGCCTCTTACAAAACCACAATACAGTTATCTGACCCAGAAAATTAGTATTGATGCAATACTAGAAACTAATCTGTAGACCCTATGGGGATTTCACCAGTTTTTCCCCTAATATTCTAATTCTGGTCTAAGATCCTATGCTACATTTAGTTCTCATGTCTCTTTAGTGGTCTTTAGACCCTTAATAATTTCCCTTGAGTGGAGAAACCTGATTTGTGACAGTTCCTCAGTATTTCTCCATCATCCACAAACTTGACACTTAAAAAAATTTTTTTTTTCTATTCCTTTTCTTTTGGCCACGCCATACAGCTTGTGGGATCCTAGTTCCCTGACCAGGGATCGAACCGGGGCCCTTGGCAGTAAAAGCATGGAGTCCCAACCACTGGACCTCCAGGGAATTCCCAGAGTTGGCAGTTTTGATGAGAACCGCTCGATTGTTTTACATAATGGTCCTCAGTGTGGGTTTGTCTGATGTTTCCTCATGATTAGATTGAGGCTGTATATTTGGGGCAGGAATCCCAAGTGTCATTCTTGGTGCATTGTGTTGAGGGGTACATGCTGTCAGTTTGTCCTGTCACTGGCAGTGTGGACTTGGACCACTAGGTCAAGGTGGGATCTGCCAGGTCTCTCTGCTCAAGAGAAATCGTTAAGTGTCTTATGGAGAGGTACTTAGAGACTTTGCAAATACTCATCATATTTTTTAATAGACTTTGTTTTCTAGAGTAGTTTTAGGTTCAAGAACTTTTAAAATGAATTTTATATTATAATCCTTAAATATATACTTATTTCAAATAAAATGTTTTTACTTAAAATTCCCCTCTTAATCATATTATGTAAAATAATGAAATAATTTAATAAATTTCTAAGGGGTTTCGTAAAGCTATGTATTTCTGTGAAGGGGATTTTTAGAATCAAAATAAATCTGGAGAAGCTGAGGTAGACACAGAGGCAATGTTATGTGTCCTGAGAGTAGAAGAGGGTTGGGACAACAAGCATTGAGCAGGAATTAATCTTGGACTGGAAAGAGTTACTTCATACATTGCTACAGCTGTGGTTGAAAAGAGCATATGAGCTGATGAATGCAGGTTTATGGATATGGTGCTGGTAAAGTAAGCTGAGGCCTCAATTTTTTTGTTCTATATTTATTAGGCAACTATTTTGTACCAGTCACTGTACTCGGCCAGGGGATACAAAAATAAGTGTCTTCACCTCTGCCTTATTCCCGTGGTTACAAGCTCCCTCTCTATTTGGGCTGGTCAAGACACTATGAGCCCAGAGTCCAGAGCAGCTGTGACACCACCTGCCATCTCGGGGAGGTGCCTTCTGGCTGCTCTGTGCATCCTGAAACCCCAGAGGCAAAAAGGAAGGATGTCCTGGGGGACCAGCCACCCTTGGCAGCCTGGGTAGGAGTTGGTTGCCTGGAGGATTTTTTGTTGTTGTTGTTGTTTTATCTCCTATTCTTTCTGTTTTGCACAAACCAAAAGTCTGTTGATAAACTTCCCCTATTCCTGAGGAAATTTCTTGAGTTGATCATTCCTCATTAAGAAGAGTAATCAAAATATAGACCAAAGCTCCCTGGGTACTGATGGCCGAGAAACCGACCCAAAATTATAGGTCATTTCTGCAGTTCTTATGGGCAGTTTTTAAATCTATTAAGTGAATGTTTTAAAAGTACTGAAATTTGGGTTTTATAAGCCAAAATAACTTACTGAGAACGCCAGTGCAGTATTTCACTGGCCTCCACACCTTGCAGAACTCCTGTGATATTGCATAAGCACCAGTAGTTTAACTTCTGATGATTTGGGGGAAGGACATTTAGTTCCTATTGCATTATTAATGTTGCACTGAGGTCATCTTCGTCTTCAAATACTGATATTATTAGCTTTAACTATAAAATGCTCTCACTTTAGCTTCACGGTAATTTCATTTGTTGTGAGTTGTTTTGCTGACCTATAGTGCAATACCACATATTTACATCAGCAGTGTATTATTTTCTCAATAACTATGTTTCAAGTCCTGTATGAATTGTAATTCAGAAGTGAATCATCCAGCATCTCTTTTGCTAAAGCAAATATATGTATAATCCTCACCTCCTATCTGTCCATCACCACCACCAGTTTTCTTTAGAGAGGTACTCCTTTGGTGATGGGCTGCTTGGGAACCTGTGTTTCTAAATAACTGACAACATACTTTTAAAAGTAAATTAGCATAATTGCTGTGTTATTTTAGATTTATATGCCATTATTTTCTAATATCAAATTGTAGGAACTGGTATATAATCCATATGTTGCTAGGAAAGAAGCTCATTTCAACTCTGTTTTGAAATGTTTCTTGGTTATCACTAGCTTTCATTTTGCTGGACCATGGATTAGGTAGGCTGCCTCCCCTGAGGGGTCTAAAGACAAACAATCTGAGAGTACTGTGTAGAGGAAAAGAGGAAGCTACAAAAAACAGAAACAGCTTAGAAAACTTGACCCTTTCCCCCAAAATTGTACCAAATATATAAGTCAGTTGGAGTCAGTAAGCAATTTCTTTAAAATCCAATTATTCTACACATTATTGGAAAATTCCTAAGAGGACTGGAAGGCATTTTCAATTACATTTTATTGGGAAGACCTGAAATCAGATTGCTTTCCTCCCTCCCAGTAACAGAGGAAGTTCTAGCTTTAGGAGTTAGATTTTGACCCGAGAGTGAATAAGTTATATAGCTGGAACAAGGCAGACAGTATCATAACTGATCACCTGGGAGAAAATTAAATGGGAAATATACCCAACAAAAGAGAATGAGGAAAATGTCAGACATTTTAATATAATTCACGCTTATTCCTAGAATAGGCCCAAAACCCAGGAAAAGGAAAAAGACTCCCTTTCACTTCTTCATCAAATATTTATTGAGTGCTTATTATATATAGCACTGATGTGCTTGGGTAAATCACTGGACAAGCAGACAGCCCTGCCCTTATGGAGCTTACATTCTTTAAACAGCCTTCAAGTTCTGGTTCTATGCTTTTAAGACCTAAAACTGAAAGTAGAGAGACAGTATTGTTGACCTAAAGCAATAAAACAGCTAGTTATTTTACCAGCAAAATAGGTTAATTTGGGAACAGAAAAGAATTGCAATTCAGGACATCTCATCTGTGGCGATCCACAGGCAAGTCCAAATGACAAAGGAGAGGAATGTGCTTTTCTAGAGAAGGACTTGGGCAGGCCTGTTATTAAACAAAGAGTTCACTGGAGGAAACTGGGAATTCAAAGTAGTGGCTTTTCATTGACTGAGTTGTGACAGCCTCTAATTGATTGGGTTGTTGCCTGGCAAGGAGGTTTTTTGTTTTTTTTTTTCCTTCCTCTTGCTGGGTAGTAAAGTAGTAACCTTCTACCTGTTGGAGATACAAAGTATGTCTTTTCTTCATGGGTCTATGATTGACATGGAGTGGTAGGGCCTGATAGTTCCCCTGCTGGCCTCCCAACTCCATTTTTTTTTTTAACATCTTTATTGGAGTATAATTGCTTTACAATGGTGTGTTAGTTTCTGCTGTATGACAAAGTGAATCAACTATATATATACATATATCCCCATATCCCCTCCCTCTTGCGTCTCCCTACCTCCTCTAGGTGGTCACAAAGCACCGAGCTGCTCTCCCTGCACTATGCAGCTGCCTCCCACTAGCTGTCTATTTTACGTTTGGTAGTGTATATAAATCCATGCCACTTTCTCACTTCGGCCCAGATTACGCTTCCCCCCTCCCCGTGTCCTCAAGTCCATTCTCTACATCTGCATCTTTATTCCTGTCCTGCCCCTAGGTTCATCAGAACCTTTTTTTTTTTTGGATTCCATATATATGTGTTAGTATACGGTATTTGTTTTTCTCTTTCTGACTTACTTCACTCTGTGTGACAGACTCTAGGTCGATCCACCTCATTACAAATAACTCAATTTTGTTTCCTTTTATGTCTAATATTCCATTGTATATATGCACTACATTTTCTTTTTCCATTCGTCTGTCAGTGGACACTTAGGTTGCTTCCATGTCCTGACTATTGTAAATAGTGCTGCAGTGAACATTGTGGTACATGTCTCTTTTTGAATTATGGTTTTCTCAGGGTATATGCACAGTGGTGAGACTGCTGGATGATATGGTAGTTCTGTTTTTAGTTTTTTAAGGAACCTCCATACTGTTCTCCATAGTGGCTGTATCAATTTACATTCCCACCAACAGTGCAAGAGGGTTCCCTTTTCTCCACACCCTCTCCAGCATTTATTTTTGGTAGATTTTTTGAAGATGGCCATTCTGACCAGTGTGAGGTGATACCTCATTGTAGTTTTGATGTGCATTTCTCTAATGATTAGTGATGCTGAGCATCCTTTCATGTGTTTGTTGGCGATCTGTATATCTTCTTTGGAGAAATGTCTATTTAGGTCTTCTGCCCATTTTTGGATTGGTTTGTTTGTTTTCAGCAGAAACTCTGCAAGCCAGAAGGGAGCGGCAGGGCATATTTAAAGTGTTGAAAGTGAAAAACCTACAACCAAGATTACTCTAGTCAGCAGGGATCTCATTCAGATTCAACGGAGAAATTAAAACATTTACAGACAAGAGAATTCAGCACCACCAAACCAGCTTAAGACAAATGCTAAAGGAACTTCTCTAGGCAGGAAACACAAGAGAAGGAAAAGACCTGCAAAAACAAACCCAAAACAATTAAGAAAATGGTAATAGGAACATACATATCTATAATTACCTTAAATGTAAATGGATTAAATGCTCCAACCGAAAGATATACACTGGCTGAATGGATACAAAGCCAAGACCCCTATATATGCTGTCTACAAGAGACCCACTTCAGACCTAGGGGCACATACAGACTGAAAGTGAAGGGATGGAAAAAGATACTCCATGCAAATGGAAATCAAAAGAAAGCTGGAGTAGCAATTCTTATATCAGACAAAATAGACTTTAAAATAAAGGCTATTACAAGAGACAAAGAAGTATACTACATAATGATCAAGGGATCAATCCAAGAAGAAGATATTAACAATTGTAAATATTTATGCACCCAACATAGGAGCACTTCAATACATAAGGCAAATGCTAACAGCCATAAAAGGGAAAATCGACAGTAACACAATAATAGTAGGGGACTTCAACACCCCAATTTCACCAACGGACAGATCATCCAAAATGAAATAAATAAGGAAACACACACTTTAAATATCAAAAAACCCAACACCATTTTAAATGAGATTTCTTTTTACTAATTTTCACAGTATGTATAGTAGTTAAGAACATGCACCCTAGAAGGAGGCTCTCTTCCTAGATGTCAGGTCAAGAGCAAATTCCTTAAATCATAAATTTAATCTTCCTTATTTCCTCAGTTTCTCACTTTCATTTTCTGAAATATGCTACCTTATAAGGTTGTGATAATGGCCTAAAATTACCCTTGAAAACTCTTTAGAACAGTGTCTGGTGCAGACTTAGTCTTCAACAAATGTTTCACACTATTATTTATTCAGCATCCTTCATTCAACATACTTACCAACCCCTTAGTATACTAGGTTCTGTTCTAGATTTTGGACATGCAACAGGAACTTGAGAGGCTAACATTCTAGAAGGTAGTTTATTTATATTTGGGGTTAAATAGGCTCTTGTGAACTAGTCTGTGAAACAAAATATCATGTTTACATAATGTTATTTCTAAGGGTAAATGCCTTCTGAGTTTTCAACAAGTGATTTATGGAACAACATTTCAGACAATACTTGGGATATGCCTATGATATTCTAAGTGTTTGTGAGTATATGAATGTATGTGTGTGTGTGTTTGTATGTGTGAAAGTTTTTAGTATGAGCCCCAAATAAAATTTCAAGAGGGATACATTTACCTAGTTGTTTTAAAAATCATATTTTCAGCATAATTGGGAGTGAGGCACACTCTTTTTAAATCCCCAATTTTACCTATTTTAGGTTTTGACTTTAGAAACAGAAAAAATAAAAAAGGCTATCAGATTTTAATTTCTATTCCTGGGAGGGAAAATTTTATAACATTTAAACATTAGAAAAGAAAAAATTCTATGAACATAAAGTACTAGGAAATAGCTAACGCCTTTTTGGAGACAAATATTCTATAAAACCATCTATAATGAGCCAGTTTTAATATTTTTATAGTGTTTATTATTTTTATTTTTCCTCAATTAAGTCAGATTTTTAAAAATATTCAATTAAAAATAGGTGCTAGACACATGTTAGAAATGTACGAATAACTACAAGAGGTTATGAGCATTGAACATCACTCTTTGGACAGAGCTTTTGCTAAAAAGACAGAGCAGGTAAATTTCTGTTCTTAGAGAAAAAAAAATGTATTTCCATGCTTAAGATCCCTAAACATTTCTTCCATACATACAATGTAAGTCCCAAAAGTCATGATCTCTACCCTTAAGGAGCTCTCATTTCTGCTCAGGAGCACACAGTAATCACAGGGGTATAATCTGATATGATGAGAGTGAATCAGGATGCTCTGGGGCATACCAGACTGGCACCCGACCTGGGTTTAGAGACCCAGTGTACAATTACTTAGAGAAATAATACCTGAGAAGTAGAAGTACTCTTAACAGGGAAAAAGGAATAGATGTTTGAAGGTCCTGGGAGTCAAGGAGGACATGGTCTCTTCAAGAACTTTACTGTGGCTTTAAAATATTAAGGGAGATTGACAGTAGATGAGGCAGAGATAGTATGCAGGAGTTAGATCTTCCCATTCTCTTTCTTTCTCTCCTCCTTCTGGGATTCCAGTTATACATTGGTTAGATCATTTGATGTTGTCCCATAGCTCTTAGATGTACTGTTCTAGTCTCTTCTCTCCCCACACTACCCCCTGTGCCTCCCACCTTAACTCCTTTCTGTCTTCTTTGTAGTTAGCTTGGATAATTTCTTTGACCAATCTCAAATTTAATGATTTTCCCTCCCTGTGTTGAATTCAGTCTGTTGATAGGCCCATCAAAGAAATTCTTTATTGTTGATGCTGAGGTTTTTTTTTTTTTAATTGTTTTTTTATTTCTGGTTTTTCCATTTGACTCTCCTTGTGGTTTATGATGAGCATGGGATTGGGCATGGGGATGGGATTTCCTGCTGCCTCTTCAGGGTCAGATGCAGTTGCGTGCTGGAGCTGATTATTAAATTTTTATAAATGTGTGAGTCATTTAACATCATCTTGATAGTTTTAAGTTGGACACGGTAGAAGTATTTACATCACAGAAATGGGCAGACACTACAATTCAGAACTTCCTTTTCCCCAGAGAGCTGGATTTCAAATGTCTACCATCACAGCAATGATGGATTTTGCTTTGACCTATATTCCTCAGTGAAAGTTTACCTATTCCTAGGGCCACATGCAAGAGGGTTCCACCCCTCCCAGGGGAAGATAGCTTTTGCATCTAACGTTTCCCCAGAGGCACTGAACCTTTTCCTGGGAAGATTTCTTGCCCCTTCCCCAGAAGCTTGAGACTTTTGCTTCATATGAAAAAATGGAGTCTACTCTGTGAGCAGGGTTTTTGCTTGTGCCCTGCCCGGTTGGGGTGCACATCTCCTTTCCTGCTCGCAGTCTTTCTTGTGAGCATCCAGTGGAAGGAAACCTGTGGAAAAGTGCTTAAGAATGAGTGCAAACTCTTCTTGTCCTCTCGTGTCTGGGGGTCCCAGGAATTCTAGACTATCATACTAGCCTACACTGTAAGAACAGATCAGAACATTACCTGCTTTCCTCTTCCCTCCTTTTATAGTGGCCGTTTCTCTTTTCCATGCTCTGCTAAAGGTAAAAGAATTCAAGTGTTTCTGCCTCTCCTCAGAGGGACACTCTGCCTCTTGGAATTTAGTTCACCTGGTTATCTTCCAACCTCAGCTCTCTGGCTCAAGAATACTTACGGCTTTGTTGATTATCTGACTCTTTTTCTCATTGTTAGGGTGGGAGTAATGTTTTTGTGGCTTCCTACATATTAAGAGGAGGTGGGACTCTCAGAAGTTAGATCTGGAAGAGTCTTTCTCTTGAATCATGTAAAAATGTTTGAAATTTATCCTTCACTGTGAGAAGGGAGTCTTTGAAGGATCTTAAGTGGATAGGGGAGTGGGGGGTGGCATTTCTGTGATGTTAGCCTTTTAAACATCATGATATTTATCACCTAATTGGAGTGCCAGAGGGGCCCCCTGATAGCTTTCTGCTTATTTCCCATCTGTAGTCTGTTTCTGATTTCTGAGTTTATTGACTTCTCACCATTTTGCTTACATTATCAGACTACTTACATTTCCATGACTAATTATGTCTTTTTACATCGATTTTTAGATATATTAACTAACTGGGTAATTTCAATGATGACTTTGCCACTTCTGCTGTCCTAGAACTTGAACAAGGGTTACATGCTAATGTTTATTTTAGCTGCAACCCCAGGGCAGTGAGAGTGAGGGAAAGGAAGGTGAGGCATAGAATAATGGAAAATAATGTAAGGCAATGTGTTACCATACTGGCAACTGCTTCATGATAAGCCACAGAGTCACAGCCACACAGGCTGTTTCTGGACAGGCTGTACAGAGAAACTGCCTCCAGATAGCTCACTGGAGGGAGGAAAGGAGAGGGAATTTATCTGCCCCACTTCCATCTCATGTCTCCCTTGGGTCCAAAATTTTCCTCATGGGAGATAATTCCCCTGCACTTCATATTACATTTTCCAGTCCTTTTAGCAGTTGCTTCAGAAGCCAAATCCTAAATTCTAGAATTTGACATGTCATTGGACTCCAAGTGGCAGGAGGAACCCAAGACTTGAGTTGCATGCAGTGAGCCTCAGGTGGCAGAGCAAAGAGGGTTCCATGAAATCAGTGATCTCAATAGCAGTGGCAAGGGATTGAGGGCCCAGGAAAGGATGGCACAGAGAGAATCTGGTACACCTGTCATGGATACTAACATTAAATAATGTCAACCTCAAGGCCAGCCCTTGAGAAAACTTTCATTATGTGCATCTCCTATCCTCTCCACTGTTTCGCTTCTCTTCCCTTCCAGAGCCATCAATTACCATTCACTGGTTACAAGCATTCCTGCAACCATGTTTCGGTTAAATATCTCTCATTTTCTTTTCTTCATTCTCCTCATGGAAACTCTACCTTGGCTTCTGCGCTCCAAGCAAGCCTGGGTGCTGCACTATCATTGGATGCGTAAGAGGTCCACTCAGTGCAAGCTGCCTGACATACAAACCAGAGGCAGCTACTCCATTCTCTCCAGGATCTTGGAGCAACTAGTATTTATTTCTACTTTTTCACGTTCTTTCACTTTCTCCATTTGTGTTGTAAGCTTATTGCATGCAGGCGTCATGTCTTCTGTGGAAACACAGCAAATTATAA
Organism: Pseudorca crassidens; assembly: GCF_039906515.1. Taxonomy (NCBI): domain Eukaryota; kingdom Metazoa; phylum Chordata; class Mammalia; order Artiodactyla; family Delphinidae; genus Pseudorca; species Pseudorca crassidens. The sequence continues at coordinate 158,115,636 of NC_090297.1, forward strand.
GAATCCTGGATAAGGAGCAAAAGCTCAGAGTTTGTGGGCCAACCATGTCACCTGCCAACATATGATCTTGGCCAAGCCAAATAAACTCTCTCAGGCTCAATTTCCTCATCCATAAAATAGGGATTGAATACTATGCAGATTAGTAATGAGTATCAAATCAGATCATAGGTGTGAAAATGTTTGAAAAGCATAAGCACTACGTACAGTATTATAATCAACTGTCTTGTAGTCGTAGTATTATGGAATCACAGTATTTGTTAGGTAGATGGGACTTCGTGATCTCTAACACAACACTGCAGTTTTGTGATTAAAGAATCTGCAGCAGAGAGGCATTGAATAATTTAAGCATCGGATCAATTCTATTGAGATAATATTCTTGTCTCCTATTTTTTAGAGGGGGAAACTGAGACTCCAAGAGATTATGTGACTTACCCACAGTCACTTAGCTAATATGTCCCATTGCCAGTCTAGAAATGCAAGGTTGTCTAATGCTGGAGCCTGTGCTTTCATCAGCATGCTGCCATACCTCTCTGAGTTTCCCCAGGAAGCCAGCATCTGAGCTGGTCCTGGACCCCATTCCAGGTCTCCAGAGTTCCAGGCCACAAAGCCCCACAGCAGATTTTCCCACTCTAACTTGTGAGTGACAGTGTGGTATCTAAGAGTCAAAGTCTCTACTAGCAGCTTTTCAGGCTAATGTGCCTTAGAAATCTCCCCAGGTTATTATAGCAAGACTAAATGAGCTTTTAAAAAGATTTTTAAATTACCAATAGAGCATGTGGTGGATAGTGGTTAAAAACATGCAGTTTCTGGAGCTTCCTGCCTGGATTCTAAGCCCAGGCCCACCACTGAACAGGCTGTGGATGTTGGGCAAGTCACCTCACTTCTTGGTGACTCAGTTTCCTCACACGTAAAAGGAGGGAAAACAGTTCCCATTGCCTAGGGCTGTTCTGAGACTGAAATGAGCTTGGAATCTGCTTGACACATAGGAAACAATATATACTTTTGTTAAATTTAAGTTCTTGGATTTTATTTTGCAATTCAAACGTAATAGTATATCCTCATTAAATAACAAAACAAAATAAAATAGAAACACAAAATAGCAGGTCTTCCTTTAAAACTAAATAATCTCCATAATGGCTGTATCAATTTACATTCCCACCAGCAGTGCAAGAGGGTTCCCTTTTCTCCACACCCTCTCCAGCATTTATTGTTTCTAGATTTTTTGATGATGGCCATTCTGACCGGTGTGAGATGATATCTCATCGTAGTTTTGATTTGCATTTCTCTAATGATTAATGATATTGAGCATTCTTTCATGTGTTTGTTGGCAGTCTGTATATCTTTGGAGAAGTGTCTATTTAGGGCTTCTGCCCATTTTTGGATTGGGTTGTTTGTTTTTTTGTTATTGAGCTGCATGAGCTGCTTGTAAATTTTGGAGATTAATCCTTTGTCAGTTGCTTCATTTGCAAATATTTTCTCCCATTCTGAGGGTTGTCTTTTGGTCTTGTTTATGGTTTCCTTTGCTGTGCAAAAGCTTTTACGTTTCATTGGGTCCCATTTGTTTATTTTTGTTTTTATTTCCATTTCTCTAGGAGGTAGGTCAAAAAGGAGAACAGTATGGAGGTTCCTTAAAAGACTACAAATAGAACTACCATACAACCCAGCAATCCCACTACTGGGCATATACCCTGAGCAAACCATAATTCAAAAAGAGTCATGTACCAATATGTTCATTGCAGCTCTATTTACAATAGCCAGGACATGGAAGCAATCTAAGTGTCCATCAACAGATGAATGGATAAAGAAGTTGTGGCACATATATACAATGGAATATTACTCAGCCATAAAAAAAATGAAATTGAGTTATTTGTAGTGAGGTGGACGGACCTAGAGTCTGTCATACAGAGTGAAGTAAGTCAGAAAGAGAAAAACAAATACCGTATGCTAACACATATATATGGAATCTAAGAAAAAAAAAAATTCATGAAGAACCTAGGGGTAAGACAGGAATAAAGACACAGACCTACTAGAGAATGGACTTGAGGATATGGGGAGGGGGAAGGGTAAGCTGTGACAAAGTGAGAGAGTGGCATAGACATATATATACTACCAAACGTAAAATAGACAGCTAGTGGGAAGCAGCCGCATAGCACAGGGAGATCAGCTCCGTGGTTTGTGACCACCTAGAGGGGTGGGAAAAGGAGGGTGGGAGGGAGGAGACGCAAGAGGGAAGAGATATGGGAACATATGTATATGTATAACTGATTCACTGTGTTATAAAGCAGAAACTAACACACCATTGTAAAGCAATTATACTCCAATAAAGATGTTAAAAAAAAAAGCAAAACAAAATAATCTCCACTGATAGATAGGACCGCAAAAAATGTCACTTTTCTCCCAGAAAATACTCAGTTTAAGGCTGCTTTTGTGGAGTTTTGTTCCGAGGCAGACCTTTTTCACCTGACTTGGGAGGGGCAGTCCCAACAGAGAGCCCATTACCTATGGGCTGAAAACCCAGCCCTGGCCTGCAGGGTACTTGGAGTTGGGGCTGTGTACGCAGCCCTGTAGGCAGTATTCTTTTTTGTGCTCTTTTAGCTCTTCCATGTTGCACAAAAGACATCTAGAATCAGTCGAACATAATGAATTAATTCCTTTGTGTGATTCCATGTTGGTTTTGACATGTCTTTGATCATTTTGAACAAAATAACTTCTGAGGTGATTACATAAGGAGAGTAATGCCTTTAGTCCTTTTTAAAGTGTTTTCCTTTGTTTAGTTAAACATTTCATGAATTGGGTTGCGGGGAGCGATTTCATACATTGTTTTTGCCATGAAGGGAATTTAACAGATTAATGAGAAAATTTGGTTTTATAGTATCTTGATGATAGAGTGATATTTTCTGGGTTTTTGTTTTCTATAAGTCAATTGGTGTTAAAAATGGCTATTATACTGTGTGTGTGTGTGTGTGTGTGTGTGTGTGTGTGTGTGTGTGTGTGTGTGTATGAGAACAGGGGCAGGACCGTTTTCTCCTTATCATCTATGGAAAATAATGCCGCTATTTAAAGAGCAGATATTTTAAAGGCATTTTGCAGAAATATAGAAAAGCTGCAATTAAAGTGTCTTTTGAGTCACTCTTTTCCCCTTAATGCAAATTTTAATGTTTGTATGCTAAGCAAATGTCATTAAAAGAAAGGAGACATCCCTCTAGCTGATGCATTACTGACTCTGGCTGCTAAGTGAAGCTTAACCAGTCCCTTACAAATGTGGGGATGTGGGATGGATGGGTATTGAGATGCCAAACGTGCAGTTCATGCTGAGTTGTTTTCTAACCAGCCAGTGATGCTTATCTGCTACTTCTTCATCTTCTTCTTTGTCTGATACTCCCCCTAACTTTTACATTACTCTTCCTCTATCTTTTCATGCTTCTGTTGCTTTGCTTCGGCTTTTTATTTCTAGATACCCACCTGTGGCCAGATTTCATACTCTTATGCAGTGAAATGGTGTGCCTTGGGTGTGGCATTTTGTTAGAATTCACACTGTTAGGCGGTATTATCCAAAATCTGAGGTGTACTAATTATGAATTTTAATCAAATATCTAGTTGGCAGGGAACTCTGGGTTCTTAAAAAAAAGTTATAGGACACATAGATATTGAACTATCTTAACACTGAGGTGGTTTTATACAAGCCAGATAACATGTAGGAAGAAATCAGTAAAAATTGTAGTTGCTCATAACTTTTGGCCCTTTCTGAATTTTGTTATAGAAAGAAATGCCTCATATTCAGCTTGATTCTTTAACATCATAGAAATTCATTCAGGAAAGTTTGATGAATAGGAGAAGAAATCTTTATTCACTGGCTCAAAATTTATACTCTGTACCTAATATCTACATGTATGTCTAGATTAATACTGCCAGTTTTCTATTGCAAAAAGAGTCTCAAGACTGAAATGATTAAAACCTTGTATTTTCAATTCCTAAAATATCTCAAATAGATAGCAGTTAAAGTAAATTCATGACGATTTATAGCTGAGGTATAGATTTGGCTGTGTAGTAAATTGTTCATCATATTATACCCAGGGGTGATTTTTATACCTATCAACAGTGCTTCTTGAGGCTTGGGGTGTGAGGAAAAGATCTTACAAGGCTGGCAATTTCCAGCAGATGTGTATCTATACCTCCAGCATCACTGGTTATATTTAATTTAACTATAAAAATGTTGCACTATCTGGGTAGCAAAATGGGTGAGGTCTGCTATTGCCTGTGATTGTAAGTGTGGAGGATATTTGTTTGACTTCACAGACACTGGATTTGTAACAGGAGAAATGTCAGGCATTGACTATGTGGTGTGCTGCTGCAATGTGTCTGCAGCCAGCTTCCTGGGGTGGCCTTCCCTCAGACGTCCAAGGCTTACATTCAAGTGTGTTTTAAACCCTCCTGCGCTGTTGGTGGGAATGTAAATTGATACAACCACTATGGAAAGCATTATGGAGGTTCCTTAAAAAACTAAAAATAGAACTACCATATGACCCAGCAGTCCCACTACTGGGCATATACCCTGAGAAAACCATAATTCAAAAGTAGTCATGTACCACAATGTTCATTGCAGCTCTATTTACAATAGCCAGGACATGGAATCAACCTAAATACCCATCAACAGATGAATGGATAAAGAAGATGTGGCACATATATACATTGGAATATTACTCAGCCATAAAAAGAAATGAAATTGAGTTGTTTGTAGTGAGGTGGACGGACCTAGAGTCTGTCATACAGAGTGAAGTAAGTCAGAAAGAGAAAAACAAATACTGTATGCTAACATGTATATATGAAATATATATATAAAAAAAAAGGTACTGATGAACCTAGTTGCAGGGCAGGGATAAACAGATAGACATAGAAAATGGACTTGAGGTCATGGGGTGGGAGGGCGAAGCTGGGGCGAAGGGAGAGTAGCATCGACATACACACACTACCGAATGTAAAATAGTTGGCTGGTGGGAAGCAGCAGCATAGCACAGGGAGATTGGCTAGGTGCTTTGCGATGACCTAGAGGGGTGGGATAGGGAAGATAGGAGGGAAGCTCAAACGGGAGGATATATGGGGACATGTGTATGCATATGGCTGATTCGCTTTGTTGTGCAACAGAAACTAACACGGTATTGTGGAGTAATTATGATCCAATAAAGATCTATTTAAAAAAAATAATAAATATATACATGTATATTTACTATGCTAAAAAAAAAAATGTGTCTTAGTTCCTGGTGACACGGTACTGCTAGATTCTCTGTTGGTTCTACCTTCAGGTTAAAGCCTTGATTTTCATGGATAGCCTAATCCGTAGAAAGAAAGAACATTAAAAAAATTTTTTTCTAAAAAGCATAGCCATAAAAGTCCTTTCTACTAATAGTGGATCTTTTTTTTCAGAGAGAGAAACCAAATTACAGCCTCACTGTCACAGCATCTTCTAACACTGACAATCAAAAGCTGATCTCTTCTTCATGGGGAATAGCTTACTAACTCCTCTGGGCCGCCACTTTAGGATGAATTCTCGAGACCAGGCAGTCCCTTCTGATTTGTAGAGACGTCTGGCTGTGCACCTCCACAGTTAGAGCTGTTAGAGTTTTTGCTGATTTGCTTGGCACATGTCCATTAAAATTAGTCCATTAAAATTCAAATGCTTTCCCAATAATTGAGACAATCAATTTACATTAAACAAGACACAATTATAATTTCATGTGCAATTTAAATTCTATAGAAAATAGTCTGTGTGCAATAAAGAGGGACACTTATTTTGATGCAAAGAGATGTTTTTATAGTCTGCATAAACAAATCATTCATATTTTCAAAATAGTTCCCTCATTATCTTTGGTGTAGAGGAATTCTATTGTGTTTTATTTTGATGTAGGGACAAGTGTGTGTGTCTAAAGCTGCATGTTTAGTAGGCACTGTGACTTTCTCTCAATGGCATTGAAATGGAAAGGGTTGAGCTTGATAGGTACTTGCTTGAGATATGACATGGACTCACTCTCATAAAAAGAGCAAACAAAGAGGATGCATGTTGAGTGAGTCTGTTGCCTTTGTGCCAGCAGTAGTGAAATGGGCATCATGCATATACTTTTACCTTTGTGCAATAGACCAGGTAGGTACCTATTGCTCTGCCAGGGATTGTGTGCTAGTTCCTAAGAAAATCATTCAAAGGAATTTGGGGAGGATGCATAGGATGGGGGAGGAAGTTGCCATGGATGTGTGTGCCTTTGTGCTGAAGAGTTCCTGGGAAAGCTTCAAACCCCCAGCAAGTAGGCTCACAGGGCAGCCAGACTCCATGCACATGCCTGAATCCTCTACAACTCTCATGTGTAAGCTCTTAATAAGATTGGTATTGTCGGTCAGGAAATCTAGAACACTGGAGAAATATTATTAGGAAGAATATAGTAAAAGTAATGACAAGATAGAAAACAAATCCTGTCAGAGCCCGAGAATATATTTGGCTTCTGCTTGCTGTGTCTGTCTGTTTCTATAAATGGTCCAGAATAGAAACCGGATGTTTAAAATCTCTCTCCCTTTCACATGCTCTCCTCCCCCTCCTGTCTTCCTTCCTCTTCAGTATTAGTAGACTTACTATTTTTATTATTTTTTATTTATGTTCCTATATTCAATATTTGCCATTTGTGTGGATAACACATTAATTTTTAATAAAATATTTTATACTCTTAGAATAGCTGAATCATAAAAGAAAACTTGAAATTGATATAGACTCCAAGGGAGCATATAAACTGAGTATTACAGTTTCTTTTCCCACTCACAAATAGCAAATGGTTATTTTAAAAGATGATGTATACTTAGACTTAAATCTCTTATCTTTGTATATGAGTCTTAATTTGTATTATTTTTATGGCACAAAAAGTGATTCAGGCATCATTCTGTGAAAGAAATACCAAGACAATATGTTAGGCAGTACTCTCTAACAATTTTCTTTTTATCTAGAAACACATTTTTGACAAGACTCACTGCTGTTAAAGAAATTCAGTTGGGATCTGAACTGAGTCTTGAGCTTAATTTTTCATTTTAGTTCTGTTGCAGAACTAATGAGTTTAAAGAAGACAGCATTTGTTTCTTTCAGTAGTTTATTTTTTCCAGTCAGTAGTTGTAGTTTTGTATTTGTAACATTAAAATTTAAAAAAAAATTAAACCTGGGAATTATTTAAACAAGTTTATATTACATGCTATTCCCAGAACTATAGCTTTGTAATCCACTTTGGAAATATAAATTAATAAAGATAGTTTCTTCCAAAAGCTTTTTATTATAGAGAGCATGGACATTTGAAGTGTAACATCTTAGAGACTTTTTTTCCCATTCTCAAATTATAAGCATATCAGTTATCAATTTTATGCTGGCAACTTAGATCTTATTTGAATCATTATGTGTGTGAGTGTATATATATAACTTTGTATTTTCTTTTTTGTAATTAAAATTTCTAAAAAAATTTCTAAATAATGTTACTTTTCTCAAGTAAATTTACTTCCTCTTGACATTAACAATGAATTTATATATTTTTTTCTGAATATTTGTATTTTATATTCCAAATAAAGATTAAGAGATGTTTTAAAGAACTCTACCTGTCTTATATAAGCTGAATTGCATAGAATGGCATTTTAAAGAATCAGGAGAGACCTGAAAGATTATCTAGTCCAACTCCTTCTCTTATCATCTACCTCTCATCCTCCATCCCTACACGCAACATGGACACTTCATAGATGAGGAAAGTGGCCCAAAGAGATAAAGTGACTTCTAAGACTACAGTTCAGGTAATGACTAGTTGTGTTTTCTGACTTCTGCCTTAGTGTTTTCTGCTGTACCCCCTCAGTAATTTACATGTTCCCAGAAGTAAGGAGGTGGGTTAGTTCTAATAATCAAAAGGAAAATACTAAGTGCAGATAAATAGATGTTTAGCAGAAACTGGCTCATCCAGTAAGCTTGAGACTGGAAGTAGGATGGTTAATTGAAAGGTCAGGAAATCATAGTGAGTGATAGTATGTTTAGGCCAAGACATTTTCTTCATGAATGGATTACCTGATTTGGAGTGCCATATCATCTTTCCTGGATAAACCATACCAAAATTACCTCTTTTGATGCACCCAATTTTGATTTCGCTAAAACAACTGAGGACATAAAGACACTTGGGAAGCAACCTCCATGCAGAATTTGAGACTTTAACGACCCTCTTGCCCTCCCACCACATCTTTTACATTTATTTCACTCACACCTAATTTGACGGACTTTTTAACTCAGCTTTGTTGATTCTTTCTAAATCATTCTACTTTGTTTTCATAGAATCAGCAAACTCTTTTTTTAATAATCGTATTTCTGAGTTCACTAAATATTAAGTTATGCTTATGTTAGCAGCATAAACAGACTTGGGAAGAAACACAACTGTCTTGGGGAAGTATAACACAACTGGTGAGAGCAGAAGTGTCCAGTTGTACTATAGAGTAGCAGCCAATGGCCATGAGTATTACATGTGCCCTGGACATCATTCAATACATTTAATAGAGAGGAAGGGAGAGTGTTGGTTCATTAGGTGATCGGGGTAAGTGGCCTTCCATTCAGAGAGTTTCTACTATACTTTGGAAGGAGCTACTAGAGTCAGACAAGTAAAGGTATACAGTGAACTAGTTTTATAAGAAGAATCTGCATTGCATTCTCCATACGCAGTTTTCCCCTTTGTACCAGAGAGGAGGCAACCAACCGGGAGGCAGAAGAAAGTGAACTTTCTTTGTTCCCTTTGTGCTTTCTCATCCCCTGGGTCTTAAGCCAGCCTTACCCCACCCAGAAGATGGGCCAATGGAGCATTCTTATACCAAACAAACTTTCCACAGCTGCTTGACAGTAAAAGCAGTGGCCACTGTTCAGCCTAGAGAATCACCCCTCATGTACAGATTTTCAAGTGACCTGCTACTCAGTTGGGGATTCTTGGGGACGCAGCCCTGCTTTCTTTAGGGAGCTGCTCTACTCTTTGCATAAAGTCCTGGAAGAATTGCTCTCCTAGGAGGTTGCACAGCTGAAAATACAAGTGATTTCAAAATGGGTTTTGATAAATTCTTGGATTAAGAACCCATGTCTGGGGGGCTTCCCTAGTGGCGCAGTGGTTGAGAGTCCGCCTGCTGATGCAGGCGACACGGTTTCGTGCCCCGGTCCGGGAAGATCCCACATGCCGCGGAGCAGCTGGTCCCGTGAGCCATGGCCGCTGAGCCTGCGCGTCCGGAGCCTGTGCTCCGCAACGGGAGAGGCCACAACAGTGAGAGGCCCGCATACCGCAAAAAAAAAAGAACCCATGTCTGGTTTTTAAAGGGTACTGTGAATGCATTGTCTCATTCCTCAATAATGAATGAACAAATCAACAAGTAATTAACAACTATCCTCTCTCTAAATTGGGTTATGAATATAATCCTTCTCCTTTTATTATTTTCTTGGTTTGAGCATCCATTCCACTTTCCTTTCTTAATTAAGTCATGGTATTTATCAAGATGATGATTATAGCACATAGCCACTTCACAAAACAAACACACAAACATGCTATATAACTGCCTCTTCACTCCCTTGCTACATTTGTTGTGGCCCAAAGGGTTGGGGCAGCATTTTTCAATGTGTATTCTATGGACAACGAGTCCTACAAAATGGTCTTTGAAAAAAGGAATGCAGGATGTTTTAGTTTGGGACATATTGCAAAGACTGTTTCTCTCTGGAAAGTCAAAATGCACATTAGAATATTAAAAGTCTTGATAAGTCTGAGAAATTATTAATCATTTTTTAAGTTTAAGTTGGCTTAATAATATAAATTAAAATACTTGTAAAAATTTAAAACTTCACAAATGAGGATGTGGCATGATGACCTATAAACTGCTCTGTAGGGCTGTTTTTGGAGACCTGTCATTAATCTAAGGGTGGAAATAACCCACTGTGGCACTTCATGGAGGACCTGTATAGTTTTTCATGGCTCTTTGATCATCTTTCACCCCTTACTCCTATTACAAACATGGTTTTTCACTTTTTCCTTTTATACTCTAATGTGTGGCGTGAATACCAAGTCCATGCTTTCTAACCCATAGGCAGGAAGAGCGGCTCATGGCTGTTGTGTACAGCTGCACTGCCAAACAATGGGAGTCTGCTATTTACAGGTGAAAGTTGAGGTGTGATTATTCCAGGTTACTGAGACTATATCAAGGAATGGATTTGGGGAGGGATAGTTCTCAGAAGTCTTGATTATCTCTATTATAATTCATCTGGCTATGATGAGCAAGGAGAGTAACAGCTATTTTTTTCTCAGTTCATGGACTCTCAAAAGGGATTTTTTTTTTGTTGCTATGTTTTTCCTTCTTCTTGGGGATCAGGAATCATTTCTGAATGGTATATACAGAAAGAGGATTTTGTGTTCATCCAATTATTAATCTATTCATTAACTGTTTATACATACACTCGAGATATTTACTGAGTGCCAGCAGGGACTTGTGCTAAGCTTAGGGATTAAAAAGATGCATAAGACTTAGCTCTTGTCTTTGAGAATTCATAGTCCAGATGCTCTTGCCTGTGCTTCCCAAAGCCTGAAATACCTTTCCTTTCTCTACCTAGAGATCTCTTCTTTCTTGAGATTCAGGTCAGCTGTCATCTCTTCAGTGAAGCCTTCCTTAACCCCACTCTCTGTATTACTCAACGCTTCGTTCAAACAGCATTTTGATCAAGCACACAGGACATGATAATTATTCTTTGAATGTCTGACTCATTAGAAGGAGTTCCTTAAGAACAGGAACCATATCCTAGTTATCATTGTTTCTCTCGTACATAGCCAAGGGCCAGGCACTTAGAAGTCACTCACTAAATGAATTTGCAGTCATTTTTGTCTTCTAACTCATCTTTTTCAGTCTCCCAAAACTGTAGAAGGGAAAAAAATAATGAGACAAAAGCAGAGTTTGATGTGTATACACAACTTAAAAATAATTTATAACCTCTTATCTACATCCCTACATTTGGAAAAACTGCTCAATACATGTGCATCTAATCACTGTCATTAAGTAATATAAATCTAAATTTTTATTGCATAATGATGTACAACCAGAGAGCACTCAGTAAATATTAATCACAATTATTAAATATGCTTTGATCTCATTAAAACTGGAATGGCTCCCTCACACTATCTAGGCCATTTAACTACTCATTGTGTTATTAGTTGATCCTTATTTTGCAAGGTTTGTAGGTCACATTTAATGGAGCTGCTTGTTAAGGTTGTTAGCAGTTATATAAATGACTTTGACTTTATAAATTTTATGACAGTAATTTGGAATGAGTTAGGCATTTTCCAAGCGTTTGGTTTCCACAATGGCCTGATAGATTACAGAATGATTGTTAAGATGCAACTATGTGAGAGGTTTTTTTTAATCAGCTAAATTTTACATCGCACATAATGCTAGTCATTTCTGTATCATAGATGAAGGAGATAATGTAGAATTGAGGCTGGGAAACATTTTTCTTCTTTTACAGAGCCAGGCAGAAGAGCCCTTGGAAGCTGATCCTTGGAAAGAAATGATCATTTCTGGTTCAAACCAAATATACTTAACTTCTATATCTGTCCCACATTTAAATAATCATTTTTGTGACCTATATCTGGAAGTGCTCCAGTTTTTCCACATGGCTCTTAGAACATAGTGTTAGTGTTGCATTTCACATTTCTTATTTTGAATTATGCCACTGTGTTCACCTGCAGGGTTAGCTCCTGCTAGGCCTGGCTGGGTCATAAGAGTCCTGGACTCCTTTTGGCTTTTTGCCTAGAACAGGGAAGCCTAAATGACTGTAAATGAGGCAGCCCAGACAGCCTCCTTTCCCTCAAGTCCATATTCCCATCTTAGGGTCCTAGATCTCCCCCTCTTCACTATGGAGACTAAATGACCCCAAGGAAAGGCTGAAAAATACATTTGGGCCTGATCTCTAGATATCTCATATGAGAACTGCTTTCAGGGAAGGATTTGGGGGATGGGTAGGGGTGGGAATAGAAACTAATAGAAACTTTGAGCTCTCCCTAGAGGTCAACATTCCTTAATTCTAGACAGTTAGTCACGCCCTCTTATTTCTATAGTAAATGTTTCTATTTTCTAGCACTTTGAGTACTGTATTCATGGCGTTTTATGTCCTTTTCCCTTGTTAGATTGTGAAGTCTTCAGTGTGAACCATGAGTTATCAATCTCTGAAGTCCCAGTGTATAAAATTATGTTGAATTAACGAGTAATTATCTAGGAACTGATTTTTTTTTAATTTAAAAGCTTTTAGTTAATGGTTAGGATTAATGTGTGCTGATTCCGTATGTGTCCTCATTTCTTTCCACCAATCCATTAGGATTTGAACTCACCTGGCTTTATTAGCTCTTTCAACCTTTTAAAGCTACAGAATGGTTTGGTCCATCCAAAACAAAAACAAACAAAACAAACACAAAAGTGATTGAATACCTTTTGATGATGGTCGTTCTGACCGGAGTGAGGTGATACCTCATTGTAGTTTTGATTTGCATTTCTCTAATGATTAGTGATATTGAGCATCTTTTCATGTGTTTGTTGGCAGACACAAATGTAGAGAATGGACTTGAGGACATGGGGAGGGGGAAGGGGAAGCTGCGACGAAGTGAGAGAGTGGCATGGACATATATACACTACCAAATGTAAAATAGATAGCTAGTGGGTAGCAGCTGCATCGCACAGGGAGATCAACTCGGTGCTTTGTGAACACCTAGAAGGGTGGGATAGGGAGGGTGGGAGGGAGACGCAAGAGGGAGGGGATATGAGGATATATGTATACATATAGCTGATTCACTTTGTTATACAGCAGAAACTAACACAACGTTGTAAAGCAATTATACTCCAATAAAGATGTTAAAAAAAAAGTGATTGAGTACCTGTTACATGATAGGAACTGCAGGTCGTGGAGATATAGAAGATAAATTAAGCAATCACTGACCTCTTGCTCTCTGGAGAAGGAGGTGTAAATCCTTCACTGTAGCTCCGCACACCTCATGTGGTAAAGAGATAGGCATGTAGCAGCATAGGATTACTGAAGAGAGGCACAAATCCAGCCCGAGAGATGCTGGGGAACTTTTTGGAGGTAGGGAGGCCAAAACTTAACTTTAGAGGATGTACAAGGCTACATGCCAGGCAGAGAGGAAAACTGGAGGAAAGCTCTGGAGAGAGAGGTGCTATCTTGTGGTGTAAGAGCTACAAACAGGTCAGTGTCGGTGGAGGGGTGGGGAAGGCAGAAAGCAGGAATGAATTGGAGATCCATGCCAGGGATCTGGCTTTTTATCCTAAAGGTATCGGGGAGCCAATGAAGAATTTTAAACAGGTCACAATAGCAGATTGGCATTTCAAGTAACTCACCCTGGTGGCTGCATAAAAGATGGATTTGGGGGAGCTAGGCAGGGAAACTAGATAGGAAATAATTAAAGCCTGAAATAGAGATGAAGAAGAGGCGATGGATTGGAGAAATATTTAGGGGGTAAAATTGGCTAGCAGTTGATAGGATATGAGAAATGAGGAAAAGGGAGGAATCGAGTAATTTTTTCCCCCTGTTAGTAGCTGTTTCTCTGGTCAAAATCCCAGTGACATTTTTGATATCTCTGGGAATGAATCTTCAGAATGCCTTAAAAGCAAATGATTTTAAAATGACATTTGTTGGTCATGTCTTCGTTTGGCTTAAATATTCCCTAAAGCGAGTCTACATTTTTTTTTTCAAATTTACATATCCCTTATTTCTGTGACCATTCAAACTAGATTTATAGTTTTTATAATAAATATTTTAAATCCCAAGAAATGGGCGTCAAGAATTACATCAGAAGGGCTTCCCAGGTGGCGCAGTGGTTGAGAGTCCGCCTGCCGATGCAGGGGACGCGGGTTTGTGCCCCGGTCCGGGAGGATCCCACATGCCGCGGAGCGGCTAGGCCCGTGAGCCATGGCCGCTGAGCCTGCGCGTCGGGAGCCAGTGCTCCGCAACGGGAGAGGCCACGACAGTGACAGGCTCGCGTACCGCAAAAAAAAAAAAAAAAAAAGAATTACATCAGAAGAGAGATGGTAGCTGACTTACAAGCTCCTGACATTGCCAGTGTTTAGCCTTCCTTCACCTCCCAGCCGTGCTGATCTCTCCTCCCTGCAGTATACTTATCATATAGTGTCCTTGGTGCGAGGTACAAGAGTCCTAGCAGGACAGAAATCTAATAGATAATAAAATACAGTATAATAAGTATAATGATACCTCTCTTTGGCCAGTCCTACTAATTATGACTCCAAGCAGTAGTATTATTTCTAAGAGAAGAACATTAAAAATAAATCAAAATATTAAATCAAATAATCAAAATATCCAACATCAGATTAGTTACATAAACAGTATGTAAACTCCCTACAATGGAATTATAAAATGCCAGTAAAATCATTTATTGGAAGAAAAGTGTTTATTGACATTGCACATGTTCAAAATATATCTCCAAGGGAAAATAGGATATAAGTAGTATATATTATATGATATGATTCTATTTTTTGCAAAAAAAAAAAAAGATATGTACCCAAAATATCATGTCTTCTTCACACTCTAGATTTTGTATCTCACACACGTGGACTCAAATTTTGCCCTATGTCAACTTGTATGTAGAACTCCACATCTCCTAGAGTTCCCCAAAGACTTCATATGCACAAAAGCACTGCTGAGCAGCATGGACTTTACTAAGGACATTGTAATTAAGAAAACGGAGAACACTAACACCACACATCTCTTAGAAAAAATGTAGTAATCGCCACTGATACTTAGTTCTCTCCTTCAAAGTCCTTTCTAGGCTATATATCTACATATCTACTCTGGTACTTTTTTCCTTGCTCCTGCTTCCTCCCTCCCCCATAACTTTCAAATTATTTGCTTTCTCATGTTCTGGGGACCATAAACTCCTTACCCCTCTATTATGCAGAATAATCCAACTCTGCCCCAGCTGTTGCCTCAAATGCATATACATTCAATCTAACCTGGATGTTGAGTAAAAAGTAAATTTAACATTGCCAACTTGTACACACACACACACACACACACACACACACACACACACACACACGACACACAGAGGATATAATAAATTAACTGTCTCTAAGCAGTGGGATTATTGGTGTATTTTCTTCCTTCACATATTCCAATAATTGCTAAGTTTTCTGCACTGAGCATGTGTTACTTTTGTAAAAGGAAATGTAAACAGTAAAAAAAAAAAAAAAGCCCAGTTCATGTTTTGCCTCTTTTAGGAAACCTTTCCTGACTAAACCCTTCCAAAGAGAGTTAGATCCCTGTCTGTTTTTCCATTTTGCCTTATTGATTGCTCTTGCCCTGCACTTATACCATTGCTTTGTTTTTATCATGTTTTCCTCTGAGTTCTCAGACCTTTCCTCTTCTGCTGGTTTATCAATGTTATAGATCACTTCTCTTTTCTTAAACTGAACTCTAGAGATGGGCTATGAATTTCCAGAAAATGTATGCAAAATTTAATGTCCATTCATTTCTTTTCTGGGAAGCAGATCCAGTTAGTTTTTGGGTGCCTCCATTGTAGCAGGCAAGGTTCTAGAGCTGGTCTTTAATCAGAATCTCAAAACAATGAAGAACTCTTGACCCACTGTTCTCTATACTTACCCTGTTTGTTCTCCTTGTTTAGAATGTGTCACGAGGCCAGGACTTGTCTGTCGTTTTCATCACCAATTTCCTACTGCCTAGAACAGTGCTAGAATATAGTAGGCACTCAAAAAGTGTAACATTTTGAATGATTAGGCATTATGAGGCAGAAAAGGCATTTATTTTATTATCCCCACTTTTCAGAATAGATTAAATATGATGTTACTTGAAGCAGGAAGTAATCAAAAGCATTCTGAGACTGAGATTCAGACTGAGGTTTATGCTGTCTTGTCACACAGTTGGTTTTGAAGCAGGGTTGGATTTGGCACCTGAGTGGGCATTTGTCTCCTTGTTTCTCAGGCTGGACTTCGTAGTCACTTAAGCTGTTTCTGACTCTAAATTTCGTTCTTGGCTGGCTCGAGGCCCCAGCCCAAGTCAGCAGGTCTCCTGACTCTCAGGTTTGACAATGTGCAGCATTCTTGAGTTTGACCTTTCCTTGGCTTCACTTAATCTAGTTCATTTTGTTTTTGAAGGTAATTTGTTCCATGGAAACCAGACAGGGTGCTGTTTAAATAGTAGGCTGTTGTCTCAATGTAACATATTGGCCCACTGAGATCTACAAAAGTGTGAATCACAAACCCGCCTCTGTACTTTTCTGATATAGTATGAATGTTTTGGATGTAAAAAAATCCTGTTAAGAATGATCAGGTTATCTCATTTTGCCATCAATCGTATTTTGTAATGTTAAGTTGGTACAATAACCGCTATTCCTGGCTGAGTAGATTCTCTCAACTACTGCAAAATATTTTTAAAATCAGGTAATTCAGTCTCTAATCCAAATTGTATTTGGTTTATTTTCTTCAGACTGTATATATGACTGGGACTGTGTATTTAAAGTTCAGCTTTGTGAGTGGTATTCCTGTGATAATTTCAGTACCTAAAATAAGATGCTTACAAGAACCAACCTGAGACCGATACTGTACAGCAGTTTAGCAGCAAACTTCTACTCTGGGTATTTAACAATAATTGGGATCTTTCTACTGGCTTTACATAAACTCAGATTAGTAGTAAAATCTAAGTACCAGCCCATTTGGCAAACTCTTACCCTTCAAGCAGTCACAAATTTGCTTCTGATTGTGCTTTTCATTCGCACCTAGCTCAGATTTTTGCCTGATGCTTTTTTAAATCCTCTAATTTACATACTGTGGTAAATTTAAAATGAGAACAGATGAATGCTGCTAAACTTTTCTATTTCACTGATGAATATGGTATTTTGCTTCAACTATCTAGCTGTTATATATTCAGTGACCTTTAAAACATGAAATAGATACTTTTTTTTGTATATACTGTGCAAGATGGATCCATTAGTATTGTCTTCCCTTTGAGACAATGAGTCTGAGACACAGAGGCCAACCAGAGCATCTGGGAACTAATTGTAACAGGGCTAAAATTCATAGTTTCCTGTTCACGGTTCACACGAAGTCATCTGGGCAGAGAAGCTTCTTTCACATTTGGTTTTCTTGGAGCTGTGGGAAGGCGATGCAGCCACTCTGCACATATTTCTTCTTGCCCTTCAGTCCCAGTGCACCACAGTCTGTGTTACTGTACCCTTTTGGGCATGTTAGAGCATATATTTTAAGTGTACGTAAGAAAAGAAGTAGTGTTTTCTGAATAACTAATATGGATTTGGCCTCAGCTAAAGTAATATTGTATCTCATTTTTATTATTGATAATAATAATCTTGTTCTCCAAAGGAGCAAAATAAGTCTTATAGCAGTATCAAAAAAACCAGAGCCTTACAGAAGCTGAAGTGGTAAAAACAGATTTTATTGAGGCACTATTGCAATAGGGGGAGAGAGAGTGTAATACAGAACTTGGCTCAATTTCAAATACGCCATGGAGGAGTGTGAGTGATAGTCAAAGGAGCAGGACTGGGGGGGAGGTGGGAGTGTGGAATCAACCGGTAGATAGAAAATTACTAAGAAGAAACTTCAGAGATAAGGGAGGACTCTGGCCAAACATATCTAACAGGTTCCTTCCTGAAGGCGGGCCAAGATGATCAGACACATGGGGAATGGTGAAGGTTAAGGAATTGTGATCAGATATTTAGGCTGATCGGCTTACAAGGGTAGGGGATTCTCTTTAAACTGACAGTATTCTTGCTAAAACTGGGCAAGGCAGGCCTGACAAGGGCAGACACTGAAGCCCAAGGTCAAAGCCTGGTTGAAAAGAGGGCTTAGAGGAACCTGACTAAAGATTGGTCAAGGAGAGAATCTTTGTCAGGTGTGTAATTATTAAATAGCTGAGATTTCTAAAACCCATGCTTCTCCTGTAACCTGCACTGTCTTCCTGATTACGTTCCCCGCTGGATGGTGAGCTGCTTGAGAGAAGTGTTCTTTTTTTTAACTGAAGAATAGTTGATTTACAATGTTGTGTTAGTTTCAGGTATACAACAAAGTGATTCATTTATACATTTTTTTTTCAGATTCTTTTCCCTTATAGATTATTACAAAGTACTGAGGTTAGTTCCCTGTGCTGTACAGTAGGTCCCTGTTGGTTATCTATTTTATATATAGTAGTGTGTTTTTGTTAATCCCAAACTCCTAATATATCGTTCCCCCCCATTTCCCCTTTGGTAACCATAAGTTTGTTTTCTATGTCTGTGGGACTATCTCTGTTTTATATATAAGTTCATTTGTATCGTTTATTTTTTTAGATTCCACATATAAGCGATATCACATGATATTTGTCTTTGGCTTACTTCACTTAGTGTGATAATCTCTAGGTCCATCCATGTTGCTGCAAATGGCATTATTTCATTCTTTTTTATGGCTGAGTAATATTCCATTGTATAAATATACCACATCTTCTTTATCCATTCCTCTGTCGATGGACATTTAGGTTGCTTCCATGTCCTGGCTATTGTAAATAGTGCTGCAGTGAACATTGGGGTGCATGTATCTTTTCAAATTATGATTTTCTCCAGATATATGCCCAGGAGTGGGATTGCTGGGTCATATGGTAGCTCTATTTTTAGTGTTTTAAGGAACTGCCATACTGTTCTCCATAGTGGTTGTACCAATTTATCTTCCTACCAACAGTGTAGGAGGGTTCCTTTTTCTCCACACCCTCTCCAGCTTTTATTATTTGTAGACTTTTTGATGATGGCCATTCTGACCCGTGTGAGGTGATACCTCACTGTAGTTTTTATTTGCATTCGAGAGAAGTGTTCTTTATTTGTTTTTCCATCTTGCATAGTGAGCAACATAGCACTTCCTACTGGATGGGCCATTTGTCTGGTCAGGATTTCAATAAACAAGACAAGTGTACCATCCACCATGCTGGACATCTAGGTTGGTCAGAGAAAACTTGCTAGAGGATGTGGAGATAAATGCTTGGTCAGTGAGTAGAATCCACCACATAACTTTGTAACAATGTTTATTTTAGATTCAATAACCAAAATAAATATTAATTTTAAAGTTATATACACTACTTAGAATAAAAATGCCATAATTCCTCAGACAAGAAAAATCTGGGGCACATTTTAAAAGTACGACAATTTTTTTTTAAAGGGAATCTTTCTATTTCAGAATGAAGGAATGAAAAGTTTTAAAAATTATAACAGAAAATTCCTAGGGAATTTTGAGGTTTTATTTTACCCTAACATGAAAAAGTAGTCCAATTGTTAACACTTTACTTCTATCTATCTTGATCACATTCAGTTGTGCAAAGAGACTGGAGACTCTGAAATTTAATAAATGACCCTAATTCAAAATGTCTTACCCCAAATTCAGCTTGATAGAAAGCCAAGCTATTGTCATTATATCTCACTTTAGGCAAACCTGATATATTAAATCCAATTTTACAAAATTGATTACTTAAGTGGACATTCTTCCCTTAGCATAACCCGTTGTAGTAAGTTCTCCTTGTAATGTTTGTAAATGTGGTTCAGTTTATTAGACCCCTCTGTTTGTGCCCATATCAAGGGCAGAGTATATTTGATAATGTTACCTAACAAACCAGCAGTTTCAAATTTGTCACTGTACTTGGTTGGGCACTGTTCTGGGCACCGAGAAAACAAAAAGTGGGTCAGAATGGTCTCTGCACTCAAGACATGTGTGTTCCAGGCGCAAGGACCAGTAGAGTGGGCTAATGGCTGTGCCAGCGTCTGGGAGGCCTCAGAACGCGGCTCCCTTCTTTGGTCTTCATCATTCTAGTTTTCTTTCTCCTCCAACTGCTTATCCACTGCATGAGCCAGGAGTTCACAGAGTTTATCTGGATAGAAAACCCTTCTCCTCAGCTTCCTCTCCTTGGTTTGGTTCACTGAAAGGGAAAGCCTGATGTAATTAGGTCAGAAGAGTGGTCAGGTTCTGCTTTCATCCTTAATGCTACCCTGGCCAGTGGGGAAATTCTCTTATTAACTCTGTGGCTGGCCTGGGTCACGCAGGTGACTCAAGGCCACTGAGCCATTCACGTTATTGAAAGTTAAGAGATGCGAGGCATTTCAGGGAATTAGTTTAATGAACCTGCAGAAATAGTCAGATGACAAATTGGGGATTATAGTGGCAAAATAAAAGTCATCTTAAAAAATGGATGCCTCCACGTGTAATGAAACTAGAATGGGAGAATCTACTTAGAAAAAGCCATAAAAGAAATTCACATGAACTGTCAGCCGTGTCTACATTTCATGCAAATACCTAAGGAAAACCAGTCTTATAGCTTTTATTTTTACACTAATGTGCATAGGTCAAAGTGGATCATTCCCAGCATTTAAAAAAAATGGAGGGGAAGCAGTTTACTTGTTTGTTCCTGCTGGGGTCGGGTGGGGGGAGGTTGTTTCTTTTTTTTCTTTTGGGAGGCAATCTTCTATCTTTATCCCCTCTTTTTTATAGTGCTTTTCCTGGACCTTTTATTCTGATCTTATTTAACTCTCTCTTGTAGAATTGGGCTGGAAGAGCTAGAGTTCAGTTTCAAGGTCTTTTGATAGATGCTATATTTTTAATAAATATTAAATATACTCATCATGCTGTGTTTTAAAGAACGTTTGTTTTTTAAGGGTCTTTGTGTATTCATCTGGGGAAAAAAAGTAAATGAAATCTGCTTTATTCAAATTTCATATTCTAGGGGAGCAGATTGTCTCAGAATATACAGTGGTGAACTTCCAAAAAGGAAAATGGGTGGAGGAATCATAGGTATTTACCACACATGTTAGAAAACATTAATGCTTTGTAAGTAACAAAGGGATCTTATATCTTTTTTCTTTTTTTTTTTTTTTGCCTTTGTAAAAATTAGCTTATTGATTATTTCATAATTTTTCTTTCTGGAAAGAATCTTATAAATATTTAAATTCAGTGTGTGTCTATTGTGTTGATCCTGAACACTGAAGACATTAGAGAAATTTCATTCTCAGTGTCACATCAACAGTGAAAATCATCACAAAGCTAAAAATAATTTATTTAAATGTCCACATTATTTAATAGTTGGTTTTGGATACAAGACATAGTTCTTTCCTTTTAAATTAAATCAATTTATAGCTGATAATTTTAAATGTACTATAGGAGCCCTATAGAAAATATAGGGAAAGACTCCACCGTTTAAGTAAAAATGTATTTGCTTTGATTGGCCTATCAGTGTTCATATTTGCAACAGTTTCCCATTGTTGACTGGCATCACTACATGGACAAATAGTTTTTCAAATACAGTGTATTTATTTCTTAACTTTCTGCTGGTAGCAGTCCTTGTGCAAACCTGACATTTGTAATGTTGATGCTTGATGTCAAAGTACAATATGTAAGTCCAGTTTTTCACTAGTTTTATAAAGCTTTTGTCCTTAACACATTGAAGTCACTCAAAATTGATTCTTAAAAGAGAGATTGTCTCTGTGTTTATATAATTCCAACAGCAAGTGTCCCTTATGAATTTCAGCTGGCACTCTCCAACCCTCTGTTAAGTGGTTATCAAGGGTGGTTATTATCATTTACAGTATGAGGAAACCAAGAGACAGCGATTTTATTGACTTAACACTGTGAGACAGCATTGGTGCTAGACTGTTGTTATATGTTTTCTTCTCTTTTTGGCTGCAGTACCCAAGGTATCTCTCTCTGTCAGAAATATAATTGTCAAGTATCATGGTATGGATAGAGAGCTCCCTGTAGGAACCTTCAGAATCCATTCCAAAATGAACGCTCAGGACACACAAGACAAAGTTCTATTTGGTCTTGACTTTTGTGTGGGTCTGAGCAAGTTACTAATTTTAGGACCATGTTCCTTATGAAGAAGTCTGAGTATTCAACAAGGACAATCTTAAGAACATGGCTTATATAAAAGAAGTTCATCCACACCTTTAGCCTTCCCGGCCCAGGGCCCTGTGTCTGCTCTCATTTTGTGCTTTCAAGGCTTCTTGATTCCTGGCCCTCTCCTTGATTCCCCAGTTTCCACAATTTGATAGCCATTGAACACTGTATTAAACCACCTGCTATGATGTACAAATTTCCTGAACCTCTTACAGTAGTGATAATTATTATACAGTATATAATTACACAACAGATAATAAATATATAATATTTGTCAAAATCATTATCATTGCAGCAGCTAATGTACATAGTCCTTACTATGCACCAGCCATTGTTCTTATTCTAAGCACTTACCTTCATTAGCATGCTTAACTCTTATAACAACCCTGTGAGGCAAATGCTAGCTTTGTCCCCATTTTATCAAGGAGGAAACTGAGGCATAATGAGGTTAAGTAACTTGCTCAAGGTCCCCCAGCTACAACATGACAGAGGCTGAACTTGATCCCAGGCAGTGCTGCTCCCAAGTCTATGAAGAAAGGATGCTGATGCAAAGAATCTTAGGAATACTTTAGCTCCCATAATAGCAATTTTTAAAAAAATTCCTCCTGTACTTCCAACAAGATTTGCTATTGTTTTATGTTCCCATTCTCTGCGCTATCTGAGCTGCTCTCCTGCCATTAAACTGCTACTATTGTCCTACAACGAGCATCTTGATCAGTTTCTGAATTGAGTCCCAACATACATGTCTTAAGCTGTTGCATACGTATCTTAAGCATGAGTATCCTTTGTCTATATGGGAAAATCTTGTGTTCTGATACATGGAAGAAAATGTGGTAGAGAGAGTAAAATATTAACAGTTTCAAATATATTTATGTTACCTTAAATTTCAGACAGATTAATGAATAGTGAGAAGAAAAAGAGAAGCAATAATTTGAAATAAGACGATGGCAGAAAGGGCAATTCAGTAAAATATTTTCTTTCTGTAATGTCATTCCTAGTTATTGACACTTTACTCTGCCGTTACACTAGGTGCTCTACAACAGCCCTCCAAGGTTTACCCCAATTCACAGATAAGGAAACTGAGGCTCAGAAGAAGGAAATGTGACCCCAGTTGCATAGTCCATGAGAGGTGAAGCTAGAAATTAAACAGGTTTGCCTGACTTCAGAGCCTGTGCTCTCCCCACAACACCTCACAGTCTTTCTGCTGCTAAATGGACCCAGAAAATCAGTGGCTGTCAGGGGGGTTGTCAAGATGTAGTCAGGTAGAGGCCTGAGAAGTGTTGCCAGAAGCAAAAGTCACTGAAAAAAGTAGAGGAGCTTTACCATAAGCTTACGGTGGGGCGGGGAGGGGGGAGATAGTTGCACACAGAAGGAAATAAAATATATAACCTTTTGAAAGAACGGGAACGGAAAGTGATGGTAAGATACTTAGGAAGTTATTAAGTTTCTAAGCAGTTAACATGCTTTTGAGTATGTTAATGCTTTTTATTTATTGCCATTCAGTGGTGATGTGGTAATTCCAGACTTTTTAGGAGAACTTTGTGCCACCAAACATCAGTCCCACCATGGTTTGTTGTATATATGTTGTATTGTGTTTGTTCCTTTTTAAGGCTTTCTCTGCTTTTCCCCTTTCTGTTACCATGGCGATAATAATGTTATTGATCTGGGTGGAACATGATGTTATTTACCATTGTGGCATAAATTAGATTTATTTAAAAAAAACCTATTTAATAGAGCAGTTTATCAGGGGTTAATAAAGTGCATACATTATATATAATCTGTGTAGCCACCCAATATCTCTACTTAAGGTAATTAATACAGGGGTACAATTTTTTCACAGAATGCATGGTTTATTATTTTAAACACAAAGTTTGTGCAGTGAACACTACTTCTATAGGAGGATCTACAGGATTTGCAGCAGCACATTTGCAGGAGAGAATGGGATCGGTGCCAGCAAGAATGGTCACTCTGAGCAAGGCTAACTCGCAAAGTAATTGATCACCCCCTCAACAGTGTAAAAACTGGAAATTTCCTGTTCTCAGAAAAGTTGAAGCATCTTAGTCTTGAAGAATATCTAAGTGGGCAGTTAAAAATAGACAGAGATGATTCAGAAAAATAAATAGCCCAAACTCTCCATTTCAAGGTCCAGTTGATTGCCACAAAGTGTGAATGATGCACACTCATCATTAAGAAATAGGTGAAAAGGGTAGAGGTGGGAGCTTACTTAACTTTCTTTCAGTAATGTCATGGTCACACAAATAAGCTCCCAACTGCCAGTCTCCATGGATAGCTTTTCCCCCTTTTTCCTATTTGTGTGCACTCCCACCAGCAAATTCTCGGGCTTGCTGCATTTCTCAGGGGGTTGAAGTCGGTGGCCCTTTAGTTTGTACCTCCCAGCACACTTGAGGGAAACCACGATTCCCAGCAAGGCACTGCCTGTTATATCTTACTGCTTAATTACTTTACCTATTTAATGCCACTTAGAACATTGTCAGCTGTTGAGAAAAGGTAATTATCACTAGTCAAATGAAAAACACTTTTTTGGCTGCCTTACGGATACACATTTTACTGGTACCTTGATACATAATGAAGCCTGATAGCAAAACTTTTGCTTGTCTCTTCTTCAAGCCACAGCTGTTTCCCTGCTAAATTCATCCCATCTGTCTTCCCTTCCGTAAAGCTGTAGGCAGTATAGCATAAGTACAGAAGCAGTTCAGTGCTATTTTGGATAAACATAGCTGAAATTTGAATCTTTGCCATTTGCGATGCACACATTTTGTTTTACTGCTGTAAAGAGAGCTGTCAAAATACAACTACATGGATAATTTACTAAAATACAGTCAAATATAAGGGTGATCAAAGAGAAAGTATGTTGGGTCAGTCTGACTATTCCAGTATGTGCTCTGTAAGGTGTCCCTGACCTCGTCGTGAGCCCATGAATTCTGGTTGGGGAGAGCAGCATCTAAAGTCTTCGTTGCAATCTGCAGAATGGCTTTCAGGAGTTACCCGTTCCTTATAACTGTCTGTGGCATGACTTGCAGTCTTTGAGAAGCTTTAGAAGTCCACTTTCTTAGTCTCCAAAAAAGTTTGCATTAGTGGGAAACATTTTCTATTTCTGGCACATCCAGTCAGATTTGCGCTACATTACCATTCTACTTTGTTTTGAAATTTATCACATCGAAGCCTTTGTTACCAGCTAGACTGTCTATTTCATTTCCATCCCCTTACTTATTTCTGCGTTATTGATGCATATAAATGCACTGTTGTACATTTTTAAAATCAGTAATACACAGTGCTTTAGAATCAATGGAGAAGTTTTCTTGAATGAATTCCTCTTCTGAATTCTAAGACCACTCACTCACACCTGGACCATTCCCTTCACACGTATTTACTGCTTTCTTTTTCCCATGTGTAAAGGTCTTTTCTAGGCCCAAATGGGCTGTGACTTCTTTGAGGGGAGGGGCCAGTATCACATATTTTGGTAGCCACTGTGACCAGAACTCATAACATGTATTTGGACTTCTTGCTTTATTAACATTTTTTTGGATTCCACACTGTGGAAGATCATTCTAGACTTACGGCCCAAGATGAGAAGCAGCACATCACTTCCGGCTGACTGCCCTTATATTCCCAATATCATGGCATGGTTCTTTGCCTTGTTGGACCACCTGATGACTCAGCCAGCTAACCAGGAGTGTCCCTGTGGCTTTTTAGCCCCAAGACCATCCTGACTCAAACACTTTCTGGGCTTCCCTGGTGGCGCAGTGGTTGAGAGTCCACCTGCTGATGCAGGGGACGCAGGTTCGTGCCCTGGTCTGGGAAGATCCCACATGCCGCGGAGCGGCTGGGCCCGTGAGCCATGGCCGCTGAGCCTGCGCGTCCGGAGCCTGTGCTCCGCAATGGGAGAGGCCACAGCAGTGAGAGGCCCGCGTACCACAAAAAAAAAAAAAAAAAAAAAAAAGAGCTAACGTGGCCCCCATTGACACTTGATCCTCATAGTAATATTTATTTTTGGAAATTCCAACTTAAAACATGTGGTGGTATTGGTACTTTTAAATTTTTTTTCTGAATGTTGTACACTTAGGCTCTTTGGTTATTTATGCTAATTGTTTACCGGGAGCTTACATACTTGTCCCCATCTTCTGGGGTAGGCTACTTGCTATGTTGTAAACTTTAACCTTTGCATCTGCCTCTGTTTATTTTCATGGGAGGTCACAACTTAGTGATTCTGTCTAGTATTCAAGCAAATGACTATAAGTGCTGGATGGATTCATCTAGCTAGAATTTGATTTGAAAGGCACAAAGACTTATGACTAGTTGTCTGAGACTATGCTTAATATTTCATTGTGCAAGTGAGCTTGCATCTCCTTAGTTAACTGGGATGCCAGGGAATTACTCAAAAAAAAATGGAATTAATACACATGATTCAACATATTTACACACACTGAACTATTTCAATCCAAGAATGCTGGAATAAAGACAAAATAATACTGTGTATTTACATAACACCATTAACACCTTTCATTAGGAAAATCACAAGCCTTTGCTAACTTACTAAGCTGCACAACACCCGGTGAGGTGTGTAAGAAGTAAGGTAGAACAATAAACAAGAAGTAGATGAAGGGAGAAAGGCAATATCACTCTATCACTTGCATAGAGTGATAAAGATTCCTATTGGACACCCCTGGCATTCAAGGTTCAGGTCACCCCATCCTAAGGAAACATAGATTGAAAGTACCTGTAAATATCACAGGCGATAATGGATTTTAGTGTGCTTCTTTATGCTGTTGTTTTTGTTGTCTTTCCAATCTAGACTGAAGTCTGTATTTTACTTGAATTCAATTGGCTGGAATGATGAACTGAAAAGATTTAGAGTTATGTCTACACTGGACTGTGACAGTGACTCCCATTCAGGTCACTTGATTCATTGTTTAACTTTTCTTGGGCCCAACTAAATAAGATTTCCTTTTTTTTTTCCTTAACTAGTGTGTGACAGTCCATTTTCTGGAAATGCCTAGAGGCAGCCAGAAGCATGCTAGTCAGTGGGAGAGGCGGTGGTGAGCCTGGTTTCTTCTGGGAGGGTCAGGGTTGATGGTAACAAATCCAAGCCCAAGCCCACTCAGTGGCTGCCACGCCCAGCACCTCCATTCTAGGCCTGGCCCAGCACAGAGGCACAGAGAACACCCCAGGACTTCTGCGGAGCACCTGGGGCAGGCCTGGAGCTTGGGGCGGCGGAGTGCCCAAAGAACCAATGTGAACAACAAGAATATCAACAGACCATAGGAATAGTGAAATTTGCATTTAGATTTTAAAATAGCACATATTAACATCTCTGAATGAATTTTGAATTTAATATTCTGTTGGATTTCCATAAAGTTTAGTGCTGGAACTTAGTACTCATTAGGTTATGCTACACAGTAGATTTAATCACCTGATCCTTTGAGAAAAAAAAGAACTTTTTCTCCCTAAGTCTTTCTCACAGTAAAGTCTTTATTTCGGCTTATCCTTTCAGATTTTTACATAATTTAGGTGTCACAGATACCCTTGATAGGATAGCTTTCAGACACTATAATTTAAGTGTCTCTGAAATGTAATAAATAGAGCTTTATCTGGGCTTTGGAAATAATATTTTCTTCCCAAGCATCTGTTCATTTGTATTAACAATTTTCTCTGTCTCTAGAAAGGCAGTGTTTCTTTTTATGTATATACTCTCATCACCCTTTTCATCACATTAGCTGTGTCCAGTCAGTTGTTGTGGTATTGTTTTTAATATCCCTGTGTAACATGGGCAGGTGACAAACCTGACCTCAGGGGCTTCCAGAAGGGAAGATACCACTCGTTTTGCTCTACATTAGTCCATGTCAGACAATCACTTTGTGTCTTAGTGGAGCTGGTTAATTTCACCGCCCTTTCAATTCATCTGAGACTGTTTTGGAAAAGGCATTTAAACACCAAATGCAGTATGAACAAGCTTTGTCCCTGTCTTTAACTAGCAAAGCAAAGAATCCTTGGTTTTTCATTTTGGAGGCCCCAATTAGCACCCACAGTGGCAACAACTTATGAGGCTATGATGAAGATGGTGATGACTAACTATGAGCTCTGGCCATGGTAGTTACCAAAATATACTAGATACTGGCCTCTCCCCTCAAGGAGGTCACAACCGACTTGGGCCTAGAAAAGACTTCTGCACGTGGGAAAAAGAAAGCAGTAAACATGTGAGAGAATATAATATACATATATCCACCCTTTGACATAGGTGTGACAATTGTTGTTTAAATTATGTTTTGCTTTGAAGAAACTCAGGGTCAAAGAGGCTAAATGACACCAAATTCCCATGGCTGGTAGGTGAGGTAGGCATCATATCCTTTCCTACATAATGTCTCTGAGAGTCATTGTAGGGAAGGGTAGTTAAGACTGTGCATCCTGAACCTAGATGGCTTAGCTTCTGTGCTGTGTGATTTGGGGCAAGGTACTTAATATGAGCCTATTAAACCATGAGAATTGGTTAAGAGAATTGAACAAGTTAGTACACAGAAATGTTCGGAACAGTACCTGACACATAGTAAATTGCTCAGCAAACACGAGCTATGTGAGTTGCTAAAGTGCCCAGCACACAGAACAAGGTGTAATAGGAAATCAGAGCTTGTGTTGTAGTCCAGGAGGTGTAAGTTATATAGGTCCTATTCAGAGTGGATAAGCTGGCTGAGGAAGTCACACTCACTTATGATAGGGGAAGTCCATCCTATCCATACCTTTAGCAAAGTTAGAATAAAATAGTATTTTTGTTCTCATGCTACCACGCAGGACTACTGCAGCCTATGAAATTAGTGAAAGACATATCATCTAAAATGTCTGCCTCTGGGGCACCTAGTCTCACTCTCGTGGGACAGTTAATATGTAGGTCTACATTCTTGGTAGATATGAGTGCTGCCTCATAGTGATGTATTCCAGAGTACTCTTGAGAAGCCTTCGAGATTTATATCCTTTAAGTCTGAAACCCGTGGGGCACCTTGCACTTACAGAGCACTAAATTCCAAGTAACACATTTCCGTTCACAATCCATGTGCTGGGACCCTCCCTCCATATTGACTGAAAATGTGATCAAAGATTTATGAACTTAGAAGCACTGAAGTGATAGCATAGGCTCCTGCTTGTTTATTTTGTTTGTTTGTTTGAAATCCTGTTCCACTTTGAACTGGGTGGAAGTCAGCAATGAAATTAGGAGCCTGGAAGCTCTGGTAATAGAGGAGAGAACCAATGGGGAAACCTGACTTACAGAAATCAGTCCAGGTCCGATCAGATAAAGGGGACACAGGGAGGGAGAGAGCAGAGAGGTCAAGAAGAGCCTACCTGAGATGACTGCCCCCTTGTCCCACTGCACCAGAAACAAGGAGAGAGTTCACAAGAGCAGCTCCGTGGCCTTATTTGGAGAAGGTTGTCTGGTAAAGCACATACATGAACCATAAATCCAGATTTTAGTTGCACCAGCTCCCATTTCTTCATGTCAGCACATGGTCAGCAACCTCTGAATGTTCTAGTACCCCTAGCATATAATTTTGATTTGGAAGCCTTCTACTGACAGTTAATTTTTATTGAAAGACTATTATCTTGATAAAAAAAGTTTCTGACAGTTTCAATGATATTAGTTTCCAAATATATAATTACAGCTTTGTTGGTGTGTGTTTATGTGTGTGATGCATTCACATGCATATGTCATGTCCTGCCATCTTATAAAAGAGCCCTGCTTTAATGTTTCACTGTGCTGTAGGGGAGCACCCAGCATTCAGGCTCTGTGTGAGTGTGCATTGTTTATGACACTTGAACCATAAGCCCTATAGAATTTGTTAGCATACATAGAAATTTGCTAAGGACAAGGATTTTTATGCTAGGAAATTTCATTGTCACATGTACAGTAGCTTTAGATAAGTCCCAAAGGACAATGTGGTACAGACAAAAGGGCCCTGGATTTTAAACAGAGAAGTCTGGCTTTTAGTCCTGTCTTCAATATTTTACAGCTATTGTTAGTATTGTGCGTTTAGAAGACAGACCTGGGATTGTTTTCCAGCTCTGCTACTTATTAACTATGTGAATTTAGGCGAGATATTGGCAGCATCTCTTAGCCTCAGTTTCTTGTCTACAAAATGAGAATTATAAGAGTACCAGTAATACGTTCTTCAAAGTGTTGCTATTACAATTGGAAATGGCTAGAAAAGCACGTATCACAGTAACTGCATGTAGAAAGGGCTCAGTAAATAATTAATAATAATAATAGCTCATGTTATTTATTGCTTTAGTTATTTTATTTTTGAATCTCAACTATCTAATTCATTAGATAGAAGAAAAACTTCTTACATTCCAGGGCTGTTTTCAGAGTCGAATGAGCTAATGTATGTGAAAGCACTTTCTATATGCTCCGAAGCCCTCTATTGAAAATAATAACAATAATGATTGTATTTTCATTTACTGAGAATCTACAAAGTGCCGGGCACTTTACATGTTATCTCTAATTCTCACAACAATCCTGTGAGGTAGGTAGTATCATTTTACATTAGAAATGAAACAGGCTTAGAAGCATTTGCCTTGGATCATGCTCAGATTTCAACATACATCTTTTTTTTAAAATTTAAACTCATCATTCTGCATAGCCACATCTCAGTGATAATAACAGAATTGTTAATGATAGTTTGTTGTTCCTGTTGATAATAGAATCAGGCTCATATCTGCTCTGAGCTGTTGATTCATCATAGATTAGTATAGCATAGACTGCAGGTATTTTATTAAAACATAAGATTTTGATGAAATGCACTTAATATACACTCATTCACAAACCTACATGTGTATCCACTAAGCCCTAGGCTATGAAGGAACATGTCAGCAAGTCCTAGGTGATGGCAGTGTGGTTGAAATGCATGTGCTGGCCCCAAGTGAATTGTTTAAAGGGCATACTTTTTGAATGGATAAATTCTGATATTTTTATTATAATGTTCAATGTTTTTTTTAGTCACGTCTCATGTTTTTACATTTCAGTTACATGAATCTGTATTCATGTTAAAAGTACAAGTAAATGGAATCTACTATTTGATGCCCCTGCCTGAACACTAATTATAACTGGTGTATTGCTCACCAGGTAATAGTGACCTGCTTAGACTGGCATACTTGACCCTGGGCATATCCACTAGGTAATGCTTGTGTGTATAAGTGTAGCTGCACACCTGGGGCCTCCTGGACTGTGAGTGAGGTAGGCATGGCCTTTTGAGTTTGGCAGTTCCTAGCTGCATAACTTTGCCAAAGTTCTGGGATCTTTTGTTTCTTTTTTGTAATCCTTTCTAAGCCTCAGTCTCCTTATCTGTTAAATTGTAATAATAATACCTATCCCTTAGAGTTTCTAGGCGGGTAAAGGGATATTTCATGCTCAGCAATCAGAAGATGTGGTTTCCCCTACTCTTCTTTGACTTAAAAAAAGTACTTTTGCAACAACGAAATATCTGCTTTGCTTTTTTGCCGCCATATATTTCTACAGACTTGGTAAACCATGTATGGTCAACCAACATATGGTTCAGAAAAATTTACAAGAAGATCTGAAACTTAGCTTTTCTCCTGTAACTGAGATGGTGCCATTAGTGGGGCTGTCGCATCTGCAGAGTGCCCTCTGCCCGGTGTGGTGGGAACGTCCCAGCTACCCGGTGCAGCAGAGGCTACAATAATGGCCCCTCACCCTCACTTTTCAGGATTTGCTCCTGAAGCCAGCATCCTGGCCTTGATCACTCACACATGTCTACCAGGTTTAACTTTTAGTTTAAAAGAAACCCACAATTTTCACCTGTGTCTTTTTGATTCCTAGCTTGATAGAATATCTTAGAATGTTTTTCTAATGTCCCCTCCCCCCGCCAACTGCTCTAAGTTGCAAATGGCCAGATTTCAGTCATCAGGAGAGTAGAAAATGTATTATTTTTTTGCAGCCTGTCTTACTGGGGGCCAGATTCCAAGGAGGCAGCCCGTGTGCTCACAGGCCAGGAGAGCCAGGATTTCAACAGTGTCAACAATCTTTGCTCATCACACCAAAAAAGCAGCGTGTCGGTGCCGATGCATTAGCATACAGCCGCGTGTGCTTGCTAACAAAGCAGGCTCTGGGTATCTGCTAGTTTCTCAGCTTGTCTGTCTTCCTTGACCGAAAAGAAGAGGAGAAATCGCTTCAGGCAAGGGTGCTGTCCCTCTCCTTCGGCAAGAAAGCATTTCAAGGATTCCCAGAGGGAGAGCTTTGAACCGGTTTTCCTTTGGAGAAAGGAGATCATCCATCCTTTGTTTTTCTAATCTTGATTTAAATCATTGACAAGCAAATAAATCTGCCATGTTGTCTAGTAAAAAATGATCCAGCCCTGAATAATTCCAGTCATCCCCGTAATAGTTTTATTTAGTTAGAATCTGTAAAAAGAAATAACAATATAGGCAGAGGTACACACGCATGCCCTCCTCTTGGTCTGTCTCTCTATCCTTCTTTTGTTGGGGGGATGGAGGGAAGAAGAAACGCACAAGCAGATGTGCTGCTAGATCTACAGGCTTCTGCCAACCATATGGCATCTTAAAGAAAGATGGTTAGAGCGTCTGGATTAGCAAAGAGTCGGGATGGGAAGCCATGTGTCGTGTTGGTACAGGCAGTTGTTTGAGCTCTCTCTAAATGGCTTCAGGAGATTGTGTAATGGAACAAACGGTCCTGCGAGCCCAGGAACAGCCTTGCCGCTGCTGGAGAGGCAATTGGCCCTCGGGCGTGTACTGCTTCCCTATTTTTCCCCCAGTATTGTGTGTTCTTCTTTTAATGTTCTCTAAACTCTGAGAACTGACTCAGAACTTTTCAACTTATAATTACACTCGTGAGTTCTCCCTGCCTCTGTGTCCACTTGAACTCTCCTCTCGCTGTCTGATCTGGTGATTAACGATGCTCTGGTCCTGCTCAGCACAGTGTCCCCTCCTGCCACCCTCTGCAGGGGTCCAGGCTCTGCACACTAGCCTCTAGCGCTGCCTGACAAAGGGTTTTCTGGGGAGGTTGCCCAGCTACTGTGGAGGGGGGTGGGGGGGAAATGTCCTCTACCATCAGAATTTACAGAAACCCCAAAAGATGGAAAATCTTTCATTTCTTGGTCAGTCAGCTGGGAGTTTTATATGGTCCCAGGTGTTGAGCACACAAGAGATGTGTCCCTGCACTATTTTGGACCTCCTGTGAGACATGAAAAAAATTTATACTAATTCCATACTGGTGAACTCTCTGGAATCCGAGGTCACACATGCCATTTATCCAGCAATTTGAGACGTTTAGGATTCTGTTCTCTAATACAAATGTAAATAAAAGTTTAAGAATTGAGACACTGATGGTGGCAGCGCATTGGCAGGATTTCAGCTGTGGTCAAGTAGTCTGGCCATTCTTGTTCTGGGAGGCTGAGGCAGAAGAAGCCACGAGACCTCCTAGTGAGAGCAGGTCTTTCGAGTTTGTTCTCTTAACCAAGCTTTTTGGACATTTCAGCTACGTTTTCGGGCAAACAGATCTTATTTTATTCTAATTTCAGGGCCATTGCACGTGTAATGCAATATCTTTAGCTGCTAGAAAAGTTAGGCCCACCTCCTCAGTTGGATAGATAACTAACTCTGAGGCTCTAGGTGTATCATAAACCGTGGTTAATGGAAAGTGAAATGAATAGTTGATCCAGTCAAAGAACTGACCAAATCATCAAACCAGTTTGAATGAAGTAGTCAGGTCAGTGGGGGTCGTTGGTCAGTGCCTGGTTTGTGCTGTGTGAGTGGCCACCTCCCTTCTCAGAGGCAGTGAGCCCAGCTACCCAGGTCCCAGACAATGGGATCAAGTAAGAAATGCAACATCCAGGTTAAAAATGAGTTGACTGTGGTAAACTGTAGCAAGTGGGAGGCTACCCTGTCTACTATAACTTCTATCAAAGGTACTCTGAGCAAGGAAAATACATTCTAATTTATTTTGCTTTGTGATGATGCAGTCTTCCCTCCAAAGAGAAATGAAGCCTGGAGCGTCTATGCTGCAGAAGGAGAAAAGGACACAGTGTCCTGACATCTGAATGTGTCTTCAGACTGTCATTATGTTTATGTACTTGTGGCTGAGGCAAATGATTTTTACTGTCTTAAGGTCATCAGAGAATAATTTGAAGATTGGTACCGACTTTTTTCTAAATAACTATTTTCTACAAGCATAATAATGTTACCCAGAAATTTCAGATAAAGTGCTCTTTCATTTTTTGTGAATTCTTTGTATTTATATTGAAAAATTGTTCCTATCTCATACACATAGGTTAAAAACACATTCCTTTCTTTCTTTCTTTCTTTCTTTCTTTTTCAGAGCTCATTTCATACTGAACATGCTAAGTGTTAGGCTATTCTTACTTTGTCGTCTGAATTTAGGATCAAGGGCAGGGGGATTGTCTGTGGAAAGCATAATTTTGATTATCTACCAGTTGGAAGAAATTACCACTTCAATCCCTTTTACCATCCAAGTGTACATGGTCCCAAATTTGTCAGCATTAGAATTTCTTGAAACAATGCAATTAAACTGCAACATATTTCCTAACATTCTTAATTAAGACAGTAACTGAAAAATGTAGATTAACAGAAGTTACTGTTTTTATCAACATATTTTCTTTCTTTCCCTCCACCATCACATCCCCCCTCCCCCCACTCTTTTTTTGCTTTAAATGTCTGATGTCAGTTTTGTCCACATGTACATTATGCACATGGCACCAAAGAAACAAAGTGAAAAATTCTCTTTTAATTCTGAGCTGCTCGCCCAGCGCCACATGCACTGTCTGTTACATGTCGCTTCATATGAGGTTCATGCTGGGAGTTTCTTTTTAAAGGCAAAGTGTTTCTGAAGGAAAGAGTTCAGGTTGGGCAGATTGTGTTAGAAAAATCTCACTGTCTCCGAGTGGAATTAATATACTGATTATTCTGCGCAAGCTGAAACTGGCAGCATGTGCAAAGTTCAAGAGTGTCTGGGAATTGAAATATGGAGGAGAATTCCGGAGAGTGAGCAGAGACAAAGAATTGGAAGTAGGGTTTAGAAGTGTAACTAATGGTAACTTTGTAAGAAGGGAGAGAGAATTCAAGCATGAACAACTGTGTCATAAAGCAGTACTCAAGATATTTTTATGGAATCAGGAAGTCTGTTTTCTATGGCACATTTTAGGATTGATCATAAAAGTCAGTTTAGTTATTGGACGAGACTGGAGGGGGAAAATAAAGGCATGTCATACCCAGCACCGTTTTAATTTTCATTTCTTTGAGTTCTTAAGATATTCGCCAGTTTCAATTAAGTCACGTGAGAAGCTTAATCACTAACATAGATATTAAAACGGGTTGCAATATTTCTTCAGCCTCTCTATTAGCAAGATTTTTTTCCTGCTTAATTAAAATTGGAGTCCTCCATGATCAACAAACAATGCTTAATTTTTTGTTGTTGTTCACAAATAAGGAATTAAAAGGTAAGAAAAGCAAACACAATCACGCAGCACTTTCCCATCACAAGGAAACCAAACTTTTTTCACACTGCTTCTCAGGGGAAAGAAATTGGGACGTGAGCTTGGAGTTAATGAAGCTTTCATCCATCTCCTTCCTTCAACTGCCATCTCAGCTTAATCCTCTCCTTCTGCCGCAGTCCAGAGGCCCTGCGAGCCCCCGCGGAGCCTCCGGAGCCAGATGCCGGGCACCAGCCGCCCCCCGCCCCGCCCCGCCCGCGGCCCGCCCGCGGCCCGCCCGCCGGAGCCTGCGGCCCCCACTATCCCGGGGCCGGGCCGAGCCGCGAGGAGGACGGCACGCGGGGCCGGGCGGGGCCCGCGTCGGCGGCGGCGGCGGCGGGAGCTGGAGCGCGAGGCCGCCCTGCCAGCCGCGGGCGTCCGGAGGGGGCCGAGCGCAGGTGTGGGCGCTAGAGGCGCACGTGGAGCCCCGCCGACGCTTCAACCCGCAGAGGCACAATCGCCCAGCGCTGGGTGGGGGCCGGGCTGGCGGCTTCCGGACGCGCAGTGGCCCGGGAGTGCTTTGCTTGGTGGACTCTTTGGACCAGCGGGGCCCCAGAAAAGGCACAGCCGCTCCTGACGCCGCCGTCTACGGAATCTCACTAAAACTCTTAAGATGAATCCTTTCACTGGTGGCATCTAGGATGGGGTAGGGGGAAACCTACCTTCCGCTTGGCAGTTGCTCTTTTCTAAAGAAGGAAATTATCTCTGGGGGTGACTTAGGATACAGGGTCCTCCCATGGCTCTGTGGGTCAGGGGTTGGGAAGATGTCAGCATCCTGCCTGTATACCTCTTAAAAGGGTGGGGTGCAACCTGAGACGAGCGGCACTGCAGGGTAAGGCTGCCCTGACCACCACCCCTCATCCCCCAGCACACACCCCTGCTGCCTCATCCCCTATGGTAATTGGCTATCGGGGCAGTTGTTTCTACTGTCCTTAACCTTGCCTCTCCCATCACAACCACTAAGGAACGGCCATATACAGCTTAAATGCTGGATGGATGATTTAGCACGTCCGGAGTTTTTTCTTCTTAAAATCTGGGCACTACTGCCTGTAGGGATTCCTAGTCTACACAGCGGGTGCTCACCAGGAATGGGGGTCAGGACTGGAACGGAGTCCTGTGCTGTGAGGGACTCAGGTACGAC
This sequence comes from Pseudorca crassidens, assembly GCF_039906515.1. NCBI lineage: Eukaryota > Metazoa > Chordata > Mammalia > Artiodactyla > Delphinidae > Pseudorca > Pseudorca crassidens. Next base: position 158,152,263 of record NC_090297.1, read on the forward strand.
ACTGAGCCCACTGCCAGGGGCCTGCAACGTGCTGCCTCTTGTCACCCAGAGCAGCCCCCCGGAGGCCTCGTTTTCCCTTTCTCTTCTGCCTTTCTTTTTTTTTTTTTTTTTTGGTGTGGTACGCGGGCCTCTCACTGTTGCGGCCTCTCCCGTTGCGGAGCACAGGCTCCGGACGCGCAGGCTCAGCGGCCATGGCTCACAGGTCCAGCCACTCCGCGGCATGTGGGATCTTCCCGGACCGGGGCACGAACCCACGTCCCCTGCATCTGCAGGCGGACTCTCAACCACTGTGCCACCAGGGAAACCCTCTTCTGCCTTTCTTATTCAGAGCCCTGACCCTCTCTGAGACCATTCCCTGGTGATACTCCCAACCCTCCGAGTTGAATCCTGTCTCCCTTGCTATCTCAAGGACTGCATATTTTGTGCACCTAGATGACTTCTGCTTGGAGCACCTAAGAGTTGATTGATGACAAAGAGATGGTGCTAGACGTTTTTATTCCAAAGCAATCTCAGTGTTTGTTCTCTTTGCCACCTTCCTCAAGGCCACAGTAGTTTCCTGGGCTACATGGGGCGTTTTGTTTACTTGTGGTACTTTAGAAAAATAGAGTAAGGAGTGTTGGAAGCCTGGACTGGTTCTCTTGCCACTTCTTAAAACTCAGAATTTCGCAGCCCAAACATTAAACAACCGATTTAGCTGCTTCCTTCTCCCCCATGGTGGCACGTCAATGGGCAGGATCGGACTTCTCTGCTGTTTGAGCCCACTAGCTTCCAAATGAGCCCTCTGGCAGGCCTAACCACTCTGATCTGCCATGGACCTTCTCGCTGGAAGAGTTAAGCATTCATATTATCCCAACACTCATCACTGTGTGGAGGATCCCCTTTTACTAAATGATTTATTACTCTTAGCAGAATTCCTTTGGCTGCAGATTTTATTTCTGAGTCACTCTGTTCAGCTCAATTGGTTGCCTTCAGTTACCCTGGCAACCAGCAGATGGGGTTCTTTGACAAGGGTCAGCAGGGAGGCTGCCTCAGTATAGATGGAAGAGAAGCTAAATAAAAAAGCTTTCAGCATTGACAGTTCTATAGTGGATGACCAGGAGTAGTTATCAAATTACTTTTATTAAAAGCTAATTAAATGTGTGCCAGTAAGTGCGCTGTGGTGACAGTCTGGTTCCTTAGCTGCCGTGGGCTCACTGTCATTTCGTCACACCTCTGTGACCAGTATGACTACCTCAAGGATGGGGCTGGTCTAACATGAAGAAACTAGAGGGAACCTCACTACAGTGTGGAACCTGACACACTCCAGGACCGCTCGAGGAGGGTTTTAGCCTCTGGGGGGCACCCGGAGGACTGCCTGACAACAGACTCTTCCTGAAAACGCCACACTGTGCAACTTTTTATAAGTATGAAATTATTTCCAAATAACTAATTTTTGAAAAGAGAGTACTCAGGCTTAGGTTTAGGCCGGGTGTGGCAGGAGAGGTGATGTGGGTTTTTCTCCTAGAACTTCTAAGTGGCCTGGATTCTACTCTGCAAAGATTATGATTTTCAAGAGTTTTCATTCCTCTGTCCTGTTTTTCTTTGCACACTGGGGCTGTGCTCACCATGACTCTGCTCTTGTTTTACAAAGAACTGGTTAAGGGTATCTGAGGCTTAAGGCAAATGGTCTTCCTACGTCCTTCAGAGTCTAAGATTCTTGCCATGTCAGCTCCTGTCCCCACTGTTTCGTGGTGCGGATCCTTTATTCATGCCCAGCCCTCCAAGGGAATTACAAGCTCAGTCAGGTCAGATAGCACATGCTCTTTTAAGACTGCAAGGTAGCTACGCAGCAGATGTTCCTAAATGACCTGAGGGGAAACTGTGCCTCGTTTCCAGAGTCAGCTGTGTTTTAAGCAGTTGTTGGTCCAGCAGAGAGCCAGGGACCTTGTCAGGGACTCCAGGGTGCCACCGCCGGGGCCCTCCCTTACCTCAGGATCGCCCAGAGTCCTGTGGCGCCTGAGCCGCCGCCAGAGAGTTTTCCAGGCTGGTTTTGGAGCTTCTGGCCTCTGGGTCCTGCACCCTTCATGCCAACACCAGTCTGTGGTTCCCAGACCAAGGAGTCCTCAAACTGTTTGGTGACAAGGTAAGAACAGAGATTGAAAGTGCTTAGAAACTTTTATAGCAATTAGGCAGTGCAACAGCATTTTTATAGTACTTCACAAAACTATCAGTCTGCAACAGAGTGGAAGTTAAAAAAGAACAATAATAAAACCCAAACTGGTGCTCTTCACGGAGCTAGGTAGAAAAGCACTGAGCTAGGGATTGCCTCCCTTTTCCCCAGCCTTTTTGGGGAAATGGGTCAGCCATTTCCCAGTACGTTGCCCAGTGTGTCACCTTTCTCAAGGTCCTTATTTTTTAGTATGGAATAGGAGTCGGGGCCTTTTAAAAAAAGGATTTTGAAATGCTGCAGAGCACTAGATCTGGAGTCAAGAGACATGGGTTTCAGTCCTAGATTTACTCTAGACAGTCTGTGGGACCTTGGACAGATCACTTGTACTCTCTGGGGCCCAGATTCACCATAATGGGCAGGACTGAATGACCTCTAAGTTGCCTCTAACATGTCTAACAGGACTGACCCTTTTGAAGAGAAGAGCAGGGGTCTTTTCCCCATTGCTGCCCTAAGCCACCGACCCCTGCTGTACTCCCCAGGCAGCCAAGGCTCATTGGAAATTTGAGAGAATGAAAAATTAAAGGGGCAGTACAGGAATGTAAATTGTCTTTATTGGAAATGTAAACTCTCCCCAGAATTGCAGGACCCTTAGAATGAATTCCTCCATTGAAATCATCATTGAAAAGGGTAGATTTGGGCAATGGATATTTAAACAGCAAACCAGCTAGTGAAACTGCCTTAATTTTCTAAGTGAGGATAACTGGCTAGAATGTGTTCCAGATTTCCGAGCACATGGCTTATTCTAGCTGATCTGTATGGCCACGTTAATGAGATGGAATTTCATAAAATGTGGCAGCAATTTTTAAGCATTGGAACAAAGTGTACAACTTTAATATGGCTTACTCACCAAATTAATTACCTAGAGCAGTAGTAATTAGGGTAATTGGGTTTTCAAAACTTCGACTTGGGCAACCTAGGTGTACTGTTATGACTAGATAGCTGGCGGTATTTGAGGATAGGAACATAGTAAAATTCTATAAAGTCATAGTATTGTAGAAGTTTGGAGTTCAAAGAGAACTTAGGCATCTTCTAGTTCAGGGGCTGGCAAACTTTGCTTTCTAAAGGGTCAAGTAATACATATTTTAGGCTCTGTGGCCATATGGTCTGTGTTGCAGCTCCCCAACTCTGCTGTTACTGTGCAAAAGCAGCCACAGACAATACGCCAGTGGATGAGCATGGCTGTGTTTCAATGAAAGTTTATTTAGGGGCACTGAAAGTTGAATGTCAGAGAATGTTCACATCACAAAATACTGTTTTTCTTTTGATTTTTTTTCAATCATTTAAAAATGTAAAAAACATTCTTAACTTGCAGATTGTACAAAAACAGACAGTGGACCAGGCTGGATTTGGCCTGTGGTGTGAAGTTTGCTGATCCACTTCTAGCTTATCCTGTCATTTCACATGTGAGGAAACTGAGATTCAAAGTGATCACACAATTTGCTTAAGTTTTTATGACTGACACCAAAACTTAGGAGTAGACTAGGGTAGTTTTCATTTAGACAGTTGGCTGTTTTGATTATCAAAATTGGAGCCACGCAAAATACATTATTCTCCAGAAGAACTCATTTTGTATGTGATTGATACTGTGAATTATAGCATACCAGTGGTTCTTAAACTTGGGAATTCATCACAGTCACCCAGAGGGCTTATTAAAACACATACTGCTTGGCTACACCTCCAGGGTTTCTGATTCAGGAGGTCAGGAGGTATTCTTTGCTCAGTTTTAGAAGTGGAGAACCTGAGACTGAGAGAGATCAAGCCTCGTGCCCAAGTAAAATAGGTAGTTTGTGATAGGAATTTGAACCCGTGTCTCCTGTTTCCAAGTCCAGCATTCATTCATCTGTTCTAGGATTCTTTTAATTAAGTGACAGATTTCAAGAGCATACTTAAAATTATTTGATTTATATGTTATATTCTTTCGGGAACAAAGTTATTAAATATTAAAACGTACTTACACTATAGATGAAATTACAGGTATTATATTTGGTATAAATATTGTCCACTGGTAAGTGGTTTCCTCTTTCTTTTATTTTATTTTATTTATTTTTTGCGGTATGCGGGCCTCTCACTGTCATGGCCTCTCCCATTGCGGAGCACAGGCTCCGAACGCGCAGGCTCAGCGGCCATGGCTCATGGGCCCAGCCGCTCCACGGCATGTGGGATCTTCCCGGACCGGGGCACGAACCCATGTCCCCTGCATCGGCAGGCGGACTCTCAACCACTGCGCCACCAGGGAAGCCCGGTTTGCTCTTTCTGACACCATTTGTCCAGCACCTTGCTAAGTGCTGGAGATGGAAAGCTGAACAAGATCCCATTCCTGTCCTTAAACGTTATTCATTGTTCAGTGGGAGAGGCCGACCAGCAATGACTGTAGTAAGTGTAGATGGGTGCTCTGGTGGGATGCGTGGGATAGAACAAGCTGTGGAGGGGTTTAGAAGGTTTAGGGCTGATCTACAGAATCGATGTGGGCAGAGAGGGAGGAGGCAAGGAGGACTCAGGGACAGGTGACTAGGGGTGATCCCACCCATGTGAGAAGGGCACAGAAGGAGGAACACGCCATTTGTGGCTTGATAATCCTGGCTCCAACCCTTCTGGTTGTCTGAACTTGGGCAAATGACTAACTTCTCTTTGCCTGGCTTTTCTTATGCACAAAATGCCGATGATAAAAATACCTACTGTGCAGTATTGTTATGAGGATTCATTTAGTTACTGCCTACAATACTCCCTGGCCTTTAGTAAATGCTTAGTAAATACTAGAGTACTCTACTGGGAATAGTAGAGAACTGAGTGCACATTTTGCAGTCACAGCATGTGCACCTTTGAAATTCACATGTTAGCTGAAAAGTGTTCTTCATTTACATGAGGAAGCCCCTCTTCCAGGGAAATTGTGGGTCTGAGCATTTTGCAAACAATTATCTGAGGAGGGGCTCTAGTCTGAAAACATTGCAGGACAAAAGACATTTTACCACGATCGCCACCAAAAACAATCAAGCAAACAAAAAGCCACCCACAGTAGTTTGTAGGGAGCTCCCAGGTTAAATGTTGAGTGAAACTAAAACCTCTGATCAAAAACCAAATATGCATGAGGTTACTGGCCACCTCCGGGGTAAGTAGGGGGCTGGGCTGGAGAAAATACATAGGGAGTGGTCCCACAGCACTGGCACCAGGTTCACAAGTGTTCATTTGATTATTATGCCTCATAACTTATTTAGACACTGCATATATTTTGTATGTATCACATACAACATACAAAAATTTAAATATATGTATTCACTTGCTTTCACAGTATTCATAGCAAATGAGTGTCTGAAGCACAGGACCAGAGCTGGCAGCTTGCACTGCTTCTGTTTTGCATAAGATATTTTTCCCAGCCCACTCAGCTCCATAAAGTTGTTTTGTATTTCACCACTTGCTCCATCTTATCTTAAAGTCGTGCACATTTAAAAAAAAAAAATGTTGGTTCTGATTGTGCGTGCGGGGTGTGGCGGAGAGCATCACTGTTGGACCAATAGAGATGTGCCTGGGCCCAGCCCACATTCCAGTCTCCTTTAGTTGTATCTGCATCCTGGGCTTTGGAAACCTGGGCCTGCTTGTTCCCATCGTAACTGCTGCCCCCGCTCGCCTGTAATTCCCAGGGAGCCTTTGCACAGGTGAGCCCTTGCTATGCAGCAGCTCTTCTCCTCTGAGGGGGCCCAGTCTGCCCAGTGATGGCAGGTCCTTAAGGAAATGGGCCCTGATCGGGATGGTGACCCCAGCCTGGGTGCAGAGTAGCCTGGAAGTGTCCTTCCTGTGGCCGCCGTGCCCTGTGAGGACAGGGGAGCCCCGGGGCTTCGCAGGAAGGGATGGCCTCCTGCCCCTGAGGGGCCTGGCCTAGCCACAGCTCCCCTGGGGGCTGGGACCGTACGGTGCAGACAGTGAGCATGTCCTGGGGGTCTCTGGGAGAGGATGGAACACCTGCCTGTTCCAGAGATGAGGTATAGGCCTTGGGAAAGGAGCATCCCAGTTAGGGATTGAAGTCTGAAAGCTGATGAATCCGCTTTCTTTCCAGCTGTGCAGAACCTCTGTGTGGTTGGCAGGCTGTCGGCTGGGCCACTCCTTGCAGGAGGGGCTGCTGTCTGAAAGGCCCCTCCGCAGGGCCCTGGGGGCAGCCCCACTCTCTCCTTTAGTTACTTCACGCCTTGTTCAGGAAGTGGCTCAAAACAAAGGGCCCAAACAGAACAAGAAATTGTTTCCTCTCAGAAGGACATTTATGCTGAGACCTGAACATTGAAAACAAGTAGTTTCCAGCCCTGTGAGTTAGGAGGAGTCATGTTCCAGGCAGAGGGGGCTGCCAGCTTGTGGGTGGAAGCAGCCAAAGGGTGTCTGGGGCCCACTGACCCAGGCTTTGCAGGGCTTGGAGAAGGGGGTGAGATCATCCGGAGGGCAGGTCGGGATGCCAGTGTCCACCTGAGAAGGCACCCCTTCAGGAGACACTGCCCCTGGCCAGCTCCCTCATCCTGCAGAGCAACTCCTGTCTCGTGGCCTCCTTTCTCAGCAAACCGTCGCACCCTCTACCTGGGGCAGAACAAGGAGGCTGCTGGGCTGGAGGCCTCTCAGGCTCAGGCTCACCTCGCCTGCCTCCCTCTGCCTCTGGGAGAAGGGCCTGCCTGCTGCCCAGGTGCCTCCTGCCTCTGCAAGCCCAGCTCTGAGGATTTCTCTTCCCTCCTCCAGGGCACCCTGCCCAGCGGCTCAAGCCTTTCCATCCTCAGCACACCCTCTTGCCCCTCTCCAGGATGGTCTCCCCTCTCCCGCCCCTGAAAGCAGCTTCTGCCACAGTTCCCTACTGAAGGGCAGGCGGCCACTCAACAAGCTGCCCTGCTTCTCCCGCAAGCCCCTCTCCTCTCCCGGCATTCATCCTCCCTCCCGTCATCCGTCAGTGTCTTCTGGCTCCGTGCCCTCTGCCAGCCTCGACAGGTGGCTCCTCCCCAAGGCCTGGGCCTGACCATGTTCATTCTCGTTGCAGCAGAGGTTTTGGCCAGTAGGTGGTGGGGGCCTGGGTGTCTGTAATTTTAACAAACTTGAAAATCTCTGCCAGGCTTCCCTAGCACGTTCACGGCCTTACCTCTCGACAGATCTGGGCAGCACAGCTGGAGATCCAGCCAGACACTTCTAGGCCCCAGGCTGAATAAGTGCTGGGGGCGTGAGTGGGCGTCTCACAGGTACCTCACCCTGACCCCAGGCCTGTCCCTCCTCCCATCTTCTCTTGGTAAATGGCAATGCCGTTGTCTGAAGGACAACATCCATTGTTAGTTCGGCTCCAATCGTTACTGGGTCCCAGCATCACCTCCCTCCAAGCAGCCCACAGCCTCTGCTCAAGCCACACTGCACAGTTTCCAGACACCACTGCCTTTACAGTACCACCTCCATGTGGCAAGGCCCTGCCCTGCCCCTGCCAGACCAACACCCGTTCATCTTTTCACATCCCAAATTTCCATCCGAGTGACCTTGGACTAGTCATATGTGCTGTCTACGCCTCAGTTTCCTCATCCTTAAAGTGGGGATAACAACAGTTCCTGCTTCATGGAATTGTCATGAGCACTAAAAAGTTAATAAATGATAAGCCCTTAGCACATAGTAAGCACTTAGTAGATGATGGTGAAAACGGTGATCCATTTCCTAAGTAGGCACAAGCCTTCCTGGTCCTCGCACTTACCGTATTGACCCTGTGGTTTAATGCCTTGGTGGTACCCTGAGTGCAGCACCCATTTTGTCTCCTTAATTGGCTGGGAACCCCCTAAGGGAAGGGATCTTTTGTAATTCTTGACATCATGAGAACGGTTTACCAAGAGTTGGTTGGTTTGCTGAGGTAACTCAGTGAATTAACCAACCGTTAACGGTGGTTAAGAACACCTGTACTCGGCCTAGCTTTGCCTCCACGCTCTACCACTTATTCCTTGTGTGACTTTGTGCAAGTTAATTGAACCTGTCAGTTTCAGTTTTCTCATCTGTAAAATGGGACGATAATCCTAGCCATACCTCTTAGGATTGTAGTGAGTTTTAATGGAGGAATAAGCTCAGAGGCTCAGTAAATGTTAGCTCTTGTCAGTGGTGGCAGCTGCAGCTGTGGTTGGCTGAAGACTTGAACTTAGAAGCACAACAAAAATGAGAGCAGTAACCGCCATGGAAAATAAAAGACGGTGTATGTGTCAATAGGACACCCCAAGAAATCTCTTTTGGCTGATGGTGATAAAGCATTCATGAATAGCGTAGGCTGGGTTGTACAGTGTTTGGGGAAGGCTGTTACAAAAAATAACTTTTTAATTAAAAAAAAAGTCTTTTCCTAATATTCAAAATAGACCTTGAGAGAGCTGCCACTGAAATATATTTCCATAACAAAGTCCGTTTTATGTAAAACCTGGGTTGTAGTTTGTTTGCTTTTTTTTTTTTAACAAATGTGAGTTTGGGTTTGTTGTTGTTTTTACCATTTCTGAACTTGTGATTGACTTTATTGCTGCAATAAAGTGACACAGTAGAGGCTGGCTCTGAAAAGGAGGGAGCATATTTTTTAAAGGGAGAAAAAACACTCCTTAGAGCGACTGCTTGGAGTTCAAGTTGAATCAGAGTGAAGCCATCCTTGGCTCTTCAGCTGTGAAGCTAGTGAGGCTTCAGCCTCCTGGAGGGAAGGCAGGACTTGCCCAAGGGTCTTACTCCTTCTATCAGTGGTGCTTCTGCAGGAAAACCCTGGTTTGTTGCTGATATGGGGCTCACACCCGGGGACTTGATAGATCTGGTCTGGGCGGGGCCTGGGCTCCTGGATATCTGCTGCAGGGTTCCAAGGCCCACATTTTGCAGAACACCACCAGCTGAGCCTCATCTAGGTTCTGAGGGCTCCACTGGAGGAGGGTCTAGGCAGGAACTGACCCCACTTCTGGTGGTGAGCGGTGCGGCCAGCCCATGGCCGGCTGTTTGTGCTGGGAGAACAGGCTTTGGCTCAGCCCATAGCCCTGAATCCGGCAGCCACTCTTTCGAGGAGCCCCAAAACACACACTAAACCCATCAGTCAGCAGGAACGTTATCTCACTGATCCATCCACAGGGCAAAGGAGCACGTGGAGGATGACCACTCCTGGCGCCTTCCTGACTTTAAGCCTCGATGGTGTCACCTATTTATCTCATGTTGCTGTTTCATTTTTTCAAGCAAGCTTGAAGTCAGTGGGCTACTACTGCCTCAGTAGCTCTTAGCCTGTCGCTCTCTCCACACCCAAGACTTGACTGGAGGGGAAAGCCACCTACACCTGACGGTTTAGAGAGCTCAGCTGCTAATGAGGATGTTTTTGCCTGTCTGATTTAAATAGCAAAGCATTAGATTGTTTGCTTGTCAAGGAAAAAGTCTGTTCTCAACACCTCTGTGTCTTCAAAGGTACCCACTCCAGTGCTGGACAGCAGAGTCGCTGCTCAGATGAGGGGGTCAGCCTGGGCAGAATGCCCCCCTGGCCCTAGCTGGCTGGCCTGGCTTCTCTGCTCCCTGGGATGTCATTGTTTCTCCCAGCCTCTCCATGCTGAGGATTCGGTGGAGGAAAACTTCGGTTTGATAACACTGGGGTGGGTTTGAGACTGTGCTCTCACGAACAATTGCTGCACATAACAGCGTGATGGATGGCAGTGGGCGTAGATTGGGCTTCCCAAAGCTGCGATGGCCAAGGCTTCACCAGAGGAAACTTTTTTTTCTCTCCTCCAATATCAGAAGGAGGGCAATGGGGGCAAGGCGGGGGGGTGGGGGGGGTGGGGGGGAGGGTAGGTAATGTAATTTATACAGTATGGAAGCAGGAAAGTGCTCACACTTGGATGGAAGATACTTGCTGTTGGTTGGGATCTGCCCCAGCCTGATCCAGGGAATCGGGAGCCTGGGCAGGGCCAGACTGCAACCCAGGCTCGGGGCGAGGGAGACCCTGAACCTGGTTTTAAGTAGCTACAAACACAGGAAATAAGACTCTCCTTGGCAGGAATAAAGACTCAGACGTAGTGAATGGACTTGAGGACATGGCGGGGGGCGGGCAGGGAAGGGGAAGCTGGGACGAAATGAGAGAGTGGCATGGACATATATACACTACCAAACGTAAAATAGGTAGCTAGTGGGAAGCAGCCGCATAGCACAGGGAGATCAGCTTGGAGCTTTGTGACCACCTAGAGGGGTGGGATAGGGAGGGTGGGAGGGAGACGCAAGAGGGAGGAGATATAGGGATATATGTATACATATAGCTGATTCACTTCGTTATAAAGCAGAAACTAACACACCATTGTAAAGCAACTATACTCCAATGAAGATGTTAAAAAAAAAAATGGGCAGAAGAGCTAAATAGACATTTCTCCAAAGAAGACATACAGATGGCCAAGAGGCACATGAAAAGATGCTCAACGTCACTAATTATTAGAGAAATGCAAACCAAAACTACAATGAGGTATCACCTCACACCAGTTAGAATGGGCATCATTAGAAAATCCACAAACAACAAATGCTGGAGAGGGTGTGGAGAAAAGGGAACCCTCTTGCATGGTTGGTGGGAATGTAAATTGATACAGCCACTATGGAGAACAGTATGGAGGGTCCTTAAAAATTAAAAATAGAATTACCATATGACCCAGCAATCCCACTACTGGGCATCTACCCTGAGAAAACCATAATTCAAAAAGACACATCCACCCCAATGTTCATTGCAACACTATTTACAATAGCCAGATCATGGAAGCAACCTAAATGCCCATCGACTGACAAATGGATAGAGAAGAAGTGGTACATATATACAATGGAATATTACTCAGCCATGAAAAGGAACAAAATTGGGTCATTTGTAGTGAGGTGGATGGACCTAGAGTCTGTCATACGGAGTGAAGTAAGTCAGAAAGAGAAAAACAAATATTGTATAATAACGCATATATGTGGAATCTAGAAAAATGCTACAGATGAACTGGTTTGCAAGGCAGAAATAGAGATACAGATGTAGAGAACAAACGTATGGAGACCAAGGGGGGGAAAACGGGTCTGGGGTGGTGGTGGTGGTGGGATGAATTGAGAGATTGGGATTGACATGTATACACTGATAGGTATAAAGTAGACAACTAATAAGAACCTGCTGTATAAAAAAAAAAGGACTGTCTTTGGTCCTTGCCCTCTCCAGAAACAGCAGGGGCAGTGGGCGGGGCATAGACCTATGGGCGTGGTCAGAGCGGGCTCCTACCTGGGGAGCATGCACCACGCCTGCTAGAGCCCTACGTCGGGTATTTCCAGTTCCCGCCTCTCACCCTTGCAATGTGGGACACTTCGAAGGAGGGGTAGTAGAAAACCAGGTGTGACTGAAAACCCGGAGCACAGAGTGTTCGGCAGAGAGGATAGGGGTGCAGACTGGGGTGCAGTAAGTGTGCCTGGGGCAGCTTGAACAACCTCCTGCAAAACCCACTGGAGCTCGAGAAGGGGGCGGGGCAGGCGGTAGGTGCCATCTGGGAAATGGGGAGGGTTGCCACCGGCAGAGGAACCTGAGGAGAGCGTGAGTAAATTACTAGACCACTGTTAGGTTTCCCAGGGTGCAGTTTTAGTTTTACCTGTCTCCAGGTGCTGCATCCTTTTAGTAAACAAGTCTGCCCACCCCTACCTAAGTCCCGAACGTCTGTCCTCGCAGATGTTTAATTGTGCTCAGAGCCTGCCAGAAACGGGGTCGCTGGAGAGCTTGAACTGAGGGCAGGCTGAGCCCAGGGTCTGCAGAACCATCTTCGAAGTTTTTGACTCAATGCGGGACATGTAGCCTGAAGTTTGAAATGCATCTTGAACTTTTCCTGTGAAAATACAACTTAATTTCACTGTTGGTGCTTTTTGAGGATTGTGAGGAAGGGCATATGACACACCCAACTTCTTTCCAGAACAGTTCTGGGTAGTTGTTCAAGTCTAAATTTAATCCAAGGCCTACATTTCCATGGGTGAGTGTGCTACTGGTTGTAGGAAGCCGTCTGTGGACAAATGAGGATAATAGAGAATTAGCAAGTCTGGAGAGGAGAGCCCATCAGCAGAATGACAAATTTAGGATCTTTAAAGACATCTGGTCAGCGATGCCGGAGCTCGTGATTGACTGAGTGATTAATAATGGAAAACCCTTAGTTCAGTGTTTCCGCCTTCCCTCGCCCACTTCCCCAGCCGGGACCGGCTGTCTGCTCCAGTCTGCCAGAGATGTTTCCAGCTGAACAGTGGAGGCATTTAGGCCCCTCATCTTTGACCTCTGGGAGTTTAAGGTTTGAGTTTTAATTCAGTTTTATCTGTGTGCTCCCTAACTGACAGCTCACCGAAAAGACTCCCAATTCCCTTTCATATCTGATACACTTCCATTCACCTTATGGAGTCCGTCCAAGGGCCTCACTTCAGGGTCGCCCTGACTCCCAGCTCGTAGTTCATTGTCAGGACCTTCCCTGCAACACACAGAGCACTGGAAAACAGGGAGAGGGCTGAAGTCTTTGCTCCCCTGCTCTCTGAGGCCTACTGCCCCCAGTCTTCAGAACCCATCCCTAATTCTGCGGTGGATTTTTCTCCAGGCTAAAGCAACTAGACAAGCACAGCCAGGCCACAGCCCAGCAGCTGGTGCAGCTCCTCAGCAAGCAGAACCAGCTTCTGCTGGAGAGACAGACTGACTGAAGAGGTGGGACGTCTGAGATCCCAGGTACTGTGCAGGGCGCCTCACCCACCAGAGAACGCACCGGGGTACACGTGGTCTTTCCCTTGTTCCTTTTACAGAGCTGTGTCTTACCAGGCTAAACTCCCCGGGGGTCCCGTTGGTTAGCGAATAAGCTGGGAGGGAGATCTTGAAGACTGTGCTGGGCACAGTGGAGGACACAGAAGTGCGGGCCCTGGACCTGCCCTCTTTAGCGAGCTAACGTTCGTACGGGAGAACAGACCCACCGTGAAGCAGCAAGCCACACAGAGTGCTGAGCCGCACCGTGTGGGCACCACCGCTGAGGAGCGCAGGAGGCGGGAGAGCAGGGCGGGAGGCAGTGGTCAGGAGGCTTTCTGGAGGAGGTTGGCTTTGAACTGCCCCTGGGGGACGTGTCTGTTTGAATTGGTGGAGGAAAGAGGTGCTCCCAATTAGGGGAGTCCCTGTGAATGGAATGTAGGAGTCTTGCTTTAAATCAGCTGGCTGATAATTGGGCTAGGGTTTGGAGTGCTGGCGGCGGGTGTGGCAGTGTTCCATAGATAACATGCATTAACTCTCATTACTCTTGAACAAGCCTGCAAGATTGATTATCCCCATCTCACAGATGGGGAAGCTGAGGCTCAAACAAGCGCATACAGCTAGCAAGTAGGGACACTGAAAATGGAGCCTAAGTCTGACTCCTTAACAGACTTTCCCTGTTCAGGTTAGGTCTGGGGCCACCAGCAGGGATAATGGGGGAAAGAGTGTCCAGGTAAGTTTGGTGTAGGGAATGAAACCTTTATTTTTTCCCTAAATTGCTTCTCTTCCTGTCAGGGAGGCTGGGCTTTTTACCCCATCGAGCAGTTTGTTAGGATAATGAGGTGCTCCATGAGTGCCCGGGGGACGCCGTGCAAGAAGTGCTTGGAATGATTAATTGGAAAAATGCATCAGGAAATGAAAATGATGAGACAATTGTCTCATTCTTTTTTCAAAATGACCATGTGCCCAAACAGGTATAGAGGAGCCGCTGTCCTCTGAGTGATTTTTCCCACTCAGCCCACCAAACCCCTCTGCAAAAGTCCTCATTTGTTCCACAAATAGTAAATGAGCATCGCCAGGAGCCAGTCACGGAGCTCAGGCTGGGGGACGGAGACACACCTGCACTGTCCCCTCCCAGGGCCTCTGAGGCTGCTCGCAGGGAAGGGTGGTGCACAAGCGACACGCCCTACAGTCACACAGGCATCCGGGATGCTTGTGTAAGCATCATATAACATATGAATAAAGGAACATGGGTTTCAGGGCTTCTTCTCACACACACCGAGATAGCATCTCTGGGAGCAGGGCCCAGGAATCTGCATTTTAATGAGCTGTTTGGATAATTCAGTGAAGACACTAGGGTTTGAGAGCCTCTGAAAGTGCTGGGAGGCAGAAAGAACAGAGAATGATTCCAGAATGCATCGTTGTCCCTAGGCCCTGAACAAGTCATTGAAGTCTCTTCTAAGCCTGTTTCCACATCTGCATAGTGGGTACCATACCAGCCTAACTCAAAGGGACCCTGGAAGTGTTAAATGAGGGCAGCTGCGAGGTGCATGGCTGGTTGTCTTGCATATTACAGGCCAAAGAAATATCAGGGATTTTCTTTTCCCCTCTCCTCCCCAAACTGGGGAAGGTCCTGGGAGAAGCACAGGTTGGGCAGAGATCCTGTGGGACCAACAGCCATGAAACGATGTTCACAGCTCTCGCCCAGCTCCTCCAATGTGTGCAGTCACCTCATCCTGTACCTGTGCGGCCAGACCTCAACCAGAGCTCAGCTGTCTGGGCAGGTCCTTGAGGGGGGCCCTGGGTGGTGCCAGCCAAAGGTTGGGGCCATCGGGTCTCCAGACAGATGGAGGGACTTACAGCACCAGTGGAGCTCCTGGCCTCCAAGAGCTGAGAACGACTTCAGAACTTGGGTTGTGGAGAGTCTTCTATACAAGCTCTGAGCGTGTGGTAGTTTCTTCTCCATTCTGGACCAGATCATTATCCTGTGGGGTTTGCCTTTTAACTCCCCATCTGCCTACCTGACAGCCCACTTAGATCTTAACATGGATCATCAATGCTTAGAAACCTCTTCCAGGGCTTTAAAAACCTGGTAATTGCCAAATGGATTGCAAAATTTTTGTAAAATGCATTTTAAAAAAACCCTAAAACCTCAAAATTCTCTCAGAAAAATGAGCAGGTCTTTTTTCCCTTGCCTGAAGCAACAGAAATGATTTGACCATCCTATGCTCTCTGATACTGGCCCATCTGGCTCATCTCTAAAGGGATCTTTCAGATTCAGATATTGCATTTGGAATTATTTTAATGTGAACATGACAAAAGAAGCTTGGTAGAGAAAATGTTGGCTTTCAGTAGCAAATACTAGCATTCAAAGAGGAGACAGGAACCCAGGCAAGCTCTCTACTCTCTAAAGCAAAGGCCCACTCTTTGCGCCCAAGTGCGGCGTTAGACCTGTTTCTGCCGTGGAATAAACTTGAACTGTGAGTTTAGTTTCCAGGGAGCCTTACCTGAGGTAAGTAAGGCTGCTATTTGACCCCGGCAGGTATGTGGAGGGTGCTACCTCCCGAGGGTTCCAGAGTCACCGGCCACACCCACTTCACTCCCACCCTTCTCGGGGGGAGAGACTCCTCTGGCTTGTCTCTGGTTTTGGGATGGTTTAGCTAAAGGCTTCCATTTTCCCAGCCTGGATGAATTAAGCATAATAATTTTGCACGTCAAACTCTAAAACTCTCTATCCGCTGGATTCTCAAAAGAGAATGGATATTTTCTGGCCCGGGCAGCTGCCCTGAAGCTGAGTCACATCCCTCCAATTTGTTCCTGTGCCTGAGCCCTGGGCCCTGAAGCAGATGACAAGCTCGGGTTGGCCAGTGGCCTCTGACAGGAAACATCTAGCCTGTTTAGGAGGCTTTATTGTTCTAAATTGTTTCTGCTTAACTTCTGAAACATGCACAGCAACACGCCTGGCCGAGGGGGCCGCTCACCGTCCTAACTGCCGCTGTGACATTCTTTGGCCATAAGAATTCCCGTCTCCCCGAAACGCTGCTGTCGTGTGGTGGCCAGCCTGGCGAGAGTCGGGCCGGCCTTGTGGCTGACCCAGTGGACGTGGCTCAGTTTGCTGATCGCCAAGTTCGAGGCTGCTCTTCTGACTTGTTCTTAGTTTAGGACTGATTAAAAACACTGGCTTTATGAATCTCCTGCTTCACTCCTGGGGAAAACACTTCTGGGAGACAGCTTTTGAAACATCATGAATTGCTATGTTAGTTCTTGTAGCGAAATAGAGACATGAAAACACTAACCCAGTCTTACTCCTCTGTTCTCTTCAGGGACGGGAGTGACTGTGGTTGTGGGGGGTGGGGACTTGAGGGGTGGTGTCCAGGATACAGAACCTGGGCCCCAGGGGAGTCTTGGTAAGGCCTGACAGCTGGGAGCAGGGTTAGGGGTCTGTGACCCAGCGCCTGGGGCTCTAACATCTGGCCAGGATGGGTGGCAGCAGTTGGTGAGGAACTTAAGAGTCTTTTCTTGGGGAGAATGGCATCTGAGAGACGGGAAAGAATGGAAATTATCTGTCTGCTTGGAGGACTGTCATTTACATCGAGATTATTTTACTTGTACATTTATTTGGTGATGATATGGTTTCAGCTGATTTGCGTTTTCTGATAGCCTCTGTCCCAAAAGGCTGTTTGATTCCGTCCTCAGTGTTCAGTCTGGGGAGGGATGCCTTTTTAGTCCCTTCAGATGCATCACTTTTACAGTTTAGAAAACAGCATCTGAAACCGACTTATTGGTGATTAATCAGTTGGCCCTATGACTTTTGAGCATTTTTGGCAGTGAATTTACTTTCTAATTTGATTTAAACTTGTGCATGGATCCAGCAGACATATGTGATTATGTTCAAAATCATGGAGATTACCTCGTTACACCAAAGGATTCATGAAGAAAGCTGGAAACACGCACAAGAAACAAAGACACAGATGATGACGAAGGGAGGAAAGGCCCGTTTGTGACCTGAAGGAAAGGTAGGGGGAGGCTTCAGAACTGTGCGCTCCAGTGAGGGCCGCGCAGCTCCTGCGGGCCCCTGCAGACTGAGCTGTAGGGTCGCCCAGCTGGGACTTGGAGGTGTCCACAGAGTCTGTGGTGGTCCTTCCTTGAGCCCTGAGGGCTTCACCCAGTTACGTCGGCGCTTCCACGAAGCTAGCTACCTGTGAGACAGATGGTGCTTGAATAGAACAGCAGATACACTGAATAAAATAAATTAAAAAGCCTCCTCCTGAACCAAGATTTTTTGGAAAGAATTCTAAATAGATGAAAACAAACAATTTGATTTCAACCAAATTGTTGTTTTTTTGTTTTTATCCTGATTTTCACCCGAATTGTCAGTCTCAAAAATAAACACTGATACATTCCCAGAAAATATTTTTCAAATAAAAACTGACTCTGTTAAAGTTTGCCCTGATTCTTTCAAAACTGTGTACAAGACACTGTCAACCGAAGTGACTTGCATATTTTTTTAAATAAACTTGAACATATGCAGCGAAAATGTCATTAACTCCCTGCTGCCTGAGGGTTGTTAAAGAATGACGTAAGACCCCTGGCGCGGCATTTCTAACCTGGGGTCTGGCGACCCTCAGAGAAGCTTCCTCAAACTCAAATAGCATAGTTTAACTTTTTTTCTTTTTTTAACTAAAGGCCCTGTGTGTAATTGATATTGAAAAGCGCATACAGCTTCATTTAAGCCAAACTTGCTCTTCGTTAACAGTTAGTTCACTTTGTCCAAGAGTGAATAATTTCAGAATAAGACTCATGGAAGGAAAATAAATTGAATTTTACATTGCTTCAGATACATTTGCTCCACTTATTGCTTCCCGAGTCAGACATTACATTTTGCAATATAAATTCACAATCAAGATTTTAAAGGGAGCTAAATATTTTAATCCAATTAGACAAGTGAACAAAACACTGAATATTACATGTAGTGTAGATAAGTGGTTCTTGCCTTTAAAAGACTGTAATTCCGTCACATTACAACCCCAAATGTCAATGTTGTCTTTATTTTTAACGCTTTCAAACATGAGGCAGCCAGAGGCTCCACTCTCTGCTGTTGGTGACACTGTCTGTCCTTTGGGAATTCTTAAAATCTATTTACCATGGAAACATGGTGCGTATAAAACACAGACCCCTGCCCATGTGCAGGGGAAGTTCTCGTGACTCATGAGATTCAAGAACGCTGGAAGATGACACGCTGGGGATCCCGAGGGTTGTGGAAGGAACCCCCGTGCTGGAGTGTGCTCTGGGGAGAACCTGGCGCAGCAGTCCCGCCCCTGGGCGCGCGTGGCCTCCGCCTCTGACCGTTCCTGTCTGTGCGCAGGGCTCCCTGCATCCCCCCACATTGCAAGTCCCAAGTCCAGATCGAGCTGCTGTTTTCCAGGAAGCTACAGTGTCATTGTCCACACTTTCTTTCTGCGAGGAAGCCTGTCCTGCCTTTACCGTTGCGTTTTTCTGGCTTCTGTAGTTCTTCTCCGATTTTGGAGCCCAGAGGCAGCAAAGCCAGGCCCCAGAGTCCAGGGAAAATGAAGCCTGAACTCTGCCTGCCACAGAGCTTTCATTGTCAGAGACCCAGCCAGGCAGCCGGGAGGGAAGAATAAATCGAGGACCTGTGGTGACCTTGCCATGAACTCCTGCCCGTTTGGCAGCTGTGCTGGCCGGAGGGGTACACAGCTTAGCGAGAGCTCCAGTGACTTGTGTGGGGCAGAGGCAGGCCTCTCCTGACATGCAGTTCGCGACCTTGAGCCCCGTGCTGGGTGGAGAACTGCCTGCTTACAGGTCAGTGGTCATGTCTGAGGCCACGTTTCCACAAAGTGCTGCAGGGGACTGGTGAGGACAAATTGGTGACCACCCATAGGTCACATGGCTGATTTATTCCGGGCTGCCTGATATATTTGATTCCTCCTTAATCCCAGAAATATCAAACGTGGTTGCTCTTTCACTAAGCTGGTTGGAATAGCATTAAAAAGAGCCTGGACTTTGAGGTCAAACTGCCTGGGTTCAAATCTCAGTTCTGGACCACTTCAGGTAAGTTCTTCGCTTCCGCATCGCTCAGTTTCTGGTTAAAAAAAAAAAAAAAAAAAAATAGTAATAGAACGAGCTTCCTTTTAAAACGGAGCTCTCTGCATTACTAGGGCCCAGAAGAGATGACCGTCTAGCAGGGTAGCACTGTGATTGCTGAAGGCTTGAAAGGGCCACTTGGAGAAATCATTTAGCATCCATTTTGCACAGATGGAAAAATCAGGCCCAGAGGAGTGGAGTGACTAAAGCTGGGAAATGAATGGGCAAGGAAATGAACTTCCAGAGAGACTGGTATTCATTCCCTGGGCCATGGGCTGCATGGAAGGGGGAGGGAGTTCCCTCTCTCCCGGGGCAGCAGCCTGGAGGTGGGCCCCAGCTGAGAAAGCCGCAGAGCAGTGGCCTGGCTCCCAAAGTGGGGACACATGGAGGAGGGTACTGGGGGCTTCCCTGGAGCTCTGTCAGCTGAGGCCAAGCTTTGAAATGCCCCAGATAGAGGTTGGGGGAGGGATTCTACCTTCTTTCTTGAGTTAAAAATAGATGCTTTTCTGCCAGAGGCATGAGGAACAGGTCCATTTTTTTTTTTTTTTTTTTTTTTTTTAACCTGGCCACACAGAGACGGAAAACGTACAAATGAGCAAGGGAAAAAGCAAGAAGGAGGGATATTCCATTGGGAGGGGCTGCTAAGAGGCCAGTGGAGATGCACAGAGAAGAGACACATGGTGGAAACAAGGGGCAGGCTGAACCGTGAGCATCCGTATGCATAGGGCCTAGCTGGTGCCGTGACGTCCCTGGGCTGCGGGCTTGGGAACGAAGCTGCAGAGAAGGTTCAGCTGGACCCCGCAGTGTGGCTGCTTGGGGAACAATTCAGGTCACCCAGAGAGACTCGTTTTTTAAACTTTGAATTTAAACTTCGGAAACAAATTAGACACACAAGTCAGGGTTTGTGGAGAGAAGGCTCTGTTAGGGTTTAAAACGAGAACAAAGAAAACGGGTCACTGATAGCGGGCTTGCAGTTGGGGAGCATTTATATCATCTGTGGACAGCGCTGCAGAAGAGCAGCTGCCAGGGTGCTGTCAGCCCTCCTCAATCTGGAGGGCAGCCACGACAACTGCAGATGTGGCCACACCACCCAGGGGGGCCACAGCGAGGGGCCTCGGTGACAAGTGTGATGGTCCAGGGACGGGAACATGGTGGCTGAGGGCTCAAGCCACGGTTCACACTGGCTGTGTCCCATCGGCACACACACCCTCGTCTCCCTTACAGCCCGACCTCACGGTGTCCACAGCGGTGTGGGCAGTGAACCAGCTTTCTGGAAATAGGCATGGCTCATGTCCCTCAGAAGTGATGGCAGACGAGCCAGATTTTGGCAGTAACTAAAGATTCTGTCTCTCTGGACATGCTCCCTGCCTAAGGGGAAGAACTGAGAAACATTCTCTACTAAACATCCAGACATCCAAGGGTGACACTGAGAGCTATTTAGCAGGAAGACAGTGACATAACAGGGTACATGATTCATTCAGTCCCATTTGCTGAATGCTCACGACGGCTCGGGCAGCGAACAGTAAGTACTATGAGGAGGAATGCAGGGCTTTGCACCAAAACCAAATGAAAGAGAAAACCGATGGAGCCCGGGAGAGAAATGAGGGCTGACCCCTGGGCAAGTGCCAGCAGGGAATGGGCCAGGCGGTGGGCAGTTCCTGGCGGGAACCGCGAAGACTCATGCGAGAACTGCCCGTTTCCTGGAGCTTGGTTTTAAAAAATTCCCACAATACATTTCCCTTCTACTTCAGGTCTTTACTGTTCTGTGTTGTGCGTGTTACAGGTATGTGTCTTTTCTACCTCAAGGTCAAATTTTTTTTTTTTTTTTTGAAAACGTGCCTATTGCAGTTTATGCTTATTCTCGTATTCAAAGACGCCCTCGAATCTCTAAAGTTAGAAAGTAAGCCACCATTTCCAGAGCACCCGGTGGGCAGGCAGCCTGCCTGTCTGTGGGACAGGAGGGTCATTCAAGCCAGTCATTCACTGGATCCGTTCAGTCAGGACCGGAAGGCAAATCAGCTCTTGGAGATCCTGTGTTTGATGGGCAAATGGAGCTGGCGGCAGCCTCTGAGGACAGGGGCGCCCTTTCTGCAGCGGCAGGGCCCTGGGGCTCCCTGGCTTCCTTGTGATGCTCCAGGAGCCCCGTGGGCGCCACGAAGGAGGGTCCATCCACCTCCCAAACCCCCAAAGAGATGCACACAGACACCACTCACTTCCTCACCACGTCCGGGGCCCCCCACTGTCTGAGAGCAGGGCTGCACACGATACTCTAATTGCCCTGTGTCGAAACCCACAGAACTGCTCACTAAAAAGTCATGAGTGTCTCACATACGCTGGGAAATCTACTTGAAATGTAAACGTTTTCTCATTTTTTAAAAAAGATAACAGGCTAATTTTCATATTTTTCTTGTGCAAACTCTGATCTTGGAAACGCTGATCACTCGTCCTGTCTTGGAAATCCTCCACAAGTAATCGTGGCTTAAGTTGGGTAGACAAGAGCCCTCTCTAATTCAGGAAATCTCTGTTGGGGAGTGCAGAGCCCACTTGTTTCTCTTGAAGATGATTCTCACCCAGCCAAACAGAGACCAGATGGGGCCCGTGTCCCTGCATTACATTCCAATTCATCTCTTGAAGTGAGAACTGGGATTCGGTAGTTATCATCCTAGCCCTCTATCTAGTCTCTACCATCCTGGTGACTTCACACTCCTGGAGGGCAAAGACCGTGTCTGAGTCATCTTCCCACACAGGACACAGTAGGTACTCGAGAAATGTCCTGTGCAATGTAACTATTTCCAGTGGTTTCTGACACCACTTCCTGACGTGGGTTAAACTAATTTGAACAGCCACATCCGACATCCGCTAGGGCAGGCAGCAGTACTTTCCTAACTTGCGACTCCTTCAACCCAATTTTCATGAGCTAGTTTTGAAACATTTATTCCTGTTTAAAACTAGGAGAGGACATACACTAAATTCCCTCTTCCAGCATGTGGTAGGTGGTTTCCATGTGAAAATGCCTTTATATATGTTAAAACACACTGTCTGCATCTAAACATTTGGAGGTGTTAGCTTGTTATCATTTCACCAGGAATTTCTTAGGGACACTTGGTCTATCCACATCCTGTTTTTTTGTCCAGTTTTACTCACTGTAATGTCTGAGCAATTTTCAGTAAACAGATTCTGGCACGAATCAGTGTCTCCTTTCTCCTGTCCATGGGGGAAGAGATGGCTCTTTAGCTGTGTCCTGTCATCAGACCACCCTTATTTAAGAGACATGCAGAGGTCTGGAATATAGCGTGTCTTCAGATTTAAAGCATTAAAAGAGTTCACCTTATATTCCTACAAACTTTTCATACAGTTGGTTACGTACAATTTCTATAATTTTTGCATAAGAATTTTTTACAAAAACTTAGAAAGAGGTAACTAAACCAGTGAGAAGACAAATCACATTGAAGAACATGATCTATTTAAACTTACTTTTTATTATCATTTTTTCCAGTTACCCAGCATGCCACAATCTGATTGCTGACCTGGATGAAACAGTGAAATAAATGATTTACAAAGAGATATTTACATTCATCTGATTTATACGTAATATGCCACAATGCACCGCGACCTTCCCAGTGGACCCCACCTTAGACTGCGGCGGGCTGCGTCATCACCGCCACATTCGTTGCCAAGCGGTCCCTGCAGGATGGATGGGCTGGAGCTGAAGTCTGACACTAGACGAGGAGACCTCCTGGTGTATGTTTTCAGAAAAGGCTCGAAGTTATTATGTTTTTATATCTGCTCATTTGTATGCTTTGTTACACATGTGAATTTCAATAAATGAATTTTTTGAAGACTTGAAATGTTTCCTTTTTATCTTGTAGTGATGAAAAAAAAAACACACCAAAAAAAGGCACATATTTTAACTAGGCTAAAGGGTATTAAGGACCAAACCTTTTTTCCTGCCATTCATGTTTCTTTCCCTCTTGGAGAGATCTATATATATTATCCTTCAACTTTATTTGCTTTTAATCAACGTCCCATAAGACTCCATTATTTATCATCCTGCTAATTTGTGCACAGTCAGAAGACACCAGGAAGCACTAGGCATTATCCTCTCCACTCTGTTAACAACAAAAACAGACAAAAAGCATCTTTGGCTTGGTGGTGTCATGTTTCTTCTTCAATATGCAGTAATTGAGAGGAGGCTAAAAATGTACTCAGTGAAATTACAAAATTTACTTCTATCAAACATCTGTACACAGATCATCATTTTAGTTTAACATAGTATTTCTACTATTCACAATGAAGCCCTCAAGTGCTTTAAAGTAATAAAAATGGGCGCTGAAAGTGTTGTGTTGTCCTTGAGGATGACAATGGAACACTAAGGGCAAGGCTGCAGTCGGGACAAGTCCCTGACCTCAGGCTGTTCTCCCTGGCACGGATCTGTCATCATCATCACATCACATCACATCCTCTTCATGGCCTCTCAGAAGGATGTGGATTAGGGCTCTGGAGGCGGTGGGATGATACACCCGCTAAGACCATTGAGTCTCTCGAGCATGGACAAGGTTCAAGCCTGAAAGAATAGAACTTCTATTCAGATTCAGAAGTTTTTTTGATTTCATCAAGTGTGCTAGACATAAAGGTTGTCACATAAGATATATTAATTGTCCCTAATTCTGTTTCAGGAACAGGAAATAAATTACACAATATTCTAAAAATAGCACCTTTAAAGAATTATAGAGGTCACTTTATGTTAGCCTCCTGGATCTGTCCACCCCAGTGGTTTTGAGAGAAGAGCACATGTAAGAATGCCCTCCAGTTTGGCTGTGTGACATACACATAACATGCTTGACCAACTTTGGTCCCAAAGCCGTTCCTCTATCTGGCTTAGTCACAGAGCAAAGCCAAGCTTCTCCAATAGCATTTAGGTTTATGAGGTAAAATCAGAAAAATGACCCTAGGTAAATCAGACTGTAGTCCAACCATCCTACCCATCTATGACCCACGTTTCAGTTGGTTAATTTGCCACGACGTTTTAAAAATATACTCTAAGAAAGGAAGTATGCAGCGCAACACATTATCAGGAAGACATTACTGACGAGCTACATTCCTTAAGAATTCTGGGTCCAAACCGCCTGATGGGAGGACTACTAGGGGCTTAACAAATCTCAAAAAATACCTATTCTATCTCCAGCTTCACAGATCTCTCCTAAGCCCATTGTTGGGAAGTCAGCATCCCCCCTTTGGAAGCAGCCCTTCATCAAAGTTTGTACAGTTGCATTACTGCCATTTTATTGAATAAAATAAATCCTGTGTGTGTTTTGAGCTACAAGAAATGTACATACTTTCCTGTCACACTTTATATAGAATGGGTTAATACCAGGTGACGCTATTCATCTTTTTTTAGAAAAGAATAATATTTAATTTTCTGAGATTACGGAACCACATCCAACAACAATAAACAGAGAAGTAGCAGATTGACATAGTGCTTTATTTAAGCTGTCTGTACGAAGGAAAATAATGTGCATCCCTATCATATACGTGTAAAAATACTAAGGATGTACAGTGTACAAAAACAGTTTCTTGTAGTTATTTCACATCCTTGTGGGTCATATACTTAAGGAAATAAACAGTTTTAGTATGACCAACAGTAATAGTAATACAGTTTCTTGGGTTCATAGTTGCGTCTGCTTGAAATCCTTAACCAGATGACTAGATCTTGCGCGGATCTAATGAAAGAACTAGCAAGGTCAAGAAATGTCACAAACTATAAAGCTACAGGGAGGTAATTCAATTACCAATTTAGAGGTTTTCTTCTTATTTAAATAAATACTTTACATTTCATGCTTGCCTGTAATGCAGTACCAGGAGCAAGATAAGGGAGTTCTACTGTAGACACAGTACAAACAGTAGCAGCAAAGTGTGTACGCTGAGGTGTAATAGAAAGACCCTGCAGTTAGTAAGGAAGGCCCTTACTTTGTACTCTAAGAGAAGCAAGTGGCCCTTGCAAGAACAGTCAGCTTTAAGAAGCTGGAAATCAGGTATGGGAAATGGAAAACACTGGAATAATGCTATGTAGTTAGTGTGGAAAGCAAAGCTGTGAGCAGCCCTGCCAAAGGTCCAAGCAGAGACGGCCAATTTCCTCCAAGATGGCTGCATCATGGCAAGAGGCAGACTTCAAGGAAGTTGGTACAGGAAGGAGTCTGCAAAGCCTGAACTTCTGCTATTCTGACAGAGTGACTCCAGGGCCAGGCCTTTCCGTCCACCAGAATCCGAAACTTCAGCTATGGGCAGACATGAGGGAAGTTTTAGAATCTCCTTCTACACACATTTCTGTTTTTCTATTGTTTTTCCATGCCAGCTGACTGAGATCAGGGAGTGAAAGTAAGGGATTCTTAAAAATCAAAGCCAACAACACACCCTGTGTGACGCTAACAGAATCTCGGAGGGGATACGGGACTAAGCCCCGGGCACCAGCTGGGGACAGAGAGCCAGCTGTGCAGAGTGGCCAGCCTGAGGCACAGTCAACGCTGTCATTAATCCTTAGGAAGTGTCCTTGGCCAAGGTCATGGAAATCACCTTAAGATTTGGGGGGGGAAACCCCAAAACTATCTGTGTGCTTAGTGTATGGTGTACTTTCCCTCTGAAGAAATGAATGCTCTGAACACCAGCCAGTCTCAGCTTTCCTCTCTTCCTCTCACCTGTTCCTTTTTTATATAATGGATGCAAGACAACTTACAGGACATACCTTCTAGTCTACTTTCTTGTCAAAGTGAAACATTCAACATAATTCCAAGTGAAAAAAAAAAGTTGAGCTATATGTGTAAGTAAGAATGAACTACCATTTTACTGTAACTTCCTACTCAGTACTAAGGATGAACTTCACTCAGGTAGAAATATGAAAAATTAGGACAAAATCTATGTCTGAATATGTCTTAGCTGCCTTAGTAAAATGCCCTTTAACCCCCTGTCAGTCCCAGTGGTCCACCCACTGCCAGCAGTGGTTTCATATCTGTAAACCCACACTTCCAGCGTCAAGAGGCTAAGACATCTGCATATGAATATGATTCATCCTACTTAGAAAGTCACTTGCTCTTTCATACAATGCAATCATAACACTACGTCATGCTGCAGTCTTCCATTTGGGAGCTGTCAGATAGTTTAACTAAAATACATCTCCACGATGGCTCCACGGAGTCAGGAGCCCCCTGGACTTCATAGGCTGCTTTGGAAAATGTCAGCTCCTAGCACCAAAGGGTTTAATCTGAAGATCATCATTAATGAAAGAGAAAGATGAGGTTTGCATACATGTCCCCTTTCAGTGAGAAGTGTCGGAATTTGAGGACATGAGTATATACAGAAAAAGAAAAGTTGGAGGTGTTCTTTTTTGTTTTGTTTTTTCCCTGATGGCTTAATTCAGTGATAAATGTACCATGATCAGAATAAACACACCAGGTCCTTATCCTTTACTGCCCACTTCGTAAATACTTGAGATGTGTTCATTTTGCCAAGTAAAGTTCATTTCTTATCATCCAGGTCTCAATTTTCTTCATTACATTATGTTGCCAGGCTGTCATAATATTTCAATTCTCAAAAGAGCAAATATAACACCCATTTGTTTCAACCCCTTGGCATGGATAGTTGGGGATTTCTCATTTTTAGCACCAAGGGGTTAAATGACAGCATCTCTTCTCCCAAAGCCAAATTCTAATCTATATGTACAATTTCAGAGCCTCATCAAAATTTTGTTTTTACACAGGAGAAAAAGTGCATGATTCTCATCGGCGTGTACATTCCTTGCACATGGGTCAAAAGAAACTGCAGTTAAGTCTGTTTTATGTTAAGTTGGAGCTGCATTTGCTAACATGACATACAATTCTCATCACTAAAAAATAAATACTACTGCAACATAAACAAAATCATAAAAGGACATTCAAAGTTTTAACATCCGAGAAAAAGCTAATTCACGTAGAACTGAAAGTAAAAAATTAAAACAAATAAGGCAAACACCTGTTTACCTTGGTGTACAAATTTTGGTGAAAAGCAGGATCATTACACCTGTCTACATTCTTCAGCCATCAGAGGTGATAATATCAAGAAGGGAAAAAGGTTTCCAAGAACAGGGGAAATAAAACGCTCTCTGGTGCAAATCATATCATAGACCCTTTAAGTGACCTACTCTGCTGTGCATATGCTTCCTTCCTTGGTCGAACAATGTTCCTTTGCCAACAACTGCCTGTGAAATCTGGACATCCACATGTAATATCAGGCTTCCTCTGCAGTATCGAATATGAATTTAAATTTATAAATGTATATATCTATCTTAATAGTTGTTCATTCCTTCTCTCAAATGCTTCCTAATGAATTCCAGTAGGATCTTACTGATACCTACCTATTTTACGCACTGATCTGATATGCTTTACTAAAATTTTGCATATGCACATCACCACGCTTCCACAATTGCTTGTTCTGAATTATAAACTAAATCTTCTTAGTCTAATTAGTTTTTGATTTATCATCTAGAAAGTTAAAAAATATACCTAGAATCATTTAGCCTTCACTGTTAGGGAAAAACAAAAATTAAAAGATCAAAAGATGACAGTTGGTGCACAAATGAACAATGGTGGGCTCATGACTTCCAAAGATTGTAAAATTACCTCTTAAAGTTGCTATAATAGTAAGACAGTAGCAGCAACAGCATGAGACCTTAGACTGAGATACAATTTCATGCAAAAACAAAAGTCGAGTATGTCTGCATATATGTGTGTTCTCATGTGGGTGAAAGGCGGCGAGGGGTGAAGACCTTGGACTGGTCTGGGATGTCTGAAGGTGCTCCTGCATTTGTAAGAGCTAGGACTGCTGTGATGTC
The DNA here is from genome assembly GCF_039906515.1 of Pseudorca crassidens. Taxonomy (NCBI): domain Eukaryota; kingdom Metazoa; phylum Chordata; class Mammalia; order Artiodactyla; family Delphinidae; genus Pseudorca; species Pseudorca crassidens. The sequence goes on from NC_090297.1 coordinate 158,180,121, forward strand.
CAGGAATCATTTTCAGTAATAAATCTAAGATGACAGTGAAGTAGCAGAAGAGACTTATTCTCGTCCGCTTGCAGAGTAGGAAAACTGAGGGAAATGCGGCCGCCTCTCACTGTCCGTGCAGTCCATACCGTCCTCATCATCTGTGGGCAGGAAACAGCTATTTTAATTTTGCATTAATTTTTTGCAACATAATCTCTGGTCTATATAGTTCTAATCCCTAACGTAATAAAGATTAATGGAGGCAACAGCTCCCAGAAACTTGTGTTTATCAATAAAACATAGGATGGATACACTTAATTTCAAAAACTTTCTCACTTTCAAACACATGACCTATGAAGAAATAATACTATCCAATCATCTCCTTCAAGACACTAACATCTCAAGGCTCAAACTGTGAAAAACTATTGAAGAAGACAAGATTTTTAAAAATAAAAAGGAACAAATGATCTTCAATAACCTTTACTTTCATGAAAACATGCATGTCAAAGTTACAAAGTCAAAGAATCCTAAGGCACCCAAAGTATCTGCCTAGAATCCAGTATCAATCTGTCTTCAGATGCTTGTATTTCTTCTTCATGGTGCTTTAGGTGTGATTGCAAAATAAAGCTTATTAGGATTCCATTTCATTTGAGCCCTTGATTTACATGTTTAAGATTTTACATTCTTTATTCTACATCTAATACCTGCCTTAACTTACTGTTCCTAATTTTCCTATGATAAAACTTTAGGGCTTCCCTGGTGGCGCAGTGGTTGAGAGTCCGCCTGCCGATGCAGGGGACACAGGTTCGTGCCCCGGTCCGGGAAGATCCCACGTGCCGCGGAGCAGCTGGGCCCGTGAGCCATGGCCGCTGAGCCTGCGTGTCCGGAGCCTGTGCTCCGCAACGGGAGAGGCCAAAATAGTGAGAGGCCCGCGTACCGCAAAAAAACAAAAACAAAAACAAAAAAAAACTTTAAAGTAGACTAAAGAGAATAAGTCAAGGAAAGAGAGGGAAAGAGGCCAGCATCTAAGTATTAGTTCATCAGGAAATAAATTGGGAGACTTGAAAGGCATGGAAAGAGACGACTTCCATTTAAGCTGCTCCTCCCTTTTCCTCTTCCCTGTTTTCTTGCATTTGAAAGGTTATGAAGGATCACCCAACCTCTTCCTATAACTATTCTGATGATTAAAATCCTGCAGTGTCGGAATGCTCTTCCTTTACATGTGTCATGAATTCAGTCGCTCAGTCCACAACGTTCCCTGTGCACCTGTTCTGGGCTGTGCACAAAGTCCCTCCCTGTGTCCTCGGGGCTCACCCCACTAAACCCCTCTGCTCCACTTGCAGTGCCTTTGGTCATATGCTGTGCTACAGGAAATAAGCGAGAGTCTTTCAAATACCCAAACTTCTTCAAGCAAAATAATTCCACTTCCTCAAATTCATATAGGAAGTACATTACCAATTCTTTTAATTTTCCAACCTCTCCAGGGAGCATCAATTTCATGTAATAGGAGAAGGAATACAGGCCAGACCCCACTGCATCACGGGCACTGACCCTGTTACACAAAAAGGATGATGCGTTGCATGCCTCTGAAGAATAACAAACATTCATGCTCTTTTCTCACTGTTCTTTTCAGTATTCTATTTTTAATAGAAGATTCTAGAAATGGGATCAAGTTGCTAACCAAACTTTGTAGCCTTGAATGTACCAGAAAGTATCACTGTATTAGGTGGGACTCAATCTCACAAGTAGCATTTGAGGCTCCCTGCTCTGTGTAAACCTCCCTCCTGCAAACAGACCTTTTAAACTATAGTCCTCATTTCCAGATAGTACTGCGATCTGGGGAAATCTCTGCCTCCTTATAAAATACCAGTTAGGTACCAAGCAAACCATCTTTTAGGTCAAACACCTTCCACAGTATTTTCAGATATACTAAAGATGGTAGGAGCTGTGGATGGCATATAAAACCTCTGTAAAACTCTATAAAAACTCTCTAGGGGAAAGGCAGCTGAAATCTTAATGTTCAGACTCTGACACGTGCCAATCACATTTCAAAGGAATAGTTTTCCCCGCTAGCAGCTTTGTTTTGCTGGGTGTGTTTCTGCACAGCGAACAGACAGCACATGTGGGAAGCCTGGTGTTGTCCGCCAGAGAAGGGCTTGTCCAGCTCGCTGGGCTGCAACCAGGCATCGCACCAGGGCAGGGAGGCCTGAAGCCCAGGGCAGCCTGGCTCTCGACAGGAGGAGGGGTTGAATTTCCTTTCCAAGGAGTATTATTGCTATGAGGCTGCACTGTCAGCTGAAAGTTAAAAGAGAATCTTCATTCTGTCAATTTAGTAACAAATTAATCCCATTTCCGAACGTAAATCTAAATCTTGTTGATGACCATACGAGGGCCCCTGCATCTGGATCTTCTTTAACGTCAATTATATCGCCCTCTCACTCCATCTCCCTCCTGTTCTTTTGAGCTTGGCAGTAGTGAGGGGCAAGTCTCTGATCGTGGCCCCAAGAGGAGCTGTGAGTTGGGAAGGTGCTGGGGCAGGAATGAGGGTTTCCCCTGGGCCCTCAGTGCTGCGCAGGCCAGCGGGGCTGTGGAAGGAGGAGAGCTGGATGCAAGTGACAGCTGACAGGACAGCCGGCTGCCCCAGCCAGGCCTTCACACCCAGTCAACAGATATAAATACGTTCCTGCACTGAAGGAAGGTTCAGAGGGAACAGTGATGATGATGGACATGAACTATGAAAAAAAACCCAAATAGCACACATGCGGGAAAAGAAAACAGGGTGATCAACCCTACATTCTACCTCTGAATCCCTGGATCCAGGCAGCATTAGTCGCCTAACTTCCTTAGAACATTTAACCAAAGTAATTATATGGCAGCAAAAGCTACTAGGAGCTCAAACAAATCCTCTTTTCCTCTAAGAGGAAGCCAGAGGATCATTAATGGATATAATGCAAGACGACACATTCCAAAATCTGTTCAATTAATTAACACCAGTGAGGAAAATCTGGCATGTTACTGCAGCTGTTTGTAAAAAAAGAACACTTGCCTTTCTAACTGCTGATTTGTTCTAAAAAATAGCTCCTTTCTGTTTTATAAAAGCAAGGTGGCAAGTGGGAAGACAATCGCTAACTTAATGGTCCTACTGTGGGTTTTTATGAACAAAACCTCTGTGCTTTTAGCAGCTTGAGAGCTGCAGTGGTCTCTCACCAGCAACACTATTCAAAGCTGCAAGAAGAAAAGATTATTTTAAATGTAATCACAGTTCAAGGCTTCACAGATTTTCCTTTGATCTGCCTCTTACGGGAATTTAGGATATACCCAGGGATAATCCAAGAAAAAACACTGTCCTTGTGCCCTGGAAGAACCCAGGTGCTGCAGTCCACAATTACTGAGGCTATTGCCTAAGGCAGGAGCCCAGTCCTGTGGCCTGGTGCTGGGAGCCGCAAAGGACAGGCTGCTGGTGTCCACACGTTGGCCTCAGCCCACCTGCTGAGCTCCTTCCCCTGATTTTTCTCTCTAGAAATCCTGAATTGGAAAATAAGTTGGCAGGTCCACAGGGTCCCCCTGCCTCTAGATTGTGGTACACGCTGTCAGTCTAGACGATGCTCGCTGGATGCACGTTTTGGGGCCACCTAGGGCCCAGCATCAGGCCAGGGCCACTCCTCACGGCTAGCAGCATAGTTTAGTGGTCCCTCCCCCATCCGCAGCCCCATGTGCACTCTTTTTTGCTAGGTATTTACCTACCATCACCCTTCACCTAGTGGGTCACAGAACAAAGAACACTGTGGATTGGTTAACCTGATGCTTCAATAAAATTAAAAATAGGGTTATTGAAACCTATAGAGAACTCTGGGTGCCTTTCCTAAAGAGATGGCTTCTCAGGCACACACAGGGGAAAGACGGGGCTCCTGGAAATTATCAGCCCTGCACTCCCCTTTGACCTGTCACATTCCAGAGCTAGTGAGGGGCAGAGCCAGGACACAAAGCAGGGTCTAAGTCCAGGGCTTTCTGCAACCCCATCATTCTCTTCTACACTGGGATTTTACTGTTAACATTTTGGAGTAAAATAGGCACTCATGGCTTTGCATTTATTTACACAGCCTACCTATTTCTATGACTTTCAAAATAGCACATTTAGTTTGTTCTAAGAATTAGAATCCACGAATACCAAAAGCTCTATTTAACCTCCCAAAGCTCCCTGTGAAATCACGTGAGGAGGTAAGCCAAACACAAATTCTGGGCTGTGATGGGCAACAGCACTGTCTGGAGAGAGTCGGGCCTCCTTCTGGCCCTGAAACTACCAGGCCTCGCCCTAATCTGTTTATTTCCTCATTTAACACATATTCATTGAATACCTACGCTGAGCCAGGTACCTAACTCGGAGCTGGGGTTAGCAGTGAATAAGACAAACCAAATCCTTCTTCTCAGGGCTACTGCATTCAAGCTGGAGAAACAGACAGTAAACAAAGAGACAAATTAACCAGAAGAATACCAGCAAGTAAAGGTGTCAATGTAGAGAACTGGCGGGGGCAGGTGGTGATGAGGTCTGATGGACTGCACTGTTCTTAAGGTCGGGAGGCTAAAGAAAGCTTTCTGATAAAGTGACATTTAAAGAGATCTGAAGGACAAGTAAGAATTTATTCATGCATATGTCTGGGAAAAGAAAATTCTAGGCAAAGAAGAGTAAACACACAGTCCCAAGGCACAGTGAGGGACAGTGTGTTCAAGGTGGGGCTGGAACCCAGGGACTGTGGAGAAGATGGACAGGATGAGGTCTGAGAGCAGGGTGGGACCAGATGTGACAAAGCTGTGCAGCCAGTGTGAGCAGTTGGATTTAGAGTGCAGCAGTGGGGCCCCTGGAAGGTTTGAAGCAGGGGAACAATGTGGTCTGATTACAGTTAAGGTTATATCCAAACGATGAGGCTCTATGGTGGGAAGCACTCCCAGGCCAGTCCAACAACTCAGTGGTGTTGCCCAGAATTTCAGACAATTGTATCACCACAGCCCGCGCCGGGCCAGGGGAAACCATGTCAAGGCTACGTCCACTGCTCCTACTTAGACGGTCCTTAGCTGATTGCCCACAACTCCACAGGCTTTCTAACATCATCTTCGACTCTCAGAGATTCTGATTCTAGCAATGAAGCCCTCATCCACCACTGGTGACAAACCATGAGCAGTGCTTCAACATGCTGCCCTTTCACAGCTTGACCTGGGCCTTGTCGGCCAAGCTATAACTGCTGCTCGTGACTATAGCTAACACTAACTGCGGGACTTAGGGAAGCTCAGCTTCTCTCTGGGTTTTAATTTCTTCCCTTATAAAATGAAAGTTAAGAGGCTCTTAACCTCTTGCAAGTCTAAAGAAAGAAAAGTGCATATGCACACATAATTATATTTTTCAATTCACAGTGTTCATAGTCTCTCTTTTTGTCAGGCCCTGGTAAATTAGCATCATCAACTAATCTGCCTTTTTTTTTTTTTTGCGGGACACAGGCCTCTCACTGTTGTGGCCTCTACCGTTGCGGAGCACAGGCTCCGGACGCGCAGGCTCAGCGGCCATGGCTCACGGGCCCAGCCGCTCCGCGGCATGTGGGATCTTCCCGGACCGGGGCACGAACCCGTGTCCCCTGCATCGGCAGGCGGACTCTCAACCACTGCGCCACCAGGGAAGTCCCTAATCTGCCTTTTAAAAAGAAAAGAGAGGAGAAGGAATGTAGGAAAGGATATAATAAAAAAGAAAAGGAGAAAAAAACTAAAATGATGTTATTGTGAGCCAAAAGATGTGTGATTGAAGAAATCTTTTAGCTATCCAAATGTGTCCCTGAAACTCAATTTTATCCTTACTCCTTAACTAATGATGACAGAATACAGACCTCTGTCAGCATATGAGAATGTTTATAAATTATATAACAACCTTTTCTTCCCTTTAAGTGAAATGTCTTCACCAAAGTGTAGGGCACACACTAGTATATGTGGAATGATTTTAAGTGGTGCATGAATGTATAGCTTTAATAGATATGTAATTTAATTTATAATATCAAAAATTACTAGCAAACCAAATTATGTATTCACAGATATTACTGCTTAAGACACAGCTAAGTAAAAAAGAGTGATTCAGTTTAAAGTGAATTTAAAAACTACTAAGTAAGCAGGAGACCAGAATTAGCAAAATTTAGAAGGTTGTGTCTGAATGAGCAGTGGGAAATGTGGGAGGTCTTCATTTCAGAATCCTTTCAGCTGATGTCAAAATAATCTATTAGAGAATAGTAAGGAAGGGCTAGTTAGTCTATAATTTAGTCTATAATTCTTAACTCTACAATTTTTCCACATATAATTTTTTTTTACTCAAAAAAACTTTTCTCTTAGCTACCTGTATTTAGATATTTCCACATTGAAAACCCCATGTTCTTAAATGGAACAGAATAAGTCACTGTGGAATTTGACCTTGAAAATATCCAGTTAAAAAAATAGGCTGTTTTCTTCAATTGCATTAGAACATAATCAATTTCCTTCTAGATTTACTTACACTTTTCAGGTGGTGTTATTGTAATAGTCTGAGCTGTAAATTCTTCATCAAAGTATCTGGTGTCTGTCTCAGATGTTACTTGAGGCTTAAAAGGAGGTACAAGCTGTAAGAAGCAAAAGAGTACTGTTAACAGACTTCAGTTTAGGAAAATTCATTTCTAGGGTAAAATTAGAGAGCAAATACTAAATGAATAGTGCAAGAGGCTAGACTGCTCAGTGACTGTGTAAGGTAGATGTGGTATTTGGCTTCACAGTCAAGACTAAACACAGAACAGTAGGTACCTGGTTGTTCTATATTATATTTGAGGGATTATGTGAAACAGAATAATTGAGAACCAAAGAACAGGGTGCTTCCATGTCCTGGCTATTGTAAATAGAGCTGCAATGAACATTGTGGTACATGACTCTTTTTGAATTATAGTTTTCTCAGGGTATATGCCCAGTAGTGGGATTGCTGGGTCATATGGTAGTTCTATTTTTAGTTTTTTAAGGAACCACCTAAGTGTCCATCGACAGATGAATGGATAAGGAAGATGTGGCACATATATACAATGGAATATTCCTCAGCCATAAAAAGAAATGAAATTGAGTTATTTGTAGTGAGGTGGATGCACCTAGAGACTGTCATACAGTGTGAAGTAAGTCAGAAAGAGAAAAACAAATACCGTATGCTAACACATATATATGGAATCTAAAAAAAAAAAAAGGTTCTGCAGAATCTAAGGGCAGGACAGGAATAAAGACGCAGATGTAGAGAATGGACTTGAGGACAGGGGGAGGGGGAAGGGGAAGCTGCGACGAAGTGAGAGAGTGGCATGGACATATATACACTACCAAATGTAAAATAGATAGCTAGTGGGAAGCAGCCGCATAGCACAGGGAGATCAGCTCGGTGCTTTGTGACCATCTAGAGGGGTGGGATAGGGAGGGTGGGAGGGAGACACAAGAGGGAGGGGATATGGGGATATGGGGATATGGGGATATATGTATACGCATAGCTGATTCACTTTGTTATAAAGCAGAAACTAACACACCATTGTAAAGCAATTATACTCTAATAAAGATGTTAAAAAAAAAAGCAGAAAATAAAAAATAGGGTGGGAAGAGGATACTGAAAAGTCTGTCCTAATATTTTTTCCTAGTAAAATATATACAAAACCGATGGATTTGGGCTGAAACAAAATGTAGGCTCTTCCTAGGGTGGGAAAAGCGCAACCTTGCTGGCTTTCTCTAGCTCTTCCCGGTGCCTAGCTGAACAGGTTATTATTAAAAGTGCAATTTGATAACATAGTTGTTACCAACACAGTTGTTACATAGATCACAGATTGAGTGCTGCCTCTATACTTGGCGGCAAAGAAATATAACTCTGCTTACTTGAAACCCTCTGGAACAGGGGTTCTTGGCAGCCCCCGAAGTGACGTGCAAACGTTTTGTCCATAGATTTTATCCCATTCCTCAAAAGGAACCATGACCCCAAAGATTAAGAGTAACTGCTCCAGGGTTGAGAGAACTGGACTCATTCGCCTCTGACCAGCAGCAGGCATGGGATGGGGGAAAGTCTTGGGATGCTGGAGATGACAGAAGCCTGAGCCATGTGAGCCTCCACTTCCGCTACCTGGGAAGGGACTGGCTGGGAGGGACTGGAACCAGGAGGGGGCTCCTGATTCTCAGGGCTCCAGCCTCACAGGTGAGAGCCTACAGGTTTCTTTTTAACATAGGAAGCCCAGACTCAGGGCATGGAGTCAGAGTATGTGCTCTGATGAATACCATTCAGATAGAAAAATGGAAAACAGAGTGACAGAAATTAGTATATTTTATAAAAATTTTACAGAAACAAATACACAACTGGCATCATTCAATGCATTCTCCACTGTTACTGTCACCAAATTTATGTTAAATAAGACAAAAATCTTTAAATTATTCTCCAATGTGTTTTTTTAATTCATGCTATTTTATTTATTTTTTTACATCTTTATTCGAATATAATTGCTTTACAATGTTGTGTTAGTTTCTGCTGTACAACAAAGTGAATCAGCTATATTTATACATATATCCCCATATCCCTTCCCTTTTGAGCCTCCCTCCCACCCTCATCACAAAGCATCAAGCTGTTCTCCCTGTGCTATGCAGCAGCTTCCCACTAGCCATCCATTTTACATTTGGTAGTGTATATACGTCAATGCTAACCTCTCACTTCATCCCAGCTTCCCATTCCCCCCCTTTGTGTCCTCAAGTAAGTTCTCTACGTCTGTGTCTTTATTCCTGCCCTGCCACTAGGTTCATCAGTACCGTTTTTTTAGATTCCACATATATGCATTAGCATACGGTATTTGTTTTTCGCTTTCTGACTTACCTCACTCTGTATGATAGACTCTAGGTCCATCCATCTCACTACAGATAATTCAATTTTGTTCCTTTTGATGACTAACTAATATTCCACTGTATATATGTGCCACATTTTCTTTATCCATTTATCTGTCGAAGGACATTCAGGTTGCTTCCATGTCCTGGCTATTGTAAACAGAGCTGCAATGAGCATTGTGGTTCATGACTCTTTTTGAATTATGGTTTTCTCAGGGTATATGACCAGTAGTGGGATTGCTGGGTCATATGGTAGTTCTATTTTTAGTTTTTTAAGGAACCTCCATAGTGGCTGTATCAATTTACATTCCCACCAACAGTGCAAGAGGGTTCCCTTTTCTCCACACCCTCTCCAGCACTTATTGTTGGTAGATTTTTTGATGATGGCCAGTCTGACTGGTGTGAGGTGATACCTCACTGTGGTTTTGATTTGCATTTCTCTAATGATTAGTGATGTTGAGCATCTTTTCATGTTGTTGTGGGCAATCTGTATATCTTCTTTGGAGGAATGTCTACTTAGGTCTTCTGCCCATTTTTGGACTGGGTTGTTTGTTTTTTTGATATTGAGCTGCATGAGCTGCCTGTATATTTTGGAGATTAATCCTTTGTCACTTGCTTCGTTTGCAAATATTTTCTCCCATTCTGAGGGTTGTCTTTTCATCTTGTTTATGGTTTCATTAGGTCCCATTTGTTTATTTTTGTTTTTATTTTCATTACTCTAGGAGGTGGATCAAAAAAGATCTTGCTGTGATTTATGTCAAAGAGTGTTCTTCCTATGTTTTCCTCTAAGAGTTTTATAGTGTCCAGGCTTACAATTGGGTGTCTAATCCATTTTGAGTTTATTTTTGTGTATGGTGTTAGAGAGTGTTCTAATTTCATTCGTTTACATGTAGCTGTTCAGTTTTCCCAGCACCACTTATTGAAGAAACTGTCTTTTCTCCATTGTATATTCTTGCCTCCTTTGTCAAAGATAAGGTGACCATATGTGAGTGGGTTTATCTTGGGCTTTCTATCCTGTTCCATTGATCTATATTTCTGTTTTCGTGCCAGTACCATACTGTCTTGATTATTGTAGCTTTGTAGTATAGTCTGAAGTCAGAGAGCCTGATTCCTCCAGCTCTGTTTTTCTTTCTGAAGATTGCTTTGGCTATTCGGGGCCTTTGTTTCCATACAAATTTTAAAATTATTTGTTCTACTTTTGTGAAAAATGCCATTGGTATTTGATAGGGATTGCATTGAATCTTTAGATTGCTTTGGGTAGTACAGTCATTTTCACAATGTTGATTCTTCCAATCCAAAAACATGGTATATCTCTCCATCTGTTTGTACCGTCTTTAATTTCTTTCATCAGTGTCATATAGTTTTCTGCATACAGGTCATTTGTCTCCTTAGGTAGATAGTTTATTCTTAGGTATTTTATTCTTTTTGTTGCAATGGTAAATGGCAGTGTTTCCTTAGTTTCTTTTTCAGACTTTTCGTTGTTAGTTATAGGAATACAAGAGATTTCTGTGCATTAATTTTGTATCCTGCTACTTTACCAAATTCATTGATTAACTCTAGTAGTTTTCTGGTGGCATCTTTAGGATTTTCAAACTATGTTTTAGAAAACCAAGGGATGAGCAGAATTAAAAGCATTTTTTCGAAATAAAGCACCACATTTCAGTTTGCAGCACATGTTACAAAGCATTTTAAATTTCTTTTTTTTTTTAACATTCTTTCTCTATGCCCCCAGTACACAGATATTCTAAAGTCTCTATCATTAGCAATCACTTTTTTGGGAACTGAAACAAATTCAGGTTCCACTGATGAGCTGTAATGGCTGCTAAGGTACCAGAACACGTTTCTAGCTGCTCTGTTAGGATGACTGGAAACAAGCAAGCAGTTCACTCCACTGATGGAAATCTTCCCTCTTCTATTCATTCAAAATCTCATTCTCACACTGCTTTGTTTTTCTTCAAGACTTTTCAACATCTGACACATATACACATGCATCACCATTACACCTCCTTCCCAATAAAATAAAAGTTCCACAAGAGCAATGATTTTTAAAGTCCCTCACCGGCATCATACACATGCACACAACACCAACAATGATAGTGACTGGAGAATTTTTGGTTTTCCTTTTAGAAAACTGAGGGATAACTGCCTCTCTGGCAGGCAAGTAGGAGACTGGGATTCTGGTTGTGACTTTCTTTCTGATTCACCATTCTACAAATGTTCAAAAAATAGGTCTCATCCTTTCAATAAAAAAGAATTAACCAGAAGAAATTCTCCGAGCAGAAATGGGCTTCTATTGGGCATGTGGAGTAGGTTTTGCTTACCTCTGCCCACCCTTCCCATATGGTTCCTTCTGATGGCAGAAATGTAAATCTTAAATCTGCCTTCAAGTTAGGGGAAAGCTGTTATCTTTTTAGATGAGAGACAGAATGGTCACCTGAAACTTTAAAAAAACTGAAACAAATCTTTAAACAGTTTTCAAAAGATTACAGGGCGCTTAAACTAGTCTGTTAAAATGTCATGATACTGGCAGCCATGGCCAGCCCGGAGCCCCGGCGCGGCGGGGACGGCGCCGCCGAGGCCGCGAGGAACACAAGAGCAGAGGCCACTTCTCTGCAAGAGGAGAACTCTGAATCCCCGTATGAGGTGGGGACCTGGAACCCAGAAGTTACTCTGTCTTTGGAAGGGACCTTGAACTTAGAGGATATTCTCTACCCGGGGGACACAGGTGACTTTGATGTGGCTATGTGTGTGGAAGAGACCGAGAAGCCTGAGGAGACGCTGCATATTGAGGAGACCAGGACGCCTGATGAGGCCCTGTATGTGGAGGAGCCAGGAAAGCCAGAGGAGATGCTATATGTGGAAGAGCCCGTGAAGCCAGGGAAGACTACAAGCCCAGAGCAGATGGTTTATGGGGGAAAGACTGTCCCGAGCGAGGAGAAACCTAACCCCGAGGAGAGCCTCAGAGCTGGGCCGAGTCCCAGCACAGAGGGGAGCCTGAGCACAGAGGACCTGGAATTGCTGGAGGGGCATTTCCAGCAGTGTGTCCAAGCCGTGGCCCAGCTGGAAGAGGAGAGGGATCAGCTCATCCATGAGCTTGTGTTGCTCCGGGAACCAGCCCTGCAGGAGGTGCAACGGGTCCACCACGACATCCTGGCTGCCTACAAACTGCACGCCCAGGCAGAGCTGGAGAGGGATGGGCTGAGGGAGGAGATCCGACTGGTCAAGCAGAAGCTGTTCAAGGTGACGAAGGCATGTGTGTCCTACCAATATCAGCTGGAGTGCCGCCGGCAGGACGTGGCCCAGTTTGCCGAGTTCCGGGAAGTGCTGACCGCCCAGGCAGCCCAGCTCTCGGAGGAATTAGCCCAGCTTCGGGATGCCTATCAGAAGCAAAAGGAGCAGTTACGGCAACAACTAGAAGCACCTCCAAGCCAGAGGGATGGGCACTTTCTCCAGGAGAGCCGGCAGCTCTCTGCCCAGTTCGAGAACCTCATGGCGGAGAGCCGCCAGGGCCTGGAGCAGGAGTATGAGCCTCAGCTGCTGCGGCTCCTAGAGAAGAAAGAAGCTGCGGCCAGAGCTCTGCAGAAAACCCAGGCCGAGATCCAGGAGATGAAGGAGGCTCTGCGACCCCTGCAAGCAGAGGCCCTTCAGCTCCAGCTGCAAAACAGGAATCTGGAGGACCAGACCACCCTTGTGAGGCAAAAACGAGACGAGGATGTGCAGCAGTACAGGGAACAGCTGGAGGAAATGGAAGAACAACAGAGGCAGCTAAGAAGCGGGGTGCAACTCCAGCAACAGAAGAACAAAGAGATGGAGCAGCTAAAGATCAGCCTTGCTGAAGAGCTCGCAACATACAAGGGCTGTTTAGAAACATATGGCCGAATCTGTAACCAAGAACCAACAAAAAAAACTTCTTAGCAAAGGATCACTGAGTACCCTTTGGACATACTTTTTTCTAAACAGAGAAGGGAGTGCCAGGGATTTGGCAAGCAGTTCACTCTGGGAAAGTTACAAATACTGGCTGACCTGTTTAAAAAGATCATAGGGCTGGCTGGAGGCAGAATACTATCAGTCAACTCTTAGCTGGATTCTATTTCATAGGTTGCTGGTACTGATTTCGATGCACTGAGAAATGGAAAAATAAGTCTCCTGTCACCCATCAACAACCCTCCACACGCACAAAGTAAAGGAAGAATGTATGGACACACCTTGCTGTATTGTGAAGAATGTATCTTACCTTCTGTTGACCCAAAAGTTTTTCAGGAACACAGGTGGAGTCAAAAAGGCAGACGATTTTCCTTATATTCAAGTTGACCCCTGAACAATGTGGCGGTTAATCTGCACATAACTTAGTTGGCCCTCGGTATCCGAGGTTCCTCCACATCCACGGACTCAACCAACCACTGCAGGTATAGTACTGTGGTATTTACTATTGAAAAGTATGTTGTAAGTGGACCTATGCAGTTCAAACCCACGTTGTTCAAGGGTCAACTGTACATGGGTTTACAATTTGAATTCTTTTGTGCCATGAATGTTAGACTTTAATTGAATTCCTTTACAAAGTTTAAAAAAAAAAAAAAAAATGTCATGATACTACATTTACCTGACCTCCTCTCTCAAACAGCTGCCCTCCCCATTACTTTCTATCCTCACATTGCTTTATTTTTCTTTAAAAGACTTTTCAACATCTGACACATACACACCTATATATACACATGCAAAATACAGGTTTATTGTCATTACACCTCCTCCCCAGTAAAATACAAGTTCCACAAGGGTAAGTACTTTTAAAGAACAGTTTTATGATTGACATACAACAGACTGCACACATATCTTAAGAGCGTACAAAAAAAGAGTATACAATTTGATGTTTTGACATATGTATATACCAATGAAATCAAGACGGTGAACATACCCATCACTTGTAGATATTTTCTCATAACCCTATGTAATCCTGTCTTCTCTTCTATCCCCTTGCAAGCAATAGCTGACCTGCTTTCTGCCATGAGTGATTTGTTTATATTTTCTTGACTTTTACGTATTTGGAATCAAATAGTATGTATTCTTCGTCTGGTTTCTTTCACTTAGCATGATTATTTTGACACTCATCCACATCATTGCTTCTATCAATAGCTCATCCATTTTACTGTTGGGTAATATTCCATCATACAGATGTACCTCAATTTGTTTACCATTCACCTCTCCATGGACTTCTGGGTTGCTTCTAGTTTGGGGCTATAACAAATAAAGCTGCTAAGAATCTTTATGTCCAAGTCTTTCCCAAAGTAGTTGCATTGCTGCATGTTCCTATCAACAGCGAAGAAGAGTCCTAGTTGTTCCACAGTCTTGCCAACATTGTTTTACTCTAATATGTTTTATTCTATATTCTAATATGTGGTGGTATTTCACTATGTTTTAATTTATATTTCTCTAATGAATAATCAATCACCTTTTCCACAAGTTTATTTCTTCTTTGATGAAGTGTCTTCTCAAATATTTGTCCTTTTTTTTCCTTCTCATTAGGGTTAGAGAGTTCTTTATACACTCTCTACGCATGTCCTTTATCAGATTTGTGATTTGTGCCTACTCTCTTCGTTCTCTTATCAGTGACTTTTGAAGAATACACATTCTTAATTTTGATAAAGTCTGATTTATTACTTTTTTTCTATGGATCATGCTTTGCCCTTGTCTAAGAAATCTCTGCATAACCTAATACCACAAAGATTTTTCTCCTGTATGTTCAGAACTATAATACATTTGGAGTTAATTTCATATATACTGCAAATTATTTTTTTAACATGGATGTCCAATTGTTTCAGCACTAAGTTGAACTATATTTATACTTTTATTGAAAGTCAATTAACCATATATATGTGAGTCTCTTTCCAGATTTTCTATTGTGTTGTATTGATCTCTTTGCCCAACTTTATGGTGAATAAAGATGTTATCTGTCCATTAACAAGCTCTCTTGATTTGATTACTGTGAGTTAATAAGTCTTGAAGTCAGGTAGGTAGGCCCTCCAACTTCATTTTTTTGTCAAGTTGTTTTGGCTCTTTTAAGTCCTCTATATATCATATAAATTTTAGAATCAACCTAATAATCTCTACAGAATAACCTCCTAGGGTCTTGATTAGGGTTGTGCTGAATTTATCTATCAATTTTGAGAGAACTAACATCTTAAAAATATTGAGTCTTCTAGATCATGAACACAGTATATCTTTCCATTGTTTTAGGCTGTTTTTAACTTCTCCCAACAATTATTTTAGTTTTCAGTATAAAGGTCTTTCAAATCTTGTCAAAAGCATCCCTAGAAGAGACCTTCAAGATGGCAGAGGAGTAAAGACATGGAGATCACCTTCTTCCCCAGAAATACATCAAAAATACATCTACATGTGGAACAACTCTTACAGAACACCTACTGAATGCTGGCAGAAGACCTCAGACTTCCCAAAAGGCAAGAAAACCCCCACATACCTGGGTAGAGCAAAAGAAAAAAGAAAAAAAAAGAGACAAAAGAATAGGGAACCTCTGGGAGGGAGCTGTGAAGGAGGAAGTTTCCACACACTAGGAAGCCCCTTCACTGGTGGAGACAATGGGTGGGCAGGGGGGAAGCTTCAGAGCCACGGAGGAGAGGGCAGCAACAGGCGTGCAGAGGGCAAAGTGGAGAGATTCCTGCACAAAGGATCAGTGTAAACCAGCACTCACCAACCTGAGACGCTTGTCTGCTCACCCGCTGGGGCGGGTGGGGGCTGGGAGCTAAGGCTCGGGCTTCACAGGTCAGATCCCAGGGAGAGGACTGGGGTTGGCTGCGTGAACACAGCCTGAAGGCGGCTAGTGCACCACAGCTAGCCGGAAGAGAGTATGGGAAAAAGTATGGATCTCCTGGAGAGGCAAGAGACCATTGTTTCAGGGTGCGCGAGGAGAGGGCATTCAGAGCACCGCCTAAACGAGCTCCAGAGACGGGTGGAGCCACGGCTATCAGCTCTGACCCCAGAGGCGGGCATGAACCGCTAACGCTGCTGCTGCTGCCACTAAGAGTCCTGTGTGCAACCACAGGTCACTACCTACACCCCCCTGGGAGCCTGTGCAGCCCTCCACTGCCAGGGTCCTGTGATCCAAGGACAACTTTCCCGGCAAAACACACAGTGCACCTCAGGCAGTTGCAATGTCACGCTAGCCTCTGCCGCCACAGGCTGGCCCCACAATCCAATTATGACTACCATACCCCTCCCTCTCCCTGGCCTGAGTGAGCAAGAGAGCCCTAATCAGCTGCTGATTTAACCCTCTCCTGTCTGGGCAGGGAACAGACTCCTGAGGGCAGCCTACACACAGAGGTGGGGCCAAAACCAAAGCTGAACCCCAGGAGTTGTGTGAACAAAGAAGAGAAAGGGAAATTTCTCTTTGCAGCCTCAGGAGGATTGGATTAAATCCCTACAATCAACTTGATAAACCCTGCATCTGTGGAATACCTGAATAGACAACGAATGTTCCCCAAATTGAGGTGGTGGACTTTGGGAGCAACTGTAGACTTAGGGTTTGCTTTCTGCATCTAATTGGTTTCTGGTTTTATTTTTATCTTAATTTAGTTTTTAGCGCTTAATATCATTGGTGGATTTGTTAATTGGTTTGGTTGCTCTGTTCCTTTTTTAAATTTTTTATTTTTTTTAATTTTTTTTCCCCTTTTCCTCTTTTTGTGAGTGTGTATGTGTATGCTTCTTTGTGTGATTTTGTCTGTTTAGGTTTGCTCTTACCACATGTCCTAGAGTTCCGTCTGTTTTTTTTTTTTTTTTTTCTTTTCTTTCTTTCTTCCTTTTCTTCTGAGCCATGCGGCTGGCAGCGTCTTGGTCCTCCGGCCGGGTGTCAGACCTGAGCCTCTGAGGTGGGAGGGCCGAGTCCAGGACATTGGACCACCAGAAACCTCCCAGCCCCACGTGATATCAATTGGCGAGAGCTCTCCCAGAGATCTTCGTCTCAACACTAATACCCAGCTCCACCAACGGCCAGCAAGCTCCAGTGCAGGAGGCCCCATGCCAAAAAACTAGGAAGATAGGAACACAATCCCACCCATTAGCAGAGAGGCTGCCTAAAGTCATACTAAGTTCACAGACACCCCAAAACACACCACCGGATGCAGCCCTGCCCACCAGAAGGACAAGATGCAGCCCCACCCACCAGAACACAGGTACCAGTCCCCTCCACCAGGAAGCCTACACAAGTCACTGAACAAACCTCACCCACTGGGGGCAGACACCAAAAATAATGGGAACTACAAACCTGCAGCCTGTGAAAAGGAGACCCCAAACACACTAAGTAAAATGATAAGACAGAGAAATATGCAGCAGATGAAGGAGCAAGGTAAAAACACACCAGACCAAACGAATGAAGAGGAAATAGGCAGTCCACCTGAAAAAGGATTCAGAGTAATGATAGTGACGACAATCCAAAATCTCGGAAATAGAATGGAGAAAATACAAGAAGTGTTTAACAAGGACCGAGAAGAACTAAAGAGCAAACAAACAATGATGAATCGACACAATAAATGAAATTAAAAATACTCTAGAAGGAATCAATAACAGAATAACTGAGGCAGAAGAATGGATAAGTGACCTGGAAGATAAAATAGTGGAAATAACTACTGCAGAGCAGAGTAAAGAAAAAAGAATGAAAAGAATTGAGGACAGTCTCAGAGGTCTCTGGGACGATATTAAAAGCACCGACATTCAAATTACAGGGGTCCCAGAAGAAGAAGAGATAAAGAAAGTGCCTGAGAAAATATTTGAAGAGATTATAGCTGAAAACTTCTCTAACATGGGAAAGGAAATAGTCAATCAAGTCGAGGAAGCACAGAGAGTCCCATACAGGATAAATCCAAGGAGAAACATGCCAAGACACATATTAATCAAACTATCAAAAATTAAATTCAGGGCTTCCCTGGTGGCGCAGTGGTTGAGAGTCCGCCTGCCGATGCAGGGGACACGGGTTCGTGCCCTGGTCCAGGAAGATCCCACATGCCACGGAGCGGCTGGGCCCGTGAGCCATGGCCACTGAGCCTGCGCGTCCGGAGCCTGTGCTCCGCGACGGGAGAGGCCACAACAGTGAGAGGCCTGCGTACCACAAAAAAAAAATAAAATAAAAAATAAAAAAATTAAATTCAACGAAAAAATATTAAAAGCAGCAAGGGAAAAGCAACAAATAACATACAAGGGAATCCCCATAAGGTTAACAGTTGATCTTTCAGCAGGAACTCTGCAAGCCAGAAGGGAGTGGCAGGACATATTTAAAGTGACGAAAGGGAGAAATCTACAACCAAGATTACTCTACCCAGCAAGGACCTCATTCAGATTCAACAGAGAAATTAAAAACTTTACAGACAAGCAAAAGTTAAGAAAATTCAGCACCACCAAACTAGCTTTACAACAAATGCTAAAGTAACTTCTCTAGGCAGGAATCGCAAAAGAAGGAAAAGACCTACAATAACAAACCCAAAACAATTAAGAAAATGATAGTAGGAACATACATATTGATAATTACCTTAAATGTAAATGGATTAAATGCTCCAACCAAAACAAACATATTAGCTGAATGGATTCAAAAACAAGACCCATGTATATGCTATCTACAAGAGACCCACATCAGATGTAGAGACACATACAGACTGAAAGTGAGGGATGGAAAAAGATATTCCATGCAAATGGAAATCAAAAGGAAGATGGAGTAGCAATACTCATATCAGATGAAATAGACTTTAAAGAAAAGACTATTACAAGAGACAAAGAAAGACACTACATAATGATCAAGGGATTAATCCAAGAAGAAGATATAACAGTTGTAAATATTTATGTACCCAACATAGGAGCACCTCAATACATAAGGCAAATGCAAACAGCCATAAAGGGGAAATTGACAGTAACACAATAATAGTAGAGGATTTAACACCCCATTTTCACCAATGGGTAGATCATCCCAAATGAAAATAAGTAAGGAAACACAAGCTTTAAAAGTCACATGAGATCAGACTAACTTAACTGATATTTATAGGACATCCCATCCCAAAACAACAGAATATACTTTCTTCTCAAAGGCTCATGGAATATTCTCCAGGATAGATCATATCATGGGCCACAAATCAAGCGTTGGTACACTTAAGAAAACTGAAATCATATGAAGTATCTTTTCCAACCACAACTCTATGAGACTAGATATGAATTCAGGAAAAAAACTGTTAAAAATACAAACACATGGAGGCTAAACAATACACTTACTAAATAACCAAAAGATCACTGAAGAAATTGAAGAGGAAATCAAAAAATAGCTAGAAACAAATCACAATGAAAACACAATGATCCAAACCTATGGGATGCAGCAAAAGCAGTTCTAAGAGGGAAGTTTACAGCAATACAATCCTACCTCAAGAAACAAAAAACATCTCAAATAAACAACCTAACCTTACACCTAAAGCAATTAGAAAAAGAAGAACAAAAAATCCCCCAAAGTTAGAAGAAGGAAAGAAATCATAAAGATTAGATTAAAAAATAAATGAAAAACAAATGAAGGAAATGATAGCAAAGATTAATAAAACTAAAAGCTGAGAACCAACTCTCAAAGAACTTGAGAAGATAAACAAAATTGATAAAACATTAGCCAGACTTATCAAGAAAAAAAGGGAGAAGACTCAATCAACAGAATTAGAAATGAAAAAGGAGAAGTAACAACTGACACTGCAGAAATACAAAGGATCATGAGAGACTACAACAAACAACTATATGCCAGTAATATCGACAACCTGGAAGAAATGAACAAATTCTTAGAAAAGTACAACCTTCAAGTACTGAACCAGGAAGAAATAGAAAATATGAACAGACCAATCACAAACACTGAAATTGAAACTGTGATTAAAAATCTTCCAACAAACAAAAGCCCAGGACCAGATGGTTTCACAGGTGAATTCTATCAAACATTTAGAGAAGAGCTAACACCTATCCTTCTCAAACTCTTCCAAAATATAGCACAGGGATGAACACTCCCAAACTCATTCTATGAGGCCATCACCCTGATACCAAAACCAGACAGAGATGCCACACACACAGAAAAAAAAAACTACAGGCCAATATCACTGATGAACATAGATGCCAAGATCCTCAACAAAATACTGGCAAATAGAATCCAAAAGTACATTAAAAGGATCATACACCATGATCAAGTGGGATTTATCCCAGGAATGCAAGGATTCTTCAATATACGCAAATCAATCAATGTGATACACCATATTAACTAACTGAAGGATAAAAAACACATGATCATCTCAATAGATGCCAAAAAGCTTTTGACAAAATTTAACACTGATTTATGATAAAAACCCTCCAGAAAGTGGGCAATAAAGGAAACCTACCTCAGCATAATAAAGGCCATATACTACAAACCCACAGCCAACAACATTCTCAGTGGTGAAAAACTGAAACCATTTCCTCTAAGATTAGGAACAAGACAAGGTTGCCTACTCTCACCACTACTATTCAACATAGTTTTGGAAGTTTTAGCCACAGCAATCAGAGAAGAAGGAGAAATAAAAGGAATCCAAATCAGAAAAGAAGAAGTAAAACTATCACTGTTTGCAGATGACATGATACTATACATGGAGAATCCTAAAGATGCTACCAGAAAACTACAAGAGCTAATCAATAAATTGTGTAAAGTAGCAGGATACAAAATTAATGCACAGAAATCTCTTGTATTCCTATACACTAATGCCGAAAAATCTGAAAGAGAAATTAAGGAAACACTCCCATTTACCATTGCAACAAAAAGAATAAAATACCTAGGAATAAACCTACCTAAGGAGACAAATGACCTGTATGCAGAAAACTGTAAGACACTGATGAAAGAAATTAAATACAAACAGATGGAGAGATATACCATGTTTTTGGATTGGAAGAATCAACATTGTGAAAATGACTGTACTACCCAAAGCAATCTAAAGATTCAATGCAATCCCTATCAAGCTACCAATTGCATTTTTCACAGAAGTACAACAAAAAATTTTACAATTTGTATGGAAACACAAAAGACCCCGAATAGCCAAAGCACTCTTGAGAAAGAAAAATGGAGCTGGAGGAATCAGGCTCCCGGACTTCAGTCTCTATTACAAAGCTACAGCAAAGAAGACAGTATGGTACTGGAACAAAAACAGAAATATAGATCAATGAACAGTATAGAAAGCTCAGAGATAAACCCATGCACATATGGCCCCCTTATCTTTGACAAAGGAGCCAAGGATATACAATGGAGAAAAGACAGCCTCTTCAATAAGTGGTGCTGGGAGAACTGAACAGCTACATGTAGATGAATGAAATTAGAACACTTCCTAACACCGTACACAAAAATAAACTCAAAATGGATTAAAGACCTAAATGTAAGGCCAGACACTATAAAACTCTTAGAGGAAAACATAGGAAGAACACCCTATGACATAAATCACAGCAAGATCCTTTTTGACCCACCTCCTAGAGAAATGGAAATAAAAAGAAAAACAAACAAATGGGACCTAATGAAACTTCAAAGCTTTTGCACAGCAAAGGAAACCATAAACAAGACAAAAAGACAACCCTCAGAATGGGGGGAAATATTTGCAAACGATGCTACTGACAAAGGTTTAATCTCCATAATATACAAGCAGCTCATGCAGCTCAATATCAAAAAAACAAACAACCCAATCCAAAAATCGGCAGAAGACCTAAGTAGACATTCCTCCAAAGAAGATATACAGATTGCCCACAAACACATGAAAAGATACTCAACATCACTAATCATTAAAGAAATGCAAATCAAAATCACAGTGAGGTATCACCTAACAGCAGTCAGAATGGCCATCATCAAAAAATCTACAAACAGTAAATGCTGGAGAGGGTGTGGAGAAAAGGGAACCCTCTTGCACTGCTGGTGGGAATGTAAATTGATACAGCTACTATGGAGAACAGTATGGAGCTTCCTTAAAAAACTAGAAATAGAACTACCATATGACCCAGCAATCCCACTACTGGGCATATACCCTGAGAAAACCATAATTCAAAAAGAGACACGTACCACAATGTTCACTGCAGCACTATTTACAATAGCTAGGACATGGAACCATCCTAAATGTCCATGGACAGATGAATGGATAAAGAAGATGTGGCACATATATACAATGGATTATTACTCAGCCATAAAAAGCAATGAAATTGAGTTTTGTAGTGAGGTGGATGGACCTACAGTCTGTCATACAGAGTGAAGTAAGTCAGAAAGAGAAAAAGAAATACTGTATGCTAATACATACATATGGAACCTAAAAAAAAATATGGTTCTGATGAACCTAAGGGTAGGATAGGAATAAAGATGCAGACGTAGAGAATGGACTTGAGGACACAGGGAGGGGGAAGGGTAAGCTGAGATAAAGTGAGAGAGTAGCACTGACATATATACACTACCAAATGTAAAATAGCTAGCTAGTGGGAAGCAGCTGCATAGCACAGGGAGATCAGCTCGGTGCTTTGTGACCACCTAGAGGGGAAGAATAGGGAGAGTGGGAGGGAGGCGCAAGAGGGAGGGTATGTGGGGATATATGTATACATATAGCTGATTCACTTTGTTATACAGCAGAAAGTAACGCAACATTGTAAAGCAATTATACTCCAGTAAAGCTGTTAAAAAAAGAAAAGTATCGCTAAGTATTTCACATTTGTGTTGTTATCATAAATAATATTTTTATTCATTTCCACTTTGGGTTGTTGCTGCTGTATAAAATTACAATTCTTTTTATATCCTGAACTCTATATATTCATCTTGTATCAAGTACACCCATGGGTTAAACTTTAGTAGCTTTTTTATAGATTCCATCTGATTTTCTACATATATAAATCATGTTGTTCATGAATAAAGAGATTTACTTCTTTCTTTCCAATCTATATGCATTTTAAATTCTTTTTCTTGCCTTACCTTATTAGAACCTCCAGTACAATGGTGAACAGAGTGAACATTTTTGCCTTGTGAAACCATTCAGTCTTTCTTAATTAAGATATTTAATATAGGTTTTCCATAGATGTTCTTTATCAGGTTAAAAAAGTTTCCTATTCCAGGTCTACTGGGAGTATTTTTGTTTGCTTGCTTTTTGGCTTAAATCAGAAATGGATGTAGGATTTGTTTTGAATGCTTCCTTTCCTGCATCCATTGAGATAAACATGTATTTATTCAGTCTATTAATATGATAAATTATAGTGATTAATTGAAAATTAAACCAACCTTGTATTCCTGGAATAAACCCCACCTGGTAAAGATGTGCTGTTTTTTTAAAAAATCTTTTTTTGGACTTAATTTGCTAAAATCATGTTAAGTGTTTTTTCTACATATATGTCTATTAAGGAAATTTGTTTATAGTTTTTTTTTTCTTGTACTGTCTTTGCCTGCTTTGGGTAGCAGATTAAGCTAGCCCCATAGAATGAATTAGGAAATATTCCCTAATATTCAATTTTGCAAAAGAACTTGTATAGCACTGATACTGTTTCTTACTTAAACGTTCAGTGGAATTCATTGGTGAAGCCACATGGGTCTGGAGTCTTCTTTGTGAGAAGGGTTTTAACTACAAATATAATTTCTTTAACACACACAAAGCTATTCATGATTATCTCTTTTGCTTTGGCAGTTTGTGTCTTTCAAGGAATTTGTCCATTTCAGCAAAATTGTTGAATTCATTGACAAAGGTTTTCATAATATTTCATTATAAACCACTTAAAACCCATAAAATCTGTAGTAAAGTCACCTCTCTCATTCATAATATTAATAATTTTCTTCTCACTTTTTTGTTAAATTTTGTTAGAAATTTATCAGTCTTCTAAAAAATACTAGCTTTTCCTTTCATTGATTTTCTCTATTATTTTTCTATTTCATTGACTGCTGTCCCAATCTTTATTATTTCCTTTCTCCTACTTTCACTGGGTTTAATTTGTTCCTCTTATTTTAGTTTCTTAAGATAGAACTGATCTTAGACCTTTCTTCTTTTCAAATATAATCAGTTGGTACTATAAGTTTCCCTTGAACTATTGTATTAGTTGTATCCCACAGATAACATTTTGCTTTCATTTTTACTCGGTTCAAGATACTTTCTCATTTCCCTGCTGGTTTCTCTGACCCATGGATTATTTTAAATTGTATTTAGTTTCCAAATACTTGGAAATTTTCCACATATCCTTTTGTTTTGATTTCTAATTTAATTCCCTTTCATTCAAAGAGAACATGCTTTAAATTATTTGGATCCTTTTAAATTTATAGAGAGCTGTTTTGCCCAAATATGGTATATCATGGTAAGTGTTCTGTATGGCCTTGAAAAGAATAAGTCTTCTGTTATTGGGTGGTTTTCTATAAATGTCAGTTAGATTAAGTTTGTTGATAGTATTGCTAAAGTGTTTTGTAATCTTAATGATTTTCTCTCTACTTCTATTAATTATTTGAAGATAGGTATTGAAATATCCATTTATAATTTTGGATTTATCTATTTTTCCTTGCAGTTCTATTAGCTTTGCTTTATGTATTTAAGTTTTGTTATTAGGTACACAAATGATTAAGATTGTTATGTCCTCTTGATGAACTGATCCCTTTGTTATAATGAAATAATCCTCCTGATCTCCAGTAATATTACCTGCTTTGAAATCTACTTCATAGATATTAATATAAGCACTCTCGTCTTCTCTTGATTGGTATGAGCATGGAATATCATTTCCCATTTTACCTATCTGTATTTTACATTTAAAGTGGGTTTCTCTAATCCACATAGAGGTGTTTTTTGCTTTTTATCCAGTCTGACAATCTCTGTCTTTTAATTGTGTTTAGAGATTATCTACATTTAATGTGATTACTGATATGGTTGGGATTAAATGTACCATCTTGCTATTTGTTTTATACTTGTCTCATCTGGGACATTGTTTTACACTTAGGCTATATCCCTAATTCCTTAAATAGTGCTTGCCACATAGTAGTACTCAATACTTCCTGAATAAGTGAATATATCATTCAATCGGATGTCAGAGAACATTCAGTCTACAATTTTAGAGATGAGGAAATTAAAACTAAAGTTAGTAAAATAACTTGCTAAAGATGATACAAATAGCAACTGAAGCAGCAAAAACCTAGGTTTCCTGAACCCAAGCTCTTTCTACTATAGTACTTAGAATGTGAAGACTGCATGAAAACTGTTTTTGCTTTTGATTGCTTCTCCAGACATTAGTTAAAGATATTTATGCTGGAGGACATTATTTCCTGCCCAAACCCCCCTCACACACAGAAGAAGAAGGCAATACAGTGAAATGAAAACATATGTACAGGGAAGTAAAAACCCTAAAATTTCGTATATGGGGAAAGATGTGAGAGAGATCTGCAAGAAAATGGTACAGTATTCAACAGAGGTATACGCACAGAAATCATCAAGAATGCTCAGAGCTTGGATTTTATCACAGATTACTAGAATATACATTTAAACAATAAGTGAACAAATTTCAAATATTTAATTATTATGGGCTGAACTGTATTTCCCTCCAAATCCATATGCTGAAGTCCTAACCTCTCCCAGTGACTATTTGAAGATAGGGCCTTTAAAGAGATGATTACATTAAAATGGGGCATTAGCCTTAATCCTACCTGACTTGTGTCCTCATAAATGGAGAAAATTTGGACCCTCAAAAGGACACCAGGAGCATACACACATAGAGGACAAAGCAAGAAGGCGGCCATCTGCAAGCCAAGGAAAGAGGCTTCAGAAGAAACCAACCCTGCCAACACCTTGATCTTAGATTCCAGTCTCCAGAACTGTGAGAACATAAAAATTTCTGTTGTTTAAGTCACCCAGTCTGTGGTATTTTGTTATGGCAGCCCTAGCGGGCTAACACATTAATTTTCTATTTTGTCTTTAAACCAATATCGTCTTAATATCGTCTTCTTTTCTCTCTGCACACATCTCTCAAAACACTCCTGCATCAATGGCCACAATGTAAGCTTTCATTTAGTAATGGTAAGGTATGGACAGTCAGCAACACTCAACTGTAAATCTCAGCTACTGTTATATGTTAACTCAATGAATGGCCATAGTGTCATTAACTGCAAACTTAACATATTTTCCCAAAGACACATTAAACTTGGCACAGCTCTTTCTCTAAAAGCTAATTTGTTTTCAGAAAACTTAGTTCCCAATGATCAAAACAGGAAGATCAAGGTGCTGGGTTCAAGACAGTGCTTTCAGTTTACTGAAAAGGTATAGATGTAATTGGGTTTACAACCTCAAGTACCTACAGTGGCAGCAGAGTTGCAGCTCCGTAACTCCTTTCTGCAGTGATCCTCTACCACACTTCCCACACTGACCCTCTACCAAATTTTAACTGTTACAAAATCAGTCTGCTATTTGCTATCTAGAATTTCTAAAAGTAAATATTTTTATGTTTCTTTACAGTGTAAGGGAAAGAACAGAGAGAGAAAAAAATTACCTAAACTTGCTAGAGTAAGTCATATTCACCACTTCTGGTATGGCTGGAAGGACAGCATGGGTGTTTGAAGGTCAGTCTCCCTGACCTTCCTTAGCAACAAAATCAGTTGCTACCACAAAGTCTGTATATTCTTCTGTTTTCAGTTTAGGTGCTCTAAAATAAATAGCAGGGCTTGAAACTTTCAGAGAAAGGTGACACAGTGATTATGTAATGTTAATTGCCACTTTAATTAAATAAATACTGTGGTTATTTCATACACCATTCTGTGACGACATACATGGATCAAAAGTACTGGCAACACAGACACAGTAAAAACTGCCAACTACTGAATGCTTAGATTTGTCACAGACATTAATCTGATGCTATAATTCCACGTCTTCAAAATAACTCAAGAGATAACTAAGATTAGGTAGGGATTCTGGTTTATTTAATCTCTAGTTCTTCTGAAAAACTGGTTTTATGGTTTGTGTGTGTGTGTGTGTGTGTGTGTGTGTGTGTGTGTGTGTGTGTGTGTGTGTGTGTGTATTCCAATATACGCATGTATTGGAAAAATGGGAATATGGAAAGAGAATTTATTTCAAACAAAACTAACAGATCTATGACACACAAGATTTAATTATATTTTCTGCTAACCTTTCCCATGTCAATTAACTTTTCTTGACAGATGATCAGAAGCTCAAAAAACTATATTTCATTTTTGCAAAATTACACAATAGTAATTCATGTCCATAATGTTGACCTTGATCCTATAAAAAATGTACCAAGGGATCCAAGGTATACACTAACATACAATTATTATATCATAAATTGATCCCAATGAAATGACTATTTTAGCTATAACACATATTAAACATTTAATTAATACATTTGGAACTTAGAAGGGCTTTTAAACAAACAGTATTTGATTTGAACTGCTTTAAAAGTAATTCTCAGAAATTTGAACTCATGTTTTTTTTTCCTTGATACATTTTCTCATTTAAAAAGTTCACAAGCATTCATTTCAATGACTGTAGGTCTGTCCATAGGTGATACTATTCACAAACATCCATAGATACAAGGCATATTTGAAGATTTCATTTATACTTGGAGAAGAGCTGCTAATAAAGGTAAAACAGTTCTCACTAGTGAAATGAAGAGGGTCTTACTGAAAGTCAG
Organism: Pseudorca crassidens; assembly: GCF_039906515.1. Classification (NCBI taxonomy): domain Eukaryota; kingdom Metazoa; phylum Chordata; class Mammalia; order Artiodactyla; family Delphinidae; genus Pseudorca; species Pseudorca crassidens. The sequence continues at coordinate 158,207,637 of NC_090297.1, forward strand.
GGGACAGTAGTAAAAATGACTTTGCTTCTATGATAGTGATTATGGGCAAATTGCATGCATTATAAACCTCAGTTTTCACTAAGAACCTGCTGAAACAACGTACTCTTTATCCCTCGTCCAGGAGATTTCATAGGTACTGCCCAGCATCAGCAGTGTGGCAGCCACTCATCACTATTTCCGATTAGGAATGTTCAAAAACATGGGCAAAAGTTAAATGAGTATGTAAACTGGGGAGAAATTATATATAGGCAATTTCCAATTTATAAATCAGTTTTGTTACAAAAGCCTGCAAGGAGGTTGGAGAAAACCTGAGACCTATTTCAACAGACAGAAAACAAAATCAAACAAAAGAATCCTACACAGTGTGGGCAGGCTCCCAGGCAGTAATATTAAAGTCTATTAAACCTAAAATACAGAGGAAAAAAAGAAATGCTAATAATAAAGCTACCAACCAATAATCATAATATTTTCATAGAGAAATTCATATTATATTTCTATGAGGATGACCAAGAACCTAGCTCCTTTGCCCAAGTTCCTGCAATGACAGCCACCTTCTCATTATCACAACAGATCAACTCCCTAGAAAAGATCCAGTGATAAGAGAGCTCCTAGGTTGGGGGGATAAGATTTTGGTGAGAAGTAAAGAAAGAAAGGTAGGGGCTTTAAAAGCTGAGGAGGAAAAGGTGAAAGTTTAATTTGAGGGAAGGAAGAGAGTCAGAGAGCAGTTTCTACGAAAGCGGTCATAAGAGGTTCTAAACACACACCTATCTTTCCTAAGTTGTACATCCAAGCCTCTCCTTGTATATGTACCCTAGCAGCTGAACAGCAGAATCGTAAAATTAGAAGAAATAACAAGCAGCACTACCAGCTCATCTGGGAAATTTTCAGTTAAACAGGACTTGAAATGATCTGAATTACTCCACAGGCATACCTCGGAGATATCACTGGCTCTGGAACAGACCACTGCAATAAAGCTAATATCTCAATAAGGCGAGTCACAAGAACTTTTTGGTTTCCCAGGGCATTTAGTTATGTTTACACTATACTGTAGTCTATAATGTGTGCAATAACATTATATCTAAATAACTTGCTAAAATATGCTAACCATCATCTGAACCTTCAGTGAGTCCTAATCTTTTTGCTGGTGGGGAGTCTTGCGTCCATGTTGATGGCTGCTGACTGATCAGGGTGCTGTTTGCTGAAGGCTGGGGTGGCTGTGGACACTTCTTAAAATAAAATAACAATGAAGTTTGCTGCATTGATTGACTCTTCCTTTCACAAATGATTTCTCTGTAGCATGCAATGCTGTTTGGTAGCATTTTACCCACAGTAGACTTCTTTCAAGATTGGACTCAATCCTCTCAAATCCTGCTGCTGCTTTATCAATTAAATTTATGCAATATTCTAAACACTGTGTTTTCATTTCAACAATCTTCACAGCATCTTCACCAGGAGTAGATTCCATCTGAAGAAACCACTTTCTTTCCTCATCCATAAGAAGCAACTCCTCATGTGTTCAAGTTTTATCATGAGGTTACAGCAATTCAGTCATATCTTCAGGCTCCACTTCTAATTCTAGTTCTCTTGCTTTTTCCACCACATCTGCAGTTACTTCTTCCACTGAAGTCTTGAACCCCTCAAAGTCACCCATGAAGGTTGGAATCAATTTCTTCCAAACTCCTATTAATGTTGAACTTTTGACTTCTTCCCATGAATCATGATATGTTCTTAATGGCACCTAGAATGGTGAATCTTTTCCAGAAGGCTTTCAATTTATTTTGCCCAGATCCATCAGAAGAGTCACTATCTACAGCAGCTAGAGCCTTACAAAATGAATTTCTTAAATAATAAGACTTGAAAATTGAAATGACTCCTTAATCCATGGGTTTCAGAATGGATGTGTCTTAGCAGGCATGAAAACAACATTAACCTCATCATACATTTCCATTAGATGACCAGGTCCATTGTAATGAGCAGTAGTAATATTCTGAAAGGAATCTTTCGTCTGAGCAGTAGGCATCAACAGTGGGCTTAGAATATTCAGTAAACCATGTTGTAAACAGATGTGCTGTCATCCAGGCTTTGTTTTTCCATTTATAAACCACAGGCAGAGTAGATTTAGTATAATTCTTAAGCACCTTAGGAGTTTTGGAATGATAAATGTACACTGGCTTCAACTTAAAGTCACCAGCTGCAATAGCCCCTAACAAAAGAGTCAGTCTGTCCTTTGAAGTTTTGAAGCCAGGCATTAACTTCTCCTCCCTAGCTATGAAACTCCTAGAGGGCATCTTCTTCCAAAAGAAGGCTGTTTCAACTTCATTGAAAATCTGTTGTTCAGTGTAGTCACCTTCATTAATTATCTTAGCTGGATAATTTGCTGCAGCTTCTACATCAGCACTTGCTGTTTCACTTTGAACTTTTATGTTATGGAGACAGCTTCTTTCCTTAAACCTCATGAACCAACATCTCCTAGTTTCAAGATTTTCTTCTGCAGCTTCCATACCTCTCTCAGCCTTCAAACAATTTAAGAGTGTTAGGGCAGGGCATGAGTCTAGATTAGGCTTTCGACTAAGGCAATGTTGTAGCTGCTTTGATCTTCTATCTGGACCACTCAAACTTTCTCTACATCAGCAATAAGACTGCTTTGCATTCTTATCATTTGTGTGTTCACTGTCATAGCACTTTTAATTTCCTTCAAAGAACTTTTCTTTTGCATTCACAATTTGGCTAACTAGAGCAAGAGGCCTAGCTTTGGGCTTATCTCTGCTTTCAACATGCCTTCTTCACTAAGCTTAATCATTTCTAGCTTTTGATTTAAACTGAGAGACATGTGATTCTTCCTTTTCCTTGAATACTTGGAGGCAACTGTAGGGTTATTAATCAGCCTAATTTCAATAATGTTGTGTCTCAGGGAATAGGGAGGCCTAAGGAGAGGGAGAGAAATGGGGGAATGCCCAGTCAGTGGAGCAGTCAGAACACACACATCTATTGCCCATCTTGTACAAGTGTGGTTCATGGTGCCCCCAAAATATTACAATAGTAATATCAAAGATGACTGACCACAGATCACCATAACAAATATAATAATAATGAAAAAGTTTGAAATATTTCCAGAATTACCAAAATGTGATAGATACATGAAGTGAGCAAATGTTTTTGGAAAAATGGCACTGATAGACTTGTTGGGGGCAGGATTGGCTCAAGCCTTCAATTTGCAAAAACGTGCATTATCTGTGAAGCACAATAAAGGGAAGTGCAATAAAACGAGGTCTGCATGTATTGCTTAAGAAGAACAAAGAAGTAGGTTTGGAGTATCTCTTATTAATGCATTTTAATTGAACTATAAAATATTTGCATTGGAAAGAATTATTATAGACCTAATCCAAACCCCTCATTTTCAAATGAGAAAACCAAGGCCTGAAATTTTCATACTAAAGTTATCCAAAAGCATCATAACGTGAATAAAATTCCTATTAATTCTAATCCAACCCTGAAGTGCAGGCTCCATAACTGTTTCTTTATTCTTAAAACCTAGGTTAGGTATCCTTTGAAATACTCCTACCACCTATGACATGCAGTGCTCATCACACAGAAATGCAAATGGCATACTTCTTTTTTTTTTTTTTGGTACGCGGGCTTCTCACTGTTGTGGCCTCTCCCGTTGCGGAGCACAGGCTCTGGACGCGCAGGCTCAGCGGCCATGGCTCACGGGCCCAGCCGCTCTGCAGCGTGTGGGATCTTCCCGGACCGGGGCACGAACCCGCGTCCCCTGCATTGGCAGGCGGACTCTCAACCACTGCGCCACCAGGGAAGCCCTGTGGGATACTTCTTGCATGAAGAGAAAGTATTACTGGGTCACCAGAAGAAAAGACTTATATTTGGTATGTAACAATGCACAATTCAGAACAAATACTAAGTTTTGCTTGTGTTAATGGCCAAGCAGTTCCTATTGGATCAAACCTCCTATGGATAATTATAAACTCTTGAAAAAATATGAAAAGTTGGAAACTCTGGAAAAAATATGAAGGTTCTGGGAAGCAACAGGTATATACAGGGGACGTAGACACTACGAAGAAGGAATGGTGCTCGATGAACTTCCCATTTTTGTGGCTTTTAGCCTGAAATGGACCCTAGTCTATACCATTCAGGGTTAAAACTTGGATTAGAAACCTACAATCTTACTGCCATGAAGAACCAGGGGACAGAGTTTGGGATAAGCACAGTAGCTTTAAAGTGAGGGAGGAGGAGATTGGCCAAGATAGCAGAGTAGAAAGACCCTGAGCTCACCTCCTCTCATGAGCACACCAAATTCACAAATTCACAACTATTTGCAGAACAACCATTGATGAAAACAACCAGAACCTACCTGAAAAGATCTACAACTAAAGGCATAAAGAAAGAACCATAAGGAGACAAGTAGGAGGGGCATACTTGCACTAAAACAAGTCCCATTTCCCCAGGTGGGCAACCCACAAACTGGAGAACTGCAGGAATGAGAGTTCTGAGTCCGACGTTGGGCTCCCCACCCTTGGGGTGCTGCAATGGAAAGATGAGTCACCAGAGCATTTGGCTTTGAAGAACAGTGGGGCTTAATTTCAGAAGTCCCAAAGGACTGGGAGAAATAGAGACTTCACTCTTAAATGGCACATACAAAATCTCACATATACCAGGACCCAGGGCAAAAGCAGTAATTTGCTTGGAAACTGGGCCAGATCTACCTGCTAGTCTTGGAGATTCTCCCAGAGACCCGGTAGTGGCTATGGCTCACCTTGGGGACATAAACACAGGCAGCAGCCATACTTGAGGGCTTTCTACTGCATGGACACTGACACGGGCAGCCACCATAGTGGGATTCTCCCTCTGGCTCATTAGCGCAGCAACCTGGCCCCACCCAATAGCCTCAGGTGACACTTCAGGACAAACAACTAACTGGGCAGGGAAACAGCACCACCCATCAGCAGGCAAGCTGCCTAAAGACTTCCTGAGCCCACAGCCACTTTTAGACATGCCTCTAGACACTGCCTTCCAGAGGGCCAAGACCGTAGTCCACCCACTAGTGAGTAGGCACTGGCCTTGCCCTCTGGGAAACCTGCACAAGCCTCTAGACCAACCTCACCCACCAGAGGGCACACACCAGACGCAAGAAAACCACAATCCTGCAGCCTGAGGATGCAGCCTGCCAGCAGCATGCCAGATCCTGCCCTTAGAGCAGCTGGGCCCTGGCCCTGGCCACTAGCAGGCCAACACAAGCTTAGGGACACCCTAGGCTCCACACCCAACTGTGTCAGGAACCAGCTCCCCCTGTCCCCATCAGTGATTTGACACCAGCTCTGGGATCCCAGGACCCTGCAGCCAGAATCCAGGACCCAGATCTGCCTGCCTGTGGTCTGGCACTAAGCCCAGGACCTGGCTTCACCCACCACTGGGAGGAAAAAGGCCACGGGGACTCTTCTGGACCTTGACTCCACCCACCAGTGAACCAGAACTAGCCCTGGGGCCCCCTGGGGTTCTGCAGTCAGCTGTCTAATGACTAGGCCCCACTAATAAGCAGCTGTCAGCCTCCACACAAGGCAGGGGCTGGCAACCAGCTGGACTTGGGGCCAACTAAGCCTACCAGGTCACCCACATAATGGCCACAACAGAAGGACCCACGCAGCCTTCACAGGGGGAACATGCAGAGCATACACTTTGGGTGACAAGAGGGGAGTGCAACGCTGGGACGCATAAGTTGCCTCCTACAGAAGGCAACTTCTCCAAGGTTGGGAAATGTAACTAACCTACCAGATACATCAAAATAAAAACAGCAAAATAGACAAGATGAGGCAGCAGAAAAACATGTTCCAGATGAAGGAACAATATAAAACCCCAGAAGAACTAAGTGAAGTGACAATAGGCAATTTACCCAAGAAAGAATTCAGGGTAATGATCGTAGAAGTGATTAAAGAACTCAAGAGAAGAATGAATGTACAGAGAAAGAAGGTAGAAGTTTTTAAAAAGGAGTTAGAAAATATAAAGAACAGAGATGAAGACTACAATAACTGAAATGAAAATTAAACTAGAAGGAATCAACAATGAAACAGAGGAGAATGGATCTGTGAGCTGTTAGACATAGTGGTGGAAATCATTGATGCTGAACAGAAAAAAGAAAAAAAGAATGAAAAGATATGAGGACAGTTTAAGAGACTCTGGAATAACATCAAGCACAATAATATTCTCATCATAGGGGTCCCAGAAGGAGAAAACAGAGAGAAAGGGGTTGAAAACATATATGAAGATATAATAGCTGAAAATGTCCCTATCCTGGGCGGAAACAGTCACCCAAGACTGGGAAGCACAGAGTCCAATACGGGATTAACCCAAAGAGGAGCACACCAAAACGGATTGTGACTAAAATGATGAAAATTAAAGACAGAGAACACAGTACGTCCCCTACATACAAATGAGTTCCATTCCAAGAGCACGTTTGTAAGTCCAATTTGTTCGTAAGTCCAACAAAGTTAGCCTAGGTACCCAACTAACACAATTGGCTACATAGTACTGTACTGAAATAGATTTACAATACTTTTCACACAAATAATACATTAAAAAACAAACAAACAAAATTTTAATCTTACACTACAGTACCTTGAAAAGTATAGTAGTACAGTACAACATCTGGCATACAGGGGCTGGCATCAAGTGAACAGGCAAGAAGAGTTACTGACTGCAGGAGGTAGAGGAGGTGGGAGATGGTAGAGCTGAAGGACTGTCAGCAATAGGAGATGGAGGGCAGGCTGTAATTTCATTCACGCCTGACACTGATGGAACACAAGTTTGCATCTTTGAAAGTTCGCAAGTTGAAGGTTTGTATGTAGGGGACTTACTGTTTTAAAAGCAGCAAGGGAAAAGCAACAAATAACATATAAGCAAACTCCCAGAAGTCTATCAGCTGATTTTTCAGCAGAAGCTCTGCAGTCCAGAATGGAGTGGCACGATATATTTAAAGTGATGAAATGGAAAAACCTACAACCAAGAATACTCTACCCAGCAAGGCTCTTTTCAGATTTGATGAAGAGACCAAAAGCTTTAGACACAACTAAAAGCTAAAAGAGTTCAACTCCACCAAACCATCTTTACAACAAATGTTAAAGGAACTTCTCTAGGTGTAAAAGAAAAGGCCACAACTAGAAACAAGAAAATTATGAAATGAAAAAGCTCAATGGTAAATGCAAACATTGAGTAAAGATAGGATATCGTCCATGTAGTAAGCTAGTGGGAAGGTTAAAAGACAAAAGTAGTAAAACTGTCTATATCCACAATAAGCAGTTAAGGAAGATACAAAACAATTAGATGTAAAAAATGATATCAAAGACAGTAATCAAGGTGGGGGGAGAGTACAAATGCAGGGTTGTTAAAGTACATTTGAAATTCAGAGAGATCAGGAGATTGGTTCAAGAGGGTGGAGTAGAAGGATGTGCGCTCACTCCCTCTTGTGAGAGCACCAAAATCACAACTAACTGCTGAACAGTCATCAACAACAAGACACAGGAATTCACTAGAAAAGATACCCCACATATAAAGACAAAGGAAAAGCTGCAATGAGATGGTAGGAGGGAGCAATCACAATAAAATCAAATCCCATAACCTCTTGCAAACTGGAGAACAATTATACCACAGAAGTCCACCCACTAGAGTGAAGGTTCTGAGTCCCACATCAGGCTTCCCAACCTGGGGTCCAGCAACAGGAGGAGGAATTACCAGAGGATCAGAATTTGAAGGCTAGTAGGATTTGATTATAGGACTTCAACAGGACTGGAGGAAGCAGAGACTCCACTCTTGGAGGGCACACACATAGTAGTGTGTGCATCAGGATCCAGGGGAAGAGCAGTGACCCCATAGGAGACTGAACCAGACCTACCTGCTAGTGTTGGAGGGTCTCCTGCAGAGGTGGGGGACAGCTGTGGCTCACCAAGGGACAAGGACACTGGCAGCAGAAGTTCTGGGAAGTACTCTGTGGCATAAGCCCTCCCAGAGTCTGCCAGTAGCCACAAAAAAGAGCCTATAGGCTCCAGTGCTGGGTCGCCTCAGGCCAAACAGACAACAGGGAGGGAGCTCAGCCCCACTCATCAGCAGACAAGCAGATTAAAGTTTTACTGAGCTCTGCCCACCAGAGCAACACCCAGCTCTACCCATCACCAGTCCCTCCCATCAGGAAACTTGCACAAGCCTCTTAGATAACCTCATCCACCAGAGGGCAGATGGCAGAAACAAGAAGAACTATAATCCTGCAGCCTCTGGAACGAAAACCACATTCACAGAAAGACAGACAAAATGAAAAGGCAGAGGACTATGTACCAGATGAAGCAATAAAATAAAACCCCAGAAAAACAGCTAAATGAAGTGGAGATAGGCAATCTTCTAGAAAAAGAATTCAGAATAATGATAGTAAAGATGATCCAGGACCTTGGAAAAAGAATGGAGGCAAATATCAAGAAAATGCAAGAAGTGTTTCACAAAGACCTAGAAGAATTAAAGAACAAACAAACAGAGATGAACAATACAATAACTGAAATGAAAAATACACTAGAAGAAATCAATAGCAGAATAACTGAGGCAGGAGAACATATAAGTGACCTGGAACACAGAATGGTGGAAATCACTGCCATGGATCAGAACAAAGAAAAAAGAATGAAAAAAAGGAAGAGAGCTTAAGACACCTCTGGGACAACATTAAATGCATGACATTTGCATTACAGGGGGCCCAGAAGGAGAAGAGAGAGAGAAAGGACCTGAGAAAATATTTGAAGAGATTACAGTTGAAAACTTCCTTAACATGAGAAAGGAAATAGCCATCCAAGTCCAGGAAGTGCAGAGAGTCCCAGGCAGGATAAACCCAAGGAGAAACACACTGAGACACATAGTAATCAAATTGACAAAACTTAAAGACAAAGAAAAATTATTAAAAGCAACAAGGAAAAATGACAAATAACATACAAGGGAACTCCCATAAGGTTAACAGCTGATTTCTCAGCAGAAACTCTACAAGGCAGAAGGGAGTGGCATGATATATTTAAAATGATGAAAGGGAAGAACCTAAAACCAAGATTATTCTACTTGGCAAGGATCTCATTCAGATTGGACAGAGAAATTAAAAGCTTTACAGACAAGCAAAAGATAAGAGAATTCAGCACCACCAAAACAGCTCTACAACAATTGCTAAAGGAACTTCTGTAAGTGGGAAACACAAGAGGAGAAAAGGACCTACAAAAACAAACCCAAAACAATTAAGAAAATGGTATAGGAACATACATATCAATAATTACCTTAAATGTGAGTGGATTAAATGCTCCAACCAAAACACACAGATTGGTTGAATGGATACAAAAACAAGACTCGTATATACGCTGTCTACAAGAGATGCACTTCACATGTAGGGACACATACAGACTGAAAGTGAGGGGATGGAAAAACATATTCCACGCAATTGGAAATCAAAAGAAAGCTGGAGTAGCAATACTCATATCAGGTAAAATAGACTTTAAAATAAAAACTGTTACAAGAGATAAGGAAGGACACTGCATAATGATAAAGGGATCAATCCAAGAAGAAGATATAACAATTATAAATATATATGCACCCAACATAGGAGCACCTCAGTACATAAGGCAAATACTAACAGTTATAAAAGAGGAAATTGACAGTAACACAATAATAGTAAGGGACTTTAACACCTCACTTACACCAATGGATAGATCATCCAGACAGAAAATTAATAAGGAAACAAAAGCTGTAAATGACACAATAGACCTGATAAATTTAATTGATATTTATAGCACATTCCATCTGAAAACAGCAGATTACACTTTCTGCTCAAGTGCACACAGAACATTCTCCAGGATAGATCACATCTTGGGTCACCAATCAAGCCTCGGTAAATTTAAGAAAATTGAAATCATATCGAGCATCTTTTCTGACTACAACAGTATGAGATTAGAAATAAATTACATGGAAAAAACCGAAAAAGAACACAAACACATGGAGGCTAAACAACACATTACTAAATAATCAAGAGATCACTGAAGAAATCAAAACGGAAGTTAAAAAACACCTACAGACACATGACAATGAAAACATGATGATCCAAAACCTATGGGATGCAGCAAAAGGAGTTCTAACAGGGAAGTTTATAGCAATACAATCTTACCTCAAGAAACAAGAAAAGTCTCAAATAAACAATCTAACCTTAGATTGTTAGAACTAGAGAAAGAAGAACAAACAAAACCCAAAGTTAGTAGAAGTAAAGAAATCATAAAGATTAGAGTAGAAATAAATGAAATAGAAACAAAGAAAACAATAGCAAAGATCAATAAAACTAAAAGCTGGTTCTTTGAGAAGATGAACAAAATTGATAAACCTTCAGCCAGACTCATCAAGAAAAAGAGGGAGCGGACTCAAATCAATAAAATTAGAAATGAAAAAGGAGAAGTTACAATGGACACCACAGAAATATAAAGCATCATAAAAGACTACGACAGGCAACTCTATGCCAATAAAATAGACAATATGGAAGAAATGGACAAATTCTTAGAAAGGTATAACCTGCCAAGACTGAGCCAGGAAGAAATAGAAAATATGAACAGACCAATCGTATGTAATGAAATTGAATGTGTGATTAAAAATCTTTCAACAAACAATAATCCAGCACGAGATGGCTTCACAGGTGAATTCTACCAAATATTTAGAGAAGTGCTAAAACCCATCCTTCTCAAATGCTTCCAAAAAATTGCAGAGGAAGGAGCACTCCCAAACTCATTCTACAAGGCCACCATCACCCTGATACCAGACAAAGATGACATAGCCAGACAAAGATGACATAGACAAAGATGACCAGCCATAGTCTGGTCAAAGATGACCAGACATAGCCAGACAAAGATGTCACAAAAAAAGAAAATTACAGACCAATATCACTGATGAATATAGATGCAAAAATCCTCAACAAAATATTAGCAAACAGAATCCAACAACACATTAAAAGGATCATACACCATGATCAAGTGGGATTTATCCCAGGGATGCAAGGATTCTTCAATATACGCCTATCAGTGTGATACACCATATTAACAAATTGAAGAATAAAAACCATATGATCATCTCAAAAGATGCAAAAAAATCTTCTGACAAAATTCAACACCCATTTATGATAAAAGCTCTCCAGAGAGTGGGCATAGAGGGAAACTACCTAAACATAATAAAGGCCATATATGACAAACCCACAGCAAACATCATTCTCAATGGTGAAAAACTGAAAGCATTTTCTCTAAGATCAGGAACAAGACAAGGAGGTCCACTCTCGCCACTATGATTCAACATAGTTTTGGAATTCCTAGCCACAGCAATCAGAGATGAAAAAGAAATAAAAGGAATCCAAACTGGAAAAGAAGAAGTAAAACTGTCACTGTTTGAAGATGACATGATACTATACATAGAGAATACTAAAGATGCCACCAGAAAACTGCTAGAGCTAGTCAATGAATTTGGTAAGGTTGCAGGATACAAAATTAATGCAAAGAAATCTCTTGCATTCCTATAAACCAACAAGAAAAGATCAGAAAGAGAAATTAAGGAAACAATCCCATTCACCATTGTAACAAAAATAATAAGATACCTAGGAATAAACCTACCTAAGGAGGTAAAAGACCTGTATGCAGAAAACTATAAGACATTGATGAAAGAAATCAAAGATGTCACAAAGAGATGGGGAGATATACCATGTTCTTGGATTGGAAGAATCAATATTGTGAAAATGACTGTACTACCCAAAGCAATCTACAGATTCAATGCAATCCTTATAAAATTAACAATGGCATTTTCTATAGAACTAGAAAAAAAATCTTAAAATTTGTATGGAGACACCAAAGACTCTGAATAGCCAAAACAATCTTGAGGGAAAAAAATGGAGCTGAAGGAATCAGACTCCCTGACTTCAGACTCTACTACAAAGCTACAGTAATCAAGACAATATGGTACTGGCACAAAAACAGAAATATAGGTCAATGGAGCAGGATAGAAAGCCCAGAGATAATCCCATTCACCTATGGTCACCTAACCTATGACAAAGGAGGCAAGAATATACAATGGAGAAAAGACAGCCTTTTCAATAAAGGTGGTGCTGGGAAAACTGGACAGGTACATGTAGATGAATGAAATTAGAACACTCCCTGACACCATATACAAAAATAAACTCAAAATGGATGAAAGATCTAAATGTAAGACCGGACACTATAAAACTCTAGAGAAAAACATAGGAAGGACACTCTATGACATAAATCACAGCAAGATCTTTTTTGATCCACCTCCTAGAGTAATGAAAATAAAAACAAAAATAAACAAATAGGACCTAATGAAACTTAAAAGTGTTTGCACAGTAAAGGAAACTATAAACAAGTCGAAAACACAATCTTCAAAATGGGAGAAAATATTTGCAAATGAATCAACGGATAAAGGATTAATCTCCAAACTATATGAACAGCTCATGCAGCTCAATATTAAAAAAAAACAAACAAACAGATCCAAAAATGGGCAGAAGACCTAAACAGACATTTATCCCAAGAAGACATACAGATGGACAAGAGGCACATGAAAAGCTGCTCAACATCACTAATTATTAGAGCAATGCAAACCAAAACTACAATGATGTGTTACCTCACACTGGTTAGAATGGCCATCATCAGAAAATCTACAAATAACAAATGCTGGAGAGGGTGTGGAGAAAAGGGAACTCTCTTGCACTATTGGTGGGAATATAAATTGCTACAGCCACTATGGAGAACAGTACAGAGGTTCCGTAAAAAACTAAAAATAGAATTACCATATGACCCAGCAATCCCACTACTGGGCATATACCCAGAGAAAACCATAACTCAAAAAGACACATGCACCCCAATGTTCACTGCAGAACTATTTACAATAGCCAGGTTATGGAAGCAACCTAAATGCCCATCGAGAGAAGAATGGATAAAGAAGACGTGGTACATATATATGATGGAATATTACTCAGCCATAAAAAGGAACAAAATTGGGTCATTTGTAGAGACGTGGATGGACCTAGAGACTCATACAGAGTGAAGTAAGTCAGAAAGAGAAATACAAATATCGTATATTAACGCATATATGTAGAATCTAGAAAAATGGTACAGATGCACCAGTTTGCAAGGAAGAAAGAGACACAGATGTAGAGAACAAACATATGGACTCCATGGCGGGAAACGGGCGCATGGGGGTGGTGGTGGTATGAATTGAGAGATTCGGATTGATACATATACACTAATATGTATAAAATAGATAACATTATAATAAGAACCTGCTGTAAAAAAATAAATAAAATAAAATTCAAAATAATAGAAATTCAGAGATCAGCAACTTAAAACAATCATTCATACACAGACACACACACATATATATGTATAATAGTAACTTCCTGGTAACCACAAAATATCTATAATAGATATACATACAAAAAAGAAAAAGGAATCCAAACATAACACTAAAGATAGTCATCAAATTACAAAAGAATAAAAGAAGGGAAAAAAATGGCCTACGAAAAAAACCCTAAAACAATTAAAAAAATGGCCATAGGAACATACCTATTGATAATTACCTCAAATGTAAATGTACTAAATGCTCCAATCAAAAGACAGAGTGGCGGAATAGATACAAAAACAAGACTCGTATATATGTGGCCTACAAGAGACTCACCTCAGATATAATGACACAAACCGAATGAAAGTGAGGGGACTGGAAAAGGTATTCCGTGAACATGGAAATGAAAAGAAAGCTAGAGTACAAATACTTATATCAGACAAAACAGACTTTAAAATAAAGACTGCTGCCAGAGACAAAGAAGGACACTACATAATGATCAAGGAATCAATCCAAGAAGAAGATATAATAATTGTATATACATATATATATATATGTATGTGTATATATATATATGTGTGTATATATATATATATATATATATATATATATATACACACATTCACCCAACATAGGAGCACATCAATATATAAGGCAAGGATTAATGGACATAAAAAGTAACCTAGAGAGAAGAAATCCTCAAGAAAATATTAACAAAGTGAATCCAATAATACATTAAAAGGATCATACACCATGATCATGTGGAATTTATCCTGGGGATGCAAGGAATTTTCAAAATCTGCAAACCAATCAACGTGATACACCACATTAACAAACTGAAGAATAAAAACAATATGATCATCTCACTAGATGCAGAAAAGCTTTTGACAAATTCAACACCCATTTATGATAAAAGCTCTCCAGACAGTGGGCACAGAGGGAACATACCTCAACATAATAAAGGCCATATATGACAAACCCACAGCTAACATCATACCCAACAGTGAAAAGCTGGAAGCATTTCCTCTTTTTTTTTTTGCGGTACGCGGGTCTCTCACTGTTGTGGCCTCTCCCATTGTGGAGCACAGGCTACGGATGCGCAGGCTCAGCAGCCATGGCTCACAGGCCCAGCCGCTCCATGGCATGTGGGATCTTCCCGGACCGGGGCATGAACCTGTGTCCCCTGCATCGGCAGGCGGACTCTCAACCACTGCACCACCAGGGAAGCCCTCACTCTTGCCATTTTTATTTAACATAGTTTTGGAAGTTCTAGCCACAGCAATCAGACAAGCATAAGAAATAAAAAGAATCCAAACTGGAAAGGAAGAAGTCAAACAGTCATTGTTTGCAGGTGACATGATTGTACACACAGAAAATCCTAAAGACATTACCAGAAAACTACTATTGCTCATCAGTGAATTCGGTAAAGTTTCAGAATATAAAATTAACATACAGAAATCTGTTTCATTTCTACACGTTAACTACGAACTATCAGAGAAAGAAATTAAGGAAACAATCCTATTTACCATTGAGTCATTAACATACAGAAATCTGTTTCATTTCTACACGTTAACTACGAACTATCAGAAAAAGAAATTAAGAAAACAATCTCATTTACCATCGAGTCATTAACATACAGAAATCTGTTTCATTTCTACCTGCTAACTACAAACTATCAGAAAAAGAAATTAAGGAAACAATCCCATTTACCATCGAGTCAAAAAGAATAAAATATCGAAGAATAAATCTACCTAAGGAGGTAAAAGAACTGTACTTGGAAAACTATGACAATGATGAAAGAAAGTGAAGATGACACAAAAATATGGAAGATATTCAGTGTTCTTGAACTGGAAGAATTAATATTGTTAAAATGACCATACTACCCAAGGCAATACACAGATTCAATGCAATCCCTAATAAAATACCAATGGCATTTTTCACAGAACTAGAACAAATAATTTTAAAATTTCTATGGAAACACAAAAGACCCGAATAGCCAAGACACTCTTGAGAATGAAGAATAGAGCTGGGGCAATCACACTCCCTGACTTCAGACTGTATACAAAGCTACAGGAATCAAAACAGTGTGGTACTGGCTCAAAAACAGACACATAGATCAATGGAAGAGAATAGAGAGCCCAAAAATAAGCCCATGCACTTAAGGTCGCCAAACCTATGACAAAGGAGGCAAGAATATACAATGGAGAAAAGACAGTCTCTTCAATAGTGGTGCTGGGAAAACTGGACAGCTACATGTAGAAGGATGAAATTAGAATATTCTCTAACAACATATACAAAAATAAACTCAAAATGGATTAAAGAATTAAATGTAAGACCGTAACTATAAAACTTCTAGAGGAAAACATAGGCAGAACACTATTTGATATAAATGGCAGCAATATTTCTTT
Source organism: Pseudorca crassidens (assembly GCF_039906515.1). NCBI lineage: Eukaryota > Metazoa > Chordata > Mammalia > Artiodactyla > Delphinidae > Pseudorca > Pseudorca crassidens. Next base: position 158,223,443 of record NC_090297.1, read on the forward strand.
GGACCTGTTTCCTAAAGCAAAGAAAATAAAGGCAAAAATAAACGGACCTAATTAAACTTAAAAGCTTTTGCACAGCAAAGAAACCATTGACAAAGTGAAAGGACAACCTACTGAATGGGAGAAAATATTTGCAAATGATATGACCGAAAAGGGGTTAATATCCAATATATACAAACAGTTCAAAGACTGAAAATCAAAAAAATAAACAACTCAATTAAAAAATGGGCAGAAGAACTGAATAGACATTTTTCCAAAAAGGAAATGCAGATGGCCAAGAGGCACATGAAAAGATGCTAATCATCAGGGAAATGCAAATCAAAATCACAATGAGATATCGCATCACACCTGTCAGAATGCCTATCATCAAAAAAACCCACAAAATGTTGGTGAGGATGTAGAGAAAAGGGAAGTCTTGTACACTGTTGGTAGGAATGTATATTGGTATAGCCATTATGGGAAACAGTATGCGGGTTTCTCAAAAAACTAATACTAGACCTACCATATAACACAGAAATTCCACTCCTGGGTATAGATTAAAAAAAAACCCAAACCACTAATTCGTAAAAGATACATGCACCCTAATGTTCACAGCAGTATCATTTACAATTGCAAGATACAGAAGCAACCTAAGTGTCCACCAACTGATGAATGGAAAAAGATGTGGTTATATATATAGGAATATTGCTCAGCTGTAAAGAAAAAGAATGAAACTTTGCCATTTGCAGCAACATGGATGGATTTGGAGGGTATTATGCTAAGGGAAATAAGTCAGACAGAGAAAGATAAATACTGTATGACATTACTTATATGTGGAATCTACAAAATATAACAAATTAGTGAATATAACAAAAAAGAAGCAGACTCACCGATATAGAAAACAAATTAGTGATTATCAGTGGGGAGAGGAAAGTGGGGAGAGGAAATATAGGGGTAGGGAATTAAGAGATACATACTATTAAGCATAAAATAGGCTATAGTATACAACATGGGGAATACAGCCAATACTTTATGATAACTATAAATGGAGTATAACCTTTAAAAACTGTGAATCAGTATATTGTATACCTGTAACTTATATAATATTGTACATGAACTATACATCAATAAAAAAAATTAAAAAAAAACCCAAACACTCCTGTATGTTACATATGAAAGTTAAGAGAGTAAATCTAAGAGTTCTCATCACAAGGAATAAAAATGTTTTCTTTTTCTTTAATTTTGTATGTATATGAGATGATGGATGTTTACTAAATTTATTGTGGTTAACATTTCATGATGTATGTAAGTCAAATCATTATGCTGTACATCTTAAACTTATACAGTGCCGTATGTCAATTATAGCTCAATAAAAGTGGAAGAAAAAAAAAGTGAGGGATGAAAAATCCCAGAAAACAGAAAGCTAAAAAGAGGGAACCCCATGTTCTGAACATAAAGTCTACCCAAAACTCTGGTTGACTCCTGAAACCACAGAACAGACTCTAAGCCCCCTAGTGAAGTCTAAATAAACTGGCTTGACATTTTAACTGCCACCTACTGGAAAGAAGACGGTTTGCAATTTGAGATCAGCCATGATAAGTTGCCTACTAAAACAAACAACCAAACAAAGAATCAACGTTCAGAGGCACTACTACATATCGGTCACAATGTCTAGGATAATTTCTAAAATGACTCAATGTAAAAAGAAACAGGAAAAGATGGCCCACAGAAAATGACAATCAATGGAGACTGGTATTGAGTGATGTGAATGTTGGAATTAGCACACAAGGATTTTAAAGCAGCTTTTATAACCATACAGAATGATGTGAAGTAAAATGTGTTCATAATGAATAAAGAGATAGGAAATCTAAGCAGAGAAATGGAGACTATTTTAAAAAGAACCAAATAGAAAATCTAAAATGGAAAAATGAGAAACTCACTATATGGGCTTACAACAGATTAAATATTACATATGACTCAGTCTATTTATCAATAGAAATTATCCGTTATGAAGAGCATAGGATAAAAAATTAGAAAAAGTGAACAGAACTTCAAAGACCTGTGAGGCAATATCAAATGGCCTAATATATGTGTAATGGGAATTAAAAAAAGAGAAGAAACAGACAATAAGACAGAAAATATATTTTAAGAAATAATGGCCCCAAATTCTCCAAAGTTAGTGAAAGATTAGAAATTCAAAAAGTTCAGAAAACTCCAAATAGAGTAAATATAAAGAAAACCTCACCTATTCAAATTACAGTCAAAAGGCTGAAAACCAAAGTCTATCTATCAAAGTCAAGCAGAGAAGCAGAGCCACTGTGTGTGTATGTGTGTGTGTGTGTGTGTGTGTGTGTGTGTGTATGTATGTATGTGTGTGTGTGAGAGAAGGGATTATAGGGATCTAAACTTCCTCAATTGTGGGAGCTGGTTATGCAGTCTCTCTCTGTAAGGCTGCTGTCTTCATGTTCAATGCTGGAGTCCGGTGTCCATAGGGCAGGAAGGCTGGAAGAGAAGATGCATGTAAAGTGGGGAAAAGAACAAAGTGGAGTCCAGAACCATGAGCTGAAGCTCATAAGATAGTCTGAAACCCATGTTATTTCTTACTGTCTCTGACCTTAATGGGGACATTTGCCATGGAGCTAAACATACACCCCAGCACTGTAGTGGGAAAATCTAAAATAGGATTCATGGGAAGATGGGTAAATGCAGGTCTGACAAGTGCCTCAGGGCAAGGAGATGAGCTAATAGATGCAACAACACGAGGAGCCACAAAATGGCTGCTGCTTCACTTCTGTCCCAGGAATCTCCCACAAGAATCTCATAAAGCATGGGAATTCTAGAAAATGTAGCCTAGTCTAGTCAAACTGACTTATTCTAAGGCCATCACACAAACAGATATGTATTGAAAGCAGCCAGTGAAATATAACACATAATTTACAAGGTAACAAATAATTGAATAAGCACTCTCTAAACTATGCACTTACAATTTTATATTCAGTGAAAATATCCCTCAAAAAATGAAGACAAAATAAAGACATCATCAGATAAAAGAAAACAAATTTCTTGACAGCCAACCTGCACTACAAGAAATGATAACGGAAACTGTTTAGGCTAAAGGGGAATGATACCAGAAAGAAACCTGGATCGTCAAGAAGGAATGAAGGGATGAAAGTGTTCTAGAATCAGTCAGTGGTGATGGCCACACAGCTGTGAATATACTAAAACCCACTGAAGTGTATACTTTAAAAGGTGAAGTATATCTCGAAAAAAAATTTAATTAAAAAAAATGAAGAGCATTTGAAATGGTAAACATGTAGAAAAATAAATACTAAAAGTTCTAACTTAGAATCTGGGACAGATGAAGATTAATCTTCAAATAGGAACACAGAAGTTTAATAAATGAACTGGAACACTTAATATGGTAAGTGTTGGAAGATTCACTTTGGCTCTTTCAGAAGACACATTATTTCATTTAGGTCTCACTCTGTTCCTTGCACTTAAATAGTAAACATTACTCATTTACACAGCTGCCATTTCATTGAAATGAGTTATCAACCAAGTGACCAAAATAAATTATTAAATACCTAAATTACTCTCTAAAATTAAGTTTTCTCTTCTCCTCTGAAGGAAATATTTGGAAAATAAATACATACGTAGTAAGTGTAAGTTCAATCTCAAAATAAGCCAAAGATTTCAAATCAATCATGCCTGAATACCTCTTGGTCTTCACTGTTTTATAAATATATATATATCTTTACAAAGAATAAAGCTTTAACAGTTAGCATAAAATTGGGCTCTAAACTTTTCAATCTCAGCTAGACCCTCAAGCACTATCCGGAACCTCTTTACATGTCCCTGTTAGGTTTCTCTCTGGTTCCCTCTCCTCTCCCTATATAAGACAGTTGCTCTCCCCAAGCTTTTGACACTGACCATACACATTCTTCTCACTCTAAGAAGGCAGGGAAAGTACGACCTTTAGGTAGGAATTATCCCAACTTCCTAACCAAATATTTATAAACATGTTTGCTTCAGTGGGCATTTCTATTTCTTTCCAATCAATGTCTCTACAAAGGTGCCCCACCTCTTTTGTAAAGGTTAATCCCTTCAGCTGTGCTTCATAGACCTTGCTTTGTTCTTAGATCGTACCTTTTTCTATATTTATTAATCTTACAGCTTACTATCTATATATTGTACATCTTACTATCTGTATATTCTCATCTTAAATCTTATTTTTCTAGATAACCCCACTTTCAGAGTCCTTATTGGATTTTTCCCCTAAGTATACAGTCGTCCCTCATTATCCACAGGGGATTAGTTCCAGGACCCCCTTCGGATACGAAAATCTGTGGATGCTCAAGTCCCTTATATACAATGGTATAGAAGTTGCATATAACCTCTGCACATCCTCCAGCAAACTTTAAGTCATTTCTAGATTACTTATAATAACTAATATAATGTAAATGCTATATAATTAGTTGTAAATACAATGTAAATGCTACAGAAGTAGCCTCCTACCTGCAGCAAATTCAAGTTTTGCTTTTTGGAACTTTCTGGAATTAAGAATTATATATATATGTGTGTGTATATATATATATATATATATATATATATACATACACACACATACATATATATACACACACACATGCACACACACGCACAATTGGTTTGATTCACAGATGCAGAACCCATGGATACAGAGGGCTCACTGCATGGGGAAAACAAAAACAAATATAATCCATTCTATAGGTGAAGTTCCATTTAGATACTGCTTCCTCTTTATTTTTCAAATTTCTTGAGTAGCCCATGCTTGGTATTTCCATTTATTTCACCTTCCATTTGAATTTTAAAATTAAAAAAAAAAACTATTTCAAGCATAAAGGAAAGAATAGGAAATGAAAACCACACCTAAGGGATGTTAACATTTTGTCACATACACTTTCAAATTTTTGTTTTTTGGAATATAAAACACAGAGATGCAGTAAAATACCTTTCCCTAAGATTCAAACATTTTAACCTACAACAATGACAATCACATATTCAAGCAAATACTGTTGTAGAATTACTTTGTATCATTGACATGCAAGTTTTTATACTTTTCTCCCACATATAGAAAGTCATAAATATAGTCATCTCTTAGTTCATTCTCAGTTTTTGTAATAATGGTATCACATTTCCTAAATATCCTTTGTAACATGCCTTTTTATATTTAAATACTTGAGATTCATCAATATTGACACAAGTCCAAGTTATTAATTTTTTATTCAGTATAATATTCCACTGTAAGAAAGGGACTAAATTTAATTATTATATACTCCCCTGTTAAAGATCTTTTCTTTCCTTTAAAAATCATATACCCCTTATTTCCTTTTCTTATCTTATTGTGTTGGCTATAATCTATGATTAAAAACTGCCTAGAATGTGATATTGATAGAATCCTTAACTTGTTCTTACATTTAAAGAAAATATGTGTAATACCCAACAAGTACCTATAAAGCTTGTAGAACATTTTTTAATAAAAACCTATTTATTTATTTTTTTATTTATTGAAATATAGTTTATTTACCATATTATATTAATTTTAGGTGTACAGCAAAGTGATTCAGTATTTTTACAGATTGTACTCCATTAAAAGTTATTATAAGATAATGGTTCTAATTCCCTGTGCTATACAACATTCCATCATTGTTTATCTATTTTATACATAGTAGTTTCTATCCCTTAATCCTATACCCCTAACTTGCCCCTCTCCTTTTCCATCTTCCCACTGGTAACCACTAGTTTGTTTTCTACATCTTTGACTCTATTTCTACTTTGCATATACATTCATTTGTATTATTTTTTAGATTCCACATATAAGTGATATCATACAGTATTTGTCTTTGTTTGTCTGACATTTCATTAAGTATAATATTCTCTCGGCCCATCTATTTTTCTCCTAATGGCAGAATTTCATTCTTTTTGGGGCTGAGTAATATTTATATATATATTTACACATACACACACACACACACCACACCTTCTTTATTTATCTGTTGATGAACACATGGGTTGCTTCCACATCCTGGATATTGTAAGTAGTGCTGATATGAACATAGGGGTGCATGTATCTTTTACAAATTAGTGTTTTCATTTTTTTCTGTATATATACCCAGAAGTGGAATTGCTGGATCATATGGTAGTTCAATTTTTAGGTTTCTGAGGAAACTCTACTATTTTCCAAAGTGGCTGCACCAATTTACATTCCCACCAACAGTGTACAAGGCTTCCCTTTTCTCCACATCCTCATCAACATTTGTTCTTTGTATACTTTTGGATGATAGCCATTCTGACAGGCATGAGGTGATCTCTCATTGTGGTTTTGATTTGCATTTCTCTGATTACTGATGTTGAACATCTTTTCATGTGCCTGTTAGCCATCTGTATGTTTCCTTTGGAGAAATGTCTATTCAGATCTTCTACCCATTTTTTGATTGTGTGCTTGTTTTTTTTGATATTGAGTTGTATGAGCTGTTTATATATTTTGGATATTAACCTTTGTTAGTCATATCATTTGCAAATTTTTTTTCCCATTCCATAGGATGTCTTTTTGTTTTGTTGACGGGTTCCTTTGCTTGTGCAAAAGCTTTTAACTTTAATTAGGTCCTCATGTGTTTATTTTTGCTTTTATTTCTTTTGCATTAGTCATAACACTTTATATAGAAATTCTTGAGGTCTCTACACAAAAACTAGCAGAACTAATAAATGAATTCACCAAAGTTGCAGGATACAAGATTAATATACAGAAACCTGTTACTTTTCCACAGTTTTAATAATGAACTATCAGAAAAAGAAAGTAAAAAAACTCATTTAAAATCACATCAAAAAGAATAAAATACCAACAAATCAACTTAACCAAGAAGGTGAAAGACCTATACTCTGAAAGCTATAAAACATTAAGGAAATTAATGATGATAAAAATAAATGGAAAGATATTCCATGCTCTTAGACTGGAAGAATTAATATTGTTAAAACGGTCATAAGACCAAAAGTGATCTACAGATTTAATGCAATCTCTATCGAAACACCCATGACATTTTTCACAGAACTAGAACAAATAATCCTAAAATTCATATGGAAACACAAAAGACCCTGAATTGACAAAGCAATCTTGTTCTTTAACAAAGATGGAGGTATCACACTCCCAGACTTCAGACTATACTAGAAAGCTACAGTAATCAAAACAACATAGTACTGGCACAAAAACAGACACACAGATCAATGGAATGGAATAGAAAGCCCATATATAAACCCAAACAACTACAGTCAATTATTTTACAATAAAAACCTAGGGAACCTTCAAGATGGTGGAGGAGTAAGACGTGGAGATCACCCTCCACCCCCAAAATACATCTAAATGTGGAAAAACTCCTACAGAACACCTACTGAATGCTGGCAGAAGACCTCAGACTTCCCCAAAGGCCTAAATGAGCAAGAGCCCTCTAATGACCACTGCTTTAACCCCATCCACTCTGGGTTGGAGCAGATGCCTGAAGGCGACCTACATGAAGAGATGGGGCCAAAACGAAAGCTTAAGTCCAGGAGCTGGGCGAACAAAGAAGAGAAAGGGAAATTAAATTTCTCTGTGCAGCCTTAGGAGCAGCACATTAAACTCCCACAGTCAACTTGATGTACCCTGCAGCTGTGGAATACCTGAAAAGACAATGAATCATCCCAAAATTGAGGCGGTGGACTTTGGAAGCAACTGTAAACTCTGGGTTTGCTGTCTGCGACTGATTTGTTTCAGATTTTTATGTTTATATAGTTTAGTTTTTAGCACTTGGTATCATTGGTAGATTTGTTTATTGGTTTGGTTGTTTTCTACTTTTTAAAAATTTTATTATTATTTTAATAATTTTATTTATTTTTGTTCTTTTTTTTCTCCCTTTTCTTCCGAGTTGTGTGGCTGACAGGGTCTTGATGTTCCGGCCTGGTGTCAGACCTGAGCCTATGAGGTGGGAGAGCTGAGTTCAGGACACTGGACCAACAGAGACCTCCCGGTCAAATGTAATAACAATTGGCAAGAGATCTCCCAGAGATCTCAATCTCAATGCTAAGACACAGCTCCACCCAACGGCCAGAAAGCTCCAGTGTTGGACGCCCCATGTCAAACAACTAGCAAGACAGGAACACAACCACACTCATTAGCAGAGAGGCTGCTTAAAATCATACTAAGTTCAAAGACACCCCAAAACACACCACTGGACGTTGTGCCCACTAGAAAGACAAGATCCAGCCCCACCCACCAAAACGCAGGCACCAGTTCCCTCCAGCAGGAAGCCTACACAATGCACTGAACCAACCTCACCCACAGGGAGCAAACAGCAAAAACAATGGGAAATAGGAACCTGAAGCCTGCAAAAAGGAAACCCCAAACACAGTAAGTTAAACAAAATGAGAAGACAGAGAAATGTGCAGCAGATCAAGGAGCAAAATGAAAACCCACCAGGACAAACAAATGAAGAGGAAATAGGCAGTCTACCTGAAAAAGAATTCAGAGTAATGATAGTAAAGATGATAAAAAAATCTCAAAAATACAATGTAGAAAATAAAAGAAACATTTAACAATGACCTGGAAAAACTAAAGAGCAAAGGAAAAATGATGAACAACACAATAAATGAAATTAAAAGTTCTCTGGCAGGAATCAAGAGCAGAAACACTGAGGCAGAAGAATGGATAAGTGACCAGGAACACAAAATAGTGGAAATAACTACTGCAGAGGAGAATAAAGAAAAAAGAATGAAAAGAATTGAGGACAGTCTCAGAGACCTCTGGGACAACATCAAACACAACAACATTCGAATTATAGGGGTCCCAGGAGAAGAAGAGAAAAAAAAAAGGGTCTGAGAAAATATTTGAAGAGATTGTGTTGAAAACTTCCCTAAAATGGTAAAGGTATTAGTCAAACGAGTCCAGGAAGCCAAGAGTCCCATACAGGATACCAACAGGGAGAAACAAGACAAGACACATATTAATCAAACTATCAGAAATTAAATACAAGGAAAAATATTAAAAGCAGTAAGAGAAAAGCAACAAGTAATATACAAAGGAATCCCCATAAGGTTAAGAGCTGATGTTTCAGCAGAAACTCTGCAAGCCAGAAGGGACTGGCACGACATATTTAAAGTGATGAAAGGGAAAAACCTACAACCAAGATTATTCTACCCAGCAAGGATCTCAATCAGATTCAATGGAGAAATTAAAACCTTTACAAACAAGCAAAAGTTAAGAGAATTCAACACCACCAAACAGCTTTACAAAAAACGCTAAAGGAACTTCGCTAGGCAGGAAACACAAGAGAGGGAAAAGACCTACAATAACAAACCCTAAACAATTATGAAAATCGTAATAGGAACATATATATCAATAAATACGTTAAATGTAAATGGGTTAAATGCTCCAACCAAAAGACACAGACTGGCTAAATGGATACAGAAACAAGACCCATATATATTTTGTCTACAAGAGACCCACTTCAGACCGAGGGACACATACAGACTGAAAGTGAGGGAATGGAAAAAGATACTCCATGCAAATGGAAATCAAAAGAAAGCTGGTGTAGCAATTCTCATATCAGAAAACATAGACTTAAAATAAAGACTATTAAAAGAGACAAAGAAGGACACTACATAATGATCAAGGGATCAATACAAGAAGAAGATATAACAATTGTAAATATTTATGCACCCAACATAGGAGCACCTCAATACATAAGGCAAATGCTAACAGCCATAAAAGGGGAAATAAACAGTAACACATTATAGCAGGGGACTTAAACACCCCACTTTCACCAATGGACAGATCATCCAAAATGAAAATAAATAAGAAAACACAAGGTTTAAATGACACATTAAACAAGATGGACTTAACTGATATCTATAGGACATCCCATTCAGAAAAAACAGAATACACTTTCTTCTCAAGTGCTCATGTAATTCTCCAGGATAGATCATATCTTGGGTCACAAATTAAGCCTTGGTAAATTTAAGAAAATTGAAAGCATATCAAGTATGTTTCCCGACCACAATGCTATGAGACTAGGTATAAATTACAGAAAAACAAACTGTAAAAATTACAAACACATGGAGGCTAAACAATACACTACTAAATATCCAAGAGATCACTGAAGAAATCAAAGAGGAAATCAAAAAATACCTAGAAACAAATGACAATGAAAACACAATGACCCAAAACCTGTGGGTTGAAGCAAAAGCAGTTCTAAGAGGAAAATATATAGCAATACAATCCTACCTCAAGAAACAAGAAACATCTCAAATAAACAACCTAACCTTACACCTAAAGAAATTAGAGAAAGAAGAACAAAAAACCCCAGAGTTAGCAGAAGGAAAGAAATCATAAATATCAGATCAGAAATAAATGAAAAAGAAATGAAGGAAACAATAGCAAACATTAATAAAATTAAAAGCTGGTTCTTTGAGAAGTTAAACAAATTTGATAAACCATTAGCCAGACTCATGACAAAAAAAAAAAGAAGACTCAAATCAACAGAATTAAAAATGAAAAAGAAGTAGCAACTGACACTGAAGAAATACAAAGGATCATGAGAGATTACTACAAGCAACTCTATGCCAATAAAATGGACAACCTGGAAGAAATGGACAAATTCTTACAAAAGCACAACCTTCTGAGACTGAACCAAGGAGAAATAGAAAGTATAAACAGACCAATCACAAGCACTGAAATAGAAACTGTGATTAAAAATCTTCCAACAAACAAAAGCGCAGGACCAGATGGCTTCACAGGCGAATTCTATGAAACATTTAGAGAAGAGCTAACACCTATCCTTCTCAAATGCTTCCAAAATATAGCACAGAGAGGAACACTCCCAAACTCATTCTACAAGGTCACCATCACCCTGATACCAAAACCAGACAAAGATGCCAGAAAAAAAGAAAACTACAGGCCCATATCACCGATGAACACAGATGCAAAAATCCTCAACAAAATACTGGCAAACAGAATCCAACAGCACATTAAAAACATCATACACCATGATCAAGTGGTGTTTATCCCAGGAATACAAAGATTCTTCACTCTACGCAAATCAATCAATGTGATATACCATATTAACAAACTGAAGGACAAAAACCATATGATAATCTCAATAAATGCAGAAAAATCTTTCGATAAAATTCAGCACCCATTTACGATAAAAACTCTCCAGAAGGTAGGCAGAGAGGGACCCTACCTCAACATAATACAGGCCCTATATGACAAACCCACAGCCAACATTGTTCTCAATGGTGAAAAACTGAAACTACTTCCTCTAAGATCAGGAAGAAGACAAGGTTTCCTTCTCTCACCACTGTTATTCAACATAGTTTTAGAAGTTTTAGCCATAGCAATCAGAGAAGAAAAAGAAACAAAAGGAATCCAAATCAGAAAAGAAGTAAAACTGTCCCTGTTTGCAGATGACATGATACTATACTTAGAGAATCCTGAAGATGCTACCAGAAAACTACTAGAGCTAATCAATGAATTTAGTAAAGTAACAGGATATAGCATTAATGCACAGAAATCTCTAGCATTCCTATACACTAATATGATGAAAAATCTGAAAGAGAAATTAAGGAAACACTCCCATTTACCACTGCAACAAAAAGAATAAAATACCTAGGAATAAACCTACCTAAGGACACAAAAGACTGGTATGCAGAAAATTATAAGACACTGATCAAAAAATTAATAATGATACAAACAGATGGAGAGATATACCATGTTCTTGGATTGGAAGAATCAACATTGTGAAAATGACTCTATTACCCAAAGCAATCTAGAGATTCAAGGCAATCCCTATCAAACTACCACTGGCATTTTTAACAGAACTAGAACAAAATATTTCACAATTTGTATGGAAACACAAAAGACCCCGAATTGCCAAAGCAAACTTGAGAAAGAAAAACGGAGCTGGGAGAATTAGGCTCCCTGACTTCAGACTATACTACAAAGCTATAGTAATCAAGACAGTATGGTACTGGCACAAAAATAGAAATATAGATCAATGGAACACGATAGAAAGGTCAGAGATAAACCGACACACATATGGTCACCTTATCTTTGACAAAGAAGGCAAGAATAAACAATTGAGAAAAGACAGCCTCTTCAATAAATGGTACTGGGAAAACTGGACAGCTACATGTACAAGAATGAAATTAGAACACTCCCTAACGCCATATACAAAATAAACTCAAAATGGATTAAAGACCTAAATATAAGGCCAGACACTATAAAAACTCTTAAAGGAAAGCATAGTGAGAACACTCTATGACATAAATCACAGCAAGATTCTTTTTGACCCACCTCCCAGAGAAATAGAAATAAAAACAAAAATAAACAAATGGGACCTAACGAAACTTAAAAGGTTTTGCACAGCAAAGGAAACCATAAACAAGATGAAAAGCCAACCCTGAGAATGGGAGAAAATATTTGCAAACGAAACAACTGACAAAGGATTAATCTCCAAAATATACAACAGCTCATGGGGCTCAATATCAAAAAAACAAACAACCCAATCCAAAAATGGGCAGAAGACCTAAACAGACATTTCTCTGCAGAAGATATACAGATTGCCAACAAACACATGAAAGAATGCTCAACATCACTAATCATTAGAGAAATGGAAATCAAAACTACAATGAGGCATCACCTCACACCAGTCAGAACGGCCATCATCAAAAAATCTACAAACAATAAATGCTGGGGAGGGTGTGGAGAAAAGGGAACCCTCTTGCACTGTTGGTGGGAATGTGTATTGGTACAGCCACTATGGAGAACAGTATGGAGCTTCCTTAAAAAACTAAAAATAGAACTACCATATGACCCAGCAATCCCACTACTGGGCATATACCCTGAGAAAACCATAATTCAAAAAGAGTCATGTACCACAATGTTCATTGCAGCACTATTCACAATAGCCAGGATATGGAAGCAACCTAAGTGTCCATCGACAGATGAATGGATAAAGATGATGTGGCACACATATACAATGGAATATTACTGGGCCAGAAAAAGAAACGAAACTGAGTTATTTGTAGTGAGGTGGATGCACCTAGTGTCTGTCATACAGAGTGAAGTAAGTAAGAAAGAGAAAAACAAATACCATATGCTAACACATATATATGGAATCTAAAAAATAAAAAGGTCCTGATGAACCTAGGGGCAGGACAGGAATAAAGACGCAACCATGGAGAATGGACTTGAGGACATGGAGAGGGGGAAGGGTAAGCTGGGGCAAAGTGAGAGAGTGGCATTGATATATATATATATATATATATATATCCAATTGTAAAATAGCTAGTGGGAAGCAGCTGCATAGCACAGGGAGATCAGCTCAGTGCTTTCTGAGTACCTTGAATGGTGGTACAGGGAGTGTCAGAGGGAGTCGCAAGAGAATGGGGATATGGGGATATATGTATACATATAGCTGATTCACTTTGTTATACAGCAGAGACTAACATAACATTGTAAAGCAATTATACTCCAATAAAGATGTTAAAAATTTTTTTTAATCTATTTACTTCTAAGGTTACTAAAAGTGTTTTCAATGTGTTTTTTAAAATAATGAATAGTTTCTAACTTCATCTTCATGAAAAGATTTTGTATAAAGATTGAGATGATCATGTGGATTATACAATTTCTAAATAAGTTAAATGAGATTAAAACATTTTTAATCTAATCATATTTCTAGAAAAAATTCAACATGAATATGAGAATGTAAATATTTTATGCATTGTTGGAAATAGCTGGTTAACACTTTACTTAGGATAATTTAAGTCTATGTTCATAAATGGGCAATAATTTTTCTGCTGTATGAGCCTTGTCAGGGTTTGATATCAAGGTTGTAACATAAATTTCAGATGCATATAACATGTTTTTCTCCTTTTCTTCAGGAACAAATTGTATAAAATATTTTTAATGATAGAAATTATCTTTTCTTTGTTGTATGAAGATTATCTAAAAAAGGCATGTGGACTTGACTTGTTATTTCTATATTTGGGTGGAAACACTGAAGTTGAAAAGATGACAGATTGTATACTAATTTAAAGATTAGATATAGATGTTTTCACATTTTTCTTGAGTCAGCTGATAATTTATAGTTTTATAAAAATTGTCAAGTAATTCTTTCATTGTAGTTGCATCATATTTTAACTACTGTATTGTAGTTGTGCCCCATTTCACATATTTTTGTGCTGTCTAACTTTTCTTGATTAACTTTGAGATTAGTCTACTTTTATAATCTTCTACATAACTGCAGTTTTGTTTTCTTGATCCTTTCAAATGTTTGTTTTCTATTTCATTCATTTTTACTTTTGTATTTATTATTTGTATCTACTCACTTCCACTGGGTTTATTCTGTTGCTGCTCTTTTCCCTCCTAATTTGATTTGGAAGACTTACTAATTAATTTTTGACCTTTCTTTTCTGTTGTCCGCTCTCAACACAATACAAGTATTTAAGAACCTCTTTTGACCTCCCTGGTGGCACAATGGTTAAGAATCCGCCTCCCAATGCAGGGGAGATGGGTTCAAGCCCTGGTCTGGGAAGATCTCACATGCCGTGGAGGAACTAAGCCCAGGCACCACAACTAGAGAGCCTGCACTCTAGAGTCCACAAGCCACAACTACTGAGCCCGCGTGCCATAACTACTGAAGCCCGCATGCCAAAACTGCTGAAGCCTGTGTGCCTAGAGCCCGTGCTCCGGAACAAGAGAATCCACTGCAGTGAGAAGCCTGTGCACTGCAGTGAAGAGTAGACCCGCTCACTGCAACTAGAGAAAGCCCATGTGCAGCAGCAAATACCTGATGTAGCCAAAAAACAAAAAAAAAAACAAAAAAAAAAAAAAGGAAAAGAGAAGAACCTCTTTGGCTGCATTTCACAAATTTTCATTGTAATTCAGTTCTAAACATTTTCTGATTTCCAACGTGCCTATTTTGTAATCCATGAATTATATTAAAGTTTATTTTAAACGTTTGGGTTTTAGAGAGGTATTTCCTTGCTGATTGCTCCAAGTTTTATTGCAATGTGATCACAGAATATGATCAGAGCTATATTGTAGTTCCTTTGTTCTACTGAGGTTTGATTTGTTGTTTTAAAAGAAATGCACATTCTAAACTACAGACCGATATCCCCATGAACATTGCTGCAAAAATCCTCAATAAAGTATCAGCAAAATGAATTCAGAAGTATATTAAAATGATTTTATATGACCATTTCATAAGGATTTCACTGAATCAATAACATCCACTTTGACCAGTAATTATCATCTCAACAATATTAAGTTTCCAACCCACAAACATGGGATGTCTTTCCAATTATTTATGTCTAATTTATTTAAGCAATGTTTTGTAGTTTGCAGCATATAAATTTTACATCTACCTAATTATATTTATTCCTAAATATTTTATTCTTTTTGATGCTATTTTCTATGGAATTGTTTTCTTAATTTACTTTTCAGATATAGCTAATGTGTAGAAATATAATGTATTTTGTGTGTGATTTTGTATCTGCAACTTTGCTGGATTTTTCATTAGCTTTAAGAGGTTTTTTGGTGTGTGTCTGTATTCCTTAGTGTTTTCTACATATAAGATCATGTCATCTGTTAACAGAGAGAGTTTTACTACTTCCTTTCCCATTTGATTGCATTTTATTTCCTGTTCTTTCTAAACATTCTGACAACTTCTAGTACTATGTTGAAATGAAATGCTGAAAGTAGGAATCTTTGTCTTCTTCCTTATCTTTGGGGAAAAGCTTTCAGACTTTCATCATAAAGTGTGTGACCTGTGGGTTCATACATGGCCTTTATTATGATGAGGAAGTTTCCTTCTATTTCTAGTTTTCTGAGTATGGGTTTTTTGTTTTGTTTTGTTTCTTTTACCATGAAAGAGTGCTGAATTTTGTCAAATGCTTTTTCTGCACCAGCTGAAATCACATGGGTTTTTTCTTTATTCTGTTGAAGTAGGGTATTACATTGATTGATTTTAGTATTATGAATCTTTGCATTCCTGGCATACAACTCACTTCATCATGATGTATAATCCTTTTAATATGCTGCTGATTGGTTTGTTAGTGTTTGGTTGAGAATTTTTGCATGTGTATTAACTGGGAATATTGGTGTACAGTTTTCTTGCAGTGTCTTTGCATGATTTTGGAATCAGGGTAATGCTGTCTTCACAGAATGAGTCAGGAAGTACTCACTCCTCTTCAGTTTCTTGGAATAGTTTGAGAAGGATTGGCATTATTTCTCCTTTAAATGTTTGAAGAATTCTCTAGTGAAGCTATCTGGTCTAGGGCTTTTCTTTATTGATTTTTTGTTTACTTTGTCCTTATTAGTTCTTATTAGTTTTAGGTCTATTCAAAATTTCTATTTCTACTTGAGTAGTTTTGGCAGGTTGTACGTTTTTAGGAATTTTTCCAATACATATAGGTTACCCACTTTATTAGTGTACAGGTGTTCATATTATTCTCATAATTCTTTTTATTTCTATAAAGTCAGTAGTAATGTTTTTCACTTGTGATTTTAATATCTGCTTTTTCTTTTTCTTAGTCAATCTACTTAAAAGTTTGTCAATTTTGTTGATCTTTTCAAACAATGAACTATTTTTGGTTTTATTGACTTTATTGTTTTTCTATTGTCTATTTGTCTATTGCATGTATATCCACTCTAATCTTTATGCCAAAAATTGGCTAACCTAGATGAAGTGATGAAATTCACTTCATGAAGATATAACAATGTTAAATCTGGGTGCACCTAAGAACAGAACTTTAAGTTTAAAGTAAAGAAAAAGTGATAGAACTGAAAGAGAATTAGTCAACACCACAATTATTGTTCAGGATTTTACTTATCCTCTCTTAGTAATTGATAAAAGCAAGCTGGCAAACAATCAGTAAGGATGTAGAATACTTAAAACTATTAACCCACTTGATCTAATTGACATTTATAGAACACTGTATATAACAAGAGAAGAATACACATTATTTCAAATGCACATGAAACACTCATCAACATAAACCATATTTTCTTCATTAAACAAATCTCAATGGATTTAAATTATTTAAAATTATACGAAATATGTTCCTTAACAACCACAAAATTAGACTAGAGATGTAAACAGAAAGATAACTAAAAAATCTCCAAATATTGTAAATCAAACAACACACTTCAGTAAACCATAGGGTCACAGAAGGAATCACAAGGAAAATTAGCATTTTGAAATAAAAATTAAATCATAAAATGACATAACAAAACTTACATGATGCAGCTAGGGCAGTGCTTAGAGGTAGTAAAAATACAGCACTACAAGCTCATATTATAAAAGAAAGGTTTCAAATCTAGTAAGTTTTCAACGTAATTGGCTAAAAGGAAGAGCTTATAAAACAAGGTAAAAGGAATAGAAAAAAATAAAGAAAATAATGCATCAACTTAATGCCAGTGAATTCAACAATTAGACAAAATTTTTTAAATACCTTGAAACACAGATAAACTATAAAACCTCACTGAAAAGAAACAGATAATAAGAGGTACCGTATATCCACTAAATAAATTGAATTTCTTTACTCTAGGCTCAGATGGCTTCACAGGACATTCTGTCAACATTTAAAGAAGAAATAAGGGCAATTCTATGCAAACTTTTCCATAAAATAGAAGAGGGAACACCACTTATTTTTGGTGTTCAGCATTATCCTGATTCTAAAACCAGATAGTACATGAAAAGAAAAATATAGTCCAATATTTCCTATGACTATAAATGCAAAATTCTTAACAAAATACTGAAACAATCTAGCAATATATAAAAAAGATAACATACCATGATTGTTTAGAGGTTTATCCTAGGCATGCAAGTGAAAATCAATCAATGTGAGTCAATGTATTAATAAACTAAGGTAGAAACATCATATAGTTATCTCAATGAATGCAGAAAAAAAGCATTCGATGAAATCCAGCATTTATTCATAATAAAAATGTTCATGAAATAGAAACAGCAGATAATTTTGTCAAGCTGAGAGATGGCATGCATAAAAAAACCTACAGCTAATATCATAATCAGAAGGGGAAATGCAAATTCTATCTCCCCCAAATTAGTAATAATTAAATGTCTGTTCTCACCATCTCTACACAACATTGTTCTGGAGATCCTAGTCAATGCAATAAGGTAAGAAAAAGAAGAAATAAAAGGCATACAGGTTGGAAATGGATGACATGATCATCTATGTAGACTACCTCCTAAAAAAAAGAAAGGTACCAAAAGTATTAAGTACATTCAAACCCAATAAACTAGTGACATACACATAAACCCTCCACTAAAGACCTATTTAGCTCAGTTTCCTTGGTTTCTTTTACTCAGTACCTAATGTCTGACTTTCAACAAAAAATTATAAGACATATTAAAAGATTAAAAATATATTTTCAAGATACAGAGAAAGCCTCAAATATGGCAGAGAGAGATGTTGAAATTATGAGACTAGGAATTTGAAGCAGCTATGATCAATATATTAAAGGCTTTAGTAGAAAAAGTTGACTATATGCAAGAACAGATGGATAATATAAGTAGATAAATGGAATCTCTAAGAAAGCATCAAAGGAAATGCTAGCAATCAAAAACACCATCACAGAAATTAAGAACACTTTTGATAGCCTCACCAATCAGAACACAGCCAAGGACAGAATCAGTGAGCTTGAAGAAATGTTAATAGAAACTTTCAAAATTGAAATGCAAAGAGAAAAAAGAATAAAAAAGAACAGAATATCCAAAAATTGTGAGACAATTATATAAGATGTAATGTACGTGTAATGGGAATATAAGAAGAAGAGAGAGAGAATGGAACAAAAGAAATATTTGAAGCAATAACAGTATTCCAAAATTACTGCTAGGCACCATACTACAGGTCCTGGAAGTTCAGAGAATATCAGTCAAGACAAGTACCCCCAAATCTACACTTAGCCATAGGTATAGCCATTTAAACTGAAGAAAATCAAAGACAAAGATAAAATCTTGAGAGAAGGCAGAAGTGGGTGAGTGCACGTGCACACGCGCACACACACGCAAAAAACTTTATCTATAAAGGTGAAAGTTAAGAATTACATTGAGTTTCTCTTCAGTAACCTTGCAAGCAATGAAAAAATGGAGTGAAATATGTAGTGTTGAAAGACAAAAGCATCAACCTAGAATTCTGTATAGAGCAAAATTATCCTTCAAAAATAAGGAAAAATAAAGACTTTCCCAGACAAAAAACTGAGGCAATTTGTCACCAGGAGACCTACCTTGCAAAAACTGTTAAAAGAAATTCATCAAAAAGAAGGCAAATGATATAGATCAGAAACTTAGATTTACATAAAGAAGTGTATTAAAGAAGGAATACACGAAGATTAAATATTTTTTTCCATATTCTTAATTAAAATAATTAGACAAAAGTTTGTTCATTTTGAGTTTATTTTTGTGTATGGTATTAGGGAGTGCTCTAATTTCATTCTTTTACATATAGCTGGCGAAGCAACCAACAAGGGATTAATCTCCAAAATATATAAACAGCTCAATATCAAAAAAACAAACAACCCAATCAAAAAATGGATGGAAGACCTAAATAGACATTTCTCCAAAGAAGACATATGGATGGCCAACAAACACATGAAAATATGCTCAACATTAATTATTAGAGAAATGCAAATCAAAATTAAAATGAGGTATCACCTCACATCAGTCAGAATGGCCATTATCAAAAAATCTACAAACAATAAATGCTGGAGAGGGTGTGGAGATAAGGAAACCCTCATGCATTGTTGGTGGGAATGTAAATTGATACAGCCATTATGAAGAACAGTATGGAGGTTCTTAAAAAACTAAAAATAGAATTACCATATGACCTAGTGATCCCACTATTGGGCATATATCCTGAGAAAACCACAATTCAAAAAGACACATGCATCCCAAGGTTCTCTGCAGTACTATTTATAACAGCCAGGACGTGGAAGCAACCTAAATGTCCATTAACAGAGGAATGGATAAAGAAGATGTGGTACATATATACAATGGAATATTACTCGGCCATAAAAAGGAACGAAATTGGGTCATTTGTAGAGACATGAATGGACCTAGAGACTGTCGTACAGAGTGAAGTAAGTCAGAAAGAGAAAAACAAATATTGTATATTAATGCATATATGTGGAATCTGAAAAAATTGGTATAGATGATCTTATTTACAAAGCAGAAATAGAGACACAGACGTACAGAAAAAACATAGATACCAAGGGGGAAAGGGAGGGTTGGACAAATTGGGAGATTGGGATTGACATATATACACTATTGATACTATGTATAAAATAGATAACTAATGAGAACCTACTGAATAGCACAGGGAACTCTACTCAATGCTCTGTGGTGACCTAAATGAGAAGGAAATCCAAAAAAGAGGGGATATATGTATACATATAGCTGATTCACTTTGCTGTAAAGTATAAACTAACACAATATTGTAAAGCAACCATACTCCAATAGAAAAAAAAAAAAGTTTGTTATGGGACTTCCCTGGTGGTCCATTGGTTAAGACTCCATGCTCCCAATGCAGGGAGCACGCGTTCAATCCCTGGTCAGGGAACTAAGAGCCTGCAGCTGCATAACGCAGCCAAAAAAAAAAGTTTGTTCAAAATAGTAATGCAACAATATATACAATAATTCCAGGTTATGGACAAATGACATTAATGACAGCAATATTATAAGTAACTTATGCTATCCATGAAGTGGTATAGTATTATTTGAAAAAGGCCTAGAATTAGTTATAAATATAGACTGCAAACTCTAAGGTCAAGCACTAAAAAAATTTAAAAGAAGTGTAAAGGATATGTTAAGAGAGAAGGAAAAATGCAGTCTTAGAAAACGCTCCCTTAAAACCAGGCAAGTCAGAAAAAAAGTAAAAAGTGGAAAAGAAAAGAAGATACAAAGAACAGGATAATGAATAGAAAATAAATTCAACTATTAATTCAATGAACAGATATTAATTCAACTATGTCAATATCACTTTAAATGTCAATGTCTAAAAACAACTAAAAGACAAAGACCATCAGAGAGAATAAAAAAACAAGACCCAACCATACGTTATCTATAAGAAATCCACTTTAAATATAAAGACACAAAGAGATTAAAAGTGAGGGGATACCTATTTAAATCTTCTGCCCATTTTTTGATGGGGTTGTTTGTTTTTTGATATTGAACTACATGAGCCGTTTGTACATTTTGGAGATTAATCCCTTGCCAGTCATATCATTTGCAAATATTTTCTCCCATTTTGCAGGTTGCCTTTTCGTTTTGTGTATGGTATCCTTTGCTGTGCAAAACCTTTTAAGTTTAATTAGGTCCCATTTGTTTATTATTATTTTTTCCATTACTCTAGGAGATTAATCCAAAAGCATATTGCTCAAACAGTGTGCTGCCTATGTTTTCCTCTAGGATTTTTATAGTATCTGGTCTTACATTTAGGCCTTTAATCCAGTTTGAGTTTATTTTTGTGTATGGTGTTAGAGAATGTTCTAATTTAATTCTTTTACATGTAGCTGTCCAAAGAAGACATACAGATGGCCAAAAGGCACATGAAAAGATGCTCAACATCACTAATCATTAGAGAAATGCAAATCAAAACTACAATGAGGTACCACCTCACACTGCTCAAAATGGCCAGCATCAAAAAGTCTACAAATAATAAATGCTGGAGAGGGTATGGAAAAAAAGGAACCCTTCTTCACTGTTGGCAGGAATGTAAATTGGTACAGCCACTATGGAGAACAGTATGGAGGCTTCTTAAAAAACTAAAAATAGAGCTACCATATGATCCTGCAATCCCACTCCCAGGCATATATCCAGAGAAAGTCATAATTCAAAAAGATACATGAGGTTCATAGCATCACTATTCACAATAGACAAGACATGAAAGCAACCTGAACGTCCATCTACAGATGAATGGATAAAGAAGATGTGGTGTATACATATACAATGGAATATTGTTCAGCCATAAAAAAGAATGAAATAATGCCATTTGCAGCAATATAGATGGACCTAGAGATTATCATACTAAGTGAAGTAACGCAAGCCAGACAGTGAAAGATAAATATCATATGATATCGCTTATATGTGGAACCTAAAAAAAAAAAAGTTACAAATGAACTTATCTCCAAAACTGGTATTTCCAAAACAGAAAGACACTCACAGACATAGAAAACAAACTTATGGTTACCAAAGGGAAAAGGGGGTGGGGGGAGAGATAAATTATGAGGTTGGCATTAACACTACTGTATATAAAATAGATAACCAACAAGAATCTACTGTATAGCACAGGGAACTATACTCAATACTTTGTAATAACCTATAAGGGAAGAGTATCTGAAGACAAAAAATATATACATATGTATAAATAAATTGCTGGGCTGTACACCTGAAGCTAACAGGATATTGTAAATCAACTGTACTTTGATTAAAAAAAACCTAATGTGATCTAAGATTGCATTAATTGCAGGTTAAAAAATAAGTAAGGGAAACCATGGTAACACTTATCAAAAGAAAGCTGGAGTAGCTATATTAATTTCAGACACAGCCGACTTCAGAGTAATGAAAATTATCACAGATTAAAAGAGACATTACAGGGCTTCCCTGGTGGCGCAGTGGTTAGGGGTCCGCCCGCCGATGCAGGGGACATGGGTTCGTGCCCCGGTCCGCGAAGATCCCACGTGCCGCGGAGCGGCTGGGCCCGTGGGCCATGGCCGTTGGGCCTGCGCGTCCGGAGCCTGTGCTCCACAACGGGAGAGGCCACAGCAGTGAGAGGCCCGCGTACCACAAAAAAAAAAAAAAAAAAAAAAAAGACATTACATAATGATAAAGGAGTTAATTCTCCAAAAAGACGTAACAATGCTTAATGTGTACGCATGTAACAAGAGAGTTTCAAAATACAATGGACAAAAACTGATAGAACCTCAAGGAGAAATAGATTAATTCATTATTACAGTTGGAGAATTTAACATCCCTTTATCAGTAATTGACAGATCCAGCAGGCAGAAAATTAGTAAGGACTGAAAAGCACCATCAGCCAACTGGATCTAATTGATATTTATAGACTACCTTCTCCAACAACAGTAGCAATACACATTCTTCTTAAGCTCACAGAACATTCACCAAGACAAACCATATTCTAGGCCATAAAACACACCTTAAAAAATTTAAAAGAACAGAAATCATACAAAGGTATGCTCTCAAACCACAATAGAATTAAATTGGCAATCAATAAGTTAAAGATATCTGGAAAAATTCCAAATACTTAGAGATTAAATAATATAGTTCTAAATAGCATATAGGTCAAATAAGATGTCTTAAGAAAAATTTAAATATATTTTAAACCAAATAAAAATGAAAATATGGGTTTCCCTGGTGGCGCAGTGGTTGAGAGTCCGCCTCCCAATGCAGGGGACACGGGTTCGTGCCCCAGTCCAGGAAGATCCCACATGCCGCGGAGCAGCTAGGCCCGTGAGCCATGGCCGCTGAGCCTGCGTGTCTGGAGCCTGTGCCCCGCAACAGGAGAGGCCACAACATACAGCAAAAGAAAAAAAAAAAGAAAATACAACTTATCAAAATTTGTGGGATGCAGTAAAAACAGTATATATAGGAAAACATATAGCATTGAATCATACATTTGAAAAGAAAGATCTAAAAGCAATAATCTACACTTCCAGTTTAGGAAACCAGAAATAGAAGAGCAAATAAAATCTGAAATAAGGAGAAGAAAATAAATAAAGATGAGAGCATAAATCCATAAATTTGAAAATTGAAAACTGATAGAGAAAATCACCAAAATCACAAGCTGGCTCTTTCAAAAGATCAAAAAGTTGATGAACATCTGCCACATTAAGAAAGAAACTGCATTTCTATCAGGGCTTCTGGCATTTCTAATAGTGTTTTGTGCACATAAATGCTATTTGGTGCAAAAATTTTACTTTTTATGTTGGAGATCATGCTATTGTTCATTATGCCAAAATTGACTTCTCCCGTTTAATATTTATGTGTTGAAATCTACTTAGCTCAAAATTATAATTGTCTCTGTTTACTTTTTGTGACATTTGACTGTTAAACTTCTATTCATCCTCTTATTTTTTCCACTTTTCTGTGTAATATTGTTTTAGGTGAGATTCTTGTACAGAACATCTAGTTATATTTTGTTTTTAACCTACTTGAGGGCTTTTACAGCTTAAACCATTTGCATTTCATATCACAACTAACGTTGGTTTTGACAGCTGTCTGTGTTCTTTTATATCCTCAGTGCAATGCCTCACAATCAACAGAAGAGAGTAATTTTAAAGTTAAACTGTCAGAACATTTGGTAGATATTTGTGGCTCATCTTTCTTTGACCTGAAGTTTTAGACTGAACCACCATTTGAGTAGGATAAGAAGAATATCAACATGAAGCTACCTAGAAGCATCTTTTTAGCTTCTCTCTCTTCTCTGTTAGTGTTCATGTTATACTTGTCTAACCTTGCTTTACTTATGAAAACAATAACAATCACTAACATTGGCATGACTGCCATCAACCACCAAACTTCTCATGCTGAGTTTTTCAACCAGAAAATAGAGAGCCGTGATTCAGTCAGAAAAGTGCCACTGCAACTTTTTAAATAATACTTCACAAAGGACCTTGACACACCTTACAAAAATGTGTCCTCAAACCAACTCCCATTCCTGACCACAGATATTTTTTAATACTCAGTCATAGCTCTCAGTGTTCTCATACCTTCCCTCCCCCTGTGTCTCTCTCCCTAAATCTCCTCCCCTTTCCCATTTATTTTCTCATTCCTCTCCTTTTTGTAGAGGAAATCCATTCCCACAACTTTAATTGAATTTCCTTATTGATTCTTGCTCTCATTTCCAAATGTTAGTGCTGTATTTCTAGCTCTGGGATAATTCCATTTAAAATTAAATTATTACCAAAACCAGCAATAATCCTCCCCCATTTCCCCAGGATTGTCAGACTAGATTACTAATTCTTACTCCTTTAAAATATCTATAGAATTTACGGAATTTCCTTTTCCTTCCTCATTGTCTTTATTCTGTTTCATTGGACTCTACCGCTTAACACTTGTATCATTGCAGCAGTCTCTAAATGAGATTCTCTTTTCCAAACTCTTCTGCCTAAAAGTCTATACCAACAAACTTGAAAAGGTCCAATCATCTTATGTCATTCCCCTACTTCAGGATTTATAATTCTGGTAAGTAGGTGGATCAATCAAACATGAGCTAAATTTTCAAGAAACAATACCAAATTAACAGGCTCACTTCTCCATTTTTTGCATCTACCATAAACTGCTGGTTCTTTCCAGCTTCAGAATTATTTCATGCACTTCAATCATAACGACTTTATTTCTTCTTACATTGGTCTCCGCTCTGAAATGTCACATTCCCATCAATTCCAAGCCTATATTTCCTTCAAATGCATTCTTTTTTCCATAAATATTTCCAAATTAGGGGGATCATGTCTTAGACATGGAGCTAAATGAGCTTTAGAGTAAAGGCTAAAGAAAAACAATGAAGAAGAAAAAAACAAAAGAAAACAAAAAACGATACCAGATGGAAGCATGGATCTACATAAAGGAATGGTGAGTGCTACTAGTTGTAAATATAAAGCATTCTTCAGCACATTAAAACATAATTGTCTAAAGCTAAAGAGAATTTATGATGTATTGTGATGTTTATAACATATGAAAGTAAAATACATGAAAATGATAGCATAAAGAATGGAAGGGGAAACAGAAATATGCTATTGAAAGTGATATGTTTATAATATTAACTGAAGGTACAGTGTGATAAGTTAAGCATATATATGGAAAACTCTAAAACAATCTCAAGAGAAGAAAACAAAGGAGTATAGCTAATGACACAATAGCTCAGATAAAATGGAATCATAAAAATAGTCAATAAATCCAAAAGAAGGCAGATAAAGAAACAAATAAAAACAAACTGCAAGATGGCAGATTTCAACCCAACTATGTCGATAATTGAATTAAATAAAAATGGGCTGCACATTCCATTAAAAGTCATATATTATCTAATGAATAAGAAAAAATCAAGGTATGCTTTAGCGACTAAGGTGGTTTTGTGTTCATCTTCCTCTTCCTGCCATGGGTCCAGATCCTCTGATGGTATACAACTGTGCTGAAGTCTGGCTGGTGTCAACTGTCTCCACAATGCCCCCTGCCCCCCAACCAAGAAACCTGCTCAGGCTGGGGGAAGCAAAAAAGTGGAGTAGAAAAAGAAGATTATTGGAGACAAAGCTTTTGGTCTAAAGAACAAGAAAGGAGCAAAGCAACAAAAGTTTATCAAGGCTGTCACTCATCAAGTTCAATTTGGTCAACAAAATCCACATCAGGTAGCATAAAGGGAAGCCAAAGAGAAACTGAAGAAAGATGACAAGAAGTAAGAATTGCAAGAGCTAAATGAGCTATTCAAACCTGTAGTTGCTGCTCAAAAACTAAGTAAAAGTGCAGATCCTAAATCTGTGGTACGTGCATGGGCAGAGCACTAAAGGAGATAAGTATAAGTTCTCTCATGACTTGACTGTGGTGAGAAAATGTGATGCAAGCAGTGAAGAACTTGAAAAGTATACTACAGTTAATAGGGATGAGAGAAAAACTGGAAGAAGTGAGTAACAAGCACAGTGAGGCAGAAAAGAAAAACTCCAAAACTGTTAGTGTGCAGACATTTCTTTGAAGCTACTGAAAACAACAAATATGGCTGGCTTTGGATATGCCATGGAGGGGGAGATATTTGCATGTATCATGATGCACTTCCTCCTGGATTTGTATTGTATTGTATTTATATTGTATTGTATATTTTTATCTTTTATAAAAAGAAAGTAGAGAAAGAACAGAGAATTTCATTAGAAGATCTAATTGAAAAAGTGTTCTGCCCTAGGTCCAAATGCTGCCAAAATAACTCCAGAACCTTTTCTTATATGCAAGGAAAAAACAAGAAGAGATTGATAAAGTTAATCAAGAAATGCAAAGAAGGAAAGCAGACTTCAAAGCGGGGTAGGCACTAGTTTTCAGTAGTTGTGAGATGTTTGAATTTCATCCTGAGCTGATGATAATGAGGAGGAAGCAGACGATACCTGTTACACCCAGGGAACAGGTGGAGATGAGGCTGATGATTCAATGAGCGATGTAGATGAAACAGGTATTACTGTAGCCAGTCTTGAAAGATTTCAGCACACATACTTCAGAAAGAGATAAAACAAATTAAGCAAAGCTTACAGAGGTAGGGCTAAAAATGGCAAAAGAAGTGATCTGGAAGAAGACAATGAAGGGAAGGGACAGAAAAATGGAGCCATCGATGCTGTTCCTATTGATGAAAACCTTTTTGGGGGAAGATGTGGATGATCTAAAAGAACTTAAACACACTTGATTTAGAAGAATGACATCATACAAGTCAATGAAAAAATTAAGCCAGCTCAGCATGGTTGAAATTGACTACATTAATTTTTCCACCTAGAATTCTTCAATAGGATGCTTATTTTCCATGCTGATTCTGGTGGGCTTACTTGCCTCCAAAAAAGGAATATTCTCCCTAACTCCTATATTCTGACTTTGGCTACATCTCATAGTAAGTTCAGAGTAGTTCATGATAAACTGGAAATGATCGATTGTTCTAACTGTCCACTCAGGTAGGAAGTGTAATTGCCCTTCAAGCTCCTGATTTTCTCCGGGCATGTATTATTACAAGGACAACATAAATGTAAATTTAAAATACCCTTCATTTAACAAAGTTTTTAATGAGTGATTTCATTTCTTTTGTATTTATATGTTTAAAAGACTGTCTAGGGCTTCCCTGGTGGTGCAGTGGTTAAGAATCCACCTACCAATGCAGGGTATATGGGATTGAGCCCTGGCTGGGAAGATCCCACATGCCTCGGAGCAACAAAGGCCATGTGCCACAACTACTGAGCCTGCACTCTAGAGCCCGCGAGCCATAATTACTGAAGCCTGTGAGCCTAGAGCCTGTGCTCCGCAACAAGAGAAGCCACTGCAATGAGAAGCCTGCGCACCGCAACAAAGAGTAGCCCCTGCTCACCACAACTAGAGAAAGTCCACGTGCAGCAACGAAGACCCAAGGCAGCCAAAAGTAAATAAATTTATTAAAAAAAAAAAAAAGGACTGCCTAAAATATGAGCACTGTCATTCATAAAGAAAACCACAGATTTAGCATTGTATATCTTTGGACAATTTGATGGCAATTTAAAATGGAACTTCTTAAATCTCACAGGATCAGTTGCAGTAACCTATGTTTAATTTCTTTGTTGTTGTTGTTAATAACGTTGTAAATAAAATCCTCATACATTAAAATCCAAAAAACAAAAAAAAAAGCAAGAGTCAACTATATCATGTCTAAGAGAAAATACACTTAAATATAATGATACAGGTTAAAAATAACAAGATGGGAAAAATATACAAATTCAAAAGAAAGCTGGAGAACTTATATTAATGTCAGACAAAGTAGATTTCAAAACAAAGATTAATGCTACGAATATAAAAGAACATTCATAATGAAAAAGGGGTAGATTCACCAAGAAGACATAGCAATCCTAAATTGCTATGTATACAGCTAACAATGAAGCTTCAAAATTCAAGAAGCAGATCTAAAAAGAGAAACAGGCAAATCCACAATTACAGCTAAAGACTTCAATGATCCTTTTTCAATAACTGATAGAACAAGTAGACATAAAATCAGTAGGAGACATAACACTGTCAATCATCTTGACCAAATGGATACTGGTAGAATATATTATGCAATGTAAGTAGAATACACATCTTTTTCAAGTGTGTATGAAACATACACCAAGATAAACCACTTTATCGACCATAAAACAAATCTGAATAAATTTTAAAGGATTAATATCATATGAAATATGTTTTCCAACCATGGATAAGTAGGAATCAATAACAAAGATGTCTAAAAAATCTATATATTTGGAAATTGTCAACAACACTCTCCTGAATAATCCCTGAGTTAAGAAGGAATCACAAGAGGAACTAAAAATATTTTGAAATGAAAACACAACATATCAAAACTCGCAAAGCATGGCTAACTGTCCTTAGATAGAAACATAGCATTAAGTGCTTATGTTAGAAAAAGAGAAAGGTCTCAAGCCAATAATCTTAGCTTCCTCCTAAGAAGATAAAGAAAAGCAACATCAACTCAAAAGAAGCAGAATAAAGAAATAATAAAGATGAGAATTAATGACTTTGAACACAGAAAAACAATATACCAATATCAGGAATAAAAGAAGTCATCACTATATATACAACAAACACTGTAAAGATATAAAGAGAATATTGCAAACATTTAATTAATTAAATTATTTATATTTATTTGCGGTATGCGGGCCTCTCACTGCTGTGGCCTCTCCCGTTGCGGAGCACAGGCTCCGGATGCGCAGGCTCAGCGGCCATGGCTCACGGGCCCAGCCGCTCTGCGGCATGTGGGATCTTCCCGGACCGGGGCACGAATCCGCAGTCAGACTGCATCGGCAGGCAGACTCTCAACCACTGCGCCACCAGGGAAGCCCCCATTGCAAACATTTTTAAGCCAATAAATTAGCAAACTTAGATGACAAATTCCTTGAAAGCCATAAAATACCAAAACTCAATCAAGAAAAAACAGATAAACAGAAGAGTCCCTTAACTATTCAATAATTAAGTTCATGGTTACAAACCTCCCAACAATGAGAAAACTCTAGGCCCAAGGGGCTTTACTGGTAAATTCTACCAAAGATTTAAGGAACATTTAATATAAATTCTACAGAAACAATTCCATACAAGTGAAGAGGAGGGCATACTTCCCACCTCATTTTAAAAAGGTAAACATGATCCTGAAATGAAAACCATACAAAGACATTCTAAGAAAAGAAGATGACGCCTCAGTATCATGCATGATTTAAGCATGCAAAGAATCCTTTAAAAAACACATTGTATCAAATCTAGCAATACATAATAAGGATATCATAAGTAAGCAGATTTTTCCCCAGGAATAGAAGGTTCATTTAACATTAGAAAAACAATCAATACAATTCACCATTTTAACAGAATATAAAGGAGAAAAACCATATGATCATTACAATAGATGCAAAAAACTTTTAATAAAATTCAACACTTATTCATGATAAAAACTATTACCATACTAGGAATGGAAGGAACTTCCTCAACCCAATAAAGGAGGTATTAAAAACCCTACACTTAGGGCTTCCCTGGTGGCGCAGTGGTTGAGAGTCGGCCTACCGATGCAGGGGATGCGGGTTCGTGCCCCGGTCTGGGAGGATCCCGCATCCCGCATCCCGCATCCCGCATGCCGCGGAGCGGCTGGGCCCCTGAGCCGTGCCTGTTGGGCCTGCACATCCGGAGCCTGTGCGTACGGAGCCTGTGCTCCGCAACGGGAGAGGCCACAACAGGGAGAAGCCCGCGTACCACAAGAAAAAAAAAAAAAACCCTACACTTAGATCAAAGTTTTATAACTTGTTATACTGAAATAATTTTAGGCTTAGAAAAGACTTAGAAAAATAGTACAAACAGTTCCCATATACCCTTTACACACCTTCCCCTGATGCTAATACTTTATATAGCCATAGTACAGTTATCAAAACTAAGAAATTAAATTGGTACAAAAGTATTAACTACCAAATTTATTTACATTTCACCAGTTTTTAAACTTATGGCCCTTTTCTATTCCAAGATCCAATCTAGAATCCCACATTGAATTTAGTCATCATGTCACCTTAGTCTTTTCCAATCTGTGAAAGTTTCACAATCATTCCTTGCCTTTCATGAAGTTGACACTTTTGAGGGTTTCTTAGGTTTTCTCATGATTATACTGAGGTTATGCATTTTGAGGGAATATAGTACAAAAGTGATACAGCCTTCTCAGGGCATCATATCATGGGTTATAATGATTTCAGTGTCTTATTACTGGTGATATTAATCTTGATCACTTGGTTTAAGACAGTGTTTGCCAGGGCTTTTTACTGTAAAATTACTTTTAATCTTTGTAAATAAGTATTTGGGGAAAGATATGTTGACACCATGCAAATATCCTCCTTCTTAAACTTTTGCCCACTAATTTTAACATTCATTGGTGAATCTTGCATACAGGTGTTTTTACTCTGGTGTTTTAATGGTAATTTTAATTACCATCTTGCATACAGGTGTTTTTACTCTGGTGTTTTAATGGTAATGGTAAAACACTCTGGTGTTTTAATGGTAATTTTCTATTTCCCTGATTCCTTCTACACTTATTAACCGGAATTCACCTACAATGAAGACATGTCTGTTCTCAATATTTTATCTATTTGTTCAATCATTAATTTCTGCAGTATAGACTCATGGATATGTATCTTATCTTTTTGGTCATATACAATATTTGTTTTGCTACTGAAATTGTCCCAGCTTTCACCACTGGGAATTATTTAAGGTTGGCTCCTGTGTCGTACAAACATGCACCTTTTTCCATCTACCTTCGTTTTTTAATTTTCTGGTACCACAAAATTCCTTGGGCTCTTCTTTTATTTTCCCCATCCCAGCTGTGGGATCAACTACTTCTCCAAATAACCTTGGTTCTTTTTACTGGAGAATGACATTTAGTAATGAAGATTTAGGTGCTAGATGTGATTAATGTCATATTTAATGGTAAAAAATGTTTTCTCCCTAAGATTAGAAACAAAGCCAGGATGTCAACTCTCATCATTTCTATTCCACTTTGTAGAAAGGTCCTAGCCAATATAATAAGGCAAAATAAATAAATAAAATACGTGCAGATTGAAAATGAAGTAAAACTTTTTATTTATAGAAGATATGATCATCTATTTAGATAACTCTAAGTCATGTACAAAAAAAGCTACTAAAACTAATAGCTTGTAGGATACAAGGTCAATATACAAAAATCAAGCCTATTTCTACTGGTAGCAAACAATATGGAAATGAAATTTAAAAATACCATCCACATCAGAAGACATGAAATACTTATGGATAAATTTAACAAAATATGGGTAAGAACTAAACACTGAAAATTATGAAACATTCCTGAGAGTAATTAAAGAAGACCTAAATAAATGTAGACGTATAGCATGTTCAAATGCCAATTCTTCCCAGATTTTTCTATAAATTGAACATAATCTCACAGAAAATCCCAGCAGGCTTTTTTGTAGATGTTGACAAACTGAGTATAAATCTTATATAGAAATTTAACTAGATTAATTCATATTATGAAATATCCTACCAGAGAATCCTAAAGCTTGAAGATACTTCAAAGATCATAATTTTATGTGGGAGTAAAACAACTTGTCCATTTCCACACAAGAGGGAAGAAACAGATCCAGGATGAGTATTTCCACCTTCCAGTACCAAGTTCTTTAGAGTGGTACATCATGATACTTGTAATTAAGATTAATTCACTTTTAACTTTGCCTAGGAAGAGATTTAGCTTTCCCCTAAAGATGCCAGGATATTTACATGTGCCTTCATTTCTGGGTTTGCCACAATATATAGAAAAATGGCCAATAATCATGGAAGAAATGTATAAAAATAGTAAATGTCCCAAAGCACATTAGTAAAACTGTAATAAAAAAATACCTGATCTTAGAGATGAATTAATCTTTTATGAATAAGTTACGTGTTTTAAAGACATAGGACCCCTTAAAAATGTTTGAAAACACTAGAATTACAAATGAATTCATTAAAATAGCTACTGGCATTAGCATTCCTATAATTAATTCCTTGTTTGTTAGTGATACAATACAAACCCAAATAAAACCAATCGTATTTTCACATCCTTTTAGAAGGAGTTTCAAAATTTAAGCATGCTGCTATGACGCTGTTCTTCTTCAGGTGTGTGAAGATGGCTGAAAACATTAGTACCTCATCTGACATCCAGTATACTACCCATACCCCCAGAGTAAACCTGTAGCAGGCGTATATGAGTGTAGAAACTTTGTGATTTTTGTGGTTGTGCTTCTTTATGCAAGATAGCTAACACCTTTGCTCAAATTAAGTAGCAACTATTTTTATCAACATACTAACAATTTAAACTCATTTCTTCACATATATCACCCAAAGCTGTGCTTTGGCAGCTCCTTCTCCTACCCTACTTGCAGGCTTCTCCAGTTCCATTCACCACAAGGGAGCTGCCTGAGTAGACATCTTAATAGTAGCTTCGCTCTGGGCATGTTGAGCCCAGTGGAACAGTGACAGGATAAGCCTTGCTTCTTCACTGTGTGGTAGGTGGGCTCTCAGAGCGTTCTCTAGATGATGCCAAACTACAATTTAACATGAAAAGCTGCATGCTGATGATGAAATCTTTGTAGCATATCTTACTCTCTGAATAGGACTGAAGAAAGTTCATGTTTTGCCCCTTCTTTAAGGTTAGCAGTGCCATACTGGTGCTCTACATTTGTCTCTTAAAGAAATTTTTCTTTCTGTCATATTTTGCTGTTGGTGGTTGTGGTGGAATCCTCCTTGGACAGGGTATATCAAAGGAATATTTAGTTGTGGCTTATAACTTTGCCTGCCAAAGAAAACCTCTGACCATATATTATTTCTAGGAGACATGCCAAGATCTTGATACTTTTCAGATTCTTTTTTTCTTTTAATTTAATTTTATTTATTTTTTTATACAGCAGGTTCTTATTAGTTATCTATTTTATATATATTAGTGTATATATGTCAATCCCAGTCTCCCAATTTCAGGTTCTTTTATAGTGTACTGACATGATAAACAGTACATAGTGCATTAGGGGCTATATATGGATGCAACTCATAAAGAATATCATCAGTTTTATAAAGTGGATGTATAACTGTCTACATGAAGTTAATAAACACTGAGGAAACTTAAGAATGGTCACAACCTTCTCATAAGGTTTGAGAAGGATCCAATACTTACCTCAGTGCTTTATACATGGTAGAAACTCAAAATTTTTTTTAACATCTTTATTGGAGCATAATTGCTTCACAATGGTGTGCTAGTTTCTGCTCTATAACAAAGTGAGTCAGCTATACATACACACATATCCCCATATCTCCTCTCTCTTGCATCTCCCTCCCACCCTCCCTATCCCACCCCTCTAGGTGGTCACAAAGCACCGAGCTGAAGAGATGTAAGTTTAATTGAAGTGAAGTTTGAGTAGAGGTATCATAACATGGTGCAACTATTTTAAATACCTATTTACAGTAAATGCTTACAAAATCACCACACTCCCTATTACTGTAACATAATACAGTTGAAGTACTCATCTCACTTCCTCATAACTCATATGATATCATTCTATCTTTAGGGTTTAACAGAGAAGAATATTTGGCACAAAGTAGACACTACATAAATGTTGATTGATATATGTTTTAGAGAAAAATATGGAAACCTGGAATAAATTGAAATGGAAGGACTAACTACACAAAATGACTAGATAATAATTCTAAGCAAATGCTGAACTACATAAAAATTTCATAGTAAAATTTTTATATGAGCATTTGAAAATCAAAATATAAAAATCAGTGTCTGTACTAACAATATCTGAAGTAGTAAAAATAAAATTTAAAAAATTTAAAAGATAGAACAAACAAAATAATTTCCTGTTCCTAAACTTAAACACTGCAGTATTAAAAACAAGTACTAAGCAGATTACAGTAAAAATAAAATTATATAATTTGTAGCATCCATTCTCTGGGTCTTTAAGTTCTGTTTCAAATAACAGAGATGTTCCAAAGAAGACAAATAAATTTATTACTTGGTTAAATATTAAAACTAAATTGCTTTAAATTCCTTTTAAAATAATAAATTGTATAAATAAATAAGAGCTCACTTTAAAATGAAAGGCATAGAGACAAAGTTTTAAAATTATGATTGTTTTGCTAGTTAATTTTCCTGAAGAATAACATAACATCGGTGCCTTTATTTTTTATGAATTAAGGAAATGATGAGAAGCAAACTAACAAATTATTGTGATAAAAAAGAAAAACTGTTTGATCACATTGAATAAAATTTCAAAATGCATTTCGGGAGTCAAAACTATCAAGAAAATTTTGTGCTAAGGAGTCCTACATTCAATTAAATGACTGAGTAAAAATGAAAAATATAATTACATCATTCACTTTTATTCACTTAAAATTTTTTTGCTGTAAATTCATTTTAACCAAAATATATAAACACTATGCCATGAAGATAACCTACCTTTTTATCATACACATCTTGCCAGTTTACTCCAGAAAAGAAACTGTGTCTCATAATTTCTTTTGCATCATCTGGTCCTCCACCAAGGCTGCGAGGACAGAAATAAAATTAAATGAGTATAAAACGTTTACATAAGCTGAATGCATAACTACAAAGTTTTTGTGAAATGTAATTTTCTGTGTGTAAATAGTTCTTGTGATAAATAGCCATAAAAATAAAAAGCTTTTATTGTAAGATCTAATTTTCCTAATATGCTATTAATAAGAACTAGCCTCAGGACAGTATGGTATTTGAAAAGAGCATAGGCTTTGGAGACAAACCTGAAACAGGCAATCGGCTCAGAAATTTATGAGATATATGACAATAAAAAAGTTGCTTAATCTCAGTTTTCTCATCTGTATAATGGGATTAATAATACCAGCCTGGTGGATTATTGCAAGGGTTAGAAATAACATAAGTACCTAGCACAATAAATGGTATTGTCAATTCTATAAACCAAATTTATTTTAGAACGACTTTAGTCAAAATGTACCCTTGTTAACATAAATTCTGAAAAGACTAGATAATTACTTAGAAAAAACAATTTGGAGAGCATTGCTAACAGACAGAAACTCATGGAGTATTTTCATATCTCAAATGAATTTTCACAGAAATGATAAATTTAATCTATGAAATATCACTGCAATATAATATGCTATGCAAGTTTCAATATAAATTAAAAATTTAGAATACTCCCACCCCATCTTTGAAGGAAATGTTATTCAACTGATACCTGACACAATCTGAAATTCAGGTGCTTTCTAGCTTTCTCAGTTTCACACAGTACCTACTAGTCACTATGAAGAAAGGATGAGAGAAACAGAAAAAAAACAGAGAAGGAAGTAAGGTGGGAGGGAAAGAGGAAAAAGAGAAAAAAAGAAAGGACAGGGAAAGAAAGAGGAAAAGAAAGGAAATCTATTTAAATCTGAATTTGATACAGCAAGTTTTATTTGATTTTACTCATCGTTAGGAATGATATGTGCTGGTAAATGCTTAACAATCAGCTCTCTGAGGGAAATTATGCATATACAATATAATGCATTTTATATATATTATTATTTTTACTGATACAAGATGTGTGGAAGTAAAACATTATATAGTATTTCTAACCTCAAAATATATAAGCAAAATAGATAAGTAACCTCAAAAGCATAGATAAGAGTAAAATTTAACAACATTATTAAAGAGTGATGAGTTTTGAGTATTTTTTACCCGTGATTTTAATGTTCCTGATTTAACTGTAAGTTTATATAATTTAATATTTAATAATGATTGTATTCAACAACCTGCTCACAAAATTTTTCAAATTTAACAATTGGCTGTTCTAAACTGGTACATTTCAACTCCCAACACAACACTGAGTAAGAAGAAACACAAGTAGGTCATAGAAAACAAACAATTATACAATTTTAATGAATTCTGGTTATTATTAGGTATAAGAAATACATGACTGGGAAGAATCCAGGATCCTCTGACACACTGTCAGAATGGAAAACAAAACAATTAGCTGATATCTGAATATCTGTAGTGATGATCCTATAGTTCCCACTATCTAGGTCTCCTATCTCAAGATTCATACAGAATAAACTACACTCCTGATATGGAACTTTTAGATTGGATCAGATCATAATAGTTGCATGCATATTTGCAACTTTCAGACTGGCAAATCTATACTTAGTTAACACTCGGCACTTGACTCCCTGGCCTCACTCTTTTTCATTCTATTTCAAGTTGTATATGTCTCTCTCCTGGTAGAATGCAAATTCTTTGGAGGGGAGAGTTCAGTACTGGATTATCCAAAAAGCATTTTAAAGCTTGTGCTTAGGGAGCCAGGAAAGCAGAAACACCAAGACACAGGCTTCTGAAAAGAATTATTCAACATTTCAAAGTATGCATTAAAGTAGTATGCACAAGAAAAATCAGCAGTTCATTGTATTTTCTTACATTTATGTTATTGTTTATTTCAATACTGTTTTCAATCTTAATTATATATATGAGATGATGGATGAGGTAGGAGTTGGAATGGAGAACCGTAATCATTTTTGTAATTAAAAGGTTTTAATTCAGCTTCAGTTTTTCATTTTTATGCCACCCCTCAATTCTCTAGCAATAGTTTGGCTTTGGACATAGACAGCATTTAATCTATATTTATCAAATACATACAAAATTAAAGTATCGGCCATGAATGCTATACAAAGACTAAGAATATAATCTTAGGCTGCCATTTTAGAAGTTGGTAGAGATTCTTTAACACAAGCTTCTTCAAAGTGTGAAACTGTCAAAAATTTCAACGTCAATGACTCCCTAATATACAATTTAAAACTTCAAAATTATATCAAAATATAATTTACATTAAGATATTTTTGTCTAAGAATACCAAATTCCCATATCAGAAAGCCAAACTAAAATCCTCAGCTACTATGGATTCTTCATAACTAGAAACAACATCTAATTCACATTTTCCTTGTGTTATTGAATGCAACATGAGGTCATGCTTTTCCTACAAAATTTGCATAGGAGGCTAAAGGAGATACTGATAGAATAATCATAACGCAATGCAGAATAAGAAATAAAAGCAAGATGAGAGCTGACTCTTTGATGGAACTGATAGCAATTCGGTAAAGAGTATCAGAGAAATTCAGGCAGTATTTAAAATAGTTGAATAGGAATAATAAAGAGGTATACTATAGTGCTAGCTTTGATTACGTTTGCAAAGACTTTTGGAAGCGTCCTTTTGTTGGCTCTTTGTCTTCTTTCTACCTCTTAAATTTTGACATTTCCCAAGACTCTGTCCTAGGCTGCCTTCTTTTTATATTCTATTCTTTTCACTATTCTCATGGCTCCAGCTACCTCCTAGATATCTACAGATCTCAAATCCAAATATTCAGTTTTGTGTTTCTTTTTTTTAAATTAATTTTTATTGGAGTATAGCTGCTTTACAATGTTGTGTTAGTTTCTTCTGTACAGCAAAGTGAATCAGTTATACGTACACATATGTCCCCTCTTTTTTAGATTTCCTTCCCATTTAGGTCACACAAAGCATTGAATAGAGTTCCCTGTGCTATACAGTAGGTTCTCATTAGTTATCTCTTTTATACATAGTAGTGTATATATGTCAATCCCAATCTCCCAATTCATCCCACCCCATCCTTCCGCCCTTGGTATCCATAAGTTTGTGGATACCAAATCTGTGTCTTTATTTCTGCTTTGCAAATAAGTTCATCTTTGCTGGGAAAACTGGACAGCTACATGTAAAAGAATTAAATTAGAACACTCCCTAACACCATACACAAAAATAAACTCAAAATGGATTAAAGACCTAAATGTCAGGACGGACAGTATAAAACTTAGAGGAAAACATAGGCAGAACACTCCTTGACATAAATTGCAGCAAGATCTTTTCTGACCCACCTCCTAGAGTAATGAAAATAAAAACAAAAATAAACAAATGGGACCTAACGAAACTTAAAATCTTTTGTACAGCAAAGGAAACCATAAGCAAAATGAAAAGACAACCCTCAGAATGGGAGAAAATATTTGCAAATGAAGCAATGGACAAAGGATTAATCTCCAAAATATACAAACAGCTCATGCAGCTCAGTATCAAAAAAACAAACAACCCAATAAAAAAATGGGCGGAAGACCTAAATAGACATTTCTCTAAAGAAGACATACAGATGGCCAATAAACATGTGAAAAGATGCTCAACATGACTAATTATTAGAGAAGTGCAAATCAAAACTACAATGAGGTATCACCTCACACCGGTCAGAACGGCCATCATCAAAAAATCTACAAACAATAAATGCTGGAGAGGAGGTGGAGAAAAGGGAACCCTCCTACACTGTTGGTGGGAATGTAAACTGGTACAGCCACTATGGGGAACAGTATGGAGGTTTCTTAAAAAACTAAAAATAGTTTTTAGTTTGACCATATGACCCAGCAATCCCACTCCTGGACATATACCCAGAGAAAATTAGTTATTGTGTTTCTATTAAGCACTGGTACTATTTTCAGCTGCCTGCTTGACATTTAGGTTTTCTATAGAAACCTCAGACTCGGTATAGCAAAACTAATATCAACATCCACCCCATCAAGCCTCCTCCTTTGCCTGTACTCCTTCTCTGTTAATAATAATTCCATTCTCCAAACTAGTCATCCAAGTTGGAAACCTCAGAGGTATCCTGACTCCTTCCCCTTCCTCACCATTTCTATTTAATCATTCACAAACTTCTATTTAGCACTCTTTAGAACTGCTTTAGGAAGGACTCCATCTCTTATCTGGACAATTCCATATGTATTCTTAATTACTCTGCCTACATGCCACTGGCGCTTCACTGTTCTAATCTATCCATGACAAAGCTCCCTGAGTTACCTTTTCGTAACACAGACCTGATTACACCATCCCTTACTTTTAATAATTCAGTGGCTTCTCATGCCCTTCTGAATAAAGATTAAATATTTTCTAAGAAAGATAAGGTCCTTACAATCTAACATATCGGCTTCATCTGCCAATGTTACCCAACTCATATTCTACACTCCAGTTGCTGAACTTCTCAAATGCCACGTTCATTTGCAATTCTAGCTGTTATTTACATGTAAAATTCTCTTCATGAAAGCCACTGCAAATTGCAACTCCTTCATAAGCCAGCTCAAGTTTTCCAATCCCCTTAACAGCTAATAATTTCAAAAGCATTTGTACGTAGTTTAACCTGAGCATCTGTGAATACATGTTTTGTGCCCTACATTATTCTATGAACAACTAGAGCAGAGATTACCCATTTTATTTATCCTTGCATTCCCAATATTTTAATGTAGCAGTGGAGGGGCTTGACATATTTACCTTAAAAGGAAATAACAGATAGTTAAAAATACCACATCTTCTCTTTAGACAATATCAACCTCTGGGTAGACAAAACTTTAGGAGTTGTCCTACATACCAGGCCACTAACATTCTAGAAATTTACCTCACGTGTATTCAACAATTATTAAGTGCCTACTACGTGCTATCCCCAGGGGGTAGGGTGCGGGTGGAGGGTGGGAAATGACAATAAAAAAATGAATGAGATATAGACATGAAAACCAGAAGGAGTCAGAAAAAGATGGGTTAAAAATTCACTGCCCTTGAAATCTAAGGCAAATATTAGATCCAAAACTCAACTAGATAAAATTGAAATCCTAGCTCTATATAAAGATTATCTATTGCCAGTACCACTTGCTACAATAGCTGTGAAACAATCACATAAAATGGAATACATTTTAAAACCTAAACTAAGAAAACGGTGCACTGTAAAGAAGATACAAGAGAAATATCAAATAGGCAAGTATAAACTTGATCTCTATTCTTGTTCTGCAGGAATTTTCTGTGAGAACTAGGATAAATCACGTAACCCTCCCTGGGCCTCATTTTCTGCTGTCAAATGGAAATGAGAATAATATCTATCCTACCTACTCCACAGGCTACTAAAAAGCAAGGGACACAAGAGATGTGCAAATGTCCTGACAAAGAACACAAATTCACTTTATAAATATAAGGTAAGGTTTCAGTTACTAGAATTATGAAACATGTTTGAATGGTTCTTCACAAAGCATAAAGGTGGCACGTCTTTTATTATGTTTGCTTATTTCTGCTGAAGGTAAAATCATGTTCCTCACAAATTTAAAAGCTAGAAGTATGTGATGGAAACCATCTCTAAGGTAGACAAAGCCCACAATTTAAAATTCATTTATTCCTTCACTCATTAATTCAGTCTGTCAACAAATACATACTGAGCATCAACCACAAACAGAACATTAACAAAAATTATGTGAGGTGTTACAAAAGATTAAACAATATATGAAATGGCCTACCCTTAAGACGCTTAAGGGCTAAGAGATTTTCAGAGACATACTGATATGCGTATATATCTACTGGAACAAAGAATATACACATGTATATACAAACACATATATTAAGGGATATTTTAAAATTAATACTCATTTCATGTAGGACTTATAAAATGTATGTGTAA
The DNA here is from genome assembly GCF_039906515.1 of Pseudorca crassidens. Taxonomy (NCBI): domain Eukaryota; kingdom Metazoa; phylum Chordata; class Mammalia; order Artiodactyla; family Delphinidae; genus Pseudorca; species Pseudorca crassidens. Next base: position 158,264,755 of record NC_090297.1, read on the forward strand.
ATAAATATATAAACATGAACAATGAATACTACAGCTCATTAAGCAAAGAGCTGTAGGATTCCTCAGGTCATAGCTATAGTTACAAAAATAGAAATACAAAGTATGCAAAGACACTTTTTGCCATTAGCCCTTTCAGCCATGCGTGGAAAAGAATTATCTTCAAAGACAAACAAAAAAAGTAGTTAGATATGTTAACATACATACGTGTGGGAGGAGAGTATAGAGACAGTTCTATCTGTTTTATAATGTAAATCAGCAGAATTATAAAGCCCAGAGACTGAAAGGAAAAAAGGGATCCTCCTATCCCCACAATAGCAAGCACCATGGCAATTAAGAAAGTGTTTGTTCATAAAACTCTCAAAATCTTTATGTGGTAAAATCTGTATAAAATTTCCAAGTTAGGAAAGAGTTGAGGGAATTTTTTAAATGTTCTATATTATGCAGTTAAAAATAAGTCAGTGTCTCAGTAGGAAGATGTCTACACCAAATACATTGCTTCTTGGAGTCAGTTATATTTGAATTAATTTCCATATCACAATTCCTAACCACATTCATCAGTAACTCACTGTGTGTTATTTGCGGCTTACCGTTTATTTGGATCCTTTATCAAGAGCCCTGAAAGCAATGATTTTGCATCTGAAGAGAGTGTTCGAGGAAATTTAATGTCTTCCATTAGAATTAGTTCAAAAAGTTTCTCATGATCCTGGTTGTAGAAAGGTAACCTCCCGCACATCATTTCATACATGACAACCCCAAGGCCCCACCAATCCACGGCTCGGCCATAGTCATTATCTTCTAACACCTAAAAGTGAAACCAGTAAAAGATCAATTTTTACACGTTAGCTTTTAAAGTATTATTTATAAAACATAAGATTTTTACATAACCTAGGTAGGCTATTCTGAGATCTTGACATTTAAATTATGAAGCATCCTACAAAAGATATAAATCACACCAAATATGTGAAATGTTCAATATATATCCAGAAATGACTGGGTACCAAAAAAGGTATTGCAACAGATTCTAAGTAAATGAATGTATGAGTGCCCTAAGGATCAAATGAAAACTATTTGCATATTTTCATTTAGGCCTACTTAATTTTTCATTCTGGTTCCACTAACATGGACTTTAAGTAACAACTTAGAGCTAAACTGTGCTGATTATAGAGAACATAATGTGTCTACCACATTCTTGTACTGAGAAGAACCAACTACTACAAATCAAACACTGAATGATAGGAATAAACAAATGCAATGTACTAGAGAAGAGTCCAGGGCATGACAACCATGAAAATAAATATAAAAACTTTTGGAGGCCCCTAAATGTTTAAACTCTTTCAGGAAATATTTAAGCAACAGGTGAATATAAAGATTTACTGTTTGGGTTGTAATAAACTTTAGTATCCAAAGTTTAACTACCTCACAACAATTTCTATTAAACACAAACAATAAAAATTATGGACTCAATATTTGTAGGGTATATGACCTTAAATTTATTTCCCAAAACACATTACATGTAAAATAAATTTAGTAAGAAACAATACGCAAGTATAAGTTAGGCTATGTTAGAACAACCTGTTCAAACTGAAACATGATGACGTGCCATTTGTCCCAGAAAGGTAAAATTTGATTTACCCTTCTACTGCATATGTTCCTCATCCAATGGAATTTTCTTTATCTATTTGGATCTTTCAATATTTTATTTTAAGATACTATATTTGAATAATCTTAAAGCTTACTTTATCTGATCCTCTTAGCTTTGGGATAAACAGATCAAGAAAACCATATACATGAAATTAATCAATCAGAAAAATCTTATAATTGATGACATTGGAGAGAATTTGATACAGAACAAAGTAGTACTCATGTTTTAAACTTTCTTAGTTTGAGCTAAGTAAGTATGTTGTTGAAGATTACACCTATGTGACTTTTATTTAAAATTTAACTAATAATTTCGTAAAACGCACATAATATTTTTGACAGCTACACTATGATTACTATAAATACTATGAAAGGCACTTTGGTAGACAGGGTATTTAAAGGTGGAGAATTTAATTTTAAGAAAAAAACTATGTTACCTAAAGATCTATTTAATAGTGTTTTCAAATGCTACGAAAAGATTGTTTTCTTCCAGTTTTACCAAGACATAATTGACATACAGCTTGATAACTGATATACAGCATTGTGTAAGTTTAAGGTGTACAGCATAATGATTTAACTTATATACATCATGAAATGATTACTATAATAACTTTAATGAACATCTATCATCTCATACAGAAACAGAATTAAAGAATTAGAAAAAATTTTTTTTCCTTGTGATGAGAACTCAGGGTTTACTCTCTTAACAACTTTCATATGTAACATACAGCATGTTAACCATATTTATCATATTGTACATTACATCCCTAGTATTAATTCAATTGTATCATTGTTTCGTGGCTAAAGACAACTAGAAACTGCATTGGCAATATATAAACATAAGTCCAGTTTCTAAATTTTTCCAAAACCCTTTTGTAAATAACAAACTAAGCAAGATGTTTTTGGGGAAAACAATAAATTCTAGTTTCTATCTTTAGCCAAAAATATTTAAAATTTCTACTTGTTTGAAATGAGTAATGTGAGAACATACAGAAAACAAGAAACAACTTGAAGTAGAAGGAATTCTACTTGTGTACTTAAAGGAAATACTGTATATATAATTTTTAAATACCAGTGACTCTTGAATCTCTCCCATATCCAATTAGTAGAATGTACTGTTTGTAGGCCTTTATCTAATAGACGCAAGATTTTACCTAATAACAAAATTTTTTAAATCTAAGTAACCTTTTACTGCATTCCTACAACAGCAACAAAACAGTGGTACATACAATAAAGAGCCAAATGTAGCTTTTAACCTCTTTTTTCATAAAACCATAAAAAGCATAAAAGCTGGATTAACTGCCTCCCGAACCCACATTTCACCAGCCGGGTTCTCATCCCCAGCTGGCAAAACTGGCAATCCTTTATTTTTGTTTAAATACCTGGTTTGCAGCCAGAAGGGAAAGTGAGTACATAAAAAAAGGGTTTTATTTTTGAAGAGAAATAAGCAACTGAAAAATAAAACTGCATTGTAAAAAAATCTGCTTGATAAAATAAAATATATTTTATTTAGCTTTGTAAAACGAACACTGATTCTCAAGATATGCGGTTTTGCTTTTGAACATACGAGGTTTCATTGAAATATACATACATAATGCTACAATTAGAGCTGTTTGCTGTATTACTTTGTACTAAACAAATCTGATGTAATGTATTATCTTACTGACATGTAAAACTTAGGCAATGTTGAGGAGAAAATACCCCAACAACTCAGCCAGGCCTCTTTATCTAAGAGTCTTTGCTATCAATTAAAAAGAAAGATTTCTGTTCAACTCCTACCTCAAGACAGCTGGAAGATGAAATACACAAGAAATAAAAATAAAAGTGATTATAATATTCTACATGTGGCTATATAATAAAAAACATGTTACCACTGTTCATACAACGGCTTTTCTCTCTCCTTATATCTAAATTATTTCAAAATACAATACTTTGAAATAATGTAGAAATTCCAGAGTGAAATTAAAATCCACAGCCTAGTAATATATAAAATTTACATTCTTTAACCTAAGAGTTGCAATTCCTTCTGGTTACCTCTGACGATTTTTTTTTTCCCTAGCAAAAAGGCTAATCTACTTCATGGTTATCATGAGGGTTGATCCAACCAGTAGAATAAATGGCAATGTAGAGGTACAACAATGGTAAGTTACATTTCAACTCCATTAAAATGCAATTTATCATATAATCTAGATATAAATGCAGGTCAAAACCTGCTCCTAAAGAAATAATCCACTGAAAGACTTATCCTGAAGAATTAAACTAAAGACAGTGTCTCTTTTCCATGAAATCAATGTCACTAATGTTTAAACTAAAATCAACTTTAAATATGAATGCAGACATTTAGTATTTCCTTCTACACCTACTGTCCTCTGTAACCATAGATATAGCTTCACTTTATAAGTACATTTAACACAAATGCCCAAACAGAGATAAAGAACAAGTGGGGATTTGGAACACTAAAAGAATGTAAATGTTAAAAAATGACAAGAGGTCATATCAATAAACACCCCAACAGAGCACAAGCTCTAGGAAAAAAAGCTTAGTTTCAATGTTTCCACTAGAAGCCAGAGATTGCTTCACTTTATGATATAATAAAATCTAAGACTCAAGGAAGTCACAGCAGGTTATCAATTACTATTAAATGTTCTGGCAATATTGATTAATATTTGATAACATTTAATGTAGATATTTCTACTTATCAAAACGCAGATGAGTTTAAAAAATCACCATGAACAGTTCTTGAATGGTTATTAATTTCAAAGGATGACATTAAATAATAAATTATATATTTTAAAATGATACCATCAATTAAAGTTCCCAATGTAAATATTTGGCTACTGGGTACTTTCAAAAAACATACTCATTTCAATATTCTTTTACCAATTAAGATTTACTGGGAAGCTGAAGGAACACCTTCCTCAGCTTGTTCGCCAGGCCACACAATGCACTCAAGGCAAGCAGTTATGAGGAGGCTATGTATGCCCTGGAGTGGCTTACTGCTCAATCAATAATCCTGACAGAACAGATGGGGGAAAAAATTAAACATCTAAACAAACTGTTTGTACACCTATGTTGTGAAACTAAACTGCGAACTTGGATGAACCAATTTACCGCTAATTCAAAAACATTCTTTTTCTGGTAACCTTATATTTCAGGTAACTTATATGTGTGTTTTATATATAAACACACATTTATATACTTTATAATTTACAGAAATCCTTTAATATTCCTAATATCACAGGAATTTGCTAAAAAAATGAACTACAAATCTTCTAATTCAGATTCTAAAATGTATTGCAGCTTCAGTAGAACTATATATTTCATAAGAATTATGAATTCCATGGTTTATTGGTATTTTCGTCATAAATATATACTCTCTATCCAGTTTTCAACCACTCTAATGATTCTAAAGAGACTGAAACTGTAAGTGCCATTTGTTCTGCATTAAGATGCTGTAAGCTTTATGGCTACCTCCTAGCATGCAGACACAAGTACTTGCATGCAGCTAACATCGTACTTTCAAAAGCATTCCCTGCCTAGAACAGGCAACATTCCTGACAAGGAGAAAAGCTAAATGGATACAATATTGGTGATTAAATCATACTTATGCATATCTTCCCAGAGATTTCTATACTTCCTTTTTATCTTGAAGCAACAAACAATATGGGATTCTAAGAAACTGGGTCTTTGTAACCAAAGTAAAAATGGCCATTGTAAAACACTATAGGTAATCACTAGTGTTCCTAGTTAGGGTTAGTTTTGTATATGTTCTTATGTTGCAGAGAATTTAAAATTAAACTCTGTGCTTAAATTAGGATCATTCCAAAGTACTGAATGCAAATATTCTGATTGTTAAAACCAAAAGACTATATAACACTGAAAAGAACTTAGGTGAAAAATAGCTACTATAAAAACTGACAGAACTCTAGGGAAGTAAAAGCTGCTACTTATAAATGTTGAGAGACATTAACATTGAACTAAAAATATCATTTTTGTTCATATTTAAACAATATCCAATTTGGGGACAAAATGAGATTTTTTTTTACTATGAAATTTTTTTAAATTGAAATATAGTTGATTTACAATGTTGTGTTAGTTTCAGGTGTATAGCAAAATGGAATGCTTTTTAATATTATCGAGAAACAGTATGAACAGTCAGCCAACTCATGACAGAATTTCTTAAATATAAATTCTAACTATAAAGCAGACAACTTCTGTCTGAACTAATCACTGTGCTCATTTACTTAATTTTCCCCTTAATATTGGTGATGAGACCTTTTCAGAACCATCAGGAAGATGACAGTTTTCAAAAACACCTCAAGAGGATAATTGTTACATGAATCATTAACAATTAAATAAAATATTAGGAATGTATACAGTTTGGGGAAAGCTACTAAAATAACTTTTAATTTTTACAAAAAGCTCAGAATTTGAGATTTAGTTTCATAATATGTTAGAACCAGTAGAATTTTGTCCAAGGGTATGCAAAATGCAACTATGTGTGCTACTATTTTTATCTATAGATGAAATGTACAAACATATATAACTTTAACCTCATTCATTTATTTTAAGATCCCCTAAAGATAATATTGATAGAGCCCATAAAATTGTCTTTTTCATTTATTCTTTGTTGTATTTAAAATAAATAAATAAAATTCCATTTAGTACTCTTAAATCGAGTTTGGTTCTAACTACTCCCCCCATGTACACTACCCTCCATACTACAAACTACTTTCACCCTTAATTTACATGATTCTCTCAACCCATTCTGAAGAAGTTATTGTATCCTTTTGGCCTTTCATTTACATAGAATTTAATTTCCATCTGTGCTATTATCTATATAGAATCACAATGACTTTAAGCAAATCTTTGTATCAGAATAGTTATCAAGGACTTCCCTGGTGGCGCAGTGGTTAAGAATCCGCCTGCCAATTCAGGGACATGGGTTCAAGCCCTGGTCCAGGAAGATCCCACATGCCGCGGAGCAACTAAACCCATGCACAACTACTGAGCCTGCACTCTAGAGCCCGCGTGCCACAACTACTGAAGCCCTCATGCCTAGAGCCCATGCTCTGCAACAAGACAAGTCACTGCAATGAGAAGCCCACACACCACAACGAAGAGTAGCCCCCGCTCACCACAGCTAGAGAAAGCCCATGCGCAGCAATGGAGACCCAATGGAACGAAAAATAAATAAATAAAATAAATAAATTTTAAAAATAGTTATAAAAATATTCTTATTTCAGATATTGTCAAAATACATATTATAAAAGATATTAAGGCTAGTAGGCTTCAAAAGAAAAGTGAATAAAATGATACCAAGTAAATGTTTTCCAAAAATGAGGTTCTGAAAACTAGGAATACATCAAAAAATCCATTTTCAGCCACTGAAAAACAGTATTTTACACATATGAAATAAAATTATATACACTTTTTTCCTGAACAGCAACCACAACTAGATACTATGTATTTCCCGACAATCAAGTCATTTTTTGCAATCTTTTTGTTAGTTCTAACTTGATTATCAAATAATTTTTATTTTTACACTATTACAGAAGTGCATTTCTCTAGGTTTCCAAAACCACCTTATTCAACCTTCCCCATCTGTCACCATCTGCTTCTTTTTAGCATGTACTTTTTGTGTGATCACATAAGCATGTGAAAAATAACTAACATTCAGATGATTATCTGCTGGTACATTTGAGGACTGGGCATAATAAAAGTGAACTGCCAAAACGTACTTAACACTTTTAATTTTGTTGGGTCTTGCATGTAAGCTACATTTGATTTTCAAACTGTTTTACAGTTGGAAAGTTGATCAGGTACTGCTAACTCAAGAGCAAAGCTGAGACTCTAAATAATTAGCACTGCATAAAAGGATGGTTTGGATTCAATGAGAGCCAAGTCAAATAATAAAATTTAACAGTAAGATTTTATATGTGATTTCTAATTTCTTTATAATTTCTAGGCATGAAAATATAGTAAAGATTATGAAAACAAAATCCCCTCAAAATATCTTATAGTCCATAATATATGGCAGGTAAAATTTATTTCCTTCTAATACAAGAAAGAGCAAAAACACTTTAAAACTGTATACACTAATGCATTTTTAGAGATGTAGCACACTAAATGTATAGTGTATATGCCTGCTAGGACTATATCTCTGCAACCTCTTTTAAAAAAGACACGATTTTTTCCCTTTAATAATAAAGGTCTATAATTCTTCATCAAAAGAAGAGAACAAATACTTTAAAAATACCCTTTTTTCAACCAATGGCATTTTTATACTATAAAACTTTTCTTTTCCTGGTGGTCTTTGCCACAAGAGAAAACTTAAGCTCATTTAAAACTAAAGTTTATTTAAAAATCAGCTATGAGCCTGAGATATAGTACAGTTAATATATCAGCTTTGAACTGATTTCTAACAGTCTTTTTGAAGTATCTTTTAAATACCCTTCAACCATCTTTAAACAGCAAAGCATTCCTACCAGATTAAAAGTTTAGGGACGTCCCTGGTGGTCCAGTGGTTAGGACTCTGTGCTTCCACTGCAGGGGGCACGAGTTCGATCCCTGGTCGGGGAACTAACATCCCCCATGCCGTGCAGTGCAGCCAAAAAAAAAACACAAACAAACAGAAAAAAAAAACAAAAGAAAACAAAAAACAGTTTAAAAGGTAAAGGATGCCACTGCTAGATGAATGATAGGTTGCAGAAAGATCTCTCCATAATGGGTAAACAAGTCTTCTATAAGAAGAGGAGAAGGGAAAATATTGACAATGAGCCCTTCAAAAGAGAAGCAGTGCTCAGGCACATATTCCAAGTCTGATAAACAGCTACTAATCAAGAAAAGTCTGGCATTAATAATGGTATGAACTAGAAATTGCAAGGTTCAAAGAAAGTGAGAGATACCATCTGAAGTAAAGGGAAGAGGCTAGTTTCTTGCCAATCCCTCTCTAACTCTGACCATCTATATCTGATCACATTATTGCCCTGCTCTTAGTTCAAAAGTGATTTTTCCTTGTCCATGAGATCAAATCTAAACTCTTTTGCATTCTGATCCCAATCTATGTGTCCAGCCTCCTCTCAGTCTGCTCCCTCTTTACTGTCACCGGACCCTCCCACCACCCTTCCTTTTCCTTTCACCACGCTGTAAATAATTCTAGTAAAGCAATTATTTTCTTGCACAGTAATGATTATTTTCCATATCCTATCACCTTAGAAAATATAGCAAGCTACTTGAGGACAAAAACCATTTCTTACGATCTTTGTATTCCCAGCACCTAACAGAATGCATGATACCTAATAAATATTCAATAAATATTTCTTTAATGAATGAATGAGTGCTCTTCAGTGAAATGGTCCATATCAGAGATCAGAAAAAAGGACTTAAATTCTTGTTTTTAAAAGTAAGAGTATAACACAAAGTTACCTTGATTTAATAAAATGCAGTGTTGGACACAAACACTTAGAATATAAAAATATAACTGCATGAGAAGTTAATTGTTTCAAGATTTGTCATCCTCAGATAGTAACCACAATGCTCACTCTCCCCTGTAAAAACAAGGTGTCAAGATTTTAATTATGAATCAACATCTCTCAGTCATGGGGTATATAAACTTCTTCTGAAGACCAGACTTCTGCAACATTTTTTTAAAAGGTATACAGAAAGGTGTTCTTACGTGTCTTTAAAAAGAAATTGACAATTCCTTGTGAATTGTAAACTTTCTATTTAGAAACAATTGGACTCTTCCTGCATTAAATTCTTGGTTTTGTTCTTCAGTTGATGACATTTGCATATAAAACAATATCTTTGTTTCTTAGGAGATCATCTGCTTCTGAAATGAGATGTATTTATCTTCTACAGAAATAATTTCCCCTAATCATGACACAACTAATTTTGTTATTCTAAATATGGGATATCATCAGCCATGGTAAATGTATAGCAAGGGCAATTGGAACTCCAGAGAAACAAAGATTTTGTTTTTCATGACATTCACAAAAACAATCCTATTCTAGAAAATGTAATCTTGTATTTGAATAAACAAGAAACAACATTTCTAAATTTTTACCTAATTCAGCTACAAAAATGGAAAATTTTAACTCCAGATTTCATAGCAGAAAAAATATTATTTTTGGCAGCCCTTGATAAAATAATATTTGGAAATTGACTGTGAAAAATACTGCTAATATTTCAAATTACTAGCATTTATTTACAGTAACTCAACATTCTTGAAATGTAAATTTAATCTCTAACTGAAAAGAACTATTGTAATAATAAACTGCTATTAGTTACTATATGTATAGGAATGCTAGTATCATTCTGAATGTATTCTTATTTCCTAATTCTTTTGATTACCTTTTGCTGTTAGCATTTACAAAGCATCTATTTTAAAAATGACAATTATTTACATCTATAAGTGGCCTTGAAATAGTGACTTTTTTGGGCCATGGTGTGTGTGGTTAAAAAAGTAAAAATAGGCTTTATAAGATGAACCTAGTTAGAATCCTGATTCTATCTCTACCACCTCCTAGCTGTGCACAGTAAGTCCCCTACATACGAACAAGTTCCATTCCGAGAGTGTGTTTGTAAGTCCAACAAAGTTAGATTAGGTACCCAACTAACACAATTGGCTACATAGTACTGTACTGTAATAGCTTTACGATAGTTTTCACACAAATAATACATACAAAACAAGCAAACACAAAAAATAAAGAAAACATTTTTAATCTTACAGTACAGTATTTTGAAAATACGGTAGTACAGTACAACAGGTGGCATACAGGGGCTGGCATCGAGTGAACAGGCAAGAAGAGTTACTGACTGGAGGAGGGAGAAGAGGTGGGAGATGGTAGAGCCGAAGGATCGTCAGCAATAGGAGACGAGGGCAAGCTGCAATTTCACTCACGCCTGACATTGATGGAACACGTGTTTGCATCTTTGAAAGTTCGCAACTTGAAGATTCGTATGTAGGGGACTTACTGTACAGATTACATTAGAAAAATTCTGATCCTCAGTTCCCTCACCTTTAAAAAAATAGGTTTCCTATCACAAAAGTTTATTCCAAATATGCAATGTACATATATAGCATGTGGCACATAATACATGTTCAATAAATAGTTATCTTCATCCATCAAAGATTAATGCCTCCCTATTTGGCTCTAGCCACACTAACCTTGTTGGAGTTTGAGGGAAGAACTGAACTTGTTCTGCCTCACAGTTTTTATACTAGCTGCTCTCTGTGTTTGGAAAGCTCTTCCCATCTATTTTTACAATAGTTGCCTCTTAGCATTCAGGTCTCTGATTAAACCTCTCTTTCCCTGAACATTCTATCTGTAGAAGATTATATTTTCCAAAGACAGTTGTAACAGTATCTCCCATCTCACATGCTCTTTTACAATGTAGAGGTGGGGTCTATGTTACTACCCCTTAAATATGTGTAGGCTTAGGAATTCTAAACCAATAAGCTTATGACAGAAATGATGTGCAGTTCCTGAAACAAAGCCATAAAAGGGGATTCACAGAGAAATGTTCATAGCAGCATTATCAGCCAAAACCTGGAAGCAACCCAAATGTCCATCAGCTGCTGAATGGATAAATAAAATGTGTTTATGTTCATACAATAGAATACTATTTGGCCATAAAAAGGAATGAAGTATCAATAACATGCTGAAGCATGGATGAATCTTGAAAACATACTAAGTAAAAGAAGCCAGACACAAGAGGCCACATATTGTATGATTCCATTTATATGAAATGCCCAGAACAAGCACATCTATAGAGACAGAAAGTAGATTAGTAGTTGTCTGGGATGAGGGGATTTAGGGGAGGAACTAATGTGTACGGGGTTTCTTTGTTGTAGTGATGAAAATATTCTGGAATTAGACAGTGGTGATGATTGCACAAATGTGAACATACTAAAAACCACTACTGTGTACTTTAAAAGGTAGAATTTATGGTATGTGATAACAAAATTTTTAAAAATATACTATGAAGAGAAACTTTCAAAAAATGAATGAAACATTTCTTCATGGTTTGCTAGGTTTTAAAAAAATGGAAGCAGTTTCTAAACTGTTCCCTAGGATGTTCACTTTTAGAACCCACAGCCAAAATAGTCTGGCTACCCTAAAGCCACCAGTATGAGGAAACCAGGCCACTTGGAGAAGCTGAGGCTTTTGAGAGCCCTGTATGGTACCAGTTGAGAGCCAGCATTAACTGTCAGACGCAGAAAGAGGGGAGCTTCCAGATTCCAGCCTCCAGCCAGAGTCACCCCCTGCCGTGCCCCACGTACCATGGAGCAGTCATTCCTGCTGTCCTGACTCAGAACCTTCAATCACATAAAATGGTTAGGTTTTGCAGTGGTCTGTTTTGTAGTAATAGTAATGAGAACACTACCTAACACATCCACCACACCACAACCTCCCTTTATCTAGCTTCTTTTCCTTCATGACATGACACATCTTCATCGCATGACATTGTTATATATATTTTTTTATTCTGTCTCCCTCCACCAGAAGTGAGTTCCCTGAGAGCAGGGTCCTTTGTGTCTTGTTCGTATAAACACACCACCCAGAAAAATACCCAGTATATAGTAGATGAATAATATATAATTGTTTGAATAAACAAATTAATGAATTAGTATGGAATCCTCAGCATGGGGAGGGCACTAGTTGAAACTTGCTTTGGTTTGGCATGATTTCCAAAATATAGCTACTGTCATTTCATTAACTCTCCCAATGAAATAATTCCCAATAATTAAGTATGAAAACCCGCACTATTACAAATACAAATTATCACTGTTTCTTTGTTTCTAAGGAAAATCCAAGACGGTTTATAAAACTGTTCACATTCTTGCTGTAGTCATTCAATTATTCTATTTTAATAAATGAAAGAAAATAGGCATAATCAAGAAATAAAACACACATGGCCAAGAAATAAAAATGGACTTTATTGTAGTTACCAGTATCCTTGTACTTATATAGTTTATAAAGTTTAACTTATATATATTTTTGCCCTAGAATACCATGTTGAACAAGTGGGAGCAAAACAGATTTGATTCATGTTGAAATCCAGGTCAAAGTAGTAGACACTGCTATTTTTTTAATGCTTAAATGGTTTACTTTGTAAAACATTATATCAGTGTTGTTTTTTTCTATGAATGGAAACATAGCCTACCTCTGGTGCCAGATATTCTGGTGTACCACAGAACGTCTTCATGGTGGCTGCATCTGTGATCCCTTCTTTGCAAAGTCCAAAATCTGTAATTTTTATGTGGCCATCTTTATCCAGCATCAAATTCTCCAACTGTGTAGTAAGAAAGATAACGTAATTTGTTCTATAGTCTTCAAAAATAGGAAAATACTGTTTTGAAAAATAATTGAATGTTGAGTAAGATATTTTGGAAAGAGGACACAGAGTTAATAGAACTTTTCAAAGACAAACCCTGTAGCTTCCTAACTCATGTGTAAAAAGAAACATTTTATCAAATACTTCACAATAATAAATTGATTTTTAAACCCATAGGAGTGAGAGCTGTTATTGCATAAGTTCTGAGAAGTAAAGTCTAATTAACTTCCCAAAGCAAACATCAATCCTCTTTTTTCCTGTTTAAAATAAATTGTGATCAAAACAATCCCAAAGAGACAAGCATCTTCTGGATATATGCAGATGGTTTTCAACCATTTCATTTGGGAGTCTAGTGCTACGATAAAATATTCACTTACAGAAATGTTACTTTGGTGGTGGTTATAAATCAAACCTAAATCTTGTTTTGTAAGGTAAGGCAATATCCTCTTTTACAGTTCTTTGTAATAAAGAACTACCAACCCTTTTACACATAAAAAGAATATGAAAGTCAAACATTCAACAGTTAATGAAAACATATAGCACAGGTATTATGAAGTTGGAATCTCTTTGACTCCATTAATACAAAAAGAACAATCTTGAAGACATAATGCAGAAGACGTAACGCAGAAATGCATTCACAAAAAACACATGAAAAAAAATAGTACCATGGGCTTCCCTGGTGGCGCAGTTGTTGAGAGTCCGCCTGCCAATGCAGGGGACACGGGTTCGTGCCCCGATCCGGGAAGATCCCACATGCCGCGGAGCGGCTGGGCCCGTGAGCCATGGCCGCTGAGCCTGTGCATCCGGAGCCTGTGCTCCGCAACGGGAGAGGCCACAACAGTGAGAGGCCCACGTACCGTAAAAAAAAAAAAAAAAAAAATAGTAGCAGGATGAATGATAATTAACTTACTTAAGGAGTAGATCATTATTCTACTCCTTAACATGATGATGTATGAAAATGCCTACCCAAACTCTGAAGTCAGTATCAAATTCAAAATAGAATTCCATATAAGAACATAAACAGACAACAATCATATAAAATGTGATGGTGGTATACTCTGTCATATTATCCAATGTCTTATAAACCACAGACTAAATACAGTTAAGCAAGCTCAGAGTACACGTAAGTCCTTAAGTTTAGAACTTAAATGTGCTACCCAACTGAACTCAACGCTCAATATGTTTCGTGCACTGCATAAACTTCAGAGAAGTGAGTCTGTTTTTGACTTGTCTACAGAGAGATGAATGAACCCTAAATATATTGCTAAACCTTTCAAAAATGAAAGTTCTCTTATTTTATCTAAATTCAGAGAGATTGCATCTTCCTCATGATTCTCTACTAACTGGACCCCCAAATCAAACCCAATTTGCACAAATGGCAGTAAGTCCTAAATAGGGAAAACAATCAGGAACATCAAGAATCTGTCTACTTCTCTTTCTGCCTTGAAAACCCTTCTCTTCTTTCTGCTTCTGATTTTCTCCCCTTTTTCCTTCTCTTTCAAACAACACTCTCTTCTTCCTCCTGCTCCTACCTTGCCATAACAAGAAAGAGAAGTATACACTGGAGTGTCTGTTGTTTTGTTGAATGAAAATATATATGCTCTTTCCTTAACTTTTAAAAATATCCTTATTGTTCTAACATATGAATACATCATAACATATAAAAGCAAACCAAATTAAGTTCTTAAAATACTATATCTTTTATAATACACAAAAATTCTTACAAAAATGTCAAATAATACATAATAATATTGAATAAAATGTGTTTGGTGTATATTATGTCAATTCGCTTTATATGCTTTGCATGCAAAGTGAAACATGATAGTATGCGCTAATGTGCTAATTCTCCACATTTTGACGAGACTATTTTGAAGTGGATAGATACAGAAGTATCAAAACATATAAATACTGTTTTTAATACCAATAAGTACATACATTTTTTAAAATCCCGATTCATACCTAATTCTCTAATCTCATATCTCATTTCCAAGATACCAAGGGTTGAGGGATGAGGAATGAAATGAGATGCAAGGACAGGGTTTGAATGAAGAATAGGAACAGGATGAAAGTGACCGAGAGCCCCAGTTTACCTAGAACTGAGGGGGGCTCCCAGGATTCAGGACTTTAAAGTTCTACAACTGGGGAAGTTCTAGGCAAAACAGGACAGTTGATCATTCTACTTGTTTTATAAATCAGCTTAATTACAATGATATAGTCAGAAATAAGGTCAGCCTACGGGATGACTGTGAGAGATGGGGTAAAGGTCACCATAATGGGGATAAGGTAGCATATTGCATAGGAGGCAGTAGAGAGCAATGTGCATAAGATTATGGAGTCAAGTCAGAGAACTTAAACGTAAATTCAAGTTTTATCTCTTACTGTGTAACCTATTGACATCTATGTGCCTCAACTTCATCTATAACACAGAGTAAATAACAGTAACGATCCAATGTGATTGTTTTGAGAATTAAATGAGATACTGAATGTAGAACTTAATCAATAAATGTATTGATCATTTATTAAACATGGAGAGTTTAATGGCTGATTCATAATTTATCAAAATGGTGTGTGCTCTTCTATACAAGAGCAAAGTTCAGAAATGGAACCCTATAAAACACTTTTGTCAGCTCGGTGACTTCAATAAAAACACTTTTTTTTTTTTCTTTTTTTGCGGTACGTGGGCCTCTCACTGTTGTGGCCTCTCCCATTGCGGAGCACAGGCTCGGGACGCGCAGGCTCAGCGACCATGGCTCACGGGCCCAGCCGCTCCGCGGCATGTGGGATCTTCCCGCACCGGGGCACGAACCCGTGTCCCCTGCATCGGCAGGCGGACTCTCAACCACTGCGCCACCAGGGAAGCCCAAAAAAACACTTTTTAATATGCAACAATTTCTTTTGAATAAACAACAAAACAAATATTTTACAATTTTTGAGCCAGTTATTTTATAATAGTGTTCACCTTCTTCCATCAATTATTTTTCTTCTCTCACCATCCTGAAATGTCATTTTGCTGAGCATGAATGACAAAAACAACTTGTCCATCAGTATGAACAACAGCCAGAGATACATCACCTTAAAAAAATGATATCCCCAAATCTAATCTTGTATAAAGATAAATTGGGGCTAATTAAATATCCAGTCTGGTTTAAAAAATAAATAATAATTTTATGCAAATGCATAACAAAGTTTTCATAAAATATAAGAACGATCAGTGTTATGATTCACAAACGTGAAGGATGCACAGAATCACCTGGTAATCTTTCCAAAGCAGATCAAAGGCTTAGATATATCAAAAACACCTGGAAATCACTTCCTTAGTGCATTTGACACTAACAGAAAGAAGATTTCATCAAACATTTTTAGGGACCCTTCCACTGTGTAAAGGAGGAATAAAAATATTTACAAATCACCTTTCTTTGGTTCTCTCTCCTAAATCTAATGCTTTCCTTCTTCCTTTTCTTAACCATAAAAGGAAAAATGCATACACTGTAACTGACTGTTCAGGTACTCTCTATTATAAAACTTTATATGCATCTGTTTTATTTCCACTGTCAGTCTTAGCATCTGGGATTGAGAGCAGGGCATTATGTTTATGCTTAATGGATGCATCTACCAGCAAAAGCAATGTATGAAGTTAAATAGGAAGTCTGAAAGAAAAGATTATATATTCAAATCTGGGTAATGCTGACAATTTGTATCAGAGGGTTGCTTGTTATCTAATAGTTCATATTTTGAGGAGACAAAAATATTAGACATCCTAGAGTTTCCATTTAAAAACGGCAACATTTTTTACCCAGTTGAATCGGACAGGCATTATTTGACAGAGGATCTTGATTTGGTAGATTTTGAAATCTTTTTTCCTCTGTGCTTTGTGAACAAGAAACTATAGCAAGAAAACACTATACTCCTTTTTCTGCGCTTGCTGGTGCCTAGAATAAAATTAAATTCTTCCTATTAGAAAGTTTAAGAGTTTTTAACTTTTAAGCTTTTAAAAGCTTTCTAATATACAATTCATATATATTCTAATATCTATCTATGATAAATATACACACACACATATATATATATATCTTTTAGGTATCATTTTAATTAAATGGCTGACACTTTGTGATTGAACAAAGGAATGATAATAGCAGTTCCTAAGCGCTCTGACAACTACTGTAGCAATACCAAAAACAAGACCCTTCACTCACTTTTACAAACCCTTTTTAGCACAGTTACATCAGTACCAAGACTGCCTCAGGCTCAAGAATGTAATAAGAAATTCCTCCCCTGCACACTGCATATTTAGGTTTATGGGTATCCAAGTTGCAAATGTCACATGGCTGACCTGCAGGAACTTAATGACCACGGAATTAAGACAGTGTGTTGAAATGCTGAAAGGAAAACTTTGAACCTTCCTAAGATGGAAAAGAATTCACAATATACAACAGCAGAGATCCCATCTAGGTTGGGGTTTAAGAAATACTACATTTAAGAATTTACTACACTTGAGTAACATAGCCCAATAGTATAAGTTAATGTTAGAGGTGGAAGGGGTTCTTAGTAGCAGTGGCTTAAATTATAAAAGAGGGAATCCAGAGTGACTGGTTAGAAGTGGGAGTTAGAGGATGTGTCTTGAGACCCTGTATGTAAAGTAAGCACACTGTTTCATTCAGACCGCTGGTTTATTTAGGAGCTGAGGAAGATTGGGAGGGCTGTGATATAAGGCTCTCTGAAACCATCCCTTTGTGCCATCACTGAGTCTTAGAAATTATCTAAATCTATCTGGCAGTTTCTCACGTTAACAGTGTAAGTGGTAAAATTAACCATTAAATTCTCTGATTAGGTAGAAAACAAGATTAGATTTTCCACAAGTAGAATACAGTAGCAATTTACGCATTTTTCTTGCCCCTCCCCCTGTCATAAACTCTTGGGAGAAATGAATTCATTTTTAGAAATATTTATTTATTTTTGGCTGTGTTGGGTCTTTGCTGCTGTGCACAGGATTTCTCTAGTTGCGGCGAGCGGGGGCTACTCTTCGTTGCGGTGCACAGGCTTCTCATTGCAGTGGCTTCTCTTGTTGTGGAGCACGGGCTCCAGGTGCGTGGGCTTCAGTAGTTGTGGCACATGGGCTCAGTAGTTGTGGCACATGCGCTTAGTTGCTCCGCAGCATGCGGGATCCTCCCAGACCAGGGATAGAATCAGTGTTCCCTACATTGGCAGGCGGATTCTTAACCACTACGCCACCAGGGAAGTCCCAGAAATTAATTCTTAATGAAATTCCAGTATCAGTACCTTTGCAAATGTCCCTAGTTCAGCCTATTCTATCCTTGGATGGCCATGGTCGTTGAAAAGAAAGGTTATATTGAATACTTACAAAAACAAGAGCTAAGCAGAAAAGAAGTTTTCAAAAAAACTTGTACTACTGACACAGTCTTAGGAGAGATTTCTTCAAATTTTTATGCTATCATAAAGCAATATCAGTTTTTCCTAAGTAATCACAAAGAATTTGGGTCCTTACTGAAGCAAAATTTAATATCATGACATGTATTGATAAATTATGCAAACTAACTTTTTAAACTACAACAAAAGTTGCAATAATTTATCTGTTGCTGTGAACACCAATTTATTAGGAACTATGAACTGATAAAATGTCTTAAATTAACTTGCACATGAAATTAGGCTTTGCCTCTAATGATGAATGGGTCAGTGGCAAACAGGTACTGATTTACTTGAGAGGTGCAGCTACCATAAGTAACTCAAATGGATTTGTATTTGAATAAATACAAGGTTATTAGTAAGGAGAAGACAGAGACCAATCTGAGACAAATCAAAGTGGGTACCTAAATCAGTTTTTGATAATGCTATTTTGAATATATTTTGTATAAATATATTTAAAACATTCCTTCTCTTATCTTTGGCAGCTTTATTCAAATTTTAGATTTACAAAGATCTCCTAGAATTAATCCAATGAATTCCCCCACCTAAAGTTCATTTCATCTCTAGAAAGGCAGAATGGTGTAATAAAAAGAACATTATACCTGGAGCTAGGATTCATGGAATCCAATAATCTTGACTATGTCAGCAACTTAGTCCATTACTTTGAGTAAATCCCTTACTAGGCTTCTAGTCTTCAATAAGCTCAGCTGTAAACTATGGGTCAGCTCTAAATTTCTACGACTCTACCTAAAGATCTCATTTGTATCCATATTGCACATCTCATTCATGTGCAATATGGATACAAACAACACGTATAAATTTTGAATGTCTGACTTTTTACATTATCCATTCTTCTCGGTGTATGTTCCATGGATTCTGTCCAATGCTATACATTTACTTAGACCTTTAACTTAAGGTTATATTAAAAAGTAAATAAATTTAGAGAGCAGAGGCCACTTAATTGTCTAATAAAGTTAGTGGTCTGTTTATATGGTAACTACATGGCTGGTATTCACATACCAAGTATTAGCACTGTGGCTTAATAAATTTAGTCTAATTTCATCATCAGAAAGGATGGAGCAACAAAACTCATTAAATGAACTTCAATGTACCAATATGTTGATTCATTAATGAGAAATGATCAATGGAGATACTGACCAAAACCATCCCAATTATATCATTCCTTAATCAATGCTAGCAATCAAGTGAGTACTCTTCTGTTTCTTTAGACTAATAATTCCATCTTCCAGCTTTAAGCATTTTGGATACATTACTAAGTACTTCAAAATTATTCTCATTTTCTTAAATCCACGAAATCCTCCTCCTTCTCCCTACAAACAGAATTCATAAAATATAAAGTGGGAATGGTGGGGGGGAGTAGATCAGGCAGAGAAGAGCTAACTACTTCTAAGTAAATTTGGAAATGCTATATAAATTATGTTTTATCATACCGTATAACTAAATTCTTTTTTAAAACTCTGGATTCAAGACATTTAAACATTATAGGATTATTTGGCCATTCAGACATCAGATATAGGGATGCTGAATTCTGCCACTCCTGGCTATAAAAAGCTGCAGGCTAAATATAATCATATTGTTGATTCATATCCACCTCTGGTCTATTTGGGCACTTAGTTGATCATCCCTGATATAGATATAGTTGCATAGTTCATTTTTCCTAAAAACAGAATTTTATAGCTTCTTTAATCAATAATATGTTAAGAAATAAAACAATAAAGAAGATGTGGCACATATATACAATGGAATATTACTCAGCCATAAAAAGAAGCGAAACTGAGTTATTTGTAGTGAGGTGGATGGACCTAGAGTCTGTCATACAGAGTGAAGTAAGTCAGAAAGAGAAAAAATACCATACGCTAACACCTATATATGGAATCTAAAAAAAAAAAAAAGGTGCTGAAGAACCTAGGGGCAGGATAGGAATAAAGATGCAGACATAGAGAATGGACTTGGAATTGAGGACATAGGGAGGGGGAAGGGTAAGCTGGGATGAAATGAGAGAGTGGCATGGACATATATACACGACCAAATGTAAAACGATAGCTAGTGGGAAGCAGTCACATAGCACAGGGAGATCAGCTCGGTGCTTTGTGACCACCTAGAGGGATAGGATAGGGAGGGTGGGAGGGAGACGCAAGAGGGAGGAGATATGGGGATATATGTATACGTATGGCTGATTCACTTTGTTATAAAGCAGAAACTAACACACCATTGTAGAGCAATTATACTCCAATAAAGATGTTAAAAAAATACATACTATATTTCACTGTCATCATGTAAAATAATATTTTTTGAGATAGTTACTTCTTAGGGAGCATTCATAATACAAATGTATATGATAGCAACATCTTAAAATAACTTAGACAACTGCTTAAATAATTAGATAACTTAAGAATCACAGGTGTTTAAAAAGGAGTGAATGGGAGTGAGGGGATAATTGTGATTTCTCTTATGTGCTATAATATGTAAATATATACCTTATTTCATAGAAACAGAATTTCATAAAAGACTAGTATAACTTCTATCTCTACAAATCATATTTTAAATGAACTAGTACTTGATAAATAAAGCAATTCTGTGTCAGATTTTAATAGGTCAAGATTATCATATGATTTACTTTTTAAGAAAGTAAGATTGTCACATTTAGAACTTGTTCAGAGTGTGTCATGGTACAAATTTCCTTAATATGACCAATCTAATTCAAAACAGTGTCACGAGAATTACTGCTATCTTTTATGAGTTACTCCGGGGGTCAGCAAAATATGGCTTGTAGGTGAAATCTTGCCTACTGCCTGTTTTTGTAATTAAAGTTTTACTGGAACACAGCCAGACACGCTCATTTACATATTGTCTGTGGCTGCTTTCACCCTACAACAGCAGCACTGAGGAGTTGTAAAAGACACTGTAAGAGCAGCAAAGCCTAAAATATTTACTATCTGGCCTTCACAGAAAGTTTGCCAATCCCTGAGCTATTCTGAGGGTCTTAACAGAAAGAAACTTAGAGAAATAAAGTCACTATTACTGATAAAACAAATACAGTGCTTTTCAAAATGGAAATTAAACAAATTGATAAAAGGCTATATTAAAATGCTTCAGGTATATAAACCCACTAAAAATTTAATACCAAATCAAATATTTTCCTAAGTAATCTTATTTATTATAAAAATTTCTTCATAATACATCACAGGATGTTAGAATATAATAATGAAATTTATTTTAAAATGTCACTTGCAAAGTTACTTGACTAATAATCAGATGTTTAACATTACTCATTACACTTTCAGAAAAATGAAACTATTATTGATAGATCATATTTGATCAGAGCAGTCAAGAAGAACTTATTTAGCATGTCAAAAACTCGGACATAAAACTACTACACATTTATCAGTGAATGAAATTTCCTGTCAAATACAGTGAAGCAAATTCTTAAACAGAGTGGTTTTATTTCCCAACTAAATCTGCTTTTCTCCAAACTGTGTAACTTTGTAATTACTTTGTGTTTGTCCCTACAGCCTCTGCAAAAACAAATTCTGATTACTTTTCTTTTTTACCTTGAGATCACGGTACACAATCTTTCCGGAATGTAGATAGTCCAAGGCAGAGACAATTTCTGCACCATAGAAACGTGTGCGGTCCTCAGAGAACACCCTCTCTCTCGACAAATGGAAAAACAGCTGCAGGGTAAACAGCAGGGACAGGATTGTAATAATTACTGATTTAGTGGGGGAAATTAACACAAACATAAAACACCTCTCATCACCATATTGTGATGATAGATAGTGTACTCTCAGCGGACACTGAGCAGTCTTAGACAGCAGCTGGCTTATCTTTTCCAGGTTTCCAAGGGGAGACTGCGAGCTGTTAAATCAGCACTTTAATCAATATACCAATCTTGTTTAAGGCATTCTGCTTGCTACCCATTTAACCTTCAGTTACCAGAGGAAAAAGTATGCATCATCAGATTACATCTCCCCCTCAGTATACTGTTGCTTCACTCTTTCAAGGATTAGGTATTGAGACTTTATTAAAATAAATGCACATAAGCATAGATGGAATATTTCGACTTAATTATCTCAGTTACACTTGATTTCAAAGAAAGGACTGCTGATTTGTGGAACCTTATTTATGTGAACTTGTTAAATTCTACAACTCTTGATTCATCATGATACCTCTAGAAATGCTTTCAATGTTTAAATCCATGTTTTCTGCAATGAGAAACTGTGAGGCTTTACATTTTCAATTTATGTTAGTAATGCCCAAAATGGACTGAGAAGCTCCCATTATTCCCCTAATAGTTCTCAATGCATACTCTTCCTATTTCAATAATAATTAACTATGACACCAATCTTTTCTCATGTAATCACTTAAAACTATAAGCCCATCCATTTCCTGTTAACAACAGTCAACTAATATTTATTGGGTTCTCACTGTGGTCAAGCATCCAGCTCTCCATTTAGACAGCCTCTTTATTTAAGAAACTGCCCGTCTCAGCTCTCAGTTCAATAATGTATATGAGGAAGGAGCCGGTTTCAGGCATTATGAATTGACTACTGACCTTTTTGTGTACTGTTTCACTGTATTAAGAAATCCACCAAGAACAACAAAAGATGGTTCGCAGTGCTGAGTACACTGCCGAGTATCACAGTAGGTACTCAATACATGTCTTTGATTAAAGAAATGAACCAATCAGTCAATGTATTCTTGACTGCAAGATCAGAAATTAACTATATTTTCACATAGATTACTTCTACAAACTGCTTCTACAAATTTATAAGAATTATGGTTAACTGAGATTTGTTTCTCACACACCAAATCATAATTTAGGTAACATAAAAGAGGTTCTCTATAGATTCCATCTTTCCTTTTCCCACCTCCAACTCCACTTAAGAGTTTATCATTATTTTAAGATAAAATTTATGCCTAACCCATTGTCACAGTAAAGAGAGAAGAGGTAATATCATGTAACTATTGCCAAAAAAGACTGGTTCAACATTACTTATAGTAAAACTAAAATGTTTGGCAGATAGTCTCTAAACTTTAATGCTCTCTACTATATTGTCATATTTTATCAAATCTAAGATGCTGTTGATTGCAACTCCACCAACTTTCTATGTTAATACCAAGAAAAATAATGAGGTCAACTAAAACTATGACACACCATCAAATATAAAAGGCACTCTAACTGAAGAAATGTTCAATGTGTCTTATAAATGACCAAATATACTATGCCAAAAATCAAACCAATGTATAAAATTACTCAGGGATATGCTTCAAAATTCATTCATTTTATACAGGCACATACATGTTATTAATGCTCTACCATTCAAACAAAGACAGGAAGTAGAAAGAAGCATGGATCATCAGTAAAACCATTCTGAAATATTTCTAGGTCAAAGTAATTTCTGTCATCCTTTAATACAAAATATAACTAATTTTGACAAAGGAACCCCTGTGACCCAGATTTATGGTAGTCTTCTAACGAAATGAAAGTAGTAGTTAGATTTCTAAATTTTCTTCAAATGTCAAGCCTAGTACCCACTCATCTACAATACAAAAGATATAGATCTTCCCTAAATCAACATAATACATGCAGGCTTCTAGATCTTTATTTAGACCATAAATCTTCAATTTGTCTTCCAGCCAATTTCTGTAAAAATATCAGCTAAAAAAAAAAAAAGCTACTTAAGGAGAAGAACTCTATTTATTTCTCAATCTGCTCTCCTCTGATGTCTACCCTTGCTACTTTATGGAACTTATTCCTGTTAACATAATCAAGAACCTCTCGTTCTGGAGCTTAGAACATCACTTATTACCCTCTCCTTCTTATAAACATTCCTTGGCTTTGGTACTACAACTCTCCTGATTTTCTCTGAATATTCCTTCTAAGTTTCTACCTTGGCTTTGAACCAACTTTCCATTTAGTGAGCATCAATTATGTTAAAGTCACTGTTATTGGACACTGGGAAGAGAAAAAGAGGGCATATAATGGTGATTAAGACATAATCCCTGACCTTAAGAAATTCAACACGATGAAGGAGATATATGCACAGATAAAAAACAAGAGAGCTATGAGAAATTCTGTAACAAAGCAATATTAAAAATGCTTTGGAGGCAAAGGATGATTAATCTTTATTGGAATGATCTGAGGAGACTTCACAGATAAGGTAGCATCTCACGTTTTGAAGGATGGATTTTTCACAAATGGAGAATATACGGGAAGCATACAAAACAGTGCAAGTTTTATCCATCTTAATATTTTGACCACAGCCTAGTAATAGTACATCAACATAGTAGGTAATTAATAAATGTATGTGGAACAAATTAATCCCTCTTAATATCCACCTTAATATTTGACCACAAGTTCTATCCTTCTTAATATTTTGACCACAGCCTAGTATAGTCCATCAACATAGGAGGTAATTAATAGATGCATGTAGAAGAAATTAATTCTAAAGAAAAAGAATAGTAATGGCAAGGAAACAACACATAGGGAGGGCATGTAGCTGAAGAACAATAATACACATTCATGATAATGACAGAACTTAAGCAAAAAAAAGAAAAAAACAAAAAAAACCCCACAAAGATGAGGCCAGATTGTTTAGGACCTTGACTGCCATGATATGGTTTAGAGATTAATTTTGTAGATAAGAAGTGTCAAAGACATTTGGGTTAAAAATTTTAGCATAATTTTATTTATTTATTCTTGGCTGTGTTGGGTCTTTGTTGCTGCGCATTGACTTTCTCTAGTTGTGGCGAGTGGGGGATACTCTTTGTTGTGGTGTGCAGGCTTCTCTTGTTGCGGAGCATGGGCTCTAGGAGCACAGGCTTCAGTAGTTGTGGCACGTGGGCTCAGTAGTTGTGGCTCGCAGGCTCTAGAGTGCAGGCTTAGTAATTGTTGCACATGGGCTTAGCTGCTCCGCAGCATGTGGGATCTTCCTGGACCAGGGCTTAAACACATGTCCCCTGCATTGGCAGGAGGATTCTTAACCACTGTGCCACCAGGAAAGTCCGAAAAAAATTAGCATAATTTTAAGTACACAACTCTGGCAGCAACTAGAGAATCAATTAAAAAAATCTGAGACTACAGTAGTCAGATAAACAATTCATAAAGTGCAACAAAACTTACTGAACACCAATTCAGTACAACCACTGTGAAAAAGCTGCAGACACAATGAGAGGAAATGGTACCAATCTGAAAGAATATCACTATTTGGTTAGAACAACCAGATATATAAATAATTCCACTAAAATATGTAGTTATAAAATAGAAAGCACACTTAAAGAAGTGAATAAGTATGTTTGGTAATATAAGAAGTAACCTTTGAGCTGGATAAGAGCTTCTGAGGAACATTAGTGCTAGTAACAGACCTTTCAAGAGTCAATATTCCAGAGGGAACTAGCTTTCACCATTTGGGCAAAGGCAGAGAGCAACAGTGTTGAAGTTTCCCTAAGGATGGCTGAGTAGGTGTTGCTGCCAGCAGTGTAAAGGAAAAGAATGGGGATGGAGACAGACGAGCAATGGATTTTATTTTGACCTGTTGACATTTAAATAAGAACTTGATAGCACAGCTTCAGAACTATGGGACCAAAGGGTATAAAGGTAAATGTGTGAGTCATTTATATAAAGGATACTGTTGACACCAAGGAAGCAAGGTATAGCCCAGAAATTTAGTAGAAACTGCAAACAGAGTTAAGGTCAGAATTTTAGGGTATGACTGCACAAAAGGACAGGAAAAAGAAGCAGAACAGGATATTAAGATAGAGTCCTAAAAGAAATACAAACAGAATGAATACCTGAAGAATAAAGGAAAAGAAAGTTTCAGGAAGGAAATTAACATTTACCAGGCATAGGAATTAGGTCATATGTTACCTTTCGGGGAAGATGTCATACTTAGGTGGGCTAAGAAGAGAATATAAAGGTAGAAATGGTATGTGACTCTTTTAGAAAAAATGAATGAAATGAGCCAAGATATTATTGAAATAGAAGATTTTTGCTCAATATATTAATGCTCTCAAGAAAACTTCTGTCTGAAGAAATTGAGAGATACTATAGAGCTACAATTCATATGGAATAGGCATACAAATTAAAAGAAATATCAATGAAATCAGGTGGCCAGAAACAGGTTACTTTATAAAAATTTAGAATATGGTAAAGCTGATGATTACACATAAGGATATGAAGTATATGGGGAAAAAATGACCATTTAATAAATGGTGCCACAATATTTGCTTAACTTTGGAGAAAAGTCAGAAGAGTGTCATTATTGAACATGCAGGCATTCAGTAGATATTTCAAAGAAGTCGGAGTAAAAGCTAAACCATACATTAACAAAGCTAACAAACAAGAGTGTAAAATATCATATTTGCAAATAACTGCTCTCCAGAACAAGATGTAACACTCTTTGAAGGAAGATAACAAAATCTAAACACTCAAGTAAAATCAAAGTATCTAGTATACAATCAACAATTACTAGACATGAGAAGATGCAGGAAAATATGACCCATCACCAACAAAAAAGTCAGTCATTAGACACAGACCTCAAAAATAACAGAGATGATGGTATTAATAGACAGTAACTTTAAAGCAGTACAGGAACATAAAGAAGAGATAATGGGAAATAGAAATAAATAGGATGTTTAAAGATGAAACATATAATATCTGAATAAAAATTTCACTAGATGGGATTAACAACAGATTAGACACTGCAAGAGAAAAGACAAATGAACAAGAAATCATAGCAGAAGAAAACTATATAAATTGCACCTGAAAAAAAAAAATCTCAGCAACCTCTTGAACAGTGTCAAGGAGTCTAACATATGGATAACAGCAGATCCTGAAAGAGAGAGGGAGACATCTGCAAAATAATGACTGAATTTTTCCAAACTAGGATAAAAAAGATAAATGCACAGACTAGGTATTTCAACGAAACTCAGTGAGATAAAAACTAACAAACAGGCATGAATACTCAGAACATAACAGTCAGATCACACTAAAATTGCTGAAAAACCAGTGACAGAAAATCTTTTAAAAATTCTGAAGGGAAAAAAACACAATACATACAGAAGAACAAATAGGAGAATTTCCCCAGACTTCTTCTCAGAAACTATATAAGTGAAAGGACAATGGAACAATATGTCCAAATTGCTGAAAGAAAAAAAACACATCCTAAAATTTTGCACCCAGTGGAAATATCCATAAAATATAAAGGTTAGAGACTTCTGTTTTGACCATGATATAAAATAAATAAAACAAGGATTTTCATACATTAAGCATTAGGCTTCAAGGTACAGTGACTCCAAAGAAAAGGGAAACAAGGTGGTAATTATGGTTGTTCCAGCTTGCTGCCTAGAGAGACCATCCAGAATGTAACACAGGGAAAGAAAACCAAAACAGAACCTGTGGAATTCTTGAAGTAAGAATAGAGAGTTCAGAGACTGGGGAGACCAAAGTAGCTGTAATTCATGAGGCAGAGAACCACAAAGAGGAGAACTCCAGGGACCTGCAATGAACTGCCTCTGAGTCTTACTAATCAGCACATGTATATGAGGAAAATTCTGAGGCCAGGGAAAAGAGCCATTGGAAAGAATCAGGTGAAAAAAATCACAGGCTCATAGAGCTAAAAATACTTTTTGTTCTCACCAGGCAAAATGGAAAAACTTCTTAAGAAATGTGGCACCCACTAGAGTCCTTGAGGATACTGCCTCTATAGTTCAGCAGTATTAGTGTTAGAGCAAAGGACACACACATATGTCAAAAGTGTTAGAGCAAAGGACACACACATATGCCAAAGGTGTCAAGGTCATTCAATGGGGCAAAGGATAGACTTTTCAACAATAGATTCTGGAATAACCAAATATCCACATGGGGTAAAAAATGAACTTCAATCCTTAGTTTACAGCATACATAAAAATAAAAAATATCATAAACCTAAATGTAATAGCACAATTATAAAAGTTATAAAAGGAAATATAGGAGAAAATATTTGTCATCCATGATAGACAAAGATTTCTTAGATAGTATTTAAAAAAAACAAAGAAGACAAACTGATAAATTGGATTTCAAAATTTAAAACTTCTGTTGCTCAGAAAACATCACTGAGACAATGAAAAGGCAAGGTACAGTCTGAGAGGAACTATTTATAATACACTCATTTGGCAAAGTATTTGTAACCAGAATATATAAAGATCTATTATAATTTAACAATAAGATAACCCAATTAATAAATAGACAAAATATTCGAACATACAGGTAAAAAAATGTATGCAAATGGCCAATATGTGAAAATATATTTAATATCATTAGTCATCAGAAAAATGCAACTCAAAACCAACTGCAATAATATACTTCTATATACACATTAGAATGACTAAAATTAAAAAGACTGACCACACCAAGAGTTGGTATGGATATGAAACAACTAGAATTCTTGCGGCATTGATACTAGGAATGCAAAATGACACAACTACTTTGGAAAACAGTTTTGGAATTTTTCAAAATGTAAACATATGCTTATTATAAACTCAACAATTATACTCCCCAGTATTTAGCCAAGAAAAAAGAAAACTTGTACATGTATGTGCATATCAGCTTTATTCATAGTAGGCGATGACTAGAAACAATCCAAATGTACACCAAAAGCAGGACAGATTAAAAAACATTGATATAGCATGCTCATGACTCAGCAATGAAGGAACAAACTACTGAGACATGGATAATCTCAAAAACGTTAGGCTTAGCAAAATAAACAGAAACAGACATAAAAGAGTACATATTGTATGATTCCATTTCTGTGAAATTTTAGAAAAGGTAAATCAAATCTTTAGTGTCAGAAAGCAGATCAGTAGTTGCCTAGGGCCAGGTATAGGAGCAGGAGATGACAGAATGAGACAGGGAAGACTGACTGCAAAGAGGAATAGCAGAACTTTCTGTGGCAGTGGAAATGTTCTGCATCTTTCTGTAATGGGGACTACATGCATAGATGTTTGTCAAAAGTCATATAAGTTATGTATACTTAAAGTGAGTACATTTTACTGTATGTAGCTTATACTTAAGTAAAGTTGGTTAAGTAATGGAAACAATCTAAACGTTCAAAAATATAGTAAGGATTTAATAAATTACATCTGCATAATTAATTACTAGGCAACTAGTATGTATTTTACAATATTAAATAAAATGGAAATTATGGGTACAGTATAAAAACAGGAAAATACACTAATATGGTAATAGTGATCATTGCTAGATGGTAAAATTTAGAGTATTTTTTTTCTGTTTTATACCTTGAAAATTACCTGTAATAATTTAATATCCATTTCCCAGAGCATTATACTTTCCTAAATGTGAGACCATCTGTCTTCCTCACGCCACGTACTAAGTACATAGCACAGTGACTAGCTTGTAGCACGCAGTCAATAAATAAGTATTTTATCAATTGAACTGAAATAACTTTTTGATGTTTTCAGCAATGTACATGTACTGTTGTTACTTTCATAATGGGAGAAATTTTATAAAGGTTTTAAGTAAACATACTGTTGATGCTTTTCCTGATTCAGGCTTCTGACAATTTTTTTTTTTCTTGGCAGAGGCACAGGAGAAAGAGGAAGACTGCACAAGTGCTCTATAGCTTTGCATCCTCAGCCCCAAGCCTAGCATGTAGCACATATTAGGTACATAATAAATATGTACTGCAAAGAATAAAGTTAAATTAAAAAATACTTTCCAAAGAATTATTTATAAGGAAAATAAGGCTTAAAGTTTTGAAGGTAAAGTATTTTTATTAGAAACATTTAAAAATCACATACAATAACTAAATAATCTTGTTTTTGTTAAAAAAATGAATTTTTTGCTCCTCAAGCAAGGAACATACCTTTAGAAATTTAAGTCCCTTTAGCAATGACTACATGCTTGTGTGTGTGTGTGTGTGTGTGTGTGTTGTGCTTAGCAATGCTGTGGGAATATAGTAATGTAAATATTAATAGATTGCCTTAATGATCTAAATATACAAGTTTATATTTCATTACAAACCCGGAATGTTTATCTTTAAAATAAATTGTTATATTTTGAAAAATATGCAACAAACTTTAAAAAAAAATAAAGATCTAGACTTAAACAACATCCTGAGAACTATCACTGCAATCTAAGACTTTAAATTCAATTACATTTTTTTCTTGCAAATACTGTCTATACAAACTTTAGTCACTCCTTTGTAATAGCAAAATATCAGTTAACAGAGAATAACAAAATATGCTCAATATGGGTCAATAATTACAATGATTACATTCATTATCATAATATTGATTGAGCTTGGAACCTGAGTACCCTAAAGACAACTAATTAATTAAGCAATGAGACATGGGAGTCTGTGCAATAATGCTGATTAACACATCCCTTACGTTTACAAAAACACCTAAGATGAAAAGAATGTCTCTAGTTCACATACAAGAAAACTAGTCAACAATACTGCCTTAGTCCATTTGGGATGTTATAACACATTACCACAGACTGGGTGAATTATAAACCACAGAAATTTATTTCCCACAATTCTGGAGGCTGGGAAGTCCAAGATCAATGCACTTGCAGATCGGGTACCTGCTTCCTGGCTCACAGACAGCTGTCTTTTCACAGTGTCCTCACAATGGGGAAGGAGCAACTGAGCTCTCTGAGGTGTCCCTTATAAGGGCACTAATCCCATTCAGGAGGGCTCCACCTTCATGACCTAATCACTAGAAAGTCCCCACCCTCCAAATGCCATCACACTAGGGATTAGGTTTCCACATATGAGTTTAGGGTGGACATAAAGATTCAGTCTGTAGCAAATACTATACTACACAATTGGAATGGTATCAGTTATACAATAAAACAAACATTTAAACATGTACTTTTATAGGATCAAATAAACGTACACTTACATTTAATAGGTAATTCATATTGTTTTCTAGATCATGTCTATCCTCTTCTCAAGCTGAACTCAGTTTCTATGCATTTCACACAGAAAAATTAATGTAAAGTAGTATAAATTTACATTTAGTTTTTGAAGAAAGTTTCTTCCAGAAAGGATACTGATAAAATGCCATATTTTAATAAATAGTTCAAAATTACATTTCTTAAAATACAAATTAAACCTTTAGGATGTTTCAGGAGAATTGAAAGGGATCTAAGGTCAGATGGCTGGACTCTGAAACAGTTGTTTGGTTATAAATGTCCAGCTAAATACCTCAAGCCCTATTTCTCTATTTCTTGCCCTCTTCTTACAAGTCTGAAAATGTAAAAAGAATTCTCAATCTAACTAGGTGCCTGATACCGGAAAAAGTAGCCTGTAGGCTGGGAATTTTTTTTTTAACATCTTTATTGGAGTATAATTGCTTTACATTGGTGTGTTAGTTTCTGCTTTATAACAAAGTGAATCAGTTATACATATACATATATCCCCATATCTCCTCCCTCTTGCGTCTCCCTCCCTCCCTCCCTATCCCACCCCTCTAGGTGGTCACAAAGCACCAAGCTGATCTCCCTGTGCTATGTAGCTGCTTCCCACTAGCTATCTAATTTTTAAACAATTAATGCAAGGCATGAAAAGTTAAGGAAATTTTCTGGGATCAAAAGTCACCTAATGAAAATACTTTATAATATGGTAAGTACAAAACTAGTTCCTTTAAAATTTTTTTAAATTCTATTTCCATAATTAAAATAATTTACATTAAAGTATTTTATTACAACTCTACTAACAAGATTAAAAAAGAAATTGCTCAGTTCTACCACATTAAATATTAATAGATTTTTCATTTGGAGAATAAAATATACTTTTAAAAGAGTAAAAATTCTCAAGGTAATTATTTTAAAATATCTAAATCTATTAGGATATAATGTGAAATATTTGGGCTATTTCTGAAATATATCCAATACCAACACAATAAAAATAATAAACACTACAATTTTTGAGCATTAAGATATTACATTCTAACAACAATCACAAAAGCTACAAAATGCTATTTCCATATTATAGATGATTAAATAAAATAAATATAAGTTATTATTACTATCACAATAGGCACTATTTTTGAGTACTGCTACTTGTTTGGCATTATACTAAGTAAGTTACATGCATTATATTATTTAATCCTAAAACAATGTTATAAAATAGGTACAATGATTATCTCTATCATACAGCTGAGAAAACTAAGATTTAGGCATGTTATGAAGCTTGCCTAGCATCACATAGCTCTTAAGCGGTAGAGCTGAGATTCAAACTTAGGTCTCTGGTCTCTAGAGCATATCTGTTTATTATTCTAAGTACAGTTTCTATTAACTTGAGACAATAACTGTATAAATTATTCAATTAAGAAATTTCATTCATAAGTCTTTATAATTGCATAATATGAATTGCATGAGAGAAGGAACCTTGTATAGAGTACAGTTGCCTTCTCAGGGTCTAGAACTAGATAGGAATTGAACAATATTTGGCAAATAAATTTTAAAAATTAGACGAAATAAATTCCTGGAAACACACAACCAAAGCTCACTCAAGAAGAAATAGATAAAATGCATGCCTCCATAAATATATT
The DNA here is from genome assembly GCF_039906515.1 of Pseudorca crassidens. Lineage (NCBI taxonomy): Eukaryota > Metazoa > Chordata > Mammalia > Artiodactyla > Delphinidae > Pseudorca > Pseudorca crassidens. The sequence goes on from NC_090297.1 coordinate 158,297,737, forward strand.
TTTTAAATTTCACTTCATTGTTAAAAACCTTCCTACAAGGAAAACTCTTGGTCTCAAAATTTCACTGGTGAATTCTACCAGAAAATAGAAGAAGCAATGCTGCCTGACTCATTTTAAGAGGTTAGCATTACCCTGAATCCAAACCCAGAGACATTGCTCGGGGTAGGGAAGAGAAGGGACCCTACAGAATGATATTCCTAGTGAACAAAGATTTAAAACTCTTAACAAAATTTTAGCAAACTGGGTTCAACAACATATCAAAAGGATAATACATCATAACTAAGTGGGATTTATCTAAGAAATGCAATGTTGGTCTAACATTAAAAAAAACAAACAATGAAATTCAAGATATCAACAGAATAAAGAAGAAAAAACACGTGATCATCCCAACAGATACAAAAAAATAATTTGACAAAATTTTACATCCTATCATGATTTATAAAAAAAAAAAGCTTAGCAAAATGGGAACAGAAAGGAACTTCTTCAATTTGTTAAAGGGTATATATGAAAAAACTACAGCTAACAACATTCTTAATGGTGAAAAGTACAAATGCTTTTGCCCTAAGATCTGGTATAAGGCAAGGATGTCTGCTCTTACATTGCTATTTAACATTGCTCTGAAGGTCTTAGCTCAATAAGGCAAGAAGAGAGAAAATCCACTGAGACTGAAAAAGAGGAAGGAAAACTGTCTTTGCTCCCACATGATGTGATCATCTACATACTTAAGAAAAAACAAACAAATAGACAAACTGAGCAAGGATGCAGGGTTCAAGGCTAATGAGTAAACATCAACTGCATTTCTATATGCAAGCAATTCAGATTTGAAACTTTAAACAAATCATTTATAATATTAAAAAATAAGATAAATAAGGATAAATTTAACAAAAAATTGTTCAAGACCTGTACACTAAAAACTACATGATATTGTTGAAAGAATTAAAGAAGATCTAAATAATTGGAAAAATATACCATGTTCATGGATCAGAAGACAATACTGTGAACATGTCAATTCTCCCCAAATTGATCAACAGATTACACTATCAATTAAAGTCCAGTAGACCTTCATGTAGAAATCAACAAGCTTATTCTATAATTTACATGAAAATATTAGGGTTGCCAAGACACTTTTTAAAAAGAAGAGCAAAATTAGAAGACTTGAACTGCCTCATTTCAATACTTACTCTAAAGCAAAAGTCTTAAAGACAGTCAGGTATAAGTATAAGGATGGATGGATATAGATCAATACACAAAGTCGAGTCCAGAAACATCTCACACATATATATGGTCAATTGATTTTTGACAAAGGTGTCAGGGTAATTCAATGTGAAAAAAAAATAGTCTTTTCAACAAATATGCTGGAAAAATTAAATATCCAGTTGCAAAAAAAATGAACCTTGACTCAAGCACCATAAACAAAAATTAACTTGAAATGGTCTGCAGACCTAAATATAAGTCCAAAAAACTATTAACACTTCTAGAAGAAAACATAGGAGAAAATCTTAACAAACTTGGGTTAGGAAAAGATGTTTTAAATTAAACCCAAAATGCACAAACCACAAAAGAAAAACACTTATTTCATCTAATTTAAAAGTTTTGTCCTTAAAAAGACACTTGTAAGAAAGCACATCAGTGGTTGCGACGACAGGAGGTGATGGTAGGAACTGACTGTAAAGGGGCATGAGAGACTTCTTTGGGTGATAGAACTGTTGTATATCATGACTGTGGTGATGGTAAACTACTCATTTGTCAAAACTCACTAAATTGTACACTTAAAAGTGGTGAAGTTTACTAAATGCAAATTACATATGAACAAGATGACTTTTAAAAAACGGACTTAAACAAAAATATACACAGGAAAAAAATTCCCCACTAAAAAATGAAAAGGCAGAACACAGACTGGGAGAAAATATTTGCAAAACATATATGATAAATTACTTGTATCTAGAATATATAAATAAGTCTGATTACTCAATATTAAGAAGACAAACAACCCAATCAAAACACGGACCAAAGATTTTAACAGATACTTCAGTAAAGAAGACATAACATGGCAAATCAGCACAGGAAAACATGTTCAATATCATTAATCATTCAGGAAATTCAAGCTAAAACTATAAGATACACATCAACTAGAAGGGGTAAAATTAAGAAAGATTAACCATGCCAAGTGTGGTGATGATGATAAGTAACATCCTAGAAATGCAAAATGGTACAATTTGGAAGTTTCTTATGAGTTGAACATACCAAATAACACAGAAATTGTATTCCTAGATATTTACCTAAGGTAACTGAAACTATACAACCACACAAAGATTTGTACTGGATTATTCACAAGAAATTTTTTCATAATAGCCCCAAACTGCAAGAAAACCAAATGTCTATCTACTAGAGATTATATAAACACATTGTAATACATCCATCCATATAATAAAGCCATAAAAAGAAATAAGCTACTGATATATGCAACACTATTGATGAATATTAAAAGTATTGTGTTAAGATGCAGAACACAAATGACTATATACTGTGTTTTGAGATTAGAGTTTTTAATATTTAAATATTATTTCATTACATTTCCTGTTTCTTTTGTTTCTTTTCTTCATGGTCTCAAATTACACATATATTGTGCCTTCTGTTTTCACTCTCTTGAAATGTGCACTCTGGGGTAATCCAACCTTTATGCAAGAAGTTTGACTACCCTGAAATTGCCATCCTGTGCCATAACCACATGGAGAGAAATTGTGAAAACAGATAAATGCCTGGGCAGCTCCTGTACTTTCAGTCACTTCATCTGATATTCTAGATATAAAAGTAAGCATCTTAGATGTTGAGGCTAGTCAAGTCTTTGGATTCTTACTTTAGATGCAGAGATATATTGGCTAAATGAATTTTGGGAAACTAGCCTTGAAATACTACAAAAGTATATACTAAAAACATTCCCCGGGGAGAAGCCTGGGGTTGGCGGTGTGAACACAGCCTGCAGGGGGTTAGGGCGCCACGGCTAGCCAGGAGGGAGTCTGGGGAAAAGACTGGACCTGCCGAAGAGGCAAGAGACTTTTTCTTCCCTCTTTGTTTCCTGGTGTGTGAGGAGTGGGGATTAAGAGCGCTGCTTAAAGGAGCTCCAGAGACATGCGCCAGCCGCGGCTAAAAGCGCGGACCCCAGAGACGGGCAAGAGACGCTAAGGCTGCTGCTTCTGCCACCAAGAAGCCTGTGTGCGAGCACAGGTCACTATCCACACCCCCCATCTGGGGAGCCTGTGCAGCCCGCCACTGCCAGGGTCCCGGGATCCAGGGACAACTTCCCCGGGAGAACGCACAGCGCGCCTTAGGCTGGTGCAACGTCCCGCTGGCCTCTGCCGCCGCCGGCTCGCCCTACACTCCGTACCCCTCCCTCCTCCCGGCCTGAGTGAGCCAGAGCCCCCGCATCAGCGGCTCCTTTAACCCCGTCCTGTCTGAGCAAAGAACAGACGCCCTCCAGCGACCTACACGCAGAGGCGGGGCCAAATCCAAAGCAGAGTCCCGGGAGCTGCGAGAACAAAGAGAAAGGGAAATCTCTCCCAGCAGCCTCAGGAGCAGCGGATTAAAGCTCCACAATCAACTTGATGTACCCTGCAGCTGTGGAATACATGAAGAGACAACGAATCATCTCAAATTGAGGAGGTGGACTTTGAGAGCAAGATTTATTATTTTTTCCCCATTTCCTCTTATTGTGAGTGTGTATGTGTATGCTTCTGTGGGAGATTTTGTCTGTATAGCTGCTTCCACCATTTGTCTGAGGGTTGTATCCGTCCACGTTTTTTGTTTTTTCTTTAAAAAAATTTTTTTTTCATAATAATCATTTTTTATTTTAATAACTGTATTTTATCCTTATTTTATTTTCTATTCTTTCGTTCTTTCTTTCCTTTCTCCCTCCCTCCCTCCTTTGTTTCTTTCTCTTTCTTTCTTTTTCTTTCTTTCCTTCTTTCTTTTCTTTCTTGCTTTCTTCCTTCCTTTCTTCGTTTCTTTCTTTTTTCTTTCTTCCTTTCTTTCTTTCTACTTTTTCTCCCTTTTATTCTGAGCAGTGTGGATGAAAGGCTCTTGGTGATGCAGCCAGGAGTCAGTGCTGTGCCTCTGAGGTGGGAGAGACAACTGCAGGACACTGGTCCACAAGAGACCCCCCCCAGCTCCATATAATATCAAACGCCGAAAATCTCCCAGAGATCTCCATCTCAACACCAGCACCCAGCTTCACTCAACGACCAGCAAGCCACAGTGCTGGACATCCTATGCCAAACAACTAGCAAGACAGGAACACAACCCCACCCATTAGCAGAAAGGCTGCCTAAAATCATAATAGGTCCACAGATACCACAAAACACACCACCAAACGTAGACCTGCCCACCAGAAAGACAAGATCAAGCCTCATCCATCAGAACACAGGCACTAGTCCCCTCCACCAGGAAGCCTACACAACCCACTGAACCAACTTTAGTCACTGGGGACAGACACCAAAAACAACAGGAACTACAATCCTGCAGCCTGCAAAAAGGAGACCCCAAACACAGTAAGATAAGCAAAATGAGAAGACAGAAAAACACACAGCAGATGAAAGAGCAAGGTAAAAACCCACCGACGTAACAAATGAAGAGGAAATAGGCAGTCTACCTGAAAAAGAATTCAGAATAATGATAGTAAACATGATCCAAAATCTTGGAAATAGAATAGACAAAATTCAAGAAACATTTAACAAGGACCTAGAAGAACTAAAGAGGAAACAAGCAACGGTGAACAACACAATAAATGAAATTAAAAATACTCTAGAAGGGATCAATAGCAGAATAACTGAGGCAGAAGAACGGATAAGTGACCTGGAAGATAAAATAGTGGAAATAACTACTGCAGAGCAGAATAAAGAAAAAAGGATGAAAAGAACTGACGACAGTCTCAGAGACCTCTGGGACAACATTAAATGCACCAACATCCGAATTATAGGAGTTCCAGAAGAAGAAGAGAAAAAGAAAGGGACTGAGAAAATATTTGAAGAGATTATAATTGAAAACTTCCCTAATATGGGAAAAGAAATAGTTAATCAAGTCCAGGAAGCACAGAGAGTTCCATACACGAGAAATCCAAGGAGAAATACTCCAAGACACATATTAATCAAACTGTCAAAAATTAAATACAAAGAAAACATATTAAAAGCAGCAAGGGAAAAATAACACACAAGGGAATCCCCATAAGGTTAACAGCTGATCTTTCAGCAGAAACTCTGCAAGCCAGAAGGGACTGGCACGACATATTTAAAGTGATGAAGGAGAAAAATCTGCAACCAAGATTACTCTACCCAGCAAGGATCTAATTCAGATTTGATGGAGAAATTAAAACCTTTACAGACAAGCAAAAGCTGAGAGAGTTCAGCACCACCAAACTAGCTTTACAACAAATGCTAAAGGAAATTCTCTAGCCAAGAAACACAAGAGAAGGAAAAGACCTACAATAATGAACCCAAAACAACAAAGAAAATGGGAATAGGAACATACATATCGATAATTACCTTAAATGTAAATGGATTAAATGCTCCCACCAAAAGACACAGATTGGCTGAATGCATACAAAAACAAGACCCATATATATGCTGTCTACAAGAGACCCACTTCAGACCTAGAGACACATACAGACTGAAAGTAAGGGGATGGAAAAAGATATTACATGCAAATGGAAACCAAAAGAAAGCTGGAGTAGCAATTCTCATATCACACAAAATAGACTTTAAAATAAAGACTATTAGAAGAAACAAAGAAGAACACTACATAATGATCAAGGGATCGATCCAAGAAGAAGATATAACAATTGTAAATATTTATGCACCCAACATAGGAGCAACGCAATACATAAGGCAAATACTAACAGCCATAAAAGGGGAAATCGACAGTAACAAATTCATAGTAGGGGACTTTAACACCCCACTTTCACCAATGGACAGATCATCCAAAATGAAAATAAATAAGGAAACACAAGCTTTAAATAATACATTAAACAAGATGGACTTAATATTTATAGGAAATTCCGTCCAAAAACAAAAGAATACACATTTTTCTCAAATGCTCATGGAACATTCTCCAGTATAGATCATATTTTGGGTCAAAAGCAAGCCTTGGTAAATTTAAGAAAATTGAAATTGTATCAAGTACCTTTTCCAACCACAATGCTATGAGACTAGATATCAATTACAGGAAAAGATCTGTAAAAAATACAAACACATGGAGGCTAAACAATACACTACTAAATATCCAAGAGATCACTGAAGAAATCAAAGAGGAAATCAAAAAATACCTAGAAACAAATGACAGTGGGGACCAAACAACCCAAAAACTATGGGATACAGCAAAAGCAGTTCTAAGAGGGAAGCTTATAGCAATACAATCCTACCTTAAGAAAAAGGAAACATCTCGAATAAACAACCTAACCTTGCACCTAAAGCAATTAGAGAAAGAAGAACAAAAAAACCCCAAAGTCAGCAGAAGGAAAGAAATCATAAAGATCAGATCAGAAATAAATGAAAAAGAAATGAAGGAAACAATAGCAAAGATCAATAAAACTAAAAGCTCGTTCTTTGAGAAGATAAACAAAATTGATAAACCATTAGCCAGACTCATCAAGAAAAAAAGGGAGAAGACTCAAATCAATAGAATTAGAAATGAAAAAGGAAAAGTAACAACTGACACAGCAGAAATACCAAACATCATGGGAGATTACTACAAGCAACTCTATGCCCATAAAATGGACAACCTGGAAGAAATGGACAAATTCTTAGAAATGCACAACCTGCCAAGACTGAATCAGGAAGAAACAGAAAATATGAACAGACCAATCACGAGCACTGAAATTGAAACTGTGATTAAAAATCTTCCAACAAACAAAAGCCCAGGACCAGATGGCTTCACAGGTGAATTCTATCTAACATTTAGAGAAGAGTTAACACCTATCCTTCTCAAATGCTTCCAAAATATAGCAGAGGGAGGAACACTCCCAACCTCATTCTACGAAGCCACCATCAACCTGATACCAAAACCAAACAAGGATGTCACAAAGAAAGAAGACTACAGGCCAATATCACTGATGAACATAGATGCAAAAATCCTCAACAAAATACTAGCAAACAGAATCCAACAGCACATTAAAAGGATCATGCACCATGATCAAGCGGGGTTTATTCCAGGAATGCAAGGATTCTTCAATATACACAAATCAATCAACGTGATACACCATATTAACAAATTGAAGGAGAAACACCATATGATCATCTCAATAGATGCAGAGAAAGCTTTCGACAAAATTCAACACCAATTTATGATAAAAACCCTGCAGAAAGTAGGCATAGAGGGAACTTTCGTCAACATAATAAAGGCCATGTATGACAAACCCACAGCCACATCGTCCTCAATGGTGAAAAATTGAAAGCATTTCTGCTAAGATCAGGAACAAGACAAGGTTGCTGACTCTCACCACTCTTATTCAACATAGTTTTGGAAGTTTTAGCCACAGCAATCAGAGAAGAAAAGGAAATAAAAGGAATCCAAATCGGAAAAGAATAAGTTAAGCTGTCACTGTTTGCAGATGACATGATACTAGACATAGAGCATCCTAAAGATGCTACCAGAAAACTACTAGAGCTAATCAATGAATTTGGTAAAGTAGCAGGATACAAAATTAATGCACAGAAATCTCTGGCATTCCTATACACTAATGATGAAAAATCTGAAAGTGAAATCAAGAAAACACTCCCATTTACCATTGCAACAACAAATAAATAAAATATCTAGGAATAAACCTACCTAAGGAGACAAAAGACCTGTATGCAGAAAATTATGACACTGATGAAAGAAATTAAAGATGATAAAAATAGATGGAGAGATATACCATGTTCTTGGATTGGAAGAATCAACATTGTGAAAATGACTCTACTACCCAAAGCAATCTACAGATTCAATGCAATTCCTATCAAATTACCACTGGCATTTTTCACAGAACTAGAACAAAAAATTTCACAATCTGTATGGAAACACAAAAGACCCCAAATAGCCAAAGCAATCCTGAGAATGAAAAATGGAGCTGGAGGAATCAGGCTCCCTGACTTCAGACTATACTACAAAGATACAGGAATCAAGACAGTATGGTACTGGCACAAAAACAGAAAGATACATCAATGGAACAGGATAGAAAGCCCAGAGATAAACCCATGCACATATGGTCACCTTATCTTTGATGAAGGAGGCAGGAATGTACAGTGGAGAAAGGACAGCCTCTTCAATAAGTGGTGCTGGGAAGACTGGACAGGTACATGTAAAAGAATGAGATTAGATCACTCCCTAACACCATACACAAAAAATAAGCTCAAAATGGATTAAAGACCTAAATGTAAGGCCAGAAGCTCTCAAACTCTTAGAGGAAAACATAGGCAGAACACTCTATGACATAAATCACAGCAAGATCCTTTTTGACCCACCTCCTAGAGAAATGGAAATAAAAATAAACAAATGGGACCTAATGAAACTTCAAAGTTTTTGCGCAGCAAAGAAAACCATATACAAGACCAAAAGACAACTCTCAGAATGGGAGAAAATATTTGCAAATGAAGCAACTGACAAAGGATTAATCTCCAAAATTTACAAGCAGCTCATGCAGCTCAATAACAAAAAAACAAACAACCGAATCCAAAAAATGGGCAGAAGACCTAAATAGACATTTCTCCAAAGAAGATATACAGATTGGCAACAAACACATGAAAGAATGCTCAACATCATTAATCATTAGAGAAATGCACATCAAAACTACAATGAGATATCATCTCACACCAGTCAGAATGGCCATCATCAAAAAATCTAGAAACAATAAATGCTGGAGAGGGTGTGGAGAAAAGGGAACACTCTTGCACTGCTTGTGGGAATGTAAATTGGTACAGCCACTATGGAGAATAGTATGGAGGTTCCTTAAAAAGCTACAAATAGAACTACCATATGACCCAGCAATCCCAGTACTGGGCATATTCCCTGAGAAAACCATAATTCAAAAAGAGTCATGTACCAAAGTGTTCATTGCAGCTCTATTTACAATGGCCCAGAGATGGAAACAACCTAAGTGTCCATTATCAGATGAATGGATAAAGAAGATGCGGCACATATATACAATGGAATATTACTCAGCCATAAAAAGAAACGAAATTGAGCTATTTGTAATGAGGTGGATGGGCCTAGAGTCTGTCATACAGAGTGAAGTATGTCAGAAAGAGAAAGACAAATACCGTATGCTAACACATATGTATGGAATTTAAGAAAAAAAATGTCATGAAGAACCTAGGGGTAAGACAGGTATAAAGACACAGACCTACTAGAGAATGTACTTGAGGATATGGGGAGGGGGAAGGGTAAGCTGTGACAAAGTGAGAGAGTGGCACGGACATATATACACTACCAAACGTAAAATAGATAGCTAGTGGGAAGCAGCCGCATAGCACAGGGAGATCAGCTCGGTGCTTTGTGACCACCTAGAGGGGTGGGATAGGGAGGGTGGGAGGGAGGAAGACGCAAGAGGGAGGAGATATGGGAACATATGTATATGTATAACTGATTCACTTTGTTATAAAGCAGAAACTAACACACCATTGTAAAGCAATTATACTCCAATAAAGATGTAAAAAAAAATTCCCGAATTTATTTTACCTTTATGTGCTAATGTGAATATTATAATGCATCCTTCTTGTCTTGAGACTTTTGAAAAAGCTTTGGGTGAAAACAATAGAATTCTGATAAAACCTATGTAATATATTAATAACTAAAGTAGTAAAGAATTTAGCTTGTCAGACTCTTGACAACAAATATTTATATATCTATAAATTTAGTAAAATTTAGAAAATCATCACTATGAATATGAAATGATACTTTTAATTTAAAAATCACCCAAGTCACACCTCCACAAATTAGTAAGTAGAACTAGAATGCTGACTGCCGGCACTTCTGTCTCATGTGAATTTAAAATTAGATAATTGAAGACAAAATGCCAGCCAGATAATGAGAATATGAAATAAGTATGAGAGGATCTGAAGATTGGCATGAAACTGGAAGTCATATGCAAAAAGAAAATGAATTTTATCAAAGGGCTTACTATAGAGTGTACAATGAACTAAAATGTGGACAAGAATATTAAATAATGGAAAGTGTTAGGTTCAGTTGTACCCACATAAAGAATAGAGAAGAATGTGAAAAATTTATTATTTACAAAATCTTTGTAATGATTTTCCTTTCCCCACTAATGAATCTCTTAACCTCCAGGAGATTTCAGCCTGGAGAGGGATTTATAGAGGTTTGGTTTACAGGCCTGAAAGAAATAAGGCTATGAGTAAGATTTTGGGAAAGAGTCCTAAGTAGAGACATTCTAAATCAAACTAAACACCTTAGTCAGTGTTCAGTTTACTTTTTCTCCCCACAATATTTTTCTGCTTCTCATATGAATTTGATAATACTTAAGCTACAAAAAGAGAGTGGCTTGGATATGTCAGCAGCAGTGTGATTGGTCACATTATTAGAGTACTTTTATAATCTCCAGATGCTGACTTACTGTCCACCAACGGTTTCACTGAACTTTCATAACCTTGTTCTACTGAGCTCCAAACCAACCCTTGTATATTCTATACTATAGCCAAGGTACATACCTTGCATCATGCCAGAAAAAAAGAAGAATCCATGGTACTCTGCTTAGAAACTAGTAGTAGATGTCAAATCCAATGAATTCAGTTGCTATCTTTCAGTTGTATATCTTTACTATACTCTTATACTTAATATACTTTCCTTAACTTTTAAGGCTTCTCTTGTCTGGCTCCTTCTATCCAGAATCCTCCTTAGGCTTCTCTCATCACCAACATGTCTGATGTTGGTATCTTCAGGCACCATTCTTAGCCATTTATTTTTCTAAGTACACACTGTTCTCACACTGGACATTTCTTCTCTTCCTTCATTTCCGCATTGCTGCTGAAGTCTATTTGTAGGTCTGACCTGACTCTCCCACTTCCTTCAGATCCCCATGAGGTAACTCACATACAGGATGATCAACTCAGAACTCATTCCTTTTACTGTGTTTCCTGATTTTACAAACAGCCCAGTATCCACACAATTCCCCAAGCAGCAAATAGGAAACTGTGTGATGTTTCCCTTTCTCTCCATTTAGTCATTAAATCCTGGGAATTCTAGTACCTAAACACCATCAGAATTTGTTTCCTTCTCACTAATACTGGCTCAATTAACAACCTTATCATTTTTATGATCGGATTACCAAAACCTTCCAACTTCAGTAGCTTCTAAGTAGTTTCCCTGTATCCAATTTTGTCTTTTCCAATACATGCCTCATACCACTACCAAAGTCTTCTTTGTAAAACATTTCATACAGATGTCCTTCCATGATGCTTCACTGCCTTCAGGATAAAATCTAAATTACTTGGGAGAGATCTGTCCTAACATGACCCTACCTACCTGGTTAGATTCTTCTGGCTTTTCTCTGCAGGACTCTATGCATCATCCATACTGTGCTACATCTAGGGAGATCAGGGAGAGCTTGCATGAGCTCCATCACACTCTAAACATTCTATTTTCTCTGTGTAGGAATGCTCTCCCTCTCATCCTTATTTATGTAACTTACAGTTACATTCAAGACTTAGCTTAGCAACTACTTTAAGAAGTGTTTCCTACCCTGGCATTCTCCTCCTTCCTTTTGGATTGATTCAAATAGGCATTCTCTGTATCCCACAGCAACCAGTGTTTTCATAGCAATAATGACACTGCATATGTATATTTTCCTGTCTGTCTCTCCAATTAGATACTCATCTTCTAAAGTAAAGTACCATAATTTCCTTATTTCTACATCCTCTGAGTTCCAACTCATAGTAGTTACTCATTAAATATTTAATAGGCAAATGGACTATAATGGAGTGGGTTCTAAAGTTAACACATAGATTATGAGGTATAACCAAAATCATCCTTGGAAATTCCTTAGGAAGGTACTACACTGAAGACCAATATACTGTCTCAATATAGTTAAGCTCAGCAGTTTTTCCTCTAGCATTGAAATAATATAGTTTCTTTAGATGAACACCTCTACTTACAATGCACTTAATGACAATGTTTTATAAAAACTACGTATTTTTAAGCACTAGAATTTATATCCCATGAAACTCTAAGGATGGCAAGTAGAAACTGACGTGGAATAAAAGAATAGCAAATTTCTCTCTCATCTTCAGGTCACTCTGAATATACTCAGCAAGTGGAATGGCAGAATCACCATTTCCTTCTTTCCTTCCCTTCCACTCTCCTTCCTCCCCTCCCTCTCTCCCTCCTTCCCTCCTTCCTTCCTATCTATCTATGTTATCTCTTGCTGGGCCTATTTCTTTGAATTCATATAAATTAAATAAAATTATTATATGACTCCATTGTACTGATACGCCTATAAGCAGCCACTGTTGATTTTTCACAACCAGTATTTCTCTCATAATCTACTTCCACCAAGATTATGTAGTGCTTTAAACAATATTGGCAAATGCAGGGATAATAACAAGCATGGCCATGAGCATGCTAAACTCTTGTGCGGTCTATCAGGCTGAAAGAAGTCCAGATAGTCACAAAAATGTGAAGAAAGTATAAGAAAAGAAATGTCTCAGCTGTTGATCTTATGCTTCAAAATAAACATTCCAGAACATAGGCTAAAAGAATACTATTGCTAATTAAAAATCAACAAACAATAAATATGAATTGAGTGAAAACTTAGCTAGTTATAATTAACTTCAATGGGTCCACTAAAGAAGCCTATCTCTGGGCAAACACTGGAGAGAAAGAGATTTGAGGATGCTGCCATTTGGGTGAGTACTATCAATTTACCAGAGCTTACTTTTCAACAGGCTAGTATTCTCTGCTCAAGTTTCCTAGATACCACACAGACATTCCACATTTGGGAAACTCATGGTGTATCAATAAGTGTTGGTATGGATTGTTTGTATGAATTTGTAGATTTCTGTACTTTAATTCTCTCTACTTCAATCTTATTTCAAAAACGTAAGTTCTACATTTAGTAGTTTTTCTACAGCAATTGAGTTTTCTGCATTTCTAGGAAGCATCCCTGAGCAGAATAATGGCATGGTGAACCTAAAGCAAAACCAAAATAAAATAAGTCACCATAAGCATATACTGAATATAGATTTCCTTCTCAGATAAGTTTAATAGGTGAAATAATCCCATCACTAAAGAAAACCATCTGGCTAGTCTGAAAATATGCTTTTGTGTAAAAAAAAAATTTTTTTAACAGTCATCAATTGATTAAGCACCGAAGTACTCTAGGTTTAGAATAAAAGTGCAGGTGCCACCTAGCTCCCTCTACTAAGCTTCTAGGCAGCTTCCCTTCATCCCACCATCCAAAATTCTTCTTTCTTTCCTGTGAAGTCCCATGGTCCTTAATCTATGCTTCTGATAAAAGTGATAATTATCACTTTACACTTAGTATAAATTTTGTACCTAATCTTCCCCACTAGATCATAAACTCTTTGAGGGTAAAAGTTATGTTTAATTGAGATTTGTATGCCCCATAGTATCTACCAGCGTGCGCTGCTCATAATAAATATGTACTTTATAAATACACTCAAAGATACTTCCTCCTGAAAAAACATTTTCAGCTTTTTTTCTAAAGTAAACTATATACCATATTACTTTCTATTTTTCTTCCTATTTCTCAGCAGTTCCTAGTTTACCACTTTTGCTAACTTCTTTCATCCCTGTTCCCTAAGGGAATCTGTTCATCTATTAACTTATTTACTCATTCAAAACATCCAATAAATATTTGAAGGTGCCAGAGTTATACCAGTAAGTCCCTTAGGGAGCTCTGAGTCTAGTAGGAAAGATAGACAAGTAAATACATAATTATAAAACAATGTGCTAATTTTTGTAATAGATGCAAACACATGATACTGTCTAAGAGTACTTCTGCAATTTAAGAGTGCTTCTCCAAGATTTTCCCTGCAGTTTATCATTTCCCTACGTAATATTGTCTCCCCTGGTCATCCATCCATCCATCCCTCCATCCATCTGCCTGCCTATCTTCCTTCCTTCAATTTTAATACACAAAATACAAAAGCTGCACAAGAATAAATAAGTGAAAAATAAGTTGTCCTCCCATCTTTTCCCCAGTGACTCAGCTTGCCTTCCCAAAGGTAAGCAATAATGTCCAGTACATAATTTCAGAGATACTCAATGTATACACATATATATGGTCTTACTTTAACACAATAGAAGCATACTTTATATTCCGTCTGTACCTTGTTTTTCTTATTTCATAACATATCTTAGAAATTGCCTTGTCTCAGTCCATATTGGGCTACCTCATTCTTTTTAATGGATATAAAGTATTTCACTGCGTGGATGTAACACTGATTAAGCAGTCTCCTTACTGAATGCTCATTTAAGGTACTACAATATACAATAGTGCAATGAATATATTTATCCATATATTATTCTGTGGTATATTTGTGAGTATGTTTGTAGGATAAATTCCTGGAAATGAAATTGCTGGGTCCCAGAATACGTGCTCTTTTAATTTTGATAGATACTAACATAGAAGTTTCACCAATTTCATTTCCCACAAAATAGGAAATATCCACTTCCATAACTTAAGTTACAGTCTTTATGGGAATGGCTCCCAAATCTGTATCCATATTCTGACCCTTTATTTATTCTCTGTGGTATCTCCACATATGTTTTTCTTAGAACCTTAGAAAAAAGCTTTCCAAACCCAAATTTATAATTTTACCCTTAACACATTCTTCATAAACTCACTGTATATATTAATTTTCCTGATCCCAACCAAAAGTCACTTTTGATATGTCTTTTTTTAAAATAAATGTATTAATTTTATTTATTTATTTTTGGCTGTGTTGGGTCTTTGCTGCTGCACGTGGGCTTTCTCTAGTTGTTGCAAGCCAGGGCTACTCTTCGTTGTGGTGCACATGCTTCTTATTGCGGTGACTTCTCCTGTTGCAGTGCACGGGCTCTAAGCGCGTAAGCTTCAATAGCTGTGGCATGAGGGCTCAGTAGTTGTGGTGCACGGGCTTAGTTGCTCTGCGGCATGTGGGATCTTCCCGGAATAGGGTTTGAACCCGTGTCCCCTACGCTGGCAGGCGGATTCTTAACCACTGCACCAGCAGAGAAGTCCCATGCCTGGGCTAATATAATCTAACTACTCAACTTCTTCCTCTGTGCTTGCCTACCAGTGATTCTGCTCATATCATCCTCTCTGCCTGAAATATCCTCTCAAATCAGTTCCCCTGATGAAATCTCATTAAGCCTACCCTAAATACTAGATCATCCATAACACATTTTCTTTTATGAATTTATTAACACTTAGGTCTTTCACTATATAATAATACACTTATAAGATAAATTTAAAGCTCTTTCACTATATATTCTAATTTGTAATACAGTTATAAGATAAATTATAAATTCTTAACACATTTGGATAAACTCACACTGCCAAGGCACTCAAAATGTGTTTACCAAATGAACGAATGAATTTTTTGCAATGGATTAATTCCTATAAGTCTGATAATTCTATAGGGGAAAATATTGTATAAGGGATATTTTCTTCTTCCTTCCTTCCCTCCTTCCTTCCTCCCTCCCTCCCTCTCTTTCCCTCCCTTCTTTGTTTCTTTCTTTTCCTCCCTCCCTCACCCTCTCTTTTCTTCCATTCCTCCTTCCCTCTCTTCCTTCCCTCCTTTCAGATAATAAGACTATTTTAAGGTCTGTGAGATACAAGCCCTTATTTAATAATTAAACTTATTTCAGAACACTCACAATGTGAAATATTTCCAGTTAACTAGTGCAGTTAATTACATTTTTCCTCCACATTGATTTTGATCAAATATAGGGAAGAGAAAGGATAAAGAATAAAGCAATAGGTGAAATATACTACTAAAATGATTGAATTTCCCTTCAAAACTACAAAATTCCTTAAAAATCCCTTACATACAGTTAAAGTTACTCTAACTACTATGTAGAAGAAGGCAGAACTCAACCACAATGTGCCTATGGCCTATTGTTAAACAGAGTTTAAAATGCACAAAATAATTTTTCATAAGTTTCACAAATCTTTAGGAAGAACTATGTAAAGCATCATAAACCCTCTATTTCTGGTTTTCAAAATTAAAAACCATGATTTTAAAAATCATATCTGTAGTAACATTTTTTTGAATTTAAAAAATTTAGAAAAAAGAGTATGATTAAACGTTCCTATACATAGAAGTCATTGTAAAAAACAAATGATCCTTATATTTCATTAGAAAATTATTCAGCTCCCATTTACTAAAATAGTAGAAAGAGCTATACAAATCCCTATCAAGAAGTAGAGAACTATTACATTATAACTTGTATTGTAAATAAGTTTTAAAAAATAACAATACTACCATGCAAATGCAAGTGCTGGTTATACTTCTTGACTCACCTCTCCCCCATTAACATATTCCATCACAAAACACAAACGGTCTTTTGTCTGGAAGGAATATTTCAAGGACTTGAAATGAAAAAGAAAAAATGTTATATTATAATCCTACATTCTTACAACGGTGTCAAAAAGAGAATACTTAGAAACAGTAAGCATGATTGATAAAATGAATTGTTTTTGTTCCTTAAGAGTGTATTTATTCCCTTAAGAATGCTTAAGTAAAAGTTTATGAGAAATATAAAACAAATTTTGTGAAGATCAGCAATGAGTATTATTTGGGGAAAATTAGAATTATGATTTTTACTAAAAATAAACTTAGTAATTGTTATGAGCACTTCTCAATCTACTATGTCATCTACTTGAAACTGTATTGGTCCCTAAAGTTCTTATCCATGAGACCTTAAAAGTAAGGCCTACAAATTACTTCAGGGAAAGTCTTAGGAGTACAGTTATAGTGGTTATACTTGGGTTTCTAATATAGTTTCAGTATCACTTCTTGCATAGAGGTCGCATTACATGACCCAATCCAATAGAGTTGTTTCAGATAATCTTATAGGTTATAAAGATATTAAAACTTTAGAGCCAACTATCTTAATACTTTGAAAAATAAACACACAACAATGTAACAAAGTAGGTCTATGTATCTGGTGATACCTCTGAAAAAACCTACTAAATGATCCTAAATCTTTAAAAGTTTCTCCTTTTGAAAGTCTGTTATTTTTTTTTTTATTTTTTTGCGGTACACGGGCCTCTCACTGTTGTGGCCTCTCCCGTTGCGGAGCACAGCCTCCGGACGCGCAGGCTCAGCGGCCATGGCTCACGGGCCCAGCCGCTCCGCGGCCTGTGGGATCTTCCTGGACCGGGGCATGAACCCGTGTCCCCTGCATTGGCAGGCAGACTCTCAACCACTGCGCCACCAGGGGAGCCCTGAAAGTCTGTGATTTTTAATCTTAATACACTTCATTGGAACCAGGAACACACAGAAACTTTGCAAATTATGCCTCTATTACAAGCAATCTAAACGGGACTAAAAAAAAAATCAGTCTGTTTCAAAATAACTAAGTTATATGTATTTAAGTCACAGTTTATACTTTATCTAATGAAGAAAATGTACCATGACTTATCCTATTTTTAACTTAAATGCTATCTTTAAATTTATTTTTAAATGTATTTGCTCTATTTTTTTTAAGGCAGTGAAAGTTATGGGAAGAAAAAGAAATCTCAAAAAACTCATGGGTATATAACGAGAGGACTACAAATGCATGCATATTGTAAACTTAATCCATACATTCTAATAATTTCCCCCAAACTGACTTATCTACAAAGAAAATGTCATACCTAAATAAATGTTATTTAAAATGTTATTTTTCATAGCTTAGATTCTATAATAAAACTCCCTTAAATATAAAATGTTATAACATCTTTCCTCTAAGCACTTACTGTTAAAAAGGGATGTCTAGTGTTCTTTAATACTCTGCTTTCAGTTAAAGTGTGTGCCACTTCATCCTACAAAAGAAAAAGGCAAACCTTTAATATATGTTCTGAGCACAAATAATATAAAAATTTTGCTATTTCTCTAAGACCAGAAGAGGTAAACACAGACACAGAAAAAGATTTTAAAACACATGCTCCCTTTATTGCTAAGCTTCTCTTCCACCAAAAAAAAAAATCAAATTAGTGATTTAAATCAGATGGCTATAATGTATAAACTCATATAAATTCAGTCATACTTAAAGTATAGCAATAATGATATAATAATCAGCAAAAATTATCAGGGACACAGAAAATGAAATAGTAAGCCTTTCCCCTTGAAGAGAATGCCTTATAAGTTAACAGCTAGGTATGGAGTAGTTAATATTTCCATGTCTGTATTACATTGTATTCAGGGGGATTTAAAGGATATATTTCATTAAAGATCATAGAATTTGTTGCAAGTCTTCTACCTAAAAGAAAAATCAGTTATTGAAAAGGGGGACACAGTACCTGTATAAGATTTAATTCTTAAAAAAGAGAGATTTAATTCTAAATTATACATTTTAGAAATAAAAACAGAGTATAAAAGCTGTATATTTTTGCTTGTGGCTTTTTTAGCATGCTTCTTTTTTTTTTTTAAAAAAAGGTCACAGCCTATTCTAGGTGACACTTTTTAAATCTGCATATATTTCAAACCAAAAATACACTAAGAGTGTATTTCCCCAATCTTGTACATAAATTTCATCTTGACATCAAAAGTGAACTAGGAAAGATTTCCTCAACATATGGAGAACTGGAAAAATGTTTCATATTTTAAAAATAACACTATCTTAAAGAATGAAAGGAAAGGAAGACAACTGCTGAAACTAACACAGCATCTCTGGTCTCTGCTGCTGCCAAGATCCTGAACAAGGCCCTTACTGGATCAATTTCTTAATATTGCTGGCAAATCACAGTTAGGTTATAAGTAAGACAAGGGAACATTAGGACACTGCATTATATTTATTATTTTTATAAAAGCATCTGACCTTAGTTAGACTTAGCAGATAAATGAGCAATAGACTGATCAAAGATGCTAAAATCCAAAACCCATTCCAAGAGGGAGAGACCAATTCTGTCTGAACAGAAAGTAAAGTGTAATGACATAGTATTTAAAACCAGTGAAATAAAGTATGGGTAAGAAAGCATTCCAGTCTTATTTGTTTAATAAGAACCAGAATTAAGTGCTCAAACAGTATGAAAGTCCCTGTCATATCATACTATAACTTCTAAATTAATTAAAGTAATACCAAATATCTTAATACAAAATAAATAAGCAGAAATGACACCATAACTAAGTTCTGTGCCCACAGTGCCTAGCATAATGATTAACATACAGTAGGTACTTATTAATATTTGTTGAACTTAGCTATTTATCATAGGAATGAATTCCAAGATGTCAAATGTGTGGGACTTCACTCATTCAATCATTTATTCCTTCAATAGATATGAAACAAATATATTCTGGGTATTGTTCTACCCATTGAAGACAGGGCAACTGAACAACACAGACCAAAGTCCTGCCCTCATGGAGCTTTCATTCCAGTAAGTCAGACGGTGGTCAGTATTAATGGAAAAAATAAAAAAGAGAAGTGGATACTGCAGTTTATGAGAATCATATAATGAATGTAAAATACAAGATTAAGGATTATACAGTGGCTATTTTGAGATATAGAACTGAATTCAATGATTAAAAAACCAAATCCTCGATATGCATTTACTTAATGTTAAGACAGTGCAAGCATAAAGTGGTTTAAAAAAAAGATATGATTCTTTTGCTCATGGAGTTCACATGCTAGTGGACAAGACATAACAAATTTGTAAATATCCAATTTAAGAAATAATTACGAATTCTGATAAGTGATCTGATTTTCTTAAGGGAAAACTGGGGTATCTACTATAGTAAATGGGATAATGAAGGAAAATCAATGCTACTGGAAGATCATAGGTTGGGTAATGTGATGGTGTAGGCGATGGAGGATCAGAGGCCCACAGCTGATTTCTGTTTTTGAGTTTGCTCAGCCTCCTCTGAGAAGGACAGCAAAAACAGGAGGGATCAATCAGGAGACAACTGCAGTACAAGAGTGAAATGAGGATGGCCTGGATGACAGGAACAGCAGGAACAAGAAAAAATGTTTGGAGTATTTTTGAGATATAAAATTAATAGTAAAAAACTAACAGCTATATGCTTCCAACAAGAGGGTAAAGCAGAAGAAATATTTCTTTATATGCAGTCAGAAAGAGATTCACAGAAGACATAACATTTTCCTATTATACTTCAGGATTTTAAGGGATTTGAGGCAGTGAACTAGGAAAAGACTTAAAGAAAGGTAAGTATGAAACCAGAAAAGATATTCTAGTACTTCAGAAAATATTTCTGGCAGATATTTCATTCTATTTTGTTGAAACAAACTCATTATATGTAACAGTTGTTTTTCTAAATCACTTCGTAAGTTTCATGAAAGATTATATTTTTTCTAAATTCTATGATCTGCCTAATCACATTAAAGGAGCCAAGTAAAGATGTAGGTAGGCAAAAGCTAAAAACAATATTTCTTTGTTGTAAGAATGATACCAGAATTAATACCATGTACATATCTTTCATGTATTAAAATGTATTTTCTACCATATTTTTACATCTGATCAAATTAGAATTTCCCCCTTAATGCAAATTTAATGGTACAATATTTCACATACTAATTAGTTTCTGCTATGAAGATAAGGTATGCACAAGCTAAAAAGTAAACACAGATGTCAATAATTTTTAATTACAGTTAAAAGCAATATGTCAAAACAAAAAGTTATAAATAACAGTGATAAAGCTTAGTGGCTAAAACAATATGATGCTTTTTTAAAAATCCATTTGTTGATCATGATTACAAATGAAGAGTGCTTCGGTATATAATGTAAGTATAATGTTTTCATGAAAAAGCTTTTGAAATATAGTTTCATGGATATTCATCCATGGTAAAATACTAAACAATGAATTTTAAAATCTAATTTCTTTCATAGAAAGAAGTTTACAGAGAATGGAATTTTATTTCTTGCAAACATGAGGCAGAATAGTCTTCCTCATATTTATTTTCTCAATTGTCTCTAATTTAGCACTGTCCTCTACTACACAGAGTTTAAAATTCTCCTTTCATTTGCCGCACTTATTGTGTTGTGGTAGTTAGGGGTTGTTTTTGGAGGAGGCACAAGGAGTAAATGACGACAGAGAAACAGAAGAAAAGAACATCTCTATTACTGAGGACAAAGGGTGTCATCTCCTTTAATCCTTGTAGTAACTGAGCAGGTTTGGTTTGACTATTCCCATTTTATATGAGGCAATCAAGGTTCACAAAAGTTAAACTGCTCAAGTTGCAGGTGAAAAGGTCAATATTGATCCCATCTAAGTCCAACATCAATGGTCATTTCCACTTCACCACACTGTCTCCCATCTTCAAAAAGCCTGGTACCAACTTAACTAGGTATTTTAACTCTGTTCACATTATTTTCTCCATTTTGACAAGACTATAATGACTGACTTTTATCAGAAGCTGGTTGAACTCAAGATACATCATATCTAAAGCATCTTTTTTTTTTTTTTAATCCAGAGCTATAAATGACACTCAGAGGAGGAGATGTAGCAGGTGTGGAAGCAGAGAGAAGAGGGGAGAAGTTTTTACCTTGGCACCTTTATTCTTAATTAAACCACAATGACTACAAGTGATCATTATTTACTTGTTCTGTTTTGACAAGCCGTATGTCAGCAATCTATACATTTTTCTTCTGTAGCAAAGATGTCATACTTATTAAGCTCTAAATTTTGGGGTTGTAACTTCCCCCTCTTTGGAAAACTTGAGCAATGGCCCAGATGCAGACTTCTAATACTTCCACTCTCCAGCTCTCACACTTTCTCCTCACCGTTCCTTCATTTCTATTGCTATTACCTTTTTTGAGGATCTTTTTCATCTTGATGGAAAAAATGAAAGCACAGTTGTTCCCTGTTGTCTATGAATATTATATCACCTTTATCAAATATTGTTATTTGATACTTATTTTTTTTTTTTTTTTTTTGTGGTATGCAGGCCTCTCACTGCTGTGGCCTCTCCCGTTGCGGAGCACAGGCTCCGGACGCGCAGGCTCAGCGGCCATGGCTCACAGGCCCCAGCCGCTCCGCGGCATGTGGGATCTTCCCAGACCGGGGCACGAACCCGTGTCCCCTGCATCGGCAGGCGGACTCTCAACCGCTGTGCCACCAGGGAAGCCCTAATACTTTATTCTTGATGCTCTTGTTCCAAATATCAGGCTGGCCAAAAAGTCTGCTTGGGTTTTTCATATGATGTTACCGAAAAACCCAAACAAACTTTTTGGCCAAACCAATGTTACTTGGATGGAGGGCTACATGAACTTCTTTGACTTCAGTCATGACATAATCTTCAGCACCTAGTCCTTCTTAAATTGTAGAACATGCTGCTTGTCTATATTGCCCTTCACTACATTCCCTTCTTTCCTTCTGCCTCTTCCAATTCCCAGTATTGGAATACATCAATCTCTACTTTCTCACTTTTACTGGTATATTCCACATCTCAAGGGGAATAAAATCACAAACATACTGACTAGCACCAGTATAATGCCCTCTCTAATCTCAGCTGAATCTTCTTAGGATTCTTTAACTCATCCCTACCAAGGTCATTCTTCCATTCCTCAGTATGAATGTTTCAAAACTTTCCCAGGCCTCCTACCAGGCCTAGTATGTATGATAAAATGTACACACAACCCCACAAGGTTACCTTACCTAGTTAAACTACTGAGCTGAGATTGGCACCGAGGTCTATCTGACTTTCATTAAGTCCAGGAGATTTTCATAAAGTTGTCTTTCTTTATCTCAACCTCACTCCCACAGTTTCATCCTACTTCCTACTCAGAATAGAGGTCATTAACCTCTTACCTTCATAGATACACTCATTCCCTTGGTGACTTCATTCAGACTATGACCCTAAATACAGTCTATATGGTGATCATGGACTTCCACATTTGTGTCTCAAATGCAGGCTTCTTCCCTAAACTCCAGAAATGCTTATTTGACATGGATGTCTAATAGATGCCTTTAACTTGGGTGTCTAACAGAAATATCAAATTTGACATGTCCAAAACCTAATTTCTAATCTCCCATGAAAAGGCCTGTTTCTCCACAGAAAAAAAATCATCCCCATTGCTGCAAATGGCAACAGCATCCTTCCAGTTGCTCAGGCCAAAAACCTGGCAATGATCCTCAACTCCTTACTTTCTCTCATACCCTACATTCAATCTGTCAGGCAATCCTGATGGCTCTTCATCAAAATATACCCCGGATTGATTACGTCTTACCATCTCCACTGCTAATACCCTAATGTAAGCCGCTATATCAATTATCTGGATTATTTGCCATTAACTCCTAACAAACTCCCTGCTTCCAACCCACAGTCTATTCTCAACACTGCAGCCAAAGTGATAATATTAAAATGAAAATTATATCATGTTACTATACTGCTTAAAAACTTCCAATGGCTTCTCACTACACTGAGTAAAAACCAATATCCTTACAACATCTACCACTACCCTAAACAACCCTTCACTACTTTTACTCTACACAAGCCATGCTAGACTAGATTCCTAGCTATTTTAAAAATATGCTCCTTCCTCAGTGCTTTTTTGATTGTGATTTCCTCTGTCTGGAATATTCTTCCTCCCAAATACCTGAAGTCTTCCTCCCAAATACCTGAAGTCTTCCTCCCAAATACCTTGCTTCCTCATTTCCTTCCAATGTTCACTGAAATTTCACTTTCTCAGTGAGGTCTTCTGTGATCATTCTATTTAAAACTACAAAACCCACAAAAATCACAAACACTACTATTCCTTGTTTCCCTACCCTACTTAATTTTTCTCCATGGTATGTATTAATTTCTTACATACTACGAGTTACTCATTTGTCATGTGTCCGTTTCCTGACTAAAATGTAATTTCCAAAGGGGAGGAATTTTGGTCAGTCTTATTCATTCACATATTCCCATTGCCTAGGGCAGTAACTAGTAAATAATTAGGTGTTCAATTTATATTTGTTGAAAGAAAGAATGAATGAATCAGTAAATAGTGAATGATAACCCTAGGAATGATGCTAAAGAATGATAGAATCTTCACGACTGCAAGAAGCAAATCCAGAACACAAATCAATGAAATCATACCTCCGATAGCACAATGACAGATGATGAAGATGCAGCAGATCAAAGCAAATACATTCATTATCTGCTTTCTACAGTAAACCACAATCATTTGCACAATAGATAATACAGAGGTTCATGAGAATCTGAAAGAATGGATCAAAGAAGCTGGCAGATGATAAGACTTTCTGGTTAGGGGCCAGCACTTAATAACTTAAAAGCCAAGGAAAGAGAAGTGTCAGCAGTCAAGTCAAAGCACTGGTTTGATATTTTAATAGGTGTATGTGTAGGAAAGAATGAATTCAGAAGGCCTGGATTGCTCAAACCCTGTACACTCACAAGGTAAGTCAATCCTCAGGACGGTCCCTTGGCCAGCTCCTGGGAAATAAGCTCTGATCCCTTGGAATATTCTACCTGGTAAGAGCATTTTTGCATGCCAGAGATCTTGGGCCACATGACACCAGTCTGACTAGACAGTTCATGCAAACAACAGGAAGAACGATGAATGCTGTGTGCCTGATTTTGCTCAGGGTGGCTAGGGAAACCACACAGGTGCTGCTTGCCTACATGACTCACTTAAAATAAAAATCCGGGAAACCAAGGCTTGGGTGAGTTTCCTGGGTTGACAACGCTTTGCACATGTTGTCACACATTGTTACTGGGGGAATTAAGTGCATCCATGTGACTTTGCTGGGAGAGGACACCTGAAAGGTTTCTCCTGGACTTTGTCCCATATGACTTTCCTTTTGTTGATTTTAATCTGTATGTTATCACTGCAATAAGCCATAACCACTAGTATATCAGCTTTCCTGGATCCGTGATTCCTAATGAAATATTAAGCCTGAGAGTGGTCTTAGGGATCACTGACATTTAGCACCAGAAATAGAACTTGTTAGGAGTGACGTCAACAAGATGGAGGGCTAGGAGGTCCCAATATTAGGTTGCCCTACAAAAACAACAAGCAACTACAAACTGATGAAAACAGCTTTTGATAAGCTCTGGACTACAATGAAATCAGAAGAAAGCAATGAAGCAGCATAAACCCTGTAGAGTTTTTAAAAACGAGGATGGCTGCCAGAAAAGCATAGGAAGCATTTTACCTGTGACATCCCATCCCCTAGACCAGAGCAGTTAGGCACCAGAAAAGATGGCCTCAGAGGGATTTCCCCCTATGGGGAAAATAAGAGCAAGAGAACTCCAACAAGCTTCACTGCCATGGCTGTTTGCAGCTTTCACTACTGAGGATTCCCACACTCTTCACCAACACTGACTGAACTCAGCTAACAGAGCTACCGAAAGTCCACACCACTGCAGCTCCTCTCTGGGGCAGGAGCTGTTGCTGCGGATGACACCTGGCCTCAGGGACCCTAGTTGCTGCTGTGTCTGGCTCCCTGGATTTCAGGATGCCACAAAATCTAGCCATCCACAAAGCCAAGCTGCTGCTGCTCTGAGCCCTACCACTGAGTCCTAACCAGGGCTTTGACCTGCCATACAAGGGCTACTACTCTGTCTCCTGCCTTCCATGTCCCACCTTAGGGCTCTACCATGCCACAACCAGGGCCATGGCTGCTCTGCTTGTGTTCCACTCCCAGGATCCAGTTGCAGCTTTGACCTGCCGTAAATGGGGCTGTGCCACTGCTCTGTACTCTGCCACTGGGTCCCAAGTTGTAGCTTTGACCAGTCATAACTTGGGCTGCAATACCACTGCTCTGCACCCTACCCCTGGGTCCTAAGACAGGACTTTGACCTGTCATAAGGAGCCACCCTGCTGCTGCTCTGCACCCTGCCCCTAGGGTCCCGACACACATCTTTAATGGGCCATTACCAAGCAATGTTGCCACTGTTCTGCAACCACCCCTGGGTCCTAAATTGTGGCTTTGATCTGTCATCATCAGGCTGCGCTGCTGCAACTCTGTTCCCTGTCCCTGGGTTTCTGTCACCATTTGACCTGCCGTTACAGGGCCACATGCTGCTGCTCAGCACACCGTCCTTGGGGTTCCAAGTCAGAGCTGTGACCCACCATAACTGGGGCAGGTGGTGCTACATCTGCTCTATACCCTGCCACCCGGGTTGAAAGTCAGGGCTTTGACCTGTCCATCAGTAGATTGTGCTGTTGGAGCTCTGCAACCGCCCCCAGAGTTCTAAGTTGCTGCTATGACCCAATATCACTGGGGCCAATCTGTTACTGTTCAACTGCCCCGTGGGTCCTAGGCCACGGTTATGACTTACCATTGCTGAGGCCAAGATGCTGCTGCTATAAAACTGAACCCTGAGGCCAGAGTCAGGTATTTGACCAACCATCTATAAGAAGTACACTACTGTACTCTGGCTCTGGGTCCCAAGCCACTGCTGAACCCTGTCATCCCAGGAATCCTGCTGCTACTGCATTCCCCTTTACCCCAGGGCCTGAGTCACTGTGGTGATTCCCAGGAACCCAGACCCCAGTTCCATGGGAAGTCTTCACGTGCCTGCACCTCAGAAACCAGTGCCACTGCCACTGTAAGTGTACCTGTGACCCCACGACTCAGGTGTTGTGTTAGCTCTGTGTGCACCAGGTGCCAGAATACCAGCTCCACTGATGCCCCAAGTGTCAGCACACCAGCCCTGCCATCAAGAGGGATTCCCTTGGCTAGAATTTTGACAGGCAGAAAAGAATAGTAGGATCCCTGCAGCTTTTGCCACCACTGCCACCCACATCTTCTAAAAGAAGATGTCACAATCTATGCTGATGTTGATCTCAGCTGACAGAGCTGCATGGAAAGGACTTTAGTGTGCCCTCCCTGGAACCAGAGACACTGCACCCTACCCAGCTGGCATATTCACAGTCATCTTTAGGTGATAATCTTTCCCCAGTGAAGCTAGTCTTAAAAAGCTGAAAAAGGCAACTGCTCCCTTGAATGCATGATTATCAACTCAAAGACATTAGAAACATGAAGAAGCAAGAAAACATGACATCACCAAAGGTACACAAGAATTTTCCAATAACTGACACCAAAGAAATGGATTTGAGTTACATGAAAAAGAATTCAAAGTGTTTAAGGAAGCTTAGCAAGATTCAAGTGAACACAGAGAGACAGCTAAATGAACTCAGAAGAACAATACATGAACAAAACAAGAAGTTTGACAAACTAGTAGAAATGATAAAAAAAAAAAAAAAAAAAGAACCAATCAGAAATTCCAGAGCTGGAGAATACAAAGATTGAAATGAAAAGTGAAATAGAGAAATTCAACAGTAGGCTCAATAAGGCAAAAAAAACAATGTGTGAACTTGAACACAGATCCCTTGACATTTTCCAGTCAAAGAAAAAGATGTAAGAATGAAAGAGTAAAGAAAGCCTCTGTGACTTATGGGATACCACAAAATGAGACAATATTCAAATTATAGAAATCCAGAAAAGGAAGGGACAAAGGAACACAAAATATATTTAAAGAAATAAGGGCTTAAAACTTCTCTAAGCTGGAGAGAGATATGGACACCCAGGTACACAAAGCCCAAAGCTCTCCAAACAGATTCAACCAAAAGAGATCTTTAACAAGATACACTGCAAACAAGCTCTCAAAAAATATAAGACAAAGAGAGAATTTTGAAAGCCGCAAGAGAAAATGTATTCATCACATACAAAGAAACTCCAATAAAGCTATCAGCATATTTTTCAACAGAAATCTTGCAGGCCAGGAGACAGTGAGATGATATATTCAAAGTGCTCAAAGAAAAAAAGAACTATCAACTTAGAACACTTTACCCAGCAACCCTGTCCTTTGAAAATGAAGGAAAGATAAAGACTTCCCCAGAAAAACAAATGTTGAGGAAATTTATCAGTAGACAGCTTTACATAAAATGTTAAAGGGAGTTCTTCAAGCTGAAATGAAGATATTAATCAGTAACATAAAAACATATATAAAATTCACTGGTAAAGATAATTATACAAATCTGAAACACTCTAAAACTGCAGTGGCAGTGTGTAAGTCACTTTGATCTCTAGCATACAGGTTAAAAGACAAAGCATCAAAAATAATTATAGCTACAATATTTTGTTAATGGACACAGAATATAAAAAATATAAATTGGGACATCAATAACATAAAATGTTGGGGGGGGAAGTAAATGTGTAGGACTTTTAAAATCAATTGAAGTTAAAATGTTATCACTTAAAATAGACTGCTATAACTGTAAAATGTATTATGAACAGCAGGGTAATCACAAAGCAAAGAACTCTGATACACAAATGATAAAAAGAATCAAATATACCACTATATAAAATGAACAATTCGCAAAAAAAGCAAGCAAGAGAGGAAGAAAAGAAAAAAGAAACTATAAAATAATTAGAAAGCAATTAACCAGATGGTGATAGTAAATCTTTCATCATCAATAATTCCTTAAAATATAAATGGTTTAACATCTCCAATTAAAAAACACAGAGTTGCTGAGTAGATAAAAAAACAAAACCCAACGACATGCTACCTAAAACAGACTCACTTAAGCTTTAAGGAAACTCATATGATGAAAGGGAAGGGATGGAAGAGGATATTCCATGTAAATGGAAACCAAAAGAGACAAGGAGTAGCTATACTTCTATCAGACAAATAGACTTTAAGTCGAAAGTTGTAAGAATTGAACTTTAAGTTCAATTTCGACTTTAAGTCAAAAGTTGTAAAAGAAAAGGAAGGTCATTATATAACGATAAAGGGATCGATTCATCAAGAGGACATAACAATTGTAAATATATACACACCCAATATGAGAGCATCAAAATATATTAAACAATTGTCACCAAATATAAAGGCTGAAATAGACAGCAATGCAATAATAGTAAAGGACTTCAGTACCCCACTTTCAACAATGGAAAGATCATCCATATAGAAAATCAACAAGACAATAACGGATTGAACTACACTTTAGAGCAATTGGACCTAACAGATATATACAAAAGATTCCATCCAACGGCTTCACAATACATATTCTTCTCAAGTACACACACAACATTCTCTGGGATGGAGTATATGTTAGATCACAAAACAAGTCATAACAAATTTCAGAAGATTAAAATTATACCAACTATAGTTTCCAACCACTGTAGTATGAAACTAAAAATAACAGGAGTGAAGCTGGAAAGCTCACAATTATATAGAAAATAAGCAAAACACTTCTGAAGAACCAATGAGTCAAAAAAGAAATCAAAAGGGAAATCAAAAAATTCTTGAGACAAAAGAAATGGAAACACAGTGCACCAAAATTTATGGAATGCAGAAAAAGAAATTCTAATAGGAAAGTTGGTAGTGATAAATGCCTACATTTAAGAAAAAAGAAAAATCTAAAATAAAGAACCTAATTTTACACCTTAAGGATCTAGAAAAAGAACACAGTAAGCCCACAGTTGACAGAAGGAAGGAAATAATATAGATTAGAGCAGAAATGAACAAAACAAAGATTAGAAAGACACTTTTTAAAAAAATCAACAAAACCAGGAGTTGGCTTTTTGAAAAGATAAAATTTACAAACCTTTAGCAAAACAAATTAAGAAAAGAGGAGAGGGCTCTCCTGGTGGCGCAGTGGTTAAGAATCCGCCTGACAATGCAGGGAACACAGGTTCAAGCCCTGGTCCAGGAAGTTCCCACATGCTGCGGAGCAACTAAGCCCATGCACGACAACTACTGAGCCTGCGTGTTACAACTACTGATGCCTGCATGCCTAGAGCCCGTGCTCTGCAACAAAAGAAGCCAACGCAATGAGAAGCCCGCACACCGCAACGAAGAGTAGCTCCCGCTTGCTGCAACCAGAGAAAGCCCACATGAAGCAACTAAGACCCAATGCAGCCAAAAATAAATAAACAAAATAAATTAATTTAAAAAAAAGAAATGAGGAGAGATGACTCAAATGAAATCATAAACAAAAGGGGAGAACATTCAAAACTGATACCACAGAAATATAAAGGATCATAAGGGTCAGTGAACAATTATGCGATAACAAATTAGATAACTCAGAAAAAATGGATAAATTCCTAGAAACATACAACTTACCAAGACTGAATCATGAAGTAATAGGAAGTCTGAACAGATGAATAATGAACATGGCGTTTGCATCAGTAATCACAAATCTCCCAAAAAATAAAAGCCCAGGATCAGATGGCCTCACTGGTAAATTCTATCAACATTTAAAGAAAAATTAGTACCAGTCCTTCTTCTGAAACTCTTCAAGAATATAGAAGATGACAAAACACTCTAAACTCATTTTATTAGGCCAGTGTTACCAGGATACCAAAAAGCACACAACACCACCACAGAAAAAGAAAATTACAGACCAATATCTTTGATGAATATAGATGCAAAACTCCTAAATAAGATATCAGAAAACTGAATTCAACAATACATTAAAAGGATCATACACCACAATCAAGTGGGATTTATTCCAGAGATGCCAGGATGGTTCAACATCTGCAAATCATTCAACGTCATACACCCCATTAACAAGAGGAAGGATAAAAATCATATGATCATTTCAAAAGATAAAGAAAAAGCATCTGACAAAATTCAACATCCATTTCTGATAAAATCTCTCAACAAAGTGGCTATAGGTGGAACATATCTCAGCATAATAAAGGCCATATATGACAAATTCACAGCTAACATCACACTCAGTGGAAAAAAGCGGAAAGCTTTTCCTCTAAGAACAGGAGCAACATAAGAGGCCCAACCTACCACTTTTATTTAGCATTGTATTGGATGTCCTAGCCAGAGCAATTAGACAATAAAAAAATAAAATAAAATAAAAGGAATCTAAATCAGAAAGGAAGAAGTAAAACCATCTCTATTTGCATAAGCATAATCTTATATACAGAATACCCTAAAGAGTAGTAGAACTGATAAACAAATGCAGTAAAGTTGCAGGATACAAAATCAATATACAAAAATTAATTGGTTTCTATACACCAATAACAAAGTCTCAAAAACAGAAAAGTTTTTAATAAAAAAATACCATTTATAACAGCATTAGAGAAATTAAAATACTAAAGAACAAAGTTAAACAAGGAGGTAGGAGACCTGTTCACCTAAAACTACAAGGCTTTGATAATTCAGTGCAATCCCTATCAAAATTCCAATGACATTTTTTACAGAAATAGAACAAAAAAACCTAAAATGTGTATGTAACAACAAAGACCCCAAATAGCCAAAGCAATCTTGAGAAAGAACAAAGCTAGAGACATCATGCTCCCTGATTTCAAACTATATTGCAATACTATACTTGTCAAAATGACATTGTATTGGCATAAAGACAAACACAAATATCAATGGAACAGAACAGAGTGCCCAAAAATAAACCCATGCATATACGGTCAATTAACTTACAACTAAGGAACCAAGAACACATGATGGGGAAAGGACACTCTCTTCAATAAATGGTGCTAGGAAAACTAAGAAGCCACAAGCAAAAGAATGAAACTGGACCACCTTCTTACACCATACACAAAAATCAACCCCAAATGGATTAAAAACTTGAATGTAAGACCTAAAACGTGAAATTACTAGAAAAAATATAGGTGGTAAGCTTCTTGACACCAGTTGTGTCAATTAATTTTTTAAATTTGATATCATAAAGAAAAATCAATAAATGGCTTATGCATAGCAAAGGAAACCATCAACAAAATGAAAATAAAACCTACTAAATGAGAGAAAATATTTGCAAGTCATATATCTGGTAAGGGTTTAATATCCAAAATATTAAGAACGCATATAACTTAATTGCAAAAAACCAAACAATCTGATTGAAAAATGGTCAGAGGATCTGAATAAACAATTTTCCACAGAAAACATACAGATGGCCAACAGGTACATGAAAAGGTGCTGAACATCACTAACCATCACAGAAATGCAAATCCAAACCACATAGAGCTATCACCTCACACCTGTTAGAATGGCAAGAAATAAATGTTGGCGAGGGTGTGGAGAAAAGAAACCCCCGTACACAGCAGGTGAGAATGTAAACTGATGTAGCCACTATATAAAACAGTATGGAAGTTTGTCAAAAAAATTAAAACTACAATCTGATCCAGCAACTAAACTTCTGGGTATTTGTCCAAAGGAAACAAAATCACTATTGTGAAAAGAAAGCTGCACTTCCCTGTAGGTTGCAGCATTATATACAATAGCCAAGACATGGAAACAATTTATAAATCCATGTATCCATCAATGGATGAATGGAAGAAGAAAATGTGATACACACAGTGGAATATTATTCAGCCACAAAAAGAAGTAAATCTTGCCACTTGCAATAATATGGAAGGGACTTGAGGGCATTTTGCTAAGTGAAATAAGTCAGTGAAAGACAAATACTGTTTGATTCCACTTATATGTGGAGGGAGGAAGGAAGGGAGAAAGAAACAGAGAAAGAGAGAGAGAGAGAGAAAGGGAGGGAGGGAGGAAGACAGAGAAAGAATAAAGAAAGAAAGAAAGAAAGAAAGAAAGAAAGAAAGAAAGAAAGAAAGAAAGAAAGAAAGAAAGAAAGAAAGAAAGAAAGAGAAAGAAAGAAAGGAAGGAAGGAAGGAAGGGAAAGAAAGGAGAGAAAGAAAGGCGTGAACTCACAGAGAACAGTGAGAAGCAGTAGGTGCGTAAAATGGGTGATGGAGGTCAAAAGGTACAAAATTCTGAATGAAAACAGAAATCAACCACAGAAAGAAAAATGTGAAAAGAACAAACATGGGGAGACTAAACAACATGCTACTTAAAAATCAATGAGTCAACGATGAAATCAAAAAAGGAATCAGAAAATACTTCGAGGCAAACGAAAATGATAACACAACCTTACAAAATCTATGGGATACAGCAAAACAGTGTTAAGAGAAAAGTACATAGGGATACAGGCCTTCCTCAAGAAACAAGTAAAATCTCAAATAAACAACCTAACCTACCACCTAAAAGAATTAGAAAAAGAAGAACAAACAAAACCCAAAGTCAGCAGAAGACAAGAAATTATAAGATCAGAGATTGAATAAATAAAATAGATTAAAAAAAACCCAGAAAAGATCAATAAAACCAAGAGCTGTTTATTTTGAAAAGATAAAATCGAAAAACCTCTAGCCAAGCACACCAAGAAGAAAAGAGAGAGGACCCAAATAAAGAAAATAAGAAATGAAAGAGATGTAACAACCACCAATACCACAGAGATACAAAAAATCATAGAGAATACTATGAAGAGCTGTATGCCAAAACACTGGACAACCTAGAAGAAATGTACATCTCTAAAAATATACAGTCTGCCAAAACTAAGTCAAGAAGAAACAGATCATTTGAACACACCAATCACTAGATGTGAAAGAGAATGTGTAATTTTAAAATTCTGTCAAACAAAAATCCAGGACCAAACTGCTTCACTGGGGATTCTAACAAACAAACAAAGAAGAACTCATAACAATCCTTCTCAAACTATTCTGAAAAAATGAAAGAGGAGGGAACCCTTCCAAATTTATTTTATGAGGCCACCATCACCCAGATACCAAAACCAGACAAAGGCATTACAAAAAAAAGAAAATTATAAGCCAATATCTTTGATAAATTTAGATGCAAAAATCCTCAACAAAATATTAGCAAACTGAATCCAACATGACATAAAAAGGACCATGCACCATGATCAACTTGGATTCATTCCAGGGCCAGAAGGATGGTTCAACATACACAAATCAGTCAATGTGATATACCACATTAAAAAAAAGGAAAGGCAAAAACCAGATGATCATCTCAATAGATGCAGAAAAAGTATTTGACAACATTCATTTATGATAAAAATGTTCACCAAAGTAGGTATAGAGGGAGAGGGAACATATTTCAACATATTAAAGGCAGTTTACAGCAAAACAACAGCCAACACAAAATGAACAGTTAAAAGCTGAAAGACTTCCTGCTAAATTCAGGAACAAGACAAGGATTCCCACTCTTACCATTTCTATTTAACATAGCATTGACAGTCTTAGCCACAGCAATCAGATAAGAAAAGAAATAAAAGGTATCCAAATTGGAAGGAAAGAGATAAAACTGTCATTAATTGCAGATGACATGATACTCAATATAGAGAACCCTAAAATTGCCACATAAAAACTATTAGAACTAATAAATGAATTCAGCAAGATAGCAGGATAAAAGACCACTATACACAAATTGGTTTCTTTACACTAATAATGATATATCAACAAGAAGAAGTAAAAAAAAACAATCCCATTTGAAATGGTGTAAAAAAATAAAAAAAAATACCTAGGAAGAAACTTAACCAAGGAGATGAAGATCTATACATTGAAAACTATAAAACACTGATAAAGGAAACTGAAGATCATTCAACGATGAAATGGAATGCCCATGGATTGGAAGAATTAATATAATTAAAATGGCCATACTACCCATTAAATCTATAGATTTAATGCAATTCCTATCCAAATACCTATGACATTAGTCACAGAGCTAGAACAAATATTCCTAAAATTTATATGGAACAACAAAAGACCCTAAACTGCAAAAGCAATCTTGAGACAGAAGAACAGAGCTGGAAATAACATGCTCCCTGACATTAGACTACATTACAGAGCTACAGTAATTAAAACAGCATGGTACTGGAACAAAAACAAATATATAGCTCAATGGTACAAAATAGAGAGTCCATAAATAAACCCATGCACCTACAGTCAATCTTTGACAGAGGAGGCAAGTATATAAGATGGAGAAAAGACAGTTTCTTCAACAAGTAGTGATGGGAAAGCTGGATAGCTGTGTGTAAATCAGTGAAATTAGAACACTCCCTCACACCATATACAAGAATAAACTCAAAATGTTTTAAACACCTAAATATAAGACAAGACACCATAAAAATCCTAGAAGAGAACATAGGCAAAACATTCTAGGACATAAATTGAAGCAATATTTTCTTAGGTCAATATTCAAAAACAAAAGAAATAAAAGCAAAAATAAAAAATGGGACCTAATTAAACTTAAAAGCTTTTGCACATCAAAGGAAACCATCAACAAAACCAAAAGACAACCTATCGAATGGGAGAAAAATATCTGCAAATGATGCTACCAACAAGGAGTTAATATCTAAAATATACAAGCAGGTCATGGAACTCAATATTAAAAAAAAAAATCCAATTAAAAAATGGGCAGAAGACCTAAGTAGACATTTCTCCAAAGAAGATGCACAACATAACTAATTATTAGAGAAATCAAAACCACAATGAAGTATCACCTCACACCTGTCAGAATGACTATCATCATGAAGTCCACAAATAATACAAGTTGGAGAGGGTATGGAAAAAGGGAACCCTCCTACATTGTTGGTGGGTATGTAAATTGGTGCTGCCACTATGGAAAACAGTATGGAGATGCTTTAAAAAACTAAAAACAGAGCTACCATATGATCCAGCAATCCCACTCCTGGGCATATATCCAGAAAAGACAAAAACTCTAATTCAAAAAGATACATGAACCTCAATGTTCACAGCAGTGCTATTTACAATAGGCAAGACATGGAAATGACCCAAGTGCCCATCAGGAGACGGTTGGCTTAAGAAGATGTGGCATGCACACACACAAACACACACACACACACACACACATATGTATGTATGTATATGTGTGTGTGTATATATATATATATATATATATATACACACACACACACACACACACATACACACACAATGGAATATTACTCAGCCATAAAACAGAATGACATAATGCCATTTACAGCAACATGAACAGACCTAGAGATTATTATACTTAGTTAAGTAAGTTAGACAAAGACAAATACTATATGATATCACTTTTATGTGGAATCTAAAAAAAAAATGAATCTATATACAAAACAGAAACAGACTCACAGACATAGAAGACAAACTTATGGTTACCACAGGGGAGGGACTAATTAGGAGTATGGGATTAACAGATTCAAACTACTATACATAAAATAGATAAGCAACAAGGTTTTACTCTATATCTCGGAATTATATTCAGTATCTTGTAATAACCTATAATGGAATATAATCTAAAAAATAACTGAGTCATTATGCTGTACACTTGAAACTAACACACTATTGTAAATCAACCATAATTTATAATATTTTAATTCTTCAATTTAATAAATAAATATATATATTTTAAAATACAAATTATAGTTATAAAATAAAGAATTCGTGGGGACTTAATGTACAGAATGATAAATAGAGTTAATAATACCATAATGTATATTTGAAACTTGCTAGAAGAATAAAGCTTAAAAGGTCTGACCACAAAAAAATAAAGCTTGTAACTACGTGTGGTAATGGATTTTAAGTAGAAGTATTGTAGTGATCATTTTAGCTTTATTATTGTAGTATTTTAAAGTTATTAATAATGCTTTTCCATTCAATGATTACATAAAATCTATGCTAATATTCTATTCACCATTTTATTTAATAATAAAAAACTCAGAATATTGGGGGGAAATATCAAAAAGTATCACTACTGTAATTAGTGATATAGGTCACAAATATACAGTGAAAACATTATCCCAAACACACAAACATAGAATAAATATTTCGCTCTCAAAGGAATACAATAGATTCTAATAGTCAGAGGATATTACAAACTTTGAAAGTTTCAATACTGTAAATAAATATCAATATACAGATATTATTGTAGCTGTAGCCTACAATCAACATTTTGGTTATTTAATGGAATTTCTAAACTTTAGTCATGTGCATGCGTGAACACACACACTTGTGGACACCATAAACAAAAATTTAATAATCAACTCTAGTAACCAGTTACCTTGGCAATAATAACTTCTTTCTTCAGAATCTTCATAGCATAGTATTTTCCACTTGCTTTCTCTCGAACCAAAATAACTTTCCCAAAAGTGCCTTTACCTAGTAGTTTCAAATAGTCAAAATCATTCATTGTCTGAAAAATACAAATGAAAATACATAATATGAAACATTTGATGCAATTTATTTGTAAACTTATATGTATATATTTGCATTATCTACTCAAAATCAAATTTTACCAACTTCTAAGCACACTTAAATGATGAAGAATCAGAATGGCATTGGCTTTCTCATCACCAATCATGGATGCTGGAAATAATTTAAGCAATTCTCAGATAGTGGAGACAATAATTTTAAACGTAGAATCTCACAACTACTCAAATTATTAGTAAGGGCAAAGGGAAAATAAAATCATTTTCACTCACTTCCAAGAACTCAAGTTTCTAAGGATTTAGTAGTGCCACTACTCCCAGACAATGTGACAATCAAAAATGTCCTCCACAAAAATTTCCAAATATATCTAAGAGAAAAGGATTGAAGGGAGTGTTTGAGAATGTACTATATCAAAATAAGGATGGACTCCAAGAAAGAGAAAGATACATGTATAAGAAATGTTGAAAACAATTCTGGAGCCCAGTGCAAAGAAACAGAAGAACAACAGCAATATATCTTCTGAGAAAGCAACTGGTCCAATGCAGAAGAAGGAGTCATGGAACTCTGAGAATGTCTTTAATCTGCCTGTTTTCAGTTTCATTTCTCATTCCCATTTCTAAGTAGTAGGTGATTACCAGGATTTTGCCAAGCAGAATTACTATTGCTCCCCATAGCCCCCTCTATGAATGCTTTTCCTACTCTATTTATCCACAAACTTCCAAAATTTTGATAATGTTTCTCCACTAGTGTCCTTCCCTCATACAGCTTTTCATTTTTGTGGACTTGTCCCTTTTAAAAATTCCTCTGCTATTATTTTAATAGGCTTTTAGATGAAAGAGGAGGTATGCTCAGTTTATCATCTTAAATTTAAATTCAGTTTAGAGGGATTTAAAAATAACAATTTAAGGATCTGGGGTTTTATCCTACCAACAATCAGAAGTTATTGAAGATTTTTGTGCCTTTTTAGAAGTATTTCTTTCCTCTTTACCACCCATTTGAAGTAAATGTCAGAAATGTCTCAAACCGATGACCTCAGCTTCTACCTTAAGAAACTAGAAAAACAGCAAATTAAACCCAAAAGAATTAGAAGAAAAAAATAATAAAGATCAGGGCAGAAATCAATTAGGGACTTCCCCAGTGG
This sequence comes from Pseudorca crassidens, assembly GCF_039906515.1. Classification (NCBI taxonomy): domain Eukaryota; kingdom Metazoa; phylum Chordata; class Mammalia; order Artiodactyla; family Delphinidae; genus Pseudorca; species Pseudorca crassidens. The sequence continues at coordinate 158,336,008 of NC_090297.1, forward strand.
TCCAGTGGTTAAGAATGCATGCTTCCATTGCAGGGGGTACGGGTTTGATCCCTGGTCAAGGAAGTGGATTCCTACATGCTGTGTGCATGGCACAATGCGGCCAAAAAAAAAAAAAGAAAGAAAAGAAAAAATAAATCAATTAAATTTTAAGAAGAAATAAAAGGAGACAAGGTCACGATGGCGGAGGAGTAGGAGGACGTGGAGTTCATCTCTCCCTACAAATGCATCAAGAATACATCTACAAATGGAACAAGTCTCACAGAGCTCAGGCTGAAAGTTAGCAGAGGACCTCGGTCACCTAAAAGGACAAGAAATCCCCATGTAACTGGGGAGGATGAAAGAAAGAAGAAGCAAAAAAGAAGAGAAGAGGTTGCCACATCTTGGGAAGCCCCTCACCGGCAGGGAGATCAGTTGGCACAGAAGAGGAGTTTTGGGGACTATTGGAAGAGAGTGCAGCACCCGGTCTGTGGCAGGCAGGACAGAGTGAGACCTACACAGATGGTCTGTGTCACAGCCCTGTGTGCCCCAGCCTGAGACGTGTGTCCCAGTGTGGAAAGGGGCTGGGTGCTGGAATATGGGATTTGGGGAGCAAATCCAGTGAGAGGATTGCTGTTGGCTGTGAGGAGACAGCATGAGGAGACGGGAGTGAGGAAATCCACAACTGGGAATGCTTGTGGAGGAAACTCAGACTGCCATAGCAGGAAAGGGCCATTGTTAAGTGACACAGAAGGGGAGGAGCTGCCATTGCAGCCTTTCTCCCCATGCACTGGCCCTTGCCTCCCTGGGCACTAAGAAGGGCCCCCAAGGGGGCCAGCTCTCTCACGGCCTCTGGCTTCCCTACATGCCTCATCAATGCCAGGGAAGGCTCTCTTGCACCCATGGTCGAGCACTACGAAGGGCCACCACTGGGGCCAACTATTTCATGCCCGCGGCCACCAGTTTCCCCATGCACCCGTTGCCACCAGGGGTCCCGTGACCCTGGCTGCTACACAGCCTCTGAGCCCCCTCCTCGCCAGGGCAAACTCATATGCTCCAGGGCAGCCTCACAAGCAGACCCACACACAGAGGTGGGGTTGTAACCACAGCTAAGCCCCAGGGGACATCAACTAAGGAAGAAAAGCTGAAATCTCTCCTTGTAGCTGTGCAAACTGTGAAATGACATCTCCAAAACTAGCCTTGTACACTCAGAGCCTACAGAACATCTGAACAAACAAGCAGTGCCCCCACAGAAAACACAGGCTTAGCTTTAGCAGCTGTAGATTCTGTTGGCACATACACATCTAGGTTGGGCCAGGCTAAGGATGGAAAATGCACCATAGCACCAACAGTGGGTCCAGATACATGATTACTGCAATCCTGGGACCTGACTTCAGTGGATCTCTGTAAATTTAAGAAAACTGAAATCATATCAAGCATCTTTTGCGACCACAACACTATGGGATTAGATATCAATTACAGGAAAAAAACTGTAAAAACAACAAACACATGGAGGCCAAACAATACGTTACTAAATAACCAATGGACCACTGAAGAAATCAAAGAGGAAATAAAAACATATCTAGAGACAAACAATAATGAAAGAATGATGATCCAAAACCTATGGGGTGCAGCAAAAGCAGTTCTAAGAGGGAATTTTATAGCGATACAATCTTAACTCAGGAAACAAGAGAAATCTCAAGTAAACAATCTACCTTTCCACTTAACACAACTCAACAAAAAAGAGCAAACAAAACCTAAAGTTAGTAGAAGGAAAGAAATCATAAAGATCAGAGCAGAAATAAATGAAATAGAGACAAAGGAAACAAAAGCAAAGATCAATGAAACTAAAAGCTGGTTCTTTGAGAAGACTAATAAAATTGATAAACCTTTAGCCAGACTCATAAGGAAAAGAGGGAGAGGACTCAAATCAATAAAATTAGAAATGAAAAAGGAGAAGTTACAAATGACACCACAGAAATACAAAGGATCATAAGAGACTACTACAAGCAACTCTATGCCAATAAAATGGATAACCTAGAAGCAACAGACAAATCCTTAGAAAGGTACAATCTCCTAAGACTGAAACAGAAAGAAATAGAAAACATGAACAGACTAATCACAAGTACTGAAATTGAAACTGTGATTAAAAAACTTCCAACAAACAAAGGTCCAGGACCAGATGGCTTCACAGGTGAATTCTATCAAATATTTAGAGAAGAGTTAACATTTATCCTTCTGAAACTATTCCAAACAATTGAAGAGAAAAGAATACTCCCAAACTTGCTCAACAACACCACCATCACCCTGATACCAAAAGCAGACAAAGATAACACAAAAAAAGAAAATTACAGGCCAATATCACTGATGAACATACACACAAAAATATTCAACAAAATATTAGCAAATCAAATTCAACAACACATTCAAAGGATCATAAAGATGGCAGACTACAAGGACATGGAGTTCGCATATCCTCACAACTAGGGCACCTACCATGTGGGGGACCACGGAAACCTAAGGGGACAGGAGGAACACCACAGCAACAGAGTAAGACGTGGGGGGGAGGGAGGAGGGAGGAGAAGTGGAGGCAGGATGGAACTGGAGCCTTGGAGGGGCGGCTGGGGGAGGGAAGGGGTTCCCACTCTTAGGAAGCCCACCCACAGTGAGGGGATCAACAAGGATGGTGAAAGACTATCGGGAGAACAAAGGATTGGAAGGGAATGCAGCCAGTGTTTCCCCTGCCCACTTGGGCCCCAGAAAGCCTGCTGAGGTCCTAATCATCTGATCTCTGTGGTTCCCTCCAGCCATGCTAAGTATAAGCCCCGCCCCCACCCAGAACCTTACCTCTGCACTTCACACTCCAATACCCCCTCCGACCAAGTTGGGCCTAAACCTTGCCCCCGCACCTCCACCAAGTGCCTTACCTCTGAACTCTGCACTCCGAGGCCCTCTCCAGCAGTGCTGAATATTCAGGTTGCATGGGTCCTGAGCCTAGGTCCCGCCCCCTGCCTAAACGTCGCTCTCAACTAAGCCCCGCCCCACCCCCACAGCCAAGGCCTTTTCCAGCATTTTTTTTTCTTTTTAAGGTTGTGGTTCCATTTTATTTTGTTGTTTCATTTTTATTTTTTCAAATAAATTTTGAAATTTTTCTAATTTTATTTTATTCTTTATACATTGTTATTGTTCTGCTCATTTTGCATTTCTCCCGCCCACTTATTTTTTCTGTTGTGGTTCTGTTTTACCTTGTTTTAGTTGTTTCACTTATATTTTTTTTTCCTAATATATTTTTTTCTAATTTTATTTTATTTTTTATTGTTTGTTTTTGTACTGCTCCTTTTTTTGAATTTTATTTATTTTTTTTCTACAGCAGGTTCTTATTAGTTATCTATTTTATACATATTAGTGTATATATGCCAATCCCAATCTTCCAATTCATCCCACCACCACCAACCCCCACCAGCTGCTTTCCCCCGGTGTCCATAACATTTGTTCTCTACATCAGTCACTCTATTTGGTCCTTTTATTTTCTTCTTCTCTTTTGCCACACCGCGTGGTTTGAGGGATTTTAGTTCGCAGGCCAGGGATCGGGCCTGAGCTCCTGTGGAGTGTGCGCCAAGCCCAAACCACCAGACTAACAGAGAACCTCAGACCACAGGAAATATTAATCAGACTGAGGTATCCCGGTAATCCTCATCTCAACACCAAGACCCGGCTCTAAACAAATGCCTGTAAACTCCAGTGCTGGGTGCCTTGGGCCAAAAAGCCAGTAAGACAAGAACACAGCACCACCCAACAAAAAAAATAAGACGACAAAAAAATATGTTACAGATGAAGGAAAAGGTAAAAACCTACAAGACCAAATAACTGAAGAGAAAATAGGCAAGCAATATGAAAAAGGAATTCAGAGTAATGATAATAAAGATGATCCAAAACATCAACAATACAATGGAGGCACGGATCAAGGAAATACAAGATATGGTTAACAAATACCAGGTACAACTAAAAAACAAACAGTGAACAACACAATAACTGAAATGAAAAATACACTAAAAGGAATCAATAGCAGAATAACTGACGCAGAAGAAGGGATAAATGAGCGGGCAGACAGAATGGTGGAAATAACTTCTGAGGAGCAGAATAAAGAAAAGAGGCTGAAAAGAACTGAGGACAGTCTCAGAGACATCTGGGACAACATTAAATTAACCAACATTCGAATTGTAGGGGTCCCAGAAGAAGAACGGAAAGGGAAACGTTCTGAGAAAATATCTGAAGAAATTACAGTCGAAAACTTCCCTAACATGGGAAAGGAATTAGTCAATCAAGACCAGGAAGTGCAGAGAGTCCCATACTAGATAAATCCTAGGAGAAACATGGCAAGACACATATTAATCAAACTAACAACAACTAAATTCAAAGAAAAAGTATTAAAAACAGTAAGGAAAAAGCAACAAATAACATAGAAGGGAATCCCTATAAGGTTATCAGCTGATTTTTCAGCAGAAACTGCAAGTCAGAAGGGAGTGGCAGGATACATTTAAAGTGATGAAAGGGAAAAACCTACAAGAAAGATTACTCTACCCAGCAAGGATCTCATTCAGATTCGATGGAGAAATCAAAAGGTTTACAGACAAGCAAAAGGTAAGAGAATTCAGCACCACCAAACCAGCTTTATGACAAATGCTAAAGGAACTTCTCTAGGCAGGAAATGCAAAAGAAGAAAAATACCCACTAAAACAAACCCCGAACAATTAAGAAAATGGTAACAGGAACATACATATCGATAATTGCCTTGAATGTAAACGGATTAAATGCTCCAAGCAAAAGACACAGGCTGGCTGAATGGATACAAAAACAGGATCCATATATGCTGTCTACAAGAGACCCTCTTCAGACCAAAGGACACATACAGACTGAAAGTGAGGAGATGGAAAAAGATATTCCATGCAAAAGGAAATCAAAAGAAAGCTGGAGAAGCAATACTCATATCTGATAAAATAGACTTTAAAATAAAGATTGTTACAAGACATAAGGTAGGACACTACATAGCAATCAAGGGATCAATCTAAGAAGAAAACATAAAAAGTATAAATATTTATGCACTCAACATGGGAGCAACTCAATATATAAGGCAAATGCTAACAGCCAAAAAAGGAGAAAAAGACAGTAACACAATTATACTGAGAGACTTTAACACCCCACTAACACCAAAGGACACATCATCCAGCAACAAATTAAATAAGGAAAAACAAACTTTAAATCTCACCATAGACCAGATAGACTTAATTGATATTTATAGTACATTCCACCCAAAAGAAGCAGAATACACTTTCTTCTCAAGTGCACACGGAAGATTCTCCAGGATAGATCACACCTTGGGTAAGAAATCAAGCACTAGAAAATGTTTACCAATTGAAATCGTGTCAGACATCTTTTCCAACCACAATGATATGAGATTAGAAATCAAGTAGAGGAAAAAACTAAAAAACACAAACACATGGAGGCAAAGCACTGCAAAGCTAAAAAACCAAGAGATCACTGAAGAAATCAAAGAGGAAATAAAAAAAAATACATAGAGACAAAGGACAATGAAAACATGATGACACAAAACCTACAGAACTCAGAAAAAGCAGATCTAAGAAGGAAGCTTATAGCAATTCAAACTCACCTCAAGAAACAAAAAAATCTCAAATAAATAATCTAATCTTACACCTAAAGCAACTAGAGAAAGAAGAACAAGGAAAGCCCAAAGTCAGTAGAAGGAAAGAAATCATACAGATCAAAGCAGAAAACAATGAAATAGAAATGAAGAAAACGATAGCAAAGATCAATAAAAACAAAAGTTGGTTCTTTGAGAAGATAAAAAAAAAATTGATAAAGCTTTAGCCAGACTCATCAAGAAAAAAGTGAGAGGACTCAAATCTATAAAATTAGAAATGAAAAAGAAGAAATTACAACTGACACTGTAGAAATATACAAAGGATCATAAGAGACTGCTACAAGCAACTCTATGCAAATAAAATGGACAACCTGGAAAAAATGGACTCATTATTGGAAAGGTACAACATTCCAAGACTGAACCAGGAAGAAATAGAAAATATAAACAGACCAATCACAAGCAATGACATTGAAACTGTGATTAAAAATCTTCCAACAAACAAAACTGCAGGACCAAATGGTTTCATAGGTGAATTCCATGAAACACTGAAAGAAGAGCTAACAACTATGCTTCTGAAACTATTCCAAAAAATTGCAGAGGAAGGAACACTCCCAAACTCGTTTAACAAATCCACCATCACCCTGATACCAAAACCAGAAAAAGATATCACAAAAAAAGAAAATTATGGACCAGTAACACTGATGAACATAGAAGCAAAAATCCTCAACAAAACACTAGCAAACAATCCAACAACACACTAAAAGGTCATGCAACATGATCAAGAGGGTTTTATCCCAGGGATGCAACAATTCTTCAATATATGCAAATCAATCAATGTGATACACCATATTAACAAATTAAAGAAAAACCATATAATCATCAATAGATGCAGAACAAGCTTTTGAGAAATTTCAACACCCATTTATGATAAAAATTCTCCAGAAAGTGAGCATACAAGGAACCTACCTTAACATAATAAAGGCCATATATAACAAATACACAGCAAACATCATTCTCAATGGTGAAAAACTGAAAGCATATCCTCTAAGGTCACGAACAAAACAAGGATGTCCACTCTCACCACTATTATTCAACATAGTATTCAAAGTCCTAGACACAGCAATCAGAAGAAAAAGAAATAAAAGGAATACAAATTGGAAAAGAAGTAAAACTGTCACTGTTTGCAGATGACACAATCCTTTACATAGAAAATCCTAAAGATGCCACCAGAAAAACAGCAGAGCTAATCAGTGAATTGGGTAAAGTTGCAGGATACAAAAGTAATGCACAGAAATCTCTTGTATTCGTATGCACTATGAACAAAAGATCAGAAAAACAAATTAAGGAAACAATCACATTTACCACTGCAACAAAAAGAATAAAATACCTAAGGTGGCAAAAGACCTGTACTCCAAAAACTATAAAACACTTATGAAAGAAATCAAAGATGGCAAAAACAAATGGAGAGATAAACCATGCTGCTCGATTGGAAGAATCAATATTATGAAAAGGACTATACTACCAAAAGTAATCTACAGGTTCAGTGCAATCTCCATCAAAATACCAAGGGCATTTTTCACAGAATTAGAACAAAATATTTTACAATTTGTATGGAAACACAAAAGACCCTGAATAGCCAAAGCAATCTTGAGAAAGAAACACAGAGCTGAAGGAATCAGGCTCCCTGACTTCAGACTATACTACAAAGCCACAGTAAACAAGACAGTGTGGTACTAGCACAAAAACAGAAATATAGATCAACAGAACAGGATTGAAAGCCCAGAGATAAACCCACGCACATATGGTCACCTAATCTATGACAAAGGAGGCAAGAATATAAGATGGAGAAAAAAATCCTCTTCAATAAGTGGTGCTGGGAAAAGTGGACAACTACGTATGAAAGAATGAAATCAGAACACTGCCTAACACCATGCACAAAAATAAACTCAAAATGGATTAAAGACCTAAATGTAAGACTGGACACTATAAAATTTTTGGAGGAAAACATAGGCAGAACACTTTCTGACATAAATCACAGCAACATCTTTTATGACCCATCTCCTAGAGTAATGAAAATAAAACAAAAATAAGCAAATGTGACCTAATTAAACATAAAAGCTTTTGCACAGCAAAGGAAACAATAAACAAGACAAAAAGACAACCCTCAGATTGTGAGAAAATATTTGCAAAAGAAGCAAGAGACAAGGGATTAATTTCCAAAATATACAAACAGCTCATGCAGCTCAATAGACATTTCACCAAAGAGGACACACAGATGGCCAAGAGGCACATGAAAAGATGCTCAACAGCACTAATTATTAAAGAAATACAAATCAACATCACAATGAGGGTATCACCTCACACCGGTTCAGAATGGCCATCATCAAAAAATCTACAAACAATAAATGCTGGAGAGGGTGTGGAGAAAAAGGAACACTCTTGCATTGTTGGTGGGAATGTAAATTGATATGGCCACTGTGGAGAACGGTATGGCAGTTCCTTAAAAAACTAAAAATAGAACTAGTATATGACCCAGCAATCCCACTACTGGGCATATACCTAGAGAAAACCGTAATTCAAAGAGTCACAGGGACTTACTTGGTGGCACAGTGGTTAAGAATCCACCTGCCAATGCAGGGGACACAGGTTCGATCCCTGGTCTGGGAGGATCCCACATGCCATGGAGCACTAAGCCCGTTCACTGCAGCTACTGAAGACTGCGCACCTAGAGCTCATGCTCCACAACAAAAGAAAACACCGCAATGAGAAGCCTGTGTTACACAACAAAGAGCAGCCCCCGCTCACCACAACTAGAGAAAGCCTGTGCACAGCAACGAAGACCCAATGCAGCTAAAAATAAATTAATAAAATAAATTAATATTAAAAAAATGTCACATGTACCCCAATGTTCACTCCCGTACTACTTACAATAACCAGGACATGGAAACAACCTAAATATCTACCAACAGATGAAAACATAAAGAAGATGTGGTACATATATATAATGGAATATTACTCAGCCAGAAAAAGAAATAAAATTGGGTCATTTGTAGTGATGTGGATGGACCTACCATCTGTCATACAGAGTGAAGTAAGTCAGATAGAGAAAAACAAATATTGTATATTAACACATATATGTGGAATCTAGAAAAATGGTACACATGAACCTATTTTCAGGTCAGGAATAGAGACACAGATGTAGAGAATGCACCTGTGGACACAGTGGGGGAAGGGGAGGGTTGGATGAATTGGAAGATTAGGTGTGACATAAATACACTACCACCTGTAAAATACAGACCTAGTGGGAACACGCTGTATAGCACATGGAGTTTAGTTCAGTGGTCTGTGATGACCTAGATGGGCGCGATGCAGGCGACGAGGGAGGGAGGGGATACATATAGCTGTTTCACTTCATTGTACAGTACAAACTAACACAACATTGTAAAGCAAATATATTTCAATTTAACAAATTCGTTAAAAAATAAAAAGGATCATACGCCATGATCAAGTGGGATTTATCCCAGGGATGCAAGGATTCTTCAACATATGGAAATCAATCAATGTGATACAGAACATTAAGAAACTGAAGAATAAAAACCATACAATCATATCAATAGTGCAGAAAAGGCTTTTAACAAAATTCAACACCCATTTATGATAAAAACTCTCCAGTTAGTGGGCACAGAGGAAATATACCTCAACATAATAAACGCCATATAAGACAACTGCACAGCAAACATCATACTCAATGGTGAAAAACTGAACACATTTCCTCTAAGATCAGAAAAAAGACAAGGATGTGCACTCTTGCCACTTTTATTCAACATAGGTTTGGAAGTACTAGCCAGGGAAATCAGAGAAGAAAAAGAAATAAAAGGAATCCAAATTGGAAAAGAAAAAGTAAAACTGTCACTGTTGAGAACTTCTCCTGCCAGTGCCCTTGTCCTCACGGTGAGACACAACCATCCTCCAGCTGTGCAGGAGACCTTCCAACACTAGAAGGCTTTACTGGTCCTTGTCCTCACGATAAGACACAACTGGCCCCCACCTCTGCAGGAGACCCTCCAACACTACCAGTCTGAGCCGCGTGGATGAAAGGCTCTTGGTGCTGCAGCCAGGAGTCTATGCTGTGCCTCTGACGTGGGAGAGCCAACTTCAGGACACTGGTCCACAAGAGACCTCCCAGCTCCATGTAATATCAAACAGCAAAAATTTCCCAGAGATCTCCATCTCAACACCAGCACCCAGATTCACTAAATGACCAGCAAGCTACAGAGCTGGACACCCTATGCCAAACAACTAGCAGGACAGGAACACAACCCCACCCATTAGCAGAGAGGCTGCCTAAATCATAATAAGGCCACAGACACCCCAAAACACACAACCAGACGTGGACCTGCCCACCAGAAAGACAAGATCCAGCCTCATACACCAGAACACAGGCACTAGTCCCCTCCACCAGGAAGCCTACACAACCCACTGAACCAACCTTAGCCACTGGGGGCAGACACCAAAAACAACGGGAACTAAAAACCTGCAGCCTGCAAAAAGGAGACCCCAAACACAGTATGATAAGCAAAATGAGAAGACAGAAAAACACATAGCAGATGAAGGAGCAAGATAAAAACCAACCAGAGCTAACAAATGTAGAGGAAATAGGCAGTCTACCTGAAAAAGAATTCAGAATAATGATAGTAAAGATGATCCAAAATCTTGGAAATATAATAGACAAAATGCAAGAAACATTTAACAAGGACCTAGAAGAACTAAAGAGGAAACAAGCAACGATGAACAACGCAATAACTGAAATTAAAAATACTCTAGAAGGGATCACTAGCAGAATAACTGAGGCAGAAGAACGGATAAGTGACCCGGAAAATAAAATAGTGGAAATAACTACTGCACAGCAGAATAAAGAAAAATGAATGAAAAGAACTGAGGACAGTCTCAGAGACCTCTGGGACAACATTAAACGCACCAACATTCGAATTATAGGGGTTCCAGAAGAAGAAGAGAAAAAGAAAGGGACTTGAGAAAATATTTGAAGAGATTATGGTTGAAAACTTCCCTAATATGGGAAGGAAATAGTTAATCAAGTCCAGGAAGCACAGAGAGTCCCATACAGGAAAAATCCAAGGAGAAACATGCCAAGACACATATTAATCAAACTGTCAAAAATTAAATACAAAGAAAACATATTAAAAGCAGCAAGGGAAAAACAACAAATAACACACAAGGGAATCCCCATAAGGTTAACAGCTGATCTTTCAGCAGAAACTCTGCAAGCCAGAAGGGACTGGCACGACATATTTAAAGTGATGAAGAAGAAAAACCTACAACCAAGATTACTCTACCCAGCAAGGATCTCATGCAGATTTGATGGAGAAATTAAAACCTTTACAGACAAGCAAAAGCTGAGAGAGTTCAGCACCACCAAACCAGCTCTACAACAACTGCTAAAGGAACTTCTCTAGGCAAGAAAAACAAGAGAACGAAAAGACCTACAATAATGAACCCAAAACAATTAAGAAAATGGGAATAGGAACATACATATCGATAATTACCTTAAATGTAAATGGTTTAAATGCTCCCACCAAAAGACATAGATTGGCTGAATGCATACAAAAACAAGACCCATATATTTGCGGTCTACAAGAGACCCACTTCAGACCTAGAGACACATACAGACTGAAAGTAAGGGGATGGAAAAAGATATTTCATGCAAATGGAAACCAAAAGAAAGCTGGAGTAGCAATTCTCATATCAGACAAAACAGAATTTAAATTAAAGACTATTAGAAGAAACAAAGAAGGACACTACATAATGATCAAGGGATCGATCCAAGAAGAAGATATAACAATTGTAAATATTTATGCACCCAACATAGAGCACCTCAATACATAAGGCAAATAATAACAGCCATAAAAGGGGATATTGACAGTAACACATTAATAGTAGGGGACTTTAACACCCCACTTTCACCAATGGACAGATCATCCAAAATGAAAATAAATAAGGAAACACAAGCTTTAAATAATACATTAAAAAAGATCGACTTAATTGATATTTATAGGACATTCCATCCAAAAACAACAGAATACACATTTTTCTCAATTGCTTATGGAACATTCTCCAGGATAGATCATATCTTGGGTCACAAATCAAGCCTTGGTAAATTTAAGAAAATTGAAATTGTATCAAGTATCTTTTCCGACCACAATGCTATGAGACTAGATATCAATTACAGGAAAAGATCTGTAAAAAATACAAACACATGGAGGCAAAACAATACACTACTTAATAACGAAGTGATCACTGAAGAAATCAAAGAGGAAATCAAAATACCTAGAAACAAATGACAATGGAGACACGATGATGCAAAACCTATGGGATGCAACAAAAGCTGTTCTAAGAGGGAAGTTTATAGCAATACAATCCTACCTTAAGAAACAGGAAACATCTCAGATAAACAACCTAACCTTGCACCTAAAGCAATTAGAGAAAGAAGAAGAAAAAAACCCCAAAGTTAGCAAAATGAAAGAAATCATAAAGATCAGATCAGAAATAAATTAAAAAGAAATGAAGGAAACAAGAGCAAAGATCAACAAAACTAAAAGCTGGTTCTTTGAGAAGATAAACAAAATTGATAAACCATAAGCGAGACTCATCAAGAAAAAAGGGAGAAGACTCAAATCAATAGAATTAGAAATGAAAAAGGAGAAGTAACAACTGACATAGCAGAAATACCAAACATCATGAGAGATTACTACAAGCAACTCTATGCCAATAAAATGGACAACCTGGAAGTATTGGACAAATTCTTAGAAATGCACAACCTGCCAAGACTGAATCAGGAAGAAATAGAAAATATGAACAGACCAATCACGAGCACTGAAATTGAAACTGTGATTAAAAATTTTCCAACAAACAAACGCCCAGGACTAGACGGCTTCACAGGCAAATTCTATGAAACATTTAGAGAAGAGCTAACACCTATCCTTCTCAAACTCTTCCAAAATATAGCAGAGGGAGGAACACTCCCAAACTCATTCTATGAGGCCACCATCATCCTGATACCAAAACCAGACCAGGATGTCACAAAGAAAGAAAACTACAGGCCAATAGCACTGATGAACATAGATGCAAAAATCCTCAACAAAATACTAGCAAACAGAATCCGACAACACACTAAAAGGATCATACACCATGATCAAGTGGGGTTTATTCCAGGAATGCAAGGATCTTCAATATATGCAAAATCAATCAACGTGATACACCATATTAACAAATAGAAGGAGAAAAACCATATGATCATCTCAACAGATGCAGAGAAAGTTTTCGAGAAAATTCAACACCCATTTATGATAAAAACCCTGCAGAAAGTAGGCATAGAGGGAACTTTCCACAACATAATAAAGGCCATATATGACAAACCAACAGCCAACATCGTCCTCAATGGTGAAAAACTGAAACCATTTCCACTAAGATCAGGAACAAGACAAGGTTGCCCACTCTCACCACTATTATTCAACATAGTTTTGGAAGTTTTAGCCTCAGAAATCAGAGAAGAATTAGGAAATAAAAGGAATCCAAATCGGAAAAGAAGTAAATCTGTCACTGTTTGCAGATGACATAATACTCTACAGAAAGAATGCTAAAGATGGTACCAGAAAAATACTAGAGCTAATCAATGAATTTCGTAAAGTAGCAGGATACAAAATTAATGCACAGAAATCTCTGGCATTACACTCTGGCATACACTAATGATGAAAAATCTGAAAGTGAAATCAAGAAGACACTCCCATTTACCATCGCAACAAAAAGAATAAAATACCTAGGAATAAACCTACCTAAGGAGACAAAAGACCAGTATGAAGAAAATTAAAAGACACTGATGAAAGAAATTAAAGATGATACAAATAGATGGAGAGATATACCATGTTCTTGGATTGGAAGAATCAACATTGTGAAAATGACTATACTACCCAAAGCAATCTACAGATTCAATTCAATCCCTATCAAACTACCATTGGCATTTTTCTCAGAACTACAACAAAAAACTTCACAATTTGTATGGAAACACAAAAGACCCCGAATAGTCAAACCAATCTTGAGAACGAAAAACGGAGTTGGAGGAATCAGGCTCCCTGACTTCAGACTATACTACAAAGCTACAGTAATCAAGACAATATGGTACTGGCACAAAAACAGAAAGATAGATCAATGGAACAGGATAGAGAGCCCAGAGATAAACCCATGCACATATGGTCACCTTGTCTCTGATGAAGGAGGCAGGAATGTACAGTGTAGAAAGGACAGCCTCTTCAATAAGTGGCGCTAGGAAAACTGGACAGGTACATGTAAAAGTATGAGAGTAGAACACTCTCTAACACCATACACAAAAATAAGCTCAAAATGGATTAAAGACCTAAATGTAAGGCCAGAAGCTCTCAAACTCTTAGAGGAAAACATAGGCAGGACACTCTATGACATAAATCACAGCAAGATCGTTTTTCACCCATCTCCTAGAGAAATAGAAATAAAAACAAAAATAAAGAAATGGGACCTAATGAAACTTCAAAGCTTTTGCACAGCAAAGGTAACCATAAACAAGACCAAAAGACAACTCTCAGAATGGGAGAAAATATTTGCAAATGAAGCAACTGACAAAGGATTAATCTCCAAAATTTACAAGCAGCTCATGCAGCTCAATAACAAAAAAACAAACAACCGAATCCAAAAATGGGCAGATGACCTAAATAGACATTTCTCCAAAGAAGATATAGAGATTGGCAACAAATACATGAAAGAATGCTCAACATCAATAATCATTAGAGAAATGCACATCAAAACTACAATGAGATATCATCTCACACCAGTCAGAATGGTCATCATCAGAAAATCTAGAAACAATAAATGCTGGAGAGGGTGTGGGGAAAAGGGAACACTCTTGCAGTGCTGGTGGGAATGTGAATTGGTACAGCCACTATGGAGAACAGTATGGAGGTTCCTTAAACAATTAAAATAGAACTACCATATGACCCAGCAATCCCAGTACTGGGCATATAGCCTGAGAAAACCATAATTCAAAAAGAGTCATGTACCACAATGTTCATTGCAGCTCTATTTACAATAGCCAGGACATGGAAGCAACCTAAGTGTCCATCATCGGATGAATGGAATAAGAAGATGTGGCACATATATACAATGGAATATTACTGAGCCATAAAAAGAAACGAAATTGAGTTATTTGTAGTGAGGTGGATGGACCTAGAAGCTGTCATACAGAGTGAAGTAAGTCAGAAAGAGAAAGACAAATACCGTATGCTAACACATATATATGGAATCTGCAAAAGAAAAAAATGTCATGAAGAACCCAGGGGTAAGACAGGAATAAAGACACAGACCTAACAGAGAATGGACTTGAGGATATGGGGTGGGGGAAGTTTAAGCTGTGACAAAGTGAGAGAGTGGCATGGACATATATACACTACCAAACGTAAAATAGATAGCTAGTGGGAAGCAGCCGCATAGCACAGGGAGATCAGCTCGGTGCTTTGTGACCACCTAGAGGGGTGGGATAGGGAGCGTGGGAAGCATGGAGACGCACGAGGGAAGAGATATGGGAACATATGTATATGTATAACTGATTCACTTTGTTATAAAGCATAAACTAACACACCGTTGTAAAGCAATTATACTCCAATAAAGATGTTAAAAAAATAAAACTCTCACTGTTTGCATGATACTATACATCAAAAATCCTAAAAATGCTACCAGAAAACTAATAGAACTAATCAATGAATTTGGTAAAGTTGCAGGTCACAAAACTCATACATAGAAAGCTGTTGCATTTCTATATACTAAAGACAAAGATCAGAAAGAGATTTTAACAAAACAATCCCATTTACCATTGTATCAAAAAAGAATAAAATATCTAGGAATAAACCTACCTAAGGAGACAAAAGACATGAAGTCTGAAAACTCTAAGACACTGATGAAAGAAACTGAAGACACTGCAAACCATTGGAAAAAGAGACCGTGTTCTTGCATTGGAAGAATCAATGTGGTCAAAATGACTATACTGTCCAAGGCAATCTACAGATTCAATGTAATTCCTATCAAATTATCAATGGCATTTTTCAAAGAATTAGAACAAAAAATTTTAAAATTTGTATGGAAACAGAAAAGCCCATGTATAGCCAAAACAATCCCAAGAAAGACAAACGGTGCTGGGAGAATCAGGCTATCTGACTTCAGACTGTACTACAAAGCTACAGTCATCAAAACAGTATGGTACTGTCACAAAAACACAGAAATATAGATCAATGGAACAGGATAGAAAGTACAGAGATAAACCACACACCTATATTCACCTAATCTATGATAAAAGAGGCAAGAATACACAATGGAGGAATTCTCAATAAGAGACACTGGGAAAACTGGACAACTAGATGTAAAAGAATGAAATTAGAACATTCTCTAACACCATACACAAAAATAAATCCAAATGCATTAAAGACCTAAATGTAACACCAGATACTATAAAACTCTTAGAGAAAAACATGGGCAGAACACTCTCTGACATAAATGGCAGCAACGGCTTTTTTGATCCACCTCTGAAAGTTATGAAAATAAAAACAAAAATAAATGTGATCTAATTAAACATAAGAGCTTTTGCACAGCAAAGGAAACCATAAACAAAACGAAAAGAAAACCCATAGAATGGGAGAAAATATCTACAAACGAAGCAACGGACAAGGGATTAATCTCCAAAGCATACAAAGAGCTCATACAGCTCAGTATCAAAAAAACAAACCCATTTAAAAAATGGGCCAAAGATCTGAACAGGTATTTCTCCAAAGAAGACATACAAATGACCAAGAGACAGATGAAAAGTTGCTCAACATCACTTATTATTAGAGAAATGCAAACCAAAAGTACAATGAGGTACCACCTCACATGGGTCAGAATGGACATCATTAAAAAATTTAGAAAGAAGAAATGCTGGAGAGGGTGTGGAGAAAACGGAACCCTCTTGCACTGCTGGTGGGAATGTAAACCGGTACAGCCACTATGGAGAACAGTATGAAGATTCCTTAAAAAACTAAAAATAAAGCTACCATAGGATCCAGCAATCCCATTCCTGGGCATATACCCAGAGAAAAACCATAATTCGAAAAGATACATGCACCCCAATGTTCACTGCATTACTATTTACAACAGCCAGGACATGGAAGCAACCTAAATATCCATAAATGGAGGAATGGGTAAGGAAGAGGTGGTTCATATATACAATGGAATATTACTCAGCCATAAGAAAGAATGAAATAATGCCACTTTCAGCGACATGGTTGGATCTAGAGTTTGTCATACTGAGTGAAGTAAGTCAGACAGAGAAAACAACATCATATGATATCATTTATATGTGGAATCTAAAGAAATGGTACAAATGAACCCATTTACAAAATAGAAGTTGAGTCACAGATGTCGAAAATAAACTTTTGGTTATCAGGGTGTAAGGGAGGGAAAGGGATAAATTGGGAGAATCAAATTTGACATGTACATACCATATATAGAACAGATAAATAATAAGAACCTGAAGAAGAGCACAAGGAACTCTATTCAGTACTTTATAATGACCTATGTGGGAACAGAATCTAAAAAAGAGTGGATATATGCATATGCATAACTGACTCTGCTTTACAGCAGAAACTAACACAACATTGTAAATCAACTATACTCCAATTAAAAAATGCAAAAAAAATAAGAAGAATGAAAAACTGATGTAACCAAAAGCTCATTCTTTGAGAAAATCAATAAAATTGATACATCTCTAGCCAGATTATTCAGAAAAAGAAAGCAAGAGGATGCAAATAACCAATATCAGGAATGAGAGAGGTAACATCATTACAGTTTCTACAGATACTGAAAAGATCCCAAGGGAGTATTATAAACAACTTTACGTTCATAAAATCAACAACTTATATGAAGTGAACAAATTCCTTGAAAGGTTCAAATTCAAAGGTTACTCAAGAAGAAATAGGTAACTTGAATATCCTATATCTATCAAGGAAATTGAATTTGTGGTCAAAAACCTTTCAACAAGAAAACTAGGACCAGATGGTTCACTGGTGAATATGTCTGTAGATACATGTAGAAATTCTAAAAATTTTAGAAATGAATGCCTTCACTCCTTTTCAATAATATTTGCTATCTATAATCTTGGTAATTTCCCCAAATGTCAAGTTACACTGTCTTAATCATTCAGTAGCATCTCTAATTCAAAGAAAAGTAGCAAGAGATAGGGAAAATAACCAAGTATATTTATTAATTCAACTAAAACCCAAAGATGTCACTCTAAATATACAGAATAGAGTTAACAGAACTAGTGTTATTTGAACAAACAGTGGGTAATACTAAGTAATTTCATTTTCATTAACAAGTTTTTAAAAATCAAGTAATACTATATTACCACAAAGCTCTTTGTGCTAGGTAGTCTCCAAAAATGGCAGACACTAATTCCTCCAGCCCCGACTCCCTGTATGTACATGCCATTCCTCCCATGAAGAAGTGAAGTCAACTTTCCCTCTCCCTGGGCTGGCTTTGTGTCCAGCTTTAAACACAAAATACCATCAAAGTGATAGAGTGCCAGTTCCGGACTTAGCCTTTAAGTCTGGGAGCGTATGCTTTCTCCCTCTTGGAAAAGTTTCATTCTTAAAAGTCAGCTCTCATGCTGTAAGGAAGTCCAGGCTATCTGCTGAAGAGAAAGGCCATATGGAGAGGCCCTGGAATATGAGACATCATATGAAGAGAGAGCTCACTGGAGGAGAACCAAAAATCCAGACATGGGAGAACGGCTTTCATGGATTTTCCAGCCCAGTCCCTGTGCCAGCTGAATGCAGCTGCTTGAAAAGTCCAACTGAGACCAGCAGAATTGCCCAGGCAAACCACAAAATCAGAAGAAATTATATACTGTCATTGTTTTAAGATATTAAACTTGGGAACTTTACTTCACAGCAGTGAAGAACTGAGAGACATTATTCTCATAAATAAGGCATAATGTTATTTTTATTGCTCACAACTTCATTTGAACAGTAATCACCTAATTTTATATCTAAAAACACTGGAAAATGATACTCGCTGTGTCCCATTACTAAATATCATATAAACTGAAAATGAATTCTGGGGATAAAAATTAGAAAATAAGTTGTAAATTTCTTTATGACATTTTCACATGAAAAGCAATATATAATAATGAAGTAGTACTATATTCTTTAAGGATTGTTAATTCTTAGGGACAAGGAGGTTTTAAAAAAGGATGACAGACTTAACGCTAAATTTCATAGCTTCTGTCAGTACGTCAATCTTAAAAAAAAAAGAGGAATTTACATGGAAACTTATATTACTAACAAAAATTTACATTATTATATAAAATTTATATTACTATATGATAAAATCAGAAACATTTATCATATCTCTTTTCATAAAACTTTGGAAAATTTTAAAATTATCTTTGATACCAAATGTTCATCTTCACTGCGGTATACACGGTGATTATCTAGTCTTTACAAATGAAATGTGAACTATTTTCCTCTTTTGGATGGTGTTAAGGGAAAAGACACAATAAGATTTTAATTAAAAATAAGAGCATAACATACTATTTACAATAGCCAAGATATAGAAGCAAACTAAGTGTCCATCAACACATGAATGGATAATGATACACACACACACACACACACACACACACACACACACACACACACACACCACACAATGGAATATTACTCAGCCATGAAAAAAGAACAAAATAATGCCATTTGCAACAACGTGGATGGACCTAGAGATTATCATACTAAGTGAAGGTAAGTCAGAGAAATACAAATATTACATCACTTATATGTGGAAACTTTTTAAAAAGTACAAATGAATTATTTCCAAAACAGAAACAGACTCACAGACATAGAAAACAATCTATGGTTACCAAAGGGGAAACCAACACAAATTGTAAATCAACTAACACAATACCGTATATCAGCTACACTTCAATAAAAAAAGTTTAAAAATAAGAGCTGAAACTAGTGCAATATTATAAATCAACAATATTTCAATAAAAAAAATTTTTTTAAGAGCATAAGACACTCTCCAGAAAAATTAACCCTCTAAAACCCAAACCTAAGAATTTATTAGGGAAATATTTTACAGAGTTATACTCTTTCTTTTACATAATGTCTCACATATCAACGTGGCTGTTTTAGGTTAAGAGATGCATGTGCATATACAAAAAGTATACTTAATAAGTATATTCAAATCACACACACTAGAATGTAAGAAAAAGATTTTCTAGCCCCCAAATTAGGTTACAAATATTTATATATAATTGAAGAGGAATACAAGGAAAAAAATACAATGGTTTTAGCATATTTGGTCAAAAAAGATTAATTCCACATATATTTACAATGTAAGAGATAAACCAAATAAGGCCCATGGAGTGAAAGGAGGCTTTCAAGAAGTTCACCTTTCTGCCCGCTTCCTCTAGTGCTTTTGCCCAAGGAAGGGGAAGCTCTAATCTTATTAGTCAACTTCTACAACACTGATTATGCTGCTCCTCCCTCTGAGTAGGAAGTGAGAGATCCCTTGATTTCAGCAGGTCTGTTCTTTTATTCCTCTCCTCTGTATGCTAGCCATTGTTATCAGTTATGGTAGTCAGGCAGTAAGTAAGAAAATTCCAAGAACTGGAATCAGACATAATGGGAATATAGGAGATACTGATTATACTTCTTACCTAAGTCATGAGATGATAAACAGCTGCTCCCAGAGAGGCCTACATTGGTTACTTGAAAACTAAGCAGAATTTTTATTCCCATTTGACTGTTAATCCTTTTATGCTGTGCCGCTTCACATACATGACAGGGTATAGATAATGGCAGCTTGGCAGACCAAGATTAAGCATTCCTGCGTCCTCTAGTCCAGCAGACCCCAACCTTCATTTTTGTGTAATTATTTCGTGGAAGACAATTTTAACACGGACTGAGGGTGGGAGGGATGGTTGAGGCAGTAATGCAAGCGATGGGGAGCAATGGGGAGTGACACATGAAGCTTCGCTCGCTCACCCGCTGCTCACCTCCTGCTGTGCGGCCTGGCGGGGGCGGGGGTGTGTGTGGATGAGGGGGGGTTGGGGACCACTGCTCTAATCAAATTCCTTTGAAAAATCATCTTTAATTTAAACAAAGATTAGCACTTGAATCTGGTTGCAAGGCCTTTGCCTCTTCTCTCCACCACCAGTATCCTTCCCTCTCCAAGAGTTTCAAGCTGTAGAGCAGACACTATGGCAATACTCTACCACATCTGTCTGATCAATGTAACAGAGAGCAGTTAAGACAATTCTCAGCATAGCTACCATAATCAGTAGGTATTCTCTTCATCCTAGTGCCCATTTGTCAAAAAGTGAACAAAGAAGAAAATATATTCTGTAAATTATGAGAAGGATATTCATTTTTTTAAAACATCTTTATTGGAGTATAATTGCTTTACAATGGTGTGTTAATTTCTGCTATATAACAAAGTGAATCAGCTTTACATAAATATACATCCCCATATCTCTTCCCTCTTGTGTCTCCCTCCCACCCACCCTATGCCCCCTGCAAGTGGACACAAAGCACCAAGCTGATCTCCCTGTGCTATGTGGCTGCTTCCCACTAGCTAGCTATTTTACATTTGGTAGTATATATATGTCCATGCCACTCTCTCATTCGTCCCAGCTTACCCTTCCCCTTCCCCGTTTCCTCAAGCCCATTATCTATGTCTGTGTCTTTATTCCTTCCCGTCCTGCCCCTAGGTTATACAGAACCAGTTTTTAATTTTTTTTTTTAGATTCCATATACATGTGTTAGCATATGGTATTTGTTTTCTCTTTCTGTCTTACTTCACTCTTGTATGACATATTCTAGGTCCAACAAGCTCACTACAAATAACTCAATTTCGTTTCCTTTTATGGCTCAGTAATATTCCATTGTATATATTTGTCACATCTTCTTTATCCATTCATCTGTCGATGGACACTTAGGTTGCTTCCATGTCTTGGCTATTGTAAATAGAGCTGCAATGAACATTGTGGTACATGACTCTTTTTGAATTATGGTGTTCTCAGGGTATATGCCCAGTAGTGGGATTGCTGGGTCAAATGGTAGTTCTATTTTTAGTTTTTTAAGGAACCTCCATACTGTTCACCATACTGGCTCTATCAATTTACATTCCCACCAGCAGTGCAAAACGGTTCCCTTTTCTCCACACCCACACCCTCTCCAGCATTTACTGTTTGTAGAATTTTTGATGATGGCCATTCTGACTACTGTAAGGTGATACCTCATTGTGATTTTTATTTGCATTTCCTAATGATTAGTGATACCGAGAATCCTTTCACGTGTTTGCTGGCAATCTGTATATCTCCTTTGGAGAAATGTCTATTTAGATCTTCTGCCCATTTTTGGATTGGATTGTTTGTTTTTTTGATATTGAGCTGCATGAGCTGCCTGTGTATTTTGCAGATTAATCCTTTGTCATCTTTGTTTGCAAATATTTTCTCCCATTCTGAGGGTTGTCTTTTCATTTTGTTTATGTTTTCCTTTGCTTTGCATAAGTTTTAAGTTTCATTAGGTCCCATTTTTTTATTTTTGTTTTTATTTCCATTTCTCTGCGAGGTGGGTCAAAAACGATCTTGCTGTGATGTATGTCTTAGAGTGTTCTTCCTGTTTTCCTCTAAGAGTTTGATAGTGCCTGGCCTTACATTTAGGTCTTTACTCCATTTTGAGTTCATTTTTGTGTAAGGTATTAAGGAGTGTTCTAATTTCATTCTTTTACATGTACCTGTCCAGTTTTCCCAGCACCACTTATTGAAGAGGCTGTTTTTTTCCATTGTATATTCTTACCTCCTTTATCAAGATAAGGTGACCGTTTGTGTGGGGGTTTATCTCTGGGCTTTCTATCCTGTTCCATTGATCTATATTTCTGTTTTTGTGCCAGTACCATACTGCCTTGATTACTGTAGCTTTGTAGTAGTGTCTGAAGTCAGGGAACTCGATTCCTCCAGCTCCGGGTTTCTTTCTCAAGATTGTTTTGGCTATTTGGGGTCTTTTGTGTTTTCATACAAATTGTGAAATGTTTTGTACTAGTTCTGTGAAAAATGCCATCTGTAGTCTGATAGGGATTGCACTGAATCTGTAGATTGCTTTGGGTAGTATAGTCATTTTCACAATGTTGATTCTTCCAATCCAAGAACATGGTATATCTCTCCATCTGTTTGTATTTAATTTATTTCATCAGTGTCTTATAGTTTTCTGCATACAGGTCTTTTGTCTCCTTAGGTAGGTTTATTCCTAGGTATTTCATTCTTTTTGTTGCAGTGGTAAATGGGAGTGTTTCCTTAATTTCTCCTTCATATTTTTCATCATTAGTGTATAGGAATGCAGGAGATTTCTGTGCATTAATTTTGTATCCTGCTACTTTACCAAATTCATTGATTAGCTCTAGTAGTTTTTTGGTAGCATCTCTGGGATTCTCTATGTATAGTATCATGTCATCTGCAAACAGTGAGAGTTTTACTTCTTCTTTTCTGATTTGGATTCATTTTTTTTCCTTCTCTGATTGCTGTGGCTAAAACTTCCAAAACTATGTTGAATTATAGTGGTGAGAGGGGCAACCTTGTCTTGTTCTAGATCTTAGTGGAAATGGTTTCAGTTTTTCACCAGTGAGAACAAAGTTGGCTGTGGCATACATGGCCTTTATTATGTTGAGGTAAGTTCCCTCTATGCTTACTTTCTGGAGAGTTTTTATCATTAATCAATTATCAAAAGTTCAAAATTTTGAATTTTGTCAAAAGCTTTTTCTTGTGAAAGCTTTTATCGAGATGATCATATGGTTTTTCTCCTTCAATTTGTTAATATGGTGTATCACATTGATTGATTTGTGTAAATTGAAAAATCCTTGCGTTCCTGGGATAAACCCCACTTGATCATGGTGTATGATCATTTTAATGTGCTGTTGGATTCTGTTTGCTAGTATTTTTTTGAGGATTTATGCATCTATGTTCATCAGTGATATTGGCCTGTAGTTTCCTTTTCTTGTGACATCTTTGTCTGGTTTTGCTATCAGGGTGATGGTGGCCTCATAGAATGAGTTTGGGAGTGTTCCTCCCTCTGCTATATTTTGGAAGAGTTTGAGAAGGATAGGTGTTAGCTCTTCTCTAAATGTTTGATAGAATTCGCCTGTGAAGCCATCTGGTCCTGGGCTTTTGTTTGTTGGAAGATTTTTAAATCACAGTTTCAATTTCAGTGCTTGTGATCAGTCTGTTCATTTTTTCTATTTCTTCCTGGTTCAGTCTCAGAAGGTTGTGCTTTTAAAGAATTTGTCCATTTTTTCCAGGTTGCCCATTTTACTGGCATAGAGTTGCTTGTAGTCATCCCTCATGATCCTTTGTATTTCTGCTGTGTCAGTTGTTATGTCTCCTTTTTCATTTCTAATTCTATTGATTTGAGTCTTCTCCCTTTTTCTCTTGATGAGTCTGGCTAATGGTTTATTAATTTTGTTTATGTTCTCAAAGAACCAGCTCTTAGTTTTTTTGATCTTAGCTATTGTTTCCTTCATTTCTTTTTCATTTATTTCTGATCTGATCTTTATGATTTCTTTCCTTCTTCTAAATTTGGGGTTTTTTTGTTCTTCTTTCTCTAACTGCTTCAGGTGTAAGGTTAGGTTGTTTATTTGAGATGTTTCTTGTTTTTTGAGGTAGGTATTGCTATAAACTTCCC
This sequence comes from Pseudorca crassidens, assembly GCF_039906515.1. NCBI lineage: Eukaryota > Metazoa > Chordata > Mammalia > Artiodactyla > Delphinidae > Pseudorca > Pseudorca crassidens. The sequence continues at coordinate 158,360,449 of NC_090297.1, forward strand.
TCTTAGAACTGCTTTTGCTGAATTCCTTAGGTTTTGGGTCCTCGTGTTTTCATTGTCATTTGTTTCTAGGTATTTTTTGATTTCCTCTTTGATTTCTTCAGTGATATCTTGGTTATTTAGTAGTATTGTTTAGCCTCCATGTATTTGTATTTTTCACAGATTTTTTTCTTGTAATTGATATTTAGTCTCATAGCGTTGTGGTCAGAAAAGATACATGATATGATTTCAATTTTCTTGAATTTGCCAAGGCTTGATTTGTGACCAAGATATAATCTATCCTGGAGAATGTTCCATGAACACTTGAGAAGAAAGTGTATTCTGTTGTTTTTGGATGGAATGTCCACATCTGCTGGTGTGTTTTGGGGTGTCTGTGACTTTATTATGATTTTAGGCAGCCTTCCCACTAATGGGTAGGGTTGTGTTCCTGTCTTGCTAGTTGTTTGGCATAGGGTGTCCAGCACTGTAGCTTGCTGGTTGTTGAGTGTAGCTGGCTCTTCCTGTTGAGATGGAGATCTCTGAGAGAGCTTTCGCCATTTGATATTACATGGGGCCGGGAGGTCTCTGGTGGACGAATGTCCTGAACTCGGCTCTCCCACCTCAGAGGCTCAGGCTTGACACCTGGACGGAGCACCAAGACCCTGTTAGCCACACAGCCATGTATGTGGGGAGTTTCTTGCCTTTTGGGAAGTCTGAGGTCTTCTGCCAGCGTTCAGTACATGTTCTGTAGGAGCTGTTCCTCATGTAAATGTATTTTTGATGTATTCGTGGAGAGGAAGGTGAGCTACATGCCTTACTCCTCCGCCATCCTGAAGCTATCTCTTAGAGAAGGATATTCTTATCTGAAAATATTTGTGTTTACAATCTAAAATTTAAAGTAATCTGAACTTGTACATTCTTTTTATAACTGAAATTCATAAAGGATATATAGCTGACTCTTGAACAACATGGGTTTGAGTTCTGTGGATCCATTTACATGTGGATTTTTTCCTACTCATTTTTTTTGATCCACTGTTGGTTGAATCCTCAAATGCAGAGCCACAGATACAAAATAAGAGTGCATATGGAGGAAATGTTGCATCAGAGGAACCACAGATAGGGAGAACTGGGACACAGAGGGCTGACTATAACTTATTTTAACTATAACTTAATTTTAACTGTGCAGAGGGCAGCTCACCAAGCTTCTGTGTTGTTCATGTGTCAACTGTAGTTTTAGAGTCATCTTAAGGAAGTGATAGTAATATTTCACCCTTTTGAACCAAGTTATTATGATTGTTATAGCATAGTTAGTGGTACAAATGTTCTTTTTCTGGACTCCTTGTTATTTCAAACTTTTTATACTATTTCATATTAAATAAAAATTTTAAATTACAATGGAAATAAGATATAGGCTAAATAAGACAATAGACCCCGACCTCCCAAATTCAAAATACTTCTATTAATTTTTCATTTTGGAGGCTTACTTTCAACAAGAGAATTCTAGCAGACTCCAGTTTAAAAATGTGTGAATGTTTAATTATCTTTATGTGGATAAAGTAGAATACTAGCTAATAATAGCTAATATTCATTGAGCACTTAGTATATACGTACTTCACATATATTCCAAACTATATGTTAATCCTCACAACTCTATGAGGTAAGTACCACTGTTATCTTCCTTTTATAGATGAAGGGACTAAAGGACAGAAAGATTAAGGGACTTTCCCCACAATTACACACACTGTAGACCCAGGACATGAACTCAAGCAGTAGGACAACAAAAACCTCACTTTCTACCAGTATTCTATAATATTAAAATTCTACTGATTTTTCCAAGGGTGCTCTAATATAAAATGAAATTAACTAATATGCAAGCACTGTGTAAATGCAACAATTTGACATACTATTTTGAGAAACAGAGTACAAATATAAGAGAGCCTATCTGTATAATTTTGTTTCTAATATAGTTCGTTTATGTTATGACTATAACAATTATAGAGATTATAGAAGCTCAAGATACATGAATCAAAAAAAAGTAGACTGCATACTGAAGTTGCATAGTGTGTAAAGTCATTATATGCTTGAATAAGATATTTAACTTCTTTAAATATCATAGGACTCAACTGTAAAATGGGATAACAGTACCTACCTCATATGATTCCTATGAGGATCAAATGAGATAACACATATAAAAGTACTGCTCAGAGCCTAGCACAAAATAAGCATATAATAAATCTTTATAAGTGATAATTAGTGAAGGTGATAAATTCTAAGATAATCAACACTGGTAAAAAAACAGGAAAACGTATTATGCTTTAATAATTATTTACAACCTGCCTTAACAGAAAAAGAAGGATCTTCCATAGTTTTCCATTTTTATATCTTTCAAAATGGTTGTCTCTCTTCATTCAAAGTTCTTCTGCAAATTTTCATATTCATTTCCAAAATTCTTACATCTATCAGTAACAGTATTTCTAGTTAGAGTGTTATAAACTTCCCACTTTCAACCTCTAACTGCCTAAACAGCATCTTACTATTAATCTTTCTTATTAAGAAGTTCTGCAGCAGTCTAGCTTGTTACTGAACAAGGTAGTTTATTACTCAAAGGGTGACAATAATCAGGATATGACTTTAAATTTATAAGCATAGTCAAATTTCAAATTAATTGTGTACATGTGCATATACATGAGCAAAAGAAGCTTTTTTCTCTCTGAGAAGGTGGGTAAAGCTAGATTGTATTTTTCTCTTTGCAGTACCTGAGGAACAAGGGCAGAGCGTTGTTAAGGTGATTCAAAAGAAAACAGGGATAAAATTCAACTAACAAATAGAGGATTATTCTTCAAGGAAGACATACAGGGTTCTCAGACATTTGGCCAAGATCAAGTATAGAATATTATTCTAATTAGAATAGAAATTTCAGGTAAGGAAAGGATGATTAACTAAATCTAAGTTGTAACTGTAAAGCTCAGCAAGTTCCCATGGTTAGCACATAGGAAAAAGAGGATTTGAATTCAGGCAGTTTAACTCCAAAGAGTTCTTAATCACTGTGCTAATACCAAATTACATGGATCATTACCTTAAGAATTAGCATTTTCCTACCTGAAGATTAATTTAAAATCTATTATAACAAATATATTCTAACATTAAAAATGGCATGTTCATCTATTTTGAATACTTTTACCCTTAATCTTAAAATACCACTTTTTACATAGGGAGTTGCTTTGCAATTTTCTATAGCAATGAAAAACATAATTTATAATTCTCATAAATATATAAATTGGCAATTATTATTCTGGAGCACTGAGGGAAGAAAAAATCTATTTCTCTCATTGGCTCAGAAGCAGCCACTAAAATAAAAAGCTATAATTTCCAAGACTGTTTGCTTTCCTGCTGACATTAGTGAGGCTGGGGCACAAAGCAGGAAGTATACCAGAGCCATTTCACCTTCTGCTTTCAGGAGAACACAGAATGCCAAATAGAAAAGGACCATATTAGGGAAAACACTTTATTGCCAAGTTTCTAAAATAGTATTAAAAACAATAAGGGAAAAATGCAAATTATAAAGTAGTATGATGGCACATCAATCACAACTTCCTAACAGCCCTTTCAGCATTCAGTGGTAATTGCTGAAACACTGAAATAAAGTGATGTTTCAATTATTTCGTTTTAAACAATGACAGGTTTAAGAGTCACCTGATTAAAAACCATCCACACCAATATAATAGCATATCATAAGATAACTGGCTAACAGTTTTTGCAAATGGCAGTTGTTAACATATTTATTCTACACATATAAATGTTGTGCTGAGGAGGGGAGTAAGATGTTCTTTTTTACCTTTCTTTTATGATGGGTTGTAGAAGCATCCATCTCTTCCTCTCCTATATTATCAATTTGTGAAGTTGGACTACAATTCATTCTCTCCTCTTCTTGCCTCTGGAGTCTGTCTGCTACAGCCTGGATAGCTTCTGTCCATTCTTCCCTACAAAAACAAGAAAAAATTCCCATTAATAAAGAATCGTAATGATGCAAATATTTCTCTTTTATAAAATATCAAATCAACACAAAGTCTATTCCAGAGTAATACATAAGCCCCATCTTTACTTCAAGATATACTAACATTTATTTGGAGGTATATTAACAAAGAAGAAGGAGGAGGAGGAGGGGGAGGAGAAGGGGAGACGGAGAAGACGATTGTAAGGAAACTGACTAAAAATCCTTTTAAAGTATGGTTAAATTTTAATTCTCTGCACACATCTTATCTATAAAGTATATGAACCCCCAAAACTTTGCCACACTTTTAAAATGTATTGTTTAGCCATTGTAAGTCCATCACTGACATACTCAGTTTCTTTATTATGGTCCAACAGATGTTCCAAGAAAAAGCTTTCAAAGGCAAAAACTGTTACCAGATCATAGGTAAGTTTCTGTTTTAAAAAATGATAGGCACAGTTTGTAGCTTCAATAATAAATCTCAGGAGCAGTAGTATGAAGCTTTTACTTTTTGACACTTGTGCTATCAGATAAAGGATCATTTATTTCCATAGAAATAAAATCAGTTTGCAGATTTCTTAAGACAAAGTCTGTTAGAATTGCATTAAATCTGTAGGTCAATCTGGAGGAAATTGCCATCTTAATAAACTAAGTCTTCCAATCCATGAACATGGTATAGCTCTCCATTTATTTAGGTCTTCAATTTTCTAATGCAGTGTTTTGTAATTTTCTGTGAAAATGTCTTGCAAATCTTTAATTGAATTTATTTCTAAGTATTCTCTTATGCTATTATGGAAGTATAAATTTTTTTTCATTTTCTAATTTTTCTTGCTAGTATTTAGAAATACAATTGCTTTTTCTATGTTGACCTTTTATTCTATAGCCTTAATAATTTCATTTACTATTTCTACCAGCTTTTATTTTTCTGAATTTTCTACAAATACTACCATACTGTCTACAAATAAGAGCAATTTACTTCTTCCTTTCCAGTGTGTTTCCCTTTCATTTCTTTCTCTTGCCTTATAATGCACTAGAACAGACCATCAGTACAATGTTAAATAAAAGTGGTGACAGCAGACATTCTTTGTTCCACATGTTAAGAGAGAAAATATCAAGCCTTTTACCTTTGAGTATTATTAACCTGTAGTTTGTAGATAACCTTAATCAAGTTGAGTAAGTTCCTTTCCATTCCTAGCCAGCTGAGTGTTTTTGTTATGAAAGAGTGTTGAATTTTTTCAAATGCTTCTTCTGCACCTGTTGAAATGACCATGTAGTTTTCTTTTATCCTATTAATACAGTGAAATTAGTTGAATGATTTTCAGATGTTAATACAACTGAATTCTAGTATAAACTCCATTTAGTCATAATGTATTAACTTTTTCTTGCATATTTTTTGCATTTGATTTGTCAAACTTTTGTTAAGAAATTTTGCATTGACTATAGTCACAAGTACATTGGGCTACTTCTTCTTTTTTTAAATCAATATTTTTAGTGAACTATAGTTGATTTACAATGCTAATTTTGCTGTATAGCAAAGTAATACAGTTAAATATATATACATGCTTTTTTTTAATGTATTCTTTTCCTTTATGGTTTATGATAGGATATTGAACATAGTTCCCTGTGCTATATAGTAGGACTTTGTTGTTTCTCCATTCTATATATAAAAGCTTACATCTGCTAACCCCAACCTGCCATTCTATCGCTCCCCCAACTCCCTCTCCCTTGGCAACCACCAGTCTGTTCTCTAGGTCTAAGATTCTGTTTTTGTTTCATAGATAGGTTCATTTGTGTCATATTTTAGATTCCACATATAAGCGATATCATATTTTGTCTTTCTCTTTCTGACTTACTTCACTTAGTATGATAATCTCTAGTTGCATCCATGTTGCTGCAAATGGCATTATTTCATTCTTTTCCATGGCTGAGTAGTATTCCATTGTATATATGTACCACATCTTTATTCATTCATCTGTCGATGGGTATTTAGGTTGTTTCTATGTCTTAGCTATTGTGAATACAGCTGCTATGAACATAGGGGCACATGGCTTTCTGAATTATACTTTTTTTTTTTTTTGGCAGTACATGAGCCTCTCACTGTTGTGGCCTCTCCCGTTGTGGAGCACAGGCTCCGGACATGCAGGCTCAGCGGCCGTGGCTCATGGGTAGCCGCTCCATGGCATGTGGGATCTTCCCGGACCGGGGCACAAACCCGTGTCCCCTGCATCAGCAGGTGGACTCTCAACCACTACGCCACCAGGGAAGCCCTGAATTATACTTTTGTATGAATATATGCCCAGGAGTGGGATTGCTGGATCATATGCTAATTCTGTTTGTAGATTTCTGAGATACCTCCATACCGTTTTCCACAGTGGCTGCACCAACTTACATTCCCAACAACAATGTAGGAGGGTTCCCTTTCCTCCACACCCTCTCCAGCATTTGTTATTTGTAACTTTTTAATGATGGACATTCTGACTGGTGTGAGGTGGTACCTCATTGCAGTTTTGATTTGCATTCTCTAATAGCAATGTTGAGCATCTTTTCACATGCCTATTGGTCATCTATATTTGTTCTTTGGAGAAATCTCTATTTACGTCTTCTGCCCATTATTTGACTAGGCTGTTTGTTTTGTTATTGTTATGAGCTGTTTGTATATTTTGGAAGTTAAGCTCTTGTTGGTTGCAATATTTGAAAATATTTTCTCCCATTCTTGTAAGTTGTCTTTTCATACACCATATCGTTTATCGTTTCCTATGCTGTGCAAAAGCTTGTAAGTTTGATTAGGTCTCATTTGTTTATTTTTGTTTTTATTTCTATTGCCTTAGGAGACTGACCTAAGAAAACAATGTTAAGATTTATGTCAGAGAATGTTTAGCCTATGATCTCTTCTAGGAGTTTTATGGCGTCATTTCTTATGTTTAAGTCTTTAAGCCATTTTGAGTTTATTTTTGTGTATGGTGAGAGGATGTGTTCTAATTTCATTGATTTATATGCGGCTGTCCAACTTTCACAACACCACTTGCTGAAGAGATTGTCTTTTCCCTGTTGTATATTCTTGCCCCCTTTGTTGAAGATTAATTGACAACTGGTGTGTGGGTTTATTTCTGGGCTCTCTGTACTGTTCCATTGATCCATATGTCTGATTTTGTGCCAATACCACACTGTTTTGATAACTGTAGCTTTGTAGTATTGTCTGAAGTCTGGGAGGGTTATGCCTCCTGCTTTGTTCTTTTTCTTCAGGATTGCTTTGGTCATTCTGGGTCTTTTATGGTTCCATATGAATTTTAGGATTATTTGTTCTAGTTCTGTGAAAAATGTCATGGGTAATTTGATAGGGATTGCATCAAATCTGTAGATTGCTTTGAGTAGTATAGCCATTTTAACAATATTAATTCTTCCAATCCAAGAGCATGGGATATCTTTCCATTTCTTTGAATTATCTTCAATTTCCCTTATTAATGTTTTGTAGTTCTCAGTGTATAAGTCTTTCACCTCCTTGATCAAATTTATTCATAAGTATTTTATTTTGGGGGGTGCAATTTTTAAAGGTATTTTTTTTTTATATTCCCTGATAGTTCATCATTGGTGAAAAGAAATGCAACCAATTTCTGTATGTTAATCTTGTATCCTGCTACCTTGTTGAGTTCGTTTATCATTTCTAGTAGTTTTTATGTGGAGTCTTTAGGGTTTTGTGTATATAATATATTATCATCTGCATACAATAACAATTTGACCTCTTGCATTCCAGTTTGGATACCTTTTATTTCTTCTTCATGTTTGACTGCCGTGGTTAGGACTTCCAATAGTATGCTGAATAGAAGAAGTGCGAGTGGGTATCCTTGTCTTGCTCCAGATTTTAGTGGGAAAGCTTTGAGCTTTTCACCACTGAATATTATATTGGCTATAGGTCTGTCATGAATAACTTTTATTATCTTGAGATATGTTCCCTCTATACCCACTTTTGTAAGAGTTTTAATCATGAATACATGTTGAATTTTGTCAAATGCTTTTTCTGCATCTATTGAGATGGTCATGTGGTTTTTGGCTTTTATGTGGTGTACCACATTGACTGATTTGTGTATGTTGAACCATCCTTGTGAACTTGGGATGAATCCCAATTGGTTATGGTGTATGATCTTTTTATGTGTTGTTGGATTTGGTTTGCTAATATTTTGTTGATATAGTTCTCTCTTCTTATGGTAGCACTGACCATTTTTTGGAATGAGGGTGACACTAGCCTTATAAAATGAGAAGGGAAAGGTTCCCACCTCCATTATTTTATGTAATTAATTGTGTAGGCTTGGTAATATTTCCTCTTCAAATACTTGACAGAAGTAACCAGTGAAGCCATCTGGAATTGGAGTTTTTCTTCAGGAAAAATTTTTTACTCAAACTCAATACTGTTCATTGATATTGAGCTGTTCAAGTTTGCCAATGTTTTCTAGGGGTCAGTATCAGTAATTTGTGTCTTCCCTCTTTTTTCTATTTTTTCCTAACAATCTTCCAAGACATTTTTTGATTCTATTATTTCAAAGAAATAACTTTTGTTTATGGATTATTCCCTATTATTTTTCTGCTTTCTATTTAATTGAATTCTACTCTCTATTGTTTCCTTCTTTTGGATTACTCTGGGATTAATTTACTCTACTGTTCTACTTTCTTAAGATGGAAATTTAATGACTAGAGAACTTTCTTCTTTTCAAATACAAGCATTAGAGGTGATACATTTCTCTCTAAGCACCTTTTTGCATCTATGCTCATCAGTGATAGTCGTCTGTAATTTTTTTGTCTGATATCTTTGGTTTTGGTATCAGGGTGATGGTGGCCTTGTTGAACGAGTTTGGGAGTGATCCTCCCTCTGCAATTTTTTGGAAGAGTTTAAGAAGGATAGGTGTTAGCTCTTCTCTAAATATTTGATAGAATCCGCCAGTGAAGTGATCTGGTCCTAGACTTTTGTTTGTTGGAAGATTTTCAATCACAGTTTCAATTTCAGTACCTATGATTGGTCTGTTTATATTTTCTATTTCTTCCTGGTTCAGTCTTGGAATGTTGTACCTTTCCAGTAATTTGTCCATTTCTTCCAGGTTGTCCATTTTATTTGCACATAGTTGCTTATATTAGTCTCATGATCCTTTGTATTTCTGTGGTGTCAGTTGTAATTTCTGCTTTTTCATTTCTAACTTTATTGAGTCCTCTCCCTTTTTTTCTTGATGAGTCTGGCTAAAGGTTTATCAATTTTGTTTATCTTCTGAAAGAACCAACTTTTGTTTTTATTGATCTTTGCTATTGTTTTCTTCATTTCTATTTCATTTATTTCTGCTCTGATCTTTATGATTTCTTTCCCTTTGCTAATTTTGGGTTTCCTTTGTTCTTCTTTCTCTAGCTGCTTTAGGTGTAAGGTTAGATTGTTTATGTGAGATTTTTCTTGTTTCTTGAGGTGAGATTCAATTGCTACATACTTCCCTCTTAGAAGTGCTTTTCTTGTGTTTTGGAAACAGTTTTGAGTCATTGTGTTTTTGTTGTCATTTGTTTCTATGTACTTTTTTCTTTCCTCTTTGATTTCTTCAGTGATCTCTTAGTTTTCTAGCAGCGCACTGTTTAGCCTCCATGTGTTTGTGTTATTTACAGCTTTTTTCCTCTAACTGATTTCTAATCTCATAGCACTGTGGTCAAAAAAGATACTTGATATGATTTCAATTTCCGAGGCTTGATTTGTGACACAAGATGTGATCTATCTTGGAGAATGTTCCTTGTGCGCTTAAGCAGTATTCTACTGCTTTCGGGTGGAATGTCTTATAAATATCAATTAAATCTATGTGGTCTATTGTGTTATTTAAAGCTTCTGTTTCCTTATTTATTTTCTGTCTGGATGATCTGTCCATTGGTGTACATAAGGTGTTAAATTCCACCACTATTATCGTGTTACTGTTGATTTCCCCTTTTATGGCTGTTAGCATTTGCCTTATGTAGTGAGGTGCTCTTATGTTGGGTGCATAAATATTTATGATTATTATGTTTTCTTCTTGGATTAATCCCTTGATCATTATGTAGTGTCCTTCCATGTCTCTTGTAACAAGCCTTTATTTTAAAGTCTATTTTATCTGATACGAGTATTGCTACTCCAGATTTCTTTTGATTTCCATTTGCATGGAATAGCTTTTTCCATCTCCTCACTTTCATTCTGTATGTATCCCTAAGTCTGAAGTGGATCTCTTGAAGACAGCATATATGGGTCCTGTTTTTGTATCCATTCAGCCAGTCTGTATCTTTTGGTTGGAGTATTAAATCCATTTACATTCAAGGCGATTATTGGTATGTATGTTCCTATTACCATTTTCTTAATTGTTTGGGGTTTGTTTTTCTGGGTCTTTTTCTTCTCTTGTGTTGCCCACCTAGAGAAGTTCCTTTAGCATTTGTTGTAAAGCTGGTTTGGTGGTGCTGAATTATCTTAGCTTTTGTTTGCCTGTAAAGCTTTTGATTTCTCTGTTGAATCTGAATGAGATCCTTGCTGGGTAGAGTAATCTTGGTTGTACATTTTTCCCTTTCATCACTTTAAATATATCCTGCCACTGCCTTCTGACCTGCAGCATTTCTGCTGAAAAATCAGCTGATAACCTTATAGGGATTCCCTTGTATTTTATTTGTTGCTTTTCCCTTGCTGTTTTAAATTTTTTTTTCTTTCAATTTAATTGTTGTTAGTTTGATTAATATGTGTCTTGGTGTGTTTCTCCTAAGGTTTATCCTATATGGGACTCTCTGTGCTTCCTGGACTTGGGTGGCTATTTCCTTTCCCACGTTAGGGAAGTTTTCAACTATAATTTCTTCAGATATTTTCTCAGACACTTTCTCTTTCTATTCTTCTTCTGGGACCCCTATAATTTGTTATGTTGTTGCATTTAATATTGTCCCAGAGGTCTCTGAGACTGTCCTCAGTTCTTTTCATTATTTATTCTGCTCCTCAGTGGTTATTTCCACCATTCTATCTTCCAGCTCATTTATCCATTCTTCTGTCTCAGTTATTCTGCTACTGATTCCTTCTAGTGTAGTTTTCATTTCAGTTATTGTGTTGTTATTCACTGTTTGTTTGGTTTTTAGTTCTACTAGGTCTTTGTTAACCATTTCTTGTATTTTCTTGATCTGTGCCTCCATTCTATTTCTGTGACTTTGGATCATCTTTACTATCATTACTCTGTATTCTTTTTCAGGTAGGTTGCCTATTTCCTCTTCTTTTATTTGGTCTTGTAGGTTTTTACCTTGCTCCTCCATCTGTAAAATGTTTTTGTCAACTGTTTTTTTTTTTTTTTTTTTGATGGGTGGGGCTGTGTTTCTGTCTTACTGGCTGTTTGGCTTGCGGCATCCAGCACTGGAGTTTGCAGGCAGTTGGGTAGAGCTGGGTCTTGGTGCTGAGATGAGGACCTCCAAGAGACCTCGCTCCGATTAAGATTCCCTGGGGTCTGAGCTTCTCTGTTGGTCCAGCTGTTTGGACTCAGCGCTCCCACCACAGGAGCTCAGGCCCAACCTCTGCCCTGGGAGCCAAGATACCACAATCCATGCATCACAGCAGTCATTTCCAGAGAAGATTTGGGATTACTGGAATATCTGACATGGACTGAAGTGTTATTTAATTTATTTATGTATATCAATTTTAACAGCTTTATTGGAATATAATTCACATATCACACACAGTACTCCTTTAATGTGAACAAGTCAGCGATACCTAGTATGTTCACAAAATTGTGCAACCATCACCGTAACTTAAGCACATTTAAGAACATTTTAATCACCCCAACGAGAAACCCTAACCCTAGGCATCTACCAATGTACTTTCTGTCTGTCTGCCTGTTCTAAGCACTTCACATAAATGGAATCATACAATATATTGTTCTTTACGACTGGCTTCTTGTGATTTAACGAAATGTTTTTAAGGCTCATCCATGATGTACTTCATTTCTTATTATTTTTGAATAACATTATATTGTAAAAATGTACCATATTTATTTACCCAATTGTCAGTTCATGGATATTTCTATTGCTTGTACTTTTTGGCAATTATGAATAATGCTACTATGAACATCATATATAAGTTTTTTTGAGTATACATAAGTTTTTATTCCTTTGTGGTATATACTTAGGAGAGGAATTTCTGGGTCATATGGTAACTCTATATTTAACTTTTGAGGACCTGCCATATTGTTTTCCAAAGCAGCTGTACCATTTTACACTCCAACCAGCACTGTATGAGGCTTCCAATTTCTCCACACTTGCTATTAGCTGTCTGTTTTATTGTAGCTATTCCAGTGCATGTGAAGTGGTATCTCACTGTGACTTTGATTTTTGTTTTCCTGAAGCTAATGATGTTGAGCACCTTCTCATGTGCTCATGGGCTATTTGTATATCTTCTTTGGAGAAATTTCTATTCAAATCCTTTGCCCATTTTTTAATTGTGTGATTTGTCTTTTGTATTGAGTTGTAAGATTTCTTTGTATATTCTGGATACAAGTCCCTTATAACGTATATGATTTGCAAACGTTTTCTCCCATACTATGGGTTGTCTTTTCACTTTCTTGATAGTGTCTTTTAAAGGATAAAAGTTTTAATTTTGATGATTCCAAATTACCTATTTTTGTTTCTTCTCTTGCTTGTGCTTTTTGTATCATACCTAGGAAATCACTGCCTAATCCAAGATTATTAACATTTATATCTATGTTTTCTTCTGAGTGTTTTATAGTTTTAGCTCTTACATTTAGGTTTTTGATCAATTTTTAGTTAATTGCTGTATACAGTGTGAGGTATAGGTCTAAATTCATTTTTTTGCATGTGAACATCCAGTTATCCCAAGACCATTTGTTGAAACATTGTTCTTTGCCATTGAATGGCCTTGGCACCCCTGACAATAATCAATTGACCACAGAGATATGGGTTTGTTTCTGGACTCTCCATTCTATTCCATTATCTATCTATATACTATCCTTATGTCAGTACAATACTGTCTTGATTATAGTAGCTTTGTAGTGGGTTTTGAAATTGGGAATTGTAAGTACTTGAACTTTGTTCTTCTTTTTCAAGACTTTCCGTCCATTCCAGGACCCTTTTATTTGTTATTGTTAGAATTCTAGGGTCAGATTGTTAATCTCTGGGGGGAAAGAGCAGTTCAAATTTTGATAGGGATTTTATTGAATCAGTAGGTCTACTAGGGGAGTATTGCCATCTTAACACTAAGTCTTCCAATCCGTGAATGTGAGGTGCCTTTCCACGTATTTAGATCTTCTTTAATTTCACTCAACAATGTTTTGTGTAGTTTTCAGTGTACAAGTCTTGTATGTCATTTGTTAAATTTATTCCTAAGTATATTATCCTTTTGATGCTATTGTAAATGGAACTGTTTTCTTAATTTCATTTTTGAATTATTCATTGTAAGTGAATAGAAATACAATTGATTTTTGTATATGATCTTGCATTGTAACCTTGTTGAGTCCCTGTATTAGGTCTAATAGTTTTGTGCAGCGGGTGGGGGTTCCTTAGGATTTTCTACACACAGGATTATTTCATCTGCAAATAGAAAAGTTTTACTTCTTTTCCAATGTAGATTCATTTTATTTCTTTCCTTTGCCTAATAGCCCTGTCCAGAACCTCCAGAACAATATAGAATAGAATTGGTGAGAGATGACATTCTTGCGTTGTTCCTGATTTTAGGGGGAAGAATTTCTGTCTTTCACCATTAAGTACGGTGTTAGCTGTGGGTTTTTCGTAGATGCCTTATATCAGGTTGAAGATGTTTCTTTCTATTTCTAATTTGAGTGTTTTTATCATGAAGGGATGTTAAATTTTGCCCAATGCTTTTTATGCAGCTACTGAGATGATAATGTGGTTTTCGTCCTTTATTCTATTGATGTGGTATACTTAACTTAATTGAGCCTTAATATTAAATCAATGTTGCATTTCTGGAATAAAACCCACTTGCTCATGCTGTTTAAAAAAAAAAAGGCTTAGCTGTAGGGGGTGGGTCTAGGCGGGGGCAGGGCCTAGGCTTAGGTGGGCGGAAGAGGCCCTGGGGGGATGGTGGTGGGGTGGGGCCTAGGCCCCCACAGGGGCCTTGGGGTGACCCCTCCCTCAGCCCCTTCCATCCCCTCCCCCAGCTGTCCCTCAGGGACACCAGTCCCTTCTTGCCTCTACTTTTCCTCCCTCCCTCCCATGCCCCCAGGCCCCACATGGCCAGAGGGGGCCTTGGAGGGCAGAGGATCAGGTGCTGGACCTCACCAGGCTCCCTGGGCCTGAGTGGGTGTGGGAAATGCTGGTTGTGTTCCCTTCTGATCCTCCGATCCCGAGAAGGTCTCCCTCCATTCCCGCTGATCTCTTCACCATGGGTAGGCCCCTCCCGAGCGTGGGAACCCCTCCCCTCCCCCAGCCACCCCTCAGGGGCACCAGTCCCCATCTAGCCTTTACTTTTCCTCCCCCTCCCTCCCATACCCCCAGGACCAATGCAGCCAGAGCGGCCCTCAGAGGTCAGAAGATCAAGCCCTGGACCTCAGCAGACTCCCTAGGCCCAAGTGGGCAGGGGAAACACTGGCCATGTTCCCTTCCAATCCTCTGATCCCTTGAGAGTCTCTCCCTGTCCCTGTTGGTCCTCTCTCTGTGAGTGGGCCCCTCCAGGCGTGGGAACTCTTCCCCTCCCCCAGCCACCCCTCAGGGGCACCGGTCCTGTCTGGCCTCCACTTATCCTCCCCCCTCCCTCCCCCAACGTCCTACCCCATCGCTCGGGGGTTCCTCCCATCCCCTCAGGTGTGCAAGCTCCCCCATCAGTGCCTGGTAGGTGCCCTAGTTGTGAGGAGAGGAGAGCTCCACGTCCTCCTACTCTGCCATATTGAACCCGCCTGTATCTGTGGTTTTGCATCCTCAGATTCAACCAACTAAGCATTGCGTAGCGCTGGAGAATGTATTTATTGAAAAAAAAATCCACATATAAATGGAATAGTGCAGTTCGAACCATATTGTTCAAAGATCAGCTGTAATTTGTAATGGCTCTTTTGAATTTTGTTTTTGACTAAATGATTACTAAGAGATATGTTATTCAATTTCCAAATACCTGCAGCTTTTCTGGTTTTCTTATTCACTTGATTTCTAATCAATCATTTTTTAATCCAGGATTATAAACCAGGATACAATTAATCCTGTTTAATTAACCATATGTATTTGAAAACTGTTTATTCTGCCAATTTTGGGTGTAGTAGTCTGTAAATATCAATTACATCATGGTGGTAGTATAATTCTATGTCTTTGTTGATTTTTTGTCTAGTTGCTCTTATTGAAAAAATTTTTTAATTTCCAAATATGATGGTGGGATTGTCTGTTTTTCTCTTTTTAATCGTTACTGTATGCATACATATTAATAATTGTATATCATCCAGATCAATCGACCCTTTTATCATAGCTGTCTTACTAGTTTCTAGTAATATTTTATTTTGAAATCTCATATAATATAGCAAATCTCCTTTTTATGCTTAATGAATGCATGATACAACCTAGCTCTCTTTATATTTAAAGTACATCTCTTACAGAGAGTATTTAGGTAAACCTTGCATTTTCATCAATTCTGAAATTCTCTGCCTTTTAACTGCAGTGTTAAATACATTAATACTTAATACAATTATTTATATGGTTGCACAAGAGTCCACTGTTTTATTTTTTTCTGCTTGTCTCCTCTTCTTATTTTCCTCTTTGCCTTTCTGGTTTTGTTTTATTATTTTATACTTTTTTCAGGATTCCAGTTTGGTTTTCCTTCAGGGTTTTCAGCCATCTTATTCTGTATTATTTTAAAATATACTCTTAACTTACATAGAGTTCACTTATATAATGTAAAACAGATTCATTAATGTTTTATGATTCTATTTCTTTTCATATTATCTTGGTGATCATCATACACTTCCTTTCCTTTTAGAATTTATCCTTGAAATTATAACATTCATCCCTGACTTAGCAAAGTCTAATATATCAGTACTTCTAACTCTTCCCAGAAAACACAGTGAGGTCTCTAGAAATGAACTCCATTTTCCCATTGACCTCAATTTATGCTATTATTTCAGATTTGTTTTATTCTTTATATAATCAAACCATAAAATATATTATTATTGTTCATAAGATCAATACTCATTTGGCTTTATCAACTTATTTACTATTTTAACTGTTTTTCATTTATTCTTACATCTTTCCTCCCATTTGGAATGATTTTTATTCTGTCTGAAGAAGGATTTCCTTTACAGCAGGCCTGCTGGTAACAAACTGTATCAGTAATCTTTGCTCTGCACTTTAAAATTACTTTAAAAATATAAATATGCATTGTGAACTGAATACCTCAGTAAAGCTAATTAGCATTCATTACATCACATAGGTACCATTTTTTTGTTCTTTGCATCCTCCCTATCTGGCCACCACCTGTTTGTCCTCCATATCTATGTGTTTCTGTTTTGTTTTTAGATTCCACATATAACTGAAATCATATGGTATTTGTCTCTGTCTGCCTTATTCACTTAGTATAATACTCTTTTAGGTTCATCCATTTTGTCACGTCAAGATTTCATTCTTTTTTCCATTGTATATGCATACCACATCTTTGTTATCCATTCATCTATGGATGCACAATAAGGTTGCTTCCATAGCTTGGCTACTTTAAATAATACTGCAATGAACACAAGGGTGTATACATCTTTTCAAATTAGTGTTTTCATTTTCTTAAGAAAAATAACTAGAAATAAACTTGCTAGATTGGATGGTAGTACTATTTTTAATTTTTGAGGACCCTCCATACTGTTTTCCATAGTGGCTGCACCAATTTACATTCCTGCCAACAGTGTGCAAGGGTTCCCTTTTCCCCACATCCTCATCAGCACTTGTTATTTCTTATCTTTCTGATAATTTCCATTCTAACAGGTGTGAGGTGATATCTCATTGTGGTTTTGATTTCCATTTTGAGCATCTTTTCATGGGTCTGCTGGCCATCTGTATGTCTTCCTTGGAAAAATGTCTATTCAGATCCTATGCTTATTTTTTATTCAGATTGTTTTCCTGATATTGAACTGTGTGAGAGTTCTTTATGTGTTTTGAATATTAACCATTTATTGGATATATAATTTGCAAATATCTTCTCCCATTTAGTAAGTTGCCTTTTTGTTTTGTTAATGGTTCTCTTCACTGTGTAGAAGCTTTTGTTTGATATATTCTCATTTGTTTACTTCTGCTTTTGTTTTTCTTGCCTGGGAAGACCTATCAAAAAAATATTGCTAAGACTGATGTCAAAGAGCATACTGAGGGCTTCCCTGGTGGTGCAGTGGTTGGGAGTCCACCTGCCAATGCAGGGGACACAGGTTTGAGCTCTGGTCCAGGAGGATCCCATGGAGCAACTAGGCCTGTGTGCCACAGCTGCTGAGCCTGCGCTCTGGAGCCCGCGAGCCACAGCTGCTGGGCCCGTGTGCCACAACTACTGAGGCCCGTGTGCCTGGAGCCCATGCTCTGCAACAGGAGAGGCCGCTGCAGTGAGAGGCCTGTGCACCGCAATGAAGAGTAGCCCCTGCTCGCCGCAGCTGGAGGAAGCCCGCATGCAGCAACGAAGACCCAATGCAGCCATAAGTAAATTAATAAATAAATAAATATTTTTTTTTATAAAAAGAGCATATTGATTATGTTTTCTTTTAGGAGTTTTGTGCTTTCAGGTCTCACATTTAAGTCTTGAATTCATTTTGAGATTATTTTGTATATAGTTTAAGAAAGTAGTTCAGTTTCATTCTTTTGCATGAAGCAGCCAGTTTTCCCAACACCATTTATTTAAGCATTTCTTCCTCTTCAATTTTCTTAGAATAGCTTAACAAGTATAGATATTAGCTCTTCTTTAAATGTTTGGTAGAATTCACCTGAAAAGCTGCCTGGCCTGAACTTTTGTTTGTTGGAAGGTTTTGGTTTTTTTTTAACTGATTCAATTTCAATTACTGGTAACTGGTCTGTTCATATACTCTATTTCTTCCTCATTCAGTCTTGGGAGATTGTACATTTCTAGTAATTTATCCATTACTTTTAGGTTGTCCAATTTACTGGTGTATAATTGTTCACAGTATTCTTTCATGATCCTTTCTTTACTGTGGTTTTGGTTGTAATGTCTCCTCTTTCATTTCAGATTTTATTTATTTTGGCCCTTTTCTCTTTTTCTCGATGAGTCTGTCTAAAGGATTTTCAATTTTGCTTACTTTTTCAAAGAACCAGCTTTTAGTTTCATTGATATTTTCTATTATTTTTTCAGTCTCTATTTTATTAATTTCTACTCTGGCCTTTATTATTTCTTTCTTTCTACTAATTCAGGGTTTTGTTTATTCTTTATTCTTCTATTCCTAGTTTTCTTAGGTGAAAGGTTAGGGTGCTTATTTGAGATTTCTCTTGTTTCCTGAGGTAGGCATGTATTAATACAAGTTTCCCTCTTAGAGCTGCTTTTGCTGTATCCCACTGATTTTGAATCATTGTGTTTCCATTTTCATTTGGCTCAAAGTATTCTTTTATTTCCTCTATGATTTCTTTAGTGACCCACTGATTATTTAGTATCATATTGTTTAGCTGCCATGTGTCCACATAGGTGATTTCTAGTCTCATACCTTCATAGTCGGAAAAGATGCTTGATATAATTTCAATCCTTAAATTTGTTGAGACCTGTTTTGTGGCCTAGCATGTTATATCCCGGAGAGTCTTTCATGTGCACTTGAAAAGAATGTGTATTCTGCTGGGTTTAGATGGAATATCCTTTCTCTTTCTCTGTATATGTGTGTGTGTGTGTGTGTGTGTGTGTGTGTGTGTGTGTGTGTGTGTGTGTGTGTGTATTATCTGGTCTAATGTGAAATTTAAGGCCAGTATTGCCTTACTAATTTTTCTGTTTGGATGATCTGTCCATTGATGTAAGTGGGATGTTAAAAGTCCCCTATTATTGTGTTATTGTCAATATCTCCCTTTAATATTTGCTTTATGTATTTAGATGCTCCTATGTTGGGTGCATATATATTTACAATTTTTATATGTTCTTCTTGATCCCTTTATCATCATGTATATCCTTCGTTGTCTCTTGCTAAAGTCTTTGCTTTAAACTCTATATATTGGCATTTTGTATTTACTGGCATTTTATTTATTGCTTTCTGGTTGTTTTTGTGGTTATTTTTTGTTCCTTTCTTCTTCTTTTGTTCTCTTCCCTAGTGACATGATGACTAGCTTTAGTATTATATTAACATTGTATGTGATCATTTTAAGTTGATGATCACTTAACTTCAAACACATTCTAACAATCCACCCCCATACACACATTTAATGTTTTAGACATATTTTACATCATTTTGTTTTGTGTGTCCCTTAACTACTTATTGTAGCTATAAATGATTTTACTACTTTTGTCTTTTAACCTTTCTATTAGCTTTAAAAGTGATTGATGGGCCCCCCGCGCTTGTCCAGGCGGCCGGAGCCGAGAGGCGCATCCCGGCCGGGAGAGGAGGAGGACCACGAGTTGCTCGAAAGGGACCAACTCGCAAAGTGCCCAGGAGAAAGGGCAGCGGACGCGCGGCCGACAGGGGTGGTGGCGCCCGGACCCCGCGTCGCGCCGGTCCCAGCGCCCCGGCCCCTACGGCCCGTGGCATGGCCCGGGGCTTGGCGCTGCCGTTGCTGTGCGTCCCATCCGTCTGGGCGGCCGCCGCTCTCCTGCTCTGCGTGTCCGGGACCTCAGATACACCAGAAATACATCTACACGTGGAACAACTCCTACAGAACACCTACTGAACGCTGGCAGAAGACCTCAGACCTCCCAAAAGGCAAGAAACTCCCCACGTACCTGGGTAGGGCAAAAGAAAAAAAAGAAAAAACAGAGACAAAAGAATAGGGACGGCACCTGCACCAGTGGGAGGGAGCTGTGAAGGAGGAAAAGTTTCCACACACTAGGAAGCCCCTTCGCGGGCGGAGACTGCAGGGGGCGGAGGGGGGAGCTTCGGAGCCGCGGAGGAGTGCACAGCAACGGGTGCGGAGGGCAAAGCGGGGAGATTCCCGCACAGAGGATCGGTGCCGACCGGCACTCACCAGCCCGAGAGGCTTGTCTGCTCACCGGCCGGGGCGGGCGGGGCTGCGAGCTGAGGCCGGAGCGCAGGGAGAGGACTGGGGTTGGCGGCTTGAACATAGCCTGAAGGGGTTAGTGCACCACGGCTAGCTGGGAGGGAGTCCGGGGAAAAGTCTGCACCTGCCGAAGAGGCAAGAGACTTTTTCTCCCCTCTTTGTTTCCTGGTGCGTGAGGAGAGGGGTTTAAGAACGCTGCTTAAAGGAGCTCCAGAGACGGGCGCGAGCCGCGGCTAAAAGCGCGAACCCCAGAGACGGGCGCGAGCCGCGGCTAAAAGCGCGGACCCCAGAGACGGGCGCGAGCCGCGGCTGAAAGCGCGGACCCCAGAGACGGGCGAGAGCCGCGGCTGAAAGCGCGGACCCCAGAGACGGGCGGGAGACGATAAGGCTGCTGCTGCCGCCACCGAGGGGCCTGTGTGCGAGCACAGGTCACTCTCCACACCCCTCTTCCGCGGAGCCTGTGCAGCCCGCCACTGCCAGGTTCCCAGGATCCAGGGACAACTTCCCCGGGAGAACGCACAGCGGGCCTCAGGCTGGTGCAAAGTCACGCCGGCCTTTGCCGCCGCAGGCCCACCCCGCACGCCGTGCCCCTCCCGCCCCGCCGGCCTGAGTGCACCAGAGCCCCCGAATCAGCGGCTCTTTTAACCCTGTCCTGTCTGAGCAAAAAACAGACGCTGTCCAGCGACCTACACGCAGTGGCAGGGCCAAATCCAAAGCTGAGCCCCTGGAAGCTGTGAGAACAAAGAAGAGAAAGGGAAATCTCTCCCAGCAGCCTCAGAAGCAGCGGATTAAAGCTCCACAATCAACTTGATATACCCTCCATCTGTGGAATACCTGAATAGACAACCGATCATCCCAAATTAAGGAAGTGGACTCTAGGAGCAAGATCTATGATTTTTTTCCCTTTTCCTCTTTTTGTGAATGTATATGTGTATGCTTCTGTGTGAGATCTTGTCTGTATAGGCTTGCTTCCACCATTTGTCCTAGGGTTCTATCCGTCCATGGTTTTTTTTAAAAATTTTTTTTCTTAATAATCAATTTTAATTTTAATAACGTTATTATACTTTACCTTCGTTCTTTCTTTCTTTCTTTCCTTCCTTCCTTCCCTCCTTTAGACAACGAATCATCCCAAATTGAGGAGGTGGTCTCTGACAGCAAGATTTATGATTTTTCCCCCTTTACCTCTTTTAGTGAGGGTGTATGTGTATGCTTCTGTGTAAGATTTTGTCTGTATAGCTTTGCTTCCAACATTTGTCCTAAGGTTCTATCCGTCCCTTTTTTTTTTCTAAGTAAGAATTTTTTAATTCAATAATTTTATTATACTTTATTTTATTTTTACTGTATCTTCTTTCTTTCTGTCTTTTTTCCTTCTTTCCCTCCTTCCTTTCTTCCTCCCTCCCTTCCTCCTTTCTTTCCTTCTTTCCTTCTTTGCTTCTTTCTTTCTTTCTTCCTTCCTTCCCTCCTTTCCTTCTTTCTTTCCTCATACTTCTACTAATTCCCTCTACTTTTTCTCCCTTTTATTCTGAGCCGTGTGGATGAAAAGCTCTTGGTGCTCCAGCCAGGAGTCAGGGCTCTGCCTCTGAGGTAGGAGAGCCAACTTCAGGACACTGGTCAACAAGAGACCTCCCAGCTCCACATAATATCAAACGGCGAAAATCTCCCAGAGACCTCCATCTTAACACCAACACCCAGCTTCACTCAACGACCAGCAAGCCACAGTGCTGGACAACCTATGCCAAACAACTAGCAAGACAGGAACACAACCCCACCCATTAGCAGAGAGGCTGCCTAAAATAATAATAAGGCGACAGACACCCCAAACACACCACCAGACGTGAATCCGCCCACTAGAGAGACAAGATCCAGCCTCATCCACCACAACACAGGCACTAGTCCCCTCCACCAGGAAACCTACACAACCCACTGAACCAACCTTAGCCACTGGGGACAGACATCAAAAACAGCAGGAACTACGAACCTGCAGCCTGCAAAAAAGGAGACCCCAAACACAGTAAGATAAGCAAAATGAGAAGACAGAAAAACACACAGCAGATAAAGGAGCAAGATAAAAATGCACCAAACCTAACAAATGAAGAGGAAATAGGCAGCTTACCTGAAAAAGAATTCAGAATAATGATAGTAAGGATGATCCGAAATCTTGGAGATAGAATGGACAATAGAATGGACAAAATGCAAGCATCAGTTAACAAGGACCTAGAAGAACTAAAGATGAAACAAGCAACGATGAACAACACAATAAATGAAATTAAAAGTACTCTAGATGAGATCAATAGCAGAATAACTGAGGCAGAAGAACGGATAAGTGACCTGGAAGATAAAATAGTGGAAATAACTACTGCAGAGCAGAATAAAGAAAAAAGAATGAAAAGAACTGAGGACAGTCTCAGAGACCTCTGGGACAACATTAAACGCACCAACATTCGAATTATAGGGGTTCCAGAAGAAGAAGAGAAAAAGAAAGAGACTGAGAAGATATTTGAAGAGATTATAGTTGAAAACTTCCCTAATATGGGAAAGGAAATAGTTAATCAAGTCCAGGAAGCACAGAGAGTCCCATACAGGATAAATACAAGGAGAAATACGCCAAGACACATATTAATCAAACTGTCAAAAATTAAATACAAAGAAAGCATATTAAAAGCAGCAAGGGAAAAACAACAAATAACACATAAGGGAATCCCCATAAGGTTAACAGCTGATCTCTCAGCAGAAACCCTACAAGCCAGAAGGGAGTGGCAGGACATACTGAAAGTGATGAAGGAGAAAAACCTGCAGCCAAGACTACTCTACCCAGCAAGGATCTCATTCAGATTTGATGGAGAAATTAAAACCTTTACAGACAAGCAAAAGCTGAGAGAGTTCAGCACCGCCAAACCAGCTTTACAACAAATGCTAAAGGATCTTCTCTAGGCAAGAAACACAAGAGAAGGAAAAGACCTATAATAACGAACCCAAAACAATTTAGAAAATGGGAATAGGAACATACATATCGATAATTACCTTAAATGTAAATGGATTAAATGCTCCCACCAAAAGACACAGATTAGCTGAATGGATACAAAAACAAGACCCATATATATGCTGTCTACAAGAGACCCACTTCAGACCTAGAGACACATACAGACTGAAAGTAAGGGGATGGAAAAAGATATTCCATGCAAATGGAAACCAAAAGAAAGCTGGAGTAGCAATTCTCATATCACACAAAATAGACTTTAAAACAAGGACTATTAAAAGAGACAAAGAAGGACACTACATAATGATCAAGGGATCGATCCAAGAAGAAGATTTAACAATTGTAAATATTTATGCACCCAACATAGGAGCACCTCAATACATAAGGCAAATACTAACAGCCATCAAAGGGGAAATCGACAGTAACACATTCATAGTAGGGGACTTAAACACTCCACTTTCACCTATGGACAGATCATCCAAAATGAAAATAAATAAGGAAACACAAGCTTTAAATGATACATTAAACAAGATGGACTTAATTGATATTTATAGGACACTCCATCCAAAAACAACAGAATACACATTTTTCTCAAGTGCTCATGGAACATTCTCCAGGATAGATCATATCTTGGGTCACAAATCAAGCCTTGGTAAATTTAAGAAAATTGAAATTGTATCAAGTATCTTTTCTGACCACAATGCCATGAGACTAGATATCAATTACAGGAAAAGATCTGTAAAAAATACAAACACATGGAGGCTAAACAATACTCTACTTAATAATGAAGTGATCACTGAAGAAATCAAAGAGGAAATCAAAAAATACCTAGAAACAAATGACAATGGAGACAAAACGACCCAAAACTTGTGGGATGCAGCAAAAGCAGTTCTAAGGGGGAAGTTTATAGCAATACAAGCCCACCTTAAGAAGCAGGAAACATCTAGAATAAACAACCTAACCTTGCACCTCAAGCAATTAGAGAAAGAAGAACAAAAAAACCCCAAAGCTAGCAGAAGGAAAGAAATCATAAAAATCAGATCAGAAATAAATGAAAAAGAAATGAAGGAAACAATAGCAAAGATCAATAAAACTAAAAGCTGGTTCTTTGAGAAGATAAACAAAATAGATAAACCACTAGCCAGACTCATCAAGAAAAAAAGGGAGAAGACTCAAATCAATAGAATTAGAAATGAAAAAGGAGAGGTAACAACTGACACTGCAGAAATAAAAGAGATCATGAGAGATTACTACAAGCAACTCTATGCCAATAAAATGGACAATCTGGAAGAAATGGACAAATTCTTAGAAATGCACAACCTGCCAAGACTGAATCAGGAAGAAATAGAAAATATGAACAGACCAATCACAAGCACTGAAATTGAAACTGTGATTAAAAATCTTCCAACAAACAAAAGCCCAGGACCAGATGGCTTCACAGGCGAATTCTATCAAACATTTAGAGAAGAGCTAACACCTATCCTTCTCAAACTCTTCCAAAATATAGCAGAGGGAGGAACACTCCCAAACTCCTTCTACGAGGCCACCATCACCTTGATACCAAAACCAGACAAGGATGTCACAAAGAAAGAAAACTACAGGCCAATATCACTGATGAACATAGATGCAAAAATCCTCAACAAAATACTAGCAAACAGAATCCAACAGCACATTAAAAGGATCATACACCATGATCAAGTGGGGTTTAATCCAGGAATGCAAGGATTCTTCAATATACGCAAATCTATCAATGTGATAAACCATATCAACAAATTGAAGAAAAAAAACCACATGATCATCTCAATAGATGCAGAGAAAGCTTTTGACAAAATTCAACACCCATTTATGATAAAAACCCTGCAGAAAGTAGGCATAGAGGGAACTTTCCTCAACATAATAAAGGCCGTATACGACAAGCCCATAGCAAACATCATCCTCAATGGTGAAAAACTGAAAGCATTTCCACTAAGATCTTGTCTTCCAACAAGACAAGGTTGCCCACTCTCACCACTATTATTCAACATAGTTTTGGAAGTTTTAGCCACAGCAATCAGAGAAGAAAAGGAAATAAAAGGAATCCAAATCGGAAAAGAAGAAGTAAAGCTGTCACTGTTTGCAGATGACATGATCCTATACATAGAGAATCCTAAAGATGCTACCAGAAAACTACTAGAGCTAATCAATGAATTTGGTAAAGTGGCAGGATACAAAATTAATGCACAGAAATCTCTGGCATTCCTATATACTAATGATGAAAAATCTGAAAGTGAAATCAAGAAAACACTCCCATTTACCATTGCAACAAAAAGAATAAAATATCTAGGAATAAACCTACCTAAGGAGACAAACGACCTGTATGCAGAAAATTATAAGACACTGATGAAAGAAATTAAAATTGATACAAATAGATGGAGAGATATACCATGTTCTTGGATTGGAAGAATCAACATTGTGAAAATGACTCTACTACCCAAAGCAATCTATAGATTCAATGCAATCCCTATCAAACTACCACTGGCATTTTTCACAGAACTAGAACAAAAAATTTTGCAATTTGTATGGAAACACAAAAGACCCCGAATAGCCATAGCAATCTTGAGAACGAAAAAAGGAACTGGGGGAATCAGGCTCCCTGACTTCAGACTATACTACAAAGCTACAGTTATCAAGATGGTATGGTACTGGCACAAAAACAGAAAGATAGATCAATGGAACAGGATAGAAAGCCCAGAGATAAACCCATGCACATATGGACACCTTATCTTTGATAAAGGTGGCAGGAATGTACAGTGGAGAAAGGACAGCCTCTTCAATAAGTGGTGCTGGGAAAACTGGACAGGTACATGTAAAAGTATGAGATTAGATCACTCCCTAACACCATACACAAAAATAAGCTCAAAATGGATTAAAGACCTAAATATAAGGCAAGAAACTATCAAACTCTTAGAGGAAAACATAGGCAGAACACTCTATGACATAAATCACAGCAAGATCCTTTCTGACCCACCTCCTAGAGTAATGGAAATAAAAACAAAAATAAACAAATGGGACCTAATGAAACTTCAAAGCTTTTGCACAGCAAAGGAAACCATAAACAAGACCAAAAGACAACCCTCAGAATGGGAGAAAATATTTGCAAATGAAGTAACCGACAAAGGATTAATCTCCAAAATTTACAAGCAGCTCATGCAGCTCAATAACAAAAAAACAAACAACCGAATCCAAAAATGGGCAGAAGACCTAAATAGACATTTCTCCAAAGAAGATATACAGACTGCCAACAAACACATGAAAGAATGCTCAACATCATTAATCATTAGAGAAATGCAAATCAAAACTACAATGAGATATCATCTCACACCAGTCAGAATGGCCATCATCAAAAAATCTAGAAACAATAAATGCTGGAGAGGGTGTGGAGAAAAGGGAACACTCTTGCACTGCTGGTGGGAATGTGAATTGGTTCAGCCACTATGGAGAACAGTATGGAGGTTCCTCAAAAAGCTACAAATAGAACTACCATATGACCCAGCAATCCCATTACTGGGCATATACCCTGAGAAAACCGAAATTCAAAAAGAGTCATGTACCAAAATGTTCATTGCAGCTCTATTTACAATAGCCCGGAGATGGAAACAACCTAAGTGCCCATCATCGGATGAATGGATAAAGAAGATGTGGCACATATATACAATGGAATATTACTCAGCCATAAAAAGAAACGAAATTGAGCTATTTGTAATGAGGTGGATAGACCTAGAGTCTGTCATACAGAGTGAAGTAAGTCAGAAAGAAAAAGACAAATACCGTATGCTAACACATATATATGGAATTTAAGAAAAAAAAATGTCATGAAGAACCTAGGGGTAAGGCAGGAATAAAGACGCAGACCTCCTAGAGAACGGACTTGAGGTTATGGGGAGGGGGAAGGTGAGCTGTGACTGGGCGAGAGAGAGTCATGGACATATACACACTAACAAACGTAGTAAGGTAGATAGGTAGTTGGAAGCAGCCGCATGGCACAGGGATATTGGCTTGGTGCTTTGTGACAGCCTGGAGGGGTGGGATAGGGAGGGTGGGAGGGAGGGAGACGCAAGAGGGAAGAGATATGGGGATATATGTATATGTATAACTGAGTCACTTTGTTATAAAGCAGAAACTAACACACCATTGTAAAGCAATTATACCCCAATAAAGATGTTAAAAAAAAAAAAAAGTGATTGATGTACCATCATTACTATATATTTGCCTGGTTACCAATGAGATGTTTCCTTTATTAATTTTCATATTTTCTAGTTGTGGTCTTTTATTTCCCAGTCAGGGAAGTCCCTTTAACATTTCTTGTATAACTGGTTTGGTGCTGCTCAACTCTTCTAGATTTTGTCTATAAAACTATTTCTCTCTCCATCAAATCTGAATGACAGCATTGCTAGGTAGAGCATTCTTGATTGTAGGATTTTTTTCCTTTCATCACTTTAAATATATCACGACACTCCCTTCAGGCCTGCAAAAGTTTCTACTGAAAAATCAGCTCATAGTCTTAAGGACGTTCCCTTGTACATAACTACTTGCTTTTCCCTTGCTACTTTCAAGATTCTCTTTCTTTAAATTTTGCCATTTTAATTACAGTATGTATTGGTATGAATCTCTTTAGGTTCATTTTATTTTGGCCTCTATGTCTCCTGGACCAGATGTCTGTTTCCTTTTCCAGGTTAAAGAAGTTTTTAGCTATTATTTATTCAAATAAGTTCTCTCTTCTCTCTCTCTCTTCTTCTGGGATCTCTTATAATGTGAATGTTAGTATGTCTGATGTTGTCCCCAGGTCTCTTAAACTAACTTTATTTTTTAAAATTCCTTTTTCTTTTTTCAGTTCATCTTGTGTGATTTCCACTACTCTCTGTCTTCCAGTTCACTGATCTTTCCATCTATCATCTAATCTACTATTGATTCCTTCTAGTGTATTTTTTATTTCAGCTATTGTATTCTTCAGTTTTCTCTGGTTGTTCTTTACATTTTCTAACTCTTTGTTAAACTTCTCACTGTGTTCATCCTTTTTTCTCCTGAGTATGTTGAGCATCTTTATGATCATTACCTTGAACTCTTTATCCAGTAAATTGCTTTCCTCTACTTCACTTAGTTCTTCTAGGGTTTTATCTTGTTCCTTTGTTTGGAATATATTTCTCTGCTACCTCACTTTGCATAATTCTCTGTTTTTATTTCTATGTATTAGGTAGGTTGGTTACATTTCCCAGTTTAGAGAAATGGACTTATGTAGGAATCATCATATGGGGCTTAGCAGCACACCTCCCTCTGGTCAGCAGAGCTATATGGTGCCTCCATGTGGGCTGTATGGGCCTTCTCTTGTGGCAGGGCTGACCACCATAGGCACAGTGGTAGGGGGTGTTGACCCCCGAGTTGGTTGGATAACAGGCCCTGACATGTGGAGGCTGCCAGCCTACTAGTGGGTGGGGCTGGGTCCCAGTACAGCTGGCTTCATGGTCCAGGAGGTGCTGAGGCTAGTTCTTATCTTCTGGTGGTCAAGGCCAGGTTCTGGGGTCACCAGCTTCAGGGCCCAGGGTATTTGGGTGCTACCCGGTTGGTGGGATAGCTAGGTCATGTCCCAAGCCAGCTGTTTGTGGGTTCTGGGAGGTCCCAGTGATGCTACTGGCCTGCTAGTAGGTTGACTGTGGTGCCTGAGGGCTCCCAAGGCTGATCCAGACCCACTGGTGTGTGGGGCCCTGGGGCTGGTGGGCAGAGCCAGGACCTGTTGGGTTCCATGCTGGTGCTTCCTGGCTGATGGGTGGGCAAGCTACCAGTGCTGATAATCTAGAGGGAAAACTTCAAAATGCTGCTTACCAGCACCAGTGTCCTTTTGGTAGAAGGAGCTCTCCAAAATGGCTGCTGCCAGCATCTATATCCCTAGGGGGAGTCATAGTTGCCTTCTGCCTCTCTGGGAGGCTCAAGGTCATCAAGCAAGTGGGTCTGACTCAGGCTCCCTTCAAATTACTGCCTCTGTGGCCTCTGCATTGGGAGATTTTACATGAGCCCTTTAAGAGCAAGTCTGTTTCCTACAGTCCTCCAGCTCTCCCATATGTGAGTCTTGCTCACTTTCAAAGCCAGACATTCTGGGTGCTCCTCTTCCTGGTGCAGGATCCCTGTGCTGGGGAGCGTGAGGTAAGGCTTGGACCTCTCACCCTTTGGGGAGAACCTCTGCAACTGTCTCCACTCCTCCTACCCATTTTTATACCTTTAGTTTTGAAAAATCTCTCCTGCTAGTCTTCAGGTTGTTCTCATCTGTAAACAGTTGCAATTCTGATGTGCCTGTGGGAGGAGTAGAGCTCAACGTCTCCCTTCTCCACCATGTTGGCCATACCTCTTAAATTGTTATCAATATTTGACTGAAATTATTAAAATATTCAACTGAAATATTTTCATTTTACTTTTATTTCTGGAAAATATTTTAGGTCATTAGCACTTATTTTCCTTCAGCACATTAACTCTGACTATCATTCCATTCTATACATTCCATGTCAGTGGTTTCTGTTGATCTCTTACCTCTTGATCTCATTGTTGCTCCTCTGAAGGCAAAGTATCTTTTATCTCTATGTGCTTTGTTGATTTGCCCACTTTCTTTTGTTTTCAAAAGTCTAACAAAACTAGGTGGGTTTTCCTTCTATTTTTTCACCATAAGATTTATAGGACTTCTTGAATAAGTGATTTGATATCTTTTTAGACATTTTATAAAGTTTTCAGCCATTATCTCTTCAAATACTTTCTGCCCCATTCTTTCACCCTTATTTTTTGAGGCTCCAAATGTGTGTTATGTAAGCCCATCTCACTGCATTCCCTTTATCTTACATTTGGCTCTTATTTATCTTTATTTTCTATCCTTCTATCTTTTCATTTTTCAACTGGATATTATTAGAACCATATCTTTGAGTTCACTAACTTTCCCTAATGCTAGGCCAAATTTATTACTAAAACCTCCCACTAACACTAAGAACTTTAAATATCTTATTTTTAATTTTATAATTCTCATTTTATTCATTATTTTATAATTTCTAGCTCTATGCTGAATTTCTCAGCCTTAACTTTTATTTCCTTGAACATACTAATACATATTTATTTTAATCTGCCTGATAACTCCATTATCTGAAGCCCCTATGAATCTGACTCTGTTGTCTATTTTGTTTTTGTGGTTTTGGCCAAACTGTCTTGAATATTTGTATACTTGTTTTTTTTTAATGAGTATTGAACAATGTACATGAAAAAGGAAATAGTTTGAGGCCTAATAAGATATAATCTTCTTTTAGAGATTTGCTTTTAGCAGGCTTGTAGGAGACTCGCGAAAGGGGATTATGTTAACCAAATTTAAGGAATGAGATAATTTAATGCTAGACTTCAATCCTTAAAAGGTAAGTCTAAATCCAGTTTACATTTTATTCTAGGGTATAGTCCTTTAGAAAGCCAACCTAAAATATAGTCATTTACCATGTCTCCTTTTGGTAGGCCCCAGATTCCAAAATTTGATTCACAGATCTGACAGTTACTCCAAATCTTAACATCTCAGACATGTCTTCTAGAATTGGCAGATACCCCTAGAGAAAGAGTGGGCTCACTTTTCTGAGTTTCTTTCTTCCAGAGTGTTTTGACCCATAATTCTTCACAGCCTTATTGGCTCTTGGATGTCACCTCCCCCCAACCCTTTTTGTGAAAATTCTGTCCAGCTTTTCTAGTAAGTTCTTAGCTGGACTACTAACCAAAATTACCTAATTCACCATAAGTGAACAACACAGATGTGTGTGTGTGTGTGTGTGTGTGTGTGTGTGTGTATAAAAGAATATTGGGCCCAAGTATTTCACTAACTGAAAGAAGGTATCCAATTTTCTAATTCTTATGTAATGTTGGAAAATGCAATCAATTTAGAAAACAGAACAGAGACCCCTATGAAAACGTATTCATCTTAAAGTATATATCACTTATACAAAAACTAAATAATTTTCATAAGCTAATCATTTATGTGAAACAAGTATTTAATTAAAATATCTAATATATGAGTGCTGCTAAAGCTCAAATAAGACATGGAGTAGGGAGAACTTACAGTGATAGGGGAAGCCTACTGGTATTGTGAATAAGTATTACAAGATGTTACAGGTAAAATATAACAAGTATGTATTGAGTACAGTGGTGTCTAAGAAAAACAATGGAAAGTTTGGGATGGGGATCAAAAGAAAAAGGTGATTTATAAATGGAAATGTACAATGAGTTGGTACAGGAAGAGAATGTGAGGAACAGACAGACAAAGGAAGGTATTCCTTTCATAGGGGCAAAAAAAGCCAGAAAGAGCTCCAGGTGATGTGAGAACCCACTATTAGTATTTGGTAAACTACAGGTAAATAAATATAGCTATAACACAAGGGGCATGTATGTGTGAACATGCAATTGGGGGTGTGAGTGTAGTGGGGCATGGTGGTGACAAAGTGATTAGTTATAAGAAAAGAAAATGACTTGTTTCATAATGTCAATGTTCCTGTATGACATAATAAAGTATATTAAAAAAATCATATTTAACAGTGAATATTCTGAAGTGCATTTATTAAAATTGGAGAAAAAAGTATTCTGCTGTCATGAAAATTATTAAATATTGCTTAGAAACACAGAGAAATAATAGACAATATGAT
This sequence comes from Pseudorca crassidens, assembly GCF_039906515.1. Lineage (NCBI taxonomy): Eukaryota > Metazoa > Chordata > Mammalia > Artiodactyla > Delphinidae > Pseudorca > Pseudorca crassidens. Next base: position 158,392,196 of record NC_090297.1, read on the forward strand.
CAGAAAGGAAGAGACAAAACTGGTGTTACCTGAAGATGCTATGTCAACAAAAGAATAAATGTTTTGAGTTACACAATAAACAGAAACCAACAGCTTTCGTTCTAGACACAAGAAATAAGAAAAAATAATGACAAACATCCTAATCACAAAAGCAATAAAAATATGAAATAGCTACAAATTAGCTCGCTGTTTCAAACAGAGAGAAAACTCTACCAAAGTATTTAAGTAAATATAAACAGCATGTACTCTAGTGTAATGCTAAATATTATAAATGTATCAATGTTTTCCAAATTAATTTATAAGTTTAAGGCAGTTCATTTAAAATACTAATAAAGGGCTTCCCTGGTGGCGTAATGGTTGAGAGTCCACCTATCGATGCAGGGGACACGGGTTCGAGCCCCAGTCTGGGAAGATCCCACATGCCGCGGAGCGGCTAGGACCGTGGGCCATGGCCACTGAGCCTGCGCGTCCAGAGCCTGTGCTCCACAACGGGAGAGGCCACAACAGTGAGAGGCCAGCGTACTGCCAAAATAAAATAAAATAAAATACTAATAAAGATTTTCTTTAGACCTTAAAAAAATAACCTGAAGAATGCACTGGAGACATCAGAAAAATGGCAGAATAGGAAGCCCTAGATCCTCCTTCCCCCCAAAGAGACAGTGACTCAATAACAATACATAGATTAATTTCCTTTGTGAGAAATCCAAAAATCAGTTAAGAGGCTCCTGTATCCCAAGTAAGCAGCCTCTCCCTCAGGGGATAAAGAGAAGAGTTCAGTGTGCATCCAATAGTCTGGTTTTTCGGGAACTGCCCATGGGACTGGGTTCTGTCTCATCTGACTTGGAGCACTGATGGGACCTGGCATAATCTAGAAGCCTAGGTAGTGCTGAGAACGAAACAGAGCTAGGGGACTTGCAGTGGCTCCAGAGAATCTGCAGTACTGGAGACAAGCACTAGAAGGAGTAAGAGATTATGAGCTCCTGAAAAAAGAAACCCGCAAGTCTTTCTAACTGGAGATTTACATGCACCAATCCAGAGAAGTCACATCCACAGACAATGCTGAAGAGTTCACTAGAATCTGTAGCTGGAATCTGTAGAATCTTTCCTTGCACAAAGCCAATTTCTAAAGATGGGAGAGGTGGCTGTTTTTACAAGTGTGCAGATCCCAACACAAACTTACAAGACAAATGAAGAAACAGGGAAACGTGACCCAATTAAGAGAATTAAATAATTCTCTAGAAACAGACCCTACAGACAAAGAGGTATATCAATGATCTCACAAAGAATTCAAAATAACTGTAAGAGAGATGCTCAATGACCTCAGTACAATGATACTTGAACAATATGAGAATATCACCAGAGAGAGAATATATATTTTTAAATTGAAGGTTAAGAATACAATAACTGAATTGAAAAATTAAACAGACAGGTTCAACAGCAGTCATGATCAAGTAGAAGAAAGAATCAGCAAACTCAAAAACATGTCATTTGAAACTATCCAGGTAAAGAAGCAACAAGAAAAAAGAATGAAAAGGAGTGAAGAAAGCCTAAGGGACATATGAGGTACCATCAAATGGACCATTAAATGCATTACGGGAGTCCCAGAAGGAGAAGAAAGGGAAAAGGGGGCAGAAAGCTTATTTGGAAAAATAATAGCTGAAAACTTCCCAAATATGTGAAAGGAAGAGGACATGCAGATTCAACTAGGATGAACCAAAAAAAAAGTCTACACTAAGACACATTATAATGAAATTGTCAAAAGTCAAACACAAAGAGAGACTCTTTAAAGAAGCAAGAGAAAAGCTACTCATCACCTACAAGGGAGTCTCCATAAGACTATCAGTGGATTTCTCAGCAGAAACATTGCAGGTCTGAAGACAGTGAAATGATATATTTAAAGTGTTTAAAGGCAAAAACTGCCAACCAAGAATAAATAATTGTCAAAACTTTCTCCTTCAAAAATAAAGGAGAAATAAAGACTTTCCCAGGTAAACAAAAGCTGAGGGTGTTCATCACTACTAGACCTGCCTTACAAGAAATGCTGAAGGGAGTCCTTCAAATTGAAACAAAAGGACACTAGACAGAAACACAAAAAGATATTTAAAATACATAACATCGGAATACTGTAACAATGGTATGTAAGTCACTTAATTCTCGTACAGAAGTTAAAAGACAAAAGTATTTAAAAAACTGGGCTTCCCTGGTGGTGCAGTGGTTGAGAGTCCGCCTGCCGATGCAGGGGACACGGGTTCGTGACATACCGCGGAGCGGCTGGGCCCATGAGCCATGGCCGCTGAGCCTGCGCGTCCGGAGCCTGTGCTCCGCAACGGGAGAGGTCATAGCAGTGAGAGGCCCGTATACCGCAAAAAAAGAAAAACAAAATAGTATTTAAAAAACTATAAATATAGAAACATGTTAATGGATACTCAATATAAAAAGATGTGATTATGACACCAAGAACATAAAGTATGAGGATTTAAGTAAAAGAGTAGAGGTCTGTATGCAACTGAAGTTAAGTTATTAACATTTTAAAATAGATTGTTATAACTTTAAGATATTTTATATCAGCTCTAGGGTAACTACAAAGAAAATACCTATAAGAAATACACAAGAGAAAATGAGAAAGAAATCAAAGCATGTTAATACAAAAACATCAATGAAACACAAAGGAAGATGACAGGAGAGGAAAAGAGGCACCAAAAAAAAAAAAAAACGAAACAAGTCAAACAGAAAACAATTAAAAAAATGGCAAATCCCCATCAGTAATTACCTTAAAAAGGTAAATGGATTTAACTCAATAAAAAGATACAGAGTGGCTGAATGAATAAACAAAGATCCCATGATATGCTAAAGATACTCAATTTAGATATTAGGATATACATAGGTTAAAGTACAAGAACGGAAGAAGATATTAAATAATGATAAACAAAATAGAGCAGGGTAACCATACTTTCACCAGACAAAATAGACTTTATATCAAAAACTGTCACAAGAGACAAAGAGTGACATTATATAACGATAAGATGGTCAATTCACCAGGGAGATATAACAATTATAAATATGTGTGAACTCAACAAGACAGCAATATATGAAACAAACACTAACAAAACTGGAGAAGTGACAGCATTACAATAATAGGAGATTTCAAAACCCCTCTTTTAATAACAGATAGAATATCCAGACATAAGATCAATGTGGAAACAGAACTTGAACAATGCTATATAGATCAAAGTGCTCTAACAGACATATACAGAACATTCCACCCAACAGCAGCAAAATAAACATTCTTCTTAAGTGCACACTCTCCAAGATAGATAACATGTTTGGTCATAAAAAAGTCTTAACAAAGTTAAGAAGACTGAAATCATACCAAGTATCTTTTTTGACCACAGTGAGATAGAACTAGAAATCAATACCAGAAAGAAAAGTGGAAAATCTGCAAATATGTGCATATTACATACTACTGAACAACCAATGAATTCAAGAAGAAATCAAGAGAAATAAAAAAATCTTGAGACAAATGAAAACAAAAATACCATATACCAAAACTTACGGGTTGCAGCAAAAGTGGTACTAAGATGGAAGTTTTTTGGCTATAAATGTCTACATTAAAAAAGAGCAAAGACCTCAAATAAGCAACCTAACTTTATACATACACACTAAGCCTACAGTTAGCAGAAGGAAGAAAATAATAAACATTAGACCAGAAACACACAAAAGAGAGAATAGAAATATTCAATGAAAGTAACAGTTGGGTTGCTGAAAAGATCAACAAAATTGACAAAGCTTTAGCTAAACTAAGAAAAAAAGGAGAGAAGACTCAAATAAAATCAGAAGTGGAAGAAGAGACATTAAAACTGATACTACAGAAATAAAAAGGATTATAAGAGATTACTATAAACAAATAACCTGCTTTTTAAAATGGCCAAAAGACTTGAATAGTTATTTCTTCAAAGAAGATATACAAATGATCACAGTTATATGAAAAGATGCTCAACATCATTAATCAACATGGGAATGCAAGTCAAAACCACATGAGACATCATGTCACACCTGTTAGAATGGCCTCTATAAGACTGTGAGAATGTGGAGAAATTGGAACCCTTGTGCACTGCTGATGGGAATATAAAATGGCGCAGCCACTATGGAAAATACTATGGAAGCTCCTCAAAAGATTAATTAACACAGGAGTTTGGGATTAACAGGTACAAACTACTATATGTAAAATACATAACCAACAAGGACATACTGTATAGCACAGGAACTACACTCAATATTTTATAATAACCTATAAGGGAAATGAATCTGAAAAAAAAATAGATTTATATGTATAACTGAATCACTTTGCTGTATACCTGAAACTAACACAACACTGTAAATCAATTATACTTCAATTAAAAATTTTTTTTAATTAAAAAATTTAAAAATAAAACTATCCTAAGATCCAGCAATCCACTTCCAGGTATTTATCCCAAAGAATTGAAATCAGGATCTCGAAGAGATATTTGTACTCCCCCGTTCACTGCAGTATTATTCAAAATAGCTAAGTGATGGAAACAACCTAAATGTTCATTGATGGTTGAATGGATAAAGAAAATATGGTATAAACGTATAATGGAACATTATAATCTTAAAAAAAAGAAGGAAATCCTGTCATATGCTACAACATGGACGTTATGCTAAGTGAAATGAAACAATCACAGAAAGACAAATATTGTATGCTTCCACTTATATGAGCTATCTATAAGGTGAGGTAGTCAAACTCATAGAAGCAGAAAGTAGAATGGTGGTTGACAGGGGTGGGAAAGGGAAATGGGGAGTTGCCATTCAGTGGTATGGAGGTTCAGCCATGCAAGATGAAAAAGATATAGAGATCTGCTCTACAGTAATGTGCATATAGTTCATAATACTATACCATAACTTAAAAATTTGTTATGTAGATTTCATGTTATGTTTTTTAATCAAAACTTTTAAAGAATGTACTAAAAAAGCTGAGACTATTTTGAAAAACTAGTAATAATTATTAAGATATGGCTTAAGTCTAGCTTTGCCAACATAAATGAAAAAAGTAACGTTTCAATGGGATGTTATAAACCCACTAAGAATAATATTTTCAAAGACTATATACTGACATGGGAAAAGTTCTGTTCATTCAGCCAGTTAACAAATACTATGTCAGACCTTGGACTGCGTGCTAAATATAAAATAATGAGCAAGGAAGATATGATACTTGCTAGTCAAGAATCTTACAGTCAAATGAGAAAGGCAAACAAAGATTACAGTGGAGATATACTTGATACAAAGGATACAAGGAGATAACTAAGTATATAGCAAGGGAGTCCTACCTCTTCTATAAGAGTCAGAGAATGTTTTGTAGGAAATGTGACATTTTAAGCTCTGATCTGAAAGATACATGGTAACTAGCCCAACAATGGTTATGGGTGGAGACATAAGCAAACTAAGGACCCAGCACATAGAAATGGCCAGGGAAGACAAGGGTGTGTGGGGAGGGAGGACATACCAAATTTTATGTATACCAAAGACCTAAATACATCTGCACAGAGTAAGACTGGAAGAATATAAAAGAAAATATTATCAGTCCCTAACTCTGGTTGTAGAATTAGAATTCTGAGTAAATTTTCATTTTTTTCTATTTTTCTTCTTTTCTATATTTCCTGAAGTAATTAATCATACATTACTGTTTACTATTTATTGATGAAAAGAGTATTATTAAAATAATACTTTACTATTTACTACATTTGGGGAAGAGGTTGTTTTTGTTTTAAATCTTAGACAAGTCTCTTAGGACCTAATTTATTCATTTGGAAAATAAGGCTAATAACATATAACTTCACAAAGTTTCTGATTTGGATCATATATGATAACGTGTAGAAAAGTGATTTTGTGGTTGTTGGACCTAACTCAGTATCAGAGCCACCAGATAAAAGGTATTAAGACAGAATTGGAGGACAGTAGATCAGGAGGATGAAATGTGGGCCTGATGAAGTTGGTGTGCTAGTTACTAACATTTTGCCACCCCGCCTCTTTAGCAGTGATGATAGTCAATGCCAATCAAGCCCGATTTTTTTTTTTCCTCACTGAGCTTAGACCCAATCTCAGAATCCTTCTCAGCATAACTGAGACAAGTGACTCCAGGAAGTCACTTGCATAATGGCACACTACTTGAAACCTTTTGCCATCACCAGCCTTAGAATTCCAAATATGAACACAATCAATTACATAATTTTTAAAAGGTAGCTTGGTGATTAAAATGTCCTCTTTAATTTACATTTTAACTTTTAAATGCTCTATTTTCTGTTAAAAAGTACATCTTATAGCACTTCTAGAGGTTTTGATTTAGTATTTTTGTAAGCCTGTCATTTATCTGTTATACCAGAAACAGAATAATTAGGGGACTATAGCATTTTACAAGTATATTTACAGATATTTACAAATGGTCAAGTCAGATACATATACACCTTTTGACTGATTGTCACTTTTTCACAAAATGGAAAAAATGAGTTTCTTACCTTTCCTCTGGAGTGTCTACATGAAATGTTCTCTCTATAACAGTGGTCCACTGGAGACATCTGATAATAAATGTGTTTGGCTTTGGTCGTTCTGTTTTCATTAACTGGCATTCTAGAAATAAAATAAAATGTCTCTTTGAATATACTTATACTTAAACCAAGAAGTAAACAGTTGAGAAGTACAGAGTTCTATTCTAAACAAACCACTGCAACCTTACCGATTTCTATGGATCTCCACTCAAGGCTGTTTGTTCATAACCTAATTTCAGTATTCCTTTCCAATCCATCACCCATTCTGGTCACATGCTCTATTAACCAGCCAAATTGGACTATTAAACTTTCCTTAAATACATCTTGCTCTTTCCTCTATCTATACCTTTGATCCAGCTAATACTACTATTTGGAATGTTTTCCATTTATTTTACCCCTAACCATATGTAATCCCCAACAGCCAAAAGAATACCTGTCCTTCAAGTCCAGATCAAATTCTACTCCTTCCATGAAGCTTTTTATAACAACCTGGTCCTAGACTGACAATTCCCCAAGCTATATTCTCATAACATTCTCACTACATTCTCCACTCTACATTCTCATTATTTATTATTGTACCCCTCATTTTTCACTTAGCATAGAGTATCTTATATTACTATTTATCATTTTTAAGAAGGTATCCTTATCCCTACCTAGATTATAAGCCTTTGACAGTATGCACCCCCTAAAACTCTTAGTAATCTATAGTACCTAGAGCCAGTCAGTCAGAAGTGATAAATTCTGTCAGCAATTATCTATATCTAGGAAGACTTCAAAGAAAAGGAACATAGCATAGTGGCTAAAAGTATGGATTTCAACACTACTGTGCCTGGATTCAACTTTTTTTCCTACCATTAACGATGCAAGCTTAGACAAGTCAATTAATTTCTCTGGTCTTCAAGTATTAAATGGGAAGCAGTAAGAGTACCTACATCAGAAAATTGATGTAGGGATTAATAATACATAATTGTAGTACTTAGCATGGTGTGTGACACAGAGTAAGTTTTCAATAAATGTTAGCTGCTATTATTAGGTGTACACCTGAGCTACACTCCAAAGGATATCTGGTATTGGACAACAAGAGAAAATAGGATAGGGCTGTCTGCTGACACTGCAACAGACAGTGTTGTTGAGGAAATGCACTGCACTCTCTCTCTTTAGGGGCTTTTGTCTAGTTGTGCCTTCTGCCAGGTATTCTTCCCCTCACACAACCCCACAGTTAACTCCTCACCTCCTTCAAGTCTTAAATCAATTCTAATCTTCACATTGAAGCCTACCTCAACCATGCCACTCAGTAATGAAATCTGCATCCTTTACCCAGGACACCCCAACTCCTCTTACCTGCTTTACTGTTTATTTCCCATAGCATGTTTTCATCTTTGTGCATATGAGATGACTAACTTAATATCTTTTTTATTTACTGTTTCTTCAACTAGAATATAAGCTCTACTAATATATTGTTAGCACTGAGAACTAACATATAGCACTCAATAAGCATTTTCCAAGTGAGTGAATTCTGACAGTAATAATCCAACAAGAAGGTAATTTTGATGATACAGGAAAGAGGAGAAAATTTCTGGAGCAACTTTCTTATATAGTCAAAAAGGGATAGGATTCACTAAACAAGTAGACGGCTGGCTATAATCAGGAGTATAGAGAACTTAGTGATGCAACAGGAGAGAAGATAGGGTAAAGGAGCCCAGAGCTGGTAGAAATTATTTGCTCATTGCTTCTACTTTTCCAAGGAATTAGCATGTAAAGCCATCCTTAAGAATAAGTTTGGAAGAGGATGCACTTGGGCTCTGAGAAAAGAGAAGATATATAATAGCCTTCTAGGAGCAAACAGACTAGGGAAATATCCATGACTGCTAAACAACATTAAGGGTCCAACGGAATTTAATGATTAAGAATTTAAAGTACCACCAGGGATAATGGTTGTATATTTTTCCCCAGATAACTTCAGTTACATGGGTGCAGATGGGGAATACAAAGGATTGCATTTAAGCAAAGCTATATTTTAACTAAGTAAGTTTGAAAATGCAAGAAAGTGAAACAGAATTCAGGATGCAAGACAAGGGAGTGGTTTAGATAATCAACTAAGGAACTAAAAATGGGTAAGGAGGGAAGTGAGAACTTGGTGGTATGTAAAATAATGAAAAGGTAATAGAATCGACAGATCATAAAATCCATCGTTTCACAGTTAAATACTTAACGTTACACACTTTCTGAAACATGAATGCTAAAAAAATCAAATATAGTATGCCAATTTATATTTTTTGTTTGAAATACAAAAGTTTTAAAATACCAAAGATATTATACTAATTTACACCAATAAAGAACCACATAATTTCCCCCAACTTACTCTGCCTGTAAGGTACAGACTCAATCTGATTCTCTTTGAAGCCCATTGTTCCTTCCTGTTTCCTTCTTTATAAAATTCCTATCAAGCTTCCAGCCAATGGTTCACTATACTGTCTTGCAGATGTTTAATCAATGTTAATTTGATGTCCTAGCTAGATGAATTACTTAAAAGTTAGGAATTATGTGTACGACTCTTCCTCAGAGCACCTACAGCAGTGACAGCACATAAGGGTACACAGTAAATACCTGATGATTGAGTAATTGACCCATTGGTGTTTTTTGTTTTTGTTTTATTTTTGGCCTTGCCACGTGCCTTGTGGGAATTTAGTTCCCCAATCAGGGATCATCGAACCCGTAGCCCTTGCAGTGGAAGCACAGAGTCCTAACCACTGGAGCACCATGTAATTCCTGCCAATTGGCTTTTAATGTAAAGAATGGAGAACAGACACTTAAAAAGAGGGACAGTCCTGACAGAAATACTCAAGAGTGAACCATGGAGTAAAGGGACACAGGAAGAACAGAAAAGGAAAGAAAGAATGCCCACTCTAAGGTTCACCTATTTAAGCTTTACTTAAGTTTTCCATTGTGGTGATGTCAAAGTAATTAAGATAATAGACTTTAGAATACCAGATTCAAATCTAGCCTCTATCACACACTATCAGCTATTATTACCCAAGGCAAAGTACATTAAGCCCCAAGATTTTCTCATCTTTAAAAGCACTATGAGGAATTAAAGTAAACTTTAAAAGAAGCATATTTTCAACACTACACCTAAATGAAGTTTAAATGCTATAAAGAACTTCTTAATGCTATAAATGTAAAAGCTATTTAAAAATACTATGTATGAGATTCTAAGTGGTTATTAATTACTGCAATTCATGAAAAGGAAAATAAAAGTGATTACCATTCCCAAGCAAACTACTAAAAAGTAACATTTAGAAAAGAATAAAATATTTGTATTTATGAATATAATTGTTTTGGAAAAATATTAAAATAATAATAAAATGACATAAGTGGTTATTCACACCATGCTTGTTTTGACTAAATATGCTAAGTATTCATGAATCAACAACATATATGAAATGCCAATTATGGGCCAAGCACCAGATTCTGGGCACAGTAAGTAAGAAAAATGAGTAAGAAACTGTACAGGCTTACAGCATATATTAAGCTCTATTTTTAATCATTCTGTGTAATTATAAAGTAATATTCTACTAATGGTATAAAGGTTTTAATCAGGTCCTCCTGAAACCTCTAGCTAAACAAAAATGTTACATGTAATTATGGACATGAAGAATAGAAATAAACCTATATGTTTACAGGCTTCAGTATGAAATACTCTGTAAATCAATCCAACTTCTAAATAATACCCATTAGATTGAAACTATAGAAGAGAGAAGTGGCTAGCAAAAGGGAGTCCACAATATTCAAGTGACAGTCGAGTCAACATCAGAAGAGAATATCTACCACAATGCCTCAGGGGTTACTGCTGTGCATAAACAGATATAATTAAAGAGCTGAATCCAAACTCAAAACAGTTGAAACTTTAAATTACCATATTAAAATAGCTGAGCCAGTAAACAGAAGCACTTTGGGTTCTTTCATGTTAGTCATAACATGGAAACATGAACATATCATACAGTTCTATCTAAAATGAAGAAAAATATGCCATGAAAGTTTTCAGAACATGGTGCATGTCTGAAAACACTTATTTTGAAGAGAATTCTTAAAAGGGACAGGGTTAATAAATAGGCTGGCTAATACTTCTTTAGAAGAATATTTTCCTTTTTATTATGTAAAGATTCCTAACTCAAGGTAGGACAATTTTTTTTTTAAGTAGAAATTTTGGATAGAGATTCTAAAAAGCTATTAACCAAACGATTATCTATGACTTCTGGAACAATTTAATATGCAGAAATAAAGCAAGCATTCCTAGATAAAATGTCAGGTAGGTAGGTTTTATTATATCATATCCCATGATATTTTTCTTTTTTCAAAAAATTTTTATTTTATATTGGAGTACAGTTGATTAACAATGATGTGTTAGTTACAGGTGTACAGCAAAGTGATTCAGTTATACACATAAGTATATATTCTTTTTCAAATTCTTTTCCCACTTAGATTATTACAGAATATTGAGCTGAGTTCCCTGTATTATACAGTAGGTCTTTGTTGGTTATCTATTTTAAATTTAGTACTGTGTACATGTCAATCCTGAACTCCCAATCTATCCCTACCCCCACCCCATCCATTCCCTCTGGTAACCATAAATTCATTCTCTAAGTCTGTGAGTGTTTCTGTTTTGTAAATAAGTTCATTTGTATCATTTTTTCTAGATTCCACATATCAGTGATCATATAGTAGCTCTATTCTTAGTTTTGAAAGAAACCTCCATACTGTTCTCCATAGTGCTTGTACCAATCTATGTTCCCACCATCAGGGTAGGAGGGCTCCCTTTTCTCCACACCCTCTCCAGCATCTATTGTTTGTAGACTTTTTAATGATGAACATTCTGACTGGTGTGAGGTGGTATCTCATTGTAGTTTTGATTTGCATTTCTCTAATACTTAGTGATGTTGAGAATCTTTTCATGTGCCTCCTGGCCATCTGTATGTCTTCTTTGGAGAAATGTCTATTTAGGTCTTTGGCTAGTTTTTTGATTGGGTTGTTTGTTTTTTTGATATTGAGCTGCATTTGCTGTTTGTAAACTTTGGAGATTAATCCTTTGTCAGTCACATCATTTGAAAATATTTTCTCCCATTCTGTGCAAAAGCTTTTGAGTATAATTACGTTCCATTTGTTTGTTTTTCTTCCCATCACTCTGGGCAAAGGATCGAAAAAGATTTTGCTGTGATTTATGCCAAAGAGTGTTCTGCTTATGTTTTCTTCTAAGAGTTTTATAGTATCAGGTCTTACATTTAGGTCTTTAATCCATTTTGAGTTTATTTTTGTGTATGGTGTTAAAGAAATGTTCTAATTTCATTTTTGTACATGTAGCTGTCCAGTTTTCCCGGTACCATTTATTAAAGAGACTATCTTTTCTCCATTGTATACTCTTGCCTCCTTTGTCATAGATTAACTGACCACAGGCGCATGCATTTATTTGTGAGTTTTCTAACCTGTTCCATTGATCTATCTTTCTGTTTTTGTGCAGTAACATACTATTTTGATGACTGTAGCTTTGTAGTATAGTCTGAACTCAGGAAGCCTGATTCCTCCAGCTTCCTTTTTCTTTCTCAAGATTGCTTTGGCAGGCCTTCCCTGGTAGTCCCAGTGGTTAAGACTCCATGCTCCCAATGCAGGGGGCCCCGGTTGAATCCCTAGTCAGGAAACTAGATCCTGCATGCCGCAACTAAAGATCCCGCATGCCGCAATGAAGATCCGGCATGCCGCAAGTAAAAAAGATCCTGCATGCCATAACAAAGATCTCACACATGGCAACAAAGATCCCGCATGCCGTGACTAAGACCTGGCATGGCCAAAAAATATTTAAAAAAATGATTGCTTTGGCTATCCAGGGTCTTTTTGTCTCCATACAAATTTTAACACATTATTGACTGGGGGATTTTGGCAGAAACTAATGCCTGTGGCCGGTGATTTGTTATGTAAGTGAATACTTAAACACCCACATTTGAGTAAATATCAACAACTTTTTTGCACTTAATGTATTTATTTGAAACTCTGTACATATCTTACTAAAGTATTCTAGTACTTCGTTCAAGTGTGATACACAGTATAGCAATCACCTCTGTGCAGAGGAACAGAACATCTATTACAAAAGAGCAGAACCTACACTTTCCGGTGGCATTTTTTAGTCCTGTGGGTATTATTTCCTCTAGAACATGTTATTTTCTTTTACCTGATAGTCAACAAGGTGGATCTTTGTGGGTGGCTCTTTTAAAAATGCCACAAGAAGGACCAGGTGCAGTACTACCACTACATTCACCAGAATGGTCAGTTACACATTCTCTAGCTACTGCTAACAAAAATTGCTTGTAAGTCATTTTACTCTGTGCATTAAGGCTACAATTAATTTTAAATGCATTGAATAAACCACAATTACTCAAATAGAAGCCCACTTTCTTATACCATTTTCAAGTTTCCTGGAGGATACTGAAGTTTGCCAAATATTGATCAATCGATCAACTCCTTTCATATATTTATTATACTCTAATATACAAGTGGGCTTAGTTATCTGATGACCAGTCCTCCTGTCTTCCTTTCCTGTAGATGCTATGGAGGTGTCATGAATTGTTGTCACCAGGCGGACTAACCTCTTGTCTTTCCATATAAGAATAACGTCTCCCTTCCATGTGAATGTCATTTCTCCCCTCTGTAGATTTTTAGATTTCTCCTTTAATTGGTTTGGTAGACCAGGATTCTCTCTTATAGTCCCACAAATTCTGGTTTTATTTTTCAACAACATTTCAGATGTGGACACACTGTTGTAATAACTGTCTTGGTAAATATGGTGCCACGAACAAAGATAAGGTTGTAGGACTGATAATATTGTTTCTTGCAATTTCTTTCCTTCACCTGTGTAAACCCCAAGTTTGCATATATATCAGTTTCACATTTGCTATCCATCCTGACCAAAATTCCATATTTTGTACATTTTCCAGGATTATAGGTTTTGAATCTAAATCATCCTCTCCACAAGTGATGGCTCTTGTTTGGGTATACAGATGGAAAATAATCCAGAAGAGGTTTAACTTTTGAAATTCTGTCTGCAGGAAGCAGAGTTTCCAAGCTACCATTAAAGTGAAGAAATATCATTATTTGTTCCAAACTTCTTCTCATCATAATCTTTGGAAAGATAGGTGTTTCAAGTAAGGGATCAATCAACCAATATTCTTTCCAGTGTGACTTTATTTGTCCCATCAAAATTATTAATCCAAGAAACTTCTTCATGTCACTATTGGTTACATCACTCCATTTTAAAGCCTTCTCATACTTCTTATATGATTTTTCATTCTGTTCATGATACAACTTTCTTTGAGAAGCAACCAACTTGAAAAAGTCCTTACCAAAAATTAATTCTGTTATTTCACTAACACTTTGCAGGTTATTACATTCAATACTTACACCTGACACATCTGTAAAGTCTTCTAATTTCATGAAATGTTATCTTCAATCCACTTCTGTAGAAGCAAAGGAGCATTCTCCAGCACAGTGGGTTTCATTTCCACTTTCCGAATCAGAATCAATTGCTAAGGGTTTTTATCTTTTTGTTGGTCTAATATTCACACTGTCTGAATCAGAACTATATTCTGAAGAACGATCATCTTCTGAGACAGTAGTATATATGACACTTGGACAATCAGAGAAATTTCGGTGCATGAAATTCACCCACAAATTCTTCTTCACTCAAAATTTCACGATGCTTCATTTTTGAAAATTTTATGGTAATAAACTTGTGTTGATAATATACACAAGGTTAGAACAAAAATCTAACAGAGCAAAATGTAAATACTAATGACAATCGTTAAGTTGTAAAATGAACCCTTGATCAACTTTAGGCTTCTAACAACTTCCCCCAGTGATATTAATTGCATTACTCTCTAAAAACGTATTGATACATCTCCAGTCAATAATGTTCGGGTAACAAAACACGTACTGATATGTCTCCAGTCTATAATGTGTTATGATTTTTTTGTTCTAGTTTGGTAAAAAATGGTAGTTTGATAGGGATTGTATTGAATCTGTTGATTGCCTTGGGTACTATAGTCATTTTGACAATATTTGTTCTTCCAATCCAAGAACATGGTATATCTCTCCATCTATTTGTGTCATCTTTGATTTCTTTCATCAGCATCTTACAGTTTTCAGAGTACAGGTCTTTCGCCTCCTTAGGTAAGTTTATTCCTAGGTATTTTATTCATTTTGATGCATTGGTAAATGGGATTGTTTCATTAATTTCTCTTCCTGATCTTTCGATGTTAATGTATAGAAATGCAATAGATTTCTGTGTACAAATTTTGTATCCTGCAACTTTACCAAATTCATTGAAGAGCTCTAGTACTTTTCTGGTGGCATCTTTAGGATTCTCTATGTATAGTATCATGTCATCTGTGAAGAGTGACAGTTTTACTTCTTCTTTTCCAATGTGGATTCCTTTTATTTCTTTTTCTTCTCTGATTGCCCTGCCTAGGACTTCCAAAACTATGTTGAATTGCAGTGGTGAAAGTGGACATCCTTGTCTTGTTCCTGATCTGTGAGGAAATGCTTTCAGTTTTTCACCATTGAGTATGATGTTAGCTGTAGGTTTGTCATATAAGGCCTTTATTATGTTGAGGTATATTCCCTCTAGGCCCACTTTCTATAGAGTTTTTATCATAAATGGGTGTTGAATCTTGTCAAAAGCTTTTTCTGCATCTATTGAGATGATCATATATGGTTCAATTTGTTGCTGTGGTGTATCATACTAACTGATTTGAGGACACTGAAAAATCCTTGCATCCCTTGGATAAATCCCACTTGATCATGGTGTATAATCCTTTTAATGTATTGTCAGATTTGGATTGCTAGTCCTTTTGTTGAGGATTTTTGCATCTATGTTCATCAGTGATATTGGGCTGTAATTTTTTTTGTGTGTGTGTGGTCTCTTTGTCTGGTTTTGATATCAGGATGATGAGTTAGAATGAGTTAGGGAGTGTTCCGTCCTCTGCAATTTTTTGGAATAGTTTCAGAAGGATACGTGTTACCTCTTCTCTAAATGTTTGATAGAATTTGCCTGTGAAGGCATTTAGTCCTGGACTTTTGCTTGTTGGGAGTTTTTAAAACAGTTTCAATTTCAGTACTTGCAATTGGTCTGGTCATACTTTCTGTTTCTTCCTGGTTCAGTTTTAGGAGATTGTACCTTTCTAATAATGTGTCCATTTCTTCTAGGTTATCCATTTCTTTGGCATATAGTTGCTTCTAGTAGTCTCTTAAGATCCTTTGTATTTCTTTGGTGTCCATTGTAACTTCTCCTTTTTCATTTCTAACTTTATTGATTTGAGCCCTCTCCCCTTTTTTCTTGATGAGTCTGGCTAAAGGTCTATTAATTCTGTTCACCTTTTCAAAGAACCAGCTTTTAGTTTCACTGACCTATTATTGTCTTTGTCTCTATTTCATTTATTTCTGCTCTGATCTTTATGATTTCTGTCCTTCTACTAGCTTTGGGTTTTGTTTGTTTTTCTTTCTCTAGTTGCTTTAGGTATAAGGCTAGGTTGCTTATGAGAGATTTTTCTTGTTTCCTGAGGTAAGAGTGTATTGCTATAAACTTCCCTCTTAGAACTGCTTTTACTGTGTCCCATAGGTTTCTGATCGTCATGCTTTTGTTTTCATTTGTCTCTAGGTATTTTTTGATTTTCTATTTGATTTCTTCAGTGATTTATTGGTTGTTTCGTAGGATATTGTTTAGCCTCCATGTGTTTACTTATTTTACACTTTTCTTCTTGTAGTTGATCTCTAATATCATACCACTGTTGTCAGAAGAGATGCTTGATATAATTTCAATTTTCTTGAATTTTCCAAGTCTCGCTTTGTGACCCAGCATGTGAATAATCCTGGAGAATGTTCCATGTGCTCTTGAGAAGAATGTGTAATCTGCTGTTTTTGGATAGAATGCTCTATAAATATCAGTTAAGTCCATCTGGTCTAATGTGTCATTTAAGGCCTGTGTTTCCTTATTGATTTTCTGTCTGGATGATCTGTCCACTGATGAAAGCGGGGTATTAAAGCCCACCACTATTATTGTGTTACTGTCAATTTCTCCTTTTATGGCTGTATTTGCCTTATATATTGAGGTGCTCCTGTGTTGGGTGCATATATATTATCAATTGTTATATCTTCTTCTTGGATTGATCCCTTGATCACTAGGTAGTGTCCTTCTTGTCTCACCTTTAAAGTCTACTTTGTCTGATATGAGTATTGCTACTCCAGCTTTTTTTTGATTTCCATTTGCATGGAATATCTTTTTCCATCCTGTCACTTTCAGTTTGTATGTGTCCCTAGATCTGAAGTGGGTCTCTTGTAGATAGCATATATATGGGTCTTGCTTTTGTATCCATTCGGCCAGTCTATGTCTTTTGGTTGGAGCATTTAATCCATTTACGTTTAAGGTAATTATCAACATGTACGTTCTTAATGCCATTTCGTTAACTGTTTGGGGTTTGTTTTTGTACGTCTTTTTTCTTCCCTTACTCTTTTGTTCTCTTCCCTTGTGAGCTGATGACTAATTTTAGTGTTGTGTTTGGATTCCTTTTTCTTTTTTGTGTGTGTATCTACTGTAGATTTTTGATTTGTGATTATCATGAGGTTTTGATAGAGCATTCTATATATAAACAAGACTGTTTTAAGTTGCTGGTCTTTCAACTTCAAATGCATTTCTAATCGTCTGCATTTGTGCTCTCTTCTCACAATTCCTGGTTTTGATATCATATTTGTGTGTGGATAATTTCCTATCTTTACTGTGTGTTTGCGTTTACCAAAGAGCTTTTCCATATGGAATTTTTTCGTCTCTAGTTTTGGCCTTTTCTTTTCTGCCTAGAAAAGTTTATTTAGCATTTGTTGCAAAGCTGGTCTGGTGGTGCTGAATTATCTTAGCTTTTGGTTGTCTGTAAAGCTTTTGATTTCTCTGTCGAATCTGAATGACAGCCTTGCTGGGTAGAGTATCCTTGTTTGCAGGTTCTTCCCTTTCATCACTTTAAACATATCATGCCACTCCCTTCTGGCCTGCAGAGTTTCTGCTGAGAAATCAGCTGATAACCTTATGGGAGTTCCCTTGTATGTTATTTGTTGCTCTTCCCTTGTTGCTTTTAATATTTTTTCTTTGTATTTAATTTTTGTCAGTTTGATTACTATGCATCTTGGCGTGTTGCTCCTTGGGTTTGTCCTGCCTGGGACTCTCTACACTTCCTGGACTTGGGTGACTGTTTCCTTTCCCATGTTTGGGAAGTTTTCCACTATTATCTCTTCCAGTATTTTCTCAGGTCCTTTCTCTCTCTCTTCTTCTTCTGGGACCCCTATAATGCAAATGTTCGTGCATCTGACATTGTCCCAGCGATCTCAGGCTGTCTTCATTTCTTTTCACTCTTTTTTCTTTATTCTTGTCTGCAGCAGTGATTTCCACCATTCTGTCTTCCAGCTCACTTATCCATTCCTCTGCCTCACTTATTCTGCTACTGTTTCCTTCTAGTGTATTTTTTTATTTCAGATATTGTATTGTTCATCTGTTTGTTTGTTCCTTAGTTCGTCTACGTTTCTGTAGCTTCTCAAGCCATGCCTCCATTTTTTCTTGAGATCCTGGATCATCTTTACTACCATTATTCTGAATTATTTTACGGGTAGGTGATATTTTTCAATAAAGTTTTTGTTACACCAGTATTTAAATTAAATAGATACACTAGCTACACTCACCTGACCAAGTTAAGCTCTAAGCTGAATTTCAAACATCCTATTTACTTTTAGACCACTCTGAACCACAGATGACCAGTTTCATTCAAAGCTGTAATTACTCTGTAAACCTGAAAGCCAAATAAATAGAGGAAATGCAAGATGCAAAATCAAGAAAATACATACCAAAAAAATTTTTAGACATCACCTGTTCAGATTTTATTTAAAAGATTAGGTTTTATTTCAAATGCTTTAACCCTTTAAGTGCTAACTATATTCTTTTAAAAATAGTTCCACTAACATCCAATGTGAAAAACAAACACATAATAATAGATTCTATTTATAATTAAATCACAAAATTAAACAATGCTCTTTAAGTTATAATGACCATAAAGAGAGTTTATTTTTAAGGCCCCAGATATAATACTATTACAGATATTCTTTAAAAGAGGGAAAAAACATTTCTTTCTTTTATTTAAAGGTTTTATTATCCAGGGAGCAAAAAAGCATAGCACCCAATTAAGACTCAACACATCAACCTTAAAGAGATTTATTAATTCCACTGAGGGGATAATAGCTTAGGTGTGGCAGATACCCTGGTAGAGAGCAAGATCAGTAGAGGATATGTGTACTGCAATCACTATGTACCAGGGCACTGCACTGATTAGAGGTTTCTAAATGTTAATTTCATGTGCAGGCCAAACCTAAGAGCTGTTATGTTATTATCCTCCACATTATAAATGAGAGAATTGAGACTGAAAGTAGCTAAATAACTTGCTCACAAACACATAGCTTGTAAGCAACTGTATAAGGATTTACCTGAGGTCTGTCTGAATCCACATTCCATGCTCATCTGGAAAGAATACACTGCTAGGAAAACTGCCTTTAAAAAAAATCTGCAGATGAAAAGCCCTATCTGTTCCCTCCTCTGTGCCTTCCCCATACCTTCCTGTGCCTGACTGTTCTCCCTTCTGTGACATCCTTTCTTCTGCAAAGAAATCCAGGCTTTCATCTGATAACAATGTTTGAAGAGGGAGGTGGGCCCCAATGTATTTGCTCCTGGCTCTGAACACACCATAGGGATGGTTAGCGATGAGGATTACCCTTTGTAGGATACTGTTGCTGCCACTTTTTGTTTCTCCAAGTAGGCATGTAAGGGAAAGGTGGATTCAAATGAGGAACAGAAGAGAAAGAACGCAGCAAGGAGGGCAGCAGAGCATCCGGATGTTTTCACTGCTGGATCTCACAAACTGCAATACCAGTAAAGCTAGCGGTAATAAAAATTTTCAATTACTAATGATAGAAAAGTGACTCCCAAACTTGCATTGGTCCAGCTGCATGTTTCTAGTGTTTGGGTCTGAATCATTTACCTATTACCCAGAGTCAACATATCCTTCTCCATATAAGGAAATAGAAGAAAAAAAAAGTTATTTTATAAAATACAAAATTCTATACAAGAGGGGAGTAAGACTGGGTCACTAACATTATTTCCACTCTAGGAGATGTTTTCACTTTATGATACATATTTCAAATTCTGACATTTTAATTATCATAAATCTTACTTCTTTGGTTTTAACATGGATACTACTTGTGGATTTAAACTGTATTTGAAATCACAACATGTTAACGTGAACTTCTCCTAATATGTTTTTCTTTAATGAATATGGTAACCACAGATACCACCATTTACCAAAAGTACATTTAGAGCCAACACTTTCCCCATCAACATATCTCCATCTTGTTGGTCCACCATATCCTGCTTCTAATTAATCAAACAAATACTTCAAGAGTCTTCTAGAACAACTGTTCTCTGCATACCCTCCACATACTTGAAATTTCAGGTAAAAATACACTGTGGTCACTGTGGGACAATGTTTAAGATAATGAAAATGACATGAGGCATTTCCTAACAGAGTTGTAAGAGTCATGTAAACATCTAATATACCATTAGGCAAGCTATTTTTTGGTTCTTCTTTTTGTTTGTTTGTTTTGCAATACAATAGACATTAGAGTACAGTAAGCTATTTTCTCTACTTACCTGTATGTCTGAAAATTTTTACGATAAGAAGTCAAAAACAGAAACTCCTTCCAAAATACTACTAGATTCTTTCCTCAAAGTATGTACCAAAAATGTCCAAGGAAATTATTTTTTAAAAATAAAGTGTATATTTGAATACCTAAAATAAAGACCCTTCTAGTGAATTAAACTCATTGAACACAAGTTAAACTTCAGAATATTTCATTGGGCATTGAAGTTTAAAGGTATCACTACTAGAATAATCAATTTATTTTGTATCAACTTTAATTTACAACTTAAATACCTCAAGCTTCCATGTATCAATGTGACAATTTCTACTCATCTTCATAGTTGCTTATCAATGCATACCAGGGTAAACAAATAATAAATATACACATAGAGCAAGATGCACATGTATTGAATGCTGCTTTCCTTCCCTTTAAAAGACATTATTTACAAGAGTGGTCTTTGTTACATATTCCTTAACCATTTAGCTAAGTTGTGGTTTCTACCAGTCTCCTGAAATCTTCTCATCAAATACATTTTCCTTTTTCTCATTTTCACTTCTTTGCTGCCTCTGATGCTCCTGGCTCCCTACCTGTGAGTCACTCTCCCAGGCCCCCATGACACAGACTTGCCTGATTTTACCTGCAACTCCCTGACCATTCATTAATCTTCTTTCTTAAGGATTCTTCCTTAGAACTGAGCTGCTCCCTTATGCTGAGAACTTTGTGTTATGCTTTTCTTTAATGATAATTTTATCCTTAGTAAATTTAGATATTCATTAAACAAATATTTACTGTGTACTCATAGCATGCCTGACAACAAGCCAGGCACTGGAAATACAGCAGTGAAGAAAACAAAGTCCTTATTTTTCATAAAGCTTATATTTTACTGAGGAGATAAGTGGTCAAGCAATAAACAATTAAAACAATTTATAACATAATAGATGATAATAAGTACTATGAAGAAAAATTATGCAGGGCAACAAGTTAAAATGACAGGGAAGGTGGTACTATTTTAGAAAGACTATTTAGAAAGGGTATTCCTCAATGAAATGGGCAACCAATGCAGACATCTGTGGAAAGAGTGATCTGGGTTGAAGGAAGAGTAAGAGCAAAGACCCACAGTTGGAGAGAGCCCACAGACATGTCTGAGAAATGGCAAGTCCAGTGTGACTGGAGTAAAGTAAGTTGTGGGTGTGGTAGAAGATGAGATCAAAAAGACCTTCAATGACCTGGTAAGGACTTTGGATGTCATTCTGCAGAGTCTCTCTCATGGCTCTGCCACAATTATCACCTGACGTTTGATGACTCTTAAACCTGCCCCTCTAGTGCCAGCCTTTCCATCGAGCTCCATTTCCATATGGCAAAACTGGCATCTCTCTTTTGAGGACCTATTATTCCTCATTCTCAACATATCTAAAAGGGTGTTTCTTTTAATTTTCCAAACTGAAAATTACAACGTCCACACAATGTTTCCATTCATTTTATTTCTGTATCACCTTCCTAATCATCCAAGAAACACATCCTCAGTCGTCTTGGATTCTCCTTCAACCCAGTCTGCAACATTCACTGTAACAGTTCTTTTGTAACAAACCATCCCTTCTTTTCACTGCTAACACCCAACCAGAGAATTTATTACCAAAATCTGGATCCCTGAAATGGCCTCCTGGATGGTCTCCCTTTCTCCAGCCTTCTCTCCCTGTCCAAGTTGTCCTACATACTATTAGCCTGATTAGTCTTACTCAAACTCATTTAAAAAGTTTCAACCCAGCCATAAACAGGTCTCTGCCTCTTTGTAACAGTACAAAAATACTTAATTTATAATTTAGTTTGGTACACTGCAAGCCAAATGAACAGCATACATTGGGATAATCTGCTCATTCATCTCTAGCAGAATAGAAAAAAAAAATCTCATCTTTGCCAACTTAGGTCAATAGGGAAACTATGCTTTCCATTATATATTTCTCCAAAATTCATTCTTTTTCAATAAATAACTACTAAGTCTTTATTTTAGCATATTATTAGCAGCTTAACCACAACATTAAGATATTACATGCATTATTTCTCACTTAATTCTCCCAATAAAGTTCTAAAGTATTTTCATCATTTCCATTTCACAAATAGAAAAAAGAAAATGAAAGCTGTCTGATTTTTAAGTCACTTGTTCAAAATCATCAAGTCATTAAGGTTGTAAAGCTGAGTCTCTGATCCAGGCTTTCTAGCTCTAAATTCTTGGATCTTCTTAGTATGTCACATATTGTTTTAGGAATGTTAGCTGCTTATAAGAGAGAAGGAAAGGTTTATTTATTTATAACAAGCTGTATTTATATACTTCACTTTCAAGTGTTCTGCAATACTAAAGTGATAGAAACAGGTGACATGCAGAGTACTGAAACAGTTTTCCCCCAAAGAAAACTGGCCAAAGTTACATTGGAAAAATGTCTTTCTGTCAATATTAGATTATTGATACAAAGCTGAGAGCACATTTGAAATATTTATTGACCAAAATGTTAAAAACCTAACATGAATTAACATGTAAGTAGAGTTATCGGAACCGTAACTTCTTCAGGTTTGTCAATCTAAGCCAACATTGTTGATTCCTTAGTCATGTAAAATAATCTAGCTATAAGAATAGAGAGCCATTAGCAGAAAAACCGTAGAAATGTAAGTTCCTAAAGGCACAGAAATCCCAAAGAATTTAGGAGGTAAGAGTAGATCTGCAAATAATACCGTTTAACAAAAATATTTTAACAAAATGTCCTATTTCCATAGGACGATTGTAAAGCTCAAAGGAAACAACGCAAATGGAATAATGTTATACAGAATTATATATTTTAATTACTTTATAAGAATATCCTATAGAGACAGAAACTTTATCAGTGTGCTTTTGGAAGCAATAACTGTTGCTGGTTGGATGATTCAATTAGCATGAACTATTCTGGCATGTTTCAAAAGCACTGCCATTTTAAAACATTAAAAATGTCTAAAAATGCAACCATAGTAATAGTGCACGGGTTGGGGGTGAGGGAGAAAGACAATGACAAATTGGTCCAAAAGGACACTGAGACTTCATAGTTGGAAGACCATTGTGCTGACAATTAGTAACAGGAAGCAGAGCACAAAACAAATGAATGAAAAAAGCTGAACTTGCAATGAAAGGCCTTATTATAGTGCAGAAACATTATTGTAATAAAGGGGCAATGTACTCTCCTCCATAAAACTTTCAAACAGGCACCCTTGCCTCTTTTTTCATGCTCTGCATTTCATTTTTTCATTAGCATCTGCTTGATTATGTATTATTTCCAACCCCAAAGAATGCCTCTCTATCCTTCCTAAATTCCAAGGCTTAAAGGTCCTTCCCCTGACTGTGGCCTTGAGCCTCATTTAACTTTATTCAAAATATAACAAATGCTTTAAAATAGCATAAAGATATAGGGGGAAAAACAGAAAGGCAGCGATTTAGTATGTAACTGCAGTGGGATAAAAAATGTGTCCCTCAAATCTAGTTTGTTAAAAATGCAATGATAATATAATACGTACTAATATCCGATGATTCTGTCTCTAAAAATTAGTGTTTCTCCTATGACTTCTTTGATATAATTGGAAGAAGAAGGCTGAAATCTTCACCTACTAAATTCTCTGCATTAAGCTTCAGTTTCCTTAAATGGAAATATCCAAAAGCTCTGAAATATATTTTCATATACTAGTTGAGAATGACAAGATTTGATCTATGATGCTAACATATAATCTAGTCTAGGGGCATGGAAAGCCCACACCTTCTGAACTGCCTATGCAGACCCTACAGCAGCCAGAAGCTGCTTTCAGCACCCTGAAGACCCTAAGCAGTGGTGTGATAAAAGCACTGGCCTTGACACCTGAAAGCTGTGGGTTTAGCTTTCAGTTCCAAAGTTTATTAGATGCATGACCACTGGCAAATTCTATGAGCCCAGTTTCCCTAGCTATAAAATAGAGATATTATGTATCCTGAAAAAATGTCAGCAGGACTAGTAATATACATATAAAGTGCATAGCACACAGGTGCTCAACAAGTGGTTATTATTATTATTACTTCTCAATAGACTGAATGTTCCAAGAAATTATTATCTGCTGCTGATAGGCAAATCATTGACTTCTAGAAGAAAAGACTTCAGAGATTCTTCATTCCAACTCCTTCTCATCACAGATGATAAAACACCAGGGTGGTGAAGTGACTGGCCCAATATTACATAATAAATTTCTATCAAATAATCAGCCACCTGGCTACCACCTCCATGCTTGTCCCTCTGCTGTAGTATAAATAAATTTCACAGTTAAATAAAATATACCTCTTGAGAACAATGACAGTCTGCTATTAACCTACTGTTAATAATACTTGACATATAACGAAGTTTTTGTGGTACTGAATATACATTACTTGAAGAGTGTCGTTATCTCTGAACCCCATTTATGATTAAATGCATTCAAGCCGGGTGTTAGTCCAGAATCCAAATCATAGTTAATTGTTCAATGTACTTGCTTTGAGACTCTAGGAAAGTTTCTTAATCTCTCTAGGTCTCAGTTTCACTATTTAGTTTGGTTTTTTTAAGGTAATATTCATTTCATGTTTTTCTTGTCATGTTCCTGTAAATAAGCACCTCATACATAGTAGGCACTTAAAAAATGTTAGTTCTCTTCCTTTACTTCCTTAAGTCTCTGTTAATGTCATATGTATTAATTATAAGTAAGATGGGATTAAAGCAGCAAATATAATGGGCATATAATCATTTTTTAATTTACAATTTTGGGATTTTTTTTGGCTGCAACATGCAGCCTGCAGGATCTTAGTTCCTCGACCAGAGCAGTAACAGGGCAGAGTCCTAACCACTGGATCACCAGGGAATTCCCTAATTTACATTTTTTAAAAAGTAATTACATGTAAAGCTCTACTTTTTAGAAAAAAGAATTAAGTTAAAAAACAAATATTAAACAAATAAGGCAGCTAGGTTTTATTTACATTTAACTTAACCAAAAATAATCTATAGAAGTAATCTGGTGATAAATGAGTATACTCAGAAATGTGTGTAAAAAGAATTATTTTTACTCTTCAGATATGGAAGGGTATCATAGAGGAAAATTCTAGGATCAGTAATAAGATAAAACAACAGTACAAGGATCCTTAGCACCAAAGGCTAGCTGAGTGTTATACATTCAGTAAAATTTTATTTGAAAAACTGAAGTATATTGACCTATTAATAATTAATTTAATATTAAAAAATTATACGAAAATCCACCACAGCTGCTTATTACACACAGGCTGCAGGTGGTTATCCTCCCACCCCACACCCAGTAATCACTCTGCATTCACACCACCTCAGCTCTCTTACACAAAATAGGTTGGATTTTGAAAAAATAAACAGATAGATGATGCGCCCCTTTCCAAGCTAAAAGCTACAGTTCAAAATATTTTTAGCTAAAAAAAGAGTATTGACTTTAAGATGATATTTTAAAATAGAATATTTATTTGCATCAGTAAGATTATTTTATATTCTACTAGAAGAGAAGATGAATAGCAATGTTACTACAGAAACTGCATGTAAAACGCCAAGTAAGCAAATAGGGGACCGAATGCCTAACTCTGACACTAAGAAAACAAAGTATCTGGTATGATTATGGCATTCTGCTAAATATTTCAAGTGCCATATTTATTCGTATCATTTATCCTTCTTTCTCCTTTGATATTTTTCACTCTATAAAGGGATAAAGAAATAACATACCATCTGGAGATTTCATTCATATCTGAGGATTTCATACCCATTTAAATTAACAATAAGAGATTCAGCTGAAGTTTCTTAGAAATAATTTTTTCAAATTATTGCTATTCCTGTTACCTGGAATATATGCCATCTTTTGAAATCTTACTATTTCTCCAAACAATCTCAGTTTTCAATGAGGCTTTTCTTGATGATCTAGTCCTTAATGACACCTCCCTTTCCTAAACTCTTACTGAATATATTAATTATAAACTTACTTCAGAACTGAACCATCAAAATACCAATCACAAAATACTAACTCCAAGGGTTTGTGGCATATTTTTGGTACTAGATTATAAATTCTTCAAATCCAAGAGCTACATCGTATGTCTGTGGATTAATGAAATGAACGCAGGCTTTAAGATTAGCATTCTGTTACACACAGGTTGAAATTCTGGCTCTGCCATTTGCCAGATAAGTGACCTAAAGCAAGTCACATAATCTCTCTCAGTCTCTTTAAAATGGAGAACATAATACTTACCTCAGAATGTTGTTGTGAAGATTAAATGAGATAACATATGTGAAAGGGCCTGGCACATAGTAACGCTCAAAGAAAGGTTGGTTTCCTTCCTTATTTCCTTCTTTTTTCCCTCAGTACCTGGTACAATGTTGAGAACACAATAAACCCTCAATAAAAACTTTCTAAATATTCATTTGAACTTAGATTTCCTAAAAATATGTTTAATTATTAATTGTGATAACTCCTATGTTTCCAAATTGTGTCACTTTAAATCATATGCACATAAGGTAAGAAATTTCAAAACAGAACAAAGCGTGTGAGGTTGTTACTTAGGATGATGAGAAAAGGAAGTAAAGAAAGGTAAAAATATTTAAAAACAATTTAATTTAAAAGTATTTAAGAAGAATTCAGTGAAAATTATTACATGTATGGTGTTCTTTACATAAGTATCTTTGGATAAGTGAGAGTTGATTGCTGACCTTAGGGGAAGTTGAATGAGGGAGGGAGGGAGGGAGGGAGGGAGGGAGGCAGAGAGAGAAGGAAGAAGATGAGAAAGGGAGGAAGGGAAAAAGAAAGGGATGAAGGAAGGGAGGAAGTAAGGTTGGTTCTGCTGGGATCTCTTTTATGTCCTCACATTAACGTAAGCTATTAACATTGATCACTCCTTGCCTGGCTTCCCCTAAAAACAATCCCCATTGCAAACTCCATCTTACAAAAATGCAATTATCTAACGGGAGAACCAAATTAATTAAAAATTTTTCCACAGTGGATGGTAACCAAAGGATCCTCTTAGAACAGTCAGAAAGATATTTGAGGATTTATTACTTTTATTAAAAAACAAAAAACTTCTGACTAAAACTTCTAATTAAAGAATTTGGTCTGCACCCAGTTCCTCTGAGGTCAATCCAAATGGTGCTGCCCTTTCAGCTGCAGTGATGTCTTCTTCGTTTTCCAGAAAGGCTACGGGCACTGTTTAGGGGTCTAGCTCATGTTGTTTAGTTATAAGGAAGACTAGCCTCTACAGACAATAGTCTTCGGCATTAAATAAAACTGAAAATTTTCCCCAAACCAAACAAGAGCTGCTGGTCTCAACTTCAACCTCGTTGTACACAGGTTCTACTTAAAACTTGTAATGGTCTTTAAAGAAAACCCAATAGAGTAGTTTCCACCCTACTCCAATGTAACTTAGCTCGAGAGGGGAAAATGGCTGCCATTTAACTCAATTAAGAAAATATTACTGAGCATATTCTATCTTATGTTATTACTTTTATTTGTATAGCATTTATAATTTACAAAGTGTTTTCACTTATATCATCTCATTTAACCCTCACCATAATCCTGAGAAGTAGATAACCTCACGTTTAATGAGAAAAACGAAGATCAGAAAAGTTATGCCATTTGCCCAAGGTCATATACCTAGTAAAGTAGCGGAACCAAGACTCAAACTTAGGTCTACTGACTCCAAGTCAAGTGACCTTCCAATATACCAGATCTTACAATAAATGTTATAGGAAAATTTTAAAATGAGAATACACAGTGATTGTGCTCTGGAAGTTTATCATTTCCCTTGATTCTACATAAGATCCCATAGTAAGTTATATGCTGATGAATGGGGCTCAGAAGGTAAAGACTACAACTAAATAGATTAGCTCTAGAGTAAATCAGAAAAGAGGGGTGAGAGATCATCTTTTCCTGTATTAGGGGAAATACAGGCTCTAACCAAAATCTGAGCAGGTCACCTGATTAAAATTGTGAGATTATCTAATAGGAAACTCAAATGATACACACATAAATTTATGTTTATAAAGGACATGTAACTGATTAAATCTTTCAGAGATACAGAGGGTTGTTCTCACATGTAGGAGGAGCTGGATTTGAAACTCTAAATCCATTAAAATGGTATTACACATTTTCTTTTGTGCACATTCGTTGTACAATGTAGAAAAAAGGAGGAAGGAGTAGAAATTCTATTGAAAATTTTTTTCTTATCAGATTGAAGTGTGACTTGAATGAGAGGAAGGAAATATGTGACTAAATATGGCATTATACTGTTTAACATTTTCTAAAAACTATATCCTTTTAAAGTGATTTTTAAAAAAGGTTCTCTCCACTCCCAATTCTAAACTTAGTTTATGGGTTAAATTTTGCAAATATATGAATATAGTACCACCCATAAAAATGAAGGATAGGAAGAAATTTTGATTAAATTTATAGTAATTCACTTAATTTTTAAGTAAGACATTCCTTACAGTGAGATAGATGCACCTAGTGCCAGATATAACTGTCTGTTTTCCTAAAAATCTGAACCCAATTAGAGGGAAAAAAGCACCAAATCTTCAAATGATCAAATACATAATATAGTCTAAAAATCACTCAAAACAAAAGCAGGGTTAGAATTCCACATGCAATTGAACCTAATAAAATCTAGCAATTTAGGTCCCAAAAATGTATGGAACATTGAGGACTAATAGAAGAAAAAAGGAATACTTGAATATATACAGTATAAACATAAATATGAAAAAATTCATCTTCCTCTTGTGAAAATGGAGAAAATTTAAGATTCTTCTGAGCAAGATGATATTTGCAAGGGAAGATTTTTTTCTGAAGATGAATCTATCCTATGCATTGCTTCCAAATACTCCAGAGAGGAGAATACTTGAAGGCAAGAGATGTATTAAGAGACTATCAAAATAATCCGGGGGGGGGGGAAATGATGAAGTACTGAACTAGGATGGTAGCAGTGAGACTGGAAAATAGGGAAAATAAGACAATCCGTAGCTGACTGATTGACTCATGGTAGAAAGAGAAAGAAAACTATTCATCTATGGATGAATGCCTTCTACTGTACACTATAACCATATAGGTTCTTTTTTAATCAAACAGTGATTGGACACCTAATGCTCAAAAGCCACCAATGGTTTGCTCAAAAGCCACCAATGGTTTTCAACAGGTTTCCATTAAAAATATCAAACTGGTATTCAAGATCCTTCACAACCTGATTACAATTTATCTAATCGTAACGTTTTTTTCCTCCAACAAAAACTCTCTATCCATCTAGCATATTGCCTATACTATTCACAAACAGGCTACTCCTTAATTCCAGACTTCATATTTGCTTATGTTGTTAACCTCACTGAGAAAGTCTTCCTTCTTCCAAAAATCTAAATATCACCTGTCCTTCTGGGCTCATGTTAACCTTATGTCATGTGTAAATTCTTATCTAGTCACCTTACCTTACCTTTACCTACTCTCTCAACTTCTACAGCATTTATTTTCTATAAAATTCATCTCATTTTTCCTCCCATTGCTATATGCTCTATTCAAATGTGTTCCAGAGTCAATGATAAATTCCTACAAACAAAAATTGTATTTTATACTCCTTTTAGAATCTAGTATGGTTCTAATAATCAATAAGCCCTTTAAAAGTAAGCTATTCTGATCTCTCATAATCCTTGTATACATTTATATAGCATAGGGTTATTTTAGATTTACAGGATTGCTTTTCTAGATTGCAGACTTTTCTATTACATGTTGTGTAAGACTAAGAATCAAGTCATACGCTATTTCTCTATCTCCGTGAACAACAACAATGAAAGCATTAGTAGGAATCAATTGATTTTTCTACACATTTAAAATCTCTAATATTTATTCAGAGGTAAAAATGGTTTTTGGTAGGTTAAAGTCCCATAATTCCCTTACTTTCTTTCAAAGAGAAGAAGAAAAACAGATTAGTGAGTAAACATGTCATTTCACTTTTAAAACTGGCCTACGAAGTTCAGACTGACCAATTTCTTTTTTAAAAGAGATAGAAGATAGAAGAAAGGTTTCAGAGAGGAAAGGGATATTGTCAGAGTGGGCCAGTTTCTGCAACATGGAATAAGGGAGAATTCTAGTAGGCGCTCTTGGGGACACAGGTTGGCACTTCTCCCTTCCCACCACTGTGAGGAGGAAGGATTAGATCAAAAGTAGGATGAGCCTCAAGACCTGGGCAAATGTTCAAGTTCTCCATTGGGCATTTGTTCCCACTTCTGAGTTGGGCTAATAACTGTCAAAATGTCAGACCATGTCTACTAACTGGGTAGACAAGCTATTGTGCTCAATGTACCTTTGAAAATAGCTTTGCAACAATGCTTGTATGTATCCTATATTATTTTTCAGTCAAAGTGTAATGTTTCCTATGCCAAGATAAATCTCAATATATAATTAGTAACTTACCTAATCATAATTCTGATTAGAGATATAATTTCCTTGAAAAAAATATTATTTTACTTCCATTTCTATAGTATATCTAGAAGGCAATTACACATATAGTTCACATTTGCTCCACCCAAAAAAGGATAAAGGTCAAATACTGATATCCGCATTTTATAGGTGTTGGAGAGTTTACAATCCACATGCCAAAGGATATTTAGAATTTAAGAGTTGGAATCTGACCCAAAATCAGATCTCAAAGCTCTAGATAGGGAAAATGTCACAGAATAGAGGCGGGGAATTGTGGGGGGAGGCGGGCCAAGGGGCTAGCGCAGAGCGGGAGATAACACCTAAATGATGGTAGAGAGATTTGAGTTTTAATCTTGATACTTAACTACCACTACCTAGTAGGGCAACCTTAAAAAGATCACTGAATTTTCAAAGGCTTTTTTTTTTCTCATCTAAAAAAGAAGAAATCTGGACTAGATGTTTTCAGGCATTCATTCAAAAACAGTTATTAAACCCTAGTATGTAGGCACTAGGAGATATAACACTAGGCTTTTTCCCCTAAAATAACTCACAGATTAGTGGACGAGACATACACATGAACAAGACAACCAAGAAACAACGTGATAACAACAAAAGATAACGGCATTGTAAAGAGCAGAGAGGAATAATTTAGCAAGGAATGAGGATAGGGATTTAAATCTGAATTGTCTTAAAGGACGAAAAAAAAATTATTCCGGCAAGTAGAGGACAGAAGGACATTCCAATCAGACGGAACAGCAAAAACAAAGGCTCAGAGTAGGAAAGCAGCATAGTTTATATAGGGAATTATAAGCAGTTCAGTACTGCCAAAGTATAATTGGACAGCAAAAGAGAGATGAGGCAAGAGTTGAAAGCAGAGGCCAGATTGAGGAGATCTTCGTGTGATATAGAAGGAATCTGGACTTTATCCAGTAGGCAATGAAGATCCAGGGCAGGGCTTTCACAGGGAAGCAGCATAGTTAGGACTTAATTTTAGAAAGATCACTTTGACAGTCATGTGAAGGAAGAATATGAGTGGTAGAAACTACAGGCAGAGATCTATAGTTAAGAATCTATAGCAGAGATGATGAGGGCTTATTCGAGGGTGATTACAGAGAAGGACGTAAGTTAAAGAAATAAGCAAAACCAGCAGGACTAGAAATGAATTGGGAGTGGGGTGAAGATTTGAAGGAAAAAAAAAGGCATGGAAGGCAGGTTTCTGCTCAAGACAGAACTGAGGTAGTGAGACTTACAGGGGGGAAAGTTGACAAAATTATCTTCAATTCAGCTTAGGATATGTTGACTACAAAAGAATATCTAGGTAGAGATGTCTTGCAGTCAGTTGAATATAGTACCTTAATGCTCAGAGGCCTGCCCTGAAGATACATAAGTGTGGGAGCAAGCTGCATAACAGGAGTAACTGAAACCTTAATGTGAATGTGACCATCCAGGGAGAGGGTACATAGTGAGAACAGCCCTTGGCCAGAATCCAGTTAGATATCAAAATGCATGCAATAGGCAAAGGAAGAAAACCAGGAAAGAAAAGCATCCTAGAACACAATGGGAGAGATCATCCCAAAAAGGAAGTAGTAATCAGAAGTATAAAATATATCCCAGATATAAATTCAGGAAAAAAAGAACTGAAAAATGTCTACTAGTCTTAGCAATTAAGGGGTCACTGGAGAACTTACTAAAAAGTGGTTTCAATCAAGTGAGTAAGAAAGCAAGTTAGGCTGCAGTGGACTGGAAAGTAGAAACAACTAGTATAAAGACTTATCTGTTTGGAAATTTTAAATCAGAAGAAAAGGAATTTGAAACTTCATGAAGATTGGAAAGATCAATTCCAAGTCCCTTCTAGTTCTCATACTTTATATTTTTCATATGGATAAAAAACCTATTTTGGTAAAATTTCATTAACACCCACAAAGATTAATTTTTGAAGTACCATTTTTAATTATCAGGAAAAATAGGGGACTCATTGTAGCTATGAATGGAATACATGTGTATATGTAACATTTCCCAAAGTAGCTTCGAAATACCTTGTATTTCTAGTTTCTTTTTTCATATAAGAGTATCTTTTTTCATATACTAAAGTGGGCTAGGACAAAAGGGAAACTATTAGTGGAGTAACCCTCTCTGGCTCCAACTGTTCCTTCTCTTAATATCTCATGAAAACATTCTTTGTTACCCTCTGCCTGGAATATCCTTCACCTCTATTTTAATTTGCTTAATTCCTACTCACTCTTCAAGAGCCTGCTCAAACTCCCCTCAGAATCACAGAATGTTAGAGACAAAAGGGCCTTACAAATTCATTGAATCCAGATGTTCTCACTATGCTGATGAAGGGACTAAAGACCACAGCGTCTCAGAGAATGACCTGCCCAAGGTCATACTCATGGCTTTTGGTGGAGCTTAAATTTGAACTATTTCTTCAACCAGGGCCCATTTCACTACACATTATTTCCTCAGATAATTATTATTTATAAAACTTACAATTGCAATACGTCAGGCGTTAAAAATAATCAATTTAAAATAGTTTATTTAGTGTAAGATCCACATTAACACCCTTCCAAAAATTAAGGAGCCGGTCTATAACTTCACTTATTAGTTTGAGTCAACTATCCACAACTACTTGATTATACAAACAAAGATTACAGATGTCGACTAATATTAATTTCATGGATAAGTTGACTGTCAGTCACTAAATAGGTTTTCTCCTCAAGAGTGCAGCATTTATTTCAGCCTCTGCCAGTGGAAGTGTCAGAGCAGATGTTGGCAGACTGTGACATACAGTATGTCTTTAAAACTTGTTGAGGTGTGAAATTTCATAAGGTCAAAGAATGCTGCATTTTGATCAGCAGATACAGGAGTTCTGTACTTTATAAATTATTTCAGACAAACCAATAATAGCATTTGCTAGTAAAATAGAAGAAACTAAGAAACCATACTGGCTTTAGGTCAGATATGATAATGTATGTTGCTTATGTTTTAAAAGCCAATTTCTATCACTTTAAAGCAAATGCTTGCACAAAAGATCTTTAGAAAGAAAATGCATTCTTAAAGTCAATACAAAGTACAAGATATTATTTCAAATGACAATAGGATTTTTAAAATAATTTTCTTCTGAAAGAAAGCCATAAATTTGGTGAAGAGAAAAAATTATTTTCTTAATTAATACACAAATACAACAGTATTCTCACTTTTTAAAACATGAAATTCCCTACGGAACAATCCACTTATATAAACAGAGAATTTATTTTTTAAGTAAGATTTCACAAACTCTTTGGTTTACTGTTTTACCTTTTTGTTTAAAAAAATTGAAAGAAAGTATCCATAAAAACAACTGGGGCTCTATATAATGATAAAATGACTTTTATAATCTTCAAGGATTTTTACTACCTTGCATTTTCTGATGTTGCTATTTATTATATTTTTAATTTTTTTTTTGCTTTAATTTTCCCTCACATCTTTTCTAAATGTGGCTAATAGATAACAACATACAGCCAAAATTAAAATTAAGAATGGTGTCTAGTTAAAGATTTTATCCCAATGGTACAAACTTTATCTCTTACGCAAGTTTGTTTTAAGTTAACATAACTTTTAAAATGCTTTACTCCTAAATTAACACAGAAAACTCCTTTCATTGATTAATCAGTAATTTGAACAATCTGAAAGCCTGGTCATGACAATTATAATCATCATCTTTCAGTTTATTTTGTGCTATGTTCAAGCAAATATACAACTTCTAAATAAGTTTAAATTACGAACATTTTTTTAGATATTTGTAAGGAAGAAAAATTTACTACAAACATAAAATCTCCCCAGAAAATAATGTCTAATGTAAATCACTTGTTTCTTATCATACAATCCATCAAAAGAGCTACAATTATGATAGGAAACTTTGATTAGAGATGCACTAAGTACTGCAACATCTTACAACGAAGTTCAGTCCAGCAACCAAGTTCAAAGGCCTTTGTTTACACTTTATAGAGAAAAACTTGAGGTATGTATTTGAGGAATTGTTTTTATCACAAAGTTCTAACTGTAAAAAATATTAAACTATTTTGCATTATATAAGACCACATATTATCGATAATCCCTATGCTAAGGAACTGAAATTCTATCCAAGCGGAAAATTTCTCTATTAAATACAAACCTAAACTTTTTCATAGGCTTTTCATATATCCCATGATATGTGACACATAAGGCCATACAAATAAATAAATACAAGGTGAATCAACAGTTATAATTAACTTACTTGCTACTGAAAAGTTGTTGAGGGGATAAGGTAAATCCACATCTTGGGGTTTCTCTTTATATCCTATGAATGAGCCATCTGTCTTCAAAAGGAAATATCTTGGCCTCCAGTTTTTTATATATTCTCCTACATGAGGAAAGCATGCATGTTAATGCTGGGGGAAAAAAGGAACAGCAGCTTTTATGTGAAAAATAAATTATGGTACAATATAAGTCCTACAACACTGGCCTCCAAAAATTTAGATAGGCAATTTTCTTTTAACTTAGTTTACAAAAGAAAATACATAAGCCTGCAATTAAGATTCAATAAAAACCCAAACATGTTTTGTTTTTAATGATTTCACACTTTGATAATTCATTTGCACCATTATTTCTTCAGAGAATCATTCAACTGAGTACACATTTTGTTCAGTTTTTCATATCAGATGGTTGTTAGAGCATATTTTCAGCCGTTTTAAAAAGCCTTGGAAAATAAATCATACACACAGTATCAAGGAATTTCAATGAAAAAACACTTATCATAAGAGGGACATGAAATAGATGTTTCTCTTCCATGTACCACAACTAATTGTGTCATTTTTTTAAAAGAAAGGGAAAAATTCTGTTTTCATTGTTAAATCTTGATCGTAACTTGTTTAAACAACATTTTATTGTTATGAATGAGAAAAAACTGTACAAATGCTGTAAACAAGTCACAGAAATGAAAGAACATGGGTTAATAGAGCTTAAAAACCATACACACACTCATGCACACAAATGTAATAACTAAGAACACATGGTAGTGCCAAGCACATAATAGTCAATAAATGTATATTTTATCAGATTTTGATATAAGCGATCACCTAGTCACCAAAATATAAATTTTTAACAACCGGATCACCATTTGCTTACTTCATACTTCTTTTAAATTTTAAGCAACATTGGTGTTCCATGATACTCTAAGAGCTGGAAGGCTCCCTGGTCTCAATTTTCAGTTCTCTACTGGATATTTCTACCTGGCTTTTCAATCTCAAGTGCTTAATCACAGCACTACAAAAATTTGAAAGCAGTTCAGCTTTCCCTACAAATCCGTTTCTCGACACCAGTTATCGAAGCTCAAACCTAACACTTGACTGTTTCCTCTCCTTATCCTATCAGTAGGTAGGTCAATACTGCCTTCACAAGTCTCTCTCTCTCTCTCTCTCTCTCTCTCTCTCTCTCTCTCTCTCTCTCTCTCTCTCTCTCTCTCTCTCTCGTTTAGCCAACCCAAACTGCCCTAACACCTTACATCTGCCCTTCTGCTAATGCACTGTGACTGCTCTCCCATTCTACTCATCCCCCTCCTTCCATCTTATACATCTATCACCTCCAGATAATTCTAATGTCTGTTATGTACTGCTTTCATTATATCATTTTGTGCTCAAAAATATTCTGACTCCTTACTGTTTACTGTAAAGTGTCAGTTTCCTAGTATAAAATGTGAGCTCTTCCATAGTCTCACCCCGAACATGTATTTCAGATGTGGAGTCATTCCTCTGAATCAGCAATTCTCCAAATTCTTATCTCAGACCTCTTTACACCCTTAAATACTTTTAATATTTAAATACACCCAACAAAGTTTGTGTATGTAGATTACATCTATAATGTTTACTGTATTAGAAACTGAAAAGAAAATTTAAATTCTTATTACTTCCTTTAATAGTAACAATAGACTCATTATATGTAACATTAATATTTTTATGAAAATAGTTTTATTTTCTAAAACAAAAAAGTTAGTGTGAAGAGCAGAACTGCTTTACATCTTTGCAAGTCTCTTTAATCTTTAGCTTAACAGAAGACAGCCAGTCTCATACCTGCTTTAACCTGTTATGGTATGTTGTTTTGATTGAAATATAGAAAAAAAAAAGTCTGGCTCAAACAGATGTGTAGCTGGAAAAGGGCAGAGTATTCAGATAGTTATGGATGTCTTTCTTTGATACTACACCAGCATTTGACAAACAGTCACTTTCTAAAAGGTTAACTGCAATGTGGAATTTGAAACCATTATCAATGAACTTTCTGTACTCTGCTATGTGAAGTCCACTGGTCTGTATTTCACACTGAATGAATCTTTTACACTCTGGATGATTTTGTAACATCACTCACTGTTCGTTTAGAAAACACTAGTCCACCAAGTTATACTGGTTTTCCAAATATTGACACAATTCATCATACGATCATATTCCTTATCACTACAAATCAAAGTAGGCAGTAGGAAGCTGTGAGGCTCATGATGGCAGATATGTTCTCCAAAATTCTACTCTTTGCTTTAAAACTCAGTTTTAACCGTCGGAAGTAAACATTGTCAGTTCTTTTTCCTTAAAGTGATACACTCCAAGTGCCCAACCTAGTGCCTGCCACTTTATCAATGCTCAATAATAACTTACTAAATGAATAAATATGTATATGAATATCTTCCCCACAAGTATATAAGCACACAAGAGGAACTTAAGGGAAAGAAAAGGAAAACCTGACACCCCTCCTCAGTTTAATTTACTTAAAAATAAATGGCCCTAATATGAATAAACACAGGCCAAATTTATAAAACCAGAATGCTAAACCCACAGTCCCCATGAAAAAATGAAACAGTTCCTTTCTTGATTGTATTTATTGTTTTATTTTTCCATTCATATTTAAGTATTCCTATATAAAATTTAAAATATAAAATGTTCTCTAATTAGTAATATATTTAGAGTTCAAATGCTATTTTAAAACAATAACAAATTTATACAGGTACAAAGTGCTATAAGTCTGATAAGCTAAATAATAATGGTTTAATAATTATACCAAAGATAAAATGAAACAAATTCATTTTGGAAATTTTAAAGAAAAAATCGGGTAACACCATTTCTTCTCATGCATCATTTCTTCTTATTTTTTAAGAGTACTAAATACATTTATTTTAAAAGTGTAGGGCTTCCCTGGTGGCGCAGTGGTTGAGAGTCCGCCTGCCGATGCAGGGGACATGGGTTCGTGCCCCAGTCCGGGAGGCTCCCACATGCCGCGGAGCGGCTGGGCCTGTGAGCCATGGCCGCTGAGCCTGCACGTCCGGAGCCTGTGCTCCGCAACGGGAGAGGCCACAACAGTGAGAGGCCCGCGTACCGCAAAACAAACAAACAAAAAAAAGTGTATAATTGAAAGAAATAAAAGTTTTCATTTCTACGAACAATTTCCTGTCTGCCACTAAGTATTTACATGTGCAGATGAAAGACACAAAACATCACCACAAAATTTTATCTTTTTATTAAACAAATCTTAAGAAATTTAAAGTATTTTATGTGGTTTATAGCAGGACTTCTGGTTACCAAAAAGTTCTTAAAACTAAATTTCTTATGCAGCCCTGACAGGTAATACATTATACCCAGACTGTGAGATAGTCATTTACCCAGAAGAAAAGCTGGAAAGTCAAAATTTCCCTTCTTTATTAAATAAAAATAAGTATTTCTCACAAAATTTTATTACTAATTTTGAATTGATTCAGTTAATCAACAACTGTACTGTCACGCTAAGCTAATAGTGGATCTCAAACTTTCAATGAAGACTCCTGACGGTAATTTTTATTTTCTTGTCATTTTTCATCTATAGTATGAATGGACTTTCCGAGAAAGTGCTTGGATGCATTCATGTATTTACTAATTTATTCTAGGTGCTAGGAACACAGTTACAGACTCCCCCCAAAAAATGGTCTCTAACTCATAAAGCTTATGAGTATTACACAAGATTTCAGGTGCCCCCTAAAATTTGCAGAAGGGTTCTGAGTATTCCTGAAAGTGGATCCTTTTTTATAGGTTCCTATAAACATTCTTAACTAAAGCTCATATAATAGCACGATGTGTTGGCCTAATTATTCATTTTCTAGTTCCAAAAGTGGAACCAAGGCTCAAAGAAATGGGCCTTATGAGGACACAAACTCATAAGGTATTAATAAAAGAAAAAAGTGAGCTTATTGCCACCTTCCAGACCCAGTACAGAAGAAGGATAATATTCCTAGCTTAAAAGAATAAAAAAAGTTATAGCTTTTCACAACACCTTGGCAAGACACTGTGTTAACTGATGGCAAAGTAGAATTGTTCCTGCAGCCTTGGGGTTCCCAAGAAAACCGGATCTTGTCCAGCTGGTCATGGAACACTTTCTTAATTCACTCAGCTGAGGCAGTGAAAGTTCAAATAAGGCACATCTTCTCAGGCTGCTCTAAAAATATGCCCAAAAAGTCCTGGCTTTTACAGGCGCTAAGTGCCTAGAAAAAAGTTACCCTCTCTGCCACAAATCCTTTTAGATAGACTGCTAAAAGTCAACCACATTTTATTTTTTAAGCATAGCATTTACACCTAAGTTTATACCTGCTGCATTAAAACCAAGCTGCATCATATTTTTATATTTATAGCCCATAGATTTCAACTAATTTAAGAGACAGCCTGGTTATAATGGGGAGAAAGTCTTGTTAAATAAAGCAGCAGCATTTATGGGGTACCAAGGCCTCTGAAGAGACTATTCTATTGATACCCATCAATATACATTCGAAATTTGTATGCACTGTCAGCAAGCACCACAGTTACACCTGGACAAGATTTCCATCACAACTTTCTATGTACCTTAATGCGTGCTTCCAATTCTTTCATACTCCTTGGCTGGAGGCTTTATATATTTTGAAGTATGCTATTACGAACATCACAACATATAATTTCTAACAAAGTTTCTGATATTTTGGCTTCTGTAGTAGACTGAATGGTGAACCCAAAATGTATGTATACACCCTAATCCCTGGAAACTGGGAATAACACCTTACATGGCAAAAGGATTTTGAGAAGAGGAGCTTCTCAAAAGAGAAGCTTATCCTGGATTATCTGGGTGAGCCCTAAATCCAATTACAAATATCTATAAAAGTGAAGCAGAAGATTTGACACATAGAGAAAAGGAAGAGGCAATGTGACCACGGAGACAGATATTGGAATGATGCACCACAAGCAAAGGACTATCTGAAGTCATCAGAAGCTATAAGAGGCAAGGATTCTCCTCTGAAGTCTCCACAGGGAGCCTTACACCTGGATTCTAACTTACACCTGCTGCTTACACCTGCTGATACCTTGATTCTAACTTCTGGCCTCCAGAACTGTGAGAGAATAAATGTCTGTTGTTTTAAGCCACCCAATTTTCCGTAATTTGTTACAGCAGCCCTAGAAAACTAATGCAGCGTCTCAACACTATAACCAAAGGCTTGTTTACAGAAACCAAACAAACAAACAAACAAAACCCTACTGATTAAGTTCTTGGCATGAGTGGTATAGAGACTCATAGTTAATACCTTATGCATACAGAGGGAAAAATCCACATCACTTCTATAAATAGCAGAGAATCCTATTTATGAAATGTGGGGTTGGAAGGAGCTGTTTACTGGAGTTCACAGTTTTACTTAGTTATGAGGACTTCAGATTCTGGACTTTTGCCAGCTTTCTTACCTTACTTAATAATTTACTTCTTGTAATTTCTTAAAGCAAACTGAAATGATGGTTTCTGTTATAGAGACAGGTGATACAGCTTTTAAAATTACCAATGGCCACTCATACTTGCTATAACAGAGGCTTCAAAAGCTAATCACTCGCTAAGGAAGAGGCTGAAGGCATTCTCACATGCATGTCAGGAAAGAGGCATTATTGTGTTGACTCGTCATAAAGCTGAAACTTAGCTTTCCTGAAAATATTGAGTTTTTTATATTGTATTTTCTTGTTTAATCACAGTCCACGTTTTTTTCTTGGCTGCACCACGCGGCACGTGGGATCTTAGTTCCTCGACCAGGGATCGAAACCGTGTCCTCTGCATTGGAAGTGCAGAATCTTAACCACTGGACCGCCAGGGAAGTCCCACAATCCAAGTATTTAGGATGTAATATTATTTGTCTTTGTCATCTCTGAGGGATAACAGCTTGAGTTTGAATTCTGACTCTTCCATTTATCAGCTGCAGGAAATTAACCTCTCTATACCTTAGTTTCCTCACCTGAAAAATGAGAATCATAACAGTACCTACCTGAAGGGTTTGGAAGGACATAAAAAGGACTTAGAACATTACCTGGCATATAACAAGTGTTAGATTATTATTGTTATTATTAAATGAAGCCATTATCATTTATGGTAATATTTACAATTCACCTCACGTTAAACATTCTACTACTCAATACAGCACTTATTCAGGAGTATTTACATAAATGAGGCAATAGGCAGCAATAAGTAATAAGTTTACTCCATCAGCAGAAAAAAAGTCTCTTTAACTAGTTTCAGGTATATCAAACAAAGCCTAGCTAAAGAAATAAAACAGGTTATCCAATACCAAAACACAACACTGATTTAATACCTTTTACTTTTTTTTTAAAGATAGGGGTAGGATATCACAGAGGTAACTAGTCTTCCAAAGAAAAAAGCACAAGTCTTAGATCTCTCTGAATTATTTTTATTAAATGACATACACAGGGTACAATACCATGAAAATACAAGTATTTTAAGAATTTCCAAAAAGTGCTTTAAATCAAAAAATGACAGCTTTCAATAAAAATAAATTTATATGATTTTAAGAAACCATTGGTCTTAAGTAAAAGTCTTCATGGGTCAATTTTTACCTAAGACAAAAAGAGCCTTAATGTTAATTTCAATATAAAATCTATTTAATTTTATGGTTCACAATACTGTAAATATTCTGCTGCTTGTTGACAGATGCCAACCAAATTTACACATGTGAACTTCCTCAAAGAAAACACAGCAGAATCTTTTTTCCACTAGTGGATTTTCATAAATAAATATTAGGACTATAAATAAATGAATACCGAATATATAATTCATAATAGTGTGCTATATTGTAAATATCTTATAACTAAATATAGTTACTGAAGAAATGTATAATGATAAACATAATAAAATATTTGCAATTCTTGAAATTGCCTGTTACATTTTTATATAGCAGATCCAAGTATCATATTCCAATTAGTTCTAAGTAAAAGCCCTATTTCTATCTCTGAGGGAATAGAAGAAATGAGTTTCTATTCTATTCACTGAAATTATCATCATACTGTTTTATAGATGTCTTGAAAATAATCTTAAAGAATTTTTTTATATTATCTACATTGCAATGAGCTAGCATAATAACAATTTTTCAACTGCATAGGGACAATCTGAAATTTTAATAAATGAAAGTGCTTTTGAACATTGTAGGTGCTTACTAAATATATGTTGACTCTTTTCCAGCTCCTGCAAACCTAAATTTTTAGGTTATCATTCCCCTCTCATTAACTCCTTTTCAAGGATGTTCTTTCTTTGCCCTTGGGTAAATTAAAATTGTTAAATTCTATGGTGTCTTCTATACAATCTCTTCAACAAACAGCCATTAACCAGCTCTGGATGTGTGTTGCCAGCCTCTGAAAATTAGGTGATGTCTGCAAAACATGCCAAAAGCATTAATGACTCTTGCCCAGCTCAGTCATTTTAAGGTACTGCTCAATGAGCATCACAGATCAAATAGGGTTCTTTAAACATTTTTATTTAAAATTTGGGGAAATGGGCTTCTAATAGATTCACTCATTCAAAAATATTTAGTGAGTGTCAAAATACTTACTAAAAAAAGGCACTTAAAAAAGCACTGAGAATGCAGCAATGAATGATACAGGCATAGCACCTGCCCTCATGGAGCTTTAAGTATAGTAGGCAGCAGTGACAATAGAGCTAGAGAAAAGCAGATGACTGAGCAATTACAATTCAAAACGAAAACTTCTTCCACTTCTTTAATCATTTTTAATGCTCCAGGAGGTCATACCGAGGGATGGCAATATCTCCTATGCCTTGGCATTTCCAAATAGCAACCTATGTGCCTTGTGAAAAAGGTGTTCAATAATATTTGCTGTTTGATGCATTTCTGTGGGGGAAGAGACTGGAAGCAGTATCAGCATATGGTCATTCAACGTTTCACAAATGAACTGTGTCAATCCAGGTTTGCTGCTGTGTTAATTCAAGATG
The DNA here is from genome assembly GCF_039906515.1 of Pseudorca crassidens. NCBI lineage: Eukaryota > Metazoa > Chordata > Mammalia > Artiodactyla > Delphinidae > Pseudorca > Pseudorca crassidens. Next base: position 158,435,254 of record NC_090297.1, read on the forward strand.
AGGCCCTGCACCCCTTCCTCTTTGAAGCCTCATGACAATGCAAGCAGAGAAGCACGGTTATATAGTTTATGATACTATTTCCATCCAGCATAACATATAACACACTTTTCCCTTTCATATTTCAAGATACTGCCCAGGCCTGTCTTTTTCTCTCACGATTTTCTGTATAGTATTGATTCATGAGGTCATATTGCAAAACAATCAGATCTTTATGATGATTTCACCCAGGTTGTATGACTATCCCATAAGGTCACTGAGAGATTTGTCTGCTCTTGTACTAGTCAATGTTACCACTGCAACTGGCCAGATGGAAGGTGTTTACAATTTTGGTAATTTCGCATCATGCTTCCAAGATGCCTTAAATGCTTTCCAGATGTACCCACATTCCTCTGCTTTACCACATATGCTCTTTCATGATTATTTTGAAAAGTATATTATAGTCAAGAAATTTTGCTTCCACTGCATAATGCATGAACTTGTCATTTTTATATTAAATATAGTTTTCATATCTACTTCCTAAAGAAGCCTGGGATCCATGTTTTGCTTTGAAGCTTGAAGCAATCATGAGAAAAGTACCTATGCACTGAATACCACAAGATGTTGGAATGCCAGCTTCTCTAAGATCTCAGAATGCCGGGTCTGCCAGTACTTAGTCTACTTTATAATTTTCTTTTGTTATCCAGAAAATTGCACAATTACCATCTACCTTTAAACATTCTGGAACTTGTTTCATGGTATTCTGTAAATTAGTTAATCAAATCCTGGTTCCCTTTGTTTTTAGGAAACATTACACTGTAAGCCAAAAATGTGATACTTACTAATTATTCTTTTAAACATAAGAATATCTTAACAGAGTTATAGTATTAAGTTTTAATGTGAGAGAAAAGCAAGGAAAATGGAGAGAGAGAGAGAGAACAAAGCACACATACAAACTAGCCAACAGAAAAACAGCATCTTGGCAATTTAATGAAGAATAAACCGTGAGATTAGTTTACTTAGCAGTAGATATGTTGTGGAGAATTACTCAATCTGTACTCAGCTTCCTGCTGGGTTAAATGTGAACTAAATTATTATTTTGCTTACATTTATGCCCTTGTAGATTGCAAAAGCAAAGCTTTCTTTTTAATCTGCTTCCTGCATTATAAGGAAAAAGTCTCCAACTCCACACACTGCATTAAGCATACAGTCATTCCTGCAGTATTTTAACAGAGTAGCTAGGGCCAACAGAATTTTAAACTATTTCAAAGAAATGGACCAATTTAAAAAGACTTTAATAGAAATTTTTACAACTTCCTTACTGTAAATATTTTGCATTTCACATCATATTCTCTAAATATTAAAATCAACGTAATATCTTACATTGCAATAAACAGTCTTAATGAGTATCAAACATGGAAGGGCTGAGTCCATTTGCAAACCTACTTACATGTACCACCAGCACCTACCACAGAGAAGGCTGGCATTTTCTAGTAACTGAATGGATGAATAAACCTACCACTATGCAGAACAGGGACTACACTCATGCCAGAAAAGCTCTTTCAAATAGAAATCCCACTATAACACAACCCTGCAAAGCTCAATCCATTTTTCTGTTGTAACACCTGATGGGTAAAATATGCAACAATATATACAATAATAGTGTCTCACTATGGCAGGGACAGGGAGTTGGCAGAGAAAGTTGTATGCCTGCTCATCAGGAGGAGGCCTGTGACATTTGAAAAAACCCTCAGGTGATTCAACCTTCCCACCCCTATATTAAAATCACTGCCTTATAGAACAAAACTCAACAAAATAGTATCAGGTTTTACCTGATTCTAGAACCTGATTCTAATCAGGTTTACCTCACCAATGGAGTGTCTCCTATAATAGCTTCCCAATAGCATGGGACCCAAAAATTGCAGTGCATCAAATCACATTCTGAGGATGAATCCATGGCCTTTCGTAACTTCTCTCTTCCCTCCTTTGTTTTCCCTAGGCGATATACTTACTGAGACTTACTGAGACTTGTATCACAGTATGTAAGTGGTGAAAGCAAGGCAGGCAAGGGCACTTGAATGTACTGAGCCAAGCACTGTGCTCAGGAATTATGCACAAGAGACCTCTTCACATAGGCATGGAGAGACTGGTGCTAGGACGTCCTCACGTTACACAGACAGTGATGCCAAGGCTCTGAGACACTGGTAACAAGTAAAGGACAAAGTTGAGATCTGAATAAAAATCAGAGCACACATTATGTGAAGTCCAGAGTTCAAATGCCAACTCTGCCACTCACTAGTTGTGTGCCTTTGGGCATGCTGTTTAATCTCTCTGTGCCTCAGCTTCCTCTTTTGGAAAGTGGGGACAACAGTAGTGAAGAAGAAATAAATTAGTACTTGTAAAGCACACAGAACATCTGGCTCATAGTAAGCATTACACAAGCATTTGTTAAATAAATAAAACCTCTTAAAAGTACGGCTAGTCAAAAAAGACTTAGTGAGTGCCTAATATGTACAACGTATTAAACTGCACAAAAGTAAATCGAGTATTTAAAGTAAAATGTAAAAATAAATTAATTAATAAAATAAAATAAAACGTGATTTGTTACAAGAAATAACAAATGCTGGAGAAGGTGTGGAGAAAAGGGAACTCCAGGCTGCTGCTGGTGGGATTGTAAACTGGTGCAGCCACTATGGAAAACAGTATAGAGTTTCCTCCAAAAATTAAGAATAGAACTACCATATGACCCAGCTACCCCACTTCTGGGGTAGCTTTATCCAAAGAACATGAAAACACTAATTCACAAAGATATCTGTACCCCTATGTTCAGCAACATTATTTACAATAGCCGAGATATGGAAACAACCTAAGTATCCATCAATGGATGAATGGATAAAGAAGACGTGGTGTATATATACACAATCTATACCACAATATATATAATGGAATACTACTCAGCCATAAATAAAGAATGAAATCCTGCCATTAGCAACATGGATAGACCTTGAAGGTATTAGGCTAAAGTCAGACAAAGACAAACACCATATGGTTTCACTCATATGTGGAATATCAAAAAACAAATGAACAAACAAAAACAAACTCATAGATACAGAGAGCAGATTGGCGGCTGTCAGAGGGGAAGGAGGCTTGGGGCATGGGCAAAATAGGTAGAGGGGATCAACTGTATGGTGATCACTCTGTAGTATATATAGATATTGAATTATAATGCTATACACCTGAAACATATAATTTTAAAACATTTCAAATGTAGGGTTTGTTCCCTGTACGGGCTACCAACCGCCCCCCCCCCAGAACAAAACAAAACAGACAAAAAACCAACAACAAAAAACAAAAAAAATTTCAAATGTAATTTGTTAATTTCATTTATACAGACTATCACTGTTCCACATTAGTTGAGCAAAGTACGTGCTGTTTTTTAGTGGATAAAGTTTCAATTTTTGTTATTCACTTTGCTTATATCCTATTTTTATCCCCCATTATTACTGATAATAATGAATTACATGTCATTTATGCTCGACCAATTGAAGTCTTTCACTAAAAACTGGTATTGCTGTCACAGAAATAGTCCTTCTTAATTCAGTATCAAGTTAACTCCAGGGGAAAAAACAAAAGCAAGCACTCCCTTGGATTTACTACTAAACATCTCAATGTTTGTTTCAAATTATCTCATAAGAAAGTTACTACATACAAAAAGCAAAAGGCAAAAGCATGCAACTCATTATTTTCACATCAGGCCTTTCCCACTTTACTTCTTTATTACACAAGTTAATTATCATTTAATCTTAAGTACTCTGAATTCAGAGACATGTTAAACCACACATTAATGTTAGGCTTTTATAAATGGAATAATAGTGTATTTCAACTTTTAGTATATTTATATTTACATATAACAATTATATATCCAGTGAAGTACATTATTCTGGATTTATTGTATTTGAAAGATGTGATTATGCTTAAGTTGATAAAACTGAAGGGAATATAATATTTCCATTTCAATGAATGCTGCCATACATTCAAAAGCGTGGTTCAAATAATTTTGAATACCAGAATATTTGCTATCAAAGAGACAAAAAGTAAAACACACCCACACACCCAGTAAAATCATCTTAACTTTTCTAGGTAATTTTCTTATCCTCTTTGTAAACCAATCTAATTTGGCAATATGTGGCCAGTCGTCTGTTATAATTTTCTTAGAAAAGAACTGAACATGCTTAGAGGCTGTCATCAAAGTGAGGTACACAGATACAGCTAACACATTTAAAGAACAGAACAAATCAAAGAGATGCAACCATAAATCAAACGCTATTCAATGATTCAAAGAAGTCCATTTTTCCTCCCCAGAGCAAGTTTAAAGATCAGATAAACAGCAGAAAAGCTGCTTCTCAACGTTAAAAATGAATTTACTTACCTTGGCCCTCTGAGGGCAGTATTACCTAACACATAGACAGAAATTACAGAAAACAGTCTTTACCTACCATTCTAATAAAAATAAATTTTAATAAAACAACCTGTATATTTGCTCACTGATTTCTTTTCTTGTCATTATCCATACTTCTACAAGCAAATAACACTCGTTTTCAAATGTTTCCAGTAAGTTTGAGAGGAAAGATTTTCTTAAAATCAAGGCATCATGAAGGAAAATGACTTGAAGACTCAATATCATGAAAGTTATTCAAAATATAATAAAATGCAAAATTATATAAATGATTCTGTGCTGTTTAAATATTAAGTTTCTATTATAATGGTCTCTGTAGAATAATTTGCTTTTTAAAAATTGCAGGACATGAGAGCATACAAATCTTTCAGTAAAGATAAAGTACTTCACAGAGATTAACATTCAGTCCCAAACTAAATAGGGGTTCCAGTTTCTTCTTATAAGCAGCTAACAGCCAATAGGCTCATTTGTTATGAACCACTCATTTATTAATAAAGTATAATATGAATGACAAACTGGCAGTGAAGGATCAAAGCACCCACTTAATTTTCATGCTGATTCTGAAACTATAAAAATCTTTACATAGCGTAAGGATTATCAATTTACTTTCTAGAATCCAATGCAATGTGCATTGGGTGTTTTATTCCTTTTCCTCAGAAAGTACCTATTTCACACAAAGTAGGAAAAACATTTTCTGGTATTCACTTGTCAAAGATTTTTTTAGGATGTACAAAACACTGGATAACTCACCCTGTATAGACCAGTGGCCTGACAGACTTTTAATTTAAGAATGTGAAAAGTGCTAACCTTCATGTCAGAGTTTTAGGTGTAAGTTAATTAGTGACTATCCAAGTCCAAACTGCACATCACCACCACCCTCCCCCAGCCACCCCCCAAATAAACACAGCCTCGAAAACGAAGAGCTGTCTTATAGTGAATGACCTGTTGAAAGGAGATAAAAATTATCAGAAGCAGGTAAATAAAATTTTCTTTTGGACAGTAAGATCTCCTGACATATTGTTTCCACTTAGTAGAAAGATGCTTTTATTTAGAATTTGTATTTACTTTTAAGAAAAGTCCTTGCTTCTAAAATTTAGGGTATATTTCTCCACTTAGGAACTATGCCATTACTTGGCATAACTTTGGGTAAACTAGATTTTAAAAATATGTACTACTGGAATTAAACAGTTTTATTCTTTTTAAATTATACTATACCATGGAGTTTTCTAAGGTCAAAAAAAAATTTTTAACTAAATTCCAAGTCCTATTTTACTAAAACAGAAAGTACAAAGAGCTATCTTAAAAGAGTCAGTTGAAAATAATGCAAATGCAAAGACAGAAAAGAAGGTCATTTCATAAAATTCTTTTCTATAACAAATATATATACTTAAGCTTAAATATCTCTTCAGAAAGATGCCAGGAAACAACAGCTGCTGTTCTATGTGCTTTCACTTAAAAGTATAAAATTATGAACTTTGATGCTGTGTTCCAGTCTAAAAGCAAATAAGTGACTCGCCTAGCGAAAAAAACACATGAACTTCACGGTTTATGCCTTAGTGCCTTTGTATCTTAATCATCTTCTGTTCTAAAAAGTGTTATCAAGTTTACCAAGATCTTTAATCAGATTTTCTTGAAACTAAACACATTAAAAATTTTAAGCCGAAACATTTAGCAAGATGCCTTAAACAATGAACTATTCTTTCAACATACTGGCCAATATTTTTAAAAATTACTATTCATGCAGTATTTTTCTGAGGCACAATTCAAATACATCTATATAACATTAAAGCTAGAAATTCCTAAAGTTTTTTTGAATTATCCTGAAAATCACCAAGTACAGTTTCACTCATATGTGAAATGTCCTCACTGTGAAACAGTTTCATCCTAATCTGTGATACGTTTCATAGGCTATGGGATATTTCCACTTCTTTGGTATTACAAGTTTTTTTTGGTAAACATACAATTTTTAAAAAAATATTAGAGTACAACACAACTATCTGTATCTGAATGCTGGCATCCACTACCCATGTGCTATTAAACATTCAAATATACTAGTATGAAGCTAGCATTGCTCAAACTGAAGTTTATTTTTTTTAATATAACCAATTTATTCTTCAAAACTAAAATAGAAGTCCTTGGTGACTATACCCAGTCCTATTAACCACTCTTCGAAACTGGATCAGGCAGCTTTCCCAGGTGCAACATCCCTTGCCCTTCATCCAAAATTGAGCAATATTTAGTAAAGAGAGAATGCCTGACAGAAACAACAATTTTAAAAGAAACACCTTAAAGAACCACCAACATCTGAGTGGTAACTAGCCATCCTATACTGAATATATTGATTCCCTCAGGTCAATCAAAGCCATTTCCTCTTCACTCCTCTAAAAAAACACTTCTGCTTACCCCAGGACTTTCACCACTATATGAGCTTGATCAGTTTCTTTGTCTGCAAAATAAAGTGTTGGAACAATCAAATAATGCTTTAAAACGCCCAGAGGAGATAAAACATTCTTTTTAGTGTTGTTTGCTCACTACAATTATTACATTTATTAACTGTAATGTGTTCCAACACCTTACTTTAAAAATAATTATAACCCAAATACAGCTTAAGTATTGGCCATAGCAGAGAAAAATATGGCTCCAAAATAATGAGATTAATATTGAATTAAGGGAATGAATACAATTTTCAGCAATCCTGTGCTAAATTTTTTAAGTAGAAAAATGATTTTACAGGATACAATATAAAATCATCATTACTGAATAACCACTGATCCCACACCCGGAAAAAAGTTACATTCAACAATTTTCTTGATATTCTCTTGAAATAACTGATTTCCCTTCAGATTTATGAAATAATCACATAAATCACTAAATAAATATAAGGTTCTAAGAAAACCACCTTATATATCTTAGATGGCCTCTAGAACTTTGTATGCTCACTTTGCAACAGAGCATTATATAAGCACTTCAATTACAAGAGTTACAGGCCTTTCGACTTACACATCATACCCAACAAAAATAAAATATTAGTAACAGCTACTATTGCACATGTTCCAGGCATTCCAAATATACTATTATCTCATTTAGTTCTTACAAGATCCTTGAATATCAGTGATTGTTTCCTTCTTCCAACACATGAAGAAAACACTTAAACAGATTAAAGGGACTTTCATAAAGTCCCTCGTCTAAGTTAATTGACAATTAAATCTGGTGGACGTAACTTCAAAGACACTCTGCCTTGAATATTTCAATCACCTTAGTAAGTATATTTGCCTGCACTAAGATTTTACAAATGGTTCTGAAGTAATATGATATGATGAACCAAGCACAGAACTGCAAGCCTGCTTTTATACAAGCTTGCTTTTGCTCAGCCTCTTACTAACATCCTGGCTGCTGTCAAATCACCTCTTCTCAGTTTAACACCTCTACCTGAAAAATGGCATGTTGCTTCCTCCCAAGCTTAGCAGAGGGATATCAGGACTGACTATGAAACTATAAACATATGTACATAATTCTACATACAAAAATATGGACATATGTGTGGCCTTCCAAATAAAAGAAAAAACTAAATATACGAGGCAAAGGAAAGGTCCAATGTAGCTGATGGTTCTCTGTGCCTTTTCAGCAAATACAGATTAGAGTCACTTGTGGAAAAATCGACAGTAAGACAGAAAGTTTTTCTAAATAGACCTGACCTCTATTTCTTTATGAAGAGTAGAAATAACAGATAATCTCCCTTTAGTCCTTTCAGAAAGACATTACTCTGGACACAAAGCTCTGTCGGTATGTTTGCCTTTCAACCACACTTAAGGTTTTTTGTTTAATAATTAGGCAACAAAACCCTAAATGTTTTAGTAAAGCATGAGTTTACAAAAAGTCAAAATAAAAACTCTTTAATTCCCCACGGTTTTTTCTTTTTTGGTAATAGGAATCCAAATAGGAAAAAAAAAAAAAAGTCAGAGCTTCTCTTTTCATTTTCTCACTCATATTGTGATTGGTTTTGATGTTCACAAAAATTTGAAGTGTTCTACAACATACATACCTTTGAGAAATTTTACCCAACATCACTATTCCTTCTCAATTATTTAAGGTCAAAGTAATAAAAAAAAAAGACATTAAATAAACATATACACTGCACCCTGAAGTTAAGTGTTATCACAGCATTTAAAAACATTACAGATATAGCAAATCTCTAATACCTAATAACAGGAGTGGATGAGAAGGAAATATACAACCAATTCATTACTCCATAATGAAAATGTGTAACTTTCATTTACAGAATCAACGACAACCAAGAGAAAAAGAGTGGTAATCAAGAAGGCCAGGTTCCCATATAACTTTGTTTCACAACTAGTAACATCTAAGTTCAAAGTATGATGGAATTACTGAGCAAAGTGAATTTGGTTCTCCATCTCACCCCTAGTGGTAGGCTATAAAATCAATTCAGTTTCAAATAATAGTTTACATGCTGACTAGTGTTAAACTGTTAATATATGTATGCATTAAGAGCATGGTGTTCCACCTGCCTTGTTTCCTTATCAAAATCTCCTGTTATCAGTTAGCAGTTCACACCTAATACCAATGAAATAGATTAGCTATCATCTATATGGAGAAATAAGAAAGGTTTTATTGCCATTTTAAGAGAAGTTGTTTTCTACTACTAGATGTGAACAAGAGAAGGAAGAGGAAGTACTAAACTCCTAAACTAATTAACAAGCTAAGGGGAAGGGGCATGCAGGAAAACAATGATAATTAGTATGTAGCCTTGGTTAACCAAATCCACACATACATTCATTCTGTATATGCACAAACATCAGCAGCATCATAAACCGTCTCAAGTTCTAGCCATTATTCAGTTCGACATCTGCACATGTTTATGCGTCTCTCCAAACAACCTCTTGAACACCCTGCTGGAGCTGTCATTTTTTTCTTCTCCCTATCTGGCAGATGGCAAGTCAACAATCGGCATCAACAGCAGCCGAATATCTCCCCCTCCATTCTACCCCCCTAAACAGACACAATAATAACTTCTTTGTGCTTCCCTACAATGCAGCTGCTTAAACCATTTCGCTACAAGGCTGCTTTGCCTTAATACAAAAAAAAAAAAAAAAAAAAAAAATCCCTTCTGTCAAGTCTAAAAAGCAGCATAATGTTAAGCAAGCTAAAGCCACAGCACAGCTGCAAACGGGCAGACACATTGACAGCTCCTCCCTTAACAAAGCCCTGTGAATTGAAGGGGGTTCATCTGAGGCTCACACAGTAATTAGTATAAAAAAGTCCGACAGCCTCTATTATGCTAAAGGAAAAAAAAAACTGGACAGAACTGGGCTGCTGTTTTGCGTCAAGAGTTCTGCTGCAGAGTAGATAAATCATGTTGGGTTTTTTCCTCTCTTTTTAAAGACAGTAATAAGGAGGATGAGAGAAGCTAATTTGAAAACTTGGACACAGTAATTGTACCATATGGTGAGCATTTATCCTTTCTGAAATGCACGCTAACAGTCACTTACATGCACACTGCTTTGTTTTACAGTTGTTATTCTCTCTACCATATTCATAAAATGGATTTGAATATCTGATACTCAAGAGAAGTTGTATGTAATTAGCAACAGAACTGCCTGGGTTTAATTTATTGGCCTTGCACTCCAACCTAGTAAATGCAAAACAAAATTAAACAATGTGTCCACTTTGTAAAATGTTTTTCTTTAACTCAGTAAAAAAGAATGAATACAGGTTCATTGGAGTGTTGCTGTTAAGGTACAGTATATTTTGAAAATTCCAAAAGAATAAGCTATGGCTGTTGGAAAGATTTCTACTGACACATTTCAAGATACCAAATCACCAAGTGACCTTTCATTGAGATCATGTGGTTCAAGTCTATATTTCACTGACGGAGATGTAACTCTTCTCCATGTGTATCAGTAAACCTAGATTTAAATTTCCTTGTATGTGTCTTAAAATTTTCTTCAAGAAAATCTATCAGTTATTAAATAGTTTAACTACCGTGTGCCAAGCACCATGATATAGGCACAGGGAGGATATAATATCCAAAAGTTTTCATATTTGTAAAAAAAAATTTTTACATAAATTGACTTTTTTTTTGTCGGTCTACTTCAAAATCTATAAAAACTCACTATTTCAAAAAAGTCTTCAGTAACATTAGGGCATTGCTTACAAATCCAATATAAGTGACATTTTTCTGACAAAAAGAAATGTGTAGAAAAAAATTGTAAGATTCGTTTTTCTCTAATCAAGAGTAAATTCATTTTGATGTCAGTTGTGTGCCTCTTTAGATAAAAATGTAAAGTGTTTATCTTCTATGAACTACATTTTAAACAATGAACTATTCAACTAGAACTCATGAATCACTGAAATTTCTAGTGAAGTGAAATAAAATCATAGGTCTGAATTTTCACAATTTACACGTATCCACAAGTACTGTTCTGATCAGTACTTTGGGGACACGACAAAGTAAAATATTTTAAGTAATTTTTAGTTCAACATAGAACTCAAGAGTCCCTATTCAAGCCTGAGGTAATCTGTGTCTTCAATTAACAGTACACTATGTTTATATCAATGGTAATAAGATCCCAATACCATCCTAGAGGACTGTGATCCCACCAAGGAAGGCAGGCATAATTACATTCAGAAGGATCAGCCCATCCAACAAGTTGCACCAATAATTTCCTACAATAAATCTCTACCTTGGAAGATATAAACTTAGAAAATAAAAACCTTATCACCCACTACTGGTATAGTGGCTTTCCTTTATGCTACTAGTATTGAGCCACGGGACCAACTTACCCTAAAATTAAAATATTTCATTTTTGTATTCTGCTTTCTAGTTAACTAAACATTTCCAAATATTAAAGATTGGCTTGACTTAAGAAAAACTGTGCTACAGCATTTCATCATCAGTTTTTCTTAGCTAAATCTACCAACAACTTCTAAACTATCTGAAACCATTTTGCATTATGTAATGATAACGCAAAAAAATCTAACTGTCCAAGGGGATAAATTAAGATGATTTTAAAAGTCTCTTTTAATAAGAAGCATTTGTCAAGAGTACAAAGAATAGTTTAAGAAGAATGCTTTCTTTGTGTAATCACGATTCTGAAGACTTTACCTAACGGGGGATGGCAATGGGGAGAACAAAATTCAGTCTGAACTAAACTGTTAAGAAAATGTTTATAAATTAGAATTACAGAACCAAATGATACTAGTATGTCCAATAACATTCTCATTTCGGTTTATCTACAATATATCTTTTTAAGAGCTCATATATGCCACAGAAGTAAAAAGCTGATGTTTTCTTATTAAATGTGAATAACTGAAGTCCTCATAATAGGTACCAAATACAATTTATATTGTATAGCATACTCTTATTAAATACCTGCATATATTTGGTCAAAGTCTGTGACACACCACAAAGAAAACAATGATTGGTCTGCTGATGTCCTAACAATGATGGCAAACCTGCTCCAAGACTTAAAAGATTCAAGAAGAATAACATGCGTACAGACTTCTTCAGCAGAAATAAAAGCAATGCATCAGTTTACAACAAACTTCTCATTTCTATAATAAAAGCAAATCAAGCAATAAGAATGAATTCACAGAATTTCAAATCAACAGGGCCTAGAAGTTAAAAAGCAACGATTACTTAACATTTTATTATGATTATATAGAAAAGAATGGGAGAAAAAGAGGCTATTTTTAGAATAGTAGTCAGAAGCAGGCCTCAGCCAAAGATTACCCTCGATATTTTGTCTCTACCCTTAGTGCTCTTTTAGGGCTCTTTCCGTTGCAAGGAACAAAACCCCACTAAAGCTAATACAAGCAAAGGGTTATTTATTGTAAGAATACAAAAATCTCATCCAAGGAAAAGAGCTGTATAGGTAGAACTTGGGCGATTTAGATCTGGAAAATGACAAACATCACTTCCCTTTGTCTTGTTCAGGGATTGTGGATGTTCTGGTCTCTTTCTGTCTCCAGTCTCTCTTCTTTCTCTCTCTCCCATTCCCCCTACCACTCCACTGCATCTCTCTCAATATGTCTGCTACATTTTCACATTCTCTCTGCCCACTAGGTCTTCACCTTGCTTAGAGGTTTGGTTCCCTCATAAATTAACACCAATTCTAACCCCAACACAATGTTACGGTTTCACCTCTCCATCTCTTAGCTACTTCAGTCTTTCACCTCTCCAACTCCTTGAAGAAGCTCTTGGGTCAGATGTCCACTCATCAGCTTGACTGGGGCAGAAGTATCTATCCCAAATAATAGGAAGTGAAGGTAGAGTAGTTTCCCTTAGAAAGGGCTACCTACCAAGAGAGCAATAAATCCTTGGCGTCTCTAGTACACTTAGCCATGCTAGCTGTGTGCATGTGCGTGTGTTTCAAGAAACATATTTCTAGTTTACTGGATTAGTTTCAGCAACTGGAAAATTACTCATTAAAAGCTTTCAAGAATAAGTCAATGAACATGGTAAAAAACAATAACTTACCCAAAACTGCTTTATGTTTCGTATGACTACTAGATAGAACCATTAAGGCATCCAGGCAGAACTCACTTGAGTCCGTCATCCACTTTTAGTACACGAAACACAGTCATGTTTTTATGCAAGTAGTTTTTACACAATATATTCAAGAATAACACTAATCCTGTGGCAAAAGTGTATGTGACTTCCATATGACTACAAGTTCAGTTTATATTATAGTCTTTAGGTTACTACTATTGTACACTGGGAATCTAAATGCCTCCCCAAAAGTCTTGTCCAGTAGTTTTTAAATTGTGGGTCAAGATTTTTAATTTTTGGAGACTAGGTATCATCAAAAATACTAGGGCACTGGCAGACTCCATCTGACAGACAGGGTTCCAAAGGTTATTTAACTTGTCAGGGATTGAAAACTTAGTTTATCACAGAAATAATTTCGCTACTATAAATGGTAGTTAATTCCTACACAAGTCATTAGTTGAAAAATCACTATCCAGTATTAATCATAAGATTTGATATTTTCACCATACTTCACCTTCACTCCCATTATTTCATGTGATCCTCCCCTTGACTTGTGAAACAGACAGGTCAGGTATTAATATTCCCATCAGTAGCTTCTGCTCCTGTAGATGGCACACAAAGAATGGGGAGATGTTTTGCTCAAGAGTTTGAAAACTGTAAGCACTCAGTGGGAGAAGAGAATGGGATCTTGAGCTTCCTATCATGGGACGGCCATATACCAAAGATATTATAAAAGAAATTGGAGTGAAAGTTTGTGCCAAATTGCTCCTTAGGTCACTTTTAACACTAAGATTTTAGGATATTATGATTTTACAGATTAGGAAACCAAGACTGACAGCTGTTAGGAGACACACCCATGGACCAGTCCTTTTGACTTTAAGCCCAGTGCAGTTCTAGCTAACTTATAGATTATACAGCATACATTCCACATTATACTTGTAAGAAATCCTGGAAACTCAAATCACCTTTAATAGCATTTCTGTTTTAAAATGCATGATAATGAAACCAGGACACTGAATTTACAAAATGTCATGATCTTCAACATGCACGGGACTAAGTGTAGCTTGAAGGAAGAGAGCCATATTCTTTTCATACTGGATGCTATGCCCAGGAAGAGAGAGGACCTTTCCCTTCAATCAAAGGTTGCCATTGCTACCTCAACAATGCCCAAAGTGCAGGTCAGGTAGTATCTTACCACTTGGATAAAAGGTAATTTCATCTGCAGCTGAGCTGCTGTAAACAGTGGGTAAGAAAACCGTCACACCTTACAGCCACTGCCACCATACATAAGACTTGGGACATTAGTATTCATCAGCCAGTGATTGCACATATTCTCTTCGTTATAATTTACACAGAAGATGAAAACTGGAAACATCAGGTCAGTCGTGTAGTATATTTTTAACTTACATGTATTATTAACTCTTCATTTTTAAAGCTTTTCTTAAAAAGCTATCTAAGCCACAACATTTAACCAATCTGCTTTTTTATTGGGTGATAAAATCCAGGTTTGAGGCACAAAAAGGTTAAATGGTATCAACTTAAAATATGAATAGTAAATGTAAATGTTAGTAAAATGAATTCATAAATGTTCTCCTTTTTAAACATTCTATGCACTATTTTACGTCTAAAACACAAGATAAACTTCACCTATATTTAGGCATTGTAAAAGTATGATATACTGTGTTTTATACAGGCATAAAACATAGTCATAATTCAATTCTTTTCATGTACATAAGAGAATGACTCATTTCGGAAATAATCCGAGTAATGAATCTAAATTGCAGCACACACACGTAGGTTTGCAACTCTGCTCATTTAATAATGACACTTTTTTCTGAATATCATGTTTTATCAAGATATCATTAAACAAACCTGCAATAAGCAAAAAACACATTTGTAAACTGCATATGGAGTGAGGCAAAATTCCTATTTTTAAAACCAATAGTGTTTAAAATGCTATCCAACTCTGAGATTTGATTTTCTTATTTAACAGTGACCCTACTCCTCCAGCTCCCAGGACTGCTCTCCTATATGTGCTTATACCATAACTCCTTGCTCTCCCTCTCTTTTTCTTATCAGTTTCCTAACACATCATTCTAAATTTTTCTCACTATCCTTTATTCATCTCTCATCTTTTGAGTTACTTTCACATTGACTCCTCCTCCAACTGGAGCCAAACTCAATTTCTTACTGACAGTTCCACTTTGTTTTCTTGACTTCCACTTCCAATTCCTAACAAAGAGAATTAAATTTTGAGTAAACTAAATTATTCACTATAACAAATGTTCAGTGTATTCGTGAGCTGCTTAAAGAGATAAACCATGGGATCTTATTGGCTTAACACAACCAAAATTTTATTTAGGGCTCATGTAAAGTCAAACAAATACTCCTGATCTGTGGGTGGCTCTCCTCCAGGCAGTGATTCAAGGACCCAGACTCCTTCCTTCTAGAGGCTCAACCATCTCCTTGGCTTCATGATTGCCATTAGAAGAGACAAGAGAAAGAGGACTGAACACAGGAGACATTTATAAGCCATGCCTAGAAGTCACAAAACTTAATGCTGCTCATATTTCAGGGATCAGAACTTAGACTTATGGCTACATCTACTATCAAGACAACTGGGGAATAGAGCCTGGCTATGTAGGGTTGGGGTGAGAGGGGTATTCAAATGAGTTTAGTGAACAAGCAGCCAATCTCTGCTATATTGAACATCTAGTATATATTCTCAATAAATTCTGAACTACCTTACATTACAAGGGACACATAAGAAATGAAAGCAAATGTACAACTAAAAATGGTTAAAGTGGTAAATTTTATGTACATTTTACCACAATAAAAAAATTGAAAAAGAAATAAAGGGATGAAACCAGTCTCTGCCACTAAGGAGCGTAAATTTTTTTCCGTTAACACACACGAAACACTCAAAATCATTATCTCAACATAAAAAGTATTAAGTCAAATATGAGCAAGTGTCAAATATAAGTACAGTCTTCATGTGCTTTACCACCCGTATTACATAGAGTTCCATGATTTTTATCCAAATAGGGTCTCAACCTGACTGAGCCTACTTAATCTGGTCTAAAAGATGTGAGGAGAAAAAAAGCAGACTTGGTAATATCACAATATTGCCCTAATTCAAGAGTTTAACAAGTTAAAGAGGTACTCTCCTGAAATACAAATATCTTTCAAAACTATAAGCATAATAAAATCATGGATTAAAATTTGTGTCAAATCAAAATGCGAATCACCATTTTCTTTTAAACATCTTCCTAACTCACAGTGTACCTCTCAGAAAAAATAAGCACGTAAACCATTCTTTTAAAGTACCTGCTGCAACACATTCCACTGGCAAACAGGGTTACAAAAATAAGTAGTACTCTTACAATTCTTATATTTTCTTACTGTTTTTTATATCATGGTGAGAAAAGGGAATTAATAGCCCTGGAAATTTTATTATTCCAATGTAATCCTATTTGATACTTTCTTTAACAAAGTATCAGTATGTTCACAGACTCCAAAATGGTCAGTGCTAAAAGGAAACAGATATTAGTGTAGTGTTAGATAACACTTTCTGTTGCTCCTGGACAAGGTATATCAGAGATGAGATTATCCTACAGATAACTTTTTTAAAAAGATTTTTAAAACTAGGAACTATGATATGCTTCAGTTTTTATACCAAATCTGAATCTCTTCACATTAAATACATAATAAAATCTCTAAAAGAGCCAAGCATAAAACATTCCAAGTAATTTCCAAACACATTTTGGAAAGGAAAACATTTTAATTTTACAGTCACTAAAATTTACATAGCTTAAAAGGTCACAGCAGGTGTTATGTTATTCTCATGAACAAAATGTCTAACAGTAAGAACAATTCATACATTTTGACACATCTACTAAATTCATGCTGCAAGTACTAGACTGCTGGCTTAAGTTTTTATTGCTTACATTTGAACTTGTTACTGTAAAAGAGAAACATGCTATAACATTTTAGAGAAAGACATCTATAATTGAAACAGAAATGACCTAGATTTACTTTATAATATACAGTCATAATTCCATCAAAGCAGTTCCATCTAATTTTTTACATTTCTAAGACATATTTTATGCATTCCTTTGAGTTCAGACATATGAACAAAAATGCTAAGGAGAAAACAATATAATTGTCAAATTTATTTTACAGAAGACATTCCTCAATCACAAAACTTTCTATTTTCCAGTGACCACCATACCTCCCCAGGCCAAAGTCTTTAAATAAAGTCTGAGGGCCATTATATCACACATAGAGGGTCAACAAATTCTTTCCAACTAAAAAGAAGAAAAACTCCAAACTGGAGAACCCTGGATGAGAGTGCCCTGCCCAATCCCCACTGGAAGAGAAAACTTCTTCCAAAATGCAGAAAAATAAAGATTCATATGTTCCATAAAATGTCAACCAACTCAGAAGAAGAAATATCATGACAAATCATGCCTGAAATATTATATTAATCATGAGTAATATAAAACAAGTATTACAAAAAGTACCTTGTCTAGGAAGTAATTAATCTTTTTTAAGAAATGGATGAAATAAATCCGGGTACTTGTTTTGAAAATTATCAAAGCCACTTTTCATTCAACATTATATTGGGAGTTTGGGATTGACATGTACACACTGCTATATTTAAAATAGATAACCAACAAAGACCTACTGTATAGCACAGGGAACTCTGCTCAATATTCTGTAATAACCTAAATGGGAAAAGAAAAAGAATAGATACATGTATAACTGAATCACTTTGCTGTAGACCTGAAACTAACACAACATTGTTAATCAACTATACTCCAATATAAAAAAAAAAATTAAAAAAAGAAAGTTCTTTAAAATATGAAGATGGGGTAATTTGGAATTCATTTTTTTCAATGCCTCGGGCCTTATTTTCCAAGTTCCCATTAGGAACATATACCTGTTCTTTTTTTATTCTCTAAAAAATCACAGAGCTAGATTGAGCAAAGTAAATGCTTATTTTCCATTTCTTTCATTTAGCACTGAGAGTGAATAATTGATGCTTATTTTCCTTATTTCTGTCATTTAGCACTGACAGTGAATAATGTTTTAGAAAAATATCAACAGTTATATACATTATTAAGTTTTTGATTATAATGAACACACGTTATTTAAAAATCAATAAAGAAATAAAACTTATCTCAAAAATTTAAATAAATAAAACACTCAAAGTGAAACTGTTAATATGTATATGTTGTCTTTTTTTATATCAGTTTATAAGTAATAGTAAGGTCTGAAAGGTTTATAAAAATGACTAGATGCTGCTATATTCAAAATAAACAAACCATAAATATTTGACCTGGCTCTTACCAGAAGCATATTACAGAGCAGCCAAAAACTCAATCCCAATATAAGGAAAATAAAGTTGGCTGGCTTCTGAGAGTATTTTGAAGTGCTTTCTGTATACCTCAGTCTCACACTCAAACCAGGAGCATCTGTCCACCAACTGTCAAGATAATGTCTAGCCTAGGAGTTTTCCTGTATTAACCACTATTTATAGATTCCCTGTCACTATGCAAAAAAAAAAAAGAAGAAGAAGGAAAATGGGAAGGGGAAGGGAAAGGAGAAGGAGAAGGAGAAAATAATAAATAAAAAGCCATACTTCCAAAGCTATTTTCTTTTTCTATATGACATAGTAGAGGTAAACACCATCACTTTAAACCCAGGCAACTCTGAATCAACTGCCCCTCCACCTCCAGATCTGAGAATGCAAGTTAAATATTTTTAGACTTCTGATAATTCACTAGGTCCTATTAATACTTCTCACTTTATATTGTTACTGATTCAAGGATTTGACCCCTATACTCAAAGCCTATACCTCGCCATTATTTTCATAACCAGATATAAGGTAAAAGCACAATGCAGCCATCAACCCCTAAGGAAAATGGTACAACAAAAGATAGAGTATTTTCACAACAAAAGACAGAGTATTTTTAGATGACACTATAAAATTCAAGTTAAATAAAGTTGTCTCCCTCAAGAAACTTCATTTAAAGTTGATTTCTATGAAATGTACATCCTTTTTTCCCCACATCATATAAAACAAATTACATTTCATAACAAACATACAAACAGTTCTCAAATCACTCAGAAATGCTTTCCTGGGACACAAAACAAATCTCAACAAACTTAAGAGGACAGAAATTATATCAAGAATCTCTTCCAACCAAATCAGTATGAAACTAGAAATAAATTACAAGAAGAAAACTGGGAAAAACACAAACACATGGAGACTAAACAACATGCTACTAAAGAACCAACAGGTCAACAAAGAAATAAAAGTAGAAATCAGAAAGTACCTTGAGACAAATGAAAATGAAAACACAACCTTCCAAAATCTATGAGACATAGCAAAAGCAGTTCTAAGAAGGAAGTAATAGCAATACAGGCCTTCCTGAAGGAACAAGAAAAATCTCATATAAACAACATAACCTATCATGTAAAGGAATTAGAAAAAGAAAACAACAAAGCCCAAAGTCAACAGAAGGAAGGAAATAATAAAGATCAAGATCTGAGTGAAAAGAGAGACAAAAACAAAAACCAAAAACAGTAGAAAAGACCAATGAAACCAAGAGCTGGTTTTTTGAAAACATAAACAAAATTGATAACCCTTTATCCAGGTTCATTAAGAAAAAAAGAGAGAGGACCCAAATAAACAAAATTAAAAATGAAAGAGAAGTTCCAACCAATATCACAGAAGTACAAACAATCATAAGAGAATACTATAAATAGGTATACACCAAATTGTACAACATAGAAGAAATGGATAAATTCCTAGAAACATACAATCTTCCACGACTGAATCAGGATGAAAAAAATAATCTGAACAGACATATTAGTAGTACTGAAATTAAATAAGTAATCAAAAAACTCCCAGCAAACAAAAGTCCATGACTGGTCAGCTTCACTGGGAAATTCTACCAAACATATAAAGAAGGGTTAATACCTATTCTTCTCAAACTATTCCAAAAAATTGAAGAGGAGGGAACACTCCCATATTCATTCTATGAGGCCAGCATTACCCTAATACCAAAACCAGGATAAGGGTCCTACAAAAAAAGAAAATTATAGGTCATTATTTCTGATAAATATAGATGCAAAAACCCTCAACAAAACATTAGCAAATGTAATTCAACAACATATAAAAAGGATCATAGGGCTTCCCTGGTGGCGCAGTGGTTGAGAGTCTGCCTGCTGATGCAGGGGACACGGGTTCGTGCCCCGGTCTGGGAAGATCCCACGTGCCGCGGAGTGGCTGGGCCGTGAGCCATGGCCACTGAGCCTGCGCGTCCGGAGCCTGTTGCTCCACAACGGGAGAGGCCACAACAGTGAGAGGCCCACGTACCGCAAAAAAGAAAGAAAAAAAAAAGGATCATACACCATGATCAAGTGGGATTTTACTCCAGGGATGTAAGGATGGTTGAATATCCTTGATAAAAATTCACACCCATTCATCATAAAAACTCAACGAAATTGGTATAGAGGAAATACAGCTCAAAAAAAAGAGGCCACTTATGACAAACCCACAGCTAACATCATACTCTATGGTGAAAAACTGAAAGCTTTTCCTCCAAAATCAGGAACAAGACAATGATGCCCACTCTTGCCATTTCTATTTCACATTGCATTGGAAGTCCTAGCCACAGCAATCAGACAAGAAAAAGAAACAAAAGACATAAAAATTGGAAGCAACAATTAAACTGTCACTATTTGCAGATTACATGATACTATAAATAGAAAACCCTAAAGTCACCACCAAAAAACTATTACAACTAATAAATAAATTCAGTAAGGCTGTAGAGTACAAGATCAGTATATGGAAATTTGTTGCTTTTCTATAAACTAATAATAAACTATCAGAGAGAGAAAACATGAAAACAACGCCAGTAACAACCACATCAAAAAGAATAAAATACCTAAGAATAAGCTTAACTAAGGAGGTGAAAGACCTATAGTCTGAAAACTCTAAGACACTGACGAAGGAAGCTGAAGGTGACACAAAGAAATGAAAAGATATCCATGGGGCTTCCCTGGTGGCGCAGTGGTTGAGAGTCCGCCTGCCGATGCAGGGGACATATGGGTTTGTGCCCCGGTCCGGGAAGATCCCACATGCCATGGAGCAGCTAGGCCCGTGAGCCATGGCTGCTGAGCCTGCGCGTCCGGAGCCTGTGCTCTGCAATGGGAGAGGCCACAACAGTGAGAGACCCGCGTATCGCAAAAAAAAAAAAAAAAGGTATCTGTGTTCATGAATTGGAAGAATTAATACCGTTAAAATGTCCATACCACTTAAAGCAATCTACAGATTTAATGCAACCCTTATCAAAATACACATAATACTTTTTACAGAACTAGAACAAATAATCTAAAAATTTGTATAGAAACACAAAAGACCCCAAACAGCGAGATCAATCTTGAGAAAAAAGAACAAAGTTGGAGGTATCATGCTTCCTGACTTCAGACTATACTACAAAGCTACAGTAATCAAAACAGCATAGTATGGCACAAACACACACACATAGATCAATGGAACTGAATAGAGAGCTCAGAAATAACCCCTGCACATATGGTCAATTAATCTATGACAAAGGAGTCAAAAGACACAATGGAGGAACATCTCCAATAAGTGATGTTGGGAAAACTAGATAGCTACATGTAAAAGAATAAAATTAGAACATTTTCTCACACCATATACCAAAATAAACTCAAAATAGATTAAAGACCTTAATGTAAGACCATAAAACTCCTAAAAGAAAACATAGGCAGTACACTCTTGACACAAGTCTTAGCAATATTTTTTTGGTTATGTCTCCTTAGGTAAGGGAAACAAAAGCAAAAAGAAACAAATGGGACCTAGTGAAACTTAAAAGCTTTTGCACAGTAAGGGGAACAACAAAATGAAAAGGCAACCTGCTAAATGGGAGAAGATATTTGCAAACAGTATGTCTGATAAGGGGTTAATGTCCAAGATATATAAATAGCTCATACAACTCAGCATCAAAAAATCGAATAACCCAATTAAAAAATGGGCAGAAGACTGGAATAGATATTTTTCCAAAGAAGACATATAGATGGCCAACCAGCACAGGAAAAGATGCTCAACATCACTAGTCATCAGGGAAATGCAAATCAAACCAAAATGAGATAACACCTCACACCAGTCAGAATGGTTATAGTCAAAAAGACAACAAATAATGAGCACTGGTGAAAGATGTGGGCCCCCAGTACACTGTTGGTGGGAATGTAAATTGGTACAGCCACTATGGAAAACAGTATGGAGGTTCCTCAGAAAATTAAAAATAGAAATACCACATGATCCCAAAATCTACTCCTGGGCATACATTCGAAGAAAATGAGAACACTAATTCAAAAAGATATATGCACCCCAATGTTCACAGTAGCATTATTTACAATTGCCAAGATATGAAAGCAACTTAAGTGTCCCTCAACAGATAAATGCATAAAGAAGATGTGGTGTACATACATACAGTGGAATATTACTCAGCCATATAAAGAGAATGAAATGCTGCCATTTGCAACATGGATGGGCCTGGAGAGTATTATGCTTTGTGAAATAATTCCAAGAAAGACAGATACTGTATATTTTCACTTATATGTCAAATCTAAAAAATAAAATAAAGGAATGAACATAACAAAACAGAAACAGACTCACAGATACAGAGGACAAACTAGTGGTTACAAGTGGGTAGAAGAACGGGGGAGGGGCAACATAGGAAGGAGATTAGGGGGTACAAACTACTAGGTATAAAATAAATAAGATACAAGGATGACTACATACAACACAGGGAATATAGCCAATATTTTATAATAACTTTAAATGGAGTAGAATCTATAAAAATATTGAATCACTGTGTTGTATACCTGAAACTAATATAACATTGTAAATCAACTGTACTTCAATTAAAAAAAAAAAGTTTTTCTGAGCCATTGTACCAATACTGTGTTAGACTGGTGGGGAAGACAGGGTCCTTGTCCCTGAGGTCCTCGAAGGAAAAAGTCTACACCCAGGAACAACTAAGACAATATGAGGCAGGCCCAAAATCAAGAAAGAGGGGGAAAAAACCACCAAGAATTCAGAGAAAGGTAAGACTACTATTTTCTACTTTACATAGAATCAATAACAAAATTGGCTGATGATATCTCTATTTTCAGTTTTTTAAGCCTACATACTTTTTTATTTTATTTATTTATTTATTTATTTATTTATTTATTTATTTTTGCGGTATGCGGGCCTCTCACTGTTGTAACCTCTCCCATTGTGGAGCACAGGCTCCGGACACGCAGGCTCAGCGGCCATGGCTTGCGGGCCCAGCCGCTCCGCGGCATGTGGGATCCTCCCGGACTGGGGCACGAACCCGTGTCCCCTGATCAGCAGGCGGACTCTCAACCACTGCGCCACCAGGGAAGCCCAAGCCTACATACTTTTAAGCCTAATTAGAGAACTATTAAGTGAACAAATCAGTAGTCAATATCAAAAATTGAGAATCAATAAAGAAGTTAGTTTCTAAAGACACAGATTTTTCAAATACAAAAATGAGGAAAAATTTTCCACATTATAAAACTTACTGTACCTTAAAATTAGTTATACTTTTGACAAAATTATGTATTAAATAAATATCTATAAGCTGAAATATATTTTTTTCATATTGATTTTCATCATAATTTAAGAGAATGAGTCCTAAACTTTAGTGTAAATATGAATTACCAGGGGCACTTAATATAAATATACTTATCTTGCAGGATCCCAAACGAAGACATTGTAATTCCTGTTTCTGGAAAATTGCACTTTTAATAAGTATCCCAAGGGATTCTAATACTGGTGGACTATAGCCCATCCTTTAAGAAATACTAACTTAAGTGCTAAATTTCTACTGGGAGAAGATATTTGGTCTTTCCAAGTCTGTTTTGGTTACTCTGCTGCTGGGCATTATAACAGATCTTAAGTTTGTTGAATTTGGAGTTCCAACTGGGGGATAACCTACTCCTCAATACAGAGGTCAAATCCACTTCATTTATTTATGAAAGGTATATAATAAAAGGATAAGACTGATTTTATATGTTAGAGTATGCTTAAGTAAATTCTGGCGGTAACATCTGGAAAAATATCCTGGATGAAAAGTCAGTTTTTCTCATCTGCCCCAAAAAGTTGGGTTAATATCATTTGACCTACCTACTAGATGTAAAAATAATTTTCTACATATAAAGTGAATTCAACTAATGCAGATAACAACCTAAAGCTACAGCAAATATTTAATACAGTCTTTTAGTAATACCTAAATTCAGTTTCTATAATAACTTACAAAGGTAACTTCTCAAAATAACAGAAAACGATTTTCCTGGAAAAGTTTGTAGTTGCTCAACTTATCAACCAATATTCTCTTTCTCAACCCAAGAGAAAGTTCTTTATCTATGGGCAAGTCCTCAGTCCCCACAGCCATAAAAGAGTTGTCAAAACAACATGAAAAAAAAATGGACCAAAGATATAAGGTTCCAGATGGGTCAACATGCTCAAATTGGGAGTCAAATTTGTCCTCTTTTATGGTTCTCATAGCCTTTAAAAGCCAAAGCATCCTCATGAAAAAGCAGGTAATTTGGTAGTGATAGGGATAGAGAGCAAAGAGGAACTCATTTTACCCAAATACCTGACATCCTTCAACCAATATATCCATATAAAATCAAAGCAAGGCAGATAAGGTTCTGCCAATCCTATGCTGTTTAGACGGTTGCACAGGTGGCCTGGCCAAGCCTCCCTGCCTGAGCTGAGGAGAGAATGTCAGCACTGTGGTAAAACCTGCCTCCTGTGGTGGGCCCACTCAGTCTCCAACAGATTACTTCCACTCCCCCAGGTCATGATAGAAAATGAGCAATTCACACAGTATAAATGTTTTTGGTTAATGTGAACGAATTAACATTCAAAAGGATCCCAACCTAGATAATACACACTGGGGCTGAATACACACACCACTGGTCAAAATCAGGACAAGGCAGCTCAACCTGACATCTGTTAAAGGAATAAAAATAAAGGGCAGACAACAGACAACATTTAACTAGGGTCAATCTTCATAAATCAGCCTACAATACCAAAGGTTTATTATTATAAGGATTCTTGCCCTTAACTGCAATTTATAAGGTCGAAACATGCAAAGCTGAAGCCCTATTCTTCTTGAAACAATGACTTAGGGGTATTTAGAAGTCAGGAAACCAAGTTTCACATCCTCTTAGGCTACAGAAAAAGAAACTCCACCCTCTTATTTCAAAGTATTTCTAGTAAAGAAAAAAAGTAAAACCAAGAAAATGAAGCATCATAAATATTTTAGAAACATTTACTCAAAAATTTAATAGATCTGATGCTGACCTGAGTTTTATAATAATAATAAAAATAATACAATTATAATACTGATTTGATAGTTACCCATAGTGCAATGTTGATATTTTATAAGAATTCAACTGTGTGGCCCTCAGCTACATCTCTTTAAAATAAGTGAAAAATCACCATTCCAACAGCTTAAAGTACCATGCTGCAACCCTATGACACTAAGCTATTCAATGGAAAGTTATCAACAGAGAGTTTGCTAAGATGCTTTGAATCCCTTACATGTTATCATGGTTCTTATACAATCCTAATCAAACACACACATGCGCATACATGCGCGTGCACACACACACAAACACACACACCCTGTATCGGCCCACCTTAAACCAAACTTTGGTCCTCAATACATAACAACCTTGCCTTTTTCCCTCTAAGACACTGGCAAAGCTCTGTCCAGGTGGTATTCTCACTTACTGCAGCAAGCAAAAAACTCAGCTTTGTCTTACCAACACATTGTGAGGGAGATATCTGGAAAGGCAGCATTTGACACTATACCAATTATAAATTTTAATAATTATCAGGAAAATATTTATAGAGTTCTTGAGAACTTTCAGCTTGCTAATGCATCATACTAGCAATTGTGAATTTGGATTATAGAGCTTATTTTACCTAAAACCTTATGAAACAGGGCTAGACAGGCAATCACAATGCTCTTTTAGAAAAACTTCAGGTCACAAGCTGTCAATTCCTCAAGGTTTCAAAGGATAACCAGCTGAAAGAAAACTTTGAAACACTAAAATCTTAAAGCTTTCTAAGATTAATGAGTTTAAGGTACATATCCTAAAAATTACAAGGAAATATTTTTCCTTAATAGATTTAGTCTCACCTTAACAATACTACCTGAGAGGCTGAATATGAAAACAATGACCAGACTACACATTATGACAACAGAACTCTGACCTCTGCAACCAGCCCAGGAAGCCAAACTACAAGCTCTACAGCAATGAGCCCCGAACAGTCAGGACCTGGGCAATGACTAACCTTGCTCATTTTTGCCTCTGCTTCTAACTCAGGACCAACCAGAGAAAGCTAAACATGCTCCCCAAACCAATCACATAGATGCCCACCTCTAGCTTCCCCATGCCAATAATCTCTAATCAGGGCACACCTGAAGCCTCCCTGTTTTTACTCCCCTGCCTGCCTTGGAGTATCAGGCAAATGTAAGTGAAAGTGGCTGACTCTCTTGCTGCTCAAGTTCTGAGTAAATAGTCTCCCTTTGTTCTCTTTTCAGGGTAGTCTATGTCAATTTCCACAACACAAAAGTACAGGTCTGAGAGGCTAGCTGTATTCTAATATATAAAAATAAATACTTCACTAATAAAATGTAAAATGCTCCCCCATGTACCACCTAAACTGCTGCATTGTACCTGGGTTATGGGCAGGACTGCTAACCGCTGCAGGAGTCTCAAATAGGCCAACACTGTAACCTCCTAGGGAGATGAAGTTAACAAGCTTCTTTTCTATGCTACTATATGAAAAGTCTCTTCTTTATTAACACCTCTAAATCAGAACTTCTGAAGTTTGACGGTACTAACAGAATATTTTATGCAGGGAGGAAAACCACACTTAGACCTCTAGAATGCTAAGTTAGTGAGTGACCATCTGTCTACAACTCTATAGGAATCAGGAATGGAAGCCTGAGTGGATGTATGGAAGGGAGTGGGAAAGGAAAATAATTACCACAGCCTCATAGCTTTTATGGAAGGCTGCCTGAAATGCCTATGACCCTCCCTTTGCACTCATATTTCAAGATGCAAAATTTGAGGTCTAAATATTCCCACAACAAAGTTATTCAACGATGTAATACAAAGCTAGAACATTAGGAAATAAGAGAATGTATTTTGTTTCTTTGCATACAGATCTACTCATCTTAAACTTAGTTTTTTTATACTGGTCTAAAAATCCTCCAATGTGGATTGAATTTAGCTGTCCAATAAGCTTAAATGTTTCTCAATCTCTGGAATTATTAAATATGTCTAATGTGTTTTTAAAAGCAATATCCTCAGACTCTAGTTGGTCTAGAAATTTGCTACTTAGTGGTGACTTTAAAGAGTTGTTGTATAACTGACACTAACTAGTTCATTAAAAAGAACAAGAGTTTGTGTACTTTTAAATAAAAACAACTCAAGTTCTAAAAAAACGAGAACTAAATACCAATGAACAAACAAGTACCCTCAAAAACTATGTGGTAACACATCTATTGTTATGTGCTTTTTCCAATCAGTATTGTTATGGTTCTACAAAGATTCCAGTGCACCAGACTGTAGCTAATTATGTATATTCAAGTGATTAGCAAGCACTTGTTGCCTCTTTCACACCATCCTCCAAACAGCAGCCTTTGAGAGGAGAATAGACTGCAATTTTATTGAGAGAACACTGTTAATCCTTTGGGGAGAATGTAAATGTAAACAGGACTACTCTACATCAAGGTGCTTTGACAACAACAATCATCTGCATAAACACATGCTCAACAACAAACAGGTGTTCTATTTCACAACTAGCACCCATTTGATGCTTTCAAGTAAGCATAATACACAAACTGTCAGAAGTACTTTGAAACCAGCTGCAATTACTATAATTAGCTGCTTTCCTACACTTTATTTCCTTTTACCTGTTCAGTATCATGCAATGCCAACTCATACACTCTAAGTAAAATGACCAATTCGGGGCTTTCGCTCTTAAGGTATAGAGAGAGGACACACTAGAATCAATTCAAGCTAATTTAACTGGAACCTTCTGAAAAACAACGCAATCAAAAATACCAAAGTCAAAACTCAAAACTTTTGTTTTAAAGCACACACTGACACAAAAGATAGTTTTGTTTTGTTAAATTTATTTTCTTAATTTTTTTTGGCTGTGCTGGTCTTCGTTGCTGCGCAGGGGCTTTCTCTAGTTGCGGTGCGCGGGCTTCTCACTGTGGCTTCTCTTGTTGAGAACAGGCTCTAGGCGCGCGGGCTTCAGTAGTTGTGGCTCACGGGCTCTAGAGGGCAGGCTCAGTAGTTTTGTGGCACACAAGCTTAGTTGCTCCGTGGCATGTGGGATCTTCCCAGACCAGGGCTCGAACCTGTGTCCCCTGCATTGGCAGGTGGATTCTTAACCACTGCGGCCAACAGGGAAGCCCAAAGATAGTTCTTTTTCAAAAGCTATTTAAAGTTTTGACTGAAGAGACAAATCAATACTGTAGTATTGATTAAATAGAAGGGGAAAGGGGGAAATACTCTAAAAATTTGTCAAAGAACAAGTAAAATGCAGTGCTAGTTATTCAACTGGAACACTAAACAGTAGTTAAAAGGCATGACCTACCAATAGTTATAGCTCTAATACATAGCATGGATACTGCCCAGAAACACAAATACAGAGTGAAACAAAGAAAATTTCAGAATGCTAAGAAGTAAAAGCTAACCATCATAAAAAATATCCAGTAATAAAATCCATATCTGTATAACTATAGATGTAAGTCTAAAGTCAGGATTTTCAAATATATTAACACAAAACCTAAAACCCACAAGAAGTCAAACATGGCAAGACCTCTGAACAGGAAAAATATGGCTAGTCCGATCCTTCTAAAATCCAATTCAGTGACAGATATGCCGGGAAGTCCATGAGGGCAGAGGCTGTGTCAACCCTGTGTGTCAGCATATCTCCTGTGCCTCGCTAACACTTCCAGTAAACGGTCAGTATCTGACCAAAAAAGAATTCATGAATGAAAGAATGTATGAGTGCGTGAATGAGTGCATAAAGGTCACAAATAAAGTGAAATGCTAGAATATTGTTTTTAAAACATGTGAGCTATGAAAAGGAAAACTAGATCATACTATTATTTTAAAATATTTGTTAAAATATCATTTTTGTAAGATATTTAAAACTTTACAGGCTAATCATACTGAAAATAATTAGTAATATTATCTTACAGCAAAAAAAAATACTGTTCTCTTTCCCCTCATAACATGTTCCTTCATTATCAGACATTACTATAGCACGCCCAGAAACAAACTTTAGCATCTGAGTGGCTAAGTCTTCCTAGCATCATCATCATTTTCGTAGTCATCACTGTCATTGTCATCACTGTCATTATTATTAGTCTTTCCAGCAATTTCTATCCTTTTGAATTAGACTGAGCTGAAGTAAACACATGTTTGACACAATCATATGTAAAAACAAAATTTCAATTCAATACAAGGGACACATTTCAGAAGTACCAGAAAGGAGAGGAAGAAAATGATGGGTATGTGAGATGGTGCCATGGGAAATTAAGCAGAATGGCAGAATGAATTTGAGGTTGAAAATTAATAATTCAAATATCATCAAAAAAGTGACATTACATCCTTTTGCTAGTGCTAAATGCAAAATATGTCCTAAGTAAATATTAAGTATAATGGTAATTTAGGGGGAAATACATTTAGCATTGGTTATATTTAGTCTAAACTATCTGCCAAATATTTATTTTTAAAAATACAAATCTGTAAACATAAGAAAATGTAAATACCAGGCAGGAAGCTTGAGATGAGGTAAAAAGGTATATGCTTTTTTTTTTTTTTTTTTTTGCGGTACGCGGGCCTCTCACTGTTGTGGCCTCTCCCGTTGCGGGGCACAGGCTCCGGACGCGCAGGCTCAGCGGCCATGGCTCACGGGCCCAGCTGCCCCGCAGCACGTGGGATCTTCCCAGACCGGGGCACAAACCTGTGTCCCCTGCATCGGCAGGCGGACTCTCAACCATTGCGCCACCAGGGAAGCCCAAAAGTGTATGCTTTTGTAGTCAGATACTTGACTTCAAATCCTGGCTCTCCAACTATTAACAGTGTGGCATAAAGTTAATCTCTCTGAAGCTCTATTTCTTTCTCCATAAAGTTGGACAATAATAATGCCTACCACACAAAGTTGTTACAAGGCTTAAATTCCATAATATATATAAAGCAGTCAGCATAGTGCATGGTACGTACTATATTGAGTGACTGATAAACGTTAGAAATTACAACCACTAACCATTAGCAGCTTCAATAATCAAGATTCAAATTCCAAAAAACTGAGGTCAAGGAAAAAAATGGCTAGGCTTGATGCCCAGTGTTAATGAAATTTCCTAGAAAAGAAAGGTACTAAAGGAGGCTGAACGAAGCAAAGTCGCAGAAGAAAATGAAAAACAAGAATTAGGAAGAAAATGGCTCTACAGATAAAGGTTTAAAAGTCAGGAAAACACCAGCTGTAGAGCAATTTTGTTCTTAAAGGTATTTCAAAGGGAAAAGAAAACAAGAATGGAGAATACAGTAATAGGAGAATCTTAAAGAAATCAGGAAACTTGGAAAGTGCTAAGATAAAGACGGAAGCCTAACTGCAAAATGAGAAAGTCAAGGCATATGCCAATTTAAAACAAAACAAAACAGAGAGAGGTACAAAGACTTTGCTCAAGATTTCTCTACTTTATGGGCTTCCCTCGTGGCACAGTGGTTGAGAATCTGCCTGTCAATGCAGGGGACACGGGTTCGAGCCCTGGTCTGGGAAGATCTCACATGCCGTGGAGCAACTAGGCCCGTGAGCCACAACTACTGAGCCTGCGCATCTGGAGCCCCCGTGCTCCGCAACGAGAGGCCGCGACAGTGAGAGACCCGCGCACCGCGATGAAGAGTGGCCCCCGCTCGCCGCAACTAGAGGAAGCCCTCACACAGAAACAAAGGTAAAATAAATAAATAAAATTTAAACTGTTGATTCATTCATGTAATTAAAAAAAAAAGATTCCTCTACTTTCAAAAACCTCAAAGTCCATCTGATTGCATTCAGAAGGATGCTACCCATATTTTTCTATTTTCTTCCCAACTTCCCAATGGAGAGTACCCATGCAAGTGGCACTTTGTGGATACTTACAAATATGTGCTGAATAAATGAACTGTGGCACACTTGAATAGCATATGTAAAATATTATCTGAATACAGTCCCTTCCTCATCGACTACCCAGCCCAACAGATCTACTTTCCCTTCCAGAAAGGTGGGAGATTCCATTCTGTCATACTTTTGTTAGTCCCCTTCCAGTAACCTGATTCCCCTCACACTGTAGCAGGTAACTTACTCTTCCTTTAAGTCTCAGTTTTACCTTCACAACCTCTAGAAAGCTTTCTTGACTCTATCATGTACAAGACATATGAGCTTGTACAAGTCACTTCAGAGCACTTACCAAAGTGTGGATTCAGTTATATTTAACTAAAGAAGATGATAAGTAGAAAGAGAAAAAGAAAAATGAAGAAGTAGAAGGCAAAAGGAAAAGTGGGCACTCAAGGCAGGGATGAACAGAGTAAGAAAGGAGAAAGGGTAGATTTCCTTAATGGGACATTAGTAAAACAAAACTAAAGTCCTGTTTTAAGAATTTCAATACTTTCCTCTTGATAAAGGTTTTACATTAGGTAAGACAACAGAGTCCACTAGGGAAGTAACTGGGTGTCAATGATGAGAATAATATTTTGCTATGAATCAGATGAAATGAAATCAAGGGTCAAAAAGTGTCTTCATCCTAATCTGCGAATTAAATTCACACATAAAAACTGATCAGTGCTGAAGTAGGACACAGTTGAAAATTATAAAAAGATTCCAGAATACTGTAGTACTTTAGTCTTTTTATACAAATTAGCTGTTCACTTAAAAACAACATAGAGTAGCATTCTGACCAGTGATTAAGATAAACTAATATACTCAAATTGCACCAACTACATCTATAGCCCAGCAAAGTTAAACAGAAGAAAGCAACAATGAATAGACTCGTCACCAAAAAAGAAATGTTTGTTTTTGCAGGTTAGCTCCACCATTTTTTTCACATTTGCATCCTAATAGTTCTACTTGGTCTCCCCATTATGCAACAGTTCTTTACAATACAGCCAACTTCCCTGACAACTGGGTTCCTTTGCCAGATTGGCTTTGTCTAAATCCTAAAGCTGTGCTTGGCTTTGCACTGAGCCCAGTGGCTGCCTGTGATTTGAATGCCAATGAAGACTACAGACCCTGTTGTCTAACAAGTCAGAGACTGAAAGATCTCTTTGGGGTCAACAAACTGTCTCAACTACTTTCATAAGCTTAAGAGACTGGAAAATGAAGTAGAAATGCATCCTATTTCTTAGAAGGCCAGCAGGAAAAAGTATTTAATGTTTAACATTCATCAGATATTTTAGGGCTTCAGCTTTAAAGATGGGCTAGTAAACCTTCACATGTAAATAAAGTACTTGTTCTTTTAAATAGAAATAAGCTTAATCTTAAAGAAAACATGTAAAAAATTTTCAATTATATCAAATTGGATGGTGTTGAGAGACTTCATATACTCAAAATTATATAAAAACCTTGTGCCCCACACTTCCTACTTGGTAACTGATGGAAGGAGATTAATGACGATATAAAGATGGTAAACTGATTACACTGTAAAATTTAGCCTCCAGCTATAATCTAAGAAATGCAAAATTATGTAACTCTAAAGAGCCAATTCTTAGGTAATACCTACTAAACGGCAAACATTAAAAATGCTAAAAAAAATTCAATAGTACAAGCAGAAAAAAACTGCTACATTGATTTAAATTGTCAATGAAAAATAACATGTATTTTTTTTTTGTTTAATTTGCTATTCAGGTACTACTATGCATTTACTTATATTTTAGTGCTTTGAGGCTCCCTTTTTCTCCTTACAACTAGTTTGCCACCTCTCTTATTTAATCAAATGCCAAATCCTATCTGTTTTACCTCCTAGATAGTTCTCAAAGTTATCCACCTTACCCTGTTGCCCCAACCCTAACTCAGATCATCCTGATGTCTCACTTGGATTCTTCTAAGAGCCTCCTACCTGATCTCCAGCCAAAGTCATCCAACAGATACATAATGCAAGCCACATATGCAATTTTAAAATTTCTAAAACCACGTTTAAAAAAGTAAACAGGTAAAATTATTTTAAATAATATATTTTAATTAACCAACTATATCCAAGATACTATCATTTCAATAAGTAATCAGTAAAAACACTGAGATATTTTACATTCTTTTTTTCCCAAAGCATGAATTAAAAACCCAGTATGTGTTTTACACCTACAGTACAACTCAATTCAGATGCTGTATTTTCAACAGGTTAAGTGGAATGTAATCCTACCAAAACAATAAACAATCCTTTAAAAAAAGTTAAAGTATTTTTATTGCTCCCATTTTTAATTAAAATTAAATAAAATTTAAAATCCACTACCAGGGGCTTCCCTGGTGGCGCAGTGGTTAAGAGTCCACCTGCCGATGCAGGGGGCACGGGTTCGTGCCCGGTCCGGGAGGATCCCGCATGCCGCGGAGCAGCTGGGCCCGTGAGCCATGGCCGCTGAGCCTGCGAGTCCGGAGCCTGTGCTCCGCAACGGGAGAGTCCACAACAGTGAGAGGCCCGCGTACCGCAAAAAAAAAAAAAAAATCCACTACCACAGCCATCCAGCCACATTTCAAGCGCTCAACAAGCACCTGTGGCTCGTGGCTACCGTGTTGGGCAGCGCAGCAGTAGGGTTTCAATCTTTGTCTCTTCTGACCCAAACCCAACGTATGCAAAAATGCAAACTTCTAAGACCTTATGTCTCAAAGCCCCTTAACCACTTCTCAGTCATCTTCAGACAAACCAGACTTTCACAGAGGCCCTGCAACATTGGCTTCCTCTTCGTTTTCCAGCCTCATCCGTTTCCACTCAAACAATGTTCCTTACAGGGGACACACTGAGCTGTTTTTTTTTTTTTTTTTTTTTGCGGTACGCAGGCCTCTCCCGCTGCGGAGCACAGGCTCCGATGCGCAGGCTAAGCAGCCATGGCTCACCGGCCCAGCCGCTCCGCGGCATGTGGGATCTTCCCGGACCGGGGCACGAACCCATGTCCCTGCATCGGCGGGCGGACTCTCAACCACTGCGCCACCAGGGAAGCCCCAGCCCCTGAGCTGTCCCCTTTGGCCTGTGCTGTTAGTCCTACTGAACACTCTTTTTCCTTCCCCATCCCTGTCAGCTGGCCACCTCCAGCTCATCCTTCAGGTTTCAACTTAGAGATCATTTTCTCTCCTCAGATCCCTCCCAGGTGCATGACACAAACTCTTGTGGGGGCAGGAACCATGTCACTTTTGCTCACTGTTACATCCCTAGCATTTATCAAAATGCCTGGCACTCTGTAGGCACTCAATAAATATGAATCAATCAACAGAGTAATCTGAGCTTTCTTAAAGCATGCCCTCGTGTCAACACATGTGGCAGAAAGCTAAGAGTCCTCCTGTGAGCTCATTAACATGGTCTTACTATCACTAGCCAGAAATAAACTGGTGATGAAAAACTATGCCAAAATTGACACTGACAAACACCAAGACTCTCAAAGTTGAAATATTCAGTATGAAGTAATGCTTTGTACCTAACAGGTTCTTGTGTGTGTTCACTGGAAGGGTAGCAAGCCTGAAGATCAGAGGAAAACTTTCCCCCCCGTTTCCTATAAGGAACGTTCATTAGTGTAATTCCAGGCTTCTTTCTTTCCCTTTACTCACTCTAATTCTGGAGTAATTTATCTGGTGGATAAAATTGGGGGAAAAAAATCTTGGTATGCAAAATTAAGCTCAGCCCTTTTTCTTCCTTTTGAAGCTAGTCTCCTGTCTTTGTTCTTACGTGTAAGAGATCAGCAAACTAACTACACAAGGCCTGCAGTCTGTTTTTCTAAGTAAAGTGTTATTGAACACAGCCATGCCCATTAGTTTGGTATTGTGTCTGGTGGCTTTCCTGCACTACAATCAGAGTTGAGTAGCTATAGTTGTGACAGAAACCATACGAACTGCAAAGGTATTTACTATCTGGTCCTTTACCAAAAAAAAAAAAAGACCCAAGTTCTATGACACTGTCTTATTTGTACTGCCTGAAATGTGCTTGGGAAAGTCTGCCTAACTCTGTAATTCAGTCAGCAAGCCATTTGTCTCTCACATTAAGACCTCCAATTATCGGTAGTATATTTTGGCCTCCATCTTTGCTCTTCATTTTATGCTTAATAGTATATACAAGGCCAGATAGGAGAGAGTAATTATTTATATTGTGCCCTCTAGAAACTCTAAAACTTCATCTATGTAAATTTTCTAAGCATATTTATTAAGCTCAAAAA
Organism: Pseudorca crassidens; assembly: GCF_039906515.1. NCBI lineage: Eukaryota > Metazoa > Chordata > Mammalia > Artiodactyla > Delphinidae > Pseudorca > Pseudorca crassidens. The sequence continues at coordinate 158,470,731 of NC_090297.1, forward strand.
TGAAATTTGAGGGGAGGGGCTGAGTCAAGTACTTGCTTAAGCTATGAAGTACCTGGAAATCTATTTTTTGAAGGAAATGTTGGCCATACATCTGGGAAATGTATGTTAGGTCTTTCATTTTATAAAAATTTATACCTGTATTTTCTGTAAAAAGTTTGTCAGTCTTTAGACATTATTGATTTTTGTCTCCTTGAATGTTTCTCTGTCTTTCAAATCAGTATTACACAAAAAGTAGTACTACATCGCCTATTTCCAATAACACTAGTAAAAAACTACTCCAATAATTTATTGAGGAGCATTTATCTTTTATCATACTGATGTTTAAACTAAAACCTTTTGGCTAGTGACAATTCTATTACACTTACCTGTGAAAATTTACATGTAAGGATATTAATCTTGACAATCCTCTAAGAGGTTAAATAGAAGGAATTAATATTTTCCTTTTATAAGTTTATAGAACACAGTCCGACAATAATCTTACATAAGATATTTAAATAGTCCAGTGAGAGTGCTGCATATTTTTATCACATGCTTCTTATTCATTTCAATTTCTTAACCAATTTTGTCCTATTTAAGATCATTTCCCTGGTACCACACATCTCACATTTTCAAAGTTTTCTACTCAAGTCGCTTAAGGAATTTAATACAAGAAGATTAGCAGACACATGATGGTATATAAAATACTTTTTTACCTCAAGTTATTAACTAAGGCTTATTTTTGGTTGCTGGGAATTCTTGCTAAAACAAAACCAAGAATAAGAAATAAGCAAATTAGAGCTTTTCAAAGAAATCACTTCTGTATAAAAAATTTTAAATGGTAAATGAAGATAAAAAGGACTTATTGGGCTTCCCTGGTGGCACGGTGGTTGAGAGTCCGGCTGCCGATGCAGAGGACACGGGTTCGTGCCCCGGTCCGGGACGATCCCACATGCCGCGGAACGGCTGGGCCTGTGAGCCATGGCCGCTGAGCCTGCGCATCCGGAGCCTGTGCTCCGCAGAGGGAGAGGCCACAACAGTGAGAGGCCCGCGTACCGCAAAAAAAAAAAAAAAAAAAAAAAAAGGACTTATTTTTCTAAATAAAGTGTTTTTAATCTCAATTAGGGTGTGTTCTTTGTATTCACAAAGTTCAGCAAATGCTGGTAGACTACAATACTTTTTTCATGATCCTTCAATATACTCTGTGACATACACCTCCTGTGAGAGTTGTCACTTTCCTAAACTGAAAAAAAAAAAAAGGCAAACCAGTTAGAATCATGTGGAAATGATGGGATTCGACATAAATGATAAATATGACTCTGTGACAGTCAGAAACCTTAAACATCTGTCTGTGTTTTCTTCTCATTTGGTAGTATAGTAAAACAAACTTTTTGGTCTTTTTTATTTTGCCATCAGAAACATTTCTCCTCATAAACATATTCTCTGAACTCTAGTATTTAAAAGACAGCACTCTGGCTCACAAAAATCATGGATGGGGCTTCATGGTATCTTCTAAATAAATAAATAAATAAATAAATAAATAAATAAATAAATAAATAAATAAATATATATGTACACACACACACACCATTTACTGAATTCAAACTGTATTAGGTTACTTAACCCTGACTGCTAGAACAGACCAGAGCTGGCTGGCTTACTACAGAGACTTTGGAGTACATAGCCTTCAAAGTCACCATAGCAAGAGAAAAGATCAAGGGAGGAGGTACACTGCCTCAGTCCAGAAGTGACATAATATTTTTGCACACAGTCCACTGGCCAGAAACTAGTCATATGTATCCAATATAATTACATGGAAAGGTAGAAAATGTAGGAGCACATGGAAAAGTCAGTCTCTACCTCAGAAACATAGCTCTAAAATACTGCTCAAAGAAATTTCAAACTCTGTGTTAGAAGATAAGGCTTTATGTAATTGGCCACTAAAACTAAAATTAGTTAGATAGATCAACTTTAAATTACACTCTCTACAAAGTCTAGTATTTTTCTTCTGGTGCAAAAAAAAAACCCACAAAAATTATACTATTTGTTTAAACTACTTCATTTTGATAGCTTTTCCCCAAAAGTGGTATCAATAATTAGTTTTAAGAGCACTTAAAAGATAAGCATTTGAAATTAATTTTATGGTTTGAAATACAGAGAATGTTTTATTAAGTTAGAAAAGATTTTCAAAGCATTTCACAATTTAACAGAAAGAGGCAGAACAAGTGATTATGCCAAATGTTTTATATAATATCTAATTTACAATGCCCCTTAACATAAGTTTAATTTTTTTTTGATGCAGTGTCATAAAATTATTTTAGTACTCCACATGAATAGCAAACTAAGTAAGGGGCTCAACGACTTCAGCAGTCATCGGGGAAAAGCAAATTAAAACCACAATGCCATATCACTATATATCCAACAGAAAGACTAAAATTAAAAAGACAGACAATCTCAAGTGTTGGTGAAGATACAGAACAAATGGAACTCATAAACTGCTGATGAGAATGTAAAAAAAAAACCCAATCCTTCAGGAAAGTATCTAACAGTATCTACAAAAGCTGAACATAAGCATATCCTGTGGTCCAGCAGTCCAACTTCTAGGTATATACTCAACAGAAGTGTGTCTATAGCATACTGAAAGACATATAGCAAAAAATTTTTAAAAGTCCAAATATCCAACAATCGAACAGATAAACTGTGGTATAGTCATACAATGGAAACATTATACAGCAATTGGCATGAGAGAACTAATGTTATACGCAACAATATGGATGAACTCTTAACAAACATAAAAAGAAACGACACCACAGGACTCCATATTCAAAAGCAGGCAAAACAAATCTGTGGTGCAGAAGCCATCCTATTAGTGTGGTGGAGGATAGTAACTAGAGGGACAGCAGGTGAAAACGTAGAAGGTACTGGTAATGTTCTGTGTTTTTGTATGGATGCTAGTTACATGGTGTGCTCACTCTGAAAATTCAGAGGGGTTCTCTTATGATTCTCTTTTTTTTTCCTCTCTCTCTTATGATTCTTTTACTTTTCTGTATGTATCTCATACCCTAATGAAAAATTTACCTCAGAAAATTATTACTGGTAAAAGAAATAGAATCTCCTGATTTACTATATTTTACACCATGATGTATTAGTTCCAATATTCCTTACTATATTCAATGGTAATTTTTGAAATGGCTATTCTTGTCACCATGTGGGGGGATCTCATTTGTGATAACTATACATATTAGTCCTTATGAATTAAAATATATATGCTTATTATTTTCTCAAAAAGATATTTCTTTTGCAAGTAATGGGAGAGGTTTTCTAATTTCTTGTAATGATCTTGTTCAAGATCTCAGTTCTAAAACTGAAGCATGGGGCATATCTATATAATAAAATGAAACACAACACTAAAAACATTGATTTTAAAATATCACACTATGCTAAAACATGAAGGAATTTTTGAGATGATTTAGGTCAATCCCTCTTATTTTACAAAAAACAGGTAAAGTAATTTGGTGGCAATAGAAGATATCAGTACTCTGTTCTCCTGAATGACAGATTATTAATCTCATCTCTGGACTGTTCTCCTGCCCATGTGATCACTGGTACTAGGAATGGAGATTTTACTACTTCTAGGGATTTCCTAGAAGATGCCTTGAAGTTGGGTTTAGTGAATTCAAGACATATACTAATTATATAAAATAAGCATCAACAGTACTCAATAATATTTATCTTGAAAATAGCTTTCAAAGAAACAATGCATTAAACTTACTGTAGTGATCATTTCACAATATATACAAATAACAAATCATTATGTTGTACACCTGAAATTAATAAAATATTGTATGTCAATTATGTATCAGTTTAAAAATGTATTATGTAGACCTGCAAAAAATTAATTTAGCAAAATCTGCATTAACTCTGAAACATAACTTTAATAAACATTATCAACGAACTGCAAAAGCACAAATTCCCAGTGTGGAACCAAAATGAAAAGATCTTTCACTGAACAGTTTTTCACTTTGCTTTCTTTCTATTTCCCTAGTTCAACACTTATTTTACTAAGTTCAAATATAGGTAGTACTTTATATTCAAACTTTCTCTCTGTATCTTTTTTTTCAGTAGTTTAACATCCATCTCTAACTTGGCCTATCAGTTCCATGTCTTTTTAGATCTCTCAATTACAGGTGTGTTATATATTTCATAATATCTGAATCACACCCTATTTAATTATTCAATTAAAATGTATTCTGTCTTTACATTTCAATGAGCTAAACATGATTTATCTTGAGTGATATTTTTTTCTCTAAATAATACCAATACAAGCCTATAGATGATAAAGCTAGCTAAGCAAAACAAAAAAAACTTTAGAGACAATTTCTTGTCAACCAGTTTGTCAGGGAATTAAGTCATTAACTGCCACTTGCTTGGGTTATCTGTACCCTTATTTTTTTCAATAGAGAACATAATAAGAGATGAAACTTCAAAGTTTGATAACTAGGCCATAGTCAGAACTGCAGACTGAATCTCTGATCCCTGACACTTTACTGAGAAGAGGTGGAATCCCATAACCTCTGGATACTTACTGCCTGTCGATATACATATTACTTAATTTAATAAATGAGTTTAAGACAGTAAGGCATCAGAGAAGACACAGAGAAAGAGAGAGAGAGAGAGCAGTCACATGCTCTTTCCCTTGAAAATCTCCAGTAAACTTTATGAATGGAAAAGAATTATGAGGAACAGAGAATGAAGAAGGCATCAAAAATTTTCAGCCCTGTATTTTACCACTGGAGAATTCTTATCGTCTAGAAGAACATGAACATGGCAGTGGGCTGAGGAGGGGTGGGGTGGGGGGTACCAGTACAGGAAAGGAACAACTGCAAGCTGCCATGCTGAGCTTAAAAACAATCATCAAAAGGGGCTTTGGGAGCTCACCAGCTGCAAAGTTTTTGTATTAGGCTGTGATTCCACTGGGAGGATGGAAGCCCCTAAATAATGATGTCGAAAGAGTTTTTACATGCTTAGAAAGCTATTTCAAGCAAACAAAAATCTACATTTGTTCCTAATGGAGGTTAAGGCCTTTAGGGATTAGAGATAGAGAGCATAGATGACCATTATCTAAATAAACTTATTATTCTCAGTACAACAAAGGAATATATTCCTAAAAAGGAATATATAATATTTTCACTGTAAAGCCCCAAAGAAATGAACTTACTTTTTATATTCCAATATAAATGTCAGAAAAAAGTTTTATTTTGAAAATTATATGGCAAAGTGAATTTAAGAATAAAAATGTGGTTATAGAAAAATTCCCAGAGGAATTTCATTAATGGAGAATTGTTGCATCATAGCTGAATGCTTTTTTTTTTTTTTTTTTTTTTACCATAGAGGCTATAACTCATAATGATTAACTAAACATAATTTTGAGAAAGCAAAATTATGATGCAACTGCTGGGAAGTTTTTACTGACCTCCTTTCCTGTTTTACCATTCTACCTAGTATAATTCAGTAAATGCAATGTTCATGTTTACCTGTCCAAAAAGCAAAATAATTTTTTTTTCAAGAGACATTTAGAGATTAAAGGAAGATATCTTCACGTAATAGACCAAAATATTACCTAACAACATCTGGTCTTAAGAACCAATGAAACAGTAAATATTTTTCTAGTCAAGGAAAAGTCTTTTGTAAAATGCTCAAAGCAAGTTGCAGTTGCATCTTCTGCCTATTTCCAGTTATTCCAAATAATGTATTTGTTTCCTTCTTTGCAGCTACCCAAGTCTGTGCCACAAGTTCTGTTCCTGGCCCCTTGATGCAAAGGGCTCTCCTGATTAATACTTGTCTTTATATAGACCATAATGATATTAGCAAACAGTTACCTTTCCAAATGAAAGTATTAATATTACATTGGGAAGTACCACAGAAAATCACCTTAAAATATAAACTGACTTTGTCCATAAACACAATAAAATTCAAAAGAGAGAAATTTAAAACAGCATACTTAAGACATAGTATTGATTTTTTGCAAACATGGCTAAAAATCATTTAAGATCATAATGAATCACAAGTAACTAAGGGTCAGCAATAAAATGGGTTATGTAAAAAGCACTGGTATATATGGTTAGGCATATCATATGCAGAAAGTGTGACACTATGCTTTTTCTACTATAATGGTTTTCAAATTGTTTATACTGAGACCCAATGGTTCAAGCAATGTCTCCTCAGGCTCTTCAGTCTAATGAAGAAAAATTAACATAAATGAAAACATAAGAACATAAACAGATCCTATAACATATACAGTGTGCCTGGGTATTGTTTATATATGTATTTCTGGGAAAGTCAACATCATTTGTCAGTTTGTCTGTTTTTTGCATGCTTGTTTAAATAATCATATTGCAAAGCTGTCCAAGATTGTTCAGAGGTTTTGAAAGAACCAAGTTGGAAAATCTTGTGGGTAGGCAGGAAGTCTGACAAGCTTTCTAAACATGACTCCTTTATTTGAACATGAAGACAAGGAAGCAAAACTATTTGGTGATCCTATCTGGTTGGGACAGAAAACAAGAATGAGATTTTTTTTTGTAATACACTGAATAGATACTATGTGCTTCCTTCGAGTTGAGAACACAAAGGCCACACAAGCAAAACTTCACACTCACAGTATAGTATAGACATGCACAATCTTGAACAGTTAGTAACAAGAAGCTTCGTTAGTCCTTATAAAAACTCATTCATCCCTATAAAACCACAACCAATCTAGCAAACAACTAAAAACAGTATTAAGAAAAGAAAATACCTGCACAAACTCTGGTGTAGGATTTCAAAAAAATTTAAAGCTCACTAGAGGAATACTACTATTTAAGTGTGATTAACATAGTAAAAATAAATCAACAATGCAAAGACAGTATTAATCACATGAAATTTTCAGGGTTTGTTTTAAAGGAGGTTTTCTCTGGATGTACCTGTACAAATAAGATACCTGAATTAGAACGAATCATCATAAACTTGTAAAGATTGCCTATTTATGTACGTCTGACTTTTAAAGCCCTGTATCTTGAGGAGTGTCAAGTTTAGACTTGCCACATGAGTGAGAGTGACATCTAGTGGCAACTCTGTTGAACAGTACCTATTCGGTACTTACATCTCTTGTAAGAAACTACTATGAACAGTGCCCAGGAAACGGTGGGCACTCAAATACTGCTGAAGGAATAAACTACTCTACCGTTAGTATTTTAAGCTAATATTCCATTTCCCCACTCTCACTGAACTTCTTCCTTTTACTTACCATTTCTAGTCCTTCATTCTCTCCCTAGTTTCCCTGTCTACAAGTTCCCTTCTACCCTTACTCATTAGTCTTTCTCTATGGAATCCTTGGTCAGCCTATATTTTTCTCATCTACTTTTTCTTTTACTGCACACATTTTATCAATCTCCACCCTCGGTATACTATCCAATCTATTTTCTGTGTAATTGTTCTGAGTAGTAGTACATTAATTCATGAAACTAAGCCAAAGGAATACACTGTAATTCATGTAACCTTGGGAAGTTAACTCATCGTTAGTTGACTTGACCATCTAACAAGTCAAATTGATAGATGATTATTTACCAAAAGCAGACATCTTCTTTATTCAAAACCATCTCCTTCAAATGCCATCTCTCTTATTCTATAATAAACTTACTTCCTAGAAAACATGGAAATTACAGAATGTAAATAATCTCAACTTCTCAATTCTCCATTTGAAACAGTCTCTTTATTTGGAATACCCTCTTCCTTTATTTCAAAGGAGACCATATACATCCTCCTTTTCAAGGGCTATCCCCTGTTCTTGTGTCCCATTTTTATTGTTATCTATAAACATTTTGTTATGTCAATGATTATATCTCTCTTGAATCTTCAGAATTTCACTCTGCATTTTGACTCTTTCCCTATAACCTATGAACATGCTCACCCCATTCAAACATCATCTGCCTTTGACCTGCTGCAATCTGTTTTCTTTCCTTTTGTCAAAAAATAACTCAAAAGAATAATTTATAGTGACTTTCTCCATTTCTTCAATATCTATTCACTCTTCAACTCCCTGTAATTTGCTTATCATCACTACTCTATTGAAACTGGTCTCTAGAAGGTCACTAATGAGGCCATCAGTGACCTCTTTTCGGGCCTCATTCTTAAATCCATACATGATGTTGTGATAATTGCTCTCACTTGGCTTCTATGGCACAGCAATCTTTTTATCTTTTCCACTCCTTCATAAATCTTTCCCTGCCTACTTCTTCTCATATTGCCTAAATGCAATATGGCCTCCCATATACTTCAATATAAAGAGGCAAAGTATTGTTTCTATGAATAAAGTGGTTCGGTTAGTAAGTGGAAATTAATTTGCCCATGAACTTAGCTCAAATTCACATTCTGCTAATCTGCCTTCCCTCCTTCAAAACACTGCTTTAAAACTCCTTCATTTAAACTTACCCCAATTATTTCCAATCATAATTCATTATCTCTAATAAACCAAATTTTATATTGCATTAACATATATTTTGTCATCTTTAGATGTGTCCTAAGTCTTTTTAATTTCACACCATAATGGTTACTTGCAACTACTATATGCACCCTCTAACCTACCCCTCTCCTTTCCTCCAGCCCTCCCTTCCTTGCCCTCTCTCCCACTCACACAGACACACACAGACACACACACACACACACACACACACACACACACACACACACACACACTGTATTTTACAAGGACAGCAAGTTCAATGTCCTTGTCCTCCAATTGGGGTTATTTCTAAACATACTACTCTTTACACATTCGGTTCTTACTAAACACTATTGATTAAGGCTGTCTAATAATTTACTGCTAAGAAATAATAAAATCATATTTTTAAATTACTTTAAAAAAGAAAACTTCCTTTTGTTTTAGTTGCTGGTACTCACACACTACTAGGTTATAAACACATATAGGAAATGAGTTAATGTTTCGGAAAAAAAGATTATTAATTCTGAGCTAACTGACCCAATTTACTTGTGAAAATTGCTCTATAATACGTCACAACTCTAATTTACATCAAAGCACACATACATTTTTTAAATGTTTCTCAAAGAAAGACTACTAAAGGGAAAAAAGAACTTCTAGAAAATTATTACCACAGAATCATGAAGAACAATACATTTTAAGTATCTATGCAACTTCTATCAATATAACGTGACATTTGCCACAAGGCAAATACCAAGACCCATTCATGTGACAGAACTTTTAAAGTGTATCTAAAGCAATTATAAATAAGTTGGACTTTTCCACCCAATGTTTGGATTTGGATTTATTACTTATTTAAGAAAGCTTAAATGAGTAATACTCTAAGAAATACAATTATATCTAAATTTTATATATATGATACACTCTCATTTCCTTTTTTTTGGAGGGGGCAGTGCTATTTGCATCTTTTAAAATGATACAGTCTTTGTTTTGTAGTTTTCTTTTTCTCCTTAGCCTACTTAAGAGAAAGACAGGATATTCTGCTATGTGCCCTTGTTCACTGTTGAAGGGAGAATGGTGCTTTGTTGATCTGAGAGGTACATGGGGGATCCAACTCAGAAATGCAAAATGGAGAAGGCAGAAACGTTTATTGCAGAATGAACTTTTGTCTACAGGAACAGGCCTGAGATATACATGGAAGAACTGAAACAGTATCCAGCCCACAGGGGAATCAGGCTGGGAGGAAAAGGGTTGTGGGGGGGCGGGGGGGGGGGACACAGAAAAGCAGGACCTAGATAGGTAGTAAAAGCTAAGTTCCTAGGTATCAAGGAGGTTTCAGGAGGTTGGCTAGCCTCTAGAAACTTCAGCCTAGGGGCCTACAACTGCTAAGCCAATCTGCTATTCACACTGATATTCTACCCAACCAAGACTCCACTGTCTCCAGGGAAAGGTGGGAGAACTTACTTATAGAAGCCTGGCTGGCTAATCACAACCAGCGGCTGAGCCAGGGCTAACGCTGTGTATAGAGTCTGTAACAGTGTTTTTTGGGTGACCTCTATTATTTAATATAACTACAAGTTTCTTTACTTTTGGTACGAAACCAGAAGTCACCAGATGAGAGAATATTTTCAACTAAGAAAAAAATCTACACAACATGGGAAGGTACAAAAAAAGTGATACTTATCCAAAATGAAGCACATAAGCACCTGAAAGGTGTGTCTAGTAAAGTGATACGGCATGGCATTTTAAAAAGCCCTGAAATGTTGAGTTAATTATAGTGACCATGAGCAGTGCTTTACGAATAGCTTTGATTCTGAAATAAATGTTCTTTGTATTTGATGATACTAATTCAGCCTTTTCTGTAGTTGATGCTATAAATGTTACAGAAATTAGGTACTGTCCATGTTCATTACGTAAATTTCACATAATAATAGGTCTGTTAAATTAATTTTTCCCTAAAATAGACAAACTAATTAATCCTTATTAAGGATTAATCATTTGCCAAATTTAATTTTCTAAAAAACCTCATTTCAATTACACACAAGTATTAGTTTTGGTGTTTTCAACTTTTTATTTTATTTTTTCAAACTCAATAGACTTTAAACTTTTTAATATCAGAAACACTTTGCAGGTTTCTAAGTGGTCTTGTACTCTTTTAACTTCAGAGGTAGATTGTGGGTACTCTGAATGCTTTGTTTCAGAGAACAATGCTGTAAATAGTCATTATATTTGAGGATGTCGTCACAAAGGTCTATTTAACTTGGTTAAATACTACTAACCGGTACCAACTAAACCAGTCTTAAATCAAGGTCCTTCAAATGGAAGGGTGGGGAAAAGGAAGTTAAAGTTTTTATCCCTCTTCCCAGGCACAAAATTGGCAGTAAGCAAATATTCAAAATGGGCAAGTGTACCTTCGACATAATTCCTGCATCCTTTTCCCAATACAAATTTTTCTCCCACATTCTGCTGTTATTTCTGTAAGTTTCAAGGTTTTCATGCTTTTTCCATCATGTTGTACCATCTTGACCAGCCTTAACTTCCCCAAATGCTCCATATTTCAAAGTTTACGATCTTTCCTACACCAACCCCTGATCTCAGCAAGGCAACAAAAAGAATGCAAACAGATTTAAAGGAGTGGGTGAAAAGCCATGCCTAAACCTTTTAAAAGATAATTTACAGTTTTAAATACCTTGGCCACTAACTTAAAAGTTATCATTTATGGCGCCTTAAGTAGTATAAGGAATTAAAATATAAGCAATGTTTAATAAAGAAAACCAGGGAATATGAAGATAAGTTGATAAAAGAATAATCCTTGGAGATCAGTTTTTTATAAAAAACAGAGATATTTGGTTTAAGAAAAATTTTTTCTTTCAATATACATACTTGATAGTTACATAATATTGTTCTTTGATAACCCAATGTTGATACTATCAAGGCTGGCATAAAAAGGAATGGTTTCTTCCAGAGCAGATAACCATTTCATCATGTTACATTCCTCATCAAGACTCTCCAGCAGTTCTCTATTATCTGCTACATGAAGTTCAAACTCTTCAACAGGTTAGGAAATTATGTAGCAGCATGTAAGAACTGAAAACAGTTCTTACAGTTGAGTCATGTTAGAGAGAACCTCAAGTACTAAATTAAAGACTTGGAATCCCAGCTTCCTTCATGAAGCCTTCATAGACTCAAAATGGAGAAATAACAATGAACCACCTCTTACATTAACATATGACAAAGTTTAGTACTTAATTAATATATGTCCTTGAATTATTCTCTACTTGTTTCATATATTGGTCTTTTTCCCTGAGGAGATTATAGAAACTTGGAATTAGATTGTGAAGTCCTCCTGTACGAGCTGCCTCATTTCTACTTGTTGTTCCAACTTGGTTATTAACAGTACACTCTTATACTCCTAAAAGCCTCCTATTTTGTATGACTCACTATACAGCCAGCCTACCCTTAAAGACCATTTATTTTCTTACATCAAGTACCTAATATATAATCAATAAAAACTTTCCTCTGTTTTCAGTATGGAGTAATCTTTTTCTTGGCTCTCTGTACTTTTCTTAATTAGCATTTATCACAGTTGATAATTATATATATCACTGAATATAAATATTTATAATAAATAAATACATATATTTGAATGATTACCTGTTTAATATCTGTGTCTGCACTTGATTTTAAGTTCTGTGATCAACAGCACTTAACCAGGAGTAGTGATTTTGCTCCCCACCCCTGGTGGACATTTGGGAATATCTAGAGACATTTTTGGTTATTGCAAACTGGGCCGGGAAGGCGGGGCGGGGAGTAGAGGCAGGCTGCTGGTATCTAGTGGGTAGAAACCAGGGATGCTGCTAAGCATCTTACAATGCACAAGACAGCCTCCTATAACAAAGAATTACCTGGTCCAAAAGTGCTAAGGTTGAGAAACTCTATTCTATGAGGGTAAAAAGTTTGCCTATTTTGACTCAAAATAGACAACCTTCCCAGGGGAACAGTGTTTGATGCACATGAGATAATCAATAAATATTTGCCAAGTTAATGAATAAACACATCACTCAAGACCCTTTACTAATTCTCATACTGGCTCCTTGCTCCTTGCCTCCCTTTTGTCACATCTGTAAACTCACATGAGACTAGAAATTAAACATTAAAGTACGAATTTGAAATGCTCTAATTACTAATATATTGATAGATTGGCTAACGAGCTAAAGATAGTTTTTATTAGTTAAATGAGCTGCATGTTAATCATGTTCTCCATGTTATCAGAATTATTAATTATAAAGAAAACTCTCAGTATTCGCCACACCATTTTCTTAAGAAGTATAGTCTAATTTTATTACAACAAGCTTTGCTTTAGGTCAGCCATTAGATAAGTTCAGGATATAGCAAACAATGTTCATAAAGACCAGAATAAAAGTTCTTATAAGACTTATCAAAATAGATTAGTTACACAGAGGAAATCATCAAATAAGTAACATATTGAAGATAATTGGACCTAGTTTCTCACTGCAAATTATAAATATAGAAAGGCCAAACTACAAGGAACTCTGCAATATTAAGCAGAAATTGAGATAGTGATATAACAGAAATTAATATACATATAAATGTATATATACATAACTACACAGATATGTATACATATATACCTATATGTACGTACACACACACACACACACACACACACACTTCCTGACTATGTACTGAAAGGGCCTGAGAACAGTGGCACCCAATACAACGTACAAAACTACTATTCATATTTTAGGTTCTAAACATCATTCTCTACACAAAAATGATTCCTTGGAGCACACTGATCCCAGAGCTAGGGTAGGGATATTGCAAGATGAGCCTAGAGCATCTTGTGCAGATAGTAAACATGTGTTCAAAAAATGATGGAGACATTGAGGATTAAATGGTAGTGACTGATGTATCAGTATTAATTTCTTCATAGTTATACTCTTCTCACGTAGAATGCCCTTGTTTGTAAGAAAAATTCGCCAAGGTATTCAAGGGTAATGGAGCATCTTATACTCAAATGGATCAGGAAAAAAAGTCTGAGTTATTGTTCCAACTTTTCTGTAAGTTTGAAATTATTTCAAAATACAAATAAAAAATACATAAAATGTGAAGGTTTTTACATTTGTGTTCCTTATTTGCATTTTGATATAGATTTATCTTATTTAAATAGGTTCTAGTAATAAATTTCATTCATATGTTATTCACTCAACAAATATTGAGTACCCTATTCTATGACAGGCACTGGGAACATAGTAGGAAAAAGTGGACAAAAATCACTGCTTTCATGAAGTTTATATTTTGATGGGGGGGAAATGAATACATAAAATGTTAGATACTGATAAGTGCTAAGGAGAAAAACATAAAACAGTGAAGGAAGGAATATAAAGAGTTTGGAGGGGATGGGGGAGCTAAAGTTTTAGATACGGTAACCCAGGACGGTAGTCACTGAGAAGGTTACTTTTAAGGAAAATTGAAAAGATATAAGGAAGCTAGATGCAGATATCTGGGGTAAGAGTCTTCTTGACATAGAGAACAGCAAGGCTTTGAGATGGGAACATACCTAACATGTTCCAGGAACACAAAAAAGCTGGAATGGTTAGAGCATGAAGAGCTGAAGAACAAGGGAGGGACTAGTAAGAACAAGGTTAGAGAGGTAATGAGGAGATCCAGATCACCTAGAGCCTTCCCAGAAGGGACTCCGGCTTTCACTGAGATGGGAAGTCATGATGTGGGAAGCCACATCATCTGACTTAAGTTTTAGCAGGATCACTGAGGCTATTGCTAGAAAATACAATAAAGGGGGACAAAGATGGTTTTGACAAGAGGGTAATGTTAAACAAATTTAACTTCTCCACAATAGCCAGTCATCTATTATAAAATACAATAAAAACCTAAATGAAAACAAAGAAGTCATGTTATACACTGTTTCTTTCTAAAATAATATGAAGGCTGAGGATTCACTTCACAAATTATTTTTAAAAAAAGGGCAAAAAACAGAAGTAAAAAAATTAAGGTCTTGTTCCAACTCCCAGGTTTCATTTTTTTTAAATCAGTTAATTTATTTCCAGTATTACTAAAGTAATGTGAAGACCAAATCTTAGCATAAATCTAAAAAATGTACTTAACTGAGAACATTTATTCAATCTTATAACAATTATAGCAAATGCTTCAAATATGAAAGAAAACACAAAAGAAGGGAAAGAGGGAGACAGAAATGTGAAAATCATGAGAAGGCAGAAGAGATTAAAATTAAGAAGAGAAAAAGGAAGGGAGGTTCTACTTTTGTAAATGTGAGATTAGGTAATTCAGCTGGATACTCCACCAAGAATAATTTTAAATGTCAGACAAAAGGAAGACTGATAAACTAACTCCCATGCTAAGCTGGAATCACAATGATTACTCGCTGATGGTAGTGGAAAACCAAAAAATAAACTAGATCTTACATAGATCTGCAGTCTAGCTTCATGACATCTGAGTGGACCAGCAAACCTCAAGACTTGAACTTAATTTAAGGTGTTCCCTAGATTGCTAATGCCTCCAAGGAATCTGGCAGATACAAAATCAAATCCCCTCAGAGAGAAGAAAACATTATTCAAGGCTTCGTATTTCTACCAATAATTTTCAAATACAATGTTGAGTATACAAAGTCTATTCTCATTATTCCAGGATTCTGATTTGTAAATTTGTCTACTCACTAAATTTTACTTGTAATTCAAAAATCAATGCACTGGGTGCTCTTGCAGCTATTTCCAGACACACAGAACAGACCTGCAAAAAAATTGAACCACCAGGTGAAATTGAAAAAGGCGATGCTGCCTTCTTGCTTCAGCTCTCCGACTGTAAACAAGTGTCCTTTCCACAGTATACTTAGTGCCCCAATTTTCACACTTTTCTGCTTTTTGTTAATGATTTCACTATTTAAAATGACCCACAAAAGTAGCGCTAAAGTGCTGTCAAGTGTTCCTAAGCACAAAAAGGCTGTCATGTGCTTTACGGAGAAAAAATACAGGTGATAACTAAGGTTCATTCATGCATGAGTTAGTGCTTTTAGCTTGGAGTTCAATGTTAATAAATCAGTAACACATATTAAATGTCTTTAAACAGAAACACACATAAAACAAGGTTATGTATTGCTCATTTGATGAAAATGTGACAAGATTGCAGGAAACTAACCCAAATCCTGCATTTTCTCTAGAAGCAATGATTCAGTTTTTGTGGCTACTTTATATAACATAGCAACCATGAATAACAAGAATCAACAGTATTTACAATGAGTATAACAAGTGTCTTAGATGAGCTAAGACACCAGAAGCAAAAACCAACAGAAACAACAAATTACAAAAACAGACCTATAGGGATTCCAGATACTGAAATATCACAGAGTGTAAATAAAACAACAAACCTACCATGTTCCTGGAGATAAAAGTCAAATCTGAAATTTTCAGCAGTGAAATATAAAACTATGCAAGTGACATAGCTAATCTGAAAGACACAAATATAAATTCTGGAATTAAAAAATACAATAACCCAAAAATAAGAACTTGATGGCTAAGCTTAATATCATGTTAGATACCAATATAGAGAGAAAGACTGGGAAACCATCAGAAGAAACTAGAATGAAGCAAAAAAAAAAAAAAAAAGATGGAAAACACAGAAAGGGTACAAGATGCATAGAGTACACATAGGGAAGACTTTATAAGTTTTTTTTATTGTTATCCTAGAAGATCAGAGAGAGAATGGGTTACTGAAAGTACCTTAAGAGTGAATGGCTAAGAATTTTCCAGAAAGACGTTAGTCTACCTATATATTCAAGATAGTTAATGAATATTCAAACAGGATAAAAAAGAAGAAATACATGTCTAGGCACAAAACAAAGAGAAAAATCTTAAAACTACTCAGAGGAAAAACAAGATAACTTTCCATGGCCCAACAGTTACACTAACAGCTAACATTTCAATAGTAATAGTGGAAACCCAAAAATAGAGGAATGATATCTTCAGTGAGTAAAAAGAAAATAAGTATCAACCTAGAATTCTCTATTTAGTAAAAAATATCCTTCAAGAATGTAGGCAAAATAAATACATTTTCACACAAATAAAAATTAAAAGACATCAACAGATGAATGGATAAACAAAATATGGTATATACATACAACAGAATATTATTCAGCCTTAAAAAGGAAATTCTGCCACATGCTACAACATGGATGAAGCTTGAAGACATTATTCTAAGGTTCATAATAAGCCAGTCAAAAAGTATAAATACTATAGGACCCCACTTATATGAGGTACTTAGTCAAATTCACAGTAATAAAACGTAGAATCATGGTTGCCAAAGGACGGGAGAATGGGGAGTTATTTAAGGAGTACAGAGATTGAGTTTTGCAAGATGAAAGGAGTTCTGGAGACAGATGGTGATGATGGCTGAACAACAATGTGAATGCACTAAATGCCACTGAACTGTACACTTAAAAATGGCTAAAATGGTAACTTTTATGTTATATATATTTTACCATAAAATAAAACAGTATATTAAAAAAAAACTAAGAGTTGCCACCAGCAGATGTACTAGAGGAAGTTCTAAAGGATATACTTCTAGAGGAAAAAAATACAATCCCAGATAAAAGATGGTAGATATAAGAATAAATGAAAGAATGACAAATGTGAAAAAAAAATGTTCAACCTCATTAGCAATCAGGGAATGACAAATACAAACCACCATAAGACACTAACACACACACATACCCCATTTTGGCAAAAACTAGAAATCTGGTAACATAGAAGACTGGAGATGATACAGAGCAAACACTGTTGGCAAAAATGGAAAATTGGTACACCCATTTTGGAGAACAGTTTTGCATATTCTAATAAAGTTGAGTATATATATTCCCTGTGACTCCGTAATTCCACTCCTGGATACAAACCCTTATAGAAATGTGCACATATATTCACCAGGAAGACATGTATAAGAATGTTCAGAGTAGCACAGTTTGTAATAACAAATTAGAAACAGCTCAAATGCCCATCTGCAATAGAAAAGATAAGTAAGTTGTGGTACAATAACACAATGGAATACTATACAGCAAAGAAAATTAATGGACTAAAACTACACTAAATATGGATGAATCTTACAAACCTAATATTGAGTGAAAGAAATAAGATACAAAAGAACGCATAAAGTTCTATCCCAATTTACATAAACCAAAGAAAGGAAAAATTCTGTATTGTTTAAGGAGAGATATATAACTGCTAAAGCTATATATTGTAAAAACTAGGTAATTTAATACCATAAAAGTAAGGAGAACATTTACCTTTAGGGGAAGGAAAAGAGGATGTGAGCAGGACTTACAGATGGCTCCTGGCGTACTGGAAATATTGTTTCTTCATTTGCATGGTGACCAGTTGAAAGTTCAATTCATATTCTTTCATCTTACTGTAAGTCTATGTATGAAGCACTATTCTGGTCTAAATGTATTACTTTTTTTTTTTTTTTTTTTTTTTTGCGGTACGCGGGCCTCTTGCTGCCGTGGCCTCTCCCATTGCGGAGCACAGGCTCCTGACGCGCAGGCTCAGCGGCCATGGCTCACGGGCCCAGCCGCTCTGTAGCATGTGGGATCTTCCCAGACCGGGGCACGAACCCGTGTCCCCTGCATCAGCAGGCGCACTCTCAACCACTGTGCCACCAGGGAAGCCCAATGTATTACATTTTTAAACACAATAATTTTTTAAAGTAGAAAGGGAATATTAAGAGCTGAGGGGGAAAAAACTAGACCAAGAGCCATAAGCACCTATAAAGATGCTGATTTTATGTGTAACCTAAGAGAATCAGTTGCTATTTTACAATCACTCCTACCAGCAAGGTAGCTACATTTCTGTGATATTAAAGAATATATACTACTATGGATTAAATATTATTTCTTCAGACAATAAATAATATGGATAGAATGCATCTTATATATTAATAAAGGCACCTAACTTTTATACCATAATACTTCTAAACAATTTACCCTAATACTCCCAAACTGCACTGTTGGTACATGATGTGGTTTTATACTTTAGGTGGCCCATCCTGTCAGCTGAGAAAACACCTGGCTAACAAAGGCAATGGCTTCTGCCTAAGAATGTGCATCCCCAGGTATGAAGGAGCCATGGTTGTGCTACATGCCCTGCCTAACTTTCTGCACAAATCAAAGAAGCCCAGCAATCAGGTACTGGAGGACTAGACTTCGCTCACTAATAAGGTATACATCATAGTAGGTACATCTTACCAAATGAAACCTCTCCCCTGGCCCATGTTTATCAACCTGAGATGCAACAGGATATGATGAAGCACACTGAGGGAATTACTTAGTGAAGCCCCACAGCAGTCATATGCGGGTCATATGTGGGGCAGACCTGTCACAAGATCTTTACACTAGCTAACCTCTTTCTGGAATGGATGTCCCCCATACATGGCTAGTACTAACTTAATCCTTCAGGCCATCCTATCTAAAATTTCAACCAAGATGACCCCCACCCCACCGCTGCCAACTTTGATGTTTCATATCCTCTCTCCCAGACGTGAGTTTTCTCTATTGTCTAACATATCATATGCTTTATGTATTTATCTTTATTTGCTATCTCCCTCACTTGTATGTGAGCTTCATAAACACAGTAGGTACTCAAGTATTTCTTGACTGAATGAAGAAATGAATAGATGGAGAACACCTGGCAGAGAAAAGACTCAGCTCCCATTTTGGTAAGCCCTTCTTCCCCTTCACCCTTGCTCCAAGTACTTACTGAATCCCAAATATTAAGTTTAAAACTTGGGAGTTGATAGAATATCTTCCCTGGCTTCTGAAAACTCAGTCAAGCAAGGAACAATAGTTTAGAAAGATTTCCTAAAACCCTGGGTGATCATCTGTCATCTGCATCATCAATAGGCACCAATGAAGGACCTGTCCCAGTTATCTAAATGTCTGAGCCTAAATAAGACAGATCATCCCCATGACTATAGTCAGAGGTCTAATGATCTTTCTCTGTTCTATCCTTAACATTTAAACACATAAAATGACATACTACATGCAAAGCACATAGCACCATGTTTGATACATAGTAAGGATTTAACATTAGCCACAAAGAGATACCATCTAACTTAAAGACAATTTTTTCAAGGAAAATAATATGAATGTATTTTAAAGAATATAGTAATATATATGCATTTAAGAAATGTAAATATTTTATTGTTGAAGACAAAGTGCACAGAATTTAAGTTCCTTTATCTTAGAATCTTTCTTGCTGCCTGAACTTGTCCAAATCCAATATTTCATTAGAAATTATGATGCTAGGATAATTTCTAAAAGTCAAAATAACATATTTTTGTCAGTATACCTGGTAATTGTAAATGAATAAAGCATCTACATTTTCCCCCAAGTTTCAAAAGAATAAATGTAATAGTTTCATAGTAATTCTGAGTTTCTGAGAAGTTCTGGCACGTATTTAGTGAATAAATTACATGAAATGGATAGACTTTAAATATGTTTATTAATCTTTCATTCCAGAGGCAAAAAAAAAATCATTAATCCTCAGGCTAGATTGATGATCATCTGTTTTTAAAATTTTTCTTGTCAACAGAAAATACTAAAAATCACAATGAATTTACTACACATACTTTTAATTGCCAACTATGAAACTCCTTTGTAATGATGTGATCAAGCTAACACACCATTTCACAGAAGCAAGGTATTTAGGGAAGCAAAGACAATGTCAAAATTATTTTTTATCTGACTTATGTATAATCAAATATCCACCCTCTACAGATGGCTATGAAAGCATCCAAAAAAAATGTTTCCATGTGACAGAGCACATCATGCTCCACAAAATGGACTGCTTTCCATACTATTAATAAGACTCTTAACATACTTTCCTTCAAAACCTTCTTTTTGATCATAAATCCCTTCCAGAGTTACTAAGTAATTTCAGAAAATAAGATATGAATGGTTAAAACACTGACCTCAGCACATCTGGCAACACAAATTATGCATGGCAAGGTAAAGACTGTTGACACTGTATTTAAAATGTAAATCTCATCTTCCGAAATCATTCACTAACTGTTCCAGAAACATTTCTAGAATGAACCATAGCTTTCAGAATTGGGGCCAAGTTTTATAGTGAATTTTAATGTTGGCTTATGGATTTGATATCTGTCATTTACTTACTTTATGACATAAAGACTTACCAGAATAAAAAATATTTTAACAACTTATAAAGCAAAAAAATGCTATTTCTAAGTATAATTATTCAACTATGAAACCAAATCAAATATCAAATTTTCCTACTGAATGAAAAACTATCATCTTGCCATTTGTCATTAAATACTGCCTACTACTAGAATTATACGGATTATTACTTTAATTTTTTAAATTATCCAATTTAATGATTATTGTTGATAATTAACAAAACCAATGAATTAATTTCTAAATCATTATTTTACTCTACTGAAACTCTCATAAGTTCTAAAAAGCAAATAGTCTATTCACTAGGATTTTGTTTCTGAAGATTCTAATCACCATAACAATTTAACCAATTAAATTATTTAAAATTTACAGCACTGGAATAAATCTCTAAAGTCATTTTTCAAACTTACATTTTCAAAGTAAGCTATATTCAGAAAATCCTGCTATCTTTAAGACTCAGTGTTCACAGATAATTAGGTAATAATGCAAATTTTAGAAATTTTATTAAATTAATGAGAAAGTAAGTGCTTTATTGTGAGTGACTTGAAAGTTCACCTTTATTACTTAACTTAAGGCTTAAGTTCAGAGCCCAACTGGAGCAAAATACTCCAGCAGTCCCCTCATGAATATTTGTCTTTGTCACCATGGGCTAAAAAAGCATGTCAACTGACAAGGAAAACTTTGCAACAGATTCAGAACAGGGAAGAATTCATAGAACAGATGTCCATACCAAAATTATTTGTAGGATACTCAAATTTAAATGAAAACAATTGTGGTAATATAAAAAACGTTTAGTAAATCAATTTGGGAGGTTTCTAGACACGTTAGATCCTCTAACTGTATGCAAATTTTTAAAGTAAGAATATTAAAAAATACAGTAATATTCTGAATAGTTTCTGGATTAGAAATCAAAGGAATGTTACAGTTATCTCATTCATAACTCTAGAATTTTCACAATACCTTTCCTTTAAGGTTTAAAATTATATTCCCTTTCAGTTTATTTCATTTTAGATGCAAATACCACTTTTCATTTAATATCAGAAGACTTAGAAAAGCACAGCCTTCACATTTATTTTTCATTTCATCAACCTAATCAGCAGAATATTGAGACCAAGAGAAGTTAACTTGAACACCCTCCAGTGGATGGCTCTGCAGCACAACAGAAGCATTTCCATCCTGAACTTATTTTACTGTGCATATTTTTGAATGATAGTTAGAAATTTTTAATTTATACACTAGATTACAATCATAAAAATGTTGGTAAAAATCCAACTTTTAAAAAAATTAAAAACTCTAAGTCACTACTTAACTTGTCTCTATTGCAAAATTCTTAACTCAGAACTTCCTCTACCAAGGTATTAGATACTATTTTAATAACAGAATGGTTATTTCCTTTTTAATCTGTTGTCGTAATCAAGCAGTATTCAGAAAGTAAGACCGGAAGGAAGGAAATTAGTCCAAATACAAATAGTGAATCCTTATGAGAGAAAAATACAGCTAAATTTTTAAAATATGTATCTATATGTGCTGTATGTATATCAAAGGTAACCACATAACATTCGGGGGGATCTTCATTCAAGGGTAATTTGAGTTAAACAATGTGTACTGAGAGTATAATCCCCCAAACACTGGATTTTTTTTTTAATTTACTTTTTTTTTTTAAAGAGCATATTGTATTTTTTCTTAATGAATTTATTTTATTTATTTATTTTTGGCTGTGTTGGGTCTTCGTTGCTGCGCACGGGCTTTTCCTAGTTGTGGTGAACGGGGCCTACTCTTCATTGTGGTGCACGGGCTTCTTATTGCAGTGGCTTCTCTTTGTTGCAGAGCACAGGCTCTAGGCGCGTGGGCTTCAGTTGTTGTGGCACGCGGACTGAGTACTTGTGGCTCACGGGCTGAGTAGTTGTGCTCGTGGGCTCTAGAGTGCAGGCTCAGTAGTTGTGGCACATGGGCTTAGTTGCTCTGCGACATGTGGGATCTTCCTGGACCAGGGCTCAAACCCATGTCCCCTGCATTGGCAGGCGGATTCTTTTTTTTTTTTTTTTTTTTTTTGTGGTACGCGGGCCTCTCACTGCTGTGGCCTCTCCCACTGCGGAGCACAGGCTCCGGATGCAAAGGCCCAGCAGCCATGGCCCACGGGCGCAGCTGCTCCGCAGCATGTGGGATCCTCCCGGACCGGGGCACGAACCTGTGTCCCCTGCATCGGCAGGCAGACTCTCAACCACTGCGCCACCAGGGAAGCCCCTGGATTTGTTTTTAATCACGTAAGTATAATACATGCATATGCTGAGGGAAAAAAAGGGATGTATTTTTAAGAAAACTTTTTACTAAATTTATGCCAATTCAGAGTAAAGTGTTCATGTTAATATTTTAAATATAAATCATTAAATCCTGAGTACTGACCTCCGGAAAGCTAAATTAATTTAAAAATACACAGTAACAAAGAATGATAATAAAAGAAAAACAACCAAAAAAGTCTGTATTTAACTGGCTGCTCAATCATTAGAAAGGTGCCCCATAACTACCATATGTTACTCAAATATGTTATCACACCTACAATTTCATCATATGTCTCCCAAGAAATTAATTAGCTCTAACTTTTTCAACTTTGACAAAAACGTCTGCATCAGTCAGATTACTAGCTGTTGCAAACATTTCAAAATTCAAAGCTTTCTTCAGCTTATATTTAACCTTTTAATTACTATTAATCATTTAGCAAAATGTAGAACAACATTCATTAGACAGATGTCTAATTTTAGAATTTTGAATAATGTAAAGACATTTATACACATATTTACTTTCGGTACACATTTGCTTAGCAATTTTAAAAAATAAAATTAATCTAAGGTCTAAAACTATTTACTGATACATCATTTCACAGCTATATTTAGGTTAAAGAAAAGAACAGCTAAAATTTTCATTTTCTCAAAAATCTAAAAAGTCATAATAAGTTGAGATCATATGACTTACAGTAATAAATAAATTTAATGATTAGGACACATATAAATTACAAAAAAGAAACCTAATAGGACATGCTCATTTTAAAGAGATTTGACAAGCTATCAGCAGTAAAAAGAAACAAAAGTGGCTAAGAAGGGAATTTTCATAAATATTCTTTATCACATGTTTTAAAAGGAGGGGAAAAAACCTATTCCTGTTTGATTTTTAAATCACTATCAGCTCAGGCTGTCCTCAACCATGTAAACTAGCTTCCATCCCCACTATTTTATTGAAACTACTCTGTTAAGGCTACCAATAGACTTCTTAAGTATTCATTCAACAAATATTTATTGAGCAATGAACACAACAGACAAAAATTCTGCTCTCACAGAGCCTACCTTCTAATGGGAATGAAAGTGAAAACAAAAATAAGTAAATCGGTTGTATAAATCAAGTATAAAAATAGTGTATTAGTAGTGCTAAGTGCAAATATCTCCTAATTCCCTTGTTAACCAAACAAAAATCAAACAAACCACAAACAAGGAAAGCTTGCACTGGCTTCAGTAAAGCCATGTACAACACTGCTGAATTCTCCTTTGAGTTATTCTCAGCTAACAAAATAATGGGTAATCTAAAAATAATCTCTATCTAGTAAGGAATTAGATTTAAATTCCAAAGTTACTACTTAGGTTGAAGTAAATATTCAAATTAATCAGAATGAGGGCAGCCATGGGAACAGCCAAGAATATCCTGCTGGTAGCAGTCAGTCTTTGCTTTGCGGCTACCAAAGTTTTTGTTACTGCTAAGGAAAATGGCACCTATGAATTATACAATTTTTGAGCTGAAAAAACCTTAGAGATACCAGATGTCCTCTAGGAAGCTTTCCATGACCTCCACAAGAATATTTAAGCATTTCTTTCTCTTTATTCCAAAATTCCATAAAAATCAGGAATGATGTTCTTATTTATCTTTGTATTCCCAGAACCCGTCTTATGTTTGGTAGAAGAGTTTGACTAGACTTTTTACCAATGAAAGTTTTAGAAAAAATCAGTCTGGGAATTCCCTGGCAGTCCAGTGGTTAGGACTCTGCGCTTTCACTGCTGAGGGCCCAGGTTCAATCCCTGGTCAGCGAACTAAGATCCCGCAAGCACCACAGCACGGCCAAAAAAGAAAGAAAAAAAATCAGTCTGACAATAATAAAACAAAGATTCAAAGTTTAAGGTTTGTAACTGCTGTGAAATTATTTGTATTATGTATAAGTACACTGCTCTCAACTAAGCAGGAAGCATACCCATTCATATTCAATAAGTACTTATTAAGGTCCTACCCTGTGCAAGGTTATATTAAAATGTATACTTACATATATATTAGAATGTATATATAAAATGTGTAAGGCTGACATGGTCCCTACCATCACAGGAAATACATTCGAAGGGGGGAAAGATAATAAAAAAGAAAATAAACAATAATTTTAGATTGCAATAAGTTCCATGACAGAAATTTGCAGGGCACATTGATAGAGACTATAGTGCTTTTATTGGATTCTCAAAGAGTACTTTATATAGGATGCACTGCAAGGGAAAGACAAGACCTTAAATAGATATTACAGGATATTATATAGTAGGTAAAGAGATTAGAAATCCAATTCAATTCAATTAACAATTGAATGAATATTACTATGTCTCATGTATTATGGTCACAGCATGAATGAAATCCAATCTTAGCCCCTGAAGAGTATGAATTCTAATAAGGGAGAGACATGTATATACATCATCTTGACTGTGGAGAACACACAGGGTTTAGGGAATCAGAGAGAAGAGCACTTAGATGACCTAAAGGTAGTTAGGAAATTTCCTAAAGGAAATGCTTAGAATAGGTAATAATAATGAAAATGCAAATAACGTATTTTGAAGGAAGAGTTAACAGAACAAGATAATAGGATGTGCATAGGAGGTTGAAAGAGGAGGAAGATATGAATATTTCTAGCCTAGTGATTTGAAGAAGTCTAATAATTTGTCAATAGAGGAAAGGTGAAGGGGAATCAGTATTAATCAAAAAAAAGATGAAAATTTTGAAAAGCTGAATTTATCACGACAATGGGATATCTATCCATGGGAACATTTTAAATAATCAACTAGAACATTAAAGAGGTTCTTTCATTGACTAGTAACAAATATTTGGGATTCACTAATACATACATAATGTATGTTTATGATGTCATGCAGCATGACAGCAGAAATAAAGAGTTTGCAGAGAGAACAGAAGAGGCTCAAGAATAGAATAAGGATGAGATATAGTCACATGTAGTGGTATCAAAAGATAATGTGTCAGTAAAAGAGCACTCCAATACAGGGATGAACCAAGAAAGCCAAATGTCAGGGAAGCCAAGAGAGATGTGTGTTCAACAAGGACTGGTAGCCCATAATGTTAAATGATACAGACACTCCTATAAGGCGAAGCAGAAAAGCCCATTGAATACGGTAAAAGGACATAACTACTGGCTGTAAAGCTTCACCATGCCTAAGTCCTAGTTAATCACAACAAGGAAAATAAAGACTATGAACCACATTCTCATAACATCAACTTTATCATTTTATAAGCATACCTAATATTTATTAGAAAAAATGAACACTGTATATAAGCAAAAAAAAGAGTAACAAATTAGCTATTCATTTCCAGCAAGAGACAACTTTTTAAATAATTTGTTTTCATATGGAAAAATTTCCAAGTTAAAAAATACTCAAAAGAAAAGAATTGTTTTCATTAAGAGATATATGAACATGCATATAAAGTGATGTAACTTCTGAGATTTGCTTCCAAATAATTTAGGAAGTGAAGGAATAGGTGGGTATATAATAAGATTGGCTATGAGTTGGAAATTTTTGAAGCTGGTGTTGATTACAGGGGTGTTGACTATATTATTCTACTTTTGTACATGTTTGAAATTTCTTCTTAATAAAATATTTTATTACCTAACAGCAAAGAGAAACAAACATTTGTATTTATCCCAACTCTATAGCAAATAATGCTTACAAAGATCTGAAATTAACCTCAAACTGTCAAAAGGAAAGAAAACAGTAGAATTTTTATATGAAGGAAGGTTGAAAACTTGGCTTATAAAATCTACAAACAGATAAAGGGGAGAAAAAAAAACCCAGCATAAACAAATTATAGAATCTAGCTCTGGTTTCAGGAAAATTTTAAATTATAAAATGTCATACACTAAAATTTTTAAATATTTAGAATCAAATCATGAAAAATGTTTTCCCCAGAAGGTTAAGATACATAATTTTTTCATAATACACATTATAGGATAATTAAATTACTCAAGGTAAAAGATCTGTGACAATCTTACATAGTGCCAGAGGTAGGAGCCTATATCTGTTGGAACTAAAATTGGCTTTAAGTTATTAATTCTGATATATTCGTCCCTGTTTCCTAATTTCCACTATACCAGTTTTTTCACCTACGTAACTTCAATTCATTCTTGAATTCTTCAGGTCTCCATTTAAATGTTACTTATTCCAGGAATCTGACCCCCAACTCCACACAGTAGGACAGAATGTCATACTGTATCCCTCCCATGGAACCCTTTATTATCCCTATCATATTAACAGTTCATTTTAGCACCATGAAGGAAAGGACCATGTCTTTTAAAAACAAAAAAATTATTGAGATATAATTCACATACCATAAAATTACCATTTTAAAGTGTAGTTTTGTTTTTAGTATTAATATATTCACAAGGTTGTATAACCATCACCACTAATTTCAGAACCCTTCATCACCCTAAAAGGAAACCCTGAACCCATTTTAGCAGCCACTCTCCATTCCCTCTTCCTCCCAGCCCCGAAAACCACTAAACTACTTCCTGTCTCTGTGGGTTTGCCCATTCTGGACATTTCATATAAATGGAATCATACAATATGTGGCCTTTCATATCCAACTTTTTTCACTTAGCGTAAGGTTTTCAAGGTACGTCCATGGTATAGCATGTATACACTTCATTACTTTTCTGGCTAAATAATATTCCATTTTATGGATTATTCCATATTTTGTTTACCCATGCAACAGTTAATGGACATCTGGGTTATTTCCACTTTGGCACTTTTATGAATAATGCTACTATGAATGTTCATATGCAAGGTTTGGATAAACATAAGATTTAAATTTTCTTGGGTATATACACCTAAGTACGAAACTGCTGGGTCATATGATAACTGTTTAAGTTTTCAAGGAACTGCCAAATTGTTTTCCAAAGCAGCTGCACCATTTTACAATCACACAAGCAGTGTATGAGGGTTCCAATGTCTTCATATCCTCATCAACACTTTTCATTATCCGTCTTTTTGATTAGTGCCATCCTAATGAGTGTGAAGTGATATTTCATGTGATTTTGATATGCATTTCTCTGCTGGTTAATGATGTTGAGCACCTCTTCATGAATTATTGGCCATTTGTGTATCTTCTTTGGAAAAATGTCAATTCAGATCTGCTGCCCATTTTTAATTTGGGCTGTCTTTCTATTACTGAGTCATATATTCTTGATATATTCTGGGTACTAGACCTTTATCAGATGTATGATTTTCAAATATTTTCCCCATCCTGTGGGTTGGCTTTTCACTTTCTTAAGAGTGCCATTTGACACGTAAGTTTTTAATTTTTTTACATCTTTCTTGGAATATAATTGCCTTACACTGGTGTGCTACTTTTCTGCTTTATAACAAAGTGAATCAGTTATACATATACATATGTTCCCATATCTCTTCCCTCTTGCTTCTCCCTCCCTCCAACCCTCCCTACCCCACCCCTCTAGGCGGACACAAACCACCTAGCTGATCTCCCTGTGCTCTGCGGCTGCTTCCCATTAGCTATCAATTTTATGTTTGGTAGTGTATATATGTCCATGCCACTCTCTCAATTTGTCACAGCTTACGCTTACCCCTCCCCATATCAAGTCCATGCTCTAGTAGGTCTGTGTCTTTATTCCCGTCTTACCCCTAGGTACTTCATGACCTTTTTTTTTCTTTCTTAAGATTCCATACATATGTGTTAGCATGCGGTATTTGTTCTTCTCTTTCTGACTTACTTCACTCTGGATGACAGACTCTAGGTCCATCCACCTCACTACAAATAACTCAATTTCATTTCTTTTTACGGCTGAGTAATATTCCATTGTATATATGTGCTACATCTTCTTTATCCATTCACCTGTTGATGGACACTTAGGTTGCTTCCATGTCCTGGCTATTGTAAATAGAGCTGCAATGAACATTGTGGTGCATGACTCTTTTTGAATTATGGTTTTCTCAGGCTATATGCCCAGTAGTGGGATTGCTGGGTCGTATGGTAGTTCTATTTGTAGTTTTTTAAGGAACCTCCATACTGTTCTCCATAGTGGCTGTATCACTTTACATTCCCACCAACAGTGCAAGAGGGTTCCCTTTTCTCCACACCCTCTACAGCATTAATTGTTTCTAGTTTTGATGATGGCCGTTCTGACCGGTGTGAGATAATATCTCATTGCAGTTTTGATTTGCATTTCTCTAATGATTAATGATGTTGAGCATTCTTTCATGTGTTTGTTGGAAATCTGTATATCTTATTTGGAGAAATGTCTATTTAGGTCTTCTGCCCAGTTTTGGATTGGGTTGTTTGTTTTTTTGTTGTTGAGCTGCATGAGCTGCTTGTAAATTCTGGAGATTAATCCTTTGTCAGTTGCTTCATTTGCAAATATTTTCTCCCATTCTGAGGGTTGTCTTTTGGTCTTGTTTATGGTTTCCTTTGCTGTGCAAAAGCTTTGAAGTTTCATTAGGTCCCATTTGTTTATTTTTGTTTTTATTTCCATTTCTCTAGGAGGTGGGTCAAAAAGGATCCTGCTGTGATTTATGTCATAGAGCGTTCTGCCTATGTTTTCCTCTAAGAGTTTGATAGTGCCTGGCCTAACACTTAGGTCTTTAATCCATTTTGAGTTTATTTTTGTGTATGGTGTTAGGGAGTGTTCTAATTTCATACTTCTACATGTACCTGTCCAGTTATCCCAGCACCATTTATTGAAGAGGCTGTCTTTTCTCCACTGTATATTCTTGCCTCCTTTATCAAAGATAAGGTGACCATATGTGCGTGGGTTTATCTCTGGGCTTTCTCTCTTGTTCCATTGAACTATATTTCTGTTTTTGTGCCAGTACCATACTGTCTTGATTACTGTAGCTTTGCAGTATAGTCTGAAGTCAGGGAGCCTGATTCCTCCAGCTCTGTATTTCTTTCTCAAGACTGCTTTGGCTATTCGGGGCCTTTTTCGTTTCCATACAAATTGTGAAAATTTTTGTTCTAGTTCTGTGAAAAATGTCAGTGGTAGTTTGATAGGGATTGCATTGAATCTGTAGATTGCTTTGGGTAGTAGAGTCATTTTCACAATGTTGATTCTTCCAATCCAAGAACATGGTATATCTCTCCATCTATTTGTATCATCTTTAATTTCTTTCATCAGTGTCTTATAATTTTCTGTATACAGGTCTTTTGTCTCCTTAGGTAGGTTTATTCCTAGACATTTTATTCTTTTTGTTGCAATGGTAAATGGGAATGTTTTCTTAATTTCACTTTCAGATTTTTCATCATTAGTGTATAAGAATGCCAGAGATTTCTGTGCATTAATTTTGTATCCTGCTACTTTAAGAAATTCATTGATTACCTCTAGCAGTTTTCTGGTAGCATCTTTAGGACTCTCTATGTATAGTATCACATCATCTGCAAACAGTGACAGCTTTAATACTTCTTTTCTGATTTGGATTCCTTTTATTTCTTTTTCTTCTCTGATTGCTGTGGCTAAAACTTCCAAAACTATGTTGAATAAGAGTGGTGAGAGTCGGCAATCTTGTCTTGTTCCTGATCTTAGTGGAAATGGTTTGTTTTTCACCGTTGAGGACGATGTTGGCTGTGGGTTTGTCATATATGGCCTTTATTATGTTGACGAAAGTTCCCTCTATGCCTACTTTCTGCAGGGTTTTTATCATAAATGGGTGTCAAAAGCTTTCTCTGCATCTATTGAGATGATCATATGGTTTTTATGCTTCAATTTGTTAATATGGTGTATCAGGTTGATTGATTTGCGTATATTGAAGAATCATTGCATTCCTGGGAAAAACCCCACTTGATCATGGTGTATGATCCTTTTAATGTGCTGTTGGATTCTGTTTGCTAGTATTTTGTTGAGGATTTTTGTATCTATGTTTATCAGTGATATTGGCTTGTAGTTTTCTCTCTTTGTGACATCCTGGTCTGGTTTTGGTATCAGGGTGATGGTGGCTTCGTAGAATGAGTTTGGGAGTGTTCCTCCCTCTGCTATATTTTGGAAGAGTTTGAGAAGGATAGGTGTTAGCTCTTCTCTAAATGTTTCATAGAATTCACCTGTGAAGCCATCTGGGCCTGGGCTTTTGTTTGTTTGAAGATTTTTAATCACAGTTTCAATTTCAGTGCTTGTGAATGGTCTGTTCATATTTTCTATTTCTTCCTGGTTCAGTCTTGGCAGGTTGTGCATTTCTAAGAATTTGTCCATTTCTTCCAGGTTGTCCAATTTAATGGCATAGAGTTGCTTGTAGTAATTTCTCATGATCCTTTGTATTTCTGCAGTGTCGGTTGTTACTTCTCTTTTTTCATTTCTAATTCTATTGATTTGAGTTTTCTCCCATTTTTTCTTGATGAGTCTGGCTAATGGTTTATCAATTTTGTTTATCTTCTCAAAGAACCAGCTTTTAGTTTTGTTGATCTTTGCTCTTGTTTCCTTCATTTCTTTTTAATTTATTTCTGATCTGATCTTTATGATTTCTTTCCCTCTGCTAACTTTGGGGGTTGTTCTTCTTTCTCTAATTGCTCTAGGTGCAAGGTTAGGTTGTTTGAGATGTTTCCTGTTTCTTAAGGTAGGATTGTATTGCTATAACTTCCCTCTTAGAACAGCTTTTGCTGCATCCCATAAGTTTTGGGTCGTCGTGTCTCCATTGTCATTTGTTTCTAGGTATTTTTGATTTCTTCAGTGATCACTTCGTTTTTAAGTAGTGTATTGTCTAGCCTCCATGTGTTTGTATTTTTTCAGATCTTTTCCTGTAATTGATATCTAGTCTCATAGCATTGTGGTCGGAAAAGATACTTGATACAATTTCAATTTTCTTGTACTTACCAAGGCTTGGTTTGTGACCCAAGATATGATCGATCCTGGAGAATGTTCCATGAGCAATTGAGAAGAATGTGTATTCTGTTGTTTTTGCATGGAATGTCCTATAAATATTAAGTCCATCTTGTTTAATGTATCATTTAAAGCCTGTGTTTCCTTATTTATTTTCATTTTGGATGATCTGTCCATTGGTGAAAGTGGGGTGTTAACGTCCCCTACTATGATTGTGTTACTGTCGATTTCCCCTTTTATGGCTGCTAGTATTTGCCTTATGTATTGAGGTGCTCCTATGTTGGGTACATAAATATTTACAATTGTTTTATCTTCTTGGATCGATCCCTTGATAATTATGTAGTGTCCTTCTTTGTCTCTTGTAATAGTCTTTATTTTAAAGTCTATTTTGAAGTTTTTAATTTTGATGAGGTCCAATTTATCCATTTTTCATTGGTTGCTTGTGCATTTGGTATCAAATCTGAAATACCACTGCCCAATCCAAGATCACAAAGATTTATGCATTTTCTTCCAAGAGATTTATAGTTTTAGCTTTTATGTTTAGGTCTTTAATCCATTTTGAGTTATTTTTTGTACACAGTATGAGGTAGGGGTCTAAATTGATTCTTCTGCATGTGGAAATCCAGTTGTACCAGCATCATTTGTTGAAGACTATTCTCCTGCAGTGAATGGTCTTGCTACGTCTGTCAAAAATTTACCAGAGTTGTATAAGTTTCTCAACTCTCAGTTCTCTCCCATTGATCTATGACTACCCTCCATGTCTCTTTTTGACTACACCACCTAGCACAGAACCTGAAATATGAAAGCACTCAGTATAGATTTGGTAGGTGAATAAATCCCTTGTCAATAATAAAATGATTAAAGTGTGAGTTGAGCAATACCTTAGGGAGCATTATCCTAACCCAGTATTTAAAAAGCAAGAAACTGAGGCCTAAGAGAGGTCACCTGACTAGCTCAAAGGCAGAGAACAAATTACCTAAGAGCCAGAGGCAGGACCTGAATTCAGCTTTCCTAACGTCTGGTGCAGGGCTCTTTCCATAATATCATGCGGCTTTCTCAACTAAACTGAATTGCCTTAACATCTGCCAATGTGTCTGCCTATGAGAACCAGCATGTATATTAGAGACAGGCACGTATCCTAATACTTAATCATAGGGGAACTCTTCATAAGTATAATTCACCAAAAAGCCTTACAATCAAAATGGGCCAGGAAATCATTAATATACCACTGAATGCAATGTTTCCCTCCAGACAACTGTCTTCTAACTTCACTTTCAGCTCAAGAACGTAGCTAGTCATACTTTCAGTCCTTAGATTATTCTAAATAGAAGAAAACCATTTGTGCGACAGTAAAAATAATAAAGCAATCAGCCACCTAGTTCCATTACCCTGCTCTCCTTACCATTTCCCACCATCATTGTGATGCTTCACTCACTACTAACTGTTTTAAAGAATGTAGAAATAGAGCAATCATCATAAATGTAACTTTCCTCTACCAACCAGCAATTAGTCTGCCTCTTTCCAAAAACCAGAGAAATTTTACAGCAGCAGAACAGAAAAATAAAGGGAAACAAGCAAATACAGGAGAAGCCTTCTAAAAGATATATGGAGGATGTATGATTTAGAGGTAAAGGGAAGACACTAAGTGTTCAAACTTAATACTACATTTATGCATACAAGTAAGGGAAATGCTGTCCATGCAAATGTTGTGTATACAATATGTATGAGCAGATCATGAATTTTCCTATAGTCAAGAATATATTCGGCCTTCAGTTTAAACTACCTCTTCTCAAAATCTTCCCGAGTCACCCAAGCACAATTAACTTGTCCTTCCATAGTGCACCCACTCTTCCTTCTACAGACTCCATAACTGTAATGATTATAGCGTATTTTATTTTATTTATTTATTTTGCGGTACGCGGGCCTCTCACTGTTGTGGCCTCTCCCGTTGTGGAGCACAGGCTCTGGACGCGCAGGCCTTGCGGCCATGGCTCGCGGGCCCAGCCGCTCTGTGGCATGTGGGATCTTCCCGGATTGGGGCACGAACCCGTGTCCCCTGCATCGGCAGGCGGACTCTCAACCACTGTGCCACCAGGGAAGCCCCGATTATAGCATATTTTAATAGTTACCTCACAAGTTTGTCTCCCTTCTAAACCATCATCTCACTGTGGGCAGAAACCATGTGTTTTTAGTGTTGTGTTCAGCGTAGAATTTAGCATAGCCCTGGCACATAGCAAGCACTTTATATTTCTCTGTCGAATGAACATTTTCAAAATGTTTGTAACACTGAACATACCTGTTCAAAAGTATCAATAAGAAGAAATGTATTCATTCTTGCTGTGATAATTCCCAAATGTTATAGTTCACATATATACAGTTGTCATACTGTATATACACTTAGAGTATACGTACTTAGGTAATATATGTCATACACTTCCTTACTCTAAGTACAAACTTCAAAGTTGGCCAATCTGCTAAAAACAAACAAATCTAATTCAATATGTTTAGAGCTGAATGTTGTAGTGTTCACCATCTCTGCTAATAATGCAATTTTATACTCTTAGCCAAAAACACAATAAAAAGTTCGAGACTAATCAACCACAAGCAGCAGGATCTAAGTGGTGTCTTACGAAGGAGATGGGGAACCCTCTCTATAGAAACACGTAAAGGAATTCTTGAGGGCAAGATATTCTATGTTCACCAAAAAGAATTATAGATTAAACAAAAAAAATAAAATGACTGTCAAATACTGGTCTACTGGTAAATGTAAAAGCTTTGGAGTCTGAAAGTCCTGATTTTAAGATGTGCCTAGGGCTTCCCTGGTGGCGCAGTGGTTAAGAGTCCGCCTGCAAATGCAGGGGACACGGGTTCGTGCCCCGGTCCGGGAAGATCCCACATGCCATGGAGCGGCTAGGCCCGTAAGCCATGGCCACTGAGCCTGTGCGTCCGGAGCCTGCGCTCCGCAATGGGAGAGGTCACAACAGTGAGAGGTCCACTTACCGCAAAAAAAAAAAAAAAAAAAGATGTGCCTCTGATGTGACCTCTTTAGGAAGGTCACTTCACCTGTCTGTGCCCCTTTCAGTTCCTCTTTTGTAAAATGTGAATAAGAATGCCTATCTCACAAAGCTCCCTTTGGGGATCAAATGATATTGTATAAAGGACCTGGCACAGATGCTCAGACACTAGCATGTAACAGTGTTCATTCCCTTCCTACCTGGCAACATGTTGTCACTTAAGGAGCAGAGTCAGAAAACTCTCTTGGCTGAAAATATTTCTCCCAACAGATGTCAGTCAATGTTTCAAGTTTCACCAAAAGGAAATTCTGTTTGGATTTTCAAAAGCCCCAATTAAATGTTAAAAAATCTGCCACTTAATGTATCTATTTGTCTTTCAGAGGTAACCTGTCAAGGCCCTAAAGTACTGGGGGATTTCTTTTGATAAAGATAAAACAGCGAAAGGCCTATCTATGGAGGATAACTCCTAAATGAGGAGGTTGAAGAAACAAGGAAATAGCAGTGAAAGGGTCCTAGAGAAAAACTTTTTCTACTTTATAATATTACAATCAGTCTCATCTAACTACATACTACTACATACACTCATAGAAAATCCATAAATTCATCAGTAAACCTGCATGCCAATTTAAGGTTATATTATTAAGAAGTGAAATTTCTGTTATTAAAACAAAAAAGATAAGTCCCAAACCACAATTTAATGATGTATTTCTGACCACTATTACCAAAGAAAAGATGTAGTCTGGGATAAACTATTGGCTCTATGTTCCTGCAAACTGTCGACTGTGTGCTCACAGTGTGAATTTTGATAAAATTGTAGTACAGATGGCATGATAGCTCTGTCATATAAATTATTAATAAATTTACATAAAGAAAAAACTCAAAACCATTCCATTATCTTTACAGACCTGACCAAGACAATGTAATGTCCCAACTTACACTTCAAATTTATTCCTATTATGAAGGTGCAACCACTACCACTTTTTTTTCCAAGTCCAGCCCAAATTCTCAGTCACTCACCCGCCCTCCATCTTATGAATCCTGTGCTTCCTCTCCGCCTGTGGCCTCCACCAAAGGGACTCTATAAAGTAAATGTGGAGAATTATTGCCAAAAGTGAAAGAATTAGAGATACTTAAAGTCCTAGAAAGGCTAATAAACCTTTGATTCATTAACTTAGAGAGGAGAAAGTAAATCCACAAGCTAGAGGATAGGAATATATTATACTCCAATTCTAAAATGTCAAAATATGTCTAAGATTCAAAATGTCTAAAACAGAACTTTTCAAAATCCAGCAAAACAAATTTAGTATTATTTGTGGATGAAGATATAAATGATATTTCTGCCTTCCTGGGCTCACAGAAAAACTCATCCTTATCAATGAAATCAGAGAAAAGAAAAATAAAGATTTGAATAAAAACAATTAAGAATTGCATTTTAAAGATCATATACATACAAACAATATTAAAGGTTCTCTTTTCTTCTACTCTTAGAATTTTTATGCTACATCTATAAACCTAACATTTGCATCCATCTTCTCCTTGTCTCTTGATAGAGTGAAGAAAGCACCTCTAATCAGAATGCCTGCAATCCTGCTCTTCTTCCTACATTTCTCTTCATAATTAATCACATATCCTCCATCAATGAAGAGAAAAATCACTAATGCATCTGCAATTTTCCTCCATTACCCCATATGCAAAATTTATGCCGTCAAAATAATGACAATGATGACAACAGGTTAAACACATCACTTTTTATGTTAGAGGCACAGTGCTAAATGCTTTCCATAAATTATTTAATTCTCAAAACCACTGTATAAGATAGTGCTATGGACTGTTTGTGCCCCCGCCACAAATTCATATGTTGAAAGCCTAACCCCCAGTGTGATGGGGCCTTTGGGAAGAAATTAGGTTTAGATGGGGTCACAAGGGTGGGGCCCTCATGATGGCATTAGTACCCTTATAAGAAGAGACATCCAAGAGCTTGTTGTGTCTCTTTCCACCTAGTGAGAACACAACGAAAAGGTACTACCTGCAAGCCAGGAAGAAAGTCCTCACCAGAACCCAAAAATGCTGAAACCATGCTCTCAGACTTCACAGCCTCCAGAACTGTGAGAAATAACTTTCTGTCATTTAAGCTGCCCAGTCTACGATATTTTGTCATGGCAGCCCAAGCTAATTCCCCATTTTACGAGTGAGAAAACTATGGCTTAAATAGGCTAAATAACTTTCCTACAGAGGATCCAGGCTACAGTGGTAGAGTCGGGATTTAAACCTGGCTTTTAGCTAATACTGTTCCACTAATGTCTCTACAATATTGAGTTCCTAATAAGTAACCAACTATGTTATGTGCAAGAGATCAAAATAAAGGTGCCTTTAAAAACTCATACATCTAATCATATATTATAAACAAACATATGGACTGCCAAAGTATGAATTTCTCCAGGTTCGGTACCCAAGAAATGTTTATTGAAATAAACAGAAAAAACATCAAACAATAATACAATGTGTTGAGTGTTGTATGAGTAAGTCAAATAAAGTAACACAAAGGTTTCCAGAAGGAAGCAATTAATTCCAGGGGTGAGTAAGACAACTATTATAAGATAGGTAGAGTATGAAAAAAGTCGTAAGTAAATGAAAGGCAGTCAGAACAGGGTATAATTAATTACATTTGGTGGGAATTTATCAGGGATTACTAGTAGATGTTACATATAAGCTGTCTCTTCAAAGATGAATAGAATATCACTTTTGGAATAAGAGATCATTGTAGGTTAAATGGACTATATGGACAAAAACATGGAGTTTGAAAATGTAGCTGCCTGTTCCTTTTTGATCCCATATTCAACACTGTAGTTTACAGTATAAAATATCTTAACAGATGCCCCTGTCTCTCATAGCTTCCTTTTTCAAACCACTCTACAGAAAGTATAAAAGTAATCATCCTAAAACACAGATCAGATTGGCTCCTTGTTCAAAAACATTCGATAGTCCTACTCTGCCTACAAGATACTATTTAAATTCCTCAGACTAGAATGTTAGGTCTCTCACAATCTGTCCCTGTTTTTCCTTTCCTTCCCAATCCACCTTGAGTCATGATTCCTCTACACTGAAGCTACACCGGATTGTTTGCTGCTCTTAAGCAGGCCCTGTTAAAATGTCCCCCACTGGACCATGGCACATCTTCAAGACTCATGTAAAAGAACTTCTTTGGAAATATAACTTTGCCTATTGTCTCACTTATTACTCTGTCTTATGTTAGTTACATTCCTACATGTATGTCTCTATTAAAGACTACAAGCTCTTTGAGAGATGACCCCTACCCTACAGAGTTATTTAAAAAAAAAAACTGAATCAAATCTTTGAGTCTATATGTCTAGGTACTATACAAGGAGCTGAACGTTAAAATGCAATATCATAAGAGCACTACTAGACAAATACACAGAGTATTACGACAATCACCCAACTCAGCCTGCAGAGGTGCAGAACAGCTTCCCACAGAACATGACTAATTGATTCTTAAAAGATGAATATGAAGAAGACATAGGTAAAACACACACACACACAGGTATGAAACAGTGCCACGTGTTAGAAGAAATTCAATGTTGCTAGAATGTAAAATATGGAGCCAGAAGTGGCTAAGTTATAAAGCTATAGAGACAAAAAGGCTGCATACAGTGTGTTGAGAAACACTTTATGCTGTGGGCCAGTGGTTTAGAATTAGTAAAAAGCCCCAATTCATACTTCGCCAAAACCAGGTGTAAGTTATACTGTAAGACATTTAAAAAATTGAATTAAACAGGTGGTACTGATATTTGCAAGTCTCAAAAGTCAAACAGATTAAAAAGGTATACAGTAAAGAGTCTCATCACACCTCTGTCATCTGCCCAGTTCATACCCTACTTCCTGGGGAAAAGTGTTAGTTTCTTCTTTTTCCGTCCAGAGTTCCTTATGCCAATAGAGCAAATAAATCTAGTTCCCCTCCTTTACACAAAAACTGCTGTATAATATGTTCTGCACCTTACTCTTTTCCTTTTTACTT
Source organism: Pseudorca crassidens (assembly GCF_039906515.1). NCBI lineage: Eukaryota > Metazoa > Chordata > Mammalia > Artiodactyla > Delphinidae > Pseudorca > Pseudorca crassidens. The sequence goes on from NC_090297.1 coordinate 158,509,581, forward strand.
GCAACGATTTTTCCATGATTTTCCAAATAAATACTATTCTTCCTATTCTTCTTCAACTGCATAATATTCCATTATACTGCTGTATCATTATTTACTTAACCTATCCACTATTAATGGACATTTGAGCTTTTGTTTCACTCTACTACAATATATTGTTTTGGTTGACACATATGAAGAAAATCTAGCCTTATGCAGATATGACTAGAAAAAGGGACAAAAACGTTAATAAAGTTTTCAGATTATTGTGGATAATCTCCAAATCTTTTGCTATTACACACAATATTTGTATGAATAACCCTGTACATACATCATTACAAAATGTGAAAATATACCTGAAGGATACATTCCCGAAATGGGAATATACATTTGTAATTTTGATATATATTATCAAATTGTCCCCAGAGAAACAGAACCAGTGTAGATTTCCCACCAGCAATGAATAAGCAGTGACACTGCCTGGTTCCTCAGAGGATCCTAGGGAAATCTACCTTTTAAAATCATAATCAAGGAAGAAGAATCCAGAAGAAGCATGACATAAACAATCAAACAGGTCAAGAAAAAAACAGGAATTATGAGGTTTTGGAGTACAAGCAGGAAGACATGATTGGTCTCTAGTGTCAAATATTACCAGAGAGATCTAATAATTAATAAACTAAACTATAAAACTTAAATAATTAAAGCAGTATGGTTAGCCATGCAAAAATAGAACAAATCAAGATAGAATAAAAAACATACAGTAATGAAGAATAAAGGTAATTAAGAATAAAACAAAGATAATACTACTCCCCACGAAAAGGAATCAGAGCTCCCTGGAGAAATTAGTTGATTCTAGAGCTGGGAAACTATATGGTGAGCCTGGAATATTTTATTGTGTCAGAAAGTCTTCACAAATTGATGGGAACATGTCAAAAGAATATAGAGCTAGCTTTTCAGGGCTTACATGGGCCAAATCTAGGATAATTTGAGCATTTCAGAATTAATAATGATGGGAAAAGACTATAATCCATTGAATAAATTAGCATAAAAATAGGAGAACTTTTTTGAATAGAAGTTCTCATGAAGGAGAACCTTTTTTTGTAGTGAAAAGTCAATTAAAATTAGAAAGGAACAACAATATTAGAAAATCACCATGAATAACAAACAGCTGGCTCAAACAAGAACAATAATTGGATGGTGAAACTCGTGGGCCAAAGTTTGAGGAGCAACCAGATATTTATATGGTCACAAAGTATCACACCACAGGACTTCCCTGGTGGCACAGTGGTTAAGAATCCACCTGTCAATGCAGGGGGCACAGGTTCGAGCCCTGGTTCGGGAAGATCCCACATGCCACGGAGCAACTAAGCCCATGCGCCACAACTACTGAGCCTGCGCCCTAGAGGCCGCGAGCCACAACTGCTGAGCCTATGTGCCTAGAGCTCATGCTCCACAACAAGAGACGCCACCACAGTGAGAAACCCGCACACCTCAACAAACAGTAGGCCCGGTTTGCCACAACTAGAGAAAGCCTGCCTGCAGCAACAAAAAGCCAGTGCAGCCAAAAATAAAAAATCAATAATAAAAAAAAGGTATCATACCACAAGATTCTTATTAATTACAGAGGGAATAATAATAACCTTACAATGGAGAAGAATCTTGGTAGACACCATTGTAACCAGTGATCAAAGTTAACATCACCAGGATTGGGACGAAGCAATATCATGTGCTTCCTGATTAAAGAAGACTAAAGAGACATGACAACTGATGTATCAGTTGCATGACCAGACATCACGATGTCACATAATGACTCTTGCATGATGATCCAAGATTTTTTTTGGAGAGGGAGGGCTTATAAAGGTTATTATTGACAATATCTGGATAACAGCATTGTGTCAATGTTAATTTCTTAATTTTGATAACTATACTTCAATTATGTAAGATAACATCCTACTTTTAAGAAACACACACTTAAGTATATAAAGGTAAAAGGGTCATCATGTCTCAAACGGTTCAGAAAATCTATGTATTTGAACCTAAGTATCTTTAAATATATTTAAAATATTTCTATATATTTTAAATACCATATATTGATGGGGAAGGAGGAACAAAGCACTGAGACAGAGAGGAAATGACAGGGAGGATAAGGAGAGAAAAAAGAAATGCAAATGTGGAAAATGTTAACATTTGAGGAATGAGCATATGGACTTCTCTGTACATCCGCCTCTGTCAAATGTCATATTCTTTGTCCATTTTTCTATTTATCTTTTTCTTAATGTTTTATGGACACACACTATAATAAAAATGTTAATCCTTACTTTTTTCCCCAATATGTGATGGTTTTTGTTACACAGAAGATTTAGTTTTTACAAAATCAAAACTTTAAAAATTCTTAATGCTACAATAATGATGATGTTTGGGTGATATGGTTATGGATGCTTTATTTGTTTTAAGTTTTTTTAACTTATCTGTATTTCACAAATCTTTACTAAGCACCTATTAATTTTTTAATGAAAAAAGGGTTATACTTTTATATTCCTTAAGCAAAATCCCAGCAGAACTCTTCATAGAACCTGACTCTAAAAATCAAATGGATTTATTTAACAATTTCTCTCTTAATAACCTTTGGAGACAAGAAGAGCTAAGCCAATAGTGAAGAAGAGTAAAAAGAGTTTGAGACTTGCCTTAGAGAGATCAGTACTTGTTGTAAAGTGGTATTGGTACAGGAATGAAAAAGCAGGCTAAAAGAGAGTAGAGAGAGCCCGGAAGCAAACCCACATATAAAAAAAACAATATGATGGATTACTCAACAAATGAGATTGAGGCAATTATTATACTTTTAGAAACATAATAAGATTAGAACCCCTTCTTAACACCCCCCCCCCACACACACAAAACATAACATCCTCAAGGTGGAATAAAGAAGAACTAAATGTGAAATAACTTTTAGATATCTTATTAAAAAATGTAAGACACTCTGGTAGTGAGGCTCCAAGACAGCCTTCAGTGATCCTCTCACACCGGTATTCCAGTCTCAGTATGGTCTCCTCCCACAATGAACAGGCTGAGTGACAGTCTGTGACTTCAAAGCCTAGATCATAAAAGACATTAGTTTCCACTCTGATCTCCTGGCTCACTCATTCAGGGGCAGTCAGCCTCCAAATTATGATAACACTCAAGTGGCCCTAGTAAAGGATCACATCAAGAGGAACTGAGTTCTCCAACCAACAGCCTACACCAACTCACTGGCCATTTGAGCAGGCTATCTTTAAAAGCAAGTCCTCCAGCCTTAATTAAACCTACAGATGATTGAAGCCCTGACTGACATGTTGACTGCAACCTCATAAGAGACCAAGATCATAACCACACAAACACCCTGCTCCCAGAAATGAAAAGAAATAATAAATATTTATTGTTTCTTTTAACCAAATAGGTTTTGCTGGTAATTTGTTATGCAGCAATAGACAATAAATAAAGACTATTGTTATAACCTCAATGTAGGAAAGGAAGTTCTTAAAAATTATAAGAACTATAAGAACTATAAGAATTATAAGAAGCAAAATTATAAAGGAAAAGATTGACAAATGTATCTATATTGAAAATGAAAGGTTTTGGTACAAAAAAGTTAGTACTCATACAACTAAAAGGACAAGCCACAAACTAAAAGAAAATATTTATAATTCAAATAACAAATAATGAATATCAATTCTTGAAAAATTCCTACAAATCAACAAGGACAAACCATCTAATACAAAAAAGGGAGTGGGGCAAAGAGTAGAAAATGCAATTTATGAAAGAAATTACGTAGCAATAAACATATGAAAAGAACTAGAAACCCCATTAATAACCTGAGAAATTCAAATTTAAAACACCAAAATACCAATTCTCACACATCAGAATGACAAAACTTATGTGTGACAAGAAAAGTCTCACAAACTGCTGGTGGAAGTAAAGTGTTAACAACCACTTCAGAAAATATACAAAATCTAGTAAAGGTGAAGGCAGAGCATACCCTATGACCTAGCAATTTTCTATTTGCAATAAAAATTTCACATATACATGGGGAACATACAAAAACATTCGTTGCAGCACTGCTTGCAATAGGTAAAAAACTGGCAACCTCTTAAAGCTCTTCAACAGAACAGTTTTAAAAAGCGTGGTTTATTCATGCAAAACCACGCAGCAGTGAAAATGAAGAAATCAGAACTCCGTGTATCAATGTAAATACACCTTAAAAACATAACACTAAAAAAAGGTTTATAAAGGCTATCAGCTGATTTTTCAGCAGAAACTGCAGACCAGAAGAGAGTGGCACAATATATTTAGAGTGATGAAAGGGAAAAACCTACAACCAAGAATGCTCTACTCAGCAAGGCTCTCATTCAGATTTGATGAAGAAATCAAAACCTTTACAGACAAGCAAAAGCTAAAAGAATTCGGCACCACCAAACCACCTTTACAGCAAATGTTAAAGGAACTTCTCTACATGAAAAAGAAAAGGCCACAACTAGGAATAAGAAAATTACGAAATAAAAAACATCACCAGTAAAGGGAAACATACAATAAAGGTAGGAAATCATGAACACACACAAAGCTAGTAGGGAGGTTAAAAGACAAAAGTAGTAAAATCATCTCTATCTACAATAAGGGATACACAGAACAATTAGATGAAAAATACAGTGTCAAAAACAGTAACTGTGAGGGAAGGAGAGTACAAATGTAAGGTTGTTAAAATGTATTAGAAAGTGAGAGATCAGTAACTTAAAACAACCAAGTATACATAGAGAGTGCCCTACAAAAACCTCATGGTAACCACAAACAATTCACTTTGTTATAAAGCAGAAACTAACACACCACTGTAAAGCAATTATACTCCAATAAAGATGTTTAAAAAAAAAAAACCTGTAACAGATATACACACAAAAAAGAAAAGGGAATCCAAACATAACACTAAATAAAGACACTCATCAAATCACAAGAAGAGAACAAAAGAAGAATGGGGGGGAGACCTACAAAAACAAATTCAAAACAATTTAAAAAATGGCAACAAGAACATACATACTGATAATTACCTTAAAGGTAAATGAACTAACCAAATGCTCCAGCCAGAAGTCTTGGACTGACTGAATGGATACAAAAACAAGACCCACATATATGCTGCCTACAAAAGACGCACTTCAGATCTAGAGACACATAGAGACTGAAAGTGAGGGACTGAAAGGTATTCCAGGCAAATGGAAATCAAAAGAAAACTGGAGTAGCAATACTCATATCAGACAAAATAGACTTTAAAACAAAGACTGTTACAAGAGACAAAGATGGACACTCATCCATCTATGATCAAGGGATCAATCCAAGAAGAAGATATAACAATTATAAAATACATGCACCCAGCATAGAAGCATCTCAATATATAAAGAAAATGTTAACAGATATAAAAGGAGAAGTCGACGGTAATACAAGAATAGTAGGGGACTTTAATGCCCCACTTACCATCAATTGACAGATCATCCAGACAGAAAATCAATAAGGAAACACCGACCTTAAGTAACACATTAGACCAAATGTACTTAATTGATATATATAGAGAGCATTCCACCTGAAAGCAGCAGAATACACATTCTTTTCAAGTGCACATGGAACATTCTCCAGGACAGATCACATGCTAGGCCACAAAACAAGCCTTGGTGAATTTAAGGAAATTGAAATCGTATCAAGCATCTTTCCTGACCACCAGGTTGTAAGACTAGAAATCAACTACAAGAAAAATACTGCTAAAAAACACAAACACGTGGAGGCTAAACAATATGTTACTAAACAACCAATGGATCACTGCAGAAATCAAAGAGGAAATCAAAAAGTACCTAGAGACAAATGAAAACACAACAATGGGACACGGCAAAGCAATTCTAAGAAGGAAGTTTAGAGTAATACAAGCTTACCTCAGGAAACAAGAAAAATATCAACCTAACCTAAAGCAACTACAGAAAGAAAAACAAAACCCAAAGTTAGTAGAAGGAAAAAAATCATAAAGATCAGAGCAGAAATAAATGAAATAGAGACTAAAAAAACAACAGAAAAATCAATGAAACCAAAAGCTGGTTCTGTGAAAAGGTAAACAAAATTGATAAAACTTTAACCAGAGTCATCAAGAAAAAAAGAGACAGGGCCCAAATCAATCAAAATAGAAATGAAAAAGGAGAAGTTATAAACAACACCATAGAAATACAGAAATACATCATAAGAGACTACTCCAAGCAACTACACACCAATAAAATGGACAACCTAGAAGAAATGGACAAATTCTTAGCAAGGTACAGTCTCCCAAGACTGAATCAGGAAGGAACAGAAAATATGAACAGACCAATTAACAGTAATGCAATTACATCAGTAATTTAAAAACTCCCCAAACAAACAAAAGTCCAGGACCAGATGGCTTCACAGGTAAACTCTACCAAACATTTAGAGAAGCATTAACACCTATCCTCCTGAAACTATTCCAAAAAATGGCAGAGGAAGGAAAACTTCCAACCTCATTCTATGAAGCCACCATGACCCTAATACCAAAACCAGACAAAGATATCACAATAAAAGAAAATTACAGGCCAATATCACTTATGAACATAGATGTAAAAATCTTCAACAAAATACTAGCAAACAGAATCCAAAAATACCTTAAAAAGATCACACGCCATGTCAAATGGGATTTGTCCCAGGGACGCAAGGATTTTTCAATATCAGCAAGTCAATGTGATACACCACATTAACAAATTGAAGAATGAAGCAACCTAAACATCCATCGACAGATGAATGGATAAAGAAGATGTAGTACATATATACAATGGAATGTTACTTAGCCTTTAAAATAAATAAAATAATGCCATTTGCAATAACACGGATGGACCTGGAGATTATCATTCTAAGTGAAGTAAGTCAGACAGAGAAAAACAAATATCATATGATATTGCTTATATGAGGAATCTAAACCAAAAATGATATAAACGAACTTATCTACAATACAGACACACAAACTTAGAGAACAAACTTATGGTTACTGGGGGAAAGGGTGCATGGGGAGGAACAGATTGGGAGTTCGGGATTGACATGTACACACTGCTATATTTAAAATAGATAACCAACAAAGACTTACTGTATAGCACAGGGAACTCTGCTCAATACTCTGTAATAACCTAAATGGGAAAAGAATTTGAAAAAGAATAGATACATGTATATGTATAACTGAATCACTTTGCTGTACACCTAAAACTAACACAACACTGTTAATCATCTCTACTCCAATATAAAATAAAATTTTTTTAAAAAAATTGAAGAATGAAAACCATATGATCACCTAAATAGATGCAAAAAAGCTTTTGATAAAATTCAACATCCATTTATGATAAAAATTCTCCAGAAAGTGGGCAGAGAGCAAACATACCTCCATATAATAAAGCCCATATATGACAAACCCACAACTAACATCATACTCAATGGTGAAAAGATAAGACAAGGAAGCCCACTCTCACCACTTTTATTCAACACAGTTTTGGAAGTCCTAGCCACAGCAATCAGATGAGAATAAGAAATAAAAGGAATGCAAATTGGAAAGAAAGAAGTAAAACTGTCACTATTTGCAGATGACATAATACTGTACACAGAAAATCCTCAAGTAGCCACCAAAAAACTACTAGAGCTCTAAAAACTACTAATAAATTAGATAAAGTTGCGGGATACAAAATTAATATACAGAAATCTGTTACATTTCTATACACTAACAATGAAATATCAGAAAGAGAAATTAAAGAAACAATCTCATTTATCATCACATCGAAAAGAATAAAATAGCTAGGAATAAACCTTCCTAAGGAGCCAAAAGACCTATACCCCACAAACTGTAAGACACTGATGAAAGAAACTGAAGATGACATAAACATATGGAAAGATACCATTTTCCACAATTGGAAAAATCAATAATTGTTAAAATAACCACATTACCCAAGGAAATCTATATATTCAATACAATCCCTATCAAATTACTGATGGCATTTTTCACAGAACTGGAACGAATAATTTTTAAATTTATATGGAAACACAAAAGACCCCGAATAGCCAAAACAATCTTGAGAAAGAAGAACTCAGCTGGAGGAATCAGGCTCCCTGACTTCGGACTATACTACAAAGCTACTGTCATCAAAGCAGTATGATACTGGCACAAAAACAGACACATAGATCAAAGGAACAGGACAGAAAGTTCAGGAATAAACCCTCACACCTATGGTCAATTAATCTATGACAACAGAGGCAAGAATATACAATGAAGAAAAGACAGTCTCTTCAGTAAGTTGTGATGGAAAAACTGGACAGCTACATGCAGAAGAATGAAATTAGAACATTCTCTAACATTCTCTAACATCTCTAATACGCAAAAAATAAACTCAAAACAGATTAAAGACCTGAATGTAAGACTGGATACTATGATACTCCTAGGGGAAAACATAGGCAGAACACTCTTTAACATAAATTGCAGCAATACTTTTGTGGATCCATCTCCTAGAGTAAAGAAAATAAAAGCAAAATTAAATAAATGGGACCTAATTAAACTTTTGCACAGCAAAGAAAACCATACACAAAACAAAAAGACAACCTGAGGAATGGGAGAAAATATTTGTAAATGATGCAACAAACAAGGGATTAATTTCCAAAATATACAAATAGTTCATACAGGTCAATATCAAAAAACAACCTAATCAAAAAATGGGCAGAAGACCTAAAGAGACATTTCTCCAAAGAAAACATACACATGGCCAACAGGCACATGAAAAGATGCTCAACATCGCCAATTATCAGAGAAATACAAATCAAAACTACAATGAGGTATCACCTCACATCAGTCAGAATAGCCATCATCAGAAGGTCTACATAAATAAATGGTGGAGAGTGTGTGGAGAGAAGGGAACCCTGCTATACTATTGATAGGAATATAAATGGGTGCAGCCACTATGAAGAAAAGCATAGAGATTCCTTAAAAAACTAAAAATAGAGTTACCATATGATCCAGCAATTCCACTCCTGGGCATATATCCAGAAAAGAGGAATACTCCTATTTCAAAAAGATACATGCACCCCAATATTCATAGCAGTACTATTTATAATAGCCAAGGCATGGAAGCAACCTAAATGTCCACTGACAGAGGAATGCATAAAGAAGATATGATATATATATATATATATATATATATATATATCTCATATATATATGTGTGTGTGTGTGTGTATATATACATATGTATGTATATATATATAATGGGATATTACCCAGCCATAAGAAAGAACGAAATAATGCCATTTGCAACAACATGGATGGACCTAGATATTACCATACTAAGTGAAGTAAGTCACACAGAAAATACAAAACTCATGATATCACTTATATGTGGAATCTAAAAAAAAATGATACAAATGAACTTATTTACAAAACAGAAATAGACTCACAGGCACTGAAAACAAACTTATGGTTACCAAAGGGGAAAGCGGGGGAGGTATAAATTTGGAGTATGGCATTAACAGATACATGTTACTATATACGAAATAGGTAAACAAGAGCCTACTGTATAGCACTATATTCAATACTTTGTAATACCCTATAATGGAAAAGAATCTGAAAAAGAATTGGTATATATGTATAACTGAATCACTTTGTTGTACACCTAAAACTATCACAACAATGTAAATCACCTACTTAAATAAAAAAAAAAGTTGGAGAAGATACATGCAGTATGGTATCATTTATACACAGTTTGAAAACATACTAGTTCTATTATTAATATATGCATATATACATAAGAAAATATTTTAAATATAAATGCATGAGAATGGCAAACACAGAACTAGGTATACCTCTGGATAAGCAGGGTAAAAGGAGATGGAGTAATATGAGAGGGATGCATAAACTTCAAGTGCATCTGTAATGCTCAATTAATTTAAAAAAAAGTATCTGATACTAAAATATTATAAAGCTACAAGACGGGTACATGAGTGCTCATCTTATTATTCTCCATAGTTTTTTGTTTGCTTGAATATTCCAAAACAGAATGCTTTTAATCAAAATACAATGGCAGATAACAAACTTAAGCAATATTTGCAGAAAAGATCAAAAGAGCGTTTATACAAATAGATAAGACAACCCAGCATTACATTCAGTGAATACAACCTGTAAGAGACGAAGTTTTTTTTTCTCTGTAAGAGACAAATGGCATGCAAGAAAAATTAACAAAATTAGAAACTGTAAATACATAGCACAGAAGTACATAGCAAAATGTACAAGCTCAAGCTCATTAATAACACTTCATTCAAAATATATCCATTGAGTGACTAAAGGTCCAGACGCTATTCCAGGCTCTGGGAATACAGCAGTGAACGATATAACCTCATAGATGAAGCTCATATTCTCGAAGGTGAAGGCAGTCAATAAAAATATAAACAAACAAAAAGTCACGTACTGGTAAATGCTTTAAAAATATTAGAACAGGTGATGTGGTAGAAACGAGGGAGGAAGAAAAGGATACTTTGGGTGTTCAAAGACTCTAGAAGAAGTACACTTGTCCTGAGAAGTAAATAATAAAAAATCCTTCGAAAAGGTAAGGAACGCCTCCTCAGGCTCAGCCTGTACCGGGGCTGCGCTGCGGCCACCTTCTTGCTGGGTACCTTGTTCTCCCTGATCTGCCGGAGCCCGTGAGCTCCGCTGCCCAACTTCACCGCCACCTAGAGATGGCTGGCTGTTGCAGCCCACCTCCGGGCAGAGGGGGCACCTTCAAGATGCCGGAGGAATAGGACGTGGAGATCACCATCCTCCCCACAAATACATCAAAACTACACCTACATGTGGAACAACTCCTACAGAACATCTACTGAACGCTGACAGAAGACCTCAGACTTCATAAAAGGCAAGAAACGCCCCACGTACCTGGCCGAGTGGCTGACAGGGTCTTGGTGCTCCGGCAGGGTATCAGGCCTGTGCCTCTGAGGTGGCACAGCCGAGTTCAGGACATTGGTCCACCAGAGACCTCCCAGCCTTACATAATATCAAACGGCGAAAGCTCTCCCAGAGATCTCCATCTCAATGCTAAGACCCAGCTCCACTCAACAACCAGCAAGCTACAGTACTGGACACCCCATGCCAAATAACTAGCAAGAAAGGAACACAACCACACCCATTAGCAAAGAGGCTGCCTAAAACCATAAGGTCAAACACACCCTGAAAAACACCACTGGACATGGTCCTGCCCACCAGAAAGACAAGATTAAGCCTCATCCACGAGAACACAGGCACCAGTCCCCACCACCAGGAAGCCTACACAACCCACTGAATCAAACATAGCCACTGGGGGCAGACACCAAAAACAGCAGGAACTATGAACCTGCAGCCTGCAAAAAGGAGACCCCAAACACAGTAAGATAAGAAAAATGAGAAGACAGAGGAATATAGAGCAGAAGGAGCAAGGTAAAAACCCACCAGACCAAACAAATGAAGAGGAAATAGGCAGTCTACCTGAAAGAGAATTCAGAGTAGTGATACTAAAGATGATCCAAAATCTTGGCAACAAAATGGAGAAAATACAAGATATGTTTCACAAGGACCTAGAAGAACTAAAGAGCAAACAAACAATGATGAACAACACAATAAATGAAATTAAAAATTCTCTAGAAGGAATCAATAACAGAATAACTGAGGCAGAAGAATGGATAAGTGACCTGGAAGATAAAATAGTGGAAAAAACTGCCACAGAGAAAAATAAAGAAAAAAGAATGAAAAGAATTGAGGACAATTTCAGAGACTTCTGGGACAACATGAAATGCACCAACATTCGAATTACAGGGGTCCTAGAAGAAGAAGAGAAAACAAAGGGACTGAGAAAATACCTGAAGAGATTAATAGTTGAAAACTTCCCTAATATGGGAAAGGAAATAGTCCAGGAAGCACAGAGAGTCCCATACAGGATAAATCCAAGGAGAAACATGCCAAGACACATCTTAATCAAACTATGAAAAATTAAATACAAAGAACAAATATTAAAAGCAGCAAGGGAAAAAAAACAAATAACATACAAGGGAATCCGCATAAGGTTAACAGCTGATCTTTCAGCAAAAACTCTGCAAGCCAGAAGGAAGTGGCAGGACATATTTAAAGTGATGAAAGGGAAAAACCCACAACCAAGATTACTCTACCCAGCAAGGATCTCATACAGATTCAACAGAGAAATTAAAACCTTTACAGACAAGCAAAAGCTAAAAGAATTCAGCACCACCAAACCAGCTCTACAACAAATGCTAAAGGAACTTCTCTAGGCAGGAAACACAAGAGAGAGAAAAGATTTAAAATAACAAACCCAAAATAATTAAGAAAATGGTAGTAGGTACATACGTATCGATAACTACCTTAAATGTAAATGGATTAAATGCTCCCACCAAAAGACATAGACTGGCTGATGGATACAAAAACAAGACCCCTATATACGATGCCTACAAGAGACCCACTTCAGACCTAGGGACACATACAAACCAAAAGTGAGGGGATGGAAAAATATATTCCTTGCAAATGGAAACCAAAAGAAAGCTGGAGTAGCACTTCTCATATCAGACAATATAGACTTTAAAATAAAGACTATTACAAGAGACAAAGAAGGACACTACATAATGATCAAGGGATCAATCCAAGGCGAAGATTGTAAACAATTGTAAATATTTATGCACCCAATATAGGAGCACTTCAATACATAAGGCAAATGCTAACAGCCATAAAAGGGAAAATCAACAGTAACACAATCACAGTAGGGGACTTTAACACCCCACTTTCACCAATGGACAGATCTTCCAAAATGCAAATAAATAAGGAAACGCAAGCTTTAAATAATACATTAAACAAGATGGACTTAATTGATATTTATAGGACATTCCATGCAAAAACAACAGAATACACTTTCTTCTCAAGTGCTCATGGACCATTCTCCAGGATAGATCATATCTTGGGTCACAAACCAAGCCTTTCTGAACTGAAATCGTATCAAGTATCTTTTCCGACCACAACACTATGAGAGTAGATATCAATTACAGGGAAAAATCTGTAAAAAATACAAACACATGGAGGCTAAACAATACACTACTACATAACCTAGAGATCACTGAAAATATCGAAGAGGAAATCAAAAAATACCTAGAAACAAATGACAATGAAAACACGACAACCCAAAACCTATGGGATGCAGCAAAAGCAGTTCTAAGAGGGAAGTTTACAGCAATACAATCCTACCTCAATAAACAAGAAACATCTCAAATAAAAAACCTAACCGAACACCTAAAGCAATTAGAGAAAGAAGAACAAAAAAACCCCAAAGTTAGCAGAAGGAAAGAAATCATAAAGATCAGATCAGAAATAAATAAAAAAGAAATGAAGTTAATGATAGCAAAGATCAATAACACTAAAAGCTGGTTCTTTGAGAGGATAAACAAAATTGATAAAACATTAGCGAGACTCATCAAGGAAAAAAGGGAGAAGACTCAAATCAACAAAATTAGAAATGAAAAAGGAGAAGTAACAACTGACAATGCAGAAATACAAAGGATCATGAGAGATTACTACAAGCAACTCTATGCCAATAAAATGGACAACCTGGAAGAAATGGACAAATTCTTAGAAAAGCACAACCCTCCGAGACTGAACCAGGAAGAAAGAGAAAATATAAACAGACCAATCACAAGCACTGAAACTGAAATGTGATCAAAAATCTTCAAACAAACAAAAGCCCTGGACCAGATGGCTTCACAGGTGGATTCTATCAAACATTTAGAGAAGAGCTAACACCTATCCTTCTCAAACTCTTCCAAAATATAGCAGTGAGGAACACTCCCAGACTCATTCTATGAGGCCACCATCACCCTGATACCAAAACCAGACAAAGATGCCACAAAAAAAGAAAACTACAGGCCAACATCACTGATGAACATAGATCCAAAAATCCTCAACAAAATACTAGCAAACAGAATACAACAGCATATTAAAATGATCATACACCATGATCAAGTGGGGTTTTTCCCAGGGATGCAAGGATTCTTCAATATACGCAAATCAATGTGATACACCATATTAACAGGCTGAAGGAGAAAAACCATATGATCATCTCAATAGACGCAGAAAAAGCTTTCGACAGAATTCAACACGCATTTATGATTCAAACCCTCCAGAAAGTATGCATAGAGGGAACTTACCTCAACATAATAAAGGCCATATATGACAAACCCACAGCCAACATCATTCTCAATGGTGAAAAACTGAAACCATTTCCACTAAGATCAGGAACAAGACAAGGCTGCCCACTCTCACCACTCTTATTCAACATAGTTTTGGAATATTTAGCCACAGCAATCAGAGAATAAAAGGAAATAAAAGGAATCCAAATCAGAAAAGAAGAAGTAAAACTGTCACTGTTTGCAGATGACATGATACTATACATAGAGAATCCTAAAGATGCTACCAGAACACTATTAGAGCTAATTAATGAATTTGGTAAAGTAGCAGGATACAAAATTAATGCACAGAAATCTCTTGTAATCCTATACAATAAGGATGAAAAATCTGAAAGAGAAATTAAGGAAACACTCCCATTTACCACAGCAGCAAAAAGAATAAAATACCTAGGAATAAACCTACCTAAGGAGACAAACGACCTGTATGCAGAAAACTATACAACACTGATGAAAGAAATTAAAGATGATACAAATAGATGGAGAGATATACCATGTTCTTGGATTGGAAGAATCTGCATTGTGAAATTGACTATACTACCCAAAGCTATCTACAGATTCAATGCAATCCCTATTAAACTACCAATGGCATTTTTCACAGAACTAGAACAAATAATTTCACAGTTTGTATGGAAACAAAAAAGACCCCGAATAGCCAAAGCAATCTTGAGAAAGAAATACAGAGCTGGAGGAATCAGGCTCCCTTACTTTAGACTATACTACAAAGCTACATTAATCAAGGCAGTATGGTATTGGCACAAAAACAGAAATATAGATCAATGGAAGAGGATAGAAAGCCCAGAGATAAACCCACATACATATGGTCACCTTCTTTTTGATAAAGGAGGCAAGAATATACAATGGAGAAAAGACATCCTCTTCAATAAGTGGTGCTGGGAAAACTGGACAGCTACATGTAAATGAATGAAATTAGAACACTTCCTAGCACCATACACAAAAGTAAACTCAAAATGGACTAGAGACCTAAATATAAGGCCAGACACTATAAAACTCTTAGAGGAAAACATAGGCAGAACACTCCATGACATAAATCACAGCAAGATCCTTTCTGACCCACCTCCTAGAGAAATGGAAATAAAAACAAAAATAAACTAATGGGACCTAATGAAACTTCAAAGCTTTTGCACAGCAAAGGAAACCATAAACAAGACAAAAACACAACCCTCAAAATGGGAGAAAATATTCACAAATGAAGCAACTGACAAAGGATTAATCTCCAAAGTATACAAGCAGCTCATGCAGCTCAATATCAAAAAAACAAACAACCCAATCCAAAAATGGGCAGAAGACCTAAACAGACATTTCTCCAAAGAATATATACAGATTTCCAACAAACACATGAAAGGATGCTCAACATCACTAATCATTAGAGAAATGCAAATCAAAACTACAATGAGGTATCACCTCACACCAGTCAGAATGGCCATCATCAAAAAATCTAGAAACAATAAATGCTGGAGAGGGTGTAGAGAAAAGGGAACCCTCTTGCACTGTTGGTGGGAATGTAAATTGATACAACCACTATGGAGAACAGTATCGAGGTTCCTTAAAAAACTAAAAATAGAACTACTATACAAGCCAGCAATCCCACTACTGGGCATACACCCTGAGAACACCATAATTCAGAAAGAGTCATGTACCACAATGTTCACTGCAGCTCTATTTACAATAGCCAGCACATGGAAGCAACCTAACTGTTCATCAACAGATGAATGGATAAAGAAGATGTCGCGTATATATATAATGGAATATTACTCAGCCATAAAAAGAAACAAAATTGAGTTATCTGTAATGAGGTGGATGGACCTAGAGACTGTCATACAGAGTGAAGTAAGTCAGAAGGAGAAAAACATATACTGTATGCTAACACATATATATGGAATCTAAAAAAAAAAAAGGTTATGAAGAGCCTAGGGGCAGGACAGGAATAAACACGCAGATGTAGAGAATGGACTTGAGGACACTGGGAGGGGGAAGGGTAAGCTGGGACAAAGTAAGAGAGTGGCACGTACGTATATACACTACCAAATGGAAAATAGCTAGTGGGAAGCAGCTGCATAGCACAGGGATATCAGCTGGGTGCTTTGTATCCACCTAGTGGGGTGGGATAGGGAGGATGGGAGGGAGATGCAAGAGGGAGGAGATATGGTAATATATGTATATGTATGGCTGATTCACTTTGTTATAGAGCAGAAACTAACACACCACTGTAAAGCAATTATACTCCAATAAAGATGTTTAAAAAAGTAAATAAATAAATCTTCCACATAAAAAAAAGATAAGGAAAAAGTGGAATACCCAAGTGCCTAAGGCCTGACATGAGAGCAAACATAATCCATTTGAGGGACAAACAGATGAATATGTCTGGACTGCAATGAACGAGGGGATGAGTATATGAGATGAGGTTAAAGAGGCAGACAAGAGGAAATCCAGGGTAGATCTAGGTTTTAATGGAGATTGAAGTTTATAAATTGGGGGAAGAGAATACAAAACTATAAAAACAAAATTAAGTCCTAAATTGAGTATTTCTTCAGAATGAGAAAGAAAACTACATTAAATTACAAAATTTTAATAGTTCTCAAGCACATCAAACAATCCTAACATAATATTTTAAATAATTAACTCCCTGGCACACCTTCATAATAATTTTTCCTACATATCTTGGCTGTATTGCACTTGACTCTCTCTTCATGACAATGATTTTGTAATATCATTTTCTATAGAGTCATCAGAGAGAACAGTTCAGTCTTTCACCTAGAATAGAGGGTGAAAATTTATTTTTTATAATTGATAGTTTAGAAAAGTTTCTTTCAGCTTCACAACTGCCTGTTGATGACGCTCACTCTGTCCCAGCTTAAATACTTCAAATTACTGAATTTGTGAAAACCTCTTCTACATTTCTTTCACGAGTTCTAAGATTAGAAGAATGTTTAACAAACTTTAAAATGGACATCTTGGTTTCTCCTCCATTACCCACATTCTTCCAGTCCTGACTGGGTGTCACGGGACAAGTTCATATCACTATTCAGCCTCTGGCCTTGTACCTTCATGTGAGGATCCCAGCTGGTAAGCATTCTTAAACTGGGTCAACCCGCAATAACTAAACTATATGTGAAAGGTACTGCAAATCACATCTCTCCTTAGGATTCCAAAACTTCCTATGTGCACTCCAACATAACCTGCAAGGATGCGGAGTGTGACAGGGAGGAAGTCAAAGTATAAAACTATGGTGGCCTTAACCAATTTAGGTCCCGTCCAGGAAACAGCCTGCACAAGCAAGAGACCTCAAGCTTTAATTAGCTTCATGGTAACTCTACCTCTGTCCAGATCATTCTGAGCCTTAAAGATTATTGATAGCAGTTTGGTTGTTTTTTCTTCTGTAAGAGACAAGAAACCGGTAGAATTTTCACCAAGAGATTTGAATTATGTTTAAACAAGTACACACTGAGAAATGTACTGACCTAAGGCTATCCTCTAACCCTGCTCAAAAAGGGGTACTCAAGCAGGAAGTAGACCAAAATTATCCTTTCATATTCTGAAAATTTGTGTTTCCTCTTTCTCCCCATCTCTGGATTTGAAATCCCAGGATATACAAATCCAGTCATCCCACTATATCCCCTACAATAACCTCTGCTTGAAAAGAAAAGTAATAATTTCTCAATTTACAAGTTTATAATTAAAGAGTATAACAGGGCTTCCCTGGTGACGCAGTGGTTGGGGGTCCGCCTGCCGATACATGGGGCAGCCCCGGTCCGGGAGGATCCCGCGTGCCGCGGAGCGGCTGGGCCCGTGGGCCATGGCCGCTGGGCCTGCGCGTCCAGGGCCCGTGCTCCGCGGCGGAGAAGCCGCGGCAGTGGGAGGCCCGTGTACCGCAAAAAAAAGAAAGGAAAAAGAAAAGAATATAATAGCTATATGAATGTAATTTAAAAAAGCAAAATACTCAGTTACTGAATATTCTCTCTCCTACAGCTGTTTTGGGAATGGAGGCACTTTCCCAGCTGTGTAGCCCCAATTCTGACAGCCTGGCCTCTCCATCAATCAACTCCAGGAGACCTCCTTTCTGCTTAAATTAGCAAAATTTAACTAGTAACTTTTTACAAACAATTAATAATTCTGTATCTAACAGATAAGTATTCAATAAGCAAATAAGAGCAAACCAGTCAATCATGAACCCTGAAGTTATTAAAAGCATTGGGGGTAGAGTTGTCAAAAATGATTAGACGCTGTTGAACCAGAAATGCTGGAGGGTGACAGCATTCCTCAGCCCTTGAAACTCACCCATAGTCTCCTGTGCTGCCCTTTGATCCAGGCTTTGGAGAACAGTGTCATGAGAGTAGTACAGCAACTTTTCACCACACAAAATACTCCTGCTACTGAAATGCAAAAGAAATAGAAGCTGCAAAGAAAAGGAAATTAAGGAATGTAAAAAGGGGGAGGGGGCACATAAGAACTGATTTGAGAACAAAGTGTAATATAACACATACAGAAGAGCATAATTCAGACAGATATATAAATTTAGGAGTGGGAGACAGAATAAAAGCAGTGTTGGATTAGCACTGGGAAACATCACACACAGATTCCATCATTTGACAAATATTTACTGATCATTTACTTCATGTGTATCTAAGCTAGATGACAGCAGTGGGAATGGAAAAAACACTGATGAACATTATGGAAAAATTAGGCAGTATTTGGTTATAGGCATTGGGGTTATGGTTGGATAAGACAAAGGAAAAGGTCAATAATGACTGTGGTCTCATGTCTAAGTGCTAGAAAAGCGATAAAACAGTATAATCAAATAGAAAAGCTGGGAGGTATAACTACTTTGGAAGAAATGGTTAGTCTGCTTTCAGACAGGCTGAATTTGAGATAACAGGTAGCATTTTTCATATTAATTACTAATTCCCATTTCCACTTAACTAATTCAATCAAAAGAATCAAGCCCTTCATCCAACTATAAAGGATTAAGATGCATAAATAGAGAATCTGCAGCAAATGCTAGACTTCTGAGACGTATTCAAAGGCATGGGCTAGATAAGAATATTATGAGTCCACTGTTTCACAAAAGGTGTCCCATGACACATTAATCATCCACTTTCTGAACATGCTACTGCCACTATCTCTCACATCCTCCCATCCCCTCAGATCCCACCTGAGAAGTTTCATGAGAAAAAAAATTGTGTCACAGGAATTTCTGGAGAATCTCACAAACTATAATTACTTTTTGGAATTCTACAAGGTACACTTTTGAGAACCCTACTAAGGAAACCTTCTATTTTGTTTAGTCCAGGTATTTCCCAAACTTATTCAAAAGCAGAAATCTATTTTTGAGGAATACCTACCCATAATGACTTTGGGAAATGGTACACAGATAGTAAGCTACTTGAGGGCAGAGAATTTCTTATTAATCTTTGCCTATTCACTGTGCCTAACTTGATATGAAACACACAGGAAACAATGTGTGCTGAAACAAACAACTACTTATAGGGTTTATGTAAAAGCCACATACTTTGGTCCTTTTCTAAAATCTGTTCCAAAATACTAAGGATCATCTTAGGTTTTTTATAAAAGTTCTTCATATACTTCATAAAATCTCTACCATAAATTAATCATATGAGTATATTATCCCAATACCACTGGATATAAGCATACTTTTTTTTGCTTCCAAAATTAAGTCCACCCTCAACACACCTGAAGACACCTCTGACGCATAACAATAAATAACTCAAAATAGAGTATTAAGTAAAATGGCTTCATAAAAACTGTGAAGTCATATGTAACAGCAAACTACTATTCCACATACTCATTAAAGTATGAGAACTGGATGAAAAACATACGCTTTATATTAATGACAAGAATTAAAAGAAGAAAAAGTAGTGAAGAAATCTTTTTCCCTTACCTCCTAATCAATTCAGGTAAACCTAAATAGTCACTTATTCCAGTCTCCTTCCCACAATAAGGAGAAGAGGAAGAAAAACATTCTGCCACTGGGTGGGGGAAAGAACAAAGTGTGCCCCTCCAGGCTTCATTCAGTAGCTCAGGGCCAAATGAATCAACATGTTTATCTACTAATACAGCTGAGCTCACTTTACAGTATTATGCACTTGAAAGGAAATGAACTTTTTAAAAATGAAACTAGTACAAATGAGAAAGTTTTGTTTTTTGTTTCTACAAATTTAGTTAAGCTCTTTGTTTATAAAGACCAAAATTACAGAATAAATCTTTCATTGTGTCAAAATGTTTACTCCAAACTGAAGATTTGAGGAAACTCAGGCTCTAAAACATTTGATCTAAGGGTCAAGGACAGTCTGACTTCTTAGTTCTGCCAGCAGTTTCTAAAACTTGCTTCCTGTACTAGGGAATGTTCACTGTTCTTGCACAAACAATAATAAAAGTCATTTATACAACCACCTTCGTTATTTTTTCCTTTCATTTTAGATTCACTGTTTTATAAGAGCAAAGGCTACAGTTAATTCTAGTAAGTATTTTGAGTTTTTATTTACCATTATATTTCTACTCATTTAATATTTCTTGAGAAACAATATGAATTTATTAGTTTATTCAAAAATACATCCTGAATGTCAATTATGTGCCAGACATTATAGATGAAGGTCAGCAAAAGAAATGTGGTTACTGCTCTCCAAGAGCTTTCAATCCAGCTGGGAAAAAAGATACTATAAAATCATATATATATATATAAATATATATATATATACAAATATATATATATATACACACACACAAATATAAAATGCAGACTATGAGAAGAAAAAAACCACCACGGAAACAAATAACATGATCTAGCCTGGGGGTTGCTTTGGTAGTGACAACTGAACTAAAATTAGCATAACAAACATTAAACATGATTTAAAACAAACACATACACACACATATCCCAAATCATGCTAGGAATAAAAATGTCCACGACTGTCGGGAGGAAAGGGTTTTTAGGGGCAATGGTAAAATCTATATGACATCGAAAAAAATAACAGTGATAGCTTCATGTGAACAGCACTAACAGATCACTTATCTCTGTAGGAAGAAAAACAATGGCTAGTCCTGGTATATTTCCAGTCAAAAATAGGTTTTATAGCCAGAACTATTTTCCAATGAAAAAGCCAAACATCAGCTATTAATCTAGTTATTATAATCGCCAATAATCTCAAGTCTTCCAAACAATTATATTGCGTTTGTAACAATACATGTATCCCAAGCCTTAACACCTCACAAAACCCAGGTCGCAAAAAGACAACTTCAGCTTCACAGATCACAGGATCATATGATATTAGAGCAGAAACAAATTTCTAGATGTTACCTTACGATAAAACACTTTCACTTTTCAAACCAAACATGAGACCCAAAGTGGGGAAGTAACATATACAACCATCATTCATCTAGTTAGTAAGGAAGCTGACTAGACCCTGGATCTCCTGAGTCCCAGTCCTATGCTCTTTCTACGGCATTACAATAGCAAGTATATCAAATGACAAGGAACACACGTGTTGCAAATAAATAAGGAAAAGTTTAAAAACACAGGAATTCCATTTCAAAAATGTTACATACCTTCAATTGACACGCGGTTCCCTTAAGTCCCTCTTAATGTTCCCTCTTACTACATACCTCAAGGGTAAAAGTGAAGGAAACTACGAACATTTACTGACCCTATAGGGTCCAGGAGCTAGGTTGAGTGATTTTATCTATTTTAATTTCACTTAAATCATTACAACTACCCTCTGAGTAGGATATTATTAATCTCATTTTACTGATTTAGATTTTATTTAGATTCAGAAACACTAAATAACTTACTCAAGGTTACACAGCATAAAAATGGCAGAGGCAGGATTTGAATTCAAATCTGTATGACTCTAAATCCACGTAGCCACTTTACCACAAAAAAGTAATTTTTCACAGGAAAATATTACACAAAACAGTTCAGTCTCCCGGAGCACTCATCAATGTCCATTTAACTACTGAAGAAAAGTTTTTTAAGTTTGGTCTGGGAATCTCATAACCATTTACTACATTATTTTACAAGGAAGAACCAAGTTTTAAACAACTACTTTACGAGCAAAATTTAGAACACATTCTTAGATTGAATATTGTTTGTATTTTCTTTTCAGCATCCTTTTCAATACCACTGTCACTGCCACCCAGAAAAGCATCAGCTACCCATTCCTATGAAATGTTGGTTCACGAATAGGGAGAAGGGTACAACGCATGACCACTTAAGAGAACCACATGAAAACAAAAACTACATTTTAATAATTCTGATTTCTCCACTGGTGGATAACCCATTAACAGCTCCAATCAGAAGAGAGTATACTACTCAAAAAATAAGAACTAGTAGTGCAAGTAAAGCAAAGCACATCATAATTGAAAAAAGACCGACTTCTGATTGCACAACTACACATATCACAGAACTAAGTTTCTGCTTTCCCAGCTCTGCAAAATCTACATCAGGTACTCAGCTTCTGATAGTTGATATCTTCTTTCTGCTGTCATCTCTCATCCAGTTCTCTTTACCCTCATGGATTTATGCTTTAGTTTTCTCTATCATTTTAGTAGGGAGAGAAACAGGTGTCTTCTCTGATAATAATATTAGAGGATTTTTTTTTAGGCTTTTTTTTGATCCCTATGGTGTCTGTTTTCTTCCAATACTGCAGGTATCACTCCCCTCCTCCACCTCTTTATTTCTGTTTGCTTATTTTGACCTCTCTTTTTTTATGGAGGCTTTCCTCAAATGTCTGATGGTCCTGGATTCTTAGTTCATAGTTAAGAATGACATTCTGAAAAGAATTGACTGAAAGATCTGTGTGGGGGAATAGGCTTGTCAACAGGTGTAATTCACTCTGGGGTCTCTTGTGGCAAGCCTACCAGTACCTTAAGATAGTTCAGTTTTCTGCAGGAGATGAGCTGGATAAACTGTGAAGTTCTGGAAGGAGAAAAGAGGAAGCAAGCTAGAAGTTCCAGAGTTTGGATGTACATTTCCCTTAATCTTCCTGTTTTAAATAATCAGCCATCCACTTGCCCCTGGTTTCAAAATGCAGGCACTTCTTCAATTTTATAAAGAATAAACCTTGGTCTACTGAGGCCAGGATTGGTGGTGGAGGCAGTCACCTACCTATAAGGATACACAGAAAGAACCTATAAACGTACCTATTTTCTGACCAATCTCCGTTTTCAGCTCCACTTCTGACCTCAACTTTCCTTAGTATCTGGTGCCTCCCAATGCTGAGCCTCTTGGGAGCTTCAGAAAGACACAATACAGATAACCCTTGAATACATGAGCTTAACTGCACGAATCCACTTATACACAGATTTTTTCCACTACGTAAGTACTATAGTGTAACATGATCTGTAGCTGGTTGAATCTGTGGATACAGAACTCCAGATATGGAGGGCTGACTGTAAAGTTATACGTGGAGTTGCGACTGCGTGGGGGTCCCTTGTGTTGTTCAAGGGTCAACTGTATTACACCTCTTACAGGTATTGTGCACTTATAGGCATTGTAACTTTTCCTTTCTGCTAATCAGTTACTGCCTGTCCATCTGCTTTCTGATTTCAAAAAATCAGCTATTTCTGACTCCTGCTGTATCTCATTCAGCAGGAAATGGAGAGTTACCGTCTAAAGCAGCAGTCCCCAACCTTTTCAGCACCAGGGACTGGTTTCGTGGAAGACAACTTTTCCATGGACCTGGGTGGTGGGGTGGGGGGGAGGCGGCGGGGGGGGAGTCAAGCACATTACATTTATCGTGCACTCCATTTCTATTATTAATGCATTGTAATATATAATGAAATAATTATACAACTCACCATAATGCAGAATCAGTGGGAGCCCTGAGCTTGTTTTCATTTGCCACTCACTGACACGTATTTTGTTTTGTTTTTGTTTTTTTAATTAATTAATTTATTTATCTTTGGCTGTGTTGGGTCTTCATTGCTGCGCACAGGCTTCCTCTAGTTGCAGCGAGCGGGGGCTACTCTTCGTGGCGGTGCGCGGGCTTCTCATTGTAGTGGCTTCTCTTGTTGCGGAGCACGGGCTCTAGGCGCACGGGCTTCAGTAGTTGTGGCACGCAGGCTCAGTAGTTGTGGCTCATGGGCTCTAGAGTGCAGGCTCAGTAGTTGTGGCTCACGGGCTTAGTTGCTCTGTGGCATGTGGGATCTTCCCGGACCAGGGCTCAAACCCATGTCCCCTGCACTGGCAGGCGATTCTTAACCACTGCACCACCAGGGAAGTTCCACAGATAGGGTTTTGACATGAGTCTGCAAGCAACTGATTTATTATGGTCTCTGTGCAGTCAAACCTCTCTGCTAATGATAATCTGTATTTGCAGCCGCTCCCCAGTGCTGGCATCACCGCCTCGGCTCCACCTCAGATCATCAGGCATTAGATTCTCATAAGAAGCGCGCAACCTAGATCCCTCGCGTGCGCAGTTCACAGTAGGGTTCGTGCTCCTATGAGAATCTAATGCCGCTGCTGAACTGACAGGAGGTGGCGCTCAGGCGGTAATGTGAGCGATGGGAAGAGGCTGTAGATACAGATGAAGCTTTGCTCGCTAGCCCACTGCTCACCTCCTGCTGTGTGGCCCTGTTCCTACCAGGCCACAACCAATACCGGTCTGTGGCCCGGGGGTTGGGGACCCCTGGTTTAAAGAGTATAGTCATCCCTCGGTATCCACAGGGTTCCAGGACCCTCACAGATACCAAAATCTGTGGATGCTCAAGTCCCTTATATAAAATGACATAGTATTTGCATACAACCTATGCATACCCTCCCATATACTTTAAATCATCTGTAGATTACTTATAATATCTGAAATGATACATATGCTATGTAAATAGCTGCCAGCACAAGACAAATTCAAGCTTTGCTTTTAGAAACTTTCTGGATTTTTTTTTTTTCCAAAATATTTTCAATCTGTGATTGGCTGAATCCAGAGATGCAGAACCTTTGGACATGGAAGGAGCCAAGTGTACAAAGTTTCAGTTTTGCAAGATAAAAATAGTTCTGGAGATGGATGGTGGTGACAGCTGTACAGCAATGTGAATATACTTAACGCCACTGTATATGCTTAAAAATGGTTAAAATGGTCAATTTTATGTTATGTAGATTTTACCACAATTTTAGAATATAATTTTTAAAAACCAAGGTTTTAAAAAAACCACTTCCTGAAAGTCTCCTTCCAAGATCACCGTCTGCAAAGTTATCTCTCTCTCCCCCACCAGGGTAACTCTAGTTTTCATAGTACATACCATGGTTTACTTTCTTTGTAGCACTTATGGCTGTATGAAATTATCCTGTTTAACTACTTATTTATTATTTCTGTCCTTCAATTAGAGAGTAGGCACCTGGGCCACCTTCTGACATCACCTACACATTATGGTAATAAGACAATGGTAGGAAAGCAATCAATAAACATTTGGTAGGGGACTTCCCTGGTGGTCCAGTGGGTAACACTCTGCACTCCCAATGCAGGGGGCCCAGGTTCAATCCCTGGTCAGGGAACTAGATCCCACATGCATGCCGCAACTAAGAAGTCCATATGCCGCACCTAAGATTCCAGCGCAGCCAAAATAATAAATAAATATTTAAATATTAAAAAAAACATTTCATGCATAAATTAATTGGTTTCTGGGTCCTAACCCAGACCCCTTGAATGAGAATCCTGGGATTCTCAGACACTGATTTATAAACACAGAAAACTTGCTATTTATGACACAGTAGCACCCCTCCCTCCAGTTAGAACAATTTGACACAACTGACCCTTAAAACAGATACTCTTTTTTCTTACCAATGAAGACCCATTTGCTTCTGTTTGGAGCACTGAACAACAGTGAAGTTACGGATAAAAGGAGTTTCTAATTATTTTCATATAGGAATATCAGACAACATAGTCAGTATAATTCCTTTAATTCTTTTTAAATGATTTTAGCACATATGCCTATTAGAAGAGCTTCCAGATCATAAAGATGTTTACTGATCTATTTTATTATGTAATTCAAACATCAAGGTAGCAAAACAAACAAACAAAAAACCAACCCTCTTTTCTATTTGTGTACTTGATATTATCTAACTTCCTACAGGAATTTTTTCTATCATCTTCTCTCTCTTGTCCTTTAATCTCACCTTGCCAGTTCTTAGCTCACTCCTAGACAGCGAATATATTCATCTCATCTCCTCACTATAAAAAATAGTCACTTGACCATACAACAAACTCAAGCTACCATCTTCTCTAATCCCCTTCACCACATCAAGCTTCCTAGAAGACTACTTTCTCATTTCCCATTGATTCCTCAACCTTCAACTCCAAGGCAACTAATAAGGCTGTCAACCCCTTAACACAGCAATTGCCCTCTCAGCAGTGACCAATGAGCTCCCCTCTTTCTAATACTCATCATATTTCCCTATCTGTTTAAGTTCTGCTCCTCCTATCAGATGACTTAAATTCTTTTCATCCTTAAAAAAACCCAGACAGTTCTGGGTGCGAGCCTGGCTCTAACACTTGCTACACTTTTCTGAGCTGGTTCACTCAGGGGCTGGTCTGTCTCCCTAAGGCATGAGTGCAGGCAATACTTATTCATCTTTATATCCCTGAGCTCAAATGGCACATAGTAGACTCTCAATAAGGTTTGTGGGAGAGCAGGAAGAAAGGACAAAGGGGAGGGGTGGGAAGGGAGAACAAGGGAGAATGAGGGGAAAGATGATACAGGAAAACAGTTACACTTAACCTTTTTATCCCTAAGTACAAAGCAGAAAAATTAACCATAATGGAGCCTCAATGTTTGGTAAATCTAACTGAACGCCTACATACTACCTTATTTAATAGTTTTGTTTTATTCAGTTTCATTAAATATTTACATTTAAAATTCTAAGAACTGTACATTTACCTTAAAGGTGTGGTTGTAAAAATCAAACTGTTAACTATAGTTGTAGACAATAATAAATTCATAGTTCTAGAAATTATTAGTCAGTGAAGCAAAAATATACTTTAGCATTCCTTAACTTCCAGATGGGATAAAGGGGGACACAGCTAGGCTGGAGTCAATATGATATGAGGTAGAAATAGGACAACATTAAAATATGGCAATAAGGTAGGTTAAAAAAAAAAAAAAGCTCCATAAATTCCCTACCTAAAATTAACTTTTAGATCTATGAAGAAACTGTCATAAATAAGTTGATAGCTTTTTAAAAGCCTTTTCAAAAGTGTGATTTCTGTTACTTAAGGAAAAAGAAGATATCCCTAAATTTAAAAACAAAGTACACGTAAACAAACTGCTTTAAATAAATGCTCTTTCACTATATTTCAAGAGAAAACTGTCTAATACTTTGGGGCACTTATTAAACAGTGAAAAGGAAAATACCTCTTTCTAGTTAAAAAGAGGATGACGATAATTAGAGGAAATAAATCAATTTCAACAAATTTTAGTTCCTACTCTCTGCCATATCTCCAAGTTTCTATTCCCTTTACTTGCTTTTTCTCCAGAGTTCTGTCCTCCCCCTCTTCCCTTAAGCATATTCGCAAAGCGTTCTTGTGTTACAAGACATAATGGCTAGGAGCACACCCTTTAGGACCAGTGTGCCTGCATCTGAATCCTGACCCCATGACTTACTAGGTGTGTAATCTTAAGACTTAACCTCTCTGTGCCTCAGCTTACTCATTTTTAAAAAAGAAAGATAAAATAGTACCAACCTCACAGGGTTGAATGCTGCCTGGCACATCATAAGTGGTTCAAAAGTGTTAGCTAGAGGGGGACCAAAAAATTTATCATCCAAACCAGGGCACTTCTGAGATTTAAAGAGCAGACTATAAATAATCCCACTGGAGCAACAGGGCATAAACCAGAACTGTCCCAGGCAAATCAGGACAGAGTAATCCAATTAGTATAAGATGAACTACAAATGTTGATATGCAACCGTTTCTGCCCTACAAATATCACATAGTTAACCTAATATTGTTCACTTCCAGTTAAAGAAACCTACTTATATACCATTATCTCTGAAAGTGGGTTCAGTGGGGGAGAAAAAAAGGGAAAATAGGTCAAAAAGTTTCAGAAACATCAAATTAAACAAAGTTAAACAAGTTTCTTTCCATCTAGCCTACCGAAAAGTCATTGGTATACTAAAGCCTTAATTAATCTTATAGCTTCAATTTTATTTTGCAACTACAAAGCTATTATAAAATAAAATTTAAACGAGCCACTGGTTTTTTTTCTTAATATAAAGTATGTTATCTATCTATGTTCACTGCTCTTTTCCTCAGTACCTAGACCATAATGAATAAATATTTGTTGACTGAATACTAAAAAATTTCTCATGAAAAATTATTTCAGGAACTAAAGCAAAATAAGAAAAAAAATAAAACCCTAGTTTGGGATTTTGGATGAGCTTCTTCAGTTTTGTGGGGGTTTTGTTTTTCGATTGAAGGTTCCAGTAGAGTCCTTAGATAAAAACTGCATTGGAGGACTTCCCTGCGCAGTGGTTAAGGATCCACCTACCGATGCAGAGAGGACACGGATTCAAGCCCTGGTCCAGGAAGATCCCACATGCCATGGAGCAGCTAAGCCCATGAGCCACAACTACTGAGCCCACGTGCCACAACTACTGGAGCCTGCATGCCACAACTACTGAAGCCCGTGCGCCCAGAGCCCGTGCTCTGCAACAAGAAGCCATCGCAATGAGAAGCCCACGCACTGCAACGAAGAGTAGGCCCCGCTCACCGCAACTGGAGAAAGCCCGCACGCAGCAAGGAAGATCCAACGCAGCCAAAAATAAATTAATTTAAAAAAAGGGAAAGAAAGAAACTGCCAAATTGTTAAAAAAAAAAAATTGCATTGGATTTTCCATGGCATTTGTTCTCGACTAAATGTGGTTTGCTGGTCATGAGGAAACATACTCAGAAGATAAAAATACTTAGAAGATAAAAATATCAGTAGTAGTAGCTAATGTATAAGAAAAATACTATGCTTAAAGGGCTTAAGCCCTTTAATCTTTACAATAATCTTAAGTGATATCTATCTAGCTTGATTTCGGGAATCTTAGTAGATCCCAAGTCCACAGCTTATTTCCAATGGCCTAGTCAGAATTTTCTTAAGTTTGTATGCCTCATTTTTGCTAGCATAATTTGCCTTTTATCAGGTATATTCCAATACAATCTCCTACTAAGCCTAACTCTTGGTAAGATAGCTAACCATTAAGTGCTCAAATCCTGTTATGAAATGGTCCATATGAATTCTCTACTACATGGTCTCAAAGGGAAGCATGTCACAGGCATAATGCAGCTGTTATAAATATACATTTATAACTATACATTTGTAACTTAACAGTAATTTTCCTAGATAGAATTTATCAGAAAAGTTATTATGGGAGAAATGAACATTCATGTAGCAAAAATAATTCCAAATATCAAATTTTGGAGCTTGTAGGGGACTTTACAGAAACTAATAAAAGTAAAAGTTTACTGAGCAGAAATCAAATGCATTTCTATCCTTACACTTCAAATCAGGTGGTATTCTTCTTATTATTATTATTATTTCCATTCTTTACATGAGGAGACAAGGTTTAGCAATCTGTCCAAGTTTACACAGCTGGTGAGTAGAGGAGCTGGAATTCAAATCCAAGTCTGTCTAACATGAAAACTAGGATCATTAATTTTCTTTACAGTATATTAAGATTCCTCCTATTTAACATTTTTCTGTAACCCAAATTACTCTATTAAAAATAGCAGAAATTTAGAGCTTCACAAGATCTCTAATCCACCTATCTATTTTTACAGTCCCAGTGGTGTAAGTAGTTTTATGTGTTGTTTACATACAGTTAGTTACTGAAAGTGTTAAGATTAAAACTCAAGACTCCTGCTAGATACACATCCAGGTCTTTTCAGCATCACACAATGTTTGTTTTGCTACTATTGAAGTCAACCCATGAACGACTGCTCCATTTTTGTGAAGGCCTGGAAATACTATGATATATAGCATAGAAAACACTTTTACTTGTAAAAAAGAAAAGGCTTCTACAGTATCTTTATGAAATCATAAACTTAAAAAGCTGTTAAGACTCATTTATATAAGCAATCAAAGGCTGATTCTTTCCTAAGGAATTTGACACAAGGCATTCATTACACTACTTGGTTTGTTACAAAACAAATAAGTACATACACACACACACACATACATACATACATACAACTAGAAGGAAACGTGCCAAAGTTTTGAGCCACCACCCTTCAGCTCACAGTTATTGTGACCTCCTTCAAGAAATGATCACATAACCCAGGCTCTATACTAGCAGAGTATACCCCTGGCTACAGTGATAATTAGGGGTGAAAAAAATGACACAATCTACTCTGGTATCTGCTATATGGCTGGTGGGAAAAAGCCTATCTTCCTTTTGGATAGTGAGCCATGATGATATTGCCCTCGGGCTTCTAGTAACCACATGCCTACTACAGAGCACAACCTTGCTTGAAAATGAGAACATCACAGACGGAAAACAGCAGAATGGAGCAGAAAAAAGAACACCTGACGTCATCACCAGGATTCCTGGATTCGGGAATACCTGAAATTAGTCCATGTTGGATTCCCCATTTACATAATCTAATAAATCCATCCCCTCTTTTTAATTTTTCCTTCATTGCTTAAGCTTGTGTTGAGTTGTTGTTGCTTAGAATTTGAAAAGTCCTAATTATTCTCATAGAGAAAAGTCCTTAGTTTAAAAAAACGCTGCAAAATTTTAAACATTGGATAAGTAATTTTATCTATATATACTTTTAAATTTATATACTAACAAAATTTTTTAAATTAAACCCAGTAATATTGTGTTCCTAAACAGGGTTTTAAATCTTTACGTATTAACAACAATTGCATTTTTAAATATTAGAGTATTTTGATGTTCAATATTTTCTTTGTATTAAAATGTTTCTAATGGTAGAAAATACCATGTGTCTACCCCTTTGCCCTTTAGCCTTCTGCCATGCCGCTCTCCAACTTTAGATTACGCTGGGTGGGTAATTCCTCTATTAATGCTCCTGGAATACATAAATCAAATAGAAAATTCAAAAACCAAAATGATTTTGCTCTATCCAAACTCACAGAGAATGTAATAGCACCACATGTAAGTTCCTTTTTTACACTTCTCTTCCTTAATAATCCTTCCTTTTCTGTTCTTCCTTCATGATCACTTCCTTCCCTTTGGACCAACTAGAAGCTTGCCTCTCCTCCTTTCCAAGGCTAATCCTTTCTCTTATGTTCTCATCTCTTCCCAACCCTTTGCTCCATCAATTATGCTCCGCCAACTTGTAGTATGTCCTTTCCCACTGGCATGTTCCACTCTGTCATCATACATGTACAAGGCTTTCTCTAACTTTTAAAAGAAATTTCACTTGACCAAACTGTACTCATTCCATTGCTACCCTACTTTTCACTGCCAAAGTTTTCGAACAAATGGTTTAAATCCAGTATTTAAGCATCCATCATTCTTTTTCCCCAGAAAAGTGGCTTCCAGCTCCCTCCCCCAAATCACTGAAACTGAATTCACAAAATTATTTGTCAGATCCAATGGCCTCTTTAAATTTTTTCATTTCCTTTGTACACTCTGTTGTGATATTAACCATCCTCTTGTAAAATTTCTTGTCAACTGGTTCTAATGACACTACTGTTTTAGCTTTCTTCCTTCCTAATAAATAACGCCTTTTGTACTTCCCTAAGGAGGTCACCTTTTCCTCCCATTCCTCAATTGTTAGTAGAGTTAAGTGTTTCCCGGGTTCATTCTTCAGTCCACTGCTTTCCGTATACTTTTTTTGAAAAATTATACATACCATTAAAATTCAACTGTGTTGTTCTCCTGTATGAGAAAAAATTACACACACAAAAGGCTGAACAACCATTTCTATCATCCCCTCCCCCAAACCAGGACCACTTCTGAATTTCCTGAAATGGCATCACCAGGCTCTAAAACCAAGCCACACAATATCACACCTCTGGGCATTTGGGCCCATCTTCTATTGCCTAGAATACTCTTCCATTCTCAGTCTAAAAACTTCCCCTCAGACTCAAATGCCACTTACTCTGTGAAGCCTTTCCTGTCACACACCCACTTCCCAAGCAATGTGAATTCCTAGTTCTCTCTCCTATACAGCCTTGGCACTAAGTAGATACCTTTATTATAGAATTTTTAATGATTTTATATAGTATACATCCCTGTGATAGTACAGTATCATCCTCAATGATAGTGTTTCAGGGCAAGAGACATGTTTTATTCTTTTTGCTTCTTCTTGCTACAACATGGTAGGCACTAGATTATTTATTGGAATATATGTTTCAAAAGCCCAGGTTCAGGGCTTCCCTGGTGGCGCAGTGGTTGAGAGTCCGCCTGCCGATGCAGGGGACACGGGTTCGTGCCGCAGTCCGGGAAGATCCCACAGGCCGCGGAGCGGCTGGGCCCGTGAGCCATGGCCGCTGAGCCTGTGCGTCCGGAGCCTGTGCTCCGCAACGGGAGAGGCCACAACAGTGAGAGGCCCACGTACCACAAAAAAAAAAAAAAAGCCCAGGTTCAGAATGTCAGTGACATCCTAAGACATTTCATATACCTACACTGCTTTTGCACATGTCAAAGTTCAAAGTGACTGTTTCCTGAACACAAAAATCATTTACTGACTATACCAGTGATTCAGCATATATGCTTTCCTGCTGTGAATATTATTCTATTTTTATATGCAGATGTGTCTTACCTTCTCAACTTATCTGGATAAGTGTTTGAGGCCTACAGCTTTTAATGTTAAGTACATTATACTATCTGGTGTGACTCCTTACACTGTAGCTGGTATTCAAAAAGTATCGCACAACTGTTCGATGAGCCTCACTGTTAGGAATTCTAAAAACTATCCAACAGATCTGTTATTAATTTATTGTTTTAAATTAAATCAAAGTTTTTCAAAATTCTTCATTAAGAAAAATAAACGTACATGGAACTCAGACAATAAATATATTCAAATCCACAGTCCAAATAACATATTTATTATTAACAAGAAAAAACAACAGTGGATTCTTTCAGTGGGGCTAAGGAATTTTATTTTTTGCAGGGAACTGCGAATATGGCTATATTATATGGCCATTACAAAGGAATTTTCCTTTGGAATTCACAATGTAAAAATTGATTCAGGCAGTGGCACCAATGGAAGTTTAAAACCAAAGTGAAAAGTTGTTGGGAATTATGACCCCACAGGTTTGTAAATGGGGAAAAAAACATATCTATAGTGAAGCGATCCAGAAGTCACCTTCTTGATCAACTATACATCATCTACACAGTATTTTCACCAAAAAAGGTTCAACCTGGATGTAATAATAAAGAAAAATTAGACAAATCCAGAATGTGGAATATTCTACAAGGCAACATGATGCATAAAATCCTCAAAGAAAATTAGAATCAATGTCATAGAAAGCAACATAATGTCACATTTTTATTATTCCAGAATAAAACGGACTAGAGACATAAGCAAATATACTGTATAGATCCTAGATTTTTAAAAACATATAAAAGCTTTTTTGGACTGCCATACTAGATATGATTGTTGAATGTATTAATTTTCTTAGTTGTATTAATGATAGTTATAAATACCTCATTCTCGGAGATTTGGGCTAACAGAACTAAGGGATGGAGCAACATCTGCATCTTCCTTTCAAATGATTCAACCAAAAAAAAAAAAAGTAAAATTGTAACTGTGTGAGGTGATGAATATGTTAATTAGCTTAATTACGATAATCATCTCACAATGTACACATATATCAAAACACTGCATTGTATACCTTAAATATATGCAAGTTTTAGCAAGTGTACCTCCAAAGGTGGGGAAAAAAGCACACATAAAGCTAATGTGGTAAAACATTAAGGATGTTTACATGCTCATTAACTCTGTAGCTTTTACCTTTTCTGTATAACTAAAATTTTCAAAATTTTCAAATAAAGAGTTAAGAGTGAAAGTAATTTCCTCTTTTCATTCACTTTAAAGATAAGTAAACTGATAAAAGCTGAGTATAGAGCCCTACTGTATCTAAGATTTATTTATTTTAAATACTTCTATACAAAATTAATAAGTTGACCTCTGAGAATATACACTATGTAAACAACTTTGCTTACTAAGAAACAAGGTTAAATGGTAAAACTAAAGGTAACATAAGTAGAGTTCTTCCCCATTTTACACATAAAATTCTAGTCCTTAGCAATAATTATTGATAACTCCTTTCTCCACTGTTTAACAGAACACACATTAATATTCTTGACTTTACATGTTTTTCCAATGACAAACAGTCAGCCCATGATTCTAACAGATGAAGACCTTTGAAATCAGAGGTCTTATTTTCCCTCTGTGTTCATGTTCTCCCCCACTTCCAGGGCTGAAATGTCTGCAGGGTTCTGTTCTCAGCCTGCCATATTTCAACTTGTCACTGCATTAGTTATCTATCACTGCATAACAGATTACCACAAAATTTAGAGCTTTAAAATAACAATAAGCCTTTATCATCTCACAGTTTCTGTGGGTCAGGAACTCAGGACCAAAGGCACAAAAGGCACAGGGAAACTACTACAGTACTGCTGCTCAAAAGAGAGAAAGCAGGAGGTGGATGGGAGTCACTGGCTCATAGCAATTCTGAAATCCAGCACAGTACAGCCAATCCCGGATCAGAATTTAAGGCCTGTTTCTGTCCTCTAGGCTCTTGGTTCTGCTTTCCAAGTCATCCTTTCTTTTCCATAAAGGATAGCCCATGTTTGCAGCTGTGCAGTTTTCTCAACATGCTTCCCGCCTGCAGAGGTTCAGGGATCCAAAGGCTGCTTTTTGTTTGTACTGTCTTTGTCCAAGTCCAGTGCAAGCTGACAGTGTTTTGGCCAATTCACTCTCGTTAAAAGAAAGAATACGAGGGGAAAGGGAGGAAGAGAGGAGAGAAGAAACTTTGTGGATCTCCTGAGAATCTTATCACAGTTTACTCCATTGTGAGACAAAGGCCATATCCATAAATCTCTTCAAGATAAGCCCTTCCTTCTATATGGTAGGCCTCTGATGAGATTGCTGAGGGACAACTCTCTAAATGCTCTTAGAACCCCTACTGTTTGACTCAAGAGGTCTTTGAGACAACTTGGATCTTTCTGAGGTTTTGAAGGATTTTAAAGTCACATCCTCAGCTTCATTTGTAGAACATGTTTTCCTGAGAGTGTCTTGGATTTGCTGTTTCCCAGAATCTACTCCTTAATTTTAGCAACACTGGTCAAATGAAGAAGCTAGGAATTTTCAAACTCAGCAGTTCCACGCTCCTTTTTGTTTAACAGTACTTCCTTTGATTGGTCCCTCTCCTTTTACATTTTATATATAAGCAGCAAGAAGAAACCATTCTGCTTACAAAATTCCCTTAGCTAGATCACCTAGTTCATTGTGTACATTTTCCTGCTTCTCATTTTATAGCCGGTGACAGAGTTCCTAAACTTTCTGCCACTACAGAACAAGAATCTCCTTCCTCAAACTGCTGATAACATTTTTCTTACTTTTCTTTAAGCTCTTACCCACAGTTTTCTCAAAGGCCTCAAACTTCCACTAACAATCTATTCAAGGCTTTTCAGGCTTTCACTAATGCCTCAAAATCTTTCTAGACTGTGTCCACCACTGAGTTCTAAAGACAGGCCTCCATTTCAGGTTGTTGTTATGGCAAAATAAAACCACTTTTGATACCAAAATCTGTACAATTTCTATATAACTACCCCAAAAGTTAACGTTTCAAATACAGTAAACTTCTGCACAGTTTCAATGGGACAGGAGGGGCATAGTCAGGTGGTTCTGGACCAGGATCTCTCCTGAGATTGCAGGCAGCATGTTTACCACAGCTGCAGTCATCAAAAGGCTTTACTTGAGTTTACTTAAGTTATGCACAGGTTGAAATGCTTTCTAAACTAGCATTTATCTTATGCGTTTTAAATCACAAAATTTAAGCAATTTATAATTTCACTACAATTTTATGGGTAACCAGCTGAAACCATTTTTACAACATGTAAAAACTCAGTAGTGATTGGGGCTTCCCTGGTGGCACAGTGGTTGGAAGTCCGCCTGCCGATGCAGGGGACACGGGTTCGTGCCCCGGTCTGGGGGATCCCGCATGCCACGGAGCAGCTGGGCCCGTAAGCCATGGCCGCTGAGCCTGCGCGTCCGGAGCCTGTGCTCCGCAGCGGGAGAGGCCACAACAGTGAGAGTCCCGCATACCGCAAAAAAAAAAAACTCAGTAGTGATTATCAAAAGCTGAAGGGTTGTCTCCGTCAAAAGGGGCTATCTAGTCATCTTCCACTAGATTCCTAAACCAAAGATTCAGGGTCCTACTGTCAATAACAAAACCTGGTAGACACCACCCCAGTGTTTCTGACATGACTCTAGCCCAGCTACCACACCTATGATTTATGTTGTGAATGAAGATTTAGATTCCATAAAATTAAAGATAAAAGGCACAAAGAAAAGGGAGAAGGTTAAAATGTAGCATATATTAAAAGAAAACTAGAAAAGAAATGCATACAGGCAAAGTAAAAACAAAGGCTGAACTAAAATCCACACTGTACCAAAAGAACAGAAATTTAAATCAGTGAAACAGAAGACAAACTACAAAAATTCACTGAGGACGAAAGAAAAAATAAAAAGGTAAAACATAAGGGAAGAAACATAAGGGATAAATCATGGAAGGTAGAATGCAAAGAGCCAATCAAAAATAATGCACCATGCTACTACTGTAGATTAAGGGGCCACAAATTCTTTGCCACTCTTTTCATCAGGAGATGGACTCTGTTTCTCCTCCTCTTGAATCTAGGCTGGCCTTGTGACTTGTCTGACCAATAAAATGTATTAGAACAAATGCTGTGCCAGCTCTGGTTCTAGCCTTTAGTAGGGCTGGTAGTTTGCATTCTCAGAAGCCAGCCAAATGCTCTGAAGTTCAGGCTGTCCTGCTGAAGAAAGACAACAGGAAGGAGAACCAATTTACTCCCAGTCAACATTCAGCACCAAGGACCCAAATATGGGAGCAAAGCCTTCTGGGATCTCCCAGTTCTGCCTAGTTACCCTCTAAATGCAGCCAACTGAGTGACCCCAATTGAGATCACCAGAATAACCACTGAGTCAAACCACAGAATCATGAAAAATAATAAATCATTGTTTTAAACCACTAAGTGTTGGGTAATCTGTTATATAGCGGCAGACAACCAATGTAGCTATACTGCTCTAAAACGACACAGTACTTCTGTCAAAATATATAGCTATGTGTCTAGTCTGAAGTGCAAGATACTTGCACCCCAAGTCCTTGTTAGAAAGTATCATCTTAAACTATTTGAAAACCCAGCTTGTTTCAAAAGCCTGTTTAAAAATAATAGCTTTTCTATTCCTTAAATTATCCTCTGTTATTTACTTATTTGAAAAAATATTCTAAATTCTATCCTAGGATTAAGTCAGGCATAGAAGACTGAGATAAATTTTAATGCTACATCTTCCAATTTTACTGGCATCTACTTTAAGATGTTTTAAGAAAATTTCACTTGTGTAACTTCTCTGATTCCTTCCTTTGAGGACTTACTATGCAGTAGGCATTCAATAGCAAAGATAAACAAGGTAACTATGAAGCAGAATTGAAGGCAGGTAAAAATTTTATCACTCCCCTCTCTTTTCCAGGGAGTCAATCCCTGCCTAGTCTGTG
Organism: Pseudorca crassidens; assembly: GCF_039906515.1. Lineage (NCBI taxonomy): Eukaryota > Metazoa > Chordata > Mammalia > Artiodactyla > Delphinidae > Pseudorca > Pseudorca crassidens. The sequence goes on from NC_090297.1 coordinate 158,547,582, forward strand.
CCCCCAAAGCACTTTGTACAAATCTCTTTTTTAATAATAATAGTAAAAACAGCTAACATTTATGAAGCACATACTATGTGCCTGGCGTAATTCAAAGCCTTTCACATGATTTAACTCAATCCTCACAATAATCTTCATAAGGTAAGAACTATTATTATCCCCATAATACAGATGAGGAAATTAACTCATCTTAAAGAGTCTCTTCCCCCACTTAGACTCTAGACTCTATGAAGGCAGGTGACCTGCATCTCCATATCCTCCCCAGTCTCCAGTACATACTTCTCTAATTTGATTAAAGAAATGAGTTTATCCAAGTACTAGAAATAAATATGCTCACTTATTTTACAGGAACAATTTTTCACTCTTCAGAAGCATAAAGTGGTAACACCTTTTTAGACTAAGATAAAATTGCTTGGGGCTAAATAAGTATCTCTGGGTAACTGGTAAGAAAAATTAACAAAAAAGAAGTTTATCAGTTCATTGATAAACACAACTATTAAGACCTAAACTTCTACAAACAAGTCTAATTTGATAGTAATGTATTTTTATTCAGCACCATTTTAATGCTGAAAGCCATAAATATCACCCTGAAAGCTATATAAATTTGCATTAAAAAAATTTTTTAAAGAAGTCAGTGACAGAGGAATAAGAAAATAAGGGGTAGTACTCATTAAAATATATGGATGAAAAAATCCAAGTAAATATAAAATCCAAGTAAATATAAAACCTCACACTTTGAACGATGTAATTTGAGTCTTTTTGGGTTGGTAGAGTTGGAATCATCAGCTATAAAACCTGTGACTACCGATTTCATTGCATACTGACTTAAAAACAAAAAGGAAAACCTTTATATAATTGATTTGATACACTAAAAACTCACAATCCTCAGAAAACTGGCTAGAAACTGAAATTTGGATTCTGCAAGGAGAATCAAGTAAATTGAGGATCATTTTACAAACATACTTCCTAATTCTCTATCAACTCAGAATACCAAACTACCTTTTTTTTTTTTTTTTTTTTTTGGCGGTACACGGGCCTGTCACTGTTGTGGCCTCTCCCATTGCGGAGCTCAGGCTCCGGACACGCAGGCTCAGCGGCCATGGCTCACGGGTCCAGCCGCTCCGTGCGCCGCGCAGCACGTGGGATCTTCCCAGACCGGGGCACGAACCCGTGTCCCCTGCATCGGCAGGCAGACTCTCAACCACTGCGCCACCAGGGAAGCCCAAACTACCCTTATTTTCAGAAGGAGGCACAAGTCTAATACTCCTAACGAACAGAAAAAATTGCTATATTTTAGAATAATCTCCACAGGGGTAAATTTTAGAGGATGCTGTGTGCCAAATTTTCAATCTGACCTCTATAAAGGTTGGAAATTGTCTCTGCTAGAAATCTAAGAACTGAAGTACAAACATTATAATTATATATATGTATCTCAATACTTTTTGTGGCACACACTGTTGGTTCGCTAATGCAGTATCAATTCCCAATACCTTTTACCCTGGCCACCTCCCACTACAGACTGAAAGCCATCTTGAAACCTTGAAGCAACAACTGCAGGAATGAACAGCCAACAAACTAAAGGTAAAGAAGCAGAGAGAGCTTGAATCTTTGGTGATTTTATCCTTATCTGATAAACAACCAGCTACTGCCCACCTTTACCCTTTTTAGGTAAAATAAATAAACCTGCCTTTGTTACTGCTGGCTACCTCCTTATTCAGTTATTTTTAGCAGAATGCTTGCCTTACTAATACATTTAAAACATATAGAGAATATGGTTCTCTAATTCCTTTAAGTAAAAAAAAGTTATAGCACTTGTGTAAATAAACAATAGTCATACTGATGCCAAATGTATGACAATCCTATATATTTTCCCTTAATAATACTTTTCTGATTATAAAAGTTACATTCAACTTCAGAAATTTTACAAAATACAGAAAAATATAATGAAGAAAACAACCCACTACCCAGAGATAACCACTTTTAATATTTTGGTATATTTCCTTCCAATCAATTTTTACACTTATATCAATATACAGAACTATGCTTTTTATTTTCATAAACTGGTATCATGCAGGATACAGTTTATTATTACTATTAACTAATACATGCACAAAGTAACAATAATTCAGTAACAGATGAAAGAACATAAGACTTAAAAATAAACTGTCTCTTCCACCATTCACACACAACCCCCCCACACCCTCACCATTCCACTTGTCAAAAAGAGCCACTTTTAATACTTCTGGCATTATAGCTCTTTTTCTTATCACCTGTGACCGTATCAACTGACTTCCCACTATGAAGGTGAAAAATTGTTCCCCTTCACCTTTCTTCCCAATTTTTACTACTTTTATTTTCATTTTTAGTTTTTCTACTGGTTGATATCATAACATTAAAAAATATACTTAAGCCTCTATTCCTTGACACATGAATTTTAGATAGAATGTCTTAGTATGCAAATGTGGAAGATAAGGAAATTAGTGTTCTTACATGGCAAACATTTTTAGTCAACCACAGGATTAAAATGCAACTATCATTTGGCCTTACCCAATCCTGAGTGAGGAAGAAAAAAATATACATACTTGTTGCTGTAGCACTAATTCATTTAATTTAAGAAAAAGTGTTGGAAAAGATAGTAGTTTCATAATAGAGAGCAAATACAGGAAAACAAACTAATTTTTAAAACTTGTTAAAGACACACATAACTTTTAAAATGATAAAAGATGAAGACTGAGGAAGAGAGCACAACATTCAGGCCAGACAACAGAAAAGGAATACTAACTCCTCTTTTACACTTGTCTTCTCACAAGAGAGCCATCATAATGCAAACACTGATGTCCAAAGGTGCTGAGAAGATAGTAAGTTATCACTTTGAGTTCCAGTTAGCATCAATAATCTTTGAGAAATACAGAGCATCAGAAGGGTATTAAAAACAAAACAAAATAAAAACCTGTACGGGCAAGGATCCTTAACTGTTTTTATAGGAGAAAACAATAGATGAGCCTAAATATTAAATATTAGTAAACTTGATGTCAAAGTTAGCAATATCCTATAACATATTAAGTAGCAATAGCAGATACTGTTTATTAACTATTTAGTATATCCCATGTACTGTGATAAAAGCTAATCAAACATTATGATCTTTTATATGGTCTTACAACCATATAAAACAGACATTATCATCATCTCCATCTTACAGATGAGAAATTTAAGGCATATTAAGACTGAGTATTTTGCCCCCAGTCAGTAGTAAAAGGCAAAGCCAAGACTTGAAGTTCCATTCTCTTAACCACTGGACTAAACTGACAGTATGAGTTCTTAAAAATGAGAAAAACAGATGGATGAGAAATAAGAATAGGTTCACTAGAAGCAAGTTCTATCAAAGTAGTCATTCTTTTCTGAATTACCATGTTGCAACAGCATAGACAAATCTCTAAGACATATTGTTAAGTGATTATGATGCCATTTATGGAAAATGAGACAAAACAGAAAGATCCAAATGTTTATACAGAATAGAGCACAGAAATCTCAGTTCTTCAATTATTCCTATTCCTGTGCCCTGCCCAATTTTCTTGAATCCCAATCTCTGGGCAAGAGACAAATACTACTTACAGTTGGCATGTATCTTTCTGGTTCTCAAATATTTGAGGGAAAATTTGACTTTATACTGGCACAACACACTTGACACTAATATTTCTGAGAAGGAAAATAATAGTGGAGGAATTATATGGTACTCTATTTATTTGCTGCTTTGGTCTTTTATAAAAAGAACTCATATATGACTTCCATAACACAAATTTTTAGAATCGTAATGATGCTCAAAGAAAACAGGGCAAAAGTTTCTAAGTATGACATCAATGGCCTCCTTGGAAGAGAAGTTTGATACAGCAGAATATGTAACACTTAAAAACCTTTGCCAAGACAAAACTAAAGTTAAAAGGCATAAACAAATCAGGAAAATATCAATATTTGCAACAGTGACAAAACAATCAATAAAATAACAGTATCCGGAATATATAAAAAGTTCTTACAAATAAATAAGAACATATACAATTTATGAACTTGATTAAAGACATAGGCTTCAATACAAAAACTGACTAAGGATAAGAACAAGCAATTTATTTGAGGAAAGCAATGGCTAAAAGCAGTAACAATAAAGTTAAGCCTCAGTAACAAAGAAATGTAAAATAAAATAGCAATATAATGGCAAAAACTAAAAACGGGGGGAAGCAGGGGGAAGGAGAGATAAATTGGGAGACTGGGATTGACATATACACACTACTATATATAAAACAGATGACTAATAAGAACCTACTGTATAGCACAGGGAACTCTTCTCTATACTCTGTAATGACCTATATGGGAAAAGAATGTAAAAGAGAGTGGATATATGTATATGTATAACTGATTCACCCTGCTGTACAGCAGAAATTAACACAACACTGTAAATCAACTATACTCCAATAAAAACTAAAAAAAACAAAAAACCAAACAAACAAAAAAAAAAGAATAACACCCAGTGATGGCTATGGTATGAGAAAGCACAAACTTTTACAAACTAGTGATGGGAAAGTATAATAAATACATTGTTACGTTCACTTCTGGGCACCACATTCTAAGACAAACTGAGATATTTCCATAGTAGGACAAGATTACGTATGAGAGAGCTAGAAACCATGTCATACAATAAACGAATTAAAGAAAAGAGAACACTTTGCTTAAAAAGAAGATTTTAGGGAAGACATCACAGTGACCTTGAAATATCTGAAGGCCTATCACATGGAAAACAGAACTTGTTTTATACTGCTCAGGAAGGCAAAACAAAGACCACTAGTGCTCAGAGCTGTTAAATAATGAAACAGTCATGCCTTATACAGTTAGATTTTAGTTACAATAAATGATCCATCAGAAACCCATCAGAAAAGATTCTTCTTATAAGCTTGGAAAGTTAAGTTTCATGAACTCAGAAGCACTTCTCAGTTCTAAGAGTAAAGCAAAAATTACCCTTAAAATATGGATAAACCTTCCAGAACTATGACCACTACTGTATTTTCACTACAGTGTCCCACTTACCTGGTTTAGATAACTTATATACTCACCTATTCTGGGACTAAGAGGGTTCTGCCCAGCCGCCTCTGCCAGGAATAACCATTTAGTCAGTTCTACTAATTCCTACCCCATTAGTTCCTACACACAAAAACACACCAGATGTATGACCTGATCTGGAATCCCAAAACTCTATCCTAGGTACAGGCTGCTCTCACAACTGTGATGATCTATTCTATATGCCCTGCCTTGCTTCAGCTGTCCCAAATTGAGTTCCTTGCCCTGAAATCTGTGACATACTGCTATTTGAACGTCTAGAATTGTCTTCTTCCTCTTCCTTATTCATTCGTCAAAAATATATTAAGAGCCTACTATGTTCAAGGCACTGGTAGACCCTATATGGGAAAGAAATATAGTTATACTGGACAAGTTTCCTGCCCTCAGGGAGTTTATAATGGAGAACGTAAAATAATGGGTCTATGTAATAACTAGTCAATATAAAGTCTCAAGGAAGCAAAGGCATGAAAGTGATGTAATATTAGAGACAAGAGAATTCATTCTAACTTTGTAAGACTGTGATGTGGGAAAATACCAAGGAGGTGATACTAAAACTTGGCTTTGAGGGTCATGAAAGATTTTCACCAACAAAGACAGAAGGGGAAAAAAAAAAAATGCCAAGCAGAAAAACTGGCATAAGTAAAAACATACCTATAAGAAAATACAGTGGTAGGTGCATGGTTATAACATCAGTAAGACAATGTGAACAGAATGCCAATATTTAAAGAAAGTTTCTCCATGTCAAAGGATACAGAAGCTATGGAGGTAGCTTCTCCAAGTGAGTTAACACAACAAGTTCAAGAGGTATAGCTTCCCTGCACTCCCCAATGGCACATGAAGTTTCCACCAGATGGAAGATACTCCCCTTTTCCGTTCTTAGAGAGTTTTAAACCCTCCTGTCCAACAGTTCTTACCCCCTCACCAGGTACTAATAATAGATTTTTTAAAAGAACTCCAGTACATTCTTGAGTGACAAGAAAGAAACAAAATATGAAGTATCATAAAATTGGCAATAAAGAAATTCCGCTACTGGTCCTGGCTCTGTCCCTGACTCAAAAAATGACCTGTTTTCTAATCTGTACGACAAATGAGTATAATACTAGACAACTTCCAAAGTCTCCTCTAGCTTAAAGTTCTATAAATTTACTTGGAAAAAAGGTTTAGCTATGTTTACAGGTGACTGGAGCTCACCTGGTTTAAACCATTGTTTCCTCAACCACAAAGGCAGATGAAACTTCTACTCCTCTTAATCTGTTATAAGTAATTAAATTAACAAATAACAAAACTAAGTGACTTATAAAGCTTGAACAATTTTAGATCTATACATTAAAACATATGCCTAGCAGAGTTCCACTTCCAGTGATTGTAGGGAGACTTGTATTAGGCTAACTTTCCCATACATAAAATTATAATTCTGTACAAAATACTAAAAAAAAACTATTTGAAGGCAGTGGAAAGCACCAAAAGCAAGCAGAAACTGGGGGGAAGTTGGCCCCTGAAAGAAGGGAACTGCACTGGATGAGATTTGCATTTTTATATGGCTTTTTGCTTGAGGGGCTCCTCCATTCCTTGAGATTAGTGTGGATAAAAACTTAGACAAAAAAATCATAGTCTTGCTGTCTTAAGGAGTCAGATGATGGAGTTCAGAACTGCCAAAAACTTTTCATGGCTAGAAAGTAGAAAGGATAGCCCACGAGAGAGGGAGACACAGAGGAGCCCCCAAACCTGCACATAAACTCTGCCCGAATCCTAGATAAATACTGCATGTATAGGAAAAACTCCAATGCATAGGAAAAACTCCAATGAGCCTGAAAGCATAAAGCAAAAAGTGGGAGGAAAAAAGCAGAGATTTCAACTGCTTTTCACAACAGGAGAAATGAACTGTAGAGACTGAATAGAATCAAGTTAAGTACCAATTAGAACATAAAGCAGTGGTGTTCAGTAGGAAATAAGAGATCCACAACGAACTGTATACAGCTGAAAATTACCAGACATGTGAAGTAACAAGAAAATGTAATCATAGGCAAAGAAAAAAAACAATCAACAGAAACCAACTCCAAGAAAATCCTAATGTCAGAATTAGCAGACAACAGAACAACACTAGATGAAATGGACAAATTCCTCACAATACACAATTTACTCAAACTGACACAAGATGAAACAAAATCTGAATAGTCCTATATCTATTAAATAAATTGAATGTATTATAAAAAAACTCACAAAAATGCTCCAACCCAGATGGCTTCACTGATTGCATTTTATCAAACATATAAGGAAGAAATAAAACCCATCTTCTGCAAATTCCTTCAAAATTTGAGGGAATTCTCAACCTATCTTATGAGTCTACCATAACTTATGCAAAACCTGAAATGAAAATTATCAATCAATATTCTGATAAATGTAAAAAAGGATCCTTAACAAAGTATTAGTGAATCGAAACTGGCAACATGGGACTTCCCTGGTGGCGCAGTGGTTAGAAATCCACCTGCCAATGCAGGCGTCACGGGTTTGATCCCTGGTCCAGGAAGATCCAACATGCCGCAGAGCAACTAAGCCCATGTCCCCCAACTACTGAGCCCGCGTGCCACAACTATTGATGCCCGGGTGCCTAGAGCCCATGCTTGCACCAAGAGAAGCCACCACAATGAGAAGCCCTAGCACCGCAACCAAGAGTAGCCCCCGCTCACCACAACTAGAGAAAGCCTGCACGCAGCAACAAAGACCCAATGCAGCCAAAAATAAAAATAAAATAAAATAAAATAAACTGGCAATATATTAAAGATCATCATGACCAAATGGGATTTATTCCAGCAATTAAAGTAGTATACTATATTAACATATTAAAAGAATAATGGGAAAAATTAAATGGTAATTTCAATAGATGCCAGAAAATCTCCTGAAAAAGCTGAATACCCACTCATGATAAAAACTCTCAGCAAACTAGGGAATAGTAGGGAACTTTCTCAACCCTATAAAGGGCAACAATGAAATCCTACATGATACTTAGTGGTAAAATAAATGCTTTCCCAATAAGATGAGAAATAAGGCAAAAATGTCCACTCTCACAAATTATACTCAACATTATACTAGAGGTCCTAACCAGTGAAGTAAGACCAGAAAAGTTAATTAAAGGCATAAAGACTGGAAAGGAAGAAACAGAACTGTGGCTCTTTGCAGATGACTATCATCACAAAATATTTAGAGTAACTAACATTAACAAGTGAAGTTAATGAGACTGTAGGATATAAAATCAATACACTGACTCAACTGTTGATTAGTAAGGTGTATAATGGCAATTTTATAATTATATAACCCTAGAATGCATATGAAAGCTATTTGATGGTTCTCTCCATTTGGTTTACTTAAAATTTTCAAAACAAATATATTGAAACAATAGGAAAAACAAATTTCACATTACAGCAAATACATTAAATCTCCAAGTTTCAATGCTATTAGAAAATACATTTAATTTTTCCATGTTTCTTCTCCATTTATAACATCAATAGTCAAAGCGAGCTTCTCTAATCTACCATGTGGTTTATACAGTCACTACCACTGCTTTTTACTCTCTATGGAAAACGCTTGCTGCTGAGTAGTAAACAGGAAATCATACTGTCATTTTCTCTCTCCTTAATCACTTTATAATTTATTTCAAAAGTCACTTTGTGAATAAAACATGAACAAAATGTACACAAGTACATACAAATGAAAGGAGAGGGAAAGACCCTTGGACTTAGATAAGCACCCCCAAAAATGCACACTTTGTTTTCTGTAACAACTTACAATTGACTAGATCACAACACGTGTTAAAAACATAACCAAGCTTACATTCTTCGTTACTGAGGTATATTTTGCACAGTGGGGATTAAGCTGTTTTGTGAGAAAACTCATAAACATATAAAGTTTTAGCTTAGAATCAACAAATACTAACATTCTAGTTCATCTAATCAAACCATTTCATAGGATATAAGACAAATGTCATTCAATAGATACAGTTTATGGATATCCCTGAATTGGAAACTATAAGTACAAGGCAAACTAGGGAAAAAGTTCTTTAAAAGCACAAGGTGGTTACACACAAAAAACACAACATGAAAGTTAGATTTGTTAAATACAACAAAAAGTGTAAGCAATTAATATATCATGCATTTTCATCAATCAAAATGTTTTAATGATAAAACTACCTCTTAGATTTGTACCAATTTCAAAACATCAAGATGATGAGTTGACTAGAAATACATTACAAATTTTAACTTGTTATCAAAGGAACTGGCTCTCCACATTAATAAAAGACTACTTAGGTTTTTAAGAAACAGTACTATTAACCAAACAAAATTTTATGAATTACAATAAACCCTTATATAATATTATTACAATATACTTATTTCTATAATTTAAACCATTTAAGCAGGTTAAATTTCCCATTTTATTAATACAATAACTTTCTTAAGAGCAAATATTACTACTAAGCTGTAATGGAAACTAAGAAAGCAAAACTTTTGACATCTAGTTTAAAGACTGAGTTACCTAGAGTATGCCTACAGGCTGGTCTTTGAAGAAGGTAAATTAAGAAGTGTCTAATATATATGCAGATGCCTCTTATCCTGATGTGCAGTCAAACTGTGAGGTGCTCTCCTAGGACCAGTAAGAAGGAAAATGCAGCTAATACTCCAGTTTGCAACTGACGTTTCTTTTATTGTCATTTCTTACACCAACAATACTATGTTAATGTGCTATCTCAATTAATACTCACCATTTTGCAATTGCTCCAGATAAGTACAGGAAAAAAGGTTTCACTACTGATCTACCACTAATAACCGAAGTTAGGAAAGCATTTATCCTACATAATATCAGTAATTATCTTTAAGTTTTTTCTTCCTTTTCTAGGAAGATATTTACTGAAGAGCAACTTATTAACACTAAAATTACAAATAAAATGAGATTATACCTGGATAGGAGCTAAGAACTGATTCATAAATACAGGTTTGAGAAAAAGGACTGATAGTCAAAGTAAGAACTATAAATTTTTCTATATTTATTTATTTTATTTATAGTTTAATAGTTGAAAACCACTCCTCTACATACATTATCTCGCAATGCTTACAATCACACTGTGAGGTAAAGGAGGCAGATATATTCATTTTCAAATGAGTATACCAAAGTTCAGGTGATAATAATCTACCCAGGGTAATAAGCAAGGAGCAAATAATAATTAATAACCTTTCAGAAGAAATTCTTTGAACCGAAATACAAGCAAACAACAACAGACTATATAATGAAATTTGCTTGACTAAAACATAAAATTATTATTAAAATAATACTGAAAATCTCTAAAGGGATAAATCAAGAGTGGAAGAAAAAAAAATGTCCAACTGTTTCAACTAATCCTTTCAAGAGTACAGTTAAACAATAGCATCACAAATCCTCACTCAGTGAAATCTAACTTATCAAAGTATAGGGAAAATACATAAATTGTAAAAATAGAGGACACTATCTGGAACCCCAGTCTTTCATTCAGAAATATACACAGACTAAAAGGGATCACCAGACGCCTGAAGAAAACAACCACTACCAAAAAAAGAACCAAAATAAACAAACTGGAAGAATTATTCAATGAGGAGAAAAAACTTAAAATGTTTTTAGTGTCGTAAGATTACAGATTATATTATATATGTAAAATAAGAGCTGGTGACTATGAACTAGATGGAATTCCCAGAAATATAAAGTAAAAGCTGAGATAAGTAATTCAATAAAGGGCAAGAGAGTCAAGGAAATCTCTCAGAACAAAGAGAAAAAACAAAGATAAAAAAAAAGAAAAACTTCAAAACAGAGTATTGGTATAGAAGCTCTAGGAAAAAAACATGAAAGAATATAGAGAACATAGAAGGGAAAAAATAATGAAAGAAATACAGAAGATTGCTCAGAACTGAAGAACAGCCCACATTTTCAAAGGATCCACCAAATGCTTTATAGGATAAATTAAAAAGGACTATAACCCATCCTCCTTAAATTTCATAACACCAAGGATAAAGAGGCATCAACACAAAAAGCTTCCAGAAAACAAAAATAGGCTACCTACAAAAATACTATCCATATTAGCATCAAACCTCTTATCAGTAAAACTGGTTACTAAAAGGTAATGAAACACAACCTTCAGAATGCTGAAGGAAAATAATTTTAAACTTGAACTCTATACCCAGCCAAGGGCATGTATCAGGTGCAAAAGTGAAAAGGACACTTCAAAAATGGTGTTGACAAGCACCCAAACACATTCCTTTTGAAAACGGTACTTCAGGAAGTACTCCAGAAAACTACAAAATAAATCCAAAACAAAAAGAAAAAAGACATGAGAGCTAAGAAAACACTTTTCCAAAAGTGCAATTAAATAATGATATTAGCTAAGCATTATACTCAGAAAAAAGTCAGTTCATATTAGAACTTCAACAAACAGTATGATTAAAAAGCTAGATAACCAAGTGATATGATGAAGAAGGGACACCCTCTTCTACCAACAGGGGGAAAATGTAGTAATTAGAAAATTCAAAAATAAGTTATATGCCAAACTAGAAGCCAAACTAAAGTATGGGATGATCTTGAGTACCAAGAGAGTATAAAAATCCATCTATTCAATCCAAAAATGGGCAGAAGACCTAAACAGACATTTCTCCAAAGAAGATATACAGATTGCCAACAAACACATGAAAGAATGCTCAACATCATTAATAATTAGAGAAATGCAAATCAAAACTACAATGAGATACCATCTCACACCGGTCAGAATAGCCATCATCAAAATATCTACAAACAATAAATGCTGGATAGGGTGTGGAGAAAAGGGAACCCTCTTGCACTGTTGGTGGGAATGTAAATTGATACAGCCACTATGGAGAACAGCATTGAGGTGCCTTAAAAAACTAAAAATAGAACTACCATACGACCCAGCAATCCCACTACTGGGCATATACCCTGAGAAAACCATAATTCAAAAAGAGTCATGTACCAAAATGTTCACTGCAGCTCTATTTACAATAGCCAGGATATGGAAGCAATGTAAGTGTCCATCGACAGATGAATGGATAAAGAAGATGTGGCACATGTATACAATAGAATATTACTCAGCCATAAAAAGAAACGAAACTGAGTTATTTGTAGTGAGGTGGACAGACTGTCATACAGAGTGAAGTAAGTCAGAAACAGAAAAAATTCTGTATGCTAACACATATATATGGAATCAAAAAAAAAAAAGAAAAGAAAACGGTCGGAAGAACCTAGGGACCTAGGGGCAAGACGGGAATAAAGATGCAGACCTACTAGAGAATGGACTTGAGGATACGGGGAGGGGGAAGGGTAAGCTGGGGCAAAGTAAGAGAGTGGCATGGACATACATACATTACCAAACGTAAAATAGATAGCTACTGGGAAGCAGCCGCATAGCACAGAGATATCAGCTCGGTGCTTTGTGACCACCTAGAGGGGTGGGATAGGCAGGGTGGGAGGGAGGGAGATGCAAGAGGGAAGAGATATGGGGACATATGTATATGTATAACTGATTCACTTTGTTATAAAGCAGAAACTGACACACCATTGTAAAGCAATTATACTCTAATAAAGATGTTAAAAAGAAAAAATCCGGGCTTCCCTGGTGGCGCAGTGGTTGAGAGTCCGCCTGCCAATGCAGGGGACGCAGGTTCGTGTCCCGGTCTGGAAAGAACCACATGCCGCGGAGCGGCTGAGGCCACAACAGTGAGAGGCCCGCGTCCGGCAAAAAAAAAAAAAAAAAAATCCATCTATTCTCTATGGATCCCATCATACTACTCTGTTTAGCAGTATTATGTACATAATCATAATATGGATTAATGCTTTTTAGAGGCCACAACAGTGAGAGGCCCGCGTCCGGCCAAAAAAAAAAAAAAAATCCATCTATTCTCTATGGATCCCATCATACTACTCTGTTTAGCAGTATTATGTACATAATCATAATATGGATTAATGCTTTTTAGAATCAGCAAATATAACTATTATAAACCTTAAAAATATAAAATCAATGTTACAGTTGACATAAAATGGGAAGGGAATGTGGAATTCAAGGGAAAGATTGTGAGGGGTACTAATTTTCCTCAACTTATAAAGTGGCAATTCTACTTTCTAGAATTAACGGTGCAAGTGCTAGAAGTTTAATCACAAACACCAAAAAATAAACAAATATCAATAAAAGGAGGAAGGGCAAGAATAGGCATTAAAAGTTTAAATTCTTCATTTTTTCACAATGAAGATATACTAGATTACTTAAGATTCATCAAAAATAATGTTTAGCATATTATATATAAAACTGGGATAGAGCTTCCCTGGTGGCACAGCAGTTGAGAGTCCGCCTGCCGATGCAGGGGACACGGGTTCGTGCCCCGGTCCGGGAAGATCCTACATGCCGTGGAGCAGCTGGGCCCGTGAGCCATGGCCGCTGAGCCTGCGCGTCTGGAGCCTATGCTCCGCAACGGGAGAGGCCACAACAGTGAGAGGCCCGCGTCCGGCAAAAAAAAAAAAAAAAAAAAAACCTGGGATAATAATCAGCAGAAGAATTAAAAATAGAAAAGGTCTCTCTGAGGAAAGAAACTAGTTAGAAGAGGTAGAGTTACTTTTCATTCTATACCTTGTGTACTATTCAAATTCTTATACTTATATGACTATTACATCCCAAAATACACACACACACACACACACACACACACACACACACACTCATTACAATCCCCATTCACTAAACAATTCAGGAAAAACACTGAGAAATTCTTTTTCATTTTTCTATATTCCATGCACTATACACCAAACTTCTATTTTGGTATTTCAAACAAGACACAATTAATTAAATAAGACTCAAGAACCACCCAAAACCCTTGAAAAAATGTGGTGATAGTAATAGCTTACATTTGTGTTAGAACTGCCAAAACACATCCACACCCACTATCTCATTTAATCCTCACAACAGTCTTGTGAGAGCAAATTTGTGAGATTAATAAAGTAAAACTCGGGCTTCCCTGGTGGTGCAGTGGTTAAGAGTCCACCTGCCGATGCAGGGGACACGGGTTCATGCCCCAGTCCGGGAGATCCCACATGCCGCGGAGCAGCTGGGCCCGTGAGCCATGGCTGCTGAGCCTGCGCGTCCTGAGCCTGTACTCAGCAACGGGAGAGGCCACAACAATGAGAGGCCCGCGTACCGCAAAAAAATAAATAAATAAATAAAGTAAAACTCCAAAAGGTTTAAGTTATTTGCCAGCCCCCCCAACAAAATAGGAAAAATAATATAAATGTAATGGACAAGTTAAAAATTTTTTTAAATAACTTCTATACAGCACTGAAATGTGAAAATGCTTTCCAAATGTATAATATGAGAATAACATGAGAAAAATTAAACAACAGTACGAACAGCCACTTTGGAAAACAGTTTAGCAGTTTTTATAGAGTTAAACATACACTTACCATATGACTCAGTAATCTCATTCTTAGGTTAATACCCAAGAAAAATGAAAACATATCACACAAAAACGTGCACTCAAATGATCACAGCAGCTTTATTCATAACAGCCAAAAACTAGAAACAACCCAAGTGTGCACCAACTAGTAAACAGGTAAATTGTGGTATGGCCAGATAGTGGAATACCACTCAACAAGAAAAAGGAACAAACTAATGATATATACAACAACATAGATGGATCTTTAAAGTATTATGCCATGTGAAAGTAACCAGACACAAAGGACTACATATTGTATGATCCTACTTATATGAAATTCTAGAAAAGCAGAATTATAGTAACAGCAAATCAGTGGTTGCCAGAGTTCAGGGAAGAGGACTGACTGTGCAGGGGAATGAGGGAACTTGCTGGGATGATAGAAATATTCTATATCATGATTTTAGGGTTTGTTACACTAGTGTATAAATTTAGCAAAATTCATCAAAGTAAAAATTGGTGGATTAAAATTGGTGAATTTTATTGTACGTAAATTACAACTCAATAAGGCCAATTTTTTTTTTTTTTTTTTGCGGTACACGGGCCTCTCACTGCTGTGGCCTCTCCCGTTGCGGAGCACAGGCTCCGGACGCGCAGGCTCAGCGGCCATGGCTCACAGGCCCAGCCACTCCGCAGCATGTGGGATCTTTCCTGACCGGGGCACGAACCTGTGTCCCCTGCATCGGCAGGCGGACTCTCAACCACTGCGCCACCAGGGAAGCCCAATAAGGCCGATTTTTAAAAACTCATTAACACATAATCATATTTAACTATTGACAACAGCTTTTTAGCCTAAGTATTAACTACAGAACTTCAAAGAATATTAAAAATCACTAAATTATTAAGAGGTAACTTTTAACCAGAAAATAGATATATGAGAACTTAAAAGCTCTGAGAATGTAGCCATCTTCATCCTACTGAATTTGGCCATGTGGATAAACAGTAGTTGCCTGGCAACTAATCTAAACTCTAGTCTAGATTTCTAATAAACACACTGACTACATAAGCAGGTGATCTCATGGAGCATAAACTAAGCTTTACATTGAAGAGTTCCTTTAGTATTAAAAAATAATAATGCATTTGAATTATTTATCTAAAGTATTTAAATAACTTTAAGAAATAATAATTATTTCTTATTAACAAGGAATAATAAAAGTAGATCATGAAAAATTAAAATATGAAATTAAACATACATACACACACACACACACACACACACACACAATCCCTTTCCTCATACGGTCTTTTACTTTAGGACTTTACTTATCTAACTATGGGATTACTGAATCCGTGAGTTTGTGAGTGAATCCTTCCTTTTTACTACTTTAAGCCCTTTCCCTGCCACCGCCCAAACTGGCTCAGTATAATTGAATACTTTTATTTATATATTTACATGTCTTTAAATGCATACAAGTTAGATACTTTTCTAGATATTAAATCATTCTAAAGACACCTCTCTGGATTGTAGAATCTGTGGACAATACAGAAAAATACACCATGAACTTTCTGTAACATCCATGCACACAACATACCAGAAAGCCAAACCTTCTTGATTATAAATGATCAAAATCAAGAATTACAAAGAATTCCTAAATAACAAGAAAATTCCTAACACATATGTTAAATATCATTTCTATCTTAGTGGACACAGTATGTCACAGTTTACTTTGTTAACAGCATCAGAAAAAAATATCAACTTCCAGGACACCACTTAGTGTTAGCACACTTACCAACCATATTATTTTCAGTTTTGTTGAACACTTACCCCTCTTCTGAACCCAACCTTCTTTCACAATGGTAACATCGCTCATGATGGCGCCCCTCTGAGCCCCCAACTTGGAGAAAAGGTACTTTGTGATACCAGCTTTGGGGTTTGGATTCTCTGCTGCTGCTGCCCTTCCCACTCTCTAGTGATGACTCAGCCTGGAAGGAAGTATTGAAGAAAGAATTTCTTTTTTTTCCATTCTTGCAACTCACACAGCAATAACAAACAACTAATTCTTTGTAAATGTCTTCAACTGGCCTGACCTCACATAAAAGTCTAGCTCTTCAAACTGGGGAACTTATTTATTAAGTAGTTTTATAATGAATGCACTTCCCTGGTCTTGTGACAGAACTTCAAAGGACAGTGAAACTTTTAACCTACAAGGTTGCAACAAAAAAATGTGTTAAGAAAACCACTGTCACACCTACACAAATAATACAGAAAATTTCCTTGGTAATGTGTGTTTGAGGTGAAAAGGGAAGAGAATGAAAGTGAGGTGGACTAAAAGTAAATCTCCATGTATGTCTAGTTTCAAAATCTCAGTAAATTTAGAAATAGTATGGCAAAGCAATTGTGAATGTTTTTAATTGCTGGATTTTATGTAAAAAACAATGTGCTAAGTAACCAACATTTATGTATGCTTACTCTGCCTTGTTCCAAGAAATATTTTAGGTAGATTACAATAAATAAAATATTATAAATCATATAAAATCAATTATTTTTTAAAGTAGATGGAGTGAAACAAAGGGAATATGAAAGTGGGAAAAAGTATGGAGTATTCAGGACATGTCAAGAACTATTACAGGTGCTTACATCTATTATACAATTAACTCCATTTCATAGATGGGAAAACTGAGGCTCAGAGATTAAGTGGCTTGCCTGATTTCAACACAGCTAATGAATGATGGCACCAAGATCTGAACCCAATCTACCTGATTCCAGAGCCTGCATTCTTATTGACTTAAGATAAAAAGAAGCCAGAGTAAAAATCTACATATTTGTGAAAGGTGGACCACAAATTTAACTTGAAGCTTTCAGGAAGCAATACAAATAAGGAAATACAATCAGTTTCAATATTTACAGTATCCATAAATATTTTAAAAAAGAAAAAAAGAAGTTGTTCAGAAGGAAACAATTGTTCTAGGACAAAAATCTGAAATTTAACCCATAGGTCTTCATAAGATACCTTGTAGTGTAATAAACAAAAGCCCTCAAAAATATCCTCACATATATACAGCAATATATATGAGCTTTACTGGCTATTTCTTATTGTCCCTCTCAAGCTAAAAAGGAAAGTGCCAAGATAAAATTGAATTAAAGCATTTCCACAGAAAGGAACCAAAAAACGTGACCCAGGAACCCAGGCATAAATTTCAGATAACCAGAAAAATGGATGTATGGACTATATAACTATACTATTTTCTCAAATATGGTTTTAATAAATAGTGCATAGGAATAAGTTCAAGGTTAGACTTCCTAGCTAGTATTGAAATGAATTACAGTTCTTTTTCCAATGCAAATTAAGTACAGAGCCTAATAATTTAGCAGTCAGGAATTAAGACTACCATTCTCTTAAGAAAAGACTGACAAAGTTTATGTGGCTGAATAGAAGACCACCCCACTCATGTGCCATGGGGCTGAGGGCAGCAACTACAGGCTGGAGCAAGACTGTCCTCAAAATCATTCAGAGTCAAAAGGAATATTAGAATCTCGGTGTATTCTCCCAAAATATGTTTGACAGAATACGAAGAGAAATTCCAGAAAAATAAGAAGAAAAAGAGGGTTAAAAAAAGAAAAAAAAATTATTTGGTCAAGTAAGTTTGCGAAATTCTATAAACCATGTCTTTCTCTTGAAACAACACTATTACCATATTAAAGGTACAAAATATATAATGTATAACCTTATTTATCTCAGCAAATCCTAAACTTACTTGAACACACAGGGCTTTTTTTTTTCCTTTAGTAACATGTATTGAAATCCAGGGGAACACACTGTGAAAAACAGCCATAGGAAATGGCCACATAATTCAAGACAAGACCCATTTCACCATTAAAAACAGGCAAAAAACAAAAACAAAAAAGCTTCCAGTAAAGAATCAAAACATCATTTTAATTTGATTTATGTAACTTCCTGAAGAACTCAACATGGTCAACTGGCTACTTAATATGAAGCTAGATAACTGAAAGAGTTAACTCTTTATACAACATAAATAATTACAATTAACCCTTGAACAACATGGGTTTGAACTGTGCAGGTCCATTTATACATGGATTTTTTTTCAATAAATACAGTACCTGCATTTTCATTTTACAGATCTTTAAACTAAGTGTGGGGAAAAGTTTGTGTTCAATTAGAGACCACAATATGTAGAATCAAAAGAACTAAAGTTTGAATCCTTATTTTATCCACACTGTTTCAGCTTCCTGCCCTTGGATAAGTCATTTACCAATTCCTTTGTTTTTGAGACAGAGATAGCAGTAGGCAGATTTCTGACACTGGGGTTGGGATGAGGGAAGCAACCCACCCCAGTACTGGTCAAGAGTCAACTGTATAAAGGGAGTTAAATATTAGGGACACTAGTGCAAAATGAAGTCTTTAAAAGAACTGCACTTAGACCTTCTCTTTGGTAGTACTTACAGCAAGAGGCCTCACATCTATTAAGCCATTCTTGGTTTCTGACTATAAAATTGTATACTCTGGGTAAATGAAAATTCGTATCTTAATATCCTTGGGATTGGAAAGGTAAGAGATCAGCGACCAACACTTAGTAATAAACAAAAAATAATACACATCCAATAAACATATACAGAATATTTTCCTATTAAAATAATTTGTATTATAATACCCTTATATAAAACACTAGAAAAACAAAAGTATTTTCAAAATTGGTTCTATTTTTTTTTTTAAGTGGACATTTCACTGAAAGAATCTTAAAGCTAGAAGGGACCCTCATTTTACAGTTGAGGAAACAGAAATCAAGACAGGTAAGTGACTTGCCCAATGTCATACAGCTACTTTATAAGAGAATCAAGACCACAAAAACAGGTACACACTTTCCACTAGCACTGCCTCTTCAGGACAAAACGATATATTGAAATATTCAGATCAACCCAAAATCAATGAATTCTATTTTATAAAGAAACTGTTTCCAAAAACTAGTTTTTTAGATAAAGATGTTTATCAGTGCCTAAACATTTAAACTTTTTAAATGTATATTAAATCAACAGGACAAAATTTATCATCTTCAATAGGGCCAGTGAACCAGGTACTACAGAGATGGCTTTATCCATTTTGCATCTTAAAATGTTACCAAATTCCACCCATATTCATAATTTTCAGCTTTAAAATTGCTCGGGTCACCTCTGGCTAAAATGATACATTATTTGAACACAATTTAAAAGACGTTCAAAGGTATACTACTCTAGGATTATGATCAATAAGCTAGAAATAAACGCTGTCTTTAGTACAGAACCAATGCTATCAACTCTCAAGCAGTAAACTATATTCTTTGATCTACTTTTCCTACAGTGGCAACACTCTTGCACCAAGTCAAATACACTCTCCCACTCAGTCTTCCATGTTACTAAAAACACTAATCTGCCAAATGATGAGCTGTACTTCAGGCATGTAATCTGCTTCCTAAGGTAGAGTCCTACAGTCCTAACTTCTTTAGAAATGTGTTCTATCCAATGAGCTGTAAGAAAGAAAATTTGGTATATTTTTCTTTTAAACCTATTGCGTTAAACATTCATTGCTGGGTAATCTAATTTTTCCCATTCTTATAAAAAATTTCATACAAAATTCTTAGTAGATTCAATTTATAATTCACACAAAGCAGTTACACTAAAAGTATTTTCATACAAAATTGAGAATTTGATAATGATAATAATTACATTTGAATGTCATTTTACAATTTACAAAACATTTTCACATCTTTTACCTTATTCAATAGCATTATTATTTAGTAAAGCAATTTAATGCTGCCTGGCACATAAGAGATGCTCAACAAATATGGAATAAATGAATGAATGGATGAGTGAAAGAACAAAGATGCAGCTTTAGATACCTAATAAAGACGAAGCAAATTAATACTGTAAGTTGACAGAGAATGGTATGAAGCCATGGTAAAAACAAACCTAAACTTAAACATTATGGAAGCACCTACAAAAAAATAATTAAAGTTGAAATAAATATTCTTCCCTATTCATTAAAGTATGTTTCCTATTAATTTTAATGCCTAACACACATTAAAATTATCCTTTTTTCTCGACTTTTTGTTGAGATGGTCAAGTTTCAATTCCCAAACAAATCAGGCATCAACACTGCCCAAAATTATCCATTATGGGAGGAAAAAGGGAAAGAATAGGATATTTTCTTCATGATACTTTTAAGAATTTTTAAAAGATATCTGTTTACTTACAGCAGCCAACCATTCAATTTTAAGCAATAAAGTTCTTCAAACATCTGTTTAAAATATCATTCGCGCAACATTATATATATATATATATATGTGTATATATATATACACATATATGTTCATTCAGTCAATAAAGATGTATTGATTATCTACTCTGTGACAAGAACTATAATTGAGTATACAGGGGGCAAGCAAAACTAAGTATTTCAAAACTCTTTTCCAAATGTATAATACTTTGTTATCAAAGTGCTTTCACATATATTTTCTCATTTAACTCTGAAACAAATTTGTGCAGTAGCTATAACATCTACAATTTTGAACCTAAGAAGACAGTAACCAATCAATAACGATGACATTTCCTCACAGTTACCATAACAAGTTAGTGACAAGTAACTACTTCTTCTATCAGTTTGTTATGCTTGCTACAAAATAACACAATATGAGCTCTGAAAAACATGTACAACATTTGTGAATAGTTCTGAACATTTTTTTCTGTAAAAAATTATATTTCAGAAGTCCAGTAAAGCATGTTTTCAAACAAATTAAAAATTAAATATAACTACTGCATCACAAACGAAATTATAATAGAAGACTAAAAGTTAAGTTGACATAAAGTTAAAAAGCACCCCAAGCAATTCTATTTTATAAAGAGCAAAATTCATAGGTTAATAAAATCCTGTATGTTAATTTCTAAGTTAAAAGCCATGATACAAATCTATAATACAACCTTCTATAAACTACTATACATTTGGCTATAATTAATACTATGTAGAATATACTTGCTCTGCACCCACATTTTTTATATACTTTAGGTACGCTAGCCAAACTAAAGTAATGAAGAACTGATATCCAAATACAATAGAAAGTTGCTACTCTGAAAAACAATGATGGTCAAGGGTAACCATGGTGTAATTCTATGATATTTACTGATTTTAAAAAATAGGTGAGACTAATGTATGCCATAATAAATGCATAAGGCTAATGAAACTTTTAAAAGGATTTGAGGGAAAGGAAAAATAGTGGAGTGGAAGGGAAATTCAAGGTAACCTGATCGCCACTTCAAATAACTCTAAGCCAGTCTGTCCTTTTAAGAGTTATCCTGCTAAAAACATATCATATAGGGAAGTGAACCATACAAACTATACTTTGGATACCTTTCCTCTCTTCATACTACAATACACTTTGTGGATTTTCTTTCAACTCTTTCCATATAGATATCTTCACTGTTTCACACTATGGGAAAATACTTGAATAAGCAAAGGCAAGATTTCTAACTTTCACACAAAATATCAGTTATTCTAAATTGCCAATTCTTAAAAATCAGCTTTATAAACTTTGAAATATGCATATAAAACCATAAAGCATTTCCCCCCCTCTTCCCTACCCCTGTTTAGGGCATTTGCATGCCATTTCAACCAACACATCCATTATTAATCGAGTAAAAAAAAAAAACTCATGCTGGGTGATATATTTAATATTCTAATTTGAAACAACTAAGAAAATGCTTATTGGATTCTTCTGGCTCACCTAAACCACTGAACAAGCTCCTGACAAATTCACCCCTACATTTCTCATGTAAAATGTGGCTTGTCTCTATTTGAAAGCACTTATGTAACAACACACGGACAGGTTAAGGGTTGCTACTAAAACAATCTTAGTTGCACAGTTGGCCATATTTTTCCAATACACCTGTAAAATCCTTCTAAAATCTGACTCAGGGACCTCCCTGATTATAAAACAAAAAGAATACACACACACACAAATGTCATTAATCAGCCTGACAGATTTTACTCCTGATTAAACTGAAAGTTAACCAGTAGGTATGGAATCCTGTAACAAAGTTCATTACAATGGTGCATTAGAAAGAGCACAGGACAGGACAAGAAACTTGGGTCCCTATTCCCAACTCTGCCCGGCCCAGACTAATGCTGTATAAGGCCCTTTAATTCTCTGTGCCTCAGTTTCCTTAGCCATAAAAATAAAAGTATAGCATTAGATGAACTCTAAATAGCTCTTATTTATGGTTCTTCAAGTTTAAAGCTACTGAGTATCTATTTCACTTATAGATGGCATCTTAGGTGATAGTATCCTGATTATACACAGTTCCTGTCCTCAAAAGGTTAATATATAGTTGAGAAGATAAAACATTCAAACATCAATTCCACTCAGACAAAATTTGGACTAAATTCCACTACTGGCAAAAATACCATCTTCCTCCCCCTCTCATCCCCTAGACTCCCAAATATAGTCAGAGGCTTTTTCAATTAACATAGAGAAGAAAAATTCTCATTTGAAAATCTCCCAATGATTTCTTCCAATAATTTTTTTTTACTTTTCCCTCTGAATATTAGCAAAATATACCCACTTAAAAGTGTGAAATATCTGTAATTGGTGACAAATAAATATAAACAGAGTACTGAAAAGAACTAAAAACCAAATCTACAGGTCAAGAAGCATACACCAATTTACCTATCGACTACCATTTGGAGATTTCCTGGCAAAGGAAATGTTTACATCTAACATGTTCAAAGACTATGGTGCTACAATAAAACATGTAAACATCTGTGGCATTTAATTCAGCATTTGAAAGAAATGAAATTTTAGAAAAGTTACGGATCAGTCAATATGTTTTACTATATTATCTTGATTTCTGTGGAAATTATACTATACAAGTTTATTGAAATTTAGCATTGTCATTGTGAATTCTAATAATAGGTACAAACAGGTTAGGACAAACACTGAAAGAAAAAGTGTTTCAAAATTACTAAAGTTAAAATGAAACAAAATTTTACAATGCCAGAAAAAGTATTTTCTCCTGTGAAAATCACTTTCAAAAGTGTAACAGGCTATTGTGAAGATTAAATGCATTTATACACGTTAAGCACATATAACAGTACCTGGCACATGCAAGCGCTCATCAGGCACTGGCTAGCATTAACTCTAAATTGAATGTAGCTCTATCATACATAAAAGACCATGATAAAACATGTAAGTTAACATCAGATGATTCAGGCAACTACAGAAAAGTACATGGTGTACGAAAGGAACATTTAGAATTCTGATGCGCACTCTGAAACCTGGAGTAAAAGAGAAATTTTAAATAATTTAAATACTCTAACACAAATCTACAAAAATTAATCATGTGCATTGATTTATATTAACTTAAAAATAAAAATGCAAGTCAAATTACACGACTGATTTGGTCAAAATGAAATGATTTCTTTTTCTGTCTTGCATCTTATGTTAGTCATATATTTTTATGTTAAATATTTTTTAGTGCTTGAAACTTAATCTCACTATAAAGACTAGATCCTATCAAATCATGCTAAAAATCCAATTAACACATCATTAACAACTGCCTTATCTTCCCAAGGGTGAATTATAGTACTAAAAGATATAACAACAAAAGAAAGTATAGCCATCTTTTCATAAAAATAGGCAAAGTTTAAGTAAATTCTAAACTTCCACAAAATTAATTTGTAAAACCAGTTCCTCTTTTTAAAGAAAACTAAGTAGTTGAAAATTTCCATTGAATTTTTTGTAAGAATGTCTCATGTTTAAATAGAAAGCTAGAGTTTAAAAAACCTTAAATCCTTACTTTGCACAAGACTCTATGCTAAGTACATGTGTCCCATATGTTTAACGAAAACATGTTTAGATTTGCAGTGATTATGAAAATAAATTCACTGTCTGATAGTGGTGATCTTCTGGATGAAATGTAAATAGTAAAAGTTTTTAATCAAATCAGTCCCTACCACACAGTTCACACTCTAATATTTGTTGAATGAATGAATGAATGAAATCTTATTTAAAATATTTTACAGCCATTTAAGTTACATAAACAAAAACATCCAAAGCAATATTCTGACATACACAACTTAAACTAAGAGTCAAAGTAAAAATTAATTTTAAGTTGGAAAACAATTCACTAAAGTAATCATTACAGAACGGCTAAAAGTAGGAGACAAAATGAATACAAATAATAGTTTCAAAAATTTTTTGCAGAATTACTTTAGACATTATTTTTCAAACACTCTAAGAATACATACTGCAAATACACGGTACAAACATAAAACTAAAACTTTACATTCACCTAACTTCCAATGTTGCCTCATTCGTGTGATACATGCACTTCCCTCACTTTAAAATTAAAAGCTCAAACCAGTCAGATATTGGGATAAACCCTAGTGAGAAAAACAAAAAACAGGTCTTCAGATGCAATCTCACTGGTGAACTTTCAAAGTCAAGACTATGTATCGGCAAAGGAAAAAAAATCTACAGTCCTGACTTCTATCTTGCAAATAATTGTGCATCCTGTCATACACCTTAAAGCTAGTAATACTAATAAGTAGATATTCCAATAAAAGATGTTTTCACGTTTTAGACAACCACCTCCTGTAATATTCCTATTCATTTACACATATTTCGCCATGACAAGTTCTGAAGACACAGTTTCCTAAACCATCTTTATGGAATTCTTCCTCCTTTGGCTTTTTCAACTATTTTCCAACAATGCATAACCTAATTTAGTGACTTTCCATCAAAAACAAAGCCCAGTAGTTGTCTAATGATTTACAGTCCACTAAAAGATATTACATGACCATGCTTTACCAAAGATGGAACATATATCTAAATTGATGATTTGAGGCAGTTGCCAACGCATTAACTACAAAAAAAGGCACTATTCCACATTCTTTAGCTTCATGATGAACTAAAAAAGTGTGAACATTTTATTGACACCAGTAATTAATATTGATACCTGGGTTTCACTGTTGAATTTCTACTTGGAAACGTTATCCATTACAAACTACTGGGCTTTCAACCAATTACCACACTGGTGAAACGTGTTGGTTTTATTTTCATAACATTATTTGATGGAAGAAACGTGAGTATGTCAGCCTTGACTTATGGGTAAACATTTCCTCTGCTTTCAGAAGATAAACAGTAAATACCGGTATTGAAAACAGGGCCCCAAAGAAATTCAATCTAGCCTAACTGTAGATTCCCGGGAAATCCCAAACAAGGGGTGACCCCGCCTAGGAGTCAGGGTGAACACAGCAACCAGCTCCGCTTCAACTTTGGGCTCAGAAGGGCCCCACTAGCATCATGGCTGATGCAGACCGATGCGCAGGAGAAGGTGGACGAGGAAGAGGCTGGTTTGTTTACTTGCAGCCAGAGCCGCCGCCGCCGCCGCCGCCGCCGCCGCCGCCGCCGCCGCCAGCAGCGACAGCATCACTGGATCCGCCAAAGCCAGCATCTTCCGTACATTTCTATTCTTAGCACACAACTCCGGAGCGGATCAAAACCCCACTACTATTAAAAACACAGACAAGCACGTTCCCCACCTCCCACACACCCCCACCCGACCAGGGCCGTCTCTTCCTGTGCGCCGGCGGCGGAGTTGGGGGGGGGCGGTGTGGAGAACAAGACCCCGGGGAGCCGTCGCATCCCTGCCTTCCCCCACCCACGCGCACACAGCCCCCTCCCCCACCCAAACGCCCTGACACAGGCGCTCCCCGCGTTACATAACCCCGCCGCCACCCCAGGCCGAGCGGGCCCCCTCCCCTAGCCGCCGGCCGGCGAGGAGGGTGAGCGGGCTGTATCGAGAGTGGCGCAGAGACCAGAGGCGCCGGGCCCGGGCGGCCCAGACCCGGACCGCATCGCTAGGCCAGGAACACCCTCCCCGGCCCCCGCGCACCGCCGCCTCAGCTTCCCTCAGCAAAGTGAGGGGTGCGGTCTGTCCGCGCCGGGCATCCCCGGCCTCCGCACCCGCATCCCAACCCCAGCCCCCTGCGACCCAGCCCCCGCCCACGCCCCCGGCGCGGTGACAAGCCGGACACCCCCACCTCATTCACCCACCGCCACCCCCGCCCGAGGGGGGTCCGGAGGGAGAACAGGCGCGGCGGGGAGAGGGCAAGAGTTGGGGGCGGTGGCTGTTACCTGCAAAGGCGGCGGCGGCGGCCCCGCAGCTGCTCGGGCGGCGGCGGAGGATGGAGCCGGGGGGCGGGGGGAGGAGAGGGGGCGACTCGGGGGTCCCCCTCCCTCCTCCTCCCCTCCTGTCCTCCCCCCACCCCGCAGAGCCTCTGGCCCCCCTGGAGCCGGTGTGGCCGGCGGGAGGGCAGGCGGCGGGCTGCAGGGGAGGGAGGGAGGGAGCCGGCCTGGCCGCGGAGCTGGAGCGGGAGGAGGCGGAGGCGGAGGCGGCGGCGGCGGCAGCGGCGGCGGCGGCGGCGGCGGCGGGAGGAGGGAGGCGGCGGGGGGAGGGGGCGGAGACTCTACGTGGGAATCGGATCTCGGCTACAAATTCAATTCATCACCAGAAAACTCCGCTCGGGCGGGGGCCGGGTCGCGCCGGCGAGGCGAGGCGGCGGCGGGTGGAGGCTCTGGGCCCTGGCGGGCTGGCGCGGGTCGGGGGTCTGCGGCCTCCTCTCGGGCTGCGCCCCGCTGGGGGGCCCGCCGCCGCCTCCCCGCCCCCTCCTCCCTATGGGGCCGCCGCTGATCAGCTCTCGCTACCGCCGCCGCCGCAGGCTTGTTGTTGACTTTGAGGAAAACTCCTGACGTCAGGGGCTGGCGCACGGCGACTGGCGGGAGCTGTTTCCCCGCGTCCCCAGCCGGCCCGCCGCCTCTGCCCCCTCCCCGCGGGCCCCCGTCCGCGGGCTTCCCCGCGCCCCCAAGCCCGCGGCGGCCCGCGCCCCTTCTCCTCTCGCGAGAACACGCCCCCCCTCCCCCCCCAGCCGAAGCCGGGAGCGGGGCGTCGTTCCTGGGCGGGAAGTTGTGGGTTTTCCCCGCGCCCTCGTGGCGCGCTGCGGGCACCCGAGGCCCGGCAGGGGAGGCTCTTCTGCCTTCCGCGCGCAGCCAGGCCCGGGGCTTTTCCTCCCGCCCGCCGCAGCTCCAAGGAGGTCAAGCCGGGCGCGTGAGGGGCCCGGACCTGAGGCCCCAGAGATGGGCGGTGCCCTGTGGGGGCGCGCCCCGGAAAGCTTGGAGCCGGGCGGGAACCGACCCCACCCCTCTGCACCTCAGAGGTCAGTCCAGAGTCTGACACCGTTCCTGACTCCTAGGAGACCTTATCGTCCAGTCTAGAACACCTCTCTCGGAAGAGCCATCCTCCCTGGGCTTCCTGTAAGCAGTCACCACACATAGTGTACGGCTTGCATTAGCATCGTAATTCAACCTTAAAATTTCACACTTTTTAGAGACGGTAGTTTTCATTGACTTTGGGGAAGCCATGATGTATTGCACTCACTACGAAGAAGATAGATAGCATTTCTTTCTTTTGAAGTTCATGGCTTCTGAGGATATTTGCAATGGAAACACTGTTTTTTTTTCAAAATGGCCAATTTTTTTTTAACTATACATCATACTCCATAAAGTTATAAAAGAAGTTTACTTCTTCTGACACCATGTATTATTGCTTCTGGAACACTTTGAAAAAACCGTATTATTTCACCACGTGGCTCTAACCTTGATGGTGTACCTGTTATTTCTCCCAATGCAAGATTCTTGTTAGTGCTTTTAGCTTCTTTCTTTAGAAGAGTGATTCCTTCTGACGCGCACTTCCTACTCTTACCATGTCCTGACAACACTGGGATGGTAGTCATTCTTTTACACTATATCCCTGGTATTTATATAGGGAGTTGTATTTATATATCTATGTCCACACCTTTTATGAAATGCATATCTATTGGGATTGTGGACAGGGATATGAAACCTAATTAAAAAAGGAAGTGCTTTTTAAGTCGATTTTCTCCATTTGTAAGGGAAGCACTTCTCTGACCATTTCAGAACAAAATTTGCCATTTTAATATATACAATCCACCCGAGAGTAAAAGTCCTCAATTGCTGCTTTTCTCCGTCTTCCGTATTTCCCAGCGCGTCATGAACTGATTAATAAATATACACTGTCTCCTAAT
Organism: Pseudorca crassidens; assembly: GCF_039906515.1. Taxonomy (NCBI): domain Eukaryota; kingdom Metazoa; phylum Chordata; class Mammalia; order Artiodactyla; family Delphinidae; genus Pseudorca; species Pseudorca crassidens. The sequence continues at coordinate 158,576,278 of NC_090297.1, forward strand.
TCTATTTAGTTTATCTGTGTATAAAATATAATTTATTACCATAATTATCAGACCTCTAACAGTCCCTATTGGCAAAGTGATTCCGTTACAGATTTCTTGCTTGGGAGTAACAAAAATTGGTCAGATTTTTATTCTATAATAACCCAACCCACTTTTTATTTTTAAGAAAATAGTCACTATGACACCAGCGCTAAAAAGAGTGTCTCAAAAGCTCTTTTAAATACTTAACTCTGAGAGTGGTGATATTCTGAATTACCAGATATCTCTTACCAACTGCAATTTTCATTTGTTTCCAGTTTTAACATCAACATATTTGTGAGAACCAAATTTGTCTTATGAGCCATACTGCCTCAAAATATTTCTCCATCTCATCAGATTGTATTAAATCTTAACTGGATTAAACCCTAAAAGTAAATATTGTATAAACTACAATGTATTATATACTCTGGGCTTCATGTATTTGAAAAGTTGTAAACTTCTATTTCTTCTGTGTTTTGTACTTCTACTCTAGTAGTTTCATCAATTTCTGTAATAAAAGCATATCAGTTTTTATTATACAATTATTTATTATAGAACTATTATTTACTTAAGTACCATTGTTCTTTCTCTTAGACTGTGCCATCATGAATTTTGGAGAATCTGCCAATTGTGATATGATGGTACTTCATACACAGTGTATGCTAGAGATCTCTTCGTTGTCATCACTTTCCAGTAATATGGGCAGCAGGAACATGTTCATCCATGGGAATGTCCCTCCTAAATTTTGGAGACAAAGCCCTCATTCTTTATTAAGCCAGAAATTCTTAAGGCTAGTATCTCTCAGTAGTAGTTACTTATGCAGCTTAAGTATTCACTCTTCTTGACTACCAATGAATAAATTAGATAGAGAGCTATTTGTTAGTACTTCCACCATTTCTTGGGAGTAACTTAAACTAGAAGGTACATTTAGAATTTCAGGACATCAGGTAACAAAAATTAAGTTACTGCCTCTCTGCCTTTATAACAAGGGTATCTTGTCTCCAGTGTCCAGAACAGAACATGACACAAAGTATGCACAAAATGTGTTTGTTGGATAAATTAATGAATGAATGGGCAAATAACTCTTTGTGTCCTATGTGCAGTTTATACTGTACTCTCCTCTTGGGATGGCTTATTGGAAAGATCATGAACACACTTTGGAGACTTGGAGATCTGAGTTCAAATCCTCCCTCTGCAGAATTGAGGTCTCAGGCAAGTTTCTTAACTTTTCTAAGCTTTAATTTCCTCATTTGTGCAACGATGATTACAACTACTTCAACAGCTTATTATGAGAATTAAATGTGATGAAATATTAGATAGTATCTAAAACATAGTGAGCGATTAGCAAGCTAAAATTCCTTTACCATAAACATGAATATATTTGTTAACACTAGCTGCTACAACAAATAAATACAAAAATCTATCCTGGCACACAGCAATAGAAGTGTATTTCTCATCCATGTAAAGTTCAGAATGGCAGGCAAGTCTCCTCTAGGCATTTATAAGAATAAAGTTTCTTCCATGTTAGAGTTCTGATGCATTCAATACATAATCACAACATCAAGCTGGCAGAAAGGGGCAAAACATGGAGGATCACTCAAGGAAGGTTTTGTGCACATCACTTCCATTCCCATTCCACTGGCTAGAACACTCCCAAGCCACCAAACTACAAGGCAACCCATGAAATGGAGTCTAGCCCAGGAAGAAAAAGAAATTAGTTTGATGAACAGCCAACAGTCTCTGCCACAGTTGGTTTCTGAAATAACCATGCTAAGTCTATAGCTGTAATTAATGAATATTCTAAATGATTAATAGAGCAATTTCCAAAAGAACATAGTTTAAATCCAGGTATAAGTAGCAGAAGAGTAAGTTACAATAGTTATCGATACTGTCTTTTCTCTTTTTTACAGCTATCTTTCTTAAGGTATAGGTCTGTATTAGTAACATGAGAATACCTGAAGAACAGGTATGTCACTAATCTGTTGCCATGTGCAAAGGGGATACTTAAAGCTCTCTGGAAACCTCCCTCTTGTTTTATATTGGCAGACTTGTTTTCCTGCTGTGTTACTAGAGTGTGAATGAAAAATTTTTCATTCATATTGTCATGTTCTCTCTTAGATGGCTAAGTCTGTTAGCAACTTAAGCAATCTCTGGACATTATATTTAGTATTTCAGAACACTTGGGTCACAGAAAGTTACCACAATTAAATAACTGCTCGTGGAGAATTGACCTAGAATTCATGTTCTGATTCCAAAGCAACAAGCATACACATTATTATTCGGACTGCGGGTGAATAGAGGTATGCAATAATACTAATACCTACATATTTTAATCCCAGAGCCTCATTTTAGGATATAATTTTAACTTCCTGAGGTGGTGTGCATTTCCTGTTTCAGAACCTGCTCTGTGAGGACTCAACTTCTTAATACAACTGCTAGCAGTGAAATAATGACAGTAAATTTCCAACCCTCACCTAGGTAATTACCTCAACTCCTTCCTCAGTTATCTCATGTAAATACAGTTCTGTTCCAGAAAGTTTCCCCATCAATTTTAAAACACAACTTCTTCTACTAGTGAAGAAGTAATAAAGTACTAAAATACTTTCCGAGTCAACTGGAAAGCTTCAGATCTACACCTGACTTTTTTTTAACCCACTACAAAGTCCTTCAACTGTTGAATTTGTAATATTTCATTAAATAATACTAGTTTGCTTTTTATAGTAAGAGGAAATTCAGTATCAGAATTTTTCTATCGACCTTTAGTTCCTAGATAGAACTATGGCCACTTTCAGCTGCAAACACTATCTCAATCAGAAATTAGATTTTAAACAAAACACTGAATTTGATTTAGAATTCAAGCCTTCTTTAGGCTGAAAGCCTGTATGGGGAAAACAGGCAAACTCATCTTCTCTATTTCTCCATCTCGTTTTCCTCTTACCCCCCACAAGTTAGTCTCTGGATGAAGGACAAAACAATTCTTATCTAGCTGGTAATGTTGTTATCCAGTTTTGCACTCTCTTGGCCTGACACACAGAACCCCCCATAGGATTTACAGGACCCAGTGCAAAACGGAAATGCTGGGTCCCTTGTTGCAAAATAATTAAGAATTTCAAGACAGCAAAGCAGAGGATTAATCAAAGTACAGGTCTCTGTGCACAGGTCTGCACAGGTCACTGGCCCATGAAGCTACTGATATGTGTTTAAGGTCGGCTCTCCAGGGTCTCTTTGGAGAGCTGCTTCTGGGCTTCTCTAATTGCAACCCCTACAATGTGGGTAATGCACCTTTCCTTTTAGCTGTCCACTCCTAATCACCCCTCAGCTCCTGTTTCCTCAGCCCTGTTGTATCCTCCCTACTGGAGTCCTTTCACCCTCTGGCAGAAGGTCTCCTAGGCAGGACTCAAGATGGCTCCAGCCAGCTCCTTCTCTCCCATGGGACTTCACCTGGTCCTTGGGAAATACTCACACATCCTTTGCCCTGTAGGCCATTCTCTCCCTCTTGATTCTGCCACAGAAACAGTTGGGCAACCTGCTTCCCAGTTTCTACAGAATCCCTTCATTGCAGGGAACAAACACATCCCAAGCTCTCACAAGATCCCACAGAAGCCCATGGAAGCCCCCTGGCATGAGCTGAAGAAGCATCCTCCATGCCCTCCCCACTGGAGTTGGTGAGTTCAACTTTCCCCAGTAAAATCCCTACACAAATCTCCTCTGTCTCAACTATTTTATATTCTTAAAGTGAATAAGAGCATTTGAGTTGCAGAATAGGCTTTGAATTATTTCCTTCATGATAGTTACCTAACTTGAAATTTCATACTTTTTTGTATTGGGGGATTTCAGTTAAAACTTCAGTTTTGGGCTTCCCTGGTGGCGCAGTGGTTGGGGGTCCGTCTGCCGATGCAGGGGACGCGGGTTCGTGCCCCGGTCCGGGGGATCCCACATGCCGCGGAGCGGCTGGGCCCGTGAGCCGTGGCCGCTGAGCCTGCGCGTCCGGAGCCTGTGCTCCGCAGCGGGAGAGGCCACAGCAGTGAGAGGCCCGCGTACCGCAAAAAAAAAAAAAAAAAAAAAAAAAACTTCAGTTTTAAATTCCTATTAAAAAGCATATTCTCTCTGTGGTATAAATATTTTCTGTTTCTTATTTAGATGTGTGCTCACTTGTATAAAAAAATTATTAGCTATTACTGAAAAAATAACGTATTGAGGTTAATAGGTGTTCAAGGCACAAAATTAATTAAAATAGTATCTTCTCTACATATGCTTGTATTTCTGTTTGACAAATATGTGACAACAAACTGCCTTTTTCATACATTAATTATATTAAATATTTAGATTCTTGCCTTTGGTTAATTTCTCAGAATTTTTTCTTAAAAAATTTGAACACTGTGAAATTTTATGTCTAAAGAGCCTAAAAAGTATAAATATGCCACAAAATCAAAAATAAAAATATAGAAGTACAATTTGTACTAAGAGTTGGTAACTTGGACTAAGGTTACATTGAGCCATGAAACCCCTGTATACTGGCATGAATCTCAAATCAGATGGATTTTTTTAACAGTGTAAGGCTGCCTTGATTTTCCTTTAATGTCTGTGATTACCAAAAATGAGTTCCCTTCCTTTGTTCTATATCAAAGTATAAAAGATTCAGAAAATGATTGGGCTTTGATGTCTAGTTTAAACTCCTTAACTTTATCTTGCTCCATTCAAAGTGCTATTGTGAGCCTTGAGTGTACAAGTCAGAGAATGACAATTTACTAAACACGTCACACATGCCTACAGAAGGTTCTCATTCTATTTCTTCTCTAATAAAAAGTTACTTCCTTCTAGATGCCTGCTTCTAAATATCTGAATTTACATGACATCAGAGTTGCAGGATACCTAGAACTCTTGCTAATGAGCAAACGCTTCTTTAGATGATTCATAAGGGAAAACTGATAAAGAATGAAGAAAAAGGCAAAGTCCCCAACTTTTGTTATTCTTTATGTACTTCCTCCTTAATCATGGGTTATCATAAACTGTTTTTCTGAAATCTCCAGTCAGGGTTTCATAAAACTTATTTGCATGTTTGCCTAGTCCTGTTGTCTTCCCTGCTGAAACGTTTTATACCTCAGATCATACAGTTCACATTTTAACATTCATTTCAACTTAATTCCATAAACACTTGTTGACTCTCTATACAAAGGTCTAGAGAGAGATATGAGTACAACCCAGTGCCTACCTTCAAGATGTTCCATTCTATTAGGATACCAACATAAATAAGCACCAATACAAATAAGTGCAATAATAGAAACATATATAAAGGGATAAGAGAACACATCACGGAACAATTAACAGTGGGATGAGATGGACTAAGTCAGGTCAACCTAAAGAAAGAGAGGTTAATGACATTTTAGCTGAGCTTTAAAATGAGGTCAGGGAATTTCCTGGTGGTCCAGTGGTTAGGACTCTGTGTTTTTACTGCTGAGGGCCTGGGTTTGATCCCTGGTCAGGGAATTAGGATTCCACAAGCCACATGGCCCGGCCAAAAAAAATTTTTTTTTTTTTTTTTTTTCGCGGTACGCGGGCCTCTCACTGCTGTGGCCTCTCCCGTTGCGGAGCACAGGCTCCGGACGCGCAGGCTCAGCGGCCATGGCTCACAGGCCCAGCCACTCCGCGGCATGTGGGATCTTCCCAGACCGGGGCACGAACCCGTGTCCCCTGCATCGGCAGGTGGACTCTCAACCACTGCGCCACCAGGGAAGCCCCCCAAAATTTTTAAAATAAATAAAATGAGGTCAGAAATTGATAAGGCAGGAGGAGACATTCCAGGCAGTGAAAGGAACACAAAGAAAAGCAAGAGAGTACCATCAGGACCTCCAGGAAAAGAAAATGGGTGCAGGGAAGGTTTCAGTGTCATGAAGGCATTTGAGCTGGGCTTGAAGAATAATCATGAGAAAAAATAAGAGAGTCTACATTCATGTAAAAGCAGTGGAGAGGCAGAAGAAGGAAGAATCTCCTGAGTAACTTCTGATGTAGAATCATCAGGGCAGAGTGATTAGATGGTGGGCAGAGGGGTAGTGAAAAGAAGAATGAAGAATGATGTCCAGAATTATGCCCTCCTTGCCCTGGGAGGAGGAATGTGCGTGTGCGTGTGTGTGTGTGTGTGTGTGTGTGCGCGCGCGCATGCACGCTGTGGTGGTTATTGCGTATTTGGGGATGGAGGGTTGTCAAGAGGCAAGGTTATGAGGGAGAAAAGACAAAATGAGCCATTTTTGACATTAAAATTGATGTACACCTGTGAGACTTTCAGGTAGATACAGTAATAAACACAGTAGTCAACATGATTGAGTGCTTACTCTGTGTCAAGCACTGTGCTAAGCGCTCTACATAATGTCAGAGGCATCTGAGGATATGAAAATATGGAGGTCTGGCTAAAAGACTTGGTCTGAAGGTATAGGTCTGCAACCTGTAGTGGGGTAGATGACATCAGGCAGCAATGTGATATAAAAACTGAACCTTGGTAAACACTAATACTTGAGGACAGAAGGAATAGAGAAAAAAAATAGCCAAATGAGTAAGGAGAGAAACAGAAGTTATAAAAACCAAGGTAGAGAGAGTTTCAAAAAGGGGGGATGTATTCAGTGGAAATACTTCAGAGGAGTTCAAATAAAAGAGAACATTTGATAAGTTCCTACTGAATTTTACCACTGGGGAGTAAATGGTTACTTTTATGGAAGTAGTTTCATGGTGTAATGGCGATGATAGCTTCACTGAGTTAATGAGAAAATGGCCAATTGAGGAAGAGGGAATAGTGGAGTGATGGGAATAGGTACTAATATTTATTGAAACCTACTATGAGCTAAGTAAGTTCTGTTCTGCCATTTTGCTTAAGTGTGGCAGGATGCTGTCTTGAAATATTAACCATTGTTTTCTGGTTTCTGACTCCCCTAGCTCTTCCTTGCCATCTAGAGAACTAGAAGATCATTGCCTCAGGAAAGAGATGGCAGAGCAGATTGATGAGGAAAGGCTTCCTTTCCTGGCTTTTTAGTTTCAGAAGTCTAGCCCTCAGGGCAAAATGGAAATAACTCTAGGGCTTAAAACAGCAGACTTGGGAGAATATGTGGTGCCAAGAGCAAGACGTCGCTCACTCGCCCACTCGATACCACCACCACCACTGGAAAGCTCCTCAGGCTAGCAGGAGGAAGAGGATATGGGAGTAGATGGCTGGGTTTCTGGGGAAGGGCCAGCTTTACCCCCTGCCCTATGGGGCCAGCCCGAGTGAGAAAATGAGTAAATAACCTGGTAAACTTCAAGATTCCAGAAAAAGAGAAAAGTTGTGTTTCGTTCCTTGTGAGAGCATGGATGGATGGAAGGACCAGAGGTTGACTCTTTCCTGTGGTTAATGTAGGCATTCAGCCCCCACAGAACTTCCTGGGACCCAGCATGACTTGGACAGCAACACAACAATTCCTGTGTGACCAGGATTTCTGAGATTTAGGCAGACATCTGAGATCCCCGCGCTCAACTGTGCTGCAGGATTAGCACTGCAGTTCTAGCACATCAGCAGATGACACTGAAGGGACTAAGGGACAGCTCAGCAGCAAAGGGCAATTGAGATGACCGACATCTCAGAGGGTGCCAGTGTGTACAACCAAGACTAATAGCCCTTTCCCTTCTCGTGAACTGTTACCATGTAAGCCATTCTCCCCGCTGCCTTTGCTCCAGAACCTCATCACAACCCCAGGCAGAAAGGAAGTTTCTAACCACCCAGCCAAATGGAGACTCAATATTGAAACACTTGAATTCAGTTCAGTTCTAGAAACACTTGAATTTGGGAAATTAAATTCATGCCCACCATATCTATTCTATGATATTCAATTCTTAACCATCATTAAATAGGAATTGCCATTCCCACATTACAAGTGAAGAAATAGATTCAGAGAGATTAAGGAATTTTTTTAGGCAGGCAAGGGACAAAGCCAGGGCTCACACCAAGGTCTGTTTTACACCAAAGCCAGTGTTCTTTCTACCAGACCATTTTCAAAAAGTTTGACAGAGGAGAAGAATAATAACCAGAAGGGGATCCAGGGTGATGAGACTTTTTTTTTTTTTTTAAGAATGAGAGAAATTAGACAATATAAATGGGGAAAGGAAAAAGAGCTAGTTGAGGGAAGGACATTGAAAATGAAGGAAAAGGGATTATTTATCAAGGAATGATTCTAAAGGATATGGGAGATGAATAAAGATAAAGGGATAAACCTTGAATGCAAGGTAGGTACTTCTCCAAGGTAAGAGTGAACGTGGAAAGGATTTACATAGATAGAAAGAGTTTTGTAGACAAGTGTGAAAATTTTGACGGCATCAGTGCTTCATGACATGAAGGAGGAAGGGCCAAGTGCAATACCTGTAGGATGCATGTAGGATGCAAACTGAATCATAACTTGCATTTTAGTGCCTTGAACAGAAGGTGGTATATGTCATGCATTTGATTGAGTTCCTTCAACACTGTAGTGGCATTATGCCCAGATCTGCAACCCGTCCTTTGAGGACTGAAGCAGACATTTCTCCAGCTGCTCAGAATGTTGGTCATTGACACTTCTTAATTCCCCTTCCCAGGAATTGTCCTCTACTGAGAGAGCAGGTTTACCCCAGATTACATCCCCTACCCAATGACTGTTCCATCTGGGATGTAAGGTCTAGCCCCTTGCCTCAGTTCAGGAAGCCTATAGGACCATCCATATCCTCAGACTTCTCTACTGCTCCCCCATCACAACACACACACACACACACATACACACACACACACACACACAAAGGATTAACTGAGGTCTTCGTTGTGATTGTGCTGCACTTCACCCTCTGCCCAGTCCTGCTTCCTTCACTCCCCCGCAGGAATTCCCCCAAAACTTCCTGCAGGCACTTAACCCATTCTCAGGTCCCTCTGTATGGGGGACATGTCTGCTCCCCCCATGCCAAAAGAGGCCTACTCTGAAGGTGTGGCTTGGGGTTTTCTGGTACTTGCGTGAAGTTTTAGCAAGCTCACTTGTCTGAAGGCCTAAATGCACATTTCCAACTTGTACTAATGTAAAGCTGCTATTTCTTTTCCAATGCCTATCTTTTGTATGTATTTTTCAGTTGGGATCCAAATTCACAAGGAGAGAGAGGAATTATTTTACTCTCTGAAAACTTGCAAGTGGTAAAGAAACACTTTTTAGTGTTTGGGTGAGAAACAGCAAGAATGACAAGGAATGTGAAAAATAAACATGATGTGGAATCTAAGATAAAAAAAATGGTTCCAACATCTAGAAAATGTCCATGAACTCTAGTCCTGTATACAAAGCAGTTCCTACTGAAGAAAAGGAGTGAATCACAAAGGGAATCTACCCAGGCTCCCAGTCATTAGATTTAAATCATTGTTCCTTATTCTCCAGATTTTTGGCTTAATTCAGAAGATTTATAAAGAACCAAGAATGTTGACTCTGTTACAAAGAAGAACTGCAACAGCTTTTTGCTAAAATCAGTCTTACCATTACCTTAATTACATTTTATTACCAAAAGATAAGTACGCTAAATGGATCCACATATCAAAACATCTATTATAGGTTTGCAGAAGTGATGTAAGGATGACACTATTTTTATTAAAGCCTATTTTAAAATTACTTTAATTTGACCCCATTTTATCCCAAATTACCCTTTGAGATAATTTTTCAGGCTTAGTCCCAAGTTAAGGACAGCTCTGAAACTTTTTCCATAGCAAGAAATTAAATTAGGTAAGATTTCATTTGTTTTGAGAAAGAGCAAGATTCACAAACATTTACACTTTAGACTGAGTGTTTCAAGAGTCATATTTTACAGATTTCACATTTAATATAATTCTACTTCTGGTATTCATTTTTGTTACTCTACAAACTAACCAGAAGTAATAAGGTTTCAGGAGCTGGAAAGCATGTATTTAGCTTTTCTCATCTGTTTGGGTCAATGTTAGGATTTCTAAGGTACCATGAATGGTGTAGTTAATTATTGATGAAGTGAATCCACAAATTTGTTTGCTGCTTGCCAGTTGTATTGCTTATCTATAATGCTATTACCAGTTTCCTCTAAAGCATGAAGATTTCCTACAAAAATGGAAGCTATACAGTTGTAATTTTTCACCTTTTATAAGATTATGGGGTGCAGGAAATGGGGAAACAGAGAGGCCTTCAACTTCTCCATCTTACGGTAATATTCCTTGCCATCTATGAGGTGAAGAATGTATGAGATAACAGAATGGCTCTGCTCTCAGAGGTGATGATGGGTTTGCTCTGAGCTATCAACACTCATACCTGGGCCTCTTATGATCAATGACACACAATTTGGAGACGGCTGACTGGGGTTAATGGTGCAATCTGTGGCTTTGGAACAGAGTTCTTCTCTATGTGAAACTAATTGGCCCATATGGGGATTAAACTGGTAACAGTGTCCTCATTTGTCAACCCATCTATTCAGCATTTGAATCTGGTTACATTTGAGTACTTCCCACAATTCAACCAATGTATTTTCAAATGATAATATAACCTCAGAAAGAGGAAGAGGTAATTGTTTAAAATATACAAGCTTTTTATCAACCCAAATCACTGTAAGAAAGTCATTATAAATTAAATAATAATTATCCTATTGCCAATTATTCTTAATTGAATATCCCAAGCTGTGGGAAACAGAACAGGAGGTAAGTGTGCTTCTCATTAAGTAACTTATTCCATTGCAAATGCCAGAATTACTTTGAAAATTCCCCAGACATGACTTCAGAGTACCCTCCTCACTGCCCAGGGACTGCTTAGAGGGTTACCATCCCAGCAAACCCAGCTCTTTCCCAAAACATTAGGTTTCAGACTGGGACCTGACCTTTTTCCTCACTTTCTTTTTCTTTGCTTCTATGCTCATCAGCTTTAATCCTGACCCCAGAGTATTTTTTATATCCATTTACCAATTACATGATTAATATGCTGACTTTGCGGGGGAAAAACCACTCTTTACCACAAAATAGAGGTCCGGCCTTCTATAGAGACTTCCATTCACACTTCAGTTCAACTGAGGACATATCTTGACAATACAGCATACTTTTTAGATCAGCTTAGATGTTTTTCTTTCAATATTCTTTTGATTAACCTGATGCCTTTCTCCAATTCAACTGATGCTTAGTATCCAACTAACACAGACAAAAACAAGTCTCAAGTTGTCAAATTATGTTATAGTAGAGCCTGCAGCATAGTGGAAACAATAAAGTCAAACTAGTAAAATAAAACAGAGAGTGGACTTCCCTGGTGGTGCAGTGGTTGGGAGTCCGCCTGCCAGTGCAGGGGACAAGGGTTCGAGCCCTGGTCCGGGAAGATCCCACATGCCGTGGAGCGGTAAGCCTGTGTGGCACAACTACTGAGCCTGCACTCTAGAGCCCGCGAGCCACAACTACTGAGCCCGCCCACTGCAACTACTGAAGCCCACGTGCCTAGAGCCCGTGTTCCGCAACAAGAGAAGCCACCACAATGAGAAGCCCATGCACTGCAATGGAGTGGCCCCCGCTCGCCACAACTGGAGAGAGCCCGCGCACAGCAACGAAGACCCAACACAGCCAAAAATAAAATAAAAAAATAAATAAAAATTTAATAAAATAGAGTAAAATGTTTATTACTAGGGGATAGGGGATGGGGGGATAAGATAGATGTTATTTAAGGGTACAAACTTGCAAATAAGCCCTAGAGATCTAATGCACAGTATAATGAATATAGACAACAATATTGTACTATCTATGCGATGTGATAAATATCACTACAAAGGCTATCATATTACAGCATATAAATGTACCAAAGTAACACGTTGTACACCTTAAATTTACACAATAAGTCAAGTTTATAAAATTTAAAAAAATAAAAGAGAAAAAACTAAGAAATTAAAAAAAAAAAAAAAAAGAGGTTAAATAGGAGGCCCAGAGGGGATGGATAACAATGAGCCAGGTTGTCAAGGTGACCACATTTACATGCAGTGGAAGAGCATCTTCTTTACTTAAACCCTCAGTTAGAAGCTATCTTTTCATGCCAAAAAGATTTTAAAATAAGTGAACTTTAATCAGTTATAGAAGTAGCAAACATTTCCCACAAAGAGTGATAAAGACCCAAACATAAGAAAGTAACAGAGCAGTGTGGTCCAATAAGAGTGTGAGACAAAGCAGAGCATCAGCAGAGCCTTGGCAAAGAGAAAAGAGTTATGTGTACTGGACTAAAAAACTCATTTTAGCCCTATTGGCTAAGAGTTTTCACCAGCTCCTTAGTGAGGAGAAATTGGAATTTAACCTCAAAATTCTAATGTTCATTTTTATAGGACTATTTATATCTGCTTAAGTTAACATTCGGTTCTCTTATTATCCTAAAAAATTCTTAACTAAAAGGACTGCTAAGATAAATATATGTATAGGATACATGCTACCTTATTGTAGCAATCAAAATTCTAATTCCAAGAGGAGACAAAATCAGCTCAATGCTTCGCTCAGAAAAGAATGTATTTTAGTTAGAGTGTACAACATACTATATTTGCATGAGAAACAGTGAAAGAGAGAGGAAGATTGAACTAATACGTGCAAAATGAAGAGTGCTCATAGGACTTCCTTTTAGTCATGTGTTGATTATTTATCTTCATTTCTTGAATTGTGAAACATAATATTTTTGCAGAAAGTACTTAAAACATATGTATAGATTGCCCAATGATTTTAAAGCAAACACCTATGTAACTACCATCCAGATCCAAAAAAGAGAACATAAGCAGCAACCTTGAATACAGTGTGCTCTTCCCCACCCATAGCCCCCTCCCTCAATAGTAACCACTTTTAGAAAAATCACTTCCATGGTTTTCATTATAGTGTTCCCTCCAATTTGTCAGTCCATAAATAAGGTTGTTTTCATTTGACTTTCTCCTTGTTCTCAGTATTATATATTTAAAATTCATACATATTGTTGTGAGCAGCTTTATTTTTCCTGCTGTATAATATTTCATTATGTGAATATATCATGATTTTTTAAGGAGTTTATCGTTTTCATCTAAACTTTCAAATTTAATGACATAAGGTTTTTAAAAACAATATCTTCTTATTTCTTTTTAATGTCTGAAGAATCTGTAATATCATCTTTTTCATTCCTGATATGGTTTATTTTTTTTTTCTCTCTCTCTGTCTCTCGCTCTCTTGGTTGATTCGCACCAGAAGTTTGCCAATTTTACCAACATTTAAAATTCATTAGTTGCTGCCCTCTTTCTAATTTTCTATTTTCTAATGTTTTGGGGTTTTATTTTGCTGTTCTTTTTCTAACTTTTGAGATAGATGATGAACTCATTAATTTTCAGCCTTTCTTATTTTCCAGTTATGTGTATAAGGTTACACACTTTTCTCTAAAGACTTCTTTAGTGGTGTCTCATATGTCTGAGATGTGATCTTTTCATTATATTTTAGTTCAAAATAATTTTTATTTGTGTTCTGATTTTTTTCTTAGAATTGTATTTAACTCCAAAAAATACGTGAACATACCTTGTATGATTTCAATCCTTTAAAAATTATTCAGACTTGTTTTTCATCCTAGCTTTTGATCAGTTTTTGTAAATGTTCCACATATGCACTTGAAAAAAGTATGTATTCTGCAGTTGTTGGGTGTTATATCATATACATATCTTTATATGTCCATATACATATTCCTTTAAAAATCATGATGTTAAAATCTGTTATATTTTTACTGATTTATTTGGTCTCCATAGTCTATGAATTACTGAGAAAGGTATATTAAAATTTCCCATTATGATGTGGATTTATCTATTTTTCTTGAAGTTTTGTCAATTTCTGATTTATATATTTTCAGTCTATGCTATTGGAAACATACAAATTTAGAATTCTTATAGCTTCCCTATGAATTGAACCTTTTATCATTATGAGGAGACCCTCTTTATCTCTAATGATGATTTTGACCATAATGTCTATTTTATGTCATATTAAAGCAATCACTCTTTCTCTATACACACATATACCTATATGTATATAATAATGCATATATGTATATACTATGTAAATACATATAAACATATATATGTGTATATGTATTTACATAGTATACACATGTTCGTGTGTATATACAAGATATATACACATGTATATGTGTGTGTGTGTATAAAGCTATACCAGTTTTCCTTTGGTTAGTAGTTACATGATTTTTTTCATCCTTTTACTTTGAATCTTTCCTTAAACCTTTCTGTATTCTTACACTTTGTATGGATTTTTGAAAACGAAATCTGACAATTTTGTCTTTTAACCAGACAACATAGCAGTTAGTTCATTACATTTCATATAACAGTTCACAAAACTGGGTTTTTTTAAGATCTATTATCCTATTTGATGGTTTCTGTTTGTTCCACCTACTGTCTGTAGCTTAATAAGAAGCTCCCTCAGCAGATCCTAGCTCAGTGGAAGGACATAATGCAGATGAGATCCAGAGGCCCCCATTCAATAAGGCCATGTTCTTGACCAGGAAGTTCTCACAGTTGCAGAGTTGAACTGGTATCCCCTGCCTCCTTCCAAGTCCCTCATAAACATATAGAATTGCATAGCACAGGGCCCTCTGGAGCTTGGCTTCTCAAGCTTGCCTCTCTATGGGATAATGAGAAATGGGGCCTTGGGGGGTATTTTCATCTGCTCCATGCCTTCAAGTTTCCCTAAAAAACCTGACTTTAAATTTATGTCCTGTCATGCTAGTGGTATATGTGTGAATGCTGCTTTGCCCAACACCTTTCTTACTTTCTTTTTGAATGATTATATTTTATCTTTTTTTTTCTTTTTTGGTCTTCTATTGATTTGGCAATTACTTTCTTTGTCTATTATTTTACTAATTACTTTAGAACTTACAATATGCAAAGTTAACATATCAATGTCTGAGTTTCCTCAATACCTTTATCCTCCTCCTGGAGTGATAGCAGGAACAACAACAAAAAATGCTTGAACTCAATTCCCTCCACACCTACCAAATTAATATATTTTATATATTTTTGCAGTTGTGCATCTTACATATCTTTTGAAAAATATCCCTGAGACATTATTATTAATGTTTATACAATCAGTGATTATTTTATTTAACCAAATATTTACCATTTTCTTTTCTCTCCATTCCTTTGTGCATCTTGAATCATCCTTCTCTGAAAAGCATATTCTTTAGCACGGTGTTTCTTAAACTATTTGTGGTATAGGACTTTTTTTGTTTTCTTTTAATCATCACAGACTAATTTTTTTAAGTACAATAATATGAATTAAATTAAGCATGACAGGACTTCCCTGGTTGCACAGTGGTTAAGAATCCACCTGCCAAGGCAGGGGAAAAGGGTTCGAGCCCTGGTCTGGGAAGATCGCACATGCCGCGGAGCAACTAAGCCTGTGTGCCACAACTACTGAGCCTGTTCTCTAGAGCCCATGAGCCACAACTACTGAGCCCACGTGCCACAACTACTGAAGCCTGTGCACCTAGAGCCCATGCTCCACAACAAAGACAAGCCACTGTTATGAGAAGCCTGAGCACTGCAACGAAGAGTAGCCCCAGCTCATGGTAACTAGAGCAAGCCCGCACTCAGCAACAAAGACCCAACGCAGCCAAAAAATAAACAAATAAATAAATTTATTAAAAAATACATAAATAGGGCTTCCCAGGTGGCACAGTGGTTAGGAATCCACCTGCCAATGCAGAAGAGAGTAGTTCGAGCCTTGGTCCGGGAAGATCCCACATGCCGCGGAGCGGCTGAGCCCGTGCGCCGCGACTGCTGGGCCTGCGTTCCACGACTACTGAAGCCCACGTGCCTAGAGCCCATGCCCCACAATGGGAGAGGCCACCTTGGTGAGGGCCCCGCGCATCGCGATGGGGAGTGGCCCCGCTTGTCGCAGCTAGAGGGAGCCTGCGCTCAGCAATGAAGACCCAATGCGGCCAAAAATAAATAAATAAAAATTTTTTAAATTAATTAATTAAGTGTGACAATTAAATGAAGAAAACAGAGATGAAATACAAGCCCCACATTTTCATTATTAGATTCAATAGTCAGGAAAGTACTCTGTCAAATTGCTGTACATTTTCTGAATGCTTACTCCTAGTTTCTGGACTTTCTTTCATCTGGACTAGTAGCCAAAGCTCACAGACTGGCATTAATCTATAGACCTCACTTGGAGTGACACTGCTTTAACATTCTCCTTAGTGAGGATGTACCTGCTAGTAATGTACTCTAAGTTTTTATGTGTCTGAAAATGTCTCTTTAAAGCCTTTTTTTTTTTAAATGAACTTTTTAATGTAGTACAGTGTACATACAGAAAACTGCACATGTCATGAGTGGATTGCTCAATAAATTATGACAACGCAGGTTCACCCAGGTAAGTGCCAAATAGGTGAAGATATAGAACACTACCAGTGCTCCTGGAGCCCCTTCCTACCCCTCCAAGTCATCACCCTACCTCTCCCCGCAAATGTAACCACTATAACTACTAATATCATAAATTAGTTTTGCCTGGTTTTTAAGTCTATATAAGTGGAACAGACTGTATGTATTTTTTAAAAATCTGCCTTATTTCCCTCAATAATGTGCTTGTGGGATTCATAAGTTGTTGCCCATAGCAATATTTTGTACATTGTCATTGCTGTGTAGTACTTCATTGTATGAGTATGTCACATTGAAAAATAAAATCCATTCCATTGTTGATGGACACTTGGATTGTTTTCAGTTTGGGGCTGTTATCAATAGTGCTTCTGTGAACATTCTTGTATGTCATTTGGTACACAAATGTATGCATTTCATTTGGGTAGATATCTAGGAATGGAAATGCTGGGTCGTAAAATATGTGTATGCTAGATTTTGCTGCCAAAGAGGTATCTCATGTGAAAACCTACTTGGACCAAAAACTGGAACTTCTGTTATTGCATTTATATTTTGTAGCAAGAGAATTTTTCACTTTTTCTAGGTTGAGTAATACTTCTTCCTTAGAAATATATTCAGAACTTCAATATAAATTTTATTGCGTTCCAAGTTTGTTTTCAGTGCAGTAAATCTGCAGCACATATGTGTATGCATATTTATGAGCGTAACAATTTACAGGTAAGTTGTTATATTTGTCTTATTAATGAACATCATTTTGCATTATTTTGCCATTTGATAAGTAAATCCTTTTCCAGTGACCCACCTTCCAATGAATAGTATGCAGAAGGAGTGTTTTTTTCTAAAGATAAAATATTAATTAACTGTATAACATTTGATGCTTCTTTATCCTTTAGTTAGATCATGGAGGTTAGAACCTTGGCTTCCATGTTACACTTGTTAATAGTATGTGATATAAAGGGTACAAGACTAATCCTTGGAGTACAAAATGAGAGAAATCACTAAGAAATCCCTAGACAGAAACTCGTATTGAGGAGAGGCTTAAATGCAAGGAACCATTACAAATTCGGTACAATTTTAAGACTATTCCTGTCCAACAAAAGAAGAAAATAAATGTAGTTTGAGGTCACTTGCTCATTAATTTCTTCAGAGCATTAAGGAAGGAGAGGCTTAGGATTATTAGTATGTCTTCTAGAAAAGCCTACAAATAAATATATAATATTGGGTCGGCCAAAAAGTTCGTTCGGGTTTTCTGTAAGATGTTGCAGAAAAACCGAACGAACTTTTTGGCCAACCCAATAGAATGGAATTGACAAAGAATTGAAGACTTGGAATTTTGGTTTGAGTCCCAGCTTTGCTATGTACCAGCTATGTGAAATTGGACAAAGGATGTAATAAGACTTCCGTTTTGCAATCTGTACAATGGAGATATTAATAATACAGTTGACCCTCAAGGAACACGTGTTTGAACTAGGCAAGTCCACTTATATGCAGATGTTTTTCACTAAATACATACTGCAGTACTACATGATCTGCGGTCGATTGAATCCTGGAATGCGGGACCATGGATAAGGAGGACGACTGTAAAGTTATATGCAGATTTTTGACTGTGAGGAAGGTGGGTGCTCCTAAGCCCTGAGTTGTTCAAAAGTCAACTGAACTTACATCAATGGTTGACAAGAGAGACTTGTCAGTCAGTGCTTGGTAAATGACAGCAGAATTCTGGGTCACAGATGTATTACCTTAGTCTCATGTAGGTATTTTTCTAAAAGTTTTAATTAGCTGTCATTTTTTTTTTTTTTTTTTTTTTTGTGGTACGCAGGCCTCTCACTGCTGTGGCCTTTCCCGTCGCGGAGCACAGGCTCCAGACGCGCAGGCTCAGCGACCATGGCTCACGGGCCCAGCCGCTCCGCGGCATGTGGGATCTTCCCAGACCGGGGCACGAACCCGTGTCCCCTGCATTGGCAGGCGGACTCTCAACCATTGCACCACCAGGGAAGCCCTGTCTGTCGTATTTTTAATATTTGAATTTACAGCTTCTTTTTTTAATCAACTTTATTCAGGTTTTATTTACATAAAATACAATTCTCTATTTTAAGTGTGCAATTTCAAGAGACATACAAATTTATAGACCTCTGTAACCACTACCACAGTCAAAATAAAGATCATTTCCATCACTGTACAAGTTTCCCTTGTACCTTTGGCCAGTCTCCCCACTACACTTCTGCAGTTGTAACTATTTATCTGCTTTCAGTAATTACTGCTTTGTTTTGCCCCTTTCTAGAATTTCATGTAAATGGAATCACACAATATGTACTCTTTTTTGTTCAGCTTCTTTTGCTCACCATATTGTTTTTGAGTCACCTATTTTGGGTATATCAGTTGTTTATCCTATAATACTGCTAGGTGATTACCTGTTGTATAGCTATAGCATGATTTATTTATTCATCTGTTGATTGACATTGTAGTTGTTTCCAGTTTTGGGCTGTTATGAATAAAACTGCTATGTATAAAATTTCAGATGGACATATGTTTTCATTTCTTTCTGGTAAATATCTAGGAATGTAATAGCTGGGTCATGTGCATCATATGTTTAACTTTATAAGAAACTCCAAACTTTTCCAAAGCGGTTGTACCATTTTACATTTCCACTAGCAATGAGAATTCCAGTTGTCCACATGCTCACCAATACTGAGTATATTATCAGTCATGTTAATTTTCACCATTCTAGTGGGTGTGTTGTATTACCTCACTGAGGTTTTAGTTTAAATTTAATGATATTGAGCATCTTTTCATGTATTTGTTGGCTATGCATTTATTTTCTTTTGTGAAATGTCTTCTTACATCATTTGCCTGTTTTTTATTAGAATGTTTGCCTTCTTGTTATTAAGTTGTAAAGTTCATTACATATTTTGGGTATAAATCCTTTGTTAGATATATGAAATGCTACTATTATCTCCCAGTTGGGGGCCTGCCTTTTATTTTCTTAATGGTGTTTTTTGTTTTGTTTTGTTATTGAAGTATAGTTGATTTACAATATTGTGTTAGTTTTGGGTATACAGCAAAATGATTCAGTTATATATATTATATATGTATACAAATATATATAAATATTTATATTTTTCAGAGTCTTTTCCACTATAGGTTATTACAAGATACTGATATACTTCCCTGTGCTATACAGTAAATCCTTGTTGTTTATCTATTTTATATACAGTAATTTTTTTTGAAGAGCAGAATTTCTTAATTTTGATGAAATCCAATTTACCAATATTTTGTTTATGCTTTTTTTGTAGCATATCTAACAAATCTTTGCAAAGATTTTTCTCCTAAGTTTTCTTCTAAATATTTTATAATTTTGCCAGTTGCAACTAGGTCTATGAGCCATTTTGGGGTAAATTTTTGTGTATGGCACGAGGCAAGGATTGAGGCTCATTTTTTTCCCCAGTGTTGATATCTAGTTATTCCAGTATCTTTTGCTGAAAATACTATTATCTTTTCAACATCAAAATCAAGTGTCCATATATATGTGCTTCTATTTCTGGATTCTCTATTCTGTTCCATTGATTTCTATTCTATACTTATGCCAACATCATACTCTTTTGACCACAATAGTTTACTGGTAAGTTTCATAGTCAGGTACCTTGAAGACCTCCAACATTGTTCCTCTTTTTAAAAATTGTCTCATCTATTCTAGGTTATTTCTTCCATAGAAATTTTAGAGTCAGCTTGTCAATTCCTGCCAAAAAAATAACACTTCTGGCCTCTTGATTGGAATTCTGTTGAATCTCTAGATCAAGCTGTGGAGAATTAACATTTAAAAATATTGAAATGTCCAATTTACAAACCTGGCATATCTCACCACTGATTTAGATAAATTTTTTTCTCAACAACTTTTAAACATTTCAGTGCACAAATCTTACATATATTTGTTAATTTTATCCTTAAGTGTTTCATGGTCTTCAAAACGATTATAAATGGTTCTTCTTCAGAAATTTGATTTTCTAATTATTTGTTGCTAGCATATAGGGATACAACTGATATTTTTATATTGACTTTGCATCACATGACTTTGCTAATTAGTTTATCAATTTCTAACAACTTTTGTGTAAGTTCCATATGTATATGATTATGTCATCTACAAATAAAGATAATTTATTTTTTTATTCAAATCCATATACTTTTTATTTCATTTCTTTGCTTTATTACACTGGTTAGGACTTCCATTGTAACACTGAATAGAAGTGGTAAAGAGATATAGGATGGGGGGAAACATTCAGTATTTCACTATTAAGTAAAATGTTAGGTATAGGTTTTAAATTGCTGTCCTTTATAAGACTGAGAAAATTTCCTTCCATTCTTAGTTTGCTAAGAATTTTTATCGTAAATTTATGAGAACTTTGTTAAAAGCTTTTTCTGCATCTACTGAGATACTTATTTGGTTTTTCTCCTTTGTTCTGTTAATATGGTGAATTACATTAGTTGATTTTTTAATGTTAAACTAACCTTGCATTTCTTGGATAAACCCCACTTGGTCATACTGTGTTAACCTTTTTATATACTGCTGAATTTGATTTCCTAATTTTTAAAGAAGATTTTAAATCTCTGTTCATAAAGGATATTGGTATGTAGTATTTTTGTAATATCTTTTTTTAATTGAAGTACAGTTGATGTACAATATTATATGTTACAGGTATACAGTATAGTGAGTCACAATTTTTAAAGGTTATACACCATTTATAGTTACTATAAAATATTGGCTATATTCCCCATGTTGTTCAGTATAACCTAGTACCTTATTTTATACATAATATTTTGTACCTCTTAATCCCCTACCCCTATATTGCCCCTCCTCCTTCTCTCTGCACATTGGTAACCACTAGTTTGTTCTCTATATCTATGAGTCCACTTCTTTTTTGTTATATTCACCAGTTTGTTGTCTTTTTTAGATTCCACATATAAGCGATATCATATAGTATTTGTCTTTCTCCGTCTGACTTATTTCACTTAGCATATTAACCCCTTATTGGTCATATCATTTGCAAATATTTTCTCCCATTCAGCAGTTTGTCTTTTTATTTTGTCAGCGACTTCCTTTGCTGTGCAAAAGCTTTTAAGTTTGATTAGGTCCCATTTGTTTATTTTGGCCTTTATTTCCTTTGCTTTAGGAGACAGATCTAAAAAAATATTGCTTTGACTTATGTCAAAGAGTGTTCTGCCTATGTTTTCCACTAGGAGTTTTATGGTTTCTCGTCTTAGATTTAGGTCTTTAATCCATTTTGAGTTTATTTTTGTATATGGTGTTATAGAAGGTTCTAATTTCATTCTTTTTCTTAAAAAAATAATTAATTTATTTTTGGCTGTGTTGGGTCTTCATTGCTGCATGCAGGCTTTCTCTAATTGTGGCGAGTGGGGGCTACTCTTTGTTGTGGTGCATGGGCTTCTCATCGCGGTGGCTTCTCTTGTGGAGCACAGGCTCTAGGCACTCAGGCTTCCGTAGTTGTAGCACACAGGCTCAGTAGTTGTGGCGCACGGGCTTAGTTGCTCTGTGACATGTGGGATCTTCCCGGACCAGGGCTCAAACCTGCGTTCCCTGCATTGGCAGGCAGATTTGCCACCAACGAGGCCCTAATTTCATTCTTTTATATGTAGCTGTCCAGTTTTCCCAGCACCACTTATTGAAGAGACTGTCTTTTCTCCATTGTATATTCTTGCCTCCTTTGTTGTAGATTAACTGACCATAAGTGCATGGGTTTATTTCTGGCCTCTCTATTCTATGCCATTGATCTATGCATCTGTTTTGTGCCAGTACCATACTGTTTTGATTACTTTAGCTTAGTAGTATTGTCTGAAGTCAGAGAGCATGATACCTTCAGCTCTTCTTTGTTTTTTTTTTTGCGGTACGTGGGCCTCTCACTGCTGTGGCCTCTCCCGTCGTGGAGCACAGGCTCCGGACGCGCCAGATCAGCGGCCATGGCTCACGGGCCCAACCGCTCTGTGGCATGTGGGATCCTCCCAGACCGGGGCACGAACCCACGTCCCCTGCATCGGCAGGCGGACTCTCAACCACTGCACCACCAGGGAAGCTCCTCAGCTCTTCTTTCTCAAGATTATTTTGGCTATTCGGGGTCTTATATGGCTCCATACAAATTTTTAAATTATTTGTTCTAATTCTGTGAGAAATGCCATTCCTTGTTTTGGTTATCAGGGTTATGTTGTCCTCATAAAATGAATTAGAAAATATTTTCTTTACCTCTGTTTTCTGAAAAAGCTTCTGTAGAATTGTTATTATTTCTGCTTTAAATGTTTGATAGAATTCAGCAGTGAAGTTATTTGGGCCCTGAGTTTTCTCTGTGAGAAGGTTTTATAAAAATTCAATTTGTTGAATGGATATGGGAGTATTCATATTTTGTATTTCATCTTGTGTAAGTTTTGGCTTATACAATTTTAATGAATTTTTCTATTTCTGTAAATTGTTGGATTAACTGGCATAAAGTTAATCATAATATTCTTTTACTCTCCTCTTAATATCTATAGGTTTATAGTGATAGCTTTTCTTATATTCCTGATATTGATAATTTGAGTCTTATTTGTTTTTTGATTAGTAAAGCTAGAGATTTATTAATTTTATTGACCTTTTCATAAAACTAGCATTTGATTTATTAATTTTTCTCTATTGCTTACATGTTTCCTATTTTATTGATTTCTGATCTTATCTTTATGATTTCCTTCCAGTTCTTATAATTTCTTAAGATGGAAGCTTAAGTTATTGATTTAAACCATTCTTTTTCAAAAATAAGCATTTAAATCTCCCTGCAAGCACTGCTTTAGAGGTATCAAAAACATTTTGGTATGCTATATTTTCATTTTCAATCAAAATATTTTATAATTTCTATTATGTTTTTTTGGGGACCATGGTTTCTTTAGATATGTATTGTTTAATTTCTACACATTTTGGTATTTTTCAGACATCTTGTTATTGATTTGTAATTTAAATCCATTGTGAGTAGAGATCATACTCTGTATGACTGTAATCCTTTTAAAAGCATTGACAATTATTTTATGATTCAGTATATTGATCTGTCTTGTTGAATGTTCCATATTCTCTTGAAAAGAATGTAAATTTTGCTGTTGTTGGATATAGCATTTTATAAATGTCAATTAAGTCAGTGTTGTTGCTAATGTTCAAGTCTTTTATATCCTTACAGATTTTCTGTCTCCTTGTTTAGTTGATATATTCTCAAGTTCAAAGAGTCTTTCCTCAGTCATGTCTAATCTACTAATAAGCCCATCAAAAGCATTATTTATTTCTATTACAATGTTTATCTCCAGCATTTCTTTTTGGTTCTTTCTTAGGATTTCCATCTCTCTGCTTTCATTGCACATCTGTTCTTGCATGCTGTTTACTTTATCCATTAGAGCCCTTTACATGTTAATCATAGTTGTTTTAAATTTCTAATTGAATAATTTAAAAAGCCCTGTCATGTCTGGTTTTGATGCTTGCTCTGTTTCTTCACATTGTACTTTTTTGCCTTTTAGTATGCTTTGTAATTTTTTCTTGGTGTCTGGAACATGATGTACTGGGTAAAAGGAACTACTGTTAAGAGGCCTTTAGTAATGTGGTGATGAGGTATGAAGAGAGGAAGTGTTCTATAGTCCTACAAATAGATATTAGTCTTTTAGTGAGTCTGTGCCTCTGGACTGTGAAGTTCACAAGTGTTTCTCAGCTTTTCTCTCCCACATTGGGTGGGACAGAATGGCTGGAGTTGGATATTTCAGGTCTCAGCTCAGTAAGGCTCTGATAATACCCTAGCAGGTTAGGCTCTAGTTAACTAGTTTCCCTTGAGGGCAGGCCTTGTTAAGAAGAACAGATTGTTCTGATATATTTCAAAATGGTTCCTTTTCTCCTTCCTCTGCTAGAAGCCCAAGAGGATTTTCCTTGATATTTACTGTGGGAACCTGGTCAAGCTCCCAGAGGTAAATTTCACAGTACAGTATTTTGGGATCACCATATGACTTGGTCATTCTAGAGTTGTTTTTTTTTTTTTTTTTTTTTTTTGCGGTATGTGGGCCTCTCACTGTTGTGGCCTCTCCCATTGCGGAGCACAGGCTCCAGACGCGCAGGCTCAGCGGCCATGGCTCACGGGCCCAGCCGCTTTGCGGCATGTGGGATCTTCCCGGACCGGGGCACAAACCTGTGTCCCCTGCATCGGCAGGCTGACTCTCAACCACGGCGCCACAAGGGAAACCCCATTCTAGAGTTTTAATGCCCAAATTTGTCCACATTAAGCCTCTGGCAATTAAAGTTCAGCTTTCCCTACCCCTGAGGCAGTTTCTACTCCTTAGTCTCTGCTCCAGTAAACTGTGATTGTTTGCCTGCCTGTCTCTCCAATCTTGGGAACAGTGTCTTGCTCTGTGTCCTCACCTCTCTTACAGATCCAAGAAAATTTGTTGATTTTTCAGTCTATTCAGTTTTTTTCTTATTAAAATGGAGTGGCAACTTCCAAGCTCCTTACATGCAGAACTGGAAACTAGAAATCTCTACCTGTTTTATCAATTGGTGAGAGGATGTTGAAATTTCTAAATATAATTGTGGACCTGTCCATTTCTCCTTTTAGTTCTGTCACTTTTTTTCTGTATATTTTTAGTATCTGTGTGCATACATTCAGGATTATAATGTCTTCTTAACAAATTGATCCTTTACCATTATAAAATGCCCCTTTTTATTTATGGTAATATGCTTTTTCATGATGTCTACTTTGATATTAATATACCCACTCCAGCTGCCTTAGGATCAGTGTTTGAGTGTTATATTTTTATTATTTTTCTATGTAACAAATTTGTCTGTTTATATTTAAAGTGTGTTTTTTGTAGACAGCATATATTTTGGTCTTGCTTTTTTACCCATTCTGATAACCTCTGATTCTTAATTGGAGAGTTTAGACCAAAGGTCATTAATGTGTAGTCCCTGGACCCCTGGAAGTACCTAAGGCCTTTTCAGGGTGTTTTTGTGAGATCAAAATGATCGTCATAATAATACAAGGATGCTATTTTTTTTTCTTACTATGGGGACATTTGCACTGTATGCAAAAGCCATGGTAGATAAAATTGCCTTAGTATGAATGAAGGCAGTGACATCAAACGTACTACAGTCATTGGTATTCAGCATGTACTTAAAAAAAGTTTCACTTAAAGAACCTCCTTTATCAAGGAGTAAAATGTATCAATTTTATTAAATACATATTGTTTAAATGTACACATAAAGCACTTCAGCTACATATTGAAGTATGATGCCCTGAGTAAAAGAACTTGTGAGATTATTTGAGTTGCAAGCTGAACTAGCAATATTTTAAATGGAGTACTGTTTTTACTAAGAACAACTAACAAAATATGGTGATTCAAACTTGGAGATATGACAGTGATTCTCCCAAAAATAAATGTAGTGATCCAATTACCTCAAGGAAAACTACTGAGGTATTTTTTACCAATAATAACATTTATGCTTTCAAGTAAAAGTTAGAATTTTGGAAAACTTTTACTTGTCACTGTGAACTTGACAGTTTACCAATAGATGAGGTAGGTAATGATATGAACAACTGTAATTTTTTCAATGTTGCAAATGTGCGACATTTGCACAATATGTTCCAGATGATTAATGCATGGTCTTAACGGGGTAAAGAACCATTCAAGGTGCTAGATAGACAAATGCATTTTAATGTACTTGACAATGAAAAGTTTATTGATATGGTTTCATTGTCCACATTGCAACTAACTTTTAAGCAACTGCCACTTTTCAAGTTTTGGTGTAGGATCAAAGATGAATATCTACAGTTATACAAAAAAGATATTAACATAACTTTTCCACCTACATATCTGTGTGAGGCTGGATTTTCTTCATCTACTTCAGCCAAAAGAACCAATTACAGAAGACAATGCAGAAACAAGAGTATCCAACTGTCTTCTGTCAAGCCAACATTAAAAGAAATTTGCAAAAATGTAAAACAATGTTCTCGCTAAATATTTTTGTTTTGGGAAATATAGTTATTTATCATAAAAGTATGTTATGCTATTTTAAATGAATTAATATGTAAATACGTTAAACATTTCTCATTTTAAATAACTAATATGGTATTTTTTGCATGTTGTATATATTTATTTATATATAATATGTTCTTTTTTGATATATATATATCTCCCACATGAATAAAAGCTCTTTGGAGTCCTCAATAATTTTTTATTAGGGCAAAGTTTCTTAAGACTGAAAGTTTGGTAATTGCTGGTTTTGACTTTACTTTTGTATGATTATACATATGGTTGGGTTTAAGATTACCATCTTGCTGTTTGCTTACTGTTAGTCTCATTTATTTTTTGTTCCTCTGTTAATTCTGTCTTTTTTTTTATTACTTATGAAACTCTTAGTATATTCTTTTTTCTCTACTATTATTTTATTGGTTATATTTCATTGTTTTCAAATGGCATTCACTCCTTGGAGTTGATGGCTGTCCGTGTCAGAAGAGGCACAGTTCCTCCATTTTGATACACTCTTTCACTTATGTATGTTACGTGTTATCTCCTGTAGGTAATTGAGTTGGAACCCCTGCTGCAGAGTCTTACACCAATGTTGGTTTAGGAACAAGAATAGTAATGGTGGTATTAAATCACCAGTGTGTTTGTCCTCTTTCTCTACTAAATTGCTAAATTTAGCAATTTAACTTGCAGCCATTATAGGTGGAATCTCTCTACTGCCTGATTTCTCCTTTAGGGTTTAGAAACTGCTTTTACAGTATTAATATTAAGTAGATTTGGTATATACTCATAAGATCCATCATAACTAGTTCAGGAAAGAAGAGGAAAAATGGCATGGAAAACTGTCCTGTAAAAATACTGTTACACCCAATGTAGTCGACAAACACTTATGAACTTCTTACTTCATAATAGACACTCTATGGGGCACTGGAGACAGACACAAAGACAAATAAGTAATGCATCCTACCCTCAAGTCCTGTATTCTAGAAATGGAGAATAAGCATGTACACAAGATTTTTAGCTGACATAATACAAGTACACTGGATGGAATTGTCAAACCATAGGAGAAATTTTATGTTTTACTTCAGGGGAAAATAAGGAAAGGCTTCATAGGGAAGTTCTTGGGCTCTGTTTAAACATATGACTAAGTACTTCCCTGGTGGTGCAGTGGTTAAGAATCTGCCTGCCAATGCAGGGGACACGGGTTTAAGCCCTGGTCTGGGAAGATCCCACGTGCTGCGGAGCACCTAAGCCCGTGCGCCACAACTACTGAGCCTGCAGTCTAGAGCCTGTGAGCCACGACTACTGAAGCCTGCACACCTAGAGCCCGTGCTCTGCAACAAGAGAAGCTACTGCAGTGAGAAGCCTGCACACTGCCACAAAGACTAGCACCCGCTCACCACAACTAGAGAAAGCCCGCCCGCAGCAACGAAGACCCAACGCAGCCAAAAATAAATTAATTAAAAATAAATATGACTAATAATTCACCAGACTAAAAAAAGAATATGAAGAAAGTGGGCTGGCATCATTGGGGTACTACAAGCAGTTCTGAATGGCTGTAGCACTCTGCAAGGGGGAGAGGAATTATAGTGCAAAAGATATGGTTGAGCAGTAGTCAGGGACAATATCACTGAGACAGCATTTCATGCTAAGAAATTTGGACTTTATACTGAAGGTTATCACAGTCAGGACTTTAACAGGGAAAGGACAAGTAGATTTTTGTTTCATAGCAAGAGAGAGAGCTCTAGAACAGTGAGGAAGATGGAGTGAAGAGCTTCAAGACCTGGAGTCAGGAAACATCGTTAGGATACTATGGGATCTCCCAAGAATGCTCATTTGTTAATTCTGAGATAGAGACTGACTTTTTCATGCCCTACTGGTGTTTCCAATGCAAAGCCAGGGTGACAGTCATTTTTAGACTCTTGATACCTGTTAATTCCTCTTTCATACCGATTTTGATCCTGTGCTGCTTCTGCAGCTTCTCATTTATTTATTTAATTTAACACACATGTATTTTGTGCCTGCTATGTGGCAGGCAATATGCAAGCCCTGGAGTTACAAACACAGTCCTTTTGTTCATGGAGTTTATGATCAGGAGATTAACAAGTTATTAGAAATGTAAGGCATGCTTTGAGTATTTACATCTGGTTAAATGTATTTTTTTCTCCTCTTCCTCTCGAAATTCCACTAAAATGACAGTAAATAAATAAAAGGGATATAACTCAACAAGCGTAATGAAGAGAGAAAATTGGTGGGTGAGAGAGAATTCATTCATTCAAGGAATTGGTGGAAAATTAAATATCTGAATTAGTCAAGCAGAGTCAGCTAAAACACAAGAGTTGAAAGAAAGGATATCAAGGAGAAGCAAGAAGTTTGGGAACACATCTTCCCCCAGTTGAGCCTTGAGATGACTATAGCTCAGGCTGACACCTTTACTGTAGCCTTGTGAGAGCCTCGGATCTAAAGGCACTGAGCTAAGCCATGCCTGATTCATAGAATCTATGAGATAATGAATATTGTTTGTTTGTCTTAAGATGCTAAATTTTGGGGATAATTTGTTACACAGCCATCAATAACTAATACATAGTAGTTTGTCTATTTTTAAAATTTGATTATAAAACCACCTTTTGGATTTATTTATTAGTTCTACTGTTTTTCTGTTTTCTGACAATAATTTCTGCTTTAATTTATTTTTTAAATATTTTAATTTTATTGGAGTATAGTTGATTTACAATGTTGTGTTAGTTTCAGGTGTACAGCAAAGTGATTCAGTTATACATATATTCACTCTTTTTTAGATTCTTTCTCTTACAGGTTATCACAGAATATTGGGTACAGTTCCCTGTGCTATACAGTAGGTCCTTGTTGGTTATCTATTTTATACATAGTAGTGTGCATGTGTTCATCCCAAGCTCTTGATATATCCCTCCCCCCCACATTTCCCCTTTGGTAACCATAAGATTTTTTTCAATATCTATAAGTGTGCTTCTGTTTTGTAAATAAGTTCATTTGTATTTTTTTAAAATTAGATTCCACATATGAGTGATATCACATGATATTTGTCTCTGTCTGACTTACTTCACTTAGTATGATAATCTCTAGGTCCATCCATGTTGCTGCAAATGGCATTATTTCATTCTTTTTTATGGTTAATATTCCATTATATATATATATATATATATCTCACATCTTTATCCATTCATCTGCTGATGGACACTTAGGTTGCTTCCATTTCTTGGTTATTATAAATAGTACTGCTATGAACATTGGGGTGGGTGTATTTCTGTCTTAATTCTCCTTTTATCACCTATGGTTTATGCTCTGTGAAAATCGTTGCTGTTATATTTGGTACATAAATATTAGTAACTATTATATCTTCATTGTGATTAGAGCCTTTAACATTATAAAATGTTTTTTATATCTTTTTATGCTTTTTGTTCTGAATTCCACATTGTCAGATATCATGATTGTGGGTCCTATCATTTAATCTTAGTTCTACACGTGAATATTTATTTATATAATGCTCAACAGTAGTCCTTACTTTGATGTCTTGCTAATCTTTTTGATTCTTTGAAGCTCTGGTAGATTTTTCTGGAAGTCATTATGGGAACAGAATTATGTGAGTTCTTGCATGTTTATAGCAGTTTATCTGTGACCTTCATTCTTTTTTTTTTTTTTTTTTTGTGGTACGCGTGTCTCTCACTGTTGTGACCTCTCCCGTTGCAGAGCACAGGCTCCAAACGTGCAGGCTCAGCGGCCACGGCTCACGGGCCCAGCCGCTCCGCTGCATGTGGGATCTTCTCGGACCGGGGCACGAACCCGTGTCCCCTGCATCGGCAGGCGGACTCAACCACTGCGCCACCAGGGAAGCCCTGTGACCTTCATTCTTGAAGTTAATTTGGCCTGGATAGTAAATCCATGATTTCCATTTTCTTCTCAGTGTCTTAAATATGTAACTCTACCATCTTCTGGTATGAAGTATTGCTGTAGAAAAGTCAGATGACAATCTGCCTTATTATTCTTCATTGCAAGATGTTGTAATTTATAATATTATATTATAATGTTATAATTTTTAACATTTGTTCTGTTCCATTGCTTTGGTTTTCTCCTTTGAATTCCTGTCATATGTTTGTTGGCTTTTTTGGTCTATCTTCTATATCTATTTCTTTCAAATCTTTATTATTATTTTCTTAATTTCTTTTTTATTTTTCAAAACTTTCTATTTTTCATCTTCTATTTCTTTTAAAACATTATCCATTGTGTGTTACTCTGATTTTGCTTTTGTTTTAAAAAAATTTTTTTTTCTAATTCTTTCTTGAGTTCTGTCACCTGTCTTTTTAAATATTTGTTTTCAACAATCACTTGATTTCTGAATTTTTCTAATTCTGATATATTTTCACATAATTTCTATCTTTTTTTTAGATATTTTAAGTATAAAATTATAGTTTTCATTTTTATAGGCTTTTTATGGCATGACTTTTTTTGTCTACAAGGATATTATTCTACTCATTCTGATTTTTCTTATAATAACTTTGTATGAGATTCAGCTATAATCTTTTTCTGATGCTCATTTTTAAATGAAATGAGCTTTCCTGTACTTTCAGGAGAGGGGCAGAAGATTTTTTTCTTGCTTTATAGCTCTAGAGCTCTATCTTCTGTATGTTTTTATTTTCAAAGTGATTAAAAGTAATTTCTGTTGTCTCCTGTCTCCTTGCTCCCCCTCCCAGCTTTTAACTGGTTCTTATCTTTATTTGCCCTTCTAGTTTGTATCCTGCTCAGTTTGGATTCTCCTTTCATCACCTTGTCCTCAGTGTGGGGCTTTGTCTTGTAGGGGAGATTTGTTTATAGGACCCAGACTGCTCCATTAGACTTTATTACAACACAATCCCCTTGAATTTACCAATGAATTTTATCCTCCTAGTTTCAGCTGTTGTTCTTAGATTGGCCCATGCTTTGTAGTTAGTACCACATGGTGTTTTGGGGGTTCTCCATCTCAGAGCCATTAGAAGCTCATCTGTCAGTGCTCTTTTTCTCCAGCACAAATGCTGATATTGCTCAAGTCTTGTAGCTGAGGGTGTTGAGTACTTGGGGGATTATAGGAATACCTGGTCATTTAGATTTATTGTAGATATCATCCATGGGTCTTTTGTTTTGCTATCATAGCTGCTTTTTATGTTTTTAGAGGAATTTAGGGAGATTAAAACTATGCTGCCTCTGCTGCTACCTTCTTACTCATTCTTTTTGCTTCTCAACTTGTGCCATCTTAGGCCAGCGGAAATGCATTCAATTAGGCTTCTGGGGTTTTTTGACATTATCCTATTAGTCCTTGATGGTTTTCTTACTTTATGGAGCAAAAAGATATTCCAGACATTTCCTGTCCTGGACTTTGAATCAACATTTCTACAAAGAGCTTTAATTTTTTTATCCATAGGATTTTTACATTAAATATATCCATCCACTGGAGTGAGAATAGTACTTGAAACTCAACTGGAAATACTTATCAAGTAGTGGAATACAAAGTGAAAGGAAAGCAAGAGGAAGGAAAGAAATTGCTTCCTGAGAGTCTATCATTTGTCAGATAGAGGGTTCAGGGTTTTTGCATACATAACCTTGTTTGACCCTTAGAAAAATCCTGTAGGCATGTGAAGTAAGTATAATTATCCTAATTTTTACAACTGCAAAAACAGAGGTTCAGAGAGTTTACTCAAGATCATCTCACCAATACATAGATTGGGTAATATGACAGAGATATGGAAATATTATTGTCCTAAGTTAATGGCTTTAAAATTTACTAAAAAAGAAACAAACTAAACAGAGTACCTGACAGTTACAGCTATTTTACCAGGAAGTAGACACACACAAATACACATACACACACAAACATACATCTACATTCAGTTTTTAAAACTTTACTTTGAAATAATTGTAGAGTCACAGCAAATTGCAAACAGGGAGTTTATACATATACAGTATAGTAACAATATAGGAAGTTCTTCTATATCCTTTACCCAATTTTCCCCATTGGTTACCTCTTATATAGCTACAATACAATATAAAAACCAGGAAACTGACACTGTCATAATATGCATGTATATTTCTATGTCATTTTATCTCATGTATAGATTCATATAGCCACCATCACAATCAAGACACAGACCTATTCCATCACCACCAAGATCTCCTTTTTGCTGTTTATAGTCACACACTCCCCATCCCCACTATCCATAATCACTGTCAGCCATTAACCTGTTCTACATCTTTATAATTTTTTCATTTTGAGAATGTTATATAAATGGAAATATGCAGTATGTGACCTTTTGAAATTAGCTTTTTTCACTTAATCTGATGTTCTTGAGATCTATCCAAATTGTTGCATGTATCAACAGTTTGTTCCTTGTTATTGCTGAGTAGTATTACATAGTATGGATGTACCACAGTTTATTTAACTCTTCACCTATTGTAGAACATTTTGGTTGTTTCTGGTTTTGGCCTATTACAAATAAAGCTGCTATGAACAATCATGTAGAGGTCTTTGTGTGGACATAAGTTTCCATTTCTCTGGGGACAATGCCTAGGAATGCTGAATCATAGAGTTAGTATATGTTTAGTTTTTTAAGAAATGCCAAACTATTTTTCAGAGTGGTTGTACTATTTACATTCCCACCAGCAATATATGAAAGATCCACTTTCTCTGTATCCTTGCCAGCATTTGATGTTGTCACTTTTTTAAAAATTTTAGCCATTCTAATAGGTGTTTAATGGTAGCTCATTGTGGTCTTAATTTTCACTTCCCTAAGGGCTATGATGTGAAGCATTTTTTCATGTGCTTATTGCCATTCATATATCCTCTTCACTGAAGTGTCTCATGTGTTTTGCCTACTTTCTAGTTGGATTTTGTTGTCGTTGTTATTTTGTTTTAACTTTTGAGTTTTGAGAGTTCTTTATATACTCTAGACACTCATCTTTTATCACATGTGTGATTTGAAAATATTTTCTCCCAGTCTATAACTTGTCTTATCATTCTCTTAACAGGGTCTTTCACAAAACAAATGTTTTTAATTTTGATGGAGTCCAATTTATCAATTTTTTCTGTTATGGAGCATGTATTTGATGACACATTTAAGAACTCTTCATCAAGCCCTAGGTCCTAAAGATTTCCTCTCATATTTTCTTCTAAGGGTTTTACAGTTTTACATTTTATATTTACTATTATGATCCATTTTGAGTTAATTTTTGTGTAAGGTGTGAGGTTTAGATTGAGGTTTCTCTTTTTTTAGCATATGGATATCTAATTGCTCCAGCACCATTTGTTGAAAGGCTGTCCTTCATTCTTTGAGTTGTTTTTCCACCTTTATAAAAAATCAGTTGTCTGTACTATGTGGGTTTTTCTCCTGCCTTCTTTATTCTCTTCCATTGATCTCTGTGTATATATCTCCACCAACACCACATAGTCTTCTTGAAATTGGGTACAGTGATTCCTCCCTGTTTATTCTTCTGTTTCAAAATGATTTTAGCTGTTCCAGTTTCTGTGCTTTTCCATATAAAGTTTAGAAAAATTTTGTCTAGATCTTTAAAAAAAATCTTGCTCACATCTTGATAGGCATTGCATTAAACCTACATATCAGTTTGGAGAGAATTGACCTCATTATAGCATTAAGCCTTCCTATTCATGAACACAGTCTGTATATCCATTTATTTATATCTTTTCTTTTTTTTAATTAATTTATTTATTTTTGGCTGTGTTGGGTCTTCATTGCTGCACACAGGCTTTCTCTAGTTGCAGTGAATGGGGGCTACTCTTTGTTGTGGTGCACGGGGTTCTCATTGCAGTGGCTTCTCTTGTTGTGGAGCATAGGCTCTAGGCGCGTGGGCTTCAGTAGTTGTGGCACACAGGCTTAGTTGCTCCACGGCATGTGAGGTCTTCCCGGACCAGGGCTTGAACCCGTGTCCCCCGCATTGGCAGGCAGATTCTTAACCACTGCACCACCAGGGAAGTCCTTATTCCTCTTCTTAAAGAACCAGCTTTTTGTTTTTTTGATTTTCTGTATTATTTTTCTGCTTTGTGAATCATTGATTTCTACTACTATATTTATAATTTCTTTCCTTCTGCTTGCTTGTGGTTTACTTTGATCTTCTTTTTCTAGTTTCTTAAGGTGGGAACTTAGATTATTGATTTGAGGCTTCCCCTCTTGTCTAAGATACACATTTTGTGGTATAAATTTCCCTCTCAGCACTTCTCTAGCTGCAACCCACAAATTTTGATATGCTGTATTTTCATTTTCATTCAGCTATGTGTATTTTTTTTTTTTTTTTTTTTTGCAGTACGCGGGCCTCTCACTGTTGTGGCCTCTTCCGTGGCAGAGCACATGCTCCGGACGTGCAGGCTCAGCGGCCATGGCTCACGGTCCCAGCCGCTCCACGGCATGTGGGATCTTCCCGGACCCGGGCATGAACCCGTGTCCCCTGCATCGGCAGGCGGACTCTCAACCACTGCGCCACCAGGGAAGCCCAGCTATGTGTATTTTTAATATTTCCCTTGAGACTTCCTCTTTGGCCCATGGATTATTTAGATGTGCACCGTTTAGTTTCCAAGTGTTTGGCAATTTTCCTGTTATCTTTGTGTTAGTGATTTCTACTTTGATTCCATTCTAATCAGAGAATATACTGTGTATGATTTCCATTCTTTAAAAAATTTGAGGCTGTTTTATGGTCCAGGATAGGGTCTGTTTTGGTATTTGTTTTGTGAGTGCTTGAAAAGAAGGTGTATTTTGCTGTCATTGGGTGGAGAGTTCTATAAATGTCAACTAGATCCTGTTGTTGATGGTATTGTTGAGTCCTTTTATATTCTTGCTGATTTTCTGTCTAATTGTTCTATCATTTTTTAAGAGAGGTGTGTTAATGTCTCCAACAATAATTGTGTATTTATCTATATCTTATTTAAGTTTTATCAGTATTTGCTTCACATATTTTGCAGTTCTGTTTTTTGGTGCATATATTTTTAGGGTTGCTACATCTTCTTGGTGCATTTACTTTTTTATCATTATGTAATGTCCTTCTCTGTTCCTGGTAATTTTCTTTGCTCTGAAATCTACTTGAACAGACTTCATAGGCAATTATTTCTAAAGTCTACTTTAATAGACTTTAATAGGTAATTTGCTCTGAAGTCTATTTTATCTGATATTAATATAGCCATTCCTACCTTTTTTTGATTAATGTTTGCATGGTATACCTTTTCCCATAATTTTTCTTTCTACCTACCTACATTATTATATCTGAGGTGAGCTTCTTGCACACAGCATATAGTGTGTTTTGCTTTTTCATCCACTTGGCCAATCTCTGTCTTTAACCGGTGTATTTAGACAATTTACATTTAAGGTAATTATTGATATTTTAGGGCTTAACTCTACAATTTAATTTTCTGTTTTCTGTTTATTCTCTCTGTCTTTTGTTCTTCTGTTTTCTTTTTCCGTTCTTCAGGTGGGTTACTTAAACATTTTTAGAATTCCATTTTGATTTATCTGTAGTATTTCTGAGTGTATCTTTTGGTATAGATGTTTTAGTGGTTGCTCTATGTATTACATTATACATTCATCCTCAGTATCATAGAAGATTGGTCCCAGGACCCACACCAGCATCCAAATTTGTGGATGCTCAAGTCCCTAATATAAAATGTTGGGGTACAGTTGGCTTTCCATATCTATAGATGGGGAACCTGTGAAATAGGAAGGCTGACTATATATACATGATTTATCACAGTCTATTGGTCTTGACAGGTTACTAGTTTGGGTGAAGTGTGGAAATCTCAGTTTCCCTTTCCATTACATCCTCTTTACACTCCTTTACCCCTTATACAATAACTGTTTTAAATATTTCCTCTACATACACTCAAGACCAAGTCAGACAGTGTTATAAGTTTTGCTCTACCATCAACCACTCTTTAGAAAACCCAAAAGGAGAAGGAAAATCTATCATATTTACCATATCTTTACTCTTTCCATGATTCTTCCTTTCTGATGTTCCAAGATTCCTTCATTTACAATTTCTTTTGTTTAAAGAACTTCCTTCAGCCATTTTTAGAGCAAGTCTTCTGGCGACAAATTCCTTTATCTTCCTTATTCTGAAAATGTCTTGATTTTCCCTTCATTTATGAAGGATATGTTTTACTGAGCATAGAATTTTGGTTTGACAGCTTGAAAAATGTTATGCCACTTCCTTATGCTTCCATGGTTTCTGATGAGAAGTCTCTGTCTTTTGAAATGCTTTTTTTCCTATATATAGGAAAACATTATGTCTCATTGGTTTCAAGAGTTTGTATTTCTATTTAGTTTTCAGAAGCTTGACTATGATGTGTCTTGACAATGATTTCTTTGGGGTTTTTTGTTTGTTTGTTTGGGGCTTGCTCAGCTTCTTGAATCTGTAGGTTTATGTCTTTTGCCAAATTTTGGAAGTGTTCCAGCATTATTGCTGAAAAGCCTCATTTTCTTTCCCTTCCTCAGAACTCCAGTAATATGAATACTAAGTTTTTTGTTATAGTCCCACAGATCTTTGAAGCTCTGTTCATTTAAAATGTTTTCAGTATATATATTTTTAACTGTTCAGATTGGTTATTTGTATTGTTCTACATTCATGGTCACTAATTCTCTCCTCTGTCCTCTCTGTTTTGCTGTTGAGCCCATCACTTAAGTCTTTTTCTTCAGTTATTGTATTTTTTTTAGTTTGAAAATCTCTATTTATTTCTTATATATATTTTCTATTTTTTGCTGAGATTTTCAGTTTCTTTGCTGAGATTTTCTATTTTTTTTTTTTCCTCTTTGGTGGAGCGGTTTGTCGTTACTCTTGAGTAAGGCTGGTTGTTCTGGCTCCCTAGTAGGGCTCTTCTGACACATGAGCACTAGATGAGGCAGCTGTGTCTCACTATGGCTCCCCACATGGCCTCCACTGACACTGGGGTAGGGGGAAGTTGGCCTTGTTACTGACATGTTTTAGTTTGTTCAGGCTGCCATAATAAAATACCACAGACTTGTTGGCCTAAACAACAAACATTTATTTTCTCACAGTTCTGGAGCCTGTAAGTCCAAGTTCAAGTTTCCTGCGGGGCTTGGGTCCTGGTGAGAGCTCTTTTCCTGGCTTTCAGTTGGCTACTTTCTTGCTGTGTCCTCACACGGAAAAGAGAGAAGGGGAGAGGAAGAGAGAGAACGTGCTCTCTGGGTCCTTTCTTATAAAGACACTAGTTATATTATATCAGGGCGCCACTCTTGTGACCTCATCCCTATCTCCAAATACAGTCACATTTGGGGGTGAGGGCTTCAACATAGGATTTTAGGGGGATACAATTCAGCCCATAGGATGATGGATGGTCATGGAAGTCCTGTATCTCTTGTAGGCCTCCTATGACACAACCTCAGAAGGGAGAGGGAGGCGCAGCACATTACTATAGAAAGGAGTAGTTTTTACTGACACAGCAAAAGTGATGTGTCACAAGGGTGATGGGGATAGTTACTCTTAGGTTATGTAAGACTCTGCCTTATCAGAATGGAGAGAGGTTCTCCTGCTGCCCTGGAATATGTAAGTTGTCATGTGAGAGGGTCTGTGAGGGGTCACATGGCAAGGAACTATATATGGCTTCTAGGAGTCGAAGCAGTCCTGCTGACGGCCAGAAAGGAATGGACCTCAGTCCTATCGCTGCAAGGAATGGATTTCTGCCAGTAACCACATGAACTTGGAGGAGGACCCTGAGCTCCAGAAAGGAAGCAGCCTGGCTGACACCTTGATTGCAGCCTAGTGAGACCTGAGGAGAAGGCCCAGCTATGCCAGGTCCAGACTCCTAACCTAGAGAAACTGTGAGATGATGAATGTATGTAGTTTAAAGCTGCTAAATTTGGGGTAATTTTTATAGCTCGGTAGATAACTAATAGAGCCCTCCACTTTCCAAGTCTTTATATTTGTGTTCTCTTCTCAACCACCTTACACACTGCATCAGTGACATAAACAAGTGGTAATTCTAAACATTTGGGGGCATGCTTAACGATCTGTCTGCATTGAAAGCTGATAAAAACTTGATACATTTCTTGTCATATGAAGTAAGTGGGCTTATTGGAAAATAGTCTTTTCTGCCAAAAGTTGGAGGAAACAACATAGGGTAATACAATCTAATATCATAGAGGAGATGGTAACAGATGGACTGTAGGCTTAAAAAAATGAGTGTTGGAATCTCTAAGGTGAATGAATCCTTTATGACTAAAAATGAAAGACAGGTTTTATAAGTATACAGCAAAAAGAATAACTGAGCAAAGTTGAACTATCATGAAAAAAGGTTGAAAATAAAAAGTTAAAAGGAACAAATCCACGATTAGCATCAAAAAGTACATCTGTGCCAAGAAGTTAATCAAAGAATAAAACAAAACAATTTTAATAAGGAAGATAGTAGTAAAAGAATGTCTCATGTTAAGGAACATGAAAGTCAAGACCAAATCACTATGGAGCAAATCATGATGATGCTGGCATGGGGGCTAAAATATCACCAAAGAAACAAGTCTTCAGTCCAGAAGCACAAACATCTGTCATTTCTTGCCCATTTCGAAATTCCAAAAGAAGTTGGGTCCAAGATGAGTCTCAGGCTAGCCAAACATCATATTATTTTCTCCTCAAATCTTCTTGGTGAGCTACAAATGTTTCTTTTGTTGCTAACCACTCCAGGTGGGCCTTGTTAGCTCCCAGTTTACTGCCAGATTGTTAAGCCCACTGTTCAACTGAGTGCTGTCATTTCCTCCTCTTCCCACATTTGCTACCACCACTCTCGAATCACACTGCCTACCACTCCCACTCTCCCCTTATACTGCCACCTCCTCATGAGCTTCCACATGGCCCTATATGGTGGAAGCGAAATCCTCTTCTGCATCTGACATCACCTTTCTCCTACATACTCCTCCAACTAAGCTCACCTCTTCTGGGAAGGCAGTTCTGAAGTCACTTTAATGACAAATTTAAGTAGCACAGAATCTACTAATCAAAATAATCCATCTTTGATCTCAAGGAGGTCCATACTTCTCCCCTTTAACACAAGCCGCTCTTCCCCTCCTTTCCATGTGTCATTGAATCTTGACTGCTAAGCAAATAGGAATTACCAGCCCAAGGGGCAGAAACTAAAACTACGCTCCAGGTAGTGTCTCTCCTGTTAGAGAAGAGCAGACATAATTCTTAGCTGATGGGTGAAAACGTTACTGGCAACTTAGCCTCCAATTCTGAAAATTATGTTATTTAATTGATTGATTTAATTAATTCAATGCTCCTTGCTCGCTGATTATGTGCTGGGCAGTGCTCTGTGCTGTATGTATATTAGGGGGAAAACAGAGTTTCTATTGTGGGAGGTAATCAAGGTTAAAAATGAAGGAAAACTATAGATTATGGTAAGTGTCTTGCAGAGAGAGTTCGGTGGTGGGATAAAGTGGTCGAAAAGTTCCCACTACAATTACGTCAGTGACAACATTTTTGCTTTGTTCCTTTTTTTCGGCCTCTGCTCTTTGTCTTTCTGTTCTTCACGACTTTCCTTCCTATTCCACTTTCATGCTCCTACTCTCTATCAATTTTCTTTCTTTTTTACTTAGAGGCAGGTACCTACCTGCTGCTTATACCTCAGAAAAGGAGATGCAGGGTTTCCCTGGTGGCGCAGTGGTTGAGAGTCCACCTGCCGATGCAGGGGACACGGGTTCGTGCCCCGGTCCGGGAAGATCCCACGTGCCGCGGAGCGGCTGGGACCGTGAGCCATGGCCGCTGAGCCTGCGCGTCAGGAGCCTGTGCTCAGCAACGGGAGAGGCCACAACACTGAGAGGTCCGCGTACCGCAAAAAAAAAAAAAAAAAAAAAAATGAGATGCATTTGCACCCTGGGTTCTGGAGTCTGATCTCCTCTGGCCTGGAATTCTGGCTTCTCCACTTGCCAACTGTGCAAAAGTGTAAATTTCTTCTCAGTTTCTTCATGTATAAGATGGTAATAATTATGGCTCGTATGTTCTAAAGAAGTTGAGAGAATTAACTAAAATACAACATTCAAAATAATTAATGTAGTACCTGGTACATAGCAAAAATCAGCAATGTTAGCTGTTCCTGCTATTTCATCTTGCCTGCATTTGAGATAAGCTGCCTTTATAGGTATGTGTGTGTAGAGGTGGTGCTGATTTATGGTACTATGGTCCCCAAAGATCCAAGCATCCCATAAGCATAATTAACTGAGTTGAAAAGATTATTAGTTTCAATCGCATACATTTTTATACAAATGTATTTCATTATTGCAATGACTTTGCACACATGTTAAAGCACAGTGTAGTTAGCTGACTACACTAGAGGACAATTTAAAGAAATATAAATACCAAGGCAACTATAGCACCTTTATAATTAATCTATTTGTAATCACTATTTATCCCAGCCCCAGTTTTCCTTTAAAATTCGACAATAACCAGTAGAAAGAAGGAAATCAGACTCATCCTGAATATCTTTTGGAGTGAGACCACTTCTACGAGGTTCTGAGAATTTAAGCCAGTTTATCATTACTAGGTTTCTGGGCTACAGTACTCAGCTGCCCTATTTAAAAGATGATTTTATTATTCTCTCTGATTCCACTGTGTTCATCTGCTTAGATTTGTGTTAAACATACGTGGGCATCTACACAGCTCCTGAACTTTGGTGTTAAGACCCTCTAGACCCCTTCATAGCACATGTTATAATGCTCTCAGCCTCTACTTCACTTTGCTACTAAAGTGAATCCCTGTGGATTCTTAGCACCTTTCCCTTTGGACCTTAACTTTTCAAGAAAAGATTGAGGCCACACAATTGCTATTAATCTCCATATGTTGGTTACAAGAAGCTTGGTGCTATCTTTTCTGTTGTTGTTGTTACTTTAAAGGACATTCATCTTTAGCCCAATTGCTTCTCTTGATCTTAGCTCTTTGCTCTTTGAAACTAAAGCCTTACAGTTTCTAATTTGTGCACAGTTCACTCAGTGGCCATTTCTTTTGGAAAGAAATGCTTTTGGAAAACATACCATGATGTTCCTGTATTACATCTGTCTACATGGTCACCTCTGTACTGGATGCGCCTCCTTGAGCATAGAGACTGTGCCTTTTTCTTTGGTCATCACAGGACCTAGAATAGTGCCAGACACATAGTAGGTGCTTAAGAATGTTCGTTGAATAATTAAAGAATGCTTAAATATATTCAAACGTTTGCTGCAGTCTATAATAAGATTATTTATTTTGCATAGAGCAAGACCTGCTACACAAATCTAATTACATGTAAAATTTGACAAGGTCAAGAAAATAGACATATAAATGGCTTCATCATTGTTTTTATAGTTTAGTAGGTGGTAATTGGATTAACAGCACAGACCTCTTTTCCTGCCTTAAAGTTTGTGTTAAATATTGAAATGGTTCTTAAGTGTGGTGCTCTACCTGTGCTTCTGAGTGGATTAGAATATGCTGTACTGTTTGTATATCTTTATTATCTGTTAAGGTCCATTTCATGTCTGACTCAATATTAGATTGTGCGTGTATAAACACTATATCATACTGAAGAGTTGGAACTCATATAGGGAAAAACTACTAAAAAAATTTAGCACAAAACTAATAAGCCTTAATAAATATTTTAAAAATAAAATACAGTCCATTTGAGAGAAGCATAAATTTTATTTTCATTCATTAGGGTGATCCACTTACTGACTCAGTTCTAACTTCCTTTACTAATTTGAAAAATTAGTCACTCTATGTAGTGATATGAACATTGCAACTAAAGGTCTGTTATATTTTTGACTTGCAAAATTCATAAATACTATCTATAAATACTAGTATTTTCCTCAAAGTTGGAAATTATATAATGTCAAAAGAAAACTCAAACCAACTGTTGTGATATGTATAATTTACTTTCAAAGCTCTTAAACAGAGAGCTTTATTTGAAATGAATTCAAGAAGCAGCAGCAACTTTTTGACTAAGCAGTTTTCATTAAGAACACTTTGTATCAACACCTTTTAGTATCACTATTTTAGTAAAACTTTTACCTTTCCCCATCTCTTACTTACCCTCCCCAAAATATACTTAATAGGGAAAAGGGTGTTCTGGAAAATCATTGCTCTTTTCAAACTTTCCAGGAGTCGCTGTCTTCCTCCGGTAGTTATAATCTTGTTCAAATAGACAGTGATTATTCCAAAGCAGAAGTAGCCATTTCCCATACACTTATTTTACTTCTGAACAGGTATTTCTCTTTAAGTGGCCTTACACGGAGCAGGTGGGGTGGGGTGTAGTTAAACACTTCATATAGGAAGTTTCAATGGTTAGAAGTTTTTCCTAAACTTTCTGTCACAAAGGTTCCAGAATACTCCTTTTGAAAATTTTAGTAAAGCTGTACAAAGCTATTGCCTCTCTGAAGCACATTCTCTCTAGAATATCACTATGGAAGGGAACAGTGGGAGAAATGACAGGGGGCAAGTTTCACTGAACAACTGGGCACCAGGAGATTGGGTTTCCTGCAGAAAAAGGAACAGGTGGAAATCATAGGCTCATCATTGTATTTCATCTTGAGGATTTGGTTCAACGCAAAAGACACTGCCTGACGCATGCTCATTTCTCTGCATCGGGCCTGACAGAATAATGCTTTTGTCAACTTTGTGTGTGAAGTGGTAGTATTGTGGAACCTGCAGTGAAAGACTTGTTTGCAAATCTTCTTTCGATGACGCTCTGTGTTTGTAGTGAGTGGCATTGTAATTTTCCTTTGAGGGACTTTAAGGATGTGGAACTGAACTCCTGAGCTAATTCTTTAATGTTAACTGCCTTCCTCGGTGAGGAGAGAAAACATATTGCAGAGCCATGATATGAGTTACAGTAACTGAAAAGTAAATTTCCAAAAAGCAACCTGCTCCAAATTTCCTGGTTTCAGATTTCAGGACAGAGAGAAATGCTTGAGAATGTGTGAGTCATGATACGCTCTTAGTAATTTCGCTAGAACCTCAAGGATGAGGTGCTGGTGTTGCATACTTCTTGCATCTGGATGGAATTAGAGCTTTTAGTGTTTCCTCAAGAAGTCTTATTAATAGCAGAGGACTAAAGTAATAAGTGTGTGGCATGTATAGCATTTGAGGA
Organism: Pseudorca crassidens; assembly: GCF_039906515.1. Lineage (NCBI taxonomy): Eukaryota > Metazoa > Chordata > Mammalia > Artiodactyla > Delphinidae > Pseudorca > Pseudorca crassidens. The sequence goes on from NC_090297.1 coordinate 158,619,824, forward strand.
AATGAACAATGCCAGAGAAGTTTTATCAGGACTTGCTGTTTGTTCTTTCTCTACCCCTGGGGAAACAGATGTATTGATCAGATTTTTAGAGAAAAACAGCCTGCAATGGGTTTACATGATAGAATAGGAGTTTTGTTTTTCATGATAGCCCAGGAAATATCCTGCCAGAAAGACTCAAAGAGCTGTTAACCTGATTGGCAAAAGGAAGGCTGTAACACATAGAGAAGGTAAAAGATGTCGGGTTAATTTCTGGTTTAAATTCTCTTAGCCTCTTATGGTAACATTGCTAACTCTGGATATATCTTTTCTTTTATTTTTTCTTTCTTTTTTTGCGGTACGCGGGCCTCTCACTGTTGTGGCCTCTCCTGTTGTGGAACACAGGCTCCGGACGCGCAGGCTCAGCGGCCATGGGTCATGGGCCCAGCCGCTCCGCGGCATGTGGGATCTTCCCGGACCGGAGCACGAACCCGTATCCCCTGCATCAGCAGGCGGACTCTCAACCACTGCGCCACCAGGGAAGCCCTGGATATATCTTAATTCAAAATTATTATGTTTCAAACTTAAGGAGTCACTAATGAAAATGTCTTAAGAATAACCACATTTTCTTCCCTACCCCTACCACTAGATCTCCAGCTCTGTAAAGTAGTCCAGAAATTAAAAATGCCTTGTGTAGCTATGAAATTGAAAAATGAAATATACATTATTAAAGATGTCAAACTAAAACTAGTAACAAGATAAGTGGGTACCACATAAGCCACATGATTGTGTACGTATAAGCTGTAACATTTCCTGTTTGTTTTTTTTTCTTGACTGAATCCATTACATAGGGAAACACACTTAAGTGGGTAGAAATGAAAAAAAAAATTAATGGCTCATATAACTGAAAAGTTCAGGAACGTGGTTTCAGGTGGAGCTGGATCTAGCTACTCAAATGATGTCATCAGGATTCTTTCTCCAGCTTTCAGCTCTGCCTTACTCTGCATTAACTTCATCCTCAGGAAGATCTCCCCATATAATGGTTCCTAGCAGTTACAGATTTATATTTTTAACTTGGTAACCCCAAAAGAAAGCCAGTTTCAGCCAAAATCCTGGAATCGAGTCTCATACTTGGGTTTGGGGCCCATCCTTGAACCAATTACTGTAGCCATAGTGATGGAATGTATCTGATTGATCTCATCTGAGTTGTCCATCCTCCCCAGGAGCTAAATAGATTGAAAGTGGGTAAGGGGATCATTCCCAAGGAAAAGCAGTATACTGTCATCAGAAGAGGGAAGGATAGGTGGTGAGCAGACAAAGCAATACATTTACACTTCAACTGGAATTGGTAAATATGTTGAGCTTATTTAAGGAGGTGAGAATTTTTTTAAAAAAACAGTTTATCAGTTATTTATATCCGAACGTGAGCAGCCCCCATGGGAAGGTACATGCTTATTCAAATCATGTGAACTTTTACTCAACATGATTTTTTTTTAACTCCAGTTTTTTAAAAAAATAGGATGGCCAGGGAAGACCTAGTTTATTTATTTTAAAATTTTAAAAATATTTATTTATTTTTGGCTGCATCGGGTCCTAGTTGTGGCACAAGGGCTTGTCTCTAGCTGTGGCGTGCAGGCTCCAGAGCAGGCAGGCTCAGTAGTTGCGGCGCGCGGGCTTAGTTGTCCCGTGGCATGTGGGATCCTAGTTCCCCGACCAGGGATGGAACCCATGTGTCCTCCATTGGAAGGCAGATTCTTAACCACTGGACCGCCAGGGAAGTCCCTGAACTCCATTTTTGAATTGCCTCCTGAAGTCAGTTTACAATAACTTTTACATCACATATCTAACAATATTAAATAGACTAGCATTCTTTCCCACTGTTTGAGAATGAATATGCACAACAAAATTCCAAAAATGGAATTTAAAGAATGATCTGAGCAGAATTAATGGATTAAGACTAGAACTTCCTACAGAACCTATTTTGAAGGGGACATTACTCACTGGGTATAGAAGTCATTTTTAACCAGGTCCTTACCCTAAAAGAAAGGTTGGCCTTACTGTCATTCTGACCATAAGTGCAAAAGGAGGCAGAACGTTTAAGAGCTTATTCCTGAGAGACATTCTTATGGGAGAGCTGGAGGATGGAAGTTATGAAATTGGTTAAACAAGGAGGCCATTAGACTGAGGTGGCTCTAATGCTTTCATGGTCTATGTAAGCAAACCAAAATCTAAGCCTGCAATGCCTCAAGGTTATGAAATCAAGACCAAGACGCTAAGGACAGCTGATCACAAACAGCCAAGTAAGTCATAAGCCATAGCAGTGCAAAAAAGTCCTTTCTTTGTTTTCATTCCTGTTCTGTAATATCTTTCCCTGGCTGCTGTTGGCAGAGTGTTCCTAACCATTGCCTGGTTGGAATTGATAATTGCTGAAATAAACTCTTTAAATTTTCAATAAACCGCACTTTATTTTTTAGCAAGTGAAGCAACAGCAATTTTGTGGTTCACACACCTTCTCGCTTACCTGCAGGCTCATCACCTCATGGTGTGAGGCAGTGACTCAGCCAGCAACTGCTCCACCCTGCCCTGGACCCCCTTCAGCTTCTCCCGCTCCTGGTCCAGCTGTGGGTGGCAGCACCCTGGCTTAGACATATGCCCACACCATAAATGTCAGAGGCAACAAAATCTGGTATGGGTTTCAGTTTGTCCTGAGTGACTCCCTCTCGAGCTTATGAGTTCCAGATTGCTCTTATTCTTTCTTTACATTCATATTTCCTTCCTGGCTGCCCATCCTGTGGACTTTAAACTCCAACATCAGATGCAAAGAGAATAGACTTTCAGAGACTCATAAGCACTGTCTACACTGTGTAGGATCAAATCCCTATAAAAAAATGCCTTAATATATGTGTGTGTGTCTGTCTGTACATATATAAATTTTAAGAATTTAATACAATAAACAAATGGGACTTAATCAAACTTATAAGCTTTTGCACAGCAAAGGAACCATAAACAAAATGAAAAAACAACCTATAGAATGGGAGAAAATATTTGCAAATGATGTGACCAACAAGGTATTAATTTCCAAAATATACAAACAGCTCATACAGCTCAATATCAAAAAAACAAACAACGCAATCAAAATGGGAGCAGAAGATCTAAATAGACATTTCTTCAGAGAAAACATACAGATGGTCAACAGGCACATGAAAAGAGGTTCAACACTGCTAATTATCAGAGAAATGCAAATCAAAACTACTGTACAATGAGGTGTCACTTCACACTGATCAGAATGGCCATCATCAAAAAGTCTACAAGTAATAAATGCTGGAGAAGGTGTGGAGAAAAGGGAACTCTCCTACACTGTTGGTGGGAATATAAATTGATACAGCCACTATGGAGAACAGTATGGAGGTTCCTTAAAAAACTAAAAATAGAGCTACCATATGATCCAGCAGTCCCACTCCTGGGCATATATCTGCATAAAACTCTAATTCAAAAAGATGCATGCACCCCAATCTTCATAGCAGCACTATATACTATAGCCAGGACATGAAAGCAACCTAAGTGTCCATTAACAGATGAATGGATAAAGAAGATGTAGAATATATATATGCTGGAATATTACTCAGCCATAAAAAAGAATGAAAAAATGCTATTTACAGCAACATGGATGGACCTAGTGACTGTCATATTAAGTAAAGTTAAGTCAGACAGAGAGAGACAAATATCATATGATATCACTTATATATGGAATCTAAAAAACATGATACAAATGAACTCATTTACAAAACAGAAACAGACTCACGGTCATAGAGAACAGACTTGAGGTTGCCAAAGGGGAGAGGGAGTGGGGGAGGGATGGACTGGGAGTTTAGGATTAGCAGATGCAAACTAGTATATATAGTATGGATAAAAAACAACGACCTACTGTATAGCACAGGGAACTATATTCAGTAGCTTATAATACCCTATAATGGAAAAGAATTTGAAAAACTATATATATTTTTATACATATACATATATAAAACAATCACTTTACTGTACACAAAATGTAGCACAACATTGTAAATCAACTATACTTCAATTTAAAAATTCTATACAATAAAATTTTAAGTATTAATTTTCTTATTTAGTATATAGTGATCTTTTTAAAATGTTGAAAATTTGAGAAGCTAATTTAGTGTTTTAGATCATGATAATAGCACTTAGTTTGCTAGTTGTTTATTGATAACCCAACATTCTAACAATTTTCATAATTTACTAGAACATACAAGTTTTATTGAGCCTACAAAATTATATCAACTTTTACGTTTAATAAAGATAATAGTTTCCTGTCTAGTCCCAATCAGGCATTTGACGCTCTCATCGCATTCCCTCTCCCATGGCACCAGATTAAGAAAACACAAGAATCTGCTTTTACAAATGTCCCTAAAGGTCCCTCCCAAAGAGAGATGCTCATGGTAATAAACAAATGGAGTAAGAAGAGAAGGAAAGTTTGTGTCTTAACTTCATTACACCGATTAACCTATTTTTATCATGTGTGTCTGATGTTATATATTTTTTTAAAATTGTGCCCTGAGTTATTTTAGATCTCAGGTTTTTGGATTACAGCGCTCCTCTTTTCAAATGACAACAATAAGCCTAGCAACCTGTCCAAATTATTACATGTTTCAAAATCTGTTTGTTATTCTAAAGGAATAATATACATTGGAGCGCCTGTCTTTTTACAAAAATGTTCTTGAGGTTTCATTTACTGCTCTAAATAAATAGTTGCATGGTTTGCATTTGCATATACCCACTTTCAATATCAGAATTCCAATATAAAAAGAACACCCAAAAGCTCCTTTAATAAATGTGAAGAATTCTGCACAATAAAAAGCTTAAGCCTTAGGCTTTTTTCCCCATAATCTTTTGTATAGTGAAGATAGTACACAGTCTCAATATCCTTCATAATAGATACTTAGTTCACTCTCACTGCTCTGCATGAGATAGGTCAGTATTCAGTTCTAATATTTGCCAGTGAGAAAGAAACACCCAGAAGTTAGGTGATATGTGGTAACATAGTAAGCAGCTATGTCAAAACTAGAATTACAACTTTTAATTCTCAATACCCAGGGTATTCAAGCCATAGTCCTGAAAATTATGCTTTCCCAGTAATAAATGTCAACTCTATTATATATCTGAATTGTAAAATGAAATCTGCTATAGAATTCCATTTACCATTTTAACTAGAAAACCGGAAAACACAATCCAGGAGAAAATGAATATCAAAACGGTAGATAATCTTTTTATGAACTGAAAACAGCTTAATTAAACCAACAGGGCAGGTAAGGCAATTCTGTTATTTAATAACAAGCCTCAGCCATTTAAAATAACCATCTTAATAATCAATACTATGTTGAGACTTTCACCTAGCATTTATTTTAAAGAATTTCTTGTTTTGAACAATCATTTTAAATCCTAGTAAACTGAAGAATTAATTAGCAAGCATGGAGGCTCAGCAAACTAATGCCTTAGTCTGTCCAACCATCTGCTTAGGAGCACCCTTCTCAAATCTTCGCATTACGGAAGATGGGGGAGCACAGTATTTCCAAAGCTTATGCTGGTACACAAGTTGCTCCTCAGTACTTAACCATTCCCTCTTCCAAAAACTCATGAAGAAACAAGACAGGACACATACAGGAAGGGGAATTCTAGGAAAGGTAGTTTAGCCCAGCCAGGCTGACACATTACAAAGCCACCACACCTACACTGAATCAGTCACCAAGTCCTGATCATTCACCCTCTTAATCTCCCCATTGCACTTGCTTCTCTCACCTCCACTGCCACCATAGCACACCCAAGCTATTCTAATGGCCCTCCAACTCACCTCTCTGCTTCTCCCTTGTAACTGATACTCAGGCTAATTGGTTATTCAAAATAGGATCCAATGTCCTGCTTAAAACGCATAACTGCCCTTAGAATAAAATGCTGCATCAATAGCATGACCACGACAGCCCACAGTGAGTTGACTGCTGTGCCCACTCCCACCTGGTCGCCTGCCCCTGGCTGTGGGCACTCTGAGCTCCAATGAACTTACTCTTTCTATGATAGCACCAAGGTTCCTCTTACCTTACTGGTTTACATATGCTGATTCCTTTTCCTCTAACATTTTCCTTTATCTTTCCCTTTTTTCTCCTTCCCATAAAACTCTTTCCTGCTGAGCTCCACTTCCTACTGAGGTCTCATGTGCATATAGCTAGGTGGAGAAGCCTCCCCACCTGTGCTGCCACCTCCCATGGTGCCCTGTTCTACCCTCGACGTAACACTGCCACATTGTGCTATTTAATGCTAATCTTCCCTGCCAAGCTCTGGGATGGCAAAGATGGTGCCTGTCTTGTTTATTGTTATATTTTCACAGGCTGGTGCATAGGAGGTGCTCAGTAAGTATTTTCTTAGTAAGGGAAATAATTAAAGATTGTTAAGAATTACAGAACAACGCCCTGCCCTCCCCCATCCTAGCTGGAGACAGAGTAGATACAGATTTGTTAACAGTAACAGTGCACATGATGATTGCTTTTGTGGAATTTTATTGAAGGCACTGTCTAGGAGACAGGAAAGGCATTCCTGAGGGAAAGTGTGGAAGCTGAGACTTGACAAACCGGATGGGATCGAGGCAGAGGGAAGAGGGTCTGCAGCGTCACGCAGGTGAGAGATCACAGCATAGGTGAGGGTTCACCTGAGTTGAGAGGCAGAAACTGAGGCCCAGGCAGAAGAGGCAAGACCAGACGTCATGACATGCTCAGGATTTGAAACTTCTCTCCCATATGGAAGGAGAAGCTGTAAAGAGTTGTGATGCAGGACTGTGCTTCCACATTTGTATTCTGGAGAATCATCTGCAGCTATATACTGGTAGAAGATAGATTGGGAAAAGTGAGCCGTGGGTGTTAGGCTCTTCCAAGTTTTAAGTGATAGAAACTTGTTTAGTTCATGGGAGACTGTTGAGGGATTCGTGGAGAAAGTAGGGGAGAGATAACCATGTCAACCACTGCCCAGCAACACCTTGTGAAAATCAGAACAGTGTTCTGTGCTCGGGTCCCTGTGCTGTCTTGATGCCCATTCTGCTTTAGGCTGTCTGATGCCTCCACGTGCAGGTGTGTGTCTGCAGCCTCTCTGTGTGTTTCCCAAGAGGGAGGATTTGATTGGCATCTGGTTTTAATCCAGTGTGGACCACTCCCACCTCTCATCCCCTACCCCACTTTGGGAGGACTCTGTTGCTGGACATCCTCCTAGGCCTGCAATTGGCTGCCTTTGGGTCAGCATCTTTCATCAGCTGTGGGGATGTGGTAGAACACATAAACAGTTTGGCTTAAGAAACTTCCAGGAAGAGTGCTGTAGGCATGGCAGGCACTCTAAGGCAGGGGTCCCAAACCCCTGGGACACGGACCGGTACCGGTCCATGGCCTGTTAGGAAGCGGGCCGCACAGCAGGAGGTGAGTGGCGGGAAAGCGAGCAAAGCTTCATCTGTATCTACAGCCTCTCCCCATCACTCACATTATCGCCTGAGCTCCGCCTCCTGTCGGATCAGCTGTGGCATTAGATTCTCATAGGAACGCGAACCCTACTGTGAACTGCCCATGCGAGGGATCTAGGTTGCGCGCTTCTTATGAGAATCTAATGCCTGATGATCTGAGGTAGAGCTGAAGCGGTGGTGCTAGCGCTGGGGAGCGGCTGCAAATACAGATTATCATTAGCAGAGATCACATAGTAGACTGGACATAAGCAACGCACTTAGGGTGTCACTGTCTCCCATCACTCCCAGATGGAACCAACTAGTTGCAGGAAAACAAGCTCAGGGCTCCCACTGATTCTGCATTATGGTGAGTTGTATAATTATTTCATTATATATTACAATGTAATAATAATAGAAATAAAGTGCACAATAAATGTAATGTGCTTGAATCATCCCAAAACCATCCCCCTCAGCCCCCCACCCCCAGGCTGTGGAAGAATTGTCTTCCGGGAAACCGGTCCTTGGTGCCAAAAAGGTTGGGGACATCTGCTCTAAGGCTTCTCAGAGAAGAGAGTGGTGCTGAAAAACCCCTTCCCTGGGCGTGTGCTACAGGGACTGCACCAGAGGTAGGAGATCAGCCGAAAGGTTTTTGTACCAGTGAGAGGTGGTGAGGACCAGAACAAAGATACAGGCAACATGTATGAAGAAGAAGGGGTGAATTAAATATATACGTTGAGGAGGTAGAATTGGCAGAACTTGGTGACTTGATTGATCGTGTTTGGGGCGTGAGAAAACATGACTCCTAGGTAGAAATGGGCGGGTTCTACCTAGTAATATTCAGTGTATTGGGAAGCACAGGAAGAGAAGAAACTGATTTACTATGAGAGAGGGAGGGAGTTGGGCTTTAGCTATGTTTGCTTCTTAGGCATCTATTGGACCCCTAGGTTGATTGATGCAATAGGCAACTGACTAATGTGTCTGGGGAAGATCTGGGTTGGCTATCCAGTCAGTGCATTGAGGAAAAAGTTCAAAGTGAGAGAATGGATGGATCACCTAAGGAGAATATGCAGAATGAAAGAAAGCAGTCTGAGGAGCAGTCGAGGTAAATAAGCTGATGCAGACCGGGATGAAGTAAACAGGCAGTCCCATCCCTGAGAAACACACGATGCAAGTAAAGCACTAGTATTTTAGACATTTGTAAGGTAATTTATCAATGAGCCTTCGAATGTATTTACTGAAAATTATATTTACATCTCAGATTTCTTTCTGCTGCTTCTAGCAAGATTTGACTGTATGTCTGAAAACTTCAACTGTATCAGATACTTGCATCACCTTCAGCTCCTCTTTAGATTGCTAAAGATGTAGTTTGTGGTGTGCAAGTGTGAACAGATGTAGAACAGGAGATTAAATTCGAGAGGTATTTAGCCATTCATTTTTTTCTATATTTACCACCATTTGTAGTGTAATCAAGGTGTTAGGTTTACTACCCTTTAGTTAATGCCCTTTGTGAAATGGTACTTCATTAGCTTTAAGCTTATCACTGCCAGGGCAAGGAATGTTCCTTGTGTTCCTGTGGTTAATATCTTTGTTAAGGTACATCAGCCTAAATACTCTAATATTATTTAAGTAATGTCTTTTGTTTTTATTTCCAGTGTACTTCTTGACAACTTTTTTGATGTTTTTAGCTGCATACTGACCGATCCCAGACCACTATTTTTCAAATTGCAGATTGTGACACATGGGCTGTGAAATCAATTTAGTCAGTCATGTCAGTCTTTAAAAAAATTAAATGAAATGGAACAGAAATTATTACACTGTATCACATGTAGAAAGGATAAGTTTGACTTATGAAAATTTTGTTTCAGTTGCGTGTTGGTTGCATGTGTTTGCATATGTGTGCATGAAGGTGTGTATATGTGTGTTTATGAGTACAGGATTGGGATAAAAAGCTTATTTCTTACAGTGGACTGTAGTTTAAAAAAAGTTTTTATTTTGAGAAACACTGTCCTGACTCCTTTTGGGTTGATACATGCTAACTTAGACCCCATTACACTGTGGCTGTGAACCCTTTATTCATCTTAGTAATCCCAGAATTTAGCACAATGCTTTGTACGGGGTAGACATCAAGCAAATACTCATGCAATAAATGAGTGAGTGAATGAGTGTATGAGCATTAAGGTAGTATGGGTTAATTTTTCCTGTACTCATTATCCTACATTTGCTGATGTTCAGGATAGGCCGATACAGGGAGAAAATAAGGACAAGAAATCAACTCGGTCCCTTCATGAGCTTTAAAAAAGGAAATTCGATTTGGACAGAAACTTATTATGCATCGCAGTCACTGCACTGCGCAGAGAATGCCTGGGACACTAAATGGAAATGCTATGTATTGCATGTTTACAAAGTTTTGAAATATTACTGCACAGCCACAATCTTGTTCATTCCATTTATAGTAAATACATCAGTCATTTAAAAAAAAAATTCTTTGTTCTGTTAAGGAACAATTTATCCTGATTCTTGAGCTTCCATATAAAATGGTCCAGCCTAGTGAATATCTGATTATGGCTAGGAAAAACACAGGCAGATATTTTAACATATTTTTTTCTCTTTCATGATGAACAAAACTGCAGAGCTTTGTATTTCTCAGGTACCTGTGTCATGAGACTTTAGCCAGTGACATCTTCCCAGTGGGAGCTGTTCTCTCTGGAATGAGCTAAGTTTAGTCAGCTTCTCAGATGGAACTTGAAGGCAGAGAAACTCACGGCTAATAGAAATAGAAAACAGCAGATGAATCCCACACTCCTGGCAAAGAGCAACTGAAATCACTGGTGCAACATCCTGAGAAACTGAACCTTCAACCTGAGGGAAAATGTCAAATGTTCTCTTGTACGATATCTGAACAGCTTATGCAATTTTATAGTAGAAAAACCTGCAATAGATTTTTATCTAGTTTACTTTTCTCTTCCTGTTTTCTGTTAGCTATTAAAGTGAATTCATTGTATAAAGGTGAGTAACCAGAATTAAGTGATCAACATATCAAACCATTTTTCATCAAAACTCTAATGATAGCAGAGGCTCTCAAAATTTGAAATTATCCATAGCACAACAAATAGCTGCTCACACACTCTCACCAAAAAGTATCATCTTGTACTTGAGGAATAATAAATGATTTCTTTTAGTACGTTTTTGTGATCATAGCATTTCAGGGTTGAAAGGACTCCTAAACTCCTACCAAATATTGGCCCATCAACTGGTGCTAGCTGCAGAGGAAGTTTTTCTGGTTTGCAATAAAAGGAAAATCTAAGGACAGTGTAGTGATGTTTTTCAATAAACAAAATGATTCTATTTGCAGGGCTGTTCTTTATTCTGTGATTATCGCTATCCTACTTTTTTTGTATAAAGATAATCCTTTTTTAAAAAAAAGTAAAATTATGGTGATAGTTGATCTTTTTTTTTTTTTTTCCCAAATGCTGGGAAAAGGGTGGCAACCCTAAACTGGGAACTACTGATCTATTCCAGACCCCTAGCTGGCATTTGAATCCCTTCCTCAGTTCTTCTGTGGTAATTTCACTCAGCCTTTGCCACATCATTGTCAGAAACAGGGAATGTACTCTCTCCCGGAGAATATGCATCTGAAGAGAATGTTCTTAGAATGCTCTGTAATGCCGCTTAGAGCTCTCTTCATTGAGGATGTGTCTATCTAAAAGTTACCCTAATGGCCCTATTTGACCTCGGCACCTGGGAGGACGCAACTAATCAGAAAATGTGTAGAACTGCTTCATTTCTTGGTGAGACACTTTCAGATATATTCTAAATTATTTTAGTGATTCTCTTTACAGTATATGCATTATAAAGAATATTGTTAAAATGAAAAGAGCTCTGATGAACCAAATTACTTCCATTCCCTACTAGTGAATTTTTCAGTTTTAATTTGCAATGGAATGAAACCCCAGAAGGAGAAAATTGAAGCATATTTTGAATTTATTATAATAGTATTAACTTGTACTTGGGGAAAATAGGTTGACAATTTAGAGCAGCTATCCTCTGAAATGTGATCCTTAATCCTGACAGCTTGTACATTTCATAGTCTCTGTGTTAAATTATTATCATAGTTTCTAATCAATCCCTTACATTGAAAGGTACTTTACAGTTTACAAAGCTGGTTCACGTCACAGTCTCACTTAATCTTTATGATAATCCTGTGTGATGGTAAACCAGAACACAAAAATAGTAAGTTACTTGCTTAAGTTCAAGCAACTTGTAAATAACAGGGCCAGGGTTTAATCCTAGGTCCCCTGACTCCAAATCCATAGCTTTCCCAACAAACCAGGAAAACCTGTATCTGGGTACAAGGATTAATACTCTCCCTCTTATCTTCAAGTTTTCAGCACAACATCTGATGTTAAATCCACTAAGAGAAGGTACGTCAAGGAATACATGATCAATGGTGAATCTCTGGTAAATAGACTTTTAGATCAATTTGTTCTATCTAAATAGAGTCAAACAAACAGTAAGATCAGTCTTCTACTATTCTGTGTACACATGAGCCCTCAGTAAATATTGTTGACAGACTGTTGTAATAAAGTTAGCATACAAAACTTAAATAACTAAAAAGTCATGATACTTCTGACTTGGTACAAACCCAAAGGCACTTCAGTAAAGAATTCTGGATATATATATATATATTTTTTCTATGTTTTATATATATATATATATACATATATATATATATATATATATAGAGAGAGAGAGAGAGAGAGAGTACAATGTATATATATATGTGTGTGTGTGTATATATATATATATTACATAGAGCATATATCTATATATAATTTGCTCATAGAATTTCTCCCAACTCAGCTTATGATTTTGAGTGACCAACCCAAAATAAGCTTTTCTCTCATATTTTTTTCTTTCACAAGAGAGAGCAGTTCAGAATAGTAATAGTAATTAGTATTCTGTAAGCAGCAACCCATCTTCAGCTGCAATGGCACGGTCCAAACAACCTAAGCCAGAATCCATATGATAGGAGCTCAGTTCTTTTTATTTACTTATTCTAAACACATGTGGTCTCTATATCTCAGTGGCTCGGGATTGTGATTATAAGGCAGGATGACAATTTCTGCAAAGGAAAACGGTTATTTGCTTAGCTAAAGTTTAAAGCTGCTAAACAGACTACTGTGAAATATAGAATTCGCTTATGCTTTTACCTGCTGGCTGTAGCAAGTCACCTATGTTCAACAGTTTCTCAAGGACAAGAGAGAATTCGTGCTGGCTTTATATCAAAAAGCTAAACTCCAAGTAGACAAGAGAAACAAAAGCAAGAGCAGGACCAATAGATAAATGAGCCCTTGTTAGTGGACTAAAGCGGCTGCCACAAATAGGACAGCGGAAGGAGGGGTGGGAGGGGCAGAGTGAAGCAAGGTCAAAGAAGGATGATATCAATAGAGTATCTCCAAATAGCACAGAATGCAGCAAGAAGTAGCAGCAGATGTCAGTCCAGCCCAGTGTCAACCCCCGTGGAGCTATGTAGAAAGACTTGGAAAGAAACAGCAACACTGCAGTTGGTATTAGGAGTAAAGAGAGAGCAGATGATACCTTTCTCCCCATGAATTGAAAGCCACAACTTGCCACTGGCCGCAGCCTCAGCTCCTTCTAACTGGCCTCACTCAAGCTTATAGATTTTTTGTTCTTTAAGTCAGATCTTTTCTCCCCTCCATTCTTTTTGATTTCTTTTCTTCTTCCAGACTTTCTTGCTGCCAATTCCGACTCTGATCATCACCCCACTGGCTGTTTCTTGCCTATGCCACCAGGTACTCTGGTTCCAGATGCTTACCCTGGCCTCAGCAACGTTCCAGGACTGATGATGCATAACCAAGAGAATACATTTACTGCAGCACTCAGAAAATTCCCATCATGATTTTAGACATTGCTGGCATGGATTGACTTTCATAACTGTGGAGGAAAGCCAAAAATGTATAAAGGAAGTCTGTTTTCAGAGTTCATATCCCTTAATTTTAGTGAATGGATGTGGGTGTGTTGAAAACTTAGTTTCTTAAGAACTTCCTAAATTTCATAATTATTTCATTTTCATCCGCTCACAGATGGCTTTGCCCTGGGTGTAAAATTGAAGAGCCAATATAAAATGATTCTACCTTTACTCTGGCAGTTAAATTTTAAATTTCAAACATTGGTTTTCAGAACCTTGGAGAGCATCAAGCTCAGCCCTCCACTTCCCTCTCTGGAGCCAACTCAAGTGTAGGCTGATTTCTTCCATAAAAATGTGAAATAAGAAATAATGGGATAAGTTGACAGTGAAACTAGTAAATTTTGTAACAGAAATGCCTTCCACAATAACCTGTTTTTACAGTTTAAGTTTCTGTTTTATAGTGTTGCATGGATTTGGAGTCAATAAGACAGGTCCTGCCAGTTATGCACACTTAGGCAATCCCCCTAAGCCTTAGCTCTTCTCTTCTGTAAAATGGAGCTACATGTAGTAGCTACTCCACAGCGTTGTTCTGATGATTACATGAGGTAATGCGTGTAAAACCTGTAGCATGCAGCAAGCACTGACTGCTTTCTCCATACTTTCGAGTGAGTTGTTTCTGACCTAGTTGACAGCAGCTACAGTGACCAATACTGAGGGTCTGGGGACTCTTTCAGGCATTCTTTTCCAGGAGAATGGCTTACCCAGGAAGTAAGGAAGCAGCTCAGTCCCAGCCTCGTCAGTTTCAGCTTTGTGTTCTGGAATTGGGCCTCCAGTTTTACTCATCCACTACCCAGAACTTCAGCTGAGTGCGGTTTACCTGTTTGGCCATTTCAATAGTGTTATCAGCTTTTGATGGTGTTTCCTTGCTTTTCCTTGTGCCTCACTCAGAGACAATTGGATCATACGTCTGTTTGTTCATGTCACACATATTTATTGAACATCTACTTAGTGTCAATATTGTATTAAATGCTTGAGTAATGAACAAAAGGAAACGATCCTTTTTCTCTTTGGAGGAAATTTCTCACCATAGGAATCTTGGTACAAGTTGGAGCCCACCTCCCATTATTGAAGCTAAAAGGGCCAGACTACTCATTTCTCAGTCTTCCTTGCAGTTGGGGCCAAGGCACATGACCTAGACTCAGTCAGTTAGACTAACCTGCCACAGACTAGTGATCCAAAAATGTAGACAGTGAAAGATTCTTTCTGGTGGTAGCAGTGGTAGCTGAAACATACAAGTTCCAGGGCTCCAAGAATGGTGGTGTTGACAACAATGTATGGTGCCCAGTGCTGGCACTGTTGGGGCCGCAAGTTACTGTGACTCGTGTCTAACATGACTGCACAGCAGAATCAGCCAGACGAGTTTAGCGGCATGATTTGGGCTGTGGTTCTGCATGCATAACTTCCTTTGCTCTTGGCCATTTTTCTGAAGCTGTTTCTGTAGCCCTCCTGGAAGCTCTATAAGCAATCTATTATCCAGTTAATAAACTTTTCTTTTTGCTAAAACTAGCTAGTCAGTTTCTTTTTTCTACTTACATATCTTTTTTTTTTTTTTTTTTTTTTTGCGGTACACGGGCCTCTCACTGGTGTGGCCTCTCCTGTTGCAGAGCACAGGCTCCAGATGCGCAGGCTCAGCAGCCATGGCTCACGGGCCCAGCCACTCCGCGGCATGTGGGATCTTCCCGGACCGGGACACGAACCCATGTCCCCTGCATCGGCAGGCGAACTCTCAACCACTGCACCACCAGGGAAGCCCTCTACTTACATATCTTGACTGCCTCACCTGAGACTCAAATCCAAATCCATACTTGAAAGCTCGGTGATCTTGGGCAAGTGAGGCTTCTCCATAAGCCTCAAGCTTCTTATGTATAAAATGGAAACTATGGCAGGTGAAAGAATATACATAAAGTGCTTATCATCTAATGTCTAGAACACAGTAGATGCACTATATGTTAGCTCCTATTAACCCATTTAAAAAGAACAAATGAGGGCATGAGAAAAGAGGCAAAACTTGTGAGTGAAACTCTGGACTATAACATATGCTGCTCAAACATGAAAGAACATGGTCAAATTTATTTTAAATTATTTCAGTTATTGAGAATATTACTGAGCTATAAGGAGGCAGGCAAGCTTTAGGTCAGAAAATTTTAATTTCTTTTTGTGTTCAGAGCATTAAATGAGGTTTCCAGATAACTATGCTAAAAAAAAATCTCAAAAAGAGAATACAACAGAATAATTGATTGAATTTTTAATTTCAACTTAATATTTAAGCAACACATATATACTGATACAGAATCTTTAAGGTATAAGAGCCCTCAAAAAAATTGTTACAGGTTGAGAACAGTTATTACAAGCTCTTGCAACTAGCTAGTATGATCCTAAACTTTCAAAATTCATGTTTACCTCTCATGTTCATAAATGCTTCCATGTGTGAGTCTCACAACCTTTCCCCCAAAGAATTGAGTGCCCAACTTTGTATCCTTACGGTAGTCTCTCTCATTATATATTATCAAGAACTTGTGTCATGTCCAATAGCTAATAGAAGCAATGTGCTCTGTACTGTTTATGGTCAAAAATCAGCTTGGACCAGTAAGAATCTTTTAGAATATTTCTTCATGAGAATCATAACGGAATTAATATGATAATCTTTCGCTTGAAACCAGCATCCTTCAATAGTATTTTTTTTAAACTCCAAATTTCAGTGCAAATTATTGCTTTATGGTTTGACGTGGCTGTTATTTTTTACATATTATCTAATGCTACAATGTGTATAGCAGTCACAAATTGTGCATGATTATTAACTAAGTAATACTGATAAAACATTTTGGAAGTTCTACAAATGCCTTGACTTTGGGCAAAATAACTGAAGTGTTAATTACCCTGGAAGCATGCAAAGAGATAACATTCTTAGTGGGTACCCACTAGTCTTCACTCAAATCCACCTTCTTTCCATAACTAGCCGCCAAACCAAAAGAGCTTGATTAGTAAAGGCCCTAATATGTATAAACAAAACTCAGAGCATGAAGAAGATTTAAACAGCTGCAGAAGTGTGTTGCTTGGAATGAAAGTCCTAGCTTATGGCCTGTGTGAAGGTATTTGTAGTAGGAAAGATAATTTACTTTTTAGGACAAAGAGATGGAATGTGGAGTAGCATTAATAAACCAATATTAAGAAGTGGAATGGCAAGTGATCTTAAAAAAAGAAACTTAAGGACAGATTTACATAAACTGTGAAGAAATAAATTATTGGGGAAAAGGGTTTCCATTTAATTAAGAAATGGGTTTTGGGGGCTTTGGTCAATAAGAAACGTCCTTCTAAAGTCAACATCTGTTTTGGATTCTTTTTTTAAAGATCCTATTATCGTGAAAACAAACAAACAAACAAAACAAAGGCTGCAGGTCAAAATTCTATATGAATAATTGTGGGGAGAGGGCACAGATTTTACCTTTGAGCACCAACAAATTACTCGGCACTTCACTAAACAGAATGTCTTAGTGATTCACATTTTGGTACGGCTAGGGGTTTGACTATAACTTAATTTCTTATCTCTATTTATTTGAAGTTATAGTTTTTATTAAAATTACTAATGGAAAATCACCTACAATGAAGGACTTGTGTCTGTGTATTAACTCTAGCAACTGGTTCTCAGTATCCTGAAATTCAAAAAAAAAGACAGTTTTTCAAAGGGTGAAGCTGCTGGTTTGAAATATCTCTCTTCCTTTACACTAACATTGTCAAGTCATTTAAAACTCTCACAACTGGTTAAGAATGCAGCTTCATTTTTTACTTTCATTTTCTACTTCTAACAAATGTTTAGATTCCTATTTTCTTTTTTATGTCATCTCTTGATCTTTTCTATTCTTTTTACTTTGAGATTTCTTTCATTCAGCTGCTATCTCTTTTACTCCAAAGCTCATTTTTCCCCTTTATTCCTGTTATGTGACATTTTTTAGAAGTGTGGTTTGAAAATATCCTCTTCCTTTAGACAAATTATTTCCCTTAAACACAGAAACTTCTTTGGGGGGGTGAGCTGTCAAAATAGTATTCAGGTGGTAAAAGTATGAAGGCTGTTATTTATCAATGGGAAATATGTGTCGACTTGTGTAAAAAGATTTGAAAATTACCCCTAAAAAACAGTGGGAGGGCTTCCCTGGTGGCGCAGTGGTTGAGAGTCTGCCTGCTGATGCAGGGGACACGGGTTCGTGCCCCGGTCCAGGAAGATCCCACATGCCGCGGAGTGGCTGGGCCCGTGAGCCATGGCCGCTGAGCCTGTGCGTGCGGAGCCTGTGCTCCGCAACGGGAGAAGCCACAACAGTGAGAGGCCCGCGTACCGCAAAAAAAAAAAAAAAAAAAAAAAAAAAAAAAAAAAAAAAAAAACAGTGGGAGTCTAAGCTGAATACAGACATGAATCCTTGTCAGCATGATTACTGGGAAAAGGACTCATTCAAATGCTGGCAAGAAAGAAAAATCTTTTTATGGCATAAAAATATACTTGGTAAATTCTCCTTGTTTGCAGCAGCCTATTGGAGTGGGGATTAGGAAAAAAATAAAAACACAAGTAACTGCATTATGCTCGATATTAAATCTCAAAAATGAGAAAAAACAGGAGCTCTGTTAGGTTACTTGCTACTCTAAGTGCTTGCTTTTTTAAGGGGACTTGCTACAGTGGCAAATGGAAATGATACTGCAGAGGGCTCTGCTGTGTGGGAGTACTCTTAGTCTGTTAGGTCATTCGGCTCTTAACAACCTATAATGTAGATATAGGTTATCCCTGGGTACAGCTAAGGACTCTGAGGCTTGGAGACCTTGGAGAAATTGCCAAAATGCAAATCTGGGAAGGAAAAAACAGGGACTTGAATTCAGGACAACCTCCCTCCAAAATCCATACTCTTTCTGGCCTACATTCATCCTAATAAATTGACCCTGCATTTATTTTACTTTTGCCCAAAGGGATTTTCATCTGTGCACACAGTGTCCTTTTCCATGATTTAAATTGAATTCCAACTTTATGTTTGTTTCATCAGAATGCATTTGTCAGACCAACCTGAATTGTTATAGTGAGAAAGTGAAGGAGACTCATTGGAGAAAAGTGATCCAGCACTCCCCATGTGGTGGGACTGTGCTGAGGGAAGAGCTCTAACTATTTTAATTAATCTTCAAAATAGCCACATATTAATTCATTGACTGAATATTTATTCATTCAATACATTGTTATTGATCTATTATGTGGTCCATATCCAGGCTCTGGGGATACAACAGTGAACGGGACAGACAAGATCCTTGCCCTCAAGGAGCTCATGATCTAGAGGGGAGACAGACAAGAAACAAGCAAGAGACATGGAAGCACAAGTTACAGGTTGTAAAATACGCTGTTGATGACATTTGAGCTGAGACCTGAAGGGTGTGGAAGTGAAAGCCATGTGAGAATCTGGACATGCAAATGGAGGTGACAGGGAATGCAAAGATCCTGAAAGGAAAGCAAGCCTGGAGTGGTGAGGGACAGAAAGGAGGCCTGTGAGGCTGAGTGTAGTGATGGGAGAGGGCAGGGGGTGGGGTGGGGGAACTAAAAGGTTGAACTTACAGAACTTGATAAAGGGGATTAAGAGAAAGGGAGGGATGAAGAAGGACTCCTAGACTTTAGTGTAAGCAACTGAGCACATGGGAGAGCCACCTACTGACATGTGGATGACTTAAGGAAGCAACAGGTTTGGGCAGGAAAATCAAGAGCTCTGTTTCGGATATATTAATTTGAAATATTTATTAGACACTCAACTAGAGATGACAGGAGGCAGTTGGCTGTGAATCTGGAGTTTGGGGGAGGGGGTTGATAGTAAAAATAGTAAAAAAGAAAAAGACAAGTTTATTATATAGTAATATGTATGTTTCTCTATTAATATATTACATTACAAGGTCTAGAAATGGGTCTAATAACTACTGTAATTTTTTTTTTTTTGCGGTACGCGGGCCTCTCACTGTTGTGGCCTCTCCTGTTGTGGTGCACAGGCTCCGGATGCGCAGGCCCAGCGGCCATGGCTCACGGGCCCAGCCGCTCCGCGGCACGTGGGATCTTCCCGGACCGGGGCACGAACCCGTGTCCCCTGCATCGGCAGGTGGACTCCCAACCACTGCGCCACCAGGGAAGCCTGCTACTGTAATTTTTAAGTCATGATGAAGCATGAATGCTATTTGGAGATATCAAAACATTTATGATTTCTACTGCTGATAAAGATAAAAAGTCTTGCTAATACTACTGTGATTTGTTCAGTTAATGAAAATAGAGATTTAATATTTTTCCCATTTAAGTTCACAAAATTTCTGAATTCTCTCCAAGCACTCCTAGTTGGGTCTATGGACACTTCTTCCATTATAACAAGGGAGATAGCAAAGATAGGTACTGATGAATGCTGGTTTGTAGATTTGGTGGCTTCTGTTTTCTCGAGGAAGACAAGGTCATCAGCTGAGAGTAAGGAGGGTGGAAAGGGGTAAGGAGGTATGAGGAATAAAATACTCAGCTCTCATAGAAGAAGCAAAAACTTTAGCGAAAAGCAGTAGCCTTGCTGGGCTGCATAGGACTGTCATTAAGGCTCAGAAGACAGTCTTCCATGGTTTGAACTCAGGCTCCATCACTTTTTTACTGTGTGACCTTGAGAATGTGCCTCTATTTCTTCACCTCTAAAATCAGGATAGTAATTGTACTTACCACATAGAGTTGTAGTCAGAATTAAAACAGTCAATACAAATAGAGTTTAAATTGTGCCTGAGATAAATTAAGTGCTCAGTAAATGCTAATCTTTGTTTTTAATACTAGGGTAGTAGAAATGGTTATGGAAACAAGTGCATAGATTTAAAAGATACTTATGAGGTAGAACTGCCAAGTCTTAGAGATTAATTTGATAGGAGTGATACAGAAGGAGGAGTCAAGATTGATCTGTATGTTTGACTAACCTAGTAGATGATGGTGCCACTTTCTGTCAAGGAGAATAGTGGAGGAGCAGGTTTGTGGTAGGGGGTAGGGAAGAAGAGGAGAAAAAGTTGTCAGTTTGCCCAGTGAGCCACCATATAGACAGACCATGGACTTTGGCACCCAAAACAATGAGGCCAGCAGTCCTGGGGATTGCTGCACCCCTATGTTCATAGTCATGGCTTTGGAGTTTGTCTTAATGGATTTCGTGGAAACACACTCTTTTTTTTCTATTCTAGTCCATCTTTGTGCAGGTTAGAGATGAAGAAACCAACCACTGATTACTAAAGATTAACAGTTTGGGGGTGCTAAGGATTGTTTACCAATAATCCCTTATTTAATTGTCCCTTCTTTTCATAATCTTTTATTATTTCTCTCTTATTGCCCATTATACATTAATTTCTCCACTTCTAAACAGAATTGAAGGCAGTTTTCTTTTTTGTTTGTTTTTATTGAGATATAATGGACATGTAACATTATACTAGTTTCAGGTGTACAACATAATGATTCACTATTTGTATATATTGCAAACTTATCACCATATTGTTTTGTTAATATCCGTCACCATACATAGTTATAGAATTTTTTTCTTGTGATAAGAACTAAGATCTACTCTCATAGCAACTTTCAAACAAGCAACACAGTGTTATTAAGTATAGTCACCATGTTGTACGTTACATCTCCATGACTTACTTTATGACTGGGAGTTTCTAACTTTTGACTCCCTTCACCCATTTGGCTTACTGCACCCCCCCCCCGCCCCACTGGCAACCACCAATCTGTTCTCTGTTTCTATGTCTGTTTGTTTTTTTTTTAGATTCCACATGTAAATGAGATCATACCATTTTCATCTTTCCCTGTCTGACTTATTTTGCTTAGTATCATGCTCTCCAGGTCCATCCATGTTGTCACAAATGGCAATATTTCATTCACATTTTCTTTATCCGTTCATCCATCATTGGACACTTAGGTTGTTTCCTTATCTTGGCTATTGTAAATAATGCTGCAATGAACATGGGGGTGCAGATATCTTTTTGAGTTAGTGTCTCTGTTTTCTTTGAATTAAACAACCAGAGGTGGAATTGCTACTATCATGTGATAGTTCAATCTTCAATTTTTTGAGGAACCTCCATACTATTTTCCATAATGGCTGTACTGATTTACATTTCCACCAACAATGCATGAGGATTCCCTTTTCTCCATGTATTCACCAATACTTGTTATTTCTTGTCTTTTTGATACTAGATATTCTAACAGATGTGAAGTGATATCTCATGGTGGTTTTGATTTGTAGTTCCTTGATGATTAGTGATATTGAAACCGTGCATCTCAGATTGGAGCATGAACCCACAGTCTTTTAACTGAGATTACACACCTGGTCTCAGGACTTAATGAAGCTCAGCTTCTTGATGTCTCATCACACAAAGAATTCAGTGAGAGACAAAGTGATAGGTAAGAAGTAGATTTATTTAGAGAGAAACACACTTCACGGAGTATGGGCCATCTCAGAAGGCAAGAGAGGCACCAGGGTATGGCTTGTCAGTTTTTATAGGGGTGGGTAATTTCATAGGCTAATGAGTGGGAGGAGTAGTCCAGCTATTTGGGGGGAAGGTATAGGGATTTCCAGGAATTGGGCCACTGCTCACTTTTTCACCTTTATGGTCAGCCTTTGAACTGCCATGGTGCCTGTGGGTGTGTCATTAGGATGCTGATATGTTACAGTGAGTGTACACTGAGGTACAGTGAGTGTACACTGAGGCTCAAGGTCTAGTGGAAGTCTCATCAACCATCTTGGACCTAGTTGGTTCTAACCATTTATGTCATGTCCTATGGCTATGTCATTCTTTTAAAAGTTGTGCCCTGCCCCCTCCTCTCCTGTTTCAGTGTTGAGCATCTTTTCATGTACCTGTTGGCCATCTGTATATCTCCTTTGGAGAAATGCTTTTCTTCTTGTCTTCTACCCATTTTTCATGTCTTCTACCCATTTTTCATGTCTTCTACCCATTTTTCGATTGCATTGTTTGTTTTTTCTGATATTGAGTTGTATGAGTGTTTATATATTTTAGATATTAATCCCTTATCAGATACATGATTTGCAGGTATTTTCTCCCATTCAGTAGGTTGCCTTTTCATTTTGTTAACGGTGTCCTTTGCTGTGCAAAGGCAATTTTCATTAAAAATAGAGTCTTCATAGACGCAGGAAGCGTGTGTGTTTTATTCACTAGTATTTCCTCTATGTCTAGCAAGTATTTTTGTATGTATAGTAGGCACCCTTAAATAGGGTTCCTAAAAAAAGATTAAAAAGTAAAAAGAAGATAGAATAGGAAGAAACAATACACTAAGATCTTAAGCCAAGAGTCCAGCATTATTCTCACACTTAAAAAAAACTAGAATCCTTTTTCAAGTGAAATATCACCTGGAAACTCAATGTATATTATATTAAGGGATTCTGAGTATATACAAACTAATTTAGAACATGTGCTTTTTCAACTCTCAAATATTAAGAAATAATTTTATTTACTCTTTAAATGAATTTTTAATATCAGTGCATATTAGGGTACTCCAGAAAACAGAATCAATAGAATATATATATTTATGTTATATATATATATATATATATATAAAACATTACAATTATATATATGTAATTACATATTATATATATAAATATACATATATATATATATATATATATATATATAGAGAGAGAGAGAGAGAGAGAGAGAGAGAGAGAATATGAGGAATTGCCTTGTGCAGTTACGGAGGTTGAAACGTCCCATGATCTGCTATCTGCAAGCTGGAGACTCAGGAAAGCAGGTGGTATAATTTAGTCTAAGTTTGAACACCTGAAAACCTGGGAAACCAATGGAGTACATCTCAGTCTAAGCTCGGGAAAAATGAGATGTCCCAGTTCAATCAGTAAGGCAGAAAAAAGGGGCAATTTCCTTCTTCCTTCAATTTTGTTCTATTTAGGCCATCAATAGACTGGATGATGTCCACGCCCACTGTGGAGGGCAATCTATTTTGCCGAGTCCACTGATTCAAATGTTAATCTCATCCAGAAACACCCTTATAGACACATCCAGAATTAACACTTAATCTGGGCAGCCTGTAGCCCATTGACACATAAATTAACTATCACACAGTGTCGTCATCAAATGGAGTGACTTTTTGAGTCACAGACAACATTTTTTTCTTTAGAGAATATTATCTTTTCATCTAATTTATTTGGGGTACAGTAGCTTTTTAATAAATTTTATTTATTTATTATTTTATTTTTGGCTGTGTTGGGTCTTTGTTGCTGTGCATGGGCTTTCTCTAGTTGTGGCGAGCGGGGGCTACTCTTTGTTGCGGTGCGCAGGCTTCTCATTGTCGTGGCTTCCCTTGCTGTGGAGCACGGGCTCTAGGTGCATGGGCTTCAGTAGTTGTGGCACATGGGCTCAGCAGTTGTGGTTTACAGGCTCTAGAGTGCAGGCTCAGTAGTTGTTGTGCACAGGCTTATTTGCTCCACAGCATGTGGGATCTTCCCGGGCCAGGGCTCGAACCCATGTCCCCTGCATTGGCAGGTGGATTCTTAACTACTGCGCCACCAGAGAAGCCCCTATACAGTAGTTTTTGAATCTATATATGTGCAGTCATTGGAACTTTATCTCAAGACACAAATGTCATTTAAGCAAAACCAGAGAGTTGGTTTTTAAAAATTTGTTCTGTAGGTATATATCATGGGTTAAATTGTGTCCCCCCAAAAGATATGTTGAAGTACAGCAAAATGGCCGACCAAGGGGTTGAGATTTTAATCACAGAAGACTCAGATCCAGGACTTGGAACTCAGAAATATTTCCAATTCGGTGTCTATTCTCCAAATTGAGGCAGGACTGTTACTGAAAGCTTGGCCTCTCTGTACACTGGTGCCGAATCAAATCCCAGAGACAGAGTCTTGAGTGAAGTAGAAAAGGATAGCTTTATCGCTTTGCCAGGCAAAGGGGAACACATTGGGCTTCTGCCTTGAAAAACTATGTGTCCCAACCCCAGAGGATTTGATGAAGAGTTTTAAAACAGCTTCAAAGGTGGGGTCTTTGACAAGATTAGGGTGTGAACAGTACTTGCACTCCCTTAATCTAGTCCCAGGTGGTCTCCTAATCTTTTTTTTAAATTTATTTTATTTAATTAATTTATTTTTGGCTGCATTGGGTCTTCATTGCTGCACGTGGGCTTTCTCTAGTTGTGGCGAGCCGGGGCTACTCTTCATTGTGGTGTGAGGGCTTCTCATTGCAGTGGCTTGTCTTGTTGTGGAGCATGGGCTGTAGGTGTGCGGGCTTCAGTAGTTGTGGCACACAGGCTCAGTGGTTGTGGCTTGTGGGCTCTAGAGCGCAGGCTCGGTAGTTGTGGCACACGGGCTTAGTTGCTCTGTGGCATGTGGGATCTTCCCAGACCAGGGCTTGAACCTGTGTCCCCTGCATTGGCAGGCGGATTCCTAACCACTGCACCACCAGGGAAGCCCTTCTCTCCTAATCTTGATGAGCTTCCCTGGTCCCTTTAACCTTGTCTCAAGTGGTTTCATGGCTGCTCCTCACTTGATTAGCAACTGTTCAGAATCAGCCCTTTAGAACTCAGGGAAGGTCCTGGAGGCTGGAGTCTTGCCTATAAGAAATGGTGGACAAAAGGAGGCCTCTATGCCTAGGCCTCACTTGGTTTCAGGACTTGGGAGCCCCACAGGGCCCTACTTGGTTTCAGGACTATGCCCCATTTTAGCAGGAAGTGGCCAGAGCCGTCATCTCCCAGTTTCCTGAATTAAAACTGAACAGGACTCTGTGGGGCTCTGGAATACAAATCCTTTTTGTGTCCCCTGTTTCTTGTTTTTTGGATATAGACTTCATTCAGCCTCCTAGACCTTCCCTGAGTTCCAAAGGGCAGATTCAAACAGTTGCTAATCAGGGAAGGGAGGGGATGCAAAAACAGGGGAGGAACAGTCAAATGGTGGTGCAGCCTTGGGGCAGGGTCCTGTTTCCTCCTCAAGGAGTATGCATAACTCTATCTTTGAGTTATTCCGCAGGAACTAAGGCCCCCACCCTGGTGAAGGATGGGGCACCACCAAGATTCCTGGAGCACTACCCTGTTACCTCACTACCAAACAATCAGAAAAAAAGTCACACACCCTGCAGCCCTCACCCCAAATTTTGCCTCCTTTTCTGGGCTGGGCAGTGACCATCCTGTTAGGCCTCCTGTTTGGTCCCTGTCTGTTTCACCTGCTTACAGGTTCATCTCTGACAGGGTCCAACAGTTTCAGGTTAAATTGTTGTTACTACAAGGGTGAATGCCGGTTTTGGGCACAGAATACCTCCATTCAGATCAGGTGGAGACAGATTTCTACTCTATTAGGCAGGATTATGCCTATTCTCAGCAGGAAGTAGTTACAGAAGAAAGAGACTTCTACCCTAATTCCCAAGAAGTATCTTTGAGTACAAGTCTCTCAGGGGGGAATTGTTAGGGGAATTACTGACTGAAACCGCCCACCCTGGCCAGGCCCTATCATAACCACTTGCATGAGTTACCTTAAACAGGAGGTCCTTGTAAAGAATGTGGAACTAACAAGGTACCACCAACCAGAATAATTTGGGAAATGTCAAAAGGAGAAGAGATTCCAGTCCATATGTCCTACCAACCTCTCAGAATCCTCCTCACTGGAATCCATCTTGGCTGATGGGCCAGAGACAACCCAGAAACTAACCCCATCACCATAAAACCTGAGACTGTGAGCCATGTGGCTGAGCAGTCCTCCTGGATTCCCTTACCCTCCTGGATGCCCCTTCCCAATAAAGTCTCTTGCTTTGTCAGCACATGTGTCTCCTCAGACAATTCATTTCCAAGTGTTAGACAAGAGCCCACTCTCGGGCCCTGGGAAGGATCTGCCTTCCTGCAATATAACCCTTAGTGTCTCCGAATGTGACTTTATTTGGAAAAGGGTCTTTGTTGATATAATTAGTTACAATGAGGTCACACTAGAATAAGATGTGCCCTTGATCCAATATCCAAGGAGAACGGGGGAGAGACACAAAGGGAAAAGATGACCATGTGGTGATGGAGGCAGAGATCAGAGTGCTGCACCTATAAGCCAAGGAAAGCCAAAAACTGCCAATAAGCACCAGAAGCTAGAAGAGGCAAGGAAGGATTCCCCTCAGGGGGAGCACAGCCACACCAACACCTTAATTGCAGATTTCTAGCTTCCAGAATAGTGAGAAAATAAATTTCTGTTGCTTTAAGTCAACAGTTTGCGATACTTTGTTACGACAGTCCTAGAAAAAAAATGCAGTATGTATTTGTGATCTTACAACATAATCACTTATTTTATTGTTTTTTAAAAAATGATCTTTAAAAGGCTTATTTCAGTGGCATTGAGAAACTTTCAATTGTGAGGTCATACCTCCAGAAATAGCTACTTCAATCTGTTTCACATTCTTTTTGTCTTTCCTAAATAATATTTTGTGGCCAAAAATAATTGGTTCATACCTGGTAACATGAGAGAGTTTTGTTTTTGAATTTGGCTGCGTCAGGTTTTAGTTGTGGCACTCAGTATCCTTCCTTGCAGCAAGCAGGCTTCTCTCTAGTTGTGGTGCGCAGGCTCCAGAGCGTGCAGCCTTAGTTGCCTGGCAGCACGTGGGATCTTAGTTCCTCGACCAGGGATCGAACCCACATCCCCTGCATTGGAAGGCGGATTCTTAACCACTGGACCACCAGGGAAATCCCTGAGAGAGTTTTTAAGGGCACATATATAAGAGCAATCCCTCTTTTCTGAGGGTTAATTTTGGAAGGAGGTGAAACTGCCTTTTATTTGGCATCTGTGGCAGAACAAGTAAAAGCAGAGTCCCCTAGTGGTAGAGGGGTTTGGTCCCTCAGCCCCCTGGGAGCTCCTGGGAGCCAGTTTAAACACTACTACTCTGAAGGAATTTTATCAGGAGAGTCAATAAACAGAGATATTACGAGACATGAAAAACATCTGCAGCAAAGGATTTATAGAAAAGGGATCCATCATATGACCATTTCATTTTAAACCCAGATAGAAGCCAAAGGTGTAATATGATAACATAAACCCAAGGGTCTAACATGATAACGTAACTCAGCAAACGCATTTCTATGGAGTACTAATTTAATGAGGTCTGTGTGCAGAGCTAATGATCTTACTGGTGTGGAGTAGTACTGTGCTAATACCTACAGGAGCAGTGGACAGTAGGCCCCTTAGATGGTCTTTTTTGAATTTCACTCCTCCTGGATGGGCATTTGCCAAGCATCAGACAACAGGACATTCCTATGCTTCTCAGACACCCATGTGGCAAGACTTACATTCCATTATGAAAGTCATAAAGCCGAAGGTTGTTCTCACCCAAATGGGGTACTGTCCCACTTTGGACTCAAAGTCTGCTCTCATTTAATCATTATTGGGTAAACAGAGAGATTTGTTTTCTTCTTAAAAATAAACATTTTGGGGGACTTCTCTGGTGGTCCAGTGGTTGAGAATCTGCCTTCCAATGCAGGGGATGCGGGTTCTATCCCTGGTTGGGGAGCTAAGATCCCACATGCCGCATGGCAGCTAAGCCTGCATCCACAACTAAAGAGCCTGCGTGCTGCAACTACAGAGCCCAGGCACTCTGGAGCCTGCGTGCCACATTTACAGAGCCCACACGCTGTGGAGCCCACATGCCACAACTAGAGAGGAGCCTGCGCACTGCAACAAAAGCCTGTGTGGCAATGAAAGATCCCACGTGCCACAACTAAGACCTGATGCAGCCAAAAATAAATAAATATTTAAAAAGTAAAACTAAAAACAAACATTTTGTTTTTCTTTATTACTCATAATGCATATTAGTTGAAGATAAATTTAAAACAGAAAGGAGAAAATAAAACTCAAAATCATTGGATGCTAATGCCCTTCCAGACATATTTCTATAGACTTCTTTTTTCAATAAAAGGTATTGTGATATGCATACTCTTTTTTAAAAAAATTTTTTTAATTTTTAATTAAAAAAATTTTTTTTTTTGTTTTGGCCATGCTGCGTGCATGTGGGATGTTAGTTCCCTGACCAGGGATCTGAACCTGTGCCCCCTGCAGCAGAAGCGTGGAGCGCTAACCATTGGACTGCCAGGGAAGTCCCTGATATGCATACTCTTTTAACATCTGCTTTTTTTCTTTCAGCAATACATTGTAAGCAGTTTTCCTTTGTATCGATTATGTAACTTATCTAAAAGGTTCCCTACTGATGGACATCTAGATCTGTTCCCATTCTTTTGGTATTTTGAAGAATGCTGTATTGACTCTTCCTCTCTAACCAAATTATTTGGCATATTTAAATTTATTACCTTAGGATAAAACTCCATAAGTAGAACTGCTGGATCAAAAATACACACATTTTAAGGCTTTTGCTAAGTATTTCCTCATCATCTCTTAAAAGTTTGCTCCAGTTTTCTCTCCCAGCAGCAGTATATAAGATGGCACACTCTACCTCATTAGGTATTTTTTTGGAAGAAGAGTCAGGTTAAAATTCAGTATATCTTTGCTGTTTAATTTCATTTCTTTAATCACTAATGAAATTGAAACTTTACCCCCACTCATTCAGCACAGTTTTCTTATTACTATGCCCCCAGACCTTAACAAATCTGCCTGAACTTTCGTTCACTGCCTTTTTGTTTTCTGAATTATCCAATTATTCCCAGGAACATAGCTTACTATTTCGGGCATTTTCCAAGATGCCAAGGAGATCACTTGTCAGCAAATAAGAAACCACTGTAGAGCACCCTCCTTTCATCCATCTCACTGAGAATGGCTGGGACAGAGGGTTCATGTTTTTACAGCTTGGTATTTTAAGTCCCCTTCTCAGAGGGAGAGACTTTTTTCATCCACTTTAATGGGGAAACTGGAGCTGCTGGAAGTGGAGGCTTTCGTTGAACCTGCGTTCTTACAGAAGCCAGGGAACTTCCATCGTGCCAGGCTTTGCTAGTGAAAAACTGCGAGCTGTCTCTCCAGCTTCTTCCACCTCGTCTTCTCCACTTGATTGGCGTGTGAACTCCTCGGTCTCTCCAAATGAGACAGTTGATATGGAAACATAGATGTGTTTATGTCAAGGTGACTCCCGTTGCAGGTTACAGAAAGTTCTGCGCTAGTGACAGCTGCCGCAACATGTAACTCAGCGGTGAAGAATGTGTTCTCTGGAAATGTGATTTCACGTCCAGCGCCCCCAGGATTAGCTTGTGCCTCACTTTCCTCATCTGTAAAATAGACCGACCTCGCAGTGTTGTTTGACGATTATGACACTTTCTGTAAGGCTCTTAGAACAGAGCCTGGAGCATTGAAAGTGGTAAATGAACCAAGAGAATGGAAAAGCCGAGGGGAGCAGAGGGTGGAGTGTTTAAAAAATCGGGTAAATCCCAGGTGGAACAGAGCAAGAACTGCTTTGAGGAGAAAGACCAACCTGACCTGTCTTCTTTTCCTCTTTCCTCCGAAGCCTCACTGAGGAGGACGTGGAAAGGCAGCTCTTTCCTGTCGTGCTCTCCCCGGCCTCCCCCTTCCGCGTGGGGCGGCGGGGGCGACGCGGGGGCGGCGCGGGGCAAGGGGCCGGGGGGTGGCGGGCCGAAGCGGGGCTCCGGCGCTTTGTGAGTCGCACTGAATGGGCGATGTGCGTGCGCGCGGGGCCGCGCGGATTAGCCGTGCTTTCCCATGAACCACAAAAGAACGCCCGGATCTGGGACGTTTGTCATCAAGGGGCAGGCTGCTCAGGATGCAAGGTAACCAGAGCTTTTCCCGGACTGCTTCAGTCTTTTGGGACGTGGGGTCACTCTAATCCTTCCTGTTTATATTGTGAACGCGTACGCAGCCGGGCTTAAGCTCTGCAGTGGTAAATAAGAATCACGATGCAGGCATTCCTGAACAGCTACGTCCTCCGGGTGCTTTTAAATTTTTTCTGGAAGGGGCACTGTTCCCTCCCATTTACTCAGTCCTCTCACAGACAGCAGCGCAGCAGACGCTGCCCTTCTGCCCACCGTAACCCCGTTTTGTTCTGGGATAGTGTAATGCTCTTGTTTACGCTGTCATTTCTCTCTTTTATTTCTTCCTTCTTCAGGCAGCCCCTTTGTCTTATTATTGTTAGGATTTCAGAAGATTGTTAGTGCATAATTGTCCATACACATCTCGTTTAACACTGAATTCTCAGAAAAATGACAACTGTATTACGGTGTTTGTGGAAACTACGAGATAAATTTATTGGTAGAACCCTACCAAAATTTACTCAGAATTCCCCCCCAAATTACACGTGTTCCTCTTTCATTCAAATTTGGTATGTTTCAGTACCTGGAATCTCACGTCTGCAACTTCGGGCAATTAGACGTCCATTTTTGGTGAAGTCTAAACATTGCAACCCCACTCCTGGTCAAAAGGAGAGAAACACATTCTGAGAATTGAGCCCGAGGTCAGGACTCCTAGAAGAAGGGCCATCCCTGTGGGGCTGCGGGGAAGGGACCAGCTGCTGAAGATGAGAGCTCACCTACGATGAACACGGAGGCTCTCAGCAGACACCTCTGCCCAAGGACCAGACCCATCTTAGCCTTTTCATCTTCTCAAAACGTGAACCGTTTTTCCTGATTCGTTCATTGGATTCCTTCCACAAGCAAGTATGAGGGATTACAATATTCTGAGTCTTGTGCTAAGACTTGGAAGGGCAATGTGATGGAGATCCTGCTTTAGGGTGCTAGCGGTGGTTCCCCAATTTGCCCATGCTGTGGAATGCCTTGAGAGGTGGTGACCAAAATTCATATTCCCTGGCTTCATCCTTCACCTACAGAATTAGAATTTCTGAAGGGGGCTGGGCAGGGAACCTGTGTTTAACAGGCCAATTAGCTGACTCTGTGCCAGTCAGCTGAGGCTTTGATCCCATTTAAAGCAGAGTGACTGGGGGGTGGGAGGAATATGGTTTGGGACTAATGGAACAGCATGTGCAAGTAGAGCAGAGGTGAGGAAGACCTTATTTGGTCAATGGTATGTAGCTAAACCATTTGTTCCAAAAGTATGTTGTTGGTATTTCTGTAACAACTATGTAGAAAGCCTTTATTTCTAGAATTTCTTTGTTCATTTAGTTTGACATTTTTTTTGCCCTAGTAGAAATCAGTGGGGGGAAAACACATGTAGTTCTTGATTTAGGACCCCATTCCAGCAACAACAACAACACACACACACACTGCTGGAATGTATCTAGTTAATATAATAAGAGTTACCTGTTTTACTGGGGATTATGAAGTACCTGATGCAAAGTCTTAGATAAAAGGTAAATTCTTATTTAAAAAAACTAGACTAATAGGTGAATGTTTATTGTATAAGTAAATAAATTTATTTTGCATATACATTTCTCTCAAAATGTATTCATAAAGGCTTTTCATATGATCAGCAGGGATAGAAAAAGTTTTCAAGATGCTTGTGGGGGGAAAGTTACTGTACAGAATTGTAAGCAACTGACCCTCTAAGCCTTGTAACTAGCCAATGATAATGAGTGTTGAAATAAAAGAATGGAGGGATTTATTAATTTTCTCAACTAAGCAGATATTCTAGTTTGATTTTCTGTTTCATAATTAAAGCTTCAAGCCTTCTGACAGATACTAATGCAACACATGTCACCTCTGGTTATTTTCATTTCCTTATCCTTTTTCATTGCTGAATATTTAAAGAAGTCATTCCTTCTGTCTGCATTAACTCCACACCTGCGTGCAAAGATTTCCTTAAATCTAACCTTCCGGTGGAGCTTTTTCTAATTAAATTAAGGGAACTTGTGCTCCCTCTTCAGCTCTTGGTTTAGTAGCCCTTCCTCAGGGAAGCCTTTTCAGATCCCTCAGATCCTGCCCTCCATTAGCATTTGTAATTCTCCTCTTGAATTACCCACCATGTAGTTTTTATTTGTTTAATGTCTGTCTTTTTCACTCCCTTATTCTTCCTGAGGACAGAGACCTCATATATCGACTTCAACAACACCAGATTCTAGTGCATATATATCAAGTTCAACAATGTCAGAATCTAGCACGTAGTAATTGTTCAATGATATTTGTCATGTTAGTGAATAAATATGGACTTTCCTGGATTGAAAGTACCATCCTTCCATTGACCGATAACTTTCAGCATTAAAATTTCTGAATTTCTTCATGTGGGTGCTACAGAAAATGATCCAATCAACTTATTATTTCCTGCGATATATAGATCGTCTCTGTTCAAGAGGCCAGGAGACATGCTTCAGTGTGTTCTCCCAAAGGGTGTGGGGAGCTTGGCAGGCATTTGCTATCTGTGAGTAGCAAGCAGGGGTATACCTGTGCTTTTTAACTCTTTTATACCAGAGTCTGTTGCTTTTCTTTTACTCTACACATGGCTATTTCAACTGAGCAAACATCTATTGAGTATATATTGAGTGCTTAGCACCCTGCTGGGCAAAAAAATGCAGCATTAGATTTGGTCCTTGCCCTCAAAGAACTTATTATTTACCTGAGGAAATGATACACAGACATATAAAACAAGCAGTAGAAGAATGAATAATAAAATGAATGGTACAGACAAGAAATTTAGGATGGCTTCAGAGAAAAGGTAAAAATTAAGTTGTGAAATGTTAAGGATGTGGAACTTAAAATAGCCTTTGAAGAACAAGTAGGACCTGGGTAGTCTGGGAGAAAGGAATAGTATAAAAAAGCTCAGAACAAGGAATGAAAGTTTGCAGCCGGACACCAGCGAGGTGGCCGTTTGCCCAGCTGGTGAAGTCTGGGTGGGTGGCACTGCCTCCAGGCACTTTGCTTCAAAAAGGCCTGAAGGAAGAAGGGGAGGCTTATTCAAACGCCTGGCCCCAGAGTTATGGTTATTGAGCATAGTGAAAACATCACAAAACTTGACAAAATGAAAATAATATCACCAATAGAAATTTGGGGATAGAGATGGGAGGAGGCTAATTACCCCATCTATCAATCCTCACTACAGTCTAACTTAAACATTTTATTCTTTTTTTAAAAAATCTTAGATATTTTAGGAAACAGTGTATCTTATGGTCAATAAATATTTGTCTAAAATGCAAAAGTTTCCCTTCAAGTTGTTTTTCCTGCAGATTAGAATCAGGTAAAATTAAATTTAATATTTATTAAGAAAATAAATAGAATGTCCTCATTAAATTATTTCTATCTAGTTCTCCATTTCCATATCCATCTCACATGCCTAGTGATGTGTTCAATTATGCTCATCAAATGTTAACATTGGTTAGTTCTGAGCAGTGGGATTTGAGGTGATTTACTGCTTTTCTTTTTCTTTGTACTTTTCTGTATTGCTCATTTGAAAAAGTAATGAGTATATATCATTTTGATGAAAGCAATTAAGTCATTACTTAAAAACAAAACAAAACAAAACACATATCTGGCCAAATGAGACAGAAACTTGGGGAGAAGGGCTCACCAGAAAGAGGCAAAGGAAACAAACTTTTCTAATGGTAGTTTGCTGGTAAAAACTCCAAGCTCACACCTTCCCACCCCATTGCTATGTGTAGTCATGATGCTAGACATTTATTTACCCAGCATGGGGGATATAATTGATGGGACTCTCACAGAGTCTTAGCCTGGAAATATTTTGAGTGATGTAACAACCACAATTGTTTGTCTACTCATTCTCCAATGTCCTTATACTCAGAGAAGAGGTCCTGAACCATTCCTGGGGTGAGACTTGATTGGTCCAAACCTTTCCTGGTGGTCTTATTTCTCTTTGCCAGTGATTGGTTAAGCATGAGCATGTGACACAACTCCAACCAATTCGATGTGAGAGGATGATTTCTCAGCAGTGATCGTCTGTGAAAAAGGGATTTTTGCTTTTCAAAAGAAACATTAGGAAATGTCTTCATTTTCCTATCTCTTTATGTTATTGTGTAAGGATAAAATGCTCTGAACTACTGCATCCATCTTAAAACCCCGAAACAATAAACCTGAGGACAAAAGCCACAGGACTGGGAATGGGAGAGTGGAAAGAAAGATTCTTGATTACATAGATCTGGTTGCGGATTAACCCTAGAACTGTTTCACCTATAGTCTTCTTATGTGAGATAATAAACACTGTATGGTTTAAGGAACATTTAGCTTGGTTTTCTGTTCTTGTAACTGAAAGCATCCTAGCAGGTACATGTAGCCCTTGGAAGCACTGTGACGTACATTAGTCTGGCAACAGGAGCGGAAAGAACCTCATAATTTTTTTCTACAACAAGAGCCCAGGCAGAGTTAAAGAAAAGTTCTATGTGTTGCAGTTCCATGAGTTCCACTTTAGACCACATCCACATGCACAGAGGCTGCCGTTTGTTGAACATTTATTCTGTGCTAAGTGCTTATCTTATTAATCCAAATAACAACTGTAGAACTACTTTACAGATAAATAGTCTGAAATACAAGGGCAAGGCCCTGCTAGTAAGTGGCAGAGCCAAGATTTGAATCCATGTCAAAGCTTTCTTTCAACGGATGACATTGGTTCTCAATTGTCAGATTATTAATATTTGTTATAGAGTATATACTTACAAGTAATTTATTACTAATAACCAAGCACCAAGTTAAAAGGAATGCACAAGGGCAGACTCAAGGCTATCCTTACGTAAAGCACCCTCATGAACGTACGTTCCAGTGTGTTCAGTTTCTGCTGGGGGAGACAAGTGGTGGCTCTCTCTTCAACCTCCAGGGAATTGTGTCCATCCTACAGCTCGCCTTATCTGTGCCATATCCCTTGGGATTCTAGCAATTTACCCCTGTGCTAGGGTAAGAAATCTGTTCCTCCAAAGGGTTTTTGTCCGTAGGGTCTTTTTTTTTTTTTTTTTTTTGCGGTACGCGGGCCTCTCACTGTTGTGGCCTCTCTCGTTCCGGAGCACAGGCTCCGGACGCGCAGGCTCAGCGGCCATGGCTCACGGGCCCAGCCGCTCCGCGGCATGTGGGATCTTCCCGGACCGCGGCACGAACCCGCATCCCCTGCATCGGCAGGCGGACTCTCAACCACTGCGCCACCAGGGAAGCCCTTTTTGTTTTTTCTAATTAACTATTTTTAAGACAACCCCAGGCCGGCCTTCTCTGCTGTTGGTAGTACAGCTGGTCCTCTCTTTGCTCTGCCAGCTCTAGTCAGCCTCTTATGTTTAGATTTTTACTCCAGAAAAGTCAGATGCCAGGTCCTATTTCCCCTAAATTTCAGAGGACCCATATCAAACTGGTGGGATAGGTTTCTTGAAATCTCCTCTTACTCAGGCTTAAAGTAAGGGGGAAGCACTCCCTCCGTCACCCATGAGCTGCAGCAATCACCAATGACTTTCTAATACAGTCTTTGCATCCCCTTCACCTCCCTTATAATCCTCCAGGGAGATGAGGGACTAATGTGGCAGAGCCAGGGCCATGCTATCCCAGATTTTCCTGCGAAGGTGGGCTGGTGTCTCTAGAGTAGGTTTCTCAACCTCAGCCCTGTTGCCATTTTGGGCCAGATAATTCTCTGCTGTGAGACCTGCCCTGTGCATAGCAGGACGTTTAGTAGAATCTCTGGCCTCTACTTATTAGAGGTCAGTAGCATCACCCCAGTTGTAACAACCAAAAATGACTCCCACATTGCCAAATGCCCCTTGGGGGGCAAAACCACCCTCATTTGAGAAGCTTTCCTTTAGAGTCTTGTTTTACTGTCAGCCTGTGGCCCTCCAGAGAGCCCCCATTTTGCATTCTGTAGCAGATGGCTTCTAATGTCAGAAAGTGTTCCTAGAGCCAGGCTGGAAGTGGACCCCCAAAAGACAATAAATAGCCACATTTGTAGTAAGCTAAGTCATCAGCTGTAATCATTTCTATTTATTTCCTTTTTCTTGCCTCTTTAGAAAAGTCTTATTTACGTCTTGCAACCTCACCTCAGCTGTGGCATAGAACATCAAGAGGAAACTGGGGGTGGTGACACTTGGGCCTGGGGGAGGGAGTACAGCCGCCTTCCCTTGACCTGTCCCAGCAAAGCCAGAGTGGGTTGTGGTGAGGTTGATCCTCAGAGAGCATTCACAGAAAACACCACTCTGGCCTTCAATATCC
Source organism: Pseudorca crassidens (assembly GCF_039906515.1). Taxonomy (NCBI): domain Eukaryota; kingdom Metazoa; phylum Chordata; class Mammalia; order Artiodactyla; family Delphinidae; genus Pseudorca; species Pseudorca crassidens. The sequence goes on from NC_090297.1 coordinate 158,656,310, forward strand.
TGCTGCTCTTCCCACAGGGGGAAAATCTCCCTTTGCCCTCAAACCACCCAGGCAGATATGGATTTCTTTGTCTTTATTTTTTGGAAACTAACAGTTTTGATAATGTTCTATTAGGATTGGACAAGCAATAAGAGCCACAGAGTGTGGAGCAGAGCTGCTTGAATTTGTCTCGCCTTAGGTCAGGTTTGTCCCAGAGACCTGGTGTAGAGCTGGGTCCTGCCATGGGGGAGGGGCAGAAAGCAGATGGTGGTGGCCGGACAGTCTGACGGGAAGCATTCTTTCAAAGAAGATTGTTTTTTTCCCAACTAAACACATCTAATAGATGGTCATGGAAGATAGACGAGCAAGGGACACTTGTGACCAAGTCTGTACAGCCCAATAGCAAGATCCCTCAGTGAATCCTGACCTCTGCCCTCTGCCTTCCTTTCTGTTGCCAGTTGAGGGAACCTGCCTTGCTGTTGTCAGCTCTGATCCTAGAGACCAAAGTCACAGCTTCAACAATATAAACCTGAACATAGGAACTACAAGCAGACGCACCTGCGTTTTTTATTTTTAGTGAAATAGAAGTGGATCATTTGATGTACAAGGACAAGGCTATTCAGACATGAGAGGTGATTGATAAGAGTAAAGGCTCAGAGGCAAACATAAGAGTGACAGACAGATGCTGCCCGAAGAAAAATTATATAGCCATACCAATAGAAGAATTGGTAGGAAACAGTAGGAAAATGCCTGGAAAGACAGAAAAGGAACAGATTATGAATATAATATCCTATCTGGTGTGCAGCTATTTTATATGGGCCATTCTTGATAAGATCTAAGAAATTCCACGTGATGGTGGAGTTTTTGGAGAATGGGGAGGAAACTGGGACCCGGCCCATTGCGATAGATTGTGGTCCTTGCTTTCCCAATAGCCATTTGCCCATATCTTCCCCCCCACCACCCCTCGCCCCACAGGTATCAGGCAGAGATTTCATTCAGGGAGTGAATCATGATTGTCCTTAACCTGTTTTCATTTTCACTAGTGATTGGTCTACAAATAGACAAGAGACCCAGTTCTACCAGTAAGATCCAAGGGGAAATCTGCAGAGTGCTTCCCTTCCTGAATAAAAAGGGAGTCTAGCAAGGACAAAAGTTGTGCCTCTGCCCTTTCTTCCTTGCTGGGATGCCAGTGAGAGAACATGATACCTGAAGTTTTGCTAGCCAACTTTGGACTCTAGGCTGACAAATATCTGAATGAAAAGCCAATACACAGAGGATGGTAGAACAGAAGAATGAAAGAGTTTGGGCCCTCAAGGGTACCTTTGAGCTGCTGAACTACCCTGAAGCCACCCACCCCTTCAGACCCTTGTGAGACCAACAATGAAGCCATGGCTTATTGTTTCCTCGTGTTCTAACTCATGCTAGGAAATACATCAACAACTTTTATATATTTCCTATTTCTTTAAATGATCTATTAAACCAAGTTCTTAGGAAATGACTTACGTTAAAAAAAAAAACTTTTTTTTTTTTTTAATCCTGAGAGTTAAGCAAAAGGTTATGGAAAAATGGAATTCTTTACAAAAATAACATACTGCATACATACTTGCTTGATATTGTGAGAAACACTCAGGCTTAAAGAAACATTTTATGATGTCTGGTTTTGTTGATCTTGGACATGGTTATCTTACTCTCTGTCAACTGATGAATTCCCACTGAGAAGCAGCTGCTTACTTTCCCCCCCCCCCTTTTTGTTCTGACAATGCTAACGATCCCTTGTATGACAGACAGAAAAGAATGCAGGAGACAAATGGGGAAATGCATTCAGTTCACATAAGCATTTAATGAGTCAATCTAGATTACAAACCCCTTACTGGCAAGGTTATATCTTTGTAGTGATTTGTTCTCACCTACCTCTCTTATTGTTTACTTTCTCTCTGCCAACAACAGTAGTCACAGAGTTTAGAGTGACTTGCTATTTGTCAATAGAGATTTAGTGGCCTGAGCTGTGGCTTTTGTTCCAGCTAGATATTTTCATGTAGTTTAGATTAATAAAACATGAAGGAATTTCTAGTATAATGCATGTGCTGTGCTTTGCTCTTTGGTTGCATATTAATTATGTGCATATATCTTCCTTCTAAGAAAATAGAATCACACATCACTGAGCTCTAACTTGCTGTCCAAGTTCCTGTTTATTCTTCCTCTATTTTTTTTTTTTAGTAGAAAATATGTAATAAAAATAAGGATGGGCACTTTGGTTTTTGTTGTTGCTAATAACAGAAAATTATTAAAGCAGCTCTTTTTCTCATCCTTCATCATGGGAAAGAGCTATGCTAGCAACTCCTGGGACTGAAGGTCATGCTGCCTAGCTTTGTGGGGACAGATGGCCATTGCTCATCATGTTAGCAAGAAGCTTGATGCTGACTTCTGGACATCAGCTGCTCACTATGTATATTAAGTGATAATTTAGCTTCAGGTGGCACTAGCCCTTGTGCTGTCTGATCTTCTGCCATCTTAATGGAAAATGTTTGGACAGCAGTACCTTACTTTCTTGTACTCCATTGTGAGACAAAAGCAGACTCTTCAGTGAATCTAATAATGATAATAATAAACAGTATTGCTTCTGATCATTTGGATTTTGCTTTGCCGACTAGGTATTCTGGATTTAAAAAGCCTCAAGGGGCAAATTTGTGAGTTACTGGTGGGGGGGGGCGGCAAACAACAACAACAACAAAAACCTTGTGAAAATAAAGCCACAGGAGCACTTGGGCTGGGGCTGGGGTGGGAGGAAGGAGCAGAGCAGGGCAGGGGTTGGGGGAAAGCGTCAGGAGCTGGACTGTTACTTGGTGTCAGAAGAATATTATCTTCTTTGGTTGTTGTGGCTTTATTGATGTATTCTCTGCTTCTGAAGTACCTTAAAGTTCTCTAGATCAGCTATATCATTAATTCTTATTGCATTCTAATAAGTTAGTGTTTCACAGGTAAATGGAAGAGCCAGGCACATAGCACAGGTGAGTCTCCTTGGGTGATGTTCATTATTTGTCCCAGTTAGAGAGTTATAGAAAAATTCATTTATTTCATTTCATAATTTATTTATATTCCTTACCACATTCCACAATGGATTGGATGCAGTATCTACACTATATATTGTATAATAAGAGAGAAAATATAAATATAGAAATCAGAGCTAGAGAAAACATGGATAGGATTGGAAGACCGTAATCCAAGATAGCATGGAGATGCACAGGTCATAAAATCTGAAACTGCTAGCAAATTTGGATCTAAGTTTCCCGGTTACCAGATGCAAAAGGAAATATGTAAAATATTCTCCATTTCAGAATTCACATTTTCATGGTAAAAAACATGCTACTTTTAAAAAAGATGCAGATTTTTCCTAACTCTCAGGTCTTAATAAAATTTCAGAAGTAAGTAAATAAAATAAATTTCTGTTGTTGAAGCCACTCAGCTTAGGGGACACTGTTTTGGCCACCCTAGCAAACCATAGCTAGGATGGAACTATGAAAACTACAACTCCAGCCATGTGCAGAATCGTGCCCGATCCCTCTTTCCTTTCCTGAAGCTCTCCTGACTGATTTTCTCAGACGCTCCCCTCATACAGCATTCAAAAAGCAGGGGTGAGCCTGAGAATCCCCCCACCCCCCGTGCCCCCTCACAATAGCTGTGGAGGTAAGACCTAGGCAGTGAATAAAAAGGAAGTTAGTGGTTTGCTAAGGTCAGGCCCCACGCTTAAAAAAGAAACCAGGCTTCTCTCCACACCCCACCAGGATATTAACCATGGAACCAATATCATGTCTAGTAATTTGTTTCTAGCTTACAAGGAAATACCTGTGGGAAGCAACCTAAATTCAGTAGTATATTCAACATACCGAACAAAGAAGTCGGTGAGAGGGGAAGGAGGCTTACTTGGAAGAGGGGCATTTTCAATATCTGTATAACAAATTGTGGAGGCGGAAGTGGAAGTTCCTCTGAGAGCTAATGAGTGTACTCTGGAGCCCTTCTCAGGAGATATTTTTAAGGCCTCCACTCCAGGGATGGGCTAGGACTACAGGATGGTAAGTGCCTTCTACTTTGCAAATATATGCAAATACATTATTTCATTTCAGTTTCACAACATTCCTGAAAAGTCATCATTCCTGATTAAGAAATTGGGACTCAGAGATTAAGTGATTCGTCTAACTGGAGCCACAATTTGCCTGAAACCAGGTATATTCCCCAGGGCCTGCCAACTAGCCTGTTTCTGCAAAATAGGAAAGGAACAGTACTAAGGGGAGTTCCTTACAGCTCTGGAGCCAGACTTTTGGCTCAAATCTCCTTGCAGTCGCAAGTGTGTTTAATACCTCTTTGCTTTGGTGTCTTCATCTGCAAAACGGGAATGACGACATTATTTACCTCAGACTCGTGAAATTGCGGTGAGATTAAACGATGTACAGCGTTTGAGCACTTTAGAACATTATGTGGCATATAGGGAGTGTTCGGTGATGGTTTATCATTTTTACTGTCTGGTTGCTTTTCTCCACACTCCTCTGGATCTCTTTCTTTTCCTTCCTCTCCTACAGGTCTTTTTTTAGTCCAAATTTTACCCTGCAGCACCACAAAGCACATCACAGATCGATAGTCATCTCAGGGAGGAAAGTTCAATCCCAGCTCTCCTATTCTACTCGCGTCCCTGGAATCTGGGACCAATTCTCGTCATCCCGGGCAATAGGTAAATCTGCAAAGGAAAGCTAATTCTAATCCTTTCCCTCCTGGGACCTCTTAGCATGGATTCAGGTGTGTGGGTTCTTTTGTTTGTTTGTTTCTTTGTTTTGTTTTTTAAAGCAGAGCCACTTTCACTTTCGAGGGGCCCGAAAGTATTTTCATGTCAGGGTTCGGATGAGCCCCAGCCTCTCTCTCTATCAGGCTCAGGATCCTGCTGGGCCACTTTCTCTCCCTCTTGGGAACCCGTCGCCACCCCGGGCGGGGAGGGTGGGCCGAGAGGCGCGCCGGCATCTCCGCGACCCGCCCAGCCACTCGCGCCCGACAGAGGGGGCTTCGGGAGCGGGGCTGAGACCCGCAATGGGACGGGATTACAAACGGCTTGATGCCCGGCGAGGGCACAGAGAGGGGATTAAGGCCCCGCTGGTGAAAGGCGGGGACGGGCGGCTGATAACGCGGCTGTGAACCCGGCGCATTCCTCTCATTTCTGCCACGATCGCCGTGGTGCGAGCGGGAGCAGCCGGGGAGCAGTCCCGACCCCGGGCGCCCTCCCGCCGCGCTCTCCGCGTCCACCCGCCGGGCCTCCGCGAGCGCGGGCGGAGAGGCGCGCGGCACTCACTTTGAACTCTCACTGCGCTCGCCAGCTGCACAGCATCCGGGCTAAGCTGCTGGAGGTTTAAAGGAGGCTGTACGTGAAAGAGGTGGATCAAGACATGCAAAAGAGAAAACCCCAAGCGTATGCTTGAATTTTCTGAAAATGCAGATTCCGATATGATGGGATAGGTCTTCTGCAAACCGTTCAATGGCTCCTTTAAGCAGGAAAGCAATCTTCTCTATGATTTTTACAGTTAAGAGGCCGAGGGTGAGAAAAGTTATAAATTCTAGGATTAGAATAGGGTCTCTGGCTTTCTATTACACCTACCAAAATACTAAATGTGCAAGTTGGTTGCTGGGAGCCACATGAGCTCAGGTCACATTTTCCCTCTGTCAGTGTAGCCTTTGGTTATTCAGAATGCTGGAATGGGCTATTGTATTTGGGTGAGTGGGAGAGAGAGAAGGGATATGTGTGTGTGTGTGTGTGTGTGTGTGTGTGTGTGTGTGTGTGTCTGTCTAAGGACCGAAGTACTTAGCTTTAAATTTTCAACGCCTGTGAGTGGTATAAAGAAAGATAAATTCGTAACTTCCAACCCTTGCTGCATTTCAGTGGGCCGTGTGAATTTCAAATTCCCTTTAGCTAGAGATAAAGGGTAGGGCAGGAGATTGTAGGCTGTGGGCAGTAGGGTGTGGCTCCACGGGTATGGCCCCGGGCTGAGACAGAACAGTGTGTAGCTGGGCATGTGGCCTCCCCTACCCCATGCTGTGGGGTGTTCACCGCCCCCTCCCACCTGGCTCTCCTCGCCCAAACATCTCTGCTCCAAGCTTACAGGTAAGGTGTAGAGCACTCCTACTAAAAGCAGGTGGGGTTCTAACAGTGATTTGACTTCTGACAAATCAGGTGAATGAGAATCTTTGCAATCACTTACTGTGGTTGCACGTTACCTACCAAATGTATCCTTATAAATGACTGCAGTGGAAAGGTAAATCAGCTAAACTGTGTGTCTAATTCCTTTCAAAAAAATATGTATGGATTACCTCCTCTCTGTCAGGCAATTCCTCTTGTTGCCTTTTTATGGAAGGCAGGAGGCCGTGAGCTTTACTCTGTGCTCTGAGATTAGGAGGGCAACACTCTAAGATGCTGGTCTTTCTCATATTTATACCCTTACTATACTCTCTTGCTTTATTTATTAAATGTCTTTTTAGGGCTGTTCCTAAAGAATGTCATGTTCAAGAACGAGTCAAAGCAGCTCAATCTTTGGTGCTGCTGGAGGAAAGAGGCATTTTGCTATAAACTAAGATCAGTATGCAAAAAAAAAAAAATTAGTCCACCGGGCAGAAGACTCATGGACCACTTACATATATACTCCCACGTGCCACACTGCAAAACAGCAGAGAGGGGATGGACGCCACAGAAGAGAATGGAGGGACTTCCCTGGTGGTGCAGTGGTTAAGAATCTGTCTGCCAATGCAGGGGACATGGGTTTGAGCTCTGGTCTGGGAAGATCCCACATGCTGCAGAGCAACAAAGCCCGTGTGCCACAGCTGCTAAGCCTGTGCTCTAGAGGCCGCGAACCACAACTACTGAGCCCGTGTGCCACAACTACTGAAGCCCATGTGCCTAGAGCTCGTGCTCTGCAACAACAGAAGCCGCCACGATGAGAAGCCCTCCCACAGCACCAAAGACCCAACAAAGCAAATAAAATAAAATATGAAAAATAAAGAAGAGAATGGAGAGAGTGGTGCTGCTTTTTCTTACATGCTTCTTCTAATTTTTTAAAGAAGTTTTTCTTGGCAGTTATTTTACATTTTACAATAACGTCATCACCTATTTAACTCTAAATTTTACTTAATCAATTACTTACCATACTTCTTATACAGTTTGCTTCACTCTATTTAGGAATTTTTGTTGCAATTTAATTTTTGTTTTGGCAGAGTACTTCCTTGAGTGAGTTTTTCAGAAAGAGAATAAAATGGGATACACTTAAAATCCTTGCATAACAAAAATATTTTTAGTTTCCCCTTACATATGAATAATTTATGGTCAGGTATAGAAATCTTGGATCAGACAACTTTTTTCTAGAAAGTCTGAAAACGTCACTCACTGTCTTGTAGTTTTAGGGTTGAGTATGAGATGGTGCCAGAATGATTTTCTTTGCTTTAAAGGAGGAGTACTCTCTGAGAGCTGTAAGATTTTCACTGGAAATGAAAAATTGTCCCAAACCCAGTCTGGATTGAACTTTTTGCATGGTGTGTTTCTCAAGTTCCTTCTGGGAAGAAGTTAATATCCCTGATAAAACACTTGAGTAATTTAAAAATAAACTTTAATGAGCTTAAAGAGAGCCTGCCTCTGGGAGATTAGTTTCCCACCCACTTACCCGACTGTCTGTCAAGAATCTAATGATCTTTAACCAGGGCTTCTATTCTAGTCCCTCCTTTTTTCCTAGTAATGTGTCCACCAAGAGAGGAATCTTTAAATTGGTCTGTTTCTGGACACTTCCTTTGAAGCAAGTGCACATAACTCAACTTTCTGACTTCTTTTTCTTTTTAACCTTTATTTTTGGGGTTCAGAAAGCTCCCTGGGACAAGACTGTAAAGAGACACTGCTGTTGATGAATCACAAGAAAAGGAGGCACAAGAAGGCCATTAATTTGTTCTAGATTTTTAAACTGCAAGTAGTGGGGAACCATTGAGGTTCTGGAAGAGAGGGCTTTGGGGAGATAGTTCTGGTGATGGTGTGCATGCCAAAAGCACAGACATACTCATACTATAAAAGGCACCCTACAACTGCTTGTCAAAACTCTGGACTTGAAGAGCTGGTAGTAAGAGCTGGTTGGAACCATGCTTTCACTTACCCCAGTGGTTGCAAACTTTAACCCCCCTCCAGACCAGCCGAATCAAAATTCCTTGGGGTAGGATTCAAGCATCGTGACTGTTGTTTTGTTAATGTGCACAAGTGGTTCTAAGTGCAACCAGGGTTGATAACTAGTGTAAATATTTTTCTGCTACTGGACCCCTATCCACTATTCTTTCCAGGTACAATTCCAACTACTCCTACCTTTGTTCAATTTCTCCTACAACTTGTTGCCACAGAGTATCTTCATTGACTTAGATGTATTATTACCCACTTTAATCATCCATGCAACAACTATCTGTAGAACATTTATGCCAGGACTATGCCAAATGGCGGCACACATGCACTGGGGGGATTCCATGACAGTTTAGTGTCCTCTTCCCTTTCTGACTTGGGTCCCAAAGGCACTGCTCCAAGCTCTCACTGCCATCACTCCCTGGGACAGAGAATGCCTTGCTTGTCCCTGGATCCTTCAGCATAGTAGTGTCCCACCCTCACCCCCAAATTTTCTGCTACCCAACTCTGTGTGCTTCTTATTCCTTCACTGCATCTCTGTCTTGTTGGAGGCGATAGGTAAGTAGGGGCAGCAAGCCTCCCGAAACAATCCTTTACTGGGGCAAAACTACTTTGAACTGAGTCTTTAGTCCATGCAGTACACAATAACTGGAGACTCAGAATGAACAAAACGCCCACGTGAATATAGAAGGAAAAAACTGCCACAGAGATTGACTCTCAGAGCCTCTTGGCCCATATAACATTCCTTCTTTCTCCGATATTCCAGTGCTTTCTGTTGTCTTTCTCATGAATGAGACACTGCATCCCTTTCTCCTTTTCTTCTTTGGGTTGTCGGAGCCAGGAAGCACAACAGAGCGACTGGGAATACAGTGTATATTTGGCTGAGTATAAAAGGAACATATGATTTTGTGGTCAATTTATTTTCACCTCATTCAGTCTCAGGGGTACATGGTTTTCGCCTCATTGATTTTCTGTGTTCATTGACTTGAAGCCTGCTGTGTACGGGAGGTTGCTTCATGTCTTCTTAAGCCATCTTTTTTATTGTCTTGGCAACTCTCTGCCTTAAGCTTGAACTAGTTTGAACTAATCTCAGTGGTTTACTTACTTGACATGACACGTCTTTTTAGTAGAAGTATTATATACTCTTTAATGTTTGTGCTATAAATATTAGAGTTTGAAGGGATCTTACAGATCATTCTAGTCCAGCTCCTTCATTAAATATGAAGATACTGAAGACCAGGGAGGTTGAAGGATTTGCCTAAGGTCACAGAGCCAGAAAAGCGGCAGAGCTGCCTCCTTAGAATGGAAGGAAGGAATGAAAAATATAGAGAGGCGGGACTGGAGGAAAAGAAATGAAAGAATTTTACTCCAGATATATCAGTTAGGATGCTTTTGGCTGCAAGGAACAGAATATTTGACTCAAACTGGCTTAAGTCATAAGGGCATTTTTCATGTCACACATACATCAGGAAGTCCCAAGCTAGGAAGGCTCCTGGAGTTCTATGATTAGGGCTCTGACTCCACGTCTCAGCCCATCTCTGTTTGTTGGCTGACTTAGCCCATCTCTGTTTGTTGGCTTTGTTCTCAGAATGGCTTCCCAGCAGCAACAGGGGCAATGCGCTTCCATGTCCACACCCAGATGGAGAGACAGAGAGAGGGAGGGAGGGAGGGAGAGGGAAAGAGAGAGCGGGAATCAGAAGTCCTTCCCTTCAGGCTGATTGGGCCAGCTTAGGTCACATGCCCACCCCTAGGCTAGTGATAGTAGCTGAAGGAAAGCCATGGGTTCTTGTCTGTGTTCCTGAGCCAATCTCTGGCCACAGAGCCAGAGACCTACCTATATCACTGCCTACCTCTGGAGATGGGGTTGGGGTCAACTTCTCAGGTGTTGCTTAAGCTTCATGGGGGAGAGGTTGATCAGGTTTCCCTTAGAAAGAAGAGAGGGAGGGGTGGAGGGGTTGTATAGGCAACCAGAAGCATCTCCTACACCAGAAACCATTAGGCAGTAACTTCCACGCAGATAGCACATGGCACAGAGCCCACATTCAGTAGACAGCAAACGACCAGCTCTTGGTGCTGTTTTCCTTACTATTTATTAAAGCCTGGTGACGTGGAGGATGAACTATACCTATGTTGGGGAGGGAGGTGATGAAGTTGGAAGAGAGCAAGCCATGCCTGTTCCTGCCTGTGTAAACTCTGTCCTGTGATGTGAGTGGCCAGACGGAAAGAAAATAGGCTTTCCTTCATGCTTTGAGGGCGCTACCTTGAGAAGGGGTGCCTGGGTCAGAGTCCTACCTTAAGATGCTTTCCTTAGTGCCTGAGCCATGTGGAAACTTCAGTCTGAGTAGGGGTCCTTGCTGCCTCCAAAGGATTTGAACTAGCACGACCAGAAGGAAGATTAGGGGCCTCACATGAAAATTTCCTCTTGAATTAACTATAAGCAACTCTTGCCAAAAAGTGATCCTTTCAGGTGGGGTTGGCAGTGGGTGTCACCTATTGGAGTGTTAATGAGGCTCCCAACCAGCCCTGTGCTTGCCCTGCTCCTGGCTTGGGCTTTTTCCTTCTTTCTCAAGTTTTTATTTATTACCATCCATGAATGCTAGTCTCAGGGCAGAATTCCCTCCCCACCAGATGCATTGTTTTGACTTAAGGCCATTCCTGGAACTTTTTACTATTCTGAGCACTACTCATCTCAACTTATTGTCCTGGCCTTTCGTGGCTGCCCCATTGGCTGTGTTTGATGGAGAGTGCTTTGAGGCTTGTGGAAGGCATTTCTGAGACACTTGCAGTTAGATAACATCCCTGGGTCTCAGGGATCCTTTTTTAAGCATCACCACCATCTACATTAATCATCCTGTTTTTGATGCATAGACAAAGGATGTGGAAGAGTTTCTGTAGGGCTTGGGGTGGGGGGCTGTTTCTAGGAGCTGTTTCTTCCAGTCTGAGTTGCGGGGGCAGTGTGGAAAAGCTTCTGGCTCCTGAATTACAATAAGGATTTGAATCAAGAGAGCCCACAAAGATTCTGCCCATAAAGCTGCTTCACTCTCATTTTCTTTTTTTGGAAGCAAGGCCCCAAGTACTAATGTTTTCCCCCACTGTATGCAATTATGCATGTAGAGTGCAAAAAGAGGGGAGACTCAGAAATTATTCCATCTCTCTCTCTCTCTTTTCCTAAATAACTTGCTTGAGTTCTCAGAACCTTGGGGAGCATAGGCAGATCTGTTCTGAGTCTGGTGATACTCGTTTACGAGGCTGTGATGTTCTGTCATTCTCTCAGGCTTGCTGCCCCTGAAGCCGTTGTCTTTAGTTTCTCCTGCTGAATGTTCTGATGTCTTCACTGGCTGGCTCAGTCTAGCCCCAAGTTCTGAGCCAATCCTGGCAATAGAAATGTATCTGCAATCTCAGCCCGATCTACCATCCAGTACCTCGGAGAACTAAATTAAATGCCCTGCAGATGCAGGACACCGTTGCTATGCCACGTCTGCTAACTTGCACACCTGTCGATGTCCTTTGCTGCCAACCAGCCCGAAGGGTAGGCCCTGATCTCCTGTTTGCCCCCAGAGTTGTTGCATGCCACCACACCCTACGATGCTCCATTCGTCAGATGCCTGCTTTGTTCTAGCGCTCCTATCTCCAATAGCCTCTACCAAGCAGAGTCCTGCCCTGAGCCTTAGCCTGCTGGATGGACTTCGTATCACACGAGGCTCCTTCCTCCCTGGTGCAGATCCACGCCCTATGCCTTCCCGCACTTGGTCAGCAGTCTCAGCATCCGCCTGGTTTCTGATTCCTGAGGGCAGGATGACTGCCTGGGTTAGTCATCTGTTGAACAAACCCAGCTGGTGCCTGTCTGTGTCATGCCTGAAGGGCAGGCCCTTTGACATTGTATCGTGGACTGATGGTAGAATATGAGTGCTGTAACGCCTGGACAGTGTGAGGTGTTTCAAGGGTTTCAGGTGTCCATGTGTCTATCATAGACTGAATGTAGATTGAATGTGGACCGAATGTGGAATGTCTTAAGTAAATATACACATTATGTTTTAAAAATGTGTGTAGCTCCTTCTGTGTCTAATTTAGTTAGACAAAAATCCATTTAAAGGTGCTACTGAATTCATAGCATCTTTTTGTCATTCAATGGATGAGAATGGATCCATTCTCAATCAATGGATACCAAAAATATAAGTACAACACAATAAGATGTTGAAGTCCAAGAAAGGCCTCTTTTGCAGTTACAGCACTTTCTGCACTACCCTGTTCTCACTGATCTGCTAACTCCTCTGGGTTGCAATACTCTGACTGCAGGGCACAACTCCCAAGAAACACTTCATTCTGCATCAAAGGTGAACCCTTGCTGGTGGTTTTTCCTGCCAGCTACTAAATGTAGGGACATCAGTGTTGATGCCTTCTGAGCTAGCTCCATAGTTATCTTAAGGCACGTTGACTCCAGAGTTTTACTGACCCCAGAGCCACTAAATATGATGCAATTGCCTCATAGTTTCTAAAATATTATGAGTCACCATCCATATAAATATCCCATTCTGTAGGAATGAAAAGAACAAATAACTTCTAAGTTAATATTTTGCCAAGGCTAACCCAGATTTGACCAGACTGTAAATTCTTGATGGAAGAAGCTGGTATTCTGAACCTGTTCTCATCCCCCACCCCCCACCATCCCACTACATTCCCAGTGTATCCAGGTGTAACTCTGATATATTGGATTCCAAGGGAAAGTCCCTGAGTTCTGGGTCTGAGAGAAGCCTGGTCTTGAATCCAATATAATCTTCTAATGGCTCTCTGAACCTCTGAAGTTATTACAGAGGAAGAGTGGCTCAAAGCTGTAACAAAGGATAGGTGGGGCAGGGATTGGAATCCCAGAAAGCTTTTTCAGCACCCGGGCCCACCCTCAGGCCCAGGGGAGCTGTCCCTGGTGTTGAAGCGGACCATTGGAACCCATCTCTCCAGTGGGGGAGTGTTGTATAAATAACGCCCATGTCTCCTGAAACTCCGTTGTCCTAAGTGGAGGGAAGTCCTAGATGGAATTTGGTGAGCCCATTCAGTCTGATATGGGGTCCATTGCCCTTGGCCCACCCTTTCTGAGTCAGTGTGCAAGCACAGGAGAGCCAGCCTGTTGGGGAGGAGAGAAGCAAGGCCCTGAAGATGCCACCCCATCACTGTCATGCCTCAGAGGACAACTCCTGAGCTCCGAGAGAGATGACGACAATAACAGAGTTCCCTTGTTCCTGCCCTTTTAGGAAGAGCTCTTCCAGGAGCTTGGGACAATGTTTTATGCCTCTCTTGTCTGGACTGCGAGAAAAGCCAGGACAAGTAAGGTGATCTAGCCTGCTGTAACAATGACATCTGTCTTCAGACTGTATTTTGTGCTACAAATGCAGTGGAGACAAAGCTGACATGGTGCTTACCTTCATGAAGCTTATGGTTTGAAGGAAGACACAGGAAAAAAAAAAAAAAGAAAGAGAAGTAAATGAACAAATAAATAATTACATATTCTGATAAGGAAACAAAATGTGCAAGGAGAGAGTGACAGTGGACTTGCTTTAGACAGTCATATTTATCACTGAGTTATAAAGGATGAGAAGGAATCTGCCTACTCATGAGTGCTGGATAAAATCCCTTTGGGCTGAGGGAAAAGTGGGTTCAGATGCCCTGGGGCAGGAAAGAGCTTGTTCCTTTGATGAATTTAAAGAAGGTTTTTAGGAGAAGAGGTTGTAAGAGCTACAATCCTAACATCACCCAAGGGCAGGAAGAAATGCCCAAGTGAAGATGAACAAACTGAATAACTGAAGTTAACTAGTAATATGAAATTTAATTCCAGTTATTATTTCAAAGGGAGGTAAAAATTCTCAGGAATCTGTCTTATCAGACTGACCTTGAATTTTGCTGCCTAGTTTTACATTGACTTTCAGCAATTTGTGATTTTTATTACCAAATAGAATTCTATTTTATACCATGACACGTGCCTTAAAAAGCAGGAGAGAACTGTATTCTCAGTGGGGGAAAAATGACTAGAAAGAGGAAGTCTTAGGAAAAAAAAAAAGCAAAGAAGCAAGCCAAGGCAGAGACAAAGCTCTTATCTGCACAACCCCAGATTCTGGTCAGGAAACGCTCAGAGAGATCAGAGACAAGTTGTAATCTGTTATAAACAGATGGGGAGACATAGAGGGCTGCTGTTGGTGGAGGGGCCTGGGAAGAGCCTAAGGGATTGGCTTGGGGAATGGAATTTTCTAGGCCAGGTCAGGCTGCCTGACAGTACAGTAGTCTGAGAAGGGCTGTGATTGTGCAGGACTTTTACGTGAGACCAGGGATGGATCCTTGCATGGAGCCCGAAGTTTAAGGAATGTAAGTCTACGTATGTAAGTGTATGTGTGTGTGTGCGCACGTGCGACATTTCACAAGGACAAGTGCAAAACTGCTGACGACCCTCCCAGAACCTCAGAAGAATCGTGGGCAAGCGAAGGGCCCTGAATCTTAAGATTCATTCATTTCATGGGCACCTCTGACTGTGTGCACATCCCCTACTGCAAGTTATGACTTCACTTTACTCAACAAAGGAAAAGGGCACCAGTCGTGGCTCAGATGTTGAGTCCCTGCTGGGGGAGAGGGAGGAGAAAGAACCAGATGGGTCAGGGTCAGTCGCCAGAGAAGCCACCAGGGCGAAACTGGAATAGGCTGCTACGCAGGGACAGGACAAGACGAGAGAGCCAAGCCATCCAAGCAGTGGGTCTTCTGTCTCCTCTGCTGAAGGCAGCAGGACGCAGTCTTGACTCAGGGCCTTTGCTTAAAATTAACTTCCCCCGTACAGGGGCTTGTCATCACTGTTGGGAATTAGCATGTGACAGTTACACCTTAGGCTACACAATGTACAATGCATGTTGAATCGCTTCACACTTGAACTAACCTGACCTGCTCAGAAGCGCAATAGTAGGAAGAGCCTTAAGTCACTTTGGAAACAGGAGAAATGCTTGTTTCCAGGCCCCTTGCCTTCTCCGTCTTAAAGTCTCTGCCCACCTTCCAAGGCCCCCAGTGCCCTCAGGCAGCCCTAGCTGTCAGCCAACCCCAACCCAGCCCTTCATCCTACCCTGTTGACAATTGGAATTTGCCATTAAACCTGTACTTTTCCTAAATAGATCCCTGGAGTTTAACTGCATTCATCCTGCTGTCCCCATGCAAACATAAGTACCCAAATCACATCACATTCCCTTAGTGACTTGTGAAATAACTACCTTGGCAAAACTTTAATAAAATGAATTTATACTCCGATTGTAAAGGCAGGCCTCTTGTACTGTTCTTTCTAGAAATATTTTTTCATTGAGGAAAAACTCTCTGAGTATTTACCACATGCCAGACACTGAGTTAGACCCTAGGGGGCAGGGATAGCTAAGAGAGGACTGCCGCCGGGAGGCGCCCGTCACCCAGTGGGAAAAGCAGATACACAGTGCGGCTTGGGCTGGGCAGTGCACACTCAGGACGTTTGGAAAGAGAAGCTAGGAGAAAGCAAGGAGTGACTTAACATCGAGAATCTTAAATGTTGGTTCTAGCTGGAAAAGGAAATCCAATAGGACAGAGGAATCTTAGCATATCCACCAGATGACAAGTTGTGAAGTCTCCTTGACCAACCAAGGTAATGACCAATAAGTCATTGGCTCCCAAGTCTTGAGTATTTTCCACCCTGAACCAGATGATCTCTGAGGTCTTTTCCTGCTCCCAGGAGGGTAGAAGCTAGGTTGGAACTATTTCACAGGAGCCCAGATGAATGGCAGAAAAAGTGATTGCTAATTTATCCTTGAGTCCTACCTCGGTGGAGAACAGTGAACAGTGAGACTGGCTTTGAGAAAGCCAAAAGATAGAGTGACTTGATATTGTCAAAGTTTAGCTTTCTGACAATCCTGTTGCCCTTTATACACTGCAGGTATAAATGGCTATAAATCCATTAGCTCAAGATCCCGGTATCCTGGGGCTAATCTTCTCCTTTGTAGCTCTATGAGAAAATGATGATTGCAAAAGTGACTGTCCAGGCAGGGTGTGGTCTCAAGAAGCAAAACACTGCAAATTGCTTTGAAAGCATTTTACCACGATGATCTGGATTGAAAGGTGATAGAGCAATTTGGTTTTGCTGAAAGAGGTGATTTTGTGAAAGTGTAACACCTATGATAATTCTCTTTAAAGCAACATGGAGTGCTGTCTTTGCTCATTTAGATCACAGATCTGTTCTGGGGATTCAGGCCCAGTGGTTACGTGAGGCACCTACTGCATTTCTCGTGCTTGACATGAGGACAGTTTACGGGATTGCAAATATCTGTATAACCTTGGTTTTCTGACTCTAGGTGCCATGTTTCTGCAATGGGAATCTTAAATGTTTGAAATGACTGATAATCTCTGGAGGTGCTAAAAGCATTACTGCCGATATCTAATCTTTGGGGGCCCAAAGAATTGTTTTCACTTCCACTTTCATGTCTGCACAGTTATCTACCCAGTGTCACCATATGGTGTTTCTGTCTCTGCAAGTCTTCATCAATCCGATTAGCACGTTTGACTCACGTGTTAAAAGTTCAGAATAAAATCAAATAGTGTTAATAACATTTTCAGATTTTTATATATTTTAATTTTTAGGGTATATCTTAACATTCTAATAAAATTTCTATTTCATATAACTTAAAAATCTTTTTCTTAAGAAAATTTGTAGCATTCTGTGTTTTTTAAAAACCATTTCTGTCTCCTTTTATTACAAAGAACAAAGGCCAAAAAGCTGCAGTTTCCTTCTGTTTTGGGTTGAATTGTGTCTTCCAAGAAGATGTGTTTGAGTCCTTGCTACCTGTGAATGTGACCTTACTTAGAAATTGGATCTTTGCAAACGTAATCAAGTTAAGATGAGGTCATACTAGACTAGGGCAGCCCCTAGTCCAGTGACTGGTGTTCTTATAAGAAGTGGGAAATTTGGACATAGATGCAGACACACAAGGAGAACGACCTGTGATGAAGGAGACAGGATTGGTGGTGTGCTGCCATGAGCCAAGAGGTGCCAAGTATTGCTGGCAACCCCTGAAAGCTACGAAGACAGGGAAGGATCCTCCTCTAGAGCCTTCTGAGGGAGCATGAATCTACAGACACCTTGAACTGGGACTCCAAGCCTCCAGAACTGTAAGAGAATACGTTTCTGTTGTTTAAGCCATCCAGTTTGTGGTACTTTATTGTGGCAGCCTTAGGAACTAATATACCTTCTTTTTTCTACACTTGTATATTAGGTGTTGGGTCCCTAATACAGCGTTTGCCTTTGAAGGGTTTATGAACACCTACTATTTCTGAGACAGGCAAGTTGGATTGTACAGATGACTTCTTTTTTAAAAAAAATATTTATTTAGGGCTTCCCTGGTGGCGCAGTGGTTGAGAGTCTGCCTGCCAATGCAGGGGACGCGGGTTCGTGCCCCAGTCCGGGAAGATCCCACATGCTGCGGAGTGGCTGGGCGCATGAGCCATGGCCGCTGAGCCTGCATGTCCGGAGCCTGTGCTCCGCAGTGGGAGAGGCCACAGCAGTGAGAGGCCCACGTACTGCAAAACAAACAAACAAAAACAGAAACAAAAATATTTCTTTATTTGGTTGCGCTGGGTCTTAGTTGCGGCAGTCAGCCTCCTTAGTGTGGCTTGCCAGCTCCTTAGTTGTAGCACATGGGCTCCTTAGTTGCGGCATGCATGTGGGATCTAGTTCCCTAACCAGGGATGGAACTCAGGCCCCCTGCATTGGGAGTGTGGAGTCTTAACCACTGCACCACCAGGGAAGTCCCCCAGATGACTTCTTATCTCATAGGATGCACAGAATTCCAGAGATCAGCAGCTAAAAGCCAAAGTCTCAGTTTATTGGACTTCAGTGAAACAGCCTAACAGGTGGACTAGAGAGGAGTGCAGTGTGGTTTGTGACCAAAGATTGGGAACTCAGTCTCACAGAGTTGTACTACTGTGTTGTTAATAACTTGGGAATTTCCACTACAAGGAATCTGATCATCCTGGGATACCTGTGAAGGATGTGAGTTCAACTAAGTGACACCAACAAATATATCTCCTTGATTTGACCACTGTTTGATGTGTTCTATAAAGAAGAAGATGGCATTTGATATAATTTTATTGTTTTATAATTTGTTGTTTGCAAGTTTCACCAGGTAGGAAGTTAGGACAGGCTATCACTAGATGGCTGGCGGTGTCATATTTTCTTTTATTTTTTCCTGAAATTAGTCATTATTAAAACAGATAAAAATGCGGACCATAAAGGAGCAGAATGGACAATCTTACAGCAGGAGATGTGAAAATAAGCTCCCCTGTAAAATTTGATCTTTTTATATAACAAATTCCCAAGCATTATCCATTTATTTAAATCTCAATCTGAGACTCTATTTTTTTAACCTGTAAAAGGTAAAGTGAAAGATAAGTGAATAAATGGCTCATCTGCCCCATCCTAAACCTAATCTCTCAGAACTTCTTTTATTATTTAATGGCACCAACCTTTAGATCAAGTTGTCAAGCTAGAAACCTTTAGGACAATTGATTCTTCCCTCTGACACTGCCCATATCTAACTGATCACCATATCAAGCCTACCTACCATATTTACCAACTATTCCCTGAAAAAGTCACACACCATCTGGACTGCCTCAAGTGTGAAGGCGCCATGGTTCCCAAGCCGAGGTGGTGGAGAAGCAGTGAGTTCCAGAATGGCCCGAAACAGATGCTGGAGCAGTCAGCCTGAAGTGGAGTAACTGAAGTAAGAAGGGTCTGTTACTGTAAGCCTTGGGCACATCCTCTTTAGAAGCAGATGAGTGTCCTTTTCAAATAAATTGGCATCTGCGTCCTGATACATGGGTGCACACTGCTCTTGTCTCGTGCTCTGTTCTGCACCCCTCTCCCCAGGCAGAGGGGCAGACTCGGGAGGGGAGTGGACCTACCAGCCACTAAGAGAGAGGTGGCTGCAGCTCTCCCTTCCCCCCAAGTCCCCCCTCAGTGCACCTTGTAGGCAGAGGGAAGCACCTGATGGAGTGATGGATGGCTCCCCTGCGAGGACAGCCACACAGAGATTGGTAGATGGAGGAATCTCTCTGCCCCAGGGAGGAAATGATGGCCCTGCCTGGAGTCTGTCCCTGGCCTGGACTCTGGTCACACATTGTAATCCTAGTCAGCATAACTAGGGAAATGTCTTGATGAAAGTCGGGGTACCGCCGGAACGCTTTTTGCTCAAGCTTGAGTGTGTTTCTATTTTATTGTCCATGACTGAAAAGTTCTGGACATTCTTGGCACCAGGCAAGTTCACGGAGCAGGCAGGTGGGTGATGTCAGCCTTGCTCCAGCCCTGTGAAGGGTGCTTTGGAACATCGGTACAGTGTGGGGCTCCTCAGCAAGCCAGTAGGTACTGAATTCATCTCTTTTTATTAACTGTTTAGTAGAACTTGGGCTCCAGCACATTTCACTTTGATCACAGAGGATATCCAGGTAAGAAAAGGCCGTTTCAGCCTAACACATTTATTGGAGTGAGCAGTTGCTCTAGTGCCTATAAGTGAACCCCAGCAGAACCTTAGGCCACTCTTCTGGAGACCTGGCATCTTTTGCCAGTGGTACCGTGTGTTGGCAGATGGTCTATGGTGGAATCATTTTTATTCTGTAGGATGATGGTTACCTAATGCTGGCCTGTGGAAAGTGCCATCCTGCGACTAAGTTACTGATACTCCACGGGGAGTAAAACAGAGACTATGGAGACAGTGTCTCCTTTAAATTCAGTGTATTCACTTAGTTGAGATTATATCTCTCCTGTATATTCAGGAGTTTGAAAATGCCTTTTTTAACTGAATCTAAGTGTGAGTAAACAGACAAATCCAGAATGTGGAACATTCTACAACATAACTTGCCTGGATTCTTTAAAACAGTCAACATAGTGAAAAACAAATGACTTTTTAAAAACACAGGGAGGGGGACGATTCTAGATTTAAAAATACCAAAGAGATGTAACAGCCAAATACAATGTATGGAACTGGATTGAATCTTGGATGGGAAAAAAATCTATAAAGGAGATTTTGGAAACAACTGGGGAAATTTGGATATGAACTGCTTATTAGATGACATTGAATTCAGCCTAATTTTCTTAGGTGGAGCAACCGTATTGGGGTTGTTTTGGAGAATTTTTTCTTAGGGGAGCATGACAAAGTATTTAGGGGTGAAGTGTCATGACATGACATCTGCAACCTTCGAATGGTTCCACTGAAAGAAAAGCTAGAGATCAAGCAAATGTGGCCAAATTGTGAATATGGGTGAAGGGGATATGGATATTCATTGTGGTATTATTTCAGCTTTTCAGTAGGACTGAAAATTTCAAAATAAAAATCGGAAAGTAAGGTTCAATTCTCCTTGATAAAATATTTTATTGGCACCGTAAGTTTGGACTGTAATCTCTTGCATGATGTAAACTACTTTAAAATGAAAGTATGTTAGGGCTTCCCTGGTGGCGCAGTGGTTGAGAATCTGCCTGCTAATGCAAGGGACACGGGTTCGAGTCCTGGTCTGGGAAGATCTCACAGGCCGCGGAGCAACTGGGTCCGTGAGCCACAACTACTGAGCCTGCGCGTCTGGAGCCTGTGCTCCGCAACAAGAGAGGCCGCCATAGTGAGGGGCCCGCGCACCGCGATGAAGAGTGGCCCCCGCTTGCCGCAACTAGAGAAAGCCCTCGTACAGAAACGAAGACCCAACACAGCACAAATAAATAAATTAATTAATAAACTCCTACCCCCAACATCTTCTTTAAAAAAAAAAAAAGAAAGTATGTTAGAAACAAACAGCTCAGACATCCCCTTCTTTTATGAAATGATAGTCACAGTTGATAGTTGCTTTGTATTAATATCCAAAATAAAAACTTGGGATATTAAACAAGGTAAAAAAATTGTCTAGAGAGTGCTGCCCCAGTGCTTGGCTTGTGCTATTCAGTGGTCTCCAACATTCTTCATGTTCTTGCATATAGAAAATGTTAATATTCACATGGCTAATCGGATGAGGCTGCTCATGTCTGAGGGCAACTAGTGCAGAAGCTCTGACTGCCCCAAGGGTGAAGGGGTCACTATCTCGGCACACCCATAAGCTATCTGGGCCACACAAGTGTGCTATTGCCCACAGGTTGGGAAACTCTGCTTCGATGCATAAAAGTTCTGTGGACTGTTTTAAACATGACTTGAAAGGTTTTCTTGAGGAAAGCTATCTAGTGTATGTCCCACACACTGTGGATTCGTACTTATGATACTATGAATGAGGTTTAGGTATCACTGCATATTTGTGATAGCACTAAATACCAGCGCTGTGACCTATCTCTCTAACACGTTCTGTCCGTATCGTCACTCATCGCAACACTTGTTTTGATGGATCTTGAGTTGTAACAAGGTTAACAACGAGGCAAACTCCTACGGGAGGCTATGGAGCAAACTCAAGAGCTAATGTTCTATCTCTGGCTTTGTGATTCAGTCCAACTTAAATGTATTGATATGAGGCAAGAAATAAATCTGCAAACAGAAGCCTAGAAAGGAAAAGTTAACCCACTTTAATCCAAATCTTTCTAATGAAGTAATATTTCAGGTTTAAAGCTCAAAATTCCGAAGTTCTAAATAATTAATTTAAATTAACTTACATTTCTATATTAAGGGGATGCTTTCATGAAGAGGGAAGCACACTGACTGGCCTTACAAGAGTGGTTTCTTAACCCTCCTGGTGCATCTGAACAGCCTGGTGACTTCAAAAAACTAAGATGCGTGGTTTCCATCCCCAAGAGATTCTGATTCAATTGGTCTGGCAGCCTATTTTTCAAACCCCCTTCACCCAGGTGATTCTAATGTGCCACCAAATACTGACGCCTAGAATCAAGATGATGGTAAAAACCGAGAAGCATAAGGTGCTTTACAAATATGAGATATTAGTTTTATTAGTAACTGCATAATAATTTCCTTTCCGTCTTCTCCCAATTTCTCAACATGGTTAACTCAATCCATTTGGAGTAGAGTTTCTTTTCTTTTTTTTTTTTTGATTCCCTGTTGCTTTATTCTTTCTGTTGCTTGGCAAAGTCCCACATACCTGTGGTTGGCACAAAAGAGGTAACAAGAAAGTATCTGCGTGAGTACATGGGAGTGTGCTACTGATTGAGAGTGTGCTTTCTCTCTAAAGCCAAATAATGCTGTTTTTGTGTCCCTTATTGGTCTAGATAAATCATACCTTTTCTTCTTTCCATTAACGTGGGCACCTCAGAGTTCTCTGCATTGACTGAATGTCTGCATTGTGTGCAAGGTAGATACAGAAAATCAAGCAGTTGGGCTATTCCTTAATTCCAGACTCATACTCCAACTTTTTATTTCATAAGACCAATTTGATAGTCAAATACAAAACGGAAATAAGATAATTTACAACCAAGGATAAAAGTGTGACTTTAAATTGATGCTGAGATTTGCAAGATTTAGCTAGTATGATCCTAGAGAAGTAAAAATCACACAGGTTCAAGCATCCTAATGATGATAATGGTGTTTACTATCGCTCAGACCCTGTTCTAAGTGCTTTTTACCCATTAACTGATTTAACCTTCACAACAACTCTATGGGTTAGACACTATCATTTACATCCCCACTTTACAGACGAGGAACCTGAGGATAGGTTGGTTCCAGACTTGATTTCGCCATTAATTAGCTGTGTGAGTTTGGATATGTTACTTCACCCCCGAGGTCCTGTTTTCTGATTGGATTAGTGAGTCTCTAAGGCTTCTTTCTACTTGGTGGTTCATTAACTTTGTGAGTTATTAATTCCTAATTTGGTGCAGTGATTTATTCTTTTCTATCCTTGCCCTACTTTGTTTTCTATTAACCTCTTCCTTTTCACTCAAACTTCTACATTTTGACAGGCTTTTGACAGGCTTCCTTCAATTCTAGATGTAGATAGCTTATCTACATATGTCAGCACTGGAGTTTGGGGACTGCCTTTTAGGAGCTGAATATAATAGTTTGGAACATTAGTGAGTCAAGCAATGTCATTTGCCTGAAAATAACATAGTGTAGAAATGAGTGAGAAAATGATGAAAATGACGGTGGTAGTACCAGTTGAGCCATGGTACCTCAGTGTAAGTTATTGTTATCTTTTATAATATTTCATAAATACTGATCATACAACTGTTAGTATACTTGTGATTTAAAGAGTGATACTCATAGTATGCTAATACCTCTGATAATGATGCAGCTACATAGCTAAGATTCTCCATTCTCCTTTCAAACTTCAAAGTGTGGACAGTGGGATTGGGAAGTAGGTAGTAAAATACTCAAGAAACTTAAGAGGGCTGAAGTTTACTCCAAATGGCTTGAGGATCAATTGGCAGTATTCTTCTCTATCGTGACTTACTAATTCCAGAGAAACAACGTTCTAAAGGGGAAGCTAAATGTAATGATAGAAAATTTCAAAATCATTCAGGTCTATTTTCTGCTTTTCCATTGGAACCTTGAAATGTATGATTTTCTATTCTTTGTCTGCAAATCTGAGTGTTCTCATGGCCACCGTATTAAAAACTTATAAAAAAAGGCCACATAGATTGTGAAAAACGTTCTCAGCTGTGTATGTCTACCTGGCACTTCTAAACTCTATTCTACATGAAACTATGAAGTTTATGGATTCCTCCAAGTATTCAAATGACTCACATTAATGAAGGCGGTAAATACGTTGGGCCAAAACACCATCGGAAACATCTTTGTCAGCAGGGAGCAAAAGTTATATTAATTAAAATGTTCTGAGAAGGTACAGGGTGCTCTCTCAGCAAGTCATGAAACTATTTTAATCCTAATTAAGGATGTTCCCTCCTGGCATCTAGTAACATGGGAAATTAGAATCAAAAAGTCTGTGACATTTCTAGAAGTAGGGTCAGAGAACTCAAGCTGGATTCCTCAAGCTAGGAACTGGGCATATTTTGATAGAAAACCACCATTTTAATTAATTGATATTTATTCAACCTCCTTTCCATGTTCAGAGAAGGTTAGGAAATGGTACAGAGTGAAAAGGTCAGAAACAGATAAAATTTGGGTAGGAGAGTGAAGGACTTGAGATATTGAGAAATAATCACTGACCTTAGAAGAGAGAAGTGTTATGGATTGAGGGGTGTCCTACCATTACAGGAGCACTGGAGTGCACTGAGACCATTGTGCATGTGGGTCTGGAGCCTCAGCATACAGACCTTTGTCTGGGAAGAAACGATGTCACCAGGATTTTTAGCCTAAGACCTAAATAAAGTCATCTGTTTTAGGGTGATTTGGTGATTCACCACGGAAGCTTAGTATTTTCTGCCTAGATTTTGAAAACCTAATAAAGCTATTGGGACATTTCCTCACTGTACCTCGTCACATGTATAGACTGAGTACAAATCTTTGGACGTAATCATGAGTTGACATCTTATCCATTGTCAAGAACTCCATCATTAACACTTTCAAGCATTAGTGAAGAGATGGAACTTTCATCATTGCAAAGGGCGAGTTAAATAATCTAGGCTGAATAAACCAGAGGTAGCACTGTGTCATCTGGACCTCACATTCCTGGTAAAACACCAGTTTCAAATGACAAACTCTAGACTCATCCTTCATACTTGAATATGATTTGAGGGGCAAGAACTTGGGTTAAAATTCAGAGATTAAGTGTTTGTGCTCCTTAAAAAAGGCTTTCCTGATGAGAAAAGAAAAGAGAAAAACACTACTTTTTGGTTTGTGGTGATGTAGAATAATGAGGTTGTGAGTATGAAAATACTTTTTTTCAACTTTAAAGCTGAAAGAGCATTCTTATTCATTGAGTGGTTTCTGTTGGCACTGGTAGAACTGACCTTTGAGAGAGGAAAGAGAAACTAGCTTCTGGCCAGAGGACCAGCTCCTGAGCTTGCTTAGTTCTACAAGGAAGGGGCAAGCGTGGTAGGTATGGCCCTAACACCTGTGTGCACCCTTGGTTAATACTCTGTAGAGCCAAACCCAGAAAACAGGAGTGTATGACATATATATTAACCTGCATGTGTAACTTTGTCAATTAAAACACCACTAAACCCAGGCAGCCTAGTAGAACATTATGCCATTGATTACTTTAATCTGCTCAACATATTGATTTTTGAGCACTCTCAATTTGTTTATCAGAACAAAGTTTATTCTTTTTTAATTACTTTGCAATTTATTGTCGTGTTCCATGGCTTTTGCAATATTTTCTTCTATATAGTTTTACATTGTGGGAAATGCCCTACCACAATTAACGTTGAACTGGTTATCACAAACTGGTTTAATATGACCAAGACCACATGGACTGACTATAATGTTGTTAGATAAAAAAGTTGTGGTGGCAAAAGATGGATAGATAGTTGTAAAATTGTTACAAGGGGAATTTTTGCCTGGATTCAATCTAAATACATATCAAAAAATTGTAAAATAGAATCTACCAGCTAAGACTAATGAGCACAAAACTGCATTGATTTGGCCCAGGGTGGACAAATAGAACATCTGGCATACTTGGCACCAATGACACAGCTGGCATTGTTGGAAACGTTTCTGCAGAAGGTACAGATGCAGAAATGGGAGAATTGGTACAAACAGTGCAGATGGAACAGTTGGAACAGATGACAGTGGGCAGAGCTGGCGATGCTGGCACAGGTGTCATAACCTCAACAGCTGGCACAAGTTGTGACAATCCTGGGATTTCTTAGTACAAGGCACGTGTTCATTTTGGCTTTGGCTACAGAGAGATAAGAGCATTTTATAATTAGTAAATGTGCCATTTAAAAAAGAACTTTTTCCCCCTCCATCCTTAAGGACATCCACCTCCAACTGTTAAAGATTGGAATATAGAGCATTTTCGCAAATTAGAGTTTCCCTGAGAAAGCCATAATTGATAAATACAGATTTCAAAGAAGAGCCAATTAGACAATTTTGTTCTGATATAGATAAAATTTATGAATGGAATTTCTTCATAGGAGTTTTGTGGGAAATAAAGGTCAAATTCTTGGAAATAAAAATACACTTTGCATTTAAACCAAAATTGTTATCAATTTAGAGGGTTGTTTCTGACATATAGTGAATATTTCCCAATTATACGAAATTTCCTGCAGAATCACACTTGAAGACATGGTACAGAATTGGAAACCTGTCTACAGAACAGGTTGGGAAAAGAGAAAAAAATGCTGGAATACATAATATGGAGAAATCATGATATTGCCACTTTGAAATACCAATGGGACTTGGCTCTAATTTCATCTAAAATGCTATAATTTGGGCTCGAATTAAAAATACAATATAGTATAATCTTTTGGGTAATGACATTTAATATCAGATACAAAGTTGAGAGAACAAAGCAAGTTGTTTGTTAGTGGCTAGAAATCACTGTTTTCTTCTAATATTTTTACTGTAACAAAAATCTGTTCATATTATGGGAAAGCCAAAAACTATTACCTAATTATAAAATAATAACATAACAAAGGATTAAGAAATGGGTTCTTAAATCTATATGCACAGTCTCTTGAACATAGCAGATGCTCCATAAATTCTTGTTGAATAAATGAACCTACGGTCTAAGAAATATCAATATTCAGAATTTTTAAGAGAATCAATGATTGCCTTCCATATTAATGACTAATTTTCTATTAGGAAGAAACAAAGAGAATCAGGTGTCAGTCCTTTCCACAGCCTCAAACTTGACACATACATTTTAGCCAACTTCCTCTCCCAAAGGGAAACCATAGATGAGAAGGATTAGCTGTATGTCATCTACTCTGTGTCCTTAAGTAAATGCAAAATTCTTTAGGTTTTCCAGTTTACCTTGAACTAAAATCAGCGTAGTAAATCAGCTTCTATTCATAATCAATGCAATGCAGTGAATGTTTCATATGTGTTTTGAGACTTTTGTGAAACTACTACAATAAGGGTTAATTACCTCTCACTGGATGTCAAGTTCTTGACAATTAAAACATGCTGTCTTTGTTTCCAGATGGCTCTGCATATTGCACCTATATTTAATTTAAAAAAACTCTTTAAAGTTATTTAAATATTTGATTTCAATTTCTCCTTTACTTCTACTTTGTTATAACCTCATTTTGAACCCAACTCAACTATTCTTATTATTCAGAACTTTAATTCTATCACTTAGCTTTAGTTCATTTTTTAACTGAGATGACAAAAATGTTTCTGATTAAAATGGATAAAATACCTTAATTTGTTAACTGTACATTTGTAACAGAGCAATTAAGAGACAGAAGAGGAGGCGAGAGGGCTTACTGTTCTTTGGGGGCACAAAAATGATGACAGATGAATCACTTTAAATGAACAGGCTGGAAATGTCCGCCCTATACTTCTTCGCTTGGTCTGAAACACCACTTTGTGGCTGAAACTCAGATGAATGTTGCTTCTAATCAATAAATGCCTTAGGAAAAGTGATCAGTTTATTTTTCAATTCATTTGTTAGGGAATAACAAATAGGGATATTTCCAGGCTTTGGCATTTGGGGGGTCGGCAAAGGTTTTTCTGAAAGATGAGGATGAGGGTGAGTCATTCCTTTGAGCCTCTGCCTTCCTCAGGAATTAAGTGAAAATTAAACATGAAAGATGCAATCTGCTGCAGCAGTGTGATTCCTCTATCATTGTCCGAGCCACTATCTATTTCTAAGCACATTGAACTTTCCAATTTATTGGCATCTCATCTTATGTAAATATCCCTTTCCTTCTCTAGCTGCAAGACATCAGGATGTGCTTTCACTCCACGCTTCAAACAGTTGCTCCACATTATGCCTCTCCGCTGTCCCTGGGGCAGCTTCTTTTCTCTGCACATGGCAACCTGGGATATATTTATTTTTCCTAGGCTTAAAAAAAATGTCCTTTTTGTTGGAGAGGTGGTGAACAAAAATAAAGCATATCCATCTAAAATAAAACCATTTATAAATGTTAAACAAAAATTCAAAGGAAAATTATATATTAATATCAAGAATTGAGGAATTTTTATATTCAGATATCATCTTCTTCCACCTTCCCTGCATTCATTCTCCTCCTGCATCAGCTACAGGTCCCTAACCAGACCTCAGCCCCAGCTCCTCTTTGGGTCATGAGCATCAACTCCTGTACTGAGTACAGCACCAAGCTTGTTTGAGAGAAGACAGTGTTTTCCCTCCCTAGCCCCATCACAGAAGTTTATGTGTTGATGATCAAGATGCAATAACACAACTATAAAATGACCCACTCTTGTTGGAAGTGGGAAAGGAGAGAAGGACAGACGGAAAAGAACTTGGTGGAATATTGTGGGGGTGGGTGGCAGAACAAGAGTAGGTCTGTATGGAGATCGTTGGGCTATTGTTTCATTGCAGTTTAGAATTAAGCTTATTTTTGGTGACTTGTGGTTTAAAACTTGCAGGTAAATTTTCAAGCTTCAGTCTTTCCCCCAAAACTATTGTGCTGGTATCTATCATTGTGTTATCTGAATTAATAATTCATTGAAGTGTAGATCATTTACTTTTTAATAAATGTTTTAATATGAGAAAATTTAAACCATACAAAAGAAGTAAATAGACTAGAATACTGGGTTCTCAGGTATCCATCGCCTAGACTTAACAATTATTAACATTTTGCCAATTTTGTTTCATCATTCCCCCTGCCATTCCCTCACACACTTCCCCCCTCCCTTTCATAGAGTATTTTAAAGAAAATTCAAAATGCTATTTCACCTTGAAATGCTTCAATAATTCATTCCTAACAAACAAGGGCAATTCTATAAACACAATGACCCTCCAAATAAGTATTTCTTCAATATCACCTAATTCTTAGTCTATCTCTGAAGTCCCCTGATTATCTCAGGTGTGTGTTTCTGCAGTTAGTTTGTTCAAATAAGGACCCCAAAAGGTCCTGATTATGTCTCTTAAGTTTATTTTATTCTATCCTTTCCATTTCATTGATTAGTGGGATAAACCAGATCATTTGTCCTTAGAATGTCTTACATTCTGAGTCTGACCTTGTATCCTCTATCCCTGTATTTCTTGTAAACTGGTGTTTAGAGCTCTAGGATTGATTGGACTCAGGTTCAAGTTTTAGGAATATTTCATAGTTGGTGCTGTGTCACTACTTCCTATTGCATCATATTATAGGACATAATATCTTGCTGCCCACCCACTTTGAGTGATGCTAAGACCAACCAATGAGTTCCAGTGTATATACTCTTGATCCTTAAGACTATATTCATCTATTCTCAACCTTCTTTTCACATATGGATATATCATTATCTTTGTACAATCACCAGAGAATCCTTCAATTGCTAACAAAAATTCTTTGATATTCATTTATTAGAGAACTGCCAATGGACAATATTAACTTTTATACACACACACACATACACACACACACACACACACACACACACCCCTAGAACTTTTCTGTAGCATACTTTACATGTATTTTACTTGCCTATACATTGTTGGAGGCTAAATCTAAATTATAATATGACCTGTGCATCCAAATGCACAGGTCATTTCCAGGTTGACCAATGACTAACAGATTAGATCACAGATCAGTGAACAATTGGCAATAATCATAGTAAATATTTGTAGTCTGGTTAATGTCAGTCATATTTGCAACCAAATTGGGTCAACTGTTCATTGATAAGTAACCAACCCACAAGTGATATGTCCAGTTGTTTCAGGAATGCCAGTGGCTAAATTAATTTAACTACCCCATTGTTTGGAGACTCATCACTGTGATTGCCAAATATTTGATAATTTCAATGTGATAAATATTACATGACTTGCTTTTTACTTCACATCATTAGTAAAGAAGTAGAATAAATGGAAATATAGCAAAATATTTCAAAGTACTTAAGTGATAGGATACAAACATTCAGATTGAAAGGCTATGAAAAACTGCATACTAAATCTGATTGTTTTTCATAGATGGTTACAGAATAAATGCAGTTAGGAGTATATGTAATTATGTATTTGATAGATATTTCAAATGTTTTAAAATTTTTAATTCTTATCTATTTCTTGGTCTGTTTGAAAACGAAAAGTGTTGATATCATTTGTCTAAGACTAATGAATATAAAATGGAATGTTTTCCAGTGGCAATTAACAGTAACTATAAACACTCTTAGTAGCAATAAAACATTCCAGTTTTTGTGAAACCTTAATTAAGAAAAACATCTTATTTCTGTGTCAAGTTTGAGGTTTCACTTCCACTATTTCATTTGATCATTACTACAACCCTATGAGGGAGGATATTTGAACAGAAAGCTGATATGGAGAGAGATCAAATGTCTTAAGCAGGACCAGACAACCAATAAAGGACAAAGCCAGTAATCAGGATCACTGCTAAATCCAATTTGGACTTACTGCATTCTGTTCTCGAGAGAAAATCTTTAACTTATTTTCACCTGTGGAGCTGCAAGCCTGTGCAAAATGTTGTGGAAGCTTCCACTTTGAGTGTGGTCTACTTGCTTCAGGGGTACAGTAGGTTTTGGTGTCAAAAGCTTCCCCGATCTATTTGCTGTTTACCTCACAGAAGACATTTGATTGACTTCACAATTCTCACCTCTCTTGGGCATCTCCCATCTAAAAACCTTTTCCTCCTTTGTTTTTGCTCACAGGAAGCTGGATTTTTATGTGGTTTTCCCTTCCTTTTCTTTATTTTACAAGGACAGAAAAAAGTTGGAGCGGAATAAGGTATAAGACTTTTGTCAAAAAATCTAAAGATCCTCTAATGAGTTTTTCTCCCTTCTATCTCACCCCAAATATGAAAAAGTTTTCCCTGGCAACCATTCTTCTAGCTCATTTCCTTCTCCTTCCTGATGAATATCCAACCTATGTTGGGAAGAATTTCTTTATTAAGCTCTTCTAGTTTTTGACATGACTTCTTCCAATAACTCAAGTTTTAAAAAATAGCCTTTCTTGTTCTCCTGCCCCCATATTGAAAAAACACATTAAATTAGAAATCATTCTAATTAAACTCATATTTATTTATTTATTTAAAAATTTTAATAGATCTTTATTGGAGTATAATTGCTTCACAATACTGTGTTAGTTTTTGTTGCACAACAAAGTGAACCAACCATATATATACACATGTCCCCATATCCCCTCCCTCTTGAGCTTCCCTCCCATCCTCCATATCCCACCCCTCTAGGTCATCGCAAAGCACCTAGCCAATCTCCCTGTGCTATGCTGCTGCTTCCCACCAGCTAACTATTTTACATTCAGTAGTGTATATATGTCGATGCTACTCTTCCTTCGCCCCAGCATCACCCTCCCACCCCATGTCCTCAAGTCCATTTTCTATGTCTATCTGTTTATTCTTGCCCTGCAACTAGTTTCATCAGTACCATTTTTTTCTTACATTCCATATATATGTGTTAGCATACAGTATTTGTTTTTCTCTTTCTAACTTACTTCACTCTGTATGACAGACTCTAGGTCTGTCCACCTAACTACAAATAACTCAATTTCGTTTCTTATTATGGCTGAGTAATATTCCATTGTATATATGTGCCACATCTTCTTTATCCATTCATCTGTCGATGGGTATTTAGGTTGGTTCCATGTCCTGGCTATTGTAAATAGTGCTGCAGTGAACATTGTGGTACATGTCTCTTTTTGAATTATGGTTTTCTCAGGGTATATGCCCAGTAGTGGGATTGCTGGATCATATGGTAGTTCTTTTTTTAGTTTTTTAAGAAACTTCCATACTGTTCTCCATAGTGGCTCTATCAACTTACATTCCCACCAACAGTGCAAGAGGGTTCCCTTTTCTCCACACTCTCTCCAGCATTTGTTTGTAGCTTTTTTATGATGGCCATTCTAACCAGTGTGAGGTGATACCTCATTGTAGTTTTGATTTGCATTTCTCTAATAATTAGTGATGTGGAGCATCCTTTCATAAGTTTGTTGGCAATCTGTATATCTTCTTTGGAGAAATGTCTATTTAGGTCTTCTGCCCATTTTTGCATTGGGTTCTTTGCTTTTTTGATATGGAGCTGCATGAGCTGCTTGTATATTTTGGAGATTAATCCTTTGTCTGTTGTTTCATTTGCAAATATTTTCTCCCATTCTGAGGGTTGTCTTTTTGTCATGTTTATGGTTCCTTTGTTGTGCAAAGGCTCTTAAGTTTAATTAAGTTCCATTTGTTTATTTTTGTTTTTATTTCCATTACTCTAGGAGGCAGGTCAAAAAAGATCTTGCTGTGGTTTATGTCAAAGAGTGCTCTTCCTATGTTTTCCTCTAAGAATTTTATAGTGTCTGGCCTTACATTTAGGTCTTTAATCCATTTTGAGTTTATTTTTGTGTATGGTGTTAGGAAGTGTTCTAATTTCATTCTTTTACATGTAGCTGTCCAGTTTTCTCAGCACCACTTTTTTTTTTTTAACACCTTTATTGGAGTATAATTGCTTTACAATGGTGTGTTAGTTTCTGCTTTATAACAAAGTGAATCAGTTATACATGTACATATATCCCCATATCTCTTCCCTCTTGCGTCTCCCCGCTTCCCACCCTCCCTATCCCACCCCTCTAGCCCAGCACCACTTATTGAAGAGGCTGTCTTTTCTCTATTGTATATTCTTGCCTCCTTTACCAAAAATAAGGTGACCATATGTGCGTGGGTTTATCTCTGGGTTTTCTATCCTGTTCCATTGATCTATATTTCTATTTTTGTGCCAGCACCATACTGTCTTGATTACTGCAGCTTTGTGGTATAGTTTGAAGTCAGGGAGCCTGATTCCTCCAACTCCATTTTTCTTTCTCAAGATTGCTTTGGCTATTCGGGGTCTTTTGTGTTTCCATACGAATTGTAAAATTTTTTGTTCTAATTCCATGAAGAAAGCCATTGGTAGTTTGATAGGGATTGCATTGAATCTGTAGATTGCTTTGGCTAGTAGATGCATCTTCACAATATTGATTCTTCCAATCCAAGAACATGGTATATTTCTCCATCTGTTTATGTCATCTTTGATTTCTTTCATCAATGTTTTATAGTTTTCTGAGTACAAGTCTTTCACTTCCTTAGGCAGGTTTATTCCTAGGTATTTTATTCTTTTAGTTACAATGGTAAATAGGAGTGTTTCCTTAATTTCTCTTTCTGATTTTTCGTTGTTGGTGTAAAGGAATGCCAGAGATTTCTGTGTATTAATTTTGTATCCTGCAACTTTACCAAATTCACTGATTATTTCTAGTAGTTTTCTGGTGGCATCTGTAGGATTTTTCTATGTATAGTATCATGTCATTGGCAAACAGTGACAGTTTTACTTCTTTTCCAATTTGTATTCCTTTTATTGCTTTTGCTTCTCTGATTGCTGTGGCTAGGACTTCCAAAACTATGTTGAATAATAGTGGTGAGAGTGGACATCCTTGTCTTGTTCCTGATCTTAGAGGAAATGCTTTCAGTTTTTCACCATTGAGTATGATGTGGGTTTGTCATATATGGCCTTTATTATGTTGAGGTAAGTTCCCTCCATGACAATTTTCTGGAGAGTTTTTATCATAAATGGTGTTGAATTTTGTCAAAAGCTTTTCCTGTATCTATTGAGATGATCATATGTTTTTTATTCCTTAATTTGTTAGTGTGGTGTATCACTGATTGATTTGTGTATATTGAAGAATCCTTGCATCCCTGGGATAAATCCTACGTGATCATGGTGTATGATCCTTTTAATGTGCTGTTAGATTCTGTTTGCTGGTATTTTTTTGAGGATTTTTGCACCTATGTTCATCAGTGATATTGGTCTATAATTTTCTTTTTTTGTGATATCTTTTTCTGGTTTTGGTATCAGGGTGATGGTGGCTTCATAGAATGAATTTGGGAGTATTTCTCCCTCTGCAATTTTTGGAAAAGTTTGAGAAGGATCGGTGTTAGCTCTTCTCTAAATGTTTGGTAGAATTTACCTGTGAAGCCATCTGGTCCTGGACTTTTGTTTGTTGGATAATTTTAAATTACAGTTTCAATTTCATTATTTGTGATAGGTCTGTTTATATTTTCTAAGTCTTCCTGTTCAGTCTTGGAAAATTGTACCTTTCCAAGAATGTGTCCATTTCTTTGTGGTTGTCCATTTTATTGGCATATCATTGTTTGTAGCAGTCTCTTATAATCCTTTGTGTTTCTGCAGTGTCAGTTGTGATTTCTCCTTTTTCATTTCCAATTTTATTGATTTGAGTCCTCTCCCTCTTTTTCTTGATGAGTCTGGCTAATGGTTTATCAATTTTGTTTATCTTCTCAAAGAACCAGCTTTTAGTTTTATTGATCTTTGCTATTGTTTTCTTCGTTTCTATTTCATTTATTTCTGCTCTGAACTTTATGATTTCTTTCCTTCTAATGACTTTGGGTTTTCTTTGTTCTTCTTTCTCTAGTTGTTTTAAGTCTAGGGTTAGATTGTTTATTTGAGATTTTTCTTGTTTCTTGAGGTGAGAGTGTGTTGTTATAAACATCCCTCTTAGAACTGCTTTTGCTGTGTCCCATAGGTTTTGGGTCATCGTGTTTTCATTGTCATTTGTTTCTATGTATTTTTTAATTTCTTCTTTGATTTCCTCAGTGATCTCTTGGTTATTTAGTAGTGCACTGTTTAGCCTCCATGTATTCGTGTTTTTTACAGTTTTTTTTTCCTGTAATTGATTTCAAATGCCATAGCATTGTGGTCAGAAAAGATGCCTGATATGATTTCAATTTTCTTAAATTTTCCGAGGCTTGATTTGTGACCACAGATGTGATCTATCCTGGAGAATGTTCCATGTGCACTTGAGAAGAAAGTGTATTCTGCCACTTTTGGGTGGAATGTTCTGTAAATATCAATAGACCAAATAGATGGTCTATTGTGTCATTTAAAGCTTGTGTTTCCTTATCTATTTTCTGTTTCAATCATCTGTCCATTGGTGTAAGTGGGGTGTTAATGTCCCCTACTATGATTGTGTTACTGTCGATTTCTCCTTTCATGGTTGTTAGCATTTGCCTTATGTACTGTGGTGCTCCTATGTTGGGTGCATAAACATTTATAATTGTTATATCTTCTTCTTGTATTGATCCTTTGATCATTATGTAGTGTCCCTCCTTATCTCTTGTAACAGCCTTTATTTTAAAGTCTATTTTATCTGTTACGAGTATTGCTACTCCAGCTTTGTTTTGATTTCCATTTGCATGGAATATCTTTTTCCATCCCCTCACTTTCAGTCTGTATGTGTCCCTAGGTCTGAAGTGGGTCTCTTGTAGACAGCATATATATGGGTCTTGTTTTTGTATCCATTCAGCAAGCCTGTGTCTTTTTGTTGGAGCATTTAATCCATTCACTTTTAAGGTAATTATTGATATGTATGTTCCTATTACCATTTTCTTCATTGTTTTGGGTCTGTTTATGTAGGTCCTTTTCTTCTCTTGTGTTTCCCACTTAGAGAAGTTTCTTTAGCATTTGTTGTATAGCTGGGTCAGTGGTGCTGAATTCTCTTAGCTTTTGCTTGTCTGAAAATCTTTTGACTTCTCCATCAAATCTGAATGAGATCCTTGCTGGGTAGAGTAATCTTGGTTGTAGGTTTTTCTCTTTCATCATTTTAAGTATATCCTGCCACTCCCTTCTGGCCTGCAGAGTCTCTGCTGAAAAATTAGCTGATAACCTTATGGGGATTCCTTTGTATATTATTTTTTGTTTTTCCCTTGCTGCATTTAATATTTTTTCTCTGAATTTAATTTTTGTTAGTTTGATTAATATGTGTCTTGGTGTGTTTTTCCTAGGGTTTATCCTGTATGGGACTCTTTGTGCTTCCTGAACTTGGATGACTATTTCCTTTCCCATGTTAGGAAAGTTTTGGACTATAATCTCTTCAAATATTTTCTCAGATCCTTTCTTTTTCTTTCTTTCTTCTGGACCCCCATAATTCGAATGTTGGTACATTTACTGTTGTCCCAGAGGTGCCTGTGATTGTCTTCAATTCTTTTCATTCTTTTTTCTTTATTCAGCTCCACGGCAGTTATTTCCACCATTTTGTCTTCCAGCTCACTTATTCGTTCTTTTGCCTCAGTTATTCTGTTACTGATTCCTTCTAGTGTATTTTTCATTTCAGTTATTGTGCTGTTCATCTCTGCTTGTTTGTTCTTTAGTTCTTCTAGATTTTTGTTAAACACTTCTTGTACTTTCTTAATCTGTGCTTCCATTCTACATCTGAGATTCTGGATCATCTTTACTATCATTACTCTGAATTCTTTTTCAGGTAGATTTCCTATTTCCTCTTCATTTATTTGGTCTTGTAGGTTTTTACCTTGCTCCTTCATCTGTGACATATTATTTTGCCGGCCCCCCCTTTTTTTTTTTATGAGTGGGCCTGTGTTCCTGTCTCACTGGTTGTTTGGCCTGAGGCTTCCAACACTCGGGTTTGTAGATTATTGGGTAGAGCTGGGTCTTGGTGCTGAGATGAGGAACTCCATGAGACCTTACTCCGATGAATATTCCCTGGGGTCTGAGGTTATGTGTTAGTCTAGTGGTTTGGACTCAGAGCTCCCACCACAAGAGCTTTGCCCCAACCCTGGGCTTGTGAACCAAGATCCCACAAGCTGCCTGGGGCAGCAAAAACAAAACAAAACAAAACAAAACCCCAACAATAACAAAGTAAAAAATAAAATTAGACTAGGAAACTAACAGATATGTTAGGATGAATACAAAAATAAAAATATAGATGAATCAACAACTGGAAAGTACATCAGTACCACAATAGTAAAAAAGAGGAGGAGGGAAAAGGAAAAAAAAGGAGGGGAAGGCTTTGGCTGTAGAGGGCAGGGCCTAAGCAAGGGCGAGGTTTGGGCAGTGGGCGGGGCCAATGCTCAGGACACAGGGCTGGAAAAGGCCCTGGTGACTGTGGGAGGGTGGGGATTAGGCTCAAGGAACACAAGGGGCCCAGGTGGGCCCCTACCCCTGGTCTCAGAGGGCAGGGGACCTCACCTGGGAGATCACAGGCTTCCTGGACTCGAGTGGGTGGGGCAAATGCCCTCCTCTCCTCTCCTGCTCTTCGGGTCTGGAAGGGCCCCTCCCGCCTGACTCTCCGGATCTCCCTGGCCTCCCTCCTATGCCCTCAAGGACCTACGCAGCCTGGAGGGGGCTTTGGAGGGCAGGGGACCGGCCTGGGAGCTCAGCAGGCTCCCTGGCCTGAGTGGGCCAGACGATCACCCTCCGCTCCTCTCCTGCTTTTCCCGGAGGATTCCTCCCACCTGCCTCTCCTGATCTCCCCAGCCTCAGGGGTACTGATTCTGTCTGGCCTCCACTTCTCCTCTCCCCTCAGTCCCCCTGTGTCCTACTGGTTCACTCTGGGGTTCCTCCCATCTCCTTGGGTGTCAGGGTCCCCCACCAGCAGCCTGCAGGTGCCCTAATTGTGGGGAGACACTTAACTCTGCATCTTCCCACACCGCCATCTTGACTCCACCTCCAAATTCATATTTAAATAGAGATACATATTGTTTTTCTTTTGGTTTTTTTCCATGATATACTAGCATTTATTTATTTATTTATATGATGTTTTAATAAGACTGTAACCATTAAAATTGAGAAATAGTACTTGTTCATTAATTAGTATCCCAGTTTTGGGTCTTTTCACTGGCTATGGAGAAGGTATATGGTGCTTTTGAGATAATTGCTAAAGTAAAATTAGGGAAATTTCAAGAACTTAGAATTACTCAGCCTAAAGAAGGCACCATGACAGGCCGTCTCTTCAAAGTTTTACAGTTTGTGATCATTGTAAAAAAAGATCCAGTCAGAAGGGACTTCCCTGGCAGTCCAGTGGTTAAGAATTCTCCTTCCAATGCAGGGGATGTGGGTTTGATCCCTGGTTGGGGAACTAAGATCCCACATGCTGCGGGGCAACTAAGCCCGTGCACTGCAACTACTGAGCCCACACACTCTGGAGCCCACACACCACAACTAGAGAAGCCCACACGCAACAATGAAGAGCCTGTACATCACAATGAAGACCCATCACTGCCATAATAAAATAAAAATAAAATAAATAAATAAAAATTTAAAAAAGATCCAGTCAGTCATTGTATATACTTTAAAAACGCAAGTGAAACGTATTTAAATGATAACAAAAAATAAAGACATAAGGAAATAAGAGTAATTGTTTAAATATCTGAGCATGATTGTCAGAAACTCTTGGAATCTTTAAGAACAACAATAGCAACAGAAACAATCATGAGTCTGGTTACTAGAAGTCCAGAGATGAACTGGAGGCTCTCTAGAAAAGCAGGTTTGCATTTTCACCTCCTCGAACCTAGGAGTCTCTTTGCTTTTCAGAGTCCCCCTGATTAGGCCCACTCCCACAAGAGGGCTGAGATCTTTTTTTTATCATCTGACTCTAAACTTGGGCCATTTCTTCTTTCCTTTTCCTCTTCTCAACCTCCATCTTTACAATGACAGACTGCATTCAGTAATTGCTGTCTTTTGTAATTGTTCTAGCTCCAAATTGGCTGATTAGGGGGGAGACCCAGCTGTCCATCAAAATGGTGTAAAGTGACTGAAGCAGCCATCCCCTGAGCTAGAGAAAGTTAATTGCACTTTCTGAGACTGTCCCAGTAGGAGAGATGCTGGGTAGGGCCCCGGGAATCTCTGTTAGTGTGATTTTTTTCTGAGCATGTCCATTTATAACCTGGAAAAAATGTAGTAAACAGCATGTTAATTAGATTTACAGATGAAATTAAATCAAGAAGCACTGGAAACACACCAGTGAATAAAGAGAAATGCTACACAGGGTTTCTGAGGTTAAAAATGTAGAGAGGATCAAACAAAATGAGAATTAAACCTGACAGGTGTAACCCCAATGCTTTGGAGGGAAAAAAGCAAGCTATAAAAGTAAGCAGAAGCAAGGAAAACTCCAGAAACAGTAATTCCAGAGAGACTGAGAGAGAATGGACAACAAATTAGACGTGTTTGCAATATGCCACGGAAGCTAATGTGATTTGGGGCTATATGTGTGGAGACATCACATCATGAGGGAAAGGTGGCATAATTTAGTGCTTTTGGCAGGAACACACCTGGAGTATTATGTTCAGGTCTGTGAATCCTGGGAGCAGACAGATATAGAGGAACTAGGGGGAAATCAGCATAAAGCAACAATAGTGATTAACAAGAGATAGGCTGATTTATGAGAAAAAAGACTGTGTGGTTTGGCTTAAAAGAGTAACAACAGTGGAGCATTTAAATTTAAGGGTGTTTTCCTGATGTGTTACCTATGAGTCAAGAATTATTAAAGTATAATTAGCATAAAAGTATATACTGTAGTTTAAAAGGGAGGACTGGGACTTCCCTGGTGGCGCAGTGGTTAAGAATCCACCTGACAAGGCAGGGGACACAGGTTCGATCCCTGGTCCAGGAAGATCCCACATGCCGCGGAGCAACTAAGCCCATGTGCCACAACTACTGAAGCCTGTGCACCTAGAGCCCGTGCTCTGCAGCAAGAGAAACCACCACAATGAGAAGCCCACGCACTGCAATGAAGACCCAACACAGCCAAAAATAAATAAATAAAATAAAATAAAATAAAGTAAAATAAAATAGAGGACTGACATTTACAAGAAGGAAAACTTCTTGCTGAATGACAGCTATGAGATTATTAAAGTATCTTTTTAGGAGAGTAAAAGGAGCGCCATGGCTGGAGATTATTAAAGTATCTTTTTAGGAGAGTGAAAGGAGTGCCTCTGGCTGGAAAAATATGTTACATTGTTATCATACTTTCCATTCCAAAGCCATTAGATTTACCCTGGCCATGACCCTTCAACACTGAAGAATTAAGTGGACCTACTCATCTGTCAGAACCCCAGAAATCTCCCTGGATGCCTGTTCCTCTGCAAAGTTCCACTCAGAGGTGATCGTTTTTAAATTTGGTTTTAGTATACTCCCTATATAAGTACTTGTAGCTGATAGCTTATCTTTTCCATCCTTCCGGATGCTCCTGATATCTGCAAAGACAGGACCAAAAGCAAGAAATGATTTGCCTTATTCTGTATGTATGGCTGAAGGCTGTCACTTAACCTGAGGATTGGCTTCTGAAGGCAAAGGAGAGATGAGTCTAATTTTTTAAAAATCTCAAAATGATAGCTGGAGGAGCAGCATTTTGTACTAGCTAATGAGGCTAATTTGTTCTTAAAATACAAGTTACTGTGCTTCCTAAATTAAAATTCACTTCTGATGTAAATACAGAAGATATAAATATGGAGAAGAGATGTATGCTGTATTTTTTATTTTGCACTTTGGAGCCCATTCTAAGAGGAGCTGTTAGAAAAGTGATTTTATTCTCTAAATTTGGGGAGATCTTTACTTCCTGGCTTCAAATACACGGAAAGACAACGAATAGCATTAGTTTTACAAAAAAGAGAAGAAGATGGAGGACTTCTTCCTGGCCAGAATTGTAAAGTGCATTGTTCTGGAGATTATTTCCTAAATTGTAGTGATTCTTAACTTTCTCGTTTGGAAAATGAACTTGGGGAATATATTGCTTTCAAAGTAATCAGATAGTCCACTGACAAATGCTTTATTAACATTTAGTTATTTAATTAAATCTGCCAGAGAGGAAGTTCTTATTCCTAAATCAAGGGGTTTCCCTTCTATTCACTGTGGTGAGGAAAGTGATCCTTTTCATGTGGTCTTGCTGTAGAAGGTTTTCTTATCCTTTTCATTTTGAATGTTACAGAGAGCAGACCAGAACTTTAGATAAATTAAAGCAAACAATAAAAGGAAAGACCTTAAAATGACATTAATTTTCTACATATTGTTTGATTAGCTATTTAAAATAGCAGTTTGGACCACATTCTACAAGAAATAGATACTGTCTTAATGGTGCAATAACATTTAAACTAACAAATTATACAGAGCAGTTATCTAAAGCATCATTT
Organism: Pseudorca crassidens; assembly: GCF_039906515.1. NCBI lineage: Eukaryota > Metazoa > Chordata > Mammalia > Artiodactyla > Delphinidae > Pseudorca > Pseudorca crassidens. Next base: position 158,697,346 of record NC_090297.1, read on the forward strand.
AATATCTAGTTTATCTGAGGGATTTATGCTACCCTTTTACTCTAGGTTTTGTTTCTGAACACTGGACTCTGATTTTTTTGGCACATAACTGACAAATAGGCTGCCCTTGCCTTATCCCATTTTAAGTTCAGACTCAGGAACCAGAAGAAAGCTGTTATTTATATGATTTAATTGATGAATTATGTCTGGGATTTTGAATGTGTCTGTAAGATAAACGTTGCCCTTTCTGATACCAGTGATTTGCTTTAAAACAATTGAAACTGTTATCCAAAGGAACTTAGATTGCTGTTCACTGACCAGTCTTGTCTTCGTAACAGACCAGATGAGAGCCACCGCTGCTTCAAACATATGAGCACCCAGACTAAAGATTTATTTTCCTTCCTTTCCATCCAGATTTGGCAAAGTTTCTCTAAAACTTGCTTCCTTCCTATGCTTTTTCTTCTCTACTTTAGCACTGTTGAAAAATTTGGTGTAGCAAATGGTTATTAAAGTTGGAGGAAGATCATGCCAGATCAAAGGAAGGAGAGACATTTGTGTGGAGCCTAGCATGCGGTACAAGCCGCTAACATGCCAGACAGGTTTCACCATCAAATGCAAACTCTTCACCATGGTCCCCAAGGCCCTGCCTGAGCTGGTTACTGTCTACACCTGCAATCTTATGCTGAACCACTCTCCCCCTACTTCAGCCAACTGGCATGCTTTCTCTGGCTTGAATAGCATGCTTTTTTCTGCCTCGGGGACTTTGCACTTGCTGTTCCTTTTTCCTAGAAGGCTCTTCCGCTCACTCTAAGCGGCTGGCTCGCTCCTCTTTTAGGTCTCAACTTAAATGTCACTGCTTTAGAAAGGACTTTCTCACGTCCTCAACCTCAAAAAGCCCTTGTGCTGCCACATTTTCTGTAACTTACTCTCTGTCATGTTACCTGGTTCTTCCTGCCCCCTGTCCTTCCTCTTCCTCTGCCTCTTCCTCCTTTTTCTTCATAGTACTTTACCAAAATTATCCTGATCAGTGCCTGTTTGTTGGCTGTTTCCTCCCCTGGAATGCATGTTCCATGAGAGCAGAGGACTTGCATTTTCTACAGTGCTGAGAACAACACTTGGCCCATCAAGGTAGACCAATGTTTCTTAAATATTGGACAAGATTTTACAAAAACATCTCATTACACATTTTCAAACCTTTCTACTTGTATAAATGGAGAAGGAAAGAGACGTTAAAAATAATTGTCTTAGAATGCACTCGGGTACGTTTCTTAACTACAGCTACACCAAGCTATCAGGATATAATAATGCTGCCAACTTCAGCAAACTCATCTGAATATATACATGGATGCCACCATCAGAAAGGCATTCTTGTAGGTGTAAAGGAAATTGGAAGACTGACAAAAGGGTACAGGCTGGAAGTTCCTTGAGGTCAAGCTCCTTCATTTCAGTGATTCTTTCAGATCCTCTAAAACTACTGTAGGACATAGAACACATCCACAGCCTATGAAATGGGCTGAAATAAAATGGAATGTTGTCATGATAGATGCCAGGGAAAGGCCAGTGCAAAGGATGTGAAGTAGGTTACATTCCCAGCTGAAGATTTTTACCAGCATAAGACATCTAGCATTGCCCCTTGCCTTTCCCAAATAATAGAAGTCTGAAATGAGGAATAAATCCATGGATACAAAGGAAAGAACCCAGGCCTGCTTCAAGGACACATCAAACAGAAAATAAGAACTGCATTCCCCAAATACTCATAAAGACTCCTGGTCAGCCATGCTGTGGTTCTAGCGGAAGCAAGGAAATCTCTCCCAGGGTCATTGCCACAGTGCAAAGGGAACATCTGCCTACATGGCAACCATAGCTAGAAGCCCTTTCTAAGGGTCAGGTATCATCTAAGTGCTGTGCGTATATTACCTCATTAAATCTCCACCACAACCCTGTGAAATATGTACTGTTATTATTTCCAGTTTTACATATGAGGAGACCAAGACACAGAAAAGGGAAACAATTTGCCAAATACAAATCAGCTAGTAAGTGGCAGAGCCATATTTGAACTTGGGCAGACTGGCTCCACAGCCTGTGGAGACTGACTACTTGAAGCTTTTTAATCGGAGATCTTGGTTTTGAGCAGGGATGATTTTTGCAGCCCTCTTATCTCTGGAAGCAGGACAGCCAGAGTCAGATATTAAGGAGTAATTGAAAGCTAACAGAACCTTACAATGACTGAGAAACATGATAGAAAGAATGTGTCGTGATCCAGCTGTACTCAGCAAGCCCCAAAGGGGTTTGATGGAAAGGAGGCCTGCTTCTTTCTTCAAGTGCTGCTGCATTATGTGTAGGGAAGAACAGAGAGCATTTACGACTTTCTGAACAGGGTCCTCTCGGCTTTCTCTTTTGCTGCACTCCAAATGATGCACTCATCCCACAGGACCTGCACTAACTAGGAGAAGCAGCATGGCAGAGCGGAAAGGACTTGGACCCTGGAAATAGGCAGTCCTGAATTTAAATCCTGACTCTGTCACTTACTAGCTGCATGACTGTTGGCAAGTTACTGAACCTCTTTTTGCCTCAGTTTTCTCATCCACAAGATGAGGTTAATAATATGCACTTTCCAGAGCTATTGTGAGCATAATTAACAAAATAAGACTGGTGAAAATGTCTGGCACATAGAAGGCACTCAGTAAGTGTTAGCTCCCTCTTCTGAAACCAGACCAAATCCTTACCAGAAATTATGTTTAAGATCTTGCATGGTGCCAGAGGGAGTTTCTCAGCAAGGGATATGGAATACACCAAATTAGTTTACTTTTTCTGTTTATGTGATAGGAATGGAGAGCATTGAGCACAGCTTAAATTCTAAGTCAGTGGAAGTCTACACCAGTTTTCTTATTGAATGTCTAGACCTAAGTTTTGTGGTAGAGGCATGTGATGAGGGGTGATGGAGAGAAATGTTTACCCTGATGGTGACAGTAGAGTTAAGGCAATTAAACTGGATTTTACCCCTTTAGAGTCCAACACTTGTTTCTCCAAGTACAGTGAGTTACAGAGATAGCACATCATGTACCAATAATGAAAATAACTCTGTGAACAGCACGGAAGTAAGTTGGGGCTACTTCCACCCACACAGAGATGAATTTTATGTGCAGAAGCCCAGTGGAATATAAATGAACTGCTGTATATGAGAAAGAAGAAACAAAAGGCTGAGACTCTAGGATATATCTCAGGAAGAAACCTGCATACTGTTTCCTCTGTCTCTGCAAAGTAAGATCATGGACACAGAATTCCCTTCTTGCAGGGGTATAGCTGGTTGTAATAAAATGTCATGCACAGTATGAGGGAAAACTTGCATTTGGAGGCACTAGGTCTCAAGAGCCCCTGGCTCTCATCACAAACTCTCTAGATGCTCTTTCTTCTATGTATCCTTATTTAGGGCATGCTTCACTGGCAGCAGGTGTTTGTTCATTTTGATAAATGTCAGCTTCTTAACATTCACTTTGGAGAGGGAAGGGTGACAGGCACCATCCTGCCCTTGCTGAACTGAAGGCCTTTCCACAGTGCATGATGGAGGGCAAGCAGTGTACACACATTAGAGCCACATGGCTTGACCTGGCCCAGTCTCTTCTCCCCTTGTCAATGCAGGGCGACTCAGCAGCAGCAGACATGCTCCAGATGTCCTGCCACCATCTGGCTGATGTAGACTCTGGGGAGCCCCCAGCCTCCCATGATATACAAGGAGACAGGAAGCCCAAGGTGCCCTAGGGGTTTCTGAAGTGCACTAATGCACCAATTGAGTATCACTGTTCTGCTGTCTGTCATGCTGCTTCCATCTCTGCCGATTTCTCTTTTCTTAGTTATTTGCTTTCTGAAGGCTCATTTAATCAAATATCCCACTCAGTCCATCGAATGACTGTTGAATCATACAATACACCAAGACGCTGTCCAAGGTACCATGCCCTACAGTTAATTACTGAAAATTACTGTCTACTCTATTTCTGCTTCTGTGAAATCTCCTTCTTACAAATGTGAAGGGTAATTTGGTTACAGAATAAAGTGATTAAATAATATTAAATGAGAATTTTGAGATAAAATGAGGTAAGATGAGATTTTGTGACTTTCTATGTGGCTGCTTCCCAATAACTTTAAGAGAACATCAAATTGAGGTGTGTCCAACAAAATCCTTCTTAATAGATCAGTAGTTACTGATTTACTATCTGTTCTTTCACAGCACTCTTATAAGTCTTGAGAAGGACTTAGAAATGTTTAGACAGGATTCAAGCTTTCAGGAAGCTTACAATCAGTCTAGTTAGGGCGATATAATAAATAATGTACATACGTGAAATAATCCAAGAAATATAAAATTAAGTGGTAAATTTTTAAAGAAACAATAACAAAAGTTCTTTATTTTTAAGCTCTTTAGACTTAAACATGGCCTTCATTAAAATAAACCCATATTTTCCCCCCAATTTTTTTCTCGGGATAAATATACAAATAACATTTATCATAAAAAATCACCATTTTAAAGGGTAGAGTTCTGTGACATAGTGGTAAATTTTGTAGCACAAACTATAATGGACAGAGAAATTGGGAAAGGTGGAAGATCAGAAGAATCTGATGCTCTCAAAGTAGGTGTGACCTGAGCTCTTGTTCAGAGAAGATACCTAGGACTGGGATAGATAGAGGGGAAATGAAACTATGTCTGTGGCACACCAAGATTTACCTGACTGTGCACATCTAGCTTGGAGTTTATGCAGAATATTTATTCTTATCTTTTGCGGATGCTTGAATGTGAAATTATGAGTTATAAATGAATAGTCCTGATAAATGTGGAAGTTTAGAATCAAAAATCTTATTTTAAATAAATTAAGAATGTAAGGGTCATTTTGCAATCTGATTACAGCTTTTGTTTGAATACATTCAATAAAAAGTTTTTCCCAGAGGCTAAGTCTCAAGGAATAGCTAACTAACTATTGCTGTTAATGAAAAATGGTTTCAATCTTTTAATTTTTCTATGTAATAAATGGCTTACTTCTATAAAGGTGACAGTTGCTGTACCATCTATTTGCAATTGGCATGGCTGCTGGAAACTTCTGATTTTTTCAAAACTAAAATTTTCTAAAGGATTTGTCTTTCTAGCAGCAGAGATGACCCACTGGCAAATCTGCCATGACACTTCAAAGTATATCAGAAATTACCACACATGGGAAAATGCAAAGCAAACAAAATAGAACAGAAATAAAAACAAATTCCATGACCACACTGGGAATTTCTGATAGGAGTTTATTCTAAAGCATGTCAGGGTAAAGCACAAAGAAAGAGTCAAAACACCTAGGTTCTAGTCCAGGTTCTGGCACTTAATCACCTTGGCAAAGAAATGCTAGTGAGCTTTAGTCCCCTTACCTAGGCCACCATCTGAGCAACACACCTTCCTCTCTGTTAAATGTGTGGGGAACTTATACAAACAGGAGATCATGCCTGTTCTTCCTAATTTGTATGATTTTGTTAATTATCAAAATGGATCATGGTATGATAATAAATGGAAGATGTTATTAATACAGAAGCCATCCTGAGTAAATAACACAGAAGGATCCAATCAAGAGTATGTTGTTATTCTTGAGGCATATTTGGATCACAGAAGTGAAGACTGGACTCAGTGTTAATTCTGAGCACAATTTAAAACCTTCCATCCATATGACTTTGGACTTATTTTTGTCTCTACTAGAAACCTTGTTTATACATGTGTTTTAACTATGGTGCTCCCATTATCTTTTTCCATGCAAGGCCCCTTAGGTGGCATTTGCATTGAGTGGAGTGATTTTTATTTTCAAAGAGGGAAATTTTTATAAATTGTGCTTCACTTTTATTTCAGCTTGAGCTGTTTTCTCCTGGGAAAACAGCTTTTTGCTTGGCAAAAATGGATGTGAAGCATTGGCGAAAATGAAAGGCCTTTTTTATTGCAAAGAAAACTGCCTTTTGCTTTTGCCAAAAAAAGCAAAACATATGAGACAAAACTACAAATATTTCCCTGTTTGCAAACCCTGTGAAAACGTGATTTTTCACTAGTGGTGAGAAGATTTTCCCACACCACTCTTCCCATTTCTAAAAATTAGGGCTTCAATGGTAGAAGTCATAATTTACACCTACAACACCTCATGACTGTAATCGAATATCATGAATATTATTATTAAACATGTTGAATATACTTTACATCAAATGTAATATTGGAGGACATATAGCCCTTACCCAGTAAGATTAGGATCTCAACAAAGTATAATGGAAAATGCACCGAGCGACAGTGGAACATTGACACTGAGCAAGAATGCTTGAAAAGGAAAGGTGTTTGGGCTGAATTTGGAGGTAATGTAGAGCATGTAACTGAACGAATAAAGACGTAGGAGAACAGTGGTGAAAGAGAAGAAAAGTGTAGTAATAATATCATGTGGCCAAAATAGTGTTTGAGAGATCGGGGTGCAGTCCTACGTGCACAGTTAACTGACTATGCCACCTTTGGCAAATCAGCTCAACCTCCTGGGGTCTCAGAGTCCAATTGTGAAAATGAAATGACCAGATTCCTTTCAGATCTACAAATTTGCAATAACCAGACTGGAAGTGCATTTGTAGAATAGAAAAATTATCAATATCAGGGATCTCCATTAATTGACTCTTGATTCCAAAATAGCCCACTAAAATCAGAAGTCTGTGTGGTGTCTTTAATGATTTATGTGAAGGTATTCCCCTAACAAAGTTAATTGGGAATTTCTTTGTGTTCATGGTTGCCCTTTATATGCTTTTCCTCAGGCCTACACTAAGGCCCTCCTATGGTAATTAAGCTAATTTCTTCTCATTTTCCATAGTGAAGTAGTAAGCATTCATTCACCTTCTTAATATTATTAAAATATCTAAAATATTAATACAGGTGTGACTCAAAGCAACAGATTTGCTCAGGAAAGTGTGGTGTAAATAAATCTGTGGTATGTGGAAAGTTATTTTGAAAAATATTTAGTTTTTAAAAGCAAACCTCTGGTGAATATTTATCAGCAAGGAATCACTTTATTAAATAAAGACATTTCCCCAAATGAATTTATTTTAACAAGTTTATTTTCATGGATATTGTAGAGAACCCTCAGAAGTTCCTTGCTGTTCTTGCTACCCCTCCTTCAAACCTGGGTCTTCTGTTTCTCCCTTCCCCTAAGAGCTGCCTTTATTGAACAGTGGCCATGACTCAGACACTGGACTGGGCACAGTCATTCTTCATCCCTGTATCACTTGTTTATTGATTGTGACAGTGCACCAGACACCGATAGGAACTTTATTTATTTGAATTTTTTAGTTTTGTTTTATTTATTTTTTTATACAGCAGGTTCTTATTAGTCATCAATTTTATACACATCAGTGTATACATGTCAATCTCAATCTCCCAATTCATCACAAACACACACACACACGCACCCGCCCCCCCACTGCTTTCCCACCTTGGTGTCCATACTTTTGTTCTCTACAACTGTTCTCTACAAATTTTCACTCAATTTCTGCCCAGCAAACTGGTTCATCTGTACCATTTTTCTAGGTTCCACATACATGCGGTAATATACGATATTTGTTTTTCTCTTTCTGACTTACTTTGCTCTGTATGACAGTCTCTAGCTCCATCCACCTCTCAACAAATGATCCAATTTTGTTCCTTTTTATGGCTGAGTAATATTCCATTGTATATATGTACCACATCTTCTTTATCCATTTGTCTGTTGATGGGCATTTAGGTTGCTTCCATGACCTGGCTATTGTCAATAGTGCTGCAATGAACATTGGGGTGCATATGTCTTTTTAAATTATGGTTTCCTCTGGGTATATGCCCAGTAGTGGAATTGCTGGGTCATATGGTAATTCTATTTTTAGTTTTTTAAGGAACCTCCATACTGTTCTCCATAGTGACTGTATCCATTTACATTCCCACCAACAGTGCAAGAGGGTTCCCTTTTCTCCACACCCTCTCCAGCATTTGTTGTTTGTAGATTTTCTGATGATGCCCATTCTAACTGGTGTGAGGTGATACCTCACTGTAGTTTTGATTTGCATTTCCCTAATAATTAGTGATGTTGAGCAGCTTTTCATGTGCTTCTTGGCCATCTGTATGTCTTCTTTGGAAAAATGTCTATTTAGGTCTTCTGGCCCATTTCTGGACTGGGTTGTTTGTTTATTTAATATTCAGCTGCATGAGCTGTTTATATATTTTGGAGATTAATCCTTTGTCTGTTGATTCATTTGCAAATATTTTCTCCCATTCTGAGGGTTGTCTTTTTATCTTGTTTATGGTTTCCTTTGCTGTGCAAAAGCTTTGAAGTGTCATTAGGTCCCATTTGTTTACTTTTGTTTTTACTTCCATTACTCTAGGAGGTGGATCAAAAAAGATCTTGCTGTGATTTATGTCAAAGAGTGTTCTTCCTATGTTTGCCTCTAAGAGTTTTATAGTATCCGGTCTTACATTTAGGTCTCTAATCCATTTTGAGTTTATTTTTGTGTATTAGGGCGTGTTCTAATTTCATCCTTTTACAAGTAGCTGTCCAGTTTTCCCAGCAGCACTTATTGAAGAGACTGTCTTTTCTCCATTGTATATCCTTATCTTCTTTGTCATAGATTAGTTGACCATAGGTGCATGGGTGTATCTCTGGGCTTTCTATCCTGTTCCATTGATCTATGTTTCTGTTTTTGTGCCAGTACCATATTGTCTTGATGACTGTAGCTTTGTAGTATAGTCTAAAGCTAGGGAGTCTGATTCCTCCAGATCCTTTTTTTTCTCTCAAGACTGCTTTGGCTATTCAGGGTCTTTTTTGTCTCCATATAAATTTTAAGATTTTTTGTTCTAGTTCAGTAAAAAATGCCATTGGTAATTTGATAGGGATTGCATTGAATCTGTAGATTGCTTTGGGTTGTATAGTCATTTTCACAACATTGAGTCTTCCAATCCAAGAACATGATATATCTCTCCATCTGTTAGTATCATCTTTAATTTCTTTCATCAGTGTCTTATAGTTTTCTGCATACAGGTCTTTGTCTCCCTAGGAAGTTTTATTCCTAGGCATTTTATTCTTTTTGTTACAGTGGTAAATGGGAGTATTTCCTAAATTTCTCTTTCAGATTTTTCATCATTAGTGTATAGGAATGCAAGAGATTTCTGTGCATAATTTTGTATCCTGCAACTTTACCAAATTCATTGATTAGTTCTAGTAGTTTTCTGGTGGCATCTTTCAGACTCTCTATGTATATTATCATGTCATCTGCAGTGACAGTTTTACTTCTTCTTTTCCAATTTGTATTCCTTTTATTTCTTTTTCTTCTCTGATTGCTGTGGCTAGAACTTCCAAAACTATGCTGAATAATAGTGGTGAGAGTGCACATCCTTGTCTTGTTCCTGATCTTAGAGGAAATGCTTTCAGTTTTCACCATTGAGAATGATGTTTGCTGTGGGTTTGTCATATGTGGCCTTTATTACGTTGAGGTAGGTTCCCTCTATGCCCACTTTCTGGAGAGTTTTTATCATAAATGGGTGTTGAATTTTGTCAAAAGCTTTTTCTGTATCTATTGAGATGATCATATGGTTTTTCTTTTTCAATTTGTTATTATGGTATATCACATTGATTGATTTACATACATTGAAGAATCCTTGCATCCCTGTGATAAACCCCACTTGACCATGGTGTACGATCCTTTTAATGTGTTGTTGGACTAAGTTTGCTAGTATTTTGTTGAGGATTTTTGCATCTATATTCATCAGTGATATTGGTCTGTAATATTCTTTTTTTGTAGTATCTTTTTTTTTTTTACATCTTTATTGGAGTATAATTGCTTTACAATGGTGTGTTAGTTTCTGCTTTATAACAAAGTGAATCAGTTATACATATACATATGTTCCCATATCTCTTCCTGCTTGCATCTCTTTCCCTCCCACCCTCCCTATCCCACCCCTCTAGGTGGTCACAAATCACTGAGCTGATCTCCCTGTGCTATGCGGCTGCTTCCCACTAGCTATCTATTTTACGTTTGGTAGTGTATATATGTCCATGCCACTCTCTCACTTTGTCACAGCTTACCCTTCCCCCTCCCCATATCCTCAAGTCCATTCTATAGTACGTCTGTGTCTTTATTCCAGTCTTACCCCTAGGTTCTTCATGACATTTTTTTTCTTAAATTCCATATATATGTTTTAGCATACAGTATTTGGTTTCCTCTTTCTGACTTACTTCACTCTGTATGAGAGACTCTAGGTCCATCCACCTCATTACAAATAGCTCAGTTTCATTTCTTTTTATGGAGGAGTAATATTCCATTGTATATATGTGCCACATCTTCTTTATCCATTCATCCAATGATGGACCCTTAGGTTGTTTCCATCTCCTGGCTATTGTAAATAGAGCTGCAATGAACATTTTGGTACATGACTCTTTGAATTATGGTTTTCTCAGGGTATATGTCCAGTAGTGGGATTGTTGGGTCATATGGTAGTTCTATTTGTAGTTTTTTAAGGAACCTCCATACTGTTCTCCATAGTGGCTGTACCAATCCACATTCCCACCAGCAGTGCAACAGTATTTCCTTTCATCCACACCCTCTCCAGCATTTATTGTTTCTAGATTTTTTGATGATGGCGATTCTGACTGGTGTGAGGTGATACCTCATTGTAGTTTTGATTTGCATTTCTGTAATGATTAATGACGTTGAGCATTCTTTCATGTGTTTGTTCGCAGTCTGTATATCTTCTTTGGAGAAATGTCTATTTAGGTCTCCTGCCCATTTTTGGATTCGGTTGGGTTTTTTTTGTTATTGAGCTGCATGAGCTGCTTGTAAATTTTGAAGATTAATCCTTTGTCAGTTGCTTCATTTGCAAATATTTTCTCCCATTCTGAGGGCTGTCTTTGGTCTTGTTTATGGTTTCCTTTGTTGTGCAAAAGCTTTGAAGTTTCATTAGGTCCCATTTGTTTATTTTTGTTTTTATTTCCATTTCTCTAGGAGGTGGGTCAAAAAGGATCTTGCTGTGATTTATGTTATAGAGTGTTCTGCCTATGTTTTCCTCTAAGAGTTTGATGGTTTCTGGCCTTACATTTAGGTCTTTAATCCATTTTGAGCTTATTTTTGTGTATGGTGTTAGGGAGTGATCTAATCTCATACTTTTACATGTAGCTGTCCAGTTTTCCCAGCACCACTTATTGAAGAGGCTGTCCTTTCTCCACTGTACATTCCTGCCTCCTTTATCAAAGATAAGGTGACCATATGTGCGTGGGTTTATCTCTGGGCTTTCTATCCTGTTCCATTGATCTATCTTTCTGTTTTTGTGCCAGTAACATACTGTCTTGATTACTGTAGCTTTGCAGTAGAGTCTGAAGTCAGGGAGCCTGATTCCTCCAGCTCCATTTTTCGTTCTCAAGATTGCTTTGGCTATTCTGGGTCTTTGTGTTTCCATACAAATTGTGAAATTTTTTGTTCTAGTTCTGTGAAAAATGCCAGTGGTAGTTTGATAGGGATTGCATTGAATCTGTAAATTGCTTTGGGTAGTAGATTTATTTTCACAATGTTGATTCTTCTAATCCAAGAACATGGAATATCTCTCCATCTATTTGTATCATCTTTAATTTCTTTCATCAGTATCTTATAATTTTCTGCATACAGGTCTTTTGTCTCCTTAGGTAGATTTATTCCTAGATATTTTATTCTTTTTGTTGCAAATGTAAATGGGAGTGTTTTCTTGATTTCACTTTCAGATTTTTCATCAATAGTGTATAGGAATGCCAGAGATTTCTGTGCATTAAGTTTGTATCCTGCTACTTTATCAAATTCATTGATTAGCTCTAGTAGTTTTCTGGTAGCATCTTTAGCATTCTCTATGTGTAGTATCATGTCATCTGCAAACAGTGACAGGTTTACTTCTGCTTTTCCAATTTGGATTCTTTTATTTCCTTTTCTTCTTTGATTGCTGTGGCTGAAACTTCCAAAACTATGTTGAATAAGATTGGTGAGAGTGGTCAACCTTGTCTTATTCCTGATCTTAGTGGAAATGCTTTCAGTTTTTCACCATTAAGGATGATGTTGGCTGTGGGTGTGTCATATATGGCCTTTATTATGTTGAGGAAAGTTCCCTCTAGGCCTACTTTCTGCAGGGTTTTTATCATAAATGGGTGTTGAATTTGGTCAAAAGCTTTCTCTGCATCTATTGAGACGACCATATGGTGTTTCTCCTTCAATTTTTTAATATGGTGTATCACATTGATTGATTTGTGTATATTGAAGAATCCTTGCATTCCTGGAATAAATTCCACTTGATCATGGTGTATGGTCCTTTTAATGTGCTGTTTTATTCTGTTTGCTAGTATTTTGTTGAGGATTTTTGCATCTATGTTCATCAGTGATATTGGCCTGTAGTTTTCTTTCTTTGTGACATCCTTGTCTGGTTTTGGTATCAGGGTGATGGTGGCCTCGTAGAATGAGCTGGGGAGTGGTCCTCCCTCTGCTATATTTTGGGAGAGTTTGAGAAGGATAGGTGTTAGCTCTTCTCTAAATGTTTCATAGAATACACCTGTGAAGCCATCTGGTCCTGGGATTTTGTTTGTTGGAAGATTTTAAATCACAGTTTCAATTTCATTACTTGTGATTGGTCTGTTCATATTTTCTATTTCTTCCTGATTCAGTCTTGGCATGTTGTGCATTTCTAAGAATTTGTCCATTTCTTCCTGGTTGTCCATTTTATTGGCATAGAGTTGCTTGTAGTAATCTCTCACGATCTTTTGTATTTTTGCAGTGTCAGTTGTTACTTCTCCTTTTTCATTTCTAATTCTATTGGTTTGAGTCTTCTCCCTTTTTTTCTTGATGAGTCTGTCTAATGGTTTATCAATTTTGTTTATCTTCTCAAAGAACCAGCTTTTAGTTTCTTTGATCTTTGCTATCGTTTCATTCATTTCTTTTTCATTTATTTCTGATATGATCTTTATGATTTCTTTCCTTCTGCTAACTTTGGGGTTTTTTGGTTCTTCTTTCTCTAAATGCTTTAGGTGCAAGGTTAGGTTGTTTATTCGAGGTGTTTCCTGTTTCTTAAGGTAGGATTTTATTATTATAAACTTCCCTCTTAGAACTGCTTTTGCTGCAACCCATGGGTTTGGGGTTATTTTGTTTTCATTGTTACTTGTTTCTTGGTATTTTTTGATTTCCTCTTTGATTTCTTCAGTGATCACTTCGTTATTAAATAGTGTATTTTTTAGCCTCCATGTGTTTTTATTTTTTACAGATCTTTTCCTGTAATTGATATCTAATCTCATAGCGCTGTGGTTGGAAAATATACTTGATACGATTTCAATTTTCCTAAATTTACCAAGGCTTGATTTGCCACCCAAGATATGATCTATCCTGGAGAATGTTCCATGAGCACTTGAGAAAAATGTGTATTCTGTTGTTTTTGGATGGAATGTCATATAAATATCAATTAAGTCCATCTTGTTTAATGTATCATTTAAAGCTTGTGTTTCCTTATTTATTTTCATTTTGGATGATCTGCCCATTGGTGAAAGTGGGGTGTTAATGTCCCCTACTATGAATGTGTTACTGTCAATTTCCGCTTTTATGGCTGTTAGTATTTGCCTTATGTATTGAGGTGCTCCTATGTTGGGTGCATAAATATTTACAATTGTTATATCTTCTTGGATCAATCCCTTGATCATTATGTAGCGTCCTTCTTTGTCTCTTGTAGTCTTTATTTTAAAGTCTATTTTGTCTGATATGAGAAATGCTACTCCAGCCTTCTTTTGGTTTCCATTTGCATGGAATATCTTTTTCCATCCCCTTACTTTCAGTCTGTATGTGTCTCTAGGTCTTAAGTGGGTCTCTTGTAGACAGCATATATATGGTCATGTTTTTGTATCCATTCAGCCAGTCTGTGTGTTTTGGTGAGAGCATTTAATCCATTTACATTTAAGGTAATTATCAATATGTATGTTCTTATTCCCATTTTCTTAATTGTTTTGGGTTTGTTATTATAGGTCTTTTCCTTCTCTTGTGTTTCTTGCCTAGAGAAGATCCTTTAGCATTTGTTGAAAAGCTGGTCTGGTGGTGCTGAACTCTCTCAGCTTTTGCTTGTCTGTAAAGGTTTTAATTTCTCCATCAAATCTGAATGAGATCCTTGCTGGGTAGAGTAATCTTGGTTGTAGGTTTTTCTCCTTCATCACTTTAAATATATCCTTCCAGCCCCTTCTGGCTTGCAGAATTTCTGCTGAAAGATCAGCTGTTAACCTTATGGGGATTCCCTTGTGTGTTATTTGTTGTTTTTCCCTTGCTGCTTTTAATATGTTTTCTTTGTATTTAATTTTTGACAGTGTGATTAATATGTGTCTTGGCATGTTTCTCCTTGGATTTATCCTGTATGGGACTCTCTGTGCTTCCTGGACTTGATTAACTATTTCCTTTCCCATATTAGGGAAGTTTTCAACTATAATCTCTTCAAATATTTTCTCAGTCCCTTTCTTTTTCTCTTCTTCTGTAACCCCTATAATTCGAATGTTGGTGCATTTAATGTCCCAGAGGTCTCTGAGACTGTCCTCAGTTCTTTTAATTCTTTTATCTTTATTCTGCTCCATAGTAGTTATTTCCACTTTTTATCTTCAAGGTCACTTATCCATTCTTCTGCCTCAGTTATTCTGCTATTGATCCCTTCTAGAGTATTTTTAATTTCATTTATTGTGTTGTTCATCGTTGCTTGTTTCCTCTTTAGTTCTTCTAGGTCCTTGTTAAATGTTTATTGCACTTTCTCTATTCTATTTCCAAGATTTTGAATCATCTTTACTATCATTATTCTGAATTCTTTTTCAGGTAGACTGCCTATTTCCTCTTCATTTGTTAGGTCTGGTGGGTTTTTATCTTGCTCCTTCATCTGCGGTGTGTTTTTCTGTCTTCTCATTTTTCTTAACTTACTGTGTTTGGGGTCTCCTTTTTGCAGGCTGCAGGTTCATAATTCCCGTTGTTTTTTATGTCTGTCCCCAGTGGCTAAATTTGGTTCAGTGGGTTGTGTAGGCTTCCTGGTGGAGGGTACTAGTGCCTTTGTTCTGGTGGATGAGGCTGGATCTTGTCTTTCTGGTGGGCAGTTCCACGTCTGGTGGTGTGTTTTGGGGTGTCTGTGGACTTATTATGATTTTAGGCAGCCTCTCTGCTAATGGGTGGGGTTGTGTTCCTGTCTTGCTAGTTGCTTGGCATAGGGTGTCCAGCACTGTAGCTTGCTGGTCATTGAGTGAAGCTGGGTGTTTGTGTTGAGATGGAGAACTCTGGGAGATTTTTGCCGTTTGGTATTACATGGAGCTGGGAGGTCTCTTGTGGACCAGTGTCCTGAAGTTGGCTCTCCCACATCAGAGGCACAGCACCGACTCCTGGCTTCAGCACCAAGAGCCTTTCATCCACACGGCTCGGAATAAAAGGGAGAAAAAGTAGAAAGAATGAAAGAAGATAAAAGAAAATAAAATAAAGTAAGGTAAAATAAAGTTATTACATTAAAAAAATAATTATTAAGAAAAAAATATTTTAAAGTAAAAAAGCCTAAACAAAAAAATGGACAGATAGAACCCTAGGACAAATGGTGAAAGCAAAGATATACAGGCAAAATCTCACACAGAAGCATACACATACACACTCACAAAAAGAGGAAAAAATAATAAATCTTGCTCTCAAAGTCCACCTCCTCAATTTGGGATGATTCGTTGTGTATTCAGGTATTCCACAGGTGCAGGGTACATCAAGTTGATTGTGGAGATTTAATCAGCTGCTCCTGAGTCTGGGAGAGATTTCCCTTTCTCTTCTTTGTTCGCACAGCTCCCGGGGTTCAGCTTTGGATTTGGCCCCGCCTCTGCGTGTAGGTCGCCGGAGGGCGTCTGTTCTTCACTCAGACAAGACGGGGTTAAAGGAACCGCTGATGCGGGGGGGGCTCTGGCTCACTCAGGCCGGGGGGAGGGAGGGATACGGAGTGTAGGGCGAGCCGGCGGCGGCAGAGGCCGGTGTGACATTGCACCAGCCTGAGGCGCGCCGTGCGTTCTCCCGGGGAAGTTGTCCCTGGATCCCGGGACCCTGGCAGTGGCGGGCTGCACAGGCTCCCTGGAAGGGGTGTGTGGAGAGTGACCTGTGCTCGCACACAGGCTTCTTGGTGGTGGCAGCAGCAGCCTTAGCGTCTCATGCCCATCTCTGGGGTCCGTGCTTTTAGCCACGGCTTGCACCTGTCACTGGGGCTCCTTTAAGCAGCGCTCTTAATCCCCTCTCCACGTGCACCAGGAAACAAAGCAGGAAGAAAAAGTCTCTTGCCTCTTTGGCAGGTCCAGACTTTTTCCTGGACTCCCTCCCAGCTAGCCATCATGCACTAACCCCTTCAGGCTGTGTTCACTCCGCCAGTCCTCTCCCTGCGCTCAGACCGAAGCCCAAGACTCAGCTCCCGGCCCCGCCCGCCCCGGCGGGTGAGCAGACAAGCCTCTCGTGCTGGTGAGTGCCAGTCGGCCCCGATCCTCTGTGCGGAAATCTCCCCACTTTGCCTTCTGCACCCCTGTTGCTGTGCTCTCCTCCGCGGCTCCGAAGCTCCCCACGTCCACCACCCACAGTCTCCGCCCGTGAAGGGGCTTCTAGTGCGTGGAAACCTTTCCTCTTTCACGGCTCCCTCCCACTGGTGCAGGTCCCGTCCCTATTCTTTTGCCTCTGTTTATTCTTTTTTCTTTTGCCATACTCAGGTACGTGGGGAGTTTCTTGCCTTTTGGGACGTCTGAGATCTTCTGCCGGCGTTCAGTAGGTGTTCTGTAGGAGTTGTTCCACGTGTAGATCTTTTTGTGGTATCTTTGTCTGGTTTTGGTATCAGGGTGATGGTGGCCTCATAGAATGAGGTTGGGAGTGTTCCTTCCTCAGCAATTTTTTGGAAGAGTTTGAGAAGGATGGGTGTTACCTCTTCTCTCAGTGTTTAATAGAATACACCTGTGAAGCCGTCTGGTCCTGGACTTTTGTGTGTTGGAAGATTTTTAATCACAGTTTCAATTTTATTACTTGTGATTGGTCTGTTCATATTTTCTATTTCTTCCTGGTTCAGTGTTGGAAGGTTATACCTTTCTAAGAATTTGTCTGTTTCTTTCAGGTTGTCAATTTTATTGGCATAGTGTTGCTTGTAGTAGTCTCTTAGGATGCTTTGTATTGGTGCGGTGTCTGTTGTAACTTCTCCTTTTTCATTTCTAATTTTATTGATTTGAGTCCTCTCCCTCTTTTTCTTGATGAGTCTGGCTAATGGTTTATCAATTTTGTTTATCTTCTCAGGGAACCAGCTTTTAGTTTTATTGATCTTTGCTATTGTTTTCTTTGTTTCTATTTCATTTATTTCTGCTCTGATATTTATGATTTCTTTCCTTCTGCTAACTTTGGGTTTTGTTTGTTCTTTCTCTAGTTCCTTTAGGTGTAAGTTTAGATTGTTTATTCGAGATTTTTCTTATTTCTTGAGGTAGGCTTTTTCATTGTCATTTGTCTCTAGGTATTTTTTGATTTCCTCTTTGATTTCTTCAGTGATCTCTTGGTTATTTAGTAACGTCTTGTTTATCCTCCCTGTGTTTGTGTTTTTTACGTTTTTTCCCCTGTAATTCATTTCTAATCTCATAGCGTTGCAGTCAGAAAAGATGCTTGATATGATTTCAGTTTTCTTAAATTTACTGAGGCTTGATTTGTGATGCAAGATGTGATCTATCCTGTAGAATGTTCCATGTGCACTTGAGAAGAAAGTGTAACCTGCTGTTTTTGGATGGAATGTCCTATAATATCAATTAAATCTATCTGGTCTATCATGTCATGTAAAGCTTGTGTTTTGTTATTAATTTTCTGTTTGGATGATCTGTCCATTGGTGTAAGTGAGGTGTTAAAGTCCCCCACTATTATTGTGTTACTGTCGATTTCCTCTTTTATAGCTGTTAGCAGTTGCTTTATGTATTGAGGAGCTCCTATGTTGGGTGCATATATATTTATAATTGTTATGTCTTCTTGAATCGATCCCTTGATCTTTATGTAGTGTCCTTCCTTGTCTCTTGTAAAGTTCTTTATTTTAAAGTCTATTTTATCTGATATGAGTATTGCTACTCCAGCTTTCTTTTGATTTCAATTTACATGGAATATCTTTTTCCATCCCCTCACTTTTCATTCTGTATGTGTCCCTAGGTCTGAAGTGGGTCTCTTGTAGACAGCATATGTATGGGTCTTGTGTTTGTAACCATTCAGTGAGCCTGTGTCGTTTTGTTGGGACATTTAATCCATTCATGTTTAAGGTAATTATTGATATGTATATTCCTATGACCATTTTCTTAATTGTTTTGTTTTTGTTTTTGTAGGTCCGTTTCTTCCCTTGTGTTTCCCACTTAGAAAAGTTCCTTTAGCATTTGTTGTAGAGCTGGTATGGTGGTGCTGAATTCTCTTAGCTTTTGCTTGTCTGTAAAGCTTTTGATTTCTCCATCGAATCTGAATGAGATCCTTGCTGGGTAGAGTAATCTTGGTTGTAGTTTCTTCCCTTTCATCACTTTAAGTATATCATGCGACTCCTTTCTGGCTTGTAGAGTTTCTGCTGAGAAATCAGCTGTTAATCTTATGGGAGTTCCCTTGTATGTTATTTGCCGTTTTTCCCCTGATGCTTTCAATAATTTTTCTTTGCCTTTAATTTTTGCCAATTTGATTACTCTTTGTCTCGGTGTGTTTCTCCTTGTTATCCTGAATGGGACTCTCTGTGCTTCCTGGACTTGGGTGGCTATTTCCTTTCCCATGTTAAGGAAATTTTTGACTATAATCTCTTCAAATGTTTTCTCGGGCCCTTTCTCTCTTCCCCCTTTGGGACCCCTATAATGCGAATGTTGTTGTGTTTAATGTTGTCCCAGAGGTCTCTTAGGCTGTCTTCATTTGTTTTCATTCTTTTTTCTTTATTCTGTTCCACTGTAGTGAATTCCACCATTCTGTCTTCCAGTTCACTAATCCGTTTTCTGCCTCAGTTATTCTGCTATTGATTCCTTCTAGTGTATTCTTCATTTCAGTTATTGTATTGTTCATCTCTTTTCGTTCTTTAATTCTTCTAGTTATTTGTGAAACTTTTCTTGCATCTTCTCGATCTTTGCCTCCATTCTGTTTCCAAGGTCCTGGATCATCTTCACTCTCATTATTCTGAATTCTTTTTCTGGAAAGTTGCCTACCTCCACTTCATTTAGTTGTTTTTCTGGGGTTTTATCTTGTTCCTTCATCTGGTAGATAGCCCTCTGCCTTTTCATCTTGTCTGTCTTTCTGTGAATGTGGTTTTCCTTCCACAGGCTCCAAACTCTGGAACTCCACACTCCTCCTGATAGGCACTTTAAATATGCTTTCTCATTCATCCCATAGGGCAAGCCCTAGGGATGAGTTATTATTATCCTTTGTATCCAGGGTGGGCTTCTACAGGGCTTGGGTTGATGATAAATTACTGCTACTTAGCCCCCAGAGGCTGTGCATTATCTGAGTCCCCTCCCCTCCACATGTCCATCTATTTTTCTTCTCACCCACTCAGTAGGATTTTGATGGAATTTTTGTGTGGTTGGGGTGAGGGTGGGGGATCATGATGTGCCTTCTGCTGCAGAAGGACAAGGCTTACAGGGAAGAGGCTTCTCATATCGCTGCAAAGCTGGTGAAGTCCACCGCTGCTGGAGCAGCCATTGGTTCCAAAGCTGTTCCCTCTATTTTGATAAATTTGTAGAGGCAAGCTGTGCCTTCCTTGTTATAGTTGGTAGAAGGACCCTTACTAACATTCCAGTGCTTTTTGAACCAAAGTGCTTTCAATCTTCTCATCCTTACTTTGTGTGGGCTCTGGGCTGAACCTCCTTGCTTTTGTGAGAAGTTGTTTCAGCCCCTGTATCCATAGGGGGAGAGTATGGAGGGACAGACGTTATCCACAGTGTCTCCCATGTGCCCAGACACCGTGAGGCCTACTTTCGAGTAGTCAGAAACAAAAAAATAAAAAATAAACAGAAAGATAAATAAGAAAAACATCAGTTAGTAAAGTGATACCCAAGGATGGTTTAGAGCAGTTGACCTTCAACCTCATCAAACACAAAACTCTTTAAAAAGAAAAGTTTCTAATGCTCCACTAACTACCTTGATATGAAATTAATAGAAAATATATCTATAAATATAATTTTAGGAGTGCACAGTATAATGCACTTTAAATATAAATATGAAGTGCATTTAGAAACATATTTTATGTAAAGATATAAACAAGAAATAAATATAAAATATTTGTGCATGACAAATATAAAATAAAATTTTAATTATATATTATATATAAATATATGTAATACATTTACTAATTATAAAAAGGAAACACAAGAGGAAAGTAACTTATCAAAAAATAATATGTATTGCAACATGCAAATGCTTGAAGTCAACTACACTAGATATTGTTATTTCTCTTGTGGTTGCTCTGAGCTTTATTTAGATTTCCACTTAAGTATATTTTTCCCTATCAGTGCTTAAAGCTTGTGCATATTTATTTCTTTCCCCAAATAAGGAAAAAAACTTCCTTCACCCTCTCCTTCTGGCACATTACTATTGTCTGGAGTTTTAAGTCTGAAATGGTACAGAGTTTTTGGCAAAGGAGGGAGGTAGATCATTGCTCATGTAAAAAAAAAAAACTTTCTTAATATCGTTTTTTATTTAAAAATTATCTTTGAAGTGTACAATATCGTGCTTTTTGTATACTCACAAGGTTGTGCAACTATCACCACTATATATTCCAAAATATTTTCATTACCTCAAAAAAGAAACCCCAAGTCATTAGTAGTCACTCTTCACCTCCTTCCTCAACCCCTGGCAATCACTAATCTACTTTCTGTTTCTGTGGATCTTCCCTTTCTGAACATTCCATATAAATGGAATCATATAACATGTGGCCTTTTAGACTAGCTTCTTTCACTGAACATGTTTTTAAAGCTTATCCATGTTATGTCATATATCAGTACTCTATTTCTTTTTATTTCCTAGTGTCTTGTTGCTTCTTTTTGGATTAATTTTCCTTCTTAAAGTGTATCTCTTAAAGAATTCTTGCAAAGGGGCATAAATCTGTGGTTTAAATTTTCCTTAGACCAAGTATGCTTCATAATAGCTTCATGTTATACTCACATTTAAATAAAAGATTGACTGAATAGAAATGTTTAGGTTCCAAGTTTCTTACTTTCAATACTTTAAAGATATTTCTTCATTGTTATTTAGAATCCTGATATCAATCTTGTTTCCATTCTTTTTAAGGTGACCTGCTCTTTCCCTGTAAGCATTTAAAATGTTCTCTTTAGCTTTGATATTCTTAAATTTCACTATGATGTGTCTAATTGTGTTTTTTTCCCCATCCATTTTAGTCTTGTTTAGCATTGGATGAGGTGTTTCAATCTAAACATTCTTTCTCTAATTCTGAGAAATTATTTATTCAAATATTTTTCTCCTTATTCTTTTTTTTTTTTTTTTTTTTTGTGGTACGCAGGCCTCTTACTGTTGTGACCTCTCCCATTGTGGAGCACAGGCTCTGGATGCACAGGCTCAGCGGCCATGGCTCACAGGCCCAGCTGCTCCATGGCATGTGGGATCCTCCCAGACTGGGGCACAAACCCGTGTCCCCTGCATCGGCAGGCAGACTCTCAACCACTGCGCCACCTGGGAAGCCCATGTCCTTATTCATTTATTTCACTCCTTTAGAGATCCTTATTATGCAGATAGGGACAATCTTACTTTTGTTTTCCATATTTCTTAACTTTTCTCTCATTCTTTCCTTTCTTGATGTTTTCTTTGAGAGTTCCTTGACCTGATTTTCCAGTTCATTAAATCTTTCTTTAGCTGCATCCATTCTGATACCTTTGAATCTCTTACTTGGAAAATTATATTTTTCTGCACACAATATATCTAATGCCTTTATCTTCATAGGCACTTGTTTCTCTTCCTGGTGTCCAATACTGTATCCTCCTTTAAGTTGGAAGTTCTTAATTATGCTCATTTTAAATTCTTTTTCCCATTACTTTTGCTTTCTCTGTTTTATTTTTCTCTATGAGTTTATGTTTTCTTCTTTTGGGACTCTCAACTGCATTGATTACTAATGTTTGCCTTGGGAGGGAGAAAACCTTGCTATGCTTTCCAGCCTAGTTTATGTTTGGGGGACAGGGCTGCTCCTCAAGGTGAACAGACACTTGTGCTGCATTCTTGCTCAACCACTCCCTGTTTTCCCTACTTTAGATATCATCTGTCCCCAGGGATCTCCCACTACTTCTGTCCCAGGAGAGGTGGTCATGGGTGAGTGACAGGGAGAAAATGCTTGGACTCCTGCCAGCTAGCCTGCCTGCCTTTACTCTCTGTTTTCTATTCTGGCAAGCACTGACATTGCCGTCATATTACCTGTCCAGTTCCACCTTTCCTAGGTGCTGGGTTAATATTGCTGCACAAAATGATCTTTGCAAGCAAATTCAAGGCCAGAAAGGGGAACAAGAGGAAGGAAGGGATCCCGTGGCTCTGGCCTTCAACTCCAGGCCACATTCCTCCTATGCTAGCTGTTGAGCTCAGCTTTGTAACCCTCCAACCTCAGCCTCTCTATCTCTTCTGTGGTGTCTCCATCCAGACTAGATTCAGGGGAGAGAGTCAGCATTCCATGATACTTTGCCATTTTTCAGCCTTAACGTACTATCACTTGTCTTTCCAAATATGAAAGAAACATTAATTTGACTTCAAAGGAAGGCTATTTCAACATTTGATTGGTAAGGCATTCAGAGTAAAATGTGCAAGCCCTTGGATTTAAGTGTAGTTTAATAGTTTTATATACAAAAAGAGAGCATTTCAAAACTCAATGGTCTGATTAATATTTCATCTCAATAGAAGCCCAGATACTGAGCTCAACAAATAACTCCACTCTCAGTAGGATAGGATTCAGTTGGTTGGAGTTTGGCTCTCAATTTCTAAATATACAGAGTGGGAAGATGCTTGTAAGGACATCTGTCTGGGCAGTTGCCAGCCCTGATTTCAAAGGCAATCCATTAATAAGAGAGAGTGGTTTTTGGTGGGGGAGTATACATTTGAATTGCTTCTTCATTCAAAAAGTATTTATTGATCACCTATGCTGTACCAGACTCTGTGCTAAGATCTTCACAAGACATTCTTTTATGTGAGTGATAACCAGAGTTTTAAAGTATAAACTGATCATGTATTTCATGACATTGAGCATACAGTCTGAAGAAAGATTCCTATTGTCTTCTTGTTCTATTAAAATTCTGGCCTGTGCTAAAGTTTGGACTATGTTATTGGTGAAATTTTGTTCAATAACACTTTGATGGTTCAAGAAATACTGTATCAGAGGGATGGCTATTTTTTAGACTTCCAAGACTCTGGTATAGAAAAGTTGCCATCCTGGCCTGCAGACATGGAGCTGAGAGCAGAGAATCAGTAGAGGGACTCCTAGGCAAATACTGGGGTGGCTATGGCCCACATACAGCACAATAAGTTGTCTGGAAGCTAGTTAAACTATGGATTCTTGGACTTTTCCAAGAGATTATGAGCTAGTGTCTCTAGGGTTGGTGACCCTGACATCTGAAAAATTCAGAGCCTTGGCTTATGTGTGGGTCTCTCCTGTGATCCTAGGGCAGATCAGATGGGAACTGCTCATGTAGGAAGAAGGAAAAGACAGCCCCAAGGGACAGGCAATATTGGAGGGACACTGGAGCCATAATAGAGAATTAAAATGTATTCAGAAGACAGCTGAGTTAAAAACTCCTGAGAAATAAGATTATATATCAAGATAAATGCGTGAGATGATAGAATTGTTCACAATTCATTGTGTTATGAAAAGGGAGCCAAGAGTTAGGTACAGGATGAGAGAAGCAAATTAAGATCCAGAACACTGGAACACAGTAGAACTTAACTTTTAATTAGAGCCTTGTGTCTGTTGTCATGCATGAAGATTCTGACAAGATTCCATTGATGTATAGAGAGATTATTTTACACAGTCCTAAGGGGAAGATGGCATACTCATTTATCCATTCATTCATTGATTTATTCATTTGATCAGCAGCTAGATGTGGCATATTCATTACTCAACAAATATTGAGGGGCTCTTATATGCCAGGCACTGTGTGAATGGTAAGACTGGAAATGTAGGCAGGGACCAAACCATCCAGGGCCAAGTGAAGTTTTGTCTCTATCTTAAAAGCAAATGGAAGTCACTGAATGATTCTAGGAAGAGATGTAACATGATCAGGTGGCATGTTGAAAGTCCATTCCATTGCAGTGCAGAGGAGAGATTAGAGGGGACGGGTATAGCTACAGGCAGGGCAGATGGGAGACTATCAGTTTCCAGATGAGAAGCAATGGTTTGGACTGGGTGGTGCAGAAGTAACAGGAAATGGACAGATGTGAGAGATAGTTAAGAGGTAAAATTGCATTGGTAGGACATGATGCTAGATTGAATATGGGGAGCTTTTAAGGGAGCGAGAGATGCCAGAAATCACTCCTGGACTTCTGGCTTGATCAGCTAGATGGATGGTGGTGCTATTATTCCCTGAGAGAGGAAACAATGGAAGGAGTTAGGCTGTGAATTATGAAGGTTATGGTCAAGCCATGTCCTCTGGCTACTTCTGCTCCCCTGTTGCCCTAATAGACCACTTTGGTTCCCACCATGTGCCCCTCATTGACCAGTTTGTTTACCTCCGCAGAACCTTGACTCATCATTGCTCAGGGCCGTGCTCTGGAGAAAAATGTTTGCAAAACTAGTTGATGACCATTATGGGAAAGCCATTAGGTAAAATAATTGGGAGGGGACATGAAATTACCAAGCCCCACCCAGCGACAGTGGGAAGGGAAGAGCCTGGATGGTTTAGGTTTGGAAATTCTTTGAGATGGTTCCCAGGCCACTGACATTCACCTTTCTGACTTTTGTAAGTAAGCCCTTCCGCCACATGTTTATCAGAGTTGGCTAACAAGCACTACCTGTTTTGCTTTCATTTTTTTCTGACTCCTCTGGAGCTTATGAACAGGAAAATGTTAAAAAGGCAGGCAGGGGACTTCCTTGGTGGCACAGTGTTTGAGAATCCACCTGCCAGTGCAGGGGACACGGGTTCGATCCCTGGTCTGGGAAGATCTCACATGCCGCGGAGCAGCTAAGCCCATGCGCCACAGCTACTGAGACCGCACTCCAGAGCCAGTGCTCTGCAAACAAGAGAAGCCACTGCAATGAGAAGCCCGCGCACCGCAATGAAGAGTAGCCCTCACTCGCTGCAACTAGAGAAAAGCCCGCGCACAACAACGAAGACCCAATGCAGCCAAAAATAAATAAAAAACAGTAGATTTTGAAAAAAGGCAGGCAGAAGACATTATTCAGCCAGACAATGATATTTATTGATCCCACTGTATACAAAACTCTCTACTAGTTTTTTGAAGAGGTAAAAAAGAAATGGCTCCCACGAAGAGAAAAAGTAGAAGCAAAACATCCAGGTAGTCTATGAATTGTACAATCACCTCTTAAAAAACTAAGAGAGGCATGATCAATTATCAGGAGGCTCTAGGGACAGGAGCTGAGAGCTCAGCAGAGACAGGCAACTGAGTTTTAGTGGTTTATTTGTGCGGGGGTGGATGCTGGCAGGCTGCTTGGAGATATGGGAGAGTACTGAGGCTGGAATTTTATAGACTTTAGTTATTTCTCTTCCTCTCACTTTTTCGCTGGAAAGGATCACTAAAACTCCCAACCAGGCAAGTGAGTTGCTGATGTAAATCACAGAAGTTATAAGCACATCTTCCTGGAAAACATACCCTTTGTATGTAATTTTAGAGAAAATAGAATTAATTCTTTCTGTTTAGTGGCTGAGTTGATCAAGTAAAACTATTAAAGTGGAAAATACTGTTTAGAGAATGTTACAGTGTAAACTAAGAAGGGTAAGCACTTCCCCTTACTTTGAGACTCAGAACTAAGAAAGGAGTCAATCCATGTATGGGGTCTAGTGCCTCAGGAGTTTCTGAATAATGTCATGAAGCTATAAGGGGAACATTGTGGGAAACTGAGGGAGCGGCTTAAATACCATTTCCTGGCTGTCTACTGTGTATCTCAGTCAGTCCCTGCAGACACTACTTCACTCAGTCCGCTCAACAATCCTATTAAATGGGTGCTGTATCCCCAGTTTTAAAGAAAAGAAATGAAGTTCCAGTGATATTGGTCACACAGTTAGTATAGGACAGAATCAGATCCAAAAGAGTTCTGCTGGATTCCATAGTCTGTGATATTGTGTTGTCTCCTGTTTTCTCCGTGCCCTTCCCACTCCTTCACTTTTTTTTTCCAACCTGTAGAGAATTACTCAGTCTATGAGCTGCATAAGGAAGTTCCCACAGCTACTTTCTCCCCAAGGCATCAGCAGTAGAGCAGTGGTTCTGAGTGTGATCCCTAGACCATCAGCCTTGGCATCACCTGGAACTTGTCAGACACACAGGAAACTCTGGGGTGGGGTCCAGCAATCTGTGTTGTAACAAGCCCTCCAGAGGAAACCAGTGGCTTGGAGGGATTCCCTGGGGATCTTTGTCAGGGCATCTCCAAGAGGTACTCTGGAGTAATTCAAGGAAGTAACTAGAATTCTCCAGGGTTCAACCTTCCATGGGTGGCAGCTCATTTCCTGAGGGACTGCACAGGGACCTATGCCATGCCTACAACATGTGCCTGGAACTATAGGAAACCCTCCTGGAACCTTCCTTCTCCAGCCTGGTGGCCTTGACTCTCTGGGGCTTATGAACTAGGCCAGCTGGTTCTCCCTTGCCATTGCAGGACAGGATGGGGCATCACCCAGCCAGGCAGGGGCTCTTGTTGTCACACTCCCCTCCATGTTCTAGTCATCTTCCTGGCAGGAAGGGTAGCACTGCAGAGGAGAGCAAGCTGCTCCTGGAGGAGGAGCTCCTCCAGGCTGGGGCTGGTGGGAGGAGGGCCTCATATTTGAAGGGGCTGTGACCCCGCACCTGAGAAAGGTGTGTACTTGCTGAGAAGCCAAAGACTGGGAGCAAGAGAAAAGAATCCCAGCAGGTTCTAACACAGAGAAGAAGGGCAAATGCAGAAAGGGGCACATACCTGAGAAGAGGAGCCACACATCAGGACTATCTGGATAAAATAAGAGAGGTTAGAGCCCTTCAGAAATTTTAGAAACTCGTTGGCTGGCTGATACTGCTGTAGCCGGTCCGTAGCCCGTCATCTGGAAACCACTGCTGACTGTTACAATATGATGAGAGCCCTCTCCGTATAAAGGCAGCAATGGCTGGGTCACCCGGGATTCGTGTGCATTTTCATCATAGTCCCTTGAAACTTACTTTTTTTTATTAGTACATTGGTTTGGCTGTTTTTAAAGAGATAAAACTAAGGGCTAGGGCTTTCCTGGTGGCGCAGTGGTTGAGAGTCCGCCTGCCGAAGCAGGGGACGCGGGTTCGTGCCCCGGTCCGGGAAGGTCCCACATGCCACGGAGCGGCTGGGCCCGTGAGCCATGGCCGCTGAGCCTGCGCGTCCGGAGCCTGTGCTCCGCAACAGGAGAGGCCACGACAGTGAGAGGCCCTCGTACCGCAAAAAACAAACAAACAAAACAAAACAAGGGCTAAACCAGATAGTAGATTAATTTCTCCTTTACATAAAAGTCTGAGGTGTCTGGGCATCCACAGTGGTGTGTTGGCCGGATCCACAATGTTACCCCAGAGACCCAGGTCCTTCTCTCTTGTTGCCTGCCCCCATCCACGTGGCGAAAACTGGCTCACAAGTACCACATCAGTGTTCCAGTCCTCAGGAAGAGGGAAAAAGGAAGCAGAGTGCATTAGCCAGCTGGGTCTGCTATATCAACATACCGTAGACTGAGTGTCTTAAACCAGCAGTCCCCAACCTTTTTGGCACCAGGGACCGGTTTCGTGGAAGACAGTTTTTCCATGGACTGGGGGGTGGGCAGGGATGGTTTCGGGATGATTCAAGCACATTACATTTATTGTGCACTTTATTTCCATTATTATTGCATTGTAATATATAATGGAATAATTATACAACTCACCATAATACAGATCAGTGGAATTGCATTTCCTGCGACTAGATGGTCCCATCTGGGGGTGATGGGAGACAGTGACACCCAAGGTGTGTTGCTTCTGTCCAGTCTACTGTGTAATCTCCTTTCAGTTGCTGTCACTGCAGAAAACCCTGCTTCACAAAGATAGGATGTTGGAAATGGAAGCAGGCTTTTCAGTGCTTTCGTGGCAATCTCAGGATATTCCACCTTGACTGGAGATTTGAAGTTGTCTCAAACATACTTTTAAGGCTACCATCATTTGCGATCTCAAAAAGTTGATTCTCTTCTAGCACAGACAAAGTCGATTCATCTGACTTATTCACAAACGGGTCGCGGATCCATTCCTTCCCAGTTCAGGGGTCTTTTGTGGTTGGAAGTAATGCTTAAACACTTTTGAAAGCTGAGATAGGTGATCATGCACCAACTGGGAGAAAGAAGGCCCTGGCTCAGTCTCTTTCAAAATCTCTGCTAATGTTTGAAACGGTCAAAAATCCCAGTGTTAAATTGTCACCCCCCATAATTCCAGTTTGGCTTTGAATGCAGCCACTTTATCTGCTGACTTGAACACAGTTATCGTTCTCCCCTGAAGTGACAGATTGAGTTCCTGAGCAGGTTGAATATGTCACACAAGTAAGCAAGTTTTGCGACCCATTCTGTGTCACTGAAATTTGCTGCCAGTGGTGACTGTTTTTCTAAACAAAATCTCTGGAGCAGCTCTTGTAACTCAAAAACTCTGGCCAGTGATCTACCTTTAGAAATCCATCTCACTTCTGCGTATAAGAGAGGATGTATGTGCTCTCCGTCCATTTCCTCACAGAGCTGCACGAACAGACGTGAGTTAAGGGCATGTACCTTAATGTGGTTGATAATTTTAATCACATCCTGCAAAACATTGTTAAGTTCAGGTGACATTTTTTGGCTAGTCAGCATTTCTCTATAGATGACACAGTGTGTAGACTCACATTCAGAAGTGACCTCTTTGACCTGAGTAGTGAAACCAGAAAGCCGTCCAGTCATGGCAGCCGCTCCATCCGTGCATATACCAACACGAAATGACCAATTCAGTTTTCCTGATATGTAATCATTCAAAGACTTGAATAATTCTGCAGCTGTGGTGTTGGTTGGCAACAAACGTGCATATAACATCCTCGTGCACATCCTCCTGAAAAATATATCACACAAAAACAAGCATTGTTGCCTTGTTGTCAACATCAGTAGACTTGTCAACCTGGATTGCATACCACGGTGACTCATTAATCCACTCTAACAACTGTGCCTCAATATCCTCTGCTATTTCATCAATTTGTTTAGTTACGGTGCTAGCTGAAAGAGGAACACGTGCCACCTTTTGAACTGCAGCCTTTCCTAAAAATTCACAACAAATGTCCTTAGCAGCAGGCAGGATCAACTCTTCACCAATAGTAAAGGGCTTCCTAGCTTTAGCAATGCATTTAGTCACTAAGAATGATGCTCTCAGTGCAGACACATTTGATGAAGTGGTGGCCTTCAGTAATTGCTTCTGTTCTTATTTTTTTCTTTTGAAAAACTCCAAAGGCTTGTCTTTTAATGCAGGGTGCTTTGTCTCCATGTGGCGAAGCAGTTTCAAGGTTTCATGACTTTGTTGGAGAGCTGGTTGCCACATATCATACAAAGTGGGCTTGGAGAATGTGAATCACCTGTTGCAATGAATCTGTAATTTAAGTAGGACTCTTGGTATTTTCTTTAAAATGCAGCTTTCTTTTCGTTGGCAGTCTTAGAGTTTTCTGCTGTCTTATCATTGGGTCTTTCCCCCTTTTCAAAGAATCTCTCTAGCGACATTTGTTTTCTTTTTACTCATTTTGGCTAGGGTTAGCTTGGGGGCTTACCAAAACTGTGATTGAGACAAGTGTGCAGTGAGGGAACAAGATGCGGACAGAAGTGGTAAACAAAATAATGGATGGGCCAAGTGCGGACTAAAACAAGTATCAGATTCTGACTTAAAACCTGCTACCAGAAGCAGCTGTACAGTTGAAGTACATCAACTCACTTGCCACTATAAACCCTGCCACCAGATGCAGTTTAATTGTCACTTGCCAGTCACTGATAGGGTTTTGATATAAGTCTACAAGCAATTGATTTATTATGGTCTCAGTGCAGTCAAACCTCTCTGCTAATGATAATCTGTATTTGCAGCCACTCCCCAGTGCTAGCATCACCTCCTCAGCTCCACCTCGGATCATCGGGCATTAGATTCTCATAAGGAGCACGCAACCTAGATCCCTCGCATGTGCAGTTCACAGTAGGGTTTGCATTCATATGAGAATCTAATGTCGCCACTGATCTGACAGGAGGTGGAGCTCAGGCGGTAATGTGAGTGATGGGGAGCGGCTGTAAATACAGATGAAGCTTCACTTGCTAGCCCACACTCACCTCCTGCGGTGCTGCCTGGTTCCTAACAGGTCATGGACTGGTACCAGTCTGTGGCCTGGGGTTTGGGGACCCCTGGCTTAAATGACAGATATTTATTTCTCTCAGTCTGGAGGCTGGAAGTCTGAGATCAGAATGCCAGTGGGATCAAGTTCTGATGAGGGCCCTCTTCCTGGCTTGTCGTTAGCCATCTTCTTGTGGTATCCTCACATGGCAGAGAGAGAGGGCTCTCATCTCTTTGTCTTCTTATAAGGGTCATAATCCTGTAATGGGTTCCTGTCTTCATGACCTTATTTACATGTAATTACCTCCCCAAATTCCCACCTCCTAATATCATTACTTGAGAGTTAGGGCTTCAACAGATGAATTTTGGGGGGGGGACACAACATTCAATCCACAACCCAGAGCAAACAGCTTCCTTTTAATTATGTAAACCCAAACTTGCAGATGTTAATTTCACTCACGTCCTACTGGCCAGAATCCATTCATATGACCATATCGGTTGCTGGGGAGGTGGTGGAAATAAAATCTTTATCTGGGTAGCCATTGCTCAGCTAAAACTTGGGGAGTTTGGTTATTAAAAGGAAAGGGAGAGAAGACAAACACACAGCAGATGAAGGAGCAAGGCAAAAACCCACCAGACCTAACAAATGAAGAGGAAATAGGCAGTCTACCTGAAAAAGAATTCAGAATAATGATAGTAAAGATGATGCAAAATCTTGGAAACAGAATGGAGAAAATACAAGAAACGTTTAACAAGGACCTAGAAGAACTAAAGAGCAAACAAACAGTGATGAACAACACAATAAATGAAATTAAAAATTCTCTAGAAGGGATCAATAGCAGAATAACTGAGGCAGAAGAACGGATAAGTGACCTGGAAGATAAAATAGTGGAAATAACTACTGCAGAGCAGAGTAAAGAAAAAAGAATGAAAAGAATTGAGTACAGTCTCAGAGACTTCTGGGACAACATTAAATGCACCAACATTTGAATTATAGGGGTCTCAGAAGAAGAAGAGAAAAAGAAAGGGACTGCGAAAATATTTGAAGAGATTATAGTTGAAAACTTCCCTAATATGGGAAAGGAAATAGTTAATCAAGTCCAGGAAGCACAAAGAGTCCCATACAGGTTAAATCCAAGGAGAAACACACCAAGACACATATTAATCAAACTATCAAAAATTAAATACAAAGAACAAATGTTAAAAGCAACAAGGGAAAAACAACAACTAACACATAAGGGAATCGCCATAAGGTTAAGAACTGATCCTTCAGCAGAACCTCTGCAAGCCAGAAGGGAGTGACAGGACATATTTAAAGTGATGAAGGAGAAATACCTACAACCAAGATAACTCTACCCAGCAAGGATCTCACTCAGATTTAATGGATAAATTAAAAGCTTTACAGACAAGCAAAAGCTAAGAGAATTCAGCACCACAAAACCAGCTTTACAACAAATGGTAAAGGAACTTCTCTAGGCAGGAAACACAAGAGAAGGAAAAGACCTACAATAATAAACCCAAAACAATTAAGAAAATGGTAATAGGAACATCCACCTTAATTACCTTAAATGTAAATGGATTAAATGCTCCAACCAAAAGTCATAGACTGGCTGAATGGATACAAAAACAAGACCCTTATATATGCTGTTTACAAGAGACCCACTTCAAACCTAGGGACACATACAGACTGAAAGTGAAGGGATGGAAAAAGATATACCATGCAAATGGAAACCAAAAGAAAGCTGGAGTAGCAATTCTCCAATATCAGACAAAATAGACTTTAAAACAAAGACTATCACAAGAGACAAAGAAGGACACTACATAATGATCAAGGGATCAATCCAAGAAGAATATATAACAATTGTAAATATTTATGCATCCAACATAGGAGCACCTCAATAAAAAAGGCAAATGCTAACAGCCATAAAAGGGGAAATTGACAGTAATACAATCATAGTAGGGGACTTTAACACCCCACTTTCACCTATGGACAGATCATCCAAAATGAAAATAAATAAGGAAACACAAGCTTTAAATGATACATTAAACAAGATGGACTTAATTGATATTTATAGGACATTCCATCCAAAAACAACAGAATACACATTCTTCTCAAGTGCTCATGGAACATTCTCCAGGATAGATCATATCTTGGTTCACAAATCAAGCCTTTGTAAATTTAAGAAAATTGAAGTCGTATCAAGTATCTTTTCTGAACACAACGCTATGAGACTAGATATCAATTACAGGAAAAAATCTGTAATAAATACAAACACATGGAGGCTAAACAACACACTACTTAATAACCAAGAGATCACTGAAGAAATCAAAGGGGAAATAAAAAAGTACCTAGAAACAAATGACAATGAAAACACAATGACCCCAAACCCATGGGATGCAGCAAAAGCAGTTCTAAGAGGGAAGTTTATAACAATAAAATCCTACCTTATGAAACAAGAAACATCTCAAATAAACAACCTAACCTTACAGCAAAAGCAATTAGAGACAGAAGAACAAAAAAACCCTAAAGTCAGCAGAAGGAAAGAAATCATAAAGATCTGATCAGAAATAAGTGAAAAAGAAATGAAGGAAATGATAGCAAAGATCAATAAAACTAAAAGGTGGTTCTTTGAGAAGATAAACAAAATTGATAAACCATTAGCCAGACTTATCAAGAAAAAAAGGGAGAAGACTCAGATCAATAGAATTAGAAATGAAAAAGGAGAAGTAGCAACTGACAGTGCAGATATACAAAGGATCATTAGAGATTACTACAAGCAACTCTATGCCAATAAAATGGACAACCTGGAAGAAATGGACAAATTCTTAGAAATGCACAACCTTCTGAGACTGAACCCGGAAGAAACAGAAAATATGAACAGAACAATCACAAGCACTGAAATTGAAACTGTGATTAAAAATCTTCCAACAAACAAAATCCCAGGACCAGATGGTTTCACAGGCAAATTCTATCGAACACTTACAGAAGAGCTAACACCTATCCTTCTCAAACTCTTCCAAAATACAGAAGAGGGAGGAACACTCCCAAACTCATTACATGAGGCCACCACCACTCTGATACCAAAACCAGACAAAGATGTCACAAAGAAAGAAAACTACAGGCCAATATCACTGATGAACATAGATGCAAAAACCCTCAACAAAATACTAGCAAACAGAATCCAACAGCACATTAAAAGGATCATACACTATGACAAGGTTGCCTCCTCTCACCACTATTATTCAACATAGTTTTGGAAGTTTTATTCACAGCAGTCAGAGAAGAAAAAGAAATAAAAGGAATCCAAATTGGAAAAGAGGAAGTAAAGCTGTCACTCTTTGCAGGTGACAGGATACTATACATAGAGAATCCGAAAGATGCTACCAGAAAACTACTAGAGCTAATCAATGAATTTGATAAAGTAACAGGATACAAAATTAATGCACAGAAATCTCTTGCATTCCTATAGACTAATGATGAAAAATCTGAAAGTGAAATTAAGAAAACACTTCCATTTACCATTGCAACTAAAAGAATAAGATAGGAATAAACCTACCTAAGGAGGCAAAAGACCTTTATGCAGAAAATTATAAGACACAGATGAAAGAAATTAAAGATGATAAAAATAGATGGAGAGATATACCATGTTCTTGGATTAGAAGAATCAACATTGTGAAAATGACTCTACTACCCAAAGCAATTTACAGATTCAATGCAATCCCTATCAAACTACCACTGGCATTTTTCACAGAAAAAGAACAAAAAATTTCACAATTTGTATGGAAACAAAAAAGACCCTGAATAGCCAAAGCAATCTTGAGAAAGAAAAACGGAGCTGGAGGAATCAGGCTCCCTGACTTCAGACTATACTACAAAGCTACAGTATCAAGACAGTATGGTACTGGCACAGAAACAGAAACATAGATCAATGGAACAAGATAGAAAGCCCAGAGACAAACCCACACACATATGGTCACCTTATCTTTGATAAAGGAGGCAAGAATGTACAATGGAGAAAAGACAGCCTCTTCAGTAAGTGGTGCTGGGAAAACTAGACAGCTACATGTAAAAGAATGAAATTAGAACACTCCCTAACACCATACAGAAAAATAAACTTTAGGATTAAAGACCTAAATGTAAGGTCAGACACCATCAAACTCTTAGAGGAAAACATAGGCAGAACACTCTATGACATAAATCAGAGCAAGATCCTTTTTGACCCACCTCCTAGAGAAATGGAAATAAATCATAAATAAATAAATTGGACCTAATGAAACTTAAAAGCTTTTGCACAGCAAAGGAAACCATAAACAAGATGAAAAGACAACCCTCAGAATGGAAAAAATATTTGCAAATGAAGCAACTGACAAAGGATTAGTCTCCAAAACATACAAGCAACACATGCAGCGCAATCTCAAAAAAACAAACAACCCAATCCAAAATTGGGCAGAAGACCTAAATAGACATTTCTCCAAAGAAGATATACAGATTGCCAACAAACACATGAACGAATGCTCAACATCATTAATCATTAGAGAAATGCAAATCAAAACTACAATGAGATATCATCTCCCACCACTCAGAATGGCCATCATAAAAAATCTACAAACAATAAATGCTGGAGAGGGTGTGGAGAAAAGGGAACCCTCTTGCACAGTTGGTGGGAATGTAATTTGATACAGCCACTATGGAGAACAGTATGCAGGTTCCTTAAAAAACTAAAAATAGAACTACCATATGACCCAGCAATCCCACTACTGGGCATATACCCTGAGAAAACCATAATTCAGAAAGTCATGTACCAAATTGTTCATTGCAGCTCTATTTACAATAGCCAGGATGTGGAAGCAACCTAAGTGTCCATCAACAGATGAATGGATAAAGAAGATGTGGCACATATACAGAACGGAATATCACTCAGCCATGAAAAGGAATGAAACTGAGTTATTTGTAGTGAGGTGGATGGACCTAGAGTCTGTCATACAGAGTGAAGTAAGTCAGAAAGAGATAAACAAATACCGTACGCTAACACATATATATGGAATCTAAGGAAAAAAAAAGAAAGAACAAAAAATGGTCAGAAGAATCTAGGGATAAGACGGGAATAAAGATGCAGACCTACTAGAAAATGCACTTGAGGATACAGGGTGGGGGAAGGGTAAGCTGGGAGAAAGGGAGAGAGTGGCATGGACATATATACACTACCAAACGTAAAATAGTGGGAAGCAGCCGCATAGCACAGGGAGATCAGCTCGGCGCTTTGTGACCACCCGGAGGGGTGGGATAGGGAGGGTCAGAGGGAGGGAGATGCAAGAGGGAAGAGATAGGGTGACATATGTATATGTATAGCTGATTCGCTTTGTTGTAGGGCAGAAGCTACACACCGTCGTGGAGCGATTTTCCTCCAATCAAGATGTTAAAATAAAATAAAATAAAATAAAGATGGCTTCCAAAAAAAAAGAGAGGGAGAGAAAGATACTGTAACTTAATCAGGTGTCTTTCCAAAGGGTTTTGCTCACTATACCTCTCTTTCCCAAGCCAAAACTTTCTATCCTTAAGCTCCATCTCCTGTCCTGTCTTTGTATGTATTCTGTCCTCCTTTGTTCACGCACATGGCCCTAGACATTGTGAAGGTCTCTCAGAGGCTGTGATCAGGTCTGTATCTGTCACACTGGATGTCATATTTTAAGCTGCCTGGGGCTACACTTCTTAGGGTGGGGGTGAAAGGGTGAAGGTGAATGTACGGGCTCAATAAATGGCAGTGAGTCCAGTGGTCCTGGAGTCACTCCTAGCATCTGCTCACACTTGATTTTAGACATTTCCACAGATTCTTAAAATAGAGATTCCCAGTTTTGCTTTGTCTGTAGGCTTTCAATGAATTGGTAAATATTTACCTGTATTTCCTACACCATAAATATCTGTCACCAGACAATAAAATCCAATGTTTACCCTCTAGCACCTTACCCATCATATATTCTTACCCATCAAAAATTCTCAAATTTAATTGGCAAGTCATTCAACAAAAGTTTATAGATTGTGGGCTATGGGGCAAGCACTATTTGTGGTTGAATTTCTAGCATCTAACACAAAATAGGCATATAATAAATATTCTCTGAAAGAATGAATGATTAACAAATGATTTTAAAAATTCATTTGGAGATGAAGTAAACTGTCCTATAAGAGTTCATTGTTCCGTGGGGGAAATGAACATGCTGACAAGGACTCACAACATCTCTCTGGGAGTGTTCTGGCTGCCCGACCCCACTCTCTCATCGCACCACGCAACAGGCTTTCCAGTGTGGATGGGTGTATTGTCCACCCACTGGATCAGTCCGCTCACCTCTCTGCAGGTGTGCTTTTGAATTAGCTCATCCTGGGGGGTTCTCAACAGCAGTAGTGCTGACATTTTTGGATCTGATAATTCTTTGTTGTCCTGTAGGTCATTTGCATTATGGGATGTGTAGCAGCATCCCTGGTGTCTACCCACTTGATGCCAGCAAAAGCCCTCCTCCAGCTGTGATAATCACGTATGTCTGCAGACATTACCAGAGGTCCCCTGGAGGGCAAAAGCGCCCTCCATTGAGAATGATTGTGGTAAATCCACCAGACATCTCTTCTGCAAGGTGAACTGCAGATGCTGACCAAGAACTTGTGAAGTACTTGAGGATGAGTCAGTGCTTTTCACTCAGGGACACTGGCTCTTCCCAAGGTTTCCAACTCATGCAGGAGGTTGGACTTCTCACTTGGTGAAAATATACATCTTATTCCTAAACTTTCACAACAGAATGACAACCCTGCCTCCCTCATGTCTGGTTTTAAAGCATACAGTTCTCACTCTAACCAACAATCCCAAATCTTTGCACTAAGGCAGAGGTTAGAAATTCATTCAAGAATTAATGAAAACCAGGGGCCACCAGGATTCACTGTAGGCATCTGATCTTTGAGAGGCAGGTTAATGACTATGCTTATGTCCTTGGGGACATTGTTATGCACAAACTTTACTGCACATCAGAGTCATCTGGGGAGTCTGTTTAAATGCATGTTTTGGCCCCATTTCCAGAGATTCTGATTCAGTAGTTTTGGGGCAAAAGTCAGGAAGCTACATTTTCTAAAAAGCCCTTCCAGGTAATCCGTGGGCTACACTCTGAGAAATGGTATTTATTTCTTCAAATTATACTATTTCTGTGTGAAATTAGACAATCATAAAGAAAAGCTCTTGTATCATATTATCTCAGACCCCTTAAGGAATGCCTTTGATACGTCACAACGTAATGCTATATGTTCAGACTTTATAAATAAATTTGGTCTAAAAAGTGCCTGTTTATATTCAAAATTCTGGACTTTATCCAGGGTATCACTTGATGCCCCTGCATGAGGACACATGTAATGAATTTTTTCTGGGATTTAGTTAATACAGTATTTTCTCCACAAATATGTGTGTGTATTTATATTTATATATTTAGTGGGAGATGAGGAAGGAAATACAGCTCAAAGTTTGTGATCTAATGCATGTCCCTTTTTGCTTCAGTGTCTCTCAGCCCCTTCCTGGTTTACCTAGTACTGCCGTGATTTGCTCCCAGATGCTCTGCTGTGTCCAAATCCAGAACCATGGAATCCCAGCTTGATAGGAAGTTAGAAACTGCTCTCCATAAGGAGGAAATCTGAAGTTGTCAGGACTGTTCTCCCATATGAGCTTTTAATTAGAGCCCCAGCCTTTGTCATAGTTGGCCTTACTGTCTCCTGCCCAGGTCCTGGCTTTCATTCCAGTTCTTACCAGGACCAAGCCTGCCCCCAACCCCAGCCTGGCTGCCCTTTGCTTGCTTCTTGCCAGCTCTTTACCCTATCCCTTGGGAGCTGGATCATGTTTTTATTATCAATCCAGCTGCATTCCTGGCTCCAAAAGCAAGATTCAGTGACTACTGTGAAGTCTCATCCCTGATATCTACCAACACCAAAATTCATGATGACCTGAAAGTCCCAACAAACCAGAGAGCAAAAGCAACACCGTTTCTCTCATGAACAGAAAATTTATGGGAAAATTTCACAACCACTGCAATTAATTTATAAGGTAACAGGCTTCCTTTGTGTCTTAGAGTTCTCTAGAGATTATCTATCTATCTATCTATCTGTCATCTATCTATTATAAGGAATTGACTCATGCTGTTACGAATGCTGAGAAATCCCACAATCTGCAGTTAGTGAGCTGGAGACCCAGGAGAGCTGATGGTGTAATTCAGGCCTTCAATAGATTGGATGAGGCCCACCCATACAGGGAAGGGCAACCTGCTTTATTCAATCTACTGAACAAAAAAAGTACAGTCCTGCCCTTGGGGATATTACAGACTATAGAGAAAGGTGACATTGAAAAAGCAATGTGAAGTTCCTTGAGTGTGGCAAGGGTAGGGAGAGAAAAGGGGTTCAAAGGGACCACTAATCTTGTCTGAGAATGGGGAAGGGAGAACGTAAGTTAAGATTTGAGATATCTAGGGAAAGGTAAAGAACATAAGATGTGCAAGGTGTGAAGGCATATCAGTTCCAGAAACTGATTGACGACCAACCTGGCAGGTGATGAGAACGAGGCTAGAGATGCAGGCAGGAGCCGGCTGTGGGACTCTCTGCAGGCCTTGGTAATTAAAGCCAATCAGAAGTACCAAAGGGATTTATAAAGAGGAGAGACATGATCAAGTCACTCTGGAGTCAGTGTGTAATAGTCCTAAATAAAAAATAAAGAGATACTGATTGTGTTTTGAAGTCCAGTTTAAGTGTGTTTTATTATATGATAACTTTAAAATTTCTATTGATTGGTATGTTTTATTTCTCACAACACCAAACTGGGTAAATAGTTACCTAGTTTCTAAGAAATGGGAAATAATCCATGGCTAAGTGATGGCTATGTCATGTTATATTGTGGTTGTTTCTAATTAACCTTCCTAACGTGCAAGTCTGTTGTTAAAATGATGGGTTTAAAGTGATTTTATCAGCCTAGGGACTTCCCTCGTGGCACAGTGGTTAAGAATCCGCCTGCCAATGCAGGGGACATGGGTTCGATCCCTGGTCCAGGAAGATCCCACATGCCACGGAGCAACTAAGCCCATGCACCACAACTACTGAGCCCACGTGCTGCAACTACTGAAGCCCGTGCACCTAGAGCCCATGCTCTGCAACAAGAGAAGCCACCGAAAATGAGAGGCCTGCGCACCGCAACAAAAGAGTAGCCCCTGCTCGTCACAACTAGAGAAAGCCAGAGCGCTGCAACAAAGACCCAACACAGCCAAATAAATAAATTAATTAAGTGATTTTTATCAGCCTAATGAAATCCAGAGCAAGGGTTTTGTAAAGGAGTAAACCATGAAGATTACCTCTGACAGAGAGAGATGCAGACTCACTGAGATGGCAGCGTTGCCCTTAAGAAATGTGTTTTCATCTCTTTCTCGCAAACTCACTATTAATTTCCCGCCTTTGTCCAGAACTGTTTACTGAGTCATTGCTAAGTCTCCACAGCTTTAAGATAAAGCATGTCAGGACTCTTTTAGTTGCAAATCAGTGAAATTCCAACTCAAAATGACTGGAGCAAAGATGGGAATTCAGGCTTGATGTTGGGTACGATGGGGTGTAGGGTCTCTTAAGAGCTCCCGCCCGCCTTTCCTGTGGGTTAGTTTTGGCTCTAGGGAAGCACCCTGCTGAGGGTGGCAAATGGCTGTCAGTAGGTATGGCCTTACCAAGTCTTACCTTCTCAGGACGTCCAGCAAAATTTCCCTTCTCCAACATTTCCAACAAAAGTCTTGGAGTTGAGTCCCATGTGTTCCACTTGGCCTGGGTCACAAGCCATCTCAGGGATTAGGGCTGGGACCAGTCCCACAAAACCCAGATGGACCGAGAGTGGGGAGAGGAATTGATACAGGGAAGGAAAGACCACTAGGGTCCACGTGAGCACTAAAGAGGGGCCAAGGTTGCAGCCTTACAAAGGTCAAGTCTGGGTCTGCTCAATGCTGCGCCCACACCGAGCTCTGGCTCACCTGAGCCCTCGGGAAGTGCCTGGTTGGGCAGCTTCGTTGCCTGTTGCCCTCCCAGCTCCAGACCTTTGGTTGTGATGGTGCTTTGGTTCCATTTGAGAGCCTTGCCAGGGCTCTCAGAGGCCCTCGTGTTCTCCTTCCGAACTCTGGCTCCAGCAGTCACCCTTCTTCTCACTTGACATCCCCCAAGTTTTTCACACACTGTCCCTGACCTACGCACCTAGAGTTTCAAATGTGACTACGTAACACTGTGCTACAGTGTAGAATGTGCGAACTCTGGATGCCATTCTGCTGGTATCCAAATATCATCCTTTGGATTCGTTAAATGCCACCACACATCTCCGTGTAGAGAAAACAAGAACAGGGCAGAGACTTGGAGATTTGAGGAGGACCTCACCCATCCTGCCCCGTTCTCTTGGGTTCAGTGTAGGCACATCCTGCCTCTGGAGGGTCATAATGGGAAGTGTTATCTCAGCCACCATGACCTTCCATTACTTTTAAGTAGCTGTAGCCAAACAAAAGACAAATGAAAACTTTCTCTGTTTGACGTTGAAAAAATTACTGGCATGTCATATGGTAATTCATTAAAGAATTCTCATTCATCAAAACAATTCATTTTTGTCTGAAGAGGCTGAATAAGCAGCTTCTTGCTGATTTCACTGTCAGCCTCTCTGGCCACATGTGGCTCCAGTTCATCTACAGTAATTTTATTCCTAAATATTAAGAGTTTTGGGGAGATACGTGGAATATTTTAAATCAAACTGGGCTGTTTTACTTAGATACCCCCTTTACATTCTTTCTTTTAGAATTCTAATACCCAGGACTGGAATTTAATCACTTTTTTTTTTTTTATGGGTGGAGAGATACACACCAAGTAGATTCTTTCTCTTTTCAGAAATCCACCCAACTGGTTTGAATCCGCTGCTGAACTGAGCACAGGAAAATTGATTTCTGGCTAATTTTTAAAAGATTTTTTATAATAATATCTCAAACTAGGGGGAGTTGTTGTTTCGGAGTTTCCTACACTTCTGAACCCGAATTAAACTTTGTAAATGTGTGCTTTACAAAATCTATTATTATAAAGCACATCTAATTCATTCTTTATGTAGCTATGTTTTAGCACCACAGAAATATAGCTGTTGGATTTCTCCAAAATTCTTTCTCAAAATCTTTAATCAGAAGTATTTCCAACTACCTAATTTGTATTATTCATCTAAAAGATTTTAACTTTTAAAAGACTCCATTTTCCTTTTTTTAGCCTTTTAGCTGATTCTCCTATAAACCCGGTTCCCTTAGTCAAGTCTCTCAGTATCTCTTTCTCTTACCTCTCATCACTGTTTCTTTGCCCCTCTGTCATAGAATAGGGTTTGTCAGCTCAAAATGCTACCTGAGGTCACACAGGTATTTTAAATGGGTGAAAAGGTTGAGAACAATAGCAGGTGTGTGGGGACTCTGGGAAACCGGAGACTCCTGACTGAGGGGAAGGCTGACACCATTCAGCTCCAGCGAAGAGTCCCCATGAGAGAATTCAGCAGGAGATTTGCCAGATCTCACACTTTCAAGGGAAACCAGAAATCTAGATTTTAGTGTGAAATATTCCAATGTTTGAAATGGTCAGTTATTTAAAAATTTTAAGATCACTCCTCTCCCAAACCTATAAATATCCCATAAGCCATTAGAAATTTCTTTTATCCATGCTTTAACCAAATTTGCTTCCATTAACATCTGATTACGCCACACTGATTTTGCTCCCCAGCCGCAACCCCGTACTTGGCTCAGACTTGTGCAGTAAGCTGGTGAATTATCTAGTGAGGGAGAGCCCTTCTCTCCCCTCACAGCCACTTCAGGCGCTGGGACCAGAGCTGTTCCCAGGAACCAGTGGCTGTCCCTGGGCCCTGCACTTTGCCACGAGCCTCTGCACAATGACTTGAGGTGTGGTTGGTTAGGAGACAGGCAGCTCTGCCCACAGAGGCTGGAAAAGAGCAGCTGAATTCTAGTCTCCACCTGTCCACGTCTCCCTTCTTTTCACTTGTCACTCTCCCCTCAGCCTCTATTAGCCCAACACCTCCACTGCCGCTACCAACACCAGGCAAGGCTGGATACAGGCTCATCTCTGTTATACATGCAGGCTCACACACACACACATCTACACATGGACACAAGACACACATCTGCACACAGACTCACACACATTCACACACAGATTCACATACATTCACGCACAGACTCACACACACATACTGCTGCCATTTCCTGACGTTTTCTTCTTCTCACCTACTCTTAATGTTCATTTACTTGGTCTCATCTGTACAAAATACGCAGTGTGTCTGAGCTTTCCAGTGCTGCAAAGGGACTAAAGAAGTGGTATATTCTTAATTATACCAGTTCCCCTGATCAGTCCACAAACTTGGATAATTGAAAGTTAACTTTACCATAAAAACTGCACACCTCCGATTTATTTAGTATTAAAGGTTTTAAAAGCATTTTTGGAGTTATCATTTTATTTTTATCTTTACAAATAAACGCTGTGGCTCCAGTAGTGAGATATCGTCCTTCCCTTTTAACGGATTAGGAAACTCCTATCAGGCTCAGGGGTCAGACACATCAGGGTCTCCAAAGAAATTCTGATGTCAAATATTAAAAGATGATATTTTCACTGCCACATGTATTTTCACTGAATTACATTTTTTCCAGTTATTTCACTCTTTTTAACAAAAGTAATTCATTACCACTGACCGGTATCTACACACATGATAGAATGCTCTAGGATAGTGGACTCTGCTGTACCAGTTTCGGTCTGGCTCATTTGACCACTGTATGGTTCATGTCTCTCAGCCAGTTAGTAGAAGGCCAAGGACCAGTGTGTTTTTCCTGAGTTGGATGATTTGTTTGTTTTTTTATAATTAGGTCAGGCCAAGAAATACAGAAAGAAGGGTAAATGTGAAGTTTTCAGACAACGTTCCTGTTTGCATATACTTTGCTAACATTTTAAAAAGCGCTACACAGCTAATTTATTGCTAACTTATGATCTAGCAAGATCTTCTTTTGAGAAGCTACATCAATTATGATTTTTTTGGTTACAAACCTCCCCTCCGCCCGCCAAATTCAACTGAATATAGCTTTAAAAAACATATTATCTCCTCCAATGACCAAAGCTGGAACAATTTGAGCAACAAAATAAAGTAGTGTTGGATTATAGCACAAAGTATAAGATAAAATAAGTATCATGAGTCCATTATGGTGTAAAGAAATGATTGAGTAAATAAATAGATGATAAGGGAGAAGAGACAAATCTCCTGTACAGAAGAATTCCAAGTAATTTATATAACTACTCTACCCTCAAGGGGAGCATTAACTCCTCGCTCCTTAAGTGTGGGCTGCTCCTAATGAGGTTTTTCCAAAGAGGACAGTGTGGAAAGGGAGGAAAAAGTACATTTACAGTGGAGAAACTTGACGCATGCTACCCCAGGCAGGTGGTCAAGGTTAGTATCAACAGTGTTAAGTCCTGTTGATAGTGTGTACCCTTGATATGACATGATGAAAATAACACTTTACTCTTGTGGTCTTCCTCCCCTCAAAACTCATAACCCCTGTATAATCATGAGAAGAACCCCAGAAAAATCCCTATAGAGGGGCATCCTACAAAATACTTGACCAGTACTCCTCAAAACTGTCAAGGTCATCAAAACCCAGGAAAGTCTGAGAAACTGTCACAGCCAAGAGGAGCCTAAAGAGACATGACAACTAAATGTAACATGGTGTCCTGGATGGGATCCTGGACCAGAAAAAGGACATTAGGTAAAAACTAAAGAAATCTGAATAAACTATGGACTTTAGTTAGTAGTATTGTACCAGTATTGGTTATTAACTGTAACATAGTTACCATACGATCTTAAAAACAGAGGAAACCAGGTGAGAGGATATACGGGAACTCTTTTCCATCTTCCCAATTTTTCTGTAAATCTGAAACTGTTCTAAAAAATAAAGTCTATTTAAAAAAAAAAAGTATCATTTCACCTAAAAAAGAGAACAGGTAGGACAGTGCAGAGTTGGCTAATTCATCAGCATCTCAGGTTTGTTCCATCTTCCCGCTCTGCTTGTCTGACGTGGGCTGACCTCCATGAGGCCATGACACTGGCAGACATGGCAACAGCTGACAGAAGGAAGAAACTGGTTTTCACTATGTTTCTTTGTAAGTGTGGAAAGTGGAGACCCCTGGCCAGAACTGGGTGACATGTCTGCTCCTGAGCCACTCACTGAGAAGGGAACAAGATGACCATGGGGGCCACAGGAACCGGGAGACTTCCCCCGAGTCTCCTGGGGTGAGGGGCATCTGAACCAGCTGGGCTTTTTGGGCCCCTAAGAAGAGGTTGAGCTACAGGCCAGTCTCCTTCACAAATGAAAGCAAAGCTAATGGTTATGTCTGCTTCCCCAGGTTGAATACACCACTCTGGTCACTCTTAACTCCATTCTT
Organism: Pseudorca crassidens; assembly: GCF_039906515.1. NCBI lineage: Eukaryota > Metazoa > Chordata > Mammalia > Artiodactyla > Delphinidae > Pseudorca > Pseudorca crassidens. The sequence goes on from NC_090297.1 coordinate 158,742,296, forward strand.
GTTGTATGTCCATTTCTCCAACTGTCATTCTGAAGGTTAGTCCATAAGGGCTCTCTATTAAGCAGCAGAGATATTGTTCCCCCCCCCTTTTTTTTTAATGGCTGCTGAATGGCTTTACCACTCAACTATAACTCTACTCATCTATCAGACACAATACTGGGCTAGTTTGGAGGCACTAATATGCAGTGCTTTCTTGATAAGCTCTCATAAGGCAAAAATATCTCCCCCCCTACCTTGGTTTTTCATCAGAAATGTAGATGACATGTGCATATAACAGATCCACCATCATAATCCCTAAACATCTTTCCAGTGTCTCAATCTTATTACGCTATTGAATCCTGTCGAATTCAGGGTCTCCAAATGGTGTAAATGTTACTAAGATGCTACATTTTCTAAATGGTTTCTAATAGGATATAGAATAATTATTGATAAATAATTCCAATTACATTTGGGTCCTACTGTCTTTTTCCACATGTGAGGTGGGGGAAAATCCTTAAAACTGAAATATGTAAACTTTTCATAGAGTCAAGGGAGTACAAACATTGACAGACCCACAGTTGTCATCTCTCCTAAAACCAAGAAAAGGTAGGAAATCAGAGTGAGAATAGGAGTGAGATGAAGGTCTAGGTCCTACAAGAACACTTGTCAGAGAGCCATGAGTTCCAGGGTGACATGAATCCACCAGGGCTTGGAGGTAGGTTACACTCCTGAGAAAGAACATTTTATTCATAGGAGATTTTGTTCAAGAGGAAAAAAAAAACCCAAACAAAACACAACACAACAAAACAGAGAAAGACATTGAAAACCATACTATTGTCTGGCAAACAGTGTAAGCTGAATTTGGTGAATGAATATGGATTCAGGAAACCGCTGGGGTACAGCTGGTTCCCCCACCATCTCTTATTTCTCCCTTTTGTCTATCAATGTAGACAGTAAGCAAAGAATAAAACAGACACATAAAAAAAATGTTCTAATGATCATTTCTGGGCCTTCTGTTCCTCTCTCTCTTACCTAAATCCCTAGAGAGGGAATGATGTGGGCATGAGTCTCATGATAGCTGAAGGGACTGGTTCTGGGAGGGGTGTGTGAGTGCACGTGTGTCTATGTGAGTGCCCATGTGTCTGTGTGTCTGTGTGGCTGTATGTGTTTATAGAGGGGAGTGAGGGCAACAGAGAAACTACAGGGACACTTGGACATATCTGATTTGAAAGGAGAATGTTTTGAGCAAAACACTGATGGTGGTGATGACCTGATCCTTACCTCACCTAGGATCCACTTCAAAACCATAGAAGCCTGGGTCACCTCTATAAAGGGTGCAAGATGAAGACCCCTTTTTTTAGGATTACTTAAAATAGTGGGAAATGCTAGAATCAGGAGGAGCTTGATTGTCAAGGAGCAGAACTCTGCTTCCCTCTAACCGCTCCCAAGTATCATTCCTTGGTTCCCTAATAAACCATGCACATCAACCTCTGCCTCAGAATGCATTACCTGACCTAAGACAGTTAATGCCAGGATGCAGGTCTAAGTGTACCTACTCTGAAATGGGATTTGTGAATTAGATCACCCAGAATCCCCTGGCATCATGTAGTGGAGTTACCAGTGGTGAACTAGGATGTTCTCAGGTGTCTGAGAAGTTTACTGGTGCTGGGGAGAGTAGTGATTAAAAACTTAATGACATCAGACAGCTCTTGCTGGTGCTACCGATGAATTGGAGAAAGACAATGAAAGGCTATGAGTGAATAATCCCCAGTTTAAGACAAAGTGTGGGAGTTAGAGGACCTCCTTGGCAACATATAAATAAAGAGTTCTTATCTCTCTCAGTCAGAAGCAAAAAAAAAAAAAAAAAAAAAAAAGAAAGAAAGAAAGAAAAGAAAAGAAAAAAGCTAAGGATCTTACCCAAGGCTTAATTTAATTTAATTACAAGGTTAATGAAGCTCCAGAGAAGATGGGATTTTCAATCCTATCAAGTTTGTTATGCCTAAATCATGGCCCTGATTGGGAAGAAGTGGGAACTTGAGATTTAGGATTTAGACATCTGCGTTGATCACTCTGAAAACCTGGATTGTCCTGAGTCCTAGGGGCCTGCTGAAGTGACCCATGTTTCTCTGTTGAAAGACAGGACTCTCATTTCCATAAGGATGATGCAGAGGTCTCCGCTTTGCAGGGCAACATGTGCCCCCTCCCTACCTCAGGATCTAGCCCCACATCAACTCTCAATCAGATCAACAGCTATGATCCAGTCAGAACATAACTTGATTGCGGAAGTGCTGGGCCTGGTAAGTGAGGAAGGGGACTCTATGCTGAAGAAGCTGCAGGAACCAGCAAACATGCAGTAGCAAAAGTTAGGAAAGTATGTGTGATGGTTAGTTGCATGTGTCAACTTGACTAGGCTAAAGGATGACCAGACAGCTGGTAAAACATTATTTCTAGGTGTGTCTGTGAGGGTGTTTCCAGAAAAGATTAGCATTAAGTCGGTAGACTAATTAAAGAAGATCACCCTTACCAATGTCAATGGGCATCATCTAATCCACCGGGGGCCTGAACAGAGCAAACATGCAGAGCAAGGGCAAATTTTCTCTCTTTGTTTGAGCTGGGACATCCAACCCAGCCTTTGGACACTGGTGCTCCTGATTCTTGGGGCTTTGGACTCTGACTGCAGTTTACACCATCAGTCCCCCATTCTCTGACCTTTTGACTTGGACTTACATCATTGGCTCCCCTGGTTCTCAAGTCTTGGGATTTGGGCTGGATTATACCACCAGCTTTCCTCGTTCTCCAGTTTGCAAAAGACATATTATGGGTCTTCTCAGCCTCCAAAATTGCATAAATCAATTCCTATAATAAATCTCCTATCTATTTATCTATCATCTATCTATCTTGTCTATCTATCTATCTACCTATCTATCTATCTATCTATCTATCTATCTATCCTATTGATTCTGTTTCTCTGGAGAACCCTTATACAACATATACGGAGCTGGATCTCAACGTGTCAGATCTAGAGGGATAGAATTATAGTTCAATAAGGGAGAGTTTGCTGATATGGGAACACTCTTCCACGCTACAGAATTACATACCCTGGCAAGGACCCTGGGAGATTATGCTCTGGGAATACACTGTCAGGCTGGCTCTCAGAAGCATGAGAGTGATAAGCCACACTAAGTGAAGTAGAACTGCTAGAATTTCCATGACAAATTATGGAGGAAGAGATCAAAAGGCTCAGACAAGTGAGCATGCTAGAGTGGATATACTATGAAAAGCCAGAAAAATCCACCAGCCGACAATGTTACCTGGGAGTCCTTGGGAGACATTCCAGAAGGTAGGAGATAAATCCTATGATGATCAGATCCACATCAATGGATATATAGGGGTCCAGTACTCTGGGGACATGCCAGGACATCCTCTCCTAAAATATGGAATAGATGCATAAAGGGGTTTCAGTAATGAGAAGTTCAGGGCTGGCTGTTCTCTGCAGGCTATGGCTGACGGTGGGAGATGTTATTGAACTGGGCCTTCTGATAGCATCAAGGATAAGACCCCCAAACAGTAGAGGTGTATTTAATCATTAGAATCAAGGTGGGTGCAATTATTAGAGTGAGCATCAAGGACAGAGTTGACAGAAGGACTACCAGAAAAGAGATGTGGTGATGGTTAGTAGAGCTTGACATTCCTAGGATCAAGACAGATGGGCAGCCAACAAAGGTATTGCTTGATCTACACATCAAACTAAATCAAGGGTGGGTGTTTAGGAGGCCGAGGGCAGCCATCCTAATACAGCATTGTGATCCTTTGTTCAGTTTCTGTACCTGGGCCAGTTTCCAGACCTGGAATCCATTGATTAAGGAAGAAGCTTGATCCTTAGGAGAAAGAGCCCAGCATTACCACAGCAATTGTATATGATAATGATTTGCCCAGTCTTTCCCCAAAGGGACCTAGAGCCCTTTACTCAGGTAATCATACAAAAGGGAAAGTGGATACTGAGACATTTCTAGGATTATTGGTCCTGGGGTCCAAGTTCACATTGATACCTAAGGATCTGAAGCAGCATCAAGCTCCTTCTGTTAGGTTAGGGTGTGTAGGGGCCAGGTAATAAACGGAGACCTGGACCTGGACTGATTCACAGTGGGTCCACTGGGTCCATGAACTCACCAGGTGGTCATTTCCTCAGTCTCTAAATGTCAAATGGAAATGGGCATCCTTGGTCATTGACTAAACCTCACGTTGACTCCTTAGTAAGTGATTTTGTGGAGTTGTAACTATTGTCGTGGATAAGGCCAAATAGGAAGCCTCTGAAACTGGCTCCCTCTCCTTAGCCAAAATATTAAGTGAAAAAAATCTCGTATCCTAGGGAGGATAATAGAGATTAGTGTCATCCATAAAGGCCTAGAGTATCTGGGGATGGTGGTTGTCATCTCAGTCCCCATTTAATCCACCAGTCTGGGCCCTACTAAAACCTGACACATTCTGGAGGGCATGAGCTATTGTAACCTCAACAAAGTAATAGTCCCAATTCCTACTCTTATTCTAGATATGTTTTTTTGTTTTGTTTTGTTTTTTCCTTTTATCATTTTTTTTTTAGGGCAGAGAAACACAACCTCATACATGGTATGTGGCCTTGATCAGACAGATGTGTTCTTTTCCATTCTTATCAGCTGAGAATACCAGAAGCAGTTTACATTCACATGGAGTGGGCCACAGTATACATTTACAGTCTTGCCTTAGACCTGTTAACTCTTCTGCTGTCTGCAATGATTTAGGCCAAAGGCAACATGGACCATCTGGATATTTGAGGAATATCACACCGGTCTACTAATTTAATTGGTCCACATGAGCAAGATGTGGTAAATAGAGACTTTGATGACACATGTGCTCTAGAGGATGGGAAATAAACCCTGTGAGGATTCAGGAGCCCATCATATTTGTGAATATTTAGTAAAAGACAAGTAACTGCATTGTATACCTCCCTCCGCTAAAAGGAAGCACGTCATTTGGTAAGCCTCTTTGGGTTCTGGAGGCAGTATTTCCTCCATTGGAAATACTATTCTGACACACTTATCAACTGATGTGGAAGGCTATCAGCTTTGAGTGGGACCCATGTCAGGAAAGAGCTCTGTGTCAGGTCTAAGTTGTGATGCAAGCAGCCCTGCTGCTTGGACCATATGACTAGCAGACCCTCTGTTATTAGAGGTATCTGTGGTGGGAAAATATGCCATGTGGAGTTTATGACAAGCCTGGTAGGAGATTCACAATGTAGACCCCTAGGGTTCTGGAGCAGGGCCATGCCATCTGCAGCAGAGAATTATATACCATTTGAAAAAATAGCTCCTGGCATGCTAATGGCCCTGGTTGAGATGAAGTGCCTAATCATGGGACATTGAGTGACCATGTGGCTAGAACTGCCCATGAGAATCTGGGTTCGGTCTGACCCACCAAGTCATAAGATCTGGCAGGCCTAGGAGCAATCCCTCATAATAGAGAAATGGTGCATCCAGGATGAGGCATAAGTAAGGCAAGTGGGCAGAAGGAAGATTCATAAGCAGGTGGCCCGGACATTCGTGTCACCCACCACTGTCATACCAGCTCAACTCCCTCAGCTCACATCTGTGATGATCACTTGTACGCTCATGAGAGCTACATGAGCCCTTAATAATGAACTGAAAGAGGAAGAAAAAGGCTAAGCTTAGTTTATGGAAGAGCCAGGTTAGCTTATGGATGCAAGCCAAAAATATACAGTGATTGCGTTATAGCCTCTCCTGGGAGTGGCATTGAAAGGCAGAAGGAAGGGAAAATCCTCCCTCATAGGAAGAACTTTGGATACGCTCATCTTGATTATCTACTTTTGAGGAAAAAGAAGTAGCCCATGCTGAGACTCATGAACAATGGCAAAAGGCTAGACCAGGGGCCTGGAAGAAGCAAGACAGGAAACATCAGGGACAAGGACTCTGGGGAAGAGTCATGTGTGTAGAACTATGGGACTAAAACAAAGAGTGAAGGTCTTTCTATCACATTTTAATGCCCACCAGAGAGCACCCACTACAGAAGAGGCCCTAAATGACTAAAACAAGGTGACTCACTGGTCAGTGTTAGCCAGCCTCTATCGTTGGCTAGTACAGTTGGTGCATAAACACTGTAGCTACCACCTCAGGGATGGAAGCTATGTATGGGCTTGGCAGCATGGGTCCCACTCATCAAGGCTGGCTCAGTCACTGCTACTGCTAAATATCCAACCTGCAGGCCACAGAGACGAATGCTGAGACCCAGATGGAGCACAGTCCCTCAGAGAGACCAGGCAGCCACTTAGTGGGAGCTTAATTACATTGTACTTTTTCCACCCAGAAGGGGAGGTGATTTATCTTGATTAGAATTGACACATATTCCAGGTATGGGTTAGGTTTTCTGCTTACAGGGCCTAAACCACTACCTGAAGGTCTACAGAGTGTTTGTTCCACTGACATGGGAGCTCATATTGTATTGCACTGGACCAAGCAATCCACTTTACAGAAAAGAAGGGGCAGCAGGAAGAAGCATCTGACCATGGGTTCTACTAGTCCCAGCACATATTGCCCCACCTAGAAGGTGCTGGCCTGATAGAGAGATGTCACTGGCTTGTAAAGGAGCAGTTTAGGCACTGGCTTGAAGATAATTCCTCTTAAATATGGGACACCATCCTCTAGGACCTTAAGTCAATGACTGTATTATGGTATTGTGTCCCCAGTAGGTAGGATACGTGGGTCTAGGAACCGTAGAGAGAAAGGAGGAAAGAGCTCCCAGCGACCCACTTGGGGAGCTGGTGTCTCCAACCCCTTCTGTGCTGGATTCTGCGGGGCTAGAAGTTTTGGTTCCAAGGATGGGAGTGCTTCCACCAGGGGGCAGAGCAAGAGTCTCACTAAACTTTAAGGTACAGCTGCCACGGGTTCTTCCAGGATCTTGGTGCCCAGAGATGATCAGGCAAGGAAAGGGGTCACTATCCTGTTGAAAGTAGTCGACTCTGATCATCAATCAGGGGGAGGTAGGGTCGTTGTCACACAGCGGGGCAGGGGAGAATTTGCTCCCCACCCAGGTGACCTATGTTAGTGTCTATTGGTGCTACCCTGGCAAATACTGATGATAGACAAGCACAGCCCATACAACCCGGGAAGTGCAGGGCAAGAAGGGGCTGAAGCGTGGGGCTCAGGTATAGGTGTCTGCTCCACCAGGTAGCCATCTGTACTGGCAGAGGTGCTGGCTGAGAGCGGGGGGAACACAGGTGGGTAGTGGGGGCGGGCTTAGACCAACTACAGCTATCATTCATCACACTCATCTTCCTCTTGAAGTTTCTGCAGGTAAAGAGACCAATGAGAATCCTGGAGGCCTGGTTCCCAGACCGGGTGAAGTTATTACACAACACAGACCCGAGGGTGTTAGGACTGAACTGGAGTGCACGTGTGATTCACCACCAAGATCCCTGCTCAGGACCGAGGCACTCATCTCCCCAGCCTCCAGGAGTGGTGACGGCAATCAGTGTCTGGAAGCCCCCCGCCAAAGGGAGCTGCCTCACACAGGCCTACGCCCCCCGACAAGGGACAGCCCACACCTGATGCCTGCTTGCTGTTGGGTGTGGAAATTGAGGGCTCTTGCCTCAGTTCAGCCAACTGAAGGGGACACCCCAGCTTCAAAGCACCCCGCGCGGTTGGCTGAGGCCTCTGTTATAACTGTACCCAAAGTCAATTCCTCTCCCCAGTCCCCCTCCCCCCCCACTCCCTCAGGTATGGGTCCCCCACGCTCTGCATTCCCCCATAAACTTCCTACAGGCACATTTCTGCTTCCTCGGAGTCTGTTTCCCAGGGAACCTTAACCTAAGAGAGCCTGAGATTTGGCTCTACAAGTGATAACCAATAAAAACATCACAAACATTGCTAGTTTAATCAGAACATTGAATGAAAGATTTTCAGGGCTGTTTCATCTTAAGCTGGAACATTCAGGTGAATGATGGAGAATGATATTTGCAGTTTATCACTGGAGAAAATTCTTCCAGCTCAGACCCAAACATCTCCATCCTGCCCATCCCCCAGCCCTGCCATCCCACACCAATCCCCTGTGTACAGGAGTCATTTAAGAGAACAAACAGATTTGGTTCAGCAGTTCACTTATGCTGCACCAAAAACAACAACAACAACACAAACAAACAAACGAACAAAAAACCCAGAAGCCAAACAGATAAAACAAAAACAAAAAAAAACCCAAACACTGAAAAGCATTACTTTTCTAGCCACTCACGTAAACATCCGTGACTAATTCGTCTCTTTTTGTAGACCTTATGGATTTTTATATTTAAACACTGGTCACAAAAGGTGACTAGCAAAATCTCTGAAAACTTAAAGGAAAGGCTCAAATTCCACTTTCCTCAAACTTGTGTCCAATTTAATTTTCTGTGATTTTAACAGAAATTAAATGTTGGGGAGAACAGAGAAAAAGGATATTATTTAGCTTATATGGGAGGCTCAGTGTGAACAGGTGTTTAAAATTCACTGCTAGGTAAACTAGACTCAGATGCAAAACTGCACTTTTGTTGGGTGATGCATATTTCAAACATTTACCCTTTTTTTTTTGCTGACAGAACCTTGTTTTTTTCCCTTCTTTTTTTTTTTTTCCCCAGCAGGAAGGCACAATCACTTACAATACTGCCAAATATAACAAACATCTACAGATGGGTTGGTCTGCAGCTGGAGGCTTTAACTTCGTAGTATTTATTTGAAATATCCAAGCCAGCAGAGCAGGGCTAAAGCACAGTGGGCACAATTCACAATGTTTTGGCTCTGGAGCAAATAGCAGTTGAACTTAGTTTTTTCAGCGAAAATGGAATTTATGCAGATGTGCTTTGCACTAAATTCATTAAACAATTACATCCTGGTGCAGTTTTCACATTTTTGTAAAGGATCTGCATAAGCACTAATTAGATCTAAAACAATGTTACTGGGCAAATTACAGTGCCGATTGTCTGCCTCATCTTGCGACCCGCATCTGCTTTGCAATGATGATGATAATTTAGGTGCAAGCAATACAAATGCCGGTTTTTGTTACAGTTAATAGAAATATTTATTTAAAACACACTATGGATTAATTGATAATGTAACCAGCGTTAAAGAGCCTCCAAATGTTTTCTCACGGACTTTTAGTGGTAAAATTGAATATGTGAAAATACAGTAGCTGAAACTTCTCACAATTGCTAACTGGCATTTCCTCAGTGAGGTTTGCTATTGAAAGGCAACTTTGCATTTCATTTGGCTTCAAGTGCAGGCTGGGTAGCTGAATTACAGCAGTGCCTTTCAGAGTGCCGCATTTGACGCAAAGGCAGAAAGACTCTGCTAAACAGTTCTCAGCCACGGCTCCCCACGCTACCTCTTCTTCAGTCATCGGTTTAAAAAGACGACTTAGTGTCAGAAAAGTATTTCATTCTTATTTCAGACATTAGGGTATGTTTTCTTTTGTCCATATTCATCTATTTTCTATTTCATATGTCATTAAACGTAAGAAGGCATATTAGCATTGAACCATCAAATCAGTTCTGCAGAAGTGAGGACATTCAGACAGGGTTTCTATGGCAACTTTGAATGTACCAACTTAATTCAGGGCTTGCTCTAGTCCGGTCACCTCCATTATTGCTCTCATCCTAGACATCCTTTAACTTTCCTGACCAGACATACAGTCAAGAATCCTGAGTGTAACCATTCTGCTCTCACCCAGGACAACCGCTCCCACAACTACCTAGCCTTGCTTTATCCCTGGGAAGGAGGCCAATGCGGTGAATCAGTTTGGCTGCTGGTTTCCTAAAAACCACTCCTGTTGTTTGACTTTTCAAATGGTTACTTTTATTGTTCAACAGAGCCAGCCGTAAAAGAGCAAACTTAGTGCCAGCGCCAACAAAGATTAAGAGGCAAAATTAAACTCCAAATTTAATCACTGCAAAAGTCCAAGTTCGGAAATATCTCCTCTCCAGGCAGAATACTAATTATTAATGCAAAGCACAACAAATAATAATGGTGCTCTTGAAATTCAGCATCCAGTTTCCTTTACTTTACTGAATTGCTTCCCTAACCTCTTTGTGGGCCTTTCCATTTCATTCTGCAGTTTTGCTAGGTAAGACATCATGACTAGAACAGTGATAATTCCTTCTACGGACCTAATTGGTAGGCCTGAAAATGCTGTGCTGGTTGAATATGAAATTATATCCTCCCTGAAGGAAAACATAACCTAGCACTGGGGCTTGGGATAGTTTAAAGATAAAATGTCATTAGGCCCGTGTAAAAAGGCAAAGTAAAAATTGTAACAAAAATGTATTTTTGAAGATTCAGAAAAAGTGAATCATTAGTATTTCCTAACTTGAACCTCAAACTCTTGTTGTTTCACCTTGGGAAGATATTTGGTTCTATAATTCACTCCTATTTTGAGTTTAATTTTAAGGGGGAAGTATGATGATTTAACTTTTATTAAATTAAAAATAACATAGAGTTATTTCTCAAAGTTCCAAAAGTTGCCTTGGGACTGACAACAAATGGAGAAAATGCTGAACAAAAGGCTGTAATTTTAGAAAGTTATGAACAACTGGAAAAGGGTTGTTATGACAATGTTTTCAATTATAGGTGTTTATTGCTCTTATAGCCAATAAAATGTACAATAGTCTATGCAACTTCTGAAGAGATAAGTAAATGAAACAGTAGAGCTTTTGGTAAAACCAGTTTAATTCAACTATTGTACCTTTTGCCAAATGGGATTCCATTTATATTTGGTTGGCATGGATTATACCACTTACTGTTCCTAACCTTCTCTGTAAGTCTCTGGATAGTGACTATCTTTGGTCCTGTAGGGCCTGAGATAATTCTTGTTTCCTTTATTCCTCTTCTTTCTTGGGCTTCTTCCTTCTCCCATTCAACAAGAAGTTCTGGGTTCTTCCTCTGGGTCAAGCACCATGTTAGGCATTATAGGTCCAGAAATGGATGAGCCTGAGGCCCTACCTTCATGAGATTCACAGTGTGTTGGGGAACAATTACCCATCTTTATCCAACGTGGCACACAGTTGTTGTTCTTGATTATCTGAGTCTGTGTACTGGAAAAAAAAAAACCAGAAGTTGTCATGTGGCTACAGTCATTAGGAAGTAACCTTAACTATCTGCGGAACCCCTGGATTGTTTTAGTAAAAATACAGTATCTGACAAAATATTATTACTTATATGACATAATATTATATGTGTAAACTGATCCACTAATACCCATCCAGGAAAAATACAAATTGCTATAATTGAGACCGCTTAGAGGTTCTACTGGCTCCCAGAATCTCTCTCCATACAGCCTCGTCTCTATATGGCTGACAATTTTTATTGCCAGCATTAAAATTTCTTCTTAAATGAATCTTCTTTAAGAAGCTTATCTCTTTAACCAGTTTCACTTTATATTAAACAGATTAACTTTAAGTCATCAGGACTCTCAAGTACTTCTGTTAGAAATTTGCTATGGTCTAGATATTGCTTCTGTACTGGGCAAGGGACTAATTCTCTGTTTGAGGTAGCATCATCTGTGTATCCCAGACAGCAAGAGCTCCTTGTTTGTATATGAGAGGAGATTTTTACATTTGAACTTCTGTATCAGGAAGGATGATGCTATAGAAAGAGGGACATAGGCTAAATTTTAGGCTATAAAGTGTTAAATGAGTTTTTGTTTAATTAGAAAGGAATTAATTTATTTAATAAAATCATTTCAACAGAAGGGAGAAGATATTGTGATGGAGAGGGAGCCAGGAGCCCATGGGTAGCTAAGACAATGCTGAGTATCTGAGGACTGGTGGCCTCACAAAGTGCTAGAGAAAGCTGAAAGTGTGGAGTGTGCCTGAGAGACACTAGGTAATGTCTTCATTCTGCTCATTAGCTCCGATTCCTCCTTTAAAACACTCAACAGATAACATGTTAAGAAGAAGTTTGGTACTGGGCTAAGCTGTCCTTTCTCTACGTGTTAGTCTCTGGCTGTTTCAAGATTTTTAAGCACCTACCATGTGTCAAGCATGTGCTGTGTTTTGAAGATATAGAAACACCAGAGATAAGATTCCTCCCTGTTTCCAAATTCTGCTTAATGGGGGGCAGGGACCATTATTTTGTCATTCCTGCTTATGCCCTCAAAGCATAACACAGTATCTAACACATAGTGTTTTCATCTTATTGGTGGAGACAGACCCCTAAACAGATAATTTCAATCAAAACAGTAGGTACAGAAGCAAGGAAAGTCCATAGGAGAAGCCCCTTACCCAACCTCTTTGAGTGCTAAAAGATCAGTACATGTTGATTAGGCCAAGAATACTGGAAAGGGCTTCCAACAGAAGGAATGGCATGAGCACGCTGTAGAAATATAAAATGACTTGGTGCTTGGAAAACTACACACAAGCTGCATGGGGTTAATAAAGCTGAAGCTCAAGGTGGATCCCTGAGAGAGAAAACCTAAGCATTAAATACAGACCAGACTTGTGCCCTGTGGGCCACACTGAGGACCTTAGGTTTTACACTGTAGGCAATGAGAAGCTGTTTCATGGGTTTTTAGCACAAATCACACTTATATACAATATTATCTCACCCTCTGGTAATAATAGATAACGTGTATTGAACGCTTACTATTTGCTAGATGCACATCTAAGTACTTTACATGTCTTTTCTCATCTTACAGAAGAGAGAACCTCAACAAAGAGAAATTAAGTGACTTGCCAAAGTCACACCTGTAAGTGCAGAGTTTGCACTTGAACCCAGGTCTTAGTCACTGCAATGAGAGTCTGCAGGATTTCACAGAAAAGTATTATAACACCATGGATTTTTACTTTTCTCTTTCCCTTAAAACTAAACACTAGATTTTCTTTCTTTCTTTTTTTTTTAAAAAAATTTATTTATTTATTTATTTTTGGCTGCATTGGGTCTTCTTTGCTGTGCGCAGGCTTTCTCTAGTTGTGGCGAGCGGGGGCTACTCTTCGTTGTGGTGCGTGGGCTTCTCATAGCGGTGGCTTTTCTTTTTGCAGAGCATGGGCTCTAAGCACGTGGGCTCAGTAGTTGTGGCTCACGGGCTCTTGAACACAGGCTCAGTAGTTGTGGCGCACGGGTTTAGTTGCTCCGCGGCACATGGGATCTTCCCAGACCAGGGCTCGAATCCGTGCACCCTGCATTGGCAGGCGGATTCTTAAACACTGCGCCACCAGGGAAGTCCAACACTAGATTCTCAACACCATGATTCTCTAGAATTTACAACTCTTTCATTTTACTCCCTCACTCACATTTCTACCTTTCTTGGAGAGTACAGAGGGACCATTAAATTGTGAATTCCTTTTTTCTTCTAACATCTCTGTGATAGTTATGGATACAAGCATTAATTGGATCATCTAATATGCTGAATTTGTTCTTTTTATGAATCATTTAAAAGTGGAAATACCTTTTTCTCCTCTCTTATTTTTCTCCATCCCACAACTATATATACCTAGTGGCTGCTTTACTGGAGAATCTAGAGCAACACTGTCCAATAGAACTTTCTGTGATGATGGAAATGTTTTCTATATCTGTGCTGTCCAATACTAGACATATATGGCTAATAAGCACTTGAAATGTGGCCAGTGTGACTGAGGAACTGAAATTCAAATTTTATTTAATTTTAATTATTTTAAATTTAAATATTCACATGTGGCCAGGGGCTACTGTTTTGGACAAGGCAGATATAAAACATTTCCTCCTATCACAGGAAGTTGTATTGGATAGGTTGTTCTGGAGTGTAATTTTACCTTTCCTAAGCAACAACCAGCACCTTCAACCCTAATGTTACTCAGTATGAGAGTGTCCTCCACAATGACCTATTAACTTTTATCTTAGAGTTTGCATTGATGGTTTTCAGACTTTCTTCACTTTTCCAATTAGATTTTGGGTCTTATCTTATGGTCTATGAAAGCAGTAAGTTATTCTCTAACACAAATCTCATGAGAGCAATGATTCTTCCACAAAGTCACGAAGCTTTAAAGTTCTTATCCTAAAAAATCCACTAAAAAACCCAACAAAAACAAAAAACCTCCCCAAAACTGTAAGGACTAATAAATAGGTTCAGCAAGGTTGTAGGATACAAGATCAATACACAAAAATCAATTTATACCTATACACTTGCAATAAACAAAAAATCCAAAAATGCAATTAAGAAAACAATTCAATTCACAATAGCGTTAAAAATAATAAAAATACTTAGGAATAAATTTGACAAAAAAGTACAAAACTTATACTCTGAAAATTACAAAACATATTTGAAAGAAATTAAAGATCTAAATAAATGGGAAGACATCCCACGTTCATGGCTCAGAAGACTTAATGTTAAGACGACAATATTCCTCAAAAAATCTACAGATTCAAAGCAATACTTATCAGAATCCTGCTGAATTCTTTGTTAAAACTGACAAGTTAATTCTAAATTTATATGGAATTGGAAGAGACCCAGAATAGTTAAAACAGTCCTGAAAAAGAAAAACAAAGTGGAAAGACTCACACTTCCTGATTTCAAAACTTACTACAAAGCAACAGTAATCAAGACAGTGTGGTACTGGCTCAAGGATAGACATATGGATCAAAGGAAAAGAATTGAGATCCAGAAATAATCCATACATCTGTGGTCCACTGATTTTTAAACAAGGATGTCAAGATCATTCAATGGGGAAAGAACAATCTTTTCAACAAATGGTGCTGGAACTACTGGATAGCCACATGAAAAAGAATGAAATTGGACTTTTACCTCACACCAGATATAAAAGTTAACTTAAACTGGATCCAAGACCTAAATGTAAGAGCTAAACTATAAAACTCTTAGGAGAAATCTTCATGACTTTGGATTTGGCAAAGGATTCTTAGCTATAACACCAAAAGCATGAGCAACAAAAGAAAAAAAATAGATAAGTTGAACTTCATCAAAATTTAAAACTTTTATGCTTCAAAGGACCCCATCAAGAAAATGAAAAGGCAATCTACAGAATAGAAAAAATATATCTATGAAAATCACATATTTGATTTGTATCAAAGGATCTGTATCTAGAGTATATAAATAACTCATACAGCTCAATAATAAAAAGGCAAATAACCCAATTTCAAAATGGGCAAAGGATCTGAATAGACATTTCTCCAAGGAGGATATATAAATATCTGATAAATGCAAATCATAACTGTGAGATACCACTTCACACCCACAAGGATGGCTAGAATAAAAAGTCAGATAATAACAAGTGTTGGAAAGGATGTGGAAAAATCAGAACCTTCATATATTGCCAGTGGGAATATAAAATGGTTCAGCTGATTTGGAAAACAGTCTGGCAGTTCTCCAGGTGATTAAACATAGAGTTACTATGTGATCCAGCAATTCCACTCTTAGGTATATATCCACTAGAAATGAAAACATATGTGCACACAAAAATTTGTACACAGATGTTTATAGCAGCATTATTCATAATAGTCAAAAGGTGGATGCACATCAGCAGACAAATGGATGAACAAAATGTGGTATATTCACACAGTGGAATTTTAACATGGCCATAAAAGAGCGTGAAGCATTGATACATGCTACAACATGAATGAACCTTGAAAGCATTATGCTAACGGTAAGCAACCAGGAACAAAAGACCACATACTGCATGAACCTATTCATATGACAGTCCAGAATAGGGAAATCAATAGAGACAGAAAGTAGATTAGTGGTTGCTTAAGGCTGGGAGGGAGTGGGAGCTAAAGGGTGGGAGCTAAAGAGTACAAAGTTTCTTTTCAAGGTGATAAAAATGTTCTAAAATTGACTGTGATGATGGTTGTACAGATCTGTGAATATCCTAAAAACCATTGAGTTGTACACTTTACATGGGTGAATTTTATGGTAAGTAAATTATACCTCAATAAAGTTGTTTTCTTTTTTCTTTTTTTTAAAGAAGCTTTAAAGCTCTCTGAAAGGAGTCATACTAGAATGATTCCATTAGTCAACAAATTTTTAATTCCCCTCAAATGTGTCAACTTGATTCAGATGGTGTTTTTCTTATCAAGATCCACCAAAAGGTAGGGTCAAGTAGGAGTCAGATTACTTGGATTTGAGTTTTAGCTTTATGGCTAAATTGAACAAGATATCTAACTTCTCTCTAAGCATCCTTTTCCTCATCTGCCAACTGGGAACAATGAGAGTGAGTATCCACTTGGCAGGTCGTTGTGAGGCTTGAGTGAGAGACTGGCTTGTAGCACTCGGCACGCCTGGCCTCCAGTAGGGCCTCAGTGCACGTTGGTCATTATTATTCATGATGGCTGATGATAGTGTAGATTATAGTATCAAATAGAACAAATAACTCAGTAAAATAGTCTCTGCAGATTCCAACAAAATAAATAGTTAAATCAGTTAAAAAAATCAAACTATATGATTTATATTTGATTTCATCATGGACAAAAAAAAGCAGTGGTTCCTCACATCCATTACGATGGCTTCTATAAAAAGCAAACAAACAAACAAAAAACCCCAGAAAATAACAAGTGACGGTGAGGACGTGGAGAAACTGGAACTCTTGTGCACTGTTGGTGGGAATGTAAAATGGTGCAGCCACTGTGGAAAACACTATGGCAGTTCCTCAAAAAATTAAAATAGAATTACCATATGATTCAGCAGCTTCACTTCTGAATATATATCCAAAAGAATTGAAAGCAGGGACTCAAACAGATATTTGTACACCCATATTCATAGGAGCATTATTCACAGTAGCCAAAAGGTGGAAGCAATCCAAGTGTCCACTGACAGATGAATAGATAAACAAAATGTGATATAAACATACAATGGAATATTATACAGCCTTAAAAGGAAGGAAATTCTCACACATGCTACAACATGGATGAATTCTGGGGACATCATGCTAAGTGAAATAAGGCAGTCATAAAAAGACAAATACTCTATGATCCCACTTATAAGAAGGACCTAGAATAGTAAAATTCATAGAGACAGAAAATGGAACACTGGTTACCAGGGGAAGAGGGAGGGAGAAACGAGGTGTTGTTTACTGGATACAGAGTTTTATTTTTGCAAGCTGAAAAGAATTCTGAAGATTGATTGCACAGCAGTTTGAATGTACTCAGCATAACTGAACTTCACACTTAAAAAGTAGTTAAAGTAAATTTTATGTTATGTGTATTTTATCAGAATTTAAAAAGAACAGTGCTTTCCTATGTTATTAACTCAGCATCTGAGAGGTAATGCAGGGTAATGGTGAAGAGCAGGCTTTGGACTCCTGCAGACCTGGGTCTGGATCCTATCTCCACTGCATATTGACAGGGTGGCCCTGGGCTAGTTCTTCCATAATCCAAAATTTCCCTAAGATGGAAACTCCGTAAGGTTACGAAAGATCTTTCTATCCAACTGTAAAATGAGAACTAAAGAAGACTGTGCCTGCACTGCATTTCTTTCTTTCTTTTTTTCTATTAATGCTAATTCAAAAAAATGCATATTAGGTGTGCATAAGCCCAATGACTATACAGTTAGGATTGCCAGATAAAATACAGGACACCCAGTTAAAATTGAATTTAACACAAACTATGGAAAGATTTTAAGAATTTTTAGTATACTGTGTTCTAAATATTGCATTATGTTCCATGCAATATCTGGGCTATACTTACACTAAAAAGTTATTTATTTTTTACCTGAAATTCAAATTTAACTGAGTGTCCTATATTTTATTTGCTAAATCTAACAACCCTACATATAACATTGTTTTTATCACTCAGATAAGTGACAAAGTTTAGCTCAATGGGGTAGAAAAAATTGTTTTTCCTGGTGTCATGACAGTTCGTCATTCTTGTCCCAATTCTTGTGTTCAACTATTATCAAAGAGGCATGATGGGCACATGGCTTGATGACTAAAATGACAACTGATAATGGGTCTAATTTATTAATTTTCTATTTTGTCTCCTAACTACAACTGATTTGAAACAAACAAAAATATGAATGGATTAAATGCTTTCCTGCTTTATTTCCTTTTCCACCTTTTATCAATATTTCATTAAGCATCTGTGAAATATCCTTTACTCTGTGCTGTGCCCCCCATTTTCCTCAAAAGCAGAGTTTTGTCTGAGAAGGTGGTGGCCCTTAATCACTTTATAGAAGGCCTGCTTTGATAAAAATTAATAATGGTTAAAACAGCCATCTAACAAAACTTTAATTAGGGAATTCTCCTTCCATCTTGGAGTGTCTATGATGTCTAATGTGATTTAAATACTGTTGGCCCTACTTGCAGCCACCAGACAGTCTCCTGCTGGGGACAGTGCTGTGTCATTAAAATGGAATCCACTGAGAGAGACAATAGTCACATTCACTGAATAGAAGCACTAAAGCCATGACAAGTATCTTTCAGGCCTTATTTCAGGATAGCTACATAATATGTGCTTATGGATTTATCCAATTTGCTAGATAGGACCCTTCTGCTTCTCCATTAAAGTTTGCGTTTGCTTTCTACAGACAGTGGAGTGTGCTGGTGCCATTAGAACCAGGAACCACAAGTCACGGAACTCAGCTCAGGTTCTGTTGCCTCTGTCCTGGGATTTGAGTGTACATTATAGACTGTACGTTTCTGTTCCCCTAAAATTCTTATGTTAAAACCTAATCCCCAGTGTGATGGTATTTTAAGACGGGGCCTTTGAGAGGTGCTTAGATCACGAGGGTGGAACCTTCATAAGCGGGATTTGCGCCCTTTAAAAGAGACTCCAGAGAACTCCCTTGTCCCTTCCACCACATGAGGACACCATCTATGAACCAGAAAGTGGGCTCTAACCAGATGCCAAATCTGCTGTTGCCATGACCTTGGACTTCCCAGCTTCCAGAACTATGAGAAATAAATGCCTGTTGGTTAAGCCACCAGGCTCTGATGTTTTCGTTACAGTAGCTTAAATGGACAAAAACAGCATGTCCTGAACCTCGCAGAGCTTCATTTGCCACAGCTCTACAGTTGGATCTAATGAGCGTCCTTGAGAGCAGATAAGACAGCACCCAGAGAAGAGCTCTGAGGACAACGCCAAGCCTCCACATGTGTAGAAAGGGCACATTTGATAAAAACCTCTTTCTGCTTCTGGACTCCAGCCCGCCTCGAGGTTGAGGGGAGTCGGGCTTGGGTAACCAACCTTCCTCTGCTCCACCTCCTGCTCCTGGCCCTGCTGGTCCCTCTTCTTGCCTCCCTGTGGCATCACCAAGCCATTGTTCACACCGGAAACTTCTTGCCTGTGGCCTTCTCTCATAGACTCAGCCGTGTGGAGGCCCAGAGGGGAACCGTCATGGATGCTTAAAGTGTTGAGAGTCTGCCCAGCCCCCTTCAAGGAACACAATAGACCTGGAGGTTTAAATTAATATTCATCTTACTAAAATTACACATTTAAAAGCCCAATTTCCTAAAGCCTTTAAGTTTATGTTAAAAATCTAGTTATTCTACTTATAAATTTAGTACATTTTATATAAATAAAAAGAGACACCTTTGATTAGTTTTTGATTGACTCAAGTTGAAAGGACTAAATTCCCCATAATCCATTAGTGCCATTTTCATTAACTATTAGTTTCTCTTAAAATGTAGTAATCAATTTAACACAATTTTCTTTCTAAGCAACTTCAGATGCCTGATCTTGCAAATTAATGACTCTGACAAGCAAAACCTTCCAATGATTTTAAAGTTTTTTAAACTTGGTAAATTGGGAGTTTTAATATTATGACTTTTAAGTTCTATCAGACATTTGAATATTGCTTACAAACTTAAACACTTAAAATTTCCATTATAAGTCTTGAAATTACTTGTAAGCTTGTAGTCAGTAGGGCATGGTGACTGACAGGTTGTGGGCCTGGGAGGTCCAAGACAAAAGGACACCCAGGTTCTGGGTTAATAGAGACAATGGCCTCAGAGGAGCAGGGGTGGGCACCTGGCAAGGAGGGTGGGGCTGGGGAGGGGAAGGTGAACTGTGGCAGACAGCTGGGGATGCAGACTGAAGGCTGGAGAAAAGATTCAGCCACAAGAGAGAGTGTAGGGAGAGAAAAGAGCAAAAGTCCCACTAAACCCAAGACTTTGGAGATCCGACAGAGGCCAATGACAGACCCAGAGAAGGAAAAAGGAGAACAAATCTGCCAGTCTGTGGCCATGTGCTCTTAACTTTTAAAGCTGAAAGGCAACCCTTCAGGAGTTGTGGGCTCACCCTGCACTGCCATAGTCTCACACTGTGTCTGTGATGAATCTTTAACTTTTGAACTTAAATTTCTCTATCTGTCAGACCATGATATAATAATAGTTTCTATAATGTAAGAGGAGAAAAGAAATTGCTATCAAACGCCCAACTTACTTCTAAGGAAAGTGGCTCTTTTAAAATAGAAGTTGATGATTCACTTTGCTGTACAGCAGAAACGAACACAACATTGTAAATCAGCTATGCGCCAATAAAAATTTTAATTAATAGATAAATAAAAAATTAAAAAAATAAATAGAAGTTGACAAAGTAGAAACAGACCTGGAATAAAGGAGCAGAAACAGGGGAAGAGCTTCATATAATCCAGAGGAATTCAGAATTGCCTGGGACTTTTTGTGGGGGTGTGAGGAAGGGATCAGGAAGAGAGGTGGGGTGGAGGCAAGACCAGGTTAGCCCTGCTCAATCCAATAAGGCAGCCACAGCCACATATGGCCACTTAGCCCTTGAAATGTACCTAAACTGAGATGTGCTGCTGATACCGACCAGAGTTCTTGGCCTTCCCCAACCAATAGAAATTGATAAGAGGCCAGTCAAGAAATTCAGGCAAGGTTTTACTGGGACTCCTGTGGCCATAGGAGAGAGCAAAAACAAGTAACAGGTTCCTTTGCCTCCTCCCCAAGTGGAGGCGAGCTGGTTCCTTATATGGGGTAAGGGTAGAGGTGTGTCCAGGGCTCAGGCCCAAGGGGTGGCTTAGGTGGTCTGCCCACCCCTTTGGTGGTGCTGAGTGCAGGGGGCATGTGAAGTACAATGCTTTTGCTCCCGACACCCTGTTTTTGCTCCTGGCTCTTTGAAGTGGCAGTTGGGCTTTTTTGGTCTCTTGGTATCTTGTTGTCCATAGTTTGCCCCAACTGTCCCTGCACGCAGTTATTTTTAGTCCCCTATAGTTTCTTTGTATTCTGTTGCTCCAGAAGACGTGTGTCCAGGTGCAAGCACTGCAGCAAAGGGTCCCAGGTCCCTGGTCCCAGCCTGTGTCAAGACTGGAGAACTGAGTGATGAGATGCGAATACAAACATGGCTTGGGTGGCAGTGGAGCCTTTCTGTTAGACCTCCATGTGGTCCTTGTCTGGCCGATGTTCTCTTCACATGCATCCCTGGGGTGGCCCTCTTACTCCTAAGCACTAACTCACTGCGCATGGCTTATTGAGGAGGGAATAGTGCTGCTGCTGCTGAGTCTCTTGGGTTTGATCATTTGTGCTTTCTCTGTCCTGGTCCTTATCCAGCCGCTCCTTGTAAATCTCTACAGCAGACCTCCCTGCAGCAGTTCCGGGAGAAAAGACTTCCAGAACGATTCTAATATTTGGTCAAAGACTCTCATTCCTTTTTCCACCTTCTGGCTTTGAGGAGGCAACAGAAAAGATTCCATGGTGCTCACATCTCAACACTGAAGAGAGCTTAGAGTTGTCCATGACCTCCCCATTTCCAAACAGAAAGCATCACATATGAGAAGGTCTGGGTCCATAATCCCTTACCTGAAATCCTTGGGACCAAATGGGATTTGGAATTCAGGACTTTTCCAACTTTAGGAAGGTAACGTGGTGCATAAATCATATAACATCCCAGCAAGGTCTGGGGAAGTACCCATAAAAAGGTGTATTACTGTTTCTGCGGTAAACATATGAAGATTCACACTAAGAAGGATAAATAAAGACTCCAAAGAGCCTCATCTCCATTCAGGATGAGTTTTGATGCTAAGTGAGTTTGCTTTTCCCTTATTAAGAACAAACAGACAACATTTGGTTGTCAGAGCTTTCTGGATTCTGTAACTACAGATATGTGCGTGTGGACCTCCACTCCCAATGCCAGGACTCAGTAGTCCCTGTGCTGGGCTTGGGGTTCACTTCCACGAGCAGTGTCCCAGTAGAACTTGTTAGCCCTGGAAAATCCTTAGTCTAACTTCGGCATATTGGAGGGAATAATTCACCCTTATGTAATTACCCGAAGTCTGAGAGTCCTCTGAATTTGAGTTCCCCAAACAGCCAGTTTCTGTACCCATTGCTTTTTGGTGGCCATTATGGGGGTTGGCATGAGAAACTTTTCTGCATTCAACTTTGGAATATTATAGAGAATCAGGGATTGGTATTTTTCACCATTTTGCTACTTCACAGCTAGTTTATGAATTCATTTTTATTCAACAAACACTATAATTACATTACTATATCAGGTACTGCTTTAAAGTAGGGACAATTATAATCTGCATTTTACAAGTAAGATGAGGCCCTGGAGGGTTAAAGAACTTGGTCAGAGTCACACAGATAGTTAAGTGGCAGAGGAGGAATTAAAACCCACTTCAACTTCAGAGTCTATGTTCTTAACCACTATACCACAGCCCCTGTTAAATATGGGGTTTATAGTGAGTTAAAACATAGTATACACAAGAAGAAAGGCGCTTAATTTTTTTTTTTTTAACAAGAAATACATGTGATTTACTTCTTCCAGGGTGTTAAACCATGCCCTGAAAGTATTAACTTTCCATCTGTGGTCACTTTTCTCTCACCCAAAGTAAGATTCAATATTGTTTTATTTTGAAAGAATTAGCAATTAAATATAGAGCTTGTTGCCCCAACAAGTATATATTTTAATGGAAGAATTTGAAATTAAGTAATGTTTATAAGGATAAACTGAATTTCTAGCGCTTAGGAATAATTTACATTATAAAGAACTTCCTTACTCTCTTCTGTGCATGAATAGGCTTAAAATATGGTGATGACTATTATTGTTCCCAGTACTGTAGTTATAGCTTTGAACATACAAAGTGCTTTAAAACCAAAAATTAATTATTAATGAGAATATTGCTCTTGAAGAGTTATATTGTTCATAAGGAATATGATTGTTCCATAGAAAGGAATGTGTCTTATGTTGTCACAATTTTGGGTGAATAAATAAAATTAGCATCTGGCCAAGTCATGAGGCTTTTCAAGTCTCTTCTTTCCATTTCAGGTTGGTCTTAACTAAATGGATTCAGGATACGAGGATCAAAAGCTATCCTGCCGATGTTATGGAAGAGGAGGATCAAATACACTTTGGTTAAAAATCTATACTCAGGGGCTTCCCTGGTGGCGCAGTGGTTGAGAGTCTGCCTGCCGATGCAGGGGACACGGGTTCGTGCCGTGGTCCGGGAAGATCCCACATGCCGCGGAGCGGCTGGGCCCGTGAGCCATGGCCGCTGAGCCTGCGCATCCGGAGCCTGTGCTCCGCAACAGGAGAGGCCACAGCAGTGAGAGGCCCGCGTACCACAAAAAAAAAAAAAAAAAAAAATCTATACTCAGCAAATCCATCTGTCTCCACACATTTGTACTTACTTTATCTTCATTTCTTAGTAACAAATTTTCACTTAGCGAAACCCAGTATTGCTTCCACTAAACTTAGAAGAAAAGAGGTATGAATACACTGAGACTGGAATACCTGGGGGTATCTGGGAGCCCAAGACACCAGGCATATGAGGGAGGCAGCAAATGTCACAGCCTAGCATCCTGGGACGTGTCGGTGTGGCTGGGGTTGATTCAGGGGGAAAAAAACACAGGGAGAAATTGTTTTTTCCTTTGGGGGATTTATCTGTACTAGGTGAGTCTATTATTAACCCATAAAGTCCCTTTCATTTCTCCAGAGTCAGTGATTTCTTGTCTCATCTAATAGTCCTAGGCAAAACATTTATTAGGGGGCCATACTGCAGTGAAACACTGCCCCCAAGTCTCAGTGACTTAATACCACAAAGGTCTGTTTCTCACTCAGGAAGTCCACTGTGGGCTGGATGACCCTCCCAGACGTCTGCCCACATGCTGTAGCTTGACCATCAAGGCTGATCTTGCATCTTTGTCATCTCCTCATGAGTCCTCCTTGACTGTCCCAGCAAGGGAAGAGACAGCTGGAGGGTTGAGCATTGCTTCTCCTGAGTTTTGACCTGTAAAAATCACATATTCACAGCTCATCAGACTGTGAACTAGTCACATGGCTCCACCTAAGGGATGTGGCCAACAGCCCTGTTTCTGTTTAAACTGGCCGAAATGACAATCATTATCCAAAAATGAATAGCAATGACAAGTATATAGATAGATGTTTCTCCCCTTTCCTTTAGGGGAAGCTCAAGGACCGGTATTTGTTGTGTGGAGTATTTGTTTACATGATGATGCTGATTCGTCAATGACAGTAAGAATAAATGGGCCTAGAAGGCAGGGACAGTGTTGCGTGGGTCTAAGTACCCATCCCGCCTGGTGTGTACACACCTTGCGGAAAGAGTTCAACAGAGCTTTCTTGAACAAATGAATGAATGAGGCATCCTTCACGAGGCATTACTTATTGCTATTCTCTCCCAGCAGACCCCAGTCATATGACATTGAAAAGGCATTCTATAGAATGCCTTATAAGCCTGAAACAGCTTCTGACTTGCTATAATTCATCGTGACGAGAACTGGAAGCTATGGTCTTGCCACTCTGGTAGCAGTTAGGAAACAATAGGAACTCAGTAAGTTGCATTTCAGTTTTAGATGTAATCGCTGTTGTTGTTTGCCCCTTACCTAAATCTCTTTCGTAAGAAACAAATTAGTCTTCAGATAAATTTTGCATGTTAGACACCTTAGCCAAGTCTTAGCCAAACCAATCTGTAAGCCAGTCTTTGAATACAACATGCGCTGACCACCGTCAGCATTTGCGCTCGTGGCTGCTTTTCTCATCACAGTAATGGGCCTGTGTTAGCCACATGTTTTCTCTCGTCGAGCGCGGTTGACAGCACTCCCCTTGGGAGGTGGTTTGGCGAGCAACCACTGCCCAGAGAATGGCCCGTCTTGTTATTTTGGCTTTGGCCTTCTTAGAACCCACTCATGGATGAGCAAATGGTCCTTGGCTAGACTCCTAAAGTTAACTTGTTTTGCCTGCTGCCTTGACGTCTGAGTGCAAAGTTGGTGATATGTATTATTAAGTAAATGTGAATTTAACAAAAATGTGCTGTGGTTTATGCACTGTTAATCTTATGCTGTGGTTTGAAACAATGTCTGGATTTCTACTGACTCCTTTGAGTTTGCATATGTGCTTAGATACACCTGAATACTGGGTTCTTTTACTTCTCTGAGTGAACTCTTTTACGCAGGCTTTCGTTTTCTCCTCTAGGCCTGGTGCCATGCAACAAAAACTGTATACATGCCTGGTCATATTTTCATCTGTGTGCAGGCTGCCCCCTTGGGGTTTGAACATTAGTATTTACTGATTTCCCCTGCCATATATATTTAAATGCAAAGAGTTTCATTCAGATGCAAAAAAGCCTGGCGGTTTGAGGAGGTGTAATTTTTCAATAATGAGCTTAGTATGTATAAAAAGGTAATGGGCACTTTTATATGGACTATTTATAAACTATTGAAGGGGAAAAAAAGCACACTCCATTCTTGTCATTAGGATAAGGCAAACTACACGAGAAGGCTGTTCATTCAAGTTTAACTGATCTATATCAAAAGACTCAAGAATAGATGGAAATCAGTGTTTCAAAAAGACAGGAGGTTAAATAAAAAAATACCATACAACATTAATCCCAAGTAGTCCTTTTTTCTTTCTGTCTGCAATTTATTATAGCACTGGCAATAATAAAAGGAACCTGGAAAATGGTGATGGAAATGATCCCTTTTTTTTTTAATTATTTGATAGTCTCATAATTGCAATCCAATATTTTGACTTTGGCTTCTTGTTTGAAAGTATCTTTGGTTATAGACCAGATTGTTCTTAACTAGATATAATCTACTTTCTGGATTTTCTAAGTGAAGAAAATCATATTTCGTTGTACTCTAGCCTCTTATTTATATACTGAGAAATGCCCTAATTCTTTTAATGGTATTAAATGAGTCTCCAGATTGTTAGTTATGGTTTTATAATTATTAATAGTCCAACTACATGCATTCAAACTTTCTTTTTTCTAGTGCTCATATGTTCACAGGAACTTAGCCCAAATGGTTAGGAATGAGATAGGTAAGTTGTAAGTGTTTAACACAGTGGTACAATATGAAGATGCCCAGACTCTACCCCTTAGAGGTGGGGGTAGAGACTGCAGCAAGGTTAGCATTTTGCTCATGATCAATGATGAGCAAGGACATGGGCTTAGTCCTTTTCTATCAAGCTGGTGACCAAAAGCTGCGACAATTGCGCTCAAAGCCCCAATTAACACTCAGTTTCATTTAATGGCAGAGGTAAGGTGGACCAGAGTTTCTCAGTCTTTGACAAGTAACATTCAACAGGGAGGCTTTTTTAAGGCATGCATCCCAAGATCCCATGTCCAGGACCCTCTTAGAGATTTGGATTCAGTAAGTCTGAGGTGGAATCCTGGCAACAATATGTTGGGTAAAGCCCCCAGATAGTTCTAATGAGTACTAAATGTTGTGAATTAGTGACCTATGCCTGTGGCCAGACTGTCAAACCTGAATATGTGGAAAAAAATTCGAGGGAAAAAGGATTAGCTCAGTTCTGGCTCCACACCAAAAAGCACCAGAAGGCAGAATTCCTGATGTTTTTCCTAAACCTCAGAGGTTTAGAGCTCAGAAGTCTCTCCTTCCATAAGTCACAAAACACTGGCAAGTGCTTGGTGATTTCCTTGTGGTAGATAAGAGTGGACTATTCACTCTATTCACACCAGGAAAATTATTCACTACGTATCTTGAGAGTTGCTGGAGTCCTATTTATCCAGGAGAGCTTCCTGCTGGGGTTGCAGAACTGGGCATCCTTGAAGGCCCTCTCATTTCTCACTGAAGGTGAAGACCACCCCAACTCTTCTCTCCCTATTCACCCTCTTCTTCTCCCAGAACTCTGGGGTCCTCGTCATTCACATACATTCATTCAAAATCTATTTGAGTGCCTACTACGTGCCAGGCTCATTAGACATGTAACAAGTAATCCTAACGTGTGGCCCCAGTTTTCCTAAATCCAACAATCTTAAACTGGGGCTTCCTTGAAACATACAGAAATTGATTGAAAGTCTTCTCATTTTTAACTTAAAATTCTTCCTGGTTTTACAAAAGCATTTTTGTACCAATTTCCTCTTTTATTCTGTATGAACACCAATGCTTCAGATTTCTTCTGTTAACACAAAAATTCAAAATTCACTCTTATGCTTCCCGTGAAGTTTAATCCAAAACATTAAATCTTGCTTTATATTTCACCTGGGAAATAGATACTCTAAAATTTACCTTCTGCCTATTGTATGCCTCAAACCTCTGGAAAAGAGCTGAACTACAAAATCAAACCATGAAAGGAAATAATAGTTTATAGTGACAACATCTTCAGGACAGTTCTGGAAAAGGAAGTTTCAAACTTTTTATAAAAATTTAAAGAAGAGGGTTTCCCTGGTGGCGCAGTGGTTGGGAGTCCTCCTGCCGATGCGGCGGACGCGGGTTCGCGCCGCGGTCCGGGAGGGTCCCGCATGCCACGGAGCGACTGGGCCCGTGGCCCGTGGCCGCTGGGCCTGCGCATCCGGATCCTGCGCTCCGCGGCGGGAGGGGCCGTGGCAGTGAGGGGCCCGCGTACCGGAAAAAAAATAAAAAATAAAAAAGGATTCTCAAAATAAAATGTGATGAAATAACTTGTCCTATTATGCAGGCCACAAAGTAGTAATTCAGTTGAAATGGGATCTTGGACTTTATTCCTCTTGAATCTATTATTCTTTATCTCAATCATGTTTCCTTGAATGGGTTATCATTAATAATGACCCAGAATTCGAGGAAAACGTTGGTTCAATAAAACCATAATGATTAATTTTCCAAGGAGCAATAGAGTTTTATCTATCTATCTATTCACCCACTTACTCGCCTACCCACCCACCTAGCCCTATCTATCCATCTATCTATCTATATCTATCTATCTATCTATCTATCTATCTATCTATCTATCTATCTATCTAACATCATCTCTCTCTCTCAATCTGTTTTTGGAGGGTCTAACCATATTAAAAATACCCTAAATGATCCTATTTTACACAAGTATTAGGTAGCACATAATCACAAAGCCTACAAAATATACAACAGTAGTATAAGAGAAAATGGAAAAGCTCTGCCTTAATGATCCATTGTTATCTCCAGCACTATATTCCCAGACCATCACTTAAATGCATTTTAACTATTTTATTCAGCAGTATAAAGCTATGGAGACTTTTCTTAATGTCTTCCATAGATGTTAGAGAATTACCTTTCATCACAGGAAAAGCACTTGAACAAGGAGAAAAAGCAATAGTAAGAATCAAAAGAATAGTAGTGGCCAGGGCTTGTGATTGAAGTTTCACCATTTGGGGAACTCATCTTCCATAATCAGAAATGTTTGACTCATATGTTTCAACAACAAAATGACCTATGAAGAATATTTTGCTACACAATGAACTGTGTTGAGCATGTGGTCCTTGTTTAATTTGGCCTTTAACAAAGAAGTTAGAAACAGGGATATTGGAAGCTATATTTTCTGTGTATTTTTTAGGTAAGGGAGAGCTAGGGTTCTTGTTCCTTCTCTTCTTCCTGGGAACACAGCTAAACTCCATTTCCAGGCTTTCTTGTAGTTAATTTGGGGTCATCTGACTGAGTTCTGGCTAATGGAATGTGGGCAGAAGTGTCAAATGCCACTCCAGGCCTGGACTGTTAAATGTTTCCTATGTCTGATCATACACGCTCTCTTTCTGTTCTGTTGAGACTTGGGAAGCCATGTATGGAAAATGGCCCAGGTCTCTGGTGGTTCAGATAGAAAAATCCTAGCTGTCAGAATAGCTGCCTGGAACAGGGGCTCCACATCCTTCCTCCAACCCAGCCAGTCCACAGTAGACTATGTCAGAAATAAACTTTTTAAAAATTAAGCCACTGAAGTTTGGGGGATTGGTTGTTTCAACAGCTAACATTACTTACCCTAACTAATATTTTTATATGTATTAAATATGTTTTGTAAGTATATTAGAACCTACTATTTAAATATAGCCTTTGTTATGTTGCTATAGTTACATGATACTATATTCCATTTTAAAGGTGCAAACCCTGGTGGTAATATACACCCTACCTTCCATTGTGCTTTAGGAAAAGGCGTATGTAAAGCATCAGTTAGAATTAAATTCAGCTGCATGTGAAGAAACTCTCAATAACCAGACCTTAAACATGATTTCTCTCTTACAGAAACAAAGTTGAGAAGTAAGCAGTCCTGGGCTGATATGGTTACTTTAGGAAGTCATTAAATTCAGAAGCTTCTTTTAGGTTACCTCTGCACACTCCCTGTAGTGTGGCTCTCATTTTCGTGATCCATTATATCAGCCCAAGCTTCAGCCATCACATCGATTTTCCAGATGGTAGAAAGGGGCAAAGAAGAAAGGGGTCAAAAGGTATAATAACTATTTTTATAGGGATCTTTTTATAAACTGTCACAAAACACTTCTACTTATATTTCATTGTCCCAGACTTATCATATGGATAAATCTACCTGCAGAGGAAGCTGGGAAATGTAGTTTTTATTTTGAGTTGTCGTGTACTTAGTAAAAGTTGAGTTTTATTAATAAAGAAAAAAGAAAGAACAGCTATTGGGGTACACCTCCAGAAAACTTTACAACATTTAATAAGTACAAACTTCTTACTGTGAAGGAAGAATTGACTTATACAAAATGCAATTTTAAACATACATCTGTTTACATATACACAAATTTTCTTTTTTTTTTTTTTGCGGTACGTGGGCCTCTCACTGCTGTGGCCTCTCCTGTTGCGGAGCACAGGCTCCAGACGCGCAGGCTCAGCGGCCGTGGCTCACCGGCCTAGCCGCCCCGCGGCATGTGGGATCTTCCCGGACCGGGGCACGAACCCGTGTCCCCTGCGTCGGCAGGCAGACTCTCAACCACTGCACCACCAGGGAAGCCCTCACAAATTTTTGTTTATATTTTAAAAATATGAAATTCTTATAGCTTATCATTTCCACCCTAGTCTCAGCCCATCAGAATTCCTCTGAAGCCAGTGAGTTAACTATTCTCCAGTGTTTTGGACATAAACATAACTGCATCAGACGACAAAGGAAGAATAGGGATACTTTACATCTGTGAATCAGGATGCATAGAAAGAAGTAATTACATGAACATATGAGTATAAATAACAAGCCCTGCAATTGTTTAAATTTAAGCAGGGCTACTATTGTGATCATGGTGTTGATTTATGGATAGATCCATGTCTGTTCTGAGTCTGTTTACGTCTGTACGTGTGTTTGAGGGAACAACAAGAACTTGTCCTCCATTTCTATAATGCCCACTACTATATTGAATCATGGAGAAAGACTAGTAGAACAAATAAAATGTAAAATAAATAACTCTTTTAAAATTAGATATGTGGTAGACACCTTTCATCATCACGTTTCCTTTCTGTGTACTCTATTTTACAGACATATGACACATACACCAGATTTCCCCCACTTTTCCTATGACACTGGTGACACACTTCCTCTGTGTAATACTGTATATTTGGTTTTAAAATTATATCCACTTCTCCCTCATTCCCCATCCTCTGTGTAATACTGTATATTTGTAATACTGTATATTTGGTCTTAAAATTATATCCACTTCTCCCTCATTCCCCATCCACCCATGTACATTCCAACACTGTATTTTCCTGCACTACCCCCTAATGAAACAGAGGAAGAAATGTTTCATACCACAGATTTGGAGTTTTGTGTGCCCTTGGGCATCAGGTGCTGGCAAAGGCCGAAAAGGGACTCCTAGGAAATGAGGGCTAATTAACTACCTTCCAGGCACTGTCTAAATGCTTTACAAAGGACTGTCTCTATAGGATTAGCAGTATAATGAAGGTGCATGCTATTATTGTCATCCCTGTCTTTACAGATGTGGAAACTAAGGCTTGGACATGTTAAAGTAACTTGGTTACAGTTACGTAGCTGGAGCAGCCTGACATCCAGTGCAAACGGTCTGCCACCAGAACCCACGCTTGTAACCACTCTGTCCTGCTGTGACCATCATTGCCCCTCCGCATATCCCTGATCCCATAGTGCTGGTTGCCAACAAAGTGCACTTGTGGAGGCTGCCTGATGTGGAGCAATCCCTCTCTGGGAAAGCCTACAGTAAATTTAAGAAAATAAAATAATAATATAAAGTGACATGAATATCAATACCCTATCCACCAGAACACATTAATCTCAAGTCTGAAGCGGCCTCATGACTGCAGAAGGGTTACACGTTCCACCCTGTGACTGCTAACATCCTTTTGTGGACCATCTTGCCTTCCTCTGACAGAAGCACTAGCTTGAGGCAAGGGTTTTGTGAACGTTTTTCTTCAGGCAAATCTTCTCTTGCCATGAATTAACCACCAGCCATTTTCATTTGCACTCCCTTATTTACCCTCACCCCTTTTATTTGCAATCACATCCACACGTTCTGGGCACTGCAAGTCGGTTCAATTAACGAGGAAGAAGGACACTGATAAGGATATTGTTAATGGATCTCTTTGTACATAGAAAGAACTCGCATCTTCCCTCCCACGAGCTGTCCTGAATTCCCCTTTTCCTCCTTCTCAAAGTTTTATTTTTTTCTCAGAATGTCTGTGTGTGCCATATGACAGTGATTTTCTGTGCTAATTGCTTTATTCTTCAATAAGAACCTTTACAATAGCGAACTCCTACAACACTTATGTGTAAATTAGGGCTGTTCCAAGGCAAAAAGTGAATCTTTGAATATAAATCTGCACCATTTCTCCCTCCCCTTGAGTATGAGTGTGTGTGAGTATGAATTTTAGACTGGTAAAAAAACCAAAAAATCCTCTCCTTAAAAAAAAAATCATTCTTTTTCTGCATCTACAGTTTCACGTGTTTGGGTTTACAATACAGGATCTCAGAGAGGACAGATCATTAATTCATTTCAAAATAGCTCACCAAGAAAGAGTATATTTCATTCCGTTGTATAAAAAAGTCGGGTGGAATTCTATATAAATACAATTTTAAAATTCCAGGGCTCTCAGGCTGAATAACAATGGTCCCGAACGGGCTGATTATAGAGTAGAGGGTGGCTGAATCCCCAAGCGGCAGGGCCAGACATGAGGAAAAGCAGCACACCTTATCAGAGGGGCTCCCAAGAAATGATCGTGATGGCAGTAGCTTTATTTTGCTCACTCGCAACAGCAACAACAAAATGATGCCACAGACGAAAACTGTCACGTCCCACCCACGCCATCTGTCCTGTGCTGTGTACCCACAGCTCCCCTCATTCTACAAATTAATCTTTCACACATATTTTAACAAAAAAGTGTTAATGGTATAAAAGAAAAAAACAAGGAAAACAGAAAGGGCTGTGTAGAAAATAAATTCAATTTCAATTTGATAGCAGTTATGACTTTTTTTATTGACTATAAGAGCAAACAGTCACATCAAATTGGTGTCACTGGCATATTATTAAAACGACAGGGCACCCTTAATGATCTCTGACAATGATTGCGTGTGTGTTTTTTTAAATATAGCATGCACATTTTGTCCAATTTGGGCTCTTTTTTCCTGTTGCTTTTGTCCTCTTTCTGAGTGGATATTATTCATGAACTGAGTCTTTATTATGTGTTTGGCCATCTGCATAGCATTGGCCATAGTCCCCTGTATTGTAATTTTGAGTGAAAGTAAGGACTATTGGAGACTGCAATACTAAAAATAATAATAATAATATGCTTTAAGAATTCAAAAATAAAAGAATGAAAAGGAAAATATTTGTGATGAGGTGAGGTTTGAAGGCACATAGCATGGAGGTGGGAGAAAAACATAAATCAATTCTTTTACTCATCTAGGATAATAGAATGTGGGTATTTGCTCTGACCAAACTAATGACTACTTGCCTTGATAACAGGCAGTTCAGAAAGTGATGCTTCTTCATGCTGGAATGTCTTTGAATGAATAAAAGTTTTTTTTGTTTTCTTACTCGCTGCTCTCCTATTTTGGATGTCCGTATACCTCTTAGTGGAGTGGCAATACAAAACAGCAACAGAGCCCCTTTAGCTGTCAAGATTTTAGAATTAGATTTTTCATGTTTACAAGACATTAAGTGACTGTTTTTCATTTAATAAAGGGAGAGTTTCTTTTTAATTAAAATATTAAAGCATAGTTTTCCAATTAAAAATTATATATTGGGAAAAATAAAGTAACTGCAAATTTGTATAATTGTCTTATTCCTAAAACTTGGCCTAATTTTATTTGGTTCTCTCCATTCTCCTTTTTTCATTTTTCTCCCCTTTTGATCTTTTCTTTTCTTTCTTTTTGAAATTCTCTTAGTCAGTGTTAGCTTACCATTTATTTTCCTTTCTACTTGTCAGATTTCCCTGCAGCCACTAGAAGGCCATGAAAATCAGCTGATTGAAATGTGAATATGGATTAGTAATGAAACATCTTCCCGACAAGAGTAAATATACAAGGTTATAATATATTTATGACAACAACATTTTGGTTTCAAGTGAAAATGTATAATATCCCATTTGTTTTTTAATGTTCCTTGTTTTTTTTTCTTGTAGTTGTTTTCCATTAAACTTGAGGTATATGCAATTAAAGCTATGCTTGCATAGACAGACAGACAGACACACACACACACACACACACACAAACTGCTTGAGCTTACTACCAAAGCAAGATGAAGTCTATCAATTATCTTATTATATCGAAAATGAATTATTTGCTTTCAGTAGTGGTTTAAAATAACTTTAAAAATTTGTCTTTCCCCTCCAGATTGGTGCATGTATGTATATGATGACACCTCTTTTCTAAAAATTAATTAATTAAATTAATTAATTAATTTTGGCTGCTTTGGGTCTTCTTTGCTGCATGCGGGCTTTCCCTAGTTGCGGCGAGCGGGGGCTACTCTTCGTTGCAGTGCATGGGCTTCTTATTGCGGTGGCTTCTTTTGCTGCGGAGCACGGGCTCTAGGCGTGCAGGCTTCAGTAGTTGTGGCGTTTGGGCTCAATAGCTGAGCCTATGTGGTTTCTAGAGCATAGGCTCAGTAGTTGTGGTGCTCGGGCTTAGTTGCTCTGCTGCATGTGGGATCTTCCTGGACCAGGGCTCGAACCTGTGTCCCTTGCATTGGCAGGCGGATTCCTAACCGCTGCGTCACCAGGAAAGCCCTATAGTGACATCTTAAATGGCATAAAATTTTCAGATTGGGAAGTTAGAGCTAATCACTTTAATATCCATATCGATTTACTTAAAAATAATAAAGAATTTCTAAAATCAAGAGGAATAACCCAGTTTCAAAAATAGCTACTTGCTAATGGTGGGTAAAATTTAGGTCACGTTTTTATTTATTTTCATACTTTTTTAACTTACATGGAGAAGGTAAGCTAGTCATTTAAAAATGATTGAGTTAATTCTTTTATTTTCAAGACTACTTTAATCACAAATATTACAATAGCCCATTATTATAAAATATATGTTTATATATCAATATTTATATATTTCACCTCTATGAGATCTGCAGAAAACAAAGCTATAATGTTATTTTACACAGCTGTTTTAAGTCATATAGCTCCATTTTCACTAAATTGGTGTACGTTTGATAATATGGTACAGACTTCTCTTTAACAAATTTTATTTGAGGTCCGATCCTTAAAAAATCAAAACAAAAATGGAAAACATCCCCCCAAACAGAAGCCTTGAGCAGTCACAATTGAGAGCCAAAGTTTTCACTCTTGCAACATAAAAAGAATAAAGTTATTAAAAATCCCAAATTTAAAAATATTCTTTTAGAATTATGATCTAATAGATACTTTTAATAATCTTAAACGACACATGCCTCAACTCTGCTTTTGTATTGTCCTCCTTTGCTGTACCCCATTCCCCCAAAGTATTATCTTGCACTAAACATCATCTGAAAGCTAAACATTATTTCTTAACCATGGCTTACAATTGCTCTGAGGCTTTCCTGAGTCTAACTAGGATTTCCGAGTCTTAATAAAGAACAGGTCCTCTCTCTTCACTCACTCTCGTTCTGTGGGAGTTTTAGAGTTGTTTAGAGAAGTAGGATTGGAGACATGAGGTACTAATGTGCTTAGGTAATGTATGCTTATTCTTGGACATTTCTGTAGCTGTTTTTAAGTGTTGCAGGTTGATCATCTCAGAAGCTGTGTAAGAAGAAAGGATCTCAATCAAATTTCTGACTAGATCCCTTCTTATGGCCATGAGAGTTTGATTTTCATTTAAACAACAGTCAATATAGGCATAAGGGTTTGAGATGAATTATGTAAGCCCTTTAGCCATAACTATTACATTCTGCCACCAAATGAGCTGCTGTTCCCACTTTGTTTTACGGGCTCTGAGTAGCCTGTGTTATTGTATCTGCCAAATAAAACCCAACAAACCATGCAAATGAAAAATATAATCTTTTATCTTTCATAGTCACAGGATGCACCCATATATACAGTTTTATAGATAACTCTGCACCAGATTTACTGCGTTAGGACCCTACTGTCTTAATAGGGTGTCCAGAAAGGGAAAACATTTCTTGCTTGGAGGCATCTTCATTTATATCCACCAATGGCATATGTCTTTATTGGAGCTATACATGAAAAGTCAGGAATAATTTCTTTCATTACATTTTTAGCTTGTCTGTGTGGTTCAATTGAGATCATGGACTTTTTCCTTAAGGAGAAAGACCCGATAGGTTGTATTCTTTCAAAGTTAGTAGATTTAAATTCATTTAAAAACAATGGAGGTTTTTCTTTTAGTTTCAGAGTGGCCTAAATATCTGAAGAACAGTGATTTAAGGAATTGATGACTAGCCCTGCAATGCGTCTGTCTTAATCTGGGGTCTCGGATATGCCACTTAGCCATTCTGTATCAACATTCTCCTCCAAGTAACAAAAATCACAACACATCCCATGCCTATGACAGATCTGTTGAGGAGTAACTCACTTCTAAAATGCCTCACAGACGGAATACTCTTTACATATGCTAGAGAACTGCTATGATTCCACTAGGAGTAAAGTCTCTACCACATTCACTTGGGTTATTTCTATACTGGGTCAGAATACCTCTAAGAAAGTAAATGGACACTTTTTCTGGTAGTCTACAGAACAAATTGTACTTCTCACTTTTTCCTGAGTTTGAAGGGAACAGTTGAACAGGTAAAGCATTGTTATTTCCTCTGGCTTCTGGAGAAATGAAAAGTTGTAAGTTATTTCTTTTCACCTCTCCCTTCTTTTTCCCCTCCCTCCCTCCCTCCTTTCCTGCCTATAAATCTTTCTTGAACTCTTACTAGGTGCTAAAGGTACAGTTGCTAATGCTGTAGAAAAAGTTCTCATCCTGAGGGAGCTATCAAGGAAGATAGTGAAAAAAATGGAGTCAGTATCTTAGATCATGGGAATTTTTTCTTTATTGAAGTTGTTCAACCCTCTTTCTTTCCGGTGCTAATTTAGGCATCTGGTTATGATCCAGGTCAGATGTTTTATATGGAGGTTGATATGCCTAGTACCAGGCCCCATGTATGTTATTTAGTGTCTGTTGAATGAATGAATTTCCAAAATGTGATTAGTTAGGTTAATGAATAGGTCATACTTCTCAATGAAATGTCAGTACATCCCCACAATTTCTCTGTAAGATCAACCTAAATCTAAGTAATGAGAGTGCTTGCTGTGAAGAAGCTCTAACTCTATATTAAGAAAACCTAGTTTGTATTGAGCAGGTCTTATCAGAAAAACCAGCCAAACTAATGACCTAGATGCACATAAGGGCATGCGCGCGCGCACACACACACACACACACAGGCACACACAGTTGCCCTCATTGTGGCAACGTCTGGAAACGATTAAATACAAAGTATATTCTAATCCTCTTTACTTTGGGGCTAGCTATTTCATAAAGCATTATTTAAGGACAATGTGCAAGATACGATTTGACAAATAATAGTAGCATAGGATCAGCAGAGCCCAGGAAGAAATACTGACATCTCTGTTGTATTTACATTTCTTCTGCCCCCACGTCCACCAGCATCTCCACCACCCAGGCCTCTACCACAGACTTCCCGTGGCTACCGTTCCTTCTCTCCACCTCTCTTCAATCATGCTTCTCCACTGCCACCATCTTCTCACTTTCCTTTATCACCCTACCTCTCCTCTCTAAAGCTATTGTCTTTATATTGTTCGTCTCTGTCATTTGTCTCTGTCTAAAATGCTCTTCTGTGCGTGTGTCTTTGTTACGAAGATTTTTGTTGCTGTTCTGTCTTAGTAATCCTCTGCTCCTACATCTGTCCCATGTTCCAAGTGCTAAGGCACGGCTTGGCAATGTAGAGCAGCTGTCAGTTTTTTGCCCTTTTTTTTTTTTCTTTTGCTATGATCTTGCTGGGCAGCCTTAGTTTTGTAAAACAACTTCAGAGCAATGGGTGCTCAGTTAAACATGTGCCAAAACATTAAGGTACAGAGCCAGGGAACAAAGAAATCTTCAAGACACCTGGAAGGAATTTGAAATTTGTTTTCTTCTGCGTTCATATTCAAGAACCGCTTTTCCTATTGTCTCCCATAAAGTCATTACTGCAGCTTCAACTTAAAATGCTTATTTTTTTTACTGAGTTTAATTTAGATACACATTTGCATTGTAAAATGGGTACTTTAAAAATAATCATTTTAGTCTTAAGCATAAATGCTAGTTCTTTGTAAGGGAAGTAACTTCCTGAGTTTCATGTTATCGCTAAGGGTGAAATAAATTTCTGGAGTGAGATTTAACCTTCTGTCTGCTCTTATTACCAGGAATAGTCTGAATTCGGTATGTATCAAGACTTTTGTGTTAAGTTCATAAGGATTTCTTTATAAGAAAAGGTTTTTATTATGACAATTTTATATTATTATGATAGTTAGGGTTGGTATGCATTTATTAGCCATGAACGAAAAATGCAATGTTATCTTTGTCCAATGGGTTCACAATGACATTTATGCATAATGAAGTCCTAAATATAAGGGGGAATGGTATTCTTTCATGTATCTTTGGCACCTAGCACATGGAAATTTTACAAGAACCATGAGAATGCAATTCCATATTTCTCTTATGTATTTGTAAGTTCTCAGCAAATAATTTTTGGATGTATCATTTTCCTTTCTGCCGGTTTAAAGCCCAAAAAGATTCTGCTTTTGAGGGTGGAGCAGGCCTAAAATGAAGGAAAAATTTATCCTTGTATTGGAATGCAGACAGATGAAGTTTCTGTCTTTTGGTCAGAAGCACAATACTTGTCATGTAGTAGGTATGCGGTGTCAATTCCGGTAATCTCTCTTACTTCACTTTTTCTAAGTTCATTTGCACCCAAATTTAAGCAACTGAATATAATTAAGAACATTTAAATATCTAGAAGTTTTATTCTTTCATTTTGAACAAAAACAAACTACCTCTCTCTATATATACTTTACAGAATTTTAAAACAATCAATACTCAAAGATTTATGTTATTTTAAAAATGGGGCATGAATATCCTAGGTTCATATTAAATCTTTCTTTAACAGAATCTATTCATCTGGAAAAGTCATATGTTTCTTCGGATTATTTTTTAAAATTTAATCTAAAAAACCCACAGATAAAATGAAGGCATCTTTTAATTAATATAACTTCCAAAACAATAGAACAGTTCCAACATTCAGATTTTGGAGGAATTGTGTGATTTTTAAGGGTGGTAGACCTGTCTCTACAAATTTATTTTGTTTAGGATAGTATTTAAATACTTTTTAACTGATTGAACTGACATCAGTGGATGGCAGGAAGGCATTCTGTGTAGCAAGGAAGAGAACCAACCTGGGGTTCAAAAGTTACCTGGGATCATACGCCAATAGAATAATGAATCTATTATAGTACAAAGTTAACTGTAAAGAGCGTCATTGTATGCATTGTTTTGCCTTCCATATGCCATGAGGCATAATGAATTTAATGGAGGGATGGAGAGAGAGAGAGAGAGAGAGAGAGAGGAAAGGGGTGTGGGTTGGGTGGCTGTTTGCTTTCTTCCTAAGTTCTCCGAAGGGACCAGTCTTGGTCTCAGCCAAGCCTGAGCTATCAGCCTCCTTCAGCCATTATGCTGTCTCTGGATTTATGGTGGTCACGTAAAAGCACTGATTTACAGTAAGCAACTGAAAACTGGCTATACAGGAAAAGCAGTTTTGGGAGGACTGTATCTTTTGCTCCTCTCTGCCCTTTAACAGACCTCAGACAGATTTGAATTACTGGTGTAGAGGCTCGTTTTGCTTTCAGTATAGGGGGGTCTGTCCCCAATGCTCTGTGTAAATCTGTTAAGGACCTTTCTTCAAGTGTTTATAACATTTCTGTCTTCAGGGCTGAGAATCAGGATGAATTATCTCCTATTTATGGCTTATCATAGTTCAGGAATTTAATAGATTCAAGTATTACAGAATTTATAACCTAAGAAATGATTTGGTATATAATGTGCTTGTGGAATTATTTTATATGTGTGTGTGTGTACACACACACACACACACACACACACTATGCTTTAGGAAATATGCTCCTTCATTTCATTATAGTGGTGTGTGTTGCAGTTTGCTCAACTCCTTTTTTTACTATTGTGTCAGCTGTGTTTCTGTGTCTCCTTCTCCCTTTAGGCCATTTCAACCTGGTCATTTCTAAAAGCCAGAAGAGAGAGAGAGGGAGACAGAGCATCTAAATAAGTTAATAGAATTTCATGTGTGCTATGACATTGAAAGTGGGCTTAATAGAATCGTCAACAAATTTTTCATTTTAGTGTATTTTTTCTCTAGATTCAAAACCGGTTAACTTCTACTCACATTTTGTCACATTTTATAGTTCTTATATTTAAGACATTACACTTTGGAATATCTGGCCTTTTATTATTAATGCTTGCCTCCCTATTTTTTTAAGAAAAAAATCCAATTATACTTGAAGTTTATAAAAAGTCAATATTCAAAAATTAATTTCACAGATAACTTTTTCAACATGACCTATTGCACAAAGTGTAATAAAAACACTGATTTTTTTTCAGAGATTTGACCTGTGGTTCACATTTAAAAGTCAGACATTCATTTTATGGAGTTGCTCATCAAATTAAATTTTATTTGGTATGTCAACGTTTTATAGTGTTATAGTTATTGGTCAGAATACATGTGTTAGTAAAACATAAATCTTGTTCTCTGGCAAGAAATCTAACCATGAATGGTTAACTTGACTGGTATCATTCTAAATTTCAGGACTCCCAGAAAAGTATGGACTAATTGGAATTGTATTGGGACTAGGATTCCTCCAGAGGGAAGCAATGGTATATTTTTCTAATAGTTTAGAGACTATACTTTTTGCATTTTTTTCCATTGTGGGAGAGAAAAAAAAGAAAAATTATTGGCTCTCAAACGCTGGCAAGTAGCTCTGTATCTTACTAATTTGCTAAGCCAAACAGTCCCTACTTTGAGGAGCTTACTTGAAGGGGTGCTTTAGAGTCTGACTTACCTTCCATGGTTCCAGTGGGTGCCCAGTAAAAATAGTCATCATTCTGTATTACGATACCTCAGAAATCAGTCTTATTTTATTTACAATTTGTAGGCTGATGACTTTCCAAAGATGATTACAAGTATCATTTTTTACAGTAAGTTTATAACACTTAAAAAAAAAAGTCAGAGTAAAAAAAATTGTCTTTAATGTAAAAAAAGGGCAGAGAAAATGTAACGGCAACCAGAGACCAGGGACAAGATGTTTATAAAAATTTAATATTAAATTTAGCTCTGACATTCATATGCTATTATATTGTTATTTAGTTTTTCCATTGGTTCAGATTTTTATATATTTATGCCATTTCTTTCCCAACTAAATTTAAACTCCAAGAAGGAGAGATGTCTCATACTTTTTTGTTGTCTTCTGTATCCATCACAGTACCTTTCTTGAACACAGTAAATACTCCAGAAACATTTTTATTGGTTCTGACAATGTATGAATATTCCACGCATTTTCATGAATTTAGAAAATATTTTAAATAATTGAGGGACTACAAACTTGCATCCTTAAGTATATATTTAATCTACATTTTCTGGCTACACTACTCAGCTCTCAAAATGGATCCTAGTGATGACAATTATATCTAAAAAACAATGCTCATAACTTTTGATTCATCAATGTCTCCCCCAGCACATCTCTGGGGATTTAACCTATCTGTAGGTGCTTTTTGTAAAAATTTTTGTTAGAGCTGTGGCTTTACATGCAACAGAGCTGAGTTTCTAAACTTTTTATGGATAATCTTAATGTTCTAATTTTCTTATGAACTTCTTACTTCATATGCTGACACTATTAATTACTTTGTCTTTTTGTTCAGAGATGTTACTTTTCTTATTTTAAACTCTTAGTAGGTGAGAAACAACTTTGAGAATGCAAATATTTCTTTTTCCAATTCTTTCCTGAACTTGTTGGCAAAGCATGTACTTCTTTTCACCTGTTTTTAAAAGAGTGTATTTCCTTCATCAAGAATATTTATAAACTTCCCTAACTTTAAACAGGTCAGACTGAAATTGGGCCCTCTACCAACCGACTAAAAGATCTAGAATTCACCAAAAGCACAAATGGAATATAGTCCATGGAATAAAAAGCTCTAGTTGTCATAGAATGGCCTTGACCTCAGTTATCAATCATGAGGGTGCATGAAAACATTGAGGAAAGAGTAGAGAACATCACTACTATTTCTAACAGGATATTCCAATATCAGCTGCAGGAATTTTGTGTGCTCCTGTTTTTACTTCATTAGTAATTCAATATGTCTGATTTGCCTACACAATACTTTCAACTTAGTTTACCCATCTGACCTGGAACAAAGTGAAAGCACATTCTGCCCAGTTGAAAGGTCTCCTGGCAAGTTGGTTAGCAACAGGCTTGCCAGTCTCAGTTCAGTTAGCAAAGAATAAACACATTTCACTTGACAATTACTAGTGTACTAACTTCCTCACTCTGCAGTTTTCTATTTTATATTCTTAGAACAGTTTTCCCCCTTGTTATTCAACTTTTTACTTGTAATTCTTGCCTCTTCAACAATATTTCCAATTTCTTGAGGTAGAGGTTTCTACTTTTCTTGGTGGCCGTGATGAACACAGTTTAATTGCAAAGAACAGGAATCGAATAAAAGTTTATTTGAAGGGAGAAACGATACAACAGTCTTACATCTTCCCTCCATAGTTTAACTTTGTGGCTTGAGACGTACCAATTAAGAAATCAGGCTATGGCTTCTGCAAGTATCACTTTTACTGTAGTTCTCTAGAATTTGGTCAGTCGGGAATGGCTACTTGTAACACTGCAAATACACGTGACATGAGGGTTCTGCGAGAAATACAGGTGCTCCGCCGTGTCTGACAAGACGTCCTGAGAATGACGCCCAGAAACTGCCCGTCTAAGCCGGTGGCGTCCGCTGAGCCCGACGCGCACCTGCACCTGCTGACGGGGCAGCGCGGGACGGAGCGAGGACGTCCCTTAGTCCTACCCTCTGCGCTCTAGGAGACGAGGGCCTGGGCGTCGTCACCCACAGCAGCCGGAGCAGAGGGAGCCACCTAATGCCGGACTCAGGTCATGTGTGTCCCGGGTGCTCTGCCTCCGCGGATACCTCCGCAACTTCGAGCAGCCCAGCCCCACTACGTTCAAAACTGTATTTATGGTTGTCAAGGCGCACACCGAAAAGCTCGCTCCGCACCCCCAGAGCGCGCGAGGCCTCCTAGCCTGGAAACAAGCCCCTCCCAGTGCAGCTGTCGCCGCCGCCCGCGGGCTCCTTTCACTTTCTCACGGCCAAGTCCCCCAGAGGGGCGCCGCTGCCGCCACCGCCGCTGCGCCCTCCCGCCGACTCCGCCCGCACCGCCTGGCTACCAGCCCCGCCCGCTCGGGCCCGCCCTCCCCAACAGTTTCTGCCTGCGATTGGCACTCGCGAGAGGCAGCTCCGGTTCGCCCATCCCATTGGCTGGACCCTCTTGTCAGTCCTACGATTGCCCGCCACTGCCTCCGCCTCCCTGAAAAGCCGCCCTCCTATTGGAGG
This sequence comes from Pseudorca crassidens, assembly GCF_039906515.1. Classification (NCBI taxonomy): domain Eukaryota; kingdom Metazoa; phylum Chordata; class Mammalia; order Artiodactyla; family Delphinidae; genus Pseudorca; species Pseudorca crassidens. Next base: position 158,785,489 of record NC_090297.1, read on the forward strand.
AGACTGCTTGCAGGGGGCGGGCGGGGAACTCGGTCCGGCCGCTTTCGGTCAATCGCAGCAGCCCAGCGCCGGGAGGGAGGGCGGCGGGGGGGGGAACATCTGGCCGGCGCCGCCGCGTGCGTGCGTGGTGCGTCCCCCCGCCCCTCCCCCCGCCCCCCCCCGCCCCCCGGCCCGGGCTCTGAGCTCGCTCCTCGCTCGCTCTTCGCTCGCTCGCTCCCTCGCTGTGTCTGGCAGGCTGCGGCCGCCGCTGGGCTGCTGCCATGGGGAGCCGTTGAGAGTGGGGCCTCTTCGCTCCGCCGCGCTCCTCCGGCTGCCAGCGGGGGTGGGTGGGCGGGAGGGAGGGGGCAGGGGGAGCGGGCGACGGAGCCGGGATTGGGGGGCGGGGGGGCCGGGAGGGAGGGAGGGGGACCCGCGGAGGAGGAAGCCCACCAAGTCCGGCGGCGGCGGCGGCCGGGAGGCGGAGGACGCGGCGGCGGTGGGGACGCGGTGACTTAGGGCCGCTCCGTGTGAGTCCCGGCGCCGGACCCGGCCCCGACCCGGCGCCCCCTCCGGGCCCTGGAGGGCGGGGCGCCGGCTGTGCGGCCCCGGCCGGCGGGGCAGTGCGGGCGGGCGGGCGGGCGACCGGGCCCCGCGAGTGGAGTTAGTTTGTGCGGGTGGAGCTAGGGGTGACGGGGGGCGCCGCAGCGGCGGGGGCCGGGTGCGGGGCCGGGCCGCCGCAGCTGCGGGTCGGGCGGGGTGCGGCCGGTGCAGCTGCGGCTCGGGGCGCGCTCCGGCCGGTGCAGCTGCGGCGGCGCCTCTCGGGGGCGGGGGACGCGGGGCGGGGGCTTGGGAGCGGTGCAGCTGCACGGCGCCGGGACGGCCGTGGCTCCGGGGACCCTTGCAGCTGCGGCGGCGCCCGCGGGGAGGCCCCTCCCGGGCCGGGGCAGTTGCCGGGGGCTCGCGCCGCGGCGGCAGGGACGCAGTAGCAGCCACCCTTCCCCGGCTTCTTACGACTTTTCTTTTGTTGTTGCCGTGACCCGGGTCTGTTTTCTTGTCTGTTGTTTAAGGTGTTTTCCTGCTGCACCGGCTCTACGCCCTCCACCTCCTTCCCTGTGGTTTAACCTTCCTCTTTCCCCTAGTGTTTTATGCACAGCCAACTACGTAAAGATTTGCATTTCTTCCCCCCTCCCTGCTCCGCCCCCCCGCCCCCACCTCCTTGAAAAACAAAACCCAACCTCGCAAAACCTCTCCGGACCTGAGGCTGCGAGGCGCAGAGGGGCTGATTTGTGGAGTGGGAGTCGCTGGCCCATTGCGGTGCTCGGGGCTCATTAAACTGTCACTCGCCCCCCACCCCACTGGGTAAATGGGGTGATTAATGTCTGATATATTGGAATGAGGCGAGGGCATTTGTGCAGAATAGGTGGTGTGGCTGAGAAGGAATTTATCCCCAAAGAGTGCCTCCTGAAATAGGCATTCGTAATTATGTCATTCATCGCGAAGTTAGAGAAAGTTGGGTTTGCGACTTTGGGAAAGCAAGAAGCACAGGATAGAGGCCTTGGTCTTTGTTACTCTTTATTTAACTCTTGGTCATGGTTTTCTAATGAGAACGGAGCGGTTATCACCAGGACTGTGACACTTGCGCCTCAGGCCCCAGCGCCTTTTCTGCTGCACTCTCCCACAAGAGTCTGTGGAGACTTCGACATTCACAGATGTCGCAGCCCCTTGCAGGGCACTGGGCAGGCCAGCCCGGGTTACGTTACAATTTCATCAGCCATTCGAAAAGACCCGCAAATCTAGCTGAAAAGTTCCCCAACTTGCTAGACCTGGCTTCCCCCACCCCTTCCCCCTTTCTCCCTGAAAGGTTTTCTTGTGATCATGAACATTACAGAGTGACCCAAAAAAAGATTGTTATGGGACACAGATCAAGGGGAAGACCAAGTTCTCTTTCTGAGCAGAAAGTCGGATCAGATATGCAGATGCAGCATTCATTTTAAGTGGCTGTAGCAGGTTGTATCTGTTTATTAATTTGTCTCATTGAACTGAAGTACTTTCCAGGATTTCAGAAAGTGCAGTTTCAGCTTGTTGATATTGAGAGTTGAAATTTGCATTAACTGGCAGGGTGAGAAATTTTACTGAGAAGGTAGTTTTAGATAAGTAGTTATATAAGAGTGAAATAATAAGGTGAACCAGGTTGAAGTAGTAGTTCTGAATAGTCTTCCAGCATTCTGAGACATGTATACCATTATCTCAGCAGAAAAAAAAAAAATTGAAGTGCCGTAATAATGTTGAAATGGGACTGGAGATGTCAAATGGGTTGGTTTAAAAATATCCCTAAGCTGCCTTTGAAACTAAACGTTGGAGTTGAATAAAAGTGAATCTGGATTTCCTGAATAGCACCGTGGCTTGAGTGTGCTGTCAGTATGTAAGCCAGTCCACCAACTTAAGACAGAAGTGTTGCTATTCCATAAATACAGTAGAACTCCATATGCTGAGTTTTTCAATTTCTTCTGTTAGAAAGTTTGGAAAAAAAGGGAGACTTTGAAGTATTTTGTTTATACTAACAGAAGAGAAAAGTTCTCCTAAGAAAAAGCTGGTGGCAGGAGTGTAGAGGAGTAGCATATGGCATTAAAAGGAGCACAGCTGGAGGTAGCATTTCCATCTGAACATGATGTCAGAGCAGCTGACAGCCTGCCATCCCTCAGCCTTTTATTCTAACACACAGACAGGGAGTTAGTGTGTGCGGATCTGTGGTGGAGAAGGTATCTCATTCCTCTCTAACATCATCTCCACTTTGCATCTGTCTCTTAGTCTGCTTTTTTTCCACCGATGTAACAGACCTGGAGCCAGCAAGACTCAGAGGAAAGGACTTAATCAGGTTTATGTGTCCTAAAGGTAGGAGTAGCAAGAGATTAGATGGAGTATATTTCTGTTTTGGTGTTTATTTAATTTTAAAAAATCACATTACTTTTCTAATCCAGTTTAAGAATAAAATACGAACTTGAGTATTAAATGAACATCTTATTGGAGTTGAGAGTCTTGGGCTTGTTTAGTTTTAATTTCTATCCCTCTTGCTCGATCGGGTAAATAACTTTAATATGCAGAAATATTTCAAGTTTTGAAATGTTAAGAAAGGCTTTGAAATACTGCTTTTTGAGATCAATTTGGATTAAAATCCATTTTTTGTTGTTGTTGTTCACTGCTATTTAGATTTCTTTTGCTTTTGGAGTCGGGGGGGAGAAATAGTAAACTGTATGGAATCCAGCATTCAAACTTATATGAGAAGATTTTTCTAGTTAAGAAGCTAGATTGTTGTGTAATTAATTCCACTGTGAAACTTTATTCTTCAAAACATTCAGCAGCACTACTGAAACATACAGCTGTAGTGCTTTTATAACCGAAGGGTTTTTTTAAAAGAAAAAAAAAAAAAACTTTTGTCCCCAGGAGAATAGTTTGACTGGTTTCCTCATTTCTCTTTCAAATATATATTTAAGAGATCTTTTATTTCAGCATAACGATAATTATTTGCAGGAGTTTTTGTGTTAGCGACTAATTTAGAACTTGTAGATTTGAGCTGCCTGAATTGGCCAGACAGCTGTAATCGCACTCCTCTATTCTTAATCTCTTTATCTGGGCAGCAGCTGCCATATGGCCACAGTCAGCTGGATCAGATGTTTATAAGCTTCCTTCTTCGTCCCTCTCTGTCCTCTCAGCCTCCTAATTTGATCACGGCTACCTTGTGAGCTGCCCTCCAATCTTTATTTTTAGCCCTCTCAAGGATTAGGATTGATGTTAGCTGTGGGGCACTTGAAGTGATTGTATTGTAAATCTTGGTTTATTCTAGCAGTGGCGTCTTGCAGAATGTATTGGGTTAGGATGAAAGTTTTAGCCCATTTTGGGCAAAGTGTAGAAGAAGCAGGGAAGTAATTTTTAAATATTAAATTAATATGTATCCATTCCCCAAATGCACTTTTTGAGATGGATGGTGTGGAACTTGGCTTCTGGTCATAGGAAAGGGGAAGTCAGGTTTAAGGAGTTGAATTTTGTGGTTCAATTTTGACCCTTTGTACATCTGCGTCTCTCCTGCCTCCATTTTACCCTCTTTCACCAGAAAATAAGGGCAACAGTGCATATTTGAAAGAATAAAAGCTAGTGGGAAAACAAAATATATCAAATTATGTTGAAACAAAGTATTTTCTGTTGACTGAGGTATCGGGGAGTCAAAAGAATAGTTTCTCTTTTACTAGCAAGACTTTTTTTTTCTTTTTTTGTATGGTGAACCTGTAAAGCTTTTGAGTTTCATTTGAATGTAATATGCCTTTATTTAAAAGTTTGCATTAATTTTAATATGGAACTCATTTTGCTTTGCAACAGATCAAAGTTTAGATGAGAATTTTCAGAGTTAAATAAAGCCCTTCTGGTTCTTAATATTCTAGATGTACAGATTTTACAAAGAAATATAACCATTTCTTTTTCTCAATTCATTAAAAAAAATTTGGATTTGTTCGTAGTAGAGATGATCTTTTCCATCTGTTGGTGTAGTTCCTTCTGATCTCATACATGTGTGCTATACCTGCAAATCTTAAGGCATTAACATCTGTTTTTATACACAGGGCTTTTGTTGTTTTAACACTCTGACTTTAAAAGTAAGTTGTTTGCTAATTTCTGGACTAATTATGCGGTTTCATTTTTTTTTTCTTGATTCAGCCAAATGTGTGTTTAAATTGTGCTTGCTAAGTGCAGTCAAGTATCAAAAGTAATAAAATAAAAAAGGATGGTTGAACAAGTTTTCTGAATCTTCCAGAATGTGTTTGGGACTTTTCTTTGTTCATTATTTGAGTTGTTCCCTTTGAAATTAAAGCTATTTTGTAGGTTTTGTAGGACATAATTTGATGATTAGAGTTAATTAAATTTCTTCTGAAAGAGACCTAAATTCTTATTCTCAGTAAGAGACTGTACTGAAATTAACGCTTTTAAAACTTGACTAAAAGTTCAAGGAAGGTGGAGATGCATCAGAGACTGTTTGGCTGGGGTAAGAAGTTTCAAAAGTGTACATTTTTCTTCTTGCATTTGGTTCTGTGTGTGTGATTTGGTAGTGCTTGGGTCATTAGCCTGATTAAAATTCAGGGACATGTACCTCCGTGGCCCAAGCTGATTTTTTTTTTTTAATGGGGACTAGAGCCTTGAAAAGTTGTTCCTAAGCAGGCTCTCATGAGAAATTTCTCTCTTCCCAGGTTATGAAGACAGTATGGAGTTTCCAGACCATAGTAGACATTTGCTGCAGTGTCTGAGCGAGCAGAGACATCAGGGTTTTCTTTGTGACTGCACTGTTCTGGTGGGAGATGCCCAGTTCCGAGCGCACCGAGCTGTACTGGCTTCATGCAGCATGTATTTCCACCTCTTTTACAAGGACCAGCTGGACAAAAGAGACATTGTTCATCTGAACAGCGACATTGTTACAGCCCCAGCCTTCGCTCTCCTGCTTGAATTCATGTATGAAGGGAAACTCCAGTTCAAAGACTTGCCCATTGAAGACGTGCTAGCAGCTGCCAGTTATCTCCACATGTATGACATTGTCAAAGTCTGCAAAAAGAAGCTGAAAGAGAAAGCCACCACAGAGGCAGACAGCACCAAAAAGGAAGAAGATGCTTCAAGTTGTTCGGACAAAGTCGAGAGTCTCTCTGATGGCAGCAGCCACATGGCAGGCGATTTGCCCAGTGATGAAGATGAAGGGGAAGATGAAAAATTGAACATCTTGCCTAGCAAAAGGGACTTGGCGGCCGAGCCTGGGAACATGTGGATGCGATTGCCCTCGGACTCAGCAGGCATCCCCCAGTCTGGCGGAGAGGCAGAGCCACACGCCACAGCAGCTGGAAAAACAGTAGCCAGCCCCTGCAGCTCAACAGAGTCTTTGTCCCAGAGGTCTGTCACCTCCGTGAGGGATTCGGCAGATGTTGACTGTGTGCTGGACCTGTCTGTCAAGTCCAGCCTTTCAGGAGTTGAAAATCTGAACAGCTCTTATTTCTCTTCACAGGACGTGCTGAGAAGCAACCTGGTGCAGGTGAAGGTGGAGAAAGAGGCTTCCTGTGATGAGAGTGATGTTGGCACTAATGACTATGACATGGAACATAGCACTGTGAAAGAGAGTGTGAGCACTAATAACAGGGTACAGTATGAGCCTGCCCATCTGGCTCCGCTGAGGGAGGACTCGGTCCTGAGGGAGCTGGAGCGGGAGGACAAAGGCAGCGACGACGAGATGATGACCCCCGAGAGCGAGCGGGTCCAGGTGGAGGGCGGCATGGAGAGCGGTCTGCTGCCCTACGTCTCCAACATCCTGAGCCCGGCGGGCCAGATCTTCATGTGTCCCCTGTGCAACAAGGTCTTCCCCAGCCCGCACATCCTGCAGATCCACCTGAGCACGCACTTCCGTGAGCAGGACGGCCTGCGCAGCAAGCCGGCCGCCGACGTCAACGTGCCCACCTGCTCTCTGTGCGGGAAGACGTTCTCCTGCATGTACACCCTGAAGCGCCACGAGAGGACTCACTCGGGCGAGAAGCCCTACACGTGCACCCAGTGCGGCAAGAGCTTCCAGTACTCGCACAACCTGAGCCGCCACGCCGTGGTGCACACGCGCGAAAAGCCGCACGCCTGCAAGTGGTGCGAGCGCAGGTTCACGCAGTCCGGGGACCTGTACCGGCACATCCGCAAGTTCCACTGTGAGTTGGTGAACTCCTTGTCCGTCAAAAGCGAGGCGCTGAGCCTGCCCGCTGTCAGAGACTGGACCTTAGAAGATAGCTCTCAAGAACTCTGGAAATAATTTTATATATATATATAAATAATATATATATACCTATATATAAATAGATCTCTATATAGTTGTGGTACGGTCTAAAAGCAGTCTTGTTTCCTGGAACTGAAAGGTTGGGGTATTAACTTGTTTTTGCACTTTAGAATAGCATGAGAATCTCACTAATTTAGCATTCTGGTAAAAGAAACTTTAGAGCAAGTCGGAGAATAGAGAGGTGTTTTTCTTTCTTTCAAGGGGGGTAGGGGAAGTAAGCCAATAAGAACCTTTGAAACAAATCGTCCTATCACAAAATGCTTTCCTAGGGCCTATTTTGTCAGCACTGCGGTGTCTTTTGAGCTCTCTCTTTTTTTCCCACCTTTTCTTTTTTTTTAAGTAGAAATTCCCTCCGGTTTTATTAGCCTCTTTATATGTCTCAAATTGCATGAATCTTTTCTGGCTGTTGGAAACCTGAATGCTTTTAGACCCAAATGGAAAATTTCTGAAATGCTGGATTATCTATTTTTAAACAAGCAGTTGACTTAAAACTTTCTGTGGCAACTTCTGGTTTTCTGACGGTTCCCAATGAGAGAAATTCTGAAAGTACACTGGGATCACTGGGACGCTGTCTTTGTGAAGGTTTGCTTGGGATGAAAAAGGATATTGCAGCTTCAGCAGTGTTGAACTGTGTGTTGAAAAATGTGAATTACTGTTATTGTATACTGTAATTGATTACATGGGCTGGGGGGGTGTCAAAGGACTTGACAGGTTGTGTTGATGCTCTTAGTTGAGTCTTGAAAAGTAAATATTAACGCTACAGAAATGCATGAGTTTCAATATATTTTTTGTCTTTGTTTGCATTGTATAACTTTAACGAGTGAGTTTAAAATTATTTAATTTCCTTAGAAAAATAGCACCATTTGGAAAAAAAAAACCTGGTGTTATGAAGAACGTTAATGCACTGTTTTTATTTTATATAATTTAAATTGACTTTCCCACTGTCTTTAAGTTGAAACTGTTAAGCTGAATAAAAACTTAAGCTGCAAATTGATAACTTCGCTACATAACAAGGAAAATATAAATGTTTACAAAAGGCTTAAAGATTTGCATGTGCAGTGTGCATTTTATAACAAAACTTCTAATTGCACAAAACCCAGGCCAGCTCAAAGTTTAGATGTACACATTTACCCAGTTGAGCGTTTTTAGAGTAACTACTGCACAAATTGACAATAGGTCATTCTCTTCTTTTGCTCCCCTTTTCTTTTTCTCCCCTTCTTCCTTTCCCTCCCTTCCTCCTTCCCTCCCGCCCCTCCCCCATCCCCCCCCCAAACTCATGAAAAGATTCTATGGACTGAAAAAGCCCCAGGCTGAAAGGACTGGACTGCCTTGATTGACATGGGGAAGGGGGTTAGTAGACTATGTGTATCGCGGCAGCAGAGGCTGCAGCCCAACGTGTGGTTTTAATGACCAGCACGCAGGGCAAAGCATTTTGCACAGTGTTTGTTTTCCTGTCTTGCACTTACAAATAAGGTCTATGGGAGTAGCATGGAAAACGTTTGCTGTTTTTCCCTTTTTTTTTTTAATTGCTTTTGTTTAAAATTTGATCGCCTTAACTACTGTAAACATAGCCTATTTTTGTGCTTAAGATACTGAATGGAAAACTCCATTGTGTGTTGCTGGACTGTTTTGGAAATATTTGGTCAAATGTGTGTTAATTTGGCTGTAATGGCATTTAAAGCAAACAAACAAACAAAAAAAGCTGTGAAAATGGCCTTGGAGCATTATCTTTAGTTACTTGAAGAGTTTCTAGTTTTTTTTAAATACAGTTTATGTTAAAATAATTTTTATTAATTTAGAGAAGACAATCAATGTCTGTGAGAAAACGGACTTTCTTTTGGATTTTCTTTTTGTGGTCATTGTGAGTGATTGCTTTTTCCTTTTATTAGTTTCACATTCTTCCTTTGTTCTAAAACTTAGACTGACATCTAGCTTTGACAATCATAGTATGTTTTATTTTCCTGAGGGGGGAATAACTTATAATGCTGTTTAGTTTTGTACTATTGGTGTGTTGGTGAATTTTTAAACTGTGTGCTAACTGCAATAAATTATATGAACTGAGAATTTTTGTGCGTTTTTTAAATTGTGATTGTGTACTACATAGATCCTAAATATGTATCATACATGGCATCTCTCTTTTTAATACCAGTTCTGTTCAGAGCTTATGAATTATTAGAATGCCTTAAATCACTCAAATGGAAGTGTGCAAACATTTTGCTTCTAGTCATTTAAGAAGATACTAAATGCACATTTAAAAAATGTGACCCAGTTTCTATAGCCTAGATCAGGAATGTTAAGGTAACTCTAGAAATTTGTGAATCTGTGAAACCTCAAGTGGCAGCATAGATTTTTTGTAGTGTGCTGTACAACTACTAATCCATACACCATAAGTCATATTTTCATGGGTAATTTTATCCTAAGTTGATTGGTCAAATCTATTCTTCTGTGTTCTGGTTTAAGTGGAAAATTGAAGGAGACCGGATGTCTTAATTTGGAAAAATGCTTGGCTAACGACTGGAATTCTAGGCAATCGAATTAGCAGGCATTCGACTGTTCAAGAATAGCTGTATACGTCCTCTTTGTTCCTGGGAGAACTCAAAAGTTCCCAGGTTTTAATTCCTAAGTTTTAACTAAAATGTAATTAAGTTCATGCAACCATTTAAAAAAACTGTTCCGTAATTTTTGTGATCGTCCCAACTTCATGCTTGCCTCATTGGGCTTGTCAAGGTGAGAAACATTTGCTGGTTGACCTAAAGAATTGACAGAGCACTCACACGTGCCAGACAGTTCTATAGAGGAATTGTTACACGCCGTCGTCCTAAGTGTGAGCACGGCTGGCACCGACCTGAGAGTTTTTGTAAATCCTGGAATCTATAATTGTCCATAACTTCCAGCCTTAAAGATACCTATGAAAATACAGTTTTACATGATTGTCAAAATTAAATACATTTATATTAGTGACCTATAGTAAGGTTAATATTCTTAACTTTGTTGGAAGTGGGATATAAGGTCTGGAGCTTGAAAATGTACCAGTTGTAAGTTCCCTGATGGCTTTGGATGGGAATCCCGAAAGATTGTCATAAAGCGCAATCAGTAATTTACTATTTGGGATCCTACTTTCCCTTTTTTTGTTGAAACAGGCTTTCTGTTACATGAAACTCACTTGGTTTTAACTAACCAAACATTGTTTCACATGAAAGGGTCACAGCATCTCAAAGCTTTCTGAGGATATCGAGAGTTGTAATTTAGTTCCACTGACTAGCATCTAATTTTAAATGAGGAGCATTATCTTAACTGGATCCACTTATAAAAACAGTATTTTGACATGAACTTTGGAAGAAATAACTTCTTAAAACATTCCTCGCAAAACTAGAACAATTACACAAATCGCCACATTTTATAAGTGAAGGAATCAGTTGTTCACTACATTTTTTAAAAAGGAAATTAATTTTTCACGTAATCATGTTGGAAACCATTCAGTTTGCTCTCCCCTTTGACATCGGGCTGATACATAAGTATATTTTAAATATATGGTTTCATTTACTTTTGAAAACATCTGTTTCTTTTAGATAATCAATTATGCCCTAGATTAATGTGGGCCCAGCATTGTGTGCAAGGTGTACCCTAGGAGATCCAAGAAGTATGCAATGTTAAGGATACTGGTTTTGGATTTCCTTTCTAGTTAATCATGCTACCAGATTAATAGGTGAATCAAGTAGAGTTTTGTTTTTTTTTGTTTTTGGTTTTTTTAAAATACGCTTGTCGTAATGATCTACAAACAGGTTACTGGAAGACTAGAAAAAGGTAAACATTTTATTAAAATTATAGAGCTCATATTAAAATGGCTGAAATACTTATTTTTCAGGTAAAACAAAAGTATTGAACTGTTATCAGAGAAAACAATTGTTTTTTTAACCCAAGAAGTAATAGTACTTAAAAAATCTTGAATCTCCCAAAAGTTTTATCACTAGAATGCAAAACATATAAAAACTTGACTTTAAAAATCCCATTGTACCAGATTAGAATTAAAAAAAAAAAAAAACTCACCATCTCAAAATTTCCTGTATTGTATGACTACATTTTATTATAAAGCTTAAAACATTCTTTGGTTTCTAGTATAATGAGGGAAACTTTCACATACATCTGTATAGCAAACTCAGATAATTTTAGTTTTAATTTGTAGATATTGATCTAAATTTTTCATTATAATTGTTTCCATGTCTGAAACTTACTGATAAGGTACAGTGAATTAAGTGTGAATTTTGAAATCCAGGACCGAAGAGCTCAATCCTTCTCTTTAAAGTCATTTGCCATTAAAATGCTAGAGATAATACCATTTTTTTTTAAAAAAGCAATAATTTTATTTTTAAAAGCAAATAACTTTTAGGAGTTTCATTTTGGCTACAGTCCAAGTTTACAAAACTGATAGGATTTTTGTCTCTTATGTTAAAAATTTCCTGCCTTTGGCCTGCTGAAACATGGCAAAGTATCTTTTGTATGTGATCCTTTGGTCCAAAATGTAGAACCATTTATCTTTTGACTTTGTCGATGTAGTTACATAGAAACATTTTATGTTTCTAGCCTTCCCCACCCCTCCTTAGATTTTCTTAGTATTATAAAAGGAGAGCTAAAGCAGTCAGATCATACTGATGATGCTGGAGGCTTTTAGAAATATTCATTTACAGAGACATTTTAGAAATTAAACTTTTAGCATTTTGCAAACTGATCCCTTAAAAATCTTTTCTAATTAATTTCTGTAACTTCTTGTGGAAGAAACTGAACTCCAAATTTAAAACATTGTAACAAGGAAGGGTGAGGTCATAGAAATGAAACGGTAACTTGAAAAGTTTTTAAGCCCAATTACTTTATAAGTATCTGCTTACACTAAATAATTTGTTGAATTAATTGTCCAGATAATTGAGGCTCATAGAATAGCTTTTTCCTAAAATATTCAAGCTCTTGAAAGAAATCAGGTTTTTTTTTTGAGAGAGAGAAATGAACTATCTAGTTAACTTTCCTGATTCTATTCTAACATTTACTAATTTACTGTTACTCTTGATCCCTAGGATTAAGTGAGCATGGTACTTTCCTCTGGCTGAAGGGTAGTTTGCAAAACAATTCTGTCAAAACTAAAATGTTTCTTGAAGTTTACAGGCACTTGTCCCCCTTTTCTAATTGTCTTCAGGAATGGGTTTGCAGTTGAGCTTGCATTTTGCTATAGGAGGCAATTCTCTCTAGTTCGTTTGGCAGGAGAGGAGCAAAAACCCAATTTGGCTTTAAAATGTAGCACATTAGTCAGTAACAGTTTCAGTGAGGATATTTAGAGTGGCTTTGAGAGGCCGTGTGACACAGAGAGTCCATTCACCGAAATGACTTATTTACAGTTTATTATAATCTCTGTAGTTAATCATTAAATCAAGTAGCTTTTAGTCAATGTCCATATGCAGGCTTAATATGACTATATAGGAATTTTTAAAAGTCATATTGGCCTAAATACTCAAGTTTGTAAAAAGTATATTTGTAGTTAATATGAAGTGGTACACGGAAAAATGTATTTGAATATTTGTAAACATTTATAGGCTAGATTAACTCTGTTGTTTACATACATAATGCATGTAAGTACAATGATACTGAGGTTGAAAGACTAGCATAGCCTTATTTACGCGTGCTGTGCCCAATCAGAGCTAACTTTTCATATGAGATAGAGCTTAGAAGAATTAACCACGTATAAGTTTAAAATATAGATTACTCAAAATGATGTATAAATAAGGACAGAGTCACCTCTTTTTAAAAAATCATACTTAGTACAGTGTGCACTTCAACTTTGAGGGGATTACTAAACACCCTGACACTTACTTGTGTACGTCTATTGCTCTGAAATGATCTGTGATCAAAGTAGGAGCATTTAAGCTTTTAATCTGAACCTTTTAAATTTGTTCTTAAAAACAGACTAAAAATTATATGTATATATGTTTCCTGTGGACCACTTTTTGGAACTGTGTCATGTAAATGAGCTGTTTAGTAACATTGAAGTGCCTATTGCATGTTTACTAGACACACCACAACGCTTCCTAGGTTGTCTATTTGGATAAGTTCTAGTAAAGCACAATGATACAATAATAGATAATTAAAACATTTAAGAAAAGCATTTATTGCTTGTGAGCCATAGCCACAGAAGTTTGTGGCATCTATTAAAAAAATCCACTTCTTCTCATTTATAACTATTTCTCTGTGTACTTAAAATCCTCATCAAATAGAAAAAATTTGAGCGTAGAACCATATTCCAAGAAAATCTAATTTATAAGGTTATTTCTATAACTGCTTTTGAGAAAGAGGGTCTCTTACATGACAGCAGGGAGAAATGGTATAGGTTTATATTCAAAGCATAGACATTATACACATGCCCTTATTGTAAAATTTAGTATCTCTTCAGAAACCTGAAGATTTTGCAACCAAATAAATGAAAAAGAAACTGAAGGCTGGCGGATGGAATATTCTTTAGGTTTTTATTTTTGTTGAGACTCAAACTAAAATTCATACTTTATAGTCTGTTCTCTGCTTTTCTCAGTGTCCTTTTATTAATTATAAGAGGGTAAATTTTATGCATTGAGTGATTTTTGATACCATTGCACAATGGAATTTTTCAACCAAGTTGTTTTTGTGTGTGAATTTCTACCATTTTGAAAAATTGAAATAAATTTGAATGAAAACTACATTTGAGCTTGGCCCTATTTACCAGTCTGCACCAGCAAACCACATACATATATCCAGTCAGTGAGTCCGAAGCCTGCGGGCCAAGGAGCTGAGGCATTTCCAGGTGCTCCTTTTAATAAACCACGTTGAACTCAATGAAATCCTTAGGTTAAGAGAAAAAAAATGAAAGGATATGTTGAGGCACAATGACGTTTTGTTTTTCACACTACGTGTGAAGTCTAGAAAACGTGGTAATTTCTCACATTCTATTTATATGTTATTTTACTTGAGGGATGCCTCAAAGCAGTAGTAGAATCTCTTATGTACAAAAGGGGGAGGGAGGGCGGGTTTGTCATCGTTTATTCAATTTGCTTTGTAAAGGTGCTTATCTTGCAGTAAAAAATAATACTTTAGTCAAAATACAGGCAGTTTGAAGGCTTGACCAGCATGGAAGAATTTTAAATGATTGAAGTGTTTCTGTTTAAAAGTCAGTCAAACAACGCCCTCGAACTATGAGGCAATCAATCCTCGTATTGTTATCCTTATTTAATAATACATATATAATTTTTTTCTCTCTCCAAAAATAACATAATTCTTAAGCCTTATAAACAAAAACAACTCCCAGCTTACATCTGTATCCCGAATTTTAAAATTTGCATTCTGGACTGGTTGCTTTTGAAATAATGAGTTAATTTTGTTATTCAAATTGCAAAAATCTAATGGCCAGAATGGCCCAATTATTCCCCATTATTTGAAGACCTATATTGTGTGTCTGATATTCTCCCCTTACAAATTGCTGTATCACATGTTCTTCCTAGAAACCACAAAAACTTAGAGCTGGAAGGGGCAAAAGTGACTTCCAGTTTATTCATCCTAAAAGTGGAAGAGCAGGTCCAGGGCAAGGCATAAGGGAAGGGAAGAGGTCCAAGGCATTCTGCAAACGTTTCATACATTACCCAAACCTTTAGGTATCTATCATTTCAGACATGAGGGTTTTTTTCTGTTTGGAGGCACATGGAAGTTGAATTCCTTGTTCGGGGCACATCTTTGATCAAGTCTGTATCTGAAATCAACATTCTGGTTATGCCCAAATGGTAAAGTTTGCAATATGTAAATATATATTTACCATGATTGCACTTACTATTGTCTGATATATACATTTACAAGTTGAACCAAAGATTGGAATTATGCTGTTGAATATTTCTCTTCCTGACTTGGATCCTATCAACTATTAAAAGAATTATCACAGCAGAACACTCTCTCCTGTGAGTGAGAAAGGCATGTTTAGGCCCATCTACCTCGGGGTCCCCAGAGCTGAGACCCTGGCTGGATTCTACTGACACGCTCTCCCTCTCTGCTCCCAGCCATGAAAGGGTTGCTTAGGTTTCCAAATATGTTACTAGTTCAACCACAACGAGGCACTGCTACTTGCAGGCTAGTCACTGCTGGGCTGACAGAGCTGTTGCTGGACGTGCTAAAGGGAGAGAAGAAACACGGATGCATGGCAGAGGGTGGCAGCCAAGACAGGAACCTCAAAACCTGTTTGCTGCTAAAAGGGGAAAATTGAATAACTTTCCACGTAATCTGAAAACTGGCCTTGGTTACTTGGAATGTTTCTAACCCCCTTCTCTCAGTATCATCTGCTTGAGAGAAAGGAGGTTCAAGAGAAAGTTAGGGAAGGTCTACTAACTCGCCACTGGAGGAACCCCATCCTGACACCTTCATTTCTCCTCTTGTAAGAAAGACCAGAAAAATAACGCCCTTCTCATCTTCTTTCTTAGAATAGTGTGAAAATGAATTTGCAAAAGCATTAAGCTCTCAGCAGAAAAGTGCTATGTACATTTGCAGTGACCTCACTATTATAATGATTATTATTTTCACACCAAGATGAAGTTTCTCCTTATCGTAAAGACTTCTTACCAACGTGGGGTTTTTTTAATGTGAATTTTTATGATTTAAATTCATCGAGCACTAACAGATTCAACTTCATCTCAGTTTTAAGCAGGCCCTGAGGAAAGCAATTTCTACATGAAATGTGAAAGTCCAAGTACCATAGGAATGAAAAAGATCCTACAGTCTCAGGTAGGTCTGTACGTCTGTACATGTTTAGGTACGTACAAACCTTATAGAACTTACATCATACTTTTGGTTCTTTTTGACGAATCTCCCAAAGCCCTTTCAGCTCTCTATCTGATTAGTCCAAAAACCTAAGCTGGACACATATTTTTTCTCTTAAGGCTGGAGAGACCAAGACCGAAAGCTTCAGCCTATGTTTAATCTGGCATCATAATATAAAAAACAGTATGATTAATATATATAATGATAACGAACAAGCACAGCTCCCCAGAGAAGCACACATATTAAAATGATTTATCAGAGATTTAAATGAGTTACTCCGTTCTCACCAGGAGAAGGTGGCACATGCCAGATCAGAGCTCAGAGCATCTCCATCTCAGGCCTCACATCACCGATGTGCTATTTTATGTGTTAGAGCCATGTTATGGTACACTGCAAATCTATGGGCAAATTGCATCATAGCAAATACATCCATTTGGAGGAAGAGGCACCTGGTGAAAGTCCACGACTCGATGGAATGCAACGCTCTGTTCCTTATAAGGAAACTTTGAGTAAATATTGCCCCGATCAAGCTTACGATCCAACTTTTCCTCGTAACAGGCTTCAAACTCCCCATTCAGTGAGTCCACTATGCTCTTTGATGCAATGCCACTTCACAAAAGCATTCGTGCCACAGTCATCTGGTTTTCTTTTCCTTCTTGCTCTCCTTGATATAATGACACAAATCTCCCTTTTTATTTTATAATTTTCATGGATTTTTTACAAGGCAATGAATGACTTCAACAGTATGTGTTTGGTAAAATAGTCCTTTTGGTTGCTATATTTAAGAGTTTTGTTTTTAAAAAGTTAAAAAACAACAACAAGAAGCAAAAACAAACACCCCCCCCCACCTCCCTTTGCTTGGTGCCATAGACAAGAGTCCAAAGGACATTAGCTGCTCCATTGCACACATTGGAAGGGAGAGTTTGCTGTGAGCTCAGTCCTTCTAATAGACTGGCAATTTTGTAAAAGGTTTAGAGGGTTTTGTTTAACCATTTCTGCATGTGTTTTTAATGAGCTCGTGACGGTTGATAACAAAGGCCAGGTTGTGTGTGTGTTTTGCAGCATTTTCTGACCTGATCCCTCCCTGCTGACCAGAGGAATGGGCACCTGTGCTCCTCTCCTGGCTCACCTATGGGAGTCAAGGTGGTGGGCCCATCTCCGGCCTGTCTTCATGCCAGGGATGAATCATGCGGTAGGCAGAGCGGAAGGAGTCTCTTTGTTGACAGCTTTCCATCTGGACTTTGGATACGGCTGATTGTTCGCGTAGCGCGTGCGTTAGCTGGAAGGGGCTATGAGAGTCAGCTCCTCCAGAAGGGATCGGGAGTGTGTAAAACATCAGCAAGCCGCGGCCCAGGATTTCACTCGCAAAGCTCAGAGGAGCGTGTCCGTCCCTGAATCTCAGGTCCCTGGTTTGTGAATGTGGATGACTGCCGCCTGGACAAGCCAGCATTTCATAGTCAATAGGGTCGTTTATAGCCTCATTCAGATAATCCGACTGGAGTACACCTGAATAAATACATCAAGCTCAGGTGGCTAAAAGTAACCCCCTCTGAGTTTAATAATTAAAATAGAGCTATTCAGATGAACTTCAGTTTGTCATGTATAAATGTAAGAAGCTCCGTAAAGGATGGTGTTTTGTGATTCATATAGGAATATGATGGATGTATGATACGTTTTCCACAGCTATTTAAGAAAAAAAGATTATCTTAGTCATGGGGTAAAGTTATGTGATGCATTGCACCATCCAGGCTGTGTCTGGACCAGTACAGATTTTTTTTTTTTTTTTTTTTTTGTGAAAGATTACTTCTTGGCAAACTAGATATGCAAACGCCAGAATACAGTAAAACCACATTTAATTGGACCTACTTGCCAACTTCTTGAACACAGCTTGGATTATTCCACTGGAGGCTGCTTCTGTTAAAAGCTGGGGGAGGAGGAAGTGGCATATTGACAAGGCTTCAGATCACTTTTTTTCACTCGGAGTACAATTATGCAATGAGCCAAGTTTGGAAGTATTTTACTATGTTTAATAATTATTATTAAAGATATTGTAAAACATATGCATTTGTTAAGTGGAATGTAATGGGAGTAAAATCATGTCATAAATTTTACTTTGGATTTATTTTCCTATTTTGTTTTTTATTTGACTGCCTTCCAAATTGATTCTAGCCAAAACTATGCACTCTAATACATATCGTACTTGATATTAAAGTGAGAATATGAGTAATTTATAGAACCCGAGTGAGAACAGTTTTCTCCTCTAGGCCAGCCTATATGGAATTGCCACCTCTGTTCAGGTAGCAGCTGACACACAAACCATACACAGAGAGGGGAATAATAGGGATTGAGAAATCCTGCACATTCTTCTCCGCATAGAAGCTCCAAACCCCACATGTCCTGGGCATATCTATTGTTCAATAGGATACCAGGGCCAAGGAGAAGGATAACTATTTCTGTGTGTGTGTGTGTGTGTGTGTGTGTGTGTGTGTGTGTGTGAGTCTAGAAGAATCAGACTCATCTCTGGAGATGTGAGTGGGGATTCACTGACGATTCCTAATTCTACTCAGGTGAGTTTTGGCTTCAGGTGATGCTAAATTACACCGTCATCCCTAACTTAGAAAGCTGAGAAGGCATGGCATCAGTTTCACGTCTTGAGCTTAAACAAATTTATATTGTCTTTACAGTCTCTTTTTCGAGGAAAAAAAGTGCCCCTGGAATTGCACTTCTTAATCCGAACAAAAGTGTCATCTCCAATGATTGGCAAGACATGCTGCCTTTGCACTGAACTCCACCTGCTCTGTGAAAACCCCACGGTTTTCTCACGACCCCACTCAAGCTGCTTAGCAATTGGGCCCTCGCTTCCCAGTGTGGTGATGCGTCAGGCTGTCTTCTGTTTGCCCCGCGGGTTCATTGTTTTCTCTGCCGCCACAGGGAGCGACCAGGGAAGGAAGGGAGGGGAGACAGACTGACCTTCGCAGCCAGCCCGCCGCCCCTGCACTTTCCCCGGGCAGGAATTCTCGGCGTCTCCCTGGGTGTGTTCTGAACGCGCCCGGGGCTTGCGGGAGCCTGATGCGGCTGTGCCGCCCGCGCGGGGTGGACTGCAGCAGGCAGCCCAGCGTCTGCAGAGGGGACGTGAGGACATCTGGCCCGTGTCCCTGCGAGCAGGGCTCCGCTGCAGGCCTTTGAAAATCCTCCGCATCGGCCCCCAGCGCCTTGGAACTTTCTCCGTGGAGAATTTAGAAGAGCCAGTGCCCTTGATTTCTTGGACATCTAGGCCTCGGCGCGTGCAGTGCTGCCCGGGAGCAGCGCGATCCAGAAGGCCCCGAGCTCGTTTCTCAGAGCCTGGAGCCAGCGCGGGGTGACGCGCTTCTGCTCTCTAGCCCTCTGCTCACTGGCTGTGCCTCTTGAACAAGTGACTGTATCTCTCTGGGCTTCTTTTTCTTCATCTTTAAAATAAACTCTTGGGCCAGATGACTCTGAGGTTCTTTCCAGCTCTAAATTCCTCGGGTATTTTAAACCTATTTAACTGAAATGCTGATTCAACTGGGGCTCATTACAAGGAAATATTTTCCAGTTAGAGTAGAAATGGTGACTAATTTGCCACTCAGGCTTCCGAGGCTCATAGTGATCAAAGGCACACTCACTTAGACGGGAGGGCACGGGCAAGGCTGGTGAGCATTTCTACCTGCCTTGGGACTTTTAGTATCCAGCTGTGTTTTCCCTCGCATGTGCTAGACACAGGCCTCCTTGTTTTTGGTCGAGCCCAGTGGGTTTTGGGTTAATTTCTATTTTTTCATAGGAGAACCCTGAGAGATCCTAGCCAGATATCAGGCAAGAGCTAATCTAGTTCCACACATACTTTTGGGAAAGTGAATGGGACGGTATCACCTTTGTTTTTGTCATTCACTATTTTAACTAACAGTGAACAAGCGCTAAGGGCTCCTGGCTAAGGAGTCATCCCTGTTAGTCCTGCAAAGGTTTTGTGCTTGTTCAGCTCCTCTTCGGAATCTTGGTTGGACAGCTCCCTGCCACCTTCTTAGGACAGGCCTTGTAAATGAAAAGGCTAATTCTGGTAGACAGGCGGCTTCCATAGGAAGGGGCGCACCACAGACCATTGCTGTGGACGTGGTTCACCGAATTTGGAGTGTCCAAGGGGACTGGTGAGGTCAACAAATCAGAGGTCATTTGAGTTAAGTAGGTCATCAAAAGAGAACACACAGCGCTCACAAATGGACTCTAAACTTAGGGAAGACCAAATTCTCAGTGACTATTATAAAAATCCCATGTTTTGTCATTGGCAGCTAGACCACTGACCTAGTCATCCCCTGTATGCCTAGCTTGTACTTAATCCATTCCAGTATGGAGGAAAACCCTACCAGACTGTTGTGTGAAAAAAACAGTCCAAGAGAATGATGGCGGACTAATTTGTACTAGAGTCTAACTCAAATATTTTCACTTTTAGTTTTTTCATCCTGAAGTTACAAAGTAAAATGGTCGAGGAATTCAAGATTAGCATGTAAGTGAGACTGAAATAGGACTGCATTCTTATATTAGTTAAAACTCTTGCTTGCAAGGAACAGAAATCCAACTTAAGCTAGTTTAAGCCAAACAAAAATTTTATTATAAGGATACATGGATTCAATGGAATCCAAAAGAGGAATATGGACAGGCCTTGGGAGCAGCTAGAAGTGGGAGCTCAGAGGCTGTCAGGATTTGTTCTCCTTTCCTTGCCTCTGAACTCTTTCTGCTGATTGGCATTTTCTATTCCTCAGTCCACATGGTAGAACAAGACTGCCAACTGCTTCTGCATTTACATGTCTTCAATTTCAGACACCCAGGGAAAGGCTGACTTCTTTTGTCAGTTGCAGTTCCCAAATCCTGGGGGAGAATTCTGATTGGCCTTTTTGGATTGGGCGCCCACTGCTTGACCAATGGGCTGGGCCAAAGTCACAACCATTGTACCAATCTGCAGTCCACATGGTAGCCATATGCATGTGGAGGGCACAGGTATGGGAAGGCCAAGGGCGAACTCCCCAGTGGACAGGCAGAGAGTTCCCTGAAATGAAGCTGGTGCTGAGCTGACAAAATCATAGGGGCCATTACATTTCTCTACTGAAATTCAAGGGAAACTATGAAAAAAATATTATTTATCTGCAAGTGAGAACAATATATTCTCCCTTGTGGTCTAATACCAGTTAATTTCTAACCCATGGGCAGGTAGTTAAATGAAATAATGTATGTTTTTTAAAATACTGTAAAATATAAATTAATTTTCATTTAACTTAGTTCATCTAATGTCTCTCCAGTTCCCTATCATTTGGTAATCTTGGAGCATGTTCAAGAAATCCTTACCTGCCTCATCCTGGTGAGGCCACAGAACTCAATCGCTGGCCTCGCCTCTCAGTGATTTAACAGTGATCCATGTGCCCCATGGGCACGGCAGAGGGGTGATCGGATAACAGAGCACTGTGGACAGAGAAGATGCTTCTCCCTTTCCTCTTGTTTGGGATGTAGGAAAGAGACGGTGCAATGAAGAGCTCTACAGCAGGCAAGAGCCATGTATTCTCAACCTGGGACACAGGAATCCATGGGTGCAGAGTACGGAGGGGCCAGGGTAAGGGTAGGGGCGGCAATGTTGGTTGCTGCGAAAGAGGTCCTCCAAGCCAGGGTGCTGGCTTCTCTCAAAGCTGCGTTAGCCCTCTCAGGTGCTTCCCCAGTCACAGTGTCAAAGTGTTGCAGTTGAGAATTGCATCTGCCTGTTGGAAGGAGAGAGTGAGCCTCAGGGAGATGTGGCTCCCCAACCTGAGATTGTTTTATATGGCAGACACAGGCTGTTTGGACATGTGGCTCGTCACTCCTTGGGTACTCACTGCCCGCTCCCTAAAGATGCAAAACAATCAGAGTTTGAAGGAGGCTCCTTGTTAGAGTTAGGTCCTCAAGGCCAAGGTGGAGAAGCATAAGGCTAATTGACTCAGGGTGTCACAGACTCAGTAGAAAACAGATATGAGTATTTTAGGCACCTTGGGTTTCATTGTTGCTGTTTTTGCTCATATTATTGTGGCCTGCATCGGGGGAACTTTGGGGACTGATAGAAGATGTTATCTTATTTCCAGCTTTTGTTGACCTCCCCCTCCTGCCTGCCTATGAAGGCACCTGGGAAGCCAGGAGAGGAGAAGAGTTTGTGCTTTGAGCTCAGGCAGGTGCTGACTCACCAAAACAGAAGTTTCTGCAGCTCCCTCTTAGAAGGGCCACGTGGACTGATGATACGGTACCTTTCAAGCAGCAGAGGCACTGCATCTGCCAGGACCGTTTCAGTCACAGGTGACCGGAAATAGACTAGCTTGACAAAAGAAGGGAATTCACTAACTCACATCTGGGGAGGTCTGGGGGTGGCAGTGGCCTCAGGGATGACTGGGCACAAGGACTCAGATGACAGTGACATTTAGCTCTCTTTCCCTTCCCACCCACTCTTGGGTTTACTTCTGTATTTATACCTGAAAATGGGCTTTCCTCACACGATGGGGGAATTGGACATAGACAAAGATGGTCCTAGCTGGCCTTGTCCCAGCCAGTGACCCCAAAAGGAAGAGGATGGCATCCTCTGAACATCTGTATTTAAATCCTAATAAAAGAACCCTAACCTGACCTACATGGTGGGCTTATCCACAAGACAATCACTGTGACCCGATAAAGGGGGTACTATGCTTGGGTAGGCTTGGGGCCACATGATGGCTTTTTTTTGGCCACGCTGCATAGCTTGTGAGATCCCAGTACCCTGACCAGGGATTGAACCCAGGCCACGGCAGTGAAAGCCTGGAATCCTAACCACTAGGCCATCAGGGGGTTCCCAATGGCTCTTTATAGCCGCTGGATGAGGCTTAATTCAAGCCTGCCAGAGCCGGAAGTAGAACTGCAGAAAATTTTGAGGGGCCCAAACACAGGAGAGAAAGACTGTACCAGGGCAACAAGGATAAAGGATAATTTCTATTCATGGGTTCCTGCCTCGGAAGACTAATTTGAGTTGGGTGTGGGAGGGGAGGAAAAAGTAATACGGTAGAGGGCAACTACTTATGAAGTGACAACTGTGCACATGAGGGTACAGCGTTCCTGCCCTCATAGAACTTACTGGTTAATGAAACAATTAAACAAAAAGTTATGGTAAAGTATCATAAGTGTTGTGAAAAGAGAAGTATATAGTAAGTAGGAACACACGGTAAGGGACACCCAGCCCGGCTGATGTGTCACAGAAGCGTTTTCATAAGAAGTGATAGGAGAGTAGGAGTTAGTCACACAATAAGGGGGTGGAAGATTGTTTTGGGCAGAGGGATCAGTATGTGAAAGGCCCAGAAAGAGAACCAGGCAGCATTCAGGAGCTTGTTAGTTCTTTCTCAGGCCAGTGAGTATGGCTAGAGCAACGTGGGGGAAGATGAATGAGTTTCCTAGGGCTGCCATAACAAATTACCACAAACTGGGCAGCTTAAAACAATAGAAATTTATTCTGTCATAGTTCTAGAGGCTGGGAGTCCAAAGTCAAGATGTCAGCGGGGCCTCACTCCTTCCTTCACTCTTAAATTCCAGCTTCTGGTGGATCTAGGGATTCCCTGTGGCTACATGCTCCAATCTCTGCCTCCATCTGCACATGGCTTTCTACTCCATGTCTGTGTCTTCTCCTCTTGTGCTTTTTAAAAATTAATTAATTAATTAATTAATTTATTTATGGCTGCGTTGGGTCTTCGTTGCTACGTGTGGACATTCTCTAGTTGTGGTGTGCGGGCGTCTCACCGCGGTGGCTTCTCTCGTTGCGGAGCACGGGCTCTAGGCACGCGGGCTTCCATAATTGTGGTACGCGGTCTCAGTAGCTGTGGCACACCAGCTTAGTTGCTCTGCGGCATGTGGGATCTTCCCGGACCAGGGCTCGAACTTGTGTCCCCTGCATTGGCAGGCGGATTCTTAACCACTGCACCACCAGGGAAGCCCATCCTCTTGTGCTTCTTCTTATAAGCACACTTGTACTTGGATTTAGGGCCCACCTGGGTAATCCAGGATGATCTCCTCATCTCAGGATCCTTAACTGGACTACATCTGCAAAGATGTTAACATTCACAGAGTCGGGGTGTTTGGATGTGGGTGTGGCACCTTTTTGGGGGTGCCATGGAGTCCAGTACAGAGGGGAGAGTGAGGAGGGATAGTTTGGACTGACAGGCGATGCTGGGTCCTAGGGAATCTAGATGCATCCTAGAGCAGACCAGTGACATTTCCATCTGCATTCTGGAAAACCCTCTGCTTCTTCTGTGAAAGGGGGCTGTGCCTGGGCAGTGAGATAGAAGCTGGCGGGGTCTGTCAGGAGACTTGCTGTGGTGCTTTATGAAGTGACAACTGTACGCATGAGGGTACAACGTTCCTGCCCTCATAGAACTTACTGGTTAATGAAACAATTAAACAAAAAATTATGGTAAAGTATCATAAGAGATCAAAGTATCAAAGAGAAGTATATGGTAAGTAGGAACACACTTACTTACAGTCCCTCAGTGGCTGAGTGAGGGACAGCAGGATGGAGGCCGAGGGAGCCTCGTGGACAATGCACATCGTTATGCGCTGTGTTCTCCAGGAGACAGCACTGGGAGAGGGAAAGAATGTTGGCTTTGGAATTGGCTAAACCTGGGTTCAAATCCCAACACTTCCACTTTCCAGCTTCTTGACTTTGGTTAAGTTTCTTATTTACTCTGAGCCTCAGTCTTCTCCTCAATAAAATGGAGATGATAGGGCTTCCCTGGTGGCGCAGTGGTTGAGAGTCCGCCTGCCGATGCGAGGGGCGCGGGTTCGTGCCCCGGTCCGGGACGATCCCACATGCCGCGGAGCGGCTGGGCCCGTGAACCATGGCCGCTGAGCCTGCGCGTTCGGAACCTGTGCTCCGCAATGGGAGAGGCCACAACAGTAAAAAAAAAAAAAAAAAAAAAAAAAAAAATGGAGATGATATACTGACTTCACAGGGCTCTGGGGAGACTAGGTGACGACCTACACCATGTGGGCGCCCCCAGTGTGTGGTCTTCCCCTCCTCTCACTGCTCGACCACCACTTCCCCCCGGGACTTCCCCCCCAGGCTTCAGCTGCGCCCACCTCCTCCTTCTTCCCCATCTGCTTCCTGGGCAGCTGGCTCCCCTCACCTGCAGCTCTTCTCTCCTGGGACCTGCACACAAGTTACCCTCTCCACTGCCCCGGAGCCTTCAACAAATATTCTCTCACTTATCCCTCCTAAGCAGCGCAAGGTATGAAATGGTGGTCTTAGCCCCTTGAAAAGGGACCTGAAGTACTTGTTGAATTTAGTGCCGGCTGCAATTCATTCATTTGCTCATTTCTTCTTGCATTTATGCATCTGCTCACTCAACAAACATTTCGAGCGGGCCAGGCACCGAGCTAGCACTGGGAACGTGGTAACTGATGGTAACTGTGGTTCCCAGCTCCTGTTTGCTGATCCCAGCAGCAGCCAACCTCCCCTCTGCTCACGGACGTTCCTGATCCACTGGTTTCCTGGTTTCCTTCTGGTGTGGTAATCTCTGCAGCTAAACTGAGGAGGAGCATGAGTTAGCTTCTCCAGTCTAACCTGGGGATAAGGGGACACAGAAATGCTACCCAAGTCCCAGGAGGTGGAATGGGGCTCCCCTTGGAGAGCGCAGCCTTCCTGCCCTACCTCTCAGGCATATTTCCAGTCTTACTTGCAACACGTTTCCCCACCCCGTCTTTTGCCACCTCCTTCCCATTCCTACTCCTTGCTCTTAGTCTGGGAAACGGAGAGGGCGGGGCTGAAACTGTATGTACCTACAAAGATGTTGTAGGAGCATATGAACATAAAGACCTGTGTGGTTTCCTGGGACTGGAAAAGCACAAAGTGTAAAGGGTCCACCCCATTTCACCCCACTGAGGGGGCTGGGCTTGCTCTTTGGGGTACTGAGGAGATCTCTGCTTTCCACCTTCAGGCTGCCTGGGGCCTCGTGGTTCTCAGTGGACACGTGTTCTGCTGTGATGTGCAAACGCCAGGAGTCCTCTTCATAAAAGACTTGCCAAGGTCAGGAGAGACGTTAAACCTGCTACCTCAAAGAGGAAGGGCGAAATGGTGTGAACTCTGGGAAGGAAGGCAGAACCTTAGGGAAGAACAAAAGAGTAATTTCATTAATTGATGAATTCATTTATTCTGTTCAGTGCCATGCAAAACACTGTGGGCTTTACCAAGGAGGAGAAGGAATTTGTCCCTATCCTGGAGGACCTAAAAGAGACTGGGGGGAAAAAAAGTGAATACACATGCCACGTGTCTTGCTTTAGGACTGGCACAAAAACACATTTAATGGGCACCTCATGTTTTACACATTCTGTATCACTCAATATAAATCCCTGCTTATCTCTCCAACAATGTTTCCAGAAAGGTATAAACACCCATTTTACAGATGAGGAAGCTGAAGTTCAGAGAGTAACTCCTCCAGGAACCAGGGTTCCACCCCAGTTCTGTTGACTCCAAAGTCCACTAAATCCACTTGTGAAAATTCAAATTAAAATGCAGAGGAAAGGGAATTAGAGGCATTACAGAAGTATTCTTCCTTTTGCAAAAGAATTCTTAATTCTTTTTAATTTTGAGTGATTCTAGAACTTTTATGATACAGTTTTCACTCATCTGACTTACCTCCACAGTTTTAGGAACACCCACAGTGGGCTGCAGGAGGCCTTGCTGGCTGAGGAGTTTGTTGCTCAATCTGGAAGTGTATGTAGCCACAGCTTCTTTTGGCCTCAGTTGCTGATTCCAAAAGTCAATGCAAGAAGGCCCAAAAAGGAATTTAGAACCAGAAGGGAATTTAGATTCTTTCAGTCAAATCCTTCACTATCAAGTATGGAAATTGAGACCCAGAGAGGTTAAGTGACTGGCCTAAGGTCACACAGCTGGTTTGTGGTGTGGAGATAAAACTTGGTTTTGCCTGGTGTTCCTTTTACCACCTGAGCTACTCAGCACGGTAAAGGAGGTGGCTCCGCCCTAGTCATCTGGGGCCCACGGAAGTGCTGGGAATGATCACAGTCATCTCTTAGCTGATGGAGCGAACTGCAGTGCAATTGTTACAACAGTTTACGTGGCTCTACTCACGGCCAATCTACGTGTACCCTCTGCCAGGAGTCAGACTTCCTTGGTGCCATGTGGGCAAAACCCAGTGAACAACCTTGGCCCTGTTTCAGGTCGGCTGTGCATTGAGGGATCAGTTTACGTTTAATTGACGTTTGGCATATTCTGAGCCCAGGTGGCCTTGCTTTGGCTTTCTGAAAGAAGCATGTGACTTTGGCCTGGCACTCTGAGTTTCATATGGCAGTTTCCAATACCTGAGGCAACTGGCCTATTACTTTCTAGGGTCTTTCTGAATTGAACATAAGTCTGTGTGTTTGCCTTCTTCTTTGTTGTTCCCTTCTCAGAAGCTACAGTTCCTCAGATTCCAAGGAGGTGTGGCTGGGAGAGCCGAGGCCTGTGGAGACCGGGTGCCTCCACTTCAGCCCTTTGGCAGACCCTCTGCTGTCTCTGTCTCCGTCCTCAAGAGCTGTTATAGCAGGAGCTTCCTCATCCCTCCCTCCCTTGGAGTTGAGGATGAAATGAGAAAGGGCAATGGGCTTGGCGCCTGGCCCACGGGAACCCTCCCTATGAATCCAGCCCTTACTACTGCTGTAGTTGCTGCTACCCACGACTTCCATGTCCTCTGCACCACCCAGTGCCCACTTTCCTGGGAATGCAGGGACCCGGAGAAGAGTGAACAGGATAGAGGGATGGAAACGACGAGCGTGAAGTTTAGTGAGGGAGTAAAACAGCCCCCAGCCCTGCCATGCTCAGCTCCATCCCCCCGCCTGCACAGTCCTTCCTCGTGTCTCTGCCTCTGCAAATCCTGACGGCCCCTCAGACCCCCACCTTCTCCCCGGATCTGCATGACCTCTGCGTGCAGTGCCTGTAACCGAGTCCTCTCCTCACTTGCTGTCTTCTCTGGAGCCCAAGCATGCCCTTGGCTGCTGAGGCCCTACTATGTGTCAGGCCCTTGGCCTTGAACATCTCTTTTGCTTCTCACGTTGGCCTCTTGCAGTGGATGTTTCCCCATGGTGACAGATGAGGAAATAGGGTTCACAGGAGCTAAGTGACTTGTCCAAGGTCACCCATGTTGTCACAATGCAGAGAGGCAGGCTGAGGTCCACCTACCCCAGTACCGGCTATTGGGGCTGCCACTGCTCACACTAAGGTAGGATGTGGCCACTGACCTTCAACCGCCAGTGTAGCTGGGGGACGGGGACAGTTTTCTTTTCTTATGTGTACACTTCTGTTTTCCAAAGAACCTGCATTACTTGTGTCATCGAAAATAACATGAGTGATAGTTGAGAGTACTTACTAAGCACTGGGCATATGCCATCCTATTCGTTCCTCACACAGCCCTGGGTAGGGGTCCCATGACTGTCATCCTTGCTTTCTAGGGGAGGAAGCCAAGTTGTGGAAATGTTAAGTAACTCGCCCACAGTTGCACCGTCAAAAGTCCCTGCCTGACAGAGCTTACTTACTGCTTCCAAGGAGAAATGAAACTTTGTCTTAGGAATAAAAGCAGCATTCCATTTAATATGAAATGCCCAGAATAGGCAAAGCCATAGAAACAGAAAGCAGATTAGTGGTTGCCAGGGGCTGGGGTGGGGGTGATGGATAGGAAATGACTGCTAATGGGTACGGGGTTTCCTTTTGGGTGATGAAATGCTCTGGAACTCGATAGCGGTGATGGTTGCACAACACTGTAAATGTACTAACAGTCACTAATGGTCATTTTTTTTAATTAATTATTTTTAATTTTTGGCTGCCTTGCCATTGCTGCGTGTGGGCTTTCTCTAGTTGCAGCAAGCGGGGGCTACTCTTTGTTGCGGAGCACAGGGTCTAGGGCGCAAGGGCTTCAGTAGTTGTGGCTCGCAGGCTCTAGAGCACAGGCTCAGTAGTTGTGGCGCACGGGCTTAGTTGCTCCACGGCATGTGGGATCCTCCCGGACCAGGGCTCGAAACCGTGCACGCTGCATTGGCAGGTGGGTTCTTAGCCACTGCGCCACCAGGGAAGTCCCACTAATGGTAAATTTTATATTTGTAATTTTACCACAATTTTTAAGAATGTAAAAAAAAAAAAAGACAAGACAAGAAAAAACTGTTACTAATCATTTCTGGGGGCAATTACATTTTGGAAGCTCTTTTTAAGGAGGGATATAATATCATGAATTTTTAAAAAAAAGAATAAGAAGAAGCCCTTGGGGATGGGGAACCATACAGACCTGGAAAGGGAACCACACGGCCATTAGAATTACTTACTCTGCTGAAGGTGTCTGCAGGTTGAGAAACCATACTATCTAAGTGCTTTATGGGGATTGTTTCTTCTAATGCTTGTAATAGCCCTGGGCGTTGTTACTTTTACCACACCCATTTCACGGAGAAGAAAACTAAGGTGAGAGAGCTTGAAAGACTTGCCCAAGGTCCCGATGCCAGTAAATGGCAAAGCTGGGCTTTGATTCCAAGTGGTCGGACCTCCAGGTCCACACTCTTCACTGCCAACATCATAGACCTGTGTGTCCTGTGCTGTGATCTGTGAGTGTAGCACAGTGCCGTTGAACTCAGTGAACACATTCCTGTCTTTAGCCTTCCTGCTTTCATCAGTAATAGCCTGTCCAACAGGGATAAGTGTTTCAGAAATATTGAGCTTGGTGAAACTGCTGAACACCTGAACCCCAGTGAGGCTACGCC
The DNA here is from genome assembly GCF_039906515.1 of Pseudorca crassidens. Lineage (NCBI taxonomy): Eukaryota > Metazoa > Chordata > Mammalia > Artiodactyla > Delphinidae > Pseudorca > Pseudorca crassidens. The sequence continues at coordinate 158,814,890 of NC_090297.1, forward strand.
AGATGGTGATAAATCATGTTCCAATGAACCTTGTGCCCTGAAGTTTTCATTTGTGGGAAGCAGAGAAGACATGAGCTCCTTGCCAGTCCCACCCCGTGGAGAGCCGGCTGCTGGGCCTCTGGCTGTGCTCTGGTCTCTAGGGGGCGTGGTGGGGGCTGTCCCCAGGCTGGCTGTGCCATAGTGGCACACGCTCTGATGATTGCTGCCGCTGCCCGGGAAGGGCGCACGGGGGAAAGCTCCACTGAGGAGCGCTGAGCAGAGCATTTAAAGGTGAAAAACAAAACAGAACGCCAAACCCACAATCCTCTGCCGTAGATATTCTTTACAGCCCCGGTGGGGTCGGGGACATGCTCTCTGTGTAAAGAGACACCAGTGCAAGCTGCTGTCGATTTCATCATTCAAGTTCTGTTTGGGTAGGTAATAATAAAAACAGCAGTAAGAACCCAGTGCTATGCAAATATCTGCTCTCCACATAAGGGTTTGGGGCAGAGGCTCAAAGTGTCAGAGCCTGAAACTTTGGGGGACAAAGAGAACAAGTCTAAGACCATCCCTGGTCACCTGGACTCCCCCAGCCCCAGGCTAATCAGTTGATGGGGTCCGTCAATGTGATTTTTGCATTGTTTCTCCTCCCTGCTGCCGTCTCCCTGCCTGCACCCGTGCTTGGCTACCTCCTGCCTGGACTTTCCCAAGGGCCTGCTAACTGGGCTTCCTGCTTTAGGAGTTGTCTGTCTTTATGAGGCCCCCAACCACTGTGCCACCACAGCGAACTTTCTAAGGCACAGGTCAGGTCATCGCTCTCCCTTGGTCCAAACCCTGTATTGGCTCCACTTCCCGCACAAAATAAAACCCAAACTCTCCAGGCTGGCATTCAGTCAGTGCACACGGGCACCTAGTTTCCTCCAGTCTTTCATTCATGACTCGCTCAACACATGTTTATTTCTCCATGCACCAGGCACTGGGGCCGCCACTGTGGATGCAAAATGACAAAGTCCTGGTGCCTCTCTTGAGGACCTGAGAGTATGGTAGGGTCCACGGGGGAAGTGTTGTGGAGCTACGTAGCCTGATCCCTAGGACGTCAGTGAAGGCTTCCTGTCTAAAATCATTTGCCATCACCTGAATGCACAGGAGGGATCCAGATAAGGACCAGGCTGGGGGGTGGGAGTGGGGGGCAGGAAAATGTAGGAGGCGCAGGGCGGTGAAAGGCCAGAGGCCCGAGCATATGAGCAGTGCAGTTGGGCTGTAGTCCATGAGAGCAGCATGACAGCAGGATGGAGGTCGTCCCAACTATAAAAGGCTTGAAAACCCTGGCAGGGGTTCAGACCCAGTCCTGAGAGCAGCGGGAGGCCACTGAGGGGTGCAAACAGAAGAGTAATGTGAACAGACTTGTGTTTTAGAAAGTCCATTCTGTCTGCAGTTTGGAGAAATGGTCGGTGAGGAGACGGAAGAGAGGCAGGGGGACGAGGATGGGGTGCGTCCAGGAACCCAGGCAAGAATCGTGGCATTGGGGGTGGATGGAAGGGGACAGATGTGAGATGTTGAGGGCAAGTCTGGGCAATGATTTGAGGTAGTGGGTGAGAGAGAGGGAGGTGACAAGTCCCTTCCACAGGTTTCTGGCCTGGGCAGCTTGTGGACAGTGGTGCCTTTCCTGGGCTGGAGCATCGGATGGGCAGCTGTCAGGTCTGGGCAGGGCCGGGTTGGGGTGTGAGGTGCTGAGCTCAGCTTCAGACATGATGAGAGTCAGTGCCTGTGACACACAGGAGAAATATTTATCGTGACTGGGGACAAGCAGGGAACAGCAGTGGTCAAGGCTGGATGTGGGAAGGAGAGCCTGCCACAGAGACAGACAGGGAGGAGGCCTAGAGGCAGGAGGAAATCCTGGGAGTTGGTCCTCAAAGTCAGGATGCCAAGGAAAATGAGGACCACAGAGCACGAGCTGGTTGTTGTCTCAGCAAGGAGGTTGCTGATGACATTGACAGGAGCAGTTTCCTTGCAGAAGGAGATGGTGCTGGTGGGGGGAGAATACAGACTGCAGTGGGCTGAGAAGTCATCTGAGCTGAGATGATGGAAACAGTTAAGTGAAGATGATTTCTGTCAAGAACTTTGGCCAAGAATGGAGAGAAAAAGAAAGGACTGAGTCTGGAGAGGAAAAATCTTTCAAAGAGGTTTTCTTTCCTTCCTCCCCTCCCTTCCTTCCCTCCCTCAGTAGGAATCTGAGCCTGGGTGGAGAGATCAGCCCTGCAGAGGAAAGGTCCCTCTTTCAGTGTTGCCAAGGGGAGGACAGGAGGGGGCAGATGCAGGGTTGAGGAAGCCATTATATCATCCTTTCTAGGCTTGCATTGAATTGGTCCTGCGCAGAGTGGGCCACACACACTCCTCCCATGTGTGCCCCGATCGACCTTTCTCCACTTCACTGCATTTGTCAGCAGCTTCCTTTTTTTCACATGCCCTTCATTCTCTCTTTAAATGCAATAGTGTGTCCAGATTTTGTGGGACCTGAAGTGTACACAATTTGGGACAGCCTCTCTAAAAAGAATGCTAAAATACGTTACTTTGGCAAATTTTTCAGAAACATCTGAAAACGTGAACACTTGTCTATGGCTCCTCATAGGAGTCCTTGAAAGGAACCCATGAAATTTGGGTCCTTGAAGGCCAAGCTTCTTCAGCTTCCTGTTAAATCCTCCTAGATTCAAATGTTAAAATCATGTGCAAACCTCAAACTTGAACAACAGCAAAAACAATAAACAAAACAAGCAAAGAAACTCCCAAACAGAGAAAGAAAAAACTTCTCCCATGAAGCCCTTCCATGGAAGGAAGGAAGGAAGGAGAGCCTCGGTTTCCTCATCTATAAAATGGAGCTAAGAGCTTCTGTCTCCTTGTTGTGAAGATTATATAAGGCAACATATGGGAGAGAACCTGGCATAGTTCCTTTCCCATAATTGGGGCTTAATAAATGATTGCTGAAGAAATAAAAGAACAGATGATCCTAGCTCCCTTTTCTCACTTACCTCACTTGGATTTGCACATTAGTTATTTATTTGTGTTCTGATCCTATTCCTCCCAATAGATTCCAAATACATGTCTTGCTATTTGAGTCCTTTGCATAGTCTATCAGTGTGTGTCTTGCACAGAGCGGGCATTCAATACATTTGGTGAATGGAAGGATGGATGAACTGTGGGGTATGAATCACTTCCTTAAGAAGGGAGTTCATCGTTAACAGACTTGTCTAGAACTCCACCTAAGTGAGTGTTCCAGTTGAAGCTGTCCATTCTTGGCGCTCACACTGGTGATCAGTTAACAAAATACCAGGAAGGACTGCAGCTGTGTCATGGCAGATAACGCATGGCTGAGGAAGCAGAACGTGGGGAAGACAGGGCTTGAGACTTTAACCAGCTTTCAGAGTTTAGCTGGCAGAATTAGGAACCTTTAAGAGATGACATTGTGGAGCCCCGCTTGGGCTACACATGATCAATGAGAGCCCCCCAAACTCGGCAATATCTGTCAATTGAAACTCAGGAAGACAAGTCTAATGAATTTGTGGCATAATATGGGCAGATTTCTTACTTTATTCATTTTGAATACATTGCTGCTTAGGGAAAGCGCATTTCCCAGAGCTACCTGTATGGGGGAGAGAGTGCTTTACTGTTTACTTCTCAAAGGGTTGCTGTAAAAACTAAATGAAAAAAATTATATAAAACTGTAAATGCCACACAAGTGTATTTTATTATTGCTATTATTATTGCCTCCCTGGCCTGATCTCCTGGGGCCTGCTCTCCTCCCTCCCCTCTCTTCTCACAGAGTTTGTGTCCCCCCCCCAACTTCCTTGAAGTATCATCATTCCCCAGACACTGGAGTATATTCCTAAGGATCACCGTTCCACGTGATCAGGGTAGCCTGCCCACAAATGTGCCTGCCTATTCCCCGGATTCTGAGGTCTTTGAGAACAGAGATGATGCCCAATTCATTTTTATTCCTTAGTCCCTAGAATAATCCCTGGCCCATAGTAGATCTCAGTAAATGTGTGCTGGATAGATAATGCTCAAAGATGATGGGAAAATAGTTCTTGTGTACTTTCATTTGGATCATGCGGGTATATGGCCTTCTCAAGGAAGGCAAATTTAGTTCCCAAGATGCCAGCCTGCTTCATTATTCCCAAGAAAACAAGGCCATAAATATTTCCTGTTACTCTACAAATCTTGGAGAAAAATATATTCCATTTCCTTCTGGAGGCCATAATATTCCTTTCCTGATGTAATTTTTTTTTTTTTTTTTTGGGTACGCGGGCCTCTCACTGTTGTGGCCTCTCCCATTGTGGAGCACAGGCTCCGGACTCGCAGGCTCAGCGGCCATGGCTCACGGGCCCAGCCGCTCCGCGGCATGTGGGATCTTCCTGGACTGGGGCACGAACCCGCGTTCCCTGCATTGGCAGGCGGATTCCCAACCACTGTGCCACCAGGGAAGCCCTCTGATGTAATTTTTAAACCACTATTGACATCACGTGGAGGGAGGCAGCTCTCTGCAGTGGAAAAAGCTCCAACAAGATATCTAAGGATGGGGGGTTTAAATCCACGTGATCTTGTCTAAAACCCTTGACATCTTGGAGTCAAGTTTCCTCTCGTGTAAAGTGAAAATAACTACGCTGTCCTGCCTACCTGCTGGGGCTGTTTTCAAGATGAATGAATAATGCACACATCTACCAAAGCCCTGCACCCTTATGCTCACTCCCCTCAGGATAATCCTTTTAGACAGAGCCTTGGTAGACCCAAAAGACAGTTATTGACAAACGTTGGTAAAGGATCACGCGGAAGGGAAATACCAGGAAAATGTGGAAAAACAGATTTCCCTGGGGGCAGATCAGTTGGTAGTTGTTACCAAGCGGATTGTCCTAAGACTGGCAAATGAGGCCATTAGGTGGGAAGAACGAGGGCGTAAAGCATAGAGGGGATCATTCTGGGGCTTGCACGTCTCCACTTGTCCCCGCCTCTTACAACAGAGACGCCTGGTCCCAGGAACCCATCCCTTCCTGTCTCCTCAGGATCCTGCGTTTTGCTGGTCTATTCCACATTCAATATCTCCCTCCACACTCGGTCCTTCCCATCTCTGCCATCTTAAAAAATATCCTCCCTCAGCCCCGTAAATCTTTGCTTCTGTCTATTTCTTCCCTTTCACTGTCCAGCGTTTTGATAGCTTTGAATGCTAGTTCCATTTCCTCATCTCGCATTCACTGCTGTTATTCTTCCATTTCTCCACAGGATCAGCCCTTGGTAAGAACCATGCTGTCTGCATTTCTAAATGCAATGAGCGGTCTTCACCTTATTTATGACACTCCCTCCTCCGCAAAGCGCTGCTTTCTTGTGGCTATGCATGAACGCGTCCTCTCCGGATTTTCTTCCTCTCTGTGGCTGCTGGTCGGTCTCTGTCATGGGTTGAATTATGTTCCCTCAAAAGATATGTTCATGTCCTAACTTCCACAGAACATGACCTTGTTTGCAAATAGGGTCTTTACACATGCAATCAAATTAATGAGGTCATTAGGGTGGGTTCTAGTCCAATGACTTACGTCCTTATTAAGAAGAGGGAGGGCTTCCCTGGTGGCGCAGTGGTTGACAGTCCGCCTGCCGAGGCAGGGGACACGGGTTTGTGCTCTGGTCCGGGAAGATCCCACATGCCGCGGAGCGGCTGGGCCCGTGAGTCATGGCCGCTGAGCCTGCGCGTCCAGAGCCTGTGCTCCACAATGGGAGAGGCCACAACAGTGAGAGGTCTGCGTACCGCAAAAAAAAAAAAAAAAAAAAAAAGAAGAGGGAAATTTGGACAAAGATACGAACAGAGGGAAGATGGCCATGTGATGATGAAGGAAGAGATTTCAGTGATACACCCACAAAACAGGGACTCCCAAGCGTTGCCAGGAGTCACCAGAAACTAAGAGGCAAGGAGGGACCCTCCCCTAGAGCCTTCAGAAAAAGTATGTCCCTGCTGACACCTTGACTTTGGACTTTTGGCCTACAGAGCTGTGACAGAATAACTTTCTGTTGCTTAAAGCCACTGAGTTTGCAGTACTTTGTTATGGTAGCCTGAGAAACTAATGTCCCCTTTCCAGCTCATCCTCCATTTGATGTAGGTTTTCCTAAACACTTAGTTCTAGGCTTCTTTTTATTTCTCTGCATAGCCTCCTCCCTAGGGGACCTTCTCTACATCTACGCTTCAGCTGTGGCTGTTAATCTTTCCTTCCAGAGCTTAACTCAGTCCTGGCTCCCACAGGGAAGCCTTCTGCAGCAGTCACTCTTGGAGTCCACCCACAGCCCTTGGCATGCCTCGCTACCAGGTCCAACTCTTCCTGTGAACTGCTACTCTCGGCCCAAGTGCTCTTGTGGCCAGAACGTCAGAGAGTGAAGCCCTCCAGGAGCTACCCTCCAACAATGATGGGTGGGACGGTGGAGAATAGACAGCCCAGCTTCCTCAACCCACGGTGACCTAGGGCATCTCTCAGAGGCCCCAGCAGACTAAGCCTCACTTGCCAGTGGGTTAACTTGCCCATTAACTTGCTTCATAATGGCTTTCTTCTTTATCTCGTGTCTCCACTCTCCTATCGTGTTTCCTGGGGTCACCTCCCAAACAGACTGTTACACTCAAATCCTTATCTCGGGGTTTGCTTCTGGGGAAATCTAACTAAGACACTGTAAATGAATGACCAGCTTGGGACAGGTCCTCCAATTATTCTTTCTAATAGCATGATGAGCATTGGCTGCACAGTAGCTAATATAGTCTATATGCACATATTTCTTTTCGTGATTATTTGAGTAATGTCTGTTTCTTGTGCTAGAGCAGGGGTCAGCAAACAATAGCCCTCGGGGCAAATCAGTCCTGACTGTTCATTTCCATATTGTCTACGGCTTCTTTGGGGCTACTATAGCAGAGCTGAGTCGTATCCACAAAGACCTTATGGCTTGCAAAGGCAAAATATTGACCATTTGACCCTTTGCAGAAAGTGTTTGTTGACCCCCATGCTAGGCTGTAAGCTTGTATCAGTTGGTTCTGGCTATATAAGAAACCACCCCAAAACTTAACTGTTTAAAACAAGTACCATTTAGTTCATAATTCTATGACCTGGCTAGGTAGGTTTTCTGGTCAGCCGATCAGCTGATTTCTGCTGGGCACTCTAATCTTCCTGTGGTCGGTTGGTGGGTCAGTTGGAGGCCATGATCCTAGGATGGCCTCACTCACATTTCAGAAGTTTGGCAGCTGTTGGACAAGGAGACAGCAACAATTGTGCCTTATGTCTCTCAACATCCAGCAGTCTAGCTTGGGCTTCTTCACATGGTGGCGGCAGCAGGGGCTCTAAGAGCAGCCATACAGGACAAAGTACAAGGATTTCACAAGACTCTGCTTGTATCATGTTGGCTAATATCTCATTGGCCAAAACAAGTCACATGACCAAGTTTAGCATCAAAGTGGGAAGACGCGCAAAGGGTCTGTTGGGGGTGTGGATATTAGGAGGAGAAAAGTCTGTGGCTACTTTTATGGTTCACCATGAAGCTCTGTGAGGGCCCAGATCCTATACGTATTTGCTCACTATTCTATGTTGATGGGTAAAGCGTAGGTGCTGAATCAATATTTATTAAGTAGATAAATAAGCTTTAACTGTTTGAATAAGAACTATTTTTTATTGGGCCATTGCTATATAATAGGTGCTAATTTAAATATTTCACATGCATTATCTAATGTGTATCATATAAGGTAGTCATTATTTGTACTATTTTACAGACAAGGACACTGAAGCTTAGGATTGTAACTTGCCCTGTATAACACAGGTAGTGAGTGAAGAATTTGAATTTGAAACAAGTTTGTTTAATTCCAAAGCCTGGGCTGTTTAACCATTACTCTAGGATGCTCTTATTACTATTGTTAATCTTTTACTAAAAGCTTTACATTTTTTATAGTTTAAATTTTCTTCCTTTATTTTACTATTTTAATTTCAAAGTTGGGAACAGGGTGATCCTTGTTTCTGATGGCCTCCCCTGTCCCACCTCCTTGGAGGTCCAGTGGTCCTGTGAACTCCTCATGACAGATCTCCCATTCCAGTGTGAGACGGCACTTTTGAGTTAAAAAGTAAGTTTGTGGGGCAATTGACAGCCTCACACCTAAGATCACCACTCTTGACAGTTCAGCAAAGTTGAGGGGCAACATTTCACCCAAGAAGGCAATAAATCCAGCCCCGAAGGTAGCTGCTGAGGGGTGTTGAAATAGCCTTGTTTATCTTATCTCTTGACCTTTCAGTCCTTACATGAGGGAATCCATGGATCAAAATCAAAATGGTCTCTAGTAAACATAGACTTCTAATGACCATCATTAATTCAGAGGTCAGTAGCTAGTCAACTCCACAAACATTTATTTAATGTAGTCCAGGCATTATGGTATTCACCATGGGGGAACATAAGTGTCCCTGCTGTCAAGATGCTCATCTAAACGTAACTATTTGACAATGTATTGAGTATATGGTGGAGACTTGCCCAAAAAGTACAGAAGAGGGCAACTGAACTCAGTTTGGGTGGTGGGGATTGAAGGGGGAAACAGGGAATTCTATTATACAACCTTTAGAATCCAATTCAAGGTCAGACAAGGCTGGGCTTCCAAAGTAGTATAATTGAATGATCGAGTTCATGGACTGAGGGATCAGGCAGACTTGGGTTAGTATGCTGTTTCTGCCACTTGTTAGGTATGCAATTTTGGAAAAGATAACTTCTCTAAGCTTTAGTTTCTTCATTTATAAAATGGGCTAAGAATAGCATCTGCCTTATAAGGTTTTGTAAGAATTAAAAAATATATATGACAAGTGCTTAGCACAATTTTGGGCACATAGCAAATGTCCCAAAAGTGATAGGTGTAATTATTGGTTGAGGTAGTAGTTCTGGTAGTGCATCATCACCTCTATTCATCATTCCTTAATTCATTCAACAAATATTTGCTAAGTGTCTGCCATATGTCAGACTCTATGGGAGATACAAAAATGACAAGATACGCATCATATCATGCTTTCAAAAGGCTTATGGTTCAGTGCAGAGACAACATATGTTTAAATAGCTACTCTCTTGTCCAGATCTAGGCTAGCACCCGATAAGAATGGGCCTGGAATTCTCCTGCATGTAAGGAGTAGTTTCTTCGTAACACACCCATTCTCTTGAACCATTCTGAATATTTTTGATTTCAGATTTATCTCTCATTTTTCATTTGTAGTCTCACCTTTGTCTCTTTGTCTTGGTAGTTGGTACAACTCTTTTTGTACTGACCTCTGGCTTTCACTTTTAGCCAGGGGTGATGTTCTCCCTTTGGATTATGTGCGTTGTGGGCCACTCCAGGCAAACATCTTACCTAATTCAGCCTGAACAGGAGCCTGATTCAAGCTTAGTCCTCAGAGGTTGACCAGATGGCAAATTAAAGGTAGAGTTTGAAAAGAATCTTAAGGGAGGAATGTAAAAGTGCTATGGAGAGTCCAAGGGAAAAGTCAGCCTAGCTTGGACTTCTTCACATCAGCTTCCTGGACAGGAAGCGGCCAACCTCTATGATGTGATTAATTCTGTGCAACACAGAGCTCATCCTTGCAGCCTCATAACTGACCTTGTGTACGTGTGTGTGTGTGTGTGTGTGTGTGTGTATGTATCTTGTTAACATTCATACAGAGCCTTCAGACACTTGACTATAACTTGACATCTTCTAAAAATTCATCAATTTATTTATTAAGTTTAGCAAACTAGTTTCAGCCTTAGGAAATTAGGGGCTAATTTTTCAATAAACCATGTCTCTAGGGATAGTTCATGAAATCAAAGAGGAAAATACCTGGTCAATCTAATTCATTATCACAATCAAATAATGTTAAAAGGTTATTTGTGGAATAAGCTAAAATTGGGAAATTATATTATCAGTTCTAATCATTATTGATTATTTCATTATCAACCATTTAAAACTTGTCTTCTGTTTCGAGGTTTTAGATCATATTGACATTTACAGCATCCTTCTTTAATTCACTCTACCCTGTAACAAGATGTATTGCAATGTTGTTGAATGAGCAGAGGACTTACCTGGATTCATGCCATGGCTCTTTCACTTAATGGCAAGCTGGGGCAAGTCAGCTGTTCTTCCTGAGTATTGAGGTCCTCTCCATTCATGAATGGGGAAAATAATACTGGTTTTGCAGAACCAATATAAGGATTAAATGAGATCATATTTGTGAAGGCAGTGTCTAACAATAATAGCTAAGATTTAGTGAGTGCTTATCATGCGCTAGGAACATGTATGAGCTCCTAGCACATAATGGTAGATTATATTTATTGACTTATTTAATCTTCAGACAACCCTATAAAGGAATTATTATTACTCCCATTTTACAGACAGGAAAACAGAGGTACCAAGACCCTTAAGAATTTGATTGATGTTCTCATGATGAATAAGCACTAGAGCAAGATGTTGAGTCCAGTTAGCTTGGTTCCAGGGCCTACACATTAGCTACCACAATCCGTGCCTAACCGCTAAGCAGCGTTGCCTCTTGATGCCTCCTAAACCTGGTGCTCAGTGCATAGTGGGTGTTCAGTAACCCACAATGCAGTCAAGTACTGGAGTCCTCACCAGACTGTAAGCTCTTCTGAAGAGAGCATAGCATCCTATTCACCTCTGTATCTATCCTTCACAGATGCTAGCACTGGGCTTGGAATAATAGAAACTCAATTGTGTGTGTGTGTGTGTGTGTGTGTGTGTGTGTGTGTGTGTGTGTGTGATCTAACTGTAAGGATGAGATTGGGGGGGAGGGGTACAAAGGATAAGATAAAGATTTTGCTAATTCTATAAGTAACCTAAAGTCTAAAGACGTTACAATCTCGACTTGGAGTCTTTCAGGGCAGACATCACTTCTAACACACACCAGTAGATCAGAGCCAGGCTAAACTCCCTAGATTACCTCAGGTCTGAGAAATCAAGCCTGGACACACTTTCTTGGAGAAATACTGCTGGGTAACAGAGAAATAAAGTCGGAACAGTTGGTGCGTTAATATCTGAAATGTAATTCAGATGAAGTCATATCTAGATTCTGCCAATTTTCAATTGCTTCCAGCATCTTAAACATCACATGCCAAAACCTTCTATCCACCTCACTCACTAAACACCTCTGCTTCCCAGTCACTGGGGCTCAAAATCCCCATCTTTGAATCCCCCTTCTCTCTGTGCACCCTCAACCCCACGTGCTCGGTTTCCAAGGCCACCAACTCAATCTCTGCCGTGTCATTCCTCTGGAGCTGTGCTTCTCATTCCTCGCTGCTGTCTGCTGTCGGCAAAGCCTCCACACTGGCCTCTCTCCCTGTTCTTGTCCTTCTCCAAATATCTATGCACCACTGCTGCATTTATTTTCTAATTGAAGTTCTAAGTACCTTATTCCCCTGTTGGAAGACTCTCAGTGGATCCCCATTGCCTGCTGTAGTGCATACTCCTTCTCCTTGAATTCATGGGCTTTTATCATATGACTCAATTGAATAACTCAGGTTTATTCCCTCCTCCCCTCTCACGTTCAACTTCATACTCTACACTCTAACCCAAGTGTGCTATTTATAGTTCCACATCTTCCTTCCAGGCCTTTTGGACCGCTCTCCTCTTGAGCTGGAACCTCGTCTTTCTTACCTGCCTTTCAATTCAAGTAAACTTATTTCTGTTTACTAGCCAAACCCAAAGAGACATGTCATCAAGGGTCATCTTGACATGTCATCAAGATCTTTTAATTCCTCTTTTCAAAAGACACATTGTCTAACACCGTATACTTATCAGCTGTCAGGACACATCAATAATTTCTTCATTACCTGCTATGCTTTTACGCTTGTTTCATCAATGGTTTATCCATTAAATCTGAACCTCATCTTTCTTGTGAACAGGGCTGTCTCAGCCTTACTTGTTTACTTAGTGGTCTGTGCTTAGTATTTTTGAAGCAGCCTATCTAGCTATGAACATACTTCCGAAGGAGGAAAGGCAGAGTCAAGAGATAGGGGCCAGAGCCAGCAGCCAAGGGTCAAGAGCCATCTCAGAGCATGGAGGTGGGGTGGGGGAGGAATAACTGTGTCCTGGGGCCAGGTGCTCACTTATTTTGACCCCTTAAGATACACATTATTCTTCAAACGCAATGAATAGAATGACTAAGTCAAGCCATTTTTCTCCCAAGGAAGATCAGGAGAAGGTTTTGAAGCCAGCCAATAGAAAATGCATGTTTTTCAGATTTGGAGATAGGCTCATCTATGATAGAATGGGCATTACCATCATCCTATTGATAAGTGAGCAAATTATTTCATCCACTTCTGCATTTTGCAGACTCTAGGACACTCCCAGCCAGGAATCCAGTAATCCTATCTGCTTTAAACAGATGATAAGTATATTACTTATTCTAGAAGTCTTTAACTTCTGTCCCAAGCAGTGGGTGCCACTCTTGCCAGGCTATTTATTTCAGCTAATCTCTTATAAATGGTTCACTTGAGAAGGACTTAAAATAGAAATCTCTCCTATATCCAAAACTGTTTTTCTGAAAATACAAACCCCTTAGTTTGTTATGCATCCCTTAAGAACTCTATGACAACTTCCTTCTTAACAAATTTCAAGTCTAGGTCTTCAGTAATTGTCTGCAGATGGTGAAGAATTTAGGTGTTTTAGTCCATGACCATTCACTGCTGTACTCTTTCATTTCACCAAGGAAAAAATTGAGAGTAACTCATAACTTTTGCTGGGTGGGGTAGTCGTTCATGTAACCACAATATCCCAAGGAGACTTTGATTTCATAGGCAACCAGCAGTAAAATCTCAGAACTGACAATGGGCTGTTAATGTTTCTTCAAAAAGTCAGTCATAACTTACTTCAGTTCACTTTTTTGAATACACTGTACTAGGCACTGGGGGGAGGGGAAAACATGACAATGGGAAAATGAGAAAATGAATAAAACAGGGTCACTGCCTTTAAAGGAGTTAGAGGCAAACCTCCTTACTTACATTCTACAAAGCCACTGCAAACACTCAATTGAGCAAATACTGAACCATCTCTCCAAAGGGAATACAGGGTCAGGTTCTTGTGAGCCTTTGGTCACAACATTTTCATCAATCAATCAATACATAATCTTGTTTTATGTGTGTTTTTGTTTAAAGACACCTTACTTAATAGATATTGTTGAGTCATTAACATTGAACTCATGGCCAATGCTATAACTTATGCCTGAACAAAGTTCAGGCTGTGAAAATGACGCTTGTTTACAGTATGAACTGAAACAAGAAGGCAGAGTGTCCCTTGTCCCACCTCAACTGGAAATGTGTATGTTGAGCCACTCAAATTTTCACCACATCGTGCATGTCTGTGAATGATTAGGCCAGGGCTGTGAACGTGGATTTGGGATTACAAATAAATTTATCGAGTAGGCAAATTTGCAATTATGGAATCCATGAATAATGAGAATCGACTGTGTTTTTTAAAGGCATGTTAACAACAAATTATAAAATTTACAAGGCAGAACCGAGGCAAAAGCAAACTATTATAACCAGAGCCAGTTACATAACTTATAAGACTCAGCGCAAAAAGAAAATGCAGGGTCCCTTGTTCAAAAAGACAGCAGCAACAACAGAGCATTAAACCAAGTATGGGACCTTTGTGAGCATGGAGCCCTTTCCAGCTGCGCAGGTCCTATGCCCACGAAGCAGGCCCTGAACTTAACACTGAGATTAGTACAGGTTGGGGAGCAGGGCTTGGGACTGGACCAAGAAAAGCTTTATGATGGTGGTAGCATTTGAACTAACCCTTGGATGGCTTGAAAAAGTAGCTCAGTGAATGGCTGAACACTACCAATTCACCTAAGGCCTACTGGAGTTACAAACAGAACAGTCGGACTCTACAGGACAAAGGTTGGGTAACATTTATCGACCCTGACCCTGTGCCAGGTGCTGTGCCCATGCTTAACAGGCATTCTCTCATTTAATCATCACCACAACCCCGTGAAGGGCAACATCACGATCACCTCCATTTTACAGTTGAGGAAATGGAGGCTTAGTGAGGTTGAATAAGTTGCCCAGCGTTGCACACAAGGGGCAGAGAAAGGTTTGGAGCCCAGTCTCTCTGATCCCAAAACGCCTACATCTAATCTCAACCATACCATCTCCTTATTTAAGGCAAAATATCCATTGCCCTATTTTTCACTGTCCGCCCTGGCAAGCTCACCACTGCTGGGACCCAGTAAGCAGACACCAATTACAGAGGGGACAGCCGGAGCCTGAGAGGGTACCTCCTTCCCTGACCTGCACCTACATCCTGTAGGTTCACACCAAGGACGAAGACCTCGCTGTGTACAGTCCCTTAGAATTTACAAGGTGCTTTCACCTTTGTTATCTCCTGCGTTCTCACACCAGTCTCATGAATTCCTTCCTCAAATTTGACAGTCGGGGAAACAGTGAGCAGAGACAAGTGACTAGTCCAAGGCATGCAGGCGAGGAGCTGGGGCAGGAGCTGGAATGCAGCTCTTCTAGTCCCCAGCTCAGCCCCGTTGTCCTTGCCCAGGACTGTCAGGTGCTGAGCAGTTTACAGCTCAGCGGGACAGAAACGCACTGGCTCTCCATCTCCAACCCGCCAACACCCGCCCCCCGTAAGCCCCTCACTGACAGGGCGCCTGTGTTCAAATTTCACAGCAAATGCAGTCTCCTTTTTTTTTTGTTTTGCGGTACGCGGGCCTCTCACTGTTGTGGCCTCTCCCATTGCGGAGCACAGGCTCCGGACGCGCAGGCTCAGCGGCCATGGCTCATGGGCCCCGCCACTCCGCGGCACGTGGGATATTCCCAGACCGGGGCACGAACCCGCGTCCCCTGAATCGGCAGGCGGACTCTCAACCACTGCGCCACCAGGGAAGCCCCATGCAGTCTCCTTTTGATTCGGTTCTTTAATAGTGGGGCAGAGTGTTCACTAGTATAATTAATACTCTGAATAGTCTGCATGACGGGAATCTGCTGGCAACTCAGGTTCAATCTGTGGACTACTCAGCTGAGGGAGTTTTCTAGCTTCTAAGGACAGGGTAATTAAGCAAGTTGCTGGAGGGCGCTCCCCTTGGTTTGGGAAAGGGAGCGCAGAACAGTGTTTGAAGACTCAGACACAGACTGGCATCTTTACCCAGCTCTGGAAGGCTCTTTGGATGGAAAGAGGAGCCTTCCTCTCATCTTGCCGCCTGGGCTGCCATCACCTCCCTCCGTCTTGAAGCCGGTTCTCTGGGGCCCTCCCAGCCTCCAGGGCCTTCTGGGCCGTCTGTCCTTTCTCCTTCCAGCAGCGGCAGAAGGAGGGGGGCCAGGTCCTTTCTATTCCATGCTGAGCTGGGCCGTGAGGGGAGGGAGGGAATTAAAAAAAGTCTCTGGCTCTGCTTTCCAGAATTAATGGTTATCGTCTGCTGAGGCTATTTGCACTGTGAACGAAAGCAAACAACAAAAAGCAGGGATGAAAGGAAAACAACCCAAATGATCAAGAAACATTCTGGTGGTGGGTATAACACTCGTTTCCTCTCAGTAGCAGAGGTCCAAGTATGTGGACCCATTGGAAAGAGGAACTGCTGAAGAGAAGCCCCACGTAGTCAATTTTTCTCAGGGATGCACGCTCCTCTTTCAAGGGGAGCATGCAGCCTGCCGCCCTCAGAAGTTGCACACACCTGACTAGTAAATTGCCGGAGATTTTTGAGAATTATCAAAAGGAGTGGGCAGAAAATTCAGCAATTTTATTCTGTTAAGTAAGGAGTAATTCTGTGGTAGCTAACCATCCTTCTGTCTCATCAAGAGATTTTGTGGAAGACTCATTCCATGGAAAGTTGTGTCTACAGTTTTCCATCTGTTGTGATAATTGTTATTAATCAAGCTGCTGTCATACCATCTTGGGCTGTGATTTTTGTCGACCTCCCATTGCGAGGTAGGGTCACTCCTGGGGAAGGAAGATGTACCTGAAGGGCTCAGAGGGTGCATACTGCCCGCATCATGTGAGAAGTCACTGGGCCGATAAATGCCATTTTCTAAAAGAAATGTAAAATGGAGACTGCGAACGTGTGTATTTTCTGACTCACCCAGCAGATTTTCCTAAGATCCTGTTTTAGCTGGGAAGTCAGTTTCCTATCCCACAGGTATTTACACTGAGTTTACCCAAGTCTCTGATGCCACCAGGAAACTTCCTGTTCGCTGTCTACCCCATGACTCTGGGTTCCCTGGCCCTGCCGAGCACACACGTGCTAAGTTCCATTCTCAGTGCGCAGAGGAGAGCCCTGAGTTCTTGGGAAGCCCAGCTTCTCTGGAGCTTCCCTGAGTTGGTAGCCCACAAAAATTAGGTTGTGTGTTTTAAAGTGTTATTTGTTTGTTTGTTTACTTTGCTTTTGTATTATTTTTAGAAAGTAGTATAGGCTAAACAATGTTTTAAAAATAAATTGAAAATTTCATGCTCTGCTTGAGTTAATTGGCTACACATGGAATTATTTTAAGAACTAGAACCTTAGTATTGGGAGATAGACATAAAATAGAAAGTGGTAGTGGATTTCCATTTTGTGTTAGGATAATGGCCAAAGATGTACAAATACGACTTTGTGCCTAAATACGTTATAATTCATCGTATTGGAAATATCCATGAAAATTAACCTACCTCTCTGTAATCCTGAACTGATCAAATTTCTCCCTCCCCTCCTGTCCTGACATTTGGGGCCAGTCTCCATCTTACTGTTCTGGGCAGGAGGGAATAAGAGACAAAGGAAGAGAGCCATCTGGTGAATACTGACGCCCACGGGCCAATGTCTTATAGACAGCATCTTACACGGGAGGACAGGGGATCCTCCAAGAAGAATCCCAATATATTCCATTTTAAAGGCAGAGAGAACTTGAGCCTTCCAAGAAAACAAGTTTATAACAGCAGTAAATGACATGGAAAAATATTTGGGCTAATGGATAGATCTTATATCTCCTCATACAGAGTGGAAATTATAATAATAAAACAACAACCACTAAGATTTATTAACTGCTTATTGTGTTAATTATCCATTATCTCATTTCATCCTCATGACCATCCTATAAATAAGTTACTATTATTGTCCCTGTTATACAGATGAAGTTTAAGCGACTTGCTTATAACTAGTTATGTAACCATAACTCCTGCAACTAGGAAGGACAGAGCTAGCATCTGAACTCAAATGTGTATGACGCCACAGAGTCCATGCTCTTAAACACTACCCTCAACTAGAGTAAATGGGTTTCTAGCAAAAAAATAAGGATTGAAACTAATGATGACTTGAAGTCAACAAGAATTCCTCAGTCTTTAAGGAGATCGTTAACTGTGTTAAATAATTATCTGTGCTTACGCAGACAGTTAAGGTTTCCACGTTGAGCTTATCCAGTTCAGCTAACTGGAAGATGACATTGCCAAACAATTTAGATGAAGAGATTTAAATTCCTTTTGAATGCTTTTTTTTTTTTTTTTTTTTTTTTTACTGTTTCTTGGCTTTCACTTTTACACATTTAGATATCTAGATTACACTTCTGGCACTGTTTCCTATGGTACTTCAGATTTTCTGACTTTTGTGTACCTCACGCTTTTATCTTAGTGCCATAGTCATTCTCTTCTTTGCTTGGAGGATTTTTTTTCTTTGTACATCTTGATTTCCCTTTTCCATATTTTTTCCTGAATAAGCCAAGAACTCTCTGGAAGAAGGCAGGTGCGATGCTTATTGCCTATTGTCTGTTCCTTTGCTCTGCGCTAGACTTTCATTGTTTGAAATCCTTTCTCTCTTTGCATCCCCACTGCATCTATTTCCTTTATTCCTTTCCCCCTTTCCTCTCCTCTTCTAAACTAAATGTTAAACCCAGCTCTTTTCACTGAGGAAAGCAGCCCCTCCAGGAAAGAGGAGATTCGGCTTTCCAAGCTGCCCATTCGGCATGGCAGTTGAGCAGACAACAGAGAAGCGTACATTTAAAACTGCTGAGAGGCATAGAAAAACCTTGTAGGGTGGTTGAAAACTGTGGAATCCATAAATTTTCTGGGGCCGCATTCATTACTCACAGAACTTTGGCAGGTTGAAGCCTGCTCACCGCTCCCGGAGGATGACTGCTCTGGCTAATGGAATTCTTCTGTTTTCCTATGGCTCTGTTTTGTTATCTTTAGGCACTGAGTCAAGTGGCATGTGCCAGGGGGGGTGGCAGCTGCCCCTGCTGTCACTGTCCTGGCATGGCTATGACCCTTCCTTCTGTATCAGCATCAAGAGGATGCCGTCATTCCATGGCACCCAGCAGAGCCCCCTTGCCCCACCTCACAGAGCACCAGGTTGCCTCCAAATCCTTCCCTTTTGCCATTAACTGTGAAATATCTACCACAGGAAATGAAGGTGAAAAGACCGGTAAATGGATGCATTTCTGCAACCTGATGGTGAACTTTTTTTATTTGGGGTTTCTCTTTTGCTGACTATAGTTTCAAGTTCTAATGTTACTGTAACTAATTGCTGGCAGATGACGGATTTTTAAAGTATAATTAAATTAAAGCAGACTTTGCTTTTGGTAAACTATTTTTAGTAAAATGTATAGGATAAAAAAATCAACCCGACACTAAAAACATGCTCAATCTGGATGTGAAAGCACGCTGTTCACTAAAAACCCTTATATATATTTCATTATCATTTAAGAAATGAACTGGCTTATCAGTCTAATAGAAATTTAACCTTGTATAAGTAAGTATGAATACATGGCAAGGCATCTGAAATTTAAATATTTATATATACTGGAATGAAAGATTTTAAACTATTAAAAATGCTAATATGCCTGTAGACAAACTATTTGCATAAAATACTATACAGGGAGTCACTGTATAAAAGACGCTAGGATGTGGAATCTAAAACATCTAGGCTCAGAAAACACCTAAGGACACATAGCGTGAACATCTCCAATTTTAAAGTCAATTTTAAGTCATATAAACAACTGTACACCCATTATCTGGCAAATATAACGTGGTTAGGAATTCAAGTACCTAATTACATGCTGAGCAAAGAGTGAAAAGGCAGAAGGCCCTTCATTAGAGGTCAGCTTTAGAATGAGCAGTGTTTAACTCGATGTGGCCCCCAATTGGTTCAGAATATAAATGGTCCTAAAGTTTCTTTCTCTATTCTTCTCTTTTCCACCAAAGAGAATTATTAGTGAGAAAATGCAACCCACTGAGAAGCAAATCCTCACTGCAAACCCAATGGTTGGAATCCCTGACTTGATTTATTGCCCTGACACACTCCCTTCTCCCTGGCAGGAGCATCCTCGCCGCTGCCCAGGACCACTGAGCCATCTCCTCCGTGCTGATCACCAGCCCTGCCATCCATTATCCCCTCCACTCAACAGCTGTTTCCTGCTTGCACTTCGTGCAATGTGAGGCACTTTTAATCTTTTTTTTTTTTTTTTTTTAAAGATGTCTATATACCTTCCATGATTTCCTTTTTGGGATCTAACTCAGTGTTCTTCTTTCTTCCTCCCCCACTACTATACTTGACACCACAAAACCAAGAATCTGGCCATCGCGGGCTTAACATCTCCATGAATTGGACAGGTGGACTGGAGCTCCAGGGACCACAGACCTATCAGCTTTTCCCATGGTGCCAGCTCCATGGCTGACACCGCGGCTGGAAGCTCAGCAGAGGGTGGGCGGCACAAAGTCTTCCTGGCTCTCGGTGCACTGAGTACCTGAGAACCACCCAGATAGTGTCAGGCTCCAACTGCAAAACAGGCTGCTGCCTTCTTTTCCTTCCAGGCAATAACATAATGGGAACTGGAGATTCTTAAAAGGAAAATGAACAGCAGAAAGGTTGATACCTTTGCTATTTCCAGCAGGCTGAACAGCCTACACAGAGAATCCTCGGGATGGGCGAACTTACAAAGCCAAAACGTAACTTTTTCACATCGACAGCAAAGTTCCCCTTATAGATAAAAGTAATTCTCATTATGTTGTGGCTAGACCTTTATATTTCATGAAGAGGTTATTCAATTTTTTATTAGTCTTTTTTCCACAGTTTACCTGAAAGGTAAATAACTGACTATTGTAATTCTCATCTTATTTCTAGCAAAATTAGAACACAGAGGAGTAAAATAACTTCCATCAGCCACAAAATTAGTCAGCGGTGAAATCTAAATTAGAACTCAATGTCTTTTGAGTACTCCACTTTCATTTTGTCCACTGAGCCACACAAACAAATATATTCAAATGGCCTAGGAAACATGCACTGCCACACTGTAAATTCTACAATCTTATAAATCTTTCAGGAAATTCTTGAGGCATCACAAACCATAAGGTCATATTTTGAGTAGTCTGCCACCAGATCTTCCAGGTCAAGATATTTTCTGAATTTCCTTGTGGCCTATTTGTCATATTTTATAACCCCAAGTCATTATTTTGGTACTTTGGGAAATAATTATTAATCTGTATTTGTCATAAAACTAGAATTACAACATATGCAATACGTATGCCTTTGGGATTGTGTACCTTTTGTCTTTTGATGGGACCTGTCAAAAATCATATCCTAACCCTGCCTAGTTGACAAATAAATTTTATAGCTGTCTAAGGGTTTAAAGCAATACAGATCGTCTGAGCCAATAAGTTGATTTGGTGAGAGCGGGATGCTAATGAGTCTTTGATCCGTGCAGAGGCCAGTGAGCTCTAGCACAGCCTCAGCCTGCACCCCTCACCCCGCCAGCTGTCTCGCAAATGCCTGCCATTGGTCACAGGGGGGACCAGGCAAGCTGGGAGTGGGATGGAGCAGTGCAAATCCATCATTTCTCCAAATGCATCACTCAAGTGCCGGTCCTCCACAAGACAGACCAGCAGTGGTCTCCTTCTGCACAGAGATGGGCACGTTGCAATAAAGAAATGTTCTTTAACACGATCAGTGTTGTTTTTAAGGGAGTCTTTTTTGTGTGTGCTGAAAATAAATGTAGACAGGCATTTACTTCATGACTTGGGTGTTTAACAGTATCGTGTATGGTGCTACTGTGGGTAGGGAGGAATACTTGCTGAGACTTACAGACTGACGATTTGGGTGAGTGATGTCAGGCACGCGAGAGCAGCGTGAAGCAGCTGGGCTGCAGTGGGGAGGCCGAAACAACCTGCAGCAGCTGGACAAACGCACGAGGTCAGGCAGTGTTTGTGGACTCTGACTTCTCCCTGAGCCTCCCTGGATGAGGAGACATCAAAGCCTGTCACCCAGGAGTAACACCCAGTGGATTTTCTGTATATAAATCCCTCCCAAGATGCTGACCCAGGAGAGACAGATCTTCTGTTAGCTCCAGGCCCTTCGAGATGGCCTCACATTGCTCCTGCACATGCTATTTCTGGAAGTAGGCTGGGTGATGGAGAAGAAAATAACCCACATTACAATGGCATTGAGAAGGTAAAATGAAAAATAATTTTCCTTTTTGCTATTTTCTTTTTCTGATGAAAATGCCTTTAACATTCAACAGATTTGTACTAAACATCTACAGTAGTCCAGGCATCAAGGATAAAGGTAACAATACAGATCCTCACCTGGGCTGGGCTATCGAGGATCTCCATATGGGCTCCATATTATACCCTTTTTCTTACTGCTTTTAAGGTTTGGGTATATTTGATATGGTAGAATATAGAAGTGTGTAAGAAATTATTAGCCAAAAGCTAATTAGTGAGAAAAACTAGTTTAAAAAAAAGACAGGGGGCTTCCCTGGTGGCGCAGTGGTTGAGAGTCCGCCTGCCGATGCAGGGGGCGCGGGTTAGTGCCCCGGTCCAGGAAGATCCCACATGCCGCGGAGCGGCTGGGCCCGTGAGCCATGGCCGCTGAGCCTGCGCGTCCGGAGCCTGTGCTCCGCAACGGGAGAGGCCACGGCAGTGAGAGGCCCGCGTACCGCAAAAAAAAAAAAAAAAAAAAGACAGGAAAACATAGTCGCTAAAGTCTAGGAGCTAGGATTATTATTATTTTATACTGTTGATGTTGAAATTGATGGAAATGTCTAGAGAACACACCGTTTCCCCATAAGAGCAGGAGGCTTACTGGGGAAAATCATGGCAAAAGCTAAAAATCAAAACCATTTTGTACAAGAGAATGTTCCAGTTTTGTACACAAAGTGCTTGAATACTAGATGGGACAGTGCTGTTTCTAGCCCATTTTGTATGGGCTCCAATGGCAGGCTCTCCTTTTAAAGTGAGTTAGGCTCCAAAAATTTCACTTGGAAGTCTCTCTTGTGGAATTTGCAATGCCCTCCCCCATAAGAACATAAGGAATTTCCACAGTGGCGAGGTTCCCATGACCCTGGAAATGCTTTCCATCTCTACCGTGGCCTCAAGACTCCCCACTCCCCCAGCACGTCTTGGGCAGCCTGGCGACTGCTCTCCCACAGCTGGTCCAGTGGCGTGGTGTTCCGAGATCTTGCAGCACCTGCTCCCTCCTCAGGACTTGCACTGGTTCCTTCTGCCTGGAAAGTCGGTCCCATCTCTGCACGGCTCCTGCCTCGCTTCCTCTAGGGAGGCCTTCCCAGACCACAGTCATCCCCCCCTGCCACACTCTGAATCACCCTCGTTGGCTTCATTTTTCTTGAAATCCTTTCACCTTCTTAAATATGGCATAAGATGCTTCATTTTGTCTCTCCCACCAGAAGGTAGGCTGCCCTGGGCATGGATTTTTGTCAATTTTATACACTGCCTATTCTTAGCAGCTAGAAAAGTGCCTGGCATAAAGTTGGTGCCCAGCAAATGTTGGTTGAAAGACTATTATTATTATAAAGATGTTTAGTGACTACTTTGCAGGGGTGGACTTGGAGTGTAGAAGCCATGCTGTGTGGCCGTGAACAAACAGCTCGTCCCAAGTATATTTTCTCACCTGGGAAGCATGCTATCGCAGCTCACCTCGCAGCACCGCTGGGATGAACAAACCGAGCGCTGTTTGTAAAATGATTTAATTTCTCTAAGACATGGATTTTTCGTCTTTAAGATCAGACTGTCATATTAGCTATTCTTTAAGATCGTTTAGAGCTCTTAACGTCAATGATAACGATGGAGACAAAATCCTCTTTCATGTTGCTTGGTGCTCTCTGCAATGACTTCTCATGCCTCATGTGATGCATTGACTGGCAATTACATCCTGAAGACTCAACTTGGAGCCAAAGGTGGCAGAATTCGGACCAAGGTTTCTCTGGGGGCTTCCTCCTTACGTTCCCTGGTGTCCTGTATGGGCAATGGGATCACCATGTGTATCTGCTATGCTCAGATGCTGAGGTCTAACTTCTAACCCTGCTGGAATGTAATTGAGGGACTTCTCAGATCCTACCAGAGAAAGATGGACACATCCTTTCCACCTACATCTACTGTAAAGCTATTCCATAGGCAGAGGTGTGGCTATTTTTAGTGGGGATGGATTCCCCAAGGACTGGGGAAGAGAACACATTGGAGACTGGTGGAGCCATCATCATCCTCGAAACCATAGTTTCGAAGCAGAATCAGCTGCACAAGCCTGAGCAAACATCTGCCTTTGAATTCCTCCTGTGCCCCAGCAGAGCCATCCTCAGAAAGAAAGCCTTCCCCAACCTCCACTGCACCAATCATTACCTGGAGTTACCTTTAGATGTCACCTAGTTTTGGGTGTCTGTCTCTGATTTCAAATCTGTATCATCACCTTAAGCATACACCAAAATTTAAATTTCTAAGATTTATTTTAAATTGCCTTTATGTATGTCAAGCAGGCTTCCCGTTATAAATCCTGAAATTACCTTTGAAATTTTAGACAAGGCCAGATGTCACTTAATGTGACTGGCAAGTGTTCCACATGCCATTTGTTGCGTGTGGTCGTTGTTTTCCCTTTTGCTTCTTTTTTTTTTTTTTTCTCCTTTAAAAAAATCACCATCACACTGTAAACCCAATTAAAACAAACTTTTCAAAGACTCTTATTTTGTGGCTGAGCTCTTCCAACCTCTGACTTTTTCTGAAGCACGAGATAAGACTTTCTGATTAACTGGGGGTGGGATGTTTATTCAATCTGTTCATTTGATACATCATGGATACTGCTTTTTAATTTTTATGCCATGTCAGTGGCATATACTTTCTGAAATTAATAAATACAATACATACCATCAATGTGTGAAATTAAAAAAAAACATATTTCCATAGTCTGACATACAAAAATGTACTCACTCACTTTTGAAATCCACTGTCAAATCATTTCACATCTGTACCTAAAGCAAACAGACATAATGCTAACAGCTTGTTAGAATTCAGAAATGCCACCCGCTAATCAGCCCACCTGTGGCATTCTCAGTCCATCTTGCAAGCTGCATAGCCTGCTGCCAAGAAGCTTGACAAGAAAATGTATATTAAATTATTGAATAAGGTTGGAAATATTGTACAGTGTGGGATAGAGAGAATGCACAACGTGTGGCCAATGACATACTGTACCTTTTCATTCAAATGTCTGCCTGGAGGTGACCTAGCTTCATTCCCATTTGCCATAAATTAGAAGCTACTGCTAAATCTCTGGATGCAAAATCAGCAGTAAGGTTTTCATTGTTTCTGTCGGGTTTTGTTATGTGTAGCTGGCATTTGTTAAAATGAAAACCAAGAAAGAAAAGCAGAACGCAAATTTTGAACCAAATTTTGAAGAAAAGTAACCCCATTTTCGTATCATTCCATCCTGTGGTTCAGAGTAAAACAAAAGAAATTTCCTGATATTCCTGACACTCTTTAGAAACCGTATTACCAACGATATTAACCAAATCGATCCATTAATTATTATTTAAAATCTTAGGAAAATGATCTTTTGATCATTCTTAGCAAAAAGTCAAGTAAAATGCAAAAGTGAAATAAAGCTGTTAAGACCCTGGAGCAGAATGGGGCAGCAGATTAAGGAACAAACCATGGGCTCGGCCCACGCCTGGAAGCTTGTAAAATCGGGGTAAGCGTGATGTTGTACACCACAGTTACATTCTATTAATTACTAATTTCTATAGAATAGAAACTAACGTGCTCACAGAACTATCTTCTCTAGGGGTCTGTGAGTAAGAAATGTGATTTTAGCATCTGTTCTTTTAAGGCTATTTGCTCTGGGAAGGCAGTGTGTTTTGCAATAAATCTAGGTCATTAATTTGTATCTGTTCTTTGTTTATTTAAGAAACAGGACAAAAGGGCAGCTGCTGAAACATTTGGCTGTGCCGAGGGGTAGTGGGCTCAACATGCTGGAGTTCCGCACATGACCAGCTTGAGTTTGTATCCACAGCTACAGGACAGGACTTTATAGAGACACTTTGCCAAGCCATGTGGTGTTCGGCTTCCCTTTGCATCAATACCCTTTTAATTACCTGATCCTGAGGGGGAAAAGTTAGAGAAAAGTGTCAGTGCAAAAGCCTAGTAACCTGCCGAGAATCAGATTAAAAAAAAAAAATCATCATGATACAATGCCTGGCAATTTTTCTACAGAATATCAATATAAATCCTGCAACTGGCCTGCACAGGTAACACTATGACCTATATAATTTGATATTTATAAACTGAAGCACAATAATATCCAGGAAATTGATTGTTAACATCAGTTAATGCTCTGAAATTGGCCATTAAGCAGAGAGTCATTTGAAAGGCATTATTGTTATTATGAAGCATTACAGAGGTTTTATTTATTATCATAAACCTAATGGACTCAGTAAATTAGGTGTATTTACAAAGGTCATTTGCTGCTTGTTGATACTGAATCCTAAGCACTTTAATTCAAATGAACCACAAAACATTAGAAGTGTTTTGAAGGATGATCTAGTTTAAGCTATTCCAAATAGACAACATGGAAGCACAGTTCCTTGGATTCGGAAATAATAATAATAACAATAGTAATATAATTGACGAGAACTGTTAGAACTGCTTAAAAGGTTATATTTGAAAAACATGAGTTCTCTGTTCATAGCTACTTATTAGAAATGAAAGAAAAAAGTAAAATTCATCAAAAGTGAATTTTAAGACACAAAGAAAAATTTTTGCCTCGAATAGTACTTCTTTGGATGAAATATAATGTCCCCTTTGCATTTTTCTAGAAATCCCTCACTGTGAGAGGGTGTGGCCACTTAATAAATCTCAGGAGTTTGCTTGTCTCAACCTGGGAGGGGGGGGTTCTGTTGGACGAGACATAAATGACTCAAGGGTCCCAGCAAGCCACCTGTGGTGTTGATGAGTTTGTTGAATGTACAGTGGAAATGTTATACTTATCTGGATTGAGATTTAAATTTTTTATCTGTTGAATGTATTTTCACGTGAGTAGAAATGGGTTTGTTTTTTCAAATGCTCTCCTTTGAGGAAGTCATAACTGAAAATTTGGTCAGAACCTGGGAATGCTCTTTCAGTGCAAAATCACACCCTTCCCTGGGACACTCTGGGAACCTGAGGGACATTGCAGACACTTTTGTTTGCTGAACTCTCCTGTCAGCAGCAGGCAGCAGGCAGTTGTCAGAGAGGGACCCGGATGGTCTGCATTCAGAGACAAGGATCTAAGACACTTAGGGAGAGACAAGACCTGTCTTTTATTTCATCTTACACGGTCTGTGCAGTCATCATTAGGGTACCATGTAGACCCCTGCAGTCTTGCTCTCGGAATAAATGTGAAGTTGGTCCAAAGAAAAAATGTGCTCTTTCCCATCATTGCATTGTTTCGCGGTCAGGTGGTGCAGAGAGAAACTTAACACGTGTCAAAGAGCATGATTCCTAGGAATAGCTGAAAAGACTCTTCTCTCAACGTCAGTGAAAAAAAG
Source organism: Pseudorca crassidens (assembly GCF_039906515.1). Classification (NCBI taxonomy): domain Eukaryota; kingdom Metazoa; phylum Chordata; class Mammalia; order Artiodactyla; family Delphinidae; genus Pseudorca; species Pseudorca crassidens. Next base: position 158,841,659 of record NC_090297.1, read on the forward strand.
AAACACAAAATCAGTTAGATATGAGATCTCATAAGATTTCTTATATTCAGACTGTGTTTAGGGAAGAAAACACATGAAGGATGCTTCCTGAATATGTACGTACGGGAAACTTGGTTTCACACGGGTGCTCCTGTCTTAAGTCCATTAACAAACCATTGGATGTTACTAAACCAATATCTATTCAGCACCTACTACAGGTAAAGAAATATCTAATACTCTCTGTAAAATAAAATATTTCTAAAAAGTCTTATCTGGAATTTTGGTGTACTGTGTAGAATACATAGACTCATTCTGTAGGCTTAGATTAATTTAAAGCTATCTTTTTGGTAAAATAAAGGAAACTGAATTGAGATAATTCTAAAACAAAGGGGGGAAATCCTCAGAATTTATTTTTTTTTTTAAGGAAACTGATCACTGGTTCACTGCTGAGCCGGGCACAAAACACTTTGTACTTGTCCCATCCAGCCATTATGTCTCAGTTCTATTCATCTCTTGATTTTTTTTCTTTTTGTCTGACCCCATTCAGACTCCTTTATTCTCCCACACTGTTCCCTTCTCCCCAAGGGCTTAATGGATGAAAACCGCACACATGGAAAAATGTTGGATTCCCAACCCCCTAGGATAGCCAAAAGATATCTATTTAGTTCTTTATTGGGCGCTCAGTGGATATAAAGAATAAATATTTTGTATACGTATAAAGATAATATTATATTTATATCAGATAGAGACGACCTGAGCTTCTCTTCTGCTACCCATAGCTCTTCCATTCTCGAGACTTGCTTGGTGACTTTTCAATTTGACTCCAATATCCCTTGGCTGCTAAATTCCTCAACTTTTCTCTGTGTCTTTTTCTCCTGAACCCAGTTCAGATGCTCTCCATCTGATCCTCTTCCCCAGGGTGGTTGTGGCCTTCGGGATGCAGTTTAGGTGTTAAATGAGTGATTATTCTTCGTGATCTCCAAGCATGAGAGCTCTCCTCTCCGTATAGAGGCTCTACTCCCTAGAGAACAGCTTGGCAGCATTTTTCTCAAAGTGGAATAAGAAAATGCATCACAGTTATATATATATTAAAAAAAAAAACCACATGGCATCTCCCAGGAGCTCCTGATGCAGGTTCCATTTCTGTCAAGAGAAGATGCATGCTGTAGTGGAAAAAGCGTTGAACTGGGATTCAAGAGACGCCCACACTTCCAGTCCTGGCTCTATTAATTACTAACTGGGGGATCTTGTACAAGTCACCTACCTCCCTGGGGGCCTTAGGTCCTCAATGTGAAACTAGAAGCTGAAACCAGGGAACATCCAAGGTCCTCTCAGCTCTGATACTCCCTGAGTCTAGGAAATGGGACACTGAGCCATTAAAAGGAGACTTTTGTCAAAACTAGGATTTGATGCCTCGCGACTAGGTAACTCAAGCGTCTACATTTTTGGTACTTTACTTTCCAATCAAAGTAAGTTTGCCCCCTTTGCCAGGCTTCTCGAGGAAGAACATCTAATAATTATTGAAAGTACAATTTACCTTCAGAAATGAATTTTTTTGAAAGCTTGAAACCAACATTCTTCCTTTTTTTTTTTTTGGCAATGCCTGCAGAGTAAGATGCAATAGATTTAAAAAATGGTCAACTTCATAATTTTGTCTACTTTATTGGTGAATACTACAAAGCATAAGGCTTATTCTGAGCAATCACTTTAAAAAAATAAAAGTTTTCTTTCTGATTTGAGAGCTACAGCTAGATCAACCCATAATTCTATCTATCTACCTACCTATCCATATGCATACTTATTATACTATTTTAAAAATAAAGTTAGGAAACGTTCCTTTTCTCTTGTCTCGATAAATATTCCATATTAAGTACTTTGTGTTGAGAAGATTTTCATCATTGGGATGCATTTCAGATATACTTAAAAAAAAAACTGTAGAGTATCTGGAAATAAATAATGAGAAAAACTGCTCCATATTTGCATGAGGAAAGGAGAGCAGAGAGGAAGGCGGGAGGGAGGAAATAGGGAAAAGCAAACAGGCATGAATGATTGCTCTTAACTGTATTTGTACAGATCTGAGCAAGACCCATGTTCCCTGTGTTGGGGACAGACTCCATTACTACCCCTGAGCTCAGATACTGCACACTAAAAGTATTGTGCCCAATTATATGAAGTAGTATAAGAAGTCTTTTTAAAAGTATCCTTTGATAGTGGATGCTTTGGAAAGCTCATTCAGTCCAGTGTTTTCCTCATCCCCAGCTCAGTACGCACTGGTACACCATGAAACCCTCTCTGAGATGTGAGTACAAGCCAAGCTTTCCCCAACCCAAAGGATACCTGTGACCCTGTTCCTGAGGCTCTTCCTTTCTTCCATCCATTGGTCAACCCACATTTCTGACTGCCCTCCCAAATCAAGACCCAGCTCAAAGTCAGGTTGCTTGCAGCAATCAATCTCACCTTCTTCCTGGACCCCATCTCATTGTAACCACACATCAACCGTTTCTCCACTCCTCACATTTCTAGCTATCTTGGAAGTCTCTTCTCTAAGTCTCTTCTCTTTCCCTTCTTTGCCCCTTGATTTGGTTAGGGACACTTTCTCAACTTACCCTCTCCTAGATTAAGTTAAAGAAAATGTTAACCTCTGTCAGTAAATAAAACAAACATTTGCAAGGCACTGGCCTGGCCTAGAGAGCCCAAATCCCCATCTGTAAGTTAAGTTAAATTCATTGTAGATGGATCATGTCTTAGATCTCTTAGATCTCGTCTGCTCAAAACTTTCCAAAGTACTAGGATACTGTTTGATGCTTATTTGTTATTATAATGTTATTAGGAAGTGACTTAGAATCACTTGATGTGAACCGATATTAAATCTCAACCTGGATATCATATGGGTCTTGAAGTTACATAAGGAGGCTAACTTTTCAGTCCATGGTAATTCCCTAAATTTGTAACAACTCAACATCTAAATCTATAGATTTGATAACCAAGTTTATAAATTATTGAAGTGATATTAACTACCAATTATTGAGTACTTACTGTGTTCTAGGCAGTGTGCTAAGCATTTTCTGTGTGTTATCTCACTGCATTTTCTCAACAAACTTCTGTGGAAGGTGTTATTAGTCCCTGTTAGGCAATTTGCCCGAGATCACACAGCTAATAAAATCACAGTCAGAATAGGGACCAAAGCCTGACACGTAAAACAGTACTTTCAATCATTATGTTAAACATGAAAATGTGTAGTTCATATTTCTTAAAGTGTTAACCATGGAATATAGACTCTGAAGCACATCATTCATAATGGGAGCAATTGAGTAAGACTTTGTGGAGAGATCCCACTGCAGGCTGCAGGGCTCTTTGATTCTAGTCTTCTTGGGCACAATGATCTCACACAGAGGACAGTAACATGTTATTCTTAAACTGAAGGGGAAAAAATGAACATTTTCTGGAATAAAAAGGATTTAGATTAGGTGTATAAAATATTTTCCCACAGTAGAGAGCTGTGAGAAGCAGGAATGTGTCTTGAAGGAAAGTGATGGAACCTATTTCACTGTAGGATAGATTTTCCTTTGAACAGAAGTAGGGAAGATTCAAAGGCAGGGTCCAGCTTTCCTTTGCTTTAGGATTCTGCAATCATCACACAATTCTAAATAGCCTCCTGGCTTAACATTCTTTTAGCAACAAGTCATCTGAGATCATCGTAACCAAATATATGCAGACCTCAATAAGCGAAGCCTGGGAGTCAAAATTGGATGAGATTCCATCATTCTGAACCTTAAAATGACAGTTTAGATGAGAAATGAGTCATTGCTGAAGGAAGGGCATGAATCAAGGGAGAGGATTTTTTCCTGATTTAATATTTTTTAATTGAATAAAATTAGACCTCTTTCCTGTTCTTCAGGTACAGGATTCAATCCTATAACGCCATTGGAAAGAGAAAAATATTCTTCCTTTTCATTGCTCCTATAAGGGAGGCAAATTTTCTGATCCTTGATAGGCCCTTAAATTTGTAGCTCACTTCTATTCTGAAAGCTTAAGAAATAAAATAATAGCGTTTTGAAACAATGAAGGTTTTAAGTTTATATTTCTTAAAGTAGTTAATCAATAATCAAAGAAAAAATCTCTATTCATGTGCCAATTGAATCAGGAATTTGAGATCTACTCAACAAACATCTGTAGAAGGTCTGCTAGTCCCCCTGTAGTAAGAAATCTACTTTAATTTGTGAGCATCATAGGGGTGGGTATCCTGGGGGGAGATATAAGAGGACATATCAGAGTTAAATCAGTCTGTGGGAAGTAAGAATTTTAATAAAATTTGGAACTGTGATCCAAAGAACTGTTTCTTGGTGATATCTCAAGGCTCTGATGGCTTACTGTTACCAGATGCATCATTATTTTGACACTAATAAATGTGGGAAAACCTGGGAAAATCTGGTGAGCTGGAAATTGCCTGTGAACTAGGTCTAGCTTTTAAAACTAATTTACTGGAAAAAGATAATCACTGTCTTTTTTCTTTCAGTCGTAGAAAATATTATTTCCTTTGTGCCATTAAGTGTGTTAGTCTATTTTTTTAAGAAGCAACAACAGTAACAATTTCCTAAAGCCCAAACACACTTAAACAGGTTATTTTAAGAGAAATATACATGAGTTATGGATTTGAGCAAAATCCATATTTAATCCAGATTATAAATTCCATAGCAGTTTAAGAGAGTGTTTGTTTTCATTTCATTACTCAGCTCTCCATTATGTCCCTTGGACTCTCTTCAGAGGTTCTATTTGAGTGTAACTTTTCAATTGTTTTCTTTATTGATTTAGTCTTATAATTTGAGGTTTGCAACTGATTATCCAGCTTTTTATACAGCAGTACATTTTTTTTTTCTCTGCTTAACACATCGCAGAGAACTGAGTGTCAGGTTTCTATCTCATATGTTCCGTAATTCTGTGTTCTGGTGTGATGCCGGCATAACTGGTATACTTTGAGATAAATAGCGATCTTTCCAAGTTTCATAAAATAAATGCTTGTGATTTATAGGAATTAGAAATGCAAATATTGAAATGCTTTAGAATAGCACATGGTTACATTTTTTTTTTTAATTTCAAAGGCAGAGAGAATTACATACAGTGACCTGCCCTTCTACAAACTACAGCTAGCATTCTAGATTGTTCAGGAATAAGTAGAATGAGTCCCTCAGAAGGACAATGTAGAAAGAGAAAACAACTGTCATCCTGTCACATTGTCTGTTTCTCATTTAGAAAGATGAACACCCTTCTCACACGGCCATGCACACCTGTTCATATGTCCATTCAATATTGAAAAATAAAGCAATATTTAGGTGGATGTAAGCATCACTCTGTCAGTTGTTGAAGTCTCCACTGTTACACCAATTGTGTTTTCCCAAATGTCTTAAAATCTGTTTAAATAAAAATGTCAAACACCCGTATGATTTCTAAAGTTGTGGGGGCATTTGAGGTGATATACATAGTTGAGGACAAGATCTTAATTATCTCTCTGTCTCCCACAATGCCTAGCACAGGGTTTTGCTCAATAATTATGTATTTAACATTGGAATAATTGAATGGATCTAGTTCAACCGATATCCCAACAAAGACGTCGCTGCTTTGCACTGCTGAATATCGCCCTCGTCAACCTTAGTCTACTGTTGTTTACCTCTAATGGTTCCAAAGAGTCCCCTGATGTTGAGCTAAAGTTTGTCTGGCTGTGATCTCCACCCACCAATCCTGGTCTGTACTTTGGGGGGAGTGTTCTTTTCCCTTTACTACAGGACAATCTTTCAAATATTTTAAGGCAGTTATCAGACAGATGTTTACTGTCTTTCTGTAAACATCTCCAGAATATTTCCCAGTTCCTTCTACCATTTCTTATAAGGGAGGCAGTGTAATAAAGAGGAAATTGTTAGTGAGTGCTCAGTAAATTTGCATTTGTGTCCCATCTTGGTTATATATGAGTATGAGCCCCATGACATTTGGTGGGCCACCTAATTTCTCTGGGCATTTATAGATTTGTATATAAAACATGAATTATATTAATTACAGATTAACATTTGTCAGCTTACTTGAGAGTTCTGTTTTGGAAATTAAACCCTCTGAAAATTATAAGATGTTAAAGAAACGTAAGACATTATTATTATTATAAGATGTAGTTTCCAGCTACTTCACCAATTTAGCGTCCTTCTTCTGGCTGTACCTATAGTTTGTCATTGTGTTCCTTAAAATGTAGTGGCCAAAATTAAATACACTGTTGCTTCCATGACTGGCCTTGCACAAAGTACAAAAGAAATTAAAGGAGGAGAAAGGAAGAAGTGAACTCACATTATTTACAACTCACCATGTGCCAGGACCTCATTCGCAATTCATTTTAATCTACATAATAACCCTTTCAGGTATGTATTATATAGGTAAGGAAATAAAACCTCACATCACTTCGGTCAACTTGACTCATGGGCTTTCTACTCTGCCATGTTCCCCATAATTTCCATTATTCCCCTAATTAGGACACTGCTTCTGTGACTGGAGCATTAGATGCTGAGGACATTTTTACCTGGCTGGAATGTGATGCTACCTTGTGTTAAGCTTGCAGTTGGCTCAGGCCTGCCAGAACTGTGAGAGAAGAAATTTCAATTGTTTGAAGCCACCAAGTTGGTGGGTGTAGCAGCCACAGGAAACTAATACACTCCCTTATATTATTCTTATGTGCTCCTGAAGCTCTTTTGTAATCTCTTTGGGTTGTATGCTCCATCTTCCTTTTTTTCTCTATACATATTATTTATGTTTAAATGCACCACTTTCCATGTGTTTTCTTTTAACATTTGAGCTCACCAAACTTCTATCCATGCTTCACATTCGTTTCTTTAAGTGTCAACGTTTAGAGGTCAGAAAATATAAAACATTGTTTGGACAGATATGTAATGATTGTCAAATGTCTTTCTTCTTGGCTTTTCAAATATCGGTGGTAGAAGGATGTTTACCATTTATTTTTAAAATAGAACTTTTGTTCAGTAGATTAAGAATTTTGTCTTAGAAGCTCTATTGATGCCAGGAGACCCAGTGAGCTAATACGACCTGGGGGGAGAGACCCTGCTGGATGGGAAATGGGTCCCACAGAGACCATGGACAACCTTCTCTGCAGTCAACCCCTGCCCTCCAACATCCTGAGGGAACGCACCTAAATCTGCTGCCTTTTACTCTGGACAGACAGCTTAATGCCTCTTAATAACCCCATTAGTACTGGATAGTTAAGTGGGTCCCAATGTAACAGCAACAGAGAATTTATGTTTACTTATATCCCTTTTCCTATTCTTTTTTAGTTGAAAAAGATATATATATTTCTTTGCCACTTGTCTAATGTTCAAAATAATCAAATCTTAGAGAAGTTGCTGTGTTTTAGAAGTGCCTGGAACAACCTCATATATCATTATATGTTTGCTCTGCATAAAACGTATCGTACATGGAAACGATTTAGAAAGGTATATATAGAGAGAAAGAATTTAGTGCTACCAAGGTTACTCAACTTTCTTGTGTTCTGTTAGAGCTATTCACCATCTCTGGATATGTGAAAGGTGATTTGGGAGGGAGAGGAGAGGAAAGCAAGTGGAAAGGGAAGTGAGTAAGGAGGAGGTGGGACAGAAAAAGAAGGAGGCACAGAGAAAGGAAGCAGGTTTGACCTAGATTCCCAGCTGTCCATTCTTTGAATATCAGAACTCAATTAAATGCTGTTTGGGGGGAGGGGCAGAGAACAGAACTTTTAGAAGTATGAAGTCCAAATCTCTGATTCTATTCATTTTCAAAACAGTGTCACCGAAGCCCGGCTCAGTGTGTAAAGTCTCACTCTCAGATTCCCAGGCTTATCTTCCAACATGGTATGTCTTCTTTCTTTAGTGAGATGAAACTAATTTATTCTGCCACATGCCTCAGAAATACTTAACCTTGTTATTTGATAGCCGTGGAGGTGGGAGGAGCTGTTCGGACTCTTTTTCACTGTGAAAGAGATGGACTGTTTGAATTGCAAGAGTCTCGGCAGTTGGGAGTGGCAGCTTGGGAAGTGATTAACGGAAGGGGACCCAGTACAACCCAGGGGTTGCTCAGACTCACCCCCAAGCCACCATATCACAGGAATGGTGCCAGTGCCTATTTCACTTTTCTATTTATAGCAAAGGATTCTTCCAGGAGTCTTGATGAGATAAACCTAACCTATTCACAGATACTAGTGGAAGAAGGTGAGGATTTTTTGTTTGCCTGTTTCTCTGATGTTCTCTGAGGCCAACATTCCTATTATTGCATCTTAGCTGTGCAGCTCTTTTTGTTTTTTAATTAATTTTTATTGGAGTAGAGTTGCTTTACAATGTTGGATTAGTTTCTACTGTACAGCAAAACGAATCAGCTATACATATACATATAGCCCCTCTTTTTTTGGACTTCCTTCCCATTTATTTAGGTCACCACAGTGTATTAAGTAGAGTTCCCTGTGCTATACCATATATTCTGTTATGCTCATGGATCTTTAGTAAGCATCCATTGAGTGGAGGGCAGGGTATTTGGTCCTGTGATGAGCATAGCAGAGGAGCCTTTGTCCTAGAGGGGGACCAAGGACCCCAAACCTGCAGATGACAAAAGCTCCCCCATGGCAACATGTAACCACGGAGCCCTTGACAGCAGGCAAGGGTTACATCGGGGGAGCTCCCAGCACTGAAAGTCTTCATCAGGGTTGCCCTGCAGGAGGAACAGCGTGGGAAGAGAGGAAACCACTAAGCAGGGCTAGGGCTAGGGCTAGGGCAAGCTGAGTGAGGAATTTGCTCTGGTGCAAAATTTAAAGGTGCGCCAAAAACTCAGTAATCAAGGTAAAGAATATTTTAGTGCAATATTTTAAAAATCACAATTCATATTAAACTTAAATTTGTATAATACAAAATTAATAATGAACAAAATGTCAAAAATTTAAAGAGAGACAGAATTGATATTACTGATTTTTCCTGTTTTCTCAGGCTCTGATTTGATTCTACACAGTCTGTTACTGAGCCTGTAAGTAAGGAGGGAGAGGAGATGGGGTCAGCTTTAGTCATAGGTATAAAAGCTCTGAGGAAGGAGTAAAAAATTCACACTATGCTGTTAAGCAGATAAGCTTGACTGGGACAGAAGGTCTAAACAAGGGGACAGTAAAAGATGAAGGGTAAAAAGGGGGAAAGAGATATGGCAGTCACTGAGGGTGGGATGAAGAGTCACAGTGAGAACTAAGAAGCAAGATCTGTCATAGTGGATTATCAAAAATGGTGGGGAGTGGTCCATAAAACTAATTGTAGCAATAGGGTATAGGATGGATGGTAAAGGGCAGGGGTTGCCTTTGGGAAGCCACTTAGGATAGATATGGCGTAAACACAGGTGTCTGCTAAGGGATTCCTGTGGCAATGGAAAAGAAACATTTCCAAAAGACATTATAGATAAAAAGAACTGGCAGAACTCAATCATTTGGATGTGAGGAGAAAGGAAAAAGTAGAAGCAAAGACTAGCCATCTGCCAGGCTTCTGGGTGGATCTCAGTTGGAACTGCCCATGAGGACATCTTCGGCAGCAACTGGCGTGGAGGACCTAGAGGACCACAGAGGGACAAAGTGGGAGAGACAGTTTTGGGGATCTTATGTGTATGTGGGAGATTTGATCCCAGTTGAAGCAAAGTGCTCAAAGGTAGGGTCTCAGAAATAATAAATGAAAGGTCAAGAACTTGGTTTTCCCACTGAGTGTTTCCCCAAAGTGTAGTGCTGTAAGAAGTCTTTGTCCTATGGAACAGTTCTGTGTATCCTAGAAAATTAGCATTCTTCCTCCTCTCCCCTCCCCCACCTCCCTCACATTACATGCCAGTAGCCCGTCACTGGACAACAGGAAGAGGCCCCTCATACATCCAGATTCTCTCCAGGATGTGGTTCCTGACCCTCCAACCCACTGAGAAAACCTCTGGAGAACAAGAAAATCTGAATTCAGAGAAAGAGTTGTCCAAGAGATAGCAAGAGATAATAGTGTGGCAGAAAGTCCAAAGGCAAAAATGTTCCCAACGGGAGGGTAATCAGTTGTGTCAAGTGTAACTGAAAGACCAATGAATAAGGACACCTTGAAAAACAAAAGACAGCTGGGGTGGTGTTTCTCATAACACCTTTAGTTATTCCAAAATAATTAGGTGTTGTCCTATATGGTAAGTGATAGGACAGCTGCATTTTTTCAGGCAGGGTGCAATTTTTATGCTTCATTGTCATCATCATCTTCATACAGTTATGCAATCTGAAAATCCAGCTCTATTAAAAAATATACATGTTTGTATATGTACATGTGATATGGCTTGATTCATAGGAAGAGCACGGCTTTTATAATAAAATGTTATCTCATTGTTATACATCCATTAATACCATCTGTGGAGCTATCTGTAGGATGACAATATGCAAATATCAGGAAACTTAGCTAAAAATTTCCTTTTACTTCTTTCTAAATGTAAAGAATATTTTTGTGGGTGTGTGTGTGGAAACAAAAGGGCAACACCATCATTTGAAAATGAACTTGTCCAACTATACATGATAATTTTTGTAATTAACTGCAGTCAATAAGCTGATAATGGTCTCTTTCTTATCAGCCATTGCACCTTCAGAGATGTTTGGGCTCTTGACATGCATTTCTTTGTATACATAGTTTATCCTTGAAGTTGCACAAAGGTTTTGTTATGGTTTCATCTTTTGGAATGTTCTCTCTTGGAAGTAAAATGGAGAAGGTAATTTTCACATATTATTTTCCATTCTGTTTAGTCTACTCTTGCATTTGGACACTTAGTTTGGCATATGGTCTTTGGAATGATTATGGTTGTCCATTTCTACTCAGTTCTGTTGGTTATACTGAAAGAAATCAGATACAATTTTGTGAATTTCTATTTAGTGTTCTATCAAAGTCTTCTCTAAATTGTTGGTTTAGGAGTACCAACAGAAGATTGGAAAAGGAACTATGGAATAATATTTCTAAACGTAAATTACTACCTTTAAGTGCTTTTAATTCCTCTTTCCAAATCTCATATTGTCAACAAAGGTCTTTTTTCCTCCTCATGATGTTCAAAATGATCTGCCCTTTTATGAATGCCTTGAGACTATCACACAAAGCTAACGGTGAGGGAGCAGATGCCTCATTCAATTCCAAATAGAAGGAAATCTGTTGTCTCAAATAATCCCTAAATTCAGACACTTTCAGACAGCTATTATCAAGAGACCACATTCTAAGAGCAGATGTGTTATTAAGGCTGAGAAATGTTATGAGGACTTCGTGATCTGACAAATGATTTCAATCTATCCAACATTCCAACATTTCATCTTTTAATAAATTAGCGATTAAAATATCCATCTTGGGGAGACAAGTTGTATAAGGTAGTTGGGAACTGGAGTTGTAACTGATAAATCATTTCCATGTAAAACCTTCCTTAAATTATGCTTACAGAGCCCTCTTATGTATAAAATCTGTTCATTTGACTAAAGCAATTACGATGTATTTTAATCTCCATATACAATCCTGTGGCTCCTTCCCACAGCTATGAAACACAGCTCCTGCCTTCCAGTGAGGAATGAAAAACAAATACCTCCAGACTTCAGTTGTCCCACCTAAATGAGCTCAATCATTTCTTTATACCATTAAGTTTACCATTATGTGATTACTCTATTTAGAGCCTTTTCAGTGAGGCAATTACTGGAAATTCTGCTGAGGGCTAATACTCTCCTTTTCTTGTCTGATACTAAACCTCTTTTCTCTCTCTCTCTTAAGGTGCAAGAGAGTTCTTACACTCCTTGGATAATAGACTCTTGTTTTGCGTTCAAGTGAATGTTTTTCAACCAGCCCTATTCAGAGTCACAAAGTGTACCATCCATAACAAAGTGTACATTCCTCAGCATTTGCAAACTGCTTGTTATGCAGGGGTTGTACTTTGATCTCCCCGAAATACCTGTGGTGCTGTGAAATTTTTAGGTAATCCTGTCATTGTCAAATATAATAAAACTTAGATCCAGGTGAACATCAATCACTGTAAATAACCTGGAAAGCAACAAAGGCGTCCGAATTCTCTTCAGCAGAGATGTCTCCAACTGTACCCATGCAGAAGTTTATATTCCACCTGCCCTTACAGAAAGTGGGTAATAAAATGGTCTTGACTGGTTTTCTTTAATTGTCTGGAATTGCTCTCTTGGCTCAACATTTTTTTTTATAATTTATATATATTTATTTTTGGCTGTGTTGGGTCTTCGTTTCTGTACGAGGGCTTTCCCTAGTTGTGGCAAGCGGGGGCCACTCCTCATCGCGGTGCGCGGGCCTCTCACCATCGCGGCCTCTTTGCGGAGCACAGGCTCCAGACGCGCAGGCTCAGTAGTCGTGGCTCACGGGCCCAGTTGCTCCGCGGCACGTGGGATCCTCCGACACCAGGACTCGAACCCGTGTCCCCTGCATTGGCAGGCGGATTCTCAACCACTGCGCCACCAGGGAAGCCCCTGGCTCAACATTTGAAGATGCTTCTTCAGTGTGAAATTTGAGAGCAGAAAATAAATCTTCTCCTAATATTCTCCTTTGGCAGGTAATAATCTTATCTCAGACCTTAAGGATCAGAATTTGGCAACCAAATTCAGAAAACAAATGACACTTACGTTGTAATTTTAAAATACCTTAAATTGTCAAAATCCTCAATATGGAAATGTTGCACAACAAGGAGAACGGAACCTCACAGTTGGGCAGAGGGGCAACTCTTCTCTTTATTAGCAGTCTTGTGTCCTCACCTTGTCCTCCAGTGGGGTTCCCTCTGGCCAGAACACTTCTTATTTTTCTACGCTTAACAAATTTAAGTTTTATGGTTGTCATTATCCAAAGCTTGTTCATTTATTCATTCATTCAATGTTTATTTAGCTCCTACTATGTACAGCATAAAATAAAAATGTTTGCAAAGTCTTTGGAAAATAGACATTTAAAGAAACTTGCTACAGACCACAAAAATGATATAATTTATATAATTTTGAACTAGTTGCAGTAAAATTTTTAAGATTGCAGATTTGTACAAGGAGTTGAAAGAGAGCAAAAATTAGTGACAACTTTGCAATTTACCAGCTTTGATTTAGGGTACGTCTCTAAGAGCGTCCTGCCTCAGATTCCTAATCTCTCTAAAATGGCAATGACTAAGTAAGTACCTACAGTGTACAGGCATGTGTTGGCACTTTTGGGAGTACAAAGATAAGTCAGACACAGATTCTGACCTTATTTAGCTTCCAGTAGTTATGACAGCAGACAGACACATAATTACAACACAGAGAAGAGGTGCTCTTTGTAGAAAGGCACAGGTCAATACGTAAGTTCAGGGAAGCAAGTCACTGTTTGCATTTGGGGACATGGGGAAGGAAAATGCATTTGGTTTGGGTCTTAGGAAATGGGCAGGATTTGGATGTACAGAAATAGGTAGAATTTTACCCCATGCAGAGGGAGCGTGATGAAAAAACTCAGAGGTGGGATGAAGCACAAGTGTCAGGCTCCAGTTCAAAGAAAGTGCCTTGTCATTGCTTGCTTCCTTGCTTGTTTATTTTTGGTGAGGAACACTCTTGATCTCATTTCTAGGCTCAGGGGCATTTGTCCAAGAAAATATTTTAAAGGTGGGTTGGGGGAGGGGGTGGGAAAACAATAGCATAGAGTCTTGGATCAGGTGTGGGGCACAGGGACAAGGGGAGCGACACTGTGGAGAAAGAAGGTGAGATGGAGCGAAGAATGAGTGTGTGCAGAGGTTCAGGCAGAGCTCAGGGGAGCTGGGAGTCCATACTTAATGGCATCCATGTTCTCTAGGACAGGTTGGCATCTGTTGAGTCAAGGAGCCAGGGGGAGGAGGTTGAGAAGACTGATGAAGATTTAGAAGCTCTGATAAAATGGATGGGGAAAGAGGCCAACTACGGTTATGTAGAAGAATTGCTGAGCAGTCCTGAGGATCTGACTGAAATTGGAACCATGCACTTGCAGTGGAACCAAACAGGATGGTGATTTCCTCTAAAAATTTGAGTATGGTAAGATCCAGGAAAAGGAAACATGAAAGATAGAAGGCAGAAAGAGGAAACATGATGGAGCCAGGCCATGGAGCAAGCAGAAGGATTAGGCATCAGTAGTGAAATGCAGTTAAGTAAAAAATGGAGGCCCGTGTTGCCTTTGCAGGAGGTCTTGGAGAACTGAATAGACATTATTTTCTCTGAACAGGGAGGGAGGATTTTCAGCAAATTTTCTTTCTCTGAGGGTCAATACATTGAGGAATTTAATTGTGCCAGGTCCCATTAAAACTGACAAATAAGTAATTTTCAAGGATATATTTTAGTGAACATTAAAAAATAATAACAAAGAAGCATGCAAATGAAGCTTTGTGCTCCCTTATGTGAATTCATTCCTAATGTAGACAACACTTGGAAATAAGTCTAACTCAAGGAAGCAAATAGACTTAAACTAATCAACCAATTCCACTTGCTTGATGGTGGCTGCTTGGAGTGTTTGTTAACAATTCTGAGGATCAATATTGCAATCAGTTTATGATGGCAGGTAAGGTCCCAGAAGAGGAGAGCGGGGTCTATACAGCACATACTTGCCGTTCATGCAGTTGATAGAATTCAAAAAGCTCTGTATTTTCTTATGTATTGTCACCAAAGTATTCAACAGTATAAAATCGTATGCAAAAAAAAAAAAAAAAAAAAATCGTATGCAAATCACTTAATTTGTTTTTATTAATTTACCTAAAATGAAATATAATATTTAACCGTATCTATATGCATTGCAAGTATTTTTATTTGCAAAGCCCTTTGGGCTCTTGCATAGAAGATGACACATAGTTACAAATTATTATAATGTGAGCAATATATTTTGTTAAATACATATCTATCTTTTATCTGAACTAAATTACTAACAGGAGACAGGTTTTGTTTAAGTGAACTCTGTCCATGGTCAAACCCTGGAAGCTTTAAAGGCACTTGTACTTTAACAGGCTGACAAAAATAAAGAGAAATGCAATGGTTATTTTATTTTATTGAGGACAAGAAGAGAATTACTGTTTACTAAGTCCTGTTTTGGGTTCTGTATGTGTGTCCTTATTTGGGTAACCTGACAAGGTGGGGAACAGAGGGAGGCTGAGGGAGGCTGTAATCTGCTCGGGGACAAACAGCTCACAAGTGGCAAGGGCAGAGGTGAAATCTAGTCTCACGGCTTCCAGTCTGTGGTCTTTCCATCACCAGGAACGAAGTGGGGTGTTACCACCTCTGCACATGGGTAATGTATTTGAACTAAATGTTAAAACTATCAGTTTTGCACTTAATACAAGGCAGAAATTATGATCACCATAATGCTGGACTGTACATCTTAACGAATTGCTCTTACTTCATTATCAGCAGAAAGAGAGGTTTTCAAATTGCATCTATCTAGGTTTGCTTTAGAAACGCATGACTAAGGAAGAGAAGTTTTACAAGTGGATATTGTCAATTGATACAGAAATTCCCTGTGTGTGAACTAGAGTTGAGTGACCTTTGATAACACCCATCTAATCCTACTTGGTTCCTCTTCTCTTGTTCTATTAGAGCCTAGATATGGGTTATGCTTTTTTCTCAAAATCTTTTGGTGAAAGATTTTTAATGCCAGTCCAGGAGAGCCAGGGCCACACTAGCCAGCTGAGCATTCAGAGGTGTTGGTGAAGTAATAGACAAAAGTAGCAAGTAAAGTTGGTCCTCTGAAAATCCAAAGGCAATGCCAGCTTGCAATCCTGCAGAGGGGTTTCTGGGGTTCAAATATAAATCGTTTTTCTAAATAAAAAACAAATCTAACCTATTAAGTGTTTCATTGAAGACCCCAATTATGCCTAGAGTTTTGCACTGAGTTTATTTTAAAATGTATCTTGAAAAGCTGGTGTCCAAGTTTTCCCATAGACGTACACATGATGAGAATCTGTCTCTTTATATTTAGCTGCAGGCCACCTAACAAGTTCTTAAGCGAAACACATTATTTTGCTTTTACAAGAAGAATAAATACTGTATTTGGAAAGTTCCAGTGTTCTTTAAAATATTGCTGTTTCCATAGCAATAACATAATGTACTAAAGAGTAGAATAGTGTTTCTTTAGAAACCACATGTATGGATGCATGTTTCCATGAAGGGTTTTGAAGCATCTCACCTGCCTGTGGTCCAAAAATGGAACAACAATGGTTAATGGAATCAATCATCATCTTATGAAATGGAACTTGGCCAGCATTTTACTGCCCGGTTATATGTCAGCCTTCTGCTTTTGGATATAGGTACACATATGTTCTTTCTTAGGCTCTGTGCTCTTAGATGGATGAGAGTAGACTTATATTCATTCATTCATTCATTTAGTCAACAAATATTTATCAAGCAAGTAAATGTCAGGTACAGTTCTAGGCACTGGGAACTCAGGGACATTATGGAGCTTACATTCTGATGGAGAAGACAAGGAAATTCTCTTTAAACACAAGAAATGTCACATGATGTACAAATATGTACATAAAAGTGCTCCTTGATGATGGTAGTGATGTTTTAAATACTTTGCAAGAATACAACATCAAAGAATATCATAGTAATAAGGTAAGGAATAAGAGAAAAGGAGAGAGGGCTAGGAACAGTTGTGACTGGTACAGTGATTCCCAGGTTGCTCTGCAAGGAAATAGACCTAGGATGAGCCTCATCATATTAAAGGTAGCACAGGTGTTTTAGGGGGGTGTAGAGTTACAGAGTTACAAAGAAATATAAAGACTGGGGAATGAGCTCTGTATGAAGGAATGCTCTTGGGGAAGACAGGGTGTGTCCCTTAGGATGCCACTGTGATCTTTAAAACTCACATTAGGTTGGAAGACTCTTTTTGAATACCTCCCTCCTCTTTACTCTGACTTGTAGTTGGGTGCCTTTGCCTTCCCGTAACGCTCCAAATTTGTCTCCTGTGCTGATTTTTGCCCTGATGAGCCCCACTTTGCTCTGTACCCCTGGCTTCAACTCCCAAAGCTGAGAGAGTGGACGGGTGGCAGGAATGTTACTGGTTAACTAGTGGCCATCTGGCATCTGGCAAGGGGGGGATGCAGGTCATAAATGTCTCCATGCTCGGTCATCACCATTCAGAGAGAGAACAGTAAAGGAGCAGTGTCCCCAACTCCTCCCTGAGGCCATACATCTTTGTCTCCTACACAGGGCTCCGCTTGTGCTTTCAGTAGTAAAACCTTGAAATGTTTAATGTCTTACGAAACCCCTATCTATCTACCACGTGCACAGTCCTTTTGTGCTGCGGCCTTGCTGGTGTCCTGGTCAGAAGCAAGCAGCAGCCTCTCAGCTCTCCCAGACTTTGAAAGGTTTGGCGAACTGTCCACATTTCTCCAAAGAGCTCTTGGTTGCAGACACTTCTCAAGCCACCATGGGGACAGAAAGAGCTTCATGGGCCAGATGTGGGGTCATAGAGTCAAAAAGCCTCCCAGGGTGGCCACCCTTTCTTCAGAATCAGACAAATTGACCAGCTACCCCAGATGCCTTCTTAGACACTGCTAATAAATCAGTAAGCAGCAAGGTCACAAAAAGAGTGCTGAAATGTAAGCATATACTTTCAAGTGAAGCATTTCAAAGTTTTGCTTTTGCCCCCAGCAGGGCCAGAAGACCCAAAGGAAGGCGGTGGGAGGGTGGGAGAGGGGAAGGAATCTAACTCTATCAAAGAAGGTGAATTTTTGGTTGCCAACCACCCAATTCTTTTAACCAATGTGATTCCACCCAGATGTTCTTTCTTAAATGCAAAGGCATCATTTTCTTGCCAAGAAACGGAACGATTGATCAAGCCTTCTTTAAATCATTTCATCTTATCCATTCCCATCTGAAAGAGCAGATATTGCATTAATATTAATATTCTTACTATCTCCCTTGAGAGAGATGTCCCTGTAACCCCCCTCCCAATTACTGCCAGCACCATGGGGATATGAAGTTAGAGGAGGAAGCTACCAATGCAGGGTCTGCAGTTGTTTCATTGGCAACAGCTTGTGGCAGTCCCCTGCCCATTATTTTTTAATGCTATGTTTGTCAGATCCAGCTTCTTGAGACTGGATGGCAGAGGGTAAAACAAGAACGTGGCAGATTTCAGCTTTTGCATGCAGAAAAAGAGGATTTATGCTAAAGAGGACGCTGGCAACGTTCAGAAGCTGATTAAGAAACTTTACAAAAGAATATCTGTTCTCAATATTGTGTAGGTAACTTTTGAGCAATTAGACAAACATATTGACTAAATGAAACCACCTGTAGGATTTGAAAAAACACTCTCTCCTTCTTATTTGTCCAAGATACTTTTATAGGAATAAAAATGTGGGCCACATATGTCTTACATTTATCCTCATTGTAACTTTATGTTTATGATCAAGGGTGGAGTTTGCAGCACCAGGGCTCCTTCTAACTGTGTCGGAAACAGTTGACTATCAAAAGGAAATCTGTGCCATTTGCCCAGCAGGGAAATAAATCTTCCATTACTCACTTTTGCCCTGATTTTTATCCAAGAAGCCCAAAAGGGCACCGTTTCTTCTTATTTCAGATTTGGAATTCCAGGTAGCATTTTCAGCTATATTAAATTCACATATGGAATGTACATTTAAAGAAAGCTTTTGGCTGGTTAAACAAGTGTCCTTTGTAATTTTAGCTATTTCATTGTCATTTGTTTTTCTTTATCTAATCAAAATTGAATGAGGGCTTCCCTGGTGGCGCAGTGGTTGAGAGTCTACCTGCTGATGCAGGGGACACGGGTTCGTGCCCCTGTCCAGGAAGATCCCACATGCCGCGGAGTGGCTGGGCCCATGAGCCATGGCCGCTGAGCCTGTGTGTCCAGAGCCTGTGCTCTGCAACGGAGAAGGCCACAACAGTGAGAGGCCTGCGTACCACAAAAAAGAAAAAAAAATTGAATGAATTTCATATATATTTCAAATCTATAATTATATATATAATTTCATATGTATATATTTATATATTTTTATATATACATAATTAATGAACAAATATCATATTGTCAGCATTATGCAACCACTCTAATTTTATAGAATACCAATTATATATCATGCAAATAAGAACATTATGAATTTGCATCTGAAAACATGTTATAAGTAGTCATAGAAAAAGGGCATGGTTAAGAAATGCATTGCTTTTTCAAGTCCATAAATAATGACTATTGGGAAGAAAATGGTTAACAAGATCCAAAACGTGCATCTATGATGTGCCTGTCTCTGGAGAGAAACTAGAATAACGCCAAATAGAAAGAAATATTGGCCACCCTCCCAATTTCTTTCATGTGTAACAAATTTAAGACATATATTTCTTCCCTATGGATCAAATATTCTTGAAAATAAAAATTTCTAAATACAACAGTAATACTTAAAGGACTAACACTTAATACTGCGACAGAATCTTAAAGACAGCCACAATAATACCGCTGTGAAATGCATGGTCCCTCTCCAGATAGTGCTGTTTCATGGACTGTGCACTCCCTGCTCTTCTTTTTATGGTCAGATCAGAGGAAAGTTCACTGCAAAGGAAGCAGATACTCCTGCTGTTGGCAGCCATGGTCTATTTAAGTTAAGTTTATCTGTATATGATACCTGTGCAGTAAGTCCCCTATATACGAACAAGTTCTGTTCCGAGAGTGCATTCGTAAGTCCAATTTGTTTGTAAGTCCGACAAAGTTAGCCTAGGTACCCAACTAACACAATTAGCTATATAGTACTGTACTGTAATAGGTTTATAATACTTTTCATACAAATAAAACAAAACAAAAAAACACAAAGAAAACATTTTTAATCTTACAGTACAGTACCTTGAAAAGTACAGTAGTACAGTCCAACAGCTTGCCTACAGGCACTGGCATTGAGTGAACAGGCAAGAAGAGTTACTGACTGGAGGAGGGAGGGGAGGTGGGAGATGGTAGAGCTGAAGGATCGTCAGCAATAGGAGACAAGGGCAAGTTGCAATTTCACTCATGCCTGACGTTGATGGCAAAGTTTCTGGTTCCTTGCTGGATTCAATTCTATCCATCCTCTTGAAAAAATGATCCAGTGATGTCTGGGTAGTAGCTCTTTTCTTCTGGTCATAGATGACATGGTAGCACTGGATTGCATTCTGAACTGCTGCTGCAACCTTCATGTACCATTCTACATTCGGGTCCTGTGCCTCTAAAACAAACAGTGCCTCCTCAGATAAAGAAAATCCCCTTGCGGTTTCCTACATCGTGAATCTCTTCTGTTCTTCAGTTACTTCTTCTTCCTCTTGTCTCTCTTCGTCCTTTCTCTGGGCCTCCAATACCACCAGGTCTTCATTAGTAAGCTCCTTGTGTTGCACAGCAAGGAGTTCAATGAGGTCGTCCTCTTGCAGGTCTAGCTCCAGCTTCTCGCTGAGGGTCACTAAGTTGCTGAAGACCTCTTCAGACTCCTCATTCACCTTCTCAAATCCATGAAAATCATGAACAGTCTGCAGGCAAAGTTTCTCCCAAACTCCACTCATGGTGACAGCTGTAACCTCATGCCAAGCAAAGTCAATGTTTTTTATGGCCTTGTAGATGTTATCGTCCTTCCAAAATTGTTGCAGGATTGTTCCTGATTTGTCAGTCTCCTTTACTCCCTGTCGAAAAGTGTGACGTAAATAATATTTCTTGAAAGTCTCTATAACTCCCTGGTCGGTAGGTTGGATGAGCGACCTAGTATTCGGTGGCACTACTTTGAAGTTGGGATGAAAGTCCTCCAGTCCATGAATGGCGTGTGGCCCAGAGTACTGTCCAGCAGCAAAAGAATGTTGAATGGGATGTCCTTCTCCAAGCAATATTTCTCTACCTCCAAGATAAAGTGGTAGAAAAACCAGTCCTGGAAAATGGCCTGTGTAACCCAGGCTTTGGGGTTACTCTTCCACACAACAGGAAGAGAGCCCTTGGCTATGTTTTTAAGGGCTCTTGGGTCCTCTGAATGATAAATTGAGAAGCTTCAGCTTCATATCACCAGAAGCATTGCCACCAAACAACAGAATTAGCCTATCCTTTGCTGCTTTATAGGGTGGCATCAACTTTTCCTCTTTACTGATGTAACTTCAGTCTGGCATCCTCTTCCAGTACAGTCCTGTCTCATCCACATTAAAAACCTGCTCGGGTAAATACAGGCCTTCATCAAGAATTTCTCGAAGCATTTCAGGGAATTCCTGGGCAGCTACCGTATCTGCACTTGCTGCCTCACCACTTACATTGTGAAGGTTGGCTCTAGCCTTGAACCGATGAAACCAGCCATGGCTGGCATTAAAAGATGCGCCCTCTGATTCTTCACTGTGTTTCTTCTTTAAGTCTTCATGAAGGCTTTTAACTTTCTCTTGAATTGGCATTAAGCTGATCAGGACTCGACGATGATACTGATCCTGCATCCACACGCTGAGAAGTTTCTCCATCTCCTCCATCACTTTTCCATGCTTCTCCGATATTATTGTCGACATCGTCGGCACACAAGACTTCACATGTTCCATGATCTTGTCCTTGTTCTTTAGAGTCGTGCCGATGGTTGAACAATTCATGTTATAAGAACAAGCAACATCTACCATCTTTTCGCCTTGCTCCACTCTCTCAATTTTCACTTTTTTTCCATCATTATCGCTTGGTGCTTCTTAGCAGTACCAGATACATCACTGCTGCTTTTGCGCTTACTTCCGGACATCCTGGGCTTGAAATAAAGATACTGTACTACTGTACCCTATACGGTACTGTAGAGTAAAGTACACAAAGGCGCAACCACTTGTAGAGGATGCACGCACGTGACAACCTACGCCAGACACGTGAACTAACTTACGTGATTGGACATGCAAACACGTGTTCACATTGAAAGTTTGCAACTTGAAGTTTCATATGTAGGGGACTCACTGTATATGATAGTTTAGTGGGTGCAATCCTGGGGATTCATTTGCTTCTTATAACTTATCAAACACATTTTTTTTTTTCAGGAGAAGGAACCGCATTCTAAATGAACGTTGGAATGTTATTTTTAGTCACTTTAAAAATTGTTGTGGTGGGCAGAATAATGGTCCACAAAGATGCCCACTTCCTAATCCCTAAAACTGTGAATATGTTACCTTACATGGCAAAAAGAGGCTTTGCAGATGTGATGAAGTAAAGGGTTTTGAGATGGGGAGGTTATCCTAGATTGCTCAGGTGACCCCCAAGTAGTCACAAGAGCCCTTAAACATGGAAGAGGGAGGCAGGGGAGGAGTCCGTGGGAGAGGTGACTACAGAAAAGGGTCAGAGAGATGTGCTATGAGGATTCAGCCACTGTTGCTGGCTTTGAAAATGGATAAGGGGGGTCATGAGTCCAGGAATGCGGCAGCCCTTAGAAACTAAAAAATGCAAGGATGTGAACTATCCACTAAGGCACCCAGAAAGCAACAGAACCCAGCAGACACCATGGTTTCAGCCCAGGGAGACCTGGGTGAGACTTCAGTCCTCCAGAACAGTGAGGTAATAGTTGTTTTAAAGCCCTGAGTTTGTGGTAACTTGTGACAGCAGCAATAGGAAACTAATATACTTGTGATACATGTTTCTTTTTGTTTCTGAGGATTCTATTTGGAATGAATGACTGACTGACTCCAGAATGTTGTACCGGGAGAACTCTCCAAGACTCAAACCCAGACAGAGAAGAAAATGGATCTGGAAGGATGAGACGGTGCCCCAAGTGAGTAAGTGTAACAACACTATTTATCATTTCAATTATGTTTTCTGACAGTCCCTCAGAGGAAGCTGTGATTTTAGTTTCAAGAAATGGTACACCTTGGGTTGGCATTACTGACATTTGGTTTTATTTAGAATTTAAAGAAAATGACAACCTGCTCTCACATTAATTATTTAGCAAGTAGTAATATAAAATCTGAATTTTAATGCCTTCACTTTTGATTAATATGTTTATCTCACAACAAGCTAAAAAGACAACAGCAAAATCAATATCTTTAATGTTATTCAAGGACCATTGTTTAAATCTGTGGGAGAAGTCTTGATAAAACAGTTCCTTTTTGTTTCATTCTCTTTCATCAGGGAAGTTAGAGGTAGAAAAGACTCACTAGATCATAAATTAATGAACCTGTGTTAATGCAGATGTCCCTGCTAATTAATAAAGGAAAGTAAAATGTGAATCTTGAATATATATAAATACCTTTCAGTCTGGGAAAAATATTAAAACTTTTTTTCCTTATACCTAGACAAAATTTGTTCATGTTTTACACTAAAAGTAGATTTATAAAATCCTGACCCTAGAGCTTAATCTCGGTGATTCCTTTAAAACAGATTTTCTCCTAAACAGAGGGGCAGGCAGAATTGGGCAGAAAGAGGAAATTCCCACAATGCTGTGTCATTAGACAGCATCCCCAAGTGTAGCCAGTTGCTGAAGCTATCTTTTATTTTTCCCAAACCCCTTTACTGGTTACTGATTTCCTTCTAGTGGATTCCAGGTACCCAATTCATTGGGAGCTACAGACCTCAGAAAAGATGTGCCTCCTTAATGGGCATGTAATTTTATGAAATAGTACACTTAGAAATGGAAGAGAATAAGAATTAACATAAATAAATATGGAAGCCGAGTTTCTTTTATGTCCTAGCCTCAGAAATTACACACAAACATGTTTGTAATATTGTATCGATTACACGGATCACCCTTACTTATTATAGGAGGAGGCTACGCAGAGGCGTGAAAACTTGGAGGTGACACTCATGGAGGGCCATTTTGGAGGCTAACCACCACACAACAGATTATCTTTCTTCAAAGACGTTGGTTAGTTTTGGCCCTTTTGACTTCAACCTACAGAAGCATGTCTTCCAGAACTGGGAGTTTACATAACTGTCTGCCCTCATTCTCTTTTTCCAGAGTGGTAGCACCCATATAATGACTGCAGGGCCTTGAATGGAGAGACTGATACTGTGATTAAGAAAAAAAATATCTGCCAAGTAAGTCAAGCCCATGAACAATCTCCTCTATGTTCTGAGGGAAAGCCTTTCTTTCTTCTCAGTGCAAACAAGCAAATAACAACAAATAACTTCTGCCTGAGTTTCAACCAAATACTTCAAGACTTGACATTTGGGGAGTCACTGAATTTACATGGATAAAGGAAGAATGTCATATTCTCTTTTACTTCCTTGACAGAATCTCTTGAATAGTATCTATTCTTCATTATACATAGTCAATGGAAAATTCAAGGCTGTGACTTCGACAAAATTGACAAATTCTGCACAGCAGTGGACATGATTTCAAAATCGTTGGCCAAGTCTTAGATACGGGCACATGCCAATGTCAAAAGCAATAAGACACAATGGTATGTTGTGCTTCTTTATTTACTAAAGGAGCAAAACCAGGTGGGTTGATGCCAAGCATAACATGTGCTTCATCAGTTCAAGTACGGTACCAAGATTTTGTGTCCAAGTCAGACGCGTGTTTGGTGAAGGAACTTTTAACAGTTTTGAAGATGTCAGTGGCCTTTGAGGTTCCCAAAGGGACTCACAAAACTAGAGTTCTCTTGTATCAGTGCGTACTGAACGGTCAAAAGCCAAGAGCTAGATGCACTGAAAGATGTCAGTAACTGTCTTCAAGGGAAATGGCTTATAAGCCAATTCTTCCATGACCTTCATTAAATGGGTAAAAGAAATGATTAAAGAAGTGCTAGTGATTCTGGAATAGATAACTCTACATGACAGAGATCCAGTTTCAATATTTCTTCTCTGAATCAAACTAGAAGTCTTTTGACTATTTTCCAGGACACGTGGTTTCACAATTGTGTGTGGCTTCTTTTCCTTGAAAATATTGTTAGCAGCTTTGAGAGATGCATGAAAACAAAGTTTTTTGTGTTGAAGCACTGCCATATTTTGTAAGACTCCAACCAAAAGTATCTACCGTGTCTGATGTGTTGAGAGAATGGGCAGTTTGATTGGATTTGTGTTTTCATTGGCCACACAGGAACACTGTGGCTTTTGTAACCCATGATGTTCAAAGGTAAAAACAGAAAACGTATTGTTTCTTTTCCATGACATTTCCCCTAACTTAACTTGGGCCTATATAAAAAGGCAGGGATGCCAGGGTACATTTCCTTTCATTATTATCTATAGGAAACTAATCTCAGTGTCATATCATGGTGGTGATGATGATTTTTGCTTTACCTGACCATGTACAATAGCATTGCTAGCACTTATTAGAAGCAGTGATATCATTACAACATGGTTGATATTAAACACGATTTAAAAAAAAATAAAAACAATTATCAAAGTAACAGAAAGGCAAAACAAACAAACAAAAATATTCTCTCAAGCTCATTCATGAATTCTGTTATGGACTGAATGTGTCCCTCACAAATTCCTATGCTGAAACCCCACCCCCTATGTGATGGTTTAGGAGGTGGGATCTGTGGGAGGTGATTAGGGTTGACTCAGTCATGAGGGTAAAGCCCTCATGAATGGGATTAGTGCCCTTATAAGAGTCACAAGAGTGCTTGCTTCCCCTCTTTGCTCTCCACCATGTGAGGACACAACGTGAAGTCACAGTCTACAGCTGGGAAGAAACCTTTTGCCAGAACCCGACCATATTGACACCCTGATCTCAGACTTCCAGCCTCCTAAACTGTGAGAAATAAATTTCTGTTGTTAAGCCACCTAGTCTCTCGTACTTTGTTATAGCAACCTGAATTTGTCCAAGACAAATTCTCTAGGAAACCTTGCCATATTTACTTGGTTTCTTGTCTTTTTCCCAGTAGACTGGGTTCCTTGTGGGCAGGAACCGTATCTTTAATCTCTTTATCCTGACAATGGTTTTACTTATAGTAACCATGCAAAATAGCAATGACTATGCTTTACATACCATCTATCCAAGTCTCAGAGCAATTAACTAGTGGTGCTGGCCCCGTAGCGAGTGTTCATTAAGAATCTGTTGAAGAAATGAATGAATGTGTACCCAAGAAAAATAACTTGTTCATGCATCTCTACTACTAGCTGGGGAAAAGAGTCCCTTGATAGAGATATTCCAATCTAACTGGCAGGTCAACTTTTATATTGTCTATGAGCACACCATGCTATCATAATCTCCAGAGTGATGAACTTGGAATCAGAGGACCTGGGTTCAAATTACATCTCTTCCACTTATTTGCTGGGGAACAGGTTTCTACTGGTTAATTTATTCCTTCATTTTGTAAGTACTTACTGCTTGTCTATTTACACTCAATCATGATGCTATGAATATCAGTGAACCTCTCTGACCCTTGATTAACTCATCTATAACACGAGAACATTAATTGTACAAGATTACTGTGAGGATTAAATAAGGTTGAGTGAAGTGACGTGTGAAAGTACCTAGAATCTATCACAGTGCTTGACATACAGGAGGTGCTTGATAAAATTTAAATCCATACTCAACCAGATCACTCACCTTCCTTTTCACTGACCATATTCACCAAACAACCTTCTCATGCTAATTTAATTTCTCAAGAAAACTTTTGGAGTAGAAATAAAAAATACTAATGACATGATGTAAGGGTTCTCATCTTAAGTGTAAATATGCTTTCATATAATTCTTGATTAAAAATCAAGTTTTTGGTTTATTATGAGTCATCTTCTAGAGGCTGTCACTCCTGGGTGAACATTAATTCATTCTTCTTGACCTACAAAACTGAGGACTAGATCTGGACTTGTGAGGACTACATTAAAGACACATACCTTCTGAAGCTCAGACTCAAACAGAAGGGACAGTATGTTTCCCTGCCCTCTACTCTCCAGCGATAAACACTGAAAAAAATATATTAGCATTTGCCTGTAGCTATTGAGCCCACAGAGGAGGTGGAGTAAGACCTTGTGATGGAATCAGCCTGCATGCAGGACTTGGGTTCACCCACTTATCCAGCTGAAATTCTCTCAGCATTAATTTTTGCCAGCCTCTGTGCCAGGTCTTAGTAACGAGAGGTGGAAAAAAAGGGTCCCTGTCCTTGAGACCTCGTGCTCTGAGATGTGCTTGTGTACCAGTTTGGAGAGTGTGTTAGGTGTCTACCTAGTTCACATCTTGCATGAACCCACCAAACAAAAATTGGCTCAAAGTTGGAGATTGCATGTATCTGTAAGTGTTTAGACATACATACACACATACTAACCCATCATGGGAGGTCCTGAACTTTACAAAAACTGCTTCACAAACTTACTGTAATGCAGTTACTGACAGGTAGGTTTAGAACCTGACGCATTGGAAGCTTCACCTGGTTGTCTGATTTATAAAGCTGTGTTGTTGAATATTTCATTTGGAAAATGTGCATATTTCATTCATTCATTCATTCCCTTATTCAACAGCCATTTATTGAGAGCCTGCTGTGTGCTAGGAATTGTTCTAGTTTCAAGACTATTGACTCCATAGATTCAAATCCTCCCCATCAGTCTAATCCCAGCTTCAATTTCACTCTCTCCATAATGTCAGCCAGACGCTGTTGTGTGATCCCTCTGAACTCCTGTACTAAGGTCTATATTACTTTTGTATTATCTTTGGGTAATTAAATAAAACTTAATTGAAGTTTAACATGTATACCAAAATTATGCATAAGTTTACATTATTACAACTGAATATACTCATGTAACCAGCACACAGATTTTAAAAAAACAGAATGTAGAAGCCCCTTAACCCTTACCCCCTCCCAAATGAGGGTAATTAATATTCTAATCTGTAACAGCATAGATTAGTTTTGACTGTTTTGTACTTTTTATAAATAGAATCATATAGTTTTTATCTTTAGGCATTTATAGCATACTGCCTAGATCGCTGTATTTTATAAGTGTGTTTTTTTTTAATGATGAGAATACAAGTTTCTTTATGTAACTTCCTGGTAGAAAAAAAAACAGAATCTGTAACAGGTATTGGATGGAATACATCAAACAGGGTGTTCCTCAGCCTATTCAATTCACTCAAGTCATGGAGATGTAGACTTAGAAATTTGTCTGAGAATTGGATCTAGTTTTTTTATTCCAGTCGTTCTAGGACTCTACTTTGAGTGTGCACACGAGTAAACTTATTCTGCCTATATATAGTATATATAGTATATATCACTGCCTAATTTAAGCAGCATTTCTGAAAATGTGCATGAGAATAAAAAATAAGGGTTTTTCTATCCTGATAGTATTAATGGAGAGTTCTCCAGACTGGAGTTAACTTACTGCTGACATTTTGGATTTATCTTAAACACTGTTCTTAACCTCATAGCTTCCTTCTTGGGACTTTATTGATTGACATGAGAAGAGTATCACAGGGTCCCATTAGAGATGGTGTGGCAGGTGACTTGTCTTTCTCTCCAACCTAGGAAACACCAAGCTGCTATAATGCAATTGAAAGATCCTTATACCTATGGCCTATTCTCATTTTCCTTTTTGTTTTCTTTTGTTTATTTAACTCTTGCTAAAAGCTAGGCAAGTTCTTTGTCAAGAACCAACATGCAACCCTACTGAGAATACTTTTCTATATAATTTACTTTCATTTTCAGCCTGTTACCAGTGTAGCAGGCCTTCTCAATCCCCAGTATTCTAGTGAACATTGACCTCTACTATGCACTCAGGACCCTAGCAAATGAGTTGTTCCGAGACGTCAGGAAAGAAGCCCTTGAAATGTAGCTTCCTGACCTAGCAAATGGCCCCAGTGTATTCACTGTGGATGTCCATCTCCAAATAGCCACAAACAAATTCTGTAAAGTCACAGAAGTGCAAGATGTTTAAAGTGCATCAAAGGAGTAGGAAGACAATGGTTGAATAATAAGGAAAATCCAGCTGACAGAAGCCTGCAGTTCAGGAAGCAAGCTCCAGGTTGTGGTGGGTGGAGCTCAGATCTGTTGAGCTTGAAAGTCACATCCAAGATTGTCTGCTCACTGCTTCCATTGTTAGCTTTCTTGTTGCCAGCTCAGTGTTAGATACTACACCAAACCTGGGACTGACATCCCGCATTCTAGATCATTAGTCCATCTTCTGGCTCCCCATTATAACATCAGCATCAACCCCTTTAGAACTCTATCTCTTCTAGGCAAGACTTTGAGACAATCACTTCAAGATCCACAGAGTTACTTCTGACCCTCTCCTCCCCTTTCCCTACACACTGATACTCTTTCCTCTTATTCATAAGGAGATGGATCACACAAATGCTATCAAGCAAGAGTGCTAATAAACCAAACTGCACCTCCAGCATATTAGTTCATATTTTGTTGCTTCCATTTGGTTCTACCTGCAGTTTTCCCATTTTGCCAACTAGAAGAATGGAAGGGCAGCAGACCACGGGGAGCTCAGGGGCAGATTCAGAAGCACTTTGTCTTATCACTTGCTTTTGTTGGGATGGTGACCATCAGTGCCAACAAGTGACCTGCCCATCTTCCTTAGTTGCCATGGCAGTGACTAACAGGATCTCCAGTTGGACAAAAGGCCTTTCTCCAGTTTAAACAAAGCAATGGGAAAATATGTTTTCTTGATCCTTTGCAGGAAATCCTGCCCAACACACACAAGAATGCAGCATTTCCTGGACTGTCGGTTGCTCCGGTCCAGCCATCAAGGGTGGGCTTGAGTAAACCTGGGAAAAGATGCTCACGTTCTCACTGAATGAGAAAACCTGAAAGTCATTACCCGAGTCTGAATATGCCAACATGCAGCAAAACCCCAGCATGAATTAGTTGGCCCTTTGGGATATTAAAAAAATGATATGAATGGTTCAAAATAGACTAAAAGAAGGGAAAGATATACATTTGACCCTGACGTTGCCCACTTGCCCTGCTTAGTTTTAGATTTCTTACAAAGTTTCTACCCACCAAGAGCAACAGGGTAAGATACTGGTCTGAGAGAGAAGAAAGGGAGGTCTGTCTCCTGACAATAGAAACAAAATGTCTCAATATCTTTATTATAAAAGCCGTGGTCTCTAAATTAAGGGGAAAAAAATGCAAGCTACAATTTCCTTCCCCGTGTCCTGGGGAAGTCACAAGAATAGATAATGCACAGCTGTCTTGTTCTGCACTGGCCCTCTCGGGTGGTGACATATCTGATCAGCAATGGTGTCTACAAATAAAAATAATGAGAGAAACATCTGTCTTCCTGCTTCTCTCTTTTCCAGGCAAATGACACTTGAGTCTCATCTTGGACTTGTAAGTCCTCCCCCCTGGAAAAGCAGCTTCTGTGTTAACCACATCTCCTTCTTTCTTTGAATCTGTTGGTCACTTTTCCTTTATTAGTATTTTAAGAGAGTTTAAAAACAAAGAAGACAACAACAAAATGCTTGAGTACACTGACACTACAGGATTAAGAAAAAAAGAGGTGAAGGATCCAGTGGAATGGAGTGTTACATGGGCACAGCTGTTTTTTCTTCCTTCTTGAAAGAAATTAGGGGAGACAGTGTTTTGGAAATGTTTGTACGTAAAATACTGTAGAGGTTTGCAAATTATAGAGTCAATCAGATCAGGAATGGACCGGTGTTGGGAGTGGTGCCCTCTTATGGTCAGGATAATAGGCCAAATGTGATTCTCTCTCTCTCTCTCTCTCTCTCTCTCCCCCACACACACGTACGCACCCTGGCCCATATACAACTAGACTCACTTTCACAAGACATGCAGACAATGTCTTTCACATTAAAGAATGTCTTGTGAATTGGTGTCTAAAGCAGCGAGCTGGAAACACAGGTCTCGTGTTTTGCCGCTGGGTTATATAGAAGAACATATGCAAAAGGAGATACCATTTTTTCTTTATTTTGGCTTCACATAGAATCAAGATAATTTACAGCTGGCAGGAATTTCAAAAATTAAGCAATTCAGCCCCTAAATGTTCCTCATGAAGGAACCGAGGCTCAGCAAGGTGCCCCAGGGCCGCGAAGATGGTAGCAGGGCCTGGGCCCTCATCCTCTCCTTACAGGGTCGCCTCTCCACTTCCTCAGGCATTTCAGATCCACCTCCTCCTCCAAGCAGCTCACCATCGCTTCCCAAAGTACCCTGCTGCTGTTATGTAGAAAGCAAAGAGCACAGAAGCAATGTATTTCTGCGGGTATCTCGGTGTAAGGACTCCGCAGCACATGACTAACACGTCCAGGAACACCAGAGGGCGGAGCCTGCTGGCACCCAATCCGTCCAAGGTCTGCCGGCGGAGCTCTTCCCAGCCCTCCTTTTTCATTTGTAAATGAAAATATTTCTGAAAAGGTCCATCCCTTTTAGAAGTTAACTCAATTAAATAAATTAATTAAAATAGATTGATTAAGCAGTAATTAAATGGATAACCATTTAATCAGATTAAAGACGGCCTAAAAGGAAGACAGGAAGAGAAAACCAGTGTAGATTCAAATTTATTCTGGGTTTGGTTAGTATTACAAGTTGATGGTCCATCTGTCCATCCATCCATCCGTCCAACAAAAGTTAATTCAAGCAACATTTCATTCAAAATCATTTTTTGCACACGTTCTAAGTGCCAGTTGTTGGGTATACAAAGTCACATGAAACACAGTCTAGTTAGGAAGATAGAAAAGTATAAATCGTGATTACACTACAGTATAATAGATACACAATGTATCAATACACATGTATTCAACATTATATACTTCTGACAAATGTTTATGCAAGGCTCTTGATGAACACTATAAAAGACATAATAATAATAGTTCCCGCCCATTACGAACTTTAATTAAATAGAAACCATAAGACAAAAATTCTAAGGCAAAGTAGAATAGTATCATTTACTCTAAATTACTCTGTAATTTACAGCATTAAAAAAATTAGGGGCAGAAACTCCCTACATTAATACTAGGAAAGACATAGAGTGGGTATTATTATATTGGAATAGAACAGAAAAAGATCTTGAGGGTCAGAGTATCTCGTGGATTAAAGATAATAATCAGCAAAGAGCCCCCACAGTTTAAACAAAGAACTTGACGTTTGGATGCCTAAACAAAGAGAGTTCAGCAAATATGAATCATAACGGAACCAGTGCTCTCTAGACTAGGATTGGTCTTCATGACTTAAGGGAAAATTGGAAGAGATAGAGACATTTTATTTAACAGATGAAAATGAAGAGAGGGTTTCTAATAAAGAAAGGCTAAAGTAACGTAGTATTTTACTGAGTGAAGAAAAGACAGATGCATTCCTATTGCTTAGTCACAGAGGAGACTTGAAAGGAATTTAGGAGTCCCTTCCTGACACCAACTCCTCCTGTGCTTCTTGTAGTTTTCTAAAAGAGGAGGGTGGCATTGGCTGAGCGAGCTGAGTTTGGATATGGTCCTTCCTGGAGATTAGGAGACTGACTTCTTAGGGGACTTTCTTCCATTTTTTTTTTTTTTTTTTTGGTGTTATCAAATACTGTAACTGATCCTTCTGTAATTATTTTTTACTTCATCATGTGAAGAAGAGGAGAACCATTACCTCCACAATGATCTGAAAAATTTCTTAAGGGGTGAAGCCTTCAGAACCTGTGGATTTAAAAAGAATCCTTTTGTTTAACTGAGTACCAAGTTGTTACTAAAAAGGCCTGCCTTTTCAAAGTCTTCTGCCTATAAGACCCATCTAAAAATGAGAAAGCATTTTCTCTACTTTTCCTCATGCATGTTTCCTTGAAGAGTGTTTTCTATCTCCCCTCAGTGTTTTAATAAGTCACATTTCCTTTCTTGCTTTGATTTTATGGATTTATTAATTCATGCCTAGACTGTCTTCCTTCACTCCGAACACTAATGCTCACTTCATTTTGGTTATTTTTGAAGGGTTTGCCCAGACAGCCAGGTTTTTCCTTGTCCTCATGCTGAGGTCGACCTTTCCGATGCCCATATTGTACTTCCTTGAGAAGATTCAGCTACTCTGGGCTGATGTACCAATCAATGAAACCAAACCACTATGTAATAGCTAAACTCACTCCCTATCTACTGTCTTAAAAAGAGTCATCAAGAATTTTGAATTATCACTTGACCATCAGTTAGGAGAGAGAATGCTCTCTCTACAATTTTCTTCAAACCCTTTCTCTTTTGAAATAAACTAATGAAAATAAAGGCAACAATTAAAGTGGAAAAACATAAATTCTTCTAAGTAACACTATGGCTATAATCCTGTCTTCCACATTCCACAGAACCTAATTTTAATAATATTTTAATTGATTCTTAAATGTTTGTTTATTGTTGTTTTTAATTTTGGCCCACAATCAGTTCTCTAAGTGAATACTTTTCTCCAAATCGTGTTAAGAAAGGGGCTTGACAGGAAGTTAAAATAAAATTTCAAATTTGAACTTAAAATAATTTTGAATTATTTTAAATAATTTAACACTATTTAAGGCATTAAAGATCACAATGTAGGGAGTCGTAAAACTTTTAAAGAAGTATAATTTTTAAAATATGTACAGTGCCATGGTGGAATTGTGAAAGCTGGATGATAGAAACAGCACTTAAAAAACTGAACCTGACTTCCACATGTGGAAACATCTGAACTGAGCAAAACTGTCCTTCTCAAACTGGGCTCATTATTTTTTTTTCCCCCTTGGCTGTGCCACACAGCTTGTGGGATCTTTGTTCCCCAACCAGGGATTGAACCTGGGCCCTCAGCAGTGAAAACGTGGAGTCCTAACCACTGGACCTCCAGGGAATTCCCTGGGCTCATTAGTTATTTAAGGAGCCATGACTAGATCATGAATAAAAACACTTGTGATGGTTTTAAAACATGGCTGCAAATTCCTTGGCATTTCTCCCATTGAGAGGTGGAGTTTAACTCCCTTTCCTTTGACTATGGGTTGGCCTTACTGACTACCTTCTAACAAAGAGAGTGTGACAGAAGGAATGCTGAGAGACTTCTGAGGCTCAGTTAGAGAGGTGATAATGCTTCCATCTAACCCTCTCCTGGAAGTCTCATCCTCACAATGCAGCTGCCATAATGTAAGGAAGCCCAAGTCACATGCAGATACCACATGTAGCTGATCTGGCTAATGGCTAAGGTCCCAGCTGTTTTAAAATGTACCCAGGATTTATTTTAGTCAGGTGTGTTAAGGCTTGCCGACACAAAAATGAGTCACTTCATGACTTCACAGCTCCCTATAACTGAAGACATGACATGCCACACAGGATAACATGGAAGTACCAGGAGGCAGCAAGAGTGAGGGGGAAATGTGGGCAAAAATGGAGGCAAAGGTGGCCTCCACAAGAAGGAACAGATGAGGCAGGGTAAGCAGTCTTAGCATTGGCTAGTTTGAGTAATTTTGATGGACTTTGGGATGTAGGACTTGTCTCTAGTTGTCTGATACCTGCTCCTGGGTGACAGGCAGGTATCTAGGGGTCCAGAGTGTGAGAGCCCATGAAGGAGGTGGTTGGCTTGCATATGAAAGTCATTTACTCTCTAGGAACAAGCTAGGTCTGGGAGGGGTGGTCCCTCCAGGGTCAGCAAGGCCCCAGATGTCAAAGCATCAGAATAAAAGGTATGGTTAACACACCAACTGACAGCCAGCATCAACTACCAGACATGTGAGTCAGGAAGACTTTAAGATGCCCCAGTCACTGTTGTCTGATTATAGTCGTAGGAGAGACCCTGAGCTTGGTCAACCCCCCAAACCTGTGCGAGACAATCATCATCACCATCATTTAATAATTAGAATAAAAATGATGATTGTTCTTGACATTTTATGTCACTAATGGGTGGTTACGTAGCAGTGGATAACCAGAATATCCTCTTTAAGGAATTGACATTGCATAAATCACTTTTGTATGCTATTGCTTATACTTTAAACATTGAAAAGAACTATATGTACATGGCTAATGTTATATATTCTCGTATAGAAGACACTCTCCCGTATAAGACATTTTTAAAGCATAATTATGACACTACTAGAATGATATAATCACATAGATTGTCTTATCAGTCGTAGCTTCTATTTTGAAGCAAATTACTCTCATCAGTTACTACATACAAATAAAGACATCCCTTTTAGTGATGTTCATTTTAGCTAAGGACCAGTGAATATGAGAACATGCCTGCTTGAAGACACTAAAATTCTAGAGCAAAAGCTTTGATTGGGCGCCTACCAATAGGGCATTGATAAAAAGTTTTCCAGGTACATAAGAGGTTATTGTAGCACCCTTGGGAGAGCAGCACAGGACTGCAAGCTTCTTACCTGGGCTTGCTGAGAGGTCACTGAGGCTAACCTCTGTATGTAATCCGATATTTATTCACTATTGCAAAGAGCAATCTCTGTGGCTTTTGGACCCATTCATCAGTCTGTTTCTGCTATTAGCTAATCCACTAGCAGCACAGAGGCCTAACCCTGGAGATAAAATGCTTCATCTCACCCCCAATATGAAGGTGCATTCTTTGAGCTGATGATGCTGAAGTGTGCAATGGTTGCAAAATAGCAAGTCTTCAGAGGGTTTGGGTGCTAACGACCATCAAACGCCTCACCAGAATCAGGAATGGAAGCCACTGTCTTGCAAAAATAAGAGAGGAAACCACATATTTTCCTCCTGTCTTCCTCTCTAAACATCTCTGATGACAGAACCTAAGGTAAACCAGGTATGGGTGCTGCAGAGTACCCTGGTCTCCCTTACAGCTCCTCTGTCTCTCCCCTTTCCAGGTTTCTTCCCCTGCCCCCATCCCCAGGTGCCCCTGTCCCAGTTCTACAGATTTCTTATTTAAAAGAGAGCTTTTGATATCATCTCAGCCTCTGAGACCCAAATTTGTGATGCTCTAGTGATGAAGAGACTGGTGAGGGTTGGGGATTTGGAGACTAGGGAGTTGTGCCTTGAATCTCTTCAAATCAGACCAGACTGGCTCTCACCAGCTCAGTGTGCTATGAGGCTGGCCTGTTCTGTGGGACTACCTCAAGAGAAATCTCAGTTCTACTTCTATTATGTTAAAAGACAACCTGAGAAAATATAACTCAAAGCATTTCAGGGAACATAATTTTAAATGCCACAAACCAGAGGTTAAAATAAGGGTTTTTTTAAATCCTAGGATTCTGACATTAACATTTTGATAAGTTGTTATGAATACATTTTCAAAATAAGACCTGAAATTATCAGTGAACCATAAAGGAAATCTCTTTGAAGGCAGAGCAAGGAGAATTTCCTTTCATTCCATCTAAATGGCCTTGAATGTCTACCTTTTAAGGTTCTGCATCATCTTGTATCCCCAGTTCCTAGCTACATAGTGGGTGCTCATTGTTGAATGAGTGAGTGAATGAATGGGAGAGAAAAAGAAATGCAGAGAAGTAACTTATGCACTCAATCAAACAGGCCAATGATGACTGATACTTCTTTTAACACCAAATACTGGAATGAAGAACTGTTTGAGGCAGGATCTATACTACTAATTAAATCGACAGCAGCAGCCAATTGCGCCTGAATCTGGCTGCTCTGTGATCAACAACTTCCACCCCCGCCACACCACAAAGTCCTGCCAAGTGAGTAATCTTCTCATTAATTCAATTAAGCTGTTTAGAAATTGATGTCTTATTAGATGCAGGGTCTGGTTCTCTAGAAAGCTTTGTTCCTCAATTAGGTATACTCTTTATTTTGATATAGGTTAGGATTTTGGCTGAAGGCAAGCCAAAAGTTTTGATGGCTACCTTGGTTGCATCTTGTCTTTTAATTTATGATTTCAGCATTTGCTACCTGTATGTAAATTTGGACATTTTTCTTTGATTCTCTTACTGCTATTCTTTATGAGTCTATAACTCACCACAAACTACAATGTAATCCTCTGAATGATTTGCATCTATATTAAATGCAAATATTAGAGTATATAAATGCATTTATAAATAATTCATTAAACAGTCAATAACGCTATTGAAAAATCTGGACTATAAATGCAGGCAAAAACCACTGCATGAAAATGTGTCCAGTCAGCTAAATAAATGCACAGTAAAACATGGGTACTGCATACATGTCCTGAAAACCAACCCTTTCCAAAAAGGAAGAAAGGAAATGAGTAAATACAGAGACCTGACCTATACAATATCTCCTAGGCTCATCTGTATTAGGATTTGAAATGGCTATTTAATTACTTATATACAATGAGCATCTTTAAAAAGGGGGTGGAGGATTTCAGCAACTTTTAATAAAAGCAGAGGAACAATAATACCCCAAACCATTAACAGAAGATTAAAGCAAAAAGATAGTAATAGCCGAGATGAGGGATGAGATTAGGTCAAGAAAAGCTATACCAACTGAGCATAGAGGTTGGCTCTGAGTTTCCTGGCAGGCCAGGCATACATGGTCATTTAATGATGTTGAGCTATTGCAGGTGACCAAAGGAAAGGAACAGTAGTACACTGTTCTTTCACCAAATATTTATAGAGCACCCAAAACAGTGGTGAACAACTCATTCAAAGTGTCCTTCGTCATAGTCATAGAATTTTAAAGCTTCCACGAGACATATCGATCAAGCGTCACGAGACATCTCTCCAAGGCACTTGACATACACAAATAACATGATGTAATGCTTAGTGGTTCCTCAGATGGTGAGAATTAGTTTCCTACTTTGAAGGGTAGAAAATCCACAGCTGGGGAACTCAAGGTCTTATAGGAAAAATAGGATTACTGGGACAGAGGTCACAGATTGAATTTATAAAAACTTTGTACATATTTTTATATCCCCTAAAACAAAATAGCACAGCAAAGAATAATAAGCATTAATGGTGTTTTTCATAGCTCAAACCAGTAATAATGAATACCATGAACTTAATTTTTATTTATAATGCTTTGTTTGCTAGGATTTCCTTCTCAAACATTTAATCAGATGGCTATATTTTCATATCTCCTTACAAATAATAATGATACTAATTCTGTATCTAATTCTCCATTTAAATACTCAAACACTTTAAACTTTATCATTTTGATTCTCACATTCCAGGTTTTGCCGTGTTTATAGAAATTAGGATTATTGAATTAGCAAAGGCGTTACGCAAGTTGCTGCAACACATCTGGTTATAGGGTCATAACACGGGCTGTGAAAAACTCACAGCCTCATAGACACAGCTTGTTTCTCTCCTTTCCAACAAAGGAAGTCTAATTTTAAGAACCTAGTTTCCTTTCTCTTAGCTACATTTATTTCCTAAAATGTTGTTGCAAAATCTCTACTCTTGTATCTTTGTTTTAAATTTCTAAACTTTCCTTCTTTTCCCATTATCCTCTGAGCAAATGACTCACAGTTTTAAGGTATTAGAATCAAACTCTTCAATTGTTGAAAAGATATTCAGAGAAAAAAACATCATGTGCTGGAATTGTTTAAGAGGAATTTGCGTTGAGCATGGTGAACTCTATCATTTGCCAATATTGAGAGCTCTGGAAGTTGGTGGGGATGGGATAAACATGTATTAATTACCAACAATGAGCCAGACACTGTTCTAGGCACTGTGTATATGTTATTTCCTATCATTACAACTCTCTAAGCTATTTGACATACACTACACAGAGGAAAAACGGAGGCTCGGGAAGGTCAGGTACATTTGTTACCGAGTCCAAGCTCGTACTGCTCACCACATGACAGGCCAATAAATCGAGAGATGAGTTGTTGGGACAAGGAATAGCGACTTTATTTGGAAGGCCAGCAGACCAAGAAGATGGTGGACTAACGTCTCAAAGAACCATCTTGCCTGAGTTAGAATTCAGGCTTCTTTTATACTAAAAGGGGAGGGAGTAAAATCAAACATTTCCTGGGTCTGGTCAGCCTCTGGAGGGGATGTGTTAATTTCTTCCTTCCTGCAGTCATTCACAGGTGGGCCTGGTCAGGATGTTTCCTGTGAGCCAAACAAAGGTATTTTAGCTTAATGTTCATTACCTGGGAGTCAGGGTTCCCAGAGATGAGCCATTATGTATTTAAGCTTATAGGCAACATTCCTTTAGTGATTAACTTGTAATAGGATACAAAGGTTCTTCCCTGTTACACATTCTCCAAGGTTTTGCTGCTGGTTAGTAGTAGAGCTGCAATTCAACTATACTTTTCTCTGGTCCCAATCTTCCTTAGCTTTCTTTGGAATCTTTTTCTTTAATACATATTAAGGTATGTCTTAAAGTATTTGCTGCATCAAAATGGCCACACATGCTAACAAAACCACTTTTAAATGCTTGAATCTTTTCTTAGCTATTTACCTTAATGAGTTAAGTTATATAGACTGGATAGTCACCCTAATTTATTTGACCATTTAGAAAACATAAAAATATACAACTGACGGTTTTTGATAGACATGAACAATTTAGTATTAGTCCACCTGAGTGTTTCATTAGTCTTTATTTTAGTGCCCATCTTTGGCATGAAGGAACAGTACAGCTGTGAGAAGTGTAGCTTACCTGGATTATTTAGCAGTTGTGTGACCTTGGGTAAGTTTCTTTAACCTCTTTATGCCTCAGTTCTCTTTGATAAAACATGGATAATAATAGTACCTATCTCATAGAATTGTTAAGAGGACAAATGAGTTAATATGTCCAAAGTACTTAAAGCAGTGCCTGGCACACGGTAGTTCTGTCTGGGTCTCTGCTAAATTAAAAAAAAAAAAAAGTTTAATGATAATGTAAATTCCCATATTAATCCTTAGAAAAAAAATGAATCATAAAACTAGACTAAACTCTTTTCACACATGTATCTAGGTTGTTGTTAAGAAAAGGAAAATGTAGGTCATTTTGGTCACAACATTGTGAATGTAGAATGGTACTCTTACAAATTTCTCATTTGACAAGAAGGACATTGAAACCCATCTATATTAGCAACTAATTTCTTGTTTTATTTCAATGTAATAAATGTTTGTGAAAGTCACATTTATTATTATGATGCCAATATCTGACCTATAAAAAATGGATGATTGAAATAGTTCAACATAATATTAATGGATATGAAAAAACAGTGCTCATTGGAAACTAAACAACTTTTCAACTTCCACTTGGCTCAGAATGAATGCATCTGGATGTTTTAGACACTGGGTGACTTAGGGGAAGTTGTGAGAATTTTCCTCTGTGTTTGTCTTTCACTCTTGAACTATGGGAAACCATGCCCCTAGATTTAGCCACAGCATTTCTTGGAGTTTCAGACAAAATAGAATTCTTTTCCATTATTCTTTACTTTGTAGGCTCAAGAATGTCAAATCAGCTAGTCAGTACAGGAATAGACTCCATTAATGATCACCACAGACTTTTGAAAAAGGTTTGGCGGGGTGGTGGGGGAGGGATGGAGTGGGAGTTTGGGGTTAACAGATGCAAACTGGTATATATAGGATGGGTAAACAACAAGGTCCCACTGTATAGCACAGGGAACTATATTCAATATATTGTGATAAACCATAATGGAAAAGAATATGAAAAATAATATGTATAACTGAATCACTTTGCTCTACAGCAGAAATTAACACAACATTATAAATCAACTATACTTGAATAAAATAAATTTTTAAAAAAAGCTCAACAAACACTTACTGAATGCTTCCTAAAAGCCAAAACCTAAGAATATAAACATCAGAAGCTTTGTAAACATCATAATAAGCAGCAGCATTTGACCAGATACCATTTCATGAAAATTACATGCCAGCCACTGTGTTCAGTACTTTACATACATACCTCTTTCAAACCCCTGGGAAGTAGGATCTCTGCACCTAGGAAGATGGCAACTCAGAGAGGGAACCAGACAAGCAACCATAAAGTCACCCGATGGGTTTTCTCCCTGTAAGTTTCTTCCAGGCTGACGTCCTCTCTCCACAGCCCATCTGAACCTTAGACCAGCTACCTCTAGAGGCTGCTTGGGCTACTCTGTGTGTCTCCTCCGGAAGAAATCAGCTCCCACAGAAGAGCAGGAGCTGATGCTTATTGTGAATGGGGCCACATTGAAACACTGAGAGGGTAGGTAAATCCCCAAGGTGTATAAAGAGTGTACAATAAAAATTAATTTAAATAAAGAACGTACAATAAATCCAGATCTTCCTCTCCCAGCTAGATCTAGATTCTCAGTTTAGGCCACGAGATGTATATAGAAAAAGGTAGGATGGTAAAACATAAATAAAAACCCTCTACATTTTAGCCGCAGCATTGGGTAAGCACAGTCACAATCCTGATCAGCTATCACTTATCAAATGCCAACAGTGTGCTAGGGGCTCTGCATGCACCTAGGGGCTTCAATTGCGCAGCAGTGCTCTGATGTAGGCACCATTGTCATTTTCACTTTATTGTTGGAGAAAACAATATGTAGGGCAGTTACGTCACAGCTGCATGGGGGTTTGAACCCAACCTGTCTCACTCTAAGACCCATGGTGTCCCTAAGACATTAAGCCCCTCTAGCCTAGGTGCAGATTTATTTTCTGCCTCTCTTGGTCTGCAATCTTCCCATTTTCTCCACTATTTTAGCCTCTTCCTTACTGTGATTTCAGCCTGTCACTGGCTTCCAATGACAATTGCAGCAAGGGCACTGCCTGGTCAGAGATGCCCAAGAATGGAGGAGTAAGATGAGGTTTTATCCAGAAATGGGATGAGGCGCTTTTGTGGAGGATATAAGAAAACACTAGGAGGATTCATGTCCTGGAACCCTTCCACATTCTCTAAGGAGCAGGTGACAGAGTGCTGAGGCCTTCCCATCCATCAGTTCAAGAGCAACACGTTACTAATATTTACCAGCTGTGCACCCTTCCTCCCCTTTTACAGATGTGGACGCCGAAGAAGAAGGAATGGCAAGAGGCTGACCTAGGGTCACACACAGCACAGCAGGGATTAAAACCCACAAACTTTGAATTTCTAGCTTCTGGCTCAGCCTGTCAATCTACCATACATGCCGACGTGCATGGTTGGCTAGGTGCCTCATGTGATGGAGCGTGACTCTACTTAATTTGCTCTGATTCACCCTTCTGAGAGGCAACAGTGGAGAGAGCTTGGACTCTGTATTTACCTCCAAGGCACATGGGGAAGCCTCACAGAAGGAGACAGACTCCAGAAGCCAAATGTAAGTTCAGGAATCACAACCCCCAAGGACCCAGCAGGCTGTGTGGGTTTTCTATGCTTTGCTTAATTATCCAAGTATCTACAGGCGCACCAATTTCCTCCGGAGAGTCAGAGACTCAGGTAGGGATTCCAGCTGAACACGCTCATCTCAGAACCAGCTCTGTTTCTCCAAATTCTGTGCTGCACAAACGGGAACCACGCCCACTCCACTGAGGCCAATGTTCTGACATTTCAAAACCCAACTCCTCTTCAGTATGACTAAACAAAGATACATGCACGACAGTGACTCGAGCGCCTTATCTTTGGAAAGCCCACACTTCTATGAAAATGGCAAATAGGTATCCTTTCTCCTTAGGCTGTGAACGCAGTGTGTAGGGAACATCACGAATTCTGAGTTCTGTTTGCTATTCCACAAGGCAAGTGGGGATGACCATGGGTTTTTATTCGCATCTTGGCCTGAATTAATACGACCTCTGCGTAGAGTACATACAAGACACAGCTTTCACATTTGGAGATGCTTTCCCCACTGGGCCCCTCGTTCCCCAGAAACCACTTCCCTGCCAACAGTTGCAGCTGGAATGGGAATAGTGCACAATGAACCCCAGACTAAGGGTGACACTTTGTGCCCCTGGTTCCACCTGGTCACCCTCTTACTTCCTGCCCCTACAGGGAGGCTCTACAATACCAGGGTCTCAGGATGCGATCTGTCGATGGCCACATGTGGCCATCTGAAATCTGAAAACAGATTTCAGGTTTTGATTTACTCTTAATGTGTGTATGTAGGAATATGTTTTATGGAATTAGTCATTTGCTGATATCTATTTAATTAAAAGACATAGCCCCTCATTATTGTCTTATGTGATGTAATAGTACCATATCAATAAATTCTGATGAGATCAGTTGCTTCAGAAGGCCAGGGATTATTGGTGGAGCAGATGTCCCATGGATTCTTTTCTCATGGGCCATAAAATTTTCAGAAGCACAGAAATACTAAAGCACAATACTGATGTGATCATAAATAAACATTCAAAGGTGATTATGATAAAAACCAGAATGCTGTATAGTAACTTCCAGGTACTATAAATCAGGGCATCGTAAAATCATAGATCTGGCAATAAACTTGAGAGGACACATTCAGACTAAGGTTAGGAGTCAGAAGACCCTGGTGATATCAACCATGTTTATACAATTGGTATTTTTAAAAATGTTCCTAGAAACCAGAATATAATAAACCTGGCAATAAATTTGAGAAGCTACCTTTCATGTAAGGCTTGGAGTCAGAATTCCCCGGAGAAAAAAAAATTTTTTCCTACAATTTGTATTTTT
Source organism: Pseudorca crassidens (assembly GCF_039906515.1). NCBI lineage: Eukaryota > Metazoa > Chordata > Mammalia > Artiodactyla > Delphinidae > Pseudorca > Pseudorca crassidens. The sequence goes on from NC_090297.1 coordinate 158,884,904, forward strand.
TTAAATATAATATCCAAAGTAATTATGCTGAATGTGTGTGATAAATGTTTACATAAACCATTGGGGTTAAATTACTCATAGACCCTACATTATACTACCACTTAAAATGTTTCCAACTTAGTATTACTTTTTTTTTTTTTTTTTCCAGTACGCGGGCCTCTCACTGCTGTAGCCTCTTCCATCGCAGAGCACAGGCTCCGGACGCGCAGGCCCAGCGGCCACGGCTCACGGGCCCAGCCGCTCCGCGGCATGTGGGATCCTCCCAGACTGGGGCACGAGCATGTGTCCCCTGCATTGGCAGGCTGACTCTCAACCACTGCGCCACCAGGGAAGCCCAGTATTACTTTTAATCCTTTTGATAACATAATTCACAAAGTATCTACTTTTCTTCTGATTGTATTGAGAGTTGCACATAATGTTTTAAGAGTTGCCTAGGCTCTCGGATCTAAAGGCTGCCCTCCCCCATCTCCTTCCTCCTATTTATTATAGCTTTTAAACTGACACCTTTGCCTTCATTCTAGAAAGTTCTATATACCTTTTTATATATAAGGCAAAGTAAGATAAAGGAGAATACTGAATTGATGATTTTGAGACATTTGCTTAGCTTAAAATCATTTCATATATAATCCTCTACTCTTTGAGATAAAACTGAATACACACATACCATACCATAATTATTCCCATTTTACAAATGAGAAAACTAAACTCTTACGATTAAATGAGTTGTTTGAGATCTCCCTGTTTATTTACGTTGAAAGATGTCTCAATACATGATTTGCCTGATGCTGAAGTCAACTCTTTTAACCACTCTCACACTTTCACACTCTACTTTTCTCAAGCTCCACACGTGCTTGAGAAAAATCCAGAGCACCACTGTAAGGAACACACTGGATTGTCTCCACCTTCAGGGACCTGTGCTGCTTACCACTTTAATTCATTAATTCATTCAGTCATTCCTGTAGTCTTTCATTCATTCATCTATTCAACAAATAGTTATTGAACACCTTTTCAGTGCTGGACACTGTGCTAGGTGCCGAGGATTTATCATAGAACAAGAGAGGCAGGCACGGCCCAGTTCTCATAGAGTGGGAGAGACATCCAAGTAATCGCATGATTATGCACAAATACACATGAATCACATGTGAGATTCTTATGATTCAAGGAAGACATAGAGCCTGAGAGTGTATGAAAGGGACCCTCATTGAGTGTGAGAGAATAGGAAAGTCCCTCCTGAAGAAGTGGCCTTTAAACTAAAGGAGACGAACTTCAGAAGGAGTGAGAGTACAAGTCTGGCTCTTGAATGTTCATAACAAAATGACAGCTTTGTCCTCCTACCCACCCCAATACAACTGTCATTCAGAAATTTCTGTTCTCACTTCAAGCAACAACATAGAACATCTTCCTACAGATACTTGTAAAATTCAGCCCAAATTCAACTGTTTTTGAAGCTTGCTTAAGAGATTGGATATTGAAAAATATAGATTCCTCTTCTTTACCCTCCAATTTATCACAATCTTGTGAATTTTACCTCTTGTATATGCATGTATTTGTCCCCTCATTTGTGTATAACTGCTCACTGCCTAATATCATTTCTCACCAGGAATTTTGCAACCATCTCCCTGCCTTCATTCTTGTCAAATAAATTGTCCCCATTGCTGCCAGTGTGTTCTCTCTAAAACATGGATTTAACCAGGTTGTTTCCATTCTTACTTTGCTAGCTCCTGTTTATCAGGCTGGGTTAGGTAGCTCTCAGCCATGGCATCTGTGCATTTCTACCTTTGCTTTTGTTGTGGCACACTGCTGCCATTAGCAGGGCTGTGGTTGTGTGCATGGAATCAGGCAGGCAAAGACTTGGGAGATATTCAGGATCCATTAAGATGATACTCACACACCTCAGAAGAGTTAAAGAAACAAATCTAATTGTGGCAGTGGAGGAAATTAGTTACAACTTGGTTGGAATTGTAGATTTGAGGAAGTAGACAAAAAACTAAGTAGTATAGAATTTAACTCTTGGGACATGGGCAAGAGACCAATCCCTTTATCAAGTTTTGAAGTACCTTTTATAGTGACAACAAAGAGATCTCATTGTATCTCATCATGACTGCAGCAAGAATCAAGCCCAGGATCTAACAAAGGGTATCTCTAGGTCAGGGGTCCCCAACGCTTAGCCTGTTAGGAACCAGGCCACACAGCAGGAGGTGAGCGGTGGGTGAGTGAGTGAAGCTTCATCTGCCACTCCCCATCGCTCACAGGACCGCCTGAACCATCACCCACATTACCACCAGAACCTCCCTCCCCACCCCACCCCCCATCTGTGGAAAACTTGTCTTCCACAAAACCGGTCCCTGGTGGCAAAAATGTTGGGGACCGCTGCTCTAGGTCTTTAAGAAACCTGAATATATTTGCTTTGGTCAGGATGACAAAGTTGTTACTTTAGTTAGTTGTTCTGTTTTGTTTTTTTAATCCTGATAAGGTATAGAATTAAATGTTGAAATAAATAAAATGTATTAAGATTTTAGCTAAATTTGGAAACAATATATGTATATTTGCTGTATTGAATATTTGGAATGTTTAAGAGAAATAGGCACATTTCAATATGTAACAGGATGTCATTCTAACTTCAAACTTCATTTTCAAATATGAAGTTTTGTTAATTAATTTGAATTATGATTTTAAGGTGAAAAGTATAGGAGAATATTGCCAAGGTTCTAAACAATATAGTTAATAGTTTATAAGAGCTTAAGATTTATCATACATATAAATTTCCTTTTACTAGGTTTAAAGGAGCAATGTAGGTATTTGAGAAATTTTTGTTTATTAATCAGACAATTGAAGCACTACAAAAAGAAATCGAGTGTATAATTTTTATAAATGCTGTTTAAAAAATTAAAAGCATTCAGTTAAGTAGTAAAAGGTTTCTTAAAAGTGGTTGCAAAATGTAGTAGATGTATAAATAGAATAAAATGATTTTAGTTGACCCCAAAAGCTTAAAATTAGGTTTTTGAACTTGTGAATTTTTAATTTTAACAAATCAAGTATTAATTGTCTCTGCAAGGACAGGAAAATTCAGATTGAGAATTGCAGTTATCAATAATTTATCATATTTTTCCATTTTGCTGTGAGTACCTTGAAGATAACGGTCAAGTCTCACTAAAATGATAATTCTTTTATTGATATGGTCTTTCATCAATTGTTTTACCTTTTTATAACTGGGTGACCTCCTTTTTAATCTGTTGATATATAGTTCAGGATTATAATATTAAGTTAATATCAGTTTTCTTATTTTATTCAGGCAGATTTTAAGATATAAGTGGTCTTGAAGCTAACTTGTTTTATAAAATTAGCTCCAAAATTCTGGGGAGATATTTTATTTTTCTTTTTTTCAGCTTTACTGAGATACAATTGACATATGTGTAAGTTTAAGGTGTACAATGTAATGATTTGATACGTGTATATATTGTGAAATGATTACCACAATAGGTTAGTTTGCATATTATTAAAATTTTTTAGGTGTGGTGAAAACTTTTAAGATCTACTCTCTTAAGAGTACAAATATACAAATATACAATACAGTATTATTAACTATAGTCACCATGCTGTACATACACAACTTATTCATCTTATAACTAAGATCTTCCCTGCCCTGATCTGCCCCTGGCAACAACCACCAATCTTCTCTCTGTTTCTGAGTTTGGTTTTTTGTTTTTGCTTTTAAGATTCCATATATAAGTGAGATCATACAACATTTGTCTTTCTCTGTCTGACTTATTTCACTTAGCATAGTGCCCTAAAGATTCATCCATTTTTAACATTTTAAGGACTTCTTTTCCCCATTGAGTATTCTTGGCTCCCTTGTTAAATATTAGTTGAGCAGAGACACATGGGTTTATTTCTGGATTGTCTATTTTAATTCCATTCATCTGTGTGTCTGTTTTTATGCTGATACCATACCATTTAGATTACTATAGCTTTGAAATCAGGAGGTGTGTTGCCTCCAGCTTTACTCTTCTTTCTCAGGGTTGACTTATCTAATTGGGGTCTTTTGTCGTTCCATACAAACTTTAGTTTTTTTCTATTTCTTTAAAAAATGCTATTGGAATCTTGATAAGGATTGCATTGACCCTATAGATGGCTTTAGGTAGTATAGACATTTTTACAATATTAATTCTTCTGATCGATGAAAGCAGAATATCTTTCCATTTATCTTCAATTTCTTTCATCGAAGTCTTAAGAGTTTTCAGTGTACAGATCTTGCATCTTGTTTAAATTTATTCCTAATTATTTTCTTATTTTTGATTCTATTATGAATGAAATTTTTAAAAATTTTCTTTATCAAATGTTTCCTTGTTAGTGTATAGAAACACAGCTGATTTTCTGGGTGTTATACCCTGCAACTTTAATGAATTTGTTGATTATTTCTAGCAGTATTTTTTTGGTGGAGTCATAAGAATTTTCTATATTATCTTCAAACAAAGAAAATTTTACTTCTTCCTTTCTGATTTGGATACCTTTTATTTCTTTTTCTTGCCTGATTCCTCTAGCTAGGACTTCCAGTACTATGTTGAACAGGAGTGGTAAGAGTAGGCACCCTTGTCTTGTTTTTGATCACAAAGAAAAATTTTTCAGCATTTCACCACTGAGTATGTTAGCTGTGGACTTGCCTTGCCGTATAAGACTTTTGCAATATTAAGGTACCGTCTGTCTATACCTAATTTGTTAAGAGTTTTTGTCATGAACAGATGCTGAATTTTGTCAAATGCTTTTTCTGCATCTATTGAGATGACCATGTGATTTTTGTCTTTCATTTTTTAATGTAATGTATCACATTAATTGATTTGCATATGTTGAACCATCCTTACATCCAAGGAATGAATTCCACTTGATCATGGTGTATGATCCTTTTAATGTGCTACTAAATTCAGTTTGCTTGTATTTTGTTGAAAATTTTTACATCTCTATTCATCAGGGATGTTGAGATGTAGTTTACTTTTCTAGTACTGTTCTTAACTGGCTTTGGTATCAGGATAATCCTGGCTTTGTAAAATGAGTTGGGGAGTGTTCCCTCCTCTAATTTTTGGAAGGATTTGAAAATGATTGGCATTAATTTTTCTGTAAATCTTTGATAGAATTTACCAGAGAAATCATCTGGATTTTTCTTTGTTGTTAGAAGATCTGTAATTACTGATCCAACCTTGGTAAAGTAAAGTTTTTTATTTGAGATCTTTCTTTTTTCTTGATGTATGCATTTATCACTATACACTTCCCTCCTAGAACAGCTTTTGTCTGATACAAATATAGCTACCCCTGGTTTCTTTTGGTTACCATTTGCTTGAAATATCTTTTTCCATTCTTCACTTTCTGGCTACCTGCATCCTTAAAGCTAAAGTGAGTCTCTTGTGGGCAGCATGTCACTGAATCTTGTTTTTTTTTGAATAAAATTCATTCAGCCATTCTATGTCTCTCATTTGGAGAATTAATCCATTTATGTTTAGAGTAAATTTTGATAGATAGGGACTACTATTTCCATTTTGTTAACTGTTTTTTGATTGTTTTGTAAATCTTTTGTTCCTTGCTTCCTATTTTGCTGTCTTGCTTTGTGATTTGAAGACATTTTTGTGGTGATATGTTTTGACTCTTTTTTTTCTTTTAACATCTTTATTGGAGTATAATTGCTTTACAGTGGTGTGTTCGTTTCTACTTTATAACAAAGTGAACCAACTATACATATACATATATCCGCATATCTACTCCCTCTTGCATCTCCCTCCCACCCTCCCTATCCCACCCCTCTAGGTGGTCACAAAGCACTGAGCTGATCTCCTTGTGCTATGTGGCTGCTTCCCACTAGCTATCTATTTTACATTTGGTAGTGTATATATGTCCATGCCACTCTCTCACTTCGTCCCAGCTTACCCTTCCCCCTCCCTGTGTCCTCAAGTCCATTCTCTATGTCTGAGTATTTATTGCAGTTCTGCCCCTAGACTTTTCAGAACCTTTTTTTTTTTTTTTTTTAGATTCCATATATATGTGTTAGCATACGGTATTTGTTTTCCTCTTTCTGACTTACTTCACTCTGTATGACAGACTCTAGGTCCATCCACCTCTCTACAAATAACTCAATTTTGTTTCTTTTTATGGCTGAGTAATATTCCATTGTATATATAAGCCACATCTTCTTTATCCATTCATCTGTTTATGGACACTTAGGATGTCCTGGATGATGTAAATAGTGTTGCAGTGAACATTGTGATACATGACTCTTTTTGAATTACGGTTTTCTCAGGGTATGTGCCCAGTAGTGGGATAGCTTTGTCATATGGTAGCTCTATTTTTAGTTTTTAAAGGAACCTCCATACTGTTCTCCATAGTGGCTGTACCAATTCACATTCCCACCAGCAGTGCAAGAGTGTTCCCTTTTCTCCACACCCTCTCCAGCATTTATTGTTTGTAGATTTTTTGATGAAGGCCATTCTGACTGGTGTGAGGTGATACCTCACTGTAGTTTTGATTTGCATTTCTCTAATGATTAGTGATGTTGAGCATCCTTTCATGTGTTTGTTGTCAATCTGTATATCTTCTTTGGAGAAATACCGACTTAGGTCTTCTGGCCATTTTTGTATTGGGTTGTTTGTTTTTTTGATATTGACCTGCATGAGCTGCTTGTAAATTTTGGAGATTAATCCTTTGTCAGTTGCTTCATTTGCAAATATTTTCTCCGATTCTGAGGGTTGTCTTTTGGTCTTGTTTATGGTTTCCTTTGCTGTGCAAAAGCTTTGAAGTTTCATTAGGTCCCATTTGTTTATTTTTGTTTTTATTTCCATTTCTCTAGGAGGTGGGTCAAAAAGGATCTTGCTGTGATTTGTGTCATGGAGTGTTCTGCCTATGTTTTCCTCTAAGAATTTGAAAGTGTCTGGCCTTACATTTAGGTCTTTAATACATTTTGAGTTTATTTTTGTGTATGGTGTTCTAATTTCATTCTTTTACATGGAGCTGTCCAGTTTTCCCAGCACCACTTATTGAAGAGGCTGTCTTTTCTCCATTGTATATTCTTGTCTCCTTTATCAAAGATAAGGTGACCATGTGTGTGTGGGTTTATCTCTGGGCTTTCTATCCTGTTCCATTGATCTATATTTCTGTTTTTGTGCCAGGACCATACTGTCTTGATTACTGTAGCTTTGTAGTATAGTCTGAATCTGGGAGCCTGATTCCTCCAGCTCTGTTTTACTTTCTCAAGATTGCTTTGGTTATTCGGGGTCTTTTGTGTTTCCATACAAATTGTAAATTTTTTGTTCTAGTTCTGTGAAAAATGCCATTAGTAGTTTGATAGGGATTGCATTGAATCTATAGATTGCTTTGTGCAGTGTAGTCATTTTCAGTGTTGATTCTTCCAATCCAAGAACATCATATATCTCTCCATCTGTTTGTATCATCTTTAATTTCTTTCATCAGCATCCTATAGTTTTCTGCATACAGGTCTTTTGTCTCCTTAGGTAAGTTTATTCCTAGGTGTTTTATTCTTTTTGTTGCAATGGTAAGTGAGAGTGTTTCCTTAATTTCTCTTCCAGATTTTTCATCAATAGTGTATTGGAATGCAAGAGATTTCTGTGCATTAATTTTGTATCCTGCTACTTTACAAAATTCATTGATTATTTCTAGTAGTCTTCTGGTAGCGTCTTTAGGATTCTCTATGTATAGCATCATGTCATCCGTAAACAGTGACAGCTTTACTTCTTCTTTTCCAATTTGGATTCATTTTCTTTCTTTTTCTTCTCTGACTGCTGTGGCTAAAACTTCCAAAACTATGTTGAATAAGAGTGGTGAGATTGGACAACCTTGTCTTTTTCCTGATCTTAGAGGAAATGGTTTCAATTTTCACCATTGAGAACGATGTTGGCTGTGGGTTTGTCATATATGGCCTTTATTATGTTGAGGAAAGTTCCCTCTATGCCTACTTTCTGCAGGGTGTTTATCATAAATGGGTGTTGAATTTTGTCAAAAGCTTATTCTACATCTATTGAGATGATCATATGGTTTTTCTCCTTCAATTTTTTAATATGGTTAATCACATTGATTTATTTGCATACATTGAAGAATTCTTGCATTCCTGGGATAAACCCCACTTGATCATGGTTTATGATCCTTTTAATGTGCTGTTGGATTCTGTTTGCTGTATTTTATTTTATTTTTTGTGTGGTACGCAGGCCTCTCACTGTTGTGGCCTCTCCCGTTGCAGAGCACAGGCTCCAGACGCGCAGGCTCAGCAGCCATGGCTCACGGGCCCAGCCACTCCATGGCATGTGGGATCTTCCTGGACTGGGGCACGAACCCATGTGCCCTACATCAGCAGGTGGACTCTCAACCACTGCCCCACCAGGGAAGCCCTGTTTGCTTGTATTTTGTTCAGGAGTTTTGCATCTATGTTCATCAGTGATATTGGCCTGTAGTTTTCTTTCTTTGTGACATCTTTCTCTGGTTTGGTATCAGGGTGATGGTGGCCTTGTGGAATGAGTTTGGGAGTGTTCCTCCATCTGCTATATTTTGGAAGAGTTTGAAAAGGGTAGGTGTTAGCTATTCTCTAAATGTTTGATAGAATTTGTCTGTGAAGCCATCTGGTCCTGGGCTTTTGTTTGTTGGAAGATTTTTAATCACAGTTTCAATTTCAGTGCTTGTGATGGGTCTGTTTATATTTTCTTTTTCTTCCTTGTTCAGTCTTGGAAGGTTGTACTTTTCTAAGAATTTGTCCATTTCTTCCAAGTTGTCCATTTTATTGACATATAGTTACTTGTAGTAATCTTTCATGATCCTTTGTATTTTTGCAGGGTCATTTATTACTTCTGCTTTTTCATTTCTAATTCTATTGATTTGAGGATTCCCCCATTATTTCTTGATGAGTCTGGCTAATGGTTTATCAATTTTGTTTATCTTCTCAAAGAACCACCTTTTAGTTTTATTGATCTTTGCTATCATTTCCTTCATTTCTTTTTCATTTATTTCTGATCTGATTTTTATGATTTCTTTCCTTCTGCTAACTTTGGGGTTTTTTTTTCTTCTTTCTCAAATTGCTTTAGGTGTAATTTTCGGTTGTTTATTTGAAATGTTTCTTGTTTCTTAAGGTAGGATTGTATTGCTATAAACTTCCCTCTTAGAACTGCTTTTGCTGCATCCCATAGGTTTTGGGTCATTGTGTTTTCATTGTCATTTGTTTCTAGGTATTTTTTGATTTCCTCTTTGATTTCCTCAGTGATCTCTTGGTTATTTAATAGTGTATTTTTTAACCTCCATGTATTTGTATTTTTTACCGACTTTTTCCTGTAATTGATATCTATTCTCATAGCATAGTGGTCAGAAAAGATACTTGATATGATTTCAATTTTCTTAAATTTACAAAGGCTTGATTTGTAACCCAAGATATGATCTATCCTGGAGAACGTTCCATGAGCACTTGAGAAGAAAGTGTATTCTGTTGTTTTTGGATGGAATGTCCTATAAATATCAATTAAGTCTATCTTGTTTAATGTATCATTTAAAGCTTGTGTTTCCTTATTTATTTTCATTTTGGATGATCTGTCCATTGGTGAAAGTGGGGTGTTAAAGTCCCTTACTCTGATTGTGTTACTGTTGATTTCCCCTTTTGTGGCTCGTAGCATTTGCCTTTTGTATTGAGGTGCTCCTTTGTTGGGTGCAAAATTATTGACAATTATTATATCTTCTTCCTGGATTGATCCCTTGATCATTCTGTAGTGTTGTTCCTTGTCACTTGTAATAGTCTTTAGTTTAAAGTCTGTTTTGTCTGATATGAGAATTGCTACTCCAGTGTTCTTTTGATTTCCATTTGCATGGAATATCTTTTTCCATCCCCTCACTTTCAGTCTGTATGTGTCCCTAGGTCTGCAGTGGGTCTCTTGCAGATAGCATATATAAGGGTCTTGGTTTTGTATCCATTCAGCCAGTCTATGTCTTTTGGTTGGAGCATTTAATCCATTTACATTTAAGGTAGTTATCAATATGTATGTTTCTATTACCATTTTCTTAATTGTTTTTGGTTTGTTATTGTAGGTCTTTTCCTTGTGTTTCCTGCCTAGAGAAGTTCCTTTAGCTTTTGTTATAAAGCTGGTTTGGTGGTGCTGAATTTTCTGAGCTTTTGCTTGTCTGTAAAGGTTTTAATTTCTCCATCGAATCTGAATGAGATCTTTGCTGGGTAGAGTAATCTTGGTCGTGGGTTTTTCCCTTTCATCACTTTAAATATGTCCTGCCACTCCCTTCTGGCTTGCAGAGTTTCTGCTGAAAGATCAGCTCTTAACCTTATGGGGATTCCCTTGTATGTTGTCTGGTTTTTTTCCCTTGCTGCTTTTAATATTTTTTCTTTGTATATAATTTTTTGATAATTTGATTAATATTTGTGTTGGCGTGTTTCTCGTTGGATTTATCCTGTATGGGACTCTCTGTGCTTCCTGGACTTGATTGACTATTTCCTTTCCCATATAAGGGAAGTTTTCAAGTATAACTCTTCAAATATTTTCTCAGTCCCAAATTTTCTTTGTCTCTTCTTCTGGGACCCCTATAATTTGAATGTTGGTGTATTTAAATTTGAATGTTGGTGCATTTAATGTTGTCCCAGAGGTCTCTGAGACTGTCCTCAATTCTTTTCTTTCTTTTTTCTATATTCTGCTCTGTGGCAGTTATTTCCATTATTTTATCTTCCAGGTCACTTATCCTTCCTTCTGACTCAGTTATTCTGCTATTGATTCCTTCTAGAGAATTTTTAACTTCATTTATTTTGTTTTTCATCATTGTTTGTTTGCTCTTTAGTTCTTCTAGGTCCTTGTTATACATATGTTGTATTTTATCCATTCTATTTCCAAGATTTTGGGTCATCTTTACTATCATTACTCTGAATTCTTTTTAAGGTAGACTGCCTATTTCCTCTTCATTTGTTAGGTCTGGTGGGCTTTTACCTTGCTCCTTCATCTGCTGTGTGTTTCTCTGTCTTCTCATTTTGCTTAACTAACTATGTTTGGGGTCCTTTTCACAGGCTGCAGGTTCATAGTTCCTGTTGTTTTTGGTGTCTGCTCCCAGTGGCTAAGGTTGGCTCAGTGCATTGTGCAGGCTTCCTGGTGGAGGGGACTTGTGCCTGTGTTCTGGTGATGAGGCTGGATCTTGTATTTCAGGTGGGCAGGACCATGTCTGGTAGTGTGTTTTGGGGTGTCTGTGAACTTATTGTGATTTTAGGCAGCCTCTCTGCTAATGGGTGGGGTTGTGTTCCTGTCTTGCTAGTTGTTTGGCATAGGGTGTCCAGCACTGTAGCTTCCTCATCATTGAGTGGAGCTGGGTCTTAGCATTGAGATGGAGATCTCTGGGAGAGCTTTCACCGTTTGATATTACATGGAGCTGGAAGGTCCCTGAGGGACAGACCAATGTCTTGAACTCGGCTCTCCCACCTCAGAGGCAGAGACCTGATAGCCAACTGGAGCACCAAGACCCTGTCAGCCACACAGCTCAGAAGAAAAGGGAGAAGGAAATAAAAAAATAAAATAGTTATTAAAAAATAAGAAATTAAAAAAATATATTAAAAATTAAAAAGTAATAAAAAAAAGAAAGAAAGAAGAGAGCAACCAAACCAAATCCACCAACGATAACAAGTGCTAAAAACTATTCAAAAAAAAAAAAAAAAAAGGACAGACAGAACCCTAGGACCAATGGTAAAAGCAAAGCTATACAGACAAAATCACACAAAGTCCACCACCTCAATTTTGGGATGATTCATTGTCTATTCAGGTATTCCACAGTTGCAGGATACATCAAGTTGATTGTGGAGATTTAATCTGCTGCTTCTGAAGCTGCTGGGAGAAATTTCCCTTTCTCTTCTTTATTTGCACAGCTCCTGGGGTTCAGCTTTGGATTTGGTCCCGCGTCTGCGTGTAGGTCGCCTGAGGGTGTGTGTTCCATACCCAGACAAGTTGGGGTTACAGTAGCAGCTGATTAGGGGGCTCTGGCTCATTCAGGCCGAGGGTAGGGAGGGGTACAGAATGCGGGGTGAGCCTGTGGCGGCAGAGGCCAGTGTGACGTTGCAACAGCCTGAGGCATACTGTGTGTTCTCCCTGGGAAGTTGTCCCTGGATCACGGGACCCTGGCAGTGATGGGCTGTACAGGCTCCCGGGATGGGTGGTGTGGATAGTGACCTGTGCTAGTACACAGGCTTCTTGGTGGCTGCAGCATCAACCTTAGCTTCTCATGCCTGTCTCTGGGGTCAACGCTGATACCCGCAGCTCGTGTCTACCTCTGGAGCTCATTTAGGTGGTGCTCTGAATCCCCTCTCCTCGCTCACCCTGAAACAATGGTCTCTTGCCTCTTAGGCAGGTCCAGACTTCCTCCCGGATTCCCTCCCAGCTAGCTGTGGGGCACTAGACCCCTTCAGGCTGTGTTCACGCAGCCAACCACAGTCCTTTCCCTGGGATCTAACCTCTGAAGCCTGAGCCTCAGTTCCCAGATGCCACCCACCCCAGCGGGTTAGCAGACAAGCGTCTCAGGCTGGTGAGTGCTGGTCAGCACTGATCCTCTGAGCTGGAATCTTTCTTCTTTGCCCTCTGCACTCCTGTTGCTGCACTCTACTCCATGGCTCCAAAGCTTCCCCACCCCCCCCACCCCCGTCTTTGTCAGTGAAAGGGCTTCCTGGTATGTGGAAACTTTTCCTCCTTCACAGCTCCCTCCCAGAGGTGCAGGTCCCATCCCTATTCTTTTGTCTGTGTCTTTTCTTTTTTCTTTTGCCCTACCCAAGTACATGGGGAGTTTCTTGGCTTTTGGGAGGTCTGAGGTCTTCTGCCAGTGTTCAGTAGGTGTTCTGTAGGAGTTGTTCCACATGTAGATGTATTTCTGATATATTTTTGGGGAGGAAGGTGATCTCCACGTCTTACTCCTCCACCATCTTGAAGCTCTTTGACTCTTTATCATAATCATTTGCATACCTACTACAAACTTTTCCTTTGTAGTCACCATAATGCTTACATAAAATATATTTATAATGTCATATTTTAAACTGATAACAACTTAACTTTGATAGCATAGAGAAACTTTATACTTTTACTTCTCTCTCCCTCACATTTTATGTTAGTGATGTCACAATTTACATTGTTTTCATACAGTGTGTCCAGTAACAAATTATTATAGTTTTAGTTATTTTTAATAAGTTTGTTTTTTTAACTTTTAAACTAGACTTGTAAGTGAATTACACACTACCATTACAATATTAGGGAATCTGTCTTTGACTCTCTATATATATTTATCACTACCAGTAAGTTTTACACATTCATATGTTTTTATGATGTTAATTAACATCTTTTTATTTCTGCTTGAAAAACACCTCTTTTTGTCTTTGACTTTTGACAATTAAATTATAAAAATTCTTAAGCCTAGCCCTTATGTGGGGTCCTTTGGGCCTCATGAATCTGGATGGCCATTTCCCTCCCCAAATTTGGGAAATTTTCAGCAATTATTGTTTTAATTAGATGTTCTGTCCCTTTCTCTTTCTCTTCTCCTTCTGGGATTTCCATAATGTGTATATTGTTTCTTTTGATGATGTCCCATGAGTTCTGTATGCTTTCTTCTGTCTTTTTTATTCTTTTTTCATTGTACCTCTCTGACTGGTTATCTTCAAATGACCTATCTTCTAGTTCACTGATTCTTTCTTCTATTTAGTTAAGTCTGTTATTGAAGCTCTCTATTGAATTCTTCAGTTCAGTCACTGTATTTGTCAGCTCTAGGATTTCTGTTTGGGATTAGTTTTTTTAATGGTTTCTATTTCCTGTTGAACTTCTCATTTTGTTTATGCATTATTTTCTTAATTTTTTTTAGTTGTCTGTGTGTTCATATAGTTCACTGAACTTCTTTAAGAGGATTATTCTTTGTCAGATAGTTCATAGATCTCTATTTCTTTAGGGTCAGTTATTGGAACTTTATTAGTTTCCTTTGGTGCTGTCATGTTTACTTCATCCTTGATTCCTTGTGTTCATATCTGTGCATTGGAGTAAGTGGTCTCCTCTTCCAGACTTTACAGGTTCACTTTGGCATGGAAAGGCCTTCACCAGTCAGCTCAGCTTGGGTTACTGGATGATCTGTGGGCAGGTGGGACTTGCTACTGGTGTCTTTAGTTGGGAGATGCCACTGCCTATACTGTAACATTGGGGGTTGTGCCACTGGCTGAGCTCTGTGGTTGGGTGGCTCTGCTGGCTGGACTCCTTGTTCAAGTAGGACCACTGAGTGGGTTCCTTGATTGGGCAGGGCTGACTTTACTCTGCAGTCATGCAGGGCCACTAACTGGGCTCTGAAATCACCTCTAGTTGGATGAAGTTGTAGTCTGTGTTCCCTGGCATGGCAGTGCCACTGGTTAGATTCTGTGATGATGCAGGGTTTGGGCTCTGCAATTGCTTCTGGCTGGGTGGGGTCTCAGGACATGCTCCCTGACCAGATGGTGCCACTGGCTGGACCCCTTGTTCAGCCAGGGCTACAGGCAGGGCTTCAAAGTTGGATGGAATGCTCTATAGATCTCAATTAAGTCCTTCTGGTCTAATGTGTTATTTAAGGCCTGGGTTTTCTTACTGATTTTCTGTCCATTGATGTAAGTGGAGTGTTAAATTCCCCCATAATTATTGTGTTACTGTCAATTTCTCCTTTTACATCTGCTAACATTTGCCTTATATTTTGAGGTTCTCCTGTGTTGGGTGCATATATATTTACAATTGTTATAACTTCTTCTTGGATTGACCCCTTGATTATTACATAGTGTCCTTCTTTGTCTCTTTAAATATATCATGCCACTCTCTTCTGGCCTGTGGAGTTTCTGCTGAAAAATCAGCTGATAACCTTATGGGTATTCCCTTGTATATTTTTTGTTGCTTTTCTTTTGTTACTTTTAATATTTTCTCTTTGTATTTAATTTTTATCAGTTTGATTAATATGTGTCTCAGCATGTTCCTCTTTGGGTTAATCCTACCTGGGACTGTCTGCACTTCCTGGACTTGGCTGACTGTTTCTTTTCCCATGTTAAGGAATTTTTCAGCTATTATCTCTTCAAATATTTTTTCAGGCCCTTTCTCTCTCTCTCTTCTCCTTCTGGGACCCCTATAATGCAAATGTTGGTTCATTTAATGTTGTCCCAGAGGCCTCTTAAACTGTCCTCATTTCTTTTCATTCTTTTTTCTTTCTTCTGTTCCATGGCAGTGATTTCCTCCATTCTGTCTTCCAGCTCACTTACCCATTCTTATGCCTCACTTATTCTGCTGTTGGTTCCTTCTAGTGTATTTTTCATTTCAGTTTTTGTATTCTTCAACTCTGCTTGATTCTCTGTATTTTCTAACTCTTTGTTTAAAACTTCTTGTAACTTCTCACTCTGCATCCATTCTTTTTCCGAGATCTTGGATCATCTTTATGTTTGTTATTCTGAAGCCTTTTCTGGTAGATTGCCTATCTCTGTTTCATTTAGTTGTTCTTTGGAGGTTTTATCTTGTTCCTTCACCTGGAACATATTCCTCTACTGCCTCATTTTGTCTAAATTTCTGTGTTTGCAGACTCAGTTCCACAGGCTGCTGGATTGTAGTATTCTTGTTTTTTATGCCTGTCCCCTGGTGGGTGACACTGGTCTAGAGGCTTGTGCAGGCTTCCTGGTGGGAGAGGCAGGTGCCTGCCTACTGGTGGGTGGAGCTGGGTCTTGGCCCTTTGGTTGGTGGGGCTGTGTCATGTGTCTATAGCCTGCTGTGGGCTCAGGAAGTCTTTAGGCAGCCTGTCTGCTGACGGGTGAGGCTGTGTTCCTGCCCTGTTGGTTGTTTGGCCTGAGGTGTCCCAGTATTGAAGCCTACAGGCTATTGGGTGTCTTGGTGCTGGTGACCCAAGCAAGATATCTGCCTCCTTGACATTCACATAGCTGAACACTCCCCAAAGTCTCTACCACCAATGTCCATGTCCTCAGGGAGAGCTACAGTGACACTCTGCCTCCCCAGGAGGCCCACCAAGACCAGCAGGTAGGTCCGGCCCAGGCTCCTATGAAGTCACTGCCTTTGCCCTGGGTCCTGGTATGCACAAGACCTTGTGTGAGCTCCCCAAGAGTGGAGTGTCCACTTCCCCCAGTCCTGTGGAGCTCCTGTAATCAAGCCCTCCTGGCCTTCAAAATCAGATACTTCGGGGGATCCTCCCTCTGATGCCAGACCCCCAAGCTGGGGAGCCTGACATGGGGCTCAGAACGCTCACTCCTGTGGGAGAACTTCTGCGATATAATTAGTCTCCAGTTTGTGGATCGCCCACCCAGGGGGTATGGGATTTGATTATATCATGAATGCACCCCTCCTACTGTCTTGTTGTGGTTTCTTCTTTATATCCTTGGATGTAGAATATCTTTTTGGCAGTTTCCAGTCTTTTTTATTGATGGCTATTCAGCAGTTAGTTGTGCTTTTGGTGTGCTCATGAGAGGAGGTGAGTCCAAGGTCCTTCTACTCTGCCTTCTTGGTTTTTGCCTCTCAGGGCTTCACAGTTGGATGGGACCTCAGGCGCTGCTCTGCAGTTAGATAGGGCTTCATGCTGTGCCCTGAAGTTGGGCAGGGCTGCAGGCTGGGATCTGTGGTTGAGAGGGCCCTCCAGCTATATACCTCAATTGGGTGGAGCTAGAGCCCATGCTCCACAGATGGGCAGGGTCACTGTCCAGGCTCCCTGCCTGGGCAAGGCTACAGGTTGTATTCAGTAATCTAGCATAGCCATAGGCTGTGCTCTGTGGTTGGATATTACCACAGGCTGGGCTCCAAGGCTCCCTGGCTATGCAGGCCCAGACCAGAGGTCATATTAACAGTTGGGCAGGGCTGTTGGCTTTGATCCCTGTCCAAGCAGGGCTGCAGGATGGGCTACACAGCTGTCTGGGTTCTTTGACCAGTCAAAGAACTTTGGTCAAGCAGTACTAGAAGCTATATTCAGCAATTGAGTGGTGCTGCAAATTTGATTCCCTACCTGGGTGGAACCATAGAATGGGCTCCATGGCCAGTTCACCTCATTAACTAGGGACCCAAATCAGGTAGAACTGACAACAAACTTCTTTGGCTATATGGAGCTACTGGCTTTGTTCTCCAGGTGGGCAGAGCCACTGGTTGGGATCTGGGAGGTAAGACCCAAGTGGGCCTCCTGGGAAGCATCCTGTAATGATCAGGGAGCTGGATGTCCACCTTATGAGGCTCTGTTTTTCACACTGGAGAAACTGAGGCCCAGAGAGTTTATCTTGATGCAGCACTGTGCTGGCCTGAGGGAGGGGCAATGCAGTCAGAGTGTAGCTGCTCCTCTTCCCCTTCTAATGTGGTCCTTCTCAGTCTCTGTGGTCCAGGGGAGAGGATTCAGCCTCACCCCTGGGTTCTGGGATTTTCACAATGCAGGCTTGTCTATGGATAGTGGATAGTTTGTCTTTCTGTGAGGGAAACTGAAGTCAGAATGACCTATGTTGTCATCTTGATAGTATCACTCTCTCTGAAGAAATATTTTCAATTCAATATATCATAAATATACTTTTTAGTCCTCAAGTCAATCCTGTACGAAGAGTGTATATTCTACAGTCCATTATAGACATAAAGTCCATGGAGAAATTTTTTATCTAATTTATAACTTCAGCCCATTATTCTAGATTAGCCCTCTTCAATGAAATGCCCCACATAGCCAGTGATGTATACACATTATATAAGATTTTAAATTATCAATAAATTTTGTTGTGCAGTCAAAAAGTTGCTTATTAAGAGGCAGAAACTTTAATTAAGGCAAGGTTGCATTTGAAGACCATCACCACTAAATGCACCACCAAAGATCAGCTGGGAGGTGGTGAAGCCAATGCGCTACCTAGGAAACAGTATGGCTCCTACCAGCCGATTGCTCATGGAGGGAAGATTCTGAGTGGTTTTTGCAGCAGGAGAGACATGTCTCCAACAGCTCAACTCTATTTTCTTGACCAGTCTCTCCTGCAATCAGGGACTCACATTTATGAGGTTCCTTGGTTAGTTGAACCTTCTGGAGTCACAGAACATGTGTGGGCGACTAAGCAGCTCACACAGACATCAGACTCATGACCTGGGCCTAGGCAATGCTAAACAACTGGCAGAAAGGTAGCTGCCAGTGTTGGACATTAGATATGGTCACAGTGGACAGCAAGGCGTGGCTTAGGCAGCCTCCCAGAACTGAAGGGCCCTAAGCCCATGCTGTGTTCTGTGGGCAGGATGTGTGTAGGGGCCCAGCAGCTGCTCTGTGCCAGCACAGGTGGAACAGCTGCAATGAATGGGCCAAAGAGCCACCTCAAAGGCACACTGTGCCCAACTTCAAACACATGGCCTTGCTCTGGACAGCTGAGAAACAGCAGCAGCAGTGGCAGCAGCAATAGCAACAAACAGACCGCCTGACCCCAGCCTTGGTGGGGAGGGACAGAATGACTCCCTATTGTGCAAAACAAGCCAGCAGGTCTCACAAAGCTCTGTCAATAGCAGCTGCAACCACCAGCCAAAAGTTATCTTTACATGTGAATAATTTGGACAGAGCTTCTGGTCATGCAGGAGTTCTTTCTCAGTTCAGTCAGCATAAAAGACATCTCAAAAATTCCATCAGTATTTGTCATAGGTATAGAGGCAATTCTGCTGTTCCTCTTCTACTCAGCTCCGTTAGAATTCTTTCCACATCTGCATGGTCCTATTTCATAGTTAACGATCACTGATAGGGCTCTAGCTCTGGTAGATGTCAACTTAAGTAGAGAGAGACTGGTTATATACCCTCCTTGAGTTCTCCTGCTTTGCAGTTCCATCTGACTGCGTTCTTGGTTGTTTCTCCAAAGCCAGTGTCTCCAGGAGGAATGGACATCATAGATAGATTCATGTGTATTGTCCCTCTCCCCACCTAATGGGGGGTGGTAAGAGTGTGTAGAAACAAGGCACACGGGCATCCCACCACCAAAAACTGATTTTGAATTTTACTAGCTCTTTCTAAATGCATACCCACCCTGCATCTTTGTTGTTGTCATGTTAACTAACTCTCAGAACTCTATCCCTGGACGGTGAACTGGTCGATGTTAGCTGGAATGCCCACTATTATGCTCAAAAACCATCAGACAGTTTTCTCTCAGTCTCCCATACTGTGTTCTTCCCTGATGTCATTTCCAAGGGTACCAACCACAACTGTACTTTGGGACATATTTCTTTTTTTTTTTTAATTAATTAATTAATTTATTTATTTTTGGCTGTGTTGGGTCTTCGTTGCTGCGCACAGGCTTTCTCTAGTTGCAGTGAGCGGGGACCACTCTTCGTTGTGGTGTGTGGGCTTCTCATTGCAGTGGCTTCTCTTGTTGCAGAGCACAAGCTCTAGGCACATGGGCTTCAGTAGTTGTGGCACGTGGGCTCAGTAGTTATGGTGCACGGGCTTAGTTGCTTTGCGGCATGTGGGATCTTCCTGGACCAGGGATTGAACCTGTGTCCCCTGCATTGGCAGGCGGATTCTTAACCACTGCACCACCAGGGAAGTCCCTGGGACATTTCTTAAACTGAAGAACTGAAGAATTCCAATTTTGACCATGATGGTGATCTTGAGATGCTCTATAGCAACATTTCCCAAATTTAGAGGCCTCCTCCCTGATGAACTTCAGGGGAAATTGAGTTGGCTCCCTTGTATACATAATCTTTTTTTTTGCAGTACACGGGCCCCTCACTGCTGTGGCCTCCCCCGTTGCGGAGCACAGGCTCCAGACGCGCAGGCTCAGCGGCCATGGCTCACAGGCCCAGCCGCTCCGCGGCACGTGGGATCCTCCCGGACCGGGGCACGAACCCACGTCCCCTGCATCGGCAGGCGGACTCCCAACCACTGCGCCACCAGGGAAGCCCTGTATACATAATCTTAATCACTACAAGTGCATGTTTAGAATAGGCTAATATACTAACTGCTTAGTGTTATTTAAAAAAAAAAATAACACTAGATGTTTGAAAAGGAAAAACTTTTCAGCTTCTCCCCAAGGGATTAAGAAAAAATGTATAAGCAAGAAACTTCTAGTACTACATATAGAACTTCAAATATTATTCCACAACTAGTTTCCTTATTCAGTTTTCATCACTGTATTTCTCATTGCTGATCCTTTTCCCTTTTAAAACTCAGGTATTTTTTACTGTCTTTATTTTAAACCCTCCCATCCCCCACCTTCTTTCCTCAGCCATGATATGCAACAATCCGAATATTTCAGGAATAGCTTACTTTATCTCTATATTTGTGCCTAGTTCACTCTGGAAATCCTGAGCCCATTTTGTGAGGTACAGTTTAGTCTATTATTAGAACACAGAGATACAAAACAAACTTCTGTTCTTCAGAAGTTTTAGATGCAAAGAACAGGTCCCAAATAGTGAGAGTCAAGTGGTACCTCTTTGGTTTCTTCCTCCCTCCCTCCCTTCCTTTTATCTTTCTTCCTTCTTTTTTTCTTCCTTTCTTTTCTCCTTCTTTCTTTCCTTTTTTCTTTCTTTCCTTCTTTCTTTCTTTCTTTCTTTCTTTCTTTCTTTCTTTCTTTCTTTCTTTCTTTCTTTCTTTCTTTCTTTCTTTCTTTCTCTCTCTCCCTCTTTTTTTAGTTGTGGCAAACTATACATAACATAAAAATTACCATTTTAAGGTGTACATTTCAATGGCATTAAGCATTTTCATAATCTTGTATAACCATCACTACTATCTATTTCCAGAACTGTTTCATAATGTGAAGCAGAAACTCTATAACCACTAAACAGTAACTCCCCTCCCCCAAGTCCCTAATAATCTTGATTCTTTCTGTCTCTATAGGTTTGCTTATTCTAGGTATCTCATATAAGTGGAATTATAAAATATTTTTCTTTTTTATGACTTGCATATTTTATTTAGCATAATGTTTTCAAGATTCATCCATGTAGCATATATCAGAATTTCATTCCTTTTGATGAATAATATCCCACTGCACATATACCACATTTTGTTTATCCATTCATCCATGGACACTTGGGTTGTTTCTACCTTTTGGCTATTGTGAATAATTTTGTTATGTCTGATTGCTTTTTGAGGAGCTTAGATATAACAGGTAACAAAGGTGTCTGTTTAGAATATTGAGGATTTTCTGAGAAATTTTTAACCTAATTCAAAGTATTCAGAGACTTTGGGTGTATGCAACTGCCTGTTAACTCAGTTCTAAATGACCTTAAATTTCAAAAGCTAATAAAAAAAAATCAGAGAACACCATAGAATTTATATCAAGGATTCTTAATTATAATCTCACAATCCCATGTTTTTATTTATTTATTTATTATCTTTAATTTTATTATTTTTTTTGGCTGCGTTGGGTCTTCGTTGCTGTTCGTGGGCTTTCTCTAGTTGCGGCAAGCAGCGGCTACTCTTCATTGCTGTGTGCAGACTTCTCATTGCAGTGGTTTCTCTTGGTGTAGAGCATGGGCTCTAGGTGCACAGGCTTCAGTAGTTGCAGATCGTGGGTTCAGTAGCTGTGGTGCGTGGGCTCTAGGGCATGCAGGCTTCAGTAGTTGTGGTGCATGGGCTCAGTAGTTTTGGCTCGCAGGCTCTAGAGCACAGGCTCAGGAGTTGTAGCACACGGGTGTAGTTGCTCCGCAGAATGTGAGATCTTCCTGGACCAGGGATCGAACCCGTGTGCCCTACATGGCAAGTGGATTCTTGACCACTGCACCACCAGGGAAGTCCCTCCCATATCTTTTAGATGCACCCAATATTGTAGCAAGAAATATCCAGAGATTACACATAGGCCCAGAGTGTTTTATATGACAGTAGGTAAGAGGGAATCACTGTTTTGGCACAAATATCACATTTTTTGTGTGAATTACCATTTACTGTACTTTATCCTCAATTCTGCATTCTGTGATAGCTGTGAAGTCACATCAGAGATGAAATACATATTCATTTTTAGAAATTATGGGAATCAAAAATAACCAAAATTACCAATAAAAATTATCCCTCTTTCAGTTGGAGTCATCAGATAAGAAAAGTTACTGTTTCTCAACTCAGAGATTTTCTCCTCTAAAGCCATATCAGATTCCATCTGTAATAAGTATATAGGTGATTTTGTCACACTCCTGTCCACCTTCTTTACCTACCTTCTCTCTCTCTCCTTCCCCCCTGCACTCCCCTTCTCTTCTCCTCCATGCTGAGCTCCTAACAAATGGGATGCTATGTATATTTGCCAGGATTTTCTTACCTACCTGTGAATCTCCTTGTCCAAGAGATGTAGACATATCTACTTCTCATTCAAAGTTAGAACTATAACCTGGAAAGCATTTTGCTGGGGCCCAGTCAAAGAAAAGTTCCTCTTTGTGAGAAAATGGAGAGTTTTCTGAGCAGTCTATGACCTCAGGCCTGTTGAGTATGTGGCTTTTGCTGGGAATGCAGCAAAATTTGTGCTGCAGATAATGTAAAAATGCGCTGAAAGTGGTGAAATAAGGGTAGTGGGTTCTCAAGCATGTACTTTTCCTGTGAGTTTAGGGAACTGAAGACAAAATGTGTTACAAATTGTCTCTCTCATGGTGACAGTGGCATGACATGGTCCTGTGAACCCTCATGCACTGGAATTAGCAGTGAAGCAGGTGGGCAGTGTGTATGAGGGAGGTTGGAGAGGAACAAAGCCAGTGATATCCAGAAGAGGTGTCTTATTCCAAAGCTATGCCTAATTTGGTAGTCACAGTTCTGGTCAAAATTCAGGGTCTTAATATATGTGTTCCCTACTCTGTGCCCAAACCTGGGACCATCACCTATCTGTACCCCTGGCTCTTGACCCATACAGTATAATCATATACTAACTACAGTATACTAGCTAACATTTTGAGCTACAATGTTCCAGGCACTATTTTACAGCACTTCACAGTAATTCCACGAGAAGGTTATATTGTTTTCATACCCAGGTTTATTGATGAGACAGCGGGGGCTTGACGAGATTGAGATATCTGTGGTTACACAGCTCATGAAAGGCAAAGGTAAAATCCAAGCCAGACGTGGCTCCCCCCGGAGCCTACTCCTCCAGCCGACATGCTTCACTGTGGTGGAGACACCACCTCTGTGGCTTGTTACAGTTTGAGGCCGTTGGCAATGGCTCCATGGGTGTCTTGAAACCACCTCTCCCCGATGCCTCGTGTTGATGTCCCCCAATATATCTCACTTGCAGGGCAGCAGAATCTCTATTCTTGGGATCCTCATCCTTTGTGCATTCAAGGTCACACCCCATTTAAGTGAGAATCGTAATATACCCTGAGAAAGGCAAGCCATCGTAACTCAACTCTGCAATCCAGAGTCCTCTTGGGTACTCAAAGCTCCCTGCCTCTTGATTCAAAGTCAAAGTGAAACCTAGAATAAGCTTGTCCAGTCAAATGATGAACCTACTCACTGGGGAGTATTCATTCTTGTTTTACACCAACATATTGCTGGCCTCGATTCTTGTCCGATGGATGTCAATCTTTGCAAGTGGTCTTGGTCCTCAAGACTTCCTCTTAGTGCATCAGCCCGGATGGATTTCCTACTATGTGGAGAAACTCTACTAGGTTCTGTGAAGAGAACCCACACTGTGACAGCCCTGGAAGACCTCACTCACTCCAGTGTCCAGCACGTGGCATTTCTGGAATGAATGAATCCCTCATCCTAGAAATCACCTAAAAAAAAAAAAAAAGCTGGGTGTACAGCTGAATGGAGCCCTTGGGATGAGAGAAACTACACTTCTTTGAGGAAAAGAAAATGTATCAACTCTCTTGACCCCAAAGTCACTGTCTTTGGCCTGCTCCCAAGACTGTGCTGCAACCAAAACCGACCACTTATGTCTCCCCCTCCACCTTCCTTCCTTCCTGTCCAACTATTTGGACTATCTATCGAGTTGAAAAGTCCGTAGGAAGAACTTAAAAACCACTAAAGTTTCACCGCACTCTTCATGCATGGAGTATTCTTAACTATGGAATAATGAAAAGACGGCCCAAAAACTGTTTCCCTGTGCACACTTTCTAGAGCACAGGTTGTGGGTGCAGTTTCTGCCACATGCACACATGCCTGTGTGTGTTTCTAAAGCAGGGACAATAACGTTATTACCTAATATATGCATTCCACACACTAAAGCAAGTGATTTTTGTCTCTACTTAGAGTTGGAGAGAGGAACATGCATCAGGGTTAAGGGTAGTCCTTTGACCTACAGCTCTGTGGGTGGCCTGAGTGGGGACAGGGCTCAAGTTCTGCCAGAGGATGGGGGGAATAAAGAAGAAGGTGGGAACCTTTGCTGAACTTAAGCTCGAGGCCCTCCAGAAAGAGGCCCCTGAAGTGTATTTCTTCCTTGGTTCATTAAGCTTGGACAGGGAATATGGGAAAATGTGGGGCAAGTGAGCAGCCATTTTCCATTTTTTCTTACCTATGGCCATGGTGCAAGAATATGGTGGGAGCAGGGAGTCCGTAAACAGTCTGGCTCTGGTTTAAAAGAGACAGTTCCTTTCACCATCACAGTGTTAGCATGTGCTAAAAATGACAATGCCATCCAGTGTCAGTGGTTCCAGGGAGACTCTTCATTGCTAGTTACAGCAATAAACCCGCTGGTGGGTGGTCCCACTGCTGGCCGTCTTCATTATCATTTCATTGTGCTTGTGCGAGGCCCGGTGCACTTTGGAACTCTCAGGCATTTAAAAAGGCTTTCAGGCATTGGAGTGGCTTGACATTCATATTTATATATCACACTTGCAGGGCAGCAGAATCTCTATTCTTGGGATCCTCATCCTTTGTGCATTCAAGGTCACATCCCATTTAAGTGAGAATCGTAATATACCCTGAGAAAGGCAAGCCATCGTAACTCAACTCTGCAATCCAGAGTCCTCTTGGGTACTCAAAGCTCCCTGCCTCTTGATTCAAAGTCAAAGTGAAACCTAGAATAACCTTGTCCAATCAAAGTATTTGAGTTTACCTTAGAAACGATAATGTTTGGAAACTTGGGAAACTTTTTCTTTTTTTTTGCGGTACGTGGGCCTCTCACTGTTGTGTCCTCTCACATTGCAGAGCACAGGCTCCGGACGCGCAGGCTCAGTGGCCATGTCTCATAGGCCCAGCCTCTCCGTGGCATGTGGGATCTTCCCGGACCGGGGCACGAACCCATGTCCCCTGCATCGGCAGGCGGACTCTCAACCACTGTGCCACCAGGGAAGCCCGACTGGGAAACTTTTTAAGTTGACTTGCCTCCTTTAAAAAATATCCTTCAACGGTGCATTTATAAGCAAAGTGGGCTTCTCTAAATCAGAAACCTGAGCATCATAGCCAACTTCTCTTCTCTCTTTATACTGTGGGTAATCAATTCTGGGCACTTCTATTCATGAAGTATCTATCTTTCAATCCCACACTTTCATCCTCATCCTAAACCTCTAGTATTGCTCCTCTCTCTTCTGTCCCTATACTGCTACCAGGATAAATTGTCTAAAATATAAGCCCAATCATACCAGGTTCCCCAGAGTAAATGTCAACTTTCTTAGTATAGCCTAGAGGGATCTTTGTTGCTCCGTCCCTGCCTACCTCAGCTTCTCCCAAGTGCCCACACCCACCCTCCCCTCCAGCCACATCTCTGAAAGGGCCTCGCTCCCCCACACATCCAAACCCCAGCGTCAGTTCTTCCTGGGCATGAGGCATTTTCTCTTAACTTCTATTTGTCCTTGAAAACTCAGCTTCAGTATCTTTACTTTTACCCTGATCTGTACCCCCATGACATACTGTGCACACCTCATAGACAGCATGGCCCATAGAACTGTCATTGTTGATTTGCTGGGTTGCGTTTCTCACTGATCATGAGCTCCTTGAGAACAGGAGCTGTATTTCTTCTTTCTCTGGATCCCCAGGGATTCCACAAGCCTGACCCATAGGGAGAGGGCAAGTGGTTGTTGAATCAACTATGTTTTGCTAAATCACACTGGAAATAATCTTTCAAGGTGACAGCATACATTAAGAGTCCGAACCCATCAGAGTGATAAATAGCTTCTTATCACCCCTTGACATCATATGAGGAACAACTGAAATTCTAAACAGGAGGCTGTGAGAGGTGGACTTGGGAGGACCCTTGAAAGGCCGGGGGAGGTGGGGCAGGGGCACGTGCTGCTTCTCCTCCACGGCCCTCCCGGGCGCTGTTTGCTCCAGCACGTGTTGACTGGTTTGCTTGCTTTCATGGTTAGTTTCCCATTCCCTCCTGAGGAGATCGCGGTGGCATGGGGATCCTTCCCTCCACCCAGGCCACTGATGGTTCACCTGAGAATCTCATAGCAAATGGCAGAATGAGTCACAACACCTCCAGGGCCAGGAGGAGGTATATTCAGGATTTATCCTTTAAATAGAGCTCCCCAGGGCTTCCCTGGTGGT
This sequence comes from Pseudorca crassidens, assembly GCF_039906515.1. NCBI lineage: Eukaryota > Metazoa > Chordata > Mammalia > Artiodactyla > Delphinidae > Pseudorca > Pseudorca crassidens. Next base: position 158,911,277 of record NC_090297.1, read on the forward strand.
GCAGTGGTTGAGAGTCCGCCTGCCGATGCAGGGGACGCGGGTTCGTGCCCCAGTCCGGGAAGATGCCACATGCCGCGGAGCCGCTAGGCCGTGAGCCACGACCGCTGAGCCTGTGCGTCCAGAGCCTGTGCTCTGCAACGGGAGAAGCCACAACAGTGAGAGGCCCGCGTACCGCTAAAAAACAAACAAACAAACAAACAAAAACAATAGAGCTCCCCAGCAGTCACAGAAGTGTTTTAGTTGATAACTTTGTGAAAAATGAAAAGGGGTTCTTCCTCCATTTCTGAGAGTGAGTTTGAGATTAGGTTGGAGAAAACATTCTAAGAACTGAGACTAGGGTAGAGTTCGCTGAAAGCCCCGATGGGCGATCTCCGCACGCCCTGGGCCTCCCTCACTCTGCTCCTGACCTCCCAGGCACGCGGCGCACTGCCGCCTGGCAGCCTTCCCTCGTGTTTAGGTGGCCTTTGTTTAAGCATCAGATGGAGGTTTGCAAAATTATTTAAGTGATTTCCCACAATTTATTCCAAGCATTTACCGGAGTTGGTTTCAGGAATTTTAAGTACTGTGTAACCTACAGATCACCTCCCTAAATGCACTATGTCCAGCATTAGTTTTACATTTTAAAAGATGGGATATGGCATAGTTATCGAACTACTGCCAACTCCCCAGAAAGGCCCTGGGTACACGGGAAATGCCTTCAAGGGCCCTCCTAGTGCTGTCCAGAGCGGCTGCCCCTCAGTGTGGCCCCCGACCTGTTCCTCCCTCCACAGCTATATTCTCCTTGAGACCCTTCCCCAGACACCTTTTCTAGAATTCAAAGACAGAACCTGAAAAAATCTGAGAATTTTTTGAAGCCCAAGGATATAAACTAAGCCTCTTACAAAATATGATTGTCCTCTTTCTCCAGTGCTGTAAGCAAGCTCTGACTCACTTCCCCTCCTGGATAGGATTTCCTCCTGCATGTACTCCCAGCGCAAAGGGATTCTTTGAATGCCTTTGCCATTACCCCTGCTTCTACAGTTTGTGTCTCTTAATAGTCTTAGCCCTTGCTGAAGGTCTTTCTAGCCACATGACACCATCTCCATAGCTTTTGGCATTACTCATACTGGCCTCACTTCTGGAGTAGTCCCTGGGGATTAGTCACCCAGCATCTTCCATAGGCTTCACTAGGCATAGATTAAGTTGTTCTATGTCTAAGGAATCTCCATCGTCAGATCTCAGGCTCCCCCTAGCCTAGGCAGGCAGGCCTGCAGCAACCCCCAAACCAGGGAGAGTTCTGCATCTTTCAGGAAGTATCAATGACAATTGACCCTTCATATCCACAGGGAATTGGTTCCAGGACCCACCAGATACCAAAATCTGCAGATACTCAAGTCTCCTAATAGAAAACGGTACTTGCTATTATATCTAATATATATAATACTATGGTATTTGCATATGACTTACACATACCCTCTTGTATACTTCAAATCATCTCTAGATTACTTATAATACCTGATATAATGTAAATGCTATGTAAATAGTTGTAAATATAATGTAAATGCAGTGTAAATGTAAATGCTATATGAAGAGTTGCCAGTGTGCATCAAAGTTTGCTCTTTGGAACTTTCTGGAATTAAAAATATATATATTTTCCATCTGTGATTGGTTAAATTCATGGATGCTGAACTGACGGATATGAAGGGCCAACTGTACATTTAGTGTCAGTCTGAACGGAAGTTACAATTTAGAAAGTGAGCAAAGCAGACTTATAGGAGTACACGGGACATACCCATCCTAATCATGTACTTTAAGTATTCTCACATGATCGAGGCTAAACTAAACTGTAGACCCTACTAAAGCCTCTCAAGGAGGTAGTCACAACTCTCCTACATCTGTTCTTGACAATTAATCATCACGAAATACAAAAAATATCAATGATACATATATAGGTATGTCTATGATCTATTCACATTTCACCCTGAGCATTGCAGGGTAGTACATGCAGTGTATTTTGATGTTTTCATGAGTGTGAGAGTTTCTGGTGAGAATGATCCCATTAAAGAAGTAAGTTCATTTTATTAAATCTTACAACATTTTTCTGTGATAGATGAAAAGAAACATAATCTTAGCTTTTAGTTTGTCAGACATCTTACATTCTAATTGAGGAATACAGGGAAAAACACAAAAAACAAACAAATGTGATCATTTCAAGTAATTCTAAGTGCCCTGAGATAAAATAAGGCTCTATAGGGGAAAGCACCTGGGGATTGGGGTTGGCAGGCAGGGCACTGCTTGAGCAAGGGCATGAAGGAATCTCCGCCAGGGGGCCATTCGAGCTGAGGCCTGAATGAGGGGGAGACCGGCACACAAAGATCTGAGGGTCTGAAGAGTCCTCCAAGCTGTCAGGACAGCAGGAGCAATGGTCTTGAGATGAAATGAGTGTGGCTGAAAGGCCAGTGAGGCTGGAGTGTAGAGAGCAACAGGAAGAGGGGTTTCAGGGGTGGTCAGAGGGGAAGGCCGTTTCCAGATCGTGGTGGCCACTTTGAATTTCATTTTAAGCATAGTTAAAAGACATAAGAGAGCTTTAGCGGGGGGTCGGGGGTGGGGTGTGTGTGACATGAATCTGATTTATGCTTTAGTAAATTTACTTCTGCTCTGTGCAAGATAGACAATAGGGGTCAGGGAAGCAATTCAAATGAGAGATGATGGGGCCTTGGACCATGATTGGAGATATAGTTTAGAAGTTGTACAATAGATTGGATGTAGAGCTTGAGGGAAGGAGAAGTATCAATAATGACTCCAAGGTTTATAGTCAGAGCAATTGAGTGTATCATGATGCCATATATAGAAAGGGAGAAAGTTTGGTCATGATGGAGAGGAAGTGATCTGAGAGAAGGAAGGAAAATCAAGTTCAGTGTTGACACTGCTGATCGCGAGGTACCTGTTAGTCATATGAGTGAGGATGTTGAGATGAGTATTTGAATCTGGAGCTCAAAAGCATGTCAGAGCTAGATAAATAATTGCAATGGTCAACAGCATAAAGGTAAGTCTTAAATCTATGAGACTGGATGAGATCACCTGGGGAGAATGTAGATGAATTAGAAAGTCAAGAACAGGGTCCTGGGGCACCCCAACACTTAAAGAGAAGTGGAGAGAAGGAAGCATGAGAAGAGCCCAACGCAGAGCCACTGGGGTATAGGAGCAGTCCCTTCCTCCAAATGCTGCTGAGAGCTCCCACAGGAGGAGGGCAGAAAGCTGACCCCTGGCTTTGGCATTGGCAACCTTGATCAAAGCCTTTCTAGTGTAATGAAGGGGACAAAAGTTTGGTTGGATTGGTTTTAAGTGATATTGAGAAGTGAGGAAAGGGAAACGATAAGTCCTAACAATTATTTCAAGGATTTTCCTCTGAAGGGAAGCACAGATGTGAGGCTGGACCCAGAATGGGAAGAGGTGTCAGGAGACTTTTTAACATGGATGCTATTGATTCTTGTTTGTTCACTGATGGAAGTGAATATAAGACATAGAAAGAAATTAAGGAAGAAAGACAGAGATGAAATAATTGTAGGAGCAAAGTCCTTGAGATGAGCACAAGGGATGAGATTCAGATCATAAATGAAGGACTTGGCCTTAGAAAGAAGCAGGTACATTTCCTTTTAAAAAGAAGCAAAGTGATTTCAGTTCAGTAGCTTTATGCTCTTGAGTCCCAGCGAAGAATAAGTGGATAGGTAGGTTGAGCAAGTATTGGAATTTTAATAAGCATGCATGATCGAGGAAGAAAGAGGCACAGTTGTTAAGGGTATTTGCAAAGGAGTGTTTATGCTGCTGGGCCAGGAATCTCAGCTAAGAAAGGAAGTGAGAATATGTGTGTGTAGGAGGTGGTGGTGGTGGTGATGAATAGTGAAAAAGTGGAGGTGGGCCAATAGATTGTCAGTCATGCTAGTGTCACAGTACTATTTGAGGGGGATAATAGAACAGTAACAGGAAGGATAGCAGATGGTGGTCAAAGAGGAAGGTGCCTAAACTTGAGATTTTGGAAGTTGTTCGGTTGTTGTTAATGACAAGGTCTAACGTATGGCCATGAGTGTGTGTAGCCCACCTCTAGAGGAAAAGGTCTTTGGAGCAAAGGGAATCAAAGAAATAAGAGGCCCGGATGTTAGCTGGATCATCAACATAGAGGATGAAGTCACCATGAATGACAGTGGGAAGGGGGTCCGTAAGCAAGGTGCCCAAGCCATCTCTGAATGACCGAGAGAAACTGGGAGGTCAGTAGGCTCAAGAAATGAGGAGGAGTGATGAGTAATGAAGTCTGATGATATTTATTTCAAAGTAGGGTTTTGAAGAAGAATAGAGGAAGCAGCAAAGAGAGCAAGGACACCCACTGCACCTCTAAAACTTGTGATATGTAGGGTGTAGAATAAAAATATCTTCCTCTTGCGAGAGCTTCAAGGAAAGCAGGATCCTCAGAACAGCACCAGATGACAATGAAAGCAAAAAGGTGGTGGGAACTTTCAGATGGGGAGAGAGGAGAGGAAACTTCAACAAGTTACTTAATGTTTATTAATGTTCAGGGGGACAGCTAAGACGTACTCTGACCTTTTGCTCCGGTGTCCTCAGGGTTATTTGCCTGGGATCCACAAACCTTCACAACATTCCACAGAGCCTGCCATGTTTGTGTTAAGTGAGTCCTAGGACTAAGGACCACACTGTAGAGATGGTCTGTCTGGAGATCAAATGGCTCTGAAAGATCTGTAATTGTAAACGGTGCCACAAGGCTGCCTACAAAAGGTTATAATGTGGGACTCACATAACACATGCTGTAACCCAACTAAAGGATGCCTGCAATGAAGGGAAGGCCCTATGGAATGCTGGCAGTCCTGACAGCCCACTCTCTGTCCACACTTCTCTCCTGGAACTGATCCTGGTCACCTGAACTCAAATATCATGTTTTCAAAGAACTCAATATGTAAAGGAAGAAACCCAGAAGCTATTAGGTTTGAGGCCAGAAAAGTTAAATGTTCTAGGAAGGTTCTGAGCCATTTAGTAAAAGGACACTTCAGTCTTCAAGACCAGCCCCCCTTTTTGTTTTGTGGTATTTTTAGAGTAGTAATAGTCACTGCTCATGCCTAAATGAGGAATCTCAAGGTCATTATGCCTGGATCCTAATATCTGTGATAATAAGCATGTGAAACTAGCTACACTTCAATAATAAGTTGTAGGGAAGATTTCATAATATTTTATACTGACATAACATTTTCAACTGACAGAAAACAAGTGGCAGAATTCTGAGGAAGTATTTGCTCCTAGGTGGAGTATACAAAGTTTTAGTATAAAGGAAAATATTTTGTCCAAAAGTATTAGTTTAAAAATGGGCTTCAAATGGAAGTGATTTCAGTACTATGATTAAGCCTATATACATAATTGGTTCTATTTTCTTGATTAAATTAATTGATACATTCAGGCAAATGACCTGTTAATTCTGTCAAATATTTGATTTTTTAAAAACTCTGTTCGAGTTAAAGGATTTGATGACTTGAGTCCAAACATGCACATCATCTTGGTGGAGGTATCTACTTGCTTCATAGGGATGAAAACTTTAGTTTACGTTCCTTAGATTAGACTGATTTAGAGGAATTGAGGGGGTTTGGTGATGTTTAATATATATTTATGAGAACAAATTTCTGCCATTACAGAAGGTGATAAGAAACCAGAAGTGGGAACCAATATAAAAGGAACAGCAACTGACATCTGTAATGATTTTAAAAAAGAGAAAAAAAAAAGAATTGGTGAAGTTAACTAAGTAGTGATGATCTGAGAACAATGTTCTTTTGTCCAAGGTTAGCATAGATTTGAAAATCTGGTGGAGAACTCAACTGACACACAAGCGCTGCATTGCAGATTGCCCCCATTAGTTAGTCATGTCTCTGTGGTAATGCTCTTATCGTTCTTTTGTGTTCTTTGTTACATGTGCAACCATAGACCACAGTAAATACCCATATTTGCTGAGACAGCCCTTTCCTACTCCTTGGTATATTAGAACTTACTTTTTTCACATCTCCAGAAGCTTTCAACTCAAGGAAAGCTTATAGATAAACTTGGTGATTAAAAGAGTTGTGAAATATAACACCTGATAAATTCAGGGAAAGAAATTCTTCTTTTCCATGCCCCACAGGTATACTAAGAGGCATTCAAAGAGCCAGTGGAATTTAAGGATGAAGGAAAAGCCTGTGGAGTCTTCCAGGAAAACCCAGCTTTTCTGTAATAGAAACAGAATTTCATTCACCATTATTACAATTGCACAAAAAGGTATCCTAAACCTTGATTAACTGCTTGCTGTCTGAATTCTTAGTGTTTTCTGAGAGCTATCTGCCATGACTTTTTAAAATCCCGATTAGAGTTTGTGAAAGAGCTGTTCATTTTATTGGTAAGGCTTTGATATCTAAACATACATTTTACCTGCATATCTTTCTTATTTGAAGGCATACGAATAAACGTAAAATAATGGTTTTCTACTCTGGTTTGGTTTCATAGCATGAGGCGGCATGCCTACCTGAATCAGACATTTATAGGTTGAAATCCTATTTTTTTTTTAACCTATGATATGGGGAAGATAACTCCTAAGTCAGGTTTCTTTTTTTGAGCCTCACCTAATATAAAGCATGAACAGCCCCCAAATCACAGTAAGCACTCAATAAATGTAGGTATTACTAGCATTATTATCTGAAACCATCTGTCTCACTATTGCGACAACCTTCCAACTGGTTTCTTGCTTCTTCTCTACAGAGTAGCCAGAGTGACTTTTTTACACATATAAATTAGATCATGTCATTTCTCTACTTAAAACTTCCAGTGGCTGCCCATTGCTCTTAGAACAAACTGCGAGCTTTACTGTGGCCCACAGTGCTGCAGCGCCTCCGTGATCTAGCCCCTGCTTACCTTTCTCATGGGGCTTCTTGCCATTCACTCTTCTCCTCACTCTCTGCTATGATATCTAATGTCTTTTTGTTCCTCAAATGTGCCAAGGTTATTCCCATTGCGGTGCCCTTGTATTTCCTCTTCCAGGTCACTGTTCTCCCAGATTAGCTGGCTCCTGTTCATTGTCATTTAGGTCTTAGATCTAATGTCACTTCCTTGAATAATCCTTCCAATCAGTCCTAAGTAGCTCTCCTTCTACCCCATGAACACTTCATCCAGTGACTCTGTTTTATTTTCCTCATAGCACTATCACTACCTAAAATTATCTTGTTAACTGACTTGATAATTGTTTTATTGCCCAGCTTCCCCAGTAGAATATAAACTCCATGAGCAATATTTTCTCTTTAGCAAATTATAAATGTTCAATAAAAAGCTGCTAACAAGTGAATCAACGAAGGAGTGAAGGCACTCATGCAATTCTTATAATCCTTAAAACAAAAATAAGTTATATTTTAATTAAGCTGTGGGTGTGTTTGTATGTGCAGGATATAAAGATTTTTAGTGGATTGTCATGGGTAAAAAAATCATTGGTGACAGGATTTCACAATGCTAAGAAAATTCAGTAGCCTCTCCCAGGAGGCCAGAGCCTTAGCGAACACTAATGGAAGTGATCTGGCTTTGATACGTGTGCTTAGTTCAGACTAAATTAAGGCTTAATGTCCATCCTTCTTTCTAGGTATGGTAGAATCCCATACTCATATGGGCAATAATATGGAACAGAGGTGAAGATGAGAGGACCTCCGTCACGTGTGTTTATTTCCTCAGCGTTTGATTCACTGAAAAGACAAAAGAAATGGGAGGTTTTACTGATCTGAGGAAGTCTGAGCTCTCCCATGTTTCTGTCTTTTCAGGTAACCACACAGCCTCATCCTGGGGGACGGAGAGATGATAAAACATAATTGGCCTCTTTCCAAACTCCTTAGAATAGAAGTTCATGGAAAGACACACGGACATGTGTAGACCCACCTTCAGAATGCCACGTCTGCTGTCCAAATACACATTGACCTCTGCCTTTTCAAAGGCAAAATTTGATCCATTAATGTTCTCCAGTGTTGGTTTCATAAAGCATTTGGATAGGCCCTTCTTCACAAATGAATAAAAATGAGTAAAGTCCTCAGAATCAAAGGAAAGCCAGGACTGGCTTCCAGAAGCACGAGGCAACCCAGAGAGTCCATCTGCAGCCAAACCATGCAACAGACCCAGACACAGCTTAGAGGCTGGCAACAAGTCTGCCTGCAGGATCTGCCAAGGAGCCAGATGCTGTTGCTTCCAAAGCTTGGCATCAGGGCCCCTGATTGCCATCCAACAAAGAGGAAAAATAGGAATGATATAATGTGGTGGGATAAAACACATCCCACCTCAACCTTTTTTATTACTCACTGGAAAAAAATATGGAAGATATTTATGGGAAAGTACCAATGTTTTTGGAAATATTGTACATACATTAGCTACAACACTATTTTTGCCAAATGGGAAATATATTTAAAATATGCAGTCTGCGTCTGTCTAAAAATAAATTGTCATCTTTTCTGATCAATGTATATGTCCAGGATATGGAAATGACTCTGCTAATTGAGGATGCTGTCAACTAGTGCACTTGTAAGTTACCAAGAAGTAAAGTTGTGAAGAAGTCTGTCTGTGTATGTGCATAAAATAGCAATTAATGTTGTTGTCATATGAAGTCAGTTTAAGAAAGATTGGGCTTTGAAAAAGAACTATCCAATGAAGGTGGAGTGTTGGATTTCATGGTTATATAAAGTATTAGGAGTTATGTTAGGTTGGATGAGATAAGATGTTTATGAAAAAGTAGAATGTGGTGAAGAATTGTGTTTGCCAAAGCTCCAGGGTGATATTAATAACCCACTATATATGACAAAGTACTGGTATACAGTGAAAATTCATTGTCATTCCTCTTCATCTGTCTAAATTAGCAAATTAATATCACTTTTGATAATCCTTGTGAAATTTCTATTGTTTTGAGAGTGACTCAGAATTCCACATCTAAAAATTCGAAAAACAAGGCAGTAAAGGGATTGTATCTTCTTTGTCAGGTGAGGTGAGGATGTAACCAATACCAGTGTGCTTCCACTTTTCCCTGGATTCACGCTCACCTGAAATTCCACCCTTGAAATCACTGCAGGCTTCGGCAGTACAAGCGGAGTGGATTCCAGGCTTCAGCTAAAATGCATATTGCCTCAGCACATTATCACAGACAAATTCGTCATCTTAGCTTATTTATTGACAGGCATTTGAAAACAAGGGACAATCTGTGGGTGAGAAAGGACGCGGTGAGGGCATCAGGTAAGGCAATCCTGGAGCCCGTTACTGACTGAGGGATGTAGGGGTCAGTGCTCTAACCACGTGCAACCCTGGGGAAAATTCACCCTCTTCACTGCTTGGCCAGGTTGGAGCATCATTTCATTTTCGGTCTCAAAACTGAGAATCTAGGACAAATACCTAAAAGAAACAAGTTTTTGGTATAAATTGCAGCTGTTTGCTTTCTGAGTTATCCATTTAAATGTAATCATTGCAACTCAAATATTATTTCTTAACCCAAGATGCTTGGGTTTCTCAAATGAATGAAAAATGACAATCAATTAGAATATGAAAGATCATTCCAGAGAGGAAAGACAAGGTTTTCCATTTTATTTTAATTTTTTTTTGATATTTCATACTGCTTTTACACTTCACAGAGAGGAAAATAACCCAAAGAAATACAGCGTTTTTATGTAGAACCTCCTAAAGACCTTCTCAAATCCCTAGACCCTGTTTCAGAGAAAATCATTGCTTTGAAGGGAAGCCTGAAAAGGCTTGGGCTCAACTGCCTGCCCCATTCTTGGGAAAAATGTATACACACAGACACAAACACTTGTCCACTAGAGCCCACACATCCTTCAAATAAATACTCAGGGAGAGATTAGTAGACTCTTCTTAATTTTCAGATTTTGAAAGATCAGGCTATCAGGGCTCTCTTCCTTGTTGATCCTCCAATCAACCAGGATGTCGATTGCTGGAACAAGGCAAGTCTGTACCGATCTTTCACTCACTATAGTATTTACATGAAAACAATACCAGGTAAGGAAAAACTGAGAAAATGATTTTATCTCAAATTTGACCTTCTCACTATTTACTGATTCTCATTAGTTCCCCCAAAAAGTGGAAAAGAGGGTCAGACTATAATACGAGTAAAACTAAAGAGATTTTCAAAAGTTTATGTTCGATACATTTCCAAATTGAAGCAGGAGGTCAGGTTTAGCTCAGGTTAAAAACGTTATGATATAAACACAAATTCATCACCGTTACAGTCTGCAAATCGTGCGTACATTCCAGAGGGTCAGGCAAAGGCCCATGATTTGTGTCACTGCAGAGAATGATAAATCACTGTTGAAGACATAACAAGCAGAATCACCGCCACCGTGTAATACATCATGATGCACCCCAATCTCTTCCAAACACTATTTACAGTTATCAGGGGCTGAGGACGGCAAAGCACAAATGGATATTAATCTTTACACTCCCAGCCCTCGGCCAACTCAGGGTTCCTGCCTCTTAGAGCCTGCCCATGATTTCCAACAATGTGATAAGCTCTAGTTATGTGCAGTCTGTCCAAAAGGGATCAAATATAAATATTTCCAAAAAGAAAGTGTTTCAAATCTCATAAATCAAAGCCTGTGAGAACTCTGTCACTGTAGCATTCTGGAAGGGATTTGTGAGAATTTGTTCCAGAAAGGAGCTGCTGAAGTAAATGAATGAGGCCATGTTACGGGGAGAAGACGGGGGAGAGGTAAGGGTGGAGCCAGCCACGGGGAACTGCAGCAGAGAGGCTTTCCCACCACAGAGCTCTGGCACTTGAACTGGAACCTTTTCTCTAAAGGCTATAATGTAACTGCTATTTTATCTTTATATATCCTGGCTTCCTAACTACAGATTAAATGGGTGTTTGTCTCCCTGACATCCAACATATGGCCTCAGGTCAGGTCTATGTTCACACCTTCTTAGTCCTTAGACTTATTTCTGAAGATTCCAAATCCCACCCTATACCACATATATCAAAATGTACCCACATCCCACATTTGAAGGTATTTTTTTGCTATAAAAATGAAGTTTAGAATTATACTTTTGCTTTTGAAATTATACGGCTATGAGTAATTTAAATCATGATTGGTGATGGCTTCCTGGCAGCTCCTGTGTCTACATAGGAATTCTTGTAAAGAGAAAATCTATACATTGTGTTCAAGTGTCGTGTAATTTTTATTAATACTAAATTTAGCGATTAAAGAAGTGGTGGTTATCATATCATGTTCCGCAAAATAAATATTTATTAATTTCATTTTTATAGTTCTCTTTTGAGACAATAAACTTTTCAGTTCTCAGATATTTTCTTGGCCCCTAAATACCTTGTCGAGTGGTTAATGTTTGGAATGAGCTGTCCCAAATCCTGAAGAGCCAAAGCATAGCTTGAGGGGCTTCCATCCATTAAACTCTGCATCCCTATGACCTGAGTTCCCCCAGATCTCCGGTTTCTCTGTAGGTCTCTGACAATAGAGCACACAAAACTCATTTTGGTGCCCAAGGAAACTATCTCATGGTGGAAGGGGATACCAGAGGGCAGTATGCAGGCCACTGTAGTGGTCTGTCATGAGGATGGCTCCAAAGAGTCAAAGAACAAGACAGGGGCTTCCCTGGTGGCGCAGTGGTTGAGCGTCCACCTGCCGATGCAGGGGACACGGGTTCGTGCCCTGGTCCGGGAAGATCCCACATGCCGTGGAGCGGATGGGCCCGTGAGCCATGGCCGCGGAGCCTGCACGTCCGGAGCCTGTGCTCCACAACGGGAGAGGCCACAGCAGTGAGAGGCCCACGTACAGTGAAAAAAAAAAAAAAAAAAGAACAAGACAGTCCCTTTTGTATTGCCTATTTTTTGATATCCTTTTCAATAGACCTTTAACCTTGAGATGATGGCTTCTTCTGGCAGAGCCTTCATCTTTGTCTTTCTAGGCCCAAGACATGCTTCTGAATTTACACTCTGTCTATTGGCTCAGCAGTGAGTTTCCTTAGGATTTAGGCTCTAGGCACAACATTTCTAACCTTGGTAGAAACTAAGAGAATGTGCCAGCACCTCCTTCTCAGCTCAGTTCGGGGGAGTATCTCTCTGATTTGTCTCCCTAATTTATTCTACTTTCAGAACAGTGCAGAGAGATACAGCCTAAGATGGATATTTTAACTACCCCCTCAGTTAAAATAGGCAGAACTAGGAGTTCTTCCTTCTGCCTTTTTTTTTTTTTTTTTTTTTTTGTCTCTGGTCACACTGGTGGGCTCCACTCTCCTATTCTGTACTGTGGAGGCCCCACCTTGGATCAGGCCCATCTTTTTTGCCTTAGTCTGTTCATGTGGGCATGACTCTGATCATGCAGATTTACCTCTCTTGTCTTCCAGAGTGTTTTGTTTTTCACAAAAACACCTCTGGCTTTGTATCAATCCACCCCGTGGGCATTGCCACACTCTGCCCTGTAGCTATCTCACCTTTCCCCTCCCAGCACGCAGACCCACACTCACAAAGCTAGTTCGCAATGACCACATCACACTAAGCATTTTATTTATTTATTTTTATAAATTTATTTATTTTTGGCTGCGTTGGGTCTTCGTTGCTGCCCGCGGGTTTCTCTAGTTGCGGCGAGCGGGGACTACTCTTTGTTGTGGTGCGCAGGCTTCTCATTGCGGTGGCTTCTCCTGTGGCAGAGCATGGGTTCTAAGCGCACAGGCTTCAGTAGTTGTGGCATGAGGGCTCAGTAGTTGCGGCTAACAGGCTCTAGAGCGCAGGTTCAGTAGTTGTGGCACATGGGCTTAGTTGTTCCGTGGCATGTGAGATCTTCCCGGACCAGGGCTCGAACCCATGTCCCCTGAATTGGCAGGCGGATTCCTAATCACTGTGCCACCAGGGAAGCCCATACTAAGCATTTTAAAGGCAACCCTCAATGATTTCTCCCTGGACTTTTTAAATACTCAAGACAACATTTTTATATTTTACTTTCTCTTGGTTTTCTTCCTATTTCCCTGGTCATTCCTAGTAAGTCTCTTATCGAGCTGTCATATTCTCAGGAGGCCCACCCTGATACCCTATTTACAACTGCAACCTTCACCCTCACCCCCACCCCCAGTATTTCTGTCCCTAAGGTGGTTCTGTTTTTTATTCTTTAAAACACCTGCCACCTTTTAACCTACAGTGTAATATACTTATTTATTTTGATGTTGTATTACACAATTTAAAAATCTCCTCACCAGAATGTAAGCTTTATAAGGACAAGGATTTTTGTCTGTTTGATCTCTGATGTAACACAAACATCTAAAACATAGCATGGCACATAAGAGATAGTCAACAAATATTTGTTGAACAAATAAACAATACTTCTTCCATCCCCTAAGGTGGGGGATTTGATAAAAATTTCTCCCAACTGGTGCTATAATCTCTTGATTAACATTTATAAACATATCCAAGGTATTTCATCTGAAAGTCCTTTGGGATTCCCAGGTCCTTGACTTCCTGGTGAGACTGAAAATGCAGCCGCCTCATTAGCTGTGTAAACATTGCAGATGGGGAGAGAAGCCATCATCCAGGCAGGATTTAGGGATGTGTGTCACCTGTGTCTCAGGTAACTAATGTATTGAACAAGCATACCCAATAGGTTTCTTACTTCTTTGGAGCACATTTTGTTTGTTTGTTTGTTTAATTAAGACTTCACTAATAGCAGGAATGACCACAACAAATGTAACAATACATTTATTTTTCTCAGAGTGCTCTTCAAATTGTGCCTCAAACAACTTACAAATATGGCTATCAAAGAGAAGTCAAACTAAAGAGTGGAAATTCCATCTATTTGGTTTTGCTTCAAAAGGCAGAACTAAGACCAATAGGCAGCTATCACGGAAAGGTGTTTGAGTATAAGGAAAAAGGTTCTAACAATTAGACCTATTAAGAAATGAAATGGTTGCCTTGAGTATGGAGGGTTCCAGTTCCTGGAAGAGTTTACACAGGGACCAAACACCACGTGTCATGGACCCTGTGAGAGCATTCCTGTAACAAGCAGATGGTCAGACAGAGTAACCTTGGAGGTCCTTCCTGGGCTGAGAGTCTGTGAGATCATGGGTTAGAATGGTCACTTCCATCACTCACTTCTCTTAGAGGACAAGGAATGGAACGTTACCTTAGCAGGACAGTGGGTAAACTGAGGCACGAAAAAATGAACACATGACCCACATTTTCAGAGTAAAAATTCATGAAAAGAGCACCCGTATTTCTGAATCCCATTTTCCCTTCACATCAGATATAATTAGCTTTCAAAGTGAAAACTATCAATCAAATGTGAAAGGCAAGGCAGAAATGTTTCCATATTCTTTCCAGTTGGGTTAAAAGGAAACAGCTCCTAGCAATCAAAATTCACTTCACAGAACTCAAAAGTAAGTTGAGATCACCTGTGATGGATAATCAACAATTTTTAATTGCCTTTCAGAGTAGTCAACAGAGTTCCAATAGGGAGAGAATTGGGAACCGATAAAGTGAGTATCAGAGGTGCTCACATGAACAGTGTAGACTCACAAGTTTAAAGCCTGAGAGACCGCTGTCTCTGGACATGGAAAAAGCAGATCTGAAAGCTTAGAATTATACCCAATACCACCAGCATGATGCTTCTAAGTTAGGTGTTTGTAATAGTAGGAATCCACAGTCCCGTCTACAAGCTCTTGAAAGAGTCATGAAAAATTATTTGTTTTGAACCTATCTATAAATTATACTTGTGTCCCATGAAGCGGTGCATCTAGGGAACCTTAAAATCAATTCCAAAATACCCAATACCACAGTTGCTGCTGCCACTCGCCTTGCTTCTCCTAGACATAGTGACAAGGGCTGGAAGATTCAAGGAGAGCTTTGTGTCTTCCAGGCTCCAAGAACTCTTTGTAATCTCCAAGACGGGAAAACAAGAAGTTGGGAGAGGCTGAAATTATATAGACTTTACTTTAAGAATTGGAAAGACCCAATAAGATTTCTTTATATTACTCTTTACATTCTAGATATTTCCAAGTGAATCAAACACCATGAGACTATGAGTTCCTTTAGAATCTTTTCTCTAGGAAATCCCAAGTCTTAAAATTTTGAGGGGCATTCTTCTTATGAAGTAGAGGGATTATGATCTATAAGAAAGATATAAATTCTAAAGACAAAAAGATGCCATTAAAGAAACTTACTGCTTTGGAGATTTATCCCATAAAAGATCCTAGGATTCCAAATTGAAAAGTCATATAAACCCATCACTGCAGTGTTGAGGAAAGGAGTTTTTCTCTTTCTATGTAATACACAATTGTGTTGAGTAAAAGACTTCTTGGGTTCACACTATTTCTCCCTCCATCTCTGCTCCCTGAATGTTCTTCCTCCCCACATGGGCTAAGATGTAACTTGGCCAGACACCCTCAAGTGTTTGAGTGAGGTTTCTAAAATTTTTTTTAGTTTTCTACAATTTTTAAAGGTTACAGTTATTACAAAATATTGGTTATTTTCCCGGTGCTGTACAACCCATCCTTGAGCCTATCTTACATAGTTTGTACCTCCCACTCCCTCTTCCCTATAGTGCCCCTCCATCCCTCCCCACTGGTAACCACTAGCTTGTTCTCTATATCTGTGAGTCTTCTTCTTTTTTGTTATATTCACTA
The DNA here is from genome assembly GCF_039906515.1 of Pseudorca crassidens. Lineage (NCBI taxonomy): Eukaryota > Metazoa > Chordata > Mammalia > Artiodactyla > Delphinidae > Pseudorca > Pseudorca crassidens. The sequence goes on from NC_090297.1 coordinate 158,926,928, forward strand.
GTTTGTTGTATTTTTAGATTCCACAAATAAGTGATATCACACAGTATTTGTCTTTTTCTGTCTGACTTTTATTTCACCTAACATAATGCCCTCTAAGTCTATCCATGTTGCTGCAAATGACAAAATTTCATTCTCTTTTTATGGCTGAGTAGTATTCCACTGCATATATATATATATATATATATATATTATATATATATATATATATATATATATATATATATATATATATATATATATATATATATATATATATATATATGCCTCACATCCTCTTTATCCATGCAACTTCGGATGGACACTTAGGTTATTTCCATGTCCTGGCAATTGTATATAATGCTGCTATGAACATGGTGCATATATCTTTTTGAATTAGTGTTTTTGCTTTTGTGATATGTATATCCAGGAGTGAAATTGCTGGGTTATATAGTAGTTCTATTTTTAGTTTTTTGAGAAACCTCTGTACTGTTTTCCACAGTGGCTGCACCAATTTACATTCTCACCAACAGTACACAAATATTCCCTTTTCTCCACATCCTTGAGTGAGTTTTCTTTTTTTTTTTAACCCATTTGCCCTTGAGTTGGTAAGAGAGATGGTCCTGAGGAACAATTATCTACCTGTTTTAGTTCTTCAATCAACTATAAGATGAATCCCTTCTAAAATTAAGAGGCTTGCTGGAGGTAAATTGGAAAATTGATATGCATTTCCTTATCATTGGCCATCACCCCTCATTAGTGATTCTCTTTGAGCTAGTGAGTACTAATTGTCAGGGTTCTCTCTCCTCACTGTTTCTTTCCTCAAATGATCACTTTTTGTTCAAGTTCACAAAGTTGGCATCCTATTTCTTTTCGCTCTTTGAAGGGTGCAGCACAGGGGCTTGGCTGCTCTCAGTATCTTGAATTTTGGCACTTGGAAGACAAGGCTCTGTCCTGCAAACTATCAATCACTGGCACTGAACTGTGACCCTTTCCTTACATGGAAGGTATGTTTGGAAAAGGGAAATATCTAGAGGAGATGTCAGCAAACCATGTCTCATAGACCAAATCTGAACTGCCACCTGATTTTTGTTTTCAATTTTATTTTATTTTTTATAGTTCTTATTAGTTATGTATTTTATACATATTAGTGTATATATATAGTTATATACACTAATATGTATAAAATAGATAACTAAGTATATAGTTCTTGTTAGTTATCTATTTTATAGATATTAGTGTATATATATCAATCCCAATCTCCCAATTCACCCCCCCCACCACCCACCACCCACCACTTTCCCCCCTTGGTGTCCATATATTTGTTCTCTACATCTGTGTCTCAACTTCTGCCCTGGAAACCGGTTCATCTGTACCATTTTTCTAGGTTCCACATATATGAGTTAATATACGATATTTGTTTTTCTCTTTCTGACTTACTTCATTCTGTATGACAATCTGTAGATCCATCCACATCTCTACAAATTACCCAATTTCGTTCCTTTTTATGGCTGAGTAATATTCCATTGTATATATGTACCACAACTTCTTTATCCATTTGTCTGATTATGGGCATTTAGGTTGCTTCCAGGACATGGCTATTGTAAACAGTGCTGCAATAAACATTGGGGTGCATGTGTCTTTTGGAATTGTGGTTTTCTCTGGGTATATGTCCAGTAGTGGGATCGCTGGGTCATATGGTAATTCTATTTTTAATTTTTTAAGGAACCTCCATACTGTTCTCCATAGTGGCTGTATCAATTTACATTCCCACCAACAGTGCAAGAGGGTTCCCTTTTCTCCACACCCTCTCCAGCATTTGTTGTTTGTAGATTTTCTGATGATGCCCATTCTAACTGGTGTGAGGTGATACCTCATTGTAGTTTTGATTTGCATTTCTGTAATAATTAGTGATGTTGAGCAGCTTTTCATGTGCTTCTTGGCCATCTGTATGTCTTCTTTGGAGAAATGTCTATTTAGGTCTTCTGCCCATTTCAGGACTGGGTTGTTTGTTTATTTAATATTGAGCTGCATGAGCTATTTATATATTTTGGAGATTAATCCTTTGTCTGTTGATTCGTTTGCAAATATTTTCTCCCATTCTGAGGGTTGTCTTTTCTTCTTGTATACGGTTTCCTTTGCTGTGCAAAAGCTTTCAAGTTTCATTAGGTCCCATTTGTTTATTTTTGTTTTTATTTCCATTACTCTAGGAGGTGGGTCAAAAAAAATCTTGCTGTGATTTATGCCAAGGAGTGTTCTTCCTATGTTTTCCTCTAAGAGTTTTATAGTGTCCGGTCTCACATTTAGGTCTCTAATCCATTTTGACTTTATTTTTGTGTGTGGTGTTAGGGAGTGTTCTAATTTCATCCTTTTACATGTAGCTGTCCAGTTTTCCCAGCACCACTTATTGAAGAGACTGTCTTTTCTCCATTGTATATCTTTGCCTTCTTTGTCATAGATTAGTTGACCATAGGTGCATGGGTTTATCTCTGGGCTTTCTATCCTGTTCCATTCAGCTATATTTCTGTTTTTTTACCAGTACCATATTGTCTTGATGACTGTAGCTTTGTAGTATAGTCTGAAGTCAGGGAGTCTGATTCTTCCAGCTTGGTTTTCTTCCTTCAAGACTGCTTTGGGTATTCGGGGTCTTTTTTGTCTCCATAAAAATTTTAAGATTTTTTGTTCTAGTTCTGTAAAAAATGCCATTGGTAATTTGATAGTGATTGCACTGAATCTGTAGATTGCTTTGGATAGTATAGTCACTTTCACAATATTGATTATTCCAATCCAAGAACATGGTATATCTCTCCATCTGTTTGTATCATCTTTAATTTCTTTCATCAGTGTCTTATAGTTTTCTGCATACAGGTCTTTTGTGTCCCTGGGTCGGTTTATTCCTAGGTATTTTATTTTTTTGTTGCAATGGTAAATGGGAGTGTTTCCTTAATTTCTCTTTCAGATTTTTTGGCATTAGTGTATAGGAATGCAAGAGATTTCTGTGCATTAATTTTGTATCCTTCAACTTTACCAAATTTATTGATTAGCTCTAGTAGTTTTCTGGTGGCATCTTTAGAATTCTCCATGTATAGTATCATGTCATCTGCAAACAGTGACAGTTTTACTTCTTCTTTTCCAATTTGCATTCCTATTATTTCTTTTTCTTCTCTGATTGCCATTGCTAGGTCTTCTAAAAATATGTTGAATAATAGTGGCGAGAGTGGACGTCTTTGTCTTGTTCCTGATCTTAGAGGAAATGCTTTCAGTTTTCATCATTGAGAATGATGTTTGCTGTGGGTTTGTCATATATGGGCTTTATTATGTTGAGGTACGTTCCCTCTATGCCCACTTTCTGGAGAGTTTTTATCATAAATGGTGTTGAATTTTGTCAAAAGCTTTTTCTGCGTCTATTGAAATGATCATATGGTTTTTCTTCTTCAGATGGTTAATATGGTATATCACATTGATTGGTTTTTGTATATTGAAGAATCCTTGCATCCTAGGATAAATTCCACTTGATCATGATGTATGATCCTTTTAATGTGTTGCTGGATTCTGTTTGCTAGTATTTTGTTGAGGAGTTTTGCATCATATTCATCAGTGACATTGGTCTGTAATTTCTTTTTTTTTTTTTTTTGTAGTATCTTTGTCTAGTTTTGGTATCAGGGTGATGGTGGCCTCATAGAATGAGTTTGGGAGTGTTCCTTCCTTTGCAAATTTTTGTAAGAGTTTGAGAAGGATGGGTGTTAACTCTTCTCTGAATGTTTGATAGAATTCACCTGTGAAGCCATCTGGTCCTGGACTTTTGTTTGTTGGAAGATTTTTAATCACAGTTTCAATTTCATTACTTGTGATTGGTCTGTTCATATTTTCTATTTCTTCCTGGTTCAGTCTTGGAAGATTATCTCTTTCTAAGAATTTGTCCATTTCTTCCAGGTTGTCCATTTTTTTGGCATAGACTTGCTTGTAGTAGTCTCTTAGGATGCTTTGTATTTCTGCGGTGTCTGTTGTGACTTCTCCTTTTTCATTTTGAATTTTATTGATTTGAGTCCTCTCCCTCTTTTTCTTGATGAATCTGGCTAAAGGTTTATCAATTCTGTTTATCTTCTCAAAGAACTAGCTTTTAGTTTTATTGATCTTTGCTGTTGTTTTCTTTGTTTCTATTTCATTTATTTCTGCTCTGATCTTTATGATTTCTTTCCTTCTACTAACTTTGGGATTTTTGTTCTTCTTTCTCTAGTTCCTTTAGGTGTAAGGTTAGATTGTTTATTTGAGATTTTTCTTGTTTCTTGAGGTAGGTTTGTATTGCTATAAACTTTCTTTTTAGAACTGCTTTTTCTCCATCTCATATGTTTTGAATCATTGTTTTTTCATTGTCATTTATCTCTAGGTATTTTTTGATTTCCTCTTTGATTTCTTCAGTGATCTCTTGGTTATTTAGTAACGTATTGTTTAGCCTCCATGTGTTCATGTTTTTTACATTTTTTTCCCCATTTTGATCAATTACTATCTTGATAGTAATTGATTTCTATCTCATAGCGTTGTGGTCAGAAAAGATGCTTGAAATGATTTCAATTTTCTTAAATTTAGCAAGGCTTGATTTTGACTCAAGATGTGATCTATCCTGGAGAATGTTCCATGTGCACTTGAGAAGAAAGTGTAATCTGCTGTTTTTGGATGGAATGTCCTATAGATATCAATCAAGTTTATCTGTTCTATTGTGTCATTTAAAGCTTGTGTTTCCTTATTAATTTTCTGTCTGGATGATCTGTCCATTGGTGTAAGTGAGGTGTTAAAGTCCCCCACTATTATTGTGTTACTGTCAATTTCCTCTTTTTTAGCTGTTAGCAGTTGCCTTATGTATTGAGGTGTTCCTTTGTTGGGTGCATATATATTTATAATTGTTATAGCTTTTTGTTGGATTGATCCCTTGATCATTATGTAGTGTCCTTCCTTGTCTCTTGTAACATTCTTGTTTTTTTTTTCCTAAAGTAGAAGGAAGGATTATTTATTTATTTATTTTTGGCTGTGTTGGGTCTTTGTTTCATGTGAGGGCTTTCTCTAGTTGTGGCAAGTGGGGGTCACTCTTCGTCATGGTGCAGGAGCCACTCTTCATCATGGTGCATGGGCCTTTCACTGTTGCGGCCTCTCTTGTTGCGGGGCACAGGCTCCAGATGCGCAGGTTCAGTAGTTGTGGCTCACGGGCCTAGCTGCTTCATGACATGTGGGATCTTCCCAGACCAGGGCTCAAACCCATGTCCCCTGCATTGGCAGGCAGACTCTCAACCACTGCGCTACCAGGGAAGCCCCAATATTCTTTATTATAAAGTCTATTTTATCTGATATGAGTATTGTTACTCCAGCTTTTTTTTGATTTCCATTTGCATGGAATATGATTTTCCATCCCCTCACTTTCAGTCTGTATGTGTCCCTAGGTCTGAAGTGGGTCTCTTGTAGACAGCATATATATGGGTCTTGTTTTTGTGTCCATTCAGTAAGCCTGTGTCTTTTGGTTGGAGCATTTAATCCATTCATGTTTAAGGTAATTATTGATATGTATGTTCCTATTACCATTTTCTTAATTGTTATGGGCTTGTTTTTGTAGGTCCTTTTCTTCTCTTGTGTTTCCCACTTAAGGAAGTTCCTTTAGCATTTGTTGTAGAGCCGGTCTGGTGGTGCTGAATTCTCTTAGCTTTTGCTTGTCTGCAAAGCTTTTGAGTTCTCCATCGAATCTGAATGAGATCCTTGCTGGGTAGAGTAATCTTGGTTGTAGGTTTTTCCCTTTCATCACTTTAACTATATTTTGCCACTCCTTTCTGGTTTGTAGAGTTTCTGCTGAGAAATCAGCTGTTAACCTTATGGGAGTTCCCTTGTATGTTATTTGTCATTTTTTCCTTGTTGCTTTCAATAATTTTTCTTTGTCTTTAATTTTTGTCAATTTGATTACTATGTGTCTCAGCGTGTTTCTCCTTGGGTTTATCCTGCCTGGGACTCTCTGCACTTCCTGGACTTGGGTGGCTATTTCCTTTCCCATGTTAGGGAAGTTTTCAACTATAATACCTTCAAATATTTTCTCCAGTCCTTTCTCTCTCTCTTCTCCTTCTGGGAACCCTATAACGTGAATGTTGTTGCGTTTAATGTTGTCCCAGAGGTCTCTTAGGCTGTCTTCATTTCTTTTCATTCTTTATTCTTTATTTTGTTCCATGGCTGTGAATTCCACCATTCTGTCTTCCAGGTCACTTATCCGTTCTTCTGCCTCTGTTGTTCTGCTATTGATTCCTTCTGGTGTAGTTTTCATTTCAGTTATTGTATTGTTTATCTCTGTTTTTTAATTCTTCTAGGTCTTTGTTAAACATTTCTTGCATCTTCTTGATCTTTGCCTCCATTGTTTTTCCGAGGTCCTGAATCATCTTCACTCTCATTAGTCTGAATTCTTTTTCTGGAAGGTTGCCTATCTCCACTTCATTTAGTTGTTTTTCTGGGTTTTTATCTTGTTCCTTCATCTGGTACAAAGTTCTCTGCCTTTTAATTTTGTCCATCTTTCTGTGAATGTCTTTTTTAATATAAATTTATGTATTTACTTATATTTGGCTGTGTTGGGTCTTCGTTGCTGCGCATAGGCTTTCTCTAGTTGTGGTGAGCAGGGTCTACTCTTCGTTGTGGTGCATGGACTTCTTATGGCAGTGGCTTCTCTTGTTGCAGAGTACAGGCTCCAGGCGTGCAGGCTGCTCTTTGTTGTGGCATGCGGGCTCAGTAGTTGTGGCTCATGGGCTTAGCTGCTCTGTGGCATGTGGGATCTTCCTGGACCAGGGCTCAAACCTGTATCCTCTGTGTTGGCAAGCAGATTCTTAACCACTGCGCCACCAGGGAAGTCCCATAATGAAATTCCTTTTTAAAAAATGCTTCCTCCCAGCTAGTTGTTACCACCTGCTCCTCGCATTTCCTCCTTGCTGGTGGAAGGGCTGGTGTGCTGGCTTCCACGTCGTGTTCCTCTCTGAGGTCCTCAGGGACTAGGACAGCTGGGAAAGCCTCAGGTAGAAGTCACCAGGGAACTGGACTCCCATCCACTCCAATTGCAACTCCTGTTATCTCTCTGAAGGCACAGAGAAGTATGAGGATTGTCACATCAGGGGACAGTTTTCTTGGGGAATATGAAGTAACTAGAATCAGCTCTCTCTTCTGACTCTAATAGTGGTTCACAGATCCTTGTTTAATTATTTACTTGCTGAAACTGATCTTTGCTTTTGACCTCCAAGATTAACAGTCTAGAAACTCCTAGAGGGAGGTACTGTTTCTTATCCATATTTGTGCTGTATATATGGTGCCTGGCACAGGGCTTGACATGCAGTTGGAGCCTAGTAATTGATGTCTGATTAATGGATGAATTAACAAATGAATAAGTTAATTGACTGGATATTGGGGTGGGGGATCCTTGAACATTTAGCCTCATCTTTTGTATAAGACAAGGATGAAAACAGAAGGAAAGATAAGGGGACCCAGAATGGAGATGATTCTGAAAAGGAAAAATGGCATCCAGCAAAAGCCAGAACTAGCAGCAGCCCAAAGTGGCCCAACTGTGAACAGTCCAATTGTCCAACTCTGGGGCTCTCGGCGCCAAACCCCACTCTCCCTGCCGCCAGGCCTCCCCGGGCTCGATGTCAGAAGGCATGCTGCTGCCGGGAGCAGTCATGCGTGTTCCCTCAGCAGCCCAGGCCTCAAGGAGCCGTGCCAATCTACCTTCCGTGAGCAGAGCCAAGTCACTTCATCCAGCAACTCTCCAGACCCCTGTCCGTCTCTGACACTTGGGGGATGGCAGCTCCCAGCCCACAGTGAGCAGTTTCAAATAAAAATGCAAAAGCCATTTCTTTACTTTTGGCTCAGGTGGTCCCCAACTGTGTCAGGGCTACTAGATGACTATTGATGCATCTGAGTTATTAACAGTTTCTGCCTGTGCTTCTGTGTTTTGTAGGGCTCTCTCTTCTCTCTCAGGGACACCACACAGACCCACGGCCTGTGGCAGGACCTGCTCTTGCAGCCTGGGCACTCCCTGTAATGCCAAACCACGGCACCCATTTCTTGGGTGCTGCCTGTTCTGCTCTTGCCCTTTGAGAATGCCCACTGTTATCTAGGGCTAGGCAGAGACCACACTTCCCCTGTTCATTCTCACTTATTCTGGTTCAGCTTTAAATGCTCTGTTCTTCTCTGTTCTGGGGTATTCAGGGTTAAACATCACAAAGCCTTTGGATATGCGGAACCAGTTCCTGTATCAGCCTGTCCTGCCTTTGTGGGGAGGCGTTCCCCTGATTTGCGGAAGGCAACTCTGACATTGTCTTCAAAGAAGCAAGCAGACCCTCCAGAAGCCACATGATAACCATGAGCACATGCATCTTCACCTTATCTTGGAGATGTGTGGTTAGAAGTTCAGGTCTAATGTCAGACCATCTGGGTTCCAATCTTGCCTCTGCAGCTAACCAGTGGGGTGACCTTGACCAAGTTATTACTTTCTCTGTACCTCAGTTTTCTCATCTGAAAAATGAAGATGAGGGTAATGCCTGCTTCATAGGGTTGCTGTGAGAATCAGATGAGTTAACATCTAACACATTAGTGCCTAAGCAATGTTAGTTATTATAACGATTCCTGGGCCACTACAGTGTCAGGGACCTGGTCCTAATACTTGATGTTGGCTGCGTATGGGAAATACTGGACATTCGGATCTTGGCTTTGCCTCTTGCTAGCTGTGTGATCGAGGAGAGAACATGGCTGCTTTGCAGCCCATTTACCTCATCAGTAAATGCAACACCTATATCTACAAGTTGTTACAAGAGTCCAATGAGTAATGCAAATATAAATGCTCAGGAACCACATAAAGCTACACAATGTTACACGGTGTTTGGTGATAGGGTGATATAGTCTAGACAAGGTGATTGGTCTGTTCTTTCTTTAAAAGTCTCCTGGGAGAGAGATTCCAACATTTACCCCGGGTGTAGTCTGATGCTATGCTACCCTGATGGTGGGTAAGTCCCTTTTTTTTTTAAATTGAGTTGTAATTGACATATGACATTATTTTAGTTTCAAGTGTATAACATAGTGATTCAATATTTGTATATTTTGTGAACTGTATATATGAAATGATCACCACGCAAGTCTAGTTAGCATCCATCACCATGCATATAGTTACAAAATATAAGTTCTTCTTTATGTTGCTTTAATTTCTCAAAAATGGCCCTATAAAGTATGGGCAAGAATTAGTCATCACCACTTCATAAGACAGGCTAAGAGGAAAGAGGCTGGCCAGGAGGCAGAAGGCCTGACTCTGGTCTAGGTGTCCAGTGAAATACCCATGTCCCTGGTGCTAGCTATTGAACTTTCCCTGACCGAAGTCTTCTCATCACTAAAGTGAGGACACTAAGGACATATTTGTTTATTCACTGTTGTTTGTTCAACACTGTTTGTTGCACCCTCTTCCACCGTCCACCCTGCATAGGGTACATAGTATGGTGGACAGATCCGATGAGGTGTTTACAGAAGAAGGGAAAACCTCTGGAGGGCTGCACCAGCTGTAACTCTGCAGGTCCAATGATACCCACTTGGTCTACTTTGGAAGTAGACCAAGCTGCTTTTTCCTAAAGCTCCCACAAATTAAATTGCTTAGATTGCACATTTATGGACATCATCATAAACCCACAATTACAGACAAATCCAAACAATACATGGGTACAAACGGGTACAAAGGACCCTGGCAATGTCATTTTAAAGGTGTTTGTTCTTCTTCACTTTATCACTGCCTGCTCGTTTGTTGAATCCCAAAGTGATCAACTCTTGTGAGTGAGGGATTACATGATGTTCTCAGTAGGTCTAGAATCCTGGGAAGGCACCACATTGCAAGAAATCTCTGGTTTGAGTGCTCTCTCCAGGGCCCTAACCCTTCCCCCTCCACGTGAAAAAAAACACCTTGCTGTATGTTTTCAGTCCTGTAGAGTGTGTGGGGAACTGCTTGCCCCCATTCGTCTCAATGGGAGCAGTGTGCCTGCATCGGCAGGCTTACCTGGCACAGGGGACTTTTCTGAGCAGTGAAGCATGGGATAGCCAGATCCCTCTGGAAATCATGTCATTCCTGCCCCCTGCCTGTCCACATCCAGAAAGATCAACCAGGGGACCTGAGCCATGATCAGTGCCTCACCTCCTACCCCTACTAACTCACCAACCACACCCTGAAGGTGAATTTTGGAAAACACCCAACACCTAGCAGAAGTAAGGAAGCCTTCGTGCCTTTAAATTCTGCATCTGGAGGTCACGACTTGTGTGTGGTTGTTTAACCGCCAGCAGCCCCTTTCTATGCTGGTCTACTGGGCAGCTGGTGTGTCACCAGCCATTTGCCAAATGCACAGGGTGCTATACACCTCACTAAATGACAAGTTGTGAGGAGAGGAATCAGGATATACGTGAGGGTGGTTGGAAAATATGAGTGTCTGGGAGAAAAGGCAACTAGAGCAAAAAAGCAATGGAAGAAGGCAGCCTTCCCAAAAGTAAATGAAAAATGATAAAAACCTACTTTGATCCTTCATTTGCATAATGCCACCAACACTGTGTATCAGGGTTAGGTTTCTGTTTTTTGGAGAACCAAGTGGTAGTAGGTAGTAAGGACTGTGAAAGATTTATATTTTTGACCTGGTAATTGATGCTGTAAGAATATAACCCAGAGGAGTGATGCAAAAGAAAAGGACTAGGATGAGAAGAAAATTTTTTAAAGATACATTAAAAAAAAATATATATATATATACACACACATATACGTACATATATATACACACACACACATACATATATATACCTTGGGATAAAATTATAGATATAAATATATAGAGAGATATTTAACCCAAATATCCATAAATAGTGGAATGACCAAGGCCCTTAGATATCACCACAGTGACTTATTTGATGGCCACTTAAAGCGATACATATGGAGTCTATGCTAATATGTGGAAACATGTTTATAAATCACATTATGTGGACAATACAGAGCATATATGCACACATTGATGGAAAAAAATGTGTCCATGTACAATTTCAAGGCTTGGGGATAAATTTGGAACCATGGAAATTGTTGAAACTTAAAGTTTGCTTTTGTTTTTTCTGTCAAATAAATAAAATTTATTTATTTGATAATAAAAATAAAAATTTTGAAGTTAGAAAGAGAAGTGAGGATGTGGCATAGTCAAAATAGAACATGGAGAGCCCTGAAAGTGATTAAGAGAAACAAAACTAAAGCTCAGATCACAATGGAGTTCGAATGAAGACCCTACTCTCCCCATCTACCTTCCCACCTCCCCCCATCACTGTCAGGCCGCCCACCTCGACTCCCTCTTCTTTTAAAGTGTTGCCTTCCTAACTCCTGCCTCATCTCCTCATGGGTTAGAAAGACTGAAAGCCTGGAGCATTTCTGAGTTCTTCCCCAGTCTTTTCCAGGTCCCTTCTCCCAAGGCCAGGCACCGATGATGGAGGCCCTAGAGTTTCCAAGAGATTGCACCCTGCATCTCGCTGCTCCACCTCTTTCATGGCAAGCATGTGAAGGGAGGGGAGGCATATTCCACAGCCCCAGAGTCCAAATTTGCCACTGGCAGCAGGTCTCAGAGCCCCAGGTCCAACAATGGGCTCCCCTGGCCCAGCCACGAAACATTTATAACCACTCCAAGCAGTCCTCTGGCAGAGAAAAGCAAACTGTGAGCTCAGGAAGCTAATGACCTTGAAACTATCCATTTATCTTGGCCTTTCCCCTCTGTGTGAGATGCCACAAAAAGTGCCAGTCTCTCTCTTTCTCTCTGAAGAAGAATGGATGTAGCCAGAAAGCCACGCATGCTTCACCTTGGCTTTTCCTCCTGGGCCAAGCCCAGGGCTGGGCTACAAATGGGAACCAGAGGGGAAAGGGAATCATTCTGGATCATCCAAACCACCTTCCTGAATCCTCCACATAGGGGAGAGAGCTCACCTGAGTTCTGCTTCACAGCCTAATGTTCGTCAGCTTCTCCATAAATCTTCATAAAGAGACAATGCTGATTCCTACCAAACCTCCTGCTTGGAGCCAGAAGCTGGGGACACGTCTCCCAACTCGAGCTGTGCTGGCAGCCAGCGGTGGGCAGCACAGCTCCCAGCTACCTCCGCCCTCCCATTGAGGAGAGGCGGGTGGCCACCCTGAGGAATTTGAGCGTCTGAAATCAATAGTTCTTCTGAGTTGCTCAGCATCTGCTTCGGTGGCTGCCCTCAGCCTGGCACAGGGACTCCAGCTCCCCGCTGGGTCCATCTGAAGCCAAGAGCTGGCACAGCGAGGTGCCCCTTTGTTTATGGTGTGGGCCACTTGGGTGTGAGATGTTTCCTCTTCTCTTTCCTGCAACTCTCAATTGGATTTGGGTTAAACAACAAATTCATGGACTGTGGCTGGGTTGAGAAGGCAACTTGTCTCAAGCTGGAACACAAGCAAACAAACCAACCAATAAGACCAAAATCCACAAAGAAAAATACAATTACCGTGCATTTGAAAAAGGCAAAGCTGGTTTTAAGATCAGAAAGCTCCACTCCCCCAACATCTGTATCTTTCATTTTGTGAGATCTCCATTCTCTTGATAACTTACCTTTTCTTTTTCTCCCACCAAAGCTATATTTCTCTCCTTTAGCTGGATCACACCAGGGGCATGAATGTTCTTCTGGACCAGAACGTGCCAGGCCTCCTAGTTTCCTCCCAGAGGGCAAAGTGAAGGAAGGACACGGGGGGGAAAACATCTTGAGGAGGGAGGAGGAGAACTAGGGGCTGATGTAATGTTCTCCCAGTCAAATTGCTAATTTGAGGCTCTTTCTCTTTAGGTTGTTTTTTTTTCTTCCCCCACGTTTGGCTTTAAGGATGAAAATGTATTATTTTCAGGTAAATCCACAGTGACATTTAAAATTCCCAGGCTGCCTCGGATACATGAAAAGGTAGTTTAGTTTGTTTTCTGCTGTATTAATGTGTGAAGTAGCTAAATTAATCCTTCCATATGATGTCTGAATAGGTTATTATAAGGTGCTTAGAGATTTGGCAGGCTAAGCCCCATCTTTCTTTCAAGACGTTAAGAAAATAAATGTAAATGCTGGAAACACTGCATGTGGGGCATCTGCTGTCCAACTTTACAATTTGAATGTCAGTGTAGAATTTAGGAAAAGTTAACCACAGGAACAAGGGCACAATCACTGGGCTTGATTCTTCCTCTGAACCTCCATTTAGTTACATTCAATCCTGAGGGACTTGAGACTGGATCGCTTTCCAGTTTACCAGCCCTGTTGTCTTAGTTAACACTCTTTTGTCTTCTGTCTAACAAAATCAACTTGACCTAGTCTGAACCAAGAGGGGAATTTTATTAAGAAGCTACTGGGATATCTCACAGAAGCCAAAGGCAGTGGGACTCCTCAAGAATCACGAAATAGGAACTGGAAGGAAACTGGAAATCCAGCTGTGCTTTTGCTCTTTCTCTGTGTTTGCTGTTTACTCTGCTTTCTCACTCTTCTCTGAAGGCTGGCTTTCTTTCATGCTGCTTTCACAGGGGGAGGATAGTAAACCCAGCTCCTGAGTTTTAAAATATTTCTTAATTCCATCCCACAAGGAGGAAAATGCCAGCTCCTAAATAGAATTTTACTTTGCAATTGTATGGTTAGCACACCAGTGCTCTTTCTTGTCTCATTTGCACTGCTTGTCTGTTTGCTTTGTTCCTTTCTCAAAGCGTTCTGTTCTTGTTATATGAATTCCATACTTTTCACATCTCACTTAGTATGTTCTATTGTGTTTTATTCACTTTTCAATTTTTTCCTCTTAATTATCTCCCTTTTTTCAGGGTCAGTTTATTGTGTTTCATTCTGTTTTGTCTTGTTTTCACACTACTCATTTTATTCTGAGGTCTGGTTAGCTTTGCTTGTTTGTTTATAATTAAGAATGGGAGGGTGTCTTGACTTGTTTCTAGGTTGCTAGGTGGTTTTTTTCTGCTGTTGTATGTATATGTCTGTTTTTCTGGTCTTTCATAAATAGGATTATTGGGACATTTGTAGATGTGAGCAGGGCTCAACAATTAGCAGAATAAGCAAATGAGGAGTTGGCAAGGAGGAGCACCAGGTTTGGGGCTAGGAGGGCCTCCGAATGCAAGCATGGAGAGGTCTTTACCCAGGGGCACCACGTCTGCTCCATCAACCCTAATTCCCTTAACATGGGCCCCCTTTGTTTTGCTTATGTGTAGAGAACTAGGCTGCCTTCCTAGGGAGGGTGAAGAGAGAGGAATGGAGCTTGCCAACACAACTGGTACAGTCACTGAGTAAGTAGAATTGTGTACCTAGCAACTGAGCTTGCAGCATTTCCAGCTTTTGTGGGGCAATTTGCCTCTCTGTGTAGTAGTCTCCCGGCTTGTCTGGGTTGAGGCTTCCTCACTCTGTTTTGTCTGTTAATAGGCTTCCAAACTCTCTTTATACTCTAGAAATTTGTTGAAATATCTCACCTTCTGATGATTCTCTTCATATTTGTGGATTTATTCCTTTATATTCTATTGGACTCTCAGGAGAGGATAAAAACAAATACTTTGCTCATCCTGCCATCTTGAACAGGGAATTACTGAATCCAGGGGAGAGAATTTGATTGGTCTGTGTCAGATAATGTGTTCAGCCCTGTTCCAATAAACGGGGTGGGAAGAGCTCATGGTTTCTAAAGGCAACAATGTGGTGGAAGCGATTCTCATTGCGAGCTGGAAAGACTACTTGAAGGCAGCCACTGCACCATGAGAGTTAGGATTTGGGGTTTTATTGTTATATTTGTGGGCTGTCTCTTTTTTCACTGCCTTATCCCAACAGAGCCTAGTCCCACATAACTCCCTCATCGTATCCTAAAGCAGGACTAGGTCCAGTGACAAGCTGGTAAATGTTTAACAACTGGCTCTCTTGGGGGAAAATTCCTGATTTGCAGCATTTTCTGATTTCTGTGTGTAAATACTTGACTGATTTCAAGCTATCTTTATGACATCATTGAACACCAAGTTGGGAAGAAATGCACAAAATTGACTCTCGCAAGTGTGTGTAAGCCACCTCCAGCACACCACCAAGTAGGTCGGAAGCTATTGTGCAGTCTTAGCCAAAGCTTGGCCAACCAACAAAGTTGGTTAAATCCATTAAGATTCTTTGGTTAAAAGGAACAAATCCCAAACACAGTTTGATAAAGCAAAAAGACAGATTTACTGGAAAGAGCCTGGGATTGATCATGGAATCCAAGGAAGAGCTGAATGTCCAGGACTTGGGAAGAACCAAGATTGCTCTGGTGACTTCAGAAGCAGCATTTCTGGAACTTCTCTCCAGAGTTCTTCCATTATTGTGACTTGACTCCTATTCCCAGCTTCGGACTCTAGTGGAAATTCCTAAGAGAGAATCTGATTACCCTCATTTAGGTGTCCTCACCTGGTAAAATGTAGCTCTAATTAGAGTTGAGTGACAGTTAGCAAAAATATGCCTGCCTGGGGTACAGGCCTTGCTATAGCATTTGTAGAGTTCGATGCAAACTGAAAATATGGATTCCTTGTTCAAAAATTATCAAGAATTTCAAGATAGTACAGCAGAGCATTAATCCAAGTGTAGGGCCCTTCTAAGCCCAGGGCCTGGTGAGACCTCACAGGTCATATGCCCATGAAGCTGGCCCTGCCTGGGAGCTCACTCCTGTGGTCAAATTGTGGCTGCTGTCTTGGTTTCTCTCTTGAATTGCTCACCTGGGGGATGTTGTAAGGCAATTCCATGGAGAGCCCAGCTGGAAAGGGACTGAGGCTTGCCAGTCACCACATGAGTGAGTTTGGAAGTGTATAACTTGCCTTTCCCTCTCCCTGCCCCCAACCCAGCAAGGCTTCAGATGATACTACAGCCCTGGATGGTAGTTCAACCTCATGAGAGACCTTGAAGCAAAGGCGCCTCATGAATCCAAGCCTGGAATTCTGACACACAGAAACTACAAGATAATAAATCTTTTAAGCCACCAAGTTTTTGAGGGCACTTGCAAAAGGTAACTAATATAGTGTTATTCATTACTCTGATCTATTGAGGTATATTGTAATTTACACATGGGCAGTTGAGTGAGGTTATAGATTATATCATCTAGTTTTATCTAAATTCATCCTCATAAAAAAATGGACAAATTGTTTAAAAGATTCCTGCAAAGAAACTGGAGATTGAAGTTAATGCTGATAACACAAACAAACGGACCCCAAGAAAACGGCTTTTCATCAGACGTATTTAAAGGAAAAAAATAATCATGACTAACCAGATCTGTCAAGATGGTAACCAAAAAGTCAACATTTTTGAAATATGGGTTTACATCCACTTGAAATGTTAGTTTAAAATGTATAAAAATTATAAATGAGTAAATATTCACACATTTGTGCGAGCTCAACAATACCACACCGATAACTTGTAAGATCAAAAAAGATTGGTGACTACTGTGCTTGGAATGGGAGTAGTGGAGAGCACCCAGTTCCCTGCTTTGAGGCCACCCAGTTACAGCACAATCACTGCAAGCGTGGGCGGTAGTCAGGTAGCAGGAGCAGCCTGCGGCAGCAGTTTAAAATGAGAGGCCACTTAAAATGACCAGACTAGTATCCCCACAGTCCCACATGATGGAGACTTATTATTCTTATTTGGTTATTCAAGGGAAGAGTAATCCCAGAAGACAGGAAATCCTTGGAAACACACAAATTATACATACAATTAAAAAAAATTTTGCTGTGATATTCATTCAGGAAAAAACTTTAACGTATGTATAGTTTAACACATAATAATAAAGTGAACCTACTGTAACTGCCACCTGGGTCAAGAATCAGAACGTTGCCAGCAGTCTGAAAGCTCTCCAGGCACCCTTCCTCAATCATATCACTCTTCCACTACCCTAGAAAGAGCTACTGTTCTGACTTTTGTAATAATCCTTTTATGGCTTTATTTGATAGTTTTACCACTTTGGTATGTCTCCATAAACGATATGGTTTGGTTTTCCCTGTTTTAAAATTTTATATGAATGGAAATCAGATTGTATGTATTCTTTCATTTTATATCTTTTGTTCAATGTTATTTGAGAGTCATTTGTGTTGCAAATAGCTGCATCTATTTTTATTGTTATATGGCCTTCTTTTGTATTAATATCCCAATTTATCCACTCTGTAGAAGAACATTTGGCTTATTTCCAATTTTGAATAATTACAAGTAATTCTGCCTTGAACACTCTGGCATATATTATCCTGGTGTACACATACATGAGTTTCTGTAGGACACGTGTAGTGGTAGAGGCACTGAGTTATAAGCTGTATACATCTTCACCTGTAGTGGATAATGCCGGATTGTTTTCCAAAGCAGCTATACCAGTTTATACTCCACCCTCCTCCCCCGAAGTGTATGAGACTTCTCATTATTACACATCTTTGCCAATACTTGGTATTATCAAACTTTTTAATTCTTGCCAATCTGGTGGGTGTATAGTGTTATCTCTTTGTGCTTTTAGTTTGCGTTTCTTTCATTACTAATAAAATGCTTTACCTATATTTATTGGCCATTTGGATTTATTCTCTTGTAATTTGTTGTGCTGTGCCCATTTTTCTTTTGGATTGAGTTTTTCTTATTGATATGGTGTAGTCTTTTAAATACATTGTCAATTTATTGTCAGTTATATATTACAAATATCATAACATGTAACATTTATATCTTCCATCACCCTAAAGTTTGATCTTTTATTACTTTTATGGTATCCTTTGATAAACACAAGTTTTTATTTTAATGTAGCCAAATTAATAAACCTTTCATTTTTGAATCTTGTTTAAGGAGATATTGCTATATTTCTTGTATGAAAATATTCTATATTATGATCTAAAAGCTTGTAGTTTTACCTTCACATTTAGACCTTTAACCTACTTGGAATTCATCATTGAAAAGGTATTTCTTTCCTCACTGATCTGCCATTCACCTCTATCAGATATCAAGTGTCCACACATATGCATATCCTTTACTTGTTCTCTCTATTTTGCTCCATTGGTCTATTTGTCTATCTCTGTGCTAATACCACCTTGCCTCTACTATAACTTGAAACAGATTTGGAAGTAAGTCAGAAAGAGAAAAGCAAATATCGTATATTAACGCATATATGTGGAACCTAGAAAAATGGTACAGACGAACCAGTTTGCAGGGCAGAGATAGAGACACAGATGTAGAGAACAAATGTACGGACACCAAGGGGGGAAAGTGGCAGGGGTGGTGGTGGTGGTGGGATGAATTGGGAGATTGGGATTGACGTATATACACTAATATGTATAAACTAGATAACTAATAAGAACCTGCTGTATGAAAAAATAAATAAAATAAAATTTAAAAATTCCAAAAAAAACCCAGATCTGGTGTCTAGTAGAGCAAGTCCTCTTACTTCATTATTTTTCTTCAGGAGAGTCAGGTATATTTTGTATTTACATCTAAGTTTTAGAATCAACTTGTCACATTCTACCAAAAAAACTTGCTTGGATTTTGACTAGGATTAAGATTACATGGAATCCACAAATCAGTTTGGGAAAATTAGTATCTTTCCAGTATTGGGTCTTCCCATCCATGAATATGGTATATTTCTCAATTTGTCTAGGTTTTCTTTAATATCTCTCAACATGGTTTTAAAATTTTGTCCGTAGAGGTCTTGCATATGTTTAAAAAATTTACATTAATTGCTTCATATTTTTATACATTTTGTTGCTGATTTCTACAAATACAACTGAGTTTTGTATATTGCTATTGTATCCAGCTACTTTCGTAAAGCTCTTTATTAATTCTAATAATTTATCGGTAGGTTATTGTGGATTTCCTGTGAACATACTCTTACCTCCCACCCTCTTTTCCTTGCCTTTGTGCACTGTCTAGGGTCTCCAGTAGAATGTTCAATATTATAATTTTTATGCATGTATCTTATACCTTTGCGATGCTATAAGCTCAATGAGGAGTGGATCACTGTGCAAAAGGGATGTTCAATAAGGGTTTGTTGAATTAATAATTGAATAAATGAGCTATTCCATCATCCAGATGGCTAACCATAGCAGATATCATAGGTTATCACAGAGGATGGGGACAAATTGAAAAACTATGTTAGGAATCCAAATCAGAACTGACAGGACAGAATACACTCCCGGAGCCCAAGACGAAGGTGCAGAGTACATAGATTAGCCTAGTAGAAGGACCTAAGCTTAGAACAGAAAGAGGGAGAGTGACTAATTTTCTTAAACCTCAGGCATAGTGCTACGTGCTTTTAAATTCATAATTCTCCTCCCCAAACAAATTCCTTTTTTATTTTTATTTTTTGAGTGTGTTATTATGCCCCTATTGCTCTTATCTTAAAGCCCAAATCTTATATGATCTGGTTCCTGCCCACCTTTCCAGTCCTGGTCTTAAGACACTAACCCACCTTGCTATGCTAATCTCTCTGGCTTCTTTTCAGTTTCTAGCAAATACCAAGCTTCCTCGCCTACTAGTGCCTTGCATATCTTTTCCTTCTGCCTGGAATGCTCTTTCCACCATCTCTCCTGTCTGGCCTCTCTACTTATCTGTCAGATCTCTATTCCAATGTCACTTTCTCAGGGAAGCCTGTCCTTACTTTCAGCATATACCTTAGCTCCTCTACAAAGTGTATTCTTAAAGCATCTGTACTTTTCCTTAAAGGCTCTTAAAATAGCAAAATAGCAAGTTAATCTCTGTGTCATCATTTGATTACCATCTCCCAGCTTGACTGTAATCTTCAAAAGGATGATAACTGTGTCTAGCTTGTTCAATTCTGGATTCCCAAACACCTGGCCAGCATCTGGCACACACAAGGCAGGTGATAGTTACTTCCCAGACTGAAAACTGTAGATCTTCACTATTGGCTTTCCTTCATGCCACCAACTCTGAGTTTTTCCCATTGCTCTCAGGTGCTCTCAGATGCGCTCTCCTTGCTCCCAAAGCCTTGTGCCCTTAACTGTATTATGCCACTTAACCAGGTTTAACCCATTTTAGCTCCACTTTATGCTCTCACCACCTGCACAAGTGCCAGGCCCATAGTAAGTGCTAATATACGTTAGCTTAAGAAATTAAATAAATGCAAATGAATAATAAATAATGAATAGACTGTGTATGTGTATACAACAAGTATTTGAGCCTTTCTTACCACGAGGCAGTCTCTTAAATGAAGCTAACTAATTGCAAGTTCTTTATGATAATTCAAGTAATTAACCTCCCTTTGAGAAGCTCTAAGATAGAAACACTTTATACTGAATTACAGTCAGTAGTGAATACTGTTACAGAGAGGGTCTGGTGTAGCGTATGCATATGTGGACGTGGATGTAATATTATATATATATTTCTTTCTAAAAAACTTACAAAAATAAAGAAAATGTCAAAGCCTTTTAAAGGGCGCGATCACGCTGAGTAATACAACCCTTCCTTGATTTTTACATTATTTCAGTATGAGACGTTTTTATGGCTCTTGCTAAAAATAAAAGACATTTCAGACTTTCTCAGTAAATGAAGCACTGCAGACTTTTCAGTTTTGTTGTTTCCCCTAAAATTAATATAATTAATTAAAATGCAACATTAGTCTGATTTACAATCTGTGAGTCAATGAGTCACAGACTCTTTATGCTAATAGGGCAGTTTAGTTTTCTGAGCTGTTAACAAAAAACTGTGTCCCAGCACAGGGCCAAGCAGAACGTGAGTGACAGAGAGGCTCACAGAGAAAGACCTTCCTAACCTGACCGTAGTATATTTATATTGTGTTTGGAATAGAAGAGTCTAAGAATAATTTGGAAAGACAACTGCTTTTATCAAGTGTAAGAAATTAGTTGAACTGAATTTAAATGTAATTACAGGAGCATCTGGT
Organism: Pseudorca crassidens; assembly: GCF_039906515.1. NCBI lineage: Eukaryota > Metazoa > Chordata > Mammalia > Artiodactyla > Delphinidae > Pseudorca > Pseudorca crassidens. Next base: position 158,947,812 of record NC_090297.1, read on the forward strand.
GAAGGCTAATTTCTGTTCATTTGCTTTCTCAGGAACTGCACCCCCATTCTGTTCCCTAGGAAAGGATCAGGTTTCAAGCTGTATATCACTGATACCAACTCTTTTTTTTTTTAACATCTTTATTGGAGTATAATTGCTTTACAATAGTGTGTTAGTCTCTGCTTTATAACAAAGTGAAACAGTTATACATATACATATATCCCCATATCTCCTCCCTCTTGTGTCTCCCTCCCTCCTACACTCCCTATCCCACCCCTCTAGGTGGTCACAAAGCACCGAGCTGATCTCCCTGTGCTATGCGGCTGCTTCCCACTAGCTATCTATTTTATGTTTGGTAGTGTATATATGTCCATGCCACTCTCTCACTTTGTCACTGCTTTCCCTTCTTCCTCCCCATATCCTCAAGTTCATTCCCTAGTAGGTCTGTGTCTTTATTCCCATCTTGCCCCTAGGTTCTTCATGACCTTTTTTTTTTTTTCTTAGATTCCATATATATGTGTTAGCATACGGTATTTGTTTTTCTCTTTCTGACTTACTTCACTCTGTATGACAGACTCTAGGTCCATCCACCTCACTACAAATAACTCAATTTCATTTCTTTTTATGGCTGAGTAATATTCCATTGTATATATGTGCCACATCTTCTTTATCCATTCATCTGTTGATGGACACTTAGGTTGCTTCCATGTCCTGGCTATTGTAAATAGAGCTGCAATGAACATTTTGTACATGACTCTTTTTGAATTATGGTTTTCTCAGGGTATATGCCCAGTAGTGGGATTGCTGGGTCGTGCAAATGAAGCAACTGACAAAGGATTAATCTCCAAAATTTACAAGCAGCTCATGCAGCTCAATATCAAAAAAAACAAACAACCCAATCTAAAAATGGGCAGAAGACCTAAATAGACATTTCTCCAAAGAAGATATACAGATTGCCAACGAACACATGAAAGAATGTTCAACATCATTAATCATTAGAGAAATGCAAATCAAAACTACAATGAGATATCATCTCACACCGGTCAGAATGGCCATCATCAAAAAATCTAGAAACAATGAATGCCGGAGAGGGTGTGGAGAAAAGGGAACCCTCTTGCACTGTTGGTGGGAATGTAAATTGATACAGCCACTATGGAGAACAGCATGGAGGTTCCTTAAAAAACGAAAGATACCAACTCTTATAGGCTGGTCTTGGGCTGGAGTCAGTGCCAGGAGCCACAGAGGAGATTACCCCTCTCCCGGTGTTTGCTGTCGCTTGCTCCTCCCCTACCTTTGAAATGACACTGCCAGGTGTAAGTATCACATTGACCTTACTTTGAAAGTCTTGAACTCCGGTCCCTTCTGATGGAATCTCTGTCTATATGGCACCTGATCCAGCATCCAGGGTGCTTAGCTGCTTCTCCAGGTTCGGAATGATGGATCCCACATGATGAGGAAAATTGTTGACTTCAAGAGCTGCTGATTCAAGTTCTTAAATGTCATCTACCTGGGCCAAATCGCTCACTTTACAGATCGGGAATGGAGACCCTGAGAGGGAGGTGGTCTGACTGCCCGTCCAGTGTTTCCTCCACCGCCCCACGCCACAAAACCACACCCCAAAAACGCTGTGCCCATTCCTTTCACATAGACTTAAAATTCTGCCCCTACCCCCAATCCAGGTTGATACACAAATCTGTGTATCCCCTCAAATGTGCTAAACTGAACACACAGGTGTTCAGGTCTTTATATTTGACCACCCAAAATTGCCTTTCTTTGGGTCAAGGTTTTGCCCTTCTTAAAATATCAATCCTTCTGGAATATGTAAGACTCCTCCAGCATTTGCACCCAGTATAAGGAACTTACAAAATTATTTATAGGAGAAGAGATTTCCATAAACAGCAGGGAAGAATGAGGTAAGGAATCTGGAAAACTGGAGAGGTTTGAGGAAGCTGAACAAAGGAAGAAAGGCTGGGGACTCCACGTAAACGCTCAGCCCGTGCCACACCTGAGAGCCTAGCGAGCTCCCATTGAAACACCAGTGGCGCCTATGAAGTCATCGCTTCCCAGGGGTCATCCGGCTGCAGCTCTGGACTGGTGGCTCCAGCTAGGCCTGGGGTTTCCTTTCTCATGGGCAACTTTCCAGGAGCCTCCACACGACAGAAATACTGTTGCGAATTTTCTGGGTTTCTCCCTCGGAGAATCCCCAGACGACGGCGTCCGGCCCACGAGGCTGCCCACAAGGCTGTTTTTGAGTTCCTCATTGCTCAAAGTGTGGTCCTCCAACCACAGCACACACCCCAAGTTTCCTGGTACTTGTCAGACTGCCAGGCACCTTCAGGCAGAACCTGACATGACCCGGGGCAGGGCTCTGAGCTCTAACAGAACCTGCCCGGTAGAGAACATTCTCCACGGCCTTTACCCGGCTGGCCTCTTCACCCTCACTCACCTTTGTCTGTGTGCTTCTCCTTCCTCGGTCTGCACGCATGGCTACTCTGCCCATTCTCTCCCACCTGCTGGGCACCTCCCTGGGGTCAGAGCCTGGCCACTTCCCAGCAGTGCACACACGTGAGCACTCAGAGGCCTGTGGCCTGCTGTTGCTGCAGGGGCCCCCCATGCCCCTTGCCCCCCTCGGAAGAGTTCCCATGCTCCTGCAACTCTCTTGTCTGCAGGGCCCTATCTCCCCCATGCTGGTACAACTCTTTTTAGCCCTCGTGGGACAGTTCCCAAGGGTCCTCCGATTGGCCCTTTATTTTTAGCCTTATTCCTGGACTGACTAACATAACACCTATGAGTGTTCTTCACCTTAGGCCCCAAGTCAGAATGTATTCTCCAGATATCTAAAGATTTGTTTGTGAAAACTTGGTCTCACAGGACTAAGAATCCAGACTTTATCCTGAGCCAAAGTTCCCAGTCTTGTTCTGAAAGTTTTGTTGCCTACAGCTTGGGGTTCCGATCAATGAAGTTCACAATTCCCTTTATGGGGACTTGACTATCCTTTTGCTCTGCCATGATTTGCATATCACAGGACTTTTCTCAATTATTGGCCGGGATGGGAGGGGAAGGGAGGGCCCGAAAACATATGCGAGTGTTGATAAATGTTAATAAAATCTGTGGGGGCAATTCCATCATTAACACTCACTCGTGCCTCAGCTCACGAAAGGGAGGGTGCTGGCTGAGTAATGGTAAAATCCTGGTCCAGTTCTCTGATTCTGTTCTCTGATTCTGATGTTATTTATAGCACCTGCTAGTCACTGAGGAGTAACTCGACTGTTGGGGTGTTTTAGGTTAAAAAAAAAAGGCTGTGGTCTTTCATCTTAGAGGGCTACTCAGCTGTAGAGCAGGTCTTACTGAAATCCTTCCTTCCCTGGTTCAGACCACGGAGCCCAATTTCCTGGCTAGGAGAGCTTGTAGCCTCCATCAGACAGCACACTTACCCTCACACCTAACCTCCCCTTTTCTAGGCTATTATTCCTTATATGAAATTGTCTTTCTTTGTGAAGTCATTTGGTTCAACCCCTGCTAAATCTATTGTGACTCACATTCCTTCAGGAAGTGGAACACAAGAAAACAGATGGTGAGTGGGGGACCAAGGTGGGCGTGGAGTGGGGCTAGAGTTATGGTCTGCAGCACAACTGTGAGACACCTCAGGGTCAGCTGGAAGGTTCAGCTGGCCAGTGAACTTAAAGTTCAACTCTCAAAGGCCTGCAGGCGTCCAAGCTCCTGCATAGGACTAGACAGGAGGAGCCCTTTAGGACCAGACAAGAGAGAATTTTGTTCTCTGAGAATCAACTTGCAGCTCAGCCCATGTGAGAGCTGTTCACCGAGGTGTCTCGGCCAGGTGGCAGATTTCTCCTGTTGTCCTGTAACTTGGCTTGAAGCGGAAGATGACCTGTGTCACCTGGCGCCCTGATAACAGAGAGCAAATTCCAGCAAAAGTGCCCATGCCTAGGCTGGCCATCTCGCGCCCAGCAGGCAGCTCCCTGCCATCTGGCCACCTTAGAGAGCTCACAGCCGCTCTGCTCGTCGCCCACCTGGCTTCGGCTGCTCCCAACCCCAGAGACAGGGACAGCATGGCCAACACTGGGCACAAACCAGGATTCGATTTACCTGCTCTCCTGCTCCAGGGACCAGGGACCAGGTCCCCTAATGCTGTTGTGCCCTAGTTTTCCACAGAACTGATGCCCCATCCCTTGGGGTAAGAAATCTTTCAACCTTATTTGCAAATACTGAACAATCCGAAGCTCAAATGCATTTGTGGCATTCAGAGCACTAACTTTTGTCAGAGGATTTTAGCAGAGATTTCTGAAGGCATTAAATGTAGAAAACAAGTACTGGGTAGATGGGAGTTCCAAGGGAAATCGTGTACCCCACATGTACATCTAGAAGGTCTCTTTCTAATATAACGTTACAAAGAGGAGGTCCAGCAATAATATTGTCATGTTCCTTTAAAAAAGGTTTTTTAAAAGGCCAGGTAATAGCTTGTGATAATCCTACAAATCCGAGCACTTTATTTATTGCTTTATTTACACACTGACTTATTTTATGAGTGGATTACGAGAATTTATGTGATGAAATTAAAAATATCTAGAGATACATGGAAAATCAGAGACCAAATGCTTAGGATGGGAGGGAAAATCTGGCGTGCAGATATACGGATCAGAGCGTTACTCAGATAACAGAGCTGAGCCACTAGTTAAGGATGGATGATTTCTGAACTCTCCTCGTCACTGGTGTTGGTGGCATCAACATCAACAGCTATGTGAGCGGGGCACTGGCTCTACATGGGCTAAGACATGCTCCTGCCGGCAAGAAGCTCAGGGGTTTGGGGCAAACAACAGGGATTCCTCCTCTGGACCCTTATCCAAATGGGGCTGGGACACAAATTACTGGAGGAAAGAAGTCTGGGGTCAACAGCATCTTGTCTGAGGTCAGAGTACACTTGGGAAATCATGCTAGCGACAGACTCTCTAACCGCTCTCTGTGCGGTGCTTCCCTCCACACACCCGTGTCCTGCCAGAAGCCCCAATTCTCTCTGGTTCAGGACCTCCCCAGGGACCTGTCTAGACCTGCACAGAGCAGCACCCAGAAACTGTTCCCTACCAGCTTTCCCTCGTCTATAAAAAGCTCAGCATTAGTAGCACATCTAAGGATTGAAGCGACTCCTGTTTTAATGTTTAACAGTATCTTGCTAAGTATCTGCACGGATTTCTTTATCTGGTGAAATCCGTCCCAAAAGAAAGGTTCAGTGTCTGATGATGCGGGAAGAATCCTGACGCAAGGGCAAAATCTTCACTCGGTGAGGCTTTGGGATCTCCAGAAGCAGCTGTAGGACATGAACCTCAGTGAGGGGAAGACTGAGAACGGGAATAGGAAGAATGGAAGGGAAAGTTTCCCCACCTAGCAATTTTGCTAATGCTGCTGTGCTGATGGCAACAATGTCTGTCTAGGTCGGTTGTTGTCTTCACTTAAAATTAATACTATCTCGGGCTTCCCTGGTGGCTCAGTGGTTGAGAGTCCGCCTGCCGATGCAGGCGACGCGGGTTTGTGCCCCGGTCCGGGAAGATCCCACATGCCGCGGAGTGGCTGGGCCCGTGAGCCATGGCCGCTGAGCCTGCGCGTCCGGAGCCTGTGCTCCGCAACGGGAGAGACCACAACAGTGAGAGGCCCGCGTACCACAAAAAAAAAAAAAAAAAAAAAAATTAATACTATCCCATTATGTACCCATGCATTGATTTGCTTTTCTCAAGTGAAATACTCTGCATTTGGTTGTGTCCCCATCTGTAGGCAATTTTAGAAAGAAGCACTGTCTTTCAGCACTCCAGCCTTATTCTGGATTTCTCTTGGTGGATCCTCACCCCTCAGCAGCCAAAGGTCTCATATTGTCCATTGGATATTCAATCTCTTCCTAATATAGAACTTAAAAGCGTTCATTATCTTTTTTTCCCGATCTCAATAGTCATCAATTAAATTAGCTTAACATGAGTCCCAATTTTTATTTACAAAAATGATACAGAGAATAAAATTTAAGAAAATACATACTCTCAGATCCAATTCTATACTCTTTTAGGTAATATTTAATTATTTTAGGCACTTAATTCAATGCTAGATTTTTTTTTTAATATTATATTACTCAGAATTTTTCTTCCTGAGTCAAAATCCTGATGGAGAACAGTAAGTTCTATCTCTAGCTCTGTTCCCAGAGCTTGTCACTTCAAGGTCTCTTGGCATCAGGCTCCACTTTGGAGCTTTTGCCTGTCCTTGGGTCTCACTTCAGCAGACCACGGGTCAGTGAGGGCAGGGGCCAGAAACACGGAAAGTGCTGAGCTCTTCTGTCATCAGAAAGCACTAAGCACAAATTCTGGCACAACCTCTCAGTCAGTGTCTTGCTGTTCTCATTTGCAAAAATTAGATTCATAACACCTACCACACAGGCACTTTATAAGGATTAAATAAAATAATATATGTGAAAAGCTTAGCAGCGTGCCTGGCACATAGTATTTAAACTAGTCATCACCATCACCAACTTCACATTCTCCTGTTTATCATCACTTTCTCAGTCATCACCAACTCTTACAACTCTTTCAAGAAAAAGGTATGCTTTTCCTTTAAATTTCTCATCACCAGTGACCCCGTGGAAAGGTGAAGGATTTGGGGTCCATCCCGGCTGTCAGTCCTGGTTTTGCCATCTCGGACAATTTGGCTGGTCCCTCCAAGCCCCACCACTTCATGTGGAACGTGGGGATAACGGCTGTTTCCTCACGGCGCTGCTGGGAGGTTTAATGTGATGTGTGAACGATGCATCTGGGTTTACTCAAGAGCGTTTCCCCCACCTTTCATCATTTTTTCTTTCTCTGTGACAAAATAGTAGAAAAAAATCACATTCAAATGAGATGCCACACATCCACCTAAAAGGCTTGTAATGGCATAGGCAAAATATTTAGTCTCATTTCATCAGACTCTATTCTCTTTGGGCTCTGCTAGTTCACAATAGGTATTAATCACTTAATCATACAACCTAATTTATACTCAGCTGTTAATCAGTTAATGGCTCCTCCATAAGCATTTACATAATGTCTTTAGCCAGAAAAAACATGCACAGCCTCCCAGAGCCTCCTAAGCATTGCCTCTGTGGTGACAGGGGCCAGCTTTAGGTGGATCTTCTTCCATAATCCCCCAGAAGCAGCCTCCCTGCCTGGGCCTGGGCCTGGTCAGCTTGACTTGATGAGATCCCCATTAGTTTGCACACATCTGCTGAATCGCCTGCCCTTTGTTGGCTGCGTTTCTTCCCACGCCCAGATGCACAGTACAATACACTCCCTGGCTACAGCTAATGCAAAGCTGGACTTGTGTCCTATTAGTGGACTGGGGCTGGTTGAAGAGACAGCAAGGAATAGGGAAACTTACATCTTCCAAACCTGGACACTTCTATCTGAGATAAATGCAAACCTGGACAGGGTGACACTGGGACAGTGGGCACAAACCAGGGTAGATTGTCACTTTAGCAAGGGGTCTATATTCCTTGTAGAATAACTCTGAAAATCAAAGCTGAATGACTTATCCCATTGCACATTATGGCCAGAACATTGGTGAGAAGCCCTCTTCAGGACGCAGGGTGCCCATGTTGCACTGTTTTGATTGAATAGACAGTCACTATCTGCACCTGGGTGGCAGCTCAGCTTTGGTCAGTCACCGGGGAAGGGGTGTTAACCCTTTCAATGATGGAGGCTGGCTCAGTTCATTATCTAATCATGTTTCTAGACAACTGTTTTGGAAACAAGTCACGTCATGTTTTGAAGGAAGAGAGGTGGATGGAATCTAAAAGAAGGTAGGTCAAAGACTGACAGAGATGCCAGGGAATGATTGACAAGAAATGTGCGGGAAACTCTGAGAGGTTAAATGATTCTGCCTACATCAAGTCATAAACTTCAGATTAGTGTTGGGGCCGGGATGTCTGGCTGCAGCACACACTGGAAGGAGCCTCAGTCAGAGCAGCCACTGGTCTTCTAGCATGTCCGTGCTGAATAATGTTGACGTGAGGTGACTCAGCAATTGCTATAAAATGGATTTGGATTGGGAAAGCCGAGGACTTCTCTGGCCAGGTCAGATCCTGAAGGGTTAATTCAGAGTTTCACACAGTCTTTAGATTTGGTGCTGTTTCTGCTGCTGGGGCCACAGAAAAGGTAGCCAAGGGCCTGGTACGGTCTCCAAGCATTTCCAGCACACTGGCTTGGGAAGTAGGCTTTGGGTTCCAAGGATGGACGCCTCCATGGCTGGCCATCTGGTTAATGCTCATCACACTAGCGTGGGATGCAGACAGGGAGCATAATTAGAGACAGAATCAATAATCTGACAGAGGAGGAAGTTCACAGCTTCACAAATGAGCTCCTTAGCATTAATTAATTTATTCATTAATTCAATAATAATTTATTAAGGGCATATTATATGACGAACAATGTGGAAGCCTTGGTTGGATGATTGGAAAGAGGGAAGATACTATTATAAAGATATGTAAAAATATACCCCCTTCTCTTTATAAAACCCATACCAGGGGAGCAAGATAGCCATGCAGACATGTTATTAGAATACAACCTTAATAAACACTGTTTTTATAGGTGTGTAAAGAGTATTACAAGACTACTGGGAAATACACAGTTATCTGCGGAAGTCCATAAAGGCTTCACAGAGGAAGGACCTCTGTTACTCCATCTGCAGAGTGGAAATAATAATGCCTACCTTGCAGAATTGTTATAAGACTTAGAGATAATGTATGTTAAGTATTTGGCAAGAGAATGGGTACAAAATAAGTGTGGCTTTATTAAATTAACCAGCTAGGGCTGTGAAGAAGGGCATTTCAGATAGAGGGTATACAGTGTGTAAAAACAGACATGTGAAAAGAAATAGTATGTTTTGGCATACTACTAATTTACATATCAGTTGGCATATTAGTAGTTTACTGCTTTGGGAAAGTAGGGCTTGAGAGGAAGAAATAATAGATGAGGCTGGACAGGTTGGCTGGGTCAGTTTATGATGGGCTAGTGTTGTTTTCAGTGAAGAGAAGACCAGCATCCTTCAGGCTTACTTGTAATTGCTCTGCCGGGGCTCTCTCTGAGTCTGGTTTCACAGGGGGTTCCAGCTCAATCTGCCTCATTCTTCCTTCTCCGTCCATCATATCCTAAGAGCCACCATACCATTTCCACGGTTCGTATCCTCAGCTTAGCCGTATGCCACCCCTCCTGATGCTTTAGCAGCCACATCTATTTAGAGATCTATTGAAAGTCATTTGTATCATTTCTCCTGCAGGTGCATTCTGTTCTAAGAATACCCAACAACAAAAATCAAACACGCAAACCAAGAAATGAGAGATCTTCACAATACCAAGAATTCATGGCTCTATGGACTTCAGTTTCTTCAAGAGTTAATTGGAAATAATAATGGCAACAACTTCATATGACTAAATGATGATTATGTGAGGCACAGAGTAAGTGCTTGAACATGTTAGCTGTTATTATTATTGAGTTTATAAAATAATTTACCATTTAATACATTTGAGTACTTAATTATGTGCCAAGTGTCAAAAAATTCCTTCACAAACACATAATTCACCTACAACTTTTCAGGCAGATATATTCTGCAAAGAAGAAAGCACAAACATATGGGAGCAGTGTAATTTAATCATCACCTAATTAGCCAAACTATTTAAAATAGGCCTCACAACAAGCATGAAAACATTCTCACTTCTAAATGCCGGAAGCTGCGTCTTCCCGTAATTCTCTCCCTTGGAAAACTGTGAGTGGAGTGACTCTTGGCTCCGTGCAGAGCTTCCTCTCTGTTACATTTAGACCTCCCTGATTCTAGTCATTTCCTTGCTCTGTCATTAGATGAAGCAAGGACTGCTTCTGCCACCTTTCCTCATTCTCTTGATGTTTCCCCAGTACCGACTCTTCTTTGCATGGATGGGTGTGCCTGAGACAGTAATAATAAGAGCTAATAATTATTAAGACAAACTATGTGACAGAGACTATTTAAACATTCCACATTCAATCTTCCCAGTGAGATTGATACCATCAGTGTGTCCATTCACTGGAAAGAGCCAGCGCTCTGAGTGGTTAAGTAACCTGCCCACTAGCTCTCAGCTAGAGAGATAGTGGTCTGGTCTTGGCAGGGCAGCCAAGACACACTTCCAGGCAGTCTGCCTCCTGCTTCCGTTAGAAAATCCAAGAAGAGTAGAAACCTTGGAGATAAGAAGACGCAGTTGCTATGAGCTAACCCAGTTCTTACCTTTTGTCTCCCAATTAATCCAAAGCTTCTCTTATGGAGAACCCTATTTTCAGATTGTCCAGTAGTAAAATTATGGACACCCAAGCCAGGTAAGTAAAAGTTTCGCTAAATAGATGACTTATAAAAATCTGTTATGACAAAAAAAAAAAAAGGCCAGAGAAACTTAAAACCGACAGTAAAAGAGACCACAGTCTTTAAAGATGAATCAAAAAGGAAAAAAGCTGTAAATACTGAGAAAACTCACCAACTGAGACGAAAGTGCAGGAAGGTCGGCAGGAAAGTTCTATAGAGGATTAAAGTATTCGACAGACAACTGGACTAGATGATTCTTAAGGATCTTTCTAAACCCAGAGATGCTATAATTCAACCATTAACATAGTTGTTTAAATTCCCAGTTTTAATGTTTTTAGTTTCATGGAATAACTCACAGTAGATCAGCACAGTTTTGTGCTTCTATCTGCCTCCCAAATATTTCCACACCCAAATCCCACTGTGCCTCAATCTCTGTGAATCCCAAACCCAACATGTTGGCTCCACTGCCACCTTCTTTCTGTGTGCCTGAGGTCAGAGTCCTTCTCAACTGTTCCCACCTCTCAGGCTCCACATTCAACTGGTCAACAAGTGCTATCAATATCTAAAATGTCTTCCCTAGCTCCTTCTTTCCAATCCTGCTGCCGCCCTATTTGTACAAGTAAATCATACTGCCGTATTTATTACGGACCAAAAGGTACAAAGATGAAAGTCATAGTCTTTCCCCTCAAAGAGCTCACTGGTAAAGGAGGTAGGCACATAAACAGATAACTCAAGATATTGTGGCAAGAAGCATAATGGAAGTAAAGTAGATGATACAATAGATCAATATATATAGTGTCTTGTAACCTCTCACCTAGACACAAAACGTTCCTAGCCCCCATGTCGTCTCTGTTGTACCCCCATCCAGTCCATTACGCACACTGCCGCCGTAACAATCTTCCTCTTTTTGTGTCACTTGGTGCACAGAAGCTTTGGGTGGCTTACTCTTGCCTCTGGAGAAGTCAATGTTAAGGGCAGATTTCTGAGTCATGGTATATATACCAATTGTGGTTGAAGTGACAGGAGCTTATGAGCTTGTTCAGAGAAAGTATCCAGAGTGAGAAGAGAAACATATGAGAATGGAACCCTGGGAAAACAGTGGCATTATAAGATCTGCAGAACAGATAGTAAGAGACCCAAGAAGAGTATTTACAGAGGTGGGATGGAAACCAGAAAGGAGAAAATAGACAGGGATAATAGTGTAAAACAGACAATAGTAGCAAATGCTACTAAAATTTTATTCAAGAAGAGAACTGAAGGCAGGCTATTGATTGCCTATTGGTTCATAAAAGCTAAATATGTCAGCTGATTGGCAGGATTAGAAATTGGGCCTCATTGGTTTGAGATTTGAATATGAAGTGCAGGAGGTACAGCAAGAAACGTAGTATCCTCTTCTAAGAAGGTTGGGAGTTGAAAATGATGTATTTAAAGCATTCTGTCTTGTATTCAATTTTTTTTTTTTTTTTTTTTTTTGCGGTACTCGGGCCTCTCACTGTTGTGGCCTCTCCCGTTGCGGAGCACAGGCTCTGGACGCACAGGCTCAGCGGCCATGGCTCACGGGCTCAGCCGCTCCGCGGCATGTGGGATCTTCCTGGACCGAGGCACGAACCCGCGTCCCCTGCATCGGCAGGCGGACTCTCAACCACTGCGCCAGCAGGGAAGCCCCCGTCTCGTATTCAATTTATTTGAGCCCAATAATTGTAATTGCTCTGCCGGTATTTATTTAGATGCTGAGAGCAGAAACTGTCTTGTTTATCTTTAAATCCCTCTCATAAAACCCACAAAGTGTTCAATACATGTTTGTTTATTTAGGACAATGGTAATTTTCCTGTAATTAGTTCTTCTAAAATATTTGAAGTTGCTTGGAAATAGTTGCTTCCATCAAGGATTTCAAACATCGTTCGTTCATCAGGGTTTTTTGGTTGCTGTTCTATTAGTTTGCATTCTCTGCAAAGAAACAGCGAGCTAAGCAAATATAAACTTTCACAGATCACATTTGAGTTATCAAAAATTCTGAACTTGTAGTGGACCAAATTAAGATTTATTTTTGTAAGTTTGGCAGTCTATGAACCTGCAGTGTAAGTCAACAGGAAAACAGGATTTACGTCTCCCCACCGCACCAGGAAACACCTTATAAGCAACTTTGATGGAAACTCCTATTACATAAAGCAAAGCGCCACCACTGTGCCGTATTGGATCAGGTATTGCAACTAACTTTCTCGCTGATTCTATTTGCTGGATGAACAGAGCCTGATACTAAATGGTCTCGTTTTTTTAAAACTGCCTCAGCATACAGGTACCAGGGTTATGATTCTCCTGAAAGCACGAGATCCCCAGCCTGCTCACTGGCTCTGCACACAAAACCATTTATAATATGTAGCAGTAACGTGATTGCATTTTCACACAGAGGAAATACATTACTATGTCCAATGAAAACATCCAAAGCTCCCTCCCGAGCCATTCTGAGAGCAACTCTCCAGCAGTTCTCCCTTAGGCTAGCCCCAGGATATTCTGGAACTCTAGTTATAATTCTGGCGCCAGCCTCCTACGTCTATGAGTCTATGAAGTCTTCACCAAATCTTAGCGGGCGGAGAAGCGCAGATTCTCTGTAGCTGGCCCGAACCTTGCCAATTTCTCCCAACACCTCCTAAGCCTTTCCAAAATGGAGGGCTCTCCCAGCCTGCCCAGAGCCCGGGTCTATCAAGCCTTACCTGCTCTGCTGAGAATTGACATCCCAGGCTGAGATGCTGCCACTCCAGGTCCAGCCCACAGCACCAGGCATTCAGCACCCGGGGTCTGTGCACACAGACCCTTGCCGCTGGCACGTCTGCATCTCTGGGGCAGAGGGGAGGCAGACAGAAAACACTCAAGGAAACATTAGGTCAGCAAGTCCCCCTATTCATGAACAGAGGGAAAGCAACAGAGCTGAAAGAGTAGACCCCATCCCGACGGCGGGCATGGGGAACAAGTAGGACTCCCACCGTAGTGCCCCACACCTTCTCCGGGCTTCAGTGCAGGTCACAAAGTAGCACGGCGCCTCCATAACGTTAACATGTGATCTGAGTACCTAGGCGCAGCGCTTTCAGTCTCCGTGGAAGAAGGTCATCTTAACATGTTTCTTTTACGTTACGCATGCTGCCTTGACGCTCTGAAAAGTGGGTTAGCCCCTCAGGAGGAACACCTCAGCGCACACGCTTGCAAGCACCAAGGGTCCTAATCAAGCCAAACTCCTTCCTTGACGAAATACTCTCGGAAAAAGACGTGTAAAGAGAGACATGGTCCTTGCTTAGCCTCTTGAGGGGATGCCAGGTTTTTAAATTGACATATAAAAAAGGTAATTACTTGGATCCATTGTAAACTTGAAAAGGCTTGATCCTGCTTCCTTTCAGCCAAAGAGGCACTTAGTCATTTCTTCTCCTTGTCCATCAAAACAGGCACTGCATCCAAGACATGGCCCAACTCAAATCCTGTAATTCCCTCTAAGTCTGTGACAACCTTCCAAAATAAGCTTGTTAGCTTAAAATAGCCTTGTAAATAGCACTCACCAACTCACACGGAGCATACCTGAAAAAACTGCCAGGATTTAGCTCATCCTGGAGGAAAGAATGATGTACTTTCGGGCTACTGTTTTAGTAATCTTCACTTTAAAACATAAATTTTTATCTCTTTTTATTACGAGAATGAAACATGTCTGGTAGGGAAAATGTAGAAAATACAGCTAAGCAAAAATAAATAAATTAATGAATTAATTAAATGAACTGTAATCCCACAATGGAGATGTAATTTCTAACATTTTGTTTTGTATTCTTGCAGATCACGCTCTCTTTCTTCCTCAAGTCCATCCTCAAAATGGGATCATAATCCTTATTTGTGAGGCGATTTTAGAGGGTGAAATCTGTGACAAGAAATAACCATGAGCACATTGCACAGTTTTAGCTGCTGAAACCCAGCAAGCCTTGTGGAGCGTCGGGTCCTGCCCACTAGGTTCAAACCACAATGGCTTCATTGGGTTCTCAGCCACATGCTAATTCCATGCCACAGCTCTCAACACCGGGTGGGAGCGGGGAACTGGATAGCCAAGGACTTACTGGAAGTCAACATGTTTGTTCATCCTGGACCAGTAGCTGAGGCTGGGACAGGAGTGCCTTGCAAGGCGGATGGATAAAGAGTGAGCAGGGACCGGAACCCAGAGGAGCAGGGATCAGAACACAGAGGAGCAGGCAGGCGCTTGCCCTCTTCTCTGGGGAGAAACCCTGGGATTCTTTCTACCTGCGGAGGGCACGGTGGTCAGCGTCCCTTACGCTGTGCAGGGCTTGGGGTATGTCAGAAGAGGGTCCTTTTTCCAGCAGGAGAGTTATTTGTCATTTAACTAAAGGCATTAGGGCTCCTTTCAGAAACATTTGATCGGCGCCCAGAATTTTAGCCTACAGTGTGGAGAAAGGAGGTCAATTTAAAGAAAGTTTTGATAAAACAACAGCAGCGGGCTTCCCTGGTGGCGCAGTGGTTGAGAGTCCGCCTGCAGGGGACACAGGTTCATGCCCCGGTCCGGGAAGATCCCACATGCCGCGGAGCGGCTGGGCCCGTGAGCCATGGCTGCTGAGCCTGCGCGTCCGGAGCCTGTGCTCCGCAACGGGAGAGGCCACAGCAGTGAGAGAGGCCTGCGTACCGCAAAAACAAACAAACAACAGCAGCAACAACAAAGCAGCCTCTTTAAGGGGCAAAGACGTGGGTAAGGTGTTTCTAGGGAAGGGACACTGACCCCATTTCCATTCTAGGGAAGGGACACTGACCTCATTGAATATGGATAAAAAAGCTCATCAAAGAAGCTAACCAAGGCCCGTCATTCACATGCATGAAAGAGGGCCTCATACCTCCTCATTCTGGCCACCAACCAAAGGCTCCATCAGCTTCGACACAATTAGTCCTATTAATATGGAGAGGCCTTAGGACTGCAGTAAATTCCTCTGGGCAGCCAACTTGCCTTAAATGATCTGCCAAGGCCTATCCAAGTGATGTTTGCACTAGAGTTGGAAAATATCAATACTTGGCCGGGGGTGGGGGTTGGGGTGGAGGGGAGTGGAACTCACATTTCCTGAGCTCTTGCTAACTACAGAGTATACCATATTTCCCCATGTCATCCTCACAAGAGCCCTAGGAGGCTCAGAATTACTGTTCCCATTTCACAGATGAGAGAGCTGAGGTTCAGACTGTTTAAGGGACTTGCCCAGGGTCCCGCAAGACAGTGACAGGGTCGGCACTGGGAGCCCTGCCCACTGGTTCCAGAACTCATGTTCTTAACCTCCATACTGCTCTGATCTCAGTCCCCTTCACAGTGTTCTTTCTGCTATACCTTTGATTCTTTTCTCCTTTTTATAAGAAGAATGATGAGATTTTAGAGGTGATTACAACCAATGTGAAAGCTTAGTTTTTCATAGACTTACATGTCATGCAGGAAAGAATCTGAAATCAGGATGGGGGTGATTTTTTGCATTCCTCTGCTGTAGCTTAAATAACAAGAAAACAGAGTGCACGAAGACCGTGTAATACATTTAACATTTAATAATTATCCAACACTTAGCCAGTACTCCAAAAGACAGACAAACGGGAGAATCAAGAACGAAGAGGCAGGGATGAGAAGTGAGGCGTAGATGCCGCATTACAGGTTTGAGGGAGAAGATGAGGTTTGTCGTCCTGTTCATTCTTAGTGTCATTCCACTGCCCAAAGCATCACCAGCTCACACTGTTTCCCTTCAACTAAAAGAGTAGCGCTGCCCTGGGCAGGGAGCTGGCCACCGAGCTCCCTGGGGGAGCCCTGTCCGAAGGACAGAGATTCCGATTGCGGTTTTCCAGGGGTGGGACCAATGGCCCTGGGCCATCTGTGCTCTCTGCTGGACCCCACAAGGTTTGACCGTAACAGCTGAGTGGGGCTAGGGTTGCAGCCTTCAGCACTCTGGAAAAAAACAGCTGCTGCGGTTCCTTTGCTCACTGGCCTGTTCTCCATTGGTGAGTGGGACATTACGGTCTTTGTTATTCACGCAGCAGTTGGAATCTCTGCCCATTTAAGGAAGGAAGCCGCAGGGTAATCCAGCCCTGGCTGTGCCATTGACGAGTGACTCACTCCTTTCTGCCACGTGAACTGTGGATGAACCCAGGGCCCCGGTGGCTCAGGCCCTTCTCAGACGTGGTCCATAGCCTGTACTCGGGTCGACTTAATGGATTCCTGAGGAATATGTGTGCTCTATATATTAAGTCAAATCAAGCTCTGTGCACCATAAACCATGCTTTTTGTTTGTTTTGTTAACATTAGCGAATAGGAAGGAAAAAAGTTCAGGTCTGGGAAAAGAACAAGAGCTCAGCCACATTGGTTTACCCTGAAAAGAATCCAAGCCAGTGCTTCCCCAGGGTCCTGGATGGTGGGGGTCTCATCCCAGGGGCCTCCTGGCCCAGGAAGGCCAAGGGCCAGCGCCGAGTAGAGCAGTCCTTGGAGCAAGGAAGCACCGGAGTCCATCCTGCTCTGCTACTTACTGGTCACGTAACTCCGGGCAGCCAACTAATGTTTCCCGCCCTCAGTTTCTTCATCTGTAGAATGGCCCATTCTTGCTTCACAGAGGTGGCCTGAGAATAGGGTCTAGCACAGTGCCAGGGTGCATCCAAACTGACAATGTAGGTATATACACACGCATATGTGTACGTATGTGTATACCTTTGCATGCGTACTTGTGTGCATGTGTGTATACATACATGCACACATATACACAGATATGTGTATATATTATATATATATATATATATATATATAAGCCTATATAGATATCTACATATATGAAGTTTCTATTGTCTAATGTATATATACACGTTCTGATTTGGGCCACCGAGTAGCTGGGACACTAGGCAGGGTTGGCAGAGGGCACACGGTACAAGGGAGTTTACTGTTGGCCGAGGAAGCAGTGTGATCCCCAGTGTCCACACCGAAAGAGCCCCCTAGGGGCAGCTGCAATGAAAAGAGCCCCCTAGGAGCAGCTGCAATGAAAAGAGCCCCCTAGGAGCAGCTGCAATGGTAGGAAGCTGATGTTTATCAGGTGGCTCCTTATCAGAGAAGCGCTGTCCTTTCATGCTGTTTTTGCTGTTTCTAAAAACAGAAACTAGAGGCTACAACTGTTGCCAAGATTCTTTAAGGGGAGACTCCGTCGGGATCCAGTAGCTAAAGGGCGCAAGCTACCACCTCAATAAGTTGCCCGTGACCTCTGGCCAGAGGGCAGTGTGGAACCTGAGCCGGGAGGTGTCCTATGGGGCCCAGGGGCCAGTCCTATGTGGCCCAGGACAGACGCCCGCTTTCCTGGGCCTTTCTCTCCCTGCCCCCAGGAGTTATGTTCCCAGGCCCTCAGGAGGAAAGCAACTTGAGCCAGAGCAGTCAAAAGAAGGAGGAGTGGGGTTTTTTCCTAGCAAATGACTCTGTCCCTACAATGCTACTAGCAGTCTTGTCCCACAACCCGGTATACGACATAGCTCCCTGTGCAGCTGTCCTTAGTGATTTCTCACTACTTTCCACGTTTCTTCTCTTCTTCTCTTGGTCTCCCATCTAGAGAGGAGGTTCCAGAAGCACAATGCCTGGTCGAAAGGAACTAGATGAGCCAACAAGAGACTGGGTTCTTATGACCTCTGCTCAGTAGGGACTTTGGATCCCTTAACTCCAGAAAACCTCGGTGTCCCCTTTTGAACATGAAAACAAGTGCACCCACTCTGTGGGGATCCAACGAGCTCGTGTGTGTGTGTGTGTGTGTGTGTGTGTGTGTGTGTGTGTGTGTGTGTGTGTGTGTAAATCAATAAAACATTGCACACGTGCCTCTTCCAGGGATTTGCACACCTCAGGGACTCTAACAAGTCAGCTTATATTTTCATCACTACCACTGCAACAACATTAAAACACACAAGACCTGCATGCTATGGACTGAATTGTGTCCCTCTGACCACAATTCATATGTTGAAGCCCTAGCCCCCAGTGTGATGGTATTTGGAGATGGGACCTTTGGGAGGTGATTAGGTTGACATGAGTTCATGAAGGTGGAACCCCATGATGGGACTAGCATCCTTGTAAGAAGAGACACCAGAGAGCTTGCTCTCTCCCCACCAGGTGAGGACGCAGCAAGGAGGCAGCCATCTGCAAGTCAGGAAGAGAACTCTCACCAGAACCTGACCATGTTGACACTTTGGTCTTAGACTTCTAGCTTCCAGAAGTGTGAGAAAATAAACTTCTGCTGTTTCTCCCCCGTAGTCTGTGGCATTTTGTTATGGCAGCCCAGCAGACTGAGATACTACTGCACATCTCAGGCCTGTAATAGGCAGGCTTAGGATGCTGAAACAGCAATCTGGGGTCCATCTCTGCCCTCCTGGAGGACAGATTCCCAGCCTTAGAGTCAAGATACCAGTGGGCCAAGGGCTTTAGTTATCATGGGATGAGCGCTGAAATTCTCAAAGGTTTTCAAAATCAATTTTGTTTTACCTTGGTTTTGAAATTTGAACGATTTCAGAAAGATATGGAACTTAAATGTAGGATGGATGTTGATAGAAATAACATACAATAATACATGTTCTGCATAATGTAAAAGTGTATGCCATACAGCACTGTTTGGAGCATGTGGGCAGGTGCAGGTGGGAGAGAAGTTTGGGGAGTGGCACAGAATGTCACAGTGCCGCAGAGCAGGAAATGACGGCCCCCGGGCACACTGAGACATCAGCACATTTGCACTCACCCACCTTCACATCTAGTTAATGGATATTTCACAGTAAAGATGTTAATCCTTCTGGTCAATAGTTACTAGCCAAATAATCAAAATAAAATAAATCACTCATCACAAGAAAAAAAAATGTGTAACTGTATGGTGATAGATATTAACTAGACTCATTTTGGCGATGATTTTGGAATATATACAAATATCAAATCATTATGTTTACATCTGAAACTAATATAATGTTATAAATCAATTGTATGTCAATAATGAATAGATAAATAAATAACTGCAGTGGAATTTCCCCCCCTTTTTTCAGCAGCCATCTCTTTCTAGGCCTTTTGTCAGTGCTGTGGCATTAGAAGCCCTCCTCTGCCCCTCCCCACACAAGGTGACATTGACCTTGCCCTTGAAGGAGAAACCCTTGGCGGGGTTGAGTGGGGAGGCTCCAGTGTGGCTGGAATGAACCAAGGCACCCTTCCCAGGAGACCGTGCGGCTATTGATTCCACCTGCCAATTGTCTGGCAGGAGAGTGACCGCCTACCTCAGGGGATGCACAAAGTACCAACTGTGAGAGGTGCCGATCGGGCCACGCTGATCTGTTAGGGGACTACAGTGTGTGCCTTTGTGAGTGGAGGCCGAATGTGGCTCGGGTGGGAGGGAGGAGCTGGGAGACCGAGGCTCGGAGGAAGAATTATTACAGTAAGTGCTGTCTTTTCAGCCTGTCCCACAGCAAGGGACATGCAGCATTAGCTGCATTAAGAATCTTCATCAGGGCTTCCCTGGTGGCGCAGTGGTTGAGAGTCCGCCTGCCGATGCAGGGGACATGGGTTTGTGCCCCGGTCCAGGAAGATCCCACGTTCCGCAGAGCAGCTGGGCCCGTGAGCCATGGCCGCTGAGCCTGCGCGTCCGGAGCCTGTTGCTCCGCAACGGGAGAGGCCACAACAGTGAGAGGCCCACGCACCACACACACAAAAAAAAGAATCTTCATCAAATTGAAAATAGGCCAGAGGATGTCAGAAGCAGAATCACTATAGAAAAAAATTGCAATGCTCTAGCACCTGCACCACGGTACCTCGGCAGAGCGAGAAGATCCCGCCAAAAAGGAAAAAGGAAAGAGAGGAAGTTCTTTTTTCTCAATTTGTTCATCTCCCATATTGTCAAAAGTTTCTACGCTACCAGAGGTGTTTCCCGGGAAAAGAGAAATTCTGTAGGAACTCTATTTCCCTTAGGATATAGAGTGAAATATTCCCGACAAATCCAGCTTTGAGGAAGAAGGCCTAAGGCTCCATCTCAGATCCAGAACTTTTCCCCCTGAGCTCCCCAGAAAGGTCTTGTGTGCGTCCTGTTGTCTTGGATCAAAATGAGCAGAAACGAGCCCTGGTGGGGGGGGGAGTGGGATTGGGAAATGGCAGAATTAAAGACCACTCACATTTGCAGTTCCTAGGTCTGGCTACAGAACCCCCCACCCCACCCCACCGAGGAGTGAGTGGCCACTGCTTGCACACCGGGCTGCCCCAGGCCTGTGGTTCCTGAAGTCCCCCCTTGGTTCCATCACCACCGCCCCAAGGCCTCTGCCTAGGCTGGCTGCAGCTCTCATCCCTGGGGCTAGGACTGACTCTCTGTAGAACCTCTTACCCTGGCTTGCCTTGCCTGGAGGTACTAGTATGTTTGTTTTATTACCTCTTCTAAATGTTGAACTCCTTGAGAGCAGGGACTCTTATCTTAGGCATTTTGGGTTCCCCTGAAATTCTGAGCTGAGCGCCTTGTGAATGGCTGACATTCAAGACATGCGTTCAGTTGAGAAGGAATGGGAATATGGTACAGATATAGCCTCCAAGCTGCTCGCCCACCCATCTTGCACAAAATTACTGGGGGATGGAGTAAAACAGGATCCCGAGAAAGAGCTTACAAAGGAGCATGGAGTCCACTGACAAGCATCCTGGGGAAACAAGGTCCCAGATTTCCCTGGGTTCCAGCACCCATGCTGCTTGTGAACACACAGCTCAGTGCGAGGGCCTGAGGTGGCAGCCCGATGCTGGAGGAACCAGCTGTCCCAAGGACCAGGAGGGGAAAGAGTGGAGGAAGGGGAAGGGGAAGGGGGCCGCTCCAGGGTGGAGACGCATCTTCCTGGGTATGAGGACAGGCAGAGACAGGGCTGGGCTGGGGAGAAGCATCACCTCCAGAAAAAAGAACTGCATTGGTGCCCAGATTGGGAGGAAGAGCTCTCCAGGCTGCTGGGGTCCAGAGTTTCCTGCGCTTTAACCAAGGAAGGAAAGAAGCCGTGTGAGGTGCTAACTTCCAGAAAGCGTCACTCCTATTGAAAATCCACTGGTGAAAGGTGGCTTCCTGCCCCACAGATGGAGAGAGCCCAGCTGCTGTGCTTCTTAACCAGGATCTTCCGTTTGCAGGGCTTGGTGGTAGGATCCCTGGGTTGTGTGGAGTGGAGGACACAGGTCTCTCTTATCCCACTCTCCCTGGAACCTGCAGGACAGCAGCACCTGTCTCACTGTCACAGGCCTGCCCCGCTACCACTCTTTCTCCCAGCAAAGGGGACCTGGGCAGCCCGGCACAACACACAGAGGGCAGTTATGTCTGGTCTTAGGCCACAGTGAGAGAGACCATGCCGGGCAGGAAGGTTCCATTTCCAAGTAAAGGCAGAAATGCCTCCCAGGTGGCCCTTCCCTTAGATGATCTCTTTATATCTTCTAACCCCACCTGAAGGAGGAAAGGGGGAATTTAAAGAGGAGAAGGAAAAGTAGCAAAGTGGCTTTTTTTTTTTTTTTTTTTTTTTGCGGTATGTGGGCCTCTCACTGTTGTGGCCTCTCCCGTTGCGGAGCACAGGCTCCGGACACGCAGGCCCAGCGGCCACGGCTCACGGGCCCAGCCGCTCCGCGGCATGTGGGATCCTCCCGGACTGGGGCACAAACCCGCGTCCCCTGCATCTGCAGGCGGATTCCCAATCACTGTGCCACCAGGGAAGCCCCACAAGGTGACATTTTTGAGTTTCATTGTCCACCGTCTCCTCCCTCCGCCACACACACTGTCACTTCATTACAAAGCAAATTGTGCTCCCTCAGACTCCTCAGGGCTGAGGTTTCTCAAGAGCTTCCTAAAAACCCATGTAGAGCTGAGGGCTTAAAGTCCCATTAAACCTTTATGCCACAGGGGATGCAATTCTGTTCACTGATTCCCTTAAAATCTAGAACTTGGGGCATAAACCTTACCTCAAAGGGGTAGGAGCCTTTCAGTGGGAGGTCTGGGTCCAGCTGTTACACACCAGATACACACCAGAGTGCCTTGCACACCCTCCAATCAGGTGATTTGGAGAAGCTCAGATAATGTTGGAATCATTGGAATACTGAAGTCGGCATGTTTACATAAGCGTAGGGAAAGGGAGATTAACATTCCTGAATCTCCAGTTCCCACGAAATGTCACACTCTCCCGCAAACATCCTCTTGCTGAATAAGGAGGAAGCAGCCAGAGGTTCTCTCGCCTGCCTTCCAGTTAAACTGAAACCAGACAAGGCAAGAGAATGGTGTGGAAGAGGACTGTGAAAGGGAGCCTTGTTCCAGCTCCTAAGCCACGAAGGAGGAAGGTGAGGCCAGGCGGGGCTGCTGCTGGGGACAGACCCTCCTCTGCATCCCGAGCAGCTCCCAGCAGCAGCCCCGCCCGACCCTCCCCGCCACACTTGGGTCTGCCTGACTGTGGCCAGGAGATCAGATACTGCCTCAGCACGGCATCCCCACATTAACTGCCCAAATAGAAACGCATCTGGTTGCTAAGTCGCGGCTCCCCTGCTTGATCCTTCTTTCCACCCTACCCACAGCACCGCTGGGACGTTGCTACTCATGCCCTGGTGCTGTTATGACAGCTCAGGGAAAGGAGAAAAATGGCAAGTATCTGTAGACTCGAGGGTCACACAGCTTTTTATAGAGAGAAAAGAGGTAACATTGGTCAAGGCTAAGTGGAAATCCAGGCACTGGGTATAAATGCAAAATCAGTGGCCTGGATGGAAAGTCCTCTGAGGTTCCCGAGAGAGCCTGCCCCCAGAAGCCACCAACACTCTCTAGCCCTTCTTTTTTTTTTTAAATTTAATTTATTTTATTTTCTAAAAATTGTTATTGGAGTATAGTTGATTTAAAATGTTGTGTTAGTTTTTGCTGTACAGCAAGGTGAAGCAGTTATACATATATCCACTCTTTTTTAGATTCTTTTCCCATACGATCATTATGGGAAATACTCAGAGTACTGAGTAGAGTTCCCTGTGCTATACAGTTGGTCCTTATTAGTTATCTATTTTATATATAGTAGTGTGTATATGTCAATACAAATCTCCCAATTTATTCCTCCTTCCCCCTTTCCCCTGGTAACCTTAAGTTTGTTTTCTACATCTGTGACTCTATTTCTGTTTTGTAGATAAGTTCATTTGTACCATTTTTTAAGATTCCACATATAAGTGATATCATATGATATCTGTCTTTCTCTGACTTACTTCACTCAGCATGACAATCTCTAGGTCCATCCATTTTGCTGCAAATGACATTATTTTGTTCTTTTTTCGTCTCCAACCCTTCTGATATTTAGGGGCATCTAATCAACACCTCTCAGATTGTCTCTCACTTCTGGAAGCCACACAAAATCTTTATGAATAGTGTCTATTCTAAATTGGAATCTGTGGTCCCCGTTGCTGAGGGCAGTGAGAATGAACTTGTACCTGAGGTGGCCATGGAAGTTCCCTGAGGAGGGAGGAAATGGAATGGGCCTGAGCTGACGAGTCGCCCATGATGGGATCTCTCAGCAGAGAGAACAATGCGACGCAAAGCCTGAGACATGAGACTGAGCATGTTTTCCTGAGTTCACGTGAAGGCAGAGTAGTGAGGGGGGAAGAGTGTGGGGCTAGTTTGTGAGCAAATGATGGAGGGATTTAAACGCCCAGCTTCGGGTGTGGACTTGACATTTTAGGCCAGTGCTGGCCAGATGTTGTTCTGAAAACAGTGTTCTACCAGATGTTAACTGATGTTCCATGGCGGGGGAAGTTGTTCCGAAGGTCCACTCTCCACCCTCTTCTCTGCCTCCCTCTGTGCCCTGTAAGGCTGACTTTTAGCAACTGTATGGTTTGGACTCCTGTGCCCTTTGGTTCAGTGTTGGGTTCAGGTGATAGGAAAATTGCCAGATGATTGGCGTGGCAGGAGAAAGAGGCAGGGCGTTTATTCCACCTTCGTGTGGGTTGACAGTGGCCCGGCCTCGGGAGGTTTCGGCTCCCGTCAGGCAGTGGTTCTCAAGCCCATACCTGTCCTGGGCTCTGTTCTCTTCCTTATCCCAAGTTCCCTCTGTTGCTAGTCCCGGGGTACTCCATCTTCCCCTTGTTGGTTTGCTTAATCTGTTCACACTTTTGCTAAGAGTCCCTGCAATTACTTCTTTGAATGAGCCATCTGTTTCCTGCCAGGATCCCAGTCAAATAAATTTGGGGGAAGTGCCTGAAAATTTGCAATGCTTATTAACATCTTAAGGCTCCAAAAAGTCCTGCTGTAAAGCAACTCTTTAATTTTGTTTTGTCTACAAAATCCCTTTTTCATGGAACACTTATTTATTCTTACAGAACGTAAGAAAAGCTGCTACAAACTAATGGTCATTTGAGGAGAGGAGTGGCATACACAAAGCAAAGCTTTAAGAAAATTAGTTTGACCAGTGGCAAGAGAGCATTGGAAAGAACAGAAGCAGGAAGATCTGGAAAGAGTACAGTAATAGTCTCAGTTTGAAGGTGTGATTTGGGTCACGAGAGTGGGAAGGAGGGAACGTGACAGCTGACATGCACGCTGTGTCCCTTCCTCCGGGCCAGTGGGGCTGGGCAACCACCCTCACGTCCAGTGAGAATGGAGCCACTGCTAATGGTAAGTTCCATGATTCAGCACCCGTGTTCTCTTTGAGAATTTTGATTAAGGGCACTTGGAGAATACTGTCTACTATCCCCCAAATTGACAGGACCCAGAAGTAGAATAAAATCCGAACATTAAATGCATGCAACTTTCTCCCTGTGGTTGTACAAGTCAAAAATAGGAGCATTTTCACTGAGAAATCTACAGATTTAAATAATCATGACGACATTATGAAAGAGGAATTGGGATGCTGAGTTAGATGCTTTGGAGGACAATTAATAGGCCAGAGCTTGGTCTCATGTTAATGTGGATCTGCTTTTTTCTCAAGAATCTCCTTGGTCAAAGGCCTGAATTTGTGAGGTTTTGTGTCAAAAGAACATTCGCCACATTCTCCAGCAACATTTATTCAAGGGAAGAACACTGTTCCATTTGCCTGACTATCTACAAAGTCTAAAGACCAAGGTTGCCCCAGAATTTCCTCTTTCCCTTACTTAGGTGTTGCATCACGACCTGAGAGACCTGATCCACTTCTGCTTTCCTGCATTCACATTTCTGCTGCATACTTTTACCCCAGTTGAATCTTTCACAGAAATCCAGAGATGGAGCTGAGAACCCCAGGCCTCCGAATAGTCCATTGTTAAGGTGGTGTAATCAATTCTCAGTTATTTGCAATGAGGAAAGGAAGCATTAGAGTTGATGGGAGTGGACTGCAGGAAGTCAGCTCAGCAGGACAGGACTCCCAAGACAGAGAGTCCAGAGCCAGGGGCACACCCTGGCAGCAGGAAGAGCCCTCGGTCAGGATGAAAAGTGGAGGGAGCCCTTTCTGAGTAGTTTGGACTCAGTGCATGACAGCCTTCCCAAAGAAGAGCACATGGGTTTTCAGGACACACGATGACTGTCTCCAATACCCAGGGGCAGCGATGGTGCCGGGGGTGGTGGTGTGGGTAGCTAATTCTCTGTGGTGCTGAAGAGTTGACCTAGAATGAATGGTCAACTGATAGACTCCTGCTCAATTTTGATTGAACTGAAGGAATCTTCTGGTATCTGTGGCAACTCTCAGAGAGTTAATAATAATAATAGTACAGATCTGTCTATCACTGGCAGTTGCTTATAACTCAATTCTACCTGTATTTCAACAGACAAGCAAAAAGAGAGTAGAATTCTCCACTGATCTCAGATGCATAACATGGCCAACACTAGAGCAGAAAACAAGACATACAAGCCCTCTTTGAGAAAAGTCTTTTATGCCTGAGTATGTTCAACGTGTTCGCTTGACACAGAAACTGAAGAGTGGTCCATTCTATCTTTCTCAGGGAAAGGATGGGTCACTTTCCAAATTCTGAATCTTCATGTTCTAAGAGGCTGGATGAAACCACAAATCTGATCCTCACAGAGCTTTCCTCACTGTGAGCTAATTAGTCAAGTGTATATGTGCACACACACACAAGTATTCTTTTTAAAAGAAGGAAAGATTGGGCTTTCCTGGTGGCGCAGTGGTTGAGAGTCCACCTGCCAATGCAGGGGACACGGGTTCAAGCCCTGGTCCAGGAAGAACCCACATGCTGTGGAGCAACTAAGCCTGTGCGCCACAACTACTGAGCCTGCGAGCCACAACTACTGAAGCCCATGCACCTAGAGCCTGTCTTCCACAAAAGAGAAGCCACCGCAATGAGAAGCCCGCTCGCTGCAACTAGAGAAAGACTGTGCGCAGCAACAAAGACCCAGCACAGCCAAAAATAAATGAATAAAACAAATAGAAAGAAGGAAAGATCTGTAAACAGACTTCTAGAGCTCTTCCTGGCCACTTACAGACCACAAAGACTGTATTGGTCAGTTGTAGAAGGCAAAGGAGAAAGGGAGATTTAAGTCTCCCTTCCAAAAACAAAGCAATTTTTCTTGCAAACCTCCAGATCATGAGGTCTGAGTTGACGTATCAGATGGTTGCTTAAACTTGGGCTGATTTCAGAGTATGCTGGGGGGTAGGATAGATAACCTGCCATCAACCCTTCCTGTCTTGAGACCTCATGAGACTTCTCTGTCCCACCCCCAGCCCCATCTGCAAAGTGGCCAACAGGAAAGATAGTCCCTTGAGTTATGGAGAAATGGTCCAAAGGAAAATTGGAGGCAGCAACAGTGTAACTGCTGGGACAGATGACAAGGCAGCCCTTATGTCTTTCAATTTAGAAGTGCGACACTTTTGGAAGTTCATTTTTTTTCAGAGTAAAGCCCAATTTATAGATGTGGATCTTGAGGCTTATAGGGTAGAAAGATTACTAAAAGTTAAAGTGTCCAAGCCAAGAAGAGACAGGTGCCCTAAGAGCTAAGGTTGTGTTTAAAGTCAAATAGCCACTAGAGGTCTCGGAAACAAGACAACTGGACCAGGATTTGTGTCCTGTGGGCACAACCAGCCATGGGTTAATGTTTTGTTTTCCCACCAGGTAAAGAAGCGTTGTGTGGGGCGCGACTAAGTCAGCTAAGGTCACTACATGGTCTTCTGGCAACCTGAGTGTCCCTGTTCCCTTCCCAGGACTGAATTGTAAGCCAGCTGGAAGGTTGGCTGCTTGGAAGTCAAGACTATAAACTAGGGGTCCCGGACTCTTGGTAGGAAGGAACAGCCTTATTCTTGAGTCTCTGCAGTCCTAAAGTGGTTGGGGGAGAGAGTACATGTGCGCATGTGTGCCAGGCCCGGCTGCATGCCCCACTGAGCAAGGATGTGTTTGGAAACTACTGATCCTTTCTAGGGTTCCACAGAAAACATCTCACTGTTTCCTTTTATGCAACCCAGAGTACCCCAAATAGTTCATTAATAGGAAAGGTGGGCTAAGCACCTTGTGTTTCCCTCTGGCTAGCTCATATCTTGGAAGGAAGAAAAATCAACAGAGATCCGATATCCAGCTTGCCCAGAACAACTTTGGAGGAAGTTTCGGAATGCGGCAGGAAAGGAATCCTTGCAGGTTTCATTGGATGATGATGAAAAGGGAAGTGAAGGGGCCTTGTTCTACCCCATCAGAAACCAAAGTTTTCAGGGAAGGAGGGATGGGCTGGGGAAGTCTGGGTTAGTTCCCCTGCTTCCCTCTTCTCTGTGTCCTGTCACATCAGCAGAGGGGCTCTGCAGCCTATGACACAGAGCTGTTCTCTCTGTTTTCAAGAGCAGAGCAAAAATGTGATAGAAAACATGGGCAGTATGTCTCATAAATAGGAACAGAGGAAGGGCAAGAGGAGAGAGAATGGTGATTAGCTGTCTGTGTCTTGCCAATTATTATAAGCTCTGTTTATGTTTTCAACAAGTGATTTTCCATTCCGGGTGGAGTGGCGTGTGAGGGTCACTGAGACAATCTCTTAGGTACCAGGAAAAATACAGACCCAAGCAGAAGCAGCCTTGCTACACTGGTGGGCTGGTGCCAAGAGAGCACTGATTCTCTTCTGGTGTGGGTTTTTCCCTCCTCTGGTATGTTAAAACATGCTTGTCACTCCCTTCAGCGCTGAATGGGAGGAGCTGGGTGATGCCCACGTTCTGGATGGGTCCCTCAGTGGCTCACGTCTGTCTGAAATGGCACAATCAGGCGCTTCTCCCCCTGGCTGTGGAAATGTTGTCCTCACACCAAGTTTCTGCCCTTCAAGACACTTGCCCGGTTGATGGCAAAGCTGGGAATATTGTCTCCTCCTCAGGGAAGTATCTCTTGATGCTCCATAGCACTTAATACAATTATAATCGTCCAACTAATTGAGTTGTGAGCTTATCCATTTAGCAGTTGCCTCTCAACTGTATAAGCACTTTGGAGGAGAACTCTATCGATCCACTTGATCACTTTATTTCCGGCTACTAGAACAGAGCCTGGTACACAGTAGGCGCTCAATACCTACTTACTGAATGAATGACTGACTGAATGAATGGCATTATCATGCAAAGAGACACTGGTACTCAGAAAGAAAGGATACAGGCCCATGGTCATGGTTATTCATTCATGCACATGAATTACTGTATGAGGTTGTTTAGCAACGCTGAATGGCATGGAAAGAGCAAAGGCAGAGGTATCCTACAGACTGAGATTCAAACCCCAGTCCTATCACTTGATGTTGAGAAAGTTCTAGTATCTCTGTTCCTCAGTTTTCTTATCTGTAAAGTGGGGAGAGTAATCACACCTACCTCAATGACGGGCTGATTATAAAGTGTTTAGCACAGTGCCTGGCACATAACAGGTGCAAAATAAACATGCTCCCTTTCCTCATACTTCTCATACTTTGCAATGATGGCAGAGGGGTAATGGAGAGGTTTCAGCCAGAGAGAGAGACCCTTCTGGGAAAGACATCTTAGCACGCACAGGTCAAGCGTGAAAGAGGCCCAGCCGTGGATGGACTGTGGCAGGATGGCTGCCCAACCTCCTCCTGCCCAGCCTCGCTAGAGGGGGAGCCAGCTCCTTGAGAGAAATGGGACAGTGGTGATGAGAGGAAAAAAGAAAAGAGAATGCTCATTCACCAAACAGTTTGCAACCTTCAGGAAGCACACGCAGAAAGATAGCATTAGCCCCATGTCCAAACACAGAGCTTGGCATGGCCCCTGCC
Organism: Pseudorca crassidens; assembly: GCF_039906515.1. Lineage (NCBI taxonomy): Eukaryota > Metazoa > Chordata > Mammalia > Artiodactyla > Delphinidae > Pseudorca > Pseudorca crassidens. The sequence continues at coordinate 158,977,310 of NC_090297.1, forward strand.
CCTGGGATTCCCATTGTTCTCTTCCTCCTTCAACCTCCTGCAGACCTGGACATTCCCATCTCCCAGTCTCAGGAGATGGAGAGAAGTGTTGGGAGAAGTGGAGAGGGCCAGGAGTGATGTGGGGCTGGACACATAGCCACAGGTCCATCCTTTGAACATGCATGTTTCCTGTCCTTAAAATAGGGATGGTATGGAGGCAACCTACGTGTCCATCAACAGATGAATGAATGAGGAAGATGTGGTGTGTGTGTATGTATATGTGTGTGTATATATATATATATATATATATATACACAATGGAATACTACTCAGCCATAAAGAAGTATGAAATTGTGCCATTTGCAACAACATGGATGGACTTGGAGGGTATTATGCCAAGTGAAATAAGTCATACGGAGAAAGACAAATACTGGATATTACTTATACGTGTAATCTACAAAATACAATAAATTAGTGAATATAACAAAAAAGGAACAGATTCACAGATTGAGAGAACAAACTCGTGGTTACCAGTGGAGAGAGGGGATACTGGAGGGGCAAGATAGGGGAGGAGATTAAGAGGTACAAACTATTATGTATAAAATAAATAAGCTATTTGTATATTTTGGAGATTAATCCCTTGTTGGTCACTTTGTTTGCAAATATTTTCTTCCATTCTGTGGGTTATCTTTTTGTTTTGTTTATGGTTTCCTTTGCTGTGCAGAGCCTGTTAAGTTTAATTAGATCCCATTTGTTTATTTTTGTTTTTATTTTCATTACTCTAGGAGGTGGATCAAAAAAGAGATTGCTGTGATTTTTGTCAAAGAGGGTTCTGCCTATGTTTTCCTCTAAGAGTTTTATAGTGTCCGGCCTTACATTTAGGTATTTGATCTGTTTTGAGTTTATTTTGGGGTATGGTGTTACAGAGTGTTCTAATTTCATTCTTTTACATGTAGCTGTCCAGTTTTCCCAGAACTACTCAGACAATGGAATATTACTCAGCCATAAAAATAAGAATGAAATAATGCCATCTGCAGCAACATGGATGGACCTAGAGATTATCATACTAACTGAAGTAACTCAGACAGAGAAAGAAAAATATCATATATTGCTTATATGTGGAATCTAAAAAAATGATACAAATGAACTTATTTACAAAGCAGAAATAGAGCCACAGATGTAGAAAAACAAACTTAAGTTTACCAGGGGGAAAGGCAGGAAGGAATTAATTGGGAGATTGACATATGCACACTACTATATATAAAATAGATAACTAATAAGAACCTACTGCATAGCACAGGGAACTCTACTCAAGACTGTAATGACCTACATGGGAAAAGAATCTAAAAAACAGTGGATATATGCATATGCATAACTGATCACTTTGCTGTACAGCAGAAACTAACACAACATTGTAAATCAACTATACTCCAATAAAAAATTTTTTAAAAAGAAGAAAAATAAGCTATGAGGCTATATTGTCCAGCACAGAGAATATAGCCGATATTTTAGAATAACTATAAATGGAGTCTAACTTTTAAAAATCGTGAATCACTATGCTGTACACCTGAAACTTATATAATATTGTACACCGACTATACTTCAATTAAAAAAAAATTGAAAACAGGGATGGGAGAGGCAGAGGCAGTGAAGACAGCCTGCCACTCATCCACTCATTCAAGCCTTTGCTCCCATAGAAAACGTCTATCCAGGCTTCTTGGGTGTAGGAAGTGTACGGGTGGGCAAAGTGGACATGGCCCACGGCCTCCAGAGAGTCCTGTGGGGAAGAGAGATCTCCAGGTGACAGTCACAGCCATGGACAATCGCAAACTGGGGAGTTCAGGGTCAGGGCAAGAGGGGAGCGGAAGGGCTGGAGGTTGGAAGTGCAGGTCCAAACTCCCCTGCTTTGCCTTTCCTCAATGACTTTAGTTTTCTGAGTACATAGCCGTCTTCCTCCCCGAGGAAGGAAAAAGAGCAAAAAACCAATTATCTGTGTATGGGGGCACCCGGGCCTGACCATCCACCCTGAGACACAGGACCGCTGGGCTTGCTTGACAGGGACAAGGGTCCAGGGCTCTGTCCCTGGAGCCCGGGGAGCACCTGCCCTGACCCACCTTCCCAGGTGGAAATAGCAAGAACAGTGCTGGTTCCTGAGTGCTTTACACACTGTCTCATGGAATCCTTACCAAGGGCCCAAGGGCCAGGTGTTCCATACTCCATCTATAGATTAGGAAACTGAGGCTGAGACAGGTTAAGAAAGTTGGCCAGATTTCACAATTACTCAGAGGTGGAGTCGGGACCTAAACCAACCGACCCAAGAGCCCAGGGGCCTAGTCTCCCTCGGCTCGCTCCCCTGACTGGCCTTCCTGGGACTCTGGCCAGCTTGCTGGGGGTGCCCTGGTCACCCTGCTCCCCCTCCCATGCAGCCACAGCCCCCATCCTGCGACAGCACCTGGGCAGAGCCCCGGGACCCCCAGAGGCAAGCCTTGACTCCTACACTGAGCCCTCCGCCCACTGGCAGGAGTTGCCAGCCCCCTCCTCCCTTTTGGCAGCAACAAGCGTGAGGGTTTCCCCCTCCTCTGGCCCATCCAGAGAAGCAGGGCGCTGCAGAGCAGCTGGCAAACACAGAACCAAACACCTGTGTGCCAGATATTACAGCTGCATGTGTGAAACACGATCTGTCTACAGCGCCTGTCACATGCCACGTCCAGTTGTTGTACTAGGGCAGGTTGGAAGGGGATCCATTGAAGAGGCCTTTCCGGGGCAGAATTTCAAAGCACAGGCACCCACCCCTTCCCTTCTCCCACCCCCAGCATTTTACTTGCTCCTCTCCCTTTCACTTGGCATTTCCGGCTGGGTTTGCCCTTCAGAAGCCCGAGCAGAGCAGTGATGGTGTGGAGTCTGCGCACTCCCGGCGGTAATAAAGGGGCTCCGTGTGCTCCCGGGGCTAAGCGGCTGCACTTTGGCTCGGTACCCGCCCGGGGTAGTCACCTCATCCCCGAGGCTGCAGACATGCTCCACCCAAAGCCCAGCTCTTCTGCTTCACAGAGACCTGCTCATGTCCTGCCAGAGTCGCTTTCAGGGCTTTGGTTGATATGTTCACATTTAGCCTGCGTACGAAAAAGAGAAAAGATAGGACATTTCACAGGCGCTAAAGAGGGCGGGGAGAGGGGGCAAAGAAGAGAGGAACGAATGGCTACTAACTCGCAGAGCGCCTTTCGCCAGAGGCAGACTGCGCGGCGGTGGCAGTTTTCACCCACAACTGACTGACTCATTTACCCCAATGGAACAGACAGAGGGAATAGAATCCAAGATGGCAACGCACGCGTCACGTAGGTGCACCTGCCCTGAGTGCCGTGAACTCCATGACACTTCAAACTCCTTAGGGGGTTGGCCCAGCTGAGAGACGGGACACGGTGATTGCACACAACCGACACCTTTATCAAACCCAAGTGGATCGTCTTGCTTATTCATTGTCAGTCAACTAATATCTACTCGATCAATCCTCACTGCAACCTTACGCAGTAGTTTCTATACTATCCCCAATTCACAGATGAGAAAACCAAGGCTCAGGACATGAAGTACTTTGCAAAAGGGCAATCTGGGTAGTAAGTGGTAGAGCACGACCCGGGCTCATAACTTTCTGGGCCTCAAAGTGAATGAAAAGAGCAGGACTCTGGGCTGCTGCCTTCACAGTCGTCAAGTACCAGGCTCGGAGGAGGTAGGGGGCCAAGGGCGGACCTGACCCGCCCCTGATGTACTGAAAGGAGAAACTGCGGACTCAGTTTCCAAAGTTCTTCTCACTTAGGCCTCTTTCTTCAACTTTCTTTTCAAATGAAAAAAAAAAGTTTTAATTCCAGAAATCATTTTACGTGGATCGAGAATTAGCTGTTGCTTGGCCACGTTGGCAAGAGTACAAAGAGACTGTATCTGTATCTGTGTGCCCCATCGTTCCTCGTACTGCATGCCACTCCAGCTTCAGCCTGTCGCCACTCGAGGTGGCACCTTCTTGGTTCTGTACTGCGCAGAATGCAATTTTCACTTGCCCCTGAAAAATCAATATGGAAAGGCTCTAATTCCCCAGATTTTGATTTTTCAATAAAAAAGGGAAAATGAAACTCTGCGGTATTGCAGCCAAAATGGTGCCCCTGAGCCAACTGCAGTCTGGAGAGAGACTCATCAAGTGTTTCAGACAAAAGCACCAACTTTTAACGTTGCTCTCCTCAGATGACATGGCAACTAGGGAAGAAAGTAAATGGGGCTGATGAGTCCGCGTGAGATTTAGCAGCGCTCCTTCACAGGAAGACGTCTCGCTCCAAAGAGATTTACTGCAAAACTCAGGCTGTCCTGGGGTGCTACTGATGGGCAATGTGGTAACAGGGAAAGAGCTTAACTTTGGCCTCAAGACATAAATGCATTAAAACCCTGTCTCCATCGTGTAATAGCTACTTTCCACTTAGCAGCTCTGATCATCCCGTTTCCTCAACCCAAAGGAGGACGAAGATTCAGAGTTGCTCACTGGGTTCTCAGGGAGCAGAAGAGACAATACACGTGAAAGTGTCAGCGCAATGCCTGGCTCCGAGTGGACTTTCAATAGGGTTAGTTTCCCTCTGGCTGCCCCAGCCTCCTCTTTCCTTATAACTTTATAACTGGGGCTGAACAGCTGACACCCTTCAGTACATGGTGTTGTCAGTGGAGGGCCACAGTGAACTATTGAGTTACCCAGCCTGGGACCTCCCAATCCACCCATGCCGATGACAGACCTAAGAAAGATGTTACCACCCATCTCTAGAGACCCTCTAAAACAAGTCCACCAGGGTTTCTTGCCACCTCCTTCCGTGGCTTCTTGACAGTGAGTCAAGAAATAGAAGAGGATCCCGCCCCCCAGCATGGGACCTGGTCGTGTAACGTGAGCCGACCCCCGTGCCCTCTGCCTGAGCCCAGAGCAGGTCCGCCGGCAGAAGCTTGAGTCCCAGGCCTCTGGGGCACTGCCACATGATCCTGGGCGGGTTACGCAGCTTCTGGTTGCTTCTGACCCTCAGCTGTCCAACAGGTTAATAATAGTGAGGCATGCTTGGACCCAGCACAGCAGGGTTTTGCAGAGAGAAGTCACCCTAACAAGTGCAATGATGGGGCACAATGAGAGGAAATTAAAAAAAAAAAGCCCACCTAGCACTGAAGTCTATTATTTCGAGGCTTTGCTGCCCGCCATGTCCTGAAACAAAATAAAGGACATATTTAAGGCCACCTAGATAACACACACCTCCCCCGGGAGGTTCCTTGGTATATCTGCTAAAGATGGATCAGTCCTGTGCAGGGGCTCTTGCACCAATGCCAGTAGCTTACAGACCTGTGACCTGGAGGCTTTGGGGTGCAGAAGGGCAGAGGGAAGAATGCAAGTAGAGGCTGGCTGCCTCGCACACTGGGTTTTACTGACTGGCCTGCCTGCCCCACCCCCAGGTCCATCAGGACTTTATCCAGCAGAAGAGGTGTAATTCTCCAGGAGCTGCAGTTATCAGAAAGTGAGGGGATGGAGTGAGAGAAAGGTACGAACAATTGAGGCCAGATACAATATAAAAGTGTTCTGAATTTTTCTAGGAAATCAAAAATAAGTACATAAGCCCTCCTCTACACGTGGTAGATGGACTAAATAGAGCCTGTTTGGTTGATGTTAAGAACTGGGTTTGGGGGCTTCCCTGGTGGCGCAGTGGTTGAGAGTCCGCCTGCCAATGCAGGGGACACAGGTTTGTGCCCCAGTCCGGGAAGATCCCACCTGCCGCGGAGCGGCTGGGCCTGTGAGCCATGGCCGCTGAGCCTGTGCGTCCGGAGCCTGTGCTCCGCAACGGGAGAGACCACAACGGTGAGAGGCCCGCATACCGCAACAACAACAACAAAAAAAACTGGATTTGGGGAGCATTTAAGACAGTGTTTTCAGGGCTGGGCATGGGGAGGGAGGCCCGCGTACTGCAACAACAACAACAAAAAAAACTGGATTTGGGGAGCCTTTAAGACAGTGTTTTCAGGGCTGGGCATGGGGAGTGGTGATGACAGATTTCCAGAGTGATAATGCCATGGGAGACTGATAGTTCAGCTGGGGCAAGAGCTTCCTGGAATGAACCCACAGAGTAGCTTATATATACAATCTCATCTAATAGCAAAGAGTCAGAAACAACCTAAATATGGATCAGTAGGGAACTGGCTACATACAGCGGAATACCATTATTCCTTTGAAGGCTGTTAAAAATGGTGTTTAAGATTTACATATCTTGACATAGAAGTGTGTCCTCAAAATACAGTATTGGGTGAAGAAAGTAGCTTCTATAAAACATATAATGTGAGCCGTTTATATAAAAGGGAATCCACGCATCAAGAGGTATCCTGAAAGATGGTCGCCAAAATGTTACCTGTGGTGTTCATCAGACGATGAGATCTTGAGTAACCATTTTTCTTTCTTCCTTGCTCTCTTCTGTATTATGTCTTTGTCTTACAAAGAGCATTTACTTAAAAAACAAAAGCACCATTAAAAATCCATCTCTATAAGAAGTAAATTTCACTTTTTCATCTTAGTGAAAATTCATGATTAAGCAGTGGGAAAGGCATTGAATGCTCTCCTGATCTTCCAGGACATACCATGATTCGGAGAGAGTAAAGCTCTCTCTGATTTCCTAATATCATAAAAATACTGGGGAGAAGGAACACTGTGCAAGATGCCATCGAAACATCTCTCTTGACTCTAACAAATCCCTATTCTCAACCCTCTTGCAAAGAACATAACACATATCTCATAAGGTGTGTTTTTACATAGTCATTTCCCCCCTTTTTTCTTTAGTACTTTTTATTCAAATGTGTACAGGTATCCCCTGTTTTTCAAAAATTTGCTTTACACCACCTCGCTTTTACGAAAGGCTTACGTTAGTATTTGTCTTCACTAATGGAAAGAAATCTGAAGAGGACTTTTGATTTTTATGAAAAGGCCCAAATCGAAAGAAGGGCTCAGTGTGTGTTTTGCAGTGAGCCATTATTGAGGCAGGATGCAGCCGGAGCTGCACGTGCGGCACCCAAGCTCCTTCCTTGGGAACTACACTCAGCATCTCAGCATCAAGCTGCCAGGGCTTTGAACTGTGCCTGTGAGCATCTGCCCTTTATCTTGATTTATTTTATTCATCCATTGGCAAGATGTGTCCTAAGGTAACTGCTTCTTCAATTTACAAGCCATTCCGGCTTTTGAAAGTTTTTACAGGAACGCTCTACTTTCAAATGGAGGTTGGGGGTATGGGGAACCTGCATTGAGCTTGTGTGGCAGGTAAGACCTTCTATTGGAAAGCCATCCCCTCATCTGCTGGCGGTGCTTTGCTGCAGGCCCATTAGTCAAAAGAGTCACGGAGACCACAGTGGAAGAAGGCAACCACCCATCTGAGTCGTTTTGTCCAGGGAGCGAGTTGACCCTCGCTACAGGGCACCTGAAGCTCTCATAATGAAGTGGGTTTGCAAAAGTGGTTCCTCCTCCGTGCTCATGTGCAAAACTCAAGACACATGTAGTCCTTGTTCATTCAATATTTACTGAGTGCCCGCTGTGTGTTAGGATGGTGCTGGGTGCTGGGTCTACAGCAGCGACTGAAATAAAAGTCTCTGCCCTCAGGGAGCTTATATTCCAGTGGGAGAAGTCAGACAAGCAAACACACACATTTCAGAATGTAGTAAGTGCTGTGCTGAAAGACAAAGCAAGGTAGAGGGGGCAGAGTGACAGGGTGGCCGACGCTCTTTTAGATGAGATTCTCAGGAAAGTCCTTTCTGGTAAGATGGCCTCTGAACAGAGGCCTGAGGGAAGTGAGGGAGTGAGCCATGAGGACACCTGAAGGAAGAGCATTCCAGGCAGGGGCACTGGAAGTGCGACGGCCCTGCAGGAGAGCTGGTGCAGTGTATGCCAGGAGCTACAAGCAAGTCAGTGTGGCTGGGACTCAGCAGCTAAGAGGAGAGGGAGTAACAGAGGGGAGCGATGGCTGAGAGGTCAGGTCCTGCATATCTGCGGGCTCCTGGGAAGACTGGGATTACACCTGAGGGGAATGGAGAACCTTGGAAGAGCTTAAGCAGAGTTGCCTGAGTTAATATTGTGGAGGCTGCATTTTTATTCTTTTCAGAACCAGAGTAAAGAAGTTACCAAATAAATAAAAAGAGGCATCATTTTTAAGAAAGAGACACGAATGTGTATGCCACGCAAAAGGACTATGAACACTTCGTGGGTTTCTTCCTTTGCATAATAATAATTAACCTCGTATGGATCTAATGTCTTTCCCCAAAAAGCATCATAAACAGTCGTCAGTCAATGGTCTTGGAGAACAGAACTTGCCACAAGGCAACAATAGGAGCTTTGAGCAAAGCAGTGAGTCGCTGTGGGTCACAGAGGACTGGTCCCTGCCCTGCCAGAGCTGCCGGCATTCCTCTCTCCTTTCTCTGTATCCAAGGCGCACCCTGGGCATGTGCAAAGGTTAAAAAGCTGCAGCTTTCTTTGATGAAGGTCAAAACCCACAGTTTTGTCATGTTTTATTTTCAGCACTAAATTAACTTAAATACAGTAATAATAAAAGTATTAATAAAATGAAAAATAGCTAATAGTTACGAGGTGTCTACCACGTGCTTTACAAATGTTTACAATTATTACTAACGTAATTCTTATAAGAAACCTTACATGCTATTATTACTCCCATCTTAGTTCAGGAAACTAAGATCCAAGAACTTACGAAACCTTGCATACATTTGCACAGGTGACTAGTGGCAGAGCTGGAATTCAAACCCATTTCTGTCTGAATGTAAATCCTGTGTTGGTAGCCGGTTGGCTACACTACAGAGTGGTTCACTAATGAATGTGCAGTGCTGGACTCAAACAGGGACATACAAGTATAAATGCTAGTTGCTTGAGAGCTGAAAGGTTAGTGGGAGCTGGGACCTACACAGAGAAAATACAAGGGTGGAGGGCGTGCTGGATTGTGGCCTTGAGTGCACGTGGCCGGCACAGAAGGAAGACTTTGAGGAATGGCGGTGGGGTGGGGGGACGCAGGCTTCAAGGGTTACATCCTTATTCAGCTGAGTTCCCAGCTCCAAGAATTCTGGGGCTTGGTGAGGTTGGCCCTTAGGTAGATTTTTCTAGCCAGCTGCCACCTACTGAGCATTCCTGTGGGCCAGGAACTCTGCTAGTGCTTGTGTGTGAGTACTTTTAACCTTCACTGTCCTCTGAGGTGGTCTCCCCATTTTACAGATGCAGTAAGTAAGATGGCCAAGGTCTTACAGCTTATAGATGGAATGGCTAAGACCCTATCCAGGTTGATTCAAAAGCCAGTGTCTTAGTCCTGATGCATCCTTCGTAAATTTCCAGGCCTTTGGAGTTAGAGTTTCCCCGTTTTCCCTCAGGACACACTTTTATGTGCTACTCCTAAGGAGATGACCCTTTTTTTTTTTTTTTTTTTTTTTTTGCGGTACCCGGGCCTCTCACTGCTGTGGCCTCTCCCTTTGCGGAGCAACAGGCTCCGGACGCGCAGGCTCAGCGTCCATGGCTCACAGGCCCAGCCGCTCCGCGGCATGTGGAATCTTCCCGGATCGGGGCACGAACCCGTATCCCCTGCATCGGCAGGCGGACTCTCAACCACTGCGCCACCAGGGAAGCCCAAGAGATGGCCCTTTTTACATGCATTAGCTCAAAGGAGAGCTGGCACCTAAAATTCCCATTCATGGATCTCATGGTAGGATAAGCATTGTGTGTGTGTGTGTGTGTGTGAGAGAGAGAGAGAGAGAGAGAGAGAGAAAGAGGAAGAGAGAGGGAGAGAGATGGGTATTTTTAAAGAGAGAGGGTGTGAGAGAGAGATGGGGTAGGGCGGAGACTGCTCTAAGGGGCACTGAAAGTCAGGGCAGAGTCTGCAGCCTCAGCTTCTACCCTCCAGCGTTGCACACAGAACACACAGGAGAGGCTTGAGGCTGCTATCGCCATCTGAAGTCCTGCCACTGTTTATAGAACCACCTTGTAAAGTCACTCTCAGAACAAACCTTTTGCTCAAAGCAGCCACGCCCCCAGGCGGGGTTTCGCCCACGCCACGCGGGCAGCAGCTGTATCCAGGACCTCCGCGGACGGGCTCTCTGCCCCCTGCCCCGCTTCCCTCCCTTGGACCTCTTGCGGTTGGCCGCTCTTGGCAGGCGTCCACCCCAGCAGGCCGGTGTCACGTCGGGAAGCGTCAGTGCGGGCAGATGGGCTCAGCTCTCTAGGCTCATCCTGAGAGGGCTCATCCCCCCACCTCGGAGGCCGTGGGTGATGGGAAACCCAGCAAGAAGCTGGGCAGTGATGCTTCGGTCGTTCAGTCGCACAGCCAGGAAGTCGTGAGAGGGCCTTTCACCCTTGCACGGTCCTGGCCTGGGGGCCGATGGCATTTTAACTTTCATTCTTGGACACACATCCCACAATCATGTATTGAGCACCTTCCAGTCCTACTTTGTTGTTGTTGTTGTTTAAAAAAGAACGCAAGAGATGATATTTGTTGCCTCTTGGTAAATGTGAAAGGTTCTCTCTATTCGCGGTGGTGTGTGACATTGTTTGCTATGAGAGGGTATCTGGAAATGGTAATTTGTTTCAGTCAACCTAACTCAAACCGCTCTGAAAACTTAAAAAGTTTCCTGCCCATCAGAGAATCTCACAGATACAATCACTCTTTGTGTAAAATGGAATCCACGTGTCTCTGCCGTATGTATCAAGGGGCACCCTGAAGGATGTCCACCCAAATGTCACCTGTGGTTGTCTTTGGAGGACCTGATCTTGAGTAACTTTTTTTCCCTTTTTTCCTTGTTCTCTTCTGTAGTACTTGGGAAGAGACTAGGGAGAGAAAGACAACACACGGCTCTCTCCTCCTTGAGGAGAGACTAATCCAAAGATCACATCTGTACAAGAGCTCTGCGCCTTGCAAAGTGTTGTCATCTGTTTACTGCTTTCAAAACTTTTCCACCAGAGCATTCCTGCAGGATCAGAGGAGAGTGAAGCTGAGTGCCTGACATAACCCACCAACAATGCCGAGTTCTTTGAGGACTTGTGCTTCTCCTTAAAATTCGTGCAAATTTTGCCTTATACTAGACAATATATTATTTAAGCATAGAAATGTTCTTGGCTATCTAAATATCATTAAGCAAAATTAATGGTCCAAGAAAATGCTCCAGGTTTATCCTGTGACCCTCCATGTGCCCAGGGTGGCTGTCAGGATTTCTAGGACAAGGGCCTCTCAGAGCAGCAAGGAGGTGGCAGCAGGTCCAGATCAGGGCTCCATAGACTTTCAGATTCTCTGCTAGTCTCTTCCCCCTGGGGTTCCCTGCCAAGGTGAGCTTAACATGGGCTTACTTGAAATGAATCAGAATTCTTGCACTAGGATTGCTTGTGAAACAACTTGCAGGTTCCCAAAACTTCTGCTGCATCAATAATTCTACTCCAATCCCTGGTGAGATCCTATGGATATCCTGGACATGCCTTTGACCCCTTGGACTAGGATTTACACTTCTTGGCTTTTATTCTACTTTCTGGCTTTTTGTGGACGTGCGAAACCTGTTTGACTACTCCTACGACCACAGTGCTTAAGCCTTTATGACCCAGATGAACCAACTTGAGTAACAGCTGACACCGCTGACAGACACCATGACAACACATCACAGGCACCATAGACCTTGGCTTTCCTCAAACTTACAGTCAACACGTAGCACCACTGTGCAGGCTTCCAGAAGGACTTGAGGAATAGTCACCTGCACTCTATCTTCAGGTGATACCCACCCCCCTTTGAGGCTATTCTCATGGTCAGTAAAGATGAAGAGTTTATCCATGTCCATAGAAACATTCTGGTATACTTTCTGGTTCTCATCTTGGATCTGACAAAACAGTTTAACTGTTTAGGTTGAAAAAGACCAACTCTGGCCCATTTACACTGGGGACTGAGTCGGGCCAGTTATCATGGACTTTGGACAAACCTTCACGCCAATGGAATGCACCTTAGGATGTTGTTGAGCTTCTCAGGACAAGCACACCTCCCAGTGAAAGGTAAAGCAGCTGTGAAGGCCACTGAAATATACATGATGACATCTGATCTGTTCTTTATACTCTCCTCTACCTGACCTGTGGCCAAGGTCATGCTATATGAATTAAGGTAATATGACCTTATTCTGGGTGCCCCTTACAGAAAGGCTTTGGCAGCAATGGAGAGAGCAAAAAAACTAAGCAGAAATACTGCAGTCACCTTGCTTTTTTTCATTAAGATGGTAATAACAGAAGGATGAAGTAGCACAGTGTCAAAAGCACAGAACTTCTGCTCCTCACACACTTGAAATATTATTGATATCTGGAATTATCTGATCTGAAAAGGAAGAAAAAGAAACAGTATAATTTTCCTTTTTATTGGATTTTTAGGGCTGAAAATGTGCTGTTTGCTAGAAAAAGCAGCTAATAAGTTGCTAAGTGACTTTGGGTCAGGTTTTCTGGAAGAACTTTTCTCTGGATCAGTACCATTTATGAATGAAGTTGGCTAAAAGTAATAGAAAACGATAGCGGCTTAAAGAAATAGGCTTTATTCCTCTCACAGGACAAGGTTCGGAGGTGACAGTCCAGGGCAGGTACAGTACCTCAGTGATGCTCCCAGAGACCAGATCTCTTCCTTCTTTCTGCTTCTCACTCCGTTCTTACCCTGGCCAGGCTTCCATACTCATCTGCTGACTGTCGCCTGTGTCTTTGACATCTGCATCCTGGGGGTGAGATGGGGGACAAAAAAGAGGCTTTCTCTTGGTAAAGCTCAGCCTTTTCATTTAAAAAAAGACACACTCCCAAGGACTTCTTCCCACTTCTCATGGGCCCAACTGTGCTATGTGGACTCCACCAGCTGTCATGAAGAATGAGAGTGTTGCTGATGAGCCATATGGCTACCCCAAATCAAATTGGGGCTCTCTAATACAGGAAGTCTGAGGAAGTCCTAGATGGTAGGTGAACAGATAGAAGTATCTACCACAGCGACTGGCAAGGACCTGGCAAGGAATTTTGGTACCTGTATATAAGTCAAGATCCATCCTACCAAAAACTTCAGTGGCTGTCCACAACTAGGCTCACAGCCAATCTGTGGCTACAGTGATATGACATCTGACCAAAAGCAAGAGTCCCAAGGACTATGACGCCTGTAGCCTCGAATGAGGGAAAGAATGAGATTACATGTATCTTCTTCTTCCGTTCTAATGGTGCTTAACGAAATCATTACCAGACTTTACCAATAAGGCAGTTCATTTGTATGGCTCGTGTTTAAACATATAGCTTTCACTTATGGCTAAGTAAAGGAAGCAATTCCTTTTCTCTCTCATTCACTCAGACTATTACAAAAGGCTATTTAAATCCCCTTTTCCCAATGATTTAAACAACTGACTCTACCTCTCAGCACTTTCTCCCAGTTCTCAATCATTTGAAAAATCTGTACTCTCTTGACCTGCTTAAAGAACTTTCTGGAACTATGCCCTGGCATTGCTTGTCATCCTCTTGTTTGAGGAGGTTCCTGCCCAGGACTAGTTGACTCAGTAGACTTCTGAACAATGTCAATAGACTAGGTTTAAAATTAAATATTCACATCTTTCAAAATCCTTATTGGCATCTACAAACACTATTTTACAAATTAGTCAAAGCTCATGACCTGCTAATAGCTGGTGGTATTATTTTAATTTTATGGATCACTGTACAATATTACTTATAAATCCAAGTCGTGGGGTTTATAAGTGCTGTGTTACTTGTTAAGTAATAGCTTTACACAATCAAATTGCATTTGGCTTATGCTTGATTATGATCTTCAGATCATATAAAAAAGCTCCTCTGCATAACCAGTTGTTTTTCTCTCTTGAACCTGGGATTCCATGGGGTTTTATTTTAAGTACATGAACTCCAAGACAAGAGAAAACATGTCTATTAAAAAAAGGGGTGATGAAAGCTGAGTTCCTTCTACTAAAACTAAATAAGCCAGGCAGTTAAGAACACCTAGCAGGAAACACATGGCCGTCTTGTATTAAGATTCACCCTCTCCTTCAATTTGTTAATATGGTTTATCACATTGATTGATTTGCATATATTGAAGAATCCTTGCATTCCTGGAATAAACCCCACTTGATCATGGTGTGTGATCCTTTTAATGCGCTGTTGGATTCTGTTTGCTAGTATTTTGTTGAGGATTTTTGCATCTATGTTCATCAGTGATGTTAGCCTGTAGTTTTCTTTCTTTGTGACATCTTTGTCTGGTTTTGTTATCAGGGTGATGGTGGCCTCGTAGAATGAGTTTGGGAGTGTTCCTCCCTCTGCTATATTTTGGAAGAATTTGAGAAGGATAGGTGTTAGCTCTTCTCTAAATGTTTGATAGAATTCTCCTGTGAAGCCATCTGGTCCTGGGCTTTTGTTTGTTGGAAGATTTTTAATCACAGTTTCAATTTCAGTGCTTGTGATTGGTCTGTTCGTATTGAAGATGTGGCACATATATACAATGGAATATTACTCAGCCATAAAAAGAAACGAAATTGAGCTATTTGTATTGAGGTGGATAGACCTAGAGTCTGTCATACAGAGTGAAGTAAGTCAGAAAGAGAAAAACAAATACCGTATGCTAACACATATATATGGAATTTAAGAAAAAAAAATGTCATGAAGAACCTAGGGGTAAGACGGGAATAAATACACAGACCTACTAGAGAATGGACTTGAGGATATGGGGAGGGGGAAGGGTGAGCTGGGACAAAGCGAGAGAGAGGCATGGACATATATACACTACCAAACGTAAGGTAGATAGCTAGTGGGAAGCAGCCGCATAGCACAGGGAGATCAACTCGGTGCTTTGTGACCGCCTGGAGGGGTGGGATAGGGAGGGTGAGAGGGAGGGAGACGCAAGAGAGAAGAGATATGGGAACATATGTATATGTATAACTGATTCACTTTGTTATAAAGCAGAAACTAACACACCATTGTAAAGCATTTATACTCTAATAAAGATGTAAAAGAAAAAAAAAAGATTCACCCTCAACTTGTAGTTGCAGCGTTTCTTCATTACATTATAATGTGATTCATTCATTCTTAGGGAAGGACAGTCTTTCCCAGAACAAATGAAAATACCTTCACAAAGGTGTAAATATAAGAAAACAGCATATTTGAAAGACTGGCTACTCACTGCCCTAGAGAGAAGGGGAACCAGCAGCACGTGGTGAAAACCAGCTTTGAGTCCAAGTAGCCTTGTTCCAGAGTCCATGGCCTTTGCTACTGGGCACCATGGGGCTGGGGCCCGACCCTGCAACACCACAGGCCAACACTCTGACCAGAGGGGTCCCTGCATATTTCATAGACGGATGGGGAGAGCCCTCACCCCTGTTCCTAGGAGAAGGGGAAGAGTTGTTTGAACTGGGAAGCCCAGGGCACTCAAGCCAGAACAGTGGACAGTGACTCCCACCCAGCAACATGTGGGATTGAAGGAGAAATAGAGGAGAAGCCCCAGCACAAAAGCTAAGTGTAAAATGTCCAGTCGATGAAGTCGCTTTCGCATGTGCAAGCAACAGGGCTATAAAAAGAACTTTTCAGCTTTTCAGTCAAACCTTTGTGGTATCTCCACCCAAGAAACAGTCTCAAAATTAAACTCTCCACTTCTTATTTAGGGCCAGTTTTCACTGGAACGTGTCCTTATTCACTTCCTCTCAGGTCAGAGTGATTCTGCCCTCAGCCACCAGCCATGTTCAGCTGGACAACCCAATGTACCCTCAGAGCTCAAGAAATCTTTTTTAAAAGAGAAGCTCCATCACCAGCCTGTATTTCAGAAGTAGCAATCATATACCCAGCCAAAGCGAAATTAAGAAATTTGCATGTCATTTATTAATATCTTTCCTGTCTGTCAAGCGCCCTTCAAAAACATGTTTTCCTCCTTTGGAAAGAAGCAAATTGGAATGAGCACAGTCACACAAAGGACCTCAGACCAGGCTATGTTTTTCCAGGGGGACAAGAGGGACAGTGGCCAACAGTACGTCCCCCTCCCTATCCTAACACCTGGAACATTCTTTCCTACCTACAGCCACTCATATCTTGGCTTCAGAATGGTCTCCTCCCCAGCAGTGTATTTTGAAATCAAAAGGGTCATTTGAAATACTCCAGGAGGCCTGGGTGTTAGACTACGGACTTGTTGATTTGTTAGGTGGGACAATGACATTGTGCTTCTGGAAGAAATTGTCCTTATGTTTCAGAGATACACAGTGAAGCATGTAGGGATGAAATGTAATATTTCTAAGTTACTTTAAAACACTTTAGTGAAATTGTTTTTAAATAGATAAAATAAATATGGCAAAATGTTAACCACTGTCATATCCAGGAAATGGGTTGGTAAGCATCCATTACACGTTTCTCTCCACTGTTTTGTGTGTATGAACACTTTCATAACAACAAGAACAAAAAAAAACCCAAGAACTCCCAGGTGGAACTTGCCCGAAAGCTCCTTGACCTCCTGCATCAGACCAGCTCTCCCTTCCTCTGCCACCCATGGCCTCCTGTGCTGCTGACCTCACTGTTAAGCTCTGAGTCAGGGTTGCCAAGGACCTGGACATTCACAGCCAGAAGGGAGGTCAATGGTGATTGTAACTAACATTAAGGGCACTTTCTCCATGTGCCAGGCACCATTCAAAGCACTTTTTATGGATTACATCACTGAATACTCATGGCAGCCCTATGCAGACGCTAAAGTAGCTACTCTGACCCTGTTTTAACTGAGGTGGAAACTGACACCCAGAGGCGTTAACATGGCCAAGGCCACGCAGCTAGTAAGTGGCACAGTCAGAATTTCAACCCAGGCAGTTAATTATTAGGGTAAAGTGCCTCACTTGGCTACTCATCAGAAGTCATAGAAAGGTGTTTTAAGGTGTACATTTTACTACCTTACATGAAATTGATAAAATTTTAGGGACTTCCCTGGTAGCGCAGTGGTTAAGAATCCACCTGCCAATGCAGGCGACACGGGTTCGAGCCCTGGTCTGGGAAGATCCCACATGCCGCGGAGCAAATAAGGCCGTGTGCCACAACTACTGAGCCTGCGCTCTAGAGCCCACGCGCCACAAATACAGAAGCCCACGCACCTAGAGCCCGTGCTCTGCCACAAGAGAAGCCACCACAATGAGAAGCCCACGCACCGCAACAAAGAGTAGCCCCCGTTCACTGCAACTACAGAAAGCCTGCGCACAGCAACGAAGACCCAACGCAGCCAAAAATAAATAAATAAAAATTTTTTAAAATTGATTAAATTCTAGCAGCTCTCTCTCTACGTGAATAAAAGTAAATTTCAGTTGTTCTTTTTTGCATTTCCCTCAGAGGCCTTCAGTGCCTGGTACTTAACAGACACATGATAACTGTTTATTGATTGATTTGCTACATGGTAATCACCTGGAAGAGAGGGTCAAGGACGGCACCAGGCTGATAGCAGTCCTGAAATCCATAGCCTTTGGTACCTCTGTCCCCATCACTCAAGACGGGCAGGTGATAACCCTCCTCAGAGGCATTCTGAATCCCGTTCCCATGCTGACCTTGGCTTCTTCCTGCCTGACTGAATCACTACAAGAAATGACAATGAAGAATGGGGTGCACATTTACACATGTACCTGTGGAACCTGGCTGAAATCCAGCATACATACATCCATGCATACATCCATCTCTGTCTACCTGTCTGTCTATCAGCATGTGTATAATTTTAATCATTAGAAACCAGGGAAAAGCCAACATCTTTTATAGTGAAGTGATTTATCTAGACATGATGAAGTTTGAATTCATCTCTGCTCCCTTATATTAGGAAAAAACACTGCAGTGGGACTTTGAGTTAGGCAAAGGTATAGCAAAGATCAGAATAGGAAAGTCAGATTGCTGTGCGTAATCATGTGAAAGGTGGTTTAATGGTGGGCACCTTCTCTCCTTACTTTCTTAAAATGGGTTTAGATTATATGGTCTCTGAAAATTATTTTCTGCTCTTAGTTGATATGTTTTTAAGTTTATTTTCCATGTACTGGCTCACAGTAAATTGGGAGCAGACAATAGGAGGATGTAGGAGGTTGAACATCACTTTGGGCAGCACGACTCCCGAAAAAGACCAGACAGGAGGTGCTGAAGCCCGTTTTGACCTTCTACCAAAGCCTCACAGGTAGGAATATCCAAGACTGAATGGCCTGGTCATTTTACGGTGAAGGCTGTTCCACGAGAAGCACAAAGCTAAGGCCAGACTCCTCAGGTAGCGGGTGGAGTCCCATCAGTGGGACAGTGTATTTGCTCTCACCTTCATCCACATTGGGCAGAAGTCTGTCCTGACATGGGAGGGAGCAACTAAAAGGTGGGCTTTGGACTGAGGGAAGGTGGTCACTCATTCCTTGGATCCTGAGGAGTGAAGTGCAGACTCTGGGCAGGAGGGACAGGCTCAATCATTCTCCCAGTGCGTTGAGGTAAGAACTCATTTACCACTGGCAGGAGAACAAGAGACAGATTTCCAGGGAGGGGGTTCTTGATGGAAGGCCGTGGCTTCTGACATTGACAAAGCACAGCACAGGTCAGAGGACCGCATACGCATTCCCGGCGCTTGCCAGGGAGATGCCCTTGCTGAAACACCAGTCTTCTCTGGCCGCACAACTGGTCTACTACATTCTGTGTGACCTCACAACCTGGGAAGCGGTGGGAATTTGACAGCATTAGCCTCCATGCCCAGCCATTCTAAGTCATGTGCCTGAGTACTTGAAGTACTCAGCAGCCTTCAAGCGGTTTAAAACACGGATTTCTGCTGCTTTTTCACGAGTACTTCAAATCACTGGTAATCAGATATATGCAAATTAAAACAACAGTGTCATAGCCTTTTTCTACTATCAGGTTTGCAAAAGTTTAAAAGAATAACAGCCAGTGTTTACATCTGTTGAATTACACTTTTGTCCTACCCCAAGTCCTAAACAATGCCTGAGAGGGAGAAATAGAAGAACTAGTCCATAGTTACAGTCTTTTACGTAATAGTCATGTCCTCGGCATCAATGAATATAAACATCATCAGGGCTGTGAGCACTTTGGAATAGAAAACCATCTGATTCATGCATTTATTAATTAACTCATTCATTCAGGAAATATGCGTTGAACATCTAAGAAGCACAAAGAGTGAGCAAAGAAAGTAGAAACATATCTAACACTGAGTTATGGGGAACTCTGAGCCAGGTTGTTAGATGAAATATTCTGTGAGGTTGGGTAACAAGATTCCCTTTTTACAGAGGAAGAGAGGGTAAGTCAGTCGCCTATGGTCATCCAGCTAATGAAAACTTTGCTAGAGGTTTTATGAGACAGAAAGATGCAGGATGTCCCCCTGCCCTTTTGGGCTTCCCCAAAGGGGAAGGGGGGGCGTGCAACTAGCACCCAGATAACCCCAACACGAACACTCAGAGTCCTGAACCTGGAGTCATTCGGGCCATGCAGACTCCAGGGAATTTGAGAAGAGATGATTCTGGTGCAGGTGAAGCTGTGCCCAAGAGGCTTCTCAGAGAAACATTTGAACTGAACCTTTTAGGATGGGTCACGTTAACAAACAGTTGAGGGCAGGGAAGTGAGAGGAGCAGAATGTCCTAGGGGGAGTGATTTGCTTGGGCACATCAGTAAAGAAGAAAGGGCCAAGGTATTCTTAGGAAAAACTGCCAGTGAAGAAACAAATAAGCAAACAGACCCAAACACAGATCTTCACTGCCCTTCAAAAATTCTGGTGGAGGGCTTCCCTGGTGGCGCAGTGGTTGACAGTCCGCCTGCCGATGCAGGGGACACGGGTTCGTGCCCCGGTCCGGGAAGATCCCACATGCCGCGGAGCGGCTGGGCCTGTGAGCCATGGCCGCTGAGCCTGCGCGTCCGGAGCCTGTGTTCCGCAACGGGAGAGGCCACAGCGGTGAGAGGCCCGCGTAGAAAAAAAAAAAAAAAAAATTCTGGTGGAGTGAAATTGATTATAATTCACAAAAGAGATACTCAAAAGGCCCTAAGAATGAGGCTCAGTGAGTGTGTCCACCAGACTTGAGGATGTGAGTCCTGGGTTTGGAAAAGAGTTCAAGACACAGGTATAGTTTGGGGATAGTCTTATAGTCTTTCCAGTGGGAAAGACTTCCAGTCTTCCACGAAGAGAAGAGATTGTACAGAGTAAAGGGAAGATGGATAGCATCCTACATGCTTGTTCCCAAATGCGGCTAAGGGAGTGATGGAGACAGAGGCTGGAGGGGAAAACGGTTACCTAAAGCGGGTATTTTTATCTCCCTCCAGTGCATGGCGTCCTGACTGTCCCGGATGAGGTGCTCAACAACGATGTAGAATGAAGAAAGGAAAAATTAATGGAAGCCAGGAACCCAAATACTTGTTGCAAGTGAGCACAGACCCAGTACTAAAAATAACAAAAGGGAATAAAGCGATCTCTCTAAGAGAATCATGAACTCAAGTCCCCCGAGTCCTGTGGGGTTGTGCACAGGAAGAGGTTATTTACAAGAGGAGCCTCAGGGACCTTAAAGAATGAGTGTGGGTGCCAGAACCTTCTTCCTAACGTGATCAAGACCAACAACTACATATTGGGAACTGTACATTTGTTCAGGTCTCCACATTTCGATGAAACCTCAGAGCGTGTCCAATTATCTCAAGGACGTATGTCATGAAATTCTCGAGACTGAGTTAATGTTAATTCATATTCATCATATGTGAATGGAAAGCAGATGCTGACCCTGCAGCATCTCGAAGGAAAGTATCATACAAAACGGAACAAAGGTTAGGGAACACTAACAGCTACTGTGAATTAAGTGCTTTCCATGCTCTGCGAAGGGAGCTAAGTGCTTTAACATCGATACCTCCTCCGTGCCAGGTGCTTGGGAAAAGACACGTGCTCTGCCATCTCATTTCATACACATTTTCTCATCTAATCCTCACAGTGGTCCTTTGCTAACCCTATTTCATAGTTGAGGAGACTGAAGGTATGTAATTTGCCCAATATCACGCATCTATAAGTGGCAAAGAAAGGACTCAAACCCAATGGGTCTGATTCTGGAGACTATGTCCTTACCCCACGCTCTAGGACTCGGTAGGACTCTGCATGCAAAAGCATCTCCCGGGGTCTCTGGACTGTGTGGCAACCTGAGCAGATACACACACGGGAAGGACACTGTTTGGAAGACCCATCCCTGAAAGGAAAGCATAGCCTGGAGACCCGGAGAAATCTGCTCTCCATCACTTTGGATTATAGCCTGCGTCGCATTCCAGTGTTGTGTTTCCAAGGCCTCATGGCCTCGAGACAGACAGCAGGAAGCAATTCCAGTCTTTGGTCCAGACCTTGAGTCCTCTAAAACTTTCTATCTAATTACACTTCCATTGGCTTTCATCTCTGCAGCACTTCTTACAGAAATACTTGATTTAAAATAAGTAAATGAGAGGGGAACTGATTGAGTTGACTGAGAATTTACCTAATTTCCGCATCCAACTCCTATGACTAATGCGCTGGGGAAAGGGCAAAGTCTGTCTAGGTATGATTGTGTTTTGCCTAAAGTCTTGTGCATGAAGTGGCTCTATTTGCAACTAGATAGGATCCAAATTTCAGAATCATTCTAATGACTGAAAGTAGTATTCAATATTTTGTTTTAAAAAGGTTTATGTTAAAAAAAGAGAGAGAGCAAAGTCATGTCAGCTTTTGCCTGCACTATAGTAGCCCTGGAATCGACATTCTTGCCTTGAAGCTTTCTCCTCTTCTCTGTAGAAGCCACTGAAGGCACCTCCGCAGACTTGGACCACCCAGGTTCCCGGTGCTGTGCTCAGGGAGCTCAAGGGGTGCCTCGTTCAAAAGGTGAGTAGAATCAGCATCACTTCCTTCACTCAGCATACCTCTGACCTCAGGCTGCGGTATGGTGTCTGCATCCCTGCCTGGGGCACCAGTGCGGTGCCCAGGCCTGCTTCCTTCCTTGTGGTGTTAGCCTGGGCATGCTGGTTGCCTGTTCCAATCATGCTGCCATGTGTAGAACCTTCTCAAACTCCTTTTAGGAAAGCTCCTTCAGAGCCATTGGCCAACCTTTCTCCTTTGGCCCACCTGTTTCCAAATTCAATGTACATGAGACTCACCAAAGGATCTTGCTGAACTACAGGCTCTGATTCAGTAGGGCTGGGATAGATCTTGAGAATCTGCATTTCTAACAAGCTCCCAGGGCTGGTTTTGTGAACAATTAAAGATTAATCAGTGTCAAGAATGCTGAGCAAAGCAGATGAGACAGCCACTAGCCACTACTATTTTTGTCTTCCCAGAGCATGTGCCTTGCCTGCATTTTTTTGTTTGTTTCTAGTAACAAATCTTTCCCTCCAAGCCACAGCAATGGACACGTGGCTCAGTCTGGGACAATCAGAGTCCTGCCTGGGAATGATATAAGAACAAGGGTGGGAATGGGGAAGGGGAAGTTATTGGGGAGCAGGCCTTCCTTTCCCTGAGGTTACTAAACTGGGATGACGTAGTCTTGGGGTTGCTGGTAGCCTTCCTCCTTGGCACACGCAGGAAGCCATCTGTAGTGTTACGTAATGAGTTGAACTGACAGAGAGAACTGAAAGAGGCAGAGATCTGATGATACCATTTAAACCCCTGGATCCAGCCATACCTGATGCTGGTACGCTCCAACCTTTCCTATTATGTGAACCAGTAAATTTGCTTTTTCACTTAAATTGAGTTAATTCCTGTCACTTGCAAATAAAAGTGGGTAAGGCAATTTGGGGTCAAAAACAAAGTATATAATGATGATGGTTTCATGGAGTGACTTCAAAAACAATTCCTAAAGGCCAGTTCCTGAAATGTTTAAGCAAGGGCAGTTTCTCTGGAATAACTGCTTAGCCTCCCCTGGCCACTAGGAGAAGGATAGCATTCATTTAGAATGTTTTAAAATGATCTTATAACTAACTTCCTTTTGACATCTCTTGGGAACCCAAAATTCTCTGGAATGAAGTGAAGTTAAGCTTGTCTGGAATGGATGAAGTTACTTAAACCATCTCTGTACCCTGGATAGCAGAGACCAGGGAAGAAGAGGTACTGCCAGCAGAGCCTTGAAAATGTGATCAAGGATGGCTCTCCTAAGGGCCTGATCTCCAAGGACAGATCATGCTATAAAAGAAACCCGAGATCCTTCCCCAGGGAATGTTTGGATCATACCTTTCACGATGGTATTAAAACATTTTGCAGAAGCTCCACATGGGCAGTTGTTTCTTCCTGGATTTTTAGTTATATAGGAAAGCTTAGTTAACACAGGATCTTGATACAAAACCAGATTCATAAGTGGCTTCATTTCCAGTTATAGCCCTTGATGTCATCTCTCCAAGAGTCATCATCCCTTAGAGACTTACTGAGACCTCAGGATCTGAGCTAACATGCAGATCCGTGAAAAGCAAGGAGCATGCATGCAAATTAGATTGAGACTTATATATGTGAGTTGTTGGAAGATGAGCAAATCTGTGGTGAGTAAAGTGGGAAGAGGGAGTTCCTGCTTTTCTCTGTGACTTCCCTGTCTCAGGTAGTGGCAGCACCACCCTTCTGAGCATCCATGTTCAAAACCTCAGAGTCCTCTTGACTCCTATTTCCCCTTTTTATTTTCTTCCTCATCGCCTGCATGAGACTGACCCTATCCCATTGTCTACTTCTCTACGTTCCCTTCTCTCCATTCATTATTTCAACCTGAATCATTGTGTCAATGGCATTGTAGATATTCTCCTCAACTCTATCTTTCACACTCCTATCAGATCCAGTAAAAAATTTCAAGGACTTATTATTGACTCACCCCTGTGGCAAATTGTATTTTCCAAAGAGTCGATAACAAAAGCTCCCATTTCACGTGTTCTTACAATGTGATCTGGACCTTCCTCCCATCAAAAGGTGGAGCCTGTTGCCTCCTCTTGAACTTGGAGGGGTTTGAGACCCAGCAGAAATGATGTTATGTGACTCCCAAGGTTAGGACAAGAAAAGTGTTACAGTTTTTGCCTGGTTCTCTTGGGAAACTTGCTTTCAGACCCATGGTTGCCATACAGTAAAGGCCGCTGTACTGTGAGGAAGCCCCAGCCACATGGCGATGCCATGTACAGGTGCTCCTAATATGAGGGCCTCACTGGGCGGGGAATGTGAGTGAAGATACCTGCACAGGATTTCTTCCCTCAGCCTTTGAATTCTCCCAGTTGAGGTCATAGCACCATGGAGCTGTGCTTTTTTTTTGAATTCCTAACCTACAGAATCTGTGAGCACAATGAAATGGCTGTTTTAGACTGCTAAGTTTGGGTGTAATTCGTTCTACAGCTGATAGATAACTGATATTTTATTTTCAAATTCCTTAATCTTCACACAGAACCTGTATCAGTCATCTGGCTCCAACTTTCAAGAACCTACTTACAAGAGAGGTGAGGTTTCAGGAGCTGTCAGAGAGGAAGAGAGGCACTGATCCCACAAGGGGAATCCGGGAATCCCTATGCATTTTTTTTCAGCGCCTACTGTGTCCAAGTGCATCACAGCCCTTATCATATCCAAATCTTCGCCATCATGGCCATGAGGTAGGCATTAGTTATCTTCTTTAAGAGATGCAGGTATTGAAGCTCAGAGTGGAAACATAAATTTCTCTGATTTCCTGGATGTCAGTGGCAAAACAGGAATCCAATCCCAGGACCTGATGGCACAAAAGCCCTTACAGTCCTCACATGCTTCCCAAAGAGCTGAACCTAAGAAAGAAGACACAGATGAGCAGTTGGCACAACCTTGTACTCCTGCCTTTCCCAGGACATTACTGAAATAACTTCCCTCTTTGGAGTAAAGAAAAACAAAGCAGTCTGGTTTGGCCAGAGAAAGCCCCCAGCAACAATGTCGAACAAGCCAGGAGTAATTTGTTTCTATTCTTCTCCATGTGACTGCCGGAGGTTATCCTGGTTTTTATTAGCCAAACTTCCCCTTTTCAAAAGATAATTCTTTGAAATCTTCTGGGAAATTAACATGGCTCAATCTGGCTCTGGGCTGGCCACCACATGCTCTCAGAATTAAGAGAACCTGGGTTTTTAACCCCTTGTAGTCACATACACGTGCACACAAAATTGAATGTGCCTCTATATTGTGTTAACAGGCTATAAAGAGACAGTCTACACTGAACCAGCCATTATGTTCAGCTTTATCCTGGAAAAAGTATTTGATCTAGATTTGTTCCAATTAAAGAGTTCTACACAATGTACTGATTTAGTTATAATTCAAACTCACTAGAAATTTTTTATTTAAGAAATGTTATGAACCAATTAATATACACGTTAGGTCATTTAAATGTGCTTTTTTTTTCAAATATTCCTTAAGGAAATTCATTAGGAAGAAGTAATATAAAATAACTATAGAAGAAATTTTAAATTCCAATTCTACTCTGTATTATAGTCAATTACATAAAAAAAGGTTCATAATGTTTCTTCATTTTTATTTTCTAATTGGGAATTTTTGAGATGTTTTTTGAGTTTCATAAGAAATATAAAAAAGTGACACAATGTAGGCAACTAATTTCTTGTTCTTTCAACATTTCCACATCTATGTTTCTGGCAGTTAAACATTTGTTTTTCTCTGGAAAGTTTAGTGGAGCAGAGCAGGCTGGAGAAGAAGCCCACTGCTTATCCTCCATGCACCCCTCTCCTCCAGGACCACCCTTACAGGGAACGCTTATGGCCTTTGCACCTGATACCTCCTTTCCCAGGCAAAGGTCCCTGAGAGATAATGCAGGAAATCCTTTGAGAGCTGTGAGTAGAAGGTGTCTTCTATTATCACCCAGGCCCAGCATCAAGGCCATATCCAGAACTACATGACCATAAGGGTGACACTGACTGGAAGAAGGATGAAGAGCTCTTCAGGAACAGGGTAGAACTCTGATCAAGCCAGTGCAGTGAGTTCATGTGGTGTCTCACACCCCTTTCCTGCAAAGACATAGCAATGTCAGGTAAGAAACAAAACAAAGGCAAAATAACTGGCCTCAAAATAATCACCCCGTAATAGAAACAAAAAGTGGTGAGCAGGGCTTCCCTGGTGGCGCAGTGGTTGAGAGTCCGCCTGCTGATGCAGGGGATGCGGGTTCGTGCCCCGGTCCGGGAAGATCCCACATGCCGTGGGGCGGCTGGGCCCGTGAGCCATGGCCGCTGAGCCTGCGCGTCCGGAGCCTGTGCTCCGCAACGGGAGATGCCACAGCAGTGAGAGGCCCGGGTACCGCAAAAAAAAAAAAAAAAAAAAGTGGTGAGCAGCAGCTGAAACCACAGGGCTGCAGGTAGTGATGATGCAGAATTTCACTCCTGCAGAATGAGGGTGCTCCATGTGAAAGGGGAACTAGAGTCATTTTCATTTAGAAAGGCAAGAGCTGGGATGAAAGGAATCTGAAAAATTAAGCTGCTGACAGACTGGGGTTTTGGCTAGGGAGACAGGAAGACAAGGAAAAGGTTTTGTGACAAAGGACCTCAATCAAATTTAGTGAATAAGATATCCCCAATATTACAATGAAAAGAAAGCCTTGAAATAGTAGAAATGGCTAAGGACTAGAGGCCTGGATCACAACGGCTCTTAACAACTGTAAAATCACTATAGGGAGAGGAAAATATGGGAGGGGTGGGGTGGAGAGAGAGAGAGAAAACATAAACAAAAATTTCCCACTAACAATAAGTATACAAACCAAAATCCCCAACCAAAGAAGAAATCTAATGAGAATGAAATCAAGGATATAAATGTGAATTCATTTATGATTAAATCAGTTTTATAGAACAGCCTAGAAAAGACTTTTTTAAATTTAAAAATATATGTTTATAATGCAAGAAGACACAAATGATATAATAATTTTCATTTTAAGAGACCAGGAAAATATGAAGAGGGAAGAAATAAAAGAAGAACAGGTATATATGAGAAGAGTTAACTTTCCAAGGCCAGGATTCAAAAATATATTCAGTAAAAAAAACCTCAATAAATAAGATCAATTCTAGACTGGACACTATAAAAAATGCTAATTAGAAGGAAATACTGAATAATTCACCAGTAAGACACAGAAAAAAGTATACACACACACACACACACACACACACATATATATATATATATATAGAGAGAGAGAGAGAGAGAGAGAGAGAGGTGTTCTCCAACTCTCTAGAATAAATACATATCTAGATTCATCATAGCGAAACTGTAGAACCACACAGATAAAGAGAAACTCTTAAAAGCCACAAGATAAAAAGGAAAATTATTCACAAAGAAATAACAATTAGACACTCAGCAAATTTCAAATCAGCCCCAATAAAGGTCAGAAGACAATGCAGTAATATCTTGAAAGTGCTGAGGAAAATTAAGCATCAACAAGAAATTTATACTGAGCTCAACTACCATTTAACAATGAAAGTGATATAAAGATTTTTTCAGATATACAAAGATTAACTGCTTACACCCCTACAGATTCTCACTGTAAGATATTCTTTAGCAAGAAAGAAGAAAATGAAACTAAACCCGAAGATAAACTATGGTATGCAAGCAAGAAAAAAAAGTGGTGAGTATGGAAATGGATAGAATATCCATTATAACTATGGAGAATGAAAAAATACAACTAAAATCTAATTTTTTATTAAAAAGTTAAGCTAGAGTTGTTTACCATTATACCAAAAAAGGAGGTAGGTGTGATTGTGATCAATAGATATTTGAGGAATTCCAAACCAGCAAGAGAACAAAGTTGGGGCAATCAACTTCCCAAGAGGAATTAGGGGGAATGCAAAAAAAATACTAAGAAAAAGATTGGAAAACATAAGTCACAATATATCACAAAAATGAAATCTGATTAAAGTCAACAAAAAAAGATTATCAGTTTGGAATTTTTTAGCCATATATAAAAGTTTAATTCATCAGGAAAATTTAACAGTTTTAAATTTATATATAGCTTATAACATAGACCCAAAATGTACAAAGCAAAAACTGACATAACTAAAGGAGAAACAGGCAAATCCAAAGTCGTAGAGAGATATTAACACACTTCTCTCATTAGCTGATAGATTAAGAAGATGAAAAAAATTGCTAAGAATATAAAACAATTGAATAATATGATGAACAAACTTGAACTAATTGGCTTATTTAGAATATTGCACCTAAGAACTGAAGTACACATGCTTTTCAAGTACACCTGCACCCTTTACCAATATTACCGTAAAGAAAGTCTCAAAAAATGTGAAAGCATAGAAGTCATATAAAGTATATTATCTGACTGTAGTAAAATTAAACTAGATATCAGTTACATAAAGCTAGATATCCCTACATATATTTAGAAATTAAGTAATAAACTGCTACATTATTTGAGTCAAAGAAGAAATCT
This sequence comes from Pseudorca crassidens, assembly GCF_039906515.1. Lineage (NCBI taxonomy): Eukaryota > Metazoa > Chordata > Mammalia > Artiodactyla > Delphinidae > Pseudorca > Pseudorca crassidens. Next base: position 159,005,672 of record NC_090297.1, read on the forward strand.
TAACAGAAATTAGAAAGTATTTTGAAATTATGATGAATACTATATATCAAAACCCATGGAAAGCTGCTAAAGTTGTGTTTAAAAGAAAATTTATAGCCTTAAAAGTATATATTAGAAAAGAAGAAAGGCTGAAAATCACTGTTCTTAGTATCAATCTTAAGAAGTTAAGAAAAGAAAAAGAGTGGCAAATTAAATCCAAAGAAAGCAAAAAGAAGAAAATCAAAACAGAAAAATAAGAGTTAATAAAATGGGAAGCAAAGATATAAAAGAGAAACAGCAAGACCAAAGTTGGTTGCTTAAAAGGTAATAAAATTAATAAATCCATAGTAAGACTAATCAAGGAAAAAAAGAGAGAAGGCACAAATAAAAATATCAGGAATGAAAAAGAGGACAAAACTCTATATCCTCATATATTTAAGAGATAATAGAATAATATTATGAGCAACTTATGACAAGAAACTAGAAAATTAGATTAAATGACAGTTAAAAAAACATTTACTAAATGGATACAAAAACAAACAAAATCTAGTCTTTTATCTATTCAATTGAATCCCAAATTTAAAAACTTCTCTCTCCTTCAGGAGTAAATTCTTTATAAAATTTAATGAAGAAATAGTACCAATTGTTTACAACTCTTTCAGGGAATGGAAAAAAAAGAGAATACTTCCCAACTTTTTAAAACTGAGAAAGATCTTTACCAAGAAGAAAATTATAGGGCCAAGTTCTTTCATAAACACGTTTTCTTTTTTAAAAGAAAACCAATAAAATCCAATGACATATATTGAAGATAAAATGATAAAATGTCATGTCATAGTGGTTTATTCTAAGAATGCGAGGTTGGTTTAACATTCACATATAGGAACAGTCATGGATCAGTGTTTAATTTCCTGACTTGATTATTGAACTCCAGCTATATATGATAATGTTTTTGTTCTTAGTAAATATACACTGAAGTATTTAGGGGTAAAGTTTTATAATATCTCCAATCTAGTCTAGAATGGTTCTAGAAAAAATAAGTAACATATATGTATATATATATATGTATGTGAATATATAGAATGATAAAGCAAATTAGGCAAATTGTAAACAACTGGTAAACATGGGTAAAGGGTTATGAGTATTCCTTGTACAAATCAATTTTTATGTAAGTTTTAAATCACACGAAAATGTAAAGTTACAAGTAAAAAATCAATTTAATTCACCTGTAAACAGAATAAAGGAGAAAAAGCATACAATTATTTCAATAAATGTAGAAAACAATTTTATAAGATTCAACAACCATTCATGATAAAAATTCTTAGCAACTTAGAAATAAAAGGACAAATAAAAGATATCTACCAAAAAACCTATAGGAAACATCATACTTAATGGAAAAAAATGTTGAAACTTCTTCGCTGGGGTCAGCAATGAGAGAAGGGTGCTACTGTCACAACTTATATTCAACAGGACTTTCAGCAAAAAACAGACTACTTTAGAGGAAGAAGAAAATCCCTGCTCACTACAGGCTTCTTATTCCCTAAAAGCAAACAGGATAGAGCTAAACTGAGTTAGCCTTTGCAAATCTGACACCAGATGAGTGACTGCATCTCTCCCAGGTGAAGTGGATGAAGGAAGAAAGTATTCTTGGGGAAAATTCTTCCTCACAGAAATCCCGATCAAAGGACAAGTTTCCCTCTAACAATGTTCAAGACCCTTTGAAGAAAGTTACAGAATATTATCAAAAGGCATAAAAGAAAGCCTGAATAAATGGAGAATTAGACCACATTCATGGATGAGAAGACCACATATCATAAATATGTCAATTATACACAGATTCTCCACAGTTCTCTGTATCTGGTGGTTTAGATCAAACTTGACACACTGATCAAAAAGTGCACATGGAAGAACAAAAGGCCAAGAACAGCTACAATTTTGAAAACAAAGAACGAGGAACAGCAACAAGTCTATCAAATATTAAAAGTGTTTATTAACCTACTGTACTTAAGAGAATGTGGTAGCAGCACAAGGGGCAAAATAAATAAATAAATAAAACAGAAAAGGAACAGACAGAGGTTGAGAAACAGACCCAGGCATATCTGTAAACTTGATATATGACACAACTGGCATTTTGAATCTGTAAGGAAAAAATAAACTGGTTTTTGGGTGGGTTTTTTTTTTGTTTTTTTTTTTTTTGCGGTACGCGGGCCTCCCACTGTTGTGGCCTCTCCCATTGCGGAGCACAGGCTCCGGACGCACAGGCCCAGTGGCCATGGCTCACTGGCCCAGCCGCTCCGCGGCATGTGGGATCTTCCCGGACCAGGGCATGAACCCATGTCCCCTGCAACGGCAGGCGGACTCTCAACCACTGCGCCACCAGGGAAGCCCTAAACTGTTTAATAAATTGTACTGGGCCAATAGGTTATCTCATCTGGAAAAACAAAATAAAAGTAGATCTTTAATATAAATTTTTTAAAAGTAATTACACATGGATTAAATACCTAAGTGAAAAAATTATCAAAACTTCAAAACTTTTAGAAGAAAATAGAAGGGAATAGTTTTACGTTTTCAGAGTAGGAAGGATTTTCAAACTAGGTACAAAAAGAACAAATCATAAAGAAAAAGATTGATAAATTTGACTATGTTGTTATTAATAACTTTTATCTAAAAAAGACATCTTAAGCAAAGTAAAAAGGCAAATTGCAGACTGTGCAGACTGAGGGAAGATATTTGTGATCTGTACAAGTGAAAAAGTATGCAAATCTAGAGTATATGAAGAATTCTTACAAGTCAGCAAGAAAAACAAGCAATCCAGTTGAAAAAATGGACAAAAGATGTGGATGTGCCTTTCACACGAGGATACCCAGCAGCTAATGAAAAGATGCTTAACCAAGCTGGTAATCAGGAAATTGCCCATTAAGTCACCACTGAAATACCATTTCTCACCAACCAGATTGGCAAACAGAAGTAAGCTAACAACATTAAGTGCTGGTAAAGAGGGAGAGAAAAGAAATGGGGCCTTTCACATGCTGCAGCGGGAGTGAACATTGGTACAGGCCCTTTGAAGAGTAGCGGTAGTGTGTTAGAGACACACATCTGATTCAGGAATTCCACTCCTACAGATGCACAGAGATGTACTGCTTGCAACAGGGGAAACACGGAGACAGCTTAAACCCATCGACAAGATAATGGATACATAAACTGTGGTTCAACAGAACACTATACAGTAATTAAAATGAATAAACTAGAGCTATACACACTAACACAGAGAATGCTCAAAGACATCATGTTGAATTTAAAAAAAAGAGAAGGAAAACAGGCTGCCTGATGATATGTACAGTATGCTAACAGGTAGATACAGCTTTAAACATGAAAGCCAGTATTATATGTTATTATGGATAGAAATAACATTAAAATATTCATGGAAATGATAACAAATTCAGAATAAGCTGTCACCTCTGAGCCAACAGAAACAGAACGTGAAAGGATGCACAGAGGGCTTCACCTATTTTTTTCTTAAAAAAGAAATGATGTGAAACAAATAAGTCAGAGTTGAAATCACAGTGCTCTGATCAAATCTGCTTATTCTCACAAAGAAACAGAAATTCCACATGATATATATTCATTGCTTTTCAAAACAAATTTTAGCAGTAAATTTTTTTTAAAGGAACAACCTAGAATGGACACCTGTGAGAGTGGCTAAAACAAGATGCAGTGACAACCCCATGTGCTGATGGAGCCGTGGGGAAACTGAGGCACTCACACACTGTGGGCACCAACTCTTGGTGCTTTCTCCCCTTCACATCCTCGCCGTCCTATGAGATGCGCTTGCGTATCATTGTGGTTTTGGACAGGTGAAGTCTGGCATCACTGTGTGTGTCTAGTGGCCATTTGGCTTTCCTCCTTTGTAAAATGTCTTTAGTACATTTTCTTGTTGGTTTATCTGGTTGGTCATGTGTCTCTTCTTGATTTGTAGGATTTTTTTGGCTTGTTTTTTATAATTACTGGATGAGTCCTTATCATCTCCCATTCTGTGTGTCCACATTTTACTCTTATGTGTGTATTTAAAAAGAAGAAGAAGGGCTCTTCTCACCAGCTTTTGCATGCATAGAATATCTCTGGAAGGATGCCCAAGAACATGGTAGGGGGGACTGCTTCTGAAGAGGGAAGGTAAAGTACCAGGGGAAAGGATGTGTGGGAGGTGCACTTTTCTCTACATTCTTTTGCACTCCTTTTTTGGAAAATCATTACTACTATTTCCATGTAGTTCAAATTTTAAGGCAAAGCCTACTATACCTAAGAAAACGCAAGCTTTTCCTCTAATCATGTCGCAAAGGAGATGCCTGCCCAAGTCAGACATTTCCCCATGCAGCCCACGGCCCCTTGTCCTCTAAGTACAGGAGTGAGTCCACTCTGCCTTCCAACTGCGAGGCAGGAGAGCAAAGTAGTGCTGAGAGCAACCTCCACAGCCAGACTACCTGGCTGTCCCCCAGCTCCTCCACTGCTACTTGTATAACTGAGCAAAGTTCCTTATCCTCTCTAGGCCTTGGCTAAGGAACAGAGATTCCTACAACGGTCGGCAGCCTCTAAGTCAGTAGGCCCCCAATGCTCCCACCTCCGGTGGCAGAGGTGATGGGATCTCACTTCCAAGGTGAGGTACAAAAGGCCTGTGGCTTCTATCTGGACACACCTTCTCTTGCTTGCTTGCCCTAAAGGAAGTCAGTTCTCATGTTGTATCCCACGTTGGGAGCTGCCCTGTGGAAAGGCCCTCAGAGCAAGGAATTAATGCTTCCAGCCACCAGCCAGTGAGTGAGCTTGGAAATAAGTCCTCCCCCGGGCAAGACTTGAGGCAGCCTGGTGAGACCCCTGGCCAGAGAAACCTAGCTAAGTCATCTGCAGATTCCTGCCCCAGAGAAATTGTAAAATAATAAATGTTGTTTTAAACCTTTTTGAAAAAATGGGGGGGGGGCACAGAAAGGCTAGGCAATGTTTCTCCTGAAAAATTTATCTATCATCTACAAGAGGCCAGACAGGAAAAGTGATTGTACAGAATCCCTTCCATTGCTGGGATCCTAAGAAGTCCTCAAAATAATACAGTAAGCCCTTAGTTTTAAACAAAATGCTTCAGGAAATTGGTGGTTTGCTGAATTTGATTTCCTGGTTAATTGGAAGAACTTTTTTTTATAGAATCATGGGGCTTAAACATACCTCATAGATATAATACAAGTGAAGAGGCTGAAGCTGAGAATAAGTAGCTTCTGAACGTTCTGAAGCTTTTGTGTGGCAAACCCTAGCACAGTGCCTGTCACACAGTAAATAATTATTGAAAGAAGGAAGGAAGAAGGGCATTGGGCAAAGAGGGAGGAAGGAAGGTAGAGGTGCTCACCCTCCTCATAGCTTTGAACTGCTGAAACTCCTGGTCCTGGCCTCGGTGCTAGGAAAGCTCAGAGTTGGATGTGAGCAGACCTGAATTCAAGCCCCAGTTCACACTTAGTTGTGTGACCTTGGGCGGCCCCTGGACCACACCCCTTACAACTTACGCCTCACCAGCTTGGGTGTAAAATGTAAAAGATAATAACTTCCTGTGTCATGGAGTCACCTTGAGATGCAAGTACGATTCCGTACAGGAACGCACTTTCTAACCGTGGGGGAGCGTACACATTTTGCCATCCTTATCTTTAGAAAGTACTGTCCACTGTGCCGACTTGGAAAGCAGACTATAAACTAAAACGTGCCCCCACCCCAATACATGGGAAAGAGTTGCTGTTGGGTAAATCAGCTGCTTGGGGGAGGGAAATCCATGTGCATCCTCATCTCACACCATTCACTGACACACAAAATTTAGATGAATTTAAAAGTCAAGTGTAAATTACAGTACATGTATAATATGTACTATCATGCAATTAAAAAGAATAAGGTTCAGCTATATGCGCTGGCATGGAAAGAACTCCAAGAGCTAGTGTTGTGTGAAGAAAACCAGGCTGTAGAATGCTCTTGTATACATATGTGAGTGTGCATCTTACTTATGTAAAAATAAACGCCACATACACGTGCACATGCATATGCCACAAATTTAAAGAAAGTCTGAAGAATTCACACGTCAATTGTTAACACTAGTTGCCTCTGGAGAAGGTAATGGGACTGGGTGTAAATGTGGCATTTTAATTTCTCATGAAAATTATATATATATACAGACACATATATGCTAGTTGAATTTTTAAATGGGTGTGTACTAATTTCAAATTTTTAAAACAAAAAATAATATTTTAAAACTTAAATGTAAAGAATAAAACCTTTAAAAATAATACATGAATATTTGGTCTCTAGGAGAAAAACTTTGAAAGCAATGTAAAAAATCATGGAACTATTTCTAGAATTAACCACGTTAATTGCTCCTTTTGTCAAAAAAATCAAAAGGTAAACCAAAACTGGGTAATTTAACACCAAATATGACAAAGAGTTAATCCTTTCTATTATAAAGTGGTCAAAATGATTAAATTTAAAAAATAAAATCACTACCTCCCCCCCAAAAACATCCCTGACCCTCCAAGCATTCAACTCCAGGCTCTTTTGAAATTATCATCCCATGTCCTCATTTTACAGACATAAAACTGATACAAAGACGGTAAGTCTGTTATGGGGGGTTGGGGGGGGGGGGGAATCACAGACCCTCCCGGCAGGCAACCAGGCCTCCTGAAAGGGGAGGCTGAGGTGGGCCGTCCCCTCAGTTCAGGAATTTACCACCCACCGCCTCCATCTCTTCCCCTGACGAAATCCGAAAGCAGTGCGTCTTCCCCATCTTGTCAGAACCCAAAGTCTCCCTCTCTCTCTATTCCAGATTCCCCTTGAGGATGAACTGAGGTCTGGTCCGCAAGTGGAGAGGTCCAGGTGTAAAGACGTCTTGGGAGTTGGTCACACGGGGCGGCCCTGGATCAGGGGTTCGGAACGCCCCGTCCTCACTGCGGACGCAGCTGTGGCAATTCCACGTGAACTGTTGCCACCACCCTTCAGGCCTGCAGGCCGACAACACGCAGCGGCTCCGGCTGCCCTCCTCCCCTAACGGGATGGGGCTCCGGGATGGCCCGGGCCGGGCCCAGGAGGAGACTTGAAACTGCCCCAAGTGAGCCCATCTCTCCAAAGTCACGTGGCAGGGGCCGCAGCTCCCGGCAGCCCACAACAGTGCTGGCCTGAAGACCCCTAAACTTGCCACCCATTCGGAGAAAGAATATATCTTGGAGGTATACTGAATGGCATTTGAATGGCATTTTTTTTTTTTGCATCTGTGACTTTCCTCTGCCCACCAGGGTAGAAGGTTGGGAACTTGGAAGGACCTCGGAGCCCCGCCCCCAGACGTCTCCTCCCACACCCAGCATCCCCAGCAGGGGCTGCAGCCTGGGGAGGTTGCTGGCGATGGGGAGGCCCACCACCCGCGCCTGACGTGGTCGTTCGCCCTAAAGGGGAAATCCTGCACCTAATAGCTGAGAGCTTGGGTCAAACCAAGGTGGGACGGCTCCCGCAGACAGTTATTTTTAAAAAGAACATTAGGTAAACATTTACAATGAAAAGATCTTGTCATCCCATCAAAAACTCATTTAACATTCAACAAACATTTACTGAGCGCTAAGGGAAGTGCGGGAGTTAAACATGTACGGATTATGAATATGCCCTCCCTGCCCTGGAACAGGTGATTATTCCTAAGAATTGAACATTCAGCGTGGTACAGGGGAAACTCTGCTGCTTACTAGAATAGACTCATGACTTAATCTTTCTGAGGATGTATCTGTACAACTGGCATAGTAGTAAAAATCCCCCAGGATCTTGTGAGGATTAAATGAGATGATGAAGGACAGTGCCTGGCATCACACAGCCCCAGGCACACCATAGACAAAGAAGGTCTCAGACTCCAGCCCCTGTGCCTCCGCCTCAGTTTCCTCATCTCTGAGGTTTGTTATTTTGTCGCCTTGACTGACCTCCCTCAGGGGCTCAAATTGCATGATACAGCAACACAAGAGGCCCACACAAATCAATCGCCTAATTAGGACTATCAAGTCTCTGACTGAAAAAAATTAATTCTATGTATTAAGGTGGGTGGGGACACCTGAATGTCAATATACTCTTCAAAGACAAATGAAGAAGAGTACATTGCTTAGATCTGGAATGTGCTACAGAAGAGTAAATCAGAGACCAAGTTTTCTCTTGCAGAAGGTCAGCAAACTTTGGCCCAAGGGCCAAATCTGTCCCACCCGCCCACCCCCCCCCAGCCTGTTTTTGTAAGTAAAGTTATACTGCATCACAGCCGTGATCATTCATCTACAAATCCTCTTAGGCTGCTTTCATGCCAGAACCACACAACTGAGGCGTTGTGACAGAGAATGTATGGCCCACAAAACCTAAAATGTTTACAATCAGGCCATTTACAGAAAAAAAAAAAAAAAAAAAAAGAATTGTCGGCCTCTGTTCTACTGAACACCTTCTATTCCTCTTTCGCAAATATCCCTAAATCTGAGGTTGAATGCTGGTAATTAAACTTTTTAGCTCCGGAGTCAGTTAAGGTTTACAAGGCCTGGTGGTTGGAATTGAGACTCAAATGAATCTGAGGGTTGGAAACAAGAGGCCTCTCTTCCGGTTGCATCTGGCTTGTTACTGTGTGGTCCTGAAGGAATCTGTAGATTAAAATAAGGCTTTAAAATAATTCTGAGGGTTTTAAGATGCAAGGAAGCAATATGGAGTAGAAGCAGCACTAACCTGAAAGTTGGCAGCTGTGTTCCGGCCCCTGGTTGTCCGCCAGTTAGGTGTGTGATTGGGGCCATCGCTGCCCTTCTGGGAGTGGTTACTTTACTTGTAAAATAAGGGGCTCGTCAGTTAGTCAACCATCTTTGAACTACTCCTGGGAGGGAACTCGCCAGCACAGACATGGAAGTTTTGGACCGTGTCATCTCTAAGATGCCTTTCCAGCTTTAAAGTAAAGTGAGACTTGACACTGTGAGACCGTGGCTTTGGGGAAGGTTAATTGAGAAGCAGTGAATTTACATGTATGGGGTGCTTCCAGTTCTACCATGTCTTAATGACATTCACTGCGGTAGTAATTCATCAGGCTTACCTCTTTCCAAATAGATGCCGTACTAGTGTAAGTCCAGTCCACCTGTGGAGAGAGACGGTAGCCCCCAGACAGCTTTGGACAGGCCCTTCACCTTGAATTATGTGGCAGTAGCGGGGATATGCAGATAGGCCCTCTGAATTATGCCTTCTAGATGGGCAACCACATGAGTTTACCGACCTTAAACTAGCACCTACAGACACAGGAAGGATGGCTTTATCTCTAAAGTATCCCATGTAGCAAAAGGACCCTAAGGATGCTGCCAAGAATCTTGGGATAATTGGGGCCTGACAGCAAATAAATCCTGCAGCATCAGGACCGCTTTCCCTATCCCAGAGCCCCCGAGTGAGGACCACCTTCCAAAAGCTCCGAATCCAAAGTCTGTTTATCCCCTTTGTGGAAAGCCCATCGTCCTGGACTGCATGCCCTGCGCTGCTCCCCCCTAATACCCAGGCAGGCCAGTGACCCCAGTTGGCAGCACAGAGCCACATGGACGGCAGTCAAACAACACCCAGATGAAAACTGCAGCTGATGGCCCAGGCTTTTGGGTCAGTGGCTGCTGTGCACAGCTCTCTCCCTGCCTCCTGAAGTTCAAATGCCAGCCTGATTTCTATCTGGAAGCCTCCCAGCCCAAACATGGAACAAAAGTTCCCTCTGACAAGCCCATTCCCGGTTCCAAAGTATGTTTTTATGTTTGTTGGCAAACAGAACTGTCACCAGCAACAATAACAACACTGTTTCCCCTCGACTGAAGCTACTTCATTTCTTCATATTTGTGCCAGGGCTGGAGCTGGACAGATGAATAATGTAGGCTCGGCGACTGGCCCGAGCCCTGACCTCGTGCCTCCAAAAGCAAACACAGTGGTGAAAATGGAGACTTGTTTGTTTGAACTCTCATTGCCTAACTTAAAAAAGAAAAAGGAAAAACACACCTCCCACCATCCCATTTCTTCAGTGTAGGCACTGAAGTTTTACTGTTTTGTTTTGGTTTTCTGTTTTCATTTCTCACTTTTTGAAATAAGGAACTACAGCCCTCTACTGGTGCAAGGGACGGAGCCAATTCCTCAATCGTCAAGGCTACCCTACCATCTTGTGGCCGTCTTCAGGATGTGCAAATTTAGATAAAATCAACTTCTAAGAATCGTAAAACACAGGTTGTTTGAAGGAATCTTCCAAATATTTATACAGGCTTTCATTTAAGACATCTCGAGAAGATAGGTTGGATTGTTCAGGGAAAACATAGATTGATATGGAGTCAGAATGTTGTTCTGTAGCTCAGCGCCCATCATCTATTTGTGGCATCATGCTTGAGCAAATCTTCTCATTTTTATGAACCTGTTTTCTCATCTGTAAAGTGGAGGTCATAATAAATGTTTGATCCTTAGAGTTTTGTGAAGCTTAAATAAGACTGCATATAAAAAGCGACTTGTAAACTTTATACACAAATACACATAAATATATTAAAAAATCTCTAAAGAAGTAGATTATCTCATTATATTGGTAAGACTTTTCTGAGACTCACAGCTTGTTTTGCTGCCTAACCTCCTATAAATTAAAGCCTGAGTCTTAGGTTAAGAGGGAGAAGGACTTCACACTGTTCCCTACTTTCCTAAACGCACAGACTGTCAAATTCCTTAGCTTTCACTTTCCTGATTTAAGTAAAACCAGTTTCTTCGGCCTTTTTTCATAGGGCCAGTGAGATCATGAGGAACGAGGAACACAGATGAACATTTGGAGGTTAAGCTCTACTTACCTGGAATCGCAAAGCGCCCATTAGTACTGGGGCCTGAGTATTTGGCTACCTCCTCTCCTGGAAAGAGCCCAAGCCAGAGGCAGCCGCTGAGGAAGCACCCATAGGAGCCTGCGCGGTACAGGGCTGACGCAGGATGACTCATCAAACACAAGACGGGTTTGGCCCCTGCTTCTGTGCAGCTGTTTGGAGGAAGCCAAGAATTTCTGGTGCCTTGCTCTGGACTTGGTGAACAAACCCAAATGTTGTAGTCCTCACCTCATGCTAAATTTCAACCCTGCCTGGGTTGGTGGACCAGCCAGTGCTGGGTCTACTGATAAAAATGTCCTCAACGCTAGCCTGAGCTCAGAGGTGACCCGCCCATGGGCTGGCCCCTTTTGTCCTCCAGTTACACAGTTTATCACTCGTCTCACTGATGCAGGAAGAAGGCTTAGGGCACATTTGGCAGCAAGATCAATAGTTTTGCAAAGCGAAAATAGCATGCCTGCCAAAGGGACATCAAATCCTTGGATGAGTAGTGAGGAACTATGACTCATATTCCTAGGCCTTCTGCCCCCCCCCCCCCCCAGGCTGGGCTCTGCTTCCACCTGTTTCCAAATTTTGTTCGTCTAGGCCTGTCCTCAGGCAGCCACCGTGAGACTCCTGAATGTCACGAGTGAGCCAGTGTGTTAGCGGGAGACGGGAACAGAGGAGGGAAGCAGGCTGTGGCTCCAGGAGGATCCCGTGGCAGATCAGGGGGACGGAAGGGAAAGGTCACGCCCCTACCCTGCAGAATGAGGGTCTCCTTCCCAAGGCCTCAGAGTGCCATGACAGAACTCCACAGTCAGAGAGGTCGCTCATCCCCACCTAACCCTCATGGGGCTGCCCCAGAATCTTCCAGAGACCAGCCTGTGGACAGAGTCTGCGGCTTGCTCAGCTACCTCTGAGGAGGTGCTTCTTCCTCCTGCTGTCACTGGGAGGAGGTAGCACTCAGGGTCTTCCCTCCGGAAGGTACGAGAGGGCAAGATTTTTGTTCAGAGTTTTTCCGCACTGTATAAACTACTTACATCAGCCAAATGAGGGTAGGAATCAAAGGTATGGTGGCCAAACTTTCTGAGCTGAAGTTCATATGATCTGACAAGGCGAAGGTGATTGTTGGCACAATGAGGCTGCTGACAGAATTATTCGTTTTCTGGGATGTGTTGAAGAAGATGGACCTTGTAATTTCAAGCATGTGGGTTTGGGTACCAGTCACGTTGCAAGAGACTGCAGAAGGTCAGAGCATGGGGTGTCACAATGCATGCAGGACTGGGTGCTCTCACGTCCACACAGTCAGCCGTGATGGGCAACGGTGGAAGCGGGGGCACTGCCAGCTTCAAACACGAACCAGTGAATTCGTGTATTTGGATAAATACACTTATTTTTAGTGTTTTTAAAAAGATTTATTTAGGATACACTTATTCATATCCCAATGGTTAAAATACCTGTCCTGTATACCAAAACTTGCAAAAGTATAAGGAGAAGAAGTAGAGGAAAGGTGGTATGTGTGGTATAATAAAGATTTTGATTGACCTTTGTCCCTGGTTGCTGGTGGATAGCCTCTAAACCCTTGGACTTTCTGGAGTCATAGGAGTCTTGTTATTCATGGTGGCCCCTCAGGCTACCCCTGAGTTTATGCTAATGAGGTGACTTGTGGTAGGTTCCTAGGTAGTTTCAGGATGGGGGCTTGTGTCTCATTCCTTCCACTTTTCCCCTTCATCCCCAGGACAAATTCCAAGCCGTGCAAACCGGCTGTTGAGGGTACTGCCTTCCCCAGGTGTGAAGAGTCTGGGCGGGGGAAACTTCCTTGGTGGTTCAGTGGTTAAGACTTTGCTTTCCAATGCAGGAGGCACGTGTTCGATGCCTGTTCAGGAAGCTAAGGTCCCACATGTCTCGTGTCCAAAAAACCAAAACATAAAACAGAAGCAATATTGTAACAGATTCAATAAAGACTTAAAAAAAAAAAAGAGTCTGGAGGGGGAAAGACCAACATGTGATTAGAGAGTTGGACCTTTGAGCCATGTGATGTTAGCCCAGCCTCTGGGGAGGGGAGATGGGGTTCAATCACTGTAGCCAATGATTCAGTGAATCATCCCTGCATAACTAAATTCCAATAAAAACTCTGGCCACCAGAGGCTTGGGTAAGCTTTCCTGAGGGGTGCTTACATACTGACATGCCGTCACAGTAACGCATCCTAAGGACCCCAGAAGAGCACATTCAGGACCCTCCCGGGCCTCGCCCTGGCTGGTCCTGATTTGCATCCTTTACAATGAACTGTATCATACCTACAGCACTTCCCTGAGTTCTGTGAGTCATTGTAGCAAATTGTGAAACCTGAGGTGGTGCTGGGAACCCTCTGGATTTTAGCCAGTTCGTGAGAGTGCAGGGCCTGGGAACCCCCAAGTCTGCAGCTGGTGCCTGAAGTGAGTGAAGTCGGGCGGAGGCGTGTGCCTTGATTTGTGAGTTGCATTGCACTGTGGAAGGAATCATAGAGAACCCTGGGGAAATTCACAAGGTGCACTTGTATGGGCCCTAACGTTTGTTCATGCTGGCCTCCCTCGCTATGCAGGAGGCATCCAGTAATGTGTGTGGGTTGAATGAATGAGTTAATTATGTAACAGAGGGTTCACTGCCCACTGCCCAGCGTGGGGTGTGGATCATGCCTCACCTGACCCCCCAAATCAGCCCCATTCCCACCTGCACTCTTCTAAGTGTCATCTGTGTCCTGGAGCTTACAGGTGCCCTGGGAGGCTCTCTCTGTCCATCTGTCTGTCTGTCTGTGTCTTCATCTTTACACTCAAATCCCCCTATGTGAACTCTCACTAGCTTGTTTTCACCCAGAATCTGGGCCAGAAGAAGAACTTAGTGGCACTTTATACCAAAGTCCAAAACTAATAACACAAAACTAGAGAACTAGTTTTCTTCCCTGGAAAGGGAAAGGAACTTTTTAGAAGAATCTGCTATTTTTTTTTTTTTTTGAGATAGACTTGACATATAACATTGTAATTAGTTTTAGGTGTACAACATAATTATTTGGTAATATGTATAAATTGTGAAATGATTACCAGAATAAGTTTAGTTAACATCCTTCACCACAAGTTCACACAGCTACAATTTTGTGTGTGTGGTGAGAACTTTTAAGCTCTACTCTCCTAGAAACTTTCAAATATACAATGCAGTATTATTAACTTTAGTCACCACACCATACACTACATCTCAGAATTTATTTATAACTGGAAGTTTATACCTTTTGACCACCTTCATCCATTTCCCCTACTTCCTAGACCCCACCTCTGGTGACCACCAATCTGTTCTCTGTATCTATGAGTTTGGCTTTTTGTAGATTCCACTTATAAGTGATATCATACAGTATTTGTCTTTCTCTGTCTGATTTATTTCACTTAGCATAATTCCCTCCAAGTCCATCAATGTTATTGCAAATGGCAAAATTTCATTCTTTTTTATGGCTGGGTAGTATTCCATTGTTTGAGATATATATACACGCATATATACATACCACATCTTCTTTATCCATTCTTCTGTAGATGGATACTTAGATTGCTTCCATAGCTTGGCATGTTGCTATGAACATTGGGTGCATGTATCTTTTTGAATTAGTGTTTTCGTTTTTTTCTTTGTTTTTTTGGTTTTATTTTTTGAGATATATACCCAGGAGTGGAATTGCTTGGTCATATGGCAGCTCTATTTTTAGTTTTTACAGCAACCTCCAGTGCTGTCTACCACAGTGGCTGTACCAATTCACATTCACACCAACAGTGTATGAGGCTTCCTTTTTCTCCACAGTGTCACCAACATTTGTTATTTGTGTTCTTTTTGATGATAGCCATTCTGACCGGTGTGAGGTATTATCTCATTCTTGTTTTAATTTGCATTTCTATGATGATTAACAATGTTGAGCATCTCTTCATGTGCCTATTGGCCATCTGTTTGTCTTTGGAAAAATGTCTATTCAGGTCATCTGCCCATTTTTTAAATCGTTTTTTTTTTTTCATGTTAAGTTGTATGAGCTGTTTATATATTTTGGATATTAACCCCTTATTAGTCAGATCATTTGCAAATGTTTTCTACCATCCAGTAGGTTGTTTTCTTGTTTTGTCTATGGTTTCTTTTGCTATGCAAAAGCCTTTAAGTTTAATTAGGTTTCTTTTCTTTTTTTTTTTTTTTTTGCTTTTATTTCCTTTGATTTAAAAGACACATCCAAAAAACACATTGCTATGATATATGTCAAAGAGTGTTCTGCCCGTGTTTTTCTCTAGGGGTTTTATGGTTTCCAGTTTTACATTTAGGTCTTTAATCCATTTTGAGTTTGTTTTTGTTTTTTTTTTTTTTGTATATGACTTTAGAAAATGTTCTAATTTCATTCTTTTACATGTGGCTGTCCAGTTTTCCCAGCACCACTTATTGAAGAGGCTGTCTTTTCTCAATTGTATATTCTTGCCTCCTTTGTCGTAGATTGACCATGAGTGCATGGGTTTATTTCTGGGCTTTCTATCCTGTTCCATTGATCTCTGTGTCTGTTTTTGTGCCAGTACCATGCTGTTTTCATTACTGTAGCTTTGTAGTGTAGTCTGGAGTCAGGGAGTATGATTCTTCCAGCTTGGTTCTTCTTTTGCAAAATGATTTTTGCTCTTCGGGATCTTTTGTGTTTCCATATAAATTTTAAAATTACTTGTTTTAGTCCTGTGTTATTTATATTCTTGTCCCACATCTAATTCTTGGCCTTAAACACCTTTCAATGCCTACTTTTCATACCGTTAAACCCAGACATTCCCCTGCTACATTCCAACTTCTTCCACATGTGAGAATTCAGTGCTGGCATTAGAATTCCTCTTAGGGTGAGAACTGCCTTTGTTAAGAAGATCGCTTAGACAGAAGATGAGCCCCACTCTTAAGGGCCTCTGTATCAGGTGGCCTCATGCCATGCCTGTGACAACAAGGTCACAGCACTGCATGACAGAAGGGAAGGACTGGGCCAGGATGAGCAGAACAGGGAAGGAGGGAAAGGACCACCAAGTGGCACCATCAGGGACCCCCACAATCTTCAGCAATGTCTTCTAAACACATCACTGTTTCGTGTGAATGATTTTCTCTTGTGAAAACCAGAGAAGGATCTGAGTCCCTTGTCAGGGTAAATGTGGTCCAGGACCAAGGCAGCCCAGGGGGAAGGCCAGACCCAGGGAAGAGGAGGCCAGGGGACCCAGGCCCCCACCAATTAGCAGCAACCTTGAAGATGTCTTCGGCTTCCACCAGCTTCAGAATTGGCAGTTTTCAGACCATTTCACCTGTTCAGTCTCAGTTGATGTCTGAGATGTGGGTAGGAATTTGTGTGCATGGATGATAATCACAGAATTACATATAATATTGGAAAGTTGGAAACCTGAATATGCAACTATAGGAATCTGGTTAAAGAAGTAGAGGGAGAGCTAAATGAGGAAATAATTTGCAACCATTAAAAATTATGTTTTCAAAGTCTATTTAATGACATGGAGAAACTCCTGCTCTAATGTCAGAAAACAAAAAAATGCAAAATGTTATTGTTGGTATTAGTTCGAGTTTGCATTTTGTTTTGTTTTGTTTTAAGATTTTTATTTATTTATTTATTTAGGTTGCACCAGGTCTTACTTGCTGCACTCAGACTCTTAGTTGCGGCATGAGAACTTCTTAGTTACGACATGCGTGCGGGATCTAGTTCCCCGACCAGGGATCGAACCTGGGCCCCATGCATTGGGAGCACAGAGTCTTACCCACTGAACCACCAGGAAAGTCCCCGTGTTTTGTTTTAATAAGTGATCTTTGAAGAAAAAAAGAGTAAAATTTTAATACAGATTGTTTCAGAGTTTGTGGGATTATAAGTGACTTGTCTTTTCTTTGTTTTATTTCTACATGATTTTCAAATTCTCCATAATGAGCAAAATAATGTCATCATCAGGAAAAATCATCATCACTTTTGAAGCATGGGAGTGGAGTTTGTGTTGAGTGGTTTACTTGGCAGACACAGGAGAGATGAGCGAGAGGGACGTACCCTTAAGTGATGTTTGGTCTTGATTTATTTTTACTGGTTTAGGTAGAGACAGCATTCGTTTAGCAGAGATGAGAAGGGATCTAACTACTTTTAGGGGATCTTCAGTGTTGTCAGAAAAAAAAAAAAAAAGACCAAAAAGAGGAAAAAAACAGAGGGAAGAGATAGGAAATGGAGAAAAAATATATTTAGGCTCCCTTCTGAAATGGGCTTTGAACTAGCAGATGATTTCTTCTTATTTCACTTTTGTGTATTCTCTTTTACCAAGTTAAAGAGGTGACAGCTAGATGATAGTTGTGCTGGCAATCATGCTGGAGAGAACATGCATGTGCACATATGTGCGACCGTGTGCTTGTGTGTGATGGTACCACCTTTCTGTGTCCTACATGAATTACCTTGTGTAAGCAAGGACAAATTCTCCAAGACCTTGACTACTGCCCCCTGTCCCACTAACTGCACAAAATTGAGGAAACCTCATCGTCATACAGAGAAGATTGTAATAGAATAATTTCAAATCCCTCTGCTGCCATGTTGAGTAGCACAAAGCCAGGATGACATGTTACCATCTCAAAAATATTTGAGGAAGAAGTTATATGAGACATTCTGGGTCAGCCAGTTAATGCATCAGCAGTGTGTCACGTCCCTGGCCCTGGTATCTAAGAGACAAAGCTCATCTTCTTGCCATCAGCTTGCAGTCTCAAAACATCCCACAACTAAGTTGGAGACCATGACGTGACTTAGCAGGAAGTATAAGCTATGCAACTTGTGCCCGCACAACCCTGGCCAAGCCACGCTGTCTCTCAGGGCACCAGCCCCTCACCTGTGTGATGAGAGCTCTGTGCTGGACATTTCCACAGTGCCTGTAAGCACTGACAAGCTAGGGTTCTTTCTCGACAGAAAGAGACAGAGTGTGTGTGTGTGTGTGTATGTGTGTTCGATGTGCTTATTTGCCCAAATGGAAGACAACCAAGAGCGTGGGTGACAGTTTCAATGATATTTAACGTTAAGAGGGAAATGGAAGGAAATATCACTTGTTGAGTGACTCCTGAGATTCTGGGACTATTCTAGGTATTGTTGTCATGTTACCTCATTGAGTTCTTACAATGACCCCCATTAGTCTATGATGTTATTGCCCATTTTGCAGTTTGGGGAACTGAAGCTCAGGTGTAAAGCGACTTACTCCAGATCATCCGACCACAGGTGAGAAGCAACACACGGGATCCCTCCGAGGCTGTGGACTGATAATTCAGTGAACTTGAGGGACCCTCCCCTTCAAGAGGGGCCTTTGCTGTTGTGGGCTGGTTAGGTGCCCCCCGGCCTGGTTGCTCTGGTCATACTAGGCCGAGCTGCCACCACTCCTACCACCAGGCTTGTCACCACAGCTCCTGACGATGCCCATCATGGGGCAGTGGCTGCCAATGGGGCCTTGAGGTTGAAGGAAGACTGATTACAGCCCATGGGCTCCCTGAAAGGTCGCTTTGTTTTGCTTATGAAATGTGTGTCCAGAGACTGGGCTGAAGGGTAGTTACCTGAAAGGCACACTCAGGACTATGTTAACCACAGCCGTCACCATGCCTGGCTGTGTGCCAGAACTAACACTCCACCTCCCTGCTCAGGGTCAGGGCTCCTCCAGGGTGGGTGCACCTCCCACCTCCCACCCCCAAGGCACTGGGGGAGACTTTGAGTTAAGCCAAGCTTTCAATTATGGCCCTAAATGCCATCTCTAAGACCATCTTCTGGTTAGGAGCAGAGTACAAGCAAGGACCCGAAAGACCAGAGTTGTTGCTATTTAGCTGTGAGGCTTTGGGCAAGCCACCAATACTCTCCGAGCCTGAGTTCCCACCTGTATAAAATAAAGGGATTAGGAAAGGTGATGTCTTAGCCCTCACCCTTCTGGAGAGCCTGTGCTTGGCCCCAGACCATCAGCTCTAAGAGGGCACATCTCAGTTCTAGAGCCTGGATCTTGTGGAGTGGCTCTGCGTTCACCTTTCTCGACTTTTCCGAGTTTCCTCCCTGCTGGCATCATCAAGTGCTGGCCTCCTCCCGTCGATGTGTGTGGCTCGGTGATGGCAACAGAGCCTGGGAGGAGAGCCGGATGCCAGCCACCACCTTCCAAGAGGCCCCGTCTTGCCCGACTCCTGCCTGGGCTGCCCGCTGACCTCGCCCCACAGCTGCTGCCATCGTGCAGTCCTCCTGGCAACCCTCACCAGGCTCGCAGGTGTGGCCTGCCACCAGCTGTCCCCCGCTGGTCTCTCAGACGCCTCCTGAGGCGTCAGCTGGCCCTGATGCCTTTGCCATTGGGAATACTGGCACCAGCTCTTCAGAGCGCATCCTGCTGTCGTGCTCTGGAGCCTTCAAAGGTGCCTCACGCAGGATGAGTCCCACAGGGTGGATAATCTCACCCCATTTCACAGATGGGGAACTGTGGCCTAGAGACTGCCTTGTCTTCCAAGAGGGAACAGAACAACACATCAGCCAGGGCAGAAATAAAGCTTCGGCACTCTCCCAGAGCAATATAAGCTTTCGTAATCGGTCATGCGTCTTTTACCTTCTGAAACGTTGTTGGATTTATATATAGCCTCCATCTTGTCCCTCTGAACTCGGCGGGGCTCACCATCAGTCACTGGGCTCAACACCTGGAACTCTGTGGGGATTATCATTAGAAGGATGCGAGGCCAGGTGTGGTTTTGGACCAGAGGCCTGTTGGAAGAGGGAGGATTTCTCACTTTCCAAGTTTGCTCTGCTCAAGTTAAAACAATTAACCTCCTTTCCCCTTCAAACAACTGTTCTCTGCAGCTCTCTCCTAGCAAGATCCAAGCCAAAGACACAGCGTCAGAAGTGGACTCTCTCTGCCCTTCAAAACCTTCAGATGAAAAGGCGGATTAGACGGTCCTGGGGGCTTCT
Organism: Pseudorca crassidens; assembly: GCF_039906515.1. Taxonomy (NCBI): domain Eukaryota; kingdom Metazoa; phylum Chordata; class Mammalia; order Artiodactyla; family Delphinidae; genus Pseudorca; species Pseudorca crassidens. The sequence continues at coordinate 159,025,458 of NC_090297.1, forward strand.
TCCTGCCATTGCTGCCCTCTTTTCTCCACTAATTTCACCACTTCCCTCTGGATCTTAAACCCCCTGAGAGCAGGGATTTTCTCCACTGCAGGGGTCATGAAGAGATTGTAGCCAAAGGGAGTTTGGGCACAGTTAGCCCCCATGTTGGGACCCACACTCACCTCTCAAGAGTTTGCCAGGCCTGCCCGCAGGGAGAGAAGGACAGATGGCAAGGTTATTCCCACCCACTTGGGGTCTTAGCTCTCTTAACTGATGTAGCTGTCAGCACGTTATTCTCCTTCTTGGCCTGCAACATCTCCCAGGACACACACACACACACACACACACACACACACACTCAAAAACTCTTGGTAATATTAATATTTTCAGGAAATCAGAAAATTTCTTACATAATTATATTACATAGCTAGCATGAATTGAATGCTTATTCCATTCTGGGCACTGTGCTAGGTGATTTTCATGCCCTAATGACTTCATTTAATCCTCACAATAATCCTATGAAGAGGTATGCGGGATGAATCTAAGGCTTGTGAACTGAAGTGAATAAGCCATGTCACCCAGCCAGTGAAGGGTGAAGCCACGACTTGAACGCCAGTCTCACCTGACAAGTGACTCTGCCAGCCATCATCTGAGATCCTCTCCATGATGTGGGGCAGTCAACTGCAGGAGTCAAGGTGTTGCTGGTCAATAGAGGCAGTCCTGGCCAGCCCTTGGCACTTACATGCCCAAGAGAGAAACTCACCCTCACCCATTTCACAAAGGTTGGCCTTTTCCTGAGCTTACAGGGAGGGATACTGATGGCCCACCACCCTCTGGAAACATTGCCCAGTGCAAGGCTTTCAGAAAATGGGAAATAATTCATCACAGAAAATTAACTGATCATCTTGCAGAAAAGATCTAACTTAGTCATTTCAAACTTGGCAACACATAAGATGAATAGGGAGACTTTTAAAAACTTGCAGACCAGTCTATACCCCATACCAATTAAATCAGCTTTAAATTGAACCCAACCAGAATTTTTAATAACATTTTTTCAAACAAGTACAAATGTACAAAAAAGTTGGAAGTTGCTATGGACTGAATGTGTCCCCCAAAATTCAGCTGTTGAAACCCTAACCCACAATGTGATGGTATCAGGAGGAGGGGCCTTTGGAGTAATTAGATCATGAGGGTGGAGCTTTAGGAATGGGATTAGTGCCCTTATAAGAAGAGGCGCGTGGACTTGCTTCCTCTCTCTGTTCTCTGCCACGTGATGATGCAGCCACCTGCAAACCAGAAAGCAGGCCTTCCGAAGAACCCAACCATGCGGGCACCCTGACCTTGGACTTCCAGCCTCCAGAACTGTGAGAAACAGATTTCTGTTGCTTAAGCTGCCAAGTCTGTGGTATCTTGTTATAGCAGCCCAAACTGCCTAAGGTACACACACAACACAAAAAAACTCTTTCCTGAACCAACTGAGAGTAATTTGCCAACCTAGTGTGCCACCTTCCCCAAACATTTTAGTGTCTATTTCCCCCAAACAAAGACATTCTCCTATATAACCTCAATAAAAAACCACAAATCAGGGAATTAACATTGTTATATCTCTACTAACTAATCCTCAGATTTCAAGTTTCACTAATTGTCCTAATAACATTCTTTACAGATAAGGGTCCAATTCAGAATCATGAGTTGCAGTTATCGGTCAGGTGGCTTTAGTCTCCCTCAGTCTGGAAAGTTCCTCAGCCTTTCCTTGACTTTAAGACCTTGACACTTTTGAAGATTATTTTGTAGAATGTCCCTCAATTTGGGTTTGTTCAACATTTCCTTATGAGGGGATTTAGTTTATTCATCTTTGACAAGAATATCACAGAAACGATGCTATGTTCTCATTGCATCCTGTTGGGTGGCCCACTATGTTTATTTGTCATGTTACTGATGGCATCCACTTTGATCACTTAATTAAGATGGTGTCTGCCAGGCTTCTCTACTCTAAAAGTACTCTTTTTCCTTTTGTAAATTAATTAGTATTTTCTGATGAGAGACAAGAGGTGAGTTGTATATTGGGAGACTGACCAGCTAACACTTACTTTTACATCTCCCCAGATGATCCCAGAGTGCAAGCAATTTTGAGAATCAGTGGCCTAATTCCTTCCTGTGAATAAGGCAACAGCAAAGATATGGGGTCTTTGTTTGTTTGTTTTCTAATATTTATTTATTTAATTTATTTTTTTGGCTGCATTGGGTCTTAGTTGTGGCACACGGAATCCTTCGTTGCAACCCGCAGGCTTCTCTCTAGTTGTGGCATGCAGGTTTTCTCTCTTTAGTTGTAGCGCACAGGCTCCAGCGCACATGGGCTCTGTAGTTTGCAGCACGTAGGCTCTCTTGTTGAGGCCTCCGAGCTCAATAATTGTGGCATGCGGGCTTAGTTGCCCCGTGGCATGTGGGATCTTGGTTCCCCAACCAGGGATCAAACCCATGTCCCCTGCATTGGAAGGCAGGTTCTTCACCACTGGACCACCAGGGAAGTCCCAACATGGGGTCTTTGTGGCATGAGTTAATGATAATAAGAGCTAACATGCATTAGCTAAAACTTATTGAGGCCTATGTTCCATCCACTGTGCTAGTTACTTTATATGCATCATCACCATCGTTATAGAAGCTAACAGTTATTTTTTATTCATTTAATAAATTCTTATTGAGCACTAACTGTGGGCCAAACACTCTTCTAGGTACTGGAGATACAGCTGTGCATAAGAGACACAAAATCCCTTTTCTGACGGAGCCTAAACTCTACTGGAATGCCGTGTACCAAACACTGTGCTAATTACTTTATATTCACAGTAATTATGACAATAAGAATAACTTGCCTCTATTGAGCACTATGGGCCAGACCCTTAGATCAGCCTCACAGCAACACTGTGAAGCAGGCACCTTTATCATGCACTTATGAACTTAAGTCAGGGAAAGAAAGGCTATACGGTACATATAATAGAAATGCAGTTAGCACAGCACTTGATACATTAATTACGTTCCCTTCAGTCCTAGCGAAGATGATTATGGCCATTAGGATTTGGGGAGAATCATACTGAGTTAACAAAATGCCCCTTTATGTTCATCAAGTTGGCAAAAATTAGAGAGTTGGACAATATCAAATGCTGGCAAGGGTGTGGGGAAACGTGACCTTTGAGCATTGTTGGTTCAAAGGTTGCTGGTGAGCCATTTTGAAGGGTGTTTTCTATGTGTATCCCTAGAACCCAGGAAAGCCAGCCTTGAGTTTATATACTGGAGAAATCATCACAAGTTCACAAAGAAATATGTATAAAGAGGTTCATACAGAGCTGGATGTGTCACGGAGTTGGAAGCAACCTAGGGCCCCTTCCCAGGGAAATGAACAAGCAACATATGTTGTACGTATTTGGTGAAATACTTTGCAGTAGACAGAAGAAATTACCCAGACTACATAAAACATGTATAAATCTCAAAATCATAATGTTAAGCTCAAAATGTAAGAAACAGAATATTTATAGTACAATATTTATAAGAGTTTTAAAACAGCATACAAAACAACACTGTAGGGCTTCCCTGGTGGTGCAGTGGTTGGGAATCTGCCTGCTAATGCAGGGGACACGGGTTCGAGCCCTGGTCTGGGAGGATCCCGTATGCTGCGGAGCAACTAGGCCCGTGAGCCACGACTACTGAGCCTGCGCGTCTGGAGCCTGTGTTCCGCAACAAGAGAGGCAGCGATGGTGAGAGGTACACACACCGCAATGAAGTGTGGCCCCCGCTTGCCACAACTAGAGAAAGCCCTCGCACAGAAATGAAGACCCAACACAGCAAAAATGAATAAATGAATTGATAAACTCCTACCCCCAACATCAAAAAAAAAAAAACCCACCACATACACCTTAAATATATATAATTAAAAAAAACAACAATAACAACACTGTATATACATTATCAAGGATGTCTCCATACGTGGGTGTGGTGGAAGGGGGAGTGGAAGAAGTTGCAGTAAATATATGTCTAGGTATGCAAAGAGGGGCAGGGAAGGAGGAGGGTAATGGGATTGCAGCTGGGGGACTAAGGGAGAAAATAGTAACTAATTAAACATAGAAGTGTCTTGTAAGGACAATCCCTTTCATTCTATGAATTCATGAATGTGATCAATTTGATTCTGTGCCTGATTTGATTCTGCCTGGAAGCAGAATAAAAGAGGGGCAGTGTAAGAAGGTCTTTCAAAAAACATCCTACGAGCACTCCAGAAAGAGCTCCCTTACACCCAACCCTCTTGAAACCAATCCTCATGGAAGAAGCAGGGTCTCTGAAACAGACTGACATCCTTTTGCATCAAACTGACCTAATGGAAACAGGCCTGTGTCAGTGTTCACCCTGAACCACCCAGCACCCCCTGGACTTTGATACCTGTTTTCCACAGTGCCCTTCTCCAGTGACAAAGGGCCATGGAAAGAGAAGAGAGTTGCCCAGATCAGGAAACTTAAGCTTGGGTCTTGGCTCTGCAACTTACTGGCTGTGTGAGCTTGATCAGGATGTTTACCTTCTTCAAATATTTCCTCGTCTCTCAAAATGGGAATCACACCAGCTACCTGAAAGGGCTGTCTGGAGAAATAAACAAGATTCTGCGCGAAGGAACATGGCTGTGGCCTCCCTCCCTCCCTCTAGAGAACCTCAGAGGGACCTGGAGTCTCTTGTCCATAATTCTAAACAGACGACGGGCACTGCCTGGTCATGGTTGGCAAGCGATTGGGCTGCTCTCCCTCCGTCTCCCCGCTCTGGGCCCCACGGAGGGCAAAGAACAGCCATCCACACAGGGCGCAGTGGTGTCCCGACCTGCCTGGACCTGAGGTAGGTGTGGGCAGCACGCTCCCGGAGGAGGACTGTGCAGGGTGGCAGCTCCCTGGTGGCCTACTTGGCCCCATGCCCAGTGTTTTCCGAGCTGTCCCAAGTGACTGACTGGGCATTTTCTCTCCTGCATTTCCCTTGCAGTAAATGGCACTGGTTTTTACCCAGTCATCAAAACCCTGTTCTGGAAGACCTCTTGGGGTCTTCCTCCTCCCTTACCCCAAGTCTATTCACCAGCTCAGTCCTGTCCATTCTTCCACCAGGTGCCTCTCCCAGCCGCCCGGCCCCATCCCTGGGTACACGTGAACTGCCCAGGCTCTCAGCATCTTTTCTCCAGGAAGCCTGCAGTAATGTCCTGTTTTATCTCCCTGCCTCCCCCCCACCCCCCATCCTCCAGGCCACCGCAAGAGGGAACCTTCAGACATGTAGTCTAATGTCTTCACTCCTACTCCAAATTCTTAAAGGTTGCTCTAGACAAGCTCAGTTCATGTCACTGCCTTCGCTCTCCCCCTGCCCCAGTCTCACTGGATTTCTTCCCCTGGGAACTTGCCCAGCCCCTCAGCTCCCCGGGGCCTCTGCCCCTCCCGTCCATCAGGTGCGCACTCTCCTCCTCACCTTTGTGCGGCTGGTCCTCCGTGGCTTTTGGAGCTCAGCTCTGCTCTGCAGACTGGACTTTCCTGACCACCCTGTCTAAGGCCTCCTTGCCACCCACACTGATTCCCATGGATTCCCCTGCTCATGGCCTTTAGAGCACTTATCACAACCCTAGTTTGCTTGCTGGCTTCTTTAGTTCCTTATTTAAGGACGTTCTTCCTCCAGAACCTAGCCGGGTGCCTGAGACATAATCAATCCTTGTGCTGGTTGTGCAGGGTCTCCTCAAAATTCATGTCCACCCAGGACCTCAGAATGTGATCTTATCTGGAAATAGTCTTTGCAGATGTAATTATGATAAGAATTGAGGTGAAATCATACTGGATTGGGGTAGGGCCCAAATCCAGTGAGTCTCCTTATAAGGGACAGAAAATGACACACGGAGGCACAAAGAAGGCCATGTGGAGACGGAGGTTGGCGTTGTGCTGTCACACACCAGAAATAACTGGGGCCCTCAGAAGCTGGAAGAGGTGGGAAGGCTTCTTCTCTATAGCCTTCGGAGGGAGCGTGGCCTTGCTGACACCTTGATTTGAAGCTCTGGCCTCTAGAACTATAGAAAATAAATTTCTGTTGTTGTAAACCACCAAACTTGTGGTAATTTGTTACAGCAGCCCTAGGAAACTAATACAGTCCTCAATAAATATTTGCAGAATGGAGAGGTAAAGACCTACAGGATATATCAATACATCTACACCCCTAAGCCCAGCAGACAATATCATTGGAACTTCTGGCCTTCCACCTCGCCCCTGCCCCCCCCCCCGTCTCATCTCCCAGGTGGAAATGCTTGTGGTCTCATATAATTGACATATAACATATGATTTGACACCTGTGAAACCCTGGGTAATGGTTAGTCAAATCCAATTTCACCTGCCTTCACTAATCAAAGTCATTTTAAGACTTGCACGTCCTCCAAGCAACATGTAGCCCAAACAATAAGATGTTTGCCCGTGTTGTTTTCTAGGAGCTTGGAGTCAGCAGTGTCTAGCTGGTTGAAGCCAAGCGGGTTGAGACTGGGTAGAACCACTGATGCTTCAACTGGGCATGTGCAAGTGTCCATTTGGCGCCCCTGTGAATGTGCAGAGGCCTGTATGAAGCCTAGTTACAGCGCAAAGAATGATTACCACACCTTTATCCAATCTCCTCTCCCTCGCTTCCAATGCCTCAGGCTGCCCTGCTTCTCTATTTCTTGTCCCATAAATACTCCGAGACCCTTGCCTCTGGGGAGGTGAATTTGAGATGTGTTCTCCCGTCTCCTCACATGGCTGCCTCGCGAATAAACCCTCTCTTTGCTGCAAACCTCGGTGTCTGTGTTTTGGCTTGCTGTGCGCTGGGCAAAACGAACCTGGTTCGGTAACACTTGTCTATATCTGAGCTGAGATTTTTAACCCACACTGGGTCTGGTGAGTCTTTGTATTAGTTTTCTAATGACTGTAACAAATTATCATAAATTTAGCAGCTTTAAACTACACATATCTGTTATCTTATAGTTCTGTTGGTTAGAAGTCCAACTCAGGTCTCACTGGATGGAAATCAATCATTGGCTGGGCTAATCCTTTCTGAGTCTCTAGGAGAGAATCTATTTCCTCGCCTTTTCCTGTATTTCTTGCCTCATGACCCCTCTTCAGCTTCACAGCCAGCAGTGTCCTGTTGAGTCCTGCCCACATTTTATCCCTCTGACACCAACGCTCCTGCCTCCCTCTTCTACTTCCAAGGACCCACCCAGATAATCCAGAATAATCTCCCTATTTTAAAGTCAGCTGATTAATAACCTTAATCACATCTGCCACCTTAATTCCCCTCTGCCATGTAAGGTAACATGTTCACAGGTTCCAGGGACTAGGGGTTGGACGTCCTCAGGAAGCCGTTCATTATTCTGTCTACCACAGCCGGGAAACCAGATAAAATGGGAATGTCAACTACAACCGCCAGGCAACTTTACTTATGTTAAAATTGTCACCTGGGGCTTCCCTGGTGGTGTAGTGGTTGGGAGTCCGCCTGCCGATGCAGGGGACACGGGTTCATGCCCCAGTCCGGGGGGGTCCCGCATGTCGCGGGGCAGCTGGGCCTGTGAGCCATGGCCACTGAGCCTGCGTGTCCGGAGCCTGTGCTCCGTGGCGGAAGAGGCCACAGTGGTGAGAGGCCCGGATACCACAAAAAAAAAAAAAAAAAAAAGGACTGGGAGAAGCTATGAACTGATTATAAACACCTGAGTTGGATGTCATTTTTGGGGCAGAGGGAGAATCCCTTTCCTTGCCTTTCGCAGTTTCTAGAGGTCGCCCACATGTCTTCAAGGTGAGCAGTGTTGCATCTCTGACTCAGCTTCTGTCGTCACATGTCTGTCTGACCACAGCTGGGAAGGGGCCACTATTCTGCCTACGAAAGCCTTCCAATACCTCATGATGCCTCTGCAGTCCAGATGTGGAGGTGCCCGACCACGGCTCGTGCACACTGTTGGCCTCTGAGAAGACTTTAAAGTATGTCCCCCTCCCTGCACTGGGTGTCAGTCTGGGCTCCTGGGCAACCATGGCCTCTGACCATCCTCCGTGCCTGAAATTACCTGTAAAGGAGGTAGCTCCCTGGAACGCCAGGTTTACATGCTGGTGCTCAGTGGAAGGGGAGTCTCTTATGACTCCAATGGTAGCAATATCCACAAGGCTCCCTCTGACCTTTCATCCAGATTCCAGATTCCAGAGCTGTGTTCCAAGGCACAGGGAGCTGCCCTAAACTCCGCACAGAGCTTCGGTGGTCTCCTACCTTATCCCTAACACACCGTTCCTGCCCCACCTATCGGAGCTTCCTTGGCTGTAAGGGCGTCACTTGTGTCATGAATCTGTTTTCTTGACAAGTTGTTTGGTGTCTGACCGTTTGTTCCCTGGTCCTAAACACCCACTCACCATTGGCCTCCTGTTTCTATCACTGTTTGTAGGTAACTAACACATCCCTGGGCCTCACGTCCCTCATTTCCTTATATCCATAGCTCTCCCGAGCCGTCGCAGCCCTGAATAGCACCCCAACCCCAGGACTCTGGAATCCCAGGAATCCCTCCACGCACCAACGCACTCGATCACTTCTTCAACAAGTATTTCTGAGTATGAAATCACAACCAGACACTGCACAGGAGAACAGTGGGCACAAATCCAACATGGAGCTTACAGTCTGGTGGGGGGAAGGTTGTTAAACTAACATGAGAAACATAGACTCACAAATGGTGAGCAGCTGTATGAAGCCAGCAAAGGATGCCATAAGAAAAAGGAAGAATGGAGTTTAACTTAGACAGCGGGTAAAGGAGAAAGAGACGGCATTTCCGAGGAAAAGACATTGACACTGAGACAGCAGATTGTGTATAAATTGGTGGGAAAAGAGAGAGAAAAGCAAGTGCAAAGGGCCAGATCCCACAGGATTTCTCAACCAGGTTAAGTGTCTTGGATTTCATCCTAAGTACAGGAAAGCCACTGTGGGGTTATTAAGCCAAGGAGAGGAAGAAACATTACCTGATTTATATTTTACAAAGATCACTAGAGCTGCTGATTGGAGAGCAGGTTACTGGGGGCAGTAGTGGGACCAGGGGTCCCTTCTGTAACCCCAGAATAATGGGAGGTGACTTCATGGCTGCATTTATAAGTTTTGTGCATTCTTTCATCTTCATCTTTCTTTATGATAGTGTTGAAAAGCACTAAGTTTCTTCCCAGGTTAAAAAAAAGCAGGGACAGAAGTATTAACCCACTTCCCATTAACGGTCTAAACAGCTGCTGAAACACCTCTGGTTACCATAAAGATCCCAACCAAGATGGGAACAGCTGCAACCATCTTTTCTGACCCAGTGAATGGCAATTTCAGTGGGTTGGTGCCAACCCATGTAACTGGCAAGAACCCAGGTGGGGTCTTCTGAATGGACAACAGGCCAAAGGGGCAAACAAAGGCTCTAGAGGAGGAACGTGGCACAGCGGCGAGTTTGCTCAACCAGTGAATTTATTTGGATGGCTTCACAACTAAATCTGCATTTTATGCAACAGGGGAGCCTCTTAAACTCCATGAAATCATTTTCAGGATTTAGAAGCACCTTTCTGACCTTTTCTCAGGACTTATCTGTGACCTTCTGGTCACAGAGACACTGAACTGGGATGTCTTCAGCCTGGACCCTGGTGTGATCTCCCTCATCTAGACTCACACACGCCCAGCTCCCAGAGCGCAACAGTCATCCTCACTGCAAAACAGGGTCCCCACCGGAGGTACGATCTGCCTTCCCGCCTGTAAGTCAGGTCACAGACACGGCACTGTTGGAGACTGGCTTTGCCAGATAGAGGCTCTGGTTGGCTCTCCTGTCCCACCGATGAGCACCATGGAGCCCAGCAGGGTCTTAATGATCATCTACTGGTTATTAATCATGGCTGCATATTAGAACTTTAAAATTATCCATATGACATTCTGGAAAAGGCAAGACTGTGGACACAGTAAAAAGATCAGTGTCGCCAGGAGTTCAAGGGGAGGTAAGAATGAATAGGTGGAGCACAGAGGATTTTTAGGGTGAAACTACTTTGTATGATGCTATGATGATGGATACCCATCATTACACATTTGTCCAAACGCATAGAATGTACAACACCAAGAGTGAACCATGATGGAAACCATGGACTCTGGGTGATTATGACGTTTTGCCTCTGTAGGTCCATTAGTTGCAGCAAATGCATCACCTGGTGGGGAGTGTTAATGGCGGGGGAGGCTATGCACCTGTGCAGGCAGGATACGGGAAGTCTCTGTATGTTCATTGCAGTTTTGCTGTGAACCTAAAACTTCCCCCCAAAATAAAGTCTATTTTTTAAAAAGTAATTTAAAAACTATCCATGCTTGGTATATGGTATATTAGGCCACAAAAAGGAATGAAGTATTGACACATGCTACAACATGGATGAACCTTGAAAACATTATGCTAAGGGAAAGAAGCCAACCTCAAAGGACCGTGTATTATAGGATTCCACTTATGAAATGTCCAGAAGAGGCAAATCTTTAGAGACAGAAAGTAGATTACTAGTTGCCTAGGGCTTAGTTGAGGGGGAAACAAGGACTGCTAATAGGCACATGGGTTTTTTGGGGGGTGAAAACATGTTGTAAAATGAGATAGAGGTGATGATTATACAACGCTGTATGTATCCTAAAACCCACTGAACTGTACACTCTCAAAGGGTGGATTTTTTGGCATATGAACTATATCTCCATAAAGTTGTTTAAATACATCCATGCCTGCACCCTGCCCTACCCCAGTGACTTCGGAATGTCTAGGGGGGTGAAGCCCAGGCAGCAGTGGATTTTTAAAACTCCCTAGATGATTCTAACATATAGTAAAGGCTGAGAACCACTGGTCTAGCCTAATCCTCTAGTCAGCAGCTGAGGACACTGGGGTCAGAATGTTGTCGTGACTCTCCCCGGCGCTTAGCAGAGTCAGCATCAGGACCCAGGCTCCTGAACCAGCTCTCCTCTGTGCTCAGTCTCCCGGCTGAATACAAAACTCAGACCAGGGTCTGCTTGGCATTCCAGATACCATGCTCCCTGGCTTCCCCGACTCCCACAGCGGCTCTTAAATCAGTCTCTTTCCAAAGTATCCAAGCTGCCTCATTTGTCAATATTTCTCTTCTAACCCACTGCTACCTCCTTAGCTCTTCAAGTGATTTTGAGTCGTTTCTCCAGCCGCCCTTTGGACTTCACAGCTGCCACATCTCCCTATTCTGAAGGCCAACTTTCCTGTTATGAATTTGTGTGTACATTTAACAGACGAAGTCATTTCTGTCTTCAGTTGAAAGGTTCTATCCGTTCAATCTTTACAGTCAGAGAGGAGAAGTCATTCATCACAAGGACCCTGGACCCTTTTGGCAATCAAGTGTAATTGGGGGTTCATAATTCCCATTTTGAGCTAGATGGCTGTTTAAACTTTGACAGATCTTCACTGCAAGTTAATATCCGGGGTAAGAATATAAAAAGCTTGTATCTGATGTTATTTTTAGGAATGTCTACTGTTAGGAAATGAGAAATATGTTGCAGGCCAGGCTTTATCAGATAGCTTAAAAGGAAAAATAAAAAGGCAACATCAAGCATTTTCCAAAAGAGGGTTTTAAAAAGTTTCTTTTTAATGTACATTTTTGTGTATAATTTGGTCAATGGAACATATGGACTTCTGTGTTTTCTGAGCACTAAGACACTTGTAATACTTTCTCATCTGGAGAAAGTGAAAGGAAAGGTTATTTTCATTTACATTTGTATCCTTCCTCCCCTTTTGCACTTTAGATTTTAAGGGTCAAGGGTCTTCTCATTCATCTCTGTATCTGTCCCTCCTCACATCCGCCATTGGAATTGGGCACAGAATTGGGCTCAACAAATATGTTTTGAACAATCCCAGAGCAGTGACCCTCAAATGGAGACAAGAAGGTAGGCAATGGGCTTAGAAATAGCACGATCAATATATTTCTTATTGTTATGTTACAAACTACCTCCACTCAACAAATGTGTACTGTGCTCCTACTCTGTACCAGGCACTGTTGTAGGATAAAGCTGGACAAAACTGACAAGTCTCTGGGGACAATTTCATTCCACCGAAAGTAAAGCTCTCCATGTAAGCTGGTGGGGACATAAGGAATAAATGCTGGGGAGAGTCAGAGAGATAAAAATACAGACACTTGGGCTTCCCTGGTGGTGCAGTGGTTGGGAGTCCGCCTGCCGAGGCAGGGGACACGGGTTCGTGCCCCGGTCCGGGAGGATCCCACATGCCGCGGAGCGGCTGGGCCCGTGAGCCATGGCTGCTGAGCCTGCGCGTCCGGAGCCTGTGCTCCACAACGGGAGAGGCCACAGCAGTGAAAGGCCCGCGTACCGCAAAAAAAAAATACAGACACTTGCACCATTCCGCCCACTCCTCCACACTAACTTCATGGTTCCCTTTTCCTCTGGAAACAGGTGAGACCAGAAAGAAACGTCAAGGAAAAAAATCCTAGCATCTGAACGGTCATGTGAAGTTCACATCACACGTCCACATAATTTACATCACTTAATCTCACAACACTGTGGAATACATGGCATTATTCCCCTTCCATAGGTAAAGAAGGCAAGACTCAGGGAGGACATGCAGTGTGCCCACAGTCACACAGCAGATAAGAAACAGAGCTAGGGCTCAATTCCCCACGTCACCAGCATCCCGGTCTTGTGTCTTCACACTTTATCACAGTTTCTCAAGGAAGCAAGGAAGACTATGGGAGCTGGAGGGGGGGGAGAGGTAGTATATCTTGGCCTCAAACACTGGAACATTGCTCTCAGAAGTTGGAGTGACAGCAAATATGGCTGCAAAAGCAGGCCGGGGCCTAGCCACACAGACCTTGAAGGATGGCTTTGCACCCATCTGGTGGAGAGTGCGCACTATGGCCAGTTGTCCCAACGTAATTATTAGTAGTACCCTTTCACTATCAGAAGTGTCAGTTTGCTATTTCTTCCCCTACCAACACTGGAAAACCCAGAGGCAGCCGAGCAAGCAAAGGAGCTGGAGCGAGAGGAAAGATCGGAGCTTCCCAACAGCTGCTGGTCAGACCTCAGCTTTGAATCAGCTGGAAGACAAAGCTCTGCCTTTACATTCAAAACTGAGACTAGGGACTTCCCTGGTGGCGCAGTGGTTAAAAATCCGCCTGCCAATGCAGAGGACACGCGTTCGAGCCCTGATCCGGGAAGATCCCACATGCCGCGGAGCAACTAAGTCCGTGCACCACAACTACTGAGCCTGCGCTCTAGAGCCCATGAGCCACAACTACTGAGCCTATGCACCACAACTACTGAGCCTGCGCTCTAGAGCCCGTGAGCCACAGCTACGGAGACTGTGTGCCACAACTACTGAAGCCCGTGCGCCTGGAGCCCGTGCTCCACAATAGGAGAGGCCACCACAATGAGAAGCCAGCGCACCACAAGGAAGAGTAGCCTCCGCTCGCCGCAACTACAGAAAGCCCGTGTGCAGCAACGAAGACCCAACGCAACCAAAAATAAATAAATAAATAAAGTTGATTCTTTAAATAAATTTTAAAAAAAACTGAGACTATTCCAATTCCTGAAAGCTTGGGACTTTCGTGACTGAAGAAGTTATAGGCCCTGCCCAAGAGATTGTCCAGGAGCTGGAAAAGAATATCTGATCCAATGTATTCGAGTAGAGTGATAAGAAAAAAAAAGCTTCTTCTCATCATAAAACAGCAAGAATCTAGGAAAGGATGGTTTATAATAAGGAGGTTTTTGAGTTACTTTAGTAATAAAACCACCCAGGACGATAAAGTATATGGCCACTGCTATGGTCTGAATGTTAGTGTCCCCCCAGAACGTACATGTTCAAATCCTAACCCCCAATGTGATAGTATTAGGAGATGGGGCCTTTGGGTGGTAATTAGGTCATGAGGGTGGAGCCCTCATGAGTGGGATTTGTGTCCTTGCAGAAGAGGCCCCTGAGAGCCCCTCGCCCCGTCTACCACGCGAGGACACAGTGAGAAGGCATCCGCTATGAACCAGGAAGTGGGGTCTCACCAGACTCAACCATGCTGGTGCTTTAATCTTGGACTTCCAGCTCCAGAGCTGTGAGAAATAAGTTTCTGTTGTTCATAAGCCACCCAGTCTGTGCTATTTTGCTGTAGCAGCTAGAACACACTAAGACGGCCACTCTGTCTCTCAGCGTGGAGGTTTAATAAGACGCCGGCAACTGACCTATCCCTATTTCACTTACCCTGACCCCCTTAATTAGAGGCTATCTGACTTTGCAAAATCCTCTCAAGTGTTTGTGGTGTCCTTGGGGTTTGCTTTACATGTTCACAGGGTCCCCTCGTGTTCTTTGGTCCTGGTCCTTTACTATTTGCTGCCCACGAAGGCCGGTGAGGGTTGCTACAAGGCGCTGTTGCAGCTGTTGTGCCATGCCTGGAGGTGTACACCCCCTCCTCACTCTGCGTCGCATTTCATTACCCACCTAGTGAGTTCTGAGTCCTGGTGAAAGCAGGGCCCGCCTCTCCTGCCTGCAGTGCCCCTCTGCAAAGACACAAAGAGGTGGTCATCAGGGATTCCTCCCCATGCTCATTGTTTCTGTGGCTTCAACTCTTTTCCCCAGACTTAAACAGCCTCCTCCCCTCTACTCCAACCTCTTCCATCATCCTGCTTGCTCAGACGAGACTGAATCTCAGCTTGATCTCAAGCCCAGACCACTGACAGTTTGGCTTCATTCGCAGACAGCAGGAAACCTCTAATGGGCTTTGAGCAGAGAAGAAACCTCATCATTGGGAAGATTCTTCTTGGCAGTAGTTCCTCAAATGAACTGGGTGAGGGCTTCCCTGGTGGCGCAGTGGTTGAGAGTCCGCCTGCCGATGCAAAGGACGCGGGTTCATGCCGCGGTCCGGGAAGATCCCACATGCCGCGGAGCGGCTGGGCCCGTGAGCCATGGCCGCTGAGCCTGCGCGTCTGGAGCCTGTGCTCCGCAACGGGAGAGGCCACAACAGTGAGAGGCCCGCGTACCACAAAAAAAAAAAAAAAAAAAAAAAAAATGAACTGGGTTGGTGGAAAGATTCTTCGTGGCAGTAGTTCCTCAAATTAACTGGGTGGGAGGAGAAACTATTCTCGCTTCTATCCCAGGGCAGATTCAGTTCAGGAGGGCGGCACTCTGGTGCCACCTGGAGGCATCCAGCCTCAATTACAGAAGCAGTTTACTGAGAGCTGAGTTCTGAAGCCAAATCTGCACGTCAGAAAGTCACAGAGGGACTTTTTAGTGCTGCTGGGAAATCGGCCTGTTTGTTTGGACTAGGCCAAAAAGAACAAAGCCTCAAGGAGGTGGCTATGCTGGAGACTCTAGGAGTGGCCTAGGCCTCCATGCCTTCCCACAGTGGAGGCTGATTTATAAGGAGATTCTTGCATTACTTTAGTACTGAAACTTCCCAGCATGGGCTGGAGAGTCACCCCCAACCCCTTACAACAGATTTGCAGATCAGCATCTTTGCCAAAATAAAGGGTGATCATTGCTCAGAGGAAGGAAGAGGACTCATTCTTGTCTCAAGTGACACCTTCCAGATTCCTGGTCTCACTTCCTTTAGAAGTCCTCCCCAACCCTGCAAAGAGAAAATGTCTCTTGGACAAAGAGAGTAGAGAGGCTGCTGCAGGGAGGGTGGCAGCCAGAGCCGGCCCTGTGAGCCTGCACAGGTTTTCCCAGTAACTTTTTCCCCTAATGACCCTGTGATTTATAACACAACCCGGGAAATAAGTAATGAATAGAGAATACTAGGAATTGTATTGAAGCTGTTTTGGGAATTAAGACTAGACTTAAATCTTTGAATACTAGATTCTTTCTGCCAGAATCCACTTAATTACATACTTCAGTATATAATTCTTGTAATATTGTGTAATTTGTTTCTCTTCTTTCAAAACAATTTCTATTCCTTATCGATTTTCTCCAGGTTACTGAGTCATGGAAGTTTATTATGGCTAAGATTTCTCTTGCCATTAGCTCTATCTCCTTCCTAATATCTCATATTTTCTTAAGAAAGTGTTTCACTCTAAACAAACAAGGTCATTTCTCTGAGTCTCTGCCCAGACTGCACTGGACTTTTGCTTCTGGACGAATGGGAACTTACAAGCAGCCCAAGACCAGCCATCTTGATTTGTACAAAGAGAAAGAGAAAGCTAGTTTACTCACTTAATACTCAAACAGCATTATGAGATTTATATTGCCATGTGTATTACAAAGGTGATGAAATAGATGCTCAGAGAATACTTTGCCCAAGGACACAAAGCTAGAATGTGGACAGAGTAGAATTTTAAATTCGAGGGTGGCCTGACGTCAGATCCACCGACAACACAAGGATATAGGCAGAGGAAGCCCCAAAGTGCTAAGGACGGCAGTGTGAGTCCTGCAGTCAGAAGGAGAATGGGGTGGGTCTCAGAGCCTGTGGGGAGGGGCTATGTTGAGGGGACCCCAGTGTTGGTGGTCCAAGAGGAGAGGTGCTGGGGAAAAGGAAAGGCTGGGCCCAGGAGGCATAGCAGTCAGATTTGGGGTGGCCCCAATGCAAATGGCGAAGAGGAGGCCCCGGGAAAGAATGTTGCCCCCAGGACTTTCTGAAAAGGTTTATCTCTGCCACTGTAGTTCTTTCTGCCTCTTTCTTCTCTTTATTCTTCTCTCTCTTCTCACGCCAGCCCACTTTCTCTTTCTATTTGGCTTTGCTTAATTGTGAAGATCATGGGGGAGCCGGGGGAAATTCAGACCTCTCTTCTTCTGACTGATAATACCATAATGCCTTTCACTTCCTCCTTTCATTAAGGGCAAAATATGTGCTATAAAATCAAAGTTCACATTCTGCAACTGGCTTCCAGGAGAGTTACCTTTTCCATGTTTTTCTTTTAAACTGCTTTCAAGCTTTCTCTTCCCTCCTTTCCTCTCTCAGAGACCTCAGTGTCTAAGGGCTGAGCTGTATGGGGGTGGTGCTGGGAGGGGTCCCCATGGAGGCAGTGATGAGCTTGGAATGGGTTACACTGAGCAAATAAGTAACTTGAGCAAGTGAGTAAGTGTAGAGAGGACAATGGGAGCCAGGCTGGAGAGATGACAGGAAGTGAAAAGGGAAGGTTGAAAAGGAACTTGAGGTATTGGATTGTAACTGGAAGTATAGTATAAATTCATTGTTTTTAAATATATATATCAACATAAAATATAAATCTATATACATAGATATAGATGATATATATAGAGATGCACACAGATATAGTTATATATGTGGGGGGGATTATATATATACACAAATTCTAGCTCTATCAGCTGAGAGGCGACAGAAATAATAACATCCCAGTAGCAATGAACACATGGAACGTATAACACTGGTTTCTAAATACCGTTCTTTACTAAAAGAACCAGGAATGGCTGATTCCAAAGATAGAACAGAAACAAGGTGAGTCTGGAATATCTTCTTATGCCAGAAAGTAAGGAGATGCTTAAAGAATGACTAGGACATATTTAAAGGACACAGGAGCCAGCTGAAGGAGATCCCACTGGCTCCCCACTGGCTAAATCTCCACATTTGTTGTGGAGACAACCTCCACATCAAAATGATATGATAATACCTTACTTTCAATTATTAAATAAAATAGAAATCTATATTGAAAATAAATGAATAAATACATTAATGAGATATGTGTGTGAAAGCTCTTTCTTATAGTAGACTGCCAAGTGATAAATGTAGAAAAAATGGTGGAAATAGGAAACCATCATATGACACCATCATGCTGATGATTTATTCAGGAAGGGTTGGTCAACAATGAATGAGTGGAGGTTGAGAAGGACCAGGCTGATGAGTGGAGGTTGAGAAGGACCAGAATGTTGGTATCATCTCAGAAAATCTCCCCACAAAATGCTTACCATTACAAAAGAGAAAAGTAGTAACTTGATGGGGGAGGAATCTGGACGATGCCAACATGACCAAGCATTCAACATCAATGTCACCATTGGTGGGACAGAGCGACATCATGTGCTGTAATATGAAAAGCCCAGCATCCTGTCTGTGGTGTTGCTACCAAGAATGCATGGCGAGGTCTGACCAAAAGGAAATGTCAAATAGAAACAGGTCTAAGGTCATCTTACAGAACAAAAGGCCTATACTCTTTAAAACTGAAGGACATTAATGACAGAAAGACTCTGAGAAATTATTCCATGTTGAAGGAGATTGAAGTGATGTAGCAAGTAAAGGTACTGTGTGTCCCAGGATTGACTGGATCCTGGACCAGAAAGAGAAGAGAGCTAGCTGAGCTGGCAACATTTGAAGGAGGTCTGTGGACTGGGTGCTATCGTTGCGCCATTGTTGGCTCCTCATTTGGAGGGTTTGCGTTAGCTTCCTAGGGTTGCCATCACAAATTACCACAAGTGAGTGGCTTAAAATGACAGAAATCTATTCTCTGGAGCCCAGAAGTTCAAAATCGAGGTGTCAGTCAGTTAGGGTTGGTTCCTTCTGGAAACTGAGGGAGTAACTGTCCCATGCGTTTCTCCTAGCTTCTGATGGGTGCCAGCAGTCCCTGGCATTTCCTGGTTTTGGGCAGCGTCACTTCAATCTCTGCTTCCATCTTCATATGGCTTTCTCCTCTGTATGTCTCTGGGTCCCTTTTTGTCCTCTCCTCTTGTTATAAGGGCATCAGTCCACTGGATTTAGGGTCCACCCTAAACCCAGGTGATCTCATCTTGTGATCCTTAATTACATCCGCAAAGACCCTATTTCGAAATAAGACTACATTCTGAGGTTTCAGTTGGGCATACATTTTGAGGGAGTGCTATTCAACCCACAGAGGGTTGTATCCAGAAACACACACTGGAGTATTTAGGGGTGACAGGGCATTGTGATTGCAACTTGCTCTTAAATGGTTCTGATAATGATAAGGGGGGACTCAAGAATTCTTTGGCTACTATTCTCACAACTTTCTATACACTTGAAATTATTTCAAAGTAAATCATTTCAATTTCTTTAAACCTGCTTTTGAAATTATTTGAAGGTTTTCATGGGGGAAATATTCAGGAGAGAATAAGACAAGATGTTTGAACTTCCACAGTTTCTGCCACCATTTGTCATCTTGTTTGAGGGTCACAAAGATTGGGGACTACCCTCCTTGACTGGATAGGAAGGAGTGTGAGAACCCGCTCTCCTCTCAATGCCTTGCATTTTCACATGTTCAACATTCTTCGAGGGCTTTAAATATTGTTTTGGGGTGGATGAGATCAATTTTCAGAGGGAACTGATTTGGAATTTGGCCATAACCTCGAGAGGCTTTGTTCAAGCTAAATGTAGGAGTGAGAGTAGGGGCTCATCTGGTTGACACAGCCCAGTGCTGTGCCCCCAGGGCCGGGCACCCAGGCATCATTTTAAGGATCACCCGTTGCCATATATGCTGCATGCCTTCAATTTTTATTTCTAATTTAACTTTAGACTCATGTTTAGCCTTTTCACTCCTACTCTGTCTTTCCTGATTTTCCTTTCTTTTTATTCCTATCAAAGAAAGAGAAATGCAATTCCTTTCTGCCCATTACACGTTTCCACTCTCAGGCTAAAATCTATCTCCGCAGGTTTTCAATCTTTTAATCTAGCTGATAAAAGGGTTTCACCTTTTATTTTTCTTCTTTAAATCTCAGATATTTTATCCTTTATTGTTTTCATTACCTTTCAGATTTAGTGGGTTGTTTATTATATTTTATAAATTTTACTGTTTTCATTTTATTTTTCTTATATTTACTTTTTTACCTTTAATCTTTTGAACTTCCATTGTCCCTTTATTAGCCTGCCCTAATTTTCCTTTTCTTCCTCCTCTCATACAATGACTGTCTTTGACAATGATTGTTAAGAGGATGGTCCCTAGAGTGTGAGGCATTTAGAGCGATGACACTGGAGGTTATCTTCTCCAGCCATCTCTCCAGCCTCCAGTCAGGTTCCCACCGTAGCCCTCCCAGAATCTTTGATCTGCCTTCGGAAACTTCATCCATTCCAGGGCTATAATTCTCTTGGAAATCTTGTTGTTAATATCTCACATAATCCAGTCCTCTGTGTTTGAAAATCAGTGGTCTTCAATATCTAGTCAAAGTTTGTTGAGTGAAACGTGCTAGTGACCTGTGACACGTCACAAACCAGAAGGATGCGGTCAAGGAGGTCACCGCAGCCTGACCTGGACGTGGTTGACCCATTTGGCCCTGAGCCTTGGATAGGAATTCTGCAGAGGCACAGTTATCAGGCCCCTAGCAAGGCTTGTTTCCCTATGTGTTTCCAACATGCTTATTTCCAAGTTGCGCCACCTCCCTTCCAGGCTGGCCATGAAAGGTTGCTGGGTGTGTGGTCCTTCAGACTCCCTTCCCTCCTTAGGACAGTCCTGGAAAAACTGGCCAATATGGAGATCATTCTGAATGAATGTTCTCAATAACCACATAGTCCTCTCCAAGGTGAACTTCTATTGTTAGGGTCCATTCCATATGTCCCAGATGCACTTGGAGGATCATAACAAGAGACAAATGGGAGTCTCATTTTTCTCTCCAGATCATGAGGCATCTTTCATTCCCTACCCCTAAGTCTCTGTCTCTGACTTTCCTTATTTCCTCAAGGATGGAATATTGGTTTTGCTTTACTATTTGGCTAATCCAGGGAAGAAGGGGAGAGTTTCAAAGACTTCCTCTCTTCCTTCTTAACTACAGTAGCTATTATCCCAGAAGCCAAGGAACCAATGTGGGGGTGAAGCCAACACC
Source organism: Pseudorca crassidens (assembly GCF_039906515.1). Taxonomy (NCBI): domain Eukaryota; kingdom Metazoa; phylum Chordata; class Mammalia; order Artiodactyla; family Delphinidae; genus Pseudorca; species Pseudorca crassidens. The sequence continues at coordinate 159,046,192 of NC_090297.1, forward strand.
AAGTATGTTCATCACGATTGTATATTCAGGCTCTGGAGAAAGGACAACCAGATGGTTCAGTGAGCCCAGTGGACTCACTGTAAGCCAGACTCAGGCCAGAATTCCATTTTTTACCTGGCCCCAATATGCCTCCACTCAAACAGGGGTGCCATGATCATGCTTCTTGACTCTGAGGATGATCAATGTCATTATCCAAGAAAATAACTACAAAAATCATTGAAGATGGGGACAAACATTACTACACACAATTGTGATGTTGCGGGGGTTTTCCTTGACAGAACCCAGCTCTTCTTCAATCAATGGGTCTGAAAACTAACTCAGGTCCAGAAAATGGACAAGGGATTGTGACTTTTAATTATGGCAGCTGCCCCTGTCCATCTTTTATTTTTTTGGTTGTAAATAATGCCCGTGTTTGGTGCCCACCTCTAGTGTCTTAAGAACACATGTTCTGTTTACCATCTCCATAACTCTAAGTAGGCTCGGGCCTTTAGCTGACCAACTGACCTGGCCACCTTCCTTTTGACAGTTAGGTGTAACCGCTTGGTCTCTATTATTTCAGGATCTTATCTTTCTCACTGAAACCGCAATCTCAGGGACTGTGGTTCTCTTATGGTATCACCTAACATTAGCCCTGGCCTTCTGAGTATAGCCACCACTGAACTTTTCAACAATGTCGGTGTCCCTCTCCTCAGCTCATTTCTTATCACTTCAGTAAGTGGAGTGTCCTCCAGACACCCACCTCCTACCTCCTATAGCATGTAGTCACTGGGGTGGGTTTTCCAGCCTTACACTCTATAGATATACTATGGCCCACCTCTCTGACCCTCTTGATCTTTTCTGCCGCTTCTTGCTTCAATAGTTCTGGCACATCTACTTGATTTAACATGGGCCATTGTTTTCTCCAGTCTTCTGGGAGCTATATTTGCTCTGTCTCCTGGGATCCTGGCCAGAATGTTAAATCTTATATCCCAGAAGAATGCTCCCAAATCTATAAAATTTCCCTTGTCCGACTTTATTTTCCACCCGTATATTAAAAATATACTGAGAATTTGTTTAAACAAGTTTGGTAAGACAACAGACGTGAAAATGGTTGTTATGAAGGAAGACGTTTATACTCACAGATATCCAGACACAGGAGACACATCTCCCATGCAGGGAAACGTGGGGAAGGAGGAGAGATGGTCATGAATCAAAAGAATGAGGGGGGGCTTCCCTGGTGGCACAGTGGTTGAGAGTCCGCCTGCCGATGCAGGGGACATGGGTTCGTGACCCGGTCCGGGAAGATCCCACATGCCGCGGAGCGGCTGGGCCCGTGAGCTGTGGCCACTGAGCCTGCGCGTCCGGAGCCTGTGCTCCGCAACGGGAGAGGCCGCAACAGTGAGAGGCCCGCGTACCGCAAAAAAAAAAAAAAAAAGAATGAGAGGGAGAGCATGGCCTACAGCCTTTTGGGGGTTTTCTTGGAAAGGAATAAGTGAGGCAGGTACTCTGAATAGGTTTAGGATTGGATAGTGTGAATAATTTCCCCAGGCTCTGGACTATAAGAGTGGTCCACAGTTGTCTTGTACCTGGCCGTGGGGTGACTCACAGCAGGGGAAATAGCGGCTTGGTGTGTGAGAGTCTGTTTAAGGAGACAGTTGAGGGATATGGGCTCGGGATTTGCTGGTGTGCATATGAAAAGCCCACTTGCAGGGGAGTCATGTGCTTTCTCTAGGAATTAGCTAGCTGTGGGAGTAGCACTCTCTTCAGGATCAAGGCCCCAAATGCCAGAGGATCAAGAATACAGAAAATAAGAACCTAGAGTCCATACAGCCCTCGTTCTCCCACCCTATCCCCCACTCTCTGACTCAGCACTCTCAGAACCCAGCCTCTCTATACACTGCAGGCCCCCTCCGATGGATGTCGGCCGGGCCCTGCAGCTCCTTCAGTGTGTAGTTCCTTTTCTCCCCTAGCAGGTCCAGCACTTTCCCAGCTGGGGAATGAATGGTGTCTCTTCATGCTAGTTATTGGCCTAATATTCAAGAGGGCAGGTGAGGGCAGACCCTGACGAAGGGTCATGCAAGGGAATAACCTCTACAGTGTCTTCAAGCCTGTGGGTAGATGTGAGGCCTTCATATGGAGGAGGGAGCCAATTCTGGGGGCTCAGAGCATTCAGGGAATCAGGATTTTCCAGTGCATCCCCCTGCGTCTCTACTTCATATTTTCAGATCCCATTCTTTACTAATGAGAGTCCTGACCTGGACAGAGCAAACCTACCTAGGCTGAGTGTTCAACCCTCTGCTACACTTACAATTAAATCCTGGGCTGATCCTCAGTTTTTTCTGCCCTTTGGCTACAGGAGCTAGAGATTCCTTTACATGCTGCCAAGAAGGCCTCTCACTCTTATACCTACCTTGTAATCTGTACAATCACTGCCAGCCTTTCATTCTCCAAAGCATCAATTGCCCCCCTGCAAGTCATCCAAATCCATTGTTGTTCTAATTCCTTCCTCCCCCGCCACGTTTTTGTTTTGTTTTGTTTTGTTTTGTTTTGTTTTTGCGGTACGCAGGCCTCTCACTGTTGCAGCCTCTCCCGTTGCGGAGCACAGGCTCCGGACGCGCAGGCGCAGCAGCCATGGCTCACGGGCCCAGCTGCCCCGCGGCATGTGGGATCTTCCCGGACCGGGGCACGAACCCGTGTCCCCTGCATCGGCAGGCGGACTCTCAACCACTGCGCCTCCAGGGAAGCCCACTCTATGTTTCTTAAATGTCTAATACTTTTCACCTACTAGTGTATCTCCTTCCACTGGTATGCCATCCAACTTCACTACCGGCCAGTTTTAACAATTGCACTGCTACCTTTTACCGGGGCTAAGCTGTGTCCCAACTACCAGCAGTTATGAAGTCAACTTTGCCAGCTGGACAGCAGGTGGTTCAGCTGCAGAATCCCATCTTAGCATCTGCTTCTTGCACTATTGTTGGTAGCAACCGTTACACGTTTATTCCCTGGGAAACAAACTGTGAGATGGAGATCAGCCCGCAGGAAACTTATTAGAGGATGTTCTTGGGATTAACATCCCTGGAGAAAGAGAGGGAAATGATTGAAAGGAGAAGTTGGACGGTGCTGTGGTCTCAACAAAACCTCAGCTGACCCCATGGGGAGCTTTGATACTGGGATGTCCCTTCAGAGTTGTCATGATTTGGGGCAAGGCGTCTGAGCCTTTATACCCCCACAAAGGACAGTCATTGGATACAGGGTGTCCCAGGAAGAGGACATGACCTTGGGCAAGATGGCCCTTCGCAGCCAAGGGTAATTTCTGGAGAAGGCTGACAGCTGAGGGCTCTCAGCCAGCAGCACCCCCAGAGTCCTTCAGATCTGCAGGGGTATGGGGAAGGAGACTGGAACATCCTGCATCTTGCAATGTGGACATGATTTGTCTTAATGTGCTCATTCGCCCCATCAAGGTGCATGCTGTCTTCTTGGACATATGGTCTCTCTTTTATGATTATTTAACCTTTATTTACATTTCCTTCTCCATGATAGAATTAGTTAACTTTGGGACGTTAAATACCTGGATTTGTGATGGGTCTAAAAGGCAAGGAACAAGAATGGGAGCATCATTTTTCCATGGGTAATGTTTCTAGAGCAAAGTGACACTACATTAACATCTCACCTGTGTAGATATGCTAATCACTTAATAAGTTATTTGCCATTTGAGGTTCTGAAAGTAGGCAAAAAGTGAATGAAACCACCCTTCAACCATTCCGGTTCATTTTTTAAAACCAGTTTTGTGGGGAGAAGTAGTTCCTTCTTGACACAGAGAACATTTATTAGAAAACATTTCTCAATGCAAGAGGATCATTGGCTCTGCTCTGAAGATATTTTTCACCAGAAGTCTTGCCACAAAGGAATTTGGCCTATGTTTCCATAGCCACTGATTGGTGTCAAGGTTGCTCAGTTTCTCTGGAACTAGACCATCCCAGGTGTGAATAAAAAGAAACTGTTTCAAATTCAGCCTAAACTCATGGACTGGGGGGCCAGAAGGGGGTCTCTGTGACTCCCAAGACTGAAATGATACATGTATGGTAACCATAGTACATTCACGGTCCAAGGAATTCCAGTGCATGCCATTCGGGTGATGTACCAGAGCTGCTCTGAGGCAGTGGGTTGGACAGCCCAAAGAGGAGGCCTGGGTTTGTGGGGTCCTTTTTTTTATCATTTTGCTTTTATGTCAGAAGAAAAATAAATCAAGTTTTCAATTAAGTTTTATTATTCATATCAACAGAGTAACAATAATAAAATATGTTTGGGTTTATCTTATTGCACCCCAACCCCCAGGCACGCGCACACACACACACACACACACACACACACACACACACACACCAGCGTTCTTAACAGTAAAAGGACATTTGTTTTTGGAGATAGAGAAGTGAAGGGAAGCCCAGGTTGTGAGTTGGATGTGGGCCCCATTTGCACATTATTATGCCTTGGAAGCACAGAGATAGTTGTTTTTAGTGTGGCAAGATTAAGCAAATGAAAATGCAGATGCCCAGTTAAATTTGAATTTCAGATGAATAACAAATAATTTTTAGTACAAGTATATCCCAAATATTGCATGGTACCCTATAAATGATGTCCCAAATAGTGCATGGCATCCTGTATTATATCTGGCAACCTTATTGTATCTTCCAGTGAAAACTGTCGGGTTATGCTAGGGGATTTGCAAGGTGAGTAGGACCAACAATGTGCTTGCCCATGACAATAAGAAGGGCAATGAGCCCAAAAAAACATGAAAGGAGAAGTGACAAATAGGAAACTAAAACTGAATTAGACAGCCAAACAAGATTGGACTGCCCAACAAAATAAAAATAAAATTTTAATGGCGCTTACATGCCAAAATAGACCAATAGATTTGGCTTGGCAGGCAACTGAGACAAAGTGCAAATAACTGCTACAACGAACACGTTCTGGCTTGCAGTCCAAGAGGAGTAGGTGTGTGGCGTTATGGCAGTTGCCATGTTTATTTCCAATGAGAGATGAATATTAATGTTGACCTGTGGTTTTAGAATTTTAAAAGGTAGGTCAAGCCTCCATTGTGATTAACTTACTCTCCGTGGGGAGGTCTGGAAAAAAAAATCCATTAGCTATGGTCAAACCAGAGCAACAAAGCATCCCAGTGATTTTTTGGGGGTCCTTGTACACCGCAGATCAGTGCCAAGGGGCATGTGCCCACAGGTCTCTCAGGGCAACAAATTCTGTCTCTGCTTGTCCATTCAGGTAATTAAGGGGCCTTGTCCATAAAGCTATAAGAACTAAAACTGTGTACAACAGTTACAGGATTGAGAGATGAAAGAAATAGTATTGAAAGTCTTTCTCACTTCCTGTGATGTAATCATATGATAGAAGTAAAGCATAAAGTGTTCAATCAATGAGAGTGGGACAACTGGCTCATCGTTTGAAAGAAAATAATTAAAATCAATTCCCTTGAGGAGGATTAACATAATCATCTTTTACTTGGTCATCTAAACTCAGAGTAGTTATCTTCTTCTTTAAAAAATGTACGCTCCAAATTGGCATTGGGTCCTGGAAGTGATTTCTAGAGGGTCCACTTTCCCCAACATTTCTTCCTAACTAGATACCGGGTCACTTCTAGGCTTGCTGCTTCATGAGCAGGGCAGTGACTCTGTGAAGTGGGCAGATGAGGAGGAGAGCATAAAAGAATTGTGTAGAAATGACAGCCCTGAAGAAAACAATCATGAAATTCAACCTACAAACCTTCAAACACTTAAACTTGACTTCCTAAGCCAGTACGTATATAACCATTGCATCTTCAAATATAACAAGGGTTTCCTGATTTCTAAATCCCTCAAAGGCTCAATGGTGTCCCCAGCTCTGACAAATTTCTAATGAGAAAATGATATATGAAAGTGCTATTAAAAAATAAAAGATATGGGCTTCCCTGGAGGCGCAGTGGTTGAGAGTCCGCCTGCCGATGCAGGGGACACGGGTTCGTGCCCTGGTCCGGGAAGATCCCACATGCTGCGGAGCGGCTGGGCCTGTGAGCCATGGCTGCTGAGCCTGCGCGTCCGGAGCCTGTGCTCCGCAACGGGAGAGGCCACAGCGGTGAGAGGCCCGCGTACCACAAAAAAATTAAAAAATTAAAAAATAAAAGATATCTTACACCTCAGCTTTTATTGTTTGCAAATCTCTACCCCACTATCACATTTAATCGCAGACATTCAATACATAAAAGAGTATGGAAACTGATTCAGCAGTTAAGCTCTGTGACCTTGACAGGTCACTGCTGTTTCCTTGGCTTCTGTCTCTCTTAACACACAAGTGATGCACCAGGGGCTCTCTCAGGTTGCTTCTAACATGTGATTCTGTGATTCTATGATCACTAAAAGTGCATCGTCTGATGGTCTAGTCGACATTTAGACAAGGCTGCTCGATCTCTTTATTTAAAACATTGTCAATATCATTAACATCCTTGGGTAATGTTCTTGGGTCTAGGAAAATCAAAAATAAAAACCTTGACAGGAATAACTTTGATCTTTCTTCACTGGATTTTCTCTGTCCCTGGTTGGACTTTTTGGTTTTTGGAAGGAATTCAAAAAAACAGAGGTAGTATTTGTACAAAACCACAGCTTTTATATCAATAATCAGAAAAAAAACAGTCTTTCACTCGATTCTCTTCCTTTTTCCTCTTGCAATGAGGCCTGTTGAACTAGCTTGCCCAGCTTTGGAATAATTAGTAAATTTTTTATTGTTTCTTAAGAAGATATTCGAAGAGTGGTGCCCGGACAGACTGGGAAAGACAGTACAAGACCAATTTGAGTGTAAAGAATATCCAGTGTACCAACTCTGCTACAAACACAATAACCATTTACAAGTGAACCATACAGAGATCATGAATCAGAGATGACATATAACTACAGAAGTACATTTAGTTTATTCAAACATTTCCTTGGTGACTTAAAAAACAAGGTTTGTTTTCTGGTTGGAGAACATAGCACAGCTATGACTCAATCCTGACTCAAAGCTCCCTGACCAGTCGACTTTCAGGAGAAAGAAAACAATTCAGTCTGGTTAACTAGGAGTCACATTGAGTCGGATTCCAGAAACCTGATAAAGCAGCTTCCCCGCCCCACAGAAAATGTCACTTTCCTTCACCATTTCTTTTTTTCTTTTTCTTTTTGTTAAATAAATCCATTTTGGAGGAATTTGGGGAAAGTTTCAAAGTTGAGCAAAGTATGCTCTCTGTGCCTCAATTTTCAAACCTGTAAAAATAAGTATTCTAATATATGTGAAGTACTGAGAATAGTGCCTGGAATAAAACAACTGTTCAACCAATGTTTGCCATAATTATTAATTATTATTATTATTTTATTGAAAGTCTTGCCTCAGTCTCTCTGGTCTCACTTCCCTCTGCCTTCCACTCTACATGTCCTACACGTTGGCCACCCTAAATGACCTGCATCCTAGTTGTTATAGGTTAAATTGTCTGTCTCGTTAGAGTATATTTCTTGCCATATACATTATACGGGCATTATAAGTGACAACCCTATTTTCAAGGACATATTTTTTTTAAACTAACCTTCTGAATTATTTACAAGGTAATCAGTACATGAAGGAAAAGTAAATATATCAGTAAACTTAGCCAAGCAAGCAACAAGTATAATGTAATATACATACTATGTAATATTATATATTATACATTTACATAATATATGAGTCAATTCCTCCACAGGAAGCCACAGTGCATTTGAATGGCATGTGTTTGCTGTGATGCTTTGTGCAGCCACACTTGGCCAGAAGAAGCAGGATCTTCTCTATTTTTTTTTTTATCTTACAAGTAAGAAGCAGACTTGTGGACTTCATTTTGTATTATAGTAAGATTCCCTTCATTTTATCTAGGGCTATTTTTCATCTAGTTTGTGTTTCAGTATTTCTTGGACTCACAAAGGGGAATACAGAGGAGATACAGTGAGATTATATAAACTCACTTTCATCATGAAGTCAGTCCTTTCAATTTATGTCTTAAAGGTGACCATTTCCTTTTCTCAGTATCCAAGAGTCACCACTGATCATTCTAGACTTACTGATACTCCTCTTACCTGGCTGATCAACAATCCAATGTACTAAGCATTTGTTGGGGGTACTTTGGAGCTAGCGTGGGGAAACGAGCAAGTACAATAATCTCCTTCTGGGAAGAGTTGATGTGGAAACTGGAGGTCTGCTGTCTCCCAGATCTGGACAAATGGTACCACCCCTCAGACCAGAAACCTCAGTGAGTGTTACCCTTGATTCCTTTCTCGCTCTCATGACTATCCAATCAGTCCCAGAGTTGTGTGGATTCTACCTCTGGGTATACCTCCAGCCTGTCTCCTTTCCTGTCTTTATTATCACTTCCCTAGCTCACATCCCCTTCAGTTCTCACTTATATAACAAAACCATTTACGCAAGGGTCTCCTTGCTGCCAGTTGTCTACAAACCACTTTCCACACAAGAAAATACAAGTTTAATCACGTTGATCAAGTGCTTAGACGTGCCAGGGACTGTGGAAACCACATCACTCATTTAACCCTCAGTGAAGTAGATACTGTTATTATTTCCCTTTTACAGGTGAGAAAACTACTAAGAACTTAAGGAACTTTCCAAAGTTTCACAGCTGGGGACAAAACCAGGGTTCAAGTCCAGTCTGGCTCCCAGTCTCAATTAAGCACTGCATATACCACCACTTGAATAACTCTCCTTCCAAATAAAATCCTATCTCGGTAATGTGGCAGACAGAGGTCCTCAAAGGCCTGCCCCCTGGCTGCTGTATCCTCATTTCCCGAGTGCCCTTCTGCCTCTACTCCCCCAAACTGAATAACTTGCTGTCCCGCTCACCAGCCTCTATGCCTCTGCATCTGCTGCTCACAAAGCCTGAGATATGCTTTCTTCCTCTCCTGCTGGCCTCCCTCTATCATCAGGACTGACGCGTATTGAACATTAACTTGGTGGCAGGTATATTCATTATCCCATGTATTCATTGCAGTAACTCTAAGATGCTCTTATCTCCATTTTACAGAATTGGAAACTGAGCTTTGAGAAGGTAAACAGATTTCCCATGGCCCACAGCTAATGAGTCAAACCAGATTTGCTGTGGCAAGCTCTTGCTCAATCACTTTAAAAGTGTCTTTTTTTTTTTTTTTTTTTTGCGGTACGCGGGCCTCTCACTGTTGTGGCCTCTCCCGTTGCGGAGCACAGGCTCCGGACGCGCAGGCTCAGCGGCCATGGCTCACGGGCCCAGCCGCTCCGCGGCATGTGGGATCCTCCCGGACCGGGACACGAACCCGTGTCCCATGCATCGGCAGGTGGACTCTCAACCACTGCGCCACCGGGGAAGCCCAAAAGTGTCTTTTTTTTTTTTTAATTAAGGTATTACATGCAAAAATATTCATCACCCTTAAGTGTGCAGTTTGATAAGATTTGGTAATGATATGAAAGCCTGTAACTACCACCACTGTTAAGATAGACAGTAGTTCTCTCACTTTAAAAGCTTCCTTGTGTCATCTTTATAGTTGATCCCTTCTCCCCACCCTCAAGGAACCACTGATCTACTTTCTCTCACTGTACTAAAATCATACAATATGCAGTGTTTTGTCTGCTATGTTTGACTTCTTTCACTCAGTCTCATGTCCTTGAAATTCATCCAATACTGTTCCATGTACTAATTTTTTTTTTTATTGCTGAGTGGTATTCTATAGTATGGATATACCACAGTTGTTTATCCATTCACCAACTGATGGATATTTGAGTTGTTTCCAGTGTTTGGCCATTAAGAATAATGCAGCTATGAATAATCATATACACATCTTTGTATGGAATATGTTGTCATTTATCTCGAATAAATATCTAGGAGTGGAGTTACAAGGTCATATGGTAAGTCTATGTTTAATTAACAAGAGATCACCATACTATTTTCCATTTATCATCCTCACCAGAATTTTACTTCTTTTCGAATATATATACTTTTTATTTCTTTTTCTTGTCTAATTATGCTGCCAAGAACATTCAAAACAAGGTTAAATAGAAGTGGTGAAAGCAGATGTCCTGGCCTGTTCCTGATCTTAGGCAGAATGCATTGACATTTGCATACATACTCTTAATCAGATTGAAGAAGTTTCCTTGTATTCCAGTTTCCTATCTGGTTTCTCCTGAAAGGGTGTTGAAATATATCACATGCTTTTTCTGCCTTTATTGAAATGATCATATAGTTTTTCTCCTTTATTCTATTAGTAGTGTGAATTTCATTGATCCATTTTTAGTTGTTAAATCAATCTTGCATTCCCAGGATAAATACCACTTATCCATTTTATATATTGTTGGATTCAATTTGTTAATACTTTTGAGGATTTTCATGTCTATGTTCATGAGGAACTGGTCTGAAGTTTTCTTGTGATCTCTTTGTCTGGGTTTGGAATCTAGGTAAGAATCACGTTAAGAGAAAACTCTGGTGTTTTTCAAATGTTTCCTTTTCCCAGCAACCTGCCAGAAGCATGTGGGGATCTTTCTCTGATATTCACAGAACTGTGGGACCCCTTTATGACTGGGTCCCCTGGAGTTTGTATCTCTCCTACTAGTCCACACTGAGCCCTCAGTAATTCGTCAGTTACAGTTCAGGTTTTGCTGCTCCGGCACTGGTTCTCGTGAAGTGTGTGCTCATGTGTTTCTGCTCCAGTGAGCTGTGATTCTCCGTATTCACCTTCTGCCTCTGCAGTTTTGGAGGCAGCAGGTTGCCCTGTGACTTCACGTCTCTTATGAATCTAAGAAGAGTTGTCGCTTTCTCAGTTTGTTCAGGTTTTCACTAGTCACAGTGGAGTGAGTGGCGGTTTCCAAGCACATTACATGTGGGTCCAGAAACCCGAAGTCCTTAACTGATTATTCTTACTTTTGGTCACACCCTGAACTCAACTTACGCATTCTCTGGGCAGTGTTCTCTGGCTTTAATGCCTGGGTTGAATGTGCCCTCTGCTTGTTCTCCCAGCACCATGTGCTCCTTCTAGCCTAACCATTCATTCCTCTGTCCAATAAACATATATCAAACAACCACTCTCCTAAGCGCTGAAAGAGCCATTATGAATTAAAAAATCTCCTCTCTCAAAAAGCCTAGAGCCTAGTGGGGGTAAATTAGGCAATTACTATGATAGTTATGACCCAACCTTTACTGGTCATTAAAAGCTTTCCAGTGGACAGGAATATAGGAGCCCCGAGGAGTACGATGAGTTAGCCAGGTGGAGAGAGCTTATTTTTTTCTATGTCTGTTAGTTAGTTAGATTCTAACTTCTGCAGTACAAGGTCCACATTTCATTCCTATTTGTAATCCCAATACTCAATAATGGTTTAAGGAAGCGAATAAGTGAAATTTAATAACTGGAAAATGAAGGAAAGGGCATATCAGTTTAGAGCAATAAAAGCACTGAAACAAGCTTTATAATGTGTTCGGGGAACTGCAAATAGTCTGGGGTGATTGGAGCATGGTGTCTGTGAAGAGCTGGCCTTAGATGAGACTGTGGCTGGCTGATGGAGGACCGGGAATGTCAGATGAAGGAGTTTGGTCTGTATTCAGCAGACAATGAAGGACTCAAAAACGATGTTGAAATGACAGCAGCAGGTCGGTTAACAGAAGCAGCCACCTCTAAGCACCCACTGCTTCTTGTAAGGAGTGACCATGAGCAAGTAATTTTCACAGTAGACTACCTAAATTCCATATCTGCAGCTAAAAAGCATTTAAAAATAATACTCTTAGCTTCACAAATGAAGAATGGATGAACTCTGCAAATATTTAAAATCCTTGATGCCCTAGACAAGCCGCATTCTTCTGCTTGACTGATGAGGGCCACACCTGTTCCCCAGGATCACCTCTCCCGGGGCACCAGCAGCAAGGCACACCCCAGCCCTGGGAGCCCCCCGTGGTCGCCTGGGAGTGCCAGTCTCCAGAGGTGAAGGGAAAGCTCTGAAGCAGCGGAAGTTTCCTTGTCTATGCAACGGGTAGGGTTTCCTTGGATACTTTCTCGTTGCCAAGAGGCAATGTGGGAGCCCGAGGAGAAAAGAGCAGGACAGGACCATACTCCTCACATGAACATGTACCCCAGCTTTCCTTGGCATTTGAGGTCCCACATCTTCAGCTGTTGAAGGCCCCCCAGTGTACCCCCTGGAATGGATTCTGCTAATGGAGTTCTACCACTGAATTAAAATTTTCGATTACATCACTGTGAATAATTAACTTGAGGACCTTTCTTAAAGCAAAGAATAAAACACTGCAGGAAATACAGAATGGGATTAAAGAAGAGGAGAGGTAATCTGCTGTACTTTGATGCGTCTAAGTAGTTTTTTAAATCTGAGATTCACAGGGGCAAGAACAAGCATGGGTGGCTGATAGGATAAATGTAACTCCATGTTTTGTTCTGTTTGCTCAGGGTACTGGAAGTCAGTAAAGTTCCCATTAGAAATCTGTTTTCTCTGGAAAAACTGGAAGAGTGGGTACACTGGGCCCACTTTCCCACAACAGCAGCAGCAGTGCAGAGCTGGGCTGCAGCGGGCCCTGCCGGGGGAGGCACCCTCCACGGGCTTCTGACCACTCCCACTCGCTTCTGCCCATCTGATTGGCTCCTTGCTTCCAGGCTCCTGAGTCTTCTGACCACTGTTTTGGAGATTCTTTAACTCTTCTCAAACCTTCTACTTCCTCTCCTGGTCTCTTTCCAAGTTCTTCACTCACAACAGGCAAACGTGGTTTTCCTGTCTTGAGAATCTCATTAAATTACTTCTACAAAACACCTTAGAGAGAACACTTAGGGGGCTCAGGGAGCTCACCAGCCTTCCCATGGGTTATGAAAAAGTAAAAGACGAGGTCAAGAGATGAGGATTTGCTTAGATCTGCCTGCAGCCTGTTTTGTAACCACAGTATACTTGGTAACTAGCAGCATGCCCAGCACACACTAGGTGCTCCAGTAAGAAGTTCTGAATGAATGAACAAACCTTACTTTGGTCTTGGGCAGTTTCCTTGGAGACCAAATGGTCTCCAAGGTTCATCCAGCTCTACTTTTTGTGATTCTGTAAGGGCAAGGGAGATTTTTGGGTGGCTTCATAGGACCGAATGACAGCATGATGGGCAGGGACCCTAAAGTCTGCCTAATATTAATTTCAGTTGACTGGAGCCTGTAAACATTTGTTGCTTCTGTGTTAAATCTGGATATACAAGATTTACAAGGTGCAGAGTCTGCCTTCCCTGTGTGGCAAACTCCTGCAACTAGAGAATAAGAAAATCAGTTATGAAGACAGCGGGGCTCACTGGGATGAACCCCTGGCCCTTCCTCTGTCTTGCACCCCCAGTGCCACCACCACCTTGTGCTCTTTCGTCTTCTGCCCTCCCCTCTAGGAAACTACTAGCAACTCTCTGAGACACAGCATCACCGTCTCCTGGCTAAGCATGTCTGCTGGTGGTTAGATGAGCGATCCTCTGTAATTATGTGGGATACAAATGGAGAGGCTAAAGTGCTCATTCTCCTGGGAGAGGCAAGCCAAACCTCAGATCACATTAGGATCCAGATGATAAACATTAGTTCCTTTCCTGGATGCGGACCTTGGTGGGACAAGTGAGGAAGAAAGCCAGGTAAGGCCATGGAGGATTAGGGCCCATTGTCGGCAAGGTCAGGGAGGCTCCTGTCTGTAACTCTCAACTCTCTTGTGAAGGTACTTACGGCATCAACTCTACTGTTATGTAATTTCATCTCTAAATTATTATATTGTATTGAAAATTCTGTCTTTCTGGAAGAGAGGTCAGAGTTCAATCAGACAAGAGAAGCAATTGTCCCAGCCGAGCCGGCTAAGGTGGGTGGCTCACAGCCACAGGGCCCAGCGCCTCATTCAGTTCTCTCCTTCACCGCAGTCATAATCTCTCTGATGTAAGGACTGAGACGAGAGGGCTTGCCAAGGGGAAGCCCAGACCCAGGGCCTCGCAGCTGGCTTTCTGATGTGGGCACCTGCCCAGCCCCACACTCAGCATCTCCCCTTCCCCCCAACTAAGCCATGCAGTGTCACGTGAAGGTCCAAGGACTCACTCCGACCTGAAGCAGGAGGGCTTCGAACCCAACTCCCGGACTCAACATGATGTCTGCGGTACTTGCTGTCCACGTTGGTCTGGTCCTAGAGATGTTAACTGGACATCATGGCTTTGTTCCTAGATTGAGTCTCCCTCCTCCAACACATGGTCTACTTCTTATCATAAGCTCCTGAATTTTTTTATTTTTCTGGCATCTGCCCAGAACATCCCCCCACAACCACCACCCATGCCTCCCGGATCTGAGCTGGGTCCCCTTCTGGGAAGAGGAAGGTGAGCTAGCATTTGCCAGGTGGCTTCTGTGTGCCCGCGTTATCCCTTTGACATGCATTATCCCTTTCTATCCTCACAGCTGTTGTGCAAAGCTGATCTAGTCCCCAAATGCAGATGAAGAGCATTGAAGCCACTGAAACTCAGAGACAGTAAAGACATTTCCCAAGGTCACCTGGCTCGGAAATGGAGGAGCAGAGGTTGAAGCACGGTCAGTTTGGCTTGCAAGCTTTCTGTCCTTACCACTCCACCCTGGGGCCTCCCAGGGAGTGAAGCGCAGCTCTAAATGCAGCTGAGTCTAGCCCCACCTGCCAGGGCCCTCCCTGACACCCAGCAACTTCCAAGCGCTGCTCACCTTAGATTTGCCACAGCTCTGTCCTCTCCCCTGTTTGGGGTCCCTCCCTGTGGTACCTTGACCTCGTGCTGTCAACCAGCTTTTGGGAAAAGAGCAAACTCTGGAGTCGCATCTGGGCTTGGCCACTTCATAGCTTGCTCTGTGACCCTTAGCAAGTTTCTTAGCTGCTCTGAGCTTCAGTTTCCTTGTATGTAATGTGTGATGATAAAACTCACCTCGGGGCCTTCCCTGGTGGCGCAGTGGTTGAGAGTCCGCCTGCCGATGCAGGGGACACGGGTTCGTGCCCCGGTCCGGGAAGATCCCACATGCCGCGGAGCGGCTGGGCCTGTGAGTCATGGCCGCTGAGCCTGCGCGTCCCGAGACTGTGCTCCGCAACGGGAGAGGCCACAACAGTGAGAGGCCCGCATACCGCAAAAAAAAAAAAAAAAAAAAAACTCACCTCGGGGTGTGGTTGTACAGATGTGAATCTGACTGCCCTTTAAAATTCTAAATTTAAAGGCTTGTTTCTCTATCCATGAGTCTGGACTCATTGTTTTAAAATCTTTGTTTTAAAGCTGAGTCTATAAAAAAGAAAAAAAAAAGACACTTGCAGAGGGTTTCGCAGATGATATTGCTATTAAAATCACTGAATTGAATACAAAATGGGATATAATAATGTCATTCGGGCATTTATTAAGAATGCAGCCATTAGGCAACAAAGGCAGAGGAAAATTGTGGTGTTCTGTAAGCATATTTTATAACAATGCCTCTTTTCAGGAGGGGCCTCTGCAACCGCTGCTGACAATTTTCTTTAGGCTCCATCAGTGTTTTTCGTTGTTTAAAGACACACATTAATTTAAAGTCTCCTCCCATTCTCTGTGCAAATTACAGCATTCAGATAAGTGGCAGCTGCCGTAATTAAGACACAGTTAATTGCCTACCTCCTTAATTGCAATGATAGGATTTTGACAGTTCGGTAAATAAGACTTGTTTGGTTTCCTCTGGCAACTTCAGCCCTGTCTCCCACCACAAGTACTGAGTCACCCAATTCCAGGACAACGGCTGTGGTCCAAGGGAGCCGAGGTGGGAGAGGAATCATGATTTACCTGCAGTTCCTTCTCTTCCTGCTGGAACCTCCCAACACCACCTATTCCGTTGCCCAATAAAATCCTCCCAGGAGTTTTCTCCACATTAGTCCGTCATCGCATGAGACTACAAGATGGGAAACCTCAGAAGCAGGAGGACTGGGTTGTGGGCCAATGATGTGCTGTCACTGATGGGCACAGGAGGACACGATGCTGTTGGATGAGGAAACAGAAGCCCAGAGTGTTTAAATACACCCAAAGTCAGAGCGCTGCTGAGTGCCAACACAGGTCTTCTGACCCAGTATACCCACTGTACTCAAAGGATGCTCGAAGGAGGCAGGGAAAAATGATAGTTCAAAGCAAGACTTTGGGGTCATGCAGACCTGGGTTCAGAGACTACCTTTACCTTTACTGCTTGTGTAACCATGGGTGAGTTACTAAATGTTTTCAGGCCTCATTTGCTTCCATTGTAAAATGAATTTTGCATTACCCACCTCGTATCATTGTGAGAATTAAGAAAAATAATCTTAGAAACTACTTTATAACATGTCAGGCTTGTGGTAAGTGCTCAACAAATGAAGTTACAGAGCAAGTATGACTCTTATTCCAAAACTTACATAAACAAATTTTTTTGCATTTCTTTCTTTTCCATAAATTTAATTTTGACTGTGGCCCACGTTCCAGGTTCCCATCTGAGGCATTTCTCTCTAGGGTCTTGTCACTTTCCAATGACATCGTAGCAAAGAGCCAAAGTCCAAGTAATTAGCATCAGAAACACCGGACTTAGTGTTCAAAGCCTCGTAGGAGGCAAGGAAACATATCTGTCCTCGTCTGTCATGCTCAGTGGAGCTGCAAAGAAAGGAGGAGAAACAAAACAAGTTTCCACAATAAAACAGTACAAATACTCATATCCTACCATGGTTATTATTAGCTCTAAAAACATGACTGTAAACTCTGATTGCGTTGCGACAACCAAGTTATTAGTCAGTCCTTGCTTGCTACAGGCCACGTTAGACTTGGGAACTAAAGAAGGATCTTAGTCACCATAATATCTGGCTTTTTCCCAGTGCCACTGTTTTTGTACTCAATTCCTGTCCTTTCCCAAGTATAAAGTGAAAGAAGTATTAGTATATAATACATAACACTTTTCAAAGAATGAATGAATGAAGAGGAGTGAGTGGGTGGGAAAATCCTATTGAAAAACAAGATTGCCTTTAAGGAAGATGGATCTTATCCTACTCAGCACGTATTTGGGTTTGGCTGTGCAGAGATGGGCTTTAAAAAGACAGAAGTTCAGTGTGCTTTCACCTAAACAAAGTCCAAAGTCAAGGGTTGTTTTGGTGGCTCCACAATCAGGAGGGAGTGAGCTTCTTCGAACTTACTGTTCCACCATCCTAGATGCCTGACTTCCATCATGGGGTCCCAGGGCTGCTCAAATCCCTGCATCTTATCTCCATTTTTATCCAATAGCAAGGAGAAGGCCATGGCTCTTTCTTTAAAGATATTTTCCAGGGCTTCCCTGGCGGCACAGTGGTGGAGAGTCCACCTGCCGATGCAGGGGACACGGGTTCGTGCCCCGGTCCAGGAGGATCCCACATGCCGTGGAGCGGCTGGGCTTGTGAGCCATGGCCGCTGAGCCTGCGCGTCCGGAGCCTGTGCTCCACAACTGGAGAGGTCGCAACAGTGAGAAGCCCGCGTACCGCAAAAAAAAAAAAAAGATATTTTCCAGAGACAGCACAAAACACTTCCACTTGCACTTACTTGGCCAGAATTAGACACATGGCCACACGAAGGTGCACAAACATTCACCTGGCCACCCAGCCTTCTGACGCTGGTGCAGACCTCACTGGGCACTATAATTCTCACTCAGTCAGAGGCCACTGGAGGCCGTGATCCCAAGGGAGGTACCCCTCACCCCCTCATATACACCACAGCTCTCAGCCTGCTCAACACTTACCTAATGAACAAACCTAAATGTTGCCAGCCAATCAGCAGCCTCGGACACTGATTTTTCTAATATGAGACAGAAGCAATACTTGCTCTTTGGGCTTAAAAAACTCTACTACATTTCTCCTCCCCCAAACCTCATCCCCAGAGACTAGAACTGTGCTGGATCCGGTTTCTTGCCAGAGAGAACAAGTTTTCCACTTTGTGCTCCAGCTATAGTCTCTGAATCTTGATATATATTTTCTTGAACAAATGAAAGGGAGACTGAGAAATTATATGGTTCTTGGTTGAGTCAATCCTGACCTGTGCTAAAAATGGAGGATTTCATTACTGAGGAAGGACAGAATGGATATTGGGGGGCAAATAGCAGACTCTATAATACTCATAATTTGAAGAAGCTGGAATTGAAAGTGAAAATGACATAAGAACATAACCACCCCCTGCTACCTCTCTAGCCCCAAATTTGCTGAAATCTTGAGCGGGCTTTGGACTTCCTCATGTAATGGTATTGTGGGCTGGATGCAATCTCATCTAGATTCTAAGCGGCCAGATGACCAAGTCACATCTGGGTCTGAGTGATGCCACCAGGTGTATGCATGTGTCACTACACAGCCAGCAACAGCAGCACACTTGAGCCCAAGATATCAGCAAAGCATTTGCTTCTTTAACTCCCCCAAACTGCAGTCCATTAAAAAGAGCACTGAGGGGCTTCCCTGGTGGCGCAGTGGTTGAGAGTCTGCCTGCCGATGCAGGGGAAATGGGTTCGTGCCCTGGTCCGGGAAGATCCCACATGCCGCGGAGCGGCTGGGCCCGTGAGCCATGGCCACTGAGCCTGCGCGTCCGGAGCCTGTGCTCCACAATGGGAGAGGCCGCAACGGTGAGAGGCCCGTGTACCGCAAAAAAAAAAAAAAAAAAAGAGCACTGAACTTGGAGTCAGGAGTTCAGAACTGAATTAGGAATCAGAGCTCATTCATCTAGTAAGTGATTTTGTGTAGGTACCAGAGCAGAAATATCAACAGTAATTAATGCCTGATGAGATGTTACCATGTACCAGGTACATGCTACACATTTTATATGTATTCTTTATTCTCCACAAAAACCCTATGATATATACGATATTATTATTGCCACTTTTCAAACAAAAGGAAACTTGAAGGCCTAGAGATTAGGAAATGACCAATGGAACCGGTAAAGTAGCACAGTGAGAATTTGAACCCAAGGCTTTGAAAGGCCAGATTTCTTGCTCTTAACTAAATGCTGCTTCTCACAAAGAGAAGATTCATGGGCTTCCCTGGTGGCACAGTGGTTAAGAATCCACCTGCCAATGCAGGGGACACAGGTTCGAGCCCTGGTCCGGGAAGATCCCACATGCCACGAAGCGACTAAGCCTGTGCACCACAACTACTGAGCCTGAGCGCTAGAACCCATGCTCCACAACAAAAGAAGCCACCGCAGTGAGAAGCCCACGCACCACAACAAAGAGTAACCCCCGCTCGCTGCAACTAGAGAAAGCCCACGTGCAGCAACAAAGACCAAACTCAGCCAATAAATAAATAAAGAAGACATTATTAAGCAAGACTAATCCATTAAGAAAAAAAATTGACTCTAATGAAAAAAAAAAGAGAGAAGATACATGCCGACATCAGGCGTACGTGGGCTGAGACACAAGTAGACAGTACGTAGTGACCAGGTATGTACAAGGTCAGGTGGGTGCGGGAGGCTCCCTAGATGAAGACTGAATCGCAGTCAGCCAGACAGACAAAGCAGAAGAAGTGTTCTAGATCCAGCGGCAGCACATGTGACAGCACGGTCTTCGTCGACCACAAAGTGGCTGCTGGGCTCCAGACATGTGTTCTCCGTCAGGAAGAAAGGAAGGGCTGGGTGGGAAAAGGTGTCTTCTTGATCGGTGAGGAAAATATTGCTCAGCAACCCCCAGCAGCCTTTCTTATATCCCACTGGCCTGACCATGTCACAAGCCCACTCCAAGCTGTGAGGAAGGACAGAAAAGTCACCATTGGCTGTGGTCAGTCATGAATCATCCACTGGGCCTGGGCCCATTGCCACCCTAAGAGAACTGGGGTTGTGTTAGCCAAGAAGGAAGGGGGATGGGAGGTGGGGGGGACAGCCCCTAGGCTCGAGTCACTATCCCTCGCACCGAAGTCGAGGGGGAGGTGAGGACAGCATAATGAGAGGAAGAACTGAAACCATTTAGTGAGATACTAGAGGTGAGAGCTGAGAGAGCAGAATTCTTAGGTGATTCCCAGATTTACGGCCTGGGTGATTGGCCCTTCAGTGACTAAATTAATCAGGGAGCAGAGGGTTATAGCTGGAAGGCAAACTAACAAGATGTACTGTCTTAGTCAGCTCAGACCACCATAATAAAGTACCACAGACAGGGCAGCTTAAACAACAGAAATTTATTTCTCACAGCTCTGGAAGCTGGAAAGTCCAAGATCAAGGTGCTAGCTGATTTGTTTCTTGTTGAGAGCACTCTTCCTGATTTGCTTTCTCACTGTGTCCTTACATGGCTTTTCCTCCATGCACCTCTCTCCCTCTCTCTCTCTCTCTTCATCTTCTTTAGGAGGACATTATACTCATCACGGGGGCCTCACCTTCAAGATCTAATCTAACCCTTAATTACCTCCCAAAGGCCCCAACCTCAAATACCATCACATTGGGGAATAGGGCTTCAACATTTACATTTACACATTCATTCAATCTGCAAGATGCATAAAATGATTTTATGACTCAGGAGACATTCTGTTGCTTTGGGATTCTTCACAGACTTTCGTTTCTCTTGGTCTGTTGGGACAATCAAACAAATAAAGCAAGTAAAAGCATTTTTATGGAATTCCCTGGTGATCCGCTGGTTAGGATTCTGGGCTTTCACTGCTGGGGGCCCGGGTTCAATCCCTGGTCAGGGAGCTAAGATCCCACAAGTCAAAAAAAAAAAATCATTTTTACTTAAGCCTCATATAACAGTAAATTGTCATCATCAGGTAAATAGAAAGCAGTTGGAGTGGTTGCCTGATCCTATTTCCCCAGTGGCTGGGGACATGCTATGTGATCCTAACCCCTGACAGATGGGCTCTGTCATTGTCATATCAATTTCAGTGCCCAGGGGAACAGGAACCCCTGCTTCTCGGGTCCCAAGACCTGTCCTGTTGCCTGCCTTCCTGAAGCTTGGTGATTCTCATCCTTCCTTCAATTTTATAATCTACTCTAAGAAATTAATTTTTTAATCAAGTTAATAGTAATCACTTTTGTAACCTAAAACCGAAAGAACTTTATCTAACTTCTTGGTCAGGTCTTTTTTTTTTAATCACTTTATTGAGCTATGATTGACATACATCTCGGTCAGGTCTTTAAAAGTATACAGTACGCCACAATATCCCATATGTGGTATTCTTGCCAAAAATGTTTAAAATCCAATTATGAGAAAAAAGAGAAAAAATAGATGGTGAGACATTTTATGAGACAGCTAATATGGACCCTTAAAACAAGTCATTATCATAAAAAGCCAACAAAATTCTGAGGGAATCTGTTATAGATTAGCAGAGACCAGAGACATAACAACCAAATGTAATGTGTTAACTTTGATTGGATTTTGAATCATTAAAAAAAAAATCAGCTTTCAAAAACATTTCTGACTCAACTTGGACTGTATATGAGATGATACTATAGAATTTTTAGTGTCACTTTTCTTAGGTGAGACAACATACTGGGGTTAATAGTGTTGACCTGAAATAAATAGACACCAGTTATTTCTCGAGCAAAGATGGTTTATTCAAGATCAACGGGAATTGCATTTCCGGATCTGCAACCATGGCAGGCCACATGAGTCCCCCCCATAACAAGGGAAGGAGAACGCTTTTAAAGAGGGGAAAAAGCGTTTATACAGTAAACAAAATGTCCATGGCTTTCATTGGCTGAGTCCTTGCCAGGAAAGAAGAGGAGTTTTTCTCTTTCCTCTGCTGGGCTCTGCTATCCTAGCACAGCCTGAGGGCTTCCCCTGCCTAGTGCCTAGACTCTAATTGAGATTTCTGTTCATTTTTTTTAACAATAGAAAATATCCTTATTCTTAGGAAACACATGCGGAAATGTTTAAAGTGTCATGATGTCTACTTTCAAATGACTCAGAAAAAAATTTATATAACTTCATAAATTATTAACAACTGCTCTAACTAGGTGAAAGGTACATAGATGCTCATTGTATTATTCTTTCAACTTTTCAATGAGTTTGAAATTTTTCTAAATAAAATAACTGAAAAAGTGTCCAATATGCAATTGTCCTAAAGGACAGATTCATGAGTCAGAATGAAACATCCAGGTCTAAGTAGTTTTTGAGGTCTATACTGTCCTATATAGTTATAACTGACCTTTGCAAACTAACAAACTGCTGCCACAGGCGTTATCTCCTATAATCCTGATGTGAATGACCCTTATGTGGTAGGTGTTGTTGCCCTACTTTCTAGCCAAGGTGCAGAGTTGACCGGCAGAGCTGCAGTTCTGGCCTGTGTTTGACTCCAACCCTCCTAGGTTTTCCTCACTCCCAGCGGCCAGTGCAGTAATGAACACCTGGTAGGTTCTCCTTGAACATTCATGTAGTATTTGTCTGATAAAGAGAATTTTTTAAACTGTTAATGAGGAGTATCGTGTTAGATAGTTCTTAAAATTTTAGATTTTTTAGTTAGATTTTATAGCACCAGGAGGTTGAGAATAGTTTTTTTGATCAGGGAAGAAACTTTTTCTTTTTTTCTTTCTTTTCTTCTTTTAAGCCTTCTTTTAATGGAATACTTTTTAGTCACCACTTCCTCTTCCCCTCACCAGTACTGGACTGGAAGCCGAAGGAGAATGCAGGGATTGTGTTTTTTGTTTTTTGTTTTTTGTGGTACGCGGGCCTCTCACTGCCGTGGCCCCTCCCGTTGCGGAGCACAGGCTCCGGACGCGCAGGCCCAGCGGCCATGGCTCACGGGCCCAGCCGCTCCGCGGCATGTGGGATCCTCCCAGACCCGGGCACGATCCCGTGTCCCCTGCATCGGCAGGCGGACTCCCAACCACTGCGCCACCAGGGAAGCCCGGGATTGTGGTTTTTAAAGGGAGAGACCTTCTAGCTTGGGGTTGGCCTCTCACGTAGAGTTTCCTGGGAAACACATTCTGTGAGAGAAATTTGCTTGGGGGAAGTTTTTAGAGCGTGCTCCTGTAGCAACACATACAAGGGAGTGAAGGAAACAGGGTCTGACGAAGGGATAAGCTGAACTGTGTGTGACTTGCGTCAGAGGCCTCAGCCAATGCCATGGAGAGCTCCAAAGCTAGAACGGAACTTCAGAGACATACCAAACTGGGGTTAGGAGCCCGGGCTTCTGTACACCCATGTCAACCAGCCCCTGGATGTGGGCTGCCCTGGGAAGAATGTGTAGTCTGGGCAAAGGCAACTCTTTTTAGTCGAGGGAAATTCTTGGGGTGGGACTGAATGCTTTCAGCTGGGGCTCCAGCAGGTGCAGTCTGGGTCGGCTGCAGAGCCCTTTTACAGTCTGGACCAGGATCCAGTCCAAGATCACGTATTACTTTTCCTTGTCTTATCTCTTTAGGCTCTTAATCTAGAAGGGCTTCTTAGCTTTTCTTTATCTTCCTTCATTTTATCATTTTTAAAGAGTTCAGGCCAGTTATTTTGTGGAAATATTTAAGCTTATCTAAATTTTCCTTATGATTAGAATTCAGTTTATATTCTTTTGACTCACAGTTTTGTTCCTCTCTAAGCAGGTCTAGCACTTTCCCTGCAGGCTACATTGTTACCTGGTCTAAGTATTTTCTGGTGGCCAGAAGAGGAAAAATGGGTAGATTCTGAAGAGGGAAGCTGGCCTCTGCATTGTCTTCAAGCAAGAGAGGAACAGAAACCCTTAAAAGAGAGGAGTGGCCCACTTCTGCAGGCCCAGAAATTCAGATGAGTCTGAGTTTTCAAGGTTCCCAAATGCATTGACTCTTTTTCCTCATCCCAAATCTTAGGTTGCCCCTCCTTTCCAACAGTGGCCCTGACATTGGCATAGGAAACTTGTTGGAACTATTCTCTAGGGTTTCACTTCTATTACACTTAAGTCCTGTGACTGATTCTCATCGGTTTCTGCCCTCCTACCACAGCAAATGAGGGTCTTTCTATATGCTGCAGAGGGGAGTCCTCTGATTTCACATTTTGCCTAAATTAATGCTTCATCACCCTCAGATGTTCCCTCTCTTACTGCAAAACACAGTGGTAGGGCTTCCGTGGCGCAGTGCTTAAGAATCCACCTGCCAATGCAGGGGACATGGGTTTGAGCCCCGGTCCAGGATGATCCCACATGCCATGAAGCAACTAAGCCCGTGCGCCACAACTACTGAGCCTGCACTCTAGAGCCCGCGTGCCACAACTACTGAAGCCCATGTCCCTAGAGCCCGTGCTCTGCAACAAGAGAAGCCACTGCAATGAGAAGCCCACGCACCGCCACGAAGAGTAGCCCCCTCCCAACTAGAGAAAGCCCGCGCGCAGCAACGAAGACCCAACGCAGCCAAAAATAAATAATTTTTTTTATATCTTTAAAGAAAAAACACACACACAGTGGTACTCATCCAGAGCCATCCAATTTCATTACTCTCATAATTACTTCTTCCTCCAACTTCTCCAACGCCTGAGAAACTGCACCTGCCACTGGATTCCTTTCCTCTCATATCCTGTAAGTGGAAGTCTTGACAATTGCTCTGCTACAGAATGCCAGGGGCTCTCCCCTCTCCACCTGCCACCAGTGGCAATGTCCTCACCAATAGTCCACCAGTGGATGTGGGAATTCCAAAATTCATTTCAGCGTCTGTTTCCTCAGACAACTTCCAGAACCAGCTCTTTTAAATCAGGTTCACTGGGAAACAGACTCTGCAACAGAGAATTGTATGGGAGTGGTTTATTGGGAAAGAGTCTCAGGAACTAGCTCTGTAATGGAACAAAGTGAGTCGGATTGGGCAGAGGGAGAAACTGAACTCAGACACAGCAAGTCAACCTCAGCTAGTTGGCTCCACAGGGACCGTTAGAGCTGGGCAGGCCCTTCAGAGTTTTCCAAACTGAGCCCAGGTGTCCTCACGTTGACAAGCCATTGGAGGTAGCCTGCCTACTGATGGGAGCTTAAAGTCTGGAAGACAGTCTTCTCGGTCAAGGGCAACTGTTGGAGGGAGATTCAGTTGAAAGTTATCAAGAGGCAACATACAGTCTACACAGATGTGAAAATGCCTCCCATCCTCCATCTCCTGAAGGGGAGAACTTGGGTAGGACACCACATTCTCCACTCCAGGGATCCTCACCCTCTTTGTGGCTAAAGGCTCATCCACTTGAAAGGCACCTTTAGAACAGAGTGGTATAGAAAACCAGCAAGGGGACCAGAGGAATGGCAGGAGAACCTACCCAGTAGGGCTGGCTCCATAGTCAGGGTGGCAAGGAAAGGGGATGTAGCAGGAAAGTAGGTGAGGAATACTCAGCACAGTTGCTCTGTCCTAGAATAAAGTGTGGGTCACTAGAAGTCAAGGCTTCTTTTGTGCCGACCCTTATGGGAATCTAAATATACCATGGCACCCTACCCTCAATAATAACTAATATATTTAACGAGGTCAACAATTAATAGTAGTGTCCCTGGATTGAAGGATTTCTAATTAATATTCCTAATTATGGTTTTCTATGTTATCTGAATTATGAGAACAAGTATTATTTAAAAGTAATATTTAGATGTTCTGTGCAGATGAGGAAGGAAGGTCTCAGAACTATGATGTCACCAGGGAAGGAGTGTGAGATTAAGTGGAGAGAAGATGACTGAAGATAAGATGTGGGTATTATAAGAGAAGATGATTGGTGACCTAGCAATATTTTGCCATTGAAGAGAGTCAAATGACAATATGACATGTTGTCATAGCTGATAGACTATGATAGGCTGATAGGGATGATAGTCTGATAGCTTTATGACCAGATTTTATAGGACAATCTCACGAACAATCTTCTAAAAGGAAGCATTAGCTTGTTATTTACAAGAAACCCAGTGGGGGCAGGTGTGAGAATTTGGAGGTCATTTTAAAGCTGAAGAGAATGAAAAACTATGTATAGAGGTCAACAAGCTTGGCACAAGCTTGAAGAAATTTATATCAATGAGCATCTTTATGCAAAAGCAGTCCCTATTGTCTTTTTGTTTGTTTGGGGTTTTTTTTACCCTGACAGAGTCCTTTATTACTAAACTTTGAAAATATATTTAGAAAGCATATTTGGAGTATAGATTTTTTTTTCACAACTCACATACACACACTGTATTTTATTTTTACAAGAGATAAATCAACTGACACCAAGCATTGTAAATGGATGACCACAACAAAAGCAACAATGATTGCAATTACCAAACACGAAACACACTCATACTATGTCATGATATTGACATTCAGTCCAGGAATCCTCCACTGTAACAGCTCCTTTACTTTGCAGTGAAAATTGATTTGTATATTTTTTGCCTCTGAGTCCTTGTGGGATTTTTTTTTTATTCAAACAGAAAGTCACAAAAATTATAATCATCTTCATCAGTTCACTCAGTCCCATGTAATTAATTTTTTTTCATCTTGAGCTTTTGTTAGCACTTTTATGAATTCATCAGTTTTCCATTAGAGTTCAGAAAATGCTTATTCAGTTAGTTCAGCAGTATAGTCAGTTACCAGAAACCTGTACTTGTCAGAGTCTTTTCCATGAATTCCTTGAAGATGAAACGCTTTTATAGGAATATTTTTGCGAAAGCATCAGAGTACACCCAGAACTGTCTGTAAATGACAAAAGACTTAAAAATAACCATGGTTAAAGATTTGATGAAAGTTCATAATAATGCAATTGACAAGGAAATTTAGTTATTTCTGAGATATACATTTTAAAGTAACAACTAGAATTATGAATTATAACATTATACCAGAACATATAAGATTTTTAGAAATTTCATGTAATGTCTGAAACATTTATATTAACATATTTCCATACAAATAACCCAAAGAAAGTTTATTATTGTTGTTTTTTTGCTTGTTTGTTTTTTTATACTGCAGGGCTTTATTAGTCATCAATTTTATACACATCAGGGTATACATGTCAATCCCAATCGCCCAATTCATCACACCACCATCCCCATCCCACCACGGTTTTCCCCCTTGGTGTCCATTCGTTTGTTCTCTACATCTGTGTCTCAACTTCTGCCCTGCACACTGGTTCATCTGTACCATTTTTCTAGGTTCCACATACATGCATTAATATATGATATTTGTTTTTCTCTTTCTGACTTACTCACTCTGTATGACAGTTTCTAGATCCATCCACGTCTCAACAAATGACTCAATTTCATTCCTATTTATGGCTGAGTAATATTCCATTGTATATATGTACCACAACTTCTTTATCCATTCATCTGTCGATGGGCATTTAGGTTGCTTCCATGACCTAGCTATTGTAAATAGTGCTGCAATGAACATTGGGGTGCATGTGTCTTTTTGAATTATGGTTTTCTCTGGGTATATGCCCAGTAGTGGGATTGCTGGATCATATGGTAACTCTATTTTTAGTTTTTAGTTTTTTGTTTTTTGTTTTGCAGTACGCAGGCCTCTCACTGCTGCGGCCTCTCCCGTCGCAGAGCACAGGGCCCGGATGCGCAGGCCCAGCGGCCATGGCCCACGGGCCCAGCCACTCCACGGCACGTGGGATCCTCTCAGACCGAGACACGAACCCACGCCCCCCGCATCGGCAGGCAGACTCTCAACCGCTGCGCCACCAGGGAAGCCCTATTTTTAGTTTTTTAAGGAACCTCCATACTGTTCTCCATAGTGGCTGTATCAGTTTACATTCCCACCAACAGTGCAAGAGGGTTCCCTTTTCTCCACACCCTCTCCAGCATTTGTTGTTTGTAGATTTTCTGATGATGCCCATCATCAGAAAATTGGTGTGAGGTGATACTTCATTGTAGTTTTGATTTGCATTTCTCTAATAATTAGTGATGTTGGGCTGCTTTTCAAGTGCTTCTTGGCCATCTGTATATCTTCTTTGGAGAAATGTCTATTTAGTTCTTCTGCCCATTTTTGGATTGGGTTGTTTGTTTCATTAATATTGAGCTGCATAAGCTGTTTATATATTTTGGAGATTAATTCTTTGTCTGTTGATTAATTTGCAAATATTTTCTACCACTCTGAGAGTTGTCTTTCCGTCTTGTTTATGTTTTCGTTTGCTGTGCAAAAGCTTTAAAGTTTCATTAGGTCCCATTTGTTTATTTTTGTTTTATTTCCATTACTCTAGGAGGTGGGTCAAAAAAGATCTTGCTGTGATTTATGTCAAAGAGTGTTCTTCCTATGCTTTCCTCTAAGAGTTTTATAGTGTCCGGTCTTAACATTTAGCTCTCAAATCCATTTTGAGTTTATTTTTGTGTATGGTGTTAGGGAGTGTTCTAATTTCATTCTTTTACATGTAGCTGTCCAGTTTTCCCAGAACCGCTTATTGAAGAGACTGTCTTTTCTCCATTGTAAATCTTTGCCTCCTTTGTCATACATTACTTGACCATAGGTGCATGGGTTTATCTCTGGGCTTTCTGTCTTGTTCCATTGATCTATGTTTCTGTTTTTATGCCAGTACCATATTATCTTGACTACTATAGCTTTATAGTGTAGTCTGAAATCAGGGAGTCTGATTCCTCCAGCTCCGTTTTTTTCCCCTCAAGACTGCTTTGACTATTCGGGGTCTTTTGTGTCTCCATACAAAATTTGAGATGATTTTTCTAGTTCTGTAAAAAATGCCATTGGTAATTTGATAGGGATTGCATTGAATCTGTAGATTGCTTTGGGTAGTATAATCATTTTCACTATATTGATTCTTCCAATCCAAGAACATGGTATATCTCTCCATCTGTTGGTATCATCTTTAATTTCTTTCATCAGTGTCTTATAGTTTTCTGCATAGAGGTCTTTTGTTTCCTTAGGTAGGTTTATTCCTAGGTATTTTATTATTTTTGTTGCAGTGGTAAATGGGAGTGTTTCCATAATTTCTCTTTCACATTTCTCATCATTAGTGGACAGGAATGCAAGAGATTTCTGTACATTAATTTTGTATCCTGCAACTTTACCAAATTCATTGATTAGCTCTAGTAGTTTTCTGGTGGCATCTTTAGGATTCTCCATGTATAGTATCATATCATCTGCAAACAGTGACAGTTTTACTTCTTCTTTTCCAATTTGTATTCCTTTTATTTCTTTTTCTTCTCTGATTGCCATGGCTGTGACTTCCAAAACTATGTTAAATCATAGTGGCAAGAGTGGACCTCCTTGTCTTGTTCCTGATCTTAGAGGAAATGCTTTCAGTTTTTCACCATTGAGAACAATGTTTGCTGTGGGTTTGTCATATATGGCCTTCATTATGTTGAGGTAGGTTTCCTCTATGCCCACTTTCTGGAGAGGTTTTATCATAAATCAGTGTTGAATTTTTTCAAAAGCTTTTTCTGCATCTATTGAGATGATCATATGGTTTTTATTCTTCAGTTTGTTAATATTGTATGTGACATTGATTGATTTTCATATATTGAAGAATCCTTGCATCCCTGGGATAAATCCCACTTGATCATGGTGTATGATCCTTTTGATGTGTTGTTGGATTCTGTTTGCTAGTATTTTGTTCAGGATTTTTGCATCTATATTCATCAGTGATATTGGTCTGTAATTTTCTTTTTTGTAGTATCTTTCTCTGGTTTTGGTATCAGGGTGATGGTGGCCTCATAGAATGAGTTTGGGAGTATTCCTTCCACTGCAATTTTTTGGAAGAGTTTGAAAAGGATGGGTGTTAGCTCTTCTCTAAATGTTTGATGGAATTCACCTGTGAAGCCATCTTCTCCTGGACTTTTGTTTGTTGGAAGATTTTTAATCACAGTTTCAATTTCATTACTTGTGATTGGTCTGTTCATATTTTCTGTTTCTTCGTGGTTCAGTCTTGGAAGGTTATACCTTTCTAAGAATTTGTCCATTTCTTCCAGGGTGTCCATTTTATTAGCATAGAGTTGCTTGTAGTAGTCTCTTAGGATGCTTTGTATTTCTGCAATGTCTGTTGTAACTTCTCATTTTTCATTTCTAATTTTATTGTTCTGAGTCCTCTCCCGCTTTTTCTTGATGAGTCTGTCTAATGGTTTATCAATTTTGTTTATCTTCTCAAAGAACCAGCTTTTAGTTTTATTGATCTTTGCTATTGTTTTCTTTGTTTCTATTTCATTTATTTCTGCTCTGATCTTTATGATTTCTTTCCTTCTGCTAACTTTGGGTTTTGTTTGTTCTTCTTTCTCTAGTTCCTGTAGGTGTAAGGTTAGATTGTTTACTTGAGATTGTTCTTGTTTCTTGAGGTAGGCTTGTATAGCTATAAACTTCCCTCTTAGAACTGCTTTTGCTGCATCCCATAAGTTTTGGATCATCGTGTTTTCATTGTCCGTCTCTAGGTATTTTTTGATTTCCTCTTTGATTTCTTCAGTGATCTCTTGGTTATTTAGTAATGTATTGTTTAGCCTCCATGTGTTTGTGTTTTTTATGTTTTTTTTCCCTGTAATTGATTTCTATTCTCATAGTGTTGTGGTCAGAAAAGGTGCTTGATATGATTTCCATTTTCGTAAATTTACTGAGGCTTGATTTGTGACCCAAGATGTGATCTATCCTGGAGAATATTCCATGTGAACTTGAGAAGAAACTGTAATATGCTGTTTTTGGATGGAATGTCCTATAAATATCAATTAAATCTATCTGGTCTATTATGTCATTTAAAGCCTCTGTTTCCTTATTTATTTTCATTTTGGATGATCTGTCCATTGGTGTAAGTGAGTTGTTAAAGTCCCGCACTATTATTGTGTTACTGTCGATTTCCTGTTTTATAGCTGTTAGCAGTTGCCTATGTATTGAGGTGCTCCTATGTTGGGTGCATATATATTTATAATTGTTATATCTTCTTCTTGGATTGATCCCTTGATTATTATGTAGTGTCCTTCCTTGTTTCTTATAACATTCTTTATTTTAAAGTCTATTTTATCTGATATGAGTATAGCTACTCCAGCTTTCTTTTGATTTCCATTTGCATGGAATATTTTTTTCCATCCTCACTTTCAGTAGGTATGTGTCCCTAGGTCTGAAGTGGGTCTCTTGTACACAGAATATATATGGGTCTTGTTTTTGTATCCATTCAGCAAGCCTGTGTCTTTTGGTTGGAGCATTTAATCCATTCATGTTTAAGGTAATTATCAATATGTATGTTCCTATGACCATTTTCTTAATTGTTTTGGGTTTGTTTTTGTAGATCCTTTTCTTCTCTTGTGTTTCCCACTTAGAGAAGTTCCTTTAGCATTTGTTGTAGAGCTGGTTTGGTGGTGCTGAATTCTCTTAGCTTTTGCTTGTCTATAAAGCTTTTGATTTCTCCCTTGAATCTGAATGAGATCCTTGCTGGGTAGAGTAATCTTGGTTGTAGTTTCTTCCCTTTCATCACTTTAAGTATATCTTGCCACTGCCTTCTGGCTTGTAGAGTTTCTGCTGAGAAATCAGCTGTTAACCTTATGGGGTTCCCTTGTATTTTATTTGTCGTTTTTCCCTTGCTGTTTTCAATAATTTTTCTTTGTCTTTAATTTTTGTCAGTTTGATTACTATGTGTCTCAGCATGTTTCTCCTTGGGTTTATCCTGTATGGGACTCGCTGCGCTTCCTGGACTTGGGTGGCTATTTCCTTTCCCATGTTAGGGAAGTTTTCGACTATAATCTCTTCAGATATTTTCTCAGGTCCTTTCTCTCTCTCTTCTCCTTCTGGGACCCCTATAATGTGAATGTTGTTGCGTTTAATGTCCCAGATGTCTCTTAAGCTGTCTTCATTTCTTTTCATTCTTTTTTCTTTATTCTGTTCCACAGCAGTGAATTCCACCATTCTGTCTTCCAGGTAACTTATCCGTTCTTCTGCCTCAGTTATTCTGCTATTGATTCCTTCTAGTGTAGTGTTCATTTCAGTTATTGTGTTGTTCATCTCTGTTTGTTTGTTCTTTAATTCTTCTAGGTCTTTGTTAAACATTTCTTGCATCTTCTCGATCTTTGCCTCCATTTTTTTTCCGAGGTCCTGGATCATCTTCACTCTCATTATTCTGAATTCCTTTTCTGGAAGGTTGCCTATCTCCACTTCATTTAGTTGTTTTTCTGGGGTTTTATCTTGTTCCTTCATCTGGTATGTAGCCCTCTGCCTTTCCGTCTTGTCTATCTTTCTTTGAATGTGGTTTTTGTTCCACATGCTGCAGGATTGTAGTTCTTCTTGCTTCTGCTCTCTGCCCTCTGGTGGATGAGGCTATCTAATAGGCTTGTGCAAGCTTCCTGATGGGAGGGACTTGTGGTGGGTAGAGCTGCATGTTGCTCTGGTGGGCAGAGCTCAGTAAAACTTTAATCCACTTGACTGTTGATGGGTGGGACTTGGTTCCCTCCCTGTTGGGTGTTTGGCCTAAGGCAATCCAACACTGGAGCCTACCTGGGCTCTTTGGTGGGGCTAATGACAAACTCTGGGAGGGCTCATGCCAAGGATTACTTCCCAGAACTTCTGCTGCCAGTGTTCTTGTCCCCATGCGGAGCCACAGCCACCCCCTGCCTCTGCAGAAGAGCCTCCACCACTAGCAGGTAGGTCTGGTTCAGTCCCCCCTGGGGTCACTGCTCCTTCCCCTCGGTCCTGATGTGCACACTACTTTGTGTGTGTCCTCCAAAAATGGAGTCTCTGTTTCCCCCAGTCCTGTTGAAGTCCTGCAATCAATTCCCACTAGGCTTCAAAGTCTGATTCTCTAGGAATTCCTCCTCCCATTGCCAGACCCCCAGGTTGGGAAGCTTGATGTGGGGCTCAGAACCTTCACTCCAGTGGGTGGACTTCTGTGGTATAAGTGTTCTCCAGTCTGTGAGTCACCCACCCAGCCATTATGGGATTTGATTTTACTGTGATTGCGCCCCTCCTACCATCTCATTGTGGCTTGTCCTTTGGTTTTGATTGTGGGGTATCTTCTCTGGTGAGTTCCAGTGTCTTCCTGTCGATGATTGTCCAGCAGCTAGTTGTGATTCTGGTGTTCTCACAAGAGGGAGTGAGAACACATCCTTCTACTCCACCATCTTGGTTCCTCTAGTCCCTATTGTTTAGTGGAATTTATGATGACTAATCCATGTGACCTCTTATATTGTGGAAATTAGTCATCATAATTTTTTATTTGACTCTTTAATTAAATGTTTTTAAATTTACTTAGGTTATACTTTTATATTTTAGATATATGGCATATATATTATGATCCCAGTTTTCTAAAATTATTTCGGTTTATAAAGCTATCTAACTCTTGATGGCAATCTGTCTGTATGTTTAAAATGATGTCAAAACTTTTATATGCACTGGGAAACCAAAAAAAAAAGAAAGAAAGAAAAGAAAATCATCAATCCACAAAGGTAGACACAAAGAAAAGAAAGAAACAGAACTACAAAAACAAGCAGAAAACAATCAACACAATGGCAATAAGTAAATATCTGTCAATAATCACTTTAAATGTAAATGGACTAAATGCTCCAATTAAAGGACATAGGGTGGCTGAGAGGATAAAAAGATAAGACCCATCTATATGCTGCCTACAAGAGGTTCATTTTAGGCCTCAAGACACACTCAGACTGAAAGTGAAGGGATGGAAAAAGATATTCCACACAAATGGAAATGAAAAGAAAGCTGGGGTAGCAGTACTCATATCAGACAAACTATACTTTAAAACAAAGACTGTAACAAAAGACAAAGGGCATTACATAATAATAAAGGGGTCAATCCAAGAAAAAGATGTAACATTCATAGATATTTATGCACCCAAATAGGAGTACCTAAATACATACAGCAAATATTAACAGACATAAAGGGAGAAATTGACAATAGTATAATAATTGTAGAGGACTTTAGCACCCCTCTTACACCCATGAACAGATCATTCAGACAGAAAATCAAAAAGGAAATATTAGCCTTAAATGACACACTAGACCAGACAAACTTAATAGATCTATACAGAACATTCCATCAAAAAACTACAGAATACACATTCTTTCCAAGTGCACATGGAACATTCTCCAGGATAGACTATGTATTAAGCAATAAGACAAGTCTCAATAAATTTAAGAAGACTGAAATCATATCAAGCATCTTTTCTGACCACAATTGTATGAAACTAGAAATCAATTACAAGAAGAAAACTGGAAAAAACACAAGCATGTGGAAACTAAACATAATACTAAACAACCAATGGGTCAATGAAGAAATAGAAGAAGAAAGTTTAAAATACCTTGAGACAAATAAAAATGGAGACACAATTTTCCAAAATCTATGGGATGCAGCAAAAGCTGTAGTAAGAGGAAAGTTCATAGTGATAAATGCCTATAAGACACAAGAAAAATCCCTAATATAATCTAACTTTACACGAAGTGAAACTAGAAAGAAGAAGAAACAAAGGCCAAAATTAGTAGAAGGAAGGAAATAATAAAGATCAGAGTGGAATTAAACAAAGACTTAAAGAAAAACAGAAAAGATCAATGAAACTAAGAGCTGCTTCTTTGAAAAA
Source organism: Pseudorca crassidens (assembly GCF_039906515.1). Taxonomy (NCBI): domain Eukaryota; kingdom Metazoa; phylum Chordata; class Mammalia; order Artiodactyla; family Delphinidae; genus Pseudorca; species Pseudorca crassidens. The sequence continues at coordinate 159,080,535 of NC_090297.1, forward strand.
GGTAAACAAAATTAATAAAACTTTAGTCAGACTCACAGAGAAAAAAAAGAGAGCAGGCCCAAATAAATAAAACCAAATGTAAGGGAAGATACAGCCAACACCACAGAAATACAAAGAATCATAAAAGTCTACTACAAATGATTACATACAAACAAAATTAGACAACTTAGAAGAAACAGATAAATTCTTAGAAATATACAATCTCTGTATCAGGAAGAAACAGAAAATCTGAACAGACAAATTACTAGTAATAAAATTAAATAATGATTTCAAAATTAAAAGTTTTTTTTAATAATTAAAAAAAAATAAATCAGTAATCAAAAACTTTCAAAAAACAAAAGCCTGGGTTCAGATGACTTCACAGATAAATTCTACCAATCATGTAAAGAAGAGTTACTATCTATCCTTCTCAAATTATTCCAAAAAATATTGAAAAGGAAGGAACACTTCCAAACTCATTTTACAAGGCCAGCATACCATGATACCAAAATCAGACAGAGACAATCCAAAATAAATAAATAAATACAGCCAATATCCCTGATGAACATAGATGCAAAAATCCCTGACAAAATATTTGCAAACCAAGTTCAACAATATAGTAAAAGGATCATATACCATGATCAAGTGTGTTTTGCTCCAGGTATGTAAGAATGGTTCAGTATTCACAAATCAATTAATGTGATACACCATATTAATAAAATGAAAGAGAAAAGTCATGTTCTCATCTCGATAGATGCCCAAAAAGCATCTGACAAAACTTCAACACCATTTATAATAAAACTCTCAACAAAGTGTGTACAAATCGTAGGATCATCTCTATAGGTGATTTGACAAAATTCAACATCCATTTATAATAAAAGCTCTCAACAAAATGCTATAGAGGGAACACACCTCAACATAATAAAGGCTATATATGACAAATCCACAGCTAACATCATACTCAATTGTGAAAGCTGAAAGCTTTTCCTTTAAGATCAAGAATAAGACAAGAATGCCCACTCTCACCACTTTCATTCAACATAGTGTTAGTAGTCCTAGCTATAACAAGCAGACAACAAAAAGAATGAAAGTCATCCTAATTGGGGAAAAGAAGTAAAACTGTCACTATTTGCAGGTGGCATGATACTATATATGGAAAACTGTAAAGTCTCCACCAAAACCTCTATTAGAACTAATAAATGCATTCAGTAAAGTTGCAGGATACAAAATCAATATAAAGAAATCTGTTGCTTTTCTATACACTAATAATGAACTGTCAGAAAGAGAAAGCAAGATGGACTTCTCTGGTGGTCCATGGGTAAGACTCCGCACTCCCAATGCAGGGGGCCCAGGTTTGATCCCTGGTCAGGGAACTAGATCCCGCATGCATACCTCAACTAAGAGTTCGAATGCCACAACTGAAGATCCTGCATGCCACAACTAAGACCCAGTGCAGCCTAAATAAATAAATAAATATTAAAAAAAAGAAAAGAAAGAAAGAGAAAGAAAGAAAATAATCCCATTTAAAATTGCATTAAAAAGAATAAAATATCTGGGAATAAACAACCAAGGGTGCAGGAGACCTATACTCTGAAAACGATAAAACATTGATGAAGGAATTTGAAAATAATATAAAGAAATATAAAGATATTGGATTGGAAGAATGAATATTGTTAAAATGTCCATACTACCCAAAGCAATCTATAGATTCAATCCAATCCTTATCAAAACACCAATGGCATTTTTCACAGACCTAAAACAAGCAATCCTAAAATTTGTGGGTAACTGCAAAAGATCATGAATAGCCAAAGCAATTTTGAGAAAGAAGAACAAAGCTGGAGGTATTACACTCCATGATTTCATACTATACTACAAAGCTATGATAATCAAAACCACATGGCACTGGACAAAAAACAGACAGATAGATCAATGGAACAGAATAGAGAGCTCAGAAATAAACCCATCAACATCACTAATCACCAGGGAAATACAAATCAAAACCATAATGAAATATCACCTCATAGCTCTCAGAATGACTACAGGCATACCTCGGAGATATTGCAGGTTTAGTCTTAATCTACAACAGAGAAGGCAAGAATACACAATGGGGAAGAGATAGTCTCTTCAATAAATGGTTTTTGGAAAATTGGATAGCTACCTACAAAAGAATAAAACTAGACCACTTTCTCACACCATATTCCAAAGTAAACTCAGGGCTTCCCTGTTGGTGCAGTGGGTAAGAATCTGCCTGCCAAGGCAGGGGACATGGGTTCAAGCCCTGGTCAGGGAAGATCCCACATGCACAGAGCAACTAGCCCTTGCACCACACTACTGAGCCTGCGCTCTAGAGCCCGCGAGCCACAACTATTGAAGCCCACGTACCTAGAGCCTTGCTTCACAACAAGAGAAGACACCACAATGAGAAGCCCACGCACCACAACAAAGAGTAGCCCCTGCTCAACACAACTAAAGAAAGCCCGTGTGCAGCAACAAAGACCCAATCAGCCAAAAATAAATAAATAAAAACTCGAAGTGGATTAAATATTAAATGTAAGACCGGAAATCATAAAACTCCTAGAAGAAAACATAGTAGCATGCTCTTTGACATAAGTATTAGCAATATTTTTCTGGATCCTCAGGCAAGGGCAACAAAAGCAAAAATACACAAATGAGACTAAATTAAACTAAAAAGTTTTTGCACAGTGAAAGAAACCATCAACAAAATGTAAAGGCAACCTACTGAATGGGAGAAATTATTTGCAAATGATATGTTTGATAAGGGGTTAATACCCAAATTATATAAAGAATTCATACAACTCAATAGCAAAATAAACTAGCAGTCTGATTAGAAAATGGGCAGACGACCTGAATAGACATTTTTCCAAAGAGGACATACAGATGGCCAATTAAATGCCTCCTTTGATACCTTCAGTACTAACAGGATAGAGCCTAATCTAGTCTTGGACCAAGCAGAGCTAGACTCATTTGTCCCTCTTGCCAGCCCCTACTTTCTCAATTTTAGCTTGCAAAGGGTAGTGCTTGCAATACAGCACCTCTCAGGTCTTTGACCTTACGTTGTCTTTGGAATAATCTTTATAGAAAAGAAAATTCTAGTGATTAACTAGTCCAGGTTACTTGCCCACATGGTTTTCCTTTCCACACCAATTTTTATCCTTTCTTTCATGTGCAGCTGGGCTGTCATAGAGACCAAAGATCTCTACTTTTTATAAGTCTGAGACCTGAAAGGCATTACCAAGCAAAACTTTCTAAGCCATAGTGCATCACAATACCCATTGAGCGATGTAAAAGGATCAAGTCCCACAACTCTGCAGTGAGCCTTTACAACACCAGGAGACAGCTGAAATAACTGCTGTCTTCAGAGGACTGCTTTTAAGAAAAAGGAGGTCTCTACCCACTGCAGTCTAAGCAGGTAACACCAGTTACTGCCTGTACTTCTCTCTTCTCTCACTTATTTGTTGCATTACTAAATAGCTGATTACCTTTTGAATGTTCTAGGGACAGGAGCTCACAATTTAAAGAAACTTTGTGGTAGACCATTTTGTAAAACCAAGAATTCTTTTGGAAACTGAATATTCATACCTTTCCATTTTGAATTATTTGAATAGTTTTAGATCAACATATTTTTCTCAGAAATAGGGTATACCTATATTAAGGTATCTGGCTCTTTATGATACAAGAAAAAAAAGCTTAAAAATTGTTAACCAGATTACTGAGTGGACTGATGGATGGATGGATGGATTCTTTCATTTATTCATTCATTCTGAAGTATGCATTGAGCACTTCCTTTGATGGGGAACACTTTGCAAGACAGTGAGGTAGCAGGACAAGGAAAGTAAAGATAGAGGCCATCAAAACAGCATGGTTTTGGGCTTCCCTGGTGGTGCAGTGGTTGAAAGTCCACCTGCTGATGCAGGGACATGGGTTCGTGCCCCGGGCCGGGAGGATCCCACATGCCGCGGAGCTGATGGGCCCGTGGGCCATGGCCGCTGGGCCTGCGCGTCCGGAGCCTGTGCTCCGCAACGGGAGAGGCCACAACAGTGAGAGGCCTGCGTACCGCACAAAAAACAAAACAAAACAAAAAAAAAACGTGGTTCCGAGATCCAGGAGCTTACATAATTTTAACTGAGAGGAAAGACACTGTATGAAACTCATGTCTTATTCTTTGAAGAATCTCTAGAATCTTATTCAAGGCCTGGCACAAAATTGCCACTCATTAAACATTTTCTTAAATGATGAATAAATGAGTTCAGAAACCAATGAACCAATGAGAACCAAAATGCGTAATAGAATTAATCCAGGGCTCTGTGAATTCAGGGGCAGGCAACGGACCATTTAGAACTCATAGTGCTAGGAAGAGATTGTAAAGGACCTGAAGAAAGCCCTGAGGAATGGGTGGAATTTAGACTAGAAAAAGAGGAAGGAAAAAGCATTCAGGCAGTAGAATTCATGGTAGGACTTTGGGGGTTGGGTGCAGGGTGTGGAAGGGGAAGAGAGCAAGTGGGTAACTCACCTTCCTGAATTGGGAACACTGGCTTCCTGAGGAAACAGAAGCAATAGGGGACTGTCAAAGTAATTCAGTTACTGAAAACCATTTTCTAAATGTCCTCTTATGACACACATGCTCAAAAGCAGCTGGGAGACATTGCCCTAGCCACAGAGCAATCGGCAGTCAGCGAGGCTGCTGTCATACTCCTAGGCAGGGTGGGTCATATGAATTCTGAGAAAGCCATCCACCCCCATGCCTTCTCTGCACTGTCAGATTACTAGGGCATGGCTTTCCACAGGGGCCCAACTTCCCCCAGTGCAACGAGTACTGATGCCACACCTCCAAGGAAAGGGGACACCCAGGACTCTGGTGTTATAAACTACATTTAGAAAATAAATTGTTGCCATTTGTACACCAGTTTAAATGCCACTCCCTAACTATTCCTCAAATTTTCCAAAAATTACCAGGTAAATAACATCAGAGTCTTGGGACCCTGACTCTAATATCCTGCCTCTGCCCCTTCTTTGGGCAGATTAATTAAATGATAACTTGCTAGTTATCATTTACTTAAGGTTCACAAGCTAATTAACTTACCGGGTAATTGCTGTTGGTTCCACCTGATGTTGTAAGACTTTAACAAATATTATTTTTAACTCTCTTTCCTACCATAAAAAGTAGGTGTCAACATTTAAAATCTTTTTCTAAACCTCAGGAAGCCCATCTCCAAAAGGAGAGCTTCTCACAAGTTTCCTATCAGGGAAAATGTCCTGAAGCAAATGTGACATCCATTCTTAGAGCCTTTTCCTTTAGAATTCTGAAAGAGGCAAGGAGGGATGCAGCCCCTCAACTACCTGAAAGCTAACTTGTCAAAGGATTCTGTTTTAGCAGTTACTGAGCTTTAATTTTACATTGATCGTGCAACTCTATGATTAATATCTGACTTCAACTTCTCTACCACATAAGCAACATGAGAGCAGAACCACATACCTTTTGCTAAATGCTTTTTCCCTAGCGCCTGGTACAATGCCAAGCAAAGGTAGTTGATCAGTAAATGTTTGCTGAGTAAATCAATGAATCAGTGGCACTCGAGGAGAAGGCGGATGGGCTTTGGAGTCAGGCACATCTGGAGCTTTTTGTTTACTGGCTATGTGACCTTAAACATGTAATTTAACATCTTCTACAAATTCAGGATAATAAGAAACAACTCTCAGGACTCTTGTGAGGACTGAATGAAAGAACATATGTAAAATATCTGGTTGTCAGCTGAGGACTAGTTGTTTTTCCATCTCCTTTCTACCAGAATGTGATTGCTCTTTTTCAAAATTATTTTAGCTATTTTATTTCCCTTGCATTTCCAAATAAACTTTAGAACAGGCTTGTCTATATCTACAAAAAAATCCTGCTAATTAGTTCAACCAAACAAATCAGATCAATTTGGGGAGAATTGTCATCGTTACTACGTTGAGTCTTCCAATCCATGAACACAGTGTCTCTCAGGTCTTTGATTTCTTTCATCAGAATTTTGTGCTTTTCAACATACATAGCCTGTAAATGTCTTGTTAGATTTATACATAATGTTTCTTTTTCCTTTTTTTGAGCTATTGTAAATAGTAATGTTTTAAATCTTGGTTTTAATTTTTTACTTAAAGTATAGAAATATAATTTTTTTATGTGTTGACTTTGTATCCTAAGATCTTGTTAAACAGAGTTATTCGTTTAGGAACTTTATCTGTAGATTCCTTGAGATTTTCTACACAATTATGTCATTTACAAATAGGGATAGTTTTCTTTCCTTCCCATCTGTATGCTTTTATTTCATTTTCTTGCCTTATTGCACTGAGTCAGACTTCCAGCAGCATGTTGAGTAGGAGTGCCGAGAGTAGCATCCTTGCTTTGTTCCTAATTTCAAGAAGAAATCAGGCTTTCACCATTAAATGTCATGTTAGCTGTAAGTTTTTATGGATGTTCCTTATCAGGTTGAGAAATTTCCTTCATGGCTTGCTAAGAAATATTGCCATAAATAAGCAGAATTTATCAGGTTTTTTTTTTTTTTTTTTTTTTGCAGTACACAGGCCTCTCACTGTTGTGGCCTCTCCCGTTGCGGAGTGCAGGCTCCAGACGCGCAGGCTCAGCGGCCATGGCTCACGGGCCCAGCCGCTCCGCAGTATGTGGGATCTTCCCGGACCGGGGCACAAGCCCGTGTCCCCTGCATTGGCAGGCGGACTCTCAACCACTGCCCCACCAGGGAAGCCCTAGGTTTTTGACTATGTTACTATATTTTATAAAATTTTGATTTGATCCGTAATATATTCTATAATACCAAAAAGTTGCTGAGAAAGTTGGCAAAATAAATCTTATATATTTTTTCCCGAAGTCAGCATGTTGAATATTAACTTTGAGGAAGTTTGCTGGAATGTACATCTTTTATTCATTTACCTTAGTTCACCTTCTGAAATTAGCATAATAAAAATTCTATTATTAAATTTTAATGTCTGTGCCCTAGGAGTCTAACCATAGTGATTTAGGGTCCAGCCTTATTAACTGAAAGTGGCTAAAATCCTCATAAGTAAGAGCCATGAAGATGCCCAAACCTTGACTCGCTTCTAGGAATGTATCCTAAGAAATGAATTCAATAGAATCAAACATATAGATGTTCAGCATGACCAAAATGTCCAACATCAGGTTACTGGGTTTCATAAATTATGGCACATTCAGTTATTCAGTAAATATTTATTAAATGTCTACCATGTATCAGTTATTATCTTTGGCCCTAGAGGTACAGCAGTGAACACAACAGACAAAGCTCCCTGCCCTCATGGTGATTACTTTCTAATGGGGAAGGCAGACATAAACAAGATACCTAAGTAAACATACAGTATGGCAGATGGTGATGAGTGTTGTGCAGAAAAATCAAGCATAGAGCATGGATGAGGAGTCCAGGGGTGGAAGTGGAGAGGATACTGTTTGAATAGAGTGATGGGTGGGCCTCACCAAACAACACAAAAGAACACTAAATATTAGAATTAAGAATACTTTGTGGCGATGTGGAAAATTTTTCATGAAATATTGTTAAATGAAAATCCAAAACTATAAAATAGAATGTCTACTGAGTTTTCAAGTTTTTAAGTATAAGCCTGAGTATGTATACATAAAATATAAAAAATGAAAATAGTTTTTTATGGGTGGTTTTAATATTATTTTATAGCATTATTTACCCTGAGCATATTGTATTTCAGTTTAAAAAAAGAAAAACGTTTAAGGTTTCCCAAGATTAATATGAGATTGAATGAAAGGTAGGATGAAGGTACAGATGGAACTCGTGTTTGCACTGGAAGAATTTTACTAAGGGCACATCAGAAGGAGAATCCTCTATTAAGGCAACTAAAAAATTATCTATTTTAAAGGAGATAAAAGTTATGTTGTTCATGGTGCCTCTAACAACAGTTGTGCAGTGTTGGCTGTGAGTATAGAAATGATGGCAAGTTTAACATGTGCTCATAAGTGAGTCACATTCAGATTTGGTACGTGACTCTACTTTTTAAGATTAAAATAAAATGCACTGACGTATCTTACTGCAAACTACATTTTCTTACGTGTTCAAGAGATGATAGCTAACCACACAAAATGTGATCTGGTACCCTGTACACATGGTAGAGGCATCCTCTAAAGGTGCAGAATGGCAATGTCACCCACCCAGACAAGGTCTCCTGATTATTCTGGAAGCTTAGGCTTAGACTCAAAGAGGGCTATTAATGTGCTCCTCTGAAAGGGTTTCTTTGGCATAGCCAAGTTACAGCCACCCAGGACTGGTGTTCTCTGCGGTGCTGATTCAGAATTTCTAGGCGCTGAGCAATCACTCTATCAGCAAAGGCACACGAGGTGTTTTCTTTGTTAGGAGCACAAATGTCCTAAATATCTTGCATTCTTCTCTCCAGCATGTCACTTCTAGTAAAATGAAATCCCAGCAGTCATGTGTCTGAGTTTAAGGGAGAACTCAATTGTGTTTACTCAGATTTTCTCTGTCATTCTTTCTTCCATCTTTTTTTTTTTTTTTAACTAAGCACACCAGTGCTAAAAGTAAAAACACACTTTGTAATTAACAGGCTCTGTTGGATAGCCAAACTGTTCTGTTATAATCTTGTTTGAAAATTTTCAAGTTGCTTGAAAAACATGGAGGTGAAATAAAGCAGCCAGCTGGCCTGTGGACAGTAAGTTAACAAGTTATAAAAAGAAGAGAGAGAAGCATCACACCCTTTTTTCCAATCCTTTCTCCCTCCTGGTTACTGCTTCTTTTGGGCTGTCCCAGTTTTGTGTTGGCTGATGGTCTGGGTGCGCCATGGTTGTTGTGATATAGCATAGTCGTTAAGATAAATGTTTCTGGAGCCAGAGGATTCTAACCATGGTTCCTCAGAAGTTATTCTACTTCTCAGAATCTCAGTTTTCTCGTCAGTAAAGTAGTGATAAACACTTCACAGGGTTTCTGGGAGTCTAATATGAGTTCATGCATGGTACCTGACACATTATACGTGCTCATAAGTAGAAATGCATATACTGATGCTTTTTAGGTTAGAAAACACTCACACATGCATTTCTGCCTCAATTCTCCAGAAAGATATTGTATTCATCCATATACTCAGTGGGTGCCTGAGTCTGTTCAGGCTGCTATAACAAATGTCAGAGGCTGGGTGACTCGTAAACAGAAGTTTCTTTCTCACAGTTCTGGAGGCTAGAAGTTCAAGGTCAGGGTGCCGGCATGGTCGGGCTCTGGTGAGACCCCTTCCAGGTTGCAGGCTGCCGACTTCTTGTATCGTCACATGGCAGAACGAGGCCCAGGGAGCACTCTGGGGTCTCTTTCATAAGAACACTAGTTCCATTCATGAGGGCTCCACACCCATAATGTAATTACCTCCCAAAGCCTCCCCCTCCAAATACCACCACATTGGAATTAGGGTTTCAACATATGAATTTCAGGGGGACACAAACTTTTAGTCCACTCCTTTGGGGAAATGATTTGCCACAGGTCACATGGGTCTCAGTCCAACATTCTCCTGCTACACCATGTTTATGCAGAGGCCCAACTGTCTTTGCATATACATAGTATATACACATAGTACAAAATTCAGAAGGTACACAGAAGATAAACTGTAGAAAAGTAAGGCTTTCTCCCACCTCTGTCCCCCAGGCACTCAGTTTCCTCCCCATTGTAGACTCTTTCTCAACTGAATACTTAGATGCAGTGGTTTTTCTGTGGCAAGTCCTCTCCAGTAGATAATCGATGCAATATGAAATTTTAGACTGGAAACATCATATATTACATGTTTAAATCCAGGGCCAGTATAGGAAACAGAAAGCTTGATGTAGATAATGAGGTGCTTACAAAATCATTGGAAAGGTTGGAGGGTTAGGCCCTGGGGAAGGCCTCCAGGAAGCTTCTAGAACACCTTCACAAAACTGACCCATCATGGAAGCAGCTACCTGTGCCTGATCAGGAAACTGCTTCCAGACAATTGAGTTCAAGAACCTAGTCCCAAAGCCACCTGCACTGCCCCTGCAGCCCCCTCTCCACACTCACGAAGCTGGTGTTTGAACACTAGAACACAGCATTCAGCACTGCCTTCAACACAATTGCCTTCCGACACCCTCAAAGCTGGAGATTGGACAGGGGCATTCTGCTGGAAAAAAAAAAAAAAAAAAAAAACCACATCGTCATAACCACCTTGCCGGTAGAACAAGTCAAAGCAGCAGGAAACAGCCTCTGTCTCGTTTTCATCTTCCAAATCTCACTCAATTACATCTGAATGGAGGATCCTAATTCACATCCAGAACTCTAGTTGTGAGGGAGTATGGAAGATGCAGTGCTTAGCCCGCAAGCTCATGCAGTAGGAAGGCACCCTAAGAAGGGTGAGAAAGGAGGCTACGTGCCCAACTTGCACAGTACTTTCTATTTTTAAAGAAAAGCATGTCTATATGTATTGGCTTATGCATTTCTCCATTTCTTTTTGTTTGAGTCTATTTCCTTCCCTAAATAGTCTAGCAGAAGCTGTGATGGTCCTATGATGGTCCTTCAAGACAGACTTTGTAGTACTAGATAGCTCATGCCTGGAAATGTATATAAACTTGCAATATGAAACTTCACTCTGATTTCTTTTTCAGAATCCTATCCATCATGACTGCCATCCAGCTACCAGAATTTATTGACCGCCACCCAGGGATCCCACCCAGGTAATGTTCTTCCAAATACAGACGCCTCCAGAGCTGCAGCAAGTTGGACAGACACCTAGGGAATTGGAATTGCTCCCCCTGCTGTTTGCTCCCTGATTAAGAGATAACTGCTGCCAGAGGTTCTAGGGAAGTTTCTTTGGGTTTAGAGAAAGTTGTAAAAAAAAAAAATCCCACATTCATGGCAGAATCCAAGCAAACAGGCGATTCCAAATTCCCAAAAGATTGGAAGGATGTTGGTTTCTGCTTGGGAAGAGCTTTAGTAAGGAACCCAAGCCCAAATTTCAGAGGGGACCCGTTTACTCTTGGGATAAAACAAACCATTCTCATGCTTTTGCAACATGGGATGCAACCACACAGACGGAAACTGAGTAGTTTCACTCTTTCTCTGAGTTCATCGATGGCCCAAGAATAAAACGTAAATGGGACCAAAGCCTTCTGTTGCATAAAACCCTTGTTTTATTGAACTGAAAGCAGCCTTACACTGCCGGGTCTATTTCTCTTCCTATTCCTTTGGTACAGGACATCTACTTCCTATCTGCCCACAGTGAGAGAATCACAGAGTTCACACAAAAATAACTCTGAACTCTTCTGAAAAGAAGTCATCACACAAACACAAAGATGACTCTGGATGGGACATGGAGTTTAGAGAACAGGGTTTGATTCATGCCTCTGGCATTTATCAGCTGAGTGATATTTAGAAATTCTACTTAACCTCTCTGAGCCTCGGTCTCCTTTTCTGTAATGGGGTGTTAATAATGTTTACCTGGCAAGGTGACTGTGAAAATTAGATGAGATCATCTCTGTAAAGATGCTTTGTAATGCACGAAGCCCAACACTGACAGAAGGGCTGCATCGTCACTGTGACACAGGCTACCTCATTCTCTAGAGGGATCCTCCCCTGTGCATGTTGGATTTTGCCTGCAGGTAAACTCAGGGCCTGCTCCGGTTACATTCACCCTTCCAGGGGACTGGTTTGCTCTTGTCTGGACTGAACGTGTCACCTCAAAGAGCCAAGCTGTCAGGGACTGGTAAATACTGTGCGGTGGAGTCAGACACACCTGGACTCCTACTCCCACCCAGGGAGAAGGAAAGGCCTTTCTACAGCTGACTCAAGAATCTTGTAAGCCAAGTCAATAAAATGGGTCTGAGCAGGGTCCAGGGCGGGGCTCCTGGGCCAGGTCTGGAGGCCAGCCCAGCTTTCCTACCCATTAATCGATTTTGCCTAACACCCAGCCCCGCCTTGGGAGAGGCCGGGCACTGTGCAGCCTCTGGGAATACTGACTGCCACGCCAGGCCAGGCATCGCCACTTGGGAGGTACAAATTCTTTTCCAAACAACAGACATTTTGACCTGTTAATCGAGAGCTTTCTCCTGTTTGAGGTGAAGGCCACATGGGGGAACTTGGAAAGTCTACCCAAAGAGGTGGAGGAAAAATGTATCATGCCTTCATTTCTCAAAACTCTCCATGTCTCCACCCAGCCCTCCCTCCAACTGCTGCCTGCTTACACACTTTCCCATTCTCTCCACTCCAAAACCTACCCAGGGAGACTCCCGAGAGACTTGGGGTGGGCGTGTTACCTGGTACTGGTGAGGGGCTTCTCCATTCTCAGACAGCTTGCCCAGACCGCTTCTAGGAGCAGTGCCTGGGCTACTTACCTGGACTCGCGCCAGGGAGGAGCCCAGAGTCAAAACACAGCCTAGTGCAAACAGTATAGCAACTGTGAGATACCAGTGTCATTCTGGAACTCCACCTGGATGCTTAACAAAGTATAACGTGGCCGTAGGGTAATCTTTCCAAGGTAGTGCTTGGAAGCTGGATGGGCGCCTAAGAAAGCTGTATCGCCCACTCCTGTGCACTCAGAAATGTCATTTGTTCTCTATTACAGTGCCAGTTATTCTTCTTATGACCTAATCCCCTGCTGTTATTTACTATTCAGGGATCAGTCATATTATTCCAGACGCAGGGCAGGTCTAGACAGCCTGTGGTTTTTATGAAAATTAGAGCTCCCTGAGGTCCTGTTTGCATAGACAGACAGACCCGCCCTGCTTAGAGCACTTGCCTTTTGCACGAGCTAGACAGCAATGTCCCCACTGGCCCCCACACACTCCACACTGATCCCAACTCTGTCGAAGTCATGGCTCCTATAATTCCCCTCACCTGGAACCTCTTCCCCATTCTAGTTACTTGCCCAAGCCCTAGACACCCCTCCCTCTTTTGTACCCCACTGACCTTTTATTCAGATCACAATTTCAGCACATAAAGAGCATTATGAGGACAAGTCCTGCTTCCTGGTCACCTTTGTATCTGCAGAACCTAGCAGTGTGCAGAGTACGTTACGTACATTCAATAAATGCTGGTTGGAATGGAGGCATAGTTTAAGTTTCCATTCACCATCTGACACATGTTTGGCAAGCTACTTCATGCAGACCTATGCACTGCTTTCTACTGACTCTTCTTGAATTCTTCTGACACATACCAAGTGCTCAGAACCTGTGGAGGTCCCAAAAGACCCCACATACCGCAGACTCTAGAGTCATCCTCTCAACAGGGGTCACCTTCCTGTGTTCTGTTTCCTGGAGAATGGCAGCCTTCTTCTCAATGTCTGAAGCCTCGGCCTTGTCTTGGACCCCTCCTTCTTTTTCACTCTCAACACTCTCTCTTAACAGTGATCTCAGTCAGACCTCTCCTCTCATCCACATTTCCACCACAAAGTCCAGAGCTTCCCCACATAGTACATTACTACGATTGTCTCCTGACCAGTCTTTCTACTTCTAGTCAGATTGTCCTCAAATTTGTTTTCCATACGGCCACCAGCAAAATCTTTCTAAAATAAAAATTGCGTTTGTCACAAATCTTAAAGATCCTACAAAGATTCCCTATTACCTACCTCGGTGGTTCTCAACCTTTCAGACAAACCCTCCCTTTGTTTATAACAAATATTTTGCAATGTCCCTGATACTCTTCTGAAATAAAATCTGTAAATAACATAATCCAACAACACGTAATTTTAAAATATCAATATAATGCTATAACCATAATCTAAAAGGAAAGTAATTAATTATAAAAGAAGATTTATTTCAAAATGTAAGATCTGGGGCTTCCCTGGTGGCGCAGTGGTTGAGAGTCCGCCTGCTGATGCAGGGGACGCGGGTTCGTGCCCCGGTCCGGGAAGATCCCACATGCCGCGGAGCAGCTGGGCCTGTGAGCCATGGCCGCTGAGCCTGCGCGTCCAGAGCCTGTGCTCCGCAATGGGAGAGGCCACAACAGTGAGAGGCCCGCGTACCGCAAAAAAAAAAAAAAAAAAAAAGTAAGATCTGGACACCACTAGCCCTCAGCACTGTGTTTCAGCTGCACACACCCAGCTCACCTCATGCCTCAGAAGACTCCCCCTCCCTCTCCACCTCATTCACTCATGCTTGCGCTTCCAAACTTCCTCACAACCCAGCCCTCCCAGGCAGGGCTACAGCCCCTCCTCTAGGTTTACAAGCACCTTGTGCTTTGACCTTCACAGTGCTTCTTATATACTTAATTTTAGCCCCTATATACTTAATTATCAGAGTTTCTTTAAACATTGTGAAAGTTTGTAAAAATATCTAAAGTAGAAAAAATAGTATAAGGAACCCCCATTTACCCATTTCCATCTTTCAACAATTATCAACATTTGACCCACTGGTTTTATATATTCTCTTATTTGTTTTTTTCTGATATTGTGAACCTAATACCTGACATGTCAAGTATTTCTTTATGAATCCTGAAAACTAAATCCTGAAAAATGGATGACAAAAGACACTCCTATCAAGAGATTCCAAAGGTTTTATGAGCTTTGTGCCAGGAACCGGGGATAAAGACTGAATGTATTTTTTATGATACCACAGCTGGTTTTCTTCTGTAAAGAACTAATCATAATAATTGCTTTTCTCTCACCCCCTTACTGTTCCCACTAATATATTCATTGCTCATCAAGGAAAGGACCTCCATGGCTATTACCCTGGGCAGCTTGCAAGAGTTCATTATACTGATATGTGAAGATTATCCCCCAGGTGAGACACCCTCCTAAATCTTAATGTTGAAAAATTTCACTAAAGTTAGAATAATAAATGAAAAAAGGGGAATCACAATTTGTAATAATAATAATAACAATTATTATTGTTCAGTGGATGGAAAAATTTGGAAGGAAATGCAGCAATATGTTAACAATGGTTTTTCATGAATGGTGAGATTATTGATATTTGTATTTCATTTTTTATCTTTTTCTATATTTTCCAGATTTTTTGTAATGAACATATATATTAAATCATCAAAGAAATTTAAGAAACACCATGAGTTTAGCATTTTCACTCAGTCAAATAACAATCTTCTTGAGAGTCAGTTTCCTTCTCAATAAAATTACAAATTTGATCTAAATGGTTTCTGTCTTTCTGCAGGTGATTTTAACAAAAAGGGGAAAAAAATAGGTACCTCAATGCTATTTTCTAGTTTTGGGAGGCTGGAAACCACAGCAGTTAATAACAGCAATTTGAGTAACTTATGAAATGTTTGATCTTAGGCAGTTTTCATTCCTTCTGAGTATCAGTGACTTCTCTGTTAAATAAAATAATTGATATAATATTCTAGAACATGGTAAGCACTCAAAATAGGATTGCTATTATTTTGAGTTCATCATCTAGTATACTTTACAAACTTCTTTTCTTCTCTTAATTTCCTTTGATGTAGTCACCTCCTGATTATTCTCCAAGCAAAGAAAAGGGAGCCATGGCAACTATAAAGCAGCACACAGTCTGAACTTAATAGATGACCAATCTGGAAGTAGCTTTAGCTTTTTAAATCCTGATTCAGTTTAATAAATAAGATGTAGCCCAGAGAAGTGACATGTCTTGCCTGAGGTGTAGTTGGTTGGTGTAAAAGCTGGGACGTGAGTTGATCCAATTTTCTGATTGCTGTTCAAGGCTTTTTGTTCTAACTCAAATACATTCTTACATCAAACTCTTGTTAGGGCCATGTTCTTTGCTAGAGGATAAACAAGGAAGGAAACAACAGAACTCCACTGCCAGAAGGCAGTTCCACAGGGCACTCTCCACGTGTGTTCTGTGGACTCTGACCGTTCCCCCAACTCCAGTGCCTCACCCTCCTCCTAACACAGGACACTCGGGCAAAGGGAACCTTGACTCTGACAAGACTTGTGCCTGCCCAAGATTAGTCTTAGGGGGAAAACTTAGTGCAAATGCCAATCAATGACTTTATTAAACTTCTGGTTAAGAATAAGAATAAGGGGACTTCCCTGGTGACGCAGTGGTTGAGGGTCCGCCTGCCGATGTAGGGGACACAGGTTCGTGCCCCAGTCCGGGAAGATCCCACATGCCGCGGAGCGGCTGGGCCCGTGAGCCATAGCCGCTGAGCCTGCGTGTCCGGAGCCAAGGAGGCACACCACAATCAGGTTTTTACCCAAATATGTAAACATAATGTGTTATGATTAAACAGTGTCAGTCATCACATTTCAGTGTGATTAATTATGGTTATGCAATCAAGTTAGATGACGTCCTACTCAAAATGATTGGATTTAGATATTCTTAAATCTCACCCAACATTTAATATTTTTCACATCTCTAGCAGCTCACCTCATCTACTTTACAGTTTAAAATACACGTTTATTAAAACATTCAGAAACGCTGATAATCAAAAAAAATTTTTTTAATTATCCATCATGTCATTACCCAGAGACAGATAATCATGTATAATCTTCCAGATCTACACAAAATAGAATGAGGTGGCATTTTGAAACACTTTTTCTCCCAGTTTTACTGAGATATAGTTTACATATAACATTGTATTAGTTTAACGTATACAACATAATGATTTTTATATATGTACATATTGCAAAAAGATTACCATAAGTTTATTAATACCCATCACCACATATAGTTACAATTTTTTTCTTGTGATAAGAACTTTTAAGATCTATTTCTCTCAACAACTTTCAAATATAGTATATAACATTGTTGACAATAGTCACCATGCAGTACATTACATTCCCAGAACTTATTTTATATCTGAAATTTTGTACCTTTTGACCATCTTCGCCCATTTCCGCCACCCCCCAAACCTCACCTTTGGCGATCACTATTCTGTTTTCTGTTTTTATGAATTCAGTTTTTTTAGATTCCACATATAAGTGAGAACATACAGTATTTGTATTTCTCTGCCTAACTTATTTCACTTAGCATAATACCCTCAAGGTCCATCCATGTTGTCACAAATGGCAGGCTTTTCTTCTTTTTTTTTTTTTTGCTGTCTTTATTTTTTTTTAACATCTTTATTGGAGTATAATTGTTTTACAGTCAGTTTCTGCTTTATAACAAAGTGAATCAGCTATACATATACATATATCCCCTTATCTCCTCCCTCTTACGTCTCTCTCCCACCCACCCTATCCCACCCCTCTAGGTGGTCACAAAGCACCAAGCTGCTCTCCCTGCGCTATGCGGCTGCTTCCCACTAGCTATCTATTTTACATTTGGTAGCGTACATATGTCCATGCCACTCTCTCACTTCATCCCAGCTTACCCTTCCCCCTCCCCGTGTCCTGAAGTTCATTCTCTACATCTGCGTCTTTATTCCTGTCCTGCCCCTAGGTTCTTCAGAACCTTTTTTTTTTTTTTTTAGATTCCATATATATGTGTTAGCATACAGTATTTGTTTTTCTCTTTCTGACTTACTACACTCTGTATGACAGACTCTAGGTCCATCTGCCTCACTACAAATAACTCAATTTCGTTTCTTTTTGTGACTAATATTCCATTGTATATATGTGCCACATCTTCTTTATCCATTCATCTGTCTATGGACACTAGGGTTGCTTCCATGTCCTGGTTATTCTAAATAGTGCTGCAATGAATATTGTGGTACATGACTCTTTTTGAATTATGGTTTTCTTAGGGTATATGCCCAGTAGTGGGGTTGCTTGGTCATAAGGTAGTTCTATTTTTCGTTTTTTAAGGAACATCCATACTGTTCTCCATAGTGGCTGTATCAATTTACATTCTCGCCAACAGTGCAAGAGGGTTCCCTTTTCTCCACACTCTCTCCAGCATTTATTGTTTGTAGATTTTTTTTTACATCTTTATTGGAGTATAATTGCTTTACAATGGTATGTTATTTTCTGCTTTATAACAAAGTGAATCAGTTATACATATACATATGTTCCCATATCTCTTCCCTCTTGCGTCTCCCTCCCTCCTTGTTTGTAGATTTTTTGATGATGGCCATTCTGACTGGTGAGAGGTGATACCTCATTGTAGTTTTAATTTGCATTTCTCTAATAATAAGTGATGTTGAGCATCTTTTCATGTGTTTGTTAGCCATCTGTATATCTTCTTTGGAGAAATGTCTATTTAGGTCTTCTGCCCATTTTTGGATTACGTTGTTTGTTTTTTGGATATTGAGCTGCATGAGTTGCTTGTAAATTTTGGAAATTAATCCTCTGTCAGTTATTTCAATTGCAAATATTTTCTCGCATTTTGAGGGTCGCCTTTTCAACTTGTTTATGGTTTCCTTTGCTGTGAAAAAGATTTTAAGTTTCATTAGGTAGGTCCCATTTCTTTATTTTTGTTTTTATGTTCATTTCTCTAGGAGGTGGGTCAAAAAGGATCTTGCTGTGATTTGTGTCATAGAGTGTTCTGCCTATGTTTTCCTCTAAGAGTTTGATATTGTCTGGCCTTACATTTAGGTCTTTAATCCATTTTGAGTTTATTTTTGTGTATGGTGTTAGGGAGTGTTCTAATTTCATTCTTTTATATGTAGCTGTCCAGTTTTCCCAGCACCAATTATTGAAGAGGCTGTCTTTTCTCCATTGTATATTCTTCCCTCTTTTATCAAAGATAAGGTGACCATAAGTGCATGGGTTTATCTCTGGGCTTTCTATCCTGTTCCATTGATCTATATTTCTCTTTTTGTGCCAGTGCCATACTGTCTTGATTACTGTAGCTTTGCAGCATAGTCTGAAGTCAGGGAGCCTGATTTCTCCAGCTCCATTTTTATTTCTCAAGATTGCTTTGGCTATTGGGGGTCTTTTGTGTTTCCATACAAATTGTGAAATTTTTTGTTCTAGTTCTGTGAAAAATGTCATTGGTAGTTTGATAAGGATTGCATTGAATCTGTAGATTGTTTTAGGTAGTATAGTCATTTCCACAATGTTGATTCTTCCAGTCCAAGAACATGGTATATCTCTCCATCTATTTGTATCATATTTAATTTCTTTCATCAATGTCATAGTTTTCTGCATACAGGTCTTTTGTCTCCTTAGGTAGGTTTATTCCTAGGTATTTTATTCTTTTTGTTGCAATGGTAAATGTGAGTGTTTCCTTAATTTCTCTTTCAGATTTTTCATCATTAGTGTATAGGAATGCGAGAGATTTCTGTGAATTAATTTTGTATCTTGCTACTTTACCGAATTCATTGATTAGCTCAAGTAGTTTTCTGGTAGCATCTTTAGGAGTCTCTATGTATAGTATCATGTCATCTGCAAACAGTGACAGCATCACTCTTCTTTTCTGATTTGGATTCCTTTTATTTCTTTTACTTCTCTGATTGCTGTGGCTAAAACTTCCAAAACTGTTGAATAATAGTGCTGAGAGTGGACAATCTTGTCTTGTTGCTGATCTTAGTGGAAATGGTTTCAGTTTTTCACCATTGAGAACGACGTTGGTTATGGGTTTGTCATATATAGCCTTTATTATGTTGAGGTAAGTTCACTCTATGCCTACTTTCTGGAGGGTTTCTATCATAGATTGGTGGTGAATTTGTTGGAAGTTTTTTCTGCATCTATTGAGATGATCATATGGTTTTTCTCCTTCAATTTGTTAATATGGTGTATCACATTGATTGATTTGTGTATATAGAAGAACCCTTGCATTCCTGGGATAAATACCAATTGATCATGATGTATGATCCTTTTAATATATTGTTGGATTCTGTTTGCTAGTATTTGTTGAGGATTTTTGCAACTGGGTTCATCATTGTTATTGGCCTGTAGTTTTCTTTCTTTGTGATATATTTGTTTGGTTTTGGTATCAAGGTGATGGTGGCCTCGTTGAATGAGTTTGGGAGTGATCCTCCCTCTGCTATATTTTGGAAGGGTTTGAGAAGGATAGGTGTTAGCTCCTCTCTAAATGTTTGATAGAATTCTCCTGTGTAGCCATCTGGTCCTGGGCTTTTGTTTGTTGGAAAATTTTTAATCACAGTCTCATTTTCAGTGTTTGTGATTGATCTCTTTATATTTTCTATTTCTTCCTGGTTCAGTCTCATAAGGTTGTGCTTTGCTAAGAATTTGTCCATTTCTTCCAGGTTGTCCATTTTATTGGCATATAATTGCTTGTAATAATCTCTCATGATCCTTTGTATTTCTGCAGTGTCAGTTGTTAGTTCTCCTTTTTCATTTCTAATTCTATTGATTTGAGTTTTCTCCCTTTTTTTCTTGATGAGTCTGGCTAATGGTTTATCAATTTTGTTTATCTACTCAAAGAACAAACTTTTAGTTTTATTGATCTTTGCTATCGTTTCCTTCATTTCTTTTTCACTTATTTCTGATCTGATCTTTATGATTTCTTCCCTTCCACTAACTTTGGGGGTTTTTTGTTCTTCTTTCTCTAGTTGCTTTAGGTGTAATGTTAAGTTGTTTATTTGAGATGTTTCTTGAGGTCGGATTGTATTGTTATAAACTTCCCTCTTAGAACTGCTTTTGCTGCATCCCATAAGTTTTGGGTCGTTGTGTTTTCATTGTCATGTTTCTAGGTATTTTTTTGATTTCCTCTTTGATTTCTTCAGTGTACTCTCGATTATTAAGTAGTGTATTGTTTACCCTCCATGTGTTTGTATTTTTTACAGATTTTTTCCTGTAACTAATACCTAGTCTCATAGTGTTGTGGTTGGAAAAGATACTTGATCAATTTCAATTTTCTTAAGTTTACTGAGGTTTCATTTGGGACCCAAGATATGATCTATCCTGGAGAATGTTCCATGAGCACTTGAGAAGAAAGTGTATTCTGCTGTTTTTGGATGGAATGTCCTGTAAATATCAATTAACTCCATCTTGTTTAATGTATCACTTAAACCTTGTGTTTCCTTATTTATTTTCATTCTGGATGATGTGTCCATTGGTGAAAGTGGGGTGTTAAAGTCCCCTACTATGATTATGTTACTGTCGATTTCCCCTTTTATGGTTGTTAGCATTTGCCTTATGTATTGAGGTGCTCCTATGTTGGAGCACCTCAGTGCTCCAGCAATTGTTGTATCTTCTTCTTGGATTGACCCCTTGATCATTATCTAGTGTCCTTCTTTGTCTTTTGTGATAGTCTTTATTTTAAAGTCTATTTTGTCTAATATGAGAGTTGCTACTCCAGCTTTCTTTTGATTTCCATTGGCATGGAATATCTTTTTCCATCCCCTCACTTTCAGTCTGTATGTGTCCCTAGGTCTGAACTGGGTCTCTTGTAGACAGCATATATACAGGTCTTGTTTTTGTATCCATTCAGCCAGTCGATGTCTTTGGGTGGGAGCATTTAAACCATTTACATTTAAGGTAGTTATCAATATGTATGTTCCTATTACCATTTTCTTAATTGTTTTGGGTTTGTTA
This sequence comes from Pseudorca crassidens, assembly GCF_039906515.1. Classification (NCBI taxonomy): domain Eukaryota; kingdom Metazoa; phylum Chordata; class Mammalia; order Artiodactyla; family Delphinidae; genus Pseudorca; species Pseudorca crassidens. The sequence continues at coordinate 159,101,874 of NC_090297.1, forward strand.
TTGTAGGTCTTTTCCTTCTCTTGTGTTTTCTGCCTAGAGAAGTTCCTTTAGCATTTGTTGTAAAGCTGGTTTGGTGGTGCTGAATTTTCTTAGCTTTTGCTTGTCTGTAAAGTTTTTAATTTCTCCATCAAATCTGAATGAGATCCTTGCTGGGTAGAGTAATCTTAGTTGTAGGTTTTTCCCTTTCATCACTTTAAATATGTCTTGCCACTCCCTTGTGGCTTACAGAGTTTCTGCTGAAAGATCAGCTGTTAACCTTATGAGGATTCCTTTGTATGTTATTTGTTGTTTTACCCCCTTGCTGCTTTTAATATTTTTTATTTGTTTTTAATTTTTGATATTTTGATTAATATGTGTCTTGGCGTGTTTCTCCTTGGATTTCTCCTGTATGGGACTCTCTGTGCTTCCTGAACTTCATTGACTATTTCCTTTCCCATATTAGGGAAGTTTTCAACTATAATCTCTTCAAATATTTTCTCAGTCCCTTTCTTTTTCTCTTCAACTTCTGAGACCCCTATAATTCAAATGTTTGTGTGTTTGATGTTGTCCCAGAGACCTCTGAGACTGTCCTCAATTCTTTTCATTCTTTTTCCTTTATTCTTCTCTGCGGTAGTTATTTCCACTATTTTATCTTCCAGATCACTTATCTGTTCTTATGCTTCAGTTATTCTGCTATTGACTCCTTCCAGAGAATTTTTAATTTCATTTATTGTGTTGTTCATCATTGTTTATTTGCTCTTTAGTTCTTCTAGGTCTTTGTTAAATGTTTCATGTATTTTCTCCATCCTATTTCCAAGATTTTGGATCATCTTTACTATCATTACTCTGAATTCTTTTTAAGGTAGACTGCCTATTTCCTCTTCATTTGTTTGGTTTGGTGGGGTTTTACCCTGCTCCTTCATCTGCTGCATATTTCTCTGTCTTCTCATTTTGCTTAACTTACTGTGTTTGGGGTCTCCTTTTAACAGGCTGCAGGTTCGTAGTTCCCTTTGTTTTTGGTGTCTGCTCCTATTGGCTAAGGTTGGTTCAGTAGGTTGTGTAGGCTTCCTGGTAGAGGGGACTGGTGCCTGTGTTCTGGTGGATGAGGCTGGATCTTGTCTTTCTGGTGGACAGGACCGCGTCGGGTGGTGTGTTTTAGGGTATCTGTGACCTTATTATGATTTTAGGCAGCCTCTCTGCTAATGGATGGGGTTGTGTTCCTGTCTTGGTAGTTGTTTGGCATGGGCTGTCCAGCACTGGAGCTTGCTGGTCATTGAGCCGAGCTGGGTCTTAGCGTTGAGATGGAGATCTCTGGGAGAGCTTTCTTTGTTTGATATTACCTGGAGCCAGGAAGTCTCTGGTGGACCAATGTCCTCTACTCGGCTCTCCCACCTCAGAGAGACAGGCCTGACACCTGACCGGAACATCAAGACCCTGTCAGCCACACTGCTCAGAAGAAAAGGGAGTAAGAAAGAAAGAAAGAAAGAAAGCAGGAAGGAAAGAAGGAAAGAAAGAAGGAAAGAAGGAAAAAAAAGAAAGAAAAGAGAGAGAAAGAGAGAAAAGAAAATTATTAAATTAAAAAATTATTAAAAAGTAATAAAGAAAGAAGAGAGCAATCAAACCAAAAAACAAATCCACCAATGATAACAAGCACTAAAAGCCATACTAAAAAAAAAAAAACAAAAAACAGAAAGACAGAATTCTAAGACAAATGGTAAAAGCAAATCTATACAGACAAAATCACACAAAGCATACACATACACACTCACAAAAAGAAAAAGGAAAAAAATATACGTATCTATATATTAAACAAGAAAGGAAGAGAGCAACCAAATCTATAAACAAATCTACCAATGATAGTAATCTCTAAATACTAAACTAAGATAAACATAAAACCAGAAACATATTAGATGCAGAAAGCAAACCCCAAGTCTACAGTTGCTCCCAAAGTCCACCACCTCAATTTTGGAATGACTCGTTGTCTATTCAGGTATTCCAGAGATGCAGGGTACATCAAGTTGATTGTGGAGATTTAATCCGCTGCTCCTGAGGCTGCTGGGAGAGATTTCCCTTTCTCTTCTTTGTTTGCACAGCTGCTCGGGTTCAGCTTTGGATTTGGCCCTGCCTCTGCATGTAGGTCACCTGAGAGTATCTATTCCTTGCTCAGACAGGACAAGGTTAAAGGAGCAGCTGATTAGGGGGCTCTGGCTCACTGAGGCTGGGGGGAAGGGAGGGGTAGGGGATTCATGGCAAGCTTGCGGCGGCAGATGCCAGCGTGACATTTTACCAGCCTGAGGCACGCCATGTGCTCTCCTGGGGAAGTTGTCCCTGGATCACAGGACCCTGGCAGTGGTGGGCTGCACAGCCTCCTGGGAAGGGAGGTATGGATAGTGGCCTGTGCTTGCACACAGGCTTCTTGGTGGCTGCAGCAGCAGCCTTAGCATCTCGTGCCCGTCTCCGGTGTCTGTGCTGATAGCCGTGGCTCGCGCCCATCTCTGGAGCTCGTTGAGGCAGTGCTCTGAATCCTCTCTCCTCGTGCACCCCAAAACAATGGTTTCTTGCCTCTTAGGCCGTCCTAAGTTTTTTTCTGGACTCCCTCCCAGCTAGCTGTGATGCACTAGCCCCCTTCAGGCTGTGTTCACATGGCCAACTCCAGTCCTCTCCCTAGGATCCGACCTCCGAAGCCCGAGACTCAGCTCCCAGCCCCCACCTGCCCCGGCAGGTGAGCAGACAAGCCTCTCAGGCTGGTGAGTGCTGGTCAGCACTGATCCTCTATGCAGGAATCTCTCCACTTTGCCCTCTGCACCCCTGTTGCACTTTCCTCTGTAGCTCCAAACCTTCCACGCCCGCCACCCCCCATCTCCACCAGTGAAGGGACTTCCTAGTGTGCGGAAACTTTTCCTCCTTTACAGCTCCCTCCCAGAGGTGCATGTCCCATCCCTATTCTTTTGCCTCTGATTTTTATTTTGCCCTACCCAGGTACATGGGGAGTTTCTTGCCTTTTGGGAAGCCTGAGGTCTTCTTCCAGCATTCAGTAGGTGTTCTGTAGGAGTTGTTTCACATGTAGATGTATTTCTGATGTATTTGTAGGGAGGAAGGTGAGCTCCACGTCTTACTCCTCCACCATCTTGAAGGTCTCTCCAGGCTTTTCTTCTTTTTTAGGCTGAATAGTATTTCATGGTATATACATATATATACACACACACAATGAATACTCTTATATTTAATTAATATAATTATTATATTTAATATTGATTAATTATAATTAATATTAATAATTATATTAATATATCATATATAGTCCACATATTTTTTATCTATTCGTCAATGGACACTTAGGTTGTTTCAATGTGTTGCTCATTGTAAATAATGCTGCAATGAACATGGGAGTGCAGATATCTTTTTGAGATAGTGATTTTGTTTCCTTTGGATAAATACCCAGAAGTGGAATTGCTGGATCATATGGTGGTTCTATTTTTAGTTTATTGAGGAACTTCCATACTGTTTTCCATAGTGCCTGTAACCAATTTACATTCCCACCAACAGTGCAGGAGGATTTCTTTTTCTCCACATCCTTGCTAACACTTGCTATTTGTAGTCTTTTGTGTGTGTGTGTGTGTGTGGTACATGGGCCTCTCACTGTTGTGGCCTCTCCCATTGTGGAGCACAGGCTCCAGACGCACAGGCTCAGTGGCCATGGCTCACGGGCCCAGCCGCTCCGCGGCATGTGGGATCTTCCCGGACTGGGGCACGAACCTGTGTCCCCTCCATTGGCAGGCGGACCCTCAACCACTGCACCACCAGGGAAGCCCTATTTGTAGTCTTTTTGATGATAGCCACTCTGACAGGTGTGAGGTGATATCTCACTGTGGTTTTGATTTGCATTTTTCTAATGATTAGTGATACTGAGCACATTTTCATGTACCTGTTGGCCATCTACAAGTCTTTTGTGGAAAAAAAAAAGTCTATTCAGTCCCTCTGCCAATTTTTTAATTGAATAGGTTTTTTGGTTTGTTTTGTATTCCTTTTGGGTTTTTTTGTTGTTGTTATTTAGTAGTATGAATTCTTTACATATTTTGGATATTAACTCCTTATCAGATATATAGTTGATAATTATTTTTTCCCATTCTGTAGGTTGCTGTTTCATTTTGTTGATGGTTTCCTTTGCTGTGAAGAAGCTTTTTAGTTTGATGTTTATTTATTTTTGTTTTTGTTGCCTGTTTTTGGTGTCAAATCCAAAAAATCATTGCCAACGCTGATGTCAAAATCTTACTCCCTGTGTTTTCTTCTAAGGGTTTTATGATTTCAGGTCTTACATTAAAATCTTTAACTCATTTTGTGAATGGTATAAGATAGGGATCTGGTTTCATTCTGTTGAATGTGGCTGTCCAATTTTCCCAGCACACTTTACTGAAGAGACTATTCTTTTCCAATTGTATGCTTTGGCTCATTTGTCATAAATTAATTGACTGTATATGCTTTGGTTTATTTATGGGCTCACTATTCTGTTCCATTAATCTATGTGTCCATTTATATGCCAATACTATACTATTTTTGATTATTATAGCTTTGTAATACAGTTTAAAATCAGGAAATGTGATACCTCCAGCCTTGTTCTTCTTCCTCAGGACTGCTTTGGCTATCTGGGGTCTTTGGTGATTCCATATAAATTTTAGAATTGTTTGTTTGATTTCTATGAAAACATGTCATTGGAATTTTGATAGGCATTGCATTGAATCTGTAGATTGCTTTGATAGTGTGGAAATTTTTACAATATTAATACTTCCAATGTATGAGCATGGAATATCTTTCCATTTATTTGTGTTTTCTTCCATTTCTTTCATCAGTGTCTTATATCTACAGTATACAGGTCTTTCACCTCCTTGGTTAAATTTATTTCTGAGTACTTTGTTGTTTTGATGAAATTGAAAATGGGATTGTTTTCTTAATTTCTCTGCCAGATAATTCATTTTTAGTGTATAGAAGAAACACAATAGATATCTTTATATTAATTTTGTATCCTGCAAATTTACTGAATTTATTTATTAGTTCTAACAGCTATTTGATAACATTTTTAGGGTTTTTTATATATAAGATCATGTGATCTGCAAATAAATGCAGTTTTATTTCTTCCTTTCCTATTTGGATGCGTTTTATTTCTTTTTCTTGCCTAATTACTCTGGATAGGACTTTCAATACTATGTTGAATAAAAGTGGAGACAGTGGACATCCTTGTCTGGTTCCTGATCTTAGAGGAAAAGCATGTCATCATTGAGTATGATGTGCGCTGTGGGCTTGTCATATATGGCCTTTATTATGTTGGAGTATGTTCCCTCTATACCCAGTCTGTTGAAAGTTTTAATCATAAATGGATGCTGAATTTTGTCAAATGCTTCTTGTGTATCTGTCAAAATGATAACATGAATTTTCTCTTTTATTCTGTTAATGTGGTGTATCACATTGATTGATTTGTGGATGTTGAACCATCCTTGTATCCCTGGAACAAACCCCACTTGATCATGTTGTATGAGCCTTTTAATGTTTTGTTGAATTCTGTTTGCTAATATTTTGTTGATTGAAACCATTTTTTGTATAACAGCTTTATTAAGATAATTCATACCATACAATTCATCCATTTAAAGTGTACAATTCAGTTGAAATCTTTCTTTAAATATAATATATTGTGGACTTTTTTTCCATTTCAAATATTATAATTCTACAGCATCACTTTAATGGTGGCATGGTATTTCTGTATATCTCTGTATCATTGTCTAAATAATTCCCTATCTTTTTCCACATGAAAGTTGTTTCCACTCCTTTTATTATCATAAAAATAGTTTGACAAGCATTCTTAGAGCTAAGTCTTTGTTGATATTCCTAAATTCTGGGTTTCTAGGACAAAATATATACACAGTTTAAAGGTTTAATACATATCACCAAAGTCTTCTCAAACAAGTTGCAAAGTGAATGTATATTCCCACAAGTATGTGAAGATATTCCACCACTACATTTTGATTCTTCTTTACCTTTACCTTCATAGGGTTCTCATCTGAGTGGAGGGTACAAGAAGGTTGTAACCAATTTCAGGTTCATCAAATACCAATATGCACCATAATGGTTAGTCTGGTCAAAAGAAAGCATTAGTTCCTTGAGGGAACCAAATATCTATAGAAAAGTTACATTGCAAAAGGGCATTGGGAAGATCTGGAGTATGGGAAGTAGCCATGCGTAGGCAGATCCAGAGGAAGTTTTGATGCAGGTCACCTTCTGTGACCTGTGATTGGGAAGGAGGAGGGATATTAAAGGGAAGAACAGGGGTCTGGAATCCTTGAACCATCTACCGATAATTTTGCTAGGGCTAGCCTTGGAGTTATGGAGTCTTGCCAATACTATCTTGGTAGTCTCCTGGCCACTTTTAGGGAATGGATTTCAGCTGATGAGAAAGTGGAATGCTTTTCTTCTACTGGATGGGTATTCAGCAAGCTGTTTTTATTTTCATTTAGACCTCTCATAGACTTGGAAATTCCACCTAAGAGAAAAAGTCAGTATCAGCCTCAATTAGACCAACAAACTCTCATTCAATACATTTGTTTTCGAAGACATTCAAAGCCTGCCAAGCCATGGTATAAAGAAACTACGTACCAAAGAGACTATTCTTTGCCATTTTACAAGATGGGTAAGTCAGATCAAGTGTTCTTACTCTCTGAGAGCAAAACCTTGCCTGGGCCACAGATAAGCATCTCCCATGGGCTTGCCATCTCAGGGAGTATGTCTGGGACCAGTCACGTTGTGGGGGAGGGGGATGCGTGTGTGTCTGGGTGCAGGAAGAAGGATTTAGAGAGCTGCCCCCAGACTGCTTCCTCCTTTTCTCCTCCCCTAGCTCCTTGTACAGGAGACTTTAAGACTGAAAATTCATAAATGTCCTTGGTAGGAAGCAAACTTGAGTCTGACCACTCCTCAGAGCACTTTATCACTTGACAAATTTGTTATTGTGCCTAAACATATTGTTAGAGGAATTTTTCCCCCTCATTCTCCTATTTTAAATGGATTTCTGACAATTATTTGATAACTGGAGGTGTGTTTCAAAAATTCTAAATTCCCTATGTAGTATTTCTCCATGCTGCAGCCTATGTGAGAGTACTGAGGGGCCGAGGCCCCCCACAGATATGACCCTGGGGGGTACACATGGACATGACCTGAAACATTACCTGTATTTCTATAGTCACTGACACTTGGATTTTAGTCACGGAATGGATTCCTTTGTTGACAGACTTTCTAAATGAGTAAACCCCAATATTTCTGAGGCTCTGACAGTGTAGCAGGCACATATTTTGTTCTTCTAACAGCTCTCTGAGGTAAATGCTATTATTTCTTGGTCACTGTAAACAGTGACCAAGTTGCAGAGACAGTTAATTAACTAGCCCCAAATCACAGTACCTAGGAGAAGTAGAATTCAGCCCCAGGCCAAGCTCTGTGCTGGACCTTTAAGCTATATTGCCTCTGTCACAGCTGAGAATCACTTGTACTACTATTTATTCAACAGTTTTCTTTAAAGCAAGCCACTTTTTATCTTAAAATTAAAAATAAGAAAACTAGTAGAAGGATGGTGGGGAGGAATGGGAAGAATCTGCCCTCCTTCTTGTCTCTCCTGAGAAAAGAGCTGCAGCCTGGATGGGATGCCAGAGCAGGGCTGGGACTCAGGTCCTGAGGGGACAGAAAATGACAGCAATCAGTAAGAGTGGGAACCCAGCAGGACCAGGCAGATCTTGGGGAGTTGAGCCAGGCGTAGGGGTGGTAATGGATGAAGCTGGGATTGGGGCCAGAGATTGACTGGAGGAGTGTGGGATAAGGGCAAACCTGGCTTCTGGGGGGTGTGAGAGAATGTTGGAGCCTGAGAAGAGAGTGAGCTGAGGGAATGGGGAGGAGGGTGAGAGCTGAGATTAAGTCATTTGGAGGAGGGTGGTAGGAGTTAGGGTCCCACAGGCAGGGGACCTTAGGAGGCTTATGTTGTTGGTTTTTTGTCACATCTTTATTGGAGTATAATTGCTTTATAATGTTGTTAGTTTCTGCTGTATAACAAAGTGAATCAGCTATACGTATACATATATCCCCATAACCCCTCCCTCTTGTAGGAAGGTCATGTTAAAGGGAGCCAGCCGTGGGGTGGGGGGCACTGCCGGGGCTGAGGAGAGCTTGGAAAGAAGGGGTGGTCCGGAAGTGTTAGTGGGGCTCCTGTCCCTGTAGAACAGCCGAAGCAGTTTCTTGAGACTGAGTGTGAAATCTGTTTTCCTTTGTATGAGGGACTCTAGGTGGCCTCTAGTTTCCAAAGTGATAGTAAACACTTCTTTACAATTCCTCTGCTATGCGGAAGTCTTGTCAGGCAGACACAAAAGGTTTCTCCCTTGCTTATTTTAGAAGACAATTCTTAATTCTTTCCAAACCTATAGAACAAAGTTAACGTCTAGCAAAGCAAATACCTGGGCTAGGTGCCATGGGAGGAGGTAAAAGTCCAGACTATGAGCTCAGCATCAGGGAGCTCACAAGCTAATTGGGAAGATGAGGCAACAGTCAACCTATCAGAGAGTGATTAAGTACCAAGTAGAGCAGCAGGAGTTCAAAGATGAGGTCACTGGGGCCTAGAAGAGCCAGGAAGGCAGCATGCACTAGTGGGGACTAAGCTCGGTCTTGACAGATGAGATGTGCATGGGAAAGAAGAAACAGGGCGACACACCAGAGGCAGCGGATGAGAAGAAGTTTGGGAGGTGTGTGAGGTCTGGGAGAGCAGCGGGGAATCCAGCTATGAGGACCTGGCTGACTGGGCAAGGCAGAACTAGGAAGTGGGAAGGAAAATGTGGACAGTCAGAGGAGCTGCAGGAGTCTGGAAGGTTGAATTTGGACAATCAGAGCCGTTGTAGGATCAGAGTCCAGGGAGAAACCCAGTCAGCTTCAGAGGATGTTAGTCTGTCAGGCTGCTTAGCATGGATGGGAGAAGACACAACTGGCAGGTGAGAAGAGCAGCTGGGAGGCCATGGCAGAACCGCGGGATGGAGTAGTGAGAGGCAGTGAACAGAATCCAGACCTTGGAGGGCTACAGGACTGGCAGATTCTAGCTGCGTGCTGTTGGGCAAGACACTTGACTTTTCTGAACCTTTTTGTGTCTGTAAAATAGAGACTCAAGTCTACGTTTTAGGATACTTGCTAGAATTGAAAATATCTGTCATGTGCCCAAAACTGTGCTAAGTGATTTACTCATACATGTGTCACACTCAGGGTTGCAGTGAGTTGTATTGCCCCCATGAAGTAGGTATTGTTATTAACCTCATTTAGCAGAAGAGGAAACGGAGGCTTAGAGACTTAGAAACCTACTCAAGCAAGCAACTGGTAAGTCATCAGTCTAGGTCATGTCTGGAGATGTCACACTCCCAGACCTTGCTCTTAAAGTGAACTGAGGAAGTTTCATGGGAAATGGGAAGAAAACTCATGTGGCAAAGCATCAGGAGAGAGAAACGACAGTACTGGTAGAGAATTCACAGGAGAGAAATTAAAGCTAATCGCACAGCCTCCCACTTCTACTGCAAGATTGTTGGTGCCTCTGATAGAAATAATGGTTTTAGGCAGAAGAAGTGTCAAGTTGGGATCTGTATACAATTGAAAATATGGTACTGGAAAGTGTAGGCTAGGCAACACGAGAAGACAGAATTGGCTAGTGCCCTATTTAGTGAGGTTTGAAGCCTGACTAATTCAAGAGAAAATTTATGTTGAAATATTCATTGCTCCATTCATTGACTCATTGATTGTGTGTATGTTAGTTATCCATTGTGCAGAAACAAATCATTCCAAAACTTAGTGACTTAAAACATCAGTGATGATGCTTTTTATCTCTCATGGTTTTGGTGGGTTAGGATTTGAGAACTGCTCGGGTGGGCAGTTCTGGCTTAGAGTCTTTCTCAAGGTAACATTCAGTGTCAGTGAGCGCTTCATCCTCTGAAGGCTCAGCTGGGGCTACAGCACCCACCCTCAAGGTGACTCACTCACATGGTTGTCAGGTGTGACTACTCACAGGGTTGTCACAGGCTGGTTGGGGACTGAGGCCTCAATGCTTTTCCAGGTGGGCCTTTCCAGGCTGAGCGTCCTGATGGCATGGCAGTTAGCTTCCCCTAGAATGAGTAATCTGAGATAAAGTTGGGAACTGCAATGCCTTTTATGGCTTAGGTTCAAAAGTCTTAGGTTCAAAAGTCACACAACACTCAGCCCTGAAGCAGTGTGGGAGGAAAGGACCCAAGGCACGGATACCAGGGGGTGAGAATCACTGGGGTCCATCTTGGAAGCTGGCAATCATAAGATGATTCAGTCATTGATTGAGCACCCAGTACAAACTAGACACTGTGCTGTCTGCTGGGGATACAGTGACCGGGATAGACAAGACATCTGCTTTCATGGAGCTGACATTCTGGTGGGGAATATGGAGCATAATGGAGTGCTTCTTTTTTTTTTTTTCAATTTTAGATTGTAGTAGTGCTATAAGGGAAGTAAACAGAGTGATGAGTGTAGCCAGGGGATGTTACTTTTAATAGTGCAGTCAGGGAAAACCCCTATGCAGTTTTCGCTGAGTCCTGCAAAATAAGAAAAAATAATGTAAAGAGCATTTCAGGAAAAAGGAACAGTAAGTGCTGAAGCCTGAAAGCTGGAAAGGGCTTGGCATGTTTGAGGAACAGAAAGGAGGCCAGTGTAGTTTGGTGGGTAGTCAGTGAGGGTGAGAGTGGTAAGATGTTTGGATTCTACTCCAAGAACAATGGAAAGACTTGGAATAATTTTGAACAGAGGAGTGGCATATCATTTGTATTTTAAAAAGATCAGTCTGCCTGCCATTAAGACACTGTTTGGAGAGGAACAAGAGGGAGGGTTTGCAGACCAGTGAGGAAACTGTTTAGTAGTTGAGACCAGAGGTGATGGTGGTTCAGACCAGCAGCGAAGATGAAAAGGGACAAATGGGTTCCAGAGATATTTTGGAGCTTACATCAATTGAACTCACTGATAGATTTGATGTCAAGCACATTTTCATTCATTCATACATATTCCTTCAGTAACTAATTTGAGAGCCTAACTATATGCCAATCAGTGTGCAAGGTTTCATCAACACCATGTGAAGCAGAAATAGATACAAAGTTTCTACATTCAAGGAGCTTCGGTGGGGAACCAGCATAGAAATAAGCATAAAATTTCACCTGTCATACATCCTATGAAGCAGAATTTATGTGGTGCTATAGGAGCATATAACAGGTCAGAGAAATGATAAGTTGAGAGCTGAAAGATGAGCTAAAAGTTAACTAGGCAAGGAACAGGGGAAGAGCTTCACAGAGAGTGCAGCATATGCAAAGGCACTGTGGTAAGAGCATGACATGTTTGAAGAACTAAAACAAAAAAAATGAGTGTGGGGGCTTCCCTGGTGGCGCAGTGGTTGAGAGTCCGCCTGCTGATGCAGGGGACGTGGGTTCGTGCCCCAGTCCGGGAAGATCCCACATGCCGCAGGGCGGCTAGGCCCGTGAGCCATGGCTGCTGAGCCTGCGCGTCCGGAGCCTGTGCTCAGCAATGGGAGAGGCCACAACAGTGAGAGGCCCACGTACCAAAAAAAAAAAAAAAAAAAAAAAATGAGTTTTTTGGAGGCCAGAAGTCAAGAAGGATATGGCTAAGGAGATGGCAAGGTCAGAACAAGGCGGGCTTTACAGGCCATTTTCAGGTTTGGGGCTTCTAGCCTGAGATTAATGGGAAACGTTTGAAAAGTTTTAAAGAGGGTGGAAGTGACACGATTAAAATTGCATTTTGAAAAGATGACTCCAACTGTGAGGAAGAAAAAGGGGGCGGGATGGGGAGTAGAGTAGGGCAAAGATTGAATATAAAGGGTCAGGAGGCAATTGCAGGGGTTAGGCTGACAGTTTTTAACCTCAGCTACATCACTTCTAAAACTCCAGATGCCCAGGATATACCCAATACCAATTAAGTCAGAATCTCCTGGTGGGAGGGAGAAGGTCCCAGGCATCAATAATTTATAAAACTTCCAGATAATTCCATTGTGCAGCCAAGTTAGGAACCAGTGCTATAGGCAACTGATGATGGGAGGAAGTGATACCGACCAGGGTTCTTGGCCTTCCCCAATCAGTAGAAATTGACTAGAGGCCAGACCAGAAATTCAGGCAAGGCTTTATTGGGGCTCCTGTTCCCACCGGCCACAGGAGGGACCAAAAACAAGTAACACATTCCCTTGCTGGTTCCCCAACAGGGTGCACGAACTAGTTCCTTATATAGGGTGAGGGTAGGGGTGTGTCCAGGGGGGCTGCAGGTGTGGCTTAGGTGTTTTTCCCACCCCTTTGGTGGTGGTGTGTGCAGGGGGCATGTCCAATACCCTGCTTTTGCTCTCGGCTCTTCAGAAGTGGCAGTTGGATTTTTTTTGGTCTCTTTGTATCTTGTTGTCCATAATTTGCCCCAACTGTGCCTGCACGCAGTCATTTTTAGTCCCTTATAGTCCCTTTGTATTTTGTTGCTTGGGGAGAAGTTCGTCCAGGTGCAAGCACTGCAGCAAAGAGTGCCAGGTTCCAGCTTGTCTCACTTCCCCCTGAGAGACTCTACACGCTTATTCTTTTTTTTTTTAAATCAATTTATTTATTTTATTTTTGGCTGCACTGGGTCTTCGTCACTGGGCGCGGGCTTTCTCTAGCTGCAGTGAGCAGGGGCTACTCTTCACGGCAATGGGCGGGCTTCTCATTGCGGTGGACTCTCTTGTTGCGGAACACAGGCTCTAGGCGGGAGATTCAGTAGTTGTGGCTCATGGGATCTAGAGCGCAGGCTCGGTAGTTGTGGCTCACGGGCTTAGTTGCTCCACGGCATGTGAGATCTTCCCTGACCAGGGCTCAAACCCATGTCCCCTGCATTGGCAGGTGGATTCTTAACGACTGCGCCACCAGGGAAGCCCTACACCTTTATTCTTAAGGGGTAAGGGGCCGAAGTTCTCTTCTGAAATTTCTTCCTGCTGGACAGGGGCCGCAGACCCTAGCCTACCCTCGAGGTGTATGAGTCCCTCACTGACTGTCCCAAGGACCTGTAGGGACCTGGGCCACTCTCTGCTGGAATGGTTTGAATTCCTTGAGCCATCGTGAGACTTACCTCAAACTGTTGGAGCCTAGAAGACACAAATTTAACCAAAAGGTTAAACAAACCAGGGCTAAAAAGGAGGAGAACAACAATAGCCATTAAAGGGTTTAGAAAGGAAAGGAACCAGATTAACTTTGGGAGGGTTTCCTTAACTGTTGACCACACAGGGTAGGCTATGTCATCCCTGCCAAGAAGCCATTCTGTTTGGGTGTATACTTTGTTAACCTCAGGGTTAAAGTTTAACATGTTGCTCTATTTTTAGAATGGAAGTTCTGGACCTGTTGGTCCCAGCTCTCCTTCTTGAACCAAAAATTCTTAGTCACAGGTTTACAACAGCAGGGAAGACAACAGAGTAGTAGATAAAATATAGCATAAATCAGTATGACTGAAAAGAAAAGGGTTATGAGAAAATGAAAACCTCCTGCCAGAAAGTTTTTTATACCTTGTGGAATCCAAGAGAACAAACTAGATAAGCAGTTTTCAATGTCCCCGCCCATATTGAATAGCAAGAATTGGTGATTCATTGTCTGCTGAACCCAGGTGGCTTGTTCTCGAATTTTCTCAATGTTGGTTTCTACCTGGGAAGACGTGTTGACATATGTGCAAAACAAGAAGTATTGGCAATTGCATATACCCCTCTTTGTTCTGCCAGTAGATGATCGAGGGCCAATCAGTTGTCAAGTACCACCTTGGGCAGGGACTCTAGATCCCTCCCCAGATGGAGAGAATCATGTAGTCCTTTAATAATTTTCCACTGCTCAAAAAGGGATATGAGTAGTTTTTCACGTATGTGCCACCAGCCATCTGTTCTCTTAGTTCTCCCTTTGTCTCGTGCCCTGGTCTCCTTAGAAGTTGAGTATCTAGGTATAGCGTTAGAAGGGGTAAGGGATGGGATTAAAGCCATTTCTGTTCTGGGCATCAGGGCTGTTTCTATGCCTCCCAATCTGCCCTGTTGTTCCCTGGGGTAATTTGAGATTTTTCCTTTTGGTGCCCGCAGCAGTGAATGACTGCTGCTAGTTTTGGTTTTGAGCCGCTTCTATGAGATGTAAAATCTTAGCTCCATATTTCACAGGGGAGTTTTTTGCATTTAAAGTCCTCTTCGTTCCAGATAGCTGCCTAGACATGTAAAACAAGGAAGGCATATTTTGAGTCTGTATATATGTTTATAATTTTTCCTTCCCCTAAGGTTAAGGATCAAGTTAGTTCTATTACCTCAGCCCTCTGGGCTGAGGTGTTAGGTGGCAAAGGTTTTGCTTCTGTAACGCTATAAACACTCACAATAGCATACCCTGTCCTACTGACTCCCTCTTTAATGAAACTACTGCCATCAGTAAATCATGCTTTCTCAGGGTTTTCTATGGCCTGGATTGTTAAATCAGGCCTACAGGTATAAACCAGGTCCAGGGTCTTAAGGCAGGAATGTGTTAGTTCTGGGCTTTCTGCGTAGCTTTCTGTGTAGCCGGGTTGAGGGTGTGGCAACTTTTGAGAGTTAGCTCTGGGGAGTCAAGGAGTAAAGCCTGGTACTTAGTAAGGTGGCCTCCAGTTAGCCAATGGTGGCCTTTAATCTCCAGTATCCCTTGTACTTGATGAGGGGTCTGGACTTCCAGCGGCTGTCCAAAGGTAAGCTTGCTAGCTTCTTCCACTAATAAAGCAGTGGCAGCTACCACCCAGAGGCAGCCAGGCCAACCTCGGGCGATGGAATCTAGTTGTTTGGAAACATAGCCTCTAGGCTGAGGGGCTTCTCCTAGCTTTTGTACAAGGAGCCCCCAGAGCTGTCCCCTGCTTTCCAGCTATGTACAAGGTAAATGGCTTTTTTGAATTAGGGAGACCCAGAGCAGGATCTCTGGTGAGGGCCTGTTTGATATTATTAAAAACCTTTTCTTGTTTCCCCCGTCCAAAGTAATGGTTCTGTATCTGGGCCTTTAGTGGCTTCATATAGAGGCTTAGCCATTAGTCCAAATCCTGGGATCCAAATTCTGCAAAATCCTGCCATGCCTAAGGGAGTACAAAGATTTTTTTTTTGTCTTTGCAGCACTTAGGCCTAATATAGCTTGTTTTCTATCTGGAGATAACTGTTTACTTCCAGGGTTTATAATATATCCCAGATATTTAACTTGTTGTTGTTTTGAAATTTGTGCCTTTTTCTGGGATATCCTGTAACCCCAGGCCCCAAGGAAATTAAGGACTTCTGTGGTATTCTGATCTGAGGCCTCCATGGTGTGGCTGCATATTAATATATCATCCACATACTGTAGAATAGCTTCTTTTAGTTGTATTTCCCTTAGTTCTTTTCCTAGGGCCTGGGTGAACAATTGTGGACTGTCCCAAAACCCCTGAGGCAATACTGTCCAGGTATATTGTTGCATTTGGCCCAAGTGAGGGTTGAAGGCAAACAGATCCTGTAATGAGGGATGAACTGGGATGCAAAAGCAGGCATCCTTGAGGTCAAGCACAGTAAACCATTTGGCATCTCCAGGTTTCTGGACTATATATTGTAAGGACTGTCTACAAGGGGATGTATAGGGACCACTGCATCGTTTACTGCTCTAAGGTCTTGTTCCATTCAATATTCCCCATCTGGCTTAACAACTGGCAGAATAGGGGTTTTGCATGGAGGCTGACAGGGCAGTAAGAGGACATGTTTTAAGAATTTATTTATGAGGGTCGCAAACCCTTTTTTGCTTCCAACTTTATGTGATAGTACTTTCTCTTGTTAGGATGAGCGACTTCTGGCTTAAGGCTAATTTTTATAGGTTGGGCATTTATAGCCTTCCCAGGGATTCCTTTGTCCCAAACTGCAGGGTTTAGTGTAGAATATGGTTGGGAATTAGACCCCTGTTCTTCCAGCTGATTTGTCTTAGAGCCAAGAAAAGGGGCTGCTGGGGGTCTCCTAATTGTAATATGGCTCCAAGGGAGGCCAGAAGGTCTCTCCCCTGTAGTGGGGTAGGACACTCAAGCCCAACTGAAAAGCTGCGGGAGATCAAATGCTGTTCACATTGGCAAGTGAGAGGCCCAGTAAAGTAATGGGTGTGAGGCTTTCTGTCAACACCAGTCACTGTACAGCTTTTAGAGGAGAGAAGTCCAGTGTGAGAGATCAGGACAGAGTAAGTGGCTCCCGTGTCAATTAAAAAATTGATTTTCTTACCTGCCATGTTAAGGACCCCCAAGGCTCCTCAAAGGAGATAGACATCTTGTGAAGGGGAGCTGCCAGAACCCCCGGGCCACCTCAGTCATCCAGCATGGCCGTATTGGGAGTGGGAGTCCCCGCTTCGCCTTTGGGATAGGAGAAAGTCTCGCTTCCAATGACCTGTTTGTTTACAGACTGCGCATGGACCAGGGGCCTTTTTTTTTTTGGCACTCCTGGGCCCAGTGGTCAGTTGACTTACATTTGAAGTGTTCCCCCTTGCGGGATGGATGGTTAAACTTCCTTGGCCCCTTTAGGTTGCCTTGAGGTACATGGCATGACAGACAGCAACAGCTATCAGTTTAGCATGAGCCCTGGCCTGCCTGTTTTCACCTTGGGTTCTCTCTTCTTCCTCAGCTTGATCTCGATTATTAAGTACCCCAAAGGCCACCTCTAGGAGTTGGGGCCTAGGGGTTTGTGGGCCTAATTGTAGCTTCTGGAGTTTCCGCCTAATATCAGGAGCATACTGGCTGATAAAACGTTGTCCCAGCAGGGATTGACCCTTGGGAATGGACAGCTCAATATTAGTAAATTTTCTAAAAGCCTCCATAAGCCGTCCCTGAAAGAGGGCTGGATTTTCTTTTTCTTCTTGGGTCACTCTTTTAACCTTTTCATAGTTAATTGGCTTTTTTTTTTTTTTAATTTATTTATTTTTGGCTGTGTTGGGTCTTCGTTTCTGTGCGAGGGCTTTCTCCAGTTCTGGCGAGCGGGGGCCACTCTTCATCGCGGTGCGTGGGCCTCTCACTGTTGTAGCCTCTCCCGTTGCGGAGCACAGGCTCCAGATGCGCAAGCTCAGTAGTTGTGGCTCACGGGCTTAGTCTCCACGGCACGTGGGATCTTCCCAGACCAGGGCTCGAACCCGTGTCCCCTGCATTGGCAGGCAGACTGCCAACCACTGCGCCACTAGGGAAGCCCTTAACTGGCTTTTTGATATACTTTCTCATCCCTTCTAATACCCATTGGATCATGTGATTTCTGGCTTCTGTTCCCTCCCAGGAATTATCATTCTAATGGGGCTCCTGATTTGGGAATGCATCTCCTCCCATAACAAAAAGTTCGTGTTGGTCCCCGGCAAGCTGGTCAGTGCGCCCCTGGGCTGCTGCCCAAATTCTCTGTTTCGCCTCAGGGGTACAGCAAGTAGATAGGACTATCTGGACATCCTTCCAAGTTAAATCAAAGGCCAGAGTTAGGGCCTGAAACCCTTCAGCAAACCTTGACTAGGGTCTTCAGAAAATCAGCCAGTCTCTGTTTGCATTGGGCTCAGTCAGTTAAAGAGAAGGGCACATGTATTCTGATTGTCCCTTCACCTTTTGCCACTTCCCTAAGAGAGCATATTTTTCCTGATCCTGGGTGCTAGGAAGCTCCACTGTGAGTTACCTCAGAGGGACTAGTCTCTCCTTTCTGGGGTAATGGACCGTATAAAGGGACATAGGGAGGTGGAGTTTGGGATTTGCCAGAGGGATCTGGAGAAGTAGGTGCCTCTGGGGAAGTAGGTGGCTCTGGAGAAGCAGTGGAGACTTGGTTTCCCCCCTGAGAACTGGGGAAGATTAGAAGGGGATCATCTAAAATGTTGGGAGTGTTTTCTGATTCCCCAGGCTTTTGATTACAGGAGCCACATAGAGCAGGGGTTTTGGTAAAGGACCATGAAGGCTCGAACATAGGGAACCTCAGTTCATTTTTCCATCTTGCAACAGTAAAGATCCAATTGCAAGATGATATTGTAATTTAGAGACCCATTTTCAGGCCATTTTTATCCATCCCCACAACTTATATAAAGGCCAGGCAGTGTTACAGTAAAGTAAGTTTCCCCCTTTTTAGCCCATCTAGTTTTTAAAATTTCCAGTTTTTAAGAATACATTCCAGAGGTGTTTCTTCCAGCTTAGAAGAGGGTCCTTCCATGTTGAGTAACCTGCAACCAAGAAAGAGCACTCCTAGATATGAAGTCTGGTGTCCTGGAGACATTTTACCAGGAGGCCTTTGTCAGAAGGGGGTTGGAGTGTCTTCCAAATTCCCTTCTTACCTAATGGGATTTTGAGCGTCCTCTACTTTCCCATCAATTCCTAACCAGACATCTCTGGTCGACCCTGTCCCTCATGCAAGGGCTCAGTGCCAGCACGTTGCCAGGGCTCTCCTTGAGGGGGATCTGTTATCTATAAATCTTATGTCTTATAACAAGTTTCCCTAGGTTGGGGTGTATTCCTCAAGAATGAGCTTCTATAAAGCCTAGGATGTGGGCTGCTTGGAAGTGGCCAGCCCAATAGGTAGTCTGTAACAAGGTCTGGGCTGCCAAGGCCTGGAGTGAAGGGGGTCCTAGAGGTGCAAAAAGGAACTCCTGGAGGAATTGGAGTTGGGCGTAATGAAAAATGCCACAGGAGTCAGGACCTGAGGGCCTAGAGGTGGGAGTATTCCCATAGGGGATTTCTGGACATACAGTAAGGCGAGAGACTAGACAGCAGAAGAACCCAAAACCCTTTCCCCTACCTGTTTGGTGGTTACGATAAAACTGGGGAGAGCCTGATGATTCCATTTGACATGGGCAACAGCGAGATTGGACAACGTTTCCCATGTAATTTAACATACCAGTTGAACCCAATTAGTTTAGGATCTCTCTTTGGGTTGCTCCAAGGGCCATTGGAAGCACCCCAAAGTTAGCTGGAGGTCAAAAGAACTTGATATTTGGGAAGTCTGTCAAAAATTTCAAAAAGTTTTAAAACAGCCAATCAGATAGAATCATAGGTCACCATGAAAAAATTATTCCTTGAGCTAAGGTGAAAGAAAAGATTGCAAAAGTAAATACAGATCACTTAAAGGCACAGAAACTCACACAATCTGTTATCAAAAGCAGCATTCCAGGAAAACTTTGCTCTCTTATGAGAGAGAGAAACCAAATCCAGTCTTGCATCCACCTACTCTTAATAAAATCCATTTACCTAACTGAATTTAATCCAACCTTAGAAAATCCTGAGCACATACAAAATTCTCTTCTCAGTGTTCCTTTTCCACAAACCTTCTGCAAATTTCTGTAGCCATATTTTGTCCCTTATTTTTTCCCATTCAGAAACAACCAGCTCTAGGACAAAATCATCCTTTTTTCCTTTCAACAAAATATATTTCCACTCCTCATACCTTCTTTTCTGAAAACACACATCCTATTTTCCTTAAGCCACCATGAACTGTCTTTTACATTAGCCTTCTATAGATTGGTAGAGAACATCTCAAGGTGGCACCAAACATCTTTAGTTTCTCTCTCACAAGAAGACAAAAGTAGGTAAAGTTAGACATGTTTAACAATTAATGTTCCAAAATTTTATCTTATCTGAAATGGCCTGGATATTCAATGAATTCTTAACATTTAACTTAATTTTGTTTCAAGTTACCAAAATTTGGAGAGACTATTTTAGATGGACATTACCAAAACATAATTATTCCTATAGAGTTTAAGAAAAAGCTCTCATCTCAGTTACATTTACTTAAAAGTTTAATCATAACAGGTTATTTTCCCTGTTGACAAATTTCATAATAGAAACAATATGCGTTTATTGACTTTCAATAGCCCTAGGTACAATGAAAGTATTGTGCTTAATGTTGATGTCTCTAAAGACAGGTCTGTATTAATTAAGACCACAAGCTTAAGCTAGCTCTAATACCAAATATTAATTCAATATTAAATATTTCCCAGATCACATGAACCTGAAATGTATTCTAGTGAGCTTCTTTTATATTTCTGAGAATGCATATAAGCACTCAATTTCTTTTAAGCAAATTAAATACAGCTCATTTACAAGTTAATTTTTACATAAAGACAGACAGAACCAGAGATCTCACAGTTTTTCTGCTTGAATTTAAAATGCCTCTTTTTTTTTTTTTTTTCCTCAGTATGGAGAACTACAGATGGATCAGGTAGTTCCTGAGAGCCCAGGCAGAATAGTTACATTGCAAAGGCAGAAGAGAGATGCAAGCTCCTCTCCGTTTTTTTTGTTTGTTTGTTTGTTTGTTTTTTGCGGTACGCGGGCCTCTCACTGTTGTGGCCTCTCCCGTTGCGGAGCACAGGCTCCGGACGCGCAGGCTCAGCGGCCATGGCTCACGTGCCCAGCCGCTCTGCGGCATGTGGGATCTTCCCGGACCGGGACACGAACCCGCGTCCCCTGCATTGGCAGACAGACTCTCAACCACTGCACCACCAGGGAAGCCCAAGGTGTAAGGTTTTTTTATCTTATCCATTGACCAGTCTTTGTGATCAGATTTTAAGGGCAGAGCTTATGTCTAGATTAGCAATGATTTGCATTTCATGTGCAGTTCTTATCTCTTTTGGGAATAGTTGAAGAACAGATTATGTATAGATTATGATAGATCATGGTTATTGCCTAAGAAATTCTTCCTCAGTAAAATTCTTTCTCAGCACATAGGGTTCATTTATTTATTTCAGAAATATTAAGCATTGACTATGTGCAAGACACAGTAGAAGAGATGAAGACTTTGTCCTCAGAGAATTAATAGCCTGGAAGGCTTAGATGGCCCCTCAGATGAAAACTGCCTTTGTTTTATGCACCCTGGTGCCAAATAATTCAAAAACCCCATTCTTCCAAAATAAAATATATTCTTTCAGCAGCAGTGTGACCCTTAGACTCTCTGACCTTCAGTTTTCTCATGTGCAAAAAGGATAAAAATAGTATCTACCTAATAGAATTGAGATACCCGTATAATTTAGCATTGTGCCTGTACATAACATTAAGAAACCTCCAAAAAGCAGAACTGTTGGTGACTATAGACAAGGGGTTATAAGACATGAGGGAACTCCATTGGGTATGAATTTAGGGACGTAACAACTGCAGTTTGATACAAAGATGATACAAAGTGGCCTGTTTATAATGTAGGGCTTAAAGGGTTGGGGGGGTTGTCTAGAATTAGAATGTAAGCATGCAAATTTATATGATTTATTTCGTTTTATTTACACTTTGGAATAATCCAATAATATGCTTCTTAATCAGAGATTGAACCACAGAAATAACCTTCTAAATCCTTTTTTTCCACATCTTTTAAATATATTCCTTTGTCTTAAATCCTGTAAATTATTTTGTTATTGCACACAATTGTTGAAAGGACAGTGTGTTAAAATCAAGTAGTCTTAAAATAAATCATTAATTTGTTTTACATTCCAGATGGGGACCAGAAATTAGCCACAGTTTCATCGAATCCTAGACCACTTAATTCACTGCCAGGGCATTACTGTTGTGAAGAGAGGTGGCTTTGAAAGAAAGGCTTTTAAACTAAAGTAACCACGGCATTTGAACAAAATAACATTTGGCATTCTTAAGTGGCTCTTTTAGACTGAAATAATGGTAACAGAACTACTTTTAAGTGTATATCCAGATGGCTACAATCCTAAAATATTTACATGTTGCAAATTCTTTTCACATTAAGTTGGTCAGCCTAGGGCAGGGAATCAAGATCAGCCTTAAGAAGACTTGTCACCTGTTCTTAATGCCCCACTACCAGACTTGTTGCTGGTGTTGGCAAACCATCTCACATTTAGTCCAGTGGTTTTATGTGGGACTAGGTAAGAATATAATTGCCTCCGCCCAATAACTGCATCACTGTTGGAAAAAAAAAGCAGCAGCAGCATCTGAGGATGTAGCTAAGGAGGAAGATTACTGGCATCACAGACCTGGAAGGTGATTTGGATGCAGAACCCCAGATATGACACAGGGCTGTAGTGAGATGTGGGGCTGGTAGAAAGAAAGATTAGTTGAAAGTCTAGATACAGGAGTTAAGATCCCTATCCTGACAAGAAGAATGCCTGACAATTAGGCATCAACTCCCTGGGCAAAATGCTAGAGGTTCTTCTCTAAGAAATGAACTGATCCCAAAGGAAAGAATCCTACATTCTGTTCCCTAGGGACCCCCCAGCATAGTAGTTGGTTCTTTACTCAACACCCCAAAGTGAAGTCTACCAGTTAATAAACTCCCCCCAAGAACACAGAGTTACATATATATATATATATATATATATATATATACACACATGTATATATACATATATCTCCACTGTCTTAGTCTTAGTTGTGAACAGCCAACCAAGGATCACCAGAGAGTTGAAAAAATACTACAACATGAAAGACAAAGATCAAAATAAACAAAACAAACAGAAGAAATTATCCCAGAGGAAAAGGGAATTCAGGGAACAGAAAAGAACCTAAAACAAGCTAAAAAAAATTGCTTTATCATTTGACAACGAGATGGGTCAAAATAATTAAATTCATAAACATGAAAAAGCAATCTTTCCAAATCTCTTGGAAATTAAGAATGATTGCTAAAAATTAAAAATTTGACAGGATTTAGAAAAAATTCTGAAATATTCTATAGAGAATCGAAAAGCAAATAAAATGACTTAAAAAAAAAGACATAGAGTAATAAATCAGGTCCATCATCTAACTAGTAAGCATTCTAGAGACAGAACAACAACAACAAAAAATTAAGAGTAGAGGGAATTATCAAAGACACATTTTCACAGAGCTTAAGACCAGAAGCCTCCCAAATGAAAGCTTTGCTTATCTTTCTATTAGTTGTCATGTCCTTATTTGAGGCAGCTCTTTGTGTTTTAGGGATATGTGTTGAAATATTTTTTCCCAAGTTTTACTTTTGTTTTTTCAGTTTTTTGGTTTATTTAAATTTCGTTCATAGTATTTTTAAAACTTTTAATTTGGTCAGATCTGTTTCAAACAAAAACAAGTTTCTTGTTTTTCTTTAGAAGGCTCTAAGATTATATATTTTCCTATATTACTTTTATTACTTAAAACTTTTATAATTTAGATTTTTATTCTATTACAAATTTCTATTTTATGTTGAGATTGTTTTGCTCTCACTCTTTTTAATGTATTCTTTTCCCAGTGAAACGAAATGCCTATATTAAGTCCCCATATAAGTTGCATCTATTTCTGGAATGCCTAGTCCACCTCCCTTACGTATCTGTTCTTTCCCATGACAATATCACATACTCTGATTATAGTAGCTTCATACTGTTTTAATATCCGGTGAGTAAAAACCTCCTCTCTCAACACATTCCTTTCTCAAAAATATCTTAGGAATGCTTGCACATTCATTTTTTCACCTAAGCTTCAGTATAATTTTGTCCGGTTACAAAGAACAACATGGCAATTCTGACTGGAATGGCATTAAATTCATATACTCATTTGTGAAGGACTGACATCTTCATTCAACTATATTAATCAATTAACATATAAAACATATATACTAAATAGGTCCTCTCCCCACTGAAATATCTTGTTCTGTCATTCATCTCCCTTCTACGAAGTTTCACGATTCAGGGTTTTGTTTTCAGTGGTTGTTCCGTGCTCTCCTTATGCCTCCTGAAGCATATGTACACATTTTGGCCTAGAGTCCTCTTCTTTCATACAAAACATGGTTTGGTTGTTTGGCATCACCGTCCTCCCAGTTTTTCTTGCCAACCTCATTAGCCTCAGCAGCCTCACCAGCCCCTCACTTATTTTGTTCAGTTGCTCAAACTTTCCAAATTATTTCCAGCCTCTGGGTCTTTGCATATGGACTACTTTGTACTTCGGCCACTTATCCTTTTGGACTGTTTCAATGCTATTTCTACTGAAGGCCTTCTCTGACCTTTTCCAAATTTAGGTTAGGTTCTCCTTCACAGCACTCTGGTTCTTTTCCATCCTGGCATATGTGTGTTCAGCATGCTGTCCTAACTACAATAAACTTTAGAAAGACTGTGTACTTGTCACCCACATACCTAATACCTGGCATATATACTTGCTCAACAAAGATTATTTTAATACAGTTGTCTATGATTTCAAAGACTGAACTGTATCTGAAGAACAGATCCTCTCAACCAGTTTAATCAGCAAACAGCTCACTTTTAAAGAGAAACAGGAGAATCACTCAAAATGGTCAAAAATATGTAAATGTGTATCAACATCAATAGGAAGGTTCCACTGTTTTGGTACAAAAACAAGACCACTCCTGACTTGAAGAGAGGGTTCTTTACGTTTGCTTCTGGACCATTACTAAAAATGTGTGTCAATAATGCAATGCTTATAGCCAAGATAATGGACTTTAAAAACTAATTATTAATAAAAATATATCTAGTGAAGATAAAAGACATTTAGATCCTTTCAAAGATTCTGTTTTTGATCTCTCCTCACCTTACCCCCACAGACTATAAAGATAAAACTCTTTCTTACATATACTAGTCGTATTACTACTACTTCTCTCATCAGAACAAAAATACAATACACAAAACATACTAGAAATAGTTGGTTCTTTTTAATCAGCTATTGATGGTATAATAAAATAAATTTAAGTGGCACCTAATTTAAACATTTAAAATAGTTCATTGAAGGATAATCTACAACACAATATGTTAAGCCAGATAGTCAAAATAACACCTCTTTTTTTTTTTTTCAAGAAGAAATAAAGGCATGATCAACATTATGACCAACAATTTGGGTTCATTTGGACACTTACAGATGACTCTGTAGGCATATTGGCAGGCACGATGCTGAAATACAATCCACTTGACTTATAAATAATGGTAAGATAAAAAAAGAAAGCTATACATTTCAGAATTCTCTGAAATTAAAGAAGAATATCCACCAAATATCACAACAGATCTTTTAATGACTAATTTTTTTTTTAACATTACAACTGCTGTTTTAGGGAACACTTTTTCTCTTTGAACATTTAACTAAATGTTCAATGCGTTAAATAATTTACAGAGAGAAATAAGTTTTGTGTTCTGTACAAATTAAAGGACCCATGAATATAACCCCCTCCCACCACCAAAGCTCAAATTTGCCATGGTCTCAGCAGAAAATAAACAGTTCACAATTTAAACAGAATTGATAGCATTACAAACGTTTACAGGACTCCTCTCTTATTTTTTTTGAACAACGAAGATTACAATGACAGAACTGAATGATCAGAATGTAAAAATATTTGTGCAAAACTGCATTAATTGTTCTTACCATTCAATAGAGGTAAAACCTATGAACACACAATAACAATAATGAAGAAAAACTACACTGAAAGTAATTCTGTTAGATTTCAAACAACATTGATCATAGTATTACTAAACATTAAAAGAAAATGTGGCAACATGAGCAGCAGAAGCAACAAATGATTCGGCAATTATGCCAGCTGAGGAAGCTGACGCTAGAAAATGCCGAAGTGCATCTCCACACCAGCCATCCATCTTACAAGACTGGAAACAACTGTAGGGCTTAAAACTCACTTCAGTGTCTTTATTCTTGAAATTTGTAGATCATAAATGAAATATTTAACAAAGTCCTTTCCCCCCCTCTCAAGGAGTGTTTCTTGCATCACTGGAAATCCTTAAAAGAGTTGAATCATAGACTCTCTGGATTTACCTACACCAATCCATTTAACTGGGAGAGGAAAAAAAAAATGGTATAAGAATAGTATTAATTCATTTACAATGTTCAGTCTTTGAGATTAAAAGATCCCACACTTTTCTCAACGTCACCATTTATTTTTCCCCACTGTGTCTTTTGCTATCTTTTTTTCTCTATTAGCAGATTATGCCAATTTCTAAACAGAATGTGCAGTCAACATTCAGCACAGGGTAGTCTGCCTTACCATTTCCTGTTTTCATTGCACAATATTTACAACTATTCAATTTCTAATGATTAGTATAGTAAAATACTGGCCCAAACCAGCAGAGACCTAAAGAACCTAAAGGTTCTTTAATCAGAGACCTAACTTGATTAAAGAACCTTTCATCAAGTTCCTAATTAACTAGAAAAGATAAGCATCTTTGAAAAATGGATGATACTAAGAGGCCACTGAAGTACCACTCTAACTTTCATATCTCACAAAAAGTAGAAATATCTGGAAAAGAATACTGTTTTCACTTGCACAGCCTGAGAACTTGGCTACTGTACCAGTCTAGGGGAATCTCTAATTGTCTGCACCACATGGGTAAACCTTTATGGCATTTTACAGATGTCATTGTTAAATTCATTGTTGTTTATATTTCAAAAGATGTTGACTAAGTGCAGTGAGCAAACATGCTTACAAGATTTGATCTCAAGCTGGGAAACACAGCTAGTAATAAGGAAAAACAAGATTCATGTTTGGAGATGAACCACAAATATAACGAACAATACAAAATCAGATTAAGTGCATAACAGATTTTTATACAGAGGATACTTCCCACTCACTTCACTTTTTGTCTCTGAAATCTCTAACAGTGCAAAAAAAAAGGAAAAAGGAAAAAAGCAATGTTTTAAAAGAAAGATTTCACATAATGAGTCATAGCCATAACTTGGTTATGCCTAACTCCTTGGCCAGCTTACATTTGTTTTTTAATAAAGAGTTTTATTCTTTATTCTTATATTTTTTAAAATTGGATTTCCTATTTTATGTACCTATTATTTCCTAATATCTGGTCAAGAAAATCCCCCAACTCTCAAGGGTGGCTTAACCCGAAATGAAAAATACCAAAAACCATTTCTGGTGGTGGTAAAGACAAAAAGGATTTGTTATTAAGAGGGAGAAAGGAATAAGAATCAGTGTCAGAGGGTAAAAAACAGACTGACAGAGAATTAAAAGCAGGGTCAAAAGGGCGAGAGGTAATCTCTTATCTTCAGGCACATGAAGGATTAGAGAAAGATGATTATATTTACTCTAGGGAATAAAATTATTTTATATTTTCCTGGGCATTTGTGCAAATCATGAGCACTCTATAAAGTAATAATCTGTTTTTTATCCTATTTCAAAAGTAGACAGTTAAGTCAAAAGTAGAAAAAGATAGTTCTTCATAAAATATTTATATTTACCTGGAATTTGAAGCTCATCTTCAATAAATCGAACATAATTTTGTGCATTAATAGGTAGTTCTTTAAAAGCCCTTGCATTTGATATGTCTGTGTTCCATCCTGGGAGAGTCTTATATTGAACTTCAACTTTATTTAAGACTTCTTGGTTTGCTGAAAGTTAAAGGAATAAGTATATTTGTCCATGGTGTACACTGCCTATTGTCAAACAACTTTTTGATATATCATAGGTTCACAATCTCTTATACTTAGAGCCAGATACGTTTTGGAATTTAGAATTTTTCAGAATTTAGAGAGGTAAAACAGTGCACCATCTAGTATTTTATAATCAAACATATGTCTGCAGCAACTGGATTATTCACTCTAAGTGGGTAGATTATTAGTTCTAATAACATCAGTTCAAGTCAGGTTTTGCCATCAAATAGTTTTGGTGCCAAATTCACAACTTTCAATTTTTAGAGCGTTTTAGATTTCCACACTATGGATTAGGGATTGTGGATCTGTATAATGGCAGCAATCTCACAGAAAAGGTTTGCATATCTGCCCTCACCTGGGAAATCTATTGTTTTTGTGAATGTATACACAGGCTTTGCTGGAAATTTTCTTCATTATCTCACCTAACCAGTTTCTCTGTATTCCCTAATAGAAACCGACAGGGTGCTAAAACAAGAACAGTTGCTTTGACGAGAGACAGTGTGGTGGATGCTATGGTACACTGTCCAGATTTCCCTCTTTAGGATTCAGACACTCATTCCCCAGCTATGGGAGTACTGCCTGCTGAGAACTCACAGTTCAGAATCTCCCCAGCTGTCTCCCTGGAGCAGCCCATATCCAATGACTTGTCAGTGTGGGGATACAAAGGACCTGACTACTTACCTTAATTAGGGACCACTCTGAAAAATTTTCTAGCCCCAGAGCTCCCCTATGGGATCAGCTAAGGGCTTTTCATGGAAATTCTCTGCAGTTCAACTTCTCCCTCTGCCTAATCCCGCTTCTTCTCTCACTCCCTTACAGATTGCTCAGAGCACCTGCAAACAAACTACCTACATGTACATCTCTATATCAGAGAGTCTGTTTCTCAGGGAACCGAAAGTAAGACAGTTGGTGCCAGGAGTGGTATAAGGAAGAAGGCTCTAAAATGGGACCTTGAAGCTGGATCATTGGCTATGGCTGGCAAGGAGGATCGCTAGTGGCAGAAGAGTATGGATAATCTCGGGCATGTTACAGTAGGGCAACTGTTAAAACTTTCATGGGAGGTGAGCTGGGATGCCACGGTAGGAAGTAAAGCACTCGCAATACCTGAAGCGCTGAGAAATGAGCACAATGGAACAACGGAATTGAAGGGCTCTAGATGAATGCCAGTCACGAACTGGAGAAAGACAATGAAAGATTACTGAAAACACCTAGAGAGAATCTCATCTCCTATAGCAGAGAGCAGGAAAAGCTGAGGATCAGGCTTAGGACTTAGTCATACAGACAGCAGAGCTCCAGAGAAGGCTGAATTCTCAAATCCAGCAAATCTGCTATGACAAGGCCAGATCCTGTTTGAGAAAAAAGTGGGACCCTGAGACTTTGGATGAGACATCCGGTTGAACCCCTAGATTCGCCGATGGCCTGCAGAATGGCCTACTACTTTCTGTTGAAGACGAAGGCTTCCCTTTGCGTGAGGATGAGGCAGAAGCCTCTGCCTTGCAAGGCAGCTTGTGGCCCTGTCAGGGCCTACCTCTATCTCCCCTCCTGACCAGCAAACAATATCTAGGGTAGAGGTACAACGTAAGTTGGCCAAGGATGCACGGGGCCTGCTAAAGGAGGAGACGGACTACATTCTGAAGGATCTGCAGGGCTGAGCCAAGATTTACCAGTAGGAGCCAAAGAAGTATGTATGGAACTGGATCCTCAAGGTACTGGATCAAGGGGTCCTGCGAGTGGTGGGATAAAAAGTTCAGTAAGAGACTATATTGATATGGAAGTTCTCTCCTATGATCCACGATACAAACTGATGAAAACATACTGCTAGGAATGTTCTTGGACGCTTAGAGAAAGTGATGAACCACACTAAGTCAGAACTGTTTGTGATAGATGATAGAAGAAGGAATCAAAAGACTCAGAGGGGCTTCTCCTTCCAGCCATGATGGAGTACATGATTCTAGACTAACTTTTCCAGCATAAATAACCGTAAAACTGGACAAAATATACGACAACTCTTTCCAGGCAGTGGTCAATAAGCAGCACAAACTGTGGTTTCCGAGAGAAAGGAAACTCGTAAGCAATTCCCGAAACTACTCAACTCTCTGCCTAGGGACAATTTCCTGATCAATGAAAGTCAGGACCCTGGAGTCAGTAGAGAATGGTGGTCCCACTGACCTGAGAAGGCAGATATCAGATTTCAGGGAAGCTGAAGTAGCTAGAATCCTCAAGGTTAAGCGTCAGACAGGAGGGAGCTATACAGACAGAGAGGGTACCTCCCCCAGAAGTCTGTGTGAAAGTCCTGTGGCTAAAGTTCAACCATACATGCAAAGAATGGGACCGTGGGAGGCTTACCAGATAGCAGTTGTCACACAGTTGAGTGGGACAAAGATTCTAGAGGTCAAGCAGTGCTGGTAAAAGGGAAGGAACAGGGTACACTGGAGCTCCAGCACTGCCAGATTGGAGAGATCTCTTTATACCTTGTTAACTCTCCTGGCATCCAGCTGAGACAACAGAAAGGCTGTTCATTAAAAGTAAAAACCATACTTTAGATTGAAATCTACTACAGACTCCCCCCTCAACACCCCAACAAAGCCTAAAACCAAGCTCTGCCAAGATCCACAGAGGAGACAATTTGGAGACTGTATCACACTAGTTTAGAGATTTGGGAAACACCTTGGGCTCTCCACATAACTATACTAACAAAGCATAAAACCAAACTATACAAGGTTCAGGATGATGAGCCAGTAATTTAGCTGTCCCCTGAAACAAGAACCAATACTCTTCAGAGTAAGACAACAGAATCCAAGTGTCTACAATATATTACCCACAATGTCCAATATTCAACCCAAAGTCATTAGACACAGAAACAGTGATCCACAATCAAGGAAAAGAATAGTCAAGAGAAACCAAACTGGAGATGGTCCAGATGTTAGCTAACAAATAATGACTTTAAACATGTTTCTAAGAACTTGCAGCTCTCCTCAATTCCCAAGGACTGGTCACAAAACCTACCAGCTTACCAAGTTCCATTAAGCTAGTCAATATTCCTTCATTTGACATATTTCTAGTCTTATAGGATGACTAAACAATTTAACAGTTTCTATTTCTGGAAGCTGGAAACATTTATGGAACTTCCTGAGTAAATGAAGAAATCATACAACTAAAGATACACCTGAAAAAACACATTGCCTCAAGCAGGAAATCTCCCTACATCCGTCCACTTTAGACACAGAATAGAAGTTAGAAAAAAATCATTCCTGTGGCTTGAAGGACATAGTGGGTTAATGTATTAAGAGCCTGCTTACCCTGACAAGCAGGGCTCTTTTCTCCTGTCTCACATTTCTCAAGGAAGGGAGGAATGCCTACAGAGAGGTTAGTTTCAAAATAGGGACGATAAGATTCCGGAGCAGCATAACTGGGCTCAGGGGTACCATGTTTCTTCTTTCCTATTTTAAGTTTGAGCACATGCTTGCTGCGACCCAGCACCCAAATGCATAGCAGCTATGAGACAAATGCTAGTAAGTGAATGTACTTGCACTATTCACAAAGGGCATATCAAGTCTGTAGCTATATATCATAAATTATACAGAAGAGCTTTATGAACTGCTCTAATACATACACCTAATAATACTCTTTATACACAGCCTAAAAAGAAGAGTACCTGGGAAATGAGGTATAATTTCACCATCTAACTTGTATGCAACTCCAACTTTGATTTCCGTAAACATGTCCAAAATATCCAATTTGGTAAGTGCCAACCTAATTTTGGAAGAAAAGGTGACGTTAAAATAGCAAATTCTTAAAGGCCCTAACAACCAACTTGATAAGGGAGTAAAGGAAAATTCATACAAAGTTAACAGTTCCAAAGCAATTCTGAAAACTGGTTAGGATTATATTTTAAAGCACGCCACACATAAAACACTACAGGGCAATATACTGATGTAATTTTTCCTCATAATAAAAACAATGACTTAACTGATCTACTAGTGGGTTACTTTTCTAATAATTATAGTAGATTTTCACTCTTTGATAGATCCACATCCTCTTGCTTAGTTTCTCAGGATCAACCAACACATATCCACAGAGGGCTGCCTGGAGTAAAGGATGCATCTTATGGCTGTGGGACACAGCAAAACTGACTCTTCCACATGGATGACAAGATACATGTACATTTACACATATGCTATCAATCCTCATTTCTTCACTCTCCTTACCATCAATTCCACCCTTCTGGTCAGAAATTATCAAAGGAGAGTGAGGAAACCACATCAAGGACCTCTTCATGATACATCAAAATCTCCCAACAAACTGACTGAAAAACAGAGTTTTACAGGAAAATCTATAGAAATTAGATAAAACACTAGGTTTGAGATTCTTGCCCACAGATTATTTTTTTATCCTTTATTCTGTTATTTGCTAGAAATTAAGTGTAATTAATACAAACATGAATACATTTTTACACTTACTTATGTGTACGTGTTAATAACAACATACGGAGCATTTTTAGTGTGCCATGCAGCATGCTATATGCTCTCATCTAGTTTTCAAAATACCCTTTTGAAGTAGATAGTACTATTATCTAGATTTTAAAGGTGATGAAAAAGGCACAGAAAGATCAACTTGCCCAAAGTCACACAGCATAACGCATGGATCTGAGAGTTGAATCCAGAAGTCAGACGTCTCTCAAGCTCATCCACTAAACCACTGTTATACTGCCTCCCCTCTATGTTACTCCATCTATCTACCTACCTTTCTACCTGCCTGTCTTACTTCCCTCTATACTTATACGCATGTAAGGGTATCACGATTCTTTTCTCCCAACCTTGGATATCCAGGAAAAAAACCTGGGGTCCCTCTCCTTATGTACCCTTCCCCTATATCTTGGTCCACTTCTACCCTGAACTGCAATTTCATCTGGAGTCTAAAGAGTGAAATTTTTCTATTAGTGCACTACCTCTAGTGTGCACTCCACAAAATTTAACCTGTGGTCATGAACCGTCATTTATGAAATAAATGTTTCTAAGAATACTCACGCAGTAAATCCATTAATCATATGAGCATATTTGAGCAAAACAAGGTCCAACCAGCCACACCGTCTTTTCCTTCCAGTAGTTACACCAAACTCTCTACCCCTTGTTTGTAATAATTCTCCAATTTCCTAAGGAACAGAAAATAAAACCTTAGGACTAGAATAGCAATGCTCTAAATCTAGTAGAATTATACTTAAGATCATATAACAAGTCAAAGTTTCTTAGAGATAAGCATCTTTCAGAAAATAAGTAAGTTGAAGATAGAATTCCATAGAGATGATAGATTTTATGTGAGGGAGGCATTATTTGAGATAGATCCACTTTTGGCTTCACTTTTTACCACTATTTTAAAACCAAGAACATTTTTTATGTTATGTTACATTAAATGCTGCATATTAAAAACTAAGTTGTTAGTAAGTATTTATTAAAATAGATAAGTTAGGTCCATTTGTTCTAAGGACTTTAGTTTGATGACTTTCCTGAAAACCATAAGGCAAACTCTCACCTAGTAGTTGCTATCACAATGTCCTTTTGAAGAGAATTGAGGTTGAAAACAATGCTCAAAGTTCTAAGCTATAGCCACTCCCTACAACCTAATTTTCCCATCTATGATCTATCTGTTCCTTAATTTACACCTTTCTGATTAAAGCCATCATTTCATTACCTCACGTATTCTGACATAATTACAATTAATAGGTTGCTCTGTCAGGTTTGAATTCCAGCCTTGTCTATCTGTGTGGCCTTGGGCAAGTTACTTCAGCTCTCCATGCCTCAGTTTCCCCATGTGTAGAATGGGGATGGTAATAGCACCCAGCTCCCAGAGTTGCTGTGAGGACCCAAAGAGCTTCTAAGTTTACAGCAATTAAACAGTGCCTGGCCCGAAGTCACCACCAAGTAAGTGTCGGCTATGATTAGACAATGTCTGCAGATCATTCTCCTCAATCTTGACTCCTAATAAGCTCTTGGTGAAAGATAGTTGTTATTTTTAGCTTCTTTCTCCTCTACCATCTTAATCCCCTTCATAAGCCCACCTGTCACTTAGCCTTGCAATTACAATTACCTTTAAGCACCCACTAATCCCTCCCCTTTTGTTGTCAATCTGCTGCCACTAACAATAAAGGTGTATATAATTTTCTTTAATGTTGCTCTGATTACTCTTGCAAATTAAGTGAAATGCACCGAAGCCAATAATTCATTAAGGGAAAAAAAAGCATGATTTTTTTATTTTAAAACTTCTAAATTAGATTTACTGAGAAATAGGCTCACATTGTCTTGCTCTGTAGGAAAGGCACCAATACCAACTCTAGTTGTATAAGCTTTCACAACTCCATACACTTCTCCAACATTTTGAGGGGGCATACCCAAGCCAGTACAAACACCTCCAACTGTACAGTTCGAAGAGGTTACAAAAGGGTAAGTTCCTAAAAATAGAAACAAATGGTAAAATATACACAAGTGATAGACATTATTTTAAAAATTCTGCATTTGAGTATATTCTAGGTATTTGAGAATATAACTGTAACCGCCCTTTCAAAGCCTCGATGTTTTATTCCTGATTCCTTTTGTCTGTAGAGAGATAAAAACGTAGGTGGTTAAGCTACAGCTGTAGTGCTTATACTAGAGAGGCTCCTTGAGTACATGCAATTACTCAGCTCTGTCTGGTAGGCACTCACCTAATAGACTGCTAAATAATTTAATGCCAAAACTCTGGTGTTATTTTACTATGCAGACTTATATATATTTTAACACTCTCCTGTTAGTTTAAAGCAAATTTATTTTACTCCCCTGATACAAATATTAAGGTGCACCAGCAACCTGGAGTGACAACAGTACACTAAGAATTTTGTGGTATTCAGCATTTTCTGACCTTTTTATCTGTCTTCAGGGAATAATCCCAGAAACGACAAGAGTAAGCAAAGAGTGGTGTACTTCCCCCCCTCCCCAAACCCTGGCCCCAAGATCCTCTTCATACTTAAACTATTCACTATGCTAATTAGACACTGCTTTCTTTCCAGATTGGATAGGCATATTATGATATCAAAAATACATATCTACTACACAGAAATACACTTTAATTGGCTTACTTGGAGTCAAAAGCCAATGAAATGCCAGTAAGAGCTGAGAACAATCAGATTTATCCTGAAAGATCATGTTTAGATGAAAAGGTCAACAAATTAGGCCAAGAAAGGCAGCAGTTTGAAGACGATAGCATTAACTTTTTGAAGATGGAGGAAATGCTCTAAATCCACTCAGAATCTCACGTCCAGGGAGTCAATTAAACAGACTTCCATAGATCTTAGAATGTGCATGTTTAATAACAAGGTATATTAGCTTTTGATTTTTTAAAAAAGGCTGAATTAAAGGTCCTTTCAAAGGATTCATCTCATCATCTTACAGTTCCAAGGAAATGAGGTCTGGAATTGAACCATAAACCAAACAACAAAAAAAAATCACAGTTTATAAAAACCCAAACCCACTGACCCAAATAGTGATTTCATTTTTCTAATGAACTGCAGAACTTAACACAAAATATTCCTTTTTTAAAAAAAGGGTTAGCATAAGATGACAAACTTTCATCATT
Organism: Pseudorca crassidens; assembly: GCF_039906515.1. Lineage (NCBI taxonomy): Eukaryota > Metazoa > Chordata > Mammalia > Artiodactyla > Delphinidae > Pseudorca > Pseudorca crassidens. Next base: position 159,136,812 of record NC_090297.1, read on the forward strand.
CCTGAATATACAAGCAAAAAGCCTTATTTTAAAATCCTTTAATGCTAACGTTAATTATTTATATCTTAAGCAATTTAGGACTCAGTTAAGCTCCCCATAAGTCATATCTCACTTACCAAAATCAATATCTAGTAGTGCTGCATTCGCACCTTCTACCAAGATTTTCTTTGGTGGTCCATGTAGAGCCTCATATAGGAAATAAACTCCATCTCTCACCATTGGTTTAATCCTTTCCATATAACTCTATATACAAAGACAAAAACCAAGTTCAACGTATACTAATAAATTTACAATGAAACCAATACGAGTAAAAATTACCTGACTTTGACAGTGAAAACTGACCAATGCAAAGTAGAAAGGGATTGGTGACGGTGCTTACCCTAATGCAACATTTGGATTGGCTTTGTCCCTTTGTTGATCTATCCCCCAAATTCCTATGAGTGATTTTTATATGATACAAAGCTAGTCTTTTTTCTGCTCAAAAATTATTCAATAGCTAAACTCCCTATCACTGCATATAAGGCCATGCTGATTCTCCAGAACCAGAAAAGAGATACTATTTCAAGAAAAGTAGAGATACAATGAAATTCAAAGGTTCTATTTTTTTTTTTTTTTTTTTTTTGCGGTACGCGGGCCTCTCCCGTTGCGGAGCACAGGTTCCGGACGCGCAGGCCCAGCGGCCATGGCTCACGGGCCCAGCCACTCTGTGGCACGTGGGATCTTCCCGGACCAGGGCACGAACCCGTGTCCCCTGCATCGGCAGGTGGACTCTCAACCACTGTGCCACCAGGGAAGCCCCAAAGGTTCTATTTTAACCTCACTGCAAATAATCATGACAATCTTCCAAATAGCCAAGTACTCATACTTCATAAACCAGCTTTCAGGAAAATAAACAACTGAATATATTACATTATGCTTTTATATTTTGTAGGTATTAGAAAAGCAGAAGTTATAGCCCATATAACCATAAGCTGCATCAAGGTTTTTCTCAAAATGTGGTGAAGGCCACAAGTGACACTGCCAAGCATGTAAGTATCAGTAATTGACTACTAATATTCTTTTATTCTTTTCCCATTGTATTCCATTACAGTAAAATACCTTAGCAGTATTACTAGTAGATAATATCAAATACTAACATACACACAAACATGAAAAACTTTCTCAAAACACGTTTAAAGTATTAATAATACTGCTTAATTTTAGGAATTCAATTAAAAATATAATATAAACAAGAGTTTCCCCAAAGCTTATAGTATAACTACAATAAAATCTAGTTTCAACCATGTTTAAATATTTAGCCAGACTAGTATGGAAATTCCAGGATCCACTCATGAACTCACCTGAGTATGGTATACCTATTGATGAAAATATAATTCCCCCCTTGGCTCTAGTCCCCAATCTCATGCTTCTTCCTGTTTTAGTCCTTTTTTTTAATGCCTGAAATGACCGTACCATTCATCACAACCCTTGTTCCTTAAAGTCTTGGTTCAACATATAGTAGTCCCCCCCTTATCCTAGGAGGATAGGTTCCAAGACCCCCAGGGGATGCCTGAAACCACAGACAGTACCAAACTGCATACACTGTGTTTTTTCCTATACATACATACCTATGATAATGTTTAATTTATAAATTAGGCACAGTAAGAGATTAACAACAATACCCAATAATAAAATAGAACAAGTATGACAATATACTGTAATAAAAGTTATATAAATATGGCCTCTCTCTCCCTCAAAATATCTTACTGTACAAATTTAATGTCTTTTTCATCCTAGGCACTTATCATGCATTGTTATACTTTTGCAGTTTGAGGTTCAACAGCAAAACTAGCACAAATTTCTTCTTCCTTCTTCACAATTTCATGGATAGAAGAAGATTCATTCTTACTGTAGACCTTACCAACTCAGCATATGATTTTTTCTCTTTCCTGATTAAGTTGAGAACTTTCACCTTTTCACTTAAAGGAAAAACTGTATGGCTTCTCTTTGGTGTATCCAAATTGCCAGCATCACAACTCTTGTGCTTTGGGGCCGTTAGTAAGTAAAATAAGGGTCACTTGAATATAAGCACTGTGATACTATGACAGTCGATCTGATAAGTGAAATGGCTGCTAAGTGACTAATGGGTGGGATGCATTGGACAAAGGGATGACTGACATCTTGGGCAGGATGGAGCAGAACAGCAAGAGATTTCATCACACTACTCAGATATTCTCAAATTTAAAACTTATGAGTTGTTTTGCAGTTGACCATGGGAAACTGAAACCATGAAAAGTGAAACCAAGGATAAGGGGGAAATATTTTTTATCACCTATTAAGAATCTTTTTACCTAATTCTGGTCATTATTATTCACCTACTTTACTTTCATTCAGAACATGTATAAAATATAATTGAAAAGATATACCCATACTTTAGCACGTAAATATTTCCAAGTTGCTAGTAATAAATTTAAAATATTTGTTGCATGACAGAATGAAAACAAAATGGCAGTCTATTCCAAGCAACAATCCATACACTGAAATCCAAATACTTAACATTTATAATGTTCCTTGGAGGTCATTTTTTTTTTAGAAATTCAGTGAGTGGCTAGACCTAAGGCCTGCAACAATTCTAAAATGACATATCAGGTATGTAAATTCCTATTCAGTTCTGGAATTGATGTCATACTTATTTAAGAGCGACAATCAGACACATGAGAAGCAGCTTGAAACTCACCAAAGATTTTGGAAGAATGGAAGGGTGGAGAGGATAGGCAACTTGACTACTGGCTAACTCAGGCACCAACTGTGGGCCTAATCTTTGGCCAGTTACCTTACTTGTCTCTTAAGAGTACAGTGCTAAAGAAATTGACCCTATGGGGTAACAGTCCTAAATGGGCTGGTTAGTTTTAAAAGTTATCATCTCTTACTTGTCCCTTTGTTGATCTATCCCCCAAATTCCTATGAGTGATTTTTATATGATACAAAGCTAGTCTTTTTTTCTGCTCAAAAATTATTCAATAGCTAAACTCCCTATCACTGCATATAAGGCCAGCATAAGACCTATGATTTGCTCCCTACTTGTCTAATTTTATTTTCAGGCACTTTATTCTTGCTCCCTGCTCCCCACTCAATATTTTGTTTAAGCTACATCATGTAAAGTTACTCAAACATGCCACATCCTTTTAGGCTATATGCTTTTAGACTTAAAATTACAAATTCACTTCACCATTTCTTACCTATAATACTTTATACATATCTGTGTGGCACTTATTAACCACATGTTCTTCAACCTTATATTTTCAGTTCCTAATACAAAGACTGAATGAATGAAAGATCTAGATGCCAATTTGGCAAACGAGTTTTAAAAAGGACATTATAAATGTCAGAAAGCATTACCTTGAGTTTTTGTAATTCACCTTCAATGTCTATTTCCAGCGTGGGGTATATAGATTTGTACTGGTTAGCCAAAACTTTGAACCTGAAAATTACAGATAAATCAAGACCTCAGCTCTGTTTAAAAATATTCTGAATAATTTCATTTGATTCAAATGGTTTCTGGAGATAAGTGGTCTTAGTAACAATCCCCAAACTGAAGTTACACTCTGAGAAATAGAATCTAATAAAGAAGATCAGTCATATGAATAAATGATACACTCAAAATATTTTTTACTGATAGGGATATCAACAATATAATTAAGGTGAGGGGTGGGAGGAGGAGGGAATGACTGAAATCTGTAACCACAAGACTTAAATCGAATTAACTATATTGTACTGCATGAAAGACAAAAGGGGACGGTCTAAAATGACGCTTTTAAGAGAGACAGAGGCAGGCATTAGCAATTTGTCTCCAATATTCTTAGTGGAGGTGTCCCAACAGTGCAGACAGACAAACTGCTGACTGAAAATGGATACAGCGAGTGATCTCTGATGCCATCTGTTATTAGATGTGACCAACTAACGCCTCATCACTGAGTCACCATACAGTTTTCGGATGATTATCAGGTTTCCCACGGAGATTTTTTCTACAGAGATTAAGTGTCAATGGGGCATTTCTATTTTTCAAGGTGAGCTTGATACGCAATAGTTCACCAGTACCTGAGAGCCTAATTATTTCCCGGTGGGAGGACACAACAGAGTCTTTGGACCTGAAAATCCGAGGACCCTAGGCTGTGGTGACCCCACCACAGCACTGCCACATCCCCCTGGAAGCATCTCTATTTCTCATTAAAACATTCCAAACTCCAATCCTTAAATATAATTTTGGCTTTGTCTTTTTGTGGTAATGATATGATATCAACATCATGTTGTTTTCGTGAAGTTAATTTCAAATTAAGGACCAATTCAAATGTAATAAAAAAACTTTAATATTTCAAATGAAACAAAAAAGCCAACTACCACTACTCAACTAGAATACTGATTTTTATCAATTTGCATATTGGGTTTTAAAAATCCTAAAAATCCATTTGCTCTTTCCATTTTGAAATACAAGGTAGTTACCTCTCAGAGAAGCCATCAAAGTCAGAAACAAGATCACACATCCTGAGTCCACTCCGAGCAGCTTTGGAAGAATAAACTGGGCCAATGCCCTTTTTTGTGGTACCCAAACTTTAAAATAAATCAAAACAAGCTCTGAGTTAGAAAAGAAAGATGCAGTTCTTATGGTCAGATCAACACAAAGAATGAAATTTTTATGCTATTTCCTTTAAGTTTATTTTCACAGTCTTATTTTCTCTGAAATCTAAAAAGGATATCCTAATAGTTATTTTTCTTAAACTTCTGGCCTAGAATTTAAACAAAAAAGACTAGATATGCTTAAACTGCACATACACACACACACAAAAAAACATACTTTTTTCCTGCTTGTTCTTGTCTCTGTTGTTCCTGGATACCATCAGCCGCTTGATGAAAATCAAATACTGAGGGGGAAAAAACAAAATCAGTTGTTGTTGAGACAAAATACAGGAAAGCTGCATTTTAAATTACTGAAGTTATAAATTCCTTAAGCCTAATTTCTTTATGACAAATTGAATGGATACATTTTAAAAAGCAACAATAATGGTGGGAGTGAAGATTATAATACTAACTGGTATATTAATATGAAAGTATGCCTGATCATTCATTCCCATATATTGCAATCTATTCTATTTTTAGAAATGAGTCCTTAAGAGAGTGATTCTGGAGTACCCTACCCTACAATTCTATAAAGCTCAGTTTACTAAGATATCCTCTTGAAGTTCTGGACTCCAGAAATCTAGGGATTATGTTAATTATCTCCCTCTTCCTCACTGGTCCCAAGCTTCCATCACCTCTCACTAAAGCTGTAGCCTCCTAATGAGTGTACCTATTTCCACTCTTGGACACCTCTAATTCCTACCTTTTAATGCAGCCACAGTCATCTTTCCAACACACAGATATATCACCACTGTTGTCTTTAAAACTCAGTATCTTTCTAATGCTTAAAAGGAAAAGACAAAACTATTTTACATGTGCTCCTTGAATAGTCTGCCCTTTCATCTTACACTATGCTCTGCCCCCTTTCTGCCCTCCCATACCATCATATAGGCATTCTTTTAAGTCCTTGGCTCCAAGGCATATGTTTTTCCTGTCTGAATACGCCTCTATGCCTTCTCTCTCTTCTCTCTCCCTCTTCTTCTCCCCTTCCCTCTCTGTACTGTTTTCCCCGAGACACGAATTTACATTCCCACCAACAGTGCACAAGGGTTTCCTTTTCTCCACATCCTCACCAACACTTGTTATCTCGTCTTTTTTTTTTTTTTTTTTTTGCGGTACGCGGGCCTCTCACTGTTGTGGCCTCTCCCGTTGCGGAGCACAGGCTCCGGATGCGCAGGCTCAGCGTCCATGGCTCACGGGCCCAGCAGCTCCGCGGCATGTGGGATCTTCCCGGACTGGGGCACGAACCCGTGTTCCCTGCATCGGCAGGTGGACTCTCAACCACTGCGCCACCAGGGAAGCCCATATCTCTTGTCTTTTTGATGACATTCTGACAAGTGTGATTACCTCATTGTGATTTTGATTTGTACTTTCCTAACGATTAGTGACGTTGAGCACCTCTGCATGTACCTGTTGGTGATCTTTAATGTCTTCCGTGGAAAAATGTATGTTCAGTTCCTGTCCTTTTTTAAATTGTTTTTTTTTCTCTTGTGTTGTATGAGTTCTTTATAATATTTTAGATATTAACCCCTTATCAGATATATGATTTGCAACTATTTCGCCTTTCTGTAGCTTGCCTTTTCATATTGTTGATGGTTTCCCTTGCTGTACTAAAGTTTTTTAGTTTGATGTAATCCCATTTGATTATTTTTGCTTTTGTTGCCTTTGCTTTCAGTGTTAAATAAAAAAAATCATTACGAAGACCAGTGTTATGGAGTTTACCATCTATGTTTTCTTCTAGGAGTTTTATGGTTTCAGGTCTTAGGTTCAAGTCTTTAATCTTATTTTGAGTTAGTTTTCGTGTATAGCCTGAGATAGCGGTCCAGTTTCATTCTTTCGCATGTAGCACTCTAATTCTCCCAACACCATTTATTGAAAAGACTGTCCCTTCCCCATTGTATATTCTTGGCTCCTTTGTTGTACATTAATTGAATACATATGTGTGGGTTTATTTTGGAGCCCCTTATTCCATTCCATTGATCTGTGTGTCTGTTTTTATGCCAAAGCCATACTGTTTTTTAAATGACTATAGCTTTGTAACATAATTTGAAATCAGGAAGCATAATGCCTGCAGCTTTATTCTTTCTCAAGATTGCTTTGGCTATTTTGGGTCTTCTGTGGTTCCACAAAAACTTCACAATTGTTTGTTCTATTTCTGTGGAAAATGCCATTGGAATTGCACTGAATTCCAATGTAACTGAACACACTGAATTCCAAATGCACTGAATCTGTACAGTGCTTTGGGTTGTACGAACATTTTAACAGCATTAATCCTTCCAATCCATAAGCATGGAATACCTTTCCATTTATTGGTTTCTTCTTCAATATCTTTCATCACTGTCTTATAGTTTTCAGTGTACAGGTCTTTCACCTCCTTGGTTAACAGAGTACCCTTTTCAGGTACTAGAAGGCTCTGTATAATAAGGTACATGCTGATTAAAGGAGTAAAATATGTGTATACCATTTGTGCCGCACCTTCTATATTACGCGGTATGTTAAAATGTTTACTTTTTTCTATGACATGGATTCTAAACCTTGGCCAATAGATCGCTATTATATACTATAACGATTAGTTCATCACGATGTTCCTATTTTGGTGCCCAGCCTAGCCTTTCTCATCTACGTTTGAGAGGCCAGAATAGTTCTTAAGAGCTGTTTCACTAAACTCAGACTTTGCAAATCAGTTAGGACAAGATTGAGACCTTGGAGTACGCCACTTCTTTTGAATAAAAAAGTATTTGCATTTCAGCATGTTTTATTTTTTATGTTCAAAGAAGTTACAGAGGCAACTGGCAAATCACAAATAGTTGTTGGAAAGCAGGTGAGCCAAGTACCTTGCCGTAGAGCTAATGTTTTCTTAGGTTTTTCTAGGTTCCAGGAAGCTAAGAGTACAATCAGAATCATCACTTTCATGAAGCTTCATCATGGCGTGGAGCCTTAATACCACCACAACTACTGTTTTTGAAAGAACAGTCTTTGTCTAAAGTTGCTCGAATATCTCTTCCATTCTCTACAGCCTAGATACTGAAAACACAAAATGCCACCTTGGGGATTCAGTCTAATTTTTTTAATTAAAGATAATTGTGTACCTTCAGTAATTAAGTTTTATTAACACCATCTTATTATTTTTTAATTATCAGAGTTAAGTTTTATTAACACTATTTTTATACTGTATTAAAGTGTCCAGTGTGAGCCTCAGGACATGTAATATCCACTTTGCTTGCTTCTCACACCTTCTCAGGTCTTTTTTTTTTTAAGTTTTTTTTTTTCTTTTAATATGACCACTTTAAGTCACAATACAGTATTGTAATCTATAACCTCAAGATTGTACAGCATATCTCTAGACCTTATTCATCTTGCGTCTCCTTCAGGTTCTTACTCAAATGTCATCTTCTCAGTGAAACCTCCCTGGCCACTTTATCTAAAATTATAGTTCCCCACCCACCTCCTCCAAATGCCTGACACTACCGGTCTCCTTTCTCTGATTTACTTTTTCTCCTCAGAACGTATCACTATATACCATGGTACATTACATACCTGTGCTCCCTACTATAGCTCCATTAAGGGACTTTTATCTTTTCTACTGCTGAATCCTCAGTGCCCAACACCACACCTGACATAGAGTAGGCTTCCAACAGCTGTTGAATCAAAGGACAGACACCCAGCAAACCTTGGATTTCAAATGCTTAAAAAAATTTTAAACTCTCAGTCATTTCTCAGGTCTCTTTTCCTCAATAAACATCTCTTATATTAAAATTTTGTTATGAGATTCAATGGGAAGGGGCACAATTATGATGCAACATAGTTCTTTGCATACTTGCTTAAGTATGCTAATGTAAAGAATTGGCCAACAACTTAGTCATTTTTAAATTTCTTTAAAGGAAAACTGATTGTTACAAAAATATTAGCAATGTATTGTGGAGTTTATAACAGTGTAGACATGAAATGTATGACAATAATAACACAAAGGACTTTACAAGGAAATGCAAGCATTTTGTTGTAAGGTCCTTAGGTTAAATGTTACATTATTTTAAGGTAGATCATGAGAAATTTAAAGATGCACACTATAAACCCTAGAGCAACTTCCAAAATTCATAAAACAAGAGGTATAGCTCATAAGCTAATAGTGGAGATAATATTTAAAATATCAAATCCCAAAGAAATCAGGAAAGAAGAAAAAAAACAAATAGAAAACAATGGGCAGATATAAATTCAACCATACTGCTAATTAGCTGTACTAGAAGTAAATGGTCAAAACATTCCAATTAAAAGGCACATTGTCACAATGAATAAACAGCAAGGCCCAAATACATCTTGTCGACAATAAATGAGCCATAAATATAAAGATATAAATAGATTAAAGATCATTAGAGGATGGAAAAAGATACACTAATCTTAAGAAAGCTCTAGTGGCTATATTAATATCAAAGTAGACTTCAGTATAAGAAATATCACCATAAATAAAGAGGACATTTCACAATGACGAAAGAGCTAATTCATCAAAAAACATAATTTTAAATACACATGCACCTAACAGCTTCAAAGCACACAAAGCAAAAACTTACAGAGTTGAAAAGAAATTAATAGACAAATCCACAATTATTGTTGGAGGTTTTTAACATGCCTCTCTCTCAGTAGCTGACAGAGCAAGTAAATAGAAAATCACTTAGGATACAGAAGATCTGAACGATGCTATCTTCCAATTTGATTTAATTGACATTTAAAGAACACTACTCAACAAGAACAGAGCACATATTCTAAATGCATGTAGAACCTTAATCAAAACAGGCCACATAATGGGTCATAAAACAAATCTCAACAAATTTTAAAAGGCTAAGATTGTACAGAGTATATTCTGTCTACAACAAAATTAAATTAGAAATAAATAATAGAGAGAAATCAGGAAAATCTTCCAATATTTAGAAACATAAGCATCATATTTAACTCATGGATTAAATGGAAATCACAAAAAAATTACAAAGTATTTTCAACTGAATGGAAATAAACATACAAAATGTCAGTGTTTGGAAATGCAATTAAAATAGTGTTAGAGAGACATGTATAACTTTAAATGCTTATATTAAAAAAAGTCTAAAATAAATAATCTAATAAGCTTCTAAAGAGGCTAAAAAAAAAGAGAGCAAATTAAACCCAAAGAAAGTAGAAAGAATGGACTAATAAAGAGCTGAAACCAATGAAATAGAAAATAAACATAATCAAATGCTTATTCTTTGGGGAAAAAACTCAAAATCAATAAAATGGAGAAAGCTCTAGTTAGACTGATCAAGAGAAAATGAGAGAAGATACAAATTACCAATACCAGGAATAAAAGAAAGGACATCACTGCAAACTACAGAAATTAAAAGGATAATATACAAACATTAAAAACCTTATGCCAGTAATTTGACAAGTTGGATGAAATGAATACAGTCCTTGAAAAAACATAAATTACCAAAACTGACACAAAAAGAAACAGAAAAACCTGAATCTCTCCATATCTGTTAAAGAAGTGGAATTTATAACTAAAAACATCCCCTCAGAGATTCTAGCCAACATTTAAAAGGAAATAATACCAACCCTACATGTACTCTTTCAGAAAAATGAAGGCACTAAAACTAAAAAACTACAGGACAGTATGCCTCCAGATGAAAAAGTAATACATCTTGGCCAAGTGGGGTAGGGCACCTAAGTTAGGTGCTGGGCATATTTATGAATAAAACAGCTAAAACTCTTTCCCACACGGGCACAGCCTTGTGTGAGACATTGTTACCGATGGGGGGACTAATGCCTGGAAGACAAATAACTTGCCAGAGGACACAAACACAACATTTGGATCCAGATCCCTAAAATTCTAAAACCTGTAATTGTATTATACTATACTCCATATCACCCATCATACTTTGTACTGACAATCTCAGGATTTTATGAGAAATTTTTAAAATCCTTGGAAAGAATTAATATTTTTAAGCATCTATGTACCAGACTAGGTTTTGTGCTCCGTACTGAAATGAGAGTTCTAATGCCATAATTACCATGGCACTTAGAGAACTGTCCTTTCAGTCCTATGGTAAGAGAGTCCCTGAAGCAAAAATGTGAAGTGGTTACATAGCAATGATTCTCAGCAATTTTCTAGTTAGTTTGATTTGATTTTTTGATAACATTATTTACTTCTTTTCACCATTTCAGAATTGACTGTACTAAAAATACATGTTTCTTATAGACATTTTAATAACACATGTTTTAAAGAATACATATATTATTATACATATTACTACTAATATCTAAATTTTAGTCAGAGCTATCCTCTCTGGGCTCAGTTCTCCTCTAACTACTTCTCCTCTAAGAAATACTCTCCTTTAAGAATATCAATTTATGGAAAAGGAAAAACCATTATTAAATAAATATAATACATTTTAAAATTTAAAAATTAATTCACATTTGTTACAATTTAAACCACATTACTTTCCTATTATTCTGGTCCTTTGACCCCTTTGTATTAGTATTTTCTTTGGTTTTTGTACTCTAAAGGAATTAAGTAACTTGCTTAACCACTGTGCTACGTTCAAGAATGCAAACTGTCAAGTGACAGACCCAAAGCATTTATAATGAAAAAAGGTGGAGAATCCAGGCAGGAACACAGGTATCTCTCTTAACACCATGTTCTTTTCAACAGATTGATATCCATCAGCATATATTTACATCTACACATGGCCGAACTACTTACCTGATTATGTGCATTAATGTTATAAGTTACTCAGAGAGTACATACTAGGTATTATCCTATTTTGCAATGCTAAATTGTGGTATTCTGATATTGAATTTCACATAGCAGATGACAGAGGACCATTACAAAGTTCTGAAGATAAGTAGCGGCTTTCATCATTTATTCACAAGACAGAGGCAATGAATACCAAAAGGCCATACATAAAAACTAGAAAGTTAAAGATGACTCATGTTAACAAAATAAAATATATATAAGGTTAATGATTAGTGAGTGTAAGCAGATAAAAAACACTACAAAACAGGGCTTCCCTGGTGGCGCAGTTGTTGAGAGTCCACACCTGCAGATGCAGGGAACACGGGTTCGTGCCCCGGTCCAGGTAGATCCCACATGCCACGGAGCGGCCGGGCCCGTGAGCCATGGCCACTGGGCCTGCGCGTCCGGAGCCTATGCTCCGCAACGGGAGAGGCCAAAAAAACACTACAAAAGTAATGCACAAAAATATAATTTTCATTATATACCTAAGAGACTGTCAGTAAGAAAAATAATACAATATTGCTTCCTATATTACAGCCCTATAGTGATGATATGTAAAAGTTTAAAAGTACTAAGGTAATAACCAAAAAATATTTTAAACTATATAGGTGACAGGCTGAGTATGATTCTCTTTTTTAATCAGAAGCTTAAAATGGCCAACAAACATGACAGATTTATAACCTCCTTCCTCATAAAAGCAAAATGAAACCTTTTTGTCCTCATCCAAATTACATGTTATTATTTGGGACTGCAAAGCTTCCTACTTTCTTTTTTTGTCTAGTTATGCATCTACGCTATTACTCTGGAAACATAAATTGCAGTTTTGCTAAAAAATAAAAAACTATGAGCTCTTCAAAGAAAAGGGTCAGTTTAAACACAAGTATAATTGATAGTTAATATTTTCATAGTTTAAATAGGTGAAATACAAATGACTCACAGCCTACTTTGTTTTATGGAAAATACATAAGTATGTATTCTTTACATGTTATCTAGTCACACTAACAACTAGCAAAGTCTTCAGTATGGGAATACCAATCTACTCATGGACAACATATACGATAATATGAACTAATATAAAAGTGTTTTGCAGTGGTAATCACAAATTGTTCTTTTCAGATTTTATAGATTAAGAAGCCTATGGCAAACTATGAAATGAAAAGGGAGTTTTCACATAAAAGCTGTATGTCAATCCAGTACAGTTTACTTCAAATAAGTTATTTTATTGATTTCCTATGCATAGTATTCAAATCTGTGATTGTTATTTGGAGGTACTTAAGAAAATTTTGATGGGGTTGCCTCTTAAATGGAGGTCAATGCTAAAACTAGAGCAGCTACTGCCTCAGGAGACATACATATTTAAAGACAATTTAAGAGTTCTAATCAATCCCAGAAGTTCTTACATGGTTTATAGTTCTCTCTTTCCTGGCTATTGCCTCTTAATCATGTCACTGGTAATTAAAAATGCTATCACTTCAGAGATAGGATAATAACAGGGAAACAAACTTCAAATATACTGGTGGTGGTTGAAATTAATTTTAGAATCCAGTTTGTTGTAACCAATGGAGGAGAAGGCTAGTCTGAATAAAATCTGCATCATTTAAAAAGCAGTATTATTACATTTTAGGTACAATGAATCACTCTAAAGACTTGCCCGATGGGAGACCTACTTTTACATGAGTATTAATATGTGCAAATAAAAGCTCTTTGTATTTTAATGTGACTTATTTTTTAATAGAAGTAGCGATGTCTCATGAAATACTGCTTAAATTATTCATCTGATTAGCTAATTCTTCAGAAATAGGTAAATTTTAACCTAGCCCTTATTAAAAACAAAAGAAAAAAATGAATAAGATTCCATGTATCTGAACCCAATTATTACAATTCATCCTACTTAGTGTTCAGTAAAATTAAAGACAAATTGGCTACTAAATGCTTTCATGTGATGTTTCTGATAAAAAGACAGTTATAAATAAATGTATTACATCCCCCTTACCAATATGAGCTCGGTCAGATATGATAAGCCTTTTTTCCCAGCCTTCCAGACCTAGAGGGAAGGGAAAAAAAGATACATTTAATTGTACATTTTGTATAATTTTTAGACTTAATTTCCTTAGAAATACACTGTTTAAAAGTCTTTTTCACCTAAGTAATCATTTTAGCATCTTTTCTTCTGCATAGGAAATATGTTTAATAAGAATTTTCTCACCTGTCATTCATTATACAAAGTCATTCACAAATTCCTTCTAAATGTTTTGCTCTAAAAAGCTCCAAACTCAAGCCAGCCATAGCCTCATAAAATACTTTCAGGAATCCAAAACAGAAATGGTAGGAAGTATCATTTTGTTGGGGTGGGGGTGGGGGGGGTTGGGGGGGGTGTGGAGAGGTGGGGGGGTGGGATGTGAGGGAGTGTGGGTGAAGTTCAAAGCAAGGAGAGAATTTTGAGAAAAGGAGTTAATTTGGGGTATGGCACCCTTTCCCAAAAGACAATTATAAAAAGTGTGATTAGGGCTTCCCTGGTGGTGCAGTGGTTGAGAGTCTGCCTGCCAACGCAGGGGACACGCATTCGTGCCCCGGTCTGGGAAGATCCCACATGCCGCGGAGCGGCTACGCCCGTGAGCCATGGACGCTGAGCCTGCGCATCCGGAGCCTGTGCTCCGCAACGGGAGAGGCCACAACAGTGAGAGGCCCGCGTACCAAAAAAAAAAAAAGTGTGATTAAACAAAATAATAAAATGTTCTAATTCCTCCAAAGTACTATCAATTACTGCACTTATCACACTGAACTATAAGAAGATACATGTGTCTCCCCATTTAAGTGTGAATGCCTGAGAGTAGGGGCCATGAATTTTCATAGTATGGGGTCTGTCATCCAATAAATGTTCAAGAAAAATGATTGTTGAATGAATAAATAAATGAATCTAAATATTCTTCTTTAAAGAGAGTTAACTTAGTAGGCTATATGCATTCTAAGGATAAGCCACTGAGCCCTATTTTCAAAATTAGCATTTGAATATTAAAAATTGTTAATTTTGATAATATCCAAAGATTTGTTTAACAAATATTCCTTACAGATTAAAGAAGTTATTAAGCCTCCCGCTCTATAGCTGTTTTTGACATGTAACACGTATTCTAAAGTTTGCTTAGGGAATATTATAACAAAATATTACAAAGAAACTCAATAAAGTAGATTCAGCTGGGTTAGATAGGCCAGAAGGAAAAAGAGTAGGGCAAAATTGTAAAGGGGATGAAGGACAGCAGAGAGCAGCAAGGGAACCTCAAGGTGACCAATTAAAAAGGCAGACACAACACACAGGTAAAAGTGCAGGGAAGACAACAGAGATAATAGCAAGACAGGATTCTGTGAAGTCAGATTTAGTTGTTAGGAACACTTGAGGATGGACTGCCACTTTTAAACGTGAAAAATAAACTTTAACGATGTAATAGAATTTAATTCTTTAAATATGAGCTAAGGGAGAACTATACTAATGCTTTTCCTCAATTGTGTATCATTTGCATTGCCACATTCCCCTCAAACCCTAGCAAGGTAGCCTAACTGAATGTAAACAGACTTCCAAAAATCCAGAAGAGATTAGAAAAGGCAGGAAATCAAGTCTTTTTTTTAAAGATGGAAGTGGATACATTGCATAGAAGAAGCATTTCCCTCCTTTGGAGGCAGGGACCTAAAAAACCTCTTTTGTCCCTAGGTTATAGTAACCAAGGGAGTTCCAGATCCTCTAGGAAATGAGACTAAAAGTGCACAAAATGGGCTACAGTGGCTCTCTGACTGCCTTAAGCTAATTTTTGGCTTGTGTAGAAGTGGATGCTAACGAGCACAAATGACAAAATGAACTCGTGAATTTCCTAGAGTTTTGCCACCAGCATATAGTAATTCTAGCTACCTAGAGTTTGCAGATGACCAATGTGTAAAAAATCAGGACTTACACAATGACCTTGTTATGTTTGTCTTTTGTTTAGAACACTGATGATAATGAATAAAATTTAATAACTGACATTAAAAATTTTGTCCTACAATAATCTGCAATGTTAAAGTAGAAGACAAAAATGTTAAGTTTTTCTGGAATGAGAGCCCAATAATACTTCATTAAAAAAACAACAACAACAACAACAAAAACTGGCTGCCAGACAAAGCAGACTCATTCTTTCATACCTTTTCCTTTTTGAACATTTTTTTCTGCTTCCTCAAACAACCCAGGTAGATGAATTACCACACCATTTCCTAAAAAACAAAAACCACAAATAAGCAAATCCCAAACTTAAACATCTATATCTATAATATAGCCATACATCTTCAATAACCCTTTATCTAGAATAGTAGAAGAGTGAGGCACTTTGATTAGGAGGACATTCTAACTTATCAGGGAGTTACCACAGAAATGGTTCCAAGTTTTAAACGGTAGTATAATGTAAATACATAATAGAACATAATACACAGAATACAAAACACTAAAACTACACTCAATATAACTTGAAATTTCTTTGAAACAAAGTGAAACTATTATTTTGAAAGAAACTAGTTATATAGTTTTAGGCAAACTGAACCAGATCAGTCTTTCAAATTGGGGACTCAAACCTATTAGTGGCCATAAAATCAATTTATTGGGTTGTGATGAGCATTTTTAAAAATGAAAGATTAGAAGAGAAAATATCAGATTGCATCTTATAAGCGTTCAGAACCAGTCAATGAAACACAGACCTCTTGTATTTCTCACTATGCTTCACAGTGTTTGGAAAATTCATTTGATGATCTAACACTTTGTTATACAATTAAGATTGCCAATGATCAGAAATAAATGCAAAGTAATCATTCCAAAAAAGTTATTAGTGCTAAATGATCCAAAAGAGTTGTAAAACAGCCAAAGTTAGGTATATTCCAGAAGGTACCACTGTCAAGATTAATAAGCAATAAATGAATCATTTGATTAGAGATTAAATAAGTTTAGATTATGAAAAATAAACACTATTATCAATTGGGGAAAAAAAGTCCCTAAATTCAGTTTATATACTTACCAATGAATGCCGTAACATTAGGATTAATTATTCCACTAGGTAAAAGATGAAAATCATACTCCACAGAATCTACAACAACTGTATGGCCAGCATTATTTCCTCCCTGAAATACAAGATTGGGAAAAATGAACCTGACAATAAATATGACAAGGAATATATCTCCTTCCAAAGTGAATTAATGATCTCCTGCTAAAATGTCAATAAGGCAACCCAAGTATTTGCCGTGAATACTTATTCTTTACAGGCTTTACAATAGTTTGTCTATCCTCTCTCCTTTCCCTACTTGAATGGTTATTCCTAACAGGATCTGGAAATTGGAGAGTTCAGGTTTCTGGAAGATAGGAAGACGTATCACTTTTTATTTTATTTTATTATTATTATTTTTTAGCTGGGTTGGGTCTTCTCTTCATTGCTGCATGCGGGCTTTCTCTAGTTAAGGCGAGCGGGGGCTACTCTTGTTGGGATGTGCAAGCTTCTCATTGCGGTGGCTTCTCTTGTCGCGGAGCATGGGCTTTAGGCGCGCGGCTTCAGTAGTTGTGGCACGTGGGCTCAGTAATTGTGGCTCGTGGGCTCTGGAGCGCAGGCTCAGTAGTTGTGGTGCACAGGCTTAGTTGCTCCGCGGAATGTGGGATCTTCCCAGACCAGAGCTCGAACCTGTGTCCCCTGAATTGGCAGGCAGATTCTTAACCACTGTGCCAACAGGGAAGTCCCATATCCCTTTTTAAAAGAGAGAAAAAAGCGAACAAAGTACAGGGAACAATTAGTTTGTTATTCTGTTTCTGGCACTATGTGGAACATGTAGCAATCTAATTAATTTTCCATGATATTTATCTTAAAAAATCCTTAAAATAGAAAAATCTATCCAGTTACCCTAACTTGACATAAATATTCATATAATTCTCATTGTCCTAAGAGTGTGTCAAGCAACTCTGTGACCTAAAATTATTATTCTTACATGGACTTATCAACGAGGATATCTCCCAAGTAAATCCCTCAAATATTGGTTATCCTGGAGAATAATTTTTAAATTTTAAAATCAGTCTCATGAGTTTGGTTAGTGACCGATTCCTTGAATCTGCTCATCTCTGGCTAAAGTAATACACTGGGTCAAGGAACCTCTAAAGCTGAGAATCATAGCATAAACCCATGGTGAAACTTCCACTCTATGAAACAAAATGTGAAGTTGAATTATAAAAATTAGGTACAAAGGAGACTGAATATTAAGTGACCAGATAATATTTCTAAGTTTAAAAAGCATGGGGAAAAGACACAAATCAATTTGATTATGTTTAAACTTCTACACAATACTAACAAAAGTTTTAAAATAAACAACAAACTAGGAATATATTTGAACAAATAAAAGGTTTAACAACATCTTTGTGGGACATTTAAAAAAAAAAATCAAAACGATATCTCCTGAGGATGACTAGTTTAACTTGATCACAAGGCTATTTGACAAATGTATTTTACTTACTTTTACCATCATCATCATGAATTCACAAAAATGCCAGAAAAATAGGTCCTGCAAAAAAATCTTCAAAAAAGCAAATACTTATTTACACTGTGTTTTGCACTGTACAGAGCAAAGAATTCCTTGCTTAAAGACTAGTGTATGTCGTGTAAATTAAAAAAAAAAAAAAAAAAGACTTGGTGGTGGTGGCCTATAGTCCACAAGATAACAGGTAGATGACAAGACACAGGAAGGACAGAAGTGGTAGTGTTAAGCAATACCTCCTTCACTTGATACCATCAAGGCAACAGGTGAATATTTTTTACTATTTATTTTTTGTAGGCAACATCTGCATATGATACAAAAGGCACAGAAGGATGCACAATAAAAAGTGAAGTTCTTCCCATACTCTACCCTCCCCTTCCCTGCTACAAGGCTGCTGTTACCACCAGCTTTCTGTGTCCTTCCCTAAGTAATTTTGCATATACAAACACATTTATACATTGTTTTATTCCACCTATACAAATGGTAGGAAAGATACACACCTGGGCAGCTTGCTTTTTTACTTAACAAATCTTGGAGCTCATTCCATAACCTTGTGAACAGAACATCTCATCCTTTGAACAGCTGCACTACATTCCTTTTTATATGGACACATAATTTATTAAACTGGTCCCAAAGAAAGACATTCAGATTGTTTCCAACCTTTTGTCATTATTAACAATGTTGCAATACACTTCCTGGTACACACTTTACTATTATTTCACACTTGGCAGGTTTATCACCAATCCTGACAGAATCTTAAAACATAGAATATATTGATCTTAACTTAGTCTTTTTTAAATAACTCACAGGACAATTCTTATTTGGTTTTTACGGTTTTCCTTTTACTCTATCCCTCATACCAATATTAGCCTTTTTATCACAACTTTTTATGATTTAGGAAACGTCCCCCAACTTTTCAGGAAAAATCTTTTCAGAGTATGAAGCTCACTAAAATTTCCTCAAATCCTAGGAAAGTGTTAATTTGTTATTATAACTATTTACTCTAACTTGTTATAAAACACTGAATTTAATGAATTTGTATTAAATTGTTAATAGTATTGGTGACTTTGAGATCAACAACCAATAAAGCATTATTATTTAAGCAGAACCAGTTTTCTTTTTAATCCATCATTTGCTTAATATAAAAAACAATCTACTCTGTAATTTTGATGTAGACCTTTAAAGTAAGTCTCCTTTACACAAAGTTATTTTTACAGATATACTAATCATTTGGTGAAATAATTTACACAAAGTTATTTTTACAGATATACTAGTCATTTGGTGAAATAATTATTAACTCGGTTGTTCTTGTGTGTAACAAAGCCTACTACTCTCTTAGATAATATCTTGCCAAGACAGGAAGTAATGATGGAAAGATAGTGGCTGATATGTTTGTTTGTTTGAGGCAGGTGGTTGTGATTGGCGATAAATGACTTGAGGGCGATAAATTGCTTTAATTCTTAGAGTCCTTCCAAGTTTACATACAGGTGGTGGTTCAGGCTGGAAAAGTTCAGCTGCAGAAGGCTTGAAATCACACTTTAGTGTACAGCTTGCTCACTCAAACAATGCCCAAGATTTTTCAATAACCAATGCCTTATTAAGGATTACTATATGGTTTAAATCCCATTTATATTGTTTGACTGAGTAGGAAAATATGGTTAAATAAACCCAAGAATAACCCTAAAATTTTCCTTTTAAGGAGTTAGGGGAGAAAATGTAAGTGCTTATTAGTATATTCAGTCACTAGTGCCCTAAGAGGGAGTTGGGGTATAATAGCTTCTAATCTTGAAACACTCACTGTGCAGAAAACAGTCCTGAGGTGAACTGAGGAGCTACTCACAAGGAATTTCTTGACAAATTAAATCTACATATATAAAATAAGTTTGAGTATAGGGTCATTTCACCAAAAGCCCCTGATGAAGCTTCAAATTTGAAGTGCCTACTTGGACGCTAACCTAAAATACTTATAAATTGTGTGGAATATACAAAATTCTTCTTGGGAGCTCAGGAAAAGTGTCCTGAAACAGAGGTCCATGGAAAGGTCACATGTTATTAGCAGAGAGCAAAACAAAGAAGTTTCAATAGGACCACCACTGCCAGCCTCACCCAACCACAAATACCCACTACGAAGTTACAAGGGCAGATACAGTCCTCCCTCCATATCCACAGGAGACTGGTTCCAGGACTCCCACAGATACCAAAATCCAGAAATGTTTAAATCCCTTGTATAAAGTAGTGTGGTATTTGCATACAAGCTACGTGCATCCTCAAATATACTTTAAATCATCTCTAGATTACTTATAATACCTAATACAACGTAAATGCTATGTAAATAGTCGCCAGCATGGCAAATTCAAGTTTTGCGTTTTGGAACTTTCTGGAATTTTTTTTCGAATATTTTCGATTGGTGGTTGGTTGAATCCTTGGATGCAGATCCCAGGGATATGGAGGGCCAACTGTACTCTGAACTGCAGGCTCCCACATTTGTGATGGAATGCTTCTCACATGGGCAACTCTATGTAGTATGTACCAAGATAAGTAGCAAGGACATACCTGTTTAATTATGCTTAACAATTCTCCTAAGTAGCACTGGGAAGGCCAGATAAATGATGGGAGCTAAATATATCCTTATTTCTACTGATACTTTTAACAGACTCCCCAAAGCAAATTTGGTAAACTATCCTCCCAGATACAATATTAATCACATACTAATAGTTATATGTAACTACCTCTTGCTGCTTTGCTAAATTCCCATAACACTTATAATCCCAGTCATTCATGCAGCATTTAACAAATATCTCTAATTATCATAGCTGTATATTTTATACTACCTAACTAAAAAAACAAATATGTTCACTTAATTGCTATACAAACAAGGAGCTGTGGAATAGTAATTAATGTTGTTTTCCAGATCAATTATTATCAATAGAGAAAATATTTCTTAATGAATCTCAGATGTCTTAATTTTTGAACATTTTTAATTTTAAAATATCCCATCTAAAACCCCAAGAAACAAACCAACCAGTGGAGCCCAAAAAAGTGGCTGCATAGTGTGTGGCAAGTCTCTTTGAGGAAAAACCTAAGTTTATAATGCCTTATATGATATTTTTTCTTATATTAAATAACAAGAACAAATGTAAAATTCAGTGGGGATAGATGTGAGATGATCTTTAAGTACAAGGACTCACTATTTCTTTGCTTCCCCCGCAGTGACCAATAAAGTTCTATGACATTGTTAGTACTTATTTGATATGGACTGATTAATTTTAGGAAACAAAACTCTACAAGTCTGAGACAATAAAGCCATTCTATAGCCTCCCAAAAAAGAATAAATGCAAATTAATAGTATTAAAGTAAAGAATATATCAAAAAAAAGAAATCCAGTCATCCAATCAGCACTCACCACAATCACAAAAACATCCCCTAATTTGGTGTTTATTTTACCTATTTTCTTTGACCATTATTCTTACATTAAGATTGAATGTAAATATCAAATAAGCTTCCTAATGACCAGGAAAAAACTGTATCTCATTGAAATAAATTAGAACATTATGATGGGGGCGGGGGGAGCAGAACTAAAATTCTGTGTTCTCAAAGATGAAGAGCAAAGTTTCTTGTATATACTCTTAGTTTTTAAAAACCAATACAGCTAACGCTCATTATTTTAATTATAGTTAAAATAATAATAACCTATTTAACACCAAACATTCTTCCCTCTAGAAAAGCACTAGAGGTCTACAGTGATATTAGAAAATAGTTTACAAATGAGAATCACCCTGAATTAATGTTTCCTCATTTCTTAATTTTCCCATATGAAATTAACTGTAGGTCAGCTATACCTTTTGTATGTTCAGACCCTCTGCTTCCCTACCCCCTCACCCCTTACTTTGTAAATCATAGTAATCATCCCCTCTGGCCACAGTAATTGATCCAGACAGGGAAACCTGATCCAAGCTTGAGCCAATCAAGCTCCTCTCTCTTGGGAATTTGATTTTCAAAGTCAGAGATGGCTATCACCTAAGGGAGCATCCTAAAGGTAAAGGCTGCCAGTTCTGGCTGCTGAGATCCCAGAAGCTGTCTGCCTTTGTCTCAGGCCACTTTAAGGTTTAGCCATCTTGGTCTTCCTTTAAACATATTGGCATTTTGCTTAAGACAATCTCTTTCCATTGCTTGCAGACAAAGAATCCAAATGATTCACAAAACAAACTCATTGCAACATGGTATGTATACAGCTGGCTCTCTAAGTTCACATCTTGTGCTAGTAATAACTGAATATAAAATGATTAACTTATGTACACCTGAAACTAACTGTAAATCAACTATACTTCAATTAAAAAATGATTAACTTCTAAATTTTAATATTTATGCTGTCAAGAACAAACCTCTAAAACATGGTACTGCAGGATACAGGGATGATACAATATTATTTAGTATTTAGTTATTTTGTAACTGTTCTCTTAAATATCATATAAGGCATTACAGACTTATGTTTTTCCTCAGAGACTTGCCACACAATATGAAACCGCTTTTGGGCTCCACTGGTTTGTTTGTTTCTTGGGGTTTTAGACAGTATATTTCAAAATAATAGTATTTAATTCTTTTATATTGTTTCCATGTGTACTTTTTTCCCCCCCAATTTAATTTTAAACTTAAGAAAGTCAGAAGACAAGTGTTTTAAAGTTTCTTTCCACCACTCCTCAGAACCAGAGGCTGTCAAGACCAGCTCTAGAATAAAAGTTTGGATCAGGAAATGTTGATATGTGTAAGTTTCTAATTAAGAAGGTCCAGGAGAGATTTAAAAAAAAAAAAGAAAAAGAAAAGAAAAGTAAAAAAGAAATTTAAACAGGAACAAAATGACATTAGTCTGCAAAAGTGACTCCCGAATATTAACTTCTTAGTTTGCTCCTAGGTCTTCCTCTTCCCCAAATCACTCCGGAAACTAAGTGAGTTTCTGCTGGGAGAGGAGATGAAGGCAGTGTTACAACCCGAAACAATGATGTCTCTTTTTAGCAATAGTGTTGTGGGCTAACAATTTCATGCACATAGCCAAGAGGCATTTCTCAGGCCACTTAGGCCTCTAAAATAGTATCTGTCTTCTCTTCTCTTTGTCTTCTTTTTGCTCTGAATACATGAACACTGTACAGTAATCACAGAGCTCCAAATAAACATCAATCAAGAAGTCAGAGTAAACACTGTGGATTACAGCAGAGCACAGCAATGCCTCAGACTCCATGACTTTGAACTATTCCAGCAATCAAGAAAGTATTCCCACTTCCTACCTAGTCTTCAAGCTTCTTAGAAACCTAACAATCTTTTGAGTTGGTGCTTATTACCTGTGCTGTTTTTCTTGGTAAACACTGAAAGGCCTGTGTCCCTTTCCTGATGAAACACTTCACTATTTGCCAAAACTAAAACAGCAATCTACAGCAATAAAGCAATTATAAACAAGGATGACTGTTCTTTTATAAAAACATTCATATAATTGCAATTAGCTTATGATTTCAAAGTAGAGCAGGTTTAAGTTACTAGCAGTAAGTTGATCAAATTAAACTATTCAACAGTAACCAGACACACTAGATAGGAAAACATATACAGGGTATCTGAATTTCTTTTTAGCAAAGACATCCAAGTATACTGCTCAGTTATCTCTTAAAGGCTTACAGTATCTACTTTACCTTACAGTATTATGGTTACCTTCCAGTTTCATACACAGATAAATGTCACACAAATGATAAAAATCTCAAGTACCTTGTATTTTGTACCTTAAATTACCATTATAAAACAACTTCTCACAATGAAAATGGAATGAGGCATGGCCTTGGAGGATCTCAGGTTCCTAATTAAGAAGCTCTAGACTCTAGGTACCAAACTCTAATATACACACTTACTAAACAACGGTCAGAGATGACCAGGGTCATAGTCAGGAAGATCAGACATGCAAGCAAAAAATGCATAAACCAATAATGTTGTGCAGCTCTCTAAATGCTTGATAAAAATTCACTTAATCATTACATTTATGGAGGTATTTTCTTAAAACACATTGAAATTGAACTGCAGATTTCAAGTCAAAAAAGTTTTCTCTCATGAATAAAATTCTTCCTTTAAAAGGGTGTTTAAAAGCTTGACACAAAAATCCCATTTTTAAAAATTTCATGGGACCTCTTATTTTTTAAAGAGGAATTTTATTATATTGAATTAAATATAATTAAAAGTTGGTCCAATGTAAAGAACCATTCCGTCTTGGAGCCAGAGTAGCCATGGGAACTGTCCTCTATTTACTGTTCTTTTCTTTCTTTCTTTCTTTCTTTTTCTCTTTCTTTCTTTCTTTCGTTCTTTCTTTCTTTCTTTCTTTCTTTCTTGACTGAAGTATAGTTGATTTACAGTGTTGTGTTAGTTTCAGGTGTACAGCAAAGTAATTCAGTTATACATACATATATATTTTTTAAATAAATATTTACTTATTTACTTTTCGCTGCGTTGGGTCTTCATTGCTGCACACGGGCTCTGTCTAGTTGCGGTAAGGGGGGGCTACTCTTCGGTGCGGTACGCAGCCTTCTCATTGCGGTGGCTTCTCTTGTTGCGGAACACATTCTCTAGGCGAACGGGCTTCAGTAGTTGTGGCTCGTGGGCTCCAGAGAGCAGGCTCAGTAGTTGTGGCACACAGGCTTAGTTGCTCCGTGGCTTGTAGGATCTTCCCAGACCAGGGATCGAACCCATGTCCCCTGCATTGGCAGGCGGATTCTTAACCACTGTGACACCGGGGAAGTCCCATACATATATATATTTTTTTCAGATTCCTTTTCCCCTTATAGGTTATTACAAAATATTGAGTATACTTCCCTGTGCTATACATACTTACTGTTCTTTTCAATTGCTTTCCCCAGATAATACTGAATACCTCAATATCCCTTTGACGTTAGATAAAAGTATACTAATATCACCAGTCTTCACTTATTGGTATGTAGCTCAACCACATTAATCAAAATCTGACCTAGTCCCCAAAAGATACTATAAGTAGATTTGTATTCAGTTACAGTAAGTAAGCTATTAACTATATTATCAATTCACCAGTTCACTCTAGATTTGTTCTAGGCAAAAGTTTTTCCTAGAGATACTTAAAACTAACGAACTAACCCACCCGTTCTCACCAAAATTAAAGAAACAGAATAATATTGATCTGATACTGAGATAACCTCATATAATTTAAAAAATACATGCCTCAAAAATAGAGATAATGGTATATTATATACACTAATACAATAAGTTTAAATAGTGAACAACTTGAGACATCCTCATCGACCAAACTTTGAGATCTACTGCCCTCAACAAGGAAAAACTATTTACTAGAATCACAGAGCATTCAACTGAAATTTGCTGAGGAAATACACAAAAATGATACAATTATCAGTTATCTATTTTCTCATAGATACAAGAAATAAGTCTAAAATAAACTAGTAAAGCCTTTGAACATAATGGTACGTGAAAAATACTAGCTAAAAATACTACTTAACAAATGTTAATCCAAGGAAAGTTGGGGATTCCACGTTAAACTCATGCCAATAGTCAATTAAATTGTCTAGGGGTATATTAAAATAATACAGGAAAGGGCTAAACTACTGAATTCACAGAAATTTCTAAGGGTGATCCAGGTCACCCAATAAATATTTGTTGAGTATTTACTTCCTCTCTGCCTCACACAGTACTGGATGCTATGGAAGAAAACAAAAAAGGAACAAGTCCTCTTTTTGAGAAAACGTACATTCTAGTAGGGAAAACACAGTAATCCGAGAAAGCAGGAGTTAACCAAGTACACCACACTCTGGTATACACTTATGTAGGCACTTGGGAAATACTACACATAAAAAACAATCCTGATAGGAGACACAGAAATAGCAATTGTTATAACACTGGAAGAATGGCTTACCTTAAATGCTAATTCTCCACCATCTTCAAAATTATGGGAAGTGGTTTAGAAGATAATTTTAGCTGTATAAGGTCAAGGCATTAAAAAACACTGAAATTATTCTCTTTTAACTTATCTTTCAACCTTTCTGATTATTTCAAGGAGAACGCCTCAGTTGCGGCTGGTATGTCTTTTACATTTCTCTATCACTTGCTAATAGCTGGTTTCAGAGCCTTCAGCAAATACCAGCATCTAGCTATAAATTAACATTTTTTTTCATTGTGTTTACTTTTATGGCCAACTTTATATAGCAAGTGACAGGATATACTTTCCCTTTGTAATTAATTTTAGTTAAGATTTTCTCTTTATATTAACTTTAAAGCCCTGGGGAAAAAAACACAAAGAAATACTCTTCTACCTATTCCTGATTACAGGCAACTTCATGCCTGTAGTTGTAGCTGAGACTACCAAGCTTTACTTTCTCCAGAACAATAAATAAGCCCATGCTTAAGGTCTGGTATAAAGTACAATAGTTAAAATCTCTGTAGTTTCTACTCAACAAAATAAAGAAAATAAAGAATAGTAGTTTACTTTGAGAGTATCTGGGGAGAAAAAAACCCAGTAATATTCTCCTAATAAAACTATTTTTGTGTTGCCAGGAAGGAGGCTTCCTATTCCCATACTTTAACCCTTCGGAAAAACCTGTACTAGTCCCCTTCTCTATCCCCACCCTGGGAAATACTTGTTTAAGAAACAGTTGTCCACTAGACTATAAGCTCCCTGTGGGCACAAGCCCTGCCTTTTTCAGCTTTTAACTCTGGGGCTAAGTGGTCCCCTGTAGATATTCATTATGTGATTGTTGGATGAATGAACTGTGCCAGGAATTGGTCCTATACTTAATTCTTCTCTTTTTCTTAAAAGACCTATCGATTTAAAATTAAGTCATCCTTTCATGCAAGTCCTACACACTTATTTAAGGATCTAGTGTGTCTAACAAGTTATAAGTAACTTCCTATAAATCTTGAATCTAAAATACAGGTCTTAAGTGCTATGATGATGAAAATGCCACTAGTTTTGCTTATATTCTTTCCAAACAGGCATTTTAAATATTAAAATATATAGTTAAATGCAGTGTCAGCTTTTCTTTTTAAAAAAACTGTATTTTTACTGGAAAAAAATCCTTATTTTATGATTCCATTAGAGATACATTATGTGTATACCACTTCTGGAGAAAGACTGTATAAAACCTGAGATTATGGCATGAATATGACAAAAATATACTGCTTAAACTCTAACAAAGTGCATATTATTTTCAATAATACACAAAATTTGAATCATCAAACATGGCAATTCAAGCTCAAAATGTTTTTCCTAAAGTTGACTTTTCCCAGCTCTCTATACATACTTATTAAGAAATTCAACATTCCATAACCATCAATTTTATAAGTCAGGAGAACTTCACTAAGTAGATGTCAGCTTACTAGGACTGACCAGATGATATAAAGTTACCAAGGTGAATCACAAGGGATATTCTTAAGTCTATTCATTACTTATCTGCCTGCACTAACAAGACGTAAGAATCCTTCTAATGATGAGCTCTTAAAAGGCACTAGAAGAATACAACACTTTTTAAATTATATAAGGAAGGTAGTAAGTCAAAACTTTCCCGGTGAGTAAAGTCTGCCTAACAAGTCTGCTCATATGTTTCTTCTCTAACTTCAGCTAACATTTTGTTTGTTTGTTTGTTTGTTTGGCGGCGCGCGGGCCTCTCACTGTTGCGGTCTCTCCCGTTGCGGAGCACAGGCTCCGGACACGCAGGCTCAGCGGCCATGGCTCACGGGCCCAGCCGCTCCGCGGCATGTGGGATCTTCCCAGACCGGGGCACGAACCCGTGTCCCCTGCATCGGCAGACGGACTCTCAACTACTGCGCCACCAGGGAAGCCCTCAGCTAACATTTTAAAGCCAAACTTGGCTCCTTCTCCGTCACTTCTCTCTAGACTTTCCAAGGGCATCAGATCAGATTGGTCCATGACCTCCTTCAAGATTACTTTTTACAGTAACACAGTAGCACCTTCTCCAATCAACAAACTAATTCTACTACGTTTCAAAGGGATGTTAAAACTGAGGATCTTCCAGAATAAAGGCAAAATGGTCACATTCCCAAAACCTTCTTACAAGCCATAATGTAGCTGATCCCGAGCACTACTATTTCTGTGTAAGGAAGATGTCAGAAATGACAGTGAAGTAAATAAACAGGTCTCAGCCTCTCTCCCCTCGTACCCAGAAAGAGTTAGGTATATTTTCATACTTCTTTCCCCACAGCACAGCCAGATCTGATTTTAGGACAAAAGGAAGGTGAAGGCCAGCCTTCTGGAGCAGCTCCTAAGGCAGTGTGAGGCAACCCCTTTAGGGGTGTTATTAAGTAAGGTATGCGTGTTGCCAGAGGGGTGGAGGAATAGAAGGCTGGAAGGGAGGTGCTGGTGGTGGTGCTATTGGTAATACTAAGAGGCAACTGGTGCAACAGCTGTCTTAACCAAGGAACGGGCAGGATGGATTTTTGCACGCAAAAAACAAGATTTTTATTTAACTTTTGATGTGCCTACGATTACCTTTTCTGCATGCTCAAATGGTACTCAATTTTAGGTAGAAAACTTCCAATCAAGTGGGCCTATGAACTTGTTAGAATGTACACAGCATCATCATATTGTGCCAGGTAAGTTCATGAAGAAGAAACATTCTTGCAACCTAAACAGGCAGTGGTTAACTTCAGATATTACACTACCATTCGTTTTGAAAGTAGTTATTGCTCAACTATTTCGAATTTTAAAATTGGTAACAGTTATCTAAGAGCCTTTACAAAGGCCTAGCCTCTAGGCTGCTTCAAAGCAAACGACAAATAGGAAGAAAGCTTACAGTGAAAACCACGTGTCTCCCGGTAGGAAGTACCTTACCATTCCATTTCCCGAAAGTTCACTCTAGATGTGAGCGTAACACTGTAAATATTTCTAAATACTAGATTTGACACTCGTGTATTTCACTTGCCTCAATCGTAAAAGAGCTGGGTGGGATTCCCACTTCTGGGACCAACATGTAAAATTAATCTCCCCTTAGTATACCGGGTACCGAGTAAAAAAACAGGGGACACTAAACAGTCATCAAACAGCCCTAAGCCCCGGAGGTGGGTTCTCATGTCAACAAAGTGGCCCGAAGGTGGCAAAGCTCTGCAAGCTCGGGGCCTGCAGGTGGGGAAGTGGTGAGTCTGGATTTCAGGGCGTTTCGGCCCACTTGGTCTCCCTGAGCGGATGAGTGATGATGGGGAAGGTTTTGCGGCCCCGTAGGGTCTCCGCCCGGAGTCGCCAGCAGGCCTCGGGCGGTAGCTCCTCAAATTCGAACAGTAACCCACCTCCACCCCGGCCTCAGTCCTGGGTTTGAGCACTTGTCCCCAGACCGAGAACTGCAACTCCCCAGGCATCGCGCATCTCAAAGGCTCCCCGTCAAGCCGCATCTTCCTCCTGAGCCACCCCGAGCCCTCAGCCCAAGGCCCCAGGGCAGGGGTCTCCGACCTCCCGCCATTTCTCCACGTCGCCGCAGCTCATAATAAAAGGAAAGAACCTCAAGGTGACACCTTATTTTGGACGGTGAATGCGAGTTCTGGGCCCGAGCTCAGGGGCCGGCTTCCCATCAGAGCCCGGCCGCCTCACCTGGCAGCGGCACACGATGTCTGCGTCCTGCGCCAGCAGATCCACCACCTTCCCCTTGCCTTCGTCGCCCCACTGCGCGCCGAGCACCACCGTCACCCGGTTCCCTCCGGGCCGCGCCCTGGGGCGGCCGCAGTCGCCGTTGGGCAAGGAGGATGCCGCCGGGTTGGTCTCTGCGAACGCCATGGCTCCAGAGACGCGAGGAGAGTCCGAAGGGGACGCGGGCGGGCAGGAGTGCGCGAACTGAACTGCTCTGCGGCCGCCAGCCACATGCGGAGGAAGAAGGAGCCAGAGCCAACCCGCCCCCGCCCCGCCTGCAGGGTCGCCACCCTCCCGCCAGGCCCGCCCCGCGCTCCCGCCGCCCTCGGCGCGGGGGGAATCAGGACCTCCCGGAGGACGCCGGCCTCGGCAGCACCGCCCCTCAGGGAAAGACCACGCCCCTTCCACGGCCGGGCGCGCCCCTCCAGGGCGAACCGGGCGAGCGGAAAGGGGCGGGGGCGGGGCTTCGAGCGCGCTTCAGCCTCAACGCCCCGCCCACCCGCCCGTCCTCCCGCTTTTCAAACTGGAGAGGCGGGGAGGTGTGTGCCTGTGCGTCAGACTACAACTCCCGGCAGCGCTCTGGCGGAAGCGACGTATATCAGTGATTTGGTGTCTGCCATCTGCACGTTTCAGTCTCTGAAAATGTTCATATTTAAATAATTTTTAATTTGTTTTTATTAAGGGATGAGATAGTGTGTACAAAATACAAAGGGTGCAATTTCAAAATACAAATGGGATGAAATTGAAACGTACTATAGATTTATAATTTGGAAAGTAAAGCTCTGGAAGTAAGAACAGAGATGGGAACAGGCAAACTCGAAAGTAAAGCAGTAATGTAGAGGACATTAGGCCTGAAAATGTAGAGAACACGTAGAGTCCTATACCTTCTCATTTTACATATTAGTAACAGAAGTTCAGAGAGAAGGAATGAATTGCCCATGTCATACAATATATGCCGAATACTATAATACACTTTTAATTCCCACAACCATATGAGGTAGGTAATACTATCTTATCCTTATTTTACAGGGTTTAAAAGTTAGTGAACTTCCTCCAGTGAGGGATGAATTGGTACCTAGATGGTCTGAGTCCAGAGCCCAGGTCCTTTCTGTAGTGTTTAGTGTTTCAGTTGTCGCTAGATTCCCAAGTATACTGTGAAAATAAATTAGGCTCATTTTAAGTGGAGTCAGGAAGCCCCAACGGGGTAGCTGTCGTGCAGGTACCATTCCTAGCAGATTGCATAACCAGAGGAACAAGGAAGATAAGAATATTACTCTTCTTCTGGGATAAGGGAAGACATTTTTCACACAGGAATTTTATCTCCTACTTTTAAAAAAAAGAAGGCAGATTCCTCCCTGCCCCAGCAACAATGCTCTAACCTTTGAAATCTTTTTGCCACTTTAGTTAAATGAATAAATATTATTTTATAATGATCTGTGATCCAATTTAGTCATGTCCAAAATTTTTGATATTTTTTAAAAACTTCCCAAGAATCAAACTATAAATGAAGTCTTTTTGACCTTAAACTAACTTTGGGATTTTTTTGGAGGGCCTCTGGAGCATCTTGAAGGATCTGTTCTCTCTCTTTATTAAAAAGGAGATATTAAACTAGGCTTATTTGGGAAATTACATGGGAAGCATTGTCAAATAAATAATACTAAGCCTTCTTTACATTGCATCTGTATATGTCATAAATGTTTCAGAAATTATGACATTCCTAGAAATCTTGATATGTTCTGGTGTATTATCATTCATAATTCTAGTTATTATCTTAAAATGTGTGTCATAGAACTTACCAAATTCCCATGTCAATTCCATAATAATGGACTCTTATTGGATCTTTAATAACAGACATTTAAGTCTTTTGTCATTCACAGAGAGTTACTGTTTTACTCTGATGCTTTACAAGAATATTCCTATAAAAATGCTTCGTCTTCAAGGAGATTCCTGGAAAAGACCCTAACAAATACTCTAGAACAGGGGTCCCCAACCCCCCCAGGCTGCACAGTGGGAGGTGAGCGGCAGGGGAGCCTGCGAAACTTCATCTGCCGCTCCCCATTGCTCACGTTACCGCCTGAAGCATCCTCCCCACCCAACCCTGGTCCATGAGAAAAAAATTGTCTTCCACAAAACCAGTCCCTGGTGCCAAAAAGGTTGGGGACCACTGCTCTAGAATGCAGGTTTCTGATAACTTTAAGTTCATAACACTGAACTGGGTAAAAGTTTCTAAAACTTTAATGGAAAATTGATTGATTCATAAAGCTGCTAACCCAAGATCAAGAGCAACAAGATTTACAGGAGGCTGAATGAACAAATGAGGATGATTATAATTTTTATGATTTTTTACGCTAGTTCCCTAATGTTTTACTTTTCTGAATGAAGTCTTTTTGAGGATGATTATAATTTTTATGACTTCTTATGTTAGTCCCCTAATGTTTACTTTTCCAGATTTAAGGAAACGTTTTCTCTTAAGCATCTGTGACTTACAGCAATTGTAAACAAAGATGAAATATTTATCTTTTCCTACCTGATCCTTCCAGAATTCGGAAGCTCTTAAATATTTTTTCCTGACAGTACAGTTAGTTATTTACTTGAATTCAGTGAGAACCTGTTCTTCTTATAATAGGATACAATTGGAAATACTGACTACATTGCCAAGGCTTTGACTGGAATGTAATATTTGAGAGCTACATAGACTCAGATATGACCAATTTTAAGGAACTTCTTGGAAAAATAAGCCTGGTACCTTGCTTGTAAGTTTCCAGCAAAGTAACCTTAAAAAGAGTTTATATGGTCAATCACTATTCTTACTACATTTATGTAAATAATCAAGCCAAATTTAATACAAACAAATTAGTTTTACTATGATTACTTTTGATAAAAGGGGGATAGTTATGGAGAGAGAAATTATGTTTGCACCTTTGTAGATATTAGATTCTTGTCCTGTTAATTTTCTTTAAGGTTTTGTTATATATCTATAAGCTGGACAGGATCCTAAAGTCTTGTTTCCCTAATATCTGACTACAAATCTCCAAACTAATGTTTCCAATTTTCTCCAACCCTTCTGATTTGGAATCAATAAGAACAAAGGTTGCCTTTGAATTTCCTTGGAAAGGACTGCACCAAGGTCCCCCTCACTACCCAGATGCAACAAAACATCAAAGAGACTCAAACCTTGGGTAAACATCTCACAGCTAAAGAAGATTCCACCTGGCATCCCATCCTATAAAAAGCACTGGAGACTGCTGAATCAAACTGATCAGGAATTGAAGGAAACTGCTGAAGGACACATCTTTCTTCCCAAAATGACTGGACCAGGCCTGTGTACCTTTTTCCTCTATTACTTCTTGCCTTATCCTCTCCCTCTTCTTGGAAAGACAGTGCTCTTATCTGCATTTTCAATCTGTTACAAAAGGGGGACACTTACCTAATTGTTGTGTTTGCCACCAGAAACTTCAATCCATTCATGACAATGGTGACCCTTTAGTCCATCCGGTAACAAATTTTTTCGCTTGTCCCAAGTGCTACTGCTAATTTCACTCGGCAACCCCTTGGCATCAGCTACAGAGTAAGATGTTTGAAGCCTTCCATTGGCCCACTCCATTAAGCCTCCTTAAAAGAGAACTTCCAGGAGGCCTACCTGACTCTGAGTTTGCCTCCAAAGGGAGAGCC
Organism: Pseudorca crassidens; assembly: GCF_039906515.1. Lineage (NCBI taxonomy): Eukaryota > Metazoa > Chordata > Mammalia > Artiodactyla > Delphinidae > Pseudorca > Pseudorca crassidens. Next base: position 159,170,057 of record NC_090297.1, read on the forward strand.
TTTCTCCTCTGGGTCGGAATAAGTTCCAGTGAATGCATGATTAAAAATCTTTCCGAACATTAGGAGAGCTAGTCAATTCCACAGCCAAAGCAATAGCAACCTAACAAGGATCACTTGACTCATTAGCTAAAGTATCAATAGTTTTGGAAAATCGCATAGCCCTTGATTACCTACTTGCTGAACAAGAAGGCATTTTTTTCAATAGCAAATACCACCAGTTACACATAGTTAAATGCCTCTGGAGAGACAAAAACTCAATTATACAAGATCAGGGAACTAGTCCACTGGTTACACAAATTTCACCTGATCACCCCCACCCTCTTTTTTTAACCTATTTAGCATTACCTTCAGATTTAGGCTCCTGGTGCAGAACCATCATGCAAACTGAACTTGTCTTATTACTTTAACTGTGCTTTGCATAATCATTTTAAGCTTTGTGCCCCTGAAATCTTTGTAAAAATGACATATACCCAATGTAACTGAACAGGACCCTATGGGGCCTTTTGGGGACAGACCCCCTCACCCCCCCACACACACTCTCCCTGGCATGTCCTCCACCTGCCTCTCATCTGTAGGAAAACTTTAGCCTCTTAGGTCTTCCCTGAGTTCCAAAGAATAAATTTAATCAAAGAAGTGAGAAAATGCATAAAGAAAGGAAAACACTCAAGCAAGACAAAATAATAATAGTAGCCATTAAACAAAGTCAAGGGCCTTTAGTTCCTCCTCAAGGGCTATAGCTAATATTCTGAGCCATATCCTTTGACCTATTTTGCAGATAATGAAATCCCCACCAGGTGGATGAAGTTAACTTCTGCTGCCCACAAGCACATAGACCCCAGACCATTTGGGAACCAGAAGGTTGATGATGTTGACTCCTAATTACCTCACTACCAACCAATCAGAAGAATGTCCATGAGTTGAGCATGCACCCCACAACTCCCCTCCATCACCCTATCTTTAAAGACCTTTTCCTGAAAGCCATCAGGAAGTTCGGGTCTATTAAGCATTAGCTGCCTGGACTCCTTGCTTGGTGCTCTGCAATAAGCACTGCACTTTCCTTCATCACAACCTGTTGTCTGTAGATTGGCTTTACTGTGCATGGGTGAGTGGATCCAAGTTTGTTTCAGTAACACAAAAAGGGTGATACTAGCTCAGCACTTTAAAATGATCTCCAGTGTTTATGGCCTTGATAAGATAAAGACTTTAGATGGGAAATGCCTGAGAGTTATCCCTCCTACTTTTCTTTTTCCCTCAAATGTAGCCTCAGTGGTTTCCAGTCTGCACTTTCCCTCCAACGTGGGGCAGGACAACCAGGAAAGCTCCTTCCTGGAGGGACAAAATCTCTAAATGCGGAAAAGGTACGCAGGCCTCTCACTGCTGTGGCCTCCCCCGCTGCGGATCACAGGCTCCAGACGCACAGGCTCAGCAGCCATGGCTCACAGGCCCAGCCGCTCCGCAGCATGAACAGGATCCTCCCAGACTGGGGCATGAACCCGTGTTCCCTGCATCAGCAGGCGGACTCCCAGCCACTGCACCACCAGGGAAGCCTGGAAAACCTGACTCTTGATCAGCAATGCTTTCAAGGAAAGATGGTGATCAAAGAGGGAAATGTGAAAATGAAAGAAACCTCATCTTAAATGGAGTCAAGAAGCCCTAAAGAGGGAGCTCTCACCCACCTGCCACTTGTTGCAGCCTGCATAACCAGCGGCAAGAAGGAAGAATGTTACTTTTCTTCTGGTATAAGGGAGGACGTTTTTCACAGAGCAGTTTTATCTCCTGCTTTCAAGAAAAAGGAAGATCCTTCCCTGACCCAGCAACAATGCACTAACTACCACTTGCAGCCAATGAGAAACTGCCACAACCTCAGACTCTGGCTCTTCTCCAATGAACTTTCGTTCAAAACAACCCTAGCAATTTCTTCCTAAAACCTAATAAAAGCAAGTCCCTCTCCTTTGTTCTCTGGAGTTGCCCATGATTCACCATAGCTTGCCTGTCCTGAATTGCAATTCTCTACTACTCCCAAATAAACCCATTTTGCTGGTAAAATAACTGGTTGTTTTATTTTTCAGGTCGACAGGTGATATAGATAAAAGGAGAAGGAAAAGTTAAAAATAAAAATCTAGGGAATTCCCTGGCAGTCCAGTGATTAGGACTCAGCACTTCCACTGCTGGGGACCCAGGTTCAATCCCTGGTTGAGAACCTCAGGGCCCAAAACAAACAACAACAACAAAAAAAAATAAGTCTAAACTTGGAAGCAGTTTAGATAATAGAAATAAATCCAAATACCTTGTAAAAGGACTAATTTTAATTGGTGTGATATAAAGAAGCATATTTACATCAAGAGAGGAGGGTTTGTGTAATTTCCATAAAGTAACACTAGGATGTCACTGTTTCAAATGTATTTATAATCTCTTGGTTAGAGTGCACTCTATTCCGTGGAGTGGTGGAAGGACGTTTTTAACTGGTCAGCTCTACTAGAGGGTGGAATGGATGCCTAATCAGGAGAGACAAGGAAGAGAGATGGTCTTGAGTTTGACTTTTTGAGTTTATGGCCAAGTAGCTTCATTTTAATCATTGATATGCCCACCTTCAGTAGGACACAACATTTGAGTTTTGTTTGGGGCAGTGACAGGCAATGAATAACCATGTCTTAGCTTTGTATATATGAGGGTTTTCAAAATACTGATACTTACTTGAATATTCACGCACACACTCGCATCTTATCCCTTGACCAGAGGCATCCACTTTAGAGCTGGCAGCCCCATAAAACCCAAGGGTTGAGACCAAAGAATACTTTTCAGAGTTTGAAAGTTAACCTCGCACCCTGGACTTAAACCACTTTTGCCACCTCAGCATTAAGTTTAAAAATATTTCAGGATACTTTCAAATGACATGGCTAGAGTCTTGTGGAAAAACAGCTGCAGGAATGCAGGGGGCACTGGCGAGTGACACAGTAACTTTAAGTCTTCGTGTGCTCTATCACCAGAAAGTCATTTACAGCTGCAGGTCTTCTAAGGCAAGAATTCAAGTCTCCAGGCCTGACCCGCATAAGCTGGGTGCAGTTACCTTTCCACCAGAAAGTGAGACTAGGAGATGACAGATGCTTGGCTTCCTCTGCAATGTGCTGCACAAATAGTAAAGGTAATCATTGTGGTGTGCCCAATCATTTTATAAAGCCAAGCACTAATTAACCCTCCCAAATTAGGAAATGGAATAATTTTTATGTTACGTATTTAGAAGTAAAACCTCATTTTAGACAGCTGACAAACAGCTTGGAGAGAGGGAAAATGTGTGTATGCCCTTTAGTGTGGAAAAATAGCAAACCACCTCCGGGATGGGGGACATAGGAGCAACATCTATGTACTGCCTAAAATGCTGCTCTGATCACATCACTCCTCTGATCAAAGACCCTCAATGGTTCCCCAGAGTCAGTGGAATTATGTGCAAATGCTTCAGAGTAGCATTCAAGACCCTAGCCTGCTTTTTCATCTCCACCACACAAGGCCTCTTGGATCTGCTTCAGCCAGCCTGGACCCCTTGCTCTTTTGGAAATCTGAGACACCTGAACAGAAACAGTTGCCCCACCCCCACCCCACCCCACCCCCCACCCCACCCCCACCCCAGTCAAGGGTAATACTTCAATTACCTGCACCTGCGGTGCTCTCGCCCACACCTGTCTGCCCGCCCCTCCCCCACCCTAGCCACATTTTGTCCCTCCTTCGAACCTCCCAGCACCTGGTTCTCATTACAGCATCTCTCTTTCTCTGGTGTTCGTGGACCTCAAATCTGCATCGCCCTCCAAAGTTTATGCGCTTTTCCCACCAGGTCCGCGGTGTTGCCCGGGTAAAGACCGAAAACAAAAGCAGAATGAGGCATCCCCTGAAAGCTTCAACTTTTCAGACCCAGCATACACCACCAGGGAAGAGGGTCAAGCTGGCCGGAGGACTCGAATCCCTGAGGCTTTCTCTCCCTTGGGCTTTGCAAACCTCCCAGTGGCCGGCCAAGGCGGAGATATTTCGCAGGCGGCCGCCCAGTAGCGGAGAGACGGGCGGGCGCGGGTGGGGGCCTGGCAGCGAGAGAGGCGCGCGGGGCCTGGCAGCGAGAGAGGTGCCCCCTCCCAACTGGAGCCCGGCTAAGGGGCAAGGCCGGCGGCTCGGCCGGGACTCTAAGCCGCAGGGTGGGGTGCGGCTGGGGACTCGTGGCGCGCCCGCCCTCCAGGGGCCCTCCGCAGCTTCCACCTCTCCGAGAGACCACGGTGAGGGGACGCCGGCATCCCGGGCGCGGGGGGGAGACTTGGCGGCGACTGTGGGCTGCGCGGAAAGGCCGGGCGGACAGGGTGTCGGAGCCCGGCTGTTCTCCGCGCCTTCCCTTCGGCGTGGCGGGACACCCGGGTCCGTGCGTTTCCCCAGCCGCGGGCGGGGGGCGGTGCTGCCTGCCTCGGACACCACGCCCGTTCGGGGGCGGGGACCGGGACGGCGGGGAGCCTCCAGCAGGTTCGCTCGGGTTCTGAGGCTGGGTGGCCGGACTCGAGCCGGAGGTCTAAGGCGCATGACGTTTGGTCCGTACCTGACCAGGGGTGTCAGTGAATTTTGTCCCACCTCTGTCCTGTTGCGGTGCCCAAGGACGCTAAGTCCATCAGTTAAAAGGGAGAAGTCAGGGTGTGTACACAGACCCCGGCGCCTCCCGGGAATCTCGGGATCCCCACCTCTGGGCAGAACCCCTGTGGAGGCTCTGAGGCTGTCTTGGAGGACAGTTCCTAACTAAACTGAACTGTGAAACTGTTGCCGATGTTCTAGAAGATCTCCTCTGCATCTGGGAAGGTCTAGACTGGACTGGGTTGAAGGACCAGAAGCCGGGAGAGTCTGTCCATCACAGGAGTTACCTCAATGAGGAGAGTGGACGGGTGAGGTGAGTTTTCTGCTTTCATTGTGACCCTTAAGCAATTATCTGGATTAACCCATCTGTACTCAGGGGGCCAGGACAAGTGTCCAGAGTAGGTGCATATCCCCCCAAAAGTGGAGGGTGCAGATGAGCTTTCAAAGCGCTCTAACTCCAGAGTCTGTGCCTCCGTTAAGCCACAGACCTGAACTCCAACTTCTGCCCTCTTCAGGGTTTGGAGGACACCAAGTCCCGGCCTTGGAGACTCGTTCTCCTAGGGGTCTAGGGCTAGAAGCTCCAGGGTGCCCTATCTTGGCATGCGGGGGCTCTGCGCCTTCTAGAATCATCCCAGCCAGCAAGACAGGGCACTAGGCAGTGGGGTTTGGCTGCTTGGTATTGACTTTCTCTAGAAGATCTAGGCTTTAGCCATCTTTGTTCTCAAGCCCTGGGTAAATGAAGAGAAAATGAGGGCCTTAAAGTGTGGGAAGGCCTGGAAAGGGAACCCAGTAAAGGGAACCAGGTAATGCACTGCTAGGCTTCAGGCTCCAGGGAGGACAGATAAAGGGGTGCTCCCAGGGAAGTCTTTTAAAGCCCCTGGCCCTCCGCAGACCGTGCCACAGCTCTGCTTCCCTCTAGAGCATGAGTGTATCTCTATCCCTGTGGGCCAGGCTGGGGTGCAGATGGGTAGTGCCTACTGGGAGCTCTACTGCCTGGAGCACAACATCCAGCCCAGTGGCACTGTGCCCAGCAACAAGGCACTGGGGAGCTGCACTGACCCCTTTCAACACCATCAGTAAGACAGGGCTGGCAAGCACGTGTCTGGGACTGTCTTTGTGGACCTGGAGCCTTCTGTCATAGGTGAGTGGGCACTTGGTGGGTTCCCCACCCCCAGCCCATATTTTTGCCATCTCCCAAATCAGCTGGGAGCTCTGCTTAGGGGAAAAGCTCTTGGAATGCAGGCAGTCACCAGCCAAGAACAACAATAAGGTCTGTTGCTTTTGTCTAGACTGTCTTCAGGAGGGGTCCTGCGGGCTTCCTGTGCTGAGAGGGAGATGAGTCAGAGAGCTCTGCCTGGGAAACCACTAGATGTTTGAGTCAGGGGTCAGGCCTAGAAAGAAGACTACAGAAAAGAGTGGATATTAAAGCAGAAACTTTAAACTTCCCTTTCCCTACCCTCAGGCTCTCAGGGATAACATTGCCTAAGGAACTGGGTGCTGAGTTTAACTGAAATGGGCCCCTTAATAGGATGTGGACCTGTGTGAACTTGGCTGTTTTTGGCTCTCAAGGGGTTCTCTGCTTCCTCCTTTCTGCGTCTGGATTTCCTCGGTTTCTTGTTCCTGAAAATGTCACCCCTCCCCCATCTTCCTACAGACGTTGTTATAGATGTTGAACTGTGGACTGGGTTTTCTGCATTAGTCTGTGTTCTTATTCCAATCAAAAGTCAAATGAGATTCCCCTGAACACACCCCTGATTCCTTACTAAGCAGAATGAAGTGGCTATGATGAGAGGGAAGGGACTGTAAAAGGGACCCCCTAACTTTCCCCCTCACAGCCCAGGTAGGACTGGGCTTTACAAGTGGGCCTCAGGCCCTGATCTTCGGTTCTACGTAGGGGAGCTCAGCAGGAAAGGTCCTAGTGCCTGTGTGGAGGAGACCTTTCCTCCGCACAGGATGGGGTTAGAACTGGCAGGTATAGGCAGCTCTTCTACCCTGAGCAGCTGATATCTGGCGAGGAAGAGGCTGCCAGCAACTCTGCCCAAGGCCACTACACTGTGGGGAAGGAGATCCTTGATCTGGTGCTGGAGTGGATCCAAAAACTGGTGAGCAGACCAAGTGCCCTTGGCACCTGGGAGGCTGGACTTGTGTGGAAGAAAGGGGAACCACAGGCCTATGGCTAGTGCTGGTTCCTCTGGCCTGTCTGTCCACTTGCTTCCTCTAGGGGGAGCTGCGTGTCCTGGGTGTGGATCTAGGGTTAGAAGTCTGAGTAACTTGCTCTGCCCTGAGCCTGTGGACTCTGGCTTCTGCCCTGCTGGTTGTTGCTTTGCCACGCCTGATTGTCTGATCCAAACCTTTTTTGATTTTTGATCCATCTCTAGCCCCAGCAGGTGGGAGGAAGCTGCCTCAGAAGCTCGGCTTGTTGTTCTTGGACTCCTTAACAGGGCTTTCCAGCTGGGAGAGGCTCCTCTTAGCTTTTAGCCACTTTTCCAGTTTATCCTATCCCTTGCCTGAGGCCGGGAGAGCCAGGACCAAGGCCAGCTAGGAGCCAGTACTTTGGCGCTGGCCCTCTAAAGGGATTGTCCAGACATACTCTCTGCTGCTCAAAGACTGAGGACTTGCGGGTGACCTGAGGAATGGGATTCTGTGTGAAAATATGACAAAGCACCCCTTTAAGCTTAGACCTTTCTTAAAAAGGAGAATTTCTTTTAGTTGTCAATTTACATAAAGCCTACTTATTTTATTTTTTGCTTTTAAAAATTTTTATTGTATATAATGTATATTTAATGTATATAATATATATAATTGTATATGACATATTAGTTTCAGGTATAGGACATAATGATTTGATATATGTAATATTGCAAATGAAGAACTTTTATATTGTTACTACTCATGTGTCTGGTATAGTCTGACGCTTTTCTAGTCCAAGGAACAACTACATCAGAATCACCAAGGGTACTTGTTAAACCTTCAGGTTCCTGGGTTCCAGTCTGAGGTGGGGCCTGGATACCACCACCACCAGCCCCAGTCCCACTCTCCTGCGACTAGGTGGCAGAGCTACAAAGCTGAGAGGGCTCAGCTCTCTGACTACAGATCCAATGTCCACCTGACCCTCATCTCCCCTCCCCTCACCCCTGACACTTCACACACACAGCACTGCCCTTCTAGGTCATCTGTCTCCCCAGAACTCCAAGCCCCTTGTAGGTATTCTCTTCTCACATCTATAGAGGTGAAGCAACAGAGCATGAGAGAACTTTCTGGAGTGATGGAAATTTCTATATTTTGATTGGTTTGATAGTTCTATAGGTATATACATTTGTCAAAGCATTCACTGTGTGTATAATAATATGTATACAGTTAAGTATAAATTATGCTTCAAAGTTTTGTGTTTTTGAAGTATAGAAGTGAATACAGTTGTAGTTAGGTCACAATAGTTTTGCAGACAGGAAAGAATCCTGTCAGGAGAAGAGGGCTGGGGACAGATGATTATGCCATCTGCATCCTTAACAGTGTTATCTCCTACCCTAGACAGACCAGTGTACTGGGCTTCAGGGTTTCTTGATCTTGCATAGCTTTAAGGAGGACACTGGCCCAGACTTCATCTCTCTGCTGATGGAACAGCGTTCTGTTGACTGTGGCAAGAAATCCAAGTTGGAGGGCTTCCCTGGTGGCGCAGTGGTTGAGAGTCCGCCTGCCGATGCAGGGGACATGGGTTCGTGCCCCGGTCCGGGAAGATCCCACATGCCACGGAGCGGCTGGGCCCGTGAGCCATGGCCGCGGAGCCTGCACGTCCGGAGCCTGTGCTCCGCAACGGGAGAGGCCACAACGGTGAGAGGCCCGCGTACCACACACAAAAAAAGAAATCCAAGTTGAAGTTTACTATCTACCAAGCCTCTCAAGTGTCCACAGCAGTTGGTAACTCCATCCTTACCACCCATACCACCCTGGAGCACTTGGACTATGCCTTCATGGTAGGCAATGAGGCCATCTATGATATCTGTCACTGTAACCTGGACATCAAGTGCCCTACCTACACCAACCTCAACTGGCTCAGGGACCAGATTGTCCTCCATCATTGCCTCTCTGCATTTTGATAGTGTCCTCAATGTGGACCTCACAGAGTTCCAGACCAATCTGGTGCCCTACCTCTGCATCCACTTTCTGTTGGTGACCTGCTCACACATTGTCTCAAATGAGAAGGGCTATCATGAGCAGCTCTTGGTGTCAGGGATCACCGATGCCTGCTTAAACCCTCCAGTCAGATGGGTCAAGTGTGACCCTCACCATGGCAAATACATGGCCTGCTCTGCCATGCAGATGTGGTGCCCAAGGATGTGAATGCCACCATTGCCACTGTCAAGACCAGGTGCATCATCTGGTTTGTGGGCTGGTGTCCCATGTGTTTCAAGGCAAGTTAGGGATAAAGGGAGGGATTAGCATGTGTCCTGTGTAACCACTGAGAGGGGAGATTCCTTTAGAGCTGCAGGCTTTGAAACATGCACTAGGGATTGGGAGAATCAGGCAAATAACAGCGTTAGAGTCTGTCTTTAACTCTTTTATATTAATTATTTTTGGCTGCATTGGGTCTTTGTTGCTGCGCGCGGGCTTTCTCTACTTGTGAGCGGGAGCTACTCTTTGTTGCGGTGCGTGGGCTTCTCATTGCGGTGGCTTCTCTTGTTGTGGAGCGTGGGCTCTAGGGCGCTCAGGCTTCAGTAGTTGTGTCTCGTGGGCTCTAGAGCGCAGGCTCAGTAGTTGTGGCTCGCGGACCCTAGAGCGCAGGCTCAGTAGTTGTGGCGCACGGACTTAGTTGCTCTGTGGCATGTGGGATCTTCCCACACCAGGGCTCGAACCCGTGTCCTCCGCATTGGCAGGTGGCTTCTCAACCACTGCACCACCAGGGAAGCCTGGTTGTCTTTAACTCAATAGATCTCAACTTGTCTAGAGCCCAGGCCTTTGGTCTGTACACCAGGTTCAATTCTATTGGAAAACTCACCTTTATGAAAGGAAAGTATGTTTCATGTTTCTTAGCCTGGTATATAGGCATTCCCTAGGCTTGCCAGTCAGACTGGGAGCAGTGCTTTCATCGTTCAGGTGTGCCAGGGACATACCCATTTAATATCGCTCCTCCTCAGAAGGGAGTGCTTTTGGAAGCACAGAAAGGCCTGCCATTCAGATAATGGGCAAAACAGGGGTCAGAAGGTGTATGAATACTGTCTCTTCCTTTTGAGTAATTTGTTTATGCCCCACCCTTTCATCAGTTCACATTCCCAGAGGGTACTGGGCATATGGCCTAGTTTAAGTTTTATAGGTTTTGTTTCAGGGTGAGACTAGAAAGATTAAAGGTGACAGCGGTGGCATTTAGAAACTATACAGCTTTCCTGCCCCATTACACTGCTGCAGACATGACTGCAATGGGAGGGGAGGCAGGGACTCCTGGTCATAAAGATAATAGCAGCTTGCTAGTGTGGAAGAGTTGTCCTGTAGCTCAGAACAAAGGGGTAGGGAATCTGGGAGGCTGACTTCCTTTCTCAGCTCCATGTTAGGAAAGCTTCAGCTATTCAAAGGAAGAATAGGTTGCCTTCAGGAATTGCTAGTAAGCTTGCTTTCCTTGGAAGCATTAAGGGGAAGTTGACCTTGTTTTTTTTTTTTTTTGAACACTGAATATCAAACACATTTGCACTGAATATCATGAAGGAACTGGCCTTGCCAAGATCTGAGGGCAGAGCAGACTTAATCTTGTTTGAAGAAGCCAAGAAGGCCAGTGTGGCTGGGGCAGAAGGAGCCAGGGGGAGATTAGGAACAGCTAGGGCCTTATGGACCATAGTCAGGATAGCAGTGAAGCCAAGTTACCACGGCAACCAGTCAAGTTCCTCTTTCAAGTCTCTTAAGAATCAGGGCATGGACCAGAGACAGCACAGGAGCCTCCCAGCATCCTAGTCTGTAATTTAATGACAGGGTTCCTTGTTTGTTCTCATTCCAAGAAACTGCTAGGGAGCAGTTATAAAGTATAAGTAGAATGAGGGTGATGATATAACTGGGCCAGTTCAGTTTTTGTATTCTTTATGTTCTCTTCCACTGCAGCTTTTCCTGCCCTTCCATGAGAAAGAAGCCAACTCTAGCCGATGGCAGCAATCTTGATGGCAAACTTCCCTAGGAGCACTGGCCGGTGATGACATGTTCATCTTTCAGAACATGGGCTTCACTAAGGATGTGGGCAACAGGTTTCTGGTCTGTTCAGACTGTGAAATCGGACCAATTGGCTGGCATTGCCTCGATGACAAGAACAGTTTCTATGTGGCCATGGAACGGGTTACCCATGAGTAACTGAGGGGAAGGGAATCAGCTCCACACCCAGCTGTAACAGCTGCTCCTCACAAGAACTGGCATTTAACCTGGTATAACTGCAGCTGCCTTCTCTGTACTAATATAAATTATGAGTATCAACATGTCCAGCTGAACATGCAGAGAGCTAATCCTGCTTCCTCAAAGCCTCGAGTGCATGCCTCTTGCTTAGTTTGCTTTGCATCACAACATTTCTTAATTTCCCTTTCCGCCCCAGTTTTAGGTCCCCGGGGTACTTTCACAAGCTAATTCTCCTGCCTGGTATTCTGCCTGGGCTCTCTTTTATCCAGGAGTTCCCTTGTTTCTTGCTCTAGAACGGCGGTATTCAACCTTTTAGCCACAGTGACATTTGAGAAGTGATGCTCATGTGCTGATAGTTGAAACTCCACCTTTTTCCTCTCTCATTCAAGAACACATACGAGTGTCTGAGAATGACTTCTTCGTATGGCTAACTTTATCTACAGCAATTTATTCTTTTTAAAAGTAAAGCATTTACAAACCAGTATGTAACTGCTAATCAGAAACACATTACCTTGGACACATTTCTTGGAATCAGAATGGAGGGTGTGAGATATAGAAGGGATAGGCCTTTGCCGTATAATACATGAGTTTATAGGTTTGTCTTATCTGGACAAGTGACTCTTCATTTGCTCTTAGGAGAGACTCCTTTAATGGATAGTGTCATCCTTTACTGAACGTACTGGGCATGGTCCTCTCTGTGTTTGGGTTCATTTGGAATCTCTATACCAACCCAGAATACAAACTTTCCATCAAATGCCTCTATTTATAGCTGTAGGGTTGCTCTAACAGTTTGATGTTAGCAGCAGTTTGATGTTCAATATTATTTTCAGTTGTTCTGTCATTGGTCTTCTGAAATGACTCACCATCTTAGAGGGAATCTATATAACCAGGTTTTAGGTATCCTCCCATCATCCCTACCTCTAAGATTCAGTAGACCTAGAATTGAAGTGACGACTAAATAGGGACCATCTGCTGTCCATTCCTTTGCATTTGTTTTCTGGTTGCTTCCTCCTTCCTCTCCACAGAGCTTACTCTAAGTGTCCCCCAGTTAAAGTATGGGCCTTTTGCAACCAGCCTACTCCCCTAGAAAGGCAGCTTCCTTCCGCAATCATAGCCTCAATGAGCTCTAGTAGAAAATGAGAGAACTGTTGTCCACGATTATGGCATTTGCAGGAAAACAAGAACAAAAACGAGAATTATCCACTCAGGTCATAAGGAGCAAAACCAAGCAGATGCCTCTAGGTGCATATGGTCCCTCGTATCACAAGCCAAAACCTAGGTAAAGCATTTTTTAAATTAGGCTTTGACTTTTCTTTCCAATTTTAAACACAGAGATAATACACATTCATTTCAGATAAATACAAAAATGGGTATAGAAATGTTTTTAATCACTCATATTTCCACCATCCAAAGATTGCCAATGATTATATGGTGTACATACTTCTCAGTGTTTTTCTATATGTACTGTATATAAACACGCATGGTCTTTTAAAACAGATATGAGATCACACTCTTTTATAACTTGCTTTTTCCATTTAACAAAATACTGACTTCCCATGTCAGTAGATATCCATCTATATACACCATTGTTTTTAGTATTCCATTGTATTTCTGTACCGTAATTTATTTAAACGATCCACTATTAGATTGTCTCCAGTTTCTTATAAACGACGTGATATAACGTGCAAGCTTATAGCTAAATCTGTTTACACATTCTTAATTATTTCCTTGGCTACATCATTAAAAGTGGAATTGCAGGGTATGCACATTTTCCAGGCTTTGCTGTATTGACACATACTCCTCAAAAACAGCTGTGCTAATTTATTCTCTGGCAGAAGAGAGCATTTCTCTGAACCCTTCCTAATGTTGTGTATTATCATTAAAAGAATATTTTGCCACTTTGATAGAAAAAATCTCATTGTGTAATTCGTTAATTTTATTTCTAATGAAAAGTTATATACTTACTGGTCATTTATATTTTTTTTGAGAATTGCCAGACATCGTTGCTCCAATAGCCAAAAATATCGAGCTGTTATTCTGCTTTTTCAGTTTTATCTGAAAGAAATAAAGGCATTTAAGCATCGAAATTAGACTCTTGCATGTCCTTGGGAAGAATATATAATTTGAAAAAGCAGAAGAGAGCTGAAACCTGAACTTTAGGGTTTGTCTTGAGATACGTCAACTAATTAATTAGTCACTTAGTTCTGCTATAAGGTGAGAATGTCATCTCTTCATTCCCCTCACATGTAATAGGCTCTCATTAAAGATGTGTGAATCAGTTAATTGCTATTTGCTATAGGTGGACAGAGGTAACCCATGCTTGCTGCTATGAGTATAGAAACCTTCCTGTTAGGGAGAGCAATTGATTTTTCCAAGGCCTAATGGTTTCTACAAAACTCTTTTTTAACACAGAATCAAAGATGGACAATGGCGTACTGACATTTTACATATTGTTACCATGCTGTGTATGAATGAGGCCATTCCAGTAACTAACAACTAATGAGGATTTCTGCTCTTGTAATGGTGCATAGGTAATTTGGACTGACCATCCCACTGAGGGCAACTAGGAAGGCTGGACAAAATATTTTAAAAATCCAAAGGAATCAGAGAGCTAACATGTGTTTGAAGAATTATTGGACCAGGACCATTGAGAAGGCGGAGGCCCTGGGAGGTGGGCTTAATGTTCCAGCACTTGTCAAACTTGGAGGAGGCAGTTCAGAGACTGATGTGTGATTTTGACAGCCTTCCAGAAGTAGGGGCCAGAGTCTGTCAAAGGGGAGTAGATCTGGTGAATGCCCCTCACTTTGGTTTGTGGCCCTCAGGCCTTTGCACCCTAGGAATAGGGGTGAACCAGAAGTAGGGAAGAAAAAGGCTCTCGAAGGGAATTGCAGCTCAGCTTCCAATGATCCCAGTCCTTAAAATTGGATTAAGGTGATCCTAAAGTGGGAGTTTCCCCAAAGCCTTGGCATAAGCAAACAAAAACGATCTCTAGAGGAAAATGTCGTCATTCTAAACTTCGAATTGTTTCTACAAACAATTTTGCTACTAAAATATCCTGAATACAATAAAACACAACCAAGCATATGAAACAACAGAAAACCAGTAAAAAGACAATGGAAACAGGCCCAAAGAGGATGGACACATTGGAGCATTCAGACATAGACTATCAAATAACTCCTTATTCTGTTCAAGGAGATATACAAGTTTTGAGAATTTCAGCAGATACCTGAACATGTGAAAAAACAAGTTAATTCTGGAATTAAAAAAAAAATCCAATAACCAAAATTAAGAATTCAGTGGAAGGAATAACAGATTTGCAAGACTGCACCCAAAACCTTATATAACATTACTGAGAAAAATTAAAAGAAAACAAATTTATGGGACCATAAAACCAGAGTCCACAGTCTAAATGCATTCAAAACAGCATCTGATTTACTGAGATTCAGGAGTCAGTGAGCTAAGAGTGGTTTTCACCTTTTTAAATGGTTATATAAGTATATAATATCCTCAATTTTGCCTCTAAGAGGCAAAACCTGTACTATTTATTATCTGGTCCTTTAGGAAAGAAGTTTGACTCCTCCTGACTAATATTGTAAATATGTCAACTGTTCCCCAAACTGATGTATAAATTTAATAAAATCCCAATAAAACCCCAACAGCTTTTGTGTGTGTGTGTGAAATTCAACAGACTGATTCTAAAAGTTACATGAAAATGCAAAGGACTAAGAATAGCCAAAGAAGCCAGGGAGAAAAACAAGATGGGAGAATTCTTCTATTAGAAAGATATCACAGTTTGTCACATGGATAGAAGATTAATGGAACCAAATAGCTCAGAAACAGACCCATGTATATGGATGCTTGGTTCATGACAAAAGTGGGAGTAATGAGTTTGGGGAGGGGGGCATAAGGAGGTCTTAGGCAATGCTGATAATGTTCTACTTTTTAAACATTTGCATAGTGGTTATGTAATAAATTGTTAAGGATTGTACACGTCTTTTGTGCACTTTTCTGAATATATGTTTTTATAATAAAAAGGCTTTTAGAAGAATGTAACCAATGAATGGTCCTATATAAAGCTCACATTCCTAAACATTAGTTCTTATACCCTTCATAATTAGATTACCTTTCTTTTCTATTATCTCCTAAACGTATATACATTTAAAAATTAAACCCTTGATTCTGCTTGCTCATCTCTAAGGAAGGTAAGTTTCGTTTGGTGTAGGGACCAAGAATATCCTGTTTACCATTACATGTTTGGTGCCTGGCCCAATGTCTGCCACATTTTAATAGTTTGATAAATACTTGTTAAGGGAATTTAAACTCCATTGGATGCTATATTACTTTAATGGGACTAAAGTATTCATGCAAATTTTTATTTTTTTAAATATTTTATTTTTGGCTGTGTTGGGTCTTTGTTGCTGCACGCGGGCTTTCTCTAGTTGCAGAGAGCGGGGGCTACTCTTTGTTTTGGTGCATGGGCTTCTCATTGTGGTGGCTTCTCTTGTTGCAGAGCATGGGTTCTGGGTGTGCGGGCTTCAGTAGTTGTGGCACACGGGTTCAGTAGTTGTGGCTCATGGGCTTAGTTGCTCCACGGCCCATGGGATCTTCCCGGACCAGGGCTCAAGCCCATGTCCCCTGCATTGGCAGGCAGATTCTTAACCACTGTGCCACCAGGGAAGCCCTCATGCAAATTTTTTTTTTTTAAAGGGCTTCCAATACTTGGCTTATTTATTTATTTATTATTTATTTATTTATGGCTGTGTTGGGTCTTCGTTTCTGTGTGAGGGCTTTCTCTAGTTGTGGCAAGCGGGGCCACTCTTCATCGCGGTGTGCTGGCCTCTCACTATTGTGGCCTCTCTTGTTGCGGAGCACAGGCTCCAGACACACAGGCTCAGTAGCTGTGGCTCACGGTCCCAGTTGCTCCGCGGCATGTGGGATCCTCCCAGACAAGGGCTCGAACCCGTGTCCCCTGCATTAGCAGGCAGATTCTCAACCACTGCGCCACCAGGGAAGCCCCATGCAAATTTTTTAAATGGAGTTAGGGATTAGAGTGAATTATATTTCTGATGCAGGAATAGTGGGTTAGAAATTAGGTACTGCACTTTTTTCTAATGCCTTTTGACAAAGAATGAAAACAGATGTGATACAGGATCATGCAGCGTGTACATCAGTGTGACTATGACTATGGCTAAGTCTGAAGAAAATAAAGGTGACAACTTCAATTAACTTCAGCGGTGCCAATCCTTCAATTGTGATCAAGGATTCCTGGACTATGTGTCTAAATGTCAGAATTTAGGGTGAAGTGGCAGAAGTGTCCACCAAATTCATTTCATGTCTATGGAAACTTGAAATGCATTTTGCCTCATGTATTATAGAAACAATGTTATCCATGAGTAGTTTTGTAGCCTATGACATAAACTATATGTACCCAAAACACGATATTGTAACAAATGATTCTAATTTGACATGCTAGGTACATGTCCTCTGTTACAAGTAGTGCAGGATCCCTGGTGACCCCAGACAGTCTATTTCAGATTAGGGGCCGGGATGGAACTATGACCTGGGGGAACTAGTGAGGAGCTGGAATGTAAGCTGGGGACACTCATGGTCCTAAGGAGGTGTGGGGAGAGTGATCAGTTCCCACAGGTTTACACATTATCTTTTCCTCCCACTTTGTCCTGAACAAGCTCTGGTATGAGATGTGAAATAGGGGTTGGGTGGCTGTTGGAGTTCCATTTCAGGGAGGAGTTGTCCCTGTCAAAGGGGAGGTAAATTTCAAGATAAGACAAAAGGGCTTTCAATAGAAAGTGAGCTCACCCATCTTGGGCACCTACAATAAGGTAACCACTAATTGTAAGTAATTCAATCATTTGAAAGCAGGTTCTGCCTGTACAGCCTAGGCACTGGCTCAAGTATGAATAGCTGAGGCATGGTCCTGATGTGCCCCTGTTCACCTTGATTCTTTACCACTCCAAGAACAGGATATTCTTGTTCCCACAAAGCCACTCCATCTTATCCCCCCCTCACACCCCCGCCCCTTGCCCAGACTGACTGCACTTTTTGGTTGTCATTTCAATTCCATGTCATTTACCTGCTATGTGGTGAAATCCTATGTATAGGGAAAGGATGCAGGCTTATCAGATTCCTTAGATTGCTTCAAAATTAGAGTTAACCACGAGCCTTTCCCACTGAGCTTTGGAATATTTTAAATTCCTGAAGAACTATGTGAAAATGATGTGTCTGCAATGGCACGGGGTTGTGATGAGGGGTGTGTGTGTAAATAAAGGTAACTTTCATCTTAAATGGAGTCAGGAAGCCCTAAAGAGGGAGCTCTCACCCACCTGCCACTTGTTGCAGCCTGCATAACCAGCAGCAAGAAGGAAGATAGAATGCTACTTTCCTTCTGGTATAAGGGAGGACATTTTTCACACAACAATTTTATCTCCTGCTTTTAAGAAAAAGGAAGGAAGATCCCTCCTTGACCCAGCAGCAATGCATTAACACTTGTACCCAGAGAAACTGCCATAACCTCTGACCCTGGCTCTTCTCCAATGCACGTTTGTTCAAAACAACTCAAGCATTTCCTCCTAAAACCTAATAAAAGCAAGCCCCTTCTCCTTTGTTCTTCAGACTTGCCTGTGATTCACCATAGCTTACCTGTCCTGAATTGCAATTCTCTGCTACTCCCAAATAAACCCATTTTGCTAGTAAAATAACTAGCTGCTTTATTTTTGTGGTTGACAATGCCTACTGCTGATCACATGCTCTTCCAACTGCAACACAAATTAACTATGACATCTAGTTCTGATATAAAGTTGCTTTGGAATAAACTGGGAATAGAATCGCATTAAATGTAGTGTCTCCCAAATCATATATATATACATTCTCTTATAGTCCTTAGAGCAAATTTTACTACTTTTATTCAGTGATTCATTAACTCAATAAACACTGAGAACTTACTACAAAATAAGATTATGCTAGGCACTGATAACACGAAGATGAATAAAGATACAATTATAGTCCTCAAGGATTCAGATTATTTGGTACAAGTAAACAGATAAATTATAATACTACGTGATAACTTTGGTGTTTGTTTATCTTGGCTTTACTACAAGGTTACAAATCCCTTTGCAAACCAGAATGCTGTCTCTCTCCTTCCTTCCTTTCTTCTTTCCTTCCTTCCTTTCTCCCTCCACGCCAGGTCTTAGTTGCAGCAAGCGGGATCTTTAGTTGTGGCATGTGAACTCTTACTTGCGGCCTGTGGGATCTAGTTCCCTGACCAGGGATGGAACCCGGTTGTGAGTGCAGAGTCTTACCCATTGGACCACCAGGGAAGTCCTATCCTGTTCCTGTTTCTTTGTACTCAAGTGCACGAGATAGTGTTGGGCACAAAGCAGGTGTTCAATAGGCACACTGTACTATTCATTTCTGTTCAACTTAAAAAAATTTTTTTTTAAATTTTAGGCTCTTCATTGCTGCACACGGGCTTTCTCTAGTTGCAGCTAGCAGGGCCTTCTCTTGTCGTGGAGCACGAGGACTTCAGTAGTTGTGGCTTGCGGGCTCTAGAGCGCAGGCTCAGTAGTTGCGGTGCACAGGCTGAGTTGCTCTGCGGCATGTGGGATCTTCCCGGACCAGGAGTCAAACCCGTTTCCATTTCCGTTTTCTCTGCATTGGCAGGCGGATTCTTAACCACTGAGCAACCAGGGAAGCCCCCTCTGTTCACCTTTAAAATCACTTATGGAGTGCCTGCTCCCTGGATAGTACTGCCAGATATGTTAACAGCTATTGCAGTGATTATATACTGTCACAAGAAAGATTTGGGCTAAAAGATACACTAACTTAAAAGTTTCACCTTCATCCTGTCTGTTTGGATTCTCAGGGGTCAGTTTAAGTGGTTTTGCTATTTCATTCCAAAAAAGCATAGCTCTGCTTTGCCTAAAATCTGATTTACGCTTTCGTGGCCGGCAGCTAACTTTCTGACGCCTGGGGAGTCCCGGCCTCAGCGCGCGCTTGCACGCATGCGCACGCACCCACGCCTCTCCAGGGATGGCTGGCACGCGGGCGCACACGCCCTCGCCTCGCGATGAGCGGCCCCGCCAGCCCCCGGCGCGGGCACCGAGCACCTTCAGAAACCGGCGTCCGCGGGAGCGCGCGGACTGGCGGGCGCGCTGGGCTGTTGGGTGGTTGCGAACTGGCGCCAGCCATGTCAGCCTCAGGAGTGGCGGTACTGCTGTCTTGGCTGAGCTGTTGCGGCTCGGCTCTGTGGAGGTAAAGAGACGCCAGTCGCGGGCGAGGGGGGCGCCCCTTGGGCCGGGCAGGCGGGGACCCACCCCGGCGCCTCAGCGTCCCGGGGCCAGGCGCTCTTGTAGACCACAGCCTGGTCTCCCAGTTCCCCCAACACCAGCCCCGGCTCACCGCGCCCCTTCCGAGAGTTTTCAGTGAATGAGGGCGGGAAATGAGGGCACACTGTTAGGACTTGGCTGCCTCCTGAAGTTCCCGCCGTAGGGTCGCGGTACCTTCACGTCGCCATCCCCTGGACCCCACTGCACCCTTTTGCCAGAGGGAAGAGAAGCACAGGAGAACCGAAAAGTCTCCACCAGAAATAGCGGAGGCGGGGCGGCGGGGGGGGGGGGGAGGCCAGCTTCACTAGGGTAACAGGGTAGTTGATGGTTTATATTAGGTAGTTGTGGTTGAATGATTTGTGAGAGAGTGCTTTACAAAATATACACTCTACAAACGTAAGGGTGTGTAATTCCCGCATAAAGTGGGTTGATTTGGGGAAGGAAAACTTTAAAGTTCTGAGAGATCCTCTATGCAAGTTTGCTTTTTGGTCAACATTAGGTGACTGCTGGATTGGAAAGTGTATCAAAATATTTTAGATTTTCAACACAGGTTAAAATACAGATGATTAACTAGAAAAATCAGATTTTGCGAATATTCTGTTTAATGGAGGCTTTGCTATAACAATTATTATTACCTTCTAACATTAAGATGTAAGGATACCCACAATAAATCAAACTGTTATAGAGGTTTCAGAAGGAAGGGATCCATGGCATCTCAATGGACAGATGGAGAGTTCAAATAGAGTGAGAGTAGCCATTGGAAAGGATTATTGAAGTACTGAGAAAAAGTAAAACCGTAGCATTCTGACAGAACTTTGTAAACCTTCATTTTCTTCTTTATAAAATGACGATGATTAAACCCATCTCATGGGGTTGTTGTGAGGCTTGAATACAATGATATATTTCAAGCTCTCAACACATGCCTGTGTCAATAAAGTATGGTACCTGATATTATTCAGCTTCACCTGTGAAACTTAGGGAGTTTATAACGTTTGTTATGTTGTACACCAGAGGTCATCAACTTTAGTGTAAAGGACCAGATATTAAATATTTTAGGCTTTTCGGTCAATGCAGTCTATGTTTTAGCCACTCAACATTGTTATTGTAGGGGACAGCATACACCAACAATAGTAAACAAAGGGCGTGGCTGTGTGCAAATACAAATCCATTTACAAAAACAGATGGGATTTGGCCCAAAGAACGTAGTTTGCCAACTCCTGGTGTACATTCATAATTAAGGAAATGCTAAATTTCAGTTAGAGGTTAGGGAAGACAAAAATGGTATTTTTTTGTCATGGTAGTCACAGATTCCCTGAATTTTAGTTCTTAATAAGGTGTGCTTTTAAAGGACAAGATTTCTTAAACTTAATATAATGAATTTGTGTTTTATTGTTAGCCTTTGGGGGGTGGGGGAGTTGAGAATTCCAGGGTAGATGTTTTATTTAAGAAATATTTCCCTGCCCCGAGGTCTTAGAGGTATTTACCTAAATTTTCTAACAATGTTACTGAACTTGAGTCTGCTTGCTGATGCGCAGTAAATCCAATCTACTGACACTGGGTTGTGGTGAAGGAAAGTTCAGCATTTATTGCAGGTGCAAGGAGGCAATAAATGCTCAAAAGACGTGAACTCACCAATGGACTTAAGGGAAGAGTTTTTTAAGACAGTTTGAGGGCTTCCCTGGTGGCGCAGTGGTTGAGAGTCCGCCTGCCGATGCAGGGGGACATGGGTTCGTGCCCCGGTGCAGAGCGGCTAGGCCCGTGAGCCATGGCCGCTGAGCCTACGCGTCCGGAGCCTGTGCTCCACAACGGGAGAGGCCACAACAGTGAGAGGCCGCGTACCGCAAAAAAAAAAAAAAAATGTGTGGTGAGTTTCATTTGTAGAGTTTTCTAATAAAATCGTCTTTGCATACATAGGATAAGTGCAACTTGGTCATGGTTTATTATCTCTTTATACTTTATTGTATTCAATTTGCAAATATTTTCTTTAGGATTTTTATGTCTGTATTTTTCTTTTTCATGATGTCTTAGGTTGGTTTTGATATCAGCATTACACTAGCTTTACAAAATGAGTTGGAGAGTGTTATCTCTTTTTCAGTTCTTTGGAAGAATTTGTATAGGATTAGGATAACTTGTTCCTTGAACGTTGTGATTGGACTCATATGTTAAACCCCTGAACATAAGTGTTTTAGTGTAGATTTTAAAGTACCACTTCAAATCATTTAATGTCTTGTCAGAAGCTTGTCTGTTTTACTTATCTTTGTGTCTTTGTTTTCTATTTTATTGATTTCTGTTTTCATTTTTCTCTCTTTTATTTTCATTAGGCTTATTCTGATATTTTTTCTCAAATATCTTAAGCCAGACATTTAGCTCACAGTTTTTGGTCTTTATTCTTTTCTAATATGGCATTTAAAGGTATTAATACCCCATATAGTACTCCTTTGCTGTATCCCATAAGAAATGATATATAATCATTTCATTATCATTCACTTCTAGACATTTTTAACTATAATCACTATTTCTTCTATAACCCTCGAATTATTTAGAAGTTTGTTTTTATTCCAAATATGTAAATATTTGATTATGTTTTTGTTAATAACTTCTCCATTAATTGTACTATAATCAGAGAGCAGGGTCCACATGATACCTATTCTTTGAAATTTGTTGAGACTTGCTTTATGTCCTACTAGATGATCAGTTTTTATAAATGTTCCATATGCACTTGAAAAGAATATGTTTTCTCATGCTCTGCTATTCTATTGGGTCACATTATAATGGATTGATCGTCTTTGTCCCTGAAAACACTTTTTGTCTCAAAGTCTTTTTTTCTGTTAGATTAATATATCCAGTGGGGGTTGGACTTTCTGTGGGAATCCTGTGCTTCCTGCAATGTATGGTTTTCCCACATGAATGATTTAGCATATGCTTCTGTCAGATGCCCAAGAGTATGACCTATCGAGGACCAATTCCAGGACAGACAAACCCCTTAGGATGAATAAGGGGTTTGAGAGAAAATGGTCTACCCAAAGAATATATTTTTTAGGCTGGATAGAGAGAGAAAAAGTGAAGTCAGGAATGACTTATCTCTTAGGAGATGAAGGAAGGGGTAAAAGTCAAGAATTCTCTTTGATTTGGAAGAACTGGTAGAGTGGGAATACACTAGAGAGAGTAGGAGAGGTACATTCTTAGAGTCCCAGAGTGAGATGACACTGTCCTTTTCATTAAAAAATTGTCCTAGCACATGGGCCATCTGCACACCCACACCTTTGATCATTCCAGATCCATTTCCAACAGTAACACAGTAAATATTTGACATAATTAAGGAAGCAGGAATGAGAAGGTGTTATTATAGTTGTCTGTGATGAAGTTAATAAATTAAATATGACTCCTTTAGCTACTGTTCCCTCCATATCCTGTACCCAGCCTTAGTAGGAGTTGGAAGCTGATAAAGGAGAAGGTGGGGAAAAGGGCTTGTCAGAGAAGGTAGTTTTATCATTTAGCTACCAGGTTTCATTCACAAATTGCCCAGGTTAACTTTGTAAATTAAAATACAAAAATTTTCACTTGTATTTTTCTCTTTCCTGAGGTTTCTGTCTTTCTTACTATAGTGAAAGAGGTCTTGGATTCATAAGTGGGAGGTGGTTCATACTTACTTGAAAAGAGACTTTGATGAAAATATATTCCATTTTAATTTATAGGGATATATATAAAAATACATTAAAATGTTTTATATTTTATCTGAAATCTGCATATAGATAAAATGTTTCATTATAAATAACAAAATATATTTCATTATGGGACTGACATCTATTAAAAGAGTTACATAGTGATATCCCAGCAATTCCACATACAAATACACACAGAAATTGCCTCTGATTTAAGATTTTAAGGATGGAGCAATTCCAATGGCAATTAAGTGTGTAATGTAGACATGGAATAGATTACTGAAGCAAAGGGAAGGTAAAGGGAATTTCAAGATGATGCTTTATGATAGCCACTGGCCTTATCTGGCTTTTGAGTACTCGAAATGTGGCTAGTCAAAATTGAGATGTTTCATAAGTGTAGTATATACACCAGATTTCAAAGACTTAGTACCAAAAAAAAAGAATACTTTTGAATAAAATATATTATTAGAAGCAATATCACTTGTTTTTTCTCACTTTTTTAATGTGACTACTAGAAAACTTTCAATTCCATAGACATTATATTTTTATTGGAGAGTAGATAAATCATATACACAGAAATTAAAGTACTCTGAATTGTAGCGAGAAATGATAATGAACAAGGACTCATAGAAATTTGCTCTTTACTTCAATGCTTCAAGTAAGAAATACTGTTTTTTTGATTTTTCAATCTTTATCCATTTTATTTTAACTCAGTTTACAGGTGAAGGAGTTAGAGCCAATATTCTTCAACAGTTTTTATTCTAAAACAAAAACAAGATGTAAAAGTATTTACTTCTTGCTATAGTGTCTTCAGATACTGAGCAACCTTGAGCGCACCTTGAGTTATGGGTAGATGTTGCTGATATTCCCAGTTTTAGCCCCGACTATACTTTCTAAGAAGGTGCTTGGGCAGAAATGTAAAGCTCATGGCAGCGCAGGCATGCTCTGACCAAGTATAGAATCCCTTTTATTTGGGGGAGAAATTAGTTTTAGTATTCATAGTTGACATTTTCCTCTGCAGGTATTCCAGTAACAGCCCAAACTACCACATTTTTAGTACCAGAAGTACTGTAAGTATTTAATTTTTTAAACTATAATTATTAATTTTTTGACTTCACAGCAGAAAGCAAAGTTAATCATACTCAGTCATACAGCACAGTGTCATTCTTTTATTTTTATTTTATTTCCTCATCCTAATATAAATTCCCCCTCCAATAAATGTTTTTAAATATGTATTTAGCAAAAATAGGTAGTGTTGTTTTTGAGTGTTTTTGTGATTCAACATTCACAAAATGGTGTTATGATACAGACAGGATGACCATGCAGTATATTGTTAAACTATTGAGAATTAAAGATAGTGCTATTATCAGTTATGCTGGGACAATAGGTATAAATTGGAGCTGTCTAGACAAACCAGGATGTATGGTCACCCAAGCTATAGACTTCCTTCTTTACATTACTTTTTAAATTCAACACTGTCTAGTACACTTAATGACGCCTGATTACTAGTGTGTGTGTATATTATTTATCTATTCCTCCCCCTAATGATGGATGAATGGCTTCCTACCACCACAGAGAACATTGTGATGAATGCCCTTCTACATGGCCTTTTATGAATCTGTGCAATAATTTTTCAGCTATGGTTCGTAGGACATAGGGAAGCAGACACCTAACTTAACTAAATTCTGCAAGATTTTTTCCAAAATGGCAATCACAATTTATATTCTTACACCGTGAACATCTTCACCAGAATTTGGTATTCTTGAATTTCCCTTTTTTTTTTTTTTACCAATCTCATTACTACATAGTAATAGTTTACTGCTGTTGTTATTTTCAATTCTCTGATGACTAGTGATTTTGTGCATCGTTTGCCATATTTATGCAGGATTCTTCTGTGAATTGCCTTTTCATTTTTGCCCATTTTCCACTTAATGTTCTACCCTTTTCTCGTTGATTTACAGAGCATTGTCTACATTCCACTCTATGTATTAGTCAAATGTTGATTTTAAATATTTTAGTTATCATTTCCTAGCCTCTCATCTACTCATCTAACCATTGACTTTGTCCATGGATACTTTATTTTTTTTAAAAGATGACTTTTGTTGAGCCATCCCATCCCTTATTTGATGTTACAGTTTATACTTTTTTTGAATTTTATTTAAGAAAAAATTTTGCCTACGCTGCATTGCACAGATTTTTATCCTACATTTTCTTTTATATGATTTATATTTTTACTTTTCAAATAAAGGTCATAAGTAATATCTGGAGTCCACCTTGTGTATAATATAAGGTAGGCATTTACATTACTTTCTCCATAGAATGAACCAGCATGTATTTTAAAATTTATTGTTTCCTTATTATTTTTTCTGGTATCATCTTTGTTTTATATATGGATGTGTTGATTTCTGAACTTTCTTCTTTCCTATTGGTAGATTTGACGGATCCTCTCTGCAACATGTTTCATGTAGTTGGAGTTTCAATTCTGTATATTCCATTGAATTAACATACAACAATATATATACCATTCTACTCTAGATAAACAATCAGTTTTTTCCATTTTTAGTCTACTGTGATTAGGGCTGCTATGAACATTCTTATGCTTATTTTCTGCTTAACATATGTATGTATTTCTGCTGGGTGTATACCTAGGAGTGGAATTGATAAGTCATAAGGCATGTGCATATGTTCAGCTTTAGTAGATGGTGCCAAAAGATTTTACAAAGTAATTTTATCAGTTTACGTTCATATTCTGTTTACAGATATTGTTGTATTTACATTATTCAAAACCAGGCAAAAGGAATCTATGTAAACTGTATTTCCTTTTTTTAATTTTTATTTTATATTGGAGTAGAGTTGATTAACAATGTTGTGTTAGTTTCAGGTGTACAGCAAAGTGTGATTCAGTTATACATATACATATATCTGTTCTTTTTCAAATTCTTTTCCCACTTAGGTTATTAAAACTATATTTCCTTTTAAAATGTGCATTTGTCTTAAAATTTATTGCTATCCATTTCTTTATAATCTTTGCATACCACTTAAATTTCTATTTGTAGTTACTGTATTTCTCTAATATTATTTGTTTATGTACTTCATCTTTTTTTCTTGAAGAACTTTATTATATGATTGATCATTTTATTAGTCTTTTTTTAAAATCACCCTTTTTCTTTTCTACTGTTCCTTTATCACTTTTATGTAGGTTACAGAAATGTTTCAGTTTTAATTGATAATTGGTCCCCAAAACAAAAAAGTTATGTAATTGCAGAAATGCAGATTAGGAGCTAGAGTTTGATTATCAGAGCAGAAGTTAGACAAAAGTCAAGAGAGTAGATGATAAAAACAGTGGTATTGTGCTTGCTTGAAAGTAATATTCAGAGAAAGAAAATATTAAGTATGCATAATACTTCAGGGATTAAGTAGTCCATGAATCTTCTTGATGGAAAGCATTTTAAAAAGTCCCTCCCCACCTTTTTGCTTTTCCTGAAATTTCAGCATGAGGATTGGCACACATGAAGGTGCTGTTAGGGAACATACACTGTTGGATACTGTCTTTGCATTCTCCCTCTGCCTCATTACAGTTCATTGGTATTTCTGAGATGGGAGCTTGTACACTCATCTGGAGCCCTGATTTTTGTGACTGCTGCCTAGGAATCACCACAGATTGCCTGCCTCTGGTGGCCAGTGGGGCTTATATGCTTGCAATCCCACAGGACAGTATATATTTGCACACTTTCAAAGCTGCTGCCTGAGGATCTGGATGCTAATCAGCATGAATCTAGGTGCCGACAGATTCTCCCATTTGGGACACTGACAGGTCTTGGCACATCCTCAACTACTAGGAGCTATTAAAAATGAAATAGACTGCTTGGACAATCACAAGGAGAGATAACCAAGAGCTAGCGCAGGGTTGAACAATACGCTCATCTCCTACACAAGGCCATGCCTTCAAGACTGGGAGAGATGGTAGTTTCATCTACTGTAGAAATCAACAAAGAGTCAAGGAAAATGAAATAACACAGGAATATGTTCCAAACAATAAGATAAAACCTCAGGGCAAAAAAAAACCTTAAAGAAATGGAGATAACTAATTTACCTGATAATGGTTGGGGAGAGGAATAAAGATGGCAGAGTAGAAGGATGTGGAACTCACCTCCTCCCACAAATGCATCAAAAATACATCTACAGTGAAACAGTTCTCACAGAATACCTACTGAACACTAGCAGAAGACCTCAAAAACCTGAAAGGACAAGAAAGATCTCCACGTAACCAGGTGGGATGAAAGGAACAACAAAAGAGGAAGTGGGACAGGACTGGCACCCTTGGGAGGGAGCTGTGAAAAAGGAAAGGTTCCTGCACCCAGGGAAGCCCCCTCCCTGGTGGGGAGATCAACCAGGACAGAAAGGGTGCTTCACATGCTCAGAGGAGAATGCATCAACTGGTTTGTGGCAGGCAGAACAGAGAGAGACCTGCACAGATGGTCGTGCCACCACCCTGCATGCCCCAGCCTGAGACACACATCCACTGTTACGAGTGGGGACTGAGTGCTGAAACTCAGGTTTTAGAGGACTGGTGTTGGCTGTGTGGAGGAGACAGCCTGAAGGGGCTGGAGTGTATTTCAGCCACAACCAGGGTTGTTTGCGGAAGAAACCCGGGCCTGTAGAAACAGCTCCATTGTTAAGTGGTGCACAAAGGGAGGAGTGGGGTTGCCATAGCAGCCTCTTTCTCCTTGCACCAGCCTCCACCTCCGTGGGCTCCAGGAGTGCATGCTCCATCCACCACCTCAGCAGGCACCTGCCTAGTAGACTCCTACTCTCTTGCCGCTGCCAGGGCAGGCTCGCAAGCTCCAGCTACCACCTTGGTGGGCTCACACCTCAGCAGGCTCTGGCACCAGGCGCCACCTTGGCAGGCTCCGGGAGCAGGCCAATGGGTTGCCCACATGCAGAGGCAGGGCTGAAATCATAGTTGAGCCCCAGGGCTGTGTGACTTAGGAGGTAGGGCTGGAATCTCTCCCCATGGCTGTGTGAGCCGCTGATTTACACCTCCACCATCGGCTTTGTAAATTCAGCACCCGTAGGACATCCGAGCAGACAATGGGTGCTCCCATGGCTGGGACGGGTCTGGCCTTAGCAGCTGTGGGCTTTGTGGGTGCCTGCACATGGGGGCTGACCCAGGTCAGGAACTGGGCTGCCTCCATAGCTTGCACAGCAGGTCCAGGTGTGTGACTAGTCCAGTCCTGGCACCTGACTTCAGTGGATCCGCGCTGGTGGCCTTGTGAAAACAGTGCCTGACAGACATGAGGGCTGATTGCCGGCATGCGCATGGTTGAGATGGGGCTGACGGCAGTGCCAACAACTGTGTACTTTGTGAGCCTGCACAATGGGTGAAAGGTGACACAACAGAGCACACTCACCAGTGAACAGCTCTGGCAGAGGAATATTCAGTGGCTCCTCTCCCAGTGAGAGCACTCCAATCCCACATACCATGCACTGCAGTTCAGAAACACAGCTCAGAAATGGATCTGAGGCTTCTACTCCTAAAACTAAGGAGCAAACCTTGCCCCTGTCAGGGCAGTGACAACCACAGAGCAAAGAGGAGGACCTGCTCAACATCCAGTGCAGCCTCTGTCCACCACAACACCAGTCATACCTCCTATCAAGGGGATAACAGCCAGCACACACCAAGGAAAGAGGCAGCAGGCATCCGTACTCAAAACAACACTTGCACCAAAAGTGTTAAACCCATACAGTCTACACAAGGGATGCTCCCACATAAAAATAGCCCTCCAAGACCACAGTGGATATTGTTTCTCCTAAATTCATAGAGCAAGAGAAATATAAGTAAAATGAAGAAGCAGAGGAACCACTCCTAATTAAAAGATCAAGGGAATTCCCCTGAAAGAACACACTATGAAACGGCCCTCTTCAGTCTAATAGACACTGAGTTCAAAAAGGAGATAATGAAAATGCTGAAGGAATTAAGAAGGGCTGTTGATAGATATGCTGGTTATTGTAAAAAGAAAACAGAAACTATAAAAAGGAACTAGGAGAAATTAGAGAACTCATTTGCCAGACAAAAGCTGAGCTAAAGGCAATGAATAGCAGAGTGAATAATGCAAGAGAACTAATAAGTGATCTGGAAGATTAAAATAATGGAGATCACACAATCAGAACAGCAGACAGAAAACCAAGTGAAAAAAAAATGAAAGCAATATAAAAGACCTATGGGATAATATAAAGCATGCCAATCTATGCGTAATGGGGATCCCAGAAGGAGAAGAAAGAGAAAGGGGAATTGAAAATGTATTTGAAGAAATTATGGCTGAAAACTCCCCAAACCTAAAGAAGGAAACAGATATCCAGGTACAGGAAGCACAGAGGGTCCTGAACAAGATGAACCCAAACAGACCTACACCAAGACATATTATAATTAAAATAGCAAAAGTTAAAGAGAGGATTCTAAAGCCAGCAAGATAAAACCAAAGAGTTAATTGCAAGGGAACCCCCATAAGGCTATCAGCTGATTTCTCTACAGAAAAGTTGCGGGCCAGAAGGGAGTGGCAAGGCATATTCAAAGTCCTAAAAGGGAAAAATCTGTAACCGAGGATACTCTGCCCAGCAAGATTATCATTTAGAATAGAAGGAGAGATAAAGAATTTCTCAGGCAGAGGAGAGCTTCAAGCTGGTGGAAGAGTAAGACACGGAGATCATCTTCCTCTCCACAAATACATCAGAAATGTATCTACATGTGGAACAACTCCTACAGAACACCTACTGAAGGCTGGCAGACCTCAGACCTCCCAAAAGGCAAGAAACTCCCCACGTACCTGGGTAGGGCAAAAGAAAAAAGAAAAAACAGAGACAAAAGAATAGGGACAGGACCTGCACCACCGGGAGGGAGCTGTGAAGGAGGAAATGTTTGCACACAAGAGGAAGCCCCTCGCGGGCGGAGACTGCGGGTGGCAGAGGGGAGAAGCTTCGGAGCCGTGGAGGAGAGCGCAGCAACGGGGGTGCGGAGGGCAAAGTGGAGAGATTCTCACACAGAGGATCGGTGCCGACCAGCACTCACCAGCCCGAGAGGCTTGTCTGCTCACTCGCCGGGGCGGGCGGGGGCTGGGAGCTGAGGCTCGGGCTTCAGAGGTCGGATCCCAGGGAGAGGACTGGGGTTGGCAGCGTGAACACACAGCCTGCAGGGGGTTAGTGCACCACAGCTAGCCGGGTGGGAGTTCGGGAAAAGGTCTGGAGCTGCCGAAGAGACAAGAGACTTTTTCTTGCCTCTTTGTTTCCTGGTGTGCCAGGAGAGGGGATTGAAAACGGAACTTAAAGGAGCTCCAGAGACGGGCGTGAGCCGCGGCTATCATCGTGGACCCCAGAGACGGGCATGAGACGCTAAGGCTGCTGCTGCTGCCACCAAGAAGCCTGTGTGCAAACACAGGTCACTACCCACACCTCCCCTCCTGGGAGCCTGTGCAGCCCGCCACTGCCAGGGTCCCGTGGTCCACGGACAACTTCCCCGGGAGAACAAATGGCGCGCCTCAGGCTGTTGTAATGTCATGCCAGCCTCTGCCACTGCAGGCTCGCCCCGCATCCGTACCCCTCCATCCCCCCGGCCTGAGTGAGCCAGAGCCCCCGAATCAACTGCTACTTTAACCCCGTCCTGTCTGAGTGAAGAACAGATGCCCTTGGGCGACCTACACGCAGAGGTGGGGCCAAATCCAAAGCTGAGCCCCGGGAGCTGTGCGAACAAAGAAGAGAAAGGGAAATTTCTCCTAGCAGCCTCAGGAGCAGCGGATTAAATCTCCACAATCAACTTGATGTACCCTGCATCTGTGGAGTACCTGAATAGACAACGAATCATCCCAAGTGGAAGAGGTGGACTTTGGGAGCAAAAGATATATATATTTCCCCCCCTTTTTCTCTCTTTCTGAGTGTGTATGTGTATGCATCTGTGTGTGACGTCTGTATAGCTTTGCTTATACAATTTGTCCTAGGGTTCTGTCTATCCGTTTTTTTTTTCTTTTTACTTTAAAAATTTTTTTTCTTAATAATTTTTTATTTTAATAACTTTATTTTACTTTATTTTATTTCATTTTATCTTCTTCCTTCCTTCCTTCCTTCCTTCCTTCCTTCCTTCCTTCCTTCCTTCCTTTCTTTCTTTCTTTCTTTCTTTCTTTCTTTCTTTCTTTCTTTCTTTCTTTCTTTCTTTCTTTCTTTCTTTCTTTCTTTCTTCTTTCAATTTTTCTCCCTTTTATTCTGAGCCATGTGGATGAAAGGCACTTGGTGCTCCAGCCAGGTCAAGGCTTTGCCTCTGAGGTGGGAGAGCCAACGTCAGGACACTGGTACACAAGAGATCTCCCAGCTCCATGTAATATCAGATGGTGAAAATATCGCAGAGATCTCCATCTCAACGCCAAGACCCGGCTTCACTCAGAGACCAGCAAGCTACAGTGCTGGACACCTATTCAAAACAACTAGCAGGACAGGAACACAACCCCATCCATTAGCAGAGAGGCTGACTAAAATCATAATAAGGCCACAGACACCCCAAAACATGCCACCAGACGTGGACCTGCCCATCAGAAAGACAAGATCCAGCCTCATCCACCAGAACACAGGCACTAGTCCCCTTCACCAGGAAGCCTATACAACTCACTGAACCAACCTTAGCCACTGGGGACAGACATCAAAAACAAAGGGAACTACGAACCTGCAGCCTGTGAAAAGGAGACCCCAAACACAGTAAGTTAAGCAAAATGAGAAGACAGAGAAACACACAGCAGATGAAGGAACAAGGTAAAAACCCACCAGACCTAACAAATGAAGAGGAAATAGGCAGGCTACCTGAAAAAGAATTCAGAATAATGATAGTAAAGATGATCCAAAATCTTGGAAATAGAATGGAGAAAATACAAGAAAGACTTAACAAGGAACTAGAAGAACTAAAGAGCAAGCAAACAATGATGAACACAATAAATGAAATTTAAAATTCTCTAGAAGGGATCAATAGCAGAATAACTGAGACAGAAGAACGGATGAGTGACCTAGAAGATAAAATAGTGGAAATAACTACTGCAGAGCAGAATAAAGAAAAAAGAATGAAAAGAACTGAGGACAGTCTCAGACACCTCTAGGAAAACATTAAATACACCAACATTCGAATTATTGGTGTCCCAGAAGAAGAAGAGAAAAATAAAGGGACTGAGAAAATATTTGAAGAGATTATAGTTGAAAACTTCCCTAATATGGGAAAGGAAATAGTTATTCAAGTCCAGGAAGCACAGAGAGTCCCATACAGGATAAATCAAAGGAGAAACATGCCAAGACACATATTAATCAAACTATCAAAAATTAAGTACAAAGAAAAAATATTAAAAGCAGCAAGGGAAAAATAACACACAAGGGAATCCCCATAATGTTAACAGCTGCTCTTTCAGCAGAAACTCTGCAAGCCAGAAAGGAGTGGCAGGACATATTTAAAGTGATGAAGGAGAAAAATTACAACCAAGGTTACTCTACTCAGCAAGGATCTCATTCAGATTTGATGAAGAAATTAAAATCTTAACAGACAAGCAAAAGCTAAGAGAATTCAGCACCACCAAACAAGCTTTACAACAAATGCTAAAGGAAATTCTCTGGCAGGGAACAAAAGAGAAGGAAAAGACCTACAATAACAAACCCAAAACAATTAAGAAAATGGGAATAGGAACATACAAATTGATAATTACCTTAAATGTAAATGGATTAAATGCTCCAGCCAAAAGATGTAGACTGCCTGAATGGATACAAAAACAAGACCCATATATATGCTGTCTACAAGAGACCCACTTCAGACCTAGGGACACATACAGACTGAAAGTGAGGGGATGGAAAAAGATATTCCATGCCAATGGAAATCAAAAGAAAGCTGAAGTAGCAATTCTCATATCAGACAAAATAGACTTTAAATAAAGACTATTACAAGACACAAGGAAGGACACTACATAATGATCAAGGGATCGATCCAAGAAGAAGATATAACAATTGTAAATATTTATGTACCCAACATAGGAGCACCTCAATACATAAGGCAAATACTAACAGCCATAAAAGGAGAAATGGACAGTAACACAATCATAGTAGGAGATTTTAACACCCCACTTTCACCAATGGATAGATCATCCAAAATGAAAATAAATTAGGAAACACAAGCTTTAAATGATACATTAAACAAGATGGACTTAATTAATATTTATAGGACATTCCATCCAAAAACAACAGAATACACATTTTTCTCAAGTGCTCATGGAGCATTCTCCAGGATAGATCATATCTTGGGTCACAAATCAAGCCTTGGTAAATTTAAGAAAATTGAAATCATATCAAGTATCTTTTCTGACCACAATGCTATGAGAATAGATATCAATTACAGTAAAAAAAAAGTCTGTAAAAAATACAAGGACATGGAGGCTAAACAGTAGACTACTTAATAACCAAGAGATCACTGAAGATATCAAGGAGGAAATCAAAAAATACCTAGAAACAAATGGCAATGAAAACACGACGTCCCAAAACCTATGGGATGCAGCAAAAGAAGTTCTAAGAGGGAAGTTTATAGCAATACAATCCTACCTTAAGAAACAAGAATCATCTCAAATAAACAACCTAACCTTACACCTAAAGCAATTAGAGAAAGAAGAACAAAAAACCCCAAAGTTAGCAGAAGGAAAGAAATCATAAAGATCAGATCAGAAATATAGGAAAAAGAAATGAAGGAAATGACAACAAAGTTCAATAAAACTATAAGCTGGTTCTTTGAGAAGCTAAACAAAATTGGTAAACTGTTAACCAGACTCATCAAGAAAAAAAGGGAGAAGACTCAAATCAATAGAATTAGAAATGAAAAAGGAGAAGTAACAACTAACACTGCAGAAATACAAAGGATAATGAGAGATTACTACAACCAACACTATGCCAAAGAAATGGACAACCTGGAAGAAATGGAAAAATTCTTAGAAATGCACAAACTGCCGAGACTGAACCAGGAAGAAATAGAAAATATGAACAGACCAATCACGAGCACTGAAATTGAAACTGTGATTAAAAATCTTCTAACAAACAAAAGACCAGGACCAGATGGCTTCACAGGCGAATTCTATCAAACATTTAGGAAAGAGCTAGCACCTGTCCTTCTCAAGCTCTTCCAAAATATAGCAGAGGGAAGAACCCTCCCAAACTCATTCTATGAGGCCACCATCCCCCTGATACCAAAACCAGATAAAGATGTCACAAAGAAAGGAAACTACAGGCCAATATCATTGATCAACATAGATGCAAAAATCCTCAACAAAATACTAGCAAACAGAATCCAACAGCACATTAAACAGATCATGCACCATGATCAAGTGGAGTTTATCCCAGGAATGCAAGGATTCTTCAATATACGCAAATCAATCAATGTGATAAACCATATTAACAAATTGAAGGAGAAAAACCATATGATCATCTCAATCGATGCAGAGAAAGATTTTGACAAAATTCAACACCCATTTGTTATAAAAACACTGCAGAAAGTAGGCATAGAGGGAACTTCCCTCAACATAATAAAGACCATATATGACAAACCCACAGCGAACATCATCCTCAATGGGGAAAAACTGAAACCATTCCCACTAAGATCAGGAACAAGACAAGGTTGCCCACTCTCACCACTATTATTCAACATAGTTTTCGAAGTTTTAGTCACAGCAATCAGAGAAGAAAAAAAAAAAGGAATCCAAATCGGAAAAGAAGAAGTAAAGCTGTCACTGTTTGCAGATGACATGATACTATACATAGAGAATCCTAAAGATGCTACCAGAAAACTATGAGAGCGAATCAATGAATTTGGTAAAGTAGCAGGATACAAAATTAATGCACAAAAATCGCTAGCATTGCTATACACTAATGATGAAAAATCTGAAAGTGAAATTAAGAAATCACTCCCATTTACCATTGCAACAAAAAGAATAAAATATCTAGGAATAAATCTACCTAAGGAGACAAAAGACCTGTATGCAGAAAACTATAAGACACTGATGAAAGAAATTAAAGATGATACAAATAGATGGAGAGGTTTACCATGTTCTTGGATTGGAAAAATCGACATTGTGATAATGACTGTACTACCCAAAGCAATCTACAGAGTCAATGCAATCCCTATCAAACTATCACTGGCATTTTTAACAGAACTAGAACAAAAAAGTTTCACAATTTTTATGGAAACACAAAAGACCCAGAATAGCCAAAGCAATCTTGAGAAAAAAAAACGGAGCTGGAGGAGTCAGGCTCCCTGACTTCAGACTATACTACAAAGCCACAGTAATCCAGACAATATGGTACTGACACAAAAACAGAAATATCAATCAATGGAACAGGATAGAAAGCCCAGAGATAAACCCACACACATATGGTCACCTTATCTTTGATAAAAGAGGCAAGAATATACAATGGAGAAAAGACAGCCTCCTCAATAAGTTGTGCTGGGAAAACTGGACAGGTACATGTAAAAGAGTGAAATTAGAACACTCCCTAACACCATACACAAAAATAAACTCAAAATGGATTAAAGACCTGAATGTAAAGCCAGACACTATCAAACTCTTAGAGGAAAACATAGGCAGAACACTCTGACATAAATCACAGCAAGATCCTTTTTGACCTACCTCCTAGAGAAATGGAAACAAAAATAAACAAATGGGACCTAATGAAACTTCAAAGCTTTTGCACAGCAAAGGAAACCATAAACAAGACCAAAAGGCAACCCTCAGAATGGGAGAAAATATTTGCAAATGAAGCAACTGACAAAGGATTAATCTCCAAAATTTACAAGCAGCTCATGCAGCTCAATATCAAAAAGACAAATAACCCAATCCAAAAATGGGCAGAAGACCTAAATAAACATTTCTCCAGAGAAGATATACAGAATGCCAACACACATATGAAAGAATGCTCAACATCATTAATCATTACAGAAATGGAAATCGAAACTACAATGAGATATCATCTCACACCAGTTAGAATGGCTATCATCAAAAAATCTACAAACAGTAAATGCTGCAGAGGGTGTGGAGAAAAGGGAACCCTCTTGCACTGTTGGTGGGAATGTAAATTGATACAGCCACTATGGAGAGCAGTATGGAGTTTCCTTAGAAAACTAAAAATAGAACTACCATACGACCCAGCAAACCCACTACTGGGCATATACCCTGAGAAAACCATAATTGAAAAAGAGTCATGTAACAAAATGTTCATTGCAGCTCTAGTTACAATAGCCAGGACATGGAAGCAACCCTAGTGTCCATCGACAGATGAATGGATAAAGAAGATGTGGCACATATATACAATGGAATATTACTCGACCAAAAAAGAAACAAAATTGAGTTATTTGTAGTGAGGTGGATGGACCTAGAGTCTGTCATACAGAGTGAAATAAGTCAGAAAGAGAAAAACAAATACTGTATGCTAATACATATATATGGAATCTAAGGAAAAAAAAAATGTCATGAAGAACCTAGGGGAAAGATGAGAATAAAGACACAGACCTACTAGAGAATGGACTTGAGGATATGGGGAGGAGGAAGGGTAAGCTGTGATGAAGTGAGAGAGTGGCATTCACATATACACACTACTGAACAGACAAAGGGAGAAATTGACAGGAATACAATGAAGTAGGAGATGTTAACACCCCACTCACATCAGTGGACATATCTTTGAGACAGAAAATCAAGGCAACAGAGATCCTAAATGATATAATACAACAGTTAGACCTAATTGATATTTTCAGGACATTACATCCAAAAAAAGCAAAATACACATTCTTTTCAAGTGCACATGGAACATTCTCTAGGATTGACCACATACTAGGGCACAAAACAAACTTCAACAAATTTAAAAGTATAGAAATTGTTTCAAGCATCTTTTCTGACCACAATGGCATAAAACTAGAAATCAACCTCAGAAAAAGAAATGAGAAAAAAACAATTACATGGAGACTAAACAACCTTCTAGTAAAAGACTAGTGGGTCAACAGTGAAATCAAAGAAGAAATTTAAAAATACATTGAGGCAAATGACAGTGAAAACACCACCATACAAAATCTATGGGATGCAGAAAAAGCAGTTCTCAGAGGGAAGTTCAGAGCAATGCAGGCCGTCTTTAAGAAACAAGAAAAATCTCAAATAACCTAACACACCACCTAAGGGAATTAGAAAAAGAATAACAAACAAAACCTAAAGTCAGCAGAAAGAAGGAGAAAATAAAGATCAGAGAGGAAATAAATAAAATAGAGATTTAAAAATATAGAAAAAATCAATAAAAACAAGAGCTGTTCTTTCAAAGGGTAAACAAAATAGAAAAAACTCTGACCAGCCTCCCCATGAAGAGAGAAGACCCAAGGAAACAAAATAAGAAATGAAAGAGGAGAAATCAAAATGGATACCACAGAAAGACAAAAAAGAAATTATTATGAACAATTGTATGCCAACAAGTTTGACAACCTAGAAGAAATGGACAAATTTCTAGAAACATACAACCCACCAAAACTGGATCAAGAAGAAATGGATAACTTGAACAGATCACTAGAAGTGAAATAGAAAAAACTCCCTACAAGCAGCAGTCCAGGACCAGATGGCTTCACAGGCAAATTCTACCAAACATAAAAAGAAGAACTTACACCAATCCTTCTCAAAGTCTTCCAAAAGATCAAAGAGGAAGGAAGACTCCCAAAGACATTCTATGAAGCCATCATCACCCTGATACCATAACCAAAGACTACCAAAACAGAAAATTACAAGCCAATATCTTTGACAAATATAGATGCAAAAATTTTCAACAAAATATTAGCAAACTGAATCTAACAACACATAAAAAAGATCATACACCATAACCAACTTGGATTCATCCCAGCGTCACAAGTATGGTTCAACATACACAAATCAATCAATGTGACATAACACATCAACAAAAGAAAAGACAAAAACCGCATGATCATCTCAATAGTGCAGAACAAGCATTTGATAAAATTCAACATCCATTCATGATAAAAACCCGTACAAAAGTGAGTATAGAGGGAACATATCTCAATATAATAAAAGCTATTTATAAAAAACCCACAGCCAATATAATACTCAATGGTGAAAAGCTGAAAGCCTTCCCACTAAAATCTGGAACAAGATAAAGATGCCCACTCTTACCATTTCTATTCAATATAG
This sequence comes from Pseudorca crassidens, assembly GCF_039906515.1. Taxonomy (NCBI): domain Eukaryota; kingdom Metazoa; phylum Chordata; class Mammalia; order Artiodactyla; family Delphinidae; genus Pseudorca; species Pseudorca crassidens. Next base: position 159,208,244 of record NC_090297.1, read on the forward strand.
TATTGGAAGTCCTAGTCACAGCAGTTAGACAAGGAAAAGAAAAGCTATTCAAATTGGTAGGGAAGAGGTAAAATTGTCATCATGCAGATATGATACTATATATAGAAACCCCTAAAGACTCCACACAAAAACTACTGGAACTGATAAACAAATTCAGCAAGGTAGCAGGATACAAGATTAACATACAAAAATCAGTTGCATTTCTTTATACTAACAATGAAATATCAGAACGGGAATGTAAACAAGCAATCCCCTTTAAGAGTGCGTGAAAAAAATAAAATACTTAGGAATAAACCTCACCAGAAAGATGAGAGATATATGCTGAGAACTACAAAACATTAGTAAAGCTAATTGACGATGATTCAAAGAAATGGAAAGATATCCCATGCTCTTGGATGGGAAGAATTTATATTGTTGAAATGGCCATACTACCCAAAGCAATGTACAGATTTGATTCAATCCCTATCAAATTACCAGTGACATATGTATAACTGATTCATTTTGTTATAAAGCAGAAACCAACACACCATTGTAAAGCAATTATACTTCAATAAAGATGTGAAAAAAAAGATTACAAATATCCTAAAATTTTTTCTGATTAACTTTATGAGAAATTCTAATTATTTTATTTCATTAATATCAAAGGCACGGTATGTGTGATAATAGTACTTTGAGATTGGCTAACACTTCCTTTGTAAATGTGGTCAATTTTGGTAAATGTTATATGTGAGATTGAAAAGAATATATTTTGTATTGGTTAATTTTAGAAACACACACACACAAGCACACAGAGTTGACCCTTGAACAACATAGGTTTGAGCTGAACTGTTCCACTTATACAAAGAATTTTTTTCAATAGTAAATACTAAAGTACTACACAATCCAAGGTTGACTGAACCTGTGGATGTGGAACCACTGATACTGAAGAACTTCATATATAAAAGGCTAACTATAAACTATAGGCAGATTTTCCACTATGTGGAGTGTCGGTGCCCCTAACTGTTGAGTTGTTCAAGGGTCAGCTGTAACTACCCTTTCTTCAGGTTTAATCTATGGCTTGAAAAAAGTGTGTTAAAGCCTACCACTATATTTGTGACTTTTAAAATATCTTCTAGTAATTCTATCAAATTTTGCTTTATATACTACAGGGTCGTGTCATAGCTTCTGGTGAACTTTTCTCTTTTATCTTCTTATACACTGTTCATTAATCCTATATCATCAAATCTATGAGATAGCTGGTATTATAATCCCCATTCAAGTAAAACCAATGAAACAATATTTATATATGTATATATACATAAAACTGTATACATATGTATATGTACGTAATTTTATGTAACAATATTAGGAGGTGAAATTGGGCTCCAACTCTGGCTGAAGAGGATGACCAGTGTTGAGACTAAGACTGATAATGTTAGAAATTGTATGAGCATACTTCCAGGAAGAAAGAGTTTATAAATGAAAGAATGTGGAAGCAGGAAAAAAAGTAGAAATAAGGAAATAAGGAAAATGCGACTGAAGAAATTTATGATGATTGTATCACCTTAAGTGCCACCTTCTAGACACTTGATAGATTACTTTTGAAGTAAAATAAAATAAAAATCTTATAGTTGGGGGCAGACTATTGAAATGTCCCATAAAAGTTGTTATTTTTCTTTTACTTGTACAATTTCAAAGGGATTGAGATTTAGTTATTCTCTCTTTAAATAATGACTCAGAAAATTGAGCCCTACATCTAAACACTGAGATAAAAAATTTTAGAGCAGATTTTTGTTTGAGCTATTTTACCTTCTTTTCCAGATTAAGTTAGAGTATGAAGGAACATTATTTTCTGAGTGGAGTGTGCCGGGAACTTGTTCTATAAAAAATAAAAGGTAAGATTTTTGCTGTGAAATTCAATGTATGAGTAAAAACCATTCATATAGTGTGGACATTCAGATTCAAGGCTGTGATTTAATGTAAATTTCTTTTCATTAATAGATGTGAAAAGAAAGACAAAATCACTTTGAAAATAGGAGAGAAGTAAACTATTGCTATATTTTTTATTTTTCTTATTAGCAAAGAATGGAAGTTTTTAGGCTTAAAAAGTAGTAGGGGAATCTCATAAGCATCTATACTTATTTCTCCTTTCCCATTGTTTTTAACTGCTAGATCACCCAAGACAGAACTACGTTGTTCTTCTCCTGGTATTCAGATTATAAAACCAATTGTTATGGGCCCAGTAAGTTGATTTTAATGATAAATTAGTAAATCTTAAATAATTATCCCTGTTACATTTTATTTTGCCTTATTTTTGATGTTTTAACTTAACCTGTTTTAAATAGTTGAGTTGTAACTATAAGAGGTATTTTAAAATTATTGTCAATATATCATTAATTTTTAGATGTATCTCATAGCAAATTATGTTATGAACTGATACAGTAGTTCCCCACTTATCCATGGTTACACCTTCTTTGCTTTCAAGTTACCCACAGTCAACTGTGGTCCAAAAAATTTAAATGGGAAATTCCAGAAATAAACAATTCACAAGCTTTAAATTGCAGTTGTTCTGAGTTGCATGATGAATTGTCATGCCATCCCACTCCATCCTACCTGGGACATGAATCATTCCTTTGTCTGGCATATCCTACCCATTAGTTACTTAGTACCTGTCCCAGTTATCAGATCTATTTTTGTGATAACACAATGCTTGTGTGAAGGTAACCCTTATTTTACTCAATAATAGCCCCCAAAGTGCAAGAACAGTGATTCTGGCAATTCAGATATGCCAAAGAGAAGCAATTAAGTGCTTCCTTTAAGTGAAAAGGTGAACGTTTTTAACTAAATAAGGAAAGAAAAAAGATCATATTGATATAATTATTTTACTTTATTATTATTGTTGTTAATCTCTTACTGTGCTTAATTTACAAATTAAATTTTATCATAGGTATGTATGTACAGTAAAAAACAGTATATATAGGGCTGATTTGGTACTATCTGCAGTTTCAACCATCCACTGGGGGTCTTGGAATATATCCCCCATGGATAAGAGGGGATCACCATATATGATTTTTACATTAGCTTTTTTATTAATAAATATATTAAAGCCCCAGTTACCACCTTAATGATAACAGTACTCCCAGATAAGTGGGTCTCAGATCATATACTCCTATGACAATATCAACAGTTAAAAAGCCATTTCTAGCAGATTTATTTGTATTCCACTACATTTTCTTCAATTCAGGAAAGCTATGTGAATGCAATTAAATAAGAGTGATGTTGAATCCTCTCTAGTCAACAATAATAATAAGGAATTTTTTATTGGAATGTAATTGCTTTACAATGTTGTGTTAGTTTCTGCTGTACGACGAAGGGAATCAGCTATATGTATACATATATCCCCTCCTTCTTGGACCTCCCTCCCACCCATCCTACCCAACTAGGTCATCACAGAGCACCAAGCTGAGCTCCCTGTGCAGAAGGTTCCCACTAGCTATCTATTTTACACATGGTAGTGTATATATGTCAATCTAAATCTCCCAGTTCATCCCACCCCCTCTTCTCCCCCGTGTCCACATGTGCGTTCTCTACGTCTCCTTCTCTATTCCTCCCTTGCAAATAGGTTCATCTGTACCACTTTTCTAGATTCCACATGTATGCATTAATATATATTTGGTTTTCTCTTTCTGCCTTACTTCACTCTGTATGACAGGCTCTAGGTCCATCCACATCTCTACAAATGACCCAATTTCATTTCTTTTTATGGCTGAGTAATAGTCCATTATATATATGTACCACATCTTCTTTATCCATTCATCTGTCAATGGACACTTAGGTTGCTTCCACGTCCTGGCTATTGTAAATAGTGCTGCAGTGAACATTGTGGTATGGACACTTTTTGAATTATGGTTTTCTCAGGGTATATGCCCAGTAGTGGGATTGCTGGGTCATATGGTAGTTCTATTTTTAGTTTTTTAAGGGACCTCCATACTGTTCTCCATAGTGGCTGTATCAATTTACATTCCCACCAACAGTGCAAGAGGGTTCCCTTTTCTCCACACCCTCTGCAGCATTTACTGTTTGTAGATTTTTCAATGATGCACATTGTGACCAGTACCTCATTATAGTTTTGATTTGCATTTCTCTAGTAAATAGTGATGTTGAGCATCTTTTCACATGCCTCTTGGCCATCTGTATGTCTTCTTTGGAGAAATGTCTATTTATATCTTCCACCCATTTTTTGATTGGGTTGTTTGTTTTTTTGATATTGAGCTGCATGAGCTGTTTGTATATTTTTGAGATTAGTCCTTTATCCATTGCTTCCTTTGCAAATATTTTCTCCCATTCTGAGGGCTGTCATTTCATCTTGTTTATGGTTTACTTTGCTGTGCAGAAGCTTTTAAGTTTCATTAGGTCCCATTTGTTTATTTTTGTTTTTATTTTCATTACTCTAGGAGGTGGGTCAAAAAAGATCTTGCCGTGATTTATGTCAAAGAGGATTTTTGCCTATGTTTTCTTCTAAGAGTTTTATAGTGTCCAGTCTTACATTTATGTCTTTAATCCATTTTAAGTTCATTTTTGTGTATGGTGTTAGGGATTGTTCTAATTTCATTCTTTCACATGTAGCTGTCCTGTTTTCCCAACACCACTTATTGAAGAGACTGTCTTTTTTCCATTGTGTATTCTTGCCTCCTTTGTTGTAGCTTATGTGACCACAGGTGCATGGGTTTATCTCTGGGCTTTCTGTTTGTTCCATTGATCTATATTTCTGTTTTTATACCGGTACCATACTCTTTTGATGACTGTAGCTTTGTAGTAGAGTCTGAAGTCAGGGAGTCAGATTCCTCCAGCTCTGTTTTTCTTTCTCAAAATTGTTTTGGCTAATTCAGGGTCTTCTGTGTTTCCATATAAATTGTAAAATTTTTTGTTCTAATTCTGTGAAAAATGACATTGCTAATTTGATAGGGATTGCATTGAATCTGTAGATTGCTTTGGGTGGTATAGTCATTTTCACAATGTTGATTCTTCCAATCCAAGAACATGGTATGTCTCTCCATACGTTCGTGTCATCTTTGATTTCTTTCATCAGTGTTTCATAGTTTTCTGAGTACAGGTCTTTTGCCTCCTTAGGTAGGTTTATTCCTAGGTATTTTATTCTTTTTGTTGCAGTGGTAACTGGGATTGTTTCTTTAATTTCTCTTTCAGATTTTTCGTTGTTAGTGTATAGGAATTCAAGAGATTTCTGTACATTAATTTTGTATCCTGCTACTTTACCAGATTCATTGATTAGCTCTAGTAGTTTTCTGGTAGCATTTTTAGGATTTTCTATGTATACTATCATGTCATCTGCAAACAGTGACAGTTTTACTTCTTCTTTTATAGTTTGGATTTCTTTTATTTCTTTTTCTTCTCTGACTGCCATGGCTAGAACTTCCAAAATTATGTTGAATAATAGTGGTGAGAGTGGGCACTCTTGTCTTTTTCCTGATCTTAGAGGAAATGGTTTTAGTTTTTTACCATTGAGAATGATGTTTGTTGTGGCTTTGTCATATATGGCCTTTTATGTTGAGGTGGGTTCCCTCTATGCCTACTTTCTGGAGAGTTTTTATCATAAATGGTTGTTGAATTTTGTCAAAAGCTTTTCCTGCATCTATTGAGACAATAATTTAATTATTAACTTTAATTAACTTTAATTATATTATTAGTAATTTAATTCTTTAATTTGTTAATATGGTGTATCACATTGATTGATTTGTGTATATTGAAGAATCCTTGCATCCCTGGGATAAATCCCACTTGATCATGGTGTATGATTTTTTTAATGTGTTGTTGGATTCTGTTTGCTAGTATTTTGTTGAGGACTTTTGCATCCATGTTCATCAGTGATATTGGTCTGTAATTTTCTTTTTTTGTGACATCTTTATCTGGTTTTGGTATCAGGGTGGCCTCATAGAATGAGTTTGGGAGTGTTCCTCCCTCTTCAATCTTTTGGAAGAGTTTCAGAAAGATAGGTGTTAGCTTTTCTCTAAATGTTTGATAGAATTGTCCTGTGAAGCCATCTGGTCCTGGATTTTTGTTTGTTGGAAGATTTTTAATTTCAATTTCACTATTTGTGATTGGTCTGTTTATATTTCCTATTTCTTCCTCGTTCGGTCTTGAAAGTTTGTACCTTTCTAAGAATTTGTCCATTTCTTCCAGTTGTCCATTTTCTTCGCATACAGTTGCCTATAGTAGTCTCTTATGGTCCTTTGTATTTCTGTGCTGTCAGTTGTAATTTCTCTTTTTTCATTTCTAATTTTATTGATTTGAATCCTCTCCCTTTTTTCTTGATGATTCTGGCTAGGTTTATCAATTTTGTTTTCTTCTCGAAGAACCAACTTTTAGTTTTGTTGATCTTTGCTATTGTTTTCTTCATTTCTATTTCATTTATTTCTGCTCTGATCTTTATGATTTCTTTCCTTCTACTAACTTTGGGGGTTTTTTTGTGTGTGTGCTTCTTCTTCTTTCTCTAGTTGCTTTATCTGTAAGGTTAGATTGTTTATTTGAGATTTTTCTTGTTTCCTGAGTTGAGATTGAATTGCTATAAACTTCCCTCTTAGAACTGCTTTTGCTGCATTCCATAGGTTTTGGGTCATTGTGTTTTCACTGTCATTTGTTTCTATGTATTTTTAAATTTCCTCTTTGATTTCTTCAGTGATTTCTTGGTTATTTAGTAGCGTAATGTTTAACCTCCATGTGTTTATGTTTTTTACAGTTTTTTACTGTAATTGGTTTCTAATCTCATAGAGTTGTGTTTGGAAAGGATGCTTGATATAATTTCAATTGTCATAAATTTACCGAGGCTTGATTTGTGAACTAAGATGTGATCTATCCTGGAGAATGTTCCGTATACACTTGAGACGAAAGTGAATTCTGCTGCTTTGGGGTGGAATGTCCTATAAATATCAATGAAATCTATCTGATCTATTGTGTCATTTAAAGCTTGTGTTTCCTTATTTATTTTCTGTTTGGATGATCTGTCCATTGGTGTAAGTGGGGTGTTAAAGTCCCCACTATTATTGTGTTGCTGTTGATTTCCCCTTTTATGGCTGTTAGCATTTGCCTTATGTATTGAGGTGCTCCTATGATGGGTGCATAAATATTTATAATTGTTATATCTTCTTCTTGGATTGATCCCTTGATCATTATGTAGTGTCCTTCCCTGTTTCTTGTAACAGTCTTTATTTTAAAGATTATTTTATCTGATATGAGTATTGCCACTCCAGCTTTCTTTCAATTTTCATTTGCATGGAATATCTTTTTCCATTCCCTCACTTTCAGTCTGTATGTGTTCCTAGGTCTGAAGTGGGTCTCTTGTAGACAGCATATACATGGGTCTTGTTTTTGTATCCATTCAGCCATTCTGGATCTTTTGGTTGGAGCATTTAGTCCATTCACATTCAAGGTAATTATCAATATGTATGTTCCTATTACCATATTCTTAATTGTTTTGCATTTGTTTTTGCAGGTCTTTTTCTTCTCTTGTGTTTCCCGCCTAGAGAAGTTTCTTTAGCATTTGTTGTAAAGCTTGTTTGGTGGTGCTGAATTCTCTTAGCTTTTGCTTATCTGTAAAGCTTTTGATTTCTCTGTTGAATGTGAATGAGATCCTTGTTGGGTGGAGTAATCTTGGTTGTAGGTTTTTCCCTTTCATCACTTTAAATGTATCCTGCCACTCCCTTCTGGTCTGCAGACTTTCTGCTGTAAAATCAGCTGATAACTTTATGGGGATTTCCTTGTATGCTATTTGTTGCTTCTCCCTTGCTGCTTTTAATATTTTTTCTTTGAATTTAATTTTTCTTAGTTTGATTAATATGTGTTGGTGTGTTTCTCCTTGGGTTTATCCTGTATGGACTCTGCAATTCCTGGACTTGGGTGGCTATTTCTTTTCCCATCTTAGGGAAGTTTTTGACTCTAATCTCTTCAGATATTTTCTCAGACCCTTTCTCTTTCTCTTCTTCTTCTAGGACCACTATAATTCGAATATTGGTGCATTTAATGTTGTCCTAGAGGTCCCTGAGACTGTCCTCATTTTTTTTCATTCTTTTTTCTTTATGCTGCTCTTCAGCAGTTATTTCCACCATTCTATCTTCCAGGTTACTTATCCATTCTTCTGCCTCAGTTATTCTGGTACTGATTCCTTCTAGAGTATTTTTCATTTCAGTTATTGTGTTGTTCATCACTGTTTGTTTGTGCTTTAGTTCTTCTAGGTCCTTGTTACACATTTCTTGTATTTTCTCAATCCATACCTCCATTCTATTTCCAAGATTTTGGATCATCTATACTATCATTACTCTGGATTATTTTTCAGGTAGGTTGCCTATTTTCTCTTCATTTATTTGGTCTTATAGGTTTTTACCTTGCTCCTTCATCTGTAACACATTTTTTTTGTCATCTCGTTCTTATTGATTTGTGGGGCTGTGTTCCTGTTGTGCTGATTGTTCGGCCTGAGGCATCCAGCACTGGAGTGTGTAGGCAGTTGGTTGAAGCTGGGTGTTGGTGCTGAGATGAGGACCTGTGGGAGAGTTTACACCAATTAACATTCCTTGGGATCTGAGCTTCTCTGTTACTCCAGTGTTTTGGACTCCACACACCCACCACAGGAGCTCAGGCAAGACCCTACAAGCTACACAGTGTGGCAAAAAAAAAAAAAAAAAAAAAAGCAACAAACAAAAAAGAGCAGAACAATAACAATAAAGAAAAAATAAAATAAAATTAGAAAAATTAAAAATACAATAGAAAAAATAAAAATGAAATCACCACAACAAAACAAAACAGAACCACAACAGCAAATATATATATATATAAAATTTTAAAAATGAAAAAATAAAATAAAAAATAAGATTAAAAGGTAAGAATTTTTTTAAAAAAGGCTGGAGGAGGCCTGGGGGCTGTGGGGCTCAGGCCCAGGACCTGCGCGGCCAGGAAAGGCCTTAGCGGGCCGTAGGGCTTAGACCTTGGACCTATGCAGCCAGAAAAGCCCTTAGTTGAGGGGTGGGGGTTAGGTCCAGGACCCGTGCGGCTGGAAGAGGCCTCAGCGGGGGCACTTAGGCCCAGGATCTGACCGGCCAGAGGGGGCCAGGGAGGGATTCAGGCCCAGGACCCCAGGAGGCTTGCCGGGGCGCAAGTGGCAGGGGAGATGCTGGCCGTGTTCCCCTCTGATCCCCAATCCCCAGAAGGTCCCTCTCCATCCCCATCAATCCCCACGCCATGAGTGGACCCCTCTGAGTGTAGGAACCTCTCCCCTCCCCCAGCCTCCCTCAGGGGTGCCAGTCCCATCCTACCTCCAACTTTTCCTCCCCCCGCTCCTTCCTTCCTGTATCCTACCTGGTGGCATGGGGATTCCTGTCCCCTTTGGTGTCTGAGGTCCTCCACCAGCACCTAGTGGATGTGTCCTCCTACTCCGCCATCTTCACTCCGCCCCTAACAATAAGGAATTTTAAAGCAATGGCACTGTGCTAGTTCATAACAAAGTACTGGCCACACACCTTATAGTTGATGTTCCCACATAAGTGTATTTAAAGCCATTGCTGTGTAGAGACTTCATGTGACAAGTCCTGCCTTTACTCTGGGGCTTGTGCCTTCTTTTTACTTTTTTTTTTCCCCATGAGTAAAGTGTTTCTCTAAGTTCTGTTGCTTTCCTTTTACTTAGTAACCTGTATTTTCAGGAAACAGGTAGACAGGGTGAAGTGGGAGAGGCCAGATATATATAGTAATTCACATTTCAATCCCTGTAGATTGAAAAATATTTGAATTTGACTTTTTGAGTTTGTGTGTTTCCCAGTGTGTTTCCCAGGAATTGTGTTCCTGGGAAGTAAAAGATTTCTCTTTACTGATTCCTGAGGAAGTAAAGGATTTCTCTCCCTTTTGTTATGTGTTGGAAGTCCACATAAATGTGTAATGTTATGTAAAAAATATGTACACACTAATACATGTATATATAGGAATATATTTGTCATTTATATATAGTGCTATCAGACCTTACAGCCTTTAAGGAGGTATGTGTGACTTTTGAAATGCACTCAAAAGGCCTCAGTTATAACAACCAAAGAATGTCTCCAAGCATTGCCAAACATTTCTTTGCAAGCAATTTCATCTCTTGTTGAGAACAATTAAACAAGAAAATTAATTGAGTTGTGTTTCATTGAGGAAGACTTTCGAGGAAAATTCACTGTTTTCCTTTGTACAGTTGCAGAGAACACTTCTGTGTCCAGATATTGGTGGGGGGGGGTGGTTCAACATTGACCAATTCTCCTATATTAGCTGGGGGTACTACCATTCAAAGTTCCAACAATATCTACCTAGAGTTAATGTCACATCCCACAAGTTAAGGGCTCAGTCCCACAAGACTGCACCCACTTCAGTTGCCAATTGCTGACTGACTGGTGATAAATCCAGGTTCCCATAACTTTCTCCTCAATTTCAGTAATTTGCTAAACAACTCACAGAACTCAGGGAAACACATTTACTGGTTAAAATAAAGAATATGGTAAAAGGATCCAGATGAACAACAAGGTCAAGGAGTACATAGGGCAAGGTCCAGAAGGGTTCTGAGTACAGGAACTTCTGTCATTGTGCAGTTGGGTACATCACCTGCTGGCATGTGGATGTGTCCACCAACCTGGAAGCTCTCTTACTCTCATACTTTAAGGATTTTTATGGAGACTTCATCAAGTAGGCATGATTGATTATTGACTCATTTTCCAGCCCTTCTCCACTCTCCAGAGAATGGGGGGAGGCTGAGCTGAGAATGGGAGGCTGAGCTGAAAGTTCCAAGCTTTTAACCATGGGTTGGTTTTTCTAGTGATCAGTTCCCAGCCAGGAGCCCACCGAGTTAACTCATTAGAACAAAAAGAATTTAGGGGCTCTGTGCCAGACGTTCCTATTACTCAGGAAATTAAAGAGTATTAGGAGCTAGGTGTCAGGAACCAGGGTCAAAGACCAGATATTAGGAACTGGGGCTAAAATATACAGAAAAGATGTATATATATAATTTCATAAAGACAAATATAATAGAAGCAATCAGTCATCTAAATTTATCATAGTTTCTTTTGCATTTTCTTTTAGGATTTAGAAGAAGAACGCTATTTATCTGTGGACAGTTCTCATACTTGCTTTCTGTGGTATTATAAGGTTATGTAAGTAATGCAGAAGAAAGGTAATTAATGCGTTTTAAAAGTATTTAGCTTTAATTAACCACAAATTGATTATCTGCATTATAGTTTCCATATAAGCTTTTATTCACCAATCAAGATGTCCTCAAATGTACCCAACTAATGCCCAACTAATAGTGAAGAACAAACAGTAAATATAACAATAGCAACCACTATTTGAACAAATACTGCTTCTACATGGTCATACTTTATGTAAATTAGCTATGTCAGTTTTCATAATTACCAGTTAAATGTAAGTATTACTATCTTTATTATAAATGAGGAAATGTAAGCTTGGATAGGTTAAATAATTTGGAAAAAATATGCAGCTACTAAAAGATAGCATTGGAAATTGACTCTGGTTTTTCAGATTACAGGCTTCTTTGGTTTCCATTGTATACATTATATTCCAAAAGTACTCTCGTTTTCTTAGATAGCTCTTCAAACTCTTTTTAACATGATGGTGAATGAATATAACTAAGAAGGAAAAACTGGTACAAGAAAAAAAAGTTAATTGCATTATAAAATCAATAAGTAAAATGCATCAATGAGTCAGAGTTTTGTTTTGTTTTGTTTTGTTTTTAGTATCATAGTCCAAGCATATCCTAAATACCGTGTAGGATAAAAAGAACTGTCTTATGTGGTCCCTGCTCTCCAGATGACTGTAATGTACCTAATTCTTTTTATGTACTTAATATCCCTTCCTTTGAGGGAACCATCCCTCCCCTATTCTGTGGTGAAATTATTAATTTCATGTGATTTATGTGGTACTACCTCCACAACCCCACATTTCATTGGCCACAGCAATTAGGTGAGGATGGCCATATGACCCAAACAGAACCTATCAGAATACTTGTGTCTTCGGTAAAGCATAATTGTTGCCGATAATTTCACTGTCCTGGTTTACATGGTCCCTTTAAGTCAGATGGCTCTGTAGTTTATGTGTAACCTTTGAACTGAAAGTCCTGATAGCTAGATTTCAGCAAGCCCCACCAGGAGTACACATTTACCCATTCTTCTCTGAATTACTGCCACTCTCCCAGAGCCTTACCAAGAAGCAAGGTTATGTAAGTAATGCAAAAGAAAAGTAATTAATGTGTTTTAAGAGTATTTAGCTTTAGTTAACCACAAATGGATTAGCTGATATATTTGTCTATACTTGAACAGATGCTGCATTATCTGTATTACTATAACTTTATTTTTTAAATCTTGAGAAGTGATAGTACAAATACCCACCCCACCCTGACCCCAGCTCTTGTCGTCCTTCAGGAATTTCTTAGCTGTATCATGGACCTATTTTTTCTTCCTATAAATTTTTGGAATTGGTTTGTCAAATTCTACAAAAACCTTAGCTGGGATTTTTATAATTTGTCTAAATATTTTAATCAATTTGGGGTGTCTTTCTACTCCTGAATAATATATAACTCTCCATTTACTTAGGTCTTTTTACATGTCTGCCAATAAGATTTTGTAATTTTTAATAAAGGTTCCAGGACATTTTTATTAGACTTATTCCTAGGTACTCTTTTTTTTTTTTTTTGCTATTATAAATAGTCAAAAATTTTAAATTACAATTTCTAACCAGTTATTCCTGTTGTATAGAATACAATTTACTTTTGAATGTTGATTTTTGCATTCAGCAACATTGCTAAACTCTTATATTGTGATAATTTATTTATATATTCTCTTGGAATTAAAAAAAATCAGATTACTTGCAAATAATGATGATTTTGTTTTTCTTTCTGATAAGTATGGCTTCCATTCCTTTTATTCTTACTGCATGTCTAGAACATCAAATACAATGTTTCTTAGAAGGGTGATAGCAGGTCTCCTTATTTTATTCCTGATCTTAAAAGGAAGACTCTCATCATTTCACTAGTTGTATAATATTTGTTACAGGTTATGAGTTAAACTTTGCCTGGTTAAGGAAGTTCCCTTTTATTCCAAGGTGGCTGTGGATTTTTTTATGAATTGGTGCTGAAATTTATTCAAAGTTTTTTTCTCTTCCACATAAAAGTTCATACGGTTTTTCTCTTTTACTATGTTAATCTGATGGATAATAGTTATTAATATATCCATATTAAACTAACCTTGTGTTTCTGGAATAAGCCAACTTGGTCTTGATGAATTAACTTTCATATACATTGATAGATTCCATTTGCTAATATTATTTAATTTTTTGTGTGTGCGAATATACATGAGTGAGATTGGCCTGTGGTTTTACTCCCCTTGTACTATCCTTTTCCTCTTTTGATATCAAGGCTATGCTAGACTCATCATGTAAGTTAGGATGAGTTCTTTTCTGTTCTCTGAGAGATTTTGTATAAGATTGGAAATATATGTTCCTTGAATATTTGATGGAAACTTGCATAGAAATCTACCTGGACCTGGATTTTTTGAGTGTGTGGGGGGGAAATTTTATAACTATTAACTCAATTTCTTTAATGGTTAAAATCCTATTTTGGAATTCTAATTCTTATAAAATCCATTTTTGTAGTATTTTATTTCCAGGAATTCATCCATGTCTTCAGTTAGCAATTTTAGTATCAATTTTAATGTCATAAAGTTGTCCATAATATCCTCTTATATTTGTTTAATCACTGAAGTAATAGTAGGTATGCCTCTCTTTTATCATTTCTAATATTTTTATTTGTGCCTTCCTTCTATTTCCTTGTTCTTCTTCCTAGAGATATTTCTATTTTATTAGTCTTTTCAAAGAACCATCTTTTGGCTTTATTGAGCTTTTGTATTGTTGTCTATTTTATCTCAATTTGTTTTTTACATTATTTCTTTTTTTGAGTTTGTTTTTCTAAAGTTTTTGAATTAGTTATATAGCCTACTAGGCTTAAAACTTCCTTTTTTTTCGAATGTATGTGTTTAAGGAAATAAAATTTCTTCTAAGTACCTCTATAGCTGCATCAACAAATAGTGGAATATCTCATAATTGTAATTTTTCATTATTGCTCATAAATAATTGTTTAGTAACTGCTACAATTTGTTTGAGCAATGAGTTGTTTAGAAATGCATTTTTAAATTTACAGACATGAGCCTTTTAAATTATTGTTTTGTTTTTGAATTCTAACCTAATTGTATTGTGATCACAAAAGCGTTAGAATCAAATCTTTGGCTTAGCATGTAGTCAAATTTTATAAATGTCTCGTGTGTACCTAAAGAAAATATATTTTCCTATTGTTGGATGAAGTATGCTATTTATGTCCAGTAGATCAGGTGTGTTAAGTGTACTGTTCAAAGTCTTGTGTACTTATTTGGCTCATTGTTGACTTGATATTGGCTAAAATTTCCCACTATGATGGTAGATACGTCACTTTTCCTTGTAGGTATGTAAATTTTTGCTTTTTATTTTATCTTTTAGTGCATATAACTTTAGAATTATTAAGATTTTTTGAAGAATTGAGACTTTGTTTGTAGTGACCTTGTTTCTCACTTGTAATGCTTTTCAACTTATGTTCTGTCTTATATTAATATGTTCATGTATCTTTAACCTTTGATTTTCAAGGCCTTAGAATTATTTTTCATTGACTTCTGGCTTCTGCTATTGCAGTTGAGAAGTCTGCTCTCTGTCTAATGGATTTTCCTTCTCTAGGTAATCATTATTTTCTCTGTAGCTGTTTTAAGAAGTTCAACCTTACCTATTGAGCTATACAAACTTTGCTATTGTAAGTTTCTTTATATTTATCCTACTTTTGATTTATTATAGTTCCTGAATCTGACGATTAAAGCCTTTCATAAATTCTGAAAATTCAGTTACTATCTTTTCAAATCCTGGTTTTCTCTCATTCTCTTTCTTCTTTCTTTTTAAATTTCCATAATAGAAACATGCCACCATTTCATTCTGTCCTTCCCGATGCTTCAAATCTTTTCACATTTCCTATCTTTTTATTTCCCATGACTCATTCTAGACTATTTTTTCAAATGTTTCTTTCAGTTTTCTAGTTCTCTCATCATCTGTGTTTAAATTTTTTTAATTACTAAAATCCTACTATCTAGAGGAAAGTACCATTGTATACTATATTCTACCATTTCTGCATTATTGCATCCATAACTGGCTGTGTAATCTGTTGGGTGCAGTACAAAATGAATATGGAGGGCCTCTGGTTCAAAAGCCAAGGGAAAAATACCATTAAAAGTATTAAATATAAAGCTTTTCCTTTCTTCTGTAGTTACTCTCTACCCGTCATGGCACTTTTTATTTGGAATATAATGTCATGCTCCCTTGGACATGAGAATACTCTTGGGTCAAGTACAAACTCATATAGTCACCAGGTTTAGCGTGTGTGCAGCCCATGAGCTGCTCAATTTTCCCTCTCAACAGTCATTGGACTGACATATAATACTTCAACCAGGGGTGGGGTCTGAAGAAGTCAAACCAGACATCTTCCCTTACAGTGGACCTACCACCTCAACCCATAGCTGATAGGCAACCCTCAAGGATATTGCAACCTCTGCACTGTGACACCCTTGGTACCTGGATTGGGGGTGGGTGTGACACCCTTGGTACCTGCCTAGATGAGGCCTCCATCAGCCACACCATAATTTTGCTAGCTGGGGTTCGGGGAGGACAATTGCTGGCATGCCTTACTTCAAGATGTCACAGGACTTAAACACCCTATGCTGACCCTCCTCATACCTGAGCCCAGAACTAGTTTTCAGGACAAGGAGTGAGAAGGGAAAGGCCAGGCAGGACCCAAGGTGCCAGGGTGTAATGAGTGGGTGGCCAAGAGCCTGTCCCATGGGAAAGATAAGTAATAGGAGACAGTACTGCATGAGCCAAACCTCCAAGTGCATGCTTCATTTTCCTATCATACTTCACGTACAAACCACAAGTTCAAAGATACATTTATTAAGAATTTCAAGACAGGGCTTCCCTGGTGGCGCAGTGGTTGAGAGTCCGCCTGTCGATGCAGGGGACACGGGTTCGTGCCCAGGTCCGGGAGGATCCCACATGCCGCAGAGCGGCTGGGCCCGTGAGCCATGCGCTCCACAGCAGGAGACGCCACAACAGTGAGAGGCCCACAAACCGGGGGGAAAAAAAAAAAAGAATTTCAAGACAGAGACTGCAAAGCATTAAACCTCAAGTACAAGGCCCTGCTGAGCATTGCCTCTCTTCCCTGGGCTTTCCTAACCTATTGACTCTTCCCACAAACCAGAATTCTGACCCGAGGGAAGAGAATTCATGGATCAGGTACTGTATTAGCATCTAAACTCTCTTGCTTTATTCTCTCTCTCCCCTAGGGTTAGAATACAGAAAAGGAAGGGAGAAGGATCCAAGGGGTCATGCTCAAATTATCATCTTTTTCAAATTCACTGTAACAATGTTCTGCTTCATCAGTCTATCCCAGTACTCTCTGCCTACTATCTGTCTATCCACTTAAACTGCTTTGGCAACGTTACTGAACGTTTAATGGGATTTTTTTAGTCCTTTTACTGTTTGATTTCTGTACCACATTTAATGCTGGGTATCACTTATTTCTTCTTAAAACTCTCTCATTCCTTCACTAACCTAATACCAGTATCTTCTCTGTCTTTCTTTTTATTATACATTATTGTTAACTATAGTCACCATGCTGTACATTAGATCCCTAAAACTTACTCATCTGCTTCCTTTGCTGTGCAGAAACATTTTAGTTTAATGTATTCTTACTTTTTGATTTTTACTTCTGTTGCTTATGCTTTTGATGTCATATCCAAAAACTCATTACTAAGCCTGATATCAGAGAGATTCTTCCCTATGTTTTCTTCTAGGAGTTTCACAGTTTCGGGTATAATATTTAAGTTCTCAGTCCATTTTGAGTTGATTTTTTTTAAATTTATTTATTTTTGGCTGTGTTGGATCTTTGTTGCTGTGCGCGGGCTTTCTTTAGTTGTGGCGAGTGGGGGCTACTCTGTTGTGGTGTGTGGGCTTCTCATTGCAGTGGCTTCTCTTGTTGTGGAGCACGGGCTCTAGGTGTGTGGGCTTCAGTAGTTGTGACACATGGGCTCAGTAGTTGTGGCTTGCAGGCTCTAGAGTGCAGGCTCAGTAGTTGTGACGCATGGGCTTAGTTGCTCCGTGGCATGTGGGATCTTCCCAGACCGGGGCTCGAACCCTTGTCCCCTGCATTGGCAGGCAGATTCTTAACCACTACACTACCAGGGAAGTCCTTGAGTTGATCTTTTGAGTGGTATAAGGTAAGGGTCCAGTTTCATTGTTTTGCATATGGATATCCAGTTTTTCCAACACTATCTCTTCTTTGCCCATATCCTGTTCTTGGTGCCCTTGTCAAACATTAGTTGACCATATTTGTGAGGGTTTAATTCTGTGCCCTTATTCTGTTCCATTGCTCCATGTATCTATTTTAATGCCAGTACCATACCGTTTTGATTACTATAGATTTGTATTGTACTTTGAAATCAGGAAATGTGATGCCTCTGGCTTTCTTTCTCAAGATTGCTTTGACTCTTTGGGGTCTTTGGGGCTCCATATGTATTTCAGAATTGTTTCTTCTATTCCTGTGAAAATTCCTTTGGATATTTGATATGAATTTCATTGACTCTATATAAGATTTTGGGTAGTATGAACATTTTAACAATATTAACTCTTCCAATCCATGAACATGGGATATTTTTCCATTTATTTAAGTGTTCCTCAGTTTCTTTCATCAATGTCTTATAATTTTTGGTATATAGATATTTCACTTCCATGGTTAAATTTATTCCTGTACTTTATTATTTGTGTTGCTATTGTTGCTTTCTTTATTTCTTTTTCAGATAGTTTATCATTAGTATATAGAAATGCAACTGATTTCTGCATGTTGATTTTGTATGCTGCAACTTTCCTGAATTTATTGATTAGTTCTAACAATTTTGGGGTGGACTCTTTAGGATTTTCTATATACAAGATTATATCATCAACAAACAGAGACAATTTTATTTCTTTCTTTCCAATTCAGATGCCTTATTTTTCTTTTTCTTGCCTGATTGCTTTCTCTAGGACTTCAGTTATTATGTTGAATAGAAATGGTGAGAATGAGTGCCCTTGTCTTGTTCCTGACCTTAAAGGAAAAGCTTTCAACCTTTCATGACTGAGTAGATGTTAGCTGTGGTGTGTCATATCTTGCCTTTATTATGATGAAGTATGTTCCTTCTATATCCAATTTGTTGAGGGTTTTTATCAATCAAGGATAATGTATTTTGTCAAATGCTTTTTCTGCATATATTGAGAAGATCAAATGATTTTTGTCTTTCAGTCTATTAATGTGGTTATCACATTGATTTATTTTCCTATATTGCATTCCAGGGACAAATCTCACTTGATCATTGTGTATGATCCTTTTAATATGCTGTTGAATTTGGTTTGCTAGTATGTCACTGAGAATTTTTGGATCTGTATTCATCAGGGATGTTGGCCTGTAGTTTTCTTTTCTTGTAGTGCCCTTATCTGGTTTTGATATTGGAGTAATGCTGCACTTGCAAAAAGAGTTTTGAAATATCCACTCCTCTTCAGTTTTTTGGAAGAGTTTGGAAAGAATTGGTATCAATTCTTCCTTAAATGCTTGGTAGAATTCACCAATGAAGCCATCAAATACTGGGCTTTTTCTTTGTTGGGAGATTTTTGCTTACTAATTCAAGCTTCTGACTCATAATTGGTTTGTCTGATACTCTGCTTCTTCATGATTTATTCTTGGTAGGTCATATATTTTTAGGAATTTATCCATTTCTACTAGATTGTCCAATATTTTGGCCTAATTGTTCATAGTAGTCTTTTATGATTTCTTTAAAAATTTCTGTAGAATTGGTAGTGATTTTCTCATTTTCATTTCTGATTTCAGTAATTTGAGTCTTCTTTTTTCGTAGGTAGTCTAGCTAAAGTTTTGCCAATTTTGTTTATCTTTTAAAAAAATTCTTAGTTTTATTCTTTTTTTGGTCTCTTTTATTTCTGTTCTATTTCACTGTTATTTCCTCTCCTTTGCTAATTTTGAATTTAGTTTCTTTCTTTTTTTTTTCTATTTTCTTCAGGTATAAAGTTATATTGTTTATTTGAGGTCTTTCTTTTTTCTGAGTGTGGGCATTTATCACTATAAATATCCCTTCTTGACTTGAACTTTTATTGCTCCATCCCATAAGTTTTGTTATGTTGTGTTTTTATTTTCATTGTTTTAAGATATTTTTTGATTTTCCTTTTTTATTTCATCTTTGACCCATTGGTTGTTCAGAAGTGTGTTGTTTAATTTACACATATTTGTGAATTTTCTAGTATTCCCTCTGTTATTGATCTAGTTTAATACCATGGTATGAAAAGATGAAGAAAAATCAGAAAAGATACTTGGTATGATTTCAATCTTTTAAAATTTGCTAAGACTTGTTTTTACCTCACATTTGATCTATCCTGAAGAATGTTCCATGTGTGCTTGAGAAGACTGTGCATTCTGCTGTTGGATGGAATGTTCTTTAGGCCCATTTGGTGTAAAGTATAGTTCAAGTACAACATTCCTTTATTGATTTTCTGTCTAGATGATCTATCCATTGTTGAAAATGGAATCCTCTACTATTATTATATTGTTGTGTATTTCTCCTTTTAGATCTGTTAGTTTTGCTTAGTATATTAGGTGCTCTGATGTTGAGTGCATATATATTTACAACTGTTATTTCCTCTTGAATAATTGGTTTTTATCATTATATATTGAATTTCTTTGTCTCTTGTTACACTTTTTTACTTAAAGTCTATTTTTCCTGATATAAGTATAGCTATCCTCGCTCTTTTTTTGGCTTTCATTTACCTGGAATATGTTTTACCATCCCTTCACTTTGAGCCTATATATGTCCTTGAAGCTGAGGTGAGTCTTTTATAGGCAGCATATAGTTGGGTCTTGTTTTTTTTTTATCCATGCAGCCACTGTATGCCTTTTGATTGGAGAATTTTATCCATTTACATTTAAAGTAATTTTTTTAAGATAAGGACTTGTTAATGCTGCTTTATTAATTATATTCTGGCTCTTTTGTATCCCTTTGTTCCTTTCTTCCTCTCTTGCTGTTCTTTTGTGAATTGATGATTTTCCATAATGGTATTCTTTTACTCCCTTCTATTCATCTTGTATGTATCTACTATAACTGGTGTGTGTGTGGTTGAAACATCTTATAGATATAACAGATTGTCTTTTCTTTTTTTATTGAAATATAGTTGATACACAATATTGTGTTAGTTTCAGGTGTACAACAAAATGATTTAGTTTTATGTACATATATTTTTTTCAGATTATTTTCCATTATAGGTTATTAGTAGATTTTGAATATAGTTCCCTGTGCTATACAGTAAATCCTTGTTACTTATCTATTTTATGCAAAGTAGTTTGTATATGTTAATCCCACACTCCTAATTTATACCTGCTTCCCATTCCCCTTTGGTAACCATACGTTTATTTTCTATGTTTGTGAGTTAGTTTCTGTTTTGTATATAGATTCCATATATAAGTGGAATATAATATTTGTCTTTCTCTGACTTACTTCACTAAGTGTAATATTCTCTAGGTCCATCCATTATTGTGGCAAATGGCAATAATTCATTCTTTTTGTCTGAGTGATATTCCATTGTATATATGTACCACATCTTCTTTATCCATTCCTCTGTTGGTGGACATTTAGGTTGCTTCCATGTATTGGCTATTGTAAATAGTGCTGCTATGAACATTGGGGTGCATGTATCAAATTAGAGTTTTTGTCATTTCTGGATATATACCCAGGAGTGGGATAGCTGGATCATATGGTAGCTCTGTTTTTGTTTTTTCAAGGAACTTCCTTATTGTTTTCTATAGTGGCTGCACCAATTTGTATTCCTACCAACAATTTAGGAGGGTTACCTTTTCTCCACACCCTCTCCAGCATTTATTAACTGTAGGCTTTTGATGATAGCCATTCTGACCAGTGTAGGGTGATACTTCATTGTGGTTTTGATTTGCATTTCTTTTAATAATTAGCAGCATTCAGCCTCTTTTATGTGCCTGTTGGCCATCTCTATGTCTTCTTTGGAGAAATGTCTATTTAGAGGTATTTTGCCCAATTTTTGATTGGGTTGTTTGTTTTTATTATATTGAGTTGTATGAACCACTTGTATATTTTGGATATTAACCCTTTCTCAGTTGCATCATTTGCAGATATTTCTCCCTTTCCATAGGTTGTCTTTTCATTTTGTTGATGGTTTCCTTTGCTGTGCAATAGCTTTTAAGTTTAATTGGGTCCCATTTGTTTATTTTTGCTTTTATTTCTTTTGCCTTGGGAGACTGATCTAAGAAAACATTGGTACAATTTATGTAGAGAATGTTCTACCTATGTTCTCTTCTAGGAGTTTTATGATGTACTATTTTATATTTAGGTCTTTAAACTATTTTCAGGTATTTTTTAATATGGTGTGAGGGAGTGTTCTAATTTCGTTGATTTACATGTAGCTGTCCAGCTTTCCCAATACCACTTGTTGAAGAAACTGCCTTTTCACCATTATATATTCTTGCCTCCTTTGTTACAGATTATTTGACCATAGGTGTGTGGGTTTGTTTCTGAGATCTCTGTTCTGATCCATTGATCTACACATCTGTTTTTGTGCCAATACCACATGTTTTGATTATGTAGCTTTGTAGGATAGTCTGAAGTCTGAGGGTTATGCCTCCAGCTTGGTTCTTTTTCCTCAGAATTACTTTGGCAATTCTGGGTCTTTTGTAGTTCCATATAAGTTTTAGGATTATTTGTTCTAGTTCTGTGAAAAAATGTTATGGGTATTTTGATAGGGATTGCACTAAATCTGTAGATTGCTTTGGGTAGTATGGCCATTTTAACAATATTAACTCTTCCCATCCAAGAGCATGGGCTGTCTTTCCATTTCTTTGAATTACCTTCAATTTACTTTATCAGTGTTTTTTTGTTTTTGTTTTGTTTTGTTTTGTTTTTGCGGTATGCGGGCCTCTCACTGTTGTGGCCTCTCCCATTGCAGAGCATAGGCTCCGGATGCACAGGCTCAGCGGCCATGGCTCACAGGCCTAGCCACTCCGCGGCATGTGGGATCTTCCCGGACCGGGGCACAAACCCGTGTCCCCTGCATTGGCAGGCGGACTCTCAACCACTGCGGTGTTTTATAGTTTTCAATGCATAGATTTTTCACCTCCTTTGTTAAGTTTGTTCCTATTTTTTTGAATGAGATTTTTCAACAGGACTGTTTTTTCACTTTCTCTGTCTGATATTTCATTGTTAGTATAAAAATGCAACAGATTTCTATATATTAATATTTTATCCTGCTACCTTGCTGAATTCATTTATTAGTTCTAATAGTTTTTGTGTGGAGACTTTAGTATTCTCTATATAGAGTATCATGTCATCTGCAGATAGTGACAGTTTTACTTCTTCCCTTCCAATTTGGATATCTTTTATTTATGTCTCTTGTCTGATTGCTGTGGGTAGGACATCCAATACTATGTTGAAGAGAAATGGTGAGTGCGGGGATCCTTGTCTTGTTGCAGATTTTAGTGGGAAGGGTTTCAGCTTTTCAGCATTGAGCATTATGTTGGCTGTCGGTTTGTCATAAATGGCTTTTATTATATTGAGATATGTTCCACATATACCCACTTTGGTGAGAGTTTTTATCTTGGATGTTGAATTTTGTCAAATGCTTTCTCTGTGTCTATTGAGATGATTATGTGGTTTTTGTCTTTACTTTTCTAAATGAGGTGGCTGTGTTGCTGCCTGGGAGCAGGGCTGCCAGATTTGGTGCTAAGCTGTGGTGTGGAGTGGATGGAACCACGGCACTCTGACTGGCTCCTTGCTGTATACTCCTGTCCAGGGCCTGTCCATCCGAGATTTAGAGCCTAGCCCCACGTTCTTGTGGTGCAGCCCTGTGTGCACACTGACAGTGTCTGCTACATCTGGACTCACCACCACTGTGCACACATGCTGATAATGGGCTCTGAGGCTCCCCCTAGTCATACCCCATGTTCTTCAGTTGTCTCTGCTTAGCTAGAGTCCTCTGCCAGGGCCTGTCTTCCCAAGATTCAGTGCTTGTCCACTCTGTATTCTTGTGACATCACCCAGTGTGCCCACTGACATCTGCCAGGTTTGATCTGCTGCTCCCATGTGTGTGCTGACGGTGATCTCTGCGGTTCTGCCCAGATCATACCCAAGGTGTCCCATCTGTCTCTGCATAGGTAGAATGAATCTTTGCTAGAGTTTGCACCAGGCAGTGGTGTACGGAGAGCAGGGCAAGGGTGTTTGCCCCTTCAGACTGGGAAGTGCTGCAAGGCAGCAGCCACCAGTGCAAGTCTCTCTCTCCTCCTTGATTGTTAGCAAGCCAGCATGTGTGCACTCCTTGCGAGCAGAGTCTAGGCTTCTCCAGTCCTTCTGTCTGTCTCAGTAGATTTCCCAGCAGGTAAGTGGGCTCCCTAGGACAGCCAGTGAGGACCTTCTCTTCCTTACAGATACCTTCCATGGGTGCCGGTCCTGACCTGATGTGCTTCTTTTTTCTGTCCTACCCAGTTATGTGGAGATCTTTCTTGCAGTTTTGGTTGTTAGGAGATCTTCTGCCAGTTTTCAATGAGACTTGTTCCACATGTAGATGTATTTTTGATGTGTTTGTGAGGGAAGGTGAGCTCCACATCCTCCTACTCTGTTATCTTGATCCCTCTCCAAAATCTATAGCAGATTATTTCAAGCTAATAACTACTTATATTCTATTGCATACAAAACCTCTACCCTTTTACTATCCCTCCATATTTTATGTTTTTGATGTCACAATTTACATCTCTTTATATTCTGTTTCTACTGACAAATTATTGTTGCCATAACTGTTTTTAATACATTTTGCCCTTTAACATTTATGCTAGAGGTAAGTGGTTAACACATCACCTTATTAAAATATTAACATATTCCGAATCTGACTATGTACTTGCCTTTAACAGTGTGTTGGATATTTTCATATGTTTTCATTTTACTAATTAAAGGCCTTTCATTTCAGCTTTAAGAACTTTTCAGCATTTCTTGTGAGACAGATCTTGTGATGATGAACTTCCTCAGCTTTTATTTGTTTGGGAAAAGCTTTATCTTGCATTCATTTTGAAGGACAAATTACCTGGGTAAAGTGTTCTTTACTGACAATTTATTTTTCTTGCAGCACTTTGAATATATCTTCCCTGGCCTACTCTCCCCTGGCCTGCAAAGTTTTTCCTAGAAATCCACTGTTAGCCTTATGGGGTTTTCCTTTTTGAGAGGATTTTTTTCTCTTGCTGCTTTTAAAATTTTCTTTTTTGTCTTTAATTTTATACAGTTCCATCTTAATGATCTTGGAAAAGATCATTTGAGATTGAAATCTTGGGATGACCTATTAGCTTCATGAACTTTGATGTCAAATCTCTCCCCAGGTTTGGGAAACTCTCAGCTATTACACATTTTTAATAAGCCTCTGCCTCTTTCTCCCCATCGTTTCCTTATGGGACTCCAATGATGCATAGATTGTTTCTCTTAATGGTGTCCTATAAATCTCATAGGCTTTTGTCATTCCTTTTTATTCTTTTTGCTCTTCTGACTAGATAATTTCAAAAGATCTGTCTTTGAGTTCACTGATTATTTCTTCTGCTTGTTCCAGTCTGCTGTTGAAGCTCTCTTATAAATTCTTCACTGCAGTCATTGTATTCCTTAGGGCCACAATTTGTTTCTTCCTTATGTTTTCTACCTCTTTGTTGAACTTCTCATTTTGTTCTAGTATTGTTTTTCTAATTTCATTAAATTGCTTGTCTTTTTTCTCTCATAGCTCTCTGAGCATCTTTAGAACCCTATTTTGAATTCTTTATCAGGCTATTCGTGTATATATATCTATTTCCTTAGGGGCCATTGCTGGAGTTTACTATGTTCCTTAAGTGGTGTCATGTTTCCCTGATTCTTCATGGACCCGGTAGCCTGTGTAGGTGTCTGCACATTTGAAGTCACCACTTCCAGTTGTCACAGACTGACTTCATTAAGAAAAGACCTTCACCTGTGGTTGTGCATGCTGGAGCGTGCTGTGACTGCAGGTCTAGTGGTGTGGGGGGCCATGTGCAGGGGCAAGTAGTGGCTCTGGATCCAGTGGGGCATGTTTCATCAGCGCAGGCCACTGGGGTCCAAAACATCAAGAATTGCATTGTGTTTACCAAATGCTGCAGGGTGACCAGGATGACTGCAAGGGCTGTGATAGTCCTTAGCAGTGCTTCCAGGTCCAGTAGCTAGGGACCAAAGCAGGCAGCACTGGTGGCCCAAGCCAGTACTGTACACATGCTCAGCTGCAGGGGTTAGTTTTAGGTGCCTGTGTACTGGCAGGGGATTTTTTTGATAAACTTCATACTTTCTGAACTTTGGGCACATTTGCCTGTCAGGATTTATAGTACTTATTTTCAGTGGCTTTCTCATATAACAGATTGAACATACAAAATATTATTTTCATTATGCGGTCTCAGAAACTCACTGCATGCACATTTACTGATTCCCCAAACATCTTCATTTTGTTTTTACCTAATAATGTATTAAACACTATGCACAAATGAAAACACAGTCCTGAGTCATTGACTTTTAGAGATTATATGATTTAAAAAATACAGATATCTTTAAAGTGACAATAATTACTTTCTAAAAAACATATAACTAAACATACAAGTGAATGTTGCTCCTTTCAGAAAATTTACACTGAAAGGCTGAAAAATGAAGCATTTGCAGTGCTAATTGATAAATTTGGTTTTGACATAAATTAAAACATGTAAACTCTGTAGAATTCTTTTTTGGGGGGACCATGCTGTGTGGCATGCAGGATTTTAGTTCCCTGACCAGGGATTGAACCTGCACCCCCTGCATTGGAAACACGGAGTCTAAACCACTGGACCATCAGGGAAGTCCCTAAACTCTATAGACTTTTTAATGTGCATTGATCATGTCAAATTTTTAAAGAAGATTAATCATGCAACTTTGGCTATGTGAGCTTACAGTACTATTAAGAAAGTATATAGATTCGTGCCCTTCAGCCTTTTGTTGACAACACATGAGGATCAATAATTATATTTAATTATTGACATGAGTTTTTTTTAACATTTAGCATTTAATCATTTATGTATCTGTGATGGAATATAAAGAGAATATTCAAAGATTTATAAACATGTATGTTAAAAGTAGAATATTCAAACTAATATTTAACATGCTGTTTACTAAAATATGATTTCTCTTTTTCCCAACAGAAATTTCACTAACAATTTAACCCAGGTAAATCTTTTTGAAGTTTTTGTATATCTCTCATATATTATACTATATATTATTTCCATCATATCTTCCATATTTACTAGAAGAGGAATTTTCTAAATGAATTTTCAATAAAATTCGCTTAGAGAAGTGGTTACTCAAGTTATAGACTAAGATCCCCTGGTCTTCACAGACCTTTTTAGAAGGTCCACGAGGTCTACGCTTTTCCAGCTACATATCTGTGTGAGGATAGATTTCCCCCCATATACTTCCACCAAAATAACATATACCAACAGCTTGAATGTAGGAGCACAGATGATAAGCCAGCTCTCTTCTATTAAGGCAGATATTAAAGAGAATTTACAATGTAAAACAACCAATCTTCTTACTATTTTTTATCTTGGAAAATAATTATTTTTTTCATAAAAATATGTTAGTTAATGTTAATATGTAATAGGTCTATCATAAATTTTAAAATAAATTAATAAATATCTTTAAATATTCTCAATTTTAATTTGTTATATGGTAATAAATATTAATAGAGCTAACCCACATAAAACAACAGCTCTGTGGGATTCTCAATAATTTTTAAGCCTATGAAGGGGTTTTGAGATCCAAAAATTTTGACATCTGGATTGGAGGCTGATTAGAAGTATGACAGAGAGATATATTCAAAAATTTGAAAATTGAAATAAGGTGGTAATATTTGGAAACTTAAGCTCTATAAATATTTTCATTTTCTCAACATAGTGATTTAGTGGAAAGAAGAGGCAGAAAAATAATAAGAAGAAATAAACTTCCTATATTGAATCAAGATGGCTGAATGAGCTCATGTGTTCATATGTATCCATATCCCAGTCCCAGTTGGCATTATAGGATTATTTATTAAGTCTATAACTATAACAGTGAAAAAAAGGAAGAAAGAGTATTATCCGTGGATAAGGAATTTTAAGACAGAAAATAGAGAGAAACTTCTAAAAGTAGAATACCTATTACAGACCCAAATAATGCAGAATAGCCTCCATCTCACTCAAAACATACAGAAATGCCTTTACAAAATACGTATGTATAATACTAGTGTAGACTTTTACATTAATATTGGTACACATGTGTATAGAATTTAAAAGCAAGTAAAGGAATTTCCTAGTTGTCAGAAGTAACTAAAGAACTAAAATCCAGAGTTAGAGAAGAATGAATTCAGAAGTAAGATAATTAGACAGAATATAAGCCCTAGTAGACAAAGGGTGATGTTTTAACATTTGTGTGGGAATAGAAAATGAAGCCTCCAACCTATGGGAGAGGGAGGAGCTGAAACTAATCTCCCTACATGAAGCTAGGATTTATGAAAAGTCTGTAAAATGAGAACTAGTAAGGCTTCACTCACTGTCTTAGAGTAATTTCAAATAAATGATACATCCTTTTGGGGGCCATAAATGGACAAGGAGTTACCTTCACAGAGTTTCAGGTGGATGCCCAAGTTAAACATCTCTCAAGAGGTTGAGGAACCTAGAGCCGAGTAGTAAACACAAAAATACAAGCAGTGAAACACATAGGGCGCAGGCAGAGGTGATTATAAAATCCATTTCATAACCAAGGGTGTATAGGACTCTCATAGAAAACAAACCCTCTGAAAATAATCTCAAAATAAAAGCTATAGACCACAAAAAAAATACAAAACTGCCTGGAATAGACACACACATAAACCTTCTCACACATTTGGAGAAAGTTCATACTTTTCAAAACTAAAGATGAGAACCATCTGAAAGATGATTAAATCCATATTTTAAATGGTCACAAAGATAAAAGAAGGGATAAAAACAAAGAAAACAAGAATGAGGATTATGCATAATTGTACATCATTGAAAATATCCTATATGTATGTCTTAAGATGAAAAAATAGGCATCTAAAAACAAAAATTCAGGTTAAATAAAAGACTACATACAGTTGAGATAATTGCAGAATTAGTGATTTGGAATGGGAATCATGCAGAATGCAGAATATAAAAATGAAAAGATGGAAAAGCATCGATGAAATATGAACATGCAGCCTGTGCAAAGGAGACCCCAAACACAGTAAGTTAAAAAAATGAGAAGACAGAGAAATATGTAGCAGATGAAGGAGCAAGGTAAAAACCCACCAGACCAAACGAATGAAGAGGAAATAGGCAGTCTACCTGAAAAATAATTCAGAGTAATGATAGAAAAGATGATCCAAAATCTCAGAAATAGAATGGAGAAAATACAAGAAATGTTTAACAAGGACCTAGAAGAACTACAGAGCAAACAATGATGAACAACACAATAATGAAATTAAAAATACTATTCAAGGAATCCATACCAGAATAACTGAGGGAGAAGAATGGATAAGTGAGCTGGAAGACAAAATGGTGGAAATGACTACCGAGGAGCAGAATAAAGAAAAAACAATGAAAAGAATTGAAGAGAATCTTAGAAACCTCCAGGACAACACTAAACGCACCAACATTCAAATTATAGGGGTCCCAGAAGAGGAAGAGAAAAAGAAAGGGACTGAGACAATATTTGAAGAGATTATAGTTGAAAACTTTCCTACCATGGGAAAGGAAATAGTCAATCAAGTCCAGGAAGTGAACAGAGTCCCATACAGGATAAATCCAAGGAAAAACAAACCAAGACACCTATTAATCAAACGATCAAAAATTAAATACAAAGAAAAATATTAAAAAGCAGCAATGAAAAGCCAACAAATAACATACAAGGGAATCCCCATAAGGTTAACAGCTGATCTTTCAGCAGAAACTCTGCAAGCCGAGAGAGAGTGACAGGACATATTTAAAATGAGGAAAGGGAAAAACCTGAAACGAAGATTACTCTAGCCATCAAGGATCTCATTCAGATTCAATGGAGAAATCAAAAGCTTTACAGACAAGCAAAAGTTAAGACAATTCAAAACCAGCTTTACAACAAATGCTAAAGAAACTTCTCTAGGCAGGAAACACGAGAAGAAACAGACCTACAAAAACAAACCCAAAACAATTTAAAAAATAGTAATAGGAACATACATATCGATAACTACCTTAAATGTAAATGGATTACATGCTCCAACCAAAAGACATAGACTGGCTGAATGGATACAAAAACAAGACCCATATATATGCTGTCTACATGAGACCCACTTCAGACCTAGGGACACATACAGACTGAAAGTGAGGGGATGGAAAAAGATATTGCATGCAAATGGAAATCAAAAGAAAGCTGGAGTAGCAAAACTCATATCAGACAAAATAGATTTTAAAATAAAGACTATTACAATAGACAATGAAGGAAACTACATAATGATCAAAGGATCAATCCAAGAGGAAGATACACCAATTGTAAATATTTATGCACCCAACATAGGAGCACCTCAATACATAAGGCAAATGCTAACAGCCATATGAGGGGAAATTGACAGTACCACAATAATAGTAGGGGTCTTTAACACATCACTTACACCAATGGACAGATCGTCCAAACAGAAAATAAATAAGGAAACACAAGCTTTAAATGGCACATTAGACCAGATGGGCTTAATTAATATTTATAGGACATTCCATCCAAAAACAACAGAATACACTTCTCAAGTGCACATGGAACATTCTCCAGGATAGATCATATCTTGAGTCACAAATCACGCCTAGGTAAATTACAGAAAATTGAAATTGTATCAAGTATCTTTTCTGACCACAAGGCTATGAGACTAGATATCAATTACAGAAAAAAAAACTGTAAAATATACAAATACATAGAGGCTAAACAATATGCTACTAAATAACCACGAGATCACTGAAGAAATCAAAGAGGAAATCCAAAAATACTTAAAAACAAATGACACTGAAAACATGATGACCCAAAATCTATGGGATGCAGCAAAAGCAATTCTAAGAGGGAAGTTTATTGCAATGCAATCTTATCTCAAGAAACAAGAAAAATCTCAAATAAACAACCTAACCTTAATGTAAAGCAATTAGAGAAAGGAGAACAACAAAAAAAAACACCCAAAGTTAGCAGAAGGAAAGAAATCATAAAGATCAGATCAGAAATAAATGAAAAAGAGATGAAGAAGTAATAGCAAAGATCAATAAAACTAAAAGTTCGTTCTTTGAGAAGATAACCAAAATTGATAAACCATTAGCTAGGCTCATGAAGAAAAAAAGGGAGAAGATTCAAATCAACAGAATTAGAAATGAAAAAGTAGAAGTAACAACTGACACTACAGAAATACAAAGGATCATGAGACACTACTACAAGCAACTCTATGCCAATAAAATGGACAACCTGGAAGAAATGGACAAATTCTTAGAAAACTACAACCTTCCAAGACTGAACCAGGAAGAAATAGAAAATATGAACAGACCAATCACTAGCACTGAAACTGTGCTTAAAAATCTTCCAACAAAGAAGAGCCCAGGACCAGATGGCTTCACAGGTGAATTCTAGCAAACATTTAGAGAAGAGCTAACACCTTTCCTTCTCAAGCTCTTCCAAAATATAGTGGAGGGAAGAATACTCCCAAACTCGTTCTACGAGGCCACCATCACCCTGATACCAACACCAGACAAAGATGTCACAAAGAAAGAAAACTACAGGCTAATATCACTGATGAACATAGATGAATAAATCCTCAACAAAATACCAGAAAACAGAATCCAGCAGCACATTAAAAGGATCATACACCATGATCAAGTGGGGTTTATCCCAGGAATGCAATGATTCTTCTATATACGCAAGTCAATCAATGTGATACACCATATTAACAAATTAAAGGATAAAAACCAAATGATAATCTCAATAGATATAGAAAAAGCTTTCAACAGAATTCAACATGTATTTATGATAAAAACTCTCCCGAAAGTGGGCATTGAGGGAACCTGCCTCAACATAATAAAGGCCATATATGACAAACCCACAGCAAGCATCATACTCAATGGTAAAAAACTGAAAGCATTTCCTCTAAGATCAGGAAACAGACAAGGTTGCCCAGTCTCACCACTATTATTCAACATAGTTTTGCAAATTCTAGTCACGGCAGTCAGAGAAGAACAAGAAATAAAAGGAATCCAAATCATAAAAGAATAAGTAAAATTGTCACTGTTTGCAGATGACATGATAGTGTACATAGAAAATCCTAAAAATGCAACCAGAAAACTACTAGAGCTAATCAATGAATCTGGTAAAGTAGCAGGATACAAAATTAATGTACAAAAATCTCTTGCATTCCTATACACTAACAACGAAAAATCTGAAAGAGAAATTAGGAAACAATCCCAGTTACCACTGCAACAAAAAGAATAAAATACCTAGGAATAAACCTACCAAAGGAGACAAAAGACCTGTATGCAGAAAACTATAAGACACTGATGAAAGAAATCAAAGATGATACAAATAGATGGAGAGATATTCCATGTTCTTGAATTGGAAGAATAAACATTGTGAAAATGACTGTACTACACAAAGCAATCTACAGATTCAATGCAATCCCTATCAAACTACCAATGGCATTTTTCACAGAACAAGAATAAAAAATTTCACAATTTGTATGGAAACACAAAAGACCCCAAACAGCCAAAGCAATTTTGAGAAAGAAAATGGAGCTGGAAGAATCAGGCTCCCTGACTTCAGACTATACTACAAAGCTACAGTAATCAAGACAGTATAGTACTGGCACAAAAACAGAAATATAGATCAATGGAACAGGATAGAAACCCAGAGATAAACGCATGCACATATGGTCACTTTATCTTTGTTAAATGAGGCAAGAATATACAATGGAGAAAAGAAAACCTCTTCAATAAGTGGAGATGCGAAAACTGGTCAGCTACATGTAAAAGAATGAAATTAGAACACTTCCTAACACGATACACAAAAATAAACTCAAAATGGATTAAAGACATAAAAGTAAGGCCAGACACTATAAAACTTGTAGAGGAAAACATAGGCAGCACTCTATGAAATAAATCACAGCAAGATCCTTTTGACCCACCTCCTAGAGTAATGGAAATAAAAGCAAAAATAAACAAATGGGACCTAATGAAACTTAAAACTTTTGCACAGCAAAGGAAGCCATAAACAATACAAAAAGACAACCCTCAGAATGGGAGAAAATATTTGCAAATGAAACAAGTGACAAAAGAATCTCCAAATATACAAGCAGCTCAATATCAAATAAAAAACCCAATCCAAAAATGGGTGGAAGACCTAAATAGACATTTCTCCAAAGTAGATATACAGATTGTCAACAAACACATGAAAGGATGCTCAACATCACTAATCATTAGAGAAATGCAAGTCAAAACCACAATGAGGGGCTTCCCTCATGGTGCAGTTGTTGAGAGTCCACCTGCCGATGCCGGGGACACGGGTTCGTGCCCCGGTCTGGGAGGATCCCAAGTGCTGCGGAGCGGCTGGGCCCGTGAGCCATGGCCGCTGACCCTGCGCGTCCGGAGCCTGTGCTTTGCAACGGGAGAGGCCACAACAGTGAGAGGCCCGTGTACCCCCTCCCAAAAAAAACACAATAAGGTATCACGTCACATGGTTCAGAGTGGCTATCATCAAAAAATCTACAAACAAAAACTGCTGGAGAGGGTGTGGAGAAAAGGGAACACTCTTGCACTGTTGGTGGGAATGTAAATTGATACAGCTGCTATAGAGAACAGTATGGAGGTTCCTTAAAATAGGAACCTACTAAAAATAGAACTACCATACGACCCAGCAATCCCACTACTGGGCATATACCCTGAGAAAACCATCATTCAAAAAGAGATGTGTACCATAATGTTCACTGCCGCACTATTTACAATAGCCAGGACATGGAAGCAACCTAAGTGTCCATCGACAGATGAATGGATAAAGAAGATGTGGCACATATATGCAATGGAATATTACTCAGCCATAAAAAGAAATGAAATTGAGTTATTTGTAGTGAGGTGGATGGACCTAGAGCCTGTCATCCAGAGTGAAGTAAGTCAGAAAGAGTAAAACAAATACCATATGCTAACACATATATAGGGAATGTAAAGAAAAAATAATGGTTCTGATGAACCTAGGGGCAGGATAGGAATAAAGATGTAGACGTAGAGAATGGACTTGATGACAAGTGGAGGGGGTGTTGGGGAAGCTGGGACGAAGTGAGTAGCATGGACATATATACACAACCAAATGTAAAATAGATAGCTAATGGGAAGCAGCTGCATAGCACAGGGAAATCAGCTCCATGCTTTGTGACCACCTAGAGGGGTGGGATAGGGAGGGTGGGAGGGAGGCTTAAGAGGGAGGGGATATGGGGATATATGTATACATATAGCTCATTTACTCTGTTATACAGTGCAAACTAACACAACATTGTAAAGCAATTATAGTCCAATAAAGATGTAAAAAAATTTAAATATTCAACAACCATTTCTAATAAAAACACTAAGCAAAACAAGTTTAGAAGGAAACTACTTAATTCTAAAAAAAAAATTTACTTCCCAAATAACTAACAATAATTGTTATAAATTATGAGATATTTCAAATTCAATTAAAATCAGGAACTGGACAAATGTGCTCATAATCACCATTATTATTTAATATTGTATTGAACATAATAATGTAAGTAATAAATTAAGGAAAAGAAGTGTACAATATTATAAATTCATGATAGCAATACAGACTATGAAATACTTAAGAATAAATATAAGAAGACACAGAACCTGTTTCAAGAACCACACTGAAATTTTGTCAAATGGCTTAAAAAAGATCTGTTTTTTAAAGTTTCTAACTGGACACCAGAGTCCAATTTTTGATTGAAAAAATATCTTAAAATTTATATGGAATAATGTAGTAAAATAAGCTGTCTTCTTGGAAGAAAACAAAAGTAGAATCCTTGCTTACACCACATACAAAAAAAAAAATAAATCCCTTGGCATAGAAGACAAATGTAAAACAGAAAACCCTGGATGGTTGGCAGGAGAATCTTGAAGCTGTACTATATGGAATCAAGGGAAATCTTATTCAAGACTGGAAACCAGAATCTATGAATAAAAAGTAGTCATAAATGAAAATGTGAAAATTGAAAACTTTATCACAGAAGTGCCATAAACAAAGTCAACTTATACAACAAATAGTTATGAAAACATTTTACAACATAGATGACAGTACACAGCTAATATCCCTAGTGTTGAAAAGAGATGGAGGGATGTAAACTTTGAAAAATGATTCTACATTATCTTACACATACTCGGCAACTTATACTCAGGAGTATAAGTATATACTCTAAGTATATACTTAGCAATTCTACTCCTAAGTATATACTCAAGAGAAAATCTTGCACTCATGCCTGAATAGACATTTTCAAAAATGCTGGGTGGTGGGATGAATTGGGAGTTTGGGATTGACATATATACACTACTATGTATAAAATAGATAACTAATGAGAACCTACTGTATAGTGCAGGGAACTCTACTTGGTGCTCTGTGGTGACCTAAGTGGGAAGGAAGTCCAAAAAAGAGGGGATATATATATATATATATATATATATATATATATATATATATATATATATATATATATATCTGATTCACTTTGCTGTACAGCAGAAACTGACACAGAAGTGTAAAGCAACTATACTCCAATAAAACAGAAACAAAAATGCTCATAGTAGAATTGCTCATAAAATTCATCCATCCCAAACAGAAGGAATCCAAATGCCCATTAACATAAAAATGGAAAAATTGTGGTATTTTCACATAATGGAATTTTAAATAGTAATGAAAATGAATGAGCTCAGTTATGAGCAGTAACATGAATAAATCCTAGTTACATAATCTTGAAAGAAAAATGAAAGCAGCCCCTAGGGGGTTATGTGTGGGCTGATCAAGTTCAAAAAACTATCATTATATTAATGAAAAACCAACACAGAATTCAGGAAGGTGAGTACCTCTGGGCAGAAACAGGGAACCTGAAAAGGGAGGAATATATAAGTAAATGAAAGATATTTGTAAGGTTCTAGGTCTCGAGTTGGATGGTGGGTTCCTGGTTTTCATTTTACTAATTTACAATTTAAATAATTGCATAAAAGAGGGTCATGCCAATAACGATAGTGTGTCATGGACTGAGGTTTGTGATTATTCTAATAATGTGTCTGTATACCTAAAGTCCAAACAAAACAAAGAGCTCTTACAAATGATAAGAATATGGTAAGTTCCAATAGAAGAATGTAAAAAAGCTATGTACACAAAAGCAAATCTAACAAACATGAAAAGATGCTGAACTTCACTTCATCTCAAGAAAATTCAAATTAACAATGAAATGTCACACTCATCACAGTAGTAAAACTTGAACAAGGGAAAATAACTATTGCTAGAGGGGATCTGGGCAAAAGGGTACACTCAAACATTGCTGGTGGAAAGTGTGAGGAGTTAGAGCCTTATTCACATATTTGGATAGGAATATGGAAACATCTATTGAAATTAAAAATATATATACCATTTGGATCTAAAATCCCACTCCTGGGAATCTACTCCACAGAAATAAAACCTCTAGTATATACAGCTGTATGGAAAAGGACCTATATTTTGCAGCATTGTAATAGTGGTAGCAAAACAAAACAAAACAAAACAAAACTGGAGCCACAGTAAATCTCCATTATTAGAGCCATTGATCTGTAAATTATAGTATAAGCACATCATAGAATATTGTTCAGGCATTATAAGAGTTGACTGGGGAATTTCAATGATATATACTTGAGTGAAAAAAAGGGAGAATGTGGGAAGTGTGTATAATGTGATCCAATTTTGTTTAAAAAAAAGAATGTCTTAAGATGCCTCTTTTTAAAAATATATGTACGCATGTATTTGTGTTTATCTCTGCAAATGCATAGCATGGAGAAAAATAGCAAAAAGTAAATACTAGTTGTTAACTCAAATTACGTAGGTTGAGAGAAGATTAATATAGGTAAAGGGAATATAAAAAGGAGGAAGGGAGGGAGGGAGGGAGGGATGGAGGGAGGCAGGAAGGGCAGCCATATATAGGGACAATATAAAATCTAAGGCAAACAGATTTAATAAGATAAAGAGGAATGCCACATAATTATAAAAGTAATAAAGTTTTCATATGTACATATATATGTCTATGTAACCACCACACAGATCAAGATATAGAACATCTAGAACATTCTTTATGTTAAAAACTTCTACAAATTAATAAATAAAAGACTAAAAGCCAGATAGAAAATGAGCAAAGGAAATGAACAAATAGTTCACCAGACGGGAAATAGAAATAGAACTTGAATATATGGAAAGATGCTCAAACTTTCTCATGATAAAAGAAATGCAGATTAAAACTGCATCAACGTACCATTTTTCATCCATCGACTGACAATATCAAAATGTAAGACAACACATCATGTTGGGAAGGCTGTGTAGAAAGAAGAGATCTCATACATTGCTGGTGAGAAGGTATGTTGTTGCAACTGCTATGGAGAACAATTTAGCAGCATCTACAAAAATTACAAATTCATATAGTCTATGACTCAACAATTCCACTTTTAGGAATACTCAAAAGTGGAAAATAATATATGTTCAGAGTTGCTCATTATAACTTTGATTGTAATGGCAAAGGATATAAACAAATATTTATTAGCAGGTTACTTGTTAAATTATGGTTCCTCCATAATTTGTAATAATATGTAAAATAATATGAAAGATTAATGAGAATATTTAAAGATCTCTAAGATATAACTTTAAGTGAAGAATATAATGTTCAAAAGTGCATTTAGCACACTAGTATTTATATAAAAAGGAGAAAAATAACACTGGTTATGCACAAAAATTTTATAGAAATACAAAAAAACTTACCAATAGTAGTTACTTGCAGGGTGTAGTAGACTTGTGGGAACTGAGTGATGAAGTACAGGGTGGGAGAGACAATTTTCACTGTATTTTTAATATAATTTATTTTTATAATAAATAAGTTGTCTATTTAAGAAGAAAACAATAAAAAGAATTAGATCTACATCTATTGAAATGGCTATGGTGTATTAAGTGACAAAAGCACATTATAAATAACATGAATAGTGTAATCTCATTTTTGTAAAAAGTGTATGAGTGTGTGGGAGGCTGCTGTGTCTGTGGGTGTAGAAAAAGACATATAAGCATTCGTACAAAGTTTTAACATTAGTTACCTCAGGAGTGTAGAGGATGTTATTAATTCTTTGGACAGTTTCTCTTGTTAAAAACAACACGTATTACTTTTGATATTTTAAACTGAGATATTCAAAATTTTAAAAACAAATAAAAACATTTTTTGGTTATGTTTTGCCACAACTAAAAATTTGTCCAAAGTGTCAAGAAATGCAACCACATTTTATTTCGTAGGTTATCATTATATGGATATACGATCCAGAAAACGCAGACCCTAGTGAATTGCTATGGAATGCAAATGAACCTTCCCTAGTAGGTGGAAACATTATTATTATCCTAGATAAAATAATATGCTACATTTCTCTTTTAAGGGCTGTGAATAATTTATATTAAACAGCCTAGAACTAGATACATTTTAATTATCCATTAAATTTAGTTTAGTCATTATAGTGATTTTGAACTTGTGCTCGATTTCTACAATTATAAATCTTTCTTTAGAATTCTTCCGTATTTTCTATGACTTCATTATTCACAAAGAGGCTGACCGTTAAAATGCTTTAAAGATGTTTCTTGAGCATCTTTGTTGAAGTCATCCTTCAAAAATCTGTCTAGTCCTTTATTGAATCCTTTACCACTTGAGACTAATGATTTTCCTAAAAGTGCAGCCCAGTGAATAAATAAGTCCTTTCTTTTATCTGTTACAAATTTACCTCTTTCAAGATTCAAGTTCTGTCTTCTGTTACAATCATAATGTATAGAAGAGAAACGTAAAATGAGTTTTAGTTTCTTATGGGATTCTTTATGTCTTCATGAGTTGAGATATGATTTTTTAGTAGCATGCTGTCATGCCTCATGGTAATCAAATTCACAAGAGATAGACTGATAAATTAAAATGACAATGAATCAATTAATTGTTTTATTTGGCAATAAACGTTAGAGGGAATAAAATATATTAATGGTAATTAAGTACTTTAAGTATTACTCTTACTTAATTTCTAATCTTTTAAGTGAAAATATGCACAATTTAACATTATTTAGTTCATGCTAAATAATCATACCTAATACTTTACTTTTTTCTTTTTAATTTCCATGTTTATTCATGATCATGTCATTTCCTTGAAACATTTCTCCATTACAAACAACATAGACTTTTTTTTTCTCAATTCATGCATTTATTCATCCTTTTAATCTATACATTTTTATTGTGGAAAAGTATACATAATATAAAATCTACCATTTTAAACATTCTTATGAGTACAATTCAGAGACATTAAGTAAATTTCCTTTTATAAAATTTTTATTGAGATATAGTTGATTTACAATGTTATGTTAGTTTCAGGTGTACAGCAAAGTGATTAAAAAAAAATATATATATATATTTCCATTTGGTAATCATAAGTTGGTTTTATATATCTGTGAGTATTTCTGTTTTGTGTATAAGTTCAGTGTATCATTTTTTTTAGATTTCACATATAACAATAGCATATGATATTTCTCTTTCTCTGTCTGACTTACTTCACTTAGTATGATAATATCTAGGTCCATCCATGTTGCTGCACATGGCATTATTTCATTCTTTTTTATGGCTGACTAATATTCCATTGTGTATAAATACCAAATCTTCTTATCCATTCA
Source organism: Pseudorca crassidens (assembly GCF_039906515.1). NCBI lineage: Eukaryota > Metazoa > Chordata > Mammalia > Artiodactyla > Delphinidae > Pseudorca > Pseudorca crassidens. Next base: position 159,247,411 of record NC_090297.1, read on the forward strand.
TCTATCAATGGACACTTACATTGTTTCCATGTCTTGGCTATTGTAAATAGTGCTGCTATGAATATTTGAGTGCGTGTATATATATATATATATATATATATATATTTTTATGTTGAGGTAGGTTCCCTCTATGCCCACTTTCTGGAGAGTTTTTATCATAAATGGGTGTTGAATTTTGTCAAAAGCTTTTTCTGCATCTATTGAGATGATCATATGGTTTTTCTTCTTCAGTTTGTCAATATGGTGTATCACATTGATTGATTTGTGTATATTGAAGAATCCTTGCATCACTGGGATAAATCCCACATGATCATGGTGTATGATCCTTTTAATATGTTGTTGGATTCTGTTTACTAGTATTTTGTTGAGGATTTTGGCATCTGTATTCATCAGTGATATTGGTCTGAAATTCTCTTTTTGTAGTATCTTTGTTTTTAGTGTCAGGGTGATAGTGGCCTTATAGAATGAGTTTGGGAGTGTTCCTTCCTCTGCAATTTTTTGGAAGAGTTTGAGAAGGATGGGTGTTAGCTCTTCTCTAAATGTTTAATGGAATTCACCTGTGAAGCCATCTGATCCTGGACTTTTGTTTGTTGGAAGATTTTAAATCACAGTTTCAATTTCATTACTTGTGACTGGTCTGTTCATATTTTCTATTTCTTCCTGGTTCAGTCTTGGAAGGTTGTAGTTTTCTAAGAATTTGTCCATTTCTTCCAGGTTGTCCATTTTATTGGCATAGTGTTGCTTGTAGTGGTCTCTTAGGATGCTTTGTATTGCTGCAGTGTCTGTTGTAACTACTCCTTTTTCATTTCTAATTTTATTGATTTGAGTCCTCTCCCTCTTTTTTTTTTTTTTTTTTGCCGTACGCGGGCCTCTCACTGTTGTGGCCTCTCCCGTTGCGGAGCACAGGCTCCGGACGCGCAGGCTCAGTGGTCATGGCTCACGGGCCCAGCCGCTCCGCAGCATGTGGGATCCTTCCAGACCAGGGCACGAACCCGTGTCCCCTGCATCGGCAGGCAGACTCTCAACCACTGCACCACCAGGGACGCCCCGTCTCTCTTTTTCTTGATGAGTCTGGCTAATGGTTTATCAATTTTGTTTATCTTCTCAAAGAACCAGCTTTTAGTTTTATTGATCTTGGCAGTTGTTTCCTTTGTTTCTATTTCATTTATTTCTGCTCTGATCTTTATGATTTCTTTCCTTCTACTAACTTTGGGTTTTGTTTGTTCTTCTTTCTCTAGTTCCTTTAGGTGTAAGGTTAGGTTGTTAACTGAGATGTTTGTTGTTTCTTGACGTAGGATTGTACTGCTATAAACTTCCCTCTTAAAACTGCTTTTGCTGAATCCCATAGGTTTTAGGTTGTCATGTTTTCATTGTCATTTGTCTCTTGGTATTTTTTTATTTCCTTTTTGATTTCTTCAGTGATCTCTTGGTTATTTAGTAATGTATTGTTTAGCCTCCATGTCTTTGTGGGTTTTACGGGCTTTTTTCCCTATAATTGATTTCTATTCTCATAGTGCTGTGGTCAGAAAAGATGCTTGATATGATTTCCATTTCCTAAATTTACTGAGGCTTGATTTGTGCCCCAAGATGTGATCTATCCTGGAGAATGTTCCATGCACTCTTGAGAATAAAGTGTAATCTGCTGTTTTTGGATGCAATGTCCTATAAATATCAATGAAATCTATCTGGTCTATTGTGTCCTTTAAAGCTTGTGTTTCCTTATTAATTTTCTGTTTGGATGATCTGTCCATTAGTGTAAGTGAGTTGTTAAAGTGTCCCACTATTGTTACTGTTGACTTCCTCTTTTATAGCTGTTAGCAGTTGCCTTATATATTGAGGTGCTCCTATTTTGGGTGCATATATATTTATAATTGTTATATCTTCTTGGATTGATCCCTTGATCATTACATAGTATCCTTCCTTGTCTCTTGTAACGTTCCTTTTTTTTCCTTTTTTTTTTTGCGGTACGCGGGCCTCTCACTGTTGTGGCCTCTCCCGTTATGGAGCACAGGCTCCAGACATGCAGGCTCAGCGGCCATGGCTCACGGGCCTAGGTGCTCCACGGCATGTGGGATCTTCCCAGACTGGGGCACAAACCCATGTCCCGTGCATCGGCAGGTGGACTCTCAACCACTGGGCCACAAGGAAAGCCCCGTTCTTTATTTTAAAGTGTATTTTATCTGATATGAGTATTGCTACTCCAGCTTTGTTTTGATTTCCATTTGCATGGAATATCTTTTTCCATCCCCTCACTTTCAGTCTGTATGTGTCCCTAGGTCTGAAGTGGGTCTCTTGTAGACAGCATATATATGGGTCTTGTTTTTGTATCCATTCAGTGAGCCTGGGTCTTTTGGTTGGAGCATTTAATCCATTCACGTTTAAGGTAATTATTGATATGTATGCTCCTATTACCATTTTCATAATTGTTTGGGGTTTGTTTTTGTAGGTCCTTTTCATCTCTTGTGTTTCCCACTTAGAGAAGTTCCTTTAGCATTTGTTGTAGAGCTGGTTTGGTGGTGCTGAATCCTCTTAGCTTTTGCTTGTCTGTAAAGCTTTTGATTTCTCCGTTGAATCTGAATGAGATCCTTGCCGGGTAGAGTAATCTTGGTTGTAGTTTCTTCCCTTTCATCACTTTAAGTATATCATGCCACTCCTTTCTGGCTTGTAGAATTTCTGCTGAGAAATCAGCTGTTAACCTTATGGGAGTTCCCTTGTATGTTATTTGTCGTTTTCCCTTGATGCTTTCAATAATTTTTCTTTGTCTTTAATTTTTGCCAATTTGATTACTATGTGTCTCGGCATGTTTCTCCTTGAGTTTAGCCTGTATGGGACTTGCTGCGCTTCCTGGACTTAGGTGGCTATTTCCTTTCCCATGTTAGGGAAGTTTTCGACTATAATCTCTTCAAATATTTTCTCAGGTCCTTTCTCTGTCTCTTCTCCTTCTGGGACCCCTATAATGCGAATGTTGTTGCCTTTAATGTTGTCCCAGAGATCTCTTAGGCTGTCTTCATTCCTTTTCATTGTTTTTTCTTTATTCTGTTCCACAGCAGTGAATTCCACCATTCTGTCTTCCAGGTCACTTATCCATTCTTCTGCCTCAGTTATTCTGCTATTGATTCCTTCTAGTATATTTTTCATTCAGTTATTGTATTGTTCATCTCTGTTTGTTTGTTCTTTAATTCTTCTAGCTCTTTGTTAAATATTTCGTACATCTTCTCAATCTTTGCCTCCATTCTTTTTCCAAGGTCCTGGATCAGCTTCACTCTCATTATTCTGAAATCTTTTTCTGGAAGGTTGCCTAGCTCCACTTTATTTAGTTGTTTTTCCAGGGTTTTATCTTGTTCCTTCGTCTGCCTTTTCATCTTGTCTATCTTTCTGTGAATGTGGTTTTTTTCTCATGTATCTTTTTGAATTATAATTTTCCCCAGATATATACCCAGGAGTGGGATTGCTGGATCATATTGTAACTCTATTTTTAGTTTTTTATGGAACCCCTGTACTGTTCTCCATAGTGGCTGCACTGATTTACATTCCCACCAACAGTGTTGGAGGGTTCCTTTTTCTTCACACCCTCTCCAACATTTATTATTTGTAGACTTTTTAATGATGGCCATTCTGACTGGTATGAGGTAATATTTCATTGTAGTTTTGATTTGCATTTCTCTAATAATTAGAGATGTTGGACCTCTTTTCGTGTGCCTGTTGGCCATCTGTATATCTTCTTTGGAGAAATGTCTATTTGAATCTTCTGCCCATTTTTTGATTAGGTTGTTTTTTTGATATTGAGCTGACAAACAGCATAGACTTGAGTCTTAGACTATTAATATGGCACACAAAGCCCTGAGTATCCCATCTCTGCCACTCTTCTCTGGCCTTAGCTCTCCACATGTCCTGTCTCCAGCAGCTGCACTCTGTCTCCCTTTACACTTCTGCTCTTCCATGAGTCTGTGTCTCTGCTTATGCCATTCTCTCCACAGGAACTGCCCATTCCCTTTCCTAATCTAGTCATCTTTAAGTCTCAAGTCAGGTATCATTGCCTCCAAGATGCCTGCCATGACCAAATCAGGATTTTTGTTACATGAGTAGTTTGCAAGGATTATTGTAATACTGCAGTTTTGATAAATCATCCACAAAATAGCTCTGGCAAAATATAAACTGTCTGTTTGGGCTTTTATCAACCAATAGATAATGTGCCTAATAGACACCCACATCCTAATTCTACCTCTGATTCCATTCTTCATTCTCTTCCTTAACCCTTAACCGTCCCTGACTTTGAACTCAAAATAATCCCTTATGTTTAACTCATTTCTGTACTTTATTTCACCTTTGAACCTCAACCCACTTCTGTCTCACATCCCTATCTGAGCCTTACCCTTTCCCCAACACCCACACCAGGGAAAAGAGAACCAGCAGTAGCATGTGACTCAGGGATGGGGTACAGGATAACTTATTTGTACATGTGGTTAAATAACTATTAAAAGGCTCAGAGTTTTAGTTTATTTGAGGTTTTTTTCCTTCACCATTTTAACTATGAATTACATCATAAAGAAAAAACCATAAAAGCTAAGTATCCAGTTTAGTGAATAATAATAAATAACCATATAACTACTATCAAGTGATGAAACATTAACAATAGTACAGAAGGTCCCCATATTTTCCACCTCCATGAACATAATTTCTCCCTCCACAATAGAGGTGCTTGTATGGACATAATCCTTCCCTTCCCCTGGAGGTAACCATTATTCTGAATATTTTGTGATAATAATTGCTCTGCTTTTTTCTTTAGTTTACCACATGATTCCTAAACAATGCAGTTTAGTTGGTTTTATTTTTGTTTTTCTACTTTAAATAAATTGAATCATGCTTTATATATACTGCATATTGCTTTTTATTTTTGATCATAATTATATAAGATTTATCCATGTTATATATACCTATAGTTTGCTCATTTTCATTGCTGTATGTTATTCATTGTTTCAACACACCACACATTTTTTATCCATTTTAGAGTCAATGAATTTGGTGTTGGGTTTTGTTTTGTTTTGTTTTTAATGAGTGTTGGTTTCTTTTTTCAGCTTTATTGAAATATGATTGATCTTTAGCATTGTGTAAGTTTAAAGTATACATGTGTTGATTTAATATACTTACATATTGTGAAATGATTACCATAGTAGAGTTTTTAAGACCTCCATCACCTCACATAGTTATATTTTCTTTTTTGTGGTAAGAACATTTAAGACCTACTCTTTCAGCACCTTTCAAGTACTTTCATAGAGTATTGTTAACTATTTTCACTATGCTATAAATTAGATCCCCAGAAGCTATTCATCTTATAATTGGAAGTTTATACCCTTTAACCAGTATCTCCCCATTTTACCCACTGCTCAGCCGCTTGTAACCACCATTCTACTGTTTCTATGAATTCAGCATTTTTAGATTCCACATGAAAGTGAGATCATACTGTATTTGTCTTTCTCTGTCTGACTTATTTCACTTAACATTTTTACATATCACATCTTCTTTATCCAATCACCCACTGACGGACAGTTAGGTTTTTCCATATCTTGGCTATTGTAAATAATGCTGCAATAAGCATGAGAGTGAAGGTATCTCTTCGATAGATGTCCTGTTTTATTTTCCTTTGGATATGCACCCAGAATTGGGATTGTTGGATCATATGATAGTTCTATTTTAAATTTTTTAGGACCTTCCATACTGTTTTCCATAATTTCTGTACCAACTTACATTCCCACCAACAGTGCACAAGAGTTCCCTTTTCTCCATATCCTTGTCAACATTTGTTCTTTCTTGTTTTTTTGATAATAGCCATCCTAAGTGGTGTGAGATGTTATCTTACTGTGGTTTTGACTTGCATTTCCCTTATAATTAGTGATGTTGAGCACATTTTCATGTACCTTTTGGCCATTTGTATGTCTTCTTTAGGAAAATGCCTATTAATTCCTCTTCCCATTTTTCAATCAGATTTTTTTCTTTTTTTGCTATTGAGTTGTATATGTTCCTTACATACTTTGCATATAAACCCTTTATCAGATGTATGACTTGCAAATATTTTCTCCTTTTCCATAGGTTGCCTTTTTACTCTGTTGATTATTTCTTTGTTGTGCAGAAGTTTTTTAATTTGATGTAGTTCCACTTACTTATTTTCACCTTTGTTGTTTGTGCTTTTGGTGTCATATTCATATCCAAAAAATCATTGCCAAGACGAATGTCAAAAAAGCTTTTCCCCTATTTTCTTCTAGGAGTTTTACAGTTTCAGGTATTATGTTTAAATTTCTAATCCATTTAAAGTTAATTTTTGTGGTTGGTATAAGGTAGGGTTCCAATTTCATTCTTGTGTACATGATTATAAATTTTTTCCAGCAACATTTATTGAAGAGACTATCCTTTCCCTATTGAGTATTCTTGGCTGTCTTGTCAAATATTAGTTGACCATATATGCAAGTGTTTATTTCTTTGCTCTTGATTCTGTTCCTTGCTATGTGTGTCTATTTTAATGCCAGTACCATACTGTTTTGATTACTGTAATTTGAAATCAGAAAGTGTGATTTCTTCTGGCTCTGTTCTTCTTTCTCAGGATTTTCTTGGCTATTTGAAGTCTTTTGTGGTTCCATACAAATTTTAGGATTATTTTTTCTACTCTTGTGAAAAAATGCCATTGAGATTTTGATAGGAATTATATTGAATTTATAGATGGCTCTGAGTAGCAGGGACATTTTAACAATATTAATTCTTCTGATCCATGAACATGGGATATTTTTCCATTTATTTGTGTCTTCTTAAATTTATTTCATCAAAGTCTTATAATTTTTTGTTTACAGATATTTCACCTCCTTGGTTAAATTTATCCCCAAGTACTTCATTTTTTTGATGCTATTGTGAATGGGATTGTTTCCTCTATTTCTTTTTCAAATAGCTCAATGTTAGTATATAGAAATGCAACTGATTTCTGCATGTTGATTTTGTATCCTGCAACTTTACTGAATTTGCTGACAAGTTCTAACAGTTTTGGGTGGCTTCCTTAGGATTTTCTAAATATAAGATCATGTTATCTACAAAGACATTTTTATTTCCTTTTCAATTTGGATGCTTTTTTTTTTTCTTGCCTGGTTATTCTGGCTAGGACATCCAGTACTACGTGGAATAGGAGTGGTGAGGTTGAGCACCCTTGTCTTCATCCTGACCTTAAAGCAAAAGTTTTTAACCTTTCCCCACTGAGTATGATGATAGCTATGGGCTTATCATATATGGCTTTTATTATGTTGAGGTAGATTTCTTCTATACCCAATCAACTGAGCATTTGTATCAAGAAAGGATGTTGTGTTCTGTCAAATGCTTTCTCTGTGTGTATTGAGATGATCAAATGATTTTTGTCTTTCATCCTATTAATGTGATTTGTCATATTTATTGACTTGTATATGTTGAACCATCCTTGCAACCCAGGGATAAATCCCACTTGATCATTGTGTATGATCCTCTTGGTGTGCGGTTGAATTTGGTTTGCTAGTGTGTTGCTGAGAATTTTTACATCTATATTCATCAGGGATATTGGCCTTAAGTTTTCTTTCCTGTAATGTTCCTATCTGATTTTGGTATCAAGGTAATGCTGGCCTCATAAAATGAGTTGGGAAGGGTTCCCTCCACCTCAAGTTTTGGGAAGAGTTTCAGAAGTATTGGTATTAATTCTTTAAATGTTTGATAGAATTCACCAGTTAAACTATCTAGTCCAGGTTTTGTTGTTGTTGTTTTCTTTTTTTTTTTTTTATGGTATACGGGCCTCTCACTGTTGTGGCCTCTCCCGCTGCGGAGCACAGGCTCCGGACACGCAGGCTCAGTGGCCATGGCTCACGGGCCCAGCCGCTCCATGGCATGTGGGATCTTCCTGGACCGGGGCACGAACCCGTGTCCCCTGCATCAGCAGGTGGACTCTCAACCACTGTGCCACCAGGGAAGCCCTGTTGTTGTTTTTATTGGGAGATTTTTGCTTACTGATTAGGTCTTCTTACTCATTATTAGTCTGTTCACATTTTCTATTTTTTCAGGATTCATTCTTAGTTGGTTGTATGTTTGTAGGAATCTGTACATTTCTTCTAGGTTATACAATTTTTTGGTATGTAATTGGTCACATTTTTCTCTTATGAGCCTTTGCATTTGTGTGGTATCAGTTGTAATGTCTTCTTTTTCATTTTTTATTTTATTTATTTGAGACTTTTGTCTTTTTTCTTAGCCTAGTTAAGAATGTGTCAATTTTGTTTATTTTTTCAAAAAGCCATTTCTTAGTTTTGTTGTTTTTTTTCTATTCCCTACTTGATTTGTTTCTGCTCTGATCTTTATTATTTCTTTCCTTCTGCTCACTTTAGGCTTAGTTTGCTTCTCTTTCTCTAGTTCTTTGAGGTGTAAAGTTAGGTTGTTTATTTGAAATCTTTTTTTTTAATGTAGGCATTTATTGCTTCCCTTTTAGTCTTGCTTTTGATACATCCCATAAATTCTGTTATGTTGTGTTTATGTTTTCATTTGTCTTGAGGTATTTAAAAAATTTCCTTTGATTTCCTCTTTGACCCAATTATTGTTCAAGATTGTGCAGTTTAATTTGCATGTGTATGTGATTATTCATATTTTCTAACTATTACTGATTTCTGGTTTCATTCCATTGTGGTTGGAAAAGATACTTGGAATGATTTTTGTTTTTAATAAATTTGGACTTTTCTTTATTTATTTTGGCTGTGTTGGGTCTTCGTTTCTGTGCGAGGGCTTTATCTTGTTGCGGCAAGCAGAGGCCACTCTTCATTGTGGTGCATGGGCCTCTCACTATTGCAGCCTATCTTGTTGCGGAGCACAGGCTCCAGACGCGCAGGCTCAGTAGTTGTGGCTCACGGGCCTAGTTGTTCCACGGCATGTAGGATCTTCCCAGACCAGGGCCCGAACCCGTGTCCCCTGCATTGGCAGGCAGATTCTCAACCACTGTGCCACCAGGGAAGGCCCCAGAATGATTTTCATCTTCTTAAATTTTTAAGACTTAAAAATTATTTTATGACCTCACATGTGATCTATCACTGGTAAGGGTAATTTTATAGGCAAATACAGAACAATATAACACTGTAATGGTGGTGCATGAATCACTTTTAACCCTAATATAAAAGTTAAAAGACAAAAATTTGTTAATAGATGCATAACACACAAAAAAGTAAGCTCTGACTACACGAACACAAAGGGGGCAGGTAGTAAAAGTGTAATTTATTTATGTGATTGAAGTTGCTATCAACTTAAAATAGTTTTAACTGTAAGATATTTTATGTAAGCCTCAAGTTACAAAAAACTAGTATATAGTTTCTATCAGATATATTATTACAAAAGATGAGAAAAAATCAAAGAAAAGCACTACAAAAATCATCAAATAACAAGGAAAACAGCAATAGGGAAAGAGAAGAATAACACAACTGCAAGTCAGACCAAAAAATTAACAAAATGGCAATATGAAGACCTTATTTATCAATAAGTACTTAAATTCAAATGAATTAAACCCCCAATCAAAAGGCATAGAACGACTGAATGGATTTTTTTAAAAACATCCAGCAATATGCTGTCAACATACAACTCACTTTACATTTAAAGACACACATAGGAGAAAAGTGAAGGGATGAAAATAGATTCCATGCAAATTGTGAGAGAGCTTTACTCTCCTCTGGGTGGTGAGATTATTTTCCTCTCTATTTATTCAACATATATTTATAAATGCTGGTTTGGGAGGCAGAGCCTCGAGGCAGTAGTTCAGTTTTGGACATACTGGTTTGAAGTGCTTGTAAGTCAAGTAAGAGAGAAACACTCCCTGAAAAGGGGAAATTAGTCTAATGTTTCAAATGCTGCTGAAAAATCAATTAAGAAACTAAAAGATATTTATTAAATTTAGCAGCATGTATAAACATATATTGATGTTACAACTAGAATACTTTTCTAAAAAGTATTAGAAGTTGGGCACTAGATAGTGAAATCTGCTAATGATAATTAATAGTAATAAAATAAATAGGCATATTCCTTTTAGAAATCATTTTGCTCAATTCATATGAAGAATTATTAAAGTGTTCATAACTTTTGGTCCAGTAATCACATTTTCAAGAATCTAATCAAAGGAAATAGTGCTAATGTAGAAAAGACTGTATCTGATAATGTCCGTGGCAATAATATTTACAAAAGTGAAAAAGTAAAGCTACCTAAATGTCCAATAGGGGAGTGTTAAGTAAGTAATGATAACTCACTCAATGGAATATTATGCTATCATTTAAAATGTCATTTTAAATGATATATAGACTTCAGGTTATATAACATGAATACATAACAATAACCTACATTTGGTAAATCCTAAGAAAATATCCTAAATATGTTTTTTATACTTTTGATGATTTCTTTGTGGTAATTTTTTTCTATATTTATAAAACCATCTTTAATGACCATGAATTACCCTATTAATGGAGAAACATATGTTCTTAAGCTTGTTGGCATAATTATCTTAACTTTATCTTAGTCTATCCTTTTTTCTATCATCTTGCTGTATAGGTTGCTTGTTGTATTTTATTTCCATCTTATTCTTTGCTACATTAAGAATGCTCCATTTAGTCTTTTCCTTTGCAGGTATATGAAGGATAGTTGTATTTAAAATTCTGAATAGTGAATAAGATTTTTAGAAACAAAATTTAACTGATCTATTATTTATCAAGTATTTACCAGGCAAATCTGTTTTTCTCTATCAAAATCATTAAACTTGTATTCTTCAAGGAAGCCTTCCCTGACCACCATTACTACTCTCAAAATATAGGTTAAATCCTCCTATTAGGCAATCCCACAGTCCCAATAAATACACACTTACTGGTAATCATTACAGCAATCTCAAATTTTCCTTTGTGGGTGGTTGACATATTTCTAGGAAATTAAACAGGAGCATTATTGGAGGACTCTAGACTGGCCCTCATTATCTGATTTTTTTATTCTAGGGATTCCCCATAATGAAACTGTTGCCTCTATTCTAAAAAGACTTTATTAGGAATAATTCCAGTCAATTCAACATCCCCTTAAATCTCATGAGAAAAACAGGGAGCATGTCAGATCTATCTTTATACTAATATAATTTATCCTAGAGCCTCCACATATATTTGAAATATACCTTGAAGTGTATGTTGTTTTGAAGTCAAGCTCATATAGAAATAATTCCAACAGATCAGTTTTAGAAACTCCATTTTGTATTACATTGACATTAAAACTAAGGGTATTGAGGACATTCAAGATGGCAGAGGAGTAGACGTGGAGCTCACCTTCCTCCCCACAAATACATCAGAAATACATCTACATGTGGAACAACTCCTACAGAACACCGACTGAACACTGGCAGAAAACCTCAGACTTCCTAAAAGCCATGTGGCTGAGAGGGTCTTGGTGTTTCAGCTGGGTGTCAGGGCTGAGCCTCTGAGGTGGAAGAGCCAAGTTCAGGACATTGGACCACCAGAGACCTCCCAGCACCATGTAATATCAATCAGCAAGAGTGCTCCCAGACATCTGCGTCTCAACGCTAAGACCCAGCTCCACTCAAAGACCAGCAGGCTCCAGTGCTGGACACCCCATGACAAACAACTAGCAAGACAAGAACACAACCCCACCCATTAGGAGAGAGGCTGCCTAAAACCATAATAAATTTACAGACGCCCCAATATGCACCACTGGACGTGATACTGCCCACCAGAAAGACAAGATCCAGCCTCCTCCACCAAAATACAGGCACCAGTCTCCTCCACCAGGAAGTCTGCACAGCCCACGGAACCAACCTTACCCACTGGGGGCAGACACCAAAAACAAAGGGTACTACAAACCTACAGCCTGCGAAAAGGGGACCCCACACACAGTAAGTTAAGCAAAATGAGAACACAGATAAATATGCAGCAGATGAAGGAGCAAGGTAAAAACCCACCAGACCAAACAAATGAAGAGGAAATAGGCAGTCTACCTGAAAAAAAATTCAGAGTAGAGATAGTAAAGATGATCGAAAAATTGGAAATAGAATGGAGAAAATACAAGAAACGTTTAACAAAGACCTAGAAGAACTACAGAGCAAACAATGATGAACAACAACAATAAATGAAATTAAAAATTCTCTAGAAGGAATCAATAGCAGAATAACTGAGGCAGAAGAACGGATAAGTGATCTGGAAGATAAAATAGTAGAAATAACTACCAGAGAGCAGAATAAAGAAAAAAGAATGAAAAGAATTGAGGACAGTCTCACAGACATCTTGGATAACATTAAACACAACAACATTCGAATTATAGGGGTCCCAGAAGAAGAAAACAAGAAACAGTCTGAGCAAATATTAGAAGAGATTATAGTTGAAAACTTCCCTAACATGGGAAAGTAAATAGTCAACCAAGTCCAGGAAGCGCAGAGAGTCCCATACAGGATAAATCCAAGGAGAGACATGCCAAGACACATATTAATCAAACTATCAAAAATTAAATACAAAGTATTACAAGCAGCAATGGAAAAGCAACAAATAACATACAAGGGAATCCCCTAAGGTTAACAGCTGATCTTTCAGCAGAAGCTCTGAAAACCAGAAGGGAGTAGCAGGACATATTTAAAGTGATGAAAGGGAAACCCTTCAACCAAGATTACTCTACCCAGCAAGGATCTCATTCAGATTCGATGGAGAAATCAAAAGCTTTACAGACAAGCAAAAGCTAAGAGAATTCATCACCACCAAACCAGCTTTACAAAAAATGCTAAAGGAACTTCCCTAGGCAGGAAACAGAAGAGAAGTAAAAGATCTACAATAACAAACCCAAAACAATTAAGAAAATGGTAATAGGAACACACATATTGATATCTACCTTAAATGTAATGTAATGGCTGAAATGATACAAAAACAAGACCCGTATATATGCTGTCTACAAGAGACCCACTTCAGACCTAGAAACACATACAGACTGAAAGTGAGGGAATGGAAAAAGATATTCCATGCAAATGGAAATCAAAAGAAAGCTGCAGTAGCAACACTCATATCAGACAAAGTACACTTTAAAATAAAGACTATTACAAGAGACAAAGAAGGACACTAGATAATGATCAAGGGGTCAGTCCAAGAAGAAGATATAACAATTCCTGCAGCAATGAGGTGCTCCAACATAGGAGCACCTCAATACATAAGGCAAATGCTAGCAGCCATAAAGGAGGAAATCGACAGTAACACAATAATAGTAGGGGACTTTAACACACCAATTTCACCAATGGACAGATCAACCAAAATGAAAATAAATAAGGAAACACAAGCTTTAAATGATACATTAAACAAGATGGATTTAATTGATATTTATAGGACATTCCATCCAAAAACAACAGAATACACTTTCTTCTCAAGTACTCATGGAACATTCTCCATGATAGATCATATCTTCGGTCACAAATCAAGCCTCAGTTACTTTAGGAAAATTGAAATCGTATCAAGTATCTTTTTAGACCACAACACTATGAGACCACATATCACAGGAAAAAGACTGTAATAAATACAAACACATGGAGGCTAAATAATATGCTATTAAATGACCAAGATATCACTGAAGAAATCAAAGAGGAAATCAAAAAATACCTAGAAACAAATGGCAATGAAAAATGATGACCCAAAACCTATGGAATGCAGCAAAAGCAATTCTACGGGGGAAGTTTATAGTAATACATTCCTATCTCAAGATACAAGAGAAATAAACAACCTAACCTTACACCTAAAGCACTTAGAGAAAGGAGAACAAAAAAACAAAGTTAGCAGAAGGAAAGAAATCATAAAGATCAGGTCAGAAATAAATGAAAAAGAAATGAAGGAAATAATAGCAAAGATCAATAAAATTAAAAGCTGGTTCTTTGAGAAGCTAAACAAAATTGGTAAACCATTAGCCAGACTCATCAAGAAAAAAAAGGAGAAGATTCAAATCAACAGAATTAGAAATGAAAAAGAAGAAGTAGCAACTGACACTGGAGAAATACAAAGGATCATGAGAGATTACTACAAGCAACTATATGCCAATGAAATGGACAGCCTGAAAGAAATGGACACATTCTTAGAAAAGCATAACCTTCCGAAACTGAACCAGGAAGAAATAGAAAATATAAACAGACCAATCACAAGCACTGAAATTGGAACTGTGATTAAAAATCTTCCAACAAACAAAAGCCCAGGACCAGATGGATTCACAGGTGAATTCTATCAAACATTTAGAGAAGAGCTAACACCTATCCTTCTCAAACTCTTCCAAAATATAGCAGAGGGAGGAACACTCCGAAACTCATTCTATGAGGCCACCATCACCCTGATATCATAACCAGACAAAGATGTCACAAAAAAAGAAAACTACAGGCCAATATTACTAATGAAAATAGATGCAAAACCCTCAACAAAATACTAGCAAACAGAATCCAACAGCACATTAAAAGGATCATACACCATGATCAAATGGGGTTTATCCCAGGAATGCAAGTATTCTTTAATATACACAAAATAACCAATGTGATAAATCATATTAACAAACTGAAGGAGAAAAGCCATATGATCATCTCAATAGATGCAGAAAAAGCTTTTGTTGAAATTCAACAACGATTTATGATAAAAACTCTCCAGAAAGTCGCCGTAAAGGGAACTTACCTCAACATAATAAAGGCCATATATTACAAACCCACAGCCAACATCGTTCTCAATGGTGAAAAACTGAAACCATTTCCACTAAGATCAGGAAGAAGACAAGGTTGCCCACTCTCACCCCTATTATTCAACATAGTTTTGGAAGTTTTAGCCACAGCAATCAGAGAAGAAAAAGAAATAAAAGGAATCCAAATCAGAAAAGAAGTAAAACTGTCAGTGTTTGCAGATGACATGATACTATACATAGAGAATCTTAAGATGTACCAGACAACTCTAGAGCTAATCAATGAATTTGGTAAAGTAGCAGGATACAAAATTAATGCACAGAAATCTCTTGCATTCCTATACACTAATGATGAAAATCTGAAACAGAAATTAAGGAAACACTCCCAGTTACCATTGCAACAAAAAGAATAATATACCTAGGAGGACACCTACCTAAGGAGACAAAAGACCTGTATGCAGAAAAGTATAAGACACTGATGAAAGAAATTAAATATGATACATAAGGCACTGGTGAAAGAAATTAAATATGATACAAACAGATGGAGAGATATACCATGTTCTTGGATTGGAAGAATCAATACTGTGAAAATGACTCTACTACCCAAAACAATATACAGATTCATTGCAACCCCCATCAAATTACATATGGCATTTTTCACAGAGCTAGAACAAAAAATTTCACAATTTGTATGGAAACACAAAAGACCCGCAATAGCCAAAACAGTCTTGAGAAATAAAAATGGAGCTAGAGGAATCTGGCTCCCTGACTTCAGACTATACTACAAAGCTACAGTAATCAAGACAGTATGGTACTGGCACAAAAAGAGAAATATAGATCAATGGAACAGAATAGAAAGCCCAGAGATAAACCCACGCACATATGGTCACCTTATCTTTGATAAAGGAGGCAAGAATATAGAATGGAGCAAAGAATGCTTGGAATTCTGGACAGCTACATGTAAAAGAATGAAATTGGAACACTCCCTATCACCATACACAAAAATAAACTCAAAATGGATTGAAAACCTAAATATAAGGCCAGACACTATTGAACTCTTAGTGGAAAACATAGGCAGAACACTCTATGACATTAATCACAGCAAGATCCTGTTTGACCCACCTCCTAGAAAAATGGAAATAAAAATAAACAAATGGGACCTAATGAATCTTAAAAGCTTTTGCACAGCAAGAGAAACCATAAACAAGATGAAAAGACAGACCTCATAATGGGAGAAAATATTTGCAAATGAAGCAACTGACAAAGGATTAATCTCCAAAATATACAAGCAGCTCATGCTGCTCAATTTTAAAAAAACCAAAAACCCAATCCAAAAATGGGCAGAAGACACAAATAGACATTTCTCCAAAGAAGATATACAGATTGCCAACAAACACTTGAAAGGATGTTCAACACCACTAATCATTAGAGAAATTCAAATCAAAACTGCAATGAGGTATCACCTCACACCAGTCAGAATGGCCATCATCAAAAAATCTAGAAACAATAAATGGTGGAGAGGGTGTGGAGAAAAGGGAACCCTCTTGCACTGTTGGTGGGAATGTAAATTGATACAGCCACTATGGAGGACCGTGTGGAGGTTCCTTAAAAATCTAAAAATATAACTACCATATGACTCAGCAATCCCACTTCTGGGCATATAACCTGAGAAAACCATAATTCAAAAAAAGTCATGTACCACAATGTTCATTGTAGCACTATTTGCAATAACCAGGACATGGAAGCAACCTAAGTGTCCGTTGACAGATGAATGGATAAAGAAGACGTGGCACACATATACAATGGAATATTACTCAGCCATAAAAGAAATGAAATTGAGTTATTTGTAGTGAGGTGGATGGACCTAGAGTCTGTCATACAAAGTAAAGTAAGTCAGAAAGAGAAAAACAGATACCATATGCTAACACATATATATGGAATGTAAAAGAAAAGAAAATGTTCTGATGAACGTATTGGCTGGACAAGAATAAAGATGCAGACGTAGAGAATGGACTTGAGGACATGGGGAGGGGGACGTGTAAGCTGGGCGAAGTGAGAGAGTAGCATTGACATATATACACTACCAACTGTAAAATAGATAGCTAGTGGGAAGCAGCTGCATAGCACACGGAGATCAGCTCGGTGCTTTGTGACCATCTAGAGGGGTAGGAAAGGGAGTGCAGGAGGGAGACGCAAGAGAGAGGGTATATGAGGATGTATGCATACATATAGCTGATTCACTTTGTTATTCAGCAGCAACTAACACAACAATGTAAAGCAGTTATACTCCAATAAAGATGTTAAAAGAAAATAAATAAATAAAATTTAAAAACTAAGTGTATTTATTTAAGAGCCTTCATAATATCAGTTTATTCAGGATTCTGATTGTGCATAGTGTTTTCAACATGTTGGAAATTATGACATTTATCATTCATAAGGTTCTAATAGGGAGGAGGCTATATAGTAGGGAAAAAACCAAAGCTGAATCTTGAAAATGTGGTAAATTTATAAATATAAACAATGTCTTAACTAAAATAATAAATTCAGTATATCATGATGTAATTTCCAAATAATTTTGGCTCTGAAAAGATTAAAAAGAGGAATTTTTTTTCTTTTGCAGAATTCCATAATACTTAGCAAACAGCTGGCCACTTTGGGACAGAAGCCTGCCATATATACAGTTCTGAGGAGAAAAGTTTATTTTCCACATAGAAAAATGAAGAATGGGTATTTAATTTTTAAATTTCAGATATAAAATTTATGTTTAAAATTAAGTAAAATAATTATCAGAGACCTCAATAAATTTAAAAACTCTAGTGGAATTTCATGGAATATCTTATATGTAATTTCCAAGTAGCTTCTTTGAACACGTTAAAATTGTGATAATCAGAAATAGTTACCAACTCAGAAAATACCAGTCACACTCCAATAGTTTCACAATTTGTATTAATAGCTAAAGGTCAATGCAAGAGTCTCATTCAGGATAGTGGCAAATCCTAGCAATATCTCAAAATGTTTCCTGCTGGTTCTTTAAAGTGAGCCACAGTGATATGACTGATATCACGATCATTACCACCATCAGTGCACAGGTTTACGTGCTGTCACACACCCCTGAGAAGTAAAATCTGTTACTGTTAAAGTTAGTAGGTGATCATGGGGTTTAGACAAACATTTTTTAAAAATTTATTTTATTGAAGTATAGTTGATTTACAACGTTGTGCTAATTTCTACATAGAGCAAAGTGATTCAGTTATACATATACATATATACATTCTTTTTTATATCCTTTTCCATTATGATTTATCACAGGATATTGAATATAGTTCCCTGTGCTACACAGCAGGACCTTGTTTTTTATCCATCATATATATAATAGTTTGCATATGCTAATCCCAATCTCCCAATCCATCCCTCCCCCACTCCCCCTCTCCCTTGGCAACCACAAGTCTGTTCTCTGTCTGTAAGTCTGTTTCTGTTTTGTAGATAAGTTCATTTGTGTCATATTTTAGATTCCACATATAAGTGATATCATATGGTATTTGTCTTTCTCTTTCTGATTTCCTTCACTTAGTATGATAATCTCTAAGTCCATCCATGTAGCTGCAAATGGCATTGTTTCATTCTTTTTTATGGCTGTGTAATATTTTATTGTTTATAAATACCACATCTTCTTATCCATTCATCTGTCAATGGACACTTAGGTTGTTTCTGTGTCTTGGTTATTATAAATAGTGCTGCAATGAACATTGGGGTGCATGAATCTTTTCAAATTATAGTTTTGTCCAGATATATGCCCAGTAGTAGGATTGCAGTGTCATATGGAAACTCTATTTTTAGTTTTCTGAGGAACCTCCATACTGCTTTCCATAGTGGCTGCACCAATTTACATTCCCACCAACAGTGCAGGAAGGTTCCCTTTTCTCCACACCCTCTCCAGCATTTATTATTTGTAGACTTTTTAATGATGGCCATTCTGACTGGTGTGAGGTGGTACCTCATTATAGTTTTGATTTGCATTTCTCTAATGATTAGTGATGATGAGCATCTTTACATGGGCCTGTTGGCCATCTGTATATCTTCCTTGGAGAAGATCTTCTGACCATTTTTCAATTGCTTTTTTTTTTTTTTTGGTATTGAGTTATATGAGCTGTTTGTATATTTTGCACATTGATCCCTTGTAAGTCACATCATTTGCAAATATTTTCTCCCAGTCCGTATGTGGTCTTTTCATTTTGTTTATGGTTTCCTTTACTATACAAAAGCTTGTAAGTTTGATTAGGTCCCATTTGTTTATTTTTGCTTTTATTTCTATTACCTTGGGAAACTAACCTAAGAAAACATTGGTACAATTTATGTCAGAGAATGTTTTGCCTATGTTCTCATCTAAGAGTTTTATGGTGTTATATCTTATATTTAAGTCTTCAAGCCATTTTGAGTTTATTTTTATGTATGGTGTGAGTATTTGTTTTAATTTCATTGATTTACATACGGCTAGACAGGCTCTCTTAATCTATTGAGCACCTAGGCACAGGGCAAGGTGCTTATAACTAAAAGATACAATACTTGCAGTCATTGACATTATAGTTTAGTGGGGGAGACAAGTAAACAAATAGATGCTATGATAGAAGTGAGCCCAGGGTGAAGTGAAATATATAGATGGTACAGAAACTAAGGCTTCGAGGGTGCACTAACTAAGCCTCAGGGAGGACGTTCCTAAAGAGGTGACATCTGCACTATTGAAAAGAAATAAAAGTGAGCCAATTGGAGGAAGCTTTCAAAGAGCAGGGCAACACATAAGAGGGCCTTCAAACAGAGACCTAAGAAAGCAGATGCATTCTAGGAGATGCAAAGAAGTTCAATTCATGGTTAAAGTAGAGGGTGCCATTTAGAGAGATAAAATATTAATCTGGAGCTGAAATTCCTGCTGATCTTATAAAACTTTGGGTGTTAGGGAGGGAGGAGAAGCAGTTGCTATAAAACCAAGCCAAAGGCCTTGTCTCATTTAGCAGGCAGGTAGGAAGGTTATTGGTACCATTTGTTTCTTCTCTATTTTTAACAGCTTTATTGAGATATAATTCATATACTACACAATTCACCCTTTTAAAGTGTACAATTCAATGATTTTTAGGATATTCACAGAGTTGTGCAACCGCTATCTAATTCTAGAACATCTTTATCAACCCAAAAAGAAACCCCATTCCCTCCTCCCCCAGCCCTTAACACTGCTAATCTATTTTCTGTCTCTGTGGTTTGCTTATTCTGGATTGTTTCATATCAAGAGGATCATACAATATATGTTGTTTTGTGACTGGCTTCTTTCTGTTAGCATAACGTTTTTAAGGTTCATCCATGTTGTAGCATATAGCAGTACAGTTGACCCTTGAACAACAAGGGTTTAAACTACACAGGTCCACTTATACACAGATCTTTTTTTTCAATACATATGTACTACAGTACTACACAATCTACAGTTGGTTGAATCCACGGATGTGGAACTAAGTGTATGGAGAGCCAACTGTAAAGTTATACACAGACTTTTGACTGTTGGAGGAGGTGGGTGGTAGGGGAGGCAGCACCCTGACCCCTGCATTGTGCAAAGGCCAAATGTATTTCATTTCTTTTTATTGCCAAGTAATATTCCATTTTATAGGTATACCAACATTTCATTTATTCATTCTTTAGTTTCTGAACATTTCAGTTGCTTCTGCTTTGGGTCTATTATGAATAGTGCTGCTATGAACATTTATATACAAGTTTTGTGTGGACATTTTTCATTTCTCTTGCATATATACCTAAGAGTTAAATTTCTGGATCATATGGTATCTAATTTCACTTCTTTGTGGTCAGAGAAAATACTTTATATGATTTCAATCCTTTTAAATATATTGAGGTTTATTTTATGGCCTTACATGTGGTCTGTCCTGGAGAACTTTCCATGTACACTTATGAAGAATTTTTAGTTTTCTGTTGTTGGGTGGAGTGTTCTATAGACGTCTGTTAGGTCTAGCTGGCTTATAGTGTTATTCATGTCTTCTGTTTCCTTCTTGATCTTCTGCTTGTTGTTTTACCCATTATTGAAAGTGGTATATCAAAGTCTACAACTATTATTGTTGAATTATTTCTTTCTCCCTTTTTTCTGTCAGGTTTTGCATCACGTATTTTATGTCTCTGTTGTCAGATGAATACATTTATAATCGTTATACTTCCCTGATGGACAGACCATTCAACATTATAAAATGTCCCTCTTTATTTTTGGAACTTTTAATTTTGTTTTAAAATGTATTTTGTCTGATATTAGTATATCCACTCCTTTGCATGATATATTTTTCTCATCCTTTTTTTCCCAACCTATTTGTATTTTAGAATCTAAAATGCATCTCCTATAGACAGCATATAGTTGTATCTTCTTTTGTTACCTAGTCTCTGACATTTCACTGGTCTGCTTAGTCCTCTCACATTTAAGGTTATTAGTGACATAGTTGGATTTATGTCTGTCATCTTCTTTTCATTTAATATATTTCTTATGTCTTTTTTTCATGTATTCCTCCTCTACTGTTTTCTTTAGTATTATTTTCAGTGTGTAACAATTTAATTACATTAATATTTTTCACTATATTGTTTGAAATATTTTCTTAGTTTTTCATCTAGGGCAGGCTATATATATATATATATATATATATATATATATATATATATAAAATCAGAATCTAATTCAGATTTATGCTAACTTAATTCCAGTGAGATATAGGAAAGCATTCCTATTTCCTCCCCCAACTGGCCTTGTTTGCCACTATTGTTATGCATATTATTATATCTATATATGCTATAAACCCAATGACACATTGTTATAACTATTAGCTTGAGTAATTTTATACCTTTTAAAGAAGCTGGGGGAAGAAAGGAGAGCCAGTATACATGTATAGAACTTGTATTAACTTCCTTATTTACCATATCTGGTTTTCTTCATTTGTTCCTATGGATTTGAGTTATCATCTGTTGTCATTTCCTTTCTCCAATATAGCTGTGTTCCCATCCCTCTCTATAATCTTATTATTACCAAATATATTATATTTTTATGTTATAAGCCCAACAATACAATTAAACACATGTTGCTTTATAAAATTGCTTTTAAAATCAGTTAAGAGAAAAACGGAGAAACATACATTTATACTCTTTTTTTTTTTTTGGCTGTGTTGTGTCTTCATTGCTGTGCATGGCTTTCTCTAGTTGCGGCGAGTGGGGGCTACTGTTTGTTGCAGTGTGCGGGCTTCTCATCATGGTGGCTTCTCATTGCAGAGCACGGGCTCTAGGTGCATGGGCTTCAGTAGTTGTGGTGCATGGGCTCAGCAGTTGTGGCTCGTGGTCTCTAGAGCGCAGGCTCAGTAGTTATGGTGCACAGACTTAGTTGCTCTGCAGCATGTGGGATCTTCCCAGACCAGGGCTGGAACCCATGTCTTCTGCACTGACAGGTGGATTCTCAACCACTGTGCCACCAGGGAAGCCCCATTTATACTCTTTTATAATTGTATAATTACCTTTACCATTGTTTTTTGTGTTTTTTTAAATGTGGATTTGAATTACTGTGTGCTGTGTCTTGCTTTCAACCTGAAGAACTTCCTTTAGTATTTCTTATAACGCAGAT
Source organism: Pseudorca crassidens (assembly GCF_039906515.1). Lineage (NCBI taxonomy): Eukaryota > Metazoa > Chordata > Mammalia > Artiodactyla > Delphinidae > Pseudorca > Pseudorca crassidens. The sequence goes on from NC_090297.1 coordinate 159,269,744, forward strand.
TTTCTATGACAAGTTCTCTACTTTTTGTGTATTTGGAAAAGTCTTACTTTCTACTTCATTTTTGAAAAATAGTTTTGCTGGATATAGAATTTCTGTTGAGTATTTTTCTCTCCACACTTTAAATATGTGATTCCACTGCCTCTGCCCTCCATTATTTCTTATAAGAAGTCAGCTTTTAATTTGGTGTGTGTGTGTGTGTGTGTTGGGTGAGGGGGTGTTCCTTCTTTGTAATGTGTTGATTTTCTCCTGCTGTTTTTGAGATTTTCCTTTACTTTGGCTTTCAACATTTTTGCTATGGTGTTAAGTGTGTGGATCTCTTTGTATTGATCCTACCTGGAGTTTTTTGAGCTCCTTAAATATATAGATTGATTTTCATAAAATTTGGGAAGTTTTCAGCTATTGTTCAAATTTTTCCCTCATTTTTTTCTCTCCTTTTCTTCTGACACTCCAGCTACATATATGTTGATGCAGTTAATGATGTCACACATTTCACTGAGGTTCTACACATTTTTCTTTACTTTTTTTCCCTCTCTTTCTTCTTTGGATTGCATAATCTCAATCATCCTACAAGTTCAGTAGTTCTTTCTTCTGACATTTCAAATCTACTGTTTAATCCCTCTAGTGGATTGTTATTGTTTGTTTCCTTGCTTATTTGTTTAGTGATTGACTGGACTATTTTAGTGAAGTTTATTTCCCCCACAATATGAAGCCTCTGAGGTCATCCCTCAAAAGGCACAGTCTTGGGCATGCACATGACCAACCTTGTTGTTTTATATTTAAAAATATTACCCAGTAAACTCATTCCTTCAAAAACTAAATTACAAAGAAAAAAAAAGAGAGAGTTGGTGGAGGAACATATAAATTAAAAGATATTTAACTTAAATACTGTCTGGATATTTAGATATTCAGGAACTACTGTTAAAATATTATGTGATGACTGTCATGTCACTTGTTTTTTAGAAAGTTTTTTTCTTTTAAAGATATATAAAATTGAAATGGTAATAAAATTAATCTCCTTCTTCAAGACATCAAGCCCAGATGGTTTTGTAAGCAAATTCTCCTAAGGCTATTGGCATAAAATAATAATCTGTATATTATTCAAACTATATAACATATGTTTAAGAATATGGAAATCTTTTCAATTCATTATGTAAGGCTAGCATAGTTCAAATATAAAAAATTGGGCAGACAGAGCTCAAGAATGTTAATTTTTCTTTTAATATAGATGCATTGTTACTATATTAAAATCAACACCACTTTATTTTTCAGCATGCTTTAAAACTTCTAGAGTGTGGTTACATATGCAAAGATGTTTCAACATTAGGAAATTAATGTAATTTACTATAGAAATAGATTAAAGGGAAAAAATGACATAATTGTTTACAATAGGTACGAAAAGAGTTTTTGATAAAATCTAACATGCATTTTTGACTTTATAAACAGTTAATAAGTTGGAATTAGGAGAAAATTTGCTTAACTTAAAACAAATATACATATCAGAGACTAAGTTAATTGATAAAACATGAATTATTCTCATTACGTCATGAAAAATAAAAGCATACCTATTTTTACTTGTTCTCCCACATTGTATTTATAATCCCAACAAATGTAATATGACCAAAGGAAGAAGGGTAATAAGAAGAAAAATGTAATAGAGTGAGCAGGAGGAGGAAGGGAAGGAAGAAGATTTCTGAAGAGGAGAGGAGGAAGTGAAGAAGAAGATGGAGAAGGAGATTAGGTTTGGGGAGAACATAGGGAAATATTGGGAGTGTGAATTGGTAAAACAGGTAAGTTGAAAAATATAGACTTGTTTAAAATATTTTGGAGGAAGATTGCTGCAGAATGTATATTTTAAATAAATGTAACCTATGACTTAACATTCCCACTTCTAAGAATTTTTTCTATAGAAATACTAGCATGAGTATGTAAAGCATTTGTATATGTATGTTTATTTAAGAATACTTTGTGGTGAATTGTACCAAATATTTAAAGAAGACTTACTACCAATCCTTTTCAAACTCTTCCAAAAAATAGAAGAAGAGGGAAATCTTCCAAACTCATTTTTCAAGGCTAAAATTACCCTGATACCAAAAACCAGAAAAGATCACTAAAAGAAAAGAAAACGTCAGGCCAATACCTGATGAATATAAACGTAAAAATTCTCAAGAAAACCAAATTTAACAATACCTTTAAAGGCTCATACACCATGATCAAGTGGGATTCATTTCAGGGATGCAAGGATGTTTCAACACACACAAATCAATCAGTGTAATACACCAGATTAACAAAATGCAGGATAAAAATCATAGTTTATTTCAATAGATACAGAAAGATCATTTGGCAAATTTTATCATCAATTCATGACAAAAACTCTCAAGAAAGTGAGTATAGAGGGAACATACATAATAAAGGTGAGTATAATAAAGGCCATATATGACGAGTCCACAGTAAACCTTATAATCAATGACGAAAAGCTGGAAACTTTTTCTCTAAGGTCAGGAACAAGACAAGGAGGCCCTCTCTCACCACTTACATTCAACATAGAACTAGGAGTCCTAGCCAGAGCAATTAGGCAAAAAATAGAATAAAAGGCACCTAAATTGGAAAGGAAGAAGTAAAACTGTCTCTTTTTGTAGATGACATGATCTTATGTATACAAAACCCTAAAAACTCCTCCAAAAACTATGAGAACTAATTTAGAAATTCAGTAGATTGCAGGGTACAAAATCTATATACAAAAACCCGTTGTATTTCTATACACTAACAATGAACTATCAGAAAGAGAAACTCAGAAAACAATCCCATTTACAATTTCATCAAAAGAATAAAATACATAGGATTAAATTTAACCAAAGTGGTAAAAGATCTGTACACTGAAAACTATGAGACATTGATGAAAAAAAAGTCAAAGACATAAATAAATGGAAATACATTACATGCTCATATAGATAACTAATATTGTTTAAATGTCCATACCATCCAAAGTAATCTACAGATTCAATGCAATCCCTATCAAGATTCCATTGGCAATTTTTACAGAAATAGAACAAACAATTCTAAAATTTGTATGGAACTGCAAAAGACCTCAAATAACCAAATAATCTTGAGAAATAAGAACAAAACTGGAAGCATCACACTACCTGACATTACACTGTATTACAAAGATGTAGTAATCAAAAAGTATGGTATGTGCATAAAAACACATAGGTTAATGGTACAGAATCAAGAGCCCCGAAATAAACCCATGTATACATGGTCAGTTAATTGATGACAAAGAACCCAAAATATACAATGGAGAAATGATAGTCTCTTCAATAAATTGTGTTGGGAAACTGCAACATGCAAAAGAATAAACCTGGAAACTTATTCTACATCATACACAAAAATGAACCTGAAATGAGATTAAAGACTTAAATGTGTGACCTGAAACCATAAAACTCGTAGAAGAAAACATAGATGGTAAGCTCCTTGACATCAGTCTTGGCACCGATATTTTGGATCTGACACCAAAAGCCAATTCAACAAATAAAAAGGCAACCTATCAAATGGGAGCAGTTAATTGCAAATCATGTATCTGATTGGGGTTAATATCCAAAATATATTAAGAACTCATGCAACTCAATAGCAACAACACCACCAAAATCGGATATAAAACAGAGGAACTAAATGGTCATTTTCCCAAAGAAGACATATAAGTGGCCAACAAATACCTGAAAATGTGCCTGACATCACTAATCACAAGGGAAATGCAAATCAAAACCACAATGAAATATCACTTCATACCTGTTAGAGTGATCATCATCAAAAAGACAAGAGTTAACAAGTGTTGGCAAGGATGTGGAGAATAGAGAACTCTTGTGCTCTGTTGGTGGGAATGTAAATTGGTACAGCCTTATGGAAAACAGTATGGAGCTTTCTCAAAAAATTAAAAATAGAACTACCATATGATCAAGCAATCCCACTTCTGGGTATATCTCTAAAGGAAAGGAAAACAGGATAATGAGATATATGCATTCCTATGTCTACATCAGCATTGTTCACAGTAGACTATCTCTATATTATGGGATATTATTCAGCCATGATAAAGAAGAAAATCCTGCCATTTGGCAACATGGATGGACTTTGAGGGCATTATGCTAAGTGAAATAAGCCAGACAAAGACAAGAGATACTTCATGGTATTAGTTATATGTGGAATCTGAAAAAAAAAAGTCAAACTCAGAGAAACAGTGGTCACTAGGGCTTGGGGGTGAGGGAAATAGGGAGAGGTTGGTAAGAAATGTATGAACTTTCTGTTATAAGATGAGTAAAGTCTGAGGCTCTAATGAAAAATGTGGTGACTGTAGTTGATACACTGTATACTTGAAAGTTGCTAAGAGAGTAGAACTTAAATGTTCTCACCAAAAAACAAAGAAAGAAAGATAAATGTGTGAGATGATGGATGTTAATTAACCAGATTGAGTGGGAGGGAATCCTTTCACATTATGTATGTATATCAAGTGATGTACACTTTAAATATCTTACAGTTGTATTTGTCAATTATAGCTGAGCAAAGCTGAAATTTTAGAATATTTTGCAAAGAAAAAACAAAAGTTGAAATAACTTAAAAACTTATCAGGTGGGAAATCTATTCTGCTGTAAGAAGTTAAGTTTTTGCCTAGCTTTATACTGCTATAAGTCACATTATCCTACTTACAAATATGTTTTTCATGGAGAAATATATTTTCAAACATTTCCTTCTTAAGCTATGTTCCTTATATTAAGAATATTTGCATAGATATGTTTATCCAGTTGGGTTAATTAGAGCTAAATTAATAATAACATAGTGAATTAATTATCACCAACATCAGTGGGTAAAAATCAGTCTCCTAAGATAGACATAATGAGCTAACTCAAATTTCCACTATATTCTAATAAATGTATAGTCTCAAGTTTATATTCCAATATCCATAGAACTATTAAATAAAATTTTGAACATCACACAAAAGCTCTTTGCCATTTTTAGGAAGCAAACCTATTCAGAAATTCAACTTTATTATCAAATATTGTCAGGACAAGATGGTGGAGTAGTAAGATGCTGCCTGGTTATGCCTCCTCCCATGGATATGCCAAAATTACAACTACATATAGAGAGACTATCTCTGAGAACAACCTGAAGACTAGCAGAAAAGATATTCCACAACTAAAGATAAAAAGGAAAAACCACATTGAGATGGGTAGGAGTGGCCAAGACAGTCTAACTGCGACTCATACTGCTGGCATTGCCACCCAATGGCAGAAGGGATATCATAGCCTTGGAAGTCATCCCCTGAGGAGTGAGGGCTCAGCCCCACATCAGGCTCCCCAGCCTGGGTGACCTGCACTGGGAAGATGATTTCCCATAATATCTGGCTTTGAAAACCAGTGGTCTTTATGTCTAGGAGGGCCAGACAGCTGTAAGAAACCAAAAATCTGCTGTTAAATGGTGCATGCAAATATTCACTCCCTCCAAGTCCCAGCACAGGGGCAGCAGTCTGAAAAGCACCTGGGTCATATGTGAAGGAGATGTATTGACTAATTTTAGGGCATATGCCTCAGGGGCAGAGATCTGTTGGAACTTTCTCTGGGTACCAAGGAGCTGGTGAGCATCAGATTTGTTGTTGTTTGTTTATGGCTCGCCCTCTACCTAGCTGTCCCAGTGCTGGCAGGCACCATATCTGACTCTCCCTATTTAAACTATTAATACTGATTGCCCTGTTCTGGGTTCACCTGTGGACCTGATACAGTCGGTGCTACTCCAAAGTGATCCCCCCACCCCACCAGACCCAGCAGTCACCCTCAGCTGTCACTAGAGCCCTCCAAATGCCCCCCCTTACCGCCAGACCCAGCCAGCAGCACAGCCCTTCCAAAGCGGCCTCCCAATACACCAGTTCCAGTGGGTAGCATCCACTAGCACCAGAGCCCCTTCAAAGTGGCCCCCTGCCCCACCACACCTGGCAGCCACCCTCAGTTGGTACTGGAACCTCTCCTAAATGGCCTTCCCACCCCACCAGTTCCAGTGGATGCCTCCAACAAGCACCAAATCCCCTCAAAAGAACTTTCCCTACCAGTCCTATTGGGCACCCTCAGCTGCCACTGGCATCCCCTCAAAGTGATCCCTGCCTCAGAGGCAAGCCTTGCATAGTAGGGCACTTGCAACAGTTGCAACCAGAACTCATAGCCCACTGTACAGAGGCCAGCCCTGAACACTAGCATGCCTGAGGCAAGCATGGTCTTGCCATGAGAGGAGGACATACAGCTTACACAAGGAACACTCCTGGAGTACCTGGCTGTGGCTACCAGGGGGTACCACACTACTGGACCACACAGGACACCTCCTACATAAAGCCACTCTTTTAATACTGGGGAAAGTAGCTAATCTACCTAATACACAGAAACAAACACAAAGAGTTAGGCAAAATGAGACAAAAGAATATGTTCCAAATGAAAGAATTAGAAAAAACCTCAAAAAAAAAAAAAAAAAGAAGTAAATGAAACGGATTAGCAACCATCCAGATAAAGAGTTCAAAGTAATGGTCATAAAAATACTCACCAAACTCAAGAGTGAAATGGAGGAACACAGTGAGAACTACAACAAAGAGATAGAATATATTTTAAAAGGAATCAAAGCTAAAGAATACAATAACCAAAATAAAAAATACACTAGAGGGAACCAATAGCAGATTAGATGATACAGAAAAATGGATCTGGAAGACAGGCTAGTGGAAATTACCCAATCAATACAGCAAAAAAGACCAGAAAACTACGAGAGCTCATCAATGAATTCAGTAAAGTTGCAGGATGCAAAATTAATACACAGCAATCTGTTGCATTTATATACACTAACAACAGATTTCAGTAAGAGAGATTAAGGAAACAATCCCATTTACCATCGCATCAAAAACAATAAAATACCTAGGAATAAACCTACCTAAAGAGGCAAAAGACCTGTACTCCGAAAACTATAAGATGTTGATGAAAGAAATTAAAGATGACACAAACAAATGGAAAGATATACCGTGTTCTTGGATTGGAAGAATCAATACTGTTAAAATGACTATACTACCCAAGGCAATCTACAGATTCAGTGCAATCTCTATCAAATTACCAATGGCATTTTTTACAGAACTAAAACAAAGAATTTTAAAATTTGTATGGAAACACAAAAGACCTCAAAAAGCTGAAGCAATCTTGAAAAAGAAAAATGGAGCTGGTGGAATCAGGCTCCCTGACCTCAGACTATACTACAAAGCTACAATCATCAAAACAGTATTGTACTGGAACAAAAACAGACATATAGATCAATGGAAAAGTATAGAAAGCCCAGAAATAAACCCATGCACCTATGGTCAATTAATCTACAACAAAGGAGGCAAGAATATACAATGGAGAAGAGACCATCTCTTCAACAAGTGGAGCTGTGAAAACTGGACAGCTACAAGTAAAAGAATGAAATTAGAACATTCTCTAACACCATACATAAAAATACTCAAAATGGAGTAAAGGCCTAAACATAAGACTGGATGCTATAAAACTCCTAGAGGAAAACATAGGCAGAACACTCTTTGACATAAATCACAGCAATATTTTGGGGGGTCCATCTCCCAGAGAAATGGAAATAAAAGCAAAAATAAACAAATGGGACCTAATGAAACTTAAAAGCTTTTGCACAGCAAAGGAAACCATAAACAAAATGAAAGGACAACCTACTGAATGGGAGAAAATGATGCAACTGAAAAGAGATTTATTTCCAAAATATACAAGCAGCTCATACAACTCAATAACAAAGCAAATAAGCAAACAAAAACAACCCAATCAATAAATGGGCAGAAGATCTAGATAGACATTTCTCCAAAGAAGACATAAGGATGGCCAACAAGCACATGAAAAGATGCTCAACCTTGCTAATTATTAGAGAAATGCAAATCAAAACTACAATGAGTTATCACTTCACTCCACTAAGAGTGACCATCATCAAAAAGTCTACAAATAATAAATGCTGTAGAGGGTGTGGAGAAAAAGGAACCCTCCTACACTGTTGGTAGGAATATAAATTGGTATAGCCACTATGGAGAACAGTATGGAAGTTCCTTAAAAATCTAAAAATAGAGAGTATGATCCTGCAATCCCACTATTGAGTATACATCTGGAGAAAACTATAATTTGAAAGGGTACATGTACCTCAATGTTCATAGCAGCACTATTTACAATAACCAAGACATGGAAGCAACCTATATGTTCATCTACAGGTGAATGGATAAAGAAGATGTGACATATATATACAATGGAATTTTACTTGGCCTTAAAAAATAATGAAGTAATGCCATTTGCAGCAACATGGATGGACCTAGAGATTATCATATTAACTGAAGTAAGATCAACAGAGAAAGAAAAATATAATATGATATCACTTATGTGTGGGATTTTTTTTAAAGATACGAATGAACTTATTTACAAAATAGACTCACAGACTTAGAAAACAAATTTATGGTTACCAAAGGGGAAGGGGGCAGGGGGAGATAAATTAGGAAGTTGGGATTAACATATACGCACTACTATTATATAAAATACATAACCTACAAGGACCTATTGTATAACACCAGGAACTACATTCAATATTTTGTAATTATATATATATATATATCTATCTCCTTTTTCAGATTCTTTTGTGAACAGATTCACTGTGCTGTACACCTAAAACTAACACACACAATAATGTGAATTAACTATACTTCAATTAAAAATTTTAAAAATAAATTAATTAAAATTTGAAAAAAAAAACAGAAAAAGACAAAAGAAAGCCCAAAAATGAGGATAATTTAAGGGACTAGAGGGGCAACCAGTTGTAGTTATCTTTGCATTTTAGGGGTCTCAGAAGAAAAAGAGAGAAAGGAAAAAAATGCAGCAAACTTATTTGAAGAAATAATGGCTGAAAATTATCCCAACCTGGTGAAGGAAACAAGCATCCAAGGCCAGGAATGACAGAATCCCAAACAAGATAAACACAAAATGGTCCACACCAAGACACATTATAATTAAAATGCCAAGAGTGAAATATGAAGAGAGAATCTTAAATGCAGTAAGAGAAAAGCAAATACTTACATGCACGGAAATCCCCATAAGAATATCAGCTAACTTTTCAGCAGAAACTTTACAGGCCAGAAGGGAGTGGCACAACATGTTCAAAGTACTGAAAGGAAAAAACGTCCAACCAAGAATACCCTATCTGACAAGATTATCATTCAGTATTGAATGAGAGCTAAAGAGTTTTCCAGACAAGCAAAAGCTAAAGGAGTTAATCACAACTAAACTAACCTTTCAAGAAATGTTAAAAGGACTTCTTTAAACAAAAAAAAAAAACCATAAGAAGAAATACGAAAATTATGAAAGAAAAAAATATCACTGGTAAAGACAAGACTATGGTAAAGGTAATAGATCAACCAACTATAAAGCCAGTATGAAGGTTAAAAGACAAAACTAATAAAATCATGTATAGCTACAATAATTAGTTAAGGAATACACAAAACAAAAAGATGGTGTAAAAAACAAAACTTTGAGAGGGGGAGTAAAAATATAGTGCCTTTAGAACATGCTCAAACACTTTAGAGCATGCATCACTTTAAAATAGACTGCTATGTACATAGGTTGTTATATAAGAACCTCATGGTATGGACTTCCCTGGTGGCGCCGTGGTTAAGAATCCACCTGCCAATGCAGGGGATATGGGTTCAAGCCCTGGTCCGGAAAGATCCCACATGCCGCAGAGCAACTAAGCCCCTGTGCCACAACTACTGAGCCTGTGCTCTAGAGCCCAAGCCACAACTACTGAAGCCCACACACCTAGAGCCCATGCTCCACAACAAGAGAAGCCACCACAATGAGAAGCCCATGCACTGCAATGAAGAGTAGCCCCTGCTCGCTGGGACTAGAGAAAGCCCATGTGCAGAAATGAAGACCCAATGCAGCCAAAAATAAAATATTAAATAAATTAGTTAATTAAGAAAAATAGAACCTCATGGTAACCACAAACCAAAAACCAATAATAGAGCCACAAAAAATAAAGAGAAAGGAATACAGCTATTGTACTAAAGAAAGTCATCAAAATACAAGGAAAGAGAATAGGAGAAGAAGAAAGGAACAGAGAACAACAAAAATAACCAGAAAACAATTAACAAAATTGCATAAGTACATATCTATCAATAATTACTTTAAACGGAAATGGACTAAATGCTCCAATCAAAAGACATGGAGTGACTGAACGGATTTAAAAGCAAGATCCGTATATATGCTGCCTACAAGAGACTCACTTCAGATCTAAAGAAACACACACAGACTGAAAGTGAAGGGATGGAAAAACATACAGGCATACTTTGTTTTATTGTGCTTTACTTTATTGCACTTTGCAGATATTGTGTTTTTTACAAATTGAAGGCTTTTGGCAACTCTGCATCTGTCAAGATCAGTACCATTTTTTCCAACAGTATTTGCTCACTTTGTGTCTCTGTGTCACATTTTGGTAATTCTTGCAATATTTCGAACTTTTAAGTATTATTTATATTATTATTTAGCTGATTATATTTAATGTAATATTATTATATAAATTATTGTGGTTTTTGATCAGTGATCTGTGATGTTACTATTGCAAAATGATTACAACTAGCTGAAGACTCAGATATTGGTTTGTAATTTTTACCAATAATGTATTTTTAATTAAGATATGTACATTGTTCTTTTAGAAAATGATATTGCACACTCAATAAACTATAGTAAGTGTACACATAACATTTCTATGCATTGGGAAATGAAAAAATTCGTATGATTTGCTTTATTGCAATATATGCTTTATCACAATGGTCTGGAACTGAACCTGTAATATCTCCAAGGAATACTTGTATTCCACGCAAACAGAAGCAAAAAGATAGCTGGGGGTAACAATATTTATATCGGACAAAATAAACTTTAACACAGGCTGTAATAAGAGACAAAGAAGAACATAATTAATGGTAAGGGGATCAATCCAAGAAGAATATATAACACTTGTAAATATATATGCACCCAACATAGGAACACCTAAATACATAAAGCAAATATTAACAGACAGAACAGAAGAAATTCACAGTAATACAAAAACAGTAGGGTTCTTTAAACACCACTTATATTAATGGATGGATTATCTAGACAGAAAACCAATAAGGAAACACTGACATAAAAAGGGAAACCTCCTGCACTGTTGGTGGGAATGTAAATTGATACAGCCACTATGGAGAACAGTATGGATTTTCCTTAAAAAACTAAAGATAGAGTTACCATATGACCCAGCAATCCCGCTACTGGGCATATACCCTTAGAAAACCGTAATTCAAAAAGAGACATGTACTACAGTGTTCACTGAAGCACTATTTACAATAACCAGGACAGAGAAGCAGCCTAAATGTCCCTCAACAGATGAATGGATAAAGAAGATGTGGCACATATATACATTGGAATATTACTCAGCCATAAAAAGGAACGAAATTGAGTTATTTGTAGTGAGGTGGATGGACCTAGAGTCTGTCATACAGAGTGAAGTAAGTCAGAAAGAGAAAAATAAATACTGTATGCTAATGCATATATATGGAATTTTAAAAAGCAGTACTGATGAACCTAGTGGCAGGGCAGGAACAAAGACGCAGATGTACAGAATGGACTTGAGGGCACGAGGGGGAAGGGGAAGCTGGGATGAAGTGAGAGAGTAGAATTGACATATATACACTACCAAATGTAAAACGGATGGCTAGTGGGAAGATGCTGGATAGCACAAGGAGATCAACTCCAGGCTTTGTGATGACCTAGAGGGATGGGATAGGAAGGGTGGGAGGGAGGCTCAAGAGGGAGAGGATATGGGGTATATGTATACATATAGCTGATTCACTTTGTTATACAGCAGAAACTAACACAACATTGTAAAGCATTTATACTCCAATAAAGATGTTGAAAAAATGACACATTAAATCAGGCTACCTTACGAGATGCATCCAAAGCATTCCACCCAAAAACATCAGAATACACATTCTTTCAAGTACACATGGAATATTCTCCAGGATAGATTACATGTAATGACACAAAAGAAGTCTCAATACATTGAGAAAGATTGAAATCATATCAAGCATCTTTTCCAGTCACAATGGTATGAGACTAGAAATCACCTACAATAAGAAACTAGAAAAAACACAAGCACATGGAGTCTAAACAACCATTGGGTCATTGAAGATACCAAAGAAAATAAACCAATACCTTGAGACAAATAAAAGTGGAAATACAACATTCTAAAGTCTATGGGGTGAGGCTTCCCTGGTGGCGCATTTGTTAAGAATCCACCTACCAATGCAGGGGACACAGGTTCGAGCCCTGGTCTGGGAAGATCCCACATGCCACGGAGCAACTAAGCCCGTGTGCCACAACTACTGAAGCCTGTGTGCCTAGAGCCCATGCTCCACAACAAGAGAAGCCACCACAATGAGAAGCCTGCACACTGCAACGAAGAGTAGCCCCCACTTGCCACAACTAGAGAAAGCCCATGCTCAGCAATGAAGACCCAACGCAGCCAAAAATAAAATAAATAAATTTATTTTTTAAAAAAAGTCTATGGGACGCAGCAAAGGCAGTTCTAAAAGGCAAGTTTACAGCAATAAAGGTCTACATCAGGAAAGAAGAAAAATTACCAACAAACAACCTAAACTTACACCTAAAGGAACTAGAAAAAGAAGAACAAACAAAGCCCAAAGTTAGTAGAAGGAAAGAAATAGTGACAACCAGAGTGTGGAAACAAATAAAACAGAGACAAAAAAGGAAGGAAGGAGGGAAGAAAGGGTCAATGAAATGAGTTGGTTCTTTGAAAGGATAAGCAAAGTTGATAAAACAGCCAGACACATCAAGAAAAAAGAGAGTTGGCCTAGATAAATAAACTCAGAAATAAAAGAGAAGCTACAACTGACACCACAGAGATACAAAATATTATAAGGAATGACTATGAAAAATTATATGCCAACAAATAGGACAACCTGGAAGAAATGGATAAATTCCTAAAAACATACAATCTTCTAAGACTGAATCAGGAAGAAATAGAAAATCTGCATAGACCAATCACTAGTAATGAAATTGAATCAGTAATCAAAAAATTCTAACAAACAAAAGTCCAGGACTAGACGGCTTTACAGGTGAATTCTACCGAACATTTAATGAAGACTTAATAACTTCTCAAACTATTCAAAAAAAAAAAATTGAGCAGGAACTAATTCAATGAAGCCAGCATCAACTTGATACTAAAACCAGACCTAGACATTACAAACAAGAATATTACAAGTCAATATCACTAGTGAACACAGATGCAAAATTACTCAACAAAATATTAGCAAACCAACTTCAACAATTCATTAAAAGGATCATACACCATAATCAAGTGAGATTTATCCTGGGAAAACAAGGGTGATTCAATATCCACAAATCAATGAGATATGCCACATTAATGAAATGAAGGATAAAAACCATGTGATCACCTCAATAGATGCAGAAGAGAACTTTTCACAAATTCCATTTATGATAAAGACTCTGAACAAAGTGGGTATAAAAGAAACATACCTGAACATAATAAAGACCACATATGACAAACCCACAGCTAATATCATACTCGGTGAAATGCTGAAAGCATTTCCCTAAGATCAGAAACAACACAAGGATGCCCAGTCTCTCCACTTTCACCAACATAGTATTAAAAGTCTTATCCACAGCAATCAGACATTAAAAATAAATAAAATTAATCCATATTGGAAAGGAAAAAGTAAAACTGTTTGCAGATGACATGGTATTATATATATTAAAAATCCTATAGATCCCACCAAAATACTATTAGAACTAAAAAATAAATTCAGTAAAGATGCAGGAAACAAAATTAGCATATAGAAAGCTGTTGCATTTCTATACACTAGTAACAAAATTATTAGAGAAATAAGTGAAGGGAACTAAGAGGTACAAACCTGTAATTATAAAATAAGTCACAGGGATGTAATATACAATATAAGTAATATAGTCAATCATACTGTAATAATTTTAGTAACAGTTACTAAATTTTTCATGGTGATCATTTTGTTATTTATTTGATTGTCAGATCACTATGTTGTATACCTGAAATGAACATAATATTGTATGTCAACTGTACTTTAATAAAATAAAATGTTATATGTCTAGCTAATAAAAAAAACAAATTCAACTTTATGGTAACTAGATACAGAATAAGTATAGATTTAACTTAATTTTTTGGCACATGTATGTCAATTGGTTTCCACAATTGTTTCAACACATGTTTGTTGTACATCTACTAATCAAGCTACTGTTAGAAACTAGGGATATAGTCAAGGTCCCTACCTTCTGTATTCAAATTTTAATTGGGAATTCAAATTATTCTAATTCAAATTCTAAGATGGGAAATGGATAATTAACAATATGTAAACAATATAATATGTTGTATCAAGAACTATGAAAGAAATACTCTAGGTGATAATATAGAGAGATCCATTTAGATACCATCTTAGAGGTGGCACTGAGTTGAGATAAAAGGTTTTACATGAACAAGTAATGTGAAAAAATGTGGAAAGACTAATCTAGGTTTTAAAAACAAACATACTTTAGAGATGTAGCAGATACATAAACAGTTATAGACCAATACATTTGAAAACTTAAAGAGAAAACATTCTAGAAAAATACAATTTTTTAAAGGTGACTCAAAAGGAAATATAGAAGTTGAGCAAAGAAACTTAATCAGTATTTAACAATATTTAGGGAGGGGGAGAGAGCACTAGCACAGATCATTCCAATCCTAAATTGCAGAATGAAGTTAGCAAATTATCATATGCCAATTCAGGCAAGGTCTGTATGAGAAAGAAAAATTATAGTCTTATCTCATTCATGAACTTAGATACAAAACTCTGAATAAAATATTAGTAAAATAAATCCACCAATATATGAAAAGAGATATGACATATAATCAAGTTGGTTTATACCAGAAGTGCAAGGTTAGTAGTATAATATTTAAAATGTTTTAATATAATTTACTACATTAATAGATTAAAGGAGAAAACTACCTAATCATCTTAATAGGGACAGAATGAAGCTTTACTTTATTCTTACCTCATATCATAATTACTTACCTCATATCATACATTAAAATAATCTGAGATTAATAATAATGATGATGATAATAATAATAAAATAACCTCAGAAGACATACATGTGGAAGGCTAAACTGAAAAACTTTTAAAAAGAGATAGGAAAATACCTTTATTGCCTCAGGATAGGAAAAATTTTCTATAATCAATAAAAGTACCTCAAGTTATAAAAGCAAAGATTTGACAAACAACTCATTAATAGGTACATGAAATGATGTTTGACTTTATTAACAATTAGAGAAAAATATTAATAGCCCAGAAAGGTCTATTTTACATACACCAGATTGATAAATTAACATTTTAGACTTGGTAAAAATATGTTTCAGCATTCAGGCTGCTATAACAAAATACCATTAACTGGGTGACTTATAAACAACAGTTTATTTTTCACAGTTCTGGAGGGTGGAAGTCTGAGATCAGGGTGCCAGTGTGGTTGGTTGAAGGCCCTCTTCTGGGTGTCAGAATTCTCATTGTATCCTCACCTGGTGGAACAGGCTGGGGAGCTCTCTTGGGCCTCTTTTACAAGTGCATTAATCCCACTTATGAGAGTTCTACCCTCATGACTTAAGCACCTCTCTAAGGCTCCACTTGCTATTACCATCACGTTGGGCGTTAGAATTTCAAT
The DNA here is from genome assembly GCF_039906515.1 of Pseudorca crassidens. Lineage (NCBI taxonomy): Eukaryota > Metazoa > Chordata > Mammalia > Artiodactyla > Delphinidae > Pseudorca > Pseudorca crassidens. The sequence continues at coordinate 159,285,586 of NC_090297.1, forward strand.
ATACGAATTCTGGGCACACACAAACATTCACACCATAGAAATGTGCATCAATGGAACCCTTACATACATTGCTAGTAGAAGTATAAATTGGCACAAACAATTTGAAAGATATTTTTACACTGTCAGTCAAAGTTGAAGATGCATATATCAAATGGTTCAGCAATTCAACACCAGTATATACCTTAGAGAAACCCATGCACAGGTGCATCAAGAGAGGTGTGAAAGTATATTTGTAGCAGTATTGTTTCTAATAGGAAAAAAATTGAAACACTAATTTCCATTCATAGAGAAATGGATAAACATTCTCTAGTATAATTATGCTATAGAATATATACATTATACAGCTGTGAAAAATAAATCAAACACAGCAACACAAATCAACATGAATGTATTTCACAAACATAATATTGAATGAAAAAAGCAAGTCATGGAAGAAGAGTACAGTATGATTCCATTTATATAAAATGCAAAAAGTTGAAAAATTAAATACTATGTAGTTTATTAATACATAATGTGGTAAACTAGTTTTTTAAAGCATGGGAATTGACCTTATATCCTGAAACCTTGCTATAATTGCTTATTAGTTCCAGGAATTTTTTGTCTGTTCTTTGGGATTCTCTACATAGATAATCATGTCATCTGTAAACAAAGAACATTTTGTTACTTCCTTCCCAATCTTGTAAAATTTTATTTCATTTTTTTGTCTTATTGTGTTAGCTAGAACTTCCAGTATGGTGTTGAATGGAAGTCTTTGCCTTGTTCCTGTTCTTAGGAGGAAAGCATCTAATTTCTCACCATTAAATTTTTTGTATGTTTTTGTAGATGCTCCTTTATCAAGTCAAGGAAGCTCCCCCTCTGTTGCTAGTTTGCTGAGAGTTTTTATCATGAGTGGGTGTTGGATGTTGTCAAATGCTTTTACTACATCTATTGATATGATTATATGCTTTTTCTTCATTAGCCTGTTTATGTGATGGATTATATTAAATGATTTTTAATGTCGAACCAGACTTGCATAACTGGAATAAATCCCATTTGGTCATGGTAAATAAATCTTTTTACACATTATTGAATTTAAAATGTCTGTAGCTTTATCTGTAATGTCTTTATCTGGTTTTGGTGTTAGAGTAATGCTGATCTCATAGAATAAGTTGGGAAGTATTGCCTCTGCTTCTATTTTCTGGAAGAGATTATAGAGTATTGACATCCTATATTCCTTAAATGTTAGAATTCACCAGTGAACCTGTCTGGGCCTGGTGCTTTTTGTTTTGGAAGGTAATTTGTTATTTATTTATTTTATTTTATGCATATATCCCTATTCACATTATTTCTCTTTGTGTGATTTTTGGTACGTTGTATCTTTCAATTGGTCCATTTCATCTGAGTTATCAAATTTGTGGGCATAGAATTGTCCATTATTTTTTCATTTAATAAGGAGTATTCCTTTATTACTCTTTAATGTCCAGGAGATCAGTAGTGATGGCCCATTTTAATTTCTGATATTAGTAATTTGTGTCCTTTGTCTTTCTTTCTTAGCTCAACTAGAAGTTTATTGATTTTATTGATCTTTTCAAAGAACCAGCTTTTGGTTTCATTGATTCTCTCTACTGCTTTTCTGGTTTAAATTTGCTGATTTCTGCTCTAATTTTTATTATTATTTTTCTTCTGATTGATGTAGGTTTATATTCCTTTTCTATCTCTAGTTTCTCAAGGTGGAAGCTTAGATTATTGATTTTTAGTTCTTTCTTCTTTTCTAGTGTATGCATTTCATGTTGTAAACTTCCCTCTGCACACTGCTTTCAGGTCATCTCCCAAATTTGATAAGTTGTATTTTCATTTATTTCCAAATATTTTAAAATTTCACTTGAGATTTCTTCCTTGATCCATATATTACTTAGAAGTGTGTTGTTTAATCTCCAAATATTTAGGGAAATTTCAGGTATCTTTCTGTATTGACTTCTAGCTTAATTACATTGTGATATGAGAGCATACTTTGATGATTTCTAATTTTTTAAGGAGTGCTTTGTGGCCCAGAATATGGTGCATCTTGGTGAATACTCCGTATGAGCTTGAGAAGAATGTGTATTCTGCTGTTTTAGGATGAAGTACTCTTTTTTCTTTTTCTTTTCTTTTTTTTTTTTTTTTTTTTTTTGCGGTATGCAGGCCTCTCACTGTTGTGGTCTCTCCCGTTGTGGAGCAAAGGCTGTGGACGCGCAGGCTCAGCATCCATGGCTCATGGGCCCAGCCACTCTGCGGCATGTGGGATCTTCCCGGACTGGGGCATGAACCCGTGTCCCCTGCATCGGCAGGCTGACTCTCAACCACTGCGCCACCAGGGAAGCCCAGGATGAAGTATTCTTTAAATGTCAATTAGATCCAGTTGATTGATGGTGCTCTTCAGTTTAACTATGTCCTTACTGATTTTCTGCCTGTTGGATCTATTAACTACTTATAGAGAAGTTTTAAAGTATCCAGCTATACTAGTGGAGTTTTATATTTATATTTTCTATTTAATAATATTATATTGTATATTTGAAAGTAAGAGAGTAGATCTTAAGAGTTCTTATCATTAAAAAAAATTTTTATAGCTATGTATGGTGATGGACATAACTAGACTTACTGTGGTGATCATTTTGCAATATATAAAAATGTCAAATCATTATACTATACACCTAAAGCTAATAAAATGCTATATGTCAATTATATCTCAGTATTTTAAAAAATCAGGCCAGTGACTATATGTGAGTGGGTGGAAGAGGGGGAAAGAAGAGACATACAGGAAATTTCCAAGTTACTGGCAATGTTCTGATTCTTGATATGGGTGATTATTACACAGGTGTTCATCTTGGTATTATTCTTTAAGGTGTGTGTTTTGTATCATATACTGTTGTATAACATGATTTATTATTTTGTTTTAAAAATTAGTAAATAAATGATATTTTAAAAGAAATAGAAATAAAATATGCATATGTACAGAATGTCAGATATCCATTTAACGAATATTGCCTTGGATGCCATTAAAAACATCTACGGGCTTCCCTGGTGGCACAGTGGTTGAGAGTCCTCCTGCCGATGCAGGGGACACGGGTTCGTGCCCCGGTCCAGGAAGATCCCACATGCCGTGGTGCGGCTGGGCCCATGAGCCATGGCCGCTGAGCCTGAGCGTCTGGAGCCTGTGCTCCGCAACGGGAGAGGCCACCACAGTGAGAGGCCCGCATACCGCAAAAAAAAAAAAAAAAAAAAACCGAATATTTGTTTGAGAATATGGAAACATATTCCAGGACAAAGAGCTGTAAGGGTCAAAACTTTTTCTTTGGGAACTTAAGTGAGGAATGAGGAGAAATGGGGCAGTGGTAATGTTTTAGTACTATTTGTTTTGTTTTACCCAGATTTATGTTGATAAAAATAAAAATTTTTATAAAAGATGATAAATGTCAGCACAATGCAAGATGGATAAGAAGGAGGGGGTGCATTTTATTCTTATATTTTCTATTTTTCTCTTCTTAGGACCTGGCATATCTCGATACCGATGACAGAAGATGATGTGCTAAAGGAGATTAGAGGAAATCAAGTGGCTTTTCAAGATTGCTTTACTGCAGATATTTTTTTCCTGCTGACTTTTTCTTTGTTAACAATACCTGAGATTCCTGAGTTTTTACCAATATCTTCACCACAGGGTAGTCAGTTAATGGCAGACTGGGCTACTTGTGTTCCTTCATTTGTTGTGGTGGTAGCTGATATGGAGACCTTTCAGACAAATGATTCATTCCGTACTTGGACCAGAATCAGAGTGCCTCCAAACATTCTGACTGATGATGAAAGACACAGTGTGTCTGATGTGACCCTATCACAGGATGGAATATTTTTTTTAATAAATGGTATTCTTTACTTAAAAAATTATAATGCATTCAAAGGACTGGGAAGCAATGTAAATCTTCCTGATGGTGGAATTATTGGCATTACATCAAGAAAATGGTGTTGGATCAACTATTTATTGAAGGTTAGTAAAAAGATTACATATATGTATATTATACCTGCACATTTAGGTATATTTACCATACTGTTTAATACAGTGATATATCAGAGACTATACTATGCAGCTCTTTGTAGAATTATTTTTTTAAGATTTTTTTTTAATTGATTTTTGGCTGCATCGGGTCTTAGTTGCAGCACACGGGATCTTTGCTGAGGCATGCAGGATCTTTCGTTGTGGCACATGGGTGTCTCTCTAGTTGTGGCGTGCAGGTTTTCTCTTCTCTAGTTGTGGAGGGTAGGCTCCAGGGCATGTGGACTCTGTAGTTGTGGTGCATGGGTTCCAGAGCGTGTGGGCTCTGTAGCTCATGGCACACAGGCTCTCTAGTTGAGGCATATGAGCTCAATAGTTGTGGCACATGGGCTTAGTTGCCCTGTGGCATGTGGGATCTTAGTTCCCTGACCAGGAATCAAACCCACTCCCCTGCATTGTAAGTCAGATTCTTTACCACTGGACCACCAGGGAAGTCCCTGTAGAGTTATTTATGCTTGTAAATAACTCTATCTTTCTGACCTAGCTTCTCAGAGACCTCTTTACAGAGGTGTACCACCAACTACAGAGAATAAAATGAATCTAAAATATCTTTAATAGATTTAAATAAATGGAAAAGAAAATGGAAAGCATGAGAAAAAAGGAATCTATCAAATGACAAGGCAATGAGTAAAACTAAAAGCAAGGGAGTCATTACCATAAAATTTAGGATAATTGTTATCCTGGAAAGAAAGGATGTAGTGATTGGGAGGGAGTATGTGTGATATTTGGGAGTTCTGATTATATTCTATTTTTTAATCTAGGTAGCTATTACACAGATTTCTGCTTTGTGATCAATCTTCCAGCTATTTATTTATTTATTTATACTTGGTCAATTTTCTGTATGTAGATTCTATTTCAAAAATTTTAAATATGTAAAAATAAATGTTAAATTATAACCTAGATAAAACTAACAAAAATTGAAATGTAAAATTCAATGATCACCTTAAATAGAAGATTGGATACAACAAAAATAACTAGTGCATTGAGAAGTAGATAAGAAGAAATCAAAAAGAATGAAAATCTGGGAGAAATCAAGGAAGAGAGGGTAAGAGAGATGAAAGAAAGAATGGGAAAGAGAAGATTCAACATATATCTAACCAGAATTCCAAAATGACATTTTAGCAAGAAAGAGAAAGAGCTGAGACTTTTTCAGATTTAAAGAAAGATATCAATCCTCAATCCATAAATATTAATAAATCCAAGTTGATATAGGAAAAAAGAAAACCCACTTAGATAAAAAATAGTGAAATTGCAGGGTATCAAAGACTAATAAGAGATATTAAAAGCATCCAAGGAGAAAGGACAAATTATAAACAAAGTAAAGATAGTAAAACAATTAGAATCAATGGAGGTCAGAATCAATGGAAGTCAGAAGATAGTGAAATACTCAACTGACGTCAAGTTATTGGCAACCTAAAATTATATACATTCAATAAAACTATCCTCAAGAATAAGAATGTTTGAAACTATTTTAAGAATCAAAATCAGGGATTTTATAATATAATTAGAATAATTGAAATAAAATTGATTAGATGTGCTCAATAGCAGAATGGGTATGACATGACAGAGGAAACAGTCAATAAGACTGAAGTTATATCAATAGAAAATTTCCAATGTAAACAATAGATAAAAATTGTCAAAGTTGAACCAGGCCCCAGAGACCTGTGGGACAATACCAAAACGTCTAACATACATGACATTGGAGTCCAAGGAGGAGAGGAGAGAGGATTATGTAGAAAAAAAAAATCTGAATAAATAATGGCTAGAAACTTCTCAAATTTGGTAATAAGTATAAACTTATGGAGCCATGAAGCCCAACAGACTCCAGACAATGTAGTTGTAAAAGAAACTCATAATCAAACTACTAAAAACCAAAGGAAAAAAATGTGGAAGCAGCCAGAGAGAAGTGATACATCATATATAGGAGAACAATGATTCAAGTGATAGCTGATTTTTCCTCACAGGCCATAGATAACAGAAGGCAATGAAGCAGTATTAGTAGAGTACTGAAAGAAAGGATCATCAGCATAGAATTCTATTCCAGGCAAACATGTCTTTCAGGAATTAAGGAGAAATAAAGACATTCTCAGATGAAGGAAAACTAAGAAAATCTGTTACCAGAATACCTATTCTAAAAGAAATATATGTCTAATGAAGCTTATCAGGTGGAAGGGAAATGGAGAATTTAAAACTTCAATAATGAGTAAAAAACAACTGAAATGGTAGATATACAGGTAAAAATTATTTTAGACTAAAATCATTTTAATAAAATTATTTAATTAGATTTGTTAATCTAATTTAATTAGCTAAAATAAAATTCTAATCTAACAATTATTAGATTATTATTAGATTATATAATAATATTTAATCTAATAATAATAGATTGTTATTATATAATCTATTACATAGATTATTTTTATACTCTTAAGTTCCTTAAAGCTTAAGACTATAAAATTTTTGTATTTTTATACTCTTAATTTTTATACTCTTAAGTTCCTTAAAATACGTATGATATGTAATAGCAAAATTTAAAATATATAACATTTTCTGGTGAGCTTTTTAATGTATGTTGATATAATACATGATTATTACAGCATAAATGAAGAAGGATAAAAGAACCCATGGGGTAGTGAGCTTTCTTCATTACACTTGAAATGTTAAATGCATTATTATAACCCATAGAGCAACCACTAAAAAATTATACAAGATAGAGTTTTAAAAACCTCAACAGATAAATTAAAATGGAATACTAAAAAAAAATTTCTTTTCAATAACCTAAAAGAAGACAGGAAAGGGAAACACAGAGACAAAAACCAGAGGATACATACAGAAAACAACAAAATGGTAATTAAATATAAACGTGTCAATAATTTCATTAAATGTAAATGGCCAAAAAATACTAATTAAAAGGCAGAGATTGTCAAATTGGATTTTTTTTTTTTTTTAAGACCAAAATGTATGCTTCCCATAAGAAACCCACTTTCAATATAAGGAGACATAGTTGAATTAAAAGTAAAACATTGGAAAAGTATATACCATGCAAACACTAATTAAAGAAAATGGGAGTGGATTTATTAATATCAGACAAACTAGGAAAACAATTGGATAAAAAGGGACATTATATGATAAAAGGGTCAATTTGTCAAGAAGACATAGTAATCCTAAATGTGTATGTATCTAACAAACAAGCTTCATAGCAAATGAACCAAAATTAATTGAATGGAAAAAAGAAATAGATAAATCCACAAAATTGTTGGAAGATTTCCACAGTCCTTTTTCAGTAATAGATAAAACAAGTAGACAGGAAACAAGCAAGGATGTACAAGGATAAATAACACCAGTGGTCAGAAAACTACTGCCCATCTCAGCCAAATCAAGTCTGCTGTCTTTTGTGTAAAAAGTTTTATTGGAATATAGCCATGCTCATTTGCTTATGTATCATCTCTGGCTGCTTTTGCCCTACAACAGCACTAATAAAAATTTGCAATAGAGTATGTGGACCAAAACTTAAATATTTACTATATAGCCCTTTCCATAAAAAGTTTGCTGACCCCTGAATTAACCAACTAGACCTAGTAGACATTTGTAAAATATACTCCACCCAACAACAGCAGAAAATATATTCTTTTCAAGTAAACATGGAATATTAGCAAAGATAGAGTATATTTTAGAACATAAGACAAATGTTAACAAATTTAAAAGAAGAGAAATCAAAGTATGTTCTCTGGTCATAACAGAATTAAACTAGAAATCAACTTTTTAAAAACAGATATGTGGAAGGTCATCAAGGATTTGAAATTTTATAAATACACATTACAATAACCATTTGGACAAACACCATTTCAAGGGGATGAAAAATAATTTTTTAAAATTTTTTGGTTTTGGCTCCACTGTGTCTTCGTTGCTGTACACAGGCTTTCTCTAGCTGTGGCAATCGGGGTCTACTCTTCATTGCGGTGCATGGGTCTCATTGTGGTGGCTTCTCTTGTTGCAGAGCATGGGCTCTAGGTGCACGGGCTTCAGTAGTTGCAGCACACAGGCTCAGTAGTTGTGGCACATGGGCCCTAGAGCACATGGGCTTCAGTAGTTGTGGCACGTAGGCTTAGTAGTTGTGGTGCACAGGTTCTAGGGCATGTGGGCTTCAGTAGCTGTGGTACATGGGCTCAGTAGTTGTGGCTTATGAGCTCTAGACTGCAGGCTCTGTAGTTGTGGTGCACAGGCTTAGTTGCTCTGCGGCATGTGGGATCTCCCCAGACCAGGGCTCAAACCCATATCCCCTGCATTGGCAGGCGGATTCTTAACCACTGCACCACCAGAGAAGTCCCCTAAAAATCATTTTAACTAAATAAAAGTAAAACATTAAAACTATATCAAAACTGATGGAAGTGAAAGAAGAAATTGACAAATCCATAATTATAGTTGAAGATAAAATAGACAATTGTATAGAAGAACTGAAAAACCAACTGAATCTAATTTATATTTATAGGATAGTCTACCCAACAACAGCAGAATATATATTCTTAGCAAGCGTTCATGGAACATTTACCAAGACAGACCATATACTGAGTCATAAATCAAACCTCAACACATTTAAAAGAATTTAAATCATATAAAGTATGTTCTCTAACTACAGTGGAATTAAACTAAGAGTCAATAACAGAAATATATCTGGAAATACCCCAATTCTTGGAAATTAAACAATGCACTTCTAAGTAATTCATGTGTTAAATAGGACATCTCAGGGAAATTAGAAAATCTTTTTTTAAATTATTTTAATTGAAGTATAGTGGATTTACAATGTTCTGTTAGTTTCAGGTGTACAGCACAGTGATTCAGATATATATATATATATATATATATATATATATATATACACACACACATATATGTATATATATATACTCAGTTGTATATATTCAGTTATATACATATTTATTTATATGTATATATTCTTTTTCAGATTCATTTCCATTATAGGTTATTCGAAGATATTGAATATAATTCCCTGTAGATCCTTGTTGTTTGTTTTATATATAGTAGTGTGTATCTGTTAATATCAAACTCTTAATTTATCCCTCCCTGCCCACTTTCCCCTTTGATAACCATAAGTTTGTTTTCTATGCCTGTGAGTCTGTTACTGTTTTGTAAATAAGTTCATTTGTCTTATTTTTAAAGAGTCCACATATAAGCAATATCATATGATATTTCTCTTTCTCTGTCTTACCTCACTTAATATGATAATCTCTAAGTCCACCCATGTTGCTGCAAATGGAATTATTTCATTCTTTTTTAAGGTGAGTAATATTCCATTGGGTATATACGCCACATCTTCTTTATCCATTCATCTGTTGATGGAGACTTAGGTTGCTTCCATGTCTTGGCTTTAAATAGTGCTGCTATGAACACTGGGGTGCATGTACCTTTTCAAATTATAGTTTTCTCTGGATATATGCCCAGGAGTGGGATTGCTGTATCATACGGTAACTCTATTTTTAGTTTTTTAAGGAACCTCCTTACTGTCCTCCATAGTGGTTGTACCAATTTACATCCCCACCAACAGTGCAGGAGGTTTCCATTTTCTCCACATGCTCTCCAGCATTTATTATTTGTAGACATTTTAATGATGGCCATTCTGACTGGAGTGTTTGATTTACATTTGATTTTCATGTGCCTGTTGGCCATCTCTATATCTTCTTTGGAGAAATGTCTATTTATGTCTTCTGCCAATTTTTTGGTTGGTTTTTTTTTATTGAGTTGTATGAGCTATTTTATATTTTGCAGACAAATCCCTTGTCAGTCAGATTGTTTGCAAATATTTTCTCCTATTTAATAGGTTGTCTTTTTGTTTTGTTTATGGTTTCCTTTCCTGTGCAAAAGCTTTTACATTTAATTAGGTTCCACTTGTTTATTTTTGCTTTTATTTCCATTACTCTAGGAGATAGACCCCAAATAATATTCCTGTGATTTATCTTAAAGAGTGTTCTCCCTATGTTTTCCTCTAGGAGTTTTATAGTATCTGCTCTTACATTTAGGTCTTTAATCTATTTTGAGTTTGTTTTTGTGTATGGTGTTAGGGAGTGTTCTAATTTCATTCTTTTACATGTAGCTGTCCAGTTTTCCCAGCACCACTTATTGAAGAGACTATCTTTTCTCCATTGTATATTCTTGCATCTTTTGTAGTGGATTAATTGACCATAAGTGTCTGCGTTTATTTCTGGGCTTTCTATGCTGTTCCATTGATCTATGTGTCTGTTTTCTGCCAGTACAATACTGTTCTTATCACTGTAGCTTTGTAGTATAGTCTGAAGTCAGGGAACCTGATTCCTATAGCTCTGTTCTTTCTCAATATGTTTTGGTTTTGGGGGGTCTTTTGTGTTTCCATAGAAGTTTTAAAATTTTTTGTTCTAATTCTGTGAAAAATGCCATTGGTAATTTGATAGGCATTGCATAGAATCTGTAGATTGCCTTGCATAGTATTGTCATTTTAACAACATTAATTCTTCCACTCCAAGCACATGTTATATATTTCCATTTATTTGTGTCCTCTTTAATGTCTTTCATCAGTGTCTTTTTTTAAAAATCTTTATTGGAGTATAATTGCTTTACAATGGTCTGTTAGTTTCTGCTTTATAACAAAGTGAATAAGCTATACATATATCCCCATATCTCCTCCCTCTTGTGTGTCCCTCCCATCCTCCCTATCCCACCCTTCTAGCTGGTCAGAAAGCACCAAGCTGATCTCCCTGTGCTATGTGGCTGCTTCCCACTAACTATCTATTTTACATTTGGTAGTATATATAAGTCCATGTGACTCTCTCACTTCGTCCCAGCTTACCCATCCCCCTCTCCATGTCCTCAAGTCCATTCTCTACGTCTGGGCCTTTATTCCTGTTCTGCTCTGATGTTCTTCAGAACCTTTTTTTTTTTTAGATTCCATATATATGTGTTAGCATACGGTATTTGTTTTTCTCTCTCTGACTTACTTCACCATGTATGACAATCTCTAGATCCATCCACCTCACTACAAATAACTCAATTTCCTTTCTTTTTATGGCTGAGTAATATTCCATTGTATATATGGGCCACATCTTCTTTATCCGTTCATCTGTCGGTGGACACTTACGTTGCTTCTATGTTCTGGCTATTGTAAATAGAGCTGCAATGAACACTGTGGTACATGACTCTTTTTCAATTATGGTGTTCTCAGGATACATGCCCAGTAGTGGGATTGCTGGGTGGTATGGTAATTCTATTTTTATTATCCTAAGGAACCTCCACACTGTTCTCCATAGTGGCTGTATAAATTTACATTCCCACCAACATTGCAAGAGGGTTCCCTTTTCTCCACACCCTCTCCAGCATTTACTGTTTGTAGATTTTTTGATGATAGCCATTCTGACTGGTGTGAGGTGATACCTCATGTTAGTTTTGATTTGCATTTCTCTAATGATTAATGATGTTGAGCATCCTTTCATGTGTTTGTTGGCAATCTGTATATCTTCTCTGGAGAAATGTCTACTTAGGTCTTCTGCCCATTTTTGGTTTGGGTAGTTTGTTTTTTTGATATTGAGCTGCATGAGCTGCTTGTAAATTTGGGGCATTAATCCTTTGTCAGTGGCTTCATTTGCAAATATTTTCTCCCATCCTGGGGGTTGTCTTTTCATCTTTTCTATGGTTTCCTTTTCCTTTGCTGTGCAAAAGCTTTTAAGTTTCATTAGGTCCCATTTGTTTATTTTTGTTTTTTTTCCATTTCTCTAGGAGGTGAATCAAACAGGATTTTTCTGTGATTTATGTCATAGAGTGTTCTGCCTATGTTTTCCTCTAACAGTTTGATAGTTTCTAGCCTTACATTTAGGTCTTTAACCCATTTTGAGTTTATATTTGTGTATGGTGTTAAGAAGTGTTCCAATTTCATTCTTTCACATGTAGCTGTCCAGTTTTACCAGCACCACTCATTGAAGAGGTTGTCTTTTATCCATTGTATATTCTTGCCTCCTTTATCAAAAATAAGTTGACCATATGAGCATGGGTTTATCTCTGGGCTTTCTATTCTATTCCATTGATCTATATTTCTGTTTCTCTGCCAGTACCATACTGTCTTGATTACTGTAGCTTTGTAGTATAGTCTAAAGTCTGGGAGCCTAATTCCTACAGCTCTGTGTTTCTTTCTCAAGATTCCTTTGGCTCTTCAGGGTCTTTCATGTTTACATACAAATTGTGAAATTTTTTGTCTTCGTTCTGTGAAAAATGCCATTGATAGTTTGATAGGGATTGTATTGAATCTGTAGAATGCTTTGGGTAGTATTGTCACTTTTACAGTGTTGATTTTTCCAATCCAAGAACATGGTATATCTCTCCATATGTTTGTATCATCTTGAATTTCTTTCATCAGTGTCTTATAGTTTTCTGCATACAGGTCTTTTGTCTCCTTAGGTAGGTTTATTCCTAGGTGTTAAATTCTTTTTGTTGCAGTGGTAAATGGGAGAGTTTCCTTAATTTCTCTTTCAGATTTTTCATCATTAGTGTATAGGAATGCAAGAGAGTTCTGTGCATTAATTTTGTATCCTGCTACTTTACCAAATTCATTGTTTAGCTCTAGTAGTTTTCAGATAGCATCTTTAAGATTCTCTATGTATAGTATCATGTCATCTGCAAGCAGTGACAGCGTTACTTCTTCTTTTCCGATTTGGATAACTTTTATTTCTTTTTCTTCTCTAATTGCTGTGGCTAAAACTTCCAAAACTATGTTGAATAATAGTAGTGAGAGTGGACAACCTTGTCTTGTTCCTGATCTTAGAGGAAATGGTTTCAGGTTTCACCACTGAGAACGATTTTGGTTTTGTGTTTTTCATATATGGCCTTTATTATGTTGAGGTAGGTTCCCTCTATGCCTACTTTCTGGAGGGTTTTTATCATAAATGGCTGTTGAATTTTGTTGAAGGATTTTTCTGCATCTATTGAGATGATCATGTAGTTTTTCTCCTTCAATTTGTTAATACGGTGTGTCCCATTTTTGATTTGTGTATATGGAAGAATCCTTGCATTCCTGGGGTAAACCCCACTTGATCATGGTGTATGATCCTTTTAATGTGCTGTTGGATTCTGTTTGCTAGTATTTTGTTGAGGATTTTTGCATTTATGTTCATCAGTGATATTAGCCTGTAATTTTCATTTTTTGTGATATCTTTTTCTGTTTTTGGTATCAGGGTGATGGTGGCCTCATCGAATGAGTTTGGAAGAGTTCCTTCCTCTGCTATATTTTGGAAGAGTTTGAGAAGGATAGGTGTTAGCTCTTCTCAAAATGTTTTGATAGAATTCGCCTGCGAAGCCATCTGGTCCTGGGCTTGTGTTTGTTTGAAGATTTTTAATCACAGTCTCAATTTCAGTGCTTATGATTGGTCCGCTTATAATTTCTATTTCTTCCTGGTTCAGTCTCGGAAGGTTGTGCTTTTCTAATAATTTGTCGGTTTCTTCCAGGTTGTCCATTTTATTGGCATATAGCTGCTTGTAGTAATCTCTCGTGATCCTTTGTGTTTCTGCAGTGTCACTTGTTACTTCTCCTTTTTCATTTCTAATTCTATTGATTTGAGTCTTCTCGCTTTTTTTCTTGATGAGTCTAGCTAATGGTTTATCAATTTTGTTTATCTTCTATGTTTTTAGTTTTATTGATCTTTGCTATCATTCCCTTCATTTCTTTTTCATTTTTTTCTGATCTGATCTTTATGATTTCTTTCCTTCAGCTAACTTTGGGGGTTTTTTTGTTCTTCTTTCTCTAATTGCTTTAGGTGTATGGTTACATTGTTTATTTGAGATGTTTCTTGTTTCTTGAGGTAAGATTGTATTGTTATAAACTTCCATCTTAGAATTGCTTTTGCTTCATCCCATAAGTTTTAGGTCATCTTGTTTTCATTGTCATTTGTTTCTAGGTATTTTTTGATTTCCTCTTTGATTTCTTCAGTGATCTCTCAGTTATTGAGTAGTGTATTTTTTAGCCTCCATGTGTTTCTATTTTTTTAAGATTTCTTTCCAGTAATTGATAGCTACTTTCATAGCGTTGTGGTAGGAAAAGATACTTGATACAATTTCAATTTTCTTAAATTTACTGAGGCTTGATTTGTGACCCAAGATATGATCTATCCTGGAGAATGTTCCATGAGCACTTGAGAAAAATGTGTATTCTGTTGTTTTTGGATGGAATGTCCTATAAATATCAGTTAAGTCCATCTTGTTTAATGTATCATTTAAAGCTTGTCTTTCCTTATTTATTTTCATTTTGGATGATCTATCCATTGGTGAAAGTGGGGTGTTAAAGTCCCCTACTATGATTCTGTTACTGTTGACTTCCCCTTTAATGGCTGTTAACATTTGCCTTATGTATTGAGGTGCTCCTATGTTGGGTGCATAAATATTTACAATTGTTATATCTTCTTCTTGGATTGATCCCTTGATCATTGTGTAGTGTCCTTCTTTGTGTCTTGTAATAGTCTTTATTTTAAAGTCTATTTTGTCTGATATGAGAATTGCTACTCCACCTTTGTTTTGATTTCCATTTGCATGGAATAACTTTTCCCATCCCCTCACATTCCATCTGTATGTGTCCCTATGTCTGAAGTGGGTCTCTTGTAGACAGCATATATATGGGTCTTGTTTTTGTATCATTTCAGCCAGTCGATGTCTTTTGGTGGGAGCACTTAATCCATTTACATTTAAGGTAGATATCAATATGTACATTCCTATTACCATTTTCTTAATTGTTTTGGGTTTATTATTGTAGGTCTTTTCCTTCTCTTGTGTTTCCTGCCTAGAGAATTTCCTTTAGCATTTGTTGTAAAGCTGGTTTGGTGGTGCTGAAATCTCTTAACTTTTGCTTGTCTGTAAAGGTTTTAATTTATCCAGCAAATCTGCATGAGATCCTTGCTGGGTAGAGTAATCTTGGTTGAAGGGTTTCCCTTTCATCACTTTAAATATGTCCTGCCACTCCCTTGTGGCTTTCAGACTTCCTGCTGAAAGATCAGCTGTTAATCTTATGGGGATTCCCTTGTATGTTATTTGGTTTTTTTCCCTTACTGCTTTTCATATTTTTTCTTTGTATTTAATTTTTGATAGTTTGATTAATATGTGTCTTGGCGTGTTTCTCCTTGGATTTCTCCTCTATGGGACTCTGTGTGCTTCCTGTACTTGATTGATTATTTCTGTTCCCAAATAAGGGAAATTTTCAACTATAATCTCTTCAAATATTTTCTCAGTCCTTTTCTTTTTCTCTTCTTCTTCTGGGAACCCTATAATTCGAATATTGGTGTGTTTAATGTTGTCCCAGGGGTCTCTAAGACTGTCCTCAATTCTTCTCATTCTTTTTTCTTTATTCTGCTCTGTTGTAGTTATTTCCACTATTTTATCTTCCAGGTCACTTATCCATTCTTCTGCCTCCATTATTCTGCTATTGATTCCTTCTAAAGAATTTTTTATTTCATTTATTGTGTTGTTCATCATTGTTTGTTTGCTCTTTAGTTCCTCTAGATCCTTGTTAAACGTTTCTTGTATTTTCTCCATTCTATTTCCAAGATTTTGGATCATCATTACTATCATTACTCTGAATTCTTTTTCAGGTAGACTGCCTAGTTCCTCTTCATTTGTTTGGTCTGGTGGGTTTTTATGTTGCTCCTTCATCTGCTGTGTGTATCTCTGTCTTCTCTTTTTGCTTAACTTACTGTATTTGGGGTCTCCTTTTCACAGCCTGCAGGTTTGTAGTTCCCATTGTTTTTGGTGTCTGCCCCCAGTGGCTAAGGTTGGTTCAGTTCAGTTGTGTAGGCTTCCTAGTGGAGGGGACTAGTGCCTGTGTTCTGGTGGATGAGGCTGGATCTTGTTTTTCTGGTGGGCAGGACCACGTCTGGTGGTGTGATTTGGGGTGTCTGTGACATTATTATGATTTAAAGCAACCTCTCTGCTAATGGGTGGGGTTGTGTTCCTATCTTGCTAGTTGTTTGGCATAGGTTTTCTGGTACTGTAGCTTGCTGGTCGTTGAGTTTAACTGGCTCTTAGCATTGAGATGGAGATCTCTGGGAGAGTTTTTGCCATTTGATATTACGTGGAGCTGGGAGGTCTCTGGTTGACCAAGGTCCTGAGCTCAGCTCTCCCACCTCAGAGACATAGGCCTGATACTGGCCAGAGCATCAAGACCCTGTCAACCACATGGCTTTTGGGAAATCTGAGGTCTTCTGCCAGCGTTCAGTAGGTGTTCTCTAGGAGTTGTTCCACATGTCGATGTATTTCTGATGTATTTGTGGGTGGAAGGTGATCTCCTCGTCTTACTCCTCCACCATCTCGAAGGTCTCTTCATCAGTGTCTTTAGATATTCTTTTAACTGAATGAAAGTGAGGATATTATGGAGTTCTGCTAAAGCAGTGCCTAAAATGGAATTTATAGGATTAAGTGCTTATATTAGAATCTTCCACTTCTGCACAAGATAGAATAAAAAATAGGATATATATATATATATATATATATATATATATATGTTCCAGCATGAAACAACAGCAGAAAATAGTATGAAACCATGCTTTATATATTCAAAAACATTGGAAATCAAGATAAGCCCTGCAATTGCCCCTGCTTAATGTCTTGAGAAAGTTCCCAGACCAGGGAATGGTGACATAGGAGACTGAGACAGAGTCCAGCAGATTCACTTAGTTGAGGAAGTGGAACTTATAGTCAAGGGAGGGAAGGTGGCTGGAGCTTGCAAAGCAGAATAGCAATGATAAGAGAGCTGCACACAGAATTCTAGAGATTTTCCAAGGACTCCCCTCATGTATTCAGCAGTGTATCAATCAGTCTATATTTGTGGGGAAACTATCCAATCCTGGGGAAAAAACTGAATGAAAGGACTAGGGAATTGAATTATAACTCACACAGGGATGGGAACAGTACCTGTTCTAACCAGCCAGACTGAAAACACACATAACAATTCATGGGGGATTGAGTAGAGTGCTCCTAAGTGTCTTGCCTCACTACTGAGAATAATTATCACTAGACAAAGTGCTTCTCTGGTCCCATCTAACAAATTTTAAACAAAAAACCCCAAAAGTATCCAGCTGTTTTAAAGTAATTTAAGACATCTCAGAACAAAACTCTCAGAACAAAAAATATTCAGCACCCAACAAGGTAATAGTCACAATTTCTGTCATTCAATCAAAAATACCAAGCATACAAAGAACAAGAAAATATGATCCATATTGAAGAGAAAAATTAGCTTATCAAAATTGAACCCAAACTGACACAGATGTTAGAATTAGCAGACAAAGATATTAAAAGAGATACCTGTGTTTCACATATTCAAAAGCTAGAGAGGAGAAAAGCATGTAAAGTAGAGATAGGAAGATATTTTATATTTAAGAAAATACCCAAATCAAACTTTGAGAGATGAAAACTTCTATGACTGAGATTTTTAAAAAGGACATTGGATGTGATTACCAGCAGGCATTATAGAAGAAAGGATTAGTGAACATCAAAACAGCAGTAGAAATTATTCAAAATGATATACAGAGAATACGAGACCAAAAATAAATAAATAAAATAAAAAGAACCTCACAGTGATTGTGAAACTTCTTTCAGCCTAACATGGATGTACTTGGAATTCTTGAAGGAGGAAGGAGGCACAAAAATATTTTTTGAAAAATTAATGGCCAGAATGATCCAAATTTGATTAAAGCTGAAACCTAAAGATCTAAAATGCTCAGTGAACCCCAAGCATGTGAAATATGAAGAAAACTATACCAAGACACATAATCAAATTACTCAGAGCTAATGATAAAGAGAAAAATCTTAAAAGCAGTCAGAAGAATAAAATATTTTATATACAAAGGAACAAAGATAAGTATGACATCAAATTTCTCATTGGAAACAATGCCAGTGAAAAGACAGTGGAGCAACCTCTTTCAAATATAGAATTCTAAAGCCATGAAAATATCTTTCAAAAATGAAGTGAAAATACTTTTTCAGATGTACTAAAGTTGGGCTAATTCATCATTAGCACACCCACAAAGAAGAAATGTGCTAAAGCAAGCCCTTTGAGTGGAAGGAAAATGATACCAGATGGAACTATGGACCTACACAAAGAAGTGAAAATCACCACAAATGGTATCTACAAGATTACATTTATAATATTTCTTATTATTATTTAAATCCCTTTAAAAGATAAGTGTTTAAACAAAAATAGTAACAATGTAGTTTAGAGTTTATAACGCATATAAAAATAAAATGTATGAAAAAGACAAGAGGGGAGAAGTGGAAATACACTTTTGCAATATTTTTATACTGTATTTGAAGTGGTATAATATCACTTAACGATCTGTGGGAAGTTAAAGATGTACACATTTTTCGACTTCCCTGGTGGCGCAGTGGTTGGGAGTCCGCCTGCCAGTGCAGGGGACACGGGTTCATGCCCCGGTCCGGGAAGATCCCACATGCCACGGAGCAGCTGGGCCTGTGAGCCATGGCCGCTGAGCCTGCGCATCCAAAGTTAGTTTGTTTATTTGGCTGCACTGGGTTTGTTTATTTGGCTGCACTGGGTCTTAGTTGCTACATGCAGGATCCTCATTGCCGCATTCGGGATCTTTAGTTGCAGTGTCCAGGATATTTAATTGTGGCATATAGGATCTTTAGCTGTGGCATGTGGGATCTTTTAGTTGTGGTATGTGGGATCTTTAATTGTGGCATGTGTGATCTTCAGTTGCAGCATGCAAACTCTTACTTGCAGTACGTGGGATCTAGTTCCCTGACCAGGGATCAAACATGGGTCCCCTGCATTGGGAGCATGGAGTCTTAGCCACTTTACCACCAGGGAAGTCCCTAAAGATGTATATTATCAGCACTACAGTGACCAATAAAATGACAAAATTAAAAATTATGCCATGTGATCATAAAAAACATTCAGTTAATCTTAAACAAGAGGTAAAAGAATAAAAATAAAAGCTGGGACAGGTAGAAAACAAAAAAGATAATAGAGTTAAACCTAACCATATAAATAATCAATTAAATGGAAATGATCCAGGGACTTTCCTGATGGTCCAGTGGCTAAGACGCCATCCTCCCAATGCAGGGGGCCTGGGTTTGATCCCTGGTCAGGGAACTAGATCCCACATGCCGTAAATAAGAGTTTGCATGCTGCAACTAAAAATCCTGCATGCCACAATGAGCATACTGCACACAGCAATGATGATCCCACATGCTGCAACTAAGACCCAACACAGACAAATAAATAAATAAATATTTTTAAAATAAATAAGTGTAAATGATCCAAACATTATAATTAAAAGTCAGAGATTATCAGATCAAAAAGATCAAGACCCAACTCTATGGTGCCTACGAGAAACATACTTTATATATGAAGGCAAAACTAGCATAAAATAAAAAGGTGGGAGTAGCTTCAAGATGGTCGAAGAGTAACATGTGGAGATCACCTTCCTCCCTACAAATACGTCAGAAATACATCTACATATGGAACAACTCCTACAGAACACCTACTGAATGCTGGCAGAAGACCTCAGACCTCCCAAAAAGCAATAAACTCCCCACATACATGGGTAGGGCAAAAGAAAAAACAGAGACAAAAGAATAGAGACGGGACCTGCACCAGTGGGAAGGAGCTGTTAAGGAGGAAAGGTTTCCACACACTAGTAAGCCCCTTCGCTGGCAGAAACACTGGTGGTGGGGGGGAAGCTTGAGAGCCACAGAGGAGAGTGCAGCAACAGGGGTGCAGAAGGCAAAGTGGAGAGATTCCTGCACAAAGGATCAGTGCTGACCAGCACTCACCAGCCCAAGAGGCTTGTCTACTCAACTGCTAGGTCGTGTGGAGGCTGAGAGCTCAGGCTCCGGCTTCAGGGGTCAGATCCCAGGGAGAAGACTGGGGTTGGCTGCGTGAACACAGCCTGAAAGGGGCTAGTGCACCGCAGCTAGCTGGGAGGGAGTCCTGGAAAAAGTCTGGAACTACTGAAGAGGCAAGAGACTTTTTTTGGCTATTTGTTTTGTGGTGCATGAGGAGAGGGGATTAAGAGCACTGCCTAAACGAGCTCCAGAGATGGGCACAAGCTGTGGCTATCAGGGCGGACCCCAGAGATGGGCATGAGATGCTAAGGCTGCTACTGCAGCCACCAAGAAGCCTGTGTGCAAGCACAGGTCACAGCCCACACCTCCCCTCCCACGAGCCTGTGCAGCCCACCACTGCCAGGGTCCCATGAGCCAGGGACAACTTCCCCAGGAGAACACACGGCGCACCTCAGGAAGTTGCAACGTCATGCCAGCCTCTGCCACCGCAGGCTCACCCCACATTCCGTACCCCTCCCTCCCCTTGACCTAAGTGAGCCAGAGCCCCCTAATCAGCTGCTCCTTTAACCCCGTCCTGTCTGAGCGGGAACAGACACCCTCAGGCGACCTACACGCAGAGATAGGGCCAAATCCACAGCTGAAACCCAGGAGCCGTGCAAACAAAGAAGAGAAAGGCAAATTTCTCCCAGAAGCCTCAGGAGCAGCAGATTAAATCTCCACAATCAACTTGATGTACCCTGCATCTGCAGAATACCTGAATAGACAACGAATCTTCGCAAATTGAGGTGATGGACTTTGGGAGCAATGATATATATATTGTTTTCCTTTGTCTCTTTTTGTGAGTGTGTATGTGTATACTTCTGTGTACGATTCTGTCTGTATAGCTTTGCTTTTACCATTTGTCCTAGGGTTCTGTCTGTCCATTTTTGTTGTTGTTTTTCTTTTAGTATAGTTTTTAGTGCTTGTTATCATTGGTGGATTTGTTTTTTGGTTTGGTACCTCTCTTCTTTCTTTCTTTTTTAAAAATTTAAATTTTTTTTTACTTTTAATTATTTTTTATTTTAATAACTTTATTTTATTTTTTCTTTCTTTTTTTCTCCCTTTTATTCAGAGCCATGTGGATGACAGGGTCTTGGTGCTCTGGCCGGGCATCAGGCCTCTGCCTCTAAGGTGGGAGAGCCGAGTTCAGGACATTGGACCATCAGAGACCTCCCAGCTCCATGTAATATCAAACAGTGAAAATCTCTCAGAGATCTCCATCTAAACGCCAAGACCCAGCTCCATTCAACAACCAGCAAGCTACAGTGCTGGACACCCTATGCCAAACAACTAGCAACACAGGAACACAACCCCACCCATTAGGACAGAGGCTGCCTAAAATCATAATAAGGTCACAGACACCCCAAAACACTCCACTGGATGTGGACCTGCCCACCAGAAAAACAAGATCCAGCCTCATCCACCAGAACACAGGCACTAGTCCCCTCCACCAGGAAGCATACACAACCCACTGAAACAACCTTAGTCACTGGAGACAGACACCAAAAACAATGGGAACTATGAACCTGCAGCCTGTGAAAAGGAGACCCCCAAGCACAGTAAGTTAAGAAAAATGAGAAGACAGAGAAACACAAAGCAGATGAAGGAACAAGGTAAAAACCCACCAGACCAAACATATGAAGAGGAAATAGGCAGTCTACCTGGAAAAGAATTCAGAATAATGATAGTAATGATGACCTACAATCTTGGAAATAGAATGGAGAAAATACAAGAAACGTTTAACAAGGACCTAGAGCAACTAAAGAGCAAACAAACAATGATGTCAAACACAATAAATGAAAATTAAAATTCTCTAGAAGGAAGCAATAACAGAATAACTGAGGCAGAAGAACGGAAAAGTGACCTGGAAGATACAATAGTGGCAATAACTACTGCAGAGCAGAATAAAGAAAAAAGAATGAAAAGAATTGAGGGATAATCTCAGAGACCTCTGGGACAACATTAAACACACCAAGATTCGAATTATAGGGGTCCCAGAAGAAGAAGAGAAAAAAAAAGGGTATGAGAAAATATTTGAAAAGATTATGGTTGAAAATTTCCCTCATATGGGAAAGGAAATAGTCAATCAAGTCCAGGAAGTGCACAGAGCCCCATACAGGAGAAATCCAAGGAGAAACACGCCAAGGCATATTAATCAAACTATCAAAACTTAAATACAAAGAAAAAATATTAAAAGCAGCAAGGGAAAAACAACAAATAACATACAAGGGAATCCTCATAAGGTTAACAGCTGATCTTTCAGCAGGAACTCTGAAAGCCACAAGGGAGTGGCAGGACATATTTAAAGTGATGAAAGGGAAAACCTACGACCAAGATTACTCTACCCAGCAAGGATCTCACTCAGATTCGACAGGAAATTAAAACCTTTACAGACAAGCAAAAGCTAAGAGATTTCAGCACCACCAAACCAGCTTTACAACAAATGCTAAAGGAAATTCTCTAGGCAGGAAACGCAAGAGAAAGAAAAGACCTACAATAACAAACCCAAAACAATTAAGAAAATGGTAATAGGAACATACATATCGATAATTACCTTAAATATAAATGATTAAGTGCTCCAACCAAAAGACATAGACTGGCTGAATGGTTACAAAAACAAGACCCGTATATATGCTGTCTACAATAGACCCACTTCAGACCTAGGGACACATACAGACTGAAAGTGAGGGAAATGGAAAACGATATTCCATGCAAATGGAAACCAAAAGAAATTTGGAATAACAATTCTCATATCAGACAAAATAGACTTTAAAATAAAGATTATTACAAGAGACAAGGAAGGACACTATATAATGATTAAGGGATCAATCCAAGAAGAAGATATAACAATTGTAAATATTTATGCACCCAACATAGGAGCACCTCAATACATAAGGCAAATACTAACAGCCATAAAAGGGGAAATCGGGCTTCCCTGGTGGCGCAGTGGTTGGGAGTCCGCCTGCCAGTGCAGGGGACACGGGTTCGTGCCCCGGTCCGGGAGGATCCCGGATGCCGCGGAGCGGCTGGGCCCGTGAGCCATGGCCGCTGAGCCTGCACATCCAGTGCCTGTGCTCCGCAACGGGAGAGACCACAGCAGTGAGAGGCCCGCGTACCGCAAAAAAGAAAAAAAAAAAAAGGGGGGGGGAAATCGACAGTAACACAATCATAGTAGGGGACTTTAACACCCCACTTTCACCAATGGATAGATCATCCAAAATGAAAATAAATAAGGAAAGACAAGCTTTAAATGATACATTAAACAAGATAGACTTAATTGATATTTATTGGACATTCCATCCAAAAACAACAGAATACACTTTCTTCTCAAGTGCTCATGGAACATTCTCCAGGATAGATCATATCTTGGGTCACAAATCAAGCCTCGGTAATTTAAGAAAATTGAAATCGTATTAAGTATTCTTTCCAACCACAACGCTATGGAGCTAGATATCAATTACAGGAAAAAATCTTTAAAACATACAAACATATGGAGGCTAAACAATACACTACTCAATAACCGGCAGATCACTGAAGGAATCAAAGAGGAAATCAAAAAACACCTAGAAACAAATGACAATGAAAACACGACCACCCAAAACCTATGGGATGCAGCCAAAGCAGTTCTAAGAGGGGAGATTTAGCAATACAATCCTACCTTAAGAAACATCTCAAATAAACAGCCTAACCTACACTTATAACAACTAGAGAAAAAAGAACAAAAACACCCCAATGTTAGCAGAAGGAAAGGAATCATAAAGATAGATCAGAAAAAAATGAAAAAGAAATGAAGGAACCAATAATGAAGATCAATAAAACTAGAAGCAGGTTCTTTGAGAAGATATACAAAATTGATAAACCATTAGCCAGACTCATCAAGAAAAAAATGGAGAAGACTCAAATCAACAGAATTAGAAATGATAAAGGAGAAGTAACAACTGACACTGCAGAAGTACAAAGGATCATGAGAGATTGCTACAAGTAACTCTATGCCAATAAAATGGACAACCTGGAAGAAATGGACAAATTCTTAGAAAAGCACAACCTTCCAAGACTGAACCAGGAAGAATAAAAGATATAAACAGACCCATCACAAGCACTGAAATTAAAACTGTGATTAAAAATCTTCGAAAAAACAAAAGCCCAGGACCAGATGGCTTCACCGGTGAATTCTATGAAACATTAAAAGACGAGCTAACACCTATCCTTCTCAATCTCTTCCAAATTATAGCAGAGGGGAGAACATTCCCAAGCTCTTTCTACGAGGCCTCCATCACCCTGATACCAGAACCAGACAAAGATGTCACAAAGAAAGGAAACTACAGGCCAATATCACTGATCAACATAGACGAAAAAATCCTCAACAAAATACTAGCAACCACAATCCAACAGCACATTAAAATGATCATACACCATGATCAAGTGGGTTTTATCCCAGGAATGCAAGTATTCTTCAATACACACAAATCAATCAATGTGATACACCATATTCACAAATTGAAGAATAAAAACCATATGATCATTTCAATAGATGCAGAAAAAGCCTTTGACAAAATTCAGCACCCATTTATAATAAAAATACTGCAGAAAGTAGGCATAGAGGGAACTTACCTCAACATAATAAAGGCCATATATGACAAACCCACAGCCAACATTGTCCTCAATGGTGAAAAACTGAAACCATTTCCACTAAGATCAGGAATAAGACAAGGTTCCCCACTCTCACCACTGTTATTCAACATAGTTTTGGAAGTTTTAACCACAGCAATCAGTGAAGAAAAAGAAGGAATCCAAATCAGAAAAGAAGAAGTAAAACTGTCACTGTTTGCAGATGACATGATACTCTACATAGAGAATCCTAAAGATACTATCAGAAAACTACCAGAGCTAATCAATGAATTTGGTAAAGTAGCAGGATACAAAGTCAATGCACAGAAATCTCTTGCATTCCTATACACTAACGATGAAAAATCTGAAAGAAAAATTACAGAAACACTCACAGTTACCATTGCAACAAAAGGAATAAAATACCTAGGAATAAACCTACCTAAAGAGAAAAAAGACCTGTATGTGGAAAACTATAAGACACTGATGAAAGAAATTAAAGATGATACAAACAGATAGCGAGATATACCATGTTCTTGGATTGGAACAATCAACATTGTGAAAGTGACTCTACTACCCAAAGCAAACTACAGATTCAATACAATCCCTATCAAACTACCACTGGCATTTTTCACAGAACTAGAACAAAAAATTTCACATTTTGTATGGAAACACCAAAGACCCCGAATAACGAAAGCAATTTTGGCAAAGAAAAATGGAGCTGGAGGAATCAGGCTCCCTGACTTCAGATTATATTACAAAGCCACAGTAATCCAGACAGTATGGTACTGGCACAAAAACAGAAATATAGATCAGTGGAACAGAATAGAAAGCCCAGAGATAATCTCATGCACATATGGTAACCTTATTTTTGCTAAAGGAGGCTCAAATATACAATGGAGAAGACATCCTCTTCAATAAGTGGTGCTGGGAAAACGGGACAGCTACATGTAAAAGAGTGAAATTAGAACACTCCCTAACACCATACACAAAAATAAACTCAAAATGGATTACAGACCTAAATGTAAGGCCAGACACTATAAAACTTATAGAGGAAAACATTGGCAGAACACTTATGACATAAATCACAGCAAGATCATTTTTGGCCCATTACCCTCCTAGAGTAATGGAAATAAAAGCAAAAATAAACAAATGGGACCTAATGAAACTTAAAAGCTTTTGCACAGCAAAGGAAACCATAAAGAAGACGAAAAGAGAACCCTCAGAATGGGAGAAAATATTTGCAAATGATGCCACTGACAAAAGATTAATGTCCAAAATTTACAAGAAGCTCATGCAGCTCAATAGCAAAAAAACAAACAACCCAATCCAAAAATGGACAGAATACCTAAATAGACATTTCTCCAAAAACATACATATTGCCAACAAACACATGAAAGAATGCTCAACATCATTAATCATTAGAGAAATGTAAATCAAAACTACAATGAGCTATCACCTCACACCAGTCCAAATGGCCATCATGAAAAAATCTACAAACAATAAATGCTGGAGAGGGTGTGGAGAAAAGGGAACCCTCTTGCACTGTTGGTGGGAATATAAATTGATACAGCCACTATGGAGAACAGTATGGAGGTTCCTTAAAAATCTACAAATAGAACTACCATATGACCCAGCAATCCCACTACTAGGCATATACCCTGAGAAAACCATAATTCAAAAAGAGTCATATACCACAATGTTCATTGCAGCTCTGTTTACAATAGCCAGGACATGGAAGCAACCTAAGTGCCCATCGATAGGTGAATGGTTAAAGAAGATGTGGCCCATATATACAATGGAATATTACTCAGCCATAAAAAGAGATGAAATTGAATTATTTGTAGTGAGGTGGATGGACCTAGAGTCTGTCACAGAGAGTGAAGTAAGTCAAAAAGAAGAAAACAAATACTGTACCCTAACACATATATCTGGAATTTAAAAAAAAAAAAAAGTCATAAAGAATCTAGAGGCAGTACGGGAATAAAGATGCAGACCTACTAGAGAATGGACTTGAGGACCCGGTGAGGTCAAGAGTAAGCTGGGAGAAAGTGAGAGAATGGCATGTATATATATATATACACTACCAAATGTAAAACTGATAGCTAGTGGGAAGAAGCCACATAGCACAGGGAGATCAGCTCCGTGCTTTGTGACCACCTGGAGGGGTGGGATAGGGAGGATCAGAGGAAGGGAGTTGCAAGAGGGAAGAGATATGGGAATATATGTATATGTATAGCTGATTCCCTTTGTTATAAAACAGACACTAGCACACCATTTTAAAACAATTATACTCCAATAAATATGTTAAAATAATACAAAATTAAAAATTTTTAAAATAATACATAAATCAATAAAATAAAAGGATAGACAAAAGTATACATGATAACATCATTTAAAAGAAAGCCAGGGTATTTGTATTAATATAAAAGTATATTTCAGAGCAAAGAATATTACCACTGTTAAAGAGGGTCATCTCACAATAGCTATAGTGTCAGTTCATCACAAACACATAAAAATCATAAATGATTATGAACATAATTATAGAGCTTCAAATATATGTAGCAAAAAGTAGAACTTCAAGGATAAACAGATAAAACCACAGTTATAATCAAATGCTTTAATACTTCTTAGTAATGAATTTGAACAAATAGAGAATCAGTAAGTGAGTAGAAGACTTGTACAACACTAAACCATCTGGGTCAAATTGAAATTAATAGAACATGTCAAAATACTCAGAAAAGCAGCAAAATATGCATTCTTCTCAATTACATATGGAACATTTACCAAGATAGATCATTGTTTTAGGCCATAAAACAAGTCAAGATATGTTTAAAAGTATTCAGATCATACAAGGTTTGTGTTCTCTGACAACAATGGAATTAAATTAGCAACCATGGCAAAAGGATATCTGCAATATCAAAAAAATTAGTAAATTGACACACTTCTAAATAATCAATGAGTCAAAAGACAATTCTTAAAAAGTAATTAGAAAGTGTTTTGAACTGAAAGAAAATGATAACAGTACATGTCAAAATTGGCAGTACGGTACTAAAGCGCTATTTAGATGGAAGTTTATAGTATTACTCCCCTGTATTAGAAAAGGAGATATGTCTCAAATCAATGATCTCTACTTCCACATTAATAAAATAGCAAAAAGATGCACAAATTAAACCAAAAGTAACAGAAGAAAGGAAATAGAAAAAATCATTGTGTAAATTAATGCCATAGAAAACAGAAACTGCAGAGAAAATCAGGGAAACCAAATGCTGATTATTTGAGATCGACAAAATTGATAACTATTTACCCAGACTGACTAAAGATTTTTTTTTCATTTGCTGAGGAAATTTATTTATGTTTGTTTGTTTTGTTTGTTTTATTTGGTTGCACTGAGTCTTAGTTGCAGCACACAGGCTCCTTTTTTATTTTGGAATTTTATTTTATTTTTTTCTACAGCAGGTTCTTATTCATTATCTATTTTACACATATTAGTGTATGTATCTCAATCCCAATCTCCCAATCCGTCCCACCACCACCACCCCACCCCCTGCTTTCCCCCTTGGTGTCCATACGTTTGTTCTCTACATCTGTGTCTCTATTTCTGCCTTGCAAAGCAGTTCATCTCTCCCATTTTTCTAGATTCCACATGTATGCATTAATATACGATATTTGTTTTTCTGTTTCTGACTTACTTCACTCTGTATGACAGTCTCTAGGTCCATCCATGTCTCTACAAATGATCCAATTTCATTCCTTTTTATGGCTGAGTAATATTCCATTGAATATATGTACCACATCTTCTTTATCCTTTCATCTAGACTGACTAAAGATTTTTTTAAAAGCCACAAATTACCAATATTAGGATTGAGAGAAGTGGACTAACTACCAAGTCTACTGCTATTTTAAGGTAAGAAAAAATGTTTTTCAGGCTATACTACAAAGCTACAGTAATCAAGACAGTATGGTACTGGCACAAAAACAGATATGTAAATCAATGGAACAGAGTAGAAAGCCCAGAGATAAACCCACACACATATGGTCACCTAATCTATGACAAAGGAGGCAAGAATATACAATGGAAAAAAGACAGTCTCTTCAGTAAGTGGTGCTGGGAAAATTGGACAGTTACATGTAAAAGAATGAAATTAGAACACTGCCTAACACCATACACAAAAATAAACTCAAAATGGATTAATGACCTAAATGTATGGCCAGACACTATAAAACTCCTAGAAAACGTAGGCAGAACACTCTTTGCCATAAATCACAGCAAGGTCTTTTTTGACCCATCTCCTAGAATAAAGAAAATAAAAACAAAAATAAACAAATGGGACCTAATGAAACTTAAAAGCTTTTGCACAGCAAAGGAAACCACAAACAAGACGAAAAGAAAACCCTCTGAATGGTAGAAAATATTTGCAAATGAAGAAACTGACAAGGTATTAATCTCCAAAATATACAAACAGCTCAATATCAGAAAAACAAACAAGCCAATTAGAAAATGGGCAGAAGACCTAAATATACATTTCTCCAAAGAAGACATACAGATGGCCAAGAGGCACATGAAAAGATGCTCAACATCACTAATTATTAGAGAAATGCAAAGAAAAACTACAATGAGGTACAAGTCAGATGGGCATCATCAGGAAATCTACAAACAACAAATGCTGGAGAGAGTGTGGAGAAAAGGGAATTCTCTTGCACTCTTGGTGGGAAAGTAAATTGATACAGCCACTATGGAGAACAGTATGGAGGTTCCTTAAGAAAACTAAAAATAGTACTACCATATGACCCAGCAATCCCACTACTGGGCATATACCCTGAGAAAACCATAATTCAAAAAGATACATGCACCCCAGTGTTCATCGCAACACTATTTACAATAGCCAGGACACAGAAGCAACCTAAATGTCCATCAACAGAGGAATGGATAAAGAAGATGTGGTACATGTGTACAATGGAATATTACTCAGCCATAAGAAGGAACAAAATTATGCCATTTGCAGAGACGTGGATGGACCTAGAGACTGTCATACAGAGTGAAGTAAGTCAAAAAGAGAGAAACAAAATATCCTATATTAATGCATATGTGTGGAATCTAGAAAATTTGTACAGATTAACCAATTTACAAACAGAAATAGAGACACAGACATAGAGAACAAACATATGGACACAAAGAGGGGAAGTGGGAGTGGATGAATTGGGAGATTGGGATTGACATATATACACTACTATGTATAAAATAGATAACTAATGAGAATCTACTGTATAGCACAGGGAACTCTACTCATTGCTCTTTGGTGACCTAAATGGGAAGGAAATCCAGAAAGGAGGGGATATATTTATATATATAGCTGATTCACTTTGCTGTACAGCAGAAACTAACACAACATTGTAATGCAACTATACTCCAATAAAAATTAATTTTAAAAAAGTGTTTTAAACAATTTTTTTAAGTTGAAATATAATCAATGTACAATATTATGTTACTTTCAGGTGTACTACTTAGTGATTTGACATTTGCATACATTATGAGATGATCACCACAATAAGTCTAGTAACTAACCATCTGTCCCCATACAAGTTATTACAATATTATTGACCACATTCTTTATGCTATCTGTTACACCCCTGTGACTTATTTATTTTATAACCAAAGGTTTGTACCTCCTAACCCCCTTAATCTGTTTCATAGTCCCCCCTCCTCGACCCACACCCCGGAACTACCAGTTTGTTCTCTGTACTTATGTGTCTATTTCTATTTTGGTGTGTGTGTTTGTTTTGTTTTTTAGATTTCACACATAAGTAAGATCATACAGTATTTATCTTAATCTGATTTATTTCACTTAGCATACCCTCTAGATGCAACCATGTTTCACACATAGCAAGATTTCATTCTGTTTATGGCAGAGCAATTTTCCATTATATTATTTTATGATTATATCACATATTTTTTATCTATTCATCTATCCATGGACACTTAAACTGCTTTCAATTCTTGACTATTACAAATAATGCTGCAATGAACATTGGTGTGTATATATCTTTTCAAATTAGTGGTTTTGTTTTCTTTGTGTAAATACCCAGAAGTGAAATTTCTGGATCATATTGCAGTACTATTTTTAACTTTTTTAGAACCTCTATACTATTTTCCATAGTAACTTCACCAATTTACAATGCTGCCAACACTACACAAGGTTCCCTTTTCTCCACATCCTCACCAACACTTATTGTTGTCTTTTAAACTATAGCCATTCTGACAGTTATGAGGTGTTATCTCATTTTGGTATTAATTTGCATTTCC
This sequence comes from Pseudorca crassidens, assembly GCF_039906515.1. Classification (NCBI taxonomy): domain Eukaryota; kingdom Metazoa; phylum Chordata; class Mammalia; order Artiodactyla; family Delphinidae; genus Pseudorca; species Pseudorca crassidens. The sequence continues at coordinate 159,316,416 of NC_090297.1, forward strand.
CTTATGATTAGTGATGCTGAGCATCTTTCATGTGTCTGTTGGCCATCTGTATGTCTTCCTTGGAAAAATGTCTAATCAGGTTCTCTGCCCATTTTTTAGTTATTTGTTTTATGATGTTGAGTTGTATGATTTCTTTACATATTTTGGATATTAATCCCTTATTGGATATATAATATGCAAACATCTCCTATTCAGTAGGCTGCATTTTACTTTTGTTGATAGTTTTCTTTACTGTGCAAAAGCTTTTTAGTTTGATGTAGTACAATTTGTTTGCTTTTGTTTTTGTTGCCCTTGCCTGAGGAGACAGATCCCCCAAAATAAAATCCATGTCATAGAGCATACTGACTGTGTTTTCTTCTAGGACTTTTACAGTTTCTGGTCTTATATTTAAATGTTCATCCATTTTGGGTTTATTTTTATATGTGGTATGAGATTGTATGTGTGTTTGATTTTTTTTTTATGTTGCTGTCCAGTTTTGCCAACACCATTTACTGAAGAGACTGTCTTTTCCCCATTATATATTCTTGTCTCCTGTGTCTTAGATTAATTGATCATATAAGTGTAGGTTATTTTGGTGTCCTCTATTCTGTTCTGTTAATCTCTGTGTCTGTTTTTGGGCAAGTACCATACTGTTTTGATGACTGTATCTATGTAGTAGTGTTTGAAATCAGGGAGCATAGTTCCTCCAGCTTTGTTCTTATGATTGTTTTGGCTTTTTGGGGTACTTTGTATTTTCATACAAATTTTAGAATTACTTGTTCTGTAAAAAAATGCCATTGGTATTCTTTTAAATATCTTTTTAAAATTTTATTGAGCTGACTTACAATGTTGTGTTAGCCATTGGTATTTTGATATGGATTGAGTTGAATCTATATATTGCCTTGAATAATATGGTCATTTTAACAACATTAATTCTTCCAGTCCATAAGCATGGTATATCTTTCCAGTTTTTGTGTTGTCTTCAAGTTCTTTCATCAATGTCTAATATTTTTCAAGTCTTGACCTTTTTGGTTAGATTTATTCCTAGATATTTAATCTTTTTATGCAATTGTAAATGGGATTGTTTTCTTAATTTCTCTTTCTGATAGTTCATTATTAGTGTATAGAAAAGCAACAGGTTTCTTTATATTAATTTTGCTTCCTGCAACTTTACTGAATTCATTTATTAGTTGTAATGGTTTTTGTTTTCTGGTGTTTTTTGGGGGGGTTGTTTGTTTGTTTGTTTGTTTGTTGGAGTTAGTAGTCTATAGGATTTTCTATGTATAGTTTCATGTCACCTGTAAGCAGTGACAGTTTTACTTCTTCCTTTCCAATTTGGATTCTTTCTATTTCTTTTTCATATTTGATTGCCATGGCTTCCATTACTAGGTTAAATAAAAGTTGTGAGAGTGGACATCCTTGTCTCATTCTTGATCTTAGAAGAAATGCTTTTAGCTTTTCATTGTTAGTTTGGTGTTGGCTGTGGGTTTGTCATACATGCTGTTTATTATGTTGAGGTATGTTCCCTGTATACCTACTTCGTTAAGAGTTTTTATCATGAAAGTATGCTGAATTTTGTCAAAAGCTTTTTCTGCATCTATTGAGATGATCATAATATAATTTTTATTCTTCAGTTTGTTAATGTAGTATACCACATCAATTGATTTCTGAATATTGAACCATTTTTGCATTCCTGGATTAATCCCACTTGATCATGGTGTATGATCCTTTTAATGTATTACTGCATTTGGTTTGCTAATATTTTGTTGAGGAATTTTGCATCTATGTTTATCAGTGACATTAGTCACTGATTTAGTGACATTAGTCACTAATTTTCTTTTTGTATGGTGTCTTTGGTTTCTGGTATCCATGTAATGCAACCTTTGGAATGATTTCAGAACCATTCCTTCTTCTTCAATTTTTTGGAATAATTTTAGAAAGACAGATGTTAACTTTTCTTTAAATTTTGATAAAATTCACATGTAATATTTTTTGTTTATTAGGAGGTTTTTAAATTACTGATTCAAGTTAATTACTGGTAATTGGTCTGTTTATACATTGTTCCTGATTCATTCTTGGGTAGTTGTTAAGTTCTAGGAGTATAACCAATTTTTCTATATTGTCCATTCCATTGGTGTGTAATTGTTAATAGTAATCTCTTATGCTCCTTTTTATTTCTGTGGTATCAGTTGTCACTTCTCTTTTGTTTCTGATTTTATTGATTTAGGCTATCTGGTTGTTTTCTTGATGAGTCTGGCTAAAGGTTTATCAATTTTGTTTATCTTTTCAGAGAGCTAACTCTTAGTTTCATTGATCTTTTCTATTGCTTTTTTAGTCTCTGATTTTATTTATTTATGCCCTGATCTTCATTATTTCTTTCCTTCTACAAACTTTGGGCTTTGTTTATTCTTCTTTTTCTAGTTCTTTTAGGTGTAAAGTTAGATCATTTGAGATTTTCCTTGTTTCCAAAGGTAGGCTTGTATCACTATAAAGTTCCCTCTTAGAACTGCTTTTGCTGTATCCCATAGATTTTGGATCATTGTGTTTTTGTTTTCTTTTGTATCCAGATTTTTTATTTTCTCTTTTGTTTCTTCAACCCATTGGTTGTTTAATACCATGTTGTTTAGACTCCATGTGTTTGTGGCTTTTACAGTTTTGTTTTAATTATAATTGATTTCTAGTCTCATACCATTGTGATTGATAAAGATGCTTGATATGATTTCAGTCTTCTTCAATGTATTGAGACTTGTTTTCTGCTCTAGCTTGTGTTCTATCCTGGGGAATTTTCTATGTGTACTTGAAAAGAATGGGTGTTCTGCTATTTGGGGGTGAAATGTTTTGTGTATATCTATTAATTCCATATAGTCTAATGTATCATTTAAGGCCAGGGTTTCCGTATTGTTTTTCTGTCTAGATGATCTATCTGTTGATATAACTGAGGTCTTAAATTCCCTACTTTTATTACATTACTGTCAGTTTCTCTCTTACGTGTGTTAATATTTGCTTTATGTATTTAGGTGCCCTACGTTGGGTGTATATATATTGACAATAGTTATATCTTCTTCTTGGATTGATCCCTTTATCATTATGTAATGTCTTTCTTTGTCTCTTGTTATGGTCTTTGTTTTAAAGTCTATTTTGCCTGTTATAAATATTGTACCTCAACTTTCTTTTTATTTCCATTTGAATGAAATACCTTTTTCCATCCCCTCACTTTCAGTTTGCATGTGTCTTTAGATATGAAGTGAGTCTCTTGTAAATAGCTTATATATGGGCCTTGTTTTTGTATTCATTTAGCTACTCTATGTCTTTTGATTGGAGCATTTAGTCCATTTACATAATATTGATAGGTATGTACTTACTGCCATTTTGTTGTTTTCCGTTTGTTTTTGTAGTTCTTTTTTGTTCCTTTCTTCTTCTTTTGTTCACTTTACTTATGATTTGATGACTATCTTTAGTGTTATGTTTGTATTCCTTTTATGTGTTTATCTATTATAGGTTTTTGGTTTGCAGTTACCATGACGTTCATATATAACAACCTATATATAGATGTGTGATTATTTTAAGTTGATGGTCTAAAATTGAGCACATTCTAACCAACCTACCTTTTTACCCACCCCCTTTTTTTAAATTTTTTTGAAATCTTTTTTACATCTTTTTGTTTATGTATCCCTTAACTACCTATTGTGGATATAGATTATTTTTCTACTTTTATCTTTAAACCTTCCTAATAGCTTTATAAGTGGCTGGCTATCTTTACTGTATGTTTGCCTCTACCAGTGAGATTTATCCTTTTACAATTTTTATATTTCTAGTTGTAGCCTTTTCTTTTCCATTTAGATAAGTTTGTTTAACATTTCTTATAAAGCCAGTTTAGTGGTGCTGAACACTTTTATCTTTTGTTTGTCTGTAAAAGTCTATTCCTCCTTCAAATCTAAATTATAGCCTTGCCAGGTATTTTTGGTTGTACATTTTTTTCTTTCATCTCTTTCAGTATATTGTGCCGCTCCCTTCTGACCTGTAGCATTTATCCTGAAAAGTCAGGTAATTCTCTTATGGTAGTTCCTTGTATATAACTAGTTGCTTTTCTCTTGCTGCTTTTAAGATGCTCTCTTTATCTTTAATTTTTTGTCATTTTAATTATACCTTGTCTTGCTCTTCATCTTGTTTGGGACTCTCTGTGCTTCCTGGACCTGAATGTCTGTTTCTTTTCTCAGGTTAGTGAAGGTTTCTGCTCTTATTTCTTCAAAAATTCTCTGCCTCTTTCTTTCTCTCTTCTCCTCCCTTCTCTCTTCTCCCCAATAATGCAAGTGTTAGTATGCTTGATGTTGTCCAAGAGGTCTCTTAAAGTATCCTCATTTTAAAATTCTTTTCTTTCTTCTGTTCAGTTCATGTGGTTTTCACTACTCTGTCCCTGATCACTGATTTGTTCCTCTGTATCATCTAATCTACTGTTGATTCCTTCTAGGCTATTTTTTAATTTCAGCTATTGTATTCTTCTGCTCTGTTTGGTTCTTTTTTATATTTTGTAACTCTGTTGAAATTCTTACTGTGTTCATTCATTCATCTCCCAAATTCATTGAACATTTTATATTCATTATCTTGAACACTTTATCAGATATATTGCTTATCTCCACTTCACTTCATTTTATTTCGGGATTTTGCTATGTTTCTTCATTTGGAACATATTCTTCTGTCTCATTTTCCCAATTCTTTGTTGTTTACTTCTATTTGTTAGGTAGGTCAGTTATGTTTCCTGATCTTATAGAAGTGGCTTTATGTAGGAGACATTCTATGGGACCCAGCAGCACACCCCTCTGTTCACCAGAACTATATGCTTTAGTGGTAGCCCTGATGTAGGCTGAATACACATTTCTGTTTTGGTGGGGCTGACTACTGTGAGTGTGCTGGTCAGTGGGGCTGGGACCTCACCAAGTTGGCTGTGAGGCTGCTCTTTGGGTGGTGGCTGTGGGCCCACTGGAGAGCAGGGTAGGCTTCCTGCTCAGTTGGCTGTGTGGCCCAATGGGTATGGAGCTTCTGCAGCCCATTGGAGGACAGGGCTGGGTTTCTGTGTAGCTATCTACATGGATCAGGTGGGTTCTTTGCTGGTGCCAACCTGTTTCACAGTGAGGCCAAGTTAAACAACTTTAAATACAAAGTTAAAACAAATTTACACAAACTACCAAAGCTTCCCTAAGACGAATAGGTAACATGAATACCCCTATATCAATGAAAGAAATTTAATTTGTTATTTAAAAACCTTCCCACAAATAAAACTTTAGACAAAGAATATTTCACCATTGAATTATATATTTTTAAAATAAATGACACCATTTCTAAACTCTTTCAGAAAATTGAAGGGGGTGTGGGACACTTCCTAATTTATTCTATGAGGCCAGCATTATGTGATACCACAACCAAGAATAAATAACACATTACAAGAATATAAAACTGCATACCAATATCTCTTATAAACAAAGATTTAAAAGTTATAAACAAAGTTTTAGTAAACCAGATCCAAATATATATAAAAAGGAAAATATATCATGACCAAGTAGGATTTATCTTAGGAATGAAAGAGTGATTTACAATAGAAAGTCAATCAATGTAATTCACCTTATTAGAAAATAACAAAAGAAAACCTATATGATCACCTCAATAGGTGCATAAAAGCATTTGACAAAATCCAATATACACAATTGATTTTAAAAATCAGCAAATTAAGAATAAAAGAGAACTTTCTCAACTTAACAAGGAATCTTTATGAAAAACCTTAAGATAGCATTGTATAATGGTAAAAGACTATTCAGTCTGCTCAGATTTAATGTAATTATTGCTGTTGTTGGTTAAACTTACCATTTGGTATTTGTTTTCTATTAACACCATTTGTTCCTTTGTTTCTTTCTTCCCTTTCTTGCTTAAAATAAAGAACAAGGTGAGAATGTTTACCCACACCACTTCTATTCAACATTGTACTGACAGTTCTAACAGGTGCAGTGAGTTAAGAAACAAGTAAAAGGAATCTGTATTGAAAAGGAAAGTGTCTTTATTCAAACATTATTAGATATAGAAAAGCTTATGAAATCTATTTTTCAAAAAGCTATCAGGGCTAATAAGTGTGTTTACCAGATTTCAGTATACACGATCAATGTATAAAAATCAATTACATTTTTATATGAAATATAACAAGTTAATTTTGTATATGAAATATATAAACATATAAATGAACAATCATAAATGGAAATTTTTTAAAATACTGTTTAAAATAGACTCAAAAGTATTAAATACTTAGGGCTAAATCTGACAAAAGATGTGCAAATATATACACTTAAAAACTATATACATTATTGAGCGAAGTAAAAGACTTACATGGGGAAATGTATCATGTTCATAGGTGGAAAAAACTCAATATTGTTAAAATGTCAATTCTTGAGAAATGCAGCACAACTTCAATTAAAATCCTAGAGGGCTTTTATAGAAATTGAGAAGTTGATTCTAAAAGTCATATGGCAATCCAGGGTAGAACAAAAAACTTACCTAGAAATAAATGCCACTAAAAAATGTGTGAGATCTTTGTTGGAATGCAGAATATTTTAAAATTTTTAGATCCTTCCTAAACTTATCTATAGATTTGATGCAATGTTCCTTTGTGGAAATCAGAAAATGATTCTAAAAGGTATATGATGGAGTAAAGGGCTGAGAGTTAGGAGGGGGTTGGGGCAAAGGAATTCTTCTAGCATGTATCAAAATTTATTATAAAGCTATAGTAATTAAGACATTATAAAATATTTATAGCTGCCTTTTTTCATTTACTTCCACATCTCACCAACCTTTAGTGTGTCCAGTCATTATTATTTAAACTCTTTTAGCAGGTGTGAAGTGATATTTCATTTGGTTTTATTTATATATAATAATATAGCTGCACTAGCTTTCTTATGTTTCATGCTTATATGATGTAAGTTTTTCTATTATTTTACTATCAACCTGTCTGTGACTTTATATTTCTTGTAAACTGCATATAGGGTCTTGCTTTTTCTCCAGTGTGACAATATCTGCCTTCAAATTTTAATAGCTAGTTCACTTAAGTTTAATATAACTATTGCTAAGGTTGGGGTTAAGTCTGCCATCTTGGCATTTGTTTTCTATTAATGCCTCTTGTTCTTTGTTCCTTTGTTTCTTGTCTTCTTCTGGATGAATCATGTATTTTCAGTATTTCTATGTTGTCTCCTATATTGATTTCTTTTTAATTCAAAATTATTTTTTAGTAGTTGCACTTCACTTTACAATAATCATCTTTAATTTATCAGAATCTAAATTTAAAGAAAATTTACTTCACAACAGTGTAAAAACCTTATAACAATACAACTCCATTTATACCCCACCCATCCTTTGTACTCTGGTCTCATATTTATTTCTAAATATGCTATAAATCCCAAAATACCGTGTTAATATTTTTGCTTTAAAAAGTCAATTGTGATAAAGATATATAGATATAAACTGATAGCAAAATAAGTTTTTTATATATACCTTCCCGTGTGCACTTTATTTCTGTCTGTACATCCAGTGTTCCTCCTGGTTTCATTTCCCTTCAACCTGAAGAACGTCTTTAAAATTTCTTGTATTGCATGTTCTCTCAGCATTTGTCTGTATCAAAGTGTCTATTTTTTTCCTTCATTTTTGAAGGACATTTTCCACCGAATACAGAATTATAGGATGACAGGTGGTTTTTGTTGTTTTTCAATTGTTTTAAAAGCAATTTATAAAGACATCATTCTGTTATCTTATGGCTTTCATCATTTTTGGTAAGAAGTGAGTCATTATTCATGTCACTGTTCTCAAATATATAATGTGTCTTTTTACTTGTTGCTGCTTTAGAGTTTTCCTTTTATCTTTGGTTTTCAGCACTTTTATTATGTGCCTAAGTGTAATTTCCTTTGTATTTATCCTGTTTGAGGTTGAGTTGAACTTCTTGGATTTCTGGGATTATGTCTTTCATTAATTTTTGGTGTTCTTGGACATTATTTCTTCAAATACTGCTTCAGCACTATTCTCTTTTTCCTCTTCTTCTTGGATTCCAAAAACATATATATGAGACCAGTTAATATAGTCCCACAGATCTCAGATGACCAGTTAATTTTTTTTCAACTCTGCTTTTTTTCTTTGTATTTCAGTTTGATTACATGCTATTAACCTCTCTTCAAATTCACTGCTCTTTTCCTCTGCTTTTCTCAGTTTACTCTTAAATCCATCTAATAATTTCTTTATTCCTGGTATCATATTTTTAATTTCTAGCATTTCCATTCTGTCTTTTTATCATTTATGTATCTTAGCTGTAATTCCCCAACTCTGCATTCTTTTTGCTCATATTTCCACTAGATATTCAGTGTTTTATCATAGCTATTTTCTTTTTTGCCATGCCTGGTATCTTAGCACTGACAGGATTCCAGAGATCTCTTCATATTTCACAACTGAATCACCAGCTTTCCAAGCCCTGGAAAACCCATCTCTGCTCTAAAGTCTAGCTGCCAGCTTTTTTTTTTTTTCTTAATCACTGAAGATGTCTCTTTCCTCTCTCATCAGTCCCTGGATTTTCTTACCTTGGGAGATCTCTATCTCTCTCTCCTGATTCCCTGACCCCAATTTAGCATGGAGACTGCTTTATACTTTCAGTAAAGGCCACACATATCTCAGAGGGAGAGTTTTTCTCAGCTCTCTTATCCTACTCCCTGTCTATGGTAGCTGAGCATCCAGAATGCTGATGGATTTCTCTCAACTTTGCTACTTTGCTGCCTTGCTGCCTGCCCCCTCCCCATCTTCAAGAGGTTACTGCTTTATATTTGGGAGAGACCCTGACTGCATCAGAGGGATTACTCAGCTTTCCTGCTTTGCCCCAAGACCTTGGCTTACTATACCCAAGCACTAATTGAAGATCTATAGGAAAGAGTTTTGGGTGGGTGAAATCTCATTCCATGGCTGGGGCTAATTGGAATTCCCATCTATCGTGTTTATGACAAATTCCCCTTCCCATCCCTCTGCCAAGAATAGTGAGAATAGCTGTGTCTTTTCTATAAAGGGCTCATCATTTTGTTTCTAATCTATTTCCCTTTTGAGAATTGTTTCACACTCATTTTTAGCAACAGAAGTTCTAAGCTTTACATTGAATCTTCGTTTGGTAAAATGTCTTTTTACCCCAAATGGTCTCTTTTTTTAAATTATCAGTTCGATTTCTGTCTACATCCTGTTTGAGTATAGACTAAATATTTGTACATTAAATAAATGTACAAATTTATTTAGGGAGACAAGATGTGCACAAAAGACTCCTGTTGATTGTCATGGACAAAGAAGCTACACTTTAAGTAAAAATCTTTAAGAATTAGAAACAGTTGGGGACGGGAGACAGGGGGAAAGGGAGACCTTGACTCCCTAAATGAAATTACTTCCACTGAATTTCAAACATAGTAGTCTGTGCATGGCCTTCCTCTCTAACAGTGTCCATAAAATGGTAGTATTGTTTTCTCTCAGGTTTTAAGTTCTCTCTTCTCTTTAGCCAAGGAAGTTTGAATTCCAAAAATAATGTTTGAAGTATCCTTATAATTTTTTTTCCTTGTTGGTTATTTATTTTAAATATAGCAGTGTGTACATGTCAATCCCAAACTCCATAACTATCCCTCCCCGCTATGCTTCCCCCCTGGTAACCATAAGTTTTTTCTCTAAATCTGTGAGTCTGTTTCTGTTTTGTAAATAAGTTCATTTGTATCTTTTTTTTCAGATTCCGCATATAAGCAATATCATATGATATTTTCTCTTTCTCTGACTTACTTCACTCAGTATGATAATCTCTAGGTCCATTCGTATTGCTGCCAATGGCATTATTTCATTCTTTTTAATGGCTGAGTAATATTCCATTGTGCATATGTACTACATCTTCTTTATCCATTCCTCTGTCTACGTAAGTGTCCTTATATCATTTTGTTTTGTTTTGTTTTTTGTTTTTTGTTTTTCTGGTACACGGGCCTCTCACTGTTGTGGCCTCTCCCATTGTGGAGCACAGGCTTCAGATGCGCAGGCTTAGCGGTCATGGCTCATGGGCCCAGCCGCTCCACGGCATGTGGGATCTTCCTGGACCGGGGCACGAACCTGTGTCCCCTGCATCGGCAGGTGGACTCTCAACCACTGCACCACCAGGGAAGCCCGTGTCCTTATATCTTGACCTCAGTAAACATCAGGGTCAAAGGGGCACTTCTGGCCAGAGTGGATAAACACATAAGAAAAGAGAAGGTTTATGATCTTTGAGGATTTAAAAGGGAATTAAGAATAATTATTTCTACTGATAGAAAAAGTATATAAAATAATAAAATCACTGGAATAATTTATTTGTATGCTTGCGTGTAATATATTTTCATGTAATATATTTCTAGGTCTGAAGTATTAGTCAGAAATATAATAAAAATTAAATCTTAGTAGTTACTGTTTTATTTTTAAATGTAGCAAATTAGAAGATGGGAACTGCTAACACTGTCCATAAAATCAAAGATTGTCTAATTATTTTCAATTTTGTCACAGAATAAAGGAAGAAGAAGCAGCATGGCAATCTGGACAGAAAATGAGGTTTATCTTGGATATGCTTTGCTTAAATTTGTTAAAATAATAACTACTGAAGAACTGAAAGAACTTCTAAATATGTCATCAGCTGCTACTCTGACTATATACAATGTTGAGTATACAGGACACCCTTTGGAACTTGCCTTGTTACTAAATTACTGCATTACATGTAACATCATCAAAACGATTTACCTAGTGATATACAATGAAGATACAAAACAGTGGGTATTCCAAGACTTTGCATTAGATGTCACTACTGACACTTTTTTAATTCCAAATTTTATATATTCAGCAACGCCAGAATTAATACTATGGGACAAACATAGGATCTACTATTATTATCATAATTTCACAGATACTGGAGTTTTACAAACACCTACGGAATTTGGAAATCTATCAAGATTATCACAAAACAGCACTATTCATGATGTTTTTATGGGTAAGGTATTCTCATTTTGCAAAAATTATTCTAGATTTCATAATAGATATCTTGCTTATGAAGATGTAATAATTTTAATGTATTAATATATGGTGCTTTTGATAAAGGTGCTGTTTTACCACTTAAAATTCTATTAATCTTTAAAATTCTATTAATGTTAAGTAGGATCTCACAAAGCAAAATGGAAAACTCAGATTCTTTTTTCAGAGGTTCATTTTGGTCAATCAGCAGATACCTATGCAACTTACATATGCATTTTCAAGGTATGTGTTGTTGTATTCATTTCCTAGGGCTCCCATAACAAAGTACCACAAAATGGTACAAACTTAAAGCAGCAGAAATTTATTGTCTCAGTCCTAAAGGCTAGAAGTGTTGGCAGGGCCATACTCCCTCTGAAAGCTAGGGAATCTTTCCTAGCTTCTAGTCACTTGCTGGCAAACCTTTTCATTCCTTGGCTTGCAGCTGCATAATTCCAATTGCTGCGTTTGTCATCACATAGAATTCTTGTGTCTTCACATGTCGTCTTGTTATAAGGACACCAGGGCCAACCCTATTCCAGTATGACCTCATCTTAAATAATTATATCTATAATGACCCTATTTCCAAATATGGTCACATTCTGAAGTAGTATTTGGAGTTAGAAGTTCGACATATCTTTTTTGAGGGGACACAATTCAATTAATCTATAACAGGTGTTGTAGAGTTAAATAGATCTGTTTTCAAGTCGATGAACATGTCATTTAACATTTCCAAGCCTCCGTTTTCTAATCTAGAATATAGGACTGTCATGTTGATTAAATAAGGGATTGTATATAAAATGCTTAGAATAATACTTGGCAAGTGGTAAACCTTCAATTAATAGTAGTTATTCTTCATGTTATTATTCCTGAGGCAGTGTACTAAACATTATAGGAAATGCAAAGAAATAGAAAGTTTAATCCTCAAGGAATCTTGTTAGGAGATAAATTAGCCATGAAATTTAAAGTAGATATCACTGTAATTTGTAATTAGTCTTTCTTGACCCCATATCATTCTTCAACTCTCAACCATCCAGTTTTGCTGCTCCCCTTTACAAAACTCCAAGGAAGTATTGCCTAGTTTTACTTTTTCCTCTTTCCTCTCATTCTCTCTTGAATCCACTCTAATCAAATTTTCTCAGAAACTGCCCTTATCCAGCTTTTCAATGACTTCCACTTTGCTAATCCAGTGGCCAATTTTCAGTCATCTTTCATGATCTGGCAGCAGCATTTGAAATAATTCAACATGGCCTTTTTCTTGAAACACTTTTTTTTCACTGAATTTTAGGGTATCACTTTTTTGTTCTTCCTCCTACTTCACTAGCTATTCCTCCTCAGCCTCTTTTCCATTCTCATCTTCTTAATTCCTAAATGGAGAAGTACCTCAGGATTTGGTTTTCAGACATCTTCTGAACTCTATTTACATTCATTCTTTGCCCTCCAGCCATGATAATTAGGCTGAACTCCAAACTACTATTTCCTACTACCTTCTTGATACCTTCACTTGGATGACTAGTGGGCATCTCAGACTAACATATCCAAAAATGAATCCTTGTTTCCCTCACCCACACTTCAACCTGCTTCATCTCTAGCCCTCCCCTATTGAGTAAACAGCACTTCTTTTCTTCCAGCCACAAATCATGACCTCATCCTTGAATCCTCCCCTTTAATATCCCACAAACAAGCCATTATCAAATCCTGTTGGCTATATCTAAAAAATGTATCTAATATCTAACCTTTTTCCACCATTCCCACTCCAGTTCAATCCCCTATCCTCTCTAGCCCGTACATACAAGAGTTTTTTAAGTGGTCTCTCATTTTTTATCCTTGCATCCCCATCCCTAACCACAGTCCACCTAGCAGCCAGAGTGAGCCTTTGAAAATATATGCAAAATCATATTATTCCTCTGCTTAAAACACTCATTTGCTTCTTATATCACTCAGAATAAAATCTAAAACCTTTAGCATCACCTGAAAAACAGTATGTGATCTGGCCCAGGACTCTGATGTCATCTCCTGTCCCTCGACCCTTTGTTCAGTGTTACTTAGCCATACTGGCCTCTTTGCTATTCCTTGGATATCTACTGTTTCCCTGGATATCTACTGCCAAGAATATTCCTCACTTTGATATCTACATAACTCTTGTACTTAATTCAGGTTTAAGTCCAAATGTCACTTTATCAGAGAGCTCTTCCCTGACCCTGACCTAACTCCCCTGCTCTGTACCTTACATTTCTTTATTTTGTTCACAGCACTTATCATCACCTAACAAATTATATGTGTACTTATTTGTTAGCTGAATCTTCCACCAAAAAAATGTTCTGCGTGACTTCATTGTATTTGCTGCTTTACCCACAATACCTAGAACAGTATATAATACGTACTTTTTGGAATAAATAATTGAAAAATATTCATTGAGCACCACTATTTGTGAGGCATTCTGCTAGGGGTTGGAGATATAGTGGTAATTTGAACACAATTCCCACCCTCCCAGAGTTTACAAAATTACATAGGATAAAGACAAGTTAACATGCAAATAAAGCAACATGTTTAATTCTATGATAGAGAAAATATAGGGTGCTATGGAAACACACAGATTGAGTACCTTACCCAAATTGGGAGACATGGAAGTAGGGAAGGCTGCCTTGAGGTAGGGAACTGGTATCTAAACTGAGATCTGCTGAATAAGCCGGGGTTAGACAATGAAGACAATAGATGAGATTGGTGTGCCCAGTGACCCAGAGACAGAGATGACAGGATACTTCCCAGAACTTGAAAGATGATAAACGGCTGAAACAGAGTTCTGCAGAGAGAAAAGGGATGAGTCTCTTCTGGAAAAATAGAGTCCAGATTATTAAAGATTTCAAAAGTTGCATGAAGAAATTGGACCTTCTTCTAAGGCCTCTAGGGAGTTCTAAATAGTTTTAAGCAAGAGAGAAGCAGGATATTTGTGGTTTTGTTTTTTGTTTTTTTGAGTTTTTGGGGTGTTTTTTGTGTGTGTGGTACGCGGGCCTCTCACTGTTGTGGTCTCTCCCATTGCGGAGCACAGGCTTCGGACGCACAGGCCCAGCGGCCATGGCTCATGGGCCCAGCTGCTCTGTGGCATGTGGGACCTTCCCGGACCGGGGCACGAACCCGTGTCCCCTTTATCGGCAGGCAGACTCTCAACCACTGCACCATCAGGGAAGCCCGGATGTTTGTGTTTTTAAAAAGACCATAGTGAAAAGAAGATAAGGTCAGAATGAAAAATTGGGGATAGATTTTAGAGGACCTTAAAGTTTGAATATTGTACTGAAAGCCATTCAGAAATGCTGAAATAAAATGTTTAAACAGTTTATAAGTATATGAGATATGAAGTTAAAGGTCCTCAGCCTTCACTATTTCCATTTCTCAGATAACCCACTATTAACAAGTTCCTGTGAATTTATCCAGACATTTTTAAAAGCAAATTCAAAATATAACAGGTGAAATCAGATAAGATGACAGAGTAGAAGGACCTGAGCTCACCTACTCTCACAAGCACACAAAAATTACAACTATTTACAGAATAACTATTGATGAAAAAGACCAGAACCTGCCAGAAAAGATCTACAACTAAAGATATAAAGGAGGAACCACAATGAGACAGGTAGGAGGGACAGAGTCACAGTATACTCAAGTCCCATGTCTCTGGGCAGCCCACAAACAGGAGAGTAATTATAATTGCAGAGGTTCTCCCCAAGGAGTGAGCAGTCTGAACCCCACATTGTGTTCCCCAGCACCAGATGATTACTCCCCAGAACATTTGGGTTTGAAGGCCAGTGGGGCTTACTTTCAGGAGTCCTGGAGAGCTGTGGGAAATAGAGACTCAGAGAATGTCACATGCTCCAGGACCCAGAGCAGAAGTTGTAATTTGAAAGGATCCTGGGCCAGACCTACCTGCTGATCTTGGAGAGTCTCCTGGAGAGGCAGGAGGAAAATGAAGCTCATGCTGGGGACACAGACACTGGCCACAGCCATTTTTGAAAGCTCTCATACCACATGGACCCTGGTGCTGGCAAGCATCATTTTGGAATTCTCCCTCTAGTTTATTAGCTTCAGGATCCCACCCTGCCCCTGCCCAACAGCCTGTAGCCACCACTACTGGGATACCTTGGGCCAAGCAACTAACTAGGTGGGGACACAGCCCTGCCCACCAGCAGACAGGCTGCCTTAAGACCCCCAGAGCCCACAGCCACTCCTGGACACAGCCCTGCCCATCAGAAGGCCCAGGACCTGGACCCACACACCAGAGCTCAAGCACTAAACCTGGAGCCCAGAAGGCCTTGTAGCCAGAGACCCCAGGATGCAGCTATACCACCAGTGAGCAGGCACCAGCCACCAGAAAGCCTGCTCTAGCCTTGGGACCAGCTTCACCCACCAGAGGGCAGACACTAGCCACAGGACAACCACAGCCCACAACCTGGGGACCCAGTGGACCAGCACCAACCTTGTGACCAGCTGGAACCTGAACCTACATTCTGGACCCAACATCCAGCTGTGTTAGGAACTGGACCCACCCATCAGCAATCTGAAATCAGCTCTGGGGCCCCTGGGCCCTGCAGCCAGACCTGAGGACCCAGTTCTGCCCAATAGTAAGCTGGCACTAGCCCCAAGACCTGGGTTCACCCACCAGTGGACAGGCATCAATCCCAGGATCTCCTGGACCCTAACCCCACCCACCAGTGAACAAGCACTAACAGTGGGGACCCCTGGGGTTCTGCAGCCCACCACCTCATTATCCAGTTCCACCAACCAGCAGCTGGCAGCCTCCTTAAAAGGCAGAGCCTGGCAACCAACTGGACTGGGAGCCAACAAAGCCTACCAAGCCACCCACAGTAGTCAACCCACCACAACAGAAGGTCCTATGCAACCCACATAGGGAATGACTCTAGAGTATATAGCTCAGGTGATGAGAGGGGAGTGTGTTACTAGGATGCATAGGACATCTCCTACAAAAGACCACTTTTCCAAGGTCAGGAAACATAAACTACCAGATACAAAGAAATAAAAACATGTTAGGCAAAATGAAACAACAGAGGAACATGTTCCAAACAAAAGAACAAGATAAAACCCCAGAAAACTAAGTGAAGTGGGAATAGGAAATCTACCCAAGAAAGAGTTCAGGGTAATGATCATAAAGGTGATCAAAGAACTGGGGAGAAGAATGGATGCACAGAGAGAGAAGTTAGATATTTTTTAACAGAGTTGGAAAATATAAATAACAACCAGAGGTGAGGAATACAATAATGAAATGAAAAATACACTAGAAGGAACCAATATTAGATTAAATGATACAGAGGAATGAATCAGCAATCTGGAAGACAGAGTAGTGGAAATCACTGATGCTGAGCAGAAAAAAAGAAGGAAAAGAAATGAGGACAGTCTAAGAAACTTCTGGGAAAACATCAAGCATACTAACATTTGCATTTTGGGGTCCCAGAAGGAGAAGAGAGAAAGGGGCCAAAAACACATTTGAAGACATAATAGCTGAAAACTTCCCTAACCTGGGAAAGAAAACAGACATACAAGTCTAGGAAGTACAGAGAGTCCCAAGTATGGTCAACTCAAAGAGAACCACAAGACACATTGTAATTAAGATGCCAAAATAGCATCTTATATAATATTGCTTAATATAAATAGCAATTTATATTATTTATAAAAATTGCTTAATATAAATAGCAATTTATATTATTTATAAAAATAGAGAATATTAAAAGCAATAAGGGATAAAAACATAAAAAACACAAACACATGGAGGCTAAACAATACATTCTTAAATAACCAAGAGATCACTGAAGAAATCAAAGAGGAAATCAAAAAATACCTAGAGACAAATGACAATGAAAACACCATGATCCAAAACCTACAGGATGCGGCAAAAGCGGTTCAAACAGGGAAGTTTATAGCTATACAAGCCTACCTCAAGAAACAAAAAAATTTTCAAATAAACTATCTGTCCTTACACCTAAAGGAACTAGAGAAAGAAGAACAAATAAAACCCAAAGTTAACAGAAGGAAAGAAATCATAAAGGTCAAAGCAGAAATAAATGAAATAAAAAGGAAGAAAACAATAGCAAAGATCAATAAAACTAAAAGCTGGTTCTTTGAGAAGATAAAATTGATAAACCATTAGCCAGACCCATCAAGGAAAAGAGGGAGAGGACTCAAATCAATAAAATTAGACATGAAAAAGGAGAAGTTACAACAGACACCGCAGAAATACAAAGCATCCTAAGAGACTACTACAAGCAACTCTATGCCAATAAAATTGACAACCTGGAAGAAATGGACAAATTCTTAGAAAGGTATAACCTTCCCAGACTGAACCAGGAAGAAAGAGAAAATATGAACAGAACAATCACAAGTAATGAAATTGAAACTGTGATTAAAAATCTTTGAACAAGAAAACTCCAGGACCAGATGTCTTCACAGGTGAATTCTATCAAACATTTAGAGAAGAG
Source organism: Pseudorca crassidens (assembly GCF_039906515.1). Taxonomy (NCBI): domain Eukaryota; kingdom Metazoa; phylum Chordata; class Mammalia; order Artiodactyla; family Delphinidae; genus Pseudorca; species Pseudorca crassidens. The sequence continues at coordinate 159,333,935 of NC_090297.1, forward strand.
CTAACACCCATCCTTCTCAAACTCTTCCAAAAACTTGCAGAGGAAGGAACACTCCCCAACTCATTCTATGAGGCCACCATCACCCTGATACCAAAACCAGACAAGGATACTACAAAAAAAATTACAGACCAATATCACTGATGAATATAGATGCAAAAATCCTCAACAAAATACTAGCAAACAGAATCCAACAACACATTAAAAGGATCATACACCATGATCATGCGGGATTTATCCCAGGGATGCAAGCATTCTTCAATATACGAAAATCAATCAATGTGATACACCATATTAACAAATTGAAGAAGAAAAACCATATGATCATCTCAGTAGATGCAGAAAAAGCTTTTGACAAAATTCAACACCGATTTATGATAAAAAATCTCCAGAAAGTGGGCATAGAGGGAACCCGCCTCAGCATAATAAAGGCCATATATGACAAACCCACAGCAAACATCATTCTCAATGGTGAAAAACTGAAAGCATTTCCTCTAAGATCAGGAACAAGACAAGGATGTCCACTCTCACCACTATTATTCAACATAGTTTTGGAACTCCTAACCATGGCAATCAGAGAAGAAGAAGAAATAAAAGGAATACAAACTGGAAAAGAAGAAGTAAAACTGTCACTGTCTGCAGATGACATGATACTATACATGGAGAATCCTAAAGATGCCACCAGAAAACTACTAGAGATAATCAATGAATTTGAAAAAGTTGCAGGATACAAAATTAATGCACAGAAATCTCTTGCATTCCTCTCCAATAATAATGAAAAATGTGAAAGAGAAATTAAGGAAACACTCCCATTTACCATTGCAACAAAAAAATAAAATACCCAGGAATAAACCAACCTAGGGAGACAAAAGACCTGTATGCAGAAAACTATAAGACACTGATGAAAGAAATTAAAGATGATACCAAAAGGTGGAGAGATATACCATGTTCTTGGATTGGAAGAATCAATATTGTGAGAATGTGTATACACCCAAAGCAATCTACAGATTCAATGCAATCCCTATCAGATTACCAATAGCATTTTTTAAAGAACTAGAACAAAAATATTAAAATTTGTATGGAGACAGGAAAGACCCCAAATAGCCAAAGTGGTCTTGAGGGAAAAACACGGAGCTGGAGGAATCAGACTCTCTGAGTTAAGACTATATTACAAAGAGACAGTAATAAAGACAGTACGGTACTGGCACAAAAACAGAACTATAGGTCAATGGAACAGGATAGAAAGCCCAGAGATAAACCCATGCACCTATGGTCAACTAATCTATGACAAAGGAGGCAAGGATATACAATGGAGAAAAGACAGTCTGTTCAGTAAGTGGTGCTGGGAAAACTGGACAGCTACATGTAAAAGAATGAAATTAGAACACTCCCTTACCATACACAAAAATAAACTCAAAATGGATTAGAGACCTAAATGTAAAACCGGACACTATAAAATTCTTAGAGGAAAACATAGGAAGAACATTGTTTGACATAAATCACAGCAAGATCTTTTTTGATCCACCTCCTAGAATAATGGAAATAAAAATAAACAAATGGGACCTAATGAAACTTAAAAGGTTCTGCACAGCAAAGGAAACCATAAACAAAATGAAAAGACAGCCCCACAGAATGGGAGAAAATATTTGAAGACAAAGCGACCGACAAGGAATTAATCTCCAAAATATACAAAGAGTGCATGCAGCTAAATATTAAAAAAAAACCATCATAAAACGGGCAGAAGATCTAAATAGACATTTCTCCAAAGAAGACATATATATGGTGAAAAAGCACATGAAAAATGCTCAACATTGCTAATTACTAGAGAAATGCAAATCAAAACTACAATGAGGTATCACCACACACAGTCAGAATGGCCATCATCAAAAAGTCTACAAACAATAAAATCTGGGGAGGGTGTGGAGAACAGGGAACCTTCCTACACTGCTTGTGGGAATGTAAATTGGTACAACCACTATGGAGAACAGTATGGAGGTTCCTTAAAAAACTAAAAATAGAATTACCATATGATCCAGCAATCCCACTCTTGGGCATATATCCAGAAAAAACCATAATTTGAGAAAGATAAATGCACCCCAATATTCATTGCAGCACTATTTACAATAGCCAAGTCATTAAAGCAACATATGTGTCCATCGACAGAGGAATGGACAAAGAAGATGTGGTACATACATATAATGGAATATTACTCAGCCATAAAAAATGAAATAATTCCATTTGCAGCAACATGTGTGAACCTAGAGATTATCATACTAAGTGAAGTAAGTCAGAGGAAAGACAAATATCATATGATGTCACTTTTATATGGAATCTTAAAAAGTGATACAAATGAACTTATTTACAAAACAGAAACAGACTCACAGACTTTGAAAACAAACTTATGGTTACAAAAGGGAAAAGGTAATGGGAGGGATTAAATTAGGAGTTTAGGATTAACATATACACACTACTATATATAAAATAAATAGTCAATAAGGACCTTCTGTATAGCACATGGAACTCTACTCAATATTCTATAATAACCTATATGGGAAAAGAATCTGAAAAAGAATGGAAGTATGTATATGTATAAATAAATCACTTTGCTGCACACCTGAAACTAACACAATATTGTATATCAACTATACTCCAATATAAAATAAAAATTAAATTAAAGAAACCCCTGTGGAGAATATGCATATATATACATATGTATATATGTACTTGTACGCTTGTACAAGTATTCCTGTAACATAGATTATTAGATACAGAATTCTTGAATCAGAGTTCTGAATATTTAAAAAGTTGATAAATCCTTAAAATTGTCAGTCTAAACTCACCCAAACGTATTTTAAAAATGTATATTTTTATAAAATCTATTTACTATTTACCCATAGTGTGGAAGAAAAATGTGTAATTCTCATTTTATTGCACATTTTATAATTAGATGTTTTATCTAGTTTTGTATGTTCATTGGTCATATTTTCTCTGGATTGTCAATTCATACTGTTTAGATATTTTGCACTGGATTGCTTATTTTCTTATTGATATGTTTTTTACTTATAATGTATATTATCCATTTGTCTTTGACCCATATTGCAAATATTTTCTGTGGTGTGTAATTTCTCAGTGTCTTTTTGCAGGCACTTTGACATTTACAATTTCAGTTTTTAAGTAGTCAAATTTGTTAGTATTTTATTTGTGAATTCTTCTGTAATGTCATAATATGAAAGGTCTTTCCAATTATAAAGATATTATCACATATTTTCTTTTTATAATTTAGCATTATAATTTTTATGTTTAAATATTTAATTCATCTAGAATTATATTTGGTATAAGGAATCTAATTTTATTTTTTATTTCTATTTTTCCTGTGAAACCTGGTGTTGCCTTCAAATCAGTCTTCTGTTAAACACCACTTACCCTACAGATTTGAAATGCCAATTTTATTATGCATTTATGCCTCATGTTAACTGGGTTCAGTTTCTAGGCTATCCCCTTCCCTCATCTATCTCCACAAGATCTATATTGTTTTGGTTACTGTAGCTTTAATCGCCAACACACTATATAATTTACTTATCTTATGTTTATTGGCGGTCTTCCCTAAAGGAATAGAAGCTACAAAAGAAAATGATCTTTCAGTTTTTCTATTAATATGTCCCTCCCAAGTATTTAGAACAGTATGTAGCTATAGTGGGCATTCAATAAATATTGATATTTATTGAATAGATGTTTGCATATTTGCAATATCAGGTCTTCTCAACCAGGAATGTTATATCTATTCATTAATTTTATTTTCTCTAATTGGTCTACTAAAGTCTTTCATCTCTTCTTCAGTCAATTTTAGAAGTTTGTTTATTCCTAGGAAAGCATTCATTTTTTCTAGATTTTCTAATTTATTGGCAAAGTCTTCCCATTTTAATGTTTAAATTTCTTATGTATCTGTAATCATATTCTCTTGCTTATTTGTAATATTGTTTATGTCCCACTCCTTGCTAGTTTGGCTTGCAAGATATCATTTTTTTTTGAATTTTTTGTTTTCCTTTCCTTTGAAAAAAACTCTTTGATTTATCAAATCTACTTTCTTTTTTATTTAATTCCTTAATTTCTGCTTTTGTCATTAATGATTCCTCACTTCTGCTTTTTGTTTGTAATGTTGGTATTCTGTTGCCTGCTTCTTGAGTTAAATAACTAGTTCATTTATTTTCAGTTTTTGTTGTTTTCTAAGCATTTAAAACTATGAAAAACATAATGCTATGAATTTTTCTCTGCATAGCTTTAGCTACGTCCCACAGGCTTTTATATATAGTGTTCTTATTCTCATTATTTAAAAAAATAATTCCTAATTTTCGTCTTAACTTTGTATTTAATCCAAAATTCATTTAATAATGTTTTTAATGAGCAGTGTGATAAGAAAATGGTAGTATGTTGACACTGTTATTAAAGTATTCTGATCCTAAAAAAAAATGGTATTTCTGATTTAAGAGCTTGATTAGAATATAATTTATGGCAAGTTGTGAAAATGTCACTTAATTATTCATATTCCAAATGTAAGATGCAAACTCACAAAGAGCTCTGAACCTCTCTAACTCTTTGAATTCACCTTCCTCCTTTCAGCCAGTCCTTTCTAAGTGCTGTTTTTGAAAATTAAAGAAAGTATACTCCTAGGGGCTGTACACAAAGAGTGTCATATCTGGAAAGGAAGTTATGAAACCAACTGGTCCAACTGTTCATTTTATACATATGGTTATAGAACCAAAGAGGTTAAGAGACTTATTGTCTATGAACCTCTGCGACTTAGGCATAATACTCTATTAAGGGGAGAAAGTTAATTATTTTGTATAAAGTGAACCTGAAGAGGTGCTGTCTCCCTCCCACCACCGTTTCTTCATCCCAATTGCATTAGCCTACTATGGCTGCCATAGGAAAATACCACAGATTAAGTGGCTTAAGCAATAGAAATTTATTTTCTCACAATTCTGGAGTCTAGAAGTCCAAGATCAAGGTGTCATCAAGGTTGGTTTCTGACGAAGACTCTCTTGCTGGCTTGAATACAGTGGCCACCTTCTCACTTTGTCCTCACATAGCCTTTCCTCTTTGTACATGCAGAGAGAGAAAGAGCTCTCTGGTGTATCTTCCTCCCCTGATAAAGACATCTGTCATATTGGATTAGGGCCCCATCCTTCTGACCTCATCTAACCTTAATTACCTCCTTAAAGACGCTACCTTCAAATACAGTAACAATGAGAGTTAGGGCTTCAACATATGCATTTTAAGGGAACATAATTCAGTCCATAATACAATGCTTCCTAATAATACCATTCCTGTCATTCTCATCCTCATTATTATTTAATGCACTAATTCCAGCTCTTTCTTCTATGTTAATAATGTGATTATAAAAGTGATAGAGTGGGGCTTCCCTGGTGGTGCAGTGGTTGAGATTCCGCCTGCTGATGCAGGGGACACGGGTTCATGCCCCAGTCCAGGAAGATCCCACATGCCACAGAGCGGCTGGGCTCATGAGCCATGGCCACTGAGCCTGCGCGTCCGGAGCCTGTGCTCCACAGCGGGAGAGGCCACAACAGTGAGAGGCTCGTGTACCGCAAAAAAAAAAAAAAAGTGATAGAGTGAATGTGAGGAAAAAGGTATGCAGAAAAACAAAAACAAAAAAAACGCTCTGCTATGAAGTGGGAGAGAAGCTCTCAACCATCTTGTAATGTTATGGGTTTGTGCCTGAATTTTCTCAAAGTATATAAATAATCACTATGAAAGAAATTATTTTGGTTAATAGTGCACTTAAATAAAAGAGCATGAATTTATGTCAACATAGAATAACACAAACTTTTCTCTCTTTTTTCCAGATTATTATGGAAATATTGTGGTAAAAATGGAAAATAATGTAATGTTTTATTTCAAGATTAATATTAAAGATGCAGTAAAGCTGCATTTATGGACAAATAGCACAATAAAATCATTAATTTCCTTGAATACATCTGGTAAAATGTATCTCATACATGTTTTTGAAAATGGCACAATACATCCACAGGAATATCCCTTAAAACTGGAAGCACAAAGTATAGCTTTCAAAACAAAAGAAAAATGCCCCTACATGGCATTTCATAATGATATTTTTCGTGTTTCTTATCTTTTGGACAAGGGACAAAACCTGTCAGTTTGGGCTCAAATAGTCTATCCAGAAAATATTGGGCTGTATATTATTGTGGAATCATATGGCCCAAAAATATTGGAAGAGAAAAATCAGGTTCACTATGAAATTGCCTCAGGATACTGCACTAAAACCATGGTAAGTTAATATTTTAAAATTCTTTCATTCGATTTTAACAAATGTAAAATTATAATATTAACATTTAAAAGAATGGATTTCCCTCCAAATTTAGCTTTGAAAATGTTGAGAAATATGTAAATTTTTAATGAATAATGATATGGTAAGTCATTAATTCCTGAGCAACAATTTTTACTTTCAATATCCAGGGCCTCTTTGCCACTTAAAAACACATTCCTGTAGAATTCTTTGTCAATTGTATTGTTCACTTCCTTTTTTTATATAGTGCATGACTGCTCTGTAGAGTTCTATCTGCTATCTATTGCACTATAACACCATCCCTAAACCTAATGCCTTCAAACAACAAGTTCTGTGGATCAACAATTTGGGTTACGAGTAGATGGGCTGTTCTGCTGGTTTCATCAGGGTTTATTCATGAGGCTGTTGTCATCTGGTGGCTTGCCTGGGACAGGATAATGTAAGATGGCTTCATTCACATGTCAAATGTTTGGTGCAGGTACTGGCTTGTTAGTATAAGGGGCCTCAGCTGGAGCACTTGTCGCTGCTCCATGTGTCCTATATCCTCCAGGCTAGACCTGGCTTCTTCACATGGCAATCTCAGGGAAGCATTCCAAGATGGTGAAGGCAGAAGCCACCAGGCCTAGGTTTGGCTACATTCTATTTGTCAAAGCAATTCACAAGGCCAGCCCAGATTAATACGATAGGGAAATAGACTGCACTTCTCAAGAGAACAGCAAACTTACACTGTAAAGGGACCTACATACAGGAATGGGAGGAATTACTGCAGCCATCTTTGTAAACAATCTACCACAATAGACATAAATATACTGTGTATATTATTTTGTATACTACTTTCCTAGGTAATATTATAGTATAAGCATTTTTACATGTTACTGTAATTTCTTCCCAAATATTGTATATTCTATTCCCCACTCTCCTTTTCTAGGCTCAGCTTTCTTAAGCATAAACAATAGTGGGCCTCTTAATTGATACAGTGGAATGGAATTGTTCACTTAATTCCAAAATAAGTTAAAGTGAAGAGTCATTTAAAAAAGGAAAGTGCTATATGTGAAACATTCTATTTTAACTTAAATAGATGAAGGTACATTCATTAGTCAATCTTTTAATATAGGACCACAGACTTTGCTTTGAAATTAGTCCACTGATTGGAATTCCTCATCTCCTTTCTTGCATAGTCTTATTCATAAGACATCATCTCTTAGTTCGCATTTCAGTTTCTTTAAAATAGCCGGGGGGCGGGGGGGACTTAAAGACAGTGGCAAAACAACCAAAGTTCTAGATTTTTATAATTTTTTCCCCAGCCTTTTAGTGTTATCTTGCTCATACCTAGCTCAGTAATTTCTTCTGTGACTTGCTTTATCAAAACTTTCCAAAGCGGTTCCAAACTTAGTTTTCAGGGAAAGAGTGACTCTATTTTTACACTGGTATTTAACCAGTCCATAATATTTAGTTTAATTCCACAATTACAATAATAATGCAATCTGGCATAAACAGGTTTTGAAACAAAGAAAGCTGCTTTAGATTTATATACAATTACATGGATAGACCTTAAAACATAGTCTTGAATGAAAAATAGTGTTGAATAAGAAACTGAGACCTATCAAATGTTACTACGTAACATTTATTAAAATTACAAACAACTACACACAAATCACAAGCAAAAAAGAGTATTGTTCATTTTATAAGAATACAAAGATAGCCAAGGACATATATCAAACAAGTAAAGCATCATACTTGCTTGATATATGTTCTGGGTGCCTATTATGAGGGAAGGGAATGGGGGAAGAAGATACAGGGGAAAAGTAAAATACAATAAACAAGACTGGATTGAGCATGTTTCAAGAAACAAGGAGTATATTTAACTCACTTTTCTGAAGCTGAGGTACTCCCTCCTTCCAGAACAAAAACAAAGATTTACACTTTTCTTCAGCACAGCGCAACTTTCTTTGATTATCTAGCTCCAATATCTGCATACACTCTCATAGGTTTTCTTTCCAAGAATTGCATGTATAATGTATATTTGTCCACTTGCAATTCAACCCTTCACAATACTAGTTACCAATCAAAATATACAAAGGACTATGAAACATTAAAATTTTCATGTTTTAGCATATTTTTTATTTCTGTTAATATATTCTTCAGCTCTGTTTGGTTCTTGTTTATATTTTCTAACTCTTTATTAAACTTCTCACTTTGTTCATCCATTCTTCTCCTGAGTTCACTGAGCATCTTTGTGATCATTACCTTGAATGTTTATTGGGTAGATTGCTTACCTCCATTTCACTTAGTTTTTCTTCTTGGGTTTTAGCCTGTTCCTTCATTTGAAACATATTCCTTAGTCACATCATTTTGCCTAATTCTCTGTGTTTATATGTATGTGTTAAGTACATTTGTTACATTTCCCAATCTTGGAGAAGTGGCCTTATGTAGGAAATGTCCTATGGGGAACAGCAGTACACTCCCCGCTGGTCACCCGAGCTGTATGATCTAGGGTTGCCACTGTGTGGGCTGAGTGGGCCCTTTTGTTGTGATGGGGCTGCCTGTGAGTATACTAGTAGGTGGGGGCTGGCCCCCACCTGGTTGGCTGCCAGGTCCTTCTTCTCACTGAGGCTGCTTGTGGACAGGGCCAGGTCCTGACATATTTGGCTGTACTGTCCAGGGAGTCCCAAGGCTGATGCCATCCTGCTGGTGGTGGGGCTGGGTCCCATGATGGCTGGCTGGGAGGGGGTGGCTGTGGATGGTGCCATCCACTGGTGGCTGGTAAGCCCCCAGAATAGGCTAGAGGGAGAATTCCAGAAGAGCGCTTGCCAGCACCAATGTCCTTGTGGTAGAACCAGCTCCCCAAAATGGCTGCCACCAGAGTCTATGTTCCCAGAGGGAGTCCCAGTTGCCTCCTGCCCCTCCAGGAGTCTCTTCAAGTTCAGCAAATGGGTCTGACCCTAGTTCCTTTTAAATTACTGCCTCTGTGCTAGGACTAGGAATGTGTGAGATTTTGTGCATGCCCTTTAAGAGCAGAGTCACAATCTTTGCTGGCCTTCAAAGCCAGCCGTTCTGGGAACTCTTCTTCCTGGTGCAGAACACTCAGCTGGGGACCCCAATGTAGGGACACACCCCCTCCTTGGGGAGAACCTCTGCAATAGTGATTATCTTCCATTTTTTAGTTGCTGATTCAGGGATGTAGGTCTTGACTATACTGAATCTCCATTCTTCTTACCCCTCCCATTGTGGTTCCTTCTTTGGTTGTGGAAAATCTTTTCTGCCAGTGTTCAGGTCATTATCATCAATAGTTGCACTGTAAATAGTTGTAATTTTTGTGTGCCTATGAAAGGAGGTGAGCTTAGGGTCTTTCTACTCCACCATCTTGTGCACTCTCCCAAATTTGCATTTTTAAATAAACTATTGGCTCTATCATTTACTAGCTGATGACAATGAGCAAGTTTTTGAGTCTTTGATGTTGTTGCTGCTGCTGCTGATGATGATGATAGTATTTACTTTACTTATGAGGATTAAATGAGTTAATATATGTAAAGGGCTTAGAAGAGCACCTGGCACATAATAAGCACTATATATATATGTGTTACTACTACAACTATCACCACTTCTGCTGTTTCTACTACTACTACCACCACCACAATATTTCATCAATTCTAAGGCACAGTTTTCTAGGTTTTTTTTAACATTTAACATCTTTGAAATTGGGATGAGTCTTACATATGATAGCATCTTAGATTTGATGAACTATAGTGGTATTAGAATGTTATAATTTTTGGCCACTATGGTGCTAAGCTTCATAAGTAATCATTAATTTTTGAAGAAAAAACTGAGTATAACACCCATACACAAAAGTAGATAACTAATTTTTTAAAGTTTTTAATGCTATTAGCTGGTTTCACAATGATATTTATACCAAAAGTTAGTTTTGAAATTTTGAAAATTATTTCTGCATCTTTTTTTTTCTGAATATCTTAATTGACCTAAATTCTTTTTTTAATATTGAGGTATAATTGATATGTAACATTTTATTGGTTTCAGTTGTACAAGATAACGATTCAATATTTGTATATTTTATAAAATGATCACCACATTAAGTCTAGTTAAGATCCATCACCACACATAATTACAAATTTTTTTGTGTGATGAGAATTTTAAGATCTACTACTTTAGCAACTTTCAAATTGCAATATTATTCACTATAGTTACCATGTTGTACACTATATTCTCATGACATTTATTTTTTAACTGCAAATTTGTACCTGTAACCACCTTTTTCCATTTCACCCATCCCCCACTCCTGGCAATGATCAATCTGTTCTCTGTATCTATGAGGTCATGGGGGTATTGGTTTGGGGTTTTTTTGTTTTGTTTTGTTTTGTTTTGTTGCAGTACGCGGGCCTCTCAATGTTGCGGCCTCTCCCGTTGCGGAGCACAGGCTCCGGACGTGCAGGCTCAGCAGCCATGGCTCCGGCCCAGCCGCTCCACAGCATGTGGGATCTTCCCGGACCGGGGCATGAACCCGTGTCCCCTGCATCGGCAGGCAGACTCTCAACCACTGTGCCACCAGGGAAGCCCTGGTTTTGGTTTTGATTCCACATATAAATGAGATCATATGATATTTGTCTTTCACTGTCTGACTTACTTCACTAAGCATAATGCCCTTTAGGTCCATCAGTGTTGTCACAAATGGCAGGATTTCCTTCTCTTTTATAGCTGAAAAATATTCCATTGTATATATACTTACCACATCTTCTTTATCTATTTATCCATTGATGGATACTTAGGTTGCTTCCATGTCTCTGCTATTATAAACAATGCTGCAGTGAACATGGAGGTGCATATAGTTTTTCAAATTAGTGTTTTTGCTTCCTTTGGATAAATACCAAGAAGTGGAATTGCTGGATCATATGGTAGTTCTATTTTTAATGTTTTGAGGAACCTGCATACTGTTTTCCATAGTAGCTGCCCCAGTTTACATTTCCACCAACAATTCATGGTTCCCTTTTCTCCAAATCCTCATTACAAGATAACACTTCTTATCTCTTGTCCTTTTGATAATAGTCATTTAACAGCTGTGGGGTGACATCTAATTGTGGTTTTGATTTGCATTCCTGTGATGTTGTACCTGTTTTCATGTGTCTGTTGGCCATAGGTATGTCTCCTTCGGAAGAATGTTTATTCAGATCCTCTGCACATTTTTAAATCAGATTTTTTGTTTTCTTGCTCTTGAGTTGTTGGAGTTCCTTATATATTTTGGATATTAACCTCTTATTAGATGTATGGTTTGTAACTATTTTCTCCCAATCACTAGGTTTTCTTTTCATTTTGTTGATAGTTTTCTTTGTTGTGCAGAAGATTTTTAGTTTGATGCAGTTCCTCTTGTTTATTTTTACTTTTGTTGCCTTTGCTTTTGGTATCAAATCCAAAAACTTTTGCCAAGACCAATTTCAAGGAGCTTACCACCTATGTTTTCTTCTAGGAGTTTCAGGGTATCAGATCTTACATTCAAGTCTATAATATCATTTTGAGTTGATTTTTGTATATGGTGTGAGATAGAGGTTCAGTTTCATTCTTTTTCAGGTGGCTATTCATTTTTCCCAACACGATTTACTGAAGAAACTATCCTTTCCTCATTGTATATTCTTGGCTTCTTTGTAATAAATTCATCAACTACATATGCATGGGTTTTACTTCTGGATTTTCTATTCTGTGCCACTAATCAATTGGTCTGTTTTTAATGCCTATGCTATACTGTTTTGATTACCACAGCTTTGTAATGTAGTTTGATTCCAGCTTTGTTCCTCTTTCTCAAGACCATTTTGACTATTCAGGGTCTTTTGTGGTTCCATACAAACTTTAGGATTGTTTATTCTATTACTATGAAAAATGCCATTGGAATTTTGATAGAGATTGCATTAAATCTGTATATAGCTTGGGTAGTATGGACATTTTAACAATATTAATTCCTCCAATCCATGAACATGTAGAATTTTTCCATTTATTTATGTCTTCAATTTCTTTCTTCAATATTGTATAGTTTAAATTGTATGGGTCTTTCACCTCCTGAGTTAAATTTATTCCTATGTATTTTATTCTTTTTGGTACAACTGTAAATGGAATTGTTTTCTTAATTTCTCTTTCTGGCAGTTCCTTATTAGTGCATAGAAATGCAACAGATTTTTATATATTGATCTTGTATCCAGCACCTTTAATGATTTGTTTTTTGGTGGAGTCTTTAGGGTTTTTTACATATAATATCATGTCATCTGTAAGTAGTGACAGTTTTACTTCTTCCTTTTTAATTTGGATGCCTTTTATTTCTTTTTCTTGCCTAATTGTTCTGTCTAGAACTTGAATAAAAGTGGTGACTGTGGACATTATCGTCTTGGTCCTTATCTTAGAGGAAAACTTCCAGCTTTTCACCATTGAGTATGTTGTTAGGTATAAGGTTGTCATATATGGCCTTTATTATGTTGAGGTATTTTCCTCTCTACACACTTTGTTGAGAGTTTTTATCATAAATGGATGTTGAATCTTGTCAAGTGCTTTTCTGCATCTATTGAGATGATCATATTATATTTATCCTTCATTTTGTTAATGTGCTATATCACATTGATTGATTTGTGCATGTTGAACTATCTGTGCATCCCTGGAATAAATTCCACTTGATCATGATGTATAATCCTTTTAATGTATTGTTGAATTTATCTTCCCAAATTTTGTTGAGAATTTTTGCATCTGTATTCGTCAGGAATATTGGCCTGTAATATCCTTTTCTGGTGGCATCTTTGTCTGGCTTTGATATCAGGGTAATGCTGGCATTGTAAAATTAGTTTGGAAATGTTCCCTCTTCTATATTTTTAGAAGAATTTGAGAAGTATTGACATTAATTCTTCTTTAAATATTGGTATAATTCACTAGGGAAGCCATTCTGGTCATGGACTTAAGTTTTTCTGGAGGTTTTTGATTACTGATTCAGTCTCCTCACTAGTAATTTGTCTGTTCAGATTTTCTACTTCTCAGTGATTCAGGCTTGTAGGTTGCATGTTTCTAGGAATTCATCCATTTCTTCTAAGTTGTCCAATTTGTTGGCATATAATTTTTCATAGTAGTCTCTTATGATCATTTTTATGTCTGTAGTATCAATTGTAATGTCTTCTCTTTCATGTCTGTTTTTATTTATTTGAGTTCTCTCTTTTTTTTTGTCAGTGAGTCTAGCTAAAGGTTTGTATATATTATTTATATTTTAAAAAAAGCTCTTAGTTTCACTGATCTTTTCCATTGTTTTTTCAGTCTCTAATTATTTATTTCTGCTCTGATCTTTGGTATTTCCTTCCTTCTACTGACTTTGGGCTTTGTTTATTCTTCTTTTTCTAGTTCTTCAAGGTGTAAAATTAGATTTTTTGTTAATATTTCTTATTTCTTGAAGTAGGCCATTTATCATTATGAGCTTCCCTCTTAGAACTGCTTTTGCTGCATCCCAAAGATTTTGGTGTGTTGGGTTTCCATTTTCATTTGTCTCAAAATATTTTTTGATTTCTTCTTTGGCCCATTGTTCAGCAGAATGTTTAATATCTAAATATTTGTGAATTTTCCAGTTTTCTTCTTATAATTGCTTTCTAGCTTCATACCACATGGTCAGAAAAGATGTTTAATATGATTTCAATCTTCTTAAATTTATTAGGACTTGTTTTGTGGCCTAACATATAATCTATCCTAGAGAATATTTCATGTGCACTTGAGAGGAATATATATTCTGTTGCTTTTGGATGGAATGTTCTGGATACATTTGTTAAGTCATTCAGTATAATGTGTTGTTTAAGGCCAATGTTTCCTTATTGATTTTCTGTCTGGTTGATCTATTGATGAAAGTAGGGAATTAAAGTCCCCTACTATTATTGTATTGCTGTCTATTTCTCATTTTAGCTCTATCAATATTTGCTTTATATATGCAGGTGCTCCTATGTTGGGTGCATATGTGTTATATCATGTTGGATTGACCCCTTTATCATTATATAATGACCTTCTTTGTCTATATTATAGTTTTTGTTTTAAAGTCTATTTTGTCTGATAACTATAGCTACCCCAGTTTTCTTTTGATTTCCATTTTCATAAAATATTTTTTCCATCCCTTCAATTTCAGTCTGTCTGTAATTTTACATCTGAAGTGAATCTCTTGTAGACAGCATACAGAAGGGTTGTTTTCTTTTAGCCACTCTATGTCTTTTAATTAGAGAATTTAATCCATTTACATTTAAATTAGTTATTGATAGGTATGTACTTATTGCCATTTTTTTAATTGTTTCTGGCTGTTTTGTAGTTCTTCTGTGCTCCTTTTTTCTTCTCTGATCTCTTCCTTTCTGGTTTAATGACTTTTTTAGTGGTTTGCTTTGATTCATTTCTTTTATCTTATCTGTATCTCCTATAAGTTTTTCCTTTATGGTTACCGTATGGCTTACATATAAAACATATTACTTATATTTATAATAGTCTATTTTAAGTTGATAATAACTTAAATTTGATCATAGTCTAAAGCTCTACATTTTTATTCCCCCTCCCATGTTTTACATTTTGATGTCACAATTTACATCCTTTTATCTTGTGTATCTATGAACAAATTATTGTACGTATTTTTACTATTTTGTCTTTAACTTTCATACTAGCTTTATAAGTGATTAACTCACCATATCCACATGTTAGATTATTCTGAATTTTACTATATATTTACCTTTACCACTTGGGTTTATACTTTGATATTTCCTGCTACTAACAGCACCCTTTCATTTCTACTTAAGAATTGCCTTTAATATTTCTTGTAAGGTGGGTTTAGTGTTGTTGAACTCCTTTAGCTTGTGCTTGTCTGGAAAACACTTTATCTCTCTTTCAACTCTGAAGGACAGTTTTTTACTTTGAGCACTTTGAATATATCATACCACTTCCTTCTGTCCACAAAGTTATTACTGAAAAATCTGCTGATAGTCTCATGTGTTTCCCTTTGTACAACAAGATGCTTTTAAGACTTTCTCATTGTCTTTAACTTTTGATATTTAATTACAATGTGTCTTGGTGTAGGTCTTTTGGAGTTTATCTTATTTGGAACTCTCTGAGCTTCCTGGATCTGGGTGTCTGTTTCCTTCCCCAGGTTAAAAAAGTCTTTTGTTTTTGTTTTTTTAAATTTTATTTATTTATTTATTTATTTTTGGCTGTTTTGGGTCTTTGTTTCTGTGTGAGGGCTTTCTCTAGTTGTAGCGAGCCAGCACCACTCTTCATCGCGGTGCACGGGCCTCTCATTATCATGGCCTCTCTTGTTGTGGAGCACAGGCTCCAGACACGCAGGCTCAGTAGTTGTGGCTCATGGGCCCAGTTGCTCCGCGACATGTGGGATCCTCCCAGACCAGGGCTCGAACCCATGTCCCCTGCATTAGCAGGCAGATTCTCAATGACTGCACCACCAGGGAAGCCCAAGAAAGTTTTTTTAGTCATTGTTTCTTCAAACAATTTTTCTGCCCCTTTCTCACTCTCTTTTCATTCTGGGACTCCTATAATGCAAATGTTGGTCCACAAGATGTTCCGTAAGTCCCTTAAGCTATCTTCACTTTGCTTTTTCCTGCTCTGTTTTTGGTGAGTTCCACTGCCCTGTCTTTGAGTTCACTCATTCTTTGTTCCACTTCATCTATTCTGCTGTTGAACTCCTCTATTGTATGTATCAGTTCAGTTAATGTATTCTTCAGCTCTGTGACTTCTATTTAATACTTTCTTATATTTTCTATCTCTTTGTTGAAATTCTCACTTTGTTCATTCATTCGTCTTCTGAGTTCAGTGAGCATCACTGCAACCGTTATTTTGAACTCTTTATCAGGTAAATTACTTATCACTATTTTATTAAGACCTTTTTTATTGATGTTATTTCATTCTTTCATTTAGAATATATTTCTGTTTCTTCATTTTCCTTGATTCTCTGCATTGGTTTCTATGCAGTAAATAAAACAACTACTTCTTCTAGTCTTGAAGGAGTCATTTTGTGTAGGAGATGAACCTTATCATTCAACACTGCCTGAGCTCTTGGTTGTCTCTCAAGACTTTGTGATTGTCCAAGCCGCCTACATTATTCTTAGTGGCTCCCAGCATTTTAGGGTGTGCTAAGACCTGTCAGTCTCTCAAAGTGGGGAGAGTATCTTAGCATGCAGATGCAAGTTGATTGGAAGCCAGACACTAAGGGAACAACTTTTAAACTATACAAACATACCTCTTTCAGTGAGTTGGCATTTCTGTCTGCTGCCTCAGTGCTGAGCCTTAGGCTGATAGCCATTTGAGAAATGGTTCTTTGTTTGCTACCAACCCTTTGAAGCTGTAAGAACAAGCCCCATTGGTCACCAGAGGCAGATTATTGAGGGATGTGTTCTCTGGGTGGCCAACACAAAAACTGGGGCACCAGATGTGTATAACAGCTACCTTCTCTGAGATACTGACAACTTGGAGTGGGGCAAAGGGAGAGTGCAATGATGGTGCACCTGCCAGTCTCCCCAGTCTCTGGAGAGAATTATAGTCAGCACCTAGATGTGTGTTTAATTAGAAGCCTGCCCCCCAGGCCACATCTATAAAAGTAAGCTAACAAGTGTCTTTCACAGAAAGACTTGGGGTGCATTTCAGTCTACCATCTCTGTGCTGTTCTCTGGATGCAGTTGCCAGTTAAGAACTATTTATCACTTTTCAACAATCCTATAAGACCTGAAAACATGAACCCTGCTGGCCACCAGAGCCAGGTAATCCAGGGGCATTCCCCAGTCAGCAACCACAGAAAAGCACCAGACGTGTGTACAAGCTGCTTTTTGGGAGACACCAGCAACCTGGAGCAAGGCAGAGGGAGACTACAAAGATAACACTTCCCCTATGCCCCTATGAGGTCTCCGAAGAGAATTATAGTCAGCCCTTAGATATAGTTTTAATTAGAAACCTACCTCTCAGGCCATAGCTATGAAGATAAGCTAATAGTCCTCTTTTACAGAAAGACTGTGCCTGCTATGCCCTGGAGGTGCAGCCAGCTAAGACCTCCTCTTTCATCTATTACAGTCCTACAGGTCCAGTGAGTGCAAGCCCCACTGGCCACCAGAGCCAGTCAATCAAGAGGCAACCCATGGATGGCAGCCACAAAAAACAGGGTGCAAGATGAGTGTAGAAGGTGTTTTCTGGGAGATACTAGCAACTGGAGTGAGGCAGAGGGAGAACACAAACATGGAGCCCATCAGCCTCTGTCTTTGGAGTGTTTCAGTAGGCCATACCCTAGATGTCTGTTAAATTAGATACCTGTCCCTCAGGCCAATGCTTTGTTTTTCTTTCTTTTTAAATAATCAATATTTATTTTATTTTATTTTTAAATAATCAAAGTTTACTTTATATTATTTTGGCTGTGCCACGTGGCTTTTGGTATATCAGTTCCCCAGCCCAGGCCACAGCAGTGAAAGCACCAAATGCTAACCACTAGACCACCAGGGAACTCCCAGGCCGATGCTTTAAGATAAGCAATTAAACCTCTCTCACAGAAAGGCTGGGCACTTTTCAGTTGGCTTCTTTACACTGGGCCTTGGGATCCATGAGTCCTCACATGAGAGCCTTTAAGAACTGTTTCTCAGTTTGCTATAGCCTTGTGGGTCAAATGGACACAAGCCCCACTGGCTTTTGAAGCCATATGTTTTGGTGGCTCAGTTCTATATTGCAGGTCTTAAAAGTTGGGGTGACAGATGTGGGGTTCAAGCTGTTTACTCCTCAGGGAGAAGTGTGGGGTTTTGAATTCTCTCCCTCCTGATTGTGGGTTACTGTCCTGGGCCTGGGGTTTGTGGCAAGACTGTGACTCAGTCTCTCCTACCTGTTTCAATGTGGGTTTTTCTCTTGTTCATCTGATGTGTAGGAGTTGCTCAGCTAGTTTTAGGGCTTCTTTCAGAGGAAATTATTTTGTACGTAGCTGTAAATTCAGTGTTGTCCATGGGAGGAGGTGATTTCAGGATCCTCCTGTGTTATCATCATGAACCAGAACTTGCCTATTCATTTTTTCAATGGTGACTGTTAATGAGTAGAAAATTTTAACAAAGTTTTTTCATTTATGGTTATTGTTTTTTGTGTTCTAAGATACATTTGCTTATCCCTAAGTCACAAAAAATATTCTTCTATGATGTCTTCTCAAAACTTTATGGTTTTAGCATTTATATTGATGATCGATCTCAAATTAATTTTTGTGTATGGTGACTTTTGATCAAGGAAACAACAAAGTTATTTTCCATTTGAATATCTAGTTACTTCAGTATTCTTGAAAGGCTTTTCTTTCCCCCTATTGTATTACTTAGCATCTTTATTTAAAATCAAATATTCATACAAGTGTAGGCCTATTTCTGGGTGCTCTATTCTGTTCCATTGATCTATTTGTCAATCCTATGGTAGTACCACACTACCTTAATTACTGGCAAACTTAAATTTTGTATCTAATTTTCAGTGAGGTCAACTCTGTGGTTACAATAAGTAAGAGATACTTTTAGGAATACCATAAAACCTTGTTTCTATAATAATAAATTGAGCTTGTAGTGTAAGAATCTAACCTTTCTTTCTGGAAATGATCTAGGACACTCAGAAGTAGTCATCATTTTAGCCATCTTCACTGTCATTAATGGTTAAATTCAGTGGCTACTTTGTCACCTAAGGCATTTGCCTTAGTAAATACTTTATCACAATCAATAACAGGTGATAATTTGATTATTTGTAATGTTTCTCATACCGTGAAATAATAGAATCCCTCTCCCATTGGCAAAGAGATTAATACTGTGTTCAAGGCCAGGGACACAATGAAGTCAATCCCAGGATTCCATCTTTGTGGGTTGGTTTCTTGATACTACTTCCATATCAAGAACCATAGCAGTAAGCCACTGGCCAGAAAAACAGAAATCAAACCAATTGTCTTAACAGAGGTAAATCAATATAGGGAATTAGTAGAACTGGGTATATGAGAGAAATGAAAAGAAAAAAAGGAACACTGAGATTACACAGAGCTAGTAACTACAAGAAGTGACTGTTCCACCTCTAGGGCTAGAGTAGAGGGAACAGAGGGAAGAAATTTGGGTTATTACAAACTAGAAAGTTAGGGGAAGTGTTCCACAGACCTAGAACCCACACCTTGAAGGAGAGGGTACTGCTCACCTGGTATGTCATCTCAGAAGCTCCAAGGAAGGGACTCCAAAGATCTGGGACCCAGATCGCTGAGAAGGGGGCAATATGACTGGTGCTGGTGCTGCTGAAACTCTAGTCTCTGAAACAGGTGCCAGCCAGCTAGTGCTTGTACCTCAAAGGGGGGTCATGAGAGAAGCTTGTTCTGGGAGTGTGTTTCTCACTTGTCAGTTCCTTTACCAACTGCTACTGCCAGGATGAAGAGTTGCCAGGTTGACACTGACAGGAATAATGAGAAAAACAAGAAGTAGCATATTTTCTCCTATCCTTATCTTCTAGATGCTCTCCAGTACCCCGTATTTGCAATATCTAAAAGAGAGCCAACTAACAAAGGAAAATGTGATTTGCAGAATCTCAAACCCTGCACCCAAAAGCTGCTTATAGGGCTTCCCTGGTGGTGCAGTGGTTGAGAGTCTGCCTGCCAATGCAGGGGACGCCGGTTCGTGTCCCGGTCTGGGAAGATCCCACATGCCGCGGAGCGGCTGGGCCCATGAGCCATGGCCGCTGAGCCTGTGCGTCCGGAGCCTGTGCTCCACAACGGGAGAGGCCACAGCAGTGAGAGGCCCGCATATCGCAAAAAAAAAAAAAAAAAAATGCTGCGTATAGAATAGTGGGTTTGGAGCTGAAAGACAATAGGTTAATAACCAGCACATAGAGTATGTGTAGGGTGAACTTTAACAGTTAAAACAATTTACACCCCCAACACTGTTTGAAAGATCCTGCTGCTCCACATCATTGCAGTTATGGGCTAAATGTTTGTGTCCCCCCAAATTCATATGTTGAAGCCCTAACTTCCAAAGTGATGGTATTTGGAGATGGGGACTTTGAAAGATAATTAGGATTAGATGAGTTTGTGAAAGTGGGCCCTAGTCTAATGGGATTAGTGTCATTATAAGAAGAGGCACCAGAGAGCTTGTCTCTTTCTCTCTCTTCCTGCATGCACAAAGGAGGTCATGTCAGCATACAGCAAGATGGCAGTCACCTGTAAACCAAGAGAAGAGGCCTCAGAATGAGATCTATCTGCTGGCACCTTGATCTTAGACTTTCCAGTTTCCAAAACTATGAGAAAATAAACTTCTGTTGTCTAAGCCACCCAGTCTGTGGTATTTTGATATGACAACCCTAGCAAACTAATATACTTGCCAATAACTGGTACAGTCAAACTTTAATTTTTGCCTAATGAATGTGTGTGTATTATATTTTGTTTGCTGTTCTCTTCTTATTAATGAGGTTGAATAATTTTTCATATATTTATTGGCTTCTGGATTCCCATTTCTGTGAAATTCCAATTTTTGTCACTTTTTCTATTAGGTTGTGTGCCTTTTTCTCATTGAATTTTTTTTCATTCTCTAAAATTGTCTTTTTAAAGAGCTTTATTGATGTGATTGGTATATAATAAAATGCATACATTGAAGTGTACAATTTGACATATGTATATACCCACGAAATAATAGCCAAAATCAAACAAATGTACATGTCCATCACCCCCAAAATTTCCTCATGCTCCTTAGTAATCCATTCCTCCTTTTATTCCCCATTGCTAGGCAACCACTGATCTGACTGCTATCAGTATAGGTTAGTTTACTTTTTCTAGAATTTTACATAAATGGAACCATACAATATGTTTTCTGCTTTCTTTCAGTATAATCATTTTGTGGTTTATCTATTACATTGTGGTCATTAATAGTTTGCTCCCTTTTGTTGTTGAGTAATATTCCATGATATGGATATACCACAATTTGTCTAACCATATTTGTTTATGAACATTTAGATTGATTCCAGTTTAGGGATATTACAAGTAAAATGGCTATGAACACTTGTGTACAACTCTTTGTGTTGACCTATGCTTTCATTTCTCCTGAGTAAATACATAGGAACAGACTGGCTGGATCATAAGTAGATGTATGTTTAATTTTTTACAAACTGCTAATTTGTATTCCAAATTTTTTGTACCATTCTACATTGCCACCAGTAGTGTTTTTTTTTAAAGCAATATCAGTCTTTATTATTATTATTATTATTATTTATTTTTGTCTGCGTTGGGTCTCCGCTGCTGTGCACGGCCCTCTCTAGTTGCAGCGAGCGGGGGCTACTCCTCGCCGTGGTGTGCGGGCTCCAGGCATGCGGGCCTCAGTAGCTGCGGCACACACGCCCAGCAGCTGTGGCTCGCAGGCTCTAGAGCGCAGGCTCAGCAGCTGTGACGCACGGGCCCAGCCGCTCCGCGGCATGTGGGATCCTCCCAGACGAGGGCCCAAACTCGCGTTCCCCGCACCGGCAGGCAGACTCCCAACCACTGCACCACCAGGGAAGCCCCGCCACTGGTAGTTTTACTTGCTTCACACATTTTTGCTAACTGTTGGTGTGATCTGTGTTTTGGTTTTGTTGTTGTTATTGTTTTGTTTTGGACTTTTTGATTTTAGCTATTTTAGTTAATATATAGTGATATCTCATTGTGGTTTTAATTAACATTTCCCTGATGCTTTTCTAATAACTAATGATACTGAGCACTGTTTCAAGTGCTTATTTTCTATTTGTAGATCTTCTCTGGTGAAGTGTCTGTTCAACTTGTAAGCCCAGCTTTAAGGGATTGTCTTCTTATAATTAAGTAGTAAGAGTTTTTTATAAACTCTAGATATAAATTCATTGTTGGATATGTGTTTTGCAAATATTTTCTCCTAGTCTGTGGCTTGTGTTTTCATTTTCAAAACAATGTCTTTTGAAAATGTGTTTTATTTATTTTGATGAAGTCCAATTTATTGCTTTTCTCTTTTATAGTTTTACTTCGGGTTGTAATTAAGAAATCTTTCCAAACTCAAGGTCACTAAGCTTTCCTCATTTTTCCTTCTAGAAGTTTTATAGTTGTAGCTCTTACTTTAAGGTCTATGATCTACTTCAAATTAATGTTTGCATGCACTGTGAGGTAAAGGTCAAGATACTTTTCTTTTTTTAATCCGAAGCCAGCTCTTCCAACAGCGTTTGTTGAAAAGACTATCCTTCCCCCATTGAATTGCCTTGGCACATTTGTAAAAAATCAACTGGCCATATATGTGGGAATCTATTTCTGAATTCTGTTCCATTAACTTATATGTCTATCTTGATGTCAATAACACAATATCTTGATTACTGTACCTTTATAATTCTTGAAATCATGTTGTGTAAGTACTCCAAATATATTCTTTTTAGTGTACAAGTTTGTCCATTTTTTGGTCAGATTATCCCTAAGTATTTCATATTCTTAAAGTATTTCATATTTTGGTGCTATTATAAATGGTATCATTCTGATTGTTCATTGCTAGTATATAGTAATATAATTTATTTTATGTATCAATGATGTATCCCACAGCTTTGCTAAACTATTTCAAGTAGATTTTTTTGTAAATTCCCTAGTTTCTACATAGGTGATCATGTCATCTGTGTACACAAACAGTTTTCCTTTCCAATATATGTGACTTTCGTTTCCTTTCTTTTTTGCACCATCTTGAGCCTCCAGTGCAGTGGTGATTAGAAGAAATGAGAGTGGAGATCTTTGCCTTGTTCTCAATCAGAAAGAAATTATTCAGTCTTTCACAATTAAGTATGATGTTACCTTGAGGGTTTTAATATATGCCCTTTACTAGGATGATGAAGGTCCCCTCTACTCCTAGTTTGCTGAGTTTCTGTCATTTATAGATATTGGATTCCATAAAATGCTTTTTCAGCATCTATTGAAATGATCATGTTTTTTAATCTGTTAATATGGTGAATTCCAATAATTTATTTTCACTGCTAGAATAATCCCACTTGGTCATAATGTTTTATCCTCATATAACATTGGATTCAATTTGCTAAACTATTGTTAAGAAGTTTTGCTTCATGTGGGTTATTAGTTCATGACAGTTATTAGTCTATAGTTTTCCTGTAATGTCTTTTTCTGGTTATGGTATCAACAATGCTGACCTCTTAAGATGTTTTGGGGAGAGGTCCTTCTTCTCTATTTTATAGAAAAATTGATGTATAAATTGTACTATTTCTTCTTTAATATTTGGTAGAATTCACCAGTGAAGACCTCTTGACCTGGTGTTTTTTGTATGTTTTTAATTACAACTTCAATCTTTTAAATTGATATAGGGATATTTGGGTTATCTGCTTATTCTTGAGCGAATTTTAGTAGTTTTTATCTTTCAAGGAATTGTCCATTTCATCTATCTTGTCAAATTTATAGGCACAAGGTATTCATAATATCTCCTTATTATCCTTTTAGTGTCTGTAGAATTTGTAGTGATATCCAATTTCTCATTCTTGATATTGGTAATTTGTTTCTTCTTTCCTTTTCACCCAGTCAGCCTGGCTGGAGCTTAACAACTGTATTGATTTTCTCAAAGAATCAGCTTTTGGTTTTATTGATTTTCTGTAATGATTTTCTACTTTTGATTTTATTGATAATTTTTTTTAATCTTGCAGCACCACTCCTTGAGCTTCTTTTTTTTAAATATTGATTTATTTATTTATTTGGTTGCACTGGGTCTTAGTTGTGGCAGGCGGGCTCCTTAGTTGTGGCATACGAGCTCTTAGTTTCAGCATGCACATTGAAGCTAGTTCCCTGACCAGGGATTGAAGGCGGGCCCCCTGCATTGGGAGCGTGGAGTTTTATCCACTGTACCATGAGGGAAGTCCCAAAATTATTTATTTTTTATTATTTCCTTTCTGCCACTTACTTTGGGTTTAATTTGTTTCTCTTCTTACAGTTTCTGAATATGGAAACTTAAGTCATTCACTTAAGACCTTTCTTCTTTTCTAATGTGGACTTTAATGCTATAAATTTTTCTCTAATAACTACTTTAGTTAGAGGAGTGACATCAGCATCATAGTGGCATGAGACACTCTCTTTGTCTCTCCCCTTCAATTTACAACCAGTAAAAATCCATAACTCAACAAAGGTGCCTCTGTCCAACACATCAGGACACACATGTGTACATCTAAACATGGGTGGACTGGAACACATAGAGGAGGTGGACTGGAGGAAGAGCAGAGGCTATACCAGTAATCCCAACCTCCAGCTGCAGTGGCTGAGTCTGCTGGTTGCAAAGGTGAGGTGGCACACATGACTCCGACCTTCTTGCTACAGCAGTGCCCACTGCCACAGGGAAATGCCACAGGGAAATGGCTAGCAGCAGCAGCATGCCTTGTGACCCTGTCTCTCCAGCTACAGAGGTACCTGCCACTCGAGCCTTCCACCACCCACAGAAGCAGTGCCCCAAAACCCAACAACTCCAGATGTGGCAGAAGTGCCCATGACTGTGGCTACCTCCCTCTCTTCTCCCTCCTCTCACAGCAGCAGTTCCTATAACTCAGGCAACTCCAGACTTAGTGGAGGCCACACCAACGCAGTGCTCCAGGTGGCAACACCAGCAACAGCAGCAAGACCAGCAGCAACAGCAAGGCACCAGTGACCCTGGAGGCACAAGCAGTGACAACTAGGGCATAGGGTGACACCTCCAGGAGAGGCAGAGGTGGGTGGAAAATGCCGATTCTTAAACACAGCCAGGGGCAGCTCACGTTAGAAAAACCAAAAACTTGTGCAATAGCACCACCTACCAAAAGAAAGGCCGTAATTACCAATCTATCAATCTATCAAATTGTCAAAATCAAGTTAAAAAAAAAAAAGCTCTACCTAAAGAAGAGAGGTGTTTGGTGTTCACTACTTCAAATTCTCAGGCAGAGAAAAAAACTCATCAAGCACCATGAAAAACCGTGGGAAAAAAACATGTATAAACAATAAAATACTGCTCAGCCATGAAAAAAGGAGAAATGTTGCCATTTAGGACAATATGAATGGAGCTTGAGGATATTATGCGAAATGAATCAGATAGAGAAAGACAAATACCATATGATTTCACTTACATGTGGAATATATATATTTAAAAACCTAAAATAAACAACCAAACCAAACTAAACATAGATACAGAGAACAGATTAGAGTTATCAGAGAGGAAGATGTGTAGGGGGAGGGCAAAATGGGTAAAGGTGGTCAACTGTACGCTGGCAGATAGAAACTAAACTTTTGGTGGCGAACATGCTGTAGTGTATACAGAAGTCTATTTTTCATAATGTATACATGAAACATATAATGTTATAAACCAATGTTACCACAATTTAAAAAAAAAGAACTGCTTTAGCTCTATACCCAAATTTTGATATTTTGTGGTTTCATTGTCATTCAGTTCAAAATACTTTCTCATTTTCTTTGTGATTTCTTCTTTGACCTATGGGTTATATAGAAGGACAGTGATTTTCCAGATAGCTCTCTGTTACTGATTTCTAAATAAATACTATTATAGTAGGAAAAGATATTTTTTATTTGAATCCCTTTAAATTTATAGAGAATTGTTTTATAGCTATAAATACGCTCTATTTTGGTAAGTGTTTCATGTGCCCTTTAAAACATGATGCCTTTTACTCTGGAGATAATTTTTGCTCTGAAATCTACTTTGTGTGATATTAATATAGCCATTCCAGCCTTCTTTAGATTAATGTTAGCACAAAATATCTTTTTTTCCCATCCTTTTAGGATGGAAAATCATTTGTGTCTTTCAATTTCTTTTAAGTTGGATCTTACTTGTTTATCTATTCTGAACATTTTTGCCTTTTTATTGGGTACATTCAATGTGATTTGGGGGGGGGTATTGTTGGGTTTAAATCTACCATTTAACTATTTGTTTTCTATTTGTCCCTTCTGTTTTTAATTTTTTTTCCACTTTCTCTGCCTTCTTTTTGATTATTTTTATATGATTCCATTTTGCATCTTTGTTGGCTTTTTTAGCTATCCCTTATTCATTTTGTTTTTTTATTGGATGCTGTAGGGTTTATTGTACACATCTGTAACTTATCTGTTTGCCCTCAATATTGTATCATTTCATTTATAGTATAATAACCTTATAGCAGTATACTTCTATATTCCCTCACATAGCTTTTGTACTATTGTTGCCATACCTTTTACTTCTACATATTTTATAAACCTTACAATGAATTGCTATTATTGTTGCTCTAAATAATCAGTTATCTTTTAAAAGAGATTTAAATAATAAAAAGGCATTTTATATTTATACAAATATTTATCATTTCCAGTGCTCTTCATTTTTTGTGAAGATCCAGATTTTCATCTGGTATCATTTTCAATCTGATTGCCAATTTTTACTTTATATATTTGAAAACATATTATTAGATGCATTCAAGTTTTTAAATTCTCTTCTTGATGAATTGAAACTTTAATTATGAAATGACAATCTTTCTCTGTAGTAATACTTTTTGCTTTCAAGTCTATTTTGTTTCATATTTAATATAGCCATATCAGGTTCTCTTTGACTTAATATTTCCATACAATTTCTACCCTTTTAATTTCAATCTTTCTATTGCCTTATGTTTTAGCTATGTTTCCTATAAGTACCATATATTTGAGTTTTTAAATTTTTGTTATTTTTGTCTAGTCTGAAAATCTTTGTCCTTTAATTGGAACATTTAGTCTATTTACCCTTATTGCAATTAATAATATATTTGAGGTTTTGCTTTCCATCTTGCTTTGTACTTTTATTTTCCCATTCTTTCCATGTTTTTTCCTCTAGTTCCTTGCCTCTTTAGGTTTAGTTTCATACTTTTTATCATTCCATTTTCCCCCTTCCACTGGTTCAACAGTTATACATTCTGTTTGTATTTCTAGTCAGTTTTCCTTTGAAATTATAACCTGAATGTTTAATTTATACAAGACTAAATTTAAGTAAATACTTTGTTCTTTCCCCAGCTCACAGGTAATTGAATTCATAGATTCACTATTAGGCAGTATTATTACTATTTTATACAGCAATGTGTATTTACCCTATCTTTATCTTTTTTCCTTTTTATCAGAGGTGCTTGCATCTTGTATTCCTTTCCTTCTGATTTAGGTACATTCCTTAACATTTCTTTTAGTGAGAGGCTACTGGTGATTATATACTCAATTTTTGTTCATCTGAAAACATCTATATTTCATTTTTGTTCTTGAAAAATATTTTCTCCAGATATAGAAATCTAGTTTGGTGATGATTTTCTTAAACCGCAATAAAAATATTATTCTATTGGTTTTTGGCTTCCATTGTGGCCATTGAGAAGTCACTTGAAATTTTTACACCTATCCCTCTGGCTGCTTTTAAGATTTTATTCTTTGCTTTCTTCACTTTCACTATGAGGTGTCTAAATGCAGGTTTCTTTACTTCTTTCTTTGTTTGGGATTTCTTGGGCCTCATACATCTCTAAATCACTGTATTCATCAGGTATCTTGCAAATATTGTCTATGCCTCTTCTCTATCTTCTCTTCTTCTGTAATGCTGATTAATCATATGTTAAACTTTCTCAATCTATTCCCCATGAGTCTTTTTTTTTTAACATCTTTATTGGAGTATAATTGCTTTGCAATGGTGAATTAGTTTCGGCTGTATAACAAAGTGAATCAGCTATACATATACATATATCCCCATATCTCCTCCCTCTTGTGTCTCTATCCCACCCTCCCTATTCCACCCCCTAGGTGGACACAAAACACCAAGCTGATCTCCCTGTGCTATGTGGCTGCTTCCCACTAGCTATCCATTTTACATTTGGTAGTGGACATATGTCCATGCCACTCTCTCACTTCGTCTCAGTTTACCGTTCCCCTTCTCTGTGTCAAGTCCATTCTCTACATCTGCATCTTTATTCCTGTCCTGCCCCTAGTTTCTTCAGAACCATTTTTTAATTTTTTTAGATTCCATATATAGGTGTTAGCATAAGGTATTTGTTTTTCTCTTTCTGACTTACTTCATTCTGTATGACAGACTCTAGGTCCATCCACCTCACTACAAATAACTCAATTTCGTTTCTTTATATGGCTGAGTAATATTCCATTGTGTATATGTGCCACATCTTCTTTATCCATTCATCTGTCGATGGACACTTAGGCTGCATCCATATCCTGGCTACTGTAAATAGAGCTGCAATGAACATTGTGGTACATGACTCTTTTTGTTTTGTTTTTTGTTGTTTTTTTAAACATTTTTATTGGAGTATAATTGCTTTACAATGCTGTGTTAGTTTCTGCTTTATAACAAAGTGAATCAATTATACATATACATATATCCAAATATCTCTTCCCTCTTGCATTTCTCTCCCTCACACCCTCCCTATCCCACCCTTCTAGCTGGTCACAAAGCATTAAGCGGATCTCCCTGTGCTATGTGGCTGCTTCCCACTAGCTATCTATTTTACATTTGGCAGTGTATATATGTCCATATATACACTACCACTCTCTCACTTTGTCCCAGCTTACCCTTCCCCCTCCCCATGTCCTCACATCCATTCTCCAGTAGGTCTGCATCTTTATTCCCACATGACTCTTTTTGAATTATGGTTTTCTCAGGGTATATGCCCAGTAATGGGATTGCTGGGTCATATGGTAGTTCTATTTTTAGTTTTTTAAGAAACCTCCATACTGTTCTCCATAGTGGCTATATCAATTTACATTCCCACCAACAGTGCAAGAGGGTTCCCTTTTCTCCGCACCCTCTTCAGCATTTATTGTTTGTAGATGTTTTGATGATGGCCATTCTGACTGGTGTGAGGTGATACCTCACTGTAGTTTTGATTTGCATTTCTTTAATGATTAGTGATGTTGAGCATCCTTTCATGTGTTTGTTGACAATTTGTATATCTTCTTTGGAGAAATGTCTGTTTAGGTCTTCTGTCCAATTTTGGATGTGGTTATTTGTTTTTTTGATATTGAGCTGCATGAGCTGCTTGTATATTTTGGAGATTAATCCTTTGTCAGTTGCTTCATTTGCAAATATTTTCTCCCATTCTGAGGGTTGTCTTTTCGTCTTGTTTATGGTTTCCTTTGCTGTGCAAAAGCTTTTAAGTTTCATTAGGTCCCATTTGTTTATTTTTGGTTTTATTTCCATTTCTCTAGGAGGTGGGTCAGACAGGATCTTGCTGTGATTTATGTCATAAAGTGTTCTGCCTATGTTTTCCTCTAAGAGTTTTATAGTGTCTGGTCTTACATTTAGGTCTTTAACCCATTTTGAGTTTATTTTGTGTATGGTGTTAGGGAGTGTTCTAATTTCATTCTTTTACATGTAGCTGTCCAGTTTTCCCAGCCCCACGTATTGAAGAGACTGTCTTTTTTCCATTGTGTATTCTTGCCTCCTTTGTTGTAGCTTATGTGACCACAGGTGCATGGGTTTATCTCTGGGCTTTCTGTTTGTTCCATTGATCTATAGTTCTGTTTTTGTGCCAGTACCACACTGTCTTGATTACTGTCACTTTGTAGTATAGTCTGAAGTCAGGGAGCCTGATTCCTCCAGTTCCATATTTCTTTCTCAAGATTGCTTTGGCTATTCGGGATCTTTTGTATTTCCATACAAATTGTGATATTTTTTGTTCTAGTTCTGTGAAAAATGCCATTGCTAATTTGATGAGGATTACACTGAATCTATAGATTGATTTGGGTAGTAGAGTCATTTTCACAATGTTGATTCTCCAACCCAAGAACATGGTATATCCCTCCATCTGTTTTGTATCATCTTTAATTTCTTTCATCAGTGTCTTATAGTTTTCTGCATACAGGTCTTTTGTTTCCTTAGGTATATTTAGTCCTAGGTATTTTATTCTTTTTGTTGCAATGGTAAATGGGAGGGTTTCCTTAATTTCTTTTTCAGGTTTTTCATCATTACTGTATAGGAATGCAAGAGATTTCTGTGCCTTAATTTTATATCCTGCTACTTAACAAATTCATTGATTAGCTCTAGTAGTTTTCTGGCAGCATCTTTAGGATTCTCTATGTATAGTATCATGTCATCTGCAAACAGTGACAGTTTTACTTCTTCTTTTCTGATTTGTATTCCTTTTATTTATTTTTCTTCTCTAATTGCTGTGGCTAAAAATTCCAAAACTATGTTGAATAAAAGTGGTGACGGGGGGTCACCTTGTCTTGTTCCTGATCTTAGTGGAAATAGTTTCAGTTTTTCACCATTGAGGACGATGTTGCCTGTGGGTTTGTCCTATATGGCCTTTATTACATTGAGGTAAGTTCCCTCTATGCCTACTTTCTGGAGGGTTTTTATCATAATTGGGTGTTGAATTTTGTTGAAATCTTTTTCTGCATCTATTGAGGTGATCATATGGTTTTTCTCCTTCAGTTTTTTAATATGGTTTATAACACTGATTGATTTGTGTATATTGAAGAATCCTTGCATTCCTGGGATAAAACTCACTTGATCATGGTGTATGAACCTTTCAATGTGCTGTTGGATTCTGTTTGCTAGTATTTTGTTGAGGATTTCTGCATCTATATTCATCAGTGTTGTTTGCCTGTAATTTTCTTTGTTTGTGACATCTTTGTCTGGTTTTGGCATCAGGGTGATGGTGGCCTCGTAGAATGCGTTTGGGAGTGTTCCTCCCTCTGCTATATTTTGGAAGAGCTTGAGAAGGATAGGTGTTAGCTCTTCTCTAAATGTTTGATAGAATTCACCTGTGAAGCCATCTGGTCATGAACTTTTGTTTGTTGGAAGATTTTTAATCACAGTTTCAATTTCAGTGCTTGTGATTTGTCTGTTTCCCCATGAGTTTTTAACTGTCATCTTTATTGTTCATTCATTTCTGTCTCTGGCAAATTTCTTGTAAAGTTATTTTTAAGATTACATATGAAGAAAAGCATGGCATACAAGAGAATACAGTTGTAAATTTGATAGTTCCTTTCCTTGAACATGAAACTAGATTTATTTTTAATGTGATGACTTTCACAGCCTTCAACTTTATCATAAAAGATTGCATATTTTATGTCATACCACTTAGCATCCAGCATACGAGTAAATAAACTTTGTTTTGGAAATAAAACTTTTTACTAAGGAGTTTTAGAGCCACAGAGTCTCTGTTCTCATCACAACAGATTAGCCAATCCTCACAATTGATCTCTCTCTGGAGATCAATATATATATATATATATATATATATATATATATATATACACACACACACACACACATATATACATATATTTATATTATATATAAAGATCTAGAGATATATAGCATATTTATATATAGAATATTTATATTATAAATATATATTTATATATAGAATAGTTGTACATATGTTTATATATATAGTTATATATATAACAAAGAACTACCAAAAAAGTAATTTAGGGGTATAGAAATTGTAGCTAGCTACCATACTCTAAAAATGTGGGGTTTGGGACTTCCCTGGTGGCACAGTGGTTGAGAATCCGCCTGCCGATGCAGGGGACACAGGTTTGTGCCCTGGTCCGCGAAGATCCCACGTGCTGCGGAATGGCTGAGCCCGTGAGCCATGGCCGCTGAGCCTGCACGTCCGGAGCCTGTGCTCCGCAACGGAAGAGGCCATAACAGTGAGAGGCCCGTGTACCGAAAAAAAAAAAATGTGGGGTTTATAATTTTCTGCCTCTATAATCATATATGTTCTGTAAATGGCTTTACCCTGAGATAATCGCAACCATACAGAATTCTGCAAATTGAGATGAAACATGGCCTGGAGGGAGGAAAATAGCAAGAAATATGCAAAAGGCAAATGGGCATTTTAAGAAATTACTCAAAAACAACAGAAGAAAGATTCTGGCAAATAATTCCCCATAGTCTCAAAAATTACAGACAATATGATTTTATAGTGATTTGAAAACATCAAAGAAGAAATTAAAAGGTCCAGAGACAGGTTATTAGAAAACAGAAGAAAGTGAAAAGTTTGCTATGCTGATATAAATTTAAAATAAGAATATTGCAACAAAAGTCAAATGAGGGGGGAGAGAGAAGCAGTATAAATAAAAGAACTATGAAAATATAAAATTAAAAGTAAAATAAGGAAATGTAACAAAGTAAATCTAATATCTACATAATTGACGTTTCTGAGATAGAAAAGAAAAGAAATTAGAAAAAAAAGTGCTAAATATATTATTTTTCTTACCTAAAGAAAGATTTAAACCTGTCTTGAAAGTATCCATTGTCCCCATTCCCAATTTTCCTACTTTACATAAACTTTTTTATTTTCTTTTTCAGACAATAACATTTTCTCAGAATACAAATTATGAGGCAGTAGATGATTATTTCAAGTTGCAGTAAGTAAGACTTTTAAAAGAGCCTACTCAATATTAAATATGCTATTCAGGTTACTGATTTATATGTATTCTTTTATTTAAATGACCTCATATCCTTTTAAATATCCAGATTTCAAATTCCTTTAAATGTCTGGAAAGATGTGAAAATGGTATTCTGTATAAAAATGTAAAATACTCCTTTAATTAAATGAAAACATGACCTATCTGATGGTGCTATTCATCCAACTGAAGGTGCAAAAAACACCAGGCTATTTCTGAATTCAATAATTTTTGAGCACCTTTTATCATTCATTCCCATCCCGAAGTCTTTACATATTATCCTTAAGCAAAAACTAGAACTCTAATCCCAAAAAGTCTTTAATTATGAGTAGAGTCAGATAAAACACCATCTCTGAATCTTGGAATAAGGTAGCACCTAAACACTTAATTTCTGGAGGAAGGTAACCAACATGGAATTGTATCTTAAGGCATTAGGTTATCATTATGTCCCGACTCAATATGTTTTCTGGAAAGATAGCATTGTTCTTCTAAGGAAAAGTTCATTTTTCTTTAGGCTGCTACTCCACATGAGTTTGAATACCCACTCCATGCCAAGCACTCTAGGTGCTCAAAACACATGGTGAACAAGAAAGATAGAGTACTGTTGTCGTGAGACATATCTCTAGTGAGAGAAGAGAAGAAACAAGTAATCAAGTAAATAAACAAGATGGTCCCAAATAATTATAAGTGCTATTAAGAAAAATAAAGCAGAAAGAAGCAGTAGAGAGTGACCAGGAAGTGTAAGGAAAAATGCTACTTTAGACACAGTAGTCAAGAGAGGCTCAATACATCCCTTCCTCCCTAACTCACCAACTTTTCTCTTGATTCTTCTAATGTTGTGGGTTCCTTTGGATATTTTTGGTTTTGTGGATATTTACTCAGAATTCTGTTGCTGTACAATATATATCAAATTGTCCAGGATACTTTAGGTCAGTCCGAGACTTGAGAAAAAATACCAAAAGCTTTGAAATCAGCCATGGCAGAAAAAAAAATAAAAATCTACCTATAAGTAAAATTATGTAGAAAATTGAAGATGCAATATTTACTTTGGTGTCCTTTTCTTACAGATCTATACTATATTACTGAATATATCAACTCAAAGTTTCCATCAATTTGGGGGAAAAAGCCATAACTGGCATAATTATAAGATGCTTCCTGTTTTCAAAGGTGTTAAAGGAAATAAAAAATGTATCTTAGAGTTGATGAAATATGGTACAGTGATTTAAAAATATAAAAATGTGCTATTTGTATCCTCACTTATTTAGTACATTTTATATCTAATATATGATAAATATTAAAATATAATGAATATTGGAAGGAAAAGAACATTTGTTTGTGGTTAGTGTGTTTGTGGGGTTTTTTTCCCAAATTTTTCAAAAAGTAAAAACCTTACTAGGGGCAGGGAAGGAATAATACTTTCGATTTTTTTTCTTCTGTAATTTTTGAGCCTTCCTATTTTGCCTGAGCACAAAATTATTCACTTGCATTTCATAATCTACAAAGGCATTATGTCTGATCTCTCTTTTGCTTCCAGTCAGATCATATTATGCAGCATAATGTGGCTCAGAAAACTAACTTCATAACTTAATATCTATTGTTCCAAAAGCATTATCAATAGGAGGAAAAAATCTGTAGAGGCTAGAGAAGGAAACTGTGCAATGGCTACGGCCTTGTAATACTGTCAGGAAGCAGGGCAAGATGTCAGCAGCAAAGCCCCATTCTCAGGAGACTGAGGGTGTGAATGAAACAGAGGGCTTGAAAGGCTGATAGAAGCTCATTTTTATTTCCTTTTGTGCCTATCCTATGCTGGCCAAAATATGGGATACCATGAGTTGGGAGTGACTTTAGGATATGACCACAATGCATCTTAGCAGAAACTGCGAACAGTCACCACCACCACCACCAGGCCTCTAGAATTCCTCATGAGCGGGGGTGGGGTGGGGGGGTGGGGGGGGGTGTGGTGGCAGTTCAATCACAACATATTAATGGGACTTTTCATCTGTTCTGCACAAAGGCACACTCATGGCTACCTCCCTTGTGATTCTATAATCTCCTGTACGTGTTGTTTCTCCTAGATACCAGAACACAGGTCTTCTGCTTGTTCACATTAGACCTAGTGAACATGCAAAAACGTGTCCAGTCTCCCAAAAGGTAAGTGACATTGGTAGAAAACTGAAAATTTTACTTCAATAATACATGGGTGGTAAAACTAAATAGTACATATTAACTCCATTCAATACCACTCCCCCTAATATGTAGCAACATTTTGTAATGTTTCACTGTAGAGAGAGCATAATTTTACTTTGGAAAAGGTTAGATTACTGCCCTCCATGAGTTTACCATCGGAATATAAATGCTTACAAAGATGTAAAATTATTAGTTTTTGAACATAAATAAAATTGTGTAGAGGAAAACTGAAATTAATAAGAACAGCTAAAGTTGGATATGGTTTGTCAGAGAAGACTGCCAGTCATATCCATATTTATGCTATGTTTATTTATTTTAAAAATTGGATCGGGCTTCCCTGGTGGCGCAGTGGTTGAGAGTCCGCCCTCCAATGCAGGGGATGCGAGTTCGTGCCCCGGTCTGGGAAGGTCCCACATGCCACGGAGCGGCTGGGCCCGTGAGCCATGGCCGCTGAGCCTGCGCGTCCGGAGCCTGTGCTCCGCAACGGGAGAGGCCACAACAGTGAGAGGCCCGTGTACAGCAAAAAAAAAAAAAAATTGGATCATTTCTTCATTCAAAAAATTTTATTGTGTGCCTACCACGTTTCTATGTTTCAGTCTGTGTGCTAAGTAATGGGAGTTACAAAGATGAAAAGAGTCTCTTCCAAAGGGGAAAACATAAACTAGTGTAAAAGAATGTGAGATATACAGTTACCAAATAGCCCAGAGAACAAAGTAAGCAATTTTGATTGGGAGGGGAAAGGTGAAAAGAAGGTGATGCGTAAAATGATTGTTGAAGA
Source organism: Pseudorca crassidens (assembly GCF_039906515.1). NCBI lineage: Eukaryota > Metazoa > Chordata > Mammalia > Artiodactyla > Delphinidae > Pseudorca > Pseudorca crassidens. The sequence continues at coordinate 159,369,590 of NC_090297.1, forward strand.
GTAAGTAGAAGTTGAGCAGGAAGAGGCATATACAAAAGCACAGCAATGTGATATAGCAGTGGGGTGTTCAGGCAATCACCCACCACCACCTCCTTTGAGTCTTTGTTCCACACTGAGGGATGCCTCCTCTCTTTATTCCTTCTCATTCCAACTAATAATCAATAAACATATATTGAGCGCCCACTATATATCAGGCATAGCACAATGGGGAATACCTACATGAAGAATTCAAAGTTAAATGAGACATAGTCCCTGCTCTTCAGGACCCCAGCACCAAGAACCTCTTCCTACCAGGGAAAGGTTCCATGAATTTAAATGTATTTATTTGGCTGCACCAGGTCTCAGTTGCAACACACAGGATCTTCATCGATGCGTGCAGGATCTTCATTGCATGTGGGATCTTTTCAGTTGCGGCATGGGAACTCTTAGTTGCAACATGTGGGATCTAGTTCCCTGACCAGAGACCAAACCCAGGCCCCCTACATTGGGAGCACGTAGTCTTAGCCACTGGACCACCAGGGAAGTCCCAAGGTTCCATGAATTTAAAGGGAGCCTTGAACTGAGGCAAACGTGATCCATCCTTGAGCACTGCTGACACACACTGCTTCCCCAGGAAATTGCCTGCAGGTACATACTGACCACTCCCCCTGTTTATCCACCATGCTGCCTACCCAGCTTAATTCTGCTGAGGAGGCAAAAAAAACAGCAACCTAGCGAGTTCCTGCCTCAGACTTGGTCTGCATTTTCTATCTTCAGCTCCTCGACTGCTCTACCGTATTCCATATAAGATGCCTTCCTGAAGCACCGTGGTTTCCTCCATCTTTTTCCTGTCTAATTTATAGATTTGTTAGGGATCCTCATTCACCCTATCCTGCCCAGCCCAGGCATTACAAAAGCATGTTAACCTAACCTGAGTTCAAATCCAAGCTCTACCACCTACTGGCTTCAAGAAGCTCCTAAACACTCAGTCTCAGCTGCCTCATTTGTAAAAGGGGAAATATAATATCCATCTCACAGTAGTTATCTACTTTGTTGAGAGTATTAAATAAGATTATTTGTGTAAAATTCCCAGAATGATACCTGTCACAGAGTAATTATCTAATATCACTGGTTTCTTCCTTGGCACACCCCAAGACATGGACCGTTCAAATCCAGCCACCATCTGTGCCCATTTCAGGTAGTTTGTATTGACCCACCCACTGAAATAGAATGGAGAGTATGCCATATAGTAGAAGATAATGGACTATGCCATAGCCCTTTGGCAACAGGAAAATGTGGCCTTGTGGAGGTAGGTCCTCTAGCTAGCCAAGAAAATAAAAACCTGTACACAACTACAAGGTATGCTCTCAATCACAGGGACCCTTCTTTGTGCTCCTATCCCCACTGGTAAGCAAGTCATCGGCCTCCCGGATAAATATTATAGACAGAGGGCCCACAGACTTCTTCTCTAGTTGGATGAAGTTAAGCCCTTGTTAAACCTGCTGGACCAACTGGACCATGGACTGAGCCATTTGAACATGAGCCTGCTGTCTTTGTTACTTAGTCTTCATAGCCTGCAGCAGAGCAGCAAATAGAACTGACAGCACCAACAGGGCTGCATCTCAGTTTTTTAACTGTACACCAAGAACCAGAATGCAATGAGGCCACCCTAGTAAACCAGTCCTCAGAGGGTGTTAGTAATTCCTTCCAAGATGAAGTTTCCCAGGGACAGATGACTACACTCTGTCTAATATATTGTCTACCAACATTTCTGTGTTGAAGGCCTTTAGAATTCCTGTCTCAGTTCAGTTGTTCTGTCCAGTTCGAGGGAATACGCTGTGTCTGATTCTGAGCTAAGGCAGAAACAGTTTTGCCTGTCTCTGTACTTAAGAGAATAACATTAAATAAAGAAAACTACTACATTCATTGTTTTCATTTGGGCTATATGTCAGAATTTCTCTGTTAAGTTTCCTGTCCCAAGGAAAATGTGTCAGCCCTCCAGCAGTGGGTACCCTACAAAACAGTCTTATTCATACTTCCCACATTCTGTACCCATGCTCCTGTTCCAGAGCCACCTGCAGGTCAACTCATGTATTTTAATCTGAGTCATGGTTGTTAATTCTGAGACTAGGAATGATTTCTGTGAACTAAGACCCATAAAAGAAGAGATGTTACAAATAAGATTATCAAGTGATGGCGTGTCCTAACTATGAAAAACTTGAGGACCTCAGCCAACCATGTACCATATATGGATAATTTAGTAAAGATAAAGGGCAGACACATGTTTCTAAACACATTTGATGGGAAAAGATTTAATAATGATGGAGAGCAAGGACTGTGGGTAGAGTTGTTGAGAGAACAAATCAGGTCCTATGGGTGAGGTCAGATACTTCAAGAAATAAAATCCATGAACTCCTGCTGTGGAGCATGCCTTTCAAATGAAGACTGAAAGCTCCTGGCTTAGCAGGTGCAATTCTTTAAATCCATCAAGCTTGGCTGGACATCATTCTCTAACCCCAGCCTCCTGATCCCCAAGGGTGTTTTTAGATTTGCCTTGTGGAAATATGCAACATACAGGACATGTTTAAAACAGAAGGCAAGTATCTAAATCCCAATTAGAAAGCCTGGGGTGGGGGTTGGAGAGGTGGGCAGGGTAGACAGTAGTGAGTAAGGTGTCCTGGAGCCAGGTAGAAATATAGGTAGCTTATCCCAGTTGAGGAAGAACCAGGACCCTGACTCTAAAAAGAAGTCAAGTTCGTGTTTCCATAACATCTTACGGAAAAACCTGGACGAATTTTTTGGCCCACTCACTATTACAGAAACCTGCCATGTGAGTCAGGTGCAAGCTGGAACTACAGAGTTGATAGTCATGGTTGCAGAGGTAGTAGTGAGCGATCACATCGAAGTAAGAAAGCAGAGACCCAACCTTTGGGCCTTGTGAGCAGTAAGGGTGAAAGGAAGCAAAGAAAGAAAAAAGTGATCGAAGAAGGAGGAAAACAGCACAGAGCAGTATAACAAAACTCTACATTTAAAAGGTTATTTCAAATCTAAAATGTAATTGCTTTTAGCTGTAGTAATATTCTAGATCATGTGAATTAGAACCACTAAACTCATCACCTAAATTACTTTACTTTAGGTGTTCCAAATATCTGTTGGCTGTGATGCTAATAAATTCATTGCTGTTAAAGGGCAAGTATATTTGCATTTGACTTGTCTTATTCTTTATGTTTAAAAACGAATGGTGAACTATACGGTAATTACTAGCAATAATATTAGCCCAATGACTGACATGTCCATATGAAATCCATTCATTATAAGTTGATAATTTGTCCAAACCTGACTTGTTTGAACTTTTTTGCCAAGTCAAATATTACATTTGAATCATATTCAAATATTACATTTGGATCAGACAGACTTAACCTCTATCTCCATTACCAGCATTTTTCTCTACCTTCCCTTTTCATAAGCCAGTTTCCATCCTTTGCATTACCTCCCTCAGCTCTTCAGTGTACAACTCATTTCCAGAGAAATGAGAGGGAGAAAAACTTACCTCTGTTGTCCATCCTACTCAAACCAGTTATAATTTCATTTCTGTCAGAGAACTGCTTGTAACCACAAGAGAGAAGCCTCAGTTTCCTGCACCTTTTTCCATGAGAAAGTTTTTTAGAGCAAACCTAACAGAACCACAAGTGTTTCCTTCAGAGAATCCCAAGGTGTGACTTTTATTGATTTTTACTATGGTTCACAATGAAGCACACTGGAACTTGTGTCATCCACAGCTCTTTCTTCTGCATGGGAGAGAATAAAGGTCAGCATACACAAATCTGTTTAACTGAGGTGGAATGTATAATGGAGACAAAAATGTATTGAAATTCATTTCCTGTGGTTAGGGTGAGGGTGGGGTAACATTGACTCTTATCTGAATCTATTTATGAAGTGGCTTGCTCTCATCCAAAACAAAGGTCTATTCATCTGTCATTCTAATAAGCTTTTGAGTAGTAAATTGTTAAAATCAGTTGCCGGACAGATAATTAAATATTCCCATCTCATTCAGCAAGGAATTTGCATTTCCCGTAAGTCCTTTTCCAGAAAACACAAAGGCTAACGGAATTAAACAGCCTATAGCATCTTATTTCTGGGATGGTCTACATCCTTGCTCCTTAGAGTATAAACTATGGACCAGCAGTGGCATCACCTGGGAACTTATTAGAAATGCAGAATCTCAGGCCTCACCTCGTACCTGCTGAGTCAGAACCTCTGTTTTAACAAAATTTCCAAGATTAGTAGGGCCATTAAAATTTGAGAATAACTGCTCTAAGCAACATGTTACCAAAATCAATTGCCAGTACCCCTGCATGCAGTATCATTGCATGAAGATTTCCTTCTTCAGTGAGATGCAAAACAGCTTGAATCAATCTGTTTCTGGGAAGGTTTAGAGAGCAATTGTCAAACTAGGTTGCTCGCCAGAATCACCTGGAGAGCATGTCTGAAAACACAGATTTCAGGACCTCTTTCCAGATCTCTCAGTCAATGACCCACTGCTCTGGAACTCTAAAAATGACCCTAATTTCTTGGATTCAGGTTGTGGTTGGTCTAAGTTTTCACAATCAGCAAAGGATACCTATGGGGCCAATGATACTTCTGACAGGAGAGTTGTCACTGAAGGAGGGCATCTCTTGGGGTCTAATTTGAATTCAGGGTGGGAGGTGGTCCTAGTCTTCCAATATCTATATAAACACAGCAGTGACTGGGGTTCCTTCTGAGTCACACTGGAAGCAGCCAGCAAAAATGGTCAAATGAATAATTTAACTTACTAAAAACTCTATCACTTTATAGACCATGATAGCCTTATGTCTGCATAAACCCTAACTAGAAATTATGTGAATTCTTAAAATAGATCCTTACCTGTGCAACTGAGTCTCTAGTAGCAATTAGAACTCTGTGTTTTAAAAAATTATTAAGAATGAAACAGTCCAAAGAAATTTGTCTTTACTTTGATGGATTTTCTACAAATTTTCACATGTATCAAATATAAGAGATAAATCAGTATATTTCAAATTCTGGTACATTCAGAAACATTTGTGAAGCTGAGTTTTAAAAATAGAAATGCTAGGACTACACACCAACCCCAAAGATTCTAATTCAATAAGTGATGATTCTGTGATACTTTCGAGTTCAAGAATCACTGAGTTAAATGATTAAATGTTTGTGCTAGTAAGTAAGGAATGATGATATTACAACTTCATTATGTTTTATTTTTTGTAGATTTGATCAAAAAGAATGCCTTCAGCATGATTTTTTTTACATCATTGAAAAGTAAGAAGTATTTTTTGACATAAACATTGAGTTTTATATTAATGTAGTATCAATAATTTAGAATCAGTATTTATTCCTATTATCATCAGTCTTTTCTGATATATACATTTATTGCTATAAATTTACCTCTAGGCACTGATTTTGCTGCACCTCACAAATTTTGATAAGTTGTGTTTTCATTTAGTTGAACATATTTTCTAACTTCTCTTAAGATTTTGTCTTTGATCCGTGTGTTATTTAGAAGTATGTTGTTTAATCTCCACATATTTTAGGAGTATTTTGTAATTATGGTTATCTGTTTGACTTTTGTGATACCTCTTTACCCAAACAAAGTAGTGGTTTTAATTTTTAAGTTTGAGAAGAGGAAAGATTCTAAGTAATGAAAGTGTCTTTTTACAGGTCATATCTGAGGGATCGACCATCTAAACACTTGGTAAGAAAACTATAATTTTGTCAATCAGCCAAATATAGAAAATAACTAAAGCATTTTTCCTTTTCCAGAGAGTAAAATATAATTGGGAAAAATATGGCTGCCCACTGAGAGTTGATTTCAGAGAAAAGTTTCACCCTGTGGTTCAACTGTAAGTATATTCTCACTAAAAATTTTAACTTAGTTTGAAAGTTTCAAAATAAAAGTATGAAAAGAAGCCTAATTAATCATGCATTTAATAATAAATATTTTTGAGCACCCAAATATATGCAACACTAGGTTTTCAGTACTAGTTATGGAAAATTGGATGGTCCATGGTCCCTGCATGTTGAGGGAGATTACAATTTAGAAGTTGAGACATAAGTAGGTAAGAGAGCTGAGACTCCTCTCATGGATGCAGACAGTCTCCTAACCCCTGCTTTATCCTCTCTAAATCTCTCCCCAACCTTCAGCGCCCCTCCCTGTTATAGGAACTATCTCCCCCTGGTGACATATGACTTTTCTTTCCATGTGCCAATAACTGAATGCTCGCAAAGAGAGAAACTAGATTACTAATAAGGAATAGTACGTGGGGAGATTTCAAAAATATTATCTCTAACTTAATTTTTATAAATAATGTTTCATAAAAAAAATGAATAAAATGCTACAAGGAAGGCTTTTCCAAGTGATTTTGTGCTAGTTTGCTTGCTTCTCTGACTTTATTCTAGATTTATGATTATAAAAAAGTTACAAAGCTTGTTACAAAATTAAAAATATAGAAAAATATGAGACAAGTGACCTAGGTTTCTATTTTTTTTTTTTTGCTATTATAAACAAAATTGTGGTGAATATCCATTTATATAAATGTATGGACATTAGTCCAGATATGCCATGAGGATAAATTACTGGATAATTTATCCAGTAAATTTGTCCAGTAAATTTATCCTCATGGCAGAGGATAATTACTGCCATGAGGATAAATTACTGGAAGTGAAATTCCTATGAGCAAAACATCAAAATTTTAGTCAATGCTTTCAGCTTTTGGGGCCCTCAGGCTGAAGACAGCTTCTGAGATCTCTTAGGGTGTGTAGGTGTGAAGTAATGAATCAGGCACTCCAATTTAGTTTTGCCATCAGAGCTTTCCCTGTTGGAATCCAGAAGGCCTCTGCCAGCACGTACTGCCCCCCACTTCTCATCTATGACAGTTCTAAGATTCTGTGCTCTGCCCTAACCCTCTTATGTTACCCTCCTACAATCCCTCTGTCATGGGTTCTCTGAGCAATCAGGCTAATCTGCTATCTTCTTTAGTTTCAATCTTCTAGACATCTAATCATGCCACTTCTTTTCTTGGGCACCCTAGGCACTCCTTCCCCTGCTGAGACCTAGTTTTTTTCTTTGTTTTTTTTGTTTGTTTTATCTAGTGCCTAATCCTCCAGTGGTAAAAAAAATCTCAATGTTCTCTCTCAGAGAAGTGCACTCTTCAGTTCATATCATCATTATTAAACACCTACTTTGCACCAATTACTGTGCTAGGTACTGGGAATTCAAAAATGACTAACCCAGAATTTCTGCTCTCAAGAGCTCAAGAGTCTGATAAATTAGATATGAACTGATATGCTAAATGGAACAATAGAAAGAAATGACATGGGTGGTTGGTATTGAAACTGAAAAGAAAAGAATCCAACTCAGCTATAAAAGGGAGAGGGGCTCTGGAAAGTGTGCCCAGAGCATTTGAGCTGAGTCACTGAGTCTTAAATTATAACGAATATCTAGCTGAAGGCAGAGAAGAGAAGGAGAAGTGGGGAAGGTAAAAGGGAACTCCAGTGAGTAAGCCTTTCAAGCAAAAATGATAGTTAGAGGAAGAAATTTCATAGTTCAAATGGTATAATGTTATCAGAGCACATAGTGAGGCATCATGTATCAGTAGAAAAGGCTGGGAAACTAGCTAGGTAGAGTCCAGCTCATGGAAGACTTTCTATCCATTCTTATGGTAGAGTGGCATGATTAAATATTTGCTTTAGCTAGTTCTCTCTGGAAGAAGTATAGAAGATGAATTTCAGGGAAACATGTCTAAGTAAGGAGACCAGGTAGTAAACTGTACTGGTAGTCCAGGGAGGAAAAAAAAAACAAATGACTGAGATAGCAACAAAGACAAAAAAGAGGAATCACTTATGAGAAAATTACTCTTAGTGACAGGCAGGGCTTGATAATTGATAGATGTGAGTGATGAGGGAAAGAGAGAATGAGGAAGATGAATGAGTCAAAGGTAATATCAATCAGGAGAGATTTTCTGCAAACTTCTACTACTGTTATCTATTCATCTTCAAGCATCTGTGCCCATTAACTCTGTCTGTCTTCCTGTCACCATAGATAAAGTATATGGGTATCTAAGGCCTGTCCCTCCATTTGTGAACTGGATACCTACACCCTTTCCTAATTAAAACCACTGTTCCTGAAATTGCCCCCTCTTTCTCCTGCATCATCAGCTTTACCCTGTCTACTGGATCATCATACAAATATGCAATTCTTTCCGTCACCAAAACCAAAACCTAAACCAAAACAAAAACCCTCTCTTGACCCCACTACCCCTCTCGCTACTATACTCACTGTCACCAGCTCTTCTCCTATCCTCTCCCAAATCTTTCTCAGTCAGGATTTTACCCCCACCACTCCATTGGCACTGCTAGTCAATGTGACCAACAGCCTTGGCCTCCGTATTGCTAAACTTAGTGGTCAATTCTCAGGTCTCATCTTACTTGATCTCATTAACAAGAATTGACAGTTGATTATTTCCTCCTACTTGAAATATTTTCCTTATTGGGTTTCCAGCATATCACATTTTCCTACTTTTCCTGCTACCTCACTGATAGCTCCTCCTTAATTTCTTAGTTTCTCCTTTTCTCCATGACTTTTTAATGTTGGAATGCCCCAAGGCTCAAAGCTTTCTTTTCTTTTCTCCACTTCAACTTTCTCTTTCAGTGATGCCATCCAGTCTCATGGACTCGAATGTCTCAATATATTGATAAACCCCAAAACTGTATCTTCAGCCTGAATATCCTCCATTGTATTAGTCAAATACGGCTAGGCTATGCTGCAGTAAAAAACCCTGGCATCTCTGTGCTTAACCTTTTTCATGTCATAGTCTGACATATTTCGTACCTACATCATCTTGACACGGCCTCCTAGACTACCACTATGAAAGGGGAAAACTGGAAAAAAAAAAAAAAAGACTAGAGGATTTCCTGCGATATCTTAAAGGGTTGGGCCTAGAAGTGGTTTACATCATTTCCACCCACATCCAATTATCTGGAACCTAATGCCACAGCCCTAATCTAACTCCAAGGTGGGCTAGAAAATGTAAACAGGCACAGGGTTATTTGGTGAGCACTAACAGTGTCTGCAAAACTCTTGAACTCCAGACCCATAAATCCACATAGATGTTGAATACATAAATCACTTTTCTACTTAGATATTGCCTAGATATATCAAACAACCTGTTCAAAACTGAACTCCTGATCTTACCCTCAAAATCTGCTCCATCAATAGCATTCCTCATTTCAACTGATATCAGCCCTATCCTTCTGGCTGTTTGGGTCAAACTTTGGAATCACCCCAGCCACTCTTCCTTTTATATCTTTCATTCAATACATCAGTAAATCCTATTGGCTCTATCTTCAAGATACCTACAGAATCTGACTATTTGTCACCACTTGAACTGCTAACACCCTGATCCAAGCCATCACTACTTGCCTGGATTATTAAAATAGCCTTTCTGTTGGTCTCCCTGCTTCCACCCTTGCATCTCTATAGCAGCAACAGTGAATCATTTAAAATGGTTAGAGCACATCACTCCTAAGCTCAAAATGTATAATCACTGAGTAAAAGCCAAGTCGTTACTCTGATTTACAAAGCTCTATGTGATCTGCTGTCCTGTTACCTTTCTCCTGATGAGCTTCACCTCACTTACTCCATTCTACTCACTTGGCCTCCTTATTGTCCCTCAGGTAAGCCAAGCAGATTCCCACCTCAGGGCCATTGTACCTGCTGCTTGCTGTGCCTGCAATGCTCTTTCCCCAGATGTTCACTTAGTTTGTTCTCTCACTTCCTTCAAGTCTTTGCCCAAATGTCATTTTCTTAAAGAGACTTATGCTGACTGTCATGTTTAAAATTATAAGCTGCCTCTGCACCACCTTCACTCCTCACCTGTCTTTTCTGTTCATGGTATTTATTACCAGCTAACAAATTACTTATTTAACTTGTGTATTGTCTTTTCTCCTCTACTATAATGGAAGTTCCATAGAGAAGAGCTTTTTATTTAGTTAGTTCACTGCTATATCCTCCAGCACCTAGATCACTGACTAGCATATAGTAAGCAATCAATAAATATTTGCTGAATGAACTCATGAATTTTATGTCTATGGCTTCCCTAAACTGGACAAAGTTTAATACCATCAATTGTAATATAAAATAGAGAATAAAGGGTATGCTTACAGGGGAAGATGACTAGTTGATTTTTAGACATTTTGAATTTGAGTCTGTGTGACATCCAGAAGGAGATGTGCAATAAAATGTTAAACTGAAGCATCTGAAGTTCACGTAAACTGTCTGAGCTAGAGATATATTTGGAAGTCAATAAAAATTTTGTGATATTAAGAATTGTTGTGGGTGATCATAAAGAATTGTTGGGGTACATAGGAGGTCAAATTGTACCCCTCTTCCCTGACCAAATCCTGAGTGAGTTGAATAATATGGGTCAGAAGAAGAATGTTATTACTCATCACTTTTTACTGACAAAAAGTATATATTGACAGATGTAGCTTACATTTGCAGAAAGTGAACTTCCTGATACTACACCACTAATACTATACCTAAAAGGGTTAAAAAGAATCATCTCCCCAGTCACACATATTGTTGATCCACTGTTGGTCTCTCATCTTGGAGGCACTTTAAATGTATAACAAATGAGAAAAGAACATGTTATCCTACAAGTAATTCACTCATAAGAAGAAAAATGTGAAGCTAAGCCAAGCATGCCCAGCTTATTCTTTTCTAAGTTATCAATCATTTAAGTCAACCCACTTCCCAAGGGGCAAAGTGAATAGAAGAGCAAAGATAGACCAAGAATGTTATACTCATTGAGCTCCCTCCACATAAAAGGAAGTATCAAAAGTTTTGTTTCATTTTAACCGTAATATGGAAAATAAGAGTTATGAGCCAAAGATTTACGCTACTAAAAAACAAACAAAAAAAACCAATATTCAAACATGGTGAGAGGAAAAAAAAGTCTAGAAATAAGAGCCAGAAAAAAACATTCAGAGAAACACAAGGACAACATAGATAATGTGGAATTGTGGAAGCAAAGACAATAGGAATTTTTTTTCTTTGTCTTTTATTTATTTATTTATTTTGTTTTGGTTTTCTGGGTTTTTTTTTTAACATCTTTATTGGAGTATAATTTCTTTGCAACGGTGTGTTAGTTTCTGCTTTATAACAAGTGAATCAGTTATAGCTATACATATATCCCCATATCTCTTCCCTCTTGCGTCTCCCTCCCTCCCACCCTCCCTATCCCACCCCTCTAGGTGGTCACAAAGCACCGAGCTGATCTCTCTGTGCTATGCGGCTGCTTCCCACTAGCTATCTATTTTACATTTGGTAGTGTATGTATGTCCATGCCACTCTCTCTTTGTCCCAGCTTACCCTCCCCCCTCCCCACAATAGGAATTTTTTTTTTTTTTTTTTTAGCAGTACGCGGGCCTCTCACTGTTGTGGCCTCTCCCGTTGCGGAGCACAGGCTCCGGACGCGCAGGCTCAGCGGCCATGGCTCACAGGCCCAGCCACTCCACGGCATGTGGGATCTTCCCGGACCGGGGCACGAACCCGTGTCCCCTGCGTCAGCAGGAGGACTCTCAACAACTGCGCCACCAGTGAAGCTCACAATAGGATTTTTTAAGAAAAAATGAGTAAAAGAGTCAAATTCAGAGAGACTACTAAACCATCACCGAAAATGTCCATTGGATTTGACATTAGAATAGCATTAGTGAACTTTATAAGAGTAGTTTCTATGAAATGATGAGAACAGACAGAAGTCAGATTGCAGGGCGTTTGCAAAATCAAAGATTTTTATGTAGGGGCAAAATGTAGCCTACACTTTTTCAACTTTTGGTTGAAATTTACCTATAGAGTAAAACACAAAATCATGAGGTTTCTTTTTTTAGGATAAAAGATATCAGCATGTTTACAATTCAAGTTTACAGTTTACATGTTACAGTTGAGCTTTCTTTAATAAAGGAAGAAAAGTTTAAAATCAGTCATTCTGAATATGGTAATGCAACAGACTGAGCTCACTTGAACCACTCCCCATCCACACATAATCCTTGATAAAACATAACAAAATAGTTTATGCATAGCCAAACTTGAAAAAAAGAAAGAGCAATCTCTAGGTGATACAAGTAAAGAGAGAACTCTAAGAGTAGTCAGCTCCAGGTGATCTACTGTAGTCCAGGAATATTGATCTGGGATACTGGAAGTAGGAATTAGGAGATAGGGTTTTAAAGCCTCTGTGGGGCCAGGAAGGTCTTTCATAAATCCAGGATATATGAAGACTAGAAAATTCTACTCAATGACCAGAGAAACAAGGAAGAAAGTTTTACCTGCATGAATGTGGGAAAAATATCTCCTGTAAGAATGTTAAATGTCAACCTCAGGCTGTATGTGGACAGGGATCTAAATTTAATGTATATACACAGGAAAAGACTATAGTAATAAAAATCAATAGATGAAAAAAGAAGCTTAAAAACATGTCACGTAGCCATAAAATCCCTAAGGCTCCAACAGAAGCAATTGAAAAAGTAAATCCAGTGCATAAGACTCCCACTGGAAAAATCACCACCACCAAAGAATTGTCAATAAATGTTTACCAACCATATGAGGAAATGGGAGAGTTAGAAGATAAAATAAATTGAAAGATAGGCCCAACAAAACTAAAAATAATGAAGCAATCTGAACAATACATAAAATATTGTTAAAGAAAAATAAAGAAAAAGGAAGACAAATAAAACAAACTATAACAAAAAATATGACTATGAAAAGAAAGTAGGGGGACTTCCCTGGCAGTACAGTAGTTAAGACTCCACATTCTCAATGCAAGGGGCATGGGTTTGACCCCAGGTTGGAGAACTAAGATCCAGCATGCCACACAGTGTGGCCTAAAAAAAAAAAAAAGAAAGAAAGAAAAGAAAGTAGGCATATTTTAAAAAGATAGAAATTCTAGATATAAAATCATAGCTATTAAATTCAAAAGTTTAGAGATGATTACAAACCACTAAAGATATGGGTAAAGAGACGGTTACAAAAAAAAAGAAAGAAAGAAAGAAAGAGAGAGACATGGAAATCAACCAGAATGCAGCACAAATAGTTAAGGAGATATAGAAATAAGAAAGAAGTTAAGAAAAAATTGAGAAAAGAATGACAAATTCTTCTAACATGTGCCTAATAGTTTTCTCCAGAAGAAGAAATTAGAGAAAATGGGTTGGAAAGGGAAGTGAAACTCAATCAAATAAAATGTGAAAACTTTCCATAATTTATTAAAGGCCTAAGTCATCAGGGTGAAAATTGACACAAAGTCTTAAGTAACTCAAAATGAAATCATAGAACACAAAAGAAAAAGAGAAAATATTTATATGCTGCCATACAGATAAGATAGATTACCCACAATAGACTGCCACTTATATTGAGAGATTTATTATCAGCAAAAATAGGACAAAAATAATAGAATGATATTTTCATTGATCTGAGGGAAAAGAATGTTAATCTTAGATTGTAAATCTAGATAAACTTTTATTAGAGAGTTAAGGTGAAATAAATACCTATACAAATAAAGAGTTTACATTAAAAATCCTTAATAAAAACAAAACAAAAAACTACTGAAGGATTTTATTCAATAAGAAGAAAAATAAGCCCAAAAAGGAAAATAACAAAGTAGAGGAATCAATCATAAGGAAAGAAATTATTGGTTAAAGTAAAGAAAGATAAACTGTAGAAATAAATTTTAAGAATAATATCTTTGATGGATGTGAAAACAAGATGGAAATGAAATAATACTACTCAACATGTGGAATTGAAGTAAGATGATTAGAGTTAAATTATTCTGAAATCTTAGCATTGTTTAGGCGTGGGGTCAAGACTTTTAAAGTGAAGAGTCACTAAAAGAAGAATAGAAAGAACAAAGTGGGGTTATTTTTGAAAAAACTTGATAAGAAGAAAACTTAATGAACATACAAAATACCGTTTTCTTTTCCTCCAGGACACACACCTAGACTCTGTTTCTAAACATGCTTTGCAGTTAGGTGAGGCCATATGCCTGAATACTGCACAGTGGAATGTGGACCAAAGTGTCACATGACCAGTCAGGCTTGGACTCTGCCCCCCATAAAAAAAATTAAGTTTTGCATAATCCTCCCAGCTATCTCTTTTTATCTTCTATCATCTGCCAGTTTTGGAGAATCCAAAAAGGACTCAGAAACATTATGGTCTACTAAATGGAAAAAAGTCTGGGTTTCTAAAGGATTATGTGGAGCAGAGCATCTCCCCTCATCTAATTCCACCCACAGTGGACCATAAAATGAGTAAGGAATAAACTTTATTGTGTTAACTTACTGAGATTTTGAGGCTTGTTGTACCAATGAAGTTAGACCAACTTAAACTATTGAGCAATGCTATAGATGAAGAGAGAAAAAAATACAGAGTTAGTAAAAAGAAAAAGTTACATAGTAGAAATACATATAAATATATTAATAATGACCAAAATTTTAAAGCACTTACCTCTATATTAAAAGACAATAATTCTAAGATTGCATTTTTAAATGAAGTCAGGTATATGTAATTTATGAGAGAAATATCCAGTTAGACCTTAGAAGAACGTTCAGCAAGTGGAATTCAGGATCAAAATACAATAAATTAAAATGTCTCCATACATCAGTAAATGCTAACTAGAATATATAGTTGACCCTTGAACAGCCCTCCATGTACATATAATAAATAATAATAGTAATAATAATAAAAATAATAAAATTCACATATAACTTATAGTTGGCTCTCCACACAAGTGGTTCCTCCATACTGCTGTTCCACATCTGTGGATTTAAACCTACCACAGATTTTGTAGTACTGTAGTATTTACTATTGAAAAAAATCTGCATATAAGCACACTCACACGGTTTAAACCCATTGTTTTTGAGGGTAAACTGTATAATAGAAAAATTATTCCATTCACAATAGCAAAAATAAAATAAAGTAGAATAGATTTAATAAAAGTTGTACAAGATCTGTATAGCAAAATTTATAAAATATTATTAAATACATAGAAGAGGAATATAATACTTGAAAAACTATACCACATGTTTTGATAGAGAGACTCAGTATTACAAAGGTATCAGTTCTTCTCTAATCTATCCATAACTTAAATGAAATTCCAATAAAATTTCATCAGGGTTTTCAGCAAAATTTAACAAGTAGGTCCTAAAATTTATATAGAAAAACAATGGGCTAAAAATATCCAGTCAAATATCTTCCAGAATTGAAGTTCTAGAAATGGCAAAGTAGTTTTATTTGACATACACTCTGCCCAATACCAACTATATATGCTCTAGACAAACTCTAATAAATAATTCTTTAGAAGCATTAGAGAGCAAAAACTGCAAAAGACATGATCCTTGAAAGAAGGAAAGATTTCTAAGTAAGACTGTCCTCTGAAGTCACTTCCTAGTTTTTGGCAGGGTATGTGAGAATCAGGCTTTAACAGAAAATGACAGATCTACTGGACTTAAGAGATAGACAGTGAAGTATGTGACTGTGAAACAGCTATAAATTTAGGTGAAAAACCTTGGAAAGGACAGCATCATGCAGGAGGAGCAATAAAAGTATAGAAAACTTTTTCCTCAAATTCTTGAACTGTGCATGTGTAAGGAAAGGAAGCAGAGATTTCAATAGTTACCTGATGCTGGGAGACAAATCTGGACAAAGTCACACCAACCTAGAGGGTATTGGAAAACACCTTAGGCTTTCTTCTGAAACCAAAATGGTTAGCTAAAGACAAAATGCTCTGTCCTGGGGTTAAAGGCAAAACTAAACCACTGTAAAGCCTTCCAAGTCCTAAAACTAATCTTCATCAGAGTCAGGGAGATCCACCAGTTATTTATCTTCAGAAGAAGAAGAAAGAGAATAAGAAGGAGAAGGAGAAGAAGGAGAAGGAGAGAAGGAAGAGGAAAAAGAGGAAGAGGAGGAAGAAGAAGAAAAAGAAGAACAACAATAACAACAAAACTCTTTAGAGGAAAATAACAAAACCCAGAGTGTCAACAATGTATAGTTTTAAATGTTCAGTACAGTACAGTATTAAAAATTACTAGACATCCAAAGACTCAGGAAAATGACCCCAAATCAATAAAATGGTGTTAGTAGTAGCAACTACAGATGACCCAGACTCTGACTGGCATTAGCAGACAAGGACTTTAATTCAGCAAGTATAAATATGTTAAAAGATTCTTAGGAAAATTGTAGAGAATGGGTGAACAGATAGGGAATCTCAGTAAAAAAATGTTAACTATTTTTTTAAAAGAGCCAATTTGGGGACTTCCCTGGTGGCACAGTAGTTAAGAATCAGCTTGCCAATGCAGGGGACACAGGTTCAAGCCCTGGTCTGGGAAGATCCCACATGCCGCGGAGCAACTAAGCCTGTGTGCCACAACCACTGAGCCTCATTCTAGAGCCCATGAGCCACAACTACTGAAGCCCACATGCTTAGAGCCTGTGCTCCACAAGAAGAGAAGCCACCACAATGAGAAGACCATGCACCACAATGAAGAGTAGCTCCCGCTCGCCGCAACTAGAGAAAACCCACGTGCAACAATGAAAACCCAATGCAGCCAAAAATAAATAAATTTTAAAAAGAGTCAGTTTGGAATGCTAGACTAAAAGCAAATACAGCAACTGAAATTTAAAAATAAAAATTAATAGGACAGGCTTAATAGGAAGTTAGACAAAGCAGATAAAAAGATTAGTAAAAATAAAGATAGTTCAACAGAAATTATCCAAATTATACAACAGGAAAGAATTTTTTTAATTATGTGCTTCAATGACCTATGGAACAATATCAAGCAATCTAACTTAAATAGAATTGGAGAATATTTTTTGAAGAAATATTGACTGAAATGTATCCAAAGTTGGTGATAAATATTAGCCCATGGATCCCAGAAGTTCAATAAACACCACATCTAGGCACAACATAGACAAATGCTGAAAGCTAAAGATAAAGAGAAATGCTTAAAGCAGCTAGACAAGGGAAAAAATGATACATTACATTCAGGGGAACAAAGAAAGAATTACAGAAAACTTTTCACCAGAAATAGTAGAGGTCAGTAATTAAACTCAAAAGCTTCTACATGGCAAAGGAAACCATAAACAAAGTGAAAAGACAACCTACAGAATAGGAGAAAATATTTGTAAATGATGTGACCGACAAGGGATTAGTCTCCAAAATTTACAAAGAGCTCATGTGGCTGAATATCAATAAAACAAATGACCCAATCAAAAAATAGGCAGAAGACCTAAATAGATATTTCTCCAAAGAAGACATACAGGTGGGCAAGAGGTACATGAAAAGATGCTCAACATCACTAATCATTAGAGAAATGCAAACCAAAACTACAATGAGATATCACCTCACACCAGTCAGAATGGCCATCATCAAAAAATCTACAAACAATAAATAGTGGAGAGGGTGTGGAGAAAAGGGAACCCTCCTACACTGTTGATGGGAATGTAAATTGGTACAGCCACTGTGGAGAACACTATGGAGGTTCCTTAAAAAACTAAAAATAGAGCTACCATATCATCCAGCAGTCCCACTCCTGGGCATATATCTGGAGAAAACCATAATTAGAAAAGATATATGTACCCCAATGTTCATTGCAGCAGTATTTACAATACCAGGACATGGAAGCAACCTACACGTCCATCAATGAAGGAATGGATAAAGAAGATGTGGTACATATATACAATGGAATATTACTCTGTCATAAAAAAAGACTGAAATGCCATTTGCAGCAACATGGATGAACCTGGAGATTATCATACTAAGTGAAATAAGTCAGACAGGGAAAGAAAAATATCGTATGACATCACTTATATGTGGAATCTAAAAAAAAAATTATACAAATGAACTTATTTACAAAACAGAAACAGACTTACAGACTTAGAGAATGAACTTATGGTTACCAGGGGGAGGGGTGGAGGAGGGGGAGGGATAGATTGGGAGTTTGGGATTGACATGTACACACTGCTATATTTAAAATAGATAACCAACAAGGGCCTACTGTATAGCACAGGGAACACTGCTCAATATTCTGTTATAAAATAAATGGGAAAAGAATATGAAAAAGAATAGATACATGTATATCTATAACTGGATCACTTTGCTGTACACCTGAAACTAACATTATTAATCAACTATACTCCAATATAAAATAAAAATTTATTATTAATCAGCTATACTCCATTAATCAACTATACTCCATTATTAATCATTATAAATTAACTATACTCCAATATAAAATTAAAATTTATTAAAAATCTTTAAAAAAAAAAGAAACAGTAGAGGTCAGGTAACAATAGAATGGCATTTTTAAGTGCTGAAGGATAAAAGAACTAGCAAGTTAACTATTAAGTTAACCATAGTATTATCCTATGATCTAGCAATTTCACTTCTGGCTATATATCCAAAAGAAGTGAAAGGAGGGACTAGAACAGATATTTGTACATCATATTCTTAAGCAGCATTATTCATAATAGTCAAAAGGTGGAAGCAACCCAAGTGTCCATTGACAGATAAACAGATAAACAAAATGTGATACATATCTACAGTGGAGTACTATTCAGCCTTAAAGAAGGCAATTCTTACACATGCCTCAACATGCATGAATCTCAAAGACATTATGCTAAAAGAAAAATGCCAGTCACCAAAGGACAAATACTGTATGATTCCACTTTCATGAGGTACCAAGAGTTGTTAATTCATAGAAAGTAGAATGGTGCTTTCCAGGGGCTGTAGGATAAGAGGAATGGCAAGTTATCATTTAATGGGTAAGAAATTTCCCTTGCAGAACATTTGATCCTGTCTAAAATGTCCATAAGACATTTGATCCAAAAGATATTTGGTCTATGCCAAAAAGTTCTTGAAATGTGGTTCTGTCCAAAATATTCATGAAAATATTTGGTCTATGCTAAATAGTTTTGACAGGACCAAATATCAAGGACTTTTTGATGTGGACAAAATGTCTCCATAGATGTTTTGGACAGGACAAAATGTGACCAAATATAAAGAACATTTTGGCATAGATCAAATGTGTTATGGACATTTTGGACAGGAGCAAATGGTCCTGCAAATATCAAAGAAGGACATTTTGGGATGGACCAAATATATTATGGACATTTTGGACAGGATTAAATGTCTGCTAACTGGAATTTCAGTTTTGCAAGATGAAAAGATTATGTAGACAGATGGTCATGATCATACAATGAAGTTTTATGCTTAATGCCACTGAACTGTATATTTAAAAATGGTTAAAATGCTAATTTTTACATTGTGCATATTTTTCATGATAAAAAAGTCTGGTGAGAGGAGATCAAGATGGTGGAGTAAAAGGACATGGACTCTCCCTCTGCCCCCACCCCATTAACACATTGAAAATACAGCTACATGTGGAAAATTCTCACTGAAAACTAACTGGAGACTGGCAGAAAGACTCCTATACAACTTAGGCTGTCAGAAAGATCCACGCAGAATTGGGTAGGAAGGGAAGAAAAGTGATCAGGTCAGGACCTGTGAACCTGGGAGGGGATTCAGAGGAGAAAGGAGGTTACATGGATGAAGATCCTCCCTAGGGAGTGAGCAGTTCAAACCACCTATTGGGTGCCCGAGCCCTGGGTCTAACACTGTGAAGACGAGCCCCCTTGGCTGGTTGGAAGGCCAGTAGGACTAACAGAAGGACTGTAGGAAGCCTGAACTCCACTCATGAGGAGCACACACTTGCTTGTTCCTGAAGCACGCTGGAGAGGGTGGATTGAGACTGCACAGGTGGCTGGCTGGTTTCCCATGACGTCCCAGCACACATCCTAGCCTGAGCCAAATGACCACTTGAGTCCTTCTTGTTTCATGACACAATTCCACACCTTAGCTAGGATGGCAGAGGCCAAAGGGAGGCTCATCTGTGAGGGACAAAGGAGATTCGGACTCAAAGCAGTGTCTGAGTGGAGTGGGGGCAGCCATTACTGGCACTTTCACAGGCATTACACTGGAAGCAGTCCAGGTGTCTGACCCCAGCCAGACCACCACAACCTGTACCCTGACACATGCCAAGCATCCATGCCAGCCCCTCTTATTCCAGCACTGCTTCCCTCTGGGATGAGGGTTCCAGTGCTGGGAGGCGGGAGAGCACACACTTAAAGGGAACAGAGCCAGCTCAGACCCAAACTTCAGGGCTTCTGCTTCAGCAACTTGGGACTCGACCCCTCCCTTTATAGGGTGGTGATGGTCACAGAGCAGAGGAGAAGCCCTGGCTGACACCTGGCTCTGGCCCTACCATCTCCAGTCCCACTTCCTACCAAGGTGATGGTTGCCAATACACCCTGCGAAAAGATAGGACTTGTGTTCACTTCAGATCCAGCTCTCCCACCAAAGCCACTGGGCACATGCACACTGTATAGGGATGCTCTCATAAAGGGACACCACTTCAAGACCACAATAGGTAACTGTTTCATCTAATTTCATACACACAGAGAGAGTTGAGCAAAATGAGAATACAGAGGAATTTGTTTCAATTGAAAGAGCAACAGAAAACCCCTGAAAAAACAACCAGTGAAAAAGCGGTAAACAATTTACCAGATAAAGAGTCAAAGCATTAGTAATAAGAATGCTAACTGAATTAGGAAAAAGAATAGATGAACACAGTGAGAGTTTTAACAAAGAACTAGAATATGAAAAAGAACCAGTCAGAACTGAAGAATATGATAACTGAAATGAAAAGCACAGTAGAAGGAATGAACAGCAGACTAGGTGATATAGAAGAATGTGAAAAACATAGGCAGAACACTCTATGACATAAATCACAGCAAGATCCTTTTTGACCCACCTCCTAGAGAAATGGAAATAAAAACAAAAATAAACAAATGGGACCTAATGAAACTTCAAAGCTTTTGCACAGCAAAGGAAACCATAAACAAGACCAAAAGACAGCCCTCAGAATGGGAGAAAATATTTGCAAATGAAGCAACTGACAAGGGATTAATCTCCAAAATTTACAAGCAGCTCATGCAGCTCAATGTCAAGAAAACAAACAACCCAATCCAAAAATGGGCAGAAGACCTAAATAGACATTTCTCCAAAGAAGATATACAGATTGCCAACAAACACATGAAAGAATGCTCAGCATCATTAATCATTAGAGAAATGCAAATCAAAACTACAATGAGATATCATCTCACACCAGTCAGAATGGCCATCATCAAAAAGTCTACAAACAATAAATGCTGGAGAGGGTGTGGAGAAAAGGGAACACTCTTGCACTGCTGGTGGGAATGTGAATTGGTTCAGCCACTATGGAGAACAGTATGGAGGTTCCTTAAAAAACTACAAATAGAACTACCATATGACCCAGCAACCCCACTACTGGGCATATACCCTGAGAAAACCGAAATTCAAAAAGAATCATGTACCAAAATGTTCATTTCAGCTCTATTTACAATAGCCAGGAGATGGAAACAACCTAAGTGTCCATCATCGGATGAATGGATAAAGAAGATGTGGCACATATATACAATGGAATATTACTCAGCCATAAAAAGAAACAAAATTGAGTTATTTGTAATGAGGTGGATGGACCTAGAGTCTGTCATACAGAGTGAAGTAAGTCAGAAAGAGAAAGACAAACACCGTATGCTAACACATATATATGGAATCTAAGAAAACAAAAAATGTCATGAAGAATCTAGGGGTAAGACAGGAATAAAGACACAGACCTACTAGAGAATGGACTTGAGGATATGGGGAGGGGGAAGGGTAAACTGTGACAAAGTGAGAGTGGCATGGACATATATACACTACCAAACGTAAAATAGATAGCTAGTGGGAAGCAGCCACATAGCACAGGGAGATCAACTCGATGCTTTGTGACCACCTAGATGGGTGGGATAGGGAGGGTGGGAGGGAGGGAGATGCAAGAGGGAAGAGATATGGGAACAAATGTATATGTATAACTGATTCACTTTGTTATAAAGCAGAAACTAACACACCATTGTAAAGCAATTATACTCCAATAAACATGTAAAAAAAAAAAAGAAGAAGAAGAAGAATGCATAAGTGATCTGGAAGATAGAATAATAGAAATCACCCAATCAGAAGAGCAAAAAGAAAAAAAAAATTAGAACAGTTTTAAGGGATCTTTGAGACAGCATCAAGCATATCCACATGCACATTATAAGGGTCCCAGAAGGAGAAGAGAGAGAGAAGAGGGTTGAAAATGTATTTGATGAAATATGGCTGAAAAATTCCCAAACCTGAAGAAGGAAACAGATATCCAAGTTCAGAAAGCACAGAGGGTCCCAAACAAAATAAACTCAAACAGACCCAGACTGAGACATATCATAATTAAAATAACAAAGGTTAAAAATAAAGAGAGAATTCTAAAGGTAGCAAGAGAAAAACAAAAAGTCATATACAAGGGAACACCCATAAGGCTATCAGCTGATATTTCTGCAGAAACTTTGCAGGCCAGAAGGGAGTGGCATGATCTATACAAAGTGCTGAAAGGGAAAAATCTTCAATCTAGGATACTTTGCCCATCATGATTATTATTTAGAATTGACGGAGAGATAAAGAACTTCTCAGACTAGCAAAAACTAAAAAAGTTCATTAATACTAAATCTACCCTAAAAGAAATGTTAAAAAGTCTTCTCTAAGTGGAATAGAATAGGCTATAACAAGAAGAAAGAATCTATAGGAAAGGGAAAAAAGGAAGAATCTATAGTAAAGGCAAATATATAGTAAAGGCTGAGGATCAACCACTGAAATAAGCTAGTATGAAGATTAAAAAACAAAAAAATGTAAAATCAACTATAACTACAATAATCAGTAAAGGGATAAACATGAAGATACAAAATATGACATCAAAACCAAAAATGTGGTGGAAGGAAGTAAAAAATGTAGATCTTTTAGATTGTGCTTGAACTTAAAGGACTACCTGTATAAAACAGATGTAGTTATAGGTCAATATGTTGGAACCTCATGGCAACCACAAATCAGAAACATATACTAGATACACGGAAACTAGAGAAAAAGGAACAAAAACATACCACTAAAGACAATCATCAAATCACAAGGGAAGAAACTAAAAGAATAGAGAAGAACTACAAAACAACCAGAAAACAAGTAACAAAACCACATTAATACATACCTATCAATAACTACTTTAAATGTCAATGGACTAAATGCACTAATCAAAAGACATAGGTTGCTGATTGGATTAAAAAACGAGACCCATCTATATGCTGCTTATAAGACATGTACTTCAGAACTAAAGACACACACAAACTGAAAATGATGGAATGGTAAAAGATACTTCATGCAAATGGAAACAACAAGAAAGCAGGGATAGCAATACTCATAACAGACAAAATAGACTTTAAAACAAGGTCTATAATAAAAGACAAAGAAAGGCATTATATAATGATAAAGGAATCAATACAAGAAGAGAATGTTACACTCGTTAACATACATACACCTAATATAGGAGCACCCAGATATATCAGGCAAATATTAACAGACATAAAGGGAGAAATTGCCAATAATACAATAAGAGTAGGGGACTTTAACACCCCACTTACATCAATGGACAAATCACCAGACAGAAAATCAATAAGGCAACAGTGGTCTTAAATGACACAATATACCAATTGGACTTAATAGATATCTACAGGACATTCCATTCAAAACCAGCAGAATACACATTCTATTCAACTGCACATGGAATGTTCTCAAGAATAGATCACATGCTAGGCCAAAAAACAAGTCTCAACAAATTTAGAAGGACAGAAATTATATCAAGCATTTTTTTCTGACCACAACAGTATGAAACTAGAAATCAATCACAGGAAGAAAAACGGGAAAAGCACAAACACATGGAGACTAAACAACACACAACTAAAAAAACCAATAAGTCAATGAAAAAAATCAAAGAGGAAATCAAAAAATACTTGAGACAAATGAAAATAGAAACACAACTTTCCCAAATCTATGGGATGCAGCAAAAGCAGTTCTAAGAGGGAAGTTTATAGCAATACAAGCCTACCTCAAGAAATAAGAAAAATCTCAAATAAACAACCTAACCTATCACCTAAAGGAATTAGAAAAAGAGGAACAAACAAAGCCCAAAATAAGCAGAAGTAAAAAAGTAATAAAGATCAGAGAGAAAATAAATAAAATAGAGACCAAGAAAAAATAGAAAAGATCAATAAAAGCAAGAGCTTGTTTTTGGAAAACATAAACAAAATTAATGAACCTTTAGCCAGGTTCATCTAGAAGAAAAGAGAGTACCCAAATAAAATAAGAAATTAAGGAGAAGAAACAACAACCAATATCACAGAGATACAAAAAATCATAAGAGAATACTATGAACAGTTATATGCCAACAAATTGTACAACCTAGAAGAAATGGACAAATTTGTAGAAACATACAACCTTCCATGATTGGATCAGGAAGAAATATACAATCAATCTGAACCAACTTATCACTAGTAGTGAAATTGAATTTTTAATTAAAAAAAACTCCCAGGAAACAAAAGTCTAGGACTGAAGAGCTTCACAGGGGAATTCTACCAAACACACAAAGAAGGGTTAATATCTATCCTTTTCAAACTATTCCAAAAAATTGGAACACTCCCAAATTCATTCTTCATGGCCATAATTACCCTGATACCACCCCAGACAAAGACACCACAAAAAAGAGAATTACAGGCCAATATCTATGATGAATTTAGATGCAAAAATCCTCAACAAAATATTAGCAAAATGAATTCAACAATATATAAAATGATAAAGTGTGATTTATTCCAGCGATGCAAGACTTGTTCAGTATTCACAAATCAATCAATGTGAAACACCACATTAACAAAAGGGAGGATAAAGGTCACACAATCATCTCAATAGGCTCAGAGAAAGCATTTGACAAAATTCAACATCCATTCATGATAAAAACTCTCATCAAAGTGGGTATAGGGGGAACATATTTCAAAATAATGAAGGCCATTTATGACAAACCCAGAGCTAACATCATACCCAATGAAAGCCTTTCCTCTAAAATCAGGAACAAAACAAAGATGCCTACTCTCAACATTTCTATTTAACATGGTATTGGAAGTCCTAGCCATAAAAATCAGACAAGGAAAAGAAACA
This sequence comes from Pseudorca crassidens, assembly GCF_039906515.1. NCBI lineage: Eukaryota > Metazoa > Chordata > Mammalia > Artiodactyla > Delphinidae > Pseudorca > Pseudorca crassidens. Next base: position 159,394,795 of record NC_090297.1, read on the forward strand.
AAAAGCATCAAATTGGAAGAAATAAAACTATTACTATTTGCAGATGACATGATACTATACGTAGAAAATCCTAATGTCTCCACCAAAAAAAGCTATTAGAACTAATTAATGAATTCAGTGAAGTTGCAGGGTACAAGATTAATATATAGAAATCTGTTGTTTTTCTATATACTAATAATGAACTATCAGAAAGAAAAAGCAAGGAAACAATCAAGTTTAAAATTATATCAAAAAGAATAAAATACCTAGGAATAAACTTAACCAAGGAGGTGAAAGACCTATATTCTGAAACCTATAAAACATTGATGAAGGAAATTGAGGATGATACAAAGAAATGGAAAGATATCCTGTGTTCTTGGACTGGAAGAAGTAATATTAAAATGTTCATACTATTCATACTACCCAAAGCAATCTACATATTTAATGCAATCCCTGTCAAAATACCTATGACATTTTTCACAGAACTAGAACAAATCACCCTAAAATTTATATGGAACCACAAAAGACCCTGAATAATAGCCAAAGCAATCTTGAGAAAAATGAACAAATCTAGAAGGATCACACTCCCTCACTTCACACTATACTACAGAGCTATAGTAATCAAAACAGCATGGTACTGGCACAAAAACAGATATATAGGTCAATGAAACAGAATAGAGAGCCCAGAAATAAACCCACACACTTATGGTCAATTAATCTATGACAAAGGAGCCAAGCAAATGAAGAAAAGACAGTCTCTTCAAGAAGTGGTGCTGAGAAAACTGGACAGCTACATGCAAAAGAATGAAATTAGAACATTTCCTCACACCATATACATCAATAAAATCAAAATGGATTAGAGACCTAAATGTAGGACCTGAACCATAAAAATTCTAGAAGATAACATAGGCAGAACACTCTTTGACATGAATAGTAGCAATATTTTTTTGGATATGTCTCCTAAGGAAAAAGAAACAAAAGCAAAAATAAACATATGGGGTCTAATTCAAACTTAAAAGCTTTTGCACAGCAAAGGAAACCACTGACAAAACAAAACTACAACCTACAGAATGGGAGAAAATATTTGCAAATGATATGACCAATAAGGGGTTAGTATCCAAAATATATAAACAATTCATACAACTCAATATCCAAAAAACAAACCACATTAAAAACTGGGCAGAAGATCTGAATAGACATTTTTCCAAAGAAGACATACAGATGGTAAACAGGCACATGAAAATATGCTCAACATTGCTAATTATTAGAGAAATGCAAATCAAAGCCACAATGAAATACCACCTTACATCTGTCAGAATGCCTACCATCAGGAAGTCTACAAATAATAAATGTTGGTGAGGATGTGGAGAGAAGGGAACATTTGTACATTGTGGCTGGAATGTAAATTGGTGCATCCACTATGGAAAACAGAACAGAGTTTCCTCAAAAAACTAAAACTAGACTACCATATGATCCAGCAATTCCACTGGTGGACATATATCCAAAGAAAATGAAAACACTGATTTGAAAAGATACATGCATCCCAATGTTTATAGCAGTATTATTTATAATAGCCAAGGTATGGAAGCAACCTAAGTGTCCATTAACAAATGACAATGAAAAAGTGGTATACACACACACACACACACACACACACACACACACACACACAATGGAATATTACTTAGCCATAAAAAAGAATGAAATTCTGTCATTTGCAACAACATGGATGGACCCAGAAAATATTATTCCTAGTGAAATAAGTCAGAGAGAGAAAGGCAAATACTCTATATTATCACTTATATGTAGAATCTAAAAAATAAAAGAAACAAATGTATATAACAAAACAGAGATACAGATATAGAAAACAAAAACTTGTGTTTTTCAGTGGAGGGGGAAAAGGGGAGAGGCAAGATAGGGGTATGGGATTAAGAGACACAAACTACTATGTATAAAATAAATAAGCAACAAGGATATATTGTACAGCACAGGGAGTACAGCCATTACTTTGTAATAACTTTAAATGGAGTTATTTAAATAATCTATAAAATCATAGATTAATCTAAAAGATTATTTAGATTAATAGTTAGTTAAATAATCTCTAAAAATATTGAAATATTACCTCACACCTGTCAGAATGGCTATCATCAAAAAGTCTACAAATGATAAATGTTGGTGAGGATGTAGAGAGAAGGGAAGTTTTGTACACTGTTGGTGGAATGTAAATTGGTGCATCCACTATGGAAAACACTACGAAGGTTCCTCAAAAAACTAAAAGTAGAACTACCATATGATCCAGCAGTTATGTTGTACACCTGAAACTAATATAATACAGTAAGTCCCCTACATACGAACCTTCAAGTTACGAACTTTCAAAGATGCGAACGTGCGTTCGCATGTCCAATCACGTAAGTTAGTTCACATGTCTGGTGTACTTTGTCATGTGTGTGCATCCTCTACAAGTGGTTGTGCTTTTGTGTACTTTACTGTGCAGTACTGTGTAGAACACCGTAGTACAGTATCTTTATTTCAAGCCCAGGATTCCGGAAGCAAGTGTAAAACCAGCAGTGATGTAGCTGGTACTACTGTACTTTTCAAGGTACTTTACTGTAAGATTAAAAATGTTTTCTTATTTTTTGTGTTTCTTTGCTTTTATGTATTATTTGTGTGAAAAGTATTATAAACCTATTACAGTACAGTACTATATAGCCAATTGTGTTAGTTGGATACCTAGGCTAACTTTGTTGGACTTACAAACAAATTGGACTTACGAACTCACTCTCAGAACGGAACAGGTTCATATGTAGGGAATTTAACTGTACTGTAAATCGACTATACTTCAATTTTTAAAAATCTGCAGTGGAAGACACCATAAACAAAGTAAAAAAGACAGGTGGTTGAAATGTTTATTTATGGTATCTTTTAAGTACAGATTTTTTTAAGTTGTGGTGAAATATATGTAAGGTAAAATACAGTGAACATTTGGATGAGTACCCTGTGTAGTTAGACAATGGAATGCCAAATAGCAGTTAAAATGAATGAACTAGGATGCTTGTAAGGGGGAATCAAATGATCAGCCGTGAAGTTCAGTTTGGATAGGGAAGGAAGAGAGATGAGAAAGAACCTGCTGATGAGGAAAACAGAGACCAAGAGACTGGAAATTTCTATGGCTTTATTTCAAAACCTAATATTGAGTGGAAAAAAAAATCACCAAAAGATATTCACAGTATAATATCATGTATGTATATTTTCAAACCCATAAATCAATACTATATATGATTTGTGGATACATTTACATATAAGTAAAGTATAAAACCAGGATGGAAATGATAAGTAATAATTTTCACATTATTCTCTGTGTTCTTCTGCATATATGAAATATTTCCTAATTAAAAAAAAATAAGTGCCTAAGCTACAGGCACAAGGTCCATGAAGAAAACTGGGGAAGTAGAATCAAGTGGCCACGTGGCGAAGTTGAAAGGACAATTCATCCTCTGAGACTTGGAGGGAAGGAGTAAAAATAAATGCAGAAAGTGACTGGTTTGGAAATAGGAATGTAGGAGTTGAGAAAGGTCATGTCTGATAGCCTCGATTTACTTACATGAAGTAGGAAGGAGGGCCACCTGTAAACTGAGAGAAGGGAGGGGTTGAGGAGGGTCTTTGAGGAGAATGTCAAAGGTCACTGAGGGTACTATGAGAAGGGGCTGGCTAAGGGCCAGTAAAAAGATTACTGGGCAACACCAAAGGCACAACTGAGGTAAGATACCGTGAGTGGGTCCAATCCTCACACACAGTGAATGTCTGAAGTAGCACATGCACAGATGAAGAAGTCATAGATACCATCGAATGTTTAGGTTAGATATTACATGCAAGGGGAGGAACAGTTGAGTGCATCCAGGATGCTAGTGAGAGAGCAGGTCCGATGATCAAGCATGAGATTGGGCTGATTGGGGAAGGAAGAGCAGCTAGAAAGGAACTTCTGTGTAGCAGGAAAGCAGACGGGAAACAGAGGACTGGAAGTACCTATGAGGTCAAGGGGCAGGTGAGAGGATGTGAAAGATGGAAGATGTTGGGGTCAGAGAGTGGACTTTTGAAGCAGCACTACTTTGGACTATTGTGACAGTACTTTTCCCTAGGGGTAACTTTTTGTATCTCTGCAACAAGGAATAGCTTGATAAAGCTTTTTGCCTCCAATTCTTCTAGGATAATCGATTGAATAGTTGAGGTTAACTACAGAGGGACAGTCAGATCAATAAGGCTCAGTGTTCAATTCAACTGAACTATTGCAATACATAGTTGATAACCCGGTGTTCAATTAGATATTTATCAGAGGCAAATTTTGGTGCTAATTAATTAAGCCTTGAGAAAACAGGCAGACATGGGTAGTCACTAGGAAATTAGTGTGTGGACTAGGTCTCTAAATTATAATAAATGTCTTATCTTTGTAGAGAATGGCTCAGGAACAAGGTTGGGCAGAATTTTACAGATAAAACAATAATAGATTCACTAGCAAACGTTAATAAGAATAAAGAAAGTCCTGGGAGTATGATCCACCTAGGAATATGTCATCCCAGTTGCCTCTTTGCTTTCTTAATTCCCATGGCAACCCATCCTAAACCAGAATTTGGTGCTACAGAAGCAACCCAGAGGAAACAGTGGGACATAATTGCTCTACTGTGATGCAGGAAGTTCAGTAACAGGTCATAGGGGTGCTTTAGGGCTACTCAAGATTTGTTTTGATCAGATGTGGTAAGACACACAGACATGGAAATGACTGTCATGAAGGAAGGTATATATTGTAAATACCAATCCCAAGAAACAGGAGGCACAGCACACCATGTAGGGCCTCAGAAGGAAGCACCAGGGTCTGTCAGGAGACAGAGGAAGTGAGGGGAAAACAGAGGTAAGAGTCTTTATTGTGTTTTCTGTGGGAAGGAATGGATGAGACAGGGTAAGCAGGTTTAGGATTGGCTATTTTGAGTAATTTCAGTGGGCTCTGGGTGTAAATACTGTCTTGTTGTCTAGTACCTGATCCTGGGGTGATTAGGGCAGGTAGATAGTGGCCCAGTGTGACAACCCATAAAGGAGGTGGCTGGGGGTATGGGCTCTGGATTGGTTGGTTTGCATATGAAAGGCATGCCTAGGGGAGCTGTTTACTATCTCTAGGAGTTAACCCTGGGAGGGCATCCCTCCAAGGTAAGCAAGGCCCTAGATATTAAAGCATCACATTACAGAAAGTAAAAGACAAGGTTAATACAATGGGCTATCTAGAGTGACCAGACAGGATTGAAAACATATGTGTCTAATGGATCAACAGAGAGGTCTCTCCTTCCCAATTCCCAAAGTGGAACTGCAATAGCGGAGAAGTTACAAATTGTAGGGAGAAGTTACAAAATGTAGTAACACTCATGAATCTCTCAGGTTTAATTAGTATTATATCTCACATTAATGAAGTTCAATGAAAATAAGCCATGCTTTCACAGGCAAGTATTTTGGTCCCATATTCTCAATGAAATACATAGAACATCAAAGATCATTATAAACCCAGAAAGTATGTCATGCAATTTATCCTTATTGCCACTAGATGACACTGTAGCTTATTGCTTTTGTGATTGTCAAACGATGCCTGCTCAGAGTTCAGTTAAGATCTTTTTTATTTAAATAAAACATAGGGCTTTGCAACTAGTTTTTATTAATTCAAGAATCTGATGGCATTCAGAAGATGCGGTCAAACATGCTGCACCTTCCAAAGCTCCTAGAATTAGAGCTTTGCCCAAATCCCTGAAACTGCATAGAAAATTGTGTGCATGCCCACACATATGTGCATTTTCCTGTGGGGAGGGTCCAGAGCTCTCATTAGAGTTCAGAGTTCTCTGTAACCCCCATCACATGCCAAGAAAGAAGTGAAGAACCAATCCCCACTTAACTACACCTGAGTTCATCTCTATGATTTCTAAAAACTAATTAAAGATAGAAACAAAATAACTTCTCAGGTAACACTTTCTGACACTTAAAGATGTTTTCTTCTCAATTTCTGAGCAAGGAACAAAAACTGTTTTTTATGACCATGGGTGGATAGCAGTGAGTTATAGCTGACCTGCAAAGCTAGACAGAATGACTGCAAAGTCAGGCAGAGATCTGGGCAGTGAGTAAGGGGTCACTGTGAAGCATCTGCTGTTTTTTTATGAATAGACACAGAAATGTGAAGCAAGAAAATATATTAGACACTGAGGCAACCTGCCTGAGACCAAGGTCCTAAGTGAAATTTCCATCCAAGGGGTGTGGGGGATAATTTCATTCAGAAAAATGGGCAATAACTGATGGAGAAGAAAGGCATGTAACCATTTTTAAAACAGTCAAGCTCTGGTATTCAAAGGTATGACTTTATCAGTAACTGACTTTAGCTTTTTTCTCAAGACCCTATTTTCATATGGTAGCAGAAAAAATCATAACAACTTGAAGTAATACATCTCTTTTAAAACTTACTGAGTTTGGGGTAAATACTGTAAGCTCAGTGAGACTTATGTCTCCAGTCCTGACGTCAGGGGAGTGGGCACCCTGTCCATGTTGGACTGTCTGCTGGTGGTGTCTGCTGTTGGTGGAAGTCATCATGCATTCTCTGAGCAGGGGTTGTGCATGAATATAGCTCCAAGGATCTTATGACTGTTTCTGCTTCTCAACCACACCTCAACTCTTACTGAAGCTGCTGATCTTCTAACACTTAGCCATATCTTCCAGTTGGTTCCTCCAGAGAGATCTGTACCTTCTCAGTTCGAATCATAGTAGTTCTGTGCTTTAATTCTCTGGTACATAATAGGCACCCAAAGAGTATTTGCTGATTAAGTAACACCAAGGAACCCTTGCTTTGCCCTTCCTCCATTCATGGCTCCCTTCCATCTTTCTCCCTGCTACCAGCCATGACAGCATGGCCTCACCTACTCACCTTATCAATACACGGTTCCTGTCAAACTGAAGAGAACTTATGGTTCCAACTGTTAAAAAAGTGAAAATTTTCTGCTTCGTTACCATGAGATTTATTTTGAGAGCTGAAGGAAACCTATACTGTAAGTACTGTTATTATTTTGCAGATAAGAAAGTCGAGGCTTCAAGAGTTTACGTAACTTCCCCAGGGTCACAAAGCTAAGTGATAAAGACAGGATTCAAACCTAAGTACCTCTGTCTTGACAGCTGGAGCTTTTAGCCCTTCTGCACTAAACTATTATTTTTGTGTTCGCTCTCTCTTTCAGATACAATGACAGTGGCTATGTTGAAGATGTTGAAGTAAATTTCATAGTGTGGGAAATACATGGCAGGGATGACTATAGCTTTAACAACACTATGAAGAAGGTATGACATTTTGGATTTAAATAGAATTTAGCATGCAATTAGACAAGTCTTTCCATTTTAAATCTATATATAAATTATCTAAGGAAAACAAAACCAGTCAGCTGTAGGTAGGAAAAATAAATATGACCTGTATATTGAATTCTATGACTATGAAAATTCATTTATGAAAAAATAAATCACTGTCCTATAGAACGGACTTAAAGGGGTCAGAAAAGATAATGTTTATAGTAGGATGATGCAATTATTGATTAATATTTTATTTTCTCCCCACATTGTATTTAATGTTTGATTATTTATGGGCCTGCATTTCACTCTCAGACATTCATCACATTTGTGCTAAATCAAATGGACACACTCTAGGCTTCATCTCACTTTGACTTCTTTGCAACATTTGACCCACTGACCGTGGCTTCACTGTCCCCACACTCTCCTGGTTTTCCTTCATCCTCCATGACTGCTCATTCTCAGCCTCCACAGTGAATCCCCTTTATTCTTCCTGTTCACTTTGCAGGCCACAGCAGAAAGGCCTTCCTACTCCAAATCACCACAGTTCACTCCTATCCCTTCTACATGGGGCTTTTTGCCCTTGAGGGCCTCCCATCATGATGGAGCCTCTCTAGAAGTTACCAGCATTGATTCCTGAGATTTGTCAGAGATCTCATACAAAACCAGGGATGACTCCTTCCAAAGTAACTTTCTCATGTACCAGAGACCTTCATTCTCCAAGAAGTAGGACCTACGTGGGTGACAACAAAGAGACATGAATTCCACCTGCTACTCTCCTCCACATTACTGCAATTATGTGACCAAACAAATCCATCCCATCACACATTCCTGCCTCATTCATAACTAAGTCAGGCCATGTGACTGATTCTTATCACTGGAGTATGAGCAGAAGTGATATGTGTCCAGGATGAAGTACTTAAGAACTTCACATGCACCTCCATGCTTCCCATCTTCCTTCACATGTCAATATATTACAGCAACGATTAAAGATGGAGTAGATGTGAACTGGATGAAGGGGATAAGGGACTTCAAGAAGCCACTAGATTTTTAAAAGTCTGAGTTTTTAATCTACTGTTTTGAGGAGAGTCATCCATAGGAGCCCTTTAACCAGGGACATCTGCATTGGATTATGTGTGATCAAGAATTAAATTTTAATGTGTAAAACCCCTGAGGGTTGGAGTTTTTATTGCAGCAAAGCTGACCAATATAGCTCCTCCTATTAAAATTACATTTAAATGCGAACATTTCAGTCTCTGGACCCTTTAGCTCTCTCTTTCCCACTACTCCTCTGCCTCTTTTTCTCACACAATCTAGATATCTACTTTTTTCTCACACAATCTAGATATCTCTAGATATCCTAGAGAAACCCTCTGCTTCTCCTATTTTTCTTCTCTTCTTTGCCTATCTAACTTGAGCTCCACAGTTCAGTCCTTCAGCTATTGTCTTCCCAATGCCTATATGTCACTTTCCCTGGTATTGTTCTTGTTTAGTGTTACGCAACTTTAAACATTCATTTTTCTGCCTTATCCATGCCTATATCTGAGCTACTAATCACTTCTAGAAAAAAAATTAAAATTGCAATAACTGGAAGTATGAACTCAACTATTGGGAGTGATCACTGAAAAGAGAATTAGCCATCTAGAAAAGAGGTCAGAGGGAAATATCCAGAATTACACATAGAGAGATAAACTGATTTAAAATATAGAAAAAGAACATAAAGGAGATCCAAAGCTAAATCTAAGAACTGGAGTCCTAAAAAAAGAGAAGAGAGAGTGTTGGTCAGAAGCAACATTTTCCAAAACTGGTGAAAGACATCAAGGCACAGAAAAAGTAATCTGCATCCAAAAACATCACAGTAAAATTTCCAAAATCAAAAACAAAGAGAAAAATCTTTAAAGTATTCAGAGCAAAAAAGATAACTTACCTTCAAAAAAGTAACTATAAGATTTAAAGCTGATTTCTCAATAGAAACAATAAAAACCAGAAGTCTTTGAAGCAAAATATTTTTAAGTTACTGAAGGAAAATAATTCCCAAACCTAAAATTCTGAATACAATAGAAATAGCATTTTAAAAAATGAAGGTGAACAACCGATAATGTCTTACAAGATACATGAAATTAAAAGAGGAAAAAATTTTAAGAAAGAAATGAAGGATGAAATAAAAATGATTGGAGAGAAAGTGACAAATATTGAGGATAGGCAAAGAATAAATGGAATTCCTGAAAAAGGAGAACCAAGGCAAAGGAACAAAACAAATACTAATAATTCAACAAAACACAAACAACCCCCCCAAAAAATAAAATTTTCAAACTTCTTATTGAAAGAGCATACCATATACTTCAGAATATCAAATCAGAATAGCCAACCCATGTGGGCATATAAGCAAAAAAGCAAGAAATTTATAAGGAAAATTAAATTATCATCAGACATTTTATAGCAGTGTTGTATGCCAGGAGAAAGTGGAGTCAAATATTTAAGATACTAAAGGAAAATAAATACAAGCCAAGGATTTTACATCCAGCAAAACTGATTACACTGTAAATGGCACAAACTGCTATCAGTATGTAGAAAGCTCTGATAATATTGTTCCCAGGAGCCCTTCCTGGGTAATTTACTAAGTAAGAAGCTTCAGAAAATCAAAAATACTAAAGAGAAATCAACATAAGGACTAGGAGGAAGCATTATAATATAGTATATAGTTACTTACAAGACTAAAACAAAATGAGGGTTAAATGGGTTAGAATGTAATATATAATGGGTGTATTCTCTGACAATGTAGATCTAGTACAATTATAAAATATGATAGGAGAATGTGAAGAGCATATACAAGGGAAAAGTATAAGTGTTTTCAGTAATCATGACACTGGTGATAATATTTGTATTGTTTTTCTAAAGTTTTGAGGTGTATAATGTGAGATAAAACAAATGTGTAATAATGACATTTTCTAATACCACCATTCCTCACCAAGTGTTTTGTTGTAAAAGCAAGAAGATACATATGTTAAGATAGAAGAAGTTAGACAAAAATCTTGAATTCGAATAGGACTCAATATGAACTCATGAGGTATTGGATATTGCTCTGGATATAAATTTATGAATCAAATAGAGAGATAGATAAAATTTTCCTATTCTGACCGTTAAAATCTTAGAAACATAACTAATCAGTAGCTGAAAGTATACTTAGTAGCCAGATTGTTGTTTTGAAATACTGTTTCCGACTAAAGGTACTGGGCATTCTTAGATAAATTGCTGATTCCACGCCTGAAGGAAGAAATGTACAAGATGAGCCTAGAATAGTTTGGCATACCCAATAGCAAGGAAGTATCAAGGACTGCTAGAGTCATTTAAAAGTAAGCAGAAATCGGGCTTCCCTGGTGGCGCAGTGGTTAAGAATCCGCCTGCCAATGCAAGCGACATGGGTTCGAGCCCTCGTCCGAGAAGATCCCACATGCCGCGAAGCAACTAAGCCTCTGTGCCACAACTACTGAGCCTGCATTCTAGAGCCCGTGAGCCACAGCTACTGAGCCTGCATGCCTAGAGCCCGTGCTCCACAACAAGAGAAGCCACCACAATGAGAAGCCCGCACACCACAACGAACAGTAGCCCCCACTCACCACAACTCGAGAAAACCTGCACGTAGCAACGAAGACCCAACACAGCCAAAAATAAACTAAATTAATTAAAAATAAATAAATAAAAGTAATCATAAATCAACATCAAGAGGTTTCTACTGGCCAAAGATGGGACAGTTTGCGCTTCCTGGAGAATAATTATTGCAATGGAGTAAAACTCATTAAATATATTAAATCGATGAATTCATGATTTTCTTTTTAAATCACCTTTACAGAATGATAGGAAACCAATGCCTTATTTTGAAAACTGGTAAATAAAGAGAAACAAATATTTATCCTATTTTCTTCAAATGAACTCTACCAATGGACAAACAAACAGTAGATGAGGGGAAGCATCTCTTTATAAAATTATTCCAGTTGACAAATGAAAAAATAGAATTGAAATATCACCATTTTATAATCCAGATAATAGAGGTTATTATAAAAAAATTTATATCAACAAATTTGGCAATGGACAAATGCCTTGAAAAATACACCAAAATTTCTTGTATTCCCCCCCTCCAAAAAATAGAAAACTCTAATCTCAGATGGCTTTCCTGATGAGGTCTACCAAATATTTAAGAAAAATTTTACTTCAGCCTTATAAAAACTCTTCCAGAGTATAAGGGCAGGAGGAAACACTTTCAACTCATTTTGTGAATCCAGGAGGACTTGATGAGGACCTTAAGAGAAGAGAATGATGAGCCAATCTGACTCATAACCATAGATACAAAACACCTGAACAAAATTCTAGCAAATCAAATACAGCAACTTATTAAAAAATAATCCAGGGCTTCCCTGGTGTCCCAGTGGTTAAGAATCCACCTGCCAATGCAGGGTCACAGGTTCGAGCCCTGGCCCGGGAAGATCCCACATGTCACGGGGCAGCTAAGCCTATGCGCCACAACTACTGAACCTGCGCTCTAGAGCCCACGAGCCACAACTACTGAAGCCCGCGTGCCTAGAGCCCGTGCTCCACAACAAGAGAAGCCACGACAGTAAGTCTGTGCACTCCAAGGAATAGTAGCCCCCACTCGCCGCAACTAGAGAAAGCCCACGCACAGCAGCAAAGACCCAACACAGCCAAAAATAAAAACAAATAAATAAAATAATAATAATAATCCATCCAGGCCAAGTTTTCTTTATTTCATAAATTAAGCATTGGGGATATTTGAAAATCAAAGTAATCCACTATATTAACAGTATAAATAAGAAAAGGCATAAGATTATTACAACAGTTGATGAAAAGTCATCTGATTAAAAATTTATCACCCATACATAACATTATTTTTTAAATAAATCTTAGAAAATTATAAATAAATGGTAACTTCCTTAACCTAATAAAATGTCAATACAAAAAACCTGTATAAAACATCATTCTTAATGGTGAAAATGTGAAAGCCTTCCCTCTGAAATCAGGAATGAAACAAGGAGGCATGTTCTAACCATTTCTATACAACATTGTTCTTGATGTCTGTAACAAGGTAAACAATAAACAATACAAATAAATTAAAAGTGTAAGGATTGGAAAGGAAGAAATGAAACTCATATTCACAGATAACATGGTTGTTCATCTGAAACAAAGTTAATAAGTGAGTTTAAGAAGTTCTCTCTGTACAAGGTCAATATACAAAAGTCCATTGTTTTTCTGTATATCAGCAAACATTTAAATAATTTAAAAATTAGATATATAATTTTCAACAGCACTAAACTATATTAAATAATTAGAAATAAATTGATATGTAAAACATATATATATATATATAAAACCTTTCTATATATATAAAACCTTTTGACAGAGTGGCTGTTTGCACGAAGCTCAGACATGGAAGTCAATGACTGAGCTTAACAAGCGCCTCCCGTTAGAAGAAGCCTGGGGACCTGAGGTAAGAAAAATATTACCTTGCAAATTGTTTATTTATAATAACTAACTTGGCGTTTTAGTATTAAGTGCTTAATGGAAACACTTTGGGTTTAAATTTGATTTTGTAAATCAAATCCAATTTTTCTATTGGATTATATTATGATTTCCAAGATGCTTCATCTTAATTCTATTTGATCTTCTGTTGCCCCTGCATTACTAACAATTTTGTTTTAATTTTCTCTTCTGAAAATCTGTTTGCAGATTATTAAATATCTGACAAACATGTTAAAGCATTGAGACTGAGTCTTTCTAAAGACTGCCTGAAGTTTCAATCTTGTGTAACTAAAAGATCATTTCTGAATATCAATTATGCATCTTATATTGTTTTCAAGTGAATTTTCTTAAATTGAAATTAATTTATGTTATTTGGCAAATCAAATCATATCTCATGAATAAAATGTGACATATAAGGTACTTCAGCCTGTAAAATGTAAACCCTACAATAAGAATGTTATTTTGCTTCTACGTCAGAACATATACATGTCAAGATAGAGATATATATACAAACGATATGTATCTCCCTCTGAATTCCCAACTCCAAACCATCCATTTTCCATCCACCACTCCCTATCTTCCTAGTAACATTATTCTAGGAGCTTTACTCCAACAATCCTTTGAACAATTCTTCCAGCTCAACATAACCTTCAATTCATTGATCCTACCATCCTCACCCCACCCCCGGTTCTCTTTTCCCTCTTTATCTGGCTTAAATTCCACAGTCAATAGTCATATCACTCTATTAATATGACCCTCAATTCTTTTGCCCCCCCCACTTCTTTATGTTTGCATAGCTAAATCACAACCTTAGTTAAGTTCAACTGTCCACCTTAGCACCTGACTGTGGCCAGAGAAAAACATACCCATGCTGACTTGTTTCACTTTCATCTCATGATTAAAATGGTCCCATAATACTGCCCAACAAATACTTCTTTACCTCATTCTCTCTTCCCCTCTCATAAATAGTTATTGCATGCTTTCTCCTCTTCCCCCATCCTCGTTCTTATCTAATGAACTTGCTTTCTACTTTATCAAGAAAATTATGGTAGTTATTAGACCTGGGGCAAGACCCTTCTATCTAATTTTATTTAAAGAAGCACATATTTTAGAATGTGCAACATGTTGCCATATTGTTTTCAATATTTTGACAACTAAAATTCCTTATAACTAGTTTCCCTTGTAATGCAACCTATTTTATGTTATTATTTTTAAAAACATTATTCTGAGAGGGGCCCATAGTAGTCCATAGGCTTCACCAGATTGCCAAAGGGGCCCATATAAAAATAAAATACAACTTTATATATATTTTTAAATCTATTTTTATATATTTATACACACTCACTATGAGGTTATGAACCCCTGATATAGGTGTAAAAAGAAAAGGACTAAATCTGGGGTCATTTCAGTATTTAGAGATGGGGGAAATGAGGAGAGGCAAAGGAGGTGAAAAAGGAATAATCCAAGAAGCAAGAGAAGATCCAGGCAAGTATGATGTTTTGGACCTCATGTAAAGCAAGTCTCACCAGAAGGAGGGAGGGATCAAGTGTGCTAAATTCACTACTAAGATAGGTCAACTATGATGAGGATTGAAACTTGATCATTTACTTCAGCAGCAGGGAGGTAACAGGTAACCTTGACAGGATCAGTTTTCGTAGGATAGTGAGAGACAAAACCCTACTGAAGTGGGTTTAATTAGTATGGAAAAAAAGAACTCAAAGCAGCAAGAATAGACAAGAATAGTCTCTGCAGAGGAGTTTTGCAGTAAGGAGAGAAATAGTGTAGTGGCTGGAGAGCAATGGGTTGAAGAAAGGGTCTTTTTTTTTTTTAAATAATTGAGAAAAATAACCACATGTTTACTGATGGGAATATTCCAACAAACAAGAAAACTGATGATGCTTCAAACTTAACATGTCTGAAACTGAGTTTCTGATATCCACCCTCCAGACATACTCCCCCAACATTCTTTCCCACCTCAGTTAATAAAAATTCCATCCTCCCAATTTGCTCAGGATAAAAGCTAAATGTCATCTTATGCTCCACATTTGGTCTTTCAGCAAATCTTGTTGGCTCTTTCTTCAAAGTATATTGTGAATTTGGTCACCCTGTGCCACCCCAACTGCCACCATACTGTTTCAAGCCACCATCACCAACCATCTGGGTTATAACCATAGCATCCTAAATGGTTTCCCTGCTTCGGGCTTGCCTGCCATGAATCCATCCACAACACAGCACCAAGACTGATCCTACTAAGACATAAATCAGAACGTGCCACTCTTCTGCTCAAAACCATGTGATGGCTCCCATGTCACTTAGAGTTATGACAAAGCCAGCAGGACTCCCTGCACCCCATCCCCACCGCACCCCCATCATGACTAGCTAATGCCTTTCTTCAGGTCTTTACTTGAAAATCAACTTATCAATGAAGACTTCCCTGGCCACTCTACCGAAAAAGTTAAACATCACCCCATGACAGTTGCTATCTCCCTTCCCTATTTTCTTTAATGTCATTAGCATTTATAACTCTCTGACACATTATATAGTCTATTTACTTATCCTATTTATTATCTGGATCCCCAACTGAAATGTAGGCTCCATAAGGGGAGGGAATTTTATTTGTTTTGTTCACTGGTGTATCCCCAGCATCTAACCCATTACGGGTGCTCAATAAATATTTGTGGAACTAATTCATTAATTATAGGTCACCCACCTATTACAAACAGTATTATTCTGCTATTTAAAAAATCATAAGGAAGTAAACTAGTAATGGAATCCATTAAGAACAAAACTTACCCTTCTAACTTCTTGTTGAAGGACATCCAAGAATCTGGGGTTGAGGGTAAATGTAAGTGACCCTCTTACACAGAATCTCACAAAGGGCACCCAAATGTTATAAGATATGACAAAATAACATACTCCTAGGAAGGGATGAGCTACCTGATAATTAACAGTCATGGAGATTGCCTCAATAGGTATGATACAGTGCAGTAGTTCTCAAATTTTAGAATCACCTCGAGGTGACATCAGAATCACCTAGAGGACTTGCTAAAACAGATCTCTGGGTCCTACCTCCAAAGTTTCTGATTCATTAGATCTGGGGCTAAGCCCCCGAATTTGCATTTCTAACAAGTTCCCAGGTGATGCTGATACTGCTGATCTGGGGACCACATTTAAGAAACATTGAAGTAGTGGCTTACATTCTATAAAGATTCTAGAGTGCCCACACCAGGCCCTAAGTGTTCAGTTCTACCATATGAGAGACAAAAAGCTCACAACTAAAAAGGTGGATTCAGTCTGGAGTCTGAATATAGTAGAAGGCAGGTACCTGCAAAGACTATTTATATCCTAGTGAGTAAGGCTATGCTTACTGAAGAGTGTCACTGTATATTTATTCAACATGGCAATCAGAGGTGCTCTCTTCCTGAAACATATACCTGAAATGAAATAGCCTTCCAATTGCTACATAGTCCTGATTCTACAAGGATGAATGACACTTGCATAAAAATCTGCGAAGTAGCTCTAGAGACTGTAAATTCTCAAGAGAAAATCTGAAGGACTCATAAACAAAAGTGGCATTTTCACAGGTTCTTCCAACTTAATGTTGGAGTTTGAGAAGGAAAGGGAGAATGTGGGTTATGAATGGCTGGCTACATACTTATAACTCAGGATGTGAGTTGAGTTTCTGGACATGACTGACATAGTAATCCGAGATGTCCTTGGCTAAAGATGAATTGTATTTCTCTTTCTGACTTACTTCACTCTCTATGACAGACTCTAGGTCCATCCACCTCACTACAAATAACTCAATTTTGTTTCTTTTTATGGCTGAGTAGTATTCCATTGTATATATGTGCCACATCTTCTTTATGCATTCATCTGTTCATGGACATTTAGGTTGCTTCCATGTCCTGGCTATTGTAATAGAAAAAAAAACACCATATGCTAACACATATATATGGAATCTAAAAAAAAAAAGGTTCTGAAAAACCTAGGGGCAGGACAGGAATAAAGATGCAGACATAAAGAATGGACTTGAGGACATGGAGAGGGAGAAGGGTAAGATGGGACTAAGTGAGAGAGTGGCATGGACATATATATACTACCAAATGTAAAATAGATAGCTAGTGGGAAGCAGCCACATAGCACAGGGAGATCAGCTCGGTGCTTTGTGACCATCTAGAGGGATAGGATAGGGAGGGTGGGAGGGAGACACAAGAGGGAGGAGATATGGGGATATATGTATATGTATAGCTGATTCACTTTATTATAAAGCAGAAACTAACACACAATTGTAAAGCAATTATACTCCAATAAAGATGTTAAAAAAAAAGAATTGTAATTCATGAGGTCAGGGCTGACGTGTTTTCTTAGAGGCTATATAACTTGATCAAGTGGGCTTTCAACTTAAAAAGAAAAGGGAAAAACACGATAATTGGAAAAAAAAAAGTCTGTTACTACAACAGGAAATATCAGGCATGACACAAAAATAGGAGCAACAATCAGTGGGAATCATCTTTCACATTAGGAAATAACTAGGTAGAAAGTTGGAAACAATATAAATATTCCCAGGTGCCTATACACAAAAAATACTTGTAATGATAGAAGATGAATGTGTCCTTATCAGCAATACATTGCTGTGAGGATATGTGTCCAGTTCCTGCACATATTTAGTATGTGCCACATATTCTTTCAATTAAGTTCATGGTTTCATGTATTAACTCACTTGGTAGAACAAGAAGTTCCCAGGCCCGTGTTGGCCTACGAGAAACTCCACCAACAAAAAAATAATAAGAAGAAGACATATCATGTTTTCAAGTTAGGGTACATCAAAAAATGATTGGTTGCCACACGTAGGGGGTGAAATGGGGGAAGGTGGTCAAGACGTACAAACTTACAGTCATAAAATGTCATCGGCGTGCAAGGTACAGCATGGTGACTGTAGTTAATAATACAGTATTGTATGTTTGAAAGTTGCTAAGAGAGCAGATCTTAGAAGTTCCCATCATAAGAAAAAAAATGTAACTATGTATGGTGATAGATGTTAACTAGACATATTGTGGTTATCATTTCACACTATATGCAAATATTGAATTATTACATTGTATACCTGAAATTAATATAATGTTATAGGTCAATTATATCTCAAAAATAAATAAACAAGTACTTACATACAAATAAAGGTAGAAATGAATTTTTTGATGTTCAAAAGAAAAAAATAATAATGATGAGTCTCTTACTTGTTTTTCATTAATGTACACCTAACATATTGCTTTATAAATGTGCCAGAGAGTGCAGTAGTAGAAAGGTAGACAAAGGGAAGAAATAATAGTAAATGTGATAAAGGAGAGAGAGAGAAGAATTATTTTGCAGTTTATCAAGACATACAGTAACACTTCACGAAATTGTAAAAAATCATTAAGAGTTTTAGGGATGGGCTTCCCTGGTGGCGCAGTGGTTGAGAGTCCGCCTGCCGATGCAGGGGACACGGGTTCGTGCCCCGGTCCGGGAGGATCCCACATGCCGCGGAGCGGCTGGGCTCGTGAGCCATGGCCGCTGGGCCTGCGCGTCCGGAGCCTGTGCTCCGCAATGGGGGAGGCCACAGCAGTGAGAGGCCCGCATACCGCAAAAAAAAAAAAAAAAAAAGAGTTTTAGGGATGGGACTTATAATTAAAATATAATTATGGAATGATTCACCTATGTAAAAGAAAATGACCTGTTAAGAAGGAAAGTAGAGGAATTTTCAGTGTGAAGGCAATATTCACCTTCAAAAAAAATTTTCAAACACGAGGGTAAATACTGGAGTATATATAAATACGGTAAAATGAGAGAGCTATAGAAGGGACTTCTATGTATACCAGATCCCATAGCCAAATAAGGGAACTATATGAACTGTCCTGATTATCTCCAAAACCAAGTAGAGTTAAGAAAGAATACAATATCTGCATATTGAAAAATGTCAAAATGTAGGGAGAATATGAAGGAAAGAACAAGAAGTAAATACCACTTGAATAAATGGGAGTTACTCACTCAAAAGCTATAGAAAGAATTGAGCCTCACTGAGAATACATGACAGACAAGCAAGACTTTAAGTAGGGTGTGAAAGCATACAGGACCTACAAGAATCCAGAAGAAATGCCATGTATTATTTTAGGATTTTATTTTATTACCTTAGCTTTAATAAAGTAACTTTAAAAATATATAGTGTTTATGCTTTTTAAAAAGGGAACAGGAGATAAATAAATGAGACCCACAGAGAGACAGTAGTGGTTATAGGGATAAATAAAAGTCTTAGGAGAAGATTTGACTACTGTATCCATACCTTATGATCAAAATAGTGTCTGTCCCAAAGTAAGCATCCTTGAAGGATTTTGTGGTTTTCAATTTAGGGAAATTAAATGCTTACAGATTCTCAACACCCTAATGTATTATTGTTTGCAAATAAATAAACACAGCATTTTCTTTCACTAAGCTTCACTTTTTATCAAACTTGAACCCAAGATAGCCTCTAAAAATACTATACTACACTAAAATGATAGAAGGGATAGGAATAACTATTATATCTCTAAATAATTTTCCAAAATAAATATATGAGTATATAATTTTGTATATTAAAGTCAGCTAATGACCTAAAGGTTTTTGTCTTTGTTTTCTACTCAGAACTATAAGCACTGTTTTTCTTATGCTATTGGAAAACCAGGAGACTTAAATCAACCATATGAGATTATCAACAAGTCTAACCGTAACCATTTAGTTTGGCCCTTGGACCATTCCGGAATGTATGTGTTTCGTGTGAAGATCCTGGATCCAAACTATAGGTGAATATAAATGTTCCATTATAATAGTTTTCGCCTTAGTTCCTAAAAATTAAATTTTTATTTTCTTGATTTAATTTGATACCACCCAGCTATCCAATTAAAGGCATACCTCATTTTATTATGCCTCACTTTATTGTGCTTCAATTTACAAACTGAAGGTTTGTAGCAACACTTTGTCAAGCAGGTTTGTCACAGCCGTTTTTCTAACAGCATTTGCTCAACTTCATGTCTCTGTGTCACATTTTAGTAATTCTTGCAATATTTCAAACCCTCCACCAGCAAAAAGATTATGATTTGTTGAAGGCTCTGGTGATGGTTAGCATTTTTTGAGAAATAAAGTATTTTTTAATTAAGGTATGCACAGTCTTTTTTTAGACATAATGCTATTGCACACTTAATAGACTATAGTATAGTGTAAAAATAACTTTTACACCCACTGGGAAAGCAAAATTTTGTGTGACTCACTTTATTGTGGTATTCATTTTATTGCGGTGGTTTGAAACTGAACCCACATCTCCAAGGTATGCCTGTCATATTTGTTTTTTCATTTTGGAGCAATCCTGTTAAACATTCTGTGGGAGTGGGAGATAAGATTTCATGTTAAACATTAATTAAATTAATCGATTCACAATTACATTCTGAGTACTTTACTATGTTTCATTGCTATGATAGATGCAAATAGAGCATAAGGATAATCTCA
The DNA here is from genome assembly GCF_039906515.1 of Pseudorca crassidens. Taxonomy (NCBI): domain Eukaryota; kingdom Metazoa; phylum Chordata; class Mammalia; order Artiodactyla; family Delphinidae; genus Pseudorca; species Pseudorca crassidens. Next base: position 159,415,171 of record NC_090297.1, read on the forward strand.
GCCTTTAAGATGCTTGTAATTAAACTGGTTGGGGAAGGAGGAGTGGAGGGTACACATAAAACCAAAGGAGGATAAATCAGAGCAAACACATGATATATTTTTCAAATATAATTATTTGTTTTATTGATAGGCATAATAATAATTCAGAGATGGGAAAAAATCAATGCTATCTTGAGCATCAGGAGAAAACTTCCGGAGAACAGGGAGCATTAAGAATTTATATTGCCAGAGAACTAAGATAGACCCTTGAGATGAAAGAAATCACACTAATAATGGAATGAAGCTGAATATTAACATATTGTCTATGGCTCATGGACTCATGAAAGAAAGTGGAAAATACCTTGAGTGAGGAAGGTAAAAAACAAAGGGTGCAGACTAATTCGAGGCAATTCATAATGTTGAATTCAATTTCAAACCATGTCCTAGAGAGCCTCTTTAGTATCTTTACTAGGGGAGTGTTGTGATGAGAGTATAGTTCTAGGAAAATTAGCCTGAGAATAAAGAATCTTATAAAAGGAAAATAAATTGCAGATAAATGAGAGGAGTGGAACTAACAAGACAAGTGTCAAAGGAAGCTCTGTTGGCAGGAGGAGTGGAAAGAAAGGAAAAAGTCTAATAAATATTTATCAGGAAAAGAGATATTATATTGATCTAGTGTGGCAAATGAAGGAAAAGAAGGAACTGATATGGTCTCAAGTTTTCTAGACTAGGTGATTAAAAATTATGGTATTTTCTTTGACCACAGTAGACACTGAGGTGGTTTTTCTTTGAGGTCTTTCTTTTTCTAAGAGTTCTGACTTTGCATTTGAGAGGACAATGACATATCTGAGTGAAGATGTCCTATAAACAGTTAAAAATTTTAATTTGGGCCTTGAGTTGGAGGGAATAGCTGATGATAAAGAGTTTTGAAAACACAAACGTGGGCATCTTCTATAGTGACTCCATGAGCACACATAAGTTAACTGACTTATGAGAAGAAAAGGGCTTTTAGGAGATACCCACAGTGAAGGAATTGAGGGTGATGAGAAAAGGAGCTGAGCAGAAAACTCCTCAAATAAAAGAAAAAATGAAGAGAAAGAAAAGTTCTATATTACCCAAGCAATCTACAGATTCAAAGCAATCCCTATCAAAATTCCAATGATATTTTTCACAGAAATAGAACAAACTATCCTGAAATGTGTATGGAACTGCAAAAGACCCCAAAAAGCCAAAGCAGTCTTAAGAAAGAAGACCAAATTTGGAAACGTCACACTCCCTGATTCCAAACTATATTGCAAAGCTGCAGTAATCAAAACAGTATGGTACTGACATAAAAACAGACACATAGATCAATGGAACAAAATAGAAATCCCTGGAAAGAAACTCACACATATACAGTCACTTAATTTATGACAAAAGAGCCAAGAATATATAGTAGGGAAAGGACATTCTCTTCAATAAATGGTGTTGGGAAAATTGGACAGCCACCTGTGAAAGATTGATACTGGACCACTATCTAACACCATACAAAAAATTAACCCAAATGGATTAAAAACTTGAACATAAGCCCTGAAACCATAAAATTCCTAGAAGAAAACATAGGTGGTAAGCTCCCTGATGTCAGTCTTTGCAGCAATTTGTTTTTATTTGACACCAAAAGCAAAGGCAACAAAAGCAAAAATAAACACATGGGACTACATCAAGCTAAAAAGCTCTACACAGCAAAGGAAACCATCAACAAAATGAAAAGGCAACCTACAGAATGGGAGAAAATATTTACAAATCATATAGCTGATAACAGGTTAATATCTAAATATATAAAGAACTCATACTACTCAATAGCAAAAAACAAAAAAAAAACACAAAACAATTTAAAAATGGGCCAAGGACCTGATTAGACATTTTTCCAAAGAAGACATACATGAAACGGGTACATAAAAGGGTGCCCAACATCAGTAATCATCAGAGAAATACAACTCAAAACCACCTGTTGGAATGGCTATTATCAAAAAGACAAGAGATAAGTGTTGATGAGGATGTGAAGAAAAGGGAACACTTGTGCACTGTTGGTGGGAATGTAAATTTATGCAGCTACTATGGAAAACAGTATGGAGGTTCCCCAAAATATTAAAAATAGAACTACCATATGATCCAACTATTCCAACCCTACATATTTATCTAAAGAAAACAAAAACACTAACTTAAAAAGATATATATACCCGCATGTTCATTGCAGCATTATTTACAATTGCCAGTATATGGAAATAACATAAGTGTCCAAGGATGGATGAATGGACAAAGAAAATGTGGTATGGAATATTATCTGGCCATAAAAAGAAGGAAATCTTACCACTTGAGATAATGTTGATGGACCTTGAGAACATTATGCTAGAGAGTCTACTTTGATTTGAGTCCTAATTTTGCCACTAGTAACATCTAGTCTTAAGCAAATTATTTGGTCTCTTTGAGCTTATTTACCTGTGAAATGAGTCAGTAATAGCTATCTTATAGTATCCTGAGGATTAAATGAAGAACCTGGGTAAAAATCCCTACCTTTGCTGGGCACATAGCAAGGACTCAATAAAACTAAGTTCTTTTCCTGTATCTTCTCCCACACGAAGATAGGTGAAATCATATTATTAATGTTTATTTAGTTACATCCTGTCTCATTCCAAGCAATATGCTAAATTACGAGAGATAAAATACCTAGGGATAAACCTACCTAAGGAGGCAAAAGACCTGTACTCTCAAAACTATAAGATATTGATGAAAGAAATCAAAGATGATACAAACAGATAGATATAGTGGGTTCTTGGATTGGAAGAGCCAATATTGTCAAAATGACTATACTACCCAAGACAATCTACAGATTCAATGCAATCCCTATCAAATTATCAATGGTATTTTTAACAGAATTAGAACAAAAAATTTTACAATTTGTGTGGAAACACAAAAGATCCGGATTAGCCAAAGCAATATTGAGAAAGAAAAATGGAGCTGGCAGAATCAGGCTCCCTGACTTCAGACTATACTACAAAGCTACAGTAATCAAGACAGTACGGTACTGGCGCACAAAAAGAGAACTATAGATCAGTGGAAAAGGATAGAAAGCCCAGAGGTAAACCAATACACCTATGGTCAACTAATCTATGACAAAGGAGGCAAAATATACAATGGAAAAAAGACAGTCTCTTCAATAAGTGGTGCTGGGAAAACTGGATAGTTACATGTAAAATAATGAAATTAGAACATTCTCTAACACCATACACAAAAATAAACCCAAAATAGATTAAAGAACTAAATGTAAGACTGGATACCGTAAAACTCCCAGAAGAAAACAGGAAGGGAGATTGGTTCAAGATGCCAGAGTAAAAGGACGTGCTCTCACTCCCTCTTGCAAGAGCACCGGAATCACAACTAACTGCTGAACAATCATCAACAGGAAGACACTGGAACTCACCAGAAAAGATATCCTACATCCAAAGACAAAGGAGAAGCCACAATGAGATGGTAGGAGGGGGCGCAATCACAATAAAATAAAATCCCATAACTGCTGGGTGGGTGACTCACAAACTGGAGAACATTCATATCACAGAAGTCCACCCACTGGAGTGAAGGTTCTGAGGCCCACGTCAGGCTTCCCAACCTGGGGGTTCCGGCAACAGGAGGAGGAATTCCTGGAGACCCAGACTTTGAAGTCTAGCGGGATTTGATTGCAGGACTTTGACAGGACTGGGAGAAACAGAGACTCCACTCTTGGAGGGCACACACAGAGCAGGACCCAGGGAAGGAGCAGTGACCCCATAGGAGACTGAGCCAGACCACCTGCTAGTGTTGGATGGTCTCCTGAATAGGTAGGGTGGTGGCTGTGTCTCACCATGAGGACAAGGACACTGGCAGCAGAAGTTCTGGGAAGTACTCCTTGGAGTGAGCCCTTCCAGATCCACCATTAGCCCCACCAAAGAGCCCGGATAAGCTCCAGTGTTGGGTTGCCTCAGGGCTAACAACCAACAGGGAGGGAACCCAGCCCCACCCATCAGCAGACAAGCAGATTAAAGTTTTACTGAGCTCTGCCCACCAGAGCAACATGCAGCTCTACCCACCACCAGTCCCTTCCATCAGGAAACTTGCACAAACCTCTTAGATGGCCTCATCCACCAGAGTGCAGACAGCAGAAGCAAGGAGAACTAGAATCCGGCAGCCCATGGAACAAAAACCACATTCACAGAAAGATAGACAAGATGAAAAGGTAGAGGGCTATGTATCAGATGAAGGAACAAGATAAAACCCCAGAAAAACAACTAAATGAAGTGGAGATAGGCAACCTTCCAGAAAAAAAATTCAGAATAATGAGAGTGAAGATGATCCAGGACCTCGGAAAAAGAATGGAGGCAAAGATCGAGAAGATGCAAGAAATGTTTAACAAAGACCTAGAATAATTAAAGAACAAACAAACAGAGATGAACAACACAATAACTGAAATGAAAAATACACTACAAGGAATCAATAGCAGAATAACTGAGGCAGAAGAACGGATAAGTGACCTGGAAGGCAGAATGGTGGAATTCACTGCTGCAGAACAGAATAAAGAAAAAAGAATGAAAAGAAATGAAGACAGCTTAAGAGACATCTGGGACATTAAACGCAACAACATTCGCATTATAGGGGTCCCAGAAGGAGAAGAGAGAGAGAAAGGACCTGAGAAAATATTTGAAGTGATTATAGTCGAAAACTTCCCTAACATGGGAAAGGAAATAGCCACCCAAGTCCAGGAAGTGCAGAGAGTCCAATACAGGATAAACCCAGGAGAAACACCCCAAGGCACATAGTAATCAAATTGGCAAAAATTAAAGACAAAGAAAAATTATTGAAAGCAGCAAGGGAAAAACGACAAATAACATACAAGGGCACTCCCATACGGTTAGCGGATTTTTCGGCAGAAACTCTACAAACCAGAAGGGGGTGGCATGACATATTTAAAGTGATGAAAAGGAAGAACCTACAACCAAGATTACTCTACCCGGCAAGGATCTCATTCAGATTTGATGGAGAAATCAAAAACTTTACAGACAAGCAAAAGCTAAGAGAATTCAGCAACACCAAACAAACTCTACAAAAAAATGCTAAAAGAACTTCTCTAAGTGAGAAACACAAGAGAAGATAAGGGCCTACAAAAACAAACCCAAAACAATTAAGAAAATTGTCATAGGAACATACATATCGATAATTACCTTAAACGTGAATGGATTACGTGCTCCAACCAAAAACACAGGTTTGCTGAATGGATACAAAAACAAGACCCATACATATGCTGTCTACAAGAGACCCACTTCAGACCTAGGGACACATACAGACTGAAAGTGAGGGGATGGAAAAAGATATTCCATGCCAATGGAAATCAAAAGAAAGCTGGAGTAGCAATTCTCATATCAGACAAAATAGACTTTAAAATAAAGACTATTACAGGAGACATAGAAGGACACTACATAATGATCAAGGGATCAATCCAAAAAGAAGATATAACAATTGTAATTATTTATGCACCCAAAAAAGGAGCACCTCGATACATAAGGCAAATGCTAACAGCCGTAAAAGTGGAAATCGATAGTAACACAAATATAGTAGGGGAATTTAGCACCCCACTTTCACCAATGGACAGATCATCCAAAATGAAAATAAATCAGGAAACACAAGCTTTAAACCAAACATTAAACAGGATGAACTTAACTGACATTTATAGGACATTCCATCCCAAAATAACAGAATACACTGTCTTCTTAAGTGCGCACAGAACATTCTCCAGGATAGATCACACCTTGGCACACAAATCAAGCCTCAGTAAATTTAAGAAAATTGAAATCATATGAAGCATCTTTTCTGACGACAGCGCCATGAGATTAGAAATCAATTACAGGGAAAAAATGTAAAAAAAACAAAAACATGGAGGCTAAACAATAGGTTACTAAAAAGCCAAGAGATCACTGGAGAAATCAAAGAAGAAATCAAAAAATACCTGGAGACAAATGACAATGATCACGTCATGATCCAAAACCTATGGGATGCAGGTTCCTTTACACCTAAAGGAACTAGAGAAAGAAGAACAAATAAAACCCAAAGTCAGCAGAAGGAAAGAGATCATAAAGATCAGAGCAAAAATAAATGAAATAGAAACAAAGAAAACAATAGGAAAGATCCATAAAACTAAAAGCTGGTTCTTTGAGAAGATAAGCAAAATTGATAAACCATTAGCCAGACTCATCAAGAAAAAGAGGGAGAGAACTCAAATCAATAAAATTAGACATGAAAAAGGAGAAGTTACAACAGACACCGCAGAAATACAAAGCATCGTAAGAGACTACTACAAGCAACTCTATGCCAATAAAATGGACAACCTGGAAGAAACGGACAAATTCTTAGAAAGGTATAACCTTCCAAGACTGAACCAGGAGGAAATAGAAAATATGAACAGACCAATCACAAGTAATGAAATTGAAACTGTGATTAAAAATCTTCCAACAGGGCATCCCTGGTGGCGCAGTGGTTGAGAGTCCGCCTGCCGATGCAGGGGACACGGATTCGTGCCCCGGTCCAGGAAGATCCCGCATGCCACAGAGCGGCTAGGCCCATGACCCATGGCTGCTGAGCCTGCGTATCTGGAGCCTGTGCACCACAACAGCAGAGGTCACAACAGTGAGAGGCCCGCGTACCATAAAAAAAAAAAAAAAAAAAGATACTACAAAAAAAATTACAGACCAATATCACTGATGAATATAAATGCAAAAATCCTCAACAAAATACTAGCAAACAGAATCCAATAACACATTAAAAGGATCATACACCATGATCATGTGGGATTTATCCCAGGGATGCAAAGATTCTTCAATATTCGTAAATCAATCAATGTGATACACCATATTAACAAATTGAAGAAGAAAAACCATATGATCATCTCAATAGATGCAGAAAAAGCTTTTGACAAAATTCAACACCCATTTATGATAAAAACTCTCCAGAAGGTGGGCATAGAGGGAACTTACCTCAACATAATAAAGGCCATATATGACAAACCCACAGCAAACATCATTCTCAATGGTGAAAAACTGAAAGCATTTCCTCTAAGATCTGGAACAAGGCAAGGATGTCCACTCTCACTACTATTATTCAATATTGTTTAGGAAGTCCTAGCCATGGCAGTCAGAGAAGAAAAAGAAATAAAAGGAATACAAATTGGAAAAGAAGTAAAACTGTCACTGTTTGCAGATGACATGATACTATACATAGAGAATCCTAAAAATGCCACCAGAAAACCACTAGAGCTAATCAATGAATTTGGTAAAGTAGCAGGATACAAAATTAATGCACAGAAATCTCTTGCATTCTTATACACTAATGATGAAAAATCTGAAAGAGAAATTAAGGAAACACTCGCATTTACCATTGTAACAAAAAAATAAAATACCTAGGAATAAACCGACCTAGGGAGACAAAAGACCTATATGCAGAAAACTGTAAGACACTGATGAAAGAAATTAAAGATGATACAAACAGATGGAGAGATATACCATGTTCTTGGATTGGAAAAATCAATATTGTGAAAATGACTATACTACCCAAAGCAATCTACAGATTCAATGCAATCCCTATCAAATTACCAGTGGCATTTTTTACAGAACTAGAACAAAAAATCTTAAAATTTGTGTGAGACACAAACGACCCCGAATAGCCAAAGCAGTCTTGAGGGAAGAAAACCGAGCTGGAGGAATCAGACTCCCTGACTTCCGACTATACTACAAAGTGACAGTAATCAAGACAATACGGTACTGGCACAAAAACAGAAATATAGATCAATGGAACAGGATAGAAAGCCCAGAGATAAACCCACACACCTATGGTCAACTAATCTATGACAAAGGAGGCAAGGATATACAATAGAGAAAAGACAGTCTCTTCAATAAGTGGTGCTGGGAAAACTGGACATCTACATGTAAAAGAATGAAATTAGAACACTCCCTAACACCATACACAAAAATAAACTCAAAATAGATTAAAGACCTAAATGTAAGACAAGATACTATAAAACTCTTAGAGGAAAACATAGGAAGAACACTCTTTGACATAAATCACAGCAAGATCTTTTTTGATCCACCTCCTAAAGTAATGGAAATAAAAACAAAAATAAACAAATGGGACCTAATGAAATGTACAAGCTTTTGCAAAGCAAAGGTAACTACAAACAAGACAAAAAGACAACCCTCAGAATGGGAGAAAATATTTGCAAATGAATCAATGGACAAAGGATTAATCTCCAAAATATATAAACAGATCATGCAGCTCAATATTAAAAAAACAAACAACCCAATCAAAAAATGTTAAAAAAAAATAACCAAAGACCTAAATAGACACTTCTCCAAAGAAGACATACAGATGGGCAAGAGGCACATGAAAAGCTGCTCAGCATCACTAATTATTAGAGAAATGCAAATCAAAACTACAATGAGGTATCACCTCACACCAGTTAGAATGGGTATCATCAGAAAATCTACAAACAACAAATGCTGGAGAGGGTGTGGAGAAAAGGGGACCCTCTTGCAATGTTGGTGGGAATGTAAATTGATACAGCCACTATGGAGAACAGTATGGAGGTTCCTTAAAAAATTAAAAATAGAATTACCATATGACCCAGCAATCCCACTACTGGACATATACCTAGAGAAAACCATAATTCAAAAAGACACATGCACCCCAATGTTCATTGCCACACTATGTACAATAGCCAGGTCATGCAAACAACCTAATGTCCATCAACAGAAGAATGGATAAAGAAGATGTGGTATATATATACAATGGAATATTACTCAGCCATAAAAAGGAACAAAATTAGGCCATTTGTAGAGATGTGGATGCATCTAGAGACTGTCATACAGAGTGAAGAAAGTCAGAAAGAGAAAAACAAATATCGTATATTAACACATATATGTGGAACCTAGAAAAATGGTACAGATCAATGGTTTGCAGGGCAGAAATTGAGACACAGATGTAGAGAACAAACATATGGACACGAAGCGGGGAAAGCCACGGTGGGGGGGGGTGGGATGAACTGGGAGATTGGGATTGACATGTATACACTAATGTGTATAAAATGGATAACTAATAAGAACCTGCTATATAAAAAAATAAATAAAATTCAAAAAAAAAGAAAACATAGGCAGAACACTCTTTGACATAAATCACAGCAATATGTTTTTGGATCATCTCCTAGAATAATAGAAATAAAAACAAAAATAAGCAAATAGGGCCTAATTAAACTTAAAAGCTTTTGCATAGCAAAAGAAACCATAGACGAAATGAAAAGACAACTTACAGACTGGGAGAAAATACCTGCAAACAATGCTACCAACAAGGCATTAATTTCCAAAGTATACAAACAGCTCATATAGTTCAATATCAAAAAACAACCCAATCAAAAAATGAGCAGAAGATCTCAATAGACATTTCTCCAACGAAGACATACAGATGGTGAATAAGCATGTGAAAAAAATGTTCAACATCACTAATTATCAGAGAAATGTGAATCAAAACTACACTGATGTATCACCTCACACTGGTTAGAATGGCCATCATCAAAAAGTCTACAAATAACAATGCTGGAGAGGGTCTGGAGAAAAGGGAACGCTCTTGCACTGTTGGTGGGAATGTAAATTGGTAGAGCCACTATGGAGAACAGTATGGAGGTTTCTTTAAAAACTAAAAATAGAGTTACCATATGATCAAGGGATTCCACTCAGGGGCATATCTGGAGAAAACTGTAATTTGGAAAGACACATGTGCCCTAATCGCACTGCAGCACTATTTAAAATAGCCAAGACATGGAAGCAACTTAAATGTTTATTGACAGATGAATGGATAAAGATGTTATATCCATTTGCAGCAACATGGATGGACCTAGAGATTATCATACTAAGTGAAGTAAGCCAGACAGAGAAAGAAAAATATCATATTGATACCACTTATATGTGGAATCAAAAAAAAAGGAAAGAAAGAAAAGATAAATATGAACATATTTACAACATAGAAATAGACTCACAGACATAGAAAACAAATTTATGGTTACCAAAGGGGAAAGAGCCAGGAGGGATAAATTAAGAGGTTGGGATTAGCATATACAGACAACTATATACAAAATAGATAACCAACAACCAACCTATAGTTTAGCACAAGGAACTATACTAGATATTTTATAATAATCTATAAGGGAAAAGAATCTGAAAAAGAATAGATATATGTATAACTGAATCACTTTGTTTTACACTGAAATTAACACAACCTTGAAAATCAGCTATACTGTACTTCAAGTTTAAAAAAAGACTCAAAAAAAAAGCTAATGAAATTAGTGAAATTGTCCACTTAACGGAACAAAATTCTTAGCAAGTCTTCTTTGATGTCAGTCTACCAACCATGATTTTGCAGTGAAATTATCAGCAGAACAAAGAAGGGAGTATATATTTAAATATAGTAATTTTCTTAATTATAAAGGCCTTTGACTTATAAATATATCAAATTCTTCATAGACTAACCAACTTGATAGTTTGTCATATAGATGTGATTTAAATGAAATTACATAATTCATCATTAATAACTCTCATTCCTTACTCTATAGTGGAGATTTTTCTCTGTAAAATGGGAGGTAATTTCTCTGTAAAATGGGAGGTAATCAGTTTGATAAAAATTTCTTATAGTAATAATAAAATTATTAACTATCTCGAAAGAAAAAATAAAAAAGAAAATGACACCTTAACTAAGATTATACATGATTTGGTTGTTACCATAGAGATGTGCAGGGAGTCTTGTAATACACTGTATTTAATTTAATCTTTAATATTATTTTTCTAATTTGTAGTTTCTGTAACCTCACCACTGTATTTGCTATAGAGACCTTTGGAGTGATTCCCAGGTAACGACTGGTGCCTGATCAGTCTTTAATGAGGGAAGTTGTAAAGGATACGGTGGCAGCTAAAAAGGAAACAGATGTCTCCCCTATCTTCCTGGGACACTAATACTTCTGTCCTACATGTGACATCCTAAAAATTGTATGTATCTACTAAACCAGAGATACAGCAAGTAGGAATTCCTGAAAACTGTTGCTGCATTTGGGTCGCCTTTTGTTCATCCCCCTCAACAGCCATTGTCTTCCCAATCAAAAGCGTCTTTCAACTCCACCTAAGGGCAGATGGTAGACTGCAGCAGTGGGGACAGGGAGAGGACAGTGGCTGTGCCCCAATGACCCTGAGTCAGCCCTTGACCACTGGCCATCATTCCAATACATACAGGAAACAGGTAGTAAAGGCATTTCCCTGGACTCAGCTTTAGTTTCCTTGGAGAGAGCAAGTGAAAAGTCTTAATACAAATGTTGGGATGGCAGATGACTGCTTCTCTGTGCTGTGTTTTTATTTTGTTTTTTGTTTTGGAAAATGTTAAACAAGAGTGGACCACAAACACTTAACTTACTTATGGCCCTACTTTAAATATTACTGACTCCTCAATTTTTTATGCTAATCGGAGGTTAATGGTGTGAATAATCTGCAAATGAGATAAGTCATGCCTGGTTTCTAGGAAACTTTAGGAAACATGCATAGCCTTTCTGCAGCAACTTCTCTTTCTCATTAGATTTGTATGTTTGATTTAGATGAATATTAAGAACATACATCCACTCAAGTAACCACCAACAGAAGGGGGAGTTGTTGAGTTAGGGAGGAGAGGAGGGAGTAAAGGGGCATCTCACCTATTTGCCCCAGCTCACCTCCCAGTAGCTGGATTTTTCTTTTTAAACATGCAACTTATTTATTTATTTATTTTTTTGGCTGCGTTGAGTCTTCATTGCTGCACGCAGGTTTTTCTCTAGTTGCGGCATGAGGGGGGCTACTCTTCATGTGGTGCACAGGCTTCTCATTGCAGTGGCTTCTCTTGTTGTGGAGCACAGGCTCTAGGTGCACAGGCTTCAGTAGTTGTGGCACGCAGGCTCAGTAGTTGTGGCTCGCGGGCTCTAGGACCTTCCCAGCTTGTTAATTCAACTACGCCTGCTACAATTCTTCTTCATCCTCGTTGGGACCTCCACCTCTACTTTCAATCTCTCCTTTTTTACCTCCTATTTCCTTACATTTCAAACAAAGTCTATTATTTCAAATAACATTTTCTAGTATTCCTTTACCTTTCTGGAATTTGGCACTCCCTCTGGCAAGCCCCTAACTACCTTCTTTCTTTGTGATTATCTCTGAGCAGCCCCGTAAAGAAAGTTACACAACAGGGCAAATTGATCACCAACTTCAAATACATCGCCAACACTACCCGGAAATCCTACTTTCTTCCTCTGGTCAACCAGTGTTTCCACTTTCCATAACAACTGCTTCAGACCTTATCTAATTAGTTTGCTCCTTGGACCTCCTTTCCTTAACAATCATCAAATGAACTTTTTTTTCACCTGTACAGAGAAATTAGAAGCTATCAGACAGGAAATTAGAAGCCATCAGACCTTTATTTCTGATTCCAAACATATAAACCAACTAATATCTAAACCCATTCTCTCCTCTTTCTATCCTTCTACATCCTCTTTAAATATAATTCTTCTACCTATGCCTTGAACCCTATTCCTTCCCACTTTCTAAGGAAAATTCCAAATCAATTATTCCTTCTCTCTTCTATACATTCAACTTTCCCTCACAACTAGATCCTTCCAATAGGCTTTTTTTTTTTTTTTTTTTTTGCGGAACGCGGGCCTCTCACTGCTGTGGCCTCTCCCGTTGCGGAGCACAGGCTCCGGACGCGCAGGCTCAGCGGCCATGGCTCACGGGCCCAGCTGCTCGGTGGCATGTGGAATCCTCCCGGACCGGGGCACGAACCCGTGTCCCCTGCATCGGCAGGTGGACTCTCAACCACTGCGCCACCAGGGAAGCCCCCAATAGGCTTTTAATCACCCTCAAGTTTTTTAAGGAAATAAAACAACAACAACTATATCCCCCTTCTAGCCACCACCTTTTTGCAAGATCAACTCCTTAAAAGGCTTGTTTACTCTCATACTCCTCATTTCCCTATATTCCATCCCTATTTTGCTAATCCATCCAGCCTGCTTTCTCTGTCATACCTTCACCGTTACTTCTCATTAGAATAGCTTTGACCTGCACTAAATCTGTGTGGTACTTTCTTATATATTCTGTCTCTCTGTTGAAATTCTCACTTTTCATGCATTGTTCTCCTGACTTCACTGAGCATCTTTATGACCATTATTTTGAACTCTATTAGGTCAATTACTTATCTCCATTTCATTAAGGTCTGTTTCTGAAGTTTTATCTTGTTCTTTTGTTTGGAATGTATTTCTCTGTTTCTTCATTTTCCTAGATTTTCTGTGTTGGTTTCTATGCAATAGATAAAAGAGCCACTTCTCCCAGATGGAACTTAGTGTTCAGCCCAGCCCTAGCTGTCGTTTGTCTTTTAAACCGTTGTGATTGTCCAAGCTGCCTTCTTAGTTCTTAGTGTCTCCCAGTAGTTGAGGGTGTACCAACACCTGTTAGTGTCCCAAAGAGGAGGATCTCAGTCAGAACCTAGATGCAGCCCCGCTGGAAGCTGGACCCTCAAGCAGCAGCTTTTAAAGTATGCATGTAGGCCTCTTTCAGAGAAAGACCAGAAGATTACCTTTCTCTCTCTTCCCTCTGTGCTGAACGCTAAGGGAATAGCCAGTTAAGAACAGTTGTTATAGTCCTCTGGGACTATAACAGGTGTGCTCAGGTGTGTCCCCCTCAGTAGCAGCTGTAGAAACTGGAGCATCAGAAGTATGCACAACATCATTTCAGGGAGATACCAGTGACCTGGAGAGAGGCAGAAGGAGAGCGCAAAGATGGCATCTGCCAGCTTCCCAGTCTCTGCAGAAGATTGCAGTTGGCCCCTAGATTTGTGTTATATTAGGAGACTAAACCTCAGATTTCAGCTTTTTACGCGCAGGCTCAGCGGCCATGGCTCACGGGCCCAGCCGCTCCGCAGCATGTGGGATCTTCCCGGACCGGGGCACGAACCCGTGTCCCCTGCATCGGCAGGCGGACTCTCAACCACTGCGCCACCAGGGAAGCCCTCAGCTTTTAAGATAAGCAACTAGGTCTCTTTCATGGAAAGATGGGAGATGGGCATTTCAGTCTGCTGGCTCTGTGCTGAGCGGGGAGTGAGAGAGGGGGTTAGCCACCAAGAGTCCTCAGGATCCCATTTGTTTGCTACAGCCTTGTGGGTCTCATGGAGGAAAGCCTAGCTGGCTTTCAGAGCCAAACACCTGTTTGGGGGTCCCATCCCTCAGGTGGAAGTTTTAAAAGTTGGGGTACTGGGTATTGGATCCAAACTCCGTAGGGAGAAGCTAGGATTTGTGAGTTCCCTCGTCATTGTATGTTGCTCTGCTGGGGCTGGGAGTTTGGGTGAGATTGTGCCTCAGTCTCTCCTACTCGTTTTTATGTGAGTGGGTTTTTCTCATTCACCCAATGTGTAAGAGTTGCTCAGCTAGTTTCTGGATTTCTTTCAGAGGGAGTTGTTCTATATGTAGCTGTATGATAGGTGTGTCCATGGAAGGAGGTCAGTTCAGGAGGCTCCTTGGTCACCATCTTGAGCTGCAACTGGCCTACACTAAGTCTGACAGATAGTTTTCAGTCCACATTTTATTTGAGCTTCCATTAGTGTTGACTTTCCCTTTGGCTGCCATATTGCTCTATAGGTTTTCCTAGCCTTCTGTAGCCATTCTCTCTCTCTCTCTAGTGAAGACAGCCTCAACGTATATCACCAGCCATTAAATGTTGACGTTCCTTAGGGCTCAGTCCTGGTTTTCTAGCTGCTCATTCTGGCAAGTTCATCCATACCCATGATTTCAGTTAATATCTATAAACACACAACTCCCAAATCATATCTCTAGCCCAGTCCAGGGCCATATATCCCACTCTCTACTTAACCTCTTCTCTTAGATATCTCAAAGACTGGTCAAACTGGACATGGCCAAAAATGAACTCATGATCTTACCACCCATTCCCTTACCCCATTATTTGTACCACTGTAAAACTAACTTATCAAGGTAATTGCATTCAGCCCTATGAATTGTCATTGCACAGCTCAAGCAGAATTCATTCACATAGGCTGTAATGTGAAGGGTGCCCTCTGGAGTTGAAAAATATGGCGACCCTATTTTCCAATGTTCCCTCACTCAGGAAATAGCACATCAAACTGTACAAGCCAAACACCTAACAGTCAAAAATGAAAAACAAAAACCTAGGGATCACATTCATTTCTTTCTCTCTCTCTCCTCTAGCTCATCCAGTCACTGCCTCCCATTCATTTAACCTCTTAAATTGCCCTTAAATGAATCCACTTCACCAAACCCATCACCACCACACCACTTTAATCCAAGTTACCATTATCTCTGATCCGAATTACTGCAATAGACTCATAATGCTAATTTTAGTAGCTTAAAATCCTTAAGTTTCTTTCCTTAAAATGGGAACTTCTTAACATGGCCTACAAGACCTTTTCTGCTCTAGCCCCTACCTATGTCTCCAGTCTCATCTTGCATCATATTCCCCTCATTTTCTCAGCTCCAGACCTATCAACCTTCTTTCAATCCCCAGTCTTCTCCATGCTCTGTCCCATAGCAGGAGCTTTGCACATGCTATTTTCTCTATCTGGAATCTCTTCCTTCCCCTCTTTACCTACTTAACTTTACCAACTCCACTTCTACTTAATTCTTCAAATTTTAGAATAATTTTCTTTTCCCCATGGGGTCATTTCTTGGCCAATTCACCAGGCTAAATCCTGCTATAGTAAGCTTTCATTGCATTGTATACCTCTCCTACTTAGTTTTTATCACAAGTTCAATTTTATATTTATTTTCTCATTATCTGATTAATGATTATGTCCCCACTAAAATGTAAGCTCTCTAAGGATGAAGACCATATCTATTTTTACTCATTATTGTTTTCCCAGCACCTAGCACAGTACTTGGCATATATCAGAGGGTTTATTAAGTTAGTTAATTAATTTCTAAGAAGGAAATGATTCACTAGAGCTAGATTAAGCTTGTATTCACAGAGGAGGAAGGTCAGACTAATGAGACTGGGGAACTGGGGAAAGTGTAATACTGCAAACAAATAAATATGTTTAAAAGGGAGCTAAAAACTAAAGTCAAGTACCAAGACACCAAATAAAAAACAGCACAGTGTTTGGCTTAAGAAATAAACCTACTCTGATGGGAGGAACATGAGGTGAAGAGACAGATGTCTGGATCCCAGCTGAAAGTAGTATCTCATAAGTGTACACACATACACATACCTGGTTGACCCTCACGTACCTCAAATTTGATATGTCCAAAAGTAAACCAACCGTATTCACACATACCCTCTAAAGTGTCCTTCCCTGTGAATTTCCTATGTCAGTGAATGGTGCTACCATCCTCAGAGTTACCTCATCCCCAAATTTAGGAGACATCCTTTATTCTGACGTATTTCTCAAACCCCACATCTTAACAATCACCAAGATCAATCCAATCTAACTTCTAAATATATCTTAGATCTATCCATTTCTCCCCATTTCTACAACCAGTAATTAATTAAAACTCTCACCATATTTGGTTATTACAAAAACCTCATAACTGGTTTTCTCCCTCCACACTCATGCGTCCCATTCATACGTTCTTCACACTACAATCAGAATTATCCTTCTAAAATGAGAATGTTATATCACATGTCTGAAACTCCCTCTTGCCCTTAGGCTAAAATTCATACCCTGTAGCTTGATGAAAGCTGTCTTTCTCACCTTGAACAACCTATGATTCCTCATCTCTAACCACTGAGCCCACCACCTAAATTCTAATCACATTAAACTAGTTTTAGCTCCAGAATGTCTGGGGCTGATCTTAAAGTTTTCTCGTGCTTCCACATCTTTGCAAATGCATCTCCCTTTGCCTAAAATGTTATGCCCACTTTAGTCTTCTCCACTCCCAGACATTTCTATCTAACTAACTCATACTAATACTCCTAATCCTAGTCATATCTAGCTAACTCTTACTTTATACTCAGTTCAAAAGTCAACTCCAGGGCTTCCCTGGTGGCGCAGTGGTTGAGGGTCCGCCTGCCGATGCAGGGGACGCGGGTTCGTGCCCCGGTCCGGGAAGATCCCACATGCCGCGGAGCGGCTGGGCCCGTGAGCCATGGCCGCTGAGCCTGCGCGTCCGGAGCCTGTGCTTTGCGACGGGAGAGACCACAGGAGTAAGAGGTCCGCGTACCACAAAAAAAAAAAAAAAGTCAACTCCACTGGAAGTTCTTCCTGATGCCTGGCTCCCATAGAACTTTATACTTCCTTCCTTCTCTCATTATACTGATCAATCAACGTCTATCTTCCTCCCTGGTCAGCCTCAAACACTAAGAGGTAAACATTTTGAGGGTAGACAAGATGTCTTATAAATCTTATTAGTTATTAACAGAGAACAGTGGCATAGCAGCTAACTGTTCAAAAATTATTTGACTAAAAGTATTAACAACCAAAGTGAACAATGACTTCTAATGAGTTTTCTTTTCTTATTTTAGTCCAAGTGCTTACATGGTTGCAGCTTTCCTCTTTCTCCTGATGCTACTGTTCTGCAGTATTCTTGTTCTGAGCTACTTTCACTATTTGAGGATTTATAGAGAATATATTTATGAACCACTGCACAAATCTGAAAGAAAACAAAAGAATAATTAGAAAAATGAAAGTTTATTTACTATGAATATATGTATGTAGAAAGAGTGTGTATATATACTCATATTGAGAGTGTGTGTGTTAGACCAAGAAATACTAAGTATAAGCTCATAGTAAGTATCATCAAATTCAAAATCTCAAATATGTTCTTAAATTACCCAAAATAGAAATATTTTAATATAATATGTATGTTATTAAATTAATGCTTAATGTGTTCACTTTTATCTTAAGGTAGTCTGTATACTCTTACATGTCTTTAAACAAAAATTTAAAAGTTTAAAAACCACCCAAGTTTGTCTATTACAATCCTTCTTAAGAATGAAAGTAAATTTTTGAAAATATTTTTAAATGTGTCAAATATTATTTTGCACAAAACTTTTCATATGAACCTTATATGGCTGTAGTTAATTTATGTATAAAAGACTTAATAAATATGTGAATTTAAATAGTCTGTTAAAGATATTTCAGAAGTTTTTCTAATGGTAGATTCACATATGAGATATAACTTATCATATTGAAAATAGGAGGCTAATACTCTGTCTTAATTTTAAGTTTTCAAATTTGGTTTTGATGTTCAAAATAAGCTGCTTAACTTGTCCAAATGTGACCACAGCTTTCTAAGCAATTAGTATTTGAACAATCAGGATCCACCTAGAGGAGAAGCAGCAGGAGATTTTGTGTGTGTGTTTGTGTGTCTGTGTGTGTATAAAGAGATTTATTTAAAAGAATTGGCTTATGGGGAGGAAAAGCCGGAGATACATGGTGTGCTGAGCTTTAGCTGTGCTGGGCCCAGCCAGGGCGGTGGTATCCTAGTTCATGTTCTTCACTCCCTCATTGAACTTTATTTAATTTCATAAATTGGCTCCTTTCCCTTCACCAAAAAAGAAAAAAAGAAGAAGAAGAAGAATTGGCTTATGTGATTGTGGAGGCTGGGTAAACAAGTCTGAAATCCACAACACAGCCATAAAGGATGAAAGATCAGGGCTTCCCTGGTGGCGCAGTGGTTGAGAGTCCGCCTGCCGATGCAGGGGACACGTGTTCATACCGCGGTCCGCGAAGATCCCACATGCCGCGGAGCGGCTGGTCACGTGAGCCATGGCCGCTGAGCCTGCGCGTCCGGAGCCTGTGCTCCGCAACGGGAGAGGCCACAACAGTGAGAGGCCCACATACCGCAAAAAAAAAAAAACCTATTGTCCACAAGTAGAACTTCTCACTTTACTAAGATCAGGAACAAAACAGGGATACCTGCTATGCATCACTGTTTTGAAGGTTCTGACATTACAAGAGGAAAATAAAATAACCATTATAAATGCTAGGGGAAAGGAGATAAAATACTCTCTTTCAATAATAAGATTATATGCCTAGGAAACCCAAAATTAGGAACAAGAATTATTAGAATAAGAGCATTTGATGCCTCAATATAAGACAAATATTTAAAATTTAAAACTTTTTCTCTATAATATTTATATGACAGTTTAACAGCAATAGAAATAATAAAAAACAATCTATTTATTGTAGTGACAAATTACATAGAATTAAATTTAATATGAAAGGTGTATGCCATACATGAAAAACATCTTTAAAATCTTTATTGAAAGAGGTGAAACAAGATCTGATAGAAATATTTGATGGAAAAAAGAAAGAAAATGACCCAATATAAAATGAGCAAAAAATACAGTCATTTCACAGAAGAACATACCCAAATAGCCAATAAACATATTAAAAACAACTTTTTTTTAGGGTTTACTATGTGCCAGAAATTGTTCTAATAATTTATCTAATCCTCTTCAACAACACTATGCAATTGGAACTATTATTATCCCATTATAGAGATGAGGAAACTGGCACAGAGAGGGTAAATAATTTTTCTAAGGTCACACAGCTGGTAGGTGAAGTATCAGTCAGACCGGCTCCAAAATCAGGTGCTTATCCACTGAGGATGCTCAACCACACCAGCAGTCAGAAAGATACAAACCAAAGTTACAATGAAGCTACCTTTCTCACCTGTTGGCAAAAACTCAGAAGGGTAATACTCTTGGGAAGGAATAAGAATCAGGGATGAGAAAAAAATTATCTTGCATTTTTGAAGGAAACGTGAATTTTTAAAGATTTTTTGGAAAGCAATCTGGCAAGATTGATTAAAATTTGAAATATGCATTCTCTTGGACCCAGAAATCCCACTCTTGGGAATTAGGAGTCTATCCATGAGATGGGAGGACCAATGCATACATAATATTCAAATAGTTTTATATACATATAATAATTATATATAACTATTATATACATATATGTGTGTGTATAGATAGATAGATAGTGTGACAGAACTCTAGAAGGAGAATTAATGTCTATCAGTAGGTGAATGGTTGAATAAATGATTGGTCATTAACCATACAGATCAGTCTGTATTAGTTGATTTAAAAGATTTTCCACAAGGTTTTGTTAAATGAGAAAAACAAGCTGCAAGGAAGTATTTTTAGTATGATTCCATTATATAAACAAAACAAAAGCTCTGTGTATGAGAACACAGAGAAAAGTATGGAATGTATCGTGTAGCATTTTGGGTACATCACGTGCATGTGTGCATGTGTATGTCTGTACACTGCAGGAGGGGGAGAGGGTATGTGGCAAGAGATGTAGAGAGGGAAGGATATAAACAAAACCCTCAAAACTGGGGAATAAGGAAACAATAGAAAAATAGCAGGGAATTCCAGTGGTTAGGACTCTGCGCCTTCACTGCCGAGGGTCTGGGTTGGATCCCTGGTCAGGGAACTAGGATCCCGCAAGCCGCTTGGCATGGCCAAAAAGCAAAAGACAGAAGAAAAAAGGATTATTTAAAAAAAAAAAGAACAGCATATTAATTATTCTCTTTATGTAAAACGATGTGTCTGTGCATAATGACAAATAAAAGGGTGATCGTCACCAAACTTAAAATGATGTCGTTCCAGGTGATATTTGCTTTCTTACTGTTGTTTCTCGCCGCACTGAACTTATACTACTTAATTAATCATCCTGAGGAAAACTCTTCTCACTTTGAACAAAAGACTGAGAATTTAAGCAGTGGAGACAGCAAGTGTAAACAACTCTTTCGAGGCGTTCCTTTTTTTCTATAAGAAGCAAAGAAATGGAGGGCAACTGGAGGCAGAGGTGAGGGCAGGAAGGTGCTATTGAGAGTTAACAGGAATAATCCAGTGACTTGGGAAAATTGATGATCCAGGAGAGAAAGGGGTAACTGCTGGATCAAAATCTTTGAGTAGGCAAGATAAAATGTGATTCAGCGCTGAAATTGAACATTTCACCCACTGTTATAGGAGGGAAGCCAGAGTTCGTGTGTGTTGATGTAGGTAGACTGGTGAAGATGAGTGGTTTGTGGCAGCCATGAGGATGCTCCTTGCAGGCCTCCTACTGCAGGAGTGTAATTGACCCAGGGCATCAGCTGCTGCCCCCTGAAATCCACCACCACATTTGCACCAAGGCCACACCTCCAACCCACCCTCAAGTCACTCCCTCTCCAGTGACTGAGTGTGGTGGGGATACTTAAGCAGCCTGGATCCTAGGTAAACACAAGACTCCTGCCAGCCTGCCTCAAGGACTCCTGAAGGCTTTACCAAACCTCCTTCATATTGCATGGCAGTTGAGGGCACCTCCACCTGATCTCTCTCTCTCTCTTTGACTCCGCCTACCTTCCACAATGTCCTATTTCCTTTCAGACAAGCATTTACCTAATAAAACTATTGCACACTTAATCCAATGTTGGTGACTGTTCCCAGAGGACCTGGAGTAACACCAGGGGTAATGTGAGTGGTCTGAGAAAACAGGAAGTGGGAGAGGATGTAAGACTGGCTCAGTCAGTACCCAGCAGGCAAAGAGGGCACCATCCTGAAGGGCATGCAAGGCACCAACCGTTCCTGGCTCAAGGTGGTAGTTTATTTGCTAAAGATTTTATTGGCAGTGACCTGGGGAAATGTCCTGATGGAGGGGAGTGTTATGCAGGTACAATGGAGCAAACATTTGAAAACCATGGGGCTAACAAAGACAGTGAAGGTTGCTGGTTACTGCTAAGTGTATATACATATACACACATATAAATGAAACATATGTAATATATATAATTGACATACAACATTGTGTAAGTTTAAGGTATACATGAATTGATTTGATACATTTATCTGTTACAATATGATTACCACCATGGTGTTAGGTAACACTTCTATCATGTCACATAATTGTCATTTCTTTTTTTTTTTTTTTGCGGTACGCGGGCCTCTCACTGTTGCGGCATCTCCCGTTGTGGAGCACAGGCTCCGGACATGCAGGCTCAGCGGCCATGGCTCACGGGCCCAGCCGCTCCGCGGCACGTGGGATCTTCCCGGACCGGGGCACGAACCCGTGTCCCCTGCATCAGCAGGCGGACTCTCAACCACTGCACCACCAGGGAAGCCCCTGTCATTTCTTTTTTGTGCTGGGAACAATTAAGATCTATTCTCTTAGCAACTTTGAAGTTTATAATACAGAATTGTTGACTAAAATCACTATGCTGTGCATTAGCTCTTCAAGATTTATTCACCTACTAGTTGCAAGTTTGTAGCCTTCAACATCTCCCTAATTCTCCCACACACACCCCACACCCCCAGCATCTAGTAGCCACCATTCTACTCTGTTTTTAGGAGTTAGGCTTTCTTTTTTTTTTTTAACTCTTTTTTAGATTCCATATATAAGTGATATCATACAGTATTTGTCTGGTTTATTTCACGTAGCATAATGCCCTCAACTTTCATCCATGTCGTCTCAAATGTCTGAATTTCCTTGTTTCTCGTGGGTGAATAATATTCATATCTACGTCTCTCTATATATATACATATAGATATCTCACATCTTTTTTATCCATTCATCTGTTGACAGACACTTAGGTTGTTTCCATATCTTGGCTATTGTGAATAATCATAATCTGCAATAAACATGAGAGTGCATGCATCTCTTCGAAATCCCGTTTTCATTTCCTTTGAATATATACTCAGAAATAGAATTGCTGGATCATATGGCAGCTCTATTTTTAATTTTTTGAGGAAACTCCATACTGTTTTCCATAGCAGCTGAACCAATTTAAATTCCTGCCAACAGAGTACAAGGGTTCCCTTACTTCCACATCCTCACCAACACTTGTTATCCCTTGACAATCTGCAGAAGGTTAGTGAAAAAAAGAACCACAGCAGTTAAAGATTGAGTGTGGGAACCAGAGTGCCTCAGTGGTAGCGTATAAAGAGATCAGCATCACCAGTAAGGGAAGGGTAGACACAATTTAACAGTAGGCTGAAGACCGGGGAATCACAGGGCTCTACGGATGTTTGTTTCGAGGCAGGTCTGTTATGCAAAGGTGGAGGCGCTGGTAGGGAAAACATGGAATTGTAAAAACTGGGACAGAGTCATCTGGATGGATGCCCCTGAATACATTGTCTCTCCACACCCACTCCACCCCACATCCACCCTCTGGGCATGCAGACATGGCCTGTCTACCTCTAGAAAGAGCTACCACTTCTGCTGGGCTGGAAGATTCTGCAGAAGCTTCTCCCCCACAAGACAACAGGTCCCCCGCCACCTCCTCTGATGGGTTAAATCCCAGCATAATCCAGCTGGTGCTGGGCCTGATAAGGGAAGGAAGATGTACAAAAATGAACCTGCATGTACTGGCAGGAACCAGGGGAGTATGCCTGGGATTGGATTCTGAGGCCTCTTTGAAACTGGATAAGCAAGAATTTGTTGAGTTTGAGCCATTTTCTCAGGTATGGGATTTAACTAATGCCCTAGCAAAGACCCAGTGAGTCTTAGAAGCCTAGAAAAAATGCTGGCCAACTCTCTGCAAAGTAAAAAAAAAAAAAAACACCTGGTGTCCTGGCCGTTGGTAGAGGAAGGAATGAAAAGGCTCAGGGAGGCGGAGGGGCTGGAATGGAGGCATTATACAAGCCCAGAGGACCCAGCAGAGGATTATGTCCCATGAAAGGGTGCAGACGGCACACTAATCACCAAGGGCATTTTGATGAGAACACCACCAGCATCACTAAGACGTCCAGTGGTGTCTCTCCTCTGCAGCTAGGGATGACGACAGGTGAGGTGGCCACAGGGCTCATTGGGTGGATGAGGCCCTGCAGTAAGAGAGGCTTGGTAGTGGCACTTTACTTCCTGAAGCCAGGAGGCCACAGTTACCATAATGACAGGAAAGGTGCAGCTATGGGGGCTTGACCTACAGGGAGTTGTGAAGATAGAACATAGTGGTGTTAGTGGCAAAATTATCAAGCAGTCAACAAGGCTGTTGGATGATAACATCTAAGAAAAAAAAGAATGGAGGAGGAGGTTGAGGGCAGTTGTCCCTATAAAAAGTCACAATCCTTTGCTCTAGTCCCCAGACCTGAGTAGATTTTCAGATCCAGAATCTGTTACCTGAAGAGGTGGCCAGGTCCCTAGGAAGAAGGACCCTGCAACAGTGTGACAAGTCTATACCGTGACAATTCCCCCTCAGACCTATGGTCATTTACTCAGGTGACTACACTGAGGAACGGGGAATAATCAGATGTTTTGAGGACTATTTGATGCAGGTCTGAGTTAACATTGATACCTAGAGACCCAAAGTGTCATCAAGCCCCCCCTTTAGAGTAGGGACCTATGAGGGCCAAAGTGGCTTTGGCCATGTGGGGGGTCTTTACCTCAGTCCCCGAGTGCATAATTGAAATTGATATACTTGGCAGTTGGAATGAAGCCCACACGGAGCCCCCAGTTTGTGGAGTAGGATCAATAATAGTGGGGAAAGGACAAATGAAACCTCTGAAACTGTCCCCACACACACCCCTGAGAAAGTTAGAAAATCATTATCATTTTCCAAGGAATAGCACAGATTAGTGCCACAATTAAGGACCTAAAAGATGCAGGGTTGGTGGTCTCTGTCAGATCTTCATTTAATAACCAGTCTGGCCCATGCAGAAAATGGATGAATCCTAGAGAATGACAGTAGAATACTGCAGATTTAATCAAGTAGTAGTGCCAATTGCATCCAGTATGCCAGGGGTGGAATCAGTGCTAGGGCCGGTTAATCAGGGCTCAGGTACATGGTATGCAACTACTGACTTGGAAAATGCATCCTTTTCCATCCCACAAGAAAAGAATATCAGAAACAGTTCACATTCACATGGACAACAATATTAAATTATCTGCCCATCCTATGAAATTCCCAAGGGTATATCCTCATACAGATAACCGAAATAGCAAACCAACCTCATTTCTGGTCCAATCACAGTGCCTGGGAAGCAATGCTGTTGTGGGCCCCAGGTCACATTGTACCAGTTAAGAATGAAACAGCTGTTCCAGATCAAGATGGCAGAGTAGGAAGATCCTGAGCTCATCTCCTCCCTACACACCAAAACTGCCGCTAGATATAGAACACTTATCTCTGAGAATGACCTGAAGACTAAACAGACTTTCTACAGATGAAGAATATAAAGAGAAGGCCATATCAAGACAAGCAGGAGGGGTAGAGAGGTCTAGTCAAAACCCACAACCCCACACCCACAAGAGGGAGGGATATCACAACTGCGGAGGTCCCCGAGGAACAATAGGTCCCAGCCCAGGGGACCTGCATCAGGAAGATGAGCCCCCATAATGTCTGGCTTTGAAAAGCAGTGGGGTTTACATCTGGGAGACCTGGAGGGCTGTGGGAAACTGAGGCTCCACTCCTGAAGGGTTCGCTCTCAAACTTGTTGGCTCCAAGTCCCAGCCTAGAGGCAGCAGCTTGAAAAGCACCTGGGTCATACAAGAAGAAGATTCATTGACTAATTTTAGGATGTGTGCCAGAGGGGCAGGGATCTGGTAGAACTTTCTTTTTTTTTTTTTAATTCTTCCATTTAGCTGACAGGCACCATTTCTGTCACTCTCAGTCAACCTAGCTAACACCATGTGCCCCACCCCTGAGGACCCGCCCCAGCCAGCCCCTCCAGAGCAGCTCCTGCCCCACTCCACCCAGCATGCAATTTCAGCCTACACCAGCACCCCTCCAAAGTGGCTCCCAGTCGCGGGAGCCAGCCCTGCCCACCACTGTGCCCGAAGCAATCACAGCCCAACCACAACATGTGGATGCGTGCAGCCCACACAGGGGATGTCTCTGGAGCACCTGGCTCTGGTGACCACAGGTGTGGCACTGGCCACATAGGCCTTCTACATAAGGCCATCTTTCAAGACTGCTCCCAGGCTTGAAACTGGGACATAACTGATATACCCAATACATAGAAACAAACACAGAATGAGACAAAGAAATATCTTCCAGATGAAAGAACAAGACAAAAACCTCCAAAAAGAACTAAACAAAAAAGAGATAAGCAATTTACCAGATAAAGAGTTTAAAGTAATAGTTATAAAGATGCTCACTGAACTTGGGAGAAGAATGGATGAATTCAGTGAGAACTTCAACATAGATAGAAAATATAAAAAAGAACAAATCAGAACTGAAGAAAAAATAACTGAAATAAAAAATACACTAGAAGGAATCAGTAGCAGATTAGAGGATGCAGAAGAACAGATCAGCAGTCTGGAAGACAGGCTAGCGGAAATTACCCAACTGAAACAGCAAAAAGAAAAAGAAACCAAAAAACTGAGAATAGTTTAAGAGACTTCTGGCACAACATCAAGTGTGCTAACATTCATATTATAGAGAACACAGGAGAAGAGAGAGTAAGGGACAGAAAACCTAGTTGAAGAAATAATAGCTGAAAATTTCCCTAAACGGGTGAAGGAATCAGACATCCAAGTCCAGGAAGAACAGAGAGTCCCAAACAAAATGAACCAAAGAGGCCACCCCCAGACACATTATAATTAAGATGTCAAAAGTTAAAGAGAGAATCTTAAAAGCAGCAAGAGAAAAACAACTAGTTACATACAAGGGAAACACCAGAAGACTATCAGTTGATTTTTCAGCAGTAACTTTGCAGTTTAGAAGGGAGTAGCACAATGTATTAAAAATGCTGAAAGGAAAAAACTTATAACCTATAAGGATACTCTATCCTACAAAGGTTATCATTCAGAATTGAAGGAGAGATAAAGAGTTTTCCAGAAAAGTAAAAGCTAAAGGTGTTCATCACCACTAAACTGGCCTTACAAGAAATGTTAAAGGGACTTCTTTAAATGGCAAAGAAAAGGCCATAACTAGAAGTAGGAAAACAAACTTATGGTTACCAAAGGGGAGAGGGAGGGAGGGACAACTTAGTAGTATGGGATTAACAGATACTACTGTATACGTAAAATATCAATAGGTAAGCAACAAGGATTTACTATATAGCACAGGGAATTATATTCAATATCATGTAATAACCTGTAACAGAATATAATCTAGCAAAAACTATAACTGAGTCACTTTGCTGTACACCTGAACTAACACAATATTGTAAATCAACTATAGTTTAGCTCTGGGGGAAAGAGGCCGGCGGCGGCGGCGGCGGCGGCGGCGGCGGCGGCGGCGGCGGCGGCGGCGGCGGCGGCGGCGGCGGCGGCGGCGGCGGCGGCGCCCGAGCGGCCGGGGACTCCCCTCCCCCGCTGCAGGGTGGTGAGGCGCGGGGCCTGCTGCGACCCCCGCCCACCCCTCGCCCCAGCCGCCGCCTCACCGCTTCCCCTGGTCCGAGCGGCCCCTAGTCCTCCCGCCCACCCGCCCGGCCCGCGAGGAGCGCGGCGCAGTCCGTTGGCCCGCGGGGGGCCGGCCTCCCGGCGTCTTCGCGGCGCCCAAGGACGACCAGGAAGCGGAGCGGCCGAGATGGCGCGTCCGCGTCCCCGCGAGTACAAGGCCGGCGACCAGGTCTTCGCCAAGGTTATAGGGCTACCAGCAGTGGCCGGCGCGGATTGAGGAGCTCCCGGAGGGAGCTGTGACGCCTCCAGCAAATAAGTATCCTATCTATCTACTTTTTTGGCAAAGTATTTGCCAAAAATATTTGAAACTGCATTTCTAGGTCCCAAAGACCGTTTCCCTTATAAGGAATACAAAGACAAGTTTGGGAAGTCAAACAAACGGAAAGGATTTAATGAAGGATTGTGGGAGATAGAAAATAACCCAGGAGTAAAGTTTACTGGGTACCAGGCCATTCAGCAACAGAGCTCTTCAGAAACCGAGGGAGAAGGCGGGAATACTGCAGAGGCAAGCAGTGAGGAAGAACGTGAGAGAGTGGAAGAAAATGGAAAAGGCAAAAGAAAGAATGAAAAAGCAGGCTCGAAACGGAAGTCATACACTTAAAAGAAATCCTCTAAACAGTACCGGAAATCTCCAGGAGATGAAGATGACAAGGACTGCAAAGAAGAAGAAAATAAAAGCAGCTCTGAGGGTGGAGATGCTGGCAATGACACAAGAAACACAACTTCAGACTTGCAAGAAAACCAGTGAAGGGACCTAACTACCGTGTTGAATGCTGCATATTAAGAAAACCACACGAAGGTTATACGTTTGGTTGTCTAATATTCTTGGATTTGATATAACCAACACATAGTCCTTGTTGTCACTGACAGAACCCCAGTTTGTATGTACATTATTCACATTCCTCTCTGCTGTGTTTGGGGGAAAAAAGACATTTTAGCCTTTTTTAAGGTTATTGATTTAATTTCATGTTATTTGGTTGCATGAAGTTGCCCTTAACCACTAAGGATTATCCAGCTTTTTGCACAAGTTTATACAAGTCTAGGCTCCTTTATCAAGGCAGTTAATGTTCATCACTCTCCTGCATTTACTCCACCATCACCAAACACTCAGTTAAATATAAGTTAGCATTTTTTAAAATGACCACTCAACATAATGCTTAAGGGATTTCCTCTCTGTGACAGAACCCAGGAACCAATTCCTAGATACATAATGTTGGCATATTGAAGATGAACTTAAAATTGTTCTTCAGTTTTGAGGCCATGTGTAAAGTTTAATCATATTGTAAAGTATCTATTCCATATTAGAAATAGCTAGTTGACAGCTTATACTTTTCAAAACTCATGTTGTTAATGTACACAAACTCAGTTTCTGTATGTGAAGTTAGTGAGTCTTTTGTGTTACTCCAAAACGAAGGCAATGATTTATTTTTTCCCAGTCTCAATACAATTTGAGCTAGTGACTCAAGCTGGATACTTTACATTTTAAAGCTGGAATCAGCAGTAGCCCTATGGGAAGTAAGACAAAGCATTGCCTTTTAAATACAGACTTTTAAAATGATCTGTTGTTTTCTTTTGGAACTAGAATTAGAATAGCTAATATTCACAAACCATTATTATCTGTACCTTATTGTTGCAATTGTGATAATAGAAAATTTTGTTTATTTTTATGCCAGCTCGTATTGTGAGAACACATTTAGTCAGTTTGGGTTTTATCAATCCTGTTATGCTTGTCCTTGGAACATCTTTCACGTATTCAAGGTTTGTAGTTGAAAACTTTACTGTAAAAAAAATCAAAACCAAAAAAAGTATTGTTTTTACAGAATAAATTTATTGGAATGTGTACTGGGAGTAAGATTTGAGGTTGTAAACAACTAAGTTAGTGTAATTTGGCTTCATATATGTAATGTGAGGTATTAATGTAATTCATATCTTAAAGCAAAAATTGTTAACAGCAAGTTGACAATAGAAAAAATATATATACTTTAGTTTTTTAAAAGTTAGAGAAACAAACATCCAACAGGAAGAAAACCCAACTTTTTTTAACAGAGACAAAACTAAAAAAATAAAAATAAAATAAATAGCGTAGCATTATTGTTTCTATTTATTTAGATTTTAAAGCTTATTTCATCTTTTGTATTCTAAAATGTATGTACACCTCTTTGTAAGAAGGATTCAAAGTGGCTTTGTTTTTTCTAATGAAATAGAGAATGAAAACTAAAATATATATACAAATCTTGGCATTTGTGAAACATGGATGGACCTGGAAGGTATTATGCTTAGTGAAATAAGTCAGACAGAGAAAGACAAATACTGTTTGTTTTCACTAACGTGAAAACAAACAAATGAACAAATAAAACAAAAAACAGATTCATAGGGACAGGGAATAAATGGGTGGTTGTCAAAGGGGAGGGGGTTGGGGGAAGGACAAAATAGATGAAGGAGATTAAGAGGTACAAACTTCCAGCTATAAAATAAATGAGTTACAGGGGTGTAATGTACAACATAGGGAATACAGCCAATAATATTGGAATCATTTTTTATGGTGAGAGATGGTAACTAGACTTATTGTGGTGATCATTTTGTAATTTATAAAAATATCGAATCACTGTGTTGTACACCTGAAACTAATATAATATTGTCAGTTATACTTCAAGTAATTGAAAAAACACGCTTGGACTCAGTTCATCTCTACAACACAGTTCAGGCAGCAATAAGCTTTAAAATGTATTTTCCTTTATAATGCTTCAAATCCTTCAGGTGGCCTAAGAAATTGTTTGTGGTAGGTTGTAATGAGGCTACTATCTCTCAGTTTCAAATCTAACTTTCTAGTTTCAAATCTGCCTTTCCTTGCTGAGGCCAGGACTCTGCAAACCACATTTCTGCTCCAGACCTAGCTCCCTGGTAGCTTTCTCTAGTACCAGGTACTGGAGGAAGAAAAGTACTTCCTGTTTCCCACCTTTCCTGTCAGCGTGAGCTTAGTCATGCTTCTTCATCCCAGCAGTGGCAGCAGATTTCAGGAGCAGTGGTTGATTTCCAGCTTGAAGTTTTTAAAACTTTCCAGGACCCATGTCACCGTGCCACTCAGAGGCACCAGCAGCACCAGCCTGCCAAACTTCCCCCTTCAGAGCTCTGGATTCCACCTCCACGGGACTCTCCTCTAAGCTTTAAAACTGTTTAAATCCCAGCCTCTTTGTGCTTCCAGGCCTAGGGGTGATAGCTGCTTCTGGTGCTTCCCACCTCTCTGATACCTTAGTGTTCCTTTTTTTTGTCTTTTTCAGCCTCCAGTACCCCATTTACAACTATTTAATTACATTTTCTTTGTTAATATTACTGTCTCCTGACAACCACCCCAAATAAGTCTCCTATTATGCTCTACTACTGCTTGTGCCCTTCAGTTTAAATTAAAAATTAATGAATACATACTTTTTTTCTGTCTTCCACTGGTTAGTAAGCTTCATGAGGACTTTAATACTTGCACAGTGAATGAATGATAGATAATTTCAGTTACTGGCGGATCAGTACCTAAATTACATGAGCAACACAACTCGATTCATCATCAGTGAATTCTTTTTTTTTTTTTTTTTCCGTACGCGGTCCTCTCACTGTTGTGGCCGCTCCCGTTGCGGAGCACAGGCTCCGGACGTGCAGGCTCAGCGGCCATGGCTCACGGGCCCAGCCGCGCCGCGGCATGTGGGATCTTCCCGGACCGGGGCACGAACCCGTGTCCTCTGCGTCGGCAGGCGGACTCTCAACCACTGCGCCACCAGGGAAGCCCTGAATTCAATTTTGTAACTGGTTAATTTGAAGTGACCTTGGGACATCCTGTATGGTGGGCAGGCTAATAGCTCCCCAAAGATGTCCACATTCCAGTTCCCCAGACCATGCAAATATATTACTCTACATAGGATAAAAAGACTTTGCCGATGTGATTAGGTTAAGGATCTTGAGATGACATTATCCTTGATTATCCAGGTGGGCCTAAAGTAACCACAAGGGTCCTTGTAAGTGAAAGGAGGAGGCAGGAGAGTCAGAGAAGATATGATGGAAACAGGTCAGGGTGATGTGGCCATGAGTCAAGGAATGAGAGCAACCTCTAGGAGATGAATAAGAAAGGCAAGGAAGCAGATTCTCCCCTGGAGCCTCCAGAAAGAACATAGTCCTTGATTTTAGTCCAGGGAGACTCATTTTGGACTTCTGGTCTCTAGAACTGTAAGGTAATAAACATGTGTAGTGTTGTTTCAAACTGCTAAGTTTGGGGTCATTTGTTACAGCAGAAATAGGAAACTAATACACCTGGTGGAGACGTCTAATAGCTGCAGGTTATACTGGCCTAGTGCTCAAGAGAGAGACAGGGATTGGAGATGGGGGCCTCAGACTTTTCAGCTTACAGGTGATCCTTACAGCTGACAGAGTAGCTGAGATCACAAAGAGCAAAGGGAGTGTTTAGAGTAAGAGGTGAAATGAACCAGTAGCTTGAGCCCTCAGTAGGAGGTGTTATGACGTGTTAATGGAGAGTGCCTGCCTTTCCCCACACCTGTAGTTTGTTCAGTTGGGTTAGGAGGAAAGGAAGGCCACGGGGGCGGGGGGAGGGAAGCAAAGCAGCTGGGTACACCAAAAATGAATTTTAGAACTTTGTCCACAACCTGAGGATAAGTCAAAGAACAATCATGCACGCAGCATTTACTGTCACTCAACACTGCCTGGCAATTCAACCCTATTTCCCTGGTATATTTGTCTTCTCTATTTTACACCTTCTCCTCTGTCTTCAAATTCCCTACACCTCACCCCTCCCCAACTTTCCAGTGATCTTGCCTCTTACTCATTGAGAAGATCAAAACAAATCAGAGAAGAACTGCCCTCATTTGTCTTCTACACTTTCCATACCATCACTATGCACTTGCATCTACCTTATATGCTGTCACTACAGATAAAGCATCCCTCCTACTAAAGGCCAAACCCTCACTTATGCACTGGATCTCTTCCCCTTCTTACCTTGCCCATGGAAATCCCCTCTCTCTCCTACATCATCAATTTCTCTTTTTACATACAAGTATACTTTAGTATCTCTCGTCTTTAAAATGTCCTCCATTGACCACACAGCCTTATTCCACTATTGCCCCAAGTTGCCTACAGTCTCCATTTCTTCACTTTACACTCACCCCTCAAACCATTCCAAATGTTCTCTGGATCCCACTCCTCCCCTGACACTGCTCATGTCAATGCTACCAGTGACCTCCATACTGCTGAATCTAATACTTAACAGCTTCTGTGCTACCATGTACTCCTCCTGCCTCTGTGATTCCTCTTCCTCCTCTACATGATGGGGGCTAGATCTTTGTCTTTGACCCCTTTACCTTTTCTAAGCTACACATTTTCCTGTCATCCAGTAAGTCCTAAGGCTTTAGAGTCCATTTATCATGGCCATGTCTCCACTTTTTCCAAATGCCTACTTGACATCATGGATGTCTCAATGGTATCTGCAACTTAACAAGACCAAACCAAAACTCTTGATTTCCCTCTTCCCAACCTGTTCTTCACAATTTTCACATCTTATGAATGGCACCACCATCCACACAATTTCTGAAGTCAAAAATCTAGAAATTAGCCTTGAGTGTTCTCTCCCTAACAAACTCAATATCCAATTCATTAGCAAGTCCTGTAGAGCAGCAGTTCCCAACCTTTCTGGCACCAGGGACCAGTTTCGTGGAAGATAATTTTTCAAGGGGGTCGGGGGGAAATGGTTGAGGCGGTAATGCCAGCGATGGAGAGCGGCAGATGCCAGCGATGGAGAGCAGCAGATGCCAGCGATGGAGAGCAGCAGATGCCAGCAATGGGGAGCGGCAGATGCCAGCGATGGAGAGCAGCAGATGAAGCTTCCCTCGCTTGCTGCTCACCTCCTGCTGTGTGTGTGTTGGGGGGGCGGGGCGGGCGAAACCCCTGCTGTAGAGTCTACTTCCAAAATAGTCCAAATTAATTTATTCAGTGTTACCCCCTACCCCCAATATCCAAGCCACCTTTTGGCGTGCACTTGTGGAATAGCTTCTTAACTGGTTGAATCAATTAACTTTGCAGGGCTGGCTTTTCGTCATTCGGATCTGAGCTTACACCTAGACCTTCGCACTGCAGCCAATCTAAGCTTACTCTCAATCACTTCATCCTATTTTAACTCTCTACAAAGCACATATCACCGATATTTTGTTTGTCCTCCCTCCTGTTCATTTCTATATTCCCCAGGGCCTACATCACGGCCTGGCAAAGGGCAGGCACATAAATAATTTTTGAACGAATACAAAAGCACATACTGCGTCCCACGGTTGTGCTAATCTATGAGTACTGTACTCTCTTCCCATCTCAGCAGGATACTTTCGTAAATGTAAAATTCCACACTGAGGATTAACTGGATGCATATTACACCGGTTCCCCCACCAGTAACCCGCCTTCCCCTATTTCCCCACCCCTCCCCTTGCAAAAATAAATAATAATAATAATGAGGAGAGATTTGGAAAACGGCGTCATCAATATGGTCTTCTGCCACATTCCGAAGGCTTCATCGAGTTAAACGTGACAGAAACTAACCGCAGCAGCAGCGGAGAGGTAAGGTAGAAGAGTTAGAAGACCTCACCAGCCGCAAGAGCGGACTACAAGTGCTGGGGCGCTGACCGCAAGCACTGCATGCTGGGAGCTGTAGTCTCCCGGGGAGGCCTGGCTCGACGCACCGGGCCCCCGCAGCATGCTGGGAACTGTAGTCGACGGCTGGCAACCCGCCGCGAGGAAGGACCGCAGTTGAGACTCCGCCTCCGCGCTTCCTCATTGCATGCTGGGAACTGTAGTCTTTCTGGGAACCCGCTCCTCCCGGGCCGAGAGGCACCGAGCCTGCGCCATCTTAGGTCCGAGTGCGGCAGTGGAGGCTAGAGCGCAGGCGGGCTCAGCCCAGGCGCCGGCCGGCCGGCCCCGCCCCCGGGGGCCTGGCGCCCGCCCCTCGCTTGGGCCCCGCCTTCCCCCACGTGTCTGCTGCCGGGGGAGGCGCCTGAGCCGGAGCGGGCCGCCTGCGGTCCGGCCCGGTCGGCGCAGAGGGTGTAGTTGGCGGCGCCCGGGAACGAGTCGCTTCCCGATGTTCCCGCCCCGGCTGCCGCGGGCCGCGCTGTGCGCTTAGTGCCCGGCTCCGGCCCCCTGAGGCGTCCGGGGGGCGGTGAGAGCGGCCTCGGCCCCGCGGAGACGAAGCAGCTGGAGGGCGAGGCGGCGGCCGCCGGGAGGAGGATGGGGGCTAACCAGTTAGTGGTGCTCAACGTGTACGACATGGTGAGTACGGCGCCAGCGGCGGGAGCCCGGCCCAGGCCCGCATCCTCTCGCCGGTCGGCTCGGACCCGGCCCCACGCGCTTCCTGCCTCGCGTCGCTGTCTCCCGCTTGGTTCTCTGGTGTGGGGGGAGGGGAGTATTATTTTTTAATCCTTGTAAACGTCGACGCGCTTGTTAGCGTTGCCCAGTCTGCCCCGGGGCTTTGGCCAAGACTCGGTTCGTCTTGAACCTCTCGCGTGCCCCGACTTGGCCCGGACCCTGGGCTGGGCCCGAACCTCTTGTCCCTTCCGCGAAGCTTGGGTCGCGGGCCGGACTTCCCACTCCACACGGACTCCGGGGCAGCCCCGCTTCTCCCACGCCGACTGCCTACTCTGCCAGACCAGCCCAAGACTTCAGAAACTCCCAAGCTCTTGTAAGTCCACAAAGTCACCGCTTGTGATGCCTGTGTTAGAGTCTCTTTAAAGGTGAACAGGAGCCAAGACACCCTTGCCTCCAAGGCAACCTCATTAAAATGAATGAGGCTAAAATTTATCCAGAAAATAGCCCAGCAGAATTATTTAGGGATCATGGTGGTGCTCCTTTCCTGGATTTTGGAGACCACTTTCCAGGTGATGCAACAGGTATGTGACGTGACCACAAGAGAGGGACTCGAAGAACTTTGTTGTCATCTAACTTTGGAGTACTGTGAGCACACAGAATTGAGTCCAAGGATTGGTTTGCGTTATAATTGCCATTGAAATACCCAGTACACAGTTATTGTTGCAGTTAGATGCGTGTTTGGGTTTGTTTGCTTTCGGTTGATAAGTTTTTGTTTTATAAGGGATTCCCTTCTACCTGCGATGTTTAAAATTTCTTGTTAAGTGGATTGACAAATGAAAAAGTCCCCAACATTATTTTTGTTGTCTTAAAGATGCAGAAGAGCAAAAATACTGGAGGTCAGGAGTCTCGGTTCTCATTCACAGATCTAACATTTTTGCTCCCTTGTATTGTTTTTAAGTTTTTAAATTTACACTGTAACATCTTGGGTAGAAAGGGATTCCCATGCCACAATCTGGGAATTATGTGAGAAGGCCATAAGAACTGCTTGAGATTTGAGATCAGATCTCTGTTGAGTTCACATATAAACTTGGGAGGTGAAAGGAGATGGGTTAACATACAGAGAAAAGTGGCACATGATAGAAAAAGTTACAGAGAAGACTGTAATTCTCTAGAGTAATAATTCTCTAGAGTAAATAATTCTCTAGAGTAAAACGTTTTGTGGATAGCTGTGGATGCCTTTATTTTCCAAGAATTTTTATTGCTCTTTTATTGTTTCTGTTTACCCTCCTCCCTACCACGCCCCCAGTGATCTGAATTTGGTTTCTTGTTTATTCGTGAAGATTGTTACAAACCATCTGTCCCTCGGGATATATTCTGCTCTTGAGAGCACAATATCCCTTTTCTTCTAGATTATTAAACCCCGTTAGAAATTAGGATTATGCAATGGCCAGAGGACCACGGTTTCATAGCCTAAAAGAAGTCTGTGAAAGTAGAGGAAGAGAGTGTTTTGCTTTTTTAATAAAACTGAAAGTACATTCTTTGGCTTTTAATGGCCTTTTTTACACTTTAGGTATTCTGTGAATCACAAAAATCATTGCCATGTGGTAAATGTAGGAAAAGCTAGAGATGATATTAAAACCAGTATATTTTAAAGGGAGGAGTGTTCTGAAAGATTTCAAAAATATTAACTGGATGACAAAGATCTTATTCTTCACATCACTTTTGTAAAGTAGGTAGTTACAAAGGAAGCAGAGAATAGGGTAGGTTAAACCTTCCCAGGTAACTATGAATAGGATCTAGAATTTCTAGACCACAGTCTGTTTCATTATTTTCTCTACTGAATAATTCCTGTGTCAACAGGAGGAGAAGGAGCATGTGAATGTTTATTATCAGAATGGAAACTAGCTGAATTATATGACTTCTAATAAACTTCCTTTTATATGTTCTTTTAAGGGCTTTTGGTCTGTGAGTGTTTTGTCTCACTAACTCAGCAACCTACAGTTATTTAGTTAGGACCCTGTAAAAGTCACAAAAATTAATTACCCTTTTTTTCTTTAAGGAATTTAGAAAGTCATAGGGGAGTTAACAATACAGTAGTAACAGTAGTAACAATTCAAAACAGAATACCATGCTTTTGATAAGAGGAGAACAAGATGTAAAGGAGAAGACTGAGTGTGCTTGTAGGATCAGGGAATGCTGAAAGATAAAGGGGGCAAAACCTGAAGGATTGGTAGGATTTCCGCAGGCAGGGAACATTCAGCATGAACACTGGCAGGAGTAGGAAGGCATAGGTTGGATTTGGGAAATCCAGTATAGCGAGAGTGTAGGATGCATGAAAGGAGACAAAACTTTCAGTTTGATTAGAATTTTTATTATTTGGGGCTGAGGGGCTGGGCTGCGAGCCAGGGGGAACCATTTAAAGTTTTTGTGGGGAGGAGCAATGTGATCAGAGTTACGTTTTAGAATTAAGACCAGTGGGTTGAGGTACAAATTTGTATCTATTACACTCTCATTTTTCTCAAGCCAGTTTTGGTTTTTGAAACATTTTTGCTTGATGTCAAGGGCAAATTCCTTTTATCTTTGGTAGTACTTCCTATTCATCATAAATGACTTTGATGAGGATTACTGTGGTCTGTCTGTACAGGCCTAATACATCAACTATCTATCTAGTCCAGACTTGGTAAACATGAAAATCAGCCTTTGATTTGCACTTAATAATCACTGTTTATAGGGACGTCTTGCGGTGTATCCTTGTACCTCTTTCTCTGTGAGACTGTTACTTGCTCTAGGTGACTGTAATTTTCCTGTTCAGTAGATTGGGAGCTGTTCATCATTTCTTTTCTCCCATAACTCTGCCACATACATGAAAATAATTGTATCAGGGTCATCTGAATTAACTTTCTTCTCATGAAGAAACAGTATAATCCTCAAAAGGTTACTTAATCTTACACAGTGCTGCTTAATTATTGCTTGCTGCCTTCTCAGTGATTATGTTCCTCTCTGTACTTTGGGGTAATCTACCACCAATAAAACATGTCCTGGAGTTATTTTCCAAGTCTTGGGAATGAGGTTATTCACATATTGCTAACTTACTGGCATACATAGTAAAGCAGGTGATTCAGATTAGTTTCCCTTGCTGGGCCAGTCTCTGGTATAGTCACTTTAGCACAAAGTCTTCATGTGTCATAGATCCAGATTTTGTGCTACTAAGGAATTTTTATAAAGTAAGAATATGCAGTAATATGATGACGTTTGTAGATTCATTCCGTAAACAATTTTCTTCCTATTGTTAAACAGTACCTGTACATCTTCAGAGTCTTAACAGAAAAGAAACACTTTCTAGGACTCTTCAAATGAGGAAGTTTTTGTCTGGACTCCATTCTTTTGATCCTCCTGTCTGCATTACACTTCTAGAGAGTGTGAGGCCATGCAGGTGTGACATGGTCTGACTTCCCGTACATCTGTAGATCTGTACATCTGTAGATCTGTACATCTGTAGATCTAATTCAGACTTTCTGAAAGAGTTTCAGACTCATTTAAATATACTTTTCACCTAAGTGATTCCATAATATTATTAAACAACATGTCCAGGAACAAACTTCTTTTTCCCTTTTCTCCTTTCCTGACTTCAGACCCTTCCCCGTTACTCTACCGAACCCCCCCAGTCCCCCACATTTCTTGTTAAAGGCCCATTTCCTACCAATCCCCCACTATCTCCCCTCCCCCCAACATATACTCTTTATGCTCACACAATGAAATTTTTAAGTTATCCGAGTAAGCTATACTGTACCCAGGTTCTTTCACACATGCTGATCCTTCTGTGTGGAATGTCCTATTCCAGCGTTGATCAGTATGACCCCCTGCTCCTAGCTGTAGCTTAGCCTTTATTCATCAGACTTGGCTTAACTTCTGTGCCCTAGTTGTAATTTCTACATGTCTCAATCACTGCATGTATTATAATTCTGTGCATCCCACTAAACTGTAAGTTCCTTGATAGCATCATACTATCACCAGTGTTTAGAACAGGGCCTGTCGCTAGAATGTGTTCTGTAAGTAAATCTTTACCAGATGAATGGGATTTTAACTAGGCAGTTTTGTTAGGAATGGTGCTAGTACTTGAATGGCCTGAAAAGGTCATCTGTTCCCTCTTCTCCCTGTGTCAAATGCCTATTTCTGGGTTTTTTTCCTTGTACTTTTACTTAGTTTATTGCAGGATTTTAGCTTTATTGGACCAAGAAGGGAAGTAAGATAGCAAAATAACATCAATTATTCTTCTTTGACATTGTTTTTTTGTTCTGTTTTGTTTTGTTTTTAACACTGTGTAACTAGACTGAAGAAATGTTCTTAATCTGTTTATTCTTTGAACTTGGATTTTAGTCACTCCTTGGAAGATAATCCCTTCAAAAACATTGTCAGTTCCTGAATTTTAATAAGATTTAACTAGTTAATAGGAACTAGTCGTAACTTTCTTGTACCAAGTATGCTTCTTGGGCCAGTGACTTTCCTACCACTTGATATAGAAACAGTGACCCGTGAGTCTAGCTAAAAAAAAAGAAAAAGGGCAGTCATAAATCAGCCCTCCTGTGTTATCTCTGACAGTATCTCCTTTTTTCTTTTCTTTCTTTCTTTTTTTTTTTTTTTGGTTTAGTGTATAAAAGAATCCAGTCCCTCTATATATTTGTTTT
Organism: Pseudorca crassidens; assembly: GCF_039906515.1. Lineage (NCBI taxonomy): Eukaryota > Metazoa > Chordata > Mammalia > Artiodactyla > Delphinidae > Pseudorca > Pseudorca crassidens. Next base: position 159,454,569 of record NC_090297.1, read on the forward strand.
ATATTCCTGCAATAACAAATTGCCCAAAACTTAGTGGTTTAAAGTAATGCAGTTTTATTCTCTCACATTTCTGTAGGTCATGCATTCAGGTGGACTAGGCTGGTTCCTTTGCTCCAGATCTCACAAGGCTTGAAAGCAAGGTGTCAGCTGGCCTAGGCTGTGGGGGACACATCTGCTGCTAAGCCCGTTAGATTGTTCCCAGAATTCAGTTGCTTGCAGTTGTAGGGCTGAGGTCCCATTCCTTGTTTTGTCAGCCGAGCCTCTCTCAGATGCTTAAAGCCTCTTGCATCCTTCATCCTCAAACCAGCAATAATGCATTGATTCCTTCTCACACTTCACATATCTCTGGCCTCCCCTTCTCCCACATGTTTCCTACCTCCATCCAGTAAAAGTTCTCTGCTTTTAAGGGCTCTTATAATTAGATGAGACCCACAAGGATAGTCCAGGGTAGTATCTATCTTAAAGTCTGTATCCTTACATCTGCAAAGTCCCTTTGTCATGTAATATAGCATATTCACGGGTTCTGGAGAGCAGGATCTGGACATCTTAAGGAGTCATTCTGCTTACCACACCATCTGTGAAAGGTATTTTGTAAACCCCAAAATGTTCAGTGTTCCCTTTTAGCAGTCCCTTGACTTGGCGTGGAATAAATGTTAACCTAGTAATTTAAAATGGAAAATTTGAGGTACAGTCATCCCTCAGTATCCATGGGGGAATTGGTTCCAGGATCCACCCTAGATGCCAAAATCTGCAGATGCTCAAATCCTGTGGTTGACCCTCCATATGCGCAGGTGTGGAACCTGTGGATATGGAGGGCTGACTGTATGTTATTGAAAAAAATCCACGTATTAAGTGGTCCCGTGTTGTTCAACCGTCACCTGTATTCAGAAAGTAAAGTATGGGAATCTTTTATGATTGGCAAATACTCCGATGTTAAGGGTCCAAGCATGCTGATGACTACAGACCCTTCAAACTGCAGTGGTATAGTGTATATCAATCTCGAGGTCACGTGTTGATGGATAAAGTTAACAGTATAGAATTCAGTGAAACTTATAAATTAAGTACTTTAAATACTAAGGAGAGCCTACTATTTTAGGTGAAATCTTTTGTTAAATGGATTTTTCTTAAGACAGGTTATACTTACACTTTCCATTTGTTGACTGTCAGATTTTCTATAAGAATATTTAAATTTCAAAGCACCATTATTGTTCAAGTATCACCCAGCTGGTTACTAGAATATAAAGAGAAGACTGCCAAAATAATCTTAAACTATGAGAAAGGCAGAACAATAATAAAGGGAAACGAGATACATGTCAATAATTTTGTTTCAATTTATTTGGAATGTATTTTGGTGTATGACTGTGATAGTCCCCTACCCCCAAAACAATAACTCAAAACTTAACTAATTAACCCCACATTATTTGAAATAAAAGTCTCTCCTCACTAAATTGTGATGTCATCCTTATCATAATACTAAATTCTTGCCCATACAGGATTGATTCTAGTCTCATTACTACAGTATTTTAATTATTATAATCTCACAATATATTTAGTATATGGCTGGGCCAGGTTCCCTTTCTTATCATTCCAAAGTTTTCATGGCTGTTACTCATTTTCTTTTTTAGAAGTACTTTGTAAGGCTCTGAAAAAATTGCATACTTTTTTGTCTTTTTTTTTTGACTTTGTTAAAATACACATAAAATTTACTGTCTTAACTATTTTTACCTGTGTAGTTCCGTGTATAACACATTGTTGTGCAACCAATCTCCAGAACTTTTTCATCTTGCAAAAGTGAAACTATACCCATGAAACAATTTCCCACTTCCCCTTCCCCTCAGTCCCTGGTTATTCCCATTCTGCTTTCTTTCTCTGTGAATTTGACTAGATGCCTCATATAAGTGGAATCATACATTATTTGTCTTTTTGTAACTGACCTATTTTTCTTTGCATAGTGTCCTCAAGTTTCATCCCTGTTGTAGCATGTGTCAGAATTCCCTTCCTTCTTAAAGGTGAATAATATTCCACATTTTGTTTATCCGTTTATCTGTTGATGGACACTTGTTTGCTTCCACCTTTTGGCTATTGTAAATAATGCTGCTGTGAACATGGGTCTACAAATAAATCTGTTCAAATCTTTGCTTTCAGTTCTTTTAGCTGTATACCCAGTAGCCCACAAGATTTTTTTTGTTTTATGACATTTCAGTCTCATGTCATCCCTAGAAAGGCTTCCCCTAGCCTAAAATTATAGAAATAATCTACATGTTTGTTCCCAAGTGGAAAACCAGTACTAATTATTGAATGATCCATGGTTCCCCATGTTAATTGGAGGTACGTGCCACGTTTATCCTGTCTTAAATTATCATGGATATATAAATCTATTTGACTTTCTATACTGTTCATTTATTTAGTTACCACTTCCTGCACCATTACAGATGTTTAATTGCAGTATTCTACTGTGTTTTGATAACTGGTGATAAGTTTCTCATATTCTCTTTCAGAATTCTCTTTATTTTTCCCACACATTTGTTTTTCAAATAAAATTTAAAATCAATTTGTAAAAAATGTCATTGAAAATTTAAGTGTAATGACATTAAATTTATGAATAATTTTGGGGAGAATTGATAGATTTACAATATTGAGTCTTTTCCCGTAATAATAAGAGCTAACGGGACTTCCCTGGTGGTCCAGTAGTAAAGATCCCGCGTTACAATGCGGGGCACAGGGGTTTGATCCCTGGTCGGGGAACTAAGATCCCACATGCCGCGGGACAGCTAAGCCTGAGCTCGCACACCTCAGCTAGAGCCTGCACGCCTCAACTGGAGCCTGCGTGCCGCAAACTACACAGCCCACGCGCTCTGGAACCCAGGCGCCACAACTACAGAGCCCATGTGCCCTGGAGCCTGCGCGCCACAACTCGAGAGAGAAACATGTACGCCACAACTAGAGAGAAGCCCACGTACCACAACAAAGAGCCTTGTGTGCCACAGTGAAAGATCCCGCATGTCTCAACGAAGATTCCACGTGCCGCAACTAAGACCCAACGCGGCCAAAAATAAATAAATTAAAAATAAATAATAAATAAACCTTTAAAAAAAATTAGAGCTAACATTTTTGAATGTTTTCTGTATGCCAGCCATTGCAATAAGCCATTCCCTCATATCCTTTTTAAAAATGATGAAACTGGGGCTTAGTTGAAGAATGTGCTCAGAATCATGCCATAAGTGATAGAGCAGTCTTGAACCAAGAGCTCTGACACTAAAATCTGTGCCCTTAACCACCATATAGCTGCCCTCATCCTTGGAAAGTGCTGTGTTTCTCTTTTTATTTGTCCTAATCTTACACCCATTCCTAAACTAACTTTCACTGTGCTCTTTGGAACTCATGAATGAGTAGTGATTTTTAAAATCCCCTACATCCTAAACCTTTTCTGTAAATGGTCCTCTGATGGTTAATTTTAGGTGTCAACATGGCTAGGGCAGAGTACCCAGTTTTCAGTCAAACAGCAGTCTAGATGTTGCTATGAAGATATTTTTTAGATGTGATTAATATTTAAATCAGGAGACTGAGTAAAGCAGATTATCCTCCATAATGTGGGTGGGCCTCATCCAATCAGTTGAAGATCTTAAGAGAAAAGACTGCGGGTCCGTAAGGAAGAAAGAATTCTGCTGCCAGACGAGCTGTAACATCACCTCTTCCCTGCCTTTCCTGCCTGCTCTCCTGCCCTGCAAATTTCACACTTGTCATCCCCCACTATCACGTGAGTCAATTCCTTAAAATAATCACTCCCTTGTTCTCCCCCTACCGTCTAAGTTAGATTTTGTAGTCTACCATTTTAATCATTCCCTCTGTCATATTTGTCTGGCAAATGTTGTTAAATTGAACTCTCCATGTCCTCTACACCTCAGCAGACAAATGCAGCTAGAGAAAAATATACAACCATACAGACTAATCTCACTTTAAAATCATGACCACAAACCCCAAGAGGACCCCAAGTGCCGTCTGGCAATGCTTCCTTATTTCTATGGTCAACTGACTTTCCCACTCTCCAAGGCAACTACAGTATTTCATACTCTCTCCCCACATTCCTTACTGTCAGCTGATGGCTTCACTGCTTATTTCACTTAAATTAAAAAAAAAAAAAAGCGATTGAAGAGAATTTTCTCATCCTTCCACCACCGCTGTTCACCTCCCTCCTATTACATGGAAAGGGAACGCATTGCCGGTGTCCCTGCCTGAGGTCAAACCTTCCACTGTGTGCTGAAGCCCATGCTCTCCTATGCAAGGACTTTGCTTTTCTTCTGTTCTCTCTCAGTTTTTCCCCCTCTACTGTCATTCCAGTCAGCATATGAATATGCTGTAATATTTTCCAGTCCTTATTATCTCTGTTTATAAATTCTTCACTCTGCAGTGAGCTTGAGGGTAGAGAGAGTGTGTTACTCTTCTTTTTATTCCCAGACCTTGGGACATAGTGATCACTTTAAAAAGGTTTGTGGACTTACCTGAAGTTCCCCTAGGACTTGTCGTCCTAAAACAGTTTCTCCCTCCACTGTGTCCTCTTGTTCATTGCTGCTACTTGCAGGATGGAGAAGCATGCTGCTGGACACCTGCAATGGCTTTGGGTTTCAACCCTGTGGCTGGCTGCTCACCTCCGGGGACGTGCTTTGCTCTGGTGTCTTGACGGGTCTCCCTAGCCAGTCAGGTGGCAAGTGAGAGTCCCAAAGCATCCACACTGGTTCAGAACAAGAGTATCGATGTGAGAAAGAGTCAGGGCTGAGACAGACCTGGCTTCTCCTTGGTCACGCCTTCTCTACCTTCTCCTTGGTCACGCTTACTGTGTGGAATCTGTTATCGGAAGTAGTGAAATGCAGTTCTTTGTGGTTTAGCCTGGCATCAGGCTGCATGGATTTGTATTCTACCTCCTGCGCTTTAGCTGTGTGACTTTAGGAAAATTACTTAACTTCTCTGTGCTTCTATTTCTTTCTAAAATGGGAATAGAACTTCCCTGGCAGTCCAGTGGTTAAGACTCCACGCTTCCAATGCAGGGGGTGCTGGTTCAATCCCTGGTCACGGAGCTAAGATCCCACATGCCAGGCAGCACGGCCAAAAATTTTAAAAATAAAATAAAATGGGAATAGTACTGTACCTAGCTCATAGGGTTTTTTTAAGGATCATGAGTCAATTTGTGTAAAATGCATAGGATGATACCTGGCACATGATAAGCACTAGAAAGTGTTGGCTATTGTTATCGCTAGTGTTGTTATTTGCAGGTTTGTAGAAGCTAAATGAGCTTCCATTTGTATACTTTCAGCCGTTGCAACACTTAATAACTCAAGTTTTGGAATTTCATCAGTTTATCTAAAGGAGTGTTAGTACACAGAACAAAGTGCTACCCAGATTTAAGCATTAAAAGCAGGCTGTTGAATGGAGAGCAAACTAGGGGTTACCAGTTTGCAGGGGTGCGCAAAAGGGTACAAATTTTTGGGTGTAAGATAGGCTCAAGGACATATTGTACAACATGGGGAATATAGCCAGTATTTTATAACAGCTGTAAATGGAAAGCAACCTTTAAAAAATTGTATAAAAAATTAATAGTAAATTTAGATTTAAAAAAATGTGGGCTGTTGTACACTTGACACCATCTCCAAGATCTCCATCGTACTATATGTATAAAATTGAGGTTAATTGTATATCCTTTTTTTCCCCTTTGTGTGTTAGAGTTGACAGCTGGTCTTCAGCCTTTCTGCCAGATGAACTTAATGCTTCTAATTTATATAAGTCTTTAAATATTTGTGGAAACTAAAAATAAACAACTTAGCTTGAGATTGGTTTGTATACCGTAGTGTAATTATAATTTCTAGCTCACTGTCCAACACTGAGTTAAATGAACCACCAGATAAAGTTAAGATGTTAATTGTCTCCAGCAGTTCTCAGTATAATCTGTTGTGTGTATTCTAGTCTACTGAATAGTATAAAAAGAGTTGTCTGGTTGAAGTACAGTCGAAATTCTAGTTTCCAGAAGGAACATATCTTCTAGATTTTCCCACTCCTTCAGATTTGAGGGTTAGTTATAGCTCCCAGAATAGGAGGTCTCTACATTACTAAACTAGTAATAAGGTAGGCATGTCACATGGCATTTAGGCAAGAGTAAGTGATGGCTATTTCTTTTTACTTGCGATGGTATATGATGGGCCACCATAATTTCACATTTAAGGAAAAATAATGAACTAATAGTATTGATCTCCATCTTATTCTGAAGTTTCAGGGTACTTCAAGATCATGTAAAGAAAATCAAAGCCACATGAGACTGTTAGGAAGTAGTCATGTGACTTCAAAAGGCACTAGGTGAAGGCTAAGAAACCTGGGCTCTGTTTACAGTTTAGCCAGTCATTATGTGGCCTTGGGCACAGATTACTTGCTTGAATATCCCATAATTGATTTACATATTTTATGTGGACTGTTATTATGAAAGAATAAGTGAAAGCATGTGTTAGAGTAACCCAAAAAGAGTTATTAATTTATTAGATATACACATACTTGTTTTAACACTTGTCAAATTTTGACTGATTGTTTACATTCTTAATGAGTTCCTTATGGGCAAGGACAGTGAGTTAATCATCCTTGTATCCCCAGTGTCTAGCAGAGTCCCTGACATACATTTTATTGAATCAAAGTTCTCTAACTTGCTTTATTTATAGCTTTGTAGGTAAGTAAAAATTTTAAATGAGATTTAAATTGAGATGCAATTTAGGGGAACCTTCTAGAACTGTTTCTCAATTTTATCCTGGACCAACTAAAATACACATTTTACATAATACTTACTATACACACATGTAACTGAAACCAGATGTTCAGGAAACACCTTGCTGTGTGTGATGTCCTCTGATAAGTTCTATTGCATTATGTTTCATTCATTTAAAATAATGCTGGTGGAACCCACTGAAATGATTTTAGGATTCTTTAATGGGTTTTAAACCTACAGTTTAAAAGATACCTCTCAGGAAGGCAAGCTCCATGAGAACAGGAACTTGATCATGTTCACTTCTGTATTGCTAGTTCTTAGCACATAATAGGTGTTCAGTACATATATCTTGAATGAGAGAAAGAATGGAGTTGTTTTCCCATGGGTCATGTTTAAGAACAGGACAAAGGGAAAAGCATTACATATTCCTTGCTACATTTCAGCTCATCAAGTATTTGAGTGATCTAAGTACGATATAATACAATACACTAAGCAACATGGAAGGTACAGAATTAAGTAAGACTTGGTCTCAGATCTCATGCAGTTTTAGAACCCAATCCACGAGGACAGTCAGGTGCAAATAGGCCTTCTTAAAAGGAGTTTCAGGGTTTTACCAAAATTTTTATTTCACACAACTAAATTAAGTGCCTGATACGAGAGATTTTCCAGAACATGGTTTTCTGGTGTAGATGTGGCTCAGGACCAAGAATTGGCAGTACCCTGCCCCATCTACTTATCATCACTAGTAGAGTCTAACGGTGGCTAATATAAAATAGGGTTAGTCTTAAAAATATTCAAGGGGCATTTGGTTCACTGTTGATTTGACTTCTAAAAATCTGTTCTCCTTTAAATAACTTAATTCACAGTCATCCTATGTCTAGCTTGTTGTGGGAGGGTCTTAGAAATTAGATCCTTTGGTAAACATAATAATTTGTTTTTGAAAATTAGTTTGCATAGTTAGTAAACAGGAGGAAGCTTTAGCTCTGTACAAAATACACGTCACCACATTTTCCTTGGTTTCTTAGATTATCGTGTCAGTATGTAGTTAGGCATATTCACACTTGTGAGGTCAGGACAGTGCTTAGGAGCTTTTTAAGACTCAGAGTACAGTTCTTAAGAAGGCCAGTCTTAGGCTAACTTTAAATTTTATCATCAAAACTGAGACTAAAGAGTAAAAGAGGGTGCAGGCGTAATGGTTGTATTGAAGCAAACGTAAACTGGGACTGTCCCAGCAAACAAGGAAGTTTGGCTAGGCTAGCTTTTGTGCATATGTTTGTGTTTGGCTACACTGTCTCAAAAAGAAAAAAAAAATTTTTTTTTACAGAACATTTATAAAACTTTATATTTAGGGCTTCCCTGGTGGTGCAGTGGTTGAGAGTACACCTGCCGATGCAGGGGACACGGGTTCGTGCCCCAGTCCGGGAAGATCCCACATGCCGCAGAGCGGCTGGGCCCGTGAGCCATGGCCGCTGAGCCTGCGCGTCCAGAGCCTGTGCTCCGCAACGGGAGAGGCCACAACAGTGAGAGGCCCGTGTACCGTAAAAAAAAGAACAAATTTATATTTATAAAACACTATTAACTAAAAAATTACAAATCTTTCATAATCAGGAGAGATTATGTACTCTAAAAAATTGAGGCTTAATACCTACTGTTATCAACAATTTATAAATAACTTTGTAATGAAAATGTTTTTGTTACATAAAGACTTTTTTTTTCTAAGACAGAAAGTTGGCCATGTGCTTATTAGATAATATTTTCAGGTAGTGAAAAGATTGGACATTTTCTTAGAAATAATTATTATGGAATAGAATCTATATATTTCTTATAGTATAAAGCAAATTAACAGACATAGCACTGGATATTCGTGATTTCATCTAAAAAAGATACTAGAAATTCTTTTCATTCAGTGAGTTTTTATTGTCTCTCTGCTTTATGACTAACCTGATGCTAAGGCACCATAGATAGCATTAAATATGATTTACTGTCAGTATTAAATAGCATTTGCTGTAAGGTTATCTGGGGCTAAATCCAGTGGTACCAGAAAGACTTCATAAAGTAGTTTAACAGTGTGAACATCAAGGACAGTTTTATATTAGATGACACTATAATAATTATCCCACAATCTCTACTAGTCACAGTTTATTTTGGATTTTTTTTTTTTTTTGCTGTACACGGGCCTCTCACTGTGTGGCCTCTCCCGTAGCGGAGCACAGGCTCCAGACGTGCAGGCTCAGCAGCCATGGCTCACGGGCCCAGCCGCTCCGTGGCACGTGGGATCTTCCCGGACCGGGGCACGAACCCGTGTCCCGTGCATTGGCAAGTGGACTCTCAACCACTGCGCCACCAGGGAAGCCCTATTTTGGAATTTTAACTCAGTAATTGAAATGCCTTGTCCTAAACACCTTTTTTTGGGAATTAAGTAAAATGTTTACTTTTAATCCGGTGAACACTGGTTCTAGTTTATAGGGGAAACAGTCATACTTTATACTTAGATCATTTAATACTGCCTTTTAAGGAAGTCAGACCCAGGCTCTAAGTGGTTATATTAAGTGTTTTAAGTTCCAGACTAGGGAGATAGCATTTATCATTGCTGTTGCTTTCAAACAGGAAGCGTAACATTTTATTAAATGAATAAAGCAAATCACTGACTAAAATGAAGTTTAATGAAAGTTCTCTATCAGAAGAAGAACTTAACATTTTAATATATGACTATAATATAGTACAGTCAGTTCACTTCTATAAGCAATGCTTTAAAATAATAAATAGAAATATTTAGGCCAATTTTTTCATTGAAGCAAGATTGAGCTCAAAAGTTAACTATAGTTGGGGCTTCCCTGGTGGCGCAGTGGTTGAGAGTCCGCCTGCCGATGCAGGGGGCATGGGTTCGTGCCCCGGTACAGGAAGATCCCACATGCCGCGGAGCAGCTGGGCCCGTGAGCCATGGCTGCCGAGCCTGCGCGTCCAGAGCCTGTGCTCCGCAAAAAAAAAAAAAAGTTAACTATAGTTTATGTATTTATTGCCTTCCCACATATTTCAAGATGATAACTTTTCTGTGAATGGTTTCCTCTTACCTTTTTATATTAATAATTTGGAATGCTTTGATAAGCCTTCTAAACTTCAGTGACACTGGCTGGTATCAAAGGAGGTAAAGCATGTATTAGTGGTCCTTCCTTGGCCCTCCTGTCTTTACTTACTTGCCACCTCCATGGACTTAGGAAGTACAAGACTGTAAGGTCCTAGCACCAAAGTGAGATTGGTTCTCCAGCCCTCTGCTCATGTCCTTCATGAATATATAAGAATCCTATAAAACCACTGCCTTATTTACAGAGACCTTTTACTCAGATCTGTACTTTTCAAGAATATAAATCATTGCTTATAGGAGTCTTAAAGTCAAATTAACTTTGCCATTGTTTGCTGTTCAGTTTAGTGAGTCACTGCTCTTGGTGATTTGACATCAACTCCCAAAGATTCTTGAAAATTCTGAGAATTAACAGGTAGCCAGAACCAATCTGATTATTTACACGTGCATACGACCCTTTACCAATTTGTAGAACAGAGTATTAGGGAAGGATCATATTATCAATATATGTGTTTGCTACTACTAATGCTTAATGTTTACTATAGGTCAAGCACTGTTCTAAGTACTTTATACATACTACTTTATTAATCCTCATAATAGTCCTCTGTGGAAGATACTATTTATTATCTCCATTTTATAAATAAGGACAGAGAGGATAAATATCTTTACCCAGGTCACACAACTAGTAAATAATGAAGTCAGAATTTGAACCAAGGTGTTCTGGCTCCAGGATCTGAATTGGAATCAAACACTTTTTGAGACATATTGGGTATCTTTAAAAGTTATCAAATATTAGTGTGGGATGGGGATAGATTGGGACTTTGGGATTGACATGTACACACTACTATATTTAAAATAGATAACCAACAAGGACCTGCTGTATAGCACAGGGAACTCGGCTCAATATTCTATAATAACCTAATGGGAAAAGAATTTGAAAAAGAATGGATACTTGTATGGGTATAACTGAATCACTTTGCTGTACACCTGTAACTAACAACACATCATTGTTAATCAACTATACTCCAATATAAAATTTTTTTAAATTTTTAAATAAAATTAAAAAAAACTTTTTTAAAGTTACCAAATATCTGTGAAGAAAACAAGGCAAAGAACCCCCATCTCCTGACACTCAGCCCAGTGTCTTTCCACTATAGTTCAAATGCTTCAGCGTTGTTCATTGTAATGCTTGGATCAACCTTTTTCTATCCAAGCAATAAACTCTGAAGTAAATTCAAAGATAATAGAAGCAATACTCTTGTGATCCAGACTGGAACACAAGAACGTTGTGGGCTTTCCTGTTTGATCCTAAGGGAAAGATAGCCTTAGATTAAGCTAACCAAATGGTTTAGTAAGTGGTTGACATGGACATGTTGTGGTAACTCTGCTGTTGTTTGGTGGTTTGAGAGATACTCTTTTGTGGTAGCAGCTGGCTGGTTTACTGTTTTCCTTTGGTATGTTGGGAAAAGTTTGAGAAGACTCAAACTGTAAACTTTCAAATGAAAACATCTGATTTTTCATATAATCCTTGAGAGATTGTATAGTTGTCAGCATTGGGTAAACTTGAATGTATAGTTTCCTTTAGTGGATCTGCCCCTAGTGTTCCATTTCACTCCTGCCTCACACAGCATGGCCCTGTGTGGTAAGCTTTCTCTGCAGGGCTGGCCCCAGTGTCATCATATATACCTCTTCATCCCAGCTTCTGCAGTTGTCTCAGAGCAATAGTTCAACTAGTCTCCTGAATACTTGTTATATTCTTAGACTTGGAAAAACTCTAGCAATAAAAGTGGTCTTTTCCCAATTCAAATAAAAAGCTAAGCTTTAAATAAAATTGTCCTGTATTATCCATTTTTCCCAAGTATATAATTTCAAACTTTTGGCATCTGCTGCTATTTAGACAACAAAATCAATGAAGACGTACCCAACAAAAATTAACAGAAATCTTGCTAACATCCAGTCATATCTAATTCAGCAGCTTGGTTTGTTTGTTTTTCATGGATACATTTTCTTGGCTGTGATTTCATGTTGCATATTTATATCTTCTGTTAGAAAATATCAATGTTTTGTGGTTCTACAAAAGCATGAATTTCCACATAGCAAGTTTGAGAAGCTCTTTTGAGCTTTGTAGGGAGATTTTTATTCCAGAGATGCCATGTGAAATGTTTTGACAGTGGTAAATAATTTTTTAAAGTAATGACAAAGGATGGAAAACAAGTTAGAGGAGCATTGAGAAACACTACTATTAATTTCAAAAATCTTAAACTATGAGAGGATAGTAATTACATGAATAACTACCAACAGCAAATCATTGTAGGAGAGTTTCACAACTGAAATCATTTAGTAAAAGACTCAGTCCTCATACACAGCCGGCGTTCCGTATCCGCAGATGCAGGGGTCTGACTGTACCACACCGTTTCAAATAAGGGACTTGAGAATCTGGGGGGGTTCTGGAACCAATCCCCCGTGGGTGCAATAGGACTGCTGTACGTTCTCTGTTTGTTTACAGTTATATAATTAAATCTCCACTTAAAGTAGGCATCATCCATATTGTCTGCATAGCCTTGGCAGGACTTTGAGGCAGAAGGACTAGATAAGGCTTGCTGACCTTGAATTAAACACATGTCTTCCACAGGCAGCCTGCCCAGTTTTTAAAGAGTGAGCCTTCCAGGCGTGTTCTCTGATAATAGAGCTAGGAAACCCTAACAGAAACAAGAACATTTTAGAGAGCATCTCTGTGGAAGGCTTACCCACTTTTCTTTGGAGTCCATTCAGAAAAAAAATCACACCAAAGAAAAACATCACATTTACTTCATAATATTTATTCAGTAATGTGCTGCTGTTTATATATGAGCGGTGGTTGACCAGAATATGTATATTTAGAGGATTTTTTTTCCTGGTTTTTTTTTTTCTTCAGTCTTGCTGCGTGGCTTGCGGGATCTCAGTTCCCTGACCAGCGATTGAACCCAGGCCCTCGGCAGTGAAAGCGCAGAGTCCTAACGACTGGACCGCCAGGGAATTCCCTTTTTTTTTTTTTTTTCTGTTCTTGATATGTTATTTGTATATAGTCTGTTTTCTGCATGTTTTTGAAGGCAGCTATCTGGAATTAGGAATGCGGTCTGTAATTTGAGAAATAATCTAAAGTTTTTGATTGGGGATAAGTATCTGCAGGAAATTTTGTCCTTGGAGGATTCATGATATTTATAGAATAGTTTTTGTTTAGGTTTGCCAACTGTGAAAGTATATACTCTTCTACCATTTGGTACAAGTTAGTAGATCCTTTACTTCTATTCCTAGCATTTTTTAAACAGTTTTATTGAGATATAGTTCACATACCATACAGTTTACCCTTTGTGTATAATTCAGTGGATTTTGGTATATTCAGAGTTTTACAACCATCATTGCATTCAATATTAGACATTTTTCATCGCCTCAGAAAGGAACCGTATACCCATTGGCAGTCACTCCCCATTTCCCTGCAAACCTCCCAGTCATACGTAGCCACTAATCTATTTTCTATCTGTATAAATTTACCTATTCTAGGCATTTCATATAAATGGAATTATACACTCTGTGGTCTTTTGTGATTGACTTATTTCACCTAGCATAATGTTATCAAGGTTCATTCATTTGCTTCATGCATCAGTACTTCTTTCCTTTTTGTTGAGAAATAATACTACATTTTATAGATATACCACACTGTATTTATTCATTCATCAGTTAAGGGTCATTTGGGTTGTTTCCACTTTTTGGCTATAGTGAGTAATACTACTGTGAACATAGATGAAAAATTTTCGTGTGACTATATATTTTCATTTCTCTTGAGTATAAACCCAGGAGTGAAATTGTGGGTCATATAGTAACTTTAGGCTTAATATTTTTTTGAGAAACTGCCAAATTTTTCCAAAACTGCTGTACTGTTTTACATATATACTATGGAATATTACTCAGCCATTAAAAAGGATGAAATAATGCCATTTGCAGCAACACAGTGGACCTGGAGATTATCACACTAAGTGAAGTAAGACAGAGAAAGACAAATATCATATGATATAGCTTATATGGAATCTAAAAAAAAAATGATGCAAATGAAATTATTTACAAAATAGACTTACAGACTTAGAGAACAAACTTATGGTTACCAGGGGCGAAGGGTGGGAAGAGAAGATAGATTGGGAGTTTGGGATTGACATGTACACACTGTTGTGTTTAAAATAGATAACCAACAAGGACCTACTGTATAGCACAGGGAACACTGCTCAATATTCTGTAATAACCTAAATGGGAAAAGAATTTGAAAAAGAATAGATGCATGTATATGTATAACTGAATCACTTTGCTGTACACTTGAAACTAACACAATATTGTTAAGCAACTATACTCCAATATAAAATTAAAAATTTTTTTAACTAAAAATAATAATAAATAAAATAAAACTGCTGTACCATTTTAAAATCCCATCATCAGTGTATGAGGATTCCAGTTCCTCTGCATCCTTGTCAACACTTGTTATATCTGTCTTTTTGAATATAGTCATCTGAGTGGGTGTGAAATGCATCTAATGGTAGTTTTTATTTGTCTGTCTTCTTTAGAGAAACACCTATTTAGATCCTTTGCCCATTTTTTAATTGGGTTATTTGTGGTGTTCTTGATTTCTAAGAGTTCTTTATATATTCCGGATATACATCCCTTATCAAATTTCTCCCAGTCTGTGGGTTGCTTTTTCATTTTACTTATGGTGTCTTTTGAATCACGAAAGGTTTTAATTTTTATGAAGTCCAATTTATTTTTTTATTTTGTTGCTTGTATATTTGGTGTCACAACTGAGAGACTGTTGCCTAATTTAAGATCATGAAGATATACTTTTGTTATCTTCTTAGAGTTTTATAGTTTTAGCTTTTACATTTAGGTCTTTGATTCATTTTGAGTTAATCTTTGTATATGGTGTGAGGTAGGAGTCCCACTTCATTTATTTGCATGTGAATGTCCGGTTGTCACAGTCCAGTTTCTTGAAAATACTGTTCATTTCCCCCATTGAATTGTCTTGGCACCCTTGTTGAGAATCAGTTGACCATAAATATAAGGGTTTCTTTCTGAACTGGATTCTATTCCATTGGTCTGTATTTCTGTCTTTGTGCCAGTTACACAGTGTGTTAATTACTGTAGCCCTGTACTAAGTTTTGAAACCAGGAAGTGTGAGTATTCCAACTTTTTCAAGATTGTCTTGGCTATCATGGGTCCCTTGAATTTCCAGCATTAGCTTGTCAATTTCTGCAGAAAAGGCAGCTGGGACTTGGATAAGGATAGCAATGAATCAGGTCAATTCAGAGAGTACTGCAATCCTAACAATATTGTCTTCTAATCTGTGAGCATGGAATGTCTTTCCATTTATTTAGGTCTTTAAATTCTTTCAGTAATGTTTATAGTTTTCACTTACAAAGTTATGTAGTTCTTTGTTAAATTTATCCCTAAATATTTTTTACTGCAACTTTAAAGGGAATTGTTTTCCTAATTTCATTTTTGTATTGTTTACTGCTAGTATATAGGATTACAGTTGATGTTTGTATATTAATCTTGTACCCAGCAACCTTCCTGAACTTGTTTATTATTATTGGTTTTAGTATTTTTTTAGTAGATTACTTATAATTTCCTATATACAAGATCATGTCATTTGCAAATAGAAATAATTTTACTTCTTTTCCAATCTGAATGTCTTTTATTTCTTTTTCTTCTCTATTTACCTTGGCTAGAATCTCCAGTACAGTGTTTCATAGAAGTGGCAAGAGCAGATATCCTTGTTTTGTTCCTGATCTTAAAGGGAAAGCATTAAGTCTTTCACCATTAAGTATGATGTGAGCTGTGAGTTTTTCATAGATAACCTTTATCAAGTTGGAGAAGTTTCCTTATATTCCTAGTTTGTTGAGTGTTTTGGTCATGAAAAGTGTTGTATTTTGTGGATTTTGTCCTTTACTCTAGTGCTATGGTATATTACATTAATTGATTTGGGGGGATGTTAAATCCGTTTTGCATTCCTGGAATAAATACCACTTGGTCGTGGTGTATAATCCTTTTTATATGTTGCTGAATTCAATTTGCTTGTATTTTGTTGAGGATTTTTGAGTGGGTATTCATACGAGATTGATCTGTAGTTTCCTTATGATGTCTTTGTCTGGTTTTGGTGTCAAATTAATACTGGCCTCATAGAATGATTTGGGAAGAGTCCCCTTTTCTTTTGAGCAGTTTATGAAGAATTAGTATTCTTGTTTAAATATTTGGTAGAATTCACCAAAATCATCTGGTTGTAGGCTTTTCTTTGAGGGTAGTTTTAAAATTACTAATTCATTCTCTTTTTTTTATTCCCATTCATTATAGATCTATTCAGATTTTCTCTCTCTTCTTGATTCAGTTTTGGTACTTCGTGTCTTTCCAGGAATTTATCCATTTCATCTCAGTTATCTAATCTGTTAGTATACAGTTGCTTATAGTATTCTTTATAATCATTTTGTTTCTGTAAGGTCAGTAGCGATATCTAGTAATAGATTTCTAACTAGTAAATGGTTGCTTTAATCTAGAAAATGAATTAACTCTTAACATTTGGGGCCCTTTCTAAGGATAGAAGGTACAAAGAACATGAAAAGCAAAGAACTATTGAGTCCCTCATTGTTATTGCTAACAGTGAATAAGCAACATCAGCGTTAATTCCTGCCTGGCACAGAATATTGATTGAGACAGCCTTTAGGAAACAAGTAATGTTAAGAGCGGGTAGCTTCTGCTTTTTAATACTGTTCAAAGGAATATCTCTGGGTTAAGAAATCCTTTTCCTAGCCACTTGCCGGCTGCCTAACCCTTGAGCAGAAACACTTTACCTGATTGTCCAACTGTCCATCTGAGAGTAGAGGTAACATTACCACTTGCAAAGCCTGTCAGGTATTCATTTTTCATTGCAGTGTCTCAGCAATTCTTTAGAAACCTTACATAGGTCAAATCTCATTATAGTAAAATCCAAAGGACTGACCAGATTTTTAGATGGTACATTTCTCTCTCATATTTAAGTTTCTCTCATTTTATAGATTTTCCAGTTTATGAAATGTGTCAAAACATAACCTTTTATATGTATAATGTAAAATCTTGAATACAGGGAAATTTCAGACTAAAGTATGTATATACATATACACACACACAACACACACACACACACACACACACACACACAGGCAACATACAGAAGTTCTAACGTGGAAGAGATTATTTTCAACTGTGAAACAGCAGAGAATAAAAGATTTCTGAGTCCAGGATCCCCATTCTGACAAGTACATTCCCATCCTAACCCTTTCTTAACTCTTTGGCTAAAAATAAGTGTGCAGATTTTTTTTTTAATCAGTGAAAGACTTTCTATCTCTTAATAAAACATTTAGATTCCCATTATGGAAATCTATTATAAAAGCACTTTCAGAATGCTGTTTACTGGTCAACAAAAGATAAATTGTTAAAATTAAGCGATACTATACATTAAATGGAAATAAATGTTCAATTTACTAAGAGTTTAAAACCTTTCGATTATTGCAGACAACAATTTTATATCTGTCTCTTTTTTAAAATACTCTATATTTTGAAAGAGAAGTGCTCACACTGTAAAAAGAGAACAGGTAACTTTAAGTAGGAGCTGTCTACATCCAGAACAAAAGCCTGTTGGTGTCATTGTTAAGGAAATCAGTTAGTAGATCAAATTATTGGTTGTAAACAATATAAGCAATGAGATTTCTCAATTGGAAGAGACAATTTAAGTCCTAGAAGTTGGCTGCCAAGGAAACCACTGACTGCAGTAGCCAAGATATAGAAGCAACCTAAATGTCCATCAGTGGATGAATGGATAAAGAAGATGTGGTGCGTATGTATGTGTGTGTGTGTGTGTGTACACACACACACATGTTGGAATATTACTCAGCCATTAAAAAAAGAATGAAATCTTGCAATTTGCAGCAACGTAAATATTTCTGGAGGGTATTATGCTAAATGAAATAAGTCAGAGAAAAACAAATTCCAGGGTTTCCCTGGTGGCGCAGTGGTTGGGAGTCTGCCTGCCAATGCAGGGGACACGGGTTCATGCCCCGGTCCGGGAGGATCCCACATGCCGCGGAGCAGCTGGGCCCGTGAGCCATGGCCGCTGAGCCTGCGCGTCCGGAGCCTGTGCTCCGCAACGGGAGAGGCTGCAGCAGTGTGGGGCCCGCATACCGCAAAAAAAAAAAAAAATCCATATGATTTCACTTATATGTAGAATCTGAAAAAAAATCAAAAACAAATGAACAAACAAGACAGAACAGAAACAAACTCATAGATAGTAGTTGCCATAGGAGGGTGGGGTGGGAAGATAGATGAAATAGGTGAAGGGGGATTAAGAGATACAGACTTTCAGCTATAAAATAATGAAGTCATGGGGATGTGATGTCCACATAGGGAATATAATCAATAATATTGTAATGACTTGATATGGTGATGGATGGTAGCTGGTCTTATTGTGGTGACCATTTGATAACATATAAAAATATTGAATCACTGTGTTGTATACCTGAAGCTAATATAACATTCTATGTTAATTATAACTCAGTTTTTTAAAAAAGACTAGCAGAATTTTTATGCAGACTAGTATGATCAGCTTGTGGTATTTTCTACTCTCTTTCTGTAAAAGGCAGGGGAGAAAGGAGGAGGATAGCAGGAAACTTGGAAAGGTATCTTTTCTGTCGGAAGGAGACAGGAGTAGATTGTTCTCTTTGGTTCCCACTAACTTTTTATTTTGAAAATGTTTAAATCTTCAAAAAAAAGTGAAAGAAGAGTACGTTTTGTACACTCTTCACCTAGATTCACCAGTTTTTAACCATATTTGTTTTCTTTTACCGTCTTCTACACACACGCGCACAGAAAATGTCACAACCATTATAATATTTCATTTCTAAATACTTCAACATGTATTTCCCAATAAGACATTGTCTACTTAACCACAGTACTATTTACCAAACCCAAGAAGTTTTCAGTTGATACAATAATTTATCTAATGAACAATCCATATTAATATTTCCCCCAATTATCCCAATAATGTCTTTGGCTTTTTGTTCTTTTTTAATCTAGGATCCAGTCAGAGCTCCTTCGTTGTATATATTGATAGTTATCGTGTCCTTTTAATCTTCCTTAAAGAATAGCCGCCCTTCTTTTGACTTTAATGTCATTATTTTTTAAAAGACCAGGCTGCTTTTCTTACAGAATGTCCCGCAGTCCAGACTTATCTGATTTTTCCTTATGATTATATTCTGTTTAATATATTTGAAAAGAAAACTAACAAAGGAAACGCTTTCTATTTCATCACATCAGGAGGCACATAACATCAGTTTGTCCAACTGTTGATGACACTCAGTTTAATCACTTGGATAAGATGATACTCACCATAATTTTCCATTGCTAAGGTATCTTTTCTCCTTATAATTTAGGAAAATGTGAGGTTGATACTTTAAGACCATGGGAACATTGTTCTTCAACAACCTTCTCCCAATGGTTTTAGCATCCATGATCCTTGCCTGCATCAGCTGGAGGTGCAAAATTATTTAATTCTGCCTTTACTTCATATTTATTAGGTGACTTTCCTCTGTAAAAAGAGCTTTCTCTCCCTTCACTTTTTGTTTTTCTATTCTGTTTTGTATGAGGGTTTTGGGGGTTTTTTTTGATACTACTGTGGACTCAGATTATTTGTTATTCAATATGCTATAGTCCATTATTGTCGTTATTCTTTTTGATATTCAGATTTTCCCAAAGTTGACCAATGAAAGCACCATCAAACCAGCCTCTGTATCATTTTGCCATGTCTCCATTTTTCTTTTCCTTTTGTTCGCCTAACATATCCTAGAAATTACTCCCTGTCAGTTTCTCGAGAGTATCCCCCTTCTTTTTATGGCTTTGTATATTCCAGATATTGTTTATCATAGTTTATTCAGCCAGTACCTTATATGTGCACATTTAAGTTGTTACCAGTATTTTGCTACTACAGATAATGCTGCTGCTTGTGTTTTATATATATGCAGCCTATTCTTTTAAGATAGTATAAATATTCAAATAAATTGAAGCCTGTTAAGCTAAGAGAATATAGTATTTTACTTTAACATTTTTCTAATTATAAAAGTTGGTAATACACATAATTCATAAAATTCAGAAAAACAGTCCTGAAATGTATGGAGTTAAAAGTGAAAGTATTCCTCTACACACCTGTATTCCCACCCCTGCGCTATATCTACTCCCCTCCCCCAAACTGTTAACAGTTTGATCTGTAATGCTTCAAACTTTCTTTTGTTGTAATTGGTGGTGGTTTTATTTTTCCATATTTAGCATGTAAACATACACTCGGGGCCAATTTATTTAACTTACAAAAATGTGATCTTGCTACAGATGATGTAGTATGACCTGGTGTTTTTACTTTATGTGTCTTAGATATCTTTTTATGCCCTTACGTATTGAGTTAACTCATTTATTTCAGTAGCTGTATGATAGTTCGTAATATGGATTTACCATCGTTTATGTAGCCATTTTCCTATTGATATTTAGGTTGTTTCCAGTTTTTCAGTGCTATAGACAACTGCAGTTAACACCCTGGAACATGTCTGCCTATGTTCAAGCATTTCTGTAGGCTAGATTCCAGGAGGTAGAATGGTTAATTAATTGTCATTGATTCACATTTCTGCAGTATCTTCCTGACATCCTTACCAACACTAAGTATTAGCAATATTTTGTATATTTGCCAATACAATGAATAAAAGAAAAAAAAAAAGTAGGGAATTCCCTGGTGGTCCAGTGGTTAAGACTGTGCACTCTCACTGCCTAGGGCCTGGGTTCAATCCCTGGTCAGGGAACTAAGATCCCGCAAGCTGAGCGGCCAAAAAAAAAATGAATGGTAACTTATTGTTTTAATTAGCATTTTTCTGTTACTAAGGAGATCTGTTTACTAGTCCATGTTTGTTAGCCACTGATTTCTTCTATGATTGCTCACTTTTGTCTGTGGGAGTTATTTTTTTTAGTGGAGTTTTTGTATATAGTATCCCTTGCTGTCTGAACTTTTGCTGCCCAAATTCTGGAATTAAATAGATTTGGGTAAATGCTTTGAGAAATCCCTTACTATATGTACCCTCGCTACTCTCCATCCAAAATCAAATTGTTTCAGATAAAAAGGTGTCACTCACCTTCCTAACTTGCCATCTAAATTCAGACTGTCCAAAATCAGGAATCAAATAGGATGAGATAGAGAGGAAGATTTGTATTCTCATACTGATCTTAGTGTTAACAACTTTTTTCTCCCTGTGTATTGTTTATCTTTTGTTCTTGTTTGTGTAGTTTTACACAATAAAAAGTTGTAAATGTTTATGTTAAATATCTGTTGTTTTCCTCTATACTAGGTTTTGCTTTGCTTAGGTTGGCTTTTCCCATCTAAGATTTTTTTTTCTTTATTTTTAAAACTTATTACAGAATACTGAGCAGAGTTCTCTGTGCTATACAGTAGGTCCTTGTTGGTTATCTCTTTTAAATATAGCAGTGTGTACATGTCAATCCCAAACTCCTAGTCTGTCCTTCCCCCCTGGGAACCATAAGTTCATTCTCCTAATTCTGTGAGTCTGTTTCTGTTTTGTAGATAAGTTCATTTTAAGATTTTTTAAATCTATTTTATTTTCTTCTATACGATTATTTTTAGAAACACTGAAAGTTTTAGATGTGTGAAATGTATTTTTATGCATAGTCAATTTTATCAACACATTTATAATAACTTATTCTTTATCATTAATTTTAAATACTACCTTTTTCATATACCAGATACTTATGTATACAAGGATGTTCCTGCAACAGTACCATACTGGGTTTTTTTCTCTTTTTGGGTTTTTTGGGGTTTTTTGCAGTACGTGGGCCTCTCACTGTTGTGGCCTCTCCCATTGCGGAGCACAGGCTCCGGATGTGCAGGCTCAGCGGCCATGGCTCACGGGCCCAGCCGCTCCGCGGCATGTGGGATCTTCCCGGACTGGGGCACAAACACATGTCCCCTGCATCAGCAGGCAGACTCTCAACCACTGTGCCACCAGGGAAGCCCAGTACCATACTGTTTTAATGATTATTTTGATATCTAGATGAGACAGTCCCTTGTTCTTTTTTAAATGTTTCTTGTTTATTATTGTTTAATTTTTCTTCCAGTAACATTTTAGGGGGAAAAGTCTCCCTTATCGTTTATGCTTCCTCCAGCAGTGTATGAGAATGTGCATTTTCCCAGGTCTGGGAGAAACTGGCTGGGGGTCTGAAGCCAAGGTTAAGACTTGAATAAACCTAGAAAAATTAAAATCAAATCATCTACCCTCTAACCTGGGAGAAATCAAATAGGTTTGTAACACTGTTAAGTGTTACCTAAGTGTTTGTTTAGCATTAACTCCTTTACCTTCTAGGTGTAACCCTCTCCCCTCCACACTAACCCTTTTCACAGTCATCTCACAGAATTTCACATCACATTACTTGTGTACATCCACTTCCCTCTACCTGGCATTTCTTCTCATTCCCCACCACCTTCCCCCAGCAACCTCACTTTACCTTCCATATTTTTTGTGTGGGGAAATCTCATTTGTTCCTAAAAACTCAGTTCAGATATTGCCTTTTCTGGGAAGTTTTTCTTCATGCCAACAGTAAGAAGATTGTTCTAATCTTTGTGCCTCATGTTATTTATTCCTAATATTATCATTATCAAGCTTTGAGCTGAATCAGGACATATATGCCAAATGCTTTTGAAAAAGAATAAAATATCCCTGTCTTAAGGGAGCATACCAGAGAATGAAAGGGAACGCTTAAGATAGAAGAAAAATAGGTATGAACACAGATATTATATGTGATTCTTTAAAAAGTCACTAACAGGAGAGCTTTTATATCACTTCCCCAACCTAACCAGGTTTAGATTTTATGGCTTATGTGCTAAGCCTTAGAAAAGGTGCTGATACACAAACTGAGACATTCATTTGAATTCCATATGGGATGTGGCATAAGCAAAGGCACAGAGTTAGGACTGAATGCGTCGTTATCATGGGAGTTTCAGACCTGTAAGGAAAATACCAAGAAATGGGATTAGAAAGGCCTAAATATTCAGTAAAAGATTTGGAAATTAGTAGCCTCCTATAACGTGGATTTGAATTATAAATGAACAAATATTCTGAATCTTTTTTTTTCTTCTTCAGTATTGGATGAACGAATACACCTCATCCATCGGAATTGGAGTTTTTCATTCAGGAATTGAAGTATATGGCAGAGGTACGTGTACACACAGTCTAAATATACTTTCTGAAGATTTTTCTCATTTAAAGGAGTTGCAAAATCATGACTGTAGCTCTTCCTTTTTTTTTTTTTGAAGTACTTCCATACTTTAAAAAGTAGAAGAAAATCTCCCCGTATTTGTTTATACTGTATTTTGGAAAAATACCCAAAGTGGAATGTATCTGGGGAGAAAGTACTCAAAGTACACAAGTGTACATTGATTTGGTTATCTTTTATTCTAGGTACTATGTCTTAAAAAATATTTTCCTTTCAAGATTGTTACACTGTGACAGTTTTGCCTTAATATGTATTGGCATTCCTAAGAAACCTTGCACTTTGAAAAATAGTGTGATAAAAATAATCATTTTGATTGGAAAAGGGTTGGTGCTAGAATGTCAAACTTGAAATACCAATTTCCTGAGGGAATTTCAGTAATAAATTTGTTTTTGTAGACCTACAAATATATAAAGTTTAAAAATACTGCTGAGCAAATCCTGCCTTTGATTACATCTAGCTTTTTGCTTAAGAATGATGGCCTTTGTCATTAACTCAGCCCTTTTTATTCTTTATTACCCTTCATTATGATAAACATAACTGGAGCCACTAAATCAAGCAGCTCTGTTTCAGCAGCTTTTTCCTTTGTTCTAATTCTCTCTTGATACAAGATAATCTCCTGATCAAGTTGTAAGTAGAATGTTCTGCATAAGACAGATCACATTGCTGATTTCATCAAGCTTGTAATAATATACTAGTTTGAATCATAAACTCACCATATAGCAGAAATGCTTTTATTTGCTTCAGCTAGGAAGTCTTTGCTATAATGTTACTGCACTTTACTCCCAGTTACCCCTGAAGACTACATAACAACTTCAGCTAATACAAAGAAAAGGCTCATTTACTTAAATGTGTCAGTGTGGTGGTTTACTGTCCCTTTTTTATATGCTAAATTAACTGCTTCTAGGTGCAGTGTACCATATTAAATATTGGCTATAAAGATCTGCCATATAAGCTCCATTTTACCTGAAAGACTGCATCTACCAGATAATTCCAAAAAGCAGTGAGGTTTGTGCTGAAAGTTCCAGTGGTTGGAGTATTGATACGGGTGAAATGGTAGTCTGTGGGTTTGCTCCCGGTTTGGTTTGGCTTTTGCCAAAGTTGCATGTATATTCCCTTTTAGCTGAATTTGTATGGTGTGTTACAGTTGTTTTTTTTTAAGTGCCATCGAATTTTGGACCACATGACCTCGCTGCTCTGAGGTAGATTGGAGCATGAGACATTTTCTCCATTTTTCAGATGAAGAAACTAAAGCTCAGACCTGCTGAAAGTCATACTGCTAATTAACAGAACTAGGACTTGAACCCAAGTATTCTTATATACTAGTCCATTATCCATTTATCTGCCTAATCATTGCTCCCATTCATAAAATGACTTAGGAATAATTAGAAACATGGCTCAAAACAGCAAAGCCAGGGCCAAATACATTCCTAAAAGTGAATTATTGCTTCTTGAATAGAAGAATAAGTGGGTCTACAACTTTCCTTACCATAATTGAGAAAGTTGAAATACGATATTTCCACATCTAACCTTATCTACAGTGTTTTATAAAATTCGTTCATTAAATTTTTAATGTATGTTTTAGAATTAAATGCTAAATACTTTTTTATTCTACATTATTGCTTTTTTTTCCTGAAAGGTCTGAATCAAAAGTAAATGTATTGTAGAATTGCCTTTTTCTTTCCCATGCTTTGTTCTGACCTTATAAGATTGTATTTAATAAATTTTAAGTGACAAGATTAATTTAAGCATTTGTTTGGAATACTTTAAGTAAGTCTACTAAGATTTGCCACTTAAATATCGAAGTATCTAGTACCAGAATTGTAGCCAGAAATTTTATTTCCTTCCTGATGTGAAACCGTTCTCCATTTTTGTTCTGAATGAGAGTTTATATCTGATGAGGCTGGATGTACATTCACTGTAGTACAAGTAGCTCTCTCCTAGCTTAAAGATGTGCTGTGGAAAGTGTGTGTGTCTTTATGTGTGCGTGGGTGTGTATGTTAATTTTGCAGCTTATCTTTTCTTGAATGAGGGGAATTGAATTCAGTTTTTCTGGTTTGCTAATGTTTTTTCCCTCTTACTCAAAGATAAAACAAGAGTCTTCATCTCAGGAACCATGAAAACTCATTGTTATTAGACAGTTTTTCCAGTAAAGTCCAGGTTTGAAATTTGATCACTTTAATTTAGAAAGTGGCAAAACACAGAACTGACCACGTACATACTTTGGCGTGATAGGTAAATGCAGGGACTTTTTTCACCTTTGAGTGTTAGCCAGTCTCCTCTAGCCAATATAAAGTAAATATAGAAGTCAGGATTACCTTTGAGCGTCTTTTGTTATTAGAGTTTCAAGTCCTTTACGTCAACTGTTCTATACAAGCAATAGGTAAATAAGATGTTTGTAAAAGCATTACTAAATTGAAAAATATTTAGATGGTATCATTATTATCCTCATCATTTATTAAATCTGATTCAGCATACTGGTTAAGTTTTATGTGATAAATACTAAAAATCATGAGTTTTCTCTTTTCAGAATTTGCTTATGGTGGCCATCCTTACCCCTTTTCTGGAATATTTGAAATTTCCCCAGGAAATGCTTCTGAACTAGGAGAAACATTTAAATTTAAGTAAGTAGGGAGGATAATTTTTATTACACTGTCTTAGATGCCAAAGCTTGTTTTCAGGCATACAGAATTCATTCTGTAGATTAAAATCTAGGAACTTAAAATGTTTCTTTAATGTTGTTTTAGTTGCGGACACTTTAAAATCAAATCTAAATTGTTGTGTAAAGATAGTAATCAGCCAAATAAAGTGCCTGAAATAAGGAAGTCTGTTGCTCTTATTCAGGACCCACAGAAGTTACTATGTCTACTTTAAAAGTGTTTTTACCTGGTATAAGATTCTGCTTTAGAAAACATTTCCTATATAATGACTGCTTCCCGTCAGTCTCCTATTTGGGGGGAGATGGAGGAAAGTTTTATTGTGACCTACTTAACACTCTTAAAAATCTCTTCATTTTCCCAATGAAAGCGACACTGTTTACAAACTTGAAATAACTAAACTAAAATAATTTGAGTAGATTAGCCAAGAAACTGTTGTTAAGGTTCGTGTAGTATATGTATGGATAAACCTAAAATTATGGATCTGAGTGTACTGTGGAGGCTTATGTGTAGTAAACAGCACTGAAAACCTGAATGCTAATAATCAAACTTCCATTCCTTAACTGAGTTTTGTATTTAAAGTGATATTTAGAATCTTAGTTTCAAGGAACTTTAAAGAAACTTCTGGACCTATAACAGTTAACTTGCCAAGTGAAAAATAGTGAAATGAGGTTATAACATTGAAATTCAGTATAGGGTTGTATCTTTTTATCACTACTGAGTTAATTACTCTCTTAACCTATAACTAATTTGAAATATTTACACACAGAAGTGCTATAATGCCAGCCTGAATCCATTCCTTAGGTCTCCCTTTGGTCAAAACTGCTAGATAAAAGGATTTTCTAAGTATTGTCAGCTTTCTTGGATGCCTGACTTGTATCTGACTAAAATTCTACTCTCTATTGAATGATGTCTATTGCATTTCCAGGGTAGTAGTTTGGGAGTGGTGGCAGGGCTGGTTGCTTTTTTGGTTTGGTGTATTGTTTTTTTGGTTTGGTGTATTCTTTTGGAGGGTTTTGGGTTTATAATGCTTTTTTAAAAATTAGTCATTTGACAGTCATCTCACTGCAGCCGAGTGGCAGATAACTTAAAAGATTATTTCTAAGTGAGAATATGACCAGCCATTTGATGGTGAGTGTAATTAAGCAAGAATATTTGCAGCATGGATCTGGTTCTCTAATAATGTAACTGCTAATGTAATAGTAATAAAAATAACTGTGATATTATATTTTTAATATGACACTGTTTAATAAAGAAAATGACTTATTTTGCATTTGTATTATTTAGAAGTGGTATACTTAAGAGTTTATTGCTTTTAAAAAGTAGAAAATAATTGAAATTATTAAAATACCTCATTTACCTTTTAGTCTTCTCACAGTAACCCTGCTTTGTTACATCAGTCATAATATTCCTGGCAATAAGCATTTCTGGAAATGAGTCTTTAAGCATGCCTATAATACCTATAACTCACGCAGCTATATTCTTTTTTTTCTTTTCTTTTCTTTTTTTTTTTTTTGTTCTTTAAGAGAAGCTGTTGTTTTAGGGAGCACCGACTTCCTAGAAGATGATATAGAAAAAATTGTAGAAGAATTGGGAAAAGAATACAAAGGCAATGCTTACCATTTGATGCATAAAAACTGCAACCACTTTTCTTCGGCTTTATCAGAGGTAAGTTAAATTTTATTCTAAAAGTTCTTCAAATAAATAACACTAGTATATTTACTGTCCCACTATATTTAATCAATTATTTTTTTCTGATTATTTATGTTATGTAATATATGGTATTTTATTTCTTTTATGTGAATATTTCTTTTATATGAGTGACCTTTCCAAAGTTGGTAACTTTAGAGTGAGCACAGTTTTAAACTGTAATTCTGTTCATGACTTTGCAGTGAGTAGAGTGAATACAGTAACGGGTCTCTTCTTATTCTAATTTGTTTCATTACAATCTTATATTTTCACTTAAAAATTAATGCCTAGGGGGTTGGGGAAGAAAAAAACAATAAAAAATTTAAAAAATTAATGCTTAAGTGACTTCTGCTTCTTAGCCACTATGATTTCTCTTTTCCTAAATTTTAGTTGCCAACTTGAAATTTTTCTGGCTCTTATTAATAAGTAATTCATTTCTCCTATCTTGAAATTTTACTCTGCCAGTTTATCACACACACACACTTATTTGCCTTCCCAGTTCTTGAATGCCAAGCAGAAAACCAAAAGTAGATCCAAATTAAAGGTCTTTAAAAAAGGAAATGACGGGAAGAAAGCAAAAGGTTATAAAATAAGGTCTGGAGAATTAAATAGCGCTTGAAACAGCTTCCCAGCTTTCTGACCCTTAGCAGATGGTTGCAGAAGCCACATCAGGTACCACAGAAATTGTGAAATGTGTAAAAGAGAAAATGAGCTGCTGCTTCAGTGACCTCCTCTGCAGAGCTGCTTAGCTACCTGGCCCTTTTCACTGCCCTCATGGCTTCCACAGCATAGGTTTCAAACAGGACTACAGCAGACTGCTGCTGTGCTTCTCCAGTTATTTTTTGAGGACTGAAGGCATTAGCATCACATAGGAATTTGTAAGATATACATCATCTCTACCCCACCATAGATGTACTGAATCAGAATCTTCATTTTACCATGATCCCCAGATGATTCATAAAAGTTGGAGAAGCACCCACTAGTCTAGTGGGTGCATTGATACCGCAGAGGTGACCAAGTTGATTTTCAAGGAAGAGACAAGGTAGTTCTAAGCTTTCTTGACCCTAGACATTACATTTGTAGGAAGTGCATTCAAAGATCCGTAGAACGTTAAAATTAGCAAAGGTTTTAGATAGCATCTAATCTAGTCTCCTCATTTTATGGACTAAGTAACAGGCCCTGATTGGGGAAATGACTTACCAAGATTGTGGAGAACTCAGATTAGACCCAGACTGCTTAGTTCAGTGCTTGTTATATTTTATCGTTACTTCTTCTGGTTCCAACTTATCCTCTCTCCGAAATAAATTATTAGCTTTATTGAGCATCTGTAACACCACCTCAGCCCTGGTCTAACCCTAAAACCATATTGGAGTTGAGTGCCTGAAGAGCAATTCTAGATGCCCCTGGAGCCATCTTTTTAGGTCACAGTTTTCATGCTTTCACCCGTGTGAGTGCTGAATTGTTAAAGAAACTGAGACTCAGAAGTTAGGGGACTTAGCCTAGCCAGCTTGTTAGTGACAACTGAGACTAGAATTCTGGATAGTGGAGGAGGTAAGGGGCTATTTTTAGTAAACCTCATATAATCAAGGCAAAAAAATTAACGTTAGGCACTCTTAAAAAGTTATTAAATCTAATGTGCTTCTATGTCTTTGACAACATAGTTTCTACATGTGTCGTATAACCAGTTGCAGATAGAAAACCATAGCTAATTATAAATGATTGTTGATATATGTACTCTGTTATTCAAAATTGTTCCAAAAGTTCTAAGAAGCATCATAGTTATCATTGCAGATGCTTCTCTACAACAAGGATTAGCAAACCACTACAACCTGCACACCAGTACTAGCCTACCACCTCTTTTTGTATGGCCTGCAAGCTAAAGATGGTTTTTACCTTTTTTTAAATTGGTTTGCTTGTTTATTTATTTATTTTATTTTTGCTGCATTGGGTCTTTGTTGCTGCGTGCGGGCTCTCTCTAGTTGTGGCGAGCGGGGACTACTCTTCGTTGCCGTGCGCAGTCTTCTCATTGTGGTGGCTTCTCTTGTTGCGGAGCACGGGCTCTAGGTGCGTGGGCTTCAGTAGTTGTGGCTCGTGGGCTCTAGAGCACAGGCTCAGTAGTTGTGGCGCACGGGCTTAGTTGCTCCATGGCATGTGGGATCTTCCTGGACCAGGGCTCGAACCCGTGTTCCCTGCATTGGCAGGCGGATTCTCAACCACTACGCCACCAGGGAAGTCCCGATTTTTACATCTTTAAACCGTTGGGAAAAGGTCAAAAGAAGAATATATAGTTACATGTATAAATTATGTGAAATTCACATTTCAGTATCCATTAAAATCTGACTGGAACACATCCGTACTCATATTTTTAACCTATCATCTTTACTGCTTACAGGCTGCAGCAGCAGAGTTGAGTAATTGTATCAGAAACCAAATGGTCTGCGGAGCCTAAAATATTTACTGTTTGGCTCTTTACAGATAAAGTTTCCCAACCCCTACACTACAGGTCAGATGCATTCGAATCTGATTCAGATTGACTTAAACAATGAGGAAATATTTTATCTCACAAAACAAGAAGTCCAGGATAAGGTGGGCTCCATGTCAGTATGGTCAGTGTCTCAACTGTGTGTCACCAGTGGCCTAAGGTCTTTTTATCTCTCTGAGCTGCCATCCTTAGGGTGTTAGGTTGGCTCTGCCCTCAGGCTAGCTCCCTTTATGGTTTTCAGGTAGTTGCAACAATTTTCGGCACCATATCCTGATACAGCAACATCAAGAGAAAAAAGAAAGCTCTGTCTCTCCCGTTACTTCTCTCTGAGAAACTGAGACTTTCTCCAGAACCTCCCACCCTTTCCAAAGCAGGTCATGTTTCATGGCCAGAATTGGGTCGAATGCCATTTCTAAACCAGTCACTAGCAAGAAGAATGGCATTGCCGTTACTAAATGCCACTGGCCTGAATACCTTCTGTAAATTAATATTTTCAGTGGGAAATTCCAAACCTGAATAAAAGTAGAGAGACTAGTATAATGAACCTGATATACGTATCGCTTAGCTTCAAAAATTATCAACTCATGGCTAATTTTGTTTCATCCATAAATGCCCACTCTGAAATAACACTGATCCCTAGATTACTTTGAAACAAATCGCAGGTGTTATTTCATTTCAGTTGTAAATAGTTTACTTTGTAGCTCCGAAGATAAAGATTTTTTTAACATAACTACAAATATTATCAACCTAAAAAAAATTAACATGCATTCCTTAATATAATGCAAATATACAATGTTGAAATTTTCCCACTTGTCATAATTTTTTAACAGTTTGTTTGAATCAGGATAGATAAAGGCCAAATACCCTCTTGTTACCATGAGGTTCAGTCCGCATAGGAAAGGTAGGATAGATGTCTTGATTCTTTTCCGTTACTTAACAGTCTTCAAAAAAAGAATTGGTTCCTGTGCTGTGCAGAGAAAAATTAACATAGCAGAGGGCTTTACTGTTAGGAAAGCATATTGTGGAGAGAAGGCCAAGGGTGTGACTGGATAACCTTTTGCTGCTGCTGAAGAGATTAAACATGTGACTCGTGGATCCTCTCAGCCATCTCAGTGGAAATCAGGAATAGAAATGGGATTTTCCAGGAAAGATCTGTAGAGGAACCTCTTATCCAATAGAGTGAATCCCACAGGAGACTCAACATTTTTGACGATGTTATATTAGCAGAAACACTGCCGGCTTGGACTGAAAGAGGACAGAATGAAAGATGACTGTTGGATTCCGAAATTTCACAGGCAGTAAACAGCCTGGCGAAAAAGGGTAATTTCAAGGGCCCAGACGACAGAACTGAGGGCCGCAGAGGATTAGTCCCAGGCCTTGAAACCTAATGGAGGTTGCCCAGTCAGATTTTGAAATTGCTTGGGGGCTTCCCTGGTGGCACAGTGGTTAAGAATCCGCCTGCCAATGCAGGGGACACGGGTTCCATCCCTGGTCTGGGAAGATCCCACATGCCTCGGAGCACCTAAGCCCATGCGCCACGACTACTGAGCCTGCGCTCTAGAGCCCACGAGCCACAACTACTGAGCCTGCATGCTGCAACTACTGAAGCCTGCACCTAGAGCCCATGCTCCACAACAAGAGAAGCCACCGCAGTGAGAAGCCCGCACAACGCAACGAAGAGTAGCCCCCGCTCACTGCAACTAGAGAAAGCCTGTGCGCAGCAACGAAGACCCAGTGCAGCCAAAAATAAATAATAAAATAAATTTATAAAAGGAAATTGCTTGGGACTAATGATTCCTTTCTTCCTTCCGTGTTCTCCCTTTTAGAATGGGAATGTCTATAACTTACTCTGTGCCGGTCCACCATTATATTTGGGAGGCATCCTACACACACTTTGTTTTTTTAACTTAACATTGTACCATGGAGTTTATTCTGTAACAGTATATAGAGATAGTCCTCACTTCTTTTCACAGCTAAATAGTCCTTGTTTGTGCCAAATTGTATTCAGTCAGTTTGCTATTAATGACATTTGGATTATTTTTAGCCTACAAAAAAGTGCTGTAATGAATAACCCTGTGCATACCTTTTTTTCATATTTTTGCCAGTGTGTCTCTGGAATAAATTCCTAGAAAGAGGGATTACCAAGGTGAAGCTTAAATGCAAAAGTAACTTTGTTATATGAATCACATATTTTTTGACCGCTACCTACAGTAAGAAATATATTTTACATCATGATCCAGATATGTACACATAACTAAAACAAGTGTCACAATTTCCCTAGTATCTACAGTCTATTTCATTTTAAGAATTCAAGTTAAAATGCTAAAGCTACTAATGGATCTTGACTCAAAGTTTAAAAGACATTGGCTTGATCACGGATCTGCACACTTTTTCTGAAAGGGCCACATAGTAAATATTTTAGGCCTGTGGACTATTCCTGGACCCCACTCGGCCATGGTAGCCCAAGAATTGTAGGCCATAAAAAAAAAATGAGGGGGCAAGGCTGTGTTGCAATAAAATTTTACCTATAAAAACAGGTGGCTTTAGTTTACAGACCTCTGTTTTAGGTTAATCAAGCCGCCTGCAGGTGTTGGGGTGAAGTCAGCTTCCTGTGAAGCACATTGTTGATGTATGGAGGAAGGCAGGTGACTGAATGAAACCAGGGTTTAGGAAGGAGAATGAAGAGAATAGCTGCTGGATAGTCAGCAGTGGCTCATTACATTAACCTTGCTATTCCTAGTCACCGCTCTGTGGTAACCTTCAAATATACGTATATCCCCAATTATGTCTTGGGTGTAAAATATAATGTAATACTTGTTTGCCTGTGTTTTTTAGAATAGACAGATAGGAATGGTATAATATAAGGGCATTGCTAGCTTTCCCCCAGATCTAATTCATGCACATTCTTCAGGTATTTTTAAGTACTGTCTACCTCTCTTTGATTACAGGCCGGGTAATCAAAAATGATCAAAACATGCCACTCTCCCTCCATTGAGACCACCGCCTAGCCCTGTAGTTAAGACAGAGACATAGTATTTAAATGTAGCCCTTAAGGCATAGGGCTAAACCTTTATGGAGAAAAGTTATATTGCTTGATGACAGGTGCCAGCTTATTTACATTTTAGCTAATTTTTGGATGTAAGATACTTTGAAACCAACTAAGCTAAAGTAGATGGTACTTCCAGATCATAAGTATAATGATTATAATCTTTGACATGATTGGAGGCAAAAACACCACAGGGACAATAAAGCGTGGATTAGTTAACCCTAGTTTTGACTGCAGAAGGAAAGGAGGGTAATAAAGAGTAAAGTTAGTATTATAAAAGACCTAGTTCTTATTATTTGCAGTTGGGAAAAGAGGGGGCTTACAAGTCCTAAGAACAGGATAAGGATGAGAAGTGCCTGGAGCTTCTGTTACTTGAATAGTATCTTGTATTAACAAGTCTTCTATGTGTTCAAAGTACTTCTACGTGCTACTCAAAGCAGTTACAAAGACCAAAGAAAGAAAGGAGCCAAATGGAATTAGCTTGATTTTATAGATGTAAAAAGTAAGCAACTTAACAAAGTTCTTCAGAAGGGAAGGGATGGAGCTGACAGTAGGGGGACCCCAGGCTTCCGAGTTAGGGAGCTGCTTGTCATCAAAGGCCGGAAGTAACAGCACCAAAGGCTAATGCGCAGTGGCCTTTTTGTATATCCGCCTCCCTCCCCGACCCTCCCCTCCTTGGCAGCTGACCAGATAACCCTAACCTCTCACGTAATACTACACTCTTTCTCCTGTAGATTCTTTGTGGGAAAGAGATTCCTCGCTGGATCAATCGGCTTGCCTACTTCAGCTCCTGTATACCCTTTCTCCAGAGTTGCCTCCCAAAGGAGTGGCTCACTCCCGCAGCCCTGCAGTCTAGCGTCAGCCAAGAGCTCCAGGACGAACTGGAGGAAGCGGAGGATGCTGCAGCCTCCGCTTCCATGGCCAGCACTGCCGCAGGCTCCAGACCCGGGCGCCACACTAAACTGTAAATGTCTCCAAAGTCACGCATTCAGAACTGTCTCTGGCAGTTGAATATCACTAGAGAAGAGTAAAAGAATAAATGTCCTCTGGATATTTTGTATGCAAAGATGGCTCTCCCCCAAATCCCAGTTTTTCAGCTCAGGATTATATTTGTAATCAAAAAAAAAAAAATCACTTGGCGCAGGAGGGAGAACTTTGTATGAAGCTGCCCTCTGTCTTTTTTACCCACTTGTAAATTTGGATTTACTTCTGTTTTATATAAGCTCTGTTAAGTTATGTTTACAGTATTTTGTATCGCTGTTTACAAATCTTGCATGGACTCCTGCCACCATGAAAGAAGAAAACCTTCATGTCTTCAGAAATTAGGCAGGTAATCTTTGTACACTTCTGACAATTGCCCGAGCTTCGGCATAAATAATAGGCACACAAGAAGGTACTTACACAGTTACAGTCACCATCACCTGCTTAAGAATTGTCTTTTAGGTTTGTGTTTGGTTTTGTTACCATTTTGGTACCAGGGTGCACAGAGGTGAAGGAGCACACACAGCCCTGAGGGCTTGGGACCTCGATCTGCGTGAGAGGCGCCCGACCCTGGGCACCCAGCACTCCCTCCACTCCAAGTGGTACATCTCCTGAGGTTCCCACCGAACGGTGGCTTTCATCCCAAATATCTGGCCACCTCCACGGGGTGGTATACTCTCGTGTCAGTCTGGCTTTGATGCCTCTGATTCTGTAAGTAAGATGTTTTTCGTTAAAGGTATTCTTACTAGTAACAAGTGTTTTTGCACATGTGTTGGGGGCTTCATTTTTATTTTAATATATATTGATATCCTCCCTGCAGAGGATTTTGTTTGTGGGGCAGGAATATCCTAAGTGGTAGCCTTCTGAGTAGCAGTGTGAGTTGACATTCAACTGCTTTTAAGTCTTCAGGCTACCTTTTATACCACACCTTGAAAACTAGAGTCTAAAGTAACACTCTCCAAAAAGTTAATACTTTGATATTTTAAACATTTTATGTACCATACCAGAAAGAGTATGTTGCAGTTTGTTAGTTTGTTATGGGAGTAGTTTCACCTCATTATAGAAAGCTTAGTCTCATTGACCTCTTGTGGAAAACTCATATTTATGTGTCTTATTCATGTTTTTCTTTCTCTCAAATGTATGTCTCTTACATAACCTACTCGAAGAATGAAATTGTCACCACAGATAAGTCCTCATTAGCAAGGAATCTGTCTGCTCAAGTCTACTCCCAGTTTGACCCTTGGATGTAAGAGCCAAGTCATTACATGTCAAATTCAATTTTTCTGCCTTAAGAATGAATGTTCTACATAAAATATTGGATGCAGTGTATAAATTATCCAAGGCAGTGACTTCAGCTTTATATATATATATATATATATATCATTAGTTTTAAAATCATCTACTTTTATTTAAACTTCTAGATTGGATTGTTTGCTATTGCTCTTTGTAAGGATACATATCTTTCAGTACACTACATTTTTAACTTTTCCATAAGCTGATTTTGAATCATTTTATCAAATTAAGCACACCCTGTTCATAGGGAAAATAAACCTTGGGTTTGACCTGAGGAAAATGAAGCCACTTAACCTAATTTATGCTTTTGACTGTTCTGTTGCTGGAGAGGAAAGCTTTTACAAATTATTCTCAGTTCTTTTAGCGGGGGGGGGGCAGAGCACTTGTTTTAAGAGATGTGACAGAAAGGAATCTATGATCTTTATGAAAAGTTGACCTGATTCAGGTCTAAAAATGAGATTTAGAATAAAATGCGAAGACTCTTGACAGTGAATCAGTTCACTCAAAGAAGAGTCCTATCACTAAAACCCAGGTTAGTGAAAAATGTTTGATGCCATTCGCTTGGGATTTTTTGTTTTTAATAATGTGGTGGATTCCAGTTTTTTTCTAATCCATTCAAATAGACATGAGTTTAAATCTGTACTACGGACACACGTGAAGGAGTGGCCATTATTTAGGCACTTCTCGGCGAGTAGCCAGGAGCCTTCCACCTTTGCTTATCCAGAATCCAGCGCCTCAGCACACAAATGATTATATTGTTATTTTGTTGTACTGACTTTCATCTGCAGCATTTGGAGTTTAAAAATAGTGTTAAGGTCCTAGTAAAAATAAATAATGGCCCTGAGGCCAGTTATCGTAGAACCACCAGATAAAATTCTGGACGTGAGATTGCTTGCAGTCTAATGGTACTTGAGGTTGAGAAATAAATGTCTTTACTTTAGAAAATCTCATTTAAGTCAGTTTGTCCACTACAGTTCAAAACTGAGGGTGAATTCAGTTAACTAGCATTTCACCAGCTTTCCCTTGGAGGAAAAGAATCTTGTTCTCAACCCGATCTCTGTTAAGAAAAATCCTATATAAAAAATCCAGTCATTAAGATACATGTGATGTGATGGCATCAGATATTCTCTTCGTAGTTGTAACCAAGTGAAACACATTTCTCATTGTGGGTTGGACAGTAATATAGTGTTAAGAGGGTCAGAAGCTGCTGGTTTCTACTGTTTGTTTTCAGTGCCCTTGGGTTTTGTTTTTCCTTTGTTTCAACCCTAAGAAAGGGGCATCAGCTTTGGAAAGTGTGGCCTGTGGAATGGTAGAAGGCAGTGATACAGCAGTAAAGAGAGCCTCCACTTGATGCCTGAAATCCAGCCCACTATTGTTCTGACCCACAGCAATAGTGCAAGTTACCTTCACCAGCATTTGTACATAGCAGGGAATTCTGGTTTTCACCAATTGATAGCATTGTGTGTGTGAGGAGATTCAACCCTACAGACGGCTGCGGGACTCTATATCCATGGCTTCTTTCCATCACAAAACGGGTAGAAACTCATTCACTGCTTCAGGGTTCTAATCTGTGTGTCTTCTAATGGGTCCATTTCTATAAGATACTCTGTAATTTTGATACATGCTGTGTTTTCTTTCAGTGACTAAGTTTAAAAGGCTTGGATTTTGTCCAGCAAGCTGGCCAAACTGCCATTGTACCCCTTTCCTTCAGTATGGTTTAGAGTGCAGCTCAGTCATTAGACTTTCATTGTCTACTCAGTCAATACACATCTTCACTGTTTGAAAGGTGTTACAGCTGTTCAAGAATCTTCATGAACCTGAGGATAATTTCTTGTGAAGTTGAATGCAAATGTACTGTCATTCATAGTGTTTATATAAAAAAAAAAATACCAGGAATCTTCACTTTTGCTACCTTGATATAGCATTGGGCTATCATGTTAACATTGAAATACATCAATTTATTAAAAAATACTTTTATAAGAAATGTTTTGTAGTGCTTTTTGACCTCCAGGAGACTGCAAATGTTATATATTTGTGTTGGGGAGGGGTACTTTTGTTTGATATTTTTTATTTTTATACAGTTTTAAAGGTTACACTCCATTTACAGTTATTACAGAATATTGGCTTTATTCCCTGTGTTGTACAGTAGGTCCTTGTAGTCTGTCTCACGCCCAATAGGGAGATTATTTTTGAAACCCAAGAATCCCATCTGCTCTGCAGAAATATAATCCGCCCTTCTCCATCATACATTTCTCTTGTGTTTGCATGTACATTTACTCCCATGTATTCCCCTCAAGCTCAGGTCCACGGGCCAAGTCCTTAACTGTCAGAGAGCATAACCACACCTGTTCCCAGGCAGCAGTGCCAGCCCCAGCTTCTGGAGGATGGAGACAAGGCTGGGAAGGGAGAACGTGCCCTCTTCTCTCCGCCAGGAGAGCAGGAGAGAGACCTGCAGGGGAATTGCCCCCACTGCTCGTGCACACACACTTCCCATCTAGAAGCATCAAGCAAGCAGGAGCCTGGGTGACTGCGCACCTCGTTTTCTACTAACCTAGTCTGCTTTGCACCTCCAACCTGACCCTTCCCCCGTCTCCATTGGCCTTTTGGTACCTAGCCAAGTAATATTTCCCTCCACAAACTCAAAAGACCTCTCTTGGATTAAGTATTATTAAAAAATAGGGCTTCCCTGGTGGCGCAGTGGTTGAGAGTCCGCCTGCCGATGCAGGGGACGCAGGTTTGTGCCCCGGTCCGGGAAGATCCCACATGCCGCGGAGCGGCTGGGCCCGTGAGCCATGGCCGCTGAGCCTGCGCGTCCGGAGCCTGTGCTGCGCAACGGGAGAGGCCACAGCAGTGAGAGGCCCGCGTACCGTAAAATTAATAATAATAATGGAGGGGCTTCCCTGGTGGCGCAGTGGTTAAGAATCTGCCTGTCAATGCAGTGGACACGGGTTCGAGCCCGGGTCCGGGAAGATCCCACATACCGTGGAACAACTAAGCCCGAGCACCACAGCTACTGAGCCTGTGCTCTAGAGCTCGCAAGCAACAACTATTGAAGCCCGCGTGCCTAGAGCCCGTTCTCCGCAACAAGAGACGCCACCGCAGTGGGAAGCCTGCGCACCGCAATGAAGAGGGATCCGCCTCACCGCAGCTAGAGAAAGCCCGCATGCAGCAGTGAAGATCCAACGCATCCAAAAATAAATAAATTTTAAAAAATTTAAAAAAATAATAATGGAGGTCATTTGTGGTCTGTCAATGCCTGTCCACTCTCTGCTAAGTAGGAATGATCTATAACTCATTTGTTCTCAAGGACAGGAGCCGAAGGGGAATTTTTCCCCTAGTCTACATAGGTTTTTGATAGACTATAACAAGTTGATCACCAACTCAAATCTGGTAAAGCAACTGGTTTTACCTGTAGAAAGGATACCAAATACACTGAGGGACAATGGTTTTTTCTTTCCCATTATTATCTGCTCCTGAAGTTCTCCTTATCACCCAGATACGGACCTTGTTCTAAGTGTGCAGAAGTCCACGCTAATAAAGATGAGTGGCTCCATGCTATGCATTCCAAGAGGTAGATTAGAGGCAGGCAGCTGCTTATTTCCTTCTGGATTCTAAACCCAGAGAACTGCTGAGTCCTCTCAAGCTTGTCCCTTTGATCCTTTCCCCCAAAAGGAAAATCCTCCCAAAGAGGATCATACCTTGTTCCTACACTGGGAAGTGTGAAGAGCCCATCTTGTCAAGGCCAAGGGAAAAGCGAAGGTTAAGCGGGGCCTCCTCTCGATCCCAACGCGGTGCGGGAGGCATTCATTTCCAAAGGCTAGATGGGCGCACCTGTGCCCTGCAGCCCTGCCCTCACTGGGAGGGCTTTGTGGACCCAATCAAGAATGTACCACCCCCGGGCTGTTGAGGAGTGGCGTAGAGCCGTCTACATTGATCTCCCTGACCCCGGGACCCCTTCACTCAGGAAGAAGTGCCTGGTTCTACGAAACACTCATGGCCTTCGTGGGCCTCAGTTAGGGGAGCCATTGACCGCCAGGCTGTATCCTTCACACCCCTAACTCCCAGTGATTAGTGGGATTTAGTGCCTGGGCAACCTTCAGGTGCTTCTGAAGCTGCAGCCATGCAGAGGAAGCCACAGGCCTCACCAGGCTGTCCTTATAGCCTTGCAGGCAGGTGGACTCAGGGATAAAGTTACCAAAGTCACTAAGCCAGACTCCACAGGGGGAGGGTGGGAGGCCTGCTCTACTCATTCCACACTGGAAAAGGAATATGCATTGGACAGGGCAGTGAAAAAATTAGACAAGGAAAAGCCATTCGGTCTACCTAGGACCCTCAGTCTTGGTGGCCAGTAATTATCCACCCAAATAGGGACTGGGATTTTCAGATTACAAAACGGAAAAAAGAAAAGCTAAGGGGAGCTAGGGCAGCCAGCTTGGCCCTAATCAAAGATAGAAGAAGACGCCTGTACCTTCCTCTCCCACTGGCGTCAATGAGTGGCCACCACAGAGCTGCCCTCGCAGGCAGCTGACACACCACAGAAGGCCAGTATGCCCACGAATACGAAAAGGTGTCACGTTGAGTCTGGAAAGGCAGTGGGTTTTGTGGACAGGACAAAGGGGAAAGGGAAGTCCTCCTACAGTGCCCCTGCTGTGTGCTCCTTGGGCATTTAATTATCACCACAGCCTATGACGTTATTCCTGCTTTACACCAAAGGAGTTTAGTGGTTAGTAACCCAAGAACGCACAGACAACATAAGGAAAACCCATATTTGAACCTAGCCAGTTGCAAGGCTTCTACTCTTTCCACCTAAGTACACTGCTTTCCTGCAGTGGAGAACCCGGGTCCAGTCCAGACCCACTGAGTCAGAATCAGAATATCAACAAAACCTCCAGGCAATTCACCTGTACAGTAAGGGTTCAGAAGTACTGCTCTTGCCCATAGGACTCTATTCTGCATGGTTCCAGCCTACTCTGCCCATAGAAATCAGAATTTCCTCGATGAGGTGACTCTGTCAGGCAGCCTGGACTCATGAATGTCTGAAGGACCCGGTAGCTGAATCTTCTCCAAAATTCAATAGAGGTGTGGTTGGATTTTCTGGATTTTTCCTGGGTTTGACCGAATCCATATAAATTATTCAAGGAGTACTCTAATAAATGTGAAAGATAAACTTGAACCCTCTGGGTTTACTTCAAGGAATGGTTACCTAGAAGTCCCTGATCCATGCACTAAGGATTCTGGACCGTAGTTTGAACTGATTATCCACCTTCCTGTGAGAGACCACCAGGGCTACACCCATCACGCGGCCATCCCTGCTGTTTTGCTTTAGATCACCAGAAGTTTCCGTGCCCAAATCCTCATCCCCAGCTACTCTGGGCATGCTCTCATTTGGCCAGCTCTCTCTCTCTCATCCTTACTGGCCCACCTTCCAATGTACCCTCTGGAACTTCCCGTCTGTGACAGGAAAATGCCCAATAGCCTCCACTTTTTCAAATGCTTCTTGACCTCTCTGCTTTATGTGAAACCCAGCCGTCCCCTGTGGTGCTCTCTCCCTCGGGGTATGTGCCCTCGGTCTCCCATGCTTCTTTGCTTCCAAACCTCCGGCTCCACTGAAACCGTGCTACCGAGTGCTACCAGCTGCTGCCTCGTGGCTCTCTTCTGCTCTCCCTCGCCTCCTCTGTCTTCCTCTCCACCTTCTTCCTGTCATCAGTGACTCTGCATTCATGCAGGTGACCCATCCAATACCCTAGCCCAGCGTTTCTCAGCTGAGGCTCTATTGCCATCAGGGTAGGACGATCCTTTGTGCTAGACAGTCCTGCCCATTACAAGACATGTGGCATCTCTACACTCTGTCCACTAATTAGCAGCGTTTTTCCCGCTCCACAGTCGTGGCCACGTTAAGCATCCCCACACATATTGCCCCCAGGAGGTAGGCAGCCCTATCCTGGCTTGAGAACTACCATCACTGTCTCAGGCTCCTGATCTCCTCACTTGCACCAGGCACGCAGACCTTGGACTTGTCATCACCAGTAACGGCGCCTCTGCTAAAATCTTCATTTCAAGTAATCTCTGACCACTAGCTTCCCAGCTCCCCTGAGTACCCAACACACTGAGGCAAGTCTTTGACCTCATTAAGATCCCAAAGCCACTAAGTTCAGCACTGGTTTTACTAATATCACTCCCTCCCCCATCTTTCATTTTTCTCCTCACTCAGCCTAAATTCCACGGTCAGTAATTAAACTGTTTCCGTCTCTGGATCCTCCACTTCTGTGCCCTTTTCTCGCTTCATCTCATGGCCTGGCCAACCCAGCCCTGTTCAGACCCAGACCTCTCTGTGCCTGATCCGCTGAATGTTGCTAGGGTGAACTCACACGACTGGGCTGACCAGTTTTATCTTAATGTTCCCGTCTCTCAGCACCACACGCGGTTTCTTGCAGGTCCCTTGTAAGCCTGCTTGCTGCTCTCCTGGATGACACTTCAGACTTTATCTCTTCAAACCTCCCACGCGTTCCCCACACGCATTTCAGTTGAGAACTTCACTTTATGCTTCATTGAAAACACAGACAATTTAGGCAGTTGACCTCTGTAATGGAGGAAAATACCCGGTTCTCCCTCCCTTGTGTTTCTCCCTCCCTTGTGTTTCTCCCTCCCTTGTGTTTCTCCCTCCCTTGTGTTTCTCCCTCCCTTGTGTTTCTCCCTTACTGTCACACAGAACACTTCACTTGGGACACTTCTTCACCAGATGTGTGGGGATTTTCCCTACACCAAGCAATTCTCCATGACACCAGCTGGTTGGCCTACAACTTAATTCTGACGCTATCTACCTGGAGATGACATCAGATCCCACAGGTTAAGCGCTCAGTCCCACAAGACTGCCCCCCACTTCAGATGCCAATTGCTAGTAGTACGGCCCCAGGTTACCCACAATTTCTGTCCAGCTTGGGTACAAATCGGAGAGGTTCCCAGGTTTGAGTCTGATTTGCTAGAGAGGCTCACAGAACTCAGGGCAACGCTTCCATTTAACAGTTTATTAAAGGATATGATTTAAAAAATACAAGTGGGGCTTCCCTGGTGGCGCAGTGGTTGAGAGTCAGCCTGCTGATGCAGGGGACACGGGTTCATGCCCCGGTCCAGGAAGATCCCACATGCCGCGGAGCGGCTGGGTCCGTGAGCCATGGCCGCTGAGCCTGCGCGTCCGGAGCCTGTGCTCTGCAAGGCGAGGTCTGAGAGCGTCCTGGGCACAGGAGCCTCTGTCTCCATGGAGTTGGGGTGCATCACCCTCCTGGTCTGCGGATGTGTTCAGCCACCTGGAAACTCTCCAAACCTCATACTACTGGGATTTTATGGAGGCTTCTTCACGCAGCGATGATCAATTATTAACTCAATTTTCAGCCCTTCTCACCCTTCTAGAGAAGTGGAGGGAAGGGGGTGTGGGGAATCGGAGGGTGGTAAAAATTCCAAGCCTCTAATTGTAGCTTAGTCTTTCTGGAGACCAGGAGCCATCAGGCACCCACCCAGAGTGGCCTCAATAGAACAAAGGTTCCCCTGGTGCTTGTATCACTTAGGAATTTACAAGGAAGAGTTCTAGGAGCTCTGTGCTTGGAATTGGGGCCAAAGACCAAGACATATATTTACTATTATCTCACAGCTTCCAATTTTTCAACCTACATACTCATTGGAGCTCGTACCCAGAGTCACTGTCTGTGTTACAATGGGAAAACGTCCTTACTATTTTCAAAAGCCAAGCCTTCCTTTGTCACTGGATCCCACCCTCTCTCATCTCTGAAGGACTTGCTCCCACATTATTCCTTCTCTCCTTCAAAACGCCAGCTTCCCTTTCTCCACTGCATCATTCCTGTGACCATAAGACATGTTCCATGGTTTCTCAGCCACAACCGAAAACCCAAGACAAACCTTCCCTTCACTCCCTCATCCCAAGCAGGGCAACATTTCCCGATTTCACTCCACAACAAAAGTTCATGCACTTTCATGTCCCATTCACTCTTATAAACAACACTTTGGTTTACATATATACGTGTCATACGTATATACACACACACATATATATGAAAGAATATATAGGATGTATATGTACAGTCTGAAAAATAATAAAACGAACACCTCCTGTACCCACCACCCAATACCCAGACTAAAAAGTAGAACCTGAGAAGGACCTCAGAAGCACCATCTCCCTCCCCAGTCACTTCCTCCTCTCCCCACCACTGCTATCCCGAACTCTGTGTAAATCATTCCTTAGCTTTTTCTTTTTAATGGTTTTTTAATACCCACATATGCATCCCAAGATAGTATAATTATTTGCTTATACCTATTTCAAAACTTTTTATGAATGGAATCATTTAGTATATATTCCCTTGTG
This sequence comes from Pseudorca crassidens, assembly GCF_039906515.1. Lineage (NCBI taxonomy): Eukaryota > Metazoa > Chordata > Mammalia > Artiodactyla > Delphinidae > Pseudorca > Pseudorca crassidens. The sequence continues at coordinate 159,498,271 of NC_090297.1, forward strand.
ATTTAAAAAATTTCTACATACTGTGGAATTCCCTGGTAGTCCAGTGGTTAGGACTCTGCACTTCCACTGCAGGGGGCCCGGGTTTGATCCCTGGTTGGGGAACTAAGATTCCACAAGGTGCATGGCATGGCCCAAAAAAATTAAAAATTCTACATATTTCTTTAATTCATGCATGTTTATGTGTACAGTTATAGTTCATTTTCACTGCTGTATTCTTCTGTACAACTACACCACAGTTTTATTTATATATTCGACTTTTAACGGACATTTGGCCTGTTTCAATTTATGGCTATGAATATCGTAAGGCATACCTTCTGCTGCAGATGGAAGGGTTCTTCTGGGGGTGGAGTTGTGAGGCTGGAGGGAAGATGGGAGGGTTTCCGCTTCTCTGGGAGAGGAGCCGCAAAGTTGGAGGGAATGTACACATCCAACTTTATTAATTTTTAGAGAAAAACAATGTATTCCTCTTACTGCACTTTCATTAAATAAAATCCTATTCAGCCTCCTCTCCATCTGCTAGTCAAACAGAGCTCCACAGGCTATTTTCTTATAATGTCATATAATGAAATTTCAGAGCCTGGGCCTGAAAAGTATTTTTTTCATTACTCAGAGGTGAGTGCTGTTCCCTGCTCCCACACAACCACTGGGAGGACAATACTCAACATCACAAAAGTGGTTCAAAGAATCTGCTTGACAGGTGAGAATGTAGGGGATCGGCTGCCTCGTGTCGGAGGGGAAGGGGGTGAGCCCGGAGGAGCCAGGGCTTGCGAAGGTGTGAGTGGGTCCAGCAGAAGGAGACAGTGTTTGAGTCCATCGTCAAGTTCAGCCTGGCCTTAGCCGTTGCAGGAGGCGTGGCAAATTCTGCCTTGTATAATACAGATGCTGGGCACAGAGGCATCCTATCACCTTTGACCCGTTCTGTGGAGCGCAGGACATTGTTGTAGGAAAAGGGACTCACTTTCTCATCCCTTGGGTACAGAAACCAATTATCTTTGTTTACTGCCCTCCAGCACGTAACGTGCCAGTAATCACTGGAAGCAAAGATTTACAGAATGTCAACATCACCCTGCGCATCGTCTTCCAGCCGGTTACTAGCCACTTCCCCGAATCTTCACCAGCATCAGAGAAGACTCTGATGAGCACATGCTGCCGTCCATCACTACAGAGATCCTCAGATCCGTGGTGGCTCACTTTGATGCTGGAGAACTTATCACCAGAGAGAGCTGGTCTCCAGACAGGTGAGCAATGACCTCACGGAGCGAGCAGCCACCTTTAGGCTCATCCTGGATGACATAACACTTGACACATCTGACCTTCGGAAGGGAGTTCCCAGAAGTGGTGGAAGCCAAATAGATGGCTCAGCAGGAAGCAGAGGAGCCAGATTTGTGATGGAAAAGGCTGAGCCTCAGAAGCAGCAGCCGTCATCTCTGCGGAGGGCGATTTCAAGGCAGCAGAGCTGATAGCCAACTCACTTGCCCCTGCAGGCGACCGCCTGATTGAGCTGCGCAAGTTGGAGGCCTCGGAGGACATCACGTACCAGCCCGCCGGGCAGTCAGTGCTCTTCCAGCTGCCCCAGTGAGGCCCACACCTCCTGGGGCCATCTGGACCACAGCCCTGATGATTCTCAACATCACCTTCCCTCTTCCACCTCAGAAATCACTGTGAAACTTCATGATTGGAGTAAAGTGAAGGAAATAAAAGTAAAATCACTTCAGATCTCTAACTACTCTATCAAAGAAAAAAAAAAAAAGGAACCTGCTTTTTGGTTCAAAACTTTTAACGGAATGTGTCCTGTTCTCCCATGTAAAGTGGACACATGTGACTCTTCATCGCTATTGGCAACTCAGAGCAGCAGGGTCTTGTTCGACTCCTATGACTTTAGAAATTGTTGCCACATCCTGTGAAAATAACCACCATGTGAAAATAACCTCCAAAGAAACCAATATGTGGTTGCTTGTCTCAATTCACTGACTTAATTATAATGTTATAATAAATTGTCTCAGTATTCCTAAAAGTTATAGATACTTGAAAAAAACTTCTCTTACAGATCAGAAGAGGATCATGGCACTTTTCTCTTACATGCATCATGGAAAAATCAAAGCCCCTGCTAGATATATTATAATATTTAACAAATCATCTGAAAGTCCTTGTATCATCTTGTCAACACTGGGTAATCAAAATTGTTTTCCAAGGTAGCTGTAACACTCTCCAATCCCACCAGCAGAAGATTTTCGTTCCCATTACTCCACACCCTTGCCTAGACTTGATATTGACTAACTCCTTAATGTTTGCCAGTCTGGTAGGCATAAATTGGCATCTAGCTGCACGTCTAATTTGCATTTTCCTGGCTATTAATAAGAGTAAGAATCTTTCTATGTTTCTGGGCCTTTTTTTTTCTGTGAAATGTCTGTCCTATCTTTAGCCTGTTTTTCTGTTAGGTTATTTATCTTTTTCTTACAGATTTGTAGAAAATAGTTACACATTCTGCCTACTCTTCTTTGACAATTCTTTGTGTTACAAATATTTTCTCCCAGTTTGTTATTTGTCTTTTCACTGTCTTTAAAGTGTGTTTCTTGTTTGTTTGTTTGGTTGGTTGGTTGTTTTGGGCCATGCCGTGGCAGTGGAAGCATGGAGTATCAACCACTAGACCACCAGGGAAGTCCTAAAGTATGTTTTGATAAACAAGTTCGTTTTAAAGTAGTCAGTAATATCAGTATTTTTCTCTTTGGTAAATATTTTTTTAATCCTAAGAAATCCCTCTCTCCGCCTGAATTGGAAAGATATTCTCCTACGTTTTCTTCTCAATATTTCAATCTTTGCTTTTTGTATTTAAGAATTTAATCCAACCAGAATTGATTGTGTGTGTGTGTGTGTGTGTGTGTGTGTGTGTGTGTGTGCGAGTTATCTATTTCTTTTTTTCCATATAGGTAACTATTTGCCCTAACACAATACGTTGAATAGTCTACCCTTTACCCACTGACCTACAAGTTCCATTTCCATTAATCAAGTTTCCACATATATGTGAATCTGTTTCTGGGCTCTCTAGTTCCATTGGTCTATTTACTGTCTCCAGACTAATGATACACTGTCTTAATTACTAAGGCTTTATAATAACTCTCAATATGTGGTAAAGTAAGCTTCCCCATCTTCTTCGAGAAGTTATTTGGTTATTCTTGACCCTTTACTCTTCCATGTATATTTTGGAATCAACTTCTCAAGTTACATACCCACACACAAATCCTATTGGAATTGCATTGAATTAATTTATCAATTTGTAAAGAACCAATATCTTTATGATATTGTCTTTATCCAAAAACATGATCCATCACTCCATGTATACTGACCTTCAGTGTCCTTCAATAAAGTTTTATAATTTTCTCCATAAAGGGCTCTCATGTATTTTGTTAGCTATATCCCTATGTTCCTTATATCTTTTTCTTGCTAGTGTAAATGATATCTTTTATTTCTTAATTATATTTTTCGGACTCATTGTTCCTCATATGTAAAAATGCCATTGACTTTTTCATTTTTTTAGAAAAATGATAGATGTTATTTTTTTAAACAGATTTGAATTAATAGAAAAATTGATCAGAACAAAGAGTTCTCATATACCACCTCTCACACACACACTTTCCCCTACCATTAACATCTTACGTTAGTGTGGCACATTTATGAATTGATGAACCAGTTAATACATTATTATTAACTAAAGTCCATTTATATTAGGGCTCACTCTTGTGCTATTATACAGTTCTATGGGTTTTAGCAAATGCATAATGTCACATATCCACCATTGAAGCATCATACAGAATAATTTTACTGCCTCAAAAGACCCACGTGAAAAAAACAAAAGACCCATGTGCTCCACTTATTATTTTTCCGACCCCCCTAATCCCTAAACCACTGGTGTTTTTACTGTTTCTCTATTTTTGTCTTTCCCAGAATGTCATGCAGTTGGAATTGTACAATATGTAGTCTTTTCAGACTTGGCTTCTTTCACTTAGCAATATGTATTTAAGGTTCCTCCATGTCTTACCATGGCTTGATACCTCTTTTTTTTTTTTCTGAATAATATTCACTGTATGGATGTACCATAGTTTGTTTTTCCATTCACCTACTGAAAAACATCTTGGTGGCTTACAAGTTTTGGCAATTATAAATAAAGCTACTGTAAACATTCATGTGCAGGTTTTCGTGTGGACTTAAGTTTTCAAATCCTTTGGGTTCATACCAAGATACGTGATTGCTGGATTATATGTTTAGCTCTTTAAGAAATTGCCAAGCTCTCCAAAGTGGCTGTACCATTTTGCATTCCCACCAGCAATAAGTGAGAGTTCCTGTTGCTCCACATCCTCGTAAGTGCTTGGCATTGTCAGTATTTTGGATTTTGACCATTCAAAGAGATGTACAGTGGTATCTCACTATTTTAATTTGCAATTCCCTAATGACATAGGATGCTGAACATCTCTTTAATGCTTATTTGCCATCTGGATATCTTGTTTGATGAGGTAACTGTTCAGATCTTTGCTCACTTTTTAATTGGGCTATTTGTTTTCTTATTGTTGAGTTTTAAGAGTACTTTGTATATTTTAAATAACAGTCCTTCAGCAGATATTTGTTTTGCAAATATTTTCTCCTACCTGTGACTGCAATTGTTTTTTATAGGTAAAGTTTTTTCCAGCAATTTTGCAAAACTCTCTTGTTAGTTTTAATTATATATTTGAGATTCTTTGGAGTTTTTTACGTAGTCAACTATATCATCTGCAAATCATGATAGTTCTGTTTCTTCCTTTCAAACCCATATAATTTTAATGTTGTCTGTTATTTATTTATCTCTATGCCTTTGGTTAAGACCTCCCATGCAATGTTTCCTTGATCTTAAATGAAAGTTTTTGGCCTTTCAAGTTTTTGTCAAGTTTTGCTTCATGTACTTTGAAGCTCTATTATTGGGTGCCTAGACATTTAGAATTATGTTCTTAATGAATTGACCCCTTTATTATTATGAAAATCTCTTTCTTTATCCCTGGTTATATTCCTTGCTCTGAAGTCTACTTTGGTATTAATATAACCACTCTTTCTTATGATGTTTTTTATCTTTTTCCATCCTTTTATATTTTCAATCTGTGTATCATTATATTTAAAGTGGGTGTTTTTTTTAAACCTACAGCATATAATTGAATCTTGCATTTTTATCCCAGTGTGACAATCTCTTAGATTGGAGCTCTTGGACTTTTGCGTGGAATGCAGTTATCAATATGGTTCCGTCTAAATCTACCACTTAGCTTTTTTTTTTTTTTTTTTTACCATTTGTCCTGTGTTTTGTTTCTTTATTCCTTTTTCCTGACTTCTTTTGGATTTATTTAGCACAGTTTAGTATTCCATTTTATCTACTTTATTAGCAATCTGTCTTCGGGGTTTTTTTTAAATTATTTTTCTAGGGCGGTTTTAGGTTCATATGTCTTTGGGTTTTGTTTTGTTCTGTTTCTAGTGGTTGCTCATGGTTCACAACTTGCATCATTACCTCATCACTGTCTACACTCAACTAGTATTATCCCACTTCACATATATTGTTAGAACCTTAAAACAGTATACTTCAATTTTTTCTCTCCCGTTCTCTGTGCTAGTTTTCATACATTTTAGTTCTATGTATGTTATAAACCACACAATACTTTGTCATTGTTTTTGCTTTAAAATGGTTACCTTTTAAAGAAACTTTTAAATGACAAAAAATATTTTAAATCTACCTACATATTTACCATTTCCAGTGTTCTTTGTATAGATCCAAGTTTTCATCTGGCATCATTTTCCTTTCACATGAAGAATTCCTTTAATGTTTCCTGTGATACAGTGGTTTTCTTGTAGTTTTCAAAAATTTCAAAAATGTTACTCATTATGTCTTCAACTACTTTTTCTGCAGTGCTTCCCCTCACCTCACCCTTTCTCTTCTCCTTCTGAAACTCCAATTACACATATGTTAGAATGCTTTGATATTGTCACACGGCCAAATGCTCTGATCTTTTTCCTAGTCTTTTTTTCTCTGTGTGCTTTACTGCAAATAGTTTCTATTCTATTACTGTGTGTTGATGTTGATTGATATTTTCTTCTGCAGTGCTTAATCTGCTATAAATCCCAATAAGTGAAATTTTTATTTAGTATATTATATGTTTTAGTCTCCAGAAATCTTCCATCTCTCCTCATTCTGTTCACGTTTTCCTTTAAATCCTTGAGCATATTTATAATAATTATATTAAAGTTCTTATTTGCTAATTCTATCATAGCTTTCATTTCTGGTTTGTTTGTTTTTAAATTCTGTCTGTTTTTATTGACTGATTTTTCTTTTGGTTGTGGGTCACATTCTTCTGCTTATTGGTATACATAATATTTTTTGATTGATGTTCTATGTTTCAAATGTTACATTGCTGAGTGTCTGTATTTTAAAGGATGTTGAGGGGTTTTTTTCTGGCTGGCAATTAAATAACTTGCAGATCAGTTTGATCTTTCCGAGGCTTGTTTGTAAGCTTTTATGGCTGGTTCATAGTAGCCCATGCTCTAGGGGTGGCTTAGCCCTCCTATTAAGGTGTGACTCTTCGGGTCTCACTATGGAGTACCCCAGACGATTAACAAGACCTTTCGAGTCTGACTGGTCAGACTCTGTCCTGTGGAGCTCTGGGAATTGTTTAGCTTAAAGCTTCCAGGTCATTCTTTGCCCAGATTCATGGAGTTTCACCCACTTCTTTGTCACTTAGTATCAAGCAAAGTCTCAAGGTGACCCCTATGGAGAATGCTGGATCTCTTTTCTCTACGTAACTATATCCTCTCTAGAACTCTGTCCCACAACTTGCAGCATCTTCTGCCTTCCTGAACTCTGAACCCTATCTTCTCAACTCAGTGACTCGTGCTCTGCTTAGGAACCCCCTCCCTACACTGTGGTCCAGAAGGTGCCTACAGGCAGAAAGCCAAGGCAGTTGTGAGGTTCACCTCACTTACTTCCTTTACCACCTTCAGGGATCACAGTCTTGCACTGCCTGTGTCCAATGTCTGAAAATAGTTGTTCCACGTCTCACATTTGATTTTTTAGTTGCTTACAGCAGGAGAGCAAGTTGGAACCCTATTAGTCCATAATGGCCAGAATCAGAAGTCTCTTTTAATTTCTTAATGTGGTGAATTACATTAATTGATTTTCTAAATAATTGATTTTAAACTTTGCATTCCTTGCACATCTGGCCTAAACCCAACTTCCAACTTGGTCATTATATCTTCTTAATGTATTGCTGGATTTAGGATAGATAGACAGGAGCACAGAGAGGTAGGTAAGTATATATATAGATAAGTAGATAGATAGGTATTCTAAGTTCTGAGTGAAATTGTCATATAATTTTCCTTTCTTGAAATGTCTTTGTCTGATTTTGGATTCAAGCTTGTGCTGGCCTTATAAAATGAATTAGGAAAAGTTTCTTCTGTTCTCTAGAAAAGTCTGTGTATGAGCAGAATGGTAAATTCCTTAAATGTTTTGTAGAACTAGGCTGTTAAGCTGACTGGACCTGATGATTTTTTCATGGGAATATTTTTAAATATTGATTCAATTTCATTAATAATTACAAGATTATTCAAATATTCAATTGCTTCTCAAGTCTATCTTTTGTCAGTTATACTTTTGTAAGAATTTATCCATTTTATCTATTTTTTCAAACATAGTGCATAAAATTGTTCATAATATTCTTTTGTTGCCATTTGAATTTCTTCTAGATATATAGTTATGTCCTCTATTTTATTATTAATATTTTTTCCTTTTTCTCTCTCTCCCCTCCCCGACCCTTCTCTTTCAGTACTGCCAGTTTGGTTTTTCCGTTTTACAAGTTTTTTTTTTTATTTATTTCAAAAGATTAACTTTGGGGTTTATTTGTACTCTCTTGTATGACTATATTGTCTGTCATTAATTTCTGCTTTTGTTTTTTTAATGCTCCTTCTTTCTCTTTATTTTTTGGTTTATTATGCTATTCTTTGTTTTTCATGAATTCTCAGCTACTTTCAGAATCCACAATCTTGTTGTCTAATTTAAATCATATATTTTCCTCAAAATATTGTGTTCCTCAGGTTCTGTTACATAATATTGGTGATATCATCTAGTTCAGAATAGTTTCTAGTCTTCAATATTACTTATTCTTTTTTTAAAAACATCTTTATTGGAGTATAATTGCTTTACAACAGTGTGTTAGTTTATGCTGTATAACAACGTGAATCAGCTATACATATATCCCCATATCTCCTCCCTCTTATGTCTCCCTCCCACCCTCCCTATCCCATCCCTCTAGGTGCTCACAAAGCACGGAGCTGATCTCCCTGTGCTATGCAGCTGCTTCCCACTAGCTAGCTATTTTACGTTTGGTAATGTACAATATTATTTATTCTTTAACCCACAAGTTTTTTTTAGAATTATGTGCATTTATTTTCAAACTCATGAGAATTTTCTAATTATCTTTTATTGGTTTTCCATTTAATTGCATTGTAGTCCAAAAATGTTGACTGTATACTAATTCTTTGAAAGTTGTTAAGGTTTAATAGCCTACTGCATGATCAATTTTTTTCTTCCAGTTTTATAGAGGTATAATTGACATACAGCGCTGTATAAGTTTAAGATGTTCAGCATAATGATTAGACTTACATCCAACATGAAAAGTTTATCACAATAAGTTTAATGAACATCCATCATCTCATATAGATACAAAATTAAAGAAATAGAAAATAATTTTGTGTGTGGTGAGAACTCAGAATTTATACTCAACATTCATATAAAACATACAGCAGTGTTTATATTCACCATGTTGTACATTATGTCCCTAGTACTCATTTATCTTATAACTGGAAGTTGGTACCTTTTGACTGTCTTCATCCAATTCCCTGTTCCTCCACCCCCTGCCTCTAGTAACCACGAATATGATCTCTTTTTCTATGAGTTTAATTATTTACTTATTTTTTTAATGACATACTATTTGCATATAACACATCCTCCCATATAATTTTTATTTATTTATTTTTCAACATTTTATTTATTTATTTTTGTTTATAAATTTATTTATTTTTTGGCTGCATTGGGTCTTCATTGTTGTGCAAGGTCTTTTTCTAGTTGCGGCGAGCGGGGGCTACTCTTCATTGCGGTGTGCGGGCTTCTCATTGTGGTGGTTTCTCTTGTTGCGGAGCATGGGCTCTAGGCATGCAGGCTTCAGTAGTTGTGGCATGCAGGCTCAGTAGTTGTGGCTCACGGGCTCTCGAGCACAGGCTCAGTAGTTGTGGTTCATGGGCTTAGTTGCTCTGCGGCATGTGGGATCTTCCCAGACCAGGGCTTGAACCCATGTCCCTTGTATTGACAGCAGGATTCTTAACCACTGTGTCACCAGGGCAGTCCCATATGAGCTTATTTGTTTTTGAAGCATAATTGATTTACAACACTGTAGGAACTCCTGGTACATGACCTAGTGATTCAATACTTCTATACATTTCAAAATGATCACTACAATAAGTCTAGTTACGATACCACCATACAAATATATTACAGGGTTATCAACTATATTCCCTGCATTGTACATTTCATACCTGTGACTCATTTATTTTGCAACTTGAAATTTGTACCTCCTAATCTCCCTCACCTATTTCTTTCATTCCCCATCCCCCTCCCCTCTAGCAACCACCTGTTTTCTCTCTGTATCTAACTTTGTTTCTGTTTTGTTATGTTTGTTCATTTGTTTTATTTTTTAGATTCCACATATTGGTGAAATCATACAGTATTTGTCTTTCTCTGTCTGACTTATTTCACTTAACATAGTACCCTCTAGGTCTATCCATGTTGTCACAAATGGCAATATTTTATCCTTTTCTATGGCAGAGTAATATTTCAGTGTGTGTGTGTGTGTGTGTGTGTGTATCACATTTTCTTTTTCCAGTTTTCTATGGATGGAAGCTTGGGTTGCTTCCATTTCTTGACTATTGTAAATAATGCTGCAATGAACATAGAGGTGTGCATATCTTTTCTAGTTAGTGTTTTTGTTTTCTTCAGATAGATACCCAGGAGTGGAATTGTTGTATCATATGGTAGTTGTCTTTTCAATTTTTAGAGGAACCTCCATGTTGTTTTCCATAGTGGCTGCACCAATTTACATTCAGTACACAAGTGTTCCCTTTTCTCCACATCTTCGCCAACACTTGCCATTTGTTGTCTTTTTGATAACAGCCATTCTTACAGGTGTGAGGTGATATCTCATTATGGTTTTGATTTGCATTTCCCTGATGATTAGTGAAGTTGAGCATCTTTTCATGTGCCTTTTGGCCAACTGTATGTATTCTTTGGAAAAATATCTATTCAGGTCCTCTGCCCATTTTTTAATTGGGTTATTTGTTTTGGTTTTGTGTGTGTGTGTGTGTGGAGTTGTATGAGTTCTTTGTATATTTTGGATATTAACCACTTATCAGATACATTATTTGCAAATAACTTCTCCCATTCAGTAGTGGCCTTTTCGTTTTGTGAATAGTTTCCTTCACTGTGGAAAAGCTTTTTCATTTTATGTAGTCCCATTTGTTTATTTTTTCTTTTGTTTTCCTTAGTTGAAAAGAAATATTCAAAAAATATTACTAAGACTGATATCAAAGAGAGTACTGCTAATGTTTTCTTCAAGAAGTTTTATGGTTTCAGATTTTACCTTTAAGTTGTTAATCCATTTAGAATTTATTTCTGTGCTTGGTATAAGAGAGTAGTCCAGTTTGATTCATTTGCATATAACTGTCCAGTGTTCTGAACACCACCTATTGAAGAGGCTGTCTTTTCCCCATTGTATATTCTTGCCTCCTTTGTCATAGAATAATTGCCCATATTAGTGTGGGTTTATTTCTGAGCTCTCTGTGCTGGCTGTAGTGTCTCCATACAAATTTTAGAATTATTTGTTCTAGACTTGTGAAAAATATCATTAGAATTTTGATAGGGATTGTGCTGAATCTGAAGATTGCCTTGGGTAGTATGGTCATTTTAACAATATTAATTCTTCCAATCCATTAACACAGTACATCTTTCCATCTGTTTGTGTTGTCTTCAATTTTTTTCATCAGTGTCTTATAAAAATCTTTTAGCTCCTTAGTTACATTTCTTTCTAGATATTTTATTCTTTTTGATGCAGTTGTAAGTAGGATTGTTTCCTTAATTTCTTTTTCTGGTAGTTTGTTGTTAGTGTATAGAAATGCAACAGATTTCAGTATATTAATTTTGTATCCTGCAATTTTAACAAATTCATTGATGAGCTCTAGTAGTTTTCTGGTGATATCTTGAGGATTTTCTATGTATAGTGTCATATCATCTGCAACAAGTGACAGTTTTACTTCTTCCTTTCCAGTTTGGATTCCTTTTATTTATTTCTCTTATCTGATCACTGTGGCAAGTACTTCTAATAATGTGTTAAATAAAAGTTGTGAGAGTGGGCACCATTGCCTTTTTCCTGATCTTAGAGAAAATGCTTTCAACTTTTCACCATTGAGTATGATGTTAGCTGTGGGCTTATCATATATGCCCTTTATCATGTTGGCGTATGTTTCCTCTCTACCCACTTCATGGAGAGTTTTTATAATGAATGGATGTTGAATGCTGTCAAAAGCTTTTTCTGCATCTATTGTGGTGATCATATAATATTTTTTCTTCAGTTTATTAATGTGATATATCACACTGATTGATTTGCAGATATTGCAGCCCTGGGATAAATCTCACTTGATCATGGCATATGATCCTTTTAATGTATTGTAATTCAGTTTGCTAATATTTTGTTCAGAATTTTTGCATGTATGTTTATCAGTGATACTGGCCTGTAATTTTCTCTTTCTGTGGTATCTCCATCTGCTTTTGATATCAGGGAGATGCTGGCCTTGTAGAATGGGTTCAGAAACATTTCTTTCTCTGCAATTTTTTGAGAACAGTTTGAAGGAATGGGCATTAACTCTTCTCTAAATGGTAGAAAATACTGGTAAAGCCATCTGGTCCTGGACTTTTATTTAGGGGGGAATTTTTTTATTACCATTTCAATTACTGGTAATTGCTTTGTTCATATAATCTGTTTCTTCATGGTTCAGTCTTGGGAGATTATACATTTCTAGGGATTTGCCCATTTCTTCTAGGTTGCTCATTTTATTGGCATATAATTGTTAATATTAATCTCTTATGATCCTTTGTATTTCTGGCAGTTGTAAATGCTCCTCTTTCATTTCTGATTTTATTGACTTGGGTCCTCTTTCTTTTTTCTTGATGAGTTTGGCTAAATGTTTATCAATTTTGTTTATGCTTTCGAAGAGCCAGCTCTTAATTTCATTAATTTTTTTCTATTATTTTTTGTCTCTATTTCATTAATTTCTCTTCTGATCTTTGTTTCTATTCTTCTATTAATTTGGGGTTTTGTTTGTTCTTCTTTTTTTAGTTCCTTTTGGCATAAGTTTAGTTTGTTTATTTGAGATTTTTCTTGTTTCTTGACTAGGCTTGTATCTTTATAAACTTCCCTCTTAGAACTGCTTTTTCTACATCCCATAGATTTTGGATCACTGTGTTTTCATTTTCATTTGTTTCCAGGTATTTTTTTATTTCCTCTTTGATTTTTTCTGCGACCCATTGGTTGTTTAGTAACATATTGTGTAGCCTCTTCATGTTTGTGTTTTTTGCAGTTGTTTTTTTTTTTCTTGTAGTTGATTTCTAATCTCATAGCACTGTGGTCAGAAAAGATGCTTGATTTGACTTCAGTGTTCTTAAATTTACAAAGACTTATTTTGTGGACTAGCATGTGATCCTGGAGAATGTTCCATGTGCACTTAAAAATAATGTGTATTCTGCCCACTTTTGGATGAAATGCTTTATATATAGCTATTAAATCCAGCTGGTATAATGTGTCATTTAAGGCCAGTGTTTTCTTACTGATTTTCTGTCTGGATTGTCTGTCCATTAATGTAAGTAGGGTGTTAAAGTCCCCTACTATTATTGTATTACTGTCAATTTTTCCTTTTATGTTTGTTAATATTTGCTTTATGAATTTAGGTATGCCTGTATTGGGTGCATATATATTTGCAACAGTTATATTTTCTTGAATTGATTCCTTAATCATTATGTAATATCCGTCTTTGTCTCTTGTTACAGTCTTTGCTTTAAAGTCTATTTTGTCTGATATAAGTATTACTACCCAGTTTTCTTTTGATTTCCATTTTCATGAAATATCTTTTTCTATCATCTCACTGTCAGTCTGTATGTGTCTTTAGGTCTGATGTGTCTTTTGTAGGCAGCATATATATGGGTCTTGTTTTTGTAACCATTCAGCCACTCTATGTCTTTTGATTGGAGTATTAAGTCCATTTACATTTAAAGTAATTACTGATTGTTATGTATTTATTGTCATTTTGTTAATTGTTTTTGTAGTTTTTTTTTGTTCCTCTCCTTTCTTCTCTTGTGATTTGATGACTATCTTTAGTGTTATGTTTCAATTCTTTTCTCTTTTTTGTGTGTGTATCTATTACAGATTTTTTGGTTTGTTGTTATCATAATATATATATGTATCATAATATGTAGATGATTACTTGATATCTGATTATTCTAAGTTGCTGATTTCTTAAGTTCAACAACCCTGCAATTTTCCTCCCCCTCCACGTTTATTGTTTTTGACATCATATTTTACATCTTTTTGTTTTGTTTATGTATGTCTTAACTACTTATTGCAGATATAGATGATTTTGCTTCTTTTGTCTTTTAACTTTCCTACTAGGAAGGTTACATATATGGTTGATTTACTACCTTTACTGTGTATTTGCCTATACCAATAAGATTTTTCCTTTTGCAATTTCATGTTTTTAGTTGTGGGATCAGTTTTTCTTAAGTGTTCCATGAGTGTTTATTCACCAGTTATTGGGCACATTTTTCTCTACATGTTGATGAGGTCAAGTTTGTTAATTTTGCTGTTCAAATCTGCTATACCCTTGCTGAATTTTTTTTCATCTACTTGATTAATTATAAAATCCCTTACTAAGATGATGCTTTTCTCAAATTTTCCTCATATATCTGCTAGATTTTGTTTTATATATTTTGAAACAGTATTATTAAGTACATGCATATTTAGAATGTTATCGCTTTCTGGTTGAAATAAAAAACCTTTTGTCAATATATAGGGACCCTCCTTATTTCTAAAAAAAATCTTCTTTTTCTTAAAGTCTACTTTATCAAATATATAGATACACCAGCCTTCTTTTTTTTTTTTTACATGAATGTTTTCATGAAAATACTATTTGTTTTCATTAAATACTTTTGTTTTCATGACAATACTATTCGTGAAACAAACATGAATAGTATTTGTCTGGTATATCTTTTCATTAATTTGAATTTCATCTTTCCTCTGTCCTTTGTTATAGGTATGTCTCTTATAAACAACATATAGTTGGATAGTTGTTGTTGGTTTTTTCCCTTAATCCTGAGATTCTTTGTCTTTTAACAAAGTTTAATACATTTACCTTGATAACTAATGTAATTAATTTTTACCTCTACCTTCTTCTTTTGTGCTTTTTTATTTCTCCCACTTTTTCTTTCTCCCTTCCCCTTCCTTGTTTCCTGGTATAATGTGATTTCTATTGAAAAGTCAACCATCAGTCTAACTCCTTTTCCTCTGTAGGAGGTTGATTCACTCATTTTTTCTTTCAAATATGTGTGAGTGTATACTATATGCCAGGCACTCTTCCATCTGGATAAATCAGCTAACAAAATGGGCAAAATTCCTGCCTGTATGGAGTTTACATTCTCATGGTGATTCTTTTCTCTCTGGCTGACTTTAAGATTTTTAGTAGCCTGTAGTTTCACTATAACTGGTCTGGGTAGAGATGACTTTTTATTTACTCTGTTTGAGAGTCTTCTGGCTTCCTGAATCTGAAAAGCAATATATCTTTCAACAATTCTGGAAAATTCTCAGCCATAATCCTTTTAAACATTTCTTCTTATCTAGTCTAATATCGCTTTCTAGAACTCCAGCTGGACTTTTACTACACCTTCTCAATGCTCTCTATCTCTTAATTTCTCTTTTACATATTCCCATTTCTTTGTTTCTCTGTTCTGCATCTCGTGTAATTTATGTGGATCTACCTTCCAGCTTACTGTCTCTATCTCTAGCTGGATCAATCTGTTACTTTATCCATTGTGTTTTTAATTTCAGATATGTTTTCGTATCATGGATTTCTATTTGAGTCCTTTCCAAATCTGCTTATTCATTCCCTACAATCTTTCGCTCCCTGCTTATGCTTTCAAGCTTTAAGGTTTATTTTTCTTTAAAGATACTTTTAAAATTTTCTATCTAATAATTCCAGTGTCTAAATCTTTATGTGCTTATTACTGCTAGCTTCTCTTTTCATGCTCATACGTAGAGTGCCTTGCTTCTTTGTGTGTTTTATAATTTTTTTAAGGTGAGTTCATTTTCCCTGGAACTTTAACTATGGAGATTCTCTCAGGCCCATGTCGAAGTTGTGTTGCTCCCAAGAGGGTTTACATGAGCCTCTGCCAGTTGAGTATGGGAACAACCCATTCAGTATCACTTTAATTAAACTCTTCACCTGATGTCTTGTATCACACTGCTTGCTGCACTAGATACACATATATCTGGGAATATAAAGGCTCAGGAAGCAGAGGTAGGGGGTGAGGAGGAAGAAATAAAAAATTTTAAGGATTGCTGTTTTAAAACATTTTATTACAATCCGAAAAAAATTTTTAGATATTTAAAAATAGTTGATGAAGGACCTAAGAGATGAGGGGTTCAGAGATCATGGTCCAGCCTCTATTTCCCCGAAGTTTATTCTGAACCTTCAGTAACAAAATTTTTGTGTAAAATTATCTACATATGCAGATCATTTTATTCCGCTACAGTGTAAGGGACAGCACCACTCTCAGGAGCAAGTGGAAGATCCAGTTCTCCTCCTGAGGGCCCAGTACATTTCTCAGGAAAAGAAATGAGGCAAGCATCTGCTTTTCCTTTTTTTTCCAGCTGCTGTTTAACCCGTATATGTTGCCATTTCTGTCCTCCTATAACACAAGACTGACAGCACATCTCACTCAGCAAGATGATGGTGAGAATTCACTGAGGTAAATTGCAAAACTGCTGGAACAGAGCCTGACATATAGTAAATGTTCAGGAAATGCCCAGACAGTGCTGTCAATGCTATTTAATCTGGAGTAAAGCTTCTGAAATTAGGGTATCCAAGTACTTCAAAGTAGTAATGATGGTCTCATGTATTAATTTTCATTGCAATTGCATTGCATTGTTCTTTGTGTGTGACTCAGATTGCATCGAGTGTGATAATACTGGTTACCTTGTGCTACTTGAAAGTCTTTGATTATAAATGTCTTTGATTAATAAAATGGGGGAAATAAGCTTGAGTAATATACAATTTTTTAATATGAAAGAACAAACTAATAAATGTAGCCAGACAGATTAAAAGTTTCAAAACAGGCTCCATAGGAGAAAAAACATTAAAGTAATTCTTGGTGATGCCTCTCAGGGGGCCATGGAGCCAACCTTTTCCTCCTCCCAGGGGACAATCATGAACAGGATGTCCACGACATGCCAGGAATCGAATCCTCACCACGACTCGAGGAGAGATGCTGTTACGCATTTCACAGAGGAGCTTGCAGAACAGATCCAAAGGAAGATCTGTCTGCCACTTTTAGAGCCTAGGCTTTTCCTACCAGGGTTCACTGGCCCCAAAGGAGACATTGCTTCTTATTTTACTGCACTTGGTGATTTCCTGTCCTCAGACTTGTCCTCTCTTCTCATACATCGGTGACATGGGGTCCAGGCCTGAGCCTAGCAGGTATTCTGACAAGTTTGGATCCTTCTGCAGGAAAGTCTACCAGAGTCTGTTGATGTAGAGGATTCACCCCAAGGAAAGACAGAACTGGGACAACTAGTTTGGCCAGGAACTGAGCTTTCATCATTAGAAACCAAAAGAGGACAGATTGGTCCTTGGTCTAGCCCTCCATGACACCTGTTCAATGCTTATAGAAAGGGAGCTTGAACAAAATCTGAAAGGACCATCATAAAATCTGAAAGAATCCTTCCTCCGAAGTCCTGTAAGAGCCAAACAACCCCCAGTAGGTCTATTACGTTCCCTTCCCTTGAAACTCAGCCATTAGACTTAGCACTGGCCTCCCCCTGGGGAAGCAGTGTCACCTTGTGTGATTCAGCACCTGTCCCTCCCCAGGTGTGCACCTCAGCTCAGTGAATGCTTCCCCCCCAAGTCCCCAGCGGCCCTCAAGTCAGACATTTGTGTGGGTCATGACCAGTCTGCAGCAGTCCCCTGTGACCCTGCACCAGCTGCAGGGCCAGGTGCTGGGCCCTGCGACCTCGTGACAAGTCAGGCCTCAGCCACCCAGGGCCTCTGGTTGGGCATCCGTTTGCTCCCACCTGCTCATTTAGTTCTCAGCATAGCAGCTCAGGGTGAGAGGCTGTGAGGAAACAAGGCCCTTCTGGCAAGGCGAGGCCAGCACCAGCTAGGAAGGGACTCCAGCTCCACAGCCCTTCGTAGCATGTGGGTGCTGCATGACCGAGAATGTGCACCTGCTGGAGAGGACCAGGTTGACATCCAGGAAAGACAAACTTACATGTTAAGCAGAGGTGATGAAGATGTTAATAACTTGTGAAACAGACACAGAACTCAGAAGATGGGTTAAGTATAGCTAATTAGTTAGTTTCCTGTGAGACATATTCAATATAGATAAAATAAGTAGAGCACATGTGTGCTAAAGGGCGAGGATGGATGGGAAGGCACGTGAAGGAGGCACGTGAAGCTCCAAATATTCATTATACACTGTATGATACACTGGAACTCCAAATACCGCAATACAGTAAAACACATTTATTTTTTTACCAAATACCACAATGCAGTAAAATGCGGCCGAGGCAGCAAAACTCACTAGATATGCATGATGTATGTGAGGTACTCAGTAGTCATGAGTCTTAAATTGGTCACTGTTTTTAAAATGTACGAGGTATGATAAGACATGCAGACACAGAAATGACTGTCCTGAAGGAAGGCATCTTTATACTCACAAATCCCTAGAAACAGGCATGCCAGGCCACATGGGGAAGCACCTAGGTGAGTTAGAAGGTAGAATAAGTGAGGGGAAAGCATGGGCAGGAGGCTTTATTGTGGTTTTCCTAGAAAGAAACAGGCAAGGCAGGGTAGGCAAACTGTGCAAGCAGAGGATTCGATAGTTTGAATAATTTCGGCAGGCTCTGGGGCTGTAGGAGCAGTCCCTCATCTTTCCAGTGCCCAGCCCTGGGGTGATTCGGGGCAGGGGGATACTGTCCCAGACTGTGGGGACCTATAGACTCTGGATTAATTATTTGCATATCAAAGGCGGGCTCACAGGCAAAGTTGTTGGTGATTGCAAGGAATTGGCTAACGCTGGGAGCAGCAGTCCCTCCCCAGGTTTGTCAGGCCCCCAAATGTCAAAGCGTCATACAATACAGAAAAGGTAAGAAACCAATCGGCTCCAGCCGGCCAGGCAAACTCTCCGGCGATTCTGTAGGTAATGGATAAGCACAGCTGTGGCCAGGGAAGCTCGTTCTGCATCTCTCCTCAGTAGAATGAACGTTAACCTCAAACATCTTCACTGTGTTGAGCCACCTTGCCCATCCTCAGCTCTGGTCCTCACAACCCCACCATCAGTGGGGTGAGCCAATGTGGCAGAGAGAGAGAGACAATGGGATTCTCCGTGGAGTTAATGAAGCTTAAGTTTCAGGGCCCCTCACTCCCTAGACCCCTAGTGTTCCAGGTGGGGAGGGAATCCAGGCTGCTGCCCTGATGAACACTGCGTAACTGTGTGGTCTTTCCACCCCACCAGTACCCTATCCCGTGTGTTACCCCATCTCGTCCTCCTCGCTTCAGGCTGTGTGTTTTCAAATGATTCAATACACTGTGTCTCAGCTTGGTCTGTGAGCTCTGTTTCTTGGCCTGGGAAAGCTGGCTTAGAAGTGATCACCCGTCAAGGTTGCCTTCCCCTCCCCTGGCTGCTTCACAAAACGGAGCTTTGGGGCAAGAGACAGCCTTCAGTTTGCAATTTTCCATGACTGCCAGTGCAGGTTGCAGAGCCTGAAGTCTACACAGTATGAAAGTCAGTGTGTATCTAGAATGAGAAAAAGAAGTTAAAGCAAATTATAGTAAGTCCCCTACACACAAACGAGTTCTATTCCGAAAGCGTGTTCATAAGCCCAGTTTGTTCATAAGTCCAACAAAGTTAGCCTAGATACCCAACTAACACAATCGGCCATATACTGCTGCCTTTACACTTGCTTCCGGACATCCTGGGCTTGAAATAGAGATCCTGTACTATTGTACTCTATATAGTATTGTACAGTAAATTACATAAAAGCACAACCACTTGTAGAAGATGCATGCACGTGACAATGTACGCCAGACATGTGAACTAACTTACGTGATTGGACATGCGAATGCACGCTTGCATCTTTGAGAAGTTTGCAGCTTGAAGGTTCGTCTGTAGGGGACTTACTGTCCTGGAGTCTTGGAGATTCTGGCTCTTTAGTTTTTGTTTTGTTTTTCAGACCTTTTTAGTCAGTTTACCAGAAATGCGCGCATGGAGAAGCTCCCTGATCACCACCCACTTCCTTCCCCACCTGGACACTGGGGACCTAACACTCACGCCTGTTGCTTGCAATGGGAGAAGACAGGGAACATTCATTCTAGTCCCAGCCCTGGCCTGTGGGACAAGTTCACTTCCTTTCTCTGAGCCCAGTTCCCTCCTCTGTAAAAGGAGGGTATTGCTGTTCCCTAGGGTCACTTTCTACTGGTTCAGTGTAACATGCATAGGCAGGTTCCACATAGGCTCGGGAAAGGGCCAGCCTGTCCCAGGAGGTGGGCCTGGGAGAGAGAAGAGCAGGTGAGCCAGCGACCCACCGAGGCCTTTCCCACCCCTCCATGGTGATCCCTGAGTTGCAGGCGTAAGAATCTCCTGGGAAGTTTAAAACACAGATTCCCTTAGGCATTGCCTCCCAATAGACTGAGTCAACAGATCCTATGGACCCCAGGAATATGCACGTCTAACCAACACCACAGTAGGTTCTGACTCAGGTGCCAGCCAACCATTCTTACAGGAACCCTGGCTTAAGAAAGGAAGGGGGGTAGCGGGGACACAGGAAGCTTCCTCCCCGAACCTGTCTGGGCTGTGTTACCTCAGCTCAAGTAGTGTGGGCCTACGAGGAAGGAAAGCAAGATGTCCTGAGCACCTCGGTGCCCCTTTACATCATCCCATGTAATCCTCACAGCTGAGAGAGAAAGTGAAGTTCTGAGGAATAAACATGACTGGCTCTTGGTAAAGCAAAGAGCCTGGAGACAAACTCAAGTCTCCTCTGAAGCCTGTGCTTTTTCTTATGTCTAGGGTGCCCTGGGAGAAATGGAGAACGTGTTTACTGAGCACCTACTATGTGCCAGGCCCTCTCCTGTACATTTCTTCATGTAGTCCTCATCTAGCCTGTATGGATGTCACTATCCACATTTTAGAGATGGAAAATTGGGACCCAGGAAGATTGAACAACTTTCCCACGGTCAAACAGCTGGTAAGAGGCAAGCTGAGCAGATATGCAAGCCCACCATGACCAGCTCTCCCATTTCCCACGTGCTGCCCGTCCTCCAGCTCTGTTGCTTGGCTCTCTCCATCGCTCGCTTGCAATTTCACTGATGCTGCCAGTCTTCCCTAAGGCCGCCTGGTACAGCCTGGCAGAGAGAGAGACTACCATTTCCCACACTGTAGGTGCCCACTGCACTGCACTGCCAAAGGATGGAAGTCAGTCAGGAGACTCCACACCATCCATGATCAACCGCTTCATCAGCGAGATGCCAGTTCGCGAGCAGCCTATTGCTAACAGAGCCTCAGGGGTGGACCAAGGGTCTGCTGGACTTGAAAGCTGCATCATTCTGACCTTATGGGACTATCATCATCGATCCTCGCACAGTGCTTACTGGGTCTGTCCCCAACCCCTCTGTCAGGCCATCTGCAAAAATTTTTGGCTTGAATGGCAATAAAGCGATAGAGATCACTCTTTTCTTATCTATCATTTATCTCCCCTTCTTCTCCAAAATTCTCTCTTTAGAGAATCAGGGCTCTCTAAAACCCACATTTTATTTAGATATTCAGCTCCCTGAAATGTTGACCTTATTCCCTGGGCCAGGGGTAAATCGTGATAGTCTTACCCATTAATGGTACCCCATTCCCCTTCTGGCCATTGAGACAGAAGTGAAGTCTGCTGGGGGACTCCGAGAAAGTCTTCCTCCCTCTCATGAAGAAGATTGGAAAATACAGTCCTCTTTTCTTTTGGATGCCCTCATATTTAAAAGATACATGGGAACTGCCATATTGCGTCTAATAGCCTAAAGATAGACAGGGGGCTTCCAAGGTGGCACAGTGGTTAAGAATCCGCCTGCCAGTGCAGGGGACACGGGTTCAAGCCCTGGTCCGGGAAGATCCCACATGCCGCAGAGCAACTAAGCCCATGCGCCACAACTACTGAGCCTGCGCTCTAGAGCCCGTGAGCCACAGCTGCTGAAGCCCGCGTGCCACAGCTACTGAAGCCTGCACACCTAGAGCCCATGCTACCCAAAAAGAGAGGCCACCGCAATGAGAAGCCCACGCACTGCAACGAAGAGTAGCCCCTGCTCGGCACAACTAGAGAAAGTCCGTGCACAGCAACAAAGACCCAATGCAGCCAAAAATAAATAAATAAATAAATTAATTAATTAAAAAGATAGAGAGGCACTACAGCAAAGAAGGCAGAACATAGTTAAGATGGAAAAACTTGGGTCTTTTATGCTTTAGTGAGCTGCTGATCACCCAACCTGGAACCGGTCTCCCTGTGGGTTTCTTATGACGTGAGATAATGTCCTTACTTGTAAGCCACTTTGTTTTTTTTGTTTTGTTTTGTTTTTTCACATATAACATTTTATTTTAAAAAATTCACAGAAAGATACAAAGTCATAGACCCGTGACCATTTCCCCATCCTCCACCGCTATTAATGTTATATATAACTGTACTATAATATCAAAACTAAGAAACTTACATTAGTACAGTACATAAAACTTATTTTTTTTCACCATTGTACTCATGTGTCTCTCTGCGTGTGTAGACCTGTACAATTTTATCACACATGTAAATTTGAGTATCCACCACCAAATCACAATACTCAATGATCCCATCACTACAGGACTTCCTTGTGCTACCCTTTTATAGCTGCACTTATGCCCTCCTCACTAATCCCAGGCAACCACTAATCTGTTTACCATGTTTACAATTTTTCATTTAAAGAATGCTATAGAAGTGGAATCATAGAGTAAGTATCCTTCTGAGATTGACCTTTTTTCCTTCAACCTAATTCCTTAAAGGCTCCATCAAGTTGTTTCATGTATCAATTGTTCATTCATTTTTATTGCTGAGTAGTATAGCATGGTATGGACGTACAACACTTTGTGCGTCCATTCACCCATTGAATGACATTTGGGTACTTTCCAGCGTTTGATAGTTATGAATAAAGTTTCCATAAACAATTGTGTCAAATTTTCTGTTTGAAAATAAGTCTTCATTTCTCTGGGGTACATGCCCCAAAATGTAATTGTTGTGTCATATGGCTACACACGTATCAAAAAGACTAAGATGAAAAATAGTAATAACAAAAAATGCTTGTGAGAATGCAGAAACCCAGTCACATATACATTCCTCTTGGGAATATAATATGGTACAACCACTCGGGAAATAATTTAAATGGTTCAATTGTAAGCCACTTTGAATTGAGTTTCTATTGTCGAAGCCAAAAGCATCCTAAGCCATCCATCCAAAAAGCCCAGGGGTCAATCTGGCTTTGGGAGCAGCTTTATCCTACCTTCTTAGCTAAGCTCATATGATGTTTCAGGACCCAGTTTCTCCCCATTTCTCAGCTCCACCTCCTCAGTACTGGCTCCAGTCTCAGGCAGGCCCTCTCCTCAAGGTGCCACTATGGCTACAGCAGGGGTGGGCTATAGACATCCTCATTTGGGGCCAGCAGAAAAGAGCCTGTGTACCAAAGTCTGCTGTGACTAGACCCACTTGGGAAACTTGCCCATCCCTGACCCAAACACCACAACCACAAAACGGAAATGGTTGACTGGTTTAAGACAAGATCTCAAACAGGGGTACATATTAGAACTAACCAGAGCAATTTTTAAAATGCATATTCCTGGGCTTTCCTGGTGGCGCAGTGGTTGAGAGTCTGCCTGCCGATGCAGGGGACACGGTTCGTGCCCCGATCCAGGAAGATCCCACATGCCACGGAGCGGCCGGGCCCGTAAGCCATGGCCGCTGGGCCTGCGCATCCAGAGCCTGTGCTCCACAACGGGAGAGGCCACAACAGTGAGAGGCCCGCGTACCACAAAAAAACAAAATTTTAAAAAATGCATATTACTAAATGAAAGAAGCCAATCTCAAAAGACTATATACTGTATGATTCCAATTATATGACATTGTGGAAAAGATAAAACTATAGAGACAGTAAAAAGATCAATGGTTGTCAGGAGTTTATTACAGCGGGGAGGCAGGAAGGGATGAATAGACAAAGCACAGAAGGTTTTTATTTTTATTGGAGTCTAGTTGATTTGCAATGTTGTGTTAGTTTCTACTGTACAGCAAAGTGAATCAGTTATACATATACACATATCCACTCTTTTTTAGATCCTTTTCCCCACGTAGGTCATTACAGAGTAGAGTTCCCTGTACAATACAGTAGGTCCTTATTAGTTATCTATTTTATATATAGTAGTGTGTATATGTCAATCCCAGTCTCCCAATTTATCCCTCTCCCCGCACAGGGGGTTTTTAGGGCAGTGAAACTACTCTGTGTGATACTATAATGGCTGATACATGCCATTATACATTTGTCAAAACCCACAGAACTAGAACACCAAGAGTGAACCCTAATGTTGTCATCAAGCAGAACCCTTTGGGGCCTTCCCCCATATGCTCTGCTTTAGCTCCTCTCTGAAGTATGCACATTTCCTGAGTTGTTTTACAGATGCGAACCCCCCCGCCAATCCCCACCAAATGGAAGATGCTAACTACTTGATGACCATGAGCACACAGCCCCCCCCCCCCACCGGCCTCCTGGAGCCTAAGGATTGATAGCGTTAACCCCTGTGACACCACCCTGTTACCTCACCATCAACCAATCAGAGAATTATGCATGAGTGTATTATGATCACATACCCTGTGACCTCCTTCCCTCATCTGGCCTTTAAAAATGCTTTGCTGAAACCTTTCAGGGAGTTTGGGGTTTTGGGGGAGGCATGAGCCACCTGTCTCCTTGCATGGCCCTGCAATAAACCTTTCTCTCCTCCAAACTCCAATGTTTCAGTTTGTTTGGCCTCACTACTGGGGTGCACGCTAGCAATGTAATCCATGGGCTCTGGGTAATAATGATGTATGAATGTAGGGTCATCAGTTGTAACAAATAGTCCACTCTGGGAGGAGATGTGAATACCGGGGAGGCTATGCATGAGCGCGAGCAGAGAAGGGCTATATAGGAACTCTGTACTTTCTGCTCAATTTTGCTGTGAACCTAAAACTGCTCTGAAAAGTAAAGTCTATTAAAAAACAAATCCCAGGCCCAACCCATAACAATTAAACCAGACTCTCTGGGGGTGGAGTCCAGCGCTTTTTAACTCCTCAGGTGAATCAGGATTGAGAGCCACTAGTAAAGCCAATCAGAACCCACCTCTGGACTTGGGAGTAGGGTCGGTTGATCTTTAGCAAACCTGATGGCTGAGACTGGGGGGAGGGGGTGTTCTTACCAAGCAGCGTGAGAAACGAATACTGAGCAGCCGCAAGCACATACGCATAAGAGATGAGGGCAACTGTCAAGGACAACGTACCCAGCTGGATTCCTATTCCATCAGCTGACAGCGCCAGAATTAAGCAAGACCGTGTCTCCCACTGTCACAGTGTTGCTGACCGGCTTCTGTTTTGAATATGGAGATAAGCATCCTGACCTACAAGTATGGACTTCCAAGAGGAAGAGCAGGTCTTGCATTCTACCATACCTCCTCCCACCCCCCAGATCCTCTTCGGGTGAACACAGAGACTAGGAGTAATAGTCTGGGGCTGTAATAGAAAAACAGAGTAGCGTATAAATCTGATTGCCCTTTCCAGGTATACAGCTTGCAGCAATGGCTTCTTTTTAACCCTTTTCTAACTGAAGGTATAATAGAATTAGACCATTAGTTCTGACCTAATGAAATCCCTGCTTGTGGTTTCCAATTTCATATCACTTTCTGGGGTCCATAGATCTGCCTTAAGACAAGAAAAACGAGACCATAAGCAGCTCCATCCAGCCTTGGAGGGCTCTTGCCGCCAGGGGGCAATGAGGCTGGCGGCAGGGGATGGCGTTCCAGGCCTGCATTACTTACTGATCCCAGGATTCTTAGCAGGGCCAAATGAGACATTACACGGGAAAGCATTTTGTAATCTACCCCTATGTAGAAATACAGCATTATTCAAAAATCTAGTATATGAAGATGTGCGTTCTTTTTAAAATTTAGGGAAGTGTTTGCCACACAAAAGAATTCCTCAGTTTTCAAAAATGTTTACCTAAGAGTCCTTTGAATGACAAGCTCTCTGCTCTTATAAGATGATTCAGTCAACAACTGGTGCTGGGAAAATTGGATATCCTTACACAGAATAGAATGAAGTTGGACCCTTACTTTATGCCATTGTCAACGATAAAC
The DNA here is from genome assembly GCF_039906515.1 of Pseudorca crassidens. Lineage (NCBI taxonomy): Eukaryota > Metazoa > Chordata > Mammalia > Artiodactyla > Delphinidae > Pseudorca > Pseudorca crassidens. The sequence goes on from NC_090297.1 coordinate 159,524,069, forward strand.
ACATCCAGACAAGAGTTAAAGCATCGAAAACATTTATGCAGTTACTACTGAAAATAAGGGAAAGAGCTGAGCTCTATTCTGAATTGACAGAGGTGACTGGGCATTTTAAAGGGAGACTGGCGGCGGCGGCGGCAGTGACGGCAGTTGGCGGCACAAGTGACAAATGACAAAGGGTTCATCAGTGTGATTGTGATCGGTCAGTGTGACTTGAGCAGCTGTGTCTGCTAACTGGCAATTACTGAACTTAGAAGGGACTGGGAGACAGAGCCCTACCCTTCCTGATGATTACATTTCAAAGGAATGGCTCTCAGGTCCCTGAGAAAGATGCTCCTCAGTTGCAGGAGATAGTTATACATCTCAAAGAAACAGAGGAACATTCACAATTATAAACTTCTTTTAGTAAGTGCTCTAAGGAGAGGAGGTCAAAGGCCTATCTTCAGGTGTTGGCTAGAACAAACAGTAAACTATTTTGATAGCCCTGAGATTTTCCAGACAGGAACTCAAAAGGGGGCTGGGTGTCCCAGGGAAGTCGCTTTAGGTGGTTAGAAGTCACATTCAAGTCTGGTCAAGTCTCCTAGGACAGGGGTTTGAATGGAGAGTTTTTGCCATTCTTACTATATACAAAAATGAACTTAAAACAGATCAAAGACCTAAACATATGACCTAAAACTATAAGACTCTTAGGAGAAAACATTGGGTTTGGCAATGATTTCTTGGATATGACACCAAAAGCACAGGCAACAAAAGAAAAAAATAAATTGGACTACACCAAAATTTAAAACTTCTGTGCATCAAAGGACACAAATCAACAGAGTAAAAAGGCAGCCTACAGAATGGGAGAAAATATTCTCAAATTATATATTTTCTATATATATATAAAGAACTCCTATAACTCAAGGGAAAGAAGTTCAGTGAAAAAGTGGGCAAAGGACTAGAATAGATATTTCTTCAAAAAAGATATGCAAATAAACAATAAGCACATGAAAAGATGCTCAACGTCACCAATCACTAGAGAAATGCAAATCAAAACCACAATAAGATTCTACCTCACACCCATTAGAATAGCTACTATCAAAAATATAAACAAACAAGCAAACAGAAAATGTTACCGAGTAAGGGCTTGCTGATCCTCATACATTGAAGCCAATACTGTGGCACCAGATTTTGAGAAAAGAAAAAGCTTTATTGTGAGAATGACTGGCAAGGAGACAGGAAACAAGGCTCAAATCTGTCTCCCTAATCCAGGATTGGGGTGAAATTTAAGGGGTTAGGGGCAGAAGCTGATTGACTAGTCGCTAACCAGTCCATATATGTGGTAACAAAGATATTCAGGCTGCTTGGAAGCTGGATTTTCCTTATTGAAGGACTTCTAGCCTGTGGCTCTGGGGGCAACAGTTCTATTCTTTGAGTTCCGTAGATCGAAGATTCTTGGTTCTGGGGTCATCCTAGAAACATGGGTCCCCCTCTTGCCCTTGGGCTGTGCTACCTCTGTAAAATAGCTACAGGTTTGGTTAATCAACAACCTGTTTTAAGGAAGCAAAACCAGTTTAAGCTGGTCAATGTTTTCTGTGCTGTTTCAATAACAAGTGGTGAGGAATTCAAGAAACTGGAGCACTTGGGCTGTTGGTGGGAATGTAAAACAGTTCAGCCACTATGGAAAACTATGGTGGTTCCTCAAAAAATTAAAAATAGAGCTACCATATGATCCAGTAATTTCACTTCTGGGTATGTACCCAAAAAATTGAAAGCAGGATCTTGAAGAGGTATTTGTACACCCATGTTCATAGCAGCATTATTCATAATAGCCAAAGGGGAAGAAACCCAAGCGTCCATGACAGATAAGCAAAATGTGGTATGTATATACAATGGAATATTATGCAGCCTTAGAAAGGAAGGACATTCTGATATCTGCTACAACATGAATGAACCTAAAGGATTTTATGCTAAGTGAAATAAGCCAAGTGCAAAAGGACAAATACTGTGTGATTCCTTTTTTATGATATACCTGGAATAGTCAAATGCATAGAAGAAGAAAGTAGAACCATGGTTGCAGGGGCTTTGGAGGGAGGATGTAACTGAACTGAACTTTGGTCTGCTCGTCTACCATGCAGCAAAGTCAGTTTACTGACACCGGGTTTTGGTGAAGGAAAGTACAGTGTTTATTGCAGACACCAAGCAAGGAGAATGAGCAGCTCGTGCTCAAAAGACCTGAACTCCTGAGTGGCCTTCAGGGAAGGGTTTTTAAAGGCAGCACTTGCGGTAAGGGCTGCAGGGTGCATGACTTCCCTTTGATTGATGGGTGGTGAGGTAACAGGATGATGTTTCAGGAATCTTAATCATCAGCCTTCTGGTTTCAACCAGTCTGGGATCTAGTGCTTGTACTCAGCGTGTAGTCACCATCCTCCAGCTGGGTGGGGTCTTAGTTCCTACAGAACAACCCTGCAGATATGTCAGATTGTTCTGTAGGAACTAGGACTCTGTGTTGTCACTGAACTATTGTTATTACTTTTCTTGCTTAACTGCTTTTCCTTTGTTTCTGCGTTCCCTCAGTCCCCAATTAGAAACTGCTTGTGCCTGCTTTTTGGACCTCAGGGAAGGCCTAGGAGACTAAAGCCTTTTTTCTACAAACAAGAAACGGGAGACATGGAGGAGCTTTTGTACCTGGAAAGGCCCTGCAGGATCCTGCTAGGTTTCAAGGGGAGAATGGAAAGTTGTTGTTTAATGGGTACAGAGTTTCAGTTTTGCAAGATGAAAAGGGTTCTAGAGGTGGATGGGGATGGTGGTTATGCAATAATGTGAATGTGCTTAATACCACTTAAAGATGGTTAACATTGATCTCGGGTGGCCTCAGCCTATAGTGGCTTGAAGCAGGATTTCGGTTCCCTGGCCGGAGATTGAAGTCAGGCTGTAGCAGTGAGAGCGCTGAATCCTAGCCACTAGACCACGAGGACCGGTGACAAGGCCCTGGCCTGTCGGCTTTGTAGAAATGAATTCCCACAAAGAGACGGAAAGCAGTGAAACAAGTAAAGTGTTTATTAGGTGGAAAGCGGGTATGTGTGAATAGATTCACATGGGCAGATTCAGAGAGAGAGTCGTGCCCTTGTGGTAGTTTGAATCACTTATATGGGGCATCTCTTCCGGGCTTCCTCTGGCCAATCATCTTGCTTACCTGGCACTGGGTCCGTATTTGGTTTATCTCGGGGTCCTCCCCTGTACGCACACACTTAGCCAAGATGGATTCTAGTGAAGAGGCCTATGGGTAGGTTGACATCACCTCCTATGGGTGGCGCCCCCTCCCCTTTTGACCCCCGAGGAGCCTTTCTGTGCATGTGTAGTTGGGAAGGTCTCCTTGACCTCGAAAATTAGAAATATATGATCTCTTTATATTTTATCTGGGCAGGGCTCAGCTCATCCTTCATCTTAGAGTATCTATCCACAGGGGGCAAACTCCAGCTACTCAGCCTGAGGCCCATCTATCTCCTGCCTCAAGACAATAAATTTTGGGCTTCCCTGGTGGCACAGTGGTTGAGAATCTGCCTGCTTAATGCAGGGGACACCGGTTCGAGCCCTGGTCTGGGAAGATCCCACATACCGCAGAGCAACTAGGCCCGTGAGCCACAACTACTGAGCCTGCGCGTCTGGAGCCTGTGCTCCGCAACAAGAGAGGCCACGACAGTGAGAGGCCCGCGCACTGCGATGAAGAGTGGCCCCCGCAAACGAAGACCCAACACAGCCAAAAATAAATAAATTAATTAATTAATTAAATTTTTAAAAAAAAAGATGATAAATTTTATGTGCATTTTACCACAATTAAAAGTATTTTTTAAATGATTCAAGTCATATAGTGGTTGTCAGGAATATAGTGTTATATAAATGTAAATAAAGTCTACCTGTACCCATATAAATCAGATTGGGGGCTGGGGAGGCATCTTAAATCTTACCTCTCTCCCTTGGCGGGAAACGGCTGCCTCACATGCCTAAACCTGGCCCTCTATACATCCCTTGGCAGAGCGAAGGCTCTGGAACTCTGAGCAGGTTGGCCTATTAGTGAGCTGACGCTCCTCCTCTTGGACTCCTCAGTGGTAACCCAAATACACAGCCTCTCTCCCCTTCTCTTTCAGAGGGTAAAGCATTTTAAGATCTCTCTTGAACACTCTCTGAAATCCAATAGGACCCTGTGGGGCTCTCCTGGATACAAAAGCCTTACCATGTTTCTTGTTTGCAGGAAAAAATGCTTTGGCCTCCTAGACCTTCCCTGAGTTCCAAAGGGCAGATTCAAACAGTTATTAATTAGGGAAATGAGGGAATGCAGAAACAAAGGAAAGGCAGTCAAAAAACAACAGTGCAGCAATAAAGCAGAGTCCTAGTTCCTCCTCAAGACATGACAATATATCTTTGAGTTCTACAGGAACTAAGTCCGCCATCCAGCTGGAGGATGGTAACTTCAGGCTGAGCACAAGATTCCTGGAACCTCACCCTGTTACCTCACCACCAACCAATCAGAAGAAAGTCACACACCCTGCAGCCCTCATCCCAAATTTTGCCTTTAAAAACTCTTTCCCTGGGCTTCCCTCGTGGCGCAGTGCTTGAGAGTCCGCCTGCTGATGCAGGGGACACGGGTTCGTGCCCCGGTCCGGGAAGGTCCCACATGCCGCGGAGCGGCTGGGCCCGTGAGCCATGACCGCTGAGCCTGCGCGTCCGGAGCCTGTGCTCCGAAACGGGAGAGGCCACAACAGTGAGAGGCCCGCGTACCACAAAAAAAAAAAAACTTTCCCAAAAACCACTGGGGTGCTCAGGTCTTTTGAGCATGAACCTCCATTGTCCTTGCTTGGCCCTGAAATAAAACTTTCTCTGCTCTGTACCCCGAAGTTTTAGTTTGTTTGGCCTCACTGTGCATCAGGCACACAAACTTGGGTTCGACAATATCTTCTCTAAGAAGAACCCCCAGCATCATGGATCTTCCCCCTTGGTTCCCAGTCCCCCAGTGAGCTGCCCTCTCTGCTGGCAGCCACCACCCAGAACTCAAGAGTTCAGAGCTCCTTAGGAGGCTGACGTCCTTCTCCAAGGAGGCACTGATGGGTGGGGGGACAGGCCTCTCCTTCCTTCACCAGCTCCTTCCTTCAGGCTCCCAAGACCACCATGGCAGACTGTGCAGACAGGCCAGGCCCTGGGTCCTCTGGTCAGTGGTAAACCAGAGTCCTGCTAGTCAGAGCTCTTTTATTCATCCCAGTCCACAGTCCGGCTGGATCTACTTAATCTGGACATTACGGGGTTTTTTTCCTTCAAGATCAGAAGAAATCTAAACCATGTTAGGACGGGAAATAATTCCTCACATACCAAGTTGCCTTACTTTATCACTGGAGTCAATGAGCTCCCCAAATTGTGGAGAGTAGGCTTTGCTGTCTTTTTCCTGTTCTACCTGGAATAGGAAAGGAGCTACCTTCATTGGCAGCTCTGTTACTTGAGGAAAAGCTCTGAAATGATGACACTCTTCTTTTGGGAAGGGAGATTTTCCATAGGAAAAGTTTACCAGTCTCCCTCATGTGCTTTCACTTGTTCTTTAACTCAATAAGCGCACCTCCTATGTACCGGACATTTATCAAATAAAATTTTCTATTTACAAAGACCTTCCAGCATCACAGCATTTCTTTTCCTTTTTTTTTTTCATCTTTATTGGAGTATAATTGCTTTACAATGTTGTGTTAGTTTCTGCTGTACAGCAAAGTGAATCAGCTATATGTATACCTATATCCCCTCTCTCTCGGGCCTCCCTCCCACCCTCCCTATCCCACCCCCCTAGGTGGTCACAAAGCACCGAGCTGATCTCCCTGTGCTATGTGGCTGCTTCCCACTAGCTATTTTACACATAGTAGTGTATATATGTCAATGCTACTTTCTCAATTTGTCCCACCGTCCCCTGCCCGCCCTGTGCCCACAAGTATCACAGCACTTCTGATCTATAAACTGCACAGAACTTGAAATAAGAAATACTGTTGCCAAGTCTAAGCTTGCTCTGCTCGCCGCACAACAGGTCAATACATCGGAAGACGAGGTGTTGAGGCAAAGAATATGACTTTATTCAGAAAGCCGGCAGACCGAGAAGATGGTGGACTAGGGTCCCCCAAAAACCATCTTATCAGGGTCTGGATGCCAGTTTCTTTTATAGAACAGAGAGGGGGAGGAGGTGAGGAAGTAAAGTAAAAAGGCCATTTATCTTGCAAAACATCTCTTCGCATGGACTGCATCGGGGAGGGGATGTGTTAATTTCTTCTCTTCTGCAACCATTCAGAGGTGGGCAGGGTCAGAATGTCTCTCTGTGAGCTGAACAAAGGCACTTTAGTTTAATAGTCAGGCAGAGGGATAGGGTTCCCTGTTGCAGGCCACTATGTATGCTTACAGCTATAGACAGTGATTATAATAACAAAAGCAACGAAAAGCAAAGGTTAAAGTAAAAGAAACAGATCCAACATGGAGTCAGAACTGGCTCATCCCTGTTACAATATATCTAAATCCGTGTTTTGCCATTAGAGGTTAGTACAACCTCTCTGAGCCTCGTAGTTCTTTTTAAAAATGTGGTAAGACTGCCTGCCCTGCCACATTCACAAGACTGCATACAGATGAACATGGGAGTAATGACATTATTATAAAGAAAAAGATTTCTTATTAAAGAGGAAGAAGGGAAGCAAGAAAGAAAGGCCAAGCCACCTTTTAGGGCGAAGCAGTCTAGAAACCCCATCCTAAGGCATACAGGGTATAGAATTGGCAAGGACGTCTTCCCTCTGGATGCCCACCTCAGGGCTTACACACGATGATAGCCACTAACTCAAACTGAACATCTCAACCATGGTGTCTGCCCATGTCCACTTGTCCATTCTAGTGCAAACTACACAGCCCCCAGCCCACCCCCACTGCCGTTTCAGGGAAGCAATTTAAGTTTCTCTTATTAAACAGGGGCTTGGACAAGGGGTGGACCCATTGATCCAAAGGCAGCTAGACTCTAGACTGGCTGGCCACCCATGGAATAGCCTGGCTTCAACCACAGGAACCATGGTAATTACCTGTCAATCAGACCATGTCCTTCAGATCTAGCCAGGAGAATACAGAACAACTGGCTATCAATGGTGAGAAAGGAAGAGGGTGGATATGATGGGAGGGGGCTCAGGAGTCCCAGAACTGCCTCAAGACCTATGGTCTTCTGGCTCCTTGCAGCTAACACTTTTCCCCTTGAAGTGGCCTGAGGCAGAGCTACCTTACGGAAACCCCAAAAGCCTTGGCAAGAGGCAACTAACAGAGCTTCACTTAAGTGAGAACCCAACCTGACTTACCTCCTCTGGCCAAGAGACATGCTTGGAATATCTGCAAGCATGGAATACCTGCACCAGAAAACACTCAACCAAAAATGGCTGAATATGAGGCACTGCATTTCTTTTTATTGGTTTTTTGCTCAAAGGAAGATGGGATATTGGAGAAGGAACAAGTCACAAGCTGGTACTACTCCAGCCCCGGAAGATCAGAAGTTAAACTCGTCACCATGAAATACTGTAAAATTTCAGAGGGTGGGGTATAATGGGGGAAGAGACCACCAGCAGGTACCCTACCCCAACACCCTGCTGTAGCATCTACACCCAACGGCCATGTTTCTGCTGAATTTGGGTTTTGGCAAGAGATACCAAAATATTAGAAGTATTATCAGCCTACCAAATCTAGTAGAAGCTACCACTCTCTTGGTCTGGGAGGAATTCATTATAATCAATGGCCAGGAGGCACCAATCGCAGGTGGACAGCATTACCAAAAATGTTAAGACTTTGTGTGTAAGAGTGAAAATAGGAAAACAGAGGACACACATTAAACCACTATAATAAATTCTCTAAGCTAAACATTTACATTATTCCATGTGCTTATACACAAAGCTGACGTGTGTGTGTGTGTGTGTGTGTGTGTGTGTGTGTGTGTGTGAATGTGTCCACGCAGACCCAGGCACAGTCTAGACCAATTTCCCTAGCCTCGTGAAGAAGAAGTATTGTAGAGGCCATGGACTGTCAGTCAAATCGAAAAAGGCACAGCTACATTCAAATTAAGGATCAGAGAGAATTAATTCTGCTTTAATTTGGCTCTTTCCCTTCTGAAAGAAATAAACCCAGGAAACATTAAATAGTTGGAATTTCTTGCATGTTATTCAACAGCACCTCTGTTCCAGTATTTGAGGATTCAGCAATTTGGTATTCTTCTAATGGTTTCTCCTTTTTGGCCTCTTAGTTTCAACCTCTCCAAGCAAGGACGATTCCATTAGGCTGCTCCCTATGGGTGCTCCCAAGCATCTTGGGATCCCTGGTCCTATCAGCTATAAGGCAAGATGGCCCCACTGGTTTCCTTATAAGGATGGATGCTGGCTATGAGGCTTAATGGCTTTTCTGGTGAAAATGTATTCCCCTATCACAAACCTATAGAATAATTTAAGCTGTCTAGACAATGCCAGGAATAAAGAAATAAATAAAAGTACAAAATACACCTAACCTCAAATACTGAGATTTCTGTCCTGTGAGGTCTCCCTTCCCGGCCCCAGATTCTGGTCTCGGGATCCCTCATTACTCCCCTACCACTGCAATGAACTAACCATGTGGCGATCCTCCACGCCCACCCTTCCCCAAAGACTGACTCTCTAGGTCAAGGGTATGGGGAGACCCCTGGAAGGCCTCAGGAGCTCCCCAGGGACATCAGCAACAGCAAGTGAAGCACTTGGAGGCCCACTGCTCAGTGTTTCTAGTTTGCTAGTTTAATGGGAGGTTTTGGCCACGTGGGGCGGGAAGGGAGGACTGTAGTAGGATGGAGAGTGGTCTGGGAGTAGTCCGGAGAGAGACAGTTATACCAGTATAATAAATACGTTGACTGCGTATAGCTCTTTCGGTGTACTTCGAGCACTTTCACTTCTAATATTTTACTTTCACCCCCACAGGCCTGTAGATCCAGAGTATCATTAGCAAGTTTTTATTGATGAGGAAGAAGTTAAAGGCCCACTCAGGAGTCTCCCGGATTCCTCTCCCTTTGCACTTTTATCTCCAGCACAAGTTTTCAAACTCCCGCATCCAGCCTCCAGGACTTGGTTCTAATGTTGGTTTACGCGGGTCCATGAACGCCTGTAAACAAAAGATCAAAGCAGAGTTCGCTCACGTTGATGTGGAGTGAAGACCTCAAGCAACCCTCTTTAAAAGAAAAAACATTTTTTAAACCCAGCAGGACTGGCTCCAATTGAATGCCCCTGCCGCTCCCAGCTTCTTACGTGGGTGTTTAGGGAGAGACAATGGTCCCCGCGGGGCAGCAGCAGGAGGGATCCGGAGGCCTCTGCAGCGACTGCTTTCCGGCTCGGTTATTGCATCGAGGCCCCTGCCCGAGAGAAACAGGAGGACGGAGCCAGTTCACTTCACCAAAACCTCAACACGGAGTCGCTTGGTTTCAAACGCATGTCAATACATCCACCCCCAAAACAACAACAACAACAACAACAAAAAAACTGAGTTCTTTCATTCAAATGGAATTCGGTTTATTTTCATTTCTTGTCTTTACTAAACAAAACAAAATCAAAGCTCCGGGTGCAGGGGCCGGGGCGGGGCAGGGCGGGGCAGGGTGGGGCAGGGTTTCCGGCGGCCGCGGCCTAGTCGCCGACCTGGGCGCCGTGCAGCGCCAGCAGCGGGATCTCCTCCAGACTCTCGGGCCGCTCCCCGCAGCGCAAATAGCGCCACCTCCATACCGCCAGCTTCTGCAGCAGCCTCCGCAGGCTCGCGGGGCCCCAGCGGCCGCGCTCCTGGGCCGCCGGCCCGGGCCGCATGTACCGGGCCTTATTGCTGCGCGCACCGCGGGCCGCGCCCCGCGGGAAGAGCCGCCGCCAGCACCAGCAGCCCAAGCAGGAGCCGCAGTCGCCGGCCGCGCGCCGTCCCTCCGCCTCGGGCTCGGCGAACGATGGGCCGCCCCACTTCAGGCGCACCATCCTCTACAGCAGCCCGTGCCGTGTGCCGCCGCGCCGGGGGCCGCTGGACCGCGCGTCCGCCATGCCGGGCCTGGGCCTCTCCTACGTACTAGCGCGCCGGGTGGCCGCGGCCCGAGACTCGGGAACCCAAGGACCGGGAGGCTCTGCGGAGGCCTCAAGACGCGGAAGGGCCGCTCGAGTCCTATCTGCCGCCTTCCGGAGTGCGCCCCGCGGCCTTCCCCAGTGCGCCCCGCGGCCTTCCCCAGTAGGCGTTGCCAAGGAGACCCGAACGCTGACCCCACAATGCCCGGCAGAGGCCTCCGCTCCGGGTACCGAACGCAAACCCCCAGCCCCAGCAAGTGAGGAGACACCAGGATCCAGAGTCCCAAGTGATTCCTCAGTCCACCAATTAGCCAGCCAAATTCGCTGTTATCTTCAGACATGGCCTCAAACAGACCAGAAGGAGCCTAGGAGGTTCCTGAGGCCCACAGCCACGTTTACTGTATTAGGCATCGACCCAGAAGGTGGCTGCACAGCCTTCACCACATCAAGGCTTGGATTTCAGTCCCACGCTTGTGCTGCCCTGGAGGCTTCCAGTATTTTGTGAACGAGTTTCAGGCGTCCTGTATTTTTCGGCCAGCAGGGAACCAGAGTTTCAGGAAAGCTCTCAAAAAAACCTGATTTTCTTCATCCGGCCTCACCTAAACGCCTCTAGCCTTGTAGGATTATGATTGATTTTTTTTTCAATAAATTTTTCTGATGGCAAACGTAAGATTTTTGTGGAATTTTTTAAACATGTTTATTGGAGTATAATTGCTTTACAATGGTGTGTTAGTTTCTGCTTTACAACAAAGTGAATCACTTATACATATGTTCCTATATCTCTTCCCTCTTGCATCTCCCTCCCTCCCACCCTCCCTATCCCACCCCTCTAGGTGGTCACAAACCACCTAGCTGATCTCCCTGTGCTATGCAGCTGCTTACCACTAGCTATCTATTTTACGTTTGGTAGTGTATATGTGTCCATGCCACTCTCTCACTTTGTCACAGTTTACCCTTCCCCCTCCCCATATCCTCAAGTCCATGCTCTAGTAGGTCTGTGTCTTTATTCCCGTCTTACCCCTAGGTTCTTCATGACATTTTTTTCCCTTAGATTCCATATATATGTGTTAGCATACAGTATTTGTTTTTCTCCTTCTGACTTACTTCACTCTGTATGACAGACTCTAGGTCCATCCACCTCACTACAAATAACTCAATTTCGTTTCTTTTTATGGCTGAGTAATATTCCATTGTATACATGTGCCACATCTTCTTTATCCATTCACCTGTTGATGGACACTTAGGTTGCTTCCATGTCCTGGCTATTGTAAATAGAGCTGCAATGAACATTTTGGTACATGACTCTTTTTGAATTATGTTTTTCTCACGGTATATGCCCAGTAGTGGGATTGCTGGGTCGTATGGTAGTTCTATGTGTAGTTTTTTAAGGAACCTCCATACTGTTCTCCATAGTGGCTGTACCAATTCACATTCCCACCAGCAGTGCAAGAGTGTTCGCTTTTCTCCACACCCTCTCAAGCATTTATTGTTTCTAGATTTTTTGATGATGGCCATTCTGACTGGTGTGAGGTGATATCTCATTGTAGTTTTGATTTTCATTTCTCTAATGATTAATGATATTGAGCATTCTTTCATGTGTTTGTTGGCAATCTGTGTACCTTCTTTGGAGAAATGTCTATTTAGGTCTTCTGCCCATTTTTGGATTGGGTTGTTTGTTTTATTTTTATTGACCTGCATGAGCTGCTTGTAAATTTTGGAGATTAATCCTTTGTCAGTTGCTTCATTTGCAAATATTTTCTCCCATTCTGAGGGCTGTCTTTTGGTCTTGTTTATGGTTCCCTTTGCTGTGCAAAAGCTTTGAAGTTTCATTAGGTCCCATTTGTTTATTTTTATTTCCATTTCTCTAGGAGGTGGGTCAAAAAGGATCTTGCTGTGATTTATGTCAAAGAGTGCTCTTCCAATGTTTTCCTCTAAGAATTTTATACTGTCTGGTCTTACATTTAAGTCTTTAATCCATTTGGAGTTTATTTTTGTGTATGGTGTTAGGGAGTCTTCTAATTTCATACTTTTACATATACCTGCCCAGTTTTCCCAGCACCACTTATTGAAGAGGCTGTCTTTTCTGCACTGTATATTCTTGCCTTCTTTGTCAAAGATAAGGTGACCATATGTGTGTCGGTTTATCTCTGACCTTTCTATCATGTTCCATTGATCTATATTTCTGTTTTTGTGCCAGTACCATACTGTCTTGATTACTGTAGCTTTGTAGTATAGTCTGAAGTCAAGGAGCCTAATTCTCCCAGCTCCGTTTTTCTTTCTCAAGTTTGCTTTGGCAATTCGGGGTCTTTTGTGTTTCCATACAAATTGTGAAATTTTTTGTTCTAGTTCTGTGAAAAATGCCATTGGTAGTTTGATAGGGATTGCATTGAATCTGTAGATTGCTTTGGTTAGTATCGTCATTTTCACAATGTTGATTCTTCCAATCCAAGAACATGGTATATCTCTCCATCTGTTTGTATCATCTTTAATTTCTTTTGTCAGTGTCTTATAATTTTCTGCATACAGGTCTTTTGCCTCCTTAGGCAGGTTTACTCCTAGATATTTTATTCTTTTTGTTGCAATGGTAAATGGGAGTGTTTTCTTAATTTCACTTTCAGATTTTTCATCATTAGTGTATAAGAATGCCAGAGATTTCTCTGCATAAATTTTGTATCCTGCTACTTTACTGAATTCATTGATCAGCTCTAGTAGTTTTCTGGTAGCATTTTTAGGATTCTCTATGTATAGTATCATGTCATCTGCAAACAGTGACAGCTTTACTTCTTTTCTGATTTGGATTCCTTTTATTTCTTTTTCTTCTCTGATTGCTGTGGCTAAAACATCCAAAACTTTGTTGAATAATAGTGGTGAGAGTGGGCAACCTTGTCTTGTTCCTGATCTTAGTGGAAATGGTTTCAGTTTTTCACCATTGAGGATGATGTTGGCTGTGGGTTTGTCATATATGGCCTTTATTATGTTGAGGAAAGTTCCCTCTGTGCCTACTTTCTGCAGGGTTTTTATCATAAATGGGTGTTGAATTTTGTCGGAAGCTTTCTCTGCATCTATTGAGATGATCATATGGTTTTTCTCCTTCAGGTTGTTAATATGGTGTATCACGTTGATTGATTTGCATATATTGAAGAATCCTTGCGTTCCTGGAATAAACCCCACTTGATCATGGTGTATGATCCTTTTAATGTGCTGTTGGATTCTTTTTTTTTTTTTCGGTACATGGGCCTCTCACTATTGTGGCCTCTCCCGTTGCGGAGCACAGGCTCTGGACGCACAGGCTCAGCGGCCATGTCTCATGGGCCTAGCTGCCCCACGGCATGTGGGATCTTCCTGGACCAGGGCATGAGCCCGTGTCCCCTGCATCAGCAGGCGGACTCTCAACCACTGCACCACCAGGGAAGCCCTGCGCTGTTGGATTCTGTTTGCTAGTATTTTGTTGAGGATTTTTGCATCTATGTTCATCAGTGATATTGGCCTGTAGTTTTCTTTGTTTGTGACATCTTTGTCTGGTTTTGGTATCAGGGTGATGGTTGCCTCGTAGAATGAGTTTGGGAGTATTCCTCCCTCTGCTATATTTTGGAAGAGTTTGAGAAGGATAGGTGTTAGCTCTTCTCTAAATGTTTGATAGAATTCGCCTGTGAAGCCATCTGGTCCTGGGCTTTTCTTTGTTGCAAGATTTTTAATCACAGTGTCAATTTCAGTGCTTGTGATTGTTCTGTTCATATTTTCTATTTCTTCCTGGTTCAGTCTCGGCAGGTTGTGCATTTCTAAGAATTTGTCCGTTTCTTCCAGGTTGTCCATTTTATTGGCATAGAGTTGCTTGTAGTAATCTCTCATGATCTGTTGTATTTCTGCAGTGTCAGTTGTTACTTCTCCTTTTTCATTTCTAATTCTATTGATTTGAGTCTTCTCCCTTTTTTTCTTGATGAGTCTGGCTAATGGTTTATCAATTTTGTTTAGCTTCTCAAACAACTATCTTTTAGTTTTATCGATCTTTGCTATCATTTCCTTCATTTCTTTTTCATTTATTTCTGAACTGATCTTTATGATTTCTTTCCTTCTGCTAACTTTGGGGGTTTTTTGTTCTTCTTTCTCTAATTGCTTAGGTGCAAGTTTAGGTTGTTTATTTGAGATGTTTCTTGTTTCTTAAGGTAGGATTGTATTGCTATAAACTTCCCTCTTAGAACTGCTTTTGCTGAATCCCATAGATTTTGGGTCGTCGTGTCTCCACTGTCATTTGTTTCTAGGTATTTTTTGAGTTCCTCTTTGATTTCTTCAGTGATCACTTCCTTATTAAGTAGTGTATTGTTTAGCCTCCATGTGTTTGTATTTTTTACAGTTCTTTTCCTGTAATTGATATCTAGTCTCATAGCATTGTGGTCGGAAGAGATACTTGATATGATTTCAATTTTCTTAAATTTACCAAGGCTTGATTTGTGACCCAAGATATGATCTATCCTGGAGAATGTTCCATGAGCACTTCAGAAAAATGTGTATTCTGTTGGTTTTGGATGAAATGTGCTATAAATATCAATTAAGTCCATCTTGTTTAATGTATCATTTAAAGCTTGTGTTTCCTTATTTATTTTCATTTTGGATGATCTGTCCATTGGTGAAAGTGGGGTGTTAAAGTCCCCTACTATGATTGTGTTACTGTTGATTTCCCCTTTTGTGCCTGTTAGCATTTGTCTTATGTACTGAGGTGCTCCTATGTTGGGTGCATAAATATTTACAATTGTTATATCTTCTTCTTCTTAGATTGATCCCTTGATCATTATGTAGTGTCCTTCTTTGTCTCTTGTAATAGTCTTTATTTTAAAGTCTATTTTGTCTTATACGAGAATTGCTACTCCAGCTTTCTTCTGATTTCCATTTGCATGGAATATCTTTTTCCATCCCCTCACTTTCAGTCTGTATGTGTCCCTAGGTCTGAAGTGGGTCTCTTGTAGACAATATATATATACAGGTCTTGTTTTTGTATCCATTCATCCAGTCTGTGTCTTTTGGTGGGAGCATTTAATCCTTTTATATTTAAGGTAATTATCGATATGTATGTTCCTATTCCCATTTACTTAATTGTTTTGGGTTTGTTATTGTAGGTCTTTTCCTTCTCTTGTGTTTCTTGCCTAGAAAAGTTCCTTTAGCATTTGTTGTAAAGCTGGTTTGGTGGTGCTGAACTCTCTCAGCTTTTGCTTGTCTGTAAAGGTTTTAATTTCTCCATCAAATCTGCATGAGATCCTTGCTGGGTAGAGTAATCTTGGTTGCAGGTTTTTCTCCTTCAACACTTTCAATATGTCCTGCCACTCCCCTCTGGCTTGCAGAGTTTCTGCTGAAAGATCAGCTGTTAACCTTATGGGGATTCCCTTGTGTGTTATTTGTTGTTTTTCCCTTGCTGCTTTTATATGTTTTCTTTGTATTTAATTTTTGATAGTTTGATTAATATGTGTCTTGGTGTGTTTCTCCTTGGATTTATCCTGTATGGGTCTCTCTGTGCTTCCTGGACTTGATTAACTATTTCCTTTCCCATATTAGGGAAGTTTTCAAGTATAATCTCTTCAAATATTTTCTCAGTCCCTTTCTTTTTCTCTTCTTCTTCTGGGACCCCTATAATTTGAATGTTGGTGTGTTTAATGTTGTCCCAGAGGTCTCTGAGACTGTCCTCAGTTCTTTTCATTCTTTTTTCTTTATTCTGCTCTGCAGTAGTTATTTCCACTATTTTGTCTTCCAGATCACTTATCCATTATTCTGCCTCAGTTATTCTGCTATTGATCCCTTCTAGAGTATTTTTAATTTCACTTATTGTGTTGTTCATCATTGCTTGTTTGCTCTTTAGTTCTTCTAGGTGCTTGTTAAATGTTTCTTGCATTTTGTCTATTCTATTTCCAAGATTTTGGATCATCTTTACTATCATTCTGAATTCTTTTTCAGGTAGACTGCCTATTTCCTCTTCATTTGTTAGGTCTAGTCGGTTTTTACCTTGCTCCTTCATCTGCTGTGTGTTTCTCTGTCTTCTGATTTTGCTTAACTTACTGTGTTTGGGGTCTCCTTTTCACAGGCTGCAGGTTCGTATTTCCCATTGTTTTTGGTGTCTGTCCCCAGTGGCTAAGGTTTGTTCAGTAGGTTGTGTAGGTTTCCTTGTGGAAGGGACTAGTGCCTGTGTTCTGGTGGATGAGGCTGGATCTTGTCTTTCTGGTGGGCAGGTCCACATCTGGTGGTGTGTTTTGGGGTGTCTGCAGCCTTATTATGATTTTAGGCAGCCTCTCTGCTAATGGATGGGGCTGTGTTCCTGTATTGCTTGTTGTTTGGCATAAGGTGTCCAGCATTGTAGCTTGCTGGTCGTTGAGTGAAGCTGGGTCTTGGCGTTTAGATGGAGATCACTGGGAGATTTTTGCCGTTTGATATTACGTGGAGCTGGGAGGTCTCTTGTGGACCAGTGTCCTGAACTTGGCTCTCCCACCTCAGTGGCACAGCGCTGACTCCTGGCTGGAGCACCAAGAGACTCTGCACATGGCTCAAAATAAAATAAGAAAGAAAGAAAGGGAAGGAAGGAAGGAAGGAGGGAAGGAAGGAAGAGAAGGAGAGAGGATAAAATAAAATAGAGGTAAAATAAAGTTATTAAAATAAAAAATAATTATTAAGAAAAAAAATTTTTTAAGTAGACAGAACCCTAGGACAAATGGTAAAAGCAAAGCTATACAAAGTCAGACGCATATACATACACACTCGCAAAGCGAGAAAAAGGGGGAAAAATATATATATCTTTTGCTCCCAAAGTCCACCTCCTCAACTTGGGATGATTCTTTGTCTATTCAGGTATTCCACAGATGCAGGGTACATCAAGTTGATTGTGGAGATTTAATCCGCTGCTCCTGAGGCTGCTGGGAGAGATTTCCCTTTCTCTTCTTTGTTCGCACAGCTCCTGGGGTTCAGCTTTGGATTTGGCCCCGCCTCTGCGTGTAGGTCGCCTGAGGGCGTCTGTTCTTCGCTCAGACAGGACGGGGTTAAAGGGGCGGCTGATGCGGGGGCTCTGGCTCACTCAGGCCGGGGGGAGGGAGGGGTACGGAGTGCCGGGCGAGCCGGCGGCGGCAGAGGCCGGCATGACGTTGCACCAGCCTGAGGCGCGCCGTGCATTCTCCCGGGGAAGTTGTCCCTGGATCACGGGACCCTGGCCGTGGCGGGCTGCACAGGCTCCCCGGACGGGAGGTGTGGATAGTGACCTGTGCTTGCACACAGGCTTCTTGGTGGTGGCAGCAGCAGCCTTAGCTGCTCATGCCCGTCTCTGGGGTCCGTGCTGATAGCCACGGCTCGCGCCCATCTCTGGAGCTGCTTTAAGCGGCACTCTTAATCCCCTCTCCTCGCGCACCAGGAAACAAAGAGGCAAGAAAAAGTCTCTTGTCTCTTCGGCAGGTCCAGACTTTTTCCCGGACTCTCTCCCAGCTAGCCGTGGTGCACTAGCCCCTTCAGGCTGTGTTCACGCCGCCAACCCCAGTCCTCTCCCTGCGCTCCGACCAAAGCCCGAGCCTCAGCTCCCAGCCCCCGCCCGCCGCAGCGGGTGAGCTGACAAGCCTCTCGGGTTGGTGGGTGCTGGTCGGCCCCGATCCTCTGTGCGGGAATCTCTCCGCTTTGCCCTCCGTACCCCTGTTGCTGTGCTCTCCTCCGCAGCTCCGAAGCTTCCCCCCTCCGCCGCCCGCAGTCTCCGCCTGCAAAGGGGCTTCCTAGCGTGTGGAAACCTTTCCTCCTTCACAGCTCCCTCCCACTGGTGCAGGTCCTGTCCCTATTCTCCTGTCTCTGTTTTTTCTTTTTTCTTTTGACCTACCCAGGTACGTGGGGAGTTTCTTGCCTTTTGGGAGGTCTGAGTTCTTCTGCCAGCAATCCATAGGTGTTCTATAGGAGCAGTTCCACGTGTAGATGTATTTCTGGTGTATCTGCGGGGAGGAAGGTGATCTCCGCATCTTACTCTTCCACCAGAATCCTTTTGTGGAATTTTTGAAAAACACAAATACAGAAAAGAAAACATCTTGTTTTCCTGCTTCTTTGTACACTTTTTCACACTTCCTAATTTTGTCAAATTCAAGTAAGGAAAAGCTAAAATAATAGCTACCATGTATCATGCTTATTATGTGCTGAGCACTCTTCCTAACATTTTGTATAATTTTTCTCGTTTATTTTGTAGCCCACTGACAAGTGCACAAGATCAGGAGTGAGTCTGCCTGAGTTTGAATTCTGGCTCCCACAGTTACTAGCTTTAACTCTGGGCAAGTTACCTAACCTCTCAGTGCCTCCAGTGCCTCAGTTTATTCATCTGTAAAATTGATATAATAACAATCCTACCTCTCCGGGAGTTGTTGTGAGAATTAAATGAGATAAGATACATAAAGCATGTAGCATACACTAGGCAGACAGCAAGTGCACAGTGAGTCAATTATTTATACAATCCTCACAACAACTCAAGTGAAGTGGTTCCCAAATGAAAAAGTCCCACTTTGCTGACTGAGAAAACTAAAGCCTGGAGAGGTAAAATCATTTACCTGAGATGACATGGCTTGTAAGTTAAGGAGACATGATTTGAACCCCGGATTCTTTGAACCCAGGATAGTAAATGACTCTGCTGCTGTTGAGCTTTCAACTATTTGCCCTACCAGTATAGCATGCCTCCTTCTAGTACATTTATCCTCCAAAACACTCACAGTCAATAGTTAGGGGTCAGCATTTAATATTTGTGTAGCCTTTGGATGAAACAAAAAAAAACAAAACACAAAACAGGAGGTGGGGGAGAAAACCACAAACAGCTATCCAGTCCTTATTTCTAGCAATTTTTAAAATTTCCAATCACCTTGGCAGGAGCTTTTCAGTTCCCATCACCGTTGAGTACACCCTAACAGTAAGTGTCCTTTGTGTGCCCCTCACCTTGGCGTGACCACACGGGGCCAACCCCCAGAAGCCATTCCCCTTTAAGAACTGCTTTATGTTTCATTTGCCTCTTCCGCCCCAGCTCTCCATGGGTGCCCCCTTGTATTCAGGCTGTCTGTGCTTCCTGCCCCCTGAACCAAAGAGTGAGCTCAAGGTAAGTCCTGGCAGATATGGCTGGTAACGAAACAACAAGCCCCAACTCTGACATATTGTTTATATGAACAGTGCAAGCAGCCAAGGATGCCAGCTCCCCGCAGCCGAGCACAGGGCAGCATTGAAACAGAAGCCAGATGACTGCAACGCAAATGGAGGGACACCCTGTTGCTGAGGAGCTGACGCCAGGCTGCAGCTAGTTCACAGCCTGCAACTGTGCCCAGGAGCAGGGAGGACAAGGCAGAAAGTCTCATGCATCATGGGAACCTGAGAAGGGATGAGAAACTATCTCACAACTACCTCTCAGGAAGATAGGAGGCAAGTAGAAAATGGTCTTGCAGTTCCTTACAAGCCTTACATGGCCTCATGCTCCAGGAGGATTACAGGCTGTTCTGCCAAGATGTGGCTTCAGCTACAACTCAAACATGGCCGTGTGGCCTATGTGGATGTGTACGAGGTCCCCAGGGCACCATGACAGAGCCATTTCCCCGCACAAACCAACTCACCTGCTTCCTGAATCTTTTTCTAGCTGTTATGGGCTGAATTTTGTGCCCCCGAAATCCATATGTTGAAGTCTGAACCCCTAGAACCTCAGAACGTGACTGTATTTGAAGATAGGATCCAAATAGGTAATTAAGTTACAATGAGGTCATGAGGGAGACCGCTAATCCACTATGACTGGTGCCCTTATATGAAGATTAGAACACAGACATGCGGAGAGGGAAGACCACGTGAAGACGCAGGATGAAAGTGGTCTCCTGCAAGCCAAGGAAAGAGGCCTCATAAGAAACCACACCTGCCAACACCTTGATCTCGGACTTCCAGCCTCCAGAATTGTGCGAAGATACATCTCTGCTGTTTGGCCACCCAGTCTGTGGTATTTTGTTAGGTAGCCCCAGCAAACTAATACACTGGCTGGCTGGCTTTGCCTCCTATTTTATTCTGCCTCAAGCCCCCTCTTGTTCCTCGGTCACTCCGCTCTCGAGACACCAGGAGGCACCTGCCTGGCACCCCTGTGTGCAGGCTCCTCCTTTCACAGGTTCACTGTATGGACGCTCTTGGTGCAACTCCTGCCAGACCTGTGCATCTGCCGTTGCTCTCGGGGCCCCCAGTGTCCCCAGGCCATCAGGGGAGGTCTGGACAGCCTCAAACAGAGCCTCAGGCCTGGCTCAGAGATGGGAGTCTTCAGACACTTGTCACCATGTACAGCCACTGAGTCGTAGAAGACACTGGGTCTAGGGTTGCCAGATAAAATACGGGATGCCCAGTTAAATTTGAATTTCAGATAAACAACAAATGTTTTAGTATCAGGATATCCCAAATATTGCATAGGCATATATATACTAAAAAATTATTTACCTGAAATGCAAATTTAACTGGGCTTCTGTCATTTCATTTGCTACCCTACCTGGGGGTCCTGGGAGAGTCCAGGGCACTCTCCATTAAGGCACCTTGAGAGAGTTTCCCAGGTCCCTCAGCAGATCTCCTGGACCAAACAAAAGCTGCAGCACTGTCCATGGCCCGGAGCCCCAGCAGAAGCAGGCTTCTCAGGCCCACCTTGTCCCAACCCAGGTACCCAGAATAGCCTCAGAGACCTGGAGTCTCCAAAGTTAGGAAGAGCAAGAAGGGCCAGCAGATTTGGACAGAGTCAAACCCAGAAAAAGAGGCAGAATAGCATAGTTAAGAGCATTAGCTTTGGGGTCTTACAGACCTGATTCAGAGTTAGCAACGTGGCTTAAGTCGTGGGTGCTCTCGCAACCTCAGCTGTCTCATCAGAGCACAGGCTGCTGATTCCACCTAACGCTGTCGTCTGTCATGAGGAGCGAACGAGACAGGTCGCGTCGGGCCCTAACGCACGGCCTGACACAAAACAGGTGCTTGAGAAGTGCTAGCGCTGCTGAGGTGGAATCCTCTCCATTTCCACCTGCTTACATCTCCTGCCCTAAACACTCCTAGCAAACACAGGTTCTCCCAACATGAGTCCCAGCAGGGCCTTTGTTTCTGAAGGCCTGGAGCTAATGGCAAGCTCTGGGAGCTCAAACTCCTGGAAACTTTCCCAGGAAAATTTGGGATGCAGAGATGTGGGGTATGAAACAGATGGCTTTGTTTTCTGTGGTCTGGACAGAGAAAGGTCAGTTAGCTCTGCAGGAGCGAGCACTGTGCCAGCGGGACCCGGACCATGAGATAGTTGTCCTTGCTTCTATAGCCTAACACTCCCCTGTCTCAGACACCTGCTGACCATGCCACCAGGTACAGGTGAAGGAGCAGTAGCCGAGCCCTAGGATTAGAAGATTACATCAGCGCTCAGTTCCAGCAAGTTGAGTCCAATGACATCAACCCTGCATACGAAAGGGGACACATTTGTAAGCAGAGACATGAAGTGGGAGAGTGAGATCACCAAGGGTGACCCCTGCCATTACCCAGATAACTGGGCCAGAAGTGGGCTATATACTGAACAAAACAGAACAGATTTTCCCTCTTCTCTTGACGGAGGTTGGCCTCATTCTAGTATATAGATTTTACCAGGCGACTGTTTAAAGATTGCTTTTTATTATAAGAACCAAAGTTTTATCCAGATATTTTGAGATAAAATTTTGATGACATAAATGCATCCTAGGAAAAGCCTGGTTTCCGTATTAGGAAAGTAAATTATGTGTCCAAGGACATTGGATAATTACACCTCAAATGTTTGTATGCTATTATAGTGACTATGAGGGAACCAGATTCTCTTTACTGGGCATGGGCAGATCCTAACATCAGTATGTCAAGGCTACTGCAATGTTAGTGCAACCTTGATGTCAGACAGGACCACCCCTTAGAAGCCCCCCAAAACCATGGCCTGTGGAAATCCAAAGCATTCTCCCCAGGATTTCTACAAATCCTTTGCCTCCTAATGTTCTCCTCTCTCTGACTTTCACGAACTTCCTCCCACATAAAGCATGAAATGTTCTGAAATATGTAGACTTTCGTGGAAATTTTGGAGCAGGAACTGGATAACAGGCTCACAAACCGCAAATTAAAAATACAAATGACGCCCCAGAGAACACTCAGTGTCAAGGTGTCCACCTCTGTGGAGCCTCCGTGGCCTTCCCCGACTCTCTCACTTTCCCTAGCTCTTTCCAACCCTGCCACTCTCTTCTCTGCTCTCTACTTCTCTTTTCTCTTCCTCTTATGAACTAACAAAAAGACTATTCCTCCCTCTTGTTCATAGCAAAGTTTTCCCCTTTCCACTGATACCTCACCACCTGTAGACACCTGACTCGAGGATCTTACCCAACCTCAATCAGCTTGGAATTTTCCTACAGAGAGATATCTCCACCTAAGAGAAAACCTTTTCACCACCCTACATTAAGTCCGTTTTTATTGTTACAATGTAGACCTTTGCAGGATGACGACTCTGTGAGATCACAGGTGGTGGGTGGGTGAATGAGGAAGAAGGAGGAATACTCCTGAATCCGCATCCTCAGAATCATCGCCTTTATCACTGTCATCATCACTGTCATCCATTGACTCTTGCCATTTTATGCCACGCTGTAATATAAGGGTGTTATAGTCACGATCTCATTTCAGCCTCACAACAAGCTATGAGGTAGATAGAAACAATATCCCATTTCACTGATGTGTACTTTGCTGTGGAAGGATCTATGGCTGGCAGAGAGAGCAGGCTGCACCAGGAAAGACTTGTGAACTAACCCTGCCTGTGGATCAATTGAGAATTTGATTTACCCTCCCAGGTGGAAAACCAGGGCAGGGTAGAGCGTGCTGGAAGGTTTGAACCAGGCAGAGGTATGGGTTTGCTTGGGTTTTGTTTCAGTTTGTTTGTTTGTTTGTTTTTATGAGAGAAGAAGCTTTCATAGTGTTCTTGGGGAAAAACAAGATACACAGTTAGATGCTGTGTTGGGAAATAAGAAGGCCCTGACCCCATGGAGACAGGGAGCTGGTAGGAAAGAGACCAAGACAAAGCTGCACTGAGTTTCTGGGAATAGAATATAGTTTTCTTAAGCCAGGGTGTGCAAAGGAGCCAGTCTGTGTGCTTCTTAATCACATGAGTCTGTTAGTGTAGGATCAGGGACCTGTTGTTTGCTAACATAATTTTGTACAGTCTTTGAGTTGTTTGTGTGGCGTTTTCATTTCAATTTTTCTTTTGCTGTCTTTGTAATACTCTTTGAGATGATGCCAGCCTACTGTATTCGTTATAAGGAAGATATAAAAAGGGGGGATTTTTAAATACATTTTTTATACAATTGTAAAGGCTACTTTCCATTTATAGTTGTTACAAGATATTGGTTATATTCCCCGTTTTGTACAATACATCCTTGAGCTTATCTTACACCCAATAGTTTGTGCCTCGTACTTCCCCACCCCTATACTGCCCCTCCCCACTCCACTGCTAACCACTAGTTTGTTCTCTGTATCTGTGAGTCTGTTGCTTTTTTGTTGCATCCACTAGTTGGTTGTATTTTTTAGACTCCACATATAAGTGATATTATGCAGTATTTGTCTTTCTCTATCTGACTTATTTCATTTAGCATAATGCCCTCCAAGTCCGTCCATGTTGCTCCAAATGGCAAAATTTTGTTCTTTTTTATGACATATATATATATCACATCTTTATCCATTCATCTGTTGATGGACACTTAGGTTGCTTCCATATCTTGGCTCTTGTAAATAATGCTGCTATTGGGATGCATGTATCTTTTCAAATTAGTGGGATTTTTGGGGGGTATATACCCAGGAGTGAAATTGCTGGGTCTTATGGTAGTTCAATTTTTAGTTTTTTGAGAAATCTCCATGCTGATTTTCACAGTGGCTGCTCCAATTTACATGGGGGGGGGGGAATTTTTTGATAGTCACTAGGACAGAATTTTAAATGGAAACAGTGTAACTTATAGCCACGTAAGGTAATGGCAAAGGGAATCCAGAGAGAATGTCCAAAGGAAAAACGAAATTCAGAGGGAAAGGGTCTGAGTCACTGACGCAACCACTCTCCTCCACCCTCTGCCCTGAGCTCTCCACTCATAACTTTAAGGTCAAAACAACCAAATACAATGAGTGGACCATGTCAGTTTAAGCAAATCTACTGTAAAAGGAGAAATTTGAATATGGACTTGGTATTAGATGGCACTAAGGAATTCTTGTGAATTTTATTTGGTGTGGTAATGGCATTACTATTTTCCAAAAAAATT
Organism: Pseudorca crassidens; assembly: GCF_039906515.1. NCBI lineage: Eukaryota > Metazoa > Chordata > Mammalia > Artiodactyla > Delphinidae > Pseudorca > Pseudorca crassidens. Next base: position 159,548,394 of record NC_090297.1, read on the forward strand.
AATTTGAGGTGCATACGGAAGAATTTAAGTGTGAAACACGATGTCTGGAATTTACTTTTAAATATCCAGGAAAAAAAGAGGGAGGATGGGGAGATGAAACAAGTCTGGCAAAATGTCAGTGAGGGTTAAAGCTGGGGTGGTAGACACGTGGGGGTTGTTATGTTCCCTATTGTTACGCATATTTGGAAATTTTCAAAGAAAAAATATGGAGAGGCTGTAGCATAAAGAGTGTTTGTCACTGTGGCCCCTAGAGCAGTGTGATGGGGAAAATAGCCACACTTATCCATGTGATTTGAATAGAAGTTTGAAACCACCTACCTCGACTATCAGCCATTTCAGGAGCAAGTACCTGAGTGACTGACCTAGGTTTCCACCTAATCCAGCAGTGTGCAGCTCAGAGGAAATGCCAAGAGGTAAGATGTCACAGGAGGAGGGTCTGCCCTTCCATTTACCACAGAAGGACCACAGGCTGTGGAGGCCAAGCCAGCCTGTTTGTGTGTACTTCCAGAAACCTAGAGAATGACTTTCTCACCGCACTTGGAGTTTCTAAATCGCAAAATCAAAATCATTACCGTAAAGTCAGGTTACTTTCTCTTGGTGTCTCAGTTTCCACACCTAAGGGAAAAAAAAAATGTGAAATAACAGTTAAGATGGGCACCACCAAATTTGCTCCATTTCAAGGACAGCTGTGAGGTTCTCAGAGATAGCCAGCTGGACAATAATTTCAAACCACCCAGCTCCTTGTTGGTCTTTGGCACCCAAGACTTTGCTGCACATGTTAAGTGGAGGATTGCAGCAGTTTGCTGTGTGGTTCTGTCAGAAACCCCTGAGGCAGCTGGGCAGAAAATTCAGGTGATTCAAACAAATGGGCCGAGACCTAGATGGCTAGAAGCAGCTTCCTTCCAACCTCTGCTTTGTAGGAGGAGACTTGGCCCAGGGCTGCATATATGTTGGCAAATGTTTTATTTAAGGAAACCCAAAACATTTGTTTCAGTCAACAAATTCCTTTTTAAACACTCAATAGCCTAGCAGCTTCAAAAGAAGATATTTAGATGGGTGGTTAATGTTGTTTCTGAAAAGAAACAAGGGCTGAAATCTCTGTTTAGATACTGGCCAGTAAAATGTTAGGGCCAGGTATGTTTTGGAGGCTTTCCCACCCTGTGGAGGTGAGGAGAGGTGACGGGACGTTGGGAGAGGTCGTCTCGGTAAGGCTGTCTTTTGCCCAGGGGAGTCGGGTTCTCCCAGCCCTCAGGAGCGGCCCCAGCACTGCACGTTGCTCTGTTGCCTGCATATCATCTTCAGACCAGACAGCCCGCCGCAGGGAAGGCTCAGGGAGGTGGAGACAGATGCTTGTTCCCGAACCGCCACCTCTCTACGACTCCAGCCCCCAGCCTTCATATTAACTGATCTCACCCCTCCCAGGCCACAGAGTCTAGAACCCAGATTGCATCAGAGAAATTGTCTCACCCAGAAACTGGAACTGGGACAGAGGTTCTTGTCAGGTATGTGTGGGTACAGGACCTGGAAAGTCATGTCGGTTCAAGGGTGAGGGCACCGTCTTTCCAAAGCTTTACATACATATAAATGTGGAAATATCTATCTCTTCAATGTACTCAAAACCCTTTCAGGCAAGGGTCCCATCCATTCTCGTGGATAGGACAGACTAAGATTCTTCAATGGACACGTGAAGCAATTTTTCAAGGTCATACAATAACTCTCCAGAAAATTGAAATGGAATTTGGGTTTCTCAAATCCAAAGTCAGCTTATGCCCTATGAATGAGAACAGCTATCTTCCTTGGAATGCCACACACTCATACCTTCAATTACCGAGATAACCTGAATTAAAATGTCTGACAGTGCTCTGTGCTAAGCAGCATTGTAACCTGAAAAATTTAGGGGGATTATCAAAACAGCTAGTATTCAGCAGAAAATTACCAGCCCCTGAAATCACTGTACGTGGCAGACCTTCCAAATTATGCATATTTTAGGTTATGAATGTTATCTTCAGCTCTATTTTTAGCTTCGCCCTCCTACAAAAGCATTTGTAAGAACAGAGAAAATCTCTGCGACAGAATCTATTAAGTGTGAAGTGCTTACCCAGTATCTCTGAGGCAGAAACACTACAGTTTCTCAGACTACACTTTTTTTTATTTTTGGAAGGTAATACAAATAGATTTTTTAATTTTTACTTCATAGTAGGCTACTTAACACTTTGTAATTGGAACATTCCTCAAGGTCTGTATATGAAATCATAAACACGTAGTTTTTTTCAGGCATGAACTTGTTGAGAAGTCTGAAGAAATAGGATTTGGTTTCCCTTGCCATCCACATTTTAAAACTGCAGAATGGTGTTCACAACAGAGTCTCAAGCTGGTGGCTTAGCTTCTCTGAGGAGTGCGTCTCATTAGTGTCTCCCTGCAGTGGACAAATCACCTGGAGTCTCCCTAAGCCCCACGTGACCCAGGCTGACTGCATCACCTTCCACTCCAGCAGCTTCGGCACAGAATGGGTGGAGATATCTGTCTAAGGAGTCAAGATTCAGGGAAATGGGGCTTCCCTGGTGGCGCAGTGGTTGGGAGTCCGCCTGCCGATGCAGGGGGCGCGGGTTCGTGCCCCGATCCAGGAGGATCCCACATGCCGCGGAGCGGCTGGGCCCGTGAGCCATGGCCGCTGAGCCTGCGCGTCCGGAACCTGTGCTCCGCAACGGGAGAGGCCACATCAGTGAGAGGCCCGCGTACACGCAAAAAAATAAAAAATTTAAAAAAAGGATTCAGGGAAATGAAAACCGCAACTAGGAAGTTAACAGGAACAGAAAGGGGTGTGGGGGGGGGGGTTCCTCTGGGATATTTGCCCCACTGGGCCTTGAGAACTGTGGCTCTTTCACCACCGTGCACCTTTCTGGAGGCCAGAGCTGCTTCCCCAGACCCGCAAGTCCCCACGGGCACCGGTCTAGGCTGACCGCTTTATGCTGCATTTTGAGGATTTATTTTCTTGGAGGTTATAAAGGGAGCCACACTCAGTAGCACAGGGGAGAACACGCTCCGTGAGTTTCTCCGAGATGCCCGATGGCACTGTCACCATCATTTCTAACCCCTGGGCCACCCGCATGGGTCTAAGTAGGGAAGCCAGGGCCCTGATGAGGCCATAGCTCCACCACCACCCCTGCCACCGCTCACAAGGGGCATCAGAGAAATTGATCATCAGAGAAACTGACCCCAGCAGTGGGTCAGAGGGGCCGCCCTGGCCCCAAGGTACAGCCCAGGACCCCAGACCCGCGGACGCCACAGTGGACAGGCAAAGGGTTTGTTTCCAAGCCGTGGCTCTGCTACTTGCCGGGGCCAACTTTCCTCCCTTTTCTGTGCCTCATTTTCTTCATTTGCGAGACAGAGATTATTATAGTATCATCTTCAAAAGTGTGGGAATCAAATGGGAAGCACGAAAGTACTTCTCTAGGTGCAATAAAATGTGAGATAGTATTATGAATTCGTGGGGAAACTGAGGTTCACTGTAATATAGTCACGTAGGAAATACTTAATGAATATCTGAGGGCAAGGAGGATGATTTTGATTATTTCAGAGTTTGCTGATCTCCACCCTCCCCACCCACACAAGCAGCAGACCAGGGGATGAAAGAGAACACAGGTCAGGAAGCGCAGGGGAGGCGGCGCGTCCTCTGACCTCTCCTAGGGGCTGGAGATTCCCGGGAGTGGTCTTTGGAGGTACGTGGCAGCAAGAAGTCCACGTGTCAGCCTGCTATAGGTATCGAGGCTTTCTTTCCTTTAAAAAAACAAAAAAGTTGGGCTTCCCTGGTGGCGCAGTGGTTGAGAGTCCACCTGCCGATGCAGGGGACACGGGTTCTTGCCCCGGTCTGGGAAGATCCCACATGCCGCGGAGCGGCTGGGCCCGTGAGCCATGGACGCTGAGCCTGCGCGTCCGGAGCCTGTGCTCCGCAACGGGAGAGGCCGCAGCAGTGAGGGGCCCGCGTAAGTAAAAATTTAATCAAGCTTTAGTTTCCAGGCAACCGTGTTCTATTGAGTCCCATATTTTGACAGTTCTTTGATGCGTGAGTCATATTTATGGTGAACTGCAGCAACTCCATGCACAGGAACACAGCTTAGGCCCAAACTGAGAACTCAGTTGGGTTTCTTAACCCCTTCTGTGCCACGGACTCACTTGGCAGTCTGGTGAAGTTTGTGGGCCTCTCAAGAATAATGTTTCTAGATGCATTAAAAGTAAACTATCGGTACATAGGCTTGTAAAGGAAACAAATCAAATATTTTAAAAATTTGTGATAATCTATCTGCTTCATTATCAGCATATTTAATAGCAAGATAGAGCAGCACGTCTACTATAACTATCAAACTTGTGAAAGTGATGGGTGCAAACTAATTCTGGATATCCAAAACAGCCGATGCGACATAGAGCATCTGTGGGTTCTGCTGGTGACAGAGTCACAGGGACTGCTGGAGCTGCTGTGGTGTTGCCTGCATTTATAACGGAGGGAAGTGCTGGATTTTAATTGGAGGTTAGTAACTTCCTAAATCTGTGCGCCTCCTGAAACATTTTCCTAATCCGCCGGTTAGGAATCCCTTCTAAGGAAGCAAGCAATTCCAGGTTCTCAATAACTTAGAGAGGATTTCTCTCCCAGCACGGCAGGACCAACTCATATATTATTTATTCGCTGGCTCATGAGGAGGCTCTTTTCAAAATATTTGTAATTTCTTAAAAAAAATTTTTTTTTTATTGAAGTCTAGTTGGTTGGCAATGTTGTATTTGTCTAGAAGCCTCTTCTAAGCAGAGCCTCAGGAAACCACAGTGGTGGTAGAGTGTGGAGGCATCACGGTAAGAATTAACGCAGAAGACAAGAGGATGACAGTGGGAGAGAAGGAGGGGCTGCCCGGGGAAAGCCACGAGTCCAGACCCAAGAGCACCTGTAGCCCACCCGAGGGCCCACCTCACTCTGATTCTAAGCAGGGCACTCAGAGAGGGGCTGCCTCAGGCAGGGCAGAGCCCTTTCCTTCATGCCTACAGCCAATGCAGATCAACTGCTTCAACAATGCTTTCCTTTTGCTCAGATCTGCCTTTTCATCTCCCATCCCTTTGCCCCTCCTAATGCAGACATTCAACACCTGGGCCTGAGTGACAGCCGCTGCTGTCAGGTTGGGCTTCCTCAGGTGGCTTCTCCGAGGTACCTGCTGGAACTCTCCATTATCACTGGTCCAAGGTCCACACCTCTTTCTGGGTTTTGGGGCCCCATTTCCCCAGCCAAGTTTCTTTCTCACCAGTTCTCAGCAAGTGCCCGATCTCCTCCTGGTACACACACACGCACGCACACGCGCGCACACACACATGCACACACACGCACACACGCACACAGTCCTTGTCATGCTCATTACTTTGCTGATGCTGTCTGTATTCATACTCTGAACCATTCTCCTCCCACCACTCAGCCAAACCAATTCCTGCCCAGCCTACAAGACCCACCTGGAGATCCATTTCCCCAGCTGAGCAGCACAACTGTGAGGTAACTCACATGAGACAGGCTCTCAACCCTCATTGCCTGAGTTACCTCATAGCTTGGCACTGAAGTATTTCCCATTTCATGTATACTGTCTCTCCAGCAGGACTCTAAATGCCTTGAGGTTAGGGAATCATATTCTCCTATATTTTCCCTGGGCCTAATGCTGAGCACAGAAAATTCATGTCATTAGTCAAGTTACAACGAGATGGGGAAATGTTTATTTCCTTAGATCTTTTTGGGAAGTTCTGTATGTGTTTGGAAGAAATACTTTGACAAGCTCCTTGGGGCTAAGGGTGAGGCCTCCCAGGGCATTCTCCAGCAACACAAGGTGTTTGTTAAATTACTACCCATAAGATCAGAAGAGTAGTTTATGGAGCTTCTGAGAAAGAGGGAAAGCAAAGTGGGGACACAGTACATTGTATTACAATGAGCCCCCTACTCCAAAACCTTCAGTAGAATTCTATTAAAACTCACAAAATTGTTGGTACAGATGGATTTCCAGTGGAAAACAGTGAAGGGACCAAGTTTTATATCAAGGATAATGTGGCATTATATGAATGCAGCAGCCAGATGGACAGGGAAGCCTTGACTAGCATCTGGATCATATTCCAGTAAATGATTGACCCATCGACCAGTGTGGACAGTTGTCACGGAAATGCTTGGGAAGGCACCCCAGCCCCTGATGTAGCCTTCTCCCCACTCCTCCATGCCCTATTATCTATCAAGGACATGTTAACATGAAAGCCAAGTGGGGCTCTGTATGTAGGATGACAGTCACAAGTCTTCATTGGATAAAACTCACTTTGCTACTTTGAGTTGGGTCTGGTTCTTCATTCACCTCCAGATTAGGTAAATCACCCATTCAGTGAGCACACCTCTGACGACCGGCTTGAATCCAGGTTTTCAGCCCTGTGCATTCAGGGCCCAGGTGGAATTTTGCATCATTTATAACTGTCCTCATTTGGGAAGGCGTGAAGTCTCAGCTAGACCGAAAATGGGAGGTACAGTCCTCTGGAGACCTCCATCTCACCAAAACTATAATCCAAGAAAAAATACAATAGGAAAAATAAGCATTTCATTGATAAGACATGACAGATGCTAGATAAGCATTCCACGTACTCAGCTCAAGTTTGTTAATTAACGCAGACTTTGTTCATTACATTAAGTAAAAGCATTGCAAAAGCAAGCAGGGTATGCATTACTCGGGGTTCTTTAGAGAAACAGAAGCAATTAAATATCTATATAGTGATTTATTATAAGGAATTGGCCGACTGTGGCAACTGAAAGTCTTAAGATCTGCAGTCAGCAAGCTGGAGACTCAGGATTGCTGAAGGTGTAAGTTCCAGCCCAAGACTGGGACGTTTGGAGACCTGGAAGAGCCCATGTTTCAGTTCGTGTCCAAAGACAGCAAAACCTTTGAGTCTCAGATGAAGACAGGCAGGCAGGAGGAGACTCCGCTCACGCAGACTTTTGTTCTGTTCAGGCCTTCGCTGGGTTGGGCAGGGCCCACCCTCACGGGGGAGGGCAATCTGCTTCACTCCGTCTACGGATTCAAATGTTCACCTCATCCAAAAACACCTTCACAGACACACCCAGATAATGTTTGGGTTTTGTTTGTTTGTTTGTTTACCCAGAATAATGTTTGACCAAATGTCTGGACATCTCACGGCCCAGTCAAGTTGACACATAAAATTAACCATCACTGGGTACGACAATGTATTCCAATTATGTGACATAAAAACACAGGCAAACAGATCTATTCTGTAAAAGGTCAGGAGAGGGGCCGCTGTGGAGCGGCTTCTGGTTAGTGGCAATGTCTAACTTCCTGAGTTGAGGTTGGTTACACAGGTATCTCATGCTGTGAACGTTCATTGAGCTATACGCTTGGGATTTATACCCTTTTCTGAATGTGTGTTATGCTTCAACTCCACATATTTAAAGAGGGGGTGAGTGGGAGTGGGTACTTGGTCTATTGGAAGCATCCGTTGAAATGTCCTAGGAGATAATCTTGTTATAAACTCCTTCCACGAGACGTGTTTTCTTGGCTAGTATCTTTCAGCCTCTCAAGATTCCTGGATTGGGAACAGAATCCTACAGCTCCTGCTTTGATTCCCTTAAATTAAAGCCCAGTTGGCATGAGGAGCATCTCTTTTGCCTCACGTGGAGTTCCTGAGAGGAAGGACAGGGTACACCCTGGCCACGGGACCCTCACACTACTGCCAAAAACAATGGACTCCAGTCTAACCAAAGTGAGGCCACAGCTGAAAAATCTTTACAAAACTGACTGCGTTGAGGTAACATCATGCAGTAAATTTTCTTCCATTTTTGTTCCTGTCCTACTCTCCCTGAGTCTCCTCTGAACATACTCGCTTTGAAATTTCTGAGCAGAAAGAAATTGATTTAAAACCTGACTCATATCTGGTTCTGGGGAAAAGCCACAGCACAAACAGGCTTTGGATGATTTTTTGAAGGTATACTGTCCAAAGAAGTTTTTTTCCTCTTAATTCTTCCAAGTGCCTATTCTTTGAGACTCAAATCCAGAGGCACCCAGGGAGATAAAAACTGACTGGTTAGGTTAACAAAGGCAGAGAGCCAATCTAAATTATTTAACCTTCAAATTAAACTTCTGGCTTGAATCAAGTGCCTTGTTAAAATTCTTCAAATTGAGTTTCTCCTTTCATTTGGTAGAATATATATTTAGGCGTCATTCAATGATGTCTGACCTGGTATGGGGCTCTAGCTCAGCCACCCTCTAGCTGACTGACCTTTTGCATATTATTTAACCTCTCTGAGGCTGTTTCCTCAAACTTGAGTGCTGTGGGATGGATTAAAAGTATATATACAAAGTGCCGAAACCATTGTAGTTACTCTGATGACTGATATATATTCATCATCGTCGTCGTTATTTCAATATCCTGAGAAATTTGGTGTGGTTCTGGCCTAATGAAGTCAAGATAGTTGAGCTAAAATAAAGCATAAACTCCTTTATTCTTCAGGAAGTTTGTAACTTTCCATTCAACAGCATTTAAATAGAATCTAAACAAGGTTCAAATCATCAATAGGTCTTGAATCTACCAGATTAGAATATTTTTGATTAGGTATGCTTGCCTTCAATAAAAAGGAATAAATGAAATCTATTTTGAAATATCTGTATTATGCCCGGCTTGATGCTTGTATTATATTTGATTGATCCTTTTGATGACATGAGTGGGTGGTAGGAAAGTAGTGCACTTAATTGTATTCTGATGAACTTACGGATTTTTAAATCTTGATAATCATAATTCAAAATGATAAATATAATTCAAAACTACATAATGAATGTATTTGAGAATAACTATTAACAGTGAAGAAATCTTGGGGGTGGGGCATAACAATTTAACCTTCTTCCTAGCCTTAGAAAAATTAATTTCTTACATAGTAGGTTACAAAGTGTAATTATAACAGTACCAAGGCTGATTTTAACAAGCATTTTGAAAATGTGATTACTGAAGGATATAATGAGGTTTCTTCCTCTGCAGGAAGGAAAGTTTCTCTTCCTTAAATTATCATGTCAGATAAATCCAAGGTATAAGCTTAAAAGAAAATAATTATGTAATCCCTCTGCTTCATCTTATCTCAATATAAACTATTAGTAATACACTAGAGAGAATTTTAATATGTGAGTCATAGCCTGTGAATCATAGTAACACATCAAAAGGTTCTGATTGGGAAAAACTGAATGATATTCCTATTCCCACACTAAAATAATAACTCCCTTCCCACAGGGGCTAAAAGAAATACATTGTTTTTCAGCAACGAACGTTAACTTCTTTTCTTTATTTCTTCCCAATTTGATTTTTATGGGAATCTGGTCCAGGATGGCTGGCTCCTTGAAGACTTACATGATTTACGGTCTTCTTCTATCCAGGATGTAATTCACACTCGCTCGCTCTCCTTCTTGAATTTCTTCCCCTCTTTTGCTGTTCTTTCTACAAAGATAACAAAATACTAACAAGTAATTGTTTTGAGCTTCAAAGCATTTTCATAATTATCTCATTTGATCATCTTAGCAACTTTATAGAATAAGTGATTTCCCCATTTCTAAAGACCAGGAAACTTAGGCATGAGAGGTTAAGTGACTTCCCAAGGCCAATGCCCCGTTATACCAAGTCAAGTAAATCAAGTCCCTCATCAGCTTGATGGACTCTGCAGCCTACACAACTGTCACAGCAGGAAGAGGGAGCAAGGGATGGTGAGTTGCTAGCAGACACAGTAAGTGCACGGAGACTTTCTTTCATGGCAAAGAGCACGAAAACTTACAAAGACGGCTGCACAGTGCAGGAGACAAGAAGACAAGGCAGCATCCTCCCAGGCAGAGAGAGGAGCTGCCCACCTGTGCAGGTCCCCAGAGAGGGACAGCTGCACAAAGTGAGGATTTCAGTGGACACAAGGAGCTCACCTCAGCTACTCTCATGGGGCGGGTGGGACGAGTTATACCTCTTCCATCCTGCCCTCCCAAAATACACACACACACACACATACACGTCTGCCCCACCTCACCTGCCCATCCTGGAGCAGGACACATTCCTCTCTGCTCTCTAGCTGCAAGTTTCTAGTGCAAAACAAACCCAGAAGAGTCTCCTGAGGCCAAGGAAAGTGAAAGTTCATTTCCCAGTCATAGCATCCTTCAGCAGGCCCTGCCTTCAAACCAGCTGTGGCTTCAAAGCCGCACACAAACTAAGTGTCTGAGTTGATCAGCCATTCACTCAGACTCATCATCTATCGCCCGTGAGTATATAGTGGAAGATATAGGCACGCAGTCAAAATCGTAAATAACAGTGCTCAGTGCGAAAGCAGGCTTTGTTCTGCTCCCCTCTCCTCTCCTCTCCTTTTTGCTCTAAGGGTCACCTCTGGGGCCCCTTCCCCAAACAAAGCTGCCGGTGCCTGTGTACAGGAGAGCAGAATGCTTCCTAGAAACTCTCTGGGTGGACAGAGGGGTCACACTGGCCTACAGAAGCCCTGGTCAGCTTGGCCTGGGCTCCCCAGGCCCTGGACCTCCTCCCCTCCTGTCTCACCACAGCCAGAGTCTGGCCCTTAACCGTGTCATTACCAACAGCTGCAACCTGTCCATATCGCACTCTCAGACCACCTCTCCTCTCTACCCAGCTAACTCAGTCAATATCCCAATTCCAACAACCCTATGACCCCACTGAGATCTACCAGCTTAAAACCTAGAGACCTGCCCCCCCCCAGCTTCCTCATGTCCTCCCCTCTCTCCTTATCCACCTGCTTCTGTAACTAATCACAATGATCACTCACTTGCTCATGGCTTCCACTCCTTTGCCCCTCTCTTAATTTGAGGCCTTATGATGAAACCATAACCGCGGTTAATTTAACTCTCCATCTGCTCTGGGCCTGCGCCTCCCAATGGCTGGACAAAAACACACAATCAATGCCACATAGCACGACCAAAAAAACCCAAAAAACAAAACAAAAAACTACAATCACACTCTCTAGTCACCCTTTAAATTCATGGTAAAGTCAGGTGGGACCAGAACGATGCCCTACAAACATACTATACCTACTAGTCTATTCCGTCTCCCACTCCCAGATGATGAGTTCATACCCTCTCTTTGTTCTCCAAACGTTCAACACCTCCTCCCCCACCTCCCTCTCAACAACCTTGCTTCCTACGTCACCAAGAAAATAGAAGCCATCAGAAAAAGACCTCCTCCACACTCCCCCCACCCCCGCCCTCCCCCCTCCCCCTCCACCCCTCCCCCCTGCACCTGCGTCTGCGCACTCAGCTTACTCTGCTATTACTATGGTGAACCGCCCCTCTCAGACCAAAACCCTGTCATGTGAGGGGGTTCCACACACCTCACCCACTCTAGGAAGTCACTCTAGTCCATCTCTTCTCTCTCCTGCACCATCACGTTTTCTCTCTACTGAACCATTCCCATCAATGTAGAAACATCTCTCTTTTTCCCATCAATTCCCCCTCCAGCTACCAGCCTATTTCTCTTCCTTCCTTTACAACAAAATTCCTTGAAATGATTGAACACACTGTTCTTCTGCCACCCCCGATGTCTCTCCTCTTGTCTCTCTTGAATCTACCACAACAAGGCTTTCACCCTCACCACTCCACTGAGTAGCCCTCAAGGTCACCAGCAAAGTCCTGTCATCTATCAGCCCTCTTCCTGCTCGACCCATCTGTGAAATGTGACACAGCGGATGCTCTCTTCCTCTAGAATCTCTTTCTTCTCTTGATGTCCAGGACACCACACTCTCCTGGTTCTCCTCCTACGTTTTAGCCCCTTTTTTCAAGTCCTTTCGTTGCTTCTTTTTCACATCCATGGTCTTTAAATGTCAGCGTGCTCCAGGGCTTAGTATTGGGACTTTTTCCCTCTTGTATCTACAATCAGTTCTGAAGGACTCTTATCTAGTTCTATGGCTTTAAATACTATGTGTACGATGATGATCCTCAAATTTTTATCTTCATCAAGAACCTTTCCCCCAAGCTACATACCCACTTATCCAACTGCTACTTGAAACTCACCTGGATGTTGAAGGAGCCTCTTAATAGGCCCCAAACTGAGCTCCCGATTCACTCGTCAGCCCTTCTGGCAGTCTTCCCTGTTTCGGGTCAAGGCAACTTTATTCTTCTAGTTGTTTAGACCAAAGATATTCCTACGATCCTTGACTGTTTTCTTTTCTTCCCTTCGCACATCAGTTTGTTAGCAAATCTCATTGACCATACCTTCAAAGCATATCCAAAATCCAACCACTTTTCATCCCCCACTGCCACCACCCTCATTCAAATCACTATCATCTCTCCCCTGGATTATTGCAATAGTCTCCTAACAGGTCTCACTGCTTCTGTCCTTGAGTCCCTACTGTTGATCCTCCATACAGCTTCCAGAATGATCTGGTTAAATTCCATCACCCCACTGCTTACAACCTTCCAGTGCGTTCCATTTCATGGAGAGAAAGCCTTAGCATGGACTACAGCCCCCACCTGACCTTGCCCCCCATCTCTTCACCCTCCTCCCCTACTGCCCCCTCCACTCACTCTGCTCCAGCCTCACTGCTCTCCTTGGCCACAAGCCAGACGTCTGCTTTAGGGCTGGTACTTTCTGCTCCCTCTGCCTGGGAAAAACACTTTCTCTAAACCTCAGTTTCTTAGTCAGTAAAATGGGAACAATAACATCTATTCCATAGGACTGTTGAAGGATTAAATGTAAAGTACTTACTATAGCCCCTGGCACATAGTAGGCACTTGGAGAATAGCAGTTATTTTTATTAGTAGTGAGAAAAATTATAGGAGCTACAGGCGCTTGGCCTGGAAAGAATTTCACTGGTAATTTGAAAGGGGCTTGTCTATTATCAAAGAGATGCAGACAGGTTGCTTGCCATCTCCCCAGAAGAAATACGCTTTAGCTACAACAGAGAAGGGTCACAGTCAATCTATGAAAGATGTGCCCAGTTTTGTTTTGTTTGGTTGATTTACAATGTTTCAGATGTATAGCAAAGTGATTCAGTTATACTTATATATATATCTATTCTTTTTCAGATTCTTTTCCATTATTGGTTATTACAAGGTATTGAATATAGTTCCCTGTGCTATACAGTAGGTCCTTGTTGTTTATCTATCTTATATATAGTTGTCTGTATCTGTTCATCTTAAATTCCAAATTTATCCCACCCCTCCCCTTTCCCCTTTGGTAACTGTAACTTTGTTTCTATGTCTGTGAGTCTTTTGTAAATAAGTTCATTTGTATCATTTTTTTATTATTTTAGTTTTTATTTTTTTTTACTTTTTTGGCCGCACTGCACAGCATGTGGGATTTTAGTTCCCTGACAAGGGATCGAACCCATGCCCCTTGCATTGGAAGTGCAGAGTCTTAAGCACTGGACCGCCAGGGAAGTCCCTGTATCACTTTTTTTTAGATCCCGTATATAAGTACTATCGTATGATATTTGTCTTTCTCTGTCTGACTTACTTCACTTGGTATGATAATCTCTAGGTCCATCCATGTTGCTGCAAATGCATTATTTCATTCTTCTTTACAGCTAATATTCCATTGTATATCTATACCGTATCTTCTTTATCCATTCATATGTCAATGGACGTTTAGGTTGCTTCCGTGTCTTGGCTATTGTAAATAGTGCTACAGTGAACATTGAGGTGCATGTATCTTTTTGAATTAGAGTTTTCTTCTTTTCCGAATATATGCCCAGGAGTGGGATTGCTGGGTCATATGGTAGTTCTATTTTCAGTTTTTTAAGGAACCTCCATACTGTTCCTCATAGTGGCTGCACCAATTTACATTCCCACTAACAGTGTAAGAGGGTTCCCAAGATGAGTCCAGTTTTAAGAGGAAGTAACCATGGAAGTAGGCTTTTCTAGAGGGGGCTGTGACATCTCATTGATACAGATTTTTTTGTTTTTAATCTAGTCAGAGACATCCTGAACCTTTCTGGTTGAGAAGTCCAAGATCGGAAAAGAGACACAAACATGGCTCTTCCTTAGAGAGGCTGCGAACTCCACAGCAAAATGGGGCAGCTGATCAGACCTGTGTAAGCTAATAGGGGTACATTGCAATTGCAAAACATTGCAAGTCCCATACTCCATTTGTTAATTCCCTCTCTGCCCTTTTTAAAATCTGTATGTTAAGTTTTTATCTTCTCAGCTTGCATTTTTCCACCTCTCCAGGCTCACTGATGGAATTCAAGCACTTAGCTTTGAAAACTTCAGGCTCTTCTAAGGGCTGGCGAAAGACATCAAAATGAGGAGAGAAGCATGCGCTCTTTTCTGGAAGCTGGAGAAAAGTAGATGCTCTTCTGCATCATAAACTATCCTTGCAAATATTACCTTCTAGCAAAAACCAATCTGTTATGATCCTGGGATTTCAGAAATTGCCTTGGAAATAAACTTTAGCCCCCAAATACTGATTATCTCACTGAATAATTTGTTCCTTGGTAGCAATTCTATTAAGACTGACATCGCTGTTTTCTAAACACGTGTGAGTTTCATATGCTAAGCAGAAAGAGGATTATCGTCCTTCTCCACCCACATGCAAGGAGGTAAAAGAAAATTTGGGATTTCATTGCAGTTTTATTTAAACAACAAGTTTGAAAGTCTGTGTCTCACTTGAATTAATAGCATTAGCAGATTAGGGTGACCAGATCCTCAGCTTCACCTTATAAATCAGTGGTTCTCAGCCTTGGCTGCATCTTAGAATCACATAGTGGTGATTAGCTGGATGAGCGATTAGTGAGTAGACTCCCTAGGAAGTTTAGTCTGGCCCCAGCCTGGGCCAGTTAAAATTAAATCAGAATGTCTGGAGATGGGGTGCAGGTACCAGTGTAGTAGTAAACAAAACCCAGGTGATTTTAATGTGCCTCCTGGGCTAAGAACCAGTGCCACAGCCAAACTAACATATCCTTGTTATTGGAGCAGAGTTTTACCACTGATTGTACAGGGCTTTCTGATTTGCCAGAACTTTCTTGACAAATAAAAGAAGACTCCATTAGCAGAAAGAGACTATAAGATTAACCCAAACTCATGCCATTTACAACTATAGTTCCTCTTATTATTTCCAAATAACAAAAGCCCTTTTATTTTGGTGTTAAAATTTTGTTTAATAACATCCTAGTTTTAGAAAAAAAATCCTCAGATTTCTCTTTTAAACACTCCAACTTTTTTCTTTACAATGAGACCTTTGCCTGGTGGGTAAAAATTTTAAAGGTAATTTACCCTCTTCCTCCTCATAAGCAAAAAAAAAAAAAAAAAAAGAAAAACTTTAATTTATTTAGAGGATTTACTGTCCCAGAAGCAGATGGGAGTCCTTTGGTGTCTGTTTCTATGTATCCTTTTTTAAAAAAATTTTTATTTTGTATTAGAATAGAGTTGATTAACAACATTGTGTTAGTTTCAGGTGTGCAGCAAAGTGATTCAGTTATACATATACATGTATCTATTCCTTTTTCAAATTCTTTTCCCATTTAGGTTATTACAGAATATTGAGTAGAGTTCCCTGTGCTATACAATAAGCCCTGTCAGTTATCTATTCTAAATATAGCAGTGTGTACATGTCAATCCCAAACTCCCAATCTGTCCCTCCCCCTCCCCCTTCCCCCCGGTGACCATAAATTCGTTCTCTAAGTCTGTGAGTCTGTTTCTGTTTTGTAAATAAGTTCTTTTGCATATATTTTTTTTAGATTCCACATATAAGTGATATCATACATTTGTCTGTCTAACTTACTTCACTTAATATGATAATCTCCAGGTCCATCCATGTTGCTGCAAATCTATGTATTCTATATAGAGCTGCACTGATACTGCAGCCAACTGTCACATGTGGCTCTTTGAATAATAGTTCAAATTAGAAATGCAGTTCCTCAGGAGTCCTAGCCACAGTACTCAATAACCACCGGTGTCTAGTGGCAACGGTGTTAAGCTGCAGAAAGTCCCATCACTGCAGAAAGTTCCTATTGGACAGCACTGAACTCAGGGGTGTGACTTAGTTCGTCCAGCTGTTGCAGGAAGGGGCCCAAGAGTGGGCTCTTGTCCAACACTCGGAAATGAATTGTCTGAGGCCCAAGTACTGACAAAGCAAAAGACTATTGGGAAGGGTTGGCTGGGCAGAGAGCAGCAGGGTGAGGGACCTCAGAAGAACTGCTCTGCCATGTGCCTCGCAGTCTCGGGTTTTATGGTGATGGGGTTACTTTCCGGGTTGTCTCTGGCCAATCATCTTTCTTGGCCCATATTTGGTCTGACTCAGGGTCCCTCCTGGAGCAACTCTCAGCCAAGATGGATTCCAACGTGAAGGACTCTGGGAGGTCAGCAGGACACAGGGGCTGGCATCTCCTCTCTCCTCCTTTTGGCCCCTCCCAAATTCTCCCTGTTAGTTTTCAGAGGCAGCACCATGTTCTTTATGGAGACCTGTTGTGAGACAACTCAGGCAAGCAGTTGTTAGTGTGCCTGGCCAAGGCAGGCGGTTTCCCACAACGGTTCCCTAACATGACCATGTATGGTTTTACTCCTGGACTTTAATGGAGAACAGAGGATCACCAACCCTATGGAAGAAGGGTCAACCTCTCCAGGCCTGGGACATGAGGTGATGACCGAAGTGAAAGTCCTTTTCTTCTGAACAGTTGTTCTCCAAGTGCTAGAAATATCGTATGTGTACAAATTGAATTGAAAAGCTGACCACGCTGTCGGTCGAGAGTGCAAGGTGATCAGTTTAGCTGCAAAGACTTTACCAGGAAAACAAATGTAGCCACTGACCCACTGTTCATTCCTCCCCCCTGACTGACCAGGATCTCGGCCGTGAAGACGGGAAGGAGGCGCGGGTGACCGGGTTTCACCCAGACCGCAACGCACTGCGTGCTGGCGCCTAGACAGACTGATCTGAATGCCATTAGGCAAGAGAACCGAATACGCAGGAGCCCCTGCTCAGCCCAACATTCGTCAGAGCCGGAAAAGTCACCACCCTTGGTTTATTCCGCCGCTCTGCAGGAGGGATTCCCAAGCAGCGAAGGCCAGGCGGCCCCTTGGTTCTGCTCTGAGCTTTCCTCCCGACGGCAGCACAGCTCTGAGGGCACGCGCTGCCCTCGGGGCCCAGAAAGGCTGGCTCCAGGCTGCGGTCCACTCCCTGGGGGGGCGTCCTCCTGACCGGGGCTGCAGTCCAGCCATGTACACGGCACAGAAGTCGGCCCTTTGCAGAAGCGAAATGGGAGCAGTGATACTCCCCAGTCCTTCCCATCACGGCTATGGAGGGTTTCTGCCTCTGTCAGATGGAAAATCAGATGCATATGTGTGTTCACACACATTACTGAGATCGTTGCATCAGCAGCTCTCTAATGACACATTTTTCCTGTGAGTTAACAGTGGGAATATACCTACATTTCCCTACTTTAAAAAGTGTGCAAATGTTCGGAGGAAAATGTAGCAGATGTTCGGAGGAAAGGAGCTTGGTCCTTGGCAAACTGTTGAATGGCAGGGATTGGCAAAGGGTATTGATAAAGAGGACTGAGGTGGCTGAAGGCGATGGGGAGACCCTCACTGCAAGGGAAATGCAGAGTATGTGTGCCTTTGAGACTCCAGCGGTGTGAGATCTTTGGCTTTGACCGCGAAGGAAACTAACCTCAGATGGCTCCTTCACTGAGGTAGTAATTAGCAGAGCTTGGGAGAAAAGCTGACCCTCCCAGTCAGCTTATTAAAAGAAAAGCTCTGCTCAGCCCAGGAGCCCAGAGCTTGGTTCAGGATTCCAAATGTGTAATGACTGGACTGTCAAAGACTTAACCCATCAAGGTAATAATGACAGCTCTAAAAATGTGGTGAAAGGGCAATTAGGTAAATGAATAGATAAATAGCTAAAGAAATAAAAGGCTTCCAATTGGAAAGGAAGAAACCAAATGATCTCTTTTTGAAGATGACATAATCTTACATATAGAAAATCCTAAGAAATACAGTAATAAGCTATTAGAATTAATAAACAAATTCAGCAAGGCTGCAGACTACAGATTAATATACAAAATCCAATTAGTATGTATTCTATACAAACTCTGTTTCAATGAACAATACAAAAATGAAATTAAGAAAATTTCATTTACAATTGCATCAAAAAGAATAAAATAGTTAAGGATAAATGCAACAAAATAAATACAAAACTTATACTCTGCAAATTACAAAACTCTGTTGAGAGAAGTTAAAGAAGACCTAAATAAATAGAAAGATATCCCATGTTCATGGATTGGAAGGTTTGACATTGTTAGTTTGGCAATACTCTTCCAATAAATCTATAGATTTGATGCAATGCCTGTCAAAACCCCAGCTGACTTAGGGCAGAAATCAATAAGTTGATCCTTTCAACTACAAATTGGCGCTTGCCATGGGCACTTGCCATCTACCTCTACAAGGATTAAATCACGTGCTTCTGCAGCTACTCGACCTTCAACACCCACTGAAGGGAGTTCATGGTGGAGAGCAGAAATGAGGCACTCTGTGCTCTGGAAAAACTGGCAGAACAGGTATTCAGATAGTTAGCTATTTCAGGAGCTGATTTTATGAGCCCAATTCTTGCACCTCCTCATATCTAGAAAAGCACTAAACTCTTTCATGACGACATCTGCATCTCATGACTAGCAGAAACCTTCTGCAAAATATGTGCTTGATTGCATGTACTCCCCCCTTCAAAAAAATCACATATATACTGACCTTCCCCCTACCTCTTTGGAGCAGTCTCTCAGAGCTATCTGAAATGCTGTCTCCTGGGCTATAGTCCTCATTTTTCCCCAAAGAAAACTTAACTCACAGCTCTCACATTGTGCAATTTTTTTAAGTCAGCAATCCCAAAATCCACATAGAATTGCAAGGGACCCAGAATAGTTCAAACAATCTTGAGAAAGAAAAACAAAATGGAGGACTCACACTTTGCAATTTTAAAACTTAGTACTGAGCTACAGTAAGCAAGACAGTATGATACTGGCATAAGGATAGACATATAGATAAATGGAATAGAATTGAGAGTCTAGAAATAAACCCTCACTTTTATTATTGATTTTTTTTCTTTTTTTGTCAATTGATTTTTGACAAGAGTGCCAAGAGAGTTCTATGGGGAAAGAATCTTTTCAACAAGCTGCACAGGGACAACTGGATGTCCCCTTACTTACACCATACACAAAAATTAACTCAAAATGATCATAGACCTAATGTAAGAGCTAGAAGTAAAAAACTCTTTGAAGAAAACATAGGAGTAAATCTTTGTGACCTTGGGTTAGGCAAAATCTTCTTAGATATGATTCTAATAGTAAAGCCACAAAAGAGAAAATATATTGGGCTTCATCAAAATTAAATACTTTTCTGCTTCAACTGATACCAACAGGAAAATAAAACGCCAACCCACAGACTAGAGGAAAATATTGGTAAATCATGTACCTGATAAGGGATTTGCATCCAGAACATATAAAGAACTCTTACAACTTAATAATGAAAAGACAACAGAATTTTAAAATGGGCCAAAGATCTGAATAGACACATTTCTCCAAAGAAGATATACAAATGGCAAATAAGCACATGAAAAGACATTTAAAAAGGTCTCATTAGCCATTAGGGAAATGCAAATTCAAACCACAAAAAGATATCACTTCACATCCTCTCAAAAAGTATAATAAAAAAGACAGATATGGGCTTCCCTGGTGGCGCAGTGGTTGAGAGTCCGCCTGCCCGCCTGCCGATGCAGGGGACACGGGTTCGTGCCCCGGTCCGGGAAGATCCCGCATGCCGTGGAGCGGCTGAGCCCGTGAGCCATGGCTGCTGAGCCTGCGCGTCCGGAGCCTGTGCTCCGCAACCGGAGAGGCCACAACAGTGAGAGGCCCGCATACCGCAAAAAAAAAAAAAAAAAAAAAAGACAGATAACAAAAGTTGGTGGGGATGTGGAGAAATTGGGATCCTCATACATTGCTGGTGAGAATGTAAAAATGGTGCAGCCACTTAGGAAAGCAGTTTGGCAGCTCCTCAAAATATTAAGGCAAGAGTTACCATATGACTCTGCATTCCATTCATAGATATTTCAAGAGAACTGAAATATGTCCACACAAATACTTGAACGTGAATGTTCATAACAGCCTAAACCTGGAAAAAACTCCAAATGACTGATGAATGGTTAAACAAAATGTTTGTATATCTACACAATGGAATATTATTGGGCAATAAAAGGGAATGAAGTAGTAATACATATTACAACATGCATGAGCCTTGAAAATATTATGCTAAGTGAAAGAAGCCAGACACAAAAGATGACCTATTGTATGACTGTATTTGTTTAAAATGTTCAGAATGGGCAAATCTATAGAGACAAAAAGTAGATTGGGGGCTTCCCTGGTGGCACAGTGGTTGAGAGTCCGCCTGCCGATGCAGGGACACGGGTTCGTGCGCCGGTCCGGGAAGATCCCACCTGTCGCGGAGCGGCTGGGCCCGTGAACCATGGCCGCTGAGCCTGCGTGTCCGGAGCCTGTGCTCCGCAGCGGGAGAGGCCACAACAGTGAGAGGCCCACGTACTGCAAAAAAAAAAAAAAAGTTGATTGGTGGTTGCCTGGGGATTAAGGAGTCGGGGAGGAAAGTGACCATTAATTTATAGGGGGAGTTCTCTGGGTTGCTGAAAATATTCTAAAATTGATGATGCTGATGGTTGCATAACTCTGAATACACTAACACCATTGAGTTGTACATAAAATGGGTGAATCGCAGGGTCTGTGACTTATAACTCAATAAAGCCGGTAAAAAACAAAAATAAAATATCTGGTAAGGCCTCCCTTCTGAGTGCCTGATGCCCATCAGCCCCCACTAGGCGCTAATAGACTCCCTCTTCAAGGTGTGGAGGGGGGACCTGCAGCCTCTCAGGCCCATCCCAGGCCTGTTAAATCTGAATGTGCATATTCAACATCCCAGGTGATTCACATGACCATTAAGGTTGGAGAGGCACTAAAAGGCTTCAGATTCAGGAAACAAAATCTAACGTGAGCTAATCATTGATCAAAATCAAGAGGATGTACTTAACTTATACTTAGCTTTTCCATTTCTTTAAATATTACTTTGTCTTTTTATTTTGTGTATCAAGGGCAGTGCTTTGAGATAGTTAAATGTTTACACTTTTATTCAGACATAACAGACTTGTTCATAACTGACCTCCACTTAACCAGTTCATCCCATTGCCCCTGTTCTCCATTCCTGCTGCAACATGCCCTACCAGTGTTGGGAGCACCTGGAACCTCTCTGTGGTGAGATAGCTCTTCTGGACACCACGGTGTGTCTGACCCCTTCAGCCAGAAGCATCCTTGGCTGATGTAAGTTGGTTGTTTGCAAACATCCAATTTTGTTACTCACAAATTTTATATATATATATATATATATATATATATATATATACCAATGACACATTAGGGTAAAAAAAGTTTCTATGGAGTCTAAGTGGAAAGCTTTGGAAAGACTAGATATAGATGAGTTACTTTTTTTTTTTAGTGCTATCTATGGGAAAGATACCTATCAAAATAAAAGGAAGAAATTGTGACAATCTGGAAGGATTTGGCACACAGATTAGTTAGCATCTGTCTACATTCTTCTCCACTTAAGTAACCAAAACCGGGTACTGTTTATAATGAATTATGAGTATGGTTTACTCAAGAAATCACACAGAACTCCAATCAACTGATTCAACCTCAAAAAGAAGGCCTTACCCTGTACCAAGAGATCAGCAAAGCAATGTCCATTTTGTGTTTTAGGTTAAAATATTTGATACAGATCTTTGTTCATTTGTTTGTTTGTTTAAAACATCACCAGTGTAAAGCAACTTCTTTTCCTTTAAAATTGAAGTATAGATGATTTACAATGTTGTGTTAGTTTCAGGTGTACAACAAAGTGATTCAGTTATATATATAATATGTATTATTTTTCAGATTCTTTTCTGTTATAGGTTATTACAAGATATTAATATAGTTCCCTGTGCTATACAGTAGGTCCTTGTTGTTTATCTATTTTATATATAGTAGTCTGTATCTGTTAATCCCCAATTCCTAATTTATCCCTCCCTTCACTTTCCCCCTTGGTAACCAAAAGTTTATTTTCTGTGTCTGTGAGTCTATTTCTGTTTTGTAAATAAGTTCATTTGTATCATTTTTTAGATTCCACATATAAACAATATCATATGATATTTGTCTTTCTCTGTCTGACTTACTTCACTTAGTATGATAATCTCCAGGTCCATCTATGTTGCTGCAAATGGCATTATTTCATTCTTTTTAATGGCAGAGTAATATTCCGTTGTATATATGTACCACATCTTCTTTATCCATTCCTCTCTCATTTAGGTTGCTTCCATGTCTTGGCTATTGTAAACACTTCTCCAATGAATCCTGTGGTGCATGTATCCTTTTGAATCATGTTTTTCTCTGGATATATGCCCAGGAGTGGGATTGATGGATCATATGGTAGCTCTATTTTTAGTTTTTTAAAGAACCTCCATACTGACGTAGATCTTTTGTTAATTCATCAACTACTGGAGGATGGTCGCATTGGAGGAGAGGGCTTCTACTGTAGGTATATTTACCTTAAAAGAGATTGTTAGCTGGCCCTCATGTCTTCTTGCTTTTCTCAAATTCATCTGCCTCAAGAAAGCCTTTGAGGGGCACTTCAACCTCAAAAAAATGGATCACCATTCACTGCAGGCAAGTGCTGAGAGGAAACTAGACTTCACAGAATAGACTTTAGAGTTTTCAAAATTAATTCTGTGGTATTAGTTAAACAGAAATTCACCCATTTTCACAGAAGCTTTACTCATAATAGCTAAAAGGTGGAATCAACCCAAGTGTCCATTGATGGATGAATGGATAAAAAAAGTGTGGTATATCCACACAATGGAATATTATTCAGCCTTAAAAAGGAAGTAAATCTAACACAGGCTACAAGACAGATGAATCTGGAAGACATGCTAAATGAAATAACCCAGTCACAAAAGGAAAAATGCTGTATAATTCCACTTACATGTGATATCTAAACTAGTCAAACTCATAGATATAGAACACAGAATGGTGACCTCCAGCGTCTGGGGAGAGGGGAAAATGGGGAGTTATTATTTAGTGGGTATAGAGTTTCAGTTTTGCAAAATGAAAAAGTTCTGACTAACAATGTGAATATACTTAACACTAGTGAACTGTGCACTTAAAAATCATTAAGATGGTACCTTTTATGTTATGTGTATTTTACCACAATTAAAAATAAAAATAATAAAAGAAAAGAAACTCACTTGAAAAGTATATTACCAGCTTAAGGCAATCATGTCATACATGACAACCAATAAAACTTTGCCAAAGGCTACTGACAGTTCATGATCCCTTTAAGCTCATCTTAGCTGTCTCCAGGGTCCAGGATTTTAAGAACACTAAAGTTATGTTGGTGGTATCATAATTTCTCTGAAATGAGCATGAACACAAGTCACCAACAACAGAATGTGCCCAACATGATTGAAAAGTGTCACATGTGCCCAACATGACTGAAAAGTGTCACATGACAAGGGTGTGAATCAAATATGAACAGTGGTGATAGCATAATTCAATATTTAGTTCAAATAGTGGAATATGTAGAACCAGTCAATAGTGATCATTGGAAATGACTCTCAAATATTTAGTTTATCAGGTGGAAAACCAGAGGCCTATATGAGGAAGATTATAAAACCTTGAAAGGCTTAAAAATTACCTAAGTTAATACTATGCTCCTGGATTAAAAGATTTAATATTGTAGAGATGTCAGTTCTCCCCAGTTTATCTATGATCTTAATGTAGTTAAAACCAAAATACCAAGGAGACCTTCAAGATGGTGGAGGAGTAAGACGTGGAGATCATCTTCTTCCCCACAAATACATCAGAAACACATCTGCATGTGGAACAACCCCTACAGAACACCTACTGAATGCTGGAAGAAGATCTCAGACTTCACAAAGGCAAGAAACTCCCCACATAGATGGCAGTGTGGCTGACAGGGTCTTGGTGCTCTGCCTGGGTGTAGGCCTGTGCCTCTGATGTGGGAGAGCCAAGTTCAGGACATTGGTCCACCACAGACCCCCCAGCTCCACATAACATCAAATGGCGAAAGCTTTCCCAGAGATCTCCATCTCAATGCTATGACCCAGATCCACCCAATGACCAGCAAGCTACAATGCTGGACACCCTATGCCAAACAACTGGCAAGACAGGAACACAACCCCACCCACTGGCAGAGATGCTGCCTAAAATCAGAATAAGGTCAAAGACACCCCAAAACACACCACAAGATGCAGTCCTGCGCACCAGAAAGACAAGATCCAGCCTCATCCACCAGAACACAGGCACTAGTCCCCTCCACTAGGAAGCCTACACAAC
Source organism: Pseudorca crassidens (assembly GCF_039906515.1). Lineage (NCBI taxonomy): Eukaryota > Metazoa > Chordata > Mammalia > Artiodactyla > Delphinidae > Pseudorca > Pseudorca crassidens. The sequence continues at coordinate 159,572,812 of NC_090297.1, forward strand.
CCACTGAACCAACCTTAGCCACTGGGGGCAGACACCAAAAACAACAGGAACTACAAACCTGCAGCCTGCGAAAAGGAGACCCCAAACACAGCAAGTTAAGCAAAATGAGAAGACAGAGAAACACACAGCAGATGAAGGAGCAAGGTAAAAACCGACTAGACCAAACAACTGAAGAGGAAATAGGCAGTCTACCTGAAAAAGAATTCAGAGTAATGATAGTAAAGATGATCCAAAATCTTGGAAATAGAATAGACAAAATGCAAGAATCAGTTAACAAGGACCTAGAAGAACTAAAGATGAAACAAACAATGATGAACAACACAATAAATGAAATTAAAAATTCTCTAGAAGGAATCAATAGCAGAATAACTGAGGCAGAAGAACGGAAAAGTGACCTGGAAGATAAAATAGTGGAAATAACTACTGCAGAGCAAAATAATGAAAAAAGAATGAAAAGAATTGAGAAGAGTCTTAGAGACTTCTGCACCAAAATTTGAATTACAGGGGTCCCAGAAGAAGAGAAAAAGAAAGGGACAGAGAAAATATTTGAAGAGAATATAGTTGAAAACTTCACTAATATGGTAAAGGAAACAGTTAATCAAGTCCAGGAAGTGCAGAGAGTCCCATACAGGATTAATCCAAGGAGAAACACTCTAAGACACATATTAATCAAACTATCAAAAATTAAATACAAAGAAAAAATGTTAAAAGTGGCAAGGGAAAAACAACAAATAACATACAAGGGAATTCCCATAAGGATAACAGCTGATGTTTCAGCAGAAACTCTGCAAGCCAGAAGGGACTGGCAGGACATATCTAAAGTGATGAAATGGAAAAATCTACCACCAAGATTACTCTAACCAGCAAGGACCTCATTCAGATTTGACAGAGAAATTAAAACCTTGCAGACAAGCAAAAGCTAAGAGAATTCAGCACCACCAAACCAGTATTACAACAAATGTTAAAGGAACTTCTCTAGGCAGGAAACACAGAGAGAAGGAAAAGACCTATAATAACAAACCCAAAACAATTAAGAAAATGGTAATAGAAACATACATATCGATAATTACCTTAAAGGTAAATGGAGTAAATGCTCCCACCAAAAGACATAGACTGGCTGAATGGATACAAAAACAAGACGTGTATATATATTGTCTACAAGAGACCCACTTCAGACCTAGGGACACATACAGACTGAAAGTGAGGGGATGGAAAAAGTTATTCCATGCAAATGGAAATCAAAAGAAAGCTGGAGTAGCAATTCTCATATCAGACAAAACAGACTTTAAAATAAAGACTATTACAAGAGACAAAGAAGGACACTACATAATGATCAAGGGATCAATCCAAGAAGGAGATATAACAATTGTAAATATTTATGCACCCAACATAGGAGCACCTCAATATATAAGGCAAATGTTAACAGCCATAAAAGGGGAAATCAACAGTAACACAATCATAGTAGGGGACTTTAACACCCCACTTTCACCAATGGACGGGTCATCCAAAATGAAAATAAATAAGGAAACACAAGCTTTCAATGACACATTAAACAAGATGAACTTAATTGATATTTATAAGACATTCCATCCAAAAACAACAGAATACACGTTCTTCTCAAATGTCCATGGAACATTCTCCAGGATAGATCATATCTGGGTCACAAATCAAGCCTTGGTAAATTTAAGAAAATTGAAATTGCATCAAGTAACTTTTCTGACTACAATGCTATGATACTAGATATCAATTACAGGAAAAAATATCTGTAAAAAATACAAACATGGAGGCTAAGCAATACACTACATAATAACCAAGGGATCACTGAAGAAATCAAAGAAGGAATAAAAAAAATACCTAGAAACAAATGACAATGAAAACACAATGACCCAAAACCTATGCAATGCAGCAAAAGAAGTTCTAAGAGGGAAGTTTAGAGCAATACAATCCTACCTCAAGAAACAAGAAACATCTCAAATAAACAACCCAACCTTACACCTAAAGCAATTAGAGAAAGAAGAACAAAAAAACCCAAAGATAGCAGAAGGAAAGAAATCATAAAGATCAGGTCAGAAATAATTGAAAAAGAAATGCAGGGAACAATAGAAAAGATCAATAAAACTAAAATCTGGTTCTCTGAGATGATAAACAAAATTGATAAACCATTAGCCAGACTTAACAAGGAAAAAAGGGAGAAGACTCTAATCAACAAAATTAGAAATGAAAAAGGAGAAATAACAACTGACACTGCAGAAATACAAAGGATCATGAGAGATTACTACAAGCAACTCTATGCCAATAAAATGGACAACCTGGAAGAAACAGACACATTCTTAGAAAAGCACAACCTTCTGACACTGAACCAGGAAGAAACAGAAAATATAAACAGACCAATCACAAGCACTACTGAAACTGAGACTGTGATTAATAATCTTCCAACAAACAATAGCCCAGGACCAAACGGCTTCACAGGTGAATCCTATCAAACATTTAGAGAAGAGATAACTCCTATCCTTCTCAAATTCTTCAAAAATATAGCAGAGGGAGGAACACTCCCAAACTCATTCTATGAGGCCACCATCACCCTGATGCCAAAACCAGACAAAGATGTCGCAAACAAAGAATATTACAGGCCAATATCACTGATGAACATAGATGCAAAAATCCTCAACAAAATACTAGCAAACAGAATCCAACAGCACATTAAAAGGATCATACACCATGATCAAGTGGGGTTTATCCTAGGAATGCAAGAATTCTTCAATATACACAAATCAATCAATGTGATACACCATACTAACAAATTGAAGGGGAAAAACCATATGATCTTCTCAATAAATGCAGAGAAAGCTTTCAACAAAATTCAACACCAGGGCTTCCCTGGGGGCGCAGTGGTTGGGAGTCCGCCTGCCAATGCAGGGGACACGGGTTTGTGCCCTGGTCCTGGAGGATCCCACGTGCCGCGGAGCTGCTGGGCCCGTGAGCCATGGCCGCTGGGCCTGCGCATCGGGAGCCCGTGCTCTGCGACGGGAGAGGCCGCAGCAGTGAGAGGCCTGCGTACCGCAAAAACAAAAACAAACAAAACAAAACAAACAAACAAACAAAAATTCAACACCGATTTATGATAAAAACCCTGCAGAAAGTAGGCATAGAGGGAACTTACCTCAACATAATAAAGGCCATATATGACAAACCCACAGCCAACATCATTCTCAATGGTGAGAAACTGAAACCATTTCCACTAAGATGTGGAACAAGACAAGGTTGGCCACTCTCACCACTATTATTCAACATAGTTTTGGAAGTTTTAGCCACAGCAGTCAGAGAAGAAAAAGAAATAAAAGGAATCCAAATCAGAAAAGAAGTAAAGCTGTCACTTTTTGCAGATGACATGATACTATACATAGAGAATCCTAAATATGCTACCAGAAAACAACTAGAGCTGATCAATGAATTTGGTAAAGTAGCAAGATACAAAATTAATGCACAGAAATCTCTTGCATTCCTATACACAAATGATGAAAAATCCGAAAGAGAAATTAAGGAAACACTCCCCTTTACCACTGCAACAAAAAGAATTAAATATTTAGGAATAAACCTACCTAAGTAGACAAAAGACCTGTATGCAGAAAACTATAAGACACTGATGAAAGAAATTAAATATGATACAAACAGATGGAGAGATATACCATGTTCTTTGATTGGAAGAATCAACAGTGTGAAAATGACTATACCACCCAAAGCAATCCACAGATTCAATGCAGTCTCTGTCAAACTACCAATGGTCTTTTTCACAGAACTGGAACAAAAAATTTCACAATTTGTATGGAAACAAAAAAGACCCCAAATAGTCAAAGCAATCTTGAGAAAGAAAAATGGGGCTGGAGGAATCAGGCTCCCTGACTTCAGACTATACTACAAAGCTACAGTAATCCAGACAGTATGGTACTGTCACTAAAACAGAAATATAGATCAATGGAACAGGATAGAAAGCCCAGAGATAAACCCATGCACATATGGTCACCTTATTTTTAATAAAAGAGGTAAGAATATACAATGGAGAAAAGACAGCCTCTTCAATATGTGGTGCTGGGAAAACTGGACAGTTACATGTAAAAGAATGAAATTAGAAGACTCCCTAACACCATACACAAAAATAAACTCATAATGGTTTAAAGATCTAAATGTAAGGCCAGACACTGTAAAACTTTTAGAGGAAAACACAGGCAAAACACTCTATGACATAAACCACAGCAAGATCTTTTTTGACCCACTTCCTAGAGTAAAAACAAAAATAAACAAATGGGACCTAATGAAACTTCAAAGCTTTTGCACAGCAAAGGAAACCATAAACAAGACCAAAAGACAACCCTCAGAAGAGGAGAAAATATTTGCAAATGAAGCAACTGACAGAGGATTAATCTCCAAAGTGTACAAGCAGCTCATGCAGCTCAATATCAAAAAAACAAACAACCCAATCCAAAAATGGGCAGAAGACCTAAACAGACATTTCTCCAAAGAAGATATACAGATTGCCAACTAACACATGAACGAATGCTCAACATCACTAATCATTAGAGAAATGCAAATCAAAACTACAATGAGGTATCACCTCACACCAGTCAGAATAGCCATCATCAAAAAATCTACAAACAATAAATGCTGGAGAGGGTGTGGAGAAAAGGGAACTGTCTTTCACTGTTGGTGGGAGTGTAAGTTGATACAGCCACTATGGAGAACAGTATGGAGGTTCCTTAAAAAACTACAAATAGAACTACCATATGACCCAGCAATCCCACTACTGAGCATATACCCTGAGAAAACCATAATTCAAAAAGAGTCATGTACCACAACGTTCGTTACATTTACAATAGCCAGGACATGGAAGCAACCTATGTGTCCATCGACAGATGAATGGATAAAGAAGATGTGGCACATATATGCAATGGAATATTACTCAGCCATAAAAAGAAATGAAATTGAGTTATTTGTAGTGAGGTGGATGGACCTAGAGACTGTCATCCAGAGTGAAGTAAGTCAGAAAGAGAAAAACAAATACCATATGCTAACACATACATATGAAATCTAAAGAAAAAAAGTGGTTCTGAAGAACCTAGGGGGAGGACAGGAATAAAGATACAGACGTAGAGAATGGCCTTGAGGACATGGTGAGGGGGAAGGGTAAGCTGGGACTAAGTGAGAGAGTGGCATGGACATATATACACTACCAAATATAAAATAGATAGCTAGTGGGAAGCAGCCATAGACAGCCACTAGCTATCTATGTATCCTGCAACCCAACAGCTGCATCTTTATAAATAGACTCAAGAACACTCTTACATTTTTATACCAAGAGACACATACAGAAATGTTCCTAATAGCAAACCGTGTGAACAACTCAAGGCCCATTGTCAGGAGAATGAATAAGTAACCTGTGCTTTGGTCCCACAGTGAAATAGTAGTCCACACTAACCTCATGCAACAATATTGTCCAGTTCTTTATTACTAACAAACCACTCCAAGACTTTACTGGCTTAAAATGTAATGGCTTGAAACAGCCACTTTATTATATTTCATGATTTTGTGGCTCAAGGATTCAGGCAGGGCCCAGCTCCACGCGGTACTGAGGTCACTCATTCAGCTGGTGGATGGGCTGATCTGGAGGGTCCAAGGCAGTTCCATTCACATGTGTGACCAGGTGGCAGTGGTGGCTGGAAGATTGGGTTCAGCTGGGAATGTCTACCAAAGAGCCTTCCTGTGGACTCTTCAGCACAGTGGTCTCAGAGTAATGAGATGTCTTGTATGGTGGCCCAGGGCTCCCAGAGTGTCCAAAGAGATAGGAAGTGAAAGTTGCCAGTTTCTTAAGACATGGACCCCAAAACTGACATGGCATCACTTTATTGGTCACAACAGGCACAGCGCCTGCCCAAACTCAAGGGAAGGGGCCATAAGGTTTTCTTCTCAATGGGGGAAGGGTTAAAGAATTAGTGACCATCGATAATCTTCTGCAAATATAGATAAATCTTTTCACTCCAAGTTACATCAAGAAGGTTGCCTGTATTTGAAAGTGAAGTGATTTTAATACTAAATCAAAATGACATTCCTTGAGTGTTACTGACCTTTCTATGCTGACAAGACAGATGAGTGATTACAGGACCATTGATCAGTCACCAGTCTGTGGATGCCATAAACATAAATGACATGAAAGTAAGCTATTTGAGCTTCTAAAGGTCAAGAAAACACCAAATCCAGTTACAGATTTGGGCCAGAAACTGAAACCAAAGCCCAATTTGCATGCATCTTTTGACCTAGAAATCCAGCTTCTCGGAGTTTATTCCAACTGTAGTGGACAAATGTTGGCTTTGTTCAGCATCCATCCTTGTGGGGACTTCCCTTGGGGAATTTTTCCTCCTCCTTTTCAACCAGGTGGTTCTGGTGAAGGCTGCCAATTATAGTACCCACCCTGGATGCAGCTGGTCCAAAGTTGGTGTCCACTCACACCCCAGGCCAGAGCACTCAGAGCCCTTTCTGAGAATTTCTACATACTGGGGTGGAGATCAAGTATGTTCTTCCCTTTGGTGTTTATAGTTTAGGATCCCTTAAAGCTGGAGGTACCTCAGGGCACATCCCTGACTCATATAGGAAGATTATATAGACTCGGAGAAAAGGAGACCAAACCCAGAGAGAAATGGAGAGGACAGAAAGAAGACTTCCTTTGAGACCTTGGGACCAATCAGTCAACCCTGAGGCAGCTCTTCTTCTGTCCATTTATGGAAGCAAATACATTCCATTTTTGCCTCAAGCTAGTTTGAGTTGGGCTTCTGTCACTTGCAACTGAGAGATTCTTATTAATATACTAAGGAAATTATCAGAAATGTATACAAAGAATGTTCATATACTGGTATAATGACAGAAAAAGAAAAGAGAAAAAGGAAAAGGAAAGAAAACCTAAGTACCTGGTAAGGGGGACAGTTAAACAAATTATTGTTTATCCACTGATGGAATAGTACGTAATCTTTAAAAATTGTGGTTTTTAAAAATATTCAGTGACATGGAAATGCTTAACATGAAGTGAAAAGCAAGATATGAAACTAAAACAATAAATACTTTATGATTCTAACTTGTATGGACACACACACACACACACACACCCCTATCTACATGAAAGTGGAATATTTCTGGTGATTTTCATTTTATTCTTTATAGTTTGGTGTCTTGTCATAATTTTTAAATGTTAGTATATATTATCTTTATAACAAAATTTAAAATAAACAAATTTTTTTTTTCAAGGCAGCAATAAATGCTTGCAGTTCATTTTCACATTCACCAGTATATACATTGTTTGAACCCCAGAAGTATGTGTGGCTTCACATAATCTGAGAAAACTCGGTAGAAACCGTGGCTACTTTAAGATCAGCGCGATCTCTCTAAGACATTACTGATTCAGTAACAGTCGTGTCAAGTGGGGAAGACAAAGCAAAACATTATACATTTACCCACGGTGTTTCAGCAGCAAGAAATGGGACCTGAGGGGCTTCCCTGGTGGCGCAGTGGTTGAGAGTACGCCTGCCGATGCAGGGGACGCGGGTTCGTGCCCCGGTCCGGGAAGATCCCACATGCCGCGGAGCGGCTGGGCCCATGAGCCATGGCCACTGAGCCTGCACGTCTGGAGCCTGTGCTTCGCAACGGGAGAGGCCACAACAGTGAGAGGTCTGTGTACAGCAAGAAAAAGAAAAAGAAAAGAAATGGGACCTGAGGAAGCAAGTCAGAAGCTAGAGGTCTTCTTTCTTGTGACTGGCCAGTTACAAAGTCAGATTCCATCTGGAGGTAGCAATGGTCAGAGTCACTGAGGATATGTCAACCTCAGAGACAACCTGTCCCCTCCTCTCTCCTTCCCAACTCAACCCACCCCTCCACTCTCCACTCAAAGGGACAAGACAAGATGGCTCTTCTTCAGGGGTCTCCTCTCACACAGCCTGTCCTGCCTGCTCTGGGACTTCCTACATCCGGCTCCCTTCCCCTAGGAAGGCCCCTTCTTTTTCCCTCCCACCCGATCCCACTGCCCTCAGGAGCTTTCCCTATATCCTGCCCACATAGCTCCCTCCCTCCCGTGACAACTTCTGATAGCCTTTGGGGGACTCGGTGATGTCCCCACCCCATCTCCCTTCAAGGGCGATTCATTGTCCCAGCTGCCCTAGGCTGTGGGACTCTGCCACAGGGAGCCTCTTAGTCTAAGGTGAAAACCCTGCAAAGGGGAGGGGTGCTGTCCCCACGGGGATGGACGCTAAACAGTCAACACTGTCCACTGCAGTTAGAATAGACTCCTGAAGTGGGATCTCTAGGTCAAAAGCTACATGCAAGTGGGCTCTGGTTTCAGTATCTAGCCCCAAACTGCTAATTGACTTTGGTTTCATCTTGACCTTTGGAAGGTCAAATAGCCTACTTCCATGCCATTTACGTTTGAGACATCCAGAAACTGTGACTGATCAGTGGTCCTGTGATCACTCATCTGTTTTACCAGCATGTCAGTACTAATCAAGGCATGCCGGTTTGATTTAGTATTAACATTTCCATGTGCATTTTCAAATATTCTCCCATCTTCTGGTGTAGCCGTATCCACTGCCGATACCTGCAGGAGTATAAAGGTCTAGCAAGCTTGGCTCAATCCAAGACATCTCCGAAGGGCCTTTCTAGTTCCAGAATGCCCATGGGGGGAGCCGAGGCTGTCCCTGGGCCTAGACCCCAGCTTGACTTCTCCCTCGGCCCAGTCCAGCTCTGACCCCTCCCTTCCATCCACGCTGATCCCAAGGGCACTCCTAAGTAAACATTCTGCTCCCCACAGAAGCCTGCCTGTGACACAGCCCTTAGCAACGGAAAGGCCGTTTTGGTCCTGGATCCTAAGTTGCCTTGTGTACTTTGTTTTCACAAGGGCATTTTTATCTCTACAGATAGACTGTGAGTTCTTGAAAGTGGAAACTGCCTTACATTCCTTTAGCATCCATAGCACACTTCCCTCACCTTCCATCTCAGCAATCTTTGTACTGAATTAAACTCAAATATTTGGTAAAGGGGCTTTTGGGAAAAAAAAACCAATGTACCCACATTATTTGAAAATCACAATGGGAAAAATATTATGGACACTTGTCTTAGTCTGATATAACAAAATACCATAGACTGGGTGGCTTAAACAATAGAAATGTATTTCTCACAGGCTGGGAACTTCAAGATCAAGGTGCCAGCCAATTGGATTCCTTGCCAGTGCTCTCTTACAGATGGCTGCCTTCTTGTATCCTCACATGGCAGAGAGACAGAGAGGGAGAGGATGAATCTCAAGTCTCTTCCTCTTTTTATAAGGACATTAACGCCATCCCGAGGGCTCCACTCTCATGACCTCATCTAATCCTAATCACCTGCTAAAGGCCCCACCTCCAAATACCATCACTGGGGATTAGGGCTTCAACAAATGAACTTGGGAGAGACACAAACATTCAGTCCATAGCAACTTTTTTCTAAAAAGAATTATAGCAATGAAGGTCAAGCATCTACCTTCCTTTACATGTAAAGTAAAGGAAGTGCAAATGCAAAATAGAAAAAAAATCCCCTCTTAACGGTAGTTCCTCTTTCACTGGTCTTCTCATAAAACGTCACCTTCTTCATCGTTTTAATCCTCATTATACTCTCTGGGCTGTTTCGAGTTGCATAATACACATATAAAATTAGCTGAAATATCAACCCTTGGTGAATGTAGTAAATTGGGAATTCACCTGTGGAAGAAACACGTGTAAATGTACTATGGCGACACCTGGTGGTAATATATGCAATAACATCTTGAGCCTTCTGTAATGGAGGATTCCTGGTTTATTCCTGAAGAAAATTATATTAAATGGAAATTTTAAGAAACATTCCACAGAGTTAGCAACAAAAAGAAGTGTATTTGTGAACATGCTTGCGTGTGTGTTTACTTCCCCTTGTGCAGCAAAAATAGAAAGGATCTATCTTTCTATGAAGATGAGAGCTTCATCAAGAATGTGTCATTTATTCTGCTGCTTCTGTTCTGACCTCGCACAAGATACTGAGCCATTTGGGGGCTCGCCTCCTCATCTACAACATAGGAAAATTTAATAATCCCTACGGAGTTCACTAAACAGTATTAAGTGAAAAGTGTTTTGTGAATTGTATGAATTGTATGAATGTTACGTTATGCTATGCAAATGTTAGCTCTCAGCCACAAATTTTTCCTTCAAGGAATTTTAATATTACTTAAAGACAAGACAGCATTAGTCAGGACTTGTACCTTACAACAAGTCCCTTTCACTCAGGGGTTAACTGCTTAAAATTACAATGTGCCAAATCATGAGGGTGGAACAGCAATTTCAAGGGCAGTGGTTCTCAGTCAGAGGTAATTATCCTCCAGAGAACAGTTGGCATGTCTAGAAACATTTTGAGTTGTCACAATTGGTGGGGAAGGGGGCAGGGAAAGTCTTACCGGCATCTAGTGGGTAGAGGGATGCTGCTAAACATCTTACAAGGCACAGGACAGCCCTCACAACAAAGAATTATCTGGCCCCAAATGTCAACAGTGCCAAGGTTGAGAAACCCTGGTTTAGGAAACAAGAGGGAGAAAGTCCAGCTTTCTCTTTCCCTCCTATTGTCGTCATCACCACCGCCACCAACTACAAAGATCGGATGGTGGATCATAAATGAGAAGTTCTCCAACACACATGTGCAAGAGAGTTCACAGAGTTTGCAGGCTGAATTTTATTAGGTAGGCATTATGAAATGTTATCTACTATTTGTAATCCATCTCAACATGGACACAGTTGGTCACATTATTTCCTCTTCTTTTTACAGGAAAGTGAACCTGAGCTTTTGCTGGAGAGACATTGACATAGACTAGTGGTAACCACTAAATGCATAGTTACTTGTAGAATTAAGTCCAAATGAGAGTTAAAAGAGGGTGAGTATAATTTGTAGCGGTCATATGCTCTGACAATGTAGATATAGTACAGCTTGTTTTTTTTTAATGGTGCAAGAACAGGGTAAGGGAGCATACCAAAAAAAGATTTTTTTTAACTTTTTAATTTATATTGGAGTATAGTTGATTAACAATATTGTGTTAGTTTCAGGTGTACAGCAAAGTGATTCAGTTATACATATACCTGTATCTATTCAAAAAGGTTTTTATTTAAAAAACTCTTTAGTAATCATATTGACCATAGTAGTATTAATTTTGTTGCTCTGAGATTGTTGTATGAATAATAAAGGATAAAGCAAATGAGTGAATGGCTGATTCCTGGTTTGGAGCAGGAAATATACACATTGACCCTTGAAGTATCATCTCATCAGATCAGATCACAATGAAGCTATGGAAGACACCTAGGTCTTATAAAAAGGATGCAGGAGCCAATTGGAAGAGGCATTCACTCATCAAAGATGGAGCAATTTATGCTTCAGTATACCAAGGGATTGAAATTGCTTAAATCCCTTTTTAAAATTATATATTATATATATATATACTTTTTAAATGTAGTCATCATATTTGGAGAATATTAGAGAACCAATCTTTTATCTTGAAAAACTATACCTAATGGAAAAGAATCAAGCATTTTTTCTGCCTTTCCTACATGATTTGTACCACTGGGTAATGAAATGATAAATGAAGGGAGACAACTCTTTATGAAAGTATTACAACTAATAAATGAAAAAGAGGTGATAGAATATTACCATTTTTGCAACTCCCAACAAATTAATGGATTTAGGCATTAAGCATCAGTGCTTAACTTATCATAACAAAAGGGAGTCAACCAGACATTTGTGCCTCCTGATTTTCAAGATCACATCACCACCTATGGTCTTGCCAAAGAGATTGAACCCAAGTCTCAACAACACTCACTCTGGGGCTTCCCTGGTGGTGCAGTGGATAAGAATCTGTCTGCCAGTGCAGGGGACACAGTTTCAATCCCTGGTCCAGGAAGATCCCACATGCCATGGAGCAACTAAGCCCGTGTGCCATAGCTACTGAGCCTGCGCTCTAGAGCCCACGAGCCACAATTACTGAAGCCCGCAGACCTAGAGCCCGCACTCCGCAACAAGAGAAGCCACCACAATGAGAAGCCCGTGCACTGCAACGAAGAGTAGCCCCTGCTTGCTGCAACTAGAGGAAGTCTGTGCGCAACAATGAAGACCCAACGCAGCAAAAAATAAAAATTAATTAATTAATTAAAAAAAAAACACTCAGTTTGATCCAGCTGTGAAAAGGTAGGAAATCCAGAATATATTCAACTGTACTAAGAGTATGTTGTCAGCAACATCGAGACTGTAGGAAATTTTACAAGTCAAGGGACTCAAATTTTTCAACAGATAAATTGTAAGGCTGAGAAAGGGATCAAGGGGAAACTTAAGATTTACAGACTTAGAATCATATCAAAAATTTTAAGAGGACAAGTATAGAGTCCCAGGGTATTTACTTGGGTGAAAGAACTACACTTGAGTTTGGATTCCTTTTTGTTTTCTTTTGTGTGTATCTATTGTAGATTTTCAGTTTGCAGTTACCATGAAGTTTTGATATAGCAGTTTATACATAAACAGATTGTTTTAAGTTGCTGGTCTTTTAATTTCAAAAGCATTTCCAATATCCTGCATTTGTGGTCTCCTCATGATTGCTGTTTTTGATATCATATTTTTGTGTTGATGATTTCCTACCTTTACTTTATGTTTGCCTTTACCGGTGAGCTTTTCCATTCGTAATTTTCTTGTTTCTAGTAGTGGCCTTTTCTTTTCTGCTTAGAGAAGTTCCTTTTGAATTTGTTGCAAGGCTGGTTTGGTGGTGCTGAATTCTCTTAGCTTTTGCTTGTCTTTAAAGTTTTTTGTTTTTTATACAGCAGATTCTTATTAGTTATAAATTTATACATATTAGTGTATATATGTCAATCCCAATCTCCCAATACATCTCACCACAACCACCCCCCACTTTGCCCCTTGGTGTCCATACGTTTGTTCTCTACATCTGTGTCTCTATTTCTGTCTTGCAACCACATACAGACTGTCATACAGAGTGAAGTAAGTCAGAAAGAGAAAAACAAATATCATATATTAACGCATATATGTGGAATCTAGGAAAATGGTACAGATGAACCAGTTTGCAAGTCTTTAAAGTTTTTGATTTCTCCTTCAAATCAGAATGAGAGCCTTGCTGGGTAGAGCATTCTTGGTTGTAGGTTCTTCCCTTTCATCACTTTAAATATATCATGCCACTCCATTCTGGCCTGCAGAGTTTCTGACGAGAAGTCAGCTGATAACCTTAAGGGAGTTCCTTTGTATGTTATTTGTAGTTTTTCCCTTGTTGCTTTTAATATATTTTCCTTGAGACACAAAAGACCCAAATAGCCAAAACAATCTTGAAAAAGAAAAATGGACCTGGAGGAATCAGGGTCCCTGACTTCAGACTATACTACAAAGCTACAGTCACCAAAGCAGTATGGTACTGGCACAAAAACAGAAATATAGATCAATGGAACAGGATAGAAAGCCCAGAAATAAACCCATGCACCTATGGTCAATTACTCTATGACAAAGGAGGCAAGACTATACAACAGAGGAAAGACAGTCTCTTCAATAAATGGTGCTGGGAAAACTGGACAGCTACATGTAAAAAAAATGAAATTAGAACATTCTTCAACACCATACACAAAAATAAACTCAAAATGTATTAAAGACCTAAATGTAAGACCCAATACTATAAAACTCTTAGAGGAAAACATAGGCAGAACACTCTTTGACGTAAATCACAGCAAGATCTTTTTTGACCCACCTCCTAGAGTAATGAAAATAAAAACAAAAATAAACAAATGGGACCTAATTAAACTCAAAAGCTTTTGCACAGCAAAAGAAACCATAAGCAAAACGAAAAGACAACCCACAGAATGGGAGAAAACCTTTGCAAATGATGGAACCAACAAGGGATTAGTCTCCAAAATTTACAAACAGCTCATGCATCTCAATATCAAAAAAAACAAACAAGGGCTTCCCTGGTGGCACAGTGGTTAAGAATCCACCTGCCAATGCAGGGGACACAGGTTTGAACCATGGTCTGGGAAGATCCCACATGCCAAGGAGCAGCTAAGCCTGTGTGCCACAACTACTGAGCCTGTGCTCTCGAGCCTGAGAGCCACAACTACTGCAGTCCCTGCACCTAGAGCCCATGCTCCACAACAAGAGAAGCCACCTCAGTGAGAAGCCCGTGCACCACAACACCCGCGCACCGCAAAGAGTAGCGCCTGCTGCTGTAACTAGAGAAAGCCTGAGCACAGCAACAAAGACCCAACACAGTCAAAAATAATAAATAAAAATAAATAAATAAACAAAACCCAATCAAAAAATGGGCAGAAGATATAAATAGACATTTCTCCAAAGAAGACATACAGATGGCCAAGAGGCACATGAAAACATGGTCAACATCACTAATTATTAGAGAAATGCAAATCAAAACTATGATGAGCTATCACTTCACACCAAAAAATCTACAAGCAATAAATGCTGGAGAGGGTGTGGCAGAAAAGGGAACCCTCCTACACTGTTAGTGGAAATGGAAATTGGTACAGCCACTATGAAGAACAGTACAGAGCTTCCTTAAAAAACTAAAAGTAGAGCTACCATACGATCCATCAATCCCACTCTTGAGCATATATCAGGAAAAAAACATGATATGAAAGGATACATGCACCTCAGTGTTCATGACAGTGTTGTTTACAATAGCCAAGACATAGAGGCAACCTAAATGTCCATCAACAGATGAATGGATAAAGAAGATGTGGTACATATATACAATGGAATATTACTCAGCCATAAAAAGGAACAAAACTGGGTCATTTGTAGAGATGTGGATGGACCTAGAGTCTGTCATACAGGGTGAAGTAAGAAAGAGAAAAACCAATATTGTATAGCAATGCATATATGTGGAATCTAGAAAAATGGTACAGATGAACATATTTGCAGGGCAGGAATAGAGATGCAGATGTAGAGAACAGACCTGTAGACACAGTGGGGGAAGGGGAGGGTGGGACGAATTGGGAGATTAGGACTGACATATATACACTACCATGCTTAAAATAGATAGCAGGTGGGAACATGCCATAAAGCACAGGGAGCTCAGCTCAGTGTTCTGCAAATACCTAGATGGGTGAGACGGTTGGGGTAGGGAGGTCCAAGAGGGAGGGGATATATATACACATAGAGCTGATTCACTTCATTGTACAGCAGAAATTAACACAATATTGTAAAGCAATTATACTCCAATTAAAAAATTTTTTTAATAAATAAAGTAGATAACCAACAAAAACCTACTGTATAGCACAGGGTACTCTTCTCAATATTCTGTAATAACCTAAATGGGAAAAGAATTTGAAAAAGGGTACATGTATATGCATAACTGAGTCACTTTGCTGTACACCTGAAACTAACACAACATTGTTAATCAACTATGCTCCAATATAAAATAAAAGTTAAAAAAATAAAAAGAACTACAGTTGACCCTTGAACAACACAGGTTTGAACTGCACAGGTCCACTTACATGCAGATTTTTTTTCAATAAATACATATATGTACTGTAAATGTATTTTCTCTTCCTTATGATTTTCTTAATAACATTTTATTTCCTCTAGCTTACTTTATGTAAGAATATAGTGTATAATACATATACCATACAAAATATGTGTTAATAGACTGTTATGTGACCAGTAAGGCTTCCAGTAAACAGTAGGCTATTAGTAGTTAGGTTTAGGGGGAGTCCAAAGTTATATGTGGATTTTTGACCCCCCAGTGGCACCACTAACCCCAGTGTTGTTCCAGGGCACTCCATAATGAAACACAAGTGAGGGATTATTTCACTGGTTACTTGAGGGAGAAGGATATGATTGGGTTGGGGCACATGGAGGGTCTTCTCGGTGGCTGGCAAAATTTTATTTCTTGACCTGGGTGGTAGTTATCAGGTTGTTATAATGATTCATTAATATGTGTCTTATAATTAAATATTAATACATTAACTGTTAATGTAATATTGTATCAATATTAAATGTTAATAACAGATGTTAATTTAATGTAAATATGAAATTAAATATTAATATATGTCTTACAGTGATTCATTACATTATACATTTATTTTTCTGTAATTTTCTGTTTCTGTACTTTGTTTTCCAACAGAAAGTTTTAAAATAATATAAAGAAATTCAAGGCAGAAATTTGTGGAATCTTCTCACATCAACACAAGTACACAGTGGGTTTTTGTAACTTTGTTTTTACACCTAACTTTAGAGCTATAATGTAATGATAATTACTGGAGTTAGCCACTAGGGTGTGTTCTTTGTTGCCCATAGCATCTGTGTTTGCACTGAGAAAAGGGTTTTTTTTAATGTTCATGTAATGCCATGTACGTATTAGGATAAAGCAAGCAATTATTCATTGTCCTTTGATTACAATCTACATAAGTGAGTGTCAGTGCTAGCAATTTTTATTTGGAAAGTTAGATTCAACATGTAAATACAGTGTATGTACTGAAAATACTACAGCTTTCTCCTCCTTTAAAAAAAGTCTTAATTTACTTAATAAGTTATAATAAAGCCTCATAAACCATCATAACAAAACATTAGGACCTAACATGTGGAGAATGAAAGGTGAGTTGCTTTCAGTGTGGTCTTCTAGAAAGAGATGATAGCCCACTGGTAGGGGGAACAGAGACATTGAGGGCTATTCAGAAACTACTCTCAAATATGTTACCCAGCTCCAGGCGGGCGGAGAATAACACAGCGCACCAGCCAGGTTTTGAGGGCCAAACAGGAATGAAGGATGGTCTTTGAAGAATCAAGGCTTAAGAGTAAGGGTGAGGCCACTTGTGACTGCTAATCCAAAAAACATCTTTCTATCATTGTAAAGCAATTATACTCCAATAAAGATGTTAAAAAAAAATCTTTCTTTATGTGCAATGACGAAAGGGCTGCTTTCCATAGGATTTTATTGATATGAGCTCGGGCTAAGGTTTACAGTCCTGTATCTTAGGTCAGAAAGAGTGACTCTCCTGTAATAGCGGGAGAACAGGTGATACAACCTCTTTTTGTTGATAAATCATGGGCCTCAGCTGCTTTGTTTTGCTAAGGAAATATTAATAAAAAGCTTATGAATTGTTCATAGGTTGAGAAAAAAAGATGCTTTGAATTTTAGAATTTTTCTACAAAGCTGCAATAGATAATACAACAATAAATCTTAAACTTTAACTCTAATTGTTATTATGGCATTTGCCATACCTCTCTCCAGCCATCCTAAAGGTGTGATACAGTGTCCGTGGGTGTATATGTGGACGGTATATATTTGTTAGAATGGACTAGAATTATTCATTCTGGTTCCTTTTTGAGATTTCATGTATTAGTTCATTAGAAACACCTTGAGGTCACATATCTTTCCTACTGTGATGACAGGATCTTAGTGGTGAAGAGGTGGGATGCCAATCAATAGCAAAGAAAGGGAAGTGGAAAGGATGAATGGACAGGTTCACATTGGGAGGGTCACAGATTTTCAAATTTCCACTTGGGTGGACACCATGGCTTTTCTCAAACCCCTAGTGCTCTTTAGGGACCACATGCCTCACCCCCAGAGCCAAAAGCCAGCCCCTCTCATGTTAGAACATCCCCAGGAGCCTCTGGAACACACTTTGTCCCAGGCTGGCCCCTGATTTAAGTCCCCCACAGTGTTCCCAACCTCTCAGCTTCCTCCCCACCCCACCCACCGCCAGCCTTACACCCCAGATGGCTGCCTCCTGCACACTCATCTTCTGCTGCATTATGCAGTGGTTAAGCAAATGGACTGTGGCCTCAGAGAGAGCAGAGTTAGAATCCCAGTTCAGCCACTTTCATGTGACCTTGGGCAAATTATTTAACCTCTCTAAGCCTCAGTTTCCTTTGCCATTAAATAAAGACGATAAGGATAATAATATTGACTTAATATTGATCTTTTTTTTCAAAGCAAACACTCCCCTGTAACCAACTCCCAAATCAAGAAAGGGAAGAGCTGGCACCCAGCACTGCCACCCCCTCCCATTTCACTGACCCCTCCCCCCAACTTCTAGATGATAGATTTATCTTGGTTTTGAACTTTATATAAATGGTAACCTACAGCATACACATGTTTACATCTAGCTTTTTCCACTCAACCTTCTATTTCTGAGATTCACCCAAGTTGTCACATTAGCAGTAATTCTTTTGTTCTCATTCTACTGCTGATGAGTAATTGGATTGTTTCCAGTTTTTTTTTTTTTTTTTGGACTATTATCAAGAAAGCTGCTAGGAACAGGCTGGACGTAGCCTTAAGCAGTAGAAAAGAAACATGCTAAACCTTTACTGAAATGGGATGGAACATAGTTCTCGACTTAAATTTACACATATTGAGTTATTACTGACAGGTAATGAAGCAAAATGGAAAAGAAGATAGGGTTTTAGACAAGAAACACTTGTGATAAATTCTGGACTTTCCACTTACTAATTGTGTGACTTAACCAGTTTCTTGACCTCTCTGAGAATCCATTTATTCATCTGCAAAATAGTAATAAAAATATCTCCCTCATTTAGAGATAGAAATTGTCGTACACGAAGGTGTCTGCAAAGGCCCTGGCAGGGTGCCTAGCATGCACAAAAGTGACTTTGCAGCATTTTAGGGGCAGGAGAGGAGCACAGGTGCAAAGGCAGGAGCCCCTTCTCTCCTGGATGCATCAACTCAAGGTATTTATTCAAACATATCTCCTAGAAATGTTTTTATTATAAAATTAACAAAGGGCAGGGAAACTTTTAAGACTTCAAAATGTTTGACCAAGTGAAACAAATGAATGAATCTAACTGAATATCAAGTTGGTGGCATAGCTACACAAAGAAAGACTAAAACACAGTATTGATGGCACACCCCTGGCAGGGTATACTCCAAAGACGAAAAGGGATAGGTAGGTAGGTAGGTAGATAGATAGATAGATAGGGAAAATCATTATACTATCTTAGGAACCAGGATTTTCAGCATAACAGAAAAGAGACAGGAATATAAAATCCAGAAAACATGGGTAAAAATCCTGTAACCCATTAATACGTACTATTATTTAGTATACAGTAGCTATCTACTAAAAAGGCCAAGAAACAATCACACCTAATGCCAATGAGCATCCCTAGTGCCCAGATTGTAAATGTAAATTTACAAATGTAAATTTGAATATCCATATAAATTCATAATTTAACAAAATTTTTCTTTCTATCTCTGCCCACTGAAAGAGCCTAGATGCAATGGCGCCCCAGTAACAGAGAGGCCACATGGTTAGATACAGGAACCAATTCATGGCCAAAAAGGGAACAATTTGAGTGTCAAAAGGCTAGCAGCTACAATGGATTGAAAAACAACTAAATTATAAAAATCCAAGTATTTATAATGACACTAATCATCCCCACACACACCCCCTTTGGCGGTTGCTACGGTACCAACACATTTTTTCTGAAAATTGCTAAATGAAGGAAAAGAGTCAAGCATTTATCCTGCCTTCATATTCAGCCTGTTTTTCAAGGTAACTAAACAGTTGATGAAGGAAAGTTCTTCTTTATAGAAGTCTGGTTAATAAATCTGGAGGGAACCATAGGCACTAATTAAATGAGGTATTTGGGTCACAGTTATCAATAGCTACTAAAACCGTCATCTGGAAGGTTGATGAGGATCTTTAACGTGGCGGGATCAGGTTGACAGCACCACAGTCTCACTTAGCCAGTCTCTGAACGTGAGAAATGAAGTACATAGCACCACGATGAAGTATTCTTGCCAGCAAACCTGAATCTAATCAAGCCTCTGGTTCTACCTACCAGTTTACAGGAAATAGGAGGGTACAGGAACAAGTAAGTGAACCAGCAACAATCAGTTAACCAAATCCAACAGAGGGGAAATTCTACAGGCAAATAAACTGGTTTCTTCAAAAAATACATGTCTTGAAAAAGAAATGGCAATTATTAAAATAGATTAAAATAGACTCAAAAGAGATAGCCACCAAAGGGAGTTTGAAGACCTTGTTTGGGTCCCAATTTGAAGACATCAACTGTAAAATGACATTTTTGAGTCATTCAGGGAAATGTGAATATAAACTGGATTCTTATTCATGTTACTGGTAGTAATTTTATTAAACATAATAATACCAATGAGGTTATTTTTTTTTCCTAAATGCTCTTATCTCTCAGAGATAGCTACTTTAGTATTTATGGTAAAATAATGCAATGTCTGTGATTATTTATTTATTTTTTTTTGGCTGCGTCGTGTCTTAGTTGCAGCATGCAGGATCTTTCGTTGTGGTGCGTGGGCTCTTTGTTGCAGCGTGCGGGCTTCTCTCTAGTTGTGACATGCGGGTTTGTTTTTTCCTCTCTCTAGTTGTCGTGCGTGAGCTCCAGAGTGCATGGGCTCTGTAGTTTGCGGACTCTCTAGTTGAGGTGCTCAGGCTCAGTAGTTGTGGCGTGCAGGCTTAGTCACTCCACGGCATGTGGGATCTTAGTTCCCTGACCAGGGATTGAACCTGCGTCCCCTGCATTTGAAGGCAGATTCTTTACCACTGGACCACCAGGGAAATCCCTTCAATGTCTGTGATTTGCTTTAAAATATTCTAGCAGAAAAAGGGGGTGGAGTGATATAAATGAAATTATATGTCAAAGGTTGATTGTTGAAGCTAGATAAGGGATACTTGAGAGCTCATTATGTTATTCCCTCTATTGGGGTATATTTGAAATCTTTCAAAATAAAAAAAAAATTAATTCTACTTAGAATTTAAATTTATGCCAATGGTGTAAATTATAGTAAATCTCATTAATTTGGAGTAATGGCAATCAAGGCCAGACTAAATTAATTTTTAAATTCTAATTCTAATTTTAGTATAATTGTATTTAATTCCAACAGACTGTATCTTTATTACTTATAAGCTGATGCAATGACTTGGACTGAGAAGTTTTAAAGTGTTCGTAAATAAAATATCAATTATTGCATCCAGATATTAAATGTAACCTTTCTCATTATCAGAGTTTCAGCAAAGGCCCCAGAGGCCAAATATCAATAGTAAACAATAAGTTTACTATCGTTCCCCACTTATCAATTGAGACACTGACTAGACTAGACCAACTACACCAGACTTGAGAAGGGAAAAATCCAAGCTAGTTCCACCAGCATTAGATCACCACCGTCTTCTAACCTTATGAAGAGGGTGAGGGAATTTCTTTGGTGCTGAGCTGTGTGTCCCCTCTCATTCCACTGTGGGGGAAGGGCTGAGGGCCTTCCCTTCTCACTCAAGCTTGTGGAGGGGCTCCAAAAGTCCCCTTGAGAGAGCATGGAGCTGGGGAGACGTGAAGGTGGGCATTTGAAAGGTGAGAGGCCATGGTAGAACTGCCCCACAGAACTGTCTGTGGGCAGAGTGAGGAGAATCACTTAGAAACGAGCTGTAGAGACCTTCAAGATGGTGGAAGAGTAAGATGTGGAGATCACCTTCCTCCCCACAAATACATCAGAAATACATCTACATGTGTAACAACTCCTACAGAACACCTACTGAACGCTGGCAGAAGACCTCAGACCTCCCAAAAGGCAAGAAACTCCCCACGTACCTGGGTAGGGCAAAAGAGAAAAGGAAAAACAGAGACAAAAGAATAGGGATGGGACGTGCACCTCTGGGAGGGAGCTGTGAAGGAGGAAAAGTTTCCACACACTAGGAAGCCCTTTCGTGGGTGGAGATGGGGGGTGGCAGGGGGGAAGCTTCAGAGCCACAGAGGAGAGCGTGGCAACAGGGGTGCAGAGGGAAAAGCGGAGAGATTCCCGCACAGAGGATCAGTGCCAACCAGCACTCACCAGCCCGAGAGGCTTGTCTGCTCACCCGCCGGGGCGGGCTGGGGCTGGGAGCTGAGGCTCGGGCTTCGGTCGGATCGAGGGAGAGGACTGGGGTTGGCGGCACGAACACAGCCTGAAGGGGGATAGTGCGCCACAGCTAGCCAGGAGGGAGTCCGGGAAAAGGTCTGGACCTATCGAAGAGGCAAGAGACCATTGTTTTGGGGTGCATGAGGAGAGGGGATTCAGAGCACCGCCTAAACGAGCTCCAGAGACGGGCGCGAGCTGCAGCTCTCAGCGCGGACCCCAGAGACCGGCATGAGACGCTAAGGCTGCTGCTGCAGCCACCAAGCAGCCTGTGTGCAAGCACAGGTCACTATCCACACCTCCCCTCCCGGGAGTCTGTGCAGCCCGCCACCGCCAGGGTCCCGTGATCCAGGGACAACTTCCCCAGGAGAACGCACGGCGCGCCTCAGGCTGGTGCAACGTCACGCCGGCCTCTGCCGCCGCCGGCTCGCCCCGCATTCCTTACCCCTCCCTCCCACCGGCCTGAGTGAGCCAGAGCCCCCAAATCAGCTGCTCCTTTAACCCCACCCTGTCTGAGTGAAGAACAGACGCCCTCAGGCGACCGACACACAGATGCAGGGCCAAATCTAAAGCTGAACCCCAGGAGCCGTGTGAACAAAGAAGAGGAAGGGAAATTTCTCCCAGCAGCCTCAGGAGCAGCGGATTAAATCTCCACAATCAACTTGATGTACCCTGCATCTGTGGAATACCTGAATACACAACGATCCTCCCAGAACTGAGGCGGTGGACTTTGGGAGCAAGAATATATATATATTTTTTACCTTTTTGTCTTTTTGTGAATGTGTATGTGTATGCTTCTTTGTGTGATTTTGTCTGTATAGCTTTGCTTTTACTGTTTGTCCTAGGGTTCTGTCTGTCCATTTTTGGTTATTTTGGGGGTTTGGGTTTTTTTTTTTTTTTTCTAGTAGAGTTATTAGCGCTTGTTATCATTGGTGGATTTGTTTTTTGGTTTGGGTGCTCTCTTCTTTCTTTCTTCCTTTTTTTTTCTTTTTTAAAATTACTCTTTAATTTTTTATTTTAATAACTTTATTTTATTTTTTTCTTTCTTCCTTTCGTTTTTTATCCCTTTCTTCTGAGCCATGTGGCTGACAGGGTCTTGGTGCTCTAGATGGGTGTCAGGCTTGTACCTCTGAGGTGGGAGAGCCGAGTTCAGGACATTCGTCCACCAGAGACCTCCCGGCTCCACGTAATATCAAACAGCAAAAGCTCTCCCAGAGATCTCCATCGCCACACTAAGACCCAGCTCCACTCAACGACAAGCGAGCAACAATGCTGGACACCCCATGCCAAACAACTAGCAAGACAGGAAAACAACCCAACCCATTAGCAGAGAGGCTGCCTAAAATAATAAGTTCACAGACACCCCAAAACACACCACCGGACATGGTCCTGCCCGCCAGAAAGACAAGATCCAGCCTCATCCACCAGAACACAGGCACCAGTCTCCTCCACCAGGAAGCCTACACAACCCACTGAAACAACCTCACCCACTGGGGGCAGATACCAAAAACAACGAGAACTATGAAACTGCAGCCTGCGAAAGGAGACCCCAAACACAGTAAGTTAAGCAAAATCAGAAGACAGAGAAACACACAGCAGATGAAGGAGCAAGGTAAAACCCCACCAGACCAAACAAATGAAGAGGAAATAGGCAGTTTACCTGAAAAAGAATTCAGAATAATGATAGTAAAGATGATCCAAAATCTTGGAAATAGAATGGAGAAAATTCAAGAAACATATAACAAGGACTTAATATACCTAAAGAGCAAACAAACAATGATGAACAACACAATAAATGAAATTTTAAATTCTCTAGAAGGAATCAATAGCAGAATAACTGAGGCATTAGAATGGATAAGTGACCTGGAAGATAAAATAGTGGAAATAATTACCGCAGAGCAGAATAAAGAAAAAAGAATGAAAAGAATTGATGACAGTCTCAGAGACCTCTGGGACAACATTAAACACACCACCATTCAAATTATAGGGGTCCCAGAAGAAGAAGAGAAAAAGAAAAGTACTGAGAAAATATTTGAAGAGATTATGGTTGAAAACTTCCCAAATATGGGAAAGGAAATAGTTAATCAAGTCCAGAAAGTGCAGAGAGTCCCATACAGGATAAATCCAAGGAGAAACAAGCCGAAACACATATTACTCAAGCAATCAAAAATTAAACACAAAGAAAAAATATTAAAAGCAGCAAGGGAAAAACAACAAATAACATACAAGGGAATCCCCATAAGGTTAACAGCTGATCTTTCAGCAGAAACTCTGCAAGCCAGAAGGGAGTGGCAGGACATATTTAAAGTGATGAAAGGCAGAAACCTACAACCAAGATTACTCTACCTAGCAAGGATCTCGTTCAGATTCGATGGAAATATTAAAACCTTTACAGACAAGCAAAATCTAAGAGAATTCAGCACCACCAAACCAGCTTTACAACAAAAATAAAGGAATTTCTCTAGGCAGGAAACACAAGAGAAGGAAAAGACCTATAATAACAAACCTGAAACAATTAAGAAAATGGTAAAAGGAACATACATATTGATAATTACCTTAAATGTAAATGGATTAAATGCTCACACCAAAAGACACAGACTGGCTGAATGGATACAAAAACAAGACCCGTATATATGCTGTCTGCAAGAGACCCACTTCAGACCTAGGGACACATACGGACTGAAAGCGAAGGGATGGAAAAAGATATTCCATGCCAATGAAAATCAAAAGAAAGCTGGAGTAGCAATTCTCATATCAGACAAAATAGACTTTAAAATAAAGACTATTATGACAGACAAAGGACAGCACTAGATAATGATCAAGGGATCAATCCAAGAAGAATATATAACAATTGTAAATATTTATGCACCCAACATAGAAGCACCTGAATACATAAGGCAAATGCTAACAGCCATAAAAGGGGAAATCGACAGTAACATAGTCATAGTAGGGGACGTTAACACTCCACTTGCACCAATGGACAGATCATCCAAAATGAAAATAAATAAGGAAACACAAGCTTTAAATGATACATTAAACAAGATGGACTTGATATTTATAGGACAATCCATCCAAAAACAACAGAGTAAACTTTCTTCTCAAGTGCTCATGGAACAGTCTCCAGGATGGAAAAAATCTGTAAAAAATACAAACACATGGAGGTTAAGAAATACACTACTAAATAACCAAGATATCACTGAAGAAATCAAAGAGGAAATCAAAAAATACCAAGTAACAAATCACAATGAAAACACAATGACCCAAAACTTATGGGATGCAGCAAAAGCCATTCTAAGAGGGAAGTTTAGAGCAATACAATCCTACCTCAAGAAATAAGAAACATCTCAAATAAACAACCTAACCTTACACCTAAAGCAATTAGAGAAAGAAGAACAAAAAAACCCTAAAGTTAGCAGAAGAAAAGAAATCATAAAGATCAGATCAGAAATAAATCAAAAAATGAAGGAAACAGTAGTAAATATCAATAAAACTAAAAGCTGGTTCTTTGAGGTGATAAACAAAATTGATAAACCATTAGCCAGACTCATCAAGAAAAAAAGGGAGAAGACTCAAATCTACAGAATTAGAAATGAAAAAGGAGAAGTAACAACTGACGCAGCAGAAATACAAAGGATCATGAGAGTTTACTACAAGCAACTCTATGCCAATAAAATGGACAACGTGGAAGAAACAGACACATTCTTAGAAAAGCACAAACTTCTGACACTGAACCAGGAAGATATAGAAAATATAAATAGACCAATCACAAGCACTGAAATTGAGACTGTGATTAATAATCTTGCAACAAACAATAGCCCAGGAGCAGACGGCTTCACAGGCGAATTCTATCAAACATTTAGAGAAGAGCTAACACCTATCATTCTCAAACTCCTCCAAAGTATAGCAGAGGGAGGAGCACTCCCAAACTCATTCTATGAGGCCACCATCACCCTGATACCAAAAACAGACAAACATGTCACAAAGAAAGAAAACTACAGGCCTATATCACTGGTGAACATAGATGCAAAAATCCTCAACAAAATACTAGCAAACAGAATCCAACAGCACATTAAAAGGATCATACACCATGATCAAGTGGGGTTTATCCTAGGAATGCAAGAATTCTTCAATATACACAAATCAATCAATGCGATACACCATACTAACAAATTGAAGGAGAAAAACCATATGATCATCTCAATAGATGCAGAAAAGCTTTTGACAATTTCAACACTGATTTATGATAAAAACCCTGCAGAAAGTAGGCATAGAGGGAACTTACCTCAACATAACAAAGGCCATATATGACAAACCCACAGCCAACTTTGTTCTCAATGGTGAAAACCTGAAACCATTTCCACTAAGATGAGGAACAAGACAAGGTTGCCCACTCTCACCACTATTATTCAACATAGTTTTGGAAGTTTTAGCCACAACAATCAGAGAAGAAAAAGTAATAAAAGGAATCCAAATCGTAAAAGAAGTAGTAAAGCTGTCACTGTTTGCAGATGACATGGTACTATACACAAAGAATCCTAAAGATGCTACCAGAAAACTACTAGAGCTAATCAATGAATTTGGTAAAGTTGCAGGATACAAAATTAATGCACAGAAATCTCTTGCATTCCTACACACTAATCATGGAAAATCTGAAAGAGAAATTAAGGAAACACTCCCATTTACCAGTGCAACAAAAAGAATTAAATACCTAGGCATAAACCTATCTAAGTAGACAAAAGACCTGTATGCAGAAAACTATAAGACACTGATGAAAGAAATTAAATATGATACAAACAGATGGAAAGATATACCATGTTCTTGGATTGGAACAATCAACATTGTGAAAATGACTATATCACCCAAAGCTATCTACAGATTCAATGTAATTCCTATCAACCTACCAATGGCATTTTTCACAGAACTAGAACAAAAAATTTCGCAATTTGTATGGAAACACAAAAGACCCCAAAGAGCCAAAGCAATCTTGAGAAGGAAAAACGGAGCTGGAGGAATCAGGTTCCTGGACTTCAGACTATACTACAAAGCTACAGTAATCAAAAGAGTATAGTACTGGCACAAAAACAGAATTATAGATCAATGGAACAGGATAGAAAGCCCAGAGATAGACCCACACACATATGGTCACCTTATATTTGATAAAGGAGGCAAGAATATACAATAGAAAAAAGACAGCCTCTTCAATAAGTGGTGCTGGGTGGCTCAGAGGTTGAGAGTCCGCCTGCCAATGCAGGGGACACAGGTTCCTGCCCCAGTCCAGGAAGATCCCACATGCCGCGGAGCAGCTAGACCCGTGAACCATGGCTGCTGAGTCTGTGCGTCCGGAGCCTGTGCTCCACAACGGGAGAGGCCACAACAGTGAGAGGCCCGCGTACCACAAAAAAATAAAATAAAATAAAATAAGTGGTGCTGGGAAAACTGGACAGCTCCATGTAAAAGAATGAAATTAGAACAGTTGCTAACACCATACACAAAAATAAACTCAAAATGGGTTAAAGACCTAAATGTAAGGCCAGACACTATCAAACTCTTAGAGGAAAACATAGGCAGGACACTCTATGACATAAATCACAGCAAGATCCTTTTTGACCCACCTCTTAGAGAAATGGAAATAAAACCAAAAATAAACAAATGGGACCTAATGAAACTTACAAGCTTTTGCACAGCAAAGGAAACCATAAACAAGATGAAAAGAAAACCCTCAGAATGGGAGAAAATATTTGCAAAATGAAGCAACTGACAAAGATTAACCTCCAAAATTTACAAGCAGCTCATGCAGCTCAATATCAAAAAAACAAACAACCCAATCCAAAAATGGGCAGAAGACCTAAATAGACATTTCTCCAAAGAAGATATACAGATTGCCAACTAACACATGAACGAATGCTCAACATCACAATCATTAGAGAAATGCAAATCAAAACTACAATGAGGTATCACCTCACACCAGTCAGAATAGCCATCATCAGAAAATCTACAAACAATAAATGATGGAGAGGGTGTGGAGAAAAGGGAACCCTCTTACACTGTTGGTGGGAATGTAAATTGATACAGCCACTATGGAGAACAGTATGGAGGTTCCTTAAAAAACTAAAAATAGAACTACCATTTGACCCAGCAATCCCACTACTGGGCAAATACCCTGAGAACACCATAACTGAGAAAGAGTCATGTACCACAATGTTCATTGCAGCTCTATTTACAATAGCTAGGACATGGAAGCAACCTAAGTGTCCATCAACAGATGAATGGATAAAGAAGATGTGGCATATATATGCAATGGAATATTACTCAGCCATAAAAAGAAACAAAATTAATTTATTTGTAGTGAGGTGGATGGACCTAGAGTTTGTCATACAGAGTGAAGTAAGTCAGAAAGAGAAAAACAAATACTGTATGCTAACGCATATATATGGAATCTAAAAAAATAAAAATAAAAAAATGGTTATGAAGAACCTAGGGGCAGGGCAGCAGTAAAGACACAGATGTACAGAATTGACTTGAGGACACAGGGAGGGGGAAGGGTAAGCTGGGACAAAATGAGAGATTGGCACGGACTTATATACACTACCAAATGTAAAATAGATAGCTAGTGGGAAGCAGCCGCATAGCACAGGGAGATCAGCTCGGTGCTTTGTGACCACCTAGAGGGATAGGGAGGGTGGGAGGGAGACGCAAGAGGGAGGAGATATGGGGATATATGTATATGTATAGCTGATTCACTCTGTTATAAAGCAGAAACTAACACACCATTGTAAAGCAATAATACTCCAATAAAGATGTTAAAAAAAAAAAAAAAGAAATGAGCTGTACTTCCCCGATGGCAGAGCAAGGGAAAATGTTTCCAGGGATCATATGTGGACTCTGTGATGGGGTGGTGCCTGGAGTTATCTAAGGACTTCATCTAAGAGCACACCGTAGGTGGGACCACCTAGACAGGAGGTCAGAAGGTCACCTAAGAGCACAAGCTAGAGGTGGGGTCAGAAGGGCCCCCCTTGTGCACACCACCTCTCCACACCATGGCCCAGTTACAGCAGAGCCGACCACTGCTCTCTCCCCCATTCCACCCTCTCCTCGATCCAACCCAGAGGGGTCAGAAACTGCTGCTAGTTTTCCAGCCTGGAGTAAGCCCAAGCTCAGAAAGCGGGGGGGGGATCTTTAGAATTTAAATAAATTTCGAGTTTCAATATAACTCAATGGGATTTTAGGCTATTCAAATGACAGATGTAGAAACCAAAAAAGCTATGGGACATTCATAGTTTCGACAGAATGAGTCCACAGAGTAAGGTTAATTCAAATTACCTACTAAGTCCAGTTTTTTCAATAAACCACTTAAAATACTTCTAAATTCTTGGCAATAACTTTTAGAGTGAGGAGGAAATGGCATGCATGAGACTGAAGAATTAGGGAAGCCAAGTACTAAGGATTTTGGTTCTTTATCTGAAAAACAATTAACAGCTACTGAAAGGTTTTAGGTGGTGGATTACAAGATAGGATTTTGTATGTTGTGGCCGCAGTGGGCCAAGTGGTTTAGGATGGGGTGGGTGGGAGCTGGGCTGGAGTGGAAGCAGGAAAACCAGTTAGGAAACTGGTAATCCAGTTGAATGATAATGGTGACTCTGACGGAGACACGGAAGATGGAAAGACATGAGCGGATATTAGACTTCTTCAGATGATCATATCTACAGGGCTTGTTCACGATTAGCTTCAGGGTCGGGGTAGGGGGCAGTTGTGGGGAGCAAAGAGATTATTCTTCGGTTTCTGGATTGAGCACCTGGGTGGGTGTGGTGCATTTTAACAAAGAAGAACAAAACAGGGGAGGTTTGGTGGAAAAGGTGATAAGTGTAGTTCTGGCAAGTTGAAGTACCTGTGAGAGATCCCGGGAAAGCTGTCAGGTAGGAGATGGAGAGCAGAGCTTGGAGTTCAGGAAACAGGGTGGGACCACAGGCTCCACCGGAAGTGGGTGGTGAGTGCAGCCTGGGAGGGCTGGACTTGCTGGGCAGGGTGAGAAGGGACAGCAGGGCCAGAGCCCCAGGTAAATGAGAGGATGGTAGAGGAGATAAAGCCAACAAGAAAATTTCAAAGTAGAGGCCAGAAAGCAACAAAGAGGAGTGAAAAAGAATGATGACTTCAAAGTTTAGGGAGAAATAAAACGCAATGTTAGATGTTGCTGAATAGCCAATCAAAATAAAGACTTAAAAATGGCCTTTAAGGGCTTCCCTGGTGGCGCAGTGGTTAAGAATCTGCCGGCTAATGCAGGGGACACGGGTTCGAGCCCTGGTCTGGGAGGATCCCACATGCCGCGGAGCAACTAGGCCCGTGAGCCACAAGTACTGAGCCTGTGCGTCTGGAGCCTGTGCTCCGCAACAAGCGAGGCTGCGATAGTGAGAGGCCCGCGCACCGTGATGAAGAGTGGGCCCCGCTTGCCACAACTAGAGAAAGCCCTCGCACAGAAACGAAGACCCAACACAGCAAAAATAAATAAATTAATTAATAAACTCCTACCCCCAACATCTTCTTTTTTAAAAAAATGGCCTTTAAGAATTCTTATATTTTTGAAATATATACTGAAATATTTTGGGATAAAGTACACGATACCTGGTATTTCCTTCAATATAATCCCAGGGTGGGTCAAGCGGGTGGGAAGTTGTTAGTTGTGGAAGCTTGGTGTTGAGCACATGGAAGTTCACTGCACTGTTCTTCCTACTTATGCATGTGTTTGAAATTTCCCATAACAAAAAAATTTATTTTCCCATAATAAAAAGTATCTTTTGGATTTATCATCACAGAGATAAGTAACCTCTGCATAAATAGTTTTCATGAAGGCAGAAGCCAGACCGAATGGATTAAGCACTGGAGGCAGGAAAGAGATAGGGAGTAGACAGGGAAAGATGTGGGTTTGGAAGAGGATTTTTTCTTTTTCAGAGTTGAGAGACTAGAACTTGGTTATATCCTGATATAGCTAAGCCAGGGACAGGGAAAAGTTGTTGAATACAGAAAGAACCTGAGAGGGTAGGAGGAGATGGAATGGAAGATTCTAGATGAAGAAACTGACTTCAACTCTTCCTCTGATACAGAAGAAAAGGAGAGGTGGGCGAGGGCGCAGGAGGCCAGAGATGAGTGGCAGCAGGCACAGGGCTTGTGTCTTCCTCTCATCTAGACAGTGCGGGCACCTACTGAGCTGGGGAGGGAAGGTGAAGGGCTCAGAGATTTAAAAATGGTAGAGAACGTTTAAGAAGGAGAGAATTCTCTAGGAAAATATTGTAGGGTGGTGTTGAGGGTCCAAATGACAGTGGTGAGCATGAAAACTGCTTTGTGGGTTTGTTTTTTTTTTCAGCAACACTCTGTAGCCTGGGTCTGAGCTCACAGAAGAAGAATGTCCAGGTTCGTCAGGTTGTCGGAGGTTGGCCGAGGATGCCAATGGAAGAAAAATTGAACACAAGAGTTTAGGACTGTCGTAGATACCTAGTGTTGCAGAACAAATTACCCCAAAATTCAGCAGTTTAAAACCACAAGCATTTATGGTCTCACACAATAGCACGCCAGCGTAAAACAGTGCCATTTCATAGACTCACCACAATTTCAAATTATTCTACTTGCTTTGCCCATCTCCCCTCAGTAAAAGGAAGCTTCCTGAGCAAGGGGCCAGGCCTGTCTTGCTCATTGCTGTATTCTCTTGGTGTAGAGAAGTACCAGGCACATAGCAGATGATAAAAAAATCTGTGAATAAATGAGTGAGTGAATGAGTGAAACCCACCAGGGAAAATTTTAGTTTCAATTTAGTGACAAATTTTTTTTTTCTTCAGGGAGGGATGGAGTTTCCAAGGGCTAATTTATTAGTTTGCACAGACTTTCAATGGCTCCCTAATTTTATGCTACTATTTTTTACCCTCTTCTTTTCATTTTTCAAATATAATTAGTTTATATATTGCTGCTAGCAAAACAGTTCTCGTTTTGCGCCATTGAAAAATCACCCTCAAATACAAACACAAATACCCTATTCTGAATGCAAAAGATAAGTTCCACAAAGGATTTCTAAAAAGAAAATATCCACTTAAGATCCTCCTTGCAATTCACTTTCAATATAAAATTAGAAATGAGTCTTGGCAACAATGACAACAATAAAAAATTGGTCCCTGAATGAATACAAGCATACTTAATGACTCCAACAAACTTTTTGAAAACCACATATCTTAAGGGAAAATCCCCTTCTGGAATATTAATATTCAAAATGTTAGCCCCAGTGAAAAAAATAGTAATACCTTACACTTTATTAGCTCTGGGATTTATACCCTTATGCCACCACCCCATCCCCCAGGACTGTCTGAGACAGCAGGTGGTGAGGGCCACCGAGAGGCTGGGGCTGTGTGTGGTTAGGACCAGTATCTTGGGCTCACAGTCCCAGCTCTTCTCTCTCTAGCTGTGTGATCATGAACCAGTCACTTGACCTCTCTGGGCCTCAATTGCCTCCTCTGTGAACTGAGGTGTTATCAGGGTTGTGAAGGTCAAATGAGAAGCCCTTAGAACACCTGAAATGTGTGAGTTAGCTAAGATTGGCTGTTGTCTCTATTTTTACAGATTAGAAAACTGAGTCAGAAATGTTCAGAGATTTGCTTAAGGTTACATAACCAGGAGGCGTCAGAGTTTGACTCATCCCCAGAATTTGCCTCCAAATTGAGTGCTCTTTCTGCCTTACTACAATTATCTCCCATTTTAACAATGAGAGTATACGGCTGTGCTTAGAAAAAGTCAAAACTAAGAATACTAAAATTATAGCATACATACAGTCAGAAACTGACAGTGAGAATAACTGTTTTTACATTCTCGCTGTGTTCCCATCCTGGAGAGGGCAATCACTGAAGCTTTAGAGATTTAACTAAGGTTTTACCAGCAACAAAATACCATCATACTTTTAAATTACAGCTAAATACTCGTTTTTTTAGGGACTGGAGCTTGTTTCTTTTTTTTAACATCACTCCCTCTTACTTGCCTCTGGAACCAGATGCAGCTCTGCAATGTGGTCCCCAAACACAGGTGATTCTCATTCACCATAGTTGTGTTCTATCAAGTTGCCAAGGCTGAGTTAGCAAATTCCTAGGGGAAATACAGGGTTCAGTTCCTGTGAGCCTCCGGTGACAACATTTTTGTCAACCGATCAATACAGAAACTTGTTCTATGCACCCTTCTGTTTAAAGACACCCCATTTAATAGATATTGTTGATTCATTCACACTGAACTCACGGCCAACTGCACTGTAACTCATGCCTGAACCAAGCTTGTCTAACACACATATTTTTCGCCATAAGGCACGTCACAGTCTTCTTGTGCTTAGGACACGAGACAGCACTGCAGCACTGCACTTGGGGGCCATTTTAAACAGTATAATCATCAACAAAAAGCATAAAAATGCAAAAAAATGATGCAAAAAAAAGCCATTAAAGAGACCACGAGGGGCTTCCCTGGTGGCACAGTGGTTGAGAGTCCGCCTGCTGATGCAGGGGACACAGGTTCCCGGTCCAGGAAGATCCCACATGCCGCGGAGCGGCTGGGCCTCTGAGCCATGGCCGCTGAGCCTGCGCGTCCGGAGCCTGTACTCTGCAACGGGAGAGGCCACAACAGTGAGAGGCCCGCGTACCGCAAAAAAAAAAAAAAAAAAAAAAAAGAGACCAAGAGGGAGGACTTGCCTGGTAGCACAGTAGTTAAGAATCCACCTGCCAATGCAGGGGACACGGGTTTGATCCTTGGTCTGGGAAGATCCCACATGCCACGGAGCAACTAAGCCCATGCACCACAACTACTGAGCAGCGCTCTAGAGCCCGCCAGCCACAACTACTGAGCCCACGCATCCTAGAGCCTGTGTGCTGCAACTACTGAGCCCACGCACCACAACTACAGAAGCCCTGTAAGCCTAGAGACTGTGCTCCACAACAAGAAGCCACTGCAATAAGAAGCCCGCGCAATGCAACGAAGAGTAGCCCCCGCTCGCTGCAACTAGAGAAAGCCCGCATGCAGCAATGAAGACTCAACGCAGCCCCCCCAAAAAAGAGACTATGGAAAGGGACGCTTTTTACAGCATTAGAGCTAATACAGGACGGCTGAGTGCAGCCTTGTTCAGCCTCAGCTGGGAACGTGTGCAGTGGCAACTTGGAGTTTCCGCCACTCTGTGTATGGCTATAAACGACTGTAAAAGTGCCCCATGTACTAATTTGGGGGTTACAAATAAATTTTAGCAAGGAGGTGAATTCACAAATACGGAATCTGCAAATAACTATAGGAAAGACGGTACATGCTTGGAGCAGAAGGAAGCCGTGTGAAAGAGCCAGAAGCTCTGAGGCTGCTCTCCTGTTAAGAGGTGAGTGGACATGTGCCCTAGTCGACCTCAGTTCTCTTGCCTGTAATGTGAGAAGCCTGGATTAAAGGGGGCCTACATTTCCTCCCAGCAATAACACTCAGTGATGCAGGTGATGATCGTCATACAGGCATGGAACATACAACTTTATGTTGACTATAAGATATATGGATTATGGGACCAACTCTGTGACTCTAGGCAAATACTTAACCTCTCTGAACTTCATTTTCTTTATGAAATGAAAATATCTATCTCACAGCGTTGCTGGGGAAAAAAGAAATAGAATAATAAATAAGATCATAATGTATGCAAAGTACCTAGAACATAGTGAGCACTAAAATGTTAATTCTTCTTTCCCGAAGATGTGTAAAGCCTGCTTATTAATATAAAGTTGTTCAACTGTATGCTGGGAAAAAGGGCTATTTAATAACTTCATAATGTCGAAGAATGATCAACGAGCAATATGTTTTATCAAGAATTTATTGTCTTCTAAACTGGCAATAAAATATGCCAAGATTGTTCCTGAGTTATCGGGCCATTAGTAGCTTAAATGTGGCCACCCAGCCACAGCAAGTGGTCCAAATCCTTTGCCTTACTCATTCAGTGACTCACTCATCCATGATTCCACAAATGTTTATGGACTACCTACTATGTGCCGGGCACTGTACTAGGCCCTGGAGGTAAAGCAGAAAACAAAATAGTTAAGGCCCTGCTTTCCAAGAGCTTATAGTCAAGTATATGTGACAGCAGACAGTAATCCAATATCTCATGAAACATCTGGTGACAGTCAGGGTTAAGAAGAAAACGTGGGCTGAAGGGATAGAGAGCGGTGGAAGGAGGAGTGCTCCCTGAGAGAGGGTGACCAGAGATGGTCTCTTTAAGGAGCTACCTCTGAGCAAAGACCTGACGGTGGGAGGAGAGAACCAAGAGAAGATTCAGGCAGGGAAGGGAATTCTGGGCCTTGAAATCAAGAGTGAGCTTGTGCGTTGGGTAAACAGCGTGGAGGCCATGGGGCCAGAGTGTGGGCTCAAGAGGGGAGAGCAGTGGATGAGACTAGCACAGTAACAGAGGCCAGCGCACGAAGGCCAAGGAGGCTGTACTAAGGACTTCGGACTCCATTCTGAATACTACAGTGAGCCGGCCGGTGGCGGTTGGGCGTAGGTGAATGACTTTTCTGATTTGTTTTGAAAGAATAACTCTGGGTGTTGTGCGGAGAAAAGACCATATGAGGGTTAAGACAGGAAGCAGAAAGACCAGCCAGGAGGCTGCCCAGTAACCTAGGCTGGAGACAGCTGGGGCCTGAATCAGGGTGGTCAGCTCACATATAACAGAGCTGGTCCTGGATAAACCATGCTCACTACAGCCATGGGGCGTGGATTATATTCATTCACAGCTGGTATGCAAGGGGAGTAGAAACCCTGCACCCAAGTTTAGCTCTAACTGTCCTTAAACAAATTTGAGGGAGGAAAAAAAAAGCACAAGTTCTCAAAACTACCCCGTTTTCCGCTTTCAGATTTCTTCTCCCCAGTTTAATGGAGTTCTTCGCCTCCAACCACTGTGCCCTCACCCTGCAAAACTTTGAAAAGTGCAGGACATATTTGAGACTTACTTCATGAATTTTTAAAATTTGGGTAACTTTATACTGGATGAATTTAAACTGCTTTCTAAATGTGATGTAAAAAATATTTCAAACTTTTAGAAAGCATAAAATACAATTACCTGGGACTTCCCTGGCAGTCCAGTGGTTAAGACTCCATGCATCCACTGCAGGGGGCACGGGTTCGATCCCTGCCGGGGAACTAAGATTCCACATGCTGTGCAGCGCGACCAAAAAAAAGAAAAAACTTACTTGTTTGTCACCCGATGAAGTAATAATAAACTATAAAGTAGAATAGAATCCTCTTAGTTGCATCTCCCCAGTCACATACCCCTCCCTCCCCACAAGAGGAAACCCTTGCCTGAATTTGATATCATCATTTCTAAGTGTATCTTTATGCTTTTACTAAATGTATATGCATCCCTACATAGATACTATTATTTTGCATAATTTTAAGCTTTATGTAAATGGTATCATACTTTATATATTTTTGTGCTACTTACAATTTGTTTAGCAACATCTTTGTAAAAATCATCCATGCTGATGTTATTATAGTTCATGTTCACTGATAATGTATATATATAATACACAGTTTTTTAACATCTTTATTGGACTATAATTGCTTTACAGTTTTGTGTTAGTTTCTGCTGTATAACAAAGTGAATCAGCTATACGTATACATATATCCCCATATGTCCTCCCTCTTGCGTCTCCCTCCCACCCTCCCTATCCCACCTCTCTAGGTGGTTACAAAGCACCGAGCTGATCTCCCTGTGCTATGCAGCTGCTTCCCACTAGCTATCTATTTTACACTTGGTAGTGTATATATGTCAATGCCACTCTCTCACTTCGTCCCAGCTTACCCTTCCCCCTCCCCGTGTCCTCAAATCCATTCTCTATGTCGGCATCTTTATTCCTGTCCTGCCCCTAGGTTCATCAGAACCTTTTTTTTTTTTTTTAGATCCCACATATATGTGCTAGCATATGGTATTTGTTTTTCTCTTTCTGACTTACTTCACTCTGTATGACAGACTCTAGGTCTATCCACCTCACTACAAATAGTTCAATTTCATTTCTTTTTATGGCTAATATTCCATTGTATATATGGGCCACATCTTCTTTATCCATTCATCTGTCGATGGACACTTAGGTTGCTTCCATGTCCCAGCTACTGTAAATAGTGCTGCAATGAACATTTTGGTACATGACTCTTTTTGAATTATGGTTTTCTCAGGGTATATGCCCAGTAGTGGGATTGCTGGGTCACATGACTTAACCATAATTAATCTATCCATTCTTCTGTTCAAGAATATTTATGTTTTTCTCAGTATTTTTGCTATTACAGACATACAACTATGAATATTCTCACATATGCCCCCTTTTACACATGAATCAAAGTTAAATCTAGAGTGATGCTGTTCAAAGTGTGGTTCCAAGATCAGCAGTATCAGCATTTCCTGGGAGCTGGAAACGCAGAGTCTTGGGCACCACATCAGAACTACTGAATTTGAATCTGCATTTTAACTATACTCGCAGGAAATCTGTATACACAAAACAAGCCTAAGAAGTATTGGTCTAGAAGGAGTGGTACTTCTCAAACTATCCATGATGAATCAGTTCTGTTTTCATTTTTAAATTTTCAATCTGTTGTGATATTTTGTAAAACACAAAAATCGTATGCTTGGATATTTCAGCAATGTGAATGCTACACAGGTTTCTCAAAAGGTACTCTCGGTTTCTGTTCTTACCTCCATTCACACCAGTAACAATCATTTTGTGGACTGGCGGGGGTCAGCAAACCTAGGCTCTGGACTTAGAAGTGAGTCGTCTGGGGATCTCATCCTTAATCTTATCAGATAATCACAAGTTGTCTTCCAAAGTGACTGTATCAATACACACTCCCACCAGCAGCATATGAGAATGATGGGTGTGAAACAGTATCTGATATTTTAGTTTACATTTCCCTTATTTTCGAAGACTATCTGACAGTTTGCAATAATGTTTTTCTAATGCATAATCTTCTTGTAGGTTTATCTTCATTACTCTGATTTATAATTATTTCCGATTTATAATTACATTATTGTTGTGACTAACCACAACAATAAGGTTCAACCATTGGAGTATGGATATTGCTAAAAATATATGTCCCTTCTGTTGCTTAAAGCAACTATCCCATTCCATTTTACTGGTTTTTCAAATATGCTTAATCCACCTATATTTTAAAATATGCACAATGTTCAGTCTTTTAGGTTGTATGGGAGTACTTAAAAGAGTTACACTCTAAACAAAGCATAAGCTTCTTTTTAAAAAATGAGATTCTTGCCTTATTTTACAATAAGATTGAAAATAGTAATATAAAGTAGCACTAAGCAGATACATTATTAAAGTAACGAGCTGTAATTTCCTTATATTACTTACTATAGAAGACACTATTGTATAAAATAAATTAATTTTTTTTTTTTTTTTTTTGGC
This sequence comes from Pseudorca crassidens, assembly GCF_039906515.1. Taxonomy (NCBI): domain Eukaryota; kingdom Metazoa; phylum Chordata; class Mammalia; order Artiodactyla; family Delphinidae; genus Pseudorca; species Pseudorca crassidens. Next base: position 159,611,194 of record NC_090297.1, read on the forward strand.
TGCGCCAGGCAGCATACAGGATCTCAATTCCCCAACCAGGGATTGTGAACCCGCGCCCCCTACAGTGGATGAGTGGAGTCTCAACCACTGGACCTCCAGGGAATTCCCTAAATTGAATAATTTCAAAAGAGTTATGCTTTAATTTTTTGATAAGGAAATGAGAAAAGACTCCCAAACTGGTAAAATTCTGCAACATCTTAGAACTCATCCATGGGTTACCTTAGGAAGGACGTGCTTGAAAGCCATGGGCCCATGGCACGCACTCACAGAAAGCCATTCGAATGAGGTTCCGTCTTGGAAGCGTTTAAGAAGCTCTACCTATTTCTTTGCTGAAACCTAGGTATGTAGAAAACCTCCTCTCTCGTTTGTGGCATCCCTTAATCCCTGTTCCCACCCCGAAGAATCCAGAATAATCAGTTTTAGACATAAATCTCAAAGTGTCACCGAGCTCCTAAAATCTTTCTGTGGCTTTCTATCACACTTTGAACAAGATCCAGCCTCCCAGCTGTGGGCCCAGCCCTGTGGTCCTGACCCCGCACCTCTCCAGCTACATTCCCTGCATACCCTGAAACCCACCTCACTTTAGCAACGCCAGCCCTTCAATTCCTCCACAGTTTATTCCCACACGGGGTCCCGGCACCAGGTTTTCCTCTTTCTGCTTTTTTTTCCCCAACCAATTTTCCCAGGTTGGCCCCCTGTTATCTGTACCTTCAGAGTGACCTTCTCTTACCACACAATCAGAAGTCACCATGAGGCACTGTAATTCACAAACACATTTTAATTCTTTGCAAGCCCTAATGTCTTAGTTATACTACCTTGCTTATCATCCATCTCCCCAGACCAGCAAATAAACCCCAGGAACACAAGAAACTTGTTTGTGCTGCTCAGTACTGTATACTAATTTGCAAGGCACTGCTAGGCTCAAAGCTGGCACTCAGTACGTGGTGTTACATTGATAGGGAAGCATTTTTTAAGTTTCTAGGTATACTCAATTACCTGAACGAAAGAGCATTGTATCAGATGAATGTGGAAGAAAAAAGGCAAAGACATGGTTTCTGCCCTCCAGACAATTGGGAGATGACAGATTCAGCGTGAGGAAACTAATAGTTCAAACTAGCAAATAATCTCCAAGTCAGCATTCAGTCAAGAGGTACTCTGGGAGTTGAGACAATAATTTATTGACCATTTAGTTATCACTATGCACTGCTGAACACTTTACATCATTTGATTCTCACAGTAATTATAGACAGGGAATTATTATTTTCCTCATTTTACAGATTGAGAGATTAGAGAAGTTCAAAGTCAAAGAGCTGGTAACTCATGGTTACCAGAATGCCCACTCTTTACCACCTCTCAGGAAGAGAAGGGATCACTTCAAGTGAAGGCGGTCTGGGAGGCTTCATGGAAGAGGGTTGGTTGAACTTGCCCTTGAGAGCGTGGCAGGATTGGGACGGTGCAACAGGAGGTGGGAATCTGCCCATTTCAGATAACCGTTTTTGATTACTGGAGGACAGACAGTGCAGAAATGTCTACATATGAAATAGGGTAGTTAAAAGAAGACTCTGCCTCATTTGGTTATACTATGTAAGGGTGAAATCAATCTGAGAGATTTGAATAGAAAAAGTAATCATATTTAAAAACACAAAGCTACATCACACAGGGAGATCAGCTCAGTGTTTTGTGACCACCTAGAGGGCATAGGGAGGGTGGGAGGGAGACGCAAGAGGGAGGGGATATGGGGATATGTGTATAGATATAGCTGAGTCATTTTGTTATACAGCAGAAACTAACACAACAATGTAAAGTAATTATACTCCAATAAAGATGTTAAGGAATAAATAAATACTAAAAATAAATAAATAATAAAAACACAAAGCTATAATTGAACCACTTGGGAGCTATGATCCACAAAAACAATGTATTCTTGAAGGTCCCTACTATGGGAATGACTCCAACTCTGAGACCGTGTCCTCGGGGTGTATTAGGTGCTACAGTGCCTTCTTGGAGAAGCTTGACAACACTGCGTCCACTCACTGCTGGAGATGGAAATCAGTTGCCATGTTTGGCAGAAGAATAAATAAAAACCTTTGATTCAGACGGTTTATGGAGTACATTAAGTGTTCTTAGACAAGTTGAACCTCCTACTTTGCCCTAGTTTCAAAAATAATGGAACAAACAAATTAGCAAATCAACACAATAGAACAGAATGAAGTAAAACATCATTATAAGGCCCAGGTCAACGTCTGAGCCCCCTGAGACAAATACTCTACTCCGCCTCTTCAGTGAGTTTATGTAGGTAACTTGGTGAAGAACAAACGTCTTCTATCCACCTGTAATACTGCTCATCTTTTTAACTCAGGGCCTTTTACTGAATAAGAATAGCCCCATCCATAGGCGCATACAATCTAGACTCAAGTGTTTTAATTAACAAATACCCACAGTGCACACGCGTCTGTTAAAAGGATAGGAATGAGAGAAAGATTTATGGGATTACTCTTTAGCACCTTAATATTTCCAAAATTTTGTTTGTCTCGTTTATTTCCTAAGGAAGTCAGCTTATTTGCTCCCATTTGAACCACTTTATCTTTGAAAATTTAATTATATCCAGAAAGGAGGACACTGTACACTGGTTTATCTTATGATCAATTTGAGGAAGGTGTCTGTTTTCATATGCACACATAAACCCAATGTAAATGTATCCTGGCTTAGGTGGGAAAAAATCATTTGTTGAAAAAGGAATTACGTTGAAGCCTTTAAATACTGATGTGTTAGTAAGTTAAGTATTTTCTCGTCAGTATTTAATAAACTTATAGGAAATATGAGTAATATCTGTGCACTTTGAGATAACCTCAAATTCATACGGATAGATATCAGAAAAGATTGTTAAACAATAAACTGGGGGGACTTCCCTGGTAGCACAGTGGTTAAGAATCCACCTGCCAATGCAGGGGACACGGGTTCGAGCCCTGGTCCCAGAAGATCCCACATGCTGTGGGAGGAACTAAGCCCGCGAGCCACAACTACTAAGCCCAAGTGCCACAATTACTGAAGCCTGCACACCTATAGCCGTGCTCTGCAGCAAGAGAAGCCACCACAGTGAGAAGCCCACGCACCACAACAAAGAGTAGCCCCCGCTAGCCACAACTAGGGAAAGCCTGCGTGCAGCAACGAAGACCCAACACAGCCAAAACTAAATAAATTAAATAAATAAATAAATAAATAAAAATAAACTGGGGAGTTATAAAAATATGACTGAGATTTTAAAAAAAAAATAGGAGAAGGGAAGAGAGGGGAGACGGTGATGATGATGGAGAGAGCATAAGTTCTCATACAACCCAGGGCCCACAGGCACAGGCAGAATTCCTAGCACACAGTAACAAGAATGAACTGAGAACTCTGCTTACTCATTTTCAGAGAGATATTTTAATCTACTTTTACAAATATGAGACCTAAGACTATCCAAGATTTAGTTTTAACATGGATTGAAGAAAATAACTGTTGGAGGTATAATGATTCAGTTCTGTGTTTAGCAATATAGGTTAATGTGTATACAAAGCATAACTAACTTGAATAAAATTCTATCAATGTTTTTCTTATACTTAAAAAAAAAATTCATCTCAAGTGGCTTTAAGAAGCAATTTAATCCCCACTGAAAGGAGTATGAGTTCTTTGAAGAAATGGTTGATTCCAGATCTGGGGCGGGGAATGTACAAGGAATTGCACTGAACATCAAAAAGAATGACCTTAATTGACTATAACACACTACATAAATAAATTTTGTAAATCCAGAGATGTGAGGAGCTCTTCTTTATAGACCAACGTCAGCCAATAAATGTAGATGAATTCACAAAAATAAGAAAATCCAGGGACTTCTCGGGTGGCGCAGTGGTTAAGAATCCGCCTGCCAATGCAGGGGACACGGGTTTGGGCCCTGGTCCGGGAAGATCCCACATGCCATGGAGCAACTAAGCCTGTGCGCCACAATTACTGAGCCTGTGCTCTAGAGCCCGTGAGCCACAACTACTGAGTCCGTGTGCCACAACTACTGAAGCCCACGCTCTGCAACACGAGAAGCCACCGCAATGATAAGTCCACGCACTGCAATGAAGAGTAGCCCCCACTCGCCACAACTAGAGAAGGCCCGCATGCGGCAACGAAGACCCAACGCAGCCATAAATAAATAAATAAATCTATTTTTTAAAAAAGAATTTAAAAAATCAAGGGCATGAAAATGTTCATTAAAAAAGAAAAGAAAATCCACCTTTTGGCAACCTCCGACGTAATCATGGATTCAAGGCAAGGATCATCAAAAAATGCTAAAACCATTAGGTGAATAGATTTTTGGTAACAGAATATTTGCATGGATTTTTAATTACAGAAAGGGAAGTGTATTTTTACAATGGCGAGTTCTGGCAGTCTCCATCTTAACAGAGGGACCAAAGTTAGCATCACTTATAGTGGGACAATATGTGCCTCCTGATACGATGCAATTTGAAATACAAAACAACAGGGAGCTCCCTGGTGGCCTAGTGGTTAGGATTCCGGGCTTTCACTGCCATGGCCAAAGTTCAATTCCTGGTCAGGGAATTGAGATCCTGCAAGTCATGAGGCCAAAAGAAAAAAAAAAGAAATATACAACAACATCTAGAAGTATTCTTGCAAAGAATGTTTAACCTGAATTTAATCAAGCTTCTAGACTAGCACATGTCATTAAAAATATAATGTGAGCTATATATGTAATATTAAAATTTTTAGTAGCCACATTTAAAAAGTAAAAACAACACCAAAACCCACAGGTGAAATTAATATAATAATATACTTTAGCCCAACACATCCAAAATATTAGTATTTCAACATGTAATCAATATTAAAAATATTAACATTTTACATTCTTTTCTGGTACAGAGTCTTCAAAATGCAGTGTGTATTTTTACACTTAAAGCACATTTCAGTTCAGATACTAAATTTTCATTGGAAATACTTGATCTGTATTTAGATTTCATAAAATTTACAGTTGAAGCAGTAGATCTGCATACCCAAGTTCTTCCAAACCTACTTAAAATTTTTCCACTAATGAAATTGAATGAGCTTTTAAATTTATTTTTTTTAATTAATTAATTTAGTTTTTGGCCACGTGGCATGTGGGATCCCAGTTCCCCGACCAGGGATCAAACCCATGCCCCCTGCATTGGAAGTGCAGAGTCTCAACCACTGGACTGCCAGGGAAGTCCCTGAGCTTTTAAATTTAAATTCAAATTAATTCAAATTAAATTTTAAAATCCAGTTCCTCAGTTGCATTTGCCACATTTCGGGTGCTCAATAACCACATGTGGCTAGTGGCTACCACATTGAACAGTGCAGCCCTAGACTAAACTTCTATTTTATAGAAAACAAAGGGGATAGACAAGTTAAATGACACCGAGACAATCCAGAACGTGGGACAGTCTACAAAATAACTGTCTCAGAATTTCTAAAAAGTCAATGGCATAAAAGAGATAAGATAGGGAGACAGTCCTAGACTAAGAGAGATTAAAGAGACATAATACCAAATGCAGTGTTGGATCCTTCTTTGAAAACAAAAATAAAAACAATGTACAACTGGGGAAGTTTCTTGAAAAATTGGGGAACTTTGAATATGTAGTACATTCTAGATGAATTATGAAATTGTTGCTAATTTTCTTAGGTGTGATAATGGCATTATGATTATATAGGAGATTGCTTTATTTCTAGGAGGAATAATAATTCTAGAAATGCAACTTTAACCAAATATCAAAGCTGTCAAAAAAAAAATGTTTAGGCATGATGATCTCAAAATATTTACCTTCTATGTAAACTTTTTCCAGGAAGCCACTGGAGGATGTACTCCTCTGAAATGAGGGAGTAAGCCAGGAAAGAGGAAGATGAGGAATTGAGGAAGCAGGTGAGTTGGCATAGGCATGAGGTGATGAGAAACCCCAGGATGATGTCTGGGAATCAGTCTTAGACAGCAACCATAACAGACTGGACCAAGAGGAGACAAGCTCCAGGAGAGATGTCTTTAAAAAAAAAAAATGACAGGCAGATCATACAATGTTTTTTACTATATTGTGGAGAGTTTTATGACTCTGTAGGAGAATTTTGAGAGAAAAATCAATGACGGGTGCATTCAGTGGTATATTGGTAAACCACCTGTTTGAAAAGGAAAAAAAAAAAAGAAAGAAGCACTGATTTGTAGCATTTGTTGACTTGGATGGCATAAATACTTCCACCATAGCCAAATTTAAGTTACCAGGATAAAGTCATTGAACACAGAGTTGGCAAGAGATGTCTACAGTTGGCTCTTTAGAGCTAGTAAGGGGGAAAAAAAGAGCATGTAATACTCATTTGTCCCAACAGCCAAATGTCCCATGAGCCGAATGAGTATTATATGCTAAAATTTAGATAATCTCTTATGGAAAAGGAAAAGAAAAGAAAAGGAAGGAAGGAAGAGTCAATAAGAGCTAGCTTTAACAAAATTTAGCAAACAAAGCAATTATTAACTCCAGGAAAAATTTTAAATTTTACAAGAAAAGAAATGAAATCATAGTACCCCACACGGCTCAGCTATGACCATTTACACTGCCATAATAATGTACATGCTGAATGGGTATTTAGTTTCTTAAAATGTGACACAACCATACTGAGAGGATGAGGGGAAGGGAAAGGAGTAGAAAAGAGATAAATTTTCATTATCAATAGATAATGCCTAAAATTGAAAAATTAAGAAATAGGAGAATGAGCATTTTACTTAGAAATATGAAAGTAAACTACCAGAAGAATGGGCCAAAAGAGATAAAAGTCATTGCCTGTGGGGTGCAGAACTTCAGAACGAAGAGAAGTGTGGTGGAAAACAGCTGGTTTTCTTTACAAGTCGTATAGTACCATTAGACTTAAACACATGCTCATGTGCACACCCGCATGGACACAGGACACACACGAATAGGAAAGAAGAGCAGGAAAATTCAGACTTCTGGTTACAGAGGGCTGATTGAACCCAATTTTTTATCACCCTTTCCTCCAAAACCTATCGAAATGAGAAAAGGAATATAAAAATAAAAATAAATTGATACTTCTGCTGGAAAGACAGGATAATGCACCAGCAGCAGACCAGGACAGTTAGGGACTTCTGAACGATACAGAGAAGATGCAATCAGACTGATTATTAAACACAATATTCCTGATTAAAACACAACCCCACACAAGCTTAAGAGAGAACCTCGAAAAGTGGGTTTGCCAGCACAGCCCCACCAAATCCCCAGAACGATACAACCATTTCACCCCTCACCATCCTGCTGCCTACAGATAACTATTAGCTTTCTAGTGTGGGATTACTGACACCAGACACTCTCTCCCAGATGAGAGGACGAAAGCAGGCACTCTGGGCCGTGTGCCAGGGGATTTACAGCCACCGTGAGAGAAGGAACTCTTAAAGAAGAGATTTTCTGGCCCCAACTCAACCCACTGTGCTAAACTACCCACTCATTCGGGGCATCTGCATCCAATACCAGACAAACAGGGAGTCTTGCAGCAGACAGCATGGTTGAAAAGCAAAGCACGATAGTAGAAATAAGACTGAACAGGCCATCACTGTCATCCTGGAAAGCCACTCCTTTAGTTCTTGCTATCAAGACCCCTGGGACTGTCCTGGATGTTGTCCTTTTAAAGACCTGACTCTTAAACTCTTTATCAGTTCATTGAGCTTCTCCACGTCTTCCCAATAAATTTCTTTCTTCTTTAAGCTAACTACAGTCAGTCTGTTGCTTGCAATGAAACAACTCTTACCATGCGAAAAGACAGCTGAATGGCAATTAATAAACTTAATTTATGTGATTATCATATAGTTATATATTTTATATATTTATAATGTATACAATATAGTACTATAATGAATAAGCTTAACAATGCTAATATAGAGAATGCATTCTTTTCAAAAGCATATGGAACATGTACAAAATGATCTCTTAGGTAGTACACACACACACACAAATAAAAAAATTCCCCAAGAGTAGAAATACATGGGCGACAGTGTAAAACAGAACACCTAAAAATTAATACCAAAAGCATATCCAAATTTATTTACTTGAAAAGAAAGAAAAGCTGAAATTATAGAAAATTTAGAAAAGAATGGTGATAGGAATATTACCTGTCAAAAATCTGTGACAACATATGATAAAATGATTCTCAGAGGAAATTTTACAGCCTTAAATACATTTGCTACAAATCAAGAAAGATGGAGAATATGTGAACTTAAGTAGTCGACTCAAAAAGATAGAAAAAAGACAACAAAATAGATACCACATTAATAGAAATAAATGTAAAATATAAAATGAAATAGAAAAAAATAGCCTTGGTCAATAATACCAAAAGTTGGTCTTTTAAGAAATAGGAAAAGAGATAATCAAAATTATTAATGAGAAAGCATATGACAATTATTTTCAAATATTTTTTTTATTATGGGAGTCAAGAAGCCCTTAAGGCCTCAGGAAGACACAAGATCAAAAGCCATAAAAGAAAACACTGACATATTGGACTCCATAAAAAAATATAATAAAACAAAATAGAAAGTTGTTTGTAAAATGAAAGACTCCATAAACAAAGTTAATAAGTAAGTAAAGTTTTAGGAAATTTTTAGGAAAAGAATGACTAATAAACATCTGAAAGAATGTTCAGCCATACTAGTAATCAGGAAAGTTTAAAAGCAATCAAGACACCATTTTTCACCCATCAGATACACAAAAATTTTTAAATATGATATTATGCAGTGTTAAAAATGTGAGGAAACAAGCATTCTCATACATTGTTATAATGGGGAATGTAAATTGGCAGTAGTTTTGGAAGGCCATTTAGCAGTATGTATTAAAATTTTTAATGCACATACCCCTTTGAATCAGGCCATTTCCAGAAATCTATCCTACAGAAATACTTGAACCTGTGCACAAAGATATATGCATAAAAATGCTCATTGAAGCATTTCTTGGACTAGTGAAAAAAAATGAAACTTTCTAGGTCAATCAGAAGGAAAATGATTAAAGGATTGCTGAGCAGCCATTAAAATGAATGAGTAAATCTTTAGATAATTACATGAAAATTTTTCCATAACATAGTGTTAAATGGTAAAAAGTAAATTGTTGAATGCAAATTACATACTATAGCCATTTAGATATGTGTCATATACAGACACACTCGTATGGGGGCAGGTATGGTATAAAGAGACTTTTACTTTTTAGCCTATATTCCAGCGTTGTTTTAATTAAAAAGAAGAGAAAAAAGAAAACAGTTTGGAAAACGTCGTATTAAACTGTTAGTTGTGTTTACTTTAAATAGGGGAGAAAAAAGGGGTTAAAGTGAAAAAGATTTTTACTTTTCACTCTATAAAATATGAAAATAAAAAATAATCAAACATGCCATTTTTGTGAAATTAAAAATTTTAATATAAAGAAATAATGTATGAAAATAGTTTTCAAAGACAAATGAAATGGACCCTAAGTTTACCCTAGCAATTTTTCAAAGTCACAATAAAAAATAAAGTAGGATGGCCCTGGTACTTTCCAGTTCTCCTTCCTTTACAACATGATTAGGAATTACTTCAAGAGAATTCCTCACTCCTTTATGGAATATTACTGCCTTAAATATTACCTTCCAGACCAAGAGTTCAAAGCACAGTTAGCGCAAGATTTCCAGGTAAGAAACCCAAACTGGCAGGATATCGTGGGCGGGGTGACATTTATTCTACTTCCTAATTAATATTAGAGCAGTATCTCCCCCAAAGTCACTTATTTTTTTTAAAAAAATCACACGTAGGTCGTAAATTGTGTTTTACTGGGTCTGTAGAAAGGTATTAAATGATCATGAAAGCATAAGGAATGAGAAAACACCTCACTGACAGCTGATAGCAAACAATCACCGCGAACCTTATCCAGCCCTTACTGTGTGCACAGCAGCATGACTCTGCACAATGACACACTCTAAAGCTTGAACATTTTCCCAGGAATATACTTTGAAATATAAAGGTACATAAACAAAGGAGGCATAATTATGGCTTTGACAGAGACATTTTCCTTACGGTGCATAGAAAAAAAGACGGGAAAAGGAATTGTATTGACTTAGAGGGCTGAGAAAGCGGTCAAGCCCTATCTCACACCAGACGACTGCTGTCTCCAACACGCAGATTTCACGCTAAGTCGCAGTCCTAGGGTGCAGTATACATGGAACACTACCTAACATTCAAAAACGCGTGTCGCAGGCCTTTTTTTACTTTACCCCGCCTGCCTTCCCCGCCTGCACGGCGGGCACAAACGTCCTAACGCGTCTTCACTGACAAGGTCCTCCCTCCATTTTGTCCCCAGTCTCCTTCAGGCAAACCGAGTGGCGCTATTTTCAAGCCCCTCCCTGACGAAACCAAAGCAGGGAGTAAGCGGTGTGAGCGCTGGACCACACTTTCGCTCGGGGCGAAACGGTGGCTGGCGCTGGGTGGAGCTGACGGGGTCGCCCAGGACTCGTCCCGGGCGGGAAGACAAAGGACACGAAGGGGACGCGGGCCGCAAGCCAGTACGGGCCGACTTCCGGGCCGTGGGCTTGCGGGGGTGGGGGCTCCCGTTCCCAGGACAAAGCGGCGGCGGCGCGCACGCCCCCTCCGCGCGGCCCCGGCCGCCCCGCCGCGCGCGCCCAGCGCCTACGCACGGGAGCGAGCGCGCGCGCGCGCGGACCACAGAAATGGCGGTTGGGGCGAGAGGAGGGGCGGGGGCGGGAAAAGGCGCAGCCTCGAAGTGCCAAGAGTCCGGGTGCGCGGTTGCTTCACGAGTCCTTCTCCTCCTCCCCTGGTCCAGGCCCTCGGGCTGCGGAGAGCCCCGATAGAGAAGACGTGATCCGTTCAACTGAACAAAGGAAATGGCGGCCACACCAAAGGCAGCCTGCTCGGCCAGTGCTGCCGCCGCGCAGACTGGGAAACGTTCCCTAAAATGGCGGACAGCGCGAACGCAGGCGCGGGCCGGGCTGGCCAGGGCGGGGCGGGGCGTCCGCTCACGGCGGCCAGCGGCGGCGACGGGGCGGGGTGGAGGCGCCGACTGTCCCCATGGCGGCTGCGCCGGAGGCCGGAGAGCCCGGAAAGGGGAAGGTAATCCGGGCTGCGGCGGGGTGCGGCGGGGCGCGCGGAGCACGGGCGGCACCTAAGGATGCGGCCTCTAGAGCTGGGAGACCCAGGCCGGGAGCACGTGTCATTAGCTTCTCTGCAATCGAACAGCTCCCCTCCTCCCACCCCCCGACATTTTTATCTTAATTGCCACGATTTAAGTGACCCAAACTGGGAGGATGAGGGGACCGGTACCGATAGCTTACTGCAGGTCACAAGACTGATCCCTTTGGAAAGAAAGTTTTGTTGACGGGGCCTCGTATTGTAATTTACCAGCAAAGAGGGATTAAAAGCTGAGGACAGGTGCCTTGTCTTTAAGGCTGTATACTTCACAACACTTAACAGGAATCGGTAAATGCTGGGGAATGAGAACTTGGTTATATTCGACTGAATTTATATCCAGAGCAGGAGGGTGATGAAAAGATTGCGATTTTTCCCCCGTTAACCTTGTTTTCACTCGACCACGTGGAGCATGCAGTATCATATGTAACCAATAGCTTCGCTGGCTGGCATTCAGGTCTTCCTGCTCTGCCTTTCTCGCTTCACCTTCCACAGTCGTCCTTGTGGGCTACCCTGTAAAATGCATAATTCCACCTCTCTGCTTAAAACCAGCCGTAGCTGCCCATTGATTTCAGGATAAATCCGAATTTCTCGGCCTGTGATAACAAAGCTCATCACCTAACTAACCCGTGTGACTCTTCTCATGCTTTCCTCTCCGGGTGTATTAAACAGGGTTATCTCTGGTCTCCCCTGAAGGGCTTCCCGACTCAAGAGACTGAGGTGCTTCTGCTCCTATCTCCCGGACACCTTGTACATTGCTGGATCATTACAACATTATACTGGAAGTTAATTTGTGTCTTAAGAGCAGGGAACCCGATTTTTATATCCTCAATGCAGAGTAAATAACAAGTGTTTTAAAAAGGTAATGGAAAAAGAAACAATTTTAAATAGTAAGCCATAGAGAGATTAACGTTGGCTCAATTAGATTCACAAATATTTAAGACCCACACTGTGTGCCACACTGCACCTATAGTTTTAGGCTATTGTCTACTCAGCTTGAAAATTTTGATCACTTATTCAGTGTTCTTGCTTCTCTGGGGAATTTTCCATCTAAATTTGGCCTAGATCATCAAATGGTTATGAATAAATGTTGGGTAAATTGTTTCCGTATTTGTTTTCAAAAAATTTTTTGTCAATTTATACATTGTTGGCGCCTTTTCTGTTTCTAACGTCTCACATACTATTTGGAATATGCTTACTTTAACAAAATGTACCCTTGTTTGAAACTTGCATATTTCAAGGGGCACCATAACTACAAACAAAATTGTAGACTGTTATGTGAGAACACTGGGATCTTGAATGGTGCTTTCATCCTTTTTGTATCTGGTTGTTCACCTTTGATAGAGACAACTGCTGTCATTTTAGGGTCATGAGGGTGGTTTAACCCATTGAGAATCCAGAAAAGAAATACATGAAAAATTTTTTTGATTAATAGTGTATTTGAAGCCAAAGAAAATGTTTCAAAAACAAATGATTATCTGTGCCACATGTGCTGAGATGTAAAGTATGATGGATTTTGCAAAACGACTGTCTTTTAGAAAACCTCAGTGGTGCTGTTTCCGTCGAGTACAGTTGGTAAATGTCTGGTTGAAGCAAGTTAAAGGGAGCGTAGGTTTGTAAGTGAAGAAGCACGCACAGGTAACTTGAGTTTTGCAGTGACAGGGAACAGAAAAATGGGATGGTGGCTTGGGGGGGAAGGGTGTCAAGAGAGGGGGATTTATTTTGTATGTTTCTAGACTGGAGATTATTAAAAGGAGGAAAAACAAGTAATGCAAATGAAAGATGGGATAACCACAGAAGCAGAGTCTTTTGAGAGCGGATAAAGTAATCAACTGCAAAGTGAGGACTAGTTTTAAATAGGAGTAGGGCCAGTTCCTCCTTTGAAACAAAAGGAAAGGCAGAATATGAGCACTGATGCAGATAAATTTAACAGTGGGAAATGAAGTAGCTCTGATTTGATGTGATCTGTTTCCTATAAATTATTAAACTGGCATTCTGGCTTAGAAATTTTTTGAGCTTCCCTTAATTCCATCAAGGTGTGTTGGTAAGGCTGCCTTTCTAAATCTAAGCTTAAAAACATTAGCTTACCAAAAAAAAAGTCTATAATTTTAGTTTACGTTTAAAGGCTTTGTTAATAGCAGGTGAACCTTAAATTTGCAGGTAACTAGGGAATAAAAGAGGAATGTTAAATGCCTTGAACATTACAAACATAACTTCAAAGTGACTTCAGGCTTAGACCCTTTATTTCCATTTCTGAGAATCAAAGTTCAGTGTACTCTCTAAGCTCAAGACTTCATTACAGTATTCCATACTTGCTTTTAAGTCATCAGCAGTCTAAACTCCAACTTTACCAGGAGGCTGAAAATTCCCTACTAGTGAAGGGGAAAAAGTCTTTGTACATCCTTACCCAGTTTTGATACAAACTGCATGCAGATCTACAGTTATGTACACAGTTCTATTACTCTCTATATGTGAACCTTAGTGTTTACTAAAAAACCAAAGGGTTAAATGCTGCAGTGGGAATGACAGGCTTTCAGGGTCAGACTGACTTCCACTTCTACTCTGCCAGCACTTATTAGCCTTCTACTTAAACCCTGAGCCTGTTGCAGAGAAAATGTCACAAAGAGGTTGTGAGAATTAAAAACAAGGGATATAAAGGGCCGGGCACTAATAGGTCCTTGGCACCTCTAAATTATGAGATTAATTCGACAAGCATTGGCTTCTCAACCTTGGCGCTGACATTGACCAAGGCAGTCTTGTATGTGATACATGCATTGCAGGACCTTTAGCAGTAGCATCCTTGGCCTCTAACCCATTGTTGGTTTTAGAAGGTACCCCTTAAAAAGGATATGTTTATCTTTCAAAATAAACTGGATTACTCCATTATCTGCAATTTCAAAATTTTACTTTTCTAAAATCTCTAAAGCAGTGTTTCTCCCAGTCTGCGGGGTGGGCGGTTTCCTAAACATCAATGCCCGGGGCCTATTGAGTCAGAATCTGAGGGTGGGATTTGAAAATCTCTAAAAAGCTCAGAAAGCTACCTACCTAGCTGATTTAAACAAATAGCACCATTTCAGATGTTCAGCAAGTTTATTTTACACACTTGGCAAAGAACTGGGGCTGATAATTTTATCCAAATGCCCCCCCCCCCCGCAAAGTTTGCAGATTCTGGTGTATCCTGGGGTCACACTAGGGCTCCATTTTGGAACGGAATCCAAATGAAAAAGCCCAGAAGCCTTGAAAGAAGTGCTGTCTTTGGCAGAGATGTGCAGTGTTTGGCATGCTGCGGCCAACACTTGATAGTTCCTTTCTTTCTCTCTGCTTAAATGTGAAAGCCATCTTAACATTCTACCCCGTGGTAGAAGCTGCTGGTCTCACTCGCTTCTAAGATCTGACATTAAACACCACCACCCCATCTCAGTCTATTTAGCATTCTTCCCCCAGGGCAATGGCCTAGCTGCAGAACTGATCACACCCTCCTTCCCCTCCGGGCCATAAATTCCACCTGGCTCTTGACCTGAGGGTGAGAAACAATCATCTTTTGCTAAATTAAATGAGAAGCCTAGAAGCAGAATTAAATCCCAACCTCTTTGTACATGAAGATTTGTACTAAAGAGCCTTTTAACATTCAAGTCTGCAACTTCAATGAGCACCTGCTGTGTTCATGAAGTAAACATGTTGGGGGGGGAGGGAACAGGCAGAGGCAAAAAAAAAAAAAAAGGAACATAATGATCCAAGAGTGTATAACTTTTGCTTTATTAGGAACCGAGTCACATTGTCTTTCCTGCAGAAGCCTGAGCCAAGGCAAACACAATACCTTCATGTTTCAACCTTTAATCTGACTTGCCCTTTACTGTCCTGTTCCCATTTCTTCCACTCTTTTTCCCTTACAGTATATTACCATCTAGGTATATCTATCTCATCCCAAAGAATGGACAAGTGGCTTCCTTTTTAAAAGCTACATTAACTGAAAACAGTAACTTACGTTTTCTTTTTTTTTTTATGAATAGGAGAATGCTGTAGCAAAACATAAGCGTGCCTTATAAAAAAAATTCTGTCCTGCCCTCCCAAAACCCCTAAGTACAGAGTGAGTGACAAGACATTCAAGTTGGAAAATGTTATGCTTAAAGTGGCAGTATTTTTTAATGAGGGAGAACAAATCCATAAATCCAATGAAGACTATATAAAGAATTTTAAAACCATTCATTTTAGCACTTGAAGGAACTTAAATTACCACCTAGCTGAACCCCTTCATTACAGATTGCAGGCCAGATAAAAAAATATGTCCTACAGGTTACAGAAGTTAGTGGCAGAGCTGAGAATAAAATCCAACCCTGTAGATTTCCAGCTTTTTTCATCACACCTAGGTATGGTTACCATGTACTATCAACAAAGAAATAGAATCAACGGCAACTTCATATCACAGGCAAGTCATATCACAGGCAAGAAACAGACGAGATTTGTCTCAACACAAAGTATTTATTCTTACAGACACAACTGATGTGTTGTTACTAGTTAACACAGAAAATCTGCAGTCCTCCTTAAAGGAATTTAAAACAGCAGTATACTAATATTATAAGCAACATGGTTAGGACAATTTCACTTTTCCCATCTATGCATCTCAGGTTATTAGAAGGAAATTATGCTGCTTTTAAATTTCAATGATAGCCAAATCCCCCAAATGATTTCATACAGATGTTTAAAGAGCTCATAAAATAATGTATGCCCTTACCTTATCTCCAAACCAGTTGATTAACAAATTATAGCATAACCATGGTACCATAATCTATTTAGGTTTAATTTACCCTACCTGCTTAGGACTTTCTGGTCAAATTCTCAGGGTTTCCATTTTAGATTCATATTACATACCAAAGCAGGATGATTAAAGATGGTTTTCGTCTTTGCCAAACCACCCTAAAATAAAATATTCTCTTGTCCAACCTAAGTTTTTTTATTTTTCGTAGCCCTTTAAGCTCCTAGGAATTTTAGATGTTGAAAACATCCCCTGTGCTCGGGATTCGACACTGTATGGCTCATTAGGATCTGTTGTGGCTGGCCTCGGACACTTTTTGTTAACTAGTGAGTATCTGCTTTTCTCTATGCATAAAAAACATGTTTCTCTGAAGTTTTTTTCCTAGAGGAAGTATTATAACATGCAGTGTATTAGTGTTTATGCTTCCTTTTGACAGGTAGAATTAGAAGATCATGTGACGTTGGAATAGGAGGATTTATCTTGGTGACTTTAGGATGCTGGTATGTGTGCTAAGTATTCAAGAAGATCCACGATTCTAATAGGTTTATCTAGTTCCAAAGGACATGCTCTACTCAGAGCAATCTCCCACTAAGATTCCCCACCCTCACGGAAATTTATCTTACAAAATGATACTGCCGGACTGCCTTTAATCTTTTAAATATGTATATATGCACACACATCTTGTGTCATTTGTCAAATGAACAGATGAATGCATGGCATTAGGCACTGCATTAATGCCATGTCAGGGTTTATACTTCGTTTAGGAAGGCCTCAACCTTTTATCTTATCCTAATGCTCATTTCAATCCCTACCTATGGCATAACATCTGAAAATGCTACCTTAAGAATGTGTTCACAACCACTGACAGTCATCTGTAAGCATTTAAAAATTTTGATTATAAATTTCAAATTAGTTTCTACAGGTATGTTATATCAATTTATTCATGTTCTCCTTACTAGGTTCCATTGTAGGTATAATTATGCAAAGCTAAGAATCCAGGAAAGACGTGCCAGAGAAGGAATTAAAAACAAGATTTTATATGAAAGTACCCACCTTGATCCTGAAAGAAAACCAACCAACAGCAGCAGCAGCAGCAATTGAGCAGTCTTGAGCACAGAAAACCCAGATACAACTCACTTCGGTGTGAACCAAGCCGAGATCAACTATAGAAAGCATTTTATATACCACAAGGCTTTCAACCAAGTAAATAAAGTATGTGTAAGTTGTTGTCATTTTACATGTGTATGTACAAACTTATTCTGCCCCTGTATCTACTGTCAGTATAGCACATAGTGGACTCATACTTAAAATAAACCTCGTGTTTATCATGCTTAGAAAAGTGTTTCCTTATGGTAAGCAGTGAGTACACCTGACGTTTCAAGAAATAAAATCTCAGTTCAATGTTAAAACTTGCCTTAAAAACAAAAATCACAACTGTATTACTGTACCCTGTTAAAAATGAGGGGATACTTTCTGATTTCTAAAGCCAGTGATGTTATATCAGACTTAAAACTAATGGGCCGTCACTCTGCAATTTTTATTTTAAAAATGTACCCATTGCTTGACCCTATTCTTCCACTTCAACAGGTGAGTCATCTCTCAGAAAGGAAAAGTGGTTTTTAGCTGCTCTAAATATTTTTGGGATGTATGCAGGGTTTTTATTTTTAAGTAGAACTTAAATATGTACATGGCACACGTAAAAATATTTTCAGAAACTTGTTTGGTGCAAAGGAAAATACTGCAGAATTACATATTGTTCCATTAACGTGAAGACATTTATAATTCAACTGGCTGCCATTTAAAAAAAGCACCCAACACCCAACTAAGTCCACAGCATTTATTCATTCATTCATCATTTTTGGTTTAATAAATATCAACATTACTTAAAACACAGGCTTAGAGACCTTTCTGGTTAAGGAATGATAAGTATGAAAGAAGACACCAGTGGATAGGATTATGGCATTATTACTGGTCCTACTGATTATCACGGGTGAGCTAAACAGATCAAGGAAGAGATGTTTTGAAACTTTATTTTGTTCTTAATCCGTTTTCAGGATAGGTAGGGGCCTGCTCCAGTTCACTTCATAAGAGCAGTAGCATTTTCCCTCCCATGCTCACCTTCTTATGGCTGTCATTATGAGGGTTAGGGTACACAAGCTATATGGTTTACCAAATGCCCTATCGTGAGTGACACTGTCAAGCATATATGTTCTGAGAGATTTTTATTGATCCTAATCATCTGGCAGCCACCAAAGGAAAGACTTGGACATTAACAAGGGAAGGTTATTAGAAAAGAGAAAGAAGTTTTTGCAAGATCATCTGCCTGCCGTTACTGACACAAATCAGAGCTAGGTGCAGTCTGTATTATTCAAATTGATCTTAAACAATTATGTTAAAAATTCCATGTGACAGTCACTCATGTTTTAAAAGGCATGAGTTGGGGTGGGGTGGAGGAATTGATGAGTACTAATCAAATTTGATATTTAACAAGCTGTGCAGGCCACTTACGTTCTCAGCTTTAGTTTGATAACATGTAACATATGAAATCAGGCAAATGGATTATGTAAGTCAAGTCCCTTCCAGCTCTAGCACACTATGATTACGTCTTACCCTGAGTAAGAGAAAAATCTCTCAGCTGGTAAAAATTTCCAAGGCCTTCAATAATAACAAGGTTAGTTCATTTTCACAGCAGAATGACTGCATAAATTGGAGACCTGGATAAAAACAGAAGTTTAAATATAATTACTTATTTGGATTACTTTTCAAATATCATTTCATAAACTTAAATCATTAGCACTTTTTCTTCTTTACCTATTAAAATGATACAAAATGCATTAATGAATTATTGGACCATTCAACATGCTCTAGGCCCTTAAAACATTGCTACCAGACCTCCAAGGCCTCCAAGTTGATCTTGACACTTCCACTTCTGGTCCCTCCAGTCCAATCTTCTTCCACTCTGCCATCCAACTTCAAGTTCAAACTGCGAAGTTTTGCCAGTCCCACCTCCAGTGTACCTCTGGCCACCATGAACTGAACTCATACCTCTGCTCAAATTTTTTCACTTCACTTATAGTGCCCTTCTCCTACCTCCTTCTCTATAACCTTCCACTCTCTTGCTAACTTCTAGAATTAGGATCATCACCACCTTTTAGGCTCTCACACTACTTTGTTTCATGTTCCACTAACAGTAGTTGGCACTTCCATTGGTCACTGACTTGTGCTACAAGAACCCTATCTTTACATTCCCAACCAAGTGTCTGGTATAAAGCAGTCAACACATGTTAGTTTAATTACTAAATGTTCACTAGTGCCTCTCACCCAAAAGCTTACACTTTCCAAACTTAAGCTGAAAGAGTAACCTACCTTCCGAGCCCACTTGAAGCCTCCAGCTGCACTGCTTCCTTCATTATTCCATTAAATCCGAAATTTCACACTAGGTGATATAGCGGTAGGTACCAGCTAAATAGCTGATTAAAATAGAATTGTGGCAATTAGTAGGTTTAAAACTTTGCAGCTTATCATACCTACTTTAATTAACTACCTCTAAGTGCTTTATGCAGTTCCCCCCCTTCCCTCACCCCTCCCTCTTTGTTTTTCCTTGACTACTTGCTTTACATCTCAGTAAAAGAACCTCAGGGAATTTAAAATTAACTAGCTTTTCTCTGGACGTGTGATTTCTATTGACCAAGTTTGCCAACAAGAAATCTGACTATCCCTAATACCATTATTTAATTTGCAAGCATCTCTTCAGTCTACGTACCTCTACTCCATCGCTGGTTTCCCTTTGCTTCGATTTTATAATGCGAGGAGGTCTATATAATAAATTCAGGATTCCTGTTTATGCACTTTTCAGCAAAAAGCTAGGGATCAAATAGGGTTTGAATCCTTCTATTCCTAGGTAAAAATCTGTGGTGGATGGGGATTAAGACACCCCTTTAAAAGTGATGTTAACGTAAACTACTTTGGGAAAGCAGAATACCTTAATGAGGAAAGTAGAAAAATTACTGATTGCTTTAACTGTGGTTTTTAATAGTACTCTAGAATAAAATATCTTTGGGAAGCATCTTAAAATATGGTCCATTGGTCATCAAATCAGTTCAGTAATAATATATAATATCCTCTACCACCCAAATACTGGTATCTTACACGTTGTTTTTGTGCATTAAGTTCCATATTTAAATTTTCTTTTAAGACAGGCTTTAGGGACAAAAAAGCTTAGTTTTTTAATAAAGTATTACATTTTAAAGTTCATAATGTGAGCACTACTGATCAGTGTTGCAAACATTTGAGTCTTTTCAACCACTCTTTATTTTCTAGAGATTAAAAGATGACTTTTTCCAAGTATTTTTATCTTGAGAAAGCTACCAGTGACTATAAGTACTAAATTAAAAGTTTCTATTGTTCACTAAATGTTCACATGGACTTAACAGGCAGCTTATCTTTTCTACTCTTTTCTAGGAATAACTTTTACCAAGTTCTGTAAGTTGTAAAACACCTGTTATATATGGCCTACCCTTAGGGGATTCAAATTTGCATATACTGGTTTCTTAAAGGGTTAAGTTTTCATAAAAATGTCTTCCCCCTTAGACCACAAGGACTAGTCACGTGAAATGAAACGTGTTCTACTATCTAAATTCTAAGTTTGCTTTAAAAACATCTTTCTAGTTTGTTTTCTCTCAAATGAACAGAAATGGCTTTGAGTTTTTACCTTTTACTCTAAGTTGTCTGCTCTTCAAGTCTTTAGAGATTGCTTTTATTTGACAGAGTAGAACTGTATTTCACTGAGGAAACCCTGGTAGTTATATTTTCAGTCAGTACAGCAGCCAAGTCCTCTCACTTCACCAAAATACATTATTCTCAAGTATGTAGTGGGAAAAACTAATTTCTTCTAAGCTTCTTATTAAGTCTTTAAATAATTTCAGGGCAACAAGAAAGTACATGCTCTGGACTAACATAATCAAAGTCCTTGTCTTAAATTTCACTTCTTGATCTTTTTGTACTTTGATGTAAATTTACATCACTTCATTATCCAAAAAGATCATTTTCCAAGTTATTATAAGCTAACAAAAAGTATTTGTGCATTTAATACAGATACAGAAAGATTTTGGGAACCCAAGGACATAGGTATCCTAGCTATCTTTGTATTAGAATATTGTAAGGAAGTATTTCAACTCTACAAGTAGGGAGGATATTGAAACGATGTCTTACATAACATTAAATAGAAGGAATTTGAACCATTAGAATAAGGATTTAACCTTAAAGGGACTTGGCTCTATTTGCATGTACTGCCTTTAACCTATGCAAGAGGACCACCAATTGCTAACATACCACCAAATACCTCACATTTCCGGTATGCAAAAAGAGATACTAGAGAACCTTTCTTTCCTGTTACAAACAAATCTATGCACTTAGTTACTAATTTCTCCCTTTCCCCTGCCTTTTTAAAATAAGAGGAGTTCTAATTAAGGTGATCCTGGAAGCCCAGTATAACACGTGTTAAATGTACAAGCAGCAATTAATTTGGAATACCTATTGGAATCACTGGAACACATTTACTTGGACCCTTTTACTCTTCCACACAGCACATTCACATGGACAGACTAAGGAAAAGGAGATGAAATTTAAATCAGCACATTATTTTTTATTTTTTCAAAAAAAAAAAAGTAAGTTGGAACCTTTTGTTGTTCTTGACCGTGACTCTCCCATCTCCCTTAACTACAGACAACTGAAAGGATACCTTATTAACAACTACTTATTACAAAGTTATGTCATTACTAAGTTATCCTTAGTACAAAGTTATCCTGTCATTCAAGTAAGCTTCAACTGTTCTTCTGAGGTATTAACTTTATCTCACTTTCTCTGCATCTCTTTTTTCGTTCTCATGAAAGCCACGCAAGTTAAATGTCTACAGTGGCCATCTCAAAGTTCTTCATTGCTTTTGCTTTTTAAAAAAAAAAAAACAATTTTGGCTGATACTAATTTGTGGCAGTGCTTCTCAAGTGCTTGGCAAGTATAAAATATCTTACTAGGCAAAACTAATTTTACTTCTTGTAAGATCACAGAATGGAGTATTAGAGGACTGGCAGAAAAGAACATGCCACAACAGTTCAGTGTTTACAGGTTTTAAACACTATGCTAGCTTTCCAGGCCTGTAGTCCCTTCATAACATCCAGTTGTGCAGATACCCAAGCTGGGCATGCTCAGGAATAACTGCTGTGCCATTGGTGTTGCGCTGTGATTTTAACTGAAATATTTGAACAACTGAACAAATTAACAGAACAAATTAACTTTCCATAAGACATTTCTCCATTTGCCTGGACTGGTATTCCCACATCACTTTCAACTATAATAGTTTCTCATACCCACAGATCCAGTTTTGTTTAAAAGCAAAACCCCTGTTCCTTGTCAAGATGCAAGTATATGTTGATTCCTGGCATGAAAAGGAAAAAAAAAATTGTAATACTCCTAGGTGATAAAATGGTTACACATTAAACACACGATTAAGTTCTTGTCCCAATAACTCACCTAACCAAACGGATTACAGATGTCCTGGCCTATCAGTTATCTGCAACATTTACTCCCCTAATATTGGATCTACAATCACCAGTGAAAGCACCAACTGTCTACATAATGCCAACAAGTTGTACTTATTCAGCTTCCCAGGTGGACAGCACATTCCCAACCTAACTGCACAATTTACAGGTGTTACATTTTTTTGAGTAATTCTGGTTAACATTATGGGTAATATTCCCACCTATTTCCAGTCTACCATTCCTCATGGACTAATTCCTTGGGCAAACTAATTGAACATATCCTATCACCCTATATCTTCAGTCAATCGGCTAAGATGTGAAAGTATATATGCCTACTTATCTTTGTTAGCCATTTCCCTCCTACCTAAAGCTATTATTTTCTGAGATCCAGCTATCTGCATGGTTGAAATTTACTAAATGTGACCACCAAATAAAATGGCATACCTGATCAGCAAAATATATAAAAATTATATGTTAAGGTAGGTTATTTCCTGTTCAAATTCACAAGTTTATAGTTTAAGATTAACGTTAAGGTACTTGGGGATGCTGGGTTTTGATTTTTTTCCTACCTCAACACTAGGGGACACATACTACATCCATCAGTACTGTAGGTCATTTCCAAATTCTTAAGGATTTACTTTTCAAACATCAAGATTAGTATGGATTAATAAAACAAATGTCACTTCAACAGGAGTTAGGTGGACAATGTAATTTTACTATATGTCTTGTAAACATGTACCTGTAGTACTAAGTTAAGAACTAGGGATTAGAGCAGCCTAAGCACTGAACTGGCTAGATCTATTACCTGCATGTTTTAGCACAGAAGTTGTGCAATGACAAGGCCAAAAAAAGTCACATCTGAAAATTACCCAAGATAAAGGCTCTCCACATCACAAGGATATTGCAGTTTTACCTATTTTTTAGTTAAGGCAATTAATGATTTGAAGAAACCATGGTTTAACCTAGTAAGTCCAAATTGCTGTTTAGAGATGAGGCAGTTGGTAAGTTTCTAATTCAAAGCACTAATTTAACAGTCCCTTAAAACTCACGCATAAGCAAGAGTTCCAATACATAAACTAAGCATTGCAACTTATTGCCAGGCCATTGCCATTAACATACACCCTTACTTTCATTAACTATTACTAAAATGTTAAAACCTAAACCCATTTTTATAAAGTCCAGAGCCCCAGAAATATGAACAATGACCAAGTCTAGATTCAAAACATTTCAATGTGTAAGAAGGAAATTATGGAAACTAATGATTTTAAGATGTGTTTTATGTCTAATACCAGCAACTACGACTTGGACTGAAGATACAAGTTTATGCCTTCCTTAGTAAGTTTATTCTGGTTTAGGCTTTTAAAGCACATCAGAAATACCCTTACAGATCTTTACGTGTGAAAGATGCCTATACCATTGCCTTGTAAGCTATCAAAATGTTTCCTCATTTGTGCAATGGGATGGGTTATAAAAAACAATCCTAGGATAAAAGCCAATTTATATTAAGTAAAAGTTCATAGAAAAATGTCAATTTCCACAACTGAGGCGAATACAAAACAGTCTATCCATGAAAGTAAACTCCACAGGAGGTGAAAAAGAAATACTACCAAGTTACCTTTCCTCGAAAACAGTATTTTTTCAAGGAAAACTGTCTTTAAGAAGCTTTAAAATCTTGTGAGTGTTCAAGACATCTAGTTCCATATTTATTTTCAGACAGGATCCTAGGCAAATGACAGCTTATCGTTTCCTAGATTTAATATGGCTTCTTGTCACTTCAATGTCAAATTGATTTGACTCATACTTCATTTTTAAGATTTCATCTTGCTGTCTGGGTATCAGGGCCAGAAGCTGGTCTCAGCCTTCTAGGTCTGAGCCAGAGCCAGCCACCAAAGGCTAGATAGGAGTAACAAGGCGTAAACTACCAGCAACAAAGAAAACTTTTTACAGTTCCAGTTACTTTATGATTTCTAACTTAAAGCACTTTCTGTTCTTTCCTGATTAATGTCTTAGTAACCAATCTAATCCAATTCTTGCTTCAGGATGATAGGTATTAAGTAACTATATGCAAAAGTTTCTAGTGAAAGCACCCCTTAAACCAAGAGCAATCTCACAGGTGAGTTTTCTCAGGGTGTAATTGGGACATCTGTTCAGATAATTTTTGTTTATTCAGTGTTTTGCTTGCCATTGAGGGGAGGTAGGCAAGGGAAGGGGTGAACAATAAACCAAGTTTCTCATTTACAGATCTCGTTCTGCCAAACTTGGCATCAACTTTTTTTATTTGCTATATGGTGCACTCCCTCTTCTTAATTTCTTAAATACTCTCTAGGATTATGTCACTTCATACAAATGCAGGTGTTACTATTAATTCTGACCTTGAAACTGCTTCTTCAAACTTAACATTTTCCTGGGCATTTTTATCTATCCCATCTCTCTTCCCAAAATTTTCTGTGCTGCACAGGCATGACAGCCTACCAAATGTCACTTGGCCATCACTCTCCCACTGCGATGATTAGAATATGAATTCTTTAATAAGCAATTTTAAGCTAGAAGGTATATCCAAGATTTTTCAATAGCACCTAAACATTTAGGACACAAACACTGATTAGCAACAAACCTTACTCCCCCCCACCCCCCGCATAAGTCTATACAACCCCAGTAATACTGATGTATACTGAAAAGCAGACTCATGCAAATGGTTGCTTGCATTAAGTTAATTGCTAGAAAGACAAAAGCCCCTGAGGCACTATCTTGTACTGTTAAGTATTCCTATGGTTAACTGTAGGGTTATAGGCCAAAAAATTCTCAACTGAACCTACACCATCATCTGAAACTCAACTCCAGCTCATCCTTTAGCAAGAAAATTCCTAGGAGTATAAATAGTTAAAAATCTGATTTTAAATGGCTAAAACAAAAATCTAAGCAGTCAAATATAAACAAACCTATACTTACCAGAAGCAACCTAAAACACCAATGAAACACTAAACTGATGTCAAGTTTTAGTTCTACAGTTTGACTCCTGATTCCTCACCTCACATGAGTGAGGGTCCTTTAGAAGATTAAGTGTTCTGTGCAAACCCAATAAAATTACAATTAGGGGATCTAATGTTATCACATAACTACAGTTAAGTTAGCAGTGTTGTGTAGTAGTGACTGGCTTGCATGATGGCTTCTAAAAGCATCTGTTCCCAGAGTTTCATGTATTATATAGATGTATATATAATTATCAGTTGAGGACAGCCATTAGCATTTTGTAAAGATGATAAACTGAGTGTTAACTTCTCCCAGCCAGTACCTTTTCCCCTCGTTAAATGTTAAAAGTCATCTGGGCGGGGAGGGGAAGGGAAGCATTCAACTTTACTTCATAATTTAAAAAGTCAATTGTCAGTACACATTTAAGTTTTTAAAACCTAAATGTTCCAAGTACAGAGAATAAGCTGTCCAGAAAGCACACACTTAAATTTTCTCCTCTTGGGAGTTTCATAAAGGGATTTTGAACCTTGATGGCGAGAATCCCAAAACGAGAGTAAAATGAATTCTTTTTATTGCAAACAAACGTCTAAATTAATTTCTCCACCCACTTTCTTTAGAAAGAAAAAGAAATCAGCAGGCTAAGGAGATACCCATTCAAGAACTGACATGATTAAAAATTAAGATATAAATGGGTGACTCACAATTTCATTAGCTTACAAAGATGGTGGAGTTAACTACTACAAGCACACTAGTTATACAGTATTTTGTGGGAGAAGGGCATACAGACATAGCTAACTTCATATAGATCCCATTAGACAACTGGATTTACAACAAGTTTTTTTAATAAGAAATGGGCAAAGCCAGCTTTCTTTTCAGAATCAAAATGCAGAACAAATGGAAAAATTATGGTATTTAACCTTCACAAGTTTGAGCCTCCACAAATAATGCAACCAAGTTTTACATTTTTAACAGCCCTTCTACATACACTCCATCTTCTCTATCTTAGTTCCAAATTTTATCTTCATTCCCAAATATGCCAATTGCATTGTTACTTAAAAAGAAAGAGCCTTCCCAGTTACTGTCAAAAACTACTATTTAGCTTACCCCTCCACTACTCAGCAAACTACAGAGAGGATGGAGTGTAATACGAGCAGTACAGAGTCTTATGCAATTCATGAGGACCACTTAGTCCTTACATGAATCTGGTTGCTAACATTTCTATTATATTGTGACAATAACTCCCGACTGTTATCTCTGAGAAATGGGGGGAGTAAATTCTTAATAAAAGACACCAGGTACAAAGCAACATTTTACTTTTGTTGTGATAAAAAAAAAAGTCACATTTTACAGATAAAATGTAGAACCCTGAAATACTGACACATTCTCTTATCGTGCACAATGCTGAGGTTCTCTTACGATTCACTTTAAAACTGCAATTAAAAATGTACAAAAAAGAAAAGAAAAAAAAAAAATCAACCCACAAAGCTTCTAAAAAAGGAACCCGCAGGCACTTCCTCTTGTGGAATGTTTAAAAAGTTAGCCTACTAAAGAAAACAGTCGACTTCTTGTGAAGGTTTTGGAGAAATATGTATCAGTTCGTTTTATTTGGGTATTCAATAATATCCTTGGTGATAATGCTGACTCCATGGCTTCTGACCCCAGAATTGCTGTAAGAGAAAATTTTTTTTTTAAAGAAAAAACATCAATAAGCCACTCAAACTGCTTTTAGGAAATGACAATCTAATTCAGAGTAATTGCTGGAGACAAATTTATACCTGTCATACCTCTGATTTATCAAGCCAGATTTAGTTGGTATTAATATCCCATTATCAATACACATTACAAAAGGAAACACATTATGACTTGGTTAGTTTATACAATTAAAGCTAGCAGTAAAAAGAACCATATGTATTAAATACTATTTCATTTAAAATATTAAGTTACAGCAAACTCCAACCTATTTTGTCTTCAAAAGACATTATGGCTACAACTGCAACACAATTCACACCTTGCCCTGTAACACTTATAAACACTTCAATCCCTGGACAAGATCTTTTTTCAAGGTTGACTCTTACGAATTCAAAATACAATTAAATGTACAAAAAAGCACATAAGGAATTACTTACACCCTGCTGCCACTGGTTGTAGCCCTGAGATTGATTTTTGTAGCCACGATTGTTTCCTCGTCCTCTGAAGTTCTACAAAAAAGAAAAGAACCTTTAAAAAGAGCACAAGTTGTTAGGTTTGTATATGGGGCAGGGGGAGAAGAGGAGACACAGCCACAGAAATAGGTAAGATTGCCAGTCAGCCATTAACCTCTGAGCACTCTCTGCTGCGTTTGCTCTCAGGTGATTAACTTATTCGCTATGAGACATCACCTGACTTGTTGCTAGTTAATGCACCTGAAAAATCAATATAAATGAAATTGACTCATTTTACCATCACTATGCGTACATGCTGTGTTCCCAACTCTTTCTGAGGCTGCGCAACATATGCCTTTAACTTTCCAGACTAAACTATATAGAGAAACAGTGTATACAGGAATCTTAAATCATTACCTGGTTGTAGTTCCCTCTGTTAGGCATTCCACCTCTGTTGTAATTCCCTCTGTTTGAATAACCGCCTCGGCTGGGAAAAACAGGGCCACGAGGATATGGATAGCCAATTCCACCACTTCCGCCACCGCCACCACCTCTCTGTGGCATATTGCCCCTCCTATTATATCCACCACGATTCCCAGGAGCTAGAACAAGAGACGTTTCATTTAACAGTGTGTTGTTACCTTCTTTACACACGACTTAGGGTTCTTCTGGACCATTCCTTTATTTTATGAAAAAAATGTTTAATTTAACCATTCAACATAACCTAGGTGTGTTTACCATCAAATCGCATGAAGTATTTTACTATGGTTACTAAGACAGCTAGGACATGAGGATCAAAAACTTCCTATGTTAAATTCAGCAGAAAAACATACAGACCCAAACTAGAAGATTACAGATTACCACTTGTTTCAACATTGAACCAAATAAATACTACTCAGAATTAACTTGCCTCCTCCTCTGAAATTTCCACCACGCATATTGAATCCACCGCGCCCTCTATGGCCACCACCTCTGTTAAACTGGTTCTTGCCACTCTTATTTTTATTGCTCTTCTTTGAGCCTGTGTTCTGTTTCTTTTCCGGTGGAAGAGCTTTTTTGCTTTCTTCCTTATATTGCTCCAAAAGTTTTTGGGCTTCCTCCTTCTGAAGTTCAACATACGTTATTTCATCAAAGCACTCAGCTACTTCTGGCAGAGTGAAGTTTCCTACAAAACATTAAATCGTATTAACCTACAAATCCACTACATACACATTCACAATCCTAGAGCCTACAACTCTCAAGCAGCTTAATTCCTGCAAAGCATACAATATCTATTCATGTTTTAATTACATTTTCTTAAACAAGTGAAGTACGCTCATTTACAGAGTTAACTCCTGAAACAGTATTACTGACACAAAATTTAAGTTCACAGATATAAATCACAGAAAGATATTTAACATAACAGTAGAAATAAATTTCATGCCTTTCATTTTGAGGACTGCATGTTCCGGTAGGTCTTTTCCCTCTACTTCTGCTTTCTTCTGCGTTCTTTGCTTATAGTCTTCATCTTTTGGGCAAACTACAACAGCTTTTCGTTGGAAGCCTGCAAACAGGCACATTTTTCTCCTCTGGGCAGCAGCAGACACATTTGTCTTTAAAAGAAAAAAAAAAGTTTATAACCCCAAACATTAATTCTATAATTATCAGTTACTTTTTTCAATCTCAAAGCTGCAGCTCACCTGATCCAAAATGAAATTTCTCTTCTTACGGGCAGCAATCTCAATAAACTTTCCAAGACACTGTGGAGCTCTCTGCAACAGCGTGTTTAGTTTCCCAGTATCTGCCATTTGCTTCTTAAAACCTGCCACCTATTTTTAAAAGTTAAAGTTTCAAAATTTAGATATTGCCTTTTCTCATTGCTACAGAAAAGGATATTTTATACTGTAACAATACCCAGTGGCTTCAATTCATTTTTAGC
Organism: Pseudorca crassidens; assembly: GCF_039906515.1. Lineage (NCBI taxonomy): Eukaryota > Metazoa > Chordata > Mammalia > Artiodactyla > Delphinidae > Pseudorca > Pseudorca crassidens. The sequence goes on from NC_090297.1 coordinate 159,640,718, forward strand.
TACTGGATAATCTGAGTCCAAAACCTTCTATAGAAAAGAGAAGGAAGCCTAAGCTAGCCATTGGAAGGCAGTTTACCTTACAGGTAAAGAGCCTGCTTAAATAACCAGTTTAACTGCCCGAACTCCTATCTCTAAGATACTAACACAAAATGAATAAAGACAAAACCGTTACCCCGAATACCTTCTAGTCTTAAAAATGCTGAAATCATGCCCAATCTACTTACCATCATTTTATCCATTATGGTGTTTGTTCCAAGAATGTTGTATTTACCAGGATTTTCTGCTGCATGTTTAGTAACCCAGGTAGTTTTTCCAGCTCCTGGCAAGCCAATCATCATAACCACCTACAATGGAAAGAATTCTTTAAATATTTTTTTTTAATGCACAAAAGCTCAGTTTACATATCTGAACTTTAACATGTATGGCAGTTAGTAAATTAAACAGAGCAACCATCCAACTCTTCTAAATGTCATTTTTGCCAAGCAAAAGCAACCTTCAAAATTCTTTTTTTAAAGTGACTTACTTCACAATCTTTCTTCTCTTCAGGCCCCTTTGGTCCTCTAACTCGATCCTCCAAGGGGACATTCTGGATAAAAGTATAGTCTTCAGGTATTGGAAAATATGGCTTTTCCTTCTGACCAAAATTAAACTCAACCGCACAGTTGTGGCACAGAACATGCGGGAAGAGTGGTCGTCCAGCAAGAACTTCCTTACTGATTTTGAAGGCAATGCCAAGATCTTGTCCATTCTTTGCATAGGAGAGTTCTACTTCATCACTTTCAAAGTTCTGTTAATTGGAGAAAAAAATTAAGGGGTTTTAATCTACTTCTTATAATACTTCTTTTAAAAAAAACTTCAAAATTCAAGTTAGGAGTGAAGCTTTATCCTGTAGAAAACATATTTAGGTTATATGTTAAAGAGCTTTGGTAACATTTCGTTATATACAACTAGAACACCTATATCCACAAGCAGAAATTAATATTGCCCTAAAAGACTAGATTTTCGGATCAACTTCACATTAAGTAGTTTTCAGTCAAAATGAATTAGGATTGAAAACTGACAACGATATAATGTTAAAATACTCTTATCTACTAACTTGCTATTTATATGTAGAAATTTAGCTACGACTTACAACAAAACATGTAATCACATCATTTTCATCAAACTTCTCTCCATAATCTTCAGTCTCACAGCTGCATGTTTTTATTCCTTTTAGAGAATACCCATAAGAAAATTCTTCTTCACCTAAGAAAATAATTAACTTTCATGAAATCAGTTTTTCAAAAGTCCAATGACCCACTTACATGTAGGGTTTATACTAGATATAAAGTTAATGAGAGCTAGGTGGTTATATAACTAGCTGACAAATTGCATACCATGGATAATATTCTATTTCAACCATCAGTCATAAACCAAGTAACCACAAAGAAAGAAAAGCTAAAATTTAGCCAGTGTCCATGTTATTATTATTCATCTCTAAAAACAGGCAAAAACTTTAGAATGCCTTCTAGTCTAATTACTGAAATCAAACCCTGAACACTCATGAGTACATAGATACTCAAATGGAAACTTTACCAAGCAACATTCCACTTGTGGTTAGTGACCAGCCAATCCGAACTTCGTGTATGTCAATATCTTTTGTATATAAATGCCTTACTGGGATCTTCTCTGTAACCTGGAAGTCAAATCATAAATGATTAAACTGTAAACGAAGGAAAATAAACCACTGAACCAACGCTGGTTTATTTCATTCGGGCAATGGGCTAATTTTTCTCCAGCTACAAAGTACAGAAAGATACCAACTCTACTCTTCCCCCTAACATTCACAAGAACTTCAACAACTGATGTAAGGGCTTTTAACTTGAAACGGAAAATGGTTAAGTACTTGATTAATTCACGTTTAAAAGAAAACATTGAAATTACATATTCTCAATACTCAAAACCAACTAAAGTATTCACTTAACATGCTTTTTCTCTGGAACAGAAACAGAAGCCTAACCAAATTTATTTTCAAACCCATGGTGGGCCTTTCAAGTGCCTGATAAAAAATGAACACCCTAAATAAAAATTAGGCTGGCTCCGTATGGCAACTTCTAACATAACAAACATCCTAAACTGTTACAAATCATAGATTCCAAGTCCCACAAAAACTTGAAAAATTACAAGTTCCAATGACATCTAAGTGTCAGGGAAAAACTCACAAAGGTTCTTAAGGAAAAAAAGACATCATCACAAAATTGCATTTACCTTCATCTCAAAACAGACTTTGCCTTTTGACACACCATAGGATGCCCTTCCTCCAGCCCAAAGAAAAGCAAAACTCTCCATAGTAAGGGAAGAAGCACTGAGGCGATCTCTTGATATTTTAAAATGTAGATCACAATTATCTGCAATTATATCAAATACCATATTATTTCTTTTGATATCCAATACAAATGTATCTGCTATGTAGACAAAACTTTATTAAATTTTCTCATATTTCTTAATGTTGCATACATTTTTACAGATCATGCTGTTGTTCGAATTTTCAGTTCAAGCCCCGCTCCCACCAAGTCAATTCTTGCCAAATTATGAACTAGAGCATACACTACCTGTGCAACTAACAAATATCGAGGTTTAGTATGTGTATTTTAAGTATATAAAATAATCAAGACAATGTGACATTAATACATACCTGCTCTGCTCTTTACCTTGATTTAGAGGCAAGCAGTAGAGGATAGCAGGAAATCAAAGTGAAGCATGCCAGACCAGGTAGAATTTACCAGTGCCACAATAAAACTGAAGGGAGGCCATGATCACGTATTTTAAAATACGAGTATGAGCTGTTGATCCTGCACTTTACAGGGGCTCTAGATCTTAAATTGTTTGCTAAAACTTGTTAAGGCAGTTTCAATCTGCAAAATACAAACCTGGTCATCTAATGCTGTTACTACTACAGCATTTTAGGTCCCCTTTCCCCAGACTTGCCTGTTAATCAACAACAATGGGGGATTACACACTTTGGAATAATCCAAATCCAAAACGTCTTTAACCTAGCTACCTTTGGGTCACTGGCTCATTAGCATGCACCTTCTGAGTTCTCAGTCAAGGGAGCTGAAGTTGGAAAGCTACTGGTGATATGAAATTAAATCTACAGTTTGGAATTCTCCTTAAATTAGCTTTGTTCTTTTATTCCCGATCATCACTAACAGAATTTTCAATTCAACCAATTGTGTTTGAACCCAATAATGTACTTAAATTGATATCCCTAGGTGAGGAGCTAAAAGCCTTTTATAATAGTATTACCTTGCCAAATCATTGCTTCAGTATCTCGCCAATATTTAAGCAACTGAATTTAACGTAAAACATTCAACTACTCTTCCATGGGCAAGTCTTTTAAAAAAAAAAAAACAAACACTCCACTATCTCAACTATGCAGTAAAGCGTATGCAATAAGAAATCAAGACTTATATTTACACTGCCTTACACATCTAAATGAAAACCATATGTATTCCAAAACATGAGACTCTAAGCTTCAACTCCTTAATCTACAGGACAAGTTGACACCTTACCTCTAAGCAATTATTTCTACCCTTTGTTCTATCACAGAAAGAATTGTACTTTCTGATCACTACACCAAACGATTTTTTTTTGTATTAGAAAAATTAGGAATCTGACAGCCAAGGCCCATTTAGAGGTTTGCAATACTTCCTCATACTCAATTGCAACCCAACTGGGTAAAGTAGCAGTATTTACAGCGCTGCCATTGATACCATTCGCTGCTGAAGAAAGCTAGTGGCCCAGTGATAGCCCACTGCTGCTGCCCCAGGTCTTTGGAAGAAATCAACTTAGCTTAAAGCAGCAGCTACTGAACTGGAATTGAGAACAAAAGAGCAGTTATTGAAAAAGTATTATTACAATCTTTTAGAATAGGGAATATAATGGCGTGCTAACGGAAAAGCCATTAATATTTAACTAAGCCCAAAGAGCTCACTTAACATAATCCCACAAAAAAATGACATTTATCGTAGAAGCCTAAATAGACAAGTTATAAGTAGTCTTACAAGTTTCCATTAGCTAGACAGTCAAATATTGGCATTAATTTCACATTCCTACAAATGAGAACTTTAAAGCCCTACCAAAAAACATCAAATTGTTAGAGCCTGTAAAATTATCAATACAACTACTGTACTAAATATTAAGTGACCAGAATCTGAATATAAGCCATCATCTTCCTACTTTTAAAACAGCTGTTTACACGTGTTAAGTTTTCTAATATTTTGTAACCAAAAACCACATTTGACAACTGGGGGAGGAACGGGGGAGAAACAGCTTCACTTACAAGTATCAAGACAAACAACTGTGTCGTCGAAGTGCTCATCTTCTTCTTCAACAGGTGGCTGAGGAGATTTGGCTCTGAAAGACAGAATTGTCTCCTGATACAGCTTTCCCCACCAAAGCACAAAGAACAGGTGACAAGTAACACTACGTTAACATCCTCTACCTGCTATACTTGTTCTCTTCAATGTACTCAAAATAGCCACGGCCATGATCTTCTCGAGGTCTTTTAACACCTCTCTTTTTATCTCCGCCTTTCTGTTCTGTTTTGCCGTCTCCTACAACACACGACACCCCTTTATAAGAGACCACGCCGCAACAAAACAAACAAAAAAACCTATTCTGTTTTGACGCCCCAAAAAAGCTCGACTTTCCCCGTTCATTTTTCTAAGTGTTTTCTATCGACGACTCAAATGAGAATTCAAAGAAAAACCCGCTTGGAACTGGACTAGAATTAGTGACGCAGTCTAAGGACATTGCTAATTTCGCCAACCTACTCGAATATTCGAAAATGCTAATGAAAACTCAGCGCGGCCCAGGGCCGAAGCCCACGTGTATCCCAGAGAGAGTTCAGGAAGGGGGGAGGGGCCGAAGCGCCCCGCCCGCACTCCCCTCCCCCACCCGGGCCCGCGCTCCCCGCGGCCGCATTGTACTGCTCGCCGCTGGACCCACCCGGCCCCGCCCGCCGGAAGTGACGTCACGCCGAGCCCGGCGCGCCTTGCACAATACCGCGGCCCGGAGCCGCCACAGCGCGCCGCCGGGGCCCCGGGCCTCCCCTCCCCCCGAGACATGTGCCCGCACTGCGCGCACGCAGCACGGCGGCGCCACCGCGGCTCCTCCCCCTCCAGCGGCAGCTGCAGTCCCCCCCCCCCACCCCGGCTCTCCAGCCACATAATGGAGGCGCTGCCGCCGCCGTCACACACCGAGCAGAGGCCTCACGTCTAATCCGGGATTCCCCCCCACCCCCTCGCAGGGGCCCCCGCCCCCCCCGGGGGCTCCCTCCCGCGGCGGGCTCCCTCCTCCCCCAGCGGGGCTCCGGCAGGCCTTGGCACGGTCCCCACCCCGCGCGGGCCTCCCGCCGCGCGCAACCAACCACGCAGCACTCACCCGCCGCCGGAGCCCCGGGGCGACCGCCGCCTCCGCCGCCTTCCGCCTTCTTCTTACCTCCCGCCTGCTGCTGGCCCTGCCTCGCCCCGGGCGGCGCCACCGTCACCGCGAACAGCGACGTGGGGCCGCTGCTCTTCCCCGCGGCCTCCTTGGCGGCCCCGCGCTGCTGCTGGGGCTGTTGCTGCGGCGCCGCCGGCGGTTGAGGCTGCTGCTCCCCGTGCCCGTTCTCGTCGCCCGCGGCTTCCTCCTCGTCTCCGAGCTCATCCTCCCCTTCCTGGAAGCCCTGGTCGTCGCCGTTCTCGTCCTCCGAGGCGGCTTCCTCCTCCTCCATCGGGCCCGAGTCGGCCGCCCCCGCGGCGCCGTTCTCCTCCCCGAGCTCCATCTGGTCGCCATCCAGGGCGGCTATCCCTTCCTCCTCCTCCTCCTCTTCCTCCTCGTCGTCATCGCCGCCTGCCGCGGCCTCCTGCTCGAGGCCTGCTCCCGAGCGCCCGGCGGAATCCCCGCCCAGGTCTAGGCTGCCGTTCCCGGGCTCCATGGCGGGGCGGCCCCCGGCCTCCTCGTCGTCCAGCGCGGCCTGGAGACGCTCCATGAGCTCGGCCTTGAGGCCCTTGTCGGACAGGCGCCGCTTCTTGAGCTCCTCCTTCAGCTCCGACACCTTCAGCTTTTTCACATTAACAGGCGAGGAACTCATGGTGAGGCCCCGATTCTCCGCTAGGCGCTGGCTCAAACTCGGCTCCGCTCACTCGGCCACTGGCGGCGGCTGAGGCTGCTCCTCGGCCCAGGCGGCGGCTGCGGCTGCGGCTGGAGCTGGGTTGCTGCTGCAGAGCGGATCCGCCTGGTGTCGAACGGCGCCAATTCCTTTCACCGAGTTCGCGAGGGAGACGCGGAGACTCGCCTGGCGCGAGCGAGCACGCAACGTCCTCTCGCAGGGGCGGCGCCGCGCACGTAATATAGCCGCCCCGCCCCTGCGCCGGCTGAGCGCCCGCGCTCGCCCCGCCCCTCCCACGCCTGTTCCCCCCGCTCCCACCCGAGCCGCGGGCCGGGAGCGCGGCGACGCGCACTGCGCTTGCAACTGGGGCCGAGCTAATGGAGGAGGAGGAGGAGGAGGAAACTTCCTTCAGTTAAACCGACCCACTGCAACATTTATCGGCCTTTCCAGCTCTTTGGTGGCAGTACTCGTTTGCTATTTGCCTTCCAGCCCGGAGGCTGCTTCTACCCAAATGCTTTCGGTCCTCAACTTGGCATTTTCAACTCGAATCCGCCACCTTTTCTTCCATTTTAGATTTGTCTTATCTATTTCTCCAGCTATTTGTTTAGAACGCCCTAAAATTTTATTTCAATTTTGATTTGTACAACGCAAGTTGGCAATTACTCTACGCAGGGGATTTTCTTCCGTTTAATATTTGGTTTAATTTTCCTAAGTCCTGCCTTGCGAATTGAATTTTAAACTCGGGAAGGGCCTTCCTTTTGTCTCTCCCATGACCCCTGATGCAGGGTTTGGGAGATAAAAATGCTTGCTTTTGGAATATGCATACTGCAAAGCATATACTTTACAGGCCTTGTCGTGGCACTCCTAGCCAAAGAAGCCTTGTAAGCCTCAGAATTGCAATTCTGTGTTTTCTTTACCTACCAGAAAGACGGATCACCTTTAAGATTTATTCTGTCCAGTTTAGGATCTGGTCATCCAGTTATGAAGTCCCCGTAGTTAACAATGAGGATGAGACCCAGCCTGGTCACACACTTTGATTCTATTACTTTTCCTATAGGAATACTTCAGGCCAAATTATGCTGAAACCCTCATAAAAGCTCATGAAAAATAAAGGGCTGTGATTTTGTAAAAAAACTATCACTCTCGAAAGAAATGTTATTTTGGTGTGTCTTAGAAGTTTAATTTTTCTCTTACTAAGTAAGAGGTGTGTTATGTTCTTCAAGTTTTAGGTAGGAGTGCCAGAACTTAAATATGTGATAGAGGTGAACGTCTTAAACCCCAGAGAATCTGCACAGTGGTTTGCCAATGTTCCAGTCTAGTCTATCTCTGACTAAGGAGGTCAGCTATACCCACTGTTTGGTGCTTTAGCTGTCACAATAATGCTGCCCCAATTTTAATTAGAACTTTGGAAAAATAAGCATGTGAACTTTCTCCCATAGGCTAGTATGATTTAACTGATTAATAAATTTTATTTTTAAAGTTCTTTTCAACAGCTTTTAAAAATCATGTATTTTACCATGCAGTCATATATAAAGATGAAAGTTTAACATTTGTGAAATGATTTGAGTTGAAATTAATGAATTATGTATGGTATTAGTAATTCTCAGTTCAAGTTAATGAAGGTGGAAGGGATAGCACCCAAAATAGGAACTTCTGAATGGTGCCAAAAACTCATTTTAGCCCTTGGTTGTAATGTCCTTGGAGCTTATAAACAGGTGACAAACTGGAATTTGAGCTTTTCAAATTCTTTGCCCTTGTTCAAAATAGGAAGAGAACTACAGGGGGCTTAAATGTTCACAAGCTGGATAATTAGTCCCCTAATGAATCAGAGTTAAATATAGTTATTATGATGGTCATTTAAGTTTATGTGCCCTTAGATATGATTTACAATTTTAAGTATTAGTGATATGAAAACAATTTCTATTTAACTGGAAAAAGCCTATGAAAAATGTATATCTAAATACCGATTTATAACAATTGTTCTTAAATCAGTTGTAATAATAAACATGAAATATAACTTTAGATGGGCATGAGAAAATTCCATGGCTTTGCCTCCAAGACCTTTGTAACCTGGAGATCATCTTCAGTCTGCTCATTTTATGGCCCAGGAAGCTGAGGTCCTCCCCCCACCCCAGGGTTCTTTCATTACACTGGGCCTTCTTAGACAACATTTAACTGAGAAACAGTTTTTGTAAATACTCAAACAGCCATCATCTTAACTGTTTGGCCTTTTTACAAACAGGTGAAATCTACCATTTAACATTTTATTTTACCACTTGAAAGTACAAATAGTGACTTCATTTTAATAATTGTTTTTTCTTCTTATACTTTTAATGCTGTTATGATAGTCCTGTTCTACGGAGACCAGTAAAAGTACAGATCACTGTCTCTAAATTGCTGAGGAACCTATAAGGAACTTGAAATCCCCCCTTTTTGAAATCCTGGAGACTACCAAGAATACAGAGTGGAAAAGGGGGAAAATTAATTCTCAGTAGCAAAAAATGATTAGTGAATTACCCATGGGTAATAGACCTATGACAGGGCATTAGAGAGTTAGGGTGCTCAGAATATATAGCTCACATTTTGAGGTTGAAGCAAAGGCACATACCTGAATCTGTAGTTTGTCACAATAATTCACTCAGCAAATATTTTTTAGCACCTCTAAGACAAGCGCTAGGAATACAGCAATGAACTATGTAATTATGCCTTCATTCTCGTAGAGTTAGCCAATAAATAAAATAGAGACGGTAACAAGTACTGCAGGGCAATGTAAAACAGGAGAGGGGCAGGGTGTGCTGCAGTCATGGGATATTTTCAGTTATAAATGGGGTGGTCAGGGAAGCCTAAGAAGTAAGGTAACATTTGAGGTGGAGAGAACAAAAAGTAGGCCTGAGGTGAAAGATAGGCAGGGAGATCGGGCAGGTTAGGGAGAGGAGGGGAGATACAGATTGCCAGCAGCCTTGCCAGTGTTTTTTTAAGGACTTTGGCTTTTGCCTCCAGTGAGAAGGAAGAAACTGAAGGGTTGTTAGTAGTGAAGTGACAGGAACTGACAAGAATGCTAAATTCAATGGACTCAAGATGGTATTCCATCGGTTCATTATTTTCCATTATTTTCCCACCAAGAGGGAATTCCCTGGCGGTCACAATCCATCCCAATTTAATAAAGGAAGCATGAAACACGCTGAGATACATTATCCCATCTTCTTACGAAAATATGAGAAGTCACGAGTACCTCCAAATTATTAAGTATTAAAAGTACACTTTCATATAGACTAACAGGAAAGCACAATCAGAAGGGAGGATGTTTCAAATTCTGGTTAAAAGTACAAGGTTAAAAATCAGACAGAACTGGGTTGCAGTCCCAGCTAGACCACATAGTGGCTGTGTGATCTTGCGCAATCTATTTATCTCTCTATACCTGAGAGTACTCATGTCTAAAATGATGCCTGCCTCATGAGGTTGTTGGGAAAATTCAGCGAGATAATGTAAACTCTGAGTACAGGGCTGGAAGCACAGTAAGAGCTCAGTATATATTAGTCTTCATTAGCTATGTCGAGCAATTTAATGAACTTAAGAAAATCTAGAGTTGGATTGTTAAATCTTATTTAGGAAATTATAACTATATATACTTTGTAAATTGTCAATGAATTGTTCATGGTGAGATGTCAGTCTGGGAAAAAGTGAAATGAAGTCTGGATAGGAGAGTGCAGGCTTCACTGCTAGGCCTGGCACTGTCACTGTAACCAGCTGTGTGACCTTTGGCAAATTGCACCATCTCTGGATGTTCATTTTCTCATCTATAAATGAAGCAGAGCAGACTAGAAGATTTGTAGAGCCTCTCCAGGGAGAACCTTCTATGAGTTTCCTCTTTGCTGACTCCAGACTGTCAATGGAGGAGCACTGTTGAACTTTGAAATATTGGCTATTCATATTCAGGTTTTTACTTGTTACATTCAAAACTTTGCATTAGAGTCTCTAAGCATTTTATAATTAAGTAGTAGACATGAAATTTGAACTAGTGTATTACAGTTTTTGAATTTTAAATGGTACAAAATACTCCCGTTTACTTTAGACTTGGATACCACAACAGGCTAAAAGGTTTAAAGTAAATGGTTTCTGCAAAAGCAAACCAGAGTCCCAATGCCATGGCTTGCTGTGCTTCCCGTTACTGCCGCAGTGTCCACACCGGCCCTGCCACCACCACCTGCTCATCTGAAAAATGCTGCCGATGTGGAGTCTGCCTGCCCAGCCTCTGCCCACACACGGTTTAGTTACCGGAGCCAACCTGCTATGACAGCTGTCCCCCACCGTGCCGCATTCCTCGGCCCTGTGTGCCCGCCTGCTTCGTGCTCAACTCATCCCAGCCTACCCTAGGCCTGGAGACCCTGAGCCTCACAACCTTCACTCAGCCCTGCTGTGAGCTCTGCATCCCAAGCTGCCGCTGACCGATGACTGCCTCGCTCAGTGCCTGGAGATAACACTGAAGCTATCTATTCAGCATTCACTTGCCTCAGTAGTTTATCAGACATTGAGGCAGACCAGATGGCCTAGATATGCACAGCCTACCTTTCATCTTAATGGAAAGAAAATCAAGAAATTTTAATGGTTATTTGGCTAACCATTTGGTTCATTTGGGCAGGTGAATGTCATCTATTATCAAAAGTATTGATATCTATAAGACCTCAGACTGTTTGTTTGTCTGTTTTTTCTGTCTGCACAGCTTGTGGGATTTTAGTTTCCCAACCAGGGATAGAACCCAGGCCCTCAGCAGTGAGAGGGTAAAGTCATAACCACTGGACCTTCAGGGAATTCCCCAGACCGTATTTTGTTGGTCATGTTGCTTCCTAGATCCCATTCCTTATATTGAGTATTTTCATAGAGGAAAAATAATTTCTTGATGGGTTTTCCAATAAACTTTATTTCTGTGGCAATAAATAAAGTAAATGGTTACTGTTTGAATCATCTCATCTTTGATGTTATGAATCTCTGTCTTCACATAAATTATATAGCTTCTGTAGAATAAGATGTGCCCATTAGAAAGCTGCAGGAAAACTAGAATAATGTAGTTAATAGTAAGATATCAGGGCTTTTCTGATAACTAAAATATTTACCAGGTTAAGACTAATTAACACTTACCAAAACTTATACCGAGGCAGGTTGAGCAATGAGGAGTTTATAGAAAGTGCACACTGTCACACGCTACTGGTGACTGGCCAGTATCACAGTACCTAATAAGAAAAGGTGAAGAAAATATTTAGACCATCCTGAGCCTAACAGCCAAGAATGAGATGAAAGACTAAAGGGATTATTATCTCATAAACTCTCACCTTCTACTTGCGACATAATTATCTGTCTCGAAGTTAGTCTAAGTTCCTTGAGGGCAAGGAGAGGAATTTGACTTTTCCAGCACCTGCGCCGTGTCTTCCATCAACACCAAGAGGGAATTCCCTGGCGGTCTGGTAGTTAGGACTCCACGCTCTCACTGCCAAGGGCCCGGGTTCAATCCCTGGTCAGGGAACTAAGATCCCACAAGCCTGCAAGCTGTGCAGTGCAGCCAAAAAACAAACAAACAAACAATCCCAAAACATTCACCGAGAGCCTGGCACTGCACTGGGGAACAAGATGGGGGCTCCGAAATGAAAATATCCTCTAAAAATGTGTGAACTATACTGCAACCCTGACTTGAACTAAAGGATTTTTGATTGTAAGAGAGAGTTATCAAAAAATCAAGCAGAGGCTGTAATAATAAAGTTTATTCAGCAGAGTCTTCTTGGCATAACACCAGCAAAATAACTAAATAAATAACAAGTAAATTTCTTTGCAAGCTCGGCTTTCCACTTGGCTATTATTATTGTGGACACCATCAGTGAACACCACCAAGGTTCGTCAGTGATCCTAAACTAAACTCTTAGAACTACTGAACAGATTTTTTATGGCCCATAGATTTAATTACATGTCCAAGTCCTCCCCTCTACATTTATAGTGTACTGTACAATTGCTTCCATCTAGTGAAGCAGGATTGTGTTAAAAATGGATTTCATACTCATGTTTAGAGGAGCCAGGCCCAAGGCTGTGTAGTCTATTTCTCTATTTTAATGCTCCATCTTTCCTTATCCATTTCCTTGTTAGATAGTAACAACACAAAGGTAGGGACTTCATATTCTCCATAACTCCAGCGATATTGCCAAGCACCAGATGCTCAACAAATATTTTTTTACTTTATTTAGAAGGTGATATTAGACTATGAAGAAAGTCTTCCAACTCCAGATATAAGTACCATGCAAAAGTATCATCCAGAATCCATCAGTTGACTATGATCTGGAAAAGCACATAGAGATGACACATAGGAGATTATTTACCAGCGTTAACCAATAGAGTTGCCACAGGTAGCTATTTAAATTAAAATTAGTTAAAATTAAATAAAATTAAAAATTCAATCCCTCAGTCACATAACCACATTCCAAATGTTTCATAGCCATTGGTCTCATACTGGACAATGCAGAATAGAATGTTTCCATCATCACAGAAAGTTCTCTGGGACACTGCTGTTATAGACTGCTTTGAAAGTACAACTTACACCAAGGGACCAGCCCTGGTCTCTATGTGGCTCAACAGCCAGACTATATGGAAAGGAGCTTGCAGTTTGGACATAAATACAAGCTATAACCAGGATGCTATGGGACACTGGTGCAGCTACATGGGGATCCAGCCATGTTGACCATTCGCTGAGCCACTGTCTATAGGGTTCCCATGGTATAGGTCTGTACACATGCTTGCCCACCCACAAACATTAACACATGCGAAAACAAAACAAAACCTCACATACACCTTCAAGAAGTCAGTTGTATGACATTTGCAAGTAAGCAGTAATTAGCTAAGATTATCTTATATCATATTCATTATTCTATATACAAAGCTGCCTATCATTTGCAGACCTCTGCCAGATGATAATTAAATAAGTCTTCCATTAAAAGCTGTCAAGATGGGACTTCCCTGGTGGTCCAGCGGTAAAGAATCCTCCTTACAATGCAGGGGGCGCAGGTTTGATCCCTGGTCAGGGAACTAGGATCCCATATGCCGCAGAGCAACTAAGCCCAGGCGCCACAACTACTGAGCTTGCGCACCTCAACTAAAGAGCCCGAGTGCTGCAGACTACAGAGCCCATGCGCTCTGGAAGCCATGCACCACAACTACAGAGCCCATGGACCCTGGATCCTGAGTGCCACAACTAGAGAAGAGCCCGTGGGCCTCAACGAAGATCCCACGTGCTGCAACTAAGACCCTATGCAGCCAAAAATAAATAAAATAAATAAATAAATGATAAATAAATCTTTTTTTAAAAAAAGCTGTCAAGAAAATAAGTCCTGGGTATGTAATATATAGCATGGTGACTATAGTTAATAATACTGTATTATATATTTGAAAGTTGCTAAGAGAGTAGATCTTAAAAGTTCTCATGACAAGAAAAACCGTTTTTTTTTAACTATGCATGGTGATGGATGTTAGCTAGACCTATTGTGGTGATAATTTTGCATACAAATATCAAATATATAAACTAATATCGAATCATTATCATTATGCTGTACATCTGAAACTAAGATAATGTTATATGTCAGTTATATCTCAATTTTTTAAAAAGCTGTCAGGTGTTTAGGGGAAAAAATCAAACTAAAAGCACCTTCTGCACTGTCTTAATTGCCTAGATACTATGTGTATACTCTGTGTCTATATAACCTTTCCTTCTTTTCACTGCTTTCACTTTGGTCCACCCAAGCACACTTTATTTTTTTTAATTTATTTAATGCATTTATTTATTTTTGGCTGCACTGGGTCTTTGTTGCTGTGCACGGGCTTCCTCTAGTTGTGGCGAGCGGAGGCTACTCTTTGTTGCGGTGCACAGGCTTCTCATTGCAGCACCTTCTCTTGCTGCAGAACACGGGCTATAGGCACGCAAGCTTCAGGAGTTGTGGCATATGGGCTCAGTAGTTGTGTCTCACGGGCTCAGTAGTTGTAGTGCACGGGCTTAGTTGCTCCGCAGGATGTGGGATCTTCCTGGACTAGGGCTCGAACCTGTGGCCCTTGCATTGGCAGGCAGATTCTTAACTACTGTGCCACCAGGGAAGCCCCCAAGCACACTTTAGTTGGGCTATCTTTTAAGTCTGCTGTATTTTGTCCTGATTCATTTATTTGTGATAGCAACTGCCAGTTATTGAGTGCCTGCTATGTACCAGCCACTGTGCTAGGCATTTTATACAAAATATCTCTAATACTCATAATAATCTCATAAAGTGGGAATTATTAGTCTCAATTTATAGATATGGAAACTGAGAAACAGAGGGATTAAGGAACTTGTCAAGTTTAGTAAGTGGTAAAGCTGAGATATCAATTCAGGGCTGCCTGACTTCCATGCCCAGACTCTTTCCTACACCAGCGATAGAGTTTCAAAGTCAGAACTGACATGTTCTAATTCCAGCAAGATTTCATAGTGTATAGTATAGGAGAAAGAGACAGCCAACCGTTATATTACAAGAGTAGTATATTATGAGAGTGCTACGATAGTGGTGTGTATTCAGTTTGGGAAATGGGTTAGGGGGCTTCTTGTGGGAAAAGGCACTTGAAAAGGTTGACTCTTCAAAATTGAGGAGGTTGAGAGAGAAGGAAGGACATTCCAGGCAGTAGGAACAGCCTCTGCAAATGCACAGAGGTGAGAATCATTGCTATAGCTAGAATTCAGTATGGCTGGAGTATAAAGTTTGGGGGAAGTGGGCATGAGCAAGGGTAGGGGTAAAGGTAGGGAAGGGTTATAGGGAACAAAGAGGCAGATTGAAAAGAACCCAGCCAAGCTAGAAGTTGTAGCTTCATCCACTGATAAAGAGGTGGGGAATGAGGGCACTAAAAAATTTTAATATGAGAAGTGGCATGATTGGGTCCAAATTTTAGAAAGATCATGTAAGGCAGAAGAGTATGGAAAACTCACATGCCTACAGGTTCTAGGCAGGATATATAAATGAATGAAGAGATCCAGGTGTAAGAAAAACTGAAGTCATGATGAGACACGTAAGTGTCACTTGGTCTCAGGTCAGGGGCACCTTGGGAGTGATGAAGATTTCAGAGAACTAGAGCGAAGGACCCTATCTAAAGGGTCCCTATGACTCTATGACCATGTGGGAACAGGACTCAGGATTGCCAGGTTTCCCATTTTTAAAGGACATGGGAAATCTTCATTTTTCTATGACATCCCCTGAATTTTGGACCTGGCCGACACTATGCAGGCCAAAAAAACTACGTCTTCGTCCATCTGTTTGTAAGCCCTGGCTAGAGAGTCTTGAAGCGAGCGTGGGCGAGAAGACCAGGTAGGAGGTTATTTCAAGTGAGAAGGGATGAAGGTTGCTCTGACAAGGTCAAATGGGTTTGTATAGTCTTGAGAAGGGTAAAGGATCTGTGAAGAAAGATCACTTAAGATTCTGAGGGTTTTTTTAAATGACAGTGATGTGTATTTGGACTCTGACATGACCATGCAGTCTTGGTAAATATTGGGTTAATTTTCTAAACAGTGCTGACATGAGAATGGAGATGGAATATTTTGTTGGAGGGGGCACAGTCTTTACTAAGGGAGAGAAGTTGTGCAATGCCTAGCTTTGGGGGCTTTTGGGACAAGTATACATAAAGCATTCAACCTCTAACCCGTTCCTTTCATCCCACTCACCCCAAAAATGGTCACAAACAGATTAAGAGACACATGAATTAAGTCATAGAACCAAAGAAAACCTTAGCAACATGTCAGGCCTGGAAACTTGTTCCAATTCCCTCTACTTATTTATACCACTGAAACAGGGTTAAACTGAATATCCAGGAGAGTTCTGAAGAGTACAGGATCACAACAGGAAATTTGTAATCCAAGGGGAGGTGATGTGTGGGAGGAAAGCAGGCAGCCTTGATAGGTAGAGCTTAACTGTCAAGAGGTGGCCCAGTTACAGGACCACGTGGACAGACAGAGACAGAGACAGAAAATGTATGTATGAGAGTCTTTACAACTTTTTGTTTCTTAGCAAAAAGTAATAATGTTGTATTTCCTACGGGTCATCTCCCTGAGTCACTGCCTTAGCTGCATCATCGCATCATTTCTTAATTACTTATCATATATTACACATATAAATATTATATCATTATCTCATCCTCACAGTGATAATGAGATTGTATAAGGCTAGGACTTGCTTATTCTAATCTGTTTTAATTCAGTATAGGTGTCACCTCCTCCAAGAAGACCTTCCTGATTGCCAGCACCAACCCCCCTCACCTTTTACTGTATTAAGTATGCCTCCCTGGAGCTTCCAAAATCTCCAGTGCTATTCTTGCCCCATGGTTTTATGATGATCTGTTTCTGTGTCTGTCTCCTACTGACTGACTTTCTCAAGGGGACACTGCTGTATGTCTAGTTCATTTTATGTTCTCAGATTAGCCTGAGAGGTAAGCATTCAGGACACGTGACATGTGGAATAAATGAGCCTTTGTAGATAGGCATAGCTCAGCAAATGGCTATATCCCTCACAAGCCAGGTACCTTAGGCAAAGTTGCTTCCTTCCTTCAACTTCAGTCTCTTAACCTATAAAATGATAATGTCCTTACAGATGGCCAGTAGACACATGAAAAGATGCCCAACATCACTAATCGTTAGAGAAATGCAAATCAAAACCACAATGAGGTATCACCTCACACCAGTCAGAATGGCCATCATTAAAAAGTCTACAAATAACAAATGCTCGAGAGGGTGTGGAGAAAAGGGAACGCTTCTACACTGTTGCTGGGAATAAAAATTGGTACAGCCACCATGGAAAACAGTATGGAAGTTCCTCAGAAAACTAAAAATAGAATTACCATATGATCCAACAATCCCACTCCTGGAAGTATACCTAGACAAAACTATAATTCAAAAAGATACATGCACCCCTATGTTCATAGCAGCACTATTCACAATAGCCAAAACATGGAAACAACCTAAATGTCCATCGATGGAGGAATGGGTAAAGAAGATGTGGTACATTTATATTACACAATGGAATACTACTCAGCCATAAAAAGAATGAAATAATGCCATTTGCAGCAACATGGATGGAACTAGAGACTATCATACTAAGTGAAGTAAGTCAGAAAGAGAAAGACAAATACCATATGATATCACTTATATGTGGAATCTAAAATATGGCACAAATGAACCTATCTACAAAACAGAAACAGACTCACAGACATAGAGAACAGACTTGTGATTGCCAAGGGTTGGTGGGGGAGGGAGGGAGTGGACTGGGAGTTTGGGGTTGGTAGATGCAAACTACTACATTTAGAATGGATAAACAACAAGATCCTACTGTATAGCACAGGGAACTATATTCAATATCCTGTGATAAATCATAATGGAAAAGAATATAAAAAAGAATGTATGTATGTGTATAACTGAGTCACTTTGCTGTATAGCAGAAATTAACACATTGTAAATCAACTATACTTCAATTAAAAATAAAATAAAATGATAATGTTCTATCTACCCCTGAGAGGTGAAAGTCACGTACGTGAAAATACTAAACTATAAAATGTCAATGTATGGTATACATGTAATTATTACTTATTTATGATACATAGACTTTAGGGAAAAAAAGAAGGGGGAAGTTTTTATCTACCTATCTCAATCTGAAATTGAGTGGAAATAACATAGTGTTTCTTGAGTCTTTACGATTTAAGTTTGATAGCTCTGGGAATAAGATCATGGTATTGGCTGGGTTAATAAGCTACCCCTCTTCTGATTGGGTGTTCAGACCACGCTCAGTTCATCTTTCTCCTGGAGTAAAATCATATTTAAACAAATAGTCCAGAGAGATTCTTGACTCTTGAATGCTTATCTGTGCACAAAGTTCACAAGCACCATTCTTGCTAAAGGAAAAAGATAACCAGGTGCCTTATTCACCTTACTTCTGCGGAAGCATTGTTATTATTGTAAAAAATTAAAATATTAAAACTGATAAGGCACTAAAAAAAAGAGTGCAGTGCTTTCAAATGTGAACACAAAGTCACTGACTGCCCATCCAGTGGTGAAGAATTAGCTTGCCATCCACCTGGGATGGACATTGAGGCACTGTCGGCTAAGAGCAGCAGAATCTAACGGTGCAGAATGGAGTTTCACCTCAGAGGTGCTTACCTTATCCGTGTTTTCCCCTCCAGAAACTGAAATTCTGAACCTGGCCTTTATTACATCAATAGTAGAGCAGGCCAGCCGTCCTACAACAGATGAGTTTGAAGCAAATTCACTCTCAAATTACGATGGATAATTTTGCCTAGGCAGCCTAATTAAGCACTTTGTAAACAGAATCTTCATTTACATTTGTCCAGGAGGAACTGAGGGAATTGACACAAATCCCCAAGTTGAGAGATGGCGGCCAGTTATGTTTTAGGCTCACACTTTGTGGGTATCTGAAAAGTGATATGATTTTTTCCCAACCTAGGGGAGGTTTGTTGGGGGTGCAAAATGAAACTAATTTCTAGTTTTATCTTTCATCAGACCTTGAGTCAGGTTATATCGTTTACTTAAATGTGAATTCCCAGAACAGGAACTTTCAAACACAAGTACAGAAAGATTCTACAATGTAAAAACTAGTAGTTTTTCTATCACAGGTGTTCAAAGTTAGCAGCACTTGCCATCAGCATGATAATACAGAGCTGCAGGGAGTGAATCATTCATTTACAATTCACAAGAATGGTGAATCTTTTTAAGACTCAGCTTAAAGCACTTGAGCGGCTTACCGCTGCCCTGGAGATAGAGCGGGGAACCGTCCCGGGCCCTACAGGAGGTGGCTCCTGCTGCCTCTGCAGTCTTACCTTGGGTTTCTCCGTACTTCATGAACCCGGCGGGACCCATCTGTTCCCAGGGCCAGCCTCGGTGTCCTTCCCTGTGCTGGGAAAACTCTTGGTCTGGCTAACCCCACTCAAGTTTCAGGTCTCAGTGTAATCCTGATGCCCTGACCAAGTTCTATCCTCCAGGCTGAGCTTTATCCCCCATGGCGGTCGCACCTCCCTTGTCCTAACACTTGTTCATAATACAGACCTACCTCAAAGGAGCGCTGCCAATGCAAAAGGTCCGCTGAGTGGGGAGCGATGTTAGCCCCCCACCTGTTGTTACTGTCCTGCTACTCTCCTTCCCTCGATTGTATCTGCAGGAGTGCAGAACACATCTGTCCTGTTCATTCTGTAACACAGACCTCCCACAATGAGGAGAATCGGGCTGAATTATAGGTGCTCAATAAATATTTTTTGAATGAAGGAATACATAAAAATCTGTTGAATGGGGGGATGGGGAGTTATCGTTTAACGGGTACAGGGTTTACTTTGAGATGAAAAACTTCTGGAGATGGATGGGGGTGATGGTTGTACAACCTTGTGAATTGTGTTTAATGTCACTGAACACCTGAAAATGGTCAACTGGTAAATTTTATGTTATGCATATTCAACCACAATAAAATATTTTGTTGAATGAATGCATCAGTAGTTAAGTATTTTGAAGCAGGTCCTATCCATCTCTAATATTTCAATTCGATAAATATTCATAGAGTGCCTGCTACAGGTAACATAAAGGTGCACTCTTGGACTTATTTAATAGTTTGTGAAATACACTCAAAATTCAAACCAGCCACCCTTTGTATGTAAAACATGTTTTCACTAGATAGACTGGTCATATTTATCTTTGTATTCCAAGCAGCTAGCAGCACTTAATATGTGCTCAATTAATGTCTCCTAATTCAAAAATAGGACATTGACAGTAACATAGTGTTTGTTTAGGGTTTTCCCTGTGACCAAATGCTTCCACCAACAGAATCTCATATTATCATAGAGGCTCCTTCACTCTTACCCTTTCTTCTCTTTTCGCTTTCCTTCACAGCCTTCATGTTAACAGCCATCCCTTCCTGACTTTTTGTTGCCGGAATCAACACAGCTTTCGCAGTTTCTTTATCCTTGTTTTACCAACTATTTTCAACTGTTCATCTCTAGCTCTCATTCCCACATGTCCAAACAAATTTTGCTATTTTATACCTTCAACAAAGTCCAAGTCCTGGGATAGAGTTACACTTGACTCGGGGGTAGAAGACACATTACTGGGATAAGGACAGCTTACCAGAAGGTAGATTGGGCTCTGTACCCTAGAATTCTGAGAACCCCCTACCCATTAAAAAATCTTTTGAGCATCCTTGAGAGTTAATATTACATATTTCACTTC
Organism: Pseudorca crassidens; assembly: GCF_039906515.1. Classification (NCBI taxonomy): domain Eukaryota; kingdom Metazoa; phylum Chordata; class Mammalia; order Artiodactyla; family Delphinidae; genus Pseudorca; species Pseudorca crassidens. The sequence continues at coordinate 159,661,108 of NC_090297.1, forward strand.
AAAAAGGAATCACACATTGTTTGTACATAATCTGAAGTTTGCATGATGGTCATGTTTTCTGGTTTCCTCCATAGTTTTCCACTGAATAAATGTCAGTCTTTTTATAATGTAAGGAAGTAGATGAGAAGATGCTGTATAATGAAAGGAAACATTATAAAGAAAAGGGAACATCGAAAGTATGAGGTTAATCAGAGTAATAAATAATAAACTGGTTTTCAAGGTCTAACGTCAGTGTTACCACCAGGAGCAAAGTCTTGCATAGACCCTGGCTTTCGATAACAAACAAAATGGAAAGAAATAGAGAGATGACAATAGTTAGATTAGAAGCTAGAGATCTCATTTGACTTCCACCTACCTGATTCCTTTGACACGTGGGCAAAGTTTCCATCCTAATATTCCTAATAGATGCGATATAGCAGAGTGGTTCAGGGCACAGAATTGAGCCAGGCTGCTAGAGGTCGAACCCTTTTCCATTTCTTACTAGCTTTATGCGGGGAAGCAAATTTCTTAACCTTTCCATGCCTGTTTCCTCATCTTTTTTTTTTTGGCCTCACAGCTTGCAGGATCTCTCCCTGACCAGGGATTGAACCTGGGCCACAGGAATGAAAGCCCAGAATCCTAACCACTAAGCTACCAGGGAGCTCCCAGTTTCCTCATCTATGAAATGAGAATAATAAGAGACACTTACAAAGTTGTCTTTCTTTCTTTCTTTGGCTGTACCATGCGGCATATGGGGATCTTATTTCCCTGACCAGGGATCAAACCCGTGAACCCTGCAATGGAAGCGCGGAGCCCTAACCACTGGATCTCCAGGGAATTCCCTCATAGAGGTTTTTTTTGTTTTTTTTTTAAATAAATTTACTTTATTTATTTATTTTTGGCTGCAACGGATCTTCGTTGCTGTGTGTGGGCTTTCTCTAGTTGTGGTGAGTGGGGGCTACTCTTCCTTGAGGTGCACAGGCTTCTCGTTGCGGTGGTTTCTCGTCGCAGAGCACGGGCTCTAGCACGCAGGCTCAGTAGTTGTGGCTTGCGGTCTCTAGAGCACAGGCTCAGTAGTTGTGGCGCACGGGCTTAGTTGCTCCGCAGCATGTGGGATCTTCCCGGACTGGGGCACGAACCCGTGTCCCCTGCATCAGCAGGTGGACTCTCAACCACTGTGCCACCAGGGAAGCCCCCTCATAGAGGTTTTTTGAGCATTAGGTAAAGAAATATTTGCAAAGCACTTGAAACAATGGTAGGCTTGTATTAAGTATTATATCAATGTTTGATAAACAAATAAAATCACAAATATAGTTAATTCACACCTTAGCACCTTATAGCTTGCAAAACAATTTTCATGTACATCATCTCATCAAATTCTCACATTCTGAGATAGTTATTATTACCTCCTTTTTATGGATGGGGAAATAAGTTTCCCTAAGTGTTTTTTTTGTTTGTTTGTTTTCTTTAACTTAAAGGCTTTGACACAAAGTTGATCAAAAAGAAAAATGAGGAACTTCCCTGGTGGTCCAGTGACTAAGAATCTGCCTTCCAGTGCAGGGGACATGGGTTTGAGCCCTGGTCGGGGAACTGGGACCCCACATGTCGCAGGGCAACTAAGCCCATGGCTCTAGAGCCTGTGCGCCACAACTAAAGACCTGACACAGCCAAATAAATAAAATTTAAAAAAAAAGAAAAATCAGCATTTCATATCTTTTATTTCTTACCCTTTCTCCAAGGGAAAGGATCAGCTCTCTTCTTCCTTAATTCCACAGCAAAGGGAATGGTGGTTAATAACTTATTATTTGATTGCTATGACAAAAAATAGAATAGTTATCATCAAAATAAAATACAGTTTGTATTCATGATATATGGCGTATTGCATGTCTAAGAACATTATCTATTGGTAAGCCCTTTGTTGCTTAAGGGAACTATATTAATTTTGTGCATATTAGTCTTAATGATGTGTATTACACTTAGGCTCCTAGGTACAGTTCAGGCTAGCAGCCTGTAGAGAGAAGGTCGCTGTACTTTGGATTGAGAGAACCTTCCTCTTCTTTTCCCAGTACACACCCATACCTGGTGTTATGTAAGAAGTTTATTTTCTGCTGTGCAGTTATTAGCATTTCCTTTTTTTTTTTAATTTTTAAATTTTTTGGCCACACAGTGCAGGGCTTGCAGGATCTGAGCTCCCCAACCAGGGATTGAACCCTGGCCCTGGCAGTGAAAGCGCTGAGTCCTAACCACTGGACCGCCAGGGAATTCCCAGCATCAACTATTTTAAATAGGATACTATGCATGGGCAAAGTTCTCAGGGTAGCAGGATGAAGAAGGGCAAGATTGCCTTCCTTCTCACACCCCGGGGGCCCTAGACACAGCAGAATGGTGTTAAATATACAGACTTAGGAGCTAGGAACTGACCTGTCTGATTTTAAATCCCAGCAATACCATTTTCTAGCTGTGTGACTTTAGGCAAGACACTCAATCTCTCACCATTTCCTCATTCACAGCATGGAGATAATGGAAGGATCTAGTGTATCAATAGTTGGAAAGGTTACACAAGTTAATGAATGTTAAGACTTAGAATAGGCACACTCATGGCAAACATTCAATAAATGTTAGCTGTTAACATTATGTTCTGTTTTGCTTAACACTCTCATCATCTTCTTGTCTAAGTCAATGGCTTTCACTTTTGCCCACGACCCTCAGTAAGAAATACATTTTAAAGTAAGAGAGTAGCATTGACGTATATAAACCACCAAATGTAAAACAGATAGCTAGTGGGAAGCTGCTGCATAGCACAGGGAGATCAGCTCGGTGCTTTGTGACCACCTAGAGGGGTGGGATAGGGAGGGTGGGAGGGAGACACAAGAGGGAGGGGATATGGAGATATATGTATATGTATAGCTGATTCACTTTGTTATAAAGCAGAAACTAACACACCATTGTAAAGCATTTTTACTCCAGTAAAGATGTGGGGAAAAAAAGAAAAAAAGAAAGAAATACATTTTATATCACAATCCAGTATACTCACACATAAAAAACTAAACTGAAGTTTCACGAAACACTAATACTCTTAGTATACATTGTACTCTATTAATTTCTATTCCCCTTTAAAGAAAAAATACTGGTAGTAGCCTATGAAATTCATTTCACAGCCCACTAATGGGTCCGTTTGAAAAGTTCTGCTCTTTGATACCTATAATAGGCAGAATAACGTCTCCCTCACATGTCTACAACCTAATCCTGGGAACCTGTGAATATGTTCCTTTAGGTGGCAAAGGGAGCTCTGCCAGTGTGATTAAGGTTACAGACTTTGAAATGGGAAGATTGGACTCTCCAGGTGGGCCCTGTCTAATCTCATGAGTCCTTAAAAAGTGGAGAATCTTGGGCTTCCCTGATGGCGCAGTGGTTGAGAGTCCGTCTGCCGATACAGGGGACACGTGTTCGTGCCCCAGTCTGGGAAGATCCCACATGCCGCGGAGCGGCTGGGCCCGTGAACCATGTCCGCTGAGCCTGAGTGTCCGGAGCCTGTGCTCCACAGCGGGAGAGGCCACAGCAGTGAGAGGCCCGCGTACTGAAATAAAAAAAAAAAAAAAAAGTGGAGAATCTTTCCTAAGTGGAGAATCTTTCCTGACTATGGTCAGAGAGAGATGTGACGATGGAAGGGTCAGCTATGCAAAGAGAGAAGGACTCAGTGTGCCATTGCTGGATTTGAACACAGAAAAAGGTGGCCGTGAGCCTAGGGATGCAGGCATCCTGGAAACTGGGAAAGGCAAAGAAATAGATTCTTCCTTAGAGCCTCCAGAAACGAATACGGCCCTATTACACCTTGTTTTGAGCCAAATGAGACCCATGTCAGGCTTCTGACCTCCAGAACGGTAAGACAATAAATTTGTGTTGTTTAAGACACTAGATTTGTGATAATTTTTTAGAGCAATCATGGTAAACTAAAACACTACCTAATCCAGAAAACCTGACTTCACCTTTCACAACTCTCTCCTCCTAGCCCCACTCATTTCAACAAATCACCTATTCCTTCTGCTTTGACCTTTGAATATCTCTGGAATAATCCATCTGCTTTCCCAATTTTCATGGCCATTGCCCTCATTCAGGACCTATTCATCTCTCTCTGGGGCTGTAAAACCTCCTAATTGTTTTCCCTACTTCTGGGCCCTAACCTGTCTCACAATCCCCTCCTTCTGGCTTTCACAGTTAGCTTTCTTTTCTTTTTTTTTTTGGCTGCGCTACATGGCTTGTGGCATCTCAGTTCCCCGACCAGGGATTGAACCCGGGCCATGGCAGTGAAAGCCTGGAATCCTAACCTCTAGGCCACCAGGGAACCCCTCATAGCTAACTTTCTAAACTACCGATATGATTACCTCTTTGCACTTTTGATGCCTCATCATGTCTACAAAATAAAATCTGAGGTCTTTAGAGTGATATTCAAAGCTCTTCAGATGACAGATCTAAAAGGACACATTTCCCTATTGCAATTTTCCCTACTCTGGCTCCTCAGAATATCATATTTATAAAGTTATTTTCCGTCTCATTTTATTATAGCTGGCTGTTTAACTTTTTTTCTTTTTGTCTTAAAAAAATTCCTTCTTGGAAAACAAAGAAGGGAAAAGCAAGAGCCCTCCCAGTCAGCCAGCTCCTACTGCATCCCAGCTAAGACCTCGGAGTTTGTCATTTATATTATGGCTCTCTAACCACAATATGTTTTATTTTTTTAATTAGGGCATTAGTGGTACAGGGAATTGTCTTTGCTTGGGAAAAATAAACAAATTCACTAAGCAGTATAGTCTTTATTTGCATCTTTTATTTTAACAAATCTCATTAAAAATTTGTATCCATCTATGCATTAGAAAGGTCCTGCTGGACCTAATGTTAAAATGTGAACAATAAAGAAATGCATGACATTGCCCGCTCCTGCCTCTGGGGCAAGAGTGTGAAGAACTTCCTTTCAGTCCCATGGGTAAGAAGGAAGCCATTTCTCCAATGGAAACAAAATTCTTCTGTCTTGACCCTGCCCCTAAGGTTTCTCTGCTACTGTGCTTTTTCCAACACAACCCTGTGGTTTAGCCAACAAAGTCAGATCAAGTACAGGGTTAAGTTTCACCACAGCCAGAGAGAATTTCAGATTACAAACTACGCACCGTAGTAGAATGGTGTATTCATCTGCTAGGGCTGCCATAAGAAATACCACAGACTGGGTGGCTAAGACAACAGAAATTTGTTTTCTCAGAGTTCTGGAGGGTAGAAGTCCAAGATCAGAACAGGTTTCTTCTGAGGCTTCTCTCCTCATCTTGCAGACGGCTGTCTTCTCCCTGTGTCCTCACATGTACACCCTGGTGTCTGAACTCCCTCCTCTCATAAGGACACCAGTGAGATTTGATTAGGGCCTATCCTAATGGACTTATTTTAACCTAATCACCTCTTTAATGTCCCTGTCTCCAAATACAGTCACATTAGGATTAGGATTAGGAGGTTAGGATTCCAACATATGGATTTGGTGGAGGTGTACACAGTTCAGCTCATAACAAACAGCGTGGGTATTATTTCCTGACACTCAGCCTTGCCTCGAGTTCTAACAAATTCCCTCTAGGTGCACCTCAAAGCCTCTGTTATGGCTCTTCTGTTTGCGTAGTACATCTCCATTTTCTAGTCTCAAGGCTGGGCTCTATGCCACAGCCCTGACTGGTCTCTTGAGGAATCACGTCTTTTCGTGTGGCGCCTCACATGCCTACCCGTGTTCTTTGGTTATAACTGCTTCACGTGTCACAGCTACCCCATCATCAACTCAGCTTGCCTAGCACTGCCCTGGAACCCTGTTTTCTCTCCCTTCTTTCTGTCATTTTGACCTGGATTCTTTTGAAGGCTATCCTAAGCCCTTTTATTTGCAATGGACTTTCTGAGATTTGTGTTCCACACTTTCCTGCCTTTTTTCTCTATGCCTTTGTTTTCTTTAAAGCAGCTTTTAGAATTACTCAGTTCTCTGCCATGCAGTCACTTAAATCCCACTCACCTTCACACAGCTTGAATCCAGATTCCCAGAAACATTTTCTTTCTAATCAGAAACTCATAAAGATCATTTTCAATGAAGCAAGCAGCACTGACTTGCGTTAAACATTTCAGGAATATAATTTGGGAACCCTTCCTCTCTTTCCTCCTGCTTCAACTTACAGCTCATGTTGCTTTATTTTGTTTTGCATGTGGCACTCTTGCTTCATAGACCAGGTTCAAGATTGAGCAGTATACTTGGCTACCCAGGCGTGATGTCCTAGCCCTTGGCTGTGGTCTGGGAGTAGCAGTAGCTCCTCAGAAGGAGTGACTCTGGCAGAGCAGTGCGACATCCTGGCAATGGGAACAGATTTGGGACATCACAGGCCCAAGATCAATGTACTCTCTTGGGAAATTTGTGGTTTGTGCAGGTAGATGTTTAGAGGATGGGCAAGGGTTGCATTACTAATCTAGGCAGAGCTTTATTTATTTATTATTATTTTTTAAATATTTATTTATTTTCTTTCTTCCTTTCTTTTTTTTTTTTTTTTTTTGGCTGCGTCGGGTCTTAGTTGTGGCATGCGGGATCTTCATTGAGGCATGCGGGAATCTTTCACTGCGGTGCAGACTTCTCTCTAGCTGTGGCGTGCGGATTTTCTCTCTCTAGTTGAGGTGCATGGGCGCAGTAGTTGTGGCGCGTGGGCTTAGTTGCACCGCGGCATGTGGGATCTTAGTTCCCCTGCCAGGGATCTAACCTGTGTCCCCTGCATTGGAAGGCGGATTCTTTGCCACTGGACCACCAGGGAAGTCACAGCAGAGCCTTATTTAAAAGACTTTTGTTTTTGTTTTGTGTTCTAGCCTGGCAATTGTGTTTGTGTGTGTGTGTGTGTTTTAAGTGGGCACTGAAAAGTTCCAGCCTAAGGCAGAATCACCCTAAAGGACACTAAGGGTAACTCCAATTCCAGGGTCTATCCCCTGAAAAACCAAATTCAATTTTCACGTGCCTGAAGCATCATATTAAGCATCATCAGTGTCTGCTTTGATCTTGCTTAGTTGAGATCTGATAAATTGCGTTCAGAGTCATACTAATATTCAGGTAAGGCTAAAATTGCTGAGGTTGGAGAGCCAGTGCACTTGTTAACTATTGTAATTGAGGTAGACTGTGATCATTAATATAAATGACAGTGACTCTCCTTGGTCATCTGCTTAGCAGTAAAGAGCTCTGAACTAAGAGCGAGGGATCTGGTTGAAATCCTAGCCTTCTCTCAGGAATTCTCTTCATCTCTCTGACAACATTTCCCTCATTTGCTAGAGGATAAGAGTATCCTCGACACTTAATTTGGATTTTTATAAAAATAACACACACACATTGTTTGAATAGTCAAGTAATACTACAAGGCTTATTACAAAAGACAGCAATTCCCTACCTGTGATGGATTGTATTTTCCAAAGATGGTCACAACGGTATCTCCTATCCCACAGTGCTCTTCTTCCAATGAGACCATGACATTCCCCCCAGGGAGTGGTGTCTATGCTTCCTGCCCTCTAACCTGGGACCACCCTTGCGACTGCTTTGACTGGTAGAGCAGCACGGCAGAAGTGATGCTGTATTAGGGTTCTCCAGAGAAACAGACCAATAGGGGAGATATATATATTTATAATAAGTCATGTATTTATAATAAGTCATGTATATGACTTATTATAAATTATGGAGGCTGGGAAGCCCCTCATCTGTTGTCCAAAAAATGGAGACACAGGATGGCCAGTGGTGTAGGTGTAGTTCAAAGGCCAGAGAACCAGGAGCTCTGAGAGCAAGAGAAGTTTAAGCCGTCAGGCAGAGAGCAAATTCATTCCTTTACCTTTTGTTCTATCCAGAACCTAAACGAATAGGATGATGCTCACCCACGATGGGGAGGATAAGACATGACTCAGTTTACTGAAGCGATTGCTAATCTCTTCCAGGAACCCCCTCAACGACACGTACAGAAATAATGTTTAACTAGGTATCTGGACATTCTGTGATCCAGTCAGATTGACTCAGAAAACTATCATAGGTGCCATGTGACATCTAGCTCTCTCGGGACACTTACCTCTGGAATCCTGAGCTGCCATATTAGCTGTCCAAGTGCCCTGAGGTCACCATGCTATGAAAAAGCCCAAATTAGCTGCCCTGGGGAAATCCTGTAGCGAAGCCGAGATGACGAGAAGGCAGAGAGAGATACCTGGCCAGGCCCCGCTGCCCCAGCTGCAGCTCCATCTCCTGCCTCTGATAGCACAGCTCAGGCTTCATCCACAGCTGCCCAGCAGAGCCCTTACTGAAACTCCAACCCACAGAAACCGGGAGAGAGAATGCAGAAAAGGGTCATTACTGTTTAAAGCCACCAAACATGGGGGTGATCTGCTACCCACAATAGGAACCAGAAGACTTCCCAACCCTTCTAATCTTTCAGTTTCACCCCTCTGAGAGCAAACTCTTTCCGTTCTCTTAGCTGGCTCTTCTCACTGTTTATAACTCCATAAGAATTAATATGCTTATACCGCTACACATCTCAGACGTATTACAATTGGACTTTATGATTTTGGAAGATGAAGGTACCATACTCTTACATTATCCCACCTTCCCTCTTCTACTTCCGGAATCACCCAAACGTAATTATATAAATGTTCGTTAAGTCAATATTTTTTGCCTTATTATTACTGTGCAAGTCTTATTTACTGTTGAGCCAACTTATGCATAAACATTATATTCCCTTTCGTATACTACTTAATTTCTCATTTGCTCAATTTCCCATATTATTATTACTACTTCTTTCCACGTTCTCCAACTGAATTGAAAAGCCCCAGAACAAGGTTTTCTACGTGGTCAAACGCATCAAGTTAAGTCTACCTATTGGTGCCCCTTCTCCCCTGGATGTCATCCTACTGGCGCATCTGTCCCTGGGCTACATAGGCTGGGACTCCCTTCTGTCCTGAGGCTTTCTTCCTCCTCTCTCCTGTGATGGATTCCTTTTTTCCTGACTCTGTATCCTACTCTTTCTTGCGTTACGCCCTCATTTCGGTGGGTCTTATCCTCTAGCGGCTTCCTAAGGAAGGATGTGCAGGAACTAAAAGTGTTGAGATCTTGTTTGGCTGAAGACATCTTTTTGAAAATTTTTTTAAACTTTATATTGGAGCATAGATGATTCACAATGCTGTGTTAGTTTCAAATGTACAGCAAAGTGATTTAGTTATACATATTCATATATCTATTCTTTTTCAGATTCTTTTCCCATATAGGTTATTACCAAGTATTGAGTATAGTTCCATGTTATACAGTAGGTCCTTGTTGATTATCTATTTTACATATAGTAGTGTGCATATGCCAATCCCAACCTCCCAATTCATCCCTGCCCCCCACATTTTCCTCTTGGTAACCACAAGCCCACTCTCTAAGTCTGAGTCTGTTTCATTTCTGTAAACAAGTTCACCTGCATCATTTTTTTAGATTCCACATATAAGTGATATCATATGATATTTGTCTTTCTCTGTCTGACATACTGCACTTAGTATGATAATCTCTTGGCCCATCCATGTTGCTGCAAATGACATTATTTTGTTCTTTTTTATGGCTGAGTAATACTCCGTTGTATATATGTACCACATCTTCTTTATCCATTCCTCCATCGATGGACATTTAGGTTGCTTCCATGTCTTGGCTATTGTAAATAGTGCTGCAGTGAACACTGGGGTGCATGTATCTTTTTTTTTTTCCAGATTACATTTTTTTAACATCTTTATTGGAGTATAACTCCTTTACAATGTTGTGTTAGTTTCTGCTTTATAACAAAGTGAATCAGTTATACATATACATATGTTCTCATTTCTCCTCCCTCTTGCATCTCCCTCCCACCCTCCCTAACCCACCCCTCTAGGTGTACACCAAGCACTGAGCAGATCTCCTTGTGCTATGCAGCTGCTTCCCACTAGCTATCTATTTTACATTTGGTAGTGTATATATGTCCATGTCACTCTCTCACTTTGTCCCAACTTCTGCTTCCCCTTCCCTGCTTCCTCAAGTCCATTCTCTACATCTGTGTCTTTATTCCTGTCCTGCCCCTAGGTTCCTCAGGACCTTTTTTTTTTTCTTTAGATTCCCTACATATGTGTTAGCATACAGTATTTGTTTTTCTCTTTCTGACTTACTTCACTCTGTATGACAAACTCTGGGTGCATCCACCTCACTACAAATAACTCAATTTCGTTTCTTTTTATGGCTGAGTAATATTCCATTGTGTATATGTGCCACATCTTCTTTATCCATTCACCTGTTGATGGACACTTAGGTTGCTTCCATGTCCTGGCTATTGTAAATAGTGCTGCATGGAACATTGTGGTACATGACTCTTTTTTTTTTTTTTTAACATGACTCTTTTTGAATGATGGTTTTCTCTGGGTATATGCCCAGTAGTGGGGTTGCTGGGTCATATGGTACTTCTATTTCTAGTTTTTTAAGGAACCTCCATAGTGGCTGTACATTTCCACCAATGGTGTAAGAGGGTTCCCTTTTCTCCACAACCTCTCCAGCATTTATTGTTTGTAGACTTTTTGATGATGTCCATTCTGACTTGTGTGAGGTGATACCTCATTGTAGTTCTGATTTGCATTTCTCTAATAATTCGTGATGTTGAGCATCTTTTCAGGTGCTTTTTGGCCATCTGTATGTCTTCCTTGGAGAAATGTCTATTCAAATCTTCTGTCCATTTTTTGATTGGGTTGTTTGTTTTGTTATTGAGCTGCATGAGCTGTTTGTATTTTTTGGAGATTAATCCCTTGTCGGTCACTTCATTTGCAAATATATTCTTCCAATCTGTCGGTTGTCTTTTTGTTTTGTTTACTGTTTCCTTTGCTGTGCGAAAGCTTTTAGTTTCATTAGGTCTCATTTGTTTATTTTTGTTTTTATTTTCCTTACTCTAGGAGTATCCAAAAAGATAGTGCTGCAATTTATGTCAAAGAGTGTTCTGCCTATGTTTTCTTCTAAGAGTTTTATAGTATCAGGTCTTACATTTAGACCTTTAATCCATTTTAAGTTTATTTCTGTGTATGGTGTCAGAGAATGTTCTAATTTCATTCTTTTACATGTAGCTGTCCAGTTTTCCCAGCACCACTTATTGAAGAGACTGTCTTTTCTCCATTGTTTATTCTTGCCTCTTTTGTCACAGATTAATTGACTATATGTACATGGCTTTCTATCCTGTTCCATTGATTTATGTGTCTGTTTTTGTGCCAGTACCATACAGTTTTGATTGCTGTAGCTTTGCAGTATAGTCTGAAGTCAGGAACCTGATTCCTCCAGCTCTGTTTTTCTTTCTCAAGATTGCTTTGGTTACTCATGATCTTTTGTGTTTCCATGCAAATTTTAAGAATTTTTTTGTTCTAGATCTGCAAAAAATGCCATTGGTAATTTGATAGGGATTGCCCTGAATCTGTAGACTGCCTTGGGTAGTAAAGTCATTTTACAATATTGATTCTTCCAATCCAAGAACATGGTATATCTTTCCATCTGTTTGTGTCAGAATATGTCCTTATTCTATACTCTCACTTGTGTAAGAGTAGGGTAAGAGCATTTGTTAACTATTGTACCAAGTTGAGAATTCTAGGTTGAAAGGTCATTTTTCCTCAACATTTTGAAGGCATTGCTCAGTTGTATTCCAGTTTTCAATGCTGTTCTTGAGATTTCCACTGCCATTCTGATTCCAGAATCTTTATTCTGAGATTTATTTTTGTTGTTCCTGTTCTATAGAGATTTTTACTATTTGTCTTTATCTCTGGTGTTCTGAAAGATATGACTTAATGTAGATCTTTTTTTCATCCGTTTTCCTGGATGGACCCTTTGAATCTAGAGGCCTGCTCTCTTATTCTGCAAAATCCTTTTCTCTTATTTCTTTAATAATTTTCTCCTCTCTATGTTATTTTTCTTAAATCCCTATTAGTTAGCTACTGGACTATCTGAATTAATCCTCTAGTTTAAAAAATCATTTCTCGCTTATGGCCCATCTTTCTATGTTATGGGAAATTTCCTTATTTTAAAAAATTTGCTATCATTTTCTCCTATCTCTCTGAGGATACCAATTAGTTTCTGAAGGTTGTTTCCCGTTTCTTACATTGCCTTTGTTTTCTCCAAGTTTTTTTCCCTATTTCTTTGTTTGTTTTAGTTCCTGTCTTTAATGTGGGAGCCTTCACTCAAATGTCCAGGAATTCTTGCATGACCAACGTCATTTAATTTGCATTAAACGTTGACACACTAAAAAGCTGAAAGGAAACACAACTGAGGCTTCGTAATGTTGAGCTTTGATAGAGGGTGATAGGACCACCTCCCCCACCAGGAATTTAGTACTTTAGCTGAACAGTTTCTCCAAGGAGGAGTCATTCTTCTACTGAGGATGAGGGTGAGGCTATTACACTCCTGGATGACAGCACTGTGGGAACAGGTGGGGGCAGGTCCTTGATGCACTGTCACATAACCCCCTCTTACTTTTAGCCCAGTGCCCCACTCCTGCTTTCCAACATGTCAGCTAGTCCTGAGTCTGGACCTCTACAGTTCAATTCCCCAGAAATCAATCTCTGGACTCCTGGGCATAGGGGCTGGGGCAGGGTAAGGAGTAAGATTTTTCACCCGGCTATGTGGAGTAGTGGAGGAGACATGACAGGAAATCTTTTACAGATTTTGAACCAGTTCCTCTGTTTTCCACCCCACTCAGCAGATGTTGGTCTCTGCCAGTCCTGAGCCTTTCTGGATTCTGCAGAACATTATCAGTACCCTCCTCTGACCTAGTGCTGCTTTTCCCTTTCTATGTGAGTCACCTCCCTTCATCCAATATACATGTTCACGAGATGTATTGCCACCTTTCATTCACTGTTATTCTCTCTTCTGTTCTCTTTGACCCTATAGGTTTATGTTATTTTCATTTCTTTTCTGTCCTTTAGCAGAGCTTCAGGAGGCAGCAAAGATGAACCTTTGTACTGACTGGGCTATGTTTAATCAGCAATCTCCCTACCCACTTTGTAAGTTTATCGTGGGTACCAAATAGGACAATATATGCAATAGTGCTTCGCAAACTCTTAAAATGTCATACAAATGTGATTTATTATCATTTGGTTCCTAAGATGCCTTGATAGATTTTTCTGTTGTGACTTTCTTCTCGCTACCTTTGACAAAATGAGCACTTTGGTAATGGTAGCCACCCATTTAGCAATAATCCTTAAAAATCTTAATCAAGATGAAAATAAGTAAAATGCTCTCAGTTATATGTGTTATACAAAACGACTTGAAAATACAATACTCATTTGTAACCTGAAGGAAATGCATCGTGCTGGGAGTTCCAGCAGAAGTCTCATAGACTCAGCTCAGGGCATCTTCTCCCAGGAGCCCACCTGAAGCCCTCAGGTGAGTGGACTGCTTCTCCCTGTACCTCATGGTCCCCTGTGTACAGATTCCCTCACAGCACTTCCTGCCCTACTGAGCTTGCTTGTTTTCTTGTTTGTTTCAGCCTCCAGGTATGGAATGTGTCTCATTCATCCCTTTATCCCCAGCACCCAGCACAGGGCCTGACACACAGAGGTTCCTGAGTGTTTGATGAGGTGAAACACTGCAGACAAACTCATTCAAATATTACTTAGTCTTTGGGGAAATAGTTCCAAGGGTTTGACTAGATATTCCACTTTAAATATTAAGAAAGCAAAAGTCAGAAATTCTTCCTCCCTTATAAAGACAAAAAGAAAATTGTGGGCATGTCTAACAGATTGCTTCATCTCTTCATGCAATGGGAAAAGAAGGGTAGGGAAATAAACCTACAGTCCCGGCAGCACCAGACAGTCCAGACACAAGTGTTGAGCACAAAGCGGGGAGGCAGCGTGGATCCTGGCAGCTCTCGTGTTCCATGAAAAACACCTGCTCTGCTGGCAACCGGGAAAGAAAGACCCAGAATAGCACAGGCACACCCACTCGAAGAAACACAGGAACTCCCCTGTACTGTAGGCAAGGAGGGGATGTCAGGAGAGAGGTCTCGCGAAGCTGACTTTAAAATTTTACCCAACACCATTAAAAGGACTTGAATTTCCTCTACAATGTAGAAAACATGAAATTCAACCCGTCTCTTTCTCAGAGTCAGCGAGGCATGCTCGGGGCTCACAAAGTGTGTATGGCAAGCTTGCGGGAAGCGTATAAGCATGCAAGTTACTCAGTTAGGACCAGCCACACACGAAGCACCGGGCCAGGAGGCCACCAAGGGAGGCTGTCGTCACCACACAGGGATGAAACTGCTATCCCTCTCTTGCAGACACACCACAGTGAGCACTGCACTCTCAGTTCTAGGGGAAGAGACCAAAGTTTGGAGAAGATGGTACTGGAGGCGATGAGAGCCGCAACCAAAGCAGGCAGAAGCAAGGAGGCCATGAATAAGGAAACAAGGGGAGAGAGGCAAAAGAAGACCAGGTAGTTAGGCACCCTGAATGACTCTCCCATGTCTTCTAATTCGTGTCCAAAACAGTCCCTTCAGACGTCCCTTAAGAAAAGGGTCCTGTGGTCACTGAAGTTTGGGAGATGCAGACTACAGGAAACCCCCTTAGGGATTCACAAGGAACATTGGCATCTGCAAGGCCCGGAAGCGTTCTTCCTGAAGGGAAAAATAACAACAACAGCAACAACAAAATGTTTTACTCTCTTTATCTCAGGGTTTCCCAAACACTCTCTTTCCAGTAAGACCTATTCACATCCTGCAGACCTACTGCTCCATCAACCACGAAAGGAGACCGCTGTTATACCCAGGCCTTGACACTTGAATCTTGCCTTTGGTACTGTCACACCTTTCAGAATGTTATAGTGAAAGATGGGTTTAGTTATAAAATTCACACTGTCAAGTTTTAAATCTCCTTTCCTCAAATAACATGTCAGAGTGGGAAATTCACCAAGTTTCTTAAATGTTGTTTTGTTTTTCCAATTGGCTTTTCCTTTAAAAAATAAATTTTATTTTTAAGGGCAGTTTTGGGTTCACAACAAAATTGAGCAGAAAGTACAGAGAGTTCCCACATCCCCTCTGCCTCACCCACCATCAACATCCCGCACTGGGGTGGCACATTTGTTACAATCAATGAACATTGACACATCATTAGCACCCAAAGTCCACAGTTTACGTTAGGGTCACTCTTAGTGTTGTACATTCTATGGCTTTGGACAAATGTAAAATGACATGCATCTATCGTTGTACCATCATACAGAGTAGTTTCACGGTTCCCCTCCTATTCATCCTTCCCTCCCCGCAAACCCTTGGCAACCTCTGATCTTTTTACTGTCTCCATAGTTTTGAATTTTCCAGAATGTCATAGAGTTGGAATCCTTGTAATTTTCTGTTGTTGTTAAATCTTATCATATTTCTAAGTAAAAGGACATTTTTTTTTAAAAGGGGGAAATAAAACTTATTCTGTGGCTGGAAGATCACTGGCTTATTCTTTACCTTATAACAATCTTGACACAACTGAGATCTTGGACAGATAATTCTTTGTTTTGGGGGGCTGTCTTGTATATGTTTATGTTATATGTTTAGTAGCATGCCTGGCCTCTACCCACTGTAAGCCAGTAGGATCACCCACCCCAAGCTGTGACAATCAAAACTGTCTCAGACGTTGCCTAATGTCCCCTGGTGGGCAAAATCACCTTAACTGAGACCCACTGGCCTAAAGTGGACACCTACACTTCACCAGAAAATCTCAAAAGTATTTTATACCTGATTATTTACCTCTGGTAAGCATTTGGTCACCTATAATGCTTGGTAAGGAGAAGCAAGACTAGGTGTAAAGACCAAAGAGTTATGGAGTTTCCTCAAAAAATTAAAAATAGAACTACTGTATGACCCAGCAATTCCACTTCTGGGTATTTATCCAAAGAAAATGAGAATACTAACTCAAAAAGATATCCCTATGTTCATTGCAGCATTATTTACAATAGCGAAGATATGGAAATAACATGTGTCTCCTGATGGATGAATGGATAAAGAAGATGTGGTATACACACACACACACACACACACACACACACACTGGAATATTATTTAGCTGTAAAAAAGAATGAAATCTTGCCATTTGAAGCAACATGGATGGACCTTGGGGATATTATGTTAAGTGAAATAAGTCAAAGACAAATACCATATGATCTAACTTACATGTGAAATCTAAAAAAAACAAACCGAACACAGACAAACCAACCAAAAAACTAAGCTCATAGACAGATACAGAGAACAGTTTGGTGGTTGCCAGGGATGGGAAGATGTTGTTGGGGGATGGGGGCAAAATAAGTGAAGCGGGTCGAGAGGTACAAACTTTCAGTTATAAAATAAATAAGTTATGGGAGTGTAATGTACAGCACAGTCACTATAGTTAATAACACTTTGCATATTTGAAAGTTGCTAAGAAAGTAGATTTTTAAAGTCCTCATCACAAGAAGAAAATTTTTGTAACTATGTACAGTGATGAATGTGAACTAGACATATTATGGTGATCATTTTGCTATATATACAAATATTGAACCATTATGTTGTATACCATATAATGTTATATACCAATTATATCTCAAAAAAAAAAAAAGATCAAAGAGGTGCTGCAGAAACCTACAGCCTGACCAAGAACATGGCTTTTTTAACTCACATAACAAACTGTACAAGCCTTTGCCTGGGACAGTACATTAGTAAGTCAGATTATAAGGTCAAAGGAGAAAGAAGAGATTGTTTTCTCCCTGGAGCTGTTAAATACTTGAACTCTCATTTTTCGGTTGTTCACACGTCTTCTCTTGATTTGAGAACAGTTTGGTTCTATTCAAGTTGTTCTTTTAAATGTTCATAGAGGGGAAATATTTGCTCTCTTTAAGAATTAAGATGGCCGACAAACATGTGAACAGATACCCAACATCACTAATTATTAGAGAAATGGAAATCAAAACTACAATGAGGTATCACCTCACACTGGTCAGAATGGCCCTCATCAAAAATTCTACAAAGAGTAAATGCTGAAGAGAGTGTGGAGAAAAGGGAACCCTCTTGCACTGTTGGTGAGAATGTAAATTGATACAGCCACTATGGGGAACAGTATGGAGGTTCCTTAAAAAACTAAAAACAGAGCTACCATATGACAAAACGATTCCACT
Organism: Pseudorca crassidens; assembly: GCF_039906515.1. NCBI lineage: Eukaryota > Metazoa > Chordata > Mammalia > Artiodactyla > Delphinidae > Pseudorca > Pseudorca crassidens. The sequence continues at coordinate 159,678,260 of NC_090297.1, forward strand.
TCCAGGCATATATCCAGAGAAAACCAGAATTCGAAAGGATTCATGCACCCCAATGTTCATTGCAGCACTATTTACCATAGCCAGGGCATGGAAGCAACCTAAATGTCCATTGACAGAGGAATGGATAAAGAAGATGTGGTACATATATACAATGGAATATTACTCAGCCATGGAAAGGAATGAAATAGTGCCATTTGCAGAGATGTGGATGCAAATATTATGCAAATATTGCATAATATCACTTATATGTGGAATCTAGAAAAATGGTACAGATGAACTTTTCTGTAAAGCAGAAATAGAGTCACAGATGTAGAGAACAAACTTACGGTTACCAAGGGCGGAAGGGGGAGTGGGATGAATTGAGAGATTGGGATTGACATATGTACACTACTATGTATAAAATGGATAACTAATGAGAACCTACTGCAGAGCACAGGAAACTCTACTTAACACTCTGTGGTGACCTAAATGTGAAGCAAATCTCAAAAAGAGTGGATATATGTATACATATAACTGATTCAGTTTGCCGCACAGCAGAAACTAACACAACATTGTAAAGCAACCGTACTCCAATAAAAATTTTTTTAAAAAAAAAGGGACTTCCCTGGTGGTCCAGTGGTTAAGACTCCATGCTTCCACTGCAGTGGCAGGGGTTTGACCCCTGGTCAGGAAACTAAGGTCCTGCAAGCCATACAGTGTGGCCAAAAGTTAAAAAACAGAAAACAGAATTAAAAGCTAACACTTGGCATAACCATGTTAGACTATAAATTTAATCTGAAAAAAGTCTACTCAAAGAAAAAGAAACCTATTGGAAATTTTGGGTGAGATACCTCTGGTCTAATAAAGTGTAGTCAAGGGACCGAGGGCATACACTAAAAAGTGCACAAACATCCAAGGAGACTCTCACTATGCCACTCATCAAAAAAAAAAATATTTTTTTTTCATGGTATCTCCTTGCTCTAAAAGTCCAAAATTCTGGGGCTTCCCTGGTGGTGCAGTGGTTGAGAGTCCGCCTGCTGATGCAGGGGACACGGGTTCGTGCCCTGGTCCGGGGAGATCCCACATGCCACGAAGCGGCTGGGCCCATGAGCCATGGCCACTGAGCCTGCGCGTCCGGAGCCTGTGCTCCGCAACGGGGGAGGCCACAGCAGTGAGGGGCCCGCGTACTGCAAAATAAAAAAAAGTCCAAAATCCTTAACCCTTAACATGGCCTACCAGGCCCTGCATGACCTGACCCCTGCCCATCTTGCCAGCCTCTTTGCACATCCCTCCTCCTCAGCCCCACCCCCGTTTTTCAATTAGGTTGGACTTCACTGCACCTCAGGGCTTTTGCATATGCTATTCCCAATGCCTGGAACACACTTTCCTCCTCTCGTCCCTTTCCTGTTGCCTTGAGAATTCCTGCAGCTCCTTCAGCTCTCTGTTTAAAGGTCACTTCCTTACCCCCAATGTTTAGGTACATCTGTTATATTCTGGTAACACCTGTACTTCCTCATCACAGTAGTTTGTGTACTTGGAATTAACTAATCATTTAGTGATAATTTATTTAACTCTTTTTGTCTCCCTCACCAAACTTTAACCTCTGTGCATTCGTTGTAGTGTGTTCCCAGTGCCTAACAGTACCTGGCATATAGTAGGTGTTCATGAAGCACCTGACTGATGACTTAGGTCATTCCTCTTTGGGCTTCTGGTTTTGATTTTGGCTAAAAATGTTACAAAAGTAGATTTTTCCCTTACTAATTCAACGTGTGTCTATCTAGCTTCTGACTCCAGGTTCCTAATTTTTCTCTATTTCCTCACCTTCAACTTTTGCCAAGAGACTTCCTTCAGACCGAGGACTGTGTCCCTGGCCTCAGCCCTTAATTTTTTTTCAATCAGTACCTCTGAACATTTCCTACCTGGTTTTTGTATTCTCTTTGGCAATGGCAGCATAGTATTTCACCATGTGGATGGTTTCTGTAACCATTCCCTATTGAGAGGCACTGGTGGTGTTTCCAACTTTCTAATCATATGAAAAATGCCACAATAAAAATCCTCATACATAAATTTTTCTATATCACTGATTATTTTCTCAGGATAAATTTCTAGAAACGGAACTAAGTCAAAGGGTATGAAAATTTTTTTAAGACTAAAGGCATATTTTGTCCAGTTTTATTCCATTATAGTAAACTTGCTTTTCATACTTCACTCAGTGTTCATGACAGTTATCCTACTGACTCTCTCCCACCCTTTACTTTTTCTCATTAGGCAGCTCCTTCATCTGCCCAATTTCCTGGATGTTTTACTACTTCCCAGTTGGCAGCCGCGTTGCTTGATTTCCATGTCTCATTATTCTTTTTTTTAAATTTTATTTACTGATTGATTGATTTTTGGCTGCGTTGGGTCTTCGTTGCTGCACGCAGGCTTTCTCTAGTTGCTGTGAGCAGGGGCTACTCTTCGTTGCGGTGCACAGGCTTCTTATTGCTGTGGTTTCTCTTGTTGCAGAACACGGGCTCTAGGCGCACGGGCTTCAGTAGTTGCAGCAAGCGGGCTCACCCATTGTGGCTCGCGGGCTCTAGAGCGCAGGCTCAGTAGTTGTAGTGCACAGGCTTAGTTGCTCAGCGGCATGTGGGATCTTCCTGGACTAGGGCTCGAACCCATGTCCCTGCATTGGCAGGCGGATTCTTAACCACTGTGCCACCAGGGAAGTCCCCTCATTATTCTTTTGATTGATTTGTTCACTGAATAAATATTTACTGAACTCCTACTACGTGTCAGAAACTGTCCTTGACAAAGTGAAGTAAACAGCTAACAAAGTAATAACAGAAAGTGGTAAGTACTCTGAAGGATTTTAACAGAATGCTAGAACAATAAGAAAGAGAATAAACCTTCTCTCCTTAGATAGCTTGTTAGCAAAGTCCTTTCTGAGAAGATGAAACCTGAAGGACAACAAGTAACCATGTAGCCAACAAGTACATGAAAAGATGCTCAACACCATTGGTCATTAGGGAAGTGCAAATCAAAACCACAATGAGAAACCACTTCATAGCCACTATGATGGCTACAGTAAAAATAAATGTGGGAAGGGGGATGGATAAGAAGTGTTGGCAAGGATCTGGAGAAATCAGAAACCTCATACACTCCTTGTGGGAATGCAAAATGGTACAGCTGCTGTGGAAAATAGTTTGGCATTTCCTCAAAAAGTTAAACCTAGAGTTACCATATGACTCAGGATTCGACTCCTAGGTATATACCAAAGAGAACTGAAAACATACATTCACACAAAACTTGAACATGAATGTTCATAGCAGCATTATTCATAGTAGCCAAAAAGTAGAAACAACTCAAATGTCCATCCACTGATGAATAGGAAAACACAATATGGTCTATCCATACAATGGAATACTATTGAGCCATAAAAAGGAATGAAGCACTGACCCATGCTATGACATAGATAAACCTTGAAAACATTATGCAAAGTGAAATAAGCTAGACATAAAAGGCCGCATGTTGTGATTCCATTTATATGAAATGTTCAGAAGAGGCAAATTCATAAAGACAGAAAATAGATTATTGGTTGCTGCAGGCTGGGGGAGGGGAAAATGGGGAATGACAACTTTTAATGGGCAAGGCATTTTTCAGAAGGTGATGAAATTGTTCTGCAAATAGATAGTGGTGATGGTTGTACAACATCGTGGATATGCTTTAAAAAACCACCAAACTGTACACTTTAAGATTGTTTAAATGATGAGTTTTACATTATAGAAATTATTTTTTATTGAGGTGAAATTCACATAACATAAAATTCACCATTTTAAAGTGTACAATTCAGTAGCATTCAAAACATTTATTAAAAAATAATAAGTAATAAAAATAAATAAATAAATAAATAAATAAATAAATAAAACATTTACAAGGAATATGAGGGAAGTCTACGCTCACATGTAACATGTGGAAAGAATGTCAGCCTTTCCGTTGCCATTTCACTCACTTTTTAAAAGAACTTTCTGGGCTTCCCTGGTGGCGCAGTGGTTGAAAGTCCGCCTGCTGATGCAGGGGACGTGGGTTCGTGCCCCGGTCTGGGAAGATCCCACATGCCGCAGAGCGGCTGGGCCCGTGAGCCATGGCCGCTGAGCCTGCGCGTCCGGAGCCTGTGCTCCGGAATGGGAGGGGCCCCAGCAGTGAGAGGCCCACGTACGGCAAAAATAAATAAATAAATAAATAAATAAAAAGAACTTTCTGAGAACGATATTACAAAAGATTATTGCCAGGATCTTAATTTTGCTTACATGTGGTAAAAATTGTGAAGCTGTAATACCAGTCCATTTGGAATTATGTTATGCTGTTATGAATGAAATGATCTTTTAGATATCAAAAGTGGAGAGTGGGTCACCATCAATCAGAAACAGCACGGTAAGTCCAGAGTGACAAGGGCTTTTTCACCACAGCTGAGCTGAGCATGGGTGATGCAGGAGAGCGGGGCAAATGGAAGGAACAGGAGCCAATCGAATACCAGCATTCACCAGTGCACGTACACGGGGACAGATACTGCCTTGTACTTTCTCTTCCTTAATATGCTCAACATTTCCAATGTTACACTTTCCATTGTCTCCTAATTAAGTCGGTTTCTTTGCACCCAGAGACCATTCCTCTGGTGTATTCTGATGATTGACCCTTTGCTCAGATCAGTAGGAACACAATGAAAAATGAGGTTGTTCATCTTTCCGTCCATCCCTCAAACCGTCCATGCAGGAAAGTATTATTGAGCAACAACTATATATGAGGCACATATCATTTAATATATGGAGAAATGGAAAATGGAAAAATGGCTAGGTTGATGGCTAGAGCAAAGAGTCACAGCAGCAGCATCTGTGTGGAAATTCTATCACATGGCCAGGCAGAAAGACTTCGAAAAGCAACACTTGCATGTGGTTGGAACAGAGGCCTCCACTGTGAATTACTTGCAAAGATCGTTCTCTAGGAGAAAAAAGAAACCTGACAAGATTTTTATATTTGTGTCATTTTGTTGATTTCCAATGAAATTCTTTTGGTTTTTGTTGTTGTTGTTGTTGAAACTTGAGTTAAGTGTCTAGGTTAATTTGGGGAGAATTGACAGAGTTTTAACATTAAATCTTTCCTACCGGGAACAGGACATGCCTCTCCATTTATTCAAGTCTTTTGTGTGCTCCAGGAGAGATTTTCAGTTTCTTTCAATACCTAGACATTTTATACTCTTTGGTTGCTATTTTGAATTGAACATTTTCCCATTGTATTTTGTAACTGGCTTATAGGAAAGCTATTTTTTTCAGTACTGACTTTATAACCAGTCACTTTACTGAATTCTTTTATTCTTTCCAGCAGTATTTCAGTTGACTCTCCTGGGATTTCTAACTACACAAACATAGCAACTACAAAAACAGAGGAGAAAAGAAGAATAATCTCTTCTTTTCCAATAATTAAGCTCATTTCCCATTATCTCTTTGATTGACTAAAACTGGCAGAACAACCTTGAGTAACAGTGGTGACAGGGTACACACCTTACACATTTGTTTCAGATTTTTAATGAATGTAGTGTTTATCACTAAGTACGATGTTAGTTGTTTATTTCAAATAGAAAAAATTGTATCACATGAAAGAAGATTCCTTTTATTTTTTCTTTACTAATGGTTTTCCAGTTTTGTACTTATTGCAGCTCCTCTTACCAAAAGTAGTTTCCATAAAGCCCCACATATCTCATTTTGAATTAATATATATTATTTAATATACATTACTGAATTTACTAATTAGTAATCATAATTTGCATAATTATTAGGACCTGAAAACATGAAGCCCCATTTAAATTCATATGGTGAAAATTAAATTCAGGAAAATAAGTATTATACATAAGTGCCACGTGTAAGGCATTTTATTAGATGCTTCAGAGCAGTGTTTCTCAGAGAGGGGTCCAAAATTCACTTGTGGTACTTATTTGAAGTACAAATTGAAGAACTGTACCCCAGATACATTGAAAGAGAATTTATGGGACTGGAGGCTGGGAAGCTGCATTTTCGATGAGATCCCCAGGTGATTCTTACGCATCTTACTGTTTCAAACCCTGCCACAGAGAATAAAAGAACAAGCAAAACATACAGGAAAAAAATAAAGAGGATGAGTATATTTGATCTTGTCATCACAGAGTGGCATAGCTCAATTCATCATGCTGTAGTGAATAAACTGGTTGTGAGCCTGATGGGACAGCTCAACCTCTGCCTACTCCAGTTACTGTTTGTCTAGGCTTAATTGTGACCATTTCCTTTAAATCACTGACTTTTCCAACAATGCCATAGAGATTCCCATATGGAAACATAGAGGAGGATGAACTGCTGGAACTCTCTTTTTCAACTTCAGGCAGAGCAGCTCCACTTTTATCTGTTACATGTTTTAGAGTTCTGAGCAGTATTTTAAGACTAAAAGTTTGCAAATGACTGATTTATACCCTTTAGCAATATCTTAATTTTACTACAGAGTTTGATCATTTAATGTTGGTGCACGTTGATTAAAATAGAAAGGTTCTATTTGAGCAAGTTTGACAAAGTCCCTTTTCTGTTTTTTCTTACTTTATATACTTGTCTCAAAAAATGAAATCTCTTCTATACCAGGGACCATGATTTTGGATATAATGTGTAAAATGCTTCTATAAATCTGAGGACGTTCTAATAGCTGTTTATTATTATTATTAATCAGGAATTCTCTAAAACTTGTATTTTAAAGGTTTTAGAGAGGGAGAAGAAACCAATAAGATAAATAAGGGATAATTAATGTAGGCTTTGCCCCAGGGAACTGGGCCCAAGACTAAGACAGGAGCTGGGGTTTCTGTCCGGGGCACTCTGATCACCTTCTGTTGGTTTTGGTGAATTTCCTCACACCCCTCTGGGTCTCAGTTCCTTCTTCGATAAATTAAAGATGCTGGAATGAGATTTCCAAGATTCCTTCCAGCACTAAAAGTTGATGACTTCTTTGCCTGTCAAAGAATTCAACATACTTAGATTAGTGCACACTGCAGTATTGCAGGCTCTCTGTCACAAACAAAAACATTTTCTAGTTATTTATCAGGCATAGAGTAATGTCTTATACTGGTATATATTAGGACTAATTTATTCTAAAATTGATTAATTCAGCACAATAAATACTTATATGTAATCAAAGCAAATTATTTTAAGGGACCCTAAGATAATCATTATTTATGTTTTTTTTAACAAAAGCACAATAAATTAACTTCTCATGTTCTTTAAGGTAACCATTTCATCATGACAAGGATGCCACATTAAATCAAGCCCAGTACCTCATTTCTCCACTTTAGGCTTAAGTTCTCTTTACATTTATTTTTCAAGACAGGTTATTTTTCCAGGTAGCACTTTCCTCTCCTCCCACAGCCTCTGCAGAGCTGAATCTTTAAATGTTTTCTTTTCAGTTGTGCTCCATGATATTTCACCAGTGCCCACTACTTATAACAGAAATGAATTAAGCTGAATCATGAACCTTTCATCTATTTAGCAAATACCACCTGAGCACATCCTGCAGTCTTAGCAGTGTAAAGGACATTGGGGCAAGGAAGGAGAGGGGATGGCCATGGCCTTGAGAAGCTCACAGCCTTCCTGATTAAATGAAGAAGAAACCACATCCAGCATATTGATGTCATGACAAGGATGATCCTTAACAAATGATTGTTTTTACTTTTCAAACAAAAATTCCTTAGCAACCGTTGTATGTGAAATATACATTTGAAAATTTAACAATATGGTACTGGCCTGAAGGAGAGCCTTAGTAACATTTCTTTGTGGTTGTAGAAACAAGTTCAAAGACAAGATAATGAATGGATTGAAGAATTAATAATATTTTGGTATAAGCACCACTGAAAAAGCTATAAAGGCAAAAGCATGGAAATGACAACTATTATACATAACTGTATTTTCCCTCTCCCCCCCATCCTATTTTGCTGTTTTATAAAGAGAACTATTGGGGTTAGGCATCTTAGAGAAAGGAAAAAAAATATGCAGATACAACATACAAAAAGAATTTTTATCTTACTTTTCTCTTCATCCCAGTTTATTCTTTGCCTAGAGATTGTAGCATAGACACTGTTCCCAGGAGGTTGGGTCCCACAGGGTTGGGCAAAATAACATACTTTAAACAATTCTTCACAGTCAGACTTTCACATTGCATTTGGATGTGCAATGCACTATGTAAGCCCATACTTATATGTATACATGTGGTTCTCTTTGCTTTGCTGTTCTTTCCCTTGTGTTAAAAGAGATACTTGACAGTGTTCTGCAGTGTTTATCCTCATCTCTCAGCTCCCTCACTTTTGCAAATTAAAGTTAGACACTGCTGCAAGGTTCTTTGGTTCCTGCTTTGTTGGGAAAGCTTTCAGTGGCAATATCTGTGATCACTGGTGTATTAAATGTCAGGCTTGGAATAATCATTCTGCCCTGGGCTGATGGTAAACTAGGGAACTTATCTTTTACTTTTCATCCTGTGCAAGAAAAATTCCCTTCAGATTCAACACACACAAGTCAAAAAAGCTCAGACTCAACTCCAATGTGTATCCCACTCTACCTCTCGCACCCCACTCCCCAAAAATTGAATTCATAGAACCTAGGCTAAATACTACCGTTAAGAGGAAATTGCACTCACATTTCTACGAGAATGGCAAAGAGAACCAAGATAAATGCCAGAATACATCTTGGATCTTTACTTACTGACATGCCAGGTTGTGGCAGAACTTAGGAGAGCAGGAAAAGATGTCACTTCTGCTCTTCAGGATGAATTATTTTTTCAAAATTATTAGTTTTTGTTTTTGTTTTTTGCGGTACACGGGCCTCTCACTGTTGTGACCTCTCCCGTTGCGGAGCACAGGCTCCGGACGCGCAGGCTCAGCGGCCATGGCTCACGGGCCCAGCCGCTCCGCGGCATGTGGGATCTTCCCGGACCGGGACGCGAACCCGTGTCCCCTGCATCGGCAGGCGGACTCTCAACCACTGCGCCACCCGGGAAGCCCCAAAATTATTTTAAAAGTATTATTTGGTTATTTCTTTTGTGCATTTGAAAATGGAAGTAAATTGAAGAATCCAGTGGACTTTGAAATTTTCCTATACATTAAAATTGTTTATACTCTCTCTAATGTAAGCATCTAGGGATCATTTTCATATTGTAATTTAATTCCTTGGGACTCATGTACTTTTCATGTGATCTCTGAAATAAAATTCAAGAAAAAATGTATCAGCGTTCTTAAGCACAAAGTGGAGTGCTAAACAACTCCAGTTAAACGTGCAATATGGTAGACACTGCCGGCCAGCTGGTCATGTTTAAGAGTTGTGGTTTTCAAAATATATGTAATTAAGTTATCTGTGAAAATGATATCCGAATCTGCCTGCCCTTATTCAGGAATACAGAATCTGACACTGGAGAATAAGAGGAAGCCTATGGCCGTTGGGTTTTCGCAGCCCGCATCAAAAACACGCTCAAGGGAATAATGAGGCAGGCAGCGCGCCATGGGCCCTGCCCTTCCTGAGCACCGCGCCGCCATACCCAGGGGACAGGCAGGCACCCTCTTGACCACTCCGCGCGCGCGCAAGCCGCTCCCGCAGATCCCAACGCGCATCCACGACCGCCTCCCTCTCGTGTCCCGGGGCTGCAGAACTCGCCCCAGTGCTGTGGCTTTCCAGAAATACGGTCCCGTTTCTCCTTTCACACCGACGGGGATTCTTCTTTTTTTAAATTTTTATTTATTTATTTTTGGCTGCATTGGGTGTTCGTTGCTGCGTGCAGGCTTTCTCTAGTCGTGGTGAGCGGGGGCTACTCTTCATTGCAGTGCGCAGGCTTCTCATTGCGGTGGCTTCTTTTTGTTGCGGAGCACGGGCTCTAGGCACGCGGGCTTCAGTAGCTGTAGCACGCGGGCTCAGTAGTTGTGGCTCGTGGGCTGTAGAGCACAGGTTCAGTAGTTGTGACTCGTGGGCTTAGTTGCTCTGCAGCATGTGGGATCTTCCCGGACCAGGGCTCGAACCCTTGTCCCCTGCATTGGCAGATGGATTCTTAACCACTGCGCCACCAGGGAAGCCCCGACGGGGATTCTTGACAGACGATTCGGCTGTCAGATGACAGCTTGCCAATGTAACATCATTTTCTTGAACACGGTAACAATATATTTTAAAGGCATGGCACGTGTGAACACAAGTTCATCTTATATATCGGGGCCAAAAGGTCGTCCATGCACATCCTGAAGTCTAAAAGCCCTGTGTACTCTGCAGCGTTCACTTGTCATACGCAGAGCTATCCTAATCTCAGGAATGTAATGGTTCTGAAACTGGGGGGACTGCATTTACTTACTGGAACTGTTTTAGGTACCCACATTAGGAGGTGCCCGGTTTGACATGTGCCTTGTGATTTTTGTTGGGTTTTCATTTAGTAGTTGCTCATTTGGGGAAAAAAAGAATAAATGTTAAGAGTACAAACTACATTTAAGGTAATAGTTGCCAAAAGAGGCTTAATCAGATTCGAATTTTTGGCATGAATACTTCACAGGCTGCACGTTTCGTACTATGTCATATCAAGGGCACATCATACCTGGTGGCTTTTCTTTTTGTGATGACAGTGTTTGTTGACAGACACTATTTACCTGGTATGTCGGTTATAAAGTTCCCCACCAGCTCTTCACCTATGGTTTTAGCAGCCCTTGATAATCATTTCTTAGATATTTTATTCATTAAGGGTTGCAAAATGGCAATATTTTAACTGTATCATCGCTTCTTCGTTTATCTGCAGGATCTCTTCTCATTAATTACTTGATTACCCCAAGATACAGTTCATACAGGAAAGGCAAAATGAGTTCTTGATTCTTTATTTTTATCTACCCATTTTTGGAATAAAGAGTTGCTTCCTCCACAAGCTTCAAAGGTGACCGGTGAGTCTATTTTTGGAGCATTACTATGAACCTGTGGATATTATCATACTTGATGTATCTCTATATGCTGCCGTTATTTATTTACTTATTTATTTGATGCTCAAAATATCCCGTTTCCTGCCAGTGCTCCCGTGTCTATCTGACACCACCCTAGACATCTTTCACAGCTTCCTTGCTTCCGGTACAACAAGATATTCCAAGGGTCAGAGGAACATATTAAATGACATCATGGGGCAGCAGTCAGCAACACTGAGAATGAGAAACTCTCCAGGACAAACTATTCAGCGTCTTCAACAATAAATTGCAAAAGGGAAAGGAAGGAGGGCGTGAAACCCATAGATGGGAAGAGACTGGAAAAACCAGATAAATTCGATGTCTGGACCTTGTTTGGATCCCAATTTTTTTTTTTAAAAGCTGCCAAAGAGGTAATCAGCAAGGACAAGGATAGCACAAGGAGCTCCACTCAATATTCTGTAATAAGCTATATGGGAAAAGAATCTGGAAAAGAATAGATATATGTCTATGTATAATAGAATCACTTTGCTGTACACCTGAAACTAGCACAACATTGTAACTCAACAATACTCCAATATAAAATAAAAATTAAATTAAAAAAGCTGTAAATGATAATGTATGAGAAAATCAAGGAAATTTTACTGCTGGTTGGCATTTTGGTGATACTAAGGAATCTTCATTAAAACTTTTAGATGTGGTAGTATGCTTGTGATTATGTTAAAAAAAGATGATATTTTAGAGATACATACAAAAGTATTTATGGGTAAAATTTTACAATATCTGACATTTGTTTCAAAAGAATCTAGTCAGAGAGGAGAGCGAATGTAGGTGTGATGTAGGTGGAATAATCTTGGCCATGTGTTGGTAACTATTGAAGCTGGGTAATGGATACACAGGGAGGCCCTGTGTTATTCTCTCTGGTTTTATATATGTTTGAAAATTGCATAACAACAAATTTAAAATTTATTTTAAATTAGAAACCACCCTAGAAGGAAGCCGAAGAGGACCTGATGATTGCAGAACGACACCAACTCCATACAGTCTTGCCTCATTCAGAGATGTGCTAGCCACCTGCCAGCTACAGTAGCTGAATAAGGGGAGACACTAAGCAAGGAGAATGATGCTCTCCTCTGTTACTGAGGTATGCCCCGGACCTGTGCTTGGTGCTTGGTGTGCATTTAACTCCATCCTCACAAAACTTTATGAGATTGGTGGTATTACTGTAATATCTATTTTACAAATGGAAAAACTGAGGTTTGGAGAGACTACTCACTTGATAAACAGAGATAGGTTTCAAACCACTTGGTCTGTCTCTAGAGCCCATAGTAATAAGAGTAATATAAATAGCTCTTAATAGATACCATCCCTATTCACATAAGTGAATAAGTGCTTCACATCTATTCATTCATTTAATGTTCACAACAATAACCCTCTGAGGAAGATATTTTCAATAGACCCTTTTCACAGGTGAGAAGATTGAGATATAACAGGTGAAGTAACTGGAGGGCCACACAGCAGACCCTGTGAGACTCTGCTGCCGCTCACACCTTTAGCCGCTCGTCTACACTAAGAGCTATCTGTGCAAGGGTCCTTCCTTCCTGGTTTAACAAACATCTGTTGAGTGCCTGCACGAGGCTGTCTCTGTCAGAGGTGCTGGGATATGGGGATGAACCTTTTTTGTGTGTGTGCCTTCTAGTAGCTTACAATCTCCTAGTTCCTGAGTCTCCGGGGAGCTACTTAGGAGATGATGGGGCTACAACTCAAAAGCTCATGCTACCTTGTTGACATCTCATTGTCTGAAGTTGAATTGGAAAGGGGACTGATCCAGCAGCCCCAAGAAGGCTTCTCCTGAACCTTAGAATTTCTGAGGTGAGGCTCTAAAGAAAGTTGCCTGTGAATCCTATTGCTTCACGCTAGGAACCTCCACTGCTGGGGGCAGCTGATCCCCGGCTCCCAGGACACCATGCTCACTCCTGTCCTAGAGTCTTCTCTCTCCTGCTGGGTTCTGTTCACAGCTCACCTCATCTCTGCTTTGGCTCTCGGTAACCTCCCTTCTCTGAAATCTCAACACCCTTACTGGTTGCCCTAATCAATTTTGTACTTAATTATGTACAAACCTCAGTTGTTACCTAACAGTTTTACTGTGTATATCTTGCCTCTTTGCTTCAGTTGTAAGTATTTGGAAGACAGAGAGTAGGTCTTACACTTTACTGATATTCCTCCAACAAGCCCCAAACCATGGAGTGGGTGCTCACTAACTATGATTTAGAGGGATATCTTTACAACAGTACAGTGTATGTTAGATAGCAATACAAGTAGAATGGTCAAGAACACAAGCTCTCTCTCTTACTAGTTCTGTGTCCCAAGGCAAATTATTCACATCTTTTCTGCCTTAGTTTTCCTCTCTGTAAAATGGGTATAGATAATAGTTTCTACTTCATGTGCGTAGGGTGCTTAGCACAGTGTCTGGCACATAACAAACGTTTAATATGTTAGCAGCTAGTATTTTTACTATTATTCTAACTGCTTAGCAAAATAAGGTTTTATTGACCAACAAGAACATTTTTTTCCTACATGTGAAGTCATTAAATCAGAGGTTGCTTGGTATGTATGATTTAGTTTCCTGGGGAGGCTGTGGAGTGTAGTGAGAGAAGAATGGGCACTAAATTCTTTGTGGAATTGGACCAGAAATCAAATCTCTCCTCTGACACTGGCTGTAAAACTTTGGCTTTTATGAGCCTCAGTTTGTTCATGTGAAAAATGGAATTAATAATTGGTAGCCCACTGGGTTGCTGTATGGTTCAGAAAAATGGATGTAAGGCACCTAGCCCAGAGTTTTACGCAAAATGGATCTTAAACAAACCATTCCCTTAAAGTCATGAAGCCTGTAGTGTTCCTCTCTGCAGAGATTATGTCTGCTTAGTAGACGAGGCATTTGTGGTCATCTATTGACCCTTCTTTTCTAGAAAGTTCTAGCCCTCTAGATAACTGTAATATTTCTGTCCCTCTGAATTCTTGCTATTTAACTCTACCACTTCCTGTTATATTCTCCCAGGAGTATACACTTGGTACATGCTAGGCACTTAATGAATTTATATTGAATGACTCAATATCCTACTTTTTATAAATGCATATAGACCATCCCTCTTCTGTTAACACAATCTTTCCCAGTTTATCAAGCTTTCAATCTACTGTTGACTGATCTCATCTATTACATTTTGGTGCTTCTTCATGCTGTTCAGAGGATGACCTTCACTCCAGTGCTTCTTTGTTCCACCCACCAGTAAGATCTTAGATCAGATAGGAGAGGAGGACATCCCAGGCTGGGTGAATGATGTTTTTGAAGGGATTCAGGAATGCCAAGTGAATAGTGCTTGAGGGGAACCAAGAGTACAAGGTGGAAAAAAATTCAGAGGTAAGAGAGGGTGGAGACATATTGTGGAGACACTTCATGGTCAGGCTGAAGAATTTGACTTGACATATCAGGCCGTTGGCAAAGCCAAAGGGTTGTTTATATAAGTTATAATGATTTTTAAATTTAGTTTTATACATCAAAGAGTCAAAACTGCTATTAGACTTATAACTAAAACAGCAGTCTCCACACTCCTATATATAAAATAGATAACTAATAAGAACCTACTGTATAGCACAGGGAACTCTACTCAGTACTCTGTAATGACCAATATGGGAATAGAATCTAAAAAAGAGTGGATATATGTATAACTGATTCACCTTGCTGTACAGCAGAAACTAACACAATGTTGTAAATCAACTATACTCCAATAAAAATTAATTTTAAAAAATAAATAAACAATGCAAATAATAGAGAAAAAACCCCAGCAGTCTCTTGTTTCACCTTTCCTAATCCCCTCTTCCCACTCCCCAGAGGTAACCACATTGAATTCCTTTAAGTGTTTCTTCTGGTTATTTGAATCTACTTGTTTTCTTTTATGCAAGATGATCTCCAACTCTTGTTCCATTACCTTCTCTCCACCTTCCCAATACAGTCACATCATAATTTTTTGTTAAATCAATATTTGCAATTTATATTATTATGACTGTATAAATATAGTTCACAACTAATTAAATTTTCTTTCCTACACAGTTCTTCCTAGCATTAGTTATTGCCTCATTGTTTTATTTACTTAATTTGCTGTGTACTTACCACTAATTGAACTCCAAACACTTCAGCAAAGATATAAGCTGATCAAATACCTTAAATAACCTATTGGATTTTTCTCAACGTGCAATGTGGAACAAAGATCACAGAAGTTAATATTTTGTCATTTTTATCATAGTATTTTCTCTAGGTTGTCTTCCTCCAACACTGAAAAAATAACGAAAAGGTGAAATGATTGAGTGAACCATCATTAAGGGATACTGATTAGGGCAAGTCCTCAGCTAATCAAGTTGGTAAACAAACTAGGATGGTGAGTGCAAGGAGCCTATAGAAAGAAGACAGGAGGCTGTGGCTACTGAGGCAGTTCCCCAAATAATGCTAACCTGAAATTATGTTCCCCTAATTTAGTGGATTCATTTCTACAGTTTACCTGTTCTTATTCACCCCGTATCCCCGGCACATGGGGATATAGTGATCAAATCACTATCTGATGTGGTCAATATCGAATCAAATCAAATCACTATTTGATTCCTAATGGGCGATGGATATAGAGCTCTGGGAAGTGTCCCTGACACAGAGAAACTAGTGAATATTACCTCTGAATATGTGTAACACACATCATCCACTTAGAAACTTTGCTTGCATTCTAGTTTTCTAGTGACCTTTGTAATGGAA
This sequence comes from Pseudorca crassidens, assembly GCF_039906515.1. Taxonomy (NCBI): domain Eukaryota; kingdom Metazoa; phylum Chordata; class Mammalia; order Artiodactyla; family Delphinidae; genus Pseudorca; species Pseudorca crassidens. The sequence continues at coordinate 159,693,988 of NC_090297.1, forward strand.
AGAATTTGTATGCAATTGCTAATTTACCCAAATATTTTCAAATTCATTATCTTCACTTGATCCTCAAAGCGTCCAAAGAATTCGACTGATTTTGAAACCTGGCTATAGTGCTTACTGGCTGTGTGCAAGTTATCTAATTTCTTTGCTCGTTTTTCTTAAATTGGCATAGTTGTAAGGATTAAATGAGATAATCTCCAAATATATATGTTAGCTATTTTTATTGAGGTAAAGCATTATTAACCTATTTGCTGATTAGACAAACCAGAACAATGAAATGAAGTGACTTGTATAGTTTGCACAGTGTGTTAGGGCAGACCTGGGCTTAAAGCTCAGCACTGACTGTATCATAGTACAAGTGTCAGGGAAGAGCTTGATTTATACTCTTGTTCACTGCTGCACCCCAGTGCCTAAAGTAGTATCTGGTAAATAATAGGCACTCACATATGTGATGAATAAATCAACGTAAACACAAAGTTTTAGACATGGAAATGGTCTCCAAAACTTGATTAAATGAACTGATTTTTCAAATAGGGAAACTGAGGCCCAAATACTTTTAAGTGAGCCTTGGGCATGTTTTTTGTGCTTTTGTTTTTGTTTTGTTTCTTTGTGTCTACATAGTACTTTTTAAAAAATTAAAGTGGCTGCCAACTTAAGCTTGGCCATCTATGAATCAAAAACCCAATTTAGTGGCTTAAATAAGACAGAGGTTTATTTCTCTCTCATGTAAAAGAAAAACTAATCGTGGGAAACTCAAGGTGGTAACTCCAGAGTCAGCAGGATCCTAGGCACTTATCCTTCTGCTCTACCATTTTTTTTAAAGTCTTTATTGAATTTGTTACAATAGTGCTTCTGTTTTATGTTTTGGTTTTTAGGCCGCAGGAATGTGGGATCTTAGTTAGCTCCCCGACCAGGGATCGAACATGCACTCCCTTCACTGGAAGATGAAGTCTTAACCACTGGCCTGCCAGGGAACTGAATTTTTAACTTCATTTATATTTTAATTAGCTTAAATGTGAAAACAAATGCTCAGTTCAGTTATTGGAAAAATTGTTAAGTATATTTGGGATAACTTGGGTATGTGAATGTACTTTTTCAGCTATAAATCTTGTGCAGTCTGAACACAGACCAAGTACTTCTGATGAAAATTTAGCATCTGGATTGAGATGTGCTGTAATTGTAGGTTCCCCAACCTACCTTCTTTTTTGTTTGTTTTTAATTAATTAGTTTATTTATTTATTTATTTTTGGCTGAGTTGGGTCTTCGTTGCTTTGTGTGGGCTTTCTCTAGTTGTGGCGAGCTGGGCTACTCTTCGTTGAGTTGCTCGGGCTTCTCACTGTGGTGGTTTCTCTTGTTGCAGAGCACAGGCTCTAGGCATGCGGGCTTCAGTAGTTGTGACCAGTGGGCTCAGTTTTGTGGCACACGGGCTTAGTGGCTCCACGGCATGTGGGATCTTCCCAGACCAGGGCTCAAACTCGTGTCCGCTGCATTGGCAGGCGGATTCTTAACTACTGCGCCACCAAAGAAATCCATGCTCTACCATTCTTAACACATGGCTTCCATCATATATCTATATATATTGGCCACGCCGCTCGGCTTGTGGGATCCTAGTTCCCCGACAAGGGATTGAACCCGGGCTCCAGCAGTGAGAGCACCGAGTCCTAACCACTCGATGGCCAGAGAATTTCCTCCATCTTCTACATTGTGTTATGGTAAAAAGTGGCTGCTGGGGCTCCAGCCATTTGCATTCTGTCGGGAAGGAGGAAGATGGGGAGGAAGAAAGGGGCACTTTCCCGCTGAGCTGGCCCAGGAGTTTACCTGGACTTCCCACACAACTTCCCTTTTTTTTTTTTTTTTGCGGTACACGGGACTCTCACTGTCGTGGCCTCTCCCGCTGCGGAGCACAGGCTCCGGACGTGCAGGCTCAGCGGCCATGGCTCACGGGCCCAGCCGCTCAGCAGCATGTGGGATCTTCCCGGACCAGGGCACGAACCCGTGTCCCCTGCATCGGCAGGCGGACTCTCAACCACTGCGCCACCTGGGAAAGCCCCACCCCTTCTTTTTTGATCTGAAAAATACCTACTTACCTTTCAAGTCTCCATCCAGAGGTCATCTCTGTGAGATTTACCCCAGGTCTCTCAGGCCTTTTGCCCCATCTTATTTTATGCTTTCACAGATCTGTAATATGCTTGAGGTAGAGAAAGATCCTAATTGTCTCTGAATCCCTAGTACATAGCACAGGACCTTATAGGTTCTTAATAAAGGTTATTGAATGAAGACGACCTTCAGTTTAGCCTAGACCTTGCTTCTCTATTGGCACTTTAGTCTGCTACATTTTAAAAAGATATGTTCAGCTTCCTTAATTCAATTTTTGCTTTGTCTATTTTAATATCATTGGACACATGTCCTTTCCAAATAGCATAGTTCAAGGATGGCTTCTAACTTTATGCCTCCATGCATAAAATCTGCCTGGTGCAGTTTTGTATAAAACTTTCATCTTTTTTAGACTTAACCTCAGTTCACACTGCTGCACTAAATAATACATTTGAAATGAATGTGTGTCTTTTTGACTGTTGCCTTTTATGAGGACAAATCCCAGCTTATAACAGTTCTTGAAAGACAATCGCAAGAACTTCTCAAAATGTACAACGTACTCATTTCAGTGTAACCTACTTGAGCAAGGGTCTGTAAAACAGACTGACAGCATGACAAGACACACCTTCACTTCCCAGGTGATGAGGGATAGATTCCATTAGGTACTTTTAACTTGGGCACAATCAGCTTGACTGTGATGGAGTTACTGACTTTCAGTGCAGCCAAATCCACATTGGTTACACATTGCCATGTTTTAGATGGCAAGAAACAGAGTGAGCCTTAGATGACCTCAACTGGTAGGAAGGCAGTTTGGCAACATCTATTAAAATTTTAAGTGTGCATTTCTTTGACCCTCCAAATCCTACTTTTAGGAATTTATGATACAGAAATATTTACATGAATACATAAACATGTGCGGGAAAGGGTGGCTTTTGTATTTGTATTGTGGTTTTTTGAAAATTTGAAACAGCCCCACAGCCACTGGTATCAGATTATTGTGGTTAATAAAAAAGTCAAGGGAATTCCCTGGCTGTCCAGTGGTTAGGACTTGGCACTCTCTCTGAGGGGGCCCAGGGTTTGATCTCTGGTCAGGGAACTAAGATCCCACGAGCCACGAGGCGCAGCCAAAAAAATAATAATAAAAAATAAAGGGACTTCCCTGGTGGCACAGTGGTTAAGAATCCACCTGCCAATGCAGAGGACATGGGTTTGATCCCTGGTCCGGGAAGATCCCACATGCCACAGAGCAACTAAGCCCATGCGCCACAACTACTGAGCCCGTGTGCCACAACTACTGAAGCCCGCGCGCCTAGAGCCCGTGCTCTGCAACAAGAGAAGCCACCGCAGTGAGAAGCCCATGCGCCACAGCGCAGAGTAGCCCCCGCTTGTCGCAACTAGAGAAAGCTCGTGCGCAGCAAAGAAGACCCAACACAGACAAAAATAAATAAATAAAGTAATTAATTAATTTAAAAAACTAAGTCAAGTAAAATATAGTATATGCATACGATGGAATACAAGGCAGCTGTTGCAAAGAATAAGATCTGGATGGATAGATAGGTAGATAATTTTTTTTAACATGGAAAGGTGCTCATGATTTATTGCTGAATAAAGAAAGCAAGTTACAGAACATGATTTATTAAAATAAATGTCCAAGGTTTTCTTTGGGATCTTAAAATGGGAAAGCATGAGTTTTCATTTACATCAACATATATTTCTTTATTGTTTGAAGTTTGTTCAATGTACCATATTTTTAATTTTAAAAGGTTTTTTAAACATATAAGAATACCAGGAAAATAAAGAAACAAGAAAATGTCTCAGCAGCAGAAAATCCAAGCTTCATAGAGAACAGTAATTCTGAGTAATATCTTGTAGGAAACAATGGCAGCTCTAATGACATGGTCATCTTATTCTCTCCTCCGAAGGAGAAGCCTTTCATACCCTGCTTTAGTGGCACGTCCATACTCATTTTCTCAGATTCAGTTTCTAATGCCTTCTCTCTGGTTCATATTCAAAGTTCCTCGAGAGAAATGATCTGATTAGGTTGGCCAACCACTATGCAATCTGGATTACTCCTATTGGGTAGGGTTCTTATACCAGGCCACTTCATGGGCTTATGTTCTCCCTTCATGGCTCGCTGGCTTTGGCTAAAGTTGTCTCATGGGCAGTGGGACCAAAGTTACAGGGTTATATGATACAAAGCAAGGTCACATGCACAAAGAACACCCACATCTTAGAAGTATATGAGCAAGACACAAACGTAGCATTACATGGACCATCTGCTATATGCTCTCTTTGGTTTTATACAACTAAAGAGAGAGAGGCTAAGTGGAATCAACAGTCATAGTTGTTGCTCTGTCATTAAGAAAGCCAGTGAAGAACCCCTCTAAAGACACCCTTCTGAGTGGAGAGGAGGTTCACCTACACCGTATTTCCAGGTGGGTCAGTTTGTGTTCCCCGGACTGCTGGTTTGCACCGTGCATGCATGCTTAAGATCAACAGAGTAGATTTCAAAAGTGACCTTCTTTCACCACTTGAAGTTTTCTTTTCATTGAAAGATTAATGGACTGATGAAGAGGGGAACCAAAAAAACACTGCTAATGGTTTTGAAGGCATGACATAAGGCACAGTGTTTGTAGGGATGAAAATGCAGCTAAAATCTTTATAGAATCTGGGATTCATGTAATTCTGTACTCTTGAAATATTTCAAAGCCCAGTCTGGGCACCTATTTTTAAACCTTAAAAGGCAGGTCATTCAAACCCTCCAGAGTAAGGGAAAGAAAGCAAAAGAATAGGTGCATTCCAAAAGAATGTAGAGATGAACATTTTCTTTATCCTCTTCAGTTTGAAAATAGACAGCTTCAGACCATTAAGATTATTGTTAGTCTTTTCTTGATGGCAAAAGGGTCATCTGTCTTTGAAAACCCATATAAGATGCATATGTGTTTACAATACTTCCAACCTGGTAACGTGCCTATTTCCTGTGGAAGGTAGGGGCAATACGGAAGGAAAGCTATGACGTCATTCGTTTTTCTACACCTCAAAGCAGGAAGACCAATTCGCCAAGGTATAGCTGGTCGAACTGTTGGGTCAATGAAGTTTTATTATTACGCAAAGTCTGTCACATATTTTTTATTCTCAGTGTACCCCTCACCGTGTCTAATATGATTTTTTCTTTTTTTTTTTTTTTTTGCGGTACGCGGGCCTCTCGCCGTTGTGGCCTCTCCCGTTGCGGAGCACAGGCTCCGGATGCGCAGGCTCAGCGGCCATGGCTCACGGGCCCAGCCGCTCCACGGCATGTGGGATCTTCCCAGACCGGGGCATGAACCCGTGTCCCCTGCATCGGCAGACGGACTCTCAACCACTGCGCCACCAGGGAAGCCCTCTAATATGATTTTATATGAGGATTTCAGTTTACATTAAGCAAATGGATATTGACTATATCTGTCTTGCACCAAGCACAGTGTTAGGCACTGGGATGCCAAAGTAAGTAAGATGTATTTCCTACCCTAAAGTTACTCATATCTAGCAGGGAAAGCAGCCCTTTAAACAATCAGCTATAACGCAATGCAACATGTGCTTATTAGAGATATGTGCAGCCTGCCACCTAAACCCAGGAAAGTGAGAGGTTACCTTATCTCACCGATTCCAAGGTGCGCATTAACATCTCCGAAATTGAGACGCATCTTACAATTGATGGCACCTTACAGTTATTATTGGCAGGGTTTTTTTTCCTTAATGACACACAAAACAACGGTGCATCTTAACAAATCAATGGCACCTTCAATGAAATACACTCTGTCCTAGGGTCACACAGAGATGAGAGAAGGTGATTCTTGAGCTAGGTCTCTGAAGAATGAGTAGGATTTTCTCTAGGTGGAAAAGCAATGTGCTATGGCAAAATCCACTGACTAAGCTTTAGAGTCGGAAAATCCAAGTCCTAACTTCTAACAATTTGGGCCATTTGTTGTTTAACAGTGAGAGTGTTGTGAGGACGACAGATAACAGCTAACCCACATTCAGTGTGTGCTGTGTGCCTGGCAATGTTCTGAAGGCTTTAAGTGTATTAACTCATTTTGTCCTCGAAACAAGCCTGGGAGATAAGATGTTATTATTAACTCCTTTTGAAAGAGGAGGAACCTGGAGAGGTTAAATAAATTGCGCATGATTACAGAGCAAATAAGTGGTGAACTAAAACCCAGTCACTGAAATGAAGCTCTCAAATGAGTGTTTATCAGAAAGCCTCTCTTCGTGAAGGACAAGGTGTTATACAAATGTTAGTTATTATTTATTGCAAGGAATAGAGCTTTTCAGGTTAAGGGGACAATCTTTTAAAGTTAAGCAAAAGTCAAGCATTCAGGAATTTCTTTTGGCCAAAGGCTTTTGGGAGAGAAGAGGTTGGTATGGGCTGGAATACCACTAGGCAGGAAGCTAGCAAGTTATATGTCAGATAATAAAGTGCATTGTAGTAGAGTATTTTGGCTTTTGGACTTTTATCTATAGGCTATAGAGAAGTGTTTTGAGCTGGGGAGTGACTCAATCGTATCTGTCATTTAGAAAGATGATAGCAGTGGGGAAGATGGACTCTAGTAGAGCAGGACTGAAGACAGGGAGGCCAGTTAGGAGGCTGACTCTTTTGCACAGGCCGGGCAATTAAGGCCCAATCTTGGGCTGCAGTAGTTCAGATGAAGAGTAGAGGGTCAGAGTGAGAAACATGACTAGATGGAGATCCTAGTCAACCCAGATGAAGACAAGATTACTTGTCCTTAAACAGCTTGTGGGAGGGATGGATATGTATTATCAGAGGGCAGGCAAACTAGCGAATACAGGAGAACAGGGCAGGGATTTGGCATCCGTGTACTGCCAGGTAAACCCAGCTGATTCACCAAGATGTCCCACAGAGATTGCTTTTTTGTTTGATTTTGTTTTGGTTTGGCTCTTAATTTGACAGGCAGAGAACAATGCTCTAATCATGACCATGCATTACCTTATGTGTTCACAAGCTACCTAGAGTGTTCACGGTGATCTTGTGGCTATTAGGTGATCCGGAAGTAATGGAGTGGAGTGGCCTACATTGGTGGCAAAGACTTCAATTTCCAGAGGAGTCTGGTAAGAAGAGATTCCACTGAAAGTCAAGAGTAATTGAGTGATCTTTGTACCCAGAACACAAGGGTAGAGACTAAACAACTAAGAAAGAAGATAGATAAGCTCCTTTGGTCATCTGGGAGGTCAGAAAGTGAACACCTGCAAAAGTACTTTGAATAGCATATAAAAAAATCAAATGAAAAAATGAACAACGTAGCACAAACTGAGTGGAGAGAAGCAGGTGCCTCTGCCACATGTGGGTGTGCTATGCACTCTGGTTGGCTTAAGCTGGATGGAGGCTTAAGTGGCCTTAGTGGAAGCACTGGGTATTCCAGGCAGGTTGCTGCAGGAGTGGATTGGGGCTGAAGCAGATTGCTGACAGCTCCCTCAATTGCCTCTGGTTCAATTTTTTTTTTTTTTTTTGCGGTACGCGGGCCTCTAACTGTTGTGGTCTCTCCCATTGCAGAGCACAGGCTCCGGACGTGCAGGCTCAGCGGCCATGGCTCACGGGCCCAGCCGCTCTGCGGCATGTGGGATCTTCCCGGTCCGGGGCACGAACCCATGTCCCCTGCATCGGCAGGCGGACTCTCAACCACTGCGCCACCAGGGAAGCCCTGGTTCAATTTTCATAATCCAAAAACTGTTGCAAAAAAAAAAAAGAAAGGAAAGGTGTGGGTGGGGACAGACAATCTCACCAAGAATCTCTGAATTTGGAAGTGTAATATTTACAGCTCTATGATTCTATTCATTAAGTTCTGGGCCACCACCCCATGAGCCATGGCTGGTTCCTCGTTAAACTAGGGAGCCCTTCCTCCACCATCTGACCCCCACAGAGCAGTGGAATGGTATCATTCTGTGTCACCCTGAACATGTTCTTGACCTGGGATTACCCCCATGATCCTAACGGAGATTCTAGGGATAGCAACGTGCCATTCACCACCAGGGCAGGGTGGGAGCTGGGGCAGGCAGATCTCCCCAGCCCCCCACCTCAATTTTCCAAGCAGTTCTAAGCACTTCCTGAAGCCACCTGAGCAAAGGAGAGGGAGGGTGTAGCATTTTCTGGAAAACTTGGTCTGCCTAGCCCAGAGCTGCCTAATTGAAATATAGTTTGAGCCACACATGTCATTAAACAATACTTAGCAGCTACATTATAAAAAGTTAAACAGGTGAAAATATTATCATTTCAACATGTAACTAATATAAAGTTTTATTAATGAGGTATTCCAGTTAGTTCTTTTGCACTAGTCTTGAACTTCTAGTGTGTAATTTGTACTCACATCTCAGTTTGGAATAGCCACATTTTAAATGCTCAGTGGCCAGATGTGGACCCCACCCCCACCCCCAGGTCTGGACACCTACACTTGGAGCAGCAAGCAAAACAGCCAGAAACTTTTTCTCGCTTCCCAGGGCAGAGGCTAGAGTTTCCTCTTCTGCACAAGGGTACCTTGAGGTCCCTCATCCTCTATACTGAGGACTGCACTTCATCCCTCTCACATAATTTGCCAAACTCTGAAAACTTTCTTAAAAGATTGAAAGGGAAAAAATGCATTTGCGTTTCCAGATTTGTGATATCCAGGCCCTTCAGCACAGGGTTCTGGGCAGGGGCCCTTCTTGCTCTGGCCTAAGGCTGGTATTGGAGGCTGGCTTGGGAGCATTATTTCAACTCCGAGGTCAAGCCAAGCCAAAACCCAGTTCTGCCTCTGGACATTGCAGTTGTGTGTGTCCTCTTTTCTGCTTGAGGCAGATTATGAAGGTTTTCTTTCATATATACCTGAGGGCCTAATATTTCCTTTCATGGATCTGGGGCTGGACAATCACAAATGGCCTTGTCAAAATCCCTCTGCTGCTGGTGCTATGCAAACAAGTTACTTTCTGATTGTCAATTATCCTATAGATTTCTCTAATGGTAGGTAAACAGGTACTCACCAGTTTGTTGTACTCACAAGCCTTTTAGACAAATGTGTATGTTATGAAAATTCTCACTTCCATAGCATTCTTCACTCATTCCAAATGTATGTCAAGCCTGTAAAACATTTCCCCTGGAGCATCGGTAAAGAACAAAATCTCAGAAATATGAAAATTCCTGAACATAAAGAATATATTCCTGTTTTTTAAAATGGGATGTTTCTATACACTAACAGTGAACAATCAGAAAAGGAAAGTAAGCAAATAATTCCAATTTCAATAGCATGAAAAATATCAAAATAAACCTAACCAAGGATGTGAAAGACTTATACGCTGAAAACTACAAAACATTGCTGAAAGAAATTAAAGAAGACACAAATAAATGGAAAGACATCCCATGTTCATAGATTGGAAGACTTAATATTGTTAAGATGTCAATACTACCCAAAGCAATCTACAAATTCAATGCAATTCCTATCAAAATCCCAATGGCATTTTTTCCAGAAATAGAAAAAACATCCTAAAATTCATATGGAATCTCAAGGGACCCTGAATAGCCAAAAGGGTTTTGAAAAAGAAGAACAAGATTTGAAATCTCACACTTCCTGATTTCAAACATATTACAAAGCTACATATTACAAATTAAAACAGTGTGTTACTGACATAAAGACAAACATATAGACCAATGGAATAGAATAGAGAAATAAACTTTAATATATACGGTCAAATGATCTTTAATGAGGGTGCCAAGACCACTCATGGAGAAAGGATAGTCTCTTCAACAAATGCTGTTGGGAAAACTGGATATCCATTTGCCAAAGAATGAAATTGGACCATTATCTTACACTATATAAAAAAATTAATTCAAAATGGATTAAAGACCCACAATTAAACTCCTCAAAGGAACATAGGAGAAGACTTTATGACAATGGATTTGGCAATCGTTTCTTGGGTATGACAAAAGCACAGGCAGCAAAAGCAAAAACAGACAAATGGAACTACATCAAACTTAAAGACTTTTGTGCATTAAAGAACACAATCAGTAGAGTAAAAAGGCAACTAACAGAATGGGAGAAAAATATTTGTAAATTATATATCAGTTAAGGGGTTAATGTCTAGAATATGTAAAGAAGTACAACTCAACAACAGAAAAGCAAATAGTCCAATTTAAAAATGGGCAAAGGTAACTGATTCACTTTGTTATAAAGCAGAAACTAACACACTATTGTAAAGCAATTATACTCTAATAAAGATGTAAAAATAAATAAATAAAAAAATAAAAATGGGCAAAGGGCTTGAATAGACATTTCTCCAAAGACGATATACAAATGGCCAACAGGCATATGAAAAGATACTCAAAATCACTAATCATCAGAGAAATGCAAATCAAAACCACAATGAGATATCACTTCACTCTCACTCTGATGGTTACTATTTTTTTTTAATTTGAAAATTATAAGTTTTGGCAAGGATGTGGAAATTTTGGATCCTTGTGCAGTGTTAGGATTATAAAATTGTGCAACCACCGTGGAAAATAGTATGACAGTTCCTCAAAAAATTACAAAAAGAACTACTGTATGATCCAGCAACCTCATTTCTGGGTATATACCCAGAAGAATTGAAACCAGGGTCTCAAAGAGATATTTGCACATTTATGTTGACAACAACATTATTCACAATAATCAAGAGGTAGAAGCAACCCAAATGTCCATTGATGATTGAATGGATAAACGGTTTGTGGTATGCACACACGGAAGATTATTCAGCCTTTAAAAAGGAAGGAAATCTTGTCACGTGTTTTAACATGGATGAATCTTGAGGCTATTACACTAAGCAAAATATGCCAGTCTCAATGTATAACTCTATTTATATGAGGTATCTAAAGTAGTCAAATTCGTAGGAACATAAAGTAGAATGGTGGTTACTGGGGACTGGAGGGAGGGGACAATGGGGAATTGTTGTTTAATGGGTATAGAGTTTCAATTTTGCAAGATGAAAAATTTCTGGGTATCTGCTTCACAACAATGTGAGTATACAGTAACACTACTGAAATGTATCCTTAAAGTGATTAAGATGGTAAATTTCTTAAAAAAGAAAGGTAGTCTGGTTCTTTTCCTTTCTTAATGTGCCTGTGGTTCATCCATGAACAATGTTACTTTTCTATTAAGCAGTGGAGATACACGTAATTATCAATTCATGGGCATGTTCTGAGATATTTTAAGGCAAAATCTGTTTATAGGTAGGAAGACAGGCTGGTGCCTTTTTTTTTTTTTTTTGCGGTACGCGGGCCTCTCACTGTTGTGGCCTCTCTGGTTGCGGAGCACAGGCTCCAGACACGCAGGCTCAGCGGCCAGGGCTCACGGGCCCAGCCGCTCCACGGCACGTGGGCTCCTCCCGGACCGGGGCATGAACCCGCGACCCCACATCGGCAGGCGGATTCTCAACCACTGTGCCACCAGGGAAACCCTGGACTATTGTTTTAAAGCTATAGCTTTAGGAATTTCCCTGGTGGTCCACCTTCCAAAGCAGGGGATGTGAGTTTGATCCCTGGTCTGGGAACTAAGATCCTACGTGCCGCCGGGCAATTAAGCCTGCACGCCACAACTAGAGAGAAGCCTGAGCGCCACAACGAAAGATCCCAAGTGCCACAACTAAGACCTGACACAGCCAAATAAATAAATAAATAAAATAGTAAAAAAAAAAACACAACCCTCTCAGTTAGAAAAGCTACAGCTCTGTAGCCCTTGTGCTTGTCATGTTCTTTACCATAGCCTTTGTTAGGTACTTTAAATGACCATTTCTTGTGGTTCTTCCCATTCTACAGCTGAGTGTGTCCTGTAATTTTTCAGGGTCACAGAGCAGTAACCATGATTAGATCTCACAGGTCTGAAACTATTAGGTGTTCTATTCCATAAGATATCTTCTTATTACTATTAAATGCAAATCATCTTCTTATTTAACATTTATGGAAAAAATCAAAGGTATGCTTTATGGCACTATATAAATAACAGGTTTTGGAGAAATTGTTTTCTTTTTATTTGTTATCTGTAAATTTACTCTTCTTCATATGTCACAATTAGTTCATTTAAATCAGAATCCAAACAAGATGTACACATTACATTTGGTTGTTGTATCTCCTCATTTTCTTTGCTTCTAGGGTGACCTCCTTCCCTCCTCCCTACTGATGTTTTTAATGTCATTGACTTATGGAAGAGACTAGATTACTTGTCCTATACAATGTCCCATATTTTGGATTCACCTGTTTGCTTCCTCCTGGTGTCATTTAACTCATTCTTCCATTAACTCCCTCATTTCCTATAAATGAAAGCTCAAGAAGCTTGATTAGATTCAGTTTCGATTTCTTTGGTGAGACTATTTCAGAGGTGGTACAGCCATTGGTAATTTAATATGCTTCTACAAAATCAAGCAATGTTGGATTATTTCAGGAAGCATTTGGAATCTTTCCTAAAGATTCACTATGGTAGGGCATAAAGAGCCCTATCCAGCCACTAGCTTCAACCTTTTTTTCTGTTCCTTCCTAATGTTGGATGGCAGTGATTACCTATTTTCATCTGAGTGCCTAGCTGATATGCAATGTGTGCTAAGGAAGAGTAGGTGGGTATCCTTCTGGTTCTGGTAAGCAACAGAAACAACCTCTGCCTCACTTAGTACTGAATTAAAAGGATATAGGATGGATTATAGAATCAGTAGGTAGGCTGAAAAAGGGACAGGCTCAGAAAAGGGACAGAAACCCCAGAAAGCTAGGCGGAAACACCCAAAACCAAGGTTACTCCACAGAAACCTGCTGAATGCTCTGCTGCCACCACCAGCATCAGACTCTCCTGCCATCTGCTGCCCCTAGACCCTGCTCAATGAATGAATTCTAAACCATCCCTTTGTCTTTGTGTTACTTGCTCAAGGTTAAGAGTTCCAGGCAGGAGCCACTAATTTGCCATTTTGCCTCACATGTCTATACTTTGTTCCCAGAGGATTGGAAGAGGGAATATCTGGACCCTTTGGCATCCACAGTGGGACACCTTTTCTACCCTTAAGACTCATAAAATGGGAGACCAATCCTAATAGAAAGGAGGTTTGGAAGCTCTGTAGCCAAAACCTGACAAATATCCATTGCACAAGATGAATTGGATTAATGGTTGGACCTGGTCAAAGGACAGAGGAATAGGAATTACTGAGGGGAAGGTAGGTTTTCAAAAAAAAACTGCAATCAAGGTTTTTGGCTACATCTGATGATCTATAATGGTTCTCAAATACTATCGTGCATCAGAATCACCTGGAGAGCTTGTTAAAATACAGGCTGCTGGGCCCCACCTCCAGAGTTTCTGATTCCATAGATCTAGGATGGGGGTACAAGAGTTTTATATTTCTGACGAGAACCCACGTAATGCTGGTGTTGCTGGTCTTGGGTCCACACTCTGAGTACCACTAATTTAGCTTTCAGGTCAACAACTCTGTTATGCTCTCGTTGAGATATGTGTAAAAGTTATAATCTGTGATTCTAGCTATAGATGGATAGGTGGGTGAGATAACCTCTGAGGATTCTTCAAACATGTGAGTCTATGGTGTAATATCCTGTAAATATAGTTTCTTTTCCATATACCATTCAAGTTTTCAAAGATGGCTATCATGCTTTCCCAACTTATTTTTTTCTAAAGTCCTTAATATCATTACTATTCTTCTTATGTCACAGATTTAATTCTGTTCATCGCCCTGGTCGCTTTCCTATGGATTCTTTTCAGATGGCTATTGTTCCCATTAAAAGAGAGACCCAGAGTTTGCAACATTCTTGATGGGGTTTGACTATTGTAGAGCAAGCACAAGAAATACCCTACTTATTTTGTTCCCTAATTGTCTGTTAATTTCATTCAGTAGCTATATCATATTATTAGCCTCATTTTAAGGTTCTTATTCACAAAAAGTACAATCCTCCCTCCCTCCTTCCCTTCTTTCTTCCCTTCCTTCCTTCTTTCTTTCCTTCCTTCCTTTTCTACTCTTCCTTTCTTTCACACTGCAAGCCTTAATACCTATATCTTCTCATTGTAAAATCAATTATAGAAGCCTAAGTTTAGGATTTAACATTTATCCTTATTAAATTTCATTGTTTTAACCTTGACCTATCACATTTGCCTATTATGATACTTTAATTTTAAATTTCCTGTTTGATATAATTATTACAACTTGAAATTTTGTGACAGCTAAATATATGATTAGCACAATCATTCATTCATTTATTCAATAGGTATTTATATGTCCTACCATACCATAGTCACTGCTCTGGTTGTAAGCATTAATAAAATGTTGATCAGAACCGGCCCAAGGATGGAGCCCTGTTGTCCCGACTCCCAGAAATACATGGGCTGCTAATCAACACTCTGAAGGATATGGTTATTTTATTCATCATCACCTCACCTAAATCTATTTTCACCTAATTTCCCTGACTCTATTTTGTTTACAAATGTGTCTTCAGGCTTCTGATGCATGCCTGATGAAATGAGATCCACACCGTCAAGCATCACATCCTTTTTCTAGACCAGGAGATTCGTGTATCAAATAACATTGTGGGTCATGTCTTGGGTCCTTAGAACTAGATGTGCACCCCAGCTTTGCACTTACTACTTGAACCTGTGATAAGTCACTTCAGTTCTCAAAGCCTCAGTTTCTTCATCTCCAAAGAGGACAACAAATCCAGTCTTGCAAGGTTGTTATGAGGATTAGACATAATATATTTAAAATGTCCAGTACATTCTAATTTTTGAACTTGGCATATGAAAAAAATAGTAAGAAGAGCAGGATTCCCAGTGAAGGGAAACTAGATTTTTTCAAATCCTGTATAAATTCATGAAAAGCTTTGATTCAGGAATTTTAAAATTAGAAAATTAAACGGTATATACAAAAATGATTATCAAATAATTAAAAAAATTTTTTTTCTGTTTTTGGCCTCGAGGCTTGCGGGATCTGAGTTCCCCAACCAGAGATCGAACCCTGGCCCT
The DNA here is from genome assembly GCF_039906515.1 of Pseudorca crassidens. Lineage (NCBI taxonomy): Eukaryota > Metazoa > Chordata > Mammalia > Artiodactyla > Delphinidae > Pseudorca > Pseudorca crassidens. The sequence goes on from NC_090297.1 coordinate 159,709,074, forward strand.
GGCAGTGAAAGCGCTGAGTCCTAACCACTGGACTGCCAGGGAATTCCCTAAAATATTTTATTATATTTTTAACTTCAATGTAACTAGTTTTCTATTTAGTTAAAATATACGATATGGTCATTTTGGTTATTTCCTTCATAATCTGTAGCAGAGTTTACTTTATTATCATTATTGTATTAATGTATAATAGAAGACTTTCCTAAGGGTCAGAGAAAATCAACAATTTTTATTTTCTCTGCGCTTCATATGTAGAATAAGGACTTTATATAGAATTCTGGAGGGATTATATGCTATGACATTTTTGGGGTTACTCAAAAAGGAAGGTTAAAAAGACATTAATAAAAATGTATATATATTTGCATCTGGTTTTTTAAAAATAGAGAGAAACAAAAAAAACTGGTAACTGTATTTAGGGAGAGATATTAGGTTGGTGGAGGACAGTGTATTTTCCACTATTAAAGCCTTTGTACCTTTTGATTTTGTGCCATGCGCATATATTACTGATTCAAAAAATAGTCCTTTTTAAGCACTGGAAAAAAGAATTCTTTTTTTGGCCGCGCCATGCCGCTTGTGGGATCTTAGTTCCCTGACCAGGGATTGAACCCCTAGCCACAGCAGTGAAAGCGTTGAGGCCTAACTACCGGACCGCGAGGGAATTTCCAGATAATTTTAAATTATACTATCCTTTTCACTGAGAGCTTCTTTTTATAAATTTTCAAAGCTTAGAAAACAAAAAATCCAAACTAAATTCCCTGAAAAGTCCCATTCAAGCCTGATAATATATATGAGTTAAACCAGTTAAATGACCGCATTAAAGCCAATTTACTTTATAACAACTGCTAAACTCTGCCTGCTGGGCATTCAAGTGAACAATACATTATTTCTGCAAAGATGCCTGATCCATCGCAAAAACTCTAATGAGAACATCGAATTTTTAAACATGGACACTTTTAAAATATAACAAGCAGAATAGTAAGCTTGATTTAGATGTGAAAATATTAAAATCTATTTTTTCAAAATTTTGAGTAACTGTATTACATTTACATATAAAATTCTTTTTGTGGTTATATACTTGATTTTTGCTGGCAAAATTGTATCATATGAACAATCAACCATCTACATAAATCCTGACTGCCTGTTTAAGGCAAATAAAACAATGGTTTTCCAAACAAGACTGTACACAAGAGAGAGATATTTAAAATATCAACCATCTCCAAGGACTGCTTAGATCATTTAGTTTTATGAAACAAAGTGAGAGCCCTTCACTTTGTAAAATTCCATGCAGAAATGCTTGGAAAAATGTTTATCTTGAGGTATTAGACAGCATCATTGAAATTTTCATTGCCCTAGCAACTGCTATGAACCAGACACTATGACAGAGACCTATTTTAGGGATTTGGGAAATGTCAAAATTCTTGCACTTCAGGAGTAAGTAAATACCTGAGGGTATAATAATCGCTAGAGAAAGTCCATAAGAACCCATGAAGTATCGGAATCAGACTATTGAAATTACATTCTACAAATATTTCTTATAAGTATATTGTGTCGTAGAAGACATGGACCGTCAGTGAACTTTCAGTGCAAGATGACTCTTTTTTTTCATTTTGTTCAGATAACCAAAAGAAAATGATTTGTTTCTTATAATAGTCATATAAAATTTGCTTTTAAACTACATGTGAAATTTCATGCTAAGCAAACAGTTGGAGGAAAAACTTCCCTCAACTTACCTGTTGCAATGCTACCTTCACTGTGAAGTTTCTGGCACAATAGTAGGTATTCAGGAAATGTAAGACCTCTTGTCTCTTTCCTCACCAACTGCAGCAGCCCAGGTCTCCCAACTCCTGCCACCAAATTAAAGGAACTATATCAAGTCCTCTTAAGAGGATAGTCCAATTGCAGACAGTAGAGAAGATCACACCAAGGGACCACTAGAGCAGGAGTAGGGGAACCAAACCTGCTTTTCACTCAGGGAAAACTCCAATTCACAAGGTGTAAGCTCAGACCACTCAGAAAAGCTCTAGGTGCCCTTGATCCAGAGAGCATCTAATACATCTCCCAGAGAACATTTCAGGGGTTCTGAAATCTTGACCTGGTGGTGTCAACCCAGACCCAGTTGGATGTAGATGTGAGAGCCAACGATTTCCCCTGAAGGTGTGTGTAATGCATTGCTACTCTTCAATAAGCTGTGTCATGACCAAGCAGACAAAGACACATCCCTCAAAGCTAATATTCTGTTAAACAATTACCAGAACTCACTCATGGGGTTCCAGCAGATGTCTGAGGACTCCCAGGGGCAAAAGGCCCCAGTCAAAAGGTATGGCAGTTGTTCAAATGCCACATCAGGTTACTGCAGCACCTTCTAGTCATGCAGATTGAAACTGCTCGGGTCAAACAGTTCTAGGAGTAGCGTAGTGATCCTTAACTAGTAGGTGTCTTCCAAGCTCTTTGATCTTTTCTTTTTCAGGACAGAAAGAAACTCAGAATAATAAAAAAATAACGATAACTACCTTTTACCGTGTTGCTTTGTGCCAGACACTGTATAAGTGCCTAGTATCCTACACCAACCCAATATTTCTTCACAACAACTTATAAGGAAGTATTATTTTCATTTTGCAAATGAAAAAGCAGAGGCTCAGAGAGATTAGGTAATTTGTCCAATTTCATATAGATAACAAGTGGCAAAGATAGGATTTGAGGTCTTCCCTGGTGGCGCAGTGGTTAAGAATCTGCCTGCCAACGCAGGGTACACGGGTTCGATCCCTGGTCCGGGAAGATCCCACATGCCGCGGAGCAACTAAGTCCGTGCGCCACAACTACTGAGCCTGCGCTCTAGAGCTCGTGAACCACAACTACTGAAGTCCATGCACCTACAGCCTGCGTGCCTAGAGCCTGTGCTTCGCAACAGAAGAAGCTGCAGCAATGAGAAGACTGCGCACTGCAACGAAGAGTAGCCTCCGCTTGTCACAACTAGAGAAAGCCCGCAAGCAGCAATGAAGACCCAACACAGCCATAAATAAATAAATAAATAAATATTGGCTAACATTGTATTAGGGTCCCTACATCCTAGATATCTTCTTTTTTTTAAAAAAAGTTAATTAATTAATTAATTAATTAATTTTTGGCTGTGTTGGGTCTTCATTGCTGCGTGCAGGCTTCTCATTGCGGTGGCTTCTCTTGTTGCGGAGCACGGGCTCTAGGCACGCAGGCTTCAGTAGTTGTGGCTCGTGGGCTCCAGAGCGCAGGCTCAGCAGATGTGGCACATGGGCTTAGTTGCTCCGCGGCATGTGGGATCTTCCCAGACCAGGGATCGAACCCTTGTCCCCTGCATTGGCAGGCAGATTCTTAACCACTGCGCTACCAGGGAAGCCCCCTAGATATCTTCTTAGAAAAAAAAAAAGATAGGATTTGAACTCAGGACTGACTGGAGTTAATACTCACACTCATTCCACTCAGTACACAGCTTTATCGTTACATGTAGAAGTACAATATGCTTGGTAAGGCAAGAAGTCTCTAGCAACACAGGCTTTTTTTGTTGTTGTTAGTAAGTAAAAAATCATGAAAGTACACAGCCTGCTGCCTGGCATACAGTAGGAACTCAGTAAATGTTTATCTTTTAAAAATCATTATCTTACATCCTTGAACATGTGCAGTGGAGTGGGATAGGCACACAATGGTCTTCTACAGGGCTTTAAATGGGTTCTAGGGATGACTATTATATATTTAAAAATAGCAACACTCACATGGTTCCATATTAAGTCAGTTGGCCAAGATAAAAATAGTTTCTAAACATAGCAAGAGCAGAAATTCAATCTAAGATACCAAGTCATGGAAAGCAGTGACAGCAGTTGCAACAACAACAAGAAAAAGAAGAACATGCATAAACTGATTATGCATTTGTATAAAATTATCTATCCTCTGTTTCAGGTTCATTATGTCCTTTCTCTACAGCAGAAAATACATATATACATGCATATATCTACATGTGCAAATAAATAAACTAAGGTGATATATTCTTATTTATTTGTCTGTAATAGCATCAGTTACAAACCTATTAATTTTGAGGCTTCAGTACTTAACACATACTAATATGCATTTTCTTAAAATCTTTAGGTGGAGAAGAGAGGACAGTTAATGTTTCAAATGTTTGGGGGTGCAGATGCGCACATGGCTAGACTGGTAGATAACTAGAAAGGATGGGGGACAGAAGCTACGTTCATAACTATTCCCTCTGTGTTCAGTAGATTTACAATGGCAGACTTAGAAACTTGGGTTAACACCCTGTCATTCTGTCATTTGAAACCCTGGGAGCTGTGTGCCAGATAAAAACTCTTGTCACTGTGCCCAGGACTCATTCCCCAGGACCACAGTGGCTTTCAGGAGAAGGGATGCAGCTTAGGGCCTCCTTTAGTGCCCTACTTTTAAAATCTTGTCTGGAGCACACAATTAGTTGCTAGGGTGCCCCAGCTGTAGGCATGATTATTTAGGGAAGAAACCATGAATGTGTGTCCTTAAGTCATATAATCTAATCCATGAACATGAAGAAGAGAATGACAGATGGTTATTGTATTATAACTTGAAGTAATGGCACATCACATCAAGCAAATCTTTCCATGAGAATACAAATATAGGGCTTCCCTGGTGGCTCAGTGGTTGAGCGTCCGCCTGCCGATGCAGGGGACACGGGTTCGTGCCCCGGTCCGGGAAGATCCCACATGCCACGGAGTGGCTGGACCCGTGAGCCATGGCCGCTGAGCCTGCGCGTCCGGAGCCTGTGCTCCACAACGGGAGAGGCCACAACAGTGAGAGGCCCGCGTACCGCAAAAAAAAAAAAAAAAGAAAGAATACAAAAACAGATACATTTTAGGAATGCATTTTTTGAGTACAATACAGAGGATTGAAAAAAAACTCACAGAAGGACTCACCATAAAATTGGTTTATAAATTTAGGAACATTAACCTTTCTCCTTTGGAAAATAGTTTGAAAGTTTTATTTGTAAAACATGATGCAAAATAGGAGAATTAAGGACACAACCATAGAAGAGCAGCAATAGCACAGGTTTTAGGATCAGACTACCTAAGTTCATGTCTCAGTTTGGTCAAAAGACAAGGAATCTCACTTCTCTGGGCCACAGTTTTCTAAAACATCAAGTGGGAATAATCATAGCATATACCTCATAGGATCATTGTGAGTGTTAAAGTCCTATATGCTAGCAGTGGGCCTAGCACCATAGGATTCTGAATATTAGCTATTGTCATTTACAAAAGTAACAGAGGCAATAGGTATTAACTAAGTACCTGAAAAAAGTGGATTACTATAATCAAGGACTGATAGCTCCCAAGAGCTAAGGGAAAAAAAGACAGATTTTGCTTTCTGGCAAAGAAACAATAAACATTCATCAGTGAAGTCTATCCAAACTTAATAAGAGGTTATTAAATGAACCTTTAAATACAGGACATTGCATGGAATAGCACATATTTTCAACAGCAGCTTTGCACACCACAGAAATAATTATTCAAGTGAGGCACCTTCTGTCCACTCTCTAAATGAGTACTATATTATAACTTATGGTTGGGAACTGAGACACAATCCAAGTTCTTTGCCTTCCGATTTACACCAGTGGGGCATGGAAAATCCAGAAAATTGGACAGATGAAAGAATTTCAAATGACTGATATTTTAAGTGTCTCTTTACCAGAACAGGATCATGGTTTATTCATAATTAACTTATTTCAATTTTTGGCTCAACAAGTATTTGTTTCAGGCATTGGGCAAAGATACATGGGTTACGGAGATGAATAAAATGTATTACTCTTTTTGGCCTTATACGTTCCATATGTGGATTAAAGAAAGAGTCACATGCTTTAGATACTTGAGATGACAGAGGAAGCCTTATACTGATATAAAAATGAGAGTCAAACGTCTCTTCTCCTCCCAAATAAAAAGCCAGTTCAGTTGGTACCATGCAGAATGGAGTTGCCTACTGATAGAATCATGACAGCATTTAACTTGAGAAAGAGCTGTGAATTAACTCAAACACTAGGATAAGTTCATGGCTAATTTATCAAGTTACAAGCCATATAATGTGAGGAAATTGTTAGAGCCTGAAAAACTTTAAGATAGATTTAATTAGCTCTTCCCTTTACTCACAAATCGGCCCTGTAGATTTTGTCTAATTTCCAGAAATAGTGAAGGTATTTTGGGATTAGATTTAATTGTGCTGCGCTCCCTAACTTCTTGGCATTTCTCTAATAAAATACTTTTCTTCTTGTATTGTCTTCCTCCTGTAAATTCTAAGTTTCATTAATTGAGCCAAATTATTTAGAGTACAGGTTACAAAAAAGAGTTGTGGGACACAGCCCCACTTGAAACAATTTCTCAAATGGGTTAGTACATTAATTAATCCTGTGTTTACCAAACCTTATTCAGTTACCCCGCCCCACCCTAGTCCTCCGCTGAGTGGCTTGTGGGATCTTAATTCTCCGGGCCTTTGGCAGTGAAAGCGCAGCAGAGTCCTAACCACTGGATTGCCAGGGAATTCCATGCTCTTTACTTCTGGTTTTTGTCATATCCCTGTTACTTCTATAATTAGATACTTAACATTTTCCTTAATTTGACATAAATTAACTAATTTAAAAACCCCAAAACCAGTCTCATCTTAAGCGATGACATTTGTGAAATCATGGGTCCAAGGTACTAGACTTTTTAATACACACTAAAATAAAAACAGAACTAAGTAAAAAAAAAAAAAAAAACCACATACACACACACACAGTTGAGCCACTTAAAATAGTCTTCTACTCACTTTGGGAACAAGGGATTATGAAATTCATGAAAGAATGGAGAAGGACTGTTTTAGCTTTTCTAATTCATCCCAGAATTTCACAGAGGTTAAGGGACACAGCCAAACCTACTAACCAAGGGAAGTTAGGGGTAGAACCTCAGTCTATAGTTTAATGTTACAAGTTTAGTGCTTCCTTTATCATGTTTGGTTACAAACTGTGCCCCCAACTAGCTGAGTAGCTATTTAAATATGGGAATTCTTACCGAATAAAATAACTTTAGTCTGTGTGTAAATGGTGCCAAAGAAATTCTGTCAGTAGCCAGCAGGTCAATCTCCTTAAGATCACTAGAATACTTATTTTCTTATTCACCAAAGCAATAGCTGTCTTCAGCTATTTAAATGTAATAAAAAAGAACATATTAATGCATGATTTTAATAGTAGGGGAAACTGTGTGTAGAGGGAGCTAAAAAGAGGTATATGGGAACTCTTACTTTTTGCTTAATTTTCCTGTAAACCTAAAACTGCTCTAAAAAATAAAGTCTATTGATAAAAACAAAGAACGGTATTGAGGCCAGTTGTTTAAAACTAGGATTATATCGAGTTGATATCTTTCTCATTCATTTTATTTTAATAGTGATATTTTGCTATGGGGTATAAAGAAGTATTCATTGCCAGGACAGCTCAAGACCAGACAGAGATGAGAGTACAATAGATTTGGAAGGCATATAGGTGTATACACCCTGGATTGGATATAAAATTTGCTTTTCACATTATGAAGATAAGATAGTGATCCTATTCAACATGTTTGATCCTCAAATTCTGTTCGTGGTGTTACTAGGCAAGTGATACTTAATGGAAGAGATCATAATTCTCATCCTAAGACTTCAGAGCATAAGTGGTAAAAATGTTATACCCATTTTAAAGAAATGGAGGCATAGAAGTCTAATAAATCCACAGAAATTCCAGCAGTAGATATTCCTAAATAACATTAGAGCAAAAATAGAAATAAAATTCAAGATTCTTGTGCCTGGCTATCCCATTACGCTGTTCCTTCTTAAAGTGATTATTCTTTTAAAATAACTAATGTAAAGAAAGAACACAGTCTACTGGACACTCATATCACTAACATTTTAAAGAGAAGGCCATTAAAAAGAAGATATGCTTTAAGTCTTATTTCTGTATAGGCATAGTCATTTAAGATCATCCAGGGAGGGTTTTGTGTTTGTGGACATCAATTTTAAAAGTATTTATTACATTCTTGGTTGTATATTTTTTTTCCATGAAAAACATCATCGTATGATTACAATATACACTCCTCTATGAGATGTAAGCCATAGTTAGTACTAAATTTCTAGTTAATATTCTAGTTAGTTAAAGGTCTATGAATTCAAAGGCCTTGGGACCCACTCCAGGCACTGAAATAAAACAACCTAGTGAGGGACTTCCCTGGCAGTCCAGCAGTTAGGACTCCACGCTCCCAATGCAGGGGCACGGGTTCAATCCCTGGTTGGGGAACTAAGATCCGCAAGCTGCACAGAGCGGCCTAAACAAACAAACACACAAAAACAACCTAGTAAATAGACTTAGTCAAATTTGCAACCACTTATCTCCTGGAGCAAAGACACCATTAGTTCAATCCAATGACACAGTTCTATGGTGTTCTGGATAACTAATAATTGATCACATACTGTAGATACAAACCACTGTTGGGTACACTGAGACTATGGCAAGGGTATAGTACACACTATACATCATATGAAGGAGAAAGTAGCTTTGGTGGGTGGGTATTTGAGTTCTGTGGACCAATAATTAGTAAACTTCAGGACCAAGAGACTGGATGACAAAAAACCCCAAAACCCAAACCCCCAAAATTGCTAGTTTCTTTGTTTTTTTTGGCCTGGCCACAAGGCTTGCGGGATCTTAGCTCCCTGACCAGGGATCAAACTTGTGCCCTGGCAGTGACACCACCAAGTCCTAACCACTGGACCGCCAGGGAATTCCCAAAAGATTGCTAGTTTAACACTACCAGCTCTAAAAGTATCTCAGCAAAAGCAAAGCAGCTATCAGCTATCATGTTTCGGTACTCCCTGTTGTGCCTAACAGACCGTCCTGCACACAGGACATAAAATATTCACAAATATTTTCTGAGAACTGAATGAAACTTCCTTCTACAAGAATGGAGAGGGAGGCTAAAATGAACAAGGTCACGCCTCCCACCCAGGAGTTCGCAGCTGTGTTTCTTTCACTACTTGGTGAGTCAGAATTGTGAACGTGTGGGAAGAAACAAGAGGGACCAGAGGACTAAGTAAGCCCTTGCCCAGTTAACCAGCTTTCCTTTGGCTTAGCCTCCCTGCCCCACTCCCTGTACGTAATTAACTTCCCCTTCCCCTCCAAGCCTTCCTAAAAATAACTTCCTAACCTCTCTTTCCTGTCACCGCTCTTCACTCCCAATCTCACACCTTCCCTTCCCTTCTTGAAAATATAGCTGACTTGAAAAAGAAAAAAAAGTACAAAGAAAAACCCAGCAAAACCTGTGAAGATTTAAAAATCTTTTTATGTTTGTATTGCTTTGCTTAGTGCTATTCTCTCTTGGGGAAGGGGTTGCAGATATCTGTTCTAGGGCAGTTACTAGATAATGTGGAACTTTTTCAAAGAGTTAGCCTCCAATGCAGGAGAGTGGGCAGTTTCAACTGATTGCTATTCACAGGCATTTTATTAAGGGTAAATGGCCATAATCACAGGCCAGGCCTACAAAGTCAAGATGAGGCACAGCACTGATCATTTTCTGCTCAATTCTAAAGCTGCAGACAGTATTGGAATTATCTATAATACAAAATAATAGTATGAATTTACTTTTCAGTATCTGAAATTAAAAAATCCACGTCTCTCAAAGACAAATATCATATGATATCACTCATATGTGGAATCTAATTTAAAAAATGATACAAGGGGCTTCCCTGGTGGCGCAGTGGTTGACAGTCCGCCTGCCGATGCAGGGGACATGGGTTCGTGCCCCGGTCCGGGAAGATCCCACATGCCGTGGAGCGGCTGGGCCCGTGAGCCATGGTCGCTGAGCCTGCACGTCCGGAGCCTGTGCTCCGCAACGGGAGAGGCCACAACAGTGAGAGGCCCGCGTACCGTTAAAAAAAAAAAAAAAATACAAATGAGCTTATTTACAAAACAAAAACAGAGTTACAGATATCGAAGACAAACTTATGGTTACCAAAGGGGAAACATGGGGTGGGGGAGTGATAAATCAGGAGCTTGGGATTAACTACTATATGTAAGATAGATAACCAACAAGGACCTACTGTGTAGCACAGGGAACACTACTCGATATTCTGTGATAACCTATATGAGAAAAGAATCTGGAAAAGAATGAACATAGGTATACGTATAACTGAATCACTTTGCTGTACACCTGAAACTAACACAACATTGTAAATCAACTATAATCCAATAAAAATTTTTAAAAAATCCGTATGTCTATATAAAACTATCTGTCTCCTAGGCTTTAAAAAATTTATTTATTTATGTCCTGCAAGAGCCACATGGACTATCGTTAATCTGTATAAACTCTGGGAAGGAAAATTAATTTCAGTAGTGGCAGTATTGGAATGGCAGAGTGAAGGAAGAGCCAGGTATGCCAGGCGCAGGCTCTTACCATCTCAGAGAGAGTCAAGGGCTTTATGAATCAGGAACCAGGTCTGTAAAATTTTTAAGTTTCCAGGACGTTTATAACATCCGCATTTGTTAATTTTATTATCCTATCTCTTTCCCCATAGGCCAGTAGTGAACTCCTTAAGATTAAAAAAAAAAAATGTCTACATGGTCATACCAAGGGTAGCAGGGAAGGTGGAGCTAGAGAGATTGGGATGCTCCGGCCCCCTCACAGGTCCCCTCTTCACCTCGTTGACTGGACAACGCCTCCTTCAAGAGGCAGGAAAGCAGTCGTGTCCCAGTGGTTTGTTATAAGGAGGAAATGGAACATCTGGAATAAGGTTCTGAGAAGGCATCTCAGGAAAGGCTTTGAAGCTCAGCAGAGAAGAGCCACCTTTCCTCTCAGAGAAGAAATTTTGGGATCTTAACTCTGGTTTTGTTCATCTTTAAAAGGGAACCATATCAGTGTCCTTCTTATAAGGTTACTGTGATGATGTAAGATGCCGGGCATCGTTCCTAGAACATAGTAAATGCTCCAAATATTATCAGTATTGGCCCTAGAGTCAGCAGAGAGTCGCGTGGCCATAGTCTCAAGAAATTAAATCAGTCCAGAAGTCCAGGGAGAAGCAGAGGTGGCCTCCATGTCCCACCTGGTCAATCATCTCCTTACCTCCGTGTAACCTCAGATGTGGAAACCGAGGTTACAGAGGAGAGGAAAGCATGTCCAAAGTCATATAGCTAATGACTGAGGTTCAATCCTGGGTCCATTTACCTCCTAAGGCTACGTGCTTAATTCTTCTATACAGTTCTATCTCCTAATGTAAACATGATAAGAAGTGAAAGTTAAGTTCAAATTATTTTTGAAGCTGAAACTAAAAAAAATTATTCCAAAGTCAACTACCTGTATAATTCTAGCTTTTCCTCTATTTTCACACTTAAGGGGTAAGAGGTTGTACGAGAGATCATGAACATTTTTTGAATCTCTGGGTTAGCTACCACCCTTCCCCTTTCAGGTTTGATTTTCAATGAATAAAGAACAGGGACTCATCAAAAGTTGCTTAGCAATGAGTGTCCCTGAAAAGTGCTGCTTAGAACAGGAAATGCTTAAGCAATGAACAATTTAAGCAATTAAACAGTAACTTGTTGTGTCAATGTGCGTTCTTAAGGGAAATAGAAAGAAACATGTATTTCTGCCAGAAGTAGGGCCAGGAGGTTATTTTTCCAAATGCTTTAAGAGTTGTGGTTTCATGTAAGATTTACTTTCAAGCTGCCCACAAGTGCTGCAGTTCCAGCTTCCTGCTCTGGGTCTCCCTGAAAAGCCTGAAGGAACTCTGGCACTGAATATGCTCTTGTCCAGAGCCAAGGATTTAACACAATTCTCCCTCATTACTGAGAGACCTGAAAACTCAATTTGCAGGAAGGTGGGAAGGAAAGAAAAGAAGGTGAACAGACCACTGGGGCCCGGTAGAAGAGTGGGTTTCACTTCCACTCCTGCTAGGCCTTTAGCTTAATTCTTTGTCCAGACAAGGACAACATACATGCCATTATCTCTGGTTGCTTTAAATTTCCTAAGAGCCTCTGCCAGTTGCTTTGGTTGATGTTTTGAAGCAGTAAAAAAAAAAAGTGGGGGAGGAAGGTGACAAATTCCGCCCAGAATTTTTGCCCTTAACATTCTTCTCTAAATATTCAGGTTATGAAATAGAATATAACGATTATATCTTACATTTATAAAGAAGCAGGATAGCAGAGTGGCTCTGGAATCAGAACTAGATTCCTAGCCAGCTCTTACCAACCAGCTTTGAAACCTTAAACAGGCCATTAATGTGAATATGTAGCTTTTTCACCTGTAAAACGGAGATACTATCAGCCTCATAAAGATTAAAAGAGATAATATATACAAAGTATTTAAAGAGTTATTTTTATTATTGTAACTGTAATGAAACTGTACTCTTATTCTGTTGTATTCTAATAAGGTTCTCCTTTTGAGATCACAGAGTAAGGTTACTTGCCTTATGGGTAGGGGTAGTGTAGGAGTAGTGTCTTCCTTGAAAGGCTGGACATTCTTTTTTTTTTGCGGTACGCGGGCCTCTCACTGTTGTGGCATCTCCCGTTGCGGCGCACAGGCTCCGGACACGCAGGCTCAGCGGCCGTGGCTCACGGGCCCAGCCGCTCCGCGGCACATGGGATCTTCCCGGACTGGGGCACGAACCCACGTCCCCTGCATCGGCAGGCGGACTCTCAACCAGTGCGCCACCAGGGAAGCCCCAAGGCCGGACATTCTTGATGTTAATCATCCAGGGAAGGGACGCAGCTTCCATTAGAAAACTGGAATTAGACCAGAGAAGTAACAGCATGCCTCTCATTTTCCTGGGTCTAGAGCCCAAGGAAGCTAGATATGCTTAAGGCTGCTCATGCTTGGTAAGATTTAAAAATGGCAAGGTGGAAATCAGGAAGGGGCCACAAACTTAAGATGAAGCTCTATCATGTAAGTTAGATCGCATCAGGCAGGCAGCAGATTCTAGTAGTAACCTGTGTAAGACCTGGAGTCAGACCACCTCCCGGTCGTGTAGCTGAAGCACTGGAAAAGGAAACTCTCCAAGTCGAAGCTGAATCTCAGAAAAGAAGTTGGGGTTTGACCTCTAAGTACTCCTTCCCACGTGGAAGTGGGGATTCCTCGCAAGTTCTCTAAAATTTTCAAAGCTTTCAGTTACATCTATTCAGTCTCATGAAAACTCTAAGGCAAGGAGCTTGGACATTGCTATCTCCATTTTTCTAAGTTAACTAAGTTTTAAAGAGATTACACGCCTTGCCTAGGATCATGAGGTCAGTACAGGGCAATGGCTGAGGAAAATCCAGTTTAAAAAAAAATTATTCCTAGTCCAAGGAGATGCCAACAATCTCCATACTAGGACAGTAAAGGTGCTGTGAAGATTTTTTACTGTCATTTTGCGTTATTCACACCACTTACCCTAGCCACTTTACCCACACCTTAGGTAAGTGAGTCAGCTGTATTCAGAAGAAACATTTCTGTGTCCCTCGTGGGCACAGAACTGATGCCTGTGAGAAGAGATTTAACACTATAAATTCAATCATGCAAAAAGACATAACCTGTACACATCCCTCTGGCCCCACTGATTGGCAGAGTGGGCTTAAATTGTCACTTGGATAACCATTTTTTTTCACTTTGTGGAAAGTTTTCCAGAATCATTACAGACTTTTATGTCTAATCAGCTAATTAGTCAATTGAAAAGTACGTACTAAGCTCATAGTATGTGCCCCAAATTGGGATAGGTACTGTGGGTATACAAAAGGTGCATATATTAGGATCCAGTCTTCAAATCTAATTGGGGAGGAGGAGTTAATTAACATAAATTTTTTTTACTCATCCAAATTTAGAGAGTGTTGCCTTAAATATGCTAGAGATATTATATTAGAGATAAACGTGGCTTGAAATAATCTAGACAATGAAAAGCTTTGTTTCTTAGTAAGTCATTGAGAATACTAAATTCTGTCCTAATTTTAAAAATGCACATTATTTTAGACATAAACATTGAAAAGCTGTTCTAGGCACTGCGGATATATGGACAAATAAAGCACTTCCTGTCCTCAAGAGCTTACCATTTGTTAGGGGGAAACAAGTCACTGAAAATCAACGTGATTTGGGTCTACAGTATGGCTATAGTACCTCAGAGTAACTGGTTGATAGGGAAAGCTTCAAGGAGTGCATGACCTTTAAGGAGGTCACTGACAACAGGGAGGGGACATATGTGTGTCTGTGGGAGGGTGAATGTTAGAGCAGAGAGAGAGGAGGGAAAGTCATTCCGTAAAAAGGAACTGAAAGCAGCATATGAAAAGGCACAGTAGCAGGCCTGAAGACTAAAGCTGGGGTTTCCCACGTTTATTTCAAAGGCCTTCATCGTCTATATGGAAAGAGGGATCTTTTAAAAACCAATAGCTAGACAACCATGACTATGAAATTTAAATATACATGAGTGCTGATGACTACTTTCCCCTATTTTTCGGCATTAAGACCTTACTGTTCACGATAGTATTCATCTTATGTAAGTATGTATCTTCTAATATGAGCCATTTTGTGGATTCAATTGTTTATAGTCAATTTCAGAGAGAATGCTGATCGCAGCACCATATATCTCCTACAGAAAAAATATTTAAATAAAGAATATTAGTCAGTTTTCTTTAGGGTTTACTGAGGGATTACAGAACCAGAATAATATGAACATAAAAACTCAGTAAAACCATTAAATACATTTTATTTTGAAGGCTTCTTAATATTTACAGTTTATAATCGATTTTTACATAAAATCAAGTAATTTAAATTAGTACACACATGCATTTAAATAGCATCTAAAACTCGTTTGAAAATATATATTTGTTTGAACCATACCATTAGGCATATTACTCAAAAATCATTTTTAAAAGAAAATATTCTAGTATAGTGAACTTTTCCTTAAAATGAGACGAAAACTTAACATCATGCCACGGCTTCGAAGTTCTAGAAAAGCGAGATTTAAAACTTTCCTTCCCAGTAATTTTAACTGGAGGTCTTGTCAAATTTCACAAGAAATTTTATGTACTTAACAGTGAGCATAAGATAGGCACGTTTCTGTTGCTATGAGAACCTTCTATTTTGTATCAGAAAAAGCAGCCTTGACGACGCAGTGTTTGCGCCGATTTTACACATGTTTTTCTACAGCGATTCCGCTCCTCCAGTAATAACAGTTTAATGGCTCTGGTTTCCTTCCGCGCCGGCCCAGTTTTCCGTCCCAGCTCCAGCTCTCGCCCGCCGTGCAGTCCCCGTCTCTGGGAGCGAGCGGCGAGCACTGGACGGGAGAAAACGGGGGGCCGGAGGTGGGGCAGGTCCGGCCTCTCCGCGGGCTGTGGACGGGATGAAGAGGAGGTGGGATTGCCGGTTGGTTCTGTCACCCCGGAGCCGAGTTCTGCACCCATCTCTCCAATTGCGTTTTAAAATATGCAGTAAAAAAAAAATCGAGCAACGCCACATCCTACAAACTGGAGGGGAGGGGGAGAGCATTGTGTCCCCAAACGGATCATAAACAAGGGAAAGGAGGGGTTCGGAAATTTATTATTAAATACTTCCTCCACGCCAGAAAAACCAGGCCTCGGTACTAAAGGGATAGGCTGAAGCCCCAGACGCGGCTCAGTGGTCGCGGGCGGCGGGTCCGGGCTTCCGGTCTCCCGGGCGCCAGAGGGTCATGGCGGGAAGGGGGAGGGCGCGCGCTCCAAGCTTTCCCTCCCCCACCCACACCCAGGGTCTTCTTCCTTCGGGATTCGGAGCCGCCTATCCTCCAGGGCCGACTAGCCGCAGGGCTGCAGGGGTCCAGGACGCCGCGACATAGCTTAGCGACAGCGCTCTCCCTGGCGACGGCGCCGCAACAAGATGGCGGACGACAGAGACAGGGAAGGCACAGGTAAGAGGCGCCGCAGGACGCAGCCGTAGCCGCCCGCCGCGATCCCAGGCCGCACGGGGGAGCTCCGGGCAGGGTGGGTCACCCTACCTCTGGACCCCACCCGCAGGGAGAGGGCTGACCGAGCCAGGTCCCGCCGCCCGCCCTGCCGGGGAGGCCCCCTCCCCTGTTCTTGCCGCCTCGCCCCGCCCCTCCGCTCCCGCCCGGCAGTCATTCCGCCCCTCCCGCCCCTCCCGCTTCTCGGTTCCCGCCCGGCCCTGGTTCCGACCCCCTTCCTCGTCCCTTTTTCCGAGCCCCGAGCCTCGCTTCCAGCGCGGGTTGTGGCTGAGGCGCTGGCAGGGGAGGGCCATAATGGCGTCCTTGTTCACGGTCTCGGGGACGTCGCCTCCAATCCCTCGACCGGGCTCTGGTTGCCGCAGGCGCCACGCCGGCAGCTTCTCGGGCTGTGGGCCCCGGGGCGGGCCTGCGTGAGGACCGATCCGGCCTTTAGAGTCTGGCGGGCTCCTCCCCTGCCGCGCCGAAACCCCGCCCGGGCCAGCGGGCTGGCGTTCGCGGCCACCATTTTGACTCCGTAATGGAGACGTAGGAGGACAACCTCGAGGACAGTACCTCTCTCTCCGAGCCTCCAGGTTCCGAAGTGCCTGCTCGGTGGCCGGCGCTATGCTACCCGCCTGGTGTATTGTCTTAAACGAAAAAACAAAAAACAACTTTAATAAAGACGAAGGAGCAAACTCCAGAGGGAACTCGTAGAGCCCTGTGCGCCGGCCTGGCCTCTGCTGCGGTACCAGCCGGGCCAGCGCGCGCGGTCGCGGCGTCAGAGGCGGGTCTGGGCCTCGGGGCTCCGGGTCGCCATATCGGGGGGATTGATGTGCTTAATGTGTGGGGAGGCGAAAACCCGGTTATCCATGTTTACTTGCAAGACCGTTACGTTGTTTTAATTCGGCGATTTGCTTAAAAACTTGATCCTTGGTTACTATCCTACGTTAGTTACTCAAAAATAATTGTTTATTTTGGTAATTGGCAAACTCATCGCAAAAACATCAAAAAGGCCATGAAACTGTAGAGGTAAACATCTTAGAAATGAAAATAATACTCCACCTTTGTTCTTTTCTTGAGTGCTTGAAACATCAACATACCATTTTTCTCAGCATGGAACAAAGATGTAATCAGGTTAACAGTATTTACAAGTGTAGAAGCCAGCCCTAGATACTTAGTCACTTGTCACGGTGATCACAGAAAATCAGCGGAGAAACTGCAAAAGAGCTACCTACTGATAGCAATAATATTTCATTTTTTTTATGGTGCCATTAATCTAAAAGTCAGACGTATTTTTTAAATGTTACCTTTCCTAAGATGTCATTATAATTTTATCGTGCTGCTTTAAAAGTATAAGGTACATCCTAAGAAAATGATTACTTTTTTTTGGTATTAGTTTTAAAACTTCCCCAGAAAACCAGATGACTTATTTTGATTTATTAAATTATTATTTACAAAAAAATGGAAGAATCATTAGAAGATAATTTTAACAAGTTAATCGTGGATTTTTAAAAAAGATGATTAGGTCAGCCTGAGGAAAAAAAGCTCTGTATTATGAGGCAAATACAATTTTTTTTCTTCATTTGAAAAAAGTAGATTGAAAGCTGTTTTGATTTCTCAGTTTTCAAAAATACGTTTCTATTTAAAATAAGCTAATTCAAAGAAGAAACAATTCTGTCTATAGCCATAGAAGAAGTAATGACTGTTAAAAGCTGGATGTCATTCATTCAGTTGGCATGTGTTTAATGCCTACCATATGGAAGGCATTCTGATTAGGTTAGAACTTCGGAGGATACAAATACTGAAAAAAATATTTTTTTCTCCCAAGGAAGGTGAGATCAGTAAGGGAGATAAGACATCCATAAATGGGAGGGAACAGTCAGCTGGACTGAGCAGTCTGTCCCCTCCTGCTGTGGGCAGCAGCCTGGTATAACTGGGAGCTTATCAGAAAGGAAGGAGCTCAGTCCCTGCCCCTGACCTACTGAATCAGAGTCTGCACTTAAGCACACCTGCAGGTCATCCACATGCACATTAAAGTTTGAGAAGCACTGTTGTATATCTCATTTACTCCTTATTTTTTGTTTGTTTTCTTTGAATTTTATTTTATTTTTTTATACAGCAGGTTCTTATTAGTTATCTATTTTATACATATTAGTATATATATGTGAATCCCAATCTCCCAATTCATCCCTCCCCCCACCCTCGCTTTTCCCCCTTGGTGTCCATATGTTTGTTCTTTACATCCATGTCTCTATTTCTGCCTTGCAAACCAGTTCATCTGTACCACTTTTCTAGATTCCACATACATTCATTAATATATGATACTTGTTTTTCTTTTTCTGACTTAACTCTGCATGACAGTCAGTAGGTCCATCCACGTCTCTACAAATGACCCAATATCGTTCCTTTTTATGGCTGAGTAATATTCTGTTGTATACATGTACCACATCTTCTTTATCCATTCGTCTGTTGATGGGCATTTAGGTTGCTTCCATGACCTGGCTATTGTAAATAGTGCTGCAATGAACATTGGGGTTCATGTGTCTTTCTGAATTATTGTTTTCTCTGGGTATATGCCCAATCGTAGGATTGCTGGGTCATATGGTAATTCTGTTTCTAGTTTTTTAAGGAGCCTCCATACTGTCCATGGTGGCTGTATCAATTTACATTCCCACCAACAGAGCAAGAGGGTTCCCTTTTCTCCACACCCTCTCCAGCATTTGTTGTTTGTAGATATTCTGATGATGCCCATTCTAACTGGTGTGAGGTGATACCTCATTGTAGTTTTGATTTGCATTTCTCTGATAATTAGTGATGTTGAGCAGCTGTTCATGTGCCTCTTGGCCATCTGTATGTGTTCTTTGGAAAAATGTCTATTTAGGTCTTCTGCACATTTTTTTGAATGGGTTGTTGTTTTACTGTTGAGCTTCATGAGCTGTTTATATATTTTGGAGATTAATCCTTTGTCCGTTGATTCGTTTGCAAATATTTTCTCCCATTCTGAGGGTTGTCTTTTCATCTTGTTTGTGGTTTCCTTTGCTGTGCAAAAGCCTGTAAATTTCATTAGGTCCCATTTGTTTAGTTTTGTCTTTATTTCCATTTCTCTAGGAGGTGGGTCAAAAACGATCTTGCTGTGATTTATGTCAAAGAGTGTTCTTCCTATGTTTTCCTCTAAGAGTTTTATAGTGTCTGGTCTTACATTTAGGTCTTTAATCCATTTTGAGTTTATTTATGTGTATGGTGTTAGGAAGTGTTCTGATTTCATTCTTTTACATGTAGCTGTTCAGTTTTCCCAGCACCACTTATTGAAGAGACTGTCTTATCTCCATTGTATATCCTTGCCTCCTTTGTCATAGACAGTTGACCATAGGTGCGTGGGTTCATCTCCAGGCTTTCTATCCTGTTTCATTGATCTATATTTCTGTTTTTGTGCCAGTACCATATTGTCTTGATTATTGTAGCTTTGTAGTATAGTCTGAAGTCTGGGAGCCTGATTCCTCCCACCCCGTTTTGTCCCCTCAAGACTGCTTTGGCTATTCAGAGGCTTTTGTGTCTCCATACAAATTTTAAGAATTTTTGTTCTGGTTCTGTAAAAAATGCCATTGGTAATTTGATAGGGATTGCACTGAGTCTGTAGATTGCTTTGGGTAGTACAGTCATTTTCACAATGTTGATTCTTCCAATCCAAGAACATGGTATATCTCTCCATCTGTTTGTATCGTCTTTGATTTCTTTCATCAGTGTCTTACAGTTTTCTGCATACAGGTCTTTTGTCTCCTTAGGTAGGTTTATTCCTAGGTATTTTATTCTTTTCGTTGCAGTGGTAAATTGGAGTGCTTAATTTCTCTTTCAGATTTTTTGTTCTTAGTGTATAGGAATGAAAGAGATTTCTGTGCAGTAATTTTGTATCCTGCAACTTTACCAAATTCATTGATTAGCTCTAGAAGTTTTCTGGTGGCATTTTTAGGAATATCTATGTATAGTATCATGTCATCTGCAAACAGTGACAGTTTTACTTCTTTTCCAATTTGTATTCCTTTTATTTATTTATTTTTCTCTGATTGCCGTGGCTGGGACTTCCAAAACTATGTTGAATAATAGTGGCAAGAGTGGACATCCTTGTCTTGTTCCTGATCTTAGAGGAAATGCTTTCAGTTTTTCACCACTGAGAATGATGTTTGCTGTGGGTTTTGTTGTATATGGCCTTTAGTATGTTGAGGTAGGTTCCCTCTATGTCCACTTTCTGGAGTGTTTTTATCATAAATGGGTGTTGAATATTGTCAAAAGCTTTTTCTGCATCTATTGAGACGATCATATGGTTTTTAATTCTTCAATTTGTTAATATGTTGTTTCACGGAGATTGATTTGTGTATATTGAAGAATCCTTGCATCCCTGGGATAAATCCCACTTGATCATGGTGTATGATCCTTTAAATGTGCTATTGGATTCTGTTTGCTAGTATTTTGTTGAGGATTTTTGCATCTATATTTATCAGTGACATTGGTCTGTAATTTTATTTTTTTGTAGTATCTTTGTCTGGTTTTGGTATCAGGGTGATGGTGGCCTCGTAGAGTGAGTTTGGGAGTGTTCCTTCCTCTGCAATATCTTGGAAGAGTTTGAGAAGGGTGGTGTTAGCTCTTCTCTAAATGTTTGATAGAACCTGTGAAGCCATCTGGTCCTGGACTTTTGTTTGTTGGAAGATTTTTAATCACAGTTTCAATTTTAGTGCTTGTGATTGGTCTGTTCATATTTTCTATTCCTTCCTGGTTCAGGCTTTGATGGTTATACCTTTCTAAGAATTTGTCCATTTCTTCCAGGTTTTCCATTTTATTGGCATAGAGTTGCTTATAGTAGTTTCTTATGATGCTTTGTATTTCTGTGGTGTCCATTGTAACTTCTTTTTCATTTCTAATTTCATTGATTTGAGTCCTGTCCCTCCTTTTCTTGATGAGTCTGGCTAAAGGTTTATCAATTTTGTTTATCTTCTCAAAGAACTAGCTTTTAGTTTTATTGATCTTTGCTATTGTTTTCTTTGTTTCTATTTCATTTGTTTCTGCAATGATCTTTATGATTTCTTTCCTTCTACTAACTTTGGGTTTTGTTTGTTCTTCATTCTACTTCCTTTAGGTATAAGGTTAGATGGCTTATTTGAGATTTTTCTTGTTTCTTGAGGTAGGCTTGTATTGCTGTAACTTCCCTCTTAGAACTGCTTTTGCTGCATCCCATAGGTTTTGGATCGTAGTGTTTCATTGTCATTTGTTTCTAGGTAGTTTTTGATTTCCTCTTTGATTTCTTCAGTGATCTTTTGGTTATTTAGTAATGTATTGTTTAGCCTCCATGTGCTTGTGTTTCTTACGTTTTTTTTTTTTTCTGTGTAATTGATTTCTAATCTCATAACATTGTGGTCTGAAAAGATGCTTGCTATGATTTCAGTTTTCTTAAATTTACTGAGGGTTGATTTGTGACCTCAGATGTGATCTATCCTAGATAATGTTCCATGTGCACTTGAGAAAAAAGTGTAATCTGCTCTTTCCAGATGGAATGTCCTATGAATATCAATTAAATCTGTCTGGTTTGTTGTGTCGTTTAAAGTTTGTGTTCCCTTATTAATTTTGTTTGGATGATCTGTCCATTGGTGTAAGTGAGGTGTTAAAGTCCCCCACTATTACTGTGTTACTGTTGATTTCCTCTTTTATGGCTGTTAGCAGTTGCCTTATGTATTGAGGTGCTCCAATGTTGGGTGCATATATTTTTATAATTGTTATATCTTCTTGGATTGATCCCTTGATCATTATGTAGTGTCCTTCCTTGTCTCTTGTAACATTCTTCATTTTAAAGTCTATTTTTCTGATATTAGTATTGCTACTCCAGCTTTCTTTGATTTCCATTTGCATGGAATAATTTTTTCCAGCCCCTCACTTCCAGTCTGTGTGTCCCTAGGTCTGAAGTGGGTCTCTTGTAGACAGTATATATACGGCTCTTGTTTCTGTATCCATTCAGCGAGCCTCTGTCTTTTGGTTGGAGCATTTAAGCCATTCACATTTAAGGTAATTAATCGATATGTGTGTTCCTATTACCATTTTCTTAATTGTTTTGGGGTTTTTTTGTATGTCCTTTTTTTCTCTTGTGTTTCTCACTTAGAGAAGTTTCTTTAGCATTCATCACAGAGCTGGTTTGGTGGTGCTGAATTCTCTTAGCTTTTGTTTGTCTGTAAATCTTTGATTTCTCTGTCAAATGAATGAGATCCTTGCTGGGTAGAGAAACCTTGGTTGTAGTTTCTTCCCTTTCATCATGTTAAATATATCATGCCACTCCCTTCTGGTTTGTAGAGGTTTTGCTGAGAAATCAGCTGTT
This sequence comes from Pseudorca crassidens, assembly GCF_039906515.1. NCBI lineage: Eukaryota > Metazoa > Chordata > Mammalia > Artiodactyla > Delphinidae > Pseudorca > Pseudorca crassidens. The sequence continues at coordinate 159,731,353 of NC_090297.1, forward strand.
AACCTTATGGGAGTTCTCTTATATGTTATTTGTTGTTTTTCCCTTGTTGCTTCTAATAATTTTTCTTTGTCTTTAATTTTTGTCAATTTGATTACTGTGTGCCTTGGAGTGTTTCTCCTTGGGTTTATTCTTCCTGGGACTCTTTGCACTTCCTGGACTTGGGTGGCTATTTCCTTTTCTATGTTAGGGAAGTTTTCGACTATAATCACTTCAAATATTTTCTTGGGTCCTTTCTCTCTCTCCTCTCCTTCTGAGACCACCATAATGCGAATGTTGTTGCGTTTAATGTTGTCCCACAGGTCTTTTAGGCTTTCTTCATTTCTTTTCATACTTTTTTCTTTATTGTGTTCTGTGGCAGTGCTTTCCACCATTCTGTCTTCCAGGTCACTCATCCGTTCTTCTGCCTCAGTTATTCTGCTATTGATTCCTTGTAGTGTATTTTTCATTTCAGTTATTGTATTGTTCATCTCTGTTTGTTTGTTCTTTAATTCTTCTAGGTCTTTGTTAAACATTTCTTGCATCTTCTCGATATTTGCGTCTATTCTTTTTCCAAGGTCCTGGATCATCTTCACTATCATTATTCTGAATTCTTTTTCTGGAAGGTTGCCTATCTCCACTTCATTTAGTTGCTCTTCAGGGGTTTTATCTTGTTCCTTCATCTGGTACATAGTCCTCTGCCTTTTCATTTTGTCCTCCTTTTCGTGAATGTGGTTCTCGTTCTACAGCCTGTGGGATTGTAGATCTTCTTGCTTCTGCTGTCTGCCCTCTGGTGGATGAGGCTCTCTAAGAGGCTTGTGCAAGTTTCCTGATGGGAGGGACTGGTGGTTGGTAGAGCTGGGTGTTGCTCTGTTGGGCACATCTCAGTAAAGCTTTAATCAGCTTGTCTGCTGATCGGTGGAGCTGGGTTCCCTCCCTGTTGATTGTTTGGCCTGAGGCGACCCGGCACTGGAGCCTACATTCTCTTTGGTGGGGTAATGGCGGACTCTGGGAGGGCTCACGCCAAGGCGTACTTCCCAGAACTTCTGCTGCCAGTGTCCTTGTCCCTGTGGTGAGCCACAGCCATCCCCCTGCCTCTGCAGGGGACCCTCCAACACTAGCAGGTAGTTCTGATTCAGTCTCCTATGGGATCATTGCTCTTTCCCCCATGTCCTGACGTGCAGACTACTTGGTGTGCGTCCTCCAAGAGTGGAGTCTCTCTTTCCCCCAGTTCTCTGAAGTTCTGCAGTCAAATCCCGCTAGCCTTCAAAGTCTGATTCTCTGGGAATTCCTCCTCCTGTTGCTGGACCCCCAGGTTGGGAGCGAACTCCAGTTGGTGGACTTCTGTGGCATAATTGTTGTCCAGTTTATGAGTCACCCATCCAGCAGTTATGGGATTTGATTTTATTGTGATTGTGCCCCTCTTACTGTCTCATTGTGGCTTCTGCTTTGTCTTTGGTTGTGGGGTATTTTTTTTTGTGAGTTCCAGTGTCTTTCTGTTGATGGTTGTTCAGCAGTTAGCTGTGATTCTGGTGCTTTCAAAAGAGGGAGTCTCATTTACTCTTTATAACAGTTTTATGAGTTAAGTAACTGCAGTTTGAAGGCCATGATGAAATAAAAGTATGTTGTCTGAGGATAAACTAGAGATTCATATGCTGATATCATCTTTGTTTACACATATTCCACTCCTATATTTTATTCTGAACTCTGAAGTTTCAGAAATTACATCTAACCAATTAATAAGAATAGACCTAGCTTTGAGGATTCACACAAGCTAACTAAACTTGTGAAGAGTGATGTGCAAACCTGAATAATGATTTATTAATGTAAATAGGGGTATGTTGATACATTGATCAGAAAGCTGACCTCTGCAATATCATATATTGTTTTATGTGTATTAAGCTTTTGGCGAGGGCAAATCTATATTTCTAAAGTTTCTTGATGAGCATGGAATCACGCAAAAGAAAAAGGATAGTTTTGAAGGATATATCCATTACCTTATAAGCTCAAAGAGGGTGGGGAGATCACTTCTTTATATTCAGTGTCTTGCAGAGTGTACAGCACATGGTAGGAATTCAATAAATATTGTTGCATTCAGATCATTTGAATTAATTAAAAGTGTTTATGTTTTAATCAAAACATTACTTACTGTTTCCCAAAAAATCTACACTTAAAAGCACATAAAACTATTGTTAGGGGTTTTTTCCTTTTTCTTTCAGGTAAGCTATATGCTTTTATTTCATCTGGCTCAACAAACATTTTTTGAGAGCCATGGTATTCATTAGCATGTCTTTAAAGAATAAAAACATACATGTATTTTGAATTGTTCATATTTAATCTTGAATTTTTTTAAAGTTGTAAAGGAGGATTAAGTTTCTGGATAGCCATTGCACCTAGCTCTTCTTCAACATTTAGGGATTAATCTTGATACAAGTAGTGAGAATATTGGTAAGGAAAAGTAACTAAATCTATGACGGGTTTCTTGCTCTATTTATAAAATTTTTTCTGTAAGTTTATATACATTGAAATCATGCTTATTTGTAGCATTTTTGTACTTTAACATAGTATAACTTATCTTTTTTCCTAGATTAAAAAATGTAACATAGTTATGTTAACAAATAGAAGAATTAAAAATTTTATAATCAAGTTAATTTTTTTAAAAAGGACTTAATTTTATTTGTTTTACTGAAAGGGGAATTTTTGAAATGGGATAGGAAAAATTATTTTTGAATTTCTGTCATTTCTGTGTAAGTTTCCTCAGCCAGAGCATTATGGTTTTTGTTTTTTTCTCTTCTTTTTTGTTTGTTTAAAATGGATAATCAATGCAGTTGTTGATTCTTTGGATCTTTAAATCTTATTTTAATGTTTCTGTCTCCTAGAGAGTTTTATATGGGACTGGAAGGATCTTCTACTTGTGATTAAAATCATGTCTAGGAAACAGACTGCTTAGGAATAACATTCTAATTTTTGGCAGGCTAGTGAGCTTTGGAAGGTGTGTCAGTTTTTTTTTTTTTAAACAAGCTTCAGATACTTAAAGTTCTTTCTAGGATTTACTATTTTTGTTTGTATTAAAATATTCTTTTGACTTTGCATGCTTTGATAACATTGCTTGGTAAAGTGCTTCCAATTCCTTATCAACTCCTGGATGTCTTCAAAGTTTTACAGGTTTTTTTTGTTTTGTTTTGTGTTTTGTTTCCCCATATTGTGTCATTCCTCTCAAAACCCAACATTTGGAAATCTAAAGTAAAAAATAGAAATTACAGGTGAATATTACTTTTTAAAAAGTGAACTGTTGATAGTACAGAGCACAGTATGGAATAGTAGAAAACGTGAGCTTTGGAGTAAGATTTGAATTTGAATTACAGCTTTCTCAAGCTGTATCTGATCTTAGCAAAGATGCTAAACCTAAGGATCTTCAGGTTCCTCAAATATAAAGTGGGAATAATTATATCTATTTCATAATATTGTTGTAATGTGGGCAGTATTTTCTTATTCATCCTTATTACCCTCATCACCCTATAATGCCTGGCATTAAAGGAATGCTGAATAAATAGGAAGGAAAGTGGTTGGTGCATTATAGGGAGTTAGTAGCTGTTTAGATTAGTAGATTCTATATGCATGACATGGAATCTAAGGGTTAAGAAAAACTTTAAGTCTTACCAATTATTGCTCACACATGATGCATTCATGCATATTTGGGGGCCATTTAATACATTTTCTCCTTATTTTAGACTGATTAGCATTCAGGGAGAGACTAACTGAAGAAGAAAACCAACTTATAGAAACCTAATTTGCTTCCTCTAATTCAGAATTAATAAGTTTGGAGAGGAAATTCCCTGGTGGCCCAGTGGTTAGGACTCTGCGCTTCCACTGCTGGCATCCTGGGTTCAATCCCTGGTCAGGGAATTAAGATCCTATGAGCTGTGTGGCACAACCAAAAAAAAAAAAAAAAAAAGAAAGAAAAGTTTGGAGAAAAATCGGACTGAAATTTATTTGTACTAACCTATAAAAATTTGTCAAGAAAATTTATAATTAAAAAAATCAAATGGACAATGCAATACCATTTCATACCCGTTCTTATTGTTTTTTATAGTAGCAGCAGCAACACAAAATAATGTATTAGTGAGGATGTAGAGGAATTGAAGCCCTTGTGGACATTTAACTGGGAATGTAAAAAGTAAAATGGTGCAGCTGCTGTGGAAAATAGTATGGTGGTATCTCAAAAAATTAGAAATTGCATTGCCATATGATCCAACAAATCCACATCTGGGTATATACCCCAAATAATTGAAAGCAGGAACTTGGACAGATATTTGTACACTTGTGTTCATAGCAGCATTATTCACAATAGTTGAAAGGTGGAAGAAACTCAAGTGTCCATCAGTGGATGAATGGATAAACAAAGTGTGGCATATACATAAAATTAAATACTATTCAGCCTTAGAAAGGAAAGAAATTCTGACATGGATGTATATGTTCATGCATATTTGAGGACATTTTGCTGAGTGGACTTATCCAGTCACAAAAAGACAAATACTGTATGATTCCACTTCTGTGAGGTACCTAGAGTAGTCAAATTCATAGTAGAATGGTGGTTGCCAGGGGAAGGATAAAAGGGAGGTTGTTGTTTAGTGGGTATGATGCCAAAAACTCGGCCTTTGTACACCAGTGCCAAATTGAATCTCGGAGACAGAGTTTTGGATGAAGTAGAAAAGAATAGCTTTGTTTCTTTGCAAGGCAAATGGGGACACAGCGGGCTTGTGCCCCTCAAAACTCTGTGTCCTTCCCCAGGAGGATTTGGTGAGGAGTTTTATAGCAGTGGTTCAAGGGTGGGGTTGCTGATGAGGATTAGGGTGTGTGCAGGGCCTGCACTCCTTTAATCTGGCCTTAGGTGATCTGACGAGTTTCTGTGGTCCCTTTAATCTGGCCTCAGGTGTTCTCTTGAAGAACTTCTCTGGTTCCTTTAATCTAGAATGAAGAATGCTAACATCTTCCATTTATTGGGGGCTTTAGTTCTGTAAAGAGCTCAAAGATGTTATGTGTATCCCTTGAGGAGGCACCAAGACCCTGCTGCATGTTGTTTCTTGACTGCTCCTCCCTTATCTCTGCATCCCCTCCCTTCCCTGATTAGCAACTGTTCAAATCTGTCCTTTGGGACTCTGGGAAGGTTGTGGAGGCTGGAGCCTATTCCCTATGAACAAGAAATGTGGGACACAGAAAGGCTTCTGTGCCCAGGAGCCCCACAGAGTCCTGCTCGGTTTCTCTCCCCCCTTTTCTTTGATACTCCTCAGTCTTGAGAACAGATGCTGGACAAGAAAGGGAATAATCATTTTGGATAGAAACAGTCATAAACTTTGCAGACGAACTTTGTTTTAGGGGGATTCAGTTTTAATCCCCCTTTTCAGTTTTATCTTTCCCCAAATCTTTCAGGGAATGGGGTTACTGCCACTCTGGCTACTTACTGCTGAAATGGGGTGTAGGCCTGCCTAAATTTTGCGGAATGGCTACCAAATTAAAAATATTTGAGTTCCATGTCCTGGATCCGAGTCTTGTATGATTAAGATCTCAATCCCTTGGTCCACCATTCTGGTGCAACAGACCCATTTATAAGTATGAGGAGTGACAACTTCCACAATGGTCACTTAGTTTTACCTTGGATATCTGAACCATAGTTATTCCATTTTGACCTTCAAATGTATTCTCCTCCTCAATGCCCAAAGCAGATTTACAATGCATGTCCAAAGGGCCACAAAATAGGCCACTTTTTAAACTTAAACCATGTATAAGCCAGAGTGACTTCCCCATACCTCAATACGTACAGATTTTTTTTTCTTTCATCATTTCCTCTTTTGATTTCAAGTCTTTCAGTAGAAAACATTGATGATGGAAATATTTGTCCCTCGATGCTGGGGTGATTCAGCTAGCTGTTTGCTCTGGGTCTAGACGAGGTCCCTTGGTGCTATGCCTCCTTTATATTTGCCTAGGTAGTCCACATTGGGAGAGAACTGATCAGGTATCTGAATAAGCTCAGAGGTATGTTAATGAGAAAACACTTTATAGACCCCGTACACTTTATTGTTTATACCCAGTTGTTACACAGGCATTGTACATGTGCTTTTAGCAGTAGACCCAGTTCAGCAGTGTGATGTGAAATTTATCAGAGACCTGTATTTGTCAAAAGGATCCTTCACATAAATCCTCTTGAAGATGAAGCACTTTGCAAAAGTATCAGAGTATAATAATAACTGTCTATAAATCACAGAAAGACTTAAAAAGTCATGGTTAAACATTTAGTCACAGTGGTTGACAAAAGAAACTTAGTTATTGCAGTGACATACAACATTTACAAATAACTAGGATTATGACTGATAAAATTTTACCAGGACATACTAGAATTTTAGGAATTACTGACTTGACAATGCTTTCCATGTAATTTAACATGTTAATTTAGTATTTCTCTGAGATGCCTCAAGGTTCCTCTGAAGCACCTAAGTTGGCTGGAGGTCAGAAGAACTTTTAGAATCTGCCAAACAATACTTATTTACTTAACCAAAGTGAAAAGATTTCAAAGGCAAATACAGATCACTTAAAGGCAAAGAAACTCATAAGCTGTTATCAAAATATTCCCAGAAAACTTTGGAGGGAGAAACCAAATCCGGTCTTGCCCCAGCCTACTCCCAGCAAAATCCATTTACCCAAATAGATTTAATTCAATGTTAGAAAATCCTGATCATGCGCAACTCTTTTCTCAGTGTCCCTTTTTCACACACTTTCCATCACATTCTGCATCCATATTATTTTGTCCCTTATTTTTTTCCCCTTTCAGAAACAACCAGCTCTAGGACAAAATGACTTTCTTTTCTCTTTGTACCATCCTCCTATTACATTACTGTTCACTTTCTTTATTATGTAGCTGCATGAGTGCTTGAACATATGAAATTTCTCCTGTCTTTTCATTCCTGTGACAAAACAACTCTAGCTGGACGATAGTATATAATTTAGGCTACCATTCAAAGACCACTTTTCCTCATTTTCAAGAATGTATGTTGCCCAAACAGAATTACAATAGAATCTCATTCCTTTTTCTTAGTCATAGGTTTATAACTATAGGTCGACCAGTCTACCAGGATTTTCCCCAGGGGGCTATCAGATGGAATTTAAGAAGAAGCGCTTCCCATGTTTGATTGATAGAACACTCATGGGTGGACCAGGAACAAACCAAAATCCATTCCAGCAACAGAAGCTTCGAACCAAAGAAACCAAAAACCAAACAGAAAATAAAAACCAAATAGCACAAGGCTGAAATTGGCTTCCAAGTCCCAACTTAGCCTGTGACCTCTGTTCAAGCAGTGTGCCTTCCAAATGGGATTTCCCAGAATAGAAAATCCCCCAAATGGGAACCAGGGTTCCTCTCAATGGACAGGGCCAAAGGGGCCTCGGACTCCATGCCAGGGGATGTACCACATGCTGGCTGAGGTATCACGATGTCCCAGACACTACTTTTCTCCTTTCCCAAAATAATTCCTTAGAGTAGGACATTCAGGCCATCATGGGCAGGAAGAAGAGAGGAATGTTCTTGAGATGAAGATGGCCCCAGCAGCTGCTAGGATGGTCCCTCTTCCTCCATCTGCTCCCGCCTGGGAGTTCCAGCTGCCGGGATGGTGGAATGGGTATGACTGGGGCTCGTCCTTTCTAGGCAAGGGTCCCAGGTGATCTGGCCTTTAAAGGAATTCTCCAATCCTTTGCTCTCTTGAAAGAGGCTGACGTGGAGAAAACCTTGGAGTGTCCAATTCAACCAGGGGATCCCCGTGGGACTGTCCGCAAGTCAGCCCCATGTTGGGTGCCAAATTTAATGGTGAAAACTTGGCCTCTGTGCACTGGTGCTGAATCAAATCTTGGAGACAGAGAACTGGGTAAAGTTCTCTGTCTTGGCAAAGAATAGCTGTATTGCTTTGCCAGGCAAAGGGGGATACACCTGGCCTGTGCCCTGAAAAACTGTGTGTCCCAACCCGGTGGGATTTGGTGAGGAGTTTGGTGAGGAGTTTTATAGCAGTGGTTCAAGGGTGGGTTGCTAATAATGATCAGGGTGTGTGCAGAGCCTGCATTCCTTTAATCTGGCCTCAGGTGGTCTCCTGATGAGCTTCTCGAGGTTATCAAACTGTGACCTTCTCTCTGGAACATCTTCCATTTGGTGGGGGTTTTAGTTCTGCAGAAGAGCTTAAAGATACAATAAGTCCCCTACATACAAACAAGTTCTATTCTGAGAGAGCGTTTGTATGTCCAGTTTGTAAGTCCAACAAAGTTAACCTAGGTACCCAACTAACACAATTGGCTACGTAGTACTGTACTGTAATAGGTTCATAATACTTTTCACACAAATATATAAAAAGCCAACAAACATGAAAAATAAGACATTTTTAACCTTACAGTACAGTGCATTGAAAAGTACAGTAGTACAGTAAGACAGCTGACATACAGGCGCTGGCATCGAGTGAAAAGACAAAAAGAGTTACTGACTGGAGGAGGGAGAGGAGGTGGGAGATGGTAGAGCTGAAGGATCGTCAGCAATAGGAGACGGAGGGCAAGCTGCAATTTCACTCATGCCTGATGTTGATGGAGTGCACATTCACATCTTTGAAAGTTTGCAACTTGAAGGTTCATACGTAGGGGACTTACTGTATGGTTATGTGTATCCCTTGAAGGGGAAGCAGGACCCTGTCCCAAGGCTGCACTATTGTTTCTTGACTGCTCTTCCCTTGTCTCTGCATCCCCTCCCTTCCCTGATTAACAACTGTTCGAATCTGCCATTTGGGACTCAGGAAAGGTCATGGAGGCTGAAGTCTATTCCCTACAAACAAGAAATGGGGGACACAGAAAGGCTTCCATGCCCAGGAGCTCCACAGGGTCCTGTTAGGTTTCAGGTATAGTGTTCAGTTTTGCAAGATAAGAGTTCTAGAGATAGTTTGCACAACAGTGTGAATATCCTTAATGCTACTGAATGGTTAAGATGGTTAAAATGGTTAAGATGGTTAATTTTTTGTTATGTCTATTTTACCATACTTGAAAAAAGTCAAATGGAAATGTTTCATCCAAAAAAAAAAATTGTCATTGTTTTTGGAAGGCACTTTGGAAATTTGTATTATTTAAAGTTTTTTATAAATTTGGAGACATTGATAAAATCTACTTATCCGACAAATGGGGATACAAAGTAAATTGGTATGTATTGACTTGTTGGATTGTAGGCATTTAAAACCATTTAAAAATTATGTGTGTAAATGTGTAAGAATGACAGGGGAAAACAGAAGAAGATGATATCAGGGTGGTCAGATTTTTCCAGGGGCATTTATTTTTAAAGAGTCTCGTATTAATGTCATTTCTACAGAATTTTAAGACTCACATAGCAACTATTTTTATATTTTAAAATCTGAATGCTAATTATAAATTATTCTTACCCATTTGTGAAAACATATTTACCAAGTCCAATACTTGACAATGCTTTGTAAACCTCTAGTATGGATTTTTTTAGATATTAAGAGTGTAATAAAATAACTTATTTTTAAAATGTAGCACTAGGACTTCTCTGGTGGCACAGTGGTTAAGAATCTGCCTGCCAATGCAGGGGACATGGGTTCGAGCCCTGGTCCAGGAAGGTCCCACATGCCGTGGAGCAACTAAGCCCATGCGCCACAACTACTGAGCCGGTGCTCTAGAGCCCGCGAGCCACAACTACGGAGCCTGCATGCCACAACTACTGAAGCCCGCGCGCCTAGAGCCCGTGCTCCACAACAAGAGAATCCACTGCAATGAGAAGCCCGTGCACTGCAACAAAGAGTAGCCCCTGTTCGCCACAACTAGAGAAAGCCTGCATGCAGCAACGAAGACCCAACGCAGCCAAAAATAAATAAATTCATTTAAAAAAATAAATAAAATGTAGCAATAAATTTGGAGCCTAAGACCTGGGCTTGAATTTGGACACTGCTTTTTTTCAGATTTTACTTGGGCACGTCACTTAATTTCTTTAAACTTCAGTTCAAAGAGTTCTCAGTCTAATGAGCATTTTGAAGTAGGCACTGGGCTAAATATTTTACATGAATTATGTTATTTAATCCTTCCAACAAACCTATTGGGAGATACCTCTTTTATCCCCTCTCTACAAATAACAGGGGCTTGGATGGTAAAGTGGAACTCCAGTTTCAGCTCCAACAGGTAAGAGCTTGGAAGTCATCACCCCTGTTGCCATAAACTGGAAGAAATACTTGGTAATTTTGGTGAATAGCTGATGGCTGTGTGGAGGCTGTGTAAATGAGAAACTTCTGGGAGCCTACAGTCTTGGGAGGTCCTTCACACTTCCTTGGGTTTTACTTCCAGGAATCCCACAAGGCTATCTGGTAAAGTGTCAAGAAAGACCTCCTTGTTGCTCTAGCCTGGAGGAGGGAGAAAGTAACCATTTTGAAATCTCCAGAACATTTTTTTTTTTTTGCGGTACGCAGGCCTCTCACTGTCGTGGCCTCTCCCGTTGCGGAGCACAGGCTCCGGATGCGCAGGCTCAGTGGCCGTGGCTCACGGGCCCAGTCGCTCCACGGCATGTGGGATCTTCCCGGACCGGGGCATGAACCCGTGTCCCCTGCATCGGCAGGCAGACTCTCAACCACTGCGCCACCAGGGAAGCCCGAAATCTCCAGAACATTCTTCATAGCAAAGATCTGCTCTCCAGGAGGAAAAGACCTTACCAGAGCTTTGTCTTACCTATCTTTATTTAACCAACTCCAGGGCCTTGTAGCCTTCCTGTCTCATCTAAGAGGATGGGGATAAGCTAAAAAACACTTGTGAAGGTCACAATTCAGAGACTTGGGTCCATTAAAAAACTGAAATTTAATCATGAGACTATAGAATGCTTTTCTTCACTTACAGCTTATCACTACATCAACAGGGCTACAGTACAATAACACTGGAATACAACTGAAAGATGTGTGAGATGCAAACTGTGTTTAAGGAGGAATTCTCAGAGGAATCTGGCACCTACAGCTATAGCAAACATTAAACACACCCTATTCCTAGTCAAATTGACATAAAGCCTCACATTAATGATCTTCTGTCTCAGTTCCTATTACCTGATTCATCACGTGTGGTTTTTAACCAAAAGTTACAAGGCATGCTAAAAGGCAAGAAAAACAACCTGAAGAGAAAGCAAGCATCAGAACCAGACTCAGAGATACTATACAGATTTTGAAATTATCAGATAAAAAATTTAAGAGCTATGACTAATATGTTAAGGACTGTAATGGAAAAAGTAGACAAAAATGCAAGAACAGATGAGTATTGTAAGCAGAGAGATGAAAACTCTAAGAAAAGGAAATGTTAGAGACCAAGTGCAGTGTAATGGAAATGAAGAATGCCTTTGATGGGCCTATCTATCAGTAGATTCAACATGGCTGAGGAAAGAATCATTGAGCTTGAAAATGATGTCAATAGAAACTTCCCAAACTGAAATGCAGGGAGAGAAAATGAAAAGCCAAAGCAAAATCCAGAGCATCCAAGAACTAGGACAATTAAAAAAGGTGTAAAATACACATAATTGGAATTACCAGAAGGAAAGGAATCAAAGAATGGAGCACAATAAATATTTGAAGCAATAATGGCCAAGAATTTCCCAAAATTAATGACAGACAGACACCAAACCAGATCCAGGAAGCTAAGGGAACACCATCAGAATAAATACCGAAAAGCTATGCCTTGGTATATTGTATTCAAACTGCAGAAAACCAAAGATAACAAGAAAATCCTGAAAGAAGCCAGAAAAAAAAAAACACCTTACCTAGGCTTCTTGTCAGAAACCATGTAAAGCAGGATAGAGTGGACTCAAACATTTAAAGTGTTGAAAGACAGGTAAAGCAATGTGACCAAGGCCACTTAGCTAAGTGTTGAAGCAAGGACTCTGAAGCCAGTGCTCTTAGCCTCTATACCCCATGAAGAGAAGTCAAGGGGAATTTTATATAAAAGGAAGGAAAAATTGGCCCATGATCTCATTATCTAGAGCAGTAGTTCTCAAACTTCAGTGTACATCAGCATCACCTGGACTAGTTAAACCATAGGCTGCTGGGCGCCATTCCCAGAGTTTTGAACCAGTTAAGTCTGGGACGGCTGAGGTGGGATTGGGGGCCCGAGAATTTGCATTTCTAACAAGTTACATTAGGATGAGGATGCTATTAAAAAACTATTGATCTAGAATCTAGAGTAAAATTTGCCATTTAATATATTTCCTTCCAGGTTTTTTCTAGGCAGATTTGTATTTTTTTGTTTTACAGGTTTGAGATTACCTGGTATATGGTTTTATATCCAGCTTTTCCACTTACTATTATAAGCACTTTTTCATGTCATAAGTATTTCTCAAACATTATTTTTAATACCTGGCATTCATTATATTTATGAAATATATTTAAGCTTTCCCTGACTGTTGGATGTTTACACTGTTTCCAAATTTTCTGTGCTATAAATAATGCTGCAGTGAATATTCAGTGAATGCCTTGTGTCAGGAATCTTTTGACACAGCTTTGATCCCCACCCTCTATCCCCTTTGGAAAAATGATTTCATTCAATCTTGTCTTTGTTGGTTCTTACTAGTTATAATACTTATGAGTTACAGAAGATAATCTAATCACAAATTGTTGTGATTCTTTTGTACTACTTACATTATTTTCTTTCAAAAATGTTTAATCAAAGATACATAATTATCAGTCAGCTTATGATCAATCAGGGTAAGATACATCTTTTTGCTTATTGTTTGTCTGTCCTGTTATAGTGGAAACACCATGAAGTCAGAGGCTTTATTTCACTTACTGTTTAATCCCTGGAGTTTAGAACAATTGTAGGAGGTAGTAGTCAGCCTGTAAACATTTGTTGAAGGAATGCATAAACCAGGAGTAACACATTGAGTAAAGAAGTTTAACGCCACCCTGCATGGTCTTATTATGGGTAAATGTATTTTTCTGTTAACCTTCTAAAAATATTGAAAATAGCTCAGTTACCCTCATTACATTTGCAGATTGGAAATTACATATTTAATCCACCCTCATCATTCAAACAGCTAGAATGGCACTTCTACTTCAACATGATTGAGCACCCCTTTATTTTTACCCTTTCTGAAACCCCACTAGAATGACAGTAAAGGAATAAAAAAAAAAGGCATAGACTTACAAAGATAAAGAGAATAGGAGAGGAGATAATGGGGTTTGTAAAAAGACATTACTAGAAGAGGTAATAAATTATTAAATTGATGGATGAGTGGCCACTAACTTAGCAGAACCAAAGAAAATAAATGTAAGCCTATAGAGGAGGGAGCCTAAAAGAAACAAACCAAGTGGAGCTGTAAAATCCTGGAAGGGCTTAGGATTGGAGGCAGCAGCCATCTCTGATGGCCTGGTGTGTGGAGTAAGGCTAAATTTGGGAGGTTTGGATGAAAGTCATAAGGCAAGTGGTTGGATCTGTCATCTCTTGGAGTAACCAGCTGATAACTTCCCTTCCATCCATGCAGAAGACTGGAAGTTTACTTTAAATCAGAGAGATTTAGGATTGAGGGATACCTGGCACAGTTGATGGTAGGGAGTGATGTGCCATAATTTTTACCAACTTTGATATAGTAGCTGAAATACTAACATTTGTTTACAATTTAATATTACCACATAGATAAGTACTTCTGAGTAGGACCCAAGACAATAAATCTGAAAAGTGGTAGTATGTCTAATAGGATGTCAAAGAGATGGGGATTTGAAATTCTTTTAAGATCTTCATTAGTAACGAGGAAGAGGAGCTATGTACCTCTTTAACTGGTTGGTAGATTTGCATTGGTAACTACATTATAAAATAGTATAAGCACTAAAAGCTTCAAATGAAGAGTGAAAGGGAATTTAGAGATTAAAAAACTTCAGGTGAAATCAGTAAATGAAATTTCATAGAAACTGTGCAATAATAATGAAATGAGAGGGAAACTGTTTCAAATGTGACCTCAGTTTCAGTGACTTTTTAATCTCCATTGTACTTCAGCTGCCCACTCTCATGGCCAAACTGTATATTGCATCATCTAGAATTGTGCCGCCTCTGACATCTTAAATTCAGATACTTTATTCTTGAACTACCTTCTTATTCAGCACTGATTGTTTTTAAAAATAATTTTGTATAATAATTCTGTGAAATAATATCAAATGCACAGAAAAATTATAAGAATAGTATAGATATTCCCACATTCCCTTTACCCAAATTAACTAATTTTAACATTTTGTCACATTTTTATCACTCTCTTTATCATATACATATATTAAAAATACATATTATGTATCTAAAATATATGTATTTTTTTGCTTGAAACATTTGAGAGTATGTTACATACAATTGTGTCACTTTATTCCTTAATACTTTTGTATGTATTTCATAAGAAAAAAGATAATCTCGTATGTAAAATCTCTATGAAGTTTAACTTAGATACACTTTTTTAAAAAATTGAAGTATTTACAATATTGTGTTAGTTTCAGGTGTACAGCAGTAATTCAGTTATATGTATATATATATATATATATATATACAGATTATTTTCTATTGTAGGTTATTACAAGATATTGAATATAGTGCCCTGTTCTGTACAGTAAATCCTTGTTGCTTATCTATTTTATGTATAGTAGTTTGTATCTGTTAATCCCATACTCCTAATTTATTCCTCCCCCCTTCTCTTTCCCCTTTGGTAACCATTAGTTTGTTTTCTATGTCTGTGAGTCTGTTTCTGTTTTATATATAGATTCATTCATATTACTTTTTAGATTCCACATATAAGTGATATCATATAATATTTATCTTTCTCTGTCTGACTGACTTCACTTAGTATAATATTCTCTAGGCATTCTTTTTTATGGCTGAGTAATATTCCCGTGTGTTTGTGTGTGTGTGATTCTATTTTTAGTGTTTTAAGGAACCTGCACACTGTTTCCCATAGCGGCTGCACCAATTTACATTCTCATCAACAGTGTAGGAGGGTTCCCTTTCCTTCATACCCTCTCCAGCATTTATTATCTGTAGACTTTTTGATGATAGCTATTGTGACCAGTGTGAGGTGATACCTCATTGTGGTTTTGATTTGCATTTCTTTAATAATTAGTGATGTTGAGCATCTTTTCATGTGCCTGTTGGCCATCTGTATGTCTTCTTTGGAGAAATGTCTTTTTAGATCTTCTGCCCATTTTTTGATTGGGTTGTTTGTTTTTTTGATAGTGAGTTGTATGAACTGTTTGTATTTTTGGATATTCCCCTTGTCGATCACATTGTTTGCAAATATTTTCTCCCAGTCCATAGGTTGTCTTTTTGTTTTGTTGATGGTTTCCTTCGTTGTGCAAAAGCTTTTAAGTTTGATTAAGTCCCATTTGTTTATTTTTGCTTCTATTTCTTTTGCCTTGGGAGACTGACAAGAAAATATTACTAAGATTTATGTCCAAGAATGTTTTGCCTGTGTTCCCTTCTAGGAGTTTTATGGTGTCATATCTTATATTTATGTCTTTAAACCATTTTGAGTTTATTTTTGTATATGGTGTGAGGGAGTGTTCTAATTTCATTGATATATAGGCAGCTGTCCAGCTATCCCAACACCACTTGCTGAAGAGATTGTATTTTCCCATTGTATTTCATTGCCTTCTTTGTCATATATTAAGTGACTGTAGGTGTGTGGGTTTATTTCTGGGCTCTCTATTCTGTTCCATTGATCTATATGTCTTTTTGTGCCAATACCAGGCTGTTTTGATTACTGTAGCTTTGTAGCATTGTCTGAGGTCTGGAAGGGTTATGCTTTCAGCTTTGTTCTTTTTCTTCAGGATTGCTGTGGCAATTCTGGGTCTTTTGTGGTTCCATATAAATTTTAGGACTATTTGTTCTAGTTCTGTGAAAAATGTCTTGGGTATTTTGATAGCGATTGTATTAAATCTGAAGATTGCTTTGTGTAGTGTGGCCATTTTAACAATATTAACTCTTCTAATCCAAGAGCAGGGTATAGCTTTCCATTCTTTGAGTAATTTTCAGTTTCCCTTATCCATGTTTTATAGTTTTTAGCATATAGGTCTTTTCACCTCCTTGTTTAAGTTTATTCCTAGGTTTGTTTGTTTGTTTGTTTTTTGCGGTACGCAGGCCTCTCACTGTTGTGGCCTCTCCCGTAGTGGAGCACAGGCTCCGGACGCGCAGGCTCAGCGGCCATGGCTCACAGGCCCAGCCACTCCGCAGCATGTGGGATCTTCCCGGACCGGGGCTCGAACCCGTGTCCCCTGCATCGACAGGCGGACTCTCAACCACTGCACCACCAGGGAAGCCCCAGGTTTTTTTTTTTTTTGGCACAGTTTTAAACGGGATTATATTTTTACTTTTTCTTTCTGGTATTTCATTGTTAGTGTAAAGAAATGCAACAAATTTCTGTTTACTAATCTTCATCCTGCTCCTTGCTGAATTCATTTATTAGTTCTAATAGTTTTTGTGTGGAGACTTTAGGGTCTGCGTGTACAGTATCTTGTCATCTGCAAATAGTGACAGTTTTACCTCTTCCCTTTCGACTTGGATACCTTTTATTCTTCTTGTCTGACTGCTGTGGCTAGGATTCCCAGTACTATGTTTAATAGAAGTGGTGAGAGTGGGCACCCTTGTCTTATTCCAGAATTTAGAGGGAAGGCTTTCAGCCATTGAGTATGATGTTAGCTGTGGGTTTGTCATAAATGGTTTTTATTATGTTGAGATATGCTACCTCTATACCCCCTTCAGTGAGAGTTTTTATCATGTATGGATGTTGAATTTTGTCAAATGCTTTTTCTGTGTGTATGGAGATGATCATGTAATTTTTGTCTTTCATTTTGTTAATGTGGTGTAGATACACCATTTTAATTTAATTCAATGGTCCATATTCCAATTTTGTCAGTTGTCCCAGTTGTCAGTAATGCCTATTATAGCATTTTCCCCTTCTAGTACAGGTTTCAGCCCAGCATCACATATTGTATTTAGGGTCATGTCTCTTTAGTCCCCTTTAATCTAGAGCAGTACTTTAGTCTTTGTTATCTATCATGATATTGATAAACATTCACTGATTCAAAAAGAGTTTGGGTCGTCTATATCAATTCATGATCTCATATCTCTAATTCCCTCATCATCCTATTCACTGTTTCACTGATATGGCAGGGAAAATACAAGCCATAAAATAGAAACTCCCTCAATTTCTTGACACATACACATTTACCTGCATCTACTGGATTATTGCAAAAGCCTCTTAATTGTTTTAATTATTTTCATTTACTGTGTTGAAAATCTGGTTATCTGGTGAAGTATTCTCTGTTTAAAACCTTTTAATGTTTTCCCATTGCCTTAGGACAGTCTCAACTCTAGCAGAGCAGACTATGATGTTTTATTTCTCCAGGTTTTTCTGTAATCACAAGTCTGGTAGGTACCATCCTCCATGCGTTCTATACTTCACCATAATGAACAGTTTGAAAGTTCCTGTAATGAAAGTACTAATGTGCATATATTGTTTTCTCATCCTGGGCTTCATTGAATAAATGGTATTGCTTAGTGGTTAAGAACATGAAATCTATAGTAACTCTTTATGAGTTCACATTCCAGCTCTGCCACTTAAGAGCTGGGTAACTTTAGGCTAGGTACATAACTATTCTAACTTCCTCACATGTCACGTGAGGAGTATAGTAGAACCTACCTCATACGGTGGTAAAGCATGTAGCAGAGAGCTTCACATGTAGTAAGAGCTCCATACATGTTATCACTCATTACTTATTGTGTCAGGCACTATGTTGGACATTGGAGAATTGAACATATTTGGGCCTTACCGTCTTAGAGATTATATACTGTAGAGGAGAGAAGCACACTTACATAACATTTAATGATATTTGGGATAAGTTCAAAAAGTTCTAGAAGGGGGACTCCTGACTTAATTTTTTCTTACTTCAGGGGCTTAGAGTGTGGCATTCCCTATACTGAAAAACCTACTAGTTTTCAGCTAAAGGAACTGCAAATTTAAAAGCCTAAATAAATAAAGGAGCATGGCTTATTAGAGGCATTGAATATAAGGGCCAGTGTAGCTGGAGTGGAGAGGTGAAGGTGGGTAGGACTGTAAGACTGTGAAATGAGGTTTATAAGTAGACAGAGGCCATACCTACCTATTCAATGACCAGGTCAGGGGTGCTGACTTCTATCCAAGAGCAAGAGGAACTCATTAAAGCCTTTTAATTACGGAGATAATACAATTCAGTTTATGTTTTTAAGACGTCACTTGCCTGCACAGTGGCAGATTGGACCAGAGCAAGAGCAGATGATGATGGTGGTATCTTGGACCAGTTGGCAGCAGAGGAAATAGACAAGAAGGTTTTAGAGTCTGGAGATTCTAAATTTCTTTGTGACTGCATGTTGAGATTTGGAGGAGAGGGTTATGGATGAATTAACACCCTCTCCATTTTGATTTCTGACTATCTTCTGGTCTCTACCTAAGTCCCGCCCTCAAAACTGAGTTGGGTGCCACTCCTGTGCTCCTATAGTACTGTCGGCATACTTTGCTGAGTTTTAGCACATCTGCTGTTACAGTTTACTCTAGCTGGTTTGTTTTCCTTTTAAATTAAAATGTATTTGTGGTAGATGATCAATAAATATTTGATAAATGAAAGTGTGTGTTAACATAAAGCTAGATGATGAGTGAATATGGTATTTTATTTTTAAGCCAGGTGTTTTGGTGGTATATTGTTTTTGGATCAAGTCGTTTATAAAATAAGAATTCATTTAGAACTCCTTCTCCTCCCCCAAAAAACAACTTAATTGGGTCTTGACTTTTTTTTTCTTTTAAACAGCATGTCTCTGGAAAAGGTATTGGCATTACTTGGGTCAAATAGAACAACAACATCATTTGTACTTCTAGTTAATTAACCTGGAATGCATTTCTTTACCTTCTTTGTTCTGTGTTTTAAACAGTTCTCATGGTAAGGATTCCTCCTGGGGCTTATTATTTTCTCTTCATTTCTGTAGGTGGGGTTTTGAGTACCTAGTTAAATATTTAAATATGTATACAGACAGCTTTAGAAAAAAAGCCAGCTGCACTGTTTAAAAACCTCTATTTTCTTAGGCAGTGTGACATATATTTTGGTTAAGACAGCTGCCTCTGTATTTATTATCATTAATTTCTTCTTTTGAAATTAAATGTTAAATTGTTTTGGTTTTTTCTTTCTATGGTTTGATTTTAACTTGGTATAATAGATAGTTTTTAGCCTTAGCGTTTCCATTGCTGAAAAACAAATACAATGTCAAATTGTTGGCTTTGGTAGTGCCTAATATGGGAAGAAGGAAAAAGGAATTACTGTGTAATGACATAACTTGCCTCTGAGATTTCACCAATTAAAAAGCATTGTATTATGATATATTAATTTAGTTACATTTACTTTGTAATAAAGAAGTCTGCTGTATGCTTTTGTGACCTAGAAGAGTAGGAACAACTAAGAATAATGTAAAGATATATTTTTAACAGAGAATGAAATATATAGTTTTATTTAGTATTTTTAAAAAGATGATTTACATATCTAACCTGATATAATAATTATAGTAATTACTAGTTCAAAAAATATTATTAGTGAAATACCAACAGATTCTAGTAAGGTTTATGACTTCATGAAAATTAATGCTAATAATCCTGGGTGTGAAATTAGATTTTTGCCTTTTTTCTCTTTCTTTATATGTTTCATGTAAATGAGTACAGTTTACCCTTGAACAATATGGGGTTAGGGGTTAGATATTTGAATATCTGCATATAATTTATAGTTGGTCCTCCTTACATAGGCGGTTCCCCTGTGTCCACGGTTCTGCATCTCAGATTCAACCAACCATGGACCATGTAGTACTGTAGTATTTACTGTTGAAAAAAATTTGCATGTAAGTGGACCTGCGCAGTTCAAACTTCTGTTGTTCAAGGGTCAACGGTAACAGAAAACTTAATTTCTCTCAATCAAGTCTATGTAACTTACTTTCCTGAGATACTAAGCAACTTCCCCCAAATTAGAAAAAATTAGACTGATAATGGGTAACTTTTATTGAATATTACCGTAGTTCAGGTAGTAGCTTTCAAAACAACCTTGTGACGTTAAGATAGCATTGATACCTTTTTACGGATGAGAGGAACTGAATAACTGAGCATACCTGTCCAAAAGTTTACATAGCTAATCATTGGTGGATCTGATCTTTAAACCCAGCTAGTCCGGTACTAGAATCTGTGATCTTAACCATTATACTGTGCTGCAACCTAGAAATGGTGGCAAAACTTTTTCAAAGTGAGATGTTAATAAAGTAATTTTTTTTATTACCTAAAGCCATACTTTATTCAGATTTTCTTAATTTTTACCTAATACCCTTTTCTGTTCCAAGATCCCATCGCTGAGAGTACATTACATTTAGTTGTCATGTCTCCTTACACTCCTCTTGGCCCTGGCAGTTTCTCAGACTTTCCTTGTTTTTCGTGACCACTTTGACAGTTTTGAGGATTAATGGCCAGCTGTTTTGTGCAATGCCCCTCTGTTGGAATTTGTATGATGTTTTTCTCATGATTAAACAAGGGTTATGGAATGTGGGGAGGGAGACTACAGAGGTGAAGTGCCATTTTCCTCACATCATATCGAGGGTACATACTATCAGTATAATTTATATCACTGTTGAAGTTTACCTGAGTCACCTGACTTAAGGTAGTATTTGTTAGGTTTCTCCACTGTAAGACTCTTTTTTTCCCCCTTTCCATACTCTACTACTTGGAAGGAAGTCACTATGCACAGTCCATACTTAAGGAGTGGGGAGTAATGCTCTGCCTTCTTAAGGGCAGAAAATCTACATAAATTACTTGGAATTCTTCTGCACAGGGGATTTGTCTCTTCTCTCCTTTTTATTTGTTTAATCCATCATTCATTTGTGTCAGTATAGCCTCATGGATATTTATTTTATACTTTGGGTTATAATCCACTACTATATTTACCTGTTGCTCAAATTCTTCCAGCTTTGGTCATTGGGAGCTCTTCAGTTGACTCCTGTGTCCCTTTGATGCAGTCCCATCAATGTGAGGTTTTTTTTTTTTTTAATTAAAAAAAAAATTAAAGCACATTCTTACTTTCTGACAACAAGATACTCTGGGCTCATCCTTTATATTTCTTGCCCCAGTCCTAGAATCAGCCATTTATCCAAAGAACCTTGGTTCCTTTTATTGGAGAATGGTATTAGAAACCAAGATCTAGGCTCTAGGTGTGCTCACTGCTACTGGGGTGTTGTTGCTTCTAGGTGCTCCTGGCTGACAGAGCAAGGAAATATATGTGTTTACACTAACGTGTGTGTGTGTGTGTGAGGAACAATATTAAGCTGAACATGAGTTCATATTGTTATTTCCAACTCTAATCCATTATTACATGGGATCATTCTAACCTCCTATTATTGCTTATCAGTAAATTCCCACTCTGACAGTGAGAAACCTGGCTCCCACCATACACTATCCATTTACTTTATTGTTCAATTTCAGCATACATGTATAGCAGTGTCAGATTGTTAACTCATATCCCCATGAGAAACAACTTTGTCAGCTGGGGGACAGTGCTTATGTGCCGTTTGTTACTTTTGTCTTTAGTCTTACAGATCTCGCTCATTTCTAAAATTACTTAGGTCAGCATCTTTCCTCCCCCGTTTCCTTCAGTGAGATTGTTTCATACATTTATAGTACAGTGTCTTTTGTCACAATCTGCATCCCATCCTGGGATTGCCTCCACCTCCTAAATGTTTTTCTTTGTAATTGACATACATTAAGGTTCATACTTTGTGTTATATAAAGTTCTGTGGCTTTTGACAAATGCAATGTCATATATCCATTCTTATAGTGTGCTACAGCATAGTTTTACCACCCTAAAAAATTCCATCACTTATTCAACTATCTCCCCCACTCTTTCTTCGTGTTTTTAAAAAAATTTTTTCTTTTTAAATTTTACCCACTCTCTTTAAAACCCCCGACAACTGATCTTTTTCCTGCCTCTACAGTTTTGATTTTCCAGAATCTCACATTATTGGAATAATATTGTATGTAGCCTGTTTAGACTGGTTTCTTAGTAATATGCAAGATCACTACATGTCTTTTCATGGCTTGAAAGTTTATTTCTTTTTTATCACCGAATAATATTCCAATATACGTATGTACCACAGTTAATTTTATCCATTCACCTATTGAAAGACATCGTGGTTGCTCCCAATTCTTGGCAATTATGAGTAAAGCTTTTGTAAACATTCAAGTGCAGGTTTTTGTGAGGACATAAGGTTTCAACTCATTTGGGTAAATATCAAGGTGTGTAATTGATGGATCATGTGTGTAAGACTATGTTTACCATTGTAAGAAACTACCAAACTGTCTTCCAAAGTGAGTGTGCCATTTTGCATTCCAACTGGCAATGAATGACACTTCCTACTGCTCCACATCTTTGTCAGCATTTGGTATTGTTAGTTATTTGAATTTTAGCCATTCAAATACGTGAGTGGTGGTGTCTCACTGGTTTTTTTTTGTATCTTTATTGGAGTATAATTGCTTTACAATGTTATGTTAGTTTCTGCTGTATAACTAAGTGAATCAGCTATATGTATACATATATCCCCATATCCCCTCCCTCTTGCGCCTCCCTCCCACCCTCCATCCCACCCCTCTAGGTGTTCACACAGCACAGAGCTGATCTTCCTGTGCTATGCAGCTGCTTCCTACTAGCTTTGTATTTTACATTTGGTAGTATATATATGTCAAAACTACTCACTCACTTCGTCCCAGCTTACCTGTCCCATGCCCCGTGTCCTCAAGTCCACTCTCTATATCTGTGTCTTTATTCCTGTCCTGCCCCTAGGTTCATCAAAATCATTTTTTTTTTAGATTCCATATATATATGTGTTAGCATACGATATTTGTTTTTCTGTTTCTGACTTACTTCACTCTGTATGACAAACTCTTGGTCCATCTACCTCACTACAAATAAATCAATTTTGTTTCTTTTTATGGCTGAGTAATATTCCATGGTATATATATGTCACATCTTCTTTATCCATTCATCTGTCAGTGGACACTTAGGTTGCTTCCATGTCCTGGCTATTGTAAATAGCACTGTAGTGAACATCGTGGTACATGTCTCTTTTTGAATTATGGTTTTCTCAGGGTGTATGCCCAGTAGTGGGATTGCTGGGTCGTATGATAGTACTATTTTTAGTTTTTTAAGGAACCTCCGTACCGTTCTCCATAGTGGCTGTATCAATTTACATTCCCACCAACAGTGCAAGAGGGTTCCCTTTTCTTCACACCCTCTCCAGTGTTTATTGTTGGTAGATTTTTTGATGATGGCCATTCTGACTGGTGTGAGGTGACGCCTCATTGTAGTTTTGATTTGCATTTCTCTAATGATTAGTGATGTTGAGTATCCTTTCATGTGTCTGTTGGCAATCTGTATATCTTTGGAGAAATGTCTATTTAGGTCTTCTGTGCATTTTGGGATTGGGTTGTTTGTTTTTTTAATATTGAGCTGCATGAGCTGCTTGTAAATTTTGCAGATTAATCCTTTGTCAGTTGCTTCATTTGCAAATATTTTCTCCCATTCTGAGGGTTGTCTTTTCGTCTTGTTTATGGTTTTCTTGCCATGCAAAAGCTTTGCAGTTTCATTAGGTCCCATTTGTTTATTTTTGTTTTTATTTCCATTTCTCTAGGAGGTGGGTCAAACAGGATCTTGCTGTGATTTATGTCAGAGAGTGTTCTTCCTGTGTTTTTCTCTAAGAGTTTTATAGTGTCTGGCTTTACATTTAGGTCTTTAATCCATTTTGAGTTTATTTTTGTGTATGGTGTTAGGGAGTGTTCTAATTTCATTCTTTTACATGTAGCTGTCCAGTTTTCCCAGCACCACTTACTGAAGAGGCTGTCTTTTCTCCATTGTATATTCTTGCCTCCTTTATCAAAGATAAGGTGACCGTATGTGCATGGGTTGATCTCTGGGCTTTCTATCTTGTTCTACTGATCGGTATTTCTGCTTTTATGCCGGTACCATACTGCCTTGATTACTGTAGCTTTGTAGTATAGTCTGAAGTCTGGGAGCCTGATTCTTCCAGCTCCATTTTTTTTCTCAAGACTGCTTTGGCTATTCTGGGCCTTTTGTGTTTCCATACAAATGGTGAAATTTTTTGTTCTAGTTCTGTGAAAAATGCCATTGGTAGTTTCATAGGGATTGCATTTAATCTGTAGATTGCTTTGGGTGGTATAGTCATTTTTACAATGTTGATTCTTCCAATCCAAGAACATGGTATATCTCTCCATCTGTTTGTATCATCTTTAATTTCTTTCATCAGTGTCTTATAGTTTTCTGCATACAGGTCTTTTGTCTCCTTAGGTGGGTTTATTCCTAGGTATTTTATTCTTTTCATTGCAATGGTAAATGTGTTTCCTTAATTTCTCTTTCAGATTTTTCATCATTAGTGTATAGGAATACCAGAGGTTTCTGTGCATTAAACTTGTATCCTGCTACTTTACCAAATTCATTGATTAGCTCTAGTAGTTTTCTGGTAGCATCTTTAGCATTCTCTATGTATACTGTCATGTCATCTGCAAACAGTGACAGTTTTACTTCTTTTCCGATTTGGATTCCTTTTATTTCTTTTTCTTCTCTGATTGCTGTGGGTAAAACTTCCAAAACTATGTTGAATAATAGTGGTGAGAGTGGCACCTCTCAAGACAAGAGAGTTGTCTTGTTCCTGATCTTAGAGGAAATGGTTTCAGTTTTCACCATTGAGAACGATTTTGGCTGTGGGTTTGTCATATATGACCTTTATTATGTTGAGGTAAATGTGTTCTATGCCTACTTTCTGGAGGATTTTTTTCCTAAATGTGTGCTGAATTTTGTTGAAAGTTTTTTCTGCAACTGTTGAGATGATCATATGGTTTTTCTCCTTCAGTTTGTTAATATGGTGTATCACATTGATTGATTTGCAAATATTGAAGAATCCTTGAGTTCCTGGGATAAATCCCACTTGATCATGGTGTATGATCCTTTTAATGTGCTGTTGGATTCTGTTTGTTAGTATTTTGTTGAGAATTTTTGCATCTATGTTCATTAGTGATATTGGCCTGTAGTTTTCTTTTTTTGTGATATCTTTGTCTGGTTTTGGTATCAGGGTGATGGTGGCCTTGTATAATGAGTTTGGAAGTGTTCCTCCCTCTGCTATATTTTGGAAGAGTTTGAGAATAGGTGTTAGGTCTTCTGTAAATATTTGATAGAATTCGCCGGTGAAGCTATCTGGTCCTGGGCTTTTGTTTGTTGGAAAGTTTTCAATCACAGTCTCAATTTCAGTGCTTGTGATTGGTCTGTTTATACTTCCTATTTCTTCCTGGGTCAGTCTTGGAAGGTTGTGCTTTGCTAAGAATTTGTCCATTTCTTCCAGGTTGTCCTCTTTATTGGCATATAGTTGCTTGTAGTAATCTCTCATGATCCTTTGTATTTCTGCAGTGTCAGTTGTTACTTCTTTTTCATTTCTAATTCTGTTAATTTGAGTCTTCTCCCTTTTTTTCTTGATGAGTATGGCTAATGGTTTATCAATTTTGTGTATCTTCTCAAAGAACCAGCTTTTAGTTTTATTAATCTTTGCTATTTCCTTCATTTCTTTTTCTTTTATTTGTGATCTGATCTTTGATATCTTTCCTTCTGCTAACTTTGGGTTTTTGTTGTTGTTGTTCTTTCTCTAATTACTTTAGGTGTAGGGTTAGGTTGTTTATTTTCAGATTTTTCTTGTTTCTTGAGGTAGGATTGTATTGCTATAAACTTCCCTCTTAGAACTGCTTTTGCTGCATGCCATAGGTTTTGGGTCATCGTGTTTTCATTGTCATTTGTTAGTAGGTATTTTTTGATTTCCTCTTTGATTTCTTAAGGGATCTCTTGGTTATTTAGTAATGTATTGTTTATCTGCCATGTGTTTGTATTTTTTACAGTTTTTTTTTCTCCTGTAATTGATATCTAGTCTCATAGCATTGTGGTTGAAAAAGATACTTGATATAATTTCAATTTTCTTGAATTTACCAAGGCTTCATTTCTGACCCAAGATCTATGCTGGAGAATGAGCACTTGAGAAGAAAGTGTATTCTGTTGTTTTTGGATGGAATGGCCTATAAATATCAATTAAGTCCATTCAGTTTTATGTGTCATTTAAAGCTTGTATTTCCTTATTTACGTTCATGTTGGATAATCTGTCCATTGGTGAAAGTGGGGTGTTAAAATCCCCTACTATTATTGTGTTAATGTTGGTTTCCCCCTTTATGGCTGTTAGCATTTGCCTTATATATTGGGTTCATAAATATTTACAATTGTTATATCTTCTTGAATTGATCCCTTGATCATTATGTAGTGTTCTTCTTTGCCTATTGTAATAGTCTTTATTTTAAAGTCTCTTTTGTCTGATATGAGTAGTGCTACTCCAACTTTTTTTTAAAAAATAAATTTATTTATTTATTTCGGCTGCCTTGGTTCTTTGTTGCTGCGTGTGGGCTTTTTCTAGTTGCAGCTAGCGGGGGCTGCTCTTCATTGCAGTGCTTAGGCTTCTCATTGCAGTGGCTTCTCTTGTTGCGGAGCACGGGCTCTAGGCGCACTGGCTCAGTAGTTGTGGCACATGGGCTCTAGAGCGCAGGCTCAGTAGTTGTGGCGCACGAGCTTAGTTGCTCTGCGGCATGTGGGATCATCCCGGCCCAGGGCTCGAACCTGTGTCCCCTGCATTTGTAGGTGGATTCTTAACCACTGCGCCACCAGGGAAGCCCTCTAGCTTTCTTTTGATTTCCATTTGCATTGAATATCTTTTTTCATCCTCTCACTTTCAGGCTGTATGTGTCCCTAGGTATGAAGTGGGTGTCTTGTAGACAGCATATATATGGGTCCTGTTTTTGTATCCATTCAGCCAGTCTGTGTCTTTTGGTTGGAACATTTAATCCATTTACATTTAAGGTAATTATTGATATGTATGGTTCTAGTACCATATTCTAAATTGTTTTGGGTTTGTTATTGTAGATCTTTTCCTTTTCTTGTGTTTCCTGCCTAGAGAGGTTCCTTTAGCATTTGTTGTAAAGCTGGTTTGGTGGTGCTGAATTCTCTTAACTTTGCTTGTCTGTAAAGGTTTTATTTTCTCCTTCGAATCTGAATGAGATCCTTGCTGGGTAGAGTAATCTTGGTTGTAGATTTTTGCCTTTCATCACTATAAATATGTCCTGCCACTCCCTTCTGGCTTGCAGAGTTTCTGCTGAAAGAGCAGCTGTTAACGTTATGGAGATTCCCTTGTATATTATTTGTTGCTTTTCCCTTGCTGCTTTTAATATTTTTTCTTTATATTTAATTTTTGATAGTTTGATTAATATGTGTCTTGCCATGTTTCTCCTTGGATTTATCCTGTATGGGACTCTCTGTGCTTCCTGGATTTGACTATTTCCTTTCCCATATTAGGGAAGTTTTCAACTATAATTTCTTCAAATATTTTCTCAGACCCTTTCTTTTTCTCTTCTTCTGGGACCCCTATAATTCAAATGTTGTTGTGTTTAATGTTGTCCCAGAAGTCTCTGAGACTGTCCTCAATACTTTTCATTCTTTTTTCTTTATCCTGCTCTGTGGTAGCTATTTCCACTATTTTATCTTCCAGTCACTTATCCATTCTTCTGCCTCAGTTATTCTGCTATTGATTACTTTGAGAGTATTTTTAATTTCATTTATTGTGCTGTTCATCATTGTTTGTTTGCTCTTTAGTTCTTCTAGGTTCTTGTTAAACGTTTCTTGTATTTTCTCCATCCCGTTTCCGAGATTTTGGATCTTCTTTACTATCATTACTCTGAATTCTTTTTTAGGTAGACTGCCTATTTTCTCTTCATTTGTTTGGTCTGCTGGGTTTTCACCTTGCTCCGTCATCTGCTACATATTTCTCTGTCTTCTCATTTTTCTTAACTTACTGTGTTTGTGTTTAACCTACTGTCTCCTTTTTTCAGGCTGCAGGTTTTCAGGTCCCGATATTTTTGGTGTCTGCCCGCAGTGGGTGAGGTTGGTTCAGTGATTTGTGTAGGCTTCCTGGTGGAGAGGACTGGTGCCTGTGCTCTGGTGCATGGGGCTGGATCTTGTCCTTCTGGTGGGCAGGGCCATGTGTGGTGGTGTGTTTTGGGGAGTCTATGAACTTAGTATAACTTTAGGCAGCCTCTGTGCTATTGGGTGGGGCTGGTTTCCTGTCTTGCTAGTTGTTTGGCATAGGGCATCCAGCACTGGAGCTTGCTGGGCATTGGGTGGAGCTGGGTCTTAGTGTTGAGATGGAAATCTCTGGAAGAGCTCTCGCTGATTGATATTACGTGGGTCCGGGAGGTCTCTGGTAGTCCAATGTCCTCGAATCAGCTCTCCCACCTTGGAGGCTCAGGGCCGACATTCAGTCAGAGGACCAACACCCTCCCAGCCATACAGATCGAAAGAAAAGGAAGGAAAATTTAAAAAAGTGAACAGACAGAATCCTAGGACAAATGGTAAAAGCAAACCTAGACAGACAAAATCACAGAAAGAAACATACACATACTCACAAAAAGAGAAAAAAGGAAAAGAAAATTAAAAAAAAAAAAAGGAATAGAGCAACCAAACCAATAAACAAATCCACCAGTGATAACAAGCACTAAAAACTAAACTAAGGTAAACATAAAACCAAAACCAAATCAGGCACAGAAAGCAAACCCAAAGTCTACATTTGCTCCCAAAGTACACTGCCTCAATTTTTGGAACATTCGTTGTCTATTCAGGTATTCCACAGATGCAGGGTTTATCATGTTGATTGTGGGAATTTAATCCACTGCTCCTGAGGCTGCATGGAGACATTTCCCTTTCTCTTCTTTGTTTGCACAGCTCCTGGGGTTCAGCTTTGGTTTTGGCCCTACCTTTGTGTGTAGGCCACCCTGAGGTGTTTGTTCCTCGCCCAGACAGGAGAGGGTTAAAGCAGCATCTGATTAGGGCCATCTTGCTCACTCAGGCTGGGGAGAGGGAGGGGTAATGTAGTCATAATTGGAATGCAGGGAAATCCTGCGGCAACAGAGACCAGCATGACATTGCAACAGCCTGAGGTGTGCTGTGTGTTCTCCCAGGGAAATTGCCCTTGGATCACGTGACCCTGGCAGTGGTGTGCTGTGCAGGCTCCCGGCGGGGTGTGGGTGGTGACCTGCGCTTACACACAGGATTCCCTCCCAGAGGTTCAGGTCCTGTCCCTATTCTTTTGTCCCTGTTTTTTCTTTTTTCTTTTGCCCTACCCTGGTACATGGGTATTTTCTTGCCTTTTGGGAGGTCTGAGGTCTTCTGCCAGCATTCAGTAGGTGTTCTGTAGGAGTTGTCCCACATGTAGATGTATTTCTGATGTATTTGTGGGGAGGAAGGTGATCTCCACATCTTAGTCCTCCACCATCTTGAAGCAGATTCTCATTGTTTTAATTTTTTTCCTATTATTTATTTATTTATTTTTATTGAAGTAGAGTTGATTTACTTCAATAAAATAAAATGTTGTGCCAATCTCTGCTGTACAGCAAAGTGACTCAGTTATACACATAGAGGCATTCTTTTTTTAATATTTTCCATTTATGCCTTATCACAGGATATTGAATATAGTTCCTTGTGCTATACATTAGGACCTTGTTGTTTATCCATTCTAAATGTAATAGTTTGCATCTACCAACCCCAAACTCCCAGTCCACCCCCTCCCTTCCCCCCTCCCCTTTGGCAACTACAAGTCTGTTCTCTATCTGAGTCTGTTTCTGTTTTGTTGATAGGTTCATTTGTGCCATATTTTAGATTCTACATATAAGTGATAACGTGGCATTTGCCTTTCTGTTTCTGACTTACTTCACTTAGCATGATAATCTCTAGTTGTATCCATGCTGCTGCAAGTGGCATTATTTCATTCTTTTTTATGGCTGAGTAGTATTCCATTGTATATATGTACCACATCTTTTTTATCCAGTCATCTTTCAATGGACATTTAGATTGTTTCCATGCTTTGGCTGTTGTGAACAGTGCTGCTATGAACATAAGCGTGCATGTATCCTTTTGAATTATAGTTTTGTCCGGGCATATTCCCAGGAGTGGGATTGCTGGATCATGTGGTAATTCTATTTTAGTTTTCTGAGGAACCTCCATACTGTTTTCCATAGTGGCTGTTCCAACTTACGTTCCCTAAGGACTCCATAGAAAAACTACTAGATCTAAATGAATTCAGCAAAGTAGCAACATACAAGATTAACATTCAGAAATCTGTTGCATTCCTTTACACTAACAATGAAGTATTAGAAAAAGAATGTAAAACAACAATACCTTTTAAAATTGCACCACAAAAAAAAAAAAAAACCACCTAGGAATTAACCTGACTCAGAAGGTGAAAGACTTATATGCTGAGAACTAGAAAACATTAATAAAGAAAATAAAAGAGCATTCAAAGAAATGGAAAGATATCCCATGCTCTTGGATTGGAAGAATTAATACTGTTAAAATGGCAGTACTGTCATTGTTATAATTTTTAACTCTCTGATGACACATGGTATTGAGCATCTTTTCATATATATGTACATATGTATATGTAGGGAGAGAGAGAGGAAGAGAGAGAGAGATGAAAATGCCCATTTTTGCCCATTTTGGGTTAGTTTTTTCTTGTTTAGTTAATAAAATAAATTTAGTGGACATTTTTCTGTTTGGTATTAGTCTTCCTGATTATTATTCTGGGTACATTATTGAGAGCTTGTTTACTGTGAGCCAACTTCAGTACTTATCTCTTTATATACATTATTATACTTAATATTCATTACCACTCTATGAGGTATTTTTCTCACTTTATAGATAAAGAAATAGGCTAGGGGCTTCCCTGGTGGCGCAGTGGTTGAGAGTCCGCCTGCCGATGCAGGGGACACGGGTTCGTGCCCTGGTCCGGGAAGATCCCACATGCCGCGGAGCGGCTGGGCCCATGAGCCATGGCCGCTGAGCCTGCGCGTCTGGAGCCTGTGCTCCACAATGGGAGAGGCCACAGCAGTGAGAGGCCCTCATACTAAAAAAAAAAAAAAAAAAAAAAAAAAAGAAATAGGCTAGTAGGAGGCAGGGCCTGTTTGATCAAATATATAGTTACTAATAGGCAGGGCTTATGCTGTTATGTGCTATTTTAAACTTTTATATTAATGCTCCAAATTTTTAGAAAATCATGTAAATAAACATCTTGACATTTATTTAAAATCAGGAAATGAGTATCCATAAGGAAACTGTTTTTTTGGTCACTCTGGTTTTCATAGTGCAGAAAGTAAAGAAAGCTGTTAAAATTGACCAGTTAATTCAAGAAAAAAATCAGCTGAATTTTATAGAAGGCGTTTTACATTTTGTGACTGTGTGTTTTAAACCACTCCAAAAAACAGAGATAGGAATAGCTGATGGGAACTGAAAACTGCAATTAGCTTTCTTCTAAACCATAAGGTGCAGTTGATAGACATCTTTTTATAGATATGCCTGTGATTGCACACTGTTTTTAGGCTTGAAAAGTTTTTCATCAAGGAAAACCTTTCCTTAAAATTTGTAAAAGCTGTTTACAATAAAATAGCAAACTATGAAAAGATAGAAACCTATCCAGCTCATTTTAAAGCTAAGTTGGACCATATTTTCCTTAAAATGCAGACCACAGCAGCAGTGGAGCACAATTTAGTATATGTTCAGTGAGTAAAATTTTTTAACACTACTTCCAAGATAATTTTTCAAACCTTAAATTCTTTATAAAATTTAGATAATGACAAACCCAGATGCGAGAGGGAAAGGAAAGTAAAACTAATCAGATTTAGCAAAATTTGTGAAGCAACTAGGATTACAGAAATAAAGGAATGAATTCAACATAGTCCCAGTATTAGTTAATTACTGCTGTGCAACCAATTACTTCCCCAAACTACCAGCTTAAAACAACTCACACAATTTCCAGATGCAGCTTTACTGGGGGGTTCTGGCTCAGAGTGTCTCACAGATCTGGGGCTCACTTACATGGCTTTTGGCAGGAGGCCTCAGTTCCTTACTGGTTGTTGGCCAGAGGCCTCAGTTTCTTGATGCATGGGAGTCTTCTTAGGCCATCTGAGTGTCCTTATAACCTGGCATCTGCCATCCCTCAGAGTGAGTCATCCAAGAGACAGATAGAAAGACAGATCAAGACAGAAGCCACAATAGCTTGTATAACCTAACCTCTGAAATGACGTACCATTATTTTTGCCATATTCTATTGGTGACATCACTGGAATAATGGTGGAGACAGCTACACAATGGTGTGACTGCCAAAACGCGGGGATAATTGGGAACCATCTTGGAAACTACCATAGTCTTCCCTCTGGTCCCCAATGATTCACATTCTTCCCGCATATAGAATATTTTTACCCTCTTCCAAGACCCACCAAAGCCTCATCCCATTACAGCATTAGGTAAAAGTCCAAAATGTCATATCTAAATCAAGCCCAGGTATGGATGAGGTTCTACAGTACAGCTCTTCAAGTATAATTTCTGTCCATCCGTAGACTGATGAACTAAAGAAACAAGTTATTTGCCGCTTACCACCTGACATGAAATGGTGGAATGGGTAAAGGATAACCTCCATAGACACTTCTCTTTAAAAAAGTGAAAATAGAAGGCACATAGGAGTTACTGGTCCATAAAATCCAGCAGGGAAAATTTTGGAAGGTTCTTGATTAGGACCTGGCCCTATTGACCAAAAATGATTCTAGGTGGCTTTTAGCTCAGCCCTCTGGGCTCTTGGTTATATTCTCTTGTTATCTTTAATTTTATGAGAGATGGTAAATGTTTTCAGCTAGTCAGTTTTCTAAACCTGTTTTCTGTCAATAGAATTTTTGGGAGTTAAAGACTTTTTTCATTTTGTAATATCTTTATCCCCTTTCATTCCAAGATGGAGGTGTTTCTGCAAATATAATTCTCTTAAAATATTCATGGGCCGCCTGTGAATCTTATTTTCCATTAGATAAAAGCCACATACACAAATTTGAGATAAGCCATTTATTTATTTATTTATTTATTTATGGCTGCGTTGGCTCTTTGTTGCTGTGCACGGGCTTTCTCTAGTTGTGGTGAGCAGGGGCTACTCTTCGTTGCAGTGCACAGGCTTCTCATTGCTGTGGCTTCTCTTGTTGCGGAGCATGGGCTCTAGGCTCATGGGCTTCAGTAGTTGTGGCTCGCGGACTCTAGAGCGCAGGCTCAGTAATTGTGGCACACGGACTTAGTTGCTCTGTAGCATGTGGGATCTTCCCAGACCAGGGATCGAACCCGTGTCCCCTGTATTGGCAGGCATATTCTTAACCACTGCGCCACCAGGGAAGCCCAGAGATAAGCCATTTTTTACCTTGAGCTTCTGCTGAGAGACATTAAGCTTCTTTCGGAACACTATTGATTGACTGAAAGGGTCTGTGACACCCTCAGACTCTTTAGAGGTTGTTTTGCTAGTTCGAATGGTGCCCTGAGGTCAAATATTTGATCATTCTGAGGTCTTAACAAAGGATTTTACAGCCACATAGTTTGTTTTATGTTTAGACTGTGTTTTCCTGGCAGTGCTCCAAATTTGATCTTTGCCCAGAAGCCATTTCTTATCTTCAGGGGTGGAGGGGAGAGTGGGAGGGAGGGAGAGAGGGAGAGGGAGAGTGGGAGAGAAAGAGAGAGAAAAAAGAGAAAGAGAGAGAGAGAGACAGAGGGAGGGAGAGAGAGACTACAATAAAAGCCTAATAATGGAAGTGACATACTGTTATTTCTGCCATGTTCTATTGGTTACACAATCAACGCTGGTATAATGTGAAAGGGGCCTATACATATGAGTGAAAATCAGGAGGCAGGAATCATTGGGAGCCATCTGGAGGTTGTTTACCATGTTCCTACCTTTAAGAATTTCATAGTGTAGTGAGTGTTTATTAGTGCCTACAGGTTCTAAGCACTGTGTTAGATAGCCACATGTTCATTTGGTATTTACAGTCCTGAAAGGAACTGCTACCCCCTATTAAAGCTTAAAGAGATCAAGTAAGTTGTTCAAGAACTCAATAGAGAACATAGATTTTGAACCTAAGTTTGGGAAAAAAACTTGGGAGCCTAGGCTTTAGATAAAAGAGTAGATAAATAGCCCATAGGATTATTGTCTTTCTATTTAAATATGAATTTTCTTCAGTATACTTATGTTCAGCAGTTGATATTTGACTTTTGTTTCATATGTGGACATCTCTGATCAATTATCCTTTTTTGTATTCCCTTCTCTGTATAGCTCTGACCTTATTCTTCTGACTTCTTCTCACCACGTTCCATGGAGTCCTTTGAAGCCTCAGACTTACTCCTTTTTTTTCTGCCTTTTTACTTTTATTATTATTTTTTATTGGAGTATAGTTGTTCCACAGTGTTGTATCAGTTTCTGCTGTACAGTGAAGTGAATCAGCTATATGGATAAATACATTCCCTCCCATTTGGACCTCCCTTTCACCCCCCTCCATCCTACCCATCTAGGTCATCACAGAGCACCAAGCTGAGCTCCCTATGCTATACAGCAGGCTTTTTGGAGCCTCAGACTTATTCTAAAGTAAATAAACATCTTTCACATCTCTTACTTAAATTAACCCTGGCTTTTTTTTTTTTCTGGAATACCACTTCTTTTGGGGCCATCTTGAGTAAGGGCTGTTCATTCCCCTGTGTCTTTTTGTCTTCAAGTAGTAAGTTGAATCAGCCCACTTCCAGTTCCAATTATTCTCATTTATTGTTGTATAAAAATTCTTCTTCCTTTGAAATTTGTTCCACCTTATTCATCTTCTTTCTTTGCCACTGTCATTTATCAATTTCCCTCTAGTTTACTCTTTGTTGATCAAAGCCTTTGGCACTCTTTATCAGTTTTCTCTCCATTCCAAATTCTACCATCATTCTGGATAACTTCTGTGCCAAGGTTCATTCATCTAACACACTAGTTTCATAATTTCTTGTTATTTTCAACTTCAGTGACCTTCTACCCTTTGCAACACCCTATTTTCATGGCTAAACCCTGTGAGACACTTTGAAATCTTTACTGTTTCATTATATTGGCCAGCTACAATCTCCTAGATTTCCAGTGGTGTTCTGCTTCCTTACATATAAAATACCTGCTGTTGAATCTTATCAAGACCTCTAGTTTTCTTGATTCTTCTCTCCCCTTCCCTCCTCTCAGTTTATTAATCAAACAAAACTGATTCTGGCTAATGTAAGTAGAAAAGGAATTTATTAGAAGATAGTAAAGAGTTCACAAAATCAACAGGAAAGCTGGGAAACCAGCTTGGATAAAAGGGCAAGGACCAAGGAGCCTATACCACAGCTAAAGTCATGCTGTGAGGACAATCTGGTTAATGTGCCACTGCCCCGGACCACTGGTACTAAATTCTTGCTGTTATTGCTTCTGCCATTCCCATAAACAATTTAAAAATTATCTCTACATTTTTGTATTACTTCCTTAAGATTCAAAAATCCTGCACAAGAACATCTGATTGGCTGAGCCTATATCACGTGCCTGTTCCTTTGTCACCAGAAGACTAGGAGAGGGAAGATCTATCCTTTTTGACATACTTAGTGAGAGAGAGAACATTGTATTCTGCTAATACCATATACAAAGGGATTCTTTCCAAGCAGGAAGAATTTTTGCATTCCGGGTGTGAAAAAAAATGAAGGAGAGGAAATGGAGAGGAAGAAGGGAGAAAAACAGATGGAGAAGGGGGAAGGGGAAGGAGGAGGAGGAAAAGGAGGAGATGGCAGCATCCACAACGTCTGCTTTAGCCTAATACTGGCTTGGGGATTGGGGAAGTCTGCATTTAAGCCATCTGATCCAACTTCAGCCTCTTTATTCTCAGTAGATGATCTTGCTTGTATTTAAAAAATGGTAGCCATCAGACCTGAACTCTCTTAACTTGTTGCCTCTACCTATAAACACACTTTCATCAGCACTCTCCTTTCCCACCTTCCTTTAGTTATCCTAATAGAAGAGCTGTTCCTACTCTTGTTCAAGGCTAATTTTCTCATTTGTATTCATGATCTCATCATGAATGAGGTACTCCAGGACCTTCCTTCATTAATTAAGCCTTCCTCCCCTTTAGTTAAGATTATTTATTAATACCTCTTTTATACCAGACATTGTTGAATGCCAGAAGATATAAAGATGAATTTGATATAGCTTTGAAAGACTTAGTATTTAGTGGGGGAAAGACAGGCACAAACAGTTGATTGCAGTGCAGTGATTTAATCACAATTGTTTGTGTAGTTTGTTTACTACTAATTTTCTATTAGAGTATGAGCATGTTTGTTTTGTTCTACACTGTGTCTTCAGCATCTAGTACATAGTAGGACTCAATGAATGAAGAGAAGGAAGTAAGTACAGGATGCCATGGAATCACTGAGGATGTGTTCTTGGCTCAACATAGAGAATGAAGGAAGGAAGATTTGGGGTGTGTCATAGAGGCTTGGTGGAGGAGATTGCAGGAGCAGCATATTAAAGGTCTAGAAGTCAGCAGAAAAGAAAATGAGGGCAGAGTACCAGGCAGAGAGAGGAGTATGAACAAAGGTAGGAAATGGGGAGTAAGTGGATGGTTTGAGCACTTAGGTGTTAAACAGAATTATTAACAGTTAACATCTATTACATGCATACTTAGCATATGCTTACATACATATTCTAAGTATTTACAGTATTCTGTGGATAGAGTATTACTTCCATTTTATTTTTAAAATAAAATTTTATTTATGGCTGCGTTGGGTCTTTGTTGCTGCGTTGGGTCTTTGTTGCTGCATGTGGGCTTCCTCTAGTTGCAGCAGGAGGGAGCTACTCTTCGTTGCAGTGCGCAGGCTTCTTACTGCGGTGGCTTATCTTGTTGCAGAGCACGGGCTCTAGGCACACTGGCTTAAGTAGTTGTGGCGCACAGGCTTAGTTGCTCCGCGGCATGTGGGATCTTTCCAGACCAGGGCTCAAACCCGTGTCCCCTGCATTGGCAGGCAGCTTCTTAATCAGTGCGCCACCAGGAAGTCCCTACTTCCATTTTAGAAAAGAAAAATATCTTCTGTCCTTAGGGACACTAAATAAGTTACCCAAGGGCATTTAGCCAATAAAGAGTAGAGCAAGGCTTTGTTTTGGGGTCTTTCTGGATGCAAAGTCTGATGTCCTTTATAATTACCATGTTATATTAACCAAACTTGGCTGCTCATCAGAATCCCTTCCGGTACTTTGTAAAAATACGGATTCCTGGCCCTACCCAGGATACTGAATCAGAATTTCCAGGCCAGAGCTTATAGCTACATATTTGCAGTAAGCTTTTAGGTGTATGTTCTCATATAATTGGCATGGTACTGGTTTTCTCACCCTTGAGAATCACTGCATATGACGTTAAGAGCAAGACAGGAATAGCTCACTAGATCAGACAGATTTTCCTATGTATTGCTAAGGATCTTTGACTTTATCTTGTAGGCGATGGGGAGATTCTGAAGGGTCTTAAGCTGGAAGTGTTGTAATCAGATATGCAAATTATGCACACCACCACTTTAACCATATGAAGGATGAAGTTGAAAGTACGAGATTGCAGGCAATAAGAACCTATATGTTCAGATTTCTGTCTTTACTGGTTTCTTCCTTTTTTGCCCACAAGCATTCTCAAATCTCTAAATATTTTCTTCTCTTAGTCCTGCCAACCTTTCAGTTGTGTGTGTTTCCTCTTTATCCTTGCTAAAATTGTAAAAGAAACAGCTATACTTAATGCCAGCTTTCAATCAGTTTAAGAAATATCACTTCTCATTTTCTCCATTTACTGCCTCACCCTTAACAATCCAGCTTTCACCCCATTACCCTATGTCTTCTCCAAGGTCATCTTTCATTCAGTATTCATTGAATGTTATTTGGAAGTATGATCCTTTCTCAGATTTGATTTGAAAAAAATACCTGGGATCTAAGAAAGGGATCTAAAGGAGTAGAGAGGGAGGAGACCTTCAAGATGACAGAAGAGTAAGACGTGGAGATCACCTTCCTCCCCACAAATACATCAGAAATACATCTACATGTGGAACAACTCCTACAGAACACCTACTGAATGCTGGCAGAAGACCTCAGACCAACCAAAAGGCAAGAAACTCCCCATTTACCTGGGTAGGGCAAAAGAAAAAAGAAAAAACAGAGACAAAAGAATAGGGATGGGACCTGCACCTCTGGGAGGGAGCTATGGAGGAAAAGTTTCCACACACTAGGAAGCCCCTTTGTGGGCAGAGACTGCGGGTGGCAGATGGCAGGAGCTTCGGAGCGATGGAGGAGAGTGCAGCAACAGGGGTGCAGAGGGCAAAGTGGAGAGATTCCTGCACAGAGGATCGGTGCTGACCAGCACTCACCAGTCCAAGAGGCTAGTCTGCTCATCCGCTGGGGCAGGTGGGGGCTGGGTGCTGAGGCTTGAGCTTCGGAGGTCAGATCCCAGGGAGGGGACTGGGGTTGGCTGTGTGAGCACAGCCTGAATGGGGGCTAGTGCACCACAGCTAGCCAGGAGGGAGTCCGGGAAAAAGTCTGGAACTGCCTAAGAGGCAGGAGACAATTATTTCGGGGTGCGCGATGAGAGGGGATTCAGAGCACCGCCTAAACGAGCTCCAGAGACGGGCGTGAGCTGCGGCTATCAGCGCGGACCCCAGAGACCAGCATGAGACGCTAAGGCTGCTGCTGCAGCCACCAAGCAGCCTTTGTGCAAGCACACGTCACTATCCACACCTCCCCTCCTGGGAACCTGTGCAGCCTGCCACTGCCAGGGTCCTGTGATCCAGGGACAACTTCGCCGGGAGAATACACGGTGTGCCTCAGGCTGTTGCAATGTAACGCTGGCCTCTGCCACCGCAGACTTGCCCCACTTTCTGTACCCCTCCCTCCCCCGCGGCCGGAGTGAACCACAGCCCCCTAATCAGCTGCTCCTTTAACCCCGTCCTGTTTGGGCGGGAACAGACACCCTCAGATGACCTACAAGCAGAGGCGGGGACAAATCCAATGCTGAACCCCAGGAGCTGTGCAAACAAAGAAGAGAAAGGGAGATCTCTCCCAACAGCCTCAGGAGCAGCAGATTAAATCTCCACAGTCAACTTGATGCACCCTGCAACTGTGGAATACCTGAATAGACAATGAATCACCCCAGAATTGAGACGGTGGACTTTGGGAGCAACTGTAGACTTGGGGTTTGCTTTCTGCATGTAATTGGTTCCTGGTTTTATGTTTATCTTAGTTTAGTATTTAGAGTTTATTATCATGGTCAGATTTGTTTATTGATTTGGTTGCTCTCTTCCTTTTTTATATATATATATATATATTTTTTTTTTTTTTCCTTTTTCTCTTTTTGTGAGTGTGTATGTGTATGCTTCTTTGTGTGATTTTGTCTGTACAGCTTTGCTTTTACCATTTGTCTTAGGGTTCTGACTGTCTGTTTTTTTGGTTTTTTTAAGTATAGTTTTTTTTTTTCTTTTCTTTTTTTGGTACACGGGCCTCTCACTGTTGTGGTCTCTCCCGTTACGGAGCACAGGCTCCAGACACGCAGGCTCAGTGTCCATGGCTCACGGGCCCAGCCACTCCGCGGCATGTGGGCTCTTCCCAGACTGGGGCATGAACCCGTGTCCCCTGCATCGGCAGGCGGACTCTCAACCACTGCGCCACTAGAGAAGCCCTTAAGTAAAGTTTTTAGTGCTTGTTATCATTGGTGGATTTGTTTTTTGGTTTGGTTGCTGTCTTCCTTCTTTCTTTTTTTTAGTTTTTCTATTATTAATACTTTTAAAAAATTTTATTTTAATAACTTTATTTTATTTTATTTTCTCCCTCCCTCCCTCCCTCCCTCCCTCCCTTGCTTCCTTTCTCCCTTTTCTTCTGAGCCGTGTGGCTGACAGGGTCTTGGTGTTCAGGCCAGGTGTCAGGCCTGTGCCTCTGAGGTGAGAGAGCCAAGTTCAGGACATTGGTCCACCAGAGACCTCTTGGCTCCACATAATATCCAATGGCAAAACCTTTCCCAGAGATCTCCATCTCAACGCTAAGACCCAGCTCCACTCAACGACCAGCAAGCTACAGTGCTGGACACCCTATGCCAAACAACTAGCAAGACAGGAACACAACCCCACCCATTAGCAGAGAGGCTGCCTAAAATCATAATAAAGTCACAGACACCCCAAAGCACACCACTGGATGTAGTCCTGCCCACCAGAAAGACAAGATCCAGCCTCATCCATCAGAACACAGGAACTAGTCCCCTCCACCACGAAGCCTATACAACCCACAAAACCAACCTTAGCTCCTGGGGGCAGACACCAAAAACGAAGGGAACTATGAACCTGCAGCCTGTGTAAAGGAGACCCCAAACACAGTAAGTTTAGCAAAATGAGAAGACAGAGAAACACACAGCAGATGAAGGAGCAAGGTAAAAACCCACTAGACCAAACAATGAAGAGGAAATAGGCAGTCTACCTGAAGCAGAATTCAGAGTAATGACAGTGAAGATGATCCAAAATCTTGGAAATAGAATGGAGAAAATACAAGAAACGTTTAACAAGGACCTAGAAGAACTAAAGAGCAAACAAACAATGATGAACAACACAAAAAAGGAAATGAAAAATTCTCTAAAAGGAATCAATAGCAGAATAACTGAGGTAGAAGAATGGATAAGTGATCTGGAAGATAAAATAGTAGAAATAACCTCAGAGCAGAATAAAGAAAAAAAGAATGAAAAGAACTGAGGACAGTCTTAGAAACTTCTGGGACAACATTAAATGCACCAACATTCGAATTATACTGGTCCCAGAAGAAGAAAAGAAAAAGAAAGGGACTGAGAAAATATTTGAAGAGATTATGGTTGGAAACTTCCCTAATATGGGAAAGGAAATAGTTAATCAAGTCCAGAAAGTGCAGAGTCCCATACGGGATAAATCCAAGGAGAAACAAGCCAAAACACATATTAATCGAACTATCAAAACTTAAACATGAAGAAAAAATATTAAAAGCAGCAAGGGAAAAACAACAAATAACATACAAGGGAATCCCCATAAGGTTAGCAGCTGATCGTTCAGCAGAAACTCTGCAAGCCAGAAGGGAGTGGCAGGACATATTTAAAGTGATGAAAGGGAAAAACCTACAACCAAGATTACTCTACCCAGCTAGGATCTAATTCAGATTCGACAGAGAAATTAAAACTTTTACAGACAAGCAAAAGCTAAGAGAATTCAGCACCACAAAACCAGTTTTACAACAAATGCTAAAGGAACTTCTCTAGGCAGGAAACACAAGAGAAGGAAAAGACCTACAATAACAAACCCCAAACAATTAAGAAAATGGTAATAGGAACATACATATCGATAATTACCTTAAATGTAAATGGATTAAATGCTCCCACCAAAAGACAGCGACTGGCTGAATGGATACAAAAACAAGACCTGTATATATGCTATCTACAGGAGACCCACTTCAGACCTAGGGACACATACAGACTGAAAGTGAGGGGATGGAAAAAGATATTCCATGCAAATGGAAATCAAAAGAAAGCTGGAGTAGCAATTCTCATATCAGACAAAATAGACTTTAAAATAAAGACTGTTACAGGAGGCAAAGAAGGACACTACATAATGATCAAGGGATCAATCGAAGAAGAAGATATAACAATTGTAAATATTTATGCACCCAACATAGGAGCACCTGAATACATAAGGCAAATGCTAACAGCCATAAAAGGGGAAATCGACAGTAACACAATCATAGTAGGTGACTTTAACATCTTGCTTTCACCAATGGACAGATAATCCAAAATGAAAATAAATAAGGAAACACAAGCTTTAAATGATACATTAAACAAGATGGACTTAATTGATATTTATAGGACATTCCATCCAAAAACGACAGAATACACTTTATTCTCAAGTGCCCATGGAACATTCCCCAGGATAGATCATATCTTGGGTCACAAATGAAGCCTTGGTAAGTTTAAAAAAGTTGATATCATATCAAGTATCTTTTCTGACCACAATGCTATGAGACTAGATATCAATTACAGGAAAAAATCTGTAAAAAATACAAACACATGGAGGCTATATGCCTCCATGGCAATATACTACTTAATATACTACTTAATAACCAAGAGATCACTGAAGAAATCAAAGAGGAAAACAAAAAATACATAGAATCAAATGACAGTGAAAACATGATGACCCAAAACCTATGGGATGCAGCAAAAGCAGTTCTAAGAGGGAAGTCTATAACAATATACTCCTACCTCAAGAAACAAGAAACATCTCAAATAAACAACCTAACCTTACACCTAAAGCAATTAGAGAAAGAAGAACAAACAAAAAACAAAATTAGCAGAAGGAAAGAAATCATAAAGATCAGATCAGAAATAAATGAAATAGAAATGAAGGAAACAATAGCAAAGATCAGTAATACTAAAAGCTAGTTCTTTGAGAGGATAAAAAAATTGATAAACCATTAAGCAAACTCATCAAGAAAAAAAGGGAGAAGACTCGAATCAACAGAATTAGAAATGAAAAAGGAGAAGTAACAACTGACACTGCATAAAAGAAAGGATCATGAGAGATTACTACAAGCAACTATATGCCAATAAAATGGACAACCTGGAAGAAATGGACAAATTCTTAGAAAAGCACAACATTCCAAGACTGAACCAGGAAGAAATAGAAAATATGAACAGACCAATCACAAGCACTGAAATTGAGACTGTGATTAAAAATCTTCCAACAAACAAAAGCCCAGGACCAGATGGCTTCACAGGCGAATTGTCAAACATTTAGAGAAGAGCTAACACCTGTCCTTCTCAAACTCTTCCAAAATATAGCAGAGGGAGGAACACTCCCAAACTCATTCTGCAAGGCCACCATCATCATGATATCAACACCAGACAAAGATGTCATAAAGAAAGAAAACTACAGGCCAATATCACTGATGAACATAAATGCAAAAATTCTCAACAAAATACTAGCACACAGAATCCAACAGCATATTAAAGGGATCATACACTATAATCAAGTGGGGTTTATCCCAGGAATGCAAGGATTCTTCAGTATACTCAAACGAATCAATGTGATAAACCATATTAACAAATTGAAGGAGAAAAACCGTATGATCATCTCAACAGATGCAGAGAAAGCTTTCAACAAAATTCAACAGCCATTTATGATAAAAAATCCTTCAGAAAGTAGGCATAGAAGAAACTTACCTCAACATAATAAAGACCATATATGACAAACCCACAGCCAACTTCATTCTCAATGGTGAAAAACTGAAACCATTTCCTCTAAGATCAGAAACAAGACAAGGTTGCCCACTCTCACCACTGTTATTCAACATAGTTTTGGAAGTTTTAGCCACAGCAATCAGAGAAGAAAAAGTAATAAAATGAATCCAAATCGGAAAAGAAGTAAAGCTGTCACTGTTTGCAGATGACATGATACTATACATAGAGATTCCTAAAGATGCTACCAGAAAACCACCAGAGCTAATCAATGAATTTGATAAAGTAGCAGGAACAAAATTAATGCACAGAAATGTCTTGCATTCCTATACAAAAATGATGAAAAATCTGGAAGAGAAATTAAGGAAACACTTCCACTTACCATTGCAACAAAAAGAATAAAATACCTAGGAATAAACCTACCTAAGGAGACAAAAGACCTGTATGCAGAAAACTATAAGACACTGATGAAAGAAATTAAAGATGATACAAACAGATGGAGAGATATACCATGTTCTTGGATTGGAAGAATTAACATTGTGAAAATGACTATACTACCCAAAGCAATCTACAGATTAAATGCAATCCCTATGAAACTACCAATGGCATTTTTCACAGAACTAGAACAAAAAATTTCACCATTTGTATGGAAACACAAAAGGCCCAGAATAGCCAAAGCAGTCTTGAGATAAAAAATGGAGCTGGAGGAATCAGGCTCCCAGTCTTCAGACTATACTACAGAGCTACAGTAATCAAGGCAGTAAGGTACCCGCATAAAAGCAGAAATATTGATCAGTGGAACAGGATAGAAAGCCCAGAGATCAACCCATGCACATAGGGTCACCTTATTTTTGATAAAGGTGGCAAGAATATACAACAGAGAAAAGACAGCCTCTTCATTAAGTGGTGCTGGGAAAACTGGACAGCTGCATGTAGAAGAATGAAATTACAACACTCCCTAACACCATACACAAAAATAAACTCAAAATGGATTAAAGACCTAAATGTAAGGCCAGACACTATCAAACTCTTAGAGGAAAACATAGGCAGAACACTCTCTGACATAAATCACAGCAAGATCCTTTTTGACCCACCTCCTAGAGAAATGGAAACAAAAAC
The DNA here is from genome assembly GCF_039906515.1 of Pseudorca crassidens. Taxonomy (NCBI): domain Eukaryota; kingdom Metazoa; phylum Chordata; class Mammalia; order Artiodactyla; family Delphinidae; genus Pseudorca; species Pseudorca crassidens. The sequence goes on from NC_090297.1 coordinate 159,775,757, forward strand.
AAACAGTGGGACCTAATGAAACTTACAAGCTTTTGCACAGCAAAGGAAACCATAAACAAGAGGAAAAGACAACCCTCAGAATGGGAGAAAATATTTGCAAATGAAGCAACTGACAAAGGATTAATCTCCAAAATTTACAAGCAGCTCATGCAGCTCAATATCAAAAAAACAAACAACCCAATCCAAAAATGGGCAGAAGACCTAAATAGACATTTTCTAAAGAAGATATACAGATTGCCAACAAACACATGAAAGGATCCTCAACATCAGTAATCATTAGAGAAATGCAAATCAAAACTACAATGAGGTGTCACACCAGTCAGAATGGTCATCATCAAAAAATCTAAAACAATAAAGCTAGAGAGGGTGTGGAGAAAAGGAAACCCTCTTGCACTGTTGTTGGTAATGTAAATTGATACAGCCACTATGGAGAACAGTATGGAGGTTCCTAAAAAACTGAAGCTAAAACTACCATACGACCCAGCAATCCCACTAGTGGGCATATATCCTGAGAAAACCAAAAGAGTCATGTACCACAATGTTCATTGCAGCCCTACTTACAACAGCCAGGACATGGAAGCAGCCTAAGTTTCCATGGACAGATGAATGGGTAGCGAAGATGTGCCACATATATACAATGGAATGTTACTCAGCAATAAAAGGAAACGTAATTGAGTTATTTGTAGTGAGATGGATGGACCGAGAGTTTGTCATACAGAGTGAAGTAAGTCAGAAAGAGAAAAACAAATACCGTATGCTAACACATATATATGGAATCTAAAAAAATAAAAAAGGTTCTGAAGAATGTAGGGGCAGGACAGAAGTAAAGACACAGACATAGAGAATGGACTTGAGGACATGGGGAGGGGGAAGGGTAAGCTGAGAGGAAGTGAGAGAGTGGCATGGACTTATATATACTACCAGATGTAAAATAGATAGCGAGAAGCAGCCACATAGCACAGGGAGATCAGCTTGGTGCTTTGTGACCACCTAGAGGGGTGGGATAGGGAGGGTGGGAAGGAGACGCAAGAGGGAGGGGATATGGGGATATATGTATATGTATAGCTGATTCACTTTGTTATAAAGCAGAAACTAACACACCATTGTAAAGCGATTATACTCCAATAAAGAAGTTAAAAAAATAGGCTATAAAACTGGTCACAGTTGGAACAGTTATCTTCAGTAGGAAACAAAAACTTAGGACCCCTACGTCCTATTTCATTGTGCCATATATTAACGTAAAATTATACAATTTGTTGTCTTTTTTTTACACCTCTTACAAGCATTATAAAACTTACACATAAAAAATTTCAAAGATTCAAAGCTTCCTATTATGCAGAATTACAGATATATCAATCTTAAATGCCAACTCTTGTATATGATAATATTTATTTGTAACCTAAGCAAGTTTTTAAAAGCAATGAGAAGAAGAGTAATGTAGCTAAAAGAATAGAATCTTTGAAGCCATACAGACTTAGGCTTGAATCTTTAATTTCTCATTTACTAGATATTTGTCCTCAAGTCACTTATTTAACTTTTTTAAGCCTCAGTAACATCATCGTTTACATAAGGATATTAATGCCTAATTCAGATGATTTTTGTGGGAAATAATTATAGCAGCTCACACCTACGAAGCACTCTCATGTGCCAGAGTTTCTATATACATTGTTCCCTTTAATCCTCACAGCAGTGTTGCAAGGTAGTTGTCGTCATCGTCATCTTGATCATCACCATCGCCCCCACTTTATATATGAGGAAACTGAGCCTTAGGGAAATCTGGTACTTTGCTGTAGCTAGTATGACCTTGTGGATTCAAGCCAGTTCTCTCTGATTCCAAAGCTCTAGCTTTTAGATAAAATCATGTATATAAAACCCTTGGATCTGATATATACTACATGTATAAAATTTGTTCAAACCTATTCTCCATACCCATCCTGCAAATGAAGCTAAAATGTTCCATATTTCACATTTTAGGATACAAAGTAAAGGCAATCCCCAAGTTACAAATTCCCAATGTAACAGAATAAAAATAGCTTATGTTTTTGAGTGCTTACTATGTGCCCAGCACTTTACATAAAGCATTTAATGCCCATGGTGGCTCTATGGAATAGGTAACTCTCATTAGCTCCATTGTACAGATTGAGGACTAGGGCACAGAGAGGTTAAGCAACTTGTGCAAGGTTACATACTACCTTGGCAAAGATGGGATCTGAGTAGTGCGTCCAGAGTGTATGGACTACATTATTTATAAATATGAATACAGTGCCTAGTATATAAGGGATGTCCAACCAATATTTGTTGAGTAGATGAATAAACTAATGAATGAAACAAACATGGGCTCTCCTTTACCCTTTTCACTCTAAGCCTCCAGTTAGTAACTAACTTATTCTGGAAGCACCATCTGAAATTATCTGAACTGCTGTTTCTTTCCCATCATCTTCTTCATTCTTTCAAGAATTATATAATCGCTGTATTTAAGTTCTCAAATGTGGCTAAATATGGTGGTGTATATCTGTAGTCACAGGTGATTAGGAGAGAAAGGCTAGAAGCTTGTCTGAGCTATAGAATGCAATGCTTATTGGGTATTTGCATTAAGTTTAGCATCTATGTGGTTATTCTTTTTTTTTTAATCATTTAATCATTCATATAACAACTTTTATTGAGCACTAAGTATCCACTATGTGTCTGCTTTGTACTATGGCCTGGGGTTATAAACGTGATGAGAACAGATGAAGCCTCTGACTCTACTGAATTTACAGTCTAATGGGGGTCAGCGTCCGGGCGGCGGGGGCAGGGGGGAGGAACAGTCAAACAATTACAAAGTTTTGGGGAAACATAGGGTGCAGTGAGGATACATTCATCATCTATTCTCTGGATCACTGTATGAATCTTCTAACCATTTATTTGCTTCCAGTTGAGTTTTCCTTCTAGCAGCAAGAGTGATCTTCCTTGATTATAAATCTAGTCTGATACTCCGTACTTTATAAATCCTAACTTGATACCTATTGCCCTTAGAATAAAATCCAACTTCCTTTAGTACGTCTTAGTAAAAACGACCCTTAATAATGTCGAGTTTGTCCCCACCTTGCAATCTCTCTTCTAGTTACATCCAATTATAAGGAAGTAAAGGAGCAAAAACTTGAACTTTTCCTTATGCTTTTTAGTTTCTTTTCTGAAACTGTAGTACAATTTTGTTTCTTGTTACTTTGAATTACTTTTTAAGGAAGAGAAAAATAATTGACCAAAGTTAACATAAAGGATATGATTTTTTGTTGTTGTTCTCTGAGGCATTTTATTTGCATGTATGTATTACATCCCTAGAAAAAGAATCCAAGGATTTTCCCTCCTGTGTGTTTTCGTCTTGCTTCTTCATGGTCCATGATGCCAGCTGAGGTTGTCAGTACACTGAAACCAAACTGACGGGATGGGAGCAGGTTATTCTGCCATTTTTCTAGATCTTTGAGTTGCACATCAAACCTGGGGCTGATCACACTTAGCCTGCCTGTGAGGTTCACAACAATTTTCCCAGCCCTGTGATCATCGATGATTTCAAATTCGCCAATGTAACCATGCTTCATCATCACAGTTAGGAACCTGATGATGACTTTGGAGCATGACCTAATAAGAACCTGTTGTTTGCCTCTCTTTTCGGCATCGTCGATACTCTTGAGAGCATCAGTCAGGACATTCATACGCACCATTATGGCGGCATGGAAAGATGGTGGGAAGAGCAAGGATATGATTTTTAAAAGCACTGTTAATTAGTATTAAGAATTCATGGGAAATGGAGGGTACACAACAGTTGAAAAAAGTATTCCTGTTTGTTGACACTCTTAAAAATACTGCTAAGCTTCTCATTTTATCAAAATAGATAAACCTTCCATCAGTATACAATATATTTAAAAATACATAAGATACTCTGACATATATTACAGTTGTTCTGTTATAAAAATGTTCTTGTTAACTAGTATTTCTGATATTATTTCATCATCTGACCGTCTTGTAAAACTGCTTATTTCCACATATGGTCATTCCATATTTTGCTAAATGGGCACTCTATAAAAAGTAACATTTTTTAGAACACCTGCTGAACCTGACATTTCTGTGAAATTAAATATATTCTTGCTAATATTTTCCCCAAGCTTCACAAAATTGCATATACCTCACTGAAAAGTTACATATTATATTTTAGCTTTATTTAATTTTTGAGATAACGTTTATGATATTGAATAGATGTAACCATGAATTAAATAGACAGAATTACTTGGATTATCAACCAAGCTTTTTTTTTTTTTTTTTTTTCCTGGCTGTGCCACACAGGGGATCTTAGTTCTCAACCAGGGATCAAACCTGGGCCACGACAGTGAAAGTGCCAAGTGCTAACCACTGGACTGCCAGGGAATTCCCAAGCATTTTTTGACATATGTTAAAGTTATAGTTTAAACATATTCCATAGCAAGAGATTTGTTATTTCCAGAGCACATTTATGAATTATGACTTTACTTTTCTATTGATATGACTAATAAAGAGTTAAGTTTAAATGAAACTTTGTGCCTTATGAAGGAGGACTGTGTATGGATCTTTTTTTTGTTTCTTTTTTAAGACCTACATAAACACATTTTTCATTAATGGTAGCCTTGGTCAATGCAATGCTTCTTAAAAACAAAACCAAAAATAAGTGATTAGTCGACAGTAGAGAGCAATAAACCCTGATCCATGGCAACATAAACACATTTCAGAGGAAATTTTCCCATTAGTTGAAAGGGCTGCATGACTTCTAAATTTTCTTTCCATTCTACGTTCTGAGGTTTTTAATTGATTTTTTTTTCTCTAATGACCTAAATATGTCATCAGCCAAACACTTCATGGAAGTTTCTCAAAAATTTGCCTAAAATCTTAATCTGGTGTGTTAATAACTAATGAACACATGATGGGCCAACTTAAGTTAAATTAGTACCAACTTACAATAATGTTACATATACACAAATTTTAGAGAGAAGTACTTTGATTACCAAGATATTTTTAAAAATTCGTGATAACACACTTGATCACATTACATTTAATTTTAATAAACTTATAGGTAAAAAAATCTATTCCTTAAAACAATCATTTCCTTAAGTACCTCATTTGTTATATTCTAATAATCCTAAAGATTTTTTCCTGACAAAAGTTATTTTTCCATAAAATATTTTAAAATCAGAGACATTATTTCCATTGTTGTTTTGAAATACTGATTTGAACAATGTAAGTTGCCAAATATTTTTGGCAAACATTCACATCCATTGTTGCAAAGACACATTGTTGTACTTTCATTTAATTTGAATAGTTTAAATATATTTTTTCTGACAACAGTAAAACTTTTTAAAGCTTCCATTAGGCTGTTAACATGAAAATAGTTTAATAGCTTTCTGACTTGTTACCATGGTATTTTAGCCCTTTATGATGAGGCCAGATCTTATATTTTGGCAGTAATATACATAGTCTGGCTTTTTTATTTTCAAGATGAAGAATCTAAATAAATAAAAGAAGTCAGGGATACTTAAAAAAAAAAGATCACTAGTCAGAAAAGGGCAAGAAAGGGAAAGTGATGCTTTCATTTCAGCTTGTTGGTTGGCTTAACTACCTGGAACCTTGGATAATAGTATTCAGAAGGAGTATTAGAATTGTTAAACCCATTTTAGTCTCTAAAATATGTATGCCCTTTAATTTTATAACCAAAAAGACATTTAAATTAGAATGAAGTGTATTATTTACTGTGGTGTCTACTCTATTTAAGATCTGTTTTTCTTACTTGTTTTGAAATACCATAGGTGCTATTTTCTTCTTGGGCTCTGGGCTTACTCTTGCAGGTAGCATTGTCAGCTACCAATATGACTGTTGGAGTCTGTCAGAGTAATTGTATTAAAAAAAGCCAGCCTTGCCTTATTTTAATCTATTTAAATAATAGACTATTTGAAGGTTTTAAATAAATTGTTTTCCTCCGTAAGACTTCATTCATGTTAGCCTCATCAGTTTGAAGAGTCTTGATCCTGTGATACAATATTTTGAAGCAGAAACTTCTTTAAGCCCAGATTCAACCACAACAATTAGTATCTAATACACATATAGCCCTTAATATGGATCAGGCATTAATCTAAATTCTTTACACATTTTAATGAATGGAATCATTAACCAAACTTATGAAGATGATGCTATTATTTTTTTTATCGTGGCAAAAATATATGTAACATGAAATTTTTCACAGCCATTTTTAAGTGTACATACAGTTCAGTGACATTAAGTACATTCACATTGCTGTGCAGCCATCATGACTGGCCATCCCCAGAACTTTTTCGTCATACCGAACAGAAACTTTTATCCATTAGACAATATCTCCGCATCTCCAATGCCCACCCCCCAATCCCTCCCGTAATCCTCCCCGCCCCCGCAACCACCGTTTTACTTTTTGTCTCTTAGACAAGAAGAAGTAGACAATCTGAATGGGCCTATATCTATTAAAGAAATTGAATCAATAATTAATAACCTCCCAAAACAGAAAGCACTAGGCCCAGATGGGTTCACTGGTGAATTCTACCAAACATTTAAGGAAGAAATTATACCACTTCTCTATAATCTCTTTCAGAGAATAGAAACAGAGGGAATACTTCTCAACTCATTCTATGAGGTCAGCATTACCCTAATACCAAAACCAGATAAAGACATCATAAGGGAAGAAAACTACAGACCAATATCTCTCATGGACATAGATGGGAAAATCCTCAACAAAATATTAACAAATCAAATCCAAAAATATATAAAAAGAATTATACACCACAACCAAGTGGGATTTATCCCAGGTATGCAAGGCGCTTCAACATTCAAAAAGTCAATTAATGTAATTCATCACATCAACAGACTAAAAAAGAACAATCACATTCATATCAATAGATGCAGAAAAAACATTTGACAAAATCCTACACCCATTCATGTTAAAAACTCTCAGTAAACTAGGAATAGAGGGGAACTTCCTCCACTTGATAAAGAACATCTACAGCTAACATCAGACTTAATGGTGAGAAACTTGAAGCTTTCCCAGTAAGATCAGAAACAAGGCAAGGATGTCCCATCTCACCATACCTTTTCAACAAGATACTGTAACTGCTAGTGCTATGGTCTGAATTTTTGTGTCCCCCACCAGATTCATATGTTGAAATCCTAACTCCCAAAGGTATTAGTAGTTGGGGCCTTTGGCAAGTGATTAGGTCACTCATGTATGGGATTAGTGCTCTTATAAAAAAGATCCCACAGAGCTCCCTAGCACCTTCCACCGTGTGAAGCTACAATGATAAGTCTGCACCCTGAAAGAGAGCCCTCACTGAACCATGCTGACACCCTGATTTCAGACTTTCAGCCTCCAGAATTGTGAGAAATAAGCTTCTGTTATTTATAAAATACCAAATCTGTGATACTTTGTTACAGCAGCCCAAATAGACGGACAGCTAGCTAATGGAATGATACAAGAAGAGGAAATAAAAGTTTAGATTGTGAAGGAAGAAATAAAATGGGCTGCCTTCACAAAATTGTTAAAAGTTGCATTAATTGGCATATATATATTTTTTAATATTTTAGTAACTTAAAAAAATACACACATTATTTATTAGAATAAGAGAAGTTTTTACTTACATAATTATCTTCCCTGTGAATGTAAGAATTATAATATCCCTTCCATCTTTTTTAATAGCAGCTTTATTAAGATATAATTCACATACCATGCAGTTCATGCTTTCGAAGTATACAATTCAGTTGTTTTTAATATATTCACAGATATGTGCACCCATTACCACTATCAATTTTAGAACAATTTCGTTAGAATGGTTGCTTCTTTTTTCTTTCTAACTTTGATTTTTAGGATTTTTTTAAAAACCATCCTAACCATTTAAAAATGCACAATTCAGTGACATTAAGTACATTCAGAGTGCTGTGCAACTATCACCACTCTCCATTTCCAGAACTTTTCATCATTCCAAGCAAAAACTTTGTACCCATTTGACAGTAACTCTCCATTCCTCCCAGCTCCTGGCAACCACCATTCTACTTTCTGTTTTTATGAGTTGACTATTCTGGGTTCCTCATATCATTGGAATCATACAGTATTGGTTCTTTTGGATCTGGCTTATATCACGTAGCATAACATCTTCAAAGTTCATCCATGTTGTAGCATATGTCATAGTTTCATTTCAAGACTGAGTGATATTCCACTTGTATATATATGCCACATTTCACTTATGCATCTATCTGTCAATGGATATTTGGGTTGTTTACACCTTTGGGCTACTGTGGATAATGCTGCTATGAACATTGGTGTACAGATACCTGCTGAGACACTGCTTTCAATTCTTTTGGATGTATACCCAGAAGTGGAATTGCTGGGTTGTATGGTAATTAGATTTTAATTTTTTGAGGAACTACTGGACTGTCTTCCACAACAGCAACTGTACCTTTTTTTTTCTTTTTTGGCTGCACGCGGGCTTTCTCTAGTTGTGGAGAGTGGGGGCTACTCTTCGTTGTGGTGCATAGGCTTCTCACTGTGGTGGCTTCTCTTGTTGCAGAGCACAGGCTCTAGGCATGCGGGCTTCAGTAGTTGCGGCATGCGGACTTCAGTAGTTGTGACTTGTGGGCTCTAGAGCGTAGGCTCAGTAGTTGTGGTGCACGGGCTTAGTTGCTCCGGCATGTGGGATCTTCCCGGACCAGGGATCGAACCTGTGTCCCCTGCATTGGCAGGCGGATTCTTAACCACTGTGCCACCAGGGAAGTCCCTAGCTGTACCATTTTATACTTCCATCAGCAATACACAACAGTTCCAGTTTTTCCACATCCTCACCAAGACTTGTTGTTTTCTGTTTTTATAATAGACATCCTAATGAGCATGAAGTATTATCTCCTTGTTCTGATTTGCATTTGATGACTAGTGATGTTGAGCATTTTTTCAGGTACTAGTAAGCCATTTGTGTAACTTCTTTTGAGAAATGACTATTCAAAGTTTTCATATTTTTTAATTGGGTTGATTTTTCTGTTGTTTAGTTATAGGAGTTCTTATATATTCTGGATATTAATTCCTTATCAGATATATGCTTTGCAAATGTTTTCTCTCATTCTGTGGGTTGTCTTTTCACTCTTGGTAGTGTCCTTTGATTTCACGTAAGTTTTAATTTTGATGACGTCCAACTTATGTATTTTTGGGGTTGATATTTTTGTGATATTACAAATGGAATTTTAAAAACTCCTTTTCAGATTGTTTGTTTTTATTGTATTGAAATTTTTATTGTATTGAAATGTGACTGATTTTTGTGTGTTGATTTTATATCCTGCAACTTTGCTGAATGTGTTTATTAGCTCTATCAGGTTTTGTTTGTTTTTTGGATTTTTTGGCAGACTCACGGTTTTCTACATATAAGATTATATCATCTGTGAACGGAGATGATTTTACTTCTTCCTTTCCAACTTGTATGCCTTTTATTTTTTTTTCTTGCCCAAATCCTCTGGCTAGAACATCCATTACTATGTTGAATAGAAGAGGTAAAAGAGAGCATCTTTGTCTTATTCCTGATCTTCCAGGAAAAGCTTTGTCTTTCAGCATTGAAAATGATATTAGCTGTGGGTTTTTCATATAAGGCCTTTATCATGTTGAGGAAGTTTCCTTCTGTTCCTAGTTTTCTGAATATTATCATGAAAGGGTGTTGAATTTTGTCAAATGCTTTTTCTATATCAATTGTCCTAATCATGTGGCTTTTCTGCCTTCATTCTATTAAAGTGGTATGTAACTTTGATTGATTTTTGTATGTTGAACCAATCTTGTTTCCCTGGAATAAATCCCACTTGGTCATGATGTGTTATCCTTTTAATATATTGCTGAATTTGTCAACCACTGCATTTTACTGTCTGTCATTTTGTTATACTACCTTAATTCTTTCCTTGCCAATTTCTTACCCAACAGATAATTCTCTTGTTACACAAATTGTTCTATAACATAGAAAAAAACTTAAATGTTACCTAGTTTCATTATATGAAGGAAATAAATATAATTCTGTTAATACCCAATAAAACACCAAAAAGGGAAATTGTGAATTGTCATAACAAATGGGATATGGATTATCTCACATGCAATGAGTAACTATTTAGTAAGCATTTATTGAGATTTTAGTATGTTCCAGGCAGTGTCAAAGTTGTTCTCAAGGTGTTTACAAGTATGGAAGGGGAGACAAATAAGTAAACCACTGATTACAACATAGTTTGATATAATATTATAATAGAGATATCCATGGATGCCACATGATTACATGGGAGGGTACCTAGTCGAAAAAGAGGATGAGGGTAGCCTTCAGAAAGGTGTGTGTTACTCTTAAACTGCCTTGAATGATGAGTAGAATTAGCCCAGGAAAAGGAGAGGACTGTTCCATACAGACAGACTATCAATCACAATGACAATGAAAAAGCATATTAATTGAAAAACTACAAAGATTTTCAAGGTGGAGAATCTGTATGGGAACGTTCTGAGAAATGGCATTTTTGCGATAAAAAGGGGGCAAGGTTGTAAAGGGATTTGTGTACCTGATTAAGGAGACTGAATGTTTTTTTTTTAAAGACCTTGGGAACCATTGAAAGATTTTAAATCAGGAAGTCATATGAGCAAAGTTTTGTTTTAGAAAGATCATTCTATCAAAATGTGGACTATGGTTTGAAGGATGGAATGGGAATGGAGGGAAAGGAGACTAAAGGCAAAAAGACAGGAAGTGACTGTGTTAAAATCCAGTTCAGAAGTGATGAAGGTCTAAACTTAAGCAGTGGCAGTGGAAATGGAAGGAGGGAGACAGATTTTAAAAGATTTAATAAATGGAATCAAAAGGTGTTGATGATCAAATGGAACTGTGAGGATGGGTTGTTGGAAACTGAATTAGTTGGGGTGATAAATTTGGAGGAAAGTGATCAGAGAATCAGTAAAAGACAGCAGTGAGAAGGCGTAGCAGGTGATATGTCCTGAAGGAATGAAACTTAATGGAGAAGTAGTTTTTTAACATGAAGGTGAAACAAGAACTGCTATCAGACAAGTCCAGAATGTAGGACATTTTATAAGACATTGCATAGCCTGGTCTCTTCCACAAGCTAATTTCATAGGGGGATAGGAGACTAGGGAAGGATGAAGGACTGTGGTAGTTTAAAAGAGACCAAAAAATATTAAAACCAAATGTAGTACAGAAACTTTAATTAGAGTGTAAGTTGAAAAAATAACTATAAAAAAGACATTATGGTACAATTTAGAAATTTATATATTGAATAGATATTAGATGATTTTAGTGAATTTTTGTTAATTTTTAAGGATGTCATAATTATATTGGGGTTACGTAGGAGGATGTCCTTATTTTTAGGAGATGCGTGTTGAAGTATTTAGGGATGAATAATTGTAATGTCTGCAATTTACTTAGAGACAGAGACATAGGGAAGAAGCAAAAAACAGCAAAATATTAGTCATAGTTTGATACAGGTGATGGGTATAGAGATGTTTACAACACGAAGCTTTCAATTTCAGATTCAAACTTGAATTTGCAGTGTGCCCAGCAACTACTTATATAGCATTTACATTGTATTAGATATTATAAGTAATCTAGAGGTGATTTAGCATATATGGGAGGATGTGTGTAGGTTATATGCAAATACTATGCCATTTTATATAAGGAACTTGAGTGTCCTCGGATTTTGGTATCGTGGGTCCTGGAACCAATCTCCCTGTGGATTCGAGGGATGACTGTTTTCAATTCCTGATCAGATTTTTAAATATAAGCTCCTCAATTTTTTTTTTTTTTTCGGTATGCGGGCCTCTCACTGTTGTGGCCTCTCCCGTTGCGGAGCACAGGCTCCGGACACGCAGGCCCAGCGGCAATGGCTCACGGGCCCAGCCGCTCCACGACATGTGGGATCCTCCCAGACCAGGGCACGAACCCGTGTCCCCTACATCAGCAGGCGGACTCTCAACCACTGCGCCACCAAGGAAGCCCAAGCTCCTCAATTTTTTTTTTTTTAAGAAGATGTTGGGGGTAGGAGTTTATTAATTAATTAATTTATTTTTGCTGTGTTGGGTCTTTGTTTCTGTGTGAGGGCTTTCTCTAGTTGTGGCAAGCGGGGGCCACTCTTCATCGCGGTGCACGGGCCTCTCACTATCGCGGCCTCTCTTGTTGCGGCGCACAGGCTCCAGATGCACAGGCTCAGTAGTTGTGGCTCACGGGCCTAGTTGCTCTGCGGCATGTGGGATCTTCCCAGACCAGGGCTCGAACCCGTGTCCCCTGCATTAGCAGGCAGATTCTCAACCACTGCGCCACCAGGGAAGCCCGCTCCTCAATTTTTGATAGTTTATTACCAATGGGAAACTTTATGTAAAAATGTAAAAGTATTTTTCTCAACCACTAAAAAATTTAAAACAGTTGAAATTATATTTATAATCTCAAAAATGTATCCTTTTTAAATTGAAGTGTAGTTGATTTAAAATATTACATTAGTTTCAGGTGTACAACATAGTGATTCAGTGTTTATGGATTATACTCCATTTAAAGTTATTACAAAATAATGGCATATCTCCCTGTGCTGTATAATATATCCTTGTTGCTTATTTATTTTATACATAGTAGTTTGTGTCTCTCAATCTCATAGCCCTGTCTCACCCCTCACCTTTTCCCTCTCCCCACTGATAACCACTAGTTACTAGTTTGTTCTCTATGTCTGTGAGTTTGTTTCTGTCAAAAACTCCTCCTTTAATTAATAAATATAACTTAGAAAATTTTGTGATATAATGCAAATGGTTTTTTAATCCAGTTGAACTTTCTCATATCAGTTATTTAAAAATAATGGTGAAGATTTAATTTATATAACATGTATGTGTTGTTAGAGCCATGATGCAGGCTTGGCTGATACTAAAAGGGCCCATCAGCTGTACAGGGATAGAATTAGCCAATATATGTGAAGATAAGGATTGGGGGCTGTTTCTTAGAGCCACAAGCCTCCTCAGTCTCAACACTGGATTGTATATTATGTTCCATGGGCATGTGGAACACGAACTATTCCAGTGGCTCCATGGATTCCTTGTCCGTGATAAGCAGTGGTGCATTTGATTTCTGGCTTCTGAAATAGGAGCCCATGTGGTAGATCGCCTTCATGGCAAGTGTGGAGCAGTGGGTACCTGATAGCATTTGCTGTGCTTGCCACCTGTGTGACCAAGGGGCTTGCCATCAGATCCTGTACTACTTTGAGCCTCCTGCTAGGAAGCCCTGGAATAGTTGCGTTTTGCTGCCCAACCTCGACCTGGCCACACTGAGAAATGAGAGCATCAGTATTTTCGGATGCCCCTGTAATCCATTCACATCATACCTGTGTCCAGTGAGTGAGGATTCCTGAGTTAGGGAAGTTCCAAATGTCAATTAAAGCATTATTTATTCCTGACAGATGACAATTGGAAAAAGGAGATTCCATGATCCAGTAAATTTGGAAAATGCTGCATTAAAGTTAACAAGTTTCTTTAGAATGTCTCAAAGACTTTTAAAATTTTTATTTATTTTAATTTTTGGATATGTTGGGTCTTTGTTGCTGCGCACGGGATTTCTCTAGTTGTGGCGAGCGGGGGCTACTCTTTGCTGTGGTGCACGGGCCTCCCACCATGGTGGCCTCTTCTGCTGCAGAGCACAGGCTCCAGGTGCTCAGGCTTCAGCAGTTGTGGCACGCGGGCTCAGTAGTTGTGGCACGTGGGCTTCAGAGCGCAGGCTCAGTAGTTGTGATGCACGGGCTTAGTTGCTCCATGGCATGTGAGATCTTCCTGGACCAGAGTTCGAACCCGTGTCCCCTGCATTGGCAGGCAGATTCTTAACCACTGCGCCACCAGGGAAGTCCGAAAACTATTTTAAAATGTTAATTCTTTCTCGGCATATAGCTTCATTGCAATATGCAATAAAACTCCCAATGGTGTTTTATTTGGAATTTCTAAATTTTATTTGGATTTCTAAATTTCATTCGGAAGAATACACGGGTGAGAATATTAAAGAACATTCCTAAAAAGAAGACCAATAACAGTGGTAATAAGTAAAATAGGATGGTAATGGTGTAAGACTAGAAATGCAATTCAGAATGGAATTGATAGAATAGACAATCAATAGAACTAGTCTCCATCACATAGAGGATTATAACACATTATAAAGTAGGAGGAAAGAACTCAAGTGCTTAGTAAATTAGAAATTACTAAAATAAGATTAGAAATTAATCTTTCACTTTGAATCATGACAAAATAACTTTCAGATGGATTTAAGAGTAAGTGTATTTTTAAATTGTAGAAGAAAATAGAATTGAGTATTCACCAAACCTATAGAAAAAGGATGATTTTCTCCCTCTTTTGGTGGTCCTTTCAAAGGATATGTTTCTAAACTTTAAAGGATGAGAAGAAATCTTAACAGATGTGACTAAAATAAAAATAAAAGATAATGTACTTAAAAAATAATCTTAAATTTAAAAAGCAAACATCAGCTTTGTGCAATGGCAGTATTATAACCAGTGAGATTTTCCCACGGTACTATTAAGACTAATAAGAGCCTTCCCAATATCTAACACAAATTCAACTTATTGTATTTCAGCAAGATAATAAGACAAATGCACAAAGACGAATTGGGAAGAATGGTTCACTCAAGAATTATTGTAAAAACAGAAAAGTTGGGAACTACTTAAATGTCTACAATTAGGGAGTTGGTTTAATAAATTATGATAAAGTTCTATAATGGAATATCAGCCACTAAAAATGATAATGTAATAAGTTTTTTTTTGAGAATAAAAAGATGCTCACAGTTTATTGTTGAGTGAAAAATTAGATTAGAGGACAACATTAAGAGTAGTTAACTCTGCTTGGTAGGATTTGAAGTGGTTTTTACTTAGTCTAAACTTCTTTCCTTTTTTTTTTTCTTCAGGAATCATGTGTGATTTTGGTGATCATAAAGGAGATGGAACTGTTTTCATTTTAGGAAAACAAATGAAAACAACTGACCTGGAAAATTGTTTTCAGTAATCATGACATAGGGTTAAGTCTTTATTATTTAAAGAGCTCATACAAATTGTTAAGAAAAAACAGAAGATCGCAGTAGGGATGAGCAGAGAACATGAACAGACAATTCATAACAGAAAATAGAGGTGGTAAACAAGCATAAAGGATCATTATTTAGACTTACTTGTAAGCAAAGAGCTGTAAATTTAAATAATGAGATAACATTTACTTGCTTATTAAACTAGTAGAAGTTTGCTGCCATGTTATTTATTATAATAAAGAAAAATTAACATTATCAATAAATTGTTACATTCCTTTGGTACTGTTCAGAATTGAAGGTTATGTTGCAACCTGGAAAAATAAAACATTTCAGTGAAGTAGTTAGGAGAATGAATGGTAGTTATAAAAGGTTGTGTACGAAGAAAGGAAAATACAGCAAAATGTTATGTTAGTGGTTATGTTAGGGTAAAGGGAATATATTTATAATTAAAATATCTAAACTCATACTTAATCTCTCTCTTTCCACTTTTTCTAGAAAAGCTATTTGTTTTTCAAATAGTAAGTACAATATTCTCTCATCTAGAATATAGCAGGGCTTCCCTGGTGGCGCAGTGGTTGAGAGTCCGCCTGCCGATGCAGGGGACACGGGTTCGTGCCCCGGTCCGGGAAGATCCCACATGCCGTGGAGCGGCTGGGCCCGTGAGCCCTGGCCGCAGAGCCTGCGCGTTTGGAGCCTGTGCTCCGCAACGGGAGAGGCCACAACAGTGAGAGGCCCGCGTACCAAAAAAAAATAGAATATAGCAATATCCTCCTAACTGGTCTCTTTTCTTCCACCCTTGTTCCTTTCCAGGGTATTCTTAACATAATAGCCAAAGTGAATAGAAGCCAGACCATGTCACTTCGCTGCTTAGAACCCTCCAGTGGTTTCTCACCTCTTTCAAAGTACAAGACACCGTCCTTAAAGTAGCCTGCAGAGCCCTTATAGAATCTGTCCCCACCCTCAAACTCATACCTTTCTGACCTTATTTCCTACCATTCTGCCTTTCTTGTTCTCTATGGCTAAAAACTCTTCCTGCTGATATTCACAAGGCTGGCTCTTTCTCCTCCTTCTGGTCTGTGCAGATGTCACCTTATCACTTAGGTAGGCCTTCCCAAACCACCATCCCATCCCATTCGCCCCTACCCACATTGCCAGCACCCATGTCCCTTCCCTGCTTTATATTTTCTAGCACCATTTGACTTACTGTGTATTTTACCAAGTGTGTATAAGCTTATGTATCTCCCCCACCACGCACAAAATAGCTCCACGGAGGCAGGAATTTTTGTCTATTTTGTTCCTTGCTCTAACTGTAGCACTTAGAATAGTGTGTAGTACATAGTAGGTACTCAATCAATATTTACTGAATAAATGACGTTTTAATTGTTTCATCTAAGTAAGTTTTAGTTTCAAAACTAGTTTGAAAGTTTTTTTTGTTTTTTTTTTGCGGTACGCTGGCCTCTCACCGCTGTGGCCTCTCCTGTTGCGGAGCACAGGCTCCGGACGCGCAGGCCCAGCATCCATGGCCCATGGGCCCAGCCGCTCCGCGGCATGTGGAATCCTCCCGGACCGGGGCACGAACCCACGTCCCCTGCATTGGCAGGCGGACTCTCAACCACTGCGCCACCAGGGAAGCCCAGTTTGAAAGTTTTTTGAGCGAGTGTAACATGTTGCTTTTGTATGCCTCCCACTCCCCAGTTTCCATCCTCCTCAAGCATAGAGTAAAGCAAGACAGGTGGACACACTAGAGAAACACAATATCTGTGGCACTGGATTCCTTCTGCTTCTCAGGCTAGGATCTACCCAAACTGAGATGGAAGATAGGCTGGTGCTGGAAATGTTCTATATCTTGATCTGGGTGGTAGTTCAGCTCTGTGACTATATACATATATAAAAACTCAGTAAGCTGTATACTTGAGATAAGTGCACCTTTGGTACTTTCTTGTTTGTGTATTATGCCTCAGTAAAAAAGTTGTTTTAAAAACTCCGTCTTTGAGATCTCTAGAGGAAGTTAAACATGCCAAATGATACATTAAGAATATTGGGAGGCTTCCTGGGTGGCACAGTGGTTGAGAGTCCGCCTGGCGATGCAGGGGACACGGGTTCGTGCCCCGGTCCGGGAAGATCCCACGTGCCGCGGAGCGGCTGGGCCCGTGAGCTATGGCCGCTGAGCCTGCATGTCCGTAGCCTGTGCTCCGCAACGGGGGAGGCCACGGCAGTGAGAGGCCCGCGTACCGCAAAAAAAAAAAAAAAAAGAATATTGGGAAGCGGGGAAAAAGATAAATTGCAAACATCATAACATTTCACTCTTAAAGAGTTCAGCATGCCTCTCCTCTGCGTAAAGACATTCTCCTACAGAGCCTCTCCCCACCCCCCCAATAAAAAATATTAGGAAGGAGTTCTGCCATGTTCTTCTTTCCTAGAATTTCTAGTTATTGAAATTTTTGTTTTGAAGTTAAAGTTAAAAAAATAATTTTTATTTACTTTTTCTTTTGCAGAGATAGCAGTAGCAGAATTTCACAAAAAAATCAAAGAAGCTTTTGAAGTATTTGACCATGAGTCAAATAATACAGTGGATGTGAGGTTTGGAAATGTTTTCTTCTAATTCTAAATTGCTGATACAACTTGTAAAGTAGAGGAGGGTTCATTCTCTTCTTTTTACTTTCTTTGGACTTATTATGCTATTTAAAGTACTTATTTTTCTGTACCCTGTAAAAGGTCTTTTCTATCTGTTGCTTCGGATCTATACTGTTTATTATTCTTCATAATCTGGTGGAAAGAATATATATCCACATTGCCTATTCTAACCTACAGACTAAATTCTGTGAATGAGGCTAACTCTACTATAGCTTTAGTACTAGACACATAGTTGGCACTCAGTATATATTTGTTGAGTGAATGAATAGAATTTGCTTTTAAAGTACATAGGTATGGGGACTTCCCTGGTGGCTCAGTGGTTAAGGATCCACTTGCCATTGAAAGGGACACGGGTTTGATCTCTGGTCCGGGAAGATCCCACATGCTGCGGAGCAGCTAAGCCTGTGCTCTTAGACCCTGTGAGCCACATTACTGAAGCCCACGTGCCTAGAGCCCATGCTCTGCAACAAGAGAAGCCACTGCAGTGAGAAGCACACACACTGCAAGGAAGACTAGCCCCTGCTCACTGCAACTAGAGAAAGCCCATGCGCAGCAATGAAGACCCAACACAGCCAAAAATAAATGAATTAAATAAATAAATTTAAAAAAATAAAATACATAGCTATGTATAATCAAGCTATGAACATGATATTACAAAGAAGGATTAATAATATTTAAACATGATACACTCCTTGAGTAAAATAACCAAAAGAACCAAAACAAAAGAACATAAAAAGATGAGAAAAAGACATGAATACTGGTAGATCTAGAATGGAGGACAGGAGACAAAGAATAGTGTGAAAAAAGAAGAGGCAAAAAGGTAGAGGAGATTATACATGCATAAAACAGAAGCTGTAGAATCTATGCCACATATGTACATCAAAGAAAGGCAATGAAACCATTGTTCCAGGAGACCAAGCTGAATGAGGAGTATTTGATGGGATCACAAGCTCAAGAGTCAGAAACTAGTAGTACAGAGGCCAAGAAAACAGTTGGAAGTGACTAAGTGCTTTTTTTTGCCCCCCGCGTGGCTTGTGGGATCTTAATTGCCCGACCAGGGATTGAACCCAGCCCCTCGGCAGTGAAAGTGCAGAGTCATAATCACTGGACTGCCAGGGAACTCCCAGGACTAAGTGCTTTAAATTTGAGCTAAACTGAATGAACAATAGGAGGTTTTATGTATGACAAATTGTAGCTACGATCGTCCCTCGGTATCTACAAAGGATTGGTTCCAAGGCACACCCCGACTCCTCCCTGACTCACCCTCAACCCCTCACCCCTCGAGGATATCAAAATCTAGGGATGCTCAAACCCCTTATAAAAAGTGGCATAGAATTTGCATATTACCTACCTACATCCTTCTGTATATTTTATTTTTTTATATATGAATTTATTTGTTTGTTTATGGCTGCATTGGGTCTTCGTTGCTGCACGCGGGCTTTCTCTAGTTGTGGTGAGCGGGGGCTACTCTTTGTTGTGGTGCATGAGCTTCTCATTGTGATGGCTTCTCTTGTTGCAGAGAACAGGCTGTAGGTGTGTGGGCTTCAGTAGTTGTGGCACGTGGGCTCAGTAGTTGTGGCTCACGGGCTCTCGAGCACGGGCTCAGTAGTTGTGGCACTTGGGCTTAGTTGCTCCGCAGCATGTGGGATCTTCCCGGACCAGGGTGCGAACCTGTGTCCCCTGCAGTGGCAGGCGGACTCTTAACCACTGTGCCACCAGGAAGTCCCTCCCATATATTTTAAATCATCTCTGATTACTTATAGTACCTAATACAGTGTAAATGCTATGTAAATAGTTGCCTGTGGCATGTGGCAAATTCAGATTTTGCTTTTGGAACTTTCTGGGGTTTTTTCTCCCAGTATTTTAGATCTGTGGATGGTTGAATCTTTGGATGTGGAACCCATGGATACGGAGGGCTGACTGTATATGTATTCCTTAGTTTCTCACACCTGAAGGTACAAGGTGTGATTACAGGAAAGGAGAGTGATAAGTGCAGTCAGTTTCATTACTTTATAGTAACACCTTACAAAGTTTTGTTTGGTACTCAACTATGTTCATGGGCTTTACTGCAGTGGATAAGGTAGAGAGTGGAGTTAACTTCCAGCACTGCAACTGTAGTCGGCCTTGTGGGAGGCTTGGCTCAGCCATTGCCAGGGAAGTGTGAGGGTAAAGTGCAGGGCTGAGCACTGCACAGCTCGAAGTGGCGCCAGCCTCACTGCATGCATTGTGAATGACACTCCGCAGTGTGAGTATCCTAGCGGGAAACCGGGTGGGACAGTAGTGGTGGTTGATAGGGTTTGGGATGGGGTGGGGAGCTTGCGACTCTTGCCTGCAATTTGAATAAATATATGGATGGCACGTGCCTTTACCTCAGACCTCTCACTGGAGCGGAAGGGTTCTCCTGGGGAAGGAGAGGAGAGGTATTGTCAGAGAAGTCAGGGAAGTGCAAGAAGAACCAGGATAGCTTTATGAAAGAGAGGGGGAACAGAGAAGGGAAACCAGCATTTACTCAAGCCTTGCTCTCTGATGTCTACCTATCGTTGGGTGCTAAGGGTTTTTGTGTACATTACCTCATTTTAGTCTTTTTATTGGTACAGTAAGGGTTGGCATCTCCAGTTTTTGGAGACTAGGAGAAGGTAAATAGTTTGCTTAAGGTCATGTCAGCGTTTCTCTAATTCGGTGTCTTGCTGGGCTGTGTCGCCCCTTCCCTCCCTGCTCCCCTCCACCCCACCCTTCATGGATTTCATGGGCTCATCTCCTGCTTTGAGGCTTCCTGAAAGTAGCAGTGAAGAGAAAATTTCCCAAATCCCTTAGAGCAGTGATGCCAGGCCTTTTTTTTTTTTTTTTTTTTTTTGCTGTGTTGGGTCTTCGTTTCTGTGTGAGGGCTTTCTCTAGTTGTGGCAAGCCGGGGCCACTCTTCATCGCGGTGTGCGGGCCTCTTACTATCGCAGCCTCTCGTTGCGAAGTTCAGGCTCAGTAGTTGTGGCTCACGGGCCCAGCTGCTCCGTGGCATGTGGGATCCTCCCAGACCAGGGCTCGAACCCGTGTCCCCTGCATTAGCAGGCAAATTCTCAACCGCTGCGCCACCAGGGAAGCCCCAGGCCTTTTTTTGATAGAAGGGCCAATTCAGGGGAAATAAACATGTTTAGGGGTTGCATCTTTTACCCATTCAGAATTAAAATAATTGTACTGAGGCCCCGAGGAAAAGTGTATGTTCTTAAAATGTCTACTTTATAAAATAAAATTACTAAGAAAATTGGCATTGTTTTTAGCACTAAAATATTAATGCTAAGCGTATCTGAGTGGTAGGAACATGGATGAATGCAGTTTCTATACGCCTTCTGCTAATTTGTATAGCACTTTAAAGTTTACAGTGAGTGTTCTCATGCTGCAGGTATCATTACTATCCACTCTTTATAAATCAGAAATTAAGGACCAAGAAGCACAATGACTTGCCCAAGATCGAATAATAGACTAGCCACAGAGTTGAAACTCAAATTAGTTTCTTCTCTTTGGGGCAGCTGTGCCGCAGCCCTGGAAGAGGCCTGGGAATGCAGTGCTGAATAAGGTCTGGTCCTGCCTTGCCCAGCCTCAGCAGGCTCCTCTATTTGTAAAAACAGTTCATCTAGCTAGAATTTATTTTGGCATATGATTAAAAGTAAAGGTCTAAATAGATTTTTTTTTCGAATTGCTAAACAGTTCAGTTTATTTACTTCTTGAATTATTAGAGCCACTTTATAATGTACTGCATTTTCTATAATTGAGTCTAATTTAGGCTATGTGTTCTGATCTATTGCCTTACCTCCTGATCATATATACTAGGACAATCCTATATTAATTGCTATCAATTTATAGTATGCTTTACTATCTGATAGAACTAGTCTCTTTATTAGTCTTCTTTTTGAACATTTTAATTAAGAATTGAAGGCAGTATTCTGTGTAGATTGAATGGTGTAAGGAGGGGTCTGAATGGGGTAAGAGTTCCAGAGACAGACATAATAGCTCGGTTTGGAAGAGACAGCTGTTCTTGAGAAGCTTCCAGGGCATTTGGCTATTCCTGCCCTAATGTGCTTGATCCTTCAAGTGATGCTGTTTCCCTTGAAGGGCAGACCAGCACCCCTTACCTCTGCTTGGCATGAATTAAAAGATTTAATTTGAAATTTTAGCACATTAGGTGGAGTGGAGGTCTGGTATTGTGACTGCCAGGCAGCCAGTGGGTTTTTTTTTAATCATTATGTAAAACATTATGAAATGGGCCCCTGCTGCTTTCCTCCTGGCTCTGAGGGGCAACCCTGGGGATTGGAATCAGACTTTCTGGGTTCATTCCTAGCTTTGTGACTTGTAATTGATTTATTCTCTCTGTGCCTCAGTTTTTACATTTGCCACATAGAATTGATGTAAGTAAGTAGTTCTCAAAATGGTTTGTATACCCCTGTGTATCCACAGGACTCTTTCAGGGGTCTGTGAAATCAAAACTATTTTCATAAAAATCTGAGACAGTATTTGCTATTTTCATTCTCATTTTTCACAAGTTATATTGGAGTTTTTCAAAAGCTACATGTGTGATATTGTAACAGATTGAATGCAGAACCAGATATGAGAATCCAGCTGCCTTCTGTTAAGCCAGACCTTAAAGAGATTTGCAAACATGTAAAACAGTGCCATTTTTCTAATTAAATTTATTTTTTGTTTTGGAAAATATAGTTATTTTTCATAAAAATTTTATTTATGTAGGCATATAATGGGTTTATCATTATTTCTAAATGAATTAGTAAATAAATATTTTTAAACTTTGAGGTGTACTTTTTAGTATGGTAAATATAGATAAATATAACTCACACAAACAAAAGCTCTTTGTGGGTCTGAATAATTTTTAAGCGTGTAAAAGGGGTTCTGAGACCAAAAAGTTTGAGAACAGCTGTTGTCAGTGGACATTTTTAAAGCTCTTAGAACAATATTAACTTGGAACGAATTAGTTTGGGATTTAAAGCTTAGAACAATATTAGCTAGTATTATTATTCTACTTTATATTCTTTTTTTTTTTTTTTTTTCGGTACGGGGCCTCTCACTGCTGTGGTCTCTCCCGTTGCGGGGCACAGGCTCCAGATGCACAGGCTCAGCGGCCATGGCTCACGGGCCCAGCCGCTCCGCGGCATGTGGGATCTTCCCGGACTGGGGCACGAACCCGTGTCCCCTGCATCAACAGGCGGACTCTCAACCACTGCGCCACCAGGGAAGCCCTCTACTTTATATTCTTGAAGTACATAATTTAGATTTGACTTTCCTCTATTTAATCTGGATTAACAATGTTATATTTTAGTTATATCTGGGTGTCCTGTTTTGGGTGTCCTGTTTTTTTTTTTTTAACTTATATCTTATATCTTTTTTTTTTTACTTATATCTGGGTGTCCTGTTTTGATCTTTTAAGTTCTGAAGCAGTTCATTTTATCTTCCATTTTCCTTGTTAAATAGTTTTTGAAGGTTGCATCTTGAAAAACATTGAGGCAAGTTTTCAGTAGCATTAATTAGGGGCATTTTTATTTTGCCTCATACAAAACATAGACCATAATACATTTTGACTTATATACATTTTCCTGCTCTATGTTTAGATTTCAATCAATAAGTGTGATTGAAAATTAAATTTTTGAATAGATAATATATACACATAGGGTAAAATTCTAAAGGTACAAAAAATATATAGTGATAGGTAAATCTCTTCACTTAGCTATCTGGTTCCCTTTTCTAAAGGCAAGATTTATTATGTTTCTCTAATTCTTCCAGAGATAGTCCATGCAAGTACACGTGTTTGTATGTATGTATGTATTTTTTATTGTGGTAAATATACATAACATAAAATTAACCGTTTTTAAGTGTATAGTTCAGGGTATTGAGTACATTCACATTATTTCCATCCATCTCCAGAACTTTATTTTCCCAAACTGAAACTCCATACCCTTTAAACAATAACTCCCCATTCTCCCCTCTCCTAAGCTCCTGGCAACCACCATTCTACTTTCTATCTTTATGAGTTTGAGTATACTAGGTACCTCATGTAAGTGGAATCATACAGTATTTGTCCTTTTGTGTCTGGCTTATTTGACTTAGCATAATGTCTTCAAGGTTCATCCATGTCGTAGCATGTATCAGAATTCCATCCCTTAAGGCTGAATAATTTTCCACTGTGTGTATATAACACATTTTGTTTATCCATCCATCTGTCCATGGACATTTGGGTTGTTTCCACCTTTTGGCTATTTGAATAATGTTGCCGTGAGCACTGATGTACAGCTGTCTTTTCAAGTCCCTGCTTTTAATTCTTTGGTTGTGTAACCAGATGTAGAATTGCTAGATCATGTGGTAGTTCTATGTTTAATTTTTTGAGAAACCACTGTACTGTTTTCCACAGTGGCTGTTCCATTTTACATTCCCACCAGCGAAGCACAAGGCTCCAGTTTCTCCACATCCTTGCCAACACATTTTGTTTTTTAAAATAACCATCCCAATGGGTATAAAGTGGAATCTTGTGGTTCTGATTTGCATTTCCCTAATGATTATGATATTGAACATATTTTCATGTGCTTATTGGCCATTTGTACATCTTCTTTGGAGAAATGTCTACTCTAGTCCTTTTCCCATTTTTAAACTGGATTGTTTGTTTTTTTGACATTGAGTTGCAGGATGTGTGTGTATTTTTACCATAAATGGTGAGATATTATATAAATCACTATGCACTTCGCTTTTTTCACCTATAAGTATATTTTGGTGACTATTCTTTATTAGTACATAAAGAGCTTCCTCATTTCATTGTATGGATGAACCATAATATATTGAATTAATCTACCCTTGATGGATATTTAGGTTGTTTCTAGGCTTTTGCTATAACAGTCCATGTTGCAAAGAATATCTGAGTATGCATGTCATTTTGCAAGACTGAGACTTTTTCTCTAGGATAAATTCTTGGAAATATGTCAAATTGCATGAATATTTTTGGTAGGTGTTGCTGTCTTGACCCTATATTCTCTCACATCATTATACAGGCATGCCTATTTCCCCACTCCCTCTTAAAGCTTAATTATGAAACTTTAGGACTTTTGCCAATCTGATATGTGAAAATTAGAAACTCAGTGTTAATTTTCATTTCCCTAATTGTAGACATTTTTTTCATGTCTAAAGACAATTTGTATTTTCCTTTGTTTGAACTGGCAGTTCATGACCTTTCCCCATTTTTCCATTTAGTGATTTATCTTTTAATACATGAAAGATCTTAGCCTTAGGCTGTGAAATGTATGCCATCTATTTTTTGACTATTTCTACTTTCATGTATTCAGAAATTTTAGAAAAATTAATCATATGACACACCTTGTGAGTATGGATTTAATTTTTGGAATCAAAAGTCATTAAAGTAGTTTTAATAGAATAAATTTAAGTTACCCTGAATAAAGCTAGTTTGGTAAAAAATAAAACCCACTCCACAAGGAATACCCCTAAAGTAAGCAAGCTTGAGAGTTTCCTGGTGGTCCAGTGGTTAGGATTTGGTGCTTTCACTGCCATGGCCCAGGTTCAGTCCCTGGTTGGGGAACTGAGGTCCTTCAAGCTGCACAGCGCAACCAAAAAAAAAGGAGTAAGGAAGCTAATTTTTCCATGTAGCTGATAAATTTAATTTGAAAGTAGCTCTAATCTTGTTCACAAACATATCTAGTTTTTTATAATCTATGTTCTTTTCATCTTTGATTCTAGCAATAAAAGTACACTAGAGGGCTTCCCTGGTGGCGCAGTGGTTGAGAGTCCGCCTGCCGATGCAGGGGACGTGGGTTCGTGCCCTGGTCCGGGAAGATCCCACATGCTGCTGAGCGGCTGGGCCCGTGAGCCATGGCCGCTGAGCCTGCGCATCCGGAGCCTGTGCTCCGCAACGGGAGAGGCCACAACAGTGAGAGGCCCGCATACCGCAAAATATAAAAATAATAATAATGTTGAGTTTAAAATATTGGAGAAGGAAGTGAACATTATGATAACCGCATAATGTAAATTTTAAATGTACAAAGTGATAGTCTATTGTTTATGAAGACAAATACATGCATGAGAGTGATAACCATTATCCTTAGAATAGTGGTTGCACCTGAAGATGGAGAGAGAGGGATGAAGAGTGGAATTTTAGTTGTTTCTGCAATGTTTTATTGTTAGGGAACAAAATCTGAAGCAAATAAATGTGGCAAAATGTTAACTTCTGTTAAATCTTGGTATTGGATATAAGGCTGTCTGTAACTTTTGGGGGGGGGGGGCGGGGTGCACCGAGTGGCTTGTGGAATCTTAGTTCTACGACCTGGGATTGAACCCAGGACCTTGGCAATGAAAGTGCGGAGTCCTAACCGCTGCACCGCCAGGGAATTCCCTGTAATATTTTTTTCTGTACTTTTCTCTGAAATAGTTCACAATTATACATAAAAATAAATATTTTTAAAGAGTGGTTTATATCTTATTTCACCATCTCACTTTGAAGTCGCTTTGTAAAAAATTGGTTTGCTTGTAATAGTCCTTCTGATGAACTGTAATTAAAGAATCACTTAAAGAAAGTTTAAAAAAATTATCCCGAATTCCACCTCTTGAAATAAGTTATTAATGTTGGAGAACTATTATTCTAGATCTTTTTTATCCATGTGTAATAGGATAAATGGATAAAAGGGTGAGGAGTTAGTAAGAAAGAAGGAAAGAGGAAAGGGAAGGAAGGAAAAAGAAAGAAATTATGGAAGAAAAAAGTCTAGCATATAATCTCCACAAGGACAGGGGTTTCTGTCGTTTTGTTCACTGCTGTATTTCAGCACCTAGAACTGTGTTCGGCACGTAGTAGATCACCAATAAAACATTAAATAAATGAAGAGACTATTCCTATAAAAATAAGATCACAATAATCATGCTCTTTAAAAATAAAAGTTTTAATTTTACTTGAATGTAACACAAGAAAAAAATTAAATTGAAGAAATTGTGTAACCTCAAATGTTTGTTAGCCATGAGAGACATTATTTATGTTAAATTCAGAAAAGATAACAAGAAAAACATTAAGAGGTTGTAGTCACTGTGTTTTTTAAAAGAACTACCCATTTCAAATATAAAAGTAACAGTTGACTTCCTGCTGTAGAAGATGAGGGTGTTAGTACTTTCAAAATTCCTTCTACTTTTTCTCCCTCAGGCCCCCCCACCCCCAGTTTATCTTAGGTATGTTATTATTAATATTTTTACATTGACAAGGTAGAATGTTCATACTTTAGTATCATGCCATCTTTTAGTATATTTTTCCCACAGTTCAATGGAATTTCTGCTAACCACCGTTTCCTCCTCCATCCTTGAATTCTTTGATTTATTTCTGTTGTCTAGATTCTCTTTTTTTTTTTTTTTCAGAAAGTGCTCATGGGTATTTTTCCCTGAGTTCTTTCATCTTTATTTTGTTTTTTAAATTTTTATTTTATATTGGAGTATAGTTGATTTACAATGTTATGTTAGTTTCAGGTG
Organism: Pseudorca crassidens; assembly: GCF_039906515.1. Lineage (NCBI taxonomy): Eukaryota > Metazoa > Chordata > Mammalia > Artiodactyla > Delphinidae > Pseudorca > Pseudorca crassidens. The sequence goes on from NC_090297.1 coordinate 159,802,978, forward strand.
TACAGCAAAGTGATCAGTTATATATATACATATATCTATTCTTTTTCAGATTCTTTTCCCATATAGGTAATTACAGAGTATTGAGTAGAGTTCCCTGTGCTATACAGTACGTGCTTGTTGATTATCTGTTTTATATATAGTAGTGTGTATATGTTAATCCCAAGAGTTCTTTCATCTTTAAAACATTTGCTTATACTTGAATACTTTGTATCTAAATGACATTTTATAAATTTATATTATTATTTTTAATGGCTACAAGGCATTTCATAGTTTGACATATCTCCTAATTTTGGAAATTTGGGTTATTTGTGATATTATATTACCATTGTATCAAGGCTAAAATTATTCATGTGGAATTGTTCAAAGATTTTATCCCTTTCCTAGAATGCCAAAAAATAAATCCTGTAAGCCCAAGTTATTTTTTACCTTTTCCTAAAGAGGAAGATTTTTATTATTGTTGCTGGGAGGTAGGGTATTTTGATCTACATAATTAAATTTTGACAGTAGGATGGTGGAGAGGATAAATAAGAAACTGCTATGGTCTGAATGTTTGTGTTTGCCCAAGTTTCATATGTTGAAATCCTACGCCATAGTGTGATAGTGTTTGGAAGTGGGGCCTTTGGGAGGTGATTACATCATGAGGGTGGAGCCCTCATGATTGGGATTAGTGCCGTATAAAAGAGACCAGAGAACTAGTTCATCCCTTCCACCATGTGAGGTTACAGCAAAAAGATGGCTAACTAGGAAGCAGATTCTCACCAGACACCAAATCTGCCTGTGCCATGATCTTGAACTTCCTAGCCTCCAACTGTGAGAAATAAATATATGTTGTTTATAAGCACTCAGTTTGTGGTATGTTGTTATAGCAGTCTGAACAAAGACAGAAACTCACTCTGTGAGATTGAAAGAAGAGTTTGTTAAAGATGTTAAAGGAGAAAGTAAGCTTTGAGGGAGAGCAGTGGATCTTAAACAGTTACAGGATATGAAGAGGATAATCAGGAAAGGGAGTTAAAATTTGTTTTGAAAAATATTTTTGAATAGATAATATATTCACATGGTTAAAAATTCAAAGAGAACAAAGTACAGAGAAAAGTCTCTCTAAGCCCCTTCCACCAGCCATTCAAAACCCCTCCAAACTATACTAACAATGAAAGTACTAGTTTCTAGGGATCACCGCAGAAATATGCTATGCATATACAAGGAGATGCATATATATTATTTTCTTGCCTCCCCATTTTTTTTTTAACTCATACAGTTACATTCATAGTATGATAATGTTCTCATGGGATGGGGTCAAACCTATGCTGAAGTTTATTTTTATGGCTTCTCAGTGGCATTCAGGAGTCTGGAATGGATGTAGTTCTCCAGTTAATCTTAGGCTGAGTGCATAAATGTATTGGAGGGCATCAGAAAGGATGTGGGATTCTAGGTATCCCACTAAACTATGTCTCAGGCTTTATAGATGGAAGTTGATTAACATGATGGCATTGTGACATAAAAAGAACACTTGGGTTCAGGCTGTCCTGTTCAGGGTACTTAATTGCCTGTTTTTAGAAAGAAGACTCTTTGTATTTTATCTTTGGAGGTCAGCTTTTCTTGACTCTGGATTGTAGGTATCTGTCTGTTGTACTTATTGTTATTATCTAGATCAGGTGCAGGGTTTGCTGTGTGTCTACAAAAATTGGGAGCCAGAGGCTCTCTGAGTATTGGTGGTCTCAGGGAGTGTACTTCCTGGGGCCTCTGGGCATATAATTCCTGTGGCCTCTGGGTGTGTACCCTCTGTGGCTTCCAAGTTCGTACTTCTGTGGCCTCAACCTGTTCTCTTTAACATCGAAATAAAATGTTGGTTTCCATTTGAAAACTGTCAGCATTATTAAGTGTGGAAGACTTGATGCAAATGCATAACAAAGGACAGTGCATGGTAGTATCTTCATTAGCTTTGAAAGTTAGAGGGGACACACCCAAGAAGCATTACTGTCTGCTCAGATAGCCACAGGCATGTTTGGAAATCTGGCTCCCTGTCATCATTCTGTTGGTTGCACTCTTTCAGGTTGCATGGGACCAGATAATCTTTTAAGTTTTCTTAGTTACTGAAGGGTGTTTTAAGGATCTATTTGGAAATAAGTGATATAAGAAGTAATTATTTCTTAAATCATAAGGAATAAGCGAAAAACTGCAGTGCATTCAAGCCTCTTAGCTCACTGGAGCGGTATTTGTTGCTGTTAAGGGAACACAGGGCACTAGTGTTTCAGCAGTCGCTTTGTGACTCCACTTCAACTCCACTTCTGGTAGCCTAACATGCTGGTGATTTGACTCATACACTTCTCTTTTAAATTTTTATTTTATACTGGAGTATAGTTGATTTACAATGTTGTGTTAGTTTCAGGTGCTAGTTTCAGCAAAGTGATTCAGTTATACATATACATATATCTATTCTTTTTCAGATTCTGTTCCCATATAAGTTATTACAGAATATCGAGTAGAGTCCCCTGTGCTATGCAGTAGGTCCTTGTTGATTATTTTATATATAGTAGTGTGTATATGTTAATCCCCAACTCCTAATTTAGTGCCCCCACACCTTTCCCCTTTGTTTACTCATATACTTCTATTCCCTGTCTTCCAGATTCTTCTTCCTACTTTGCTACTGACTAATTTAACCTCCGCTGTGTGTCTCCTGTCCCTTTGCTTCTACTTACTCATGGCTTCTGATGCCTTCTCATTCTGCTGTTTTCTGTCTCTCTGTTATTCCTCTTCCATCTCTCTTTCATCTGTATCTCTCTCTGTTTTTCTTCCTTTAAAACTCCCAAGGAAGAAGAGAGGAAAGTCCGCTTTGGCTATTTGTCAATATTGAGTAGAGAGTGCTTTTGTTGAGCAGTGCTCTTACAGTAGACAACTTCATAGGCCTCTCTTTTGTAGGCCTATAGAGAGAGAGATCATTTTTTGGTTAAGTAGCCATCTCTGCTTAAAGCAGCTGTGCCTAAGGAGGCGGATCAAATGGTATAAGACATAACAATATATACACTAAGAAACTCTCAGGAAGACTGTGGATCTGTCAGGTACCGTATTGCCTGTCTGGTATGGTGACCCCCAAATCCTGATGAGGTTGTATAAGCCTAATATTAGGCCACTAGTGGTTCATGTCATTTTGGTCGGCTGTGGTGGAGATTGGGTGGTCTAATTCTGTTTGCTCTCTTCCTGAACATGGACTAAACTATAATTCCGGGAATCTCTTGCAGATACAGGGGGGGCTGGGAATTATGACTGAGTTTTGGCCAATGGGATGTAGGTGGAAGTGATGTGTGCCACTTCTAGGCCTGATCCATAAAAACCTCCACGTGTGATCTTTCAGGCTTTTCCCCCTTCTAGCTTTATACAGGCAAGCAGAGTGACGTTGGAAGTCATGTATTGAAAATGATAGAACCAGAAGATAGAAGGAGCTGGGTCCCTGAATGATTTTTTGGAGGAAAGCCACCTATTGATCAGGAAAACTCATTTTGAATTTACTATAAGCCACTTCTGTGACAATAGTATTATGCCACTTGATGTTGGTGTTTGTTATAACAGTGACCATATCCTCACAGATTGTCCTCACTGAATTTTCTTCACAGGAACTCAAGGAAGGCTTTGGGGCCCCTAGGTATCTTACTAAGCTGTGTCCTAGGCTGAATGAAGTTGGTTGGTGGAGTGGCCCCTTCAGAGGGGGCTGCTGGGGTAGAGAAGAAGAGCCATCATTGTTTTGCTACTCCAGTCAAGCATGACATGAAGAATGTCTCCCTTTAAGACTTCTTCCACAAATCACAAGTTATGGATAACAGATACATTGTTTGAAATTGCCCCAAATTTATTTGGAGGGCAGTAGGCGTAACTAGTGGTTCCACCTTGAACACAGAGCAAGTAACTTTGTCTAAACTGCAGTTAATTGCAGCAGTGAAGTTGAGTGTTCTATGTATTCTAGATAGAGTGAATGACAGAGAGTGCATCCATTTCATCTACAGAGATAATAAGGCAAGATGTCCAAATCTGTTCTTTCCCTGGGGGGAGGTGAGAAAGACTGGACAGGTGTGGGTTCTATTCAGGTGGCTATGAAAGGGAGAAGATTCGGTTACAGTAGCAGGGTCCCAAGGAGCATGGGAATGCATTATTTTTGTCTTTGAAGGATTCAGAAACAAGTGCTTAGAGGTGCCACTGTATAGTGCAGTAATGAAACCAGGCCAGAAGCCAGGCCGTCAGCACTGTAATTCAAGGCAGCTCTTGGTTTATTTAAAGGCATGGTAGCCACACCAGCTCCTAACCCATTGCCTTCTTCTATTTTAGTTTTTGAATTACTGAGAAGTGGCACTCAAATGTCTACTTTTTTCTGAAAACTATTGGTGCATTTTGTAATAGTTTCTAACCTTGAGAGCTCATTTTAGGCTTTCCTTTGCTAATTTAACTCTAGAAGTATTTATATTTTTAACTGAAAGCTTATAGTCTTGTCTCTCCTAAGTTATAAACTTACTAAAGACAAACCTATTTAATATTTGGGTTCTGTAACGTGTACAGCCTCGTCTGTCTATATACAGCAGAAGGTATGTAACTAGTTGTGAGGAGTTATTAGGAAATGCATGTGTAAAGGTGGGTTAGGGGCCAGAGAGTGAGTGATTGTTCGCTGCCCTAAGGAGACTGGATTCAGTTATGTAGGCAAGATAAATCCATACATGTAGAGAATTGATAAGACTAGACTCGGGTTTTTAGAAAGGAAATGAGCTACAGGATGGTGGGTAGGTTGGCATGTGGACTACAGCAGTAGTTCCTAGTGCGGGGTGCACATTAGAATCACCTGGGGAGCTAAAAACCTGGGACGCTAAAAACCCACAGAAAAATGAGCAGATTTGAACCAGAGACTTGAAGACCAAATTTCAGTGCTACAAAGTCTCACAGTAGCAGGTATAGACAAGGGTATATGGAGCAAGAGGGATTCCCACACTGTGCTCAAAGGAATCTTAATTAGAGCTTGGGAAAATTTTCGGATGACCGTGTCTGTGCGGTGGCCTTACAGAGCCGTCCATAATAAGCCCCGATTGTTAGGACTGCAAGCGAAAGAGCAGCCTAGGGCTGGCGCTGAGAGCTCTCCAAGCTAACAAGGCCTGGTGGCTCTCTTGAGCACATAGCCTAAAGCCAGGCAGAAACAAGGTTGCCTCCACAGGGGCAGGCATGGATAGTGTAAGTGCCTTAGCCACACCCTCACAAGTAATGATTCCTTTCCATAACTAAGCTTTCTTTGGCATTCACCCTGAACTCTGTATTCTGCTGAGTTATCCTCTCCCTGAGGCAGTGAACTTGGAATGCCCTAGCTGCCTAGGTTGGGGGGAAGGGTACAAAGAATTATGGATGGAAAAGCCTCCATTATTATTGTAAACTACCCCACGGCACAAATGTCTCCCATATAAAACAAATAAAAACAACAGTTGAAACTTCTACCCAGTAACCCCCACCCCAGCTAAAGTTCGTTCTTTCTCTTCTTAGCTAAGAATCTTAATTAAAAAAGGAGTTTGCTTTAGTGATAACCTTCACTCTGTTCATTCTTCAACACGCAGTTTGTAATTTGACTTCTATCTACCACCCCCATTCCCATTCTAACTGTGTTCCCTGAGGTCACCAATTGTCTTGTCCCTTGTTTTCCATGACATCACCTTTTGTTCTCATCCAACATCTCCAACTCGACTCTTCTTCTTAGATCCTTTTGGGGACAACTATCCCTCTATTTGGCTTATTAATGTCCACCAGAGTTTCATCTCTGTCCATCTTTTTACTTTACACCCTTTCCTGGGAGATCTCATTCACACCCAAATTTGGAGCTCAACCTAGAAAAAATTTAAAGTCTATACACAATTCTTAGGTCAAAGGGGAAATTTTAGGACCATGAAATAGAAAACTTCTTGAAAATAACTATAATGGAAATGAGATATGAAAATGGAAATGACATCAGAATCTATGTGATATAACCAAATCAAAACTCATTAAATGCCTATATCAAGAAAAATAAAGGCATAAAAAAATGAATAGGACATTCAACTCAAAAAGCTAGGGAAAAAGGGTAAACTGAGAGAAAGCAAAAGGGAGGAATGAGAGAAGATAAAAACAGAATTAACGGGGCTGGAAATCAGGGAAATAGTAGGAACTAATAAATAAAATGAAAAGCTGTTTTTTGGTAAAAGGCTAAAAAAAAGATAAACCAATGGCAATTTTGTTTTTAAAGGAGGCACAAATGCACAGATGACTTTGTGGAAATAGCCATCAAAACAGAGGAAGTTTTAAAATATCATAAGAGAGTGGTTTGTACAACTTTATAAGCAAATTTGAAAATCTAGCTGAAAAAGGCAACTTTCTAGTTAACTATAATTTGTCAAAGCTTATCCTAGTCTTGTGTACCTGGATTGGAACACTTAATATTGTCAACATGACAATACTCCCCAAATTAATCACCAGATTCAACACAATCCCTATCAAAATCGCAGCTGCCTTTTTTTTTCTTTCAGTAATTGACAGGCTGATCCTAAAATTCATATGGAATTGCAAGGGACCTAGAATAGCCAAAAACAATCTTGAAAAAGAAGTTGATCTCACACTTCTTATTTCAAAATCTACTTCAAAGCTACAGTAATAAAGACTCTGTGATACTGGCATATGGCATAAGGCTAGACATGTAGATCAGTGGAACAGAGTTGAGAGTCTAGAAATAAATCCTTACATTTATGGTCAATTGATCTTCAACAAAGTTGGCAGGTCAATTCAGTGGAGAAAGTATAGGCTTTGCAACAAATGGTGCTGGTACAACTGGATATCCACATGCAAATGAATGAAGCATACCATATACAAAACTCAAAATAGAGGAAGAAGCATAAACGCTTGGAAGAAAACATAGGTGTAAATCTTTGTGACCAAGGATTAGGCAGTGGTTTCTTAGATATGACACGTGACGCATAAGCAACCAAGGGAGAAAAAATAGGTAAGTTGGATTTCATCAGAATTCAAAACTTCTGTGCTTCAGTGGACACCATAAAGAAAACAAAAAGACAACCACAGAATGGGAGAAAATATTTGCAAATTATATATCTGATAAGAGTCCAGCATCCAGAATATATAAGAACTCTTATATCGCAATAAAAATACAAATAACCCATTTATAAAGTTGGTAAAAGATTTGAATAGCTATCTCTCCAAAGAACACATTTAATGGCTAATACGCACATAAATATGTGCCAGACATCATTAGTTGTTAGGGAACTGGAAGTCAAAACCACAATGAAATACTACTTCAGATCTACTAGGATAATTTTAAAAAGTAAAGTAACAAATGTTGGTGAGGATGTGGAGAAATTGCAACCCTCATGCTCTCCTGGTGGGAATCTAAAATGGTGCCGCCACTTTAGAAAACAGATTTGTAGTTCTTCAAAAATACAAACATAGAGCTACCATATGACCCAGGAATTTCATTCCTAAGTATATACCCAAGAGAAATGAAAAAATATGTCCACATAAAAACTTGTGTATGAATGTTCATAACAGCTTTATTCATAATACTCTCAAAGTAGAAACAATTCAAATTTCCATCAACTGATGAATGGATAAGGAAATGTGGTATATCCACATAATGGATATTATTCAGCCATAAAAAGTGAATGAAGTACTGATACATGCTACAGCATGGATGAACCTTGAAAGCATTATGCTGAGTGAAAGAAGCCAGACAAAAAAGGCCATATATTGTATGACACTTATATGAAATGTCCATGATAGGCAAGTCCATAGAGACAGACAGTAGATTAATGATGGCGAGGAGGTATGGGGAGAGGAGAATGAGAAGTGACTGCTAACAGGTATGGGGATACTTTTGGAGGTGATGAAAATGTTCTAGGATTAGTAGTGGTAATGGCTGCTCACCATTGTGAATACACTGAAAACCGCTGAATTATACACTTTAAAAAAAGTCAATTGCCGAAAATAAAAATTGAAACAAAACAAACAGAGGAACTGATCCCATTAATGGTAGAAAATCTAAACACACTAAATTACATAGAATCAGTGGGCAAGTTTTCAAAGACCTCTTTCAGGGCTTCCTTGGTGGTGCAGTGGTTAAGAATCGCCAGTGCAGGGGACACGGGTTCAAGCCCTGGTCTGGGAAGATCCCACATGCCGCAGAGCAACTAAGCCCGTGCGCCACAACTACTGAGCCTGCGCTGTAGAGCCTGCGTGCCACAACTACTGAAGCCCGCATGCCTAGAGCCTGTGCTCCGCAATAAAAGAAGCCACTGCAATGAGAAGCCCGCACACCGCAACCAAGAGTAGCCCACTTGCCACAACTAGAGAAAGCCTGCGCACAGCAACAAAGATACAATGCAGCCAAAAATAAAAATAAATAAAATAAATAAAATTTTAAAAAAAGACCTCTTTCACAAAAAGGCTTATTAAATCCAGATGGTTTCATATAATTTTTTCAAACCTAAAAATATTTTACTCCCAATGGTACTTAATCTCTTCTGGAAAATAAGAAAAGAAAAAAACTTTCAAATTCTTTTACTGAAGTGACTATCATATTGATACCCAAAACTTAATAAAGATTGCATTAAAAAACCCTATAAAACAATCTTACTTATGAACATCTATACAAGAATTATAAATAAAATACTTGCAACAAAATGCAATAGCATATTAAAGCAAAATGGGATTTATATCAGGAATGAAAGAATAGTTCTGTGTTGGGGAGTGTTAATGTATTTCATCATATTAGTAGACCTGAGAAGAAATAGCGTAGGATCATATTTATAGATACTTAAGAGGCATTTGACAGACTTCAGCACACATTCATCATTTTAAAGACATGTATATCTTTAAAATACAGAGAGAGAGAAGGAAAGAGAAAGAGAAGAGATTTATTTTAGGAATTGGCTCATGTAATTATGTAGGCCAGGAAGTCCCATGATCTGCCATCTGCAAGCTGGAGAATCAAAAAGCCAGTGGTGTAATTCATTCTGAGCCTGAAGGCCTGAGGACCAGGGGATGGTTGTCCAAGGACAGGAGAAGATGCATGTCTCAGCTCAAGCAAAGAGAACAGATTTGCCCTTCTTCTGCTTTTTTGTTCTATTCAGGACCTCAACAGATTGAATGATGCCCACTTAAGTTGGGGAGGGCAATCTTCTTTACTAGGTCTACAAACTCAAATGCTAGATTCTGGAGACACCCTGACAGATGCTCTCAGAAATAATGTTTTACCAGCCAACTGGGCATCCCTTAAGCCCAATCAAGTTGACACATAAAATTAGCCATCACACGCAATGAAATAGATTTTGAGGAAATAGTTCTGTAACGTGAAATATGTATATCTCAGCCTAAAATCCAGTTTCTTACTTAATGAGGACACACAATCAGCATTTCCATTAAATTCGGGAACAACATAAGAATATCCATATTCCCCATTATTATTTAGTATTAGAAGCTTTATCTTAGCCAGCAGTTAGACAAGTAATAACAGAGGCGTAAGTATTGGACACAAAATGGTAGAATGTAGAAAAGGTAGAAGAAAGAGAACTGTCTCTATTTGCAGATATGAAATCATGAAATATCTAGAAAACCCAAAAAATCAGTGGAAAAATTACTGCACAGAAAAAGAAAGTTTAATGAAGTTGTAGGAAATGAATTTAGTATACAGAAAGCAAAAGATTTCATTTATACCAATAATGACGAGTTAGGTGATATAATGAAAGGTAAGACCCATTTACAATAGCACCAAAAAAGTTAAAATGTATAGACATAAATATAGCAAAAAAAATACAGTGCTACATTAGGAAAACCTGAAAAATATATAAAAATAGACTTGAATAAATGGAAAGACGTACCATGTTTTTGGATAGGAATACTTGAAATCACAAAGATGTCAAGTAGTCCTAAATCAACTTATAAACTTAATATAAACACAGTTAAAATACCAACAAATTCTTTTCTGGAGCTAGACAAGTGAATTTAATGTTCGTATGAAAAATGGATAAGTAGAATGGCCAAGAAAATGCAGATAAAGGAGAGCAAGGAGGTAAATTTAGCTTTATTTGATATTAAAACATATTACAAATCCTTTACAATTAAAAGAGTATGGCATAACAGACCAATGAAATAGAACAGAAAATTCAGAAATAGTCCCAAGTGCCAGTGGAAAGGTAATACATGATATAGGTGACATCTCCAGTAAGTGGGGAAAGGATAGACTTAACAACTAGATAGCCATTTAAAAACATATAAAATTAGGTCTGTACTTCAGGTTGTATACCAAGGTAAAGTCTATATGCAACAAAAATCTAAGTGTAAAACATAAAATCTTACAAGTATTAAAAAAATATGTGGATGAATTCCTTTATGAACTTGGTGTAGAGAAAATGACTCAAAATAAAATCCAGAAGTAAAAAGATTGACACATTCTGCTTAAAAGTTTTTTTTCCAAGCTAAAAACACATTGAAAAATCAAGAGATAAATGACAACTTGAGAGAATGTTATATTGCAAATGGCTAATATCCCTAATATGTAAAAGTTACCTATCCTTAATAGGTAACTCTTTAAAAATGGCTGATTAACCAGAAATCTCCATTCTTTGCCCATAGAGAAAAAAGGAACTTAGTATGCCATTATTTTAAAATTTAATCTTTTTGATGTTTTTAAAAACATTTTATTTTGAAATTAATTTTAGAGCTACAGAAATGCAAAAATAGTACAGAGTATTCCTGTGTATCCTTCAACCAGCTTCTTCTAATGGTCATATCTTATATAACCATAGCACAGTTATCAAAATCAAGAAATTAACATTTGTTCAAAACCATGAACTCCACCTATAGATCTTACTGATTTGTACCAGCTTTTCTACTAATCTCCTTTCTCTCTTCCAGGATCCAGTGCAGAATCCTATGTTGTATTTGGTTATTGTATCTCTTTAGGTCCTCCATTCTGTGACAGTTCTTCAATCTTTCTGTCTTTCATGACCTTGATACTTGTGAAAAGTATTGCTCAGTGATTTTGTAGAATGTCCCTCAGTTTGGGTATGTCAGATGTTTTGTCATGCATAGACTGAAGTAATGCGTTTTTGGCGAGAAATACCATAGAAGTGATTTTGTATTTTTCTCAGAGCACCATGGCTGGGGTACTTGATGTTGATATATCTCAGTGCTGATGTTAACCTTGCTCTCTTGGTTAAGGTAGTGTCTGCCAGATTTTCCCCACTATAAGGTTGTTATTTTCCCCTTTGTAATTAGTAAATATCCTGGGGAGATATTTCAAGGCCATGCAAACATCCTATTTCTCCTCAATATTTGCCCACTAATTTTAGCATCCATTGGTTGATCTTATCCATAACAATGATTACTGTAGTGTTTGCCCAATGGTGTTTCAGTGTTATCTCTTAAGCTTTTTATTTGTTTGCTTTGTTTGGGCAGTGAGCAGCCATTTGGCCATGTTGAATTTGGAATTATTTAGCCCTTTTACAACAATGAAAAATGTTTTAGTCAATTAATTTAGTAAACATTTATTAAAACCCTTGTTATAACCAAAACATCCATGAGAAAAATGCAGAAGGCATAATGATTCAGATCTGCATCTGAGTCTTTTTCTCTGTCACTACTTTTCATCCCAAATTACTCTAACCACCATGATTTGTTCTAAGAAGGTGTTATTGCAAAGAATGCTGAGAGACAGAATCTCAGGAGTCAGAGGTTGGGGACCAGCTTCCAGTTCTGCTCCATACTAGTCATGTTCCTATAGGGTGGGTCAAGTGACTTCTCTGAGTTCCAGTTTCCTTATTTTTAAAGTGGGTATCATAATATGGATTGATGTGAGAATTAAATGAGTGAATGTATAGAAAAGTATTCATTTATTATTCAACATATATTTACTGAGTCCCTATTAGGTGTGAGCTCCTTCTGAGTGTTGAAATACAGCAGTGAAAGGCTTCTGTCCTTATGGAACTTGTATTTTAGAAAGAAGAGACAGACAGTATACAAGCAAACAGATAAATAGATATAATTTCACATAGTAATAAGTGCTGTAACAGGATGAGGTAATAAAATGTGCTATAAATTAAAAATAGGATGATGTATTAGAGAAGGAGGGGTGATTAGGTGGGATGGAACAGTTTAAACATTCTGGTCAGGGAGAGTTTCTCTGGAGGTAATTTTTGAGTTAAGATCTTTAAGATTAGGAGACAGCCATGTGATGAACTGGGGGAGAGCAAATATGAAGGCCCTATGAAGAGAAGGGGTTTGTGTGTTGGAGAAAACCGAAAAAAAAAACAGTGTAGCTGTGAGGAGAGTGGTATAAGATCAAGTCAGAAAGGTCAGCAGGGGCCAAATTAAGTGGAGCCTTGTAGGTCATGAAAGTGAGTTTAGATTATCAGTGCATTGGAGAGCCACTGGAGGGCCTTAAGCAGAGGAGATGCGTGCCGTGGTTTTCACTTTTAGAAGGTTGTTCTGGCTGCTGTGAGGAGAACGCGTTGAGGTGATTGGTAACAGCAGAAGCTGAATGACTACCTGAGGCCTATGGCAGCAGTCCAGGCAAGAATGGTGGTCAGAGAATGATGGTGAGAGTAGGAGTATAGTAATAATTATTATTCTTGTTATGGACTGAATTGTGTTCCCCCACAAGTTATGTCTCCAGGGCCCAGCACCTCAGGATATAATCTTATTTGGAGATAAGGTCTTTAAAGAAGTGATTAAGTTGAAATGGGTGCATTAGGGCAGGCCCTAATCTAATCTGATTTGTGGCCTTACAAGAAGAAATTTGAACACACAGAGAGATACCAGGGATGCAGGCACACAGAGGAAAGACCATGTGAGGACACAGCAAGAGGACAGGTATATGCGAGGCAAGGAGAGAGGCTTCAGAGGAAACTAAACCGGCCAGCACCTTGATCTTGGACTTCTAACCTCCAGAACTATGAGAAAATAAATTTCTGTTCTTTAAGCCACCCAGTCATGGTATTGTGTTATGGCAGCCCTAGTAAACTAATACAGTTATGATAATGATGATGGTGGTGATGATGATGATGGTGGTGGTGATTTTTTTCTTTTAATAAATTTATTTATTTATTTATTTATGGCTGCATTGGGTCTTCGCTGCCGCACGCGGGCTTTCTCTAGTTGTGGCGAGCGGGGGCTAGTCTTCGTTGTGGCGCGCGGGCTTCTCATTGTGGTGGCTTCTCTTGTTGCAGAGCATGGGCTCTGGGTGTGCAGGCTTCAGTAGTTGTGGCACATGGGCTCAGTAGTCATGGCTCGTGGGCTCTAGAGCGCAGGCTCAGTAGTTGTGGCGCAAGGGTTTAGTTGCTCCATGGCATGTGGGAATTTTCCGGACCAGGGCTCGAACCTGTGTCCCCTGCATTGGCAGGTGGATTCTTCACCACTGCACCACCAGGGAAGTCTGTGATTTCTTGACAGTATTTATCACTGCCTAAAATTATCTCATACTTATTTGTGTGTGTGTGTGTGTGTGTGTGTGTGTGTGTGTGTGTGTACTTTCTCCTACCAGATTGTGAGTTCCATGGTTAGAGCAGGGACCTAGTCTATTTAATTCATGACAGTAACCACAGTGCTTAGGGCAGTGTCTGAGCCATAGCAGATGTAAAAGTAAAGATGTCATTAACTTATTTATTTATTGTTTCTCTCTCTATAATGTCCAATATTTTATAGAGCCTTTTTTCTTATGAATACACAGTAGACCCAGAGTTCCTCATTTGGAGGCTGTGAACTGTAGCTCATATGAAACTATAAGAAATAACAGAAGGTTTTCAGAAAGCATATTTTAGCAGTGGAAGAATGATCCTCACTTATAGGGAACTTTGAAGAAAGAGACCTTTTCTTTTTTCTCTTTTTTTTGGCTGTGCTGTGCGGCATGCCTGATCTTAGTTCCCGACCAGGGATCGAGCCTGCGCCCCCTGCAGTGGAAGCACAGAGTCTTTTTTTTTTTTTTTAATTCAAGTATTTTATTCACAGTAAAGTGATTCAGTTATACATATATACATTCTTTTTTGTATTCTTTTCTATTATGGTTTATCATAGGATATTGAATATAGTTCCCTGTGCTATGTAGTAGGACCTTGTCGTTTATCCATTCTATATATAATAATTTGCATCCGCTAATCCCAAACTCCCATCCATTCCTCCTCCACCCCCCTCCGCCTTGGCAACCACAAGTCTGTTCTCTATGTCTGTGAGTCTGTTTCATAGATAAGTTCATTTGTGTCATATTTTAGATTCCACATATAAGTGATATCATGGTATTTGTCTTTCTGACTTACTTTGCTTACTATGATAATCTCTAAGTCCATCCGTGTTGCTGCAAATGGCATTATTTCATTCTTTTTATGACTGAGTAGTATTCTGTTGTATAAATGTATCACATCTTCTTTATCCATTCATCTGTCGTTGGACGTTTAGGTTGTTTCCATGTCTTGGCTATTGCGAACAGTGCTGCGCGAAGTCTTAACCACTGGACTGCCAGGGAAGTCCCGAGGCCTTTCTTTGAACAGAGTAGTTCTGTTAAATAAGGAGATGAGGCATTATTTCAGCTTCATGTCATGGCTTTGCCAGAATAAGCTTAGTCTGTGAAAAAATGCCTTCCACGAGGCCAAGGTCTTTGTTTTGTTTTCTATTCTACCTGACACATAGTAGTGTTCAAAAATATTTATTGAATAAATAAAAATCATTTTCAAATCCTTCTTTGTTCCTTCTTATACATTTTTGAATTGCTTTAAACATTTTCTCATACTTAGCCTAGTGTCAGCTATTTCATAGAGGAGGTACAATATTTTGCCTATTCTTTTCTCCCTTAGAATTGCAGTTATCCTGAATCAGGTTTTCACTTTGTGGTCTTTTTGACCTTAGACTGCCCTTAAGCTGAAGACTCACAACCTAGCTCAATGCCACTGGCTCCACCTTGTGTCAGGAACATGATACTGCACTCACCAAAACGCAGCCTACCAAGAGCCAGCCTGCCCCTGGCCAAACATTTTAAGTGGTCCAATTGCCGTATGTAAATTAAATGATGATGCCACTATTGGACAACCTTATTGTGACTCATTTGTTGTGAAATGATTTCACCTCCATATCTACTACTCTGTATATAGTGCAGCTGTGGAAACAAATTCTTAACCAAAGTTAAACCAGTATTTAACCAAAAAGGCTTTTGGAGTTAGTTTGCAGTTCTTATCAATGTAAGAGAAATCTACTCTGATAAAAGAAATGTCTCTGCAGATTATAAGGACTTTATTTTTTCTAAATGTATTTATTTATTTTTTCAGCTGCGTTGGGTCTTCGTTGCTGTGCACGGGCTTTCTCTAGTTGTGGCGAGAGGGGGCTACTCTTCGTTGTGTGGGCGGGCTTCTCATTGCAGTGGCTTCTCTTGTTGCGGAGCACGGGCTCTAGGCGGGGGATTCAGTAGTTGTGGCTCACAGGATCTAGAGTCCAGGCTCAGTAGTTGTGGCACACGGGCTTAATTGCTCCACGGCATGTGGGATCTTCCTGGACCAGGGCTCGGACCCGTGTCCCCTGCCTTGGCAGGCGGATTCTTAACCTCTGCGCCACCAGGGAAGTCCCTCATGGAATTAAAAAAAAATTACCAACACCTCAATTTTGGTAGGGCTTTCAGAGAAAATGAAAATCAGTTGTTTCACTTGAAGTCCTTAAAATCGGACTTCACTGAAAAAAGTCCATGAAATTGATTTAAAAGGAAGAAAATTTTTTTTCCAAAAGAAAAAGTTTTTTGTTTTTTTTTTACATAGGTTGTATTCGTTTCTGGTTTGTGTATATGGTAGAACACAAGTGAGTTGGTCCTAACCGCATTGGTTGTTCAGGAGATGCATCTGTCTAGAAATGGCAGGGCAGAAGTCACTTGACCTGTTGAATGACGTGGTTGGGACTCACAGGATCAGTGGTGTGCTGGAGTGAAATCATGTTGACTTGTACCAGCTCACAAGAACTGATGAGTAAGTTTTCAGGAATCCTGCAAGCCACTGTCAAAACCTAACTCATAAAAAATAAGTTATATAAACTTACAAGTAAACGACACTAAAAGCAAATGTGCTCGCGTGGGCAGCACTGAGGCTAAAATTGGAATGGTATGGAGAAATTAGTGTGGCTCCTGCATGAGGGTGACACACAAACTTATAAAGCATTCTATATTTTTCCAAGTTGTTCTATGTAAAATGTAAAATAAATATTTTTATTACCAGTGAAAAATAACAAAAGTAACAAATACTCAAAACTTACCACTTCCTAATTACTCTACTACGTTTTTGTCTTATTTATGCTCTGGAGATGACTTATGTCTCCTGTATGGTGAGGGTACCATGTGATGGTGTGCTATTGTGCATCTCTTCCCAGCTCCACCTTGAGTGACGTCAGATTGGCATCTTTAAACTGACCGATAGAGATGCAAATGCTCCTGATCAGGGCTTTTCCTCCTGAGGAACCAGTTGACCACAAGCACACTCCTGTACACAAATGAGTTTGTTTATGCCTTCTCTCTCTCTCTACTCTTCCAAAAGCCTAACAGAAAGACTTTAGAAGAAATTATTAAAATTTAAAAACTTTTAATTTTATTTTACTACTTTGACGTCAATATGTTTTTTAAATAGTTTTTTTAAAGGTGACTTTAATAATTTCAAGTACTTTAATAATTTTAATAATATTAAAATTATTTTAAAAGGTTAGTTTAAAATAATTTTTGGGCTTCCCTGGTGGCGCAGTGGTTGCGAGTCCGCCTACCGATGCAGGGGACACGGGTTCGTGTCCCGGTCCGGGAAGATCCCACATGCCACGGAGCGGCTGGGCCCGTGAGCCATGGCCGCTGAGCCTGCACGTCCAGAGCCTGTGCTCCGCAGCGGGAGAGGCCACAACAGTGAGAGGCCCGCATACCGCAAAAAAGAAAAAAAAAAATTTCAATCAATTCACTTGATTCAAAATCTTATTCAGTAAAAGTTAAATAGGTTAATCAGCCTTAATATTATATATAATTCTATCAATTACTTTCTTTCATATTTTTATTTCATTTTCTAGTTCCTGTCAACTATCTTATTTCCTCTTATTTCTGAACTTCTTTCTTTTATTTTCATTAAGCGTTGACATTTCTATTTCTTGCCTCCTAAAACTATATTTTCACCTCTTTCAGTGTTTTCTTACGTTTTCCTTTTTAGATCTCTTCCTTTTCAGACCTCTCTCTTCCTAAAAAATTAATGGTCTGGTCTTTTTCTGGCCTCTGTTCTTTCTTGCATTTCTCTTTTTTTCTTAGCTCACCTTTAGGAGCCTTACAACACATGGGGCTGAATGTTCACAATATGGTTTTCTTCAGAATGGCCAGGGTCTCAGCCCCACCCAGATCCATCTTGAGTTCTTCAGAGCCCACCTGACCCCTCCGCTGCGTCCCATGTTCTTGGCACTAGGATTATAATGTGAGAGGAGCCCAGGGGATCATTTGGTCTTTGGTGCCTCAGGACCTGCGAGAAAAAGAGAAGCTCCGAGTTACCTTTGCTTCTGCTGTCATTTCCCTTTACAGTCCTCTCGAGGACTCTATTTAGGAACCCTGGAGGCCTCTTGAAATATGATACCTCATCCGGTATTTGAAGAAAGAGCACACAAGAGAGGAAGGGGCTATGAGTGTTTAAACATCACCTCCCTTCTCCACCTCACTTGCCTTTGCATTATTTTCTTCTCCGTCACCCTCTCTGTGGCCTTTACAGGGCGGTGCAGTCAACCAATGGCCACAGAAAGCCACCTCCCGTTGAGCTGCCTTATGGGTCAGAGGCTGATCTGACTGTTCCGCTGGGACGTGCTACTCATCTTTAGAGAGCTTGAGCCCACTGCTTGTTAGGGTCACTCACAAGGGGCAGGACAGGAGTAAAGACACAGATGTAGAGAATGGACTTGAGGACACGGGGAGGGGGAAGTGAGAGTGTGGCATGGACATATATACACTACCAAACATAAAACAGATAGCTAGTGGGAAGCAGCCGCATAGCACAGGGAGATCAGCTCGGTGCTTTGTGTCCACCTAGAGGGGTGGGATAGGGAGGGTGGGAGGGAGACACAAGAGGGAGAGGATATGGGGATATATGTATACATATAGCTGATTCACTTCGTGGTACAGCAGAAACTATTCGTGGTACAGCAGAAACTAACACACAGTTGTAAATCAGTTATACTCCAATAAAGATGTTAAGAAAAAAAACAAAAAAAAACCCCAGCCCTTTTCCTGCAGCAGCAGGAACAGTTCCCCGTGCTGCCTTCTCATTGTTTGGTCGAGGGATGAAAAGGGCTCCATCCTTCTCATACGCTTTTCTTTTACCTGAAAGAATGGTAGACTGGTATCCAGCTTCACCTCTACTTGTACTTCATGAAACAGAATATTTTAGATCTATCATCTTGCTAAGTTTTCAATATTAAATTCTAAAATACTGAGGAAAAATGTTGTAACTAATATATTTTATTGTGAAACTGAGGGCGAAGACATCCTTAATAATCAGCTTTTCAAGCCAAAATGGTAAAAATAGTATAACATGAAAGAACAAATTGTTTTATGAATAGTTTATACAAGGCAGAATTTCTTACTACTTTGGTTTTGATTATGAGAATGAAATGAAGTTTAAAAAACTTCAGGCTTATGGACGAATAGTAAATGGTACGCTGAACCCTTGTGTACTTTCACTTAGATTCACCAATTTTTAACATTTTGCCACACTTGCTTTTGATTGTGTGCACTTTCTCCATATATATGTACATATATATTAATATGTATGTACATGTATATATTTATGCATTTTATTATTATTTTCCTTTTGCTGGACTCTTTGAGAGTAAGTTGTAGGCACTGGGACCTTTTCCCTTAAATACTCCGGTGTGTATCCTCTGAGAACAAAAGCATTCTCTTTTATAAGCCACAGGTTTTGTGTGTCTGTGTTTTTAAAAATAATCTTAGAGTCAGACCACATGGGGAGAACTTTAAGAAGCCATTTGACTCCTTCCCCTGCTTCTTGCAGGTAAATTCCTAAACAGTACAAAGTTGATATTTTCCAGGAGTAGAGCGGGCCTGTAATATAAGTGTGTGAATCAGAAGTGTAGGACAGTTCTCATGATATTTATGTATGTCCCCTCTAAACAAAGAAGCAAACCAATGCTATGCTAAACAAAGCCTTATCTGAGGGCCACATTTGTTCTTTGTGTCATCAGTTTGTGATCCCTGGATCTATCTTCAAGGCTCTCATAGGGTGGCATATCCACAGCTTTCTTTAGAAGCACCTTGTTATAGTCAAGAAGTTCTCCTTTAAGCCTAACTAAATGCTCAGTTGAGATTTATGAGAGACAGCAGTGTGCAGGGGTTAAGAGTATAGATTCTAACTTGTGTGTGTCTGAATCCCATTTCCACTATTTACTAGGATCTTGGGAAATGTACCTGATGTTTCTGTGGTTCAGTTTTCCTCATTTGTAAAACTGCAGTACCTACCACACAGAGCTGTTGTGAGGAGGTATTTTTTCTCACATCCGTACGAATCATGATCGTGGTATAAGGGAGGTGAGTGAGATGTGAAGTCTGTTCTTTCTAGGAGTCTTAGAGGAGATGTCCATTCCTAAGCCAGAAAGCTAATTAATCTAGTTTTCTCACATCATGAGAGATTGTGTTTCTGTTCTCATCCCCATTCTCTACTTAGCCCTCTTGTCAGACTTCTCCACAGCTGCCGAGATTTCCCTAGTCCTGAGGAGGTCGTTGCTTGAACATATTGGCTATATGTGACCTCAGGCAAGTTGTTTAACGCCTTTGGGATTTAATTTCTTCATCTGTAAAATGGAGATAATAGTAGTACCTACCTCATAGTGAGATGAGGATTAAATGAGTTGATATATGCACTGTGCTAGAATGTGCCTGGCACAGAGTAAGTGTTGTGGAGCTGTGCTGTTAGGTATGACATGCATTCTCTTCAGTAGGCATCCTCCTCAACTGTGTATTCTGTACTTGTGGTCTAGATTTTCTTACCACTAGCACTCTTGGGGGCGGCGGGGGGAGCAGTTCTCTTCCTCTCTCCTCTGGAAGTGCTGTTATTAAGATACCAGTGGTCTTCTTTTTGTCCAAATCTAAGATACTTCTTATTCTCTTAGCCTTCTGTAATGTTTTTAACAGTAGACATCATCTTGCAAATAAGGGTACTGGGCAGGGGGCACTTAAGGGGGCTATAGGAAGAAGAGAGGGTCAGATGAAGATAAGGAAGGGAACATGGGAGCGAGAGAGAGACATGGACTGATTGATGGGTTGAGACCCAGTGATGGCAGGATTTTGCAGAGGGGTTAGGTGTGCAGTGGATGAGTGGGAAATGGAATCGACAGTTGCAAGATAAGTAATTTACAAGAAGTATTGTGATAGCAAAAGGAAGCTGAGAAATAGAATGGTTGGAGGTGGTAGGGCACCTATCAGAAATTTTTTCAGGATAAGGAAGATATGTGAACATTTTACAGCAAAAGAGGAAGCATCTAATAAAGGAAAAGAGTGAAGATGGTGAGAGAGGCAGGTGTGTCAAGAATAAGAGTCAAGACTGGAACTAAGAAAAACTGGGAAGGGTTAGCTTTGTTAGGAAGAGCACTTTGTATTCCTTCAAGGCTGAGAGCGTAAGGAAGGGGGTATGTACATAATTCTGACGTGGTGTGAGGGAAGTGCCTGGGAAGGTGGTGGTATGAACTGGATGTTTGAGTCCTTCTCAAATTCATATTCATATGTCGAGGCCCTAACCCCCAATGTGATGGCATTTGGAGGTGGGGCCTTTGGGAGGTGATTAGGTTTAGGTGAGGTCATGAGAGTGGAGCCCCCATGATGGAATCAGGGCCCCCAGAAGAAGAGGGAGACCAGAGCCTGCTCTCCTCTCCTCCCAGCCTGTGAGGACACAGCAAGAAGGTGGCTGTCTGCAAGCCTGGAAGAGGGTGGTCACCAGACCCCGAATCCGCTGGTGCCTCAATCTCAGACTTGAAGCCTCCAGAACTATGAGAAATAAATGTTTGTGGTTTAAGCCACCTTGTCTGTGGTGTGTTGTTAGAGCAGCCTGAGCTGACTGAGCAGGCGGTCGGAGGGTTGGTGATGGTGCCAGCCTTAGCAGTTTTCATCTGTTCAGTGAAGGAGGTGACAGGTTTTCTACTGAGATTAAGGGAGTCAGTGCTTTGGAGCTTGAGGCAAGAGAGGCTTCAGAAGAGCTGTTTGGGGAGGCGTTTTCTAGGGAATCAAAAGGAGATGAAAGAAAGGATTGTCAGGCGACATCCAGGACACTCGATGCTGGACGGCATGAATTTGTAGTGGGCTATGGTTGTTTTGTTTTTTGTTAATTATTTTCTTCCAGCAGTGCTTTGCAGGAACAGGAAAGTAAAAGTTAGAGGTGCTCAGGGTTATGGATCATTAGAACAGGCAGGATGGAAGTTAAGGGGCCCAGAATCCAGGATGGTGGTAATGGCAATTTTGAATGGTTGACTATAGAATATTGAACAACCATATGTGTAGGTTAATTAATTGCTAAACACAGCTGCATGAGTGAGCCCAGGGGAAACCAGTGGAGGAACCGTCCAGCCAACCCACAGAATTATGAAAAATAAGAACTCATTGTTGTTTAAGCCCCTACGTTTTGGGCAGCATGTGACCCAGCCACGGAAACCTGCAATGCTCTGCCTTGAGTTGGACAGCTGCAACCGGAAGCCTGGGGCCAAGGGAGCCAGTGCAGTAGGAGGTTAGGCCCTCAGGGAGTGGAGCAGGGGAAGAATGGAGAGGGGTTCTGGAGGGGCACACAGAGAATATGCAGCAGAGCCAGTGAAGCACAGGCTTTAGAGTGTGAGAGCGAGGGCCGGGCTTGCCATCTGGAAAACGGGTGCCTAGAGAGGCAGGTCGTGGTGGTGAGTGGCAGGTAAGAGCCCGTGCCTCCCCGTTCACTCTTGGCAGAGGACCTTGCCTTTCCACACAGAGGCGAGGCAGGCCTTCATATCCCACTCCCAGCCACAAACTAGGCTTACAGACATGAAATAGAGGACAAAGATGTGTCACATTTCTGTATTTTTCTAAATCTAATCAAATTCCATTTTCCCGTGTGCCAAGACCAGGAAGAGGTCAACATTAGCCGTTCGTTGGCTTCTCCTTCTCCTCGCTCATGTTGCACTGGGATCCCAAGGCTGATGCAGTCTTTAGGGAAAACAAGGAGAAGGAAGATCACTGTACTGCTGAGATGTCGAGGCCTGAAGGCGGGGGTAGCATCGCCTTCCTCTGTGCCAGGTTCAGCCGAAGGGATCCTGACCGCAGCTTCCAGAGCCCCGGAGCACAGAGGAAGAGGTTAGCTTTCCACAGGAGGCAGGGTGGGTGAGCTAGCAGACCTGTTGGTTGTGTGCAGGTGAGCTCTTGAGTTTTGTATTGTTCTTTAGGCCACTGTGGACTCATCAGCCGAAGGGTCTTTGCCCTTTTCTCTTATATCATCAGGCCTTTGTGTCTCAGGACTAGAGAGAAGGAAGTTTCTTGATGCTTAGAGGACATCATTAGGCTTTGTTTTCTGTGGTCTGCATAGGCAGAGTGTGACAATCCAGCTAGATGCACTCAGAAGAACAGAAGATGGTGATAGGTTCTTCAAAGGGAAGTAGAAAGAGGGGTAGAGTAAACTTTTCTAAGGCTGCAAGGAGGATCCTGCCACCCTCTCACAGGTAGCAACTTGCTGGTGGCAGGACCTCAGATCGGATGGCTGTGTGGACACAGCACTAAGCACCTGGCCCAGCCCTTCCCACCTCCTCTGGAAGCCCACCTGCTCAGTCGACGGTGCCCTCATCAGCCTTCTACTTTGCACTGGCTCATTCCCATTGGTATTAAAACATGCTCACCTTTTTCTGGTCTTAAATTTAAAAAAAAAATCTTCCTTGACACCATGTCCCCCTCCAGACATCTCTTCTTCCCCTTCACTTTATAGATCCATCTACCTCAACCCAGTGCAATCTGATTTCTCCCCCACTTTCAAGTGAAACATCCTTGATCAAAAATCAGAACTGGGCTTCCGTGGTGGTGCAGTGGTTGAGAGTCCGCCTGCCAATGCACGGGACACAGGTTCGTGCCCTGGTCTGGGAAGATCCCACATGCCGCGGAGCGGCTGCGCCCGTGAGCCATGGCCGCTGAGCCTGCGCGTCCAGAGCCTGTGCTCCGCAACGGGAGAGGCCACAACAGTGAGAGGCCCGCGTACCGCAAAAAAAAAAAAAAAAAAAAAAATCAAAAACAAAACAAACAAAAACAAAAAAATCAGAACTGATTTCCTTCTTCACTAAATCCAGTGGACATTTCTCAGAACTTGTCTTACTCGACCTCCCAGCAGCATTTGATGCCAAAGATGACTCAATTTGTCCATCTCTCTCCTTAGCTTCCATGACACCACCCTGTCCTGAATTTCTGCTTTTACCCCCTGGCTCCTCTTCCCTGTGTCTAGTGTGGGGACTAGACCATTGTGTCAGTGTAAGTACTCCTCTGAGCTCTTCCTGGCTCGTCATCTCTTCCAGCCGGGATACTCTTCCTAGAGGAGCTCTTCTACTCCCGTGGCTTTGTTACCAGATCTGTGCTTCCAGCCCAGATTTTCTCCTGTGCATCCTTATACATGTCAAGTCTATGGTTTGCTTTTATCCCCCTTGAAAGCTAGTAAGTTAGTCTGTTACTGTTTCATAGATATTGGCAGAAGATATGAGACCTGGGTCAGCGACAAAGGACTTCATTTAAGTATGGTTGAGAGACTTCCCTGGTGGTCCTGTGGTTTAAGACTCCACGCTTCCACTGCAGGGGGCACGGGTTCAACCCCTGGTCGGGGAACTAAAATCCCACATGCTGCGAGGTGCAGCCAATAAATAAAGAAATAAGGTTGAAAGTTTCTCAGAGCAGCACAAGGAGGGGATTGATTATATTGCTGACACAGCACACTGTAATTCTAATGTTCTCTTTATGTGCTGTACTTGTCTTTGCAAAGTGTGAACATGATGGCCGCTATTGCCTAGAAAAGTACCATCAAAAGAGTATTACACATATAATTTAAAATTTTCTAGTAACCATATTTTAAAGAAGTAAAAGAAAGGGCATTTTAACAATATGTTTTATTTAACTGATATGTCTAAAATACTATGATTTCCACATGTAATCAATAAAAAATTTTTAATGAGATATTTTACATTTTTTTCACACTAAGTGTTTGAAGTCCATGTATATTTTTTACTTAGAGCCCATTTCAGTCAGGATTAGTCACATTGCTAGTGCCCCATAGCCAGATGGAGGTAGTAGCTACGGTACTGCACGGCTCAGGCCTGAAATTTCTCTTTTTCCCCATCCCACCTCCCTGAGATTTCTAACCTGCAAGGGCATTCAGGCCTTTCCCATCTCCCTTCCTTACCCTCCCTTTGTTTCTGTGAGTTAAGGAAGCCTTTATTCTTGTCCTTCTGCGTCTGGAGTTGAAGCAGTTCTCTGATTCGAAGAACAGAAGGCCTAGGAGGTTATGGAGGGGATAAATCTGTGAATACTTCTCAAATTATATTTTTTGTCCCTGCCTCATTAACTATTTGTTCTAATATATGCAATAGCCCCGTCTGATGTTAAAAGAACATTACTACATTGGTGTTGGCCAGTTTCATGGGTCATCTTTAGGGGCTTCTAGAGAGAAAGTGTAATCTCATAAAATATTTTTGGTGTGTAGTAGTAGCATCATGTTCAGATCCTGCCTCAGTGAGGGCTGTGGGCAGGAAGAGCAGTGCAGAGGTGTTGAGCCTAAGGGGCTCAGGGAGATGTGAAATAGAGTTGGCGTGAAGACCTTACATGTTTAGCTGGCCTTCAGATCAATCAGTGAACGTCGAGAATCCTGTCTTCCACAGTTACTGACGTTAGGTTTTTCTCTTAAGTTGATACTCATCCTGCAGCTTCCTTAAGTGAAGAACTTAAAAATTCTTATTTAAAATATTTTCTCAGTAAAATAGTCAGCAAATATAACACCACCAATATTAGCCAGAATGGTAAAGAAGCTAAATATTCTAGTTAAGTGAATATTTGTGAAATTAACATTCAAAATGTCACAACTTTTTAATCATTTTAAGTGGAAAGATTTAACAATCTATTATAAATCCTCTGTCTCAGCACCCAGGGAGTGCTGAATATAATTCTACTTTCCTTAGGCTATTTGTTGAATTGAATTAAATTACCATGGGGCGGGGTGGGGAGTAGCTGATATTCACTGGGTGGCTGCTCTGCCGAAAGCTGTGCTTATGTTACGATGGCTCTTTGCCCTGAGCCCCTCCCAGTCCAGTTCTGAGTATTTCAAGGAAGGTACTGGGTTTTACCTCCCAGGCAGGATTATGTGCACAGGGATTAACCTGCCCAGTCTAGCAAATTGCAGGGCTGGAGTTTGAACCCTAGCAATCTGCCACTAGAGCTCATGCTTTTAGGTTCTCTGCCACTAATGTAGACTTCACCACATTAGAAATTATCATCCTCATTTTACAGATGTGGAAACTGAGGCTCAAAAGAATTAACTAACACTTAAAGCCAGTCAGTAAGTGGCTGACCTTTCTTTTTCTTATTTCTCCCTCCTTTCTTTTCCTTTTCGAGAACTTTTTGATTTGGGCCCAGGCAGGGCTTGCACTTGCCAGTCAACACAGATCCTTCTTTCTTCTCTCTTGGGTTCACTTGTCTGCCTTTTCCTTTCCTCAGAAAGCACCTTCCATCCTCTTGAGGCAATATTTATTGTATGACTTTGTTTGCTATGCTACATCCGCTCTGAAATAATTTAGAGAAATATACCACTTGTCTTTTCAGAGTTTATATTCTAAAGCAATTGACTGCTTTTTTCCCCAGAGAGATCGGAACAATTATCAGGTCATTAGGATGCTGCCCTAGTGAAGGAGAGCTACATGATCTGATTGCAGAGGTAAGTAGGGCTAAGAAAGTTCCATTCAGCAGACTCTCTGCGGGACTCCATCTTCTTGTAATTAAAAAAAAAAAAAATCCTTACCTGAAGTGAAAAATGCCCTAAACTACCAAATGTGCGTAGTGAAGACATTAGGACAGCTATATGAATTAGCAAATCAACAGGATCTGCAAGAATTAATATCAGATCTTGAAGAAATGTTTATGACCAGGTAATGCAATGGATCAAGTAAGGACCTCACTTTAGATATCACACACTTTATAATTAGTTGAAGAAAGGCCAGTAGACACAGGGGACTGACTGTATGCAGAGGGAATATTGACAGATGAAGGAATATAGTAAATAACGTCAGTTCAAAGGGGATAGAAGCAGTAGAGACTACAGAATATATTTGGGGAAATATAACTAACTTTCAGAAGCAGTAGTAAATAAAATAATAACTACCTTGACTCTGAATTTTGAAAATGCTTATTTGTAATAGTGTAGATGAGTTGCTGGAGGGAATTATCTCATAAAGAGGTGATGAACAGCCCAAGACCAGAGAGCTTCATGCCCTGTTTGGTTTTCCAGAAAAGTGTCCAATCTGTTTTCAAATATAGCTTTCAGTTCAACAAGGCAGAGGCAGGCTTCCCTGGTGGCTCAGTGGTTGAGAGTCCGCCTGCCGATGCAGGGGACACGGGTTCGTGCCCCGGTCCGGGAAGATCCCACATGCCGCAGAGCAGCTGGGCCCGTGAGCCATGGCCGCTGAGCCTGTGCATCCGGAGCCTGTGCTCCGCAACAGGAGAGGCCACAACAGTGAGAGGCCCGTGTACGGCAAAAAAAAAAATACAGGAGCCAGCTTGAAGGGGCTCCATAGTTAAATCTGTGATAATTTCAGCATCAAAACAAACAGAACAGGGCTTCCCTGGTGGCGCAGTGGTTAAGAATCCACCTGCCAATGCAGAGGACATGGGTTTGAGCCCTGGTCTGGGAAGATCCCACATGCTGCGGAGCAGCTGGGCCCGTGAGCCATGGCTGCTGAGCCTGCGCATCCGGAGCCTGTGCTCTGCAACAGGAGAGGCCACAACAGTGAGAGGCCCGCGTACTGCCAAAAAAAAAAAAAAACAAAACAAGGCAGAGGCCTGAAGGGAATAAAAAACTACCTGGGCAACCACCAGGAGAAGAATCTTTTCAGAATTGCTTATCTAGGTATGTGGGTTTTCGTGGAGGCCAGGGATCAACAAAGAGGATAAGGAGAAAGGCAAGGAAGTGTGATTTTATTTATCTCCTTCCTTGCACCCAGCACAGTACTTGCTTCTTTAGTGTTACACAGAAGAGAAGGAGTTGTGACTCTGGGTGAGTCGCTTAACCTCTGTAAATATCAGTTTCTCCATAATGACACCTACTTCAGAGTTTGCTTCAAAGATAAATGAAATAATGTATAAGAAGACATGTTTTGGGCTTCCCTGGTGGCGCAGTGGTTGAGAATCTGCCTGCTAATGCAGGGGACACGGGTTCGAGCCCTGGTCTGGGAGGATCCCACATGCCGCGGAGCAACTAGGCCTGTGAGCCACAACTACTGAGCCTGCGCATCTGGAGCCTGTGCTCCGCAACAAGGGAGGCCGCAATAGTGAGAGGCCCGTGCACCGCAATGAAGAGTGGCCCTGCTTGCCACAACTAGAGAAAGCCCTCACACAGAAACGAAGACCCAGCACAGCCAAAAATAAATTAATTAATTAATAAACTCCTACCCCCAACATCTAAAAGAAAAAAAAAAAAAAGACATGTTTTGAATCCTAAAGCACATGGAAGATTAGAAAGATGACTCTGTTGCTCCACGTTAGCATTTTGATAACTAAAAAGAAGTACCAATTTTTCATTAGCATTTAAATGTATTCAGTAAAGCAGGAAATTGTTTTTTCATTTTGGGATCCAGTAAAGGTATTATTACTGAGCAGAGGGGGAAAAAATCTGTTTTCCTTCATTGGTCCTCACTGTTTAAAAAAAAAGGTTTTGATCACTCCCATAAAGTGATCATCATCAAAGCTAGAATTTGTGTTAGAGAGAGGAAAGTTGGCACTGTGGAAGACCTAGGAACTGGAAGATGAATTTATAGTGAAATCATAATTATTGTGTGTCATTGAGTAGAGTAAGGGAGCAGTAATGAAAATGTCTCTGAAAGTCAGTAGATGAGAAACTTTAGAGCCTAATTCTTTTATGGTTTGCTTGTATGTTTTAATCTGTAGCAGGGATCAGAAAACCACAACACCTGGGCCAAAACCCCTGGGCCACAACCCCTGGACCAGTCCACCACCTGTTTTTGTAAATAAAGTTTTATTGGAACACAGCTAGACTCATTTACTTACATATTATCTATGACTGTTTACTTACTACAAGAACGGAGTTAAGAGACCATATAGTTTGCAAAGCTTAAAGGATCTGGCCCTTTACAGAAAAAGGTTGCCAACTCCTGATCTGTAGGTTTCTCTGGCAAAGTAGAGCAAATACCACATCTAGTGTCAGGAGATCTAGGTTCAAATCGCATAGCTACCACTTATGACCATGTCGCATTTGGTGAGCCACTTAATCTTTCAAAGCCTGGTTCTACATCTGCAAAAGGAATGCAACAATACCATAGTGCTTTTATGAAGATTAAATTTAATAACTGTGAGGAATCAGCTGTTACTTTGTGGGCCCTCTGTGCATGTTTGGGTTTGCTTGCTCTGTAGGTGGCTCTCTACCAAAATGCCCCCGTGGGTTTGGGTAGTTAACCACAGTAGGTGCTCAGGTCCCAATGTTTTATTTTGTCTTTACAGTTTTCTTAGGTACGTTGACACAACTTTTGAAAATTACAGATATTTAGAACAGTTATGGACCAGTAGGGATCACTGAGCTGTTTAAGCCCATAAATGTTTTTCTATACTTGCTCACAACACAGTTTATTCAGATTAATTCTAGCCAAATGCTTAAAAAGCTTTGGGTGTGACTACCCTTTTTGAAGTTTCCCAAATAACTGAGAGGAAAAAAGCATGTAGATATTTGTATGATTCAAATACATTTAGAAAATCAAAGCTACATAATAGTAAACATCTAGGGGTAAATGTCATATTGCTAAATGCTCTGTCATAGTTTCAGAACTGAAATGTTTCTGCCTCATTTGCTCTGAAATGAAATAATGACTATGTTTTAAATTCTTCTGTAAAAAATTGAAATCTGTGTGTGGTTCTCTAGTTGTCATTTACTTGAATTTTAGTGTCGATGCATACTAACTTTCAGCCCTCCACTTCCTGGAGATCAACTTGAAATCTGATGTATCTCTTGAAATAGATCATTTAAAAAATCACTCAGCATTGATCCCTCCACTTAATATTCTGTAGTTAGCCGCTTGCCCCAAATAATCTCTGCCTGTGTGGAATATCACAAAACCCAGCAACTGTAAGAAAGGTTAATAAAAATTTTGCCAACATACATACAGTTTACTAAACAATTCTTCCTTTAATATTAATTTAGAGCTATCTAGGATCTTCAGTGTGCAAGAGCTGGGAGGAGATAATGGCATTTCAGTACAAGTGGAAAGGATATTTAGAGGTCTGCATCCTTTAAAGTTCAAACCTAAGTGGTATTATGGAGAATTTAAAGTAATTATAAAGGAGAACTAAAGGATGTTGGGAAAATAATACCGATGTTGGTGAGATTATTACATTGCACAGTGATTTAAAAAAAGGTCAATTCATCAGGAAGTTTTAAAAATCATAAATGTATTTCTAAAAAGCAGAAATGGACAGATTAGAGGGAGAAACAGACAATTCCACAATCACAGATGAAGATTTCAGTAACCCTCTCTAAGTAATTGATAGAACACCTACATAAAATATCAGCAAAGATGTAGAAGATACAAACAACACCATCAACCATTCTGACCTAATTGATATTTATAGAACACTACCCCCAACAACCACAAAATACATGTTATTTCCAAGTGTACATGCAATGTTCATTAAGATAGATTAAGTACTGGGCCATAAAACAAGTCACAACAGAATTTTAAAAATTAAAATCATACAGGATATGTTTTCTGATACCAAAAAAAAAGAATTAAATAGAGACCAACTGAGAATAATATCACTAGGAAATCCTCAAATACTTGCAATTAAGCAACATACTTTTTTTTTTTTAAGATTTTTTGATGTGGACCACTTTTAAAGCAATACTGTGCTACAGTATTGCTTCTGTTTTATGTTTTGGTCCTTTGGCCCTGAGGCATGTGGGATCCTAGCTCCCCGACCAGGGATCGAACCTGCATCCCCGGCATTGGTAGGTGAAGTCTTAACCACTGGACCACCAGGGAAGTCCCTAAGCAGCATACTTCTAAATAACTCACGAATCGAAGAAGAAATCATAAGGGGAATTAGAAAATATTTTTCCCTGAACAATAATGAAGATACGGTGTGTCGAACTTTGTGTCATGCAGGTAAAGCAGCACTTAGGGGACAGTTTAGCACTTTAAGTGTTTATATTGGAAAAGACAAAAAGATCTAAAAGTAATTATCTAAATTCTCATCTTAAGAAACCGGAAAAAGAAGAGCAACGTAAACCCAATATAAATAGAAGGAAGAAAATTATAAAGAGCAGAAATCAGTGAAATACAAGATGAACAGAGAAAATCACGGAAAGCAAAATACTGGTCTTTTCAAATACAACTGATAAACTTATAGCTAAGGACATTAAGATACAAATTACCAATGTCAAGATTAAAGGAAAGCACAGGGAGCTATCTATACTCAATATCTTGTAATAACCTATAATGGAGAAGAATCTGAAAAAGAGTATATATATATATATATATATATATCACTTTTCTATATACCTGAAACTAACACAACATTGTAAATCAACTATACTTCAATAAAAATTTAAAAATAATCTTTCAATTTAATTATGAAGTTTCCCTTCTACGAATTCTTAATAGTATGAGATCTGTAGTCACTGATCCCTGCTTCTTGAAGCAAAAATTAAAGAGTAACTTCTGTGTAAAAACAAAAAAAAAGATAAAGGAGGGGTTATCATTATCTTTCAAACATTTTAAGAGGATAATAAGGAAACATTATGAAAAACTTTATGGCAATAAATCTGGCAACTTAGATAACTGGACCAATTCCCTGACAGATAAAAATTACCAAAACTGACCCAAGAAAAACTGGAGAATTTGAATAGTCTCATATCAATTACCAAAATTAAGTTTATAATTAAAAATTTCCCACAAAGAAAGCTAGAGATTCAGATGACTTCACTGGTGAATTCTCTCAAACATTTATAGAAGTAGTACCAATTCTATACAAAAATCCTTCTGAAAATATTATATGAAAGAACACTTTTCCAACTCATTTTCTGAGGCTAGTATTACTCTGATACCAAAACCAGACAATCATATTACAAGAAAAGAAAACTATAGACCTTATTAACATAGATGCAAAAAGTCCTTAATAAAATTTTACCAAATCAATTTCAACAATATGTTAAAAAGGGTAATACATCTTGAGCAGGTGGCGTTTATCCCAGAAATTTAAGGTTGGCTTAACATCAATCAATGTAATTTACTACATTAACAGGACGAAGTAGATAAACCATATGATCATTTCAATAAATACAGAAAAAAACACTGAAAAAATTCAACACCCATTGAAGATAAAAATATCCAGCAAACTAAGAGTAAAAGGAAGCTTCTCAACCTGGCTGAGGGCATCTACAAAAAAACCTAAGGCTAACATCTTACTCAGTGGTGAAAGCTCAATGCTTTTAACCTAAAATCAGGAATGTCTATGTTCATCACTCCTATTCATCATAGTACTTGAAGTCTTAGCCAGTGCAACAAGGCAAGAAACAATAAAAAATACACAGTTTGGAAAATAAGAAGTAAAACTGTCTTTATTTCAAACAACATGATTGTTCATCTAGAAGATCCTAAGAAATTTACTAAAAGCCATTAGAACTAATATATGAATTTAGCCAGGTCACAGGCTACAAAGTCAACATACAAAATTAATTATATTTCTATAAACTAGAAATTAACAATTAGAAAAATGAAGTTAAGCAAGCAGTTCCATTTACAATAGCATAAAAAGTGAAATAATGAAATTTAACAAAGGCGAGACATATACACTGAAAACAGCAAACATTATAGAGGGAAATTAAGATCTAAATAAATGCATAGATATACCTGTTTGTGAATTAGAAAGCTCAATATTTTTAAGATGGCAGTTCTTCTCAGATTGATCTATAGATTCAGTACATTTTCAGCCAAATCACAGCAAGCTTTTTGAAGAAATTTACAAGCTGACTCTAAAATTTGAATGGAAAAGTGAAAGACCTAGAACAACTGAAATAATTTTGACAAGAAAGGGCGAAGTTGGACTTACACTACCTCATTGCAAGATTTACATGAAGCTGCAGTAATCAAGACAGTATTTTATGTGTACGCATATTGTGTGGTATTGTGCACGGTGTGATATTGTGTACACTGGTCTGATTGCTGTGGCTAGGACTTCCAATATTATGTTGAATAAAAGTGGCAAGGGTAGGCATTCTTGTCTTGTTCCTGATCTTAGAAGAAATACTTTCAGCTTTTTACCATTGAGTATGATATTAGCTGTGGGTTTTTCGTATATGGCCTTTCTTATGTTGAGGTATATTCCCTCTCTACCCATTTTATTGAAAGTTTGTATCATAAATGGATGTTGAATTTTGTCAAAAGCTTTTTCTGCATCTATTGAGATGATGATATGATTTTTATTCTTCAGTTTTTTAATGTGGTGTTTCAAATTGAAAATTGATTGATTTGCAAATATTGAACCATCCTTGCATCCCTGGGATAAATCCCACTTGATCATGGTGTATGATCCTTTTAATGTATTGTTAATTTGGTTTGCTGACATTTTGTTGAGAATTTTTGTGTCTATGTTCATTAGTGATACTGGCATGTGATTTTCTCTTTTTGTGGTGTCTTTGTCTGGTTATGGTATTAGGGTGATTCTGTCCTCATGGAATGTTCCTTTCTATTCAATTTTTTTGGAATAGTTTGAGAAGGATAAATGTTAACTCCTCTTCAAATGTTTTGTAGAATTCACCCGTGAACCTTCTGATCCTGGACTTTTGTTTGTTGGGAGTTTTTAAATTACTGATTCGATTTCATTACTGGTAATTGGTCTGTTCATATTTTCTATTTCTTCCTGATTCAGTCTTGGGAGATTGTATGTTTCTAGGAATTTATCCATTTTTTCTAGATTGTTTATTTTATTGGTATAAAACTCTAATCTCTCGTGATCATTTGTATTTCTGTGTGCAGTTGTAACTTCTCTTTCATTTCTGATTTTATTTATTTGGGCCCTCTCTTTTTTGTTGTTTTTTTGTTTTTGGTTTTTTGGGTTTTTTTGCAGTACGCGGGCCTCTCACTGTTGTGGCCTCTCCCGTTGCGGAGCACAGGCTCCAGACGCACAAGCCCAGCAGCCATGGCTCACGGGCCCAGCCACTCCGCGGCATGGGGATCTTCCCGGACCGGGGCACGAACCCGTGTCCCCTGCATCGGCAGGCGGACTCTCAACCACTGCGCCACCAGGGAAGCCCTCTCGTTTTTTCTTGATGAGTCTGGCTAAAGGTTTATCAATTTTGTTTATCTTTTCAAAGAACCAGCTTTTAGTTTCATTGATTTTTTTTAAGTCTATTTCATTTATTTCTGCTCTGGTCTTTATGATTTCTTTCCTTCTACTAACTTGGAGTTTTGTTTGTTCTTCTGTCTCTAGTTGATTTAGGTGTAAGGTTAGGTTGCTTATTTGAGATTTTTCTTGTTTCCTAAGGTAACCTTGTATCAGTATAAACTTACCTCTTAGAACTGCTTTTGCTGAGCCCATAGGTTTTGGATCATCATGTTTTCACTTTCATTTGTCTCTAGGTATTTTTTAATTCCTCTTTGATTTCTTCAGTGATCCACTGGTTGATTAGTAGCATATTGTTTAGCCTCCATATGTTTGTGTTTTTTTGCAGATTTTTTCTTGTAATTGATTTCTAGCCTCATAGCATTGTGGTTGGAAAAGATGCTTGATATGATTTCAATTTTTGTAAATTTACCAAGGCTTGTTTTGTGGCCTAGCATGTGCTCTATCCTGGAGAATGTTCCATGTGCCCTTGAAAAGAATGTATTCTGCTGCTTTTGGGTGGAAAGCTCTATAAATATCAATTAAGTCCATTTGGTCTTATGTGTTATTTAAGGTCTGTATTTCCTTATTGATTTTCTGTCTAGATGATCTGTCCATTGATGAAAGTGGGGTGTTAATGTCCCGTACTATTGTATTACTGTTGATTTCTCTTTTTATGTCTGTTAATATTTGCTTTATGTATTTAGGTGCTCCTGTGTTTGGTGAATATATATTTACAGTTGTTATATCTTCTTGTTGGGTTGATCCTTTTATCATTATACAATGTCCTTCTTTGTCTCTTGTTATAGTCTCTTCATTTTGCTTAATTCTCTTTGTTTATTTCTATGTATTAGGTAGGCCAGTTTTGTTTCCCAATCTTGGAGTAGTGGCCTTATGTAGGAGAGTCCCATGGGGCCCAGCAGCACACTCCCCTCTGGTCACCAGAGCTATATGCCCCCTCTGTGGGCTGTGTGTGCCCTTCTGTTGTGGCAGGGCTGACTACTGTGGGCATGCTGGTAAGCGGGACTGGTCCCCAGCCCAGTTGGCTGCAAGGCCCTGCCTCCTGCAGTGGCTGTGGTCCTGCTGGAGGGTGGGGTAGGCTTCCCATGTGGTTGGCTGAGCAGCCTGGTGAGGGGAGGCAACCACTGCCGGCCCACTGGAGGGCAGGGCTTGGTCCATCGAGGCTGTCTGTATGGCCTGGGGAGGGGCGTTAGGGAGGGGCTGCTGCCAGCTCACTGGTGGGTGGATAAGCCCCCAGCACGAATATGCTAGAGGGAGGATTCCACATGGCACTTGCCAGTGCTGGTGTCATTGTGGTAGAAGCAGCTCCCAGAAATGGCTGCTGCCAGTGTTTTCATCCCTTGGAGGTCCAGCTGCTTCCTGCCTCTTTGGGAGGCTCTCCAAGATTAGCAAGTAGGTCTGACCCAGGCTTCTTTCAAACTACTGCCTCTGTGCTAGGGTTCGGAGTGTGTGAGATTTTATGTGTGCCCTTTAAGAGTGGAGTCTCTGTTTCCTACAGCCCTCCAGCTCTCTTATACACAAAGTCAGACATTCTGGGGGCTCATCTTCTGGTGCAGGACCGCTGAGCTAGGGAGCCCAACATGGGGCTTGAACCTTTTGCTCCTTGGGGGGAACCTCTGCAATTGTGAGTATCCTCCTATTTGTGGGCTACCTACCTAGGGGTATGGGTTCTGGCAATACAGTGTCTCCAGCCCTCCTACCTGTCTTGTTATGGTTACTTCTTTATATCTTTAGTTGTGAAAAGTCTTTCCTGATAGTCTTCAAATAATTCTCATAGGGAACTGCTTTGTAAGTAGTTGTAATTTTGGTGTGCCTGTGGGAAGGTGTGAGCTTAGGGTCTTCCTACTCTGCCATCTTGGCCACACCCCCAATCCATCACCTTAATACAATCCTTGTTAGTATTTCAGTGCGCTTCCTCCCATATTATTTTCCTGTACATGGTTTTAACATGACAGTAATCTTATAGTACGGTTCGGTATATATAGTTTTGAGCCTTGCTTTTTTCCCTAATATATCACAACGATTTTCCATGTTATTACAAAAATTTCATTATTTAAAAAAATACATGCTGATTAAAATTGGACAAGAAAAAAGTAGGGGAGTCTCTCTTGTATCCATCACTCAAACACAACTAGAATATTTTACCTTTTTTACTCAATATTACATCAAGATGATTCTTCCATACTATTATCTAATTTTTAAAAAGTAACATTTTAAGAAGGAAATCCTGTCATATACAATAACATGAATGAAACTTGGAGATATTATGATATGTGAAAATGCTAGTCACAAAAAAGACAAATACTTCATGATTCCACAGACATGAGATATCTAAAGTAGTCAAACTCTTAGAAACGGAAAGTCTAGGGACTTCCCTGTGGTCCAGTGGCTAAGACTCCATGTTCCCAATGCAGGGGGCCCGGGTTCGATCCCTGGTCAAGGAACTAGATCCCACATGCCACAACTAAGTGTTCGCGTACTGCATCTAAAGATCCCGCGTGCCGCAACGAAGATCCCACATGCCACAACGAAGACCTAGCACAGTCAAATAAATAAATAAATTAAATAAATAAGTATTTAAAAAACCCAGAAGGTCTGTTGTTGAAGATACATAGAGAGTTTGAGTAAAATTGCTTCATAAAATATAAAAACAGTGATATTTTTGAATTAACATGTTGTTATAAATGTGATTTTAAATATATCTGTGGACCTAATAAAGTTTATACAGTATTTGCATATTTATTGTGCTAACCAAATCTCAACCCAGGTTAGAGCTTTTCCTCCAGTCTTATTGCAACACAATTTTAAACAATTGCTTTTGATATAAATGGGTAGGGGATAAACTTAGTGGTAATTGCTTCAATACTTACTGCCTCCGTCAAATAGGAGAGGGCTCTACTAGGAGTAGGGAGGGACACTCAATGCCTCCATGGAGAGAAAATGAAACTGAAGGGTGTGAAACAGTTAGTGTAGCTGGAGCCTCTTACCCTCCCCACCCCAACCCTGCCCTGAGGATAAAATGGGGAAATTAATGGCTTGACAGCCACTGAACTCCCCCCATCACTTCAAATTATAGAAAATTACAGTTGGAAGGGACCTTATTGATTACATGGTTTAGCCACCTGTTGATTCTTAGACTCTGATAGTCCAGCCAAAAGATGATTCAGTCTTTTTTGATACTTCCAGTACCAAGAAAGAGACTTATAACCCAAAAGAAATACATATCCCAATTTTTACACAACAGCCTCTGGAATGTTTGGAGAAAATAATTTTTCTAAAGTAGGTAGCTTTAAGATTTTTTTATTTGTAAAGATAATATAATTGGCAAGTGCCAATGAATTTTTGTTATTATTTTATTCTATCCAAAGTAGAGAAATATTTTCTAAATTGTATTTGTGTTTTGGTTTTGAAACATGATTTATGTCCAAATTTGTATATGTGGTATTCAAGTCGAACTTGAAGTATCTCCTTATCTCCTTGTTTTTATATTTTTTACTATAAGTAGTTTTAAAAAATCATATGTGTATCATATTTGGTGACCTGGAGCTAGATGAAATGTAGGCGCTTTATAAACCATCTTAACTACTGGTATCATCTTGCTTTCTTGAAGCATGAAATAGTTCAGTTTATTGACTGATTGTATGTCACTGGGGAGAAATGAATTTTCACTGTGTTTTATTATACCTATCAGTGAGTTCAGCATTAAAATAAATAATGCTTTAATGAGAAAAGAGATGGCCTGATGATTTCACTGTGGGAATGGGAGAAAGAACCCTGGGCTATGATCCCATCAGAACACCTGACCGACTTTGAGGACCAAGATAGGCACTTCACTTCCCTGTGCCCGAATTTCCTCAGAAGCAAAACAGATTAAGAAAATTGACTTTTACCAAAGTAGAGTGAGAAACAGTATTTGCCTCATGCTTTGAGACTTAGATAAATGTTGCTTTTTAAAAAAAAATCCCACAGTATTTACATATTTA
The DNA here is from genome assembly GCF_039906515.1 of Pseudorca crassidens. NCBI lineage: Eukaryota > Metazoa > Chordata > Mammalia > Artiodactyla > Delphinidae > Pseudorca > Pseudorca crassidens. The sequence goes on from NC_090297.1 coordinate 159,840,598, forward strand.
TTGAGACTTCTCTGTATTGGGCACAAGGATGCAAAGAGACTATGGACTGTCTGAAGGCACTGTGCTAGCCTTGTGCAGGTGGCCCCTTTGTGTGGCAAGGAAGCAGTGTCTTCAGGCTGCCTCTATCACCATAGTTCTTTGGAGGAGGAGAAGCCAGGTGTATCAGGGCGGACACCTGCTGGCAGGCTATTAAGATGAATTCACAGGATGGTACTTGAAGGCTAAGCTGAGGATCTTCCTGCAAAGAGGTTTTATTTCCTTTGCATTCATAAATGCTACTGAGGTTACTTTCTAATTATTACCTCCTTTCAAGCTCATAAGCCTTTCTCTTAGATGAAACAGACTAGATTATAACTTACTTTGCCTCATTCATGTTTGTAGTAACAAGATATATTTGTTTTGTTTGTTTTTGTCTTTTGAAGAGGAGGGAGGTGTTTGGTGGCTGTCTATTATTCTCCCTCTCCTATCAGTCCAAGAAGCATGTAGGGGAACAGCAAAGGTGGAGACATCACTGCTGCTAATCCACATACCCTGTCCTCTAGGCAGGGATCCAGGGCTCAAGGGACAAGATATTAGCCTAGCAGTTTAATACATTCACGTCACGTTCCATGTGACATTTTACAGATAGGAGGCAAGATCAAACTTCTGTAAAAAGTTAGGTCCATATGGTGGGTCATGGAGGATGTGTCTAAAATTTTAGCACCAGAGATTGATTCTTTTAGGAGAAGGTATCATTGCGTGATATAGAATCAGAAGTGTGTACACTGTTGATTAAAATAATGATAATCGGGCTTCCCTGGTGGCACAGTGGTTGAGAATCTGCCTGCTAATGCAGGGGACACGGGTTCGAGCCCTGGTCTGGGAGGATCCCACATGCCGCGGAGCAACTAGGCCCGTGAGCCACAACTACTGAGCCTGCACGTCTGGAGCCTGTGCTCCGCAATAAGAGAGGCCGCGATAGTGAGAGGCCTGTACACTGCGATGAAGAGTGCCCCCCGCTTGCCCCAACTAGAGAAAGCCCTCGCACAGAAACGAAGACCCAACACAGCAAAAATAAATAAATTAATAAACTCCTACCCCCACCATCAAAAAAAAATAATGATAATCATAATAATTCAAGGCTCACAAAGAACCTTTATGTCATATCTCATGTAAGGTTCACAACAATGTGCATGTGTGTGTGTTTGTGTGTGTGTGTATAAAGTTTGCTAGAGCTGCTGTAACAAAGTACCACAAACAGTGGCTTAAACAACAGAAGTTTATTGTCTCACAGTTCTGGAGGTTAGAAGTACAGAATTAAGTTGTTGGCAGGGTTGGTTCCTTCCGTTGGCTATGAGAGAAGGATCTGTTCCAGGCCTTTCTCCTTGGCTTGTAGATGGCTTGTCTTCATGTTCACATGACGTTCTCCCAGTGTGCATGTCTCTTGTCCAAATTTCTCCTTTTTATAATGACGTCAGTCATATTTGATTAGGGCCCACCCTAATGACCTCATTTTAACTTGATTACCTCAGGGAGTACCCTCTCTCCAAATAAGTCACATTCCGAGGTACTAGGGGTTAGGACTCCAACATATGAATTTGGGGAAGATACAACTCAACCCATAACTCTACATATCTATCTATCTATCTATCTATATATATACAATATACTATAAAGAATGGTTCAATATCTGATATATTTCTATTAAATCTTAAAGACATTTTAATATGTGGATTTAAATAATCATTGAGCCATCATTGCATAACATTTCTAGAAAGTAGTGTTTTTGTCCTGTCTTACTCATGGCCTCATAAAGTTAACTAGTTTGTCCAGAAATAATAGAAACACCAGAAATAATAGAAACACCTCTTATCCTCCCTCTACCCACTCATTTCCAGATTGCCAGGAGTGGTATTCTACCCTACTCTTCTTGTTTCTCTTTTATGGTAGAGGAACGTACCAGGTTTTTTTAAAATGCCTTTTATTTTTTATTTATTTTTTTAAACTTAACTTATTTATTTTTACTTTTTGGCCATGCTGCACAGCTTGTAAGATCTTAGTTCCCTGACCAGGAATTGGACCCAGGCCCTCGGCAGTGAGAGCACAGAGTCCTAACCACTGGACCGCCAGGGAATTTCCTAAAATGCCTTTTAGAAAACCAGTGGAATCCAAATAAAGCATAAATAACAATGTGTCAGTATTGGTTCATTAGTTGTGACAATGAACCAAGTGTAGTTGTCCCATGGTAAGGAAAGGGTAAACAATAGAGGAAACTGGGGCGGGGCGGGGTGGGGTGGGGTATATGGGAACTCTCTACTATCTTTTCAAGTTTTCTGTAAATCTAAAACTATTCAAAAATAAATTTATTTGAAGAATATAAAACTTTTTATACTAGAAAGTAGTATATAGTATATATTATACAGTACATTAATGCTGTATTTAGAAATATCATATAATTGTATTGTTTTTATGCCATTGCTTGTACGTCTTTTAGTACAAAAGAACAGATTAGTTGTGGCCTCTAGAGGACAGTGTTGAGTCATAGAAAGATTTTCACAATCTGCCCAAGTTGAAGATGGACTTACACATTTTTTCTTCTTCCTTTCTTTAACCCCAAGGTCCCTGTTTGTTCATTATCCCTCTTTTAAAAAAAAAAAAAAAAGCTAAGGAAAATGTATGCCTCATCTGCTATCCTGATTTATTGGAGATTTGCTTTAACTTATTATTTTTGTGGAGTTTTCGGTCTACACAGATCTATCAGGCCAGAATGACCTGCAACATTTTCACCCATGTTCAGAGCACCAAGGGCTTGTGGAAGTTGTGCAGGAGTGTGGCGATGAGGGGGGAAGCATTATGAGGGACATAGTATGTGTTTGTGAATTCTCATGTGATGGAGAGAGTGCTATAGAGTTGAACTCCCTTTAGAAAAACTAAAAACAGTTTGTAGATTAATGAAGATGCTCAAAATTAAAGAAGAGCTTTGATCTTTCAAGGTCAAGACTGTTTGCTCTGCAGTGGTTTGTTGGGGGTAAGGAAAGGGAAACAAACCATTGCTCTAGCTTCTGGAACAGATTTCTGGATTAATTAGAATAGAAACTCAACATTTTAATTTAAAAATTATCCCTCCAGAGGCAGTCTCATGAGACTGACATTTTATTTTTAAGAGGCTTGTGGGGTTGGGAGTTACAGAGTGCTACTCAAGCACATTGGAGCCATATGAACCTTAATTTGCAAAAAGCTTGCCTTGGATCTAGAGGCAGCTGAAAATAATTGTTCATGTATTGGTGGGCTCAGAAGTTCTGAAACACGTCATTCTGTCATTAGATGGATGACATTTTTTGCTGATAGTGGAGTCCAAGGGCTTCACTCATACTAGGTAAGAATCTAGTATAAACATTCAAAAATAGTTGTCATTTGATGACAGTGTGTTCCGCTTAGCAGCACCTATAGATATCTTATCTTTTGCTCAAAGAATAAATCTTTAAAAATCTCCACTGTTGAACTGGGATGTGTGAGCCTTTTAATAGAATTTTTGAAAGGGAGTGGAAAATTTACAGCCCCTTATAAATAACGTGACATGAAAGTTAAAATCAATAGTGTATTGGTAGCCACACCATCAAAGTTGAACCTTGTGGGCATGAGTCTTCCTCATTCTCATCTAATGGTGCTGGGTACCAAAAATTCTTTCTTAGGTGTTGTCTTCTCTTAATTAGTGGTGATATAACAATGTTCCACAGGCCATCTGGTTATTTAATAAATATTACAAGGATTTGATAGATATTTTAGTCCTTGAGATTGAGATTGGTCCCCTAACCTGGTCTCTAACCCAGTGTTCCTTATCTCAGGGAAGAACATTACTCCATCCCGTTTGTGCAAGTCAGAATCCTGGGAGTTGTCCTTGACTCCTCTTTTTTTCTTATCCTTGCACATAATAGATGCTGTGCCAGGTTTTATTGGTTTTACTTCTTAAATATTTCTTGAAAGCACCCACTTCTCTCTCCATGGCCACCACTCTAATCCAAGCCCTTGTCATATCTGCTTAGACTACAGCAGAAGCTGCCTCACCTACAACCAATGTGAGCTTTCAGACACACATCTATGAGACCTTCAGTGATTTAGGGTAGCAGTGTCTTAGGATAATAACCAAAGTCACTTTCAAGGATGGTAACGCCCTGCACGTTCTGGTCCCTGTTTCTCTCTCCAGCCTCATCTGAAAACAGTCTCCTCCTTTCTCCCTGTGCTCAAGCTTCCTGGCCTCCAGTGCATCCCGCAGGGTCTTGTAATTTCGTCTACCTGGGACTGTCTTCCCTGCTGTCTTTGTCTGATTGTCTTCTACCCTCCTTTATAAATCACTTCAAGTGTGATTTCTTCATGAATGCCTTTCCTGATGATTTGGCCCAGAAAAGTTTTCTTTATTCTATGCTCCTTTACTTCATTGTACTTAACATAAACTTACAATTAGACACTCAGCTTTGTTGTTTGTTGATGGATATATGTCTCTACTACCAGCATATAAATTCTGTCAGTGGAGACCATGCCCAAGTATGCTCACTATCAAATCCCCAGCACTTGACACAGTGTTTGGAAAAAAGTAGTTGTTCAATACATTTGTTGAATGAATAAGTGGCTTTTGGTTTTTTGTGGGTTTTTTTTTGCGGTATGCGGGCCTCTCACTGCTGTGGCCTCTCCCGTTGCGGAGCACAGGCTCCGGACGCGCAGGCTCAGCGGCCATGGCTCACGGGCCCAGCCGCTCCGTGGCATGTGGGATCTTCCCGGACTGGGGCATGAACCCGCGTCCCCTGCATCAGCAGGCGGACTCTCAACCACTGCGCCACCAGGGAAGCCCTAAGTGGCTATTTTTTATTGAATGTTTAGGTGGAAGAAGAAGAACCCACTGGATACATTCGATTTGAAAAATTTCTTCCAGTGATGACTGAAGTACTACTGGAAAGAAGGTAAGAAAATAAGTGCAATTGTTAAGGTAAGGTAATGATTGGACTTGCATTAATTTCAAAACACTTGGCTTTTTCACTTTATATGTTATACTCAATCGATATTTATCATAGGATAACTTCCTTCTAATTTTTCTCTATACTTCTGAACTGCTGGTTGGTATGTGCTCCGAAGTATCAACCACTTCAGTATTAATCTAATAAGGAAAGTGTAATTAAAGGGCAAATAAGCTGCAAAAAGCATAAATCAACAACATTCTTATTATCTTCTGTTTTGAATTATCAATGATAAATAAGAATTAACTCTAATTATTTTTCTAGAGAAAGTGTAGCATTAGCTTACCATGGTTGGTTTACTGTAGAAATTTTGTTCCCAAATAAACAAAAATAACCAAAGTCACTTTCATGGATGGTAACGCCCTGCACGTTCTGGTCCCTGTTTCTCTCTCCAGCATCATCTGAAAACATTCTCCTCCTTTCTCCCTATGCTCCAGCCTCCTGGCCTCCAATGCATCCCACAGGGTCTTAGTGCATGTAATTTCATCTACCTGGGAGGAGATAATAATGTGAACAAGTTTTGTTCGGATTATTTTCCACAATAATGAAAAAGCTAATAGATAACATCAAACATGCCAGTGATTTTTAACTAAGTATTCCTTGTGGCTGTGGAGTACTTTCAACTTTATTATCTAGATACCCAAAAATATTTCAGTGAGGGAAGTATTATTAAATATCCTAGTATGTTAGCAGCTTTTTTTTTTAATGTGATCATTTGTTATGTAGAGACTGAGCTAAATACTGTGGCATTTACTCCTTTTATTGCATAATTAGATACAGACCAATTCCAGAAGATATCCTTCATCGAGCTTTTGAGGTGTGTAAATTCCAGATTTTATATATATATTTATATTTACATGAAAAATTCATCATGCAGAATTTATTCACCAAACAAAAAATATAATATCTATCTTTTCTTTTCCCTTAGGTGTTAGATCCAGCTAAACGTGGGTTTCTTTCTAAGGAAGAATTGATCAAGTATATGACTGAAGTAGGTGAGAGTGATTTATTACTTACCTTATAATTAACTTATTTAAGTGATTAATAATTTAAAAACAATTAGGCAAAAATTCTAGGGGATACTTTAAAATCAGTCATTCCAGTTAAAAGGAGTTATTTACTCTTCTTATTATTTTGGTTTTGGTGTGGTTTCCGTTTTGTAGGGCGTAAGAGAACAAAGAGTAAGTTAAGGGGAGATGGATTATTGCCTTATAGGATTTTGTAAAGTATAATGATACTTCTATAAATTGAAGTCATTCCATTCACTTAGAGTATTTCCAGAATAAAGGGTATGCCGCCAGGAAAACATGAACTATCAATCACTATAAATCAATGCTCGTTACTAGATTGAAGATTTGAGTTGGAGTCTATAAAAATTCCTTTTATAAAAACTTTTCAGTTGGTGAAGTTAGGGATAATACAGCCTCAAATAAATATGAATTCACATAAAATTTTTCAGTTTTTTATGCTAATGGTACCATATATATTTGCTTTGCACTTGAACTGTACACACATGCAGGCACACACACATATACATACATATATATGCACACCTATATATGCCAACATATTTCCTTTAGGAATTCTCTCTGCTTAAGCTGATGTGTAAATTTGTTTTCCCTGAATGTCAGTAGCCTAATGGACATTCTTTTGAAGCCATTCTCATATTGGTCACTTCCCCTCTTCCTATATAAAGTTAGAGCTCCGTCTCTGTTCAGTTCACTAGTTCATAGATGAGTCCTGAATGATTCAGAGTTGCTAATCACTTGAGACAATCAGAAGTGCAGGGAATTTTGAGTCGGGAAGATTAAGACTGCATCTCCACGTGCCACTGATTGGACCATTTTTGACCTGATCCACCATTAGGTGAGAATACAGGGGGTGAGAGTAAGGGTGGCATGATCGTTGTAACTGCCATCCAAAAACTCATGACCTTGTTAAAATTATCTTAGGGGCTAACTTTGATGGAAGTGTTATATTTCAAAGCACCAACCTAGGAATTACTTTAAGGGAAGTAAATCCTAGGTTATGTTAGGCAATATGGATTTCGTCAAAACAGCCAAAACAGTTCAATGTCATTAGTACGACATGCCCACTGTGTAGGTGAGGGATACTAAGCACAGCGAGAGGTAATGATACTAAAATCGGCTCCCTTTCTCAAGGAAATTATAGTCTTATTGGAGGAAATAAAACCAACGTATAAAACAATTCAAAATATAAGACAGTATAAAAATGTGAGTATCAGAAGATCAATGTGGGCTGGACCAGCCTGGAAAGCTTGGTCTGGGAAGACTTAAAGAGAAAATAGGTTTGTTGAGATGGTAGAATTACCTGGGGGGGTTATTGAGAGCAGGGGTAAAATCTTCTGCATTGTAGCACCTCCCACGCATAGTAAGTCTCAGCAAATATTGGTTGAATTAACGAATGAGTGAGGAGATGAATGTAGAATGGGTGAAGGGGCTGATGATGGGGAGACATAGATTGATAGAAAGTATGAACAAAAACTGGGAGGTGGGAATGAGCACGATATTTCGGCAGCCTGTGAGAAGACAGGGCCCAGAGGGTCTTGTTGGCAAACGGTAGGAAATGAATCTAGGCCGATTGACTGGGATTAGATTGCAGAGACCGGGGCTCAGGAGAATTCATCCTACGGGCAATGGAGAAGCATTGTAGGGTTCTGAGCAGGTGAATCACACAATGCAAGAGAGATTGTGGGAAGGTTAATCTGGTGTTGGTAGGTTTGTGAGATGAGCGAGAAAGAGGAGAGACTGGGGAGACCAGTTAGGAGGCTAGTTCAGCATTTTGAAGGGCTGTATCTGGCAGTGGCAATGGGAATGGAAAGAAGGGATTGATACAATAGGACTGTCTACAGAAGGCTCCACAGGTCATGATGAGTGACAGAGTGCCGGGGACAAAGATGGGAGCTGAGTCAAAAGTAACAAGGCTTTGGCCTGGACGACGGGTATTACGGTAATGCTACTGACTGAAATAGAGCAATCAGAAACAGACTGCAGTGGATACAGAGACAGTGCAGCTTTTCACAGTGTCCACAGAATATTAATCACTTTGAGAATATGCATTCTAAATGCCCAGGATATCGTATGGTGAACATAATAAATCGCATAGAATCAAGTTCCTGCAAGATAGAAGTCCTCATGTGTCCAGGTATGTGTATTGTGTCAGACAGCGTTTAGCAGCAGGGAAGATCTTGAAAAAAACTTTTTGAACAAACACATATTGCTGCCTATGTGCCAGGCAATGTTCTAAGTGCTATTCAAATAATAACACTTAATTCTCATAACAAGCCTATGAGATAGGTAGTATTATTATCATCTGCGTTTTACAGACAGGAAAACTGAGACACAGAGAGGTTAAGTGACTTGCCTGGGATCTTAAAGCTAATGAGACAGTAGAGCATTTGAACCCAGGCAGTCTGGCTCCCAAGCTTGTGCTTTTAATCCTTAAGCTATTTTCCTCCCATCCTTAATCAAATACTACGTATCTCTTTCCTTGCCTGCGGAAGCAGTGACCACCTTCCGTATTTTTTTTTTTTTTTTTTTTTTTTTGCGGTACACAGGCCTCTCACTGTTGTGGCCTCTCCCGTTGCGGAGCACAGGCTCCGGATGCGCAGCCTCAGCAGCCATGGCTCATGGGCCCAGCCGCTCCGCAGCATGTGGGATCTTCCCGGACCGGGGCACGAACCCGTGTCCCCTGCATCAGCAGGCGGACTTTCAACCACTGCGCCACCAGGGAAGCCCACCTTCCGTATTTCACTGTGAGCAAAACCTTGTTCCAAGCAGTCAAGTGTGGTTCCTGGACCTTGAGTTGGACTGCTGGCATGCAGATCCAGTTCCACCACCCACTGGCTGGGGCTGCCTGCCTGTTTTCTTTGTGTGCTGGTGTCCTCAGCTGTAAGTGGGGATAATAGTTCTTACCTCTCATGAGGTGGTTGGGAGATTAACTTAGTTAATATCTGTGAAACACTAAGATCAGTGCCTGGCACACGGTAGTTCTCGATAAATGTTTATTGTCAGTATTCTCATAAGGACTTATATGCCCAGCAAAGTTCGTTGGCAGTGGATTTAGTATTTAACAATCAGGTTGTAAGAAAGATTCAGAGATTGTCTTTTGGGGCTTCCCTGGTGGCGCGGTGGTTAAGAATCTGCCTGCCAATGCGGGGGACACGGGTCTGAGCCCTGGTCCGGGAAGATCCCACATGCCGCAGAGCAACTAAGCCTGTGTGCCACAACTACTGAGCCTGCAGTCTAGAGCCCGCGAGCCACAACTACTGAGCCTACGAGCCACAACTGCTGAAGCCTGGGTGCCTAGAGCCTGTGCTCTGCAACAAGAGAAGCCACCGCAATGAGAAGCCCACGCGCCGCCACAAAGAGTAGCCCCCACTCTCAGCAACAAGAGGAAACCCGTGTGCAGCAGCGAAGACCCAATGCAGCTAAAAAATTAAATAAATGAATAAATAAAATTAAAAAAAAGAGAAATTGTCTTTTTAGGCATTCTTTCTTTCCTTAGGACGTAAACATGATTTCAGAAGAACTCAAGCACGTTCCCACTGTTTGGTGATACTATCATCATTGTCATAAAAATCCCCACTTGAATAATTTCTGTATTATTAACTGAATTCCACCTTAGAAAGCGTTGTTTGTAGTGGCAGGTGACAAACTCAGAAATTTACCTGCTTGGATTAAGACTCTTTAGGGGTGAGCTGGCGATTCGGATGTTTCTGTATTTTTGTTTAATATCAGCACAAAGTTCTATCTTAAATAGATGACAGTGTTTCCAGTGTTCTTCCTGAATTTGCTTTTCATCTTGGTGAAACCAATATCCAAGATGGCCTTCAGCTATTACCCGAATCCAGCTAAAGCCCACAGATTTTCTATCCAGCTTGTGGTTTCATTTGACAGCAGCACTGGGCCGAACTATAGCAAAGAGGACTGTTTTGAACTGGCTGATGAATGCATCTGTCACTGGGTGCAGCTGGATCACCAAATTGACCTACCCTGGTTAGAGAATATTCATAGACATTGTCATAGCTTAAACCTCTGTTATCTCTTCTTCAGCATTTCTGCATAGCAACCAGTTAATCCTTTCTTCATACCCTTACTAAATATAATGATTAGACTCCCTGTAAAACTATAACTTCAGGTTAATCCTTTGGCGATTTTAGTGGTTTTAATTTAAGTAAATAAACAACCTTATTTATGATGTTTTCATGTCCTCCTGCTGTTTTGGCTGAAACGATTGATTCTATAGGTTGCTTGAGATACGATACCTGCAAGGTAAAATAACTCCAGAATTTGCCAGGGGTCCCACAGCATGCTCTTTGAACCTCTGGACTGTCACGATGTGCTGGCCTTATGGCCCCAGGGAGAGTAACTAGAGACACAATGGGGGATGGTGGGGCTCCACGGCAGTTAAGTGGGCTAGTGGAAAGAGAAAAAAAAAATCAGAGGATTGTAAATGATGAGTTTCCCTTCTTGTTCTTCCCAGGTGAGCGTTTTTCTCAGGAGGAAATGGAAGAAATGTTGTCTGCTGCAATTGATCCAGAATCGAATTCAATTCATTACAAGGACTATATAACAATGATGGTGGTAGATGAAAATTAAACACTCTACAGACTTCATTTCTAATTGAAAGATCATTTTAAGAATTGCTTGTCCTTGTTAATTTCACATTTTATTTTATAATTCCTACATATTGCTAATTAATGCCTTGTGACAACTATTTCAAGATATTTTGTTTTTTAAAGGTGATCATAACAGTGTAAAACACGAATTTATTTAGTATGTCTAGCCCTATGGAATGACAAACTGCTAATTATTTTAAAACTATTCTTAAAATATTTAACATAATCCATGGATTGTTACTAATTTTCTACAATTAAATCCAGGTTACTTTCAAATTAATTAAGCTGACAAAATGAAGAATGATTAGAATGACCCAAAGTTTTGCACGTAAAGATCTTGGGTTGGGGCAGAATGACCATAAATTGAAAATGAGTAGTAATGTGATGACAGCTTCTTTTTAAAACAGCGAACACTTCAGCAATCAGAATGTGGAAGGAAAGTCATTGAAGCAGATATTAATAATTAATTTCTTATGAGTGCCAATTATAAATCTCATTTGAGATGATAGTAACTTAGCATAAAAATTTAAATTTGCTGATCTTGCATGTTACCTGCCATTTATGGAATAGCTAAAGGAGTTGAGATAATTGAACCTTGAGCAAAGAAGACTGATTGGAAATTGGTAATGTAAGGAAGTGGCAATTCTCTTGTGGTCTTTAGAATTCTTAACCTATTCAGAATACCTGTCATGAGAATATTGTCCTGAATACTGAGTAAGAAAATTGAGAAATGTTATGGGGTGCAGGAGGTACAGCTGTTGAAAGAGCGGGATAAAGTTATCTGAGCACAAAGAATCACAATGGAAAAGCAAAGGGGAAAGTAAGATAAAGGAAAATGAATAATCTTCCATAACCTGTATCATTCTTTCATACACACACACACACACACACACACACACACACACACACAGTGATCTCTATTTAAAGATGCTTCACCACTACATGTGTCTATATATACATATAAACATTTAATGCTGCTTGTGATTCTTCCTCCTAGGCATGCAGGGGGCTGCTACTTAAGAGACTCTATCATTATCCATTCATTCATTCATGAAACATTTACTGAGAATTATTAGATAATGTACTAGGAGCTGGAGTTGCACGGTGAATCAGTCCCTAACTAGTCGAGATCACAGTTTAGTGAGGGAGACCTGCAAATCAATCAGCAACCACATTTCAGACAGGGCAGATGCAGGACCTCTAGTTGCTTTCTGAGTGAAGAGGACGGTGGTAGGTTACAGAGCTTGAGGAGAATGGTAAAATTTGGAAATATCTCTTGTGGGAAATGGGAGAAAGAGTTGAGAAAGAGCCCATGTAAAAATTTCAAGAAATCCTGGAGGATTTTGTTCGGTAACTCGGGCCCACGAGCAAAAATGATGGATTGTTGTATTGATTCAGGGTTAAGGTTTGTCATCTGAGTGAGATGGAGGCAACCAAAGGTCAAGGGAGTAGAGGAATTCACAAGAAAGCAGTTGTAACAATGCTCTCTGGAGTCTGAGTAGTAGAGATACATACAGGTAGGAGTGGGCTCTCAGACCGAGAGACGGAGGCAGGGCCTCATGGCCTCCAAAGGGGCAAACAGCTGTGCAGGGGGAGCGAGAGATGATGGGCTTTCCTGCCATTCCTGAGTAATTACATGCTTTGCTTGAAATTTGACTTCACTGTGTTTTTAGAGTGTTCCTTCATTCTCCTGTGTTATTATTATAATTAATAATAATAGCTAACATCTGGGGACTGCTCACTGTGTGCCGGGCACTGATCTGAGTGCTTTTTATATATTAGCTGATTTAATCCTCCCAGCCACCCAGCGATATGGGTCACAGCTATAAGGGGTTGTATTCATCAGTTTGTGCTAGGTTATGCTGTGATACCAAACAACTCAAGAGCTCAGGGCTTACTACAGTAAGAGTTCTTTTTTGTTCACGTTTTGTGTCACCTGGCGTCGGCTGGGCCTCTGCTTCATGTGTCGTCTTCGTGCAGCTCATCTACTTCCTAAGCAGGGTGACCGTGTGTCTTGGGTTACCCGGGTGGTCGCAGCCTACGTTTGTTGTCCCAGTGTAGTTGTTAACAGATCTCCCTCTTGGAAGTGTCCTGGTTTAAATGATTAATATGTGGTCATCCCATTTGAAAAATAGTGAATAAAAATGATGCTGAGGAATCATCATTTACAGAAGGTTTTATGAAAAGTAACCACAGAAGTGTGGTAATGGGAGGCATTTCTTCCTGCACTGGTGTCCCGAGATTATGCCGGGGTGAGAGCCAAGTGTAGACCTGATGTGCCACTCACTCCGCCGTGCTTGTTTAGAATCACCACCCAGAGATGAACACGAGCCACATGCCCTTAGGCCAGGGCAGAGAAGTATGAGGCAGGGGGTGTGGTGACCCCCAGAGCTTTAGCAGACAGGTGGCTTATGATAGGCGACACACTGCAGCCGGAAAGGAGGGTGCCAGAGACATGAACACCCTTGAAGGTGGAAGTATACCCAGGGGCATATCATTTAGCAGCAGCGGCCTGCACCAACATGTAGCGTGAAAGCGTGTGCTGGTGCCCAACGCATAAGCCCAGGCACGGACTTGTTCGGAGCCCACAAGGCAGCTCTGACTTGTCTTCTCTAAGCCCGTTACCCTGCATGACCCTGGTCATACCAGAGAAATGCAGGCTGGTGAATTAGCCCCAGTCACTTCATAAATGGTGATATCATATTCTTTTCTCAGGAAGGATGCCTCAGGATTGGGTACCCCCAGGTCTCACCTTCTAGAATTCTTTCAAAAGTTCTGACTGATGTCAAACTTCACACCCCATCTCAAGGAAATACTATCTTTTCAGTAGTCATAAGAGTTAGCTTTATGGAATATGATTCACTTTAGCACAAATTTGTTTTTATAAGGCCATGAAAAAGTACAACAGGCTTCCGACAGAAATCTCATCTTTATCTCCTAGCTGCAGAATAAATGTAGCATATTTGCAAAAGGAACACTTTTCTTGAGGGCTTCCCTAGTGGTGCAGTGGTTGAGAGTCCGCCTGCCGATGCCGGGGACACGGGTTCGTGCCCCGGTCCGGGAAGATCCTACATGCCGCAGAGCGGCTGGGCCTGTGAGCCATGGCCACTGGGCCTGCGCAAAAAGGAACACTTTTCTTTATACTCTAACAATTTTGATCCATATTTTACCTCTTTTCACTCATCTTAGCCTTCAACATCCAACTTAAATCACAATGGCATTTTCCTGGCAAGAAGAGTGCTTGGTCTCCTGTGTAGGTGGTTTGCTTGTCCTTATGACTCTGGGCTTCTGCAAAGCCTGCCATACCAGGCCCTGTGGAAAGACAGGTCCGTTCTCACACGTCTGGGCTGGGGAAGCTGCATGACTCAGGGTCCGGGGTGCAGGCCTGGCAGTCTGGAGATCCTTGCACCCTGACCTAGGCTTTGCTTGTGACTCACTCTGGATCAGGTGCTTCCCTCCTGTGCATCTCTGTCTGGAAAATAAAGAGCCCAACTCTAGTTCTTCTTCCATCTTCCAAAAGCAGGGCAGGTGTAGTCCCCTTTGCATGTACCAAATGTCCGAGTGTCCAACGGTAAGAGATTAAGAAGAATGTCTGAGACGACAGGCTGGTTGGGATTTTCACTGGCAGGATTATTTTCTGTGGAATGAGGTGCATTTAGGGCTTTTTCTCCTTCCTTCCTGCTTTCCTTTCTTGCCCTTTTCTAACTGCTTCCAGTTAAGAAAGTACCTTGTTTATATAGCCAGTTCCCTATAGAAGATCCATGTCACTACATTGCCCCTTCTGGGCAGGTTAAGTAAGCAGAGATCCTCATGGTAACGTGCCCTGCCTGTGCCAGGCGTGGCTGTCTCCGAGGCCTGCACCTAGTGAAAGTGTAGGTTACTTATCACCTGCTTAGATGCACCTGGGAGGGGGTGCTTGTTAGAAATTCAGACTCCTGGGTCCCATTCCAGACCCCTAGAACAGACTCTCTGGAGGTGGGACCCAGGAACCCACATTTTCACAGATATTCCCAGGGGAGCCTTACGCATGCTACAGTGTAAGAACCACTGTCTGGGGCAGTGTTATATTGTGAAAGTGTGGGATTTGGAACTGGGCTCTGCCACTTGGTGCATAGGTGATTGGTGCACATGTTTAATATTGCTGGGTCTCTGCGTCTTATTCGTAAAGTGGAAAGAACACCTACCTTACAGGGCTGGTGTGTAAATGAGATAATGAAAGTGAAAATTCTTTAAAGATTAAAGTGTGACAAATGATTATTTACAGGAAAAACAGCAAGGGAGGGAGAGAGGAAGGGAAGGAGCAAAAGGAGAAAGAGGGCATGGGAAGGAAGGGAGAGACAGACAGGTAGGCCAACCTGCTGCCTGGGTATAGAGAGTCAGGAGTGTGGGACTGTAGGTAGATAATAATATGATCTGTGGGGTGAAGGTGATGAGACACCTGAGGTACTGGTGGAGATACCAGGAGATTCGCTGTCGTGGTGTTATTAGTTATAAGCGGTCACGTTTCTTTCTAGAATGTGCAATTAGGAGATTTTAGGAGATGATTTGTCGTTTTTTTTTAATTGTAGCAAAAACCAGCTGGCGTAAAATTTACCATCTCAGCCATACTTAAGTGCACAGTTCAGTAGCGTTAATAAGTATATTCACATTGTTGTAAAATAGATCTCCAGAATTTTCTCACCTTACCAATCTGAAATACTATACCCATCAACCAGCTCCCCTTTCTCCCTGCCCCCAGCTCCTGGCAACACCATTCTACTTTGTTTCTATGAGTTGGACTACTCTGGGTATCTCATATAAGTGGAATCATGCAGTATTTGTCCTTCTGTGACTGGCCTATTTCACTTAGCTTAATGTCCTCAGAGTTCAACCATGATGTAGCATGTGAATGTGACAGAGTTTCCTCCCTTTTTTTTTTTTTTTTTTTTTTGCGGTACGCGGACCTCTCACTGTTGTGGCCTCTCCCGTTGCGGAGCACAGGCTCCGGACGCGCAGGCTCAGCGGCCATGGCTCACGGGCCCAGCCGCTCTGCGGCATGTGGGATCTTCCCGGACCGGGGCACGAACCCGTGTTCCCTGCATCGGCAGGCGGACTCTCAACCACTGCGCCACCAGGGAAGCCCCTCCTTCCTTTTAAAAGCTGAATAATATTCCCTTATTTGTACATACCACATTTTGTTTATGCATTCATCCATTGGTGGACACTTGAATTGCTTTCACCTCTTGCCTATTGTGAGTAATACTGCTGTGAATATGAGTGTGCAGGTATCTTTTTGAGACCCTACTTTCAATTCTTTTGGATATATATTGGTAAGTGAGATTGCTGGATCTTTCTTCTTTAAAAACCAAAAAAAATTGCTATCAGTCATAGTGCTTTTAGAGCAACATGAATTATTCATCTCACCCCCTGGAGAAAATGCTCTTATTCATTTGAGGAAAGGTGTTTCATTTTTCTGAAAAAAATATTCACAAAGTTGAAAACTTGGGGCCAACTCTAGTTCTTTGGAGAAAGAGATGAGATAAAGCGGCACATTCTGAAATTCAGGAAATAGTTTTATGAGTGACTGAACAAAGTGCCAAGTATCTCTTGGTACTTCCCTAGTAAGTCTTCAGCTACTCAGTAAGACATCCTGAAAGAGGCTTCTAACCATTTATCGCTGATTATGGAATTTATTAAAGTATGGATTGAGTATCACCTGACTTTATAGCTTTAAAAATGTCGAGGTTTATTTTTGTGTTCTGAACGCTTAGTTTCTAAATGTCTTGCTAATTATGATGGCTCCGTTCTGGACCTGTTTACCTGCTCAAGGCATGATATTTATTTACTTAGGCAGAGTTCATTGTTAGTGATAGTAAAGGTAAATCTATTTTACAACCATTCTTCTTGACAATTTACAATATTTCTTAGTTACTTCTCATCAAATCGGATGAGACTGTCATAGTTTTTACCTTGGAGGAGAATTGTAGCTCTGCCATTTTCTTGAAGTTCACTTCTGTTTAGAGTATTAGTATTATTTTCAATTCAAGGTTACTTTGTAGGAAACTATTTTAGCCTCTTATCAGTTTATTAGGGCTAGTTTGTTGTTGTTGTTTTTGCTGTACACAGGCCTCTCACTGTTGTGGCCTCTCCCGTTGCGGAGGACAGGCTCCGGAGGCACAGGCTCAGCGGCCATGGCTCACGGGCCTAGCCGCTCTGCGGCATGTGGGATCTTCCCGGACCAGGGCACGAACCCGCATCCCCTGCATCGGCAGGCGGACTCTCAACCACTGCACCACCAGGGAAGCCCCTATTAGAGCTAGTTTTGTTAAAACTAGATAACACCTGTGAATCCTCCGTTTACCTGACACCCATAAAATTAGTAAGACCACTGCACTAAGCAAGGTGAAAGTGTGTGTGGGAGTGAAGGCACCCACATGCTGCCCTTGGGACACCTGCCTGCCTTCCTGATATGTGATTGCCTCACACACAGATCCAGTGATGATGTTAATGTCCATCCGTATTACATGTTGGTGAGCTCTCATTCTAATTTTGAAGATAGTGTATAAATTAAAATAGAAATTCTAATTTTCTTGCTGCACCCTAATCAGTAATCTCCCTTTCAATGTAAAATGTAAAATCCTCTAAAAATTATTATGGTATTTTTAAAGCAAATTGGAAAATACCAGTAAGCAAAAAGAAGAGAAAACCCAAGAATATGTATTGCTATATAACTTCTTCGGAGTATCACTGTGGAAGCCATCAGTTGGAGTTCTTTGACTCTAAGGACAGAAACAAGCATGCTTAACTGAAGCAAAAGGGGATTCACAGGCTGGTACCTTGGCTGAGGAAGGGGTGTTCACAGAGCCCACAGGAGCCAGGGGAGCCAGGCTCAGGGCAGACAGGAGCCAAGCAAGATTCCGGAGGCAAAGAAGCGGGGAGCAATGCATAGCAACCATCTTATGACTGGCACAGCCTGTCCGGGGCCGCTGCTACAGGGGTGACCCTGCATGGACTCAGGTCAGGGTCCTGGGAGAGACAACCCAGGGAGCTGAGGCGGCAGGGGTCATCCTAAGAATCATCCAACACACAGCTCCACTCAGTGAGGGGGAGAAAACACTCCAGTAAGAAGTCAGGTTGCTATCGGAGAAATAAATAAACACCATGAATATCTGTTACAGGTTCATATTACACATGCTGTTATGTAATCTACACTTTAATACCTCATGAACAATCTTTCTCTGTTCATGTATATTGACCTAAAATATAAATCTTAATCACTGAATAGTATCTAATTGTTGGGATGTACCTTAATTTATTTAACTAATTCCTTATTCCTGGTTATTTAAATAATTTTCAGATTTTCTCTGTTATAATAAATTGTTACGTACATCACGGTAGTTAAATCTTAATTGAATTATTTGCTTAGAACATATTCCTAGAAATGGAACTGTCAGGTCAACTTTAAAGAGCTGGGAACCTTTTTAAAAGCCTATTGTTAATGTGTTTTCAGACTATCCCAGAGGAAGATTGTTCTCATATCCCAAATCCTCATCAGCATTTTTTTTTGTTTTTAGTTTTGCCAATTTGATAGGCAAAAAATAATCTCATTGATTTTTTGAAATTTGCATTCTGTTGATGACTTGAGCTTTCTAAAGTCTCACGACCATGTATACTAAAGAATTGAATTGGATTAGCTCAAGGAGGCACCAAATTTGAACCTCACAGATTGTTTTGTGTCAGAAAGAAGAACCCCTTAGTTGCTATGAAGTGGATCCCACAAAGCACGGCACTACAGGCAGAATCTGAATTCAAGAGGTACACTTTCATTCTGAACGATTTTCACTTGGAGGAGGTGATTAGTCAGAAAGAGCCGCTGTTGCACAGAACAGTTAGCAGGCGATGTCACAGATATTCAAGCAAAGAAATAGGACCTGGGGAAATAAACATGCAAATGAGAAGTGAGGAATGATCACCAAAGCAAGAACACGAGGCCCCGGCTGGCCATCTGCTCCACTACCCGCTTCTTGGGATGGGAATGTGTTTCCCAGTGTAGTTCATTTGCTCATTCAGTCAACATTTATTGAATTCCCACTACATGCCAGACACTGTTCTGGGCACCAGAGGTGCCGAGGTGAATAGGAGACACAGTGCTCGTCCTTGAGAGATTTCAGTCTTATGGGAGAGACAGCGAGACAAGTAATTATAGCAAGGAATAGTTGTTCAGCAATGCTAGCGAAGTGCTTTGGCATCAGCGCAGAGAGCAGCCAGCTCTGCTGGTGGCACTCACAGAGTACTTCATAGAGGAAGTGATAAGATGAACCACAAATGGCTTTTGTGCTCGTATTGGCAGTATTGCTGCCAGTCCAGGGTGGGAGAGAATGTTCCGGAATGGGATGGCTTGAGGCTCCTGCCGAAATAGAATTATAGCATGGCTTAGGGTGCAAAATGGGCCTGGTTTTGGATCACAGCTGTGCCAGGTACAGGATATGTGACCTGGGAAAAGTCATTGATGTGTCTGTACCTCTGCTGCCCAGCTATGAAATGCCGGTAACCATATCTACCTTATAGGGTTATTCTGAGCATTAAGGGCTACCTGCACAGGAGTTGATAACGGTATCTACAGCACTCAGTAAATATCTGTTGAATGATGAATATAAATATTTTCTCTATATTCTAAATCTTTAATAATTATATAATGAGATTGGGTCTAGATACTTACAGGATTTCTGGGAATAAGAAAAGCTGTTTTCCTAATCTAGTGACCTCAGGGATTTCATGGAAAGGATTTGCATGGATTTCATGGATTTCATGTCATTTTAACTTCATTCATCTCATAAACATTTATTTAGTGATATTCCATGCTAGGAACTGCTCTAGTAAACAAAACGAAGTCCCTGCCCTTATGGAACTTAAATTCTCTTTGGGGAGATCAACAATAAATCAATAGATATATCTGTCATGTGGGGATAAGCAGTAGTGGAGAAAAACAAAGCAAGATAAGGGGTAAGAGAGTGATGGGGTATTGTTCTGGCTAGAGTGCTGTGGACGTGCTGTCCAAAGAGGTGACGTGTGAACAGAGACCTGGAAGACAGGAGGCAGTACTGGGGATGAGCATTCCCTGCAGAGAGGACATCAAGTGCCAAGCGTTTGGCAGCCTGAAGGGACAGCAAGGAGGCCCCCGAGGCTGCGGTAGCCTGAGTGAAAGGACGGGTAGGAGCTGGGGATGGAGAGGTAGGCGGGGCCCAGGCCCTGTGTGGGCAGGGAAAAGGCCTGGATATTTGCTAAACGTGAAGAGAAGCCATTGAGTACTATGGAATGAGCTAGTGGGCTGTCACGTGGGAGACTGTGTCTCAGACCTGGGTGATAATGGTAGATGTGGTGAGAAGTGGTTGGATTTGGGATCCATTTGAAAAGCAGAATCAAAAGAATTTCCTGACGGATTAGATGTGAGTGGAGAAAGAAGTGTCAAGGAAGACTACAAGGTTTTGGCCCGAGTGACTGTGTGCCATTAGTTTAGGGGGAAGATGGAGAGTGTGGCGGGGGTCATGTTAACATTGAGAGGCCAATTAAACATCCAGGTTGACTGTCCAAGCCTGGAGCCCAGGGGAGAGGCTAGGCTTGGAGCAGTCAGTAGATAGATGATGTTTAAAGCCATGGGTTGGATGGGATCGCCTAAGGAGGGAGCGTGGGTAGGGAAGAGGAGGGCTCTGAGGACTGAACTTGGGGGTAGTCCACATTTAGAGACAGGGAGGAGAAGCAAGATTGGCAAAAGAGACACAGGCGGGGCTTCCCTGGTGGCGCAGTGGTTGAGCGTCCGCCTGCCGATGCAGGGGACACGGGTTCGTGCCCCGGTCCGGGAAGATCCCACATGCCGCGGAGCGGCTGGGCCCGTGAGCCATGGCCGCTGAGCCTGCACGTCCAGAGCCTGTGCTCCGCAACGGGAGAGGCCACAGCAGTGAGAGGGCCGCGTACCGCAAAAAAAAAAAAAGACACAGATCCTACTGTGTCCCTACCCACCAGTGCCACTGAGGGACTCTGTTTAGACTCTCACCCAGTTCTTTCTATTCAGTGGTCCTTCAGATTCCCTGAGACAAACTGGACTTACCTGGATTAGAAAATACTACAAGTATTTTATGTCCAACTCAATGACAGCTCCAGTGTTTTTACTTGCTTGTGAAATCTGTTAAATCTCCTTTTATCTCATTTTAAGTGAGCTATCCTGATCCCCGTGATTGCCTGAATTTCTTTTAAACTCTCTTGATCTTCGGTTCCAGTCACCATTCTTATCCGAGTGGAAGCGGGTTGAGGTGGGGCCTGATTGGCATTGTTTTGGGGCTGCATTAGAAATTAAAGGGGCTAGATCTCAATGAGCCAGTGTGGTACCAAAAGTAAGCCATTAACAAAAATTTTGTGTCTAAAGGTAAGTGGGAAGAGATTGGGGGTTCTTCATTTTATAATAATTCAGGAAGGAAGGAATGGATAATATGTGACTCTCAGGTGTGACAGGCAACCATCACAATCTTGTGCCTGAAACAGGACTTCGTTTTTCTAAATCATGTCTGGCCCCAAGCCCCTACTGGCCAGTCATGTTAGGAAGAGCCCTCAGTTGACCTCGTGTCACACAAGAATCTGGGCACTTACGTGGTACCTCTAAAATCTAACAATTTTTGCCAAGAACATGACAATCATTGAACATCAAAACTGACTTCAACCATTGTCATCACCACCTATCACCACCTGACAAGTCCTGTCACTTTCTCAGGAAAACTAGAATGACCCTTGTGAAAAACTGATGGGCACCTGAGCACATTCTTTAAAAATAGGCCTTGAGACTTCCCTGGCGGTCTAGTGGTTAAGACTCCGAGTTTCCACTGCAGTGGGCACAGGTTCGGTCCCTGATCAGGGAACTAAGATCCAGCATGCCGCATGGCACAGCCAATAGAAGGAAAAAAAACCAGGGCTTTTTCGACAGACTTTTAAAGGGAATATTTATTATTTATTTTTATTGAAGTATAGTTGATTCACAATGTTGTGTTAATTTCTTCTCTACAGCAAAGTGATTCAATTACATATATATACACACACACACACATTCTTTTTTTATATTCTTTTCCATCACGGGTTATCACAGGATATTGAATAAAGTTCCCTGTGCTATACAGTAGGACCTTGTTGTTTATCCACTCTATATATAATAGCTTACATCTGCTAATCCCAGCCTCCCACTCGATCCCTCCCCTATCTCTCCTTCCCCTTGGCAACCACAAGTCTGTTCTCTATGTCTGTGAGTCTGTTTCTGTTTCGTAGATAGGTTCATATTTTAGATTCCACATGTAAGTGATATCATATGGTATTTGTCTTTCTCTGACTTATTTCACTTAGTGTGATAATCTCTAGTTGCATCCGTGTTGCTGCACATGGCATTATCTCATTCTTTTTTATGGCTGAGCCCTATCCCACTGTATGTATGTACCACATCTTCTTTATCCATCATGGGAATATGTTGACGTGAGGGTTGTTAAGACTATAGTGAAACTGTAGCAGAGAAGGCTGTATGAAAGCCAAACCATGGAGAATGGGAAGTTCATTTCCCTCCCAACTGCCCACCAGCCAACCGCAGAGCCCCGGCAGCACATTACCTCCTGACGTTAGAACCTGACGGGGGTCATAGGTCTAACTCTCCTGGCTTCCCGCTTCCCAGGCCCGGAGACCACCTGCATTCTCCAGACAGGTCAGCTGTTTGTTTGTTTGTGTAAAGGCTTTGATTCTGCCACGTTTGCAAAGGAAGCCCAGTTCTCTGGGACTCAAAGCACAGTTTGCCCCCTTGAGGGAGTGGGCGGCGTGGAGGAGAAGACGAATTCTTTTTCTTTTTTTCTTTTTTAACAGCAGTAATAACAACAACAACAAAATAATAACTCTGTAAATTGTCCTGCTAGGCAGAGAGGATCCTCCCACTTTCAAAAAGACTCTGATACGCATGTTTTTGTGGTGTTTTATCCTGGAGAGTCAGCAGGCAAAGGTACAATGAACCCCACGTAGGATCTCCTTCCTCGGCAGCCATCGGCTCAGGGCTGATCCTGTCTCCATCTGCTGGTATCACCTCCCCCTCATTATTCTGCAACAAATGCGAGACATCATTTCATTTCATCCATAATTTTTCAGCATGTATATTTAAAAGATAAGGATTCTTAAAAAAAAACAAAACACAACCACAATACTATTATCACCCCTCAAGAATTATAATTGCTTAATATTATCAATTATCCAGTGTTCAAATGATCAGTTTTCCCACAAATGTGATGAGTGGCTTTTAGAAAAACAGTTTATTTGAATTAGAAGTCAAATGAGATTGATTGCATTGTGATTGGCTGGTATGTTTTTAAAGTTTCCTTTGACATTTAGTTTTCACCTCCAGACTTCTTTTTTCTTGACACTTAATTATAGAAGGAACCAAGCTGTCCTGTGGAGTTTCCCACAGCCTGGATTTTGCTGGTTGCACCCTCTGGTATACACGTAGTTGAACGTGTTCCTCTGACTTCTGCAACTGGTAAATTGGGCATTGGATCTAGGCTTGATCAAATTCAGCTTTGATGGGGGGGCGGGGCAAGATGACTTTTTAGGTGTTATGTCCTTCCATCAGGAAGTATGTGGTATCTGGTTGTCTGCCTATGATGTCAGTGCTGTTAGTGATGAATGCTGGGTTTATTAATACATCAGGGCCTATGAAATGGTGATAATTGAATTCTGTCATTCTTTCTTCACTTATCAGTTGAAATTGTTCTTTAAAGAAAGATATTTCTCATCTACTCTTCAGTTACCCTGTGGTACATTCCTATAAGAAAGGCAGGATAAATGTTTGAATATTTTCCTTTATTTACCAATTTTCAAAATAATGATTTGGCCTCCTAGCATTCTCTAACAGTGATCAGTTTTTTTAGTATCATTATAAACTTATGACTGTTTGGTATGTTTCAATCCACTGTAGTTATCTTTTTTACTGATGCTCACGGTCTTTGGTTAATGAAAGCCTCTCAGGTTGGATTCTGAGTGCTTCCTACGTGTATGATATAATGATGTTTTAAGTTGATCTTGTATTTAGTTTTTAATGACATGTTGTCAATCTTTAGTGACCTGAAATCAAGGCCAACAGTGGCCTTTTCTAATGATGTGTTATTAGACAATAAGTAGAGGAAGAAGAGTTTGGTTTGTGTTAGAGATTTGCAGGTTCCCTTACCTGCTTTTCCATCACAGTTCTGCATAATAGTACACAGGCACAAAACTCACCAGGTAAATGGGGATCAAAGACATCTCCAGGACAGTTTATGAGAAGCCTAATAGTTTCTGATTCTAGAAGATAGATTGGAGAATGTAGCTGGAACCTGAGGCCAAAGTGTGGGCCTCTTTCTCAAATCAAGATAGGATTCATCTATGGGGAAAGCAGTGCATGTAGAACCTCTGAATCCATTGTTATGATCCGTGTAATAAATGACTTTTACATCCCAATGGCAGAGGGATTTATTGGTTGCCTTAATTTCCTGTTTGTTGATAGAACAAAAAATACAGGAGAGGCAGGCCCAGTACAGACTTTTCAAAAAAGTGGTAAAAAGCAGTAAAAGCAAAGCTCAACACATACCCTTGTCTGGGATCAATCAGATTTGTCTTCTTCATAAGGGAAGGACCACGTTAGCAGTTGGAGACAGCCAGGGTTGTTACTGTAGTACTCAACCTCCGTAACGAGGAGGATTGCAGGTGTTCCTCTCCACAGGTAGGAGGGTGAGTCCAGACTGAGGAGGTCTGTGGACCACCACTTGGCTCAGAACTCCCTGGTACCAGGAGCAAGACCCGTTGAAGAAATGTGGACAGGGCTTCCCTGGTGGCGCAGTGGTTGAGAGTCCGCCTGCCGATGTAGGGGACACGGGTTCGTGCCCCGGTCCGGGAGGATCCCACATGCTGCGGAGCGGCTGGGCCCGTGAGCCATGGCCACTGAGCCTGCGCAGCCGGAGCCTGTGCTCCGCAACGGGAGAGGCCACAACAGTGAGAGGCCCGCGTACCGCAAAAAAAAAAAAAAAGAAATGTGGACAGAGGAAGAGTGGCTATGTGTAGAGTGGGCTGTTAGAGGCTGGCCAGAGGGTGACGGCAAAAGAAGTCATGTTCACCGTCTAAAACCCATAAAAATAGACCTAAGGAGGGAGGGTGGGTTCGGGGATAGGACAGAGTAAAAAGAGGCAGGGGGCAGTAGACTGAATATACAGAGCCAGAGACAATGACCAACTGGTTTCAAGGGACTTTATGGGGACATTGGAAATAAGATGGGGTGCTTGCTTTGATGGAGAAGGTGGGGACATGAGGGAAGAGTCTATGGATGGAGCACAAACAAGTTTAAGTTGATTTAGAACTGCCTTTGCAACGGACTCATCAGCAGTTTAGATGATTAAAAATGGACTTTCTGTTAAGAAATTTCAACACAGAAAGAATGGGGTAAATGGACCCCCATGTATCCATTACCCATTAATCTTGCTTTATCTACTCCCCCTCCACAGTTTCCCTCACCTCCACCCTAACTCCTGCTGGATTATTTCAAAACAAATTCCAGACGTCACATCTGTAAGAGCTTTGATATTACCATTAGCAGATAATGATCTCCTCCTCTTTTTTCCACACAACCATGAAACCATTATCATAACAAAAAATTTAACAATGATTCTATAATATCATCTGATACACAATCATTGTTCAAATTTTCACAGTTGTCTCATAAATGTCTTTTTACTACTGATTTATTCCAATCAGGATCCAAACAAGATCCATACATTGAGTTTGGTTGATGTGTCTTTTAGTCTTTAACACTCCTGTCCACTTTTGTTCTTGCTCTTTATTTGTTGAAAACCCTGGCTGTTGGTTCTGTATTGGTTCGATTTCCCACATTTTGGGTTTATCTGATTGCATTTCTATGGTGGTATTTGACATGTCCCTCTCTTCCCTGTATTTTCTATAGACCCATTGTTATATCTAGAGGCTTGATCAAATTCAGGGTTAGTTTTGCTTTTGTTTTTGCTTTTTTGTAAATCAACTTCATCGGAGGTGGCATATTTTCATCGCCTTCCCACAGGTGGCATGTAATGTCTGAGTGGTCTCTCTTTTCATCACTTGCTCAGGTTCAGTTGCTGTCAGTGTGATCCAGCCAGTATAACATTCCCCATTAACCTTTCCCTAATGCTTGCCTATAAATATGATTTAGTAGGAGTTGTGAAATGGTGATTTTTTAAAAAATTCTATCATTCTTTTTGCATTTATATGCTGGAATTACTCTATTTAGGATAATTTTCCTTCAAGGGCCATTTGGTTTCTTTGAAATGCAGTATGTACAAGCAGGGATACAGCAGTTCCCTTCATTGTTTTAATTTTTCAAGAGAAATATTTCTTGATTTCTTTTAAAAACATGCACTTTATTTTTATAATTGTGTGTGTTACAGGTGGGGCTTGAAATTGCCTGTGTTCTTATCAGAAGCGTAAGCCCCCATTTGGCACCTATGCCAGCCAAGGCTACATTGGGTAACATTCTTACCTTATTATTTTCTGGCGTTTACAGTGTTTGCGTTACCATTTACACTGCTGTTTCTGTCACGGTGAATCTGTCTTTTCTTTA
Source organism: Pseudorca crassidens (assembly GCF_039906515.1). NCBI lineage: Eukaryota > Metazoa > Chordata > Mammalia > Artiodactyla > Delphinidae > Pseudorca > Pseudorca crassidens. Next base: position 159,866,852 of record NC_090297.1, read on the forward strand.
ACGTAGGTGGAAGTGAAGTGTTTGGGTTTGACTTGCTTTAATAAAGCTGCTGCAGTTTGATAAAGCAGGTTTCAAAGATCATAGGGTTATAGGGAAAAAGATGATTTAAAATAATGATATAAATAATAGCACAGCAAGAATTCATAATAATTCTTCCCCAGCTTAAACACATTAAATAATCAACTAACACACACATATATTTTTGTGTATTTTGATATTTAATATATTTAAGTTATATGTCAAAATAATATATACTGAAAAATAAGAAAATCACTCACACAACTCATTTGCAACTTGTTATTACTGTTTCTTCCACTTTAAATTTGGTCATTCAACAACACACATTGGTTACCTCTGAATTTGGAGTTGTAAGCCAGGTAGAAATTTGGGTTAATTTCTGCAATAATCAGGATTAACCAGATAATTTTAAAATTCTCTTTATCTAGCTATTAAGAATTCATATGATATGGGAATAGAACTATTTCCAAACAGTAATAACCTAACTCCAAAGAAAGATTGCATTTCTAATTCCTTGATGGACATTATCCAAATACACGGCTAAGATCCAGGCCTCGGCATCCTGAGAGCAGTGAAGCAATGGTGGGGGTGAGTGGGCAGGGGTCAGCACTGCCTACAGAGAGAAGTGGAAACCATGGGCCTAAAAGGGAGACAAGAGGCACAATCAGTAACAGTTGAAAACCATGCTGGCAGGAAGGTGATTGGGGTGTCATTCCACCAAGTGGATATGCACACCGTGAGACCTACAGGGCGCCATGCCGGGGAAGGTCGGCACCGGCAGTTTTATTGGCTTTCGGTGTTTGCAAGTTGCAAAAAGTGGAGGTTGGAGCCAAGAGTCAGGATGTGGAAAGAAAATGTGTGTGCATTCGGGTAACAGACTTTACAGAGCCAAGTGGGCATCACGCTGTTCACTGGCCCAGGCCCTCTGAGACTGCACACTGCATGCCATCATTGACCTCCTTAATCAGCACGAAATCAAAGGCTGATCCCGAGCTTTGCAACTCTTCTCCAAGTTCCTCCCCGACCCCTGGGCCTTCTGATCGGAGGACCTGGCCTCTTATTTCACAGAGAATGTACACCCTTAGGCTTGCACGCTCTCCAGTCTCGCTCATCTAAGACCAAATGGCACCTGTAAGATCTGGGGCCGGAAGGTGCAGATGCCAGGCAGGGATCGTCCCGGGAGTGTCTCTGCTCCTCGGGTTTGGCGCCAGCACCTGCCTCCACGTTGCCCTCTCCTGGTGCTCAGGTCCCTTAGTTCACAGGCCTTCGGAGTCCTCACTGCCCCCCGACTCCACCACTGCCCAAGCTCCCAAAGCAGCCCTTTAATTCCTGACACTCTCCATTACCAGCCCGTGCCAGCCCAGATTCCCTCTATGTGCAATCGTGCAGCATGCAGTCCTCTTAATCTCTAAATTTACCTTTGTTTTTACTCATCCCTACCTCCTAACCTCATTCTCAGAAGCCCTCACACTCTCTTCAAAGACAGCCTCCTCCTATGCAGTTGTCCCCGCTCCCCGGTTGCATCAGTGTGGACCTTCCTCTATCAAATATTCTCTTTGTCCTTTTAGCTTTATCTTTATCCACGTGCTTATTTCTCTCAGACCATAATCTTATTCAGGTCCACGCAATCTTTTAAAAGACACCTTCCCTTCCCTTAGATGTGTTCCCCCCGCCCCTGCCATGGCCATGGTCCCTCTGTTTCCCTCCGGTCACCGCCCAGCAGTTTGAAAGAGAGTTCCGTCCTCTCTGAGCTCACACCCGCACCTCCCTCTGTCTCTCCGGCTCCGCAGTCTGCCTTCCACCTTCATCACTCTACTCAAGCTGCGGTGGAGGTCAACCCCGACATAGCAGTTGCCGATGCCAGTAACCTTGTTCTAGGCCTTAATCTATTTGAATTCACTATAGCATTTCCTGCTTTTGGGATTCAAAGACATACTCATTCCAGATTCTCTCCTTTCCTGTTGATGACTACTTCTTACCTCTGACCGATGCCTCTTTTTATTACTATCCTTAAATATTTAGTGTCCCCAGATGCTGGTCTTAGCTTTTCTTCCTTAATCCTCTCTCCACGTGGCCTCATTCATCCCTATGATCCCATTTACCACTTACAAGCCAAGAACTTCCATACGTAAACCTCGAGATCCAACCTTTTGCTGAGGTTTTCACCAGAGAATGTCCTGCAAGTCCTTCATATGCAGCAAAACCTACAAGAGGAGGCTCTTCCTCAACCATCTTGTTTGCCCAACCTAGACCACATGCATCAGTCACTCAGGACCTGCCTCACTGTCTCTGGAGTGTCCCTTCCGCTCTACTCCTGTAATACAATATGGTTCAAGCCCTCATCATCTCCCTCCTAGATTATTGCAGTGGTCTCCTAATTCTGCCTCTAGCTCCACCCAGTCCAATCCATTCTTCATCTGCTTCAAGAAGTATCTTTCTAAGTAGGTAAGGTCATGGCACACGTCTTAGTATGGGTTTCGTCAAAAGTGGCCCTGAGGGCTTCTCTGGTGGCACAGTGGTTAAGAATCCACCTGCCAATGCAGGGGACACGGGTTCCAGCCCTGGTCCAGGAAGATCCCACATGCCGCGGAGTAACTAAGCCCATGCACCACAACTACTGAGCCTGCACTCTAGAGCCCGTGCTCTGCAACAAGAGAAGCTGCTGCAATGAGAAGCCTGCACACTACAACGAAGAGTAGCCCCCGGTTGCTGCAACTAGAGAAAGCCCACAGACCGCAACGAAGACCCAACGCAGCCAAAAATAAAATTAATTAATTAAAAAAAAAAAGTGGCCCTGAGACAAGGATTCTGGTCCTTGATTTATTTGGGAGGTGATCCCAGGAAATGATACTGTGGGAGTAGGCAAGTGAGATGGGGGAAGGGAAGCCAGCCAGTAAGGGATGTGTTATCAAGCCAGATACCAATGTGAGTAACTGGAGCTGAGTAACCAGTGCAGTCACTGTGGAATATATGCCTCAGACTTATCCCACCTGAGGGGTGAGAGAGCTGGGGTATTTATACTCCAGCTCTCATCAGGCATTGGTTGAGGTGGGGGAGAGGTACCAATTCTGCAGCAGTTCGTGGCCCTCTTGCAGTGCTTGGAGGCAGGGAGCCTGTGAAGCCCTCAGACAGGGAAATCAGACCAGCTATTAAAATGGTAAGGCCCAAGGGACTATGTAAGGGGCACAGATAATATCTCCTCATCACCGTCCTGCTTAAACCCTCCACAGGTCCCCACTGCCCAAAGACTGCCTTTCCAGCCTCCTCTCCTGCTTCCTCCCTGCAAGCCTTCCCCTCCATGCCCACGGGCTCTCAGGCTCTTCCCAAAGAACACAAGAGCTCTCGTGCCTCCACCTTCATGCCTTTGCACATGTTCTCGTCTCTGTGTCATCTTTCTCTTTTAGGTTAACTGATTACACTGTTAACATATATTGAGCATGTGCTACAAGCAGGTCATTTATTTATGTTAGTTTATTTGATGGAACCCTTATAATAAATGTATACATTGACTTTTTAAAAATGACTGTCTCCATTCTACAGGTAAGGAAATTGAGGCTCAGAGAGGTTAACTAATGTGCTTCTGGCACAAAGCTAGCAGCGGCAGGGCCATGTTTTGACATCCAGGATCCCTCTGCTCCAAAGCCTGTGTTGTGGGTTAACCACGAAGATGAACTGCCTCATGCTCCTGGACTCAGCTCAGCGGTGACCTGTGCTTACTCTTTCTATCCCCACTAGATATTCTCTCCTTGTCTTCCCGTACTGCGCTGTACCTTTTTATATGTGTGCGTTTTTTTTTTTAAGCAGGAGTCATTTTGTAGCACAGTTATTTATTCATTCACCTGACTTCCCTTTTAAACTGTAAGTCCCTCACGTTTCATCTTGAATGCCTGGCCTATTGTGTACCTTGGACTAAGGCCTTCATTAACTTTTAAAATTAAAATTAAGCTGAATTAATATTAAAATTCGACTTTTGTTTTCATATCATGCACACAAACACTGAGGAATGAATCTTCTTAAAAAAGATAGGGGCCTGTTTTGACTTTTCCAGACATACTTTGCTGGGCAGGAAAGAAAGAGGTACAATAACTCTAATGGTGCATGGTTTGCGTCCTCTGGAAAGTCTCCTGAAGTACTAGGTGGCTTTCCATCTAAGCAGTGTTCCCCCCAAGGGACAGAGGCAAGACCCTTACTCAAATCAAGGGAGAGTCTGTTTTCTTCTTAGTTTATGCACAGAAGACCAAAACGTTACCAAAAAAATTCCTTAAAGCTCTTAAGTCTCTGTGATTTGGAGCGCGTTTTTAAAAATTGTGGTAAAAATCACGTAACATAAAATTTACCATCTTAACCATTTTTAAGTGTACAATTGTTATATTCACATGGTTATGAAACAGATCTCCAAACCTTTTTAATCTTGCAAATTTGAAATGGTATACACCCTTTAAACAACAACTCCCCTTTCTCCCTGCTCCAGCCGCTGGTAACCACCGTTCTCCTTTTGTGTCTATAAATTTGGCTACTCTAGATAACTCACATGAGTAGAATCATACAGTATTTGTCTTTTTGTGACTGGATTATTTCACTTAGCGTAATGTCCTCGAGTTTTATTCTCGTAGCATATGTCAGAATTTCCTTCCTTTTTCAGGCTGAATAATACTCCATTGTATGTACATATATTTTGTTTATCGTGCTGCTAACAATGCTTGCATGCAAATGTTTCTTCAAGAGTCTGTTTTCAGACAGTTCTGGGTGTACTCTGATGCTTTCGTGAAAATGTTCCTATAAAAGGGTTTCATCTTCAAGGAATTCACAGAAAAGACTCTGACAAGTACAGGTTTCTGGTAACTGACTATACTGCCGAACTGAATGAATAAGCATTTTCTGAACTCTAATGGAAAACTGATGAATTCATAAAAGTGCTAACAAAAGATCAAGATAAAAAAAATTAATTACATGGGACTGAGTGAACTGATGATGATTATAATTTTTGTGACTTTCTGTTTGAATTTAAAAAAAAATCCCACAAGGACTCAGAGGCAAAAAATATACAAATCAGTTTTCACTGTAAAGTAAAGGAGCTGTTACAGTGGAGGATTCCTGCACTGAATGTCAATATTATTACATGGTATGAGTGTGTTTCGTGTTTGGTAATTGCAATCATTGTTGCTTTTGTTGTGGCCATCCATTTACAATGCTTGGTGTCAGTTTATTTATTTCTTGTAAAAATAAAATACAGTGTGTGTGTGTAAGTTGTGAAAGAAAAAAAAAAGGAAACTTTTAAATTCCTGGAAAAAAAAGTCTGTTTTCAGTCCTTTTAGGTATATACCCAGAAATGGGATCTCTGGATGATATGGTAGTTCTATCTGTAATTTTTTGAGGAACTGCCATACTGTTTTCCATAGTGGTTGCACCATTTTACAATCCCACCAATAGTGCACAAGGCTTCCAGTTTTTTTCACATCCTTGTCAACACGTTATTTTCTGGTTTTTTGATAGTAGCCATTCTAATGAGTGTTTTGATTTGCATTTCTCTGATGATTAGTGGTGTTGACCATCTTTCCGTATCCTTGTTGGCTACTTGTATATTGTCTTTTGGAGAAATGTCTATTCAAGTCCTTTACTCATTTTAAAATTGGATTATTTGATTTTTTTTGTTGTTGAGTTGTAGGAGTTCTTTATATAGTCTGGATATTAACCCCTTATCACATATGAGATTTGCAAATATTTTCTCCCATTTTGTAGGTTGCCTTTCACTCTGTTAATTTTGATGCACAAAAGTTTTAAAATTTGATGTAGCTGTACTTGTCTGTTTTTGCTTTTGTCGCCTGTCCTGGGCATGTTGATAGGACATGTTTGAGTCACGCTGGCAGTGGCTTGTGGCCACAGAAAGGCATCAGTGGATGACTCCCCCTCCAGAGCCCTGCCATCTTTGCTCCTTAAAAGTCTATTGAACTGACACAGCCAAAGGGGTTTAAGGTTTTCGTGTGGACTTATCCGCCTTAAAATGGGAGGGAGAAAGCTTCTTACTGGGAAGAAACAGTACACTTCTTACAGGTCCAGTGTAATAGACTAGCTTACAGAGTGTTGAGGAAAAGGATACTTTTCTCTTTAATAAAAACAACAGAAAAGAACTGCATATGCAAACTTGTAAAAACCCGACTACACAATCATATACTGAACCTGCTAATAAATATATCCTAGGAAAACAAAGACCAAAAAACACAGACTTTGCTGCTAAAAATTAACTTTATAATTTACTTTCTGGCAATAGGGGATAATGAGAAAGAGCAGAAAAGACATAAGAAAGACAGAGGGGAGACAGCCTTCCCCCTCCTTCTTCAGCCTTTCCTGGGTGGGTGTTTGGCACGCGTGCGCACTGTGCTGAGAGCGCCAAGTGCATGTGGGTGGGTTGGTGCCAGGAACTGAGGGTGACCTGCAGAGGACAGCGGTGCCCAAGCCCCTGCGCGCTTGCTGACTGCAGGGCAGAGTGATTGTAAAAGAAAAGCATGGCTCTCTCACCCCCTCGGTCTCCCACGAGTCATTTGCAGAAAAAGAAGGAGCTATGAACAATTTCTTTGCAGTGCACTTGGACTTTTCTAGGGCTGCAAAAAGTAAGACTAATAAAGGGAACATGAATCTTTTAGTTTCATGATTTCTGTGGATTTTGGGTTTCTTACCTCTTGAAAGTATTTCCAGTGCCTACTTTCTTTGTCTCTCTTCTTTTCACTTTCATGAAAGACAGCTTCTCCTTTCTGACTTTGAAATTTCCTGTATAAACCACATGCTACCTCTTGTACCTGAGCCCATTTAAGGGAATGTAACGAGAAGCCTGGGGACTTCCTGAAAGCCCTCTGGTCCACCAGCTGAGTTGAAGGATTTGACTATGATTGTTTTATATGAATGATCCTTATTACTTTAATTATTTCATTTAAGGTCATCCTTAAGATTAGTGGAGTTTAAAAGAGATATCTGTAGCTGAGTGAGACAAGGTCAGTGCAAATTTTATACATGTGTGTTCATAGGTTTAGAGAGATATGTGAAAGCATGTGATTTTCAAACTTCTTTATACTCTATTTTTTACTGTGGTAAAATATACATAACACAAAATTTACCACTTTAACCAGTTTATGCATACAGTTCAGTGGCACTAGGTACATTCACAGTGTTGTGTAGCCATCACCATTGCCCATCTCCAGAAGTTTATGATTCTAAACTGAAGCTCCGTACCCATGAAACAATAAATCCCTGTCCCTGCTTTATACTTTGAGTGTGATTTTTATAATAAAGGCTTATATTTTGAAAAACAGAACACCTTGTTCCTTAAATAACGTTTGCCCATTATGCTGTGTTTCCAAGATTATTTTTTCTGTGAAGTCTCTCCCCACACCCCCTGCGGCCTTGAAAAGCTCATCACAGTGTCTTAGTTGAAGCATGTCAGCCAGATGAGACACAGTTGAAATGCTAGTTTTATGAGGTTTCCAGGTACTTCTCCATAAAGCTTCTGAGAAAGCTATTAAGAATGTACCTAGAGTTACTTTCATTGATCTTTACTCAATTAGTGTCTAGGTTGTTGATCGCAGGTCATGTCTGCTGCATGGACTATATCCTCGCATTACTCTGTTGTCTTTTCACTATTTTTTTGGCCACGTGTCATGTGGGATCTTAGTTCCCCAACCAGGGATCGAGCCTGTGCCCCCTGCAATGGAAGCGCAGAGTCTTAACCACTGGATCAGTGGTTAAGTCCCTCTTTTCACTTTCTTATACTTGGTTCAGTACCATTTTATAAGGTCCACTGTTTGCTCTGCTGTGTACCAGGTACCATGGGAAATATAAAAGTCGAAAATGTGATTACCACTTGGTACAATAATGCAGTTACTTGGGGAAAAATGCAATAGAAGGAGGACATTCATTTAGAGCTGGCTACCAAAAACGTGGTGATTTCCAGTCTAAAATTAATATGCCACTTACGAACATACAACGTGAACATTAATATATTCCGATATGAAGACAGAACTGAATTCTGAAATATTAGCGAACTAACGATAATAGCAGTGTTAACAGTCTGAGCATTAACCACATGTCAGACACCACACTAGGCACTTTACTCATGAAACTTCACAATTGGTTAGTGTTATTATCCCCATTTTACAGTGGAAAAGGCTGACACACAAAGAGCTTAAGGGCATGGTACTAAGAAGTGATGAAATGGGGATTCCAACCCAGATCTGACTCCAGGGACCAAGCTTATGTCTGTCACTGTTGTTAGGCCAACCATTGGTACACCATTTCATCATATGGGACGTCTGGTTTGGAAAGAAAAGAGAATTGATTTTGCACTTTATATTTTATTTTTCATTGAAGTGAAAAAGAAAAGGGAGCAATTTATTAAAAGAGCATCCAAAAAGATGACATAAGGTTTTTTATAATATAATCCTTGGTCTCACCTGCCAAGTCCCTCATTAGTCTCCATGCCAAGTTTCTTTTTTTAAAACTGTCTTCTTAGGCTGTCTCTAGATCCCTTCATGTATACCTTTCCTGTGGAAATCACCATGCAAAGCTCAGTGGTTGGCCAGAGGCCCATTTCCGCCATCCTTGTTCAAGAGGATATTCAGTGATGCCTGAAGAGTATGCCTGATTGTATGGTAAAATATGGTGGAGTTTTCATGTCTTAAAAGTGTATTAAAGGGAGATGCTATCAATCAAGTAATTTAAATTATTATTTAAAACATTATTGCCCACTCTTTATCAATGGGAAGGAGGAGAGTTACTTCATGGATCCTCAAGAGGGGCTGTTACATCTGGGAAGGCAGTTCTCACAAGTGATACCAGAGGTGTGCTCTTAAGTGGAGCAGTGCAGCTGGCAGGACCTGGCAGCTGGTGACAACTGATTTACCTTTCCCCAGCCAGCTGTTTGCCACCTTTGACATGTGCATCTCATTCAGTCTTTCAGTCACTCACTCACTCATTCATTTATTTGTTCATGAGTAAGCTCCTTCCTTGAGTGAGGCACACCAAACTGTGTAGTGGGCCTTAAAGATTAATCCACAGAGCCTGCCCTCACAGGGCTTGCTGTGTAGTGAGGGAGACAGACGTGTGAATGGGTGAATCACAGCACTCACGGCCAATGCCCTGGTCGAGTGATGGTCAAAGTGTGGCTGGAGCACAGAAGATAGAGCAGCAACCCCGGCTTGGGGAGTCTAAAAATTAGGAGGTGACATCTGAGCTGTGTCTTAAAGGATGAGTAGGAAGTTTCCAGACAAGTGGTGGAGAGGGGAGGTTGTTTCAGGTAGAGATAGCACTTGCAAGGGCACAAACTTCCGGAGCCAGCTAGCTTAGGCCTCCTCAAACAGGTGCAAGTGTCAAAAACGAGAAATCTACTAGAAGAAAGCGCCTAGGTTTCTTGTTTCTATTTTGTACTGTAAGTACAAAATCTTTATATTTTTCGAAAGCTTTAAGACTCCTTGTGTATCTGGCTAAAACCTTTCTTTGTCTTAATCTATAGACACAAAGATTAATGTTGTCAAAATAGCATGAAAGCTGGTCTTGTAGAAATATTTTATCAACTAAATACGTGGACGAACTGTATAATAATATCCTGGCTCTTTAGCTGTGTGCTGTGTGGTACAAACTATTTTGTTTTTGTCTCTCTTCTTGTGGCTAATACTTATAAAGGCAGCAATGATCTTATCTGACATTCAGAAATATCGATGGAAAAGCCTCTAAACACTGTAAAGAAAAGTGCTGTTTTTCTTCATTCTTTTCACCGGTTTTGAGAAGCTCCCAAAGATACCCAGTGTTAAGCAATTTGCAGAGAGCTTGTTGTCACTGAATCTGGCTTCTTTCTATTGGCAAATGATAACAGCGAGACTAAAGCACATCCACTTAGTTTTAAATATGCCTCAAGTGGGAAATAATGGCTGCCAGGCAGGGGGATGGTTGCTCAAGCAGATGCCACAGTTATGGCACACGAGGATGAGCAAAATTTGAATAATTTTGAGGCTGTGGGGTGGGCTGCTCTGCTCCGTATTTAATTATATTGGCAAATGAAAGATCCTACAGTCCAAAATATCCAAGATCTACCACGAGACATAGATGAGAAGGGAATTAGAACAAACTATGACACCTATACTGCATTTTTTGAGATTGAAATTGCAGAGCAGTCTCTTCCAGGAAGCCATTAGTAAATCTTGAAGGAAAGGGGCCAAGAACAACGTGAGGGCAGGTGAACTTGGCAGAGCTGGTGAGGAAGGTTGTGAGGTTTCCTGCTTCGCCTTGAAGTTCACCCTCCAGCTTCCTCTGGAGAACCGGGAAAACTCTACTTACCAGCTCCCAGGGCTTTTTTTTTTTTTTTGCATTACGCGGGCCTCTCACTGTTGTGGCCTCTCCCGTTGCGGAGCACAGGCTCCGGACGCGCAGGCTCAGCGGCCATGGCTCACGGGCCCAGCCGCTCCGCGGCATGTGGGATCCTCCCGGACCGGGGCATGAACCCGTGTCCCCTGCATCGGCAGGCGGACTCTCAACCACTGCGCCACCAGGGAAGCCCCCCACCCCCCTACCAGCGCTTTTTAGAAAGCTTTGATTGTAGAAGACATTATATACAGAAAAGATTGTGTCTACCCGGGGACAGCTGACCAGCTCCTCAGCTGGGAGAGGGGCATGATTCACTCACTCAGTGAGGAGTTGGGCCCAGGTGGCAGAGAACTGGGTGCTCTCGGGTTACTGATGGCTATGAGGTGTTGGCCGAGCCCGATGCATGCCTCTGGTTAGTGTGTGGGGATGGGAATATTCGAGTTTGCTAAAACCATTAACCCTCCAGTGACCTACTGGTAGCAAGAAGAGAAATTATGGGTAGGTTTACCGTCTGCTATAGTAAGTGCTTCTAATTAACAAGTAGGAAAAATGAATGAAGGAATAAATGAATGAGTAAATAAAATGTGGATTATTGACCAAGGTATAGTCATGATTGTCAGGTAAAATTATTTCTCACTTCCGATGACTTTAATAATAATGACCAGCCACAAACTTAAATGTAACATTTAAGGGCTATTAACCCAAATTTCCTCCACTAGAAAGAAAAATACAGGAAATTGAAGAGCTGATTTCTTTTTCGTACTGCAAGTGACCGTTATGAGTAAGGAACTGATCCCAGTGTGTATGCTGGGACCTTAGAGGGGCCTTAGAGAGGCTGTTCACCATTTAGTTAAAGAAATATGGATGAGCATAACCTGAGGAGGTAAAATAATAAATTATCTAATTTTTTAATTTATTTATTTATTTTGTTTGGTACGCGGGCCTCTCACTGCTGTGGCCTCTCCTGTTGTGGAGCACAGGCTCCGGACGCGCAGGCTCAGCGGCCATGGCTCACGGGCCCAGACACTCCGCGGCATGTGGGATCTTCCCGGACCGGGGCACGAACCCGTGTCCCCTGCATCGGCAGGCGGACTCTCAACCACTGCGCCACCAGGGAAGCCCTCTAATTTATTTTTTGAATGAATAAAAATGAACTTGGTACAAAACTCAAAATGTGTGAAGGCTCAGAGGGTAAAAATGAATTCTTTCTTCGAAGCTTTTCCCTCAGCCACTCAGTTCCCTTTCCCCTGTGTTCACCAGTTTGGGGGAGTTTGTGTAAGTGTGTAGGCAGGTAGCATGCTTTATGCATCTTTACACATCACACTTTTTTCACTGAGCAAGAGGTCCTCTACATTCAGTTCATAAATATCGTGGGACCCCAGCTTATTTCCTTATTTCATTTGCCTGGTAGTTTTTTGCTCATACTTTATTTTCAACATTGCTTAAGCATTTTGTTTTGGGTGCATCTCTTGCATACTCAAGCGATAATGGTGACATTTCCAGCAATTGCTATAATTTTCCATTTTAGATACAGAGACATCTGTCACTTAGAACATCGCATGAAAAGCTTCCAGGCTAGTTCCTGGGATGGGAAGGCCCCTAGAAGCTGATACATGAACTGTGTGGAATAACGCGATCTCGGTGGATTACAGGTGAAGAGCGATGCTGGGCATGGCCAACTTTGACTTGCAGCCCACTAAACTCCAAAACAACATGGCACCTGGCCTCCTACAGAAACCAAATGGTGGACATGTTGACAGGAATGGTGTTAATCCAGCTCTGACTTGGGTTTGCCAAGCTTAGACTTCTATTTTCAAAATATTTAAGGCAAACACAAATCAGAATTAATTTTGTCAGTTACATGTTTCTTCAGTTTTGAAACCTTTACGGATTTGTATTAATTATCATGAAACCCAGACAAATATTTCATAAGCAGAATTTTTAGGCGGTTTTATGCCCCTTTTTATAAATCTCTGATAACGATACTAGTAACATAGTAGGGGGATAGTAAGGTGTATTTTGCATAGTCCGTGTACTCTCAAACATTATCACCTGACCATAGATGTCATCTTTGCTGCTCCAAGTAACAGAAAGCTCAGCCCATAAAAAGGAACTGATTGGCTCATGTAATTGAATAGTCTAATAGTAGACAGAGCTTTAGATGCAGCTTGATCCAGGGCTCATGTCAGAATTAGTATCTTGGGTTGGTTCCATTTTTCAAACCACCTCTTCTCTCATATTCTCAAGATGGCTGATGGCAGTTCCAGGACTTTCCTTCACAGAGATATATCACCAGGAAACACTGTTTCCAGCCCCAATCACAGAACAAGAGTCTTGGATTTTATTCTGACTGGGAAGAAATGAGCAAATATCTCTACAGTCCCCATGCCTCTAACGGGAGGAAAACCAGCAGGTCCTGCCTTTTGGCACCCCTGCCACAGATACCTCTAGGAGCCTCACAGCTCTCAGGCTTCTCCTGGTTACTTCTTGATCTAATTTTTTGCTTCCTTAATTCTTGATCTCCTCTCTGCATCTCACCTTGTGTGGCTGTCTGCTTTTCTCCACATTCACCCAAACACAGAACATCACTCTTTTCCCTCAATTTGCTTTAAAGTGTTCTAACAGAGACAGTGTATGTAGCAGTCCTTAACTGAAGGTTGGAGTAATGAGAATGACTTAGTAACACATTACAGCAAACAATTTAAATTTGAATATTAGCTCATAAAATAGCTTTATAGATGTAGTTCATACACCATAAAATTCACCCTTATAAAGTGTACAAGTCAGTGGTTTTTAGTATATGCATGGCGTTGGTCAACCATCACTACTATCTAATTGCATATCATTTTCATCATCCCAGAAAGAAACCCTGTACCCGCTAGTGTTCCCCTTCATTTCCCCCTCCCTCCATCGCCTGGCAACCAATAGTCTGCTTTCTGCCTCTATGGATTTGCCTGTTCTGGCCATTTTATACAAATGGAATCATACAACATGTGGCCTTTTGTGTCTGGCTTCCTTCACTTAGCGTAAGGTTTTCAAGATTCATCCATATTGGAGTATTTATCAACCTCATTCCTTTTATGGCAGAATAATATTCCATTGTATGGATATATCGCATCTCGTTTATCCATTCATCTGTTGATGGACACTTATGTATTTCCCACTTTTCGGTTCCTATGAGTAATGCTGCTATGAACGTTGGTGATAGTAGCTTGTTTTAAAGATGTCTTCACCACATCTGCTGTGGGGAATCTCTCACTGGCTCTGTCTTCTCTTTGTACCACAGCCTCCCCCCAGGTTTTGTACCTGTGCGACTGTGATGATAGATCTGCCATCACAGAGATGATGAAGTTGGCAGGGGGAGCAGCCTTTGGAATTATCAGCCAGAGTGGGTGTGAGATGTGTTAAGTGTGGGACGTCTACGAGCCGTCTAAGTGGAGATGTCAAGAAGAGAGTCGGACATAAGGGTCCGGGGCCAGGGAAGGGGTCAGGGCAGGAGTCATCAAGAAATGGAGATACTCAGAGCCATGAGCTTGGATGGGACCACCAAGCAGGGGAGAGTAGATGGTGAAGAAGAGAGGACCGGGTTGAGGCCTGTGTGCTCCATCCTGAAGAGGGCAGGGAGAAGGGAAGGAGCCGGCAGAAGTGACCAAGGGAGTGGTTGGTAAGCGGGGAGGAGCCAGAGGGAGTGTGGGGTCCTGGGAGCCACCGTGTGTCCGGGAGGAAAGGGTGACCAGCCGTGCCAAAACAGAACAGTGCCCGGCACCCAGCAAGGGCCCCAGAATTAGGAGCCGGTTCTGGTTTTTATTAATATCGTAGGTGGGAGGAAGCAGAGAGCAGAGGGCTAAAATTCCATGCATCACGACACAGAGTGAAGAGCCAGTGTCTAAAATGGGTAAATCAAGAAGTGGCAGAAATAACAGTATAAGCATCATTTAAAAAATGGAGGGCTTCCCTGGTGGCGCAGAGGTTGAGAGTCCGCCTGCCGATGCAGGGGACACAGGTTTGTGCCCCGGTCTGGAAAGATCCCACATGCCGCGGAGCGGCTGGGCCCGTGAGCGATGGCTGCTGAGCCTGCGCGTCCGGAGCCTGTGCTCCGCAACGGGAGAGGCCACAACAGTGAGAGGCCCGTGTACCAAAAAAAAAAAAAGGAGATAACTGCCTCAAGAAGTTCAAAATTGGTGCCCCAGGGGAGAAGGGCACAGGTGGGGAATGGAGGAGTGGGGCAGAGCAGTTGTAAAAGTACCTTTGGATATTTGATTTTAAACTATTTTACATACATTTCTTTGATAGAGAAAATTTAAAGGACGCAAAAAGAGGACTTTTGCACGTGTGCATGCACACTCACACTCACACACACACACACGCGAAAGGTGACTTCTGAGTGGTGTTTCGCCAGGTGAGCCCTGCTGTGCTGGGGGCCTCCAGCCCTGGTTTGATGACTTTCGACACCCATCCTACGCAGCCAGGACATTTTACTCTTCCTTCACTAAGCTCTTTTCTGGCTCAGTGAGAGACATGCAGAGCCCCAGAAGGGTAGGAATAACACAGGCTCCGGGGAAGAACCCGGGAAGGAAGTAATTAGAAATCTCTCCTTTCTCCCAGGTGCTGTCTGCTCTGCTTTCTCCCTGCTGCTGAGGGTCGGCAGAAAGTGGGGTGATGCCATCTTGCCCCCATCCCTGTCACACTGTAATCTCCCCCAGCACACCAACCCCCTGCACCACCCAGGCTCACCAAAGACGATGAGGCCTTTCTATTCTGGAAAATGAGAATTCTCAGAAGACCAACAGAAGTGCATGTAGAAAATAACTGAAATTACTGGTTATCAGGCGAGATGATGACCTGAAAGAGAAAGAAGATGTGGGAGGCGAGTGGATAGGAAGAGGGCTAAGATTCTCTACTGACGTGATGAGTAGTTTCTTGCTTATTTCCTGTGGCTTTTGCTCCAAATGAGAGGTTTCAGCTCCCACACGGTGAAGTGTGCATTATAAACCCGGCATTCATCACGGGGGACTTTCAGGGGGGAGGTCCAGAGGTGCCACTGGCATGATGAAGCGAGGTTAGGAATAGTGGGACCCAAACCAGAAAGAAACAGTAAGAAGCAGAAAGAAAACAGAAAGGCAGAAAGGGGACTGTTATGGACTGAATGTTTATGTAACCCACTCTCCCCTGTGTGATGGTATTTGCAGGTGGGGCCTTTGGGAGATGATTAGTCATGAAGGTGGAGCCCTCAGGAACGGATTACTGCCCTTATATGAGGCCAGAGAGCTAGCTTGCCCTGTTTCCACCACGTGAGGACACAAGGAGAAGTCGGCAGTCTGCAACCTGGAAGAAATCACGAGAACCCGACATGCCGGCACCCTGATCTCGGACTTCAGTTTCCAGAACGTGAGAAATAAATGTTTATTGTTTAAGCCACCCAGTCTGTAGCATTTTTTATGGCAGCCCACACTGAGACAGGGACTGAAAGGTAGAAGGTGGGAGAGAGGAAAGCCAAGTACGATGGGGAAAGGGAGATGATTTTTTTTAAAAAAAAGACGTAATAAGAAGAGAGGAGACTGACTGAAGAACTGGGTTTGGGTGTCGTCTGGGGACTGATACAATGAGTGTTAGTTTCCTGTGGCTGCCATAATAAATTACAAGCTCGATGGCTCCAGACAGCAGAAATCTATTCTCTCACAGTTCTGCCATTAGTCCAAAATCAAGGTGTCAACAGAGTCATGCTCCCTCCAAAGGTTCTGGGGGGTGGGGATCCTTCCTTGCTGCTTCCAGCTTCTGGTGGCTCCAGGAGTCCCTGGGCTTGTTGCAGCATGACTCCAATCTCTGCCGCCACCTTCACATGGCCCTCTCCCCAATCTCTCCTCTGTGTCTGTGTGTCTCAGATCCCCCACCAGTCACTGGATTTAGGGCTCACTCCACGTCCAGGATGATCTCATCTTGAGATCCTTTACTTAATTACATTTGCAAAAGCTCTATTTCCAAATTAAGTCACATTCACAGGTGATGGGGGAGCGTTAGGTCTTGGAAGTATCTTGTCGGGTGCCGAAATTCAACCGACTATAGTTACCCTTGTTTTGACTTAAGTGGGAGGGAGGATTTCTCAGGAGTATTGGGCAAACTTTAAAGTTCTTTTTTTGTTTTTGTTTTATTTGGTAAAGAAGTAAAATGAATGGATCAATAATAAGATATTAAAACTATGGAATAGGACTGAGAAAAAACAGGGCAATTGAGAACCTGAAAGTTAATACAAACCTATGATAAAAGTTGACGTGTTTTTTCTGTTATCTCATTGGATTTTGTGTGTGATAATACAAATGATATGTAGCAGGCATAGAGCAAGGAAACGAATATGTTACTGACATTTCCAGGAGTCCCTGTGCTGAGTGATTTTCTAGTTATATATTTGACTCACATAAATGATTGTCTTATCTGTTCATTGATTTAACAAACTTCGAACCCTAAAGACACATGTCAGGCCCAATAAGAATGTGACTGAACGATGCCCTTAAAGAGTTCATGGTCTGATAGGAGAGAAGGACCTTCTCACAGGAAAGGAGCCCACAGCAGACAGTCATGGGGATTTGGAGAAGATAGTGCATCCAGATGGAGGCATCAAAGAAGGGCTTCCTGGAGGAAGTGGCATTGAAGCTGGACATTGTAGGAGGGAGGACTGAATATGTGGTGATAGGACGAAGGCCATTCTAGGCAAAGGCAAAAACAGATGCATGGGTGAGAGGTTGCACAGCGTGTGTGTGGGGAAATAATGAGGGGCTCAGCTTGGTTGGACGTTAGCGTGTGTGGAAGAAAGTAGTGGAGATTAAGTGTGGAGAGGTTAGGCTGGGGCCGGCTCAGGGAGGGCCTTGAAGGTCACGCAAAGGAGTTTGTTGTGCAGATCCATCGTTCCCAGATTAGGAGGGAACACACAGCCCCAGGAGGGTGGTTTGAGAGTCTCCAGGAGTGGAGGTAGTTGGAAATAGCCCCTCCAAAGGGTGTCATATGTCCACTGAGCCATCCCTCCTACCCAAGCACTGATGCCCTAGCAAAAGGGGACTGTTAAACCTCTGAGCAGGGGGTGATCCATCTGCATCTCCTTGTAAGACTTACTAGGGTGGGGCAAGACCAGAGGCAGAATCCTGTGGGGACACCACCACCAACACCCTAGTTATGAGGAAATGAGTGCTGACCAAGGGGAATGGTCATGGGAAGAGAAAAGAGGAAAGCAACTGGCTCTGAGAACTTCTCTGTGAACAGGGACTGAACTGTCAGGCTCCAGGGCCGGATTCGGTGGGAAAGCTTTCCTTGCTGACATTCACTCTTTATTTAGGTTGAGATAATGTGTACAAGATTCTCTCAGCATCTTATCTTGTAGCATTTTACCTGGTGAATTGCCGACTCTGAGGGTGTGTAGATGGGTGACTGAGATGCTCGTTTGTTCTCTGATGGTGTTCTTAGACTCTTAAGTTGTTTTCTGTTTCACTGACATTGGGGGAAGGCAGGATGAATGTCCAAATCCTCCTTGTTTCTTTCATCTGGATGATGGAAAGATTTAAATGTTTCACCAATCCCTTGTTGACACGCCAGCTGTAGTGAGGCCTGCGAGGTGCTGAGGGCAGGAGTGGGAGGGGCGGATGGGATGGGAGAACATGCTGGAAGGGAGACACTGCTGTGGGCTGATGTATTAACTCAGCTTTCCACAAAGTATTCCCTTCATCCAGCTCAGGTCAAAAAATCTAGGAATCGTTCTTATTTTTCTTTTTTTTTTTTTAATTGTTGACTTCTGACAGTTACCTTTTTAAAATTATTTATTTATTTATTTATATTTGCTGTGTTGGGTCTTTGTTTCTGTGCGTGGGCTTTCTCTAGTTGTGGCAAGCGGGGGCCACTCTTCATCGCGGTGCGCGGGCCTCTCACTGTCGCGGCCTCTCTTGTTGCGGAGCACAGGCTCCAGACGCGCAGGCTCAGTAGTTGTGGCTCACGGGCCTAGTTGCTCTGTGGCATGTGGGATCTTCCCAGACCAGGGCTCGAACCCGTGTCCCCTGCATTGGGAGGTGGATTCTCAACCGCTGCGCCACCAGGGAAGCCCTAGGAATCGTTCTTGCCTCCTCTGTTCTCTCTTCCTCATTCAGTCTGCCAAGTCCTACCTTCAAAACATGGCAGCCAACAAGGAGAACCTTGAGGACATTATGCTAAGTGAAAACAGACAGTCACGAAAAGGCAAATACTGTGTGATTTCATGTGGATGAGGCATCTAGAGTAGTCAAATCATAGAGACAGAAGGTAGAACGGTGGTTGCCAGGAGCTGGGGGGAATAGGGAGTTAGCTGGGTACAGAGTTTGTTTGGGAAGACGAAAAAATTCTAGAGGAAGATGGTGGTGATGGTTTTCAACATTGTGAATGCGCTTTAGTGCCGCTGAACCGCACACTTCAAAGTGGTTAAGATGGTAAATTTGATGTTATGTATATTTTACCGCATTTTATGTTATGTATATTTTACTTTTTTAAGAAAGTGCACCTACACATAGATTCCAAGAAGATAGGAAACATGGTCAGCACTGACCACCTCCACGGCTACCAGCCTGGCCCAGGCTGCCTTGATCTCTCATCTGGGCTAGGGCAACAACGTTCTACCTGGTCTCCGCTTCTGCCTTGGCCCCCAACTCTCTATTCCCAACGTGGTAGTCAGAGCGATCTGAATGAAACGTCAATCAGATTGTGTCACTCCTCTGTTTAAATACCTCCGAATGGCTCCTCATGTTACTTGGAGAGGCTGGGCTAGCTCCCTGTACCCCTCTGCGGTCACTTCTTACTGTTCTCCTTTGCTCTGGTTTTGCAGCCACAGTGAGGCTTGACTCTGCTATTCCCTCACTAGGCCAAGCAGCTCAGGGCCTTTGCTCCTGCCATCTCCTCTGCCTGAAGTACTCTGCCCCAGACAGCTGCATCCCTGTTCCCTATTTCCTTCAGGTCTCAGCTCAAAGTTCACCTTAGCAAGGAGCCTTCCAGGGCTACCCTACAATAGTGCCCCTTACCCCATCCCACACTGTCTGTCCTCCTTGCCCTGAACTTATCAACCCCTGCCATATTTGTCTGTTTACTCATTTATCTCCAGGATGTTGCCCCACAAAAATGTAAGTTCCAGGAGGGCAGGTCTTTTTTGGTTTGGTTTGCTGCAGTTTTCCTAACACCCGGAATAGTGCCTTGACTGTCTTAGGTACTCAGTAAATAACTGTTGAATGAATGAGCATGTTGAGACTTCTCACTCCTTAGGCAATGAACCGATCAGGAAAACAGAAACCACTCTAGGTATCTCAAGCAATAAGAGACTTAATACAAGGAATAGAGGGCTTGCAAAATCTCTGGAAGAGTGGAGGTATAAAGGTGAGGGAAAACCATCATGAGCGCTCAGGCCCACCACTAGCTTATGGAAAATCAGAGAATTTCAGAACCTGCAGGAACAGTTGCCAGTGTCACATTTGCCTGCAGCATGGAGGCGGGCCTTTACTGGGGAAACGTGTGAAGGCAGAGCTCGTGTGTGTGGGCCACGTTTGCCTGTTCGTGACGGGAGAGCAACGAGATTGCTTCCTTCTCCCAAATATCACACAAGCTAACCTGGAATCCTCCTGGTTGCTATGGTGGAAAATGTAGTCCCCAGGTTTCTAGCCCCTGCTAAGGGGGAATCTACAAGGGTACAGAATGCGGCTGAAATTCCATCAAAGGCAGAATATGTCCACCTTCTTTTCTCTTCTTGCTTCCCCCCCGAGTTACACTCTTTTAGTGGAAGAATTTATCCAAGAAAGAGATCATTGAAGCAGACTGAGTGATTTCAAGGACTGAGGTCTATCAGACTTTGTTGTCCCATGTGATAGGAATGTTCTGCCTCAAATTATCAAAAGGTAATGATTATAATCTAAAATTTATGTAGCTTGTAAATCCACTCTATGTCAATAAAAATTAAAAAGAAATTTGTGGAGCTATCTGCATCAGGTACTGTACTAAGCCTCTCATATACATCACTTAATTGAGCCCTCATGAGGTAAGCATTATTTTGTTTGTTTTTTTTTTTTTTTTTTGCGGTACGCGGGCCTCTCACTGTTGCGGCCTCTCCCGTTGTGGAGCACAGGCTCCAGATGCGCAGGCTCAGCGGCCGTGGCTCACGGGCCCAGCCGCTCCGCGGCATGTGGGATCTTCCCGGACCGGGGCACGAACCCGTGTTCCCTGCATCGGCAGGCGGACTCTCAACCACTGCGCCACCAGGGAAGCCCTGGAGCCTGAGTTTTTAACCTTTCGATCACTCCTCCCCGCCCACCCCGTGCCCCGCCCTAAGAATTGTGAACACTAGTTCTGAGGCTCTCAGCTGTATGAAGGTGCACGAGGAGGGAACAGTTTTATAAGTCTGGGTAGATTTGTCAGTAACATAAAAATAAAGACTATTTGAATGTAATGCCTGGGAGTTTGAAACATGAGCTAGGAGCAGGTCTCAGGAAGCACGTCCTCTGGGTCAGGGAATCCTGGAACAGCAACATCACTTGCTCACTGTAGCAAAGAGGGGGTAAGTAGAGAAGGATGGTTTGTGATTTGGAAGGCTAATCCCTTCTTTGCTACTTTAACTTCTTTTGTGATGTTGGATATCATTTAGCCTTCCTGTGTTTTGGGGCATCTCACCAGTGCAAGTGAAATAACTATGCCAGCATTCCCCATAGAAGAATAAGGGGTGAGGGGGATACTAATCACTTGGTATAAATTATTCTGAAAACCCAGCTGCTAAAGAGTAATGTTCTGTGCTGGCATAGAACTGAATATTGGACTAGAGGATCATCTAGGTGTCACTGAAAATTCAACAGTGAAGGGCTTGCCTCCAGTAGCTAAGGAAGATGATTACACAGTCTGCTGGATTTTTCAGTCATTATTTTGGCCTTGAAAGCCTGCACTTTCTTAGCTCTAATCTAAAGCCATCACTCCTAAATCTTAACCTCCTAGAACGAGGTATATTCCTGTCTTTGTTCTCACCCCTGTATATGGACTTACTGAAAACGGTCTTGTTTTACCATAGTTATTTTTATAATTACTTGGAATTGCTCACTACATTTGTCTTTTGTGCTATAAGACGTTCAGAACAGAATGCAATGTTCAAGGTAAATTTCAAGTGACCTTTTTCCCTTGAAAAGCGCAGCACTTGAATAGTGGTACACATTCATTTCCACCATACACATGTATTAAGAGCCACACCCAGCACTGTGCTGAGTGTTAGGGACATAAAGATTAAGGATGTGTCCACTGGTCTTAAGAAGCTCATAATCTAACAGGCGTCGTGCACACAATTTTGAAATATGAAATGGATGCCTCACACCTTGAGCTGGAGCTCTGTGGTCGCTCTGTAGTTAACGATCGTGTTGCACCTTAGCACTGCACTGTGGCTTTAGAACTCTTTAGGAGTAATCCATTCAATAGAGAAAGGATGGCAACTGAAAACAGATACGTGGACAGCTCATGCGTAGTTATATTGTTATACAGCTCTCTGCTTAATGCTTAGTAATTAGGGATATTGGGAGGATAAGACTGCAGTCCCAGAGAGGCTGTGGAGAATGTAAGTTGGACTAATTGGGAAAAGCTTCCTGCAGGAGGTGGGTCTGCTTTAATATAGCCAAAGTTTATATTAATTCTGAGCCTATTATCTCTTGCTTGTTTTTTAGGGAAAACTTCTTTCTAAATTGTCTACCATTCAGAATCTGGATTCAAAATCTATCTCCTTGATGTAGGAAGTTTGCTGTTTTGGGCTTGCCTTTGTGCTTTTTATTTTCTCACACTCTTGAGACTCTGCATTTTCACACGTTATTTCACTTTTTTCAGGACTGTTGGCGACACCTCTCAATTTAGCACAGCTCTGTATTTCACTAGTCCTCGTTTACTCCTCCTTAAAGATCACTCATTAAGATGACAACTAAGGCCTCAGGCCTCCCTGCCTTGGGGCTGTGGGCCACACATCACATTTTGCAGCTCAGAAACCTGGGCTGTACTTTCAATCCACGCGCCAGGGTGCGTCTGAGAGATGAGATTTGCTAGGATTTGCTTCAGTAAAAGCTTTTGCAAGGTAAATACCTGTCACCTCTTGTGGGGTCTCTTCACCTGTCAAACAAGTGGAACTCTCCAAGGCAATCTGTGTGCTAGGCTTGGCTTCTGTTCTGTAAGACCTAGGTGTTTACTGGCTCTCATTCTTCTGAACCACTGGAGGAATACTTTTCTTTCTTTAGTATACGTTCAGAGTTCTCGACAGGGAGTGAAGCTGGTCATACGAGAGACCCACTGAACCGAGGCTACACAGTATTTCTTCGTATCCCCTCCACTAGGAACCCTGAGGCCTCTGGGTTTTCTTATTGCTTCTTTAGGTGCCTGTGGCTCTGTCCTCATTGTCAGGGGCCTGAAAAAGCGCACTAGCAGGACCCAGCGTGCAGGAGGCATTAACGGATGACTGGTCTTCCTCGTGTACGCCAGGCAGCCCTGGGACTGACATTTCACCCTGCTGCCTGCTGTTCTGTGGACAGTCAGATGAGCCAGTTAGCCAGACGGCCACGGGTTCTCTGGGCACACTATTATTATTCTCCTGGGACTTAGTTTCCTCATCCTTAATGTGGGCCTGAGAAGGCTGCCTCTCGCACAGGTGGCTGCAAGGAATTAGAAACCAATAAAGGGATTGCTTAGCATATGGCTGAATGTCAGGGGCAATGGAAATGCTTAATTTCATTTATTTAATAGTAGTTGGATGGCCACATGAACGTTGCTGTGGAAACCATAATTCCTGAATTCTCTGACACTTATCTGTGTTTTGCTTTTAAAAGAGGCTTACATTTAAATCCTGTGGGTTTTTTTTTATATTAGAAAAGTAGCAGGAAGGATCACAGCTTGATCTCATTCACAACCTTTTTATAAGAAACAGTGTGGGCTGCCACTGCTTCCCCACCAAGGAACATCTGTTGTCCAGTTACTCTCACCCGATCACTCTTTTTCTTCAAGGTCATGTCTCCATCCATCCATCTATCCATTCATCCATCTATCCATCCATCCATCCATCACACTGCATTTCCAACTCATGAGTTGAATGGGGCAAATGCAAGTAGATCAGAACTATTGATCTTCTAGCAGGTAAAGAACAGAGAGGGTGTCTTTGGTGATGCAGATGTGTGATGGCAGATCTCGTAGAGCTGGTGAGATCAAGGGGGGTGGGGGGCAACCGAGGGCATGGCTGCAGTGAAAGTGGAGGCTTCAGCAGTTCAGAGGACCAGGGGCTCCTCAGGCTGGTGCCTGGGGGCTCAGGCAACACATAGCTGGGAGATGACCATCTAGGGTGTGGGCAACAATAGGACTGGTTAGAAAAATTGGTCTTGATTCTAAGCTCTCACTGGAGGAACTTGTGGAATCCCACATCTCCTGCAAGTGCCTCTCTCCCTCAAGCAGGATCCTCATATGGCTACCTGTCCTCCACCATGGGCTGTGAAGCCCTCCCCTGGACTGCGTGTGCCTCTCTGCCCATCACCTCTTGTGGTTGACTGTGGAGCTCATTCCCAGCGCCTGCTTCCAGCCACTGCTGCCCCTGCCGCCGCTCGCTCAACCCCTCCTCCCGGCCACAGTGACCGTCATCTGGCAGTCCCTTACAGAGATCCTAATATCACAACTCTTCTTCTTAAGCACCTGTTCTCAGTTTTTTTCATGGCTCTTCTATTCCCACCAGCGGTCAGCCAGGGTCTCTTGACGTTCTTCTCAGTGCTGGTCAATGTGAAGAGAGACCCTATGGGATTCCAGCTGGAGCTGCCGGAATTCCTGAAGTGGGCACACAGGTCAACCCTCTCTCTGGGAATTTTGCTTCAGAGGGAAAATGCAATTGGATTATTGTGGCTATATCTTTTCTAAATCAAACACATTATATTCCTCCCATTTTCCTTGTTGTCGAAAATGCTATTTCAGCTCACATGCCTGAAAATCACCCTTGACTCCTCAAGTGTCCTCCTTCCATTCGTTTGGTCTCTAAGCCTAGCTGATTGAGTGCTGATAGCCCTGAAACGAATCCCTCATTTCCATCCCATTTTACCTCTCCCATCACTTTTTGTTTAACAGTTAATGCTTAATATTTATTTCTTTGGCTGCATCAGGTCTTAGCTGTGGGCTCTAGAGCACACGGTAGCCCCGTGGCATGTGGGATCTTCGTTCCCCGACCGGGGATCAAACCTGCATTCCCTGCATTGGAAGGCGGATTCTTAACCACTGGACCACCAAGGAAGTCGCTCCCATCACTTTAAAAACAGCTTTAGTGAGATATATTTTACATATAATAAAATTCACCTTACACAAGTGCACTTTCTTTTGATAAATTTACTGAGTAGCGCAGCTATCCCCATAAATCAGTTTCAGAACATTTTCATCACTCCAATAAGATCCCTCATGCCCACAGTTAATCCCTGTTCCTAACCCCGGCCCCAGGCAACCACTAGTCTGCTTTCTGTCTCTATAGATTTGCCTTTTCTGAAAGTTTCACATAAATGGAATCATAAGATATATGATTTCTCATGTCTGGTTTCTTTCACTTAGCCCAATGCTTTTGAGGTCTGTCCACATTGTAGCATGTATCAACACTTCCTTCCCTTTTATTGCTAAATAATATTCCGTTGTATGGATATATTACATTTTGTCTATCCCTTCACCAATTGATGGACATTTAGGTTGTCTCTACATTTTGGCTATTAGTGGCCGCATCATTTTACATCCCCCCAGCAATTGTACGAGGGCTCCCATTCCTCCATATCATCAGCAAGAGTTGCTATTGTCTGCCTTTGTGATTATACTCATTCCAGTGAGTATGAAGTGGTATCTCATTGTGGTTTTTCATTTTCATTTCCATAATGACTAAGGATGTTAAGCATTGTTTCATGTGGTTTATTAGCCATTTATATAGCTTTGATGAAACACTGTCCACATCTTTTGTCTTTAGGTTGTTTCCTAATCATCGAATTCTAACACCTCCCATCACCTTTTACCTCCTAACTGGTATGCCTGCGTCCATGTACTTTTTTTTACAAAGTGCTACCAGATTAATGTTATGTGTGGCCTAGGCACCATCCTCACTTACTCGAAACCCCTCAGTGTTCTCCACTGCCTGAAGTTCAAACTCCTAAACTTGACATTCAAACTATTACCCGATGTGATTCCCTCTCTCCATACGCCCACAGGCACTCAGAGTTCTTGAAAAATAGCTCACTTGTGACCTCCCTGCCCTTTCCTTCTGGGTGTTTGTCTCGTGTCTGATGTCCTTCCCACCCTCCCTAGTCTCTGACCCACCCTGCAAGGCCCAGTCAAGCCACTTTCCCAAGGGTCCCCTCACTGACTCCTCCTGGGGGACTCTCCCACCTTTCTCTGACTACCCTGACTCCTTGTTTCCTTTGTCCTGCTGACCTGCTGACCTGGCCTGCCTCTAAACTGAGTGCTGTTTCAGAACTTTTAAATAAAAATGTTTCCCAGCACCCAACACATAATGATATTCTGCTCCAGCTCTGTTACAAGTTCATCAGAACAGTCATCAAATAGATAGGCAGTGGTTCTGTTTTACTTTATGTCCTGGACTGCACAGCCTTTTATTTATTTATTCATTTATTTTTGGCTGCATTGGGTCTTCGTTGCTGCACATGGGCTTTCTCTAGTTGCAGTGAGTGGGGGCTACTCTTTGTTGCAGTGCGCGAGCCTCTCATTGCGGTGGCTTTTCTTGTTGCGGAGCATGGGCTCTAGGCGCACGGGCTTCAGTAGTTGTGGCACACGGGCTCAGTAGCTGTGGCTCATGGGCTTTAGAGCACAGGCTCAGTAGTTGTGGCACGGGCTTAGTTGCTCCACGGCATGTGAGATCTTCCTGGACCAGGGATCAAACCTGTGTTCCTTGCATTGGCAGGTGGATTCTTAACCACTGCACCACCAGGGAAGTCCCTTCACAGCCTTTTGAAGTCTCACCTGTCACCAACATGTGCTGCACCTCTGATCCTGCGACTGTGTGTGGCTCCTGGTTGGGGACCAAAGAAGGGCCTGTATTTCTTCCCGGGTGCTCCCCCAGCTGGATCTCTGTCTTGGGCAAGTCACCTCACCTCTAAAGGGCTCTGGGGTCCCCCTCTTATATTCCTAACTCCAAATTTAGTAAGTTGTAAAACATAAATGATGTATGATTATTTTTTTCTTTTTTTTGGTAAAGCGCTCTGAAGTCTTATTTTGTTGTAAAATATTTATTTTTTTAAATTTTATTTATTTATTTATTTTTTGGCTGCGTTGGGTCTTCGTTGCTGTGTGCGGGCTTTTATCTAGTTGTGGCGAGCAGGGGCTACTCTTCGTTGTGGTGCGTGAGCTTCTCATTGTGGTGGCTTGTCTTGTTGAGGAGCACAGACTCTAGGCACGTGGGCTTCAGTAGTTGTGGCACGTGAGCTCAGTAGTTGTGGCTCATGGGCTCTAGAGCACAGGCTCAGTAGTTGTGGCGCACGGGCTTAGTTGCTCCGCGGCATGTGGGATCTTCCCGGACCAGGGCTCGAACCCGTGTCCCCTGCATTGGCAGGCAGATTCTTAACCACCGTGCCACCAGGGAAGTCCCAAAATATTTATTTTTAATCACCAATATTTTCTACCCATCTCTCTCTCCAGCTATGGTGGTTTTTTTGTTTTTGTTGTTTGTTTTTGTATCCTGGCTTTGTCTAGGGATGCAGGTACGTGTGTGTGTGTGTGTGTGTGTGTGTGTGTGAACACTTATGGCCATGGATGTTCATGGGGCACCCACCTCCTTTACCCTCTAGCTCCTTGTGAGTGCTTTTCTAAAAATTGAAACTTGGGCTTCCCTGATGGCGCAGTGGTTGGGAGTCCACCTGCCGATGCAGGGGACGCGGGTTTGTGCCCCGGTCCTGGAGGATCCCACATGCCGTGGAGCGGCTGGGCCCGTGAGCCATGGCCGCTGAGCCTGCGCGTCCGGAGCCTGTGCTCCGCAACGGGAGAGGCCACAGCAGTGAGAGGCCCGTGTACCACACACACACACACAAAAAAAATTGAAACTTGCTTTAATTTCCTTTTTATATTTTAGTAACTTTTCTTATAATAATAATAATGATGATGTTAAACTTCTCTCAGAAAACATAGAATTGGAAACTCCCAGAAAGAGCTGCTATACTCAATATTTTGATGTTAGATTCTAGTCTTTTTTCTGTTGCATGTATAATTTTCTTTTGGTTTCACTGAATTATCATTTTACTGTACATACTTAACTTTTTAAAATACTTAAAACTATGATATCATCAACATCTTTCCAGTTTTTCCAAAAAATTATTCTTTTATGAAAACATTTTTAATGGCTGCATGGTATTCCACCAGCTGACTACTGTAAGTTATTAAACCTATCCCCTACTGATACACACGTAAGTTGTTTCTCTTCCTTCACTGTTATAAACAGTGATGCATAGAAAGCTGTGATCCCTTTCCAAAGCAGGCTACTTCTTGTGGTAAGTGGCAGCACAGTCCATAGTCATCACACCTGGTGCCCAGCGTCAGTGGGCGAGCACTCATTGTCTGAGCTTCCTCTCTGTTTTTAATAATTAGTCTTTTCTCCCCCCCCCACCCACAAACCAAACAAAAAAAACCTCTAGCCCCACAAATTTGGTTCACACCCTTTCTCTTTCTATACCTTTATTTTCTGAACTGTCTGAACTTTGGACAGGAATCAAACTTGGAATTTAGCATGAAAGGAATTCATGAGCATAAAACGATTAATGATTGAAATGATCATCTAAGAGTGGAAAGCCTTCCTTAGCTTGCAGGATAACAACCCTTCTCTTGCAGTGGCCAAGTACACAAATTAAAGTTATCAGCTTGCTGATGACTCTTTGGCAGCCCACACATGGTCATATGGTTCCCCAGAACACCAGTAGATCATATGCAAATATTGTTTGCATATTCATCAAGATACCACATGGACGGTGTAAGCTGCTTTGATTCTCTTTCAAGGAGAAATGCAGGCGCCTCTGGCACATGCACTCCACTGGCTCCGTTGGCATGTTGGTGCCTGAACCAACATGGAAATTATTCAAAAGAAAAATATTAAAGAGGAGTGAAATCTATCATAGTCTGCCCTCTGCTTAGCAATTAGAAGTTGCCAGCCTGATTTTGGTTTTTTATTTCTGATTTATACTTTTAGGCTTTCAAAAACATGGTGACATAATATATTTTAGCTATAAAATTTATTAGCTACTCACCCCTGAGGTATAAATAATGAGAAAGCTAAATTGCATTTTCTGAAAATATAAAAGTCCCACGAAACACTCCCAAAGAAGTTACATCTGTTTAATAAGTAAGCAACAAGGAATATGGAATAAGTATTTCATTCTTAGCCAGGTAATGGACCTTAACTTTTTTTTTTGCACTTTGTACTTATGAATATAGCAGGGAGATACTGTTTTTCACCCAGGGGTATCAATGGAGTAAATAAATTTGTGTTAATAGAAGCTCTGGGTTTTTGGAAGCCAGTATGTAATTTTTTCATTCATAAAATGAGTGTTGTTTTTTTTTAACCTAAATCTTGAAGTAATTCCATTAACACCCTCAAATATACAAGCACACCTAATTTTACTGTGCTTCACAAATAATGTTTTTTGTTTGTTTTTTTACAAGTTGAAGGTTTGTAACCCTGCATTGTCAGATGATACATTTTTAGCAGTATTTTTATAAATTAAGGTATGTACGTTTTTTAAACATGCTATCGCACACTTAATAGACTACGGTATAGTGTAAAGGTAATTTTTATATGTACTAAGAAACCAAAACTTCGCGTGACTCACTTTATTGCAATATTTGCTTTATTGCGGTGGTCTGGAACCGAACTGACGCATGCCTACATAGATCTAGAGATTTCTATCTATCTAACAGTGAGGGCTTGGGTTGCATCATTTAAAAACTTCAGTTAGATAGAAAATAAAGTTATAGCTAGTTTCTTTAAAGACTAACTCTTTAGGCTGCTAACTCACAAAATAAAAACTACAAGAATTCTAAAAACCTAAGGTCAACTTGAAAAAGCCACCATTAAGCTAAAATTAGGGAGTGTTTTATATACAATTGAATTTCCAAAAGAAAACAATTACAAGCTGGATAACAACAACAACAAAAACCTGTTTAAAGGCGCTGGAGAGTGGCCAAAAACGGGCACTGGAGGGGATTCAAGGATTCAATCCTTGAAAGAAGGGTTACATGGGTTTTTCCAGTCTGCTGGGCACAGTGGCTATAACTCAAGGTGAAAGCCAGTCTTATTGGTTAGAGGCATTTCGTGGTGGAGTTTAGGACTGTAGCTGGAAAGGAAGGAGAAAAATCCCAGAAAGGAGAGAGTCAAAGTGAGGCAGCTCTAAAATCCACATTTCATTTCCCTCAAATCCTTGGCTCATATTTTTGAATCCTGCCTACGTGGAAGAGCTACAGGAAGTCCAGGGGAAAGAGCATCTAGAAGCTGAAAGAGTGGAGCAGAGATTTCAGCTGCTATCACTGCAGGGGAGCAGAGCTTGGAGTTGAAGTCCCTAGTTAGAGGGGCCTGGTAAGCACTTTAGACTTTCCACAAAAACCCTAGAAGGGCCATACTTTAGGGGTAAAGAACAAGTCCCAGGACTAAGGGTGAAAACTAAACAGAACTAATTGCTCTAACGAAGTATAAAGCCAAGCCTCTACAAGTTTAAGGTGACCCACCACTAACTTAACTGTCTACTAGAACAAAATCAGTACCTTTCAAAGGAAGATAATAGAATCTAACATCTCTATGATGTCATATCCACAATATTCAGCATACAGTTAAAATTTAGTGGATATGAAAAGAAACAGAAAGATGTGATTCAGAGTCAAGAGAAAAATCACTTAATAGAAAGGGACCCCCAAATGAGCCAGATGTTGGAATTAGCAGGCAAGAAATTTAAAGCTCTTATTATAACTATGTTCACAGATTTAAAGGAAAAAGAAGCAGAGAAAGGGAAACTATGTATGTACATATTGAAAAGTACAGTATCTGAAATGAAGAATTCATTGGATAGGCTTGACAGAGATTGGAGATAGCAGAAGTAAGGGTCGGTGAACTTAATAAAGGGTCAATAGAAAGTATCCAGTCCGAAGAATAAAGGGGTAAAGATTGAAATAATTAACAGAGCCTCAGTAACTGGTGGGACAATTCAAATAGTGTCATAATATACATGTAATTGGAGTCCCAGAAGGAGAGAAAAAATTCCATAAATAATGGCTGAAATTTCCCCAAACTTGGTGAAAAACTTACAAGTCAAGTTATAGGTCCTAGAAATTCAGCAAACCCTAAGCAGGATAAGTACAGAGAGACCCACATCCAGGAGCATCGTAGCCAAACTGCTGAAAACCAATGGTAAAGAGAAAATCTTCAAATCATCCAGAGAAAAAGGACACATTACACATAGGGGAATTCCCATAAGAATTAATGCTGGCCTCTGATCAGAAGCAAGGAAGGCTTCTAATCTGAAGGCAATGAACGTCTTGAAAGGGTGGAAAGAAAAATAACTGTCAACCAAAAACTCTGCATCCAGTTAAACTATTCTTCAAGCTCCGAAGTGAAACAAAGACATCTTCAGATAAGCAGAAGCTGAGAGAATTTGTTGCCCAGAGACCCTCAGTATAAGAAATGCTAAAGGAAGTTCTTCAGTCTGAAGGGAAATGACCCAGCTGGAAAGTTGGCTCTATAGGAAAAAAATGGAGTTCCTCAAATGATAAAATTGGGTAAATATAAAAAAAACCACATATTTAAAATGTTCTAGTTTCACTAAAAGACAACAAATTGTTTAAAGTAAAATTGAGAAGACTGTATTATGGGTTTTACAATGTATGTAGATATAAAATACATCAAATAGTAGCACAAAGGAGGGAGGCAAAATGGAATTATACTGTTGCAAGTTTCTTACATTTTAGGTGAAGTGGCACAAAGTTAACTCTTAAGTAGCCCAAGTTAAAGATGCATATTATAATCCTTCCAGCTAAAAGGCCAATAGAAGGATGAAAGCGGAATAACTAAAAAAAAAAATCAATTAACAAAAAGAAGGCAGAAGAGACAGGAATGAAAAACAGAGTACACACAGAAAACAGATCGGTATTAGCAATAACATGAAGCTCAAAAACCTCACGTTAAGCAACAAAAGCCAAACACGAAAGAATACACGCTGCATGGACTTTACCGATAAAAAGTTCAAGGTCAGGTAAAACTAATTTATGGTGATAGAAATCAGAACTGTGATTGTGTACCAGGGATGGGGATCACCTGGGAAGAGGAAGGTAAGAACTTTCTGGAGCGATGGAAATATATAACTTGATTGTGGTGGTGGCTTACCTGGGGGTGTACAGTTATCAAAATTC
Organism: Pseudorca crassidens; assembly: GCF_039906515.1. Classification (NCBI taxonomy): domain Eukaryota; kingdom Metazoa; phylum Chordata; class Mammalia; order Artiodactyla; family Delphinidae; genus Pseudorca; species Pseudorca crassidens. Next base: position 159,898,616 of record NC_090297.1, read on the forward strand.
AGAGAATTGTACACTTAAAAAAATTGTGCGTTTCACAGTATGTAAATTTCACATCAATTTTTTAAAGCATCAAATCAAACTCTCCTGCGGGGCTTCTGGTTGTAAACTTTGATCGACAGAGGGCGCTCCGAGCTCACCAAACACGCTTTGGAGCCCCATCTACTTTGGGATGCAAATCAGACCACCTCGGGTCTCCTCTGTCTCCAAGGTGAATTTCCCAGCTCCCCAATACTCTTCCTCGACACCACTCCTTCCCCACCCTCGGCTCACTGGCTTCTGCATTTCACCTGGCCACACGCTGCTTTTCGGCAGATGAGCAGTGCATAGCTAATGGCTATGCTATTTTCGCAGCATCTCCGCGGAATACAGATGGGGATGGAAGCTGGCTGGTGTTGCCCGGAGGTGTACCTGACCCCTAAGGTCTTCTCTTGATATGATCACTTTTAAATGGGAAGTAGGAACGTAATGGAAACTTCCACACTGTTTTCGACATCTACATTTTGACCTTCTTACCTCGCTTTAGTGCCTGTGAAACATTCCCACGCAAGGGCTGCGGCGGGAAGGGGTGGGCGGAGGGCAGTGCGAGGGATGCGCGGAAGGAATTTTCCCTGAGGAAAGCAGGTGTGGGGCGGCGTTGCCACAGGGCTCCAGCACCCCAGGATATTGTCTTCCTGCCCCCTCCATATCTCAGAGGGAAGCTAGAGGCTGGAAAGCCCCAGGCGTCCTTTGCGCCCTCGTATGCCCCCAGGCCAGGTCCCTCCCTGGCGCGGAGATGCCATTACACCTCACGTGATCACCGCACAGGGCTGGTCCTTTCAAGAGGCGTCTCGCGGGGTGTTAATTAAAGGTCACAACAAAACAGACCTGCGGGCTCACCAGAAGAAATGTCCTCCCGGGAGATGAAAAATGACACCCCGGAGCAGCTACGTGTGGAGCCCGGCAAATGCTGGCTTCCTGCGCTCCAGGCGCTGCGCCGGGGGCGGAGGGGGACTGGAGAGGGCGATGACTGGGTTCTCCCGGGACACGGCGGGCCCTGCGCGCTGAAGAGCAGAAAGGGGGATGCCGAGGGGACCCCCGGCCAAGGCGAGGCCAAGGCCAGCTTGCACACACCGCCTTCCAGGCCCGCGCCGTCTGCGCCGAGCGTGTGCCGCGCGGCAAGTCCCTCAGTTTCCCTGCCCGGCGGCGGCCCTTTGCTCCCCGGGCTCGCGCGGCCCAGCCCTGGGCGGCTAGGCACAGCACACACTGGGTCGCGGGCGGGCGGGGGCGAAGGACCTGTTCTGCCGCTGCGCTCGGGAGGGTGGCCCCCAGGCCGGCCGGGCTTGGTAGGGCAATTCCAGAAAAGGTTTGCAGGGCAGGTCTAGGAGAACAAAGGCCGGGGGGAGGACCCGGCATATTTGTGGACTTGTTTGTGACTCAATCCCTCTTACACGGCGTTTCAAAGGCAGAACTGCAAGCCTTGCCAGGAAGAGAAAGAACTTGGGGGCGGGGAGGCTCGGGCGCATTTCTGTCCGGTCGCGCTCGCTCGGCGCTGCCCCCAGCTCCAGGCTCGCGCAGTGCTGTTTCATTAGAGCCCTGGATCCGGGCCACTCACCAGCAACTTCCCCGCAACAGGCGAGATTTACGACCCCCTCCCCCGGCTCTCGGCCTCGCAATGTCAGGCAGGAGCGCCGCAACATAAAATGGATCCCGGCAGACGCGGCGGCTGCAGCCAGGCGGCGGGCTCCCCGGAGGGGCCGCTGTTCGCGAGGCTCCGCGCTGCGCCCCGGCGCACAAGCGCGCCCTGACCGCAGACGCCGGCCGGGGCGCCCCGCCGGCCGGGCCACGCCGCCGCCCCTCTCTGCCCTCGCGCAACTGTCAGGCAAAGCGGGCCGGCGGATATTGGCTCCCCAACACGCCGAGGCTCCTCCCCGATCTGGATCTTTATATTTTGGGAGAATTTCTTTGAACTCAGTTACCAAGCTCCGCGAAGGAGACAAGTTCCCAGAGCCGGCTCACCGGCGGAGGCGAGGCGGGGGGCCCGCCCACCTTGTCTGCAGCTGCCGTGTGCCCCGATTGTACTCGTCTTTTCCCTCGTGGAGGAAAACGGACTCGCTAGGCTGAGGAGAATGCCAATTATCTGGATGTGACCGTGAAAAGAGAACGTGTGGTTGGAGAAGGCAGAAGAGGAGGAAACGCATTATTTGAAGAGAAGAATAAACCAGGCATTGCAACCCTTCTGCAAATTAGTGCTGTTACTTCTGAGGTCCATCTGCTTTTATCCCCCCGCCCCCTTCAGTTAAGAAACCTTGACTTGAGGGCCAAGAGACAGCCCCCTACAACTGGACACCCTTCTGGGTTGGAAGACCTTTTGGATGTAGCGTTGGTGGAACATTTAGACACTCTCCTCTGGAAAAGCCACCATGAATTCGGTAGCTGGGAATAAAGAGAGGCTTGCAGTCTCCACCAGGGGCAAGAAATACGGGGTAAGTTGTGATGGGTATAATGCGGAGACGCGTTACCGGACTCTTCCCGGCCAGGGTTCCCCTTTCCGGGTAACGTGCAGCCAGGGCAAGGTGGCCCCGAGCTCTCCTCCCGCTGCTGAGGCGCCTCGGCTGGGCCAGCCGGCGTGCGCGCGCGGAGGCGGGTCCGCCAGCAACGACGCCAGCGCACTCGCCTTGCCCTCGGAATTTTTGCAGCCCTCTCGTTCCTTCTCTTCCCCGCATCCCTAACTTTTGCAGCATTCCTGCACTTCCAAGCAGAGTTAAGCCGAATGGGAGGGTTTCCCACGATTTCTCTGCTGTTCTTAAGGGACCGTTTTCCGGGAGGCGGGAGAACCTTTCATTTACCTTCAGGATCCGGAGGGCCTTGCCCTGAATGAATAAAAATCCAAAAGTCATAGCCCCCCTCCGCCCCCCGTCGTCCAGGATCTTAAAAGTGAGCTCCTGCTGGGGTGGGTGCCGGATTCAAAAGCGCGGGGAGCTGAATCCGTGGGTTCCTTTGCAGAAACCATCGAAATTCCCTGAGCGAGTGAGCCCCTCTCCTCCAAACCAGAGGAGTCCGCCGCCTCCCGGGAACCGGTGCAGGGGTCACCCGGGCGACGGGGATTCACTTAAACACAATTAACCAGACATAGGGAGGCAGATTTGGCCGCAGGGCTCAGAGCGGCCCCTAACGTGCGCCCGTGGGCGCTTGGCCGGGTCCTCGGTGGCGCGCAGGTCCCCGGGCAGGCGGGAGGGCGGCCCTTGGCAGAGGCGCGGGAGCCAGCCGTCCTGCGGCCCCTGACACCGTGTGTCTCCCCCGCAGGTGAATGAAGTCTGCTCGCCCACCAAGCCCGCGGCGCCCTTCTCCCCGGAAAGCTGGTACCGGAAAGCATACGAAGAGTCGCGCGCCGGGAGCCGCCCCACTCCCGAGGGCGCGGGCTCGGCGCTCGGCTCGTCGGGGACGCCGTCCCCCGGCTCGGGCACCTCGTCCCCGAGCTCCTTCACGGGCTCCCCGGGCCCCGCCTCCCCGGGCATTGGCACCAGCTCGCCTGGCTCCCTGGGCGGCTCGCCAGGTTTCGGCACGGGCTCCCCGGGCTCGGGCAGCGGCGGCGGCTCCTCCCCCGGATCGGACCGCGGCGTCTGGTGCGAGAATTGCAACGCCCGCCTGGTGGAGCTGAAGAGGCAGGCTCTGAAGCTGCTCCTCCCGGGGCCCTTTCCCGGCAAGGTGAGCGCCGCCGGGGACAGGGCTGGGCGGGCAATAACTGCGCGCCTCGCCGCGGCCGTGGATCGGGGGACCTGCAGCGCTGTGCGCTGCTCGGTTCCGGAGAAGGCGTTGGCCGAGCCGGGTCAGCTCCCGGCCTCGGGGGCGACCCTGCGCGTCTCCCCCGCCAGACCTTCCCCGGGCGCAGTGCTTGGATGGTGCGTACGCGGTTCCAGGCCTCGCCGCCCACCGGGGCTGCCCAGGTTATTCTTCCTGCTGCCCTCCACTCCTCAGAGTGCCCTTTCTGTGCCCCCAGGACTCGCCCATCCATCCCGTTGGTCCCGCGCGGTGCTGCCTTCGCCCGAGACCCTCTTCCCGGGCGTCCACAGGCCTTTGCCGCGTCGCAGGCCGGGGACACGCTGACACCAGCTACTGGGATTCTTTCCTTTCCGCGCCCCCCTACCGGGGCGACTGCTTAGATTTTTCTCCCCACCCCCATCCGTGATCATTTACAAAAATGTCGGAGGGAGTAGTAAAAGCGGGCTGATAATTAGGAGTTGGCATTTCCCGTCGCCTATTCGTGAGCCTTCCTTCCCAGGGCTACCAAAACAAACACATATTGGAAAGTCAGCATTTCCCCCTAACCTCTGTGTGTCTATCAGAGGAAGATTAAGGGGTGAGTAGTTCTTTGAGCGGGGCTCCCTCCTGCCTGCACCAGTGCTGAGCACGTTGATTCCTCCATGGCACCCCTGCCAGCGTTGTGTGTGTCCCCAGAGTGTAACACAATGCAGTTGTATTTGCACTGTTCGGTCTAAGTACTATCAAATGATAATATTTACTCTTTCACTTCAAAGAGTTTTTTTATCAGTGCTTAGAGAGAAATATCAAGAACACAGCGTGAATTGCTGTAGAGAATTCTGACCCTGTTCAGTGGGACTTTCTGGTTTGTACTTCTGTGACTTTTGAAGTGAAATGTGATTTTGAGTAGTGGAGTCTAGGAATAGCTGCATCTGCTTGCCGTTTCTGCTTATCCAAATATACACGCATTGATCTTTTCATACGCAAGGGTTAAATTAAACAGATACCCGCAGGAGTTGTAAAATTTGAAATGTGGAAAGTTGCCACCAAGAGAATTGGTTTTATGAATCCCGAATTTATCTCAAGAGTAATTAACTTGTAGATTGTTGTCAGTATGCCATTTTCGTAGTTTCATAATAAATCTGTCAGGACACCCCTAAAAGTAAATCTCAGGGACTCTAAAAAGCTTATTTCACTCTTGCATGCCATATTTTCCGATTTAACACTCTTTTCACTCACAGATTTATTTACTCTTGTGATTGTTTATCAATATTATTTGATTATCTACTACACTCAAGGAACTGTGTTAGGCACAGCAATAAAATAACAGGTACACACAGCCCTTGTCCACATGGAGCTTATATTCTAACGGAGGATACAGACATTAACCACAAAATGCACAATTCATAATTTGTTTCCATTTGCGGTGAGTGCTACGGAGGAAGAGTGTGGGATGCTGTAAGTCTGTATAACCAGACTAGACCAGCTGATAAATTTTGAAGAACTTTGGTTCTTTTTTTTTTTAATTTAAGTCTTTTTTTTTAAATTAATTAATTTATTTTATTTATTTTTGGCTGTGTTGGGTCTTCGTTTCCGCTCTAGTTGCAGCGAGCGGGGGCCACTCTTCATCGCGGTGCACGGGCCTCTCACTATCGCGGCCTCTCTTGTTGCGGAGCACAGGCTCCAGACGCGCAGGCTCAGCGGCTATGGCTTACGGGGCCCAGCCGCTCCGCGGCATGTGGGATCCTCCCAGACCAGGGCACGAACCCGTGTCCCCTGCATTGGCAGGCAGACTCTCAACCACTGCTCCACCAGGGAAGCCCAAGAACTTTGGTTCTTAAAGATATATTTTTGGCAATCCTAGTAAGTTGCAGCCTACCAATTTTTTCTAGAACATTCTTGCGGACCTGTTCTTACAGTAACTTCTTTGTGTTGTTGAATGCTCCGTGTGTGCCAAGGTAAATTAAAATATACTCTTTTCATAAAAGTGGAGGGAGGAAAGGAAATCTATAGGAAGAAGAAACAAATGTTGAAACTTAAATGCATCCATCATGTTTTGTGGAGTCATGTGACAAAGTAGATTTTTGGCTTTGTTGAAGCAGCCTGGAAAATTCATTCACAGTGCAATAGGAGGCAGCTTGATATATTTGGCAATTTTATTTATGTGATGAAATAAAAGTGATGCTGGGAAACTGATTATATTATCAGAGTGATGGCTCCAGAGGAAACGTTGGATCTGGGGAACCTCAATGCTCTGCACCAATTTAAAGTGATCCAGGCACATCTAGAGAAGAGCTGTCCGTCTTGGGGACAGTCACATGGGGTCACTTTAAGTGCACACATGAATTTGCCTGGAGTTTAAGATGTGATGGAGCACAGTGAAACATGACATGTGGTGCAGGGAGAACATCATAAGACTTAGCCAGAAACAAGGGTTGTTCGGATGACCTCATTGTTAGTAATGAGGTATGGGGCCAGAATTTTAACTACCAATCCTCTGCCTGTCTCTGGGAATAATAATTTTAGGGTTTTTTTCTTTTTTAAGTATTGGTACCCTCAGGTAATATTTCCATTACACCTTTAAAGTTTGCAGCATTTTTTTTTAAGTTTGCAGCATTTTAACCAAACAAATGTTGTGTTCTCTCAAGCACCGTGGATGGAGGCCCACGTAACTCCAACACAAGGCCTTTCTTCTTCCCAGAGCCAGATTTATGAGCCAACTGTGGACCTCCGTAGCCCTCAGGCACAGAAGGAGTTAAGTTTCATTAGAACAAGAGAGGTCATTGTGACTCCAACATGTAGTTTGCCCTGAAGAGTAAGGGTCTGGAAGATAAAGGCATGTTTTTGAGAGATAATTAGCAAAAATCATCTTTGTAATTCACTTAAGATGAGTTTGGGGACTCTTTTCTTACATAGAGTATTACATTCTGTGAGGTGGTATTAAAAGTCTCCTCGGTAGGCATTTAAAAGTCAAAGGCAGAATAGTACATCCAGGAACCTTATAATTTTAGGGGGGATTTGGTTTTAGTTCTTTCTCTACCACCGATTTATTTTGTGACAGTGAGTAAATCAGTTTTCCTCTGTATTTTAACTTTCCCATTAATACACTAAGGAAAAAATGATTCAGACTCTAGAGGATCTTTTAAATGATTAGAATGTCAAAAAATTATTTTAGGTGAGGCTTGAAAAGTGCTTCCATTCTTTAGAGAAAGAGGTGAAGGTTTATCTTTTTTTTTTTTTTTTTGCCACACCGCGGAACTTCCCTGACCAGGGATCGAACCCGCACCCCCTGCAGTGGAAGCGTGGCGTCTTAACCACTGGACCACCAGGGAAGTCCAAGATGTGGAGGTTTATGATTATTAACTAGACAAGATTCTATGGGGTTTATGTTTTACAGAATTTAGGGCTTTTCTTGCAAAATATTATCCACTTTCAGTTTCTGATTTCATCAGTACATTTCCCAAATATCATTTTGCCCTATGAATTCTCACATCATGCCCACTGGTAGGTAGCCAGCGCTGTTGAATTCCCCCAGTTTTGTCTCTGAAACAGTTGGTTAAGGAGGGGAGGTAAAGTGCTGGCGGGCCCATGCAGGGAGGTCGGGCTGGTCCCAGGAGTTAGACAGTGGCTCTAGTGGCCTGAGGCGTGACCACCCGGTTCTGAGCACTCTCAGTACTAGTCGTGTGTCCACTGGAGAATGAGACTTCATGGCAGAAGGCTACACGGCTCGGAGGTTTCTAGCTTGGGTAACTGGGTGGGTGGGGTAATGTTGACTGAGGCAGGAAATGCGAAGAGATACAGATTTGGGGGGAGCTCACAGAGAAAGATGATAATGGATTTGGAAGAGATAGAGAATAAAGGCAGATTTAGGAATGACACAGACTGAGGAATGTCGAAGAGACAACTGTGAGCTCACGTAACTCTTAATGATGCTCTGGATCCCACCTGTCAAATAGCAGCTCACCTGAGTGAGTCAAGATTTTTGCCTGGTGACAGACTGTAAACCATTTGGATTGACTTATTACTTCAGTCAGTAAAAAAAGTACTTATTGGGTTTATATCATTTCTTTTCTAGGGCTAGTAAGTGAAAGTGGTCAGATAAAAGGAAAGAATGTGGTTTTGTGAAGTGTTGGGATTTTAAGTGAAATCAGTCCTTTTACCCATTGTGGTGTCCCACTGTGTAAATATAAAACCATTTCATATCCATTGGCCAGAGCATCTTTCCTGTTTTATACACAGTCAAGGCACGGAGCCAGAAATGCGGGCCAAGGAACGAATCTCCCATTTTGGGGCTATCCTAGATCATTTCGAGATCTGTTACAGAACTTTTGAATTGACAGTGTAAGCCCTATGAAACATCAGCCCCAAAGAACTCCCTGGGGTAAGTAGAAATGTTCCAGGTTGGCAGAAGGTTATCAGACATCTATTCATTTCCATATCAATAAAAGAAAATCTTTTATATAAAAAACAGTACAGAACTACATTCCTAGCTGAATTTTTCCCTGGTCATATATTCTGGGTCCATTTATGCCCCAGAAATGTCAGGAAGATTAGCCAGACATACTGAGAAGAGTGGCCAGGAATCACAGAGATGAAAGAAAGGAATGTGTCAGGGGGTTTAAGAACACCAAACGTAGACTCTAAATAGCCAGGGCCCAAGTAAGTCTAGACTTGGGAATATATATATACATACATATATATATATATACACACACACACACACACACATATAAATATATATGTATATATATATTTTTTCAGTTCAAAAACAGGGGTATGAAAAAATAACTCCATTTAAAAGATCCCCTAGAAGCCAATGTAAGACTCTTTATAAATAGATACTGAATTTTAAGTACTTATTAATTATGAGAAAAGTCTATTGGAAATCTTTTTATGAACACATGGCTGTTTTCAGAAAGCTTCATTTGAATCTTTTCCATTTCGGAAATATTTTAGATAAGGGATCAGCTAATAGATAATATCGGTAATGAAAAAGTCCAGTAGCATTTATCATTAAAACATTTCTCAAACATTTTAGGTAGTATAAAAACATTCCCAGTAGAGACATATGAGCAGTAGTATCTTCTTTAAGGCTTAGTAAGCTATGGCATAATCGCATTTCATTCTACCAGACTTTTAATTGTGAACCAACAGGGTCAGTTTTTTTTTTTTTTTTTAACTTTTAATGAACTAGACTCTCTAGAGTTTTAGGAAGAAAATGAGATTTAAGGGTCAAATCAACTTTAGCTTCCTCCTGAGAAAATGTTATCTTTTGATTTTATATAGTATAAATATCAAACTCAGAATTTAGAAAAAAACAATATTTAGGCTACTATCACAAAACATTAAATTATATAAGCACTGAATTGGGACATTCATCTGAATAGAAGAAACACATGGTATTTATTATATAAATATTTTGTGAGATTATAAATGTAAAATTTGTATCTTACATAATATGACAAAATTATAAATTTTAATCTTAAAGATATAAGTTAGAGAATGTAAAATTATTTTGGTATTTAACAAATACTGATTTTTAAAAATTTTTACAAAATTATGTAAACAGAAATTAGCATAAAATGAACAAATCAAACACTAACATATTAGTTTAGTTCATATATATAATCAAGTTAAAGCACTAAGTATTTTCAGATTCCTCACATCTCCCTGATATTTTAATCTATTTGAAATACTTACTGAGTAAACAAATACATTCAAATAATTATCACTGAGTTTGTGATCTGGAGAATTTTTGAAAAGTACATTCACGACAAGATATAAATTAATTTAAAAACAATGTCAAGTACATTAGAAACAGTATATTAAATTAGGAGCTTAAAAGGAGAAAGGTGTAAAAATTAGTTGGAAGATGCAATGAACAGGAAAGACACTTATTCTATTAAACACCAGGATCACTGGAACGTTCATTCATCCTTCATCCCAAAAGTATTCGTTGAACTGTTACGTGTGCTAATAACATAGTCATGTGAGTTGTTAAGTTTGTAGTCACGGATAGGTTATTTATTAGCCACTATCCTAACCTTCCCACTAGCACTATTCTCCACACCCTGACCTTTACTTCAGAACCCCTAAACTCCCTGCAGTTAAAGACTCAAATCCAAGTAGAACTGGTGGTCTCATGGACACTACTTCAACTCTGATTCCAATCTACTGTGAATAGCCAATACTAGCATCATATGGCTTTAAACATTCTATTGTGGATACTATTGTGGATTTGTATTGAGTCAACTACATTTCCCAGAATTCTCCTCCCTGTAGGGAAGGGAACAGAGATAGTTTGAGATGTTGAAGATGGAAGTGAAGCAGCAGACACATTCTTCTTTGAATCTTGAAGAGTCAGTGCCGGGCATGAACGATTATAGCTCATCACATAATTGTCTCTTCTGCCATTGGTATGAGGCAGCAGCTAGGCTCCTCTACTTTCTGATGGATTTCTTAAGATCGTCCAACTACTGGACCAGGTGTATGTTTTGCTTCATGATGAAGGGCACCATCCTCTCCTGTGGAACATCTCTATCACTGAAGGTGAAGATGTCTAGGTATTGAGAGACTGAGGAGGGGTCTAGGCTATCCTTGTGGGTTCCAGCACATCTTCACTGGTTCAAGTTTTTCCTTGCTTCCCCAAATTTGTGTTTATTTCTCCTTGCCGATGGCCCTACTGACTTCAGGGTCTAACTCTGGCAGGAAGAGAGGAAAGTAACCATTTTGAAATATGCTGAAAGTGTTTTCCATAACAGAGGCTTACTTTCCAGCAAAACAGACTTCTCAAGAGCCTTAGTTCCCTGGTGGAAGGGCATCTCCCTGATTCCACCTTCTTCTAGCATTTCTTTTTCACCGCCACACCATCAGGGCTCAACAGTGGAGGAAAGCTCCAGTTTTTTTTTTAATTAAAAAAAATTTTTTTATTGTATATATATTTTTTATTTTTGGCTGCTTTGGGTCTTCGTTGCTGCGCTCGGGCTTTCTCTAGTTGTGGTGAGTGGGGGTTACTCTTCGTTGCAGTGCCTGCGTTTGTCGTTGCAGTGGCTTCTCTTGTTGCGGAGCATGGGCTCTAGGCACATGGGCTTCAGTAGTTGTGGCACGTGGGCTCAGTAGTTGTGGCTCACGGGCTTAGTTGCTCTGGGCATGTGGGATCTTCCCAGACCAGGGCTCGAACCCATGTCCCCTGCATTGGCAGGTGGATTCTTAACCACTGCGCCACCAGAGAAGTCCCATGGTCAGTTTTTATAGTGATTTAATTCACTTTGTAAAAATCCCTGGCCTGTAGTAATTTCTTCCACACTCATTGCAGATAGTATTATTGCATTAGAAATGTGATTTTTAAATGGCTGAGCCTGGTAATTTGTCGGCATTTAGGAGGATTAAGTCAATAAAATAGGCAACATCAGTTGCTCTTTGGCATTATATCACAGATCAAACTGAACCATTCATCAGCTAATAATAATGGTGATGGTAATAACAATGATGATTACAAGTGGCTAACAATGATCATCCTTAGTATGTGCTAGGCACTGTACTAATATATACACACATACTTACATACATTCATAAAATCTCACGTAGCAAAATGAAGATGAACCCAATTTCTTTTCTTTACCCTGGAATTCCAGGTGATTGATGTGGTTCAGGTCACAAAAGGAAGTATGAGTAAAGATGCAAGGAACAGAGAAATCCAAGGATGCTTCTCCCCTTCCGAAGCCATTGAGGGTATTACACTATTAGTATAACTGCCTGAGTGGAGACCCTTGCTTGAGGGAGAAGGTTGTGGTTATTTTTCCTGGTAACTTCACTTTCAGGATGGGGGGAAAATATGTGAGGTGGTCAGGACCCTGAGCTGAGTAATTTGCTTGGCTGGAATGTATTAGAGGGGGCAAAGGAACTTCCTTATATTTATATTCACTTGGCCGAGGCTGTTGTCAACCCTTTCTGAAAAGCCCTGCCCTAGGGACCCGTGGAGACTGTCTGAGAGGACATGTTCTTTAGCTAGACCTTCTGCGCCACGTCAGCAGGGCTGCCAGACTCCACTCTGTTTCATCCCCGCAGAGACTGGTGCAGAGACCACGTGCACGCTGGTGTCTGTGAGGGTTCCCAGTCTCTTTTCAGGAATGCAAAACTAATTTCCCTTTTACCCGTATCTTGAGTCACAGGCTGATCCTAAAAATCTTTCCTTTTTTAAAAAAAATCTCCTGTGTGGTCTTATTGTGTCAAAGAAGCACTGTTTAGAAAGGGCTCCCGTTGATCTTTCAGACTCAAAGGCACCAATCAGAAATGTCTTAAAAGGGTATTTGTGTAGGCGCAAAAGGACTGGCAATACACCTCTATTCCTAAATTGCTTTTGAAATATTAATTAGAATAGTGAATCAGCTTGTGCTCATCATCCTGTTTCCCATTGCCTTTGGGACGCTCTAGAACCCATCTAAGAAAATTAGATTTTGAATTATGGTTAGAAAGGTTGTCTGTCCACCTTTTCCAGGTTTTAAAGAAGTTCACCTATGTTTTCCTTGAATATTTGTAAGGTTTCCTTTCTAATAGTTAGACCTCTGATCCATTGGGAGATTATTTTGGTGTATAATGAGAGGTATAGATCAATTTTATCTTTTTCTAAATGTCTATCCAGTTGTCCCCAAACCCTTTATTAAAACATTCATCTTTCCCCCATTGATTTGAAATAACCATTATCATAAACCAGATTTTCAGTACTTGGGTCTACTTCTGGACCTTCTGTTATGTCCCATTTATCTGTCTTTTCACGTACCAATTCCATACTATTTTAGTTACGGAAGCTTTGGAGCATGTTTTAGTACTTGATAATGTTGGCTCTCTCTCTTTCCCAAACAATGCCTTTCCTTTCTAGTAGTTTCCTGGTTATTCGTCCAGACTATTTTCCCATATGAACTTTAGAATCAACTTGCATAACTCCATAAAATTTTTTAAAATTGGGACCATGTTAAACTTATACATTAACCTGAGGGATATTTGGCATCTTTATGATGTTGACTCCTTCCCAAGAACATGGAATGTCTTTCCATTTGAACACATCTACTTTTCAGCAATTTTAAAGGTTTTTCTTGTAGAGGCTTTATTTCTTGTTAAATTTATTTTTAGGCATTAAAAATACTTTTTGTTGCTATTATAAAGGAGCTCTTATCTTCCATTATTTCTTCTAATTGATAACTGTTAATATATAAGAAGGATATTATATATATCTTACATATATATCTTATATCCTATTATTAAATTGTATTACTGTATTCATTAGTTTTTAAATGGGTACTCTTGGATTTTCAAAAGGATTTATCTTCTACAAATAGAGACGGCATCACTCCTCTCCTTTGCTAATTTTATTCCTCTAATAGTTTTCTCTTGTTTGTTACATTGATTTATGCCTCCAACACAGTGTTAAATGGTAATGTATGGTGGGCATGTGTACAGTTTTTCTCACTAAGTAAGATCTTGGCTTTTGAACTGAGGTCTCTATATATTTTTAAAAGTTAGGGAAGTATCCATCGGTTCCTATTTTATTTACTTTTTTTCATCAGGAATGGGTGTTATATTTTGCCAAGGTCTTTTCAGTATTTAGGGAGACGATCATATGATTTTTCTCCTTAGATCTATTAATATTGTGAAGTATTATCATTGCTTTCCTAATAATGAACCATCCTTGCATTCCCATAATAAACCCTACTTGGTCATGATGTATTTTTTTAAATATGCTGCTGGGTTCAGTTTGCTGATATTTTATTTATTGTTTTTGCTTTCATATTCGTATGCCATAAGCATTTTTGATTCCCACTCATGTACCATCTATGCCATATTATATATATATTATATAATATATTATATAATATGCCATATTATAACCAAGATATGAAAAAGACTAAAAATTCCTGCCCCGGAGCAACTCCCAGTCTAGTATTAGAGACAGACAAAGAACCAAAGAGTTAGGGTGCAGCATATTAAATGCTGGGCCATGGGCTGTGGAGGCTACTAGGAAGCAAAGAGAGGTGAGGCTCGGGCTGGCTTTGGAAGAGTGAGTAGGAGTTCAGCATGTGAACATGGTGAATCACCCGCATTCCAGGCAGAGAGAATGGTGAGCATTAGGGCACAAAGAGGTTATGCACACTCAGTATCCTGGGGGAACGGCAGTGGTGCGTTGCCGACATAGTGCAGTGTGTGCATGGGTGAGTGACGGGCTGGGGAGGTGGCAGGGAGAGGATGCAGGGCCTCGTAGGCTAAAGAATCTGGATATTATCCTATAGGCTGGGTGGCCATTGAAGGGCTTTCAGGAAGGGAGTGAAGTGATCAGATATTCATTTAAGAAAGATTGCTCTGATAGGGAGAGAGAAACTGGATTCGAAGAGTGGTATCATGGAGTTCAGTGGAGAGGCCCCTCGCCGTGGCCTCAGTGAAAGATGGTGCAGACCTAACTAAGGCAGTAGCAGTGCGAATGAAGAGGCAGCCTGGCCCTGACAGATTTTGTACATAGAAAACCCATGGTGGCTGGCAGCTGAGAAATGGGGCAGGAGCGAGAGGATGAAGATTTCTGGCTAGGGCAAGTGTGAGGGTGCTGCAGCCGTTAATTGAGATGGAGAATACAGGCAGAGAGGGGGTTTTTGTTATGGTGGGTCTGATTTTCAAGGATGGGTGTGAATACTAAAATTGGTTTGGGTTCTCTAGAGCTTGAGATGGAATGTTCCAGTGGGGTCCAGTGGGGCTCTAGAGTGGATTCAGAGCTGGAGCCGTGGATCTGGGAAATGTCAGCATGAGGAAGGTGGTGGAATCCACAGATGAGGTGAGCTCTCCCCGAAGGATGTGTAGAGTGACAGACGGTGAAGTGTGGAGCTGTGGGACCCATTGACATTGAAGGGACAGGCAGCCTTGAGGAGTCAGGAAGACAATTCAAGGAGAGACCAGAAAAGGGGGAGGAAAATAAGAAAAAGTGGTATCATGGAAACGGAGGGAGGGGTGAGCTTGAGAAGGTAGGGGTGATGAAAGGTCAGATGCCTTGGAGAGATCAAGGAGGTAAGGACTGAGGTTTCCACTGAATCAGTAAATAGGAGGTCACCGGGGATCTTTGTTAGAAGTTTCTGGCACCCTGGAGAAAGGCAGGCAATGACAGTGTCTCCAGGAGTGATGGAGAGGTGAGGACATCTGAGGCAGCTCAAAGTTGTTGAAGACACTGAGAGGTTAAGAGAGATTCATTTTCTGAGGCTCTTATGACCTTAAAACATGAAGATCTGGGGTCAACAACTTGGGTGCAAAACTAGGCTGCATCACCGAGTGTGTGACCTTGGGCAAGTCACTTAGCCTTTCTGAACCTGGTTATTCTCACCTTTACAATGGGGGTGAGCTTCCCTGGTGGTGAGTGGTTAAGAATCCGCCTGCCAATGCAGGGGACATGGGTTCAAGCCCTGGTCTGGGAAGATCCCACATGCTGCAGAGCAACTAAGTCCGTGCACTACAGCTACTGAGCCTGCGAGCCACAACTACTGAGTCCGTGTGCCACAACTACTGAAGCCCATGCACCTAGAGCCTGTGCTCCGCAACAAGAGAAGCCACCACAATGAGAAGCTGGCGCACTGCAACAAAGAGTAGCCCCCGCTTGCTGCAACTAGAGAATGCCCGTGCGCAGCAATGAAGACCCATCGCAGCCAGAAATAAATAAATACATAAAATAAATGTATACAATGGGGGTAATGTTGGGCCCTGCCAGCGTTGCTGTGAGGAGCTGGTGAAATTGTGAGATGATATCCAACCATCTTTCTGTTTTATTCCAAGGATGCCCCACAGGAAGTTGAATTTTATGACAATTCCTTCCTTTCCCTCTCTCTCTCTCTCTTCCCTTCCTTTCTTCTTTCTTCTCTCTTCCTCTCTCCCTCTCTCTCTCTTTCTTTTTCCTTTTGCCAGTGATCTGACACCAAAACAGAAAAGCAGTTGTCAGAGAAGGTGGAACCATTAAGCTCGTCTCCTTTCCCGTTTCCTCACCTCCAAGTGAAGAAAGCGTCTCCTACTTATTTATTCATTTGTAGGGTGGCTTCCACAGGACCAGGAGAACTCGGTTGATGAAAATAGCTACTCCTTTTAGTTGAGATGCCATGAATATGGATTGAGATTATTTGTCACAGATGGAAATGCCCCCTTTAAGCCCTGCCCCTCTCAGAGGCCCCCCAGGGAGCACTGCACACACCGAACTTTGCAGTTCCACTCCGGCGAGAGTGGGAGAGCAGACGTCCCCCAGTGACTGCACATGCAGTGTGCGGATCTGAGCGACATTGGGAATTTGGGCTTATCTGCCTCCCGATCCAGTTTTATCTTTCTCAGACAGTTTTCTTTGCAGTTATACTTTGCTGATCCTATCGCATCGATTCCACCCAGGCCCTGTGGAGAAGTCTGGAAATAAAGACACTCTCCCCACACCAAGCAGGATTTCCTGCACATATCCCTGCTCTCGGAGCTGGAGCTGCCTTGGGTAGAGAGTGTTCTTGTAAACGCTTGTGTAGAAAGAGTCGATATCCTTGTGCTGCTCTATAGGTGAACATTTCAGAAGGCTCTGGAGTAGAGTAAGTTCTTTTGATAAGCAGAACTATATCGAAATATATCTTAAGTGTTATAGACTAACTTACGGCTGACGGGCTACTTTTGTTCATCTTTTCTGCTGAATGGAGTTTAAGCTCGATGTTGTTGCTGCCCACAAAAAGTTCTTGTTAAAAGTTTTAGTTCTCCACACAGCATGTTTTAAAAATCTTTGCTAGTTCTTACACACGAAATGTTTTTATTTTTAAAGCATGAACTGCGAATAATCAGTTTAAATCTACTTTGCCACCACAGGGGTGAAAAATGTAAACGAATAATTCTTTATCTAATCTGAGTGATGTCTGGGATTTGTAGTTGCTAACTAAGGATTTCTTCTAAGATAACATAGGAATTTATAGGGCTTGAGATTTTTCTATGAAGTAATTCCATCTTTTAATTAGCGGTGATGAGCAGCTACGCTTTCCCATGAAACACGATCATCTTATTTATAGTGGTTGCTTTCCTTAGAGCTGTAATCACTACTTCCCTACTCCCTGCCCCATCTACCTGGTGGTTTCATGCAGCTGTAGGAGACTTACTTATTAACTGATTAGAAACCATCACTACCACCACCACCAACCAAAAGCTATTGAGCTATCTAACCAAAGAATTATACAGAAAATACACAGTTGAATTCAGGCAGACGACTAGTAACTGCCATTATCTCATGAAAAATAATCACCTGCCTGGTTCGGTTGTGTGGCTTTTCTTAGAGGGATGTCTCGATCCTGAGCACGGCGGCTGAAGAGGTGGCCTTGGGTGTCTTCCTTGTGGGCCCGCAGCTGTGAACTGGAGCATCACTTGTTTCCATCAAGCCAGGCAGTGTGGGGATAGAAGGGGGAGGAATAACAGAGATGGGAGCAGTAGGAGGAAGGACGAGAGAGAGGGTGAGAGAAACAGAAATCCAGGGTGGGTGGCCGGTAGGCATTGGAGGCTGTCTACCGTCCCAGAGGTTGAGGGGCGGTCCCGCCTCTGGCACTAATGAGAACTGTGGCTTTGGGCGAGTCACCTGTGCTTTGTTCCTCTTTTGTAAACCGAGAGGAGGGAGTTGGTGGTCTCTAAACTCCTTGCAAGCCTGCAAGTCTTAAGGAGCCCAATCTTTGACCCCAAATTCTAGAGGGATGTGTTGACAAAGCCTTAGATGGATTTCTGGCTGAACCTGGAGGCTGAAGCTGTTCCGTGGCTTGGCACACCTGTGGGAATCCCACGCCCAGCCAGCCAAGGTGTGTCCCCCCTTGTTTGCCATCAAGGTAAAGGTACTCACTGGCATTGCCACGGCCGATATTTCTGCCTTTGGAATTTGGATCATAAACTGACTCACAAGATTCTTCCTGTTTCTTAATGAAGCTGTTTACTGTCTTCTGTATTTGGAAGCAGAAATAAACGTGGGCAAACAAAAGGACAATTGATTTTACAAGAGCAATTTGGTAAGGGATGTTTGAGAAGTAGTATTGCCTTAGATATAAAGACTGCTTATAGTTAGTCTTCCATTAAAAACATCTGCCACGTTCATTAGGAATTAGAAATAATTTGTGGGGATAGCAATGGAGAAACACCAGAACTCCAAACATTTTACTCATCATTCTTTAAAAAATTCTACATCTTAATTTTTTTTTTTTTTTGCGGTGCGCGGGCCTCTCACTGTTGTGGTCTCTCCCGTTGCGGAGCACAGGCTGCGGAGCACAGGCTCCGGACGCGCAGGCTCAGCGGCCATGGCTCACGGGCCCAGCCGCTCCACGGCATGTGGGATCTTCCCGGACCGGGGCACAAACCCGCGTCCCCTGCATCGGCAGGCGGACTCTCAACCACTGCGCCACCAGGGAAGCCCCATCTTAATTTTTTTAAACCTCTTTTTGCCCCCTTTGCTTTCTCCTTCTCTTTTCTGCTTCTTCAAATATCTAGACAAGACCACAGTTACTTAGACCAGTACTTACAGAGCCCACGTCCATGACTTGGGTGTAATAATCCTCTCATTTGGATGCTGTGGTCTGCAAAGGAGATGGCAGGTAGAAGATGCTGAGTCAACGAGGCCCATTCAGTTATTATCAATTTTATTTTTCATCTTTAGCACTAGCCTAGGTTGCCTCTTTTTAAAAAAGTTTAATTAATTTATTTATTTTTGGCTGTGATGGGTCTTTGTTGCTGCGCGAGGGCTTTCTCTAGTTTCGGTGAGCAGGGGCTACTCTTCGCTGCGGTGCGCGGGTTTCTCATTGCGGTGGCTTCTCTTGCTGCGGAGCATGGGCTCTAGGCGTGCGGGCTTCAGTAGTTGTGACGCACGGGCTTCAGTAGTTGTGGTTCGTGGGCTCTAGAGCGCAGGCTCAGTAGTTCTGGTGCACGGGCTCAGTTGCTCCACGGCATGTGGAATCCTCCCAGACCAGAGCTCGAACCCGTGTCCCCTGCATTGACCGGTGGATTCTTAACCACGGCGCCACCAGGGAAGTCCCCTAAGTTGCCTCTTTAAATTGTCTGCTTCCTGTGAAATGTTTCCCTAACTCTTCTTTCAACTACAATAATTTATATTTTTGTTGTAGTCTAAACGCAACTCAGGGAGCACAGGTATTAAAAGCAGGCCTTCATTTGGCCTTTCCTAGCCCAGAGCACATTAGGACTTGGGGGCAGACACAGTGGGAGCAGCCGGAGAACAGAGGAACGGCAGGTACGCCCCTTGTTTGCCTCGGATGCCTGCAGGCACCCTAGGGGAGCACTGACATAGCGCCCTGCAGCCCAGCACACCCTCACGTGTCTCCCTTGATTCTGTTCTCAGATACTGTATCCTTTATTTCTCCTCTCGTTCTTTCCGCCTAAGTTTGCTCATGTAATTATTTGTGAAATTTCTAGGGAGAAGTCTTTCTAACCGGCTGTGCGTGTGTGCGTGCATGTGCACACTTGGCAGGAGCCCTGCAGGAAGCCTACAAGTTGATGACACAGTAGACATCCTGTCTCAGGTTTCAGACGTTGTTAGGCCGAAGCTTTTATTGGAGGTCAAGGCAGCTAATACAGTGGGGTGTGCAATTAAAAGGGCATTCAGCACAGAAGGATGGCTAGCTGTCTCTCAGGCTGGGAGTGCAGGGAGGGTTGACAGCTGTGAGTCTGCTAATGATGGCTTTACAAGCATATTTTGCAGCCAGGGTGGTAAATGTAATACAAAGGCATGGTTTTCATGTGCCTAATCAGCTCTCTGCTTCCTGTGAGAAGCATCCACTCGGGGAAGGAAGTTGCCGGTTGTGGGCTTTTTTGTGGTGGTAGTTTGTGCTAATTTACTTTTTTAAATAGAGTACTTGCCGTTGTTAGTGATTCTGCATGATGCCCCTTTATGGTGGTCAGGAAGGAGATTGCAGGATGATGGCGAAGGTTTAGGAGGCTGGCCCAGGGTCACCCAGAGAACCTCGGGCTCCTGACTCTCCATCAGGTTCTAGTAGGATTTATTTATGCAGTTGTTTTGCCCGTGTGGATCTCCTGGACTCTGAACCCTGGGAGCACAGTCATCATATCTTATTAATTTTACCCAGTAGACAGTAACTATTTTCTTGAATACATGAATTCTACAAAAATTTCTGGCCTTTTGGAAAAAAATCTTACCACTGCTGTGTAAGGACAGCATCACTGGGGAGGAGGGAAGGTGACAGAGGAGGAGATGCAGGCAGTGTCTAGGGGGTGGGAGGTGATGCCTGGATTAGTCCCGGGAAGTGGCAGGATGCTGTCCCACTGCCATGGCCTCCTGTTCTCTAGAAGAGTGAAATCCACAGAGATCAGAGTGCTAGCAGCTTCTACATCTGAGTGGATCTTGGTCTAGGATTTATGGGTTGGTTAGTTTGGAGGGCCTTGAATTTCTTGTTAGTTAACAAGTCCTTATTTTTGCGCATTCACTTCTCGTCTGGCAGAATAAGAGAAGGTGGGAACACTCACCGGTCCCAGGTATTCAGGGAGGAAACTTATTAGTACCATCGGAACTAAACTGAGAGGGCTACTCGAGGCTACTTCCCCAGACACTGGTCCCTCTGATTTAATCTCTCCCTTCATCTGATAATCGATACTGCTCAGTTGGTGCCGCACTGCCGCCACTACTTGGTGAGATGGTGACACACGATCACATCCAGGATGGAGGAGGGTCTGGAATGATAAAGGAATCTCTCCCTTTAAAGGCTTGGGACTGCCTCAGTTTGACGTGAGAGGAGAAATGCAGTAGGTAAGAACCTGGTTTTCAGTCATTCAGTGCAGAGTAACAAGGAAGCAGGGTGGATTTTTGCATAGACATTAATGGTGTCCTGATAATTCTGGAAAGAAATGGAGTTGTGTTCATCACTCCATGTAAGGCACCCATTTTAGCATCTTTTTAGTAGGATCATGGGCTTTCCAAACCCTCTATAATTCTCACATAGGGCAAAAGTCAATATAATATGTCAGTTTAAATGGATGCCATTACTTTTAACATTGTACACCTCCTGGAGGCTTCAGAATATCCTTTTTAATCATTAGCATTTTATAATCATAGAACAAGAGCATAGAAGGAACCTTAGAGGTTATGCACCATTACATTACTTTCGTAATTAAAAGCCCGGAGCCAGACCATCTGGCTTTGAATCTTTGCTCTGTCATTTATCAGCTCTTGAACTTGAAGGGCTTACTGCTTTCTGCCTCGGTTTCCTCACTTATGTAATGGTGTTAATAATTGCTTCGTAGAGAAGTGAATAGACATTTTTCCAAAGAGGACATACAAATGGCCAACAGGCACGTGAAAAGATGCCCAGCACTGCTAATCATCGGGAAAATCCAAGTCAAAACCGCAATGAGATGTCACCTCATCTGTCAGAATGGCTGTCATCAAAAAGAACATTAATAACAAATGCTGGAGAGGGTGTGGAGAAAAGGGGACCCTCCTGCACTGTTGGTGGGAATGTAAATTGGTGTAGCCACTGTGGAAAACAGTATGGAGGTTTCTCAAAAAACTAAAAATAGAACTATCATATGATTCAGCAATTCTTCTCCTGGTACATTCCAAAAAAACCAGAATCACTAACTTTTTTTAATTTAATTTTATTTTTTTTTGCGGTACGTGGGCCTCTCACTGTTGTGGCCTCTCCCGTTGCGGAGCACAGGCTCCGGACGCACAGGCTCAGCGGCCATGGCTCACAGGCCCAGCTGCTCCGTGGCACGTGGGATCTTCCCGGACCGGGGCACGAACCCGTGCCCCCTGCATAGGCAGGCGGACTCTCAACCACTGCGCCACCAGGGAAGCCCTGAATCACTAATTTGAAAAGATACACGCACCCCGGTGTTCATAGCAGCATTATTTACAAGAGCCAAGATACGGAAGCAACCTAAGTGTCCATCAGCAGATGAATGGATAAAGAAGATGTGGTACATATATGTGTGTGTGTGTGTGTATATATATATATCTATATATATACAGACACACACACACACACAATGGACTACTACTCAGCCGTAAAATAGAATAAAATTTTGCCATTTGCAGCAACATGGATGGATTTGGAGGGCATTAGGCTAAGTGAAATAAATCAGACAGGTAAAGATAAATACTGTATGATATCACTTATATGTGGAATCTAAAAAATACAACAAATTAGTGTATATAACAAAAAAGAAGCAGACTCATAGATATAGAGAACAAACTAGTGGTTACCAGAAAGGAGAGGGATAGGAAGAGTGGATTAAGGGGTACAGATTATTAGGTATAAAACAAACTACAAGGATATATTGTACAACAATATATAACCATTATTTTATAATAACTATAAATGGAGTATAACCTTTAAAAATTGTGAATCACTATATTGTACACCTGTAACATAATATTGTACAGCAACTATACTTCAATAAAAAATGTATTTAAAAATAGAAAAATAAGATTAACCATCAAAAAAATTGCTTTGTAGGCATGTTTTGTTTGGTACATAGTAGGCACTCATTAAATGTTAGTATTCAAACTGCCATCTTATAAAAGAGAAGAGTAAAACTTACATATCTAGATGTTGACCTTTTCCAGGATTGATTCCACAAAATTAACATTCGGTTTATTCATTTTTCATTCTCTCATCATCCATCTCTCTATCCATCTATCCGTTCATCTGCCTGTCCAACATTTCTTTGGCCCTTACCATTAGGTATATGGTCCTGGACTCAGTGCTGAGGATAGAAAGATGATTAAGACACAGTCCTGCCCTTGCGTCTCTCACAGCTGGTGGGTAGGGTGGGTATGGAAATGAAGTGCTGAGTGTGGAGTTAGGGGCAGACAGGGAGCAGCTTCCACTGCTTCAGGGCACTGTGCTGGACTGTTGCCATTTCTTTCTTTTTTTTTTTTTTTTTGTGGTACGCGGGCCTCTCACTGCTGTGGCCTCTCCCGTTGCGGAGCACAGGCTCTGGACGCGCAGGCTCAGCAGCCATGGCTCACGGGCCCAGCCGCTCCGCGGCATGTGGGATCTTCCCGGACCGGGGCACGAACCCGCGCCCCCTGCATCGGCAGGCGGACTCTCAACCACTGCGCCACCAGGAAAGCCCTGCCACTTCTTTTTCACAGCACCCCTTTAAGATGTGTCATGGCAGGATGTGGCGTGGAATGAGATTGTTTCCTAGAAGAGGTGACGGCTGAGTTGAGGCTAATAAGCTGAGTAGGAATTGGTGAGCGAAAGAAAGCTGAAGAAGGTGAGGCATTCCAGGGAATCTCATGAAGAAAGAATAAGCCTCGAGGGTCTGCCTGACCCCTGAGAAATGCAGTATTGCCAGACATAGTGTCCCAAAAGGGTAACCGACCACATTGCCTTTATA
This sequence comes from Pseudorca crassidens, assembly GCF_039906515.1. Lineage (NCBI taxonomy): Eukaryota > Metazoa > Chordata > Mammalia > Artiodactyla > Delphinidae > Pseudorca > Pseudorca crassidens. Next base: position 159,921,737 of record NC_090297.1, read on the forward strand.
AGAGGTTAAATGACAACATTAGATTTATATACCAGTATTAACAGGTGATGACACCAGGTAATCCATCAAGATAGCATATAACACCCATGTTCATTACAGCATTATTCACAATGGCAATCCAAGTGTCCATCAACGGATGAATAGACACACAAATGTGGTATAGACACACAGTGGAATACATATATATATATATATTTTAATATTTATTTAATTTTGGCTGCATTGGGTCTTTGTTGCTGCGTGCAGGCTTTCTCTAGTTGTGGCGAGCAGGGGCTACTCTTCGTTGGGGTGTGCGGGCTTCTCATTGCAGTGGCTTCTCTTGTTGTGGAGCTCGGGCTCTAGGTGCGCGGGCTTCAGTAGTTACGGCGTGTGGGCTCAGTAGCTGTGGCTTGCGGGCTCTAGAGCACAGGCTCAGTAGTTGTGGTGCATGGGCTTAGTTGCTCCCAGGCATGTGGGATCTTCCTGGACCAGGGCTTGAACCTGTGTCCCCTGCACCAGCAGGGGATTCTTAACCACTGTGCCACCAGGGAAGTCCCCACACAGTGGAATATTATTCAGCCTTAAAAAGGAAGGAAATTCTGACACATGCTACAAGAGGGATGAGCCTTGAGGACGTTATGCTAAGTGAAGTACGCTGGTCACAGAAGGACAAATTCCACTTACATGAGATACCTAGAGTTGTCAATCAAGTTCATGGAGACAGGAGAGTGGTTGCCAGGGCCTGGTTGGGGGAGGGGGAGAATGGAAAGTTGTTGCTTAATGAATAAGGAGTTTCAATTTGGGAAGATGAAAAAGTCCTGCAGGTGGATGGTGGTGATGATTGCACAACCATGAAAATGTACTTGATGCCACTGGAAAATGCTTAAAATGATCAATTTTATGCGTTGTGTACCACACACACACACACACACACACACACAGATAGCAGTACGAACTGTGTCACAAAATAGTGTTTTGAGGGATGAGCTATCCCTGTGGACTGCCTGAGCAGGGAGATTTCATCCAGTAGGGGCTCCTGAAGAGTAAACATGATAACATTTGTCGATCTAACCACTGGATGCTTCTAAGCACATTATGTGCAGTAACACATTGAATCCTCACAACCACCCCAGGACTGGGGTACGATTACTGTCCCCACTTTTACAGATGAGAAAACTCAGCGAGGTTAGGTATCTGGGTCAGCGTCCTGTCCTCATCTCCTCCTTACCCGCTTCGCGGTGCTGCCTCCCTGTGAGCCCTGTTAGAGCCCCTCAGGGGGAGAGGGGAAGGTATTGCAGAGGCGTGCCCGGTGAGTGGCCTGCGGAGGGATGCAGGAATACCCCTCACCCTTTCTCTCTTTTCTCTTACTTCCACTTACCTTCTGAGAAGGGGACTGGCCGTGGCCAGCCAGGAGCCTGACAGCTCCTCTGTCTGCACTTGATGTGGGAGGGCGTGTGTCACGGGCAGGACCCACGTTACTCTCTTCTGCAGGAACCAGCGCAAAGCAGTTGTTTTATTTGTGCCTGTAATCGTCTGAAAAGTTTTACGTGGGCAGTTATCATCACTGGGTAAACACATTAAGCTGGCAAATAAATCTTTGTGGGCAGCACATTGAATGTTCCCTGAATAATAGTTACTAATACGTTACTGTAATTGCATTGTACATTTTGCAGTAAACTCCAAAAAAAGTGACTTATTAGCTCTTGGGTACTTGACAGCAATATGTTCAATGGTAGCACCCCGTTTCCAAATTTGCTAACACATTTTGTGTGTATTGCTTTTTTGGAGTTAGACCAAATGGACCCTTTTAAAGATCAGATGAGTTAATAAAACCCTTATATTTATATAGTTGCTTTCTTCAGGTTACTGTACTGGGCCATTGCCACTTGCCCCCTTCTATCTCACAGCCTCCCTTTAAGGAATGTCATCGCTGGATGTAGGGTAGTCTGTCTTAAATTCATTTAATAGGCAAAAGAGAGACCAAGAAGCTTTTTTTTCCCCATCCATTCAACAACAGTTTATACAGCATCTGCTCTGTGCCAGTCGCTGTTCTAGCCTTGGACTTCTTGATCAATGTCACCAGCGAGCTCAGGTCACAGCCTAAGACTCCTGCCGTTTCTGGAGCAGTGCTGCTTGGAGTTGATGGAATTTCAGGGGTTATTGAAATACCTGCCTTTGTACAGGTGTCTGACACTTTGCAGGTTGAGGAAAGGGAATTGTACCATAGCATAACATACCTGATGACTCTGGCCACAGATCACAGCCATCAGACTGTAAAGCACCTAAGCTTTTCTTGCAAAGCGCCCTTCAAACCATTCTCATGGACTCTTGCTAATTGGGAATTTCTTTTGGGGGCCCATTGCTCATTCCTTGCTGCCTTTCCTGGTTGAGGCTTCCCACAAGAATGAAAAGCTAGAACAGTGGCTTTTGTCTTAAGCAAGGCCATGGATGGTACAGTAACTGCTTTCAGATGCTGCTGATGTGGCCCAGATCCAATATTGTGACCCAGAGGTGAAAGGCTATATATTTGATTACAGCTGGGAACCAATCAGCCTCCAGACTCCAGTGCATTTCAGCAGAGAAAGGAAGCAGGATAGGGTGACATAACACACTAGACAGTGGCTAGAAATAGGTATGGGAAAATCCAGGAATGGAGCTTCAATTTCTAGAAATGTTTTTGTAAAAGGAACCACCTATGTTAATGTTAATACAAAAATGCCAATGATGTAATTCTATATTCCTGGAATATAGGCTGCATATGGCTATAATCTATAATACATGTGAATGTATAGAGTGGACATATATATGAATTACAAAGTACTGAGGTTCAGATCCCTTTTTTTTTTTTTTTTCTTTCCCTTCTACAGTTTTGAGAAAGGATGAATTCTTAGTTAACATTGTTTAGCTCCGAGTACAGTTCTGAAATAAGAGTCTTAGAAGGTTGAAACTCATTTCCTTTCCAGGTCTTAGGGTGCAGTGTTCAGGCTCACTCACTGTGGGTGGCTAGTAGGTCACCTGTGCTATGAGCTCGATTATGTTGGATGACTCAGCCGAGGTGGTGACATGAACACAGAGGCCTAGAACAGGGAACTTGGAAGAGGGAAAGTGAATAGGAGGCAGGGCTGCCTTTTTATTTTGAGGTACTAGGTGATTCTCTTTACGAATGCCAGCCAAGGGCAAGTTTCCATCGGCTGAGATCCTTTGAGATTCCATCAAGTAAAGATTTGGGGGAAAAAAAAGGTACAAGATGGGGCTTCCCTGGTGGCACAGTGGTTAAGAATCCACCTGCCAATGCAGGGGACATGGGTTTGAGCCCTTGTCTGGGAAGATCCCACATGACGCAGAGCAACTAAGCCTGTGCACTACAACTACTGAGCCTGCACTCTAAAGCCCGCGAGTAACAACTGCTGAGCCCATGTGCCTAGAGACCGTGCTCCTCAACAAGAGAAGCCACCGCGGTGAGAAGCCTGCGCACCGCAACAAAGAGTAGCTCCTGGTCGCCGCAACTAGAGAAAGCCCGCGCACAGCAACGAAGACCCAGCGCAGCCAAAAATAAGATAAATAAATTTATTTTTTAAAAAAACGCACAGGAATTAGAAAATAGAATTTTGTGGCACAGTGTAGAAAGTCCAGCCATGATTTGAAAATAACAAAGAGGCCATAATCCAAGTTCGAAGATCTCTTTTATTGTATTAATGTTTCCTCAAAAGCCTCTTTTTGTTTGTTCCACTTCTGATTGTTTTCTCTTCCTGTCTAGAGTTAAAGGGAGAGCCGTAAGCATGATTTTAAAGTGGTGAAATTTTATCCTGAGAAATTTGATCTCAGTGTTTATTCCCTGTGAGACATTGGCATTCTTTTTCAAAATATATTTGTTTGGGGCTTCCCTGGTGGCGCAGTGGTTGAGAGTCTGCCTGCCGATGCAGGGGACACGGGTTCGTGCCCCGGTCCGGGAAGATCCCACATGCCGTGGAGCGGCTGGGCCCGTGAGCCATGGCCGCTGAGCCTGCGTGTCTGGAGCCTGTGCTCCGCAATGGGAGAGGCCACAACAGTGAGATGCCCGCGTACCACAAAAAAAAAAAATAAAAATAAAAAATAAATAAATAAATATATATATATATATATATATATATATATATATATATATTTGTTTGGGGGACTTCCCTGCTAGTCCGGTGGCTAAGACTCTGCGTTGCCAATGCAGGGCGCCCGGGCTTGATCCCTGGTCAAGGAACTACATGCTGCAACTAAGATTTCGCATGCCACAACTAAAGATCCTGTATGCTGCAATGAAGATCCCACACACCGCGAGGAAGATCCCGTGTGCCGCATATAGGACCCGGTGCAACCAAATAAATAACTTTTTAAAAAAGAAAAAAAATTTGTTTGAGAAGAAATAGTTTCAGATCTATGAAGGTCATACCAGAATTTGCTAGTAAGTAGAGTATCATATTCTATGGAAAGGAACCAGAGAGTTCAGGAAAGATGCATCCTTTGGGTCTATCATAAGATTTGGTCTCCTTCTCTTTCTGTGTCCCAGCTGGCATCCAGGATCCTCCTCCCAACTTTCCCCACGTGTTTGCTGTAGTTGGGCCTGTCTCCAGGAGCCAAAAACTCGGGGCCTCGTGTAGTCTGCACCCACCCCTGTTAATTTCCTTGATTAAGCTGCACACTTTTTAAAAATTTTAATTGCAGTATAGTTGATTTACAATGTTGTCTTAGTTTCTGGTGTACAGAAAACTGATTCAGATATATATATATATATATATATATATATGTTCTTTTTTATATTCTTTTCCATTATGGTTTATTACAAGATACTGAATATAGTTCCCTGTGCTATAGTAGGACCTTGTTGTTTATCGATTTTATATATAGTACTTTGTATCTTAAGCTGCACACTCTTGATGTGAGCCTGGCAGTTGAAGGCATAGAAGGTGGGGAAACTCCTGACAGGTGTTGTATAATAAGCCCTATGTTAGCTACCGCCCCCAGAGACACCAGATAGGCATGGGGGTCCAGTTCAGCTCTTTCATGCTCGACATAAGGGCTTTAGGGACACCTGGTATGTCAAGTCATCTTTTAACTGTACCTTCAGCTGCAGTGGAACGAATATGGCTGACAGGATGGGCCAACAGTCCTCTGGGCTCTCTGGATTTCAGATGATTCTCTCTGTGACTTTCGTAGGTAATGTTTACTTCTGAATAGAACGCAGTCGGAAGCATTTAACGCTCTCTGGGACTTTTGTGAATAGGTGGTTCACAGAGAGCTCTGCTGTAACTTTTGCATGGACACACAGGGGTGTGGCCTCTCCCCCTATCTTTTAAAGAAAGATAACGCAGGCTTTATTGATCCCTAAGGTCCTGTAAGATAACACTATCTCAATAAAAGAGTAGTGCTAAGTAACCCTATTTAGGGCTTTTTTCAGGGGAGAGGACTGTGGGGTGTGAAGCTTATGAAGAACCTGGGCTGTTAACATGACAGTGCAAATGGCTGACACTGATGAACGTCCTGTGAGCAGCTGGGGCAGCCTGGCAGCCTGGCAGGCTCCTCCTGGGCCCTCTGTGTGAATGCTGTCTCACTCCCTGCTACACGAAGGGGTAGGATTCATGGCCCATTGGTTTTGATTTGCTTGCCTTGGTGCGAGTGTGTGTGTGTGTGTGTGTGTGTGTGTGTGTGTGTGCGCGCGTGTGCGCGCGCACGTGCGTGCCCCTTGCCTTCTGGTGATGGATATGTAGGCAGTGGCTGGACCTGTTTCTCATTAGCACAGCCACCCTTCAATGAGACAGAGAGACAAGCGCTCTCCAGAACCTCCGGAACCTGCGAGTTTAATGGCCTCAGGTCCTGTGCGCTTAGCTGAGAAAAGGAGAGACTTGCACTGGGGAATCAGTTTTTTGTTTGGGGAGAGGGGAGAGGGGTTACAGTAAGAGCTGGGCCAGGGGTGGGCTTGGAGCGGCTTCCACTCAGCGGGGAGACCCCTGAAAGTGAGGGCGCAGGCAGCAGGGAGAGCTGGCTCTGGCAGGGGCTGAAGGAGCCAGGTGCTTGCTTGAGTGTCTACTGTTTCGCCCCTGAGGGCAGTCCCACCCGGAGGTCAAATCTCACCACCTTGCACCAGAACGATGGCTTGAGCTACTTATTCAAATGATTCTAAGAACATTCAGGAAATATTTAGAGCACCTACTATGTGCTGGGCATTTCATTAGGAGCTTGGAACTTTCAGGTACAAATACTGACTTTGACCCTGGAGTTGTTATCATGATTATGGGGCTGCATTTTAAAATAAGAGGAGTACTGTCCTTACAGCTTTGGTTTCTGTCCAAGTGCTTTTCTCTTAGTCCTTTTAGTGAGCGGATCTTGGGCTGTCCCTTTAGTCCGAAGTCTCCTGGTGCTCTTTATTCTAAGTCGTTTTTTTTTTCTTTGGCCGTGCCCTGCGCATGGGGGATCTTACTTCCCCAAGGGATCAAACCCGTGCCCCCTGCATTGGGAGCACGGAGTCTTAACCACCGGACCGCCAAGGAAGTCTCTAAGTTGTCTCTTTTTAAATTGTGGTAAAATGTACATGACATAAAATTTACCGTCTCAACCACTTTTAAGTGTGCAGTTCAGTGGCATTAAGTGTATTCACCTGTTGTGCAACAATTACCAGCATCCTCTCCAGATCTTCCTCGTCTTTCCAGACTGAAACTCTGAACCCATCAAACAACTCCCCATCTCCCACTCCCTGCTCTACATTATTTTGAAGTTAAATAGCATTTGGAACACTCCAGAGAATGCTCTAAGGAGAGAGACGCAAATGACTTCATTAAAACTCTCATTCACATGTTCATTCCTCAAACATCTCCTAAGCTCCTAATGTGTGCCCATACAGCTTCAGAAACAAATGAGATTCAGACTTTGGTCTCAAGAGGTTTACCGACTGGTAGGGGAGAAAATGGTGTAAATAAACAAGCCCTCAGCCTGTTACGATGGCTGCGGGGCAGGTGTGGAGGGTAGAGAGGAGCAGCTGAGGCAGCGCCAGGAGGACCAGGGTGGACCCTCATCTGAGCCTTGACGGACAAGCAGGTGTTGGCCTTGATAACAGACGGGGAGGAACGCGTTCTGGAGAGTGGCAGCTGTGGGAGCAGAGGCGAGGCGAGGCGAGGCGAGGCGAGGCGGGGCGGGGCGAGGCGAGGCGGGGCGGGGCGAGGCGAGGCGGGGCGGGGCGAGGCGAGGCGGGGCGGGGCGAGGCGAGGCGGGGCGGGGCGAGGCGGGGCGGGGCGAGGCGAGGCGGGGCGGGGCGGGGCGGGGCGGTGAGGGGGCGAGCGTCACGTGTGCAGGCGTGGTGGCCAGAGAGACGGAGGTGAGCAAAGGCGCAGGGCCTTGTGGGCCTGGCCGAGGACCGGACTGCATTTTTTTTTTTTTTTCGGTACGCGGGCCTCTCACTGCTGTGGCCTCTCCCATTGCGGAACACAGGCTCCGGACGCGCAGGCTCAGCAGCCATGGCTCACGGGCCCAGCCGCTCCGCGGCATGTGGGATCTTCCCGGACCGGGGCACGAACCCGTGTCCCCTGCAACGGCAGGCGGAGTCTCAACCACTGCGCCACCAGGGAAGCCCCGGACTGCATTTTTTTTGGAGGACTTTCTTTATTGTGGCATTTTATTTATTTAAAAATTTTTTTATTTTATATTGGAGTATAGTTGATTTACAATGTTGTGTTAGTTTCAGGTATACAGCAAAATGATTCAGTTCTATTTATAAATATAGCCATTCTTTTTCAGATCCTTTTCCCGTATAGGTTATTACAGAATATTGAGAAGAGTTCCCTGTGCTATACAGTAGGTCCTTGTTGGTTATCTATTTTATATATTAATAGTGTATGTATGTTAATCCCCAACTGCTAATTTATCCCACCCCCCCCTACGTTTCCCCTTCGGTAACCATAAGTTTTCAAAGTCTGTGAATCTGTTTTTGTTTTGTAAATAAGTTCATTTGTATCATTTTTTTAGATGCCACATATAAGTGATATCATATGATATTTGTATTTCCTTCTGTGTTTTAAGCAGGGGACCAGATCTGTGCTCTAGTGTAATCACTGGCAGCAATAAGGAAAAGAATTGGAGGGATGTAAGACCTCAGTGCACCCAGCAGGAGACTGTTGTGAGATTTTAAAGGAATATCTTGCCTTTGAAACATTTGGTTTTACTGGAACTTCTGTTTCCCTATGAAATATTTGGTGGATGTCAGGTCCTCCTCATTTCTAAGTGTGGGAGGGACTCGTGTCTCTCCTGGGTTTGAACATTCAGCTTCAGATGCTGGAGGCTGTAGAGATGAGTGGCTAAGAGAGGGGATTTGTAGTCACTTTTTAAAACGTACAGATCTGCTCATGCAGTGCTGAGGACTGTGTTCATTTTTCTGCCCGAGGTAGGTGTACAGTTCATGGGCCAGTGGTTACCAGGGAAACAGTAAGAGAAAGGAAGCAGAAAGAACCAAACCACAGAAATAGTCACACGCTTGCTCACAACCAGAGCAGCACTCGGGGTCCTCTGGAGTCAGTGCGTAGATCCTTTTCTCTATTGTGGGGAAACGGGGTGGGGGCCATGTGCCCTCCCCTCCCCTACCCCAGCCTGTCCCACGTTGAGAGGCCGGAGAGTCACAACAATTACTGTGCCAGCGAGGAGCGCTCAGCGTCTTTCCACAGTAAAGTTTCTTCTCTTTATCTCTTTCACACACAAATTCAAACCCCGTTTTCCCTTTAAATCACTCTTGTGCTGCTTAACCTCTTTACCCTGAATCTTCCCCCTCCTGTCTTGCGGCTTTTATAGTAGTTTCCTGCTAATGGATCACCTGGATACGATTGCCCCTGGCTTTGTGTGAGCGCCAATTACTGCTCACCCTGAGAAGGCGGCGCTCGGTGCTCGGCAGCCTTGGTGTGGAGATGGATTGGGCCTGACTCCTTTCATCTGAAAGTAGGTTATCGATTAGCACGGACGCCAATTTACTGCACAGGCTCTGGCCAACCCCCCTTGATCTCATTACGGTGTAAATTTTCAAGATTGTATCACATTAGCTCAGGAGAATTCAGGAGAGACACATACATTAGTAAAGTAAAAAACAAAAAAAAGTCGCAGGCTTCCCTGGTGGCGCAGTGGTGAAGAATCCGCCTGCCAATGCAGGGGACACGGGTTCGAGCCCTGGTCCGGCAAGATCTCACATGCCGCGGAGCAACTAGGCCCGTGTGCCACAACTACTGAGCTTGCGCTCTAGAGTCCGTGAGCCACAACTACTGAAGCCCGCACGCCTAGAGCCCATGCTCTGTAACGAGAAGCCCACGCACCACAACAAAGAGTAGCCCCTGCTCTCCGCAACTAGAGAAAGACCACGCACAGCAACGAAGACCCAACGCAGCCAAAAAAAAAGCAACAAGAAGGTGAACATTTCTTGCATTTTATTATAATCCAGATAAAAATAATCATGGCTTCACCTGGCAATTTTCTGAGACTGTGGTGTGTGTGTGTGTGTGTGTGTGTGTGTAGGTGGGTTGTTTATAAGGCATGGTGACACCCAGCAACAGGTTTTAAAGTACTTTACGTCTTTGGTCTCTTCTTTTGATTCTAGGATTGATTTTCTTGGGAAATTATGATTTTAGGGAAAAGATGAGGCTGTCAGGTAGGTGTATTTGCTCTGGCAAGATTTTCCTAGTTTCGGCTTGAGACGTGGAGATGGCAGAGGAGGGCGTGCTGGCCACCGTGGGCTGGCTAATGCTGATTCTGTAGGCCAGACAGTTTGTGTGTAGGCCAGACTGTTGGACAAGTAGGAATGTGAGATTGTTGTTTTCTGTTTTTAAATAGCTTTATTAAGATACCATTTACATGCCATACAACTCGCCTGTTTTAAATGTACAAATCAGTGGGGTTTAGTATATTTCCAGAATTTTGGAGCCATCAAATTTTAGAATATTTCTGTCACTCCGAAAGGAAATGTGTCTATTATCAATCAGTCCCCATTCTCTTCATTCCCTCAGCCATAGGATACCGCTAATCTACTTTTTGGACATTCCATATACATGGAACCATACAATATATGGTCTTTTGTGACTGACTTCTCTCACTTAGCACAGTGTCTTCAAGGTTCACCAGGTTGTAGCATGGATCAGAACTTCATACCTTTACTGTCAGATAGCATTCCATTGTGTGGATACGCACATGTTATATGTCCATTCATCAATTGATGGATATATGGGTCATTTCCAGTTTTTCACTATTAGGAAAAATGATGTTATGAACATTTGTGTACCAACCTTTGTGTGAACATAGGTTTTCTTTTCTCATGGGTGGATTCCTAGGAGTGGAATTGCTGGTTCTTATGGCAACTCTATGCTTAACATTTTGAGAAATTTCCAAACTGTTTTCCAAAGTGGCCGCACCATTTACATTCCCACCAGCAGTAGATAAAAATTCCTTTCTCCACATCCTCTCCAATAGTTGTTATTGTCTGTCTTTTTTATTCTAGTGGATATGAAGAGGTATCGCACTGTGGCTTTGGTTTGCATTTCACTGATGACTAATGAGGTTGAGCGTCTTTTCATGTGTTTATCGACCATTCATATATTTTCTTTGGAGGAATGTCTAATCAAATCTTCTGTCTGTTTTTTAATTGGGCTTTTTGTTGTTGCTGTTGTTACTGAGTTGTAAGAGTCCTTTATATACTCTGGATATAAGTCCCTTATCAGATATATAATTGGCCAGTATTTTCTCCCAATCTTTTCACTTTCTCGATGATGTCATTTGAGGCACAAAAGTTTTATTTTTGATGAAGTCCAACTTACTAATTTTTCTTTTATTGCTGTGCTTTTAGTGTCATATCTAAAGAAATCATTGCCTAACTCAAGATCATGAAGATTTATTTTTATATGTTCTTCCAAGAGTTTTATAGTTTTAGCTCCAACTTAGGTCTATGATCCTTTTTTTAAAAAAAATTTATCTATTTTTGCCTGTGTTGGGTCTTCGTTGCTGCACGTGGGCTTTCTCTAGTTGCAGTGAGCAGGGGCTACTCTTCATTGCGCTGCACAGGCTTCTCACTGAGGTGGCTTCTCTTGTTGCGGAGCATGGGCTCTAGGCGCCCGGGCTTCAGTAGTTGCAGCACATGGGCTCAGTAGTTGTGGCTCGTGGGCTCTAGAGCGCAGGCTCAGTAGTTGTGGCGCACGGACCTAGTTGCTCCGCGGTATGTGGGATCTTCCCAGACCAGGGCTCGAACCCGTGTCCCCTGCATTGGCAGGCGGATTCTTAACCACTGTGCCACCAGGGAAGCCCTATGATCCATTTTGAATTAAGACCATTCACTTTTCCTGCAATAAAAAAATTTCCCAGACTCATTGAAGTTTCAACAACATTGATATAGAATACCATTGTACATTTTCTTTTCCATTCCTCATTTTTTAACAAAACATGCATGGTGGTCATCACATGCTGGGTAATCAGGACTGCAGAGACTGACGTGAAAGTTGGCACACGAGCAGGCAGGGGGTGGAGACCCTGCCAAAATCTTTAACACGTCTTTGGAGGGGTGGGAGAATGGTCACACAAGTAACTTGGAGGTGGGAGATGGACTTCAGGACCTTAGCACTCAGCACAAGAAAGCTTGACCTCTTGACCAACCTCAGAGGTGACAAAGCAAACGAGCCATCAGAGAGAGGCCTGGTGGCATGGCACAGTGAAGTCATTGTGGTACCAGGGCAGCCTGCCAAGTGAGCTGTCAGAAGGGCAGACAGTGATCAGGTTTTTCGCTGGGGTGCTGTCATGTGGTTATTTGATAAAGCTGTCTCTCCATTCTTGCTTTCAGTGGGGTTTTTTTAACACCCTATCCCTCACCCTCCTGCAAAAGGCACAGGAGGTTTCTTAAGCACAGCTCTGGTTTTCTTCCGGAGTCCCCCCAAGGATCAGATATGACTTTGGGGGGATGTGGGGGAAGGTGAGATGCTGACCATATTTTTACCAAAAACCAAGACTAGTGACACAAGATGGAAGTCACTAGATGCAGTGACCTCATAGTATGTTCCCTTTTGGGGCATAAATCGAAAAGGCAAATTGAGTGGTAGGCTGTCAAGATGAATTTTAATACTCTGTAACTTGAGCTCCAGGCCAGGTCTCAAAACACTTCGGGCACATTGCCCGAAATAGCTTAGTCCTACAGTGAACCGAGTGATCATGGAGAGTGATTGTGGGTTGGCCTTAGGTGCTGATCTTGTCCACATGCTTGAATCATCTGCACACACAAGTACACCCTGTGTGCATCTCCAGGGAAGCTGGTTCGCGTTTAATGTTCTTCCAGCCACCATTTGATTTTAAAATCTTGGGGGAAAGTATTGAAGATCGAATGTATTCATCTCTCCTGCATAAAAATAAGAAAAGGCCACTATTTAAAATTCTGAGTTTATGCAACAAATTAAATACGGAGCATCAGTTCTCATCACAAAATGATTTATCCGTGGTTTATCTTTAGAGAGCAGTTTCTCCTTGGTGCAGTTGAGAGGGACTTCTCAGGACCTCTTTTATTAAGTATGGAAGTGCGCCTGCACCTGATCTCCCAGGGAGCAGAGGCTGTGTAAGTGCGTGGTGGACAGTTTTTAGCAAATATGGCTGTTTGGTTTCTTCCTCCTAAACCTGAGACGATTGATGGATGTTTATTACTGCTGCAGCAGGTAGAGATGTATTATTGAACATGTCCCTTGTCTGCACTGAAAAAGCCTGTCCAGAGCAATAAAACGTTTCTCTGGGTATTTACATCCCAGTACAATGGGACACCGTATGATTCTAGATTGGAATCCGAGACACTTGAATCCACAGTTAATTTTCAGAGCCAGATTTTTTTATATTGCTTCTCTGGGATTATGCAAATCATCCAATTCACATTCAAGTCAACCCACATGTTTGAGAGTCTGCTGTGTGTAAGGCAGGGGAGACACTTAATAAGACCTGTGGTCCCAGCCTTCAGGAATGGTATAAGGTGGGGGGAGAGTCTGGACAATATCCAGAGACACAAGTTGTGCTGGGACTAAGTGACTCTAAGTATCCTTTCTTAGGTCGTCCCATTACTCTGAACGTCAGCTTTGTTCTCAGTCAACAACACTCTGGTCTCTCTTTTCTCTCTGCAAAGCCTGAGGGGCAACACATTCCTTATGTCACAGGAATAGGCAGTCATCTGGCAGCTTAATGACCAACATGAAGAATTCCATTTGCCACCAGTTTACTTGTATTTCTAGCATTTATATTTTCTCCTCCCCTCCCATGTATGCTAGTTTTCTAAATAATAGCAACAACGACAGAATTCCCTTGTCAATAAGGCACGGACTGAGATGGGTTCTGGAGATGCGGATCCCCTGAGAACTGTGTGAAATCTCCTTTGGTAAAGAATGGGCCCTCTGGGGCTTCCCTGGTGGCGCAGTGGTTGAGAGTCCGCCTGCCGATGCAGGGGACACGGGTTCGTGCCCCGGTCTGGGAAGATGCCACATGCCACGGAGCGGCTGGGCCTGTGAGCCATGGCCGCTGAGCCTGCACGCCCAGAGCCTGTGTTCCGCAACGGGAGAGGCCACAATGGTGAGAGGCGCGTACCGCAAAAAAAAAAAAAAGAATGGGCCCTGCTTCTCTAACCTCAGGGTAAGTGTCATCCTACTAGCCCCCTTACTGAGTTTCTTCTTTATTCGGGTGCAAATGAAACCAGCTAAACAGCCTTGGTAAGTTATCCTCTGGGATGACCTCACTGTGTCTCTGAGGTAAAAGAAATTTCACTAACTTTATGGTTGAGAGGAGTTGTTTTTAGAGAGTGACCCTGAAAGGCAGTAGGAGCTGAGAGTGGGAGGTCACAAGGTCAGGAGTCAGAACACCCTGGGAGGGGTTCTAGTCCCACTTTCTGCTCTGAGAGCCATGTGGTAAGTGACTTACCTCCAACGTGGTCTTCTGTAAAGTGGGAGTCTTAATACATGTCCTGGTTACCTTTTAGGCAAAAATCAAATGTGGCAGTGGAAGTGTCTGCTCAATAAATAACATCATTGTTACCATCATCACCGAAAGAACTATGATAGCACTGGACAAAAGGTCCAGCACTTTTCTAACGATTTATTTCTCCAGAGTAAAAGATGATAAGACCTGTGGATAACTGGTGCTTTGGCTAGTGAAGTGGAGTGTTTCTGTGGTCACTTGCTTTTGACCAGCCTGACAAACAGGAAAATCGATGATTCAGGTTCCTGTCTTGACCAAACACTGCACACATTCATTCGTACTTTAGGAGAATATGGATCGGAAGGCTCTTGGTATTTGAGTTTTGTGAGTGGGGATGGGATGTTGGGAGGTGATGAAATGGTGACTCAGCTTTCATGGCTTACTAGATAATATTAAACAATTGTTAGAGCATTTATCAGTCACCTGATAGGGTAAGTGGGTTAAGGGCCATCTTTGCCAATAAGCAAAGGACGTGGAATTAATTAACATTCTCGAGCTTAGGAGTGAGATAATGAAAATGTGGTTGAGGATTACTTTTCAGATCTTGGAGAAATTCAAGTTTGAATGATGAGCATCTGAAGGAGGATAGCCAACATTGCAATAGGAATCAAGGCGCAGATTTAAGACTCTGTAGAACATAGATGTGGCTAGTGGGCGAGTGGGTGGGAAGTGAGGCCACTGCAATAACAAGCAAAACCCACCTCCCTCTCTGAGAGCCTCTGTTTGTTCCAGGATCACATTTTCATACTGTCATGTCTTGGTTTGATTTAATAGCTCAGTTTAGGAGTGACATTTTAACTTTCCCATTATGCTTTGCAAACTGGTGACAAGAAAGGTTTGTTTGTTTTTTTAAAAAAATTTTTGGCTGCGTGGGTCTTTGTTGCTGCGCGCGGGCTTTCTGTAGTTGCGGTGAGCGAGGGCTACTCTTCATTGCGGTGCACGGGCTTCTCACTGCGGTGGCTTCTCTTGTTGCAGAGCACGGGCTCTAGGCGCGCGGGCTTCAGTAGTTGTGGTGCACGGGCTCAGCAGTTGTGGCTCGCGGGCTTTAGAGTGCAGGTTCAATAGTTGTGGCGCACAGGCTTAGTTGCTTCGCGGCATGTGGGATCTTCCCGGACCAGGACTCGAACCCGCGTCCCCTACATCGTCCCACTGCGCCACCAGGGAAGCCCCAACAAGATAGGTTTTGAGAAACTAGCTGCCAGGTAAATTCCACCACCAAAAATGTTTAAAGTTTAAAATTGTGAACTGTTGTGCCTTGCGGGTGGGAATGTCATACGGTGCAGCTGCTACGGAAAATGGTATGGTGGTTCCTCAGGAATTAAACATGGAGTTACCATGTGATCCAGCAATTACACTTCTGGTTATATGTCCCAAAGAATGGAAAACAGGGACTCAAGCATATGTTCACACAGCCACAATCATAGCAACTCTATTCACAATAGTCAAAAAGTGGAAGCAACCCAAGCATCCACTGATGGGTGAATCGATTATATATCACAATAATATACCTGGTTGTGATGGTAACACAACAATGTGAATATACTTAATGCCACTGAACTGTACACTTCAAATGGTTAATATGGTAAATCTTATGTATATTTTACCACAGTAAAAAAAAATAGTGAACTGTTATCTTGCACTGGTGATTCTTTTCTTGGAAAAAAAATCTCCTGGAAAATATAGATTATAAAAGTCTCCTCTTATGTTATCCAGCTCTGGAAAGTTAACTATGGTTGTTCTGTTCTTTTTAATGTCATTTGCTCTAAGAAAGCAAAAGATGATGATGTTTCCTGGGCCAAGCACACCTTCTTAACACTTTCATATCCAAACAGCTAAGCGTAATTTAAAGTTTATCTCACTCTATTATATTGTTAAGCTGCAAGGAAGCAATGTTTACCTCAGGTTTGATACTAACAATTGGACTGTCTTTAAAAGTGTGTTTGCTGTGCCCTCGGGGCTTTGTGGGCCTAAGGCTGTGGCAGTGTTTGGGTTCTAGATGTCTGCTGAGGGTTTTCTTTATGAAGGAGTCCCTAAATTAAAGGTAATAAACCTTATCCCTCCTGTGTGATGCTCGAGAAGTTAGAACTTTGAGGGCCAGGAAGAGCATCATCTCCTCTAGACTTGCAAGAGTGTTGAGGGAAAGTGAAAGGCAGGGTAAGGACCACTCCGTAGAAGGGGCTCGTGGGCAGCTGCTCGGATCACTAGGGCTCACTTGCCACAAACCCCTCCTCCTTTTAGGTATCAGAATCAAGCCGTTTGTTTGCTAACTTTCCATGTAAGGCTGTCTACTGGATCTTTAGCCCAGAGTTACTACTGTGTGGTCTGGATTCTGTACATGGGAGGGTGCAGGTCAGCAACCTCACCGCTGCCATTAGTACACCCTGTAATCAGTCACAGGAACCCTGGCTACACTGAAAACAGTCTCTCATTTCCCCAGGAGCAACTCTGCCGATTTTGAAAACACCGGTTCCTAATTCCTGTGCCAGTACCCATTTTCCTCTTGTATATAGGATGTCTTTTCCTGTAAGTTTCCCAAAATAATTCTCTTACTTTTCTTGTCACTAAAACTTCAGCACCTTTGTAAAGCGTTCTTTGATTTGAAGGAAGTGGCCATTTTCCCTTAGTCTCATGATGCCTTAGTCTTGCTATAAAAAATAAGTACCAAACATGTATAAATATAAACATTTGTTTATGTGTGATCCTGGTTTTTCCTGTGATAAGATGCCACCAAAATTTGGGAAGCAAGTTGAGAAGAAGTTACCTCCCAACATGGAAAGTAGTAAAGTCAACACCTAATAGATGATGTTATCCATGTGTAGAAAACCTTCAAACAAACCCATCTGAAGAAATGATTGAGCAGGGATGAGCTCGTACGGCCAGAATGTGCTCTCTGGAAGATATGACTGTATCATTTTTTAAAAAATTAATTAATTAATTTTTGGCTGTGTTGGGTCTTCATTGCTGCACGGGCATTTGGTGCATGGGCTTCTTGTTGCGGTGGCTTCTCTTATTGAGGAGCACAGGCGCTAGGCCTGTGGGCTTCAGTAGTTGCAGTGCATGGGCTTAGTAGTTGTGACTCAAGGGCTCTAGGGCGCAGGCTCAGTAGTTGTGGCGCATGGGCTTAGTTGCTCCGCGGCATGTGGGATCTTCCCGAACCAGGGATCGAACCCGTGTCTCCTGCCTTGGCAGGTGGGTTCTTAACCACTGTGCCACCAGGGAAGCCCCTGTATCATTATTATGAAGAGGAATTTATAATCAACTCAATTGTATTGTAATATCTGGCCATTAACTGATGGTGCCATGGCTGACCAAAGCCAAGGAGAATTGGGTGGTATTTGTTAGTGTGCCTTATAGACTTCCAAGGGTGAGTGCACTTGACCATTGGTTATAATTATCCCTGGAAGTAGGGCACATACTCAGCTGCTACCTACCAGTAAGGCTTACCTGGTTGTTTATGGCCATTGTCCTTCCTGGTCTGTTGGGTATCTTTTTTTATGGGTTGAACATGCCTTCTAATTATGATCAGTCAGGGACTAGGTAGCACCAGGTGTTAAGTATTTTGACTATCACTCCTGCTAGAGGTACAGTTCACTCACCAGAACTTCTGCCTCTTTAAACAGTGATTAAATAAAACCCTGTTGATTACTTTTTATTGTGGTAAATGTAAATAACATAAAACTTATTATTTTAAGTGTATAATTCAGTACCGGTCATGGCCTGTTAGGAGCCAGGCCGCACAGCAGGAGGTGCTTGGCGGGCAAGTGAGCCAAGCTTCATCTGTATTTACAGCTGCTCCCCATCGCTCCCGTTACCGCCTGAGCTCCGCCCCTGTCAAATCAGTGACTGCGTTAGATTCCCATAGGAGTGTGAACCCTACTGCGAGCTGCGCACGCGAGGGATCTAGGTTGCGCGCTCCTTATGAGAGTCTAATGCCTGATGATCCGAGGTGTAGCTGAGGCGGTGATGCCAGCGCTGGGGAGCGGCTGCAAATACAGATCATCATTAGCAGAGAGGTCTGACTGCACAGAGACCATAATAAATCAGTTGCTTGCAGACTCATATCAAAACCCTATCAGTGAGTGGCAAGTGAAATCAAGCTCGGGGCTCCCACTGATTCTGCATTATGGTGAGTTGTATAATTATTTAATTATCTATTACAATGTAATAATAATAGAAAAAGTGCACAATAAATGTAATGTGCTTGAATCATCCTGAGACCATCTCCTGCCCCACGCCCCACCCCCAGACGGTCCGTGGAAAAGTTGTCTTCCACAAAACCGGTCCCCAGTGCCGAAAAGGTTGGGGACCGCTGGCATTAAGTACATTCACGGTGTTGTGCAACCGTGGCCACCATCCACCTCCAGAACTTTCTCATCTTCCCAAACTGAAACCCTGTACCCATTAAACAGTAGCTCGTCAATACCTCTTTCCCCCAGCTGCTGATAACTTTCTGTCTCTGTGAATTTGCCTATTCTATGTACCTCATAACAATATTTGTTCTTTTGAAAACACTGTTAATTTTACAAAAGACTATTAACTTAATCACCTTAATAATTATCTTAACATTCCATTAAATTGCTGTTACTATTGTCCTCAAGACATAATTAAAATACTATATACTAAAATAAATAGTAAATAGATAAGAGAATTAAATGTAAGAAAAAAATTAAAAAATAGGAAAAAGTATAGATGATTAATCAATAGATGGAGAAATTCCTAAGCTTAAGAGAATGAAAGGCTACACCTTAAACATACACAATGTTATGTGTCAAATATGTTTCAGTTAAGAAAAGAAAGACAAAAAAAAGAATGGAAGGTATGGCAAGAGAAAATAGGGACAGGTTTGACTACATAAAAATTAAACTCTATATAGCAGGAAACAGCTGGACATTTGATCAATAAAATCAATCTGCAGAGGAAGTAAAAAATTACAACAAAGTGTTACTGTACTTAATATATAATTTTTTATACAAATTGTTAATGTAAGCAGTAAGAGTCCAATAAATAAAGGGACAAAGTTAATGAACAGACTTTGCAAAAGGGGAAACACAAGTGGCTAACAAATGTAACAAAAATTGTTCAACCTTATTAGTAATAAAATAAATGCAAATTAAAACAACATTGAGATACCAAAAATTGACCTGGCTTAGTGAAAGTTTTAAAAATGTGATATTCTTTCACATAGCAAAGGGTAAATTAATACAACTATTCTAGAAAGCAGTTTGATACGTCTTAAAATTATTCTTTGCTTATGACCTAGTACTTTCACCTCTAAGAATCTATCTTAAGGGAATAATCATAACTACAAAGATTAATGCATAGATATTTCCTCAAACATTATTTATGATTATAAAAAATTGAAAAGTTGCACGTTCAGCATTATGGAATGATTAAATAAATTATGATCAATCTGATCAAATACTATGTGGTCATTCAAAATGACATTTAAAAAAATTGCCAGTGTTTCAGGGAAAATGCTCATGATATAATTATGCTAAGTGAACATTAGGATGTGCCATGGCATGTGGAGTATGTCCTGGTCTAGACAATTAAAAACTTCTCAGGGGGAAAAGAAGTGATTGCTTGGTAAAATCTTAACAGAGAGCAGTATGGATGGCTGCTAATCTCCTGTAAACTGTATTCTAAATTTTTTACAAAGGGCATATATTACTTTAATAAAAAATATTTAGGGACTTCCCTGGTGGTCCAATAGCTGGGACTCCGCCATCCCAATGCAGGGGGCCGGGTTCGATCCCTGGTCAGGGAACTAGATCCCACATACACGCCGCAGCTAGGAGTTTGCATGCCACAACTGAAGATCCCACATGCTGCAACTGAGACCTGGCGCAGCCTAAATAAATATTTTTAAAAAAATATTTAAAATTTGGTGCATTTTGTAAAAATTTGATTCTCACATATCGTTTTCTGGGAATTTCTCTATTGTATAAACCATCCTATGAGAAAGTTACATAGTTTTCAAACTGTATCCTGCAGAGTGAGCATCTATACTGATGACTTTTTAAAATAGTGTAATCTTCCAGAAGAGAGGGAAGGATTGTGTTTATTTTAGGGGCCTGCACTGCCTACAGTAACTCTTTCCTTCAGGGAAAAGGAAGCCAAAGTCACCAGGCATGAGTTTGTGAACTGTCATCTCTGATGTAAGTGAATTCTTAATGCCACTATATTCACTGCACTCATAATCAGATATGATGCAGTCTATTTCAATTGGTTTTGTAAAAAGAAAGCTTATGTTTTACTTTTAAATAGTTTTTTTCCCCTAAATTCTATATTTCTTCCCTCATTTTAGGGAAGCAATAAATAGAGCTTATTAAGAGTTTATTAAGAGCCAGGTCCCGTTCTGAGCACTTCATGTGTGTTATATCACTTACTGTTCACAGCAATCCTGTGAAGATGGTACTGTTATTATTCCTGTTGTGCAGATGAGGAAACTGAGGCACAGGGCAGTGAAGTAAGTGGAGAAGCCCGTGTTCAAACCCAGGTAATCTGACTCCAGAGTCTTCCCACCGCTGTGCCGAGACTGTTGATGATTTACATGTACTTTATGAAGGAATCAATTCGGGCATGGAGCGGCCAAGGCTGGCATTTGATGAAGCATCTAGCAAATTGATGGCAGAGGGAGATTTGGAGCAGAGATACGGCTGTGTCCATTTATCATTCGAGGAGCTGAGCTTTGTGAAGCTAGAGAATTACATCTGCCCTTGAAAGTTTCTTTTTGCTTTAAAATGAGCGTTTATGAGTTTTCCATGGACTTTTGAGAATACCCAAATAATACTAACATAATTGTTAAAGCTGTCCTTGCAGGATGCTGGGTAATTTGATTGTTGTAGGAAGAGAAATAACGTAGTTTCTTCTATGTAAAGTTCTGATCTCCTCTTTTAGCCCCATTTCTGCCCCAGTTTAGCTTTGGAGAAGACCGAATTCCTCATCTTCATGCTAAATGCATTTTGAAAATTCCCCCCTTGTTTTGGAATTGATTTGGAGTTTCACTCTGCATAGATGGCTTGATGCAGAAGTCTGTTATAGAAAGGGAGGCCATCCCTGGGCTTGTTGCGTGGGATTAGAGTTGTGTAGACTCTGGTAAAATTGTGACACTGCAAACTTGGTGTATGGAAATAACAGAATATTTCATTTTTCGCTGTTGAAATTGACATTTTAGCCTGAGAGTTTTAACAAGGCTTAACTGATTCAGATGAAGAATGTTGGCCTGGGTGCCTGTATACCCAGGAAAGTAAAGATGCTTGTAATCAAGTATTGCAGTTTTCTTTTTTGGAATTTTATTTTATTTATCTTTTTATACAGCAGGTTCTTATTAGTTATCCATTTTATACATATTAGTGTATACATGTCAATCCCAATGTCCCGATTCATCCCACCCCCACCCCCCACCCACCGCTTCCCCCCCTTGGTACCATACGTTTGTTCTCTACATCTGTGTCTCAATTTCTGCCCTGCAAACCGGCTCATCTGTACCATTTTTCTAGGTTCCACATATATGTGTTAACATATGATATTTGTTTTTCTCTTTCTGACTTCACTCTGTATTGCAGTCTCTAGATTCATCCACATCTCTACAAATGACCCAATTTCGTTCCTTTTTATGGCTGAGTAGTATTCCATTGTATCCATGTACCACATCTTCTTTATCCATTCTTCTGTCGATGGACACTTAGGTTGCTTCCATGACCTGGCTATTGTAAATAGTGCTGCAGTGAACATTGGGGTGCATGTGTCTTTTTGAACTATGGTTTTCTCTGGGTATATGCCCAGTAGTGGGATTGCTGGATCATATAGTAATTCCATTTTTAGTATTTTAAGGAACCTCCGTACTGTTCTGCATAGTGGCTGTATCAATTTACATTCCCACCAACAGTGCAAGAGGGTCCCATTTTCTCCACACCCTATCCAGCATATGTTATTTGTAGATTTTCTGATGATGCCCATTCTAACTGGTGTGAGGTGATACCTCATTGTAGTTTTGATTTGCATTTCACTGATAATTAGTGATGTTGAGCAGCTTTTCATGTGCTTCTTGGCCATCTGTATTTTCTCCCATTCTGAGGGTTGTCTTTTCATCTTGTTTATGATTTCCTTTGCTATGCAAAAGCTTTTAAGTTTCATTAGGTCTCATTGTTTATTTTTGTTTTTATTTCCATTACTCTAGGAGGTGGATCAAAAAAGATCTTGCTGTGATTTATGTCAAAGAGTGTTCTTCCTATGTTTTCCTCTAAGAGTTTTATAGTGTCCGGTCTTACATTTAGGTCTCTAATCCATTTTGAGCTTATTTCTGTGTATGGTGTTAGGGAGTGTTCTAATTTCATTCTTTTACATGTAGCTGTCCAGTTTTCCCAGCACCACTTATTGAAGAGACTTCCCTTTTCTCCATTGTATATCCTTGCCCACTTTGTCATAGATTAGTTGACCATAGGTGCATGGGTTTACCTCTGGGCTTTCTATCTTGTTCCATTGATCTATGTTTCTGTTTTTGTACCAGTACCATATTGTCTTGATGACTGTAGCTTTGTAGTATAGTCTGAAGTCAGGGAGTCTGATTCCTCCAGCTCTGTTTTTTTCCCTCAAGACTGCTTTGGCTATTCGGGGTCTTTTGTGTCTCCATACAAATTTTGAGATTTTTTGTTCTAGTTCTGTAAAAAATGCCACTGGTAGTTTGATAGGGATTGCATTGAATCTGTAGATTGCTTTGGTTAGTATCGTCATTTTCACAATGTTGATTCTTCCAATCCAAGAACATGGTATATCTCTCCATCTGTTGGTATCACCTTTAATTTCTTTCATCAGTGTCTTATAGTTTTCTGCATACAGGTCTTTTGTCTCCCTAGTTAGGTTTATTCCTAGGTATTTTATTCTTTTTGTTGCAGTGGTAAACGGGAGTGTTTCCTTAATTTCTCTTTCAGGTTTTTCATCATTAGTGTATAGGAATGCAAGAGATTTCTGTGCATTAATTTTGTATCCTGCTACTTAACCAGATTCATTGATTAGCTCTCGTGGTTCTCTGGTGGCATTTTTAGGATTCTCTATGTATAGTATCATGTCATCTGCAAACAGTGACAGTTTTATTTCTTCTTTTCCAATTTGTATTCCCTTTATTTCTTTTTCTTCTCTGATTGCCATGGCTAGGACTTCCAAAACTATGTTGAATAATAGCGGTGTCAGTGGACATACTTGTCTTGTTCCTGATCTTAGAGGAAGTGCTTTCACTTTTTCACCATTGAGAATGATGTTTGCTGTGGGTTTGTTGTATATGGCCTTTAGTATGTTGAGGTAGGTTCCCCCTATGCCCACTTTCTGGGGAGTTTTTATCATAAGTGGATGCTGAATTTTGTCAAAAGCTTTTTCTGCATCTATTGAGATGATCATATGGTTTTTCTCCTTCAATTTGTGAATATGGTGTATCACATTGATTGATTTGTGTATATTGAAGAATCCTTGCATCCCTGGGATAAATCCCACTTGATCATGGTGTATGATCCTTTTAATGTGTTGTTGGATTCTGTTTGCTGAGGATTTTTGCATCTATATTCATGAGTGATAACAGTCTGTAATTTTCTTTTTTTGTAGTATCCTTGTCTGGTTTTGGTACCAGGGTAATGGTAGCCTCATAGAATGAGTTTGGGAGTGTTCCTTCCTCCACAAGTTTTTGGAAGAATTTGAGAAGGATGGGTGTTAGCTGTTCTCTAAATGTTTGATAGAATTCACCTGTGAAGCCATCTGGTCCTGGACTTTGTTTGTTGAAAGATTTTTAATCACAGTTTCAATTTCATTACTTCTGATCGGTCTGTTCATATTTTCTATTTCTTCCTGGTTCAGTCTTGGAAGGTTATACCTTTCTAAGAATTTTTCCATTTCTTCCAGGTTGTCCATTTTATTGGCATAGAGTTGATTGTAGCAGTCTCTTAGGATGCTTTGTATTTCTGTGGTGTCTCTTGTAACTTCTCCTTTTTCATTTCTAATTTTATTGATTTGGGTCCTCTTTTTTTTTTTTTTTTTTGTGGTACACGGGCCTCTCACTGCTGTGGCCTCTTCTGTTACGGAGCACAGGCTCCGGACGCGCAGGCTCAGCAGCCATGGCTCACGGGCCCAGCTGCTCCGTGGCATGTGGGATCTTCCCGGACCGGGATACGAACCCGTGTCCCCTGCATTGGCAGGTGGACTCTCAACTACTGTGCCACCAGGGAAGCTCCCTCTCCCTCTTTTTCTTGATGAGTCTGGCTAATGGTTTATCAATTTTGTTTACCTTCTCAAAGAACCAGTTTTAGTTTTATTCATCTTTGCTGTTGCTTTCTTTGTTTCTATTTCATTTATTTCTGCTTTGATCTTTATGATTTCTTTCCTTCTGGTAACTTTGGGTTTTGTTTGTTCTTCTTTCTCTAGTTCCTTTAGATGTAAGGTTAGATTGTTATTTGAGATTTTCTTGTTTCTTGAGGTAGGCTTGTATAGCTATAAACTTCCCTCTTAGAACTGCTTTTGTTGCGTCCCATAGGTTTCAGATCATCGTGTTTTCATTTTCATTTGTCTCTAGGTATGTTTTGATTTCCTCTTTGATTTCTTCAGTGATCTCTTGGTTTCTTAGTAATGTATTGTTTAGCTGCCATGTGTTTTTCATGCGTTTTCCCCTGTAATTGATTTCTAATTTCATAGCGTTGTGATCAGAAAACATGCTTGATATTATTTCAATTTTCTTAAATTTACCAAGTCTTGATTTGTGACCCAAGATGTTATCTATCCTGGAGAATGTTCCATGCGCACTTGAGAAGAAAGTGTTTTTGGATGGAATGTCCTATAAATATCAATTAAATCTATCTCGTCTATTGCGTCATTTACAGCTTGTGTTTCCTTAATAATTTTCTGTTTGGATGATCTGTCCATTGGTGTAAGTGAGGTGTTAAAGTCCCCCACTATTATTGTGTTACTGTCGATTTCCTCTTTTAGAGCTGTTAGCAGTTGCCTTATGAATTGAGGTGCTCCTACATTGGGTGCATATATATTTATAATTGTTATATCTTCTTCTTGGTTTGATCTGTTGATCATTATGTAGTGTCCTTCCTTGTCCCTTGTAACATTCTTTATTTTAAAGTCTATTTTATCTGATATGAATATTGCTATTCCAGCTTTCTTTTGATTTCCATTTGCATGGAATATCTTTTTCCATCCCCTCACTTTCAGTCTGTATGTGTGCCTAGCTAGGTCTGAAGTGGGTTTCTTGTAGACAGCATATATATGGGTCTTGTTTTTGTATCCATTCAGCAAGCCTATGTCTTTTGGTTGCAGCATTTAATCCATTCACGTTTAAGGTAATTATCGATATTTATGTTCCTATGACCATTTTCTTAATTGTTTTGGGTTTGTTTTTGTAGGTCCTTTTCTTCTCTTGTGTTTCCCACTTAGAGTAGTTCCTTTAGCATTTGTTGTAGAGCTGGGTTGGTGGTGCTGAATTCTCTTAGCTTTTGCTTGTCTGTAAAGCTTTTGATTTCTCCATCGAATCTGAATGAGATCCTTGCTGGGTAGAGTAATCTTGGTTGTAGGTTCTTGCCTTTCATCACTTTAAGTATATCATGCCACTCCCTCTGGCTTGTAGAGTTTCTGCTCAGAAATCAGCTGTTAACCTTATGGGAGTTCCCTTGTATGTTATTTGTCATTTTTCCCTTGCTGTTTTCAGTAATTTTTCTTTGTCTTTAATTTTTGCCAATTTGATTACTATGTGTCTTGGCATGTTTCTCCTTGGGTTTACCCTGTATGGGACTCATTGTGCTTCCTGGACTTGGGTGGCTATTTCCTTTCCCACGTTAGGGAAGTTTTCGACTATAATCTCTTTAAATATTTTCTCGAGTCCTTTCTCTCTCTCTTCTCCTTCTGGGACCCCTATAATGCGAATGTTGTTGCGTTTAATATTGTCCCAGAGGTCTCTTAGGCTGTCTTCATTTCTTTTTGTTCTTTTTTCTTTATTCTGTTCTGCAGCAGTGAATTCCACCAGTCTGTCTTCCAGGTCACTTATCCGTTTTTCTACCTCAGTAATTCTGCTATTGATTCTTTCTAGTGTATTTTTCATTTCAGTTATTGTATTGTTCATCTCTGTTTGTTTGTTCTTTAATTCTTCTTGGTCTTTGTTAAACATTTCTTGCATGTTCTCGATCTTTGCCTCCATTCTTTTTCCGAGGTCCTGGATCATCTTACTCTCATTGCTCTGAATTCTTTTTATGGAAGGTTGCCTATCTCCACTTCATTTAGTTGTTTTTCTGGCGTGTTATCTTGTTCCTTCATCTGGTACATAGCCCTCTGCCTTTTCATCTTGTCTTTCTGTGAATATGGTTTTCGTTCCACAGGCTGCAGGATTGTAGTTCTTCTTGCTTCTGCTGTCTGCTCTCTGGTGGATTAGGCTATCTAAGAGGCTTGTGCAAGTTTCCTGATGGGAGGGAGTGGTCAAGTATTGATGTTTTCTTGATGAGCGAAAATCTGCCCACAATAGAAATATCAGTAATTTCCTCACTCTGTGGGGTGTGTGTGTGTGTGTGTGTGTGTGTGTGTGTGTGTGTGTGTGTGTGTTGGGAGAGGGTTGTAGATTTTAACAATTGACCATGGTTAGTATCTAGTCCAAACATAATACATAAGGCTCCAAAGCACTTAGCATGTGGGGTAAGTGAAAAAGGGACTCTGGTATTAAAGGCAGGGGCTAAGGAGGCCTCACTGATTGTTGCCCTTTGTGGGCTCCTCGAGGATTTTATGTAGGAACCAATGTAATCTGGGTGGGGGTGGGATTTGTTAGCAGACCGACTTTGAAAAGCCACCATTATGTTTCTGTGTAGTTGCTGTTGACGTGTATACCCATACGTCTCCTTTCTCCACCTACAACGTAGGCAGGAGTCTGCTATGGCATGTTGCTTTTCCTCAAGTGAACAAAACCTGTCCCAGCAGCATCTTCAGGTTATGCCTGTATTTTCCTGCTGTTTACTTGGCACCCAGTTAGGGGAGTCTTCCTCTTTCTGAGGTGGGAATAACGTCATTCTTTTGCCCTCCCTCCATTCACCATCATTTAATAGGGAGTGTGCAGCAGTGGTGGAGAGCAACCTTGTTCCCACCTGAGGTTGTGAGATGTGCTGGGCGGGTTACAGTCTTTGAGCTGCACGTTTCTTGAATTCCTTAGGAGGAATAAGTCACATAAACATGAACCTGTGCTATTTTTTTTAAGGATTGGATATCTGCATTTCTACTTCTTAGATCCTTGCCTGTGATCTTCCCAGATGGATCTTCTTTGCCCCCTGGGCTCCTCCTCATGGCTGAGGGAAGGAGGCCTGTGTAGGGTGTCTTGGGGAAGAGTCATTGGCTTGTCACTCTCCCTTATGGGAAACGGAGCGACTGGAGCCTTTGCTTGGAGCCTGAGCTTGTCTTCCAGGGCCTTTCAGGAGGTCTTTCTGTGGAAAGAGGATCCTGGTAGTATATGCTTCCTGTCTTCTTTTGTCAGGTTTTAGGACCTTATATATTATGTTTACAGATAGGACACAGTGATTAGATGCTGTCCCCATGGCAAGACCGTGGTATTTTAAACCAATAGTGATTTACCAAAGCCACTATTCTCCCAGTCAGTGAGATTTAAAATATAATACTTGTGTGGTTTTTTCTTGTCTCCTTCCCAGCAGCTACTCTGTGGCCAAATCAGAATTCTGTTGATTTCCACTTTGCAATGATTTAGCATATCAGTACCTGTCTCTTAACTTAGTACTGGGGTACCTCCTTCCTGGTCTCCCTAAGCCCATTTTCTTTCCGTTCCTAATGGCTTGAAATACAACTTTCATCGTGTTGTGTTTTTTTTTTTTTTGCTGTGCTTGGGCCTCTCACTGTTGTGGCCTTTCCCATTGCGGAGCACAGGCTCCGGATGTGCAGGCTCAGCGGCCATGGCTCATGGGCCCAGCCGCTCCGTGGCATGTGGGATCTTCCCGGACCAGGGCATGAACCCGTGTCCCCTGCATCATCAGGCGGACTCTCAACCACTGCGCCACCAGGGAAGCCCCCTTTCACCGTGTTTTTTAAGTATATTTTCAAGCACAGCTGTTAAAATATCACTGATTTTCTCAAAAACCTTCATTGGCTCTCCACTGAATGGTGAGCTCGGTGTAAATTCCTTAGACCTCCAAGTTTCCTACCCGCCTGTCCAAGGTTTATTCCCTTCGTGTGTACTGTGCTCTAGGCCAGTCGTTTTTCAACTTTAGCTTGCTCCAGAATCACTTGGAAGACTGGTTAAAACAGAGATTGCTGGGCCCCAGCCCCAGAGTAGGTCTAGGATGGGCCTGAGAATTTGCATTTCTAACAGGTTGCCAGGTGATGCTCTGAGAACCTCTGCTGTAGCCACACTAGACAGTTGTAGTTTAACAGACCTCAAAATTCTCCCTTGAATTTCTCTTTTTTTTTTTTGCCATACGCGGGCCTCTTACTGTTGTGGCCTCTCCCGTTGCGGAGCACAGGCTCCGGACGCGCAGGCTTTGTGGCCATGGCTCACGGGCCCAGCCGCTCCGCGGCATGTGGGATCTTCCCGCACCGGGGCACGACCCCGTGTCCCCTACATCGGCAGGCGGACTCTCAACCACTGCGCCACCAGGGAAGCCCCCTTGAATTTCTTTTAAGTGCTCTTCCTTCACTTTGAGTGCTGTCTTTGGCCCATTCTACCTGTCAAAATCCTACACGTCCATCAGAACTTTTTCTAATGTCAGCCTCTGAAGGAAGTGATTGCCAGTTCCTCTGAATGACCCAGAGCACACCCTCCTTTGACTGAGCATGATCCTATTACCTCTTTCATCAGAGCCTATCATGTGCCATAGTTACTTATATTCCACATTATTTTCCCCTCTTGGATGGTAAACTCTTTGGAAAAACAATTTTTGAGACAAGAAACCTTACTTCTAGTTGATTCTGTTCTGCATTTAAAGATTCTGGCAAGTGCTTTGAGACTCCTAAAGGGCAGGGATTATATCTTATTCGTATTTGAATCCTCTGGAGCGCCTAATTCCTTGCCCATAGTAGGCCCATAACAAGTATTAGTTGAATGAGTAGCAAGCTTAAATACTCAAGATGTTGTAGGCCTGAGAAATCAGGAGGAAGTTCTACACAGCCTTCTTGCTTTTATGCCTGTAATCCTCTTAGGAACTGTGGGTCTTCGAGGAGAACATTTATTATTTTTAATGAACTGGTGTGTGGCATAGTTTAAACCTATTTATTATCCTTCATCCCTTAGCCTTGAATAGTATCCATCAGCCAGGAAGATCTGAGGGAGGGGTGGGGCGCGCTTTATCGCCAGGTTATTACTTTTCCAGAGGATAGCACTTTGAAGAGGGCAGTGAACACTGATCTTTTATTTTAGCTCAGTGTAATTATAATAAGCTTGTTCTTCAAAACACACACACACACTTCAGAAGTCGCTTATGGCCAGTGATGGTGGCTGTGTGCTTACCCATTAAGAAGAAGATTGGAGAATCAGGGATAAGCAAGGGAGAAGAGGTATATGTTTTTAAAGATTTATTTTTTAGTGCTTGATGTAAAAAATGTATGAAAGTAATTCATGTTCATTACCAGCAATGAAAACAGTACAAAAATAGGTAGAGCCAAAAGTGAAAGTACCACTGGGGAAGTATAGTTTTGTAATTTGAAGTGACATATAGAGAGATTTTGACATTTTAATGCCTCAAAAGTAAAATAAATGACGTTCACAATATAGACAACAAACAGCTACAGTTTTGTTACCCAGGATAATCACTGTATGATTTTTCTGATGTTTCCAAAATTATTAGCACTCCTCTACATAGCTGAATTTCACAAGTATGTTTCAGCTTCTCATTTGATTATTTCCCAGTGGTTTCCAGCCGCAGCCAGCATTCTCTCAAGCAGATGCCCTTAATCAAATTGTGGGAAAGAAAAAGCTAAGGAATGAGATCCTCTTTTGTGATTCCCCCCCTTCTTTCCTTCTTCCTGCAGATTATCACTGAGTACTTACTCCATGCTGCCTCATTCAAGCACCTTGCCAGGCATCAGGGGTACAGTGGTGAGCAAAAGACCCAGTGCCTGCTTTCTTTGGAGGTTCAGTTCACGATAGCAGTGTCAGTGCAGTCTCTGGAGCCAGATGGCCTGAGTTCAAGTCTCACATCAGGCACTTACTAAGCTGTGTGTACTCAGACAGGTTACCTGTGTCTCTGGGCCTCAATTTCCCCATCTGTAAAATGGGGATGATAAAAATACCTACCTCAAACGTTACTGTAGGGATTAAAATAAATAATACTTGTAAAATAATTAGAGCAGAGCCTAATTTTTGGTAAAAGTTCAATAAATGTAAGTTATTATTTATAATCAAGGTGGAGGCAGACATTAAACAAATAATAAATAAATATGAAGTAATAAACTGAGATAAGCTCTGTAAAGGAAAGGTGAAGGATGAGAGAGGGAATAGCAGGGGGTTCCAATTTAGATTGGGAGGTCAAGGAAGCATAATGAGCAGCTGGGGGTGGGAAGGAGGCCTGGGAGGCAGGGGAGGAGAGGGGAGGGAAGGCGTGTGAGCTGAGGCTGGAGTCCCAGGCAGGGACAGACCATGCGGGGGCCCAAGGGCATCTAGTTCACTTCATTCATGTTAGAGATGAGGAAACTAAGGCCCAGAAAGATTATTGCTTTTCCCAGGTTACAAGACCAGTGACAGAGCTAAGGTAAGACACAGGTCTCCTTCCTCCTAGAAAACCCTTTACCCTCAAACTTTTATCACTTTCAGTTCTCACCAGATGCAAATCTAAATGTCCTTAGACTTGTGCCTGGTAGGGTGGCAGGTCCTCATACAAAAGAGGGCAAAATATTCGTGAATTTAATATACCTCCCCCTCCCAACATGCATGCATGTATATACTTCCTTCCCTCCTTCCTTCCTTGGATGGTAGGGCTCAGAAGTGTACATTGGATGGTAGTGGGTAGCTGAGTAGGGGAGAATTCAGGCTGCTCCTTTGTTTCCAGATTTAAATCATCTGATCCATATGTCTCTACACGCATCTCTCATTCTGTTCATCCATCCGTCCATCTACTTGTTCATTCGTTCATGCAATCCACAAATATTTATTGAAAGGCAGCTGTGAGTCATGAATTTGTGCAAGGTGTATTTGATAGTCAACCAAACAAACCTGGTTTCTGCCCTCATATAGTTTATGGTCCATCAGTAATACACTTGATATGTGTTATCAATGGCTATGGGATTCAAAAAGTATGTGAGATGGTCCTGACCCCTACAAGTAATGAACAGTCTTGTTGATCCCACTGGGCTGCTTTTTTACTGGCTTATTTATTTTTAATTTCCAGGATAGGGGCAATGATAGTCCCAAATCTCATTTCTCTCCTAAATCTCATTTTCACAAATGCTCAATGAAGGATTGGGAGACTATTGTAGCAGCACATGGCATTCAACGAGGAACAGAATTTCATGAACCGTTTTTTATTTCCCTTCTGGTCTCTTGAGTCTGGTTGATCTTGTCTAGAGCCCTGGTAATCTCTGAGACAAAATATTTAAATCTTCTGCAGCTCTAGGGACTTTGAGGAAGGAATATTGTGGCTGAAATCCTAAATTTTTGGAATATAATTAATGCAAGTGTTAGCAGGTGCTGTTCAGCACAATCTCCATCCCAAGAGAATGTGTCAGTATCTTTGTATATGGAAATGTACACGTATACTCATAAATTTCTCCAGCCTCCCAAATATGTCTTCCTTTCCCCTTTGGGCCTACCCCTTACGTTCCTCCTTCAGTCCCTGGTTACCTTAATTTACATTTTTGTCTTTGTTTTCAGAAAAGGATGAAAAATTGTCACTGTAAATGACTGATAGAGGCTTGAATTATTATTGTATTTCTTCCAGGGGAACTTGCTTTTTCACAGAAATCAAATCTTTAATCCAAAGGAATGACTCTCTAATTGTTGAATTTCAGATGTGGGCAGGACTGATTTTGGAGTAGTAGGACTTCCCAAGCATTCTTGAAATCACAATGCATATGTATAGGCATAACACTGGTTGCATTGGTGAGGCTATAGTGCTGGGCATTTTTCAAATAGGGTGAAGACTACTGTGCTATTGCCTGTTTATTTAAGAGACATATTTATATGAGGCATTGTGTCGATGCTTCTTTATTCTTATTTTGTGAAAAAGGTAACAGGGTTAAAAGGTAACCTTTTTAGAAAAAGGTTTATTAATCCCATACCATGTGCCCAGTATCATCCCTACAAGAACCTGAGAAGGAGGCTTGCTATCTTCATTTTTACGGGTAAGGCAGCTAAAGACTACAGCAATTGAGGGACTTGCTCAAGGCCACATGGCTAAGAATTGGAGTTGGGCTTGAGACCGGGGCTCTTGGGTCTGGATCACCTACCTGAGTGAAATACAATCTCAGTATCACCACTGCCTCACCTCCTGATTTTCAAGTTATTACAAGTTACACATACAAATAGGCCGGGTCAGTTCCACTTTGAAATAACATAGCTGTTAGAATATAGATAATACTACGCTCGAAATGAAACAGTTTTGTCAACAGAGCAAGCACAGTTACCTGCCTTAAGATCTGTTGGTAGAGAGGATGCAGAGATCTTTGGGTGCCAGCCAGGGTTGTTATGTTACTGGGTTCTGAATTCTTGGTGTTTTCAGATTTGTCCCATTTGCCTTCTGCTATTCAGCTCTGCTTGTGGTTTCTTCCATGACCACTGGAATTCTGAATTCAGAAAGGTTATTAGCCACCTGGATAATTGCACCTTTATAACTTTTAAGACAACCACCTAGAGGCAGAGGATAACTACAATGAATGACTTGTAATTCTAGGCCTTAGATCTTTGCTTTAACATAAAACCAGCTTTCCACTTCCTTAGATTCACAGCCTGAAGAAATCAAAGCTAAACATTACCAGAAGCCATTATCTACTATTTAAAGTATGTTCTGAAATGGAAACAAGCCTTCTTTTTAGGGGCGAGTGGGGTAAGGGGATCCATTTCTAATTTTGCCATGCTTCTGTAGGGATTTTTTTAATAGAGAGAATTTTTACCCTCAGCTGTTTTTCACCACAGGGGTATGATTGTATCTGAGAAGGCAGCTTGACTTTCTGCTTCAGGGAGAAACCTTTTATTTCCTGTCAGGGTTTTAAAGTTGCTCTTGTTTTATAAGTCTGCCTGAATATTGAAAGGCGGGAGGCTCGTTGGTCTATGTTATGTTGGCCTTGGGGCATTAGAATTACAGAGCAGCTTTATTTAGGATTGCTAGGCAGGCCATATGTACTCAATTATCCCATTTTGAACGACTTGGTCCTTTGTACCACATCTCCCCCAAGCTCTTCCGCGCAGGCTGCCCCTTGCTGTCATTATGCATCTTCAGTAAGACCTGGGAACTGTTGTCGGCAGGGAGAGCTCAAATTTATGTCTCTGGTCCGTCTCAACACTCCCCGGCGTCCTCACTGCAGAAGGAAGCTCTTGTGTCCCCCTACCTGTACTAAATTTACTCCAAGAAAATGATTGAAAAGTTCCCTTACACTGGAGGACACGGACTCATAGGGTTTGGTGGAAAGAGCATGGGCGTTGAAGTCTGGCAGATTGAGGTCCAAATCCCGATCTAGTTGTCTGAGCTTAGAAAAATGACTTAACTTTTCTGAACCTCAGTTTCTCCATTTGAAAGTGGGTTGAAGTTACAAGGAAGCTGATTTTGGTGCCCATAAGAAAAATGGGCATAATGATAGTTGCTTCTTGCATGGGTTGCCATGAGGATGGTTTCTGACACAGTAGACGTTTAATACATATACATTATTTCCCCTCCACCTACTTTTTTCATAGATTTTTACTCAGCAAATATTTATTGATCATCCTATGGTGTTTCGAGGTGGGTACCTTTGAATTTTCACTGGGAAAATGCCGTAACAGCAAGGATTTCAAGCTGTCACGAGAGACCATGGGGCAGATATTTATGGTTGTGTGTGGAATGCATTATGGGACCCCCAGTTACCACACAACTAGCATTTGTCCGTGTTTGAAGATTTGAAAGATTTTCTTGCCTTTGTTTTATCTTGAGTCGGGAGGTGGACTTCTGTCCAGTGCTGTTTCCACGAGGCACTTCCTCCTGCCTCTCCTGGGGGTGCAGCAGGAGAGCATCTTTACCCGAGGCCCTAGCCTCCCTCTCCAGCCCTGACTGTCGGCAGCCAGTGTCTTGGCATCTCTGTCGTGTCATTTATTCCGGCAAATCTGAAAATGTTCTGAATGCTCTGTGGCCCCGTGCATATTCCAGTGGCCAGAGCTCAAAAGAAGCAGAGGAGGGTTGGTGCTGCTAGGTGAACTTAAGTAGTTAGAGCTTATGGGTAACGCTTTCATGGGAACTGATGTCAACGAGAGCTCCTTGGATGTCGTTGGGAACTGGGTCCAGTTCCCGAGAGGAGTGTAAATCCCCATGCTGTTCATGCCAGGGCACGAATTGCTTGCAGGGAGTCAGCAATTAGCTTACATCTTTACACAGAGATATTTTAGGTTCATTTCGTATATCCTTCTGCAGTCATTGTCAAGCCAGGCTTGGGTGCCAGTGAAACAGGGAAATGATGGGGCCTGTTTGTCCCTGGAAGGAGGGACAAACAAAAACCACAGTGGAGCTTCACGGATGATAATAATTCATATATGAAATATTCCAACTAGAGCCCTAAGTATAAATACTACTTGGAACATCCAACCTAGAAACTATTAATTTGAAGCTGTAGTGAAATGCATCTTATGTGCTGTAAGGATCTCTTAAATTCCTCTTGTGGCTCTGTTTCAACCTCAAAGCAAATAGTTCTCCTTAAAATTTCAAGTTTTTATCTTTTTCTTGTACGGAACTTTGTTTGGTGAGGTATTTCATAATTGTTCATTAACAGCCTTAATTGGGGTAATAAAAGGAGTCAATGTGTTTGTTTAGCATCCGGTAAATTCAGGCCACTAGTGGCACCTACTAGCTCACAGCCTCCCTAACGCACCGGATTGGGTGCATGCCAGGGTACTAAATTCTGTTAAAAAGACCATTGCTATAGTTAATGTTTTTAAATAATGCAGTTTACTGTTAGATATGCCAGAATTATTTCTATAGTTCATAGTGATTATCATTGTGAAGGTGTGTGGAAAGTATACTAATTCCTGTTTATCCTATAGGATAAAATAACTAAAGCACAGAACTCGTACTGCGTCATTGAATCTTCTCATAAGAATCTATGGGAAATAGTGCTTGAAGTACACAGTAATAATAACAATAATATGCTCAACCAGCAACACTAATTACCATAAGAATGACGTGGTTCCAAACTACATTTCCTCAATAGACAACGGCTACATTCCACTGGGAAAGCAAAACAGCCCTGTGACCTTGCTGGTATACTAGCCAGCAAATCTTCCCGTGTAAAACTGCTTCCAAGATGGTCCTCGCACCGTATCTCATTCTGGGCTAATGCAACAGAGCAGCCTTTCCAAGGAAACTTTTCCGAATCCAGACTTTGCTGTGCTCAGAGAATCAGGCGAGGCAGCCAGAGTTCGTCTCTGTAGGGCGCTCTAACATGGGCGCTCTCGTGTTTATTCAAACTCCGTGTCCTGAAGTATCAGCAGCCCCTGCTCACTCTCCAGCTACCTGGACAGGCTGAAGGCATGACTGTGAAAATCTTTTGCTCAGGTGGGGAGAAATGGGGTTACTGGGTACAGAAACGGGGTGTGAAGCCTGGGACCTTCCTCGTACCCGCACCCAGTGTGGTCCCCACTTCTTCCACTGTTGGCATCTGTCCCTGGCAATCCACCACCCCAACCCCTTCTTCGCACAAAGGATAACGCATTTCATGTGATATGTCTTAAGTCGACTTTCCTGGCGAGCGGGGAAGGGGCGTGGGAATAGAATACAGTTGTTAAATCAAATAATGTGTTTTCTTCAGGCGATAATATGTTCTTGACATTAGAATACCAACTTCAGGCTGGGGAGTAGCCTAAGGCGCCATTGCACAGAGTGATGTAGGCAGTTATTGATCTGGAAAATTAACCTCAATGGCTGCTTCAAGGAATGAGATGTGTCTCTGTTGAAGGAGGCCGGGAGAATCCTGGAGAGTGTCTGGACACATCGCCTCTAACCCTGGGTTGCGGTGCTGCTGTCGACTGCAGCTGTGCGGGTCGGTTGTGCCTCAGGTGAGACGGTCACGAGGCAGGACTGGCAAATTCCCACAAACCCTCTGACTGCACGCCACTTCTGCTCCCCTGTGCTTTGCTCTTTAAAAAGTAAATATTATATTTCTTTTTTTAAAAATTTAAACAATAGTAAGATGTAACAATTTTAATGGTAATCATAATACCAAGGATAAATAAGTATGTAGTAAATCCTTTTTTTTTATACAGCAGGTTCTTATTAGTCATCAATTTTATACACATCAGTGTATACATGTCAATCCCAATCGCCCAATTCAGCACACCACCATCCCCACCTCACTGTGGTTTTCCCCCCTTGGTGTCCATACGTTTGTTCTCTACACCTGTGTCTCAACTTCTGCCCTGCCAACCGGTTCATCTGTACCATTTTTATAGGTTCCACATACGTGCGTTAATATACGATATTTGTTTTTCTCTTTCTGACTAACTTCACTCTGTATGACAGTCTCTAGATCCATCCACGTCTCAACAAATGACTCAACTTCGTTCCTTTTTATGGCTGAGTAATAGTCCATTGTATATATGTACCACATCTTCTTTATCCATTCGTCTGTCGATGGACATTTAGGTTGCTTCCATGACCTGGCTATTGTAAAGAGTGCTGCAGTGAACATTGGGGTGCATGTGTCTTTTTTTTTCTTTTTTTTTGCGGTATGCGGGCCTCTCACTGTTGTGGCCTCTCCCGTTGCGGAGCACAGGCTCTGGACGCGCAGGCTCTGCGGCCATGGCTCACGGGCCTAGCCGCTCCGTGGCATGTGGTATCTTCCCAGACCAGGGCACAAACCCGTGTCCCCTGCATAAGGGAGGCAGACTCTCAACCACTGCGCCACCAGGGAAGCCCTGTTTATATATTTTGGAGATTAATCCTTTATCCATTGATTGGTTTGCAAATATTTTCTCCCATTCTGAGGGTTGTCTTTTCATCTTGTTTATGGTTTCCTTTGCTGTGCCAAAGCTTTGCAGTTTCATTAGGTCCCATTTGTTTATTTTTGTTATTATTTCCATTACTCTAGGAGGTGGATCAAAAAAGATCTTGCTGTGATTTATGTCAGAGAGTGTTCTTCCTATGTTTTCCTCTAAGAGTTTTATAATGTCTGGTCTTACATTTAGGTCTCTAATCCATTTTGAGTTTATTTCTATGTATGGTGTTAGGGAGTGTTCTAATTTCATTCTTTTACATGCAGCTGTCCAGTTTTCCCAGCACCACTTATTGAAGAGACTGTCTTTTCTCCATTGTATATCTTTGCCTCCTTTGTCATAGATTAGTTAACCATAGGTGTGTGGGTTTGTCTCTGGGCTTTCTATCTTGTTCCATTGACCTATGTTTCTGTTTTTGTGCCAGTACCATATTGTCTTGATGACTGTAGCTTTGTAGTATAGTCTGAAGTCAGGGGGTCTGTTCCTCCAGCTCCATTTTTTTCCCTCAAGACTGCTTTGGCTCTTTGGGGTCTTTTGTGTCTCCATAGAAATTTTAAGATTTTTTGTTCTAGTTCTGTAAAAAATGCCATTGATAATTTGATAGGGATTGCATTGAATCTGTGGATTGCTTTGGGTAGTATAGTCATTATCACAATATTGATTCTTCCAATCCAAGAACATGGTATATCTCTCCATCTATTGGTATCATCTTTAATTTCTTTCATCAGTGTCTTATAGTTTTCTGCATACAGGTCTTTTGTCTCCCTAGGTAGATTTATTCCTAGGTATTTTATTCTTTTTGTTGCAGTGGTAAATGGGAATGTTTTCTTAATTTCTCTTTCAGATTTTTCATCAGTGTATAGCAATGCAAGAGATTTCTGTGCATTAATTCTGTCCTGCAACTTTATCAAATTCATTGATTAGCTCCAGTGGTTTTCTGGTGGCATTTTTAGGATTCTCTATGTATAGTATCATGTCATCTGCAAACAGTGAAAGTTTTACTTCTTTTCAAATTTGTATTCCTCTTATTACTTTTTCTTCTCTGATTGCC
Organism: Pseudorca crassidens; assembly: GCF_039906515.1. Lineage (NCBI taxonomy): Eukaryota > Metazoa > Chordata > Mammalia > Artiodactyla > Delphinidae > Pseudorca > Pseudorca crassidens. Next base: position 159,959,869 of record NC_090297.1, read on the forward strand.
ATGGCTAGGACTTCTAAAACTATGTTGAATAATACTGGTGAGAGTGGAAATCCTTGTGTCATTCCTGATCTTAGAGGAAATGCTTTCAGTTTTTCAGCATTGAGAATGATATTTGCTGTGGGTTTGTCATATATGGCCTTTATTATGTTGAGGTAGGTTTCCTCTGTGCCCACTTTCTGGAAAGTTTTTATCATAAATGAGTGTTGAATTTTGTCAAAAGCTTTTTCTGCATCTATTGAGATGATCATATGGTTTTTCTCCTTCAATTTGTTAATACGGTATCACATTGATTGATTTGCGTATATTGAAGAATCCTTGCATCCCTGGGAAAAATCCCACTTGATCATGGTGTATGATCCTTTTAATGTGTTGTTGGATTCTGTTTGCTGAGGATTTTTGCATCTATATTCATGAGTGATAACAGTCTGTAATTTTCTTTTTTTGTAGTATATTTGCCTGGTTTTGGTACCAGGGTGATGGTAGCCTCATAGAATGAGTTTGGGAGTGTTCCTTCCTCTGCAATTTTTTGGAAGAGTTTGAGAAGGATGGGTGTTAGCTTTTCACTAAATGTTCTATAGAATTCATCTGTGAAGCCATCTGGTCCTGGACTTTTGTTTGTTGGAAGATTTTTAATCACAGTTTCAATTTCATTACTTGTGATCGGTCTGTTCATATTTTCTATTTCTTCCTGGTTCAGTCTTGGAAGGTTATACCTTTCTAAGAATTTGTCCATTTCTTCCAGGTTGTCCATTTTATTGGCATAGACTTGCTTGTAGCACCCTCTTAGGATGCTTTGTATTTCTGCGGTGTCTGTTGTAACTTCTCCTTTTTCATTTCTAATTTTATTGATTTGAGTCCTCTCCCTCTGTTTCTTGATGAGTCTGGCTAATGGTTTATCAATTTTGTTTATCTTCTCAAAGACCCAGCTGTTAGTTTTATTGATCTTTGCTATTGTTTTCTTTGTTTCTATTTCATTTATTTCTGCTCTGATCTATATGATTTCTTTCCTTCTGGTAACTTTGGGTTTTGTTTGTTCTTCTTTCTCTAGTTCCTTTAGGTGTAAGGTTAGATTGTTTATTTGCGATTTTTCTTGTTTCTTGAGGAAGGCTTGTATAGCTATAAACTTCCCTCTCAGAACTGCTTTTTCTGCATCCCACAGGTTTTGGATCGTCGTGTTTTCATTGTCATTTGTCTCTAGGTATGTTTTGATTTCCTCTTTGATTTCTTCAGTGATCTCTTGGTTATTTAGTAACGTCTTGTTTAGCTTTCATGTGTTTGTGTTTTTTATGTTTTTTTCCCCTGTAATTCATTTCTAATCTCATAGCATTGTGGTCAGAAAAGATGCTTGATATGATTTAAATTTTCTTAAATTTACTGAGGCTTGATTGGTGACACAAGATGTGATCTATCCTGGAGAATGTTTCATGCGCACTTGAGAAGAAAGTGTAATCTGCTGTTTTTGGATGGAATGTCCTATAAATATCAATTAAATCTATCTGGTCTATTGTGTCCTTTAAAGCTTCTGTTTCCGTATTTATTTTCATTTGGGGTGATCTGTCCATTGGTGTAAGTGAGGTGTTAAAGTCCCCCACTATTATTGTGTTACTGTCGATTTCCTCTTTTATAGCTGTAAGCAGTTGCCTTATGTATTGAGGTGCTCCTACGTTGAGTGCATATATATTTATAATTGTTATATCTTCTTGGATTGATCTCTTGATCATTATGTAGTGTCCTTCCTTGTTTCTTATAACATTCTTTATTTTAAAGTCTATTTTATCTGATATGAGTATAGCTACTCCAGCTTTCTTTTGATTTCCATTTGCATGGAATAACTTTTTCCATCCCCACACTTTCAGTCTGTATGTGTCTCTAGGTCTGAAGTGCTTCTCTTGTAGAGAGCATATATATGGGTGTTGTTTTTGTATCCATTCAGCAAGCCTATGTCTTTTGGTTGCAGCATTTAATCCATCCACGTTTAAGGTAATTATCGATATGTATGTTCCTATGACCATTTTCTTAATTGTTTTGGGTTTGTTTTTGTAGGTCCTTTTCTTCTCTTGTGTTTCCCACTTAGAGAAGTTCCTTTAGCATTTGTTGTAGAGCTGGGTTGGTGGTGCTGAATTCTCTTAGCTTTTGCTTGTCTGTAAAGCTTTTGATTTCTCCATCGAATCTGAATGAGATCCTTGCCGGGTAGAGTAATCTTGGTTGTAGGTTCTTCCCTTTCATCACTTTAAGTGTATCATGCCACTCCCTCTGGCTTGTAGAGTTTCTGCTCAGAAATCAGCTGTTAACCTTATGGGAGTTCCCTTGTATGTTATTTGTCATTTTTCCCTTGCTGCTTTCAATAAATTTTCTTTGTCTTCAATTTTTGCCAATTTGATAACTGTGTGTCTCCACATGTTTCTCCTTGGGTTTATCCTGTATGGGACTCGCTGTGCTTCCTGGACTTGAGTGGCTATTTCCTTTCCCATGTTAGGGAAGTTTTTGACTCTAATCTCTTCAAATATTTTCTCTGGTCCTTTCTCTCTCTCTTCTCCTTCTGGGACCCCTATAATGCAAATGTTGTTGCGTTTAATGTTGTCCCCGAGGTCTCTTAGGCTGTCTTCATTTCTTTTCATTCTTTTTTCTTTATTCTGTTCTGCAGCAGTGAATTCCACCATTCTGTCTTCCAGGTCACTTATCCGTTCTTCTGCCTCAGTTGTTGTGCTATTGATTCCTTCTAGTGTATTTTTCATTTCAGTTATTGCATTGTTCATCTCTGTTTGTTTGTTCTTTAATTTTTCTAGGTGTTTTTTTCTTTAATTCTTCTAGGTCTGTGTTAAACATTTCTTCCATCTCCTCAGTCTTTGCCTCCATTGTTTTTCTGAGATCCTGGATCATCTTCACTCTCATTATTCTGAATTCTTTTTCTGGAAGGTTGCCTATCTCCACTTCATTTAGTTGTTTTTCTGGGGTTTTATCTTGTTCCTTCATCTGGTACATAGCCCTCTTCCTTTCTGTGAATGTCTTAAAAGTAAATATTATATTAAAGTAGGAAATTAAAATCTCTCTGTTTATAAAAGTGATATATACCTATTATAGAGAATATGGAAAATATAGAACGAAGCCAAGTACATAAAATCTATAACAACACCAGACAGAGACCATAGAATTAAGAGTCCAGGTGATTTTGACTGGCTGGAATGATCAAGTCTGAATCAGCATGATGACATTTTTAAAAAAAATTATTTTATTTTATTTTAATTTTTATTGGCGTATAGGTGCTTTACAATATTGTGTTAGTTTCTACTGTACAGCAAAGTGAATCAGCCATATGTATACATATATCCCCTCTTTTTTGGATTTCCTTCCCAGTTAGGTCACCACAGAGCATTGAGTAGAGTTCCTGTGCTATACAGTGGGCTCTCATTAGTTATCTATTTTATAAATGGTATCAATAGTGATATATATGTCAATCCCAGTCCCCCAGTTCATTCCATTCCCCCTTCCCCCTTGGTATCCATACGTTTGTTCTCTGTGTCTGCGTCTCTATTTCTGCTTTGTAAATTAGATCGTCTATGCAATTTTTTCAGATTCCACATATATTCGTTAATATACGATATTTGTTTTTTTCTTTCCTACTTACTTCACTCTGTATGACAGTATGATGACATTTAGTTGGCATCTCAGCCCAGCTCCTCAAAGGGAGGCGCCCGTGGCCCTGAAGGCTAGTGCGGTGCTGGCACGGAGAAGGGGAGAGTAGAGTGGGCTGAGCAGATGAATGAAGCAAATCAAGAGAATGCATGGAATTAAGGCAGGACTCACCATAGGAAACATGATAGAAGTTGTGGGGCATTCACATGGAATGAGGCCATAGAATGGTCTACATTCTAACGGGTTTGGGAGCTTTTCCCTCCTCCATGCTGAGTTACTAATTTCCACTTCCCACAGCCCACCTTCCCACAACTCCTCCAAAACGTGCACACAAACACACACACACACACCCATTTTTCACACATCACATTTTTACCATCCTTTTTGGTAAAGAAAAGCATACGTTTCTGTCCTGCATTGGTCAGTTTCTCACCAGGTGCAAACACCGTCAGGTCTGCTAGAAGATGTAAAGCAAAAAGGTGCTGCAGCAGGAGGGAGCAGCAGAGGAGGGAGTAGACCTTCCCTTTGCCTTCTGGCTGCAAAACTATCTGGGAAGCTGATGCAGAAATCATGGGAGGTAGGCTTTGCAGCTGGAGCACTGCCTTGGCGAGATCCTCTCTGGTTTCCTTTTTCAGCTGTTTTCTTTTCTCGACAGATAATTCTCTGTTAGCTAATCAAGGGCTCCTCGGATGGAGCTTCCTCTTCTATTCTCACCTCTGTGCCAGGGACATTTTCTTGGCGATGGAAACCAAAGCGATAGATTGGCAGTGGGACTCTGCTTGGCTAGGGGTAAAATAACCAATGATTGCACATAATTGCAGAAAACAATTTTGAATTTTATTAATGAGGTGCTTTAAACAACATCTTTTAGCCCATTGTCCCACTTAACAGCCAATTCACTGGAGTTCAGTGAGCTATAATTTACATTTATCTTCCCCCATTGACAGCACCAGGCCCTTGTATTCTGTAATTGACACAAGTTGGTCATTTTCAGTGGTGGTTCTCTCTCTAAGGATATAAAATAAACAGACTTGTTGGAGAGCTGCATTGATTTAGCCTTCTGCAGAGGGCCAGTTGGCTGCTTCTGCTGGAGCTTATTTTCTTTCCTGGGGAGAGGTGAGATAGGCACAGCAAGTCCTTGGGGTTAGCGTAATTGAGGAAGAGGCTGGGAGAGGTAAGGGTATCTCTATTTACAAAATGATACTTCTTGGGCTTCCCTGGTGGCGCAGTGGTTGAGAGTCCGACTGCCAATACAGGGAACGTGGGTTCGTGCCCTGGTCCGGGAAGATCCCACGTGCCGTGGAGCGGCTGGGCCCGTGAGCCATGGCTGCTGAGCCTGCGCGTCCGGATCCTGTGCTCCGCAATGGGAGAGGCCACAACAGTGAGAGGCCCGTGTACCACAAAAAAAAAACAACAAAAAAATACTTGTTTCCTTTCATTTGCTTCCTCCCACCCAGGGTCCATCATCTCCAGGTTGACTTTTAGGGTACAACAGCGAGGTTTCTGGGGTAGGGGTAAAGGTAACATAGGGGGACGGTTTGCTGGAGTGGCCATAGGCTACTGTTTCCCTCAGTGTCACATCGAAAAATATGACACATGTGGGTCACCACCATAGGTCACTATGAGCTTGGCTAACCCAACTCCTTCCTTTCAATATGCTTGCAAGTGAAACCTGTGACTACATTCAAGTGCTTCACTGTGGCCATCTCCTGCATTCTGGGCACTCAGGGAATATGAAGATGAGACCAGTTGTTGCTGTTTATTTCCCAACCAGATTGTAAACCCCTTGAGGTTAAGGACCTTTGGATTTTCCTGTCTTTGGATTTTCTACAGAACCTAGAACACAGTAGACACTTAGAGGATGTTAGCAAATGGATTAATCTAACAGAGGAGAGAAGACAAGTATAGACATAGATGCAAAACTGGAAAAGAAAAAAACACATAATGAGGCCTCCAGAAGGGTACAGCAGGGGCATTAGGACTCACACAATGAAGGTGCCCCTTTTGTCTGGGGCGAGCCAGGAAGGCTTCCTGGAGAGGCTGCCTGGAGGATGGGTGAGATGTTGACAGGAGAGTGGAAGCTGGGCATTGCAGGAGTAGGTTCCGAGAATGTGTGTACATGGAGGAAACAATGCAAGGCGCCCCTGGCTTCGATTGAGAATAAGATATGTGCCGAGAAATAGTCGTAGGTCACAGGGGAAATGCAGGTTGGAGGCAAGTCATGGGGGTCTTGAACGTCAGCCTAAAGATGGACTTGATTCACTGACCATGAGGTTTTTAAAAGGGTTTTGAATGTCAGGTCATGTGATCATTCATATAGCATGGTAGAGCCTAGGGGCCTTTGTGGAAGATGGAAGGAGGGTAGAGATCTACCTTCTGGATTGTTTTCAGGCTACTCCAGGAGACACAGGAAGGAGGATGCTCCTTAGGCAAGGCAGAGGAAAGGGACCCTTAGAGAAATATCTGGAATGAAGAGCCAATATTCTCTCTCTCTTTTTTTTTTTTTTTTGCGGTACGCGGGCCTCTCACTGTTGTGGCCTCTCCCGTTGCGGAGCACAGGCTCCGGACGCGCAGGCTCAGCGGCCATGGCTCACGGGCCCAGCCGCTTCACGGCATGTGGGATCTTCCCAGACCAGGGCACGAACCCGTGTCCCCTGCATCGGCAGGTGGACTCCCAACCACTGCGCCACCAGGGAAGCCCGCCACTATTCTCTTGTTTGGGTCATTCTATTTTCTTTCTCAGCAGAGTTCTGCATGTCCTCATGTCAGTTCTGAGGACCAGGGTCAGGTCAGAATTGAAGCTGGAGGATGAAAGCATTTCCAGAGAAGGTTATCGCGAGGGAGGAGAAGCTGGACTCATGGAGCCTGGGGGCCTCTGAGGCTCACAACGGCTCTTTTCGCCTCCATCCTGGTGAACTCGGCAGGTTGCAGAGCAGGGCCCCGGGGCAATTTCCAAGGCCCTTCTCAGATGCTTCTGCGCCCTGCAGGAACTAGGCTCTTCCCGAAGAGGTGTTCGGAAGAGCCAGGTCTGTAGCTTTTTCCTTCCCTGGAGAAACCTCCCAGACCTAGGAAATCCTTTCAGAAGACACATCCGCCTTCTGCAGTTTCACCCTCTATTTTTCGCCACTGGTGACGTTCATTTCTCCTCTGGATACCATAGTCCTGTTTGTTTTTTTTTCTTTTTAACACCCTTATTGTAGTATAATTGCTTTTACATTGTTGTGTTAGTTTCTGCTGTACAACAAAGTGAATCAGCTGTACATATACATATATCTCCATATCCCCTCCCTCTTGCGTCTCCCTCCCACCCTCCCTATCCCACCCCTCTAGATGGTCACAAAGCACCGAGCTGATCTCCCTGTGCTATGCGGCTGCTTCCCACTAGCTATCTATTTTACATTTGGTAGTGTATATATGTCCATGCCACTCTCTCACTTCGTCCCAGCTTCCCCTTCCCCCTCCCCATGTCCTCAAGTCCATTCTCTACGTTGGCGTCTTGAGTCCTGTCCTGCTGTTTTTGAGAGCAAAAATATATCCCGGGGAAATATTGACAGTTTTAAAAGCTCACACCAAGGGAATGTTTGTACAGGCTTCGTGTTTTCTTGTGGTGGTGTTTCCCAGCGATGGGCCCGAAAGAAAAAAACTAGCCAACTGTTGCTAAACGCAGTATTCCCTTGTGACTGAAAAGGCCCAGCGTCCAGCCAAACCAGGGGCCGGTTGGCTGAGCGTGGGATGGGAGCAGTCACCACAGGATCCCCAGATAGCTGTCGGAGCCCCTGTGTGGCCCGAGGCTCTCCCATCAGTAATGCAGTGGACAGTCTCTCCCTGCTGAGATCCACCATCCAAAGGCATGGAGCCATGTCCCTTCCCACCACAGCCGTCTAGCTTTCTTCCTCTTGAGGGGACCAAAAATGATCTGGCTCTGGAGGCCAGCCTTAAAACCCAAGGCAGCTGAAAGGCGCGGTCACCTGTAGAATCCCATTTCTGGTCTGAGCTGGGGCTCTTCCCTGCGTACCTGCACGGGGCTTGCTCGAGGACGCGGCCCCTGGCGAGGGCCTTCTGATGTGGATACATGGTGTTCATTGTATTTTACTTTGTATTTTTGGCAGAGTTCATGATGACTTTTCATAAAGAAGGAGAAATCCTCTTTGCTTTCTCTTGTCCTCCTATTCCCTTACTTTACCCACAAACAACGAAAGAACTCTCTATCAGGAACTGTCTAGTTCTCTCTTGGGAGCAGTCTTGTCTTCTCTGTTTTTTAGAAAATGCAGTCTGACTTCTCGTTGGCACCAAACTACATGACCTGTGCGTTTAGCACGCAGCCCTGGAGGTGGGGTACTCAGGGGAGAGCCTGAGGCCTGGGGACCAGCGAGAGGGGAGCACACCTCAGTCATGCCCCAAGGTCACTGACCCCGCGCGCGCGCGCGCGCGCGCGCACACACACACACACACACACGCACACACACGAGATAGTCTATATGGGAACTTCGAGTGGAAATGGGAGATGGCTGGGCCTCTGGGGCAGTGCCTGGTAATAGTGCATGCGGAGTGTCCCATCGTGGAAGCACTCTCCCAACATCCTGTCTGGGAGAGAGGTGTGCTGTTTGTCTCCATTTTTTTTTTTTTTTTTTTTTTTTGCGGTACGCGGGCCTCTCACTGTTGCGGCCTCTCCCGTTGCAGAGCACAGGCTCCGGATGCGCAGGCTCAGCGGCCATGGCTCACGGGCCCAGCCGCTCCGCGGCATGTGGGATCTTCCCGGACCAGGGCACGAACCCATGTCCCCTGCATCGGCAGGCAGACTCTCAACCACTGCGCCACCAGGGAAGCCCAACTGAAAGGCGTTTGTCTCCATTTTAAAGGGTGGGAATTGGGACCCAGAGAGATGAAGTGGCTCACTCACGATAACAGGTGGTGGAGCTGGGACTGGAAAAGCTGTGTTCTTGCAGGACCCCCACCTTCGCTCCAGCCCTGCTCTCCTCTTGTGATGGATACACATCCTTTAGGCCCTTTTCTATCTTCTGCTCCATTCCCCACAAGTCTAGGGCCCTCTCCTATTCTTCCCCGTGTGACCTGGCTTTGTCTTTCTCCTCTGAGACATTGCAGAGCAGCAGCCCAGTCGGCTGCATTCAGCTGTTCTGCTGGCGTGAATTCAGAATTTGCCCTAGTTTTGGACCCAAAGTCTGCACACTTCATGTAACTTTGCATGAAGTCACCAGAGAGGTGTCGCTGTGGCAGGACCGAGCTGTGGACTTGCACCGTCCTACTTTACCCCGTCACTATTCGTCTGGACCGCAGGGTTTCCTGATTGGGGATGGAGCCTGGGGCCACCTTGAGGTAACTGTGGCATAATCATTATACCGGAATGCAAATCTTTCTAAAATTTGAAATCTACAATGCAGTTTCTTTCTGTCCATACAGTAAGACTCCCACAGCACTTCTGTACCCCTTCCTATGACATTGTTTTCTCTTCAGAGGGACCAGAAGCTGAAATTTTGTTAGCAGGGAAATCTGTTTCAGAGGAATGAAGGACCTGGAGATGGTGCCTACACACCTGAGTTTATAATTTGGTGGATACCTGATAGATGGGAGGGCCCTTTGAGACAGATGCTCAGTGGCTGAGAGTCCCGGGGCCACCTGTGTTTAACACTGCCCGCTGCACACCCCAGTCTCCCCGCTACTTAGACAAATCCTCGTGTTCTTGTGTGTGCAGTATCCGGACCACAGGCATCACAGAAATGCCCACACCCGGAAAACTATTCTCTCTGTAATTGATTAGCAGTCTCCCCAAGGTCTGGGCATGTTCCTTCTGGAGACTGGTACCTCCTCTGCCTTACATGCCTGACACGTTTGCACGGCTCAGGCCTAAGTTAGAAGCACAGTTTGTTTTAGGAGCGCGGTTTCTGTTTCCTAGTCTCTGTCTCCGGGGGGTTGGCCTAGCATTGTCCATGCCTCATGTAGCAGCTAATGTCCTGTATTAAGGAAAGAGAACACCCAGCAAAGGCGACTCTTAAGGCTCGTCTGTGAAGTGAAGGAGCTTAAAGAATATGGTCACAAACCCGTTTTGCACTCACACCAGTATATGTCTGTTATTTCATTCTGAGCAAAGTATAATATGTTTTTCCTGCCTGGTAGAACTCCAAAAACAAGTTATATTTGAACAGAATTGACTAGCAACTTGAAAGAAATTTTAAGAGAAAAGCCTTTTTCCACCATGAATGTATGTTGCTCTTAAGTGACCAGAATGATCCTGTTTTTGCTGAATTGAATGATGCTTCTCTGTCAGGTGTTATTTTAGCTCTGCCTTCTCTAGGCTCTGAGGCCATGTGGAACAGCAGTCTTTTTTTTTTGCGGTACGCGGGCTTCTCACTGCTGTGGCCTCTCCCGTTGCGGAGCACAGGCTCTGGACGCGCAGGCTCAGCGGCCATGGCTCACGGGCCTAGCCGCTCTGCGGCATGTGGGATCTTCCCAGACCGGGGCACGAACCCACGTTCCCTGCATCGTCAGGCGGACTTTCAACCACTGCACCACCATGGAAGTCCGGAACAGCAGTCTTTGATATTGGTGTATATGGGTTGCTATAATATTCTGACATGAAAATTAGCATATTTATTTCTTCTACTTTCTGGTTTGATCATGTTTTATCGTTTTTCTTCTTTTGGTGCCTCTTACCTTGATGTTTTGTTTTTCCATTTCCTTTTATTCTTTTCTTAAATGATTGACATACAGCTTTAGTCCTATTTTTCCTAGAATTTTCCAGACTCTCTCACAGTTTCCAATTTGCTTCTGTCCTTTTTTCTTTCTCAATTTCAACTTAATTTAAATCAGTAAATATTTTCTAAGCGCCCATCGTGTTCCCGCATGACCTAAAAAAATAGGAAGATGGGTGAGATGTAGTCCTGTCCCTATGAAGCTTGTGGATTATTGAGGTTTTGGAAGAAGAAAGCAAGGACATAAAAAACTGTAAGACAGACTATGGTAGGTGCTAAAAGAGAAATGCTGAACAACACAATTCAGCTCGGAAAAGGGAGGCATTCTGTCTGCTGAGCTGAATGCGTAAAGGCTTCGTCAAGAGGGTGACTTTAAGTCAGACCACACTGAGGCTGCTGGGATTGCCTATTTTCTTCCGCTTAAATCTTTTTCCTCAGCCCTTCCCTTTTGTTTCTCCTCCTTTTCCCAGACCAAAACTCTCCACCTGCTGTGTATACTCTACTAGTCTCAGGTTGTGATGGAAGGTGTCCTCAGGTTCGGTTTATGCTGGTGCCGGATGGTGACACCAGTGGAAGGTTCCTCGGTGACGTGCCAGGTGCCTTAACCGTGACGTGGTCCGAGGAACCTCGCTTCACTGGAATGTTGTGTGGACGTTTGCAAGAATTCCTGTGAAGAGGATTCAGTTCCTGAGGAGAACTGATCTCCCTGAGTAGTGAACAGGCCTCTTTGAGACTAGGGTGGTGATGGCACTAGTCACAGAGAAGGTGCCTCCTCAGGTTGTGCAGAGACAGAACTTTGTTCCAGAAGCCAGTGGAGGCGTTTCCCTCTCTGCGGAGTCATTTCATTTGTTAGTTCACTCACTCACTCACTCACTCACTTGTTCATTCCTTCAGAACATATTCATTCACTGTCTGCCCTCTCCCAGGCATTAAGCTCCAGGATACAGAAGGGAATCGGGCCTGGTTTCTATTCCTCAGAGTCTTACAGTCCTTTGAGGATGTACTTTGGACCTGGGAAGCTGGGATAGTAGAAATTGGTTCTCTGTGTATCATCTTTGTATTTCTTTAGAGACTTACATAATCAGTGTCTTTTTGGACTAATCATGTTAATTCCTTAGATAATTTGATAATGTGCTCTATACCTTCATCATTTAGAATGGCATAATTTTGGCATGCCGTAAGCTTCCTTTCAAGATATCATAATATTTATAAAAGGAGTCAGGGCTCCCTGGTGGCGCAGTGGTTGAGAGTCCGCCTGCCGATGCAGGGGACACGGGTTCGTGCCCTGATCCGGGAAGATCCCACATGCCACGGAGCAGCTGGGCCCGTGAGCCACAACTACTGAGCCTGTGCGTCCGGAGCCTGTGCTCCGCAGCGGGGGAGGCCACAACAGTGAGAGGCCCGCGTCCCGGAAAAAAAAAAAAAAGGAGTCAGACCGCAACATGATAGTTATACTACTCATTATGTTTTAAAAGAGAAATCCCTTCTCCTTGAGTTCCATTTTCATTGGCATTACTTGCTTAAAAAAATGAAGTAATACGTCAAAGCCCCCAACATTGCACTGATCGCTTAGGAAGATAAACCACAGTTTCTTTTAATGAAGCTCCTTGCAAGAGCAGATGTATCTGTGGCAAAGACAGGAGCAGGAGAAAGATCTCATGCTTATGCTCACCAGTGGGGTGAACTCAGAGAGTGACAGCCCGTTACCACACCCTGCCCCCAACCTGTCCTCAAGAGCTCCTGAAGAACAAAAGGCAATTCACGTCGCAGAACATTACTTCTGTCACCATAGCACCAAACCATTAAAAATAAAACTGTCCCTCAAGGCAAAACATTTCATTTATTTTCCTTTGAATGAGTAACTTGTTTATTAAGATGAACTAAGTGGCTAAATCTCGATTGTACACAGGCCAGAAAAATTGATTTATTGTAGCCTTTCGGAGAGTGTGCTTTATGTTCTCAGGGATTATCTTTGCATTTTAAATGAAGAAAACTCATCTAGTCATCTGGGGAGCCGGTCCCCTGGAAACACCCATAAACCAGCTCTGCAGTGGGTAATGCAGTGGCTGACCTTTGTTCTTTGGCAAATTGGTTCTTTTGGAGTAAGTCAGGGTGTTGAAAGGTTTAGCGAGGCTTAGCGATCTTCAGGGGAGGCTATATTCCTGCCTCAACTGTGACTACAGTTTTTTTAACTGTTTAATATGAACATGTTTCACTTTTGCCTTTTCTTTGTATCTGAGACCATTATACCACTATATCCCTGGCGCTTCTGAGAGGGCTGCGGCTATGTAGTTCCTGACGCAGCCCAGAGGCATTCCTGCCACGGGGAAGCATGTTTGTCTCTGCAGGGAGGTCCCCCACTGCTGTCTGCTCATCTGGGGACAGAGATGTGATGGCCAGTTCCCCTCTGACTGAGGCCCCATTTGCTCTAAACTGTTGGAACTCAAAAGGAAACAAAGGTGTAAATGGTTAAAAAACAAGAAAAGCCCGCACACCCCATTTAGCAATGAAACAGGACATTTTGTGTTGAGTAGAGAGGTTTCTAATTCTGAAAAATTTCTTACCTTCTGTTTAGTTGCAAGGTTTCCTTTTGACATTGCAGCACACATATTATTTCTATATGTAATCTCATGGCACCCCCCGGCCCCCCAAGAATCCTGAGTGGTTGCCTGGTAAAGATTATTACCTCCATTTTCAGATGAGGAAACTGAAGCTCGGAGCGGCTAGGCACGTGCTTAATGGTAGTGACGGTGATAGGTACCCGTCATCGCACACCTGCACGCACACCTCCCCACGCCTCCTTATGAATAGTTATGGCGATTGTCATTGCCCTTTTTCTGACCTCACTTGGTTATCACTGCCTTGCCAGTTATGTTTTAATATCGCCCCAGTTTTACAAATGAAGACCAGAGGCATCGGAGTGATACGTGCTTGAGATTAATTAAGTGGTGGCAGAACTCAGATCTAGTCCAGTATTCTTCCCCAGATCCCAATTTGGTGACACAATATTTGGGCACTCTGATTGGTCGCCTTTACACGGTACTTCTGAAGAGAGCTGACCTGTAGTTCAGTACACATAGATCCGGTGCGAGGGACAGAGGGCTGAGGCCATGGCTGGGACCCCCAGGACTCTGAGGCTCTTAAGTCCAGTGCAGTCCAGCTTTCTGTCTGTGTGTTCGTGTCTCCTGAGCAGCGACATCAGGCCCCGGGGGGCAGACCGAGCCTGTGGCTTCTCGGCGGGGTGCGTGACCGCACCTTCAGGACCCTGGGTCTGGTTTGTGTAAGGTGAGTAGGCACAGGGGAGCTCAGGTGAAAAGAGAAGAAACTCCTGGGTGCTCGTTCTCCTCCCTGCTTACCTGTCTGCCCATCTGAAAGACAGAAGGAGAACAGAAGAGGGCGAGTGAGAAAAAGCAGGGGGGTGTTGGTTATGGGGCCTGATGGCTTTCACGCAGCCAGTGGGAGATCTGAGAATTGACTGTCTAAGGGGGAACAGGAACCAGGTTTCCCCCTTGGCCCCATTTCCAGCCTGAGTGAGCCCTACGGAGCTGGGTGTGCTCTGTGGTGTGCTGTGTGGGATTCCTAAAGACGGGGCTGCCTAGGAAGGGACGATTTCACTGTGTATTTCACATGCGGGCTCTAGATAAAGATTTAATAAGCAGATGGGCATTGTGCCTTGCTGTAGGGGGTTTTAGATTTCCAAACTGATGGATTAATAGGTAGGCTGAGCCTCTTTAAAAACAAAGCTCGGGGCAGCATGAACCACTAAAAAGTGATTGGCTCTTAAGTCCTGCTTTTTGTACATCTGACAAGCTCCTCTCGGCCAGACCTGGCACCCTTTTCCCGGCTCCCGCTGGCGTTTTCTGCCTTCGCCATCATGATTTGCAGGAATCCTCCCGAGACCACGTGTGCCAGGAGGGAGCATCCTGCGTCCACACTGTTTTCTGGGAAGGTGCCCCTTCCTGAGAGTGGCGAATGTCTGACCTTGGGTTTCTTTATGCCTGTCTGAGAGGTGAAGGCGCTGTCACCACAGGAGATATCAAACACCTACTTGTCTTGGAAACCAGAGCACCAGCTGTGTCTTCTCAGTTTTCACCCTGATCGCTGCTTTTCCTGTCACTCCCCTCTTTTCAGGCAGAGCTGACTGTGGTGGGAGAGGGCAGCGACCTCCACCCAGGATGCTGGGACGGCCCCATCCAGGTCTCAGGAGGCTTTTGGGGTTGGAGCACATTCCACTTTATTTGACTCTTCTGAACAGCTCTGATCAGCCCAGACTCTGGCGTGCTCCCTCATCTGCTTTTGCAGGAGGCCTGGTGAGGCTGGCCTTCCAGAGGCCAGGTTCTTCCCATGGAGCTTCTGGCCTCTCTCCCAGCAGCACGTTGTCCATGTTGCACTGAAGGCCAGTGAACAATTTGCGGGGGGCGGGGGGGGGGACCAGAAAATAAGAATAGGGCAGTGTTTTCCTCCTTAAGAATTCTTTGTCTTCCCCTTGACAATTTAGACAAAGAGTAGTAGTAACCACCACTATTAAGTTGTACCGATCAGTTTAAGTCTTTCACATATGCTCACCTTTCTCACAGTATGCTCTCACAGTAACCCTGGGGGGGTGGTTAAAGTAAGAATTATTATTATTACTGGCTCCATTTTTCACAGATGCAGGAACTGAGGCTCAGAGAGGTTAAGTGACCAAAGGATTAGAATGCAGGTTCCACTGTCTTCACATCCGCTGCTCTTTTCAGCCCTCCTCTAGCTTTGGGTTTGCGAGCCTTGTCTCCCAAGCTCGACAGGTAGTCCCATTGCGTTGGAGTGGAGAGTGGAGTGTGGTAAGGAAGCGGGTGTAAACGTTCACTGCAGTTGGTCATCTGTGTTGGCTACGGGAGGATGAAGGTGCCTCACTGAACAGCAGGCCAAGGTGGAGGGCATCCCTCTCTAGTGAGGCATCTTGAAGGGGTAAGATGTGTGACCGTGTGTGCCGTTCCAATAAAGTGTGTGTGTGTGTGGCCAGGGGCGTGGCTGTGTGTGGGGTTGAGATAACGTCCTTTGGGGCACAATTGCTGTCTCTTGCAAAAAAAAAAAAAAAAAAAGGTTGCGATTTTACAGCTGGTTTTCTTTAACTACCAGCAACACCAGCATTGTTTCTCGGAGAGCCCGCAGAATTTCCAAACACAATGGAAATTCCGGGAGTGTAGGGTGTGGGTTTTGGGGCCTGGGGTGGGTGTGGACAAGCTTGGGGAGGGAAGACCGCAGCCTGAGCCGTTTTGTCCTTCCTTGGTAATGAATTTCACAGGGCTCCACTGTCCTCGATTTTGTCTGCGGGATGTTCAAATTTAAGCCTGGGAAAGAAGGGGATCAGGAAGGAACAGGCCCCAGGGATTAGCAGAGGCCATAAAAACCAAACATCAGCCAGGACAGCCCCATTGGACGGGACCCGTAATGACTGCTTTCCTATCAGCTGGGAAAGGCACATGCCTGAGGAGGGGCATGCTGCCAGGTAGGGTCCAAAGAGACATTGGATGTGTAAGTTTGTTAATGGGAAATGAATTTTTCCTCTCCAATCTTAAAAAATATGCAGTCTGCATCCAAATATTTTCAACATAGCACCAATATTAACAGTAAACAGGGGAGCTAATGTCACCAACAAGTCTTGTGAGGTCAAACCCAAGAAAGAAAAGGAATAAACAAGCAGGACCAACGGCAGCATCTTCAGAAACCGTTTCCACATTCCTGAAAGCACCGGGCAACATGTATAACAAGCCTTCTGGGGTCAGAGGCGGCCCGACTTTCTCTGAAGTTTGAAGGGAAGGGAAAGAACCTTTTCTCAAGCTGCACCTGCTTTGCACTCTGCCTTTACGTTCAGCTTTTCCGCTGATAAACTCAGGCAGCCTTACCAAATGTCTCAGTAGCTGTGAGAGTCAGTGTTGGGTTTTCAAGGACCATCTTAAAGATGCCTTTGTTATCCTTTGAAGCACAAGGAAGTCAGGAGCCCTGGCTTCTAGGTCTGGCTGTTCTATGAGTTCATTGGAATTTATGGCCTATCGATCAGCGTAGCCAGACATACGTACACGAAGAGCACATACAAGGCAGGATGTGGTGAAGGCTGTGAGGACACAGAGAAGGTGAATGGTAATCCTTCCAGGTTGTGGAGAGTGTAATTCTGGAGCATCTTCTCAGTTCTCTTGTTTGTAGGAAGAGGTATGTTGGAATGGTTAAGAACTATTACATGCCAACTTAGGGAGGGGAGATAGAATCTCTTCACAAGTGGTTCTGGAATGAATAATGCTGAATACCAACATATACTCCAGAGGAATTGAATGGTGAACTGTAGAAAATAAAACTCTGAAAGGACCAGGAGAAAATATAGGTGAATTTCTATCTGATCTCAGAGTGGGGAAGCCCTATCTAAATATGACAGCAAAGGAAGAAAACTCAGTGAGTGACCAAGACTGATAGATTGAGTTACAAATTACGTACACAGGCATATGCATAGGAGCACAGCAGCAGGACCTTGAAACAACCCACATGCCTATTGAGAAGATGATGGATAAGCTATAGAATTTTTCACACAGTGGAATTTTTATAAACAGCCCAAATTAATGACTACAGTGACATACAATAATATATGTACATTTTAACAATATAATATTAAGTGCAAAACAGATTGCTCACGGTAGCATTTAAAAAATTATTTATTTTTAAATTGAGGTATAATTGGCATCTAACATTATATTAGTTTCAGGCAGACAACAAAATGATAGCATTTTGACTCCAAATTTTAATATGAAACATTTCAAACACTAAAGTTGAAAGAATTTCACTCACAGTGAACACCTGTACACTCACCATCTACTTTCTACCATTAACGTTTTACTATATTTGCTTTATCATATGCAGTATCCATCCATCCTTCCCTTTAATGCAGCAGTTCCCGACGGGGGTGGGGGTGGGGTGGGGGGTGCTGACTTTGCCCTCAGGGAACGTTTGGCCATTCTGGAGGAGTGCTATTTGCATCCAGAGGGTAGAGACCAAACGCTGCTCAACTTCTTACATTGCACAGGACAGGCCCACCACAAAGAATTATCCAACTCCGAAGTTTATGAGTGCTGAGGTTGAGAAGTCCTGCATTAATCTGTCTTATTTCTTGATGCATTTCATAGAACGTTGGAGACACCATAGGGAACATTTTCATTGCCTCAGAAAAAGTCCTCTCATGGCCCCTCCCAAGCCAAGCCCCTCAGACTGCCCCATCAAGACAACTACTGTTTGATTGTTTCCACCATATATTACTTCTGTCTGCCTTAGAATTGCATATAAATGGAATCGTAAAATATATATCCTTCTGTGAGAGACTTCTTTCAAGTGCGTAGCACAGCAGTCCTTAAAGCGTTTTGTGGATCTCTGGGAGTATCTAAAGCCCCTTCAAGGGGTCTGGATGTCACAGTGATTTCATATTAGTACTGAGACTCTTTTCACCCTTTACACCGTGGTTGACGTTGACACTGATGATGCAAAGGTGATGGGAGGAAAGCTGCTGGTGCCCGAGTGTGAATCAAGGCAGCGACACCAAACTGTACGTAGTTATTGTTCTTCACCTGCATCTGTAGAAAAAGAAGCCGGTATGACCTAAGAATGCCCCTGCTGAAGCTGTAAAAATGATAAATCTTGGCCCCTGAGTACATGTCCTCTTAGCATTCAGTGACAAAATGGGAAGCGCGCTTGCAGCGCTGCTGCTGCATACCACGATTGTGGCCGGGAACAGCATGTGTACCGTTATTTGAGTTGTGAGCTGAACTAGTGGTTTTTTTTTTTTTATGAGTATCATTTTCACCTGGAAGAACAAATGGCAGACAAACTTTGGTTTAGACTTGAGTATGTGGCAGAGTGAACCTGTCCCTTGAAATAACTAAGCAGTCTGTTACTATTGATAGAACTTGAGCCTCAGATAAAAATGAAGATTTTGGAAACTTGTGTCACCATGAGCTTGATAGCTTCCCAACACCTCAAGGCTTTTCTGATGAGATTGGTGGTGATTTTAGTAAACGTGATTTTTGAAATATTGTGTCATGACATGCATCAACATTCGGGAATTCTGCATAACTCAGTGAATCCTTATTTTCCAAATGTCCTGTGTATGATGTTACATCAGATATGGGTAGAAGGTCCATTCCAAGTGTCAGTAGACCAATGAATTTTCATGTAACAGAGAATGAGAAGCTTATTGATGTGGTTTCAGGTTCCACATTACAACTAATCTTTAAGAAGCAACCACTTGTGAGGTTTGGGTTTGTATCAAAGATGAATAGCCATAATTATCTGAAAAGACTATTAAAATATGCCTCCATTTTTCAACTGCATATCTGTGTGAGGCTGAATTTTCTTTATATACTTTAACCACAGAAACTTACCACAGCAGCTTGAATACAGAAGCTGATATGAGATCTGACCTATATTCTATTAAGCCAAACATAAAAGAGATTTGCAAAAATGTAAAAAAAAAAAAAAAAAGGACGGGGCCGTTCTCATTTTTGTTTTTTGCTTGGGAAAATTATTTTTCTCAAAAACATGTTAATTTATAATAGGCTTATTTATTATATTTAAATAAATTAATACATATACTGGAATTTTCTCATTTTAATTTCCATTGCTATAAAATATAACCTACAGAAACAAAGGCTTTGGAAGGTCCTCAGTACTTTAGAGTGTAAGTGGTCCCGAGACCAAAAACTTTGAGCACGGCTGACTTTGCATTTACGATGTACCATGTTACTGTATCGGTCGCTTATTCCTTTTTATAGTGAGTTGTATCGCATCGTGTGAATATACCACAGGTTGTTTATTCTCCTACTGATAGACATCCGGCTCCTTCCAGAGTTTGGCTATTATGAATAAAGCTGTTATGTACACTCTTGTACAAATTGTAACCGAGCAAGTGGGCTTGTTGCCCTCGGCAGCCAAGCAAGGGGACGGGAGGCAATGTTCAGATCTGTCTCCGCATCAGCTTTTGGGGGGGGTATTTATCGTGGAAGTAGGGAATAAAAGGGGGAGGGGGCTTGGAAATGATTGGTGGGAAGTAAGGGGAAGTTTCAAGAGTTCTTTTTGCGGGCACGACGGTCCTTCACGCCTCTTCATGGGTCACACGTGCAATTTCGGGGCGGGGGGGTGGGGTTCTGTATGTTACATGTGGATTTTCAGCCTGTGATGTTCAGAGTTCACTATAGGTCATTGCACCCTCAATGCACCTGTGTGATGCTCAAGCAAGGGGGCTGTCAGCAGGTTGTCTCCATATCTGCAATTTCCCTGATCCTCTGCAGAACAAGCTTCGGGCTCTCGGTTAATCATTTTGTTTCTACGTTATGGGCCTTGAGTGTGTGAGTTATAGGGTATGGTTTCCAGATCTTTTTGTGAACACGTTTTTATTTCTCTGGGGTAAATACCTAGGCATTGAATTGGACTAGTCATAGCATAGGTGTATATGTTTAGTGTGTAAGAAACTTCCAGATGGTTTGCCAAAGTAGTTTACTATTTAAATCCCCACCACAATGTATGAGAGTCTAATAGCCTTTTTTTTTTTTTTTTTTTTGCGGTACGCGGGCCTCTCACTGCTGTGGCCTCTCCCGTTGCGGAGCACAGGCTCCGGACACGCAGGCTCAGCGGCCATGGCTCACAGGCCCAGCCGCTCCGCGGCATGTGGGATCTTCCCAGACCGGGGCACGAACCCGTGTCCCCTGCATCGGCAGGTGGACTCTCAACCGCTGCACCACCAGGGAAGCCCTAATAGCCTTTTTATAAGGTTAAAACAACAAATCTCTCTCTCTCACACACACATACAATTTCAGAATTCACGTAGATGAAATAATACTATATAAACAGGAAAGCAAGGGAGTGATGAGCATAGGGTTCCAGATGACAGCGATTCTGGTGGGGGAGGCAGGGAAATGGAATGCGAGGACTGCACAGCCAGGTGTAAGGCGTTGTAAAGCTCTGTTAAAGCACTGTTTTATAAAACAAGGAGAGGGATACCAGGTAGGGGGCTCTTTCTAATAGAAAAACGCTTCCCAGAATATCAGTATCTGTGGCAGCAACGTGGCCATGGGCTTTATTTTACTGTCCAATCTCTGTGCGTCTGAGTCTTCTGAGGCTCCAGATTTCTATGAAGAGCATCTCTGACCTTCTGCAGGAGGAGAAAACAGGCTTCTGCTGCTTACATCGGCTGCATCAGGCAAGAGGAATGGGCCTGTTGCTCCTGCCATTTAATAATTCCTATTGGGAATCAACAACTACTTTTCTGTTGGGCTTCCCTCACTCATCGAAGTCCTGGAGTTCCTTGCTGTGGATTTTCCCCCTGGCTTTGAAGTCCTGCGCAGGTGGCTTGAGGCCAGAGAGAGTTCTCGCTCAGCTATGATCAGAGGCACCTCCCCGCCTCTAGTCCATAGGGGACAGAAGGGTTTAAGCCAGAGTTTATTTACCTTTAGCAAAACAGAACTAGCTTTTATGATGATGATGATGATGATTTTAGGACTTGGGATAAAAAGGCTCATAGAAATGAGAGCATAAAACAGCTTTTACTGAACAAACATTATGTTGATTTATTTGTGAGTGAAATCTGAACCATACGGGGGTTCAGGATTAAGGGAACAGGCGCTTGGCAAATTGGTTTTGTGTTTCACTGAACATGATGTGTTAAAAAAAAATAGAACAAGGGTGCTGTTGGTGCTTTCTCAGTGGTCTCACAGTCATTGGGTGCTCACTGTGTGCAGGAAATAGTGCCTAGTGATTTACATCCAGTATCTTAATCTTCACCATCATCCAGGCACTTGGGGTGGCGGGGTGTGGGCATTGCCTACTGAGCCCAGGGTCCTTATTACCTGCAGGAATTTTGCACAAAGTGGGGAAGATCTGGAATCCAGGCCTTGTCCAACAGTGACAACTTTTCCTCCTAAAGTCCCCCGACAGGGAAAGAGGTGAAATGGAAACTGAGGACATGAACTTGAGGCCTGCAGATTAGCTGGGCTTCTCAGATTCCGGAGCCAACTGCGCATTCTCTCTTATTTAACAAGCTCTTCCCAGCTGAGACCGAAAGCAAGATCTTCCCGACCATCAGGGAGCGCGTTTTCTGTCTTGGTCACTCTTGCCTGGGAATCTCAGCCCTGAGTTTGTATTCCTGGGGAGCGTGCATCTCTTGGAATTTTGGAAAGAAAAGGGCATTGCAGAGTCACATGCTGCTGCGTAGTTATCATGATGATGTCATGGGTTTAAGCGTCTAATTTGCCATAAGAAAGCCCGGAGACCTGCCCTCTGCCCATAAAGGTGGCCTAAGGAAACCAGTTTGTTTCTGTTCTCCATTAGGCCCCCCACAGACATCCGGTTCCATGTCACTGGTTTGTCAGATGGCATTTTTCAGATTCTTGAAATACAAGCAGTTTGCTCTGAATGAACTGTAGAGAATGGTAGGCTATGAACTCAATCCCCCCTAGAGTGAGCCAGTCCTATGTCACTTTTTAACATATTCTAGGGAACCTGCTTGTTTCGTATCAGGCAACATTATTATCAAGATCCAGTTGCTGAGGGACTTGCATTCCTCGTTGAGCTGAGCCATGGACAGGTCTGAAAGGAAGGATAGATGTCCCTGTGATGGGATGAGTCGCTGTTTACCTACCTGTATGGTAAAGAAAAGAAAAAAACCTTTTTATTCCACAGCCAGAGAATTTCAAGCCTGCTGAAATCAACAGCATAACACAGGCTTGCATATGACGTGGTACATAGCAGCAGGTACACCAACATGATAGGGAAGCCCAGCTGTGTCTCTGTACCCAGGCCTGAGGCTGTGGTCTCCATTCTCGTTCCTCATCGCTCTCTATTCTTTCCTTCTTTTTTTTTTTTTCCAATAAATTTATTTTATTTTTGGCTGTGTTGAGTCTTCGTTGCTGCACATGGGCTTCCTCTAGTTGCAGAGAGCGGGGGCTCTTTGTTGCGGTGCACAGGCTTCTCATTACAGTGGCCTCCCTTGTTGCGGAGCACGGGCTCCAGGCTCATGGGCTTCGGTAGTTGTGGTGCACGAGGGCC
Organism: Pseudorca crassidens; assembly: GCF_039906515.1. Lineage (NCBI taxonomy): Eukaryota > Metazoa > Chordata > Mammalia > Artiodactyla > Delphinidae > Pseudorca > Pseudorca crassidens. The sequence goes on from NC_090297.1 coordinate 159,982,266, forward strand.
TAGTTGCTCCGCGGCGTGTGGGATCTTCCCAGACCAGGGCTTGAACCCGCGTCCCCCGCATTGGCAGGCGGATTCTCAACCACTGCGCCACCAGGGAAGCCCTCTTCTTTCCTTCTTACCCCGCTCATGCGGCGCTTTGATGATGGTTGTGCATCTTGGATTCCTTGTGTACAAAGCCAGTGCCTCTCAGCCTGCTCTCTGCTTTGCTCCAGTGTGTGGAATTTAAAATTAATGACAGGAGAATAGGAAGAACACCATTAAAGTTTTAGACACGTTGTTTCCTGAGTCACTGAGTGTAGTAGGTATTGTTATATTTGGGTTGTTTTCCAAAAATCCTTTTGTAGTTTATTCTTTTTAAACTCTGACTGTATTTATCCATGACGTAAAATTCTTAGACCTGCCTTCAGAAGCCATATGTACTAGCAGGGTCATATAAAGTGCACCTATCACTTTATAACATAGATCCTATAGCAAATCGAGTGACTGGGAAGACATTTCTCTTCACTCTCCCTTGCTCCTTCTCCCATCCTAGCAGCTCCTTAGTGGGCCCTCTTTCTTTTCTTATATATTTTGTATATTGTATATTTGTATATATTGTATATTCTCTTGTATATTCACTTGTATATTTCCATAACTGAAATCACCTTTGTAGCTAAATGTTCCTAAAAGCTAGCCAAGGTCCATATCTTCCCATGTGTTCTGAATTAAGAAACCAAGGTCAGTTTCTCCTTTTTAATTATAAAGTTTCCTTTAGTTATAATTAGGACTAGAGGAAAGAGTAATGATAACGTTAATAATGGCAACAAAACACAGTTGTTGAGTGCTTACTCTTGTGCAGGAAATAATACTTGGTGATTTTCATCTGTTATCTCACTTAATCTTCACAATAATCCTGGGAGATAATGTCACCCTCGTTTTTCAACTGGGACTTAGCAAAGTTTCTTTTTTCATTTTTCCCACTCAGATCTTTTTTTTTTTTAACATCTTTACTGGAGTATAGTTGCTTTACAATGTTGTTAGCTTCTGCTGTATAACAAAGTGAATCAGTTATACATATACATATGTCCCCATATCTCCTCCTTCTTGTGTCTCCCTCCCTCTCACCCTCCCTATCCCACCCCTCTAGGTGGTCGCAAAGCACGGAGCTGATCTCCCCGTGCTATGCAGCTGCTTCCCACTAGCTATCTATTTTACATCTGGTAGTGTATATATGTCAATGTTACTCTCTCACTTTGTCCCAGCTTACCCTTCCCCCTCCCTGTGTCCTCAAGTCCATTCTCTACTTCCTGTCCTGCCCCTAGGTTCATCAGTACCTTTTTTTTTTTTTTTTTAGATTCCATATATATGTGTTAGCGTACGGTATTTGTTTTTCTCTTTCTGAATTACTTCACTCTGTATGACAGACTCTGCTCCATCCACCTCACTACAAATAACTCAATTTCGTTTCTTTTTATGGCTGAGTAATATTCCATTGTATATATGTGCCACATCTTCTTTATCCATTTATCTGGTGATGGACACTTAGGTTGCTACCATGTCCTGGCTATTGTAAATGGAGCTGCAATGAACATTGTGGTACATGACTCTTTGAATTACGGTTTTCTCAGGGTATATGCCCACTAGTGGGATTGCTGGGTCATATGGTAGTTCTATTTTTAGTTTTTTAAGGAACTTCCATACTGTTCTCCATAGTGGCTGTATCAATTTACATTCCAACCAACGGTGCAAGAGGGTTCCCTTTTCTCCACACCCTCTCCAGCATTTATTGTTTGTAGATTTTTTGATGATAGCCATTCTGACTGGTGTGAGGTCAGAACTACTCACTGTAGTTTTGATTTGCATTTCTCTAATGATTAGTGATGTTGAGCATCCTTTTATGTGTTTGTTGGCCATCTGTATGTCTTCTTTAGAGAAATGTCTATTTAGGTCTTCTGCCCATTTTTGGATTGGGTTGTTTGTTTTTTTGACATTGAGCTGCATGAGCTGCTTGTAAATTTTGGAGATTAATCCTTTGTCAGTTGCTTCATTTGCAAATATTTTCTCCCATTCTGAGGGTTGTCCTTTTGTCTTGTTTTTGGTTTCCTTTGCTGTGCAAAAGCTTTGAAGTTTCATTAGGTCCCATTTGTTTATTTTTGTTTTTTATTTCCATTTCTCTAGGAGGTGGGTCAAAAGGATCTTGCTGTGATTTATGTCGTAGAGTGTTCTGCCTATGTTTTCCTCTAAGAGTTTTATAGTATCCAGTCTTACATTTAGGCCTCTAATCTAGACTTTAAGTCCCGGCCCGGAACTTGGATGGGGAGCTCTGCCTTGCAGTCTGTGGAGGTCTCCCAGGTCCCACTGCTACCTGGCCGCACCCACTCGTTTCTGGGAGCTAGAGGACCAGGCAGGGGAGTTTTCTCAGCACAGCAGGTGAGCATTGCTGGTGAGAAGCAGTGTTTCCTGGGCCTCCTGTGAACAGGTCTGGGTGGGGAAACAGCCCAGAGCTTTGGTGTTTCCTGGGGGTTTGCAGTGAAAAGAGGGAAAGGGGGAAAGGGCTCTGATTTATTCAGCTGTGAACTCCCAGGTTTGCCGGTTGGATGGTAAGCTTTGGACTTGCGTGAACTCAGCAGGGGCTCCTTTTCCAGGTCTTTGCAATACCAGCCTGCTGTGAAGTGTCTCTAACAGAGTAAAAACCTGCTGTGTTAGAACCCTGTGCCCTCTACCAGCCTGGTGGCCCTCAGGCCCACTTGGCAGGGGGTGGCCATGGCCTCCCTGCCTTTCAGAAGGCAGAGTGGTCCTGAGGAGATAAGTGGGCTTTGCTGCACTCCCATCTGGTGAAATAGCTGCGACGTGTCATGTGACTTTTTGGTCTCCCTTCTCTGCTCCCCACACTGCGTTTAGCTGTCTGTGGAGGGGCAACCTCTGTACGTTTCTTTGCAGAGTTGATGTATTTAAGGGAAATATTTGTATATGTTGGAATTTAGTAAATTAGATCATTACTCTCTTACGTTAAGGTTGTGCCTTGAAGGCCATGGTTAATTAGAGGTCGATGTCCTTTGCCATTCAAAGTGAAAATTTATATCAGATTTGGGTCTACAGAGTTTTGTTTTTGTTTTCTTTTCTTCTATTTATTTTTTACACAGCAGGTTCTTGTTAGTTATCTATTTTATACATATTAGTATATACATGTCAATCCCAATGTCCCGATTCATCCCACCACCACTGCCTCCCGCCACTTTCCCCCCTTGGTCTCCATACGTTTGTTCTCTACATCTGTGGGTCCACAGAGTTTTGAATGATTCGGTATTGTGATGTTGGAGTACTGTATAAAGATCCTGCAGTAGTCACTGTGGTAACTGGGAACTGTGTGTGCAATTTTAAGGCGTGTAAGTGAAAAACGGGGTTTATCATTTGGGTAGGTTTTTGAGTAGTTAAGAAAATGCCAATTGCCTTCCCCAGACATCACCACCACCACCACAAGATGCTCGCGCACATTATATAATCTACGTTTTGATGGGCAAGGTATGTACAGGTAAGAAAGTTAAGCGTGTAGACGCTAACTTCTTATCTTGGTCCCATCATTTATTTACCAGCTGTGGGTCTTTGGACATCTTAGTCTTAAGCTCATTCAGCCTCAACTTTTTCCAACTTTTTCCGGGAATGAGATGTTACCCGCATCACAGGCTTGTTGTTGAAATTAAAGGATATTGTATATGAAATAGCTTGGCACAATGCCTGGGACATAACTGATGCTTGATAAATGTAATTGCTAATAAGTGAACTACGGGATCTGTCATTTGAATGAACCTTGAAATGAATTCCTTTATAAATTTATAATGTTAACAATCAGCTCTGAATTATATTTTTTTTATAAGTTAGAGTTCTGGCGTAGTGAGTTTTCTTAAAGAATATCTGGTTTGCTTTGTATAATGCATGATACTTGGCTTTTCCTTGTACTTTCTTATTTTTGGTAAAAAAAAAAAAAAATCTAAACCTAAAAGCACTAGAGGGTAGAAATACAAGTACGCAATACTGAGTCCTCGAATGCTAGAGCTAGGGGGAGGGAATAGCGAGTCTCCCTGGCTGTGAGCGCACCACGAGGGCAGGGACCCTGCCTGTTTTACTCAGAGCACATGGTAGATACCTAATAACTGTGTTGCCTGATTAAACTCACGAGATCACATAGCTCAAAACTCTCATTTTGCAGATGGAAAAATGGGGTACAGAGGCATGAAGTGACTGCTCAGTGTTACTTAAGGCAGAGACGGGGTGGTCAGTGCTGACGACCACAAATGCTTCTGTGGCTACAGAGCAGCTGAATTCCTCGGAAGTGAAGCTTGTGATGCCCTAAGCATCCTCCCTTCCGCCCTCCCTCATTCCCTACTTCCTTCTTCCTTCCTCCCATGCCATTGCCCCTGGTGGTGTGTCCTTTGCCAACACCAGGACTTGGACAAAGACAGATGTGACCTACAGGTCGGTCTCCTACCATGCGCCTCTGAAGACCATCCTTGGACTAAGCGGGTAGCAGATGTGGGCATTTAACCTCCCTTTATGGACAGATGGCACATTTATATTTCTCTGATAGCAAGTCTGCTCTCCTGCCACCAGTTTCAAGGTGCTATTGGTTCCTGGAGGCCATCTGGATGGAGTTTTCATGATGGGGAAAGTGCTTCTCCAGCACCCAGGAAACCTTGGGTGGGTAATGGTGCCAACGATCGCTCGGCTGTGGTGAAGCCTGTTTCCCTGGCTTTGGGAAACTGTGCCCTGGTGAGTTGTGATGCTGAAGCTGGGGCCCATGGGCCCACGAACATCAGGGACTTCCCAGTTTACTGCTTTCAGCTTTTTGGAAACAAACACATTTCCCCCCATTCTTTGCTGGCAGATTGCAGGCTGTCTTTTGAACAGAGTGCTTTACTTTGGTTTATGCCAGGGAATCTGCAAATTTCTGTGCAAATAGGAAAATCATTATTTGAAAGTTGCAAAATACCAGTCTTTTTAAATGTTCGTCATAGAGGGCAGAACTTCCTAAACTCTCTGTGGTGAAGGACCAATTTTAATAATTTCTAATATGTTGCATATTAATGCATTTACAAAATACAATAAAAATACTAGAAAAATGAAATAAGAAGCCTAAAGACATACAAGCCCCTATTTTAAAAAATGTATTTATTTATTTGGCTGCACTGGGTCTTAGTTGCAGCACGTAGGAGCTTAGCTGCAGCACGTGGGCTCTTAGTTGAGGCATGCGGGATCTAGTTCCCTGACCAGGGTTCGAACCCGGCCCCCCTGCATTGGGAGTGTGGAGTCTTAGCCACTGGACCACCAGGGAAGTCCCAAGCCCCCAGTTTTTTTATGATTGGAAACAACAGATATATTTTATATTCAAATTGCTACAAAAGATTCTAAATGCTTCCCTTTAATGTCTATACTTATCTCTGGGCCTCAATAAACTGTCTGCAGACATGACTTGGAGTAGCCCTTAATGTGGAGATATGGCTTCTTACCTCAAAATTTGTTTTCCACCATTTGCTAAAAGCGTTTTATTTTCTGCCTCACTTCCCTCTTCCCCTCCCAATCCATTGATTTTACTTCCCTGATCTTAGAATGGCCCTTGTGACCAGGAAGCCCATGACACTTAGTGGAAGACGGAGGTGGGATGGGAGGAAATGCCGCTGCTTCCTGCTGCAGTTGGCTTGTTCCCCCTGAGAATGAGTTCCTGTCCTTCTTTCATCTATGCAGATATTTAGCTGAAATCCCATGGAAAATAATGATACCGCACGTAGCAAAAAGGAGCTATCCACATGAGATCAAGAAAAAAGATCACCTGATTCACTTTCCAGAAGAGCTACATTTTAATGATTTACTAGGAAATGAATTCTTTCTTTGCATTGACTGGTATCAAAAACTTAGAGGAAATGCCATAACAGGTGACTGGAACCAATTTTGGATCCATTGATTAAGATTATGGTCAGTACGATGATCTGAATGTTTTCGTGTTTTTCCATCCAAAAGTTATCTTTCCTGACTGTGTACTTTTCTTTGCCACATAAAGAGTTCCTTTCTGTGAAAGTCACACCACTCTCCTTGATACGCACAAATTATTCTGATGCCTAGTGTCTTCCTGAGTCCACTTTGCAGTTTCCATTACCACATTTTCTTTATTTTTCTTTCCTTGGGGGGGAGGGTGAAGGCAGTGTGTCGTCATGGTAACTAGGAGAGTAGAGTTGCAACATCACCTTATTAGTACGTGTCTTAACATCGAAATTCCTGAAAATTGTAATTTTGGTTTGGTAGAATTTGTCTTCTATTTCATAAACCCTGGAATTTGAAATCTGCATTATTTTGAGCGTGTTCAGAATAGTGTGCATATATGCACACATGCGTGTGTGTGCATAAGATTACTGTGGAGAAATACCATTCTCCTCAGACTCTTGTGTTTCTATTTAGTCTTTTCCCTTCTAGGGGAAGCTTTCAAAAGGCAAAAGGGGGCTCACAGTATATTAACTCTTCTACCAAGAACTCCATTAGGGCTAGAGGTGAGTGCGCAGCCAGCAGAGAAGAAGGGCAGCCGGGCAGTTTGGGTGAGACGGTCCCATCAGCAAGGCATGTCGGCGGAAGCAGGACTGTGTTCAGAGAAGCCAGGAGCAGAAGACGCCATCGGAGGAAGCTAAAAAGCTCCTGGGAGCTGCGGGGGGAGGATGGAGGCTGCAGCTCGGTGGCACAGGGAGGGTGGAGGCAGGTCAGAGCTGTCTGGGAGAGAGCCCCAGGGGACTCAGGAGAGAATCTGCTTCCTCTGCGCCCTGATGGAGCTGGAGGACACTGGCCCGGCCCCAGGGACCTGCCCCAAGCTCTCCTCTTGTGGACCCTGGATCTTCACTGTTTCCTGTTCTTGGGTCCTACAGGGCGTGCAGAATATCGCTGAATTTTACTAAGCAGCTCTTCCTGGTCTCGGAATTTTTCTGTCAGAGGAATAATAATCAGTAGTGAGGACTGTCTTCCCTTGACACCAATTAGTGTCAGTATTTCCTGAGTGGCTCCGGAGGATTTGGGGGTGTCATTGCCACCGAGAGAAGCAAGGGACAGGAGGTGGAATGACCGTGGTGGCCAGAGCCTGGAAGGGGCAGCTGGGAACGATGACAAAACCTGAGGACTCCCAGGTGGAGGGGAGGCAGTCGGCAGGTTTTATACGCTCATTTGACCAAAGGGAGCCAGCAGACCAGCTGTCGTGCACAAACGCAGAATCCCAGGGCCCTTGGGGGTGGAGCGGGGCTTCCAGGCCGCTAGAGGCCACAGTCCACGGCCTTGATCAGTGCTGGCCCCAGCCTCCCTTACCTCGCAGGGTGAGGGCCTCAAGAGATGGTGACCCTCCTGTTTGGACCTGGGGACTGCCGCAGGGCTGTGGGGACAGTGGCCACGGCAGACTCTGGGGCCCAGGGCAGGTGCTCACAGCAGCAGTAGCAACAGGAGCTGTGTCTGATCAGTACTTGCTTTGGGAGTTGGCCCCGGAGGCCCCCCTTTGCCCGTGGCATGAGCTCCAGCCACATTCCTCAGGTGGCCTCCAGGGCTCCTTTGTGACCTGGCAGCCTCAGCTGCAGCCACTGGAGATGCAGGGGCTTAATTGCCGCTCCTTGAATTTCCCAGGTGTTCTAGAACCTCTGTGCTTTTCAACATGCCTTTCCCTCCGCCTGCCATGTCTTCTCTTGCTGAGGAATCAAAAGAGAAAAATGCCTATGAGATTTAAAATAGCATCATGAAGTCCATGGTTATTTTTAAATAGTGCAAACATATAGATAAGAATAGAGAATCACATGTTGAATGTCCATCACCAGCTTTATCAGATCTCAGCACGGTGCCACATTGGCTTCAGGCCCCACTCTCTTTTAGAGAATTAAGGTGATAAAGATGGAGCTGAGGCTGGCTGTGCTCTTTCCTGCTCCTGGTCTCCTTCTTTAGAAGTGGTAGCTTTGCAAGTCATTTGTGGTTACCCTTCCCACATATGGTGTTCATGTTCTAGCTACATGTTCTAGCTAACAAATATTAGCATACATAATTAGAAGTATTAAAAAGTTGTGTATAAAACGGTGTTAGTTTGTGTGTGGCATTCTTCAGTTTGCTTTTTCACTCAATATTGTATTTTTGAGATTTATTCAACTTGATAGCTGCACAGTATTAGCTGCTGTATAGTTTTCCGTTGTGTACATATCTGCCTTATTTAGTAATCTCTGATTTAGGGGTTTTCCTCTCTGTTACCTACATTGCTGCTGTGTGCATTCTTGTATATGTCCTCTTTTGCACCTATGTGGAAGTTTCTATTGGTATATTGAGAGAGAGAGAGAGATACAGAAAGAGAGGGAGAGAGGGAGGGAGAGAAGGAGAAAGAGAGAGAAGAAGAGAAAGGAGGGAGGAATTGTCAGGTCATAGATTGTGCATGTCTTCAGTTTTACTAGTTATTACCAAATTGCTCTCCAAAGTGATTGTTCCAACGACACTCCCATCCTGTTTCTCCCCTGCCAACACTTGTTGTTGTTTCTTTTTCATCAAACTTTAAATTCTTGCCAATCATACGAGTGAGAAGTGATGTGTCATTGTTGTTTTAATTAGCATTTTCCTGATTCCTGGTGAGATCATCGTCGTGGCATATGTTTAGTAGCTATTTGGAGTTTCCCCCTCTATAAACTGCCTGTTTAGCTCCTTTGCCTAGTTTTCCATTAGCTGCTTGTTTTGTCCGTACTGATTTAGGAGTTGTTCATATATTTGAAGTAATAATCTTTTGTTGGTTATGTGTGGCATGTTTTTTCTCCCAGTCTGTGGTCTTTTCATCATGCTTAGCCTTTGTTGTACAGAAGTTTTAAACTTCAATGTAGTCACATTTACCCATATTCTTCTGTATTGTTTTTGCTTTTTGAGCATCTTATCTAAGAAAATTCTTCCTTAAAAATCTTTCTATATTTTCTCCTAAAAGCTCATTTGTTTCATTAGTCTGAGAAAGATGAAAATGAAACCCTAACCCTAACCCTGAACCCTAACCCTAACCCTGAACCCTAACCCTAAACCCTAACCCTAACCCTAAACCTAACCCTAAACCCTAACCCTAAACCCTAAACCCTAAACCCTAAACCCTAACCCTAACCCTAACCCTAACCCTAACCCTAACCCCTAACCCCTAACCCTAACCCAACCCGAACCCTAACCCTAACCCTAACCCAAGATATTTCAGAGTCTCTTCTTGAGAAGTGCAGAATAGTATCTTGAATATTATCATGGTCTGTAGTTGACTATGGCAGAATCAATACAGTTCATGAACACTCTGTGACTGTGGGAGTGGCTCCATGGGCTTCAGCCACAGTTGGGAAAGACTTTAGCTATGAGCTGCTGGCCGAGTCCAGACCCATCCTGTGGTGCTCGGCTGAGTCAGTGAGGAAGACAGATGCAGAGCGAGGGGACGTTCATGACACAGTCACAAGGGAGGGTCATGGGCACGTCCAGAGGTCCACGTCTCTCCTGACCTCGCTTCTCATACTGTCTTAGGTGTTCATTATAGCCAGATTCCAATCTGCATAAAAGTGTGAGAGGAGACACACACACACGTGCGCACACGCATACACCACGCTGGGACTTGCTTTGGACTTGGGTGCTTCTGCTTCTTCTGTGATTACTGTTAGTGATCCCTTCTGGTCTCCCCAGTCCCTTCCACAACTGGGCAGAGAGGGGCTCAGAGTGTGGGTTGCTTCATCCACATCACGAGTCAGAGGGTAAAATCAGGATGAAAGTTTTAGCTTTCAGTCACCTCGAGACTGAGCTCTGTTGTTCCTTTCTATGTACGTAAGGTGTAGAACTTCACACCAGGGCGCATGAACCTCAGAATGATTAGAAGGAAGGAATGGTGGCTGATGAAAGACTAAGAATAGAAATTAACTCGTGATGGAGACAGTTGTCTATGTAGCAAGTGGGTCTGGATGACACGACTGAAAGTCTGCAGAAGCCAGGGCTGCCCATGGCGTCATCTGGGGTCTCTCTGAGCTGTCTGGCTTTTGTTCCTAACTGCCTATCTGTCTGTGCATCACGGTTTGTGTCCCTAGGATACCACGCAGGTGGCCTGCTGAGGAGCAGAGCCCTTGACTGTGGTCCTGCTGTCATCCCACAGTTGTGTCCCAAGATGGGGAGTTTCAGGAATGCTGGGCCTCGCTGTCACCCTTTCAGGATGGGGTGATGCTAGGACTGAGTCCCATTTCCCAGCACATGTATTTATGGTTCTCAGCAGAAGGTAAGCCTTTGGAAAACTCTAAATTCACACCCCTCATTCTAGCCCGCAGATTGCAGACCTTTGGGAGGTTTGGAATAACTTTGTGTAGTTTTCTGAATCCATCAGAGGTGGATTTAAGATTTACAATAGAATAAAAGACTTAAAGGTACAGCCTTGGAATTTTTTTTTTTTCAGATGCCACTCTTGAAAAATCCCTCTCAGCAAAGTTCCACATTTTATTTATTTATTTTCAGTTTTGTGACTTTGCCTTTTTATTGTAATAAAACATAAATAGTACAGATTTTACCTTGTTAATACCTTGTTAACCATTTTTAGGTATAGAGTTCAGTGTCATGAAGTACATACACTCCCATTGTTGCACAACCATTACCACCATACGTCTGTATTTTTTTTATATCTTTATTGGAGTATAATTGCTTTACAATGTAGTGTTAGTTTCTGCTGTACAACAAAGTGAATCAGCTATACGTATACATATATCTCCATATCCCCTCCCTCTTGCGTCTCCCTCCCTATCCCACCCCTCTAGGTGGTCACAAAGCACCTAGCTTATCTCCCTGTGCTATGCGGCTGCTTCCCACTAGCTATCTATTTTACGTTTGGTAGTGTATATATGTCCATGCCACTCTCTCACTTTGTCACCGCTTTCCCTTCACCCACTGTGTCCTTAAGTCTGTCCTCTACGTCTGCGTCTTTATTCCTGCCCTGCCACTAGGTTCATCAGTACTGTTTTTTTAGATTCCATATACCACATTTTATTTTTATTATTTTATTTTAATTGAGGGGTAGTTGATTTACAGTATTATGTAAGTTTTAGTTGTACAACATAGTGACTCAGAATTTTTAAAGGTTATACTGTTTATAGTTATTATAAAATAGTGGCTATGTTCCCTGTGCTGTACAATATATCCTTGTAACTTATTTAGTTTATACATAGTAGTTTGTATCTCTTAATCCCCTACTCTTATCTTGCCCCTTCCCCCTTCCCTCTCCCCACTGGTAACCACCACTTTTTTCTCTATATCTGTGAGTCTGTTTCTTTTTTGTGTATTCACTGGTTTGTTGAATTTTTTAGGTTCCACATATAAGTGATATCATACAGTATTTGTCCTTCTCTGACTTACTTCACTAAGCATATCCAAGTCCATCCACGTTTTTGAAAATGGCAAAATTTCCTTCGTTTTTATGGCTGAGTAGTATTCCAGTGTGTGTGTGTGTGTGTGTGTGTGTGTGTGTGATATATCCAGGAGTGGAATTGCTCGGTCTTAATGGTAGTTCTGTTTTTAGTTTTTTGAGAAACCTCCATACAGTGGCTGCACCAATTTACATTCCCACCAACAGTGCACAAGGGTTTCCTTTTCTCCACACCCTCATTATCACATTTGTTATTTCATTTGTTATTTGTGTTCTTTTTGATGATAGCCATTCTGACAGGTGTGAGGTCATATCTCATTGCGTTTTTTTTTTGCGGTACGCGGGCCTCTCACTGTTGTGGCTTCTCCCGTTGCGGAGCACAGGCTCCGGATGCGCAGGCTCAGCGGCCATGGCTCACGGGCCCAGCCGCTCCGCGGCATGTGGGATCCTCCCGGACCGGGGCACGAACCCGTGTCCCCTGCATCGGCAGGCAGATTCTCAACCCCTGCGCCACCAGGGAAGCCCTCATTGCGGTTTTGATATTTATTTCTCTGATGCTTAAGGATGTTGAGCATCTTTTCACATGCCTGTCAGCCATCTGTATATCTTCTTTGGAAAAATATCTATTCAGCTCTTCTGTATGTTTTAAAATCAGGTTGTTTGTTATTTTGTAAGTCCCACCTTTTAAACATTAGCCCAGGCCACTTAGATGCCACCTGACTCAAGACTCTGCTCTCTGGAATCATCATTTCTTCCAGGGGTGGGTGATATCATTGTGCTCATCACCCTTACCTTCAGTAGCATCAACAGCAGGACTGCTGTTCAGCTGGTGTACATATGTGTGGCCACACTGGTTGTTAAAATACTGAAATACCATCACACACGTTGGTTAATAGCTGCTGTCCTGAGTCCGCGTCCACCCTGCCACCCAAGCCACTCCGGTAGGATTTCTAGGACCTCCCTACAATCAGCAACTAAAGGGTTAACACCTGATCCAGCAGGAGGTCTCCAGGGCCCTGCTCATCCCCAAGACTCTGGCTGGTTTATATTCTAGTAGGGAGACAGACAGGCAGACAGCCTCACCTCCCCACACACCCTCACACATGGTCGCTGAGAAATCTATTTTGATTGATAGGTGTCCATGCCACAATAGTTATTAAACATCATGAATATCAAAACATCCTAAAACAAAACGTGGGCCCTTTTCTGTAGTTAGAGGACAAAAGGAATTTCGTTGTATGCAGAGCTATGTGCTGCCTTCTTTAGAGACACTATAATAATAGATGGTGCATGACAAGCTTGCTTGTCAGGGCGGAACACACACACACACACACACACACACTTAAAGAAGCAGTGCATCACCATGTTGACGCTGATGTAGAACACAGGTGCTGAGGGGTCGGAGAGGCAGGACACAGCCAGACCGCTCTGAACAATTTCCTTTGTGTGATCCTGTGGTGCCTGCCACGGTGGCTGCGTAGGATTTTTAGTAAATATTTAAAAATGTAATTGATTGGAGAAATATCAAGTAAGTGAATTTTTAAGGCAGGGCAGGTTGGTGGGGAGAGAAGAGAGGCGAACGCTGTGGATGGGGAGAAGGGCCTGGGCCGGGGGTGCAGCTGTGGGCCATCACAGTGGTGAGGTTGGCTGGGAGGTGGGTTGTTTGTGGGAGTCATGGGCAGTGGGCCCGAGGGATGCAGAGGGGGCTGGCAGGACCCTGAAGACTGGACACTGGGTTTTGGATTTAATATGAATATCAGTAAAAATTCCATGGTGAGGAAATAACCAGCCACCCCTTAAGTTAGAGGGCAGGCTCCTTGACCCAGAACAGTTAAAACTCACCTTTTTGGAGGAGCAAGGATGCAGGAGGAGGGGCCCTCGCCTCAGCCACATGTATCCACATCCTGCAGAAAGCTTTGCCCTCTTTTCTTTGGCTGCATGTACCTTTCTGAACTCCTCTGCACAGAGATGTCGCAGCAGATGTCCGCAGCTCACCAGCGCCCACATTAGCCCTGGTTCGAATGCTGGGTCTCGCTGCAGGGCCGCGCTGGAAGATAAGGGAAAGCATCTTCTATTAGTCACACCACCAGCGGTGCAAACGCTGTCATGAACATTCAAATGGCTTCATTATCCTCTTAACATCCTGGGTGAGTCTGAGGCTTATAGCTAAGATACAATGCTTTGTTTCTCCCTGTGATGAAAATGCTGACAGTAGACTTTTTATACCCCAAATAACTGAGTGTCTTGACAAAGATGCTGAGACCTACTTGAGACCATCAGCAGTATTACTTGGAGCGCTGGCTGGTTCCGTAGCGGAAGGAGCCTCTGCAGGGGCTGTCCTCAGAGGTCTGAGAGCCAGTGTTCACTCAGTCACATTCTGCCGGCCTGCAAGAGGGAAAAAGGATCTCTTAGGTTACTCAGATTCCTCTAGATTCTCATTGTGTTTCCATGACTGTTTTAGAACAGCTTTTCACATAGGCAGATGCCTATGTTTGGCCAAAGACTGGACTTAGGCTGCTTCCTGAACTTGGGAATAATACCCAAATCACTCATTTTAATGATTAACAAAGAAGTGTGCTTGCTTTTGCGTGCTCCACCATCATGAAAGTTGTAAGTACCAAGAACTAGATGGTAATGAGATTAAAATGCTCATGCGTGCTTCACAGCAGGGAGCTAGGCTTAGATAACACTTTGTTGTTTTTATGGTTAAACTCTCTCATAAAATCTGTCTTTAAGCTAACATGTGATTATCCCCCAATGTAGTTTAAACTGAACTTGAGTTGTGGATTTCCTTATTTTCTCTTTTCTGTTTGAGATATTTGTCAATATCTCTGACATAGCTTCTCCCATGAAAATGAACACTAAATGACGTGTCAAAGAAATCACGTGTAAATCAGTCTGTACCCTAAGTGGAAATAAGTTGTTAGGATGTGAATAAATTTAATCTTCTATTCTCTCTTTTTTTTTTTTTTCATTGAAGAAGGCTTTGTGGAGATTTAGTATCTCTGGAGAAACTTTAGTTACTGTGGAGAGAGATACTTGAATTTAGGGCAAAGGAAGTGATTTTGCTTTAGCTTAGTAAGCTAGGAGGGCAAGAGGAACAGTGAAGGAAGAAGCAAGGAGGCAACTATAACACAGATGGAGCAGAATGAATTTCAATGGCCAAACGGAAGTCCTGTCATAACAATGACGTGTCAGCTTCCTGCTTTGTGGACATAGGTTAACACACTTTAATTTAGATACTGAATCCACAGAACTGATCTGGGAAGCATCACTTTGTTTTGGGGTTTATACAGCACAGGTTAGAATAACAGTAACATTTGATCTGACAGCAACCTTAACTAGTATATCTATAGATTGATATACTGAGAAACTGAAGAAATCCTATTTTCCCAACTAATAGAAGGCCCTGTGACTATATGTGTTGAATATTAACCTCCAAATGTCTAGCACTTTTTAAAAATTGAGAAATATTTCAAATATTTAAATCTACAGGAAATGAAATTATATGATCCATGTAGCTTTCATCCATATTTGGCATTGCCATATTTGCTTCAGATGCACTTTTAATGTAATAAAACATTACTGTTGAAGGCTTCCCCTTCCACTGCCCTCTCTTCTTCCCTAGAGATAATGGAAATTAGCCTCATCTGTGCTTTCATGGGTAACTACATAGCTTTGTATGTAGGAGTATCATATAGTAGCAATGTTTAATGCTGTATGTTTTGTGTATTTTAAAGTCATTCATAATGGTAGCATACTCTACATACCCTTTGAGAACTTGCTATTTCACTCGATGAAAGCTTCAGGATTTATCTGCTGCTTTAGTTTCTTTATTTTAACTGTATAACTGAATGACTATACCATAGTTCACTTAGCCATTCTTCTTTTGATGGACATGAGGTTGTTTCACTCTTACAAAAGATGCTGTAGTAAACATCCTTGTGCATTAATACTTCACACATATCTTGCTCGTGTAACATGCAGGCTCACAGGGTACGCACGACTTTAGCGTCACCAGATACTGCCAGACTGTTCTCCAAAATGCTTTGTCTGCAATCTCACCCTCACTCTATGTTTTCTTACTCTAAAATTTTGCCTGTTAGATGGGAGTGAAGGGTGTTTCATTGTTTTAATTTGCATTTCCCTGATTACTAGTGAGATTGCTATCTTTTCATAGTTTTATTAGCCGTGGGATTTTTCTCTTCTAAAAATAGTCTGTTCATAGCCTTTCCTCATTTTTCTCATTGTACTACTTGTCTTTTTCATATCCATTGGTACAATTGAATTTTAGGAGGTTTGAATGTACATCTTTGTTGGTTATTGTGTTCAGGGTCCCCTGTGACGAGGAGCTCAAAGGACTCAGAACAAAGTCTTATAGCAAAGATTTATTACAGCCAAAGGTTACAAAGAAAAATTAGCAAAGGGAAAAGGAGCATGGGGTGAAGTTCAGAAGAAGCCAGGCACAAGCTTTGAGGACTTCCATTCCTGTGGAGTCACATGGGATGTGCTTAATTCCTCCAGCACCAAATTGTGACAATAAGTGTGAAGTGTGAAGACTCCCAGAGGGAAAGCAGATGTTCAGCATAAACCACAATGCTTGAACAAACAGGTTAGGCACAGTGAGCCACTCTTAATAGTTCTGGGAATGATGGAACCCTCCTGAAATCCAGGTTCCCAGATGCCAGCCAAGGGCCAACCTTGCAAGGAGTCCTTTTAAGAAGGACAGTAGTCTCAGGTCTGCTATGTTAATTATAATTTCAAATATCTTCCCCTAATCTGTGTTTATATTGTCTTTTGTCATATAGTACTAATATCTATATTTTCTTCAATGGTTTGTAATTTTAATGTTGTACCTAAAAATATCCTTGCTTAACTTATTCATAAAGGTAGATCCTCATATATTTCTCTAATAGATTTTGCATATTTATGAGATATGTAACAAACTGGCTGAACTCTTTTATTAAGCCTAATACTTTGTGCAATCTCTTGAATTTTCTGTGTAGATAATCGTATTATCTGCACTGATGACCATTTGTCTCCTTCTTTTCGTTTTTCCTCTTGTTGATTTTTCTTGTCATACTCTTCTAGCCAGTTTCTCTAGTACCATGTTGAATGGGAGTAGTGATAGTAGGCATCCGTTTTCTAAAGCTTTTAAGGAAATACATCTAGCATTCAACCATTAAATGTGATGTTTGCTGTGTGATGTGGGTAGATACCCTTTACCAAGGTAAGGAAACTTTTGTCCCAGTTTGCTAATATTTTTAAAATTTTGTGAATGGGAATTGAATTTTATAAAGTGGCCTTCTACATCTATTGAGGTGATTATACTTTTTATCCTTATTATTTAATGGGGGAGAAACTTTAAGATATTTTCTAATGTTAAGCTATTCTTATAGTATTTGCACTAAAGGTGCTTTGGTTATCATCATTATTTTTTAAAATATATTGCTGGGTTTGACTTGCTAAAATTTGTTTAGGAGTTTCACATCTGTGTACATGAGTAAACGTGGCCTATAATTTTCTTTTCTTGTACTGTTCTTACCTGGTTTGGTTTCAAAGTTATAGTAGCTTTGGTGAATGAGTTGGGGAATGTTTCCTTGTCTTCTATGATCTGGAAGAGTTTGCATAAGATTGGATTGATAGAATTTGGTAGAATATGCCTATAAAACTATTTTGACATGGGGATTGTTGTTGTGTCAGTTTTTAACCACTCATTTAATTTTTAAAAATGATTATAGAACTGTTCAGTTTTTCTACTTATTCTTTAATTGTACACAGATTTAGAAAATTTTTTTGATTATATTGTGTATGGAATTTTAAGTCCTACTTTTTTCCTTTAATATTATGGGCATTTCCTATGTCATTAAAATTCATCAAGAAGGTGGCTTTTACAGCATTTACTTTAGCAATGTTTTTTTTTATGAATAACTTTATTTCTAGAATTTCATTAGATTACATACAGAACATACATAAGGTAGCATAGCTAGTAGTGCTAGGCACGTAGTGGACACAATAATTTCTGCTAGACATTGCACCCAGAACTAACCAGGTATTGGAACTTTCCAGAGCAAAATGCTGGAATTTCCTCATGCTTTACAGAGTGAGGGTAAAGGTAATTCTACGAAAATTAACAAAGGGGCGGGGGGGGGGGGTTTCCTTTTTGCAAAAGGAAAAATAACACATTCTTTTTGAATGATGACTTATCTTTGAAACATATCCTGCCCGAACTGATGAGCTCAGATTCCTAGGCATGGGCAATTTCTGTTGAAAGACATTTATAGAGATTTCCGAAAGTACATATATAAAGGTGGCAGATTCTTAGTTCTAGGGGAAGAGTAACCTGGGGAGGGAAATTTTTCCCCTTTTATTGATTGCAGTTGATATGGCATAGCACATAACTTTTCATGGAGCTGTTCTTGATGCCGCACATGGGGCCAGCACCTTTGCTGCAAGTGCATTCTCAGAGAAGCTGCACATGGAAGCTACAAAGACAGCTGCCCTTTGCTGGGTGTATGCAATGCCCAGGTCAAGTTTGGAACCGTTGGACCCTTTCAGTGCTTGGCTTAGGACATAGCAATTATATTTCTTAACAAAACACTCTTGCCATTTTGAAAGGTCTAAAAGCTTTTCTTCCATACCTTCCCCCACCCCCATCAAAATTAGTTAAGTGTTCAGAGTCACTGCAGCCAGTGTCCTTCGGAGAAGTCTCTGAAAACTCATGTCGAGTTTCCCGATTGGAGCTGTGTGTAACCCGTTTAGATTGAAACATGGTCAGGCTTGTGAGTTCTCCTTTTAAAGAGCCCTCAGTGATACATACTCTTTCTCAAAAGCGCTTTCTATGGCCATGTTTTGTGTATGTTTTCTGCTCGATGCACTTATTTAGCCTTTTACAACCCACTGCCCACAGGTGACCTGAGCCGGTGGCTTTGTGCTGTACCAGGAGCACAGAAGACGGCGCTGCCACACTTTTATGTATGCAGAATGATCTGCATACGTAAAAATCTAACCTTTTAATTAAAAAAAAATTTTAAGGTATGGTCACATGGCAAAATTCCTTTTTTCTTTTTAACAAGATGTTACCTCTAATGTTTTCTTCTCTCCCTCTCTCTTTTTCCTCCGGAGTAGAAGTTTCTAAATTGTTAGACATGGTGCTTCTTTGGTTTCACATAACCCATTTCTTTATGGTACTCAAAGTTAGCGAATGGTTGAAATATTTCTTTGTGAAGTAGAAATGGGGAAGCATAAAGGATTAAATGAGTCTCTTAAAGTCATCCTGTTTTTCTTTTTGTGTCTTTTTTGGTTTTATTTTGCTTTTTTTTTTTTTCTTTTCTCGATCTCCTGTTGCTTAAACCCTTTCCTTCTCCCCCTCCCTGTGTGCTGCAAAGGCCATTGAACCTGGGTGAGCCCCCTCCCAGTTGTATGACCTTGAACAAGCTGTTTGACCTCTCAAAGTCTCAGCTTTCTCATCTATAAAATCTAAGATCCCATCTCTTCTAATGGCCAGTGAATTTTTGAAAAAATTTGAGCCCTTAGGTCACCAATGCTACAGGCCAGGAATATTACCAACATTTGGGGGTTTGACATGAAATCCTGATTTGCCTTACCTGGGTCCACACACGTACCACGTGACATCTGTTAACTGCAAATATGAAACTGACCTACATGTTTTCATGACACTTCGAGGCAGGTGTCAGCGTTAAATCGGGAAGGCACTGTCACCTTCACCCTGTCCAACGGTCTCATTGTCCCGGTGAGGAAGCTGAGGCCCAGGCCATCCCTGGAGAGCGCAGCGCTGAGGGGAGAGGCAGTCGCTCCCCACCAGCGCTTCTCAGCCTCCCCCATCTTAGGAGTGTTTGGTGACTTTGCTTGTCTACAGGTCACGTGTGGATTCATGGGTTAGGTCGCCCACGTCCGGCCAGTACGTGGTGAGTCTCAAATACTATCTCTGCTCACCTCTCAGCTAGTGGGAAGAGACTGATGAACTTTCTTTTCTTTGCCCTGAAACTCTTGTCCTAGTCGAGTGAAAGGCCTTGCCACACAGTGGCCTGGCCCAGGGCTGGAAGCGTAGCCGTGGTGGGGTCTCAGGTGACACAGGACCCAAGTCCGGGTTTGTTATCAAGGCCGTTGGTCAGCGGGTTGTCCTACTTCACACACTCTCTGGAGGCGAGTTGGAAGCTGCCCAGGCCTGGGGCCCTGGGGCCCTTGGTAGGGCTGCTGTTTTGTGCTGTGCTGTTTTCCTTGTCATTTCCTCACCACTGTCATCACCCCATCTTCTCGGAGGCTGCCGTCCTAGGAGGCAGGACCAACGCATACAGATAAAAACCACACTAGGCCACGTGGGCCAAGTGAAACGCGAACTCCGGGGGCCCAAGTGCACGGGGAGGAGGCTCGGGGTCCCCTGGGAACGAAGGGGGCCTCGCTCCCGACCTGCTTTGCTCGCCACGCTTCCTTTGCTCCCCGCCGTGGGCCAACGGTGCTGTTGGGCTTGGAGCGCGATCAAAGCTCATACCTCGCTAACCTGCAGACGTGAGCAGGTAAGCAATTGGGAGCCGTAAAGTAGAGAGAGACTGAAATGAAAGTTTGTCTCACTGTGATTAGCAGCTGGACCCTTTCCAAATTCCACCTGCTCTGTGTGGAGCTGCGAGCTCTCATTCCAAGTGTCTTCTCACGGGGTCTGACCCGGGGCCTTGGGTAACAATACACTGGCGTTTGCCAAGGATAACAGTGGCAGAGCTGTTGTCCAGGAGCGAGGCATCGGGGGGCAGCGTGAGATCAGAGCCGTGGGGGCCGAGGGCGGGGGTGAGGACAGCCGCTGAGGCAGAGGCCTTCCCGGCGGTCGCTGACTCACCATGTGTCTGGGAGGTTCCCCAGCCCTCTCTGCTCCGCTCTCCCCGTGTGTGAACCCACTTTAGCGCTTGGCATGTTGACACGCCCACTGGCATAAAAGGTAAAAGCGAGGCTGCGTTGCAGTCACAGATGCCCCTCATTTTATGCCACAGATGTGTGTCAGTCAGACTTTGGCAACAGTCCTCCAGTTGCCAGACCTAAGCTGCCCCCTCTGCGGGGGGTAGAGGGCAGGTTATCGGGTGATAGAAATAATAATGGCTCAGGAGGTATTAGACTTTAAGCTCTGCCACTGGCCAGGGGAATTTGGGGACATCACACCTCTGTCCTGGGCGTCGCCCTGCTTACCACTAAAAGAAGAGATGTTGTTGGATTGCATGATTTCTTAAGATCTTTCCCAGCTTAGGTCTGTTCATGTGTCCGACTTGGAGCATAGCCCTGATCGCGGCTACCCAGTGATGGGGCTCGAGACGTAGAAAAGACCACACATGCCCTCCTCTGTCTTCTCTCCCTGGCCCCGCTGGGCTCCACTGCGTCTCTCCCTGTTGGGCAAGGACTGGGGCCCAGCCACGGGCATGCATAGGTGTTGCTGGGCAGGGGGCATGAGGGTCCGCTCCCATGAACTTAAATACCCTCATCAGATTAGGTTTCTGAATTCTGGAGAATAAGGCCTAGGAAGTAAGCTCACAGAGACTACAGAATGGGGTAGAAATGCCTTGGGCTTTGGTTGTACCTGGCCACTAAATGCAAACGTCACTTCCTGGGAACCTGGAAACAAGCCTCTCATAATGTGAAGAAGCCTTTTGTGATATTGCTAATAACTGAAAAAAGTTCCTTTTTAGGATGAATCTTCTCTGCTGAGTTTATCGAAGTGCAGTACAGCTGGGGTACAACATGGCAGGATAGGATGCTGTTTGTTTGCTCTCTGAGGGGTTTGCTTTTTCAGGGGGGCTGGGGCTAGGGAGGCAGGAAGGTGGAATAAAGCACTGATGGAGTTGGACTCTCCTGGTGGGCTATTGGCTTGCTCCTTGCTGAGTTTCCCATGGAGAAGCTCGGCCTCCAGAATCGTTTGATGCTCTGTAAGTGTGCAGCGCCCTTGGTCCTTTCTGTCACTGAAGAAATGCCATTCAGGTCTGTGCAGTGAAGCGATGTGGATGTGGGTAGGGGCCACCAGGTGCTTGGAAGTTACCTCAGCTTTTCTCCCAACTTCCTGTGTAACCCGAGACAGTCACTTAACTTCACTGGGGTTTGGGTACCTATAAGAAAGGAAATGAGAATGTTTGACTCTCCCAAGAGAGCTGGAGAGAATATCGAATAAGAATGCTTTGACGCTTTATAAACTTATTTTTAATATAAGACTTCAGTGAGGCCTATAGGATTAACAGCGCTTGAAGCTTGTGTACTGGTTGCCTGTCACACTACCTGGTGGAATGTCCTTCCCTTGAATGGCAGGAAGAGGGAAGCTCTTCTCACCCGTCTGTTACCTCCTGCCAAGTATGAATGTCACGCTGGTATCTGTGCTGCGCCTGGGCGGGGTAGGTGCTCACCTCAACAAACACAGACGCAGGCTCCTGACAAGGGGTGTACATCACTCAGTCAATGGACTTCAGATGCAGCACTTTTGCTGTTAGATTATTGGCTCAACAGCCATCTTGTCTCCTACGTTCCTGTCTTATATTCTCCATGGCACCTAGCCCAGGGCTGTGAACGTCCACAGATGCTTAGTGATGGCTGGTTGACGAACTGTGCAGTCTGAGCAGTTAACCCTTGAATTTCCCGATGGTTCTTAATGTGCAGAATCTGAAATCTGGGAGCTATCATTCATCTCTGGATCTAACATTAAGATCATCTCTCTCCACAGCGGCTTGCCTTATGTTCTTTTGGTCCCTGGTAAGTGTGGCCAACATTTTTCAAATATCCTGTCTGAACTGGGGCATGAAATACTTGAGGTGGAACACAGTATTACCGCTGCTTCCCATGCTGGCAGACAGCTTGGTCCCATCTGTATGTTTGTTCTTGGAGAGCCCTTCTTTTCCTCCTTGTAATATATACATCTAAATGCTCAGGGCTCAATATCACAAGAAGTATAGGAGACAGCCGCCTATCAAAGTAAATGACTGAAGAGAAGACCAGGGGCTGCTAAGTTTGATTACTTGTAATTTTGCTTTGTATACAATTCTATTTCCTTGGTAAGACCTCCTTCTTCACCTCCTTGTTGACTCTTAAGAGACATCTGTCTGTGCTTCACCTCTTAATTTCTTTTCCGGTAGTGTCCAGTGAGAGGATGATTTCCTAGTGGGGCCTCTCAGGAGTCTCACTCTGGAAGTGGAATGGACTTTTTAGAAGGATGGAAGACAGATGTTCATTTCATGTACAAACGCACCTGTCCGCAACTGATATCACAACCAGTGTTTCGGGTTTAGTCAGAAAGAGAACTTCATCCTCATTAGTATGTGTATGTGTGTGAAAGCCCTCAGAACCATACCTGGCACAGAATAAAAACAGCAAGTATTCGTTGTTCTTGTTATTATTGTTATTATCATCTTTTACTTCTGGTCAGGGTTCCACGTCAGGCAGCAAACAGGAGAGTCATGACAAGGGAACTTCAAAAGCCTCCCTCTGACTAAGCAGCCCCTGCTTTTGTAGCCCCGGTACAGGAGGAGAATCATGACGGCAGGCGGGGAGCCCTCCTTGGTAGCGATGAGTGGATGCGCTACTTCTTCTGACCCGTTCATTCTCCTGACCCCTTGTGCCTCTTCATCCACGAGTTCACATCTGCAGTTGCTGCGATCTGGAGAGAAGGTGGAAGGGCTTGCATCTGAAGTTATGCCTCTGTCACACACGCTGTATCAAGCTCTAGGTTGGGTTCTGGTGTTTTAATGCTCCCTCCATACTCTCCAGGCACAACAGTGGCATGTGTGATGAATTGACGTGCTCTAGTGAGCAGTTCTCAGAGTCTGAATCGAGGCCTTTGTAGAGAGATCTGCAGATACATCTCACAAGCGCTGACTGAGTACTTAGTATGTGCGGGGCACTGGGACAGGCACTGGGGACAGAAAGCTGAGAGGCAGACTCTGTTGTTGCAGATTTCATCTGCATCCTGCCCTCAGGAGCTCGGGCTGATTGGTCCCAGAGCCAGCAGACTTCCCAGACCCGTTGGGAGATGTGTGACTTGTAAGATCCATTTCCTTAAAAAGCATAATTATTGTGGAGGACTCTCTTCCTAGAGTCGAGCATCAGTCGTTTAATGTCTGGGTGATACCAAAAAATTCATTTGGAAAAAAGAGAAGCACAATTAGTTAACAGATGTCACACCGCTAGACAACTGGTTTGGCCGACTTCAATGAGCTGACTCGTTCTTTTGTCATCTTGCGGCCACAGTCTGTGTGCGTCTGCCCAGCTTTCTTATGCTGAGGCTTTTCCCTCAGGATCATCGTCAGTTTTTTCCAGTATTTAGATGATTAGATTCACAGATGGCAGCTTCTAAGTTATGATGCCACTAATTAAAGAATTGTTAAGGCAGATTTATTTCTCTAAATACAAACACATGCAAAACTGAGATTTTGGCCAAAACTTTGCTAGACACAATAGTGCATTGTTTCTCTCTTCAAGATGTATTTCATTATATCCCTGTGTTATAAAACAGCAGTGCCTGGCATTTACATTATCTCCAAAGAGCTCTAAGCTCTTGACCACAGCTTTAAACAGATACTCGGTTCCAGCTTTTTCTTCTCCTTTCTTCCATGGTCACCAACATTCTTAGACGTGTGAATGTAGGTGAAGTGCTGCATTGCATATAGTGTGTGCTCACTAATTCCGACTATTGTCTTCATCAATAATCTGACAAATGTATTAGTGTTAAACGTGCATGCTCCTTGCCCCACATTACTGCATCTCTTTTTTTCTTTGGGGGCAAGTAGAGAAACTGGCGTGCATTGCAAGCTCTTCCCTGTGTCCTGTTAAAGTGTTATTCAAAGAAAATGGAAATTACTGGTCTTGGTCTCATGGCATCTAGTTTTGAATTATTGTTCTTAAAAAAATAAAAGCACTGTCATTATTTTGTATGAAAAATCACCCCTCCAATTTATAAATAAATTTATTAGTTTAATAAAAGAGTTTATCAAGATATCTGGGTTCAAAAGCAACTTATAAAATTAAATCGTGGGCTTCCCTGGTGGCGCAGTGGTTGAGGGTCCGCCTGCCGATGCAGGGGACACGGGTTCGTGCCCCGGTCCGGGAAGATCCCACGTGCTGCGGAGCGGCTGGGCCCGTGAGCCATGGCCGCTGAGCCTGCGCGTCCGGAGCCTGTGCTCCACAACGGGAGAGGCCACAGCAGTGAGAGGCCCGCGTACCGCAAAAAAAAAAAAAAAAAAATTAAATCGTATTTATTTACATCGCCAATAGTTTGCTAATGAAAAGTACCCAGGAGTAAATCTAACAAATGATACATAAAATCTCTATGGAGAAAATAATAAATTTTTTTCAAAAGACATTAAAAATCCTAAAAAATGGAAAGTTAATACCATATTCACGGTAGGATGACTCGTATTGCAAAATGTCAGTTCTCCACAAAATGAGCTAAAGATTCAGTGCAATTCCAGTCAGAATTACAACAGGCTTTTGGGAGAGGAGGATGTGATACATTGATTCTCCTATTTATATGAAAGAATTGAGAGACAAAGGGAGACTCATTATAAAGCTATATACATAGTTAAGGTAGCATGGTATCAGCATAGGGAGAAACAAATAGACCAATGAACAGGTTACAGAGCTAGAGGGCTTCCCTGGTGGCGCAGTGGTTGAGAGTCCGCCTGCCGATGCAGGGGACGCGGGTTCGTGCCCCGGTCCGGGAAGATCCCACATGCCGCGGAGCGGCTGGGCCCGTGAGCCATGGCCGCTGAGCCTGCGCGTCCGGAGCCTGTGCTCTGCAACGGGAGAGGCCACAACAGTGAGATGAAGAATACAGAGCTAGAAACAGACCTGTACACGGGGAAACTTAGCTTAGGATAGACAACATTGTGGAAAAGTGGGAGAAGGAAGGATCATTCAATAAATAGTGCTGAGACAACTTGAAAATAGTACAGGAGGGTAGCAGTGAAATCAGATCGCTACCTTCACCATATACAAAAAAGTAATTCCAAGTGGATTAAAGACTGAAATGTGAAAAGCAAACTCTAAACAGTTTAGGAAAGAATATTGGAAGGTATTTTATGACCTTGGGAGTAAGGAATGACCTTTTGAAGAAGACATAAAAAGCATAAACCATGAACTTAAAGACTGATAAATTTGACTATATTTGACTAAAAATATCAGTTCATCAAAAGACACTATAGAGAAAGTTAAAAAAAAACCCTACAGACTTACAGAAATTATTTGCAATACATATAACTGAGAAAAGATTAATACCCAGAATATGTAAATACTACAAATAAATAAGAAAACGATGGATAATTCAAAAGAAAATGGGAAAAGGACTTGAACAGGCATTTTGGAGAATGGAAAAGAGGACTAGCTAATAAACATAGGAAAAGGTGCCTAACCATCAGAATTTAGAAACTCCTAATTAAAACCGTAATGCGATACCATTTTAGATCAGCCAGACTGGAAAAAATATGTCTGACGTTATTACGTGTTGGTGAGGGATGTGGGCCAGTAGGGATCTCATATATCACCAGGAGGGCTGTAACTTGGGTCAGTGGGGATCTCATACGTCACTAGGAGGGCTGTAACTTGGGTCAGTGGGGATCTCATATGTCACTTAGGAGGGCTGTAACTTGGCACAACAACTTCAGAAAGCAATTTGTTTTTAACCCTATTATCCAAGTAATGGGCTCACAGTCCTAGCATTCCACTCCCTGGCATAGATCCTGATGGGAAGAGAATGAGCTTTGGAGTCAGACAGGCCAGGACTGGGACCCCAGTTGTATCATCTCCTAGTTGTATGACCTTGGGCATATGACTTTCTGAATTTCTTTATCCGTACGATGAGAGTAACTAGAATGTTAGGTATAATGACTGAAAAGTCCTGGCACAGAGTAAACCTCACTAAATGGCAGTTCTTTTTATTAATATCTAACTGAAGGGCATTCCTGTACTGCCCATGGTGCATAGAGTGTGGGCAGTAAAGGCAGGTTTGATTTGGATTTGCAGGGTCTCCACTGAATGCCTAACTCTTACTCTCTGCATTTAATTCTACGCAGACCTCCTTGCCCCCTGCCACCTCCACGCCACATGCAAGAGGCAGCCATGGCATCAACCCTTAGCCAGTAGTGTATATATTCAGACCACAAAAGGTTCTTAGGCTGGGAAGATGTTGCTTCTTTATTACCGGATGCCTTTAATGCATCTTGAAAGTGACAACCCTGGCACTGTGAAAAGCAGAGGGCTGGTGTGTGGATGGAGTCGAGGCATGCCCCAGTGACCCTCTCTCAATGCAGCAGTCTCCGAGATAGATTTACTTGTTTCTGAAATCTCCTTTCTTATATTGGCGTGTGCAAGGAAGCTCAACTGTAGTTACCTGTAAACTCGGGCAGGTGCGATTGCTGTGCTTAGCCGTATAGTATTAGAATCAGGTAAGAACGGATCCTGCCGGTGGCATCTAAGTATCATACAAATAGAAGAAAAATGATAAAGAGGCAATGATTAGAAGTGAGTTTCAAATTCCAAGGACTTGACAAATTCTGAGGAATTCTTCAATTGAGGCTTTCCGGTAAGAATAAATATTTTGACCACTTAAATGTTTTGGAGTGACAGGTATTTGTGAGTGATAAGAGAGATTTTTAGGGAACTTAAAGAATGAATTCAGGAGACCTGGACCTAATGCTGGTTGTCTGTCCATTGGTGGGTGGCTTTCTTATGTTTATATCCAAGCTTTTTGTTGCACCACAAAGGTTTGAAAGCTCATCCTCATTGCTGTGAAGATACTTAGAGAGTGACAGTAAAGACAGAACTTTAGACCGCTGAGAGGGAATAAAAGCATGGCCCTTTGTGTGCCCTTCCTGTCTCACAAGTTGGGCCGTCCATGAAGCCATGTTTCCGGTGCCATGCTGGGACCACTGTTTGAGTTGAGATGTATAAGTCAGCACACAGAAATCAGAGCCCAGGAGGATTAGATCTGACCTCTGAATTGGTCTGGGCCTTCTGCCCAGGTATCTCCTATTCCTCCGGCCCCTGAATTTTAATTTCTCTTTTGTAAACACCATGTTAAAAATCCACGTGTTTCTGAGCCAACACTAGGATGACCAGGCATCTGGTTTGCCTGGGACTGAGGGCTATCCTGGACGCAGGACTTCCAGTGCTAAAATCGGGAGAGTTCTGAGCGAACCAGGACTGTTGGTTGCCCAGCCAACACCTGCCTTGCACACCTGGTGCAGGTGAGCCATAGCCATGTGTCCGTGCGTAGTGTAGTGGGTTGAACAGTGGCCTGCCAAAAACGATCTGTCCACTGGAGCCACAGAATGTGACCTTATTTGGAAGAAGGGTCTTTACAGATTTAATTAAGGTAAGAATCTTGAGATGAGATCATCCTGTATCAGGGTGGGCCCTAAATCCATTCAGTGATGAGCGTCCTTTATAAGAGACAGAAAAGGAAGAGACACAGAGGAGAAGGCCATGTGAAGATGGGGACAGAGAATGGAGCGATGTGTCCAGAAGTCAAGGAACGCCAAGGATTGTCAGCAAACGCCAGCAGCTAGGAGAGAGGCACGGACAGATTCTCCCTCAGAGCCCTCAGAAGGAACCGATACCTTGCTTTCAGATTTCTGGACCCCAGAACTGTGAAAGAATGCACTCCTATTGTTTTAAGCCAGCAAGTTTGTGGTAATTTGTTACGGTAGCCCCAGAAAACTAATACAACGTGGGAAGCGAGTTTGGGACTTTAACTGCGGGAAGCCTGGGAGGGGGATTTCTGATGTCAGCAGCCCAGCCTCCTTGCTCCAAGTGAGGCAGGCTCAGTCTGGGGCTGTTTGGTGGGGGGCTTCTGTTGAGTAGGGCCCGACTGCACTCCTCAGTGCCCGGGGATCCCAGGGGGTGCCCTAGGGGCTGTGCTGTGGGGGTGTACCAGCAAAGGCTGAGCCCGTGGGCTCTAGATCCTGGACCTCCTAAGCCAAAGCAACTCTGTCTTAGGTGAGCTATTTTTGCCCCTTGGGAAAGAAAAGAAAAGAAAAAGAAACCTCATGAAATCCCTACAGGTTGCATTCTCTCTCTCTTTTCTCTTCACGTTTCATTCTCGGCCCCTTTCCAGGCAATACCCTTTAGGGGCGCAGCAGCTCCTACGGTCCAAGGACTCGATGATTTGGAAATGGAGGGGGGGGCTTAGAGCAGAATCTCCGGGAGGACGGGAGTCTGCAGAATCCCCCGCGCTTCAGATAAAATCCCAAGGAGCAGCTGCCCTCCCCCCTTTCCCTCTCATGACCAGTATCCTGCAAGTATTCCCATGCAAGGCTGATGTGTCTCTGGTTTACTGATGGCCTCTGGCAAAGCGCGGAGGGTGGGAGGGGGCTGGGGTGAAATCATTAAATACAGCGGGGTGGGGAAAAGTGGGCAGGCAGGAAAATGCTTTTAAAAGGGTTAGGGGGAAAGGGAGGCGGGGTAATAGAGAAAGGAAAAACCGCACTTACATTAGAGAGCTATAATTTTCCCCCAGTACTGCCATAGAAATCGCACTTCAGACTCTCCTCCACGCATAAATTTGAGGACAATTTACCTGTATTGTTCACGCTGTCTCATCAGCATCGTCTTCCGCGTGGATCAGTCAGCAGGACTCATTTAGTACATTATCATCTGCTACCGTTGAGTGTTCATTTCTTTGCACTGATTTTGCTGCCAAAATGTCCTCTTTTCAAGTCATGGACATCATTAAGTATACTTTTTATTTTACATCACTTCTCATTTTCAGAGCTCCTTTATTTCATTACTTTGTATTCAGAATTTCAGGCTTCCATCAATAGCCTCGACATAAAGGCAGGTCCCTGCTTTCTCCGTTTGGCATTAGCAATTCCTTTCCTGAATCAGAAATTTCTTTTTCTCTCCAGAAGTCTGCTGTGGAAAATAGCATACTTAATATGTCTTGATTTATTAGCAGGAAAGATGGAGATAAGAATGGGTGATGAGAGTTCCCTGTAAGAGGACTCCATCTGCTTCTACCCCCAGCCATTCTTCAGTGCCTTCTCGCACTCTGTTCCTTCCTGCAAAGAACAGAGGCTTGTGCGTGGGACCTGTGTACCTGGGCTGTGAGGTCCAGCCCCAACTCTGCCACACGCCTGAGCTCTTAGTTAACTCGTCTTTCCATATTTTCTCCTATAAAATGGAGACTCACCGAATCTTTGGGTAATAGTGTGATTGAGGAACTACCACGTGACCATCATGAGACGCACCCCCAGGCAGGCATGAGGATGAGTCTCAGAACCAGTTGCACACGAAGCCTTCAGTTCAGGCCCTCCTCTGATTCCTTCTCTTTGGAACCTGGCTTCCTCTCAACACGTCCGACTGCCGGTTCATGTGAGGCCTCTCCTGTACTCACGGAGCAGAGGGCCCTCTTGGAGTCACCGGACAAGGGCAGTGGGATGTTACCTCTGATCCCATGAATGGCACTGTGCTGGGAAATAAGAGGTCCCAGGTAGTCTCTGAGCTGTATGTGTTTGAAAAGAACTCACAGGTAGCTGGTCTTCTTAGGTTTTCTCCATTGTCTCAGGCACTTATGCTCATCAGTGGACTTCCATGGTTACCCACTGAGGTGGTAAGGAGGCATGGTGGGGTTAGCGCCATCGCTTCTGTTCTGTCTGTG
Source organism: Pseudorca crassidens (assembly GCF_039906515.1). Taxonomy (NCBI): domain Eukaryota; kingdom Metazoa; phylum Chordata; class Mammalia; order Artiodactyla; family Delphinidae; genus Pseudorca; species Pseudorca crassidens. Next base: position 160,012,274 of record NC_090297.1, read on the forward strand.
TGAAGTAGTGGCAATGTGGACCTTCATCAAAACTGACTGTTCTCATTTCTCCCCAGCTAAGCAGTTCTCCACCTCCCATGTGCTTTCGTGTTAGAGTTGCTCCCCAAACGGATGGTGGCGAGGCCTTAGACCGTCTGCTTTCTCTTTTCACCCACTTGGAAAAGAGGAATGCCTGGCCCATTGAGAAACTCGCTGGCCATGCTGAGTCGAGAGTACCCAGGCTGGGCTATAGGCAGTCGGGGCCTGGGCAACCTGTCTCTCTCTTTAATTTTTATTGTAGAATATGTGTGTAAAACAGTGTGTATGGTAGAAATGGAGAGTTTAAAGAAGAGTAGTGAAAGAAACACTCATGGGACTTCCCCGGTGGTCCAGTGGTTAAGACTCCGTGCTTCCACTGCCGGGGACACGGGTTTGATCCCTCGTCAGGGAAGTTCTGCAGCTAAAAAACAAAACAAAACAGAACAAAAAGAAGAGAACACTCATGTCCTTCCCAGCAAGCATAAGAAACAGGATATTATAGTACTCTCGAAGCCCATATATGATGCTCCCTCATTGTACCTTCCCCTCTCTACCCCCTGAATTTAGTGCTATCAACCCCTTGAGAGTAATATACCTTTTACCATACATTATACATTTAAATAACACATCATCTAGTTTTTCCTCCTTTTGAACTTTATATAAATGGAATCATACTGTTTGCCTTTTTCTGCAACTTGCTAAAGTTTTTTTTAAAAATTGTGTTGATTTAGTTACAGTAATTTTCTGAGAGGGATTCATGTTCCTTATAATTTCATCTCTGGGGAATTTTTTTTTTTTTTTTTTAGCCGTACACGGACCTCTCACTGTTGTGGCCTCTCCCGTTGCGGAGCACAGGCTCCGGACGCGCAGGCTCAGCGGCCATGGCTCACGGGCCCAGCCGCTCCGCGGCATGTGGGATCCTCCCGGACCGGGGCACGAACCCGCGTCCCCTGCATCAGCAGGCGGACTCTCAACCACTGCGCCACCAGGGAAGCCCTCTGGGGAATTTCTGAGTCTTGGGTTTAAACAACCTTCTTCCAGAAGGTATTTGGGTTTTACTTTTCCAGGTACTTGGATGTGGCATGTCAACTAAATTTGTTTTGTTTTTTTTAAGGAACACACAGGTAGTGTGAATTCTGATTCAAACCCTAAATTTAGGTGAGACGTTCTGCATCTCATCCGTAACACCTGGAGTCAAGTCTGAGAGAGGTGTGCATGTCTGTAGTTTTCTTCTGTGGGGCAGGTTTTTGTCCTAGCTCCCCCACTGAGGGTGTCATCCTTTGGGGAACCCTGTTTTCTATGGAGTTCTCTCATTTGGATTCCTACACTTCTAAAAGTATTAGCCCTGGTATACAGCAATAAAACAGTAAAACGGATATTGTCACGGTGTTGTCACAGTGGTGCCACATGACAAGCTACCACAAAACTCAGTGGCTTAAAATAATGCTCATTTTTTCTTGCTCCTGTGCCTGGGAAGTCGGCTAGGGTCTGCTGATCCAGCTGGGCTCAGCTCAGCCTGCTGAGCTCCCAGGGGAGCCCTGGGTGCAGTCTGCTCCGCGTGGCTGTCATGCTCCATGGGGCAGGACAGCGTTTTCTTCTCATGGCTGGGGCAGAAGTAGAAGACTGCTGGGCGAAAGATGCCATGCCTCTTAAGGTCTAGACCTTGCGTGCTTCGTGTCTGCCCATATTCCATTGGCCAGAGCAACTCACATGGCCCCCCAGTGGGGTAGGAAATCTATTCTGCCTTCAGTGGAAGGAACTGCAACATCACATGGCAGATACAGGTAAAGAATTTGGAATAATAGTTCAGTTTACCAGGGCTGTCACTCTCCTTCATGTTTGTCAGTGTGCGTGGATCTGTGCTCATTGAGTTTTATGCTCAGAAGTTTAAATCTCTTGAGGGTTGAATTTATCACTCAAGTGTGTTCATTTTTACCCCTGAGGTCTCTCATGTGGGATATTCCAGCTAGGATGTTTCTTAAAATTAAAAAAAAGAAAATCAGAGGAACACTAACTCAAATGGACCACTGCTTCTTCCTGCTTTACTGCTTCCGGAGGGTAGGGCACCTGAGAACAGAATTCACGTGGCAGCCTCAGCCCTTAAAACTTACTCCTCACAGGCCAAGGGTGTCACCTGGTCTGAGGAGTACCTGAGCATTACCTGGGGCTTCTTAGGCTGGAATGGGTAGGAGAAAGTGAAACAAAACCCAAACTCACATATTTTGGACACTGCTCCTTAAGCCACTGGTGAACCATATCATGATTCTGCAGAAAATTACTGGGATACGAATTTGTCCCGTTTTAAGGTATCTAGATATTTGGCATATTTATAAAACAGATAAATGGTGGTGGCTATTCATACATGGAAGATGCTTCACTTTATAAAAGGAGTCGGTACAAGTAAATTAAGTAGCAAATTTTTTCAAAACATTAAAAATTTTTTATTTTAATTATTGATTTTCTTACAGCTTTTCAGAATTTTCTTTTGAATCGCATATAACAGGAAAATCTTTGCAAATCTAGAACTATGTTTCCTCTGTGGTGTTCACTATATATTTTTAACTATTCCATTTAATTTTTATTTTAAAAAATGTTTAAGGATTCATATGTGGTTCATTTTACACGCTTGTTAATTTCTGTTACTTTAAGTCATTAGATTTTCATGTTAAGCAGGATATAATAAATGTCTTAAAATTGGACTGTGTTTGCATATTACTTTAATTATCTCCAGTTTTTCAAAATCTGTAAAATTGTGTTTTCTTTCCCCCAATTATTGGGATTTGGCTCTATTTTCAGTCTAAGAGATTACTGCAACCTGCCTTTTGGTGGACTGGCGCTTTTAGCACATTAAAGAGATCACATTATTAGTCAGAGCCTGTGATCTGAGACTCTCTGAGTGCCTTGTCTCTTTACTGATACATGCCCAAGAAAGAGGAAGGGATTCCTAATTTCAATGGTAACTTAGGATTTTGTTGAAAAGTAGCTGTTCCTTTTCATCTCCCCATCTTTATCTTTCCCACCAGCTTCTGGATTTTGATGATTATCTTTTGAGTGTCCCAATCATACTACTATAGGTTTTTAAAAAGATAAAAAGAATGATAAGAGAAGGAAACAAAATCCGCCAACAGAGTCAGTTTCTGTGTCCCAAATTATTTTCTTTCACTGCACCATCCCTTCCTCCCACTCTTTTTTAGTACTGAGCATTATTCCTGGGAAGAACTTTCGTATTTTCTAGGAGTCCATCTGCTCTTACTACTTATCTCCCACCTGAAGCTATACTGTTCCATTGCAAGCATCGTAATCATTTTCACAGCAACTAAATGTGATTTCACACACAGCAGATTACGACTTCTGTGGAGAGTGAGCAGTGTAAGATGATTAACCCCTTAGGACAGGGACCCCATTTCGCACTAATCTCCTTAGCAGCCAACGTAAGACAGAAAAATGGACAGCATCAATGGATTGAGGAAAATACAGCATCCAATTTAATAATCTGTTCTAAATGCCTCAGAACATAATCTCAATGAGAAATTATAGCTGCCATGAAACAGTACTGAGCAAATTTCCCCGGAAAAGGTGGCACTCATGTGGTGAAAGGACATAGGAATGTGTACCATAAAAATGAGGATGGGGTCCATCAAAGATGAAGTCTTGCCTGACAGTGGTAGACCAGTTGGCTAGTAGGGTTCCTAGAGAGACAGCATCACAAGATGGATGACAGGGTTCTCAGTCAGTTAAGTCTGAATGAGTTGATTCTAATTTATGTCTAGTTGCCTTGTGTTTTGAACAGGAAGAGCTGTACAACACATAGAACTAGATCTGTGAGTTAACACTTATAGCCTCCGTGTAATTAACAGCAATAAGAGTAACCCAAAGGTCTTTATTTCTTGCCCAAAGACCTGTAACATCCATGACAGTTGAATACCGTGTTTTTAGTTCACTGTTGCTACTTCAAGGAAGGGGTTTTTATCAGCAAGAGGAAAGTCAGTCCAGATAGGACAACTATTTTTTTTATACCTGCCGTGTATAAGACGCAGGCAGCTACTGTAGTGGGCTCCATCGTATTTGATTATGTCTGAGGTTTGTGCTGCTTTTTTATATATGACTTACATAGAAAAGAAAGCTGTTGGAATTGGTGTCCAAAAGTTGCTCAGAAATAAAATGTTTCCCTCTGAAGCGACGGTGATTTTGGAATCCTCTCTGTAAATGATTGACCAAGTCAGACAGCCTTCTTCATAAAATGCAATGAAATTGAATTTTGGTTTAATCATAGATATGGTTATAGGGTGGGATTTGAAAGCATCCTCTGCACCTTGAATAGAAGACTATCATTGAAAAAATTACTAACAATTTATACGAATCCAGACATCGTAGAACCCTTCTATTACCCCATTCAATTATTATTATTGTGATTTTCTACTCAGCAAGTGTATGGGCTTGAAAAAATCATCTAATAAACATTTATTAGTAGCCGCTGGATGCCTGATAGCAGAAAATTAGAAGGAACCAGATGCACTCACTTTAATTAATTGGTGTAATCAGGAGTGGTATGCAACCTCGAGGGTGAAAATTGCGAACTTAAACTGTGGCTGGCTCAAATGAGTTTTTGCAGTCTCGAAGTTTTTTTTTTCCTCCTTGAATATTTAGAGTGTCTATGTTTTCCTTTCTCATCTAGCTGAAAACTTTTCCTTCTTTTTTGGAGGGTGGGAGGGTGTTCAACTAAAACTCTTTTTATGGAGTAACAGGTTCTAAATTGACAGTTATTCTGCAGGAGAGTTGGGAGTTTAATCCCTGAGTTTTCTCAGTTCATTCAAAAGACCAATAAAGAGAGGCATAGCATCAGGAGATGTAATGGAAATAACACAATACATGTTATTCTCCTTTTAACAATAAGTAGTACAGATTGGAAATATAAGTATCAACCCTCTGCCCAGAAGAATCTTCTGTTTTTCCTGGCTAAATTTGCTCATTCCTTAGGGCTCTGCTTAGACATCCTTTCCTCTGGAAAACCTCCCCAAACTGCCCCCCTCTACCCACAATCCTACTTCCAACTCTGTTAGGTTTCCTTACCCCATCTTAGTACTTAATACACTCTATTTTGGAATTGTCTGTTCATTGTCTCTATTCTCTTTTACTGTGTCTTGTCACCTTTCTATCTCCAGCTTTAATACAGAGCCTGGCATTCATTCAGGTGCTCAATAAAACCTGTATCGAATGAGTGAATGAGTGAATGGAAATAGTGTCTGTCTCACCGAGGTGGTGGGCTCTTCCATCCGGCATATATTTCTGCATCCCCAGCGCTCCTTGGTGTACCAATTATCTGTTGCTGCACAACAAACTGCTCCAAAACTTAGTGACTTAAAATGACAGTCATTTATTTCGCCGTGATTCTGGGCTCAGCTGGGTAGTTCTGCTTTTAGCTGAGCTCCCTCCTGTGTCTGTGTTCAGCTTCCAGGTCAGCTGGGGGCTTGTGATCTTTTATCTTCCAAAAGGCCAACCTGGGCTCGTTCAAGAGGCAACTGGGCAGGGTTCCAAGAGAGTGAGCAGAAGTGTGCATGGTCTCTAGAGGCCTGAACTGGCATGGTGCCACTTCTGCTGTATTTAATTGGCTAAAGAAACCACAAGTCCGGGGCTTCCCTGGTGGCGCAGTGGTTGAGAGTCCGCCTGCCGATGCAGGGGACACGGGTTCGTGCCCCAGTCCGGGAAGATCCCACATGCTGTGGAGAGGCTAAGCCCGTGAGCCATGGCCGCTGAGCCTGCGCGTCCGGAGCCTGTGCTTCGCAACGGGAGAGGCCACAACAGTGAGAGGCCCGCGTACCGCAAAAAAAAAAAAAAAAATAAAGAAACCACAAGTCCGGTCTAGATTTAAGGGGAGGGGAAATAGATTTCACATTTTAATGGTGGTGGCGGGGAGAGCTGCAGAGTCTCACTATAGTGGGTCAGGGATACAGGGAAGAGAATAATTAAAGACAAAAATGTCTTCAATTATTTTTGCAAGCAACCTACCACACTTGGCAGAAAGTAAGTGTTCAAAAAAAAAATTGCTTGAATTGAATTAAATCTGAAGAATATTAGATTTAGCCAAATCGGGAAAATCTTTCAAAGAAGAAAACATTTCTCTTTGGTTCCGTTCCACATCGCTTTTGTCATCCTACCAATCCCAAGGGCTCTACTCCACTGTTACAAGTACTCAGGCCTTTGTGCTGCCCATCAGTGCCCAAGTCCTCCTAGTCAATTGACAGATTATTTGTTGGGCCCCTACGGTCCTCTTGAGCACCTAGTATAAGCCAGACTCTATACTAGGAATACAGCAGTGAGCAAGTGAAACATAATTTGTCCTGTAGTGGTGAAGGTATTTGAGCAGAAATTACAAGTGTGATTAGTTACAAAGACATGTAGGATTGAAGAGAACAGATAACAACTGACCTGTTGGAGACATGACGTTTAAGGTGAGCCTGAAGGGGTCAGTTGGAGATGGCTGACCTGGGAGCATTTACAGACAGAGAAGGGGATGTGGAGAGCGGAGGGGGGGCGGGGAAGGAGAAGAGGACAGAAAGGCTGGAGCCCAGGGGCGAGGGCGGGAGGGTGTGGAGAGCCCAGTCTCCCAGGCTCCAAGGCCCTAAAGACTCTTTCCAAAGAGATAGGAGAAGCTGTTGAAGGGTTTTAAACGGGGGAAAGATAGGACCCAGTTCACTTAAAAAAAAACTCCTCGTGGGCTGTGTAGAGAATAGATTAGAGGAATGCAAGACTGGATACAAAACCTCCCTTCTCCACCATCCAAACACCATACCCAGCATGCCCTTGGGAAGGGCAGCTTCCAGCTCCATTCAGTCCTCGGTGGGTCACAGAAGCAGTGTGTTAACCAGCCAGCTTCTGCCTGATGAGACATTGACGGCCCCGCTCCGGCCAGCAGTTCATTCACCAGGTGGCCTGAGTGCCACTCCTGTCTTGTCCCGCCTCCTGAATTTCAACATTTGGAGTTTTCTTTAAAGCCCATGATTTCTGCTTATCAGTCACGTTCAATATCGGGTTACTTAGAGAATGGAGTTATTATATTTAATGTTTAATAACTGTGCCACAAAGATAATATAATAAAATCCAAGAAATGTAATTTAGCGAGGCTTTCAACTCAGACCTTACGTGTGTGTGTGTGTGTGTGTGTGTGTGTGTGTGTGTGTGTGTTTAATCTTTCTTAATCCTATCCTCAGGGCTAAGCAACACCTTGTTTTCTCTGTCTTCTGCTTGTGCTGTCCCTTTTATTTCGTTCTTGTTTTTGCTTGGCGGGGTCCTGACCGTCTGGGTCGTGCTTCCTGAGTGCGGGCAGCTGGAGTGGGAGGTGATGGTAGAAGCAGAGCGTTGCGGGCCCTGGGGTCTTTGCTCTGGCTGCAAATGAACTGTGTGCACACGTCTCCTGGGTGATTTGACTGATTCTTCCAAGCCTGGGCGGCTTCGGGGGCTTTCCAGACAGAACTTAGCTTCACAGCAGATGGATGGCTCTTAGCAGTGAAAAGATTCTTGGGGTAAAAGCGTGGCAGTGAATAAGGAAGATTTCTTTCTTTTTATTTTTCTGTTGAGGAACATGCTTAAAATTGAATTTAATCATTCAGATCCATCTTCTCGGAAGAAGCATCACTATGAATGATAGTCTTTGAATTTGCGAGTTAAAACTCTGATTTCCCACAGGCAGAGTCCCCTTGAGAAAGCATGCAGTTAGACTGTTTTGGGTTCTTCCTTTAAGGAATATAGACCATAATGGTGGCCCTGTTTTGTATCCTGAGGGGCTGTGGACAGGAAGTCTGTGACAAGGTTCACAGAACTTTTAGAGCTTTCGCAGAGAAAGGAGCCGTAGAAATGTAAGGCGGTACAGCTGTGTTGGAAACCTCCCACAACCTCCAGGCTCTTGTTTCACTCGCAGTCATAAAGAGAGGGGATCTGTAACAAACTCCCCCCGCCCCTTACCCTGTTCTCAAGGAAAGAACCAAAGAATCAGAGTCTAGCTATACACAAGGATCCTTCCAACAATTAATCCGCATGGTCTACCTCTTACATACTTGAAGGAGTAGGGTCGCTCCCCTCTCAAATTTTCCTTTTTCTGAATTGCTTCATATATCATGAGCTGACTTGTCTTCTTAAGGAGTCGGAGTTAACAAGGCTACCCTTGAACGGCATAAAACGGAATCAGGTACCTAGCAGGCATTTGCTTTTTCATCTAAATGATTGAATTTCTCTTTCAGGTCTATTAATGTTGGGAATAGAGAGAGGAGAGGAGGAAAAGGGTTGAAACTAGTTTTTAAGGAAATATTCTTAGGAAAGCCAGGTTTGAGTTCTGTGGATACTCCAGTTTTTGACTGCTCTGATGTTTTCTTAAATATATCCTGGTCTCCTTCAACTTGTGGGGAAAGATGGCAGAGAGAGCCCAAAGTAGAATGTCACACCCATCGAGACATAAATAATGAAGCATAGACGTATTAAAAACCTTTACTGGGGCTTCCCTGGTGGCACAGTGGTTGGGAGTCCGCCTGCTGATGCAGGGGACGCGGGTTCGTACCCTGGTCCAGGAAGATCCCACATGCCGCAGAGCGGCTGGGCCTGTGAGCCATGGCCGCTGAGCCTGCGCGTCCGGAGCCTGTGCTCCGCAACGGGAGAGGCCGCAACGGTGAGAGGCCCGCGTACCGCAGGGGAAAAAAAAAAAACAAAAAACTTTAATGGGAATGCAGGGAAATTATTCCTTTTCAAACATTAGATACAACTCCATATATTCCAGGGAGATGTTTATACACACCATTGGTTTAACATTTTAACTGAATTAATTAGACACTTCAACAAATGGTCAATTTAGTTAGCTTCCTAATTGATTCTTAACAAAACCGAACCAGTCAGCTGCTTGAACCAACTGGTCATTTGTGTGACATAGACACAGGCCTAGAGTAACAAGGTAAGTGGCTATGGTCAAACTTCAGGAGGAGTCAGAGAACTTGAACCATAGAGCCAGACCAACATCTCCTGAAATAATAAAATGAAGTCATAATCCCCACTCCTCCAGGTCTCATCTGACTTCACATTAAGTGGTATTTTCAGTCCATGTTGAAAAGCACATGAAAAGATGTCGACACATTTGGATGAGTGACAGGCCATAAAGGAGGTAATGAGAGTGAACTTTCTGGAGGCAATTTGGACATTAGAGATGATGATGCTATTTAGTATTTTCTTAAGTCCTTTTTGGAAACATTACTTTCCAGGGACTTGAAGTAATTGAAAGAGAGATGTCCATTAAGTATGTTTAGAAAAAATTTTCTGTTTAGTTTTGAGTATATGGATTTGCCTGAGAGACTTTGTTTTGGACTTTATTCAGAGACTGGCTTGGATGCATTTGCTTTGACTTGATGACTGTGGGGTAGAAGGAGACCTGAATGAGTGTGAAGATGTTTTGGGAATTTATGTTTGCCTAAGACAGCTCTGATTCGGACTTGAACTTGTGGAGACTTCTCTGCCTTTCCGTTACTCATCTTTGTACCCCTAGTATCTAGCCTAATGTTCATCATAAGGCATCCAATAAATCTTCAGGTTTGGTTGTCTGCCAGTCTATAGCCCTTGAGTTGAATGAATACATTGAATTGGGCTCAATTTGCTGTTAAGACCTGTGGTTTTGGGGAAGGAAGCTTTAGGGTCCTAGAAGTTTTGATGTGTTGTCATTTTTTTTTTTTCTTTATGGGCTGAAAAATTTACCCTAAGCTCAGAGAACAAGGAGGGTAGGTGTTGCACATGGTGTCGCCCCTTTAGAAGCAAGTGAGGGGTGTCCATTGCTGCTGACTGAAGTCTCTTCCGTCAGTTCTGTGCTGAAGAACCATCTTTGTAGTTGACATCCTGAGTGTCCATATTACAGGCTAGTGCCATTTAATCCCAGAGGCAAGCAGAACAGTCAGACGTGTGGGTAATAATCCAAGTGGGGATGATAAGGGTCCAAAAGGCGATGCAGTCAGGAAGTGGGTCTGGATCTGTCCCATGTGCACCAGGGTTAGCCCTGTGGACTTCTGATTGAAGGACCCTCCCGTAGCCTCTAGACTCGTGAGCCTCTGCTGGCACGAGTCTTGATGGGATGCCTATGTTAGGTCAGGAACAGAGCCCTTGGTTAGTAAAGCCCACCTTATGTTTCCCTGTCCAGCTACTGGTTTTCACTTCCCCACCTTTGTTATCTCTATGTCACTTGCCCAGAATTCCATCCCCTCTGCTCCTGGAAATTCACCCCTATCGCTTTCCTCAAGGGCACAGTCAAAACTCAGCTCTTCCAACATTCTTTTTACGGCTTCGCCTCGGTACCGTGTAAGTTTGTACTTATTCTGCATGTACCTTGTAAGTGTTTTTTAGTCACTTCATTTAAGTTTTGACTTCTTAGCACACTTAAGAGTGTTTGTACGCCCAAGCAAGTAGAACTGACCTATGCACACTGAATTGTATGAACCACCTTACATTAACATTCAGTTTGTGTGGGGGACAGTTATTATTATTTCCATTTGCAGATGATGAAACTGAAGCTCAGAGAGGTCTGGTGACTTAACCAAGGTCACACAGTCAGCGGCAGAGTGGGATTTCAATCCTTGTCTTCTGACTCCATGGGCAGTATCCTTGCCACAGCTGCTCACTGCCTCTTAGCTTGATGGAGCAAATAAATTCCGCCTTCAAAAAAGTAGAGTTACAAGTTTTTAAAAAACGGAAGCCTTCCTTAGCAGAAATATCCTTCTGAACAGTATGTCTTTCCCTAAAATAATAATTTGACGTAGAGTAAAAGGGTAGGCTCAGCCTTCAGAAAAAGGTGTTCTCCAGGTTTGCTTGTTCCTTTGTGAAGTATTTGTCAAGGGCCTGTCCTGTTCTAGGCATCGTGCTGGCTGACAGGAATGGGAACAGTGTCAGATGAGGACATGGCTCCTGCCCCTCCCAATCTCACAGCCTAGTGGCTGGGAGGTGGGACACCAAGGTGGCTAATCTCCCGTGTGCTTGTGAACCTGGAACATTGATGCCTAATGTTCCGACTGATCGGCAGATTTGACCTTCATTCACTACAAGTGAGCTTATATTATGCAAAAAGTCGTTTCCACAGTGCTTTGCTAGCTGAATGGATAAACAAATACCTACAATGGAATATTATTCAGTGTTAAAAATCATGAAACTCTGATACCTGCTACAGCATATAGCATGAACCTTGAAGACATTATGCTAAATGAAATGTCAGACACCAAAGGACAAATATTATATGGTTCCACTTACACGATAGGCAAATTCATAGAGAGAGAAAGTAGAATAGACGTTGCCAGGGGCCAGGAAGAGAGCAATGGGGAGTTATTGTTTAATGGGTGCAGAGGTTCAATTTGGGATGATGAAAACGTTCTGAAGATGGATGGCGTTGATGGTTGCAAAACACTATGGCTGTACAATCAGTGCCGTTGATTTGTATGCCTAAAAATGGTCCAATTCGTAAAGTTCACGTTAATTATATTTTACCCCACACAAAAGTTAATTTTCCAGAATATTGTCAGCTATACTTATAAACATGTTTAAGACAAGAGGAACACGGAACTGGTTATGGCACGGTCTTGGGAAAGCAGAGGAGACTCTACGTCACCAACCGGTTTTCAGAGAGCAGAAAGCATCGGATGGACAGCCGTCTTGTGATACGGGAGCTGCTTCGCTAGTATTCAGAGCAGCTCTGGCGAGGGCAGCAACTCTGGACCAGGATATGGGTGATTCTTTCACAGTTGATTGCGTAATGAGAAGAGCTGGTCTCAGAGAAACGAGAACATGTGTATTGGAAGGCTGCCTTTGCTTAATGGTCCAGGAGGCCAGATGGCATTTTATGTGGTTTTCACAACTGTGATTTTGGATTGATTACCAAACCTGTTTGTGTTCCTAACCCAGCTCCCTGCCTCCTGCCTGGCGTTTAGCTTAACCCGCACTCTCAGAGCTGGGTTTGAACAGTTGTGTTATTTTTTTCTTTTCCTTACTACTATTGCATCGGTGCCAGCCTCTACTACCCAGAGTCTAGCGTGGTAAATAATAATCCTTTTTCCAACAGGTCTGATCGAATGAATGGCTTTCACTTTGCATTTATGTTCAATTCTGGATTTACGTTTTTCTAGTTTGGATCATCTGCTTGATGTGTTATGAGAGGACAGGTTCTGATCCCATGTTGACTTTTCCTTCCCCGGCTGGCTTCCCATCATCAGACGGTGCTTTCATAGGAAAGGCAAATTTATTTTACGTTTAATGTAAGAAAAACATAATACAATCGTGAAAGTAATAAAAGTTAATATTTGAATTTTCAAAACACTTTTCACATAAATAATCTCTTTCAATCATGACAACAGTCCCGAGGAGTTGAGCAGGTATTCTGCACTTCATAGGAGGAAACTGAGGCACAGAGACGTTAAGTAGTATGCTCAGGATTGCCCAGCTAATATTGGTTAGAGCTGGATCTGGAGATTATAGCTTCTGGGTCTACATCCAGAATTCTTTCCACCATCCCACTCTACCTACTGGAAAAGAGAATCCAATTTAGTGTAAATAATTTCGGCATTAGCCACCATTTCGAGCTACTTACCAGGTCATTGTTGTCCTTTATTAAATAAGTCATAGTGACTTCTTAAGCTTTGCAAAATCCTCTCTCATGCTCTTTGTTCTCTAGTAACTCTTGTGACGACGGTCTGCACTTGACACACTTTAACAGACTGGCAAAGTGAGTCAGAAAATAAGCAGCGTGGGAGGAGAGAGCCTGAGATAGGGGACTGGGCTCCTGATAGAGGACCTGCTTTGCCTCTTAAACTGGGTTCCCGTTTCCCTGTCAGGGAAACTGAGGCTATCAGACATTGCAAAATCTACTTCTGTGAATCCTTCTGGAGCTTTCTAGTAGTTTGGGGGAAAACACTGTGTCCTGCTGCCCAGCTGAAATTCTGGTGTGGCTTGAGGAGGGAGTGTATCTTCGTTCTTCTGCTTCTGACCTCTGGAGCTCAGTTAACTGTGTGTTGAGTAGAGCCTCGGAAGATACCAGTTTCTAATTGTGAAACATTACAATACGTGGATTTGCTCAGTGAAAATTCATTTTGTTACCATTTCAGACATAGCTCATTCGTAACTTCTTCTCCCCCTACTTTTAAAGGAGGTTTCTCATGTCTTTAGTTCAAGTGCCTCCTATAACACAACCATCATCCTTGCATCGGTAGAGGCACAGATGAATTAAAATCTCGTTGAAATGACAGTGAACTGTGACGGCTATACTGTGAGCCCGCTCCCCTGGTTTCTCTGGGCCCTCCTTCCTCCCCGCTTCTGAACTGTGCAGGAGGTGAGGCCGGGGCTCCTGACCATAGCGCTCTGGGTTATTACAGTGATATATCTTACAACTGAGCTTGAGCAGGGATCTTCCTGTTTCCTGCTGGCATTGATTTTCTGTCCGACTTTCATTTCCTATTGTGCATTCCTTTGGGGTCAGAGCAGCTTTGTCAGACAAAAGCAGGGCTTTCTCCTCTGGAGATGTTCCTGGATTCTCTTCAGCTGTGTGTTTATATAAACGGACAGCCAGGCAGTGCAATAAAGTGTCTGCCCAGCCAAATTCTGGCTGTACTACCTGGTTGGGTTCCGGGGGTTGGAACTCAATAGCCTGGAGTCCCAGGTCGTCCTGTCCTTGCCCTGTATCTTAACGTTGTAGGCTTTTATTCTCTGAAACCTGTATCAGAGAGCTCTTCGGAAGAGAGGAAATGTTATATTGCTGTTATCATTTCAAATGTTTACTGGTTAAATGAATCTGGTTCAAAGCTTAACAGCCTGTTGGCTGTTAAGCTGAATCGGATCTCAGAGAAATCCCTGACGAGGGCTTTTGCCTTCCACTGCCTGATTACTTACTAATCAGTGTTAAGATGGCAGCCTCCAGAGTATTCAACAGTTGTCAAGATGTGTGAAAACGGCATCCTTAGCACCATAAGATGCTGAGGAGAATCAACCCAGTTGTTTCACTTTCTGTGTCTTTAGTATCCACGTCTTTGTTGCTCTATCCCACCCCCATGGTCTCTGCAGTGTTCTAGGGTGTTTTAATCAGCTGGAAGAGCAATGTCGTTAAAGTACCATTTTATTCACTTTACCAAAGATGAAGAATTGTGTTTGATCCGCGATTGTGACTTCCATGGGTACACCTTCAAGCAGTCATTTTCCATATTTCTTAGATTTATGCTTAGTCTTCTACATCAGTCCATTTGCTACTTCACCATCAAGGCTGTGTTTGTTGACGTGTAATCATAGCAACAGGATTGTATCTGTCAGCATGTTATTATCAGTAGTAGTCAGAAAAAATCTAATATAAATTTACTGTAATGCCATAAAGGGTGCCAGGCTTTTGGGCCTAAATAATCTCTTGTTGGGAGAGAAAGCTGGTGATGTGGTAAAGGATTTGAAGGACTTGTTTTGGAATTATTTCTAAAACATGATGGTTGATAGTACGCAAACATGTCCAAATGAATTGAGTCATGTGAAAGCATCCAGTTTTATTCAGCCGTAAGTTGGACGCTGTATTCTCTGGATATAGGATTGAAGGAAGGTGGCTCCGTAAATTCAGCAGCAAGGGAGGTAATAGCGCGCTTACGGCTCTAATCCCCACCCTTTTTATGTGTCACACAAGCAGCAAGGAACACTGAGGATTTTCCCAGTATGTCAGGGAATTGTGGTTATTTCTTCCAGAACATGAAGAACTGTGTGGTTATAGAGATGGGGAATGGCCATCTGCATGGTGATTAAGAACACTAGAAAAAACCGAGAGATTTGAGTTCTGTTCTCAGTTCTGCTTCTAACACGTTCAGGGACCTTGAGCAAGTCTCTTTACCTTGCCAGACCTAAACTTCCTTATCTGTGAAAAGATATTGTCAGACTAAATATCCCTGAAGATCCTTTTCACCTCTGACTTTGAACTCAATACATCAACTCCCTTCATTTATTTAGTCAATCTTAGCAGAATTAACTTGGGTTTGTTACTTGTTTGCATCTGGGTAATTACTGCTTGCGCACCTGAAAAATAGAGTAATGGTGGTTTCCGATGTTAATTTAAGGTGCAGAGAAGGAAACGTGAGCCGCGCCCCCCCCCCCCCCCCCACAAATAAAACTAGAAGCAACTTCTCTTTTAGAGCAAGTGCTGATGGAATATACATAAAGGCACTGTAGCCAGGCTGGGCCCTTCTGCCCTCTTCGAGTTCTGAGGCTTCAGAGTGGTTCCTGGCTCTTGTACCATGAAATGACATCCTGTCCGGCTTTGTGACAAGGTGTGAAGGGGGAGGAAGTGTGAGGCTGTGAAGACACTCCTACAGGTGCCGGCTTCAGCACAGAGCAAATGTGATGCTTCTCAAGTTAATGACTTGGTTGAAAAGCTGTTCAGCTCCGTAGACTACCCCTTTCCAATGAGGGTCCCTGGGGAAGTTCACAGAGGAGCAGGTCACCTTACACCAAAGAAAAATTAAAAACTGTCCAGTTCCAGCAGTATAAACCAGCCACATACGCAGGGAGCAAAATTGGCACTGGCTTTTGGGGAAAGGAAAAGCACTAATAACAAATAAGTCTGATGGGGTTTCGGAAGGATTTCAGTCTCATTCTTTTGTGATGCCAGAGAGCTAAGTTTTGATCTGTTCCCTCTGGGCGTGATGGAGGCTTATAGCACAGTATCCCTGCCTCCTCCCTGATCAATCCAGGTACTAAACAAGGCCAGAGAAAGGCTCAAGAATTGATGGCAAAACTGATGAGGAGTCAGGAGGGTGTTTTATTCAGGAGGGTATATCTGACTACTGGTACAAAATGGAGTTGGTATCGTTTTATTTTATTTTTTATTTTTACTTTTTTTTTTTTTTTTTTGCGGTACACGGGCCTCTCACTGTTGTGGCCTCTCCTGCTGCGGAGCACAGGCTCCGGACGCGCAGTCTCAGCGGCCATGGCTCACGGGCCCAGCCGCTCCGCGGCATGTGGGATCTTCCCGGACCGGGGCACGAACCCGTGTCCCCTGCATCGGCAGGCGGACTCTCAACCACTGCGCCACCAGGGAAACCCTATTTTTACTTTTTAAAAACATCTTTATTGGAGTATAATTGCTTTACAATGTTGTATTAGTTTCTGCTGTATAACAAAGTGAATCAGCTATACGTATACATATATCCCCATATCCCCTCCCTCTGCGTCTCTCTCCCACCCTCCCTATCCTAACCCCTCTAGGTGGTCACAAAGCACCGAGCTGATCTCCCTGTGCTATGTGGCTGCTTCCCACTAGCTACCTGCTTTACATTTGGTAGTGTATATATGTCAGTATGTCAATGCCACTCTCTCACTTCATCCCAGCTTCCCCTTCCCCCTCCCCATGTCCTCAAGTCCATTCTGTATGTCTGCGTCTTTATTCCTGTCCTGCCCCTAGGTTCCTCAGAACCATTTTTTTTTTTAAGATTCCATATATATGTGTTAGCATACAGTATTTGTTTTTCTTTCTGACTTACTTCACTCCGTATGACAGTCTCTAGGTCCATCCACCTCACTGCAAATAACTCAATTCCGTTTCTTTTTATGGCTGAGTAATATCCCATTGTATATATGTACCACATCTTCTGTATCCATTCATCTGTCGAGGGACACTTAGGTTGCTTCCATGTCCCGGCTACTGTAAATAGCACTGCAGTGAACATTGTGGTACACGTCTCTTTTGAATTATGGTTTTCTCAGGGTGTATGCCCAGTAGTGGGATTGGAGTTGGTGCCAGTTTAGATTCTTCCCTTGAATCCTCAGAAATATCAATATTTGCCTTCACTGACTCTGAGGAAGAAGTAGCCCTTCACTTCTTCACTCTTCTCCTGGGAATCTCTGGGAATCTGCTCCATCTGATTCTCTGGGAATCTGATTCTTTATTCGTTTATAGACAAGGCCAAGTTGAAATGAAAGTCAGGTGTCCCCTCATCCTGCAGACCCCTCTTACTGTTGTCCTAATTCTCCACCCACTGTCCAACTTTTTGAAATGCAAAATATCCATTTTGGACATGGCAGGTATGGTGCATTTAAAAGTTGGTACTTGCCACATCTGCTGCCTCACAGCTAACTCACTCCTAATCTTTTGCAGTTGGTCGTAAATTCTTTACACTGTCCTGAAACCGCTCTATCAAATATGGCCAACAACTTACTGGTTACCAAAGCTAATCACCAATTCCGAAGCCATTTTGTGGGCCTTCAATGTTTTCGACTTTTTTTTCTAATAGCATTTGACACTGTTGACTCTGTTTCCATTCTGGAAAAGTTTTTCCTTCTCTGGCTTTCTCTCATAGGGCTATGATAAGTCGTAAGTCAAGTGATGTCTAGAAAGCACTTAGAAACTGCTCACATAGACTCAATAAATACTAACTGCTGTTGGCGTTATCCTGGACCACTGTGCTTTTATCCTGCCTGTTTTTTTAAAAATTTAATTTAATTTAATTTATTTATTTAGTGGCTGCATTGGGTCTTCTGTTGCTGTGCGCTGGCTTTCTGTAGTTGCAGCGAGCGGGGGCTACTCTTTGTTGCGGTGTGCAGGCTTCTCATTGCAGTGGCTTCTCTTGTTGTGGAGCATGGGCTCTAGGCACGCAGGCTTCAGTAGTTGTGGCACACGGGCTTCAGTAGTTGTGGCTCGCGGGCTCTAGAGCGCAGGCTCAGTAGTTGTGGCGCACGGGCTTAGTTGCTCCGCGGCATGTGGGATCTTCTCGGACCAGGGCTCGAACCTGTGTCCTCTGCATTGGCAGGCGGATTCTTAACCACTGCGCCACCAGGGAAGCCCCTGCCTGTTTCTTTTTTGTTGATTTTATTTATTCTTTCTGCTCGTTAAATAGAGACATCTTGCTGTGCTTTTGTCCTTAACCGTCTTCTCTCTTAAAAGGCACACAGAGTGGACTTACTATTAAATTGATGAAATTTAAACTTCAGGGCCTCCCACTAACATGGGCCACTTCCGAGGTGTGTAGGATCCTTGCCGTAAGTTTTTTTCAGATTTTCAGTTGAGCTATTTAACTACCATTATTTAAGATCAGTCCTCTTTACACCCAACTTTGCCCTTCCTCACACTTCTCCTGTCAGGTGGTGGTGGAGTAGCTGTGGGCATTTTGACTGGAATGAAAAAGACAGACAATATGAAATGTTGGCAAGGTTATGGAGAAACTGAATCTTCAAACACTGCTGATGGGAATGTAAAATGGTGCAGCCACTATGAAAAATAGCTTGAGAGAGCCTCAAAAAGTTAAAAATAGAGTAACCATATGCCCCTAAAATTCCACACCTTGGTATATATATACCCAAGAAAATATGCAAAAAGGTCGTCACAAAAACTTGTGCACAAATGTTTATGACAGCATTAATCATAATAGCCAAAAAGTGGCACCAACCCAAATGTCCATCGACTAATGAATGGCTGATCAAAATGTGGTATATCCATAGGATGGAACATTATTTGGCAGTGAAAAAGAATGAAGTAATGATGCATGCCACAACATGGATGGACTCCGAAAGCATCATGCTAAGCGAAAGAAGCCAGACACGAAAGACCACATATTGTATGATTCCACATTTACCAAGTGTCCAGAATAGGCAAATCTGTAGAGAAAATAAGTAGATCAGAGGTTACCGGGGGCTGAGGTGGGGAGTGACAACTAATGGGTATGGAGTTTCTTTTAGGGGGTTGAAAGTGTTCTAAAATTGGTAACGTTTGCATAACCCTGTAAACATATTAAAAACCCAGAATCGTACTCTTTAAACAGGTGAATTGCACAGTATTTGAATTGTATCTCATTAAAGCTATTTGAAAAATGTAGGAGAAAGGTATTACCGATGTGTGTCTGTACTCTAAAATTTATCCATTGCCTTCTAAATAAAGTCCAAACTCCATGGCTTGGCTTTCAAAGGCTTTTATTTATATGGAATATTTTTCTCCCTTCATCTATACATTTGTAAACCTTACACATTATTCAAATGCCATAGTTCGTCAAATTGGATGTGTCTTCTCGTTCTAGATAGACATTCCCTTCATCCCTCTCCTGTAGCCCTTAGCACAGTCTGCCTAGTTGTATTTATTTCTGTATTTGTTATATTATCTACTTCTAATGGAGAGCTCTTTAAGGCCAGAGAGTGTGCCTGTTCATGTTAGCAACTGACCTCTAATCTTGTCTGGCTGGTACAGAATAAATGTTTATCACTTGATAGAATGAATGGATTATGAAATTATTAGAAGTGACCCTGGACATGACACTCTCTTTACCTCCCTCTTTCGCAAGGGTCTTTAAAGAACGATGAGAGAGCAAACATATAAAGACATTTTTGGAAACGCTTAAAACTCTGTGCAGGGTATTATTATTATCTGTAATCCTGGTAACTATTCAAATTAGTGTCAATTAACTTTTGGCGGCACTCTGAAGATTCTTCATCGTCTGCGTTAGTTTGTCAGATGAGGTAATGCACTTTTTCTGGGTGCAGTTGTCACTGAAGAGATTGGCAGCATTTCACAGTTGTAAACAAAACTGTCTCATGTGCGCGATCATGACAAAGAGGAAATAGGATGCCAGAAGCTCTGTGAAAACACTTCAGTCCATTTCAGCAAGAAGGAATTGTGATCTGGTAAGTAAATTAGTGTTCTGCTCTGTCCTTAGCTCCTGCTAATGAGCGGGCCCCAGAGACTCCTGGTCCTGGGGGATAAGCCCCTGATACCCATTCAGGTTTGGTTGAAAGCTCCTTTTCTCTAGGGATCTTTGTTTAAAAGCAGAATTCTTTAAGCAAATATATTTATCAGATTAGAAATATTTCAAATATACAGAAATGCACAGAGAGTGTTATAACAAACCCACCACTCACGTTTAACAAATGCTAGCTTTTTGCCGTATTGGCTTTGTATTTTTTCTTTTTAATGAAAGACATTTCAAAGACAGTTCGTTGCATCTTTTCTTCCCCTCCCCAATCCCACTTTCCTTCTCCCTCTTCAGAAGTAACTATTATCTCCTTCCAGGGATCTTTAACCGGTTAATCTTTCAGTCCATCTTTGATGTCAACTGTTAACTTTTGAGGCCAGAACTGTCGTTTCCAATATTGAGTCCACCTTCGAGCCCATTAAATGAGAGTTTTCCATGAGTCAGTTTAAATCAGCCCCTGGGTATGGGGCGGACAGTTATAGAGTGACACTTATCACCACATTCCTAGAATTCTGGGAAGAGTAAAGAAAAGCCCTTGTGGTCTTGTGTTTGAAATGTGAAAGTTAGGTAACAGCTAGGACATTTTGGGTATGGCAGTTATGGTGCATTTAACAGACTATCAAAATGCAGAGCAGTCTAATTCAGTAGCAGTTTTGGGGAAAATGACAAGGCGCTAGGTCCTGGAGAGAGGAAAATGAAATAACCTATGTGGGGATGTGTGTGTGTTTACACATACACAAATGGCTTATTTATGTGTATACCTGCCTCATTCAAGAATAAACTTGAGATGTCCTTTTTTTTTTTTTTTTTTTTGGTGGTACGCGGGCCTCTCACTGCTGTGGCCTCTCCAGTTGTGGAGCACAGGCTCCGGACCCGCAGGCTCAGCGGCCATGGCTCACGGGCCCAGCCGCTCCGTGGCATGTGGGATCTTCCCAGACCGGGACACGAACCCACGTCCCCTGCATCGGCAGGTGGACTCTCAACCACTGCGCCACCAGGGAAGCCCTGAGATGTCCTTTTAAAATACATGCAGTGGAACAAAAAAAGGGATGAGGTCAGGAAATGAAGATGAAGGGAAGATGGGTATGGGAATAATAAGTTCAACTCTAAGATAAGATGAGCACATGGATACAGGCTATTAGGGGTGAAGTTTTCTCTAGAAGCGGCCCACAGATCTGGCCATGAGCTTCTCGGTAGATAGTGAAAGAAGTTAAAGGGATCAGTGACACAATTAAGGGCGGTGAAGATAAAAGCAAACCAGTTGCCCAAAGAAGAATAGCTCTTTCTACCACAGAAGCCTGAGAGCCATTTCCCTGAGGATGTGTTCCTCACCTTGGATGGGGTGGAAAGGTGGACCAACCAGAACATTGTAGAAAAGTATGCAATGCTCTGGACTGGTGTGTACCACATGCGGGGAGCTCAGCTGAGGGACAGGGTGGTCAGTGTGCATCAGGAATGCCTGGAAACCAAGGGTTGTTGGTGCTGACCATGTTGCCAGTTGGCATTGTGATGGTGCATTTCATATGTCAGCTTGTTGGGGCGCAGGTGCCCAGATATTTGGTCGAACATTATTCTGGCGTGTCTGTGAGAGTGGTTTTGGATGAGCTTTGCATTTGAATCCATAGACTGAGTAAAGCAGATTGCTCTCCCCAGTGTGGGTGGGCATCGTCCAATCAGTTGAAAGCCTGAATAGAATGAAAGGCTGACCTTCATGTGATTAAGAAGGAACTCCCACTGCTCAACTGCCTTTGATCTGGGACATAATTTTTTTTTTTTTTTTCCGGTACGCAGGCCTCTCACTGCTGTGGTCTATCCCGTTGCGGAGCACAGGCTCTGGACGCGCAGGCTCAGCGGCCACGGCTCACGGGCCCAGCCGCTCCGCGGCATGTGGGATCTTCCCGGACCGGGGCACGAACCGCATCCCCTGCATCGGCAGGCGGACTCTCAACCACTGCGCCACCAGGGAAGCCCTGGGACATCATTTTTTTTTCCCTGCCTTCAGACTAGAAGTGAAGCATGGGTCTTCCTGGGTCTTGAGCCTACCTACTGACCTTGAGACTAGCTTCTCCCTGTATATGAGTCATTCTCACTGCCTGATTTGTCCTCCTTGATTATCCACTTCCCGTGATCCTACCTCAGCTCAGAAGGAGTGGTGCTTTGTGCAGGGCCATAGAACCCCAGCACGGTGGCAGCATGGCTGGGTCCGGAGCCAACCACATACAGGGCTGTGCTCCATAAAGCTGCTGCTGACGCCTAGGCTGGTCACCCTTTCGTCATTGTCTCCTCCTCTGAAATGGTTTTCAGTCTGCTGTCTGGGGGAGTTAGCCTTACCTGCTCCATCTGAATCACCCCCTGGCAGGAGCAGACAAGCTGGACTGGGGTGAGGCTCTAGGTGTAGCAGATTGAGAGCCTCCTGGGGTGGTGGGCCGGGTGGGAGGGGAGACAACGTGTTCAAGCTGTGAAGAGCCCAGCCCAGCCTCTGTCTGCACAGCCAGGTCTGCCTCTAGTGTGGAGATGGCCGTCTGGGAACGGTGGGCACTGGGATGGGAGGACCCTGCTGATTAACCTGTTCCTGGCTTGTCCTTTCTGCCACCTCCCTCCCCACCAGGTAAATATTGCTTAGACACCCAGGTTCTGATTAAAGCTACATGGTGAAACTTGTACCAAGGATACAACTGATGGTCCGTGTCAGCTTGTTGGAGTTAAAAAATATATTTTAATTTGTTTGGCTCTCTGGGGAAATTATCTGAGGCTGCATGTGATTACCACCTTTCACATGAGCTTTCAAAAACCTGAAATTATTCAAGCCACAAAATGAGATTTTTTAATCTACGTGAATACAGAAGTCTTTTGCCCCCCACCCACTTTTTTTGAGGAGGGGAGATTAAAAAATGTCTAATTCATTCCTCCCCTTCTCCCCCAGGACACTCTCATTAGCAGCTGTAAGAAAATGATCACACCGGTAGTACCTTGGATGGCATTCTCACATACATTTTCCCTTTTTATTTTAAACTTTATACCAACTCTTCGAGTTGTAGCAAGTGTTGCTCCCCCTTTTATAGAAGAAAGTGGTCTCTGAGAGCTTACGGAATTTGCCCAAGTTCACATGGCTGATGGGTTGCCAGGACTAGAACCCAGTTCTTTCGGCAACAAGCTCAATGCCCTTTCATCCCACCAGGCTGCCTTGGAATAGTAACTGTGATAAAGTATCTATAACAGAATGGAGTTTGGGATTAAGATGGATTTTTATTGTACTCCACCCGCATTAGTCAGGATAAGTTAGGCTAAGTTGTGGTAAGACAAAATTCCAGTGGTTTAACTTGTTTATACAAAGTCCTCTGTGGGTCCAGGCGACTCTCCGGGGCAGTTGCCCTCCACTTCTCCAGACTGCTTTGATCTCATGGCTCCCATGTCAGCATGAAGCTTCAGGGGTGCTCCGAGGCAGGGAAAGGGGTATGGAAGATTTGCCTGTTGGCTTTTAGATACTTCAGCCCAGAAGTAACAAAATTTAATGCCAGTTTCATGGCCCTGCCCGACTGCACAAAGGGTGAGAAACCTTGTCTTCTGTGCGTCTTGGAAGGGGAGGAAAGCCAGCAATACTGGTGACCACCAGCAATGACCGTCGCTCCATCCACAGGCCAAAAGGTCTGTCCTGTGGAGTAGGACCCCTTCGGACAAACACCCATGTCCCAGATCCCGAGGAAAGCGTTCATACTACTGGAAATTACTTTGGAAGGACGTCCAAGCATTCGACAGATATTTAACAGATATAAACCATGTGACCTCTCCTAAACATCTGTGCTTATGGTTCAAGGAGGGTGATTCCTGTTTTATAAACACCATTTTCATGATTAAACCTTCAATGATTCCCCATTGTCCTGAGGAAACAGTTAAAACTCCTTAACACGACTAAGGCCCATCCTGATTTGGCCCCTGACACCTTCCCCAGGTTCAGCTTTCACTGCTCCTCACACCGTATCCAGGGGAATGGACCTCCCTTTACCTCTGCCAAGCGTGCTCGCTCTCTTTACCTCCTGGCCTGTTCCGTCTGTCTTGCAGTACTTCCTTCCCCACTCACTTCCTTCTGGCTACTCCAACTCTGTATCATTTTTTTTAGGCCAGGCCTCTCCTGTCTGCGTTAAACCCCTTCCTTTTTGCTCTGTCAGCCCTTCTGTTTAGCTAGTGGATCTTTGTAATGTAGTACCCTGCTCACTGATCTGAATCCCCAACTAGACGGCAAACTCCTTGGGGTCAGGAAGTGGGACTGGTAGCAGCACTTGCCCTTAAGAGTTTATCCTCAGCACTGGGCTTGGCTAGTAGAGCAATTGACTTAGCTAGGAAGCAATTGACTACATATTTATTAAATAAATGAATGGACATGTGAATGGATGAATGAGGCCTCACTGAAGTCTCTGGGTCTCACGTTCTGCTCCACTGTCCATGTGGTAAGCGATAGTCAAGACGGTCACTTTTGAGCTTTGACCACTATTTCCCATGTTCTCGGGGTCAGTGCACATTGGTTTGTCTCACTTTGCCTTGTATCCCCCCATTCTTCCTCAAAAGTGGGAGAAATATCTTATGTTTCTAATATTAAATCATCTTCTATTTTTCCTGCAAGGGTTAAATTCATGGAATAATACACAGTGGTTGGAAAAGTGTCATTAGGTACCTGAATTACTTGACTCTAATCCCCACTAGAGTTATTGTTTAAAGGACAGGTATTGTATGATTCCACTTCTACTCTAGGTCCCTAGAGTAGTCTAGTCCATAGAGACAGTAAGCAGCCCTAGTGATGGCCAGAGGCTTGGAGGACGGGGAGAGTGAAGGGACTTATTGTTGAATGGGTTTAGAGTTTCATTTTGGGATGATGAAAAAGTTCTGGAGATGGATGGGGGTGATGGTTGCACAACAAAATGAATGCACTTAATCCACTGAACTGTGTGGATTTTCAACACATAAAAAGAGTTGAAACGGTAATTTTTTTTTTAATATTTGAATTTTATTTTATTTTTTTATACAGCAGGTTCTTATTAGTCATCAGTCAATCCCAATAGCCCAATTCATGTCAATCCCAATAGCCCAATTCATCACCCCCCCCACCCCCCGCAACTTACCCCCCTTGGTGTCCATACGTTTGTTCTCTACATCTGTGTCTCAATTTCTGCCCTGAAAACCGGTTCATCGGTACCATTTTTCTAGGTTCCACATATATGCGTTAATATATGATATTTGTTTTTCTCTTTCTGACTTACTTCACTCTGTATGACAGTCTCTAGATCCATCCACGTCTTCACAAATGACCCAATTTCGTTCCTTTTTATGGCTGAGTAATATTCCATTGTATACATATATACCAATCTTATTTATCCTTTTGTCTGTCAATGGGCATTTAGGTTGCTTCTGTGACCTGGCTATTGTAAATAGTGCTGCAATGAACAGTGGGGTGCATGTGTCTTTTTGAATTATGGTTTTCTCTGGGTATATGCCCAGTAGTGGGATTGCTGGATCATATGGTAATTCTATTTTTAGTTTTCTAAGAAACCTCCATACTGTTCTCCATAGTGGCTGTATCAATTTACATTCCCACCAACAGTGCAAGAGGGTTCCCTTTTCCCCACACCCTCTCCAGCATTTGTTGTTTGTAGATTTTCTGATAATGCCCATTCTAACTGGTGTGAGGTGATACCTCACTGTAGTTTTGATTTGCATTTCCCTAATAATTAGTGATGTTGACCAGCTCTTCATGTACTTCTTGGCCATCTGTATGTCTTCTTTGGAGAAATGTCTATTTAGGTCTTCTGACCATTTTTGGATTGGGTTGTTTGTTTTTTTACTATTGAGCTTCATGAGCTGTTTATATATTTTGGAGATTAATCCTTTATCCGTTGTTTGGTTTGCAAATATTTTCTCCCATTCTGAGGGTTGTCTTTTCGTCTTGTTTATGGTTTCCTTGCCGTGCAAAAGCTTTGCAGTTTCATTAGGTCCCATTTGTTTATTTTTGTTTTTATTTCCATTACTCTAGGAGGTGGATCAAAAAACATTTTGCTGTGATTTATGTCAGAGTGTTCTTCCTATGTTTTCCTCTAAGAGTTTTATAGTGTCCAGTCTCACATTTAGGTCTCTAATCCATTTTGAGTTTATTTTTGTGTATGGTATTAGGGAGTGTTCTAATTTCATTCTTTCACATGTAGCTGTCCAGTTTTCCCAGAACCAGTTATTAAAGAGACTGTCTTTTCTCCATTGTATATCCTTGCCTCCTTTGTCATAGATTAGTTGACCATAGGTGTGTGGGTTTATCTCTGGGCTTTCTATCTTGTTCCATTGATCTATGTTTCTGTTTTTGTGCCAGTACCATATTGTCTTGATTACTGTAGCTTTATCATATAGTCTGAAGTCAGGGAGTCTGATTCCTCCCACTCCGATTTTTTCCCTCAAAACTGCTTTGGCTATTCGGGGTCTTTTGTGTCTCCATACAAATTTTAAGATTTTTTGTTGTAGTTCCATAAAAAATGCCATTGGTAATTTGATAGGGATTGCATTGAATCTGTAGATTGCTTTGGGTAGTATAGTCATTTTCACAATATTGATTCTTTCAGTCCAAGAACATGGTATATCTCTCCGTCTGTTGGTATCATCTTTAATTTCTTTCATCAGTGTCTTATAGTTTTCTGCATACAGGTCTTTTGTCTCCATAGGCAGGTTTATTCCTAGGTATTTTATTCTTTTTCTTGCAATGGTAAATGGGAATGTTTCCTTAATTTCTCTTTCAGATTTTTCATCATTAGTGTATAGGAATGCAAGAGATTTCTGTGCATTAATTTTGTATCCTGCAACTTTACCAAATTCATTGATTAGCTCTAGTAGTTTTCTGGTGGCATCTTTAGGATTCTCTATGTATAGTATCATGTCATCTGCAAACAGTGACAGTTTTACTTCTTCTTTTCCAATTTGTATTCCTTATATTTCTTTTTCTTCTCTGATTGCCATGGCTAGGACTTCCAAAACTGTGTTGAATAATAGTGGCGAAAGTGGACATCCTTGTCTCGTTCCTGATCTTAGAGGAAATGCTCTCAGTTTTTCATCATTGAGAATGATATTTGCTGTGGGTTTGTCATATATGGCCTTTAGTATGTTGAGGTAGGTTCCCCCATGCCCGCTTTCCAGAGAGTTTTTATTATTAATGGGTGTTGAATTTTGTCAAAAGCTTTTTCTGCATCTATTGAAATGATCATATGGTTTTCATTCTTCAATTTTTTAATATTGTGTATCACATTGATTGATTTGCCTATATTGAAGAATCCTTGCATCCCTGGGATAAATCCCACTTGTTCATGGTGTATGATCCTTTTAATGTGTTGTTGGATTCTGTTTGCTAGTATTTTGTTGAGGATTTTTGCATCTATATTCATCAGTGATATTGGTCTGTAATTTTCTTTTTCTGTACTATCTTTGTCTGGTTTTGGTATCAGGGTGATGGTGGCCTCATAGAATGAGTTTGGGAGTGTTCCTTTCTCCACAATTTTTTGGAAGAGTTTGAGAAGGATGGGTGTTAGCTCTTCTCTAAATGTTTGATAGAATTCACCTGTGAAGCCGTCTGGCCCTGGATTTTTGCTTGTTGGAAGATTTTTTTTAAATAAATTTATTTATTTTTCTCTTTAATTTTTGGCTGTGTTGGGTCATCATTGCTGTGGGCAGGCTTTCTCTAGTTGCAGTGAGCTGGGGCTACTCTTTGTTGAAGTGCATGGGCTTCTCATTACGGTGTCTTCTCTTGTGGAACACGGGCTCTAGGCACGCAGGCTTCAGTAGTTGTGGCACGTGGGCTCAGTAGTTGTGGCTTGCGGGCTCCTGAGTACAGGCTCTGTAGTTGTGGTGCACGGGCTTAGCTGCTCCACGGCATGTGGGATCTTCCTGGGCCAGGGCTCGAACCCGTGTCCCTTGTATTGGCAGGCGGATTCTTAACCACTGTGCCACCAGGGAAGCTCCGCTTGTTGGAAGATTTTTAATCACAGTTTCAATTTCATTACTTGTGATTGGTCTGTTCATGTTTTCTATTTCTTCCTGGTTCAGTCTTGGAAGGTTATACCTTTCTAAGAATTTGTCCATTTCTTCCAGGTTGTCCATTTTATTGGCATAGAGTTTCTTGTAGTAGTCTCTTAGGATGCTTTGTATTTCTGCGGTGTCTGTTGTAACTGTATCTAATTTTATTTATTTATTTATTTTCATTTTAACATCTTTATTGGAGTATAATTGCTTTACAATGGTATGTTAGTTTCAGCTTCACAACAAAATGAATCAGTTATATATATACATATGTTCCCATATCTCTTCCCGCTTGCGTCTCCCTCCCTCCCACCCTCCCTATCCCACCCCTCCAGGCAGTCACAAAGCACCGAGCTGATCTCCCTGTGCTATGCGGCTGCTTCCCACTAGCTATCTGCCTTACGTTTGGTAGTGTATATATGTCCATGCCTCTCTCTCGCTTTGTCACAGTTTACCCTTCCCCCTCCCCATAGTCTCAAGTCCATTCTCTAGTAAGTCTGTGTCTTTATTCCTGTTTCACCCCTAGGTTTTTCATGACATTTTTTTTTCTTAAATTCCATATACATGTGTTAGCATACGGTATTTGTCTCTCTCTTTCTGACTTACTTCACTCTGTATGACAGACTCTAGGTCTATCCACCTCATTACAAATAGCTCAATTTCGTTTCTTTTTATGGCTGAGTAATATTCAATTGTATATATGTGCCACATCTTCTTTATCCATTCATCCAATGATGGACACTTAGGTTGTTTCCATCTCTGGGCTATTGTAAATAGAGCTGCAATGAACATTTTGGTACATGACTCTTTTTGAATTATGGTTTTCTCAGGGTATATGCCCAGTAGTGGGATTGCTGGGTCATATGGTAGTTCTATTTGTAGTTTTTTAAGGAACCTCCATACTGTTCTCCATAGTGGCTGTATCAATTTACATTCCCACCAACAGTGTAAGAGGGTTCCCTTTTCTCCACACCCTCTCCAGCATTTATTGTTTCTAGATTTTTTGATGATGGCCATTCTGACTGGTGTGAGATGATATCTCATTGTAGTTTTGATTTGCATTTCTCTAATGATTAGTGATGTTGAGCATTCTTTCATGTGTTTGTTGGCAGTCTGTGTATCTTCTTTGGAGAAATGTCTATTTAGGTCTTCTGCCCATTTTTGGATTGGGTTGTTTGTTTTTTTGTTATTAAGCTGCATGAGCTGCTTATAAATTTTGGAGATAAGACTTTGTCAGTTGCTTCATTTGCAAATATTTTCTCCCATTCTGAGGGTTGTCTTTTGGTCTTCTTTATGGTTTCCTTTGCTGCGCAAAAGGTTTTAAGTTTCATTAGGTCCCATTTGTTTATTTTTGTTTTTATTTCCATTTCTCTAGGAGGTGGGTCAAAAAGGACCTTGCTGTGATTTATGTCATAGAGTGTCCTGCCTATGTTTTCCTCTAAGAGTTTGATAGTTTCTGGCCTTACATTTAGGTCTTTAATCCATTTTGAGCTTATTTTTGTGTACGGTGTTAGGGAGTGATCTAATCTCATACTTTTACATGTACCTGTCCAGTTTTCCCAGCACCACTTATTGAAGAGGCTGTCCTTTCTCCACTGTACATTCCTGCCTCCTTTATCAAAGATAAGGTGACCATATGTGCGTGGGTTTATCTCTGGGCTTTCTATCCTGTTCCATTGATCTGTATTTCTGTATTTGTGCCAGTACCATACTGTCTTGATTACTGTAGCTTTGTAGTATAGTCTGAAGTCAGGAAGCCTGATTCCTCCAGCTCTGTTTTTCGTTCTCAAGATTGCTTTGGCTATTCGGGGTCTTTTGTGTTTCCATACAAATTGTGAAATTTTTTGTTCTAGTTCTGTGAAAAATGCCAGTGGTAGTTTGATAGGGATTGCATTGAATCTGTAGATTGCTTTGGGTAGTATAGTCATTTTCACAATGTTGATTCTTCCAATCCAAGAACATGGTATATTTCTCCATCTATTTGTATCATCTTTAATTTCTTTCATCAGTGTCTTATAATTTTCTGCATACAGGTCTTTTGTCTCCTTAGGTAGGTTTATTCCTAGATATTTTATTCTTTTTGTTGCAATGGTAAATGGGAGTGTTTTCTTGATTTCACTTTCAGATTTTTCATCCTTAGTGTATAGGAATGCCAGAGATTTCTGTGCATTAATTTTGTATTCTGCTACGTTACCAAATTCATTGATGAGCTCTAGTAGTTTTCTGGTAGCATCTTTAGGATTCTCTATGTATAGTATCATGTCATCTGCAAAGAGTGACAGCTTTACTTCTTCTTTTCCGATTTGGATTCCTTTTATTTCCTTTTCTTCTCTGATTGCTGTGGCTAAAACTTCTAAAACTATGTTGAATAAGAGTGGTGAGAGTAGGCAACCTTGTCTTGTTCCTGATCTTAGTGGAAATGCTTTCGGTTTTTCACCATTGAGAATGATGTTGGCTATGGGTTTGTCATATATGGCCTTTATTATGTTGAGGAAAGTTCCCTCTATGCCTACTTTCTGCAGGGTTTTTATCATAAATGGGTGTTGAATTTTGTCAAAAGCTTTCTCTGCATCTATTTAGATGATCATATGGTTTTTCTCCTTCAATTTGTTAATATGGTGTATCACGTTGATTGATTTGCGTATATTGAAGAATCCTTGCATTCCTGGAATAAACCCCACTTGATCATGGTGTATGATCCGTTTAATGTGCTGTTGGATTCTGTTTGCTAGTATTTTGTTGAGGATTTTTGCATCTATGTTCATCAGTGATATTGGTCTGTAGTTTTCTTTCTTTGTGACATCCTTGTCTGGTTTTGGTATCAGGGTGATGGTGGCCTCGTAGAATGAGTTGGGGAGTGTTCCTCCCTCTGCTATATTTTGGAAGAGTTTGAGAAGGATACGTGTTAGCTCTTCTCTAAATGTTTGATACAATTCGCCTGTGAAGCCATCTGGTCCTGGGCTTTTGTTTGTTGGAAGATTTTTAATCACAGTTTCAATTTCAGTGTTTGTGATCGGTCTGTTCATATTTTCTGTTTTTTCCTGATTCAGTCTTGGCAGGTTGTGCCTTTCTAAGAATTTGTCCATTTCTTCCAGGTTGTCCATTTTATTGGCATAGAGTTGCTTGTAGTAATCTCTCATGATCTTTTGTATTTCTGCAGTGTCAGTTGTTACTTCTCCTTTTTCATTTCTAATTCTATTGATTTGAGTCTTCTCCCTTTTTTTCTTGATGAGTCTCGCTAATGGTTTATCAATTTTGTTTATCCTTTCAAAAAACCAGCTTTTAGTTTTATTGATCTTTGCTATCGTTTCCTTCATTTCTTTTTCATTTATTTCTGATCTGATTTTTATGATTTCTTTCCTTCTGCTAACTTTGGGGTTTTTTTGTTCTTCTTTCTCTAATTGCTTTAGGTGCAAGGTTAGGTTGTTTATTCGAGATGTTTCCTGTTTCTTAAGGTAGGATTGTATTGCTATAAATTTCCCTCTTAGAACTGCTTTTGCTTCATCCCATAGATTTTGAATCATCGTGTCTCCATTGTCATTTGTTTCTAGGTATTTTTTGATTTCCTCTTTGATTTCTTCAGTGATCTCTTCGTTATTAAGTAGTGTATTGTTTAGCCTCCATGTGTTTGTATTTTTTACAGATATTTTCCTGTAATTGATATCTAGTCTCATAGCATTGTGGTCGGAAAAGATACCTGATACAATTTCAATTTTCTTAAATTTACCAAGGCTTGATTTGTGACCCAAGATATGATCTATCCTGGAGAATGTTCCATGAGCACTTGAGAAAAATGTGTATTCTGTTGTTTTTGGATGGAATGTCCTATAAATATCAATTAAGTCCATCTTGTTTAATGTATCATTTAAAGCTTGTGTTTCCTTATTTATTTTCATTTTGGATGATCTGTCTATTGGTGAAAGTGGGGTGTTAAAGTCCCCTATATGAATGTGTTACTGTCGATTTCCCCTTTTATGGCTGTTAGTATTTGCCTTATGTATTGAGGTGCTCCTATGTTGGGTGAATAAATATTTACAATTGTTATATCTTCTTCTTGGATCGATCCCTTGATCATTATGTAGTGTCCTTCTTTGTTTCTTCTAATAATCTTTATTTTAAAGTCTATTTTGTCTGATATGAGAATTGGTACTCCAGCTTTCTTTTGGTTTCCATTTGCATGAAATACCTTTTTCCATTCCCTTACTTTCAGTCTGTATGTGTCTCTAGGTCTGAAGTGGGTCTCTTATAGACAGCAAATATATGTGTCTTGTTTTTGTATCCATTCAGCCAATCTTTGTCTTTTGGTGGGAGCATTTAGTCCATTTACATTTAAGGTAATTATCGATATGTGTGTTCCCATTCCCATTTTCTTAATTGTTTTGGGTTTGTTATTGTAGATCTTTTCCTTCTTTTGTGTTTCTTGCCTAGAGAAGTTCCTTTAGTAGTTGTTGTAGAGCTGGTTTGGTGGTGCTCAACTCTCTCAGCTTTTGCTTGTCTGTAAAGGTTTTAATTTCTCCATCAAATCTGAATGAGATCCTTACTGGGTAGAGTAATCTTGGTTGCAGGTTTTTCTCCTTCAACACTTTCAATATGTCCTGCCACTCCCTTCTGGCTTGCAGAGTTTCTGCTGAAAGATCAGCTGTTAACCTTATGGGGATTCCCTTGTGTGTTATTTGTTGTTTTTCCCTTGCTGCTTTTAATATGCTTTCTTTGTATTTAATTTTTGACAGTTTGATTAATATGTGTCTTGGCGTATTTCTCCTTGGATTTGTCCTGTATGGGACTCTCTGTGCTTCCTGGACTTGATTAACTATTTCCTTTCCCATATTAGGGAAGTTTTCAACTATAATCTCTTCAAATATTTTCTCAGTCCCTTTCTTTTTCTCTTCTTCTTCTGGAACCCCTATAATTCGAATGTTGGTGCATTTAATGTTGTCCCAGAGGTCTCTGAGACTGTCCTCAGTTCTTTTCATTCTTTTTTCTTTATTCTGCTCTGCATTAGTTATTTCCACTATTTTATCTTCCAGGTCACTTATCCGTTCTTCTGCCTCAGTTATTCTGCTATTGATCCCATCTAGAGTATTTTTCATTTCATTTATTGTGTTGTTCATCATTGTTTGTTTCATCTTTAGTTCTTCTAGGTCCTTGTTAACTGTTTCTTGCATTTTGTCTATTCTATTTCCAAGATTTTGGATTTTTACTATCATTATTCTGAATTCTTTTTCAGGTAGACTGCCTATTTCCTCTTCATTTGTTAGGTCTGGTGGGTTTTTATCTTGCTCCTTCATCTGCTGTGTGTTTTTCTGTCTTCTCATTTTGCTTATCTTACTGTGTTTGGGGTCTCCTTTTTGCAGGCTGCAGGTTCGTAGTTCCTGTTGTTTGTGGTGTCTGTCCCCAGTGGCTAAGGTTGGTTCAGTGGGTTGTGTAGGCTTCCTGGTGGAGGGGACTAGTGCCTGTGTTCTGGTCGATGAGGCTGGATCTTGTCTTTCTGGTGGGCAGGTCCACGTCTGGTGGTGTGTTTTGGGGTGTCTGTAGACTTATTATGATTTTGAGCAGCCTCTCTGCTAATGGGTGGGGTTGTGTTCCTGTCTTGCTAGTTGTTTGGCATAGGATGTCCAGCACTGTAGCTTGCTGGTCATTGAGTGAAGCTGGGTGCTGGCGTTGAGATGGAGATCTCTGGGATTTTTTCACCGTTTGATATTATGTGCAGCTGGGAGGCCTCTTGTGGACCAGTGTCTTGAAGTTGGCTCTCCCACCTCAGAGGCACAGCACTAACTCCTGGCTGCAGCACCAAGAGCCTTTCATCAACAGGGCTCCTTAATTTGGGATGATTCGTTGTCTATTCATGTGTTCCACAGATGCAGGGTACAGCAAGTTGATCGTGGAGCTTTAATCCGCTGCTTCTGAGGCTGCTGGGAGAGATTTCCCTTTCTCTTCTTTGCACAGCTCCAGGGGCTCAGCTTTGGATTTGGCCCCGCCTCTGCGTGTAGGTCGCCTGAGGGCGTCTGTTCTTCCTCAGGCAGGATGGGGTTAAAGGAGCAGCTGCTTTGGGGGCTGTCTCTCACTCAGGCCGGGGGGGAGGGAGGGATGCGGATGCGTGGTGAGCCTGCGGCGGCAGAGGCCGGCACGACGTTGCGCCAGCCTGAGGCGCGCCATGTGTTCTCCCGGGGAAGTTGTCCCTGGATCCCGGGACCCTGGCAGTGGCGGGCTGCACAGGCTCCCCAGAAGGGGGGTGTGGATAGTGACCTGTGTTCGCACACAGGCTTCTTGGTGGTGGCAGCAGTGGCCTTAGCGTCTCATGTCTGTCTCTGGGGTCCGCACTTTTAGCCGCGGCTCGCGCCCGTCTCTGGAGCTCCCTTAAGCAGCGCTCTTAATCCCCTCTCCTCGCGCACCAGGAAACAAAGAGGGAAGAAAAAGTCTCTTGCCTCTTCGGCAGGTCCAGACTGTTCCCCGGACTCCCTCCCGGCTAGCCGCGGTGCACTAACGCCCTGCAGGCTGTGTTCACGCCGCCAACCCCAGTCCTCTCCCAGCGCTCTGACCGAAGCCCGAGCCTCAGCTCCCAGCCTCGCCCGCCCTGGCGGGCGAGCAGACAAGCCTCTCGGCTGGTGAGTGCCGGTCGGCCCCGATCCTCTGCACTGGAATTTCCCCGCTTTGCCCTCCGCACCCCTGTTGCTGTGCTCTCCTCCGCGGTGCCGAAGCTCCCCCACTCCGCCACCCGCAGTCTCCGCCCGCGAAGGGGCTTCCTAGTGTGTGGACACTTTTCCTCCTTCACAGCTCCCTCCCACTGGTGCCGGTCCCGTCCCTATCCTTTTGTCTCTGTTTATTTTTTTCTTTTGCCCTAACCAGGTACATGGGGGGTTCCTTGCCTTTTGGGAGGTCTGAGGTCTTCTGCCAGCGTTCAGTAGGTGCTCTGTAGGAGCTGCTCCATGCGTAGATGTATTTCCGGTGTATCTGTGGGGAGGAAGGTGATCTCCACGTCTTACTCTTCCGCCATCTTCCTGGAAGTCCAAAAACTGTTTCTAATTTTATTGATTTGAGTCCTCTCCCTCTTTTTCTTGATGAGTCTGGCTAATGGTTTATCAATTTTGTCTGTCTTCTCAAAGAACCAGCTTTTAGTTTTATTGATCTTTGCTATTGTTTTCTTCGTTTCTATTTCATTTATTTCTGCTCTGACCATTAATGATTTTTTCCTTCTGCTAACTTTGGGTTTTGTTTGTTCTTCTTTCTGTAACTCCTTTAGGTGTAAGGATAGATTGTTTATTTGAGATTTTTGTTGTTTCTTGAGGTAGGCTTTTATAGCTATAAACTTCCCTCTTAGAACGGTTTTTGCTGCATCCCACAGGTTTTGGATCGTCGTGTTTTCATTGTCATTTGTCTCTAGGTATGTTTTGATTTCCTCTTTGATTTCTTCAGTGATCTCTTGGTTATTTAGTAACGTAGTGTTTAGCCTCCATGTGTTTGTGTTTTTTATGTTGTTTCCCCTGTAATTGATTTCTAATCTCATAGCGTTGTGGTCAGAAAAGATGCTTGATATGATTTCAGTTTTCTTAAATTTATTGAGGCTGATTTGTGACCCAAGATGTGATCTATCCTGGAGAATGTTCCATGAGCACTTGAGAAGAAAGTGTAATCTGCTGTTTTTGGATGGAATGTCCTATAAATATCAATTAAATCTATCTGGTCTATTGTGTCCTTTAAAGCTTGTGTTTCCTTATTAATTTTCATTTTGGGTGATCTGTCCATTGGTGTAAGTGAGGTGTTAAAGTCCCCCACTATTATTGTGTTACTGTTGATTTCCTCTTTTAGAGCTGTTAGCAGTTGCCTTATGTATTGAGGTGCTCCTATGTTGGGTGCATATATATTTATAATTGTAATATCTTCTTCTTGGATTGATCTCTTGATCATTATGTAGTGTCCTTCCTTGTCTCTTGTAACATTCTTTATTTTAAAGTCTATTTTATCTGATATGAGTATTGCTACTCCAGTTTTCTTTTGATTTCCATTTGCATGGAATATCTTTTTCCGTCCCCTCACTTTCAGTCTGAATGTTTCACTAGTTCTGAAGTGCATCTCTTGTAGACAGCATATATATGGGTCTGTTTTTGTATCCATTCAGCAAGCCTGTGTCTTTTGGTTGCAGCATTTAATCCATTCACGTTTAAGGTAATTATTGATATGTATGTTCCTATTACATTTTCTTAATTGTTTTGGGTTTGTTTTTGTAAGTCCTTTTCTTCTCTTGTGTTTCCCACTTAGAGAAGTTCCTTTAGCATTTGTTGTAGAGCTGGTTTGGTGGTGCTGAATTCTCTTAGCTTTTGCTTGTCTGTAAAGCTTTGGTTTCTCCATTGAATCGAAATGAGATCCTTGCCTGGCAGGGTAATCTTGGTTGTAGGTTCTTCCCTTTCATCACTTTAAATATGTCATGCCATTCCCCTTCTGGCTTGTAGAGTTTCTGTTCAGAAATCAGCTGTTAACCTTATGGGAGTTCCTTTGTATGTTGTCATTTTTCCCTTGCTGCTTTCAATAATTTTTCTTTGTCTTTAATTTTTGCCAATTTGATTACCATGTGTCTCTGCATGTTTCTCCTTGGGTTTATCCTGTATGGGACTCTCTGTGCTTCCTGGACTTGGGTGGCTATTTCCTTTCCCATGTTAGGGAAGTTTTTAACTCTAACCTCTTCGTATATTTTCTCGGGTCCTTTCTCTCTCTCTTCTCCTTCTGGGACCCCTATAATGCGAATGTTGTTGTGTTTAATGTTGTCCCAGAGGTCTCTTAGGCTGTCTTCATTGCTTTTCATTCTTTTTTCTTTATTCTGTTCTGCAGCAGTGAATTCCACCATTCTGTCTTCCAGGTCACTTATCCGTTCTTCTGCCTCAGTTATTCTGCTATTGATTCCTTCTAGTGTATTTTTCATTTCAGTTATTGTATTGTTCATCTCTGTTTGTTTGTTCTTTAATTCTTCTAGGTCTTTGTTAAACATTTGTTGCATCTTCTGATCTTTGCCTCCATTCTTTTTCCGTGGTCCTGTATCATCTTCACTATCATTATTCTGAATTCTTTTTCTGGAAGGTTGCCTATCTCCACTTCCTTTAGTTGTTTTTCTGGGGTTTTATCTTGTTCCTTCAACTGGTACATAGCCCTCTGCCTTTTCATCTTACCTGTCTTTCTGTGAATGTGGTTTTTGTTCCACAGGCTGCAGGATTGTAGTTCTTCTTGCTTCTGCTGTCTGCCCTCTGGTGGATGAGTCTATCTAAGAGGCTTGTGCAGGCTTCCTGATGGGAGGGACTGGTGGTGGGTACAGCTGGCTGTTGCTCTGGTGGGCAGAGCTGGTAGAACTTTAATCCGCTTGACTACGGATGGGTGGGGCTAGGTTCCCTCCCTGTTGGTTGTTTGGCCTGAGGCAACCCAACGCTGGAGCCTACCTGGGCTCTTTGGTGGGGCTAATGGCAGTCTCTGGGAGGGCTCATGCCAAGGAGTACTTCCCAGAACTTCTGCTGCCAGTGTCCTTGTCCTCACGGTGAGCCACAGCCACCCCCAACCTCTGCAGGAGACCCCCTAACACTAGCAGGTAGGTCTGGTTCAGTCTCGCCTGTGGTCACTGCTCCGTACCCTGGGTCCCGATGCTCACACTACTTTGTGTGTGCCCTTCAAGTGTGGAGTGTCTGTTTCCCCCAGTTCTGTCAAAGTCCTGCGATCAAATCCCAGTATCTTTCAAAGTCTGATTATCTAGGAATTCCTCGTCCTTTTGCCGGACCCCCAGGTTGGGAAGCCTGACGTGGGGCTCAGAACCTTCCCTCCAGTGGGTGGACTTCTGTGGTATAAGTGGTCTTCAGTCTGTGAGTCACCCACCCACAGTTATGGGATTTGATTTTACTGTGATTACACCCCTCCTACCATCTCATTGTGGCTTCTCCTTTGTCTTTGGGTGTGGGGTATCTTTTTTGGTGGGTTCCAGTGTCTTCTTGCCAGTGATTGTCCAGCAGCTAGTAGTGATTCTGGTGTTCTCACAAGAGGGAGTGAGAGCACGTCCTTGTACTCTGCCATCTTGGTTCCAATCGAAATGGTAAATTTTAATTTTTATTTCTATTATTTTATTACAATAAAAATTAGATTCCCATTATAACGTATGTCATTAATTCCACAAATTCAAACAGAATACCGGTCTAAATAAGTGCTCTAAACATGACCATAGACTGTGCAGTATAATGTCACCTAATGAGACCACAGTCCGTTGCATGTCACCAGGCTAGTGCGTGATTGCACTGCAAGGACGTTTCCTGAGGCTGAGTACATGGTGTTTCCCTGGCTGCTTCTTATTTAGGAAAATTATTCCCAAGATGAGACTCATTTTGGCTCAGTAGAAAAATTCTCCACCTTTTCTCCCTAGATGAAAACCCAGCTCTGTGATTTCCAAATCTTTTTTGAACCATCTTTTGCTCTTGTTTTCTCTGATACAATTTGCTTTAAAAAAAGTTTTAAACTATTTCCTATCCCTGCATTTATTAAGGAACAATTTATTTGTCTCCCCTCATGCCCTTGAAAATATGTAGACACATATAACCACCCAGCAGTGTTTGTATTGGCCTGAATGGCCAGTTTCTCCACATTGATTTGATATAATTGCTGCGTTTGATATAATGCTTAAGTATGAATAAAAGTGTGATTTCCGTGGGGCTTTTGACATACACAAACTAGCTCAAGGACCCCGATTATCACCTTCAAGGAAACCAGGTAATCTGCATTTCACTTGTTTCCAGCACATTTCCTTTAAGGTTGCTGGCGCCCAGATTGTCCAGCCATGGTGGAGGGGCTCCCAGAGGCCTGGTGATGGATGCCCTAGTCAGGAGTGCATATTGAATCTGTTACGTGGTGGTGATATATGATTTCAACATTTCAGGGGGGATCTGCATCTTCTGTACTCCTTGACTGGAATTTTGCTGCCATGTTGTTTTGTGCTTTACTGTTCAACAAGAGGAAAATAAATCTAGAAACCTGCTTAAAAATGGGCATACTGTATTCAATTTTATATAATTAAAAGAGCTTACATGCTAGGCCTTAATTTTCTTATCTGCAGAAGGAAGAAATTGAACTAAGGTCCCTTCTAGCTCTAGAAATTCTAAAATTGCAGCTAACACATAGCAATATTAAGGGGTCCTAATAGCCCTTACATTTTTCTCATCTGGCAGGCCCAGAGGGCTCATTGTCTGCGGGTTTTCAGGGGTTGCTGCTTTCCCTCAGGGTTGATTGATCTGTTTATTCTAAGCTAGAGGCTGGAGCTAGAAAGGAGGCCGTTTGTTTGGGGCACTGCTGAGAAAAACAGCCTAATCACCTAAACATCACCTTGGGGAATGAAGTAACTCCAAAAGAGATGGAACGGGGCCTGTGATTTGATTCTGAGTGAGGACCATGTAGGGGTGGAGGAGGCCGGGGGAGACCTGGAGAGCTGTAACCTGTGGCGCTGTCATGACGGCCAGCAGAAAGGAATTTGGTTTCCTTAAACGTCCAGGGGTGGGACCCCCATCCAGAGCTGACTCCTCTGTACGTGTCTGGTCACTTCCCTTGAGCTCCCCCAGACCCTGGTGCTGGCTGAAGGGGCTGCCCCCCGGCAGGTGTGCTGGGCAGAGGAATGTTAGCCTTTCTTGCCAGCAATTGGAAGGTTTTCAGATGAAAAGGAAAAAACCCCAAACAAGGAAACTTTGCTAAAGTAGAATGGCCACTGGGTTTTATCTTTCTATCTTCAATGGCCCTGAACGATATGGGGACAGATGGGAATTTAACACTTTTAAGCAAGTTAGTGTCTCTAAGATAAAGCTTCCACTCCACCTGATTTCTGGGTTAGAGCAGAGCCAGACCTTTCTCCAGAGGCAGACTGATTGAGAAGTACAGATGAGGCAAATCTATTGTTTTTCTTCTTCGTTTATATTGCCTCTATCCCAAGGACTAAGAATTCTGAGAAGAGAGCTAGGCGATCCTTTAGCATAGTAAGATTTAACTCTGGGTCAGGTCAGCAAATATTTATTAAGCACACACAAAAGGCAGGGCGCTGAAAGACAAAACAAATCAATTAAACAATATCAACACTTGTCACTGGTCGGGCGAAAAAGGCAGTACAACGAACGGCTGGCAAATACAGGTGTGAATTCCACTTAGTCTCAGCAAGATGAAGGAAGAGGAAGCTTCTGGAAGGGGAGAATTCTGCCAGCACCAATCTGAGTATCCCTGCGGGGCTTGACTATTTAGCCCCATCGCTTCTCCAAGGGGCACCTCTTTACCCTGGGAGGTGTGCAGTCTGATAGATGGGCCTGCCTGCTAGTATCTGCTTGATTTCTGAGCTGTGGGTAACAGACCGGTGCTGGAATTGTCCCAGAGCTGAGCAGTGTCATTTATGGATGCTGACCTCTCCCAGCAGGGACTTTGCCGTGACCTCTTAAGGTCCTAGGGCTAAGTCCGAAAGCAACAAGCATAAATTTGGGCGACTGGCATACACATTAGAGTCCCAGGGTGAAGCGTGGTTCTGAAAACTCCGCAAACTGTGTATAACTTAATTCCCCCGCCTGCTGGCGTGTCTGTCATCCCCGAGATTCAACGTGGGCAGATTAGGTCAACAGGGGCTAGTGAGGCAAGATCAACAAAACAAAGTGAAGAGAAAAGGGTTTCTTAATAACAAGGACAACTTTTACTATTTGAGGTCAGCCTAAACCAAGATTGACCAAGAAAAAAACCACTATTCCATTTTATTCCTAGAAAGAAAGACACTTTTGTAAGTAGGAAGAATATAGGAATATGTAGATCTCAGTTCTTTTGAGGATTTATATCAACTCATATATCTTTATCCCCCGGTTAAGAAGCATCTTCAGCTTAGAGGAAAACTCTAAGGTTCACGAAGTATCACACACTGGAAGAAAACGCTCAGGGATTTTGGCAGTGGTGGAGAGAGACAGTATAAAACTGAGTCTGCAGTAATTCTCTTATAGGAAAAATGCATTCTGAGGTGCCAGAAGATTCAAGGAGAGGATGAATCTCTCCTTCAGAAGTTAGAAGACCCAGCAGAGCTATGCTCTTCTGTGCAAGAGATAAGAGCTCTGTGAAGGTCTACAAATAGGCATTGAGGGGGGTGGGTGGATGGGAGGGCAGGCCACTGGGAAGAACTAAAGCTGGTGGAAAAGGTCTGGAGGCCATAAGGGCTCTTAGTTAGAATGGGACAAACTGACCAGATTGTCGGATGCCTTTGGTGTTGAGTTCGATGTAATCACGCTCCTACTAAGCACGTAGACCCAAGAAGATAAATTCCGTATAGCCTTGGCTGCTTTTTCCTTTAAGTTATAACCGCCAGGGTGTAAACAATAGAAAGCAAAACACAAGCTGAGCGGACGTCACAGGGCTGTATGATAACATGTCCAGGTCCAGATCGCTTACGCACTCAGACTGCTGGGACCTCTGTCCTCAGGCTGGACTTTCTGATTTCTGAGGCTTTTCTCAGCTGTCACCATTTAGTATAAATAGCAGCGTGCTGGAGAGCCGGTGACAGTGTGGCATTTTGTGGGACCACTTCTCGCTCAGCATTCCTCATGAAGTCTCCTGGTGCTGGCCGTGTGCCAGGCCTGACAAACAGCCGTGAAAACGACTTGGCATAAAGTGATTTTGAACAATTATCGTGGAGGCTCCTTCATTATTACATCTTCCGTGCTTGGCAAAATAATGACTGTGCTTTGTTTTAATCAAAGAACACCGATAGAATGTTTTCCCATATCTGGATTACGGAACGTTCCACGAAATGTGTCCACAAATTCCTGGGGATGAAGCCTGGTTAGAGTTGCTGGTCCCTTCCCAGGATTTTTGTGAATAACTTCATTACTGTGATTCACTACTGACGGGGTCTCTGGCCCATTGCTGAGGACGGGTTGGAGAAGAAGAGACTGTATGTGAAAATGCAGCCTGTGACTTTGAGAAACGTGAGTGGAAGCGTTCTGAGGCTCAGACTCGTGAGTGCGTGATGTGTTTCTGTTGCACCTTAGGCGTGGATCCCTCAAGTGGGAATGATTTAGGAGCATGAAAAGACAGTCTCAGTGTTATCATTTGGTCTATTA
Organism: Pseudorca crassidens; assembly: GCF_039906515.1. Taxonomy (NCBI): domain Eukaryota; kingdom Metazoa; phylum Chordata; class Mammalia; order Artiodactyla; family Delphinidae; genus Pseudorca; species Pseudorca crassidens. Next base: position 160,054,116 of record NC_090297.1, read on the forward strand.
ATGCTATAGAAAATCTATTTGTTCCTACCGATCTATAAGAACTTTTCATAATAATGAAACCACACTGTATTTTTAGAAAGACTATAGCTTAAATGTCTTCAGGAGGTTACTCGTCACAAAGTGCTTTTATGTCTATTACTTTGACTCTTATATCATGATGGTCAGCTCTGTGAGGTAAATCAGCTATTGTTATCCTTATTTGTTCCAGATGAGAAACTGGAGACTCAGAGCAATAATGTGACGTGTACACTGCCGAGTACTTAGTGCTTAGGGCCAGAGGCAGGCAGGCTGGAACCCAAAATCCCTCTACTACCTTTTTTTTTTTTTTTTTTTAATTAATAGATTTTTTTTAAAAGCAGTTTTGGGTTTATAGAAAAAAGTGAGCAGAAAGTAAAAAGGGTTCCCATATGCCGCTTCCTCAACCCCCGGCTTCCCTTATTATTAACTTCTTGCATTAGTGTGGTACACTTGTTATAACTGATGAGCCAATACTGATACATTATTATTACCTGAAGTCCACAGATTATATTAGGTATCACGCTTTGTGTCATACAGTCTATGAGTTTTGACAAATGTATAACAACATGTATCCACCATTCCAGTACCATCCAGAATAATGGTTCCATTGCCCTAAAAATTCCCTGTGCTCTGCCTGTTCAGACCTGCATCCTCCCTCCCTCCCTCCCAGCAACCAGTGATCTTTTTACTGTCTCCGTAGTTAGTCTTTTCTAGAATGTCACATAGTTGGAATCATATGGTATCCTTCTGCTTTTAAAACTCTAATATTTTCCTTTCATTGTTTATATCAACAAGAATAACAAAAATTTACTGTTTCTTTCTATTTGAGTTGAATTGTTTTCATGAAGATGTGTACATGAAGAAGCCTCCTTTTTTCTACTGCCATCTCCTATCCGTGGTCTTACCACTGGTTGGAATACAGCCGGTAGATTTATCTCTTGGTTAAGATGTCCTTGCCTTATATAACAAACCTAACTGCATGTATCAAGAATTTTGCTCCTCTGGGGAAAATCAGCAAAAATTTAGTATAGCGTACCTGTGATCTACTCTCCTGTAAACCTGTTTTACAAGAGAATGTTACTGTAGCAATCGAGAAAACTGGGGTGTTGAAAGAGGAAAAGCCTTGCCCAAGTGAAGATATTAAGAGAAGAGAAAATGAAAGCCAAGCCTTCCTTATTTCCATCTGAGATGCTGGTGAATTTAGCTCTGATTGGCCAGTGCCCTCAAAGGGAGACATGGACGGGAGAGACCGTGTCAGTTAGCTCAGCCATTTAGCACCGAAGCCCTGACTATTGTGGATTTGATCCTCATAAAAGTTAATGAGTTACCTTGGAACTCACCTTTAATTCCTGGAAGCTGTGGGGACCAAGGTGGAACTACCGGGTTGTGAGAGGAACCAAGACAGTAAGTTTAGATCTCATTTCCCTCTCACCCCAAACCCAGGAATAAAACAGGCCAAACACATGTTCTACCAGAGGAAGATCAAACACGTGTTTTTGTGTTTGTTGGTTAGTTTTGCTTGAAGGGATTGAGTACTAGTATTGGTTGATGGAAGAGACTACATTCTGAAGTCATTTTGTAGTGGAGAAAGGAACAAGAATGCACTCCGTAACAGATGCATTTGCTTGGCATTCTTAATTATTGTGGGTTCTCTGTTGCTTGGGTGGTCATCGTTTACAATTTTTAGAGTGACAAAAAATGAAAGTTCCTAAACATTTAAAAATCCTTCTTGCTGTTTAACAAGGACAGAGTACCTTATTAAAAAGATAACCAAGGATAAGATAACCATGGATGCATCAACGGCTAACGCACTCTTCTAAGTGCTGGTGTAATAAATACGGGTGTTTTTAACCTTGTCAGTTAGGTGGCAGCATAGTCTAATAGAAAACAGCTCTAGCTTGTGGGTCAAAATTTCTCCAGTTTGCTCCTAAGTCGCTTATTGATATCATATTTGGGTGACCCTGGGCAAGTCACTTGACTTCTTTTGATCTCCCTTGCCAGGTCTGTAAAATGAGAACAATCATAGTGATACTTGGCCCTGACTTAGGACAAATGAGGTAATAATACTGAGAGTTTTGTGCTGTCAGTATACAACTTTAAGCTATTATGCAGGTGTCCATATTAAAAGCATCTTACCATTAATATTTATTTTATATGGCATATGTATATATTATTATCTTGTATATGGCACATGTATATATTAATATGTATTACATATATCCTCGTAGTGTTCAACACATATATGTGTGTATATCCACATGTACATATATGTGTGTGTCATGTGGTTTATAGTTTTTCAAAGTTCTTTTGCAGACATTACCCTCATTTGATCCTCCCAATAATCTCTCAGAAGGAGGATGTTTTTGCATTCATGTTATACATGTTGTGGAGAGAAGTTATGCTTCCTGAAACTTGATACAGTTACCATGATTTTGAAATAAAGGAAAAAGACCTTCGGTGTAGACAGAAGTCACAGTTTTAAGTACGTTTGTAACCAAGTTGTGAACAGGTGTGGAAAAATTTAAAGAAATTCATTACCCGAAATCAAGAAGGTAAGTCTTTTGTTTTTGTTTGTTTGTTTTATAAATTTATTTATTTATTTATTTGTTTTTGGCTGCATTGGGTCTTCGTTGCTGTGCGCGGCGGGCTTTCTCTAGTTGCAGCGAGCAGGGGCTACTCGTTGTTGCAGTGCGCGGGCTTCTCATTGCGGTGGCTCCTCTTGTTGCTGTGCACAGGCTCTAGGCGCGCGGGCTTCAGTAGTTGTGGCACGTGGGCTCAGTAGTTGTGGCTCGCGGGCTCTAGAGTGCAGGCCCAGTAGTTGTGGCACACGGTCTTAGTTGCTCTGCAGAATGTGGGATCTTCCTGGACCAGGGCTTGAACCCGTGTCCCCTGCATTGGCAGGCGGATTCTTAACCACTGTGCCACCAAGGAAGTCCCAGCCTTTTGCAAAAGGTCTTTCTTGATACAGAGACCGAACAGTGTCTTTCACTGAACCATAAATTTGCATGTTGGATGAGATTTCCCAGGAAGGTTCTCTTCAGGATGGTGTCTTTCACTCAACCTGAAAGTGCTGCTTAAATTTGTTACTTAAGAAAGGCTCTAGGGCTTCCCTAGAGTTATGTGTATATTATCAATACAGGTCATTTGCCAGACGTATGTATTGCTAATGTTTTTGCAGTCTGTGACTTGACTATTTTTAGTGTCTTTCGATGAACTAAGTTCTGAAATTTAATAAAGCTCAGTATCAATGTCAAAAAGAAAAGGCTCTAAAAGGCCCCCACTCTCTAAGGTACCACCTGTTCATGTAGTTGTGAATTTATTAGTCAATCCATCTAATCATTTATTCATTCATTCACTCAAAAAGCATTTACTAAACTCCTACTATGTGCCCTCAAGGACCAAGCTGAAGTGGGAAGCAGACAGTGTAGATGGAGTTGGTCTGGATGTTGCACAGTCGGGCTGACAGGAAGCACATTTTCAGACCTGGGATAAGTCCCATATGGTGGACAGAGTTGCTGGAAAAAAGTAAAATCAAGATATATCATTTAGGACGTCTGATCTTCAAGACATACACTCTTGTTCTTATAGAACGTTGAGGTGTCCTAGCTGGGTGGAAAAAGAAGTCTTTCAGTGGAGGCAATAAACAGTGATGGTATTTCACACAAAGTTCACAAGGGTCATAGGAAAACCCCTCTGCAAGGGGCTGGGGAGACCTGCAGAGAGACGTTCCCCACATGGTGAAACTGCAGAGGCTGCATGAGGTAGGATGGAGCTGGGTGCTCTTGGTGGGGGGTTATTCATTTCTGTCTTACCATTATTTCTCCTTAGCTTAGTGCCCAGCTCACTTGTCTATCATCTCCCTTGAATTGAGACATCTCCTGTTGGCAGCCCTGCACTTTTTGGAGTGTGCAATATCCTGAGATACCTACCACGGGGCCAGCCATGCCTCAAGCACACCACTGCTGTGATCTTGCAGGCTTGTTAACACGAGAGGAGGACCCAAGATACCGTGTTCCTAAAGAAGAGTGATATCTATTGCCCACCTCCTCGCACGCATACCTGAGGTTGAATTCCTCATTTCCTCGTAGCAGTTTTTACATATATTAAGTTGTATAGGAGGTATACAACTTACAGGAGGTAGATGGGCCCCTGCGCTGAGCAGCTGGAGTTTGTCAACCAGAGTGAAATTGGAGCTTTGTCTTGCCTAGACACTCCAAGGGCAAAGGTAGTGGCAGGAACTGAGCTCAGCTGAGTAAAGAGATAAGATGACCACATCTATCACTCCTGAGGTCAGGGAGACCTCCCCAACTGCACACGCGCAGAAAGCCTCCTTGGGGGTCAAAAGGGAGGGGTGCCACCCCACAATAAATGTTGTAAAACCTCCCAGAGGCCTCTGTGCTGAAATCCATCTTGGCAAAAAAGATCACACGTATATTGGGGATGGTCCTAGGGCAGGTCAGATGTGGGAAAGAAATGAGATAATCGGCTAAAGGTAAACAAAGAGCTGGAAGACCTGCCCTGTATAAATGATTTAAACACTTCTTTCCTGAGCTCCTCCTGATTAGGGAGGATGCCCACGCCCTTGCTCTCCGGGTGTGCATCTCTGCCTTGCTTCTGTCTTAAATAAACAAACTGTTTCTCTGTGTGCGCTCCCACGTGTTATGCTGTGTCTGTGATAATAAACCTTGTACCCGTTTTTGCAGTTTTTGCCTCCTTGAGAAATTCATTTTTCAAATGGGGCAAGAGCCAGGGCAACTTTCTCTCTAGCCTCTAGACCCTGGTGGACCAGCAGTTGGGATTCCTGATTTTCACTCAGGCTACCCAGGTTCAATTCCTGGGCAGGGAACTAAGATTTCATTTCAAGCCACTGCTCACTGCTGTGTCTCTGAGAACAGAACCATACGAAATTGCCACTGTTCACCATTTTGACCACAAAAACGGCTGTTTCATATAGTTCAACCTACTATCTGTGTTATTTAGATTGTTTATGTATATTTTTGTAGGTAACGGGATGGGATCACTTCATTGTTTATCCTTGAATCCATATCACTTAGCAAAGTACCTGACACACAATAGATGTTTAATAAGAAATATATTAAAAGCTGGAAAGAGGCTGAAAGTTCTCCTATACATTCTGTTGACTAAATGACCAAGTGTTCGGTTGGGTTTATTATCCAGCCAAGGAAAAGGACATTTAAGAGTATCAGAATTACATAAGTTAATCATACTCATCTGCAGATTTATACAACTCTGCACTTTATAGGTATAGCCATGATATGTATAGATTTCTAAAGCATTTATGTTTTTAAAATACTGGGTGGAGGCCCTTCCTTACGACAAAATCACGAGTCCTGTTGGAAGTCATTCCAATTTGGGGGGAAGAACCTGCAGTCCAGTGGAGGGAGAAAGTATCATGTTATCTATGAGCAGGTCCATTTGTTGACGTGACCTTAAAACCAAGGCTTTTCCACTGAATACCGCTTTGCCCTCGGCCCAGGAAACCATAGAGACGAGCCTGAGAGTCCATTTCGTCCCAGGCTTTGGATTCTAAGAATAGGAGCTTCAGTTCAGCCCAATGAATCGTTGAACAGCTTTCCTTGTGTCAGGCCCAGGGCTAGCTGTAGGGTGTAAGTTGTGATGGAGAATTTCCAACCAGGGCTGCCATTGCAGGCTTGATCGTGACCTCCCACCCCTCTGAGGGCTACTTGGAAACCATTGTCTCTGTTGCTGCTCCCTTGCTTATTGTCAAATGGAGAGAAAAGTGAGGGAGATGGTGAAGATGAAATCAAAGTATATGGTAAACTGGGTCTGATTCAGAGATGGGCAGGAACACAGAGCACTTCACCCCTGCCCCAAAGAGTATTTGTGTCTCCAGAAAGATGAGAGATACCTAATGAGATTTTCATGAATATGAATTAAAGTGAGGTGGGTTCTTTGCAGGGTGCACAGTTAGAGCCGTTGCAGTAGATCTAACTGATGTGTTCAAGATGTACATAAAAGTCATCAGGCAGCAACAGTTCATCTCCTGACTTCACTTTTGTTGTCACAAAGGTGTTCTGTTTAGAAAGAAAATAAGCTGTTAGAATATTCCAACAGAAATATCAGGAACATGATTTAGTAGGTGAGTTATTTCGGGTTACTTAGGAAATAGCGTTTCTGGACAGTGGTAAATTTGTTTACCTCCTCATACCTTCAGTGAAATGGCCTTTTCTTCTTCCCACCAAGGTAGTTAGGCTGTCCTCAGCGCAGAGACTCAATTTCCAACGGCTGTTGGGTTTCTTCCAGGGCAGCCAAGCACAGGTTCTGAACCATGTTCTTTTTCAATTCCTGTGGCCTCATAATGCTCAGAGCTGTTGTCTTTCACAAAGAGGCCGCGGAAAGGTCTGCACATGTGCCAAGGCTCTGGCTGTGGGCTTTGGTATTAGGAGAGGAAGCTGATGAGGAATGAGAGCAGCGGGCCTTCTGTGGCGCACGTTTCTCACAGAAACTAGTTCAGGGCAATCTTGTGGGTTACATAGATCTAGCAGGCATTTCTCTGTCTCTAAGAATTATATTCATAGTTGGAAAAATCCATCTATTTATTAATAGGTGGGAAACAGCGTAGATATGGAAGGTGACTTGAAAAGCTCTTTAGGCCGCATTCCAGTCCAGTTGCCCCCTTTGCAGGTCAAGGATCAGGCCCCGGGGGGCCAAGTGCTTAGTGGGAATCCTTGTCATCGTCACGCACATCTCTCAGCTTTTTTCTCTCGTATAGTTTTCCTTAATTTCTCTGCTTTCTCTTCCCATGCTTTATGGTCTGAAGAAGTTAAAATTGTGATGGTCACAGCGATGCTGGGACCAGGGGCAGAACGAAGTTTTGGGAGACCTTAAGCGTTACACAATGTGGGGGACCTTCTTTAAGAATAAGAATGCAGGGCTTCCCTGGTGGCGCAGTGGTTGAAAATCTGCCTGCCGATGCAGGGGACATGGGTTCGAGCCCTGGTCTGGGAAGATCCCACATGCCGCGGAGCAGCTAAGCCCATGAGCCACGACTACTGAGCCTGCGATCTAGAGCCTGCGAGCCACAACTACTGAGCCTGCGTGTCTGGAGCCTGTGCTCTGCAACAAGGGAGGCCGCGACAGTGAGAGGCCTGCCCACAGCGATGAAGAGTGGCCCCCGCTCGCCGCAACTAGAGAAAGCCCTCGCACAGAAACGGAGACCCAACACAGGCAAAAATAAAATAAATAAATAAAATTTTTTTAAAATAAGAATGCAGTGTTAACTAACCTAATTGTGGAAAATATTTTGTGGTATATACATGTATCAAATCATCACATTGTTATACCTTCAGTTTACCTAATGGTATATATCACTTACATTTCAAGGAAGCTGGAAAAAATAAAGAGAAAGAATGCAGATGACCCTGGGCATACATTGCCGGGCCCCCCATCCCCAGGGCCTGGAAAGGACCCCTGCAACTGAGGGCCCCGAAGCTGAAGCTTCCTTTAGCTTCATGGTGATTCCATTTCTGGTTAAGGTTTCTTATTTTATTCCCCCCCTCCCCCATGCTTTATGTCAATGGAACAAGTTTGAATCTCTCCATTTGACAATAAGCAAGGGAGCAGCAACAGAGACAATGGTTTCCAAGTAGCCCTCAGAGGAGTGGGAGGTCACGATCAAGCCTGCAATGGCAGCCCTGGTTGGAAATTCTCCATCACAACTTACACCCTACAGCTAGCCCTGGGCCTGACACAAGGAAAGCTGTTCAACGATTCATTGGGCTGAACTGAAGCTCCTATTCTTAGAATCCAAAGCCTGGGACGAAATGGACTCTCAGGCTCGTCTCTATGGTTTCCTGGGCCGAGGGCAAAGCGGTATTCAGTGGAAAAGCCTTGGTTTTAAGGTCACGTCAACAAATGGACCTGCTCATAGATAACATGATACTTTCTCCCTCCACTGGACTGCAGGTTCTTCCCCCCAAATTGGAATGACTTCCGACAGGACTCGTGATTTTGTCGTAAGGAAGGGCCTCCACCCAGTATTTTAAAAACATAAATGCTTTAGAAATCTATACATATCATGGCTATACCTGTAAAGTGCAGAGTTCCTTTATAGAGTGGTACCATTTCAGATGATCAGGGCGTGTGGAATAAATGTAAGCGAGCCCGAACTACTCTGATTGGTTACTGCACAGGTTGTTTTAGTTGCTTTTCCTTTCTTCCTTGTTTTCCTCCTTTGTGTTCTGGATTCTCCCTCCTCCAAACATTTGGCTACAGCCTGTCTCTAGAGGTCCACATTTGCGGGAAGATACAGCAGGGGCTTTTGACCTGGATCTCGGAGGGTTCTGAGACCCTGGAAGAGTCGAGAACCGTTGTTGCACAGCATTTACCCTGGAGGCGTCCAGCCTCTTATATCTTTTCTTCTAAGATGACTGCAAAACATCAACACGTTTGTAGCCATGTTTTCCATTAAATGCACATTCCAGTGCCTTAAGACACTACACCAATGGGGAAAAGTGAGCCTTTTTTATTTTTATGAAGGTAGGTTTTTTCGGTGGTAAATGGAGTTTATCAGACCTCAAGAACTTGTGACTTCCAGAAAATGATAGTGGGCTAATCTGGCTTTGGGGGAATGTCTTTATCCTAGCCACAACAATAAACCCTTAGCCAGGTTGGAGGGAAGGGTGGCAGCGCGCAGGACTATCTGGTCCTGTCACAGCTGTCGGGGGAGTGACAAGTGAGGAGGGACAGGGAGGCCCCGAGTGAGCAGCTCTGCGGATAGGGCTATCCTTAGCTGAGGAGGGTGTGCAGGGGAGCTGCCCGCACCTGGGGCAGGAGACCTGGGTTGACTCCCTCCTGTGCCACTTGGAGCATGGCAAGATGGGGAGTTGTCTATTCCTTTTTGGGGTCTTAGTCCTAACATTTGCAAAAATAAGGGATTCTGCTAGGACTAAGGGTCCCTTGTAGTCCTCTGTTTTGTTATCCTTCAATCTATTTATTCTTATTTATAAATATATCTGTAAAGTAGACCAAGACAATGAGTTAGTAGTTGTAATTTTACTTTGTTAGACTTTCTCTTTTGGGTATCTTAGGTTCATTTTCTCTCTTAATTACCTGGATCTGTTAAGCATACAGCGAAACTGAATGCCTTTGTATATAAGCTGTAAGCCTCTGGCCTTAATTCATGCTGTGTCTGTGCTAGAGTTCATACAGTTCCTAGAGTGGCCAGCTGCACTGTGACCACCACCTGACACTAAGCTCCTTCTAGCAAAGACCAGGGGATGTGGTGATACACTTAGTTGATGTATAAAGGCCCAGCTTCCACGAGAGGGGACGAGCATGGCACTCATTGCGGTGCCGTGACCACCCTCCACCCGGTCCCCACGCTGGCAGGGCCTTTCTCATCACAAGGTTGGGTTCCAGGGTATCAGGGAGTTGTCTCCCATGGGGAGCTTGTGAAGACAGGCGGGTGAGCAACAGCTGGGAATTAGCCAGGGTATTTCATTCATTCTGCAGTGAGAGCTGCGCCCCTATTGCAGTCTTTTCTGTCCACGCACCTTCTGTGATGCGTTGTGTGTTATTATTAATATATTATAATCTATTAGAGGGTAATTTTCTCTAATTTTCCGTCATTTTGCAGTTCTGTTCAAAAGGCATTGAAATGTGGGCATCTGGATATCACTGGAAAAAAAACAGCTGAATTCACAGGCTCTCAAAGTGGCAGTATGTTTGAAAAGCTTTAACCATTTCTGTGATTTTCCTTTTTGTGAAGGTGGGAGTAGGAAAGGAGGTGGCCACTAGTCCCTAGAGAATATTCCAGCAGCGTGTTACTCAGTGGAGACGGTTTTCATTAACTTAGTCTCAGGGTTGGGCTTCCTTCTAACTCCAGCATGGCGGGGTCCCAGAGAGAAGCATCTGAATTTCAGGGCTGTCAGCCCACCACCTGTCACTAACACAAGTCAGAGAGGGAAACAGTCATCGACAGTGCAATGAATTACAAAGGCAGAGACAATTAACATAAATACCCCATTATCCTTGACTGTGGTTGTACCCGCACTGGTTCTCTGGTTCTCTTGGGATTTGGACCACAAACAGATGAGATACCCAGAATGAGCTGTGGGCTGCCGGCAGCAGCACCTGGGGAGAGTCTGGGGGTCTGGAACATCGGCATGACACCCTTCTATCCCTTCCGTGCCTCCTTTCCAGGGGCCGGATGGCTGGAGGCCATGATAACGTCCCTCATACATGGTCATTCACTCACCATTCATTGCATTTCTCCATCACCCCCTTCCCCCCAGCTCTCTCATGTAGGACCTAGGGGTTCATCAAATGATATCACGGTAGATACTAATTAAATATTTGTCCAATGAACAATGGAGTGATATGTATATGATCAATAAAACCAAAGGATTTTGATATTCAGAGCCTGCATTTTTCTCTGGCTGCCAGGCTCTGTGTGGTGAGCAGTCCCCTCTTAGAGCACAGAGCCCCTCTGGGCGGGCCTGAGGAGGGGAGTCTGGAATAGGGGTGCTGTGCTCTCCTAGCAGACAGGCGTGGGCTGGGACCTCTCAGGTAGGGCCGGTGATGAGCAATAGCGTAGCTCTCCATGGGAAGTTCCCCCCAAAGAATCCCAGGCAGACGGCTTCGGAGAGGCAAGCTGGCAGGCCACACCGGTGGCAGGCTGCCACACGACACGTGTGAAGATGAACAGTGGGGACAACGGCATGGGGGGAGGGGAAGCAAGGGTGTCAGATGAAGTCTGATCTGTTCACTCATTCTCTTAGTGATTTCAAATTAAATGATAAAACAGACATGCTCATAAACGAGGTGGGGGAAACCTCAACAAAGACACAGAATGCCACGTAAGGAACAGGAGGGGTTAGAGATTCTGGAGAAGCAGGCTGGAAAAATGCAGCCCGAGGTGACGGGAAACCACAGTCCTGAAATGCTGACATCCAGGAGGGAGAAGCCTCAGAGCAGGAATGCAGAAGCGCTTCAGGGCAGGTGGAAATTTGCCCTAGGATGTGGCAGTGGAAAGGGCCTGGGCACTTTGGGGTGACAGAAACATAGCTTCTCATTCTGCCGTGAGTGACAGAGAGCCCTTAATCCTGTCCTTGCCGGATAAGTCCAGGCCCTCAAGGGATGTGCACAAATGCCAAAGGTTCCAGAGAAGCACTGAGCCAAGTTGTTGGGGTCGTGAAAGGTGAATTTTAGAAGAATTTTAGAAGCCAGCTTTGAGGAGCGGCAGGCCCAAGTTGAGAAAAATTAGAACCCTTAACATTCTTTATGTTTAAAAGAACCAATAACTCGAGGGGCTCTTAAAGAAAGCCCTCTTTCATCCAAGACTTCGACTGAAAATACAGATCTGGAAACTGATGGAGGAAATTTGAGGTAACCAAATTTGCCCAAACATTGGGTCCATCCCAAAATAAGGTGCTGTCTGTGAGACAGAGTTTCTGGGGAGCCCGAGCCTGGGCTTAGGGACTGTCCCTTGATTGGTGGCTGCAGAGGAAGGACTTGATTTTTCCACAGAGGCCTGGTTGGCTGTGAGATTTTAGATCATTAACTGGATATTGGCGAGAGATGGATAGATTATCTACACTGTAATATTCACTATATACGATTAGGTAATATATAGTAATACAGTAATGCCCAAAATGTGATACTGTATACTTCTTACCTAGGGAGGAAATGCAGGGATTTTTTAAACTCAGATTTTGTTTTTAGACTAAAATGCACGTTAGGAAATACAGTAAAGTGTATGATTATGAGCTGGATTAAGCTGCTGGGGAATCTTCTTCTGAGGATACTCGTGTATGGGTGGTTGGAAGAGTGTGTATGTAAACCGTTCGCTGAACAGTTGTAAATTCATTCAGGCAGATGACTGAAAATGACAGAAGCCCTACAGTCTCCCAAGGGCCAGGTGAAAGGTGGGTAGAACATTTCAGGATAGAACAGGGGTTCTCACTATGAATGAGCATTCATTCCCTAGATCTGCATTTGCAGTTTGCAGTATGTTCTTTCTTTAGCTTCTGAATGTCAGAAGTAAGCACTTCCTCTTAAATTTTATTTTTCCCCAGAAGATTCTTTACTGAAGGAGCTTTTGTCTGCTTAACCTTCCTTTCGTGGTTAGTTTCAGCCCCTCCACTGTTCTCCTGCCCTTCCCCGCCTTGCACAGCCACCCGCACTGCTGACCTCCCCCCCCCATTATTGTCCCCTGGAAGCTGCAACTCCTTTAGGTTTCACAGAGGTGATGGGGCCCTCACATCAGTCTGTTATGCTTGTCTGCTTGTGCTTCTTCGCACAAGACAGGGAGGAGTCCTGGCTGCTCTGCTAGCTTCCAGCACTGTTATTGGCTGTTCTTTGGGAGGGGTGTCTGTGGCTTTGATGCCAGCACACTGCCTCTCCTCTGCACTGGGGCTCTGTTGGTTAATGGCAGGGGTGAGAGGCAAGTTCAGAAGTGTGAATGAGCTCTGCTCAGGAGCATCTCCTGGAGAGACTGTGTGTTTTCAAAGTGGGTCTATTCAATAAACTCCACAGAATCAGGGCACAGTGTAAGCTAGGGGTGCCAACAGGAAGCATCACTGTGGTACAAAAGGATATATTGGGTAGCAGTAATCAGAGGACTAGTGGAAAATAAGAAAGAGTCAACATGCAAGAGAAAAGCAGGACAGAGACGCTATGGATGATTTAATATAAGATTGGAATACTCCCCCAGATATTTGTACGCCCACGTTCAGAGCAGCATTACTCATGATAGCCAAGAGGCAGAAACAACACAAATGTCCATTGGTAGATGAATAGATAAACAAAATGTGGTATGTCCATACAATGGAGTATTATTTGGCTTTAAGAAGGAAGAAAATTCTGACATGTTAGAACATGGATGAACCTTGAGGACATTATGCTAAGTGAAATAAGTCAGACACAAAAAGACAAATACTGATTCCACTTATATGAGGTCCCTACAGTAGTCCAGTCCTTAGAGACAGAAAGCAGAGTGGTGCTTGCCAGGGGCTGGGAGGAGGGGGAGAATGAAGGAGTTATTGTTGAATGGGTGGAGAGTTTCATTTTGAGATGATGAAGACGTTCTGGGGATGTGAACGTTAAGCAGTGTGAACGTGCTTAATGCCACTGAACTATACACTAAAAGATGATTAAAGCGGTAAATGTTACGTTATGTCTATTTTACCACATTTAAAAAAAAAATTGGAACTCTCCACTTTCTATTCTTAGATCCTTAACTTTTAACCTCCCCAGATCTTTAAGTATCTCCCCATGAGTGTGTGTGGAGGTGGGATGGGGAATTTATTTGGGACTCAGAGGAAGCAGGAAAGGAAAGTTGGGTGGTCTCCTGTTACCCATACTCTGAAGTACAGGAAACGTGTGGGAGTCAGTGATGGCCTCTCCTGTTTTCGTTTTGCAGAGGTAGTGGTAGTAGCTCCCTTTAAATTCACCTTGAATTCTGCAAGGCGCTTTAAAATCTACATTGACATGTATCAAGGAAATCCATATAGATGCTTACTAACTTAATTTGTGTTTTGCTCATTCCTTATCGCCAGGAATGTTATTAAAATGTTCTTTCTTGGCCTTAACTCACACTGTTCAGTCCTTGCAGCCTGGCTGATTAATGGCAGGGTAATTGCCCTTCATTTCTTTGCCTTCAAAACAGTGCCACCTGGGTCTTTACTGCCCTCAAAGCAGATGTCTTCTGCAGAGAGTGAAATTCCTACAGTTCAGCCCCTCCTCTTACAACACGTAGGTGAGAAGCCCCTGAAGTGCACAGGAAGGATGCCAAAGCAAGCAACCCTGCTGGAGCCTTCGGAAGAGTGACCCCAGCCCTTTCCCAGATTAACTATCACTGCTTGAGTTGGGGTCAGTGCTCCCCAGAGGATGGGCAGAGAAGGATCATCTTCTAGAGAGGAATGTGGATGCTGCTTGACTAGGGAAAGAAACAGAAACAACCCCCAAGAATGAGGAGTGAGTTTGCAGTACACAGGTAGTGTGTGGCTGTTAGTCTGTCCTCCACTGATAATGGCGTTTCTGAGCAGTCACTGAATCGGCCTCTGCCAGGCACTTTCCCCAGTCACCTTCCTGTCAGCCTCCTGTCGCCCAGTGAGGGGGTGTTCCTTCCCTTCCATTTTGTAGATGCGGAAACCAAAGTGCAAAGAGGCAAGTAACTGGACCGAGGCCACAGGAGTTTTTGGTGTCAGAACTGGGATATGAACCCAGATCTGTCTGACTCCAAAGCTCATGCCCCTACACAGAGTAAATACTGGGTCTAATCTGGAGTCCCCAGCATGTCCCTGTAGGTCTGTGGTTTCTGTTATCCTTGAGAAACTATGATAGAAACAGAGACAGTTGGGCCAATGGAGTGTCTGCCCTCTCCTGCCCTGCTCACTCACGGCTACTTCTGACCATCCACCTGACCTCTGGCCTGTGCGGCCCAAATGGCCCTCCTGTGCTAAATGTGAAGGCATACTTGGGCTAGCCCAGCCCACAGATGGGCCTCGCCACCCAGGGCACTGTTTGTTTGACCTCCTAGGTATTCTCTCAACCCATTCCCAGCCCTGGAGTGCCCCTTCCCTGTAGGGCCCTGCTGTGGCCTCCCCAGGCATGGCATCCCAGGCTCCTGCATCTGGCTTACCAGTGAGTGGTTGCCACTGAGTGAGTTACCCCTCTGGTTACCGCTGAGTGAGAGGCTTAGGAAGTGAGTGAGAGCTGGAATTCCCTGCTCACCTATTCCCAAAGGAAAAAAAATCCTCCACTGAAAAATCCTGCCCCACTCTGTGTAGTTCTTACCTTTATGCTGCAAGGGGGGCTCTCTCAAAGAAGCACCATCCTCTGTCCCCAGGAAGAAGAAAGGGAAAGGAGGCTGGGGGGCCATAAAAAGAAGCACTGCTGTACACTGCTGGGGGGCCAGTGTATCGACGTGTAGGACTTAGGGGCACATGGCAAGACTGTGGGTCACAGCCATTTAGGTGCGCTTCGTCCTGGACGCTGAACGATTCATCTGGCCACTTGGTGACGGTTGTATCCTTGATCTGCCCTGGGGAGGGGTGCGATTTTCCTTTCTCTACGAATGTGAAATCGTGACCCCGTGGACTGGCAGGAAATGTTCTCTCTGTAAGATGATTTGCTTGTCTGTAGGCATGGGCGGTGGCAGATCTGTGGCAGTAGCGCTTGGGAGAGCTCGTGAAGGGCCCTCGGGGTTGAGTCATTTCCCGGTTTTTCCTGTTCACCCTCTGGATCAACAACATGCTTTCTGGCCTTGCTCACCTGAATGCTGCCGATACCCTGGGAGTTCTTATCCTTTCTTTTCCCAGAGTGCTCAGGGACCACAAAGCCAGCTTCATTAAACTGGAAAGACTGACCCTTTGCTAAGTAGTCAATTTTAGATGAAACTGAGACCCGGGCTAGGATTTTTCTTTCACCTCCCAGATCACAGGAATTTATGACCTCATTACCAGTCAAATAAGCAGTTTTAAATGATCCAGGAACAGGCTGACCGCTTGGAATCCCAGGTAGTCTGTTAGGTCTTTTTGCTGGTTTGTGACTTACCTCTGCTTCCAAGGGGGCCTGCCGCTGGGGCGGGGAGGCAGGAAATGAGATGCAGGAGAAAATCGGAGTGAGTGGGCATCCGGGTTTATCAAACAGAAGTAACTTTACCTGTGTGTGGAGGAGGGAGGCATTTAGAGGTTTTGTAACCTAAAATCGTTAGTCATTTAACCTGGTGACCTACAAGTACTTAGGAAGTCCGTGTGTGTGTTAAGAGCCATGTGTTTTTAGTGATTAAATCCATTTCTACTTTAGGACAAAGATGATTTATCCATCTCCCACTGCTGTAATGTAAGCTCCTCGATGGCGGCTTTTGTTTGTTTGTGTGTATGTTTATCTCGGTTTTCTAACCTTTGTTCACTAATGTATTCCGAGTTACTTAGAATTGCACAGAGGAATGCAATAAATATTTGTGGAACGAATAATAAATAACTGTGGATGTGTGTGTAGGTAGATGCACCTACACGTACAGGCAAGAGTAACATCTCACCCATAAGTCATTTATCTAACAACCTTCAGTATGTAAAATAAGTGAAGAATTAGAACATAGTCCAAAGGGCCATGGAGTAGCCACGCCTGGGGGTGACAAACCTCCTGCTACCTCGTGCTTGTGTTTCTCTACGCATAAGAGAGACGTTTGGTCCTTCACAACCAGGCCTACTTCAGATACTGTTCTTGGCCTGGAGCAGATCAGGAATGGCATATTGAAGACAGAGACAATCACAGAGAAAAAAGCAACAAAGTGATGGCTAACAGCTTGACAGGAGGAGAGGAGACAAAAAACAGACCCGTGTAATCTACGTATGGCCCCCTGGAACCAGTTGGTTTAGGGCACACAGCCTTTTACACTTTACTATTCCATTGCACATTATGTTCTATAGCATGGTATGAAATTAATTAATGTTTATAAGTAGATACTGAATCATCGAAAGCTTAAATTGTGTCTCATAACTATAAGAAGACAAGGTTGTCTCTAATTCTTTAGAAAGAGTCCTTTGGAATCGTTTAAATAACTGTTTCTTGACAAGTATATTCTTCCATTATCTATATCAGGAGGCAGAAAATTATGGCCTGCAAG
The DNA here is from genome assembly GCF_039906515.1 of Pseudorca crassidens. NCBI lineage: Eukaryota > Metazoa > Chordata > Mammalia > Artiodactyla > Delphinidae > Pseudorca > Pseudorca crassidens. Next base: position 160,070,749 of record NC_090297.1, read on the forward strand.
CCAAATCCAGCTTGCTGCTTGCTTTTATAAATAAAGTTGTATTGAAAACAGCCATGCTCGTTCATTTACATATTGTCTATAACAGCAGAGTTGAGTCATTGCAACAGAGACTATAGGGCCTGCAAAGCCAAAAATATTTATTGTCTAGTACTTTATAGAAAAAGTTGGCTGATCCCTGATCTACATGTTGGATTCTTCCTGGATGTTAGTTTCTACTCATGTGTACATCTGATATGTTTGCATGCATTACTGAGTGACCCATATGCGTGCATGTGTATGCATACACATTTTTGTGTGATAGTAAGCACAACTAAATACTAAGCACCACCTTCCCTTTACTTCAAACACATAGCTCAGTAGCTCTGTAAAAGGCTTTTGAGTCCAATTAGCCATTACTCTTCCTGCTTCACTCAGCTGATGGTGTGTTGTGACCTCTGACTCAAAGGGCAAAAACATTCTGGAGAGCTATAGCACTCTTAGAAGCCTCACGGCACGTTAACTGCCCTCTCAACAGCTCCTGGAGTGTAGGCATATTGATCGCACTCAGCTTTTATGACAGACGTCCTTGCAGTGTGAAGGATTCCATGATTCTGTATCCCAGATTACAGAGGGTCTTGTGGGATATTTAAATGGTACTGGAATTCGAGTACAATAGCAAGAAATATTGTATAGTTCATGGCTTATAGAATTATAATTTTCTATAAGATATAGAAAAGATTATATCTTTTCTAGATAGAATTTGCTTTCAGATTATTCTTGTGGCCTTTGCCACTGATGATGGAGAAACTTTCTCCTGTGAAGGCAGTCATGCTGGATGTGGCTTTACCACATTAATGTTAGCTTTTACTAGTTCTGACTTCAGTGTACTCCTTGCTCAGTCTAGCTAATATACTTCACTCTGTTTTATTAATTTTCGAGTACCAAGAGCCAATATTCATTATGGAAGGTAGGCTTCTAAGATTATAGACTCCTATGGGTAAAATATTTATGTGTATCATTAAAATGAGCACTAAAACATGGTTTGGATTTGGGGTGGTGAAGGGAATGCCTTTTTTATTGAGCTATAATAAAATTGACCCTTTTAAAGTGTACAATTCAGTAGTTTTTAGTATATTTACAAAGTTATATAGTCACCTCTTTTTTTAATACACAGGAAATTTGGTTTATTTTTGAGGAACTCTATGTAATCCACACAAAAGTGGCTGTTAGAGTTGCGCTGAAATCCACACCTTTATGCTTTGCTGAGATTTACCAAATGGCCTGTGTGCCATGGGATTTGCTGAGCGTGGGTTCTGACAGTCCTAGGTACCCTGAGTTATTTTATACATCATATTGTTCGTTGCAGTTGAGCAGTGTCAGAGAGAACACCAGGGCCCAGTGTCCCAGCCCTTTGTCCTAACCTCAGACCCCATGGGTTTGATCAAGCTCCCTCGCTCTGGAATTCTTTTTCCCTCCATTATAGTGAAACCAGGGGAGTATCCTGAAAATGGCATGCTGCTCTGGCTGAGCTAGAGTTATCCTTTGAGTCTGTACTGGGATGTAAATGGACCTGCCCTGCCTTTGTCTAGCCCCATCCCTAAGTCTGTCCTGAATGACCCTGTGCAAAGAGACCAGTCATTTATTTATTCATTCTCTCATAAGTACTTGTAGTAATCCTACACCACATGCTAGACCCTGAGAATACAGAGGGAAGATAGACAGGTTCCTATGCTCAAGAAGTTTATATTCTAGTGAAGAAAAGAGACATTAAATGACTAATTATCCAATTAATTCTGCAGTCACAGTTGTGATAAGTGCAACAAAAGAAAAGTACAGGGTCTCGCGATAGAAGAGTACAACATGGGGTCAGACTTAGTCTGCAGGCAGGGAAGCGTCTCTGAAGGTGTGATATTTTTTAGCCAAGATCTGGAGGATAAATATGGCAAGGGAAGGAGGAGAGACAGAGGTAGGAGCGACATCACAGATGGCCTTGCAGGCAAAGGGAGGGTTTTGGATTAAGCTGTGGGAATTCCTGAAGCTCAAAACAAACAAACCAACAAACCAAACAGAAAAACCCCACCCTAATTGCTGTGTGTGAAGGGAGCTAGTATAGAACAGTCATCCAGATGGGAGATGATGGCGACCTCGATGACTAGGTTGGGGACAGCAGTGGATATGGAACATGAATTTGAAACGTATTTAGGAGATGGAGTTGACAGGACCTCCTGCATCTCATTCTTTATTTTTTTCATTCCTACAGTTAGATCCATCCTCAATTCTAGCTCCTTAGATGTCCTTATTGTTCTTTGGGCTGAGAGCACACCGAATTTACACTAAAAGTCATTCAATGTCCTGGAGTCAAGTGGGAGTCCTCTTAGGGGAGCTTTGGAGCTGTGTCTATAATGCTAGAGACCTTGAAATACAAAAGGGTAGGTTTGCCAGATTTTTCACTGGAAAAGCTGAGGGCTCTAGAGACGGCAGAATCTCCAGGGACCTAGAGAAGACTCACGTGGATACAGATTAGCTCATAAACTTGCTTCCACCCAGCAAACCACATTGTCCACATTGAAAAGTTCCTCCCTCTTTTTAGAAGCATCCAAATTACATGTGTCTTGCTTCCTTGCTGGCTAACTGGCCACTGGCTGGGAGGCAGCACAGCTGTGGGAGGCCTGAGCTCCCGGGCCTTCCATCATCTCCCTCCAGGGTTCACATGATGCTTTACTACCCAGATGTAGATTTTCTTTTCGCTTCCCTTCTGGATTTTCAAATTCACAGGCTACAAAATGAGTTGGGAAGTAATCCTTTGCTTCCTCCTGAATGAAGAATAAGAATGTGTCCTCTGGAGACCACCCCAGGTGCTGTGAACTAGAAAACATCCCCAGGCCTTTTTGTACTTGGGGGGAATGCATTTGATTGCCTCTGAACCTTTGGTGGATGGCATAGGGGTTGTGTGTGCATTAGTAGTCCTGACTGCTTAAGATTTTTCACACATTTGACCAAGTAAATAGCTTCTTTTTTTTTTTTCCTAATCATTGTTTTATTTATTTTATTTATTTATTGTTGGCTGCATTGGGTCTTCGTTGCTGCGTGTGGGCTTTCTCTAGATGCGGCGAGCGGGGGCTGCTGTTCGTTGTGGTGCGCGGGCTTCTCATTGTGGTGGCTTCTCTTGTCGCGGAGCACGGGCTCTAGGCACACGGGCTTCAGTAGTTGTGGCATGTGGGCTCAGTAGTTGTGGCTCGCGGGCTCTAGAGTGCAGGTTCAATAGTTGTGGTGCCTGGGCTTAGTTGCTCTGTGGCATGTGGGATCTTTCCGGACCAGGGCTCGAACCCGTGTCCCCTGCATTGGCAGTCAGATTCTTAACCACTGCACCACCAGGGAAGCCCTGACCAAGTAAATAGCTTCTTGCCTTCAGTGGGTTTTAATTTCACAACCAGCAACCATTGCAAGATGAAGAAATTCAAGAGTCGAAGGTGTTAGAGTCATTCAGATAGAGTCATCCAGATAGAGTCATCCAAATCCTACTTAAGCTGGAGCCCAGGAGAGAAAAGTGCAGAGACAGTTGTCTTCAGTGTTTTTATATAAAATTGCTTTTTCAAAAAATATGTTGTCGTTTAATTGAGAGTATTGATGATATGGATTCAAGCAAGGGAGGGCTTTAGAGACGGGAAAAATAGGTCTCTCATCTAAGGCGGCTCCTCAGTCTATGGTCTTTAGTCATTTTGCTTCTATCTTTTTTCTGAAGTTTTTATTTTATTTTGTTTTTCCCGAGGAACTGAAGGGACCATTGCACAATTTCTTAGTAATCCAGGCCAGTTTACCAGGGTTGAACTCAGTGCTTTAGAGCCTTGGGAGAAAGCGAACCAGCTGAGTAAGACCTTTGTATGAGGAGATGGGGAGAGAAAGGAGATGGAAGAGGGAAGGCATCAACTTAAGTAGGATTTGGAGAAGAAGAGTCAGACTGAGTTTAGATTCATGTTTAATTTGGAAAGAAACAACCATAAATATATATTCCAGGTATCTGCCTTCGCTATTATGTTGCTTATGGCTGAATTAGGAAAATAAATTCCTTTAGTATCTTAAGTATATAGTTGCTTGGGTGTGAATTGTTGGAAGAAAGAGTTAACACCTTTCATATGGGAATCATTTGAGATTTAAGAGTGGAGCCGGCCAATGACTTTATTGTATAAAAACTGTTAAAACTATTTAGAAAGTTCCATAAAATCTATTTTTTCCTACCATGATATATATATTCAGGAGAATCTCCATTTGCCTCTGCTTTGCCGGGCTAATTAATACCCTCTACACATGAAGGTCTGTGTCCAAGTCAGCATGATGAAACCGCCTGTGAATATGAACTTCACAAAGTTCTTGCTAAATTCTTAAACTTTAGATTTTTTTTTTTTTTTTTGCTTTTAGCAGTAGGCTAGAGGTAGGAGAGAAGTCATCTTTGGAACTGACAGTAAGCACATATTCTTTGCTCAATTGATAAGGACCTTGCTCATGGCCGCTGTGAGATCTGGTTTATTATTCTTGTCAATGCTTGACGTTTTTGACAGGCCACAAAATCTCAAGTGAACTAGATATATTTGGGCATGAAATGTTGACTTGTAATTCATGAAACTGCAACATGCTGCCTGTAAAGGAGAGGAATTGGCAGAGGTGTGGTTTTGATTTACAAGGTGAAAGCCAGAGAACAAACAAGAAGAAGACCTTTGTCGTGCTGTCACAGCTGCTGAAGATAAGTGTTAAACAGAAATCCAGAACGCTTCCTACACATCCAGAGAAGGCCCAGGGCTTCCTTGGTGGAATCGCTAGGCTGTCTTGGGGTGCAGGTGGGGCTCCGGCCCTGCCCTGCCCAGAACTACTGTGCCCTCCCTCCCTCCCTTCCTTCCTTCCTTCCTTCCTTCCTCTCCCCTTCTCTCTCTTCATCCCACTCTCCTTACAAAACTGCAGCCTTGGTAAAATCCTGTTCTCCACCAACTTTGCCCACATATTGGCCCAGCTGAACCTGGGTGAAGTAAAACACAAAACCACGGTGACTGTGTTCAGTTTCTGACCATTCACCTCAAGCAGGCTCTTGGTCCCTGCTGGCAATTGTACTGTTCACTCTCCGCTCTCCTGTTAGACTATTTTATGCTCTCCTTTTCTTCCCAGCCTCTGACACTGCCTTCTCCATCTTCCCTCTCAGCTGCATTGCCTAGGCTCCCACCGACTGTCCACCTTCTCTCCCCTCTGGCTGATACTTTGGGTGAACTGCTTGTTCTCCGCACGACTGTGGGCATCCTCTAGATGCCACCCTGCTGACTGGCTCAGTGACACCCTCCAGTGGTTTCCTCTTCTTTCTGTATCATGTCTTCCTTCTCTATGGGATCGTTCCTTTTAGAATACCCAAATGCTGTTATAGTTCGCAACTTAAAAAAGAAAATTAAGAGGTCACTTGACCTCATATCCCCCGCTGACTACTGTCCCATTTCTTTGATTCCCTTTGCAGCAAATTTAGTTTTATAAAAGACTTTTTGTACTCTGTCTTCAGCTTCTCATCTCTGCCCTTTCTTGAGCTCACTCCATTCAGCCTTTAGTTGCCATTACTCAGACAAAAGCTCAAAGGTCATCAGAGAAAATAATGATAGACGGATAATAGGTGAGATGTGATACACACTAATCGTGATAGGACCCTTTTGCTACATTCATTCATTCAACGAGCACTTGCTGACCGCCTACTATGCCACACTGTTGTAGGTATTTTACGAATATTAACTCACATAAGCTTGTAAGGTGGGTGCTGTTATTATCCTCATTACACAGATGAGGAAACTGAGAAACAGAGAGATGAAAGAGTTTACCCTCTAGGCCATACACAGTATACAGTGATGACTTTTCAGCCCTCATTTTACTTGACCTACTTGCAGCGTTTACGGGTTAATCATTCCATCCTTCTTGAACTACGTGCTCCGCCTCATTTTCTGAACAGCACTCTCTTTGGTTTCTCCTTTTACCTCATTATCTGTTCCTCTCAGTATCTTTTGCTGATTCCTTCTCATCTCCCCTAAATAGATGCTGGAGAGCTCAGTCATCACACCTTTTCTCTATCTACACTCACTCCCTGTGTGACCCCTCCCAGTCCCATGACTTTAAATGCTATCTATACACTGTTGGCCTCTGAAATGCTGTCTCTAGCCTGGGCCTCGCCCCTGAACTCTCGACTTGATATTCTCCCTGATCTCATGACCTCATTTTCAACCATTCCCCTCCTCACTCACCCAATTCCAGCCATGCAGGCCTCCCTGCTGTTCCTAGTTATGCTAATAGCGCTCCTACCTGGGGGCCTCCGCATGTGGACCGGGCTTCTGACTGGGATGCTTTCCGGAGATACCTGCTGGGGCTTCCTTCAAGACCTTGCTTCCTTCAAGTCTCTGTTCAAGAGAGGCCATCTCTGCCCGTCCAATCCCAAAAGTCCCTTTTTACCTGCCTTGCTTTATTGTTCTCCACGTGTCACCGTGGGATATGTCATGTATTTGCTCATTATTCATTTTTCGCCAGAAGAGAGCGGCGGGCAGCAGAGCTCTGCAGAGATTTGCCACCGGTGCAGGGTGTATAATAGGCGTGTAGTAAATAGCTACTGAATGAATGAATGAAGTCATCGCAGGAAACGCACAGACAGATGCCTTTTAGAAGTCCACGTCTTTAATTTTTTTTAAGTAAATTGATTCACATTTACAAAATGAATAAAATAATAAATGTATAAATAGTCGTCTTTCCTCTTCCCTTAAGTTTTATGACATTTATAAATTCACCTGAAATTGTAATAAAAGATTCCAGAAGGTTTTACAGCATGTTTTCAGTTGACGATAATAGCCAGAAATAGTTTAAATAACAACATTAACAGGCTATGGTTTTCCTAAAGGACCATAAAAGTTGGACTATGTTTGTTTTCCAATGCCTATCAGAGAACCTGACACAACTAGGTACCTAGTAAGTGTTTGATAAATGAATGAAATTAGTGAATGAAGAGATGAATGAGTGAATATATTGAATGAATAGATAAACGGGGCAAAATCTACCTGTCTGCATTTGTATTGGGAATTACTACATGTTCAAGAATTTTAAAACATGGCCATGTATGTGTGGGAATATGCCCTAAATCTTTCACTGCTTCTGACTCCCTGTTGATATGGAAGGCCCGAATCCAGTTCACACCATGTTTCTTAAAAATTTCTCAAATTTTATTGGAATCTATAATCAAAACCAAAATTAAAATTTATTTTTAAGTGTGTTCTATGCTCTTGTTCTCTCATTCCTACTTCTTTAAAGTTACCTAGGAAATGCCTGGGGCAGAGTTTTGCACTCTAATCCCTTATGGGACACACAAATCACTGAATGAACATATCTATAGTTAACTTTCCACACTTGATGTGGAGGAGACCGACTAGAGGCAGGTGTGGGGAGGGGATGAGTTTTCTTCCCACCCTTGGAAATTTTAATTCTTGAGTGTGTCTTATTTGTACTGCTTCCCTGGAACCTCCCACCAGAGTCATCTAACTAGTTTCCTCCAAGAAAGATGTATATTTGTGTGTGTGTGTGTGCGCGCGCACACGTAGAGTGGGGAAGATGGGCAGTGTGGCCCCCTTGCATTCTTTTTTTTTTTTTTTCTGGTACATGGGCCTCTCACTGTTGTGGCCTCTCTCGTTGCGGAGCACAGGCTCCGGACACGCAGGCTCAGCGGCCATGGCTCACAGGCCCAGCCGCTCCGCGGCATGTGGGATCTTCCCGGACCGGGGCACGAACCCGTGTCCCCTGCACCGGCAGGTGGACTCGCAACCACTGTGCCACCAGGGAAGCCCCCCCCCCTGCACTCCTAATGCATTCCTAAATGCATTGCTCCTTCCCATTGAGGCTGTTCATGTTCTCCATAAGATTGACACGTCAGAGATTTTGGTGAGATAGTTGCTGTTGTCATAAGTTTCTTACACAATTAGTTTACATACATAGACAATGTACATGAACTGACTGATTCAAATCCGTCTTTTGTAGGGCCTGTTAGTCAAAAGGCCCCCTTAAAAAATATGAAGATAAGTGAATAATAACAGTATAGCAGATAAGTACAACTGCACTCTGTCAAATGCTAGGCTCCCATGTGCTAGCGTGACTAGAAGCAGCTGAGAGTGCAGTCTTGGTCTACTCACCCTCTCTCTCTTTCTAATACTAACTTGGGCTTGTTGTGGTTGAGCCTATATAGGCACATCTAGAAGGGATCATTCAAAATAGACAGCTTCAGGGCTTCCCTGGTGGCGCAGTCGTTGAGAGTCCGCCTGCCGATGCAGGGAACACGGGTTCGTGCCCCGGTCCGGGAAGATCCCACATGCCGCAGAGTGGCTGGGCCCGTGAGCCATGGCCGCTGAGCCTACGCGTCCGGAGCCCGTGCTCCGCAACGGGAGAGGCCACAGCAGTGAGAGGCCCGCGTACCGCAAAAAAAAAAAAAAAAATAGCTTCAGGTTTTGTTCGGATCTTCAAGATATGCTGTGTCAACTCTCCCTGCCACAAAGGTCCTCTGAGAAGCCAGGAAAGATTGTAGCCCTGAAAGAGGTTCAACTTTTGTTGGTGGGGTTTGGTAGGGGTGGCACACCCTAAGGAGGATGCCAAGGCATGGTACAGACTCACAGGCATGTGTGGAAACCCTCACCTGCCCTGCAGCAACCCCTGGTCAGGACCGAGGAGACGGGAATCTGAACCGAGGCTGGCTGGCTGGTCCTCTGACTTGCGTGTATGTAAATAGTTTGCAGTAACTGGCTTCCCAGGAATGAGTGTTATTAACCGAAGATGGCAGAGAGGCTGGGTAAAGCCTTCCTGCCCCTCCTGAGCCCCCAGCCCTCCCGTCCTACCACGTTCATAGCTTTTTCAGTGATTTTGCTCATCTCAGTGACTTTTCAGTTCAGACTGTCTCACTGAAGATCATTATGGAAGAGAGAAGGGTAAGAGGTATTGCTGACTATTCTGTGATTAATCTATTCCACCCTGAACAAGGAAACAAATGTCTAATGATAGACGGTTCAGTTCTAGGCCTCCAAGCCCAGATCTTATAACTAGGTCTTGGAAGTTGTTGATCTGTTAGATGTTTCCAGGACTCCTGCTGCCAAGGGTGTGTGACGTCATCTCTAATGTATCATGAGTGGAAACAGAAATGTCCCGTCGGGTCCTCATCCTCTCGGAGTCTCCTCCAGCCGGGGGCACCTATGGCCAAAGCCTCTGTGACTTCCCTCACCAAACCCAACCGGCATGGAACCCGGCACATCGTCTGTGCTACGTAATAAATGTGGTTTTCACAGGAACAAAGAAATCTCTGGTCTTCTCTATAATGGCACCAAATTACATCTCAGAGATGACTTCTTCTTGTCGTGGCATTGGTTTTCTTTCTCCAAGAGAAAGTTACCTGCCTCAGCGGCTTGAAGGGATTTCGTAGTCATAGCAACCTCAGCAGCACCCTCTCAAACCCGGGCAGACGGCAGAGCCAGGGGTGACTGGGCTCCGCTGCAGCCACCTGAACCCCGACCGGATTCACGGTTTCGTGTGGTCAGAACCTTGGGGCTCACGTCAGCCTTTCCCACCACACTCTTGGAAACAGCGAGTGGTCCTGTCAGCAGTGCCCGTCGCACCAGGCAGGGCAAGGGCATGCGATCCAGATGCGAGGGAGGCCCGAGGCGGGGGGCGGCAGAGTGAGGGGTTTAAAAGCCTGGGGCCAGTGCCCGCCCTGGGTTTGCCCACCCACATACACTGTGCTGGCCCGCTTGTCGGCCACCACCCAAGAGTCAGCATAGAGCCTGTGCTTTTTAGAGTTTAGTGTCTCCACACTTAAGAGAAAACGAGGTAGATGAGAGCCCAGATTAGTTTCTGGATTTAGAACCCCCCCCTTGTGGTCCTGCATAGAGATTCCTAGGAGAGCGTGTGAGAAGGAAGCAGGGAGAGGGCTCAGGCCAGGGTTTCAACCTCGGCACAACTGACGTTTGGGCCTGGATCATTCTTTGTCATGGGAGTTTTTTCCTATGCAGTGTAAGACATTTAGCAGTATCCTTGGCCTCTACCTACCAGATGTCAGTAGCCCCCTCCCAGTTGTGACAGCGAAAAATGTCCCCAGGTATTTCCAAATGTCTCCTAGGGGTCAGAATCACCAGGGGTTGAAACCACTGGATTAGGGAGAGAATTTGGTGAAAAGACATTTGCTTATACCTGTAGTCTTGGACTATGTCCCAAGAGCCACTTATCATCGTTGTGAATGATTGTCTAGAAAAAGCGGAGGCCTGAGGTTTTCAGAGGAGTTGCAGTCCATTGGCTGGCATGGAGAGCTCTGCAGGAAATGGTCAGCTGCTCTTCAAAGGCCACAGCTAGGCTTAGATACTTGCAAGGGAGAGGTATCTCTTCCTTCATCTCCCTCCCCGTCTCTTCCTCTGTGACACTGAACCACTGAATCACCCGGGAGGCTTGTTAAAATGCGCCCAGAGCTCCGCTCCCTAGAGATTCTGAGCCAGAGGACCTGGGAGGGGGCCTGGGATCTGACCTGTTCTGAACTTCCCAAGTGCAGGGGCGGGGGATGGGGATGGGGTGGGGTCTGGAGGCGACACCTTGAGAAACAAGGCCCCAGAGGGATGTCAGACACAACAAATGTTCCCAGTCCTCTGAGGACACTAAAATCTAGCATGAAAAAGAATAAGGAAAAGGAAAAGACTTTAGCACAAAGCAAAAAGTGATAATCCGTAAGAAAGATGAAGCTAATAGATGTGGGAACCCCTTACACTGAGAAGAGACTCACTCACTCACTCATTCAACAAATGTTTTCTGAGTGCCTACTCTACTTCAAGCATCGCTCTAGGCATTAGGGAGTCAGCAGTGAATAAAATAGACGAAAGTCCCTGCTCTCATTCGGTGTATATTTTGTAGGGGAGACAGTGAACAGACTTCCTAACGATAGATCATGTAGAGAGAAAGCAGAGCAGAGGGTCGGGGAATGCTGGGGGTGGCTTGCAGCTGTAATTAGATGGTCAGGGAGGCCTCATTTACAAGGTGATATTTGACCACCATGAAGGTGGTAAGAGACAGTCAGGCACGTATGTGTAGGGGCAAGTTTTCCATGCAGAAGGAAAAAGAAGTACAGAGTCACTGAGGTGACAGTGAACATTCCCTGTGTGATCAAGGACCAGCTCAGGCTCTTGTGGCTGGAGCAGAGTGAGTCAGGGAGCAGGGGCAGGAACGGAGGTCGGAGAGGGAATGGGAGGCCAGGTCCTGCGGTGCCCAGTGCAAAGACTTTGCCTTGACCCTGACGGAAGTCGGGTGGGGATGCGGGAGGATTTTTAGCCGAGGAACGCCAGGATCAGATTTAAGACTTACAAGGATCACCCTGGCTGCTGTCTTGAGTAGACTCCAGTGGGGCAGGCGTAGAAGTTATCATTACTGTTGAAATTATGGTATGGTTTCTGCCCCCTAGGAATTTACCATGATGGTGGAGATAGAGCATGTACAACCCTAACTAACAAGGAAGTGTTTGCTAAGTGACGTGAATCACTCAGACCAGAGAAGTGTGATGGAAGCGCCTTCTGGGAGTCAGACTTCATGGACAAGTTGGGCCCTACGATGGAAAAACAAGATTTCTTTTCAGCTTAATGGGTATATGATTGACATTTAGTAAATGGTACACATCTGAAGTGTACAATTTAATATGTTTGGTCATATGTATCTACCCATGAAGCCATCAGCACAGCGGTGAACATATCTATTACCTGCCCCCCCACCAAATTTTCTTGTGGTTTACAGGCAGGGTGGGAATTATCATCAGGGCAGTAACGTAAGCAAAGGCACAGAGATGGGAAATGCGGGGGCTTCTGTGGGACAGAGGGAAACCCACCCTGCCTGTCCTGCAGGGTCACACGGGGAACCCGGAGAGAGATGTCTGACAAGACAGCTTGAAGTAAACCACATGGGCCCCAAAATACTGGGTTGCAAGGCTTAGGTCACAGGGGGACCGGCAGAAGTGTTTAAGTTTGTTGTAGTTTATGGTCAAAACAGAGTTTATTTGCTAAAATTTCATCTTTTAGAAACACAAGCAACAACATCAAAGTTTAGGTACTTTATCTTTTTGTAGTTAAGTCCAAGGAAACACAGCCAAGTAAATTTCTGCAGTGTTTCATGCATACGAAATCAATTACAGAAAAAAGAAACATTAGGCAAATTTCATAATTAGATAATTAACAGATTCCTCAGTAACCTTATACTAATACAACTACTCACAGATTGAAAATAAATCCATTTGCCACCTGATGGTACATTATAGCCCACACATAAAAAATACGTCTAATCTAGATAGACTTTAATAATTTAAAGGTCAAATTTTAGCAGGTCATACTACAGTCGTGATTAGTTCTTCATATTTGTAAAGTCCAGCACACGATTTTCGTGTCCTGTGGAACATGAACTTTAAAGTTAAGGAAAACATTTTAAGTAGGTGTTGTGAGTCTCCTCTCCCATCCTAAGCTCTTAAACTATTTATGAATGGATCCTTCTTCCCCAGCAAGATTTTCAGGTTTGAAGATAGGTTTGCTGATGTGAAATCCTTTCTCTTTCTCCATCTCCTGGGTGGAGTCTGGCAACTCCTCGGAGGCACAGGCCAGTTGATGGCTCTGTGATTCGGCCTGAACAGTCAGCACCCGCTTTGGAGCGTCACCCGCTCCTGAGAGAGAAATGAGGAATACTTTTCAGCTAGAGGCATCATAGTCTCAGTTCCATGGAAATGAATGACTCTAGGATTATTTCACCTGTTAAGAGAGAAGGCTGGTAGTCATCCAGTCCATGCTCAGCGATATCAGCTCAGGAGTTCCAGGGACCCACTCTTATATTGGTTTCTTCCAAGAAGACCTGACTTCCTCTAATGTAAGAGGTGGTTAGCTGAAGATCGCAAGTTCTCTTTACCATCCCCGCACCTCTTAATTCCAAAAGTGCTTGCTAAATCCTCCTGGATATAAGTAAGCCCCAGATCATTGTTGTTCTCATCGTCACCATCATCTGAAGTACCGAACTGATATAAACATGGTACTGCTTTAGATACTGAGACGTGAAACACTGATAATAATCACCACCGTTATCGAGCATTCCCAAGGACCAGGACTGTGCTAAACATGTTGCGTGTATAACCCTTACGTTACTCAGTAAAATAGGGACTCTTATCATTTCCCATTTTTACATTTAAGGAGACTGAAGCTTGGATAGGTCACACAGCTACTAAGTGATGGAGCCCTGTCTCGAACCGTCCATACTCGCTACCAAACGTTTTCAAAAGGATCGAGACATTGTCTGTGCCATTCAGTTGGAAAAGATGAGAGACACAGACGTAAAAAATTTCTCTGGTCATTACGAGAAACACCTCACCTATTCTTTTGAGTAATTCATGAACTTTTCTTAATCACATTAAGTTCCAATTAAAAACCTCCCTTTTCTTTTGAAGCAGATAGGTCTTATCGTCTGCAACACTTTTTCACACGTTGCAGCAAGCGGCCCTATTAATTGCATCCTGCCTGCGTCTGGTGCTCCCAGCAGCCTCCGGTGCTGAAGGGAATCATTCAAACTGAAGTGCACGTGCATCTCTAATGGGCCCGCATCTCTCTGCTCGTAACCCAGGTCAGGATTGCTTAGGCTGTGCGCAGTCACTACGGTCCAGGTTAATTTGGTTTCTCGTGTAGAACAACTTTGGTCTGACATTTAACATTTCTTCCTTTGACATTTTTTTTTTTGGCGTCTCTCTGAGCTCATTATCCAGCATCTTTTACATTCATTCTTTTTTACACGCTAGGATCAGTGCTTGTGTCCAATAATGATGAAAAGCCTGGGGTTCGGATGAGGCCTGGAAGGCCAGAAGGAAGTTTCACGTTCATGGAGCCGGTCTGTGGGCCACCTGTGATTCCAGGGCCTGGCCCAGCTGCTGTCACTACGGTGCTGGTTGTTTGGGCTGTCTCAGGCCTCACGGGAGCAAGCTCTAAGTGTAACACACCTGGTCACCTCTTTCATGCCCCTCTTCCTCCGTGTCACTAACTTTGGAGAATGAGCCCCGCTGTGTGAAACTGAGTGAAGCACTCGGGGATTTTGAGTTTGCACCGTGTGTCAGCGAGAATGGCAGCCCGTGAGGGTGGTCACTCTTCTCTGCAAAGAGTGTTGGGATGTCATTGCTTGTGACACAGTCTTAATTTGTTCCCCGGCTTCCCTCCCAGGTTGTCATATGCCTTGTTTGTGGGTCTGGGAACTCTGAACAGCAGGAGTAAAGGATACTGACGTCTGTCAATTCCTGCTGGGTAGATTTGGTATGATGGCTGGGTGAGTAGCGTCTCATGTGAGAGACTCTGGGTTCCCCAACCCTTTGCATCCCCCTTGATCTTGCACGTCCCATCAAGCACATGTGGACAGTGAGATACAAGATCAGGGGCTGATGAGCACGGAGGAACCCAATCTTCCTGGGGAAGGAGTTACACCCACTGGTTGGCATTTTGGGGGTAATCCTTAAATTTCAGATTTTAAAGTCTCCTTTCTGCCAGTGGAATTTGTTTTTTCTTCTTCTGAAATTACCAAGGTGAAACAAACCCAGTTCTTTGGAGGGACCTTTGAATCCAAATATTTGAATGTTTCACTGCGAATGAGAATATTTGTTTTCTTGGGTTCGATTCACCTGAGCTTTGCTACCTGTTGTTTTGCAAACTTCCAATTTTGCAGCTTCCATTAAAAACAGAGGATCATTCATATTGACACCTGCCTTTGGGGACAGAACTGCTGGGAAGACAGAACTGCTGGGAAGAATGCTGAGATTCATGAGAAAGAAAGGACACAGATAGGGAATGCAGCAGGAGGTGGGGAAGGGGCGGAGGGTGCAGACCCTCGTGTGGAAGGATTACAAGGCGTGTGAGGGTAAATTCCCTTGATCTTCTGGGAAACTGCCCGCGGTGGGGAACAAAACATTGCATTCTTGGAGTTCTAGCCATCATTCTGGGCCTCACGGGATAGCATTTATGGAAGAAGAAAGTTTAGGAACAAAGTGGAAAGAAACTGCCTTTGAAGAACAGCTTAAATCTTGTTAAGCTTGTCACTAGAGGCCTCTAGAATAATAAAACAGGAGCAAACATCAACAGGAATTTTCACAACACATGCTGGACGCTGACTCCGGCTGTTGCTTTCCTCACAGACCCAGAGGCTTTGGGGAAATGCACTCCAGGTACTCTTTTGGCTAAAATAATCTGCAAAAAAAAATCCTCTCCTTGCAAGTGGCACGAGTGTTTATTGCCAAACAGCCCATCCTTCAGAGGATGAAGTGGGACAGAAAATAGTGAGGACACTAGTAAACAGCTTGATTTGCCTGGGCCGTAGTTCTTCTTTTCTTGCTCAGGTTCCAGAGTCTCCACCCTCATTAGCAGCCATGCCTCACGTGTTGAAAGCTGGCTGCTGGCTCTTGGAAAATAAGCATGCTACCTACTTGCTGTGTGGCGGGGGGGTGGGGGTGGGGGGTGAGGTCTAACCCTGATGGAACAGGTGTGTAGTATTAATCTGGAGATTTCCAATGATGAGCTGGCCTGATGGTTAAAAAAAAAATTCTTTGCATATAAATATTGTTTTCTTGGGAACTTAGGAAAAAGTAATAATAGATTGTGTATTGAGGCAAGCGAATAGAGAATCTAGGTTTTTTTGTTTTTTTTTGTTTTATTTTTGTGGTACGCGGGCCTCTCACTGCTGCGGCCTCTCCTGTTGCGGAGCACAGGCTCCGGACGCGCAGGCTCAGGGGCCATGGCTCACGGGCCCAGCCGCTCCGTGGCACGTGGGATCTTCCCGGACCGGGGCACGAACCCGTGTCCCCTGCATCGGCAGGCGGACTCGCAACCACTGCGCCACCAGGGAAGCCCGAGAATCTATTTTAATAGTTTAAGGAAGATTCAAATAAAAGGAGGATATCCAGATTATGGTTGACTCACATTAGGCTCTTTAGCCAGGCAGAACAAATACAATTGGAAAACTATATTAACCCTAGAGTTGAAGGAGTTTATTTCATGACAATTTCCTAAGAAGTGACTAGCTCACTTAGACAAAATAAGTGACAGATGGACCAAAACCAACTTCATTATCGACTGTTTCAGCTTTGGTTGAACTCTTTCCAGTTATTTATCTCACAAATATTTGTTGGGCCCTTACTATGAAGTAGACACTATTCTAGACTTGGGGCAATTAAAGATGAAAAGAATATTTCCTCTTAGGGAGCTGACAGTCTAACAGACAAATAGCTCTACAAATAAAGACTACAGACAAGAAGATAGCTCTTAGAATAGAGGTGCAGGAAAGCAGGATAATGACATGATCAGATTTGCATTTTAGTTAAATCCTTTTTTTGTGTGTGTGGAGGGAGGGTTTTGAGGTCAAGGCTAGAATCAGGGAAACCATGATGATGTGAGAAACGCTGAAAGCTTTCTCATGGCAGTGGGCATGGAGAAGAGGGACAATTCAAGAGCTTTTAGGAAGGACCATCAACCACACTTGGTGATTGGATTGGAGGGCAAGGGAGGAGACGAGGAAGGTTCTAGACTTCTAGCCTGGGTGCCTGAGTGGATAATAATACTGTTTACTTTGATAGTGACTATTGGAATAAGAATAGGATCAGGGGAAAATAAAATTAATTTTGAATTGTCAGTTTGAAGAGTATTTATCTGGATGATGTTTTCTAGGGGGCGGTAAGGCTCAGAGTTCAGGAGAAGGGCCAGGCATGGATGGAGATGGAGAATTCCCAGTCACCGGGATACAGATGGCTATGGAAGCCGTGGGTTCGGTTGCCCTTGCCTGAGGAAGAGAGATTTAGTCATGATCTCTTAGAGCAGTGTGCCAGAAGACACGTGAGTCAATCTTTGAGAGCCATTAGATTACGAGAGCCCTAGGGAACATGGCAGGACACCTGGTTCCTGAATGCCCCTAGAAGAAGTGGAAGAGCAGTAAAGGGATTGGAAAACCATTTTCTGGAGTTTTCTTTGTTCTTTTGTAGCAGTCACTAAGTGGGCAGATTTAGGTGTCTGCACATTAACTTCATTTATCCCTAACCTTCCTTCTAAGAACCTTAATCCGTTTCCTAAGTGTTTTCTTGAATTCCTCTTCATGGTACACGTGGAATAATAACAATTTTGTATTATTTTTGAAAGATGAGAATCTTTTGGGCACAGAACACTTATATTGAAAGTTTAGGATGAAAATGTTGCCCAAGTGCTGTTAGCCCATTTTCAAAGGTGCTGAAATAAAAATTATGACTCCAAAAATCGAGGTTTAGCCGTTCATGGATTCCCGTTATTCCCATTTGACTATTTTCTGAAGTCACGAGATGAATCGGGATAGACGATATGAATGTGTTTGAAGCCCATGCACTAGGTAGCACGCCAGACTGCACACTTAACTCATTCCTTCTCTGAGTGCAGGTATCTTTTGGCGCCAGCTAAACGAGAGGGCGCTCCCACAGTTCTTCTTGGGTCCATGTCAGAAGAGCTCAGTAAGTGTGAGCCATCCATGATTCTGAAACCTTCTTTTCTCCCTGTTTGTTACTACTCTCCCTTGAAGCAGTATTCCCTTTGTTCCAGCACTTACAGAAAGCTATGTCTGTTGACCATTCCTCTTCGAAGTTTTGAGTTGCACTGAAATATTTATAGCGTGTAGACCAGCACTTGAAAGGGATTTTGGTTTCCGTAAGGTGTATCTTTTGACTGACTGAGGCCTTTTGATGATAAGAACTCACAAAAAGTTTCAGATCAAGGGTGGCTTAATATAGGGAACACCTCTTTGACATCTGTCAGCAATTGAAGACTCATGAAAGCATTCATCTCCTCCTTCCTCTGGATGAGACAACAGTGGGTTCTGGGCTCTGCCACGTGCTGGCTGTCGGGGGGGCCGTCCTGGTGGTGGGCTCAGCTCCGGCGCTCAAGGTGATTTTGTAGACCCCTCGGGAACCGGGAGGGGAGCGCTGGGCTCCATGGGTCTGAGTGTGTGCCGATTGGTCCCAGGCTAGAGGGGGCAACAAGGGGGCATGACGTTTGGCAATCCAGGAGCCAAGTGGGTTCCCTGGAGGGTGAACTCAGAGAGAACAGGAACCGCTCTCGTGCATCCCAAGATCTGCGGCCTGGCACACTGGAGGCCAACATGCATGGCTTGTGGCAAGTCGAGCAGCAAATAGCAGTAGGCTGAGTGAGGAAGGAGCTGCTTCAAGGGAGAGCAGTGAAAACCAAGAAGCAGCGTGAAAAGGAGTCCCCAGCACCAGGCTGGTCTTGTGGAGTGGATGTATCTTTTCTGCTCCAGCTGCAGATGTCAGGGTCACATCTAGATTCTACAAGGATCTAAGATAAACTATGATGTGTGGATGGGACTGACCTTATTGCTGCCTTTTTTACTGTGATGCCTCCTCTTGGTGATTGGGGTAACCAAAATATTCTAAGTAAGCGATTAATTTGAGGTTTCTTGAGACCAAATAATTTGGTTCCTTAAAAGCATAAGCCATGGGTGGCAGATTGCTTTTGAATGCCAGTCTCTGATCTCTCACGCTGCCTCTAATTATGTAGTAGACCTGGGAATAAAAAAATGACTTACAAAACAGCTACAGGATAAAATACCATGTGGTCATTAAAAAAAAAAATCACATTTTCAAATGACATATATTGACAAGGGAAAATTCTCATTATGTTAAAAAGCAAGAGTCTATATCTTGACACCTATGGGGGCCCAAATACTTCCTTTTGAATAAATGAACATTTCGTAGATGAATGTGGGAAAAGCCTTAAGTCTGGGCAAAATTGTGAGTCCATTGATGAATATGGCTCTTTGTCTCTTGAAGTGGAAAATCATGGACTAGAGGTCAAGAAATCTGGTTGTAGTCCGAGCTTTTAACCCTTTTGGAGCTGTTTCCTTATCTGGAAACTGAGGTAATGGTCCCTAAGGGGCCCTTTTGGGTCCCACACATGCCGAGTTTTGATCAGGGACTCTGGACGAAGCAGCTCTCA
Source organism: Pseudorca crassidens (assembly GCF_039906515.1). Lineage (NCBI taxonomy): Eukaryota > Metazoa > Chordata > Mammalia > Artiodactyla > Delphinidae > Pseudorca > Pseudorca crassidens. The sequence goes on from NC_090297.1 coordinate 160,089,762, forward strand.
TCGAGGAGGGCGCCGCAAGCAGGTCGCATGTGGTTTGCATCGCTTCGTCAGCGAGACTTGATCACCCTTGACCTCCTATGGTTCCCCATCATTTTCTATGACCGTCTTGAGTTTCCACCTCCTGAGTCACTCCTCGCTGCTGCTGTGTAAAGAGGCCTCTTGATTTATTAATCAATTAATCAGTGCACGCTGAAGAGCTGTTCAGGGTAGTTAAACAGGGAAAACAAAATGCTGGAGCCAATAATCAAGATGGATCGTAATTAAGGGTGACCCTCCCACCGCTGATCTCCCTTCCCACCCACAGCTCATCAAACTCCAGTCAGCCCCGATGGGGTTTCCACCCCAAAAAAGCTCCAGCACATTTCGGAAGGGAAGCTTTTCTTCCAATGTCCTAAGGAAAACAGGCCTTGAGATAACCCTCATCAATTACCTGCAGCAATTGTGGAATCTCAAAAGTTCAACCAGGTCCCCAAAATAACATAGTGGCTCCGTCCATATATGCAGACACTGTCCTCTCCTGTCTCCATTTCCCTACACAGAGTCATGGAGTTGGAAGAACCTTACAATAAAGACAGGCCACGGCCTTGTGTGACAGATGAGAGGTTCAGTGAGGCTAGGTAAGTTGTCCAAGGTCACACAGCTAATTGGTACCAGAACTAGAAGCCAAATATTTTGATACCCAGTTAACACACCTACTGCTTATTTCTCTGTGCAGTCTTGCTTTCGTATAAAAACTAAAGCAAAGTAAATGAAAGAAATCATCCTCATTAAATTCACTTTCTGATTTCTTTTAGATAAGGGTTTCTGAACGAAAGAGTTTTTAATAGTTTTAGATGAAGTTTCTGGGGAAAAGTATCTTGGACTGTTTATCAAGGAGACATTTTTCTTTTGATGGATCAGGATATCGGACACATGGGTACAGGCATGGCCAGCCTGCCGTGGGGCCAATGGTAAACAGAGTGAATCTGTAGGGGTTTGCTGGGCTGCTGGAGAGGCTAGATCTCTGGTCCAGAATCTGTTTAGTTTGGTTTTCTTCCAGTGGCACTTAGCGCACGGTGTTAATGAGGCTAGGATTTTCTTAGAATAGAATCTCTGTTCTGGGTCACAAGTAGTACCTCCACCTGCTGCCAACTTTCCGTAGTTCACGGGGGCCCACAATGCATTGGTCCAGAGTGACTGCACTCACCCCTGCCAGGCCTGGATGACCATTTGTGTCTACTTAATGACCACCTTGGGAGCATCCAGCTATAGCTATGATTCTTTAGTGGACACGAGGGGAAGAATCTGGAATGTTCTTATTTGTCTGGCCAGGTAAGGAGGATGCTTAGAAAGCTTTTTTTTTTTTTTTTAATTCCTTAAAGTCTCCACTATAAAAATCTTACATTTGTTGGGCTTCCCTGGTGGCGCGGTGGTTGAGAGTCCGCCTGCTGATGCAGGGGACACGGGTTCGTGACCCGGTCCAGGAGGATCCCACGTGCCGCGGGGCGGCTGGGCCCGTGAGCCATGGCCGCTGAGCCTGCGCGTCCGGAGCCTGTGCTCCGCAGCGGGAGAGGCCACAACGGTGAGAGGCCCGCGTACCGCAAAAAAAACAAAACAAAACATCTTACATTTGTCAAATGTGTTTGTCAACTAGGGGCTCGTCTGCCAATCTGGCTGCTCATTTCTGCTGGATGTCAGTCAAACAGTCAAACTCTTTGGGTACATCTAGGGCTTAACTCAGAAACCAGGCATCTGAATTGCGCTTACCAGCCTTGATTGATAGACTCTCCTTATTTTTTTGTTTGTGTGTTCTCCAGGATGCTGCTTTCTCGGCTGTGATTCACGACAAGCTCCAGGTCCCCAACACCATCCGGAAGGCATGGAATGACAGGGACAACCGCTGTGACATTTGCGCCACACACCTGAACCAGCTGAAGCAGGAGGCCATTCAGATGGTGCTGACCCTGGAACAGGCGGCTGGCAGTGAGCACTTCGATGGCTCACCTGGCTCGCCCCCAGCCCTCTCCAACATCCCCACTCCGGTGGGGTCCCGGCACGTGGGGGGGCTCCAGCAGCCCAGGGATTGGGCCTTTGTGCCCACCTCCTATGCCTCCTCCAACTACACAGCCCTCATCACCAGTAAGCATAGCAGCAAACCCAGCAGCCTCGGGGTCAGCAATGGGGTGGAGAAGAAGAGTGGGTCTCCAACCCACCAGGCCAAGGTCAGCCTCCAGATGGCCACCAGCCCCAGCAATGGGAATATCCTCAACTCAGTGGCCATCCAGGCTCACCAGTACCTGGATGGCACCTGGTCCCTGTCGAGAGCCAACGGGGTCACCCTCTACCCCTACCAGGTAAGTAGCCTCCGAGCAAGAAAGGGCTGGGCTGGCTCCAGTTAAAGCAGAGAAGTGGGCAACACTTCCTGTCTCTACTTTGTCCTCCTGGGAACTCCCCTACTCAGAGCCTAATGTTTCCATGTAGCCCTGCTGAACAATGCTAAATAGAGATAAAGTATATGAGGAACGAGTGATCCAAGATAGCACTCTGTTTCCATCGTCTCTACCCTCTGAAGGAGAGGTCGACACCCTTCCTAATCTCTCCCAACTTGAGAGACCTTAACCCTTTTCTATTTGCAACCCACCTTAAATACTGTGGGATTAGGTAACGAACCGCGTGTTCCCCTTTTCTTATTTTCTCTTCTCAGTTATTTAAATTAGCATGTACTCTCAAGTTTCCCTATAGAAATAAGAGAGCAGGTCTTAAGTCTGCCAAGGAATCTAAAATATTTGTCTTAATTTTGCTCGTGTGAGTTTTCTGTTGGAAGAGGGTTGGCTTTACCATACGTGTTCTCTGTGTCCCTTGAGTCACTCATGTGGGAAGCAGCAGAAAGTGTTGACTGTCGCTCTGGGGTGGAGAGGTGACCAAGGTCATAGAGTGTATTAGCTGGGGTAGGTAATTGGGGCGGCAAGTGGTCTCGAGTTGTTTCTCGCTTGTGTCCCTGTCGTATGGGGTGTTTGGCGGGTGACCTTCCACTCTGATATCGGGACCCAGCCTCCTTCATCTAGCACATCACCCTTTTCCAGAGGCCTCAGAGTCTTCCACCAGACCTTGTACAACCAGCCAGGAACTGGAGGAAGGGAGAGGATGGAGGATCTCACAGGGACATGTGGGGACCCAGCCTGGAAGGGGCAAGAATTCAGTCTCCTGGTCGCACCTTCTCTCAGGGGAGTCTGGGCAGGCCGATCTGTCCATATGCCCAGGAGAAAAAAGGAACACGCTGAGTGAACACATAGCATAGTTTTTGTTTCATGGGGCAAGGGTACCGGGAGACATAACTTGAGTTATCAATGTGGCTGATAAAATTCCTGGTGCAATTTCTAGAGTGTAGAAGGGAAGAGAGATTGTTTCTCTTGATACCTTGAAAGAAAGTGGGGAGCGTGGATCATTATCTTAAGAAGTTAGCGTTCTTGGGCCACCAAACTTTTCATTGCCTGGATGCTTTGTAGTTTATAAAATATAGAGCACACATCATGTTGTTTAAGCCCCCAGTAGACCTGTGAGGTCGGCCCGGCAGATGTTAGATCTTTCTTTTACAGGTGGGGATCAGCATGCTTAGAGAAATGGAATAATTACCTGTGGCCACAGAGCCGGTGCCAGACCAACGCCAGCTCTCCCCTGCCCAGGAGAACGGCTCTCCCTGCCACGGCTGCTTCCAGCTTTCTTAGCTTACTCCAGAGCAATCTCCGGTCAACATCTGTTCCAGATACGGTTTCTTTTCAGAAACCATATGGTATACCGAGGGAGAGGACTCCTCTTTTGACTTGTGGGCGCCTGGCTGCCACTTCATCTTTGGACAGAATTTTCTGGGTTGTAGATATAAATATACCGAGGAACCACTTGCACCCTGGTTGGGGCTTCATAGTCTAATGCTTGAACGTAACCATCTAGGGCAGGAACAGAATAGCTGCTTTCCGTTGCTGAATAATATGCCTTTTTTTTGGTTTGTAGTTTAAAAATAGACAATTCTGAAAATAATAAAAAGAGAATACATGTCTGTTGTAAAATAAAATTTAAAAAATATGAAACAGTTTAAGTAGGCCTTTAAAAATCAACATCACCCAGAAATAGACTACCTAACATTTGGGTGTACTTCCTCCCAGGATTTTCTACACATGCAGTTTCTAAAATTGTGATTATGTTCAATTCTCTGATCTGCTTTTCACTTAATATACTAGGGGCATTTTCCCATGCCATTATCTACTTTTCTAAAACATGATCTTTAATGGTAGCCTAGTATTCCATTATATAAATACTACCCATTATATGAGTATGCCCTAATTTATATAACCAAGCATCAATTATTAGAGTTTAGGTTTTTGCTACTATAAATAAAATGCTCTGGTGCACATCCTTCTACGCAGCTCATGTTTTCTACACATCCTGGGCTGTGCTAGCCACATACTCATGTTACACAGACAACTCACATTTCACCTTCCACCTCCCTAGAGCACTTGTAACGTGTATCAGGTGCTAGTTAGAAGATTCAGCTGCTGCACAGCGCTGATGAGTGAGGACAGAAGAACTTGGAACTGGTGCTTTCATATAAAGTATTCAAAGTGTGGGGAAAGTTTCTGTAAGGGGGAGAGTTGAAGATGGAGCTTAACAGGAAGATTAGGGAGTATTGGTACATTTAAAAAATTTGTGCAATAATTCTTTCTGCTCCTCCTTTTTTCCCCCTACCTCAGATGAAAAAGAATTTCCTGTACAATAACAAACGTTTATTAAGCTCTACCAAGTGCCGGACACTATGCTATGTGTTGGTGGGGGCTGCTGCCATGGTCTGGAATCCCAGGCTCCTGTCCTGTGACCCTTAGGGGAGGAAGCAGGGGAAGGGTGCATTGTGTGTTTTTTGTAAATTTATTTATTTAATTTTTGGCTGCGTTGGGTCTTGGTTGCTGCGCGAGGGCTTTCTCTAGTTGCGGTGAGCGGGGGCTACTCTTCGTTGAGGTGCGTGGGCTTCTCACTGCGGTGGCTTCTCTTGTTGCGGAGCATGGGCTCTAGGCGCTCAGGCTTTGGTAGTTGTGGTGCACGGGCTCAGTAGTTGTGGCTCGCGGGCTCTAGAGCTCAGGCTCAGTAGTTGTGGCGCACGGGCTTAGTTGCTCTGCGGCAGGTGGGATCTTCCTGGGCCAGGGCTCAAACCCGTGTCCCCTGCATTGGCAGGCAGATTCTTAACCAATGCGCCACCGGCCAAAGCCAGATACAAAGGTGATTCCCGTAAGCCACCAACCTGAGATTGCCCTGGGTAAATTGGATTGCTTCTTTCCAACTCAGAACAGGCTAATTTCTGCATTTCCCCTGAGCAGTAGTTAAAGGGATCAGAGGAAATCTCTCTGGGATCAAGAGATTTGGTGCCTGGCTGTGAACCAGTGTCCCCGTGTCATGACTATGTCTTCCTGATGCCCTAGAGGGGGGACTCTGGGTCTGGCTAGACTGAATGGCTCCTGTTACGGACATCTCCCGGCAGTAAATATTCTGCAGTTCACAGTCTGGCCAGCTCAGCAGAGATGGGTGACTGCTCTGAAAGCTGACCTCACTTTTCCTGCTCACCCTTACTCCCATATCCCTCCCCACAGAGAAGATGGCCCTCTGGCTTAGTGCCAGAGCTGTTCCCTGGGCAGAGAAGCATCTAGACTTTGTTGCTGCCACTGCTGCTGCTGTGCACCAACAGACCCGGAGCCTGTAGAAGCAGGGGAGAAGAGGACGCTGCCCTTCTGCCACTTAAGTGCCGGGAGGATGACAAAAATGAGGACAGGCTTTGCAATAGGGAGCAGGGTAAAACCTCTGTATGGGCTTCCCTGGTGGCGCAGTGGTTGAGAGTCCGCCTGCCGATGCAGGGGGCACGGGTTCGTGCCCTGGTCCAGGAAGATCCCATATGCCACGGAGCCTGCACGTCCGGAGCCTGTGCTCCGCAACGGGAGAGGCCACAACAGTGAGAGGCCCGCGTACCGCAAAAAAAAAAAAAAAAAAAACACCTCTGTATGGATGATAGAAGGGTCCCTCAAATCCCTCAAGTCCCCTGTTTCCTACACCACTGTGTAGCAGTCTTCGAAGGCTGCAGTAGGAAGATTTCTTGATTCTCTTTTGCTGTATCCTTCACGTTTCTCAAAAACCTCCAGAAAGAGTGGGAACCTATAAGCATCGCAGATAAATATGAATCTATCCAGAGAGGTAAGAAAAATAGTAAGTTAGGAGACACTGAGATTATATCAAAAATGGCAACAAACCACAAAGGTAATTTTTCATTAAATATCATAGCAAGCTGGTTTCACAGCAGTTGTTAAGATGGACTGTTTCAAAGAAAGACTTTCTTTTATTAACTTGCAGACATGTAACACCATCAATACATATATATGGAAAGCAGAGAATGCTCTAGAACTTTCATTTGATCACATGAGTTTTGACTTTGAAGAGACATGTCTGGATTATTTTCTTGTAGTTCACAACAGATTAATGAACTCTTTTGAATGACAACTGCTTTTGCCTGATTTACATTTATTATCGTAAGTACGTGCAGGAAAGACTTTACATAATGCTCCTAATCACAGAACGCTGGTGATTACTATAGGACGGTAATTGCCTTTTGCATCATGGTGGGAGATTTGGAGATGGTCCTGCCTAGTTCAAGTCCATGGCCCCACCATCTGTTGAACCTCATTTTAGTAGCTTAACATTTTAGTCTATTTCCTTATGAGTGAAAGCCCTACCTTGCAAGATAACATGGAGAACAATTAAGAAAAAAGTATGAACGTATTTTGTAAACTGTAACACAAGGGAACAGCTATCAGCTCCCTCATTGCCAGAGGAGAAACCCAAGGTTGAGAGATTGGAGGTTTCTTTCGGGTAGAGCTTCCTGACTATGTTTGATGTCTTTTGCTCATTGAGAACATAGATTCATTTTATTCTCCTGTTTCTGACAGCAGCTAACATATAAAAAAATTAGGGAACGCTCGTTAGGGAAAGCTCCAATCTCAAGGAAACACTAAAGTTGCTTCTCCTGACTGGCCTTAGATTTAGGAAAAAATTCCAGGCTATAAGACGTATCCAGACCTCAAGGTTTTTGGTGGAAACCACCAGTTCATTGGCTCCAAGCTAATCTTTAACCTGAAGTATCTTAATGATAGTCAATAAATCCTTGGAGGCAATGAAAGTAGTCCAGGTGGCTTTTTGATGTCCCCCTCAGTACAGGGGCATTTGAAAGCGTAGAAGAACTTTATTTTATAGGACTTTGATAAATTGAACTTGTCAAGAAAATTCGAGAAGATGTTAGGTGAATACGTAAGTAATAAATCCATAATGAAGCCTTAATGTGATGAAGTATTCAACGCACATTTCTTGATTTGAGGGAAAATGAGTTTGATAAAAGTTATTCTGCTTTCTCAGACAACACCCACTGGAATCAGTGCTAGAGATAATTCCAGGCTGAACTCTGGTTGAAGTCAGTGAGGGATTGTCTTAATTATATCTTTAGGAATTAATTGGTACCATGCCTTGCTCTTCAGAGGTCAGAAGCCACGGGAGGACTTGGCGCTGACCCTTTTATGGAGGACTTCCAGGTGCCCTTGGAAGAGGGAGGTGGACTCTGACACTCACTAGTGGTCCAGTACCCAGAGGCTTTGACTGTGATGGATCTGTGGAACCTGGAAGCACACGGGTAGTACAGCTGATGCCTGCGGGGTGAGGTGCACGTGTGCTCCTTCCTCACTGAGCCGCTTTTCACGAAGGAGCAGGGCAGGTGTTCGCAGTGTGTCAGGAGTGGAGGATTCCCATTCACGTTCTTTGCAGCCCTCCGGAGCTCAGCTGCCTGTTCCTGAAATACGCAAAGTGTCCTTCTTGGGCCAGTCTGAGTGCCAATTTGCTGCCCATCTGCTGCTGCTCTGTCCAGCTAGGCCAATAGCATAAGATGTCACAATCTTTTAACATCATGGGTTTTTGTTTTTTCCTGTTTATAGATGGCCAGATGAGTGTTATTTATCACCTTTATAAATTCTGACAAATGCTGAACACAAGAAAAGGAATCAGTTTGTATACTCAGTCATGGACAGAGCATTTCTCAGGAATATGGTGCTCAGGGTGAAATTCCAAAAAAGTCATAACCTCTTATAAATACGGGCAGGGCCATGGGCTGAAGGGAACACCCAAACTTCATCAGGAAATTACAGAAATGTTTTTTATCTGGTCGTTTACTTGGGTGGTAGGCTGAATAAGGGCCTCTCAAAGATGTTCATGTCCTGAACCCTGGAACCTATGAATAGGCTACCTTACAAAGTAAAAGAGGTTTTGCAGATATGGTAAAGTGAAGGATCTTCAGATGAGGAGATCCTCCTGGATTATCTGTGTGGGTCCAACGTAATCATAAGGGTCCTCATAAAAGGGAGACAGGAGGATCAGAGTCAGAAGGAGCAGATGTAAGGACAGAAGCAGAGGTCAGAAGAGAGAAGATGTAAGCTTGCTGCCTTTGAAGGGGGAGGAAGGGGCTGTAAGCCAAAGAGTGAAGGCGGCCTCTAAAAAACTGGAAAAATCAAGAATCAAATCCTCCCCTAGAGCCTCCAGAAAGAAGCAGCCCTGCAAGTGCATTTTAGATGTCTGACCTCCTGAACTTTACAGAATAGAGAACAGATGTGTGCTGTTTTTCTATGCAAAACTTTCAGTAATTTGCTTCAGGGATGGGCATAGGAGATTAATAAGCATTTGGTAGCTGAAAAGCTTGGTAGGAGAAGCTAATGAGGTATGCAGACCGTGGAGCTGCTGTGGAAGCCTGCAGGATGGCCGAGAACATGGGCTTTTCATCCCGTACAACAAGCTGCGTTACCCAGTGGATCAGACAGTACATTAGCAAGTCAGATTATTTCATTTGGGTGCCTCCACAGAATGAGAGGTTACTCATACTGCGCGGATGGTTTTCAATTGTCTCAGATTTCCCTATTGTTATAGCATCATAATAACAAGCACATCACAGCCACTCTCCATCGGGTAGCTAGTAATTACCGTTATGTAAGTATCTCATATGTTGAAACTGCAGAAAACATTCGAAGCCGGGGGTGGGAGCGTTGGGGAGAGACTCGGCTGGAATATCTGTAGAAGGAGGCTCATCTTCTCTGTAGGATCTGTTGACCAGATTGTAGGGGTTTCATAGAACTGCCCCAGTATTCCTTCTTATGTCGTCTGGTGTTTCGAGGGTTCACATGAACTTGAAAGTACCTTGAAAATTGCAGAGCAGAAGGTAAGTGTTAGTTGCTATCATTTTTTAATTTGGTAGGCAGAAGACAGCCACTGGAGATCTCAGAGCAGGAGAATGGAAAGATCTCCTTGCTTGACAACAGGAATTCTCAAATTTGGCTGCACGCTAGAATTGCTTGGAAGCTTTAAAGAAGAATATCAGGGCTTCCCTGGTGGCGCAGTGGTTGAGAGTCCGCCTGCCGATGCAGGGGACACGGGTTCGTGCCCCGGTCCGGGAAGATCCCACATGCCGCGGGGTGGCTGGGCCCGTGAGCCACGGCCGCTGAGCCTGCGCGTCCAGAGCCTTTGCTCCGCAACGGGAGAGGCCACAGCAGTGAGAGGCCCGCGTACCGCAAAAAAAAAAAAAAAAAGAAGAAGAATACCAGCGTCTAAGCCACACTCCAGACCAATTAAATCAGAATATCTTGGGCGGGACCCAGGCTTTGTTTTAACTGCCCGGGCAAACCACAGCTTTAAAGAACAATTTATCTGGCAGTGGTGTAATAAGTGCAGGGAAGGGAACAATGAAGATGGATGGATAGACAGATAGATAGATAGATGGTATATCACTTTCCTAGGGCTGCCATAATAAAATTACCACAAACCAAGTGGCTTAAAATAACAAAAATTTATTGTTTCATAGTTCTGGAGGCTAGAAGTCCACAACTGAGGTGTCGGGAGGGCCGTGGTCCTCTGAAGGCTCAATGGGAGAATTCTTCCTTGTCTTTTCCAGCGGGTGTTCTTTGGCTTGTGGCTGTGTCACTCCAGACTCTGCCTCTGTCTTCACGAGGCCTTCTCCTCTGTCTCTTCCCTCTTATTAAAAGGACACTGGTCATTGAATTTAGGACCCATTCTAAGGCAGTATGATCTCATCCCAACCCTTCACTAATTACATCTGTAGAGACCCTAATAAGGTCACATGCTGAGGCTCTGAGTGGACATGAATTGCGGGGGGCGCTTGTTCCTCTCACGACATATAGATAGACGCCACGTAGATGCCAGACAGACGGACGGGTGAAAGGTGAAGGTAGTGTTGAGGAGGTGAGCACACCCATGCTCCTTCCTTGCTGATCCACTTCTGAAAAAGGAAGGAGGTGCAGATGTTCACAGATGGTCAGCAGTAGAGCACTCCCGTTCTGTTCTGTGGAGGGAGAAAAATTAAGGGAAGGGGAAATGATGCAAAGGGCAAAGGCAAGAAAGTGAGGGAAGAGTCGTATCCACACACACCCGTATCCAGATGGAGAATACCTCAAGAGTCAGGTGAAATAAAAAAAAAAAAATCCACACATGAGTTTTTTTTGTGGAGTAATAACCACCTCCTCTTCTGAACTTACATACTACCTTTAAAGTCATCTGTGCTTTCACAGCCATAGGTATAAATGTAAATAGCACTTCCTGGAGCGCCTCCTGGGGTAGCTCAGCTCACGCTGAGCACCTAATTTGACTAGTGCTGGAAAGGTTCTGTTCCTTTTCTACTGACCAAGCTGATCGTTTGGGTTAATTTGGTGGAATGGTCTGTGTTTTTGCTTTTCTCCTTCAGAGATATTTCTAGGCCCTAGAAAGAGGCTAGAAATACTGAGTAAGGTGCTATGCTGCTTAAAAGTGTTTCTTATTCTCCCCTCGGTCCTTTGTGTGCGTGGGAGCTGAGAGGTGTGGGGAAGTGGTACTCTCTCTCAAGCAGAGGGGACCTGACTCACCCTGCTTCTCCAGCTCTCCGAGGCTAGGCTGGGGTGGGGGGCAGAGCTGAGGATTGCTGCGCGAGGGAAGTGACATCATGCCGGAGAGAAGATTCCCTGGATGTGACCCTTTTTCACAGTTACCTTTGTTTTAGACAGCATCTCACCTCCTCTCCCATTTGGCCATCCTCCCCAGCCCTGGTTTCCTCAGGCAGAACACTCGCTTTCTCTATAGAGTTGAGGAAAGGAACCAAGCTCACTGTCCATAGTGAGCTACCCAAGGGGGTAACAACGGCTACTGCCTTTTTTTTTTTTTTTTGCGTTACGCGGGCCATTCACTGTTGTGGCCCCTCCCGTTGCGGAGCACACGCTCCGGACGCGCAGGCTCAGCGGCCATGGCTCACGGGCCCAGCCGCTCCGCGGCATGTGGGATCCTGCCGGACCGGGGCACGAATCCGTGTCCCCTGCATCGGCAGGCGGACTCTCAACCACTGCGCCACCAGGGAAGCCCCTGTACCCTGTTTTAATTGTTATTAATGTGTATTTTGCGTAATTCTTTCCTTTCATGACCCAGAGTGAATTGTCTATCTCCTGATACCTTAAATACCTGTGGGTGGGTTTTGCCTCTCACTGTTGTGGCCTCTCCCGTTGCGGAGCACAGGCTCCGGACGCGCAGGCTCAGCGGCCATGGCTCACGGGCCCAGCCGCTCCGCGGCATGTGGGATCCTCCCGGACCGGGGCATGAACCCGTGTCCCCTGCAACGGCAGGCGGGCTCTCAATCACTGCGCCAAGAGGGAAGCCCAGCTACTGCTTTTTTGAAATGACAAAGTAAACAGATTTTTTTTTTTTAGGAACTCTGAGGCTGATACTTATCAATGAGTTTATCCAAGTCTCAAACAATGAGGGACTAGATGTTGGGTCACGCTAGATTTGCAGTTCATGCACCCGAAATAAAAGTCCAGCTTCCTTGCTGACTGTGTGACCTCGAGCAGGCGTCTTACTATTGTGTGTCTCTATCTTCTCCTCTGCAAGGTGGTCCGTTGCAGAGCTGTTATGGGGATTATATGAGATGATGTGTGTAGAACACTTAGCATCGTGTCTGACACGTTGGTGACCCCTCCGTGAAGGGACTTGATACTTGAGGGCATCTCCTCTTGGTCAATGCAGATTCCCCTGACTCAAGACTGAATGGAATCAGGGCCCTCTTTTCCAATATACGAACCAGTGGTGGATAAAAGAACAAGACCCAAACCATACAATGATATTAAGCTCATGAAATAAATGTTACCCCGTAACGTCAACCACCTCCAAGTATTTACCAGAAACCAGCTTTCCGTATGTGCACCACATTTTACACGAGAAGGTCATATTCTAAACAGGATGATCTCATCCCACCATTAGTGAGTAAATTGATAAAATATTGAAAGGCCCATGGACCCATTTTTCTCCATTTTTGAAGACCTTTTGAAAGGAGGAGGGGCGGCAGTATATAAACATGAATCACTTAAAATTCTACAGAGTAGTAGAGGGTAGCATTTAAAATAATTCAAAAGAGTAATATCTCATTATTTTGGAGTTAATGCCCATTGAAAGAACACTTTGAAATAGTCCTCGGGTCTCTCATTCTTGCTTTCCTTAGTTTACACCTTTGGTAAATGTAATTGTAATACACTTGCTTTCTTATTATTCACTTACATCTTTATTTATAAAATACGTTTTTCTTTTTCTTTTTTTCTTTTTCCGGTACATGGGCCTCTCACTGTTGTGGCCTCTCCCATTGCGGAGCACAGGCTCCGGACGCGCAGGCTCAGCGGCCATGGCTCACAGGCCTAGCCGCTCCGCGGCATGTGGGATCTTCCCGGACCGGGGCACGAACCTGTGTCCCCTGCATCGGCAGGCGGACTCTCAGGGAAGCCCTAAAATACGTTTTTCTTTTAAAAGTATTTTAAACTTATTACATAATTTGGAATCTTCAATAAATTGGAAACTTCAAGTCTGCTCTTTGCCTATCCCACCGCAGGCACACACCTAATTAATTTTAAATTGAGATTTTACTGTGCTAACAGTCTTCAGCGTGACAAATTAGCATGCTTCTGTCTTGTGGAGTATTTGTGAAGATTAGTTAATGAGTCATATATTTCTTATGCCTAAATCATTCCCAGGGAGTAATTTAGGTGTTTAGGAAGCATGTTAGTTACCATTTTTAGGACCCTGGAGACCATTTAGTGCATTGCTGCTGCACCAGTGGCCTCAAGGTGTTAACATACCCCTTTGGAAGCTTATCCGTGACACGTTCCCCTTTTGTTAAAGCAAACAGACCCCAGAGACCCTAGTGGAAGCAAGATGAGAAGGCTGCCCTTGTGAATTACAGATGACAAACTGAGGCCCAGAAATGTCAAGTGACCCGCCCAAGGTCACGCGAGCACACCAGAGCTGGGATTCAAAGTTTCCTTTGCAGAAGGGGCCAGCTCCCCAAATTGGTTCAACATTCCACATCCTGGGGAGAGCCACTCACAGCACACTCTGCGAACATTTCTTTGGGGCAATTCTGAGTCACTAGGACTTGCAAGTCCACGTTCATGTTGTATTGCTCTGCACAGTCACGTAGAAATAAATGCCCTGTGTTACGTATTCTCGCTGGGAGGTGGAGAGGCCGGTGGGGACAAAGCTTGAGACAAAGATGGGCCAAAAGCAAACAAAAAAGGCTGTGAAAGCAATGCTGCCATCTAGTGAGACATGTTTTAGCTCATCTGAGAGACAGACTGAACACGCCTAATACTGGGAATCTCACCATGAATTATATTAATTTCCTAAGATGAATAAGAGGCAACAGGGCCCTTTCCTTGTCAACAGTGTGGTCTTGAACGGAATAGTATATGTTTAAACTCAATGTCCTAACACACATTCTTTAGAAAGGACCCCGTTGGCCAAGATCTCCAGTGAAGATGGAACTCGGTTTGGGGTAGTGGACAGGGTGCCCAGGTCTGCATGGAGGTCTGGCTCACCTGCTTATTAGCTGAGTGACATTTTGCCACATAAAAATATCAATATCTCCTTTTATAGTATCTCTCTCCTAAGATTGTTTTAAGGATTAGGTTCATTCATTCTAATTTTTTTTTTTTACTTCTAAGCACTGGATTTTAATGAAATTTTAGGCACACACACACACCCACATGCACACAAAATGAGATCCCATACTGAGAAATTCTACAAAATCGGCCTGATCGACTATTCATACAGCATGACTCTCTGCCTACCTGCAGCCTAACAAGACATTTGAAGGTGAGGTAGACATACCTGGAACAATGCACATAAGCCTGAAAAATAATGGTGGAACTGGTGGTCAGAAGACTGAGGCATCCCTGTATCTGAGCTCAGATTCCAGCAGTCACGATATGATGACCATCTCGAACACGGCTGTTCCGCAGGGCTCACTCTGTAGCTTCAAGATTCGTTCAGAACCCATTTCAGCTAAGATTGTGTATCAGAGTTTTTGTTGAAGACAACAGTTTTCTTGTTTTCCTCTAAGGACAGATTGCACTTTTTCAACTAAGTAGCCTTTTTGGTAGAATGCTTCAGTGGCGTAGGTGCTTTGAGGGATTAATTACTGCCGTCAGGTTAGGTGGACCACTCCCTCCAGACACGCTGTTCAAAATTCAGGGCTGAGTCCACCGTTTTTGAAACTGGCCGTTTAGAAGCAGCAGCCATGTTGTTGAGTCCCTTCGGAGGTAAGAGAGGGACAGAGAACAGGGAAATGAAAATTCTTGTCCACAAGTAATGAGTAGAAAAGATCGATGGGGGTAGCTGGTGCTTTGTGGAAAAAAATGAGGGGCAGGGAACGCTGGCCTCTAACAAGGGTAGTTTCGAAACTTTACTGTTCTAGAAAAAGGGCAGCAAATCCACTTGCTACAGACGAGGGACACTGATTGGTTGCTGAGAGTGTGGCTGGTTGGCTAAAAAGGGCAGGAAGAGTTTCAGCCATCGAAATGACCTTTGCTTTGGGGACCGTGGAGACGGTAGAGTGCGATGAACCACAAATCTTAATTCCATCCCCACTTCTGCCACTTACTTCATGACCCTGGGCAGTTTCTCCATTTACAAAGAGGACAACTGGAGCCCCATTCTACCCTCAGCTGTGTCAGCCTGTGAACAGACAGCTGAGCTTTTAACATTTTCACACTCCCCTAGCGGGGTGCTCATCCTTTTTCTGGGTTGGTTTCTCTCCAAAGTTACCAAGTTCACTGTCTCTCAACTTGCAATTCAATATGCACATATTGAGCCATATGTGCATGTTGTTGATTTAGTTTCATAGTAATAAGAATAATAATTACAGCTAACACTTACTGAGTGCACACCATATTCCAGGCACAGTGCTTGCTGCAGAGGAATCCCACACTTCAGAACTCCGAAAAATTTAGTCAACAAATGTGTTATTCAGCATGTACTTAGTCATTCGTTGGAATTAAGAAGTTTGGTAGATAGCATTTCTACAAGTTAATAATATAAGTTTTATATTAATAGTAAACTCGATGAGGGAGTTCTGGTCTTATCTGATTTCAATATTAAGCAAGTCCTATCCTGACGATTGTCCTTATTTAGTGACTAGTCTTCGGTCTTCATTCTCCTCACCTCGCCCAGTGTCCCATCTCTCTTCTTCTTTCTTCCTTTTTTATTTTAAATTACACAATCACCTCTTGAGACTTCTAAGACTTAATTACTTAGGTTGAAAATTATTCATACGTTTCCCCTCATTCTACCCTTATATTTTCATTTTAACACAGTTTATTTGCGTCCCTGAGAAAGGGTGGGCAAAGGGAATAAAAGGACTTGCAGTGAAAATCAGTCAATTCTATCACTTGTTAGCAATTTATAGAAAATATTTGGCAGAAAAGGCAATGGAAACTAAGATGGACTAATTAGAAAGGAAGTCACATATTTAAACATCACAGACCTTTCAACCTCTTCAAAGTAGCTGCTAACTTCTAATTATGCAATAGGCTCAGTGGAAAATGAACCAACACAGCATTCGGGGTTAATTGGTGTAAATGTATTAATTACAGAAACTACTCATTAAATGTTTTATAAGGTATATATGTTCCTAGCATAATATCTATTGAATACACATACTCTGAATATATATATATTGTAAACATGTAACACCTGTTAGAACCAAGTATTTAAACTCTCTCGCATACTGTTACTTCATAGCACCCTGAATCTACACCCCTGCTTGTTATCATTAGGAAGGCACATCTGGGGACAGGATTACAAGAAGGTGGAAAGGACAGCAGATACGTGAAGCCACAGTGATATCGTGAGAACGGTGTGTTGCAGGCTGGTGAAGAGGCAGAGGACCGAGGTGGCATTGACAATGGGCCACGTGTGGGCTCCATTCCTACACACTGCGTACAGGGCCCTGGTGGTTAGGCAATGAGAAGCCACATGTAGATACAACTCTTTGGGTAGTAGGGTAGCGATGCTACTGCTAACGGGGAGAGAGAGGGAAGTGGGCAGACCACTGCTTTGGGAGGTGGTGAGGCCCGGAGAAAGATGGCAGCAGAGGGCTTGGGTGAGGGATGACTGATTCCGCGGATGTTTAGGATAAAGCCCCAAGACCTTGAGGACGGTGGGACAGAGAAGAGGATAGTTGAGGAGGACACCTGTGTTTCTGCGTCGGGTGCCACATGGTGGTGAGCTGTTTACTAGTTCAAGGAAGGCTGAAGGGGTGAGGCCGAGGGAAGACACAAGAAAAGAGTTCGGGTTTGAACACCTGGGCTCCAGGATAACTGTGGGACCCTGGTCCAGAGGCAGATGTGAATGAGAGTCGGCAGGGTTAGAGGCAAGGCTGCATTGTGTCTAGGAGGTAGGTACAGATGAGGCTAGGCCGTAAGAGAAGCTGGAGAAGCTGTTTCTTCCAGAGCCCAGGTCTTCTGGCTTTGGTCAGTGTCTTCTCCATGGTACTATTCTGTCGTGTCAGTACCTAGACATGAAAAGCAGGGTCATTATGTTATAACCACACTGTGTTAAGTCATACATTTATTCATCCATTCAGCAAACATTTTTTGAGCCAGACACCATACTAGTTCCTGGGGATACAAAGCACGGTGCTTTAGACAGCTGAGGTAGGGCTTTGCCTGTTATCAGTGTGTCTTGGTGTAGGAGGTCAGTGAGGGATGATGGGCTGTTCTAATTGGCTGTCCTTTACCTGCACACGTGTGTGTGTGTGTGTGTGTGTGTGTGTGTGTGTGCGCGTGTGTGTGGGGGGGGGCAGCCAGTAGTGTTTTTTTTTTAACATCTTTATTGGAGTATAATTGCTTACAATGGTGTGTTAGTTTCTGCTTTATAACAAAGTGAATCAGTTATACATACACATATGTTCCCATATCTCTTCCCTCTTGCGTCTCCCTCCCTCCAGTAGTGTTCTTAAAGTGGCACTGAGTGACTCCTGTGGCCTCGATGGTGGGCAGGCTCTGTGACCCTAACTACTGGGCGGTGGGCCCAGAGGGCTCCTGACGCCCAGCTGGGGTGCAGCTACGGAGGAAAACTAGACCCTGACCACCCACAGTGCAGAAGAATCTCACCCTCACCCTCCTCCACCCTGATCTTGGTGTCCATAAACACTGCAAGGGTCACAGGGATCCCACTAACTGGCTTCACTACCTGTATTAGCACTGTTTCCTACATTAAACAACCTCCTTTTTAATGCTGTCCGTTGATAAGATAAGTGATGAGTAACTTCATCAGCTTAACCTACGACAGAAGTCACGAATCATTTTGTCACTCTCTGATCCTGGGAGGAGAAAGACAGTTCAGTTGAACAATAGATTTAAGTCAGTAGTTCCTTTCATTCAGTGTTCTGAGACACTCACAATATGCCAGGTATCAGGGACTGGGATGTAAAGATGAGTGAGGCTTAGAGCACAGCTCTCTGACGAAGGTCAGACTGGGGTCAGTGCCATGGCAGAAGCAGAGGCGCCATGCTGTGGGAAAACAGGGTGGGACCCAGATAGGAATTCCATCCGGGTATCTGGAAAAATGCATCTCAGCATTGGTTATTTATATAGCTATGGATTAGGTGAACTGTTTATCTAACTGAGCAGTAATCCAGAAATAAATAGTAGATGTTGTATTATTAGAGGAAGTAGAGGTATAATTACCCTGTCTAGCTCTTGATTCCACCTTTAGAAATATCTCTCTGCTGCCCT
This sequence comes from Pseudorca crassidens, assembly GCF_039906515.1. NCBI lineage: Eukaryota > Metazoa > Chordata > Mammalia > Artiodactyla > Delphinidae > Pseudorca > Pseudorca crassidens. The sequence continues at coordinate 160,107,899 of NC_090297.1, forward strand.
TGTCTGCGTGTATTATCAGCAGGCAGAGCTGCCCTGACACCTCCCCCCCGAGTGTAACTGGGTGCCGCTGTGACCCTGTGCAGGCAGGGCAGAACGGGAAGGCACCAGAGATCTAGTCCAAGTCTCACTTTTCTCCCTCATCCGCTTCACCCAACCTCTGGTTATTCACCCAGGAAATGTTAAGAGTCCGGGGCTGCAGTTACCAACTTTGGTCTAATATGTGCTTATATCTTTGGGGGCTCGAATAGGCCATTTTGAACCCTTGAGTTAAAAGGTCCTCTGGTTCCATGCCGCCCCCTTCAGACACTGAGAAGCAGATCAGTTACCGCTCTTCCTGGTGAGTCTTCCATGCTCATCTGTATGAGACCAAAGGTGTGACATGGAAACTATGGTGACTGAGATGTTCTGGCACATGAAGTTCACGTTTAGTATTTGGGGAGAATTAATCTTACAGGACAAAGGCCCATGATCTGAACATTTTAGTATTTTTATTGTAGGATTAAAAAAAAAAACCCACCTTCTGACAAGATATACATTATAACGTTCTGGATCTATACGTTTTGAAGAAGTAGAAAAGTAGATAAAGTAGCTCACACTGAAAATAGTTTTCCTCGAAAAATAAGACTAAAGTGATTATTCGAATAATGCACTTTTAATTACTGAAGAAAAAATAGCTACTTTAAATGCCCAGTCACATAAATGTCATAGTCCTGATTTGCCCAGATTTGCTCTTTTTTCTCTTACCTTTCACATGTGCTGCTGTTAGCGTTTATCGCTGTGTTTGGAAACTGCCAGGGTAATGACTGTGTTAATTTATCTGGTCCAGTGTATTTTCACCAGAAACAGGAGCGTGACTGAGTCGTTCCTTCCACATCTCTCTCCTGCCTCCCCTGGAGAGGAGTGAGTTAAGTCATCATGGAAAGATGGCGCTTGGGCTGTTCTTTCTGGGGACAGGCTTACCAGCCCTCCTCTCATATCCCTTTCTTCACCGTTACGAATCTAACCTTTCAATTCCATTCGTCCAAAATTGTATTTCTGTCAGGAATGCTGCTCTAAGTCTGTGTTTATTCTAGGAGGGAAGATAGCCAATCAACGGGTTGGTTCTGAACCTTGGACCTGACCACAGAAAAGCTACTGTGGGGTGTGAAGTGTGCCCCCGTCCCTATAAGTCTGTCTCTGTAAGTTGACCCTGGAACAGTGAGCATTGGGGAAGAGAGGCAATGACCCTGTTTGAGTGAGGCTTACAGTCAGCAAGAAAGCTTAATCCAAGGAATGTCATTTCCTCTCAGATGGGGGAGGATTTCTATTACATCTAGTGTTTAATAATTCAAGAGTTCACACTGTCCACTCTCAAAAAAGCTCATCTTCGTGTATGCACATTCACACGTGCACACAAGCACACAACTCTCCTGGCAGAACTGGAATAAGTTATAACTTATCTACCTTTACTACTAGAATTGGCTGACAAAAGAGCTATAGCTTATATTATATCAACATTAAAAAAGAAACGTTTCAAGCTCATTTTACATAACCATGATTATCCATTGAAGGGGTATTCTAATCCTTTGAGTATCTGAAGCAGTAAATTATGTTTTGGAAGAATGCTTAAATTACTTACGATGTTTAAATTTTTTAAAAAATTGTCTTTTTATCCGTTTTTAAAATCTAAGTTATACCTGCACATAAGTTAAAGGGTTAAATCATTTGACAAGACTTGATATGAAGGACACCAGTCCACCACTGGGAATGCAGTGGGCATTTCCTGCTTCCATTAATATCTATTTCCATATCCTATCATTCCTATGTTCCTACTAACTTGATATAGTTAGTTGTAGACTACCTATTACAGCAGCTCTCAACGTGTACTCTGTGGACCATTTGAGTCCCAAGATCCTTTCACTGGGTCCATGAGTTCAAAACTATTTTTATGTAACATTCAGACATCCTTTGGCTTTTTTTTTTACTGTGTGGACATTTGCTCTGATGGTGTAAGACCACGATGGGTGAAACTGCCAGTGTCTGCATGAATCCAGGCAGGGGCACCAAACTGTATGAGTCACTGTATTCTTCATCTTTTAATTACTGAAGAATTACAATTACACATTTGGAGGTTTTTTTTAAAGTACATTTCCACTTAAGAATGTCCTTGATGAAGCAATAAAAGTGATTAATTTTATTAAACCTAAAATGTGTGTTGAAATGTGAGGTACTTCAGTGATGTACAATGGTTGTCTCGGGGGGAAAACACTTATGCAATTGTCTGAGTTGCAAGCTCCTGGCCTTTTTCCCCCTGTGGAACACATTTTTACTTGAAAGAATAACTGACAGGCAAATCATAGTTATTCAGACTTAAGTATTTTGCAGACATTTTCTCAAAAATGAATGCAAGGGCTTGCTATTTAGAGGAAAACAACTGATGGGCTAGGTTTACCAGTGAAAAACTTTGAGCTGTCAGTTGAAGGCTCAATTTTGGAAAACTTGATTTTTCCACCATGAGCCTTGAAAGCTTCCCAACACTTAAAGACTTCTCTGATAAGATTAGTGATGATAATAACAAATGTGATTTTTTTATATTGCATAATAGAATGTATCAACATCTGGAAGATATGTATAACTCAGTAAATCAGTATTTTCCAAATGACCATTGCATTATGTTACAAAATCTTGTAACATTATGTCCATTCAAAGTGCAAGGTAGCCTAATGGATTTTAGTACGACAAAGTGCTAAATATTTATCAATGTAATTTCAGATTGCTCATTTCAGTGAACCTTTAGGAAACCACCATTTGTCAATTTTTAGTGTAGTATCAGAGAAGAATATCCACAATTATCTGAAAAGGCTATTAAAATAGTCCTCCATTTGCCAACTTTATATCCGTATGAGGTTAGATTTTCTGCATATGTTCAACTGAAACAACATACCCAGACATAATCCACAAACCATAAGCCAAGCACTAAAGAGATTTGTGAGCTAGTGGGAAGCAGCCGCATAGCACAGGGAGATCAGCTTGGTGCTTTGTGACCACCTAGAGGGGTGGGATAGGGAGGGTGGGAGGGAGACCCAAGAGGGAGGGGATATGGGGATATAAGTATACGTATAGCTGATTCACTTTGTTATACAGCAGAAACTAACACAACAATGTAAAGCAGTTATACTCCAATAAAGACGTTAAAAAAAAAAAGACTTGTGAAAATGTAAATCAACCTTCTCATTAAATTTTTTAACAAGGGAAAATAAATATATTTCATAAAATATGTTACTTATGCCAACATATAATGAGCTTATTGTTATTTTAAAATAAATAAATGCATATATATTTTAAGTTTTAGCTTAATTTCTAAAATGGTGAATATTGATAGTTTTAAGAGAGAGCAACCTGTCTAGACTGTGCAGGTCATAAATCTGGGAAAGAAATCTTGAGCAAGATGTCATGATCATTTTAGCTGATATGTTTGAACATTTTAAGGACAGAGTTATAGAACACAGAGGAGAGTTTGGGGTTGAATTAGTGATAAATACACGGAAAACTAAGCAAATTGAAAAACAGAAATATTATGCAATAAAAGAAAGCTCTTTGGGATCCTCAATAATTTTGAGATTGTAAAGGGTTCCTGAAACTGACCAGTTTGAGAATCACCGACCTATTGCTTAACCACCGAGGAACATGAGGGTTTAATCCTCTTTCACCACCACCCACCCCACTCCTGCACCACAGATATGCTCACTTCTTGTCTTCCCATTGCTCCAACAATTTTGGTTCCATTATTATGACTATATAAAGACTGTATAAAGGTATTGCTATGACATAGAAAGGCTGTCTGCAGCTGACCCATATAACTGTGATTACTTTTCCTTTAAGTATGCAAGTGGGGCAGATTTTTTGATCCTGTGGGTCTGAAACATCTCTGTTCTTTCTTGACACTTGATTAATAATTCTTGGCTGGGTAATAGAGTTCTAGGTTGGAAGTCATTTTCCCTCAGAATTTTAAAGGCACTCTCTAATGGCCTTTTGGCTTCCTGTGTTAACGCTGAAGTCTGTATCTTGATCGTTTATATAGAACATTTCTCATCTCTCTCTGTCTTTCTCTTAAGAAGCCCTTTATCCCTAGTGCTGTGAAGTTTCACAGAGATGCATTTTGGAATGGATCTATTGCTGTCCGTTGTCCTGGCGCCCCGTGGCCCTTTCCATCTACAATCTCATGTTGGCCTCTTCTAGGATATTTTCTTTAAATATTTCTTTGATAGTTTTCTTCCCCTCTATTTTCCTTGTTTATTTTTTTCTGGAGCTCCTATTATTAGGTCTTACGGTCTGGTTTAAAAAAAAATTATGTTTGCTTTCTTATCTGCCAAACTCTTCTTCATTTTCCTGTATTTTCTGGAGGATTTCTTCAATTTTATCTTTTAACTATTTTAGTAACGTCCTCATTTCTGCTATCATTTTTAATTTCCCAGAGCTTCTTTTTGTTGTTGTTACTGTTCTTCTCCAAATCTTCCTTTTTTAAATGGCATTCCATTCTTACTTTACGGATATAATATTTTTATTCATCTCTCTGAGCATATTATTGAATGGGTTTTGTTTTGTTCTGTTTTAGTTTTATTTTTCTCTATATCTCTCTTTCCTCAAGATGGCTTTGCTTCCTTTTCTCTTTTGTATTAGATGCTTTCCTCAAATATTTGGTGATCGTTGGCTGACTGATCATATTTATAAAGGAGGCATAAAATAGCTGAATGGAGGAGCATGGGAGGGGATTGAGTGTGGTCTTACCTGTACAGTAACAGGTCTTATCTGTTACCTGAAGGAGACATTTAAAATTTTTTCTTCAGTTCTTTTCTTTGGAGAGTCAGAAAAGACTCTTCTTCTACGCTGGTGGGTGCCTGTTTTCTGGGACCTGAGAGGAAAAAGACAAGGGAGATCTCAAATTCAATATGTAAACTTTGACTTAATTGCTCTTTTCTTAGTTCCTTGCACTTAACTGTACCTAGTGGGTTTTAGTCTAGAGACCCTGGGATTTATCATCTCAGAGAATAAACCTTTAGACTCTGCCGGGGTGGGAAGGTGCAACCACCCAGAGCAGAGGAAGGGATCTGGAGCTCTAACTACTTCTTTTTTTTTTGAACATCTTTATTGGAGTATAATTGCTTTACAATGGTGTGTCAGTTTCTGCTTTATAACAAAGTGAATCAGTTATACATATACATATGTTCCCATATCTCCTCCCTCTTGCGTCTTAAGCAGACTTTAAAAACCAATCCCTTTGCCTTAGCTTCCTCACGCCTACTTCCAGCGGAGCCATCAATTCTCGAGCCTTTTAAGGGTTTTGAGGTGTAAACTAGTTGTTTGCAGCTAGCTTGCCCATCACTGGCTTCGGACTCATCTTTCTTGGGTCTGCTAACTTAGTTACTACTCACCGATCCGGGTTCCAGCTTCCAAAATTATTTTGCAGTTGCTTCCTTTCCCATTTTCTTTGGCCTTGTAAGTTTATGTCCTTTTCAGAATTCTTTATTGTCATTTTATTAGGGTTTCAGGAAAGAGCAGTCCCAAGTGCATGTATTGAACCCACCATCCTTAACCAGAATATTTTTTTAATATTTAAAAAGCATAAAAAGTATCTTTAATATTTAGTATTAAAATAAAAATATCTTTAGCATTGTATTAGTAGGTGAAATTGCTAGTAGTAAGAAGTATTTATTCAGACCCTACTACTTCTTGAACAAAGGTATTTATTTAAAAAAATTATCCATACCTGCAATATTATAGACCTAACAAAAGTAAGCAGTTTGATTTTGGTTCCAACATTGAACAATCATAATGTAATATCAGGTTCAAATGCAAGTAGATCTGGGCACATGTATGTGTTGAAGATAAAGCAACTACTGGGGTGTTTCAAGGATGCGCTGGTTTTTCAGGATGGAATTTTCTATGATCTTGATTTACTTGATTTGGCCAATTCTTTTCCTTTCCTTTCCCAGAAACAGGTCACATTATGACATAAAAGTAAAAGTTCGGTAGTATAGCGGGGACACAATGTCAGGAAAATGTGGAACTTCCTTGTTCACTGGGAAGTGAACCAGGTGCAAGTAGACTTCCTTGGACTCTGCTACCTGGGAACAAGCCCTAAAGACCCCGTGGTGTGCTGGAACCCATGCCTGGGCCATGGTGGGAGAATTTACACCTTAGAAATGGGCAGTGCTGCAAATCAAGGTATTTTTTCCCGGTTTTAAAATCCACACCGGCACATCATGCCTAGACCTGACGTTACTCTCAGGGCAGTCTGGTGTACTCCCAAAGCTTCATAATTATGTCATTAAGTCAACATCACAGACATTGTATTTACTTGTCATTACTGTGGCCCAGGGAAGCCAGGTGATAAAGGGGGAAAAATACAAAATTTGGAGCCAGAAAGCTTGACATTTAGATCCTTCCAGGGCTACTTCTAGCTCTGTGACCTTTGGCAAACTTCTCTTGGCCTCATCTTCACTTTCTGAATCTGTAAAACAGGGAAAACCAATGTCTACCTAGCAGGATTGTTGTAAAAATTAACACCAGTGACAGTTATTGTTACATCTACATCCTCCCCAGCTACATCCTGCAGAAAGCCCTGGCTCTGTGGGCAGGTACCTCTGTGGCCGATTTCTGTTTCCCAGCAGGGCTGTGACATCATTAGTTAATGTCCTGATTTTCATAACAAAATACAAACTTTACCTTTTGTTTATCTGGTCTCTAAATTTTATGAAGCTGCTTGTTCAAGAATATAGGATCTGTGCACTTCAGACTCTCACGAGAGTATAACCTGAAGCTTTCTTCTCTCCAGGGCTCAGAATCCCGGAGGAGGAGGTTTGGTTAAGGGTCAATCGTTTAAAACACTACTTACAAATTATGCAGCTATTCTAAGTTACATCTTGGAGTAAATTAAAATACTGAAGAAGAGATTTACATATTTGGGCCAAATCGACTTAACCCTTTTTGTAATCACCCACTCTGAATTGTGTCTTGATCTGCTACCTTCAAGCTTGCATCAGAAATTACTACAAAAAACCAACTATTTTAATTTTGCTCAGCATTTGCTGTGAATTTTGAGTAGGAACACTGATTCTCCATTGCACGACTCAATGTCCCTGGTTTACATTGCCCTACACAAGACCTCTGTCCTTGATACAGGCCATCACCTTTTCTCTCCCAAGGAACTGGTCTGTTTCATCCTCATAATCCGGAGTTTTGAGACTCGCAATATTTCCCTATTCACCTTTGCAACAGGAACATTAGGATCAAGTTTTGAAATTAATCATGAAAACCATGTAAACATGTCGTTTGGCATGGTAGATCTCTCCAGACCCTATTTTCTGCACGATCATTTCTATTTTAGTAATTTTGTTGCTCTTGTCCTTTTTTTTTTTCAACGACATGACAAATTCCTTTTGGAAATAGATGAATAAATAAATGAATGAGTTGTGAATGAGTGAAGGAAGGTTACTGACAGTTTCATAAACTGTAGTGTGAGGCACAGTTGGAGGATTTTAGGCTGGACAGAAGACAGAGGCGGACATGAAAATGTCTTCAAGCGCTTGAGATGCTGTATCTTGGAAGAGACAGTGGATGCTTTTAATTGCTTGGTAGGATAGAAAAAGAGCCAGTGCACAGACTATCCATTAATTGAGTCATTTATTCCCAAGTTATTTCTTGTGTGCCTGCTTGTCCAGGCACTGATGAAGCAAAGTTCCCTTTCCTTTTCCTGCTTTCAGATTTCTTCCCTTTTAGGGAAGCAGTTTTTATCTGACTGCAAAGGAGAACTTTCTAAAAATCAGATTATCAAATCGTGGATATGTATGTATGTATCGAATACATCGATTGCCTTGCAAAAAGTAGGGAGCTTCCCGTCTCATCTCTGGAGGATCCTGAAAAGGGGCTGAATGACCCAGTAGCCTGAAAGGTACCCCTGCATCAGGGGAGAGGGTGGACTTGTTGACCTTTAAGGTTTGGCCCTGCTCTGCTTCCATGATTCTCTTTGACTTGGAGGTTTTGGTGCTAAGATTGAGGATCATTTTGTTTCAAAATAAGTAGGTTTTCAGCGGGTGGGGAGAGGAAAGGCAGTAAAAAATGCCTCGGCAAGCCAGTTCCTTTACTCGGTGGTCCCGGGGATTCCCACAGGTACCTTAACCCTTGATAATCCGGGCTTCTGGTGGCGGCACTGTTGGTGGCCAGGGTTCCAAGGAGCGTGTGGTTATCTCCTTACGGAGAGTCTTAATCAGCTTTCAGAGCCACTGTGAGCATTGCTTTAACCATTGACAGACTTATCCTGCATCTCCCCTCACCCAACCCCGGAAATGAGAGTATGAGAAGGACACCTGGGCCGATAGGAGAGCCAACGCCCAAAGCCCACATTCTTTCTATGGAGAAGACGGGAGGAGGGCCTCAGGCCATAGCTGGAGCCAGGGGTGGGTTGTGGAGAGGCGAGCCCTTTGCCAGGTGGGAGTCGGGTCATCGCTTTGTGTCTTCTACAGTCAAATCCAGAGGCTTGCTGTGGGAATTAGGTAGCCAGGACGAGGAGCTGTGCAGTGTAAACTCCTAAAGGAAATTTGCTCTGAAGAATTTTTTCCCCACCATGTATATTCACTCTTAAAAGAATTAGAACAGTTTTGGAAATAATTTTTAACTTACAGAAAGTTTGCAAAAGTAAGTACAAAGGCTATACCCATATTCCCTGTACTTAGGTAACTATTGTTCACTTTTTTCTGAACCATTTCAGAGTAAGATGCATACACCATGGGCCTTTATGTCTAAATACTTCATTGTGTATTTCCCAGGAAATAGGATATTCTTTTTGTTTGTTTGTTTGGTTTTTTTTCCTTTGTTTTTTTTTGCGGTACGCGGGCCTCTCACTGCTGTGGCCTCTCCCGTTGCAGAGCACAGGCTCCGGACGCGCAGGCTCAGCGGCCATGGCTCACGGGCCCAGCCGCTCCGCGGCATGTGGGATCTTCCCGGACCGGGGCACGAACCCGCGTCCCCCGCATCGGCAGGCGGACCCTCAACCACTGCGCCACCAGGGAAGCCCTAGGATATTCTTTTATGTAGCCAGAGTGCAGTTATCAACTTCGGTAAAATTAACTTTGATGAATAACTTTAATCTACCATCCATATTCCAGTATTTTCCAGTTGACCCAATAATATCCTTTATAGCACTGACTTCCCTCCAGTACAGGGTTTAGTGTAGATTAGTTTGCATCTAATTGTTATGTCTCTTTTTGAAGATCTTTTAACAGTGCCATTATTAGAGTTAATTGTCTTAGTGCCTTTTTCTAAATCTTTAGATAAAAACACTTCTAATCTTAGGGTATATTTCACTTACCACCATCCTTCCGTTCACCTGAAAACCAAGGCAGGATTCTCTGGAATCAAAACCCACTCCCATTCTAGAGAAAACGTGAGGTCGAAGGGAGAGGGGGTAAGGAAATTTGAGTGTGCATTTTATATGTGGTTGACTTTTCCTTATTTGATTTAAAACACACAAAAACAGATCAGAGACTTTGAGAGAATCCTCGAATTCCCCTGTTGTCAATCTGACTTATTGCCAAGAAGGACTTTCCTTCATCTTGGAGGAGAAAATAAAAACATCATTTCAAGATTCTTTGTTTTATCTTGAGACAACACACTCTATGAATCTAGAAACAAAAACAAAACACCTTTACGTTTACTCAGAGCCCTTATTTCAGCGTGTGCACGCATTTTATGAGTCAACAGCGACAACACACGGGATAATTAAGCACTTCTATGCATGCAGTGCTTTGGTTAGCTCAGCAAAGGGTATATTCAGCAATTCTGGTCTCTGCCCTCCAGAACAACTTGCTTAACATGCATCAGTATGCATTATTAAATATAATAACACCTCAAGTAAAAATATGACTAACACTTGCAAGACATAACACAGACTTAGAATTATTGGGGTGATTTTTTTTTTTTTAACATGGCAACATTTAACCACAGAAAAACAGTAATTTGCCAAAACTTACTTTAAAAAAATCAGAGATACAGTACCGACTTTTTGGTTTAAACCCTCACTTTAAAAATACCCTATATGGGGACTTCCCTGGTGGTCTAGAGGTTGAGACTTTGCCTTCCAATGTAGGGGGTGTGGGTTCGATCCCTGGTCGGGGAGCTAGGATCCCACATGCCTCGGGGCCAAAAAACCAAAACATAAAACAGAGGCAGTGTTGTAAGAAGTTCAATAAAGACTTTAAAAATGGTCCACATTAAAAAAAAAAAAAATCTTAAAAACGCCATATACAAATGTCTTTTTTAGTATCTACTCTAAGAAACAGAGGGATGATGAAAGAGTAATAGAAGATAGCATTGTTTTTAAAGGTTACAGAAACTTAGTACATAGCTTCTTTGAGTGAAAAAAGTTAAGTGGAAAAGAATATAGCTTCTCATTTTCCCAAGGTGCAATTTTATACAGAAGAGACTTCACAGTGGTCCGTATTTAAGAGGCTGCAGGGGCTGTGAAGGCTGGTAGAGGATCTGATTGGTAACACTTTCTAACTTACCTCTGATAACTGTTGACATAGACTCTTTTTGGCTGCCCTAAGTATTTTGCCTTTTCACCTGGCTTGCTTTCCCTTTGCTTATTTTACTATCAGTTATAAACAGGAAAAAAATTGGACCTTTAAAACAACATGTAATTTTAATATTTTCTGAGTTTATAATATGTTAGATTCACAGTTATAATCTGGGGGAGGTGTGCCCACAGGGTACAAAAGCAATCATATAAATCGTGAATTCTTTGAGATTATCTTTCCCAGGCTGGTCAACAATTCTCTAGACCTTTGCTGTCCAGAGGGGTAGCCGTCAGTCATATGTGGCTATTAGCATTTTGAGATGAGCCTAGTTTGAATTGAATTGTACTGTAAGTAAAATACACATTAGTTTTCCAAGACTTAGGACGAGAAAAAACAATGTAAAATATTCCATTAGTAAGATTTTTTTTAGACTGATTACATGTTAAAATGACAATATTTTGTATACATTGAGTTAAATAAAATATATTATTTAAATTAATTTCACCTTTTCCTTTTTACGCTTTTAATGTGGCTACTGGAAAATTTTGAATTACACATGCAGCTTGCTTTTGTGGCTCCCATTAAGTTTCTATTGGACACTGCAGATCTGGAAAGAAAGAAAATATACAGCAAAAAAAAACCCCACACAAAACCCAACTCATTCAGTGTATTTTTAGAGTACATCACTGAAGGGAAAGCTGAAATATCCAATGATCCAGTTTTTTTGGGGGGGGGGTTAGATTTGGATTTCATTAAACTTCTTTAATTACATCTATTGTAAATCTGCTCTAAGGTCCCCGTTGGGAAGAGAATTGAATCTTTTTGTTTGCTTAAAATTTTTTTCTAAGAAAATTCTGAACTCATTTCAAAAGCGATTTATTTTTAACAGCTTTGTAAAAAGCTTTCCATTTACTGAGATTGGAGGAATGATTAATACTGAGCTCTTAGGAGGCTAAAAAATTATGAAAATTATCCAGAAACTCCTGAAAGGACATTTCTGGTCTCCTGGAGAGGCATCCAGGGGGACGGAAGAGCCCTTAGAAGCCACAGATAGTCATCCACTTCTGTGTCCCCACCTTCCTTTCAATAAACGAAAACATTGGGAAAGATAAAATATTTATTCCTAAGGGTCTGTAACTGAATTGATGGATATAACTTGCTGGATATTATTGCCTGTGTAAACCCATGTAACTGTGCACGTAAAGCATGTTTTTATTAGTTCCTACATAAAATTTTTATGATAATGGCAAACAAAGGACCAGTTTAGTTTAGCTGAGTTTGTTCTTATTGCTCCAGCTTTGAATAGATAAGGAACAGTACAAATAACATGTCACCCAGGAAGAGGGTCGGGTCCCCCAGGGCTGGGTCTCCTGGTCAGGAAGGCTGAAGCAGGGCTGCCTGTGGGGAAGCCCTCAGAAGGCCTGGCTGGGAACCTGGTAAAGTGAGGCCAGTGGGGGGCTGCCATTGGCTTTCAAGCCTGTTGTTGAGCAGTTATACTCCTAATTGGTAACTGTGAAGTATTCAAATTTAGTCTCTGAAAAGGCCTGCATAACTGCTATTGAAAGAACTCCCACATACTGTATTTCAACTGGAGACTTACAGAGAAAAAAGTTCAAGTGGCTTATTGTGGGTCATCTCCCACTCTGGGATTTAAACAAAGCACAAACAGAACAAAGTTCCTTTAAACGGGATGCCTTCATCTGAGTGCCTCCTGTCTGTGGTTTGGCAGGCTTGCTGGCTCGAGAGGGAGCCCACGCCTCTTATTCCCACTACTGCCTTTTTATGTTTGACCCTTGGATGTGACAGATGATCCCCATACTGACCTGGATCGGAGGGAAGTTTTTCTAGAATTTGAAGATAAAGCATCTTTCATAAATACTGCCTTTTCCCTCCTGATGACTAGTTAAAAATTGAGTCTGCAATCTAGAGCAAACGTAATTCCTCAATCAAAATTCACGAGACAGGATTTGACACATGTAAATGTACTTAGGAGGCCAACAGCAAGACAATGTTTTAATTGAATCAGCCTGAAAGATGCGAGCTACATGATCGTCATAGATCTGTAACACTGAAGGCTAAGAATCAGTTGAGAAAGTGGGTAAGCACGGTACACATTAGGTTTACTCTGAGCTATGGTCTGTCTGGGACTTTAATGAAATTATAATTTGGTAATTAGAGGGCTGCGAAAGTTTAGAGTCTATGTATTAGAAGTACCTACACATCAAAAACTCCTGCTTGGGAAAAGTGTTCCTCTAGACGTCTGGTACTTCTCTCCCTCTGCGTAGATCTACACTGGAGCCATTCTAGACAGCTGGCTACTGGGATTGTTCTTAAAGGTCTCTATGGTAGGAAGGTGGGTCTGTAACCTGCAACCCCACTTTCGGAATGTGTTCCTTTTAGGGCCAATCTAATTTGAGGTTATTTATTCTATGTATTTCCTCAGTGGACATGTTTACTAATTCTCAAATGTGTCTTTGTATATTTCAGAAGTTTCTTCTTAGGGTTCTTTCCCCCAGAGAAGTAGTTTTCATTCTTTTCTGTTTTTGTTTGTTTGTTTTTTTTGTTTTTTGCGCTACGCGGGCCTCTCACTGTTGTGGCCTCTCCCGTTGTGGAGCACAGGCTCCGGACATGCAGGCTCAGCGACCATGGCTCATGGGCCCAGCTGCTCTGCGGCATGTGGGATCTTCCCGGACCAGGGCACGAACCCGTGTCCCCTGCATCGGCAGGTGGACTCTCAACCACTGCGCCACCAGGGAAGCCCAGTTTTCATTCTTTCTCAAAGACACTGCTCGACAGAATTACTCCTCCAACAAGAGCGATTCTGGGGTGTGAGTATGTGTGTCCACACGTGTGTGCTTGTTTACTTTGGCCTCATCTTGGGCTCTGGGAAAAAAACAATCTACTAAGTCTTAAGCTACTATAAAATGTCTACGTGTTGTCCTGCTCTTGCCAACTTTGTGTGAACATGCTAGTGGTAAGCCCTGTAGGAAGTCAAATAGCAGAGGTTTCAATACTTACTCCAAGAGGGTTGCTCAGAGGTGTAAAGGTATTCCACAGCAAGATTTATTTCCTGCCTTCATGGAACTGACCTTCTGAAACGGGTATGTTGCTGTCCATGCTAATACGGGGTTACTGCAACCTCCATGTATTCTCAATTTGTGTTGAAAATCGTAGTTTTGGGCCACTAGCTTCTTTCTACGATGGCCTTGCTGATTCCACACTCTGGATCTGAGAACCCGGGTCTGTTTGTATGGTTGTCTGTCCCACACGTGGAAGCCCTGTAGACTTCAGCGTTACTTTGTGTTACGGGTAGAGTCAGGGTTTGGGGAGTCGAGGAAAGATGACAAGCAGACTTAGCTGAGATGTTAATGTTTCGTTGCTTTCTCTCAAGAGGTTGTTAAGAGAATAATTCAATTTTGGGAGAACTGCAACCAGACTGATTTGTTAATACAGTTTAGAGTCTTTTAACTCGGGATTGGATGAATAGCTTTTCAAGTGTGTATGAAAGACGAGAATCCCAAAAGATCAGCTCTATTTTAAATAGCAGACTCCAGGGACTCAAGGATTGTAACAGAAGGGCAGATATGGAAGAGATGAACTCCCAGGTCCAACTCTGTGTGAGAATAAAGCACGGCACTGGCTGTCATCCCTGAGGTGTCGGGGTCTGCCAATCTGGCTGGCTCTGGGTTGCTAGCTGGGGGAATCTAGTTAGATAGGCTCACAATAAGTTAGTTGGTATTGACTTTGCTGGGCCTGACCCATATTGTAAAGTTCTAACAAGTGGAAAGTATAGCTGAGCTTTGGGAAAAGCCATAGCATGTACAATAGAAGAGAAAACCAACATCTTAAATGAACAGAGGAGAAATTTAAGCAGAACCACCAAGTGAAGAAATTAGGACACTGGATGGAATGTTGCAGCCGAAACAGAAAAAAAGTAGACATTTATTTAGTAAGGACACATGAGATTGTACGACTTTGGCTTCAACTCACACAGAAGGCCTTTGTCTCTTGGCTAATTAATGATGTTCAAAGAGAAGAGGTGCTGAGAAAATGACACGGACTTGAAGAAATCAGACAACAGCAAAGTTAGTAGCAGAATTTCATTTTACAACTCATGAGGCCCAGGATTTTTAAATATCCCAGAATTTGAGAATTCAGAGTTAAGGATGTAAGGGGCACCCAAACATTATTAAACTTCTACGCATTCTCAATGTTATTTTTACTAGCGAAGTACACAATGAAAGCATGCATATGTAAAGGAATGTATTTTAGTACTCATCCAGATCCCCTGGGTGAACTGATTTAGAAAACCATCAAATGCATTTTGTCATAGGTCTGGGGACGGGATGGGGATCTGTCCTGACTGGGATTCGTGATCCAGAGTTTCCCAGGAAGCAACCCTGCTGAGCTGTTCTCTGAAGTCTGGACAGGTAGGAACATACAGAAGTGGAAATTACCAGCCATATGGAGTGGGTGATCCTGAACTCAGAAGGGACGAGACAGAGGAACAGTTCCAGACGTCTTCACAGGATTATTTTAGGTCAGCCCACAAATGTTTGCCTACTCCTGTGCAGCTCTTCAATGAGAGACTCTGAAGCATCGGTTTAGAAGCTTAAGCCGTTGTTATTTGAGGAGGACAATTGCGAGTGTTTTTATTTGATATTCCTTATGGCAGATCCCTGATTTTGGAAACGAGGTTGTAGAGAGGTTAACTGACTTCACAAAGGTCCCGCAGCCAGCTGTTGGGCTACAACCAAGCCCCTGGCTTATTGCTGAACTACAGAGCCTGGCTCGCTCGCTCTCTCTCTCTCTGTATGTATTTCGGGGATTTTTAGAGTTCTGCTGTCCTATTGTTAGCTTTTTGATGTGCATTTAAGTAAGTACTACAATTGACTGGTAGTGCCACAAACCAGATGTGTGATTTTGGACAACTCAGCTCACCAGTCTGGACCACAGTGTCTTCATGTTTACACATGAAAGTTGGCCTAGACTCTATCTAAGGACTTTTCCAGCTCCATTGAAACATTTTTGTGAAAATTGCTTTTTGGCTGGTGTAGGATTTGGCATTTCTGCAACTGGTAAGCAGAAGATGTGAGGTCAGTTCAAAGCTGGAACTGTGAAAATCTGTGCATCGCTTTGGAACAACCAGCTGACCCTTTGAGAGAATCAGCCCCTTGTTCACCATTGATGGTTTGGTACAGTACTGGGGAAAGCTTTCTGTTTTGTTGTTGACATTGACATATTTGTATGTTTTTGCGTAATGGCCACACAAATGTTAAATTAGGGACATGCTTTAAGGTGAAAGAGGAATATTTCTAAACGTCCCTGCTTTATATTTGATGATGACTTTAGGCACCACAGAGCACATTCAGTGCATTATCTCATTTCACCCAAGACACAGATTCATGAGTTCCCCTCACTGGGGAAATTAGGGCTAAGAGAGGGGAAATAACTTGGTTGTCATCAACCAAGCCATACCCAGAATTGGATCCTTTTATTCAGTGCAATGCTTACCAAGGGCCTGATGCGTGGCATACCCTTTCCTAGGGACTGGGATTACACTGGCAATTCCATTTGGTTCAGCCTGTCTCCAGTCTGGGCATCTCTCCTTTGTGGCTGTGCTGTGAGCAGAATGAATCCTATAATCTAGAGCCAGCCTCAATGCTGTCAGCTTCCTTGAAGGACTCCAAACAAGGACGAGCCCCTTCCCTGGTGCTGGGAGCCCTGCAGACCTGGCTCTCCTGACTCCTGGGTCAGGGCTCCAGCAGCTGCCAGCCTCGCCCCTTCTTTGTGCGGACTCTCTGTCCACCACCCCAGCATCCTGAGGGCTGTGTGCGTTCATGTGCGTCTGTGTGCGTGCATGCACGTGTGTGTGTGTACACATGCCTTTGTTTGTTAAGTTCCCAACATTGTCCCCTCAGTTTTGCCCAGAAGGCAAGGTTGCTTTTGCATTTAGTGAACTGGCTGTTCTGCAGACCTTGGTGGGTCCCTTACAGCAGAGTATTGTCTCAGGTCCCTCTTGACTTTTTCTCACAAGAGCTCAAGGAAACTATGAGGAAGTAAGGTGCCTACAAGGAATGCACATTTAAAATTCCAGGCCATGAGGCGCTGCCGGTTTTCTTGAAAGTTTTCCAAGTGTTAGCCAAACACAGTGGCGTGCTCTAGGAAGGGACTGCTTCCTAAAGCTGCATGGCCATGTACAGACGAACACAGCAGGTCAGGCATGGATGGAAAGGCCACGATCTGTATTAGAATTAAATGCTACATCAGTTCTGTAATCTAATGTTCAGTTTCTTAATCTTACTGTGTTTTCTCTTGGAAGCATAACTAATAAACCATGCCATCTGTAAACGTTACATGAGCAAGTATTGAGATATTCAGAAATTCTAAGCCCTTTTTTTTCGGAAATTAGAACTATGTTTTGCTTTTTATTGGAAAAGGGTGAGAGAATGGCTCAATTTTGTGACATGGGTCTTTAAACTTCTTCCTTCACACATTTTATCCTCAGGCGCCTCAGGGTTCTACGTGTAGCTGAAGGTCTTGTCTGATACCGGGAAGAGCTAGGACAGGCAGTGGGACTTCAGCCTCTAAGCTTTATTCTGTCTCTCCTGGAAACCATGTGCCTAGGATCGCTTGCCTAATATTCCAGAGAATTCCAGCTCCCTAGCTGTGGCCATCACATGCTCACACTCAAACTGGCTGAAAGGCACTGGTCTCGTCTCCTTTTTAAAAATCTTTTTCTGTAATTTCTTTTTGTTTTTCTCTTTCTTCCCCTTTCTCCTGTTTCCCTCTTTTTTTCTTTATCTCTGTCCCTTGGCCTCTTTGTTTCTTTTTTTTTTTTTTTTTTGCGGTACGCGGGCCTCTCACTGTTGCGGCCTCTCCCGCTGCGGAGCACAGGCTCTGGACGCGCAGGCCCAGTGGCCATGGCTCACAGGCCCCGCCGCTCCGTGGCATGTGGGATCTTCCCGGACCAGGGCACGAACCCGCGTCCCCTGCATCGGCAGGCGGACTCCCAACCACTGCACCACCAGGGAAGCCCTCTTTGTTTCTTGTTTGCCTTTTCTTTTCCCCACTCCAGTCATTTATCTCACCAATATATTGAATGAAGTGTACCCCGAGATACCTTATGTTTTTTTGAATAAAGCTTTGTCTAACCTGTTCATAATTTTTAAAATCAGGTGAAAATAACCTTTATCCCTCAAAACCAAACAAAACTCAAGCAATGCTAACGCAACTAAATTAAGTTTATTTTTATTTGTAGGTATTTGTAATTAATGTATTAATTGATGTATTTATTAGGTATATTCCATATCCAGACACTGTGCTATGGTGGTAATACTGAAGTGAGCAACACCCAGTCCCTCTCCTCACAGGGCTTGCTATCTAGTTGGGCAGAGAGACCAGCGACAGGCAGTTACAAAACAAAACAAATGCTCTGATACAAGGGCAGCCGTGCGGACCATAGGGAGGGGTGGCCCTGAACATCCAGGGTGGGAAGAGTGCTCAGGGCATTCCTGGGGCACTGGCTCTTGGAAGTGTTTGGGGTGGGGTGCGATGGTAACCTTCCCCCAGTAAAAGAGCCGCCCACGTGATTCAGGACATGAAAAAATCCTTTAGTTCTTCCAGGTTCTCGGAGCTGACCTTGGGGCCCAACCCTGATGCCAGGATTGGGTTGATGCTGGTTGCTCTACTCAGTCTGAATTTGCTTAGTTGCAAATGGAAAGTGAGATCGGTTACATCAAGATTCAGACCATTTGATTTTGCTTTCATTTGATCCTAAAAATCACAAAACATTGGATAGAGCAAGCCTGTGTGCATATTGAGAAATGATTCAAATGATCCTTTTCTCTGCTCTTCATCAACTCTTTGGCTGTTAACACATTTTCTGAATGGGGCAGCCACAGTTGAAGAGCCGTACATTCTCTGAATGATGTGATCAGTGCAAGATAAACTCAAGGATGGAAAGAAAGGAAACCTGGCGTCAATACCTCCTCCAGGGTTTTTCCCTTGTGGCAGACAGAGTTAAAGCTATTATTTGGTGACAGTTGTGCCTCGTTCATAGGGTTGCTGTCAGGATTAAATATGGCAGCATATATACAAAGTTGTTAGAACAGACCCTGACTCAAAAACGATAATGAGTACGATGACGCCCTATGAGGATGGCTGAAGTCACTTCTCAACGTTCGCTCAGGCAGAAACTAACCTCATCATGGCAGCTAGACCCCTGGTATCATTGTATGTCTTTGAATGTGTCACTAAACCACCCCACAAAACATACTTGAGCACCAAGTATTAAAAGTATTGTCAGTCAACCTATTTACATGTATCTATAGGAAGAAATACTACAAGCTTGATGGTAAGACTTTATTATTTGTTTTAAGATATTCTTTAAAGGAATATTTGAGCTCTGCCTTGAGCTGCACATCTCAGAACTAATATAGATCAATGGAACAGGATAGAAAACCCAGAGATAAACCCACGCACCTATAGTCAATTAATCTATGACAAAGGAGGCAAAAATATACAATGGAGCAAAGACAATCTCTTCAATAAGTGTTGCTGGGAAAACTAGACAGCTACATGTAAAAGAATGAAATTAGAACACTCCCTAACACCATACACAAAAATAAACTCGAAGTGGATTAAAGAACTAAATGTAAGGCTAGACACTATAAAACTCTTAGAGGAAAATGTAGGCACAACACTCTTTGACATAAATCGCAGCAAGGTCCTTTTCTGACCCACCTCCTAGAGTAATGGAAATAAAAACAAAAATAAACAAATGGGACCTAATGAAACTTAAAAGCTTTTGCACAGCAAAGGATACCATAAACAAGGTGAAAAGACAGCCCTCAGAATGGGAGAAAATATTTGCAAACGAAGCAACTGACAAAAGATTAATCTCCAAAATATACAAACAGCTCATGCAGCTCAATATCAAAAAACAAACAACCCAATCCAAAACTCGGTGGAAGGCCTAAATAGACATTTCTCCAAAGAAGACATACAGATGGCCAACAAACACATGAAAAGATGCCCAACATCACTAATTATTAGAGAAATGCAATTCAAAACTACAGTGAGTAGTTCTGACCTCGCACCAGTCAGAATGGCCATCATCAAAAAATCTACAAACAATAAATGCTGGAGAGGCTGTGGAGAAAAGGGAACCCTCCTGCATTGTTGGTGAGATTGTAAATTGATACAGCCACTGTGGAGAACAGTATGGAGGTTCCTTAAAAAACTAAAACTAGGACTACCATATGACCCAGCAATCCCACTACTGGGCATATACCTTGAGAAAAACATAATTCAAAAAGACACATGCACCCCAATGTTCACTGCAGCACTATTTACAATAGCCAGGACATGGAAGCAACCTAAATGTCCATCGACAGATGAATGGATAAAAAGATGTGCTACATATATACAATGGAATATTACTCAGCCATAAAAAGGAATGAAATTGGGTCATTTGTAGAGATGTGGATGGACCTAGAGACTGTCATACAGAGTAAAGTAAGTCAGAAAGAGAAAAACAAATATCGTATATTAACGCACATATGTGGAATCTGAAAAAATTGGTACAAACGATCTTATTTACAAAGCAGAAATAGAGACACAGACGTAGAGAACAAATGTATGGATACCAAGGGGGAAAAGGGGTGGTGGGATGAATTGGAAGATTGGGATTGACATATATACACGATTGATACTATGTATAAAATAGATAACTAACGAGAACCTACTATATAGCACAGGGGACTCTATTCAATGCTCTGTGGTGACCTAAATGGGAAGAAGGAAATCCAAAAAAGAGGGGATATATATATATATATATATCTATATATATATATATATATGTGTATATATATATATATATATATATGTAGAGCTGATTCACTTTGCTGTCCAGTAGAAACTAACACAATATTGTAAAACAACTATACTCCAGTAAAAATTAAAAGCAAAAAAGAAATCTAAGGGAAGAATCCGAAACAGAAATGCAGCTGGCCCTTTGTTGTACCCTGCACCTCAGTCTTTTCTAAAGCATTTGGGTGGCCCTGCCCCTTTACCTTTTAGCAACACAAAGAATAAAAGAAGACAGTCATGTGCACTGAGGGGCCAGATTTAAGCCCTGATAACGGGTATCATGAAACACAGCAGCCTCCTCTGTTTGCTGACTCATCATTCAGGGCGGAACCCTGATGAAGGTGAGGCTGTAAATCCAGGGTGAGGAAAAGGCAGCTCTCCTCGGCCCCGGGAGCACCGGTGTGTGGAATTCTCTGTGGCAAGAGGTCACTGAGTCAAAGCTGTGGATGGATAATTTTATGGCCGCTAATAAAATTTATAGCCAAAGCAAGTTAAGATAATAAGGGTAATCAAACACCCAGCCGTGGGACATAAGAATCCCATCATGGCCCCTTGGTGCTGGCTGTGGGGAGGGGGTAGCTGGACAACACAGGAGGACTATATCTGTGTGACTCAAGGTAGCCGCGGGGTCTCAGAGGTGGTCTGTGCCCCATGGGAGTCACAAGGACTAGGCCAGGCCAGGGACCAGGTTCAAGTTAGGCGGCATTGCCTGTGCTCCGGGGACAGCATGCCAAGGGCTGGAGGGTTAACCGGAGCGTTTAAATGCCTAAAAGTCACAGTGGCATGGGAGAGGAGCCGAACCAACCCAGTTCCAGAACACTAGTTATGGAAAAAATGTTAACTGACTGTTCGGGTGGGACATGGCAGGAATGAGGGAAGCTGAGGAAGGACGGCGTTTGACCTGGTACAGAAATCAAATGAGGTTTAATCCAAGAGCCCAGTTCCGGTGGAGGCTTTCTCCAGCCCCTCCCAGCTTTCCCGTTGCTCCCTCGTCGAGGGCTCTGGCTCACTCCATCTCCTGCAGGCTTCGGGCATAGGCTGGTGGGGTCCTGTCCCTGAGACCCCCCTGCAAACTCACTGTCATAGTCCCTGGAGGACTCGGCCCCCTTCTCTGACTCGGCCTCGACACGCAGAGTCCTCATGACTCCCTCTAAAATGACAAAGCAGGTGCAGGCCACCTGGGACAAGCTGAAGGGGATCAACTCTTCGGTGTTGTGGCGTTTCTCTTTTGTTCCTTTTCTTTTTTCTTTATTGTGGTAAAATATACATAACCTAAAATTTCCCCTTTGATGTTTCTGAACAGAGAATCTTTTGTCCCTTAGGTGAGTTTCACATGGAGGTCAAATCTCACCACCTCTGCTTTGTTCCAGGAGAGTGGCCTGTGCACCAGAACAATTTCTAAACCTTAAGCTACTTATTCAAGCAATTCTAGAAATATTTAGAGCACCTATTGTGTGCCAGGTATTGCATTAGGAGCTCTGAACTTTCAGATACAACCAGATAATTGAGTTTGACCCTGGAGTTATTATCATGATTATGGGGCTGCATTTTAAAATAAGAGGAGTACTGTCCTTACAGCTTTGGTTTCTGTCCAAGTGCTTTTTCTTAGTCCTTTCAGTGAGCGGATCTTGGGCTGTCCCTTTATTTATTTATTTATTTATTTAAATTTTTTGCGGTACACGGGCCTCGCACTGCAGTGTCCTCTCCCGTTGCGGAGCACAGGCTCCGGATGCGCAGGCTCAGCGGCCATGGCTCACGGGCCCAGCCGCTCCGCGGCATGTGGGATCTTCCCGGACCGGGACACGAACCCGCGTCGCCTGCCTCGGCAGGCGGACTCTCAACCACTGCGCCACCAGGGAAGCCCTGGACTGTCCCTTTAGTCAGCAGTCCCCTGGTGCTCTTTATTCTAAGTTGTTTTTTTTTTAATTGTGGTAAAATGTACGATATAAAATTTACCATTTTAACCATTTTTAATTTACCATTAGTTCTGTAGCATTAAGTATATTCATGTGTGGTGCAATCATCACCGCCATCCATCTCCAGAACTTTCCCATTTCCCAAACTGAAACTAGGTACCCGTTAAACAGTAACTCCCCGTGTCTTCCTCCCTAGGCCTCTGGCAACCACCATTCTACCTTCTGTCTCTATGAATCAAACTACTCCAGGTGCCTCATATAAATGGAATCATACAATCTTTGCCCTTCTGGTTTTTCGTTTGTTTTGTTCTGTTTTTGTTAAAATATCTTTAGATGAGATTAGTGGAAAACACATTTGATTGTTCTAGTTTTCAGTAGCTTTTCTTCAGGCAAAAAGAGCCAGCAGTAGTTAACTTGCTGCAATGTCTGCTGAGACTTCTAAGCAAACACTGTGTTGCCGTATGAGCTCTGGCCCCTTTACAAATCCTGCTTAGGAAAGGTGCTTACTACCACTGCGCACGGCACGGGAGCCACCTTTGCAATGCATCACTTCAGTTCTGGGTAGGTCTGGTTTCCAGATGGAGAACAGACAGGCAGGGTGAGATGAAAGTTGAAATGCGATCAAGTTTGCCCAATCGCTCAGGGGCAGAAAGCACTGACACGACAAGAGTGCAGTGGAACCCCTTAGGGAGGGCTGAGGCCAGCACAGACACTGCAGAAGAGGAGATCGTTCTGGCTTCGGAGACGTCACAGTGCTTCCCTCCTGAGTGGGGCATACCTCTTGTTTCTTTGCCTGCCAGGATCGAATGAACATATCTCATAAAATGAAGCATTTTGGTCCCCAGAAGGAGGGGTACAGAGGTAAGAGACACGCGCCCATGGCTGTTCCAAGAATCCTCTGTGTTGCTCCGTCCCTGGGTCACAAAGGGCAGCTGCTCCCCAGGGGGATCCTTCAGGGGAGGGGGGGGAAGGGGCCAGATGCTGTTAGAGCCAGCCCCAGAAGTGACTCAAGTGGGGATTGACACATGTTCCTGCAGTGCAAGCGGAAGTGCAAGAAAAGGATGGAAGTGCAAGAAAAGGATGGAAAATTTTCTCTCCCCCCTACTCTCTGATAGGAGCAAAACCCAAATAAGTTAATGGGGGCCTATCTCACTGCAGTGTGATTATTAGAGGAAGATGCTGTTCTGTGTACCGCCACCAGCTTTCTGTTACCCTGTGACTGAAATGCAGGGTCTGCATGATCAGCTGTAACCGTTTATCTTTGGTTTGGGGATGCATTTGTTGATCTTGTCCTTTGCAGATTTGCTTACCTCGTTTAGGCTTTTTGAAATTGTATCCTGCTGTCCTCGTTCCCTAAGAGTGCAACCACTGACAGCATAGACAATACCAAGGGTTGACGTTAGTTGTGTCCAGTCTTTTTCAGGATAACTGTGAGTTAGGCTGTGCTAACACACATCAAAAAATATTTACTGAGCACCACTGTTTGCAAAACATATAAAAATATTAAGTAACAGTGTAAGTAGTAATAACAATAAAGGAGATATCCCCAAACAGTGAGATACAAGTTGCCTAACAGAAAATGCTTTATATGTTATTTTCTGGGATTTGGGGTCATAATGCCATTAAATATAAAGACTGAGTGGGATGCATCTGCTGTCCTTAGAAGTCTCTGCACAGGAAATGGATACTGTTGGTGTTCCCTGCTGCCCCGGCAGAGTCCAAGGGAGGTGGATTTCTGGGTCAATAATGCCATTTAAGATGAGCCCCCAAGTTGTCACACTCTGGAAGCTCTCAGAGTCCTTCCCATCAGTGGAGAAGTTAAAGGTCAATGGCTTATAGATTGCGATTTGCCATGTGAAAGCAACCTTGGTTGATAACAGCCAAACATCTTTTGTCTTGATTCTGTGGTCGAGATCGTAACTGAATTTCAGATTCGAGATTTCTTTGTGAACAAGTATACGGCTCCTCCTATTGAGGTAGCAGTGCAAAAATGTAAATGTGCTTGAAAGACATGAATCTTGCCTAGGATGACAACGTAGTGAGCGGCTTTATCTGTGAGGTCTGTGAGAGGCAGCTCCCTGTGCACACGAACGGTAGCGGGGACTCCCGTGCGCACTGAAGACCCCACATGGACCAGCACTCATGTGTGCAAACACACAGGCGCCCCCCCCGCTCCCTGTGCCTGGTTCCTTTACTGCCATCCCGTGTTTCAGTGACCACTACCCTCGGGATGTGATGTGGTGTTTTGAAAGTCACAGATACTTGTTGCTTTAGTGAAACCATCCGGTGTAACAGAGATGGAGAGCAAACAGCAGGTTTTAATCAGAACTAAAGCAAATGAAATCCTGTGGTGAAAATCTAGTCCCCCTAAAGTTAGTGATTGGGACCCCCTGGCAAGTTTTCAGCTGCTGCTTCTAGACTATGACATACACACATAATCAAGATAACGAATCCTTTCCCCCAGAACTTTGCGCTTTTCAGATGTGTTAGACGAAGAGATTGAGGTGTTTGAATTTTCCCACGAAGAGTCTTGTAGCTTTCACAGTATCGTGAGAGAAAACATTAAGTCAGAAAAGTCTGAAAAGCAGAGGTAAACCATAGTCCTCTACAAAGAAGGCTCTGGATTGCAGACTGTGCAGTGAAGCTAAGGTTTCCGGGAACTCCTGCTGTTTGGGCGTTTTCTCTTACAGTGGATTGCGGGGAGGGGGCCCCTAGAGCCGCCTTGAGGGGACAGTTAAAGCGGGAATGAGGGTTGGACTGGGGGAGGGGAGGGCAGAGTGAAAATGTCACAGAATCCAACAGATCCGGGTTCAGCCTTGGCCCCTGCTCCCTAGATTTTCCCCTGGGGAAGCAGCCCCAGGTTTCTGCCCCTCGGTCTCTTAGAATCCAGCTTCTGCAGGACTGCAGTGAGGGCCCCGGGGGGAACCGACCACGACAGCACACCCCTTAGCCCCATCTCACACACATCTTAGCACATCTCACGTGCTGCCCACCTGGCCTGGGAACCAAGGGTAGGGGCCGCTGCGTGACTGGAGAGGGGCTTGGGGTTCTCGGCGAGCTCATCCCCATGCCCTTTGGAGAAGCCAAGTCTTCCGGGCAGATTCTTACAGAACAGAGCCTTCATTATAGCTAGCAGCAAAAAAGCAGGCCCCTCTTAGAGAGACTTGCTTTTGAAGTGTGGGGAGGCCGCCCGCTGGTAGGAAAGGCCACTGCCCTGAAATAAGATTCGGAACCAGGGGAAGAGTGAATGCTGCTGCGTAGGTGGTCTGCTTCCAAGGAGGGGGTCGCCTAGGGAACACAGGGTTGGGGTAGGTGTTAGTTTTGTCACAAGGATGATCAAGGAGGGTCGGCCGCACGTCGCTCCTGAGACCCCATTCTGGTGTGGAGAGCTGTGGGATGGAGGGAATTCACGGTGAGGTTTGTTTTTGGGACACTGTCCGGGATGGCATCCTGTACCACCGGTGCTTCATAAATGCCATTTCGTGGTGACAACAGTGTGCATGCCCACGGCCAGGTCCCCGGTTGTTTCAGCCGTCCCCTCCAGCATGCCTCACTCCTCCGGGAGAGCGGTAGCTGGTTGAGGGGAGCCCACACCCCACGGGCTGCAGAGGAAGCCCAAAGCGAGGTGACACAGGCCCTCTGCCTGGGAAGCAGCCCCTGCCAGTGCAGGGAACGTCCTCCAGGCCACTGGCTGCTTTTGCCGTTTCCTCTCCCGTTTCTCTGATGTGGGTTGAGTTTCCTTACAACGCATTGAATGAATGAGAATAAGAAAGTGTGTATTGGCAGAATTACAGCTGGATAATGCCAAGGCTTTCCAAGTCAGAGCGTGAATTTAAGCAGAGCAAAGTTTCAAGTCTGTGGGGCTCAAGAGTGATTGCTGTTCTTCTAATAATGAAAAGTACAAATGTTTGATGTTCAAAGGTTAACCAACGGGACTCTTTCACTGGCCTTCTGGGCTGCTCAGCACAGAGTGGAAACTGTTCTGATCTTTGCCTTATCGCACTTGTATTTTCTAGGCAATTAGAAACATTGTCCACTCAGCATTTAAGAGGTTTGAACCAGCTGGAGACCTTTTTTTTTTTCCCCCCCAAACTAAAGTTTCCTTTTTTTAAAAAAAAACTGACAGTTTTTCCCTTTTGCAAGTAGACTGAAGTTTTAAAGTAACAGGCTTTCAAAATAGCACCCTTAGGACTTGCCTGCATAATTATTACATTTGTCATGGGATTAGCACTTTCCCAAAGTATATTTCTATACCAGTATCTTACTTTGCCCAGAAGTGTGGTTCTTCATAGTATATTATGTGCATTTAGGCAAAATAGACCCAGCCCCCATTCACTAGAATTTGCGCTATAAATGCAATTATTGCCAATAAAATGGAAGCCGTTTATCTTAATGAACCAGTAGGAAAATTAAGTCTGTTGAAATGGTCTAAACCTTCCAAGAAAAAAAAAAAAAACCATTGGTAATTCATGGTGGGCTGTATCTATTTTTATGAGCTTCTCTAAGTCATCTCTTTGCTGACTGCCTACAGCAAACAACAACGATACACAAGTAGTGTTTTGTTTAATTTCTTCTGTTCATTAGCAGGTTCACTTCTCCCTTAAAAAAATGATATCTTTGCCCCTCTTGTCTATTTGAGAGCCTTTAGGGCCTTCCTAGTAAGAAACCAGCACTAGTTGGTCCTACTGGTCTGGTCTTGGGCTGCAGATAGTGTGGTTAATGGCTTCTGCTTTCCCCTCCAAATGGAGGGGGGGACACAGAAGTAATTGAAACTTACAGTGTCGGGGCATAATTGTATTCCATTATATTTAAGGCAAACGAGGAGGTATTCTAGCTAACATGCAGGAAAATGGCCTTAGAGGAGGCCATGTCGCGTGTCACTGAATGCACATGGGGACGTGTTCCCTCCCAGCCTCACCGCCCCCTGCCCCACACTCTGGCCCCGACCCCAAAACAGAGGCGCTACCAGTGGTAGTCAGGAAATGCCGTGAGCCACAGGTAATGAGCTCGATCTCCGTGTTCCTTGCCAGATCTCCCAGCTGATGACAGAGCCTGGCCGGGAGGGCCTGACAGAGGCGGCGCTGAATCGCTACAATGCAGACAAGCCTTCGGCCTGCAGCGTCCCGGCCTCGCAAGCCTCCTGCGTGGCCAGCGAGACCTCCGCGGGCACCTCGGTGGCCGCGTCCTTCTTCGCCAGGTAAGAGAGGTGTCCAGACCCTCGGTTCTTTCAGGTGAGCCCACCCGGTTGGCCTCTCACGTGGACCAGTTTAGCTAAAACACTGGGAAGGGTTTGGGGCTGTTCTTTGACTTCACTCTTTAAGACAGGGTTTCTCAACCTCAGCCCTTTGACATCTGGGGCCAGGTAACTCTCTGTTTAGGGGGACTGTCCTGTGAGTACAGGATGTCTAGCAGCATCCTTGGCCTCTACTCGCCAGATTCCTGTGGCACCTTCCCCGGTTGTGACAACCCAAAATGTCTCCAGATGTTGCCAAACGTCGCCTGGCTTGAGAACCTCTGCTCTGGGAATACGTGGCTCTAAAGATGGTCTCCACAGGAGGAGGAATTTTGTGGGTGCAGCCCCATGGCTGGTGATTGCAGATATCTCTTCTCACTACAGAAGAGGAACTGCTTAAAATTTAGCTATTAAAGAGACGGCAATTTTCTTCCTCCTTGACAGACTAGCTGGATAGTCGTCAACTAGCCAGCTAATTTCAGAAACTTAAAAAAAAAAAACCCTGAGAAACAAAAAAGAAAGGTATTTCAACAATGTTTTCTGCCTAATTTTAGCAACACGGCAGAGACAGGGCAGGAGACATAGGACAGCTGAGCAGGAAGGGGCTTCAGGGATTGTCTGATTTGATCTCCTTATTTTATGAATAAGGAAACTGAGGACCAGGAAAGTTAAACTGTGAGGTAGTTTATAGCAAAGCCAGAAATAGAAACCAGATTCCTCTGGGTTTTCCTCTGTGACTCATTCTTTACTTGATACTTGGAACTTAACCTTAGAAAACTTTTTCTGTACCTAAGATTCGTGAGCTTCTGAGTAAGCAGGGTATAGACTAAATAGCGTGAGATGTGAAATCAGAAGACCCCTTGGGTTTGAGTTCCAGCTCTGCCTCAGGGTCCTCACCTATAAAATGAGGATAATATCTGTTCCTCAGGGTTGCTCTGAAGATTAACATAAGATGATTATAAATTACAAAGTATGTGCTAGACAAATGGTAATTCACTATGGACTTAACGAGCGTGTCAGTAAGAGGGAACGTTGTTTGGCTTTTCCTGTTATCCTTAGCAATGGTAACATCCAAAGCACAAATCTGAGGAAGGGGCTCTGATTAGGAAAGGAGCAAGTTAGAGGAGGAACAGAGGCTGACATCCTGGATTAAGACACAATAAAGGCAGCACACGGGACTTGTTGGAAGACTGGCTTTGAGGTTCTGGTTGTACCTTGGTGCCGTGTTTATTGTCCTGTGAACAACTGGGCCAACTTGAATGTATGGGAAGTAACAGGAAATATGTATGTAGTGGCCACCTGACAACAGAGGCCATCGTGTTAGCTCTGTGTGTTCGTGAATTTCTGTGTTGTCTGGGACCACTGAGAAAGCTTACTGGGAGGTCATGTCCATGCCACTCGAGGAGAGAATAAACAGATGGAACAGAATATGAGGGAATGCCACAAGCACAGAAGATCCCGGGACATAGGTAGGCTATTAGAGCATGTCTACAGGAGGGTGATTGAAGTGGTGAGGAACTAGGAGGCCAAGTCCTAGCAGGCTTAGTCTGGAGAAGAGAGCCCTCAGCTGTCTCTTGGGCCATCATGTAAAAGAGGGATTTGGATGGTTGTATAGAAAACCCGAGTATGGGGGCCAAGGCTGAATAAAACCTCATGATGAAAGAGAGAGATCTCCCAGCTCAGAATGCAGGAGAACTTGCTCACAATTCAAACTGCCCCAAGAGACGGTGAGGCCCCCATCACCGAGGGAGGTCAAGCTTGCATTGGGTGACTGCCTGGCTTCATTGCCGGAGAGAACATTCAGTGCTCAGATGGGGGTTGATCTCCTGAAATGTCCAGAGATTTTTACAGACTGACTGACTCATAAAAAAAACCCAGAAAAAGGATTTGAAGCAGGAAGAAATAAGAAGTGCTATGATCCCTGATGGACAGTGTTTTGGGAGAATAGCGTTCCCTGCTGGGGGGAAACCAACAGTGTCATCCGAGTCAGGGAGAGGATGTCGAGATGGGATAGACCAGGAAGGCCTGAGTGCTGGACAAAAGGTGTATGGAGACCAGCTTTCACGTGGGTCAGAGAAGAATTTACAAACAAGTGAACAAACACCAGGGAAAAGAATGGCGAATGACTGGCAAAGACAGTCTTCCTGAGAGTTTTGCTTGTACACCAAGGGGTAGAATGGAAACACCAGGGTGGACCCACCTGAATGGGCCAGTGATGTTGGTTGGACGAGGCCCTGCGGATGATGTTAGCGATAAACAAAGAACCCCTGAATTCAGAATTGCAAGGGCATGTGGTATGAGCTTTCAAAGAGCTAGAAAGGATTCAGAGGGCTACCTGAATACTTGTCATTGCTTTGTGGTGAATGCTGACAGCACCTGGAGCTTAGTGGGTTAAGGCATTAAAAGTACATGGTTTGGGGCTTCCCTGGTGGCGCAGTGGTTGAGAGTCCGCCTGCCGATGCAGGGGACACGGGTTCATACCGCGGTCCGCGAAGATCCCACATGCCGCGGAGCGGCTGTGCCCGTGAGCCATGGCCGCTGAGCCTGCGCGTCCGGAGCCTGTGCTCCACAATGGGAGAGGCCACAACAGTGAGAGGCCCGCGTACCACAAAAAAAAACAAAAAGAAAAAAACTACATGGTTTGTGTTTAGAGCATTTACAGTGTAGAGTGAGGGGTGAAGTACCATGAGAAAAAGAATAATTCTTTAAAAACACACACACACACACACACATATATATATATATATATATGGACACAGGGAGGGGGAAGTGTAAGCTGGGACGAAGTAAGAGAGAGGCATGGACATATATACACTCCCAAATGTAAAATAGATAGCTAGTGGGAAGCAGCCGCATAGCACAGGGTGATCAGCTCGGTGCTTTGTGACCACCTAGAGGGGTGGGATAGGGAGGATGGGAGGGAGACGCAAGAGGGAGGGGATATGGGGATATATGTATATGTATAGCTGATTCACTTTGTTATACGGCAGAAACTAACACACCATTGCAAAGAAATTATACTCCAATAAAGATGTTTAAAAAAAAAGTCAAAAAAATAAAGTTCTGAAAAATTTGAAAAAAACCCCATATATATATATTTAAAGAATTATATATGTATATTAGAGACTGAATATATATATATATTCACCCCCCACACTCATTACGCGGTTTGCCCCGCTGCTCTTGTCCATAGTGGTTGGGCTGTCACGCCTCCCAGAGAGGGTGGCAGCATACTGACAACCTCCCTGTCACGGACAGGGACTGAGAGCAAAGTCGGGTGACCTGCTCAAGGTCCGCACTCTCAAGAGAGAACCAGGGTTGTCCCTCACCTCTGTGGGTCCCCAAAGGCCCCCCTGAGAAGTCATAAGCAGCCCCGTTACGTTGTCAGACAGTAAACTGAGGTCGCGTCAGAGGAGCTTTCTGTTTCAGCTCAAGCAAAGCTGTGTGAGGTGATGGTAGGCGTGGCTTTTAAGAAGGGTGGAATCTGGATCTGTTGCTGGGGCCAAAATTGGAAACACATTAGCGGTTATGGTTTTCGTGGAAGGATAGGAGAGTCGTTCCACATAGGAACTTGGGGGCAGGGTCAGCCCCTCAGATCTGTGTTCACTTTTGAACTCGTGCTGCTTGACTGTGTGATTGAAATACATCCGTGAGTCTGCAGGGCTCTGGACTCTACATAGCTCCAAGTGAGGACAGGCTGGCCAGCCCTCAAGAGCTGTGCTGGGCGTCATTTCATTGCAGATAGGAGCAGCGCCACTTGCCAAATTTGTGGCCAACGTGGCTGACATCTACTGAACACTCAGTGTGTATCACTCACTGCACTAAGCGCTTCATATGCAGAACCTCCCTTAATCCTCAGAGTAACCCTGGGACGTAGATCCTGCCATTTTCCCTGTTTGATGGATAGAGAAAGAGGTGTCCTGAGTCAAGTCACCAGCCCAAGGCTACACAGCTGGGAAGTGGCAGGGTGGGGAGTCCATTCTCATTTCCTGTCACCTGTGAGCCTTGTTGCTGTTCTCTGTGCTAAGCAGGCTTTTTCCATCATAATCGCTGATAAAACCCACGAAGTAAGGGGGCCCTGCAATCAGTTTGAGAAGATAAGCAGAACAGCGACAAAACCCTGATTTGTTGAGGGCTGCAGGTGTCCACTTTTCTCTGTGATACAGGCCTTTCTTTTAAAGTGTTTACTTTTCAGAGCCATGGGTAGAGGTCTGGGTGGATCTTGTTGCATTTCAGATTCAACAGCTATAAAATAAAAATTCCAGTTCTGAATAAGCAGTGATACTTTGGACCAGGGCTACCCCCAGTGTGGTTTGTGGACAGCACACACTTACTGGTCTGTGATAAGTGTGGAAATTCAGAGGAAGCATTTAGAAACTTCTGTAGCAAGTTGACAGAGTAAGTTTATGCCTATTGAATCTAAAAATTAAAAAGTAGGTCTTATAGTTTGAATGTAATTAGAAATAAAAGCAAAAAAGTGATTCCTTCACCACAGATAATTTGAGAAGTGCTGCTTTAGAAAATGTTGAAGCCCAAATTGCTTTTCTTCTACATATCTTTTGCCAGAATTTCTTTTTTTTAATTAATTAATTTATTTGGCTGTGCCAGGTCTTAGTTGGGGCATGTGGGTTCTAGTTCCCTGACCAGGGATCGAACCCAGGCCCCCTGCATCGGGAGCGTGGAGTCTTAACCACTGGACCACCAGCGAAGTCCCTCCCTCTTTATTTCTTTAAATATCAGCATTTTGGTGGACTGCCTTTGCTTCAGAATTTCAGTACTCTGCTTTTGGAAAAACACTTTTTTGTTCCCCTTTGGAAAAAAGTAGTAACAGTGAAATAGTAACAGTAATACTAAAAATATTAATAGTAATCTTAACCAAAAAAAGAGATTGGTATAACTGACCATCAAGTTGGTTATTTATCATGCTTTGAACTTTTCAAATGAGGGAATCTCCTTTGTGTGATTCCCATGTTAATATTAAGTGTTGAAGTCAGGTGTCATTAGATTTCCCATTTGTTGACTATTCACTTTGAATAAAGATTTACTTTTAAAAAAACTGTCATGATCTTGTTTTTTCAGTTTTATTGATATATAACTGACATATATTACTGTATAAGTTTAAGGCATACAGCATAATGATCTGATTTACGTGTATTGTGAAATGATTACCACAATAGGTTTACCCAACATCCATCATCTCATACAGAAACAGATACCAAAAAAAAAAAAGAAAAGAAAAAAAATTTTTTTTCCTTGTGATGAGAACTCTTCGGATCTACGCTCTTAACAGCTTTCAAACATACCGTACAGCAGTGTTAACTTGAGAACTGAATGAAGGTGGTCCAAAGGTACAAACTTCCAGTTATAAGATAAATAAGTACCAGGGATATAATGTACAATATGATGACTATAGTTGAGATTGACTTAATCATGTCCTTTGTGCTTTAAAGTATGAAGTGCGTGAAACCCTATGAAAATTCTTGGGTGAATCCTCAGCTCTGTAGGTTGAGGGGGTAGAATCCTCATTTGAATTTGAAGAGCTGTGAACAAATCCTGGATTACGTGTAGAATTGCCTGGAGCTCTGGGAAATAAAGTGAATCTTCCAGGTGATCTCCTATCTTCGCATTGATGGTCTTTCCCAAATAACCTTACTGATAATCGTACTGTTGTCGTCTTAATCCATGGAGAAAATGAGCTTCTGGCGGATTTTAATCTACATTCAGAGCACGTATGGGAAAAAATAGTGAAAATTGCCCGCGATCACATGAGCTTTGCAAAGGCAAGTTCAAGTTTGGCAGAACTGGTGCTGCCATCTCTGTGGAGTTGGTGAACACATGGGTTTTCAGTTCTGTCTTCAGACGCCACTTCTTATTGTAATGTTATTTCTTTACAGCTTTTACATTTAGTTCACAACCTTTGTAAGACCATAACTTTTTACCAAATTCAAATGAAATTTTCAAGGAAAATTATATAAAGGTCATTTTTCATTATTATTTTTTTCATTTCTCTATTTTCTTAATGTAAATAAATGCCTTTAAATCTGTTTTCATGGGTTTTGATTACTTCAGATTACTCAACGCCTTCAAATCCTTACTGTCTGTCCATTTGCTCCTCATTGGATCCGTCACATTAGTCAGAGCTTCTCCCTCTCTTTTTCCTCTGTTCTTTTTTTTTTTTTCCAGTAACGGGGTTATTTTTTATTTACTGACTCTCTTCTTGAAGATTCTGACCTTTACACAATTTTCCGTTGTTGATTAAAAATACACAGCTCCCGGGTTTGGAATTTTCTGCATAAATTTTGATGTTCACCTCAATATTGGGTTGCCCTGAGACTGATTTTGTGCGGTCCACTTGCTCTGTTTTCTCTCTCTCTCACTTGGCAAGCTGTCCCTCATTTCCTTCTGCTAACTTTTTGCCTTTTGCCTAAACTCATCTTTTTCTTAGGGATGTTATTATATTTCTGACTATCTCCACCTCTTGTGCAATTTCTTCCACCTTTGTTATTAGACCGCTGCTTGTATCACCTGACGGCCATCTCCAAGCCCCTGTTATGCTGTTGACTCTTAGGACTGATTTAACCAGCATCCCTCTGAGGCCAGAGGTTGCTGTGACATTAAACCAAGACCAGCTCGGGTCCAGAATCAGGGGCTTAGCTGAGCTGAGAGGGCCAACTCCCGGCTCCGAGGCCCTGCCCTCAGACGGGTCCCTTCGTTCATCAGCCTTCTTGTGGGACCTGCTCCTGAGTGCTCTGTACTCACGTGCTGCTGTACACACAGCTCCCACTGCCACAGAGAAGGTCCTCCTTAAAAGCCATTTCCGCACTCTCACTGACAGCCAACTCAAATAGTGCCTTTCGCTGGTCACAGCAGATGCTTCTCGTATATAATCTTGCACAGCGAAGGCTTTCTTTAGTCCCTGGGCGTGCTGACACATAACAGTAGTAGTTGGTTATTTGAGAGGAGCCTATTAAGTCAAAGAAGGATGGAGTGTGAAACTGTTCACGGTTCTTTTGTTCTTCCATCAGGTACAGTTCCCTTAGGGATGCTCACATCTTCCCATTATAAATACACCAGCAATTATTACCAGAGAAGAACTCTCCTAAACACACCACAGTTGGTCTCAGGTGATTTAGGGGGAGAAATGTGGAGCTGGGTGCACAGATCCAACTCTTAATTTGCTGATTCTCTGTGGAGAGATGGGGCAGACTTTCTGCCTCCAGTTTTACAGATTGGAAGTTAATTTCCAGCGCCATGTGTGTTACAGCAGAATGATATCTCTACAAAACAAAACAAAAAACGCTAGGAGCTTTGAGGAGCTCATACTGTGGAATTTCTCTTATATGATTATTGTATTTTTCCTGTTTTGTTTGCATCCAAGTCTGCACCTTTGTCTCCTACTCCTTCTAGGGTCTCATTCTGACTTAGGGTCTATCCCTTTCCCCTTTTCTCCCATTACTCTCCACCTTCCCCACACCACCTCCCTGTCTGCCTCTTCCATGGCTCCCACGGAAGTGGGGCTGCCGTTGAACCTTGTAGGGAACACCTGTGGTCAGGGCCGACATGCATAATTGTGCCATTTGCTGTTTGGCCAAAACTCTATTGGTTGAGCTGAGACGCCTCCCACTGGGCTCCATCTATCCAAAGGGACGTCTTTTTCTCAGCTGCCCAAAGGCACTGTCTGGGCTCGTGTCTCCCCTGGGGGCAGCGATCTTTGAAGGCCTGAAGTGGAAACCAAATCCCTACCCTCTGGATTTCTTGTTTACTTATTCCTGGCAAGTCATAGCTTTACTTTTCTTAGAAAAGACTCCATGGACTTCTCAGAAAAGAAGGGACTGTTGCTCATGTATATTGATGCAGTGAATGTTTAGGAATCGTAACTATACGAATATAGTTTCGCTTGAACACACATCAGTTGCAATATGAAAGGAAAATACTAAAAAGGAGCCAAATGTATATTTCGTGCTGTCAGATTTCAGGGGCCGCAGGAAATAGTTTCAGGTGTTGCTGCATGAAGAAGTAAACCCTTGATTGTTTATGAAAGACAGAGAAAGCACTGAAGAAAAAGTGGCCATAATTCAATGTCTACACTATGATCCTTTGCGTTCAAAACAAAATCCTAAAACACTTTAAATATACGACCCTAACAGCCAGTACCCTACCCCGGCAACCCCAAAACCCCTGTTTTGGGGTGTGCAGACCATAATAGAAATGGCACTCATGGCTTGGCCCACGCCATTCTGAATTGGTGATCTCTGCTAAAGAAAATGGTCAGTGTTTGCTGCCCCATTCCCATCTCCCGCTGCAGGGAATGTGTAAGATAGCGCATTTTCCAACTTAAGTCCTTCGTGTGACGGATGGCCAGTTGGGGCGCTGGCAATCAGCTCACAACATCTGGGACTTATTTGTACAGCTTTGCCTCAGTTGAAAACCCAGTTCTTGGCTTGGTGTGGATGTTTGAAGGCAAAGCAATTCCGCTGAGCCTTAAGGATCCCGGTGATTCTTGTCAAATATTCTCAGGGTTAGGCATTCTGGTTCTTACTGAACAATTTTAATGTCCTTTTTACTGATGCAGGGGTGAGGGGAGGGGAAGAAGAGTACTGGATAAAGCAAAGAGAAGGATGGGGTGGCTTGTGGCTGCATCCACAGCCTGCCACTGACATTCTGACTTTAGGCAAGTAACTTAAACCTCGCGAAGCCTCAGTTTCTCCTGTTAAACAGAGATCATCGTATCTACTTCATAGGATTATAGTGAGGATTAAATGAAAATGTGATAGTTGTTTGTAAACATCATCTAAGTCCTAGAGATGACGTTAAGATGGCATTTGCTATGAAAAGGATGGAATTCTACCCTCAGTGGGAAATCCAATGAATTCCCAACATTCCCTTTAGAGTGGGTGACTTGTGTTGTGCGTACCTTTACGGTGTGTTTACATGCCGCTTTGTAATCCGGCCTAATGACCACCTAGGACCTCCATGGCAATTGTAAAGATCAGGCATCACGCCTCGGAGAGCAAAACTGCCATCGTCGGGGGCCGAAGATCACAGCTGCCTCTTGAAGCCTTACCTGGAAAGAACCAGGTTGTCACTGGTGATTGAAAACATCAGTGACCAGCAGAGAGAGAAACTCTGCCCGCTCCTGTGGAGCTCCAGTTAGCTGACTACACACTTGTAAATCTTTTGAAGGGTTTCTTTTTGTAGTTTTATAGCCCTAGAAAAACTCTCAAACAGTAAGAAAGAAAACAAAAGGAAGAAAAGGAGGAGCCATTAAGAATTCTATGACCATATAGCTTGGTGGTGACTGCAGTGTGCGAGCTGGAAGTCTGCCGTGACACTGACAGTGAAAATGAATCACAACAGTAAATAAAATAGAAGTAAAAGAGGGAAATATTCACTCTCTTTGTTAATACCTTCATCATTTGAATTGGGGGCTGAAGAGGGAAGATATGGTGGCACGGAGTCGATTCATAAAGAACACTAGGGCTTCCCTGGTGGCGCAGTGGTTGAGAGTCCGCCTGCCGATGCGGGGGACACGGGTTCGTGCCCCAGTCCGGGAGGATCCCACATGCCGCGGAGCGGCTGGGCCCGGGAGCCATGGCCGCTGAGCCTGTGCGTCCGGATTCTGTGCTCTGCAATGGGAGAGGCCACAACAGTGAGAGGCCCGTGTACCGCAAAAAAACCCCCAAAAAGAACAATGGAATGACCTGTGTCCTGAATGAGAAGATGGATGGAGAAAGGATACAATTTTATCTACTATATATTTGATAAAATGTTTCCTTGAGTGCACTTCTGCCCCTGCCCTGTTGCAATACCTCTGTAACTTGTTCCTTTCTTCAGTCCTTACTCATTTAAAATTAATAGCCTACATTTATTGAGGGTTTCCTATGTGCCACACGCTACTCTGAGTTCTTTACACGAGTTTAAACTTCAGAAGCCCCCATGAGCTGGCCCTCTTATCATCCCATTGTTTAGATGTGGACACCGAAGCGCAGATGGGTGAGGTAACTCGATCATGGTCAGACCGCTAGAAGGAGATGAGTAGGTGCTTGGGCCAGGCCACCCGATTCCAGAGCTCGGGAGCCAGAATGTAAGCTCCGTAAGGGGAGAGATATTTGTCTCTTTATTCTTGGCCGAACCCCTAGTGCCTGAAAGAGGAAATGTTTGTTGAATGGATGAACAAATGCTCTTAGCTACTGAGGCAGGAGATAGGTGGGCTCCAGGTTAGGCATTTACAATCGGCCTCCTGTTTGCACTTGGAACTAGAAATAACAACAGGAACAGGGTAAATACCCAAGCTTTGTCTCCTGAGGACGCTTTAAGATAACAGTCCTGGCAGGAACAGAGAGGGACTAAGCCTTCTTTGAATAAAGGATCAGGAGGTCATATATTCCCCAACCGTGGGGCAAGGGAGACACTGCACATGTGCAGAAAGCCTCCTTGGGGGTCAAAAAGGAGGGGGCACCTCCCCAGAATAGGAGATGCCAAGGCCGTCCCCTAGGCCTCTGGCCTGGAATCCATCTTGGAAAAAAGCTGCACATGCATGTTAGAGAGGGTCCTCAGGCAGATCAGGTGTGGAAAAAGAAACCAGATAATTGGCCAAAGGTAAACAAAGACCCGGAAGAACTGCCCTATATGGATGACTTCACTGCCCCTTTACTGCCTCCTCATTAGGGAGGACGTCCGCACCCTTGCTCTCCGGGTGTGCATCTCTGCCTTGCTTCTGTCTTAAGTAAACAAACTGTTTCTCTGTGTGCTCTCCCCCTTGTGCTGTGTCTCTGATAATGAGCTTTGTACCTGTTTTTACAGTTTTTGCCTCCTTGAGAAATGCATTTTTCAATGGGGGCAAGGACCAGGGGGATTTTGCTTCTAGCCTCTACCCACTGGTGGACCAGCGGCTAGGATTCCTCATTTTCAGCCAGGCTACCCAAGTCCAATTCCTGGGCAGGAAACTAAGATCTCACTTCAAGTCACCGCTCTCAATGCTGCCTCTCCGAGATCACTACTATGCTCTCCTGCCTCCAAACTCAAAACGGGTTGTGATGGGTGGGCATTCATGAAGTCTCAACACAAGGATGATCAGCGAGACCATAGTAGAGAAGGAATGCAGAGCACACCACTGAAGACATAAGGGAGAAACATTTTGACCAACTACTCTATTCCTCTAATTTTGTTAGTTACTAAAATATTGCTTCCTGTCTCACTCAGAGTAAAAGTTAAAGGTTTTCCAGTGGCTTGCCAGGGTCTCTCTACAATCTGCCCAACACGCTCCGCTATCACTCTCCCTCTTGTTTGCTCTGACCCAGGCACACTGACCTCCTTGCTTTTCCTCAGAAAGCGCCAAGACCATTCCTTCCTCACAGACTTTGCTCTTTCTGTTTCCTCTGCTCTTTCTCCAGGTATCTGCTTGGCTCGACCCTTCCTTCCTTCAGATCTTTGCTCAAATGCCACTTAATGGCAAGGCCTTCCCTGACCTCCCTACTTAATATTACAGCTATTCTGGCTCTGCATCCCTCTTCCCACCTAATACCTGTTGTCTTATGAATATCTGTTGAATGAATGAATCTCAGACTCAAAGGGAGATGGGCAGCTAAGCGTCCAGGTTGTCTTCCACTGAATTTCTTTTGAGAAGCTTACATTTTTTTCCCACTAAATTCAAACTACCTGCTTAGGAATTAAATTATTCTCTTAAATCTAGGATGTTTAGGGGAGATAACATCGTCACAAAGCATGGAAAAAGGCGTTGTTGGGAAATTGAGATTCATATTAAAATATAAGTACCCGGTTGTCTTTTCAAGAGGAGGATGTGTAGAGACGGGACCAGAGGTGCTGCCTGGGACAGGAAACCGAAGAAAGAGTTAAAGCACAGGAAAGACTTATGAGTTGTAGGTCTAGCACAATGAAGCAGGGCTCTCCATCTTTTCTCCTGTCTCATTGAAAAGCTGTCTTTTCCTCCCTTGAATAAACCTCTTTGCTTTCTGTCCTGCGCTTTGATTTATTATTTTAATTCTATAGCTGTCTCAGTGAAGTATGTAAAGCATTTGGGGATAAAATCATGTGGAAGACATTACAGAAACTAAAGATGTATTATCTTATGTGGTATGGGGTAGACGCTCGGTGTGCTGAGGAATCCTATCCTAGATGAAAACACAGATCGTGTCTGTGGCATTGTGTATTGACTAAGAAACTGACTCCTCATTGAGGGTATAGGAGGGCGGAATTTAGGGAGTACTGTTATAATAATTTGGTGGGAAATAGGTAAAACTGAAGCATAAAGAGATCTCACTGAAGTGTCTGCTTTTCATAAGTGAGAGATGTCCCTGAAGGTGGGATTTTTATTTTCTTGCCTCTGAAGTGGACATAATGACTTTTTCTTTTCCTTCTGTCTGATTACTAAGGTGTAGATTTCAAGAGAACAGGAGCTGTGTCTAATCCCCTTATTGCATCTAGCACTGCCTGGTACAGAGTAGGAGCTCAGTACATGAATGTTGAAAGAATGAATCAACCATGCTTGAAAACTTAGGTCTGTCCTGCTTCTCACAAGAATGAAATACTTAAAAGAAACTGTGGGATTATGTAGCCTCAGAGATATCATCATTCCAAGTACTAGTATTAATGATAAAAATAATTCTGATAGATAAAAAAATAAATGGAATATTTTCCATGATTGATTTCCACACAGTTAGATTCAGCAGGACACTATTTCTAATAATCATCTTTTTATTTAGCTGGTACAAGAATGATTTTAGCATCACACTGTAATTAGATGCCTTTCCTGGCATTTGGTGTGCTTTTTGTTCATGAAGTACCCTGGAATTCGGGAAATATAATTTCACGAGCCTAGATCATAACAGACTGTGTCATTTTCTTGGCATCCTCAAAACCAAAGCCTTAAGAGTCCATAGTTTGTCCTTTTAAACTCTAGCAAAGGAAAGCAAGGGCCTTGGCAGTGACAAAGAAAGAGAAATTCTCTTGGAGTCTGTAAAGTGATCGGCACCAGGCAAGCCAGTTGAAATAAAAAAATGAGAAAATGTAAACCATCACTCAAGACTTATTTCCGGTCTTTTAGGTGCTTCAAAAAATAATCGTGATTCCTTTTTCTGAAATAAATCTTCATCTATTATTGTACCTGCCTAAAGTGGCAAGGTGGCACTTGGGGGGAAAGCAGAATACCCCTGAACAGAATTTTAGGGGCACTTTCTAGTGATTAAAAAAAAAGCTAAACAGTCTTACATCACTATATATGCTCTCACCACCCACAAGTGTTTAAAAATCAAAATAAGACCTTGTTTCCACCCTTGAGGAGTTCCAAGCATCAGGTTAAAACTGAGAGAGGTGAACTTCCCTGGTGGCGCAGTGGTTGGGAATCCGCCCGCCAGTGCAGGGGACACAGGTTCGAGCCCTGGTCCGGGAAGATCCCACATGCCGCAGAGCAACTAAGCCCGTGCGCCAGAATTACCGAAGCCCGTGCGCCTAGAGCCCGCGCACCGCAACGAAGAGTAACCCCCGCGCGCATGTGCTCCCCGGCCGTGGGGTCTGAGTTGCCTCGGTACAGCTTGCAGACCGCTGGGAGTCTGGGCTGCTACCCTGCGTGACTCCTCCCTCGGCTTTCCCCGCTGTCCGCCCCTCTCGGCTTCGCGATGCAAGTGGTCCGGGCCTTTGAGCCTGCAGGAAGTGGACGAGAGGCCACAGCACGCGCTGCAGGTCAAATACGGCGGGGCGGAGCTTGACGAGCTGGGCAGAGTGCTGACACCCACCCAGGAGCAGTGGCACGGTGCTCTCCGATTATGTGGGCTTTGGGCCTCCCAAGGGCACAGGCCTTCACCGCTACGCCTGGCTAGTTTACGAGCAGGACAGGCCACTGAAGTGAGATGAGCCCATTCTCAGCAACCGATCTGCAGAGGAGCGTGACAAATTCAAGGGGGCGAATTTCCGCAAAAAGTACGAGCTCGGGGCTCCGGTGGCCGGCGCGTGTTACCAGGCCGAATGGGATGACTATGTGCCCAAACTGTATGAGCAGCTGTCTGGGAAGTAGAGGAAAGCCAGGAGATGGACACGGTCCCAGAGTTCCCAAGCAGTGTTTCAGTTTAGTGATGCATGTAGATTTCTCCCCTTCCCCCTGCCTGAGCCCTGAGCGGTCAGATTTAGGTTTAGGGTGACTCTTCCTTCTGCCTGTCCTCTTTAATTCTAGGGGGTTTACGTTTTGATCAAATTTGAACTCCGTTTTGGTGAGGGATATTTTGGTACTGGGATGGGGTCATCAAAATGTTAATATAAGAATAACAACCCAGACGTTAAAGAAGAAAAAAATTCTGGTAAAAAGACCAGGTCTGCAGTATTAGAACAGAGTATCAAAGAATCTTTAAGGGAGGTTGAAAAAAAAGAAAAGGTTGATTGCCTCTGCCTTTGTGAGCCCGAGCCCAGGATTGTCTGTGACGGCATCTGACGGCATGTGTTTTCACGGCCCTGTCTCTCACTAAGACAATCAGGGGCCGGCAGGTCCGCTAGCCCCCCATGTGATACATCTCAGGCTGGTTATTGGGTGTCAGTGTCCTGCTCTGGCCCCTTTAAAGAGCAATACTGAAAAAAGCAATAGGGAGAGAGTTGCTGTTAAAGCTTGGCCATCTAGGTGAGCTGCAGGGCTGAGTGAGAGGTCATCAGCAATCCGAAAGTCTGTGCCTGTTAAATTGATCACTCTTCGGTGTAAGAAAAGCCGGTCTGGAGTTGCTGAATGTTGTGTTAATTCTGCTGTTTGCTTATAGTTGAATAAAAACATTGCGTAGTTAAAAAAAACAAAAGAGTAACCCCCTACTCATCGCAACTAGAGAAAACCTGCGTGCAGCAATGAAGACCCAAGCGGCCAAAAATAAATTAATTAATTTTTTAAAATTGTCTAGACTTTATGTGTGGTTCATTCTCTTTTAAAAAACAAAAACAAACAAACAAAAAACTGAGAGAGGTAGAAAGGGAGAGCCAAGGATTACCAAGCCGTGTGTCGTCAAGCCTGACCAGGCTGCAAAACCTCCCTTCTGCTGCTGCCTCTGCAGCCCCCTGGCTGCACACCACTGGCTTCAGGCCCCCCAGGAATTCGCCAGATGCGTGTAGCTGGCTGTAGCAGGTACTGTTGGCCCCCACGCCCCCATGCCCTTCTGCTTATCATTCTCTAAACAAAACCTTGCAGCTCCCAAGGTCCAGGCAAATAAGTCTGACAGGAGTTGGTGG
This sequence comes from Pseudorca crassidens, assembly GCF_039906515.1. Taxonomy (NCBI): domain Eukaryota; kingdom Metazoa; phylum Chordata; class Mammalia; order Artiodactyla; family Delphinidae; genus Pseudorca; species Pseudorca crassidens. Next base: position 160,150,690 of record NC_090297.1, read on the forward strand.
ATAAATACCCCAGCTCCCTTCCTCCTTGGTTGGGATAACACTGAGACAAGGTCTACCCTGTCTCCCTGATTTCCTAAGTAGGACTGAGCCCCAGTTGCCTACGTCAGCAATCTGCTTGATAACGCATCCTCTGGTCATTTCCTTCCCTCCCTGTCTTGCTTTCCCACTTCCCTACACCGCTTCCTGGAATCACCCTCCAATGAAAGCTACTAGCACTCTCATCCTTATGCAGGGATGCTTCTAGGGAAACCCAGCATAAGCTATTGGCAGTATATCCTCACTCACCCATTCATGTATCCTTTCCTTCATTCGTTCACCAGGCATTTGGTAAGCCCATACTGTATGCCAGACATTATATTAGATGCCGAGGATGACAGAAGGGCAGCCACTGCCACCAGGGAGCTCCCCGTTCAGAGGGGCAGCCAGTCCCATTACTGGAGAGTTATAAACAACATGGAAGTCCAGGACAGAGCAGTACAGGAGAACTCCCAGTATCACTATCCCTAAGTCTTGTCTTATCCATTCATTTCCTGTCTCCCCTTCTAGAATGTAAGATCCATAGAAAGAGACCCTTGTCCGTCATGTTCCATCGTTGAAACCTCAGCTCTTAGAACGGGGCTGGGGCTCAGTACATATTTGGTGAGTGTGTCTCAGGAGCTTTAGGAGTCTGCCGTGGAGAGTTCCCTGCCAGCTGTCCCTCCTCAGGGAGGCCACCTGGGCGCAGCTCACTGAATTCCACTGTGGAAGTAGAGCCTCCAGTACAGAGTGACGGCCTGTGCTCAGGGCAGGAGAGAAAGAATGAGTGCCGCCTGCACAGCGCTGCACCTTGGGGGTGGGGCCTTCTTTCTGGTCACTGGGAACTGAGTACTTTGCCCCACCAGGCACCTGAGACGAGTGTTTTCCTTTAACATAACGGAGGGGAATCTGCTTCAGAGTCTGTTGACGTAAATGTGAATCACATCTAAAAAATACCTTGATAGCAGCATCTAGGCTGGTGTTTGACCAAACAGCTGGGCGCCATAGCCTGGCCCAGTGGACCGTCGCTCCTAGAATCAGTACTCAGTCTAACGTGAAAATACTTTCCGTTCTGTGCAACGCCAGGCTCCTACTGAGACACCCTGAGGTTGCTCCTGGCTCTGGTTTCTTAGCACTGGGGCTGCAGGGATGTGCCCGCTGGTCTTCAGGCGTGCCTCCTTCCCTCCCTCCGCCCGCCTCCCACCCTTATCCTTTGGTCCTCAGGGTCCCCACCTGTGGACAGGTGCAGTTTAATCCTTGTGTCATCTGGATCAGTTGGAGAGTGCCATATCATTTCTCACTGAAGATGCTGAGCATTTTGTTTTCGCTTTCACACTAAAGGTAGAGAAAATAAAAATAGATATTATTAATCTTTACGCGTCTCCTGTGGTCCTAATCACAGCCTCAACGTCCTATGGTGGATTACTACTTTGCATGTTCTTTATTTCCTTTAAAACTAGGCACGTGAGGAAGACTGATCTGTGGAGTCTAGATCCTGCTTAGTTGCGGGGGGAGGGAAGCTGCAGTAAATTTAGACATCACTAGTGTTTCTTTACATTAACTTACAGCCATTGCTACAGAAGCTCGTAAATCAAAAACTACCAAGTCTCTTCCCTACACACCTGGAACCTCAACATTACAGTCCATTCATTCTGTGATTGCCTCCTTCACAAAAGAGGCGTGGGGGCGATGGCTCAAACAGGATTTCCCAACATAGCTCTGATATCCAAGCCATGACTCACCCATGTCTTTTGACCTTTGCTTAAAAAATATTTCCGGGTAAGGGAATTATTTACCTGAAGCATAGACTCGAAGAATTTGGTCCCATTATCTTTTTCCTCTAACCTTCCTCCTTTATTACTCTCTCTTCTTTCTCTCCCTTTCCTTCTTGGGTTTTGGTTTTGGTTTGTTATTTTACATACATTTCAAAACAAGTCTAACGGCATCAGAAACAAAACACAGAAAAGTCTTCTTTATTTTCCATTCTGTTCTGAGCCATAGATTCTTCCATGTACTCAAATAATACATCCAAGAGGACTGGTAGAATGAATTTGATTAGCCTCTTAAATGTTTTAGCACCTGCACACCATAGCGCTTGCAAGAGTGGGGAAAAGATTTTTCCTCCTATCCCTAAGGGATGGCTTGCTACTTGGGCCGTGTAGCTGTGTGTGCCACTTTACTGAGGCTAAGATTGAGTAGCCCTGGTGGAGAAAGAAAATCCTAAATAAGTACAGGTACAGCTTCGAGGCCCCATATGTTTTTGTTTTTGTTTTAATTTTATTGAAGTATAGCTGATTTACAAGGTTGTGTGAGGCCCCATATACTGTTTGTTTGTTTTTTTGCGTTATGCGGGCCTCTCACTGTTGTGGCCTCTCCCACTGCGGAGCACAGGCTCCGGACGCGCAGGCTCAGCGGCCATGGCTCACAGGCCCAGCCGCTCCGCGGCATGTGGGATCTTCCCGGACCGGGGCACGAACCCGTGTCCCCTGCATCGGCAGGCGAACTCTCAACCACTGCGCCACCAGGGAAGCCCGCCCCATATACTTTAACTTCTTAATTTTGTTCTTTGAGAACCATGTTTACTTTTTTTGAGAAAAAGGCATAAATAAAGGAAAAAGAGAGGCTATACTTTATTTAGATTTTCAGGCAGCCTTTAAAAATACGTCATACTGGAAGCAGTAGAAATGATTTTACACTACCCTTCCCCCAGTCCTTCACTCTTAGTTATTTTTACTGAAGAGAAGTTAGGGCATATGCTCACACAAAGACTTGTCCATGAAAGTTCACAGCAATATTATTCATAATAACCAAAAACTGGAAACAACCCAAGTGTCCAATGGATAAACAAAATGTGGCATATTCATATAATGAAATACTACTTAGAACACTCAAACTATTCATATATGTACCAACATGGATGAATCTCAAAGTAATTATAGTGAGTGAAAGAAGCCAGACTCCCCCACCAAAACCAGAAGACAACGTACAGTATGATTTCATTTCTATCCGATTATAGACAATACGAACTAATCTATAATGACGGAAAGCATTATCAGTGGTTGACTAGGAATGGGGGCGGGGAGGGACAGATAACAAATGTGCAGGAGGACGCTTTCAGGGGTAATGGATGTGTCCGTTATCTCGCGATGGTTTCCCAGGTGTATACATATGACAAATCTCACCAAATTCTAAATGTGTACAGTTTATTATATATAAATTATACCTCACTAAAGCTAAATAATTGAGTTTTCTTGGGATTAGAGACAATGTTTTGAGATGGAGAGAGAATTACCTTAGTAAATGAAGAGTTGGGATAGGGGCTTCCCCGGTGGCGCAGTGGTTGAGAGTCCGCCTGCCGATCCAGGGGACACGGGTTTGTGCCCCGGTCCGGGAGGATCCCACATTCCGCGGAGCGGCTGATGCAGGGGACATGGGTTCGTGCCCTGGTCCGGGAAGATCCCACATGCCGCGGAGCGGCTGGGCCCGTGAGCCATGGCCGCTGAGCCTGCGCGTCCGGAGCCTGTGCTCTGCAGCGGGAGAGGCCACAACAGTGAGAGGCCCGTGTACCGCAAAAAATAAAAATAAAAAAAAATAGAAATTTGTTTGCACCCAGAAGTTCTTATGAAGTTTTGATAAGTATACCTTAAAACACAAGAGGGAAGCAAACACCATCGCAGGGGAGGAGGAACTTCCCTTTTGAGAATAGGCAGTTGGAAGAACTCCTCAGTCTGGAAGACATGATGTGGGAGGGAATCTGAGTAGCTCATGTCACATGTGTATAGATTATTCACTTAATCTTGAGTTAGCTCTTAAGATTGAGAAGAAGCAGCATTAGGGAAAAATAAAGCAAGCTGTCCTCCACATCCTAAGACACGGGTCTGACTGAGACGATAAATCTGCAGGTCCAGATTCCTTCACAGATGGTGGGCTGATGGGAAGCTGTTAGCCAGAGTTGTCGGGTAGAGAGCAAATCCCCAACTTCAGAGGCCTCTCTCATGCAGGGGGAGATGGAATTCTCAGCTCAATGCCTCAGGACTCCGGTCCAGTATCATGGCTGTTCTAATCTGTTTCTACAGCATTTTAAAAAGTGGCTGCATTATCCTGAACATTTTTATCAAACAAATCAGCTGATATAAATGCATAAAGTTGGCTGAAAGCAGGCCAGGATTTCAAAGCCCCCTTCGGCACGTCTAGGTTGGGCACACGTCATGGACCCTCTCCTTTGGCCGCGGACTCAGGGGCAGGCTGGTGTAGAGTGACTTCCGGCATCTGATGTTTCGGATGTGAACATCAGCAGAGCAGACGCTAGGCAGTTCCCCTCTGCACCTGGAGTGTTTCATGCCCAAAAGGAAGGAATAGAAATCCAAACCAGCGCAGTCAGTCAGAAAGAGGACAGGCGATGGCCTGGCGTTCTCTCCTCGGCTTCGTGTGGAATTGCAAAGTACTGCTTTAGGACTGTGAACTCCAGCCATCTGCTTGCTTGGATCCTGGAGAGCAATACTGCTGGTATCTGCCGCCCTAATGAAGAGGGCGCAGGGCACGGAGGAGCTGCTATCCGGCCCCTCACCGGCGAGGAGCTGGGCTTGGCAAACGCGGGGATGCACATTTGAAAGTGAAGACGGAGGAAGCCTGATGGCTCCCAGAGGACACAGCCGCCAGGTTTCCTTTGTAAAAGAAACGGGACTGTATAGTTTAGAAAACACATTGACTTTTTTCGAGATGTCTGCACCTCAGCCACAGCTGAACAAGAGTCTTTCTCTGTTGCTGGCTTCTTGTTTGCTGTAATCCTATAATTTTCTGGTGCTCGTGACCATCGGTGATTCTCCGGCTTCTTGTCCTCCCCCCATCTATCTGTTGGCTCCTGGGAGCAGGGGTTCCAGTCCACCTGGCTAGCCAGCATGTGATTCTGACAGTAATGAGCCACATGGGGAGACCCCAGGAGAGGAACAAGAATAGGTCATCCCTATATTTTTATGTGGAGATTGATAATCAAGGCTAACAATCCCGGCAGAAGGTGAACAACACATTAAACAGAGGGGAAAAGATAATAAAACATCTCCTGCTGGTTAACAGTCGTTGGGTGGAAACGTTCCCTGGAACTATCCAGCTGTTGCACTTCATGGCTCATAAAGCCTCGGTAACGTCCGTCAAGGGGCTTTTTTCTTGGTGAGGGATCATTTTTTTCATGCAGTTATGATAGCATCTGGTTCCTATCCCTGGAAATGCAAAGATCCACAGGCACAGCCAGGCAGCTGCTGGGGAAGAGCCGGACTGCAGAGGCATCTTGCTCCTTTGACGGGTTTTGGGTCACTTCTGATCTAACGGACACCGTCGGCATGTAAATGCAGGCTCAGTGGGGGGGTCTGAGCATCTGCTGTGTTCCAAGTTATCACATGTAATCCTCACAACTGTGAGGTAGGGATTATCATCATTTAAAAGAGAATACCGTGGGGCTTCCCTGGTGGCGCAGTGGTTGAGAGTCCGCCTGCTGATGCAGGGGACGCGGGTTCGTGCCCCGGTCTGGGGATATCCCACGTGCCGTGAAGCGGCTGGGCCCGTGAGCCATGGCCGCTGAGCCTGCGCGTCCGGAGCCTGCGCGTCCGCAACGGGAGAGGCCACAGCAGTGAGAGGCCCGTGTACCGCAAAAAAAAAAAAAAAAAAAAAAAGAATACCATGGAAACCAGAGCCCTGGAGTCTTTGAGGAAGCGTACCCAGGTCACAGTGCTGCAGGTGACAGTCCGAGATGTCCATATCTGGTGGCCTTTGCTCTGTGCCACATTGCTGCAAAGATGGAAGAAGAGAGGAATTGCTTGCTGTGTGTGCTCTGGGTACGTGTGAAATAGCTCTGCACTTGCTTCTCCTACCTGGTGCTCGGGCACGTGTGTGCTGAGAAGGGGTGACACTTTCCAGAATACTCAAAGTAAACCATGGGAGTAGTAAGTGACCTGCTGTTTGAGATCAGGTTTCCCAGGAGCAGGTCGTGAGGTAAGGAGCCCTGTGCAAGTGATTTATGAAGAACGTGGTCCCCGGGGGACCTGTAAGGGGGTGAGAGAGGCCGGGAAGGGAAGAGAAAGGGGAAGCCAAAGAAAGGTACATCTTCGCGCCCTCCCTCCGGCAGAGGTTGGCTTTCAGCATCAGCCTGGTTCTGCCGGGGAACTACACCTCAGAGCTGTCCTGAGCTGGGCAGCAGAGCTGGGGCCGTAATACTCCCTGACCGCCTATTAGAGTTGCAGAAGAGCAGGAAATCCCAGAGACATCTGGCCAGCTCTCCACTCAAGCAGGCAGCCCAGGCTCCATCAGCCCAAGGATAGGCCTTTGGAAAAGAGCAGCAGGTGCTGACTGTTAGGAGCAGAAGTGCACTGAAGGGCAGCACACAAAATGCTGCAAGAGCGCTGAGGGGCCCTGGGTTCTGCACCAGCCTTGTCGCCTGCACCTGCCCTTTGTCACACCCAGCTGGCAGAAGAGGACACTGATGAGATAGGAAGGCAGCAGGGAGATGAATCAGGGACCCCCGGTGTTTTCAAGCAACACCCTCAGCTCTATCTCCACAAGAAAGAGTGTCGATTTTCCTAAATTCTGGGAATGGTGTTTTTTCTATCACTGCGTTTATCAGTGAGCCACTTTCAACCCGTCTCAGCGCGGAACAGAACGTTGGGTTATTTCATGTTGGATGATATAATTCATGTGGACAAGGCAGATCTCTTGGGAGTGAAGGGAAGTTGTTCCTAAGTAAACTTCCGTGTTCTCTTACGAGGTGGGAAAATGCAAAGGGAAAATAAAAAGTCGGGGGTGCCCAAGACAGAGAGCCTCCCCATCTGAAACCATGCTGTGACTTGAAGTGCTGCAGATTCCAGACCCATGTGTGTCTTTCTTCAAAACCAATAGCTGCATGTGAAAAAAAATTATATAGTATGTGAACCCGTAGCAATGATATTTTAAATGAAAACAGATTTCTTCCATTTAAAAGAAATGTCAACTCTTTGTTTTGGGGTATGGGGGTTCCCCACATGTGTTCCAGCTGAACAGGAACACCAAATCCTGATGTAGTTTATAGCAGAATCTGGTTCTGTCCTTAGCTCTCTTTGTATCTGTCACAAACGTCGGCATCGAGGACTCTAGACGCCAAGTACATTATGGTTTTAAAGCTGTGACGGAGCAGAGACACGAATGGATCTTCCTCCTTTTTGGGCTGTTTGAGGGCACAGAGGGTGAAATCCAAGCGTGGTAATCAGGGACTGCAGTGGAACCATGCTTCTCTTATTATGTAAGCCTAGTCTTCCTGGCAACCCCAGCGTGGGGAGAACCATCAAAGGGGCATGGGTGAGCACTGAAACAGGTAATGAATGAAAATGTTTTATGATGATAATGGAATTACAATTTTTTAAGTGTACCTATTCTTTAGAGACATATACTGAAATATTTACAGATGAAATGTTACAGTAATGCAGAAGAAGAGAGAAGTGTTGGGGGAGGGGGGTATACATGGAGTAAGATTGGCAATGAGTTGATAATTGTTGAAACTGGGTTGCAACACAGACTGTTCTATTTGTGTATATGTTTGAAATTTTCCATAATAAGAAGGAAGAAAGGTCATGAAACTGGTTTATACTTAAGGGTCCATCCAGAAGGCTCTTTGGAAGCACAGCCCTGCTGGTCCCAGAGTATACCTTGCATTCTCCCTGGCGACCATAATTATAGCCTCTGCTGCAGGACTGCTGTGGACACCTGGCACAGCTGCCACCACCCCACTCCTCCCAGGACCCCATTCCTCCAGGCACAGGGCCCCCAGCATTACGATTCCAGTAGGCCTCCTCCCTTATTTCTTGCAAAATTAGTCTTTAAAAAAACTTTTTAAAATTGAAGTATTGTTGATTTACAACGTTGTGTTAGTTTCTGGTGTACGGTAAAGTGATTCAGTTTTATACGTACATTCTTTTTCATATTCTTTTCCGTTATGATTTATTATAGGATACTGAATATAGTTCCCTGTGCTATACAGTAGGACCTTGTTGTTGTATCTATTTTATACATAGTGGTTTGTATCTTCTAACACCAAACTCCTAATTTATCCCTTCCCCACCTCTTTTCTCCTTTGGTAACCATAAATTTGTTTTCTATGTCTATGAGTCTGTTTCTGTCTTGTAAATAAGTTCATATTTTAGATCCCACATATAAGTGATACACATGGTATTTGTCTTTCTCTTTCTGACTTACTTCACTTAATATGATAATCTCTAGGTCTATCCATATTGCGGGAAATGGCATTATTTCATTCTTTTGTTTATGTCTGAGTAATATTCCATCGTATATACAAACCACATCTTCTTTATCCATTTGTCTGTCGGTGGACATTTAGGTTGTTTCCATGTCTTGGCTATTATAAATAGTGCTGCTATGAACATGCAAACTTACTCTTGACACGAGTGCTAGGGACTGAGCTAATTTGAGCAATACTGACTACTAAAATTTCGTTGGCCCTCATGACGTTCCCTTTTCTCAGAAAAAAAAACAGTAAGATAAACACTGGGTTTGTTTGCTTCTATAGAAGGAGCCCAGCTAAATTTTATAGTGCTAGTTAAGAAAAGTATAAGGAGCTGTGATTTAGTCCCAGACATCTGCAGCCCTGGAAACAGAGTGGCCATGTGGGCAACTAGGCCTAGAGCAGGCTCAGAAAAGAATCAGGCCTGGGATCCCAGCCTCTTGCCTCCGAGGTGGATTTTTATCCCCCAAGGCCACCTCCTTTTGGTATGTCTGGAGGTTCTAGAGTTTAATTAGAGGAACACAAAAAGTGACTAAGAGTAATTTAAAGAATAACCAAAAAGCCTATTATAAAGCAGTTAACTCTTATGTGAATGGTTTATCTCATGGGGGTGGTATCTGATACAACTGCAAATCCTGCTGTCTTCCAGTTTACAAAACATCCACGTGGAACTCTACCCCCTGCCATTTTACGCAAAGACAGATCATTACTGCTATCACTAGGGACTTCCCACAGACATTGACTGGGTTCTGGAGGAGAAAAGGAAATTCCATTATTTGGGAAGTAAATTTCATTTTCTTTCATATTTGGGGGTACAGTTTCTGACTACACCTCTGGTCCCTTTCATAAAGATATGTGTACCGTGAACGCTAACAGATTCTAGGATATAATCTGATTGATTGATTGGATGGTAATATGCTCTGCAGTTGCAACTCTCAGCTCTGTTTTATTGGCCCCTTCACCTTACGGCATGTGGGGTGGATCAGGCTGGCTCCTCTGGAGCTGGTACATTGCTAGTAAATTCCATTGCTGCCGCTGTGCTTTGGTCTCCTCTCCTCAAGGTCAGTTGATACTGATCAGGGCAAGGACCTCATGGCGAATGTTCCAGCCCTGATGTCTTCAACTTATCTTTCGTTTTGAGTATCTACTAAGTGAATAAGAATATGCTTAGTACTGGGAGGATAGATCATAACTCTTAATAAGGACTAATCTCAGAAAGAAGGAATTAGTATAGATCTTCTGGAGGGCTGGCCAATGCTTAGAAGCCTGGAGGAGACCTGGGAGTTCTCTCAGTTACAGAAACAGCCCAGGGCTCTTCTCAACTTGGTGTGCAGACAGATAGCTATCATTCAGATTCAGAATTGACATCACAACCTATAAAGTGTTGAATCCTCTCTTGCATTCGCAGAGCTGCCTTGGATTTGAATAACTTCATGTTCTCCATACATTGAAAAATATATTATTGAACATCTATAGATTCCAGATAGTGAGGTCTGCTAGGTTTTGGCTAGCTTTGTGGGTTTTAAAGCCAGAAGCACCCAGCAGCTATTAAATCCTTAAAGTAATGCAAAATATATGCATAGTCTCAGAGTAAAAAAACCTTCAATGCCTGGAACGAGGAGACTGTTCAGTTTAGCACACCTGTACTTGAGGATTGATCTCATGTTGCTGTTTTGGGTCTGCAAGTTCAGGATAATATCATGTGGATTTTTGAACCAAAATGAATACAACAGACAGTCCATCACGATAACAGAAGGATGCTGGAGCCTGCAGATGCCATCCACATCAAGGACTTTGCTTTCATTGAGCTCTGCAACCCCGTGGATTGTTGTCATATGGAAGTGATTGGGGTGAAAAGAGCCAAGATGTTCCTAAAAATCAGTGAGGGCAGTTTGAAAGCCTGAGTCAAAAAACAAGCTGGATACACCACAGAGGAAATTTTCTCAATAACTGTTTTTGGAGGAGGTTTTAGATCACTTGCCTTTGAGTAACATTTGTTTTATCAAGTGTCCAGTAATCACTTCCATTGTAGCTGGAGCAGGAGGGGCTGTGTTTTCATCGCAGACCTAATTCCCATGATTCAATGTGCCGTCAAAGCTCCATTTTTATTGCCCTTTCTATGGCTGACATACATTTCCACTTTGTACTGTTTATCAGATAACTGACTACAATCTGGGAAGTGCATTCACTAAACACCTGACTAGCCTCAAGCTCTTTACTTTTGACAAAACAGGAGACAGAAATTATAATGACTTTCCCATGTTAGACTGAATTATGGAATTTTAAGATTGTTTTGAAACACTTGGTTGAATAGAGAGGTGAAATATCCTTGATACTTTACTGCTGGGGGAGTGGTTTATCCAACAAAAAACAAAGACATAAATTTCAAATGACAATTTGTCTCAAAGATATGCCTCTACCATAGACGCTTTTTAATCTTTTTATAGTCTACTTGATATCTTATGCAATTATTGTCAGTGCTTTCTGCTAATGGATTCACTGCAAGTAGGTTTACCATACGTGGAATCTACTTTTTCTTGTGTAAGCACTTTTCATTCTTATACATGTGAGGTGTGTCCATACATGATGGATGTGCCGTTTATTGATAGGAGAGAAAAATGTATCAATAGGGATTGTACATGTATTTTGCCTTGGGCAGCAGCAGCATTGCAATATAAAATGTGGTTGGTGTATGTCTAGGCAGAATGTGGTGGCTTTCCTTGCTCTCCTTCCATTGAACCCCTTCCAGCAATCAACTGTTTCCTCCAGTTGGTATCTTTGGTGGCCATTTTCTCTCACTTCTCTCCGTTGACTTTGTTTTTCCATCCGCAAATTGCTTTCTCTGTCTAGCTTGGAAGCAACAGAGTGGCTCCTCCCAAATCGCTGAGTTTACAGGGCTAAAGGAGCTTGCTTGCTCCCATGTTAGTTGCCTGGGATTAGAATTTGAACGTGAAGACTGGGAGGAATAGCACCATGCTTCTCTGAAAGGATTTTCACTGTTGCTCCAGGTGTTCTGAAAAGAGGAAATGCGTCACCTTCAGTCACTTTTAATGCTACAGGGAGAAAGGAGTCGTGTTAACTATATAAGAAAATAATCTAATCCTTTTCTGTGTGGTCCTTTCAATAAAGTTTACGGCCCTCTCCAGTGGGTCCAGTGGCTCTGAGAACAATAATGGCTGGTGAATTATTGTTCCATCTCTGCTACTATTTGATTTCCGTGCTTTGGTTTAAAAAAAAATTCACTTCATGGGGCTTCCCTGGTGGTGCAGTGCTTGAGAATCCGCCTGCCAATGGAGGGGACATCGGTTCGAGCCCTGGTCCGGGAAGAGCCCACATGCCGCGGAGCAACTAAGCCCGTGCACCACAACTACTGAAGCCCGCATGCCTAGAGCCTGTGCTCCACGACGAGAGAAGCCACCGCAATGAGAAGCCCGCGCACCACAACGAAGAGTTGCCCCCGCTCGCCGCAACTAGAGAAAGCCCACGTGCAGCAACAAGGACCCGACGCAGCCAAAAATAAATATGTAAAATAAATAAATCTATTAAAAAAAAGTTTTAAAAAAAATTCACTTCATTGTGACAATCTTTTGAGAAAACAAGGAGACCAGTGGTGTTATACCTCTGTGTAGGTGTATTCTGTGGTAGGATTTAGAATGAAAGAGTGTGAATACTGAAGGGATCTTCTCAGACTGAGGTACCTGAACACCCGGGCATAGAGACTGATGTGCCAGAGTCTCTGAGAAGCTGTTGGGTATATGGTACATCTTCTTGGGGGCATTAGTTTTCCTTGAAATCTTGGAGGTTGGGGGAGACCAACTTTTTAACTGTTAAACACAAAGAGATGCATTATGGAACACAATATGAAATTTGGATGAATTTGTAAGATAGAGAGTGAACTTCTAAGTAATTTCTTGCTAGATTTAGACTGTTTGGAGTTATGTCTCCACCATGGGAACTAATTCACTCTGTCCATTGCCATTAGATCTACTACAGGGAAAAGTTTCTTTTTCTGTTTTTCAAAGAACCAGCTGCTTGCTGTATTTTTTTTTTCTTGGTTCTAGTGTTTTTCTATTTGCTACCTCATTGTTTTCTGTTTTTAATCTTATTATTTCTTTCATTCTGCTTTCTTTCAGTTACTTTGTTGTTGGAATTGGGAATTTAATGCATTTGTTTTTATTGATATAAATATTTAGGCTATGAATTTTCCACTCATGACGGCTTTAATGGTATTTTATAGACTGATATGTAGTGTTTTATTAACATTCTGTTTTAGAAATTCTGCAATTCTGGTTTGTATTTCCTCTCTTACCTGAGAATTATTTAATATAGATTTTAAAAATTTCCACTGGAAGAGCCTTTTGGTTTTATTTTTTTTTAACATCTTTATTGGAGTATAATTGCTTTACAATGGTGTGTTAGTTTCTGCTTTATAACAAAGTGAATCAGCTACACATATATCCCCATATCCCCTCCCTCTTGCATCTCCCTCCCTCCCACCCTCCCTATCCCACCCCTCTAGGTGGTCACAAAGCAGTGAGCTAATCTCCCTGTGCTATGCGGCTGCTTCCCACTAGCTATCAGTTTTACATTTGGCAGTGTATATATGTCCATACCACTCTCTCACTTTGTCCCAGCTTACCCTTTCCCCTCCCCGTATCCTCAAGTCCATTCTCTAGTAGGTCTGTGTCTTTATTCCCATCTTACTCCTAGGTTCTTCATGACATTTTTTTTTCTTAGATTCCATGTATGTGTGTTAGCGTACGGTATTTGTCTTTCTCTTTCTGACTTACTTCACTCTGTATGACAGACTCTACGTCCATCCACCTCACTACAAATAACTCAATTTCGTTTCTTTTTATGGCTGAGTAATATTCCATTGTATACATGTGCCACATCTTCTTTATCCATTCATCTGATTATGGACACTTAGGTTTTCTCCATCTCCTGGCTATTGTAAATAGAGCTGCAATGAACATTTTGGTACATGACTCTTCTTGAATTATGGTTTTCTCAGGGTATATGCCCAGTAGTGGGATTGCTGGGTCATATGGTAGTTCTATTTGTAGTTTTTTAAGGAAACTCCATACTGTTCTCCATAATGGCTGTATCAGTTTACATTCCCACCAACAGTGCAAGAGGGTTCCCTTTTCTCCATACCCTCTCCAGCTTCTATTGTTTGTAGATTTTTTGATGATGGCCATTCTGACTGGTGTGAGGTGATACCTCATTGTAGTTTTGATTTGCATTTCTCTAATGATTAGTGATGCTGAGCATCGTTTCATGTGTTTGTTGGCAGTCTGTATATCTTCTTTGGAGAAATGTCTGTATAGGTCTTCTGCCCATTTTTGGATTGGGTTGTTTGTTTTTTTGATATTGAGCTGCATGAGCTGCTTGTATATTTTGGAGATTAATCCTTTGTCCATTGCTTCATTTGCAAATATTTTCTCCCATTCTGAGGGTTGTCTTTTCATCTTGTTTATGGTTTCCTTTGCTGTGCAAAAGCTTTTAAGTTTCATTAGGTCCCATTTGTTTATTTTTGTTTTTATTTCCATTTCTTTAGGAGGTGGGTCAAAAAGGATATTTATAGGACATTCCATCCAAAAATAACAGAATACACTTTCTTCTCCAGTGCTCATGGAACATTCTCCAGGATAGAGCATATCTTGGGTCACAAATCAAGCCTTGGTACATTGAAGAAAATTGAAATCGTATCAGGTATCTTTTCCGAACACAATGCTATGAGACTAGATATCAGTTACAGGAAAAAAATCTGTAAAAAATACAAACACATGGAGGCTAAACAATACACTACTTAATAACCAAGAGATCACTGAGGAAATCAAAGAGGAAATCAAAAAATACCTAGAAACAAATGACAATGAAAACACGACGACCCAAAATCTATGGGATGCAGCAAAAGCAGTTCTAAGAGGGAAGTTTATAGCAATACAATCCTACTTAAGAAACAAGAAGCATCTCAAATAAACAACCTAACCTTATACCTAAAGCAATTAGAGAAAGGAGAACAAAAAACAAAAAAGTTAGCAAAAGGAAAGAAATCATAAAAATCAGATCAGAAATAAATGAAAAAGAAATGAAGGAAACAATAGCAAACATCAGTAAAACTAAAAGCTGGTTCTTTGAGAAGATAAACAAAATTGATAAACCATTAGCCAGACTCATCCAGAAGAAAAGGGATAAGACTCAAATCAACAATTTAGAAACGAAAGAGGAGAAGTAACAACTGACACGGCAGAAATACAAAGGATCATGAGTGATTACTACAAGCAACTGTATGCCAATAAAATGGACAACCTGGAAGAAATGGACAAATTCTTAGAAAGGCACAACCTTCTGATACCGAACCAGGAAGAAATAGAAAATATAAACAGACCAATCTCAAGCACTGAAATTGAAACTGTGATTAAAAACCTTCCAACAAACAAAAGCCCAGGACCAGATGGCTTCACAGGCGAATTCTATCAAACATTTAGAGAAGAGCTAATACCTATCCTTCTCAATCTCTTCCAAAATATAGCAGAGGGAGGAACACTCCCAAAATCATTCTACCAGGCCACCATCACCCTAATACCAAAACCAGACAAAGATGTCACAAAGAAAGAAAACTACAGGGCAATATCACTGATGTACGTAGATGCAAAAATCCTCAAGAAAATACTAGCAAACAGAATCCAACAGCACATTAAAAGGATCATACACCATGATCAAGTGGGGTTTATCCCAGGAATGCATGGATTCTTCAATATATTCAGATCAATTGATGTGATACACCATATTAACAAATTGAAGGAGAAAAACCATACAATCATCTCAATAGATGCAGAAAAAGCTTTTGACAAAATTCAACACCCATTTATGATAAAAAAAACCTCCAGAAAGTAGGCATAGAGGGAACTTACCTCAACATAATAAAGGCCATATATAACAAACCCGCAGCCAACATCATCCTCAATGGTGAAAAACTGAAACCATTTCCACTAAGATCAGGAACAAGACAAGTTTCCCCAC
The DNA here is from genome assembly GCF_039906515.1 of Pseudorca crassidens. Taxonomy (NCBI): domain Eukaryota; kingdom Metazoa; phylum Chordata; class Mammalia; order Artiodactyla; family Delphinidae; genus Pseudorca; species Pseudorca crassidens. The sequence goes on from NC_090297.1 coordinate 160,165,994, forward strand.
TCTTACCACTATTATTCAACATTATTTTGGAAGTTTTAGCCACAGCAGTCAGAGAAGAAAAAGAAAATAAAAGGAATCCAAATCGGAAAAGAAGAAATAAAGCTGTCACTGTTTGCAGATGACATGATACTATACATAGAGCATCCTAAAGATGCTACCAGAAAACTACTAGAGCTAATCAATGAATTTGGTAAAGTAACAGGATACAAAATTAATGCCCAGAAGTCTCTTGCATTCCTATACACTAATGATGAAAAATCTGAAAATGAAATTAAGGAAACACTCCCATTTACCATTGCAACAGAAAGAATAAAATACCTAGGAATAAATCTACCTAAGGAAACAAAAGATCTGTATGCAGAAAACTATAAGACACTGATGAAAGAAATTAAAGATGATGCAAACAGATGGAGAGCTATACCATGTTCTTGGATTGGAAGAATCAACATTGTGAAAATGACTATACTCCCCAAAGCAATCTACAGATTCAATGCAATCCCTATCAAACTACCACTGGCATTTTTCACAGAACTAGAACAAAAATTTCACAATTTGTATGGAAACATGAAAGGCCCCAAATAGCCAAAACAATCTTGAGAAAGGAAAACGGAGCTGGAGGACTCAGGCTCCCTGACTTCAGACTATACTACAAAGCTACAGTAATCAAGACAGTATGGTACTGGCACAAAAACAGAACTATAGATCAATGGAACAGGATAGAAACCCCAGTGGCAAATCCACGCACTTATGGTGAACTGATCTATGACAAAGAAGGCAAGGATATGCAACGGAGAAAGGACAGTCTCTTCAAGAAGTGGTGCTGGGAAAACTGGACAGCTACATGTAAAAGAATGAAATTAGAACACTCCCTAACACCGTACACAAAAATAAACTCAAAATGGATTAGAGACCTAAATGTAAAGCCAGTCACTATAAAACTCTTAGAGGAAAATATAGGAAGAACACTCTATGACATAAATCACAGCAAGATCCTTTTTGACCCACCTCCTAGAGAAATGGAAATAAAAACAAAAATAAACAAATGGGACCTAATGAAACTTAAAAGGTTTTATTATTTTATTTTTTTCTGGTTTTATTGCATTATGATCAGATAATGTTTTTATTATTTCTACTTTATGAAACTTATTTAAGTTTTCTTTATGAGTTAAGATACAGTCAAGTTTTATGAATTGCATATGAGAAGGGTGTAGTCTTTATTTTTTGAGTGTAGAGTATGATATATATAAAGAAAATCTATCTTTTTTTTTAACATCTTTATTGGAGTGTAATTGCTTGACATTGTTGTGTTAGTTGCTGTTCTATAGCAACGTGAATCAGCTATATGTATCCATATCCCCATATCCCCTCCCTCTTACATCTCCCTCTCACCCTCCCTACCCCACCCCTCTAGGTGGTCACAGTGCAGGAGCTGATCTCCCTGTGCTTTGCGGCTGCTTCCCACTAGCTATCTGTTTTACATTTGGTAGTGTATATATGACAACACCACTCTCTCACTTCGACTTAGCTTACCCTTCCCCCTCCCTTTATCCTCAAGTCCATTCTCTACATCTGTGTCTTTATTTTCTATTTTTTAATAAAGTTATTTTGGAATAAATATAAAACATAAAATCTGCCATTTAAACTATTTTTAAATGCATAATGTAGTGGCATTAATTACATTTGCAATATTGTACAACTATCACTACTATTTGTTTCCAAAACTTGTTCATCACCTCCAACAGAAACTATACCCATTAAGCAATAACTCTCTATCCCTCAACCCCACCACCAGCTCATAGTAACCTCTATTCTACTTTCTATCTCTATGAATTTACCTATTCTAGATATTTCATATAAGTGAAATCATTCAGTATTTGTCCTTTAGTGTCTGGTTTCTTTCACTTAGCCTACTGTTTTCAAGGTCCACCCAAGTTGTAGCATATATCAGAACTTCATTCCTTTTTAGGTTCAAAAAATATTCTGTTATACCACATTCTGTTTATCCATTCATCTGCTCACAGACACTTAGCTGTTTCCACCTTTTGGCTACTGTAAATAATGCTACAATGAACATTAGTGCACAAGTAGCTGTTTGAGTCCCTGTTTTCACTTCTTTTGGGTATATACCCAGGAGTGGAATTGCTGGCTTATATGGTAATTCTATGTTTAGCTTTTTGAGGAATTGTCCAACTATCTTCTACAGAGGCTGCATCATTTCAAATTCCCACTAGCAAAGCATAAGGATTCTAATTTCTCCACATCTTTACCAACATTATTTTCCACTTTGTTTCTTTGTTTTAAAAATGATAACTAGTATAGTAGGTATAAAGTGGTATCTCATTGTGGTTTTGATTTGCATTTCTCTAACCACTAGTGATGTTGAGCTTCTCTTCATATGCATATTGTCCATTTCTTTGACAAGTGTCTGTTCAAATCCTTTGCTCATTTTTTAAAAGATTTATTTATTTATTATTTATTTATTTATTTTATTTTTGGCTGCGTCAGGTCTTAGTTACGGCACGTGGGATCTTCGTTGAGGCACGTGGGATCTTTCTTTGCAACCTGCAGGCTTCTCTCTAGTTGTGGCGTGTGGGCTTTCTCTCTCTAGCTATGGTGTGCAGGCTCCAGGGCGTGTGGGCTCTGTAGTTTGTGACACAAGGGCTCTCTTGTTGAGGCGCGAAGGCTCAGTAGTTGTGGTATGCGGGCTTAGTTGCCCCGTGGCATGTGGGATCTTGGTTCCTTGACCAGGGATTGAACCTGCATCCCCTGCATTGTAAGGCGGATTCTCTACCACTGGACCACCAGGGAGGTCCCATCCTTTGCTCATTCTTTTTTTCTTTTTTTTTTTTGGCTGCATTGGGTCTTCATTGCAGTGTGCAGCCTTCTTACTGCGGTGGTTTCTCTTGTTGTGGAGCACGGGCTCTAGGGCACACGGCTTCAGTAATTGTGGCTCACGGGCTCTAGAGCTCAGGCTCAGTAGTTGTGGCACATGGACCTAGTTGCTCTGCGGCATGTGGAATCTTCCCGGACCAGAGATCGAACCCATGTCCCCTGCATTGGCAGGTGGATTCTTAACCACTGTCCCACCAGGGAAGGCCCCTTTGCTCATTTTTCATTGTCTTTTGTTGTTGAATTGTAGGAATTCTTTATATCATCTGGGTATTATCAGATACATGATTTACAAATATTTTCTCTCAGTGTATATATTGTTTTTTCACTTTCTTGATAGGGTCTATGATGCAAAAGCTTTTAATTTTGGTGACATGCAGTGTATTTTTCTTTTGTTGTTCATGCTTTTTGTGTTAATAGCTAAGAATCCATTGCCAACTCTTACGTCATGAAGATTTACATCTATGCTTTCTCCTAAGAGCTTTATGGTTTTAGCTCTTATATTTAGGTTGTTTATCCATTTTGAGTTAATTTTTGTTTATGGTATGAAATAGAGGTCCAAATACATTCTTTTGCATGTGGATATACAGTTTTTCCAGTACACCAGAGATTTATCTTACTGATCACATTGTTTAGGTCTCCTACAGCCTTACTTAATTTTTTGTCTTCTTGAATTATCTTTGGACCAAGAGTGGCAGGTTAAAGTAGTGCCAGTGTCATGCTAAGTTATATTGGAGCCTGGGGCTCCAAAAGAAAAACTCAGTGATACTGTTCCTATCTTTATTTTAAAATTTCAAATTTTATTTATTATAGATTGTATGCATTAATTTTTACTTTTTAAAATATTGCATTAAAATATTTTTTGTTTTGGTTCCTGAGTTTTGGGCACTCCCTATGATGGTGCGTCTGAGGAAAGTGCCTCACTCACCTCACCCTAATCCCAGTCTTGGGCTAACGGCTCCTATTCTTAGTGTATTTCTGTCTGTTTCTCCTTGCAGCTCATGCAGTGTTGTTTTTTGAAAGTGGTTGCCATGTATTTGATGCAAAAGAATTCATAAACGTTATACTTTTGTTATGCATTGTGGCTTTCAGTGCTGCAGCGTCATTTGTCTTGTTTAATGCTTCTTGACCTGCATTCTACCTTGTCTCATATCAGAATCACAAACTGTAGGGGGAAACTTGAGATGCTAACAAGTCCTCAGTTTACCAGCGATGAAACTGAGGCCCAAAGACTTTGGAAGAAGTTGGAATAATTATGCCTATTAAGTTAAAAGTGTTGATTGCTTTACTTCTAAGTACTGACATAGCAACAGCCTCAGTATACTTCCATGTGGAAATGGTATCACTCTGAAGTTGTGTAAATCAAAATTACAGTGAATAGCCTCATTATGTGTAAGCACATGGGCCACAAACCCAACTGAGGTTTTAGGATGGGCAGACTCAAGTAAGCTCTGGGCTGAATGTGGTACCCTGTGAGGGAGCTGAAACTTGCACCGGTGTGAAGGATGTGAGCTGGAGGAAGGCCAATTCGCTGATTTGGACGATTCAGCCGACTCAACTAGTTAGAAATTTTGTCTTTAACAACAAGATCCTGGGCCTCATTTTTGAGCTCCTGGAAGTTGTATGAGAGAAGAAGGGAGTTGTTTCGCTGCACTTTACAGAGTCCAGTCTCTTATCTTTCCCTTTTGTACTTCTTACGGCAACCTTACAGCCTCTACATTAATTAGCCTGGCTTCATTCAAGCAGTTCCGCAGCATTTGAGACTGGCTTCTTACTTTTCTTCTAAGTGGTTCTCGTGTCTGTGTCTTGGAGCATTCAGGGAGGTAAATCTGAAGACGGGTGGAAATAAAATATGGCTCAGTTTTGGCCTTACCAGCCCCTTCCGAATGCATTCATGCTTCTCTCTGTGCGCCTTGTTATGTGAATGGGAAAAAAAAGTGCATTTTGGTACATCAGGTTTTCTTCCCTTTGTCTCCTTCTGAGGTGCTCAGAGGCATCAATAACAGATCAGGAAAGCCCTGGCTGAACAAAACTTGGTATTTTCCTTTGATACCTTCCATTGGGAGGCTTCATACAATGCACTTTGTCAGCAAGCCCCTGCTTCAGGCAAACATTGAGAAAACTATTGACGAGGCTTCAATGGAAAGGATCTGATCTGCCCTAGAAACTGCCCTAGTTCTCTATCAGGGGAGCCACCAGCCCTAGAAGAGAAGGTTGCCCCACCCCCCAACAGTCTTTTTTTCTTTCTCCTTTTTAATCTCCTTTCTATTGTAAGAATTGTGGGAACTCTCTTTAAATGAAAATAACTCTCAAGCTGGGCTTTGTTTTCCAACATGGATAAATGCCTAGATATCTCATATCCACTCTGTAAAACTAGAGTCTCAACTTCAGATTATAACAAACTTACTTGGGACAAATGTTTGAGTTCAAGGTGAAATAAGCACTAGATGTTGCGAGTGAGGTTTTTTAAAGCCCCTAAACATTAAATACTTGTTCATCACCCTCCTGCTAGGGAGCCCTCTGCCCGCTCCTCACTGGACTCTGTGGGTCTGCTCGAAGCTGGCTCAGTACCGTATTTGCATTGATCTCCAATCTCTTGCCATCACCCTTTGCTTGATTTTAATTGATTTTAAGTATTTCTGAACTTCTGAAACATCAGTTACTTAAAAAACTATACTATGTTACTTTCTATTTTCAGTTGCAGCTTGTATTATAAAGCAAATCCTTAAGGTGGTGATATCAAGAGAAATAAAATATCTATTTAGCTACCTTTTCCCAATCATTGTGATAAGCCCAACTGCATACAAGTGGATAAATATTCCGGAAGTGAGAGAGTATGAGCATTGCCCAGCGTGCTCGTTCACGGAGTCTGGCAGTTCTATTCCGGCAGGACCACTGGGGCCCAGCAGAGGCCTTGCTACTCTTCCCCGGGGCTCCCACAGGACATGGCTGCCCAGGCCAGGAGCCCGTACGGCCACTGTCTCCCCATCTATAAAAATGAAGGTCCTTTCTAGGTCCCAATTTCTGTAATTATCTGATCGGTTGTGTTTTGGGCTAATAATAAAATAGGCCCATTGAAAAATATTTGAAAACGATTATAAAAAGGTTTTAAAGCAAGAAGATACCCATGATCTCAGGAGCCAGAGAAAATCACTAGTGGCTTTTTAGTGTTTCTTCCAGTCTTTCTCCAATGCATGCAGTTATTTGCAGAATTGGATTCATGCGTATATGCGGTATTGTATCCTTTCTCCACTAACATTATCTCTTGAACATTTGTCCATGTCGTTTAATATAAATTGAAAAATATATGAAAATATGTATGATGACTGAAAATTATTATATCATGTGGATAATATTTTATTTAATGAATACCTTATTGTTACATGTTTAGTTGTTTTGCTGTGATAGATGATGCTTTAGCGAATATCCTTGCACGTAAACCTTTGTGCACATCTTCTGTTATTTCCTTAGTATATAATCCTAGCAGGAGAATCACTGGGTCAAAGTGTATCCATGTTTTTAAGGCCCTTGATACATAATGCCAAACTACCCACTGGCAGTACGTACTAAGTGCCCATTTTCCTGAACCTACGCCAATATTGAATATTACCTTTGCCAATTTGATAGCTTAAAATGATATCTCATTTTAAATTTTGTTCATTTTATTGCTTATTTAGTTGAATGTTTTTCGTGTCTTCATCAGCCATTTAAATTCTTCTGCTAAAATTTTTCTGTGTTTTTCATTCATCCTTCCATTAGGGTGTTTGGGTGTTTCTTAGTGATTTTTAAGAACTCTAAAATTCTATTATTATGAAGTATGAACTAAGTTACCCAAATATTTTAATTTTAATGAAGCTACAATAGCTGCTATCCTTTTATAATTAACCCTGTTTTCATTTCTCAACCTTTGTACCTGGAACAGAGCTGTCTATACAAGGGGCTACATAAATTCTTTTTAATGAGAGAATGATTCATTATCTAATATGTTGTTGATGTACAATGTTGGTTAGTAAAGCTAAAATGAGAATTTTTAGTCTGTTAGGAGTTCTCCTAAGGAACTTATTCTTTTATAATGGATTGTCCCAGAAAAGAAAGGTGGAAGAGAAAAATAAACTATATTCATATATATGACCTCAGGCTAGCAGAACATCAGAGAGAACAAATTTTACAAATCAAAACAAAAGTAGAGCTCAGAATTTTTTCCAATTAAACAATATTTTATGAATGTAAAATGTTAACAGAATGATATAAGAAAGACTTTTACCAAATAGGGTTTTATCGTTTTTTCCCTGATCATTTTTTTAAAGAAGTCAAACATCACAGAATAGTTGAAGCCACCGGTATTCCCTTCTTCTGTATCATTCCTCTTCTTCTCCAGAGGTAGCTATTCTTGCCTAATATTCTGAATATGATACTTTTTTATTTGAGCACATGCTTTATACTTTTATGACACAGGCATGTATCTGTAAGCATATGAAAGATTGTTTTACATTTTTAACCCTTTTGTAAATGGATCATACTGTAAGTTTCCTATTGCAGCATTTCTTTTCTCATTCAATATTATGTTTTGGGGATACAAACATTTTATTTATTTATTTTATTGGAGTATAGTTGCTTTACAATGTTGTGTTAGTTTCTGCTATACAGCAGAGTGAATCAGCCACACGTATACATATATCCCCTCTTCCTTGGATTTCCTTCCCATTTAAGTCCCCAGAGAGCATTGAGTAGAGTTCCCTGTGCTATACAGTCTGTTCTCATTAGTTATCTGTTTTATACATAGGACTGTATATATGTCAATCCCAATCTCCCAATCCATCCCACTCCCCCTTTCCCCTTGGTATCCATACGTTTGTTCTCTACGTCTGTGTCTCCATTTCTGCTTGGCAAATAAGTTCATCTATATCATTTTTCTAGATTCCACGTATATACGTTAATATACAGTATTTGTTTTTCTCTTTCTGTCTTACTTTACTCTGTATGACAGACTGTAGGTCTATCCACCTCACTACAAATAACTCAATTTCATTCCTTTTTATGGCTGAGTAATATTCCATTATAGATATGTACCACATCTTCTTTATCCATTCCTCTGTTGATAGACATTTAGGTTGCTTCCATGTCCTGGCTATTGTAAATAGTGCTGCAAATGAACTTGGGGATACATGTATCTTTTTGAATTATGGTTTTCTCAGGGTATATGCCCAGGAGTGGAATTGCTGGATCATATGGTAGTTCTATTTTTAGTTTTTTGAGGAACCTCCATACTGTTCTCCATAGTGGCTGTATCAAACATTTTAATACTATTCTATCATATGGAAATTTCACAGCTTATTTATCCACTCTCCCATTGGTGGTCATTCCGGTATTTTGTGCTTGCAAATGTTGCTTCAACGAATGTTGTTGGTTGTGTCCACTTGTGAGTTTCTCTAGGGTAGCTGTGGAATTGCTGAGTCATAGGTGGGTGCATATCCTTCTTTTCTAGAAACTAGAAAATTATTTTTCATGTTTTTAAGGTATTATATAAATGCTTGAGTCTTCCCCATGGACATTTACATAAATAGCACCGGTAAATATTTTTTGAGTACTTGCCGTGGGCCAGGAAATGTTCTAAGGGTTTTTATGTGAGTCAATACATTTAATCCTCACCTCATGTTTACGCTTCACTGGTACAAAGACATCAGCTATTAGCTGACAGGAAACCTCTGAAGAAGGGAGCAACCTTACTAGAGTACTACTGTCTGCAGATTGGGAAGAAGAAACAGAATTGTTGCTTAATTTGTTCAAGGTCCACGGATCAGTGACTGATTGCAGGCTAAATCCCAGGCTGTGGATGCATCGTGCTGGCCATGCTGTCTCTGTTCAGTGTCTCTCTCTCTCCACCTGTGTGGAAAGGTATAAAGCTATATCTTCATGTGCTTTCAGTTTCTTTTAGTCTAGGGTAGACAGCTCTCAATAGAAAGGTCAAATAATTTTTTTAGGAGTGGTAATGGATATAATCATGTAAATTTTAATTGCAGCACTTTAATCCCCATTCTGAGTGCCAAATTTCAGGATTAATATGTTACATCTGATGGTGACATGGTACTCGGTCTTCTGACCAGATTCTTTGCCCAAGGCCCCTCATTTACTAATGAGTAATCGCTGCAATTTTCAGAGAAAATGCCACTGGTAAAATCACGTTTGAATATTCATCAAATATGACGTGAGCCCAGTTAGAAGAGATGTTAGCGTCCTTCGCCTACAAATAAGGGCATGGAATTAAATCTCCCTACGCTATAATTTTCCTAGGGTTATTGCTTCCATCAGTGTTTGGAACAGCTGATGATGAAACTATTCGTGGCCTTAGAGCTCAGCTGATAGGACCGTGTCATGAGTCAGGCTTACAGAATGGCTGGCTGAAGCCTGCCTTCCATTTGCCTGTTACTGTTCAAGCCCGTTTTGGAAAGAGAAGGCAGCGGTGGAAGACGCAGCAGGGGTGCGTTTCTCTTTGTACACACATCATAGACACACAGCGCTGACAAACTAATTATAGCTTTAGGTTGAGCGTTTCCACTTTCTGCATTTTGTTTGCAAACAGCCCATTATCTCCATCGTGTGTGCTGGAAAAACACAAGACGAAGTGGGTTCATCGGTTATGTTTCTGGTTAAGTCCAGCTGTCCACTTACCACCCCTCTTTTGGTTTCGTTGTTTTCAGATTGGGTTTCTAACTCCTCTTCCATCCCTACCCAGCTATTTTTTTGAATCTTTCTAAGCTGCCTTCAGAGCAGTGGTTGGAGTTCCAGGTTTATGTTATCTTACTTGTGTTCAGCCTTATCTACTTTGGAATATACCGAGAGTCCACAAAGCCACATGCCTTATACCTTCCTTAAGAGGGCAGTGACACCTACTCCACTGTGTGCATGGCAGATCCTGTATATGCGAGGCGCTGTCATTCCCAGGAGGATGGGGTGAATACAGAAGTGAATATGACCTTGCCATAAAGGACCTCAGGACTGACTGAGTCGATAAAAGAATGACTGGGTACTTTGGGGTCACCTGAACTGTAAGAGAACTAAAGAAAGCAGCAAAGCCCGAAAGAGATGTGAGAGGGAGATAAAACCCAATCCTGCAGATCTGGGGCTGCGTTCCCGTGCTCTGTTACAGCACATAAAAGGATGAAAACCTCTGAAATCTGGATTTGTGATCCAGGTTGCAGCGTCGTGGAAAATCTACGATTCAGGGTCTCTCCCCCTCCTGCTAATTCTTTTTTCTGCCTGTGACCTATGGTAGAATGAGGAAGATAAGGAATGCCCTAGAATTAATTCTCTCCAGAGTTATCTTCAGAGTGTTCTTAAAGCAGCTGGACAGAAATCATATAACTTAAAATATTTACCACTTAGCTCTTTGCAGAAAGAGTGGAAAGAAAAAGCCTTCAGAGAATTCCAGTGTAGGAAAGCTCTTGAAAAGTCATTTGGTAAAGGAAAGTTGTGAGGAAAAGGTCTATATTTTGTAAAAGCAAGGCAGAAAGTATATTTTGTAAAAGAAATGGACAGCCTGCCTTTTCTTCCAGCGGCAGGGGCCATGGCTGCATGGCGTGCGTGTGGGAGCATACGCACAGCTCTCAAATGATGCCACCCATTCAGAGTTAGTTTGGCCATAATGGCCCAAGTCCACTCAACAGACTTTTCTTGAAAACTTCTGCACTCAGAGCAGAAGATACAAGGATGGAGAAGGCGGAAGCAGGCCCCTGCTTCCGAGAAGAGGGGGAGGCAGACATGCAAACAAATCTTGCAGACAAAGCGACCGACGTCAAATATCCCAGAAGAGCCCTTGCAGAGAGGAGCAAGGTTGATGGGAACCCAAGGAAAGCAGCTTGCTCTGCCTGGGAGAGCTGAAGACCCAACCCTGCAGTTCTAGGGTCTAGTTCCTTTCATTCTCATTAAAGAATCTGAATGGAAACCAAGAGCCTGTCCATTCACTGAGGACACGAAGCGTCCAATAGCCGTCTTCCCTGTCATGGCTAAGCAGACATTCAGGAAAATGTATTCTCACCTCAATTTTCAGGCAATGTTTGGGGACCCGTTAGAAGCCTGGATTGCTGAGGGGTGATGTGCTAAAATCTGGACTGACTCTTCGCTTCTGCTTTCTCAGAGTCAGCTCAGTTTTCGCCATCTTATAACCAATCAGATTGGCTAATGATGTGCTCTGCAAGGCTAGCGCTCCGTCGACAATGGTCAGTGGTAATTTGTTGAGAGAAGCTCGCTGAGGAGGAAAGAAATTAATACCCATCTTTCATTCCCATTACCTCGAGCTGCTTGAGCCTTGACTAGAGATGATGGGAGCCTCCCGGGGACACTGCCCAGTGGTCCTCAGGGAAGCAGAGGACTCCACGTTCCATCTTCCACTTGCATCCGTGGTCTCGATCATGTTGGCCACGGGAGTGGTGCTCCAAGTGGAGATCTTTCCAGACAAGGATGAGGTATTAGTGGAGATGGAATGCAGATATTCATGTGATTGCACTATTGCCTCAGGAATTTGATTTTAGGTGTCTTGAAGACAGGAGATTTTAACTGGTAGTGGTGGAAGAATTTTGCAGAACTCCACGGAATCTACCATATTCCTCAGGAAAACCATTGAGAATGGAGTTACATCAAAATCTGAGCAAATGGAAAGGCTTCCAGACATACTGAAAGAATGCTCTTACACAGACATGCTTATGCTTTTCCCTAGATAATATATATATTTTTAAGTTAATCTCCAAAATGTTTTAAAGTCAAGTTTTGTGGTAACCTCTTAAAGCATATAGACTAGGCATATTTTTCATTATGAAGTATTTCAGCCAGTACATCAAAGCCAGCAATGGACTCCTGCTTTGAAGGGCCAAGAGGAGGTGATGGTCATGGCCGTGGACCTTCAGTAGCGTCTTCACTGTGTATTCACCGTGTACCCACAGTGTCAGTGATAAGACCCGATGTTTACTGGGTGGCTTTCAAGTGTCAGTCTCTCTTCTAAGAAGTGTTTTACAGACACCATCTTCCTCTGTGCTCACAGAATCCACATGGGGAAGCTGAGGCACAGCATGTAACGTTAGTGGCCCTAAGTCCTTTAGGGCTGGGATTTGAACTCCAGTGGACATACTTTACAGGCTGCCCGCTCAACCTTTACCCAGTGCCTCCTGTGAAAGAATCAATGCGAATAAACTAATGAGTCACATCTACTGAGACAGGCTCTGGGGGACATGGAGAGACAACTCTTGCCCAATGCTTATGACCAGGTTGGGGAGATAAGGCTTGATACCAAACACACATAAAGGGAACAGAACGGATAACTGGATAGCAAGTGATATGAGATGGGTCACATGATGCTGAGGAAACTCCCTCTGTCCTCCACCCATTCTCCCCAATGGTGCCCTTTTCAGAAGGACCCAGAGCATTTGGGTGCTAGTGTAGGTCAGTAAGAGCCATATCAGTTCCTATTTATTCCTTGCACTCAACCCATTACATACATGACCATATCCAGTCCTCATGCCAATCTCATGAAATAGGGATTATTATTCCCATTTTATAGAACAGACAACTGAGGCTTACTTTCCAGATATCACAGCTCAGTAGCGGTAAATAGCTCAGGATCCATGCAATGGTGTGGCAGACCACAAAAGCCTTCAGAGTCCCATGATATCTTGTGTGTCCCATGTATATATACTTCAGTACCGGGGTGGGTTTTATTTCTTCCTAGCTGGAATGGGCAGCTGGGGGCTAGAGTGCTCAGTAAGGTAAGAGAAGCAAAGCTATTGAGCTGAAGGTATTTGCACTATCAGGAAGTTCACAGACTTCCTGGGACTGTGCAATCAGTGGTTACAGAAATTACTTGAGATCAGCCTGTTCTGGGACCTGGGAGTCCAGCACATTCTCCACTCATGTGGTGCAGCTACCATTGGCCCACCTCTGGGGACCAACAGTCTGTCTGGATCGTGATTAAAGAGGAGGAGGCAGACCCAGGACGGTGTCATGTACTCTGAGTGTAGTGTAACTCTGTTACAGGAAACTGGGGATGGGGGTGGGTGTAGGATTCCACCGTGTACACACACCTCAGAGACAAATCCATCTTACTCATTTCCTACCTGGGGATATTGTGCTGTGAGGTCTGTCGCCTAAGGCTTCCCCGTAATGATTTTTTTAAATGATTCATTCCTCAATTAGTGATGTTTTATTGCTGTACCACAGAGCTTTCAAAATCATTACCTCCCCCTCCTCAGGAAAACGTGACCTGAGGTCCTCCTCTGACCGCACTTAATCACGCCGTCCCCACCCTTTGTAGTCTTTCCTCAAACTTGTGCCAGTTCCTGTCTCTCTGGTGCAAGTCGGATGAAAGGAGCATAAGTCAGTCGCAGGAAATAAACACCAAGAGCTAAGTGCACATTCAGAAAAGTGTGCTGGTCTCTGGTCCCAAACATGCCACGGTTGATCTGTCGGAGACAGCTCTGGGTTGTCTTTAAAGCGGTGACGGGGGTGGCTGCATGCCTCAGGAGATGGGGGGCCACACAGAGGCAAGTAGGTCCAGTTCCCCCACCTGTGAGTGCACGTGTGTGCAGGGGTGTGCAGGCACGTGCCCAGCCCAGGGTTCTTCTTTTGTGGTGCCAGTATCGAGAAGACAAACACCCAAAGTTGTGTCCCAGAGAGGATACCAATATCAAATTTAACAAATTACATCCAAAGCAGTTCACTGGTCAAGGGGGCCAGGCGAGCAGAGGGCAGTGCCATGGTGCAGAGCACGAGGATGGGACTGGCTGACAGATGGGAGCCCAGCCCAGGTGCACGGGGCTGCTGGCCACCCAGGCACCAGGCCCACAGGTTACCTGCAGGACCGCATCTCTCCCTCCAGCATCCTATGGGCTGCAGACTGTTCTTGTCTTAGCTTCACAGGTGAGACCTAAGGAAACTGCCTGTGAAGCTGTTACCTCTCAGCCTAGACTCATACTCAGATGAGAGGGGAAAGCAGCATTGATGCTCCAGCAGGGGCACCCACGCCTAGTGCTTGGGGTTCATATAAAGGCACTGGGGGTAGAGAGATTGCATCAACCAAAGGATGGGAAGGAACCACAGAGCAACCATCTTTGGGTTTTCTGCCCAGTTACCTGGAGACTTGATTTTTAGTTTTTTCTAGGTTCAATTTCCTTCAAATTTGTACAGATTCCTTTAACATATAAATATTCATAACCCCTTAGGGTCATCAACCACTTAAACATTCTTGGGGTCCTGGGCGAAATGTTGCATATGTTTTCGGGGAGTTTTGCACTCCTTTCAGCCAATCTCTGGACCTCTCAGGGTGAGAGTTCTTTTTTTTTTTTTTTTTTTTGCGGTACGCGGGCCTCTCACTGTTGTGGCCTCTCCCGTTGCGGAGCACAGGCTCCAGACGCGCAGGCCCAGCGGCCATGGCTCACGGGCCCAGCCGCTCCGCGGCATGTGGGATCTTCCCGGACCGGGGCACGAACCCGTGTCCCCTGCGTCGGCAGGCGGACTCTCAACCACTGCGCCACCAGGGAAGCCCCCAGCTGTGTTTTTTTTAACAGTTTGCCTTGGACAGTTAAATTAAGGGTTATTGCAGGGGAAATACTTCTTATTGCTTTAGCAAGTGAAACTACTTGCTAGTTTTTTTAATATGCATATATACTTAAAATATGTATATTTTAATATATACATACATCATATGTATGTAGTGTGTGTGTGTGTGTGTATGGTTTTGTTTTGTCTTTTAACATCAGCTGGGGTAGAAAGAGAAGGGTATCTTTGCTGTAAGCCTTTCCCCAACTGGGTCGTAAAGAAGAATCTCTGGCTCCCTCCTGCTCTCACCAGCATGGCCCCCTAGTTTAACACCAACACCAGGTTTCAGGGTAGAAAGATCACACACACACACACTACACCCATATTGTGGCACACAGAGAAGCAGTGGTCCCCGGGGGAGAGGGGTAGAAGGGGATGGCCTGCCTAGACTTGAAAATGCCTTTTCTCTCATCTCAATTATAATCAAGCTATTAACTTGGCTTTAATGTGGAGATTTTGTGGTTCAATTTTCTTCGATGGTATCCATTAAAAAGGGGGGACTGATGGGTAACAGAATTGATTGGCATAGTCTTCCGGTATTTTGTGTGTATTATTAATACTTAGTGTGTATTATTAATACTTAATATGCATTATTAACATTCCATACCTGTAGCAAGAACTATCATGGCTTAATCAGAGTTATCCTTTACTCCAGAATTAAACCATGTTTTTCGTGGTTGCCTGAATTCCAGGTGGGACTAGGCACAGCTAAGAGTATCTAGTAGCACCTTCAGGTGACTCTTGTATCAGCCAAGCCTTTGAAAAACTGGCACACAGACCTGTAAAAACTTATACTTCTGTTTATCCTTGTTTGATTGGCATTGTCACCATGCATGTTTATTTTAGTGAAATGGACAATCTACAGTCCTATTGCAACACATCCAAAACCCAGTTGACATAAACAATTAATTGAAACTTTTTTTTTTACTGTCTACCTGCAATGTGTATAGTACTGTGCTTCACCCTGTGAGGGGGAGATAATCTAGTCCCTGCTTTTTAGGAATTCAAGGTCTCATTGAAAAGAATAAAATGTGCACAATTAACTAGATGCAAAAGGTAGTCTGTGGATACATGCCAAATGAATAGTACCAGAAGGAATTCTATAGGCGTCCAAAGGAAGTGGAGGCCCCAGTGGATTAGAGTTGGGGGAGAGTCTTCAGGGGTTTGGAACCAAGAGGATTCAGATGAGCTAGAGGGGCTAGAGGGCATTTCCCACCACACACCCTGATAGTTCAGGATTTGGGTTGCTAAGCCCAGGGGACTATGGTGGGAAGGTGGGTCACCCAGGCTTAGATCTTGTAGGCGGGGGGAGCTTCCTGAAGGATTTTAAATACTGAAAACCTGGCAGTCCTAATGGATTAGGCAGAAGGCAGATGAACCAGGCTATTGCAGTAGTCAAGACTGGGGTAACTGAGAATTTGGTTCAGGAAGACATGAAAAGAAAGCAATGGATTCAAGTAATGGGGGAAGAATTGGCAAGGGTTGGCCAAAGAGTTCATGTTTAGAGAAGCACTGTGGTCTGAAGCATAGTGCCGCTTTGATTCCGCAGTCTCCGTCCCCAATCTCCTGAGGGACGAGATGGAGCTAATTCCCCTGCTTGGTAATTTCCTGCCAATTAGTGCATAATTTGAAATCTTATCTATGTAACTTTCAGATGCTCATTTCCCTCTATATTCTCCAGCGCAATTTCATATGCGGTCTCTAGCTCTCTCTTTCTTTCTCTCTCTTGCATAGATATATGATATATATTTGATTTGATAACTGGCTCAAGAATTTCGAGATACATTGTGTTCCTGTTTAGCTGGAAGCATTTTCAAGAGAGCTGAAGCCCATTCTTATAGTGTCTTCTAAATTTATCATTTATATTCTCAAGTAGGACAATAAAAGTGATTACTAAAGTTGAACCTGTGATTCAGCCTTTGATAGTTATTTTTTAACTCTTGCTGGCCAAAAGGCACCTATGAAGATACAGAAGTCATTAGTGTGTTGACAAACACCATTACAGTGTTTTCAATATCTATTCACATAACAAAAAATTTTGTTTTACTGCACTGAAATATGTTATCTCTATTAATAAAAGTGCATCCTCATTAGTGAATTCTTGTCATACAAAGCTCTGTATCTCTTAGGGCTATGTGTAGGCATTTTCTGCTAAATATATGATATTCATGTTCATGAATTAATTAGTTATATCCACAGACATTTATTGAGCCTTGCCTGGCATGGTTCTAGGTGACTGAGTACAATGGGACAGTAAAAATAAGCTTCCTGCTCTCATAGATCTTACATTCTGATCAGGGGAGACAGACAATAAATAAACCAGAAAATATCTGACAGTCAAAAAGCTATGATGAAATAAGCCAGGAAAAAATCTAGAGGGAGAGCATTCCAGACACATCTCTACTCTTATAAGATGTACATAAAAGCACATGAGCCTTGCACATGGGAGGTATTATTGATGCATTTATTGAATGAATAAATGAATGGATGAGTGCATTTATTTTCCTGCTCATAAAACTTTCACCAGTAGACTGTTGGCGCTTAGTACTTTATTGTGCTAATAAAAGTGATCTTACCTTACGTAGTATTTTCCTTCCAAAGAGACTTCATGGAGAAGCGAGCGGCTGCCTTAGTTGGCCCTCTGTCTCTGGGCTCACTACACCCTCTTGCCCTCAGATAATTAAAACAAGTCAACTCCTTCTTACCTTTCGAGGCTATAATTTCTTCAGGGAACCTTCCCGATCTCTATGGACCTATATTGAAATTAGAGTTTATGTGCCTATCTCATTCTCTAAACCAGGCTCCTCCAGTGTGGACACAGAAAGTTATTTTCCTAATGCAACCAAGAAGTAGATGCAGGGGAACGATTTCCTTTTGAGACGAAAGTCACCGAGCCTGGCCACTTACCTCTGCGTATGTAGAACTGTAGTGTTCCCTTAGGTCTCTGCTTCCTGCCCTCATGCAAATTACCCTTTATTTAGGGAAAATAAATAAAGCATAAACAATAAGAGAACATTTGCAAACCAAGATGGTAAAGAATTGTGGAGAAATGCAGAGGGGATGACAGTAAGAGAATCAGCTGAATGAGTGGATGTCTCTCACCATGGTCTCCTTGACCTGCTCAATAGAGACCATTGGACCAAAGTAGGCCAATATCCAGTCTCTATCCTCCTCTAGTCTTTACTATTAGAGGCAAAGACATTGTTTTGAAAGACCAGTATGCAAGGGTTTTATGATGTATCTTTTATATGGTAGTTCTTATTGTTTTCAATATTTTAATTGATGTCTTCGATTTGCCTGAGAGCTTTAAATATTTTATGATCTTGAAATGGCATGTGAAGGCATCAGGGCTTCTAATTGATGCCTGCCGTTTTCATTTGAGTGAGGTGGTGCTGTTACTGGAGTGGTGGTCATCTGGGTGGGTGTGCCCTGTCACTGGAGGAGATGGAAGAGCTTTTTAAAATCTGCACTATAAGCACTTACTCTTGCACTCACTTTCTTTCTTTAATTACATAATTAATCCGTCCTTGATGAGAGGGGTGGAAACAAAGGGGGAAAGAAAGTAAGGCAAAAGGAAAACAAGTTAAATATTCATAATCCCAGCAGCTACTATTTTTTTTTTTTTGGCTGCGTTGGGTCTTCGTTGCTGTGTGCGGGCTTTCTCTAGTTGTTGCAAGTGGGGGCTACTCTGCGGTGTGCTGGCTTCTCATTGTGGTGGCTTCTCTCGTTGCAGAGCACGGGTTCTGGGCACAAAACCTTCAGTAGTTGCATCACACGAGCTCAGTAGTTGTGGCACACGGGCCCTAGAGCACGCGGGCTTCACTAGTTGTGGCACATGGGCTCAGTAGTTGTGGCTTGCGGGCTCTGGAGCACAGGCTCAGTAGTTGTGGCACACGGGCTTAGTTGCTCCGTGGCATGTGGGAACTTCCCGGACCAGGGCTTGAACCCGTGTCCCCCACATTGGCAGGCAGATTCTTAACCACTGCACCACCGAGGAAGTCCCACCAGCAGCTACTATTAATATCTCAGTGTAAAGCTCTAAATACTTTGAAAAAAATATTTCCTTTTAAAATTTTACCACAGAGAAAATTACAATACCAATTTTCTCACTAACAGAGAACTTCCAGGCCAATAAATAGTTTTCAGACTATGTTCCAAGGAGTGGCAGGGGCCGCCCAGTTCAAGATAACAGGGACCCTGCAAAGGGCCAGGGGGCCCATCTGGTTTTCCCTCCTCAGGGCAACTCTACTCTTACTGAAATATATTGTATAAAAAACAATTATTTTTGGTAACAGGGTTTCATTGCTCATATAAATAGCACCTTGTAAAAAAGTCACATTTCCATTGAGTAGAGTACTATGTGCCCATCCAAAGTTAAAAACTCTGATAAACACCTCTGTCCATATGCCCTCCCTCCCTGGATGTTGGGCTTTTGATTGGCCCTGGAGCAGCCATCTGCTGTGCCCTGCAGAGACCGTGGCCACCTCTGCCTGTTGGACTGAGCTGTGCAGACAGTTGACCTGCTGGCTGGGAGCCGGCTCAGACCTGTTCATGTTTATCAGGGGCGCCATTGCTGGCCCCAGTTCAGCTGAGGAAGAGTTGGTTGACTAACAAGTGAGTAGGCGGAACTGCACGGTGCCAGTTGCAGAGAAGGCAGTAGGGGCACCACGAGGTATCCTGGGGTGGGCCTAGGCTGGGGGTCAGAAGGTCACTGGTTGGATGGCAGTAATAATCGCAAGAAGAATGGGAGAAATGTTTACAAATCAAGTATCTGATAAGGGTCTAGTATCTGGACTATAAAAAGAACTCTTACAACGCAACAACAAAAACACAAACAACCCAGTTTTTAAAAGGGCAAAGGGTTTGAATAAACATTTCTCCAAAGATATACGAATGGTCAAAAGCATATGAAAACACGCTCAGCATTGTTAGTCGTTAGGGAACTGCAAACCCAAACCACAATGAGATACTATTTCACACCTACCACTAGGATAGCTATAATAAAAAAGACATGGTGTTTTTGCGGTGGTTTGAGTGTTGGCAAGGATGTGGAGAGATTAGAGCCTTAGACATTGCTGGTGGGAATGTAAAATGATGCAGCCACTGTGGAAAGCAGTCTGTCAGTTCCTTAGCAGATTCAACATAGAGTTGCCATTTGACCCAGCAATTTCACCTTTAGGTGTATACCCATGAGAAATGAAAACATACGTACGTTCAGAAACTTGTACACAAGTGTCCAGAGCGGCATGATTCATAAGAGCCCAAATGTCCATCAGTTGATGAATAGATAAACAAAATATTGTATATCCATACAATGAAATGTTATTCAACCATGAAAAGGAATGAAGTACAGATATATGCTAACAAGTGGATGAACCTTGAAAACATGGTAAGTGAAATAAGCTAGACACAGAAGGTCCCATGTGGTGAGATTTCCAGAATAGGCAAATCTCTAGAAACAGAAAGTAGATTGGTGGTTGCCCAGAACGGGGAGTGTTGGGGGAAATTGGGAATGACTCTTTTGGGGGGTAATGAAAGCGTTCTACAGTGGACTGTGGTGATGGTTTTCCAGCTCTGTGAATATACTAAAAACCACTCACTTGTATACTTGACATATAACATTATGTTAGTTGTAGGTGTACAACACAACTACTCAATATATGTATATATCATGAAATAATCACCACAGTAAGTCTAGTTAATATTCGTCACCACACTTAGTTACAAATTTTTGCATGTGATGAAAATTTTTAAGATTTACTCTCTGTGAATATACTAAAAATCACTTGTATACTTTTCGATCGTGAGCTTTATGTTATGTGAATTTTAACTAAATAATAATTTAAAAATCAGTGAAAGTCAGGTTTATGTTGTTTTTGGCTCCTAAGAAGCCCCCTTAAATGGGCTTCTTACACTTGATTATGGAACAGTAATTAAACAGAGTATAAACAATACATACACCTCCATAAGTCAAAGGGAAAACGGAGTGTACGTGTGGTATACCTGGGAAAAACAGGCAGAGATGTTCTTCATCTGAAATAACTGATAGGAGAGGTAGAGAGAGAAATCTCAGTGGGTATGAGACATGATATTTTTGAGAGTGAGCCAGTACATTTTTGGCAAAAAGGAAGGATTTAGCAGGCCACTAGGTTGTAAAACTAAACTGTAAACTGGAGCAAATTTTCAGCATTACCTTCAATTACGTAGGGTTAGTAACTTGTATTGATGCTTTCTTAGTTCAGTCCTCTTTTTTTCGAAATCGTTGTTCTAAATCCTGACTTAGAAGGTGTATTTTTGAAGCTCAAGACACACAAGATTCATTCATTTAACAGATACCTTTCAAGCTCCTACTCTGTGCGGAGCAGTGTCCCGGGCACACCAGGGAACAAAGACAGATTCCTACCCTCACAGAGCTTAGATTCTAGCGTGTGTGGACACAGACCACAACTACACGCATAAGTCAGTCAATCAGGCAGTAGATTAGAAGGCGATAAAATCTGTGGAATAAAAGGAAGAGGAGCAGGTGTTAGGAGTGCGTCGGTGCAAGTGGCTGTATTACATAAAAGGGCCCAGCCCTGTTGAAAGGTGAGATTTGAGCAAAGACACAAAGGAAGTGAGGGAGTTAACCAAGCAGGTGTCTGCGTGTCTCTGAGGGAAAAGCATTCCCAGCAGAAGGAACAACACAAAGACTGAGAACTGGCCTATTATGTTCAAGGAACCGCAAAGGGTCTGGATTGTCAAGAAAAGATCCTGAATCCGAAAGGAACTAGGAGGGTCAGATGATGCAGAGCCTACCTAGGGGGCCATTGTGAGGAATTTCCCTTTTTAAAATTGAGATATAATTCACTTATCAGAATAGTTACCTTTTGAAAGCATCCAATTCAATGTTTTTCTGTATATTCTTGGATGTGCAACCGTCACCACTAATTCCAGAACATTTTCATCACCCCAAAAAGAAACTCTGTGCCCTGCAAACAGTCACTTCGCATTCCCCCCTCCTCCCCAGCCCCTGTCAACCTCTAATCTACTTTCTGTGTCTATGGATTTGCTTTGTTCTGGACATTTCCTATTAATGGAATCGTACAATATGTGACTTCCTGTGTCTGGTTTCTTTCACGTACCATAATGTTTCCAGGCTCATCCACTTGCAACATGTATCAGAATTTCATTCCTTTTTATGGCCAAATAACATTCCATGGTAAGGATATGCCACATTTTGTTTATTCATCAGTTGATGAACATTTGGGTTGGTTCCACTTTTTGGCCCTTATGAATAATGCTGCTATGAACATTGTGTACAGGTTTGGTGTGGGTGTATGTTTTTATTTCTTTGGTATATGCCTACAGGTGGAAGGACTTTGTTTTGTTTTGTTTTGGGTAAAATGGGGAGCCACAGCAAGGTTTTGGACGTATCCGAGGATCACTCTGGCTGCCTTGTTGAGAAAAGACTGTGGCGTGAACAAAAGGGAGCCTAGGCAGAAAACCGTTACGTTGATTTAGGTGAGGAATGATGGTGGCTCAGACCAGGTTGGGAACAGTGATGGTGGAGAAGTGGTCAGACTCTGGATGTATTTTGAAGGTAGCCAGTATAATTTCTCTTTGAGTGAGAAAAAGCGAGGATATAAAGATTAATCCAAAGGTTTTTGGTTTGATCAACTGTAAGGATGGAGTTGTCATTACGTGAGATGAAAAAGACTTGAGAAGGAAGGGCAGGAGTTCAATTTGGATATATACTGAGGTTGAGGTGTCCGTTAGACATCTAAGAGGAGCTGTCAAGCAGGCGGTTGGATAAATGAGTCTGGAGTTCAGGAAATAGTCTGGGCTGGAGATATAAATTTGGGAGTCATTGGCATCTAGATGCTATTTAGAATCATGAAATTGAGTGAGATCACCAAGGTTCCCATTTACTTTAAGGGCCAAATAACATAAATATGGATAGATCGTGGTAATAGTTTCTGTTTATTGAGTTCCAGCAATGAGCTCATGTTATAACTGAAAACACACATCACAAGAGAAGCTTCTCTAGAAATGCACATTTAATGCGGTGATGCTACAGGCACCCAGCGTGTATATAAGAAGTCATTCACTAACGCCTTAGGGGCATATGCCTCGGTATCGTGTGAAGTCTCTTTTGTTCTAATCATGCTTTCCGTTTTTTGGTTATTTTCCTGTTCTCCCGCGTACACCTCAGCTTATGATCGGTGTGAAGGAGTAGGAATGGTTGTGCTGTTGAGACATTACCGCCCCAAAAGTTGGTGGTAACCTTACCTAACTTGACTAATTTGCAGTGTTCCCACGTAGAGAAAGTCGTTTGACAGCAGAAGGCAGGGGATGGTAAAAAGCACCTTTACGTTGTTAGATCACTGACCAAATGTTAAGTCCATCCATAAGAGGCAAGTAGAGTGCTGACTGGTCCGGAAACCACCTCAGGGAGGAATAATTTCAGATCTGAGGGGGTTGAGCCTGGAGGAAACGGAGAGGAGGAAGATAGGAGTTATACTGAAATATCTGAAAGGACCCAGACTCGTATGTTACTCTAGATAGAACCAGGATTCGTGGGTAAGGTTTGCAAATTGACAAACTTCCATTTAAATAGGAAGGAACTTTCAGATCATTAAAGCTGCAGAACGATATGCAGGGTATTGGGTGCAGTTCAGCTGCCACCTCTTCGCCTGCTGTGCAGAAGGGGGATAGTCAGTCAGGGTGCAACCAGAGGGTCTCCACGCTGGGCTCGGACCTCTGAGCACCAGCTTGTAAATCCCATGATTCTCAGGTAGTATGGCTTAAAAAAGAGAGGATGGACTTGCGAAGGGCCTTGGAGAGTTTCTACATTTCCGTGATGCAAATAAGCCCTCGTTCTTCAGAGGATTCTAGTCCGGTCTGGTATTGTTTAACCAGCGACTCTCAGGTTGAAGTGAATGGTTGGCTCGCAACAGTGCATTCCAAGAGTTAGAGCATGTGGGTGATCGGCTGGACAGACTGAGTCTGGGCAGGTGTTTTAGAAATACACTGCCCTTCTGTGCATGGATTGTACCTTCATTCTGTAGAGACCTTGGGATTCTCTGTTCTATTTATCTTATGTGTTCCAAATGCTAATGTAGTTTAATCCTAACACTTTTAGAGGGTTGAGAAAAGAAGTGTTTCAAGTTTGAATACAAACCCTTGGAGTCATTAAATATTCCCAGTGAAAGCAACCCCAGAGATCACGTGGTCCCGTTTCCTCATTTTATAGAAGGGAAGATGCAAGGTCTACCCCAGAGCAGTTAGTTGATTCGAACCTTCTCTTCTTATTCCCACGATAGTGATTTATCCACAGTTACTTTACATTTAAGATTCAGAAACAACTACCTTATGAGAAGTACTTATAATGTGCCAGGCACTGCACATGCATTTGCTTATTTAAAATATCACCTGTAAGTGCTATCTTGGAATAGTCATGCTCTAGGAAGAAGCATCTGCTTAGAACCAATGGTGGACCAAATGGCTTTTCTGTTATCTTTTCTACCATGTGGGTTTCTCCATAAATGGTAACTGGCAAAGGCTCTCTTTACAACTCTGTGGCCGTCCCTGGGCTTAGAAAATGCCCACAGCCACCAGCTCAGCTGGCACACAAACTGTTTCGGGTCCTGTTCCCATGTTTCAGTCAATCTGTCTAGGGAACAATGGAACTCCTGAAACATTCTAATGCTCAAATGTAGTGTAAAAAGGACAACAGAAAACTTCAGGCTTCCGTGTTTGAACTACACCCCCGGTAATGGTTGGGGACTTGTCATTAAACAGGAAAACTCGATGTGTGCCCCAGCATCACTCAGTGTTCCAGTCTCCATGCTGTAGAGAGATGTAACACTTATTCCTATTCCCAGATCTTTCACCTTTTTACATGAGGCTAATATTTGAAAATTCTTTCTTTCCCTGGAGTGTCAGACCTCCTGTCAACTCACCATAAAGGCAAGGAATAGATTTTCTTTTTCAACAAGTGAGGACAGCTGTGGCCAAGTGTTGATGATTATTGTAAGAGAGGAATACAAATGTTACCATTACTGAGCGCTAAGTTTTGTTTATTTCTCCAGAATTTCCCAAGAGTCTCTAGGCTGGGAATCTTGACCACAGACTTGATGAACGTCCTTTGCCTCTTTGAAGAGTCTCTAGTTTGATGTGACAGCGTGCCGTAGCCTTCCCTCTTACCAGCAGCATAGCAGCATCAAACCAAATTGCACTCCTCTTGGAACTGTGTAATTTTACTGTCCTCGCTAATGAGGCCCATAGTGAAGGAAGAGAAAAATAACAAATGGGCAGTGTATTTGATTCTAGGAGAATTGCAAACCAAAGGTGGAGATTGTCAAGAAGGCATTTCAATGGGGAGAGACATTTATTTTTAAATAAGAGCTTCCAGTGAGTAATCCTTTGTAGCCAACCTTAGAACCAGATGCTCACTAGGTGGATGTATATTCAGAGATGCATATCGTTTTATATGAAGATCCAGAAAGCCGAATATAAACGTCATTAACCAGGTTCTTCTCAGGGCTTAGGAAGAAACTGCCCGAGGCCACCCTGGTTTCTATGTACATGATATATTCCATCTGCCTGCAGTCCTCCTTTGCAATGAGAAGTCTCACTGTTGGGTGAGATTGAGATGGGAAAGGGGCCAGTGGAAAACTCACTTCATCGATGGGCTGTGGAGCCTTAATTAATACGTTCCTCACTTGCCTCGTGCCTGGGGTGGCTGATGATTTCTATGGGTGTCCCCACCAACGAAGGGTTCACCCAGAGGCACATGTGGATTTCAGAGGAAGGCGTATGCCATGAAGTCCAGTTCTAAGAGACTAACAAACACACACATAGTCTCCAATGTTGGAGCCTTGGAGTCTGGGAGTGTGGTGTGGTGAATCAGGGTAACAAGTGCATGGTTTTGGGGAATATGAAATTTCAGCAATTCAAGTCCAAGTCATTGAAGAAAGCTTCCCCTTTGGGTACAAGAAAGCACAAGTGGTGTGTGCTAGGTTACACTGCCAGGCCTAGTTTCCTTTGGAAGGTGGGGAACTAGGTGTCAGCCAAAGCTCTGGGTCATCTTCTTTTGTGTCTCCTCGGATCTCAGGGGGTTTCACGAGTGCCTGGGGTCTATACAAACATTGATGTTTCATGTAGAATGCAAGAGCCTGGTGGAGAGAGGCTGTCTCAGAATCAGTTGTAATAAAAACAATATTTAATAATTGACATTATAGAACATTTACTTTGTCTCAAGCAGGGCATCATTTCTTTTCATCCTCACAACTTCTATTAGTGTCCCCTTTTATAGGTGAGAAAAATGAAACTTAGAGAGATCAGGAGAGTTATCCAAGGTTACCCAGCTGGCATTGAAATCCAGAGTCCCAGAGCTCGAGCCCTGAACTGCTCTGCCTCGTTCCAGAGCTGGTTTAAGTGCCTGGAATGTCACAGTCTCTTTCTTTAAATTGAAGTAGAGTTGATTTACAGTGTTGTGTGTCACAGTCTCTTTTACCACAGATACTTAACACCTGTCTTGGGGGGAACAGGAGAGGTGCAAGAATAAAGTTTAAATCGCTAACAAGAAATTTCCCTAATTAATTTTGGGAGGACATGCTGAGCGTGTCTGAGCACGTTGCTACAGGTGCCATCGCAGGTGGGCACAGATTAAACACGTGCAGGGGTCACAACAGTGGAGCTACCAGAAGGTTAAAAAGGAGAAGGTAACTGGCAGAGCTGGAACATTCACTTTGCGAATTTTGTCAGGTTTGGTGTGGAAACCCCAAATTCTCATTACACAAAACAACTACTTGGAACTGAATCAGAAAGAATATTTCTTTTTATCTTAGTCTGTCAAATGTTTTTCTCTTCCTTTTCAACTTTTAGTAATGTATTTAGTAACATATTGATATAAAAATCTATAAGTAGGGGCTTCCCTGGTGGCGCAGTGGTTGAAAGTCCGCCTGCCGATGCAGGGGACACAGGTTCGTGCCCCAGTCCGGGAGGATCCCACATGCCGCGGAGCGGCTGGGCCCGTGAGCCATGGCCGCTGAGCCTGTGCGTCCAGGGCCAGTGCTCCGCAACGGGAGAGGCCACAACAGTGAGAGGCCTGCGTACCACAAAAAAAATAAAAAAAAAATAAAAAAATCTATAAGTTAGTTCTCCTCATTGCATGTTTATGTTTTTGCTTATGTCTTTTCTTCATTCTAATACCTTCTCCTGAACTGAAGCTCTTCGCTGAAACGGTGCTTTGTCAAGTGTAACAGTCGAAATCTACTTCCACTCCAAAGATTTCCAGCTCCATATCTTTTCTGTCTTTCCCTTTACCTCTGACCGCTCTGCCTGTTCTCCCTTATTAAGTGTTTATCATTCTGGGTTGTAATTTTGCTCATTCTGGGCAATATTCTGAATCTTACCTCACTAAAGAAGGTGCTAATGAGATACTCCACATTATGCATCTGTGCTCTCCTACAGGTGCCAGTAAGCTCAAAGCATCTGATGGAGCCACGTAACTGCATTCATCTGAAGCCCAGACACAGTGAATGAAGGCACATAACCTTGGTCATCTGTCAGATGTACCTCATAACACTGTACAGACACTGAGTAACTTCTCTAGTACAGTTTAATGATATAGATTGGTCCCTCTGCTATTCCATGTAGTTTCGGGGATGGATCCCTCTCTGAAATATTTGGCTTACAAATTGGATTGATGGAAAAGAAATTTTGTTGCACAATGAAACAGATTTTGAAGCATTGTTCAAAGGTTGGAGATTTGGAGATTGTTCTAGCAATTTGGAACTTTCTTTTCTTTTTACTGTGGGCCGTTAACTAACTTTCTTCTCTCTCCCTCCCTCCCTCCTCTCTTTCTTTTTTTCTCCCTCCCTCCCTCCCTCCCTCCCTTCCTTACTTCCTTCCTTCCCTCCCTCCTTCATTTTTCTCCCTCTCTCTCTTTACTCCAAAGAAACTTCCAACAGAGTAGATTTCTGTGACAGGAGACCCCGAGAGTTGCTTTTCTTCTCTGGATTAAGTGGGATGACAAAAAAGCAGACACCTTGGTATTTTAAGTCTGTTTTTACAACAGAAGCCGAGAAATTAAAACAATGCTGACCAAGTATCCATCAATAGAGGAATGAATGGATAAACAAAATGTGGTAGACCCATACAATGGAATATTATTTGTCTATAAAAAGTCATGAAATTCTGACACATGCCTCAACGTGGATGAACCTTGAAGACATGATGCTAAGTGAAATAAGCCTACCACAAAAGGACAAATATTGTATGATTCCACTTATATGAGGTACCTAGAATAGGCAGGTTCATAAAGACAGAAAGTAGAACAGTGGTTGCCAGGAGTTAATGGGTACAGAGTTTCAGTTTGGGAAGATGAAAAGGTTTTGAAAGTGGATGGTGGTAATGGTTGTTCAACATTTTGAATGTGCTTCATGCTACTAAAATGCACACTTAAAACGGCAAATTTTATGTTATATACATATTTTACCACAATAAAAAATTTTATTCAGAAATTGCTGCATGTGAAGGTAGCCCGAGGAGAAAACTCTGCATCTTCTTATAAACTGGTGACCCTGTGTAGCCTTTCTCTGGGATCACAGATACTGTGGGGCAAGACTCTAAGGTGGTGATGGTGGCCCTTCCGCTTGAGTGGTATTGACATTTTTTCTATTGCTGTGATGAATAAATGAATAAAGGAAGGAGTTAAGATTCCATTCTGCTTTGCGTCTTGATCGACAGTCATTCTATCTTCTGGTTAAATGTAAGCATCTTTCTTTGCAGCAACCTCCTCCCAGCTGTTCTTCTTAAATATACTGGCATTTACTTAGACTTGACCTTTGCTAAAGGAGCTTTAAAGAAATCCATATACCCTGATTAAAAATAGAAGACTGTATGCTTTCTCAAGGGTTAATGTAGGCAAAGTGAAGAAACCTAATTTAAGTGCCTGTTTTTCCAGGCTCTTTTTGTAACACATTCCTATTGTATCCTGTCCATCCATTTGGGCTAACACTGCTTCATTGAGCGTTTTGTAAAATCACTGAGAAACTCTAGAAAAAGATTCCTGCCTTTTTTTAAGAGGGTCATATTTGGAACAAATACGTTCCAAGGAAGGAAGAAAAGCGTCTCTCGATTTGATAAATCTTTTCCAAGAAAGAAGTTGCGGCAAAGTGTAAGATTGAGCAGACAATTCAAGGGAAAAAAAGAGAGAGAACATTACAAAGAGCACTATAAAAATGGTTCTTGTTACAGAACTTTAACATACATAAAGTAATTTAATTCCTAGTATCTCATTAATGCTCACAACGACACAGCAAAGGAGTTATTATTTTGGTCTGAAGTTGCAGCTTTCATAAACGACTCGCTCAAAGTCACACAGGCCACAGGAAGAAACCAAAGTCTGGCAGGCCTGAGTTCATGTCCCAAAGTCTAGAGTCCCGGGCCTGAAGGCTGGGTTAGTTGCAGAGGGCTGGGTCCCCATTAGTTACCCTTTGTGACTCTATGTATATGCAGAATGAACCCTTCATTGTAGAAAACTGAGTTGGGGGGGGGTGTTTCGAGTTCCTGGAAGTGTTTCACCAATGCAACCATATTCTGCCGCCTCTTCCTTTGTGCACTTGTAAACATGATCCCACCACGTGTTTCTGAAACGGTCTTTAACATATGAATTTGAGATTTTAAATTGGACAGATTTAATAGATTGGTAGCTTATACAAATCTAAAAGAGAAGAGTGCCATGCTGGGACCCACTGTATGGTTTGTGTGGCCCAGTGCAAAAGGAGATGTGGGGCCCCTTGTTCAAAAATGATACAAAAGTTTCAAGATGGTGACAGCAGAGTATTAAACCAAGCATGGGGGGCTTCCCTGGTGGCGCAGTGGTTGGGAGTCCGCCTGCCGATGCAGGGGACGCGGGTTCGTGCCCCGGTCCGGGAAGATCCCACATGCCGCGGAGCGGCTGGGCCCGTGAGCCACGGCCGCTGAGCCTGCGCGTCCGGAGCCTGTGCTCCGCAACGGGAGAGGCCACGACAGTGAGAGGCCCGCGTACCGCAGGGAAAAAAAAAATGGGCAAACCCACCTGACATTTGGCCACAATTTTGGCAACAGACCCCAAGAGTAGGTACACTCCCCGAAAACACTACCAAATATACACTCCTTCTCACAGCGTAGGGTTGTATCAGAGGAGGTGAGGAGACAGGGACCTGGCTGTGGCATCCGTCACAGCTCCGTCTGAGCAGTGCCACACAGCCTGGTTCCTGAAGGAACAACCTCTACAGAATGAACCACCCTTGCATCCTGGAAGAACCTGGCGCCTCCTGGTCTGTCCATTCCTGGGATTAGATCTGAACCATAGGCCATGTCACTCCTCTGCTGTGGCCCCATCCATCCCCCGTCTGGCTTTTGATGAATGGAAGGCTTGGGTCTGGGCTGTAATGGAGACTTACAGGAGAGTGAAGCATTTTAGCTTTAAGAAAATTATTATAAGTATCTCAAGGCACTGAAGTGGTGCTCCATTTGCATTTCAGACACTAAAATCAGAGGTCAGATCTATAAGAGGTTAATTTTTTGAGTGAGTCCTTAATAACAGAGGCACCAAGATGAGATTCTGTATGCCTTCTCCCGGCTTTGCAGTTGGAAGATGCAAAATATACTGATAAGATTAAAGCTCTTCTAGTGACTCTTAAGGGAGCCTCATGCTCTTTTATTTGCAAATGACCTCTACCCTCCATCTCAGAGGACTCCCTGGGCTCCAGTGCCCTGGCTTCCCTTGCACTGGATCCTGTGGATTTGTATGGACAGGAAAGCAGACTCTTATCTCCTACAAGTCGCTGTCAGACATGGAACAGCTAGTCCAGCTTCCACACTCTGGCGGCTAGACCTCTTTGCTGAGCATCTAGGTAAAGACCACTTATGAATCATTATAAATACATCCACCATAAAGAACTCCTTCTGAATGTTAGGCCGTTTCTTGAACAGCCTTCTTGAAACAACAGCCTAGGGAGGACTGACGCATCCTTTTCAACCCTCAAGAGCAGATATGAGAACGCAGCATCATTTGCTAAACTGCAGTTGCGTGTCCCTTATGAATAAACATGGATTGGATACATGATGCAAATATAGAAAAGATATTTCTATCTCATGGAAGTAAATCTGATGGCTCATTTCATTTTAAAATTATCCAGTCTATGATCAAGTCCTGGGCTAGAAATCTAAGAGGTGTCAGGCCCCATGATGGACTGAAGTGACTTTGGGATAGCCCGCAAGTGTTATCTCAGCCTGTCATTTTCCAAGACAGTGAGATTCAGTACATTTTAACCATAGTGCTGCATCCTTCTTGAAAGATTTAATTTTAGTGTTTGCTAAGTTTGTAATTTTTTAAAGCAAAAAAAAAAAAAGATTTATTTTCCATTTCTGATTCTTCTTTGGGATGTGAGTATGTAATGTCCGGGGTTATCTAAAGGAAGAAGCAAACTTTCTGCCCAGAAGGTGTCATAGTATAATATGGTGTAACTTAGTTTAATATAGATAAGAACTCTCTGTTTCTTTAGACACTGCTAATGCTATTTATATTGTTCTAGGACTACTCATAATAGCTAACATTCACTGAATGCTTACAGTGTGCGTGCCACTTTGCTAAGAACTTTATACTAATTATCTTAATTTTTACAGAAACATTTTGAGGCAGATACTGTTAATACCCTAATTTTACAGAGGGAAGAGACAGAGGGTCAGGGAGGTTAAGTAACATGCCCAAGAACAGCTTGCTAATCAGTGATTGAGCTGTGTATAAAGTCTGTACATGTAACAATTGTACTGTTGTATATAGAACTGTCTGGCTACCTGGGATAGTAAATCAGCTTGCTTGCCCACGATAATTAAATGTTGGTCTCTACCTTGAATATTGAACTTGGCAGTTCAGTGCTATCTGTGATTGATTTGTGATTATCTGCAATGGGTAGATCCAGGGAAAGGAAAGATGTGACTCGAGTTGCCATTCCTATATTAGATTATTTACAAACATGAGGGACTTCTTTGTGGACCACATGCCGTCTGGGCTTCTGTAGAACACATTTTTTAAAACTATTTATTTATATATTTTTTATTTTTGGCCGCATTGGGTCTTCGTTGCTGCACGCGGGCATTCTCTAGTTGCGGCAAGTGGGGGCTACTCTTCGATGGGGTGTGCGGTCTTCTCATTGCAGTGGCTTCTCTTGTTGCGGAGCACGGGCTCTAGGCACGCGGGCTTCAGTAGTTGTGGCTCGCGGGCTCTAGCGCGCAGGCTCAGTAGTTGTGGCGCAGGGGCTTAGTTGCTCTGCGGCATGTGGGATCTTCCCGGATCAGGGATCGAACCCGTGTCCCCTGCATCGGCAGGTGGATTCTTAACCACTATGCCACCAGGGAAGCCCCTAGAACACATTTTTATTACACAGTCTATATTTGTATTTCTAGCTTGTCAGTGGGCTACTTTCTTCATAAAGAGTAGGCAGTTTCATATTAATGTCTTATCAAAAGCAATGCCCATTTTCCATAAATTCTACTTTGGGATTTGTTTTCTTTCTCAATACTGAGTCCTTGGAAAATGGTATGTACGATGAGAAATATTTGAGTGGTTTACTGCTGTATGTGAACCTTTCTCTCAAGAATCCCAGGTGCTTGTGATTTCCCTGTTTGCGAAGTACATTGTTAACTCCAATTATAGCTGGAGAAATAAAAACAGAGCAAGTAAATGCTGTTTCAAAATATCTGTAACATTGGCAAATAGATCAGATCCTCGTAATTCTTCATTTTTACAGGAAATTCAAACACATATCCACCTCTTCAGTGATGAAGAATTTTTGCTCTTTCACTTTGCTGCTTAGATTGGCATTTGTCCCATGAGAAATCACTGAACAGATTTAATTTTGTTTATTCTTTCTTTTGAGACAGCGTATTTATTCTCCACCAGAATTATCCAAAGAATGAAATGAACTTCAACCAGAGATGTAAGGACCTAAAAAATTTAGGTCAAAGCTAACATATAAGACACTTTGTCTTGCTGACATTGGTCTGTTCACGTTTTTCTTCTGAAAAGAAAATAACTATATGTTGATGTTTCAGAATTAAAAGTAAACCGCATCACTTACTGAGGTTGTTTCCTGTTACTCTGATATAAAAACTTCTATTTTTCTTCGTCTAGGGCATTCTGCTCATATCCAAGACAGCTCGATAGACACAGGTAACCTAAAAGTTCTGTGCTGGATTCAGAGTATGGTGACCTAACTTGGGCTAGATTGTACAAGCTGGCCCAGGGGAAATGTTACTCTAACCAGAGCAAGAGCCACTGGCCTCCAGGAGCTCCTTATGAAGGACAGAAAACAGGGAGCCCTAAGCAGGACAGTAGATTAATATCTAGTAAACTGAATTCTGGGTCAGGCCTTAACTCCTGAGTCATTTTGGCTAAGTTACCAAATTTCTCTTGACCTGTTTCCTTGATTATAAAATGGAAATAATAGACCAGAAAATCTCTAAGTTCCTGCCAAATTTAGGAGTTCCAGGCTCCCATGGTACTCTGTGCCGGGGACCTTCCTGGTGTCTGCTCTCACAGGAGGGCAGTGAAACAGCAATGCTGCTTCACTCTCTGCATCTTGCTGGGGGGGACATTCCCACTGAGCCCCCTGGACACAAGGGCTGAGCACTGTCAGCTCTTTCCCAGGAAGCAGTTTAAACACTTCACAGTTGTCAGAAATGCCACTCTGGTGGCCTCTCTATGTTCTTGAGGTGTTTCACTGAAGCGGGATTCAGGTTCTCTGATGTTTCCTTTTCTTAAGATGATATTACAAGCTTTGTATGTTTTCTTCTGATGGGGAGAGGGAAGAGTTCAGTTCTCTTGAATACAGTTCACCTGTCAACTTAGAAAGACTTTTCAGTAACCTTAATTCCTTCTGTGTGCAACTAGGGCTAATAAGAGAACAGGGTTAAACTGGGCCATGAAAAAGCCAAGATTATCATACTTCACGATATTTAAAAAAAAAAAACAACAAAGGTGGAAAACCAGAGCAAATGATAAGGCCATCATGGCCACTGAAGTTTTGCACTGACTTGTGAAGCCAAGGGTATTTTCTAAACTGCCTTAGGCCAATTTGGTTATCTGTAATTATCTTTGGTAGATATCTTAGCTTCCCCTAGTTCAAGGTAAGTGGGGCCATAGGTTTCCTCCCACAAAACATTTTCAGGTGGTATTATAAAGTAAATAAACCTTAAACCAAACTCTGCCATAGTTACCAACACGTGTTAGCAAGCTGGCAAAAAAGTTGTACAATCTGTTTTATAAACTTGATGAAGAGCCACATCGTTGTCCTTTCAGGCACACACTTCTTCAGCACCTTGCATAAAAGATACACTAGAGGCAGGTGTGGTTCTTTGCTGATGGCATGATTCATCTAGTTAAAGTTGGGCAAAAAAATTCTCCTGTAAGGATCTGAACAATGGACCAATTGGATTCTAATCTATAGGCTAATTGGGCTCGCTGGATTCTTATGTACTGTTTGTGTAAGAGCAAGATTACCTACATAATATTTCTATCCAATCCACATATTTTGAGCACAACCATTTGCACCAAAGAAAACCCATTTCTAACTTGCATTATTTTAATTATCAATGTTTCTGCTGTTGACCAGTAATAAAGATAGCCAAACCAATTATAGTGACTGCCTCTGGACTGTTACCTTCCAATTAGAATCTCTCAGATAATAACTTGGACTGTCACAGGCACCGACCAATCAGAACAGATTCTTGTCTTAGCTGATGCTAAATTGAGGAAGGCCCCTACTGAGCCAGAGTTGTATCAGAGAGCTGCCAAGGCAATAGGACTTGAGTAGCTAAGATCTGAGAGAGAAGGGAACTACAGAGAGTTGAGAAGATGCTTTTCTTACTCAGGTCATCTGCTGAGAATACAGCAGACCTTTTGGCAATATTATGGGAATTTGTGTTCAGGGCTGCTAAGGTAGGCAGGACTTGAGAGGTCAAGATCCTGGAGAGAAGGAAGTTATAGAAAAGTGAGCTAGATACTCCAGTATATTTTCTTTTGAAGCATTTGACAAATATTACTGTACAGAACAAGAAACTAAGGAGCTAACTAAAAAAACACTGAAGAGTTTTCAGTATCACAATGCTGACTAAAAAATATTGGCATTCAAAGCCCACCAAGGAGAAGAGGCATGACCAGATACCCCTTTGGGATCCTTAGAGAGCTACATGTAGGAGTAGAGGTAAACCCAAAGTAGACCAAGCCATACAAAAACTCAGTAAGTCTTTGATTGGGTTATGGTGATCACCCCCATTCTGCCTACCAGAGGATAAGGTCACTGAAGGAAGAGAGTATTTTCAAGAGTCTCTAAATTTTTTCATATTTTTTTTCAATAAAGAATTATCAGGCATACCAGAAAACAGGTCCAAGAGAAAAAAAATAGGCAATGGAAAAAAAAACCCACTTATAAATGACCCACTTATTGGTGTTATCATTCATAGACTTTAAAATAACTGTGATTGGTATGTTGAAGAAAATTGGTGACATGATGAATAATTTCATCAGAAAACTGGAATTTTTAAAAACCAAATTCTGGAACTTAAAAAATGAAATAATGGATATTAAGAGCTCAATAGATGTATTTAACTGCAGATTAGATGCATTACAAGAAAGAATTTGTGAAAATGGAAAACAGATCAGTAGAAAATATTCAAGTGGATGCATGATGCACAGAGAGCAAAAAGGCTGAAAATACTGAAAAGAGCATAAGAGACACATGTAACATATATTACTCTACATAGCAACATGTGACTGGAGTCCCAGAAGAGGAGAAGAAGGAATAAGGCAGGAACAGTATTTTCTGAAAATGATCAAAGACATCAAAACATGGATTCAAGAAGCCTTGTATGCCCCAACTAGGATACATACAGAGAAAACCACAACTAGTCTCAATGTAGTAAAACTGCTGAAAACAAAACCAAAGAGAAAAATTGTGAAAGCAGCCAGAAAAAAAAATTCATTAATTTCAAAGGAGCAACAATAAGACCAATAGCTCACTTCTCAGAAGAAACAATGGATGCCAGAAGACAATGGAATATCATATTAACAGTTTGAAAGACTATAACTGCCAATGTAAAATTTCATAAATCCAGCAAAAATATTCATCAAAAGTTGATGTGAAATAGACATTTTAACACAAACAAAAGTTGAGAGAATCAATCACCAGTAGCCTAACATTAAAAGAAATACTAAAAGTATTTATACATGTAGAAAGAAAATGATCCCAGAAATGCAAGAAGGACTAGAGAGTGACAGAAAAGGTGAATATGTGCTTAAGTTGAAATATATTAAAAATATAAAATGGATTGATAGCTGGATAGAGAGATGAATAGATATGTAATAAAGCAAATATAGAAAAATGTTGATTAGAGAGTCTGAATAAGGGTTATATGGGCATTCACTATACCATTTCATAATAAAATGTTGAGAAAAATATATGG
Source organism: Pseudorca crassidens (assembly GCF_039906515.1). Classification (NCBI taxonomy): domain Eukaryota; kingdom Metazoa; phylum Chordata; class Mammalia; order Artiodactyla; family Delphinidae; genus Pseudorca; species Pseudorca crassidens. The sequence goes on from NC_090297.1 coordinate 160,201,961, forward strand.
ACAAATATAAATGAATATTGATCACACAAAACAACAAAAATGAAGTCTCATGGAGTCTAAAATATATGTAGATTACATGTATGACCAAAATAATACAAAAAGTGGAAGAGGGCTAAATGACTTTCAAGTGTTATAAGGTCACAGCAACATCTGGAAGTACTAAAAGCTATAATTTTACTGTACTATAATAAGTCAAGGACATGCATTGTAATTTCTAGAGTAACTAGTAAAATAATACATAGAAGGGGAAATAGAATGAAAAATACTTGATTAATCTAAAAGAAAGTAAGAAAGAGGAGAAAAGAGAACATAAAAGCAGGTGGACCAATAGAAAACAATTCTAAGATGTTAAATATAAACACAAACATATCAGTAAGTGAATTAAATGGAAATTGACTAAATACTCCAACTAAAAGATAATTATAATCCTACTGCATTAAAAAAGAACAAAAGAAATCTAACTATATACTGCTTGTGAGAGACACTCCTTAAATAGAAGGACACAGAGAAGTTGAAAATAAAAGAATGAGAAAAGATACACCTTGTAAATACCAACCAAAATGAGCTGGTGTAGTTCTACTTAGATCAGAGAAAATAGATTTTAAGGGAAGAATCATCATTAAAGATAAATAGGAACATTTTATGATAATCAAAGGATGAATCCACAAGAAAGTTACAATTCTAAATTTGTATATATCTAACAACATAGCTCCAAATGTAAAAAGCAAAAATTTGACAGAATTAAGAGGATAAATAAATCAATCCATAATCATAGTGGGAGTCTTTAACACCACTCTCTAAAGAAATAATAGAACAGGCAGACAAAAAATTCAATAAGGATAAAGAAGATCTGAACAATTACTATTAATTAATTTTACCTGATTGATGTACATAGGCCATTGTACTCAATATTGACACAGTACAGGTTCTTTTTCCAAGTTACCAGAACTGACCATATGCTGGCTCATAAAACAGGTCTTGAAAAATTTCAAAGACCTAAATTTATTCAGAGTAAGTTTTCTTGACCAAAGAGGAACTAAGCTAGTAATCAATGACAAAGAAAATAGAAAAATCACCAAAGATTTGGCAAGTAAGCAATCCACCTATAAATAACCCATGGGTTGAAGAAGAAATTTCAGTGGAAATTAGATAATATTTTGAAATTCAATGATAATGAAAATTTGACACATGAAGTGCTAACCGATCATTCCTGAAGTGTGTATTTCTGATTAAGGCATTTTAAATATTAACTAACTTTCCCTATAGTGTAAATTAGTACTAACTCACATATGTATCACGCTATGTATGCTGAAGGACTGTATTTTAAAGCAAATCGCTGACAGTGACAGGAATGGAGATAATTATAGTAATGCCAGTGCTTTATGTGGAATTTCCAATTATTAAATAAAAAGCAATGCTTAGATGAAGCTAGTTTGAAAACACACTTGTTCTATCATATTATATTCATCCATCTAAAAATATACAAAAATATGAAAATAATGCACATGTAATTTCTAAAGTGATTTCTCAACATTCAGACATCATTTATTAAACATCAAATTCCCATCTTCTTCCATTTCCCTGTGTATCTCTTTTCCCACATGGAAGTCTTCCTGGCAGCCGAGGGAGGTAGAAGGGATGAAAACCTGGGATGCCATACTGTATATTCTCATATTTTCAACCCGATGGCTTTAGTGTGATCGGAGAAGCTGGAAACTGAATCAGAGACCTCAGGGGCAACCCAAGTGATGAGTCAGCCTGGATGTGAAAGTTATCACTGTTGGCTCCATGTGCTTAATTAGAAGCTAGTGGAATATTATCATCTCCTCTACCAGCAAAAATCTTCACTTGAGAAGCAAGTGGGTTAAGGAAAAACATGCTGAAAACAGAGTTTGTGAACCATAACTGAAAACTGTTTATCCACAGCAACCACCAGCAATAGCGAGGGTGGGAGAAAGTGCAGCCGTTGGCAGTCTTCTCACAGAGCCTGTGTGTAAGCAGCGGGTACTTTCTTTGAAGCTGTATCTGACGGCACTCAGTCCTGTTCGCTGGCCTTTCTTCCTGAACAGATAGTTTAAATCTGTGTGGATTGTCAGGTTTTCTTCCTCCTAATAATATAGTCATTAATATTTGACTTTCTTTCAGCCTGAAATTTTCAGTAAGTTAATAATAGCTGCCCTCACCAGCTGCCTGTGAGGAAGGTCAGTCTTGCCCACTGCCTCGTGGCTCTGTGCTTCTGCGGGGCAGCTCTGAGAACACCAGGCAAAGAGGCAGGAGCAAGGCTGGTCTCCCCTCACTCCTCTCTCTTGCCCACCTACATTTCCTTTACTGGCTTCCATTTTTCTTTTCCTCCACACCTTCTGGGCCCTGGGGATGTGACGTCACTAAGTCCTAGGCTGGATAGAAAGATTCCTCTTTGGTCATCAATGGGAGGGAGGTGGCATTTTAGCTCCAGAAAGAAAGGAGCTAGGCTGTTGAAGGAAGTGAGTTTCACCTTTATCCTTACCCTGACTCTTGTGGAAGATACAAATCAATTAATTCACCCCATTCTTATTCAGCATCTTGCCATCCTAAGGTCCCTTCCCAACTCTTCGGAATTCCTTCTCTAATTAAGTACGGTGGTAGAAAATTCAAAGTTTTGCTTGTGTGTGTAAGGGGTGGGGGGGTGCGTATCCTTCCCTGGAGAGGGTCCTAACACTTTACAAAAATAATCTAGATTAATTCAACATCATCAGAGTATGAAGAGGTTAAATAAATTAGCCTAGATAGACTAAGTGATGTAGACAAGGCCACACAGTGAATTTAGTAGTAAAGTCAGATTAAAGATAGAGTCCCTACTTCATACTGACTTTTCCTGCCATATTCCTTGGGAACTATGAGATATGAAATTATTTTCTGATTTTATTTTTTCTGGACAGGTTAACCTGGCTAAATAGCTGGGGGCACACAACCGACTTATAAATAAATAGGTAACTGTTAGTGGTATAATTTTTGTGACCCGAAAAGTTTCTACTCACAGATTTTCTATATCTATAATTTACTTACAAATAAATCAAGGGCCCGGGAGGCAAAGATGACAGCATCGCTTCAGAAAGCATGTGTTTCTTGGGAACAGCTTATTAGTACACATGGCTTTCAGATTAACCAATTGATGTCCTGGGCCTGAAGGGATAGAAAACTGCGCAGAAGCTTGTTTTGTTGGGGTTTTGCTTGTGGTGTTCAGGCTGGTAGGTCTGATGCCCGGTAAAGTGTGGAGGTGATTATGGATGCCAGGTAAACAGTGTGGAATGTGTGAAGAGGCCATTTTCCTTGGGGGAACTCTCCCTCCCTCAAGGTTCTGCTGGGGCTTGGCCAGGGTGGGAGCATCACTTTCTCCCCAGCTCTTTGACCTTTCAGTGCGCACTCTGTTTCCGGCTGGGTGGCTGCGCGCCATTAAGTAGACTGTAGACAGACGACCCCCACTCTTGCTAAGAATATGGCAGTTTGGGGGACTGTGTGTCTTAAACTTCCATTCTCTAAGCCCCAGAGCAGAGCATTCAGAGGCATTCCTTCCAGTTCTGAAATTCCTTGGGATGAAGTTGTGGGTTTACCTCGCAGAACTGAAAAGGTAGAGCATTTCGCCAGGGTGCTGACCTCACACCTGTGAGCTGAACTGGCTGAGCCCTGGGAGTGACATCTGCCCCAATCTTCTGCTTTATAAAGTGATTATTTGAATTGAAGAAAGAGCATTGATCATTTGGCCCACATCCTGATTCCTAAATAAGACTCGTTTGCAATAAATGTATTGAATATCTCACATTTGAGGTCTGAGTTCTTCACACATCTAAGCTTTCTGAGTTGGGAAAAATACATTACTCTGTAAAGTACAAAACCTGTAACCCTATATGACCCAAAGAATAGGTTGAACGCTGGGTTCGTTGTAAATAACGTATGAATGACACCTGGTATGATACCTGTGAACTCGGTGCCTGAGTTGCTCAGTGCCTGAAGCCAATTTGGCAGGAGCGTCTTCTTCTTTTGCCAATAACTTGTCAAAAACGGACTTGGAGTTCCTTCCAAACTCCCAGAAGAACATTCAAGACAAGGTAGCTTATGTAGCCTTCAGACTTCACAAGGGCAAGGGCTGGCTCCTGGCCCACTTGAAAAGCCACACTGAATTAGAGAAGGAATTCCAAAGAGCTGGGAAGGGACCTCAGATGGCAAGATGCTGAATAAGAATGGGATGAATTAACTGATTTGTATCTTACAACAAGAGTCAGGATGAGGATAAAGGTGGAATTCACTTCCTTCAACAGCTCAGGCTCCTTTCTTTCTGGAGCTAAAATGCCACCTCCATCCCGTGATGACCGAAGAGGAATCTTTCTATCCAGCCTAGGACTTAGTCATGTCACATCCCCAGAGCGCAGAAAGGAAGGCAGGCGATGCCAGGTCGCTTACAGGTATTCTTAGAGGAAGAATGAACTACTTAGCCCAATGGAGACAAGGTGCTGAGGAGGGATTGGGCACTGCCTAATAATTAAAATAGAGACCAAGCCCATGTGATGTGCGTGCCAAGCACTTTTAGATGTTTTATCTTAGACATCCTGGCAATCCTTGAGGTCAGAACCATTATCCCCATTTCACAGATAAAACAGTAGCTTAGAGAACTTAAATAATTTACACAAGGCAGTCTAGTGTAGTGTGTGATGGAGGGGACTCTGAAACCACATCAAGTGGGTCCAGTTCTTGGCCTTGCCACTTAGCTGTGTGATCTGGAGAAAAGCTTTTAACTTATTTATGTTTCCATTTCCCCATCTGTGGAAGACAGATAATAATGTTATGTACTACACAGAGTTGTGATGAAGGTTAAATAAGCCCTTAGACTGGGCTGGCACGTGGCAAGTACTGTTCAGCATCTGTTGTGGTGGTTGCTTGTTTGTAGCTGTGCTGAGAGATTTGAAGCTAGATTAATTTGATGCTAGGGTTCTTTGTCGCCTGTTGTTTTATGATTTTATAAACTCAAGTGGAAGAAATTTCTTCTTTCTCTGGCATCTGAAAAGAGATGATAATCCTGCTTTAGCATGCAAAGGTATCATGGAGATTCATATTTACCTACAGAGCACTTTTTAAAGGGAAGATAATTACCATACTGAGCTAGGAGTTAGATTTCACATCAGAATTAGACTTCGTGACCTGAAGTATCAACGACTGCCTTTTTTTCTAAGACTAGCCGTATATTTAGAGGCATATAGAAGTCCGAAATAATCCTGTTCCTTTACCAACACACAGACAGAGGATTGTCAAGCCCTTTGCTAAATTTGGCGCTGCTACACTTCTGTCTTTAGAACCAGCAATTGCTTCATCGTGCACACATTGTGTTTCCCTGATATTTTGGTAGCTCTTGCACTGCTGCGCATTCATAGGATGCCAGGTGTACATCGATACAGTTCTCTGAGCATTTAGCCATCGAGGATCCAGCTAAGGTAGCATGCACTTCAGATAAGACGAACTCCAGACCCAGGACAGATAACCACTGTTTGCTTTTCTGATAAGAAAATCACTGTATCTCTTGTTTTATAACTACTTGATACGAAAGGTCATTGTAGCGTGATTTCTTCCAACAAGAGATTTTAAATTTAGTGAAAAACTAGATAAAACATATATACTTTCTTACATCTTTTTGAGAACAGCGTCGAATAAGGGGCTGTTATGTTTAAAAAAAAGCAGTAGGGAGGGTGGGAGGGAGGGAGACGCAAGAGGGAAGACATATGGGAACATATGTTTATGTATGACTGATTCACTTTGTTATAAAGCAGAAACTAACACACCATTGTAAAGCAATTATACCCCAATAAAGATGTTTAAAAAAAAAAAAAAGCAGGAACAATTATCCTGGAAAACCAGGACTCGTTTATGTTGGACGGCAGGTTCCGTAAGATCAAAATTAGGTTTGTCTTGTTCCAGGGGTTTTATACATATTTGTTTGATTGAATGAATGAGTGAATGTATGAAAATAATAGTTACGATCGTAGACATTATCTGAGTATGAGGAGAATGCCCTCTGGATAAGGAAAGAGAAGTAAAATGTCTGGGGAACTAAAGAACACAGGGCATCAGCAGGTACCAAATCCTTCCTTGTCAGGAGCGGTGTCTCCCTGAAAACCTATCTGTATTCATTGGAAAAGAACTTCGTGCTGAGCTCTTTTTTAAACTACACATGCATTGTCCTAATTTATCTTTTAAAAATTACATCTAGATTTTCATGTATCATTTTTTCTCATGCGTATCTCTGATTAACACACAGCTTTCATGTCTATTTGGTTGTGTATGATATGAAGTAAACTTCTGATTTTTATAAGGTACCATGATTTTCATGCTCTCTTTGGGTGGTGCCAACCACCCTGTGTATATACCACACGTCGAGTGAGTTTTTAAGACACTGGCTTTTCCCAAATTCGCCATTTACATTCTTGAAAGCGCTTCCTTTTTCCCACACAGATCTAACTAAATATTAGAAGTATTTGACCTTTCATTTTAAGACATGTTTGATGTTCTGACTCTTTTCAACAATGGTCTCTGTTCTCAAATCCGTTCTATGTAGAGAAATCCTCAGTTCTTTTGAGAGGGATAAAAATCCTCTCTGAAGTCCACCAGACCAAAGATCAAGGCATCAGAGCCCCACTTATCTGCAGAGTGATTACTGTCTGTTAAAGAAGGCTCCATGGTGATGGGGATGCTTCAGCCCTTGGATAGACCGATGGGTCTGGAGCGAGAACTTGGGAGTTTTACTCTTGGCTTTGCCACGGGGTGGCTGTCTTGCCTTGTGAAGGTTTGAACATCAGGCTCTTCTCCTGTAAGGCTCTTGTAGTTCTCCAAGGCCCATTCAGCTGTACTGTGGAATTTGATGTCACATGGCTCCACTGGGGCCCACCCCAGGCATTAGCCAGAGGCATTTCCTAAGATGTTCCGGAGATGATTGCCGATGGCCATCTCCCAACTGCCAGGTGCAGCCAGTGCGAGGACTTCCCAGGGAAAAGAACCTGGTCCTGCTTTGGTCATTTTCTTCTACCGCTGGAGACTACTTCATGAAACACCAATTTCCAAGCTTTCAGAGCTGTCCTGTCCCCTCCACACACTCTTTGAGCAGGGTTGGTGAGGACAGGCCAGGAAGGCAGTGCTTCAGATGTGGGGAGAGTGGAGGCCCTGGGCTTAGATCTGTCTGGGAGCTTCCACCAACCGTCACTCCCTCCGCTCCACTGGGCATAGATGGCCCCATGCTAGGGCTTCCTCTCCAACCCCTCCACTTGCCTCCCTGTGCACTTTGCTCTCCCCTCTTTTGTCTCTGCTCTTTCCCTCCTTCCTCTCCTCAGTTAAGATTATACCTGTAACCCAATTTCATTCTTTTTTATGGCTGAGTAATATTCCATTGTGTATATGTACCACAACTTCTTTATCCATTCCTCTTTTGATGGACATTTAGGTTGCTTTCATGTCCTGGCTATTGTAACTAGTGCTGCAATGAACATTGGGTCACTTGTGGAAACATGGATGGACCTAGAGACTGTCGTACAGAGTGAGGTCAGTCAGAAAGAGAAAAACAAATACCGTATATTAACACATACATGTGGAATCTAGAAAAATGGTATAGATGATCTTATCTGCAAAGCAGAAATAGAGACATAGATGTAGATATCAAACGTATGGATACCAACGGGGAGGGGGTGTGGGACGAACTGGGAGATTGGGATTGACATATACACTACTGATACTGTGTATAAAATAGATAACTAATGAGAACCTACTGTATAGCACAGGAACTCTACTCAGTGCTCTGTGGTGACCTAAATGGGAAGGAAATCCAAAAAAGAGGATGCTGATTCACTTTGCTGTACAGTAAAAACTAACACAACATTGTAAAGCAACTATACTCCAATAAAAATTAATTTAAAAAAACTCCAAATGGATTAAAGACCTAAATGTAAGGCCAGACACTATAAAACTCTTAGAGGAAAACATAGGCACAACACTCTATGACATAAATCACAGCAAGATCCTTTTTGATCCACCTCCTAGAGAAATGGAAATAAAAACAAAAATAAACAAATGGGACCTAATGAAACTTAAAAGCTTTTGCATAGCAAAGGAAGCCATAAATAAGACAAAAAGACAACCCTCAGAATGGGAGAAAATATTTGCAAATGAAGCAACGGACAAAGGATTAATTTCCAAAATATACAAGCAGCTCATGCAGCTCAATTTCAAAAAAACAAACAACCTAAACCCAAAATGGGCAGAAGACCTAAATTTCTCCAAAGAAGACATACAGATTGCCAACAAACAAATGAAAGGATGCTCAGCATCTCTGATCATTAGAGAAATGTACATCAAAACCACAATGAGGTATCATCTCACACCAGTCAGAATGGCCATCATCAAAAAATCTACAAACAATAGATGCTGGAGAGGGTGTGGAGAAAAGGGAACCCTCTTGCACTGTTGGTGGGAATGCAAATTGATACAGCCACTATGGAGAACAGTATGGAGGTTCCTTAAAAAACTAAAAATAGAACTACCATATGACCCAGCAATCCTACTACTGGGCATATACCCTGAGAAAACCATAATTCAAAAAGAGTCATCTACCACAATGCTCATTGCAGCACTATTCACAGTAGCCAGGACATGGAAGCAACCTAAGTGTCCATCGACTGATGAATGGATAAAGAAGATGTGGCACATATATACAATGGAATATTACTCATAAAAAGAAACGAAATTGAGTTATTTGTAGTGAGGTGGATAGACCTAGAGACTGTCATACAGAGTGAAGTAAGTCAGAAAGAGAAAAACAAATACCGTATGCTAACGCATATATATGGGATCTAAAAAAAAAATGGTACTGATGAACCCAGTGGCAGTGGAATAAAAACGTAGAGAATGGACTTGAGGACACGGGGAGGGGGAAGGGTAAGCTGGGGTGAAGTGGGAGTAGCATGGACATATATACACTACCAAATGTAAAACCGATAGCTAGTGGGAAGCAGCCGCATAGCACAGGGAGATCAGCTCGGTGCTTTGTGACCACCTAGAGGGGTGGGATAGGGAGGGTGGGAGGGAGACGCAAGAGGGAGGGGATTTGGGGATATATGTATACGTATAGCTGATTCACTTTGTTATAAAGCAGAAACTAACACATCACTGTAAAGCAATTATACCCCAATAAAGATGTTTAAAAAAAAAGTTGTATGCATATCAACACTAGATAATCATTGTTGAACACACTTATCTGTATAAAATTATATTGTATCTTTACTATTTTAGAATATATTAAAGAGTTGTTTCGTTGTCTATTGAACTTCTAATCAGTAAATAATCCAAAACTGCCAAAAAAAAAAACAAACAACCTTAACATAATAAATAAATAAATAAAATTATACCTGTGGCCTGGGCTGTCCCCATCTCACGATGAGGAAGCTTGGAAAACACAGAGTACAAAAGACTACAGGAGGCTACAAAAGATATTGTAAACTTTAAATATCTTAGATGAACCAATCCTTAACTTCCTACTGGAAGATGAACTGCAGAATGATTTAACCTTAGAAAATTAAGCAATAACTCATAGTATTGTTTATAATAAAAAAAAGAAAAGGAAAAAGCTATACCAGCTCCTACATGCCTGACTGCTCGAAATAGTGAGAGAGTTTTCTCATTAACAGACTCGGGATCCACACTGGTGGACAACTGAAGTTTTGAAGATGGAGAGGATTGTATACAAGGCACTGTGTACCACTCTCATTACATATTATAATGTTTCTTCATTCCTATGTCAACATGTCTTTTCCACATAACGTGGATCTTGAAAATAATGGCCAAATACAAACATTTGGAAAATGTGTAGATATGTTGGCACAGCACATCAAGAAACATAAATTACTTTTTAACCATCTCTGCGTTGCATCTCCAGAATATAGATGCTTTGTTTCAATATGAGTGTCTTTGAATTATTAAGGATTTTCATATGTTTAGTATTTCCCACATGGAAATTCACAGGTAATTTAGATATGATTCTCTTTTTAGTTTTTTTTCATTGTTTATAATGATTTGATAACCATTAAACCTTCTTCCTTGCATGTGAATACATACAGTTTTGTATAAAATGTGTCGCTAGAGTTTTAGCAGCTTGGATTTCCTTTCTTTTCAATCATTTTCATTGGAATAGTATCTTCTTATAAGAGGGAATAAGGAAACCACTCTCTCCAGGGCCTACTGCAGAGACAGTGCGGCCTAATTTCTTGTGTCCCCCAATCTATGCTTAGTCACATACCCAACACACTGTGTTTGGGGCTCAGAATCACACTTAACTGAATGCTCTTTCCTTTACTTTGCTGTCTTAAATCCTTCTGATTTTCCAAATTTTTCCAAATTTTCCAAATCCTCTGGGAAACTCTTCTTAATTCCTGAATTCCTTAATTCCTGATGGAATTCCTTAATTCCATCATCATTTGTATAGTTCCCTATCTGTCCAATAAACCGGAATTTAGCCTTAAAGTCTTCTGTCTCTTAATCTATATCTTGGCTGTATATGTGAGTTGATTTGTTTCTCCAAATCAGTGGATGGCCTTAGGTACCATGTTGTTATTCTACTTTTTGGTGTCCTCTGAGGACGGTAGGAGCATCATAGAATGTTACAGATGGGAGCTGTCTATGGGATCAGATGAACCAATGCTTTTAAAAAACACAATGTGTAACTGTAAAGCTCCAATTTCAAATGAAATCCTCAACGTATAAAACAGATAAAAGCAGAGCTACTCTGGTTGAAGGAGGCTCTGACTTTCCTCGTACCGCCCAGGTGGCGCCGGGGCTCCACAGCCTCTGATTTCCTCTAGATGAGGGAACTGAGACCTGGAGATCAAATCAGTTGCCCAGCACTTTGGTGGAAGAATGAGCCGTCATTGCTTTGAAGCTTTGACATCACTAGAGGAGATGTGTGTGGAGACCCCTGGTAGTAAAGCCCAAACAGAGCACAAGGACACCACTGCTTCACCCTGTGGCCTTGCAGGTTGGGTTCTCTGGAGGCCAACACGGAGCTGGACTTGGCCATGAAGGGTGTTTACTAGAGATTAAGCCTGTAGAAATGAGGAGGAGGATGCAGGATTATATAGAGGAAAATGTCAAACTGCCAAACAGGCCCAACAGAGCCTCCGTCAACCCCACAGGGAAGCTCTGGAGCATAAATGACCATCTTGGTGACCTGTATTGGACTTAATGGCTGGACCCTTGAACCCCCATCAACCATTGAATGTGGGTCACCCTGGGAAGGCCATACTCTTGGGTAAAGTGGCTTTCTGCAGCTGAGGCAAATCCTAAAAGAGCTGACAGCTGGAGGCTGACTGCCCACAGCTGGGGCAAGAAGACCTCCCTTGAAGAAAGATCTAGAAAGCACACCTCCACATCCAGTACCCATGGCCATTAGTGTTCTGGTGAACACAAGAGATAGTGGAGAGGCAGGTGGTGGCAGCAGCTTTCCCAGCTGTCTGCCAGGCCACTTCAGACTTCTCATTAGAGTCCCAACTCCATAGTACTGAGTGTGATGCTTGCTGAATAAACGTTTTGACAAATAGGCCAGTCCTTAAGATAGCTTCTCCTTTGTGTTTTAAGATGGAAGCCTTTTAAGATGGAATTCATTTCCATCTCTGTTTCACCAAGTTTCACATTCGGGGCTTCCCTGGTGGCGCAGTGGTTGAGAGTCCGCCTGCCGATGCAGGGGACATGGGTTCGTGCCCTGGTCCGGGAAGATCCCACATGCCGCGGAGCAGCTGGGCCCGTGAGCCATGGCCGCTGAGCCTGCGCGTCCGGAGCCTGTGCTCCGCAACGGGAGAGGCCACAGCAGTGAGAGGCCCGTGTACCGCAAAAAAAAAAAAAAAAAAAAAAAATGACCACATTCACCTGTTGGGGCTTAATTTGGTACAGTGGGAAATGCAGCAGATTATGTGTGGAAAGATCTGGATTCTAGATCTCATTTTGGAAGTTATTAGCTGTGTCCTGAGAGCAAGCCATTTATCCTTTCTGAGCTATGATTCCTCGTTGTAGATGGGGTCTTGATACCAAACGAAACACTTTAAAAAGTATTCAACAGTATTTAAAAAGCCCCTTAGATAGTGATGTACCTCAGAGTTGTTGTGGGCCCTTTTCCTTTGGTGCTCCATCCATCCATCCATCCACCCAACCATGTATTCATCCATCCATTCATTCATTCATTCATTCAATTATTAGTGTCATTCCTAACTTTCAACTTACAATTCCTCCAAACTTTTTAAGCCAAGTAAATGGGAGATTCTGTTCTCTGCTAATTTAAGTGGCCCTTCTCCAGGAGATTTAGTGCAAGCTTTGTTCCCACTTCTTGCATCCCATCTCTGTAAGGACACTTCTTTGCCACCGTTGATTGCAAATGTGACAACTTTCTGAGCCCCAAACACATCAGTTTATCAAAAACCAACTCCGCTATATAGTACATCCCATTGGGTTCACCTCACTCTGGTGCTTTCTTTGCTTTTTTTGTCCTGTTAACCTCCTGTTTAGGTTAGCGCTTGGCAATTTTTTCTCTTCATTATTCATTAAGACCTAACTTTCTGACTACATCCTAGATGTTATGACTTATTTAAAATTTTTTCTTTATTGTTAAGTGTATCATGCCTACAAAATAATATGTGAAACGTATTAAAGACCAACAGAGCAAACATCTATGTAACAACCACCCAGGTTAAGAAATACTCTTATGATATATTTAGCCACTTAATTAATGCACACTTATTGGGTACCTACTTTGTATCCAAAATTTGGGGATGTATAACAATGATTGAGAGATCATCCGTCTCTCCATAAAACAGCTCACCACCATCTACTAGGGAAGAGAGAAGGCTGATAAATAATTGCAATGTATAAAGGTACTCGCAATAAGAAATACAAACAAAATGTGATTGGGACCATTACCTACACCTGAGAGAGATAGAAAGGCTTCTAAGAGGATGTGGCTTTGGACCAGGCTTGTCTGGGGATGAAGAGAATTCTAGGCAAAGGCAACAGCAGTGTAGTCTCAGAGCTGTGAAAAGCATGGCACATTTGGAAAGTGGCAAGTCAGTCCTTCTCATAAGTCTCATTTTGTTTCTGTGACACTGCTGTCTCCTGGTTCCCCTCTTACCACTCCAGCCACGCATTTTCAGTTTGTGTTGTCACCCACCCGCCATCAGTGTTGGTGTTCTCACAGGTGTCCCATTTGGAGTTCTTCTCTTTTCATTCACTCATTTACTCAGTCCACACTGATGAAGAAACGGGTCTTCAGAAAGTCCAGCCTGCGTCAGAATCATAAGGTGCAGATTCTGGTCCCCAGCCGCTCAATCAGACTCTTTGGGGTAGGTCCCAGGATCTGCAGTTTAATGCTGTCACCAGCTATTTCTAATGCAGATGATCGGGACACTTGGAGAAACACGGTGAAGGGATTCCTTGTATGGAGAGAGGAGTGTTGTAGAGAACATTCAGGAATTGGTCAGAGATGGTCTTGTGCTGTCTACCTTCAGGTTTGTTTTCCAGCCAGCCAGCCCCTTCCTCGCGTTAACCTGCCTGCTTCAGATCCTCTCTTCCTGTTCCTTCTTCCTCCTCATACGCCTCCACCTGTTCCTGGCCATCTGCAGAGCCCCGTGTGTGTGTCACAGCCCTGCTCCAGGCCACTGCCTCCCTCGGGCACAGTCTGTGTCTGGGCTCTGTCTGCGGAGTGCCCCAAACAAAGGAGCACGGCACACAAAGTTGACAGTCACACTGAAAGCTTCTGCCTAGCCTCCTACCCTCTTCCTTCTGGGGCCTTCTGTCCTGAGGCAAGAAAAAAGAAACAGGAACCCCCCCTAAAAACCTGGGGAAGGCGGGATCAGGGATGGCATCAGAGGCAAAGGGCGCTGTTGGTCTGATTTTCACTTCCATCGCTGAGAGCATTTGAATAGTTTTAAGACATGCAAACTGTGAGAGTAGACATTTTCACTGAAATATATGAATGTAGATGTTAGCCTCGTGGGGATGTACGCCTGCATCTGTTTGTCTACAAGTGCTTACTTGCAGAGTCACACACATATCCAGAACCTTGGTTCTCTTGGCTTTGTCTGCACCAAATGTGTATATGGATGTATAATGAAAGATTTTAAACACTTGATTTTGATAGTCTGTTTTGCAGCTGCTGTGCTCAGAAAATTCATTCCTCAGCTACTGTGTGTTAATGAGAGTTCTAGCAAGTGTTTCTCTGCTGCTTTCTTTTCGTAAAGCTCCTCTCTTTCCTCTCTCTCTCTCTCCCCCCCTCCCTCCCTGCCTGCCTCTGCTCTTCCCTCCCTCTCTCTCTGAGATAGCAGACAAGAGAGAAACTGGAGCAGCTTCCCCTGAGAAGCGTGCTTGTGTGTGCAGATTGGCAGGATCCCGTGAGTTCCTCTTCCATCAATGCAGCGTTCTTGGAGGGAAATGCAATGTTGGAGCAGGGGCTGAGCTGGACCAGGAAGGTGGCTGGAAGCTCAGGGAGGCTGGGATCCTGGTTTAGCCAAAGGCTGGAATCACAGGAATGTTTCACCAGGGTCTGCTCTGAGAATTCCCAGACCCCCATGGATTTTAGAATTTCCCAGCCTTTTCTCCTTCACCTTCGCACTCTCTTACTTCCTCCTGAGATGGCCCCAGATCTGCAAGAGACATTTGAGAGAAGCTATTTATTAACAGATGTGAAGAAATGGATTCTGCACTTGATTATTTAGCCATGAATTATCAATGATGATGGATTGGAAAGCGGTGTAAGTAACAGTTATATATGTACCTGTAGTTAGATGGTCTGTTTCAGTTGCTTCTTTTTTTTTTTTTCTTTTCGTTTTAACTTTTCTGGTGAATTTCCTTTTGACAAAAGTGAAAAGAAAATGTATAAAATGTAGAGAAGTTAGGAGGGTCCAGATTATATGAGCTTTCTCCTTTTTCAGTTGACTTGCAGAATACATCAGCTGTATCAAATGAGACACGCAAACTACCTACAGAGAATCTGCAAACATCCCCTGCAGGATGGGGCTAAAACAAGAAATAAATGAACCGGGGATCTGAACTGACAATCATTGCTATAATCAGACTTATTCAGAGGTGCTAAGAAATTTGACATTGGCTCATTTTAGAATCAAAGACAGAACTGACATGTGCTCTCTTCACAAGATCTTAAAAATGAAGTTAGCCTGTGGCTTTCGGAACAGGTTGTTTCTGGCTACATAAATATGAGATGGATTTTTTTCCCCTAATGTTGTTCAATGTTAACTATATTTACGTTCCACTTCAGCTTTTCTTGAGACAGAACACCTCCCATTCTAGAACGTAATGTCTGGTCACCCTAGGGCGGTATGACACTGGCATTTTGAAAGCTAGTCATTGCCAGTCAGAGGATTTTCCATCTTTCTGTGCTAGGGCTTGATTTAAGCACTTAATTTCTAGTATTTGGTGGGCAGGGGGAGAAACAACAAGTAACTTGAAGACCCAAATCAGTTCATTTCACAGGAGGAAGGACTAGCTATCTAAAAGATTAGAAATTGGAATTAAAGGATATGATTTGCCTTTTTTTCGAAATTTGAAATGAGGTTAATTTTGTATTGAAAGAGTAACAAACTTTGTTGATTTAAGGAAAAAAACACTTCAAAGGAAACTTTTAATACCATAAATCACTTAGGTAAGAACATCAAAACAGATGGCTGATATGTTTTTATGACTCGTTGCAACTTTCTGTTTTAGAGTCCATACAGCAGTGTTATTACAAATATGTCTGGCTTAAAACTTGCTTAAGTTATTTGGAAGTGGGATTTCTAACACGGACACTGTAATGAGCTTTTCTGAGTCATGTTTGCCTTTCTTCCTCATCACATCCATACCCCAGGCAGGGCTGTTGCCCTTCCCACCCACTCATCCCCCTGCCTGTCTCCCAGCCCCCATCCTTCCCTCTGAGTCTTGGAACATCATGAAAGACCCTTCTAAAGATTCCCTTTAGCACTCCCTGCCCAGCTCTGGACAGAGGGTGTACTGTAATGCAACACACAGGGCTGCCAAATTCGGAATTGAATGAGCTCAGTTGATTCCTGAATATTAAATCAGTTCTGTGAGCCATTGAATGAGATCATATCTTACAAAGCTGACCCAAAGTGTTCCTAACTTTATTGATGGACATTTAACATTCTTCAAGGGCTGCAGCGCTGGGCACCTGAGGGGACCAGCCTAAAGCCAAACAAAATCCCCAAACTCTCTCGGATTCCTGCTGGTCAGATATACCTAGAGCCACGCCTTTTAAAATATGTCCTTTGTTATCAAGGGAAATCTGAGACAGAAAACACATGTTGGCAGTGTCACGTGAGTGCCGCTGCACATGAAGTGGCTGTATCACAAGGGGAAACGCTTTCGATCTTGTGCCGTTTTGTTTTGGTTTCTTGTTTAGATGGATTCTGTCAGACTCGAGCATCTGGAAGAGATTTGGAGGGGACTGAAAAACCTAAAGCAAAACATGCAGGGAAAAGGGAAATAATTTGAAAGCAAAGTCAGCCTAGAAATGGACTCATTCTCTTACCCAAATTCCATTTCCCATCCTTGGTTTTGGTTTCCTGTTAAAGCAGACACCGATCATAGCCTTCCTGGGTTCAGGGGGATAGAAATTCCTTCCTACTGCTTTTAGATTTTGAGCAAAGGAGGACGATCTCTCCAGAAACAGAAAAGAAAAGCCAATGAGAAACAATCTTTTACGTGTCTGCTCACTTAGAGGCAGCAGCTACCCTCGCTTTCCCCATCCCCCTCCTGCCCAGCCCAGGCTCTCTGTGCCTCAGAAATGTCCCCTGGAACCTCAAGTGTGTCCTATTAAAACAAAAGGATCAACTGCCAAGGGCAGGGTTTTCGTGGAGGGTGAGAGTGCTTTTTAGTGGTGAGTGAGCAAGGGCGGGGGGGGCCAGTAACGCTCACACCTGCAAACAGTCTTTGAGAGAGGCAGCTGATTGGCATCAGTAGAACTACTGAGCGGTTAAAAAAATACTGGAAGTCAAGGTGAGAGAAAGAGGAGAAAGAAAGGGAAGGAGGGGGGCTGTCTCTGAGGAGTTTCAGGCAAAGTTCTGTTGAGTCCCCAAAAGGTCTAAATAATGCCCGACTTCAGTTAAGGTAGTCTGGAACTGATCACTACCTTGCAGATGGAACGGAACCTTCATCGTGGCCCAAGGTTCTGCTGAAAAGCTTTGCTGGAGATGCGCTGCCTGTTCTCTCGCTCTGCTCGGCGGCCCCTTCTCTGACTGTGTGCAGCTCTGGATCTCCATCTTCCCCGGTGACTGCTTCTGCTCTGTGAGTGGGAGCTTAAGGAAGGTTCTAAAACCAAGGATGGTCCTCAGATCTGTCACTGAGGAAAAGAGCTTCCATTAGGGTCCTCTTCACTCTTCTTAGCAGACAGCTCGCCTGGGTCTAGTTTGTGCCTTTGGTCTGCACGGATGGGCCTTATTAGCTTTACACCTGTCACAATTCTTCTCGCCTGTGAGCTCACTCCTCCCGGGTCTCGCCTGTACTGCAGGGAGTGCCTCACGTTCCTGGGGCATTTCGCTGCAGAGCCGTGGCCTGTTGACACATCGTGTCCATTCTTAACCTCCTTTGCCCACCCGCTCTCTTGGAGAGACTGCAGGGGAGAAATGTGTCTGCAGTAAATGTGGAGAAGGAATCTGCCGGGTGAAAAATGTCTCTGCAAGCTTTCCTAAGGAGGAAGGGCTTGCCTTCTGTCACTGCCTTCCTCTAGGAGTCCAAGAAGAGCTGCTGTTGGATTACAGCTAAATTCAGCAGGACCCACAGTTACTCTGCACAGTTGAGCTATTGGCCAGTAAATCACTTAGCGTCTCTAAGCGTCTCTTCTTTGCCTCAGTAAAATGCATGCACAGCTTACCTCCTCAGGTTTTGCGAGAGTTCAATGATGATACATGACCAGGCTTAGCACAGTGCCTGGTCATACCCTTGGGAGGACGCTGACCTCGTGTTCTGCTGGTAGCCGTGGGCCTGTCGGCCAGACACTTTCAACAGAGGACCCACGTCCTAAGTGATGGGGATCCTGAGGAAGACAGTGTGATAGGACAGAAAGGGAACTGGGTAGGAGTCAAGACCTGGGTGTTTTAGTCCCGGCTCTGTCAGTAATCGCCATGTGACCTTGAGGAAGGTATCACCCCTTCTCTGTGCTCCGTCCCTACTGAAACACTTCTCTGTCCCTGAACAAGGTTACTCTGTCACTCACCATGCCTCGATGCATGCCGGTCCCTCAGGCAGCTGTCCTCCCCCGCTCCTGTTCTTGGTTAATTCCTTTCTTCTCTTTCCTCTATGAGATCTACCCTGATCCCCTGTGCCGGATCAGGGCCCCCCCTCTGCAATTCCAAGGCACTCGCATCGGCAAGGCTTCGCCCCCCCTGCCTTCCCCACTGCGCTGTAACCACCTCTGTCTGAAGCTGTGCACTTGGTGTCAAGACCAGGACGCTGCTCCGTAAACACTTGTGGAACGGATGCGTGAGTGAAAGAAGGATGAGTGAAGGGTCCCTGCCGTCACCGTCGTAGGTCTCGAGTGGAGAAAAAATGAAAGAACGTATGTGAAAGGCTTTGATGAGAGACGGCCTTTAGTTTTAAGTTTGTAGGAGGCGCAGTGTACCTTTAGTACTAGTATTTTAAGTTGGTTTCTCGTACTAGGATGCATAAGTTTTAGTGGAACAAAAAAGCATTCTTTTTCGGTACTGTCCTCATAGTACGGACCCATTCTTTGTCATAGAAACAGGACAAGCTTTATGTGGGCCAGAGGCTCTGATGTTTGAAACTGTGAGCGACCGAACTTCTCATTCCACAGGGAGAGATAAGGCTCTGAAAGCCCAAGCCCCTGGGGGGCAGCCCTGTGTGGCTTCACTCTCCCGGGCATGAGTGGGCGGGGCAGGTCCCAGCCGCCCAGAGGACGCAGGAGGGAAATGGGGTTCTCAGAGCAGAGGTGGGAAGTGAGGAAGGAAAGGGGTCCTGGGGCACAGAAAATCAACATCGTCGACTTCCTCAGCTTCATCACGGAGGCATGAAAGAGCAGGGAAGGAAAGAGCAAGGACTCTGGCGTCTGACAAGCCTGAGTTTGGATCCCAGCCCCATATGTGGGTCTTTGCTGCATTTCATGAGCCCTCTCGCTGGAGGTTATGGTTTCCCAGAGCAATGCTTGAACTCTGTCCCGTGATAAAACAGCTCTTCCTTGGTGTTAAGTCTGTTTTTCCTTCAGAAAAAAAATTTTTTTTTATTGCATGAAGAAGAGAAACATGTTTAACAGGAATAGTCGTTCCCAATGGCCAGTCCTGATGCAGAGCCGTAAGATGGCCAGAGATGACATGAGATCGTGTCCATGGGTGTGCTGTGTTAACAGACAACTCTGTAGGGATGTATATATTCCTATATATATATACGGAAAAGCCCCGCTGCAGCTGCCTTTGCCATTAGAATGAGTGCACTGTGGATCTATTATTCACCTCTTCAGGTCCAGCCCAGGAGTTGTGTAGGCTCATTTTCCCTTTCCTCTGACCCTTGATGTCTCCACAAATGAGCCACCTGCTGTATCTTGGTGTGAGGGCGGAGATGTGGGGTAAAGTAATGAGCCTGCAAGGCCTTCCTATGCCTATTGGCTGCTCTAAAGGGTAGTTGAGGGACACTGCGAAGCCACAAATCTGAGATGTCAGCTCATAAATATGTAAGCTCCTCACTTAGGTAATAAGCTCCTTGACAGCCAAAACTGTCATTTGCACATTCTAGTCAGCTGAACACAAAGTTCCAGTTGCCAGCCTGTCCCTAGATGCTGGGGACTGAAAGCTGGTGAGTGGAGAGTGGGGAGGGAGGCTGGGCTGATGGCTGCCCGCCATGGCTGCTGTCCTCGCCCCCCGCCCCACCATCGGGGGCTTTGTCTCTGGGTATTTTGATTACTAAGTGTGGGGAAGAATTCTGCACCTGGGATAGGAAGAGGGTTAAATGTGTAAATGGGGACAGGAGAAATAGTTGCCAGCATTTAGGTTTTGGCAGCTGTAACCGAATCTGTCCAAATTTCAATCTCTGTTGTATTATGTTTCAAACTCTACTGGGAGTTTTAATAAAAATCGAATCAGTAGTTTACGCTATGTATATCTCATTTTAAAATATAGGCCTGCAGTTCAGATTCAGGGCGGGAAGCAGCTGTTTGGTACACAAACAGTTACTGAGCGCCTAATCTGTTATAAGCACTTTGTAAGTTTGGGGGATTCAAACGTGGATCAAGGAGAGGTGTGCTTAGGACACAACTTAATTCTAGTGTAATACACCATATGATAAGCCACAGAGTAGGTCTATTGGCAAAATACGATCAGAACGTATGGAAGAAAAGGATAAATTCTCCTTTGGGCGGTAGGGAAGGAGTCCCAGGCATTAGAGCTGAGTCTAGAAGGATGAGTAGGGAGGTGGCAGCGAGGGGAGGGCATTTTAGACAGGAATTGGCTGGAGTCTCCGTTTATACACAGAAGCATGAAAGTGCATGGGTGTCATGAAATGATCTTCATATTACATGGTTAAAACAAAATCGTTTTTGGAGTCTCAAAATAGGCAGTGATTAGTAATAGATCCCATTAAATAGGGATTATAATGATGATGAATTAACAGCTCGTATCAGACAAGATTCGAAATCACATCACATTTTCACAGCTGATTGGAAACAGTAGAACATGAGTCAAGTAGTATTGATACAAGGGAGAGGATGTATAGGAATGGCCGCACCCTGTGTTTAGAACCTTGGTTCTGTGCCTGAGTGGGTGGGTGGTCTCAGACTACTGGTTAACTCATGATATCTGTGTATCCATTTCTAAAAATCATTGCTTGAAAAGGAAGAGCTGCTCAGGAGAGAGAACAGGAGATTGAGTCCAAACAACTTGAATTCACTTGAAAAGTCAGAAAAAGTCACTGGGAAAGTATCTATATTAAAAGTACAGGATGGGGCTTCCCTGGTGGCGCAGTGGTTGAGAGTCTGCCTGCCGATGCAGGGGACATGGGTTCGTGCCCTGGTCCGGGAAGATCCCACATGCCGCGGAGCGGCTGGGGCCGTGAGCCATGGCCGCTGAGCCTGCGCGTCCGGAGCCTGTGCTCCGCAATGGGAGAGGCCACAACAGTGAGAGGCCTGCGTACCACAAAAAAAAAAAAAAAAAAAAGTACAGGATTACCTTTCAGGTAATTCAAAGTCTTTTTACAGTTGTAGTAAGCAGCCTGACTGTTAACCAGTTACTTTACTAAGGTACAGGCCCCAAATTCATGGTAGTGGGAAAGATACTAATGAGCCTTCTAAGACCCCAAAGAAGGGTGGGGCAATGTTTTAGATGCTTTTAACAGTAAGTCAAAGCATCAGAGTGGTTACAGAAGCACTTTAGCATTGGGAGAGCCCTTAGGGATCATGTGTTTTGTTGGCTTTTAAATCTTTGAAGAATGGTGTTTTGCAAAAGGAAACTGTGCGAAGTATCTGGGAGAAGAGTTAGTGAGAACCACCGTACTCTGACATACTCGCTCTTGGGTCCACATATGCATTCATTCTTTCATTCACAAATGTTCATAACACACTTGCAACATGGGGGATAAATACTTGGATAAGATACCGGCTATATCATCCAGGAGCTTACAGCTTTGTAAGGAGGTAAGACATGGATGTAAAGAATACAAATGGGAAGTTATTTTTAAAATAAAATGAAAGGGAGCTATTAAAGTTCAGAAGACGGAAACTTATTTCCAAGTAAAATGGATGACTGTGCCCTGAAATAGAGAATTTGCTATATTAACTCAGACTTACATTTGTTTTATTTGAGAAGTTTTGAACATTCAATAAGGGGGAAAAGTTAGATAAAATTAAGTGTTTGACTTCACCATATTTGTTTTCCTGGGGAAATGCAGAGCAGGATTAAAATTGAATTGTTGAATTGTCATTTGTTGACAGCCTAATAAGAACACATTATTCAAGTACAAGAAAATTATTGATTTAATTACCTTGAAAATATGATTGTGACGAATATCTATTTTTCTAAAAAAAAATCAAAGATTCATCAGTTAGTTAGCAATGAATGTGAGCTGTATTTAAAGGCATCTGGCCTCAGGAGAGCTACCCCAGGGAAAAGCCAAGGAAATGTGGACTTGGAGCCCCCTCTGGAGGAAAGAGAGAGAGCCCTCCCCTGTTGGTCTGGCAGCAAATGGTTTCTTTTCTAAAGGTCAGAAATGGAAAAAAGAAACATCTAATCAAATGACTTTGGAATTAACCTTATGAAACAGAAGTCTACAACCTTTAACTCATGAGAACCCAGTGAGGATATTTGTGTCAACAGGCAACTTCAGAAACATCCCTCCCCCAAAGGCTTGCTACAACAAATGCTGGACACAGACTAGTAATGAACACAATAATTATTAGTTTTATGAACATGATAGCTTGCCAAATCCCATACCACAAAATATTTTATGGATTATCATCATTTAAGAAGCAAGCAAAATGTAAAAACAAACCCCCAAAAGTCTGTTTATTCATTCATTCATTCTACAGTGTTTATTGAGTACCTACTGTGTACCAGGCACCATATTGGCAAGAAGTGAAATAAACAAAAGCCCTGCGTGAAACTTACGTGGGAGCAGGAGATAATTAAGCACCAGCTCTGACCATATGCCTTTCCTTAGGGAACACAGCAGGATGAGTGAGGGTGTGGGTATGGAGTCAAAGAAGCAAAGATACTGGTGAATCTGGGAATTCTCGGGTTAGACTGTGCCAAAGTCTTTAAAAAGAAATAGATAGAACCTTATTTTAGTTCCCCTAAAAATAAAAATAATCATCTTTCCCACAGATGATGAGGAACCTGTTAATGTAACCTGACAAGCTTGTTTTGGAAGATATTTAGAAATGTAAATATATCAAAATATGCCCCAATGCATAGCCTTGCAGAACCTCTGGGCTGGAGAAATCCTTAAATATAAATCACCTCCACCTAGACCAATGTTTCCAAACTTTTCTACTGGGAAGCGTGTGAGGACCATAGGGCGGCCCTATCAGGAAGACAGACTTTCTTCTTTAGTGTCATTAACTTTGGGCCACCTCTGTCCATCCATCCATCCATCCATCCATCCACTTATCCATCCATCTATCCATCCATCCATCCACCCACCCGTCCATCCTTACATACATGTTTATGGAATGCTCACTATGGACCAGGCAACGTTGGAATGCAATTGTAGAAAAGACAGACATGGCTCCTGACTTTATGGAACTTTTAGTATTATGAGGAAGACACAGTAATCACAGCCAATTGTAAAAAGCAGTATTGGCAAGTCATGCTTTTGGTCCAGCCCTCATCTTGACTGGGGACCACACCGGCAGGTGCCTGGCTGGTGTGAGAGACATGGCAGTCTGGTTCTATCAACCTTTGTGCAGCAGAGACAACTTATTTCCAGTGCATTAAGGAAAATGATACTGTCTACACCCAGTTTAAATTGTGGGCCAGTTTAAACAACTGTGTTAGTTTCCTTAACACAGTATTTTGGTTTTGCATATGTATTGATTTTTCTAAGTGCCCCCAGGACACTGCCTTATGTGTCTTGGTGAGGGTGAAAATTGGTTGTCCTGCCCCGGTCGTTCTGTCACATGGTTGATATAAGAATCTAGTTTCAGCCGGTGGTTTTCAGGCCAAAGCAACTGCACTGACGGAGATTTCCCTGACATCTGATTTAAGGTTGTAGAAGACCTCGATTTATCGACTGACATCGCCCTATTTTCTGACCTTTCTTTGCTATAAATAAGGCCCTCCCAGCCAACAGCACAACCAAAACTTCCCTTCAAGATGCCCAGGGCTTGAACACATCAGAAAGCCCTGGTGGGCCGCGTTCTGAGTTGACTCAGAATGGAGCAGGGCTTAAAGCCAAGGCATCTCTTTTACCTTGCTTCTTATGATTTATATTTTAAGAAGCTTATGGGAAAGAATCTCTAAAAAACATTTAGATATAGCTTTCACATTAATATTTTATTATAATAATAATTGTAGCAAGCAGACATTTACTGGGTGTTCACTATGGTCCAGAAATGGTTTGAAGACATATGTTCTAAGAATATGTCTATTCATTTCAATCTCACAACAACCCCACGAGGTGGCCACTCTTGCATCCTGTTTTACAGCTGAGGAAGCTGTGGCACACGAAGGTCAAGGAACTTGAGGAAAGTTGCAGAGCTGTGAGTGTCAGACAGAAGATCTGAACCCAGCCAACTTGGCTCCGCAGTGTGTACTCTGGACTGTTTCTCCTTTCTGCCTCTTGAGCGAACTCTGAAATACTAAAGTACTTAATGCTAAATCACTGTTTGTTGGATCATGTATTGAATCACACGACTTCCTTTACATACGTCTTTTCTCCACGCAGAGACTCTTTGAGGCCTGTTTAAATCATAGGCATGAAAGAGCCTGGAATGTTGTAATATGTGTTCGTAAGTTGAGATGGTACTTTAAACTACATGGGTGCTGGATGTAATCACGCTCCAAATTCTGCAAAAATGGTGATCAGGGCTTCCCTGGTGGCACAGTGGTTGAGAGTCCGCCTGCCGATGCTGGGGACACGGGTTCGTGCCCCGGTCCGGGAAGATCCCACATGCCGCGGAGCGGCTGGGCCCGTGAGCCATGGCCGCTGAGCCTGCACGTCCGGAGCCTGTGCTCTGCAGCGGGAGAGGCCACAACAGTGAGAGGCCCGCGTACCGCAAAAAAAAAAAAAAAAAAAAAAATGGTGATCATTTAACTTAGGATTCTAATAACTAAGAGTAACCACAGCATAAAAAATTTAACTTGACCCATTTTAAATTTCACCTACCTGAAAATAACAGGCCCACGAAAGTAAACAATAGTTAAATGTGCAGTTTGACGTGGCTCAGGTTTCTTTACGGAGTTAACCAGGACCTTTGAACTAAATCCTTGTTGTATTTTGACACATTTCTCTATTGCCTACAATTTAGTTCAAAATAATTTTTATACCAGTTTAATTGTTAATTGTTTGATAATTGTTTTCAAAAATACTTTTTTTCGCTACAAGACAAAAAAGTAACTATGAAGAATGTATTAAAGACTTTAGCTGAGAGAGATGTGAATTACTTGGGAGGAATCCACTGCATTATCTTTTTTATTATTCTCTATTATTTAATTTCTTTAGTATTCTTCCTGCCTTCTCCCTCCCTACCCATGCCCCATACACATACACATACGCACACGCACACGCACACGCACACGCACACACACACGCGTGCATGTCCAGACCCCGACAATCCCAGGCACAGCGTTAGAGAGAATAAGTGCAAGAGTGGAATGGGAGCGGTGGAGAGCATCCGTTCTTAATGGTTGAGTCCACGTCCTGGCGGTGGAGATGGGCATCCGGTCCTACTTCCTGTTCCCGTCCCAGGCTACTTCATAGCATAACTGCCTTGCTTGTGCAGAAATAATCAAGTGAGCAAGTACATGCATCAAAAAGTGAAGCATAGGTCTTTGTTAGCAGCTTTGATGCGAAGTCACAAAAAAAATTGCCTCTATAGTTTTATTGATTTTTTTTCTTTGGTGCTGAACCCCAGGGATGAACCAGCCCCTATAGTCCTTTTTGTTTTTTTTTTTTTAATATCTAAACAAAATTTTTACTGTGTTAAAGTACACATAAACTTGCCCATCTTAACCATCTTTAAGTGTGCAGTTCAGTCGTATTAAGTCCATTCACATTGTTGTGCAACGTCCTCACCATCCATCTCCAGAACTCTTTATCTTGCAAAACTGAAACTCTAGACATGAAACGGTAACTCCCCATTCCCTGCTTCCCTCAGTCCCTGGCAACCACCATTCTACTTTCCGTCTCTAGGACTTTGACTACTCTAGGTACCATATATAAGAGGAATTAGACAGTATTTGTCGTTTTGTGCCTGACTTTTTTCCCTAAGCGTAACGTCCTTAAGGTTCATCCATGTTGTAGCACATGTCAGAATTTCCTTCCTTTTTGCCACCCCCTAGAGTCTTAATAGGCCGTGATTACTATAGATCCGTCCTACTTTCACAAGTTATTCTGCTCTGGAGCAATCTCTCACCTAGGCCGTCTGCTCTCGACTTTATTGAAAACAGAAGCTGCCTCCTTTCCTCTGCTTCCCAGCCTTTGAATGTGTCTATGAGGAGTGCACTCTATTGCAGTGTGCTGTTGCCATGTTTTTCAGGGATCTGCACAGACTTCCTCCCAAGTGACCTGCCAGTAAAGTAAACAGGAGGGGCGGGGGTGTGAGTTTCTACCTCTCTCCCTCTAGTGGGGCTGCTGAGGTACCGACAGTCTAAAAGATTGCCCTGGATCTGGGGCTGCGCAGCCTTGCAGTAGAGGGCATGGGGGCAGGCATTCTGAGCCACTGCTGTGTCTGGTTCATATCTTTTTAATGCAGAGACCCCTTACAAATTGTTCTTGGAAATAACTTACTTAATGATTTCCTCAGATTTCAACTATACTAAATAATTTGTTAAATAAAAAGAAATATTGATATTAAAGGGGAAAAAAGAAATTACCTCCATTAGCAAACAGAGCTTCCATTCAAATTTAATTAACCAAGAAGCCCCCAAACCACAGAGTGTGTCACCCAGCATTGACAATTAATTAGCTTTGCTCTGAGAGAGCTACAGGTATTGAGCAAAGAGTTATGGATTAAAGGCTTTGTTTTCTTTGCAACCGCGGTCCATTTCTAGCCATCACACCTTGATAGCAGCTCGCTGCTTCAGGCAGCAAATTATATCTGAAGTATGTAATTTCATGTCAGTTTTTAATTTTACATGATCAAAGCATGGGAAAAATGAGAATAAAGCACTGTTTCTTTGAAAATAAAGACATTAAAAGTGAACAACACAACTGCTTTTCAGTTTCTTATGCTTTTCAAGATAATTTTCTACCAAACAGCTAAGGAAGGTAAATATTAAGGAAAACTAGGGAATTAGTGGTTACCCTTGGCTTTTAAATGGGCTCTCGGTTTACGGTAGATCGTGCAGTTTCTTCCTTTGAACATTACATTAGCATACGTATAAATGATTTAACTAGAAACTACTGGCGTTAGCATCTAAAAGGCCACATGATGGAATGAAAAGAACATTAGATTCATTAGATTCTGGAAATCACATTATCTAGAATATGCGTATTCCTTGAAGGAATCATAATTTTACTTGGCTATTTCTTGCAATGTAGTAGATATCCATACATATATTATGGACAGTTGTTTCTCTGCAGAAAAATCAGACACTGGCATTCCACAAGGAATGGGCTTTAATTAGCCTATGATTGTCTTTTTCTCTGTCTTTATTTATAAGCAACTGAAATACCTAGATTGTAGATACATGGTTTTTATCAATTCCATTCAAGAAGACCAGCCAATTCTCAATTATTAATGTCCGTGAAAGACAGCAGTACTAACAATTAACTACAGAAAATCCGAACCAACTTTTTGGGGATGGATTTTTAAACTTACAATTGCACTGACTTGGGTCTGGTGGCTTAGGTGTTTACTGTTCTCTTTTCTTTTTAACTTTATTTATTTATTTTTGGCTGTGTTGGGTCTTCGTTGCTGCGCCCGGGCTTTCTCTAGTTGTGGAGAGCGGGGGCTACTCTTCTTTGCGGTGCGCGGGCTTCTCATTGCGGTGGCTTCTCTTGTTGCAGAGCACGGGCTCTAGGTGCATGGGCTTCAGTAGTTGTGGCTCGCGGGCTCTGGAGCGCAGGCTCAGTAGTTGTGGCGCACAGGCCTAGTTGCTCCGTGGCATGTGGGATCTTCCCGGACCAGGGCTCGAACCCGTGTCCCCTGCATTAGCAGGTGGATTCTTAACCACTGCGTCACCAGAGAAGCCCTACAGTTCTTTTAATTTATTCACTGAGCCCAATTTGCAAAGCTCTGGCTCCAGAGGAGGTTAGAAGTGCCCTGGTTTCTCTGGTACTAAGCAGGCTCGGGTTGGGCAGATCAGGCCAGGGACCTAAAGCTCTGCAGCAGGGAGCATCTGGTCAGAAGGGACTGATGGCCAGACAGTCAGTTGGCACAGGGAAAGGTGCATGAGGACCTTAGTGCAAATAAGGAAGAAAGACAAGGAGATCCATCCAGGCTGGGGCAGAAGGCGTCTAAGCTGAACTCAAGTGGGCAAACAGAAGCCAAGATGTAGGTGATCAGGAAGCCAGGTTAGGAGTCTGGGATGACCAAGACCAGGGTTTGGCACAGGCTATAGAGCGGTATCAGGAGTGGGGAGAATTGGAGCACAGCTGGAGCTGAGTCCTCAAATCAGGTGCCTGACCACTGTCACCAGGTCAGACAGCAGGCAAGGCTGTGTCCCACAGGGATGGGGCAGTGTGCCTGCCCTGTGCTTTACCCCCACGTGGCCTTATCCAGGGCATCTGTAGTCAACACCCTTCAAGCAGAGTGCCCTGGAGGCGCACC
Organism: Pseudorca crassidens; assembly: GCF_039906515.1. NCBI lineage: Eukaryota > Metazoa > Chordata > Mammalia > Artiodactyla > Delphinidae > Pseudorca > Pseudorca crassidens. The sequence goes on from NC_090297.1 coordinate 160,230,447, forward strand.
TCCAGACCTCTGCGCCCGTTCTGCTTTTTCCCTACTCGGTAAAGTCCTTAGGAGTGTCGGAGTTGGAGTCTACCGCGCCAGATCAGCAGGCAGGAAGAAAGTGTAGCCTTGCATGTCTGCCTGGAGACAAGTAATGAAATAAAGAAGCTATCAGCTATGGAGTCACGAGCTGAAGTGTATGTCACATGGCGTCAAAGGCAGCTTACAAATCAGCAGTATGTTCCTTTAGCCTTTTATATTACACATCAAATGAGAATAAATTTTGGTTTATTCTATCCTCCAGTGTCCTTGAAAGAGTGGGGTGCTCTCTCTTAAAATATGAAAGATTGATGAGGCCTGAAGCAAGTTGCATTTTTCTGAGGTCACTGATGCTCAGAGACAGAACTTCCCAGTTTCTGACGTGTTTTCCTCTAGGGCTTGACCAGAGCTGGTTGTCTCGGCAGTGTTCGGGTCTGACTTACTAGGTTTGCCGGACACACGGAAATAGAAAAAGAAGGCCCAGGTGTCCCCAGGCTGCCAAAAGAGTGCAGCCCCAACTTGTCAAGTTCTGGATGAGATTAAGTTCTTTAGGAGTTCGTTGGGAACCTCCTCTTGGGCCCTGGAACCTAGCCTCCTGCAGATGGCGTCTTGGCCATTAGTGAAGGCGCTCCCTCAAAGCCCCCGTCACATGAAATATTAAACATAGCTGCCAAGATCAGCCGCGATGTCTGGTATCCCACTGCCACGCGGCCCGAGGTGAACAGAGCTTGGGAGACCACAGAGTACTGAGCAGCTGCTGTATAATGAGCTGAAAGGGCTTAACCCCTGGCAAGACAAGTGGAAGAGTCTTTCTTAAAATGCTCCAAATCCCAGCAGACACCGAGGAAACTTACCTGAGCCCTGAGAAACCAGAGCATCAGAGAGACGGAGACAAAGGGCCTTGGCAGGTCATAGATTCTGCCACAGACACAGTGTTTATTTAGTGTTCCTAAAATCCAGATTTCCACAGCCAGGAAATAACAGATTCATGCTCTGTACTCTTGTTTAGCCTTCCATGCCAATGGCTAATTCTTTTATTATTAAATATCTCCTGCTTTATTGTGTGTATGAAAGTGTTTCTATTTTCACATAAGGAGCTTGTCTCAGCAAACACTTTCCTAGGAACCTGACTTTCAGCAAAGGAGAAGATTTTACTTTGAATAGCTTCTGTAAAAAAAAAAATTAGTTTATGAATGGGCTCCTTTTCATCCCGTTGTTTTTGCCTTTAGTCATATTTTCATTTACCCATAACATTCTCACTTGGGCCATGAAAAATCCAGAAACGAATGGATTAGCCATATTCACCAACAGTATGGTTTTCAAATTTTGCTTTTTACTTTTTTTGTATCGCTAGGCACGAGTGAATGGTGAGCAGTTCAGGGAAAGCTTCCAGCTTCTCCAAGCTTCTCTTTCTCGGCTGCTGGGGAGCCAGTAGAAAGTTCTCAGTAATGCTGGGTGGTGTGGATTCTTCTCATTGCCACAATTTAGGAGTAGATTCTTGAACACAGAGCAGCTGCGGTGTGACTCAGAGATGGCTTGAGTGACGTGCATAGCCTACGGATTGCATAGTTCTTTTGTGTATAGTTGTCGTTCAATAAGTATTGATTGATTGATTGAGTTTCCAGAACATTGTGTTGCATTCTCAGCAGCTTCCAGCATTCTTTTTGTGTCTGTAGAGGGAGAAGCATGAGGCGGTGGAGGATGGTACCTAGAATGGTGCCTGGTGGTGGTAGCTGTTGTATTGTAACTGTCATTGCAAGGACTCCCTCCGGGTTGGGACTATAGGAACAGAGAAACCATTTTCATATAATTTGCCTTTCACATCCTAATTCTGGGCATGACCTGACTCACTCAGCTGAGACATTTTCCTCCTGTGATGTGAAGGTATGTTGCTAAGCAACTGGATCAGTAATTGGTAAATGCTTATATATGATTTGATTTGAGTTACATACAAAAATATGTAACTGCTTTTTCTGTCTTCATTTTTAGGCAAGTGATTATCATTTGGTTTTATGTTGCCTAAACAAAATAAAATAACTGCTCCTATGTACTAAATTGCATAACAGCATGAAGTGGTAGACCGACCCTGAGTCTAAAGCAGAAAACTCAAATCCTAGATCCCAGGTATGAAGATCACTAGTCCTGTGACTGTGGATAAAATCAGGTAACTTCTGTGCCTTCATTGCTTTTTAAATCTGTAATTTATGGTACAGACACCTTCTCTGCTTGCCTCATAGGGCTGAGTGTGATGGATGTGACAATGTGTGCAAAATGCTTTAGAAAGAGTAAAACATTCCAAGGTCTAAGCATTTCTAGAACTCCAGATACATAGTCTTGGGACTTTGCATATGTTGGTGTAACTCCAAAGGCGAGATCGATTAAGAAGCCTTGAGTGGGTGCGCACTTTGCAAAAAGGTACAAAGCTATGGGGCAGGAAATAAGCTGCAGAAGAAAGGAAACACGTATGGACCTTCAGTGAGTTGATAATTCAGTGATGGAGGCAACACTAATGGCACCCAGAAGGAAAGACCACACTGCAAAGCAGCATCTCATTAAGTGTTACAACATAAGACATAGACTCTCAAGACCAATTGCTGAGGCCTGAAGTAGTTGATGAGGGCAACTTGTAGAAGCTTTGATGAATGGGTAAATTTTTAAGAGAAGAATAAGGGAAAATTCATAGAGATTATCACTATGGGTTAATGCTTGCAGTAAGTTGCAAAAATCCATCCATTTTCAAAGTATAATAGTGTCTGGCTGTAGTGTTTTAACACAATATTGTTTGAGGTTAACGGTCAGCCATGTTTTGTCTCCTAGCAGTAAACATTTTATTTGAAGTCATGTCATGAATTACCTTCCTACACTAATGAAATGGATCATTTACATAAAAATCAGAAAAACCCCAAGACCCATATGCTTTTCCGTCTCTGGAGACACAGAAATGACCTCAGTGACAGCCAATTAGAAAATGGAAAGGTGAAGGAGGACGCTCTTTATTCCCTGTTTGGAGAGTTTCCAAAATGACTAACATGCTTCATGGCAGTGCCAGAATACTTTTAAATAGGTGTTATTTCAAAGTGAAGCATAACTGGTATTTTTTTCCATATAGATGGATATCTTAATTGTTTCCAGACGCTTTGCCTCAGACCACTGGCTCTTGTCATATATCCTCGCTATTTATAATCCGTTCTATTTTCTTCTACCCCTGTGTCACTGACCCCATGGATTTCCTGGGAGCTGCTGTGATCTGTCACGTCATTGCTTATTATCAGACAGTCTCAATCCTCAGAGCATTGAAATATTTTATCATGGCACATAAGCCATTGGCGCCCGGCCACTGTCACGTTAAATTGCAGCCTGGATTGTCTTTTACCTGCTGACGGTGGCAATTTTACCACTCTCATCCCCCTCCTGGGTCAGGACCCTCTGTGGGCAGCAGATGTGGCAGTTCTGAGGGCCTTACCCTGCCCTCCTCTTGAGCAGTTTTTCAGTTAATATCTCACCAATCAATCGCCCGGGTCCCATTTAGTAGAGCTTGCATGACCTCTTAATTTTTATAAACCTTTTACCCACCTATCCAAGCATCTCACAGTCGAACACCCCCCTCAGACAGGATGAAATGCTTTCATGATGTGGTCAGCAACACATGGGACATAGAATTTTTTAAAGGATAGAGAATTCTTAAAAAATGACTATACTGCCTGATATTCCTGCTTGGTATTCCCTAAGGAAAGTTCTTATTTTTTTTTTTTTTACATCTTCTTAACCCTAGAGATACATATACTCATTTTTTTTAATTAATTAATTTATTTATTTTTGGCTAATTAATTTATTTTTGGCTGTGTTGGGTCTTCGTTTCTGTGCGAGGGCTTTCTCTAGTTGCGGCGAGCGGGGGCAATCTTCATCGCGGTGCGCGGGCCTCTCACTGTCGCGGCCTCGCTTGTTGCGGAGCACGGGCTCCAGACGCGCAGGCTCAGTAGTTGTGGCTCACGGGCCTAGTTGCTCCGCGGCATGTGGGATCTTCCCAGACCAGGGCTCGAACCCGTGTCTCCTGCATTGGCAGGCAGACTCTCAACCACTGCGCCACCAGGGAAGCCCCGAAAGTTCTATTCTTCATGAAGCTAATAATTCTTAAAATGTTGTTAGGTCAATGTATTAGTAATCCCTATACACTAAGGGTGGTAGACCCCCAACTTAAGTCTCATGGGATGCACTTAGAATGAAGCGCTTTCCATTGAAACACTCCGTATTTCTGAAAATGCAAGGTCAAATAGTCTATCACACAAATGCAAAAAAAAAAAAGAAATGTCAGAAAAGCCCCAAAAGTTTCCCCTCTGATCTGTATAACGGAGACCTAAGACTCTCTCCCACCTAACCAATTAAATTTACTAGATAATCATTTGCCTTTTTTTTTTTTTTTTTTTTTTTGCGGTACGTGAGCCTCTCACTGTTGCGGCCTCTCCCGTTGTGGAGCACAGGCTCCGGACGCGCAGGCTCAGCGGCCATGGCTCACGGGCCCAGCCGCTCCGCGGCATGTGGGATCTTCCCGGACCAGGGCACGAACCCGTGTCCCATGCATCGGCAGGCGGACTCTCAACCACTGCGCCACCAGGGAAGCCCTGCCTCTTTCTTTTAAATCCAGGTAGATCTGGCCAATGAGCACCAGTAACTGTCCCATGTGAAGGTCATCTCAATTCTAAACTGATTCCTGAATTCAGATGGCATCACATAGATGTGTTAGGATAATTGTCTCCTATATGAGATGAGTAAGGCAATGGAGAGAAAGGGTAGAGCCCAGAGCAAAAATCTGAGCTCACTAGGTTTAAATTCTTTCCAGGTTCACATCATTGCTCCTATCCTCACAAGTCTGATACTGCTTTAGCATGGCATCACTTCCTTTATAGGAGCTTAGTGAATATTAATTTCATCCTGCTAGGGAGGCCACCTTTTTTTCTTGAAATAAGGTTCAGAGAATTAGATGAAGCCCATGGATATTTAAAGATGTGTGCAGGCATGAATAGCTCTCGGAAATATGTGATACTGTCCATGGTAGGAATGAGACAAGTGAATATTACTTATAATAGTTTTTTAGGTTAATTTTTTGTTGTTTAAAATCTTATAAGACAACCCACTCATCTGTCCCTTTCCTTATGAAGAAAACTTGTGTAAGGCATTAATAACACAAAATACACTTCTAGCCCGAATGTCTTTTCCTTTTCAATTCTTTCACGATTGCTTCTTCTTTATGTCACTGAATAATACAATTATACATGAATGATTTCTGTACTTCAACCTTCTCCTGTCTGCGTGTCATTGAAGTACTATATAAAAAGATCAGAAGATGCTGACTTCCAAGAAATCGCAACATATAAAATAGAGATCAAACAGTTGGTGATGATGATGTCAAAATTAAAGTAAAATGTTCTTATACACTATATGGCTCTAAAATGTGATTTCTACTGATTTCTAAATTCTAGAATTCTTCTAATGTATTTATCTTATATACCTGTTTTCAGAAGAGAGTAATTTTTTATGTATTCTCCAAATAATTTACTGTATTCCTATTTTTCTGCATTGAAGCCAACAGAGGCTTCCCTAAATGAAATAGAGGTTCCAGGAATCATTTCAGAAACTGCATTGGAAGAGATTTTGGAAATCATCTGATGTTCCCAATGCATGCTTTCATCTCCCTGACAGTCCCTGTAAATGGTTTTGTAGCTACTACTTGGACACTTTCAATGACAAAAGCTATTTCATGAAGCAGACCCATCACTAATGGATTACTCCAATTTTTAGAAAGATGCCCCTTTCACTTACAAATCCCCAAATGCCTTTACATTTCACCTGCCTGTTTTGCTGCCTATTCAGAGATGATCTGAAGCAATATGGGGAACAGAGACCTAGATTCAGTCTCAGCTCCACCACGTATTGTATTCCTCCAAAGTACCATCTATTAAGTACTTCCTGTGTGCTAAACCCTTTACCTGCACTCTTATTTAATTTTCATAAAGTGTCTATAAGGGTAGAAAATATTTTTGCTCTATCTTACGATGCAGAAACTGAGGCTTGATAATAATATGTGTAATAATAATATTGATGATGATAGTATTGTTGAATGCCAACTATATGCCAGGTGCTATACTAGGCCCTTTACACACATTATAAACATTATCAGAATTTAAGTAACTTGCTTATTATTTACCTAGTATCTGAAGCAGCTGGATGTTCAAATTCAGGTCAGATAGTCCAAGGAATCTGGATTTAACTCTTTAAGACTCATTTCTTTGTCTGTTAAATGGGAGTCCTATTATTATTTTCCTCACAAAGTTTTCTGAGATTCAAAATGATGGCCTATGAAACTATCTGGCATTATTGCTTGAAAAATACTTCCTGCTACATGTTATTTATTCATTTTTTTTAAAGACAGTTTTTTAGAAAAACTCTTCCTTCCCCTTTCTCCAGGTTTATATTCTCCAGGCTAAATGTTCCCAGTTCCTTCAATCTTTATTCACGTCATTCAACACGCAGGTATGACAGTCTGCCCTGTTGGAACTTACATTCTAGAGAGGAAACAGACAATAAACAATAAACCTGATAACTAAGTAAATCATCTACTATGTTAGAAGATAGTGAGTGCCATGATGGGGAGGGTGGGTGGGTAAGGCATGCAGGGCAAGTGAAATTAGGAGATGGGGAGTAGGTGGCCATGTAGCCAGCTACCGCCAAACCTAGTGGCTTTAAAGCAGCAATGATGGTGTATTACCTCTCATGGTTTCTGGAGTTCAGAAGTTCTGACAAGACAGAATGGGGATGTCTTACCTCTGCTCCACGATGCCTTGGGCCTCAGCCAGAAGACTTCAAGGGTGGCACCTGGAATCATCTAAAGGCTCATTTACTTACATGTCTGGTAGTTGACACTGGTTGTTCACTGGAGTCCTCAGTTCTTCTCTACATGGCCTTTTCCACATGGCCTGGGCCTTCTTGTGATGTGGAAGCTGAGTGCCAGGGGTGAGAGAGACAGGTAGAAGCCATATTGCTTTTTATGACCTAACCCTGGAGGCCATACAACATCATTCCCACCATATTCTGTTGGTCAAGGCAATTTCAGAGTTCTGCTTGGGTTCAAAGGGAAGGAAAATAGATTCCACCTCTCAATTCATGTCAATTTCATGTCATAGAAGAGCATGTGGGAGGGGATACATGTTGGTGCAGCTGTCTTACAGTCTGCTATGGTGTGCAGGGTAGGTTCATTGATAAGGTGTCATTTGAATGAAGATTTAAAGGAGGTAAGGGAGGGAGCCGTATGCCTATCTCTATCTAGGGCAGAGCATTCCAGGCTGAAGCAAGAGCCTGTGCAAAGGCCCTGAGGTGGGAGCGTACCAGGAGTATTTGGAGGCTGTTATGGCTGGAGCAGAGTAACTGAAGAAGAGAGTAGTAGGAAAGGTGGTCTGGGAGATATGAGGGAAGATATACGGAAGGCCTTATAGGCCATTGTAGTTACTTTGGCTTTTACTATGAGATGAGAAGCAAAATGGAGGGTCTTGTCTGGTTATGTTTTAAAAGAATCAGTCTGGCAACTGTGTGGAAAATAGATTGGGCCAGTGCAATGGGAGGTGGCAGGGAAGGTAACAGAAGAAGAGAGACAAGTTAGGAGACTACTGCAGTAATCCAGGCAAGAGAGGTTAGTGGCTCAGCCCAAGACAATATCAGTAAAGGTGGTGAGAGGGGTTAGATCATAGGTCTATTTCGAAATTACGGCCAACAGATTTCCTAACGGATTGGATGTCTGGTGTGAGAAAAAGAGGAGGCAAAGATGTCTGGGCCATTGTAAGGATGGAATTGCCATTTTCTGAAATAGGGAAAGCTAAAGGCATACCGCTTTTTAGAGAAAGATCAGGAATTTAGCTTTAGAGATGCAAGTTTACGATACCTATTGGATATCTGAGTAGAATCGTTTTAGTGTGTTTTTGTTGTTGTTTGTTTTGTTTTACTGAGGTATAATTGACATACAACATTATATTAGCATCAGGTGTACGTCGAGATTTGTATATTTGTATAAATTGCAAAGTGCTCACCACAATAAGTCTAGTTAACATCTGTCACCATAGATGTCCTGGCACCTAAAGAAGAAAGTATAAAATAGTAGAAGGATCTCATCAGTGCTCTGATTGGGCAGGTAAGGTGGGGCTCAGAACCATGACATTTAGCAATCGTGGAGGTCATTCACAGCCTTGACAAGAGCTGTTTCAGAGGAGCTGTGGACCACATGCCTGACTGCAATGAGCTTATAGGCAAAGGGAGGAGATGAACTAGAGAAAGCAAGTAGAGACAACACTTTCCATGAGTTTTGCTGCAAAAATGAGCAGGAAACAGAGCAGTAGCTGGCTGGGTAAGAAGAATGAAGAGAAGGGCTTGTGTTTTCTTTTCTGAGGTGGGAGAAATAATAGCATGTTTATATGCCTTTGGGAATGATGCGGTAATACAGTGAAATTGTGATGTTATAGGAAAGAGAGAGGGAGAGAGAGAGGGGAATAGAGCACTGGATTGCTCTTCCTGGGAATGTCCTTCATATACTTTCATTTCAAGGACCCTCACTTCCTCCTCTGCAGGGTCTATGTGGGGAGAGTAAGTGGGCATGGGTAGTAGAGATAAGAAAAAGGAAAAAAGAAGCCAGCAGGCTACTACCTCTTCTGAGCTGCCTTTGAGTGTCACTCCTCCTCTCTGTCTCCACATTTGGACCGGGAACCCACAGCAGCTCCTTGGTCCTTTTGCCACCATCCAAAAGAATCCTAACGTGAATGGATTAAACACCACCTTTCGGTTCCTAGCAGATCATCATCTTCCGCCTTCTTTCTAACTCTCCTTTGCCTATAGGCGTCCTGACTTGAAAGCAGTAAGGGGCTGCTGAGCAGAGGCGTGAGTGTCAGAAGCATGCGATGCCCACACCCACCTTTGGAGGAGTCACTGTTTGTTCAGGGAGAGAATCTCACAGAATAAGGAAAACTGCCAAGAGATGCGCCAGACCAGCCGCTGAACAATTCCACTTCACCTTTCATTTTAGAGGGACAGCATCAGGAAGCGTGACAAAGAAAGCACGAGAAAAAATTACTCCTAGGTTTTTCTTTTTGCTGTTTGGGAAAAGAAAGCATGGTGGAAATCTCCTTTTAGTGTCTTCATTTTTCATCACCTTACAGTAGAGTCACCATAGAGGTCCCTAAGTTTGGCACATGGCATTGGGACTGTGCGGGTATCATTCCATCACAATCTGTCACTCCTCATGCATCCCATTCCTCTGTATTTCGCTCTCGTGAAATAGATGTTCAGTTTTACAGCTAAGGAAAATTAAGCTTTGAAGTGGTAATTCTCTTTGCTGTATTTGTTCAGTGGCCATTTTGTAGCTCAGGGGATTTGTCAAAAGCACGGCAATTACTGATACAAAATTAAAACTAACCAGTCCAGAGCTTAAGATTCGGATATTAAGATGGAAGTTGGGGGGAAAGGGGTGCAAACGATGCTGATTTAATCTTTTTGGCCTGCTTTGCTTATGACCTGTTATGCAATTGGTAAGAACGCAGGATGGATTGTAAGGTTTTGATGTGTAGAATAAAGTCACGGTAGCCCATTTGTTTTAAGCAGCAGCTAAAATGTTTAATAACCTTTGGTAAGGAAATTGGAATTCTTAGAACATGAGTATAGTGTGAAAAACACCAAGAATGAACCCGGAAGTGAGTATGTTACCGTCTGTGAAATGCCCTTGCCTGACTTTCCCTTCTTCTCTATGATAAGATTGTCATGTTTTAGGTGTCGCAGAACACTTGAACGGTGGAAGATGTGATGTGAACAATCAATGTTATTAACGATGCGTCACCTTCCCTCTCACCTTTCTGTTTGCGTCCTCTGCCACCTCTGTGGGTTCTGACTGTATCACCCCTTGCACTTGCCCATGAACTGCATTTTGTGGTGAAAGACCACCCTACATACAAGCCTGTTTTCCACGTGAGCCACGCCTAGTCTCAGAACCCTACACCTTGGCTGGAGTTTATTCTGTTTGGGTGTTATGTTTCTAAAACCGTTTGATTTGCATTTCCCCGTTGTGCTGGGGTGTGTGTTTTTCTTCCACAATCACGTCCACAACATGCCTTGAGTGGTCACCGCGTGGTTCTTCCTCAGGCTGGTTTGGATTTTACAAAGTGTTAGAGTTTCTAAAAAATTCATAAGGTCTCTCACATTTGAGTTTATACCAGAAGTTATGGAATGATTAACCTAATAAGTGCTGTGTATCCCCAAAGATGGCCAGCTTTATTCATGCTTAAGCTGAGTGTTTGTGGAAAACCAACAATTCTTTGTAGATCGCAGCTGCAGGACCGTGCAATGCTGTGGTGTCGCTCTGCCGTGTAAGTGATTGGGCAGCTCCCTGGGTTCACTCGGTTGCAGTCAGGGGCTACCACCAGGCACTCGGAGGAAGAAGAGAGAACCGCTGAGCTGCAATCAGAATTAGGGGCTTCTTTAAGAGAAGGAACAGAAAGTGACCCTAGCATATCTGATTGTGAATATATACTTTTTGTGAATTGTGAATATACTTTTTCCTTTATTGTCTTTTTCTGAATTTTTCCCTCCAGAGCTGCCCAGAAGTTAAATCTATCTTCTAAAAAGAAGAAACATCGGCCTTCCGCTTCTTCTGTCGCCGAGCCACCTCTCTTTGCCACCAGCTTCAGCGGGATTCTGCAGACTTCCCCGCCCCCGGCCCCACCCTGCCTGCTGAGGGCCGTCAACAAGGTGAAGGACACCCCAGGCCTGGGCAAGGTAGGCACCTGTGCCATGTGCCACGCTGGCTCTGTGTGTGGGGCTCTGCATCAAAGGCAAGGACGAGAATGAGGGCTCGGTTTGTTTGCTAAAACAAGAAGGTGTCAGGGAGAGAAGGAGAAGAAGTGAAAGTGGTTTGGAAGTACTGTAAAATTTTCTTTGGTTACATATACTAGTAGTAAATTAAGACATTCCAATTATTGGAGATGTGGTTTGATTTTGGCAGAAAGAAAACAGCCTTGTATTGTTTGACAGAACTGTACCCAATTAAAGAAAAGACCCCATAACACAAAAGACAGAGGCAGAGGCAGGAGAGACCAAGAGACACGGTATAGGAATAAGACATGAAGATGCTTCATCACTTCCCTGGCACAGTTTCATTGTTCCTCCCCTTCAGAGGAATCCCAAGTTCTACTTTTGAACCAGACCACTGGTGGGATTTCTGGGGAGCATTTTCTGTGCCATTCTAGCCAAGAAATGCAATTTTGAATTGTTAGAACTGCTTAGAAAGAGATGGGGAACATTATGATGAGATGTAGAAACACCATCACGAGACCTGGCTCAGCTATGTTTGGGGTAACTTCGTTTTTGGATGTCATCTCTTAACTGTCTCTTCTGAGATAAATGTCTGGGTGAAGTAACTTATGGTTTACTCTTCAATGGGTAAATAAGCTGTGATTTATAAAAACGTTTAGTTGAAGAAAGCGGTGGCTGTTTTCTTTCTTTTACTTTCCTCAGAAGGAGGATGGTACACACCACCTTGCCAGTTTCCCACCACCCGCTTAACAGGACTCATTTCGGGAGGTTGCGAGTCTTGCTGAAGGGAGTGGCTGCTCAACTGTTGGACGATTTTACTTATTTAGGTCACTGATTCCCTTTCACCTTGACCCTCAACATGATTCTTCCCGGGTTCACGGTCTTCAGTGGCCTCAGCCTCACCAGTGGTCCTTCTGGAGTTTACCCCACACCCTCTGCCCTTCTTCCTTGGTGCTCTTCTCCCTTTTCTCGATGATTTCTCCTGCCTCCTCCCATACCCTCCCACCCCCTATTTCATCACCCACTGGGAAAGTCCTAACTTGCTAAGTTACTCCTTCCAACAGAGTCTACATTTTAAGATTATGTTGAATAGAGCAATGTTTATTCTAACGGAAAGCATCCAGTCCTGGAATGTTCCATGGCATTGGGCAGGGCTTTCCCAGGCCCAGAGGTAAAGTAGGAGACCAGGCAGCCTGCGAGGGCTGCTCTAGCATCACTGGCCAGGGAGGGAGATGGAGGAAACCACACGAGCAGGAATCATGCAGGTGGGAGTGGCATCCCCGCGGGGGCACACACACTGCGGTCATAGTGGATGGCTGAGAGGCTGCCTTCTAAGGAGGGTGGGTACAAGTAACTGCAGGGCTTTCAAAACTGTAGAAAACAATTGAATTGTGGTAAGGTACACATAACAGAAAATGTACCTTGTGAGCCATTTTTAAGTGTGCGTGGACTTTGGTTTTGCTAAGAGGAGTTTTGGAACTTTGGTACCGGAGCCGAACTGCCCTGGACACAGTGACATCAAATGTCTCCACTGCAGTCTCCTTCTCCTCTCCTGCTCTGAGTGACACCCTACTTCTCTTCTGAGTACATGTGAACCAATATTTAAATGCTGTCGCTCTAAAGAGGTACTATTCGCCAACCTGTAGTACTCATACACCCCACTACGGCCCTGTCCAGAACACCTTGAAATGAACCACATAAGAAACTATCTTCCTGCATCTATAACAGTGGCCCAGTCTCTGGTTCCTAAAAGGGTTGATGCAGATACATCTTCAGGTGGGCCTGGTCCCCAAGCCTAGGGTCTTCTGTCCCTTCCTTCCCCCATCCCTTCCCCTCTCCCTGGAATTCTGAGACAAAGGGATCAGGGCACCAGTCAGGCACTGAACCAGCAGAAAGACTGTTTCCAGCCAGGGTGACCTGGGACTTGCACGAAAATAATCTGGAAGGCACTGGTCTAATCTTGGTTTCGTGATGTACTCTATGTAGGGGCCAGTTAGAAGTATAATTATAAGTAAGATAAGCAGCATAAGACCAGGTATAACTACAATTAATATTATAATCATTCACACACTAAAGCATGCAAACCACACACTTATTTTTTTTTTATTAATTAATTTATTTTTGCTGTGTTGGATCTTCGTTTCTGTGCGAGGGCTTTCTCTAGTTGTGGCAAGTGGGGGCCACTCTTCATTGCGGTGCGCGGGCCTCTCACTATCGCGGCCTCTCTTGTTGCGGAGCACAGGCTCCAGACGCCCAGGCTCAGTACTTGTGACTCCCGGGCGTAGCTGCTCCGCGGCATGTGGGATCCTCCCAGACCAGGGTTCGAGCCCGCGTCCCCTGCATTAGCAGGCAGACCCTCAACCACTGCGCCACCAGCGAAGCCCACACACTTACTTTTTTAACGTAAAGTACTATCCGTTTCTCTCATTTGCAGTCCGATGTGCTTCTTTCAGTGGGAGAGAAAGGGTGACATTATCCAGCCAGGAATGCAGGAAGCCCGGAGTTTGTCCATGGAGGTGGGGTCACCAGACTGGGTGTCACAGAAGGTGGCAGAAGGTGTGACTTCTGTCTGACGAGTGACCTCACGGCAGCTGTCCTGCTGAGCGTGGGGGTTGGGGCATTGGTGGCGAGAAAGTGACAGTGGGAGGGGGTGTGCTCTCTGGAGGGCAGTGTCATTATATACTTTTACTTGAGGACGTGTGATTGAAGCCAGAGGTCCGCGAGCACACCTCCCATCATGCTTCCTCCTGGTGAGACGTGTGCTTCACAGAAAGCCAGACGGCCTGGCCTTGACTCTGCCACGGAGGCACCGACCGTCTAAACTTGGTGGAGGCCCATTTCCCAGACTCATGCTTTTCCCACCCCGAGAGTCCACTACAACGAGGCACTGCATTCCTCTTATCCATATGGAAAAATCCCCGTAGGTTTATTTCTGTTGCATGTTAACGTTTCAAAGAAATACAGTGCAGTTTCATATAGAACATAAAAGAACTGGCGCTATATAGAGATCATTACATCTGAAGTAGAAAAGCTTGATTGAACTGCCAAAAGCAACTTAATGACTTAACCTGGGCGGGGTGGGGGGGGGCCCTTGAGGCGGGATGGGGAACAAACCCAGCGCAGCTGACGCCACTTCGCCCCACCTCTTATCCTTAACCACCAAGGACTTCCTCGGGAGACCTGAAGACGAGCTTTTGTGGGTTTGTTTAGAGCTCTCCTCTCATTTGTAGACGAGACAATGGAGGCCCCGATTTTCCAGTGCCTTCTGAGTCAAGCCCAGAGGTCAGGACCTGTAAGACATTTTATTCTCTTCCGTCTCACTGGGTGGCCTCTAGATATACATGACCTTTAAAAATCTGAGTGGAGACAAGAATGTAAGGGGACCATAATGGTAGCAAAATAAATTGGGAAGCGGTCACCTCCATCTGGTGGAGAAGGACATGTGTCCCTTTTCAGAGTCATGGATGGGAGAGAAAGGGCAGTGACGGGCCATGGTAGACACACAGCGAGTCAGAGGTGCTACACTGACCCCTCCCCTTGTCCCACTGCCGGTGATTTCCAGCAACAACTTCCTCCCTCCCCGCACCCCTTTCTCCACCCAGAGTCATTGCTGGCCACCAAGTGCATCTTGAGGCAAAAGCTTTTCTGGAGGCCACAGGGATGGAAGAACTTGGGGTAACTTCAGTGCACTTGGAGCTGAATCACAACACGCTCACAACACAGGAAACACCTCAGAATCCCTAGCACCTAGAGCAGTACTTGGCACACGGCAAATATTTATTGAGCATCTTCTATGTGTCAGGCCCTGTGCTGGGCTCTAGGCTTGCCCTGATGGACACACAGGCAGAATGCCTGCCCCGACAGCACTTATAATCTAGTCATTATAACAGTCAGCCTTAGACATCTCACCGACTTGGATCATTATGAAGGGCTATTTGACTTAAGGAAAAGTTGGAATCACAGACTTCAAATAATTCTGCCTAACTTTCGAGTTATATAAAGAAGCTATAGTACTAAGTGGTCTTGTAGAGACATTTTAATGAATAGATAAAGATGATTAGTGGATCAAAGCAGCTTAGTCCCTGTTTATATTTCATGAGTTTGGCTTTATGTAAATGATATTTCTAATCTGTTTGAAAATGGTTCCTTCTCCTAAGCCAGTAAAAGCTCTTCATGAAATTTGTTTGCACAATTAATTAACATCCATGTTTAAGGTTTATTTGTTGGTGTGTCAGACCTCTTAGTATTGGATTACAAGCTTCTAGAGCAAAGCGTCTTATCTGTTTAACTCACTCAGTATTTAGCTCTGCAGCCTCACCACGGGTGCATAAATGCTTTTAAAGGGGAGAATAGTAATGGCCACAGTCACATTCATGATGATGACAGTTCACCTTGTTAATTCTACTCTTCCTGGCAGTATTCCTGAAGGGAAATACATGAAGCATGAAGGGAAAAGAAGCCTTCTTTTCCTTCATAATCTCCAGGAATGTCTCAAAAAGATGGAATCATCACCACTCAGCCTTTGTTCCCCCAGATATGTTTTGGGAATATAAGAAAACTCATATAGGTGGGTACTAGCAACAAGAGAAGAGACTCTATAGAATTTGAAAAGATCATAAAAATTGGATGAAACGAACATGAATAATTATGGAAAATTGAGCTGGAGACAGGTTGCGGAGGGCTTCTCCTACTCGATTCACTCGGTGAATATCTGTAGACATACTGTGTGCCAGGTACTGCAGGAGGTGCCACTGCTGGGGACAGTACACAGAAGCTGGTTGGCTGCTCTGGGCCACATGCCTGCAAAGGAGCAGGGGGTGTATATCCTGATCTCCATGAACTCTAGGCCCCTGTGAAAATGCCTGCCTGGCGTTCAGCCTCAGCCATCACTCCTGAGCTACAAATGCTCTTTCCTTCTCCTGGGGACCCCTGCTTATCCCTAGTCTGGGTAGAGGAAGGGTTGTGTGGTATCCGTCACACTGGATCCCCATCGCCACTCATGCCCATCCATCTGTGCATTTCCGAAGTGCCTCACTGAGATTTCTCCTCTGTAGACGGTGCAGCCCCAAGGCAGACAATTCCGCGGAGTCCTTGGAGTTGCGATTTAGAAATAGACTTGCTTGTTTGGCTAAATTATCTTTCTTATGCAATAAAGGCTGGAGCCATTATTCTTTTTTCTTCACAGTCCTCGATTTTAAGTCATCTGCCTCTTATTTAGCACTACTTTTCAAACCTGGTAGCAACATATTTTGACCTCTGTTAAAACATAAAACATGTATTCTCTAAATAACATCTCTCCCCGCAACACACCTGTACACACACACACACACACACACACACACACACTCGCACTCACTCTCACTCACTACTTCGCTCATTTACCAGGTCCTATATTATCTAGGTTTAGTTTAATTCTAGACTTCCACTTATTTGGTAGTAAACTAATAGCATGGTAAAAAAATAAGTGAACCACGTGTGCTTTTCAGTAGAGATTCTTTCCCTTTACAGATTTCTTAACGTTTTTAGAGCAGAAGTCATTCGATTACTAAACCCTTGTGACACTGTAAGGAAGAAGAAGCCAAGATAACTGTTCAATTTATGTTCTCATTACAAGAGGAAAACAATAAGATAGAAAAATTAGATTAAAATAAGATTTTTTTAAGGTACAAATGTAGCTCTTATTCATTTTTTCAACAAGTAGAAATGGCCGATGTAGCTCTCTTGTTCAGGAAATGATGCCAGGTTATACCAAGGAGAAAATGTCATGCCTTCCAGCCCACCAAGGTCCGGGTTATTTAAATAGTATGCAAATTATCAAATTCCTCATTATCATTTCTACCATTCCTCATCCTGAAGCTTTATCAGAGAGAAAAGATTTGAGTCAGTCTGTAACATTCATTTCAAGTATTCTAATGTGATGGAAAATTCTCGATCCCACTACTCACCAGTGATTACTCCCCCCTTACACACGCCAGACAGTAGAAAGGAATCGTGAGCTTTCTATTTTGGTGTGCTTTGGGGGGTGGGGAGAAACAGACTGCGTAAATAATACATGCACATTCATCAGGATAGCTGGCCTGATAGCTTTGAAAATTGAATTGTTAGCTCTTCTGGGAAATAAACTCATGTGACCTTCCAGTCCCTAATTGCAGTTCTTTTCTGTGCTCGGTTGGTTGTGGTTGACTCGGCTAAGCTCCTGTAGTTAGAGTTTGGTTTTTTTCTCCTTCCTTTCTTTCTTATTTTGACCCTTCCTCCAACCTGCATCTCCAGAGAAAGGAGACTTAGGGAAAATGTTCTGACTCAAGGGAAAATGTTCTGACTCATTAATCTTCGCGGTTTCTTCTCCCCCCACCCACGCCGCCGTGTATGCAGAGGTGCACGCACCTGTCCTAGAGCCCGCCCCCCTCCGCCGCACATGCGCAGCGTGATGCTCCGCTACCGGAAACCGGAGCTCAGGAACTGCAGGTGCCGCTGCCCGGAGCGCTGCTTCTGGAGCCTGACTGCGCCGCTAAGTGATGGGGAGAGAGTTTTTTCTACACCCCCTGCCATGCCACTCTTGAATTTAGCAGGCTCATTCTTGCAAAGACGGGGAAGTATTAGGAAGATGTTCTCCATTAAAGGCCACTGGACAGAAAAGTCGTGGTAAACCACGTGTAAAAGAAAGTACGGCGGCCATTGTTGTTTTTCATTATTAACATGACTGCCGTTAAGACAGCTGACCAAGTTGTATGGATATAATTTTCTGTTGGCTTCATTATTAGGTCGAGAACGAGAAGGGTAAGGAGCACATTTCAGTTTAATTACATCAGATTTCTGATAGGATGGCACATTATATATAAAATACTCGTTGTCTGGTTTTCTTTGCCTGAAATATCTACACAGAGCAAACTGTATGAAAGGACTCTTGGGTAAGCAGGGAGGAAGTTTGTACCGTTTCAATGCCAGATTACATAAAGGACACCCAAAAAACGTTGAGTATTTTAACGTAAGTCTATTTAGTACTAGGCATCCTAACTGGGCATTCAGCACTGTGTAGTGCTGAATGATAGAGCTGCATGATGGAGCTGTTGTAATGAGGCAGAAACACCAAGAGCATCTAAAGGACAAGACCCTAGTGGTCCTTGGCCCTGCTTACTCCTCAGCACCCGAGTTGCCCTGGGAGGGTGACATCGGGGAGATGCTGCTGCCTAGTGCTGGCGCTGTGGCGATGTGTAAGCACCATCAACATCCCTCACTGAGAAGTTTTCCCAAAGACCATCTTGTCCAGTCCTCCCACTGTGCATAGGAAGAAACTGAGGCCCAACAAGATGAAGTAACTTGTCAACCCATTTTTGTGGGAGAAGACAAAAATTTAAGCTTTGGGGTGTGAAAGATCATGAAAGTCATGAAGACTTTAAGGCAGAATTTGAGTGATTCTTAAGCTTTTCCCCCTTTATGTGACTTTCAGCTTCAATTCTAAGACTCTATTTTTTTAGGTAGTAAGTGGAACTGATAGGGAGGGGTGTGTGTGTGTGTGTGTGTGTGTGTGTGTATGCACACACATGCACATACTTGTGTGGAAGGAGGTGGAAGGTGATTTTTCTAAAGGGTCTTTTTAAAGACTATAAACCTTTACCATAATTGGAGGATAGGTTTGGGGCCTCCCTGAATACCTGTAATCCCTAATTAGCATCCTGACTTACGGAATGAAAACACGAGATAAAATGAGGGAATTCTCTCTGGAATCAATGCCACTTTCTCAATTAAACAAAGGGCAATAAGTTGGATGATAGTGCCAGAATAGGGCTTTTGATCATTCTTTGTCCAAAAACCACATTTTAGTCAGGCTCAGCACAATTAGACAATTACTGATATCAAGAGTATGGGAACAGTAGGTATATTTTAAGCTAACATTTCTAACATCTTATCTTTCTGCGTCTTTCTCTTGCTGATGGCTGAAAGAGAAGTTAACCATGATTTGCTATAATTATCCCATTAAAATGGGATTGATAGTAATGTTTTATTTTTAAAAAATGGTGAGTCCAAACTGCTGAGTTAATTAGAAAGTTGTCCTTTGTGCCTCAGAGTAGGAAACGCTCTTCTTGCCTACTCAATGACTAGCATAGCAAAACATTTGAATTCCTTTCTAATGCTTCACTGAACTAAAATGTATCATTATGGAGGGGGAAAATCGTTCTGATACATTCTTAAAAGCAAAACATATTTTGCTTAGATTATTAAATAGTGTCTGAAATAAAAATCCTCTAGCTCCTGACAGCCACAACATAAGACTCCCTACGTTCTCTCATATTGCTTTCCAAGTTCAGGTTAGCTCTGTTCTGTGATGCTGTCTTCGTCCGTTCCAGCTACTATCACAAAAATACCATAGACTGGGTGACTGAAACAACAAACACTTATTTCTCTCAATTCTGAAGGCTGAGCAGTCCAGGGTCAAGGTTCTGGCAGATCTGGTGTTTGATGAGAGCTCTCTTCCTGATTTGCAGACAGTCACCTTCTTGTTGTATTTCACATGGTAGAGAGCAGAGAGAGAGCACAAGCAAGCTCTCCTGTCTCTTCTTCTAAGGACACTAATCCCATTCATGAGGGTGCCACCCTGATGACCTAATCACCTCCCAAAGGCCCCACCTCCAAATACCATCACCTTGTGGGTTAGGATTTCAATATATGAATTGGGAACAGGTGAACAAGCATATGGTCCACAAACCAACCTCTAAGTTCCAGCATTGAATCTGAGTATTTGACTTTCTAGATGAAACAACAGAAATAGAACCGTGGCAGTAGCATTTAGTGCTAGGGACAAAATTCCTTCCAAGTTTCTTTTCCTGTTCCCTTGGTCTTGCCTGTGTGTTCCATGCTATAGCCAACTATTCAGATAGAAATTTTGTTTATTTGCAGCTTAGCTGAGATCTCCTTACCACCAACAACGAGTATTTGGTGATTCATTAGTGGAGCAGTGTACCAGCTGTAGCGAATCAAATCGTGAACTTGATCTGTTCCTTGTTTTAAGTATTTTGAGAAAACATTTTGCCATATTTGTACCAGAAGGTTTTCAGTGAAGGGCAAAGTTTTAAAAACCCAATCAGTAAAATACTCCCTGCACTGTGTCATGTAAAGCAGTGGAAAGTTAAAAATCACAGGAAATGGGAAGATCAGAGAGCAGGATTGTTGGTCTGCCTTCCCCCACTCCGTCCCCCATTCTATAGAACACGGTAGAAGTAGCACCCTACAGGGGCCCCAAAGGACGCGAGGGCGAATAAAACGCCATTCAGACTACCACCAGCTACACGGCTCTGAAATCAGCCTGTCTGCTCTGGTTCTAAGTGCAAGTGGCCAGAGCCTGGGCAAGAAGGGCACCAGAAAACTTGCTCTTGTCTAGAGGTCCTGCTGTTTCTCTTCTCAGCTTCTGCTTGGCTGGTTCCTGCCCATCCCAGGGATATCTGCAGAAATGCCACTTCCTGGAGGAAGATTTCCCTGGTTAGGTGCCCCATTACGTGTTTTCATAGCACCCAAAGTTTCTCTTCATTGCATTCATCACCCTATAGATAACTGATCTCTATAGTTCCATGTTTAGTGGGTCTCTTTATTGGCCGTAAGCTTCATGAAAGCAGGGCTATGTCTCTCTCACCCCACTTTGAATCCTACCCAGGTGCTCAGTAAATAGTAGGTGTATTAGTCAGGGCTCTCTAGAGAAGCAGAACCAACAGGATGCATGCGTGTGTGTGTGTGTGTGTGTGTGTGTGTGTGGAGAAGAGAGGGAGAGAACACACAGTCGTGGAAGCTGGCAAGTCCAAAATGTGTGGGAAGGCCGACAGGCTGGAGACCCAGGGGAGAATCTGCTGGCAGAATTCCCTTTTCTTCCAGGGAGGTCAGTCTTTTTCTATTAAGACCTTCGACTGCTTGGATGAGGGCCCTTCACGTTATGGATGGTCATCTGCTTTACTCAAAGTCTGCTGATTTAAATATTAATCTCATCTAAAAAATACCTTCACAGAAACATCTAGAATAACACTTGACCAAATATCCGGGTCCTGTGGCCCAGCCAAATGGCCACAAAAAATTAGCCATCATACTAGGTGAATGAATGGATGGATAGAATCATGATCTGGGTCTCCATTCTGCAGTGATGATCCTTTACATCTGTGTAAGGCTTGTGGCTTACACTTCCCTTCATCCGTATTGTCTCTCTCCATCTTTCATACAGTTCTAAGAGGTGGGCAGTAGGGGGCAGGAGGGAGTGTTAGATCCTCCTGATGGATGAGATTCAGAGAAGGTAAGACACTTCCCAGAGGCGTCACAGCTTTTCAGAGTGGATGGGAACACCCTACATCTTTGTTTCCAGTATTCTTTTCCTGATCTTACACCATATATTGGCCATTTCTTTGTGCCACTGAAGCACCATTCTGAGTGTTTCACAGGTATTAGCTTGTTAAATCCTCATTACGAGTCTGTGGGAAGGGTCTGTTATAATCACCCCCATTTTACATCGGAGGAAGCCGAAACAGATATGAGGAATCTGCCCGAGTTTGCATGCCTGGTCCGTGGTGGGGCTGGGATATATATACGAGCCCTGGTTCTGGGACTTGTTCTCTGGATGGCTACATGATGCCGTCTCTCTACACACTTCATATGTAGTCATTTGGCTTCAGCAAAGACCCGGTAAGCAGACGTCCCTGGCTGTCATGGGGCAGCTGCGTTTGCAAGGTGGTGAACATGGACGAGGCAGGCACCAGGGCATCCTCTTCTGCTGCCAGCATCCTGCCACTGTCCTCTCCACTCGTCATCTCAGAGAGCTTTGTAACTGTCCCTGTGGTGTTTTAGCCCTTGTATTAAAAGCTCTGATGGTTTGGATTGTCTTGTGTGGCTCCTATTTCCATGCAGTAAGCAAGCCAGTGAAAGTAAACTAATGTTCAAAATGATTGTTAAAAGGCCAAAGCAAACCGGAAAATGTCCTGAATTCCATGAGAGAAAAGTCCATTGTACTTTAGCCGTATTCCAGAATGACAACAACTCTGGGTCAGAGCTGGGTGGGACAGGACCCCTGGCGCTGACTTAACGGTGAATCTCATACTACACTATATTGAGCCATGTGGGTGATTTGAGTCCCATGAAAATTCTGTGTCTAGAACACTAGCTCAGTGCCGATAGCAATGTTTGAATGTTGACTTCTGTTTTAGGAGGTATGTTGTAGGTATTTATTGAGCAGTGGTCTGTGGAGACAGTGCTGGGAGAGGCAGCACGCCCTGAACCCATCCTGCCTGCCCTCCCTGTCTGGCTTCTGCTCTTAATTTTCTCTCATAATGGACCACTCTCTCCCGTGTCCACACCCACCCCCTCTTCCAGAGCCGGCTAAGTGCCTGCTTTCATCAGCATCCCATATCTATTCCCCAAGCCGGCTCCCCGGATCCTCTGATGTTTTGTACCATGTACTTCCCCTAGCCCAGATTCTGCTCATTAACCATTTACTGCTTTACATTGCTCTCATTGTTTTATGGGTATAATTTATCTCCTCCACTGAGTGTTTAGTCGTGAGAGTGGGGATCTTGGTTGATACTGCTTTCATATCCCCACAGATGCTTAGCCATATAACAGGCAGACAGAACTTCCGGCACTGAAAGATATTAAAGTATAGAGTATAACGGTCATTTTATGATTATTTTTCCTGCTTTTGCCTACGCCATCCCTCACTCATTTATCCATCATCCATTCATGCATGTGTCTGTCCACTGGTTCATTCATAAGGCAGGTATGATGTACGTGCTCTGTGTCGGTCACTTTGGGAATACACAGATGAGTTCAAAATGGTCTCTGTCCTTAAGGATCCCCCACATTGCGATTTGGAAGAGTTAAAAATCATTCTTTAGGTAGCCAACTCAAACTAAAAATACCTGTTACTGTTATCATCATTCATGAGGCTGAAATTTGTACAAGATAATTGGCTTCCTGGTGAGTTTTCTCCCTTTTTACTGAATACACTGTCATCTTCCTAAAGTATTCAGATTGCACTGTAATGACAACTGATAGTGCAGCAGGTGGGGAAGGATGTACTTTTGTTTCGTTTTTAACACTTTGATGTACTACCTGCAGTTTCGCTGCGATTAGTTCGTATGAATGAATCACAGTGGCGTGCAGAGCGTTTGTGTTCCTGCAGACTCTCTTAAAAGAACTCACATGTCCTTTACTTACAGATAGAATTCCCCTGAAAGTACGTGATAAGGAAGTTGTACTCGTCCTCTCTGAGGTGGGCTGAAGCAAGGGGCTTTGTTCAAGGTCGTAGAGAAAGCCATCTACCATCCTGGGTTATGTTCCTCCATTGCCTCTGCATTCTCCATTCTGCTTTTCTCACCGAGGGAGCCGCTTCCGACCTTTCAAAGTTCCCATGTTGCCTGGTTTCTTTTGAGAATGCTCCTGTTAAGATATGAGACTAACATCGATGATCGGTGAGATTCTGAAGTTATCTCGAAAAATATGTGTACTCGATGGTGGTATAGTCTGGAGTGGGGATGAGCAGAGGGGACTAAAGGAGAATGAGAGGGGTTTGTATTAATTAGAAGTCTTTTTAGTTTCAGGCACTTTCACAGAAACTCAAACTGTCAGGAATGGGAGATGACTGGAGGGATGTTGGTGACTATGGCCCCAGACCCGGGAAAGTCAGGAAGGCCTGGAGCTGGGTCCACTGAGGATCCAGGACTGTCTTTCTCTCTCTGCCTCTCATTTGTGCTTCCTCCACGTTTTGGCTTCATTCTTCAGTTCAGACCAGCCTTGGCCCTCACACAGCTGCTGACGGCTCTAAAGCATCATTATCTTATAGCTCCCACCAGCAGACCCCACACACTCCTGTGACCCTAAGCTCAAAATTCCAGAGAAGGGCTGGAGTTGGCCCTGATTGGGTGTGGGGTGTAAAACAGTGTCTGCTCCCATCGGCATATCAGGATTGGAGTGGAGAGGTGTATGTCCGAGTAGAAGGAGATGCTGCCCCACAGCAGACAAAGGAAAGCCATCCTCTGCACTTTCAGAGGATTTGCAGGAAGGTTCAGTGAGCATTTAGGAAGAAAGACTAATGTAGGGGATGACGTACCTCAAATTCAGATGCGACCCAGTCAGTAGTTACTGAACTTTTGAAATAAGGGTTTCTTTGGGAGTTCATTTTGTGGACCACTCATTTAGCGGTTTCTGGGGAAGAGTGACATGCCTATTCAAGAGAGCTTAGAGAAAACAGAAAACAGGCATAAGCTCAGAGAGTGAAGTGGGGAGAAGTGCATGGGGAAGAAAATCTAAGACCTTGGAGACCTCAGAGGAGGACCTCAGCATCTCTGTGGCAGGTGAGCACTGACAGTCTTGTGGTTCTCTCTGAAGAGACAGAGATGCAGCCCCGAGTCAGGGCTCCAGCTTGCAGGTGGCGTTGATCCCAGATGAATGGTCTTACATCTGCCAGTTAATGCTGGCCGCAACCTGCTTACTCTGTAGAGCAAGGATTGCACAAAAATGCCCAAATTTTAGCACATTAATCTTCATCAAAATGATTTGTTTCTCTCTCTACCCCACTCCCACTGTGGCTCCCCACAGCCATCCCATTTCCCTAGTAGTGTGGAACTCACTGCCAGAAGGATGCACTCTCCCAAATTAACCCCATCTAGAAGTTACACTGTGAAACGTACACCTGGAGGGAGGCTGTAAGTGACATCTGTCTCAATCTAGGCCGTGGTCTAACTCCCAAGAAACACTCATTCAACAAACACTCCTGACTGCCTACTCAAAAGTACCAGGCGTTGTGTGGAAGACACCAGCTATGTAATAGAGCAAAAACAGATAGAGGGTTTTTTTTTTTTAATTTTAGGTTTCCAGAATTTTCCAAATATCTTGGATAGTATCAATAATATGTGTTCATATATATTCATCTTTAGTTAGCAGAAAATCTGAACAGATTGGTAGATTTTAAGTGGCCTTGAATTGGCAGTCTAGGAGAGAATCCAGATCTCTTTGCAGAGGGGTAGCCAAAAGGAAGCTCTCAGCATCTTCACTTTCTCCATTGTCATCACCACCAGCAGTGCGATGAGTTAATGAAGTTGAATGCGGTGCAGTGGAAGGAACATGGATTAGAGATGTGCGTCAGAATCCCAGCTGTCTTCCTTCATTTGCTGTGTGGCCTGAGGGACTTTCTTAGTCTGTTCAGGTTGCTATAACAAAATACCACAGACTGGGTAGCTTATAAATGACAGAAATTTTTTTCTCATGGTTCTGGAGGCTGGAAGTCTAAGATCAGGGTACCAGCATGGTCCAGTGAGGGCCCTCTTCTAGGCTGCAGGCTTCTCATGGTATCCTTAACTTGACAGAAAGGTCGAGGGAGCACTCTGGGACTTCTTTTATAAGAGCATTAATCTCATTCATGGGGGCTCCACCCTCACAACGTAATCACCTCCCAAAGGTCCCACCTCCTAATAGCATCATCTTTGGGGGTTAGGATTTCAACATATACATTTGGGGGGAACACAGACATTCCGGCCATAGCAGGAAGGGTTCTCTGGGTCTTAAGCTCATTATTTGCAGAGGGGGGAAAATAATTATACTTTGTCACAAGGTAATAGCAAGTCTGCAACAACTGTGCTTGAGGAAACAAGGCCAGCTAGATTTGGACTGTGGGAAAGCCTCTTCTCGTGGTCCCGTGGAGCTCAGGGCGTGGTGGGATGTTCCAGACCAAGAAAGGTTGGGACTGAGACTTCCAGTGATCCATCGGTGTGGAAGCTTTAGGCGGGCTGTTCACGAGATGGCTATGGGAGATGTGAGTTCATATTTAGGTCTCAACTTGGATTTAAACCTATCAGGGGAAGAGGCACAGGTGAGATACAGGTATTTTTGGGGAAAGGTCCAGGTTGAGGCCAATCTCGGAGGATGTCCATCCAACCAGAAGTGAGATATTTAGTCAACAGCCCTCCAAGGTTGAGGGGGAAAGGGGGTGACATTGAGGGGAACAACACTGGGTTTCAGGGACAAGAAATCCATCTTGGATACTAAGAAGGCCCTTGATTCTTAGAAAACTAGAGTCCTAGGATCACAGCCAGAGCAGCCTGGAATGAATGACCAACCATCTAGATGCAGGGCCAGTGGGTGACCACCTGCAGCTTCTTGGGGTCCTCTTGTGAAGGACAAGAGTGGTTCCCGGGCCCACAGGGGACTGAACCTGGATTGTGTCAACGGCTGCCCAAATTCTCCACCCCACTCCTGTCCAGCTGATCACATGGCTTCCCTTTTAAGCTCACCCTTGCCCTCAGCTGAACATCCAACACACTCAGCCGGGGGCTGCCTGGGGCTACTCCAGCCCTCCAGCCTGACCTTTCCCTGCTGGCCCCTTTGCACCCCAGTGAATGGCTTTCAGTCCTGCAAGGAGGGTTCTTCCTCTCACTTCCAGGCCTTTGGACCTGCTCCCACATCTTCCTCCTTGGTTCTTAACTCATCTTTCTTCTTCAGGCTTGAATGTGGGCGTTATTCTCCCCCGGAAGTTTCCCTTGGGCTCCCAAGCCTCTTGCTGTCCTCACAGCACCCGGTGGGGCTCCAGTTCAGTGTTTACTTCGCTGTGTTGGATCTGGCCCACTTCCCCCGGGGGCTCTGAAAGCAGGGACTTCATCTGACCATGTCCAGGCCCGGTCCTCCCTGCACACAGTAGGTGCTGGCTAAAGGTCCGTTCACTGAGGGTCACAGTGCAGAGAGCTTCCGGGACAGGGTGCCCACCATGTTTCCTGCCTGCCCTCTCAGAACATTCAGGTTAAATAATTTCAGTCACCATTTACTTGCAGAGCAACATAACGCTTGGGAAGGACACATTTATTTGCAAGGCCAAATGCATGACGTTGTCACTCACAAGACCTCAGTCCCAGTGTCTCACTTACCCAGGCTTGGAGAGAGGTGAGAAGGGGAGAGGGTTAGGTAATGCATTTTCTGTCTAGGCAATTTAGTGTCACAGAAGATGCTCTCAAATCTTTGACAGGAGTCGAGGCAGAATTCTTGTCAGATTATATAAGAAAAACGACTCATCATTCTGCTACATCCACTGGAATCTATTATGGGTTTTCTTAAAGCCTTTGTGTATGCAGGCTCATGGTACTTAAATTAAAATTGAAGGAGATCTGTTTTTACTACCAAATGGATAGTGAGTAACAAAGGTTTTTGATTTGTTCTTGGGTAAGTCTGTTTTTCTCAATCAATATTTTCAGCATTTTGGCTGATTTCATGCCACATTATATGTTACTGACGCGCCAGGCCCCTTCGAGGTGCCTCCCTGTCTGTTCACCTGACCTGGTCTCTGCCAGGGATGCTTGTCTCCCCATCACTTGCTGGCCTGGAAGAAATGCCGTTCTTCCCTCAAGGCCCAGCTCCTGCGTTACCTGCCACCTGCAGCTCCTCCCCCTGGTCCCACCTCCATGCACTGTGCATGTGCTCCTGTACAGACCATGAACGTGGAGGAAAGGGGCTGTATCTTACCTTTTTTGCGGGGGGTATTTATTCATTTGAATACACAGATGCCTGTCACTTCAATTCATTGAGCATCTCTCCCATTTGGCATCTCCTCGCTTGGAAGGAGACTCAGATACCCCCAAGATGCAGATCTTGCCCTTAAAGAGCTTTCCTTCTGCTAAGGGAGGAGAGAGACATGTTGAGCTACACGTATGATGCTGGGCCTGGCAACTTACTATTTCATTTCTTTCCTATGAAATAAAATTGTAGCTTACAGTATTTTAATTTTAATTCTTCATTTTAATTCTGCCATGATATTTGTTTTAAAATTTCGAGATCATCAGATGTTAATCCTCTATTCCTCTTACTATATTCTGTTCCTAATTCTATTAGCAGAAGAACGAAGAGGGAACTTGGATTTTGTGTTGCTTTCACAGAGTACAGAGGTTTCAAACATCTCACTTCACATCATGAAGGTTCTCGGGGACCCCATAAGTTTCTGGGAACAGAGAAGTGCAACTCTGACAAGCTGTCAGTCTCTCCCCTCCTGAGGAAGTCTGATGTGGAAATCTCAGGTTGTGACACCTGCTGTCAGGTGCTCTGTCTTTCCTGAAGACATCCTTCCCTCCAGCTGTAAACTCCCTCACCACCCCTCACTCCCTGCCCCTACAGTGTTTTCATCAGACAGTGGTGACAGACAGACCCTCTCTCCACCCAGGTGGCCTCCCCCAGACTCCCCTGTGCTCTGAAGAGAATAGATTCTGGACTTCGGCGTCTCGCCTTCAAAATCACAGCCCCCAAGGGGTGCCATGCTCAAGAATAATGCAGCTTGTACCCTCTTCCTGTGGGAAGCCTGGTTGATAGCAGCACAGATGTGATAGAGGGTGGCCCCGATCCCTTAGGAGAAACGGAAGCACCTTAGAGAGGGGTTAAGTGCTGCCCCCAGAAGCCAGTCACCTGGTGCCCTGGATGCTGGGAACGTTTCCGGCTCACGGGTGGCTGTGTATCATGAGGGGTGTTAGACAGACAGGAGGCAGTGCTGAAACCCCACAGTGCAGAGCTATTTCCAGTTTGGTCTTGGCCTGTTAATACTGAAACAGCAATGGTGCAGGCACAGACCGACAGACAGTACAGGGGTGGTGGAGGACGAGAGCTGGACATGTGGGGAACAGCCTGGGCAGCCACAGATACAGAGGGAAGCCATGTGGTGTGTGGAACGCTCCCCTCCCGGGAGAAGAGCAGACCTGAAACAAGAAAGGTGGGGTCATGTGCACACACAAACCAAGTGAGTGAACTGCTTGTGTAACTAAGGGGCAGGTACGTTCACTGTGGAGAGAACCACTAGAGCCATTCTCTGTAATTCTGACTCAGCATTGATTTTTGAATCCCAGCAAAAAAGGGAATAGCGTTCTCATTTCCACGGTAATAATAATCGTAGCTAATACTAACATAGTGCTAACTGCTGAATGCTGTTCTAAGTTTTTGGCATACGTTCACTTACACGAATGACACATACATAATACACACAGCATGCTTACCCGTACTAACTTATTTACATGTATGGTGCACAAATGTGTGTTTACATACATTAACTCATTTACAGACGTAGTACATTTATGTATTGTCCTGGTCCATTGGGGCTGCTGTAACAGAATGCCATAGACGCGGTGGCTTAAACAACAAACATTTATTTCTCACAGTTGATTGATGAAGATGCTGGCAGATGTGGTGCCTGGTGAGAGCCTGCCTCCAGGTTCATAGATGACCGTCTTCTGGCTGTGTCCTCCCATGGTGGAAAGAGTGAGGGAGCTCTCTGGGGCCTCTTTTGTAAGGGCACGAATCCCATTCATGAGGCCGCCACCCTTATGTCCTAATCACCTCCCAAAGGGTGCACCTCCAAACACCATCACACTGGGGGTCAGGTTTCAACATATGAATTCTGGGGGACACAAAGTTTTGGTCCATAACACATATGTTAGCTCATTTACATACACAATACATTTACATACATGAATTTAAATCTATTTTACTGGTGACAGACAGGCACGGAGAGTCCCACGCCTGAGGTCAAACAGGTTAACTCTGGCTCCAGAGTCTTAGCTCCTGCGAGCTCTGCGTCAGCTTATGCTGCCTCTCACGGTGTGATTTGGATCAATAGCATGTCTGTGTGCATCTTACCAACTATTATTAGTAGTTTCATCAGCCCACCAGCCCCTCACAACAGACCCACAGAGCATTTTACAAATGAGGCAGAAACCGAGGTTTCCTAGTCATGGAGGGATTCAGTGGGGACGTGAGGGCTTGTCCAGCTCTGCGGCCTCATCCTCCTGCAGCATGTACTACCGTATTAAACCACCCCTCCAACCTTTTACCCCAGGGCCGCGGTGGTCACTGTTGCACACCTGGATGGCTGAGGGGGCAACTTCAGGAGGGACCACATCCTACCAGCAACTTAGTTCTCCAGCTGTCTCTGCTAGACTTGGCCATGAAACCACCTTCCAGCCGTGTGAGTGGCCACCGCCAAGAGTCAAGCCCAGAGATTAGGAAGGGCGGAGGATGGGGGTGGGGGGAGGCGGTGTCAGGAATCCTACAGAGAGGATGAGACGTGAGAGGGTAGTTTGGTTTGTGACTTTAACCTTTTGCACTTAATACGACAGACTTCAAAAAACATAACCTGGTGGCCAAAAACTGGCAATTTTTAGGTTTTACCCTTAAAATAGGAAGATCCTCACATTGCTCGAAAGGGATCTTCAGGGAGAAACTTACCAAACTCGCACGGTTGGCTCTTCTGGTTCGGCACATGCTCATTAGGAAAGCCAGGCCAGGCCTTAGGATTTGAGCCTCTGTTCCCAACTTTTATGCACACCGATTCCCCTGGTGTCTGCACGACTAGTCATTTTCCCATCTGTCAACACAGTTAGGGAATCTACGTGTTAGCACAAGGCCGAGACCTCGGCTTCTCTGCTCTCTGCCTGGATGACCCATTGCTCTTGGAGAAATCCTTGAGAGCCCCCAGGAGGGCGTGAGTCCCCCTGTCTCTGCCCCTTTGTATGCACTTATCCCACTGCGTTGTCGTTCATTACTTGTCCGACTTCCCATCCGACGGTGAATTCCTTGTGAGAATTTGGAGAATCATTGCCTTGGCCATCTTTACATGGGCCGCCTTCCCACCTCCCAGCACAGAAGCTGGCACTCAGTACATGTGTGTTCAGGGAATGAATGTGAGCTCCTAACAGTGGATTCAGAAAGGAGCCTATTAAAGGCAGAAGTCAGCAAAATTCAAATATTTCACATCAAATTCCATTGTCTTCCTGAAGACACCCCCTGAGTGCAATGTTGAACCCGTCCTTGCTCCTTCCCACCCTCCCAGCCAGGCCCCAGCCTCCTTCCCGGTACTTTCCCACAGTTTCCTGTTTTCTCTACTGGGCATTCTTCTCTTTCTGACCCCGTTCAGTGTGTCCTCCCAACCACAGAATTATATTCCTAAACTCCAAGTGCGATCATTACACTTAATTACACTGGATTCCATTAAACAGCTGAGCAGGTCATGCTAGGCTCTGTACAATTCAATCCCAAATACCAGTGAGGCTCCCCACTTCGTTCCTACCCCCAAACGCCACCACCTGCACTGCAGCCAAACTGAAGCCTCAGTGTCTCCTGACCCTTTGTGTCCTGGAGTCTTCGCACCTGTTCTCTCTGCTGGAATTCACTTCCCCCCATACTCAGCCACACAAACTGCTAATCCTCTGGACCACCCTTCCCCAGGCAGAGTGCACTTGCACTTTCCTCCTGTCTCTGCCAGGACTTCTTCTTGGCCTGTCTCTCTTTACTACTGCTGAGACCTCCTCCAGGGCAGAAGCTGGTCATGATTGCATTTCCTGCTCCCAGCTTGATGCTGGAGTTGCTTCCCCTGCCCTTTTAAATGTGAACGGCTGTGAGGAGGGGACAACATTTTGAAAGCTTGGGGTTAAGTCCTGTCTGCAGTAACTCAGAAAGATAGGAGAAGGACCACCTCAACTGTGTATCTTTACATGAGGCATCAACAAAGGCTTTTCCATTGAAACCCAACCTCAAGATACATACATGTCCCCTCCCATTGCGGCAGAGGTCACAGACCCCAGGGAATGGTCTCCTTTCCAGAATAACGTTATAAAGAACAAAATTTGAATGCCCACAGTTTTTGGAGTTCACTGTGGTGAAATACACTAATTCAGACGTCACTGTCAGGAATGACGGACCCTCGCAAGTCATCTGCACAGTGTTCCTTAGTGTGTGTTCTCGCTCAGGTGAGAAATTAAGGTCATGACATCGGTAATGTCAACAGTATTCCACCTCTGAAATAGATCTACATGGAACAAGGGAGATGAGTTAATTTGCCTCTGTGGCCCTGCTTTAAAGGTGCACAGAGTTAGTTCGTGCAGATTAGTTTCGCGTTTGCTACAGGAAGTCAGTGAGCCATTTTCACGTCATGCGTGGAATAGGTAAGTTGGCTGCGGGGCCTCTCTTCTTTTCAGTTCAGCCTTTACCCCACTTGCCTCCCGCCTTCCAGGTAATACAATACCTGCACCCAAAGGGCCGCACGTTCCACCCCTCAAGTTCCATTCCTTCAGGGTCCTGCAAGTTAACGGCAAATTAGATGACAGTTGTGTGCACTGTACAGAATCTTTTCCAGAATCAGGTAGAATATGAATGAGGGGATGAATGAATGCATGAATGAATACCAAACAAATAAATGCAATTCCTTGTGCTAAGATTAAAAACAAAGAAGGGAAAAAAAGAAATTAAGGGCAAAACTAATGATTATGTCTCTTTCCCCAAAGCAGAAGCTTTCAAAGGCAACATACTGTTTTCTAAAACTTGCTTCTCCGGCCATACTCGAGCCAAGAACACAAGGTCAAAGTTAAAATGGCTGTGTGCACCCCCATATCCTGGGTCCCGAGTGTGCATAGCCCTGCCCCCCAGCCCGGGCACAGGGTCAGAAGTAGCAAATGATGATTAATCAGGTGCCTCCTGTCTTAAGACACAGTCAACGTTTACTGTCTCTGCAGACCAGACTGTAGAAATAAGCAGACCCATAAAGGCCTGCAATTACTATTTCCCCGGAGATATTCCAGATGCTGCTGGGTAGACTGTGACAGTGGCAGCGCTCTTCCTGCTTCTGATTTATTCCATCCTGGAGGAGCTTTCCTTACATGGGCTTTTCCATAGAAGTGACCGCTCCTGGCCTTTCAGGAGCTGTTTCAAGTCTTCTTATTTGGCCACCCTTTCAGTGACTGGTGATGGACAGAGCTGTGCCCCCGAGTCCTACCTTGCCAAGTGGTGGAGTGGCAGACTTGCCTTCTCCGGCCCCCCGCCGAGCCTGTGCACCCTTCTTCCCTACCATCCCCAGGAGCTGCTGAATAGGTTTGATGCGAGATAGACCCTGGCTCGAAGGGGCCTATCCCACCCCAACCAAACGCTGACATTTTATTGTGACCTCCAGTGGCGTACAGAGATGACCAGTGGCAAGAACACCACCAGTTTGGATTGGAAGGGCTTTCTTACATTCTTCAAACCAAACCGCACTGATAATTCAGTGGTCCACCATGACAAACTCTGAAAAAACTGGCCTATTTGCTGAGTGGTTCCCACTAGCTGAGCTCTGCAGAATTGGGGGATGTCGTGTAGCTGGATCTCAGGACAAAACTCTCCTTCAAATACTAAGAGTGCAAGCGGGATGGGGTTGTGTGGGAGCATGATGCTGTCATCATTCCCTGTTCGAGAGTTTTCGTCTATATTAACAGTCTTGGGTTAGAATTCAAAGGGGAAAAAGGCTCTCAGAGTCTTGTTTGCAAGGCTTGAAAGCGTGTGAAACGTCACATAGTTGGAGGCGTTTCCCTTGGCGTGTGCAAAGGCATGAAAGGGAACAGGGAGCTAGAGGGAGCATTTATTGATTAGCTGCTGGTCTGGGCCAGTGACATCACACTCTGGTCCTGGGGTCCCAGGGTCTCGTGGGGCTTCCTTGAGGGAGTTCTTAAAAGAAACTGAAGTCATAGAGAATTCGTTTATTCTGTGTCTTCACTTGCAAGTTCTGCCTCTTCACTCAGTGTCATAGCACCGGTAAAGGATATGAGAAATAATAAACAACCCCAAGGGTTTCATGATCTCCGAGTCTTAAAGCCATTCATCCAGGCT
The DNA here is from genome assembly GCF_039906515.1 of Pseudorca crassidens. Lineage (NCBI taxonomy): Eukaryota > Metazoa > Chordata > Mammalia > Artiodactyla > Delphinidae > Pseudorca > Pseudorca crassidens. The sequence goes on from NC_090297.1 coordinate 160,263,924, forward strand.
GTGCTTCTGAAGGGAGCCGATACAAGAGGAATGATTTTAAAAAAACTGGAGATTATGTTCTGTGATTTCCCTACTCTGAGCCAGGGCAAGTTAGACCTTATTACCAGGTTTAAGATGATGAAGATGATTGGCTTTGCTCCATGCTCACTGGAGTAAGAGGAGAAATAGGTTTAAGGGGACACTAAGAGAGTTTGGTTGGGTGTGAAGAATATCCCCTAGTCAGTGAATAAATGTTGTGCTAGGCCCCCAGGGAAGGTATGCAGCTTCATCACTGGGAATGGAGTTTGGATTTTAGAGCTAGAGGATTAAGCCAATGACCACTTAAGTTCTCGTTCCTTCTCTGTGTACGATTTACTTATAATTTACTCCACTGTCTATGGGTTGTCTTCCCAAAGTATCCCACTGGGCCTTAAGGGACACTTCCCCTCAAAGAAAGCAGAATGAAGAATCCAGCTTCTTGGATGGTCAAGAGTTCTTTTTGTCTTATCTTTCCTTTGAGGCAAACCTGTGAGTTAGATAGGGACAGATGTTTGTTTGTTTTTTTTTTTGCCTGTCACTGTTGTGGCCTCTCCCGCTGCGGAGCACAGGCTCCGGACACGCAGGCTCAGCGACCATGGCTCACGGGCCCAGCCGCTCTGCAGCATGTGGGATCTTCCCGGACTGGGGCACGAACCTGCGTCCCCTGCGTCGGCAGGCGGACTCCCAACCACTGCGCCACCAGGGAAGCCCTGGGACAGATGTTTTTAATTTCCACTTTATAGATGAGAAAACTGAAATTCAAGGATGTCGAGTGATAATTCCACACAGGTTTGAAACTCTGGCATCATTTTTGTGTTGATTCTGCACACCCCTCATTCAACCCATCACCAAACTCTGCTGATTTTTCCCTTATAATGTTACCTGCATCTGTTGTTTCTCTCCACATGCACTGTCCCCCTTTAGGGCTGTCATCGCCCCATGCCTGGACCGTTACATTGGTTTCCTGCATCACCTTTTCGATGCCAGTTTTGCCTCCTCCTGGATGCTTCCCTGAGTTCTGGAGTCTTGGGATATGAATTCACGTTTGTTCTGTTCATTCGGCAACTCCCATGGGTTGTGGGCACAGAGCTGAGGATGCTTGTGGCAGGAAAAGTTTCTGAGAGATTCCTTAACATACTGTGCCTTTTGTACTTCAGTGCTAACTCACAGCAGTGCTCAATATTTGCTTTCTATCTGTGGACCCCTGTTTATGTTAGACACAGAGTTGTATGAACGTGAATTTCCCCTTCAATGTTACACGGTCACTGAATGTCAGGTCACGAAAGTCAGGGAAAGCTCACACTGAAGTTGTTTTGTTTTGTTTTCCCAGAATAAGGATTCACTGGTTTCGTTGCAGACTGGGGATTGAGGCAACATTTATCCATACTTGGAATTTCATGGTCACATTTCACAAAATTACAAGTAATTTTTAGCCTCTTAGTTACATCTAAACTTTTAAAACCTATCATTTAAAATATATCAATTAGAATAACACTGCCTGCTTTATAATCCACATTTTCATCGTTTGAAATAACAAAATTGCATTATATCCTATTTGGTTGCTCTCATGCCTCCTTCTCCAGTTGGGTTGTAAGTCTCTCAGTGACAAAGAACCATGCTTGTTTATGCATTAGGTACTAAATAAGACACTGAGTAAGTACCCATCACGTGGAATGACCCGTACTTACCTGCGGTCCTCTAGGAGTCATGTTGCTTGATATCAGTGATGCACCAGGGCGGGGAGGTGATGGTGTTGGGACTGAATGGGGCCCCTGCTCCCAGCTCCCACCTGTGTTTACACCACGACACCACACCACTTCCAAGTAAACGTGTTGACTGTGAGAGATCTTCTCAGTTGTGAAAAGTTATTCGATCCCTAGATCAAGGTGCAGATAAGTCCGATTTCCAGTGGATACAGCCCCTTTGTCCTCTGAGCTCTGCTCTTCCTTCCCAGATGAGAAAGTGGTCAGAGGCGATGCAGTGTTCACTGCTCCGTGATTCCATACCCATTGGCTTTTCTTGAGAGGCCCTTGTCCATTAGCTTCACCTTCCCTTTGTCAGGCTCTCTAAACACTTCCAGTAACAGAATTAATTAGGCCTTTCTCTTGATTTAAAAAAAATAAGCAGAGCCTCGGGAGAGGCGTCATCCTGACATGCTCTCTGTGTGCACAGTGGAGTCTAGAGTGTGCCTCTCAAAGGCTTGCGTTCTGTTTGGTCATATGTTAGCAGGGTGTCTTCAGTGTATTTACACGGATTCCATTGTGAGCCTCCAGATCCCACCCTGTAAGGACATTCATCCTTACTGCCCTTGACAGACATAGGAAAATTATTTCCTGGTGAGAATCACGTGCTTGTAAGAGCCAGCCTTTCAGAGGGGAATCTGCCGTCAAAGGGGCTAATCGTCCAAATGACGGATACACATGGCTGGCTTCCCTCTTTACGCCAACTTGATTGAGACAAGATGAGTGTGCCTCTGGCCTTAGCCATGGAGAATTATGTGAGAACAGCATCCTCAGGGAACAGCCTTTATCTGCTAAGTATGACAAGTGTGGCAAATGCACACAAAGCCCAGTTACCTTGGCTGCAAGACCAAGGGCCTGTGTCCCTGCTCCCACAGACAGGTGACTCTTCCTCCGTTCCTGTAGGAATGGTGCGCCCTTGGGCAGGCGGGATCTATTTACCTTTCGTCATTTGGCCTGGAATGTGGCATACCACCCTTGCATGCTTGGCTCTGGCTCCCATGGCAGGAGTCACTTTTGGAGACAGAAGGAGGTAGGTGACATTTTCCTCTCCGGACACAGAGAGTGTTGAGGTCCTGGGGTTTCATCACTTGGCTCCTGGCTTTTCATGGGAACAGAGGGGCTGCCTGACCACATGCTCAGGTTTTAGGGTGTGGCCCTGAGAAGGAGGCTGGACACACTTCTGTTGCTCCCGTACGTGCTGGTACCTCAGCCATCACTAACTGCTCGGAGGACCCTCTCACGGGCCCAGACCTCAAAGATGATCCGCCATCCGGCCTCCGGCCTCCTCTGCACCCGTCACCATCCCAGGACAAATGGGGATGTTGCTGTGGCAGCCGTTTGGAATTCCCTTTAAACAGTCATTCTCAGACATAACCATAGAGGCAGGAAGCGGATTAGTGGATGCCAGCGGGTTAGAGGAGGGGAAATTGCGAGTCACTACTAAACAGGTATGGGGTTTCTTTCGGGGTGATGCAGGTATCCTGGACTTAGATAGTGGTGATGGTTGCACAACATTGTAAATATACTTAAAAAAAAAAAACCTTATTTCTCCTGGTTAAAATGGAAGATTTTATGTTATGTGAATTTTATCCCCCAAAATTAAAAATAAAATTAAAAAACCAAATATTCAATCTCATCCTCCGAAGGAATCATCCCAGCAATACTATTGCCCACGTTTATTGCAAGATACGTCACATACGTATATTATATGTTTGTTTTTGTTTAGCATGACCCTGTGAAATGCCCATCTGACAAAGGTAATCAAGTTATAAGGCCCTTTAGTGATTCAGATGTGTTTAACATGAGAAAATGGCTCTGCCTCCTCTGTTGGAAAGGGCGCCCCCTAACACAGAAAGGGAGAAACACACCCTCCCCTCTTCCTGCCCCGACTCTGAGCGCTTGGAATTCTTATAAATACACATATCAGTAAAGTTCTTGACATTTTGCCCAGTACCTGAGGAGGAATAAAACTTTTCTAACCCAAATGAAACACACACAGAATAAAATGCAAAAACAAAAAAGAAATCCGAGGAACACAGATGAAAAACAAGGGATGTGCCCTGCCGCATCCCTGAGATGATTACAAGTGGGGCTCATAGATGCAAATTTTATCTAAATTAAAATATTATATATTTTTCACATTAAGGCCCCAACGTTTGCCTAGGCCACGATGCTTTTTAAATTAATGACAATTATTTTTCAATGACAATTTTTTCTGTATCATCTTATTGCTTATTTTTCTTTCAACTTATTTGATATCTCACTGACTCCTCCCCATTAAAAGGTTGGCTCTTGCTTATTGAAAAGTGGCCAAGGGGAAAAAAAGATCAATTTCTCATATAAGTTTTTTCTGAGAATGAAAATTGACATGCTTTGCTTGGGGGCCAATTTTAGAACAAACCTCAGTAGTCCTTAGAGACCATTTAATTTGAATAAGTATCCAAACAAGTAGGGACTGAGGCTGGGGAGATGCTCCTGGAGCAACCGCAGCAGGAGACTGGACGGACAGCAGGTGTGGCGGGGAGGCTGGGCGCCTCACTCCAGCCGTCCTATATCAGGGCTGGGGTCTCCCTGCCGAGGTTCTGGGGCTCAGTCTGCCTTGTGGCCCACCTTTTGCCTCTCTTGTTTGTGGGAGGGGCCATCAACTTCCCTTGCCTTAGTTTCCGTGGCGCTAAAGGCCAGGGGAGGTACCGTCTACACCAGCCTCGTGGGTGGCGAAGGGGGAGAGGTGTGCTTTTGCTCCAAACGTGCCTTTCCCTATAGTCCTTGCACATCGCCATCCTCCTTTTCAAAAAAGAGTGATGTTTGGGAAGATTATCTTTCTTGTATATTTTTCAAAGTATAAAATACTGACGCGCTTTTCAAGTCTGTATGCTCCAACCCCAGATATGTCAGGTTCCTGGAGTTGGTGGCTGAACTCCCCACTGCCTTCTCTAACTCCCCCTCAGAGGGTCACTTGGTTCACATCACAGGGCCTCCGTCCTGTGGGCGAGGATGTTGGGGAAATGAAGATTTAAAATCCGTAACGTTATTAGCATTGTCAATACAATAATTTAATAAATGTTCCTGGGAGGAAACCAGGCATTGACAGAGGCTACCTTTTCTATCAGTTTTCTTTTCGTGTGACATTTTCCCTGAATGGCTCTTGCTGAGTTATGGAAATGAGGCAGTTGTCGGGGAGAGTCTAGGGCCTGAACTCTTTTTTTAAATTTTTTTAATTTATTTAATTAATTTATTTATTTTTGGGTGCGTTGGGTCTTCATTGCTATGTGCGGGCTTTCCCTAGTTGCGGCGAATGGGGGCTACTCTTCCTTGCGGTGTGCGGGCTTCTCATTGTGGTGGCTTCTCTTGTTGTGCAGCACGGGCTCTAGGTGCGCGGTCTTCAGTAGCTGTGGCATGTGGGCTCAGTAGCTGTGGCTCGTGGGCTCTAGAGCACAGGCTCAGTAGCTGTGGCACATGGGCTTAGTTGTTCCGCGGCATGTGGGATCTTCCCGGACCAGGGCTCGAACCCGTGTCCCCTGCATTGGCAGGTGGATTCCTGCCAGGGAAGCCCTGCCTGAACTCTTTCTTGCCTCCACTTGTGCCCTTTCCTTGGATTTGCCTGGGGCCTTTCATGACCTGGAGCTGAGGGAGCATCGTCCACGCACATCCAGCCGCCTGCACACAGCAGGGAGGGTCAGGATTGCCATCACCTTCTAAGAGTCAGTCTTTTCAGGCTCTAACATTTGAAGAGTCTGACTGGCTCTGATGTGCCCCATTTTCCCCAGTCTGAACGTTCGAGAATGAAATGTAAACATTCAGCCTCTGAGACTCATAAGCACAGGTTGTCACTGAGGAGGCCACAGAGGGGTTTCTAGGTAACCCAGACTTCCCTTGAAAACAGGCCTGGAGTTACCAGGTGTCCGTCTCTACGTGGAGTGTCATTGTTGTCATTGCTGGAGTTTCTTCTCCGTCATAAGACTTCTCCCTGTTCCTCAGCTCCCCCATCCTCCCAGTAATCATATTTGCTGTCAGCTATCTTTGTGGGGATTTAGTGACTTTTTTAGGGACGAATGCCAGCCCTGAGGCCCTGCAGAAGGACCCGTGATGTTGGTCTTTGTCTGTGTGACAGCCTGATGGGAGAAGTACCCTGAGCTACCAGCACGAGCTGATTGTCACTGTGTCGTGGCCACCTCTGAACCTGCACCCCGAGTGTCTGGGCATCAAATAGGTTTCCCTGGTGCCTTCCCAGGCCTTTTCTGCCTTGTTTCATTGATTATATAGCTAGCATTTCTTTAGAGCTTGGGAAAGGGGGTACTTTACTGCAACTCCTCTAAAAACCCATTTCCACATGAATCACCTCTGGCCTTTTTCTGTTTTGCACGTTGTTTAGATAAAGAGGAGTTTGTCTGTATCACTTCCCACCAGACTCTCCTAAGTGGAAGCCTTGGATTTGGAACCTGGGATTTTTTCTGCCCTCTAAATGAAAGCCTTGTTGACTAGGTTGTTGATAAAGTGCAGTTTCTTACAATTTCATAGCCTAAGGGCTGCCTTAGCTACAGGCCGCATTCCCTTATTGTTACTGATAGGAGCTACCGTATTTCTACTTATATATTTCAGGGGATGAATTTTTGCTTCTCAGCATCATTTATGATGTGATTCACATCTAAATTTAATATAATGTTATTTACTTCCCCAAATACTTCATCTACACTTCAGAATCTTGTCTCCAAAAATGGTTTTGTAGATGATCTAATGCAAATGTCTCGTTCTACAGATGAGAAAACAGAAATCTAGAGCAAGGTTTCTTGAGAGCGGCACTATGACATTGGGGGCAAGCTCATTCTGGCTTGTGGGAGGCTCCCTGGTGCACTGTGAGGTGTTGAGCAGTATCCCTGGCTTCTACCCTCTAGATGCCAAGAGCATCCCCCAAATTGTGACAAACAAAAATGTACCCAGACGTTACTAAATGTTCCGTGGTCGAGAACCACCGGTCTAGTGGGAGGCGCACAGCTAGGCTGTGACAGGGTCAAGATTAGTACCCAAGTGTCCTGACTCCCAGATCCACTCTGTCCAGGTTGGGCAACAGAATTAAGTTCTCAACCTGCGCAGAGCTCTGAGTAATAGTCAAGAGAGCTTCCACAGCTCTCGAGGGAGAGAAGAGGACTTAGGAGACTGAGGAACCAGGAGCAAGGAAGAACTTTATGGAACTCTGGGCAGATGTGTTCCCTTTAGCCAACCTCCCATCTACTAATTGAACCTGACCCAATGACTCATTGACTCAACTTCTGTGAGTGAACTGGACAATATGGCTTAGAAAATCATAAGATGTATGTCCAGAGAGAACAGATTTAGGGGAGAGAATACAAGAGGCAGAGGAATGTTTCTCCTGACCTTCCACACGCCCAGAACCTGGGACCAGCCCCGTGGCTGAGGCCCCGTGAGCCTCATGCAGTAGAGCCCCACGCATCCTCAGCCCGGTAGATGTCAGCTGGGCCCTGGTCTCCATCCTCCTGTGGAAGTCCTGACTCACACAGTTTCTTTGGCATTTTTTCCTAAGGTCTGACAAGCACCCAATTTGTACAGGGCTCCATTCTTCTCCTTTAAATCTGTGTCACTTTTCTGTCCTGGCCATGGGCTTAGAGAACACATACAGCACTAGATGTGAGGAGTGTGGCAGCTAACGCATGCCCTGGGGTATTGCCACTTTCTGATGGAGGCAGACAAATGTAGTTACCAGGGAGTTCATAGGTGAGAGATCAGAAGTTTTCATGCTGGGCCTGATTCGAGGGCCTGGTATGAACCTGGGTTTCCGCTGTATCAAGGTAAGAAAACTCCACTGCCAGGGCTCTGGATTCTAACCTTCTAACTTTCCTGTTCTGAGCTCTGTCCTTTGCTCACTGGGCTCCTTGGAGGTGATCCTAGATGACTTTCCTCCAAACACAGGACCTCATTAGGTGGCTGTACCTACACACAAAGCGAAAATTTCACTCAGTTCTCTGAGACTTTTGCTTAAATATGCTAGAAATGCCAAAATAGAAACAGAGCTTTTGCATGAAGTTATTTTGGGTAGTTAAATAGGCTCTAAGAGCATAGCTAATGAACTAAAGGGAATAATTCTGGTTATGCTACCAGAAATTGTGGTTTTATTCTAATAAATCATTACTCTGGAGAAAAGTCCTTTCTACACTTTTGCTGTCCTAGTTTTTTTTTTATTCTTCAAATGAACAGTAGGGTACCTTCTGTGTTTCTGAATTCTTCCCTCCCCAGCCACCTGGTCATAATCCAAAGGGAAAAACAAACTAGACTGATTCTGTGAGCTGCACTTCATTGCCATTGGCATGTGGATCACAGTGCTCCATTTTCCACCAAATAAAGGAAGAACATTCTGGAAACTTTGCACAAAGAAAAAATCATGTTTATCTCTACAGTTGAAGTTTCCTAGGGTGAAAACTAGCAGCAAATCAGATAAAAAAGGAGCCTCAGTTTTCTCTAATACCAGTCTGTGTTTCTGAACGTTTTCTTCTTTGAGGAAGAGTTGTGCCTCGTCCCGCTGAGCAAGCAGACTGTTTGATTGAGGGAAAGAGCTCACTCTCTCTGCCACATTTCTCCAGCTGTACAACGGGGATAAGAGCTGTACCAGCTGTCATTACAGTGATGCTCTGAGCAGAGCTGCTGCACCAGTTGGGGCAGAACTCAGACTCTTAGGGAAGGATGTCATCTCATAACAAAACCCCAACATGCCCACCCAGTATTTAACATTAAGCGGCCCCTTCTCACTCCACCACTTATATTCTTCCCTTTGCCATAGATGTCAAAACTAGAGTCTTCTCTCTCCTCCCCTTCCCCAAAGAGCAGCCACTGCCTGAAAACTGAGGGAAACGCAAGAGAAAAAGATACTTCCTGAGCAAAAGCGGGTGTATCAGCAGGGTCCTACTAGGAGGACGGTGTCACACTCACTTATTTTGAAAAGAATTATGGGTAAGGTGTAGAAAAGTAGAAAGGCTAATATGGTAGCCCAGGGCCAGTAATAGCAGAGTGCCCATATCCCTAGGTTTGAAGAACGAAGGGAAGGGAGCAGCTTTCTGAGCCAGGGGAAAGGAAGGGTGGAGAGGTCTCCTGACTTGCGTTCCTCCCCCTGGAGTGTGAGAGCAGCGTCTGTTGATGTGATCCAGGCAGGCCCGCCTCCCTGGCACAGAGCAGGATGGAGAACGTTGGAGAATGCATCTGGAGGGCAAGGAGGGAAATTGGCCCAGCATGGATCAGAATAATTCTTTCAAAATAGCCCTCCTCACTTGCTGAGACTAAAAGGCTTTCACTCCTGCCACCCCTCCTTGTCCTTGGCTGGATGTGGCTTACACCTCCCACCCCCTGCCTCACTTGTCATGTTCCAACCTGTTTGTTGCCTTCATTCCTTCTTCTGCCAGTACTGTCATAATGGTTGGAGAAACTAAAGGTTATTTCAGATCATCTCTTTTGCTGCTAACAGCATGAGGTTTGTTCTGCCAGTAGAGTGACACAGACCCAGGATGGGCAGTTTACTCTGAGCTTACTGCATTCATCTTTCTCAGTAGCCACAGCTTGACCAGATTCTGAGTGTGGGGGACACAGTGGCACAGCGACAGCTTTGGCCCACTCACTAGCCCGGTTGCTAAAAGGTGGATTCCACACTGCACGCCTTTTGGATGTCAACCCTTTTGATCCTCCTGAGTCACATTTAGAAAATTATTTCTCCAGATATGTTGTCAATGCCCAAGAGACCTGCAAGAGCTGATGCTACCTGGAAAGGTGTTCACAAGGCTCTCTACCTCTAGCTTTTTCCCGGGTTCAAACCTAGAGCTATTGATGAGACTTTGCCCTTGGTCAGAATAGCATTGAGTTTTGTTGCAAATACATTATTGAGCATTATAATGATACGGAGAGATGATAGATAGATAGATAGGTAGATAGATAGACAGACAGGTAAGTAGATAGAAGTATGTGTGTGTCTGTGTGTCTTTTGAAGACTGGGGTCAGTTTCCTTCTGTGAGCCATCCGTATTCCTGCCTTGACCTAAATTCAGACAGCTGACTGAGATTTCAGTCCTAGGGGTCTTCAGTTCCTGTAAGAGTCCACAACCACCGGCTTATTGACCCCTTTCTTCCAAGTGGAAAACTATTAAATGAGAGGTAAGAGGCATGGACTCTATAACTGGTTCACTTCATCTAACTGTTGAACTTGCATATGTCACTTTACCTCTTTGGGTCTCAGGCAGTTTACCTGTAAATACAGTAAGCATGAAATGGTAGTTCCTCTCCAAGTGAGCAATGCAGAATAACTTAGCCATTTTACTAGCACTGAATGTAACTGTTACTTCCAGGCAAGTACTGAGACGTGAGTGAAGACCTTTATGGCCTTTGGAAATCAGGTCTATTGGAAGGAAGAAGCATGCTAAACTTCACATGACGGTTGTACCATCCCTAGTCCTGTCCAATGTGTCTGCAGAGTGATCAGCAGATCTTCTTAATGGAGGACTGCATGAGCTGAGAATTTACCATGAGTCCACCAAGGGAGTCATCGTATCCCTCAACCTGTCAATAAATTACACAGTAAAGATTTGAGTAATAGAGCAGAACAGTTTCAAAGGACTTGTTACAATCTATCAAGTCAATAACTTACAATTTTAGAAAATCCCTGAATACAAGTTTACAAAATTCTGAGCCATTTTACAACTTATCAGGCCATGAATCTAAGTTTTAAAAGTCCCTTAATATACTTAATCATAGTTGTGCTTATTTATTTATTTATTTATTTTTGTGTTTTTTTTGTTTTTGTTTGAAATACAGAATGGTTTTTATTGGAAGATTCATAAATTCATTAATTTAGCAAATACATATATCTGCTATTTGCAAACCAGTGACCTGTGGAAGGAGTTAATAACTACTATAAGCTGAGTAAAACATTTACATATATTTTTTAAATACAAGGCGGGGGGGTTAATTTTATTTTACGTTTTTGTCTGAATTTTTGAATTTTATTTATTTTTTTATACAGCATGTTCTTATTAGTTATCCATTTTATACATATTAGTGTATACATATCAATTTCAATCTCCAAATTCATCCCACCCCCCTTACCCCCCAACCACTTTCCCCCCTTGGTGTCCATACGTTTGTTCTCTACAGCTATGTCTCTATTTCTGCCTTGTGAACCGGTTCAACTGTACCATTTTTGTAGATTCCACATATATGTGTTAATATACGATATTTGTTTTTCTCTTTTGGACTTACTTCACTCTGTAGGACAGTCTCTAGGTCCATCCACATCTCTACAAATGACCCTAAATCCTTCCTTTTAATGGCTGAGTAATATTCCACTGTATATATGTACCACATCTTCTTTATCCATTCGTCTGTCGATGTGCATTTATGTTGCTTCCATGACCTGGCTATTGTAAATAGTGCTGCAATGAACATTGGGGTGCATGTGTCTTTTTGAATTATGGTTTTCTCTGGGTATATGCACAGTAGTGGGATTGCTGGGTCACATGGTAATTCTATTTTTAGTTTTTTTGAGGAACCTCCATACTGTTCTCCATAGTGGCTGTATCAATTTACATTCCCACCAATAGTGCAAGAGGGTTCCCTTTTCTCCACACCCTCTCTAGCATTTGTTGTTTGTAGATTTTCTGATGATGGCCATCCTAACTGGTGTGAGGTGATATGTCATTGTAGGTTTGATTTCCATTTCTCTAATAATTAGTGATGTTGAGCAGCTTTTCACGTGCCTTGTGGCCATCTGTATGTCTTCTTTGGAGAAATGTCTATTTAGGTCTTCTGCCCATATTCTGATTGGGTTGTTTGTTTTTTTAATATTGTTTCCTTTGCTGTGCAAAAGCTTTTAAGTTTCATTAGGTCCCATTTGTTTATTTTTGTTTTTATTTCCATTACTTTAGGAGGTGGGTCAAAAAAGGTCTTGCTGTGATTTATGTCAGAGTGTTCTTCCTATGTTTTCCTCTAACAGTTTTATAGTGTCCAGTCTTACATTTAGGTCTTTAATCCATTTTGAGTTTATTTTTGTGTATGGTGTTAGGGAGTGTTCTAATTTCAGTCTTTTACATGTAGCTGTCCAGTTTTCCCAGCACCACTTATTAAAGAGACTGTCTTTTCTCCATTTGTATATCCTTGCCTCCTTTGTCATGGATTAGTTGACCATAGGTGTGTGGGTTTCTCTCTGGGCTTTCTATCCTGTTCCATTGATCAATATTTGTGTTTTTGTGACAGTACCACATTGTCTTGATTACTGTAGCTTTGTAGTATAGTCAAAGTCAAGGAGTCTGATTCCTCCATTTTTTCCCCTCAAGATTGCTTTGGCTATTCAGGGTCTTTTGTGTCTCCATACAAATTTTAAGATTTTTTGTTCTAGTTCTGTAAAAAGTGCCATCGGTAATTTGCTAGGGATTGCATTGAATCTGTAGATTGCTTTGGGTAGTATAGTCATTTGCCCAATATTGATCTTCCAGTCCAAGAACATGGTATATCTCTCCATCTGTTTGTGTCCTCTGATTTCTTTTATCAGTGTCTTATAGTTTTCTGAGTACAGGTCTTTGACCTCCTTAGGTTGGTTTATTCCTAGGTATTTTATTCTATTTGTTGCAATGGTGAATGGAATTGTTTCCTTAATTTCACTTTCTGATCTTTTGTTGCTAGTTTATAGGAATGCAAGAGATTTCTGTGCATTAATTTTGTATCCTGCAACTTTACCAAATTTATTGATTAGCTCTAGTAGTTTTCTGGTAGCATCTTTAAGATGCTATATGTATAGTATCATTCATCTGCAAACAGTGACAGTTTTACTTCTTCTTTTACAATTTGAATTCCTTTTATTTCTTTTTCTTCTCTGATTGCGTGGCTAGGATTTCCAAAACTATTTTGAATAATAGTGGTGAGAGTGGACATTCTTGTCTTGTTCTTGATCTTAGAGGAAATGCTTTCTGTTTTTCCATTGATAACAACGTTGGCTGTGGGTTTGTCATATATGGTCTTGGTTACGTTGAGGTAGGTTCCCTCTATGCCCACTTTCTAGAGAGAGTTTATAGTAAATGGGTGTTGAATTTTGTCAAAGGCTTTCTCTGCATCTATTGAGATGATAACATGGCTTTTATTCTTCAATTTGTTAATATGGTGTATCACATTGATTGATTTGCATATATTGAAGATTCCTTGCATCCCTGGAATAAATCCCACTTGCTCATGGTGTATGATACTTTTCATATGTTGTTGGATTCTGTTTGGTAGTATGTTGCTGAGGATTTTTGCATCTGTATCCATCAGTGATATTAGTCTGTAATTTTCTTTTTATTGTAGTATCTCTCTCTGGTTTTGGTATCAGGGTGAAGGTAGCCTTATAGAATGAGTTTGGGAGTGTTCCTTCCTCTGCAATTTTTTGGAAGAGTTTGAGAAGCATGGGTCTTAGCTCTTCTCTAAATGTTTGATAGAGTTCACCTGTGAAGCCATCTGGTCCTGGACTTTTGCTTGTTGGGAGATTATTTTTTTTAAACATATTTATTGGGGTATAATTGCTTTACAATGGTTCGTTAGTTTCTTCTTTATAACAAAGTGAATCAGTTATACATATGCATATATCCCCATATCTCCTCCCTCTTGCATCTCCCTCCCTCCTACCCTCCCTATCCCACCCCTCTAGGTGGTCACAAAACACCGAGCTGACCTCCCTGTGCTATGCGGCTGCTTCCCACTAGCTATCTGTTTTACATTTGGTAGTGTATGTATATCCAAGCCACTCTCTCACTTTGTTCCAGCTTACCCTTCCCCCTCCCCGTATCCTCAAGTCCATTCTCTAGTAGGTCTGCGTCTTTATTGCCATCTTGTCCCTAGGTTCTTCATGACCAATTTTTGTTTCTTTTTTAGATTCCATATATATGTGTTAGCACACAGTATTTGTTTTTCTCTTTCTGACTTACTTCACTCTGAATGACAGACTCTAGGTCCATCCACCTCACTACAAACAACTCAATTTCATTTCTTTTTATGGCTGAGTAATATTCCATTGTATATATGTGCCACATCTTCTTTATCCATTCATCTGTTGATAGACACTTAGGTTACTTCCATGTCCTGGCTATTGTAAACAGAGCTGCAGTGAACATTCTGGTACATGACTCTTTCTGAAGTATGGTTTTCTCAGGGTATATGCCCAGTAGTGGGATTGCTGGGTCGTATGGTAGTTCTATTTTTAGTTTTGTAAGGAACCTCCATACTGTTCTCCATAGTGGCTGTATCAATTTACATTCCCACCAACAGTGCAAGAGGGTTCCCTAATCTCCACACCCTCTCCAGCATTTATTGTTTGTAGATTTTTTGATGATGGCCATTCTGACTGGTGTGAGATGATATCTCATTGTAGTTTTGATTTTCATTTCTCTAATGATTAATGATGTTGAGCATTCTTTCATGTGTTTATTGACAATCTGCATATCTTCTTTGGAGCAATGTCTATTTAGGTCTTCTGCCCATTTTTGGATTGGGTTGTTTGTTTTTTTGATATTGAGCTTCATGAGCTGCTTGTAAATTTTGGAGATTAATCCTTTGTCAGTTGCTTCATTTGCAAATATTTTCTCCCATTCTGAGGGTTGGCTTTTCGTCTTGTTTATGGTTTCCTTGCCGTGCAAAAGCTTTTAAGTTTCATTAGGTCCCATTTGTTTATTTTTGCTTTTATTTCCATTTCTCTAGGAGGTGGGTCAAAAAGGATCTTGCTGTGATTTATCTCATAGTGTTCTTCCTATGTTTTCCTCTAAGAGTTTGATAGTATCTGGCCTTACATTTAGGTCTTTAGTCCATTTTGAGCTTATTTTTGTGTATGGTGTTAGGGAGTATTCTAATTTCATTCTTTTACATGTAGCTGTCCAGTTTTCCCAGCAGCACTTATTGAAGAGGCTGTCTTTTCTCCACTGTATATTATTGCCTCCTTTATCAAAGATAAGGTGACCATATGTGCGTGGGTTTGTCTCTGGGCTTTCTATCCTGTTCCACTGATCTATATTTCTGTTTTTGTGCCAGTGCCATACTGTCTTGATTACTGTAGCTTTGTAGTATGGTCTGATGTCCAGGAGCCTGATTCCTCCAGCTCTGTTTTCTTTCTCAAGATTGCTTTGGCTATTCGGAGTCTTTTGTGTTTGCATGCAAATTGTGAAACTTTTTTGTTCTCGTTCTGTGAAAAATGCCAGTGTAGCTTTGATAGGGAATGCATTGAATCTGTAGATTGCTTTGGGTAGTATAGTCATTTTCACAATGTTGATTCTTCCAATCCAAGAACATGGTATATCTCTCCATCTGTTTGTGTCCTCTTTAATGTCTTTCATCAGTGTCTTATAATTTTCTGCATATCGGTCTTTTGTCTCCTTAGGTAGATTTATTCCTAGATATTTTGTTGTTGTTGTTGCAATGGTAGATGGGAGTGTTTTCTTAATTTCACTTTCAGATTTATCATCATTAGTGTATAGGAATGCAAGAGATTTCTGTGCATTAATTTTGTATCCTGCTACTTTACCAAATTCATTGATTAGCTCTAGTAGTTTTCTGGTAGCATCTTTAGGATTCTCTATGTATAGTATCATGTCATCTGCAAACAGTGACTGTTTTACTTCTTCTTTTCTGATTTGAATTCCTTTTATTTCTTTTTCTTCTCTGATTGCTGTGGCTAAAACTTCCAAAACTATGTTGAATAAGAGTGGTGAGAGTGGGCAACCTTGTCTTGTTCCTGATCTTAATGGAAATGATTTCAGTTTTTCACCATTGATGACGATATTGGCTGTGGGTTTGTCATATATGGCCTTTATTATGTTGAGGAAACTTCCCTCTATGCCTACTTTCTACCCTACTAAATGGGTGTTGAATTCTGTTGAAAGCTTTCTCTGCAACTATTGAGATAATCATATGGTTTTTCTCCTTCAATTTGTGAATATGGTGTATCTCATTGATTGATTTGCATATATTGAAGAATCCTTGCATTCCTGGGATAAACCCAATGTGATTATGATGTATGATCCTTTTAATGTGCTGTAGGATTCTGTTTGCTAGTATTTTGTTGAGGATTTTTGCATCTATGTTCATCAGTGATGTTGGCCTGTAGTTTTCTTTGTTTGTGACATCTTTGTCTGGTTTTGGTATCAGGGTGATGGTGGCTTCATAGAATGAGTTTGGGAATGTTCCTCCCTCTGCTGTATTTTGGAAGAGTTTGAGAATTTGCCTGTGAAGCCATCTGGTCCTGGGCTTTTGTTTGTTGGAAGATTTTTAATCACAGTTTCAATTTCAGTGCTTGTGATTGGTCTGTTTATATTTTCTATTTCTTCCTGGTTCAGTCTTGGAAGGTTATACTTTCTAAGAATATGTTCATTTCTTCCAGGTTGTCCATTTTATTGGCATAGAGTTGCTTGTAGTAATCTCTTATGATGCTTTGTATTTCTGCAGTGTCCATTGTAACTTCTTTTTCATTTCTAAATTTATTGATATGAGTCCTCTTCCTCTTTTTCTTGATGAGTCTGACTTAAGGTTTAGCAAGTTTGTGTATCTTCTCAAAGAACAAGCTTTTAGTTTTATTAATCTTTGCTATTGTTTTCTTTGTTTCTATTTCATTTATTTCTGCTCTGATATTTATGATTTCTTTCCTTCTACTAACTTTGGGTTTTGTTTGTTCTTCTTTCTCTAGTTCCTTTAGGTGTAAGATTAGATTGTTTATTTGATATTTTTCTTGTTTCTTGAGGTAGGATTGTATCGCTATAAACTTCTCTCTTAGAACTGCTTTTGCTGTGTCCTATAGGTTTTGGATCTTCGTGTTTTCATTGTCATTTGTCTCTACGTATTTTTTGACTTCCTCTTTGTTTTCTTCAGTGATCTCTTGGTTATTTAGTAACGTATTGTTTAGCCTCCATAGGTTTTTTTTTTTTATGGGTTTTTTTCCCCCTGTAATTTATTTCTAATCTCATAGCTCTGTGGGCAGAAAGGATGCTTGATATGATTTCAATATTCTTAAATTTACTGAGGCCTGATTTGTTACCCAAGATGTGATCTGTCCTGGAGCTTGTTCCATGTGCACTTGGGAGGAACGTGTAATCTGCTGTTTTCGGATGGAATGTCCTATAAATACCAATTAAATCTACCTGTTCTATTGTGTCCTTTAAACCATGTGTTTCCTTATTAATTTTCTGTCTGGATGATCTGTCCATCGGTGTCAGTGAGGTGTTAAAGTACCCCACTATTATTTTGTTACTGTCAATTTCTTCTTTTATAGCTGTTAGCATTTGCCTTATGTTTTGAGGTGCTCCTCTATTGGGTGCATATATATTTATAATTGTTATATCTTCTTCTTGGATTGATCCCTTGATCATTATGTAGTGTACTTCCTTGTCTCTTGTAACATTCTTTATTTTAAAGTCTATTTTATCTGATATGCATATTACTACTCCAGCTTTTTTTGATTTCCATTTGCACGGAATAACTTTTTCCATCCCCTCACTTTCAGTCTGTTTGTGTGCCTAGGTCTGAAGTGGGTCTCTTGTAGACAGCATATTTTGTATCCATTCAGCAAGCCTATGTCTTTTGGCTGGAGCACTTAATCCATTCACACTTAAGGTGATTATCAATATGTATGTTCCTATTCCCATTTTCTTAATCGTTTTGTGTTTGTTTTCGTAGGTCCTTTTCTTCTCTTGTGTTTCCCACTTAGAGAAGTGCCTTTAGCATTTGTTGTAGAGCTGGTTTGGTGGTGCTGAATTCTCTTAGCTTTTGCTTGTCTGTAAAGCTTTAGGTTTCTCCCTGTCGAATCTGAATGAGATCTTTGCTGGCTGGAGTAATCTTGGTTGTAGGTTCTTCCCTTTCATCACTTTTTTTTTTTTTTTTTTTTTGCGGTACGCGGGCCTCTCACTTGCTGTGGCCTCTCCCGCTGCGGAGCACAGGCTCCGGACGCTCAGGCCCAGCGGCCATGGCTCACGGGCCCAGCCGCTCCGCGGCATGTGGGATCCTCCCGGACCGGGGCAGGAACCCGCGTCCCCTGCATCGGCAGGCGGACTCTCCACCACTGCGCCGCCAGGGAAGCCCCCCTTTCATCACTTTAAATATATGTGCCACTCCCTTCTGGCTTGTAGAGTTTCTGCTGAGAAATCAGCTGTTAACCTTATGGGAGTTCTCTTGTATGTTATATGTCATTTTTCCCTTGTTGCTTTTAACAATTTTTCTTTGTCTTTAATTTTTGTCAGTTTGATTACTATGTGTCTCCGTGTGTTTCTCCTTGGGTTTATCCTGTATGGGACTCTCTGCGCTTCCTGGACTTGGGTGGTTATTTCCTTTCCCATGTTAGGGAAGTTTTTAACTCTAATCTCTTCATATATTTTCTCAGGTCCTTTCTCTCTCTCTTCTCCTTCTGGGACCCCTATAATGCGAATGTTGTTGTGTTTAATGTTGTCCCAGAGGTCTCTTAGGCTGTCTTCATTGCTTTTCATTCTTTTTTCTTTATTCTGTTCTGCAGCAGTGAATTCCGCTATTCTGTCTTCCAAGTCACTTATCTGTTCTTCTGCCTCAGTTATTCTGCTATTGATTCCTTCTGGTGTATTTTTCATTTCAGTTATTGTATTGTTCATCTCTGTGTGTTTGTTCTTTAATTCTTCTAGGTCTTTGTTAACCATTTCTTGCATCTTCTCGATCTTTGCCTCCATTCTCTTTCCAAGGTCCTGGATCATCTTCACTATCATTATTCTGAATTCTTTTTTTGGAAAGTTGCCTATCTCCACTTCCTTTAGTTGTTTTTCTGGGGTTTTATCTTGTTCCTTCATCTGGTACATAGTCCTCTGCCTTTTCATTTTGTCTGTCTTTCTGTGAATGTGGTTTTTTTTCCCACAGCCTGCAGGATTGTAGATCTTCTTGCTTCTGCTGTCTGCCCTCTGGTGGATGAGGCTATATAAGATACTTGTGCAAGCTTCCTGATGGGAGGGACTGGTGGTGGGTAGAGCTGGGTGTTGCTCTGGTAGGCAGAGCTCAGTAAAACTTTAATCTGCTTGTCTCCTGATGGATGGGGCTGAGTTCCCTCCCTCCTCGTTGCTTGGCCTGAGGTGATCCAGCACTGGAGCCTACCTGGGCTCTTTGGTGGGGCTAATGGCAGACTCCTGGAGGGCTCATGTTAAGGAGTACTTCCCAGAACTTCTGCCACCAGTGCCACCAGTGTCCTTGTCCGTATGGTGAGCCACTGCCACCCCTCCCCACCCCGCATCTGCAGGAGACCCTCCAACACTAGCAGGTAGGGCTGGTTCAGTGTCCTATGGGGTCACTGCTCCTTCCCCTGGGTCCTGATGCACACATTACTTTGTGTGTGCCCTCCAAGAGTGGAGTCTCTGTTTCCCCCTGTCCTGTCAAAGTCCTGCAATCCAATCCTGCTAGCCTTCAAAGTCTGATTCTCTGGGAATTCCTCTTCCCATTGCCGGACCCCCAGGTTGGGAAGCCTGATGTGGGGCTCAGAACCTTCACTCCCGTGGGTGGACTTCTGTGGTATAAGTGTTCTGCGGCGTGTGCATCACCCACCCAGCGGTTATGGCATTTGATTTTATTGTGATTGCACCCCTCCTACCATGTCATTGTGACTTCTCCTTTGTCTTTGGATGTGGGGTATCTTTTTTGGTGAGTTAGGTACTTCTGGTACCTAAATGGGATTCAAGTATCCTGTCGATGACTGTTCAGCAGTTAGTTGTGATTCTGGTGCTCTCGCAAGAGGGAGTTAGTGCACATCCTTCTACTCCACCCTCTTGAACCAGTCTCCCACCTGTGCTTTTTTAAAGTGCTGAAATATGTTTTAGCCTGTTGAGCCACAGCAGTACAAGGAAAAAAAATGGCTTTAGGGAGTCCCACAAAACCTGCCAAAGCAGCCGTAAATATATTCAGCATAAAGTCTGTTTGGTGTACAGTTTACATGCTGTAGGTTGGGCTTGACCTAAAGAGTTTGTATTAGCCCTCTTGCCTTGTCTTCCCAGGGAAGCAATTGTGGTAGAGAGGAAAATGTATATGACTTCCACCCAGAGCTGGGTTTCATCCTGTTTCTGCTGCTTATTTCTATGAGATTTTAGGGAAGCCATTTTGCTCCTCTGAACCTATTTCTTCTATGACAATAAAAGGCCTACCTTACAGGGTAGCTGGGAGATTTGGCAAAGAGCAAGGCAGAGGTAAGTCCTCAAGAGAGGCTTGTTAAATTGAAACCACTTGCAAGAGCTGGCGCTGAGCAAAAGGGTCAACAGCATTCTCCACCACCACCACCTCCCCAAAACCCCTACACACCCACAGTGTCCCTCAGAGAGGCCAGCAGTCAGAATGCACTTACATCCGTATATTTTGTAAATTCAGACACACCCCCACCTCCCAGTCAGCATAACTACCACCTCCTACCCACCCCCTAGAAACAGAAGAAGCAAGAGTTTAGAATCTGAGCAGGTTGCTTTAAAAACATTTCCAACCCTGATCTAATTTGTTATTATTATTTAGAGAAAAGTCTTCCTCTGCCTTCCTATCGTCTTTTATTTTCCTTTGCACCTGCATCCAGAACCTTCCCAGGAAAGATTCCATTTCCCAATACTTCCATCTCTCATTTCTAAGTCTCAAATTAAAACCTTACGGTAGAATTGAGCTCCGACTGGGTGAAAGGCATCATCAGTGATACTGAGGATGTGAAGATAAACGAGATGCAGGCTCTACTTCAAGGCACTCATAGTCTTACAAATTTGAAAATGAGTTTTTTGCCTAGAACATAACTGCCATTTGTAACTGCCAGATCTTTGTATCAGCCCCTGGGCTCGGCCACCTAAGTCTCTCTCTTAGCTGCCACCATCATGTCCTACCCAGACACCTCTACCCTACACTCAGTCTTCTGGGGGAAATTCATCATAGTCTCATTTACTCCCTTTTTACAGATGAATGGTTTTTTTTTTTATCATGCATGAGAGTTTATTAAATCAGTTCATTCTAAGTAGAGTTCACTAGAGCTTTCTCTAATGTTGCCCGAGGGCCCATTGCCATCTGGTCTGTGTTATAGGTAGATAGTATTATAATGAGATCTTCTGGTACCTAAATGGGATTCAAGTTGGATCTGGGTTATATCATCATCCTCACTTTGAGGGCGTCAAAGCTGGACAAACTGGCTGGAAGGTTGCCAGTTTTCACCTACCCAACAAAGCAAAATTTGCATTTCCTCTGCCCCACCCAGTGAGTGTTACATGTTTTTGGTGACTGGTTTATTCTGA
Organism: Pseudorca crassidens; assembly: GCF_039906515.1. Classification (NCBI taxonomy): domain Eukaryota; kingdom Metazoa; phylum Chordata; class Mammalia; order Artiodactyla; family Delphinidae; genus Pseudorca; species Pseudorca crassidens. The sequence goes on from NC_090297.1 coordinate 160,284,936, forward strand.
AACACTTCGATCAAATTCAAGCATTGTTCGGGACGAACTGTGATCCGGAAGCAGAGGATCCTTCCCTGGTGAAATTACCCTAGGTAATTTCAGATTTTAATAACTGTTTTCCACATGAAATAAATATTGACCATTCTACCCAACCATACATGCTTTTTGATTCTAGAAATTGTTCAATGAAAGTGTTAAACATCATCCTCAGATATACTCACACTCATCCACACTCATGCCCATAGAGTCACACACATTGCAGAGCCAGGACCGTGTTCTCCAGGCGGAAAAATGGTCTCAGAACGATTGCTGACTTCCTTTCATGTTGATTTCTCTATGAGTATAATTTTAATAAGATCCCAAATAATTGCTTGTTTGAGGGAAGAGGGAAATAAAAGAACTTATAGGAAGAGTTGGTCTGGATTTTGTTGTGGGAAGCTTATGCTTCCGTGACAGTAATAAAAGCCCTGGGGGGGGGGACTTCCCTGGGGGTGCAGTGGTTAAGAATCCACCCACCAATGCAGGGGACACGGGTTCGATCCCTGGTCCGGGAAGATCCCACATGCTGCGGAACAACTAAGCCCATGTGCCACAACTACTGAGCCTGTGCTCTAGAGCCCGCGAGCCAGAACTACTGAGCCTGTGTGCCTAGACCACATGCTCTGCAACAAGAGAAGCCACCGCAGTGAGGAGCACGCACACCACAACGAAGAGTAGCCCCCACTCGCTGAAGCTAGAGAAAGCCCGCGTGCAGCAACAAAGACCCAATGCAGCCATAAATAAATAAATAAAATAAATTTATATAAAAAAAAGCGCTATAGGGTAAAAAAGCTACAGAACAAATAAGTATAAATGCAAGATTTGGGCTACTTTTAGTAGAAAGCTCCTTAACCTATTGATCCTTCCCTAGGTTAGCACTTATCTTATTTCACTTTAGAACTTGTCCTCAAGGAGAAATATGGAATAGAATCAGAAGCCAGTTTTATTTTGACAGCACAGAAACATTCTTTCTTTAGCTCCCAGAGTATTTAAAACTAATAAGACTGTCATTTGCCTTGGATTTAACATTCACATCAGTCGTGTTTTTGATCCACAATGGAGTTTGAAGGAAATATTCCATGAGGATGAAGCCAACATACCTCCTGAGCAGTGGTTCTCCAAATGTGAGGCCCAGACCAGCAGCAGCAGCAGGAACTTGCCGGAAATGCTGATTCTCAGTCCCACCCCAGACTTCCTCCTGAATCAGAAACTCTGTGGGGGGTGGAGGTGTGGCCAGAAATCTGTGTTTCAACAAGTAGTTTATGTTTGAGTAGTTTCCTGGTTTTTTTGTTTTTTTTGAGTATCCTCTTTATTTATTTATTTTAAAAAATCAATTTCGTTTAGTTTTTTTTTTTTTTTTATTTGGTTGTGCCAGGTCTTAGTTGTGGCAGGTGGGCTCCTTAGTTGCTGCTCGCCTGCTCCTTAGTTGTGGCATGTGAACTCTTAGTTGCGGCACGCATGTGGGATCTAGTTCCCTGACCAGGGATTGAACCCGGGCCCCCTGCATTGGGAGCTCGTAGTCTTAACCACTGTGGCACCAGGGAAGTCTCTAGCTTGCTGTTTGTAAGTCAGAAAACATGAGCTTCACCTTGCATGCTTATATGAAATCGATTCCCGGGAACGTGGTTACTGAAAACAAAAATGTGCCAAGGGAGACCATAGCTGGTGGCCAGTTGCCTCATACAAGTTTTTAAAGAAAAGAATCTGTGTTGTGTCCCTTGTGTGATTGATAGAAACCCAGTCACTGACTGGGAGCATGAATCAGCTGCAGGACAGAGTAATGTCCAATAGGTGAGCTAATACGTGATCCCAAGGGTGGAGGAGCGAAGGCTGCGGATTCTCCTCTACTAGGGAGAAAAGAGATGTTCTTTTCTGTCAGGTAGTTCCCTAACAACCACCGACATAGTCTGTTCCGTGGTAGAACAGAGCAGTCAACGTCCTGTGGCTTTATGTACAACTACCGTACAACAAGCGCTCTCTTCTTGAGAGTTCCGAAGCAGATCTGTCTGGCTCTTTCCCTGAATGCAAATGTTTTGGCATACTTTGCTTTCCTAGGTAAGGAGGGTGCCTTCCTCATTGGCATTTTAATAAATATTTATTTGTTGGTTGACTGGTTCATTATTCTCCTTGTCAGGTAACGTGGCTGCTTCTAGCACCAAGTTCACACGCATACAGCAGACTCCTGACTCTGCACAGAGTTGCCATTTACACAAGCCTCGCAGTAGACTCGTTGAACAAGTGGTCAGCACGTCTAAAATGCTACGCTATTAAAGTGCTAGTTACATAAACGCTCTCTTCCTTAACTTTTGTAACACCCCACAGTGGAAGAAAGTTGGTGGTGGTGTTAACACTGGTTTACAGATGGAGAAATCGGGACTACAGAGCTGTTGTTCTATTGCAGAGGGATGGGAACCTCCCAGTTACTTTCCTTCTCTGTCCTTCAATGGCTCCCCATTATCCCAGTTAAGTACAAAGTTTTTAGTTTGGAAAGGAAGTCTCTCCACAATCTGACATCCACCTATTTTTGCAGTCGAATTTCTTACCCCTCCTCCACCCTGCCCACCCTAAACAGCATCAGAGTGAAATCATAAAACAATAGTCACTGAGCCCTTACTGTGTGCCAGGCTCTTTGCCAAGAGCTTCACGTGCATCAGCTCATGTAATCCCCATAAGAGTTTCCATGAGGTGTAGGCATTATTACCACCTCCACTTTATAGATGAGGAAACCGAGGCACAGAGAAGATGAGACACTTAACTCAAGTCCCCATAGCTACTTGCAGGTTCCAACACACCAGTCAGCCTCTGCCCACATGCTCCCTCTGCCTGGGTGCCTGCACCCTGCCTTAGGTGCCTAGCTGACCCTGACTCCTCTTCCAAGTCTCATGGATCATCTTCAGGAAACCTTTCCTGGCCCTGCTCCCCAACTGGAAATGTTCCCTCCCAACTGGGTCCTCATGGTTTCCCAGGACAAAGCTCTTTTGTTCCACCTGGTACACTTTTTATCTCACCTGATACACTAAGCCCTTTGAAGACAACAGCTGGTTTTTAAGCTCTGTAACCACAGAGCCTGGCATGGTACCTGGCTCAGACTGAGACGTGCTCAACAGATGTTGAAGGAATGAATGGATGGAGGCTTTCTGATTCCTGCTCTGGGTGTTTCCCCACTAGACTAGTTGGGGAGTGGCCAGGAGTCTAGGAGAGTCACTGGTCATTGCTTTGTCCAGTCCGTGTCCCTTGGGCAAATTTCTTCTAGCCTGAGGTTTCTAAGTCCAAACAAGATGAACTGTGTACCATGATCTGTTGAGGGGACAGCAGTTCAGGCTCCTTGGAAATACAAAGAGGGAAGTTTGTGGGTTCACCTAGAAGGCAAGATAAAACAGCCCTATGTAAGCTGGAGCCCAGGAACAAAGTTCTATCATGGTGATACCTCCCAGTAACAGAGTCCTGTGGCGGTGTCCATTCTACAGAGCCATGATCAAGCTCCCCCACGCGTTCTGATCTTTGAAGAAAAGCTGATTCCACACGATGCCAAAGGGCCTGTCGAGGGTATTTGTGGGACCTAAGTGAAGTTCACTTTCATAGTTTGGCAAGCTGTAGCTTCGGACCCTCCATCCCAGAACGTGATAAATGCTTCTGACGTTTGCTTCAGACACAGCACGCTAGGATGGCTTTTCAGTTCTCAAATGCAGGAGTACGCCTGATTGATCAAGTGTCTTTCACTAAAGGTCGCTGAAGCCCCTCCGCCACAGGAGTGATGCCCCCCGTCCCAGGCCCTTTCCCCAGGCCCAGGCTTCTGGGCAAGGAGGATGACTGTTGTTGGATTATGGGTATATACCTGAATTTGTTGGGGTTTTTTTTTTTTTTCAATTCTTAATATAATCACGCCGGAGAAGACTGCAATTAGGTAAACCTGACATTTACTTGGTACTTCTCTCCCCAAACTCCATCTGATTCTTCATACACACATTTTAAGAAAATAAGGAGAAAACATGTTCTCCAAATAATCCTCCATATTAGAGTTTACCGTTCTGCTTCGAACCTGCGTCCTGCTGCCAGCGAGGGCTTCCCTGCCAAGGTAGAGCCAGTTAAGGGAATTAGAGGGGGTCAGTGGTCTGCCTCTGGCCAGAGGCGGTGGGAGATTTTCACTAGCATTTGCCCCTTTGCCTCCCACTGGGCTTCAGTCACCCTCCTCCTCTTATCAGCATGTCCTTCACCTCCAGGGGCTGCCCAGGTTTATCAGATCCCATCGAGTTCTTCCAACAAGAAGGCAGCGTGAGCTCGGGGCTCTTTGGAGCTAAGCCGAGAGTTCAAGTTGCTTTGGTTCTAAGCCTAAAACCTGAAAATAAAGTAATCTGAAATGGAAATGCCACCTTCTCCCTTTTCTGTTCTACGTAGTTCTGACTTTCCTCACCCTCCCACCTCCGCCTGTGCCTCCCTTGCTCGGCCCTGGCCTGGCTCTGTGCATACTGTGCGTTTCATACGTGTTCAGTGGAATTGGACACATGCACTTCTGAGTAGGGAGGCCTTTCGGAGGAGCTCACAGCGAAAGCGTTGGAGTAATTGTGGCTAGTGTTGCTGTGATTGAACTCTCTTCATCTTTTTTATTGAAGGAGAATGAAAGTCTCTAAGACTCATTAAGGGTCCAGGGTTTGGGGACCGAGGTACTGGCGTCACGTCTTCCTCCTGCTTCCTTCTTCCCTCTCCTTTCCCTCTTTTAGTGTGAGAAGGTCAAGGGAGTGTGGAGCTGGGCATGGCCATCCATTGAGTACATCAGGCTTCAATGAAAGTTACATTTACCCTGAATGCCAGCTAAGACTGTTCCACATTTCAACCTCTTGGCCCTAAAGATCCCTCAGGTGCTTTTTCTTACCAGGACAAGTCCCTCCTTCTTCTCTTTCCTAGAACTAGGGCTGCAGAGTTGCAGGCTGGAGAACAGCCCAGTCCTGGAGTGTGCATCACGCCCACGGCTTTTCCAGGAGGGGACTTTTCCAGGAGGGGACTCGGTCCCCTGCATTGACCCCGACCTCCCCTGGGGGCCTGGAGAAGGACGTCTTCTCTCCCAACACCAAGCGTGCAGTCCTGTGGGCCTGGAGAAACCTCAGTGCTGAGCTTGAGGGGGTTCTGTGCTGGCTTACCTGACATCTGTCCCCAGGAAGCACTGAGAACCCGGGCTAATGCTGGCACCCCTAGGTTCTACTCAGGTCTCATCCATACGGAGTGCTGCCAGGAATAAAATTATCATCCCGTGAGAGATGCACATATGTGATGGAACTTGGGAGCAGCATGGACAGTGTTCCTAAGTGACAGTTTTATAAAGAAAATGGACTGAAGTGATGAATGCCAGCAAAATACATAGCTAATTATTAGATGATCACAGCTGTTGCCTTTTTCATTTAGATAACTACGTTGTTTATTATGGTGCTTCACTAAATTCCATGGTGGACCTGGTAGCTAGTATTTCTGGATACTCCCCTGACTGGGCGATTTGACTTATTTTCAGAGTTCTGGGTGTTATTTATCTAGGTCAAAGGCCAGAAGCAGTGGGATAGTGCAATTCCTGGGACCAAGGAGAACCCAGTAATGAGGGACAGAAGACACTAAATCAAATGTCAGGTTAGCAAGCTGAAGTCTTCATATTTATAATAAACTGGGCTGCAGAAAAGAAAAACAGCTTTCCCTTGGCCCTGTTGGTGGCCAAGCTGAACAGCATCTTTGGTGACAGACGAGCTGGCATCAGCAGATGCAGCGTTTCTTGAATGCTCGTGATTTAACAACAGCTCTATTAGTTAGCTCTCCAGTCGTAACCCATGAGCGAGCTTTACAGTAAATGGGCCCTTTATTAACTTATTAGTGCCCAAATCCAAACTGAGTCCACCTGAAAGAACTCTAATTTAAGGAGTGCCCATGGCTGCTTTTCTCAACAATTTCTTCCCTGATCTTTTATCTTTTGAATGGGTATTTCCAAAGATAAAATAACCACAATCACCAGAAACTAACCACAATAGTTTTCCTACCCAGTATTCAGAAAAATCTCCATTTGTCACTTACCCAGGATTTATCAAAAATCGGGCATCAGAGAGAGTGGGTGGCAGTTGGAAGACCTAAGCTAACTCTGTATACAGATTGGGCGGCCTCGGGCAAGCCTTGCAGCCTCAGCTCTGTAGTGTATGGTGAGATGATGCTTTCTCTCTCTAGCTCTCTCTTATGGGCACAAACGATTAAGAATCTAGTGACTAGGTCTTCTGCACTCCCAGGTCAAAGGTGGTTAAAGGGAGAGCTGGGAGAGCAGAGATCATCTGCTAGATTCCTGAGAACGCTGGCTCGTACAGCACTGTCATGAATGAGGGCTCAGTGTGATGGTAACTTATTTATTGAGGACCTACTTTGTGCCAAGTACTCAGCATGATTATTTGCTTAATAATCTTATAAAGCCCTCCAGATAGGGGCTATTATTTCCATTTTATTGTTGAGGAAACTGTTAAAATAATATGTTGCTAGTCACACAGCTTGTAAGAGCCAGGACGTCCTGACTTCGAAGTTCATGATCTTTCTAGATGTGGCTTGAGGGAGATTAAGTCACTTGTCCACAGATGCACATCCGTAAAAGGTACAACCAGAACTCAAACCCAGGCAGTGGGTCTCCAGAGCATGTGCTCCGAAACTCCAGGCTGTGCTCCACGTGGTCAGAGGGAAGACACTCAGACAGTGAGCGTTCTTAATATTGGAGAGGGTCAGAATCCCACATCCCACTTGACAGAGAATGCCTGTGTCTTAGGATGTAGCTTTTTTTTTTTAATATGTATTTATTCATTTATTCGGCTGTGCCGGGTCTTAGTTGTGGCATGCGGGATCTTTTAGTTGTGGCGTGCGGGCTCTTAGTTGCGGTGTGTGGGATCTAGTTCCCTGACCAGGGATCGAACCCAGGTCCCCTGCATTGGGAGCACAGAGCTTTAACCACTGGGCCACCAGGGAAGTCCCAGGATGTATGTTTAAACAGCTTATCCATTTAAAATAAGTATCCTAGCACTGAACTAAGAGATGGGGCCTTTTCTAACAGGCTGCTGTCAGAGTCGCTGTCCTTGCTGACAGACTAGCCCCTGAAATGTGCCCATCTCCCTCCTCGAATCCTGGCCAGAATTTTCCCAACCTGCTAATTGGTGTAAGGGGCCCCGCTCCCGAAGGCTGCCCGGCCATGAGCCTCACAGGAAGGGCTTGTCCACTGGCTTCGTTCTCCCTCCTTCCAGCACTGTGGTCCCCTGATGGCTGCCTGGTGACAGATGCTGGTGATGGAGGGCGTCAGGGAATCTCCCATCCCCACTCCCCGAAGCGCTTCTTCGCGGAGCACCTCTCATTACGGCCCCGTTTCTGGTCTCGCACATGTTCTCCCACACTTAGCTCTATTATGCCACCACTTGTCTCCGTTCCCAGCCTGGCTTTGAATAACGTAAATCTTTCCTCTTGATAGCGTCGCTGCTCATTATTTTCTGTCTGGTACCACGTGAGCTTACCCACTGGTACCTCTGAGAAGCGAGCCACCCACAGTGCAGGGACAGTCCCCCCCCCCATCTCTGTAAAGGTGGCTCAGTGCGGGCCCAGCCCCAGGTGGGAGAGGTTCAAGCCCTGCTGGCTTTGGTGGGAGGACAGCGCTCTTTCTTTGGCTCCGACCCAGAACACACTCTGTGGGAGGAGTGGGTCAGGGGCCACTGCCCTTTCACCTTTGCCAGGCAACTGGCTTTGGACAAGTCACTTGAGTATCCTCTACTGAGTGGTTGATTTTATCAACACGGGGCAGATGCTGCCCCCAAACAGGCCCGGAGTGCCCTCAGCCTCCTGAAGTCTGCCCTCTACCCCCCAAACTCAGCACTGGATCCAACGGCTCTGGACCTCCAGGTGAAGATTAGCCTATGATCTTCGAATATGTCATGTAGGATTATTACTGTGGTTTTATGCAAAGAAATGCACTCCGATTTTGTTCTGTAACTAACAACTCAACTGTGCCTAGAATCTCTGGAGTCCCGCAGTGTGACCTGTGATTCTGTAACAGTAACTATGTTTCGATGGAATAATGACTTTGTAACGTAATGTTGAAAAGCTCCCTCTGTAAATATAGGGAGCACACACCTGCTTGGTGCTCCCTGGACTTCCCAGTATCGGAGTTATTTGAGACCTCCAAGATTATTACTATTTGGAATTTGATTCCATGGTCTCCTTAAAAACTTCTGGAAGGGCTTCCCTGGTGGCGCAGTGGTTGAGAGTCTGCCTGCCGATGCAGGGGACGCGGTTTCGTGCCCCGGTCCGGGAAGATCCCACATGCCGCGGAGCGGCTGGGCCCGTGAGCCATGGCCGCTGAGCCTGCGCGTCCGGAGCCTGTGCTCCGCAACGGGAGAGGCCACAACAGTGAGAGGCCCGCGTACCACAAAAAAAAGAAAAACAACTTCTGGAAGCTTTCAGGCACATGAAATCATCAAGATCTTCCTTTAGAAAAAGTAATTTCAGATTATTTCTAGAAACTTTACCAGAAAAGTGTTTAAACTTTCTCCTGTTCTAAAACCCAATTTTAATTTGTTTCTTTACAAAACATCTTTGCCTGTCTCTCGTATCAGGTGAAGCATGCACATTTGGCAAATCAAAAGGGGGAAAGAAAGTCACATTTGTGGGTTTCAGTGTGCCAGTGGTGGATTAGCAATAGAATCTTACATTATGTTATAAGGAGGAAACCACTCTTTAAATATTGGCTGGAAAGTCACACCCTTAATCACTTGCAGTGTGTTTTAGAAATTGGCACTATTGTAAAAATCTTTTACAATAGATTTGTCAGAATGTCCTAAGCATAGAAGAATATGGAAGGTTGCTGCATTTCTTGGTAGATCAGAAAAGCGAGTGTGTTGAGAAGAATACATATCGAGAAGTATATACTGTTTAAGGTTCCTGTCTCTTCAGTCATCTTACTTGGAATGGTTGGAGAATTTTCCTGAAGTGGCTAATGTACCATAAGTAGACAATGTGAGTACGTCTATCACGTGTGATCAAGACAGAAAAGAAGGGAATAAAATAAGGTCAATACCTCATTAGCTTGTAGAGCCTCAGATCACATTTTACATGGGTTACTCCCCTTTACAGAAGATGTCGGTAGACTGTATATTCTTTAATTTGGGGCGGGGGGAGGAAGAAGGAGGATATTTTATTCTTTGTCTCTCGTCACTGTGGATATATATGTTCATTAAATATTTGTTTTCCTTTAATTAAAAAAATTAAGCCTTGGAGAAAGGCTTCTAATGCTATTAATTTGATGTAGAAAGTCTACTTTATACTAGTCGGTTTGAAGAATATGAATTCATTCTTTTTTTCCCTCCCTTCCTTTTTTCTTTGAAGAATGATATTTTATACTTGTATGTTGCTCTAGAGTCTGTCTTTATTTCTTTATTTCTTCACACCTGTCCTGCAAGGGAGGTGACACAGCTGGCCCACTTTAGGGATAAGGAAACCAAGGCCCCTGCCTTAGGTGAACAGCCACACCACGGTGGTGGTGTTTGGATAAGAACCCAGTCTCCTGGCTCCTAGCAGGCAGTGCCCATCACACCTGGAACCTGTAAGAAAGGAGATGTACTTTAGGTACAATGGACCCTTTTGTTATCCCTCTGTGTTTTTCCCTCAAGAGCTGAATCCCATCCAAACATACGTAGAAACCAAGGAAGGCTTCCTGGGCTGCGCTGAGGGCAGCGCGGCACTGCCTCGGCCCTCCCCGTCGCTGTCATCAGGCAGGGCTGGACGTCAGCTCAGTCTCTCGCCTGGGCTTCGCTCTCGCTCATCTGAGGCTAAATCGCCCTTGAGAGACGGGACGGTGGGTGTTTACGTGGCCTACACGCATCACCGGGAGTCTCAGTGTCACCATCGCTGCCACTCTGCCTCAGCGAGAGGGACACAGGACGCCGGCCTGAGTTGTCAGTGCTCCCCTGGCTCTGCAGTTTGGCTGTTCTGTCTCGGGAGATGGCTCCTTTGGGTCTAGAATCCCTTCTGATGGTCTCACCCGCCCTACTTGCCCCACCATGCTTCCTGCTGGCAGATTTTGGTGCACCCATCTCACATGCCTCTGTGTGCCTTGGAGAACCATTTCCAGATGTGTTTTAGGAACTTAAGAGTAGATGTGGAAGGTAAAGATAATTCTGATACTGAGGATGGCTGTGTCCTCTCTGTGTCCCACTACCCCACCATCGTCTGTAGTCTTTCTCTGACTGGTGAGGGACTCTTCGGATGGTCAAATTTGCCCCCAGCCCTCCTGGGCCATATAGTCTGAAGAGAGCCTGCGGCCGGACAGCTTGGGGGTAGAGAGACAGGCAGCGAGGAACCTCCCTGGTCCTCAACCGTGCGCTTGTGCACTGAGCCTCAGGACGGGGGGGGGGGGGGGGGGGGTGGGGGGGGGCGCGGCGGGGGGAGGGAGTCTGGGTGACCACGTGGGCGGATCTGCCTGTCAGTGGGCTGCGCCGAAGGCTGTGGCAGCCGGCGCTGCTTCATGTTGATGGAGAGTCTGTCCAGTTCAGGCGCAAAGCTCTGCGAGTCTCACGTATCCACTCTCCATCAGTCCTGCCAGGCCATCCAGTAGGAGGCGCTGGGATGATTAATGAGCAGGACAGGAAGACAAGTGCTGCCTGGAGCAACCGCTGTCTGCCACCATCCACTGAATAATTAGATAACTGCGGCAAAGCGGGCTCTCAACCAGGGAGAGCTTTGGTAGGTGACGTGCTAAGCTAGTCCCAGAGAGTCAGGGCGTCAGGCCCACGCTCCCCCACTTTGGGCCTCTCTAGCTCCTCTGCTGCTGGGCCTAAAATAGTGACAGTCCCCTGGACCCTGAGAGCTGGGGAGAAGGCTATGCACGTTGACAGCTGTGGGTACCCTCTACCCAGGGCAGCAGTCAGAGGGAGGGTTGACGTACATGTTGCCAAAAACCTACCAGTGTTTGCAACAAAAGCACAAACTCCTGGCAAGAAGTCGGGAGACTTTCTTGATCACAAGTGGTATCTCCTAAGCACTTTAATTACAGAGGATTAGCAGGAAGTGCAGTGCTGGGCTCAAGGAATAATGACACAAAGAAACGAAGCAGAGAAACCCAATTTCCTTCCTTTAAGGGGAAAAAATTATCCATTTATTTAAATGAATTACAAAGGAGAGAATGGAGTGTGGCATTTCCCTCAGCCCGGAATTCAGTGGATTTTTAAAGAGCTGCGTATCTCCTTGGTCAGACCAGAAGCTGGGATCTGCAGCCTATCTGCAGGCTCAGAAGCTCATTAAGATTCAGGAGCCTTCCCCCTGGACAAATGACTCACTGATCCAGCCCCTTCTGTGCTGCTTCTCCTTGCGGGCCCTTGCCTGGCTTAGTTCATATTGTACATTCAGCACCTCTAGTTACCCAGAAATTGCATGCAAAGTTGTGAAATAGAAAAGCAGTGGGCCATGTGACCCCATCAGTTCTGCCTGGGGTTGCATCATCCTTGACTTGTAGTGTTCAGGGGCTGGGCTAGGAGGTTTGCTTACAGAAAGACCAGAGGGGGGCTTCCCTGGGGATGCAGTGGTTGAGAGTCTGCCTGCCGATGCAGGGGACACGGGTTCGTGCCCTGGGAAGATCCCACATGCCACGGAGCGGCTGGGCCCGTGAGCCATGGCCGCTGAGCTTGCGCATCCGGAGCCTGTGCTCCGCGATGGGAGAGGCCACGGCAGCGAGAGGCCCGCGTACCGCAAAAAAAAAAAAAAAAAGAAAGACCAGAGGGCCCAGACACCTACCAAAAGTTGCACTTTGAATACATGCTCTTAGCACACCTGCTGTGTAAGGGGGGCAAGTCTATAGTAATGAATGGAACTGAAATAAGATTGGAGACATTCATGGTGAACAAGAAAATTGCCAGGATGGAATGTAGACAGAAGTGATGGTTATTGTCATACACGCAGTGACTATGTGTGAAACTTGACGGGTTTTACTAACAGGAGCTTTTTTTTTTTTTTTTTTTTTTTGCGGTACATGGGCCTCTCACTGCTGTGGCCTCTCCCGTTGCGGAGCACAGGCTCCGGACACGCAGGCTCAGCGGCCATGGCTCACGGGCCCAGCCGCTCCGCGGCCTGTGGGATCCTCCCGGACCGGGGCACGAACCTGTGTCCCCTGCATCGGCAGGCGGACTCTCAACCACTGCGCCACCAGGGAAGCCCCTAACAGGAGCTTTTTAAGGCCCAGCACTTAATACCCAGCTCCATCTGCAGTGATTCCCCCATGGCATCCTGTTTTTGAATCCAGGGCAAGGAGTTCTAAAACCTTATCATTCACACCATGATTGGAAAATGCTAGGATATCGTGATTCAGATTGTGGCAATACAGAGAAGAGGAGGAGAAAAAGGAATCAGGCGCCTACCCTGTGCTCAGCACTTCACATGTCAATTCATTTCATTCCCACAACAGTCCCATGAGATAGGTGATGTTGTCCCTAATATACAGGTGAGAAAACTGAGGCTCCGAGAAGTCTGACTGTGTATAGGAGCAATACTTGGCATAATGGAAAAAGTATGGGTTTTGGAGTCAGAGGTGGGATCAGAGCCTAGCCTTACCACCCGCAATTTCTGTAGCATCTGTTTTCTCATCTGTAAAATCTGGATGCCTATGCACTGGCCTGTTGGGAGGATTAAATAAGATACCATAGATAACAGCACAGCCTTAGCACACCATAGACCCTCAGGAAAAGGCAGGTACCATTGTATGACCTCAGAGAGAAAACCAAGATTTGCACCTTGAGGGGTCAGCCTCATGCCAACCTTCCACCATGACACCCGCCCCCTCCCCGGCCTCCGGATCCACACCTGAGTACTATTCTTAAGTGATAAGAACAAGCCCAGCTGGGACACAGTGCAAGCCCATCCGGTGAGTCCAGTGCCCTAGGAATTCTTTACCTTTCAGCTTTGCCCACGGCAGATGAGTTCCCATGCCTCAGCAGACACGGCTGAGATAAGCAGGAGGGTGACCTCACTCGGTATGCACAGTGTAGATTATCCTCTGAGCATTTCTGTATGTTTGAAATCCTTTATGTAAAATTTGGCAATCCCTTTCCCCAAAATTGCATGACTGAGATTTCTTCAGGCCTGAACATTGATTGGATGAAGAGGGCATGACACAGAGAGGAATTTAAAAAGAACCCTGAATATAGCATCAGGATTTGCCACATCGTATTACAAAAATCTCCTGTCTCTGTGTCTGTGTGCCCTGCTCCTCTATGTATTATGTGTCTTCTGCATCCCCAGTGCCTAGCTCAGTGCCTGGCTCATCGAGTAGGTGAAGTAGCAACGCAGTAACAAAGAGCTGGTAAGGGAGCAAATGCTGGCCATTTCCCCGGGATTTGAGCCTCTAGAACTGTGTGTGTGACTTCAACTTGACTTCTGCTCACTTCAGAACTCTAGGGCAAGCAGTCCATTCCCACAAGTACCCCACTCGGCCCCGGGGTGGGGCTGAGCTGGGCTGAGCCCTAGAAATGTCCATGTTCAATGACTTAGGAGGTGGGTTAAAGGGGCACTGCTGCCTGTTTCCCACAGAGACGCACTTTCATCCCTTGAAACGATCATTTCTCTGCACTCACTTAATGGGATCCCAAATAACATGTTTCAAACAAGTCTTTTATCACTGTTGCCCCTTGGCACACATTTCAAATGCTGGCCATTAAAAACAGGCCGTTTCACAGGCTTCTAATGATGACACTAATAACTGTGGGTTTTTGTCTCTAAGAGTCCTGACGGGCAAGACTCAAGGAGTAAATTACGGAGCTAACTTTTATGTACAGGGTTTACTGATCTGTGAGCTTCAAGGGAACTACACCAGCCCCCCCAAAGCTTGGCAGTCCAGATTACCTTTTCATCTAAGTAATTGGGCCACCTGGGTACAGTTAATTTTCTATTTATATTAACAGGAAGACAAAGAACACGATGTGCCAGTTCTGTAATAAAGTAACAGACGTATCAAAATATTCTACCTGGTAATTATAAATCAATTGAGTTTTCCCGTGACCCGCTGAGGGTTATGTTGCTAATTCATTGTGCATTTGATCATAATTTGTCACGAGAAGATTCCATGCTGCCACACATACTTGTGTCTCCAGAGTACGTAAAGGTGCTCCATCATAAAGTATCCAACTGTCTTAATCCCTGTCATTTCCTGCTTTTGTTTCTTAACAGGTGAAAGTCATGCTTCGCGTTTGTTCCACGTTGGCTCGCGATACCTCGGAATCCAGCTCTTTCTTAAAGGTGGACCCACGAAAGAAGCAGATCACCTTGTATGACCCCCTGACATGTGGAGGTCTAAATGCCTTCCAAAAGAGAGGGAACCAAGTTCCTCCTAAGATGTTTGCCTTTGATGCGGTTTTTCCACAAGATGCTTCTCAGGTGGGTACAACCGCTTCTCAGGCTCAGGCGATATTGATTAGTTTCAAGAAGCTTTAACTATTCACTAGGACCCATGAGCTGGGAGGGTATCTTCCAGAGCACTCTGATGGGTCGCTTCCACTGTCTACACAACTTTCGGAAGCCAATTTGAATTCCATTGAATAGTTCAGTCCTTTTGAATCGCTGGTGTCACACCTTGGGCAGGATTGTTGTGCCAGGATTTCAACAAAACATACTCTTGGAGAGAAGGAAGAGAGAGCCAATCAGTGAATGGCAAACAGAAGCAGGAAGAGAGCAGACAGAATTGGAAGTGTCGGGTACAGCTGCATCGAGATGCTGGCAACTGGTCCATTAAGACCCCACTCCTGCCTGGGCTTCTGGGTGTGAGCATGTAAGAAGGGAAAAGATGTTTCAAGGAGCTGGGTTAGAATTAGCAGGGTTTGGGACTTCCCTGGCGATCCAGTGGTGAAGACTTCGCCTTGCAATTCGATCCCTGGTCAGGGAGCTAAGATCCCACATACCTCTTGGCCAAAAAACCAAAACATAAAACAGAAGCAATATTGTAACAAATTTAATAAAGACTTTAAAAATGGTCCACATCAAAAAAAAAATTTAGAAAAAGAAAAGAATTAGGCAGGGTTCTAGGGCTCCAGAGAGGGCAAGTCCTACTGAGGACCTGGAGTGCTAGGCAGGGAAACTGAGGCTGACGTGCAGTCCTGTGGCCTGCATCAGGGGAGCGGAGAGGAAGAAGAGAGGCTGGGGAGAGCTGGTGTGTTGGTTAGCTATTGCTGCATTGGAAACCACCCTAAGCCTAGTGGATTAAAACCATAAGTATTTATTATTGCTCATGAGTCTGGAGGTCAGCTGAGCATTCCTCTGCTCCTAGCTCGGCTCACCTGTGTGTCAGAGATCAGCTCTGGGTTGGGTCGGCAGCTCTACTGATCTTGGCTGGACGCTATCACATGTTTGAGGGTTGGCTAGTTTTAGGCTGGTCCAGAATGGCCTTGGCCAGCTCACCTGGTCTGTGTTCCATGTTGTCTCTTATCAACCAGCAGCTGTCTTGGGCTTGCTCTCAAGGCAACGAGAGGATCCAAGCTTGCAGGCCTCTTGAGGTCTAGGCTCGGAATCGACACATCATCACTTCTGCTGAATGCGACTGGTCCAAATTCGAGGAGTGGGGGAGAGGCTCTGTCTCTTGATTGGAGGAGCTGCGAAGTCACATTGCAAGGGGCATGCACACAGGGAGGGGTGGAGAATTGTGGCCATTTTTGTTAGTCTGTTATGAGTATAATTTGGAGGCTTCTTGGGGGACCAGGGTGCCAAGATTCCTTAACCAAGGCTCCTGGAACCAATCCCAGTAGAACAGATGTGTACTAGAAGATTCACTTACACCATCTGGTGCAATTCATCTGCAATGAATTGGTGCAACTGGATCTTCTAGTAGACATCTATAACCCAGGTTATAGGTGTACAGTGGCCTACTTTGCCTGCATTTTGGCATCAGACACCTGCATCTTCCTGACAAATTTCCAGCACTTCCCAAGATTTAAACAAAACAGTGTGCACTCGGGTAACCAATAGCCTAGAGCAGAACCTGAAGACAGGGTGCTGATGGGTACGATTTGCAGCTCTTGCTAATTTCCTCCATGTGGTATCTGAGTATAGGAAGTAGCGATGTTCACACAGACACCATAGGCACTTAGCACGTATTATAGGCTCCATTCATTAGCAAGCTAAGCGTGTGGTTTTCCCAAAGAGTTTTACCATGAGAAGACAAAGTACTCTATGAATAAGTTCTGTAGGTTTTCTCCTCGTTACATTTTTTGTGTGTTGTACCACCCAGTGGGCTCACTAATCTAACCCTGACATTGGGTCTAATAAATGGCCTACAAGTAATTTAATTAACACAGTTAAAACTTTTCAAAAGCGAATCTCCCTAAGTCGTAAGAATTCCAAAGCAAACCCTAAATTAAGTGTGGACTATTAATGAGTTTTAGATTTATTCCGGAAAAGGGAGCCATTTTTATTGCTAGTCTTTGCTTACATTCACACTTGGTTCCAGAGCTCGTGTGCTCCCTCTTACAGTTGCTATCGCTTCAGAATGCTTGCTTTTGTTACATTTCCAATATAATAAATTACATTTCTATATAAATTTGTAGTTTTCAAGAAGTTTCATATACATTAACCCGTTCTACTCTTCCTGGAATTCTGTGGTATTGAAAAGGGAGGTAGTGCTGTTTTCACATTACAGACAAGGAAACTGAGATTCAAAAATTCAGTCTCTCATTCACAGACTCTTTCTTGAGTGGACATCTGTCCTGGAGTCTTCCTATTAACCAATCTGCGTCCTGCTCAGGATGGTGTTGTATCTTTGCCCTCTCGCCATTTTATCCACTAGCTACTACCAGTGTGTCCTTGGGCAAGTCACTCTACCTCTCTGGGTCTCAGTGTCTTCATCCATAAAATGAAGACAAGTTCAAAACGGGCCTCACTGGGCTGCTGTGATTCACTGTGTGGATACACGTGAGGTGCTTAGAGCAGAGGCAGAACACAGTGAGCGCTCAACAAGTGCTACTGTTTTTACCATGCTGTTGCCATTGTTAATAGTAATATCATGCTGCCGGCGTGTTCAGCCTCAGCCCCTGTGAAGGAGCACCCTCTGAGCCTCCGAAGCAGGAAAGCAGGAAAGCGTATAGAATGGGCCTCTGCTCTCAGGCCCCTGTTGTTGACCTGTGAGGCAGCAGCAACCGCCGTGACCCAAGGCGGTCATGAACTTTGCTTTTACCCGGTCTTTAAGGACATCCTCCTTATAAGCCACACTCAGTACCCTCTAGTGGCCTCGGCGGTCACCAGCTGCCCATTGCTGGGGCATACCTCTGCTGGTTCTGGCTTTGGGGAGGTGTCTTAGTCCATTTTCACTTCCTTAACAAAACAGCACAGACTGGGTAGCTTATAAGCAACAGAAATTTATTTCTTACAGTCCTGGAGGTTGGAAGTCCAAGATCAAGGAGCTGGCAGATTCAGGATCTGGCGAGGGCCCCTTCTTGATTCATAGACAGATGTCTTCTCACTACGTCCATTGTGGAAGGTCCAGGGAGGACTCTGGGGCCTCTTTTATAAAGGCACTAATGCCCTTCACGAGGGCTCCACCCTCATGATTAATCACCTCCCGAAGGCCCCACCTTCAAATACCATCACATTGGACATTCAGTTTTAACATATGAACTTGGTGGGGGGTATGGGGAACACAAACATTCCATCATCACTAGGAAGGGTGGGCAGCAGGACTGAGTCCTGCCGGTGGGTAACAGGCTTCCTGCACGCCCAGCCCTGCCTGTGGAGTCCACTTGGGAAGGCTCCTGCTTCTCTAGGCTCAAGGGGAAAGACAGCAAAGGGCCTCCAGGGGCCATTGTCAGCTAACAAACACCAGATGGACATGTTGCTGACCGCTCTCTTCTCAGTGGACACTGGGCAAGAATTCTGCAAGGGGAGGCCTGCCCACCCTGTGCCCGTGAGGCTGCTCCCGTTTCTCTCTGTCCTCAGGCCTTTGGACGGGTGATTCAGTAACGTGCGTGGATGTGGTCCACACACAACCATCTTTCTCTTTGCTGACCTTGAATCTAATACACTTTGTTTTATGTATGGCTCAAGGTGGGCTCTCAGCCTCCTGACCCCCATCTCACTTTATGTCTGAGGAAGGCAGAGTTCATTTGGTGATAACTTCTCCTGGCTCTGCAGAGGCACCTTCAGCAAATTCCATCAAGATTCCACCTCAGTCTCAGGGTTTAGCTCCGGACTCTCATTGCCTAGGCCCTGGGGATGAGACAGATCCTGTGGTCCCCACCGCAGCCTCATCCTGCCACCCACTTCGTTCAGGAGGAGCCCCCAGCAGAGCTGCTGAGGCCATCACCAGAACAACTGACAGTTGTTAGGAGTGTGGTTTTTCAGTTTCGGTTCGGGAGAGAACATTGATTTTCGAACACTTAGCTTCATTGTGTTGTTGCAACCTGGAGCTGAATAACCACATTCAGTGCCGAGGCTGCCGTCCTCAGATTCCCACTGGGAGGCACGTTGCTCCGATGCCCACTGAGCCCCGGGTTTGCACGTCCTCTGAATGCTTCCAGATCTGACTCTGGTGCTGAGGGAGAAAGGAAGGTGCAGCACACGGCGAGTGATTCTGTCTTCCTGCTGCTGTGAAAGCCTCAGAGGCTAACCAGAGAGATTTCCCAGACCCCCAAGTTGGTTCACAAAATTTATTTTCTTATCATTTGCAGAGTGCTGTATTGGGTGTTAATGGGGAAATACAAAACGTTACCAAGAGACTGGCCTCTGTCTAAGGATGTAATAATCACATTGGAGATGAGACACATAACAGGCTGAAGACCACCCATTGTAACATACTGACCAGTGGTGATTAATAGTGTATACATTGAATGTATCTAGAGAGAAAGAAAGAAAAGGCTGGGTTTTTTGTTTTGTTTTTGCGGTACGCGGGCCTGTCACCGTTGTGGCCTCTCCCGTTGCAGAGCCCAGGCTCAGCGGCCATGGCTCACGGGCCCGGCTGCTCTGCGGCATGTGGGATCTTCCCGGACCGGGGCACGAACCCGCGTCCCCTGCATCAGCAGGCGGACTCTCAACCACTGCGCCACCAGGGAAGCCCAAAAGTCTGGTTTTGAAAAGAGAAGGATGTAGATGGAGAAAGAGGAGAGAGTTATCAGGAAGACAAAGCAGACATGCATCACAAACCTCCTGCTTAGATTAGAACCATAATGTATCCCAAGGTCACTTTCCTGAAATGACACATCACCCTTTACCCTCTAACAAGCCTAGCCATTTCATAAGCTCTGAGTGTGTGTGTGTGGTGGTGGTGGAGGTGTGTGTGTGTAAAGGAAGGATCTAGTTAGCAGAGGGTGAATGGAATATTTAAATACTTGCCCGGGGAGGAGGCCAGAATGGCGTGAGGTCCATGAAAGCACTCTGCGTTCCCGTTCCAGCCTGTTCGTGCCTGGCCTGCAGAGACAGCAGCTGAAATGTACCACAAATTAGCAGAAGGGTGGTTTGCTTTTAATGTGTGTAATGCTCAGGCTTGCGAGTGAGTGGGAAGTACGAAGGGTTCTGCGCACCTCCAGAACTGCGTTAGAGCCGACCCATCTGGAAATGCCATGGCTCTGGGACCCTGAGTCCCAGGAGAGCAGGTGCAAGTTTCCATTGTTAATGGTCGACTCACAGTTTGTGTCTCCTCTTGTGTCTGCCAGGCGGAAGTGTGTGCTGGAACCGTGGCAGAGGTGATCCAGTCTGTGGTCAACGGGGCAGATGGCTGTGTGTTCTGTTTCGGCCACGCCAAGCTGGGTCAGTGAGAGCTTTACTTTTTCATGCTGCTTGCTGGATTTCCCTATCACTTTATCCATTGTTCTGTATTGTACCCAGAGTCCTCGGATGAAGGGAAAGGTGGTTTCCCGCAGGTGCTGAATTGAATAATCATGAATAACCATTTCTGCTTCTGAAATATAGATGCTCAACCTAAGTGGATTCCCAGTCACCTAGGAAAGCCTTAGAGTCCAAGAAATGCACAAAAGGAGTAGTGGGGCTGTTCCCACTCGGTCCAGGTCAGGGTCACGCCCAGAAAGCCAGCAGGAGAATTACATTTCCTGAGCAGGGGTTGCTGGGGAGCAGAGATGACTCCCCTTCCCCAGAGTACTTGGGTTCAACGTAATGCCAGAGGGGCAGCCACCAAGCAAAGGCCGGACCACATTAGCACCTGTCTGGGGAGATAAGTCTGCCAGCATCCTTGCTTCCCACCACCCAACTGTCGGGAATCCACCTGTGCTGAAGCACCTGGGAAAGGCGGCCGCCACACACCTCTGTGAGGGTTTGATGACTGAATCCCCTTGAAGTGCCTTCTTAATCCTGACCTGTGGCCATCTGCTCACCAGGTCTCACTTTACATGCTTGATAAGTTAGTAATATGGCGAGTTCCAAAAAGTGTCCCTGGGCAGGGCTTCCAACAGCAGCTTTGCAATGATGGAGCCGGTTCTAGGCCAGGTCGGAAAGCCCATTTCATCTCACTGCCACTTTGGTCTTCCTGATCTCTGATCAAAGCAGTGATCCAGATTTGAATGGAATTTGCCCATGCAAAATATACGCAGCATTTAACTTGAAAAAGGATATAAAGTGTAAGTATGTGGAGTGAATCCGTGGGGTGGTGAAAAAAAGAACCATATCAGGGATGAAAGACTTCTGCCTTCCCACCATGAGAAAAACAGTACGGAAACTGGATAGCTTGTAACGTTTGAGATCCTCTCCTCAAGGTCAACTGTGGTTTAATCTTGTCGTTAGTCGGGGTTCTCACGTTCTTTATTATAGCTATTCCATCAGTAGTACTTGGAAATGTCAAATGTTTAATATTTCTCTCACCTTTTCCTTTCCTCTCTTCCCATTCCCCACTCCCCATGCCTCTCTTCTGCATCCTTGGCATCTATCTTGAGACTATAGAATGATGCCTGGACACTCAAGCTGCTTTTCTTTCCTTCCTCGCTCTCCCAGGAAAATCCTACACCATGATCGGAAAAGACGATTCCATGCAGAACCTTGGCATCATCCCCTGTGCCATCTCTTGGCTCTTCA
Source organism: Pseudorca crassidens (assembly GCF_039906515.1). NCBI lineage: Eukaryota > Metazoa > Chordata > Mammalia > Artiodactyla > Delphinidae > Pseudorca > Pseudorca crassidens. The sequence goes on from NC_090297.1 coordinate 160,305,996, forward strand.
AGCTGATAAATGAACGGAAAGAAAAGACCGGAGCCCGTTTCTCAGTGCGGATCTCAGCCGTGGAGGTGTGGGGCAAAGAAGAGAACCTTCGGGACCTGCTGTCGGAGGTGGCCACGGGCAGCCTGCAGGACGGCCAGTCTCCGGGCGTGTACCTGTGCGAGGACCCCATCTGTGGCACGCAGGTGATTGCTTCTGGGGCTTGGCTGGCTCCAAGGTGGCTCATCCCTACCTCGGCGGCTGGGGCGGTTCACCTCGTGACTCACTCAACATGCAACCGAGGGAGGCTTGCAAGTGTTTACTTTAAAGTGGACTGGAACTTTATGGCCTGCAGCTGCAGGGCAGCTGCTCGCCCAACCTAAATATTTGTACCTTGCATCTAATTGACAATGAACAGGAACCACAGTTGTTGTAGCACTGGGGGGAAATTGAATTCACTTTCTTTACGCCCCTTTCAAAACAAAAAAGAAAATACCATCTTTCTTTTGTTTAGCGACAAGCGGAAATGTTTACTGCTTTGCACAAACAGCTCCAGCCATCACTGGGGCTGTTTATGGCTCTATAAACTGCGTTTCTGGCACTGGTTTACAGCCGGACTAGTAGTGCTGTAGGAAAAACTAATAACCACTTTCTAATTGGAACCATGATATAATTGCTGGAACCATGGAAGCCAAGAGAAGTTCCAGCTCGCCTTTTCAGGATGTCATGCCTGTTGGGAGCGTTTCTCCCTCGCTGTTTGACAGTAGAGGTGGGCATGACCTGGGAGGACCCTGGTTCATATCCAGAATAATCAGGTTTTCCCGTCTTTAGCTATAGGCTCTATTTTCTAGTTTTATCAGATGCCTCCTTTTTAAATAGGTGTTCATTTTGATAAGTACCTGCCTCACCCCAGATGCGACTGTTTTCTCGGGTGAGGATACCCACTCTGTTACACCCATCTACTCATACCTGGCCATGTTCCTCCCCTGCTTAGAGCACCTCAGATCCTTCCACTTCCATTATGAATCCTCATGGTTCGCAAGAGGCCCTACACAACCTTCCAGCATCACCTGCTACCACTCCCCTCCTGCCACTCCTCTTAAATTACATTTAGGTCCCCTAAGGAAGCAGTGCCCCTCAAACTTCAGTGTGCATAAGAAGCACTGGTGATCTTGTTAAAATGCAGATTCTGGTTCCGTAGGTCTGGGATTGGGCCTCTGATGACGCATTTCTGACGAGCTTCCCAATGACTGACCACACTTTCAGTAGCAAGGCTCGAAGGCACCAACCATCCTCCCTCTTTTCACTCTGGGCCTTTGAACATCCTGTTCCCTGTGCACAGAAGGCTGCTGACTCCTCTCCTCTCGCTCTTCATCTGGCTAACTCCTTATTTGTTGGGTATCAGCTAGTTGGCTCTTCTTCCAGGAAGCCCTCTTAGATGTTTCTCCTGACTGTCGATTGTGATTGCCTGGTTAGTTCTCAGCAACTCCCAAAGGTCCTTACCATGTCTGACTAAAATTGGCTCTTCATAGGTTTAACAGATGCATCAGATACCATTTGGATATGAAACCTAATTAGAATGCAAACTAAGTGGTCATACAGACATTCATCCAGTGGCTCTCAAACTTCAGTCTTCATCAGAGTCACCTGGAAGACCTGTTAAAACACAGACTGCTGGGCTCCACCTCTAGAATTTCTGATTCAATAGGCCTGGGATAGAGCCCTCAAATGCGCATTTCTCAGCACCTGTGATGGAATCAGTGTCACCCTACCCACTGCTCCCACTCCAAGCATTACTTAGACATTCAAATATGCTATAACCGCCATTCACTTTTATAACTCCATTAATGAAGTTCCACAGAGGTGAAAGCTCTGGTTAACTGAAGATTAAGAAAAAGAGGAAGAGACCAACATCCTCTTCACCTTCTTGTTGAAGAATCTTAAACATTCTCTGGGTTATCTTTTCTGCGATAGTAAGTATAAAACAACGAGCACCACAGAACCTCTCTGAAGGTTGAGGATTTTGATGGCCTCAGGTTCCAGATATCGACTCTCATGATTCAGAATTATAGACACAGTTAGAGTCAGAATAGAAGACTGTCAACATTTGACCCTAAGGCACATACCGCAAATCATTCCTTTGAATAGATCAGAAATATTAGTTTACTTTTCTTCCCTCCCACCCCCAGTAGAGGAGTGCTGGTCAAATGCTGATAATATGGCCCTGAGTAAGGTTTACTATAATTACCAAGGCATCTCATAGGATTTAGACACGTTGCCCACAGTGCTTCTTTAATGAATTAATGAGTACGCCATGAACATGAATTTAGCAACTAAAGATAAAATAGATAGCCCTTAAATGATATAGATGAGACGCTCAAGTATCTTGGGTGTTTTCATATGTCTTTTACACTTACTTCTTATGTCTTTTACACTTACTTCTTATTTATAACTATGCTAGTAAATGTGGCCTAAAATTGGCTCTAATTAAATAGCTGGGAAAATTGAGAATTGAGTTAAAGCTAACTAAGTTTTTTCACTTCTTTGTGATACCAGTACTATCTGGACTAAAATCACACTTTGCAACCCACCTGCTTCTAAACGCTCTAGTCTTTGAAATCAAGATGTGGTCACATCCTTCATGTTTTCTTAGGTACATGGATTGCCCAGGATGTTGGTTTGTTGGCCTCTGCAGAGGTCAGGGTGGGACACCTGCCCCCGTGGATCACCCAGATACAACCATTTGCTTTTCACACCTGATACTTACAGATTCTACTTCAGTTGTAAAATGGGTGAAAATATGTTTCATCCAATAGCCTGCTCAGTGTTACTTTTCAGATATGAATAAATTAAGCTGAGAATTGCACATGGATAGAGGCCCTGGTTCCAGAAGGACGTCCAGCCTTCAAGAATGCGGAACAGACGGCCAGGCCCGAGTGGCAGGCAAACCGCCCGCCTGCAGCTTCAGTCCTTCCCTTGTGTCTTCCAGCTGCAGAACCAGAGTGAGCTGCGGGCGCCCACTGCAGAGAAGGCCGCCTTCTTCCTGGATGCTGCCATAACCTCCCGGCGGGGCAGCCAGCAGGACTGCAACGAGGACGACCTCCGCAACTCCCACATGCTCTTCACGCTGCACATCTACCAGTACCGCATGGAGAAGAGCGGCAAGGGGGGAAGTAAGTCGGCCTCTGCCCTCGAGCCTCCTTGGCCCTCCCTGGAGAGAAGCCTCTCCTCAAGGGCAGCTGTGACCTTTTTCTTGTTTGTTTGTTTGTTGTTTTGGGGTTTTTTTGTTTTGTTTTGTATTTTGCGGTACACGGGCCTCTCGCTGTTGTGGCCTCTCCCGCTGCGGAGCACAGGCTCTGGACGCGCAGGCTCAGCGGCCACGGCTCACGGGCCCAGCCGCTCCGCGGCATGTGGGATCTTCCCGGATCGGGGCACGAACCTGTGTCCCCTGCATCGGCAGGCGGACTCCCAACCACCGCGCCACTAGGGAAGCCCAGCTGTGACCTTTTAAAATGTAGTACGATCTGACCAGTGTGGGGTGCACCGATGTGTCTGTCATTCAAGACCATTGTGTAGTCTGGGCTGATGTTTGCTTTCGAACAACCCAGGGGAAAGGGCTCACTCGGTAAAGATGATCTACAGATGTGATTGCCATGGGAACGTGAGAGAACAAATTTGAAAAAGAAAAATGGCTGCTTCATAGTATGTTTTTGTTCAAAAACCTTAAAGGTGCTCATCATGAAAGACCAACATGTATCTACCAAAGCACCCTGGCAATGTTACTAATCAGTAGCTTGAAGCCACTATATGGACCAGAAAGAAACAAAACCATGTCTTTTAAATAGTCTATAAATCAGACTTCTGAATAACGAACCAGATTCTGGCTGCCTCCCTGCCTCAGGTAATGCCCAACTGTGACATTTCTCTGTAAACACCTATGCCCAGGGCACGCTCTGTGAGCAGCTGCGCCTCCGGGAACCCGAATCAATGCTTATACGGTCCGCTCTTGGCTGTTTTCAAAGCTGGCACCGACCTCGGTGTAATGCTCCATCCTTTGTCTGCCAAGTAGTATATACTCTATGCTCAGGAGCTGAGTACCAGCACTTAGCTGAGTGTCTCAGGTGGGATCCTGGGCAGTGGGCAAAGTAGTCGGTGGACCTCACTGGGCTTTTCTAAAGCAAGTGTGGGCCACAGGGCTGGGCTGGCTGGGCAGCAGCTTCCAGAGTCTCTCTCTGTCCACTTCTACAGGGCTTTCAAAACGTAGGCAACTGGCCCCCAGTGCTCTCCAAATGATTGCCTCAAGGGCACTGAATGCCCGAAAAACAAACAAAAACCCTGAGTTAGGAGACTAAGCCTGGTGCCTAGAAGTTGTGCAGCTAATTGCCTAATGGGAGGCAATCAACTAACCTAATTCCAGATGGAGCCTGGAATTAAGACATGCGACTGGGACCTTTGGATGGGCTCCCCAATTTGGGGTCCTTGTTGCCCAAAGACTTGGAAACCGGTTTTCCTGGAGATAGCTCTTGGGGGCTTCTGTTCCCCCTTTCCGCATGGGGGAAGTGGAAGCTCCCTCCTCCCCCCATCTCGATGCCTTTGTTGGCCCAGTCTTCTGTTATTGTTCCTACTCCTTAGTTGTTGTTATTTAGTTCAGGTTTATGAGGTATAATTTAAATTCAGTAAAACTTACCCTTTTTATGTGTCGTTAAATGAATTTTGGCAAATCTGTTCAGTTGTGTACCCACCACCACTATCAAGATATAGAACAAAGCCATGGCTACAGAAAAGTCCTTCTTGCCTTACTAGTCAGTCCCCTTCCTAGCCCCTGGCAACCACTGATCAGATTTTTGTCCTTATAACCTTGCCTTCGTCCAGAACAACATGTAAATGGACTCATGTGGTCTATATGTGGCCCTTCAGTGTCTGGCTTCTTTCATTGAACATAACGCATTTGAGATGCATCCATGTTGCTACATGGACCAGTCATTCACCTGCATTGCTTGCCGCCTGCTCCTTTAGTTTTGACTGGGCCCAGAGATGCACCCCTACCCCTACTCCCAGGACTAAAATCTCACCAGATATCCTCGCTGGGGCCAGAGTTCCCCTAATGCAGTCTCAGACCCGCCTCCTTGGCTACCTGCACTGACTGCTGCCCAGGAATCAAGAGGCACTGGCCATCACTTGCACCCAGGGAGACGTACCAGCCGCAGATCAGATCGCTCTTGACAACCAGTGATGGTGATCGAGATCTGACTGGGGATGAGCAAACTATATTGAATGCGAGTCTTTCAGGGGAGGTGGATTCTCAATGAAGCGCTCGCGTCACGTACAGCACTCCCATTTAGAATAAATTGCTTAAAGAAGGAAGCAAGGGATTAGGATAGGGATGAAATGATCCAGACCTTTAAAATCTGTAACAGAATTTTTTTTTCTTTTCTTTTTTTTTTTTTTTTGCGGTACGCGGGCCTCTCACTGCTGTGGCCTCTCCCGTTGCGGAGCACGGGCTCCGGACGCGCAGGCTCAGCGGTCATGGCTCACGGGCCCAGTCTCTCTGCGGCATGTGCGATCTTCCCGGACCGGGGCACAAACCCGTGTCCCCTGCAGCGGCAGGCGGACTCTCAACCACTGCGCCACCAGGGAAGCCCTGTACAGAATTTGATCCACAGTTCTCCTAACGATCTGGGAGCTGGCTTTAAATCCTGCCCTCACTGATTTTTCTGAGTTATGTCTTAGCAGCATGAATGTGGGAATCTGAAAAATGTTTATTTTATTCTTTTAAGCTACCAATCATAATCATAATCAAAGCCTGCAGTGAATTCTTGTACTCTCAGCAGAGGGTGACTTGCAAAAGATCTGATTCTGGAGCCAAATGGCTTCCAAATGGCTCTGAGCAGAAAAGCTCAGGAGGGAAGGATAATCCCTCCCTCTAGGTTTCTAACCAAGTTAAAACAACTTGCTTTCAGGTTTTCACTTTCTTTCATGGTTCTGCTTTCAATTTGGAATCTGAAAGTAGAGAGGAATCTTGAAAACAAAGAAACAATTAAATTATTTCAACTATAAGAACTTAACGTATAGCTTCCACAAAAGTGTAGACTGGGACATTCCCTAAACCCAACAATCTACCCAAGTCCTCACCTAACAAATCTTGGGCACTTATTAAATATTTAACATCAAATTCATTTTCTTCCTATTTATAAATTGTGAAAGTGAATGGCTTTTAAATAATAAGTTCAGGTTAAAAGACAAGGCAGATGCTATTAATGGCCTCCAAAACCTAGTGAGGTACTTTCTAACGTATCTGTAGATGAGAACAAAGAAAAGGCAGGCATCCAGGCTGATGTGGGTGTTAGCCCCGAAGGACCTGGGGGCATCACCTGCCTGCTACAGTACCTGGCTTCCAGTGAGGAAGGGAATCCAGGCCAGAATGCACACAGCCTCCTAGCCCACGGCTTGCTTGACTCAGTGCCTTTATATCTGTTTAAAATATAATGAGGAGATTTGGAGTGTTGTTTAAAACGGAAATTTTGTTTACTTATATATAAGCAATAATCCCTGCGGACCTGGCAGCCAGAACTCCATTAAGGAAAAGTTTATTAATTAGTCCCCCTGCAGGGAAACAGAGCAGAGCGAGCTGCTGGTAACTGGCCATCAGAGGCCAGTGAAGATGCTGGATTCAGAGATCTCTGCTGCAAGAACTAAACACACCATGTGTATGTGGGCACCTGGAGCTTATACACATATATGCATTTTATAAACACACACGTACATACACATATGCACATATAAGTGGACAGACAAAAATGTTTACAACATGTCCAGGCAAGGTAGAAAAGAAAATTCTGTGTGGACGTATCACTGCTTTGCAGATAGCGCTGGGTTAAGCTTAAAATATTCCCTGCTTTAAAATCTTTGGAGCGTTAGTGGGGCTGATTCTTCACCTGTCGTGGAGCCTTCCCCTGCTTTGCAAAGCTATGTCTGTAAAGGCTTGAGATTCCCCTTGGGAACTGCAGCAATGGGGAAGGGACCCTAAAACCATGACAGTCAGGAGGTGCTCCTCATAAAGATGAGTGAATTAGGAGTCCAAAGCCAGATGCTACGAGTGATACTTCAGTGGAATACGTTCACAATACAGAATTTTCTAAGTCCTATTGATTAAGATGGTTTTTAAAAGCCTCACTTTGATGAGTCATCTAAGCTTGCAAGCAACTATTGCCCAGGACTGAGAATGACACTAGGTCTCTGATTTGTTCATTCACGTTATTGCCTCCAGGGGAAGTGTAGAGGCCAAGTGCGGACTGGGCTGGCTGTGTGTGCACCTGTGTACCAGCACCCGGGCATCCATCTGTGTGTGTGCACCTGAACCGCCGTGTGAGGACGTGGACATTCATCTCTGCCTGCACTCATCTGTTTACAAGTCTTATCTTGGTTTTCTTTTGACCACCAAACCCCTCTTTCCTATATCTTGGAATGGCTTGAATCAGCTGATGCCCTATCCAGGGCTGTGCTGTCTGTAGGACTCTAGAGATCCATTATTTGGGTGGTAGATGTAGGAAAAGGGATCTAGGAAGGAGCATTGCTTCTAAATGGTGCAGAACCGGGCCTCTGCTGTCCCGCATTGCAAAGCCCTGTGCAGCGAGGATGGCCACACATGGCGGGGCTACTTTAGGGCTCTCATGTTCCCCTTGGTCAACAGTGAAATGACAGTTTGATGTTTTTAGATTTTTGTAATACAATTTTTAAGATATTTGGCCAGGAGACAATTTTCCAAACCGTGCAGTGTGGAATTCCCACAGTGGTCTCTCATGGCCTTCCCACCACCTGCATCAGAGCAGCAGTTCCCAACCTCCTCTTGAAGCCTGAGACCCCTGCTCTACCTCTTTCAACAGATAACCAGCTTCCTGTTTAAGGAGAAGAAAGTCAGTCTGGCTATGACCTCAGCTTCTGTCCTCTTAGCATCAAACCTCCTTGTCCCTGTACCTCATTTTCCCCCACTCCTTTCCCATAGGTCTGCTTCCTCCCATCTCCTTGCCTTCCTTATCCTTTCCCCTTCTGCCTTTTCTGGGACCCCACCAATTGGGACTCCATCAATCGTCTTTTTGTGCTTTTATTTTCAGTCTCTCCTACCACTGAAGTCAGGGCTGTCTCATCTTGGAAGGAAGGGAGAGGAAGGAACAATAACGTCAACAATAAAAAAACCTTGTCTGTACCCTACTACCCCCTTGAGCTGCCTCCCCATAAGTCTTTCAGATTCTCCCCTCTGTGGAATATCTTTCTCCTTTAAGTCCCATAGCAGTTTGGGGGATGTGAGGCCACTGCCTTACTCACCTTATATCTCAGCCATTCTGGGCTTTCTAAGCCCCATCAGACTACAGGCTCCCTGAGGACAGGGTCCCCTGCCATCTGGCCCCCTGTCCTCCACAGCCTAGAGGTGTGCCTGCACATCAGACCTTACATGTCACACCACATGAAATGTGTGCTGTATGTTAAACAGTGAGTGAATTTCTCCATTACGTAGTTGCAGCTGTTTCAGAAAGAGAGCAACCATTCAATTACTTTTTGGGTAAGCAGGTGGTGTGAGTTCACAGCCCTGTTATACAACAGGGTCAGAAGGAGTTATCAGTTAAGGAGAAAGTTAGGTTAAAAAGGGAAATCATATAAAAGGATACATTCATGTCTTAAAACACTTTCAGCTTAAAACATACAATTGTGTGTTTATTCACCGGTCTTCTGATACAGGGCCATGGCTTTCTCTTTGAGATGAGTTTTCAGCTTCAGATTCTGACTTTTGTAAACCACACTCATTAATAATAGTCTGGTTTTTGCTTTCAATTTCTTCTGAGCAATTGAAGAACTTAAGAGACACTTGTGCAGCTAACTGGGTATAGACTTTCCCTAGATTCTTACAATTTTTTCTACTCTGTAATTTCTCATTCACACCTGACTCAGCATCTTTTTTCAAAAATTAACTCATTTTAATCACATCTTTCCAAAGCATTGATTTCAGGTTTTTTTTAGAAATATTAGCTCTCTTTACATAATCATATTTTATTGGTTTACATAATATTTGATTATATTTTTATTTATAATATCAAGTACAAGTGGCATAATTAGGTTTAGGAGGAAACCCAGCTGACCTGTTGATAAGTGTACAGCTCATGTTTTTGGTGCAAAAGTGCATAGACAAACTGGGAACAGCCAACACACCTCACAAGCATACAACGTGCTGTGGGCATCAGGCAGCGTGCCTGACACAGCTGACGGAGGGCCTTGGTTAACCTGGCCAAGTGGCAAGACCATGGTTCCCAAACTTTGCTGCACAAGAGAATCACCTGGGGAGATTTTCGGCTAACCCCAGTGCCTGTGTCGTACTCCAGACCAATTACATTAGAAAGCCTGGGAGTGGGAGCCAGGCATCTGTATTTTCTAAAGATTCCACGGTGATTCTGATATGCAGCAAAGTTTGGGAACCACTAAGTTATAGGAAAGTGAGTTAAAAGAGTTTCTACATGCTTTATAGTTAGCTCTGGATTTTTGTCTTAGATTCAGCATCTGAGATCTTATGAGATCTTAAGTGATTTATTTAGCATCTGTGAACCTCAGTTTCCTCATCTGTGTAAAATAGTGCCAGTTCTTGCACTACAGGATCATTGTAGGAATTAAGTGATTTTAGGAGAATTTAGCATTTCCTGGCACCATGAACATGAGTTGGGAGAGTCACTCAGGAGTGAATTAGTATATTGTTTCCTGTGGGAGAGTAAGGCATGTGGGTAATTTCATTTGGTCAAAGTCTAGACTTGAAATATACATATTCAAATATAAATAGTCTCAAGGCAGACTGGGTTATGTTCTAAACCTTGAAGCTGTGACCTCAGAAATCTGAAAAGTCCATGAGGAACCTGCTTCTTACCTGCCATTAATTATCACCTATTTTGTTCATTGATTCTAGAACTTCTTTCTCTCCAGCCACCTGCAGTCATGGAAATTCATGGTCACAGCAGGTGGCCTGTGCTCACTCACTTTGTACCATTTCAGATTTAGCACCATGTGTGAAGTTCAGAATTCTGTGACTAGTGAAACTCCAGTGGATATAGAGCAAAGTTGATTTTCCATTGTTAAAAATGTGACTCTCATTGTGACTCATGCAGGTATAATTATAGGTATTTTAAAATATTATTCTTCAGCACAGTCTAAACTGTGCCTTTTGTTCTCTGTGTTCTGTTTTACTACATGCACATTATGCATTTTATTCCATTACATCAAATGGACTACTGAAAGTCCAAATTGGTCCCTGTCTTTGCCCTTTAATCTGTGGAGCGAATGAAATATCTGAGCCTCTCCTGTCTATATAATTAGGTTGCAAAACAGATGACAGTTTGCTTTAAAAATAACTATTTCCCTTGCACACTGCCGTGGACTGATCTTGCATGATACAAAATGGGATAAAAGAGAAGTAACATATTATGTCTTTCCTTTTAAGGATTTTAAAAAAATTAATTTTACTTATTTATTTTTTTAACATCTTTATTGGAGTATAATGCTTTACAATGGTGTGTTAGTTTCTGCTTTATAACAAAGTGAATCAGCTATACATATACATATATCCCCATATCTCCTCCCTCTTGCGTCTCCCTCCCACCCTCCCTATACCACCTCTCTAGGTGGTCACAAAGCGCGGAGCTGATCTCCCTGTGCTATGCGGCTGCTTCCCACTAGCTATCTATTTTACATTTGGTAGTGTATATATGTCCATGCCACTCTCTCACTTCGTCCCAGCTTACCCTTCCCCTTCCTCATGTCCTCAAGTCCATTCTTGAGGGTTCAGATGTAGATCTGCATCTTTATTCCTGTCCTGCCCCTAGGTTCTTCATAAACTTTTTTTTTTAGACTCCATATATATGTGTTAGCATATGGTATTTGTTTTTCTCTTTCTGACTTACTTCACTCTGTATGACAGACTCTAGGTCCATCCACCTCACTACAAATAACTCAATTTTGTTTCTTTTATCGCTGAGTAATATTCCATTGTGTATATGGGCCACATCTTCTTTATCCGTTCATCTGTCCATGGACATTTAGGATGGTTCCATGTCCTAGCTATTGTAAATAGTGCTGCAGTGAACTTTGTGGTATGTGTCTCTTTTTGAATTATGATTTTCTCTAGGTATATGCCCAGTAGTGGGATTGCTGGGTCGTATGGTAGTTCTATTTTTAGGTTTTTTTTTTTTTTTTTTGCAGTACGCGGGCCTCTCTCTGTTGTGGCCTTTCCCGTTGCAGAACACAGGCTCCGGACGCGCAGGCTCAGCGGCCATGGCTCACGGGCCCAGCCGCTCCGCGGCATGTGGGATCTTCCCGGACTGCTGCATCGGCAGGCAGACTCTCAACCACTGCGCCACCAGGGAAGCCCTATTTTTAGATTTTTAAGGAACCTCCATACTGTTCTCCATAGTGGCTGTACCAGTTTACATTCCCACCAACAGTGCAAGAGGGTTCCCTTTTCTCCGCACCCTCTCCAGCATTTATTGTTTCTAGATTTTTTGATGATGGCCGTTCTGACTGGTGTGAGGTAATACCTCACTGTAGTTTTGATCTGCATTTCTCTAATGATTAGTGATGTTGAGCATCCTTTCATGTGTTTGTTGGCAGTCTGTATATCTTCTTTGGAACAATGTCTATTTAGGTCTTCTGCCCATTTTTGGATTGGGTTTTTTGTTTTTTTGATATTGAGCTGCATGAGCTGCTTGTAAATTTTGGAGATTAATCCTTTCTCAGTTGCTTCATTTGCAAATATTTTCTCCCATTCGGAGGATTGTCTTTTCATCTTGTGTATGTTCTCTTTTCCTTGCTATATTTTCCTTGAATTTTTCTTGCATTTTATTTATTTTTTATAGAGCAGGTTCGTATTAGTTATCTATTTTATACATATTAGTGTATATATGTCAATCCCAATCTCCTAATTCATCCCACCACCATCGCCCTTCCACACCCACTTTCCCCCCTTGGTGTCCATATGTGTGTTCTCTACATCTGTGTCTCTATTTCTGCCTTTCAAACCGGTACCTGTACCATTTTTCTGGATTCGACATATATGCATTAATATACGATATTTGTTTTTCTCTTTCTGCTCTTTATTTATTTTTGTTTTTATTTCCATTTCTCTAGGAGGTGGGTCAGAAAGGATCTTGCTGTGATTTATGTCATAGAGTGTTCTTCCTATGTTTTCCTCTAAGAGTTTGATAGTGTCTGGCCTTACATTTAGGTCTTTAATCCATTTTGAGTTTATTTTTGTGTATGGTGTTAGGGAGTGTTCTAATTTCATTCTTTTAAATATAGCTGTCCAATTTTCCCAGCACCACTTATTGAAGAGACTGCCTTTTCTCCACTGTATATTCTTGCCTCCTTTATCAAAGATAAGGTGACCATATGTGTGTGGATTTATCTCTGTGCTTTCTATCCTGTTCCACTGATCTATATTTCTGTTTTTGTGCCAGTACCATACTATCTTGATTACTATAGCTTTATAGGATAGTCTGAAGCCCAGGAGCCTGATTACTCCAGCTCCGTTTTTCTTTCTCAAGATTGCTTTGGCTCTTCAGGTCTTTTGTGTTTCTATACAGATTTTGAAATTTTTGTTCTAGGTCTATGAAAAATGCCATTGGTAGTTTGAGAGGGATTGCATTGAATCTGTAGATTGCTTTGGGTAGTATAATCATTTTCACAATGTTGATTCCTCCAATCCAAGAACATGGTATATCTCTCCATCTGTTTGTATCATCTTTAATTTCTTTCATCAGTGTCTTATAGCTTTCTGCATACAGGTCTTTCATCTCCTTAGGTAGGTTTATTCCTAGGTATTTTATTCTTTTTGTTGCAATGGTAAATGGGAGTGTTTCCTCAATTTCTCTTTCAAATGTGTTATCATTAGTGTATAGGAATGAAAGAGATTTCTATACATTAATTTTGTATCCTTCTACTTTACCACATTCATTGATTAGCTCTAGTAGTTTTCTGGTAGCATCTTTAGGATTCTCCATGTATACTATCATATCATCTGCAAACAGTGACAGCTTTACTTCCTCTTTTCCGATTTGGATTCCTTTTATTTCTTTTTCTTCTCTGCTGTGGCTAAATCTTCCAAAGCTCTGTTCAATAACAGTGGTGAGAGTGGACAACCTTGTCTTCTTCCTGATCTTAGAGGAAAAGCTTTCAGTTTTTCACCATTGAGAATGATGTTGGCTGAGCGTTTGTCATATATGGCCTTTATTATGTTGAGGTAAGTTCCCTCTGTGCCTACTTTCTGGAAGGTTTTTGTCATAAATGGGTGTTGAAGTTTTTCAACAGCTTTCTCTTCATCTACTGAGATGATCATATGGTTTTTCTCCTTCAGTTTGTTAATATGGTGTATCACATTGATTGATTTGCGTATATTGAAGAATCCTTGCATTCCTGGGATAAACCCCACTTGATCATGGTGTATGATCCTTTTAATATGCTGTTGGATTCTGTTGGCTAGTATTTTGTTGAGCATTTTTGCATCTTTGTCCATCAGTGATATTGGCCTGTAGTTTTCTTTCTTTGTGACATCCTTGTCTGGTTTTGGTATCAGGGTGATGGTGGCCTCGTAGAATGAGTTTGGGAGTGTTCCTCCCTCTGCTATATTTTGGAAGAGTTTGAGAAGGATAGGTGTTAGCTCTTCTCTATATGTTTGATAGAATTCACCTGTGAAGCCATCTGGTCCTAGGCTTTTGTTTGTTGGAAGATTTTTAATCACAGTTTCAATTTCAGTGCTTGTGATTGGTCTGTTTATATTTTCTATTTTTTCCTGGCACAGTCTCGGAAGGTTGTGCTTTTCTAAGAATTTGCATGTAGTTGCTTACAGTAATCTCTCATGATCCTTTCTATTTCTTCAGTGTCAGTTGTTACTCCTCCTTTTACATTTCTAATTCTATTGATTTGCGTCTTCTCCCTTTTATTTGTGATGAGTATGGGTGACGGTTTATCAATTTTGTTTATCTTCTCAGAGAACCAGCTTTTAGTTTTATTGATCTTTGCTGTCGTTTCCTTCATTTCTTTTTCACTTATTTCTGATCTGATCTTTATGATTTCTTTCCTTCTACTAACTTTGGGGTTTCTTTGTTCTTCTTTCTGTGATTGCTTTAGGTGTAAGGTTAGGTTGTTTATTTGAGATGTTTCGTTTCTTGAGGTAGGATTATATTGCTATAAACGTCCCTCTTAGAACTGCTTTTGCTGCATCCCGTAGCTTTTGAGTCGTCGTGTTTTCATTGTCATTTGTTTCTAGGTATTTTTTTTATTTCTTCAGTGATCTCTGGTTATTTAGTAGTGTATTGTTTAGCCTCCATGTGTTTGTACTTTTTACATATCTTTTTCCTGTAATTGATATCTAATCTCATAGCATTGTGGTCGGAAAAGTTACTTGATACGATTTCAATTTTCTTAAATTTACTAAGGCTTGATTTGTGACCCAAGATATGATGTATCTTGGAGAATGTTCCATGAGCACTTGAGAAGAAAGTGTATTCTGTTGTTTTTGGTTGGAATGTCCTATAAATATCAATTAAGTCCATCTTGTTTAATGTATCATTTAAAGCTTGTGGTTCCTTATTTATTTTCATGTTTGATGATCTGTCCATTGGTGAAAGTGGGGTGTTGAAGTCCCCTACTATTACTGTGTTACTGTCGATTTCCCCTCTTATGGCTGTTAGCATTCGCCTTATGTATTGAGGTGCTCCTATGTTGGGTGCATAAATATTTACAATTGTTTTATCTTCTTCTTGGGTTGATCCCTTGATCATTATGTAGTGTCCTTTTTGTGTCTTGTAAAGGTCTTTATTTTAAAGTCTATTTTGTCTGATATAAGAACTGCTACTCCAGCTTTCTTTTGATTTCCATTTGCATGGAATATCTTTTTCCATACCCTCCCTTTCAGTCTGTATGTGTCCCTAGGTCTGAAGTGTGTCTCTTGTAGACAGCATATATACGGGTCTTGTTTCTGTATCCATTCAGCCAGTCTATGTCTTTTGGTGGGAGCATTTAATCCATTTACATTTAAGTAACAGCATATATACAGGTCTTGTTTCTGTATCCATTCAGCAAGTCTATATCTTTTGGTGGGAGCATTTAATCCATTTATATTTAAGGTAGTTATCGATATGTATGTTCCTATTACCGTTTTCATAATTGTTTCGGGTTTGGTATTTTAGGTCTTTTCCTTCTCTTGTGTCTCCTGCCTGGAGAAGTTCCTTTAGCATTTGTTGTAAAGCTGGTTTGGTGATGCTAAATTCTCTTAGCTTCTGCTTGTCTGTAAAGGTTTTAATTTCTCTGTCAAATCATAATTAGATCCTTGCTGGGTAGAGTAATCTTGGTTGTAGGCTTTTCCCTTTCATCACTTTAAATATGTCCTGCCACTCCCTTCTGGCTTGCAGAGTTTCTACTGAAAGATCAGCTGTTAACCTTATGGGGATTCCCTTGTATGTTATTTGTTATATTTCCCTTGCTGCTTTTAATATTTTTTCTTTGTGTTTAATTTTTGATAGTTTGATTAATATGTGTCTTGGCATGTTTGTCGTTGGATTTATCCTGTATGGGACTCTCTGTGCTTTCTGGACTTGATTAACTATTTCCTTTTCCATATTAGGGAAGTTTCCACCATAATCTCTTCAAATATTTTCTCAGTGCCTTTCTTTTTCTCTTCTTCTTCTGGGACCCCTATCATTCGAATGTTGGTGTGTTTAATGTTGTCCCAGTGGTCTCTGAGACTCTCCTCAATTCTTTTCATTCTTTTTTCTTTATTCTGCTCTGCAGTAGTTATTTCCACTATTCTATCGTCCAGGTCACTTATCCATTCTCCTGCCTCAGTTATTCTGCTATTGATTCCTTCTAGAGAATTTTTCATTTCCTTTTTTGTGTTGTTCATCATTGTTTGTTTGCTCTTTAGTTCTTCTAGGTCCTTGTTAAATGTTTCTTGTATTTTTTCCATTCTATTTCCAAGATTTTGGATCATCTTTACTATCTTTACTCTGAATTCTTTTTCAGGTAGACTGCCTATTTCCTCTTCATTTGTTAGGTCTGGTGGGTTTTCACCTTGCTCCTTCATCTGCTGTGTGTTTCTCTGTCTTCTCATTTTGCTTAACTTACTGTGTTTGGGGTCTCCTTTTTGCAGGCTGCAGGTTCATTGTTCCCGTTGTTTTTGGTGTCTGTCCCCAGTGGCTAAGCTTTGTTCAGTTGGTTGTGTAGGCTTCCTGGTGGAGGGGACTAGTGCCTGAGTTCTGGTGGATGAGGCTGGATCTTGTCTTTCTGGTGGTCAGGACTGCATCCGGTTATGTGTTTGGGATGTCTGTGAACTTATTATGATTTTAGGCAGCCTCTCTGCTAACAGGTGGGGTTGTGTTCCTGTCTTGCTAGTTGTTTGGCATAGGGTGTCCAGCACTGTAACTTGCTGGTCGTTGAGTGGAGCTGGGTCTTAGTGTTTAGATGGAGATCTGTGGGAGAGCTTCCGCCATTTGATATTTCATGGATCTGGGAGGTCTCTGGTGGACCAATGTCCTCAATTCAGCTGTCCCACCTCAGAGGCACAGGCCTGACACCCGGCCAGAGCACCAAGACCCTGTCAGCCACATGGCTCAGAAGAAAAGATAGAAAAAAAGAAAGAAAGAAAAATAAAATAAAGTTATTGAAATAAAAAAATTTTAAAGTATTAAAAATTAAAAAGTAATAAAAAAAAGAAAACTGAAGAAAGAAAGAAGAGAGCAACCAAACCAAACAACAAATCTACCAATGATAACAAGTGCTAAAAATTATACAAAAACAACCCAAAAAACTGGCCAGACAGAACCCTGGGCCAAATGGTAAAAGCAAAGCTATACAGGTAAATTCATGCAAAGAACCATAAACATACACACTCACAAAAAGAGAAAAAGGAAAAAAATATATATATCTATATATAAAAAAAAGGAAGAGAGCAACCAAATCAATCAACAAATCTACCAATGATAATAAACTCGAAATACTAAACTAAGGTAAATATAAAACCAGAAACAAATTAGATGCAGACAGCAAACACCAAGTCTACAGTTACTCGCAATGTCCACTGCCTCAATTTTGGGATGATTCAGTTGTCTATTCAATTATTCCACAGATGCAGGGTACATCAAGTTGCCTGTGGAGATTTAATCCGCTGCTCCTGAGGCTGCCTGGAGAAATTGCCCTTTCTCTTTTTGTTCACACAGCTCCTTGGGTTCAGCTTTGGATTTGGCCCTGCCTCTGCGTGTAGGTCGCCTGAGGGCGTCTGTTCCCCGCCCAGACAGGAAGGGGTTAAAGTAGCAGCTGATTATGGGGCTCTGGCTCCCTCAGTCCGGGGAGAGGGAGGTGTACGGAATGCGGGGCAGCCTGCGGCGGCAGAGGCCAACATGACATTGCAACAGCCTGAGGTGCTCTGTGTGTTCTCCCAGAGAAGTTTTCCCTGGATCACGGGACCCTGGCAGTGGCGGGCTGCACAGCCTCCCGGGAGGGGAGGTGTGGATAGTGACCTGTGCTTGCACACAGGCTTCTTGGTGGCTGCAGCAGCAGCCTTAGCGTTTCACGCCTGTCTCTGGTGTCCGGCTGATAGCCGCGGCTCATGCCCATCTCTGGAGCTCATTTAGGCGGTACTCTGAATCCCCTCTCCTTGTGCACCCCGAAACAATGGTCTCTTGTCTCATAGGAGGTTCCAGACCTTTTCCTGGACTTCCTCCCAGCTAGCTGTGGTGCACTAGGCCCCTTTAGGCTGTGTTCACGCAGCCAACCCAGTCCTCTCCCTGGGATCTGACCTGCGAAGCCGGACCCTCAGCTCCCAGCCCCCACCTGCCGCAGCAGGTGAGCAGACAAGCCTCTGGGGCTGGTGAGTGCTGGTCGGCACCAATCCTCTGTGCGGGAATCGCTCCACTTTGCCCTCTGCACCCCTGTTGCTGCGCTCTCCTCCATGGCTCCAAAGCTTCCCCTCCACCATCTCCGCCAGTGAAGGGGCTTCCTAGTGTGTGGAAACTTTTCCTTCTTCACAGCTCCCTACCAGAGGTGCCGGTCCCATCCCTATTCTTTTGTCTCTGTTTTTTCTTTTTTCTTTTGCCCTACCCAGGTACGTGGGGAGTTTCTTCCCTTTTGGGAGGTCTGAGGTCTTCTGCCAGCATTCAGTAGGTGTTCTGTAGGGGTTGTTCCACATGTAGATGTATTTCTGGTGTATTTGTGGGGAGAAAGGTGATCTCCACGTCTTACTCTTCCGCCATCTTGATGGTCTCTCACCCTTTTAAGGATTTTTATTGAGGAATAGTTGGAGGTAAACAAAATATAACATCCTTAATGTGGAAAATTCTTTGCCACAGGTGTACCAGAGCCACTGGAGGGCCTGCAATGAAATGTTGTGCTTTCTTTAAACCTTTATCACTGTTTTTCTCAGTACTTGATGTGGAAGTTGAGGGTGGGATGGGCAGAGAGACAAGGTTGGGCTCAGGACAGTGTTTCCCAGACATTTTCCTTGCTCTCCTGCATCAGCACTGTCCTGTGGACTCTGCCTGCAGATGTGTGAGCTTCCAGACACTGCCCGCATGCGCCTTGCACACCCAGCAGAACCCAGACACACCCTCATCCCACGCCCTGCATCAGCCTTCTCAGCCAACCCCTTTTCCACCTTGTCCCAGGTGACCTGGCTTCTCCAACAGCTTTGGGAAGTCACCATTTCTACCTTTGCTGTTTTCCTTCCATGCAGAGTAGAAAGCAGAGGGAATAGTGGCTGTCCTAGAGCAATAGGAGGTGGGCCAGTTCTGATGGTGTGGGCTGCGTCACCCTGGAAAGGTAGGAATCCAGAGGCCTGAGAAGTAGGAGTCTGCTGCTGCCTGGGGATTGGAGGCAGGAAAGGGAGATGATCCAGGAGCTCGGGTGATGTGCTGAGGGCCACACTCCCCTGGGCCAGTGGGGCTTAGGACAAAAAGGCAGCTCGTAGCTCCTGCTGTCCCCAGAACTGGCTGAGGCCACATGGTGTAGGATGAGGAGTATATGTCTTAAAGGTTTGAATTCTAGCTCTACCATGATCTTGGGCATATTTCCTTTTTTTTTTTTTTAATAGCTTTAATGAGATATACTGTAGATACAATAATCCACACATACTTAAAGTATATAATTTGATAAGTTTTGTCATATGTATATACCCATGCAATCAAGATGTTGAACATATTCATCACCCCCAAAAGTTTCTTTGGGACCTTTTGAAATCACTCCCTCTAGCTCCTTTTCCTTCCCGCTCCCCATACCCAGGTAACCACCACTGAACTCGGCTTCAGTTCCTATACATTAGTTTGCATTTCCTAGAATTTTATATAAATGGAATTCTATCACACAGTCTGTACTATTTTGAGTAGCTTCTTTCACTTAGCGTAATTATTTTGAGATTTACTTTGTTGCATGTATCAATAGTTCATTTATTTATATTTCTAAGTAGTAATCCATTGTCTGGATGACCACAGTTTGCCTGTCTATTCATGTGCTGATGGACGTTTGTTTTATTTCCAATTTGGGTATTACAAATAAAAGTACCATACCCATTCATGTACAAATCTTTATATGGACATATATTTCCTTTTCTTTGGGGTGAATACCTAGACAAACTGGAATAGTTGGACCATACATGAATTTATAACTTTTTAAGAAACTGCCAACCTGTTCCCCAAGATGACCACACCATTTTATATTCCCACTAGCAGTACATGAGCATTCCAGTTCCTCCACATCCTCACCAACACTTAGTATGGCCAGTCTTTTCAATTTTAGCCTTTTATATGATAGATATGAAGTCGTATCTCACTGTGGTTTTAATTTGCATTTCATTAATGACCAGTGATGTTTAGCATCTTTTCATGTCCTCATTTGAAATCCATACATCTTTGGTGAGGTGTCTTTTGCCCTTTTTAAAATTGTTTTTTGTCTTACAGTTAAGTTTTGAGAGTTCTTTATGTACTCTGGTTATAAGTCCTTTATCAGATATATGACTTGCAAATACTTTCTCCCAGTCTGTGGCTTATCTTTTTACTCTCTTAACAGTGTATTTTGAAAACTATGAATATTCAAGGTTAATGAAGTTCAATTTATCTCTGTGTCTTTTATGAATCATGTTTTTAGCATCATATCTAAGAAATGTATGCCTAACCCAAGATCAAAAATGTGTCATATTATGCTTTCTTCTTGAAGTTTTATAATTTTATATTTTACATTTAGGTCTTTGATCCATTTTTAGTTAATTTGTATATATTTTTATGCATTAAAGTTTTTTATATGGCTATATCATTTGCTGTAGAAACTATCCTATCTATACTAAATTACCTTCTCAACTTTGTCAAAAATTGTCCATATTTATGCAGGCTTATTTCTGGACTCTCTATTCTACTCCATTGATCTATTTTTTTAATCTTTACACCAATACCACACTGTCTTGATTATGGTGGATTTATAATAAGTCTTAAGATACTGTTAGCCATAACAGTATGAGAAAACCATAATTCAAAAACAGTCATGTACCACAATGTTCGCTGCAGCACTATTTACAATAGCCAGGACATGGAAGCAACCTAAGAGTCCATCGACAGGTAAATGGGTAAAGAAGATGTAGCACATATATACAATGGAATATTACTCAGCCATAAAAAGAAACGAAACTGAGTTATTTGTAGTGAGGTGGATGGACCCAGAGTCTGTCATACAGAGTGAAGTAAGTCAGAAAGAGAAAAACAAATACATATATATGGAATCTAAAAAAACAAAATGGTTCTGATGAACCTAGGGGCAGGACAGGAATAAAGACACAGACGTAAAGGATGGACTTGAGGACACAGGGAGGGGGAAGGGTAAGCTGGGATGAAGTGAGAGAGTAGCACTGACATATATACACTACCAAATGTAAAATAGATAGCTAGTGGGAAGCAGCTGCATCACACAGGGAAGTCTGCTTGGTGCTTTGTGACCACCTAGAGGGGTGGCATAGGGAGGGTGGGAGGGAGATGCAAGAGGGAGGGGATATGGGTATATATGTATACATATAGCTGATTCACTTTATTATACAGCAAAAACTAACAGAACATTGTAAAGCAATTATACTCCAATAAAGATGTTTAAAAAAAAGAAAGAGGGCTTCCCTGGTGGCGCAGTGGTTGAGAGTCCGCCTGCCGATGCAGGGGACATGGGTTCGTGCCCCGGTCTGGGAAGATCCCACATGCCACGGAACGGCTGGGCCCGTGAGCCATGGCCGCTGAGCCTGTGCGTCCGGAGTCTGTGCTCCGCAACGGGAGAGGCCACAAGAGTGAGAGGCCCGCGTACGGCAAAAAAAAGAAAGATACTGTTAGCCTTCCAACTTGGTGCTTAGTTTATAAAATTGTTTTTTGGCTATTCTAGCTCCTGTGCATTTGCATATAAATTTTAGAGTCAGCTTCTGAATTGATTTTGTTGAATCACTTTCTACCACAAAAGCCTGCTGGGATTTTTTCATTGGGTTTTCATTGAATCTATAGATCACTTTGGAGAGAATTAACATCTTAATATTGAGTCTTCCGACCTATGAACACAGTTTATCTCTCTATTTTTTCAGGTCTTTATTAGTTTTTCTCAGGTGTGTTTTGTAGTTTTCAGTATACATATCTTTTGTCAGATTTATCCTTAAGTATTTAATATTTTTGATGTTATTGTAAAAGATATTTTTAAATTTCAATTTCCAGTTGTTTGTTACTGGAAATTGTATTTAGAAGTTGTATTTAGAAATACAGTTGATCTCTGTCTGTTAATCTAGTATCCTGCAACCTTGCTAAACTCAATTATTAGTTCTAGTCGCTTTTTTGTGGATTCCATTAGATTTTCTACATAGATAATCATGTAATCTGCCAATTAAGACAGTTTGACTTATTTCTTTCCAGTCTGGATACCTTTTATTTCTTTTTCTTGCCTATTGAACTGGCTAGAACCTCCAGTACAATGTTGAATTGAAATGGTCAGAGTGAACATCCTTGTCTTGTTCCTGATCTTGGGAGGCATTTAGTTTTCTACCATTAAGAATGCCATTAGCTGTAGGTTTTTCCTAGACACTTTTTATCAAACTGAGGATATCACCTTCAATTTATATTTTGCTGAGCATTTTTATCAGTAGTGGATGCTGGAGTTTGTTAAATGCTTTGACTGCATCTACTGAGAGAATCATTTTTCTTTTTGGTTTGTTAATATGGTAATATCTGTTAAAATTATAATGATAGATCAATTTTTTGTTAACCAACCTTGTATTCCTCGGATTAGTCCCACTTACTCATGGTATAAAATGCTTTTAATATGTTCCTAGATACAGTTTTATAGTATGGTTCACTAATATTTTGTTTAGAAATTTTGCATCATTGTTCATGAGGGATATTGGTCTTCAACTTTTTTTCTCGTAATATCTTTGTCTGTTTTGGGTATCAGTGTAATCCTGGCCTCATAGAATTAATTGGGAAGTTGTCTCTCCTATTTAATTTTCAGGAAGAATTTGTGTAGAATTGATATTATTTCCTCCTTGAATGTGTGATAGAATTCTCCGGTGCAGTTAAAGGCACTGCTTTCCCTGTGGAAAAGTTGTTAACTACAGATTCTATTTCTTTAATGGATGTAGAGCTATTCACATTATCTATTACTTCTTGAATGAGCTTTGGTACTTTGTATCTTTCAAGAAATTTGTTCATTCTTCCAAGTTGTCTAATTTCCTGGTGTAATGTTTCTTTATTGCCCTTTTTATATTTGTAGAAACTGTAGTGAGGCCACCTCTTTTGTTCTTGACATTGGTGATTTGTGTCTTCTCTTTCTTTGCTGATCAGTCATGCTAGGGATTTATCAATTTTATTGATCTTGAAGAACCAGCTTTGGATGTCATTGGTTTTCCCTATTGTTTTTTTAATTTTTTTATGTCATTGATTTCTGCTTTTATATTAATTATTTCCTTTCTGCTATTTAGTCTTTAATTTGCTCATCTTTTTCTAATTTACTAAAATGGAAGCTGAGGTAATTGATTTGAGACCTCTTGTTTTCTGATATAGGCATTTAATGGTATGAATTCCCTCCTAAGTACTTCTTTAAAGGCATCTTACTAATTTGGATATGTTGTGTTTTCATTTTCATTCACTTAAAAACACTTTCTAATTTGCTTTTTGGTTTCTTCTTTGACCCTAAGTTATTTTGAGCTGTTGAGTTTCAAAATATTTAGGGATTTTCCAGGTATCTTTCTGGATTGACTTCTAATTTAACTCTAGTGTGTCAGAAAACATAGTATGAATGACGTGAATCCTTTGAAATTTATTTAGACTTATTTTATGTACCAGAATACGGTCTATCCTGTTAAATGTTCTGTGTGCAATTCAAAAGAATGTGTATTCTGCTGTTGTTGGGTTGAGTGTTAAACAAATGTCAAGTAGAATGAATTGGTTGATAGTTGTTCAGATCTTCTATATCCTTACTGGTTTTCTGTCTGCTTATTATATCAATTATTGAGAAAGGGGTATTTGAAATCTCCAACTGTAATTCTGGACTTGCCTGTTTATTCTTGCAATTTTATCAGATTTTACTTCACGTACTTGAACTTCTGTTATTAGATACATAAACACTTGTATTGTTATGACCGCTTGATGAATTGTGCCCTTTATCATTATAAAATGGCTCGCTTTCCCTCTAGCAATATTTTTGTCCTAAGTCTCTTTTGTTTGATATTGATATAGCCGCCCCCAGCTTTCTTATGGCTACTGTTTGCATGGTATAGCCTTTTCCATACTTACATTTTCAACCTATTGTTTCTGTATATCTGAAGTGCACTTCTCATAGGTAACATATAGTAGAGTCTTGCTTTTTTATCAAATCTGACAATATCTACTTTCCAATAAGGGTATTCAGACAGCTTACATTTAATGGGATTCTTCATATGGTGTGTTCCAAAGTATTATTTTTCTCTATGTTTTCTATTCAACCCGTCTGTTCTTTGTTCTCCTTTTTATTTTATTTGCTTTCTTTTGAATTTATTGAGCACTGTAAATGATTCACTTTATATCCTTTGTTGGCCTTTTAGTTGTAACTCTTTATTATTTAGTGATTGCTGTAGGATTTATTGTATACATCTTTAAGTTATCACAGTCTACTTTTAAGCGATATTATACCACTTCATGTCTAGAATAAGAACCTTACAATAGAGTACTTTCATTTCTCCACTCCTAACCTTTGTGTTATTGTTGTCAAACATTTTAATTTTGCATATGTTATAGCCCACATGTTACATTGTTGTTATTTTTGCTTTAACAGTCAATTAGCTTTTAAGGAGATTTAAATAAGAGGAGGATAGCATGTATTTATTCACATAGTTGTCATTTCCAAAGCTCTTCATTCTTTTGTGTATATCCTTTGTGATGAATTCTTTCAGCTTTTTTAAGTCTGAAAAAGTCTTTATTTCCCTTTTATCTGAGAATGATATTCTGGTTGGATGTACAACTCTAGGTTGGCAGTTTTCAGTACTTTAAAAATGTTGCTCCATTGTCTTCTCACTTGTATTATTTCCAAGAAATCTGCCATCATCTTATCTTTGTTCCTTTACATGTAGCATAATTTTTTTCCTCTGGTTATTTTCAAGATTTTTTCCATCATCACTAGTTTTAACCCATTTGATTATTATATGCTTTAGTGTAGTTTTCTTCATGTTTCTTGTGCCAGGGGATCATTGAGCTTCTTGGATCTGTGGGTTTATAGTTTTCATTAAATTTGGGAAAGTATTGACCACTGTTTCTTTAAATATTTTATCTGCACCACCCTCTGTGTCTTTCCCTTCAGGGACTTCAATTGCACACATATTAAGACACTTGAAGTAGTCCTATAGCTCTTTTTTTTAATCGGTTTCTGGTTGTTTGTTTTAAAATTTTATCTCTGTACTTCATCTTGGATCATTTTTATTGCTATATTGTCAAATTCACCAATCTTTCTTTTTGCAATGTCTAATACGCTGTTAATCCCAACCAGTGTATTTTTCATCTCATACAATGTAGTTTTTATCTCTAAAGATTGAATTTGTATCTTTTTAATACATTCCATGTCCCTATTTAACGTTTTTAATGTTTGAAATAACATCATAACTGTTTTAATGTCCTTCTCTGTTGATTCTAATATCTGTGTCAGTTCTGGGTTGGTTTCAATGATCTCTTCATTATAGCTCTCATTTTCTTGCTTCTTTTTGATTGGTTATTTTTGATTGGGTGCTGGACATTTCTTTATTTTTTTAATGTTTTTAATCTTTGTTTGGGGATGCAGTTGTTTAGAAACAGTTTGATCCTTTATGGCCTTACTTTTAAGATTTGTTAAGGTGGAACCCAGTCAGTTCTCAGTCTAGGGCTAAGTGTTCCTGACTACTGAAGCCAGACCCTTGCGGGTACCCTGCCCAGTGCCCTGTGAATCTTGAGGTTTTCTAGTCCGGCTGTTGGGAACAAGCAGTATTCCTGGCCTTGTGTGAGTCCTGTGCGCTATTACTTCTAATCTTTTCCAGTGGTTAGTTCCCCAGCCATGGGTAGTTTCATCACTCTGTGCTGATCAGTACTAGGTTGAATACTTGAGAAGACCTACTACAAATCTCCAGAGTTCTCTCCTCTCCAGCACTCTGTCCTGGAAATGTTGCTACCTTGGCCTCCCTGGACTCTCAGCTCTAGCTCCTCAGTTCAGAGAGTCTGCCAGGCTCCACCTGAGTTCCCTCTCTCTGAGCCATGGCCCGAAAACTCTGTCAGTGCAGTAAGCTGGGAAACGGCTAGTGCTCACCTCCCTGACTTCCCACCTCTCCAGGATCACTGTCTTTTGCTGTTTGATGTCTAGTGTCTTGCAAACGGTTGTTTTACACATTTTATTCAGTTTTTGGTTTTTTCCGGTAAGGGGAAAGATCTGGTCGCTGTTACTTCCTCTAGGCCAGAAGTGGAAGTTCTCATGAGCAAGTTTGTGATTTTCCCAGGGGAACTGAATGAGACTGATGTTTGTGCAGCACCTGGCACTTGGCAGGTACTCAGCAAATATCTGGGTGTTCCCTGACTCTGCACCTGGTTGTTCATTCTTCCTGGTTTTACTTTGGGTTATCAACATGATTCCTGGCTGAGCTTTAGGTCACGGTCTCTATGACAGTCCATCAAAGCGGATAATCACTTATGGGCTATTTATGTTTTAATATCATCAGTTTCAGAATCCTGCTACACAAAGAAGATGAAGGTAAATGTAGACATTTACCTTCTCTGTGAAATTTCATCTAATTCAGCCTACATGAATTATTCATTTATTTATAGTAGAAATATCAGTAGGTTTTAGAAGATCAGGGATGTGTGGTGGACAGAATTTAAGAGGACCATGCTATTTGTTACCCCTGCATAATTTTGAGGGGGTTTCCTACTAGGCCATGAACTTCAACCTTTTATTTCCTCTTTTGTCCCATCAGATTTCCTGAGGAGCTATATGAAGGACAGATGAATGTTTGCCAGAACTTAACCACTTCTTTCTTCTCTTGTCTTCTCTCCTGTGACAGTGTCTGGAGGCCGCAGCCGCCTGCACCTCATTGATCTTGGCAGCTGTGTGAAAGCTCTTAGCAAAAATCGGGAAGGAGGCTCAGGACTGTGCCTCTCACTGTCTGCTCTGGGCAATGTCATCCTGGCTCTCGTCAATGGCAGCAAACACATCCCATACAAGTAAGTGACTCTTCTACTCAAAGAATGGGATGAGGAAAGCATGGTGCGAGGGCTGTGTGTGGGATTCTCTGACCAGTGTCATCTGGGGAGAGTTGTACTACAGAGGTACAGTATGGACCACATTGTTAGTTCAGTGCCAGAAACCAGACTTCACTAACAATTGTGTAATGCATGATCTTCCAAATTCAAAAGCTACAGAAATATTTAAATTTACCCCAACGCTAACATTAGGCTGCTCAAGTCAGAAATAAGAAGAAGTTATCTCAGTTGAGGTCTCCAATCACAATTGCCATTGGTAGATTATTGTCACCATTGTACAGTTGCTTTATAGTGATGAGAGCAAGGGCCATAAGATTGAATTACCCTTCCCTTAGGAATAGGGCTGCCATATTTAACCAATAAAAATATGGGATACACAGTTACATTTGAATTTCAGATAAACAACAAGTAGTTTTTAGTATAAGCCTCCCCCCAGTGTTGCATCAGCTATATGGGCATCCTGTATTTTATCTAGTAGTCCTATTTAGGAGAACTTAAAAAGCTTGGGGAATTACCACCCACCATCCTATGCAGATGTTTATTTCACTTCCAAGATCCTTTTCCTCTTTCTGTTGCTGCTCCATGAAGATGAAATTAGAACTTCTCCTATGTCTGGAAGAGCCAGAGACTTGCCATATCATCTGTGCTCATGAATGGCCCAGCCCTGGAGCCACCCCTCACCACGATCACCCCAACTCGTCTTTGTCATTGGACAATGTGATGATGGGATGATGGGTACTCTCCTGTTTTTTCAAGCCCTGCCAATGTCCAGCTGCACCTTCCACTAGCTGAACCTTCCTTCACATCTCATAAACTGAGGGTTATAGCTGTATATCTTATCTATATCACAAGGGTAAAAGGCTCAGAGTGATATGTGTATGAAAGTTTTTTGTGAAATGTGTAACACTCTAGTCAATAACCAATAATGATAATGTGGTTGAGCCTATCCTCGCCTATTTAAATGGAAATAACACCTACCTTACCGAGTTGCCTTGAGGATTAAGCAAATATACAGTACATAGAATCATTTTTGTTTAATCTGTAGGATCCTACAAAATATAAATTACTGTTGTGTAGGACGGAAAAGGCAAGTCGGGCAGTTTGTTCTACAATCGCTGAGGTTCAGGACAAGTCCTTGAGCTCTCCTTCCCCTCTGCCCTAAGCTGATGCCAACACTGTGCCTTTATTCTCCACCAGGAAGCCCATTACTAGACTACTTTAGGAGCTTAAATAGAGATTATAATCTTGTCTGTCTCAATTCTTGAAATTTGGAATCCTGGGATAAACCCAGAAACGGCTTTTCTACCCCTTGTGAGGATTCTTTTCTCTGAGAAAAAATTCAATAGAAGGTTTATATAGTTTCATTCAGTATCATTTCTGCAGTTGAATAAAGTCAACTTGTGATTACAAGGAAAGAGAGAAAGAGAGGAAGGAAGGATGGAAGGAAGGAAGGGAGGGAGGGAGGGAAAGCAGGAGGGAGGAAAAGAAAGAAAGAGGAAAGAAAGAAAGAAAGGAAAGAGAGAGAGGGAGGGAGGGAGGAAAAGAAAGAAAGAGGAAAGAAAAAAAGAAAAAAAAAGGAAGGAAGGAAAGGAAGGAAGGAAGAAAGAAGAAAGAAAAGAAAGAAAGGAAAGGAAAGAGAGAAGAGAGGGAGGGGAAAAAAAAAGGTCTGCAGAGGTACTGTCAAGGTTGGAGATCTTAGAAAGGAAAGAGTTATCAGGCCTCATTGGTTTCCCTGTCCATAAAAAGGGAAGCATGTCTATTAATGTAATAACTTAATAGATCATGGCATAGACAGAGTTCAAAATACCACCTTATAAGGTCACTGATTATGTATTTTACTTACATTATTTCTGTAAAGTGACATACTTTTATGATTTCAATAGTTGAATTGATGGTAGGAGGGATGGATGAATGCAAGCATATGAAATTACTTTTACTTTAGATAAAGTAACTTCTTTTCGGTTCCAGTTGGGTTTTATTATAAACCTAAAGGGAAACATTAAGAATTGTTTTTATTAGTAGTTCAAGGTCTCTTGTTAAATTAAACATATCTAACATCAGCTAGCCACAACGACCAGCTACCTGCCCACTTGGGAGGGCTGACAAAGTGTGAAAACTCCACTCACCATTCTCTGCAGACATCTGTCTGCTTCAGTTCCCTTCCTTCCCTTCTGGCTCCGAGGGAGTGGTGATTAAAGCGTTTCTATGTCTGAAGTTGGCACAGACGTAACATAAATGTGGTGTCTATGTAAGACACAGGCATAGAGTTGTCCCCCACCATCAGGATCCTCCTAGGGATCTTGCAGAGTTGCCCACTGCTTGATGCCAGGAAACATGGTGGCCTGGCCATGCGGCCAGCTCTGTCCTCCCCGAAACATTTGTTGACAGTGCACTTGTACAGCCAGTTCTATCAGCCCTCCGTCCTTAATGCCCATCATTGTGTGTAAGCTTTCAAAGACCCTTGCTGTAATATCGTTTCAGATTCTCAGCCACAGCATATATTCAATATTTGGTTCTGCAAATACATTTGCAAAGTGATTCATCAACTAGAAACTATCCTCTTTCGAGGCACAGGAAGATAAGGCAAAGATTAACTCAGATCACCCAGCCAGCTGGTGGCAGGATCAAACCGCATCACTTTTCACAGCCTCAGAGACCTTGGCAGTTTGTTGCCAATCCACTCCCCCCAACCTCATCAAGCTCTGTAATATATTAGCTGCCTTTGCTCTGCACAGCATGAGGTCTTCAGCACAGCAGACTGGCCCAGATTTCTTTTATCAGTTCAGTCGGCGCTCCAAAGCCACATCACATGGCATTTGTTAGCGTACTAAACACCTTTCCCATGTTAAACCTTGTCTTTGCAGTAGGTTCCTAAGACAGGGAAGCTTTTCTGCCCTTGCAGTTTCCTCTTATTCCTGTTCACTTACAGGAAAAAACGGAAAACCAAACTCCGTTCGCTACCTTCCCCCACTCTTCCAAAACACAAAAACCCACTCACGTTTGTCACCCTGGACACTTCTGTGCTTGGAACCTGCATCATTTGTGTTTGCTTCTGGGAAATTAACTGGAATGTGCACAGAGGGGATGTAGCCTGTCCTCGTTTCTCTTCATCATCGTTCCAGACTCTGTCATGTGAGCAAGCCTGAAAGCGAGTTTGTATTCATTACCCATCACAGGTGCTCCCACGGGCACTCTTAGGTGTGCTCTCAGTGGTTTTGACTTTGCAAATGATATTGCCTTTAGATATGACACATGCAAGTGCAGAACAGGTTCCCAGCCTCAGCCACGACATAGCACAGGCTCACCGACCAATCCAAGTGCTATAAATCAATCCCAAATGGTGACACCATTCAGAAAAGCATTCAGGGACAGCAGGGAGACCACCGAGGGCTCCAGCCTCCTAGTCAGTTCTGCACTGACAGGCTGCACAAAACTCCCTAACTTTGGGGAACCTCTTGTCTAGGGGAAGCTGTCATAGTCCTAAGCATGTTGACAGTTCATTTGCCAATTTCCTTCCGTCGCTCAGCCATTTATTATTCCTCAACACTTCTTGGGCACTAAGGTTGTAGGAGCCTTCCCTTCGATAGATGAGAAAAATTAGGCAGAGACGTCGAAATGAATTCCCATGCCAAAAACAAGCGTTGCAGGCACACACCACTAGAACTGGTGCCCAGAAGGGCCACCACAGGAATCTGGCAGTGTGCCCTTAGCTTTGGCTAAAGTGCTGTTAGATCCCAGCTGATCTGCAGGACTACAGTCTTTCCAGAGACTTGGAAATTCTAACGACCCCCAAGTTCTCTCGGAATAGAATTTTTCGTCCCTTTTAGATGTCTGGTAAGGCGAAGCATACCCTTCACACTTACTTTAAGCCTGAAACATTTTTCCTTCATTTGTAACTGTTATTCCATTTGGATAAATAATGACTTTAATAGGTCAAACGGTCTATCTGATTATTTGCCAACAAGATGCTGTCCTCTGTTTCTAAACAACAGATATGTTATCATGTCCCGGCTTCCGTTGAACAAGAGGTCATGGAAAGTCATTCTGTGACCCTCTCGGGTTGTGTCTGTCTGAGATGCTGTCCCCAAGTAGCTTGAAGCGTGGTTCTGCATGAACAATCCCATGATCGAATTGGTGCTCGATGCCTCTCTTTTAGGGTTTTGGTCTGTGTGGTTCAGACCAAGACGAAATCCTTGTGTTTTGGAATCTGTCACTGACATACTCTGGGGCTCAGGCAGCTGACTTCCTCACGCCCTTGTTCTCTCTGGAGAAGCAGGTGGAACCTGAGGCAGTTTGCTGTCACGAGCTTCAGTCTGCAGGCCAACACCACTGCAGGGGCCACTTTAGAAGCGGTTGTTCTACAAAAGTGATAAGGATGCCTGTCATCAGGATCTGGAACGGAGGCACTTTTCCTCCTAAGGCCCTAGTGAGGAGTCAGGCACTAAGGTCACGTTTAAGAGAAAAGCAGCATCAGAGCACAGCATTTCATTCAAACCAGCAAGCATCACTAGAGACTCAAATTCAAGTTGGTGACTTATGGAGAAATGACAGTTTGTAAACAGAGGCGACTTTTTCAAAATGTTAACACCTCTTCTCATCCATGCTGGAACCTGCAGGCCTAAGATGTCATAAGGCCTTCACAGGACTTGCATCTCTGAAGAATGTGGACGTTCCCATGCCTTGCTTTGAGAAATATTTCCCCCCAGTAGCCATTTAAATACCGGGTTTGTCTCTGCTTTCTCAGAACTGGAAACCCACTCAGTGTCTGGGAAGCTAGAGAAAGGAGCTCATGACCGATATGAGCTACAATACTCAGTTCCCCTGACTCACACAGGAGACAAAAGGTTTGTCCCTCGTGACTCAAATGCATATTATTTACAAAATGAAATTAAATAGATATTTTCCAGGAAAAATGCAAAGGAATATCAATTCTGCAGATTTATTTAAGATAGCATGTAATGGAGAGCAGCTCTGTGTAAGAATCTTCGTGTGTGTGTGTGTGTGATATGAGACACATACATATGCATGTTTAGCAACCTGTAAATGTACATTAATGCTGTATTATCTCCTCCTGATTTACAGGGAGAACATCAATTTAGAACTATTTGCACAAACTCCAGATACCAGTTTATAGCATTCCCTATTTAGAAATAAAATAACCAAAGTCTCAGGTTGCCAAGCAACGGCAGCAATGATAATTCTTAGTGTTGCTGCTTCAGAAATATACATTTTTATACATTTTAATGACTGTTAGGATGCAGAGGAAGTAAGTTCAGAAAATCACCAGCACATACGTCTCTTTTGTATGAGATTTTAGCATCTCTTTCCTTTCATGCTTCCCTCCTACCTCTGTTTGCTTCCCTGGCCAGTGGTATCTTCACATATAATTATGAAAATTTTCAGAGATTGATATTATCTTCTTAAGAGTTGAGGCATCAACTACCAGTAAATGAACTCTGCCAGGTGTATCACAGAAGCATGCAGGTCACTCAGGGAGAAATGAGGCTGTCTGGGGATCGGCTGGGATCACAAGCCCTGGGTTCAAGCAGCGGTCCTTCCACCACTGGTTTGACACATACACTGTACGCATCGTCCTTTTTGTTCCCAGGAGGACCCCTTTGTGCCCCCTCACAGAGCAGATTGTTAGGCCCCCAACTCAGTCATGATCCCTGGCAGCAAAGCCGTGGCATATATTTTTCTTTGTCTACCACGGCTAGTCCCTCTTGGATAATGAGCTTATGGTTTTAGGACTGAGCAGAAATCAGGAGGTTTCTTCATTTCCCTTTTGGCTTTTCAAGAGGTTTTCTTCCTTTATGTTCAATTTCTGAGAGTCCTAATCAGACTCTCTTCTCTCCAGATTCCGAACCAGTTGGCAAATAGATACAAGGGTATGGTTGGGAATTAAAATTCTCCATCTGCTGAATCCTAGCAGAGTGGAAGGAGGTCTCCTCCTATCCCCCCACAAGCATAGACCCCAGGACTCAGGAATGGGCAGAATTGGATCAGCAGAGCAATCCCTTACCCATAGAGCCACATGGCTCAAGAGGAGGGGTGTGTGTGACCTACAGGGGGACAGAGAGACAGACAGCATTGGGCTGTACGTGCCCATGGCCATGTTTACCAGTGCCACCAGTCAGACCTTTTTCCTCCTGTGAGAAGAAGTAAATAAAAAGGGCAGAGGGCTTCCCTGGTGGCGCAGTGGTTGAGAGTCCGCCTGCCAATGCAGGGGACACGGGTTCATGCCCTGGTCCGGGAGGATCCCACATGCTGCGAAGCAACTAGGCCCGCGAGCCACAACTACTGAGCCTGCATGCCTGGAGCCTGTGCTCCGCAACGGGAGAGGCCGCGATAGTGAGAGGCCCGCGCACCGCGATGAAGAGTGGCCCCCGTTCGCCGCAACTAGAGAAAGCCCTCGCGCGGAAATGAAGACCCAACACAGCCAAAAATGAATATAAAATTTAAAAAAAAAAGGGGGGGGGCAGAAAGAAGGATGGGAACTTTGTTCTCCTTTTTTCCAAGGGGTTAGAGATTCCTGATTTATGGACTTGCTGGGTCATAGGGAGAAGGAAAAACTCGTTTCCGTTACTTGTTTTCTGGGTTTCCAGCTCGGATCCAGGTGGTTGGCGTGTGCATACGTGAGCTCTGGGTGAGGGCTCTTCCATGGTGTGAGCGTGGTGACAACAGCTCGTGTCATCGTTTCCTTACTGTGCATCCGGAGCTGCTCTAAATGCTTCCTGGGTGTTTAATTCTGCCGAGAGCCTCATGGCATAGATACTGCTTTGGTCGTACTCATACTACAGATGGAGAAATTGCAACAAGAGGAGGAAGTGACTTGTCCATGTCTACGTGGCTGATAGGCAACAGGGCTACTCCACTGTCTCCTGGTATATCACCACTTCTAGCACAGTGTCTGGAAGGCTGTGGTCCTCAATCAGTATCTGTTGAAATAACAAATGAGGCCAGACAATGGATCTAATGTATCTGCAAAGCTTAAATATGTGCAGTAGGTTTTAAGTGAAAGCGTGAGTCCCAGGCGTGGGACCACCTGTGGCCAGCTGTCCATTCAGGGTCATCTCCTGGCCTCACCTTTTCTGTGACGGTGAAGCTGGACTGACTGCCAGATACTTGTGACAGTGAGGAAAGTGAAATACGGAAGATGAGGACGGGAAAGAACTCTCCCTTCCAGAACCTAAGCCACTCGGCAGGGCTGAATCAGAGGAACCCAACAGTCCCAATCCCATATTCTGGGCACCTCCAGCAGACAATCTCAGCAAATCTCAGCTATTTCACAAGTCTTCTTCTCTCTCTTAATTTCTGTCATCTTTCTCATGTAAGAGCCTGAAAGTTCATGTAGCCATTTCATGTACCCCATTCACGGGCAAAGCTGCAGGATGCCCTGATGCTCTCTTAGGATACAAGACCCCCAGACAGCCCTCCTGCCTGGCCTCCAGCACAAGAAGGGTGACCATCTCCCACGCTGGAGCCTGCACATGGGCACAGCCTCCCGATAAGACAGTTTCCAGCCCACTTCCCCCCTGGTGGCAGCTTCTGTAGGTGCGTTGAAGCATTCCTGAGTGAACAGATTCCTGTCAGAATAGGAGAGGTTATCACCCAGTCTGGGTCTTGAAGTTCTGCTGAACAGGAAAGGTAAGGAAGGGAGAGTCAAGAGGTGAGGATGACAGCAAGGGTGTCAGGGCATGAGATAATGAGCTTCCTCCAACACCTGTCTAATGATAAAAGCTTTGGGCATTTCCACAATCGGCAGATGAGATAGTCAATCTATCAACTGGAATTTGTGAAGTTTCTTCAGGCTGCGCTCCCAGAGAAGTATGTGAAGTCAAAAATCTGTGGTTTCCGAAAGAGATGAATTGTGACACGGGCCCGGGAGGTGACACTGAGCTGACACCAGGGAGGCATGGGTCCTCGTGCCAGGGCCACTGCCCACCTCCGAACGCTCACTCTTCCTGCGCTTTTCATTCTCCACCAGCTAAATCATAATAACCATCTTCTTTACCTCAGAAACGTGGTAGGTACCATTGAGACAATGTCTGCGATAGCCCTTTAAAGAAACAGGCTTCAAAGGCAAAAATATGACTGTTTTAAAATATTTCAAAACATTATAACCCAGACTGATCTGGCACTATTTATCTTTTTATCTTGATTTTAAACGTATGTGTTGCTTTTGGCCAAATGGATTATAATTACCTTTTGTTGAAACAGAAGCTTCATGCATTTTTCAACGAGTTTGTGTGCCTAATGTACAGGGTCACTGCCAGATACAGACATCTAATTTAAGAGAACGTAACCCTAAGTACTCTGCACAAGGAGAGAAGTAACAGGTTCCTTAGGAAGTGAAGGACTCCACCCGCCACCTCCCTCAGTGAGGCCGTCAGACCTGAGAGTGGGTGGAGGTTGTGGGTGAGCAGAGGGTGCTCTACCCCCAGTTGCATCTGTCTGGCCCACTGACCGCTGCCATTCAAATGTTTAAAGATACAAATGTTTCATATAACATGGCCTTTGAATACAAGCCACGCCTTTCTGGTGCTCAGCCAGAGACTGTGATGTGTTCCAACCCTGACCGTGTTAGATTTCCTGAGAGAAGCGTTTTGCTTCCAAAGAGATTTTTAAGGCTGACCTTGATGATACAAATTTTACCTTACACTTTAGATCCCAAGTGATACATAAAGTTTATTATTCATGAAGCACAGTGCTATTCTGATCAGCAAGGTGAATTTTGGCCCAAAGGAGCCAGCTGAGTGAGGAGTTTACGCACCTAATTTTGTTACAAGTCTGATGGAGGCTACCAAACATATACAGGAGATACTCTGAGAAATACGTAGTAGAATATCTGTAAGTTCTTTGATCCATTTAGTCATTCATTATCTATTAATTAAAAAATACTTATTAGACCCCTACAATACACAAGACACTGGAAATATAACGGAGAAACATAGATGATCTCCACTCCTGGACAATTTACAGTGTAGGGGAGATAGAGACATAAACAGCCAGGTCCCACACCTGGTAATATGCAACACCGGTGTTTAACCCGCACCGTGGAAAGGGGAACCCAAGCAAGGCTGAGGGAATCAGAAATACTGTAGTAAAGGCTGTCTGGGGGGACTTCCCTGGCTGGCCAGTGGTTAAGACTTTGCCTTCTGATGCGGGGGGTGCAGGTTCGATTCCTGGTTGGGGAGCTAAGATCCCCCATGCCTTGTGGCCAAAAAAACAAAAACATAAAACAGAAGCAATATTGTAACAAATTCAATAAAGACTTTAAAAATGGTCCATATCAAAAAAAAAAAAATCTTAAAAAAAAAAGGCTGTCTGGGCAGAGGTGGTGATCCTGAAACTCTCCTCACTGACTCCCACTCTTTCTCCATTCTCACTCCTCTGTTTTCCAAAGTTTCCCACAGTCCATCCTTAAATGCTTGAGCCATTTCACAGCTGTTCTGTCATTCCCTAGAATGATGTAGACATTGCCTGATACAAATCATGATAAACTGCTGGGCCAAATGCAAGACTCCGAATCTATAGCTAATTGTTATCTTTAATGATAACTAATCATCATATCACAAGTCATGTTGCTACTAGGAGAAAACAGCCAAAGTGGGAGGGCTTTAATTTAGTTCGGGGCCAATGCACATGGAGCCCAAGATGCCCTCGGGTACGCACAGGGCTCCACGATTAGTCAAGGATAGCTTGATTTAGGCACAGTTAGACATTAGAAGGGATAGAGCATACAAATGAGTTGGGGCTTAATTCATTTAAAAACTGTCTTGAACGTTAATAGAGCTTCAATCAGAGTATCCAACCATAAATTCTCACCTGTTTCACAACTGGTTCAGGCTTCATTGAACATTAATAGATTTTTTTTCGCCCATGCAAATGAGGCGATAATTCATTTCATGTGTAATTGAACAATTTCCAAATAGTTATATTCATGGAGCAGTTAAGTTGTACCAAATTGTCTAATGTACCTAGCAATTTTTTAAGTAAAATAGAGCTGAATTTTATTTTTGATATAATAAAGAGAGAACTGAAGAAATAGAGATGGTTATGGTACATTTGTTACTGCTTTGAAGAGTAGTAGACTTTACGATATTCCTTCGGGGCAATGGCCACAATTGCTACTTATTTTTGTTTTTCCTGACCATTCTTTCTTATCCTACTCCCTACCAGCAAAATCAGTAAAAATGTTGGGAGTTTCTAGGTTTGGATGAAAGGAAGTAGTGTCAGGGCCCACACTTTATAAGCATGCGTTTCCTAGTTCTGTGCCGCAACATGCCAATTTTACTGAGGGTTAAATACATCTGTCCTAAAAGTACTGTGTGAGCTCTTCCCTTCAGACCACTTACCTTATGTCTCCCATGAACCTTGCATCCCCGAGCATGAAATCCTATGCTGAGGACTAGCTGCAATTGTTGTTTGTATTGAGAGGATTCGTATGTAGTTTCCTGAACAAAGTCCAGGGAAGGCCCTAGGGCACATGACATACCCACTGTTTCCTTCTGAGGATTCTTTGTGGTGAAGGCAAAGAAGGCTTTAGTTTCATCTACCCTCCACACAGCTGCCAGAATGTGTCTTTAAAATGTAGTTCTGATGTCACCCCCTTCTTTAAATCCATCAATGGCTCCTTGTCAGCTACACATTCAAACCCTTTTATGGCCTAAGAGGCTGTTTATAATTTGGGCCATGCCCACCTTTCTGATCATAGAAACTATGTACAGTCTCCTGAAGCCCCCATGCCCTCTCACACTCCCATGCTTTGTCGATGCTACTTCTTCTGCTTACAGTGGCCTTGTCCATTCATTCATTCAATGAATAGTTACCAAGAACATGCTATATTTCAGGACTGGCCTGGATCTCCCTCTCTACTTAGTGAGTTTCTGCTTATTTCTCTTACATGCTTTAATTGTGAACTGTGTCATATATACAAATGTAGAAGCACACGTGCCCAATCTATAAAATAACAAGTTAAATACCTGTGTGCCCACCACCCAGGTTAGGAAATAGAACATTTCAGTGCCTCGGAAGGCCCCTGTGTGCTCTTCTGTGACTGTGCTGCCCTTCCGCCTTTCCCAGAGGAGACCACTGTGCTGAAAAAGTTTTGTGTTTACAATCCTTTTGCTTGACTTACAATTTTACCACCTAAATTTGTAGCCCTAAAAACTATATTGTTTAGTTTTGTCTGTTTTTGAACTTTTCCTACATAGAATCGTACTCTCCCTGGCCCTTCTATAACTTACTTTTTTCAATTAATATTTCACTTTGACATCCATATTGATGTGTGTAGCTATAGTTTATTAATTTTCATTGATGTGTGAGCTTTTCATTGTGGGAGGATATCTAACCCATGTCTGCATCTGATGAGATGACCACATGGCTTTCCTCCTTTAATTCTTTAATATGGTAAATTACATAAATCAAGTTTCTAATATTAAAAATTCTGGCATTCCTTCCTGCATCTCCTTTGAGGCTTATCTCAAATATTATCTCCTCTTTGAAGCCTTCTCTGATCTCTTTTCCTCCCTCCCAATTCTTTGCTCCAGAAAAGTTGTTTCCCTCCTCTAATCCCCTATGGCATTCTGTAGGTATTTCACTGTAGGCACTGATGTTATATTTTAATTATTTGTTTACATGCATATCTCTCCTACCACATGAGCTCAGCAAGATAATGATGAAATCTTTTTCTTCAGGTTCCTTATTATTTTTGCACTAATTTGAATTAAACTAACCTGATCCAAACCCTACTTCTTAGTAGCAGAGATGAGTCCAACATCTGCCTTCAACTTTTGATGGCCTGCCTCACTACCTGGAGGATACTGTGGGCCCCCAGACTTGCACTGTGGCCATCAGAGCCCCATTCTCAACTAGTACAAAGTGCGTCTTTTTTGCAGTGTCAGCTGTTTAGGACAGGCACTGAAGGAGAGGCACTTAAGCTATAGCCCTACTTTCTGAATCAGATATAGAGCAGAATTATATTCACTCTACTAGGTTATTTTGACAATTCCTCAAGCATCTATGATGTATAAAGCATTATTCTAAGCATTAGGGCTGATGCACAAAGCTTACAGACGAGTTGGACAGAAGAAACCAGTACATAAATTAGAATGCAAGGCATAATAAAGCAGTTAAAAGGCACATGATAAAGACATTCAAGGAAGAGGTGAGAAGTTCCAGTAAGTCATCAGTGAATATGGCTTCTCTGACGATAACAAAATAAATACTAGATATGAATATAGGTTCCTATTTACTGCTACAGCCCTCCAAATGTCTAGAATTTGGCAGAAGCAAATATGCCTTAGAGTTCATCCAAGAGATTTCCTTACTCAGACTACATCTTTATTATAATCATGTCTTGCATGGCTTTGAAGTTGGTGCCCTATGGGCCTAAGTATAGGGAAGTTCCAGGAATGCATTAGAACCCTAAGGAAAGGCTGTCGTTATGACTAATTAATGTCCCCAGGTTTGGGAATGGCAGCACATCTCTTGACAACAATGTAAATTTTGAGCTACATCTAGAAAACCTTGTACCCTGGTGCCAAGAAGGACAGTTAGGCTATGTGTGGATGGGGCTTCATCAGCTCTTGTGATTAACGTTTCACAATAAGGGTGATGGTAGTCTCTCCTTTGTAAAGTCCAGGAGGTGCCTGCAAGCCCTTCCAACTTCTGGGTAATTTAACCTCCACCCACTCTAGGAAAATGGACAAATCCACAACCCATATCTCTACTCACTGTGGCCTCCTTGACAATCAAATTCTGAAAAAGCAAACTTCCCTGCTTGATTACTTGCTGGAATAATGAAACCCATCTCGGCCCCTGCTTGATGATTTCCTTCGGAAAAGGAGAATAGCCACTTTCAAAAAACCATACAATTTGACCTTTCCAAAAGCCAAAGGTTTCTGCTCACCAAAGTCATTCATTTGAGCCTATAATTTGTAAATGAAAGGGACCAAGGGACTATTCCTCTAAAAGCTTTTTGGATGAGTTGGAATCGCCCTTTGGCATTAAGTCCTCTG
Source organism: Pseudorca crassidens (assembly GCF_039906515.1). NCBI lineage: Eukaryota > Metazoa > Chordata > Mammalia > Artiodactyla > Delphinidae > Pseudorca > Pseudorca crassidens. Next base: position 160,345,765 of record NC_090297.1, read on the forward strand.
TTCAAGACCCATTTAAGGACCCATTTCACATGGTCTTGGAACCATGGGTAGTGCGCAAAAGCAATAAGAGTAGCAAAGCTACCATTTTGGAGTATTTGCTAGGTACAAGCCCAGTCTATACAATACAAATATTCTGTTTACATCTTCACACCAACCCTAGAAGTAGATGCTATTGTTTCTCCCATTTTACAGATGAAGATCCTGAGACACAGAAATGTGAAGCAAATTGACCTCCTCCTCCTCCTTCTCCATCATCATCATTACCACAACCATCATCTAGTGCTTACTATGAGCCACTGCCTATACTCACTTCTTTGTATTTATTTTTTTAACTCATTTCATCTTCGTGTCAACTCCATGGAGTCAGTACTACAAATTGACCAAAGGAAGTTTACTCCAAATTTCCTTTGTCATGGCAGCCAGGAGCATGCAGTAGCAGATAACAGAAATCTCTGTAGCCACATTTGATTTAGCACTGTTAATGGAGCTGGTAAGGGAAAAATTATAAACAAGCAAAGTTTGACTCCTGTGACTCACTAACACCTCTCCCCTCAATTCTGTGCCTCTTCCTCCCAGTGAGTACCTCCCTTACCCCCTCCACAGGTACCCTGTACCTTGGTGATGTCTGGAAATGCCCAGTGCCTGCCACTCCACCACCATCCTCCTGGTTGTACCACTGTTAAGAGCCCCCAGTGCCCTAGACCTCATTTTACTCTATACCTACATCAAAACTGCTCTTCCCTGTGGGCTATCCCTTCACACCTTGCTCCGTGGTAAGATAATGTGCTCTCTTAGGTCAAATTAGAAAGGTAGTATCTAGAGACAGCAGAAGCAAGAAGAACTACAATCCTGCAGCCTATGGAACAAAAACCACATTCACAGAAAGATGCATAAGATGAAAAGTCAGAGGGCTATGTACCAGATGAAGGAACAAGATAAAACCCCAGAAACACAACTAAATTAAATGGAGATAAGCCATCTTCCAGAAAAAGAATTCAGAATAATGATAGTGAAGATGATCCAGGACCTCAGAAAAATAATGGAGGCAAAGATCGAGAAGATGTAAGAAATGTTTAACAAAGATCTAGCATAATTAAAGAACAAACAAACAGACATGAACAATACAATAACTGAAATGAAAAATACACTAGAAGGAATCAGTAGCAGAATAACTGAGGCAGAAGAATGGATAAGTGACCTGGAACACAGAATGGTGGCATTCACTGCTGCAGAACAGAATAAAGAAAAAAACAAAATGAAAAGAAATGAAGACAGCCTGAGAGACCTCTGGGACAACATTAAACACAACAACATTCACATTATAGGGGTCCCAGAAGGAGAAGAGAGAGAGAAAGGACCTGAGAAAATATTTGAAGAGATTATAGTTGAAAACATCACTAACATGGGAAAGGAAATAACCACCCAAGTCCAGGAAGTGCAGAGAGTCCCATACAGGATAAACCCAAGGAGAAACATGCCAAGACACATAGTAATCAAATTGGCAAAAATTAAAGACAAAGAAAAATTATTGAAAGCAGCAAGGGAAAAACGACAAATAGCATACAAGGGAACTGCCATAAGGTTAACAGCTGATTTCTCAGCAGAAACTCTACAAGCCAGAAGGGAGTGGCATGATATACTTAAAGTGATAAAAGGGAAGAATCTACAACCAACATTACTCTACCCAGCAAGGATCTCATTCAGATTTCACAGAGAAATCAAAACCTTTACAGACAAGCAAAAGCTAAGAGAATTCAGCACCAGCAAACCAGCTCTACAAAAAATGCTAAAGGAACTTCTCTAAGTGGGAAACACAAGAGAAGAAAAGGACCTACAAAAACAAAGCCAAAACAATTAAGAAAATGGTCATAGGAACATACATATCAATAATTACCTTAAATATGAATGGATTAAATGCTCCAACCAAAAGACACAGGCTTGCTGAATGGATACAAAAACAAGACCCATATATATGCTGTCTACAAGAGACACACTTCAGACCTAGACACACATACAGACTGAAAGTGAGGGGATGGAAAAAGATATTCCATGCAAATGGAAATCAAAAGAAAGCTGGAGTAGCAATACTCATATCAGATAAAATAGACTTTAAAATAAAAAATGTTACAAGAGACAAGGAAGGACACTGCATAATGATCAAGGGATCAATCCAAGAAGAAGATATAACAATAATAAATATATATACACCCAACATAGGAGCACCTCAATACATAAGGCAACTGCTAACAGCTCTAAAAGAGGAAATCGACAGTAACACAATAATAGTGGGGGACTTTAACACCTCACTTACACCAGTGGACAGATCATCAAACAGAAAATTAATAAGGAAACACAAGCTTTAAAGGACACAATAGACCAGATAGATTTAATTGATATTTATAGGATATTCCATCCAAAAACAGCAGATTACGCTTTCTTCTCAAGTGCGCACAAAACATTCTCCTGGATAGATCACATCTTGGGTAACAAATCAAGCCTCAGTAAATTTAAGAAAATTGAAATCATATCAAGCTTCTTTTCTGACCACAACACTATGAGATTAGAAATCAATTACAGGGAAAAAGACATAAGAAACACAAACACATGGAGGCTAAACAATACCTTACTAAATAACAAAGAGATCACTGAAGAAATCAAAGAGGAAATCAAAAAATACCTAGAGACAAATGACAATGAAAACACGACGATCCAAAACCTATGGGATGCAACAAAAGCACTTCTAAGAGGGAAGTTTGTAGCTATACAAGCCTACCTCAAGAAACAGGAAAAGTCTCAAATAAACAATCTAACGTTACACCTAAAGGAACTAGAGAAAGGAGAACAAACAAAACCCAAAGTTAGCAGAAGGAAAGAAATCATAAAGATCAGAGCAGAAATCAATGAAATAGAAACAAAACAGTAACAAAGATCAATAAAACTAAAAGCTGGTTCTTTGAGAAGATAAACAAAATTGATAAACCATTAGCCAGACTCATCAAGAAAAAGAGGGAGAGGACTCAAATCAATAAGATTAGACATGAAAAAGGAAAAGTTACAACAGACACCACAGAAATACAAAGCATCCTAAGAGACTACTGCAAGCAACTCTATGCCAATAAAATGGACAACCTGGAAGAAATGGACAAATTCTTAGAAAGATATAACCTTCCAAGACTGAACCAGGAAGAAATAGAAAATATGAACAGACCAATCACAAGTAATGAAATTGAAATCGTGATTAAAAATCTTCCAACAAACAAAAGTCCAGGACCAGATGGCTTCACAGGTGAATTCTATCAAACATTTAGAGAAGAGCTAACACCCATCCTTCTCAAAGTCTTCCAATAAATTGCAGAGGAAGGAATACTCCCAAACTCATTCTATGAGGCCACCATCACCCTGATACCAAAACCAGACAAAGATACTACAACAAAAGAAAATTACAGACCAATATCACTGATGAATATAGATGCAAAAATCCTCAACAAAATACTAGCGAACAGAATCCAACAATACATTAAAAGGATCATACACCATGGTCAAGTGGGATTTATCCGAGGAATGCAAGGATTCTTCAATATACGCAAATCAATCAATCTGATACACCATATTAACAAATTGAAGAAGAAAAACAATTTGATCATCTCAATAGATGCAGAAAAAGCTTTTGACAAAATTCAACACCCATTTATGATAAAAACTCTCCAGAAAGTGGGCATAGAGGGAAACTACTTAACATAATAAAGGCCATATACAACAAACCCACAGCAAATATCATTCTCAATGGTGAAAAACTGAAGGCATTTCCTCTAAGATCAGGAAGAAGACAAGAATGCCCACTCTCACCCTTATTATTCAACATAGTTTTGGAAGTCCTAGCCACAGCAATCAGAGAAGAAAAAGAAATAAAAGGAATACAAATTGGAAAAGAAACAGTAAAAGAGTCACTGTTTGCAGATGACATGATACTATACATAGAGAATCCTAAAGATGCTACCAGAAAACTACTAGAGCTAATCAATGAATTTGGTAAAGTTCCAGGATATTAAAAATAAAAATTGATGCACAGAAATCTCTTGCATTCCTATACATTAATGATGAAAAATCTGAAAGGGAAATTAAGGAAACACTCCTATTTACCATTGCAACAAAAAGAATAAAATACCTAGGAATAAACCTACCTAAGGAGAAAAAAGACCTTTAGGCAGAAAACTATAAGACACTGATGAAAGAAATTAAAGATGATACCAACAGATGGAGAGATATACCATGTTCTTGGATTGGAAGAATCAATATTGTGAAAATGATTATACTACCCAAAGCAATCTACAGATTCAATGCAATACCTATCAAATTACCAATGGCATATTTTACAGAACTAGAATAAAAAATCTTAAAATTTGTATGGAGACACAAAAGACCCCAAATAGTCAAAGCAGTCTTGAGGGAAAAATACGGAGCTGGAGGACTCAGGCTCCCTGACTTCAGACTATACTACAAAGCTACAGTAATCAAGACAGTATGGTACTGGCACAAAAACAGAACTATAGATCAATGGAACAGGATAGAAAGCCCAACGATAAACCCACGCACCTATGGTCATCTAATCTATGACAGAGGAGGCAAGGACATAAAATGGAGAAAGGACGGTCTCTTCAATAAGTGGTGCTGGGAAAACTGGACAGCCACATGAAAAAGAATAAAATTAGAACACTCCCTAACACCATACACAAAAATAAATTCAGAGTGGGTTAGAGTCCTAAATGTAAGACTGGACACTGTAAAACTCTTAGAGGAAAACATAGGAAGAACACTCTTTGTCATAAATCACAGCAAGATATTTTTTGATCCACCTTCTAGAGTAATGGAAATAAAAACAAAAATAAACAAATGGGACGTAATGAAACTTAAAGGCTTTTGCACAGCAAAGGAAACCATAAACAAGATGAAAAGACAACCCTCAGAATGGGAGAAAATATTTGCAAATGAATCATCAGACAAAGTATTAATCTCTAAAATATATAAACAGCTCATGCAGCTCAATATTAAAGAAACAAACAACCCAATCCAAAAATGGGCAGAATACCTAAATAGTCATTTCTCCAAAGAAGATATAAAGATTGCCAACAAACACATGAAAGAATGCTCAACAACACTAATCAACAGAGAAATGCAAATCAAAACTACAATGAGGTGTCACCTCACACCAGTTAGAATGGGCATCATCAGAAAATCTACAAATAACAAATGCTGGATAGGGTGTGGGGAAAAGGGAACCCTCTTGCACTGTTGGTGAGAATGTAAATTGATACAGCCACTATGGAGAACAGTATAGGGTTTGCTTAAAAAACTAAAAATAGAATTACTATATGACCCAGCAATCCCACTACTGGGCATATACCCAGAGAAAACCATAATTCAAAAAGACACATGCACCCCAATGTTCATTGCAGCACTATTTACAATAGCCAGGTCATGGAAGCAACCTAAATGCCCATCAACAGACGAATGGATAAAGAAAATGTGGTACATATATACAGTGGAATATTACTCAGCCATAAAAAGGAACGAAATTGGGTCATATGTAGAGACGTGGATGCATCTAGTGAGTGTCATACAGAATGAAGTAAGTCAGAAAGAGAAAAACAAATATCATATATTAACACATATATGTGGAACCTAGAAAATGGTACAGATGAACCAGTTTGCAGTGCAGAAATTGAGACACAGAAGTAGAGAAAAAACGTATGGACACCAAGGGGGGAAAGTGGCAGGGGGTGGTGGTGGTGGTGGTGGGATGAATTGGGAGATTGGGAATCGCATGTATACACTGATGTGTATAAAATGGATGAGTAATAAGAAAAAAAAAAAGAAGTAAACATTAAAAAAATAAAATAAAAAGTCCACAAATAACAAATGCTGGAGAGGGTGTGGAGAAAAGGGAACAAAAAAAAACAGAAAAAAGGTAGTATCTAGTAATTGTCTAACAATAGACAAGAGTTCCCTTTCTTCCCAACCTTATCAATGCTTGTATTGTCTGCTTTAAAAAATATTTGGCCATCAGGTGGGTTCTTAATGGCACATCATTATAATTTTAATTTGCATCTTCCAGATTACTAATAAGGTTGAGTATCTTCTCATGTTTGTTAGTTATTTCTCCCCTTTTGTATAGCTCTTATTCAAATCGTTTGCCTATTTTTCTACAGAGTTGTTTATCTTTTTGTTTATCGATTCATAGGGATTCTTTGTGAACTCTGGATTCTACTATTTTGCAAATAGTTTCTCTCACACCATTTATTGAATTCCCACTGATCTGCAGTGCTCCTTTGCTCATATAACAAGTGTCCAAATATGTATGTGTCTGTCTCTGGGCTCCCTATCCTATGCCAATACCAGACTGTCTTAATTATTTGGGCTTTTGCAATTTTCTTTATAGTATGTTTGTTCTTCATTGTTTTAATTTCTGCACTTTACTATTTCATTCCTTCTGCTTTATTTTGCTGTTCTCTATCTCCCATCTTAAGATGGCTACTTAGCTTTAACAATTTTCACTCTTTCTTATTCTATAAACACTTAGTTCTGTACATTACCCACTAAGTACTGCTTTGTCTATAGCGTCAAGTTCTGATAACGATGATTATTTTCACTATCATTAATTAGTTCAAAATATTTTCTCTTTTTCACTATAGTAACTTTTTTGATCCACGGGTTATTTAGAATAATGTACTAATTTTCACAATTATTTGGAATCAATTTGTCCTTTTTGAGGCTTGCTTTTAATCAGTGCTAGGGCAGGTACAGAGCACCTAGGGTTACTTTGACCACTATTAGAGGACTCTAACATTCTTCTTATTATTGACCCCTTTGGAGCACTCTGTTCAATGCTCCATGTATTAGCAGGTCTTTCCCCTCTGCTTGAACATAAGTTATTCCCAACCCCACGGGACAGACTCTCTCTCTTTCTCTCCAAGTCTCCTCTTTCTTTCTATATTTTGCCCTGAAAATTTTAGCTGTCTTGGCCTCCCCAAATTCTAAACTGTCTCCTCAGTTCAGCAAGGTCACTGCCTGGCTCTGTTTGAGCCCCTCTGTTCTGTGGCCTAGAAGTCCTCCCTGGACAGTGAACTGGGCAAGTTCAGGGCCCACCTCATTTGTTTCCCTTCTCTCAAAGATTACTTTCCTCTGTTGCCCATTGCCCAGTATCCAAAAACCCCTTTTTTTCTAATATTTTGTTTGGTTTTCTAGTTATTTAAGGCTGGAGGATAAATCCAAATCCTGTTTGTCCAACATGGCCAGAAGCAGAAATTGGTCATTCCTGATCATCTCTTTTTTTTTTTTTTTTTTTTTGCTTAATTTATTTTATCTCCTTAAACATCTTAATTTCCTTAAACACGTTAATCCACTTTTTGTTGTTTATCTGTAACCTATGTTTGAACATCTCTTTCTGCCATCTATTGTTTCTGCTGGGTCTTTCTCATGGTGCCTTGTTTCTTTGTGTGTTTATCTTTGCCCAGGGGGGACTCATTTTTGTTGGCATTTTAGTTGTGAGAATTCTTTGAGACCTTTTATAAAGATGGTTTACTTTAGCATTTGTATGTATTTCTACTTGGTGCCTGGGATTACTACCAGTTGAGGATACTCGAAATAATATTCTCAGCTTGAAACATTTTGGGCCACCCAGGTATTGAGAATTAATTAAGACTGCAAACCTACATTAATTCAGCCTTTGGTTCCAAATTCTCAGGAAAATTTCTTTCTTCTTTTCTCAGTGCCATATTTCAAGACAAATTTCTTGTGTATGTGAGGGGGCAGTTGTTGTTGAGAGGGATTTTCCTATTAGAATCTTCATGTTGGGCAGGCTTTGGGCTTTGTCTCCTATTTTCCATGCCCTTTGAAGCCGTATAAAATGAAGCTTGAATATCACTTGGTTTGGCAAATGTCTTCAGGGAAAAAGCAAACTTCAGTGTTCTGCTTACTTCTCTTGAGTTCCCAACTTCATATATACTTTTTTGCCTAAAAATTTCTTACTTTTGGGCTTCCCTGGTGGCACAGTGGTTGAGAGTCCACCTGCCGATGCAGGGGACACGGGTCCGTGCCCCGGTCCGGGAAGATCCCACATGCCGCGGAGCGGCTGGGCCCGTGAGCCACAGCCGCTGAGCCTGCGTGTCCGGAGCCTGTGCTCTGCAACGGGAGAGGCCACAACAGTGAGGGGCCCGCGTACCACAAAAAAAAAAAAAAAAAATTCTTACTTTTTTTACAAGTCCAGCAATGCATTTAGTAAGATTTGTGAAAATATCTTATCCATAATGTTTAACTCTATTTGATAAGAAGGTCTTTTCAGGTACCTAGACTACCATATTGCTTTTTTGCTACTTTTCTGTATTTTTCTATTACACATCTCTCCCTGTTCTAAATTACAATTAATGGAACCACATAATTTACTATCCAAACTGAGACACTTTTGAGAGTGAAAAAGGGGTAACCAATACTATTGATTATCTAAAGTTATATTAGTGGGCCCATAAAATAGTTCTAATCAAAAATCACCCTCAAAAATACAATATTTTCTTATAAAAAATGTCATGTGCACCAAAGTAAAAAAATTAAAATTTTCTTTCTATTGTTTGTCAAGACATTAAAATAAGCAGAATAATTGTTCTTGATACCGCTTTCTGTATTTTAGTCACCTTCACCAAGTCTATGTCTAATGTCATGTCAACGCTATTTTTCTTAAGGCTATTTTTTTCTAGTATTATCTTAGAGCCACAGCATTTTTCTTCAGTTATCTAACTGCCTACCCATATATTTATGTATATATATTTGTTAACGTATAAAACTATCTATGTATTTTGATAACTGCAGCTTCTACTTTTCTTGATAGAATATCACAGGCTGGTACAAAATTATTAAGAATTTATGGAGCAACCAACTATAAATTCATTTCAGTAATTCAGTGAGAATATTCTGTGTTCAAGTTTCAGAAGGTCTTCCTCCAAATCAATTTTGGAGCACAATTATAGAATTTTAAAATTTAATCTTTTATATTGTTCGTTTCTTGCTGTCTGATACTCATTTAGTTCCTTCCTTGCTTTTGCAGGGATGTATTTCACGTCCTCCCCGTTTGCAAGTTTTATTTTATTTAATAATTGCAACTCTTTACAGGCTTCAGAGGCTGAGATCTCTGTGTTTCATTTGTTGAACACTTGATTATGGATTTATGACTTTATTTTGAACAAAGTGCAATCAAATTTAGAAGATCTGTTTCTAAAACTCCTATACTTTTTTGTAGGCCACTTAGGTAGATTCATAAAGTATGTTTTGAAGTTAAAAACTGTCTGATGTCAGCAATTTCATATCATTTAAGCTAGTTCTTTAAAGTCGCAAACATTTCTCAAATCCAGTTGATGACAGGCAGCAAGAGAACTGCTTACTCCCTGATGAAGTCTGTTTTTATTTAACATAAGCTTTATCACAACAGTTTTGTAGTTCAGTTACTCCAGCTCTACATGTGTAAATTTTGCTGATTTTGACAATTATGGTTTGTATTTCTCTGGGTATAAATAGAACTGTCTTTGAGCACAGTTACGAATTATGTATGTGCAATAACCTATCAGTTGCCTTTCAGCACAAGTCTCTCCATTCGGTAGGAACGTTATGTCTTAACATGTGAACTCTCTTCACTGCATGTATCAAACACGTTGCAAGATGGGACGATGGAAGTAAAGAGTGAAGCTCTGCCCAACTCTTCCCATCTCATTTTTTAAAGTCCTAATAATAATACTTTGGTTTTTTTTTTAAAAAAGAAAAATCCAGGAGAAAATAAACCAGATGGATGCAGGATAATAGGCATAAACTGCGACTCTTCTGGGCAAACCAGCACCTATGTCCAGCCTAATTACAGCCCTGCAGACCAGGGGACATGTCTCATTTGTGTTTGCAATTCCAGAGCCAGCAGAGGGCCTCCCTGTATCCTAGGTTCTTTTTTTTTTTTTGGCCATGCTGCATGGAAGTGCAGAGTCTTCACCACTGGACTGCCAGGGAAGTCCCTATCCTATGTTCTTAATACATGCTTGTTGGGTAAACTACCCAAAATAGCACATTTGTTTGCCTAAGACTTTCTGTGTATTGGTGCAAAGGAATGAGGATGGGCAGTTGCTTTGTAACAAGACGCTCCAACATCCCACCACACAGGGAGCTGCTTCCTCTGCTGAGACTTAACTGCAAGCAGATGACCCCTTATTGCTATTTTGGAACATCTTTTCTACAAGCCAAATATATTGAACTCTGCAAGTTGGCTTTTTCAGTTCTTTTAACTCATACACCCTGTGAAACCTAACGTGTTTTTGCTTTTGAGACCTTCATGCTGTGTGGTATCAATCTAAGAAGAGTCCTGGGGTCGTAACAGAGACACAATTAGCAGACTGACCTCACTGGACTTGGTCAGAGTCTTGACTGAAATCGAGGGCGTATCAGTGGTTCTGACTGTTCCTCTTTGCGGAACGTTGTTGTACACGTTTCTCAAGACAGGCCTGACAGTGACCTTGGTGTGAATATCTTTTCTGTGATCCACCCTTGATGACTGTGAGCTGTGCATGCCTGAGTAGGCCGTGGCTTGTGTTCTAGAACACTTAGAGCGTCCGGAAGAGTCTCTCTTGCTGTACCTCGGTGAGACTGTGAGTCCTGTACTGAGCACTTGACACCCGTTCTAATCCAAGGCAGTGTCATCTACCTTGGTTTTATTCTGACCATGGCTCCTATGAGGTAAAAAAAAAGGTAACGTTTTGGAAGTTATGGAGGTAGGAAGCTGAGGGAGACTTCTTTTGATGGAGAAGTACCCACTAGATAGTTATTTAAATATTTATAGAAAGGCAACTCTCTGCTGCGCACTGTGTTAGACATGATCTCTGCCCATTTTATGCAGTTCTCCAAAAAAGCAGCCATCATTAGTGGCATTTGGACCATCCATCTAACCTAACCCACCAGGAGCCTTTCATAGCACTTTGGGAAAGCACTGAGATGTTTTGAAAATTAAAAATGTGAGGTCAGGGGGCAAAGAGGTGTCACAGAAAGTTGTGATTGATTCCTAATTTGCAAGCCTCTTGTCACTGGCAGGACTTTGAGAAAGTGCCCAGTCAGGGATCTTGCAGGGATGACAGTGAATAGACTAAACTCAAACCACATTTATCCCATGTAAGGAATGAATAGCTGTTTGTGATTGAACTTACCAACTTAAAAGATTCAGAATTTGTGCTGCAGTAGCCTTTTTTTTTTTTAAACAAAATAAGTATCACTAGAAAACTCAAATGTTTCCTAATTCTTTTTCAAAAAATGCATAATTCTTTCATGTTTTTCATGTCATTCCCCAATAAGATTTCATGTATGAATTATGGCCTCTGTGTAACATCTTTTCTCAGACTTGGACCAGTAATGGAAACCATTCTTAAACTTAATTTCCTTTTAATTCCTTCCAATTACTAGGCACTGGTCTTTGTGCCAAGAGCCAATCCAATTGGTACATTTTGTGAAGAGTGTGGAGTCATGTTTCTTTAAACCACATGTGATACCCAGAAGGCATTCTAACAGAGTTACCCTCATCAACGTCCTTAGAGTAAGTTATTCTTGATTTCAAGAGAAGTTTATCCCCAGGCAGTCCTTGGCACATGTGCTTAACAATAGTCTTTCAGGTTTTCCCCATCTGCTGACTGGTTAATGGCCTGCAAGTAACAAGGACCGTATTGGATAAGTATCTTAAGCACAAAATAGCATAAGAAATCTTTGGTAACTCTTATCGGCAGGCTTCTCATAGGAACACCAAATATTGGAAGGCTTTTGAACCACAGATGCCAAAGAAAAATGTTAGTTAAAATCTAAGACTGACAAAGCGTTACCAAAAAATGATGCTTTTGTACATCAAAGGACACTATCAAGAGATTGAAAAACAACCTACAGGATGGGAGAAAATATTTGCAAATCGTATATCTAATTTAGGATTAATATCCAGAATATATAAAGAATTCCTACCGTTCAACAACAAAAATCCAATTCAATTCAAAAATGGGCAAGAGACTTGAATAGATATTTCTCCAAAGAAGATATTACAAATGGCCAATAAACGCATGAAAAGATGCTCTACATCATTAGTCATTAGAGAAGTGCAAAGAAAACCCCAATGAACTATCACTTCACATCTGTTAGAAAGGCTGTTATCAAAAAATGGACTATCAGTACTGGCAAGGACGTGGAGAAAGTGGAACCTTTGTGCATTGCTGGGGGAAATGTAAAATGGTACAGCCACTGTGGAAAACAGTTTGACAGTTCCTCAAAAAGTTAAATATAGAATTGCCATGCTATCCAGCACTTCCACTCCTATTTCCATAGACAAGAGTAAATAAAGTAAAGGTCATTCCAGGCCGAAACCTGGGATGAACACAGAAGCAGGAGAGGCACAAAAGTCCACACGTGTTCAGGGAGTAATGACTAGAGTGGGACGGCTAGAGTCCACAGTGCAGAAAGGCACCTTAGGATATCCTGCATCTTCTTCCTCACTAGGCTGCCCAACTCCAGGTTCAAAGCCACCAGTTTGTCTTTATTGTCATCTTTTATATGGTAAGGAGGAAGCCTCCTAGACTATCAGTCAATGAAGTAACAAATGGATCAGAACTATGGTCCTGCCAGTGCACAGCCCACAGGGTGAGCACCCAAGGGCTCTCATCTCGGTGAGTAATGGACTTTGTGGCAATGATGCTTCACTCCTGCTCCTGGAACCACTTTCAGTATCCCCCACCTGAGACTTGGAAAGGCCACTGGTTAGGAGTAGGGAGCAAAGTTTGGAAGCAGAGGGCACAAATAGCTCATCCTGACCTTGACAATCAGAATCTCGTTTTAAGCTCCATGCTGCTGCCTTCAAAGAAAAGCCATTGCACAGGAAGAGATAGGAGCTTGAGATCACAGGAAGGACACATTTAATCATCTAATCCATCCTCCCAAGTACTGGTCTGAATCCTTCCCGACAGGGTGATATTCTGTACCACTGGCTTCACATAATGAGTCAGCTTCACGTCACCTCTCTTGGAAGGTTGTTCTACAGCGCAAGGGGTGCCCACTGATACGCAGTCTGATGAGCAGAGAGAGATTAGACTTCCCTTTCTTTTGTGTGCACAAGATCAGAATACAGTCAAGTGAATGCAAATGAAATGACTGCTAGGGCTCCTATTTGCCTTTTCTCTGTTTATTTTATTTTGATAGAGAGAAAGCATGGAATTGGCTCAGTTGAACTCTGGAGACTGGAAATAGTCACGATTGTAATGCAGTGTAATCGTCAAGCCCAAACTCCTTGTCTAATGTTATTTAACTTCTTTTTGGCCTTCCCAAGGAATGTGGTAGAAGAGGGGTCATCTGGGTTTCCAGTGTTGGAAAATAAAAGCCCTCTAATTCACCTAGTACCCGCATTGCTCTGTCATCTTCGTGTTTTGCTTAGAGAGTAGGTTAAAAAAGTAGATGAGACCCTTCCAGATGTTTCCCTGCCTTTTTTTGGTAAACACATTTCTTTTGAAAGAACTCTAACTACATTTGCAGATTTTCAAAGCCCAGTTTCTGCACCGTTCTAATAACCCTGAAGGGTGATCACAGACTGAGCTATAGAAAGAGGCACCATCGAAATGCCACATCAAACATAAGCTTCATGTAAGTTTCTTACCTGAAGTAAACACTAAAACTCATGAAAAAGCATAGGAATGTTCTAAAACTATAAGTTTATCACTAAGGCGATATAGGAGGCTTGGGGATGGTGTCGTGGGAAAGCAGTGGGAAAGATTTGAGTTCAGGCGCTAGGCGAAAATAGGATTTTATTATATCAAGAATTCCATTTGCAGCTTTCATTTTCTTCTTCTTGAGAATTCTTTGAGAATCCACGGAGAAGGAGGGGGTGAGCAGAAATCAGGGGAGAAGCTCTGGGTTACCATGACAACATGACTCTTGACTCCTTCTCTGTCACCCATCAGTGCCTTTCGGATTACTGCAGAGATCTCTGACATTGGAATTAACACATGCCCCTAAACCTGAGGATGATTTAAAGCTGAAGAATAGCAAAGTTTCTAAATAGTACAATGAGCTCATCTGTAGTCAGAAGATGTGTAATGCTCATAATGTAACATCATTGAGATATTTCCTTATCCCTCCCCCAGTAAAGCTGTCATAAACCACTGCAAAGGCTCTATAAAAAGTGACAAGGCTATAGAAATGTCTGTTGCAAAACATCGTAATTAATCGTAATGGCTTGGGCCAAATAAATTTTTAAAAGGAAGTAAAACTTCAGATAATGTGTAAAATGTCAGAGTAGTATTTGCATTCTAAATTGCAGTAGCAATCTAAACATTATTATTACTCCTAATCTGGTCCTGCAGATGGATTAAAAAATGAGCATGCATCTGTACAGACCAGTCTTCAGAGTTCACTAAATGCTTAATGAACCATTAAGCACCCCTTTATAGTATCTCAAACTTCATTAGCATACTCAATTTTTGGTAGTCCGTTAATTCAGGGGAAACCTATGGACCTATTATTTTCTATTTGTCCATAAGGGCTACTGATTTGCCTTCTAAGTTATTGTTTTTGTTTTGTTTTGTTTTTCATCAAAGGGATGACATTCCTAGCTCTTGATTATGCTAAAGTAAGTACAACTAAATATAGGATCTTTCCCTTTCTGTCCCGGAGCTAATAAGTCATAACATTGTTTGAATTACTGTGAAGAAAGATCAAAATAAAAAGAAAGATCAAAATAAAAGCATAGCTCTTGCCCTCAAGGACCTTGCTGAAAAGAGCTACCTGGAATTAACCAAACTGTGAGGTTTGAGGGCACAGTCCTTGGACTGCCAAGTCTGCCCAAGACTTCTGACACCAACTGCAAGGAGTTAGGGTCCAACTACAAAATTAGAGGAAGAATCCAGAGAAGACTACTCTCACTTCTGACACCAGCTACAAGTTTAGAGGGTTCCCAAAATCACCTTCAGGTTTGGTAATTCACTAGAAGGACTCAGAGACTCACTGAAAGTACTCACAGCTACATCTTATTATAGAGAAAGGATACAGATTAAAATCATCCAAAGGAAGAGATGCAGAGGGCAGAGTTTGGGAGGGTTCCAAACATGAAGCCTCCATTGTCTTCTGTGGAGACAGAGTGTGTTACCCTCCCATTGTCGATGTGTGACAATATACAGTGAGCTTTGGTGTGCAGAGTTTTTACTGGGGCTTCATTACGTAGACATGATTGATTGATTGATTTCCAACTTGGTTGAACTCGGTCTCTAGGTTGACACATGACCCAAAGCCACTGACCTAAATCACGTAGTTGATCTTTCTGGCATGGCCACCTCCTACCCTAAGACTATTGGGTGTGGCCCTATGATCTCCTGTGGCCAGTCCCCACCCTACACAAAGATACCCCCAGCAGATACAATACAGATTACTTCCCAGAAGCTGAGGGCAAAGGCTAGAGCTCTTCGAGCAAGGTCATATTCTTGACTATACAGGAGTCAAGACAAGTCTGAGTGAAGAGGAAGTACTAAATTATGTGGTAGGTAGAGGGGGGCTTAGTGGAGCTTGGATGACCAACCAACTATTTGAAGAGCAATGGAAGGAACATGGACTATTCCCAAGCAAGAGAACTTTTAAGGAGGACATGATAAATGTCTTTCAAAATGTGAAGGGCCAGTGTGTGCAAAAGGATTATTCTTTTTGCACACCTTGTGTGCCCCTAGAAAACAGAGTTGAGTGTCTGTGGGTTAGAAGTATAAGGAAGATATAAGTTCAATATAAGAAAGAGCTTTCTAATAATTGAGGCTATTCAAAAATATTACACAGGCTGCCTGGGAGATGGTAAGTGTTCAGTCATTAAGAATATTCTGTCTGAAAGCAGATCACCTGTAACAGTGGCAGTCCTGTTATTAGTAAATGCAGTGACCCCTAAGAATCCTTTCAACTCATACTCTGTGGTTCTAAAAAATTATTTTTCTATTTTTTCTTTTATTCCCAATTAAGAATTTTTATTGAAGTATAAATGACATGACATTATATTAGTTTCAGGTGTACAACATAATGATTCAATATTTGTATATATTGCAAAATGATCACCATAATAATTCTAGTTAGCATCTGCCACTATAAGTTAAAAAATGTTTTTTTCTTGTGATAAGAACTTTTAATATTTACTCTCAGCAACTTTCAAATATGCAATACAGTATCATTACTAATTATAGTCACTGTGCCATACATTACATCCCCATAACTTATTTATTTTATAACTGGAAGTTTGTATCTATCTTTCAACCTTGTACCGTAGAATCAGTGGACTTTCTATATTGTGCTTCTAATTACATGAATTATCTTTAAGACGTCTTATGTTATACCTGAGTGCTACAGCCTTCAAATGAATGTATGTTTTCCTGAGCAGAACTTAGATTTAGAATACTAGAAGTAATTCACATTCTAGTAATTGAGTGATCAACGACTAGACCAGGATGGAAATTTTTTCTTGCTCTAGATAAGACGGAATGAATTGTTAAGCAAAAGAATAATATAAGAAAGTTTTCATGAAACACATTTAATGTATATAAGTGAACCCGTATTTTATAGCCACTTCAATAATTGCAAATGTATCTCAAGTGAGATCAAAGCAGATTAATTAGGATTTTAACTTGAAACCTTCCGTTAGCTATAAACTCAAGTTACATTATAAACTTCTTTTGAAATATTCTGAGTCTATTCCCTGTTTACAGCTGGTCTTTCTCATGAAGTGGGCTGAATTAATGTGAATTTTATCTTATTCAGATAAACAGAACACTGATATCCAAGATCAAATGGATTCATGTAGCCCAAATTTCCTTAGATTTCATCTTCCTGTGGGTACAGGGGTAAATGAGTAAAGTCATAACTCAGATTTCCTTGGCCCCCAACCCATCCCTACAGTTTAAACCCTCTAGTTTATGTAGACTGTCTTTCTATCCAGATCCTTTCCGACGTCCCTTAGGGAGCTCTCGTGAATGCTCGTCATGTAGTCCTGCTGGGGGCAACTCCTGCTTCACCTAGAATAGAGGCCCCTGTTGGGCCCCATCACCGCTCTCCTGCCTCCCATTGGGTACAGCCACCAAAGTTGTCAAGCCACCATGGTGCCAGCCCTGGATAAACAGGATGGCATGGGGAGAACGCATCTCTCCCATGTATTACCCTGCATCAGAGGTGTCCCCAAATGATGCTGTTTGTGCTAGGGTTCTATAGTTTTTACTAAAGAGCTCCATGAGAGAACAGCTAGGTTAACCTTGACCACTCTTAGGACCTTCACCAACAGGTGGTCTTCGGTTAGGTAAGGCGTGAACTCATACCAGGTAGCATATCAGTCAGATCACAAAGGCTGGTCCTTCTGCTGGCAGTGGGTGGTTCTCTTCCGGGTCCTCTTCTAAGCTGTCCTCTGAGGAGCAGTCTCATCATCTCCCACGCTGCTGCATGCCAGTGCTGGCAGAGGCACCTCTAACACACGTGCCAGACACAGGCAGCTATTTTCGCCAGTACTTTATTCTGCAAGCCAGAGTCACTCTCATTGGAAGACCTGAGAACCGTGCTTCTCTATCAAGGTTGCCAGGTTTACGCACACTCCTTCCCAGCATCCCACAACACAGACCTGCTTATGCCATTTGCAGTACAAATGGAGTATTATCTGAAACTGAGCAGAAAGCCCTTTAACTTCATGAACTCCTTTTGAAAATGCCATTAGGATAGCTTGGCTTGTACCAAGGTTTGGGCTGTTCTCTAGTACCAGAAACCAGAAAATTCATGTCCTAAAATGTTGGCATCCTTGAGGGGAACATTGCTGAGAAAAGGCCACTCCTGCAGAGCAGACAGCTTCCCAGGCAAGGAGGCGTGTAAAGTCTTCTCCCAAACATGTGAATGTCTGTGAAGCAATCATGAACAGGGCACCACCAAGCCCTTACAAATAAATAAACGCAAGGGAAGTGATTTTTCCCTTGTGGATGTATGTATTTCAGTGTCACAACTCAATAGTGTCACAAGTAAGCATACTTGCTTGGGACCTAGAAGACAGACAGAGGCATGAGAGTTTGCCCTCACCCGGGGGCCTGGTGACTCAGTCTGCCCTCTCACAATGCTTTCTAATGAGAGAGAAAGAACCGCACTGATCTTGCACACCTTGGCCAGGAGCAATGGGCCACGGATGCTGGTGTCTTGGGACCCTTGTCCCCAGACCTTGGGCTGGTCTCCAGAGGACAACAATGGTGACCCTTCAGGCAATAGTCTAAGAGGATGTTCACAGACCAACAGGATGTGAGTGGAAGGAGACAGGGTCAGTGGGAGAAAGGGTGTAGAGTAGCGAAAAACTAGGCCAAGTTCATGATTTTAGCCTACCTCTGGGCTTTCTTTGCCTTTCTGTTCTTTGTTCCTCTTCACTCTCCTCTCCCCCGGTGATCAGTGGGTGGATGCAGGGACCTGGTTTTGGGGGGCGAAGGCTGGGAGATCAGAACTCTTAGAGCTGGCTCGATCCCTGGCAACTCGTGCCCAGCATCTCAAGCTCTCTGTCTGGGGCTCTACAATACAGTCTGGCAGTTCACAGGTAAAGTGGGTAGAAAATGGGATAGGTACGAGAATGCAATGTAGTTCCAGGGTCATATCCTTGACCATGTGAGCGATACCAACATTTTCTTGGCATGTAAACATTGGGTGTTATCTTGATCTGAATATCTGACACCGGTAAGAATTCAGTGTGTGGTTTCCATTCTTGAATGCCAATGGTGCATTGCTTAAAAATAAACAAGCCCTGTCTCCCTTTTCTGAAAAAGAGCATGCTTGTGTGTACGCCCGGGTGGATGCATGTGTGTACGTTTATGATTTATACGTCTGCTGCCCACAGGAATCCTTCTCTTGCAAATTGTTCTGGAGATTAATTAGTTTTCTAGATTAACTAAGCTCCTTTCCTTTCATTTTATTTAGAATTAACATAACTCATTTTGCTTTCTTCTGTGCCCTCATTGTTTTTGCATTAAAGGAGGCACATTTTTGACAACAGACCCATGTCTGTAAGTGGACATTTATGGCTCTCTCTCACAAGAAGCAGGCCTTGAGGAAGAGCCATCCCCTGGTGCTGTAATTGGGTTGCCCAGCCTGGCGATTCAGAGCTCACTACTTTTTTCTCCTTCAAAAGAACGTGGTCCGTAGATGCCTTTCTTTCTACTTCCAGAGTTCTTCACCTCCTTCCTGGGGAAGAAATATATTTAACAGCTCTCATGAAAGGAATGGCTTTTTTCTTATGAAATTACCTGGCCAACACTGCAAATGTGTGACTTTGGACATCTCATTTCACTGGTGGCCCGGTACCAGATTACCAGTTGAGAGAGTTTCCCAGCTCTCAGGGTCAGAGAACAAGGAGCTAGAGATTCCAGACTGTCCTTTCAGAAAGGAATTTAGAATTCTGTTGGGTGTTTTGGGGGACCTCAAGCTCGTGCGTCCCTGGATGCCTGCCACGTAGGAGAATCCCAGCCAAGGAGACATCAAGGTCTGGGTGTTCTCTAGCCATCAGGGAGTTAACAGTGATGGTGGAGACACCCCACAGCCTTGAGGGTCTTTCCTTAGCATGTGCTATTTCAGATTTGTTCTTCTGTTGTTAGCTTTAACGGATGCTATGTGTGTTTACATATGTGTCTCCCTCACTGGATAGCGGGCTTCTTGAGGTCCTCTAGGCTCTCTGCCGTGCACGTTCTCAGCGTCTGCAGAGTGGCTTCCTGATAGTCGGAACTCACCAAATGCTTCTTGAGTGAGCCACTATGGACATTCACGAGTTAACAAGTTGAAGGAGGGTGAGCAACCTCACAGCCCCCTTGAGAAGGACAGGCTCTGCATCACATAGGAAATGACTGGGGCAGTTGCTGATAGCTGTGTCCTGATGGTCAAGTGATTTCGTAAGCCAGCATTTGTTCCTCTGCCTGTTTCCATGCTGCTGACTTTAAAAGCTCTCCCTTCATGAAACATCTGAACTGAAAGAAAGACAACACAGACAACTATCAAATCAGAACAAGATTATTGAATAGTAAGGAAATTAAGACACACCTTTGTGCTCTGGTTGGTAACTCTTTGGCACTCTGTATAAAATGAAACCACCTTATGTCATTACTCTACAACACACGTCAATGGACTTTTTCTGTAAGGGACCAGATAGCAAATATTTGTGGCTTTAGGGGGCCATACAGACTCTGTCACAACTACTCACCTCTGCTGTTGTAGCATGAAAACATAAAAAATTGGTGTGGCTGTGTCCCAATAAAACTTTATTTACAAATACAGGCAGTGGGCCAGATTTGGCCTACAGGCCTTAGTTTGTCAGCCCCTGTCCTAGAGTACTACATTCTCTTTCATGCTCTTGTAAAATTAATATTATTAATTAAAATTTACTCATTATGCCATTTTTTGGTGTCCTCTTGCTCTAATAAAAGGTTGACTTATTTTGAAAAGTAAGACATTTTTCCAAAAATCATTTTAAAAGGTGTGTACCGTTGGGGTGGGAGGGAGGGGGAATATGTGTGCATAGAACATGGCTGCCTGAAAAAACAACATCGTTCTTCCCAGACCCCAGTCAGCTCTGCTCCATCACCAGTGCTTTCCTCTCCCACCCAACCTATCTCTCCCACACGGCCCCCGAGTCTAAATCCTCGTCCATCCTGGCCCTGAGGCTCAGTGGCAAGCAGCTCTGCCCCTGCGCTCTCCTCTTCCTCTAGCCTCAGTCTGCATGCAGAGTGCAAACTGAGTTTGTGCTGACCACTGCCCTAGAAACTCTTTTGAACCTTTTTAGTTTCCTCCCAAAGACACTGAGTGAAACCTACAGTTTGCAGCCTTTAGTACCCTGTCCGTTCTTTCACCTTCCCTCCCCAATTTAATTGTCTTTGTTCCAAGTTAAAGGATCATGAAGAGGTGGAAAAAAACAAAGCTTTATAGCCACCATCTTTCACTCCCATAAGGTATGTTTTAGAGTCTAGAGAGGCCCACATGAAACAGGCTTGCCGGCAGTTTTACTGGCTTTCCAAAGGAGAGCTAAAATGCTGGTTGCCAAGCAACACACATGCCCTGGCTTCTTCCAACAATGTGGACTTAAAAAAATAAAATTGTCCTATGATTGACTCATGAATGGGGAATCATGTGGAAATACACAGGGCAAACAGTTTGATATAACAGTGCTATATCTGTTTATTCTGTCTTTGGTATCGTTTCCTGAAGACTTTACGGGGTCACATGGAGAAATAAGTGGGGTGTACCTTCAGCAGAGTGCAACTGATGAACAAGACATATCAGGAACGTCATCGTACCGTCGGTCCTTGGAATCATTTGCAGATTCCATGTTGTGAATTATGTTCAAAATCCATACTTTTACCATAATTTGCAGACATGCTTAGTAGCAAAAACTCTGAGCCACCCAATGCACATGTTCCCAGCTGAAACTGGACAAGGCAACAGCCCTGCCTTCTTGTTTCACCTCTCTTCATGCGAACAAGGGTCCTTTTTGCAGTCTATTTAGGGACACGTGTTTTTAGTATTTCTGTGCTTTTTTTGGTGATCTCACTGTTTAAAGTAGGCCCCTAGGTGTAGTGCCGCAGTGCTGTCTAGTGTTCTTTAGTGCAAGAAGGCTGTGATGTACCTTGCAGAGAAAATATATGTTAGAGAAGTTTCATTCAGGCATATTATAGTGCTGTTGGTGTGAGTTCAGTGTTAATGGATCAACAACATGGCACATCCAGAGAAAGGAAGAGGAAATTCACCGATGTATATCTGACTGCTCTGGAAAGTACTCAGGTTACGTCTAAAGTGCATAACGAAGCTGTAGAAACAGGCTGTATTTGTGGATCACAATATGACCAGTTTTTTTTTTAAAAGCATAGTGGAAAATACCATAAGGCTTAAAGCCCAAGAAATTTATGGTCATGTTACCCAGGGTCAGGGAAATGTTCAACCCTTCTCAGCTAGTGTTTTATTATATAGAAAGTATATATAATTCATTATTTATAAGAAATAGAAATTAAGGTGTCTTTAAAGAGATATGCACATAAAACAAGATTATGTATTGATCCACTGATGAAATATCGTGACCAGAGGGTCTCAGGAACCTAAAACCATGTATTTCCCCTAGGAGCATGGCTCAGCATTCACTAATTCAGTGTTCATGGAGACATAACCAAAAATAACTATCATGAATAATAAGAATTAACCATATATGATCACAACTTAACCCTAATGGAATCTATCTTCCACTTCCCATATGGAAGACAAAGTCCTAAACTCATCCAGGTGCAGTGTCTCTGCTGAGAATGTGTGCCAGGAATGGGACTTGACTTCCCCATCTGGTCGTCGGCTCTGGTGGTGTCCATGATATTCCTGATAGACATTTTGAAGGAAGTTAAATGTTTAGAGCCCGGAGCTAGGGCTGGAGGTCTCTTCCTCCACACCCCACTTAGCTTTCTGTCCAAGTCAGTTCAGGCTGCTATAACAGAATACCATAGACTGAGGGGCTTAGGTAACAGTCATTTATTTCTCACAGTTCTGGAGGCTGGGAATCCAAGATTAAGGTGCTAGGGGATTTGTGTCTGGTGAGGGCCCACTTCCTGGCTCACAGGCAGCTGTCTTCTCACTGTGTCCTCACATAACAGAAAGGACAAGGAAACTCTCCAGGGTCTTTTTTATAAGGCCACTAATTCCACTCATGTGGGCTCCACCCTCATGACCTAATCACCTCCCCAAGGTCCGACTTCCAGGTACCATCACTTGGGGTGTTAGGTTTCAACACATGAATTTGGAGGACACATAAACATTCAGTCCATAGCACTCTCCTTCCATCACTTTTATCACTGATTATTTTGCTCGAAGGGAAACCCTGCTATATTTTTAAATTGCCCTGGCACTGAGTCATAGTGAGCCCAGTATCCCTGAACTGACACCTTAATTGGTCCCAGACGGAAAGGGAAAACTATTGCTCTTACACCAGTCTTTCCTCCCTGAAGGCCTGATGCAGGTCACATGTGAAGTGGTTTCCTGTCTCCAAGGTCTACTCCCTGCTGACAGCGGCCTGCATGTCACACTGAGTCTCCTGAGCTGGACAGTCTCTCTCCAGAGAGCTGAGTTGGCGGGGTGGAGGGGAAAGGAGGGGATGTCTGGCTACGAGTCTGATGCAGACACAGGCGTGAGGACAAACCCCTCTCATCTGGCAAAATAAACTCAACACAGGGCATGGGAAGCAAAGAGCCTCCCTCAGCCTTTGGGATCAGGGGAGTCTCCAGAGATGAAGTGACATTTGGCAGCAGGTAAGATGATGACGTAAGCAGAAGCCTCTTAAAAGCAAGGCAGGAAGAATGTTGGGACAAGTATAGGAATGGAAAGACATGAGCCATTCCTCCAGACCACTTTTTAAAGAGCCTAGAGACACCATCTGTAAACTCCTGGGCCTCGTTATCACCCCTCAGGGCACTGGCCCCACGCAGCACCTGCAAAGTCCCCAGAGGAGTCCCTTCTAGAAAGTTCTGCTTTCTGTTGCTGATGGAGTGAGTGCTCGGGCCTATGTCTGTGTGTCCCCAGTAATAATCAGGAATATGAATACATTTTCCTTCATCACTACCGTGTGCAGATAGGAGTTAAGAGACGATGGCAATAAAGTGCGTGCAACTCCTTGGCAAAAGAAACCTTGTATGTATTACAGACCCAGAGATCTTCAATACAAGTTCACGGCTGGGGAACTGCTCTTTGTTGTGGGGATTGCCTGGTGCAGAAACTTGCAGAGAAGGGCCGGGTGTGCAGCTAGCATGCCGAATCACCGATCACAGAGCTGTGCTCTCTCCATCCCTTCCTCTCATTTCTATTCCCAGGTCTCATTACGTGCAATGTCATATGCACACACGCAGACACACAGGAATACCCCATCACGGCCAGGACGGCGGTGCCAGGGGAGGTGTTTTGCATGAATTCCATCCTTGGGGTTGGAAGCACTTGCTCAGCTGTCAACTACAGATAGCCTCGTGTAGAAGATGATGTTAATTAGTTTGCCATTTAAAAAACGGGGAAAAAAACCCCACTGCCCACAACAAGCCACGTAGGGGCCTGAAGCCCTACCCTGACAGCCAAAGTGAAGCACGGCCCGCTAATGCAGCCTTAATTCACTTTGTTGGCAGAGAAAGCAAGCTCACCATGCTGCTGCGAGAGTCCCTGGGGAACGTGAACTGCCGCACGACCATGATCGCTCACATCTCGGCCGCCGCTGGGAACTATGCCGAAACCCTGTCCACCATCCAGATTGCCTCGAGAGTGTTGAGGATGAAGAAAAAGAAAACGAAGGTAAGGAGCTTGCAGGGGGTGCAGGTGGCTGAAGGAGCTTTCGTAGCCCTGCCCTGGAACTGAGTCAGAAAGGGCCAAATCAATATTTCGAATCCCCCAGCACCAGGGGCGTGGTGAGCGTGGCTGGCTGCCGCTGGCCCGGCTCAGCAACCACCCCGGGGCAGGAACCCCTTCTGGCCAATACTGAAGTCACTTCCCCTCCGCACCGCTGGTGCTTTCCTCGGTCATCCAGCCTGGACCCCTAACAGGGAGGACTTGGTCCACTTTAGATAGTTTAAATGGATTGCTACTTTGAAAATTTTGAGAGGGACGGGAACTATTCATAGTTTATCTCTTGCCTACCTTGGTGCTTCAACTGACTGACCCCTCCTTGCTCAGGTGGCCCTACTTCCCTTGCATTTCCAGGAGGCATTCTCAGGCTGCTGGGTGTTGTCATGTTAATTCAGTGGTTTCTGGTTGATGCAGAGTCTGCTAGAAACCACTGGGCTCGTTTTCTCAGGCCGAGGCAAAGCCAGGACAGTGGTGGTGTGACAAGAACATTTGAGAAAATCATCATGATTGTGGTCACACTGGTCCATAGCCAGCTGGTGATTTGCGGGGGGCATTCCCCCTCCTTTTTGTATCTTTCTTTTTTTTTTTTTTGGTCAAAAACACATCTTTCCAGTGTTCCGTGGCACACGTTGTCACAAATGGTTTGGGTGTGCAAACTGGTGACCCCTCCTCAGTCCTTAGGCAGTCGGATGGGACCCGGGCGGGTCACCCCGTTTCACGAGCAGCCTCTGCTTCCCCAGTGCGCCTCACAGGGGTTTCCTTCGAGTATGAGGCCGTGACGTGCATAGCTTGGGTGACTGGCCTGGCACATCCCGGGTGACAGCCCAGAAGCACGGAGGCCCACTGGGGTCTGGATGGCCTATATGGAGCCGGTGGCCTCCACCCGTTGCCCCACGAAGTCAGGGTCCCTGGGAGGGCTGTCTTAGAAGGGTGGCCCACACTAACGGTTCCCCTCTCACTCACAGTACACGTCGAGCTCCTCCGGGGGAGAGAGCTCCTGTGAGGAAGGCAGAATGCGCAGGCCCACCCAGCTGAGACCCTTCCACGCCAGGGCCACCGTGGAGTCGGACTTCCCAATCCCTCAGCTGTCTAGCGACCCCGACTACTCCTCCAGCAGCGAGCAGTCCTGCGACACGGTCATCTACATTGGGCCAAACGGCACGGCCCTCTCTGACAAGGAGCTCACCGACAACGAGGGGCCTCCAGATTTTGTCCCTATCGTGCCGGCCCTGCAGAAGGCGGCCAGGGGTGACAGCCGGTCCACGGAGGCCGGAGAGGCCGCGGCCAGCAAATCGGAAAGGGACTGCTTGAAGTGCAACACGTTCGCCGAGCTGCAGGAGAGGCTAGATTGCATTGACGGCAGTGAGGAGTCCAGCACGTTCCCTTTCGAAGAGCTGCCGGCCCAGTTTGGGGCACAGCAAGGAAGCAAGAGTGTCCCACTAAGCCAGGCAGCTGGGGCAAGCCCGCTCTGTGAGTCTGATAAGGAAGATGATGGGTCAGATAGCCCGCTGACAGCCAGAGAAGGCAGTGAGCCCCCGGGCTCCAAGGTGCAGGGGAATCACTCCCCTGTCCCTGCTGCGTGGCTCACCAACAGCCCCACCCCTGCCTCACCCAGAAGCATCCCGGGCAGCGGCAGCCAGCACGGTTCTTCCCAGCTCGTGCAGAGCCCCAGCCTCCAGAGCAGCCGGGAAAGCCTGAACTCCTGTGGCTTTGTAGAAGGCAAGCCCAGGCCTATGGGCTCCCCCAGGCTGGGCATCGCCAGCCTGTCCAAGACCTCAGAGTACAAGCCGGCCAGCTCTCCTTCCCAGAGGTGCAAAGTCTACACCCAGAAGGGTGTCCTGCCTTCTCCTGCCCCCCTGCCCACCTTCAGCAAGGATGCGGGCGTGGTATCTAGTGAGTCCCTGCTGCAGCCCGAGGTACGTACCCCCCCAGTCGGAATGAGCCCCCAGGTTTTGAAGAAATCCATGTCTAGTGGGAGTGAAGGGTTCCCAGAATCCCCTGTGGACGCCAAACATCAGGCAGCCACTTCTGCAGATGCCAAGAAGGAGATACGCAGCACCACGATGGTGACAGTGCAGCAGCCCCTGGAGCTGAATGGTGAGGACGAGCTGGTGTTCACGCTGGTGGAGGAGCTGACCATCAGCGGGGTCCTGGGCGGCGGCCGCCCCACCAGCATCATCAGCTTCAACAGCGACTGCTCGGTGCAGGCCTTGGCCTCGGGCTCCAGGCCCGTCAGCATCATCGGCAGCGTCAGCGAGGACCTCGAGTGCTACTCAAACGTGGCTCCTGTCTCCGAGGTCAGCATCACGCAGTTCTTGCCCCTCCCGAAACTGAACCTGGATGAGAAGGCCCGGGAGACAGGGAGCAGGCGTTCCTCCATCAGCTCCTGGCTGAGCGAGATGAGCACAGGCAGTGACGGCGAGCCGCCCTGCCACAGTTTCATAGCCCAGACGTGTTTCGGGCATGGGGAAGCAATGGCAGACCCTCCAGCCTCGGAGTTCGTCAGCGGCACGCAGAACACCGCTGTGGTGTGCCGAGAGAAGCCCAAGGAGGGCCCCGACAGTTTGCTCCTCTTGTCGGAAATGGGGGACGACTCCTTCAACAAAGCAACCCCCGTCAAAGGCTGCAAGATATCCACGCTGGGCAAAGCCATGGTCACCATCTCGAATACGGCCAGCCTGGGCAACTGCGAAGGGTACATCCCCATGAAGACCAACATTACGGTTTACCCCTGCATCGCCGTGAGCCCCCGGAACGTCCAAGAGCCCGAGGCGTCCCTTGCCACCATCAGCTCAGTCCCCAAAGCAGCCCGGTCTCAGGAGAGCAAGGAAAGTGGTGCAAAGAAAGAGATGAAATTTGAGGACCCCTGGCTGAAACGAGAAGAGGAGGTAAAGAAAGAGAATGCCTATCCCCACGAAGCAGGGATGAGGCACGAGACTGCCCCAGGCCCCCCAAAGCCTGAGGCCAGAGCGGAACAGGACAGGAAGGCCAGCCCCAGCGACGGGCTCAGCAGCAGCAGCGGTGAGGTATCTGCCTCCCCTGTGGCTGACAACTTCAGGAGGGTTGTGGACGGCTGTGAGACGGCCCTGCCCAGTGTGGCTGCCCAGAGCCCTGTGCATCTCAACAAAAGCCTGAAGTCGAGCAGCCTTCCCAGGGCTTTTCAGAAAGCCAGCCGGCAGGAGGAACCGGACAGCCTCTTCTCTCACTGCCCTGCCGAGACCAACGGCATCGGCCCGGCTTCCAGCACCCAGGCGTCCAAGGCCACCCTGGAGAGGAAGGTGGCGTCACCCAAGCACTGTGTCCTGGCTCGGCCCAAAGGCACTCCCCCGCTGCCCCCTGTCCGAAAGTCCAGCTTGGACCAGAAGAACCGGGCCAGCCCCCAGCACAGCGCCTGCAGCAGCAACTCCAGCAGCCCCTTGAACCAACCGGCGCCCTTCTCCGCCAGCTTCCCAGACGAGCCTAGCGGCAAGACGAAGGATGCCGGCAGCTGCAGCAGCAAGCTCTTCGGTGTCAAACTGGAGCAGCTGGCCAGCAGGACCAACTCTCTCGGCAGGACAACAGTCAGCCACTACGAATGCCTCTCGCTGGAGAGGGCCGAGAGCCTGTCCTCCGTGAGCTCCAGGCTGCACGCGGGGAAGGACAGCACCATGCCCCGCACGGGGAGGAGCCCGGGCCGCAGCGCCGGGGCCTCGCCCACCAACCCGGGCCCCGCGCAGTCGGCCGGGGCCTCGCCCAAGGCCAGCCAGTCCAAGATCTCCGCCGTGAGCAAGCTGCTCCTGGCCAGCCCCAAGGCCCGCAGCCTGTCCACCTCCACCACCAAGACCCTGAGCTTCTCCACCAAGTCCCTGCCGCAGGCGGTGGGCCAGAGCTCCGGCCCGCCCCCCGGCGGGAAGCACATGTCCTGGTCCACCCAATCGCTGAGCCGGAGCCGGGGCTCGGGCCTGGCGTCCAAGCTGCCGCTGCGGGCGGTGAACGGGCGCATCTCGGAGCTGCTGCAGGGCGGCGCGGGGCCCCGGGGGCCGCCGGGGCGCGCGGGGCCCGAGGCGGAGGAGCGCGCGGCCACCGCCGACGAGCGCCCGCCACCCGCCGTCCCGCTGCCCTCGCCCTACAGCAAGATCACGCCGCCGCGCAGGCCCCACCGCTGCAGCAGCGGCCACGGCAGCGACAACAGCAGCGTGCTGAGTGGGGAGCTGCCGCCTGCCATGGGCAAGACGGCGCTCTTCTACCACAGCGGCGGCAGCAGCGGCTACGAGAGCATGATGCGCGACAGCGAGGCCACC
This sequence comes from Pseudorca crassidens, assembly GCF_039906515.1. Taxonomy (NCBI): domain Eukaryota; kingdom Metazoa; phylum Chordata; class Mammalia; order Artiodactyla; family Delphinidae; genus Pseudorca; species Pseudorca crassidens. The sequence goes on from NC_090297.1 coordinate 160,374,459, forward strand.
GGCAGCGCGTCGTCCGCCCAGGACTCCATGAGCGAGAACAGCAGCTCCGTGGGCGGGCGCTGCCGCAGCCTCAAAGCCCCGAAGAAGCGTGCCAACTCAGGTAGGCTCGGGCCCGGGCATCGACGGGCGGAGGGCGGGCCCCAGGACTCGGGGGTGGGCGCCCCTGTCCCCAACCGCCTGTCACCTGCTGGGGACAGAGCCATGGAGGGCTTCACTGTCACACCACAGGCAAGTGCAGACTCCGGAATGTTCCGGTCCAAATGTAGGGACTGTGGTCAGTGCACATCATAAGCCATTTGCTTGCCTCAAATCAAAGAAACCAACCTCAAGGGACCCATGCAGTCATGTTGTAATTCTAGACGTTGTGATGTAGATCGCCCCATTCACCCACCCCATCACAGATCGTGAAATACGATGAGGAGGTTAGCCTCCCAGCACGTTCAGGAGTCATCATGGCTGTCAGAATTTCGATGTCTTTATTTCCCAGGCGGTGTATGCATCAGGCTTTGATCTATTTTGACGGTGCTCTACTTCAGACCCTCAACCCTGAGTCTCAGCAGCAGACCTGGGAGCAGAACCCCCTGTATAAGACAAGTGGAGAACAGAAATCCATTCAGTATAACATGACAGCTGTTGGGTCCTATTTTCAGGGTCAAGGGCATTCAAATGTATTGATAGTAGTTACTAAAAATAGCAAAGAAGTGTACCTAAGCCAGAGCCTTTGACAACAACAACAAAAAAATCTGGCCTTCCCCGTACTCGGTTGTTAAATCTTATTATTACAATCTACCCAGCCTTGGTCTTCAAAGTCCAGATTATTGTGTGACGTTTGCCATGTGCTCACATGAGTTTGAGTGCTACAGAGTGCTTTCACGTACTCTAACTTAGCATCTTGAATCTACCAATCCAGTTTATTCTTACAATAGCTTTACCCTTTTTTTGACTTGTATGGTTTGGTTTGGCTGTTACACTGGAGTAAAGAGGAAGAAAAACTAACCACTTGGAGAGTGGACGGCAGGCTCTACACGTGTCCTTGCTTGCTGCTACCTCCTTTTGTAAATGCTGTTCTCGAGGGTCCCTTGTTAGGTTAGGCTCTTTGTGTAAAATCAAAGCACCAGTCTGGGTGCCAGAGATGGGGTTTAATAGAGAGTGCCGAGGGCGTCGGACTGCTGTGAGCAGCTGCCGTAGATCCCAGGCTCCATAATGGATACGGCAGTGGAGATATGCTCCTTGCAGGCTGGGTGACCTTGTCTCGCTTATTTACGATTATTATTAAGAAAAATGCTGGCTGTCAGACATGATCAGCATAAATCAAAAGCAACTTCTTTAAGAGAAGCCATAAAACTCCTCAAAGGAAACTCCTAGCTCGATGGCATGATTTTACAATTACTAGAGACATTTGGAACTGCAGAGGAGACAGGCAATTATCTGTTAGTGGAGGTTGCTTTAATGCTTTGGTTATTTCCTTAGTGAAAATGAACTAGAAATTTACTGCCAGGAAGAGAACCTTGAGTTTTCTGAGTGCTTTGTAGTACAGGTAACAGTGGAAACAACCGAACATCATGAATGTTCACCTTTCCAGTCCCATTCCTGGAGATTCCATGTCGGTGGAGAGTGCGCAGAATTCGACCTGGTGCAGTGGGATGATTGATCTAGAGAGCAGGAGACTTGGGGTCTTGGGCTGTGTGATGTTTGGGAAATAACTATACTCTCTGGGCTTCAGTTTTCTCACATCAAAGTAAAATGAAAGGGTTGGTAGAGAACCACCATGGTATCTCTGATGCTCACGTTGTAGAAGTTGGTGCAAATAATATAAAGAATATTGGTGGTAATATGACTTCCTTTCCATATGACGATCCGTAGTCAGTGGGATTTATTTTTATTTTTTATTTCCTTTCCTTTTTAAAATTTTTATTTATTTTACATTTTTATTGGAGTATAATTGCTTTACAATGGTGTGTTAGTTTCTACTTTATAACAAAGTGAATCAGTTATATATATACATATGTTTCCATATCTCTTCCCTCTTGCATCTCCCTCCCTCCCACCCTCCCTATCCCACCCCTCTAGGTGGTCATAAACCACCTAGCTGATCTCCCTGTGCTATGCGGCTGCTTCCCACTAGCCATCTATTTCACATTTGGTAGTGTATATATGTCCATGCCACTCCCTCACGTCGTCCCGGCTTACCCTTCCCCCTCCCCGTATCCTCAGGTGCATTCTCTAGTAGGTCTGTGTCTTTATTCCCATCTTGCCCCTAGGTTCTTCATGACCTTTTTTTTCTTTTTTCCTTAGATTCCATATATATGTGTTAGCATACGGTATTTGTTTTTCTCTTTCTGACTTACTTCACTCTGTATGACAGACTCTAGGTCCATCCACCTCACTACAAATAACTCAATTTTGTTTCTTTTTATGGCTGAGTAATATTCCATTGTATATATGTGCCACATCTTCTTTATCCATTCATCTGTTGATGGATTAAAGACCTAAATGTAAGGTCAGACACTATCAAACTCTTAGAGGAAAACATAGGCAGAACACTCTATGACATAAATCACAGCAAGATCCTTTTTGACCCACCTCCTAGAGAAATGGAAACAAAAACAAAAATAAACAAATGGGACCTAAGAAACTTAAAAGCTTTTGCACAGCAAAGGAAACCATAAACAAGACCAAAAGACAACCCTCAGAATGGGAGAAAATATTTGCAAATGAAGCAACTGACAAAGGATTAATCTCCAAAATTTACAAGCAGCTCATGAAGCTCAATATCAAAAAAACAAACAACCCAATCCAAAAATGGGCAGAAGACCTAAAAAGACATTTCTCCAAAGAAGATATAGAGATTGCCAACAAACACATGAAGGAATGCTCAACATTATTAATCATTAGAGAAATGCAAATCAAAACTACAATGAGATATCATCTCACACCAGTCAGAATAGCCATCATCAAAAAATCTAGAAACAATAAATGCTGGAGAGGATGTGGAGAAAAGGGAACACTGTTGCACTGTTGGTGGGAATGTAAATTGATACAGCCACTATGGAGAACAGCATGGAGGTTCCTTAAAAAGCTAAAAATAGAACTACCATATGACCCAGCAACCCCACTACTGGGCATATACCCTGAGAAAACCATAATTCAAAAACAGTCATGTAGGGCTTCCCTGGTGGTGCAGCGGTTGAGAGTCTGCCTGCCGATGCAGGGGACACGGGTTCGTGCCCCGGTCCGGGAAGATCCCACATGCTGCGGAGCGGCTAGGCTCGTGAGCCATGGCCGCTGAGCCTGCGTGTCCGGAGCCTGTGCTCTGCAACGGGAGAGGCCACAACAGTGAGAGGCCCGCGTACTGCAAAAAAAAAAAAAAAAAAAGAGTCATGTACCACAGTGTTCACTGCAGCTCTGTTTACAATAGCCAGGACATGGAAGCAACTTACGTGTCCATCAACAGATGAAGGGATTTATTATTAAGTTGTTAAATATTGATCAGGCCTCTTCTGTGCAGTTAGAGCTTGGTGATATGGAAGTTGCAAGTGTGGTTGGGGAGGAGCAGGCAGCGTAGAAGACAAGGCCACTGTAAGAAGTGCGTAATCTCACTGGCAAGCAAGGATGAAGAGTGTGGAACGGGGAACAGTGAACTGTGAACCAAGGTGCCTTGCCAAGTGCTGACTGAGGGTGTGAGAGCTAAGGGTAAGAAGTATTTAGACAAAGAGGGCCCAGAACATTGAAGAAGGCTACAGGGAAACATTGGGATTGGGCCAGGCCTTAAAGGATGCTGGGACAAAGCGGGTAAAGGGCGTTGTAGGCTGAGGCAGTGATGGGAATACGAGCTTGAGGCAGTAAGAGCATGGTTTACGGATAAAGAGCGGGGTTAACTCAACAAGGGGGATATTCTTAATGGATGTAATAACGGACAGAAAATGTAAGCCCAGATCAAGTTATTCCTTGAACGTCTGGCCACTGTGATAAGAATGACTGCAGTTGGCAATGGGGAGTCATTATAGGTTCCTGGCTGAGAGTGTCATAAGGTGACAGAAGCTGTGGGTTGCTTTCTATAGATGGATTTTCATCAATCCTTCCACCGTTCCTTGCCAGCTCCCCCGTGGTAGGTACACGAGTGTATACGTGTAGCCATTAGCCATGAAGTAGAGTGATGACAGCCAGATCAGGTGGGGAGCGAATGTCCACCCTGTCCAGAGGGCATTCAGTTGCTAAGAGGATGGAAATCGGGGATGGGCAGTTTATGGCGTAGTTGCATCAGCTTGGCCGCCCCTGAGGCCCTATCCTTTCAGTGATTGATAGCTCTTTGGTATCATGTATCATGTGGGCTCTCCCAGACGCTCTCTCTCTTCTTCCTCATGTTCCTGACACTTCACCCCAAACCTGGTGTGTTACCCCCTTGGCTTCTCTCTTTATTTTTTTTTTCCTTCTCTCTCAGGCTGGCTGGGGAAATATGAAAATTAGATCAGCACCTTGGTCTGAGTGAAGTTCATTGCCACTGTAGCAGGCCCGGGTGTGGTGTGACACAGCATCCAGAAAGCCCAGGGGAGACACCAGCCAGGGAGTGTGTCGGTTCTGAGATGCACCCAGGGCTTGACCTGCCTGGACGTGAGCTCCTGAGAGCCCTGTTCGGCACTTGACTCAGCCTGTTGGGTCCGCAGTGCTGGGCTGGTACAGGTTACCATGAATCAGTTGGACACCATTGATTGATGCATTTGTTGGTTGGTTAGCTGACCGTGTGGTCCTACAAGTTAGCTGAGTTCTTTTCTATGTACTTCTCATATCTCGCCCTGCTGGTGACCTATGTTTTAAACATTAAGCCTATCCTCTATTTTCTTTCCCACTCTAAGCACCAAACACTGTGCCTTCCCTTCTCTGGGTGCCGAGTAAACGTTACTGACCGAGGGGTTGCCGGGTTCAGTTAGCAGATCCACTGCACCAAAACCTGTGACTAGTTACTGCTCCAAAGGGCCTAGAGCGCCATGGTTCGCTCTGTCTGTACCCCTCGGCTTGTTCGGTTCTCAGGTGCCATCTTATTTTGTTTTAATGAATTCAGGAAACACAGTGGTTCCTGGCTTAATGAAAACGGGGATAAGGCAGGCAGCATCTTGGCAGCTGTCAGATTTCTAGAGTGTTTCTAAGAGACTCTACCAAGAAACAGATGAGAAAGGGTTCCAAATGAGATAGCCTTTTTGACTATAAGTTGGGAACTACTAGAAAAGTAATTGGCTCGCTAAGACACCGAGGAAGCCCCTTAGAGTGGAGAGCGGGTGGAGGCAGGTACGGGGCTGAGAGGCCTAGAGCAAGTGTGTGAGGGGCCTGGGCTCTGCAGCCGGGCCCCTCGCCATCTCCTGTCCAGCCTGGGAAGGGTTCACTCTTCAATTCAAGCTTGCAGCAGCCAGTGCAGCCCCATCCTCATTCATCTGGGAGGCCACGGAGCTGACCCTTGCCAGCCAGTAAATCCACACACGCTGATCTTTCCCCTCCCCCCTCCCCCTCCCCCCTCCTCGTTGCGGATGCCCGCGGGTCCTCCTGGCATTTGTGCTTTCTGCTTTTTGACTCAGTATCTTTCTAGTGCCTGTACCCTGAGTCGGAATGAAGACGGGGGGTGACGGAGGGAAAGCTGGTGACGGCGGGTTCTCAGGGGCGGGCGGTGGGGATGGACATCAGCTTGTTCCCTGAGGAGTGTCGTGAGTCCTCGGCGCTCAGAATGCCCATGTTTCCTGACATTTGACCTGAGAAGCAGCATCTTCAGACTCAGTGTGGACACTTTTTTAAAAAAATGTTTTTGGAGTAGAGTTGCTTTACAATGTTGTGTTAGCTTCTGCTGTACAGTAAAGTGAATCAGCTATAGGTATCATATATCCCCTCTTTTTTAGATTTCCTTCCCATTTAGGTCACCACAGAGCTTTGAGTAGAGTTCCCTGTGCTATATGGTAGGTTCTCATTAGTTACCATTTTATACCTAGTGGTGTATATATGTCGAATGTGGACACTTTTATCTGCACTCAGTGATGATAAAAATGGAAGGCCCAACATCAGACTCCTCACTGGGGCCATCAGTGCTGCGGAGGGTAGAGTGGGGCGTGACAGGTCGGGGGCCCCTCCTGCCGCACGCAGGCGGCAGCCACGCCTGGATGGGGAGGGGAGAGGGTGGGCTCAGGTCAAATTGGGGCCATTGCATGCAGCAAAGCTATTGGCATTTATCAGCTTAAGTGCTTTGTTCTTTTTTTGCACACTTGACGTCTCCATGTCCAGACTGAGTGCCGGGCTGATGAGCAGGGAGTGATAGAGAAGAAAAAGGAATCCTGACCCACTGGCATGAGGACGTGTGATCCCAAACCAGACAGCTGCATCTGACGGGGTCCCGCACCACTGTTGCCCGACTAAGGCGCTTCCCCGCAGCTTCCTTACAGCGGACACGTCCCTGACCTTCCAGCAACCTGGAAGGAAGTGGTCATTGACAGGGACTAGGTTCAGCAGAAAGCTGGAAGCATCTGCTTGAGAGGTGGAGAGGGTGGAGCATGCTGAAAATCCAAGAAATCATATTTCTGTGGGGACCCAGGCAAAGGCCCTGTGGTCAGTTCTCTCCTAGTGATGACGTGGCGTTTGGGCACCGTTGTTTCCTGTGCCCTTTCCAGCAGTGTGAGGGCGCCACCCCTCCCTCTGAAACTTCCTTCACAGCATTAAACTCGATTTCCTCTGGTGTGACGACATTCCCCTGCCCCTGCCCTCAGCTTTCCCCATCACACCCCAAGTAAGGCTCCCAGTGTACCTGTGGAGGAGACGAGAGGGGAGGGGAGGCTCCTCAGTGGTGGGTGCAAGACCTGGACGATATCAATTCATTCATGGAATTGATTTACCAGTGACCAAATTCAGAACGCTCAGAAAATGCAAGATAGCCGTTCACTACCTGCGGGAGAAACCCCCAGACTGCAACTCACCCGACACTGGGCACTCACTTCCCAGCCTGGCAGGGATTGACTGACGTGGTGAGGAAGTTGAGAAGATTGCAAAAAAGCATGGAAAGAAGGCAATGGGAATTAGATTGTCTTCAGGGTATTTCTATTAAGCTACGAATAGCCCAGTGAAATGTCATTCTCCATTCATGCTTCTTTACTTCTCTTTCCCCAATCGGGGTGATCTCATAGGTCGTCCTGGAGTGGTTTGGAAGGAGATAGTGACCCTTATTCCTGATATTTTCCCATCTGATCACATCCCATCTGTGGCAACCAGACTCCTAGGTAGCCCCCAATGGTCCCTGCCTCCTGGCATTCACCGCTGCTTCGTCCCCTCCCATACTATACTAGGGTTGGTCTCTGTGTGCAGTAGAATAAGGTGGTGAATCAGTTCAACAGAAGTGAGTGATGGTATGTCACTTTCAAGATTAGGCTGTGAAAGACGCGGTAGCTGCTCTTTTCCCACTCTGGGTGGGAAAACCAGCTGCTATGCCATAAGTAGCCCTGTGGAGAGGCCCACCGGGCAATGAACTGAAACTCCGGCCAACAGCCACATGAGTGAGCTTAGAAGTGGATGCTGCAGCCCTAGTCAAGCCTTCAGATGATGGCAGCGCCATCTGACACTTTGACTGCAGCTCACGAGAGACCCTGAGCCAGAACCGCCCAGTTAAATAAGCTGCTCCCAGCTCCCTGCCTCACAGGAATGTAGCTGCTGGGTTTAGGCTAATTTGTTACACGGTGATAGCTAACAGATACACCACCAATCCCATGACCCTCCTCAGTTCCTCCCCTATTTCTCACATAAACAAATCCTTAGAAGAGTCATCCCAGAAATGTCTGAACACGTGCACCCAGTGGGTTAAACGACTGAGATGCCCATACATGACTGACCTCGCTTTTAGAGGGGTTGTTGCTCCCTGACTTGTCCTCGGGGTCAGGGGAGGTAAGGGGGAGGACCAGTCACCCTTCCTAGGGGCTGAGTACACATCATCCAACTGAGGGAAAAGGGCTTACTGGGAGCCCCATCACGAGTGTTTGCAGCCTGAGGAACTCGGGCTGCCTGGTGGCCAGGCCCAGTCTCCACCTGAAAGATGCTCAGACTCTCCCTGCCTCCGAGAGCTGGACATCCTCCCAGTGATGCTGAGTGTTCCTCGGCCTCCCTACATGTTCTGCAGCAGCCCCATCTGACGGGGGCTGGAGCTGAGCCCACAAAGGCAGAGCCGTTTGCTCAGCGTCAGCTAGCTTGATCAGGCCGACTTAAAAAACCCAAAACTATCAGCTGGCTTATTTCCAGTCAAGGAGACAGATATTTACTTTGCTTCAGTGGTTGACACTTCCCAGTTTTCTAAGTCAGTGTGTGTGAGTGTGTGCGCGCGCACGCGCATGTGCTCGTGCATGCGGGCATGCACGAGATGAAGATCTGGGCCCAAAAAAGGAGGCTGTAGGACAGAGTATGCTTTGTAGAGAAAATGAACTATCAATATGTACTTAGAGTCCCTCGTCGTCTCCTGAAGGAAAGCCCACCAACCCACACTCTGAACAGTCACACGCTACCCAATCACCACCACCGCCTGGAGCTGCAGGTGGTGGCTTTCCACATTCCTAGCTCCCTGGGGTGGTGAGAAGGTCGTCCTGTGCCTTGGCCCCCTGATGATATACCAAGAGTTCTGGCTCTTTTTCTCTCTGAGCTTGTGGTACTTTAAGTTTTCTTTAGCAGCCAGTGGATCTCTCAAAGTTGGAGAAGAGTACACTGTCTTTCTTTCTGGAAGGGTCATCAGGCCACACAGGCCATGGTGGCCTGGCACTCAACAGGCAGAACCCACTGGAATTGGGGGGAGGAGGATGGAGAGAGAGTGGTGCAGAGAGGGCACTAACTCTCCGGGGTTCCCTGAGCACCATGGGCATGGTGCTGTAAGGACCCGTGCTTCCCCCAACAGTAGCCCAGTAGCGATGCAGCCCGTCTCCCAGGGCCTCCAGAAGAACCACCAGACTGCGCATCCTTTGCGTTCTCGGCGTTCCTCGGCCTCCCTATGTGTTGTGCAGCAGCCCCATCTGACTGCTGCTGCATCACGGCGTGTAAGCTCTCTTGCTCTCCCTCACTCTCACTGGAGTCTGACTGGGTGGAGCCCACTGTACTTAAAAGCAGAATCAGCCCAGACTCTAAGTGCAGGTAGCCACGGCTTCAGGCAGACTCAACCTTCTTTCCTCGGACTCAGGAGGGACCACATATCAATCCTGAGTTAAATGAGATCGGGCTCCCTTCAGCGTCAAGATAAACCGGTTGCGATGGTGTCACGTTTCCCAACCATCCTCCTTCCAGGAGAAAGCAAGCCTCCTAGATGCCCCTTACTAGAGGCGGGAGCTGCCAGGTGGGTGTGCCTCAGGGGATGCAGCTGTTTGAGGAAGCATTACCACCTACAGGCCCAAGCTTCCCTCCCAGGGGGCCAGGCCCACAGCCTCCCAGCGGGAGAGGGGCCGGAACCAGGGGAACAAACATGGTGGTTGCCCAGTGCACGAGGCTAGATCCGCTTCAGATGTGGGTGAAAAGATTAGGCCCCGTCCTCAGAAGCCAGGGCCTGGCTTCACTCACTCATGCCACCAGTCACCAGCAAAGGGCCCCTGGCCCTGCCAGTCCTATGGTGATTGCTTTTAGAATCCTCTAGAGACCTGCCTCTAAGGGCACAAATCTCATGTTATCTGTCGGGCTGCACCCCGCAGGCCCGCAAGCCTTGTAGTTGTCCAGCCTCGAGACCGAAGGAAGAGCCCAGAGACAGCGACAGAGACGTCAGTGGTGTTTGGACAGGGGCTCTTACACGAAGGGTCCTGGAGCCACACCCCACCTTGTTCAGCAGGCAGGACACGGAAGCAGTCTCCACTACTCAGGGGAGAAGGAGGCTACCATTTATAGAGGGAATTGACGTCAGGTGGGCTCATCAGGACTGAGTAAGCCCTCTGATAAAGAGGATTGAATAGTCACGTGAGTGAAGCAGGGACTGGGCAAGCAGCGGATGTACAGAGAGCAAGAGAATAGCCGTCTTAAATGGCTTCACCATGCAGTCTACCCGTACATACCCTGCACCACCCTTACGAACTTGGTCCACCCCTCTCCTGCGATATCCCTGGCGTCAGGTGTGTAGAGGTGCACTGCAACCAAATAACCACAAATGCAGTACGGACACCAGCAGCTAAAGATTACCAAGAGCCCGAGAGGTGGGCAATCTTTGAACCAGGTGCTTATCCGGCCGATTTTTCATGGAAGTTCACAGGAGGACGACAGCGGCATCTCGACTTAGACCCAGCAATCAAACTCATTTTGTAGTGAGGCCACCGTTGTCACCCGGTCCACAAACAGATTACCTCCGCTCAGACTAGGGATGAAATGTAAGATGTTGAACAGACAGATTACAGGGAAGATCGTGATCATTAAGCAAAATAACAAGCAGTGTCAGCACCCTGAGAGATCACCACCCCTGCCTGCGGTTTGCATCCTTGCCTGCAGTACCATATTGCCCGTCCACCCCCAGTCCCTACAGCCGGTGCTGAATACTGGAGAGGCGATGTGATAGAATGGTGCCTTTCTCCAGTAAGGGCCCTGGATTAATTCCCTTAGTAGTCTGCGGGGGGAGTGCAGGTAGAAGACAGGTAAAACCTGTAGGTCCCTTTCTAATCCTATTCCCCACGAGGCAGCAAACCCAAACCACAAGGGGCTTACCTGCCCGTCTCAGGACCATTTTATAACGTGTTCCCCTGGGGGTAGATCCTGTCGCCAGGGCCAAAGTGAGTTGTCGTCCTGACCGGTAGTTGGCAACGGTCCTTCGGTGGGCAACTGTTGAACTCCGGTTGTGTTGACTAGTTTCCTCTGGGTTAACATGGCGTCGGCACTGGGACGATTGCTCCTGGGATGTTCAGTTATAGCTCCTAGGGCTTGAGTTAGTCTCCTGGCCCACAGGTTGAGAGAGCGAGTTCCCATCTCAACTGTTGTTTAAGTAGCCCAGTCACCCTTTCCATTAGCCTGGCAGCAGTGGGGTCGTAAGGCAGGTGGAAATGCCAGTGTATGTCATGTTTATCGGCCCATTCCTGAACTGCATGGTCCTTGGTCACTGTCAGTGTCCATGGGGGTCCCATATGTCATGCTCAGCTGTCCTAGATGCCAGATGGTGGTTGTTTGCATTGCTGGGTGACTCGGGTAGGCCTTCTGTAACGTCTTCCACCTGTTGTAATGCACTGTAGACGGCAGATAGCTCTTGCTGCCACCACACCGTATCATTGCTCTGCCTCCTGCCAGAGCTGGGACCAGAGGCCCAAGGGCGCTCTTATTAGTTTGCCGTTGCCTTGGGCCCCAACTAAACCCTTCTGGGTAACTGGCCACATCCAATTCACAAGCCAGTTCCTGAGTTAATATCCCTAAAGCCTGGGCCTGTAACCGTTTAGGCATGGTAGGTCGGGGGTTTGCTTGTCTTACCCGACCAGATAACACCCTTGATAGGTAATCCAGGTCCTTGCATTTTGTCTGTATTCACCAGCCATCCTTGGGCAGTTAGATGAGCCATGAGCACGGGGCTGCTACTTTTAAACTGGAAAGAGACCCGGAGGTTAAGAAGATAGCATTAATATAATGGAACAGAAAGACATCTCTCACAGTAGACAGCTGCCACAGGGCCCCACTGCAGGATCATCCCTGCAACCTTTGGGCCCTACCATGTTAATGGACAGCCTCCTCGGGATTACCCCTGCAACTTTCCATTCCCGTCCTTTTTTCCCAACATCTCAGCACTCACAGGAGTTTCCTCGGTCTCCCAGCTAGGCTCGCCAGTTCTTGGGATGCACCCTGCAGGCCCACAAGCCTTGCAGTTACCCAGCCTTGAGACCGAAGGAAGAGCCCAGAGACAGCAACAGAGTCATCAGTGGTTTACTGGTCAGAGGGATCTGACGCACAGGGTCCTGGAGCGACACCACACCATGTACGGCAGACAAGATATGGCAATAGTCTTCACTACTCGGGGGAAAGGAAGCTACCATTTATAGGGGGAATTGATGTCAGGTGGGCTCATTGGTTATCAGGGACTGATTAAGCCCTGTAATTAAGAGGATTGGGTAGTCATGTGAGTGAAGCAGGGACTGGTCAAGCAGGGGATTTATAGAGAACAAGAGAACAGCCATCTTAAATGGCCTAACCATACAGTCTCTATGATTTCTGTGTATTTTTCATCTCCTCAAATAGATTATGAAGAAAAAAATCAAAAGGATATTCATGTTCAGTGAGCACCTACTATGTGCCAAGTTCTGTGATGTTTAATTATAACCCATCCTTTAGGGAAATCGTTTATTATCTGATATTTTTATTTTTTATTTTGGTAGAGAATGTGGGCAATGGATTTTTTTGGTGGGGGGTGGTACGCAGGCCTCTCACTGTTGTGGCCTCTACCGTTGCGGAGCACAGGCTCTGGACGCGCAGGCTCAGCGGCCATGGCTCACGGGGCCAGCTGCTCCGCGGCATGTGGGATCTTCCAAGACCAGGGCACGAACCCGTGTCCCCTGCATCGGTAGGCGGACTCTCAACCACTGCGCCACCAGGGAAGCCCGGCAATGGATTTTTTAAACAAGGGAACACTGAGACTTTGGGCAAGTTACTGAAGTCTTTTGTACCTTAGTTTCTGCTTCTGTGAGAATTAAATTAGATACTAGGCTTGTCTGTGACAGAAAACCCTAATAACAATGTAGAGATTAATTTCTCATGTAAAAGTCTGTGTAGGGGGTTTTAAGGGAAAATACTCTGTGTGATCGTATCATGGTGGATACATATCACTGCACATTTGTCCAAACCCCAGGATGTAAACACCAAGAGTGAACCCCAGTGTAAACTATGGACCCTGGGTATCCCTATGGATAATGACGTGTCAATGTAGGTTCAGTTGTAACACATGTACCACTGTGAAGGTCTCCAGGGTGTCAGGAATCTAGGTTCCTTCTCTTGTTTTTCTGTTGTTTACGATCTTCATGTCATGGACCGGCCAACAGGCCCATATTCCATCCAGGACAAAGGCGAGAGGACGAGGAGAGCAGACCTCATCCTTTCAGGACACTTTCTAGCTGTCACACGGGGCAATTCTGCTTCTGTTGCAGTGGTGGAGCTTAAGTCACATGTACCACACAGGGTACACCTGGGTGGCCGTGTGCCCTGCTCCAACTCAGGGTCTTCTGCAAAGGAAGAAGAGGGGGGCAGGTACTGGGGGGCAGCTCGCAGTCTCCGTCACAGTGTGTAAGGCACGATAAGTAGGGCCTGGCATAATCAGTGCTTATTCCAGTGTTGTTGTTAGAAACAAATAAACTCCTCCTACCACAATACCAAACACTAGGATCTTTTCTCACTAATGGAACGTCTCTAATTTCACGGTAACCCTTGTCCGTGCTGAGGGTGTGGCCAGGGTGACTCTCAGTTCTCGTGTCCTCCAGCGTGTGTGTTTCAGGGGGGAGACCACAGGTGGCTCGACAGGGAAAGGGGGACATCTGAGCTTGTGGAGGTAAAGCAAGTGCCAGGTAAGGAAGTGGATGCTGAGGCGGGAGGTGGGAGGCTGGAGGGGTTCAAACACAGCCCTGTCACGCCGCCAGCCCTTGCATCAAAACTACATTTAAAAGATAGAAATTCAAAAAAGGGAACCCTCTTGCACTGTTGGTGGGAATGTAAATTGATACAGTCACTATGGAGAACAGTATGGAGGTTCCTTAAAAAACTGCAAATAGGGCTTCCCTGGTGGCACAGTGATTGAGAGTCCGCCTGCCAATGCAGGGACACGGGTTTGTGCCCCGGTCCGGGAAGATCCCACATGCCGCGGAGCGGCTGGGCCCGTGAGCCATGGCCACTGAACCTGCGCGTCCGGAGCCTGTGCTCCGCAACGGGAGAGGCCACAACAGTGAGAGGCCCGCGTACCGCAAAAAAAAAAAAAAAAAAAACCCTGCAAATAGAATTACCATACGACCCAGCAATCCCACTACTGGGCATATACCCTGAGAAAACCATAATTCAAAAAGAGTCATGTACAAAATGTTCATTGCAGCTCTGTTTACAATAGCCAGGACATGGAAGCAACCTAAGTGTCCATCACCAGATGAATGGATAAAGATGTGGCACATATATACAATGGAATATTACTCAGCCATAAAAAGAAATGAAATTGAGTTATTTGTAGTGAGGTGGATGGACCTAGACTCTGTCATACAGAGTGAAGTTAAGTCAGAAAGAGAAAAACAAATACCGTATGCTAACACACATATATAGAATCTAAGAAAAAAAAAATGTCATGAAGAACCTAGGGGTAAGACGGGAATAAATACACAGACCTACTAGAGAATGGACTTGAGGATATGGGGAGGGGGAAGGGTGAGCTGCGACAAAGCGCGAGAGTGGCATGGACATATATACACTACCAAACGTAAGGTAGATAGCTAGTGGGAAGCAGCCGCATAGCACAGGGAGATCAGCTCGGTGCTTTGTGACCACCTAGAGGGGTGGGATAGGGAGGGAGATGCAAGAGGGAAGAGATATGGGGAAATATGTATATGTATAACTGATTCACTTTGTTATAAAGCAGAAACTAACACACCATTGTAAAGCAATTATACTCCAATAAAGATGTTAAAAAAAAAAAAGATAGAAATTCAAAACAATTAACTTTAGGCTTAATCCCCTGCCTAGGTTCCCAGAGACGGAGGCTCATCCCGGCGCTGTCCCTTGACACCCCCTCCCCTGTGAGGAAACCGGCCAACAGCGCAGGGGTCCGTTGGGTGGACGGCCCCTTGCGCAGCACCCAGAGGGGCCTCGGGGAACCTTTTGAGATTAAAGTCTATGAAATTGACGACGTGGAGCGGCTGCAGCGGCGACGAGGGGGCAGCAGCAAGGTGCGCCTCCCCCTCCCCACGCGGTGGCGGTCCCCCAGGAGGTCCCCGGGCTGACGCTGAGGCCGCGCCCGAGAGGAGGGCGCAGGCCACCGAGACTCCCAGCGGCTTCCGGCGGGAGACGGGCCGTGCCCCCAGCTCGGGAGAGCAGCCTGTTTCTCTGCCCGGAGACCTCTGAAGGCTCTTCTGGCTCCATTTTGGAGCACCGGCCGCCTTCTAAATGAGATATGCCAGTGATAGCCCTACCCCGTGAGTGGGCTGTCTGAGCTGAGCCCCCAGCTCCCTCCCAAACTTCCCAGTGACCTGCTCCTTTTGCACTGACCATCAGCACAAGTATTCCTTTCCAGAAGAGGTTGCCTGGGCTGGATTTGAGCTGAATGTCCTTTCTCCTCCCCCCTCCACCCCCATCTCCTTCCCATCTGTGTACTAGGAGGTCATGTGCTTCAATGCAAAGCTGAAAATCCTGGAGCATCGCCAGCAGAGAATTGCCGAGGTCCGAGCCAAGTACGAGTGGCTAATGAAGGAGCTGGAGACGACGAAACAGTATCTGATGCTGGATCCCAACAAGTGGCTCAGCGAATGTAAGGCCCATCACTGCGACTCCTGGGTTCACCAGTTAAACAGGCCAGGCTGAGAGGGACACAGACGCTGTCTGAACCCGAGGGCCTTCCATGCCCCTTGGCTGGAGATGGCCTCCCTGAGCGCAGTCCCGCTCTGTGGGGGGCAGGTGGGAGGGGTGTGAGCAGCAGGGCGGTGAGTATTGCTCTTGCACGATTATTTCTTATGTGTCTCAGTCCAAAGCACCTGAAAATGAGATTTTTTCCCCCCTACGTGTGGTGGACGCTCACCCAGACATGAAGGCTATATTACCAATCTGCTCCCCGGCCACAAGATCACATTGCATATCTAGCCTGAAATAGACAAGAATTTATAGAGTGCTTTATAGAATGTGCAATCCTAGAAAAGCCTCAAAAAGAACCCAGAAAGCAAGAAAAACATTTTTGAGTGAAAAGAATAACATTCACGGTGTTATTTCCATTTAATAGAAAGCCCAGGATGACAGTAACCATCTAATAACAATTCAGAACAATTCTGCTGCCTTTGAAAGATGGATTCAATTGTTTCTTATTTATTTGTTTCGAACCATTCCATTTACCACAAAATAAAGCTCAGATCTGGTCCCAACTGTTTCATTGATATGGGGGCCCAATGCTAGACGGCTTAGTCTCTGAAATAAAATACATTACTTCCACTAAAGTTCCTTTCCCTCCTTTCCTGTCTGGCACTCACCAGCTCTTCCCTCCAGTCCCTCAGCCTCCCTGTGCCTCCCTCTCTTCAAGACTGTCCCCTGAAGGTCACATCACCCTCTCCTGAGCATTCCCAGGCCAGTGCCGGGAGCGTGACAGGCAGAGTCTGGGGCTTAGGTTTAAGAAACACTGGGTGAAATGATCCTGGGCAAAGAAGAAAGGACAGAACTTGCTGGTCTTCTAGCTGTGCCCTGCCACTTTCACAGTATGTCTTCAGGTGGCTTCCTTTCCGTAGCACTGAGGTAATAACATCTCCCCTGAGTACCTCATGAGTGCATATGAAGATGAACATAACCTAAAAGGAGGACAGGGCACTGGGACCAGTCTGTGATGCATCTTACCTTGTTGAGTTGTACCGTTTGTGGTGTCAGCCACAGTCATGCAGACCCACTTTGGAAGCTGGCTGTGAGACCTTGGGTAAGACGCTTAACCTCTCTGAGCCTTGATTTCCTTAACTGTCAGATGGTAGGCACATAATGGTGCCTACCTCATAAGGCTGTTGTGAGAGTGAACGAGCTACTATCAGTCCAGGGCTGGTTACGCTGCCTGCCCATGATGAAGGAGCAATGTCCGGTAGTAATTAGTGTTTGTATTTTCCCCGAGTTAACGAAATAGCTATCCTCAGCAGGAGACATTTCCTCAGCGCCTGCTTGCATGATGCAGCAACGTAGGTCCCTTGTTAGAAATCTGGACCAGAGACATGAACTCCTGCTCTCCAGGGTGTCTCCATCTAAGGCTGTGATAGGGCAGACAAGACACGAATGAGGACATTCGCTGAGGTCTGGCCGCGGCATAAACACGGAGCCTAATGCTATGTTTCTCCCACCTGTGCACACCCTTTTCCTTCTTCCATTAATCCTCAGGCACTTCAAGATCCCAGGGGTGCCCATTCAGCAGTTCCTCTTCCTTTCTGCTGTTTTCATTAACATTTTTTGAGAGCTATTTATGCCTAAGGCAGGCTTGATAATTGTCTTCATCTTACAAAGTCACATTTTTTCCCAGGATGGGAGCAGCTTAAACGTCGGTACATATGTAGATGCTTCCAGGAAACGATCCCTTCCTTCTTGCCTTTGTTCACGTCAGGAATCAGGGATTTTTTGATGCTGAGAAAGGTAATGAACAGAAGGCCACGTGAAAGGAGAAACACAGATTGTTTCTTCAAGATGAATTGAAACCAAAAATGACCCCCCAAGAATCAATGAGACTGTATTCTGACTGTTCCCTGGGTGTGGGTAATAGGCTGGGTGTTGGCTAGAAATAAATGTTCTGGAATCCATTTTTTTAAATTTCCAAGGTGATCCAATAATATAGCTGATGTGGGTATGGTATGGTGAGGGGTTTTGTTTGGTTTTTAAATATTAGACCGGTATTCAGGAGCCTCAGCCTCGTTCCCAGCCCCGGTCCTTATTAACTGTGTAACCCTGAGCAGGACGCCTCACTTCTCTGAGCCCAGTTAAGTCTCCTATAAAAGAAGTCAGCCTTGATTTCAGCCCTTGATGTTCCTGTAGCTTGCTACAGTTCTCAGACCACATTCACATTCATCGTCTCTTTTTGGTTCTACTCTTCATGACAACTCTAGTTAGGAAAGTAGGCAGACTAGGGATTATGACTCTCCTGTTACTTTTAAGGACCCTTTGGCAGCAAAGATTAGGCGTGACCGACCTGGGAGTCAAGTGCAAGTCTCCTGCCTTGGATTCCAGGGCCACCCCCACTGCCCTGGCTGCTGCCCATGCCTGTCCTCTCCATGCTGGGCACTCTGTAGCAGCCTACCCCCCTGCCCAGTCACCACTGGACCAAGTAGTGGCCGGGGGCCAGGAGAGGGTGGCCTCAGATAATTGCCCTTGAGGAGCTGAAGGAAACAGGCTTTTAACTCTGTGCAGGCCTGAACATTAGGGACAGCATCTGGATACTAAATCTCAGCTTCTGAGCACAGAATCGTAATTATTATTATTTTTCATTATAGTTGATTTACAATGTGTTCATTTGTGCTGTACAGCAAGGTGATTCAGTGACACACACACGCACATCTATATTCTTTTTTATATTTTTTCCATTACGGTTTATCACAGGATACTGAATGTAGTTCCCTGTGCTATACAGTAGGACCTTGTTGTTTATTCATCCTATGTATACTAGTTTGCATCTGCTAATCCCAAACTCCCAGTCCACCCCTACCTACCCCCCCACCCCCTTGGCAACCACAAGTCTGTTCTTTATGTCTATGAGTCTAAGAATCGTAATTATTAACATAGATTCCATCATCAGCCTAGTTCCCAAAGGGCCAGTGAGTATATGAAACTGTACAAGAAGTGCCAAGAGGCAGGGTCACTGCATAGAGAGGCAGCTGCACACAGCTGTGTGAGGGACTAACCAGAGAGCAACACACTTATATCAGCAGGCAGAGGTATAAACATCATTCAGGTGAGACCCCAGAAAGGAAGGGTTTCTCCATACCTCAGCTTGAAGCTTTATTTATTTTCTAGTTAATAAAGAAAATGGTGCTGGTAGAGTCCCAAATCCTGTCATGGAGATGGTGGAGGTGGAGAGAGCTTGATGTCACTTTGTAGAGTCAGTAGAGTCGCAATAAAATGTCAGGGGTCTAACGTTATCATTGGAATGAAGGGCCCCAATATAACTACAAGTAGTAAAGTGTTTTGTTCTCGACCTGAGAGCGGCAGAGGGTTGAGCAGGAGGGTGTGGCAGCGCTGCCTAAGACCTTCCGGCACAGGCATAGGTGCAGGTACAGGCGCAGGTGCAGGTGCAGGTGCAGGTACAGGCGCAGGTGCAGGTACAGGCGCAGGTACAGGTACAGGTGCAGGTGCAGGTACAGGCGCAGGTAGAGGTGCAGGTGCAAGTACAGGTGCAGGTACAGGTGCAGGTATAGGTACAGGTGCAGGTACAGGCGCAGGCACAGGTACAGGCGCAGGTACAGGTACAGGTGTAGGTGCAGGTGCAGGTACAGGCGCAGGCGCAGGTACAGGTACAGGTGTAGGCGCAGGTGCAGGTGCAGGTACAGGCGCAGGTATAGGTACAGGTGCAGGTACAGGTGTAGGTGCAGCAGCCGCGGGCCGGCACGGCTGAGCCGTCCGATCACCCTTCCCCGCTGGCCGCACGTCTCCATCGGGCTTCTCCTTCTTTGCAGTTGACTTGGAGCAGGTTCTGGAGCTGGATTCCCTGGAGTACCTGGAAGCGCTGGAGTGCGTGACAGAGCGCCTGGAGAGCCGCGTCAACTTCTGCAAGGCGCACCTCATGATGATCACCTGCTTCGACATCACCTCCCGGCGCCGCTGACGGGAGCGCCGCCCGGCCGGCCCTCGCTCCCTATCCGCAGGCAGCCGCGCTCGGTGGGCCCTCGGTGCTGGCCGCGCTCAGTGACCACGGAAGGAGGACGAAGGTCGGTGGCAAGTCTGGAGTGAGCGTGGAGCAGAAGGTGATTTTTCTTTTGTTTTCTGTAGGAAAGGTGCAAACACCAAACACGCAGGAGAGGAGAAAATGCTGGGAAACCCAATGGACGTGGAAGCCCCCGTGAGACTGAAAAAGCACTTTGAGGAACTTTAAAGAACTTGTTTGTACATAAGAAATGCTGGCAAAAGAGACCTCACTCTTCTCCTGGTTTGTGAGAAAAGGCGAGGGTGGACGTGGGATTGCTGTGGAAAGTGAAAACAAAACAAGTTACTCCGAATGACTGATGAAGTGCCTTGCAAATCTTTGTTATTATCCAAACATTTATGTTCATACTTTCTTGTGTACAGATGGTGCTAGTCAAGATGAAAACAACAAAACGAACAAAAAAGAAAATCAAACACATTTTTGCAATGTATTTACAGCTCGTTTTCTCTTGGTGTTTTATCCTATTTCTGACTTGCTGTTTCTAAGTAAGTTGTGTTTGTAGAGCTATTTCCTAATCGGTATGGCATATGAATAAATGTTAACTGTCTGCTATGGTTCTGCTGGGAAGGCCACTCAAACAGAAGATAGAGACTTCCGGGCACAAGCCAGTGTGTTTCCAAAGAAGGTTGGAACAGCAGGTGATGCTCAATGCCAGCTCCTACGAGTGGCAGTGTCAGCGGGCAGACTCGGAGGTCGATCATGGAGCAGGTGCACGTGAGCTGGAGAGAAAAGAGAGGAGAAAGGGCTGCGTCTCTAGGGGGAAAGGAGCCTGTATGACCTGGGCCCTGCTTACCCTTTGGGTGGGATATTTGCTCCGAATAGTTTCCCCTCACACATCCTGAACACATATACTAGTTCCTTGACCCACGAATCCAGGGTTTTCATGGCCCTCATAACATTTTTCATATTCATTTTTATTCCAAAGACTCTGGATTGAGACCTTGAACCGATTCAGCAGAGCCATATATTTTTGCTCCCTAGTTTTGCAAATTTATTAGAGCAGAGGATTTTTCCCAGTTTGGAGACCTTCTTGGGCTTGTAGATGCTCAGAGACCCCAACAGTATTGGTCCAGAACAAGGATGGATGTGAGGTTGCACAACTTTTCTGTTGCCCAGGGTGCTGCTTAAATGCAAGAAGTCCCAGTCCTCGTGTGAACCAAAGCCTCCATCCCAAGAAACAACTAGGCTTGGCCACTCAACCTTGACACCTGAAGGCAGAGAAAGTTTTCCTGTCATACATCACACACCTGTAGCGAGGCAGGGCACAGAGTTTCATGCATATGGATGTACAAGGCTTGACTTTGGACCTCATTCTCAAATTGAGATGTTCATCCCTGCCACAATTCCCTTAGGGACTATTATACCCATTTTAGTGATGGAAACCCAGGCACAGAGTGGTCAAGGGATTGTCTAATAACAGCTGTGGAACAGCAGGGTGTTCGCCTACCTTCCAGGTCAGGGCCCTCCCCCAGGCCCCTGCAGCCTGCCCACTGATAGAGGTGCCCAGGGTTTTCCCTGTTCTTTTTGCCCTCAAATGCAGCATATCTCCATGAGCCTATTTCCAGGTGAGGCAGTCCTGGCTAACCAACTCCTCAGTCCCAACTGCTCCCCAAGGAAAAGGAACCTTTGCATTTCTTTGACAATGCTCTTCAGGATACGTGTAGCCCAGCATAGCTCAGCTGAACTCAGTAAGTGGGAATCATAGTCTTGTGAGCTTCATAGTACCAGTCCTTTACTGGTCAGAACGGGGCACAGATGGCCCCATTAGCTTTGTTTGGGAAGTCAGCCCCCTAGATAGAAGCCAGCTCTGTGGATGACAAGTCTGGCTCTGTGTTTGGTTAGAGCACGCTCCTATGCAGAGGTGCACATAGAAGCTGCACTCCCATCTGATAGCTGAAACGGGCTATAATACGGTGAAAAGTGACTCCAGAGCGGATCATTTCCCCCTCTAGTTTAACAAGTGTGTCTGTCCCCTTGGAAGGCAGGGGTCCCACACCCTAACCTCATTCTGCAGGGCAGCCCCATGGCTCTGGGTGCACCTCTGGTCTCGGCACTTGTGTTAATGACCTTGTTCAACAGCAGCATAATGGAAGCTTCTGGACCCCAAAGGATGCCAATCTGTTGAGTTTTTTGGGTTTTCCATTCGACACCTCTTTGGTTGCTGGTTTGATATACACCACTTCATGAAAAGCCTTTAACTGAGGGATTGTCACAGGTGAGTATCCTAGTCTTTGCTGGAAACAAACGCATTTGATTAGTAATCAGTGTCCTTAGCTTTCGCCCTGGCCATGTCTTTCCCACAGGTTACCTCACTGTGCTGACTTCCTTAGCAGGCCAGCACTGGGGCCTTTGTGCCTTTCCTGGAGTGAGACTAAGCGGAAACATCTACAGAAATTAAAATCTTGATCAGTGGAAACTTTCCTAGGGGAGTGGCCTTCCGCTTGCCTCCTGCCTAAACCTGCTTTATATGTTTGTAGCAACTTTATGAGATAGCCAAAGGGCTGAATGAGACCAGGAGCTCTCTTACCAAGTCACATTGGCCTCGCAAGATGCCACACCATGGAGCTTCTCACAGGATGCTTTTGGCCATGGTGTAGGAGAACGACTTGGCATGGAGGTTGTCCATTGGCTTTTTTCCTTACTTTTCTTTTCCTTTCTTTTCTAACGTAAGTAAAGCTACAAACATCTTAACACACCAAGTATTTGTAAACCATGTGAAGAAATCACGATTTTTATGCTATAATGTGCTTATGCCTGGTTCTACCTATAAGTTGATTGTACAGCTGGTCAGCTGTTCTGTAGCAGTTCTAATAACTGAAGAACACCTCATTCAATGGCCAGGTGTGAGGCAGGTCCAGGTCTCCTTGTGGTTTTGGTGACAGATAACCTAGGAAGGCAAAGGGAATGTCAAAGAACCCATTATTCCATTTTATTATCCACAAATGAGAGGACCAAACAAATATTTATTTGAAATTAACGTTTAGATGTGGAAGCCTTAATTCTTTGTCTGAAATCTGTTCCCCTTTCCAAATAGTTCAGTGTGAGGTGGAAGCAAAACTCAGAGCCCGAAAGTGGAATAGTGATGCTGTTTCCGGGGAGTGAATCCATATTGCATTTCATGAGGGGTGTTTCACGTTGCCACAGAGTGAGAGTTTGCTTTATCCTGGGCTCTCAAGCCCCACCTGAGAGCTGCAACTTTTGATATTCTTGTCCTTGAATTCCCCTCTACATCATGGGGAAGCTGTCACTAACTTTCACCTCTTCCAGATTTGAAATCGAAACATCCTGTCTGTTGTTTTATCTGCAGTTGCTATTCTGAAGGTAGGGAGCTTGAGATGTAAATGCAAAGGTTGGTCCTGTGTTGACTCAGGTGGGGCTCATACAAGGGACCCCATGCTGGGGAGAGGAGAGAGCTGGGATAAAACGCCATGCAGCCCAGAGTGGGGAATTCGGCAGGCAGGAATCTCGCCATTTGTCATCAATTAGTCTTAAGCTTGGAGTCTGTGTTCCTGGAAGGTGGTGGTGACTACATCATAGCCACGAAACCCATCCAGGGCAGTGGTTCAAAAAGTCTGACACAGACGCATATATATCTTGTGCCGGTTCTCGGATTTCTGTTCGTGTTAAGCAAGAGCCCTTTTTTGGGCTTCAGATTCTGATGCTGATCATGAATTTTGGTTAATCCATCAGCCTTTTAGGTGTTACTATTCAAAAGCAGCTGTCTGATCTGGGTTTCTTGGGATAGAGGCAGGGCTTGCAACAGCCCAAGCGTTTATTACCCTGGCCCTACACACAGTTGCCTGTGTCATTGGCCACTGCTGATCTGTAATCAAGGCTCCCACCATAAATAATGATGTGGTGAATGTTTTTAAATCCCTATTCCAAGAAGGGTTTGGGCTGTAACAGAAATTACTAAAGATGAGTTAATTTCAAAATTGAAACCAGAAGAATTCATGAATTTATTCAGTGTTCTTTTCCTGCTGGAAGATTAGCCCCACTCCTTGAGCACATATTTAAAGATTTCCTCACTTTTAAGGGCAGTGTATTTTAAACCCTGAAACCATGCAAGTAAGAAACACGTTGAAAACCCTGTTCTTGACAAACTGATGCTGAATAGATCACCCATGGGCGCTGGCCCTGGGGCCCGCCTGCCGCCACCCAGGCAGTACGGCCCATCTTCCCCCACAGGGCACGCTCTTCAACATTGCCACACTGAAACTTGACTGCCGAAGAAAGGCCCGTGCAGCCCACTTTTCTCTATGCCCAGTGAAGCAAAACCGACACTCAGTTTCATTGACAAATGCCAGCAAATGGTCTAAAATTTTTTTGGGGGGGGGCAGTAGTGGGTGGACAGGTAGTAGAATATAGTGTCCCTTTGGATTATAATCTCTCTTTCTCCTCCAGCAAAGATCTGTCAACATTTGTGGGTAAAAACTCACAAATTGTGTCCCTTAGCAATCTTCCCGACAAAATACATATCTATTCCAAGCTGCTCGTCATTTCCAGATAACAGCATAATTCCAATCCAGGAGAAGCTCATCTTCTCAGAAAAAGTTTTTGCAAAGTTTTAGAAGCTGCTTATCCATCCCTAAACAATGCATTCTGCATTGGGGTGGCCCTGCTCGGAACCAGAGATGATGCCATAATATCGGACATACTTGAAGTGCTTGAGGTGGCATCAGACCTTTAGTGCACATAATCAATATTCTCTAGATGCAGTTCCCAACGTCCATGCGTGTAGGGCGAGTGCTGAAATCCTGGCACTCACACATCTATTTTATGTAGATGTAGAAATCACCTTCGAAACTCAAAAGGCTCACTGTTTCATTCCCCGTACTGCTAACCAACACCCCACACTGTCATATTCAGTTTATGAAGAAGTTATAATTTATTTGTAAACTCAGGATGTTGTTTTGTGGCGCCTCGTGTTTTATAATTTATTTATACACCGTGGTTGGAAATGCTATCCAAGTGCTATGCATCAAAGTGTAAGTCTGGTGGATCTGCCTATGGCTTTTTTTTCTCCTCACTCTAACAAGCTCTGTTAACAGAGACACAGGCAGCGGGGAGGAAAGAGAAATAAAAGAGGAAAACAGGGATTAGGATCCAATCCTCAAAGTCCAGGGCTTAGTTCAAAACCTAATTTGTTTCTAAAGTAAGTAGCTGAAAAGGAAAAGATCATTTCCTTTTGAATTTGATGATAACCGTCTTGGAAATCAGCCTCCACAGGCCTGAGTGAAAGAGGATCCAGCCTCCTCCTGCTGGTTCAACACTAAATTTCTGAAAATTGCAGACAGTATTAGGTTCCTACATTTACCTAAGATGTCCCACCTCCCACCCCTGCTGTTACTGAAGGGGTCTGGAAGAGGAAACTGAAGTTCCTTACCTTGGATATATATAGTACCTGTTTTTTCTGGACAAACCAAAGCACTTTAGTGAGTCTTACAACCCATAATACTTAAAGCATCTTGTCCCCTCACTGGATCCCTGAGAGGCCAGGAGGGGCTGGGGTCAGTAGTCTCATTTGAGAGGCAGCTAAACCTAGGAGAAAAAGCCTTGAGCTCAGAGTAAGGAAACCAGGCTCCAGGCCTGCTTTCCTCGCTCGCTATGCAACCTTCGGCAAGTCGCTTCACATTGCTGGGCCTCGGGCTCCCCGATGGAAGGTTGGGGGTCATAATAGCTGCCCTTCTGGGAGAGTGTAAAGAGAAAATGGTATAGTTGATGGGAAGTGCTTTGAAGAAATGAAAGCTCTGTTCAGGAGCTGGGGATAATCATTTTAGATGAAGAAACTGAAGTCAATAGCCAATGATTGGCCCAAGTTCACAGAGTAGTTTTATAGCAGAACTGGGATCTGAGTCCGGCATCTTGGACTCTTCCCATGAGGTGCTGTTGCACCAGGTCTGTGTGGAAATGTGGACACACACCACACCGATGTACTGACGTGTGTGTGCACGGGGGTGTATACGGATGCATGTGTACAGAAGGTATGTGACATGGTGGAAGAACATAGAACAGAAAACCTGCGTTCTAACTCCAGTTTTGACAATAGTCCTATGGCCTTGGATATATTCCCCAACGTTTCTGGAACACAGTTTTCTAATCTGTAAGAGGAGGACAGTGTGCTAAATGATCTTTGTGGTTCCTTCAGCTCTAGTCATGTATGTATGTGTACATAAACATGCTAATCTGTAGCAATGGGCCGATTTGAGAATTGGAGACAAGACCTGCCCAGGTGCATTTATTGTGTCGGAAACAGCGAATTCATAAACAAGTTCATAAAATCTCACTTCAAATTCAAGGGTGGTATTTAATGTCATTGTTTTAAATTCACTATTTGGATAAAAGATTGGTGCCATTTTAAAAATTAAGTTCTTAGCTTACAAGTGTTTGCTGTTAAAAACTTTTAATAAAATTCATCTGTTAAAGTCAGAAATCCAACTATTCTGTACTTGGGTAGGTCCCAACGGCCTATTTGCAAACAGGCTGGTTTTGTGTATGGGCCTTCGCATAGCGATATAAGTTAGCTGTTGGCTTGATCCTGATACGTGTGAGCAGGCTACCTGGAGAACAGTCTGGAAAAGAAAGTTATAGTTCTTAAAACCTGGTGACATGACTTCATTAAGCTGTGCGCCATTTCCAGTGTGAAGACATTGTTTGCTGGCTACGATCTCTGACTTTTTTGTGGCATATGAGGTGAAAAATGTTGTCAAAAAAGAATCTGGTGTTTAAAAAGAGTCAAACTATGGTGGCATTAAATGTTCACTTTTCTCCTACTCAGAGTCATGAAGTCCTCTATCCAGTTCACCCTTCTGAACAGAGGGGGAAACAATTCAAGGCCTGGGGCGGATCCCTTTCGCTAGAGCGACACCTTGGCGGAGGACTTGCTCCCAGGCCCCAGGGCCTTCCTAGGATGAGGCCTGTCTCCTCCCACTGTGGGGCTGGCCTCCAGCAAGTTCAGAAGCTCGGGCGGGGGTGGGTGGATGTTGGGCTCAGGCCCAGAGCCCTGGCATTGTCCTGCGTCCCTGAGAGTCACAGGGCTGGTGATCACACATGAAACGTGTCAAGAAGCTAGGTGTTGAGGTGGTGATGGCTTTGTTGGACTGGTCACAGCCCTGCTCTGAATCCATACCTCCTACTCTGCTGATCTGGCCTGGACACGCACAGCTCCAGCTACCCCTTTCTTTTGTCCCCAAATGCTAGACCAGACCCTC
Source organism: Pseudorca crassidens (assembly GCF_039906515.1). Taxonomy (NCBI): domain Eukaryota; kingdom Metazoa; phylum Chordata; class Mammalia; order Artiodactyla; family Delphinidae; genus Pseudorca; species Pseudorca crassidens. Next base: position 160,401,222 of record NC_090297.1, read on the forward strand.
GTGGGCTCCCTTTGGGCCACTGTAGCAGAAGCCATGAGTTCTTAAGAATCCAGGAGCCATAGGGTTTTCTAGACATAATGCCTTCAACAGAAGAGCTGGTGGAGTGGCCACCTAACTCTGACCATCCCCTGGGAGAGGAGAGACCATAAAGGTAGCACCTAGAACTGCTTCTAACCCCTTGTTCTTCCCCCTCCCTCAGGGGAGGACTACCAAATACATGACCTTACTTGCATTTGTCTCCTAAACCATTAAACTCTCCAAATTGTTATTAACATAACTGTTATGCTTTTCATCCTTTCCATCCCTTCCATCCCTGCATCTGTGTGGAGAAAATGCCGTCCTGTCTCGCTTAGGGCCTGTTGCACTGTCTGATGCTTCTGCACTCTCTTCTAGTTGAAGGCTTTGTTTCCAGAAAACCTTTATAAACATACAGAGCACTTGAGTGTAAACACATCGGCCTGTCAGCAGCCAATGCGCCCCAGCACCCACGGGTGTCTCTTGTTCTTCTATATCCCCAGTGTCTAGAACAGAGTCTGGAACATGGTACTCAAACAATACTAGTTGAATGCATGAATGAAAGGATCACCTTTGGAAGAAGAAGAGGAAACAGAAAACACCTGGGCAGGAGTCTGCAGAAATGTCAGACTTCTTTAACAAAAGAACCAAAGGTCTGCATTGCAAATGCCCCATTTGGGATTAAGTCCCTAATTCACAATGGGCACCAGGCCCACACCAGGCAAACCCGTGCCCTTGCTTTACAATACACACAGACTTGACTTCTCTACCACTGAGCAGCCTTGGCCTTCAGGCCTCCTAGAGATGGAAGAGTGGTGTTCCAGCACGCGGATGCCTACTCACCATTTACAAAGTAATCATGGAACAAATCTTTAGCGAGCGCTTGCTTTGTGTCACACACTGCTGGGGCTGATGAACAAAACAGACACCGGCCTCCGAGAGCACAGTACCTTGACAACACCAGCTGGCAAACCGAAACCCTAGTACAAAGAGGCAAACACAGTCCTCCTCAAAGTAGGGTGCAAGCTTCTTTTGCCAACCTCTGACCCCACCACATGCCCCTTTTCCTCTATTTGGGGCCTTGCGCCAGGCCTCACCTCCAGAAGAGTCTTCTTGGGTCCAAGGTTGGGCGGGCAAGGAGAAGGGGAGGAGGGAGAGAGAATAAGTATAGGTCACCCTGCAAGTCACTTTTTTTCTGCGATGGAAATTCACTCCCCATGGAGCCCCCCACCTGTCCACTGGGTGTGGCCATCCCTAGTGCCACTCAGCTGGGTCCTCCAGCCCTTGCTTGTAAGCCTTCTCCCTGCACTTGCCAAGAGTCTGAGAAGAATCCAGGAGGCCGAGGGGTAGACTCTTCCTCCAAGTCACCTGACCTCTCCATCAGGGGAAGTGACCTGGAGGCACCCAAGGAAGTTGCTCTGGGTACCTCCCATGTGCTGGGTAAACAGTGTGTCATCTGTTTATTTTTCATTTGTAATTGTTAAATTGCCCTTGTTCTGCCCATCCTTTGGGCCCCTTCCCTCCGTAGCGGTCCCAGGTCCAGACATGTACATTATACCACTTTGCCTGTGCTCAGAAGAAAAACTCACAATAAAGGCTTTCCACCAGACCACAGAGCTCCACAAACCCCAAGTTCCCCGAAAAGCCAGCAAGAAAAAGGCCTTTATTTTTTTTAAACTGGGCTTTTGAAAAGCTGGAAGTTGAAAATAAAAGTTACCTTTAATCTCACTCCAGACCACCACTGTCATAATAGACACACACAAACACCTTTACAACTTTTGGATAATCATTGACTTAACCCTTTTTTGGAATCTTTCTTCCCCCTTAATAATTCTACCACACACATATATTTCCCCAGTCAAGAACATGTGCTCTTACAACTGATTTTAATGGCTGCAGAATATTCCATCGGGTAGACTGACCATCATTTCAGTACTACAATTCCCTGCTATTGGACCTTAACATTGTTTCCACTTTTTTGCTATGATAAGTTATACTATAATAAACATGTTGAACATATATCTCTTTTTTGCCTCTCTGGCAAGTCCCTTAAGATAAATTCCTAGAAGTGAAGTAGCTGTAACAAGAGGAATAAAACATTACAAGTCGTTTCATACACATGGAGAGTGGCCATTTTTAATCGTCCACCCAGAACAGTACTTAGAGGCCTCCCCTGGTGGCCCCATTTACAGTCATCTCTTCCTCTCTAAACTCCTACTTCATTGATGCACTTATTTGTTCACTCCACAAATATATATCAAGGAGCTCCAAAGTGGGACGCGCTCTTGCTGTAAAATGCACCGAGTTCTTACTTATTCCTTTGTACCTAATGTAGGACAGGTGTATCTGTCCCTAAATATTAAGCTCTGGAGGTGTAGCAGAGGCAGAACTTTACCTCGACCCTCTTAGGGTCTACTGCTGGGCCTTAGAATTAAATTGACGTAAGACAGATGAACAGGAGAAAAGTAAACACATTTATTTAATATAAGCTTTAAGTGCCACGGGAGCCTTCATAAGAAAATGAAGACCCAGAGAGGTGGCGAAACCTAAATGCTTTTAAACTCTGCTGAAGAAAGAGAGGCAGCTGTGGAAACGGAACTAAATATGTCAGGACGCTAAAGGAAGATGAGTTATTTTAACAAGTCTGTTTGTACAGATTTCTCTCAGCCTTGACTCCCTATCCCTGATGATAAGGACGTTTCTTTTCTCCGGGTATGGGGAGGGCATTTTTCATACGGGAGTTATATCTCCTGTTTTCAGGAAGAAAAGGGGAGATCAGAACATCCTTCTTGCATCTGCTGTTTTTCAAGCACCTTTAGCTCAAAATAATCCTCATGCTGAGCTGGCATGTTTTGGGTGGCAGGTTCTGCAACTCTTCCAAGAGTAGAAGATTTTTCTATGGCCCCAGGTGTCAAGCACAGTGCTGGGCACAAAATAAGTGTTAGGATACAGAGGGTTTGGGTCATGACTCTCAGAAAGGAACTTTTATATACATTATAAATATACATGTTTTGGGAACACTTCCCTGAGAATTCTGACATATGTCTTCACTCTTAGCCAAGAAGTCATGAAGCCTGGGTGCTGGTTTGAGAACTGCGTCCCTCAGTCACCTTCGAGGGAGTCACAGAACATCTCTGGGCTCAGATTCCTTGTCTGTGTAGAAGGGAAGCCTCACCTGTGTGGCCTGGGTCCTTCGGGCTTGTTCTGAGGATGAAAGGAGACACTGTATGCGGAAGGATGTCAGAATCTGCTAAGTGCTCACCAGATGTAAGGAAGTAGGGTGCTAGGCATTTGTTCTAATAATTAGAGCAAACACCCTTCCGACAACCTTCACGTCTCCCATTGGCCTCATTCAGTGCTTGTCCATTCGTTTATAAATGTCAGTGGCCTCCATCTGTTAGACGCAGACGGGCTGGCTGTGCCCCACTCCCTAAACTCTGCTCCCAGGTGGGCTGATTGATGAAGGCCCAGGTGGTGGGATTCTGTTACACGTGTAACTTTCTTCCCGTGGCCGCGCCTGCTCACCGTCCTCAGGCACTTGGAGGAGACCCCGGTCAAGCGGTGCAGGCAGCGGGCTCCAAGAGCCGCCAGCCCTTCCCTGAGCGGAGGGCACACAGGACCAAGTGGAGCCCCAGACCCAGGGCCTCGCTTCAAACGGACAGGCCTGGGCTTGCTGGATGCAGATACCCACCTCAGGCCATGATGGTCCAGCTTATGTTTTTCAAGTCGACCACATGTCTTCAATCTCTCTTATTTTACTGACAGAAATAATTTCAAAATGCCTTAGTAATTCACGAGCCTCCTGGTTTGATTCAGATAATGAGATTTAAAGTGCTTATTACGGGGGCTTCTTTGGTGCGGATCAGAGTCCTTCGCGTGCTGACTAGCCCTGCTGGATGGTGCCTCCAGACTTCGCTGCAGAAGCGGACTAACTACCCCGGAGGTGTTCCCTGAAGCTCCTGCGCACTGCTGTTCACACCGAACGCTTTAAAGTACCGGAGCAGCCCGGGAGCAGCCCGGCGCGCAGGCGCTGCGCCGGGGCGGCCGGGCCATTGCGCACGCGCCGCTCTCCCAAGCGGAAAGGACAGGGCCCGCGGGGCAGGGCGTGGGGGTCGCTGCCGGGTCTGCGCTCTCGACTCTCCTAAGGCCGCTGCGCCACGGCTGACCCGGGTGCAGGTGGAGATGGAGTCTGTCGAATACCAGCGCCCCGAGACCGCACTGTGTACTCGCACGTGCCTGTCAGAGGAGAGGCAACCCCACCCTCAAGGCCTGTGCGGCCGCGGAAGAATCCGACAGCTTGCACAACTGACGGGCATGTAGCGCCCGGGTCCCGGCTCAGCCCGGTGGAGGGCGAGGCGTCCCAGTCCAGCCCGTGGCCCCGACGCAAGGTGAGGAAGACGGTGTGGGGGCGATGCTTGCCTCGGCGCACGCGCCATTGATCGGCAGTCCTCCGTGTCCACGAGGGCGCGGAGCTCTTGGGGGCGGGGACCGCGCTGCTGTGAGCCACGCATTCTAACGTCAGCCTCAGCGCACCCCACGTTACCCGGCAACCCACACCCGCCCAGGCGGTCCCGCTGCCCTCGGCCAGAGCAACTTCAGTGCTGGCTAATCAGACGACACCATCCTCGGGTTGCTGACCTTTCTGGAAAGTTTTAGCTGTGGAGGATAAAGGAAACGTCTTAGCTTTAGAAGCTAGGCCTGCCTTGAGGGAGTGGCAGACAGGTTGAGGGGCCTGGATTTCTAAGAAGTAGAGAGGAGGCCGGAGGTAAGAAAGGTTCCAAGGCTGAGAGGAGACCCCGGTTTTATCTTCTCCACAGCCTCTCTCAGCCCCCGAGTCCTGCCCCCGGAGTTTCCTTTTTGGACACCTGAAAAGCTGAACTGACTTTACCCGCCCTCTCGCGCCCCCGTCCTCCCCATTCCCGGGGAATATTTTCATCCATCCCGGGCCTTGTCCGTTTCACTCAGCATCACGTGCTTTTTAATAGGAAGGGGGGGCTGTGCTGTAAAATGGCCGAGTAAGCGCCTTAGACAACGGGCACTGCACCAGCCCGGAGAAGGGAGCGACTTGAACCCTCAGGCTTCTCACACCTCTCATGAGACCACTTAGTTTGTCTATGTCCCACAGCAGCTGCGATCCTAAGTCACGGCAAAGGATTGGGGACTTTTCCGTTCAGGGGTTCTTAGGACGGAAGTATCTCCTTGTCCCTGACGGCACGTTTCAAGTCACTCAGGCACAGACAGGCCGAGGGGCTTGCTCCACGGTGCACCTCTCTGCAGCCTCCTGAGCCATCTCAGGCTCCAGGCCAGTGACAGCCCCTCTACTGGCCCCAACTCATGATTTAAGCATGGTTCAGCCCCTCCATACTCCTGCAGGACCCACGTGGTGAATCCACATCCTTTTTCCGTATGTACACACATCCTACTGGTTTCGTTTATCTGGAGAACACTGACTAATACAGGCTACCTCCCACCATGACTGTGGAACTCATTTTTCTCTAATAAGAGGTCCCTTTGGGAGAGCTCAATAAGAAAAAAGAAAAATCCTCATTAGGACTGTCCACAGGAGCAGTGACTGTGTGAACCCTAATTACTGCCCTTGAATTATGCTTTTCTAGTTGCAAAGGAAGAAATCTCTAAGGTCCTTATTAAAACGTAGGAAATTTCTAAAGAATGGTAAATTGAGAATGCTTGAGTCTTTTTTTTTTTTTTTTCCTGCATTGACAGGAGCATAACAGGTCCTGAGGGCTTCTGAACCCCAACCAGGTCAGCCCAGAACGGCTGCACCCAACACAACCCTTGGAAGGGAAGAAGCGGTAAGTAGTAACTCATGTGTATAGAGCACTTTATACTATACTAAGTGGTTTCATATTTATTAGTGCCTTTGATCTTCAGCACCACCCTCTTTGAGGTAAGTTTTAGCTCGCATCTCTGGACAAGGACAAGTCAGAAAGTGAGAGGCAAGGTGGGAAAAGCATGTGAAAAGAACAGAAAGGAGGACCTGGTTGTTAGTTCATTCATGCACTCATTGCATAAATATTTATTGGTTACCACAATGTGTCACATATGCTAGAAGCTGTAGAGACATCAGTGAATGAGGTGGTCATGGTCCAAATCCTTATGGAGCTTAGAGTCTAGCACACATTTCTTCAACACCTGCCCCTGGCAAGGTACTGTTGGCGAAGTCCAAGTGTGAGGCAACCCAGCTTAATGGAAGGCTTTCCAAGTGTGAAAGGTGCCCTCCTGTGAGCTTCCTTATCAGCTCTAGCTCACCTCTGCCACACTGTTGCTCACTTTCCCTTCCGTGGCAATTGCCTATTTAATCATCTTTCTCCCCCTGTTGGCCTAGAACTCCCCAAGAGCAGGATCATTCTCCACCCAGCCCAGCACAGTATCTGGCCCACAGTTCTTAAGGCATATTTATCCACTGATGACCTATTATAAGCCAAGCACTGTGACAGTAGCTGAGGCTGCAGAAAAGGAAGAAACCCAGGCCCTTTCCTCTAGAGATTTGGAGTCTAGTGGGGAGAATGACAAATAAAGAAGCAATTATGTTGATGTGGAAAGATTTGAGGGGAATGAATAGATGCTCAAGCAGCACAGAGGAGGACATGCTTGGAAAGATCAGGAAGAATGAGCAGAAGGTTTCCAAGGGCACTGGGGGGAAGGCAGAAGGGCATGTGGCATAGAGTAAGTAGCATGAGCACAGGGACATGAAGGAACGGACTGCCATGGGCTGGGCTTGGCTGCAGGGTAGCAGGTTTCTGGTCAGCTGGAGGAAGATGAGGCTGGAAGCCCTGTCAAAGGCCACAGGCTGGCAAGCACGGGGGCAAATAGTGGGCAAGGGCACTTGGCACTGGTGGACAGGACTGAACCATTTTTGCCCTTTAACCTCATGGTAGGAAAAAAATGCCCCTCAGACATAAAAATCACAAAATGCTTGTGTTGGAAGTGAACTCAGAAGTTATTCATTTAGTCCAGTTGTCACTGGATGCAGAGGTGATTTACCCAAGGTCACAAAGCTTATGGTAGAGATAGGACACAAGAAGTCTCCTGGTCTTTTTCACAAACATCCTATACCCTCAGGCGATGCCTGCACTTTCACATTCTCAGGAAGAGCTTTCAGCAGTCCCTTGTTTTTCTAAGATGCTAATCTCTCTAGCTCCATCAGAATCTTATTCTCATTTATAGAAAACTGTCAAAAACTGTCTAGTGTGTCAACAACTTATCTCAGATAATTCAGGAAAAAAACCCTTTTTGTCCTGTACTTGCAACTTTTCTGGAATTTTGAGATTGTTTTTTAAAAATCCCAATAGGAGGAGCTTCAAGATGGTGGAAGAGTAAGACGTGGAGATCACCTTCCTCCCCACAGATACATCAGAAATACATCTACACGTGGAACAACTCCTACAGAACGCCTACTGAACGCTGGCAGAAGACCTCAGACCTCCCAAAAGGCAAGAAACTCACCAGGTACCTGGGTAGGACAAATGAAAAAAGAAAAAACAGAGACAAAAGAATAGGGACGGGACCTGCACCAGTGGGAGGGAGTTGTGAAGGAGGAAAGGTTTCCACACACTAGAAGCCCCTTCGCGGGCGGAGACTGTGGGTGGTGGAGGTGGGGAGCTTCGGAGCCGTGGAGGAGAGCGCAGCAACACGGGTGCGGAGGGGAAGCAGAGAGATTCCCGCACAGAGGATTGGTGCTGACTGGCACTCACCAGCCCAAGAGGCTTGTCTGCTCACCCGCTGGGGCGGGCCTGGCTGGGACCTGAGGCTCAGTCTTCGGAGGTCGGATCCCAGGGAGAGGACTGGGGTTGGCTGCGTGAACACAGCCAGGAGGGGCTAGTGCACCACAGCTAGATGGGAGGGAGTCCGGGAAAAGATCTGGACCTGCTGGAGAGACAAGAGACTTTTCCATCCCTCTTTGTTTCCTGGTCCACGAGGAGAGGGGATTAAGAGTGCCGCTTAAAGGAGCTCCAGAGACGGGCGCGAGCCATGGCTAACAGCGCGGACACCAGAGACTGGCAAGAGACGCTAAGGCTGCTGCTGTGGCCACCAAGAAGCCTGTGTGCGAGCACAGGTCACTATCCACACCCCCCGCCCGGGGGCCTCTGCGGCCCGCCACTGCCAGGGTCCCGTGATCCAGGGAAAACTTCCCCTGGAGAACACACAGGGCGCCTGAGGCTGTCGCAACGTCATGTTGGCCTCTGCCGCCGCAGGCTGCCCCGCACTCCATGTCCCTCCCTCCCCTCTGGCCTGAGTGAGCCAGAGCCACCAAATCAGCTGCTTCTTTAACTCTGTCCTGTCTGAGTGAAGAACAGACGCCCTCAGGCAACCTACACGCAGTGGCGGGTCCAAATCCAAAGCTGAACCCCAGGAGCTGTGCAAACAAAGAAGAGAAAGGGAAATTTCTCCCAGCAGCCTCAGGAGCAGCAGATTAACTCTCCATAATCAACTTGATGTACCTGCATCTGTGGAATACCTGAATAGACGGCAGATCATCCTAAATTGAGGAGGTGGACTTTGGGAGCAACGATATATATATGTATTTTTTCCCTTTTTCTCTTTTTGTGAGTGTGTATGTGTATGCTTCTGTGTGTGGTTTTGTCTGTATAGCTTTGCTTTTACCATTTGTCCTAGCATTCTATCCATTTTTTAAAAATTTTTTTCTTTTAATAACTTTGTTTTATCTTCTTTATTTCTTTCTTTCTTTTTGTCCCTTTTATTCTGAGCTGTGGGGATGACAGGCTCTTGATGCTCCAGCCAGGCGTCAGGGCTGTGCCTCTGAGGTGGGAAAACCAAGTTCAGGACACTGGTCCACAAGAGAGCTCCCAGTTCCACATAATATCAAATGGCAAAAATCTCCCAGAGATCTCCATCTCAACGCCAAGACCCAACTCCACTCAACGACCAGCAAGCTACAGTGCAGGACAACCTGTGCCAAACAACTAGCAAGACAGTAGCACAACCCCCTGCATTAGCAGAGAGGCTGCCTAAAATCATAGTAAGGCCACAGACACCCCAAAACACACCACCAGACGTGGACCTGCCCACCAGAAAGACAAGATCCAGCCTCATCCACTGGAATACAGGCACTAGTCCCCTCCACCAAGAAGCCTACACAACCCACTGAACCAACCTTAGCCACTGGGGACAGACACCAAAAACAATGGGAACAATGAACCTGCAACCTGCGAAAAGGATACCCCAAACACAGTAAGATAAGCAAAATGAGAAGACAGAAAAACACACAGCAGATGAAGGAGTAAGGTGAAAACCCACCAGACCTAACAAATGAAGAGGAAATAGGCAGTCTACCTGAAAAAGAATTCAGAATAATGATAGTAAAGATGATCCAAAATCTTGGAAACAGAATGGAGAAAATACAAGAAACGTTTAACAAGGATCTAGAAGAACTGAAGAGCAAACAAACAATGATGAAGAACACAATTAATGAAATTAAAAATTCTCTAGAAGGAATCAATAGCAGAATAACTGAGGCAGAAGAATGGACAAGTGACCTGGAAGATAAAATAGTGGAAATAACTACTGCAGAGAAGAATAAAGAAAAAAGAATGAAAAGAATTGAGGAGAGTCTCAGAGACCACTGGGACAACATTAAACACACCAACATTTGAATGATAGGGGTCCCAGAAGAAGAAGAGAAAAAGAAAGGCACTGAGAAAATATTTGAAGATATTATGGTTAAAAACTTCCCTAATATGGGAAAGGAAATAGTTAATCAAGTCCAGAAAGTGCAGAGAGTCCCATACAGGATAAATCCAAGAAGAACACGCCAAGACACAAATTAATCAAACTATCAAAAATTAAATACAAAGAAAAAATATTAAAAGCAGCAAGGGAAAAACAACAAATAACACACAAGGGAATCCCTATAAGGTTAACAGCTGATCTTTCAGCAGAAACTCTGCAAGCCAGAAGGGAGTGGCAGGACACATTTAAAGTGATGAAGGAGGAAAACCTACAACCAAGATTACTCTAACTAGCAAGGATCTCATTCAGATTTGATGGAGAAATTAAAACCTTTACAAACAAGCAAAAGCTAAGAGAATTCAGCACCACCAAACCAGCTTAATAAAAAATGCTAAAGGAACTTTTCTAGGCAGGAAACACAAGAGAAGGGAAAGACCTACAAAAACAAACCCAGAACAATTAAGAAAATGATAATAGGAACATACATATCAATAATTACCTTAAATGTAAATGGATTAAATGCTCCCACCAAAAGACACAGACTGGCAGAATGGATACAAAAACAAGACCTATATATATATTGTCTACAAGAGACCCACTTCAGACCTAGGGACACATACAGACTGAAAGTGAGGGGATGGAAAAAGTTATTCCATGCAAATGGAAATCAAAAGAAAGCTGGAGTAGCAATTGTCATGTCACACAAAACAGACTTTAAAATAAAGACTATTACAAGAGACAAAGAAGGACACTACATAATGATCAAGGGATCAGTCCAAGAAGAAGATATAACAATTGTAAATATTTATGCACCCAACATTCGAACACCTCAGTATGTAAGGCAAATACTAACAGCCATAAAAGGGGAAATCGACAGTAGCACAATCATAGTAGCGGACTTTAACACCCCACTTTCACCAATGCACAGATCATCCAAAATGAAAATAAAAAAGGAACCACAAGCTTTAAATGATACATTAAACAAGATGGACTTAATTGATATTTATAGGACATTCCATCCAAAAACAACAGAATACACATTTTTCTCAAGTGCTCATGGAACATTCTCCAGGATAGATCATATCTTGGGTCACAAATCAAGCCTTGGTAAATTTAAGAAAATTGAAATCGTATCACATATCTTTTCCGACCATAATGCTATGAGACTAGATATCAATTACAGGAAAATATCTGTAAAAAATACAAACACATGGAGGCTAAACAATACACTACTTAATATCCAAGAGATCACTGAAGAGATCAAAGAGGAAATAAAAAAATACCTAGAAACAAATGACAATGAAAAAACGACGACCCAGAACCTATGGGATGCAGCAAAAGCAGTTCTAAGAGGGAAGTTTATAGTAATACAATCCTACCTTAAGAAACAAGAAACATCTCAAATGAACAACCTAACCTTACACCTAAAGCAATCAGAGAAAGAAGAAAAAAAAAATCCCAAAGTTAGCAGAAGGAAAGAAATCATAAAGATAAGATCAGAAATAAATGAAAAAGAAATGAAGGAAACGATAGCAAAGATCAAGGAAACTAAAAGCTGGCTCTTTGAGAAGACAAACAAAATTGATAAAACATTAGCCAGACTCATCAAGAAAAAAAGGGAGAAGACTCAAAGCAATAGAATTAGAAATGAAAAGGGAGAAGTAACAACTGACACTGCAGAAATACAAAGGATCATGAGAGATTACTACAAGCAACTCTATGCCAATAAAATGGACAACCTGGAAGAAATGGACAAATTCTTAGAAATGCACAACCTTCCGAGACTGAACCAGGAAGAAATTGAAAATATGAACAGACCAATCACAAGCAATGAAATTGAAACTGATTAAAAATCTTCTAACAATCAAAAGCCCAGGACCAGATGGTTTCACAGGCGAATTCTATCAAACATTTAGAGAAGAGCTAACAACTATTCTTCTCAAACTCCTCCAAAATATAGCAGAGGGAGGAACACTCCCAAACTTTCTAGGAGGCCACCATCACCCTGATACTAAAACCAGACAAAGATGTCACAAAGAAAGAAAACTACAGGCCAATATCACTGATGAACATAGATGCAAAAATCCTTAACAAAATACTAGAAAACAGAATCCAACAGCATATTAAAAGGATCTTACACCATAATCAAGTGGGGATCATCCCAGGAATGCAAGTATTCTTCAGTATATACAAATCAATCAATGTGATACACCATATTAACAAATTGAAGGAGAAAAACCATATGACCATTTCAATAGATGCAGAGAAAGCTTTTGACAAAATCTAACACCTATTTATGATAAAAACCCTCCAGAAAGTAGGCATAGAGGGAAGTTTCCTCAACATAATGAAGGCCATATATTGCAAACCCACAGCCAACATCGTCCTCCATGGTGAAAAACTGAAGCCATTTGCACTAAGATCAGGAAGAAGACAAGGATGCCCACTCTCACCACTGTTATTCAACATAGTTTTGGAAGTTTTAGCCACAGCAATCAGAGAAGAAAAAGAAATAAAAGGAATCCAAATCAGAAAAGAAGAAGTAAAGCTGTCACTGTTTGCAGCTGACATGATACTATACATAGAGAATCCTGAAGATGCTACCAGAAAACTACTAGAGCTAATCAATGAATTTGGTAAAGTAGCAGGTTACAAAATTAATGGACAGAAACCTCTTGCATTCCTATACACTAATGATGAAAAATCTGAAAGTGAAATTAAGAAAACCCTCCAATTTACCATTGCAACAAAAAGAATAAAATATCTAGGAATAGACCTACCTAAGGAGACAAAAGACCTATATGCAGAAAACTATAAGACACTGATGAAAGAAATTAAAGATGATGCAAACAGATGGAGAGATATACCATGTTCTTGGATTGGAGGAATCAACATTGTGAAAATGATTATACTACCCAAAGCAATCTACAGATTCAATGCAATCCCTGTCAAACTACCACTGGCATTTTTCACAAAACTAGAACAAAAAATTTCATAATCTGTATGGAAACACAAAAGACCCTGCATAGCCAAAGCAATCTTGAGAAAGAAAAATGGAGCTGGAGGAATCAGGCTCCCTGACTTTAGACTATACTACAAAGCTGCAGTCATCAAGACAGTATGGTACTGGCACAAAAACAGAAATATAGATCAATGGAACAGGATAGAAAACCCAGAGATAAGCCCACGCACATATGGTCACCTTACCTTTGATAAAGGAGGCAAGAATATACAGTGGAGAAAAGACAGCCTCTTCAATAAATGGTTCTGGGAAAACTGGACAGCTATATTTAAAAGAATGAAATTAGAACACTCCCTAACACCATACACCAAAATAAACTCAAAATGGATTAAAGACCTAAATGTAAGGCCAGACACTATCAAACTCTTAGAGGAAATCATAGGCAGAACACTCTATGACAGAAATCACAGCAAGATCTTTTTTTTTTTTTTTTTTTGCATTATGCGGGCCTCTCACTGCTGTGGCCTCTCCCGTTGCGGAGCACAGGCTCTGGACGCACAGGCTCAGCGGCCATGGCTCACGGGCCCAGCCGCTCCACGACATGTGAGATCTTCCCGGACCAGGGCACGAACCCGCGTCCCCTGCATTGGCAGGTGGACTCTCAACCACTACGCCACCAGGGAAGGCCCGCAAGATCTTTTTTGATCCACCTCGTAGAGAAATGGAAACAAAAACAAAAATAAATGGGACCTAATGAAACTTAAAAGCTTTTGCACAGCAAAGGAAACCATAAACAAGACCAGAAGACAACCCTCAGAATGGGAGAAAATATTTGCAAATGAAGGAACTGACAAAGGATTAATCTGAAAAATTACAAGCAGCTTATGCAGCTCAATATCAAAAAACAAATAACCCAATCCAAAAATGGGCAGAACAGGTAAATAGACATTTCTCCAAAGAAGACATACAGATTGCCAAGAAACACATGAAAGAAAGTTCAGCATCATTAATCATTAGAAAAATGCAAATCAAAGCTACAATGTGATACCATCTCACACTGGTCAGAATGGCCATCATCCAAAAATCTACAAAGAATAAATGCTAGAGAGGGTGTGGAGAAACGGGAACTCTCCTGTACTGTTGGTGGGAATGTAAATTGATACAGTCACTATGGAAAACAATATGGAGGTTCCTTAAACAACTAAAAATAGGACTACTATATGACCAGCAATCCCACTACTGGGCATATACCCTGAGAAAACCGTAATTCAAAAAGAGTCATGTACCAAAATGTTCATTCAGCTCTATTTACAATAGCCAGGACATGGAAGCAACCTAAGTGTCCATCAACAGATGAATGGATAAAGAAGATGTGGCACATATATACAATGGAATATTACTCATCCATAAAAAGACATGAAATTGAGATATTTGTAGTGAGGTGGATGGACCTAGAGTCTGTCATATAGAGTGAAGTAAGCCAGACAGAGAAAAACAAATACCGTATGCTAACACATATATACGGAATGTAAAAAAAAAAAAAAAAAAAAAAGGTCATTAAGAACCTAGGGACAAGACGGGAATAAAGACACAGACCTACTAGAGAATATACTTGAGGATACCGAGAGGGGGAAGGGTAAGCTGGGACAACGTGAGAGAGTGGCATGGACATATATACATTACCAAATGTAAAATAGATAGCTAGTGGGAAGCAGCCGCATAGCACAGGGAGATCAGCTCGGTGCTTTGTGACCACCTAGAGGGTTGGGATAGGGAGGGTGGGAGGGGGGAGGGAGGGAGACGCAAGAGGGAAGAGTTATGGAGACATATGTGTATGTATAACTGATTCACTTTGTTGTAAAGTAGAAACTAACACACCATTGTAAAGCAATTATACTCCAATAAAGATATTAAAAAAATCCCAATAGAAATAATGGTTAATATATTAGTTTACTAGGGCTGCAATAATAAAATACCATGGGCTTAAACAACAGAAATGTATTATCTTAGTGTTCTGGAGACTGAAGTCCAAGATCAAAGTGCTGGCAGGGTTTTTTTCCTCCCAGGGCCTCTCCCCTTGGCTTGCAGATGCCCACCTTCTTGCTGTCTCTTCACATCACCTTTTCTCTGCACACATTCCTCTGGTATTTCCTTGTATGTCCAAATTTCCTCTACTTTTAAGGACACCAGTCAGATTAGATTAGGGCCCATCCTAATCGCCTCATTTTAACTCAGCCACCTCTGTAAAGGCCCAGTGTCCAAATACAGTCATATTTTGAGGTACTGGGGGTTAGGATTTCAACATATGAATTTGAGGGTGAGACAGAATTCAGCCCATAATAGTTAAGTTCTTCACTGTCCTGACTCCTCTCTCCTGAGGGTCAAATACCCTCTATTTTCTGGGGATTGGCAATGAAGAGTCTCTAGAAGGCTCATTCCATGTCTTCAGCACCCAGGAGATGGGTTTTTAGTGACTGAAAATCACACATTATTGTTTTGCCTGCTCTGTGTCTTCACTACTGGACAGTGAGCTCCAATGGGCTCTGCAGTGTCTGTTTCCCAGTACCCAGCACAGGGCCTTACACAGAATAGATATGTTTTCACTGGGTAAGTGGGTTCAGTAGTCACATAGCAGTTAATTTGAAGTGTTTTAAGAAACCAGAACAGCAAAGAACTAGATAATATTTAACCTTTTATAGTAGTTAGAAATGCATATTCTATTCCGAGGAAGTACAAACCCATAGAGTGAGCTCCCAGAGCATGGTTTTCACATGTGCTTGAAATGTGATGAGTCCGTGTTCCCCCAAAACTCATAAAAATCCAGTAATAGCCCAATATTTAATGTATGAAAATGCTACCTAAATCATAGGGGAATGTTGCACAATCAGTAGAGGCACAATCAATTTTCATATCTAATTCTTGTTTTTGTTTCACATTTTTGATTGTAAATGCATGTGCAGCCATATGAACATCAACATCAATATGTGGTTTCTATAGGAGATTCTCAAAAGGTAGGAAGCCTGTCTGTCTTACCAGCATTTTGCAAAACTCAGCACATTGCTATGTGCAGGGGCATTCAAATCATGAAATATCTCGGAAATTAGTCTATGGGTGATGCTTGTTATTTTTATAGGTTTTGCTTAGTAATTACCCACTCTAATTTTCTCACACTCTGTTATTCTAGAGGCACTGGTTTATTAAATGTGAGGAGTAAAATGCCTGCAGTAGAACTAAAACAATCAGAGTGGTTGATGCAACAGAGAGAGAAGAGAAAGAAGAGAAGAAAAGAAAAAGAAGGGTGAGTAATTCCAGTTCACTCATAGTGGGTCATGCTTCTTAACTCAGCTACAGGGAAATCCCAATTCATGCAAAAATAATTCTGTATTATTCCATAATCTAGGGGTGTCTATGGTGATTTGAGCCCTCCTTTTCTGAAAAGAGAAGATCAGCACACGTGTCTTAGCAATACATTCCTCTTGTTCCTACTGAAATGTTATATTAGTGACCACATTTGATTGCAGTATAACCTGGCTCAGGCCCCCTGCTGGGATCTTACAGACCGTTGTTAATGCGGACTCCTTCAGGGGCTGTAATTTGGGACTCAATTTGCTGTAAAATTGTCCTAAGTGTCACCTTAGTAATCGAAGATCATATGACCCGTGAAACACATTGAACTGAAAGATGGCACCTCATGGAAATTAACGTCAAATTGTCTCCAATAGTAAAAAGGCCCTAGTCATTCATTGTATGTGAAGTGAATGTTGCTGTATCTGAGATGGTAAGGGGTGAAGAGGAGGGTGCTCCACCCATATGCCTTGAGCTGGGCCTACAGGGTCTCAGAGAAGAGCCTTCCCCAATAAATATCTCAAGGCTCAGCACACAGACAGGTCAGCCCAGCAAACCCTCCGGTTGATTTTGATGGCCCGTACCTTCTTTTTAACCAAAAATACACATGTGGTTTAGCAAAGGATTTTTATTCTGATTGTACATATAAAGGCTGTTTAAATGTCAAATCTGGCCAAACAAAATGCAGTTTGGCTAATCACTAGGGAAATGCAAATCAAAAGCACAATGAGGTACCACTTCTCACCCATTAGAATGGCTAGTATTAGAAAGGAAGGGAGGAAAGGAAGGAAGGAAGGAAATAACAAGTGTTAGCAAGAATATGAAGAAGTTGGAACCCTTGTGCATTGCAGAGAGGAATGTAAAATGGTGCAGCTACTGTGAAAAACAGTACAGCAGTTCCTCAAAAAATTAAACATAGGATTATCATATGTAATTCCACTTCTGGGTATGTACACAAAAGAATTGAAAGGAAGTACTTGAAAAGACATCTGTATGCCAATGTTCATAGCAGCATTATTCACAATAGCCAAAAGGTTGAAACAACCCAAATGTCCATTGACTGAAAAACAAAATGTGATATATATGCAACACACACACACTGGCATGTTTTGTTAGCCTTAAAAAGGAACTAAATTCTGATACATGCTACAACATGGATGAACCTTGAATATGTGTTAAGTGAAATAAACCAGAAACAAAAGGACAGATATTCTATGATTCTTTTTATACCTAGAATGGTCAAATTCATGGAGACAGAAAGTAAAATGGTGTTTTCAGGACGCTGCAGGGAGAGAGGAATGAAGGGTTATTGTTTAATGGGTATAGAATTTCAGTTTTGCAGATGAAAAGAGTTCTTGAGATTGGTTGCACAACTGGAATGTACTCAATGTCCTGGAACTTTACATTTAAAAATAGTTAAAATGGTGAATTGCTTGTTATATAGATTTTACTATAATTTCTTTTTTAAAGTGGTAATTTGGTTGTCAAAATATTAGAGTTGTTTATGTGGACAAAAAAATAAACGTGTGGAATCTGCCCTGGAAAAACCTAGGCATTCAGATAGCCCCCTTGTAACTGTGTTATAGGTAAGACAACTCAAGACCAGGAGACCCTGGGGAGAAGCAGGCAGAACGTAGAGATGGAGAGAAGGGGGGTGTGTGTCTGTCTCTGTCCCTAGCATCGTGTGCAGTGGTGACTTGCTTGCTCACCTTTACCTGATGGCTCTGGCTCCAGAGAAGGCCAGCCCTAGTGTCTTTGTCTATCCCAGAGGCTCCTTTGGAAACTTCAGCCAAATCAGTCCTTTGCAACCTTATTCTACCACAGGTACTTTTGTTGTTCCTTCTTTTCATGGTGACTCTGTTGATTCTGAATTTAGCCAAGCCGAGTGGGATGGCCTGCATAAGGGCCCTTGAATACATTGTCTTCATTCTCACATATGTCTTCCCCCAAACTCTCACCCCAGTACAAGGCACAGGCAGCAACATTCCCCCATGTGTTCTACAGCAGAGATCAGAGCCAAACTTACCCTGACAGTACTAGAACTTATAAGCCATAGCATACAGGCACTCTTAAGTGATTCTACTATAAAAAAATTCCAATGATTTATCTGATCACTTGGAGGGACCAGATACAGTATGAGATAGATCTTTTTACAAATGCAAGAGTACTTTTAATGAAGCAAAATCCCCTTGAGTGGAGATCAATATTTTTTATCCCATTATTCAAGGTATTTTATACTTTGGCTTCAACTCTTCCCACTACACTGATATCAAAAGAGACTGAGAAGCTGAAAAGCTGAGCAGCACTTTGGACAGCTTCATGGGAATATGGGACAAAAACTGGGTCTAGGGCTCAACAACAGGGACCTGATAATCCCCTCTACTTTGGGTTGTGACCCCAAAGGGCTATACCCTAGGAGTAAGGGTGAACTGGGGTAGACTGAAACTCAGCACAAATCATCTCAATTTTTGAAAATAGACTAAAGTTATCTAAGATTGCTACTTTGCATAGCCAAGATAACATTTTCCTATGTTTTATTTCTATAACTTTTTATAACAATGTTAACACTCAATTAAAATATAATCAGGCATACAAAGATAAAAACAACTTGAAGGAAAACCAAAAGAAACAACATACACTTCAAACAGACAGTTACCTGGAGGCCCAGATAATGGCATGATCAGATACAGACTTTAAAATAAATAAGCTTAATATATTCAAAAAGAAGAAAAACAAAATTAAGAATTTGTACAGAAACTGGCTATTCTAAAACAGAACTTCTGTAACTAAAAAATAAAGTAGCGGAAAGTAAGAACTAAGTAGTTAGGTTTAATAGCAGATTAGACTCAGAGAAAGAAATAACTAATAAACTGGAAAAAAATTAATGGAAATTTTCAGGATGAAGTGACATAGTCAAAAGAATGGAAAATACAAGAGCGGGTAAGAGACAAGGGGGACACAGAAAGAAGGTCTAACATATACGGAATTGGAGTCTCTGAAGAAGCAAGATAATGAGTCAGAAGCAATAGTTGAACAGATATTTGCTGAGACCTTTCTGTAACAGATGAAAGACATCAAACAACCACTGGTTCAAGGAGACCTACAAACTCCAATTAGAGTAAATGAAAAGAAATCCCAAATTGGACACGTCACAGTAGCACTGCTAAAAAGGAAAAACAAAGAGCTGTATGGAGAAAGAAAACATTATGAAAGAAGCAACAATAGAACAATATATGACTTCTCAACAGAAACAATGGAAATTGAAGACAATAGAATAAAATACTCAAGTGCTGAATGAAAGTATCCGCCACCTAGAATTCCAATGAAAATATACTTCAAAACTGAAGGTGAAATGAAGCCATATTCAGACAAACAAGAACTGAGAGAATTCATTATCAGCAGATCCACCATTCAGAAAATACTAAAGGGAATTTTTTGCAGGAAAGTGACCCCAGATGGAAGTTCAGAAATGCAGAGAGAAATGAGCAAGAAATAGGATAAACATGTGGAAAATGTAAGTGAACATTGATGCTATAAAACAACAATCTCATGGGATTTAAAGTATTTAAATAATACAAATACACAACAAAGATAGCATGCAAATCAGGAGAAATTAAATGAACATAAATTCTAAGATTATTACATTGTTTGGGAGGCAAGTAAAAGTACTAGGAAATATTAGACATTGGTAAGTCAAGGACACATTTTGTAATTTTTAAGTAATAACTAAAAAATAGTATGAGGGAGAGGGCAGGCAGCAGAAGCAAGAAAAGTGACAATTCTGCAGCCTGTGGAAAGAAAACCACAGTCAGAGAAAGATAGACAAAATGAAAAGGCAGAGGACATTGTACCACATGAAGGAACAAGGTAAAACCCCAGAAAAACAACTAAATGAAGTGGAGATAGGCAACCTCCCAGAAAAAGAATTCATAATAATGAGAGTGAAGATGATCCAGGACCTTGGAAACAGAATGGAAGCAAAGATCTAGAAGATGCAAGAAATGTTTTAACAAAGACCTAGAAAAATTAAAGAACAAATACCTAGAAGAATTAAAGAACAAACACACAGAGATAAACAATTCAATAACTGAAATGAAAAATACACTAGAAGGAATCAATAGCAGAATAACTGAGGCAGAAGAACAGATAAGTGACCTGGAACACAGAATGGTGGAATTCACTGGTGCAGAACAGAATAAAGAAAAAAGAATGAAAAGAAATGAAGACAGCCTAAGGGACCTCTGGGACAACATTAAACACACCAACATTTGCATTATAGGGGTCCCAAAAGGAGAAGAGAGAAAGGACCAGAGAAAATGTTTGAAGAGATTATAGTCGAAAACTTTCCTAACATGGGAAAGGAAATAGCCACCCAAGTCCAGGAAATGCAGAGACTCCCAGGCAGGATAACCCCAAGGAGAAACATGCCAAGACACATAGATATCAAATTGACAAATATTAAAGACAAAGAAAAATTACTGAAAACAACAAGGGAAAAAACAAATAACATACAAAGGAACTCCCAAAAGGTTAACAGCTGACTTCTCAGCAGAAACTCTACAAGCCAGAAGGGAGTGGCATGATATACTTAAAGTGATGAAAGGGAAGAACCTACAACCAAGATTACTCTACCTGGCAAGGATCTCATTCAGATTCAACGGAGAAATCAAAAGCTTTACAGACAAGCAAAAGCTAAGAGGATTCAGCACCACCAAAACAACTCTACAACAAATGCTAAAGGCACTTCTCTAAGTGGGAAACAGAAGAAAAGGACCTACGAAAACAAACCCAAAACAATTAAGAAAATGGTCATAAGAACATACATATCGATAATTACCTTAAACATGAATGGATTAAATGCGCCAACCAAAAGACACAGGCTTGCTGAATGGATACAAAGACAAGACGCATACATATGCTGTCTACAAGAGACCCACTTCAGACCTAGGCACACATACAGACCGAAAGTGAGGGGATGGAAAAAGATATTCCATGCAAATGGAAATCAAAAGAAAGCTGGACTAGCAATACTCATATCAGATAAAATAGACTTTAAAATAAAGAATGTTACAAGAGATGAGGAAGGACACTACATAGTGATCAAGGGATCAATCCAAGAAGAAGATATAACAATTACAAATATATATGCACCCAACATAGGAGCATCTCAATACATAAGGCAACTGCTAACAGCTCTAAAAGAGGAAATCGACAGTAACACACTAATAGTGGGGGACTTTAACACCTCACTTACACCAGACAGATCATCCAAACAGAAATTTAATAAGGAAACACAAGCTTTAAAGGACACAATAGACCAGATAGATTTAATTGATATTTATAGGACATTCCATCTAAAAACAGCAGATTACACTCTATTCTCAAGTGCACACGAAACATTCTCCAGAATAGATCACATCTTGGGTCACAAATCAAGCCTCAGTAAATTTAAGAAAATTGAAATCATATCAAGCATCTTTTCTGACCACAACACTATGAGATTAGAAATCAGTTACAGGGAAAAAAACGTAAAAAACACAAACACATGAGGCTAAACAGTTTGTTACTAAATAACCAAGAGATCACTGAAGAAATCAAAGAATACCTAGGGACAAATGACAATGAAAACATGACGATCCAAGACGTATGGGATGAAGCAAAAGCAGTTCTAAGAGGGAAGTTTATAGCAATACAATCCTACCTCAAGAAACAAGAAAAATCTCAAATAAGCAATCTAACTTTACATCTAAAGGAACTACAGAAAGAACAAACAAAACCCAAAGTTAATAGAACAAAGAAATCATAAAGATCAGAGCAGAAATAAATGGAAAAGAAATGAAGGAAACAAAGGCAAAGATCAATAAAATGAAAAGCTGGTTCTCTGAGAAGATAAACAAAATTGAGAAAACTTTAACCAGACTCATCCAGAAAAAGAGGGAGAGGACTCTAATCGATAAAATTAGAAATGAAAAAGGAGAAGTTACAATGGACACCGCAGAAATACAAAGCATCATGAGAGACTACTACAAGCAACTCTATGCCAATAAAATGGACAACCTGGAAGAAATGGACAAATTCTTAGAAAGGTATAACCTTCCAAGACTGAACCAGGAAGAAATAGAAAATATGAACAGACCAATCACAAGTAATGAAATTGAAACTGTGATTAAAAATCTTCCAACAAACAAAAGTTTGTAGTACATTGCCCTACTATTTACAATAGCCAGGTCATGGAAGCAACCTAAATGCCTATCAACAGATGAATGGATAAAGAAGATTTGGTCCATATATACAATGGAATATTACTCAGCCATAAAAAGGAACGAAGTTGGGTCATTTGTAGAGATGTGGATGGATCTAGCGACTGTCATACAGAGTGAAATCAGAAAGAGAAAAACAAATATCATATATTAACGCATATATGTGGAACCTAGAGAAATGGTAAGATGAACCAGTTTGCAGGGCAGAAATAGAGACCCAGATGTGGGTAACAAACATATGGACACCAAGGGGGGAAAGTGGCAGGGCGGGGGTGATGGTGGTGGGATGAATTGGGGGATTGGGATTGATATATGTACACTAATATATATAAAGTAGATAACTAATAAGAACCTGCTGTATAAAAAATAAAATAAAATTCAAAACAAAATAGTATGAGGGTGTTAACTTCTAGCTAATGGAGGGGATAAAAAGTATAAAAAATTTAAATGAAGACAACAAAGGAGTATAGATCAATTGATACAAATGAAAGCACATAGTAAAATGGTAGATTTAAACCCAAATAAATCAGTAGTTATATTAAACAAACTAAATGCTCCAATGAAAAAAATTATGAGAAAGAATTTTTAAGAAAAAACAAAAACCATCTATGCTATGTTGTTTATAAGAGATCTGAATGATTAAAAAAAAGTTTGAAATCAGAAGATTGGGAAGAGATAGCTTTAACATTACTGGTTAATTAGAAATTGCTTATCAAAGTGCTCATATACATTTTATTCCCTAGTATAGTAGTTCTTGTCATCTATGGCCTGCTCAACACTTGTACTATCAGATTTTTAAAAAAACCATCCAGTCTGATGAATGCATAGTAATGTTTTATTGTGGGTTAAATTTGGATTTCTCTGATTACTAATGTTGTTGAGTGCAAGATCATATGCTTTTTTCAGCCCCTTGGATTTCCTCTTTTGCCTGTTTAGATTTTCTGCCATTTGAATTATTTGCCTTTCTTTGTTGGTATATATTAATGAGTTTATTAAACGCACTAGTCTTTTGTAACTTCATGGCTTGAATTTACATTTTTAAGTGTGTTTTTCCATCAAGTCTTCCGTAAGAGAATCACATACTGATGACTAATTCAAAGCACAAACCATGGCCATAGGACAATACCCAACATCCTGGGCTTGTCTCTAAATTGATGTTTTAACTGAAACTTCATTAGACCATCCACTATTCTGTCAGCTCAGTTACTTCTGGAAGATAAGGGTACATGATAAGACTGGTATATTTCATGGACTTGAGCATGTTACCATATTTCTTTTGCTGTAAAATGAGTTTCTCAGAAGCAGTTTTGTGTAGGATACTGGGAAAGTAAGACATTCTGTGAGTTCATGGACAGTGGTTCTGGCAGAGACATTGTGGAGAAGGAAGGCTAATCATACAAGTACACACACATGTATATTTTACACATATGTATATCAATATATATTTACATAAATATAGATTATAGTATATATACTTGTGTGGACTATATATATTCTATTCCAGTAAGAACAAATCATTTTACCTTCATAATGAAAAATATCCAATATAATTAATCTCAATTTGTCTCCAGATGACTGCCTGGTCTCTCTAGGAAATGGTGGACTTTTGGGGTCTCTGATATATTTATATATATGATACACATATTCATTTATATAAATATAAATGATATATTTATATCATTATAATGATTATATTTATTATATATTATTATTATATTATATATTACAATTATATAACAATATATTATATATTATATAATATATAATCATGTTTATAATTATATATTTTAATTATAAAAATTATAATTATATTATATTATTATATGTTGTGTAATATAATATATTATTATATAATAGTATTATATCATATATATATTATAATATGTAATATAATTATTACTATATAATTTTAATGATTATAATGATATAGTGATTATAATGATTCTTAAATCTTTTTTTTCTTTTTCTTGCCTTATGACACTGGCTAGAAGCTCCTGTACAATGCTGAGAAAATATTTCTTGATAGAATATTTTTTTTTTAAATGAAATATATTTGACATATAACATTGTGTAAGTTTAAGGTATACAAAATATTGATTTGATATATTTATATATGAATGCCATTGTAGTGCTAGCACCTCTATCACATCAAATAATAATCATTTCTTTTTTGTGATGGGAACAATTAAGATTTAGTCTCTTAGCAAGTTTGATGATTACAATACAGTATTTTTGTCTGTATTCACTATACTGTGCATTAGATCTCCAGAACTTACCTACTAATAAAGGCACACTTTCAATGTTCACTGTTAAGTATGATGCTTGTTATATGTTTTTGTAGATATCCTTCACTTTTTAAGAATTTTCCTTCTATTATTAAGTTGCTGAGATCTTAGTTAATCATGAAAAGATGTTGAATTTTATCAAATGCTTTTTCTGCACATCCTAAGATATTCACATGATAACATCTCTCTAATGTGTTAATGTAGTGGATTTACTGGATGTATTATCTCTTCTATTTGTGCTAACTTTGGCTTAGCAGTATATTAAGTATTGCTAACTTTGATTTGCTAATATTTGTTTAGGATTTTTACACCTATATTCTTGAGTGAAATTGGTTTGTGCTTTTCCCTTCTATACTGTCAGATTTTGGTACTAAGGCAAAAACGTGTAAACTAGTTGGGAAGTATTCTTTACTATTCTCTTCCTTGGAACAAAATTGTGAACAGTTGAATTTTTTTCTTCCTTAAAAGTTTTGGTGGAATGCACTAGTGAAACCAACTCAGCTTTCATTATCTTTTTAGAAAGAGTATAAAGTGTTCATTGTTATTCATTAGTGGATATATAATTTTTCAGATTTTTTTTTTTTGGTTATCCATTTTATTTATTTATTTAAATATCTTTATTGGAGTATAATTGCTTTACAATGGTCTGTTAGTTTCAGCTTTACAACAAAATGAATCATATCTCTTCCCGCTTGCGTCTCCCTCCCTCCCACCCTCCCTATCCCACCCCTCCAGGCGGTCACAAAGCACCCAGCTGATCTCCCTGTGCTATGCGGCTGCTTCCTACTAGCTATCTACCTTACTTTTGGTAGTGTATACATGTCCATGCCTCTCTCTCGCTTTGTCACAGTTTACCCTTCCCCCTCCCCATATCCTCAGGTCCATTCTCCAGTAAGTCTGTGTCTTTATTCCTGTTTTACCCCTAGGTTCTTGACATTTTTTTTTCTTAAATTCCATATATATGTGTTAGCATACGGTATTTGTCTCTCTCTTTCTGACTTACTTCACTCTATATGACAGACTCTGGGTCTATCCACCTCACTACAAATAGCTCAATTTCATTTCTTTTTATGGCTGAGTAATATTCCATTGTATATATGTGCCACATCTTCTTTATCCATTCATCCGATGATGGACACTTAGGTTGTTTCCATCTCCGGGCTATTGTAAACAGAGCTGCAATGAACATTTTGGTACATGATTCTTTTTGAATTATGGTTTTCTCAGGGTATATGCCCAGTAGTGGGATTGCTGGATCATATGGTAGTTCTATTTGTAGTTTTTTTGTTGTTTTTCCCTTGCTGCTTTTAATATGTTTTCTTTGTATTTAATTTTTGACAGTTTGATTAATATGTGTCTTGGCATATTTCTCCTTGGATTTATCCTGTATGGGACTCTCTGTGCTTTCTGGACTTGATTAACTATTTCCTTTCCCATATTAGGGAAGTTTTCAACTATAATCTCTTCAAATATTTTCTCAGTGCCTTTCTTTTTCTCTTCTTCTTCTGGAACCCCTATAATTCGAATGTTGGTGCGTGTAATGTTGTCCCAGAGGTCTCTGAGACTGTCCTCAGTTTTTTTCATTCTGTTTTCTTTATTCTGCTCTGCATTAGTTATTTCCACTATTTTATCTTCCAGGTCACCTATCCGTTCTTCTGCCTCAGTTATTCTGCTATTGATCCCATCTAGAGTATTTTTCATTTCATTTATTGTGTTGTTCATCATTGTTTGTTTCATCTTTAGTTCTTCTACGTCCTTGTTAAATGTTTCTTGCATTTTGTCTATTCTATTTCCAAGATTTTGGATCATCTTTACTATCATTATTCTGAATTCTTTTTCAAGTAGACTGCCTATTTCCTCTTCATTTGTTAGGTCTGGTGGGTTTTTATCTTGCTCCTTCATCTGCTGTGTGTTTTTCTGTCTTCTCATTTTGCTTATCTTACTGTGTTTGGGGGTCTCCTTTTTGCAGGCTGCAGGTTCGTAGTTCCTGTTGTTTTTGGTGTCTGTCCCCAGTGGCTAAGGTTGGTTCAGTGGGTTGTGTAGGCTTCCTGGTGGTGGGGACTAGTGCCTGTGTTCTGGTGGATGAGGCTGGATCTTGTTTTTCTGGTGGGCAGGTCCACGTCTGGTGGTGTGTTTTGGGGTGTCTGTCAACTTATTATGATTTGGGGCAGCCTCTCTGCTAATGGGTGGGGTTATGTTCCTGTCTTGCTAGTTGTTTGGCATAGGATGTCCAGCACTGTAGCTTGCTGGTCGTTGAGTGAAGCTGGGTGCTGCTGTTGAGATGGAGATCTCTGGGAGATTTTTGCCGTTTGATATTATGTGCAGCTGGGAGCTCTCTTGTGGACCAGTGTCCTGAAGTTGGCTCTCCCACCTCAGAGGCACAGCACTAACTCCGGGCTGCAGCACCAAGAGCCTTTCATCCACACGTCTCTGAAGAAAAGATAGAAAAAGTAGAAAGAATTAGTAGAAGTAGAAAGAAAGAAAGAAAGAAAGAAAGAAAGAAAGGAGGGAGGGAGAGAGGGAGCAGGGAAGGAAGGAGGGAAGGAAGGAAAAAAATGAAGACGATAAAGTAAAATAAAATAAAGATAAAATATAATAAAGTTATTAAAATCAAAAAATAATTATTAAGAGGAAAAAAAACCCAAAAAACAAAAAAAATGGATGGATAGAACCCTGGAACAAATGGTGGAAGCAAAGCTATACAGACAAAATCTCACACAGAAGCATACACATACACACTCACAAAAAGGGGAAAAGAGGAAAAAGTCATAAATCTTGCTCTCAAAGTCCACCTCCTCAATTTGGGATGATTCGTTGTCTAAAGGAGGGAAGGAAGGAAAGAACGAAGATAAAGTAAAATAAAATAAAGTTATTAAAATAAAAAGTAATTATTAAGAGAAAAATTAAAACAAAAACAAAAACGGATAGAACCCTCAGACAAATGGTGGAAGCAAAGTTATACAGACAAAATCTCACACAGAAGCATACACATACACACAAAAAAAGGAAAAGGGGAACAAATAATAAATCTTGCTCTCAAAGTCCACCTCCTTAATTTGGGATGATTCATTGTCTATTCATGTATTCCACAGATCCAGGTACATCAAGTTGATTGTGGAGCTTTAATCCGCTGCTTCTGCGGCTGCTGGGAGAGATTTCCCTTTCTCTTCTTAGTCTCACAGCTCCCAGGGGCTCAGTTTTGGATTTGGCCCCGCCTGTGCGCGTAGGTCGCCGGAGGGCATCTGTTCTTTGCTCAGACAGGACGGGGTTAAAGGAGCCGCTGATTCGGAGGCTCTGGCTCACTCAGGCCTGGGGTAGGGAGGGTCACGGAGTGCCGGGCGAGCCTGCGGCGGCAGAGGCCAGCGTGACGTTGCACCAGCCTGAGGCGCACTGTGCGTTCTCCTGGGGGAGTTGTCCCTGGATCCCGGGAGCCTGGCAGTGGCGGGCTGCACAGGCTCCCCGGAAGCGGGGTGTGGATAGTGACCTGTGCTCACACACAGGCTTCTTGGTGGCGGCAGCAGCGGCCTTAGCGTCTCATGTCTGCCTCTGGGGTCCGCGCTTTTAGCCGCGGCTTGCGCCCGTCTCTGGAGCTCCTTTAAGCAGCGCTCTTACTCCCCTCTCCTCGCGCACCAGGAAACAAAGAGGGAAGAAAAAGTCTCTTGCCTCTTCGGCAGGTGCAGACTTTTCCCCGGACTCCCTCCTGGCCAGCCGTGGCGCACTAACCCCCTACAGGCTGTGTTCACGCAGCCAACCCCAGTTCTCTCCCTGCGCTCCGACCGAAGCCCGAGCCTTAGCTCCCAGCCCCGCCCGCTCCGGCGGGGAAGTAGACAAGCCTCTCGGGGTGGTGAGTGCCGGTCAGCCCTGATCTTCTGTGAGGGAATCTCTCCGCTTTGCCCTCCGCACCCCTGTTGCTGTGCTCTCCTCCACGGCTCCAAAGCTTCCCCCCTCCGCCACCCGCAGTCTCTGCCCGCGAAGGGGCTTCTAGTGTGTGGAAACCTTTCCTCCTTCACAGCTCCCTCCCACTGGTGCCGGTCCCGTCCCTATCCTTTTGTCTCTGTTTATTCTTTTTTCTTTTGCCCTACCCAGGTACGTGGGGAGTTTCTTGCCTTTTGGGAGGTCTGAGGTCTTCTGCCAGCGTTCAGTAGGTGTTCTGTAGGAGTTGTTCCACGTGTAGATGTATTTCTGGTGCATCTGTGGGGAGGAAGGTGATCTCCGCGTCTTACTCTTCCGCCATCTTCCCGGAAGTCAATTTTTTAGATTTTTAAACATTTTTTTGAGTCAGCTTTGGTAAGTTGTATTTTCTAGGAATTTGTTCATTTTCATATCTTTTCAAGAATTTTGGTATACAGTTGTTAAAAATTCTCTTATTTAATGCTGAGGCATCTGGATTGCTGTTCCCTTTCCATTTCGAATACTACATATTTGTAGCTCCTCTTTTTTCTTCATTAATTTTGCCAGAGGTTTGTCAGTTTATTAGTGTTTTCAAAAAATAGACTTTTTATTGTTATTGATCCACTCTATTTTATGCTTACTTTGTGTTTTCTCAAATTCTGCTCTGATCTTTATCATTTCCTTCCTTCTACTTTTGTTCGGTATATTTTCTGAGCTTTTTCTAAGCTCTTGAGATAGGTTCTTAGCTCATTTATTATTGGCCTAATTTTCTCTTTGAACAATACAAGGACCTTAGAACATTTCTAACGTATATATTTATGACTGTCTATATCTGATTAACTATGACTGATCATACAAGTTTTTGTTATTCAGTTAGAATATGTTTGTATTTCGATTGTAATTTTTTCTTTGATCTTTGAGTTATACCATTATTATTGTTGATATGTCTATTTCCATTAATAATTCTGTTCATTTCTACTTTATATATACAAATGCTATATTATTATGTGTCTACAAATTTTAGAATTGTTGTATCTTCCTGGTAGATTGAATATTTTACCTTGATTAATGTCTCTGTGTTTAATAATACCTTTTGCCTTAAAGTCTGTTATATTTATTAATTATTAATAGCCACACCGGATTTCTTTCGGTTAGTATGTGTATAACATACCTTTTTCTTTTACCTTAAAATTCTGTACCCCTATGTTTAGATGTCTCTCTTTAAGAGCATATAGTTGGACTTTTGAAATCCAATCTGATATTATTTTAGTGGAAACATTTACTATGTATTTACTCTGTTTACTAAATTACATTTAGTGTAAATACTGATATATTTAGATTTAAATCTAATATCTTATTTTGTGCTTAAAATTTCCCTTATTTTAAAATTTCTGCCTCCCTGCTTCCCCCTCCCCTACTCTTTTGATAAGAGATGTCTGAGTCTTTTTAAAAATAATTCCCTTTTCTCTTCTAAGAGTTTGTAAGTTATACACTCTGACTGTCCTGTTGGTGGCTACCCTAGAAATTAAAACATGCATAATTAATTTATCAAGGTATAAAGTTAATCAAAATCTTTTCCCTTGTATGGTTTGGACCATACAAGGACCTTAGAACATTTCAACATTATTTACTCCCTCCTTGTATACTTTTATTGTTATCTAGTGTTTATGTCTCATTTTGTAACCTTAGTAGACATTATTATTACTCTTTTGTAAAAATACAAACTTCATTTGTATTTGTCCAAATAGTAGCCATTTTCCTACTTTTCCATTTCTTTTTGCAACTCTGACCTTCCATCTGTGATTACTTTCCTTCTGCATCATGCACATCTTTTAGGATTTTTTTTCCAGTAAGGGACTTTAGTAAGCTCTCTTGGATTTTGGTTTTAAATGTCTTCATTTCACCTTAGTATTGTAAGATACCTTTGCAGGGTTTAATATTCTAGGGTGACCATTATTTTCTTTCATCAATTTCATTGACCAATTTCATCAATGGAAAACAGCATTCCGTTCTTTCTGACTTCTAGTGGTGCTGATGAGAAATCACCTGTGACTCTAACTGGCATTTTTTTGAAGGTAATCTGCCTTTTTACTTTGGTTGCTTTGAAGATTTTCTCTTTTTTCATTTTTCTTAAATTCACAATGATGTACCTGTTGTGAATTTCTTGTTATTTATCATGCTTGAAATTCATTGGATCTTTGAATCTGTGGATTAATGCTTTTATCAGTTTTGGAAAATTTTCAACCATTATGTGCTGCATATTCTTACTCCTCTATCCTTATGGGTCTTATTAGATCGAGTGTATGGTAGACCTGATTACTATTTCCTCCTCACCTTTTCACTTGTTTACTATATTTTCCATGTTTTTCTCTCACTGTGCTGCATTATGAATAATTTCTTCAGACCTATCTGCCAGTCCACGAATTTTTTCTTCTACTCCGACCAAATGGCTACCAAGGGTATCCACTGCAGTTTTCATTTCAGTTATTGTATTTTTTATCTCTAGAATCTGTATGAGTCTTTTCCAGATATACTGTTTCACTTCTTATTATTCCTTATTCTCTGTAGTTTAAAAATCTATCACTTATTAATTTAAGTAGTGGATGTAATTGTTTTCAGATACGCCTGTGATATTCCTGTATTTGGGATGTGAGCCTGTTGCTGCAGTTTGTTGTTTTCCTGCACATACTCGTGTCACCTTTGTTCTTGAGTTCCTGATTACCATTGACTGGTCAGTCACTGACCTTGAAAAATGACTTGAGGGCTTTCCCAGAGGCCAAGGATGAATATACCCTTCTCCAGTGAGGTTTTTCATTTGTTTCTGCCAGAGATTAGGGGACATTATCAGCTGAGAATCATCCCAAGTCAGTTCACAACCTGAGGCTCTTTGGTCAGCCCAGACTTTGCCTGCTTGGATAGTAAATTCACATAAGGACTAATCTTTAGGCACTAGAGTTACAGAGTCTTCTTTTTGCCTCCCCTTTCCTTTCATTTTAAATTTATTATTCTTTTCAACATGAAGACATTCCTGAGCCTATCTCCCCTTACAATAAGTATTTAGCCTTTTGGGGTCCCAGTTCAGTATAAACAGAATCTCTCTTAAGTCTTACCACTTTAGGGATTTCATGAGACTTAACTTCTGTCCCCTTTTCCCCATACAGCCTCTGAAATCCGAGTATGCGGCACTGACAAATGCCTTTCATGGGCAAGCAGCTTTGGTTCTGATATCTAATAGTTCACTAACCTCTCTGTTAACAGGCTTTCATCCAAAAATTAGCCTCGAGGTTCCTCAGTGTTTCTTAATCTCTTCAGTGTTTTGAACGTTATTCTTGTGTTTTCCCCCTGGCATTTTTCATTGTTCTTGTTGAGAGAGTTGTGACACAAAACTCAGCATTCCATAATCAGAAGCCATAAAGTGTCCAATCAGTTTTTATGGAATCTTATTCTAAATTATGAATGGATAGCCAGTGGTCACCAGATATTTGAGAAAGAAGTATTATATGAATGATAGAGAATAAAACAAACAAAAAGAAAAGGTAATTTGGTAGAAACAAATTATGCAGAGAAAAATAATCTTCTCCCCACTATCATTATCTTTTTATCTTTAGAGAGATAAGATACTGAATCTGTAAAACAAGAACAAGATGCTATTTTAAAAGAACACTGGAGAATAAAACAAGAGCTCTTGAAAGTTAAAAAAATAATGCTAGCAGAAGTGAAAAAATTCCTATAAAAATTTGAGACTTAAAATGGAGAGAATCTTGCATAAAGTAAAACAAAAATAGAAAAGATAGAAAATAGGAAAGAGAGAGAGAGAAGATAAGAAAATTAGAGTATTAAAATCATTCAGTAGCTTCCTAAGAAAGTATTCATAGGAAATATAATTTGGGAGACTTACAGTCCTTATTCTACATTTACTTTTTTTAAAAAAATTATTTATTTAATTTATTTATTTTTGGCTGCGTTGGGTCTTTGTTGCCGTGCATGGGCTTTCTCTAGTTGTGGCGAGCGGAGGCTACTCTTCGTTGCAGTGTGTGGGCTTCTCATTGTGGTGACTTCTCTTATTGCAGAGCAGGGCTCTAGGCACGCGGGCTTCAGTAGTCATGGCACGCGGGCTCGGTAGTCGTGGCTCGCAGGTTCTAGAGCGCAGGCTCAGTAGTTGTGGTGCATGGGCTTAGTTGCTCTGCAGCATGTGGGATCCTCCCAGACCAGGGCTCGAACCCATGTCCCCTGCATTGGCAGGTGGATTCTTAACCACTGTGCCACCAGGGAAGCCCTGCATTTACTTTTAATATACTAGGTTGGCATTTATCTTTCAAATTTGGGGTTGTAAATAATTTTCTCTCACGGTTACAGTTAATAATGCATTTGCAGATTTTTGCTTCCTACTCCTGTGACTTTTGGATCTGCTGGCTTAAATGTCTTTCTAAGGGAGGAATGATTCCTCAGGGAATGCAAAAGTGGCTCCATTATTATGGGAACTGAGACTGCCATGTGTTCATTTGGGGCTCTTCATTCCTCTGAGTCAACAGGGGAAGAGCAGATTACTGATCTGGTTGAACTGACTGATCTCAGTATCAAATTGCTGCTATACAATGGGGTGAAGGAGGACCATGTCTGAACCCAGGGGATTCTCTGAAGTGCATCTTAGCAGTTGTATAACTAGTTTAATGAAGATTGACGCAACCCACAAAGGCAAAACCACTAAGGACCCGGACAGTTCAGGAATGAAAATCTGAATCATTTCACCAGGTCAGCACCTTGACAAGGCAAGGTGCTGACTGAAGACAAGAAGATCATAGAATGGGTAGTAGAAGAATGAATTTTAAAATATCAACTCAACTCATGAAGTCTTAAGAGTCAAGAACCTATGCGAGGAAGGTTGGTAGTGCTTACTTTTATAACTGGAAGCTGGATTGTCATGGAATAGAGTTCTTAAGGAATGTTTTTGAAAATCCTATGCAAAGGAACTCAGGGCAAAAAATTAAAGCAAAGTCAAAAAGCAAATGTCAAGCTGAGAGATTAAATATTATAAAGGGAAAATCTCCCTAATATATAAAGATCAAGAGGAAAAAAACCTTTAAAAATCTGGTAGAAAAATGGACAAAAGACATGTAAGGATAGTTCACAAAAGATGGCAAAAGGCCTTTAAATATTTGAAGACATCCAACTTCACTAATAAGCAAAATGCATTGAGATACCATTTCTCACCTATCATCAGCTTAGAAGAATCCACTCTGTGGGCAAGGCTGAGGGGAAACAGGCATTATTATATAACCCCTCTCAAGGTAAATTTGACAGTACCTAATAAAATTACATATACATTTACCCTTTGACTCAGCAATTCCACTTTTAGGAAATTATCCTGAAGGTACATCTCTAGCAATATGAAAAAACATACGTACAAGGTTTTCCATTATGGCATTATTTGTAATAGCAAAATATAATCTATATTAATATATATTATATTGATATTTATATACCACCATAAGTTAATAATGGGGCAAACCCTAAAGTTGAATAAAAAAAGAAACAAACCTAATTGGATATCAAATTACATAATCACAGAGGAAAATTTAATTCAAATAATTTTTAAACATAGTATTCTGAAAATACAACCTTTTTTTGCCTAAGAACAAAAAGCACTAGAAAAGAATCTTAAATTTCACTTAGTAGGTTTGCTGTTAGTAATGGTTGTAGTCATAATTTCAGAACTATTTTGTGTGTATGAGAGAAGTACAAAGATGGAAGGAGAAAGAGGAAGAATACCCAGGATGCTGGATTTTAATTGGTGGTATCAGTGTGAGCTCACAATTTTAAAGAGGCCTAGAAAGCGGTGACTCCCTAGGAGCAATAAGCAAACACAGCGCCTGGATCAGGGCTTCTAAATACCATTCCTCAGTAAAAGAAACCAGAGCTCCTTAGAGAATGGTTAGTTCCAGGTCCAGAGTGCAAAAGTGTAAGGTGAGCCTGGAATATCTTGCTGCACACCAAAGCAAAAAAGTGTTTCCCAAATCACAGCATCACAGGACACAGGATCCAGCTTGAAGACGATCCCAGTAGCCAAGGCTGATACAACTTGAGCATCAAAGAAGATGTGGCACATATATACAATGGAATATTGCTCAGCCATAAAAAGAAATGAAATTGAGATATTTGTAGTGAGCTGGGTGGACCTAGAGTCTGTCATACAGAGTGAAGTAAGTCAGAAAGAGAAAAACAAATACCGTATGCTAACACATATATATGGAATCTAAGGGAAAAAAAAAAAAGGTCATGAAGAACCTAGGGGTAAGACGGGAATAAATACACAGACCTACTAGAGAATGGACTTGAGGATATGGGGAGGGGGAAGGGTAAGCTGGGACAAAGTGAGAGAGAGGCATGGACATATATACACTACCAAACGTAAAATAGATAGCTAGTGGGAAGCAGCCGCATGGCACAGGGAGATCAGCTCGGTGCTTTGTGACCACCTAGAGGGGTGGGACAGGGAGGGTGGGAGGGAGGGAGACGCAAGAGGGAAGAGATATGAGAGCATATGTATAAGTATAACTGATTCACTTTGTTATAAAGCAGAAACTAACACACCATTGTAAAGCAATTATACTCCAATAGAGATGTTAAAAAAAAAGAATTCTGGCTATAGACTATAACATATCTGAATGTTTTTTTAAAAAGAAAAAGGAAGAGGCTTGGGCTAGACCTTTGAGAATGAATTCAATTTAAATAGATGGAGAAGAAAGGTGGTTCAGTCAGTATGAACAAAAGAAGGAAGTGATGAAGAAGACGGCATAATTCAGGAGCTCGGAGTGGCGGGGGGCACTTGGTCCAGCTAGGTTGTCAGGGACACATAGGGATCAGTAAGTGTAAGATTTGGTAGTTTAGACCATCACTGCCAATCTGAAGATTAGACTTCGAGTGCGGTGGCAATGGGGAGCCGCTGTAAGTTTCTGAGCAGAGGAGTTATATGAGGAAATGACGGAATAGGTGTTTGGGGGAGATGACTGGCAGCTAGATGGAGGCAGGGAACAGAGGGATGGCAAGCAAGGAGGTCAGCGAGGAAGTCTTTGCAAGAGGTGCTGGGGGCCTGCAAAGAGCCTGGAAATGGATAAGGATAAAAATGGCTGAAATTTAAAAAAGCATTTCAGAGGATGAATAGACAGAACTTATTCCTCTGATAAGGGACAAGGGAAGAGTCAGTGGCTCTGAGTTTCCGTGCTGAAGGGTAGAAGGACGATGATGGAGCTGAGCTAAATATGAAGAGCAGAGAATTGAGTTTCGATATATTTTGAACTGGTTTTGAATATAGTGACTGTGAACCAATTGCATTTTGATGTTTACAAACCTCAAACAGGTCGCGTGTCCCACGTTGGGGGTGGTATTGCTGGGCTTTCTCAGTCAGCTTGATCTCTTACAGAGCTCAGGTGAGGGCAGGGCTCTGGTGTTTTCCTGAAGCTGCTGCCAGTGGTAGGATTTTGTACTGCTTCACAGACAATGCTCAGAACCATGTCCCTGTGGAATCCCAGTGGGCTACTCTGAGTGAGTATAACATCACCTCCTGGTTGGGCCAGAAAAGAATTTTCAAGGCATAACTCGAGGCGGGGGGCTCCCACGTATGAAATTGCTCTTTCATCCCTGCAGTGAAGCTTGAATGAGGGGACTCTGTGCTTTGTGGCTGTCTGGCTTCATCAGAGGATGGCTGCCGTCTTCACCCACCCGGCGCTCTTGCTTGGCTAGAGGAAGCCTGTCCTGAGCTCTCATAGTGAACAGGCTTCCCAGGCAGCCTTCCTCCCCTGCACTCTTGGCATTCACATGGCATGGCCATAAATTATGCCCAGCGTGTTCATTTTCAGTTTAAATGTGTTCTCATCCCAGAGGAGCAACTAATGGCGTCAGGTTACTGATGTGAAAAAAGCCTGCCGCTGCAGTGACTATGGATTAATGAAATAGCAGTCATGGAGGCTGGGGCAGCAATAAATTGTCAGCCACCGGTGACATGGATTTTAAATTATATTCTCCATCTCCTTTCCCCTTCTCCAAAATTATTTAGCTGTAGAGTTGTTTGTTAAATGCTTACCATTGCTTAAATGTTTGCTTTCTATTAGAAGTTGGTGCAGGCTGGGCCCCTTCCTTTAAAGGGGCTTTTCTCAGAAAACTGGAGGTGGGCTGAGAGGGATTTAAAAGCCTATCATGCTTTCTCTAGGAGGCGTGAAGGCAAATCTCTTAATCCAGGATCATCACTGACTGATAACTTTCATTCAGAAAACTGGCAAACATGGGGCTCTATCGGTGAACTCTGCTCATTTGGCACGTCAGTTACTACCTCTACCTTCTGTTATGGCCTTTTTCTTTTCCTAATGAGTTAAAAATTAGGAACCAAGACA
Source organism: Pseudorca crassidens (assembly GCF_039906515.1). Classification (NCBI taxonomy): domain Eukaryota; kingdom Metazoa; phylum Chordata; class Mammalia; order Artiodactyla; family Delphinidae; genus Pseudorca; species Pseudorca crassidens. Next base: position 160,438,078 of record NC_090297.1, read on the forward strand.
ATTCACAGTGTTTTTGAAAGGCAGCAAGTCTATTTTTCATTAGATGAAGGACCCCAGGGAATCCGTTAATGGGCCATAGGGAGTTCAAGAATCCCTGATCCTACAAGCAAATGTGAACAAGCAACTTGCTCATATGTATATGTTTTTCTAGAAAGAAGGTCTGTGGGTTTCATCAAATTCATTAAATGTTCCGTAACACCAAGATAGCTTAAGGGCTGCCATGGGGGACTGCATAAATGTCTACAACGTCTTTCTCTCCCAAGATCTATGTCCTTGTAATAGACTTCGTGGCTCCTCTGACTGAGAGAAGTCTATCCACCCTTGATTCTGGGCTGGCACTGTGATTGGCTTTGGCCCACGGGAGATTAGTAAATGTGATCCAAGCAGATTGGAAAAGTGCTTGCACTTCGGGGCTTGCCTACTTACTGTTCCTGGAAGCCTGCTGCAATGTCAACAAGGCTGGGCTAGCCCAATGAGCTACATGGCCCCAGTCACCCTTGTTTCCCCAGCAGACCCACCAGCAACTGCAGACAGTGAGTGTGCCCAGCTGAGACCAGCCAGGCCAACCAAGGTCTGTGGATTTCATTAAAATCACTAAATGTTCCGTAATGCCAAAAGAGTGCAAGGGCTGCTATGGTGGACTGCATACATGGCCACAACTTCTTCCTCTCCACACATCCATGCTCTTGCAGTGGGACTTTGTAAGGGCAGGGGTATGTGGAGCCTGGGCCAGACCAGAAGCAACTGTCCAGCCAAATTGCTGACATACAGAATAGTGAACAAAATAAGTGTTATTTGGGGATAGTTTATTATTCAGTAAAAGCTAACTGATATAAATAGCATATCACACAGTGTGCATTTTGAGGATGAGGGGCACACCTTATTCAGTCTTTATATCTCTTTTTTCCTAAAAACTCAATAACCATTCAATATGTATTTGTTGAATTGGGTAGAACTGGTCTCTCAAAAAGACTTCTCAAGGTCACAATAAATCAGGAGAGATCCCAGAGCATCTAACTCCAGGCCTCAGTTTCCTTACTTATAAAATGGGCTTCAAAACACCTACCTTGTTGGGCTACTGTGGCTATTAGAGATACTGTGTGCTTGAGAGGTGCCTGATACTTGATGGACAGTAGCCCGAGCCAAGCACGCTGATGAAACGGCTGCAGAACTCATCAGCGTGCGCGAGATCAGGCACGTTTCAGTGATCACAGTGCCCACCAGGTGTTCACGTGGATTCCAGTTTCTAGGCGTTAGCTTTCTCTGCTGCAAAATGAGGTTGGTTCCTTCTGGCTCGACCAGACGTCCATGTGTCATTCTGACATGGCTGCCGCCGCAGTGCGGCCACGTGGCCGGAGGATGTGCCACTCCTTCTGGGGTGGTGGGGGAGGCTCCTGAGTTGCTGCTCTGGATTCTGCCATCACGCCCTGTATCTCATTTTCTTGCTTGTAAAATAAGGTGTGGGTGACAGGAAGCTCTGTGAGACTCCTGTCAGCTTCAGTAATACTCCTGGAGTCTTCTCTAAGCCTGAGGGACTAAACTGCTCACAGGATCACGGAGCCATGAAAGAAGTTATTATTTGCTAGAGGAAAAGAAAAAAGGTTTCTGTGTTTGTCTAAAGCAGAAAGTGGAAAAGCAGGCCACATAATTGGGGAATAACAAACAGTAAGAAAAAAGAAAAGAAAGCAAACCTGATTTGAGCTGGGATGCTAGGACCCTGCTTCCTGCAGGATAATGGAGCCCCATGCTATGTAGATCACAGGGTCGAACCTTAGACATAGAGATTTATAGAAGAAAATTCCCCTTCCAAAAGCATGACATACACAAAGGGTTATAAAATGCTCAGAATGAGTTACACAAAGAGCCATGAGACATATGAAAAACAGTTTTCTTTTTTTTTCCATTAAGACCTCCTGTCCTTTTCTAATAAAACCTAACATGACATCTTTCTAGGATTTAGAGTAAAACTTGTTGTGTTGCAGATGTATTTGGAAGTGAATCATGGACATACATATCGTTTACCGCAAGCAGTGAAGACATCTGAAAATCTTGCTTCTTGCCAAAATGGACATTAAGATTTTGCTTGGAAGCAAATATGAAAACATTGATTTTTATCCAACTATCCCTCCGTTTATCTAAGGAGAAAGTTACAACTTATTCTGTTATGCTTTTAATAGGATTTTCTATCTTTAATGCTGAGATCTTAAACATTACCAGTGAGTAAGCAAAGAAAATAATTAGCAGATGGCATTTTCAACCAAATTTTTTATATTTATTATAGTCGTGCTTCTCTACAACTAAAGATTCATGTGGTGTGCAAACCATATGTCTGACTTTATTTACCAAAGTAAATACAGAACAGCATTTCCAATAGGGGAGGTTCACACAACAAACAAAATATAGAGTGTGTGACCTCAATAAGGCATTCAGTAAAGGTATATAAGCTGTCTCTCCCTCTATGGGGGGGGGTTCCCTTAGGGTGCTCTGATGTTGGCATCACATTCTTCTAAGAGCAGAATCAAATCTTCAATCAGGCTGTGCTCCCTGCCATGTGTCACTCTCATAATATCAAAAGCCTAAAGGGAAGAGAAAGAAGACGGATTAGAACGCCAAATGAGGCAGGTCCCTGCCTGCTCCTCGTCTTTTCCCATGACACCCAGGAGCCCGAAGAAGCCCAGCGTCTGCAGTGTGAGCAGCACGGTGGTTCTCCACACTAGCAATGAAGTGACAAGGGTGATTCTGTAACGTGGTGCTTGGAAAGCAGACTTACTACCTGAGTCATGCTGGGCCTGCTGTGCAACACCAATCTTCAGGGATTATTAGAGCTTAGGTTTGGTGTAGGTAAAGAGGTTTGAGAAGAATTACTAAAATGATTAAGTAATAGTAAAGATGAACTACTATGCTGCTATCGCCTTAAAATATAATTTTCATTTTTGCATGCTGCATTTAATTCTCATCTATATGTACTGTGATACATATAATGTATACATACAATTTTTGTATTCTTTTCATGTCCTATGACATTAGAACACTGGCATTTTGACAGTCCCTGCCTTCACTCCCCATGTTCAATCTTCACTAAATCTTGCCAATTCTACCTCCAAAATATTTCTGAAATCTGGATGGGTTTGTGACCACTTCAGTAATAGAGTGTGATGATGGAATTAATGCTACTGACTTCCAAAGCTAGGTCAGAAAGGCCATGCAACCTTTGCCTCGTTCACTAGTGTGTCTGCTCCTGGAACCATGAGCTTCCGCGCTGTGAGGAAGCCCAAGCCACTTGGGGAAGCCAAGTGGAGATGCTCTGGTTGAGAGTCCTAGCTGAGTCCATCTTTCAAGTCATCCTAGCCTAGACACCAGAAATGTGCATAAGGAAGCCTACAGATGACTTCAGCCATCAGCCAGAAGGTAGCCAGAGTCCAGTCTTCCCAGCTGACACTGTGGAAAAGAGGCGTTATGGAAAAGAGGCGAGCCATTCCTGTTGCGATCCGTTTGAATTCCTGACTCAGAGCATCGGTGAGCATAATAAAAGGGTGGTTATTTTACTCTGCTGAGTTCTGGGGATGGTTTGTTACCGAGCAATAAATTAGAGATAAACAGTACCATCCTGCACTGCCCAAACTGGGGGCTCCCCGACGGGGTGGGGGGCACCAGACCCATTGTCTTCAATACGAACGTGCCTCGAGAGATAGGTAAAGAGACTTTGGGGGGTGCTAGGCGCCCAGAAAAGCACCTGCCTCTCAGTACCACGCTCTCAGCCTTGGCCGCACAGTAGCATCAACTGGGGGCTGTCAAAGGTACCAGCGCCCAAACCCCACACGTGGTCAACTGAAGCCTGTTCTCTGGGGGTGAGGCCTGGGCTCAGGAGATTCTAACGTGCCCTCGGGGTTGAGAGCGACCGATACAGTGAGCTCTCACCAAATAATAACAACTGTTTATTATTCAGTGGTGACTTACAGCCAACATAATCACCATTTTACTGGCTGTGTACAATTCTACTCTTAGAAATTTAGATCACTACCAAGTTTTTGTTATGATGTAGCTCTTCTAGCATAGGACTTTTTTGCCTTTGCTGAATATTTGCTTAAGATAAATCTCTGGAGGTGGATATTCTTGGGTATGGACCTCTTTAAAGCCACAGAGACTTTAGAGCTGCGGAGCACCCCTTCATTCTACTGGGTGTTCAGGGCTAGGAGTGCTTTTGGCCTGTGTTCCTGGCTTTTTGGCCTCTTTAAAAATGTTCCCGGGCTTCCGTGGTGGCGCAGTGGTTGGGAGTCCGCCTGCCGATGCAGGGGACGCGGGTTCGTGACCCCGTCCGGGAAGATCCCACGTGCCGCGGAGCGGCTGGGCCCGTGAGTCATGGCCGCTGAGCCTGCGCGTCCGGAGCCTGCGCTCCTCAACGGGAGAGGCCACAGCAGTGAGAGGCCCGCGTACCGCAAAAAAAAAAAAAAAGAAAAAGAAAAAAAGTTCCCTTTAGCTGGGATGAAGGAAAACAGTCAGACGGGGTCTAGATTTAGCTACTGTGAGAGGAAAAAAAGGGAAAGGCCCGCCACCTCAGGCTCTGGTGTCCCAGCCTGGAAAAGAGCTCTGCCCGTGGCGTTGGCTGTAATCCTGCACTGGCAGGCCCATCACCTGTGACATGCCAGCTGGAAAACCAGAAGGGGGCTGTGATGAGTCAGGGCCGTGAGGATTTGGTTCTTAGTAACCTGAGTGGGTCTGCCCTGTGGGTGCAGAGCATCTGCAAGCAAATCCCGAGGTGCAGTGGGGCGGGGTGAGGGGTGTACGAGATCGAGGGGAGGAGTTGGGAGTAGCCTCCACCTTGGAGGCAGCCAAGCTCGGTGACATGCCTCTGGGCAGAAGATCAGCAACAAATGTTTGATGCCATTCAGGGAACAAATGTCTCCTGTCTCCCTCCCGCCCCACTCCCCAGGTCCTCTGTTGTTCTAGACATCTCAAGGTCCCAGGCAGGGGCCTGCATGAGAGCGCGATTGTAAAAAGAGACTGGAGAGATGCTTCGAGCCCTTCATGGGAAATTCTCTCACTCGAAAGCTGCTTAGATGTTCTCTTCCCTTCCACTTGACAGAGGACCAGCTGTACTTGTGATCTGACAAAGGAGGGTGAATGGGCCAGGAGCATCACCTGAAAAGCTCTTTGCAGAAAGAGAAATAACGCTCCTCCAAGCCCCATGGACAGGTCGGCTGGAGAAAGGCCTGCCTGACCTGTGAGGGCTCTCGCCCTCCCGGCCCCTCACAGCTCTCTGCTGGGTGAGGGCCTGGCCTCGTTTCTCAGGAGAACTCCCAGATCAGCTTCTCTGTGTCCTCCTGTTTTATTTCTCCAGGTTCCTCATCTGGAGAATGTTCTGTGCTTCTCAGGGACTTGACTCAGAGGCTACATGACAGTCATCTTCATACCACTCTGAAGGGTAAGGTCGATCTGCACGTTTTCAGACGTATTATAGCTCCAGCTTCCTTCCTCGCTGCCTTTCTTCCAGTCATACGTTTCACTTTCTCCTCCCTTCCAGCTTTAAGAATAAGGCCTATGGGGCTTCCCTGGTGGCGCAGGTGCTCCGCAACGGGAGCAGCCACAGCAGTGAGAGGCCCGCGTACCGCAAAAAAAAAAAAAAAAAAAAAAAAAGAATAAGGCCTACTCCTCAAGAGACAAAGTTAATTGTGGCTGATCTGGAGTCTTCCTGTTCATTCCTGCTCATCCCACAGCACAGCAGGTGCCTGAGCATCAGAGGAGGCTTCCGGCCCTGCAACCCTTCACGAACTGCAGAGCCACAGCCAGGAAGGGAAGCCACCTGGCCTTCCCCAGGCCTCACTTCCATACCTCCCAGCCTGCTTCCTTGCGGGAGGGCCATAAAGACCATCTGGCGCAATGTCCTCATGTTTGGCCTGAGAGGGAGCCCAGGGTGAACCCCGTGTTCATTCCATGACTGCACTGTGCAGCCTCCACCTGCAAACAGTCTTCAGTGACCAAGGAGAGGGCCTGGAGGGTCTCTGACGTGTGGCTTCTGAGACACCCTGAGGAGCCATGAAGGTATTCCTAGTCAAGATGCTGCTGGTTGTGACCTACGTTCTCTTATCTGGTGGTGAATGCAGCACCGGTAGCAAAAGTGGGGCGGGGGCAACGCCTGGGTGTGTATGTGTAGGATTTGAGATACTAAGGTTAGAGGATCCTATCCACAGGGGTGGCTGGAAGCAGAGAGGAAATGGGCATAGCTGGGTGCAGAGGACCACATTGAAGAGACTGGAAAAAATCCATACCATTTGTCTAGAAGGTAAAACCAAGTATAAATAGGGTTAACAAGTAAACACTGTAATTTTCTCTGAGTGATGGGTGGGGTAGAAGAGAAAAGGAGAGAAAAAAAGAAATAGGATTTAGTAATGTGCAAACTATGGTGATGACTATGTTCTCTGTGTGTGTGTGCGTGTGTGTATGAGAGTAATATGGCAGGTTGAGTATACAGGACGGGAAGCCAAAACTCAGACTTGGTCCAGCAGGACGTCTGGTCCTTGTCTTGGACATCACCTGGGCCTACAGGTGAGCTGGGGCAGCAGTTCTCAGCGATGTAGGAAGGGAGCCCTATGTAGCTGTCAGCACAGGCTGCCTCTGCATGGCGGCCACAGCTCCTCAGCCCAGCAAGAAGATGAGGAGGTCTTTTCTTCCCCCCAAAACAAAGTTATAGTAAATCTCTGACAAACCAGGACAATTGTTTCCTGTAGCTCTGTGTCTCCCTTCTCTCAGCCCCTCCCAACTGCCACACATGCACATGTCAGAGAGAACAATTTTGATTTAATTTCCTGCAGCAATATGTAAAACAGATTAAGGAAATATAAAATCAGAGCCAGCCTGTGCTGGGAAAAGCTTATCTCTTTCCATTAAATTTTATTTTTTTAATGGTAGCATTTAAAAAGAGCCTGCCTGTATTCTTCCACAGAGGACCTATTTGAAGCCTTCAAGGGGGTGTTGCTGCCCCCCGTGTACTGACTCTAAATGTCACATGAGAAAGGGAAGCACAGATTGCCTGCCACATGACAGGCATGGCTCACTCAGGAGTAAAGATAAGTTCTTTGAAAGATCGGGTCCCCAGAACTGATTTCAATCTCATCACAGCTTTTTTTTTCTTTTAAGTAATTGTAGAATTGTGGGTCATACGTTAAATAAAATGAATTAAATTATGATTTAAAGTTGCAAACAATATAGCTTTCTTATTAATTTTTAATAAAAATATATTAAGCTTATCAAGGATCTCATATACTCTCTACAAAAAGCCTGAGGGAATTCAATAATGACTTCCCCAAGCAGGATTTAAATATGGATATAAATCAGAGGGAAAAGAAATGTATGCATGATAAAAACCTCTGGAATCAGATCACAGGAGGGGAAAATGCAGGCAAGTTTTCTTACTCTGCCCACCTCAGGATGAAAGCAGAGTAGAGGGGTGGGAGGTGGTGGGCGTGCGCTGGGGCATCCAAAGCAGGACACGTAAGAAGACAGACCTGCAACCCATCAAGCAGCTGCAGAGCCACGGCAGCCCTTCACAAGGGGCAGCAGGAAATCCCAAAGCCTTGGATGACCTTCCTGAGCTCACAGCACCCCTGCTGATCCACTGTGCTCTCCACCTTGTACAGAATCCACCGAGAGGACCTGTCCTCCTGGGAGGCAAGATTCCTTAAAGAAAAGATCTATCCATTCATACACTAAATATCGGCTAAGCAGCTGTCATGAACAAGACTTGGTCCTTGCCCTGGGAGGAGCTCTGGCACAGCCAGAAATCAGGGTTCTAGCAGGACAGTGTGTGATAAAGGGGGATGTAAGGTGCTGGGGTTCCAGAGGAGAGACCCCAGAAGGGGTTACAGACATGGTGAGCTCAGGTCTGTGCCTTCCAGTGGGAGTAGCTATTCCAGAAAGAGTTGCTGTTGTGTTGTTATGTTTAACTAATCAATCGATCCAATGCATATTTATTGAGCACCTGAGAGACCCTGAAGACATCATGTCTCCTCCCTGAGCTCCGGTTTCCTCACTTGAATAACGAGGAGATTGGACTAGATAAATTCTGTGGACAAAGCAAGTCCCAGACACAGAGCTAGGAGGTGCAGGTTTGGTTTCATTTCAAAATGTGTTATTGATTTCTAATTTAACGCCACTGAGGTCAGAGAATTTACTTTGTATGACAGGAATCCTTTTACATTTATTGAGACTTGTTTTATGGCCCAGAATATGGTCCTTCTTGGTATACATTCTGTGGGTACTTGAAAAGAAGTGTATTTTGCTACTGCTGGGTGGAGTTTTATAAATGTCAATTTGATCCTGTTGTTGAATCCTTCTGTATCCTTGCTGGTTTTCTGTCTAGTTGTCCTGTCAGTAGTTGACAGGGAGTGCTGATGTCCCCAGCTATACTCGTATCCATAAGTCTAGTATCTATTTCTTCTTTTAGTTCTATCAGTTTTTGTTTCCCACATTTGGCAACTGGGTTGTTTGGTTCATACACATTTAGAATTGCTGTGTATTCGTGGTAAATTGACCTTTTTTCCCCATTATATAATGTCCTTCTCTGTCTTTAGCAACATTTTCTTTGCTCTAAAATCGACTTTATCTGATATTAATATAGCCACTCCAGCTTTCTTTTGATGAATGGTGTTTTCATGATATATCTTTTTCCATCATTTTACTTTCAACGTGCCTATATTTAAAGCGAGTTTCCTATAGACAGCATATAGTTGGGTCATTAAAAAAATCCATTCTAATAACCTCTGTCATTTAATTAGTATATTTTAGACAATTTATATTTTTTACATAGATCACTTGCATAATTAATGTGGTTATTCATATATTAGGGTTTTAAGTTTGCCATTAAAAAAATTTTTCTGTTTTTTTCTTTTTTGCTTCTATTTTCTTTTTCTTGCATTTCTGGTGGATTACTACTTTTTTTTAGAATTCTGTAATGTTTTTGAGTGTATTTGTTTGTGTGTGTATATATAGAGAGAGAGACATAGACATATAATTGTCAAATATAATTGACCTAAATATTTCCACTATATACATTTAGAACCACAGGAGACAGTGTTATAAATTTTGTTTCAACTGTCAAAAGATTATCTAAAAAACTCAAGAGGAGAATGAAAGTCTATTTTACTTACCCTTACTTTTGCTTACCATGTTCTTTCTTCCTGATGTTCAAAGATTCCTGCCTTTATTATTTACTTTCTGTTTAGAGAATTCCTTTAGCGATCCTTTTAGAATAGGTCTGCTGGTGACAAATTCTCTTACTTTTCCTTCATCTGAGAATGTTTTGATTTTCCCTTAACTCTTGAAGGCTATTTTGCTGAGTATTGGTTTTTGGCTCAACAGTTCTTTTCTTTCAGTGCTTGAAAAATGTGCCACTTTCATCTGACCTCCATGTTTGTTTGTTTGTTAATATTTATTTATTTGGCTGTACCGGGTCTTAGTTGCAGCACGTGGGATCTTCAATACTGCGTGTGGGATCTTCACTGCAGCACGCAGGATCTGGTTTTAGTTGCAGCATGCGGGATCTTTGTTGTGGCATGAGGGATCTAATTCCCTGACCAGGATCGAACCCAGGCCCCCTGCATTGGGAGCACAGAGTCTTAACCACTGGACCACCAGGGAAGTCCCTGGCCTTCATGGTTTTTAATGAGAAAGCCACTGTAACTCAAATTGTTTTTCTCCTATAAGGAAGATGTCATTTTTCTCTTGCTTTTTTAAAAAGTTTTAAATTTTTTGCTGTGTTGGGTCTTTGTTGCTGCGCGCGGGCTTTTCTCTGGTTGTGGTGAGTGGGGGCTACTCTTGCGGTGTGAAGGCTTCTCATTGTGGTGGCTTCTCTTGTTGTGGAGCATGGGTTCTAGGCGTGTGGGCTTCAGTAGTTGTGGCATGCGGGCTCAGTAGTTGTGGTGCACAGGCTTAGCTGCTCTGCAGCATTTGGGATCTTCCTGGACCAGCGCTTGAACCCGTGTCCTGTGCATTGGCAGGTGGATTCTTAACCACTGCGCCACCAGGGAAGCCCCTCTCTTGCTGCTTTTAAGATATTTTTGTTGTCTTTAGTTTTCAGAAGTTTGTCTAGGATGAATCTTGATGTGCATTTCTTTGGATTTTTCTTATTTGGGTTCACTTAGGTTTTTTTTTTCCTTTAAGTTTTTGTAGGTTTTTAAAAAAAATTTTTTTTATACAGCAGGTTCTTATTAGTCATCAATTTTATACACATTAGTGTATACATGTCAATCCCAATCTCCCAATTCATCCCACCACCACCACTGTCCCCCGCCCCACCGTGGCTTTCCCCTCTTGGTGTCCATATGTTTGTTCTCAACATCTGTGTCTCTGTTTCTGCCTTGCAAACCGGTTCATCTGTACCATTTTCCTAGATTCCATATATGCATTAATATACGATATTTGTTTTTCTCTTTCTGACTTACTTCACTCTTTATGACAGTGTCTAGGTCCATCCATGTCTCTACAAATGACCCAATTTCGTTCCTTTTTATGGCTCCATTGTATATATGTACCACATTTTCTTATTCCATTCATCTGTCGATGGGCATTTAGGTTGCTTCCATGACCTGGCTATTGTAAATAGTGCTGCAATGAACACTGGGGTGCATGTGCCTTTTTGAATTATGGTTTTCTCTGGGTGTATGCCCAGTAGTGGGATTGCTGGGTCATATGGTAATTCTATTTTTAGTTTTTTAAGGAACCTCCATACTGTTCTCCATAGTGGCTGTATCAATTTACATTCCCACCAACAGTGCAAGAGGGTTCCCTTTTCTCCACACCCTCTCCAGCGTTTGTTGTTTGTAGATTTTCTGATGATGCCCATTCTAACTGGTGTGAGGTGATACCTCATTGTAGTTTTGATTTGCATTAGTCTAATAATTAGTGATGTTGAGCAGCTTTTCATGTGCCTTTTGGCCATCTGTATGTCTTCTTTGGAGAAATGTCTGTTTAGGTCTTCTGCCTATTTTTTGATTGGGTTGTTTGATTTTTTAATATTGAGCTGCATGAGCTGTTTATATATTTTGGAGATCAATCCTTTGTCCGTTGATTCATTTGCAAATATTTTCTCCCATTCTGAGGGTTGTCTTTTCGTCTTGTTTATAGTTTCCTTTGCTGTGCAAAAGCCTTTAAGTTTCATTAGGTCCCATTTGTTTATTTTTGTTTTTATTTCCATTTCTCTAGGAGGTGGGTCAAAAAAGATCTTGCTGTGATTTATGCCAAAGAGTGTTCTTCCTATGTTTTCCTCTGCGAGTTTTATAGTGTCCGGTCTTACATTTAGGTTTCTAATCCATTTTGAGTTTATTTTGGTGTATGGTGTTAGGGAGTGTTCTAATTTCATTCTTTTACATGAAGCTGTCTGGTTTTCCCAGCACCTCTTATTGAACAGACTGTCTTTTCTCCATTGTATATATCCTTGCCTCCTTTGTCATAGATTAGTTGACCATAGGTGCCTGAGTTTATCTCTGGGCTTTCTATCCTGTTCCATTGATCTATGTTTCTGTTTTTGTGCCAGTACTATATTGTCTTGATTACTGTAGCTTTATAGTATAGTCTGAAGTCAGGGAGTCTGATTCCTCCAGCTCCGTTTCTTTCCTTCAAGACTGCTTTGGCTATTTGGGGTCTTTTGTGTCTCCATACAAATTTTAAGATTTTTTGTTCTAGTTCTGTAAAAAACGCCATTGGTAATTTAATAGGGATTGCATTGAATCTGTACATTGCCTTGGGCAGTATAGTCATTTTCACAATCAGTTACCTTCTTGAATCCCCAGGTCGATTTTTTTATGTTCAGTGGCATTAATTACATTCACATTGTTGTGCAACCACTACCACTATCCACATCCAGAACTTCTGTGTTATCCCAAACTGAAACTGTGTACCCACTAAACAATAATTCTCCATTCCCTTCTCTCTCCAGCCCCTGGTTATCACTATTTTACTTTCTGTCTCTATGTTTTTGACTACTCTACATACCTGATATAAATGGAATCATACAATATTTATCGTTTTGTGACTGGCTTATTTCACATAATGTCTTCAAGTTTCATCCATGTGGTTTCATTTTTAAGGCTGAATAATATTGTCTGTATATTCCACATTTTGTTTATCTATTCATCTGTCCATGGACATTTAGGTTGTTTCCACCTTTTAGCTAAGCTATTGTTAATAATGCTCGCTGTGAACATTGGTGTACAAATATCTGTTCAAGTCCCTGCTTTCAATTCTTTTGTGTTTATACCCAGAAGTGGAATTGGTGGATCAAATAGTAATTCTATGTTTCATATTTTTGAGGAACTGCTATACTATTTTTCCACAGTGGCTGCCCCATTTTGCATTCCTGCCAGTAATACATAAGGGTTCCAGTTTCTCCACATCCATACCAATACATGTTGTTTTCTGGTTTTTTTCTTAATAATAGCCATCTTAGCAGGTGAGAAGTAGTATCTCATTGTGGTTGTGGTTTGCATTTCCCTAATGATTGGTGATGTTAAGCACCTTTTTATGTGATTTTTAGCTATTTGCATATCTTCTTTGGAGAAATGTCTATTCAGGTCCTTTGCCAATTTTTGAATCGGGCTGTTTTGGTATTGTTATTAAAGTTTAGGCATTCTCTCTATATTCTGGAAATTATTCACTTATCAGATACGTGATTTGCAAATATTTTGTTCCATTTTGTGGGTTGCCTTTTTACTCTGTCGGTAGCATCCTTTGATGCACAAACATTTAAAATTTTGATGAAGTTCAATTCGTGTATTTTTTCTTTGTTGCCTGTGCCTTTGGTGGCATATCCAAAAAAGTCATTGCCAAATCCAGTCTCATGAAACTTTTCTTCTGTTTTCTTCTAAGAGTTTTATAGTTTTAGCTCTTATATTAGGTCTTTAATCCATGCATTAGTTTTTAAAAATATAGTGTTAGGTAAGGGTCCAACTTTATTTTTTGCATGTGGATATCCAGTTTTCTCAACACCGTTTATTGAATGGACTGTCCTTTCCTCACTGAGTAGTCTTGGCACCCTTGTCAAAAATTATTTGACATATATCTGAGAGTTTATTTCTGGCTCTCTATTCAATTTCATTGGCTTATATGGCTGTCTTTATGCCAGTACCATGTTGTTTCGATTACTGTAGTTTTGTAGCAAAATTTGAAATCATAAAGTGTGAGTCCTCCAACTTTTTTTTTCTTTTTCAATATTGTTATGCTATTGGGGTCTTGAGGTTTCATATGGATTTTAGGATGGATTTTTCCAATTCTAAAAAAAAATGTCAGTGGGATTTTGACAGAGATTGCATTGAATCTATAGATTGCTTTAGGTTGTATTGACATCTTAAAATGATATTAAATCTTTCAGTCATGAACATGGAATATTTTTCTGTTTATGTCATCTTTAATTTTTTTCAGCAGTGTTTTATAGTCTTCAGTGTATAAGTCTTTTACCTCCTTGATTAAGTTAATTGCTGATTATTTTATTCTGTACGATGCTATTAGAAGTGGAACTGTTTTCTCAATTTCCTTTTGGGATCATTCCCTTTTGGGATCATTCCCTATCAGTGTATAGAAACACAACTGACTGTTGCATGTTAATTTTACATCCTCCCACTTTGCTGAATTTCTTAGTTGGAACAATTTCTTTTGTGGTATCTTTAGGGTTTCCTACATATAAGATCATGTCATCTATGAAGAGAGAGAATTTTACTTTTTTTCAATTTGAGTGCTTTCACTATTATTTCTTCAAGTACTTTTACTGCCCTCTTTCTCTTCTCTTTCTGGGACTCCACTGTTAGATCTTTTGTTATAGGTACCGTGGGTCCCTGAAGCTCTGTTCAATTTTACCTTTTTTAGTCATTTTATCTCTGTTTTTTAGATTGGACAGCTTATATTGTTCTATCTTCAAGTTCATTATTTTTTTATCTTTTATTTTTTGGGGGTACGCGGGCCTCTCACTGCTGTGGCCTCTCCCGCTGCGGAGCACAGGCTCCGGACGCGCAGGCCCAGCAGCCATGGCTCGCGGGCCTAGCCGCTCTGTGGCACGTGGGATCCTCCCGAACTGGGGCACGAACCCGCATCCCCTGCATCGGCAGGCGGACTCCCAACCACTGCGCCACCAGGGAAGCCCCAAGTTCTTTATTAACTCATTCCTCTATCCATTCTGTTGTTAAGTTCCAGTCTGTATATTTTGGTAATTGTATTTATCATTTCGTAAATTTCTGTTTGCTGCTTCTTTCTATCTTCTATTTCTTTGCTGAGGTTCTGTTTTTTCATTTGTTTTGAGGATGTTTGTAATTGCTTGTTTGAGCACATGTATGACTGGCTTTAAAATCTTTGTCAGATAATTCTAAAATCTGTTATCTTGGAGTTGCAATCTGTCGATTGTCTTTTTCTCCATGAAGATTGAGATCTTCCTTGTTCTTGGTGTGATGAGGGATTTTCAGTTGAAACCTGGACATTTTGAGTATTAGGCTGAGATTCTGACTTTCATGTAAACTTTCTGTTTTAGCTGGCTCTCTCCAGTATTGCTCCAGCAGGAGTACGGCAGATGACACCATGCTACTGCCAGGCGGAAGTACAAGTCCAGGTTCCTCACTTGGTTCCTGGTCACTGCCGGGCTTACACTGTCTGGTAGGTAAATTTCTGCTTGTTTCCTGTAATGTAACTTAATCACTATGCTTTCATTCTATGATTATTCTCTTAGTTATCTTCTCTTTCTTTGGTTCAGCAACATACTCTTGAAACTGATAGTCTCTGTTTTAAGTCAGTAGGGGACGGTCATAAACATCAGAGGCAGGGACTCTGCCAAACGACTCTTTGAAGGCACTACTGATGATTGTGGCACGTCACCTCTGCATGCCCCCTTGTCCTCCCCCTCTCCCTCCCATCTGCCCACATGTTAAGGTGATGTTTTGCATTTAGACGAGAGCTTTTTAACGTTGAGACCGCGGGCCTATAACCCCCTTCCCCACCAAATATTAAAAAAAAAATGTTGTGCAGTGTGGATACGGGGTGGGGGGCAGGGAGGTGGGATGAATTGGGAGATTGGGATTGACGTATGTGCACTGCCATGTGTAAAACAGATCGCTGGTGGGAACCTGCTGTATAGCACAGGGAGCTCAGCTCGGTGCTCTGTGACGACCTAGATGGGCGGGATGGGGGGGGTGGGAGGGAGGTCCAAGAGGGAGGGGATATATGTATACAGATAGCTGATTCACTTCGTTGTACAGCAGAAACTAACACATTATAAAGCAACTATACCCCAATTTTTTAAAAAAATGTGTGTATGTGCATTTTCTCTGGTGAGTCAGTGGTCCTCACACAGTTCCTAAAAAAGAGCGTGACCAAAGAGGTTAAAAATCATTGTAGCAGATTAAGAAATGGGAGCAATAGACTTGCAGGCTCTAAATCATCCATTTAGAGGGGCTTGAAATCAGGGTGCAGGCTGGAGTAGAGAGAGACCAGCATGTGCTTGGAGCTTTGCCTGCATGAGCTGGAATAGCTAGTAACCATGTGGGTATGAGAGGAGCTGTGCTGGGGACTGGGCCTGAGCTCCCTGTTCAGGTCCAGAAAAAGCTAAAAAGATCCTCAAAGTGTACCATGCTTCAACATAATGAAATGAGAAGAGAAAAAACATTACAGTGTAATATAAGAAATTTACATCTAAATAAAAAATGGTTATTGAGGGGGAAGAAGTTGGACTTTTTCCAGCCTGACTTCAGTTAACAAGGCACTACCAACAAAGCAGCTAGTGTAGCCCAGGGTGAGGGAGCTGGCAGCATGCAGAGCTCACAGAAAAGAAGCAGGCTCACTGACAAGACAGGCCAGATGAGAATGGTTGCCCCTGAGGTCCAAGAAGTCAAATTAGTGGCTAACAAAATCCTTCTAAGAAATAAATGGGAAGAAATGAAAATAGATTAGAGACAGGAGAAAGCAAGAGGGAGGTACGGTGAAGGGAGCCCAGGACTGTCCTGTGGCAGCAATCCCAAGAATTTCAGCTGAGCCCAGGGGAGATGGGAGCCTAAACCAAATCAGAACTGGGCGAAGAGGATTCCTTTCCTGGAGGAGGCCGGGCCTAATTGAATCTGTACCTAATTTTTGTTTCTGAAGCTTTTCTCATTTTTGTTTTCAAACTCAGCCTCTGAAACCCTTATTCAAACTCGTTCATCCCATTATTTCCAGAGTTTCTAAGGAAGAATGTCTGGGGGTGCCAGTCGAAAGAGAACATCAGTTTAAAAAAGGCAAGAACATATCTTCCCTTGCCCCTCTCTGGGTTACCTGAGCCCTGAGAAAGCTCGGGAGGAGAGGTGTTCTGCAGAACGAAACTGCCCTGCTTCCAGACTCACAGGTGCTGTGAACTTGCAAAAAGATGGAGGTGTGCAGCCTGTCCCTCTGTGTGATACTGGGATATACAATAAGAAATATATACTTGGTCTTCATCCCTATTTCTGGCATTGAGTTCCTAAAACCCTTGGAATTTCCTGTGATGAGAATGATCAAGGTGTCTTTATTATTATTTTAATAAGGTGACTTTCAGAAGCACCTAAGGATGGGGACTGGTTGCTAGGATAACCAACCATAGGATAAGACGGTTGGAACTTTCAGGGAAGAGGAACTGGAGGTTGAATCAATCGCCAATGGCCAGTGATTTCATCAGTCATGCCTCTGTAGTGAAGCCTTCATAAAAACCCACAAGGACAGAGTTTGAACGCTTCCAGGTTGGTGAACACATGGAGATTCGTGGAAAGCGGTGAACTCGGAGAGACGCCCTATGGGCATCTCTTCCATCTGGCTGCTTCTGATTCATAGCCTTTTGTAATACACTGGTGATCTTAGTAAGTAAAATGTTTCTTGGAATCCTGTGAGCTGCTTTAGCAAATTAATCAAAACCGTGGTGGCATCCTCGGCACCGCTAAGCCATAGCCAGTCAGTCTGAAGCCTATGTGACAGCCTGGGCTTGTGACTGGCGTCTGAAGTGTGGAAGGCGATCTCGGGGGGCAGTGGGATCTGATGCCATCTCCAGGTAAATGGTGTCAGAACTGAGTTGAACCGTAGGACACCCAGCTGTGTCTGAGAATTGCTTGTTGAAGCGGGAAAACCCCTGCCACACATTGGAATTGGGTGGGCAGAACCTTACCCTGCTAGTAAATGGTCAGCATATGTCCTGAGAAGATCTGGTCCACTAGCCACATACGTAGTACATATACATATTAGCTAAAAGAACAGGGCCAGGGTGGTGCTTTTAAAGACCTCTCCTCATTAAAAAATCCATTCATTCAATTAGGTGTCCTTGATAGAACTTGCTGTGTTCAGGGCATGTGTCTAGGTTTGGTAGCCCCAGGAGATACAAAAGGTATCTTGTGGAATTCCCACTCACCTCCAGGAAATGGAACACACCCATGTGAACTGCTGGGGAGCAGTTCTATAATATAATTGTTCAACAGGGGAAACACTGTATAACCCCAAACTCCAAACGCAAGTGCTAAAGGGACTGGATAGTGAGGGAGTGGTCAGAACAAGGGCTCCTACACAATAATAATCCTTTATACTCTCCAAACACTTGGGACTCAGCCAAACACACCCTTACGCACTACCTTATCGACTTCTAAAATAACTCTATGGGGTAGGTATGATCCTCATTTTTAAAATAAGAAAATTATATTCAGAGGGATTGAGACTTGCTTCAAGTCATAAACGTAGTAAATGACGGGACTGGAACCTGAACTCTGAATCCGAGTGTCTTCCTACTACGTGACACTCCCGGGGCGAACATCTGCTTTCTGGTCGATATCAGAACCCAGGAGACTCCGTGTCTCTTCCAGCGCCAAGCAGGAAGTTTGGGTGGGGCCATGACTAGCGCCAGGCCTCACGACAGACGTTCTGATGCTGCTCCGAGGTCTTTCACTTGGCAGCTGTCAGGGTCCATATGTGGGCTTATCTTTGGTACCAGGAGCAGAAGATGCTAAAACAATCACCAAGGGAGGCTTCTGGAGGAAATGAGGCAAGCTCACAAGAAGGACGTGAGGAAGACAGAATGGAACAGGGCACGAAGGGTATAAAAGGGCAGCAAGAGTGTCCCAAGAAGGACTGGTGATACGCCTGGCCCACAAATATCCCGTAAATCTGTATCTAGACGTCAGTGTGGGTTCGTTCATGCTTGTCTTTGCAGCTGAGGGTGTGAGATGTTTCCATCGAGAGTCCTGCGTGCAATGGCAATGATAAAGCCTCACGTGAAGAGTAGAAAAGATCCAAATCCCCTCAGATTTCTCTTTCACGTCCTCCTCTGAGTTGGCACCAGGAGCTCAGCGGGATCTGAAGGGGTTTCTACCCTGAGTCTTACTAGAGAGTCTCAGTTATTTGCTGGGCCAGTCTAGAGCCTCGGATCCCAGCCTGGATCTGATGACGTGTTCACGTGTCTGTCTCCTCCACTGAACTGTGAGGACAACACTGGGCCTTATTCAGATTAACAGAAGCATTTAATCAACACATGTTAGATTAAATCGAACAGACTGGACCTGGCTCTGGTTCAGTGTGACTCAAAGCCTCCTTAGCGCCTTCAGTTTTCAAATGGACACGGAAATGCCTGGCCCGCTGGCCTCAGATGGCTGTCAGCTGTCATGAGGGCCCGATCAGTCATGTACATGTGAGCAGTATTAATACTTTCTAGTCCCATGAAACATCAAGGACTAATTTGATCACTTATAAAATGCCTACTTGGAGGTGACCCTGGGTTGGGTCCATGATATACGTGGGAAATTTCCTCCACATTGTTTTCCCGTCAGAACATTCACAGGGTAGACCCTCAGTGAGTCTTTTCTGCCCAACTGATTTGACTGGTTGACAACCATTAGCCAGACCAGAAAAGGAAAGTTCTCCTGAGACCGCAGGAGCCTTCCAGTGTTCTCCATCAGTCTGGTAACGACGTCAGACAAGGCAAAGAGAACAGGAAGCGCTGGCCACCTTCAGCCATCCTAGTGTTCTCCCAGTTGACCACAGGCTGATTTCAGTTAGAGACCAGGAAAAGGCAACAGGGCTAGCAATCAACAGAAACCAGCATTAGGGAATCTCACTTGTAAGAATCCCTTAGGCATCTGTTATTTTTCCCATCTGAGTGTGGATCAGCCAGCCCCTAGACACTCCCTGAGAGATCCTGATTCAGGGCCCGGGTCTCTCCACCCTTCTGCGGACAAGGGCATCGTGGCCCAGAGGACCTGGGAAAGTGCCAGGTGCTGCCCATGAAAGCCCACACACCAGCTCTCCATAGCCGCCACCAGTGCCTGGACCAGACCAGCACCTGAGTTCTGCCTTTGGAAGCCACGGTTTGGGTGAGGGGGTGTTCTTCCAGGGTGGAAAGGCCAAGACAGCAGAGAGCCCTGGGCCCTAGTGGCAGAGGAGACTCATTGAGAGGGTGAGGACAGGCGTCACACTTTTTTTTTTTTTTGCGGTACGCGGGCCTCTCACTGTTGTGGCCTCTCCCGTTGCGGAGCACAGGCTCCGGACGCGCAGGCTCAGCGGCCATGGCTCACGGGCCCAGCCGCTCCGCGGCATGTGGGATCTTCCCGGACCAGGGCACGAACCCATGTCCCCTGCATCAGCAGGTGGACTCTCAACCACTGCGCCACCAGGGAAGCCCGAAATTCACTCTTTAACACTGCATTCCAACACACACCCAGTTCTCCCCCTTGAGTTTCTCCGCACTTGTTGCTAGCACTGTATTGACCTCTCGCCCTCGCTCCCTTCCTCCCTTCTTCCAACAGTGGATACTTGCTAAGTCCCAGACCTCGCAGCCTCCTGGGGGGCGGGGCAGCAGGTATTCCTGCTGCCCTGTGATGAGTGCTCAGCTGACAGAGTGAGCGGAGTTGTAGGGGGGCAGGGAGGACACAACATTCCACCTGGGCCTTAAAGGGTCAGTAGAGTTCTGCCAGGCCCAGGGGCTGGGGTCGGGGGAGGGCATATAAGGCAAAGGAGACAGCTTGGAAAGACCATGCCTGGGCAACAGTGAGCGGCTCAGTGTACACCAGCTGGTGTGTGTGTGTGTAGGTGGGCGGGGGGAGGCTGGAGGTGACGAGGCTGCAAAGGTGGTCTGCAGACAGGTGGTCAGGGGGCTGGGAATGTGGATTCTGTTCTGTGGGTGGGGAGGCATGGACAAGGGTGGCCTGTCCACGGTGGAGAAGGGCACAGGCGCAGTGGTGTCTGAGGCCAGTTTGCACCAGTTAGTAGGAATTGATTGTTAAATTTTACTGATTCTTGTGAACTGGTTGATTTGACATTGGGAGTTTAAAATCAGCAACGGTGGGCATGTTTATACCAAAGACATCAGCAAACATCACAAATCATTTTTTTTTTTTGAAGCTGGTTTTTAACATTTATGGGTACGCGTGTGTGTACATATGTGTGCTTGCACATGTGCATACACACACGTGTGTAGAGTTGCTAGAAATCACAAGGAAGAGGCCTAGCAACAACCAGGAAAAGGTATTCCAGGCAGAACTACATGCGATCTTGGCACACTCACCAGCCTCAGATTCTTCATCGCTTGGGGAAACATGCCTTGATGTAACTGCAATTTGCCAACTTTCATTACCTGCACGCCTCTGACGGGATGGTTTCCTGGGAAAAAAATCCTGGAAGAAAACAAATGGCAAACAGTGTCAGTAGCTCTCACTGGTGCAGTCAGCACAGTCAGGAGACTATGAAAGTGGGAGCAAATGCTGGGTGTGAATGTCAGTGAGCCACTGAGAAGAATCAGCTCTGCAGCCGGGAGAACGTGATACCGAGGGAAGAAGCACACTATTGGTCTTCTGTTCCCCAGAATGCCTTTTGCATTGGGGAAAAAAATGACAGGACTGGAATACCTCTCTAATAAACACTAAAAGAAGAGAATCTGGACCTCTGCGTTTATATTTGGCAGGGGGTGTAGGGACCAGGTGCCAATCTTATCCTCCAACCTCCCCCGTGAAACTCCAACACCCAGGATAACCTTGGACCAGAAGCTGGCCTCTCAGTGTATAATTGTTAAGTAAATGAATTTTCATTTACTTTCAGGATTCCCCATATAGAAACGCCCACACGCTCCTTTTAACCGCAAAGCTCCCTGAGTCTCAGTGCAGAGTCCATCATTCATCACAGAGTCCACCTTTCTTACAGGCCCCGTGTATTTATTCTGTCATCACTGGACTCTGTTTTTTTGTTTTTGTTTTTAACATCTTTATTGGAGTATAATTGATTTACGACGTGTTAGTTTCTGCTGTATAACAAATTGAATCAGCTATGCGTATACATATATCCCCATATCCCCTCCCTCTTGTGTCTCCCTCCCACCCTCCCTATCCCACCCCTCTAGATGGTCACAAAGCACCGAGTTGATCTCCCTGTGCTATGCAGCTGCTTCCCACTAGCTATCTATTTTACATTTGGTAGTGTCTATATGTCCATGCCACTCTCTCACTTCGTCCCAGCTTACCCTTCCCCCTCCCCCTGTCCTCAAGTCCATTCTCTATGTCTGCGTCTTTATTCCTGTCCTGCCCTTAGGTTCTTCAGAACCATTTTTTTTTTTTTTTAGATTCCATATATATATATATATATATATATCACTGGACTCTTTGGATTCAGACACCCCATCTGTGCTTGCTACCGTGTTGCATGTAGGAACTCTGTACATACTTGACCTCTTTCATACCCAACAGAATAGAACAGGGTGTTGCAGTGGACCGAAGAATGAAAACCCAGGACTATGTTTCAGACCCAGTGTTATTTCAACTCGATTCAACAAGAATGTATTACGTGAGATTCAACAAAATGTGTACAGTTTGGCCCCTTCTGCCCCCCACATCCTCTAGCCTGATAAGTCTCCTGACCTCCGGCTGTACGTGCAAGATCGATCCTGAGGCCGGGGGACATACTATATATATACTATACTGTATATATATGATCTTTTCCCTCAAGGCCCAATAATCCCATGAGACACAAGGCAAACATTCATACCACAGTTTAAAAATATCACAGAATAGAACATGATTTAGTGTCCCGATGAAGCCTATGTTAATTAGTAGATGGCAATGCTCAGTTCAAGTGTGTGGAATGAACTGAGAAAATGATACAGGAGTTATGAAAAGGAGAGTTATGATGATTGGTTGGACCAGGGAAGGTTTCTTGGAAGAGGGTAAGAGGACTTAACCTGGCTCCCCAGGATCTGAGAAGGTTTGTCTGGGTGGGGAGAACGGAAACACATCCAAACTGTTGCATGGCACGAGCGAGGGTGCATTCCAGATGCTTCCCATCCAGAGAACATAGGTGCCTGCCTGTAGGCCCGAGTCATGGCTTATACGGGGCTTACCATGTGCCAAGCACTGTTCTGCTTTTCATTTATGAACTAGTCATGGAACCCACATTTAGGCTCTACTGTGTAATAGAGATGAGGTAGCTTTATCAGGAGAGACATGTATGTTCTCTGATTAGTATACTATCTTCAAACCATTCCCTCTCCCTGAACCTCAGCTCTTCCCCACATGAAATGTGATATAGAAACTTTTTTCATTCAGGCTCTTAAAGAAGCAGAAAGCAGTACCTCAGAGAGAGGTATTTAAATTAATAGAAGGTCGGCCATGCTTCTCTTAAAGAACTGAAAAGGGAGGGGAGGGGGGAAACAAAGGGGACACCTGGGTCCTGGATTTTCCGTCGTCTTCTGAGCATGCCAAGAGATCAGTCACTTCACCTCTCCCCCTTACAAAATGAACATCATTATCTACTTGTGTGGAAAAGATTTTAAGATTCCCCAGACAAAAGGCTTAAATATAGGACGCCACTGCCCTGTACTTAATTGCCTTGGACACTTTCCTTGAAAAACACACCTGCATTTGGAACTTTATTTTATTGCTGTGAATGTGGCATAATTAAATTTAAAGGCCAAAATGTAATTTCATACTAATAATCATTCCATTAAGTGGATGTCTGTCACATCAGTTAGCAGAAGGAAAGAAAATCTTTGGTTCTATGGTGGCAGAGAAAGTGGTGCATAATTACTCCATGAAAGGTACTTGCTCCGGTTGCTTAAAGATTTTAAAAAATGAAGTGGAGTTTAATCAGGAGAGGATGAGGAAGTGTCTGGGAGGGGGACTTCCACATAAATATTTACGGAGCAGCCTAACAGCTCTGGCAGGGGTGCTGAGTGTGTGCCTGGGTTGTTTCTGGAGGCCTCCCAGCTGACATATGGAATAAGCATCATGATTACTTGCTGGAATAGCACCCCAAGGAAAACCGGTGAAGCTCACTCCTGCTGGGAGAAGTTCTCTACCCAGGGCGTGGGCTTTCATCAACTTTACCGTGTGTGACAGTGATGAGAGGAGGCCTGCAAGAGGTCTTCAATCACAGACTGTCAGGAATCAAGGCCAGGCTGAGAGCCTGAACCAGAGAAGGAATCAGGGATGCCTGAGGACTGCAAGGACTAAAACAGGAGTCTTGAGTGGGAAGGTGTAGTAGCTAGGAGAGGCCAGGTACTGGGCCCAGTGCATACAGGATGCAAGAAGCCCACGGTGAGTCCCTGCCCTTGCTTAGGATACAGTCTGATTGCAGATGTGAAGTAAGTTGAGTTATGATACAGAGAGGATTATGAGAGCTGCCAGACCACGGCACAGACAATGGGTGCTCCAGAAGCAGTGGAGACCACAGTGATCAGGGAGATTCCTTGGAGCAGCAGAGCTTGAGCTGGTTCAGACTGGAAGAGGCGATGGGCTGCTAGGACAGCATGTGGAGCATGGGAAGGGCGGGTAGCTCTGGCAATGGTACAGGAGGCTGGAGACAAAGGGCCAGTGAATGCATGATCTGACCGGCAGCGAAGGAGAGCGGGAGAGGAGGTGCACCTGAGGCCAGGCTGTGCAGAGGCATCCATGCCCAGCTAGGAGGTTCAGACTTTGCTTGCTGGCAGCTGGGCCCTACAGAGGGGCTGAGGGTGTTTCACCAGAATAGGAAACAGGATAAATTGGAAAAGAGACTCTAGAGGCAGAGAGACCTGAGTCAAGATGTGGTATTGAGAACAGAAAAGAAGGATCTGATGCAAAAAATGGCCTACAGCTGATTCAACAGGACCTGGAGACTTGCTGGGGTCTGGCAGTCAGAGCTGACTCCAAGATTCAGAAATTGAAATGCCGCCACAAAAAACATAAGCAAACTATGTAATAACAAAATCATTCAGCAAGGCATTCTACTTGTTTGGGTGTTATAAATTTTCTTTTCATGGGTACGGTGCTAACAATCACATGGTCCAGGATGCTGGGCCTAGAATGGAAAAAGTGCCCTTGGTGTTTCTGAGGTGAATAAGTGTATAGGAAGAAGGTGTTTAAACAAGCAGAGAAAAGCAGCAGCACACATGCTAGTTTAATTCAGACCCATAAGCACCAGGATCTTGCTGCCATATTCTACAAGGAGGCTGAGGGTCAGGGAACTGGAATGTCTCAAGTTAAAAGGGGGTAGAGAAAAACATGGCAGGACCTATGTTGGCAGGACCCATGTTGTTGGTCTTGCTGAGGTTTTTCCACATGATGCAATTACCAATCACATTGCTTCATTACAGGTAGAGTTTTGACATTTATATGACAGGAAAAACCATTTATTGTTAGGGTTATTTTTTAGAACTGATATAAAATACATCACTGAATTTAAAACAAGAGCTTAACTTGACTCTATAAACTGTATTTTAGAGTAACCAAATAGCTATAATGTATGAATTTTAGCTGATAAATGTGAATTTTAGCTGATTAATGTGCAATCTAATTCTAATGATGGAATTAGAAAAATCAGCATTTTGCAACTCTTGAAGAATCCACGAAAAAAGTATCACTAGATGAAATCAGCAGATCAAAGAATGATGGAAAATTTTTAAATGGATAAATCAGGTTGTTGCCATCTGAACCCACTGATCAGTCTTAGCATCACTAAAGTGGGACAGCCAGATATTACATGCTACCTGATATGGTGCAATAAGAAGGATTTTACACCACCTATAAAGGATCCTTGCCAAACAACAAAAACAGAAACAAAGAAACTAAATTTAATCAAGCCCATAAAGTTAAATTCCATTTCATAGGAAAAACAAGTGGTAGAGGAACAAATAAAAGCCACCAGCTAAATTAGAGATACGGGAAATTCTACAGGACCTTCACCCAGGATCTTCAACAGGTCAATGGCGTGAAAAGAAAAAGATGGCAGGGGAGGAGAACTCTCTAGATTAAAAGAGACTTAAGAGATACAACAGTCAAATGTAATTTGCAGACCTTTTGCTTCTTAAAACAACTGTAAAAAGACATTTCTGATTCAATCTAGGAAATTTGAACATGAAATGGCATTGTGGGTAAGAAAATGTCCACATTTTTCAGAGATACAAACTGAAGTATGCATGGATAAAATGATGTAATGACTTGAGTTTTGATTTAAATTTCTTCAGCGTAATTTCTCTTTCCAGCAATGGTGGGTTACCTTGTTTCAGACCAAACCCTGTGCTAAGAACAAGAAACGTTAGACAAAATATTTATAAAATTCTGTTTGGGGCTTCCCTGGTGGCATAGTGGTTGAGAATCTGCCTGCTAATGCAGGGGACACGGGTTCGAGCCCTGGTCTGGGAGGATCCCACATGCCGCGGAGCAACTAGGCCCATGAGCCACAACTACTGAGCCTGCTCATCTGGAGCCTATGCTCCGCAACAAGAGAGGCTGCGATAGTGAGAGGCCTGCGCACCGCGATGAAGAGTGGCCCCTGCTTGCCCCAACTAGAGAAAGCCCTCGCACAGAAACGAAGACGCAACACAGCAAAAATAAATTAATAAACTCCTACCCCCAACATCTTCTTTAAAAAAAAAAAAAATCTGTTTGAAGGTGTCAAAGAATCACAGAGGGACAGGGGTCTGGATGTGGCAAAATGGCAGAAAGAGCAGAAGCTCAAGTAGTGATTCTTACATTTGTTGCTGCTTTTCCCTTTGCTGATTTGAAAGTAGAGGCAGATAGGCTAAACAGCTGAGCAGAAGTTTTGGCAGTCTCAAGGATATGGAGACACAGAACTTGGAGTTCAGGGCTTAGCAAAGATGAGAAGGAGCTCCAGTAAACATCCCCAACTTTCATTTGTGAGCCCCACCAAAGGGCTACAATCCAGGAATAGTGGTAAGCCATAAACAGACTGGCCCTCCCAAAGACTGAATCATTTCAAACCCTGACTGGAGTAAGGTGATCTGTTTCTACCCTGACTGCCAAAAGCAAAAGTAAATTCTCTCTGAAGGAAGATAACATAATCCTGAGTCTCAATTATCTCTCTAATTTTTCTATACAATGTCCTGCATTCAGTAAACTTATAATCAGGCATACAAAAAGATAAGAACTGTCTGAAAACCAAGAGAAAAACATAGACAATGAAACAAACCTACAGGTTTGCAGATATTGAGGCTCTAATAAATCAATTAAGAAACAATTATAAAAAGTATGTTTGCAAACTTAATAATAGAAAAGAACTTCAGCAGAAAATTGAAATTATATAAAACATAACCAATGAAAATTCTAGAACTGAAAAATAGAAAACTGAAATTAAGATCTCAGTAGTTTAACATCAGACTTATCACAGCCAAGGAAAGAATTAGAGAACTGGAAGGCAGGTCAAAAGAATATATCAGTTGCAAAACAAAGAGAGATGAGGAAATGGAAAATAAAGGGGAACACAGGTCTCATATAGGTAAACTGGAATCTCAAATGAGAGATGGGAGAGGATGGCGGAAGCAATATCTAAAGCCATAATGGCTGAGAATTTTCAGAAGTAATGAAAGCTAAAACTGCAAAAAGAATAAAATAATTCAAATAAGGGGAAAAGAGGGGGAAGTAAGGTGAGAGATAAACTAAGTGTTGCAAAATCTTGATAATTATTGAAACTGGGTAATAGATATATGAAGGTTCATTATATTATTCTATTTTTGTGTATGTTTGAAATTTTTCATAATTAAAAAAGCAGGACACTGGGTTTTACTTTTTCACCTTCTGAAGTTACGGACTCTGGTAGATAACTGCCCCAAGTTTCAGAAGATTTTGGAATTTTACTTAATTCTAAGTCTTATATAGAAATGAAATGATACACATAATGAGTGGCATACAGTGGCCTTCCACACTGTCAAGACATCAGATCGACACTACTTGATAGCTAGAAGAACAGCAGATGTAACAGCAGCTCACACTCAGCATTAACAAGCTTTGCTCTAGGTCTTAAGTGTAGAAACTCATTGTCAAACACCATGGGTAACTGAGACAAGGAAGCATGAAAAGGCAGATAGAGTCATAGGATGTTCCTTAGGGTCTTTCTGAGTTAAACCAGCTGCTGTATGGAAGTTAGTTATGCCTTTGTGGTAGGGTAGCTTTATTTGTAATATGATACATTTTTGTTGTTGTTAGTTAAAAAAAAAAAAAGATCCTAACATTGGGAAACCAAACCAAAGAAAAAAGGACAGACTATACTGGGAACTTCAGAACAAGGAGAACTATTTCTTACCATTTCTTAATTAATTCACACAGTCTGGAGAGGTGCTGCTCTCCAAGTGGGGTGATGAAGCCTTACTTCTCCATTACCTCTACAGCTTGGTTCTGTTGGTGACAGGAGGATCAGGGCCATGAATTCTCACTTGTTTCCAAAAGAAAAAGGTCCTGGCTTCCAGCCTAGATTGAACCCTCACCTCCTGCTCCATCTGTGACATGTGCTGTCAGCCCCACAGCATTGAGAAAGATGGCTCTGCCACCCCCCCACCACCTCCTGCCACCTGAGTATAGGAAAATAAATTCATAGTGCTTCTTACAATCCCACCACACATCACAATGGGATTTTACAGTGTTACACTGAGACTTTGTCTCAATGCAATGAGATTTTTCTTGGGTTCATTTTTATGCCATAAAATGAGTAAGCAGGATCATTTCCTTACACAAAGAATGCATTTCTGCCTCTCTTAATTTCCACCAAATAGGTCCTTCACTCACAAGGCAGAGCTTTCTTACGCTCAGAAGTTTGACAATTTATAATTATTTGTATATGATCCATTGTTCGAAAGAATCTCTAAATCAGATAATAAGTACAAGAGAGCTTTTTGTTTATTTTAAATGCTCACGTAATTCAGCCTCTGGAGCAGAGGTTTTATGGTAGATAAATTAGAATGAGGGAGTTTGAGAAGATTTGGATTTAAGACCTGGTTCTTCCAAGCAGTTAGCAGAGTGACCACTTCACATCACAATTAACCTGATGGTAAGAACACAGATGGGAGAACATTTGGGACTGTCAATCACATATAAACACAAACTAGTATTATTAAGTTTCCAGGGATAGTGGATGTAAGGTAATTAGTTGCAACGCACTTTTACATCCATATTGAGATAAACAATGGGAAAAAAAATCACTCAATTTTGTTGCAAAGTGTAAAAAGATAGCCTAATAGCACCAAAATAGTTATATTCCAACAGCCAAAAGACCCACCTGGATCACCTGTATGTTTGCCTGTTTCTTTTTAAATGCAAGTTGAATACGTAGCAACACAAAGAGAAGCCTGGTGGGGTCTGGAGAAAGAAGATACTGGCTGAGTAGCCAGGAGCTGCCTCCTTAAGGAAAGACTTATGATGCAGATAGGGTTGTGTCCAATTTTGAACCTAAAAGTTTGAGTTTTAGCTTTCTTTTTAGAAAAATGAACAGAGAAGACATTGCCCATACGTATAACTTTCAACTTAGGTGTGCTTAGTTTCATTTAATGCGGATTTGTGCTCAAATTTCCTCATGCTCTTTCCAGACCTGCTCATGTGCTGCCTGGCCCACTGGCAGTTTGGCTAACAGCAGGGAGACATCATAGGCCAGTCCATGCGGTTGGCCTTGTATGCAGCACAGTGGAAAGAACTGGTCAGAATCTTCCAGGCAGGCAGGATGGTACTCCACTGTATGCAAATAGTCCTTTTTAATACTCATAATGGTGAGAGTACTGTCCTTTGTCTGGCTTTTGCCTGTCTCATATCTTACAGCACTTTTTTCTTAGGGTATGGAATATTTAATACTATTTTGAAATATTTCAAAAAGGCCAGCCAGTATGACTGAATTATACTGTAACTATAATTTAGTTATTAAGTCCTTGGGAAAAAAATGGCAGTGAGATTTTCATTAGAAAAGTTCCACTTGGGGATTTCCCTCGTGGTCCAGTGGGTAAGACTCCACGCTCCCAATGCAGGGGGCCTGGGTTTGATCCCTGGTCAGGGAACTAGATCCCACATGCATGCCGCAACTAAGAGTCCGCGTGCTGCAACTAAGAAGTCCGCCTGCCGCCACTAAAAGATCCTGCATGCTGCAACTAAGACCTGGCACAGACAAAATAAATAAAAATAAATAATAAAGTTTTAAAAAGTTTCTACCTTAAAAAAAAGAAAGAAAAGTTCCACTTGTCCTGTACAAGGTCTATCTGTCCACTTATATGGGCAATAAAAGACACCTCTGAAGTTCTGGATAGGTACTCTAAATCCCCTAAATATCTGAATACACAGATGATCATATCACTCTGAGATCATTTCCCAAAAAGAAGCCCTTGAGTAGAAATTTTAAAATTTATTTTCATAAATTATTTATTCATTTGGGCCTGTTCAGATTTATGAAAACTGTTTTAATGCTGTTTCTGGTAATATGGCAAGCTTAATAGCCATATTGATTATCTCACTGAAAACAATGTA
Source organism: Pseudorca crassidens (assembly GCF_039906515.1). Taxonomy (NCBI): domain Eukaryota; kingdom Metazoa; phylum Chordata; class Mammalia; order Artiodactyla; family Delphinidae; genus Pseudorca; species Pseudorca crassidens. The sequence goes on from NC_090297.1 coordinate 160,467,786, forward strand.
AAATGATAGATAAATATTTTTAAAAGTAATAACGTGCTGGCAAGATAGTAAAGAACTGTCAGGCCAAAATCTAAATGAAGAGGTACCCTTGAGAAGTAAGCAGGATTACAAAACCACTGCTATATTGGTGTGCTGAAACCTCTGGCTTCATCTGCTTTTTGGAGCTTGCGGGGCAGAAGAGCAAGCTCAGTGTCTACCCAATGGTGAATGGTCTAATAGGGAAGCTTCCCCTCTTTCCAATCATGGGAGACAGATTATATTCAAAAGAGTCACAGTAAGGCTGACAGTGAAAGCCAGAAGCCAGTAGAATGATACCTTCAATGTGCCTAGGAAAAATTATTCCTAGTCTAGTATTCTATATCCTCAAAAATATCTTTCAAGAATCAAGATGGAGAGGTAAAGGTTCAAGGTTACTTTTAGAGGTGATGAAAATGTTCTAGAATTGACTGTGTGGATGGTTGCACATATCTTTGAACATAATAAAAAAACAATGAATTGTACACTTTAAATGGGTAAATTGTATGGTAAGTGAATTAATTACATCTCAACAAAACTTTAACAAAAAGAATGAGACATTAGCACCCACAAAATGAAATACTTAGGTATAAATCTAGCAAAATATATAGAAGATCTATATAAGGAAAACTACAAAACTCTGATGAACAAAATCAGAATAAATGGAAAGATATTCCATGTTCACTGATAGGAAGAGTCAATATTGTCTAAATGTCAGTTCTTCCCATCTTGATCTATAGATTCAATGCAATCCCAATCAAAACTCTACCAAAATATTTTGTGGATGTCAACAAACTGATTCTAAAGTTTTATGGAGAGGCAAAAGACCCAGAATAGCTAGCACAATACTGAAGGAGAAGATTAAAACTGGAGGACTGACACTACCCAACTTCAAGACTTAATGTAAAGCTACAGTAATCAAGACAGTGTGGTACTGTATTTGTGAAAGAAAAGACAAAATGGATCAATGGAACAGAATAGACCCACATAAATACAGTCAACTGATCTTTGACCAAGAAGCAAAGGCAATACAATGGAACAAAGGCAGGGTTTTTTTTTTTAACAAATGTTTCCGGAACAACTGGACATCCATATGCCCAAAAAAAAAAAGAATCTAGACACAGATCTTAACACCCTTCACAAAAAAGAATTCAAAATTGATCTTGGGTGTGGTGGTGTCTTTTTAGTTACAACAACAAAAACATGATCCATGAAAGAAATAATTGAGAAGCTGAACTTCATTAAATAAAAAACTTCTGCTCTGTAAGACAATGTCAAGAGAATGGGAAGATAAACCACAGACTGGGAGAAAATATTTGCAAAAGACACATCTGATAGAGGGTTGTTACCCTAAATATACAAAGAACTCTTAAAATGCAACAATAGGAAAAAAACCAATTTAAAAAATGGGCCAAAAACCTGAACAGACATCTTACCAAAGAAGATACACAGATGGCAATTAAGGATATGAAAAGATGCCCCACATTATATGTCATCAGGGAAATGCAAACTAAAATAACAATGACATATCAGTATACATCTATTAGAATAGCCAGAACACTGACAATACTAAATGCTGGCGAGGATGTGGAACAACAGTTCTCATTCATTGCTAGTGGGAATGCAAAAGGGTACAGCCACTTTGGAAGAGTTTGGTGGTTTCTTGCAAAACTAAACATGCTAAACAGACTAAACCACAGTACCCAGGAATGGTGTGCCTTGGTATTTACCCAAAGGAGTTGAAAACTTAACATCCACGCAAAAACCTACACATGGATATTTATAGCAGCTTTGTTCACAACTGCCCAAACTTGAAAGCAACAAAAATGTCCTTCAGTAGGTGAATGGATAAATAAACTATGGTATATCCAGACAATGGAATATTATCCAGTGCTAAAAAGAAATGACCTATCAAGCTATGAAAAGACACGGAGGAACCTTAAGTGTATAATACTAAGTGAAAGAAGCCAATCTGAAAGGGCTACATTCCAACTCTATGACATTCTGGAAAAGGCAAAACTATGGAGACAATAAAAAGATCAGTGGTTCCCAGGAGTTTAGAGGTGAAGGAGGGATGAAGAGGCAGAGCACAGAGGATTTTTCAGGGCAGTGAAATACTCTATATGATACCATAATGATACATACATGTCATTATACATTTGTCCAAACCCATAAAATGTACAACACCAAGAGTGAACCCTAATGTAAACTATGGACTTTGGGTTACTGTGATGTGTCACTATAGGTTCGTCAATGTAACAAATGTCCCACTCTGATGGGGAATGTTGATGATGAGCAAGGCTATGCATGTATGGGGTAGGGAGTATATGGGAAATCTCAGTACATTCCACTCAATTTTGCTGTGAACATAAAACTGTTTTTTAAAAAACTAAGCCTTAATTTATAAAAAGGAATGAGGTTGAAATAAAGACATTTTTGGACAAAGAAAAATTGTGTATTTGTCACCTCAGATCTCAACAAAAGGAATTTCTAATTATGTACTTCTGGTAGAAGGAAGGTGAGCCAAGATGGGAAGTCTAAGGGCAAGAAGGACTGAAGAATAAAGAGAATGCTTACATGGGTTAATCTACGAACACTGACAAACAAAACAATTTTAGAGGGTTAAAAATATGGTAAAAATAAAAAATACAGTAAGCACACCATATATGTCAGTAGGGAAGAAAACAGGATTCAAGAATTCTAAAGTCCTTCTAAATCCAGGAAGAACCTACAGTGATTACATGCATATTTACCTTATATTTCTTTAAGTAGTTCCTCTATAATTTATATACCTATGGAAGGTAGGATATATTTAATAATAAAATAGTCTTAAATAACTGATTTAACATTCAGTTTTAATTTCTAGATACAAAGCCATTGTGTAAAGAACAATTAAATTAATTATAACCTATGAACTTAATGATCTTAAAAGATTGAGCATTAAATCAAGAAGGGAACACTGTGGTTTTTAATTTTTTTTTAAAATTAATTAATTTTACTTATTTTTATCTTTAGCTGTGTTGGGTCTTTGTTGCTGTGCACGGGCTTTCTCTAGTTGCAGTGAGTGGGGGCTACTCTTCGTTGCGGTGTGTGGGCTCCTCATTGCGGTGGCTTCTCTTGTTGCAGAGCACAGGCTCTAGACGTGCAGGCTTCAACAGATGTTGCAGGCGGGCTCAGTAGTTGTGGCTCATGGGTTCTAGAGTGCAGGCTCAGTAGTTGTGGTGCACGGGCTTAATCGCTCTGTGGCATGTGGGATCCTCCCGGACTGGGGCTCGAACCTGCATCCCCTGCATTGGCAGGCGGATTCTTAACCACTGAGCCACCGGGGAAGCCCGACACTGTGGTTTTTAAAATGTACATACTTTTCCTTTGTTTGGAAGGAAAAAATTAGATTTACAAAAAGTTAACAACTAGTAAAAAGTTGCACAATCTAGTTTTAAATAGAAGATGAAATATAGTTTGCCATCTATAAGCTTAACCAAGTTGTATGTCTGTATCTATAAAACAGTGTGTCTCTAACAAAACTGAGAGTGTTGCTGTTGACATATATTCCAGAAGTGACAGGTACTTTTATTGAAATTAGCTGATACAGATGCCAAGCACTCAAGAGCCCCTAGCTCTTGAAGAAGTCTTAGGCTCCCAGAGCACAGGTGTTGGGAGGAGCTGGAATGTGTGCTGAGAAGCAGAGATGTTCTCTTTTGCAGTGATTTCCAAAGGAAAATATAGTCTCTTGGGGCAGAGAATATGGCACTGCTTAGATGTAGAATTGTGAGACAGTGAGTCTGTGGCAAGGGTTGGCAAACTATGGCCCGAAGGCCAAATCCCACCTGCAGCATGTTTTCATAAATAGTTTTATTGGCATACAGCAACACCTATTCATTTACATATTGTCTATGGCTGCTTTCGGTCTACAGAGCAGAATTGAGTAGGTGACTGTACAACTTGCAAAGCCTAAATATTTACTACCTACCCCTTTACAGAAAAAGGTTGCAGACAGTTGGTCTAAATAGGAGTTTCTAGAAGTAAGAGGCTGGAGAGAGGATCTCATACAAAAAAACAGACAGCAGAAGCAAAAAGAACTAAAATTCAGCAGCCTGTGGAATGAAAACCACATTCACAGAAGGATAGACAAAATGAAAAGGCAGAGGACTATGTACAAGATGAATAAACAAGATAAAACTCCCAAAAAACAATTAAATGAAGTGGAGATAGGCAACCTTCCAGAAAAAGAATTCAGAATAATGAGAGAGAAGATGATCCAGGATCTTGGAAAAAGAATGGAGGCAAAGATCAAGAAGATGCAAAAAATGTTTATCAAAGACCTAGAAGAATTAAAGAACAAACACCTAGAAGAATTAAAGAACAAACACCTAGAAGAATTAAAGACCAAACAAAAAGAGATGAACAATACAACAACTGAAATGAAAAATACTTTAGAAGGAATCAGTAGGAGAATAACTGAGGCAGAAGAACAGATAAGTGACCTGGAAGACAGAATGGTGGAATTCAAGGACGCAGAACAGAATAAAGAAAAAAGAATGAAAAGAAAAGAAGACAGTCTAAGAGACCTCTGGGACAAGATTAAATGCTCCAACATTCGTATTAGAGGGGTCCCAGAAGGAGAAGAGAGAGAGAAAGGACCCGAGAAAATATTTGAAGAGAGTATAGTTGAAAACTTCCCTAACATGGGAAAGGAAATAGCCACCCAAGCCCAGGAAGCGCAGAGAATCCCAGGCAGGATAAACCCAAGGAGAAACACACCGAGACGCATACTAATCAAATTGACAAAAATGAAAGACAAAGAAAAATTATTAAAAGCAACAAGGGAAAAATGACAAATAACATACAATGGAACTCCTGTAAGGTTAATATCTGACTTCTCAGCAGACACTCTATAAGCCAGAAGGGAGTGGTGCGATATATTTAGTGATGAAAGGGAAGAACCTACAACCAAGATTACTCTACCAGGCAAGGATCTCATTCAGATTAAACAGAGAAATCAAAAGCTTTACAGACAAGCAAAGCTAAGAGGATTCAGCACCACCACACCAGCTCTAAGACAAATGCTAAAGGAACGTCTCTAAGTGGGAAACAAAAGAGAAGAAAGGACCTACAAAAACAAACCCATAACAATTAAGAAAATGGTAATAGGAACATACATATCGATAATTACCTTTAATGTGAATGGATTAAATGCTCCAACCAAAAGACACAGGCTTGCTGAATGGATACAAAGACAAGACGCATATATATGCTGTCTACAAGAGACCCACTTCAGACCTAGGGACACATACAGACTGAAAGTGAGGGGATGGAAAAAGATATTCCATGCACATGGAAATCAAAACAAAGTTGAAGTAGCAATACTCATATCAGATAAAATAGACTTTAAATTAAAGAATGTTACAAGAGACAAGGAAGGCACTACATAATGATCAAGGGATCAATCCAAGAAGAAGATATAACAATTATAAATATATATGCACCCAACATAGGAGCACCAATACATAAGGCAAGTGCTAACAGCTATAAAAGAGGAAATCGACAGTAACACAATAATAGTGGGGGACTTTAACACCTCATTTACACCAATGGACAGATCATCCAGACAGAACATTAATAAGGAAACACAAGCTTTAAATGACACAATAGACCAGATAGATTTAATTAATATTTATAGGACATTCCATCCGAAAACAGCAGATTACAGTTTCTTCTCAAGTACATGTGGACCATTCTCCAGGATAGATCATATCTTGGGTCACAAATCAAGCCTTGGTAACTTTAAGAAAACTGAAATCATATCAAGCATCTTTTCTGACCACAATGCTATGAGATTAGAAATCAATCACTGGGAAAAAAACGTAAAAAACACAAACACATTGAGGCTAAACAATACGTTAGTAAATAACCAAGAGATCACTGAAGAAATCAAAGAGGAAATCAAAAAATACCTAGAGACAAATGACAATGAAAACATGACGATCCAAAATCTATGAGATGCAGCAAAAGCAGTTCTAAGAGGGAAGTTTAGAGCAATACAATCCTACATCAAGAAACAAGAAAAATCTCAAATAAGCAATCTAACCTTACATCTAAAGGAGCTACAGAAAGAAGAACAAACAAAACCGAAAGTTGGTAAAAGGAAAGAAATCATAAAGATCAGAGCAGAAATAAATGAAATAGAAACAAAGAAAAGAATAGCAAAGGTTAATGAAACTAAAACCTGGTTCTTTGAGAAATAAACAAAATTGAGAAACCTTTAGCCAGACTCATCCAGAAAAAGAGGGAGAGGACTCAAATCAATAAAATTAGAAATGAAAAAGGAGAAGCTACAACAGACACCGCAGAAATACAAAGCATCCTAAGAGACTACTACAAGCAACTCTATGCCAATAAAATGGACAACCTGGAAGAAATGGACAAATTCTTAGAAAGGTATAACCTTCCAAGACTGAACCAGGAAGAAACAGAAAATATGAACAGACCAATCACAAGTAATGAAATTGAAACTGTGATTAAAAGTCTTCCAACAAACAAAAGTCCAGGACCAGAAGGCTTCACAGGTGAGTTCTATCAAACATTTAGAGAAGAGCTAACACCCATCCTTCTCAAACTCTTCCAAAAAATTCCAGAGGAAGGAACACTCCCCAACTCATTCTATGAGGCCACCATCACCCTGATACCAAAACCAGACAAAGATACTACAAGAAAAAAAAGTTACAGATCAATATCACTGATGAATATAGATGCAAAAATCCTCAACAAAATACTAGCAAACAGAATCCAACAACACATTAAAAGGATCATACACATGATCAAGTGGGATTTATCCCAGGGATGCAAGGATTCTTCAACATATGCCAATCAATCAATGTGATACACCATATTAACAAATTGAAGGAGAAAAAACATATGATCATCTCAACAGATGAAGAAAGAGCTTTTGACAAAATTCAACACCCATTTATGATGAAAACTCTCCAGGAGGTGGACATAGAGGGAACCTACCTCAACATAATAAAGGCCATATATGACAAACCCACAGCCAGCATCATTCTCAACCATGAAAAACTGAAGGCATTTCCTCTAAGATCAGGAAGAAGACAAGGATGTCCACTCTCACCACTATTATTCAACATAGTTTTGGAAGTCCTAGCCACAGCAATCAGAGAAGAAAAAGAAATAAAAGGAATACAAATTGGAAAAGAAGTAAAGCTGTCACTGTTTGCAGATGACATGATACTATACACAGAGAATCCTAAAGATGCCACCAGAAAACTACCAGAGCTAATCAGTGAATTGGGTAAAGTTGCAGGATACAAAATTAGTGCACAGAAATCTCTTGCATTCTGATACACTAGCAACAAAAGATCAGAAAGAGAAATTAAGGAAACAATCCCATTCACCACTGCAACAAAAAGAATAAAATACCTAGGAATAAACCTGCCTAAGGAGGACCTGTACTCAGAAAATTACAAGACTCTGATGAAAGAAATCAAAGAGGACACAAACAGATGGAGAGATATACCATGCTCTTGAATTGGAAGAATCAATATTGTGCTAATTGACTATACTACCCAAAGCAATCTACAGATTCAACGCAATCCCTATCAAATTACCAGTGGCAGTTTTTTTTTTTTTAAATACAAATGCTCTAGTTTATTCATTTGAATTGCCATATAGCAGTCCACAGACATTCTCTCCCTCGTGATCATTCAGGTTGTTTATAGGTTTTTCCTACTACAAATCATGCTGCAGTGAACATTCTTGCACATGACTCTTCATACACGTGGAGGATTCACTAGGGAATATATTTAGAAGTGGGATTTCTGGGTTGCAGAGTATACATATCCTCTATTTTACTCTGTGTGTGTGTGTGTGGTTACAGCATTTGACATGAGATCTACCCTCGACAGATTTTGAAGTGTCCATTTTTGTTGACTATAAGTACAGTGTTGTATAGTCACATCTCTAGAGCTTATTTCTCTTGCTTGACTGAAACTTTTTGCCCATTGATTAATAACTCCCTGTTTCCCCCACCCCACCAATCCCTAGCAACCACTATTCCACTTTTGATTCTATGAATTTGAGTATTTTAGATATTCATATGAGTAGAACTGTGCAGTATTTGTTTTTCTGTGACCGGCTTACGCCACTTAGAATAATGTTCTCAAAGTTCATACATGTTGTCACATATTTCAGATTTCCCAGTGGCAGTTTTTACAGAACTAGAACAAAAAAATCTTAAAATTTGTATGGAGACACAAAAGACCCCAAATAGCCAAAGCAATCCTGAGGGAAAAAAACAGAGCTGGAGGAATCAGACTCCCAGACTCCCTGACTTACTACAGTAATCAAGGCAATATGGTACTGGCACATAAACAGAAATATAGATCAATGGAACAAGATAGAAAGCCCAGAGAGAAATCCACGCACCTATGGTCAACTAATCTATGACAAAGGAGGCAAGGAAATACAATGCAGAAAAGTCTCTTCAATAAGTGGTGCTGAGAAAACTAGACAGCTACATATAAAAGAATGAAATTAGAACACTCCCTAACACCATACACAAAAATAAACTCAAAATGGATTAAAGACCTAAATGTAAGACTGGACACTATAAAACTCTTAGAGGGTAACAGAGGAAGAACACTCTTTGACACAAACCACAGCAAGATCTTTTTTGACCCACCTCCTAATGGAAATAAAAACAAAAATAAATAAATGGGACCTAATGAAACATAAAAGCTTTTGCACAGCAAAGGAAACTATAAACAAGATGAAAAGACACACCTCAGAATGGGAGAAAATATTTGCAAACAAATCAACGGACAAAGGATTAATCTCCAAAATATATAAACAGCTCAATATTAACAAAACAAACAACACAATCAAAAAATGGGCAGAAGACCTAAATAGACATTTCTCCAAAGAAGATATACAGATGGCCATGAAGCACATGAAAAGCTGCTCAACATCACTAATTATTAGAGGAATGCAAATCAAAACTACAATGAGGTGTCACCTCACACCAGTTAGAATGGGCATCATCAGAAAATCTACAAACAACAAACGCTGGAGAGGGTGTGGAGAAAAGGGAACCCTCTTGCACTGTTGGTGGGAATGTAAATTGATGCAGCCATTATGGAGAACAGTATGGAGGTTCCTTATAAAACTAAAAATAGAATTACCATATGATCCAGCAATCCCACTACTGGGCATACACCCAGAGAAAACCATAATTCAAAAAGACACATGCACCCCAGTGTTCATTGCAGCACTGTTTCCAATAGCCAGGTCATGGAAGCAACCTTAATGCCCATCGACAGAGTAATGGGTAAAGAAAATGTGGTACATATATACAATGGATTATTACTCAGCCATAAAAAGGAACGAAATTGGGTCATTTGTAGAGACGTGGATGGACCTAGAGACTGTCATAAAGATTGAAGTAAGCCAGAAAGAGATAAACAAATATCGTATATTAACGCATATATGTGGAATCTAGATAAATGCTGCAGATGAACCGGTTTGCAAGGCAGAAATAGAGACACAGATGTAGAGAACCAATGGATGGACACGAAAGGGGGAAAGTGGGGAGGGGTGGTGGTGGTGGGATGAATTGGGAGATTGGGATTGACATATATACACTACTATGTATAAAACAGATAACTAATAAGAACCTGCTGTATAAAAATAAATAAAATTAAATTAAAAAAGACCCTGTATATATATGAAAATACATTTAGTTTATAAAAAAATACAATGGTTAACTATGAAGATGTATTAGATATGTGACTATATAGTTGTCTCTGTCAATAAGAAGAATAATGATAATTATACCAAATACTGTTAGAGTCCTTGCTACATACCAGGCACTGATCTACCGACTTTGTTTGTTTCAGCTAAATTTATTCTAAAATAACCTATGCAAGTAAACTTTGGTAATGATGATGTGATCGGAGAGTCTCCTCTGCAAAAACAAGTATAAAGCTGGACAAAATTGCCAAAAGCAACCACTTCAGGGCATGAGAAATTGACCAAAGTTAAACAACAAATTGAGAAGCTTTTATTCTCCAAGAAACTGCTAGAGCTTTGAGTAAGAAAAGCAGAGGTCTATAGCCTGCTTGCCTGGGACTGTTTGCATCCACCACCCCGACCTGAATGAGCCACAGAAGGACTGAGACAAGCTCTCCATATCACCTGGGTACCTGGGAAAGTTGATGTACATAAGGGAGACACGAGAAAGCCTGGCGAAAAGTAAAAGCCAAGGGAGACTTGAGAACTGGCTACAGCTTTGAATGCATACACCTTCCCACACACAGCAGCAGGTGGAAGGAAGCCTTATAGGTTCAAGACCTTTGAGCAACACCTCTGCCCACGTCACTGACTGACCACTAAGCTATCCAGTAAATGGAGAAGCTGAGTTCAGAACCCAGCACTTTGCTTCTTGAACCTGTTCTCCTTCCAGTCTACCTCACTGCCTCGCCAAACCTCCCCAATCTAAGTTTTGCCTTAGATTAGCTCTGCACTTTGTTAACTTCTCATAGTGCAACTAAAACATCTCCAATCAATTTCAATAGCCCCTAATACACAACTCTGATTCCACTGAGTACAAACATGCCAGCAGCCTGACATCACCTCTCGCCAGCAGAAGCCTGCTGGTGAAACCAAATTCATCACTTAACTGAAAAAAAAAAAGTGTTGAAAAAATGTGAAACCAATGAATCTGCCAACATGGTTGTTTCACCTAGAGAACCGGGAATCCAGCATCTAAATAAACAGCAGAATACTGTTGCTACTAGCTGTGTTTCCATTTAAGATGCCATTTGTGGAAAATATTTATCACAGTCTTCCATTTTCTCTGTGCAAAATCAAAGAGAATTGAGAAATGCCAAATTACATTGTCGTCACAAATCCTGCCATAGAGCATCTCAGCTCTTACAAGCTCTTCTCCAAAGACATTACTGATGTTCTACCAAGCTGATGGAATGATATAATTTGCTAGCAGGAAGAAAGGCTGGCGAACAGAACTGTGTTCATTAGAGCAATATCTTTACAATGCCTTATTCCATTCTCATTATTTTTCAAGATCACACATCATATCACAGGGCAGAACGGGCACCTTGCTATGCCCTAGATTTTTCAGTATTTCTACAGTTGGAAGTAGATTTTTTACACTTCTGCAAATTACAGCTATTCTTGCTATAAGGGGCTCTTTATGTTGCTAGGGAAAAGAACTCTCTCTAAAAGCCTATGTGGCCTTTGTTTACAGGCAGCTACCATCATTTTAGACTCATAAGTTCCTGTGCGGAGCAACCTCTTCCATAAGCAATTCATCAAGCCCAGTCCTGGTGCTGGACCAGGTCTAGAACTGACATTAAAGTTTTGCAGTAAGCACATTTGTCTTCACTCTTTTCATCTCTCCTACTTCCTAGAAACTTTTCATTTTTACCCAGGCTGGAGGACTCATCAGTGGTCTTCTCAGTGGTGCCTCACACATACTGCCTTACCCAGTGCACCCCACTCCCCCAAAAAGGATCCCTCTTCACCCAATCAAAACTTGTCAGCTTCCTTTAGAAAAGTCTGATCTCATCAAGGTGTTAAAAGAAAGCAATCTTATTAGATTAAATTATAGTTGTTAATGATAATTTCAGAGAGGCATTTGCATTTTGAAGGAGAAATTTTCATTAACTCGAAAGAATTTCAAATGGGTAAAATTCAAAACAATGTAACCAAGTGAATTTTCATCAGTGAGATGGAAAAGTATTTTTGGGCACAAGTACCTCCCAGGATTTTAAAAAACCATGGTGAGTTGAGGTTCACAAGCGTGGTAGCTGACCACCAAGCATGGTACAGTCAAGGTGAGCAATGTGCTGGTCACACCCTCAGCCTTGCTGCTGAAATGTCCACTGGATCGCTTAGTCCTGTGAGGTAAATGCAAGATGCCAGGAAGGGCTTAAAACCACCTGACCAGACTCCACCACAGTGAATACCAACAACTCCTTTCTAGTTGTCAGTATCTGAGAACTTAATACTGGGAGCCCTGTCATCTGCATTCCTCCCCTTCTACCAATCTTTCACAGGATTAGGATGCCAGGTGATATTCTTGGTACATGCCTGAGAGAGTAAAGGGGTGGGAGGTGCTTTGCTTACAATTATTAAAATGACTCATAGACTGTTTAGAGCTAGAAGGAATCAGAGATCACCTACTTCGACTCCTTCAATTTAAAGATGCTGTAACAGCCTAGAAAAGTTACTCTAAGTCCACTGACTTGCCCTAGGTCATGTGGCATGATAATGTACCATCCTTTGGGAACTGAAGGATATAACTCCTTTTAGAGATATTTTTGTAGGCAGCTCCCTAACGAGGCAAATGCCCCCATCACCACTCACCTATAAATGGAAAGTTGTTGCACAGAGGGGATGAGGGCCTTCTCAACCAGACGCAGGGCTGGAATGGCACTAGAACCCAGTGCAATTTAGCATAGACCTGGTATGACTAATAGTTTGCAACTCTGCAACCTATGGGCAAGCAAGGATTCCAATGAACAAAAAATCCTAGACCAATGGAAAATCTGTAGTCAACATTCAGATATTTAATTCAATGGACAGAGAATAAGTGACTAGGGTAACAGGGAATGACCCCAAATCTTTTATCGAAACCCCAAATCTTTTATCGGCTATAGAATATTATTTTTATTTATATTTGAGTGGAATTGTGTGGTCTGTGTTTTGGAAATTTCCTTCAAACTAAATACTGGTGCCAGACAAGTGAGGTCTAATGTGAAGAGGATTTCATAAGCTTTCCATTGTACCTGTTCCCACCATTTTCCAATTCCACTCAACACTATCAGCTGGCTTCTCTCAGCCTCTCTCAGAATGTTGCTGGCACAAGGACTCTCAATTGGCTAATGGATTTCCCTGCTCAGGGGTTTGAACTTTCCAGCTGGGAAGCAAAGCTCCTCATATATTCTTAAAGTAAAATCCCCATCATTGATGTGGCATATACCCTGGGGGAGACACACCAGGAGAACCCACTTATCTATTCGTTCGTTAGTTCATTCATTCATTCACCATTTACTGAGCACCCATTATATGCCAGGCATTATACAGATAAAGTGGGAAATAAGGCAGACAGTGGCTCCTGTCCTCATTGCTGTGGATGGGCCAGACACTGAGAAGTATTGACAGGTCTAGTGAGTACCAGGTAGGCTTCTATAGGGGTCTACAGCAGGGGATCTAATCTAAAGTGGAGGGTCAGGAAAACTTTCTGAGAAGAGGAAACATTTTAGTTGGTGGATGATAGATGAGTCAAAATTAGACGGATGATGAATATTCTGGGCAGAAGGAACAGTAGGTGAGACGGTCTTTGGGCACAAAACAACACTACATATTCCAGGAACTGATAAAAAGTCCAGAGTGTTCTGAGTACAGAATGAAGGTGATATAGATAATATTGATTTGCAGTGAGGAAGAAAGGGTGCACTACTCTACCAGCCAGATCAGCTCAACCCTGGTGGTGAGTGAGGCAACATAAGACAGAGCCCACCCTCATCCAACTACTCATGTGTCAGCTCCAAGCAAGGGAGCTTCGCCAGAGCCAGGGTCACAGAACCCTTAGAGGGCAGGGCCTGGGGCTCAAGGGCGACTGTTCCTCTCACACCTAGCTTCAAAGCAGGCCAGCACCCAATAAATGTGAAGTCTTCAAAAAGAGGGAGAGAGAGGCACAAGCACATAATTAAAGACACAGCAGCAGCTAAATTTCTGAAGCAGGAATTGCCACAGACAAGCCACAGTGGGAGGTGAGTGTGCTCCGTGATTCTCTGGCCCCGCTGCTTGAATCATTTGCATTGACGTGATTAACTTGAAGGAAGACATTTGAGCATCTTTATGAATCAACCAAAATTTGAAACTTAGCAAGAGGGCTGAATTTGAATCCAAGACTCTGGGTGGCTCTCTGTTCCATCTTAACCATCTGGCCCCATTGTTTTCCACTATGGAATAATGAATTTTTTGCCTAATTCACTGTATATTCCTGAGTACATTTTAGTTTTCAGTTGAAAAAGTACTACACCTACCTCAAAAGCCCAGGGAATATAAACACAGGTGATACAAAAGAATCCATTCTGTAATTAGGGACATGAATTTGGTCTTTGTCATTAAGAAAAGATGCACAGGAGATGGCAAGGCAGCTGCAGTGAGCTATTCAGCCAGCCTCTATGTCTTCAGTGAGCTGTGCCATTAAAAAGTGATGTCCCAGGCTTCTCTGGTGGCGCAATGGTTGAGAGTCCGCCTGCCGATGCAGGGGACACGGGTTCGTGCCCCGGTCCAGGAAGATCCCACATGCCGTGGAGCGGCTGGGCCCGTGAGCCATGGCCGCTGAGCCTGCGCGTCCAGAGCCTGTGCTCCGCAACGGGAGAGGCCACAACAGTGAGAGGCCCGCGTACCTCAAAAAAAAAAAAAAAAAAAAGTGATGTCCCTATCAGACAAGCAACTCCTCCCCAGCATCTAAGAACTCAGTCATTTCCTCAAACTGGCCTCTTTTTTTTTGCTCATCCACAAGGGACATCTTTATGAAACTGTTCTGGGCATTTTGCAGGAATGAAATCAGCTGAGAAAAAAGACAATGTATTATTTCACCTAGGCAAAGAGGTCTGGCGAGCATAGCAAGAACCTTTCCAAATCCCTCTTGGGCACCAAAGTACTACTTGCAACACTTGTTAATGCAATGGATCAGTTTATCCTGCTAACTCCGTGACACTGCAAGACGGCATACGGAACTAGCAGCAGTCCCAGCTCGGGGCACCATGACACGTGTCTCTGTCGGTAACCAACGTTTATGTGCTTACTGTCTATGTTTTCCTTGAGTAGGGCTGTGGAGCAGGGCTCAGCCAGATGGATTATCATTTTCTATAGTTAATGAGTTTATCTGTCTCTTAGGAAAGAAATGGAGAGAGAGACAGAGACAGAGAGAGACAGAAAGGCGGGGGGAGGGAGGGAAACAGAGAGAATGTGTCTGCGCTCCTATGAGCATGCTGGTCTTTTTTAGCCTCCAGCCAGGTTGCTTCTGATAGCCAGAGGGTTACATGTGTTTGGAAGCCACTGAAGAAGTGACACTGAGCGGCTTCCGCAGGACAGGCAGCCTCCTCCCATCCCCTCGTTTCTTTCTCCAGAATTACGGCCTGACTCCTTTTTCTCTGAGCCGCTGCCTCCCCCCATCACCAGCTCTCCTCTCATTCTTTCTGATTAGTTCTCATTGTCAGGCCCAATGACAGCTGATTAGATTTTTAAAAACATTCTAATCTTAAACACGTATGTGTGTGTGTGTGTGTGTGTGTGTGTGTTAGTGGCATATGAAATTTCTTCCCCAGAAGACTGCTCTAAGGAATTCTGTCTATGTAACCGTTCTTGGCTTTTTCTCAAAATATGGATAAAAGAGTGCTATGTGCCTAGAGGCTTTACATCCCTCCCTCTCCTCAATTCCTTGCCCCCCGCTTCCTTCCTTCCTGGAATATTTATTGAGTACCAACAATTAGCCAAGCACTGTTCTAGGTGCTGGGTACTTTTCTAGAAAAGCATTACCTCAGTTAATCCTTACAATAATGTGTGGTTAACATTATTATTTCCATTTTACATATAAGAAGAATGCAGCTCATAGAGGTTAAATAATTGTCCTAAATCACATAACTAGTACAGTGCAAAACTGGTCTGTCTCTAGCTGGTAATCGTTTTATGGTGCTATAAGCTATTAGCAAACAGGCCTCTCTCTTTGTAATCAGATCTGGTAAATTAACATGCCTAATTCTTCATGCCACAGTAGACTCCAAAAATTGATTTGTTAATGATGACGGCCAATGGGCAAGATCCTGATCACTTTGGGAACAAGTCAAGAATGAGTTTCTAAACCTCTTCGCTTCTCAATAAGCATGGAATTTTGACATTCCATTTGCTTTTCCTTTTGGGGGTACCAAGCTCATGGGAAGCACAGGGAGCATGTCAAAATGATCTGCAGGCCACGACTTCAGAGATAGCTGAAAATTGTCTATAGTCAACATACAGCTTCTTTACAAACAGTGGCCCTAATAAACAGTTAAGAGTGCAGGCGCAGTCTGCAGGGTAGGGTTAGAGTGGAGGTGGGGTGGGTAAGAGCCGGAAATCAAAGTTCAAAGACAATGAAGTCTTCGCAGGACTCCAGGCAGGCTCAGCTCGTTAATCTCAGCAGCCGGGCAGCGGCTACTGTCATCCAGTGCCGTAATGATGACAAAATCTGCTTCCTTGCGTTACAAATACTGCGTTAAAAGTAACAGCCTCTGATAAAGGCTTGAGTTTCAGAAGAGTCACCTCATGCCCTTTGCTGCATTTCTTGTCAGAAAACGTCTTCCACCTAGAGTCTCACTGTGCATCTTCTGGGGGTGACAGACACGGTGCAGCACTAATTTGGCCATGATTTCCAGACCAGACTCAGGTGGGAATGAAAAAGGTGGTAGCAATTTCCTTCCTACTGGCAAGGCTTCGGCTTCCTCCAAGCCCTCTCAAACCCCCACGCTGTCACACTGAGTGAATGCCACCCAGAGGTCCACACCTCTGCAGCATACACTAGCTTACCAGCCCCCTTTCCTCCAAATAGGCACTCCTGGCATCCACGAGACACACCTCTCGAGCCCGCAGCACTGCTCGCCCCCGCCTCAATCTCTCAGCCTCTGCCCTGCTCTCCACACAGCCCGTCTGCAGTGACTGCCCACGGAGGTCAGGCTGACATGCAAACTCCTAACCCTGGCCATGGACCCCAGATGCCCTGGCTCACTCCTACCTCTCTTTTATAAATACACAGAATTTTATCCTTACTAATGCTTTTTTTTGCCTTAAACCTGCATTGCCTGATGATAGTTACCCTGCTTTCTTTGGGTTAGTGTTGTCATGGTGTCTCTCTTTCCATCTTACTACTTTTAGCCATTTGGTGTTGCTTTCTCCTTAAGCAGCATGTAACTTTGTTTTTATTTTTAAACCCATCTGATAATCTCTACGTTTTAATATTTAAATGTAATCACAATCCGCTTATATTTACGGTGATACATGTGGATTTATAACCTTCTTGTCATTGTTATCTAGAATTCTGCTTTCACCTTTTGATAGAAACATGGGAAAAACAGTTACTTTGGTGGTCATTATTAATTATATTTACTGACATTTCAATAATTTCTATACTCACTATTGTTCCATGCATCCTACAACTTCCCTCTGGGATTACTTTTCTTCTTGTAATATACATCATTTACCGATTCTTTTAGTGAGGTTCTTTGTACTTCCTAAAATATCTTTATTTCATTCTTGCTCTTGAAAGATAGTTTACCTACAGAGAATTCTTTCTCAACAATTATTTTCTTTAGCACGTTGAAGATATTCTTCCATGTGTTCTGGCCTCAATGGCTGTTGCTGAGAAATGGCTGTCAACCTAACCGATATCGGGCTTTAAGATCCTTTATCCTTGATGTTTTCAAGTTTCACTACAATATGTCCAAGTTTGGATTTCTTTTATTGATCCTACTCAGTACTGGGAAGTATGCTTTAAATTTGAGGACTCGTGTCTTTTAAAACTTCTGGCAGAATAATAATTTGCTGGCTCTTTGTTTAGAACCTCATATTAGAAGTCTATTGGAGAGTCTCCAAAACATACAGACAGCTCATACAACTCAACAACAACAAACAACCCATTCGAAAAACTGGCGGGAGACCTTAGGAGACATTTCTCCAGATAAGACGTACAGATGGCCGGTAGGCACTTGAAAAGATACTCAACATCACTAATTATTAGAGAAATGCAAATCAAACCTACAATGAGGTACTACCTCCCGCTGCTGGAGAGGGTATGGAGAAAAGGGAATCCTCCTACACTGTTGGTGGGAATGTAAGGTGGTGCAGCCACTATGGAAAACAGTGGGGAGGTTCCTCAAAAAACTAAAAATATAATTATCATATGATTTAGCAATCCCACTGCTGGGCATATACCTGCACAGAACTCTAATTCCACAAGATACATGCGGGCTCAGAGTTAAGATGGTGGAGCAGAGGACGTGGAGTTTGCATCTCCTCATAGGGTACAGCAGGGAGGCATCGGATCAGTTCTCGAGGAGCGCCTGCTGGGTGCTACTGGGGGACCTCAGACACCTGGGGGGACAGGAGGGGGCCTCCGTGCAACCGGGTGGGGTGTGGTAGGGAAGGAGGAGGGGAAGAGGGTGGAGGTGGGATGGACCAGCACCCCTGGGGGTGGGGGCTGAGGGAGAGGAGCTGTTCCCACACTCGGGGGCACCCACTCATGGCGGGGGATCAGCAGGGATGGGGGGGACCTTCGGGGGCTCAGGGGGATGGAGAGGAGTGCGGCGATTGGTCTGTGGGGACTGGGAAAAAGTGGGGCCTGTGCACGTGGTCCTGGCTGCGGACCTGCACACTCTGGCCTGGGTTGTGTGCCTCCCAGTGGGGAGGGGAACTGGGTGCCAGACAGTAGGTTTTGGAGGGTGGACCCCGGGAGGGGACAGCTGTTGGCGGTGAGGAGATGGCCTGGAGTAGCAGGGGGAAAGGTTCCATGGCCGGAAGGTTGTGGGGGGGGCCTGGGCCACCAGGGAAGCGGGGCACCTGTGTTGAGTGGCATGCAGAGAGCAGGGCCACCGTTGTGGTGCCCCTTGCTGCCCACCCTCCTTGGGCAGTGGCAGAGGCACACACCTGAGCAGGCTTGCCCACCCCTCAAGCCCTGGCAAGCCTGCTAGGGTCCCTGGCCTGAGCCCCGTCCCCGCCAAGGCCGCCTCTGACTATGAAGTTCCCAGGCATGGGACCTGCCGCCGCCAAAGCCTCTGTGGGCCGCATGGGTCCCGGTCCTGAGCCCTGCTCCCACCAAGGCCTCCTCTGGCTGCACGGGTCCCTGTGGACCCAAGCAATGCCCACCCAAAGGCTCTGCGGGCCATGCGGGTCCTGGCGACACACTTGCTGCCCCTGACAAAACCTCCTCTGGCTTTGCGGGTCCAGGTGGACCGAGCGCCACCCCCTTCCAAAGCCTCCTCTGGCTGTGCCGGTCCCTGCAGATGTGCCCGTGGAAGCCTGTGCCCCAGCTGGCCCGTGCGGGCATGTGTGCTCCGGGCCAGCTTCAGGAGCAGACACTGGTGAAAGGAACACATGCAGAGGTGGGGCTGACACCGCAGGTCCTAGAGGTCTTGGAGGCCCTCCTGGGGAGGCAGGGGTTGGATGTAGCTCATGGGCGGGGCAATGACACTGATTGCAGAGGCACCAGGGAATTATTAATTAATTAATTAATTAATTTATTTTTAATTTTTAAATTTTATTTTTCCTGTTGTGTTTTGTGGTGGTTGTTTCAATTTTATTTTTTCTAGTATATTTTTTATTTTTCTAGTTTTATTTAATTTTCTATTCTTTATTATCATTCTGCTCTTTTTTGTTTGTTGTCTGTTTTTTTGTTTTGTTTTGTTTGTTTTGGGGTTTTTTGCCACAGAGTGCAGCTTGCAGGGTCTTGGTTCCCAGGCCAGTGATCGGGCTTGAGCCTCTCTGTAGGGAGCACCAAATCCAGGCCACTGGGCTAACAGGGAACTTCAGGCTTCAGAGAATATTAATCGGTGTGACTCTCCCAGGGGTCCTCATCTCGGCACCAAGACCTAGCTCCAACCAACTGCCTGCAAACTCCAGTGCTGGGTGCCTCAGGCCAAACAACCAGCAAGACAGGAACACAGCACTACCCATCAACAAAAATGAGATCACAGAGAAATATGTTATGGAGGAAGGAGCAAGGTAAAAACCTATAAGACCAAATAGATGAAGAGGAAATAGGCAGTCTACCTGAAAAAGAATTCAGAGTAATGATAGTAAAGATGATCCAAAATCTCAGAAATAGAATGGAGGCATGGATTGAGAAAATACAGGAAGTGTTTAACAAGGACCTAGAAGAACTAAAGAACAAAAAAACAGTGATGGAAAACACAATAACTAAAATGAAAATTACACTAGAAAGAATCAATAGCAGAATAACTGAGGCAGAAGAACGATTAAGTGAGCTGGAAGATAGAATGGTGGAAATAATTGCCAGGGAGTGGAATAAAGAAAAAAGAATAAAAAGAAATGAGGACAGTCTCAGAGACCTCTGGGACAACATTAAATGCACCAACAACTGAATGATAGGGGTCCCAAAGAAGAAGAGAAAGAGAAAGGGTCTGATAAAATATTTGAAGAGACTATAGTCATAAACTTCCCTAACACGGGAAAGGAAATAGCTACCCAAGTCCAGGCGCAGAGTCCCATACAGGATAAACCCAAGGAGAAACACACCAAGACACATATTGATCAAATTAACAAAAATTTAATTCAAAGAAAAAAGATTTAAAGCAGCAAGGGAAAAGCAACAAATAACATACAAGAGAATCCCCATAAAGTTATCAGCTGATTTTTCATCAGAAACTCTGCAGGCCAAAATAGAGTAGCAGGATGTATTTAAAGTGAAGAAAGGGAAAAATCTACAACCAAGATTACTCTACTCAGCAAGGACCTTATTCAGATTTGACAGAGAAATCAAAAGCTTTAGAGACAAGCAAAAGCTAAGAGAATTCAGCACCACCACACCAGCTTTACAACAAACGCTAAAGGAACTTCTCTAGGTGGGAAACACAAAAGAAAAAGACCTACAAAAACAAACCCAAAACAAGAAAACGGTAATAGAAACATACACATTGATAATTACCTTAAATGTAAATGGACTAAACGCTCCAACCAAAAGACAGACTGGCTGAATGGATACAAAAACAAGACCTGTATATATGCTGTCTACAAGAGACCCACTTCAAACCTAGGCACACATACAGACTGAAAGTGAGGGGATGGAAAAAGATATTCCATGCAAATGAAAATCAAAACAAACCTGGAATAGCAATACTCACATCAGACAAAATAGACTTTAAAATAAAGAATATTACAAGAGACGAGGAAGGACACTACATAATGATCAAGGGATCAATCCAAGAAAAAGATGTAACAATTATAAATATATAGGCACCCAATGTAGGAGCACCTCAATACATAAAGCAAATGCTGACAGCCATAAAAGGGGAAATCGACAGTAGCAAAATAACAGTAGGGGACTTTAACACCTCACTTACACCAATGGACAGATCATTCAGACAGAACATTAATAAGGAAATACAACCTTTAAATGACACATTAGACCATATGGACTTAATTGATATTTATAGGACATTCCATCTGAGAGCAGCAGAAGACACTTTCTTCTCAAGTGCGCATGGACCACTCTCCAGGATAGATCATATCTTGGGTCACAAATCAAGCCTCAGTAAATTTAAGAAAACTGAAATCATATCAAGCATCTTTTCCAACCACAACGCTATGAGATTACAAATCAATTACAGGAAAAAAAACCTGTTAAAAATACAAACACATGGAGGCTAAACAATATGCTACTAAATAACCAAGAGATCACTGAAGAAATCAAAGAGGAAATAAAAAAATACATAGAAACAAATGACAATGAAAACACGACAACCCGAAACCTATGGGATGCAGCAAAAGCAGTTCTAAGAGGAAATTTTATAACAATACAATCCTACCTCAAGAAACAAGAAAAATCTCAAATAAACACCCTAACCTTACACCTAAAGCAACTAGAGAAAGAAGAACCAAAAAAAACCCAAAGTTAGCGGAAGGAAAGAAATCATAAAGATCAGATCAGAAATAAATGAAAAAGAAATGAAGGAAATGATAGCAAAAATCAAGGAAACTAAAAGCTGGTTCTTTGAGAAGATAAACAAAACTGATAAACCATTAGCCAGACTCATCAAGGAAAAAAAGGGAAAAGACTCAAATCAACAGAATTAGAAATGAAAAAGGAAAAGTAACAACTGACACTGCAGAAATACAAAGGATCATGAAAGACTACTACAAGCAACTATATGCCAATAAAATGGACAACCTGGAAGAAATGGACAAATTCTTAGAAAGGTACAACCTTCAAGACTGAACCAGGAAGAAATAGAAAGTACAAACATACCAAACACAAGTAATGAAATTACTGTGATTAAAAATCTTCCAACAAACAAAAGTCCAGGACCACCTGGCTTCAGAGGTGAATTGTATCAAACATTTAGAAAAGACCTAACACCCAACGTTCTCAAACTCTTCCAAAAAAATTGCAGAGGAAGGGACCCTCCCAAGCTATTCTACGAGGCCACAATCATCTTGATACCAAAACCAGACAAAGATATCACAAAAAAAGAAAATTACAGACCAGTATCACTGATGAACATAGACGCAAAAATCCTTAGCAAAATACTAGCAAACGGAATCCAACAACACATTAAAAGGACCACACACCATGATCAAGTGGGATTTATCCCAGGGATGCAAGGCTTTTTCAATATATTTTGAAATATATTGAAAAAATATATTTTTCAATTATTCAATGCAAATCAACCAGTATGATACACCATATTAACAAATTAAAGAATAAAAAACATGATCATCTCAACAGATGCAGAAAGCTTTTGACAACATTTAACACCCCTTTATGATAACAACTCTCCAGAAAGTGGGCATAGAGGGAACCTACCTCAACATAATAAAGGCCACATATGACAAACCTACAGCAAATATCATTCTCAACAGTGAAAAACTGAAAGCTTTTCCTGTATGATTAGGAAAAAGACAAGGATGTCCACTTTCACCACTGTTATTCAACGTAGTTTTGAAAGTCCTAGCCATGGCAATCAGAGGAGAAAAAGAAATAAAGGAATCCAAACTGGAAAAGAAGAAGTAAAACTGTCACTGTTTGCAGATGACATGATAGTATACATAGAAAATCCTAAAGATGCTACCAGAAAACTATGGGTGCTAATCAATGAATATGGTAAAGTTGCAGGATATAAAATTAATGCACAGAAATCTCTTGCATTCCTATACACTAGCAACAAAAGATATGAAAGAGAAATTAAGGAAACAATCTCATTTACCACAGCAACAAAAAGAACAAAATACCTAGGAATAAACCTACCTAAGGAGGCAAAAGACCTGTATTCAGAAAACTATAAGATACTGATGAAAGAAATCAAAGAGGACACAAAGAGATGGAGAGATATATCATGTTCTTGGATTGGGAGTATCAATATTGTGAAAATGAATATACTACCAAAGGCAATCTACAGATTCAATGCAATCCCTACCAAATTATGATGGAATTTTTCATAGAACTACAACAAAAAATTTTACAATTTGTATGGAAACACAAAGACCCTGAATAGCCAAAGCAACCTTGAGAAAGAATAATGGAGCTGGAGGAATCAGGCTCCCTGACTTCACACTATACTACAAAGCTACAGTAATCTAGACAGTATGGTACTGGCACAAAAACAGAAATAAAGATCAATGGAATAGCACAGAAAGCCCAAAGATAAACCCACGCACCTAGTCTCTGACAAAGGAGGCAAGAATAAAATGGAGAAAAGACAGTCTCTTCAATAAGTTGGGCTGGAAAAACTGGACACCTGCATGTTAAAGAATGAAATTAGAACACTCCCTAACACCACACACAGAAATAAACTGAAAATGGATTAAAGACCTAAATGTAAGGTCAGACACTATAAAACTCTTAGAGGAAAACATAGAAAGAACACTCTGACAAATCACAGCAAGATCTTTTTTGACCCACCTCCCAGGGTAATGAAAATAAAAACAAAAATAAACAAATGGGACCTAATGAAACTTAAAAGCTCTTGCACAGCAAAGGAAACCATAAACAAGACCAAAAGACAACCCTCAGAATGGGAGAAAATATTCGCGAATGAAGCAACTGATGAGGGATTAATTTCCAAAATATACAAACAGCTCATGCAGCTTAATATTAAAAAAAACAAACAAACCAATCCAAAAATGGGCAGAAGACCTAAATAGACTTTTCTCCAAAGAAGACATACAGATGGCCAAGAGGCACATGAAAAGCTGCTCAACATCACTAATTATTAGACAAATGCAAACCACAACTACGATGAGGTACCATCTCGTACGGTTCAGAATGGCCATCATCAAAAAGTCTACAAACAATAAATGCTGGAGAGGATGTGGAGAAAAAGGAACCCTCTTGAACTGTTGGTGGGAATGTAAATTGATACAGCCACTATGGAGAACAGTATGGAGGTCCTTAAAAAACTAAAAATAGAACTACCATATGACCCAGCAATCCCATTCCTGGGCATATACCTGGAGAAAACCATAGTTCCAAAAGATACACGCACCCCAATATTGATTGCAGCACTATTTACAACAGCCAGGACATGGAAGCAACCTAAATGCCCATCACAGAGGAATGGATAAAAAGGATGTGGTACATATATGTACAATGGAATATTACTCAGCCATAAAAAGGAACAAAATTGTGCCATTTGCAGAAACGTGGGTGGACCTAGAGACTGTCATTCTGAGTGAAGTCAGTCAGAAAGAGAAAAACAAATATCATATATTAACGCATATATGTGGAATTTAGCAAAATGGTACAGAAAACCTATTTGCAAAGCTGAAATACAGACACAGACGTAGAGAACAAATGTATGGCCACCAAGGGGGTTGGGGGGGTGGGATGGATTGGGAGACTGGGACTGACATCTGTACACTACTATGTATGAAGTAGATGACTGGTGAGTGCCTACTGTATAGCACAGGGGGAAAAAACAGGAAGATACGATCTGCTTGCAAGACATATATGAAGTTAACCTTAAAAATTCATTCCAATATACATTAGGTGCAGACAAATACTATTTGATTCCACTTATACGAGGTACCTAGAATAGTCAAATTCATAGAGTCAGAAAGCACATCGGTAGATGCCAGGAGCCAGGGGGTGGGGGTGGGGAAGGGGGAATGGGGAGTTAGTGTTAAAGAGGACAGAGTTTCAGTTTAGGAAGGTGAAAAATTCGGGAGATGGATGATGGTGAGAGTTGCACGACAACATGAATGTACTTAGTGCCACTGAAATGTACAGTTAAATATGGTTAAAATAGTATGTTTTATATTATATGACTTTTACCCCCCAAAATTTAAAAAAATACATGCACCCCTATGTTCACAGCAGCACCATTCATAATAGTCAAAACACGGAAACAACCTAAATGTCCATCGACAGATGAATGGATAAAGAAGATGTGGCACATATATACAATGGAATGTTACTCAGCCATAAAAAAGAATGAAATAATGCCATTTGCAGCAACTTGGATGCAACTAGAGATTATCATACTAAGTGAAGTAAGTCAGAAAGAGAAAGACAAATACCATGTAATATCATTTATATGTGGAATCTAAAATATGGCAAAAATGAACCTATCTACAAAACACAAACAGACTCACAGATAGAGAATAGACTTGTGGTTGCCAAGGAGGAGGGGCTTGGAGGAGGGAAGGACTGGGAGTTTGGGATTAGCAGATGTAAACTATTATATACAGGATGGATAAACAACAAGGTCCTACTGTATCACACTAGGAGCTATATTGAATATCCTGTGATAAACCATAATGGAAAAGAATATTAAAAAAAGAATGTCTCTATGTGTATAACTGAGTCACTTTGCTGTACAGCAGAGATTGACACAACATTGTAAATCAACTCTACTTCAAAAAATAAGTAAATAAATGAATAAATAAGTTTATTGGAGAGTCTCAAAATATCTTTCATGCTCCTTAGCTGCTTTTTCATGTGTTTAAAAATTTTTTTTTCTCTCTGAGCTGTATTCGTTATAATTTTTTAAATTAATTAATTAATTAGGAAATATAGTTGATGTATAATGTTATGCTAAATTTCAGGTGTACAACATGGTGATTTGACATTTAAATACATTACGAAATGATCACTACAATAAGTCTGGTAATGATATGTCCCAATAAAAGTTATTACTGCATTATTGATGATACTCCTTATGCTGTATATTACATCCCCATGACTTATTCATTTTATAATAGCACTTTGTACTCTTTAATTCCCTCCGATTTTGCCCCACCCCACCCTTCCTCTCTGGTAACAAGCCATTTGTTCTCTGTATCTATGAGTCTTATCATTTTGTTTCACTTTGATTTTTTAGATTCCAAATGTGAATAAGATTACACAGTATTTCACTTTCTCTGTCTGATTTGTTCACTTAGGCCCCAGAACCAATACTGTCTAGAAGCATCCATGTTATCACAAGCTGCAAGATTTCCTTCTTTTTTATGGCTGAGAAATATTCCATTGTGTATATACATATACACACACACACCCTCCCACATCCTCTTTATCCACTGATTTACTGTTGAACACTTAGGGGTGCATATATCTTTTATGAGTAGTGGTTTTGTTTTCTTTAAGTAAATACTCAGAAGTGAAATTGCTGGATTCTATAGTAGTTAAATTTTTAATTTTTTGAGGAGTCTCCATACTGTTTTCCATAGTGGCTGCACCAATTTACATTCCCACCAACAGTGTATGAAAGGTTCCTTTTTCTCCCCAACCTCACCAAAATTTGTTATTCATTATCTTTTTGATAATAGCCATTCTGACAGATGTTAGATGGTATCTCCTTGTTTTCACTTGCATTTCCCTGAGAGTAATATTGAGCATCTCTTCACATGCTTCTTGGTCATCTGTATGTGTTCTTTGCAAAAATGTCTATTCAGGTCCTCTGCCCATTTTAAAAACTGGGTTATATGGCTTTTTTGTTTGTTTTTTTATGCGGTACGCGGGCCTCTCACTGTTGTGGCCTCTCCCGTTGCGGAGCACAGGCTCTGGACGCGCAGGCTCAGTGGCCATGGCTCACAGGCCCAGCTGCTCCACGGCATGTGGGATCTTCCCGGACCGGGGCATGAACCCGTGTCCCCTGCATGGGCAGGCAGACTCTCAACCACTGTGCCACCAGGGAAGCCCTGGGTTGTATGGTTTTTTTTGACATTGACTTGTATTAGTTCATTGTATACTTTGGATGTTAACCCTTCTCAGATGTATACAGTTTGAAAATATCTTCTCCCACTTTGCATGCTACCCTTTCATTTTGTTGATAGTTTCCTTCACTTGTGCAAAGCTTTTTAATTTGATATAGTCTCATTTGTTTATTTTTGCTTTTGTTGCCCTTGCCTAAGGAGACATATCCAAAAAATATTGCTAAGACCAATGTCAAAGAATGTACTGCCTATGTTTTCTTCAAGAAGTTTTACAGTTCCAGGTCGTCCATTTAAGGCTTTGACCCATTCTGAGTTTATTTTTGTATATGGTGTGAGGAAATGTTGTAATTTCATTCTCTTACATGTGGCTTCCCAGCTTTCCCAGCACCACTTCTTGAAGAGACTGTCTTTTCTCCATTTTATATTCTTACCCACTTTGTCATGGATTAATTTACTATGTAAGTGTGAGTTTTATTTCTGGGCTCTCTATTCTGTTCCATTGATCTATGTATCTTTTTTTTTTTTGCCAGTACCACACTGATTTGATTACTGTAGCTTTGTAGCATAGTTTGAAATCAGGATGCATGATACCTCCAGCTTTGTTCTTCTTTCAGAAGATTGCTTTGGCTATTTGAGGTATTTTGTGGTTCCATGAAAATTTTAGGGTTATTTGTTTTAGTTCTGTGGAAAATGCCATTGGTATTTTGATACGGATTGCATTGAATCTGTAGATTGCCTTGGGTAGTACAGACATTTTAACAATATTAACTCTTCCAATCTATGAGCACAGTATATCTTTCCATTTGTTTGTGTTGCCCTCAATTTCTTTCTTCAGTGTCTTACACTTTTCAGTGTACAGGTGCTTTCACGTCTTGGTTAGATTCACTCCTAGGTATTTTATTCTTTTTGATGTAATTGTAAAGAGGATTTTGCCTTAATTTCTCTTTCATCAGAAAGAGAAATTATTAGTGTATAAAAAAGTTCATTATTAGTGTATAAAAAAAGCAACAGATTTCTGTATATTAATCTTGTATCCTACAATTTTACTGAATTAAGTAGTTCTAATAGTTTTTTGGTAGTGTCTTTAGAGTTTTCTATATATAGTACCATGTCATCTGCAAAGTGATAGCTTTCCTCCTTCCTTTTCAATTTGTATCTTTTTAATTTCTTTTTCATGTCTGATTGCTCTGGCTAGGACTTCCAAAACTATGTTGAATAAAAGTGGTGAGAGTGGGCATCCTTGTCTTGTTCCTGATATTAGAGGAAATGTTTTCAGCTTTTCACCATTGAGTATTATGTTGGCTCTGGGTTTGTCATATACAGCCTTGATTATGTTGATGTATGTTCCCTCTATACCCAGTTTGTTAAGAGTTGTTTTTTTCTTTTATCATATTTGGATGTTGAATTATGTCCAAAGCTTTTTCAACATCTATTGAGATAATCACATGATTTTTATCCTTCATTTTGTTAACGTGGCATATCACATTGATTGATTTGCTGATACTGAATCATCCTTGCATTCCTGGGATAAATCCCAGTTGATCATGGTATATGATCCTTTTAATGTACTGTCAGTTGCTAATATTTTGTTGAGAATTTTAACATCGTGTTCATCAATGATACTGGTTTATAGTTTTCTTTCTTCTTCTTTTTTTAGTGCCTTTGCATGGCTTTAGTAACAGGGTGATCCTGGCCTTGTAGGGTAAGCTCAGAAGCATTCCTTCCCCTTCAATTTTTTGGAATGTTTGAGAAGGATAGGTGTTAACTCTTCTGTAAATGTTTGGTAGACCTCACCTGTGAAGCCACTCGGTCCTGGACTTTTGTTTGTTGGGACTTTTTTGATTACTGATTCTATTTCATTAAAGTTATTGGTCTCTTCAGATTTTCTATTTCTTCCTGATTTAAGTTTGGAAGATTATGTGTTTCTAAGAATTTATCCTTTTCTTCTAGGTTGTCCAATGTGTTGGCATATAATTGTTTGTATTACTCTCTTCTGATCCTTTGTATTACTGTGGTGTCAATTGTAACTTTTTTTCATATTTGATTTTATTTATTTGGGCCCTCTCTTTTTTCTTAATGAATCTTGCTGGAGGTTTATTAATTTTGTTTATCTTTTCCAAGAACAGCTCTTAGTTTCATTGATCTTTTCTAATGTTTTTTTGTTTGTCTTGTCTCTATTTCATTTAGTTCTTCTCTAATATTCATTATTTCCTTCCTTCTACTAGCTTTACATTTTGTTTGTTCTTTTTGAGTTCCTTTAAGTTTAATGTTAGATTCTTTATTAGAGAGTTTTCTTATTTCTTGAGGTTGGCCTGTACTGCTATAAACTTCCCTCTTAGAACTGCTTTTGCTGCATCCCATAGATTTTGGAACATTGTGTTTCCATTTTTATTTGTTTCAAGGTATTTTTTGATTTTCTCTTTGATTTCTTCAATGACCTATTGGTTGTTTAGTAGCAGATTGTTTAGACTCCATATACTTTATGTTTTTCCTAGGTTTTTTTTTTTCTTGTAGTTAATTTCTAGTCTCACACCATTGTGGTTAGAAAAGATGCTTGATATGACTTCAATCTTAAATTTACTGAGACTTGTGTTGTGGATTAGCATACGATCTATCCTGGAGAATATTTCATGTGCACTTGAAAAGAATGTGCAGTCTGCTGCTTTTGGATGAAATTTTATGTATATATCTATTAAGTGCGTTGGTATAATGTGTTAAGGCCAGTGTTTGTATACTGATTTTCTGTCTGAATAATTTGTCCATTGAGGTTGGGGTGTTAAAGTCCTCTACTGTTACAGTATTACTGTCAATTTCTCTTTTACATCTGTTAACATTTTCTTTATGTATTTAGGTGCTCCTATGTTGGGTGCATATATATTTACAATTGTTATGTCTTCTTCTTGGATTGATTCCTTAATTGTTATGTAATGCTCTTCTTCATCTAATGTTACAGTCTTTATTTTAAAGTCTATTTTGCTCTATATATGTACTGCTACCCCAGCTTTCTTTTGTTCCCATATGCATGAAATATCTATTTCACACTGTTTGTGTGTGTCTTTAGCTCTGAAGTGAGTCTCTTATAGGCAGCATATATATATGGGTCTTGTTTTTTTAATCCACTCAGCCACTCTGTGTCTTTTAATTGGAGCATTAAGTCCATTTACATTAAAGTAATTATTGGTAGGTATGTAGTTACTGCCATTTTGTTAATTGTTTTCTGGTTGTTTTTGTAGTTCCTTTCTTCTCATGCCCTCTTCCTTTGTGATTTGATGACTGCTTTTAGTCCTATGTTTTGATTCCTTTCTCTTTATTTTTATTTATCTGTTATCAATCTTTGGTTTGTGGTTGCCATGAGGGGTGTGTGTGTGTGTGTGTATGTATAAAATTATTATATGTATGATTATTTTAAGCTGATGATCTCTTAAGCTGGAACACATTCTAACAGCCGTATATTTTTACTCCCTCAGCACATTTTGTTTCTGATATCATATTTCACATCATTTTTTGGTGTATCCCATAACTACTTATTGTAGCTATAGATTATTTTACTACTTTTGTCTTTTAACTTTCCCACTAGCTTTATAAATGGTTGATATACTACTTTTACTGTATGTTTGCCTTTACCAGTGAGATTTTCCTTTTCATAATATATTTTTTTATATAGTTGTGACCTTTTTTTCCCCACATAGAAAAAATATTTAACATTTCTTTTAAGGCCAATTTACTGGTGATAAACTCTTTTAGCTTTTGCTTGTCTGTAAAACGCTTTTTTATTTCTCTTTCAGTTCTGAATGATAACTTTCTGAGTATTCTTAATTGTAGCTTTCTTTTTTTCTTTCAGCACTTTGAATATATTGTGCCATTGTCTTCTGGCCTGCAACATTTCTGCTGAAAAGTCAGGTAATTGTCTTATGGGAGTTCCCTTGTACATAACTAGTTGCTTTCCTCTTGCTGCTTTTAAAATTCTCTCTTTATCTTTAATTTTTGCAATTTTAATTAGAGTCTGTCTTTGTGTAGGCCTCTTTTGCTTCACATTGTTTGGGACTCTTTTTGCTTCCTGGACCCGGATGTCCATTTCCTTCCCCAGGTTAAGGAAATTTTCAGCTATTATTTCTTCAAAAACGTTCTCTGCCTCCTTTTCTCTCTCTTCTCCTTTTGGGACCTCTATAATGTGGATGTTTATACACCTGATGTTGTCCCAGAGGTCCCTTAAACTATCTTCTTTTTTCATATTCTTTTTTTTCTTTTTCTGTTCAGCTTGGTTTCCATTACCCTGCCTTCCA
Organism: Pseudorca crassidens; assembly: GCF_039906515.1. Taxonomy (NCBI): domain Eukaryota; kingdom Metazoa; phylum Chordata; class Mammalia; order Artiodactyla; family Delphinidae; genus Pseudorca; species Pseudorca crassidens. Next base: position 160,499,048 of record NC_090297.1, read on the forward strand.
GATTGCTGATCTGTTCTTCTGTATCATCAAATCTATTATTGATTCTCTCCAGTGATCTTTAAATTTGAGTTATTGTATTCTTTAGCTCTGATTGGTTCTTTTTATATTTTCTCTTTGTTGAAGCTCTCACTGTGTTCATCCATTCTCCTGAGATCAGTGAGCGTCTTTATGATCACTACCCTGAACTCTTTATCAGGGAGATTGCTTATTTCTGTTTTGATTAATTCTTTTTCTGAGATTTTGTCTTGTTCCTTTGTTTGGAACATATTCCTCTGTTTCCTCGTTTTGCTTAATTCTCTGTGTTTATTTCTGTGTATTAGGTAGGTCCATTATGTCTCCAAGTCTTGTCTTGGAGAAGTGGCTTTATGTTGGAAATGTACTATTGGGCCCAGCAGCATGCTCCCCTGGCCACCCAAGCTAGGTGGTTCAGGGCTGTGTGCTATGTGGGTCGCATGTACCCTTCTGTTGTGGCAGGGCTGATTACTGTGGGCATACTGGTAGGTGGGGTTGACCCCCAGCCCAGTTGGCTGCCAGGCCCTGCCTTGTGCGGTTGTTGCTAGTCTTTAGGTCATTGTCACAGATAGCAAATCTGTAAGTAGTTGTGATTTTGGCATATCTGTGGGAGAGGCGAGTTTGAGGTCTTCCTATTCTGCCATCTTAGTACCCCCCCCCACCTCTGAACTGCATTCTAAACAAATTCCTAAGTATTATTTTTAAATTCAATATATTTCTATGGTTTTCTAATTTTAGGGGCTATAGTTTTCATTCCTAGGGTCTATAACTGGTTCTTTTCCTCTTCTCCTATCCTATTTCCCCAACCCTGGTAGATATTTTTCTCTTTAAGGATTCATAATATATTTAAAACTTTTATTCTATGATTTTATTTCCATATGGATTGAATTTATCTTCTGACTGTGGATTGGTTCACTTTCTTGATGTTATATTTCCTCACGTGTTTTGGAATTTTGGTGTGTAAATGCATTCTCAATGGGATGTTCCCTCTCATCTGTCTCTGTCCCTGTCTCTATTTGCACCATGTCCCCACAAGTGCCCAGGCCCCCATCTTGAACAGAATCTTAAATGATGGCTCAGGGATCCTACTCTCAGTGACAGAAATATTCAGTCACCAAGCCAGCAGGTAGTTTGGCTCAAGTCCTGGTCAGGATCCTGTGTCTGGGATTGTATCTCTACGTCTATAGAGATACAAGCTTCATTTAAGCTATCCTCCTAGGCATTGGTTAGCAGTCACTTTTGTCAGCCTCCTGTCATATAAGTGAGGATGCCCTCTCTCACTTATAAACAGCCCTGGTTTTAAGCAGTGAGCCTGACTCTGCTTCCCACTTCATAGAGAACATATCTAGTTTTTGATACATTGCAGGAGTCAAATTACCAGTCTTTCTGCCTGCTTTATCCCAGAGCTGGGCTGCCAGTGGCTTCAGCTCTGTACCTGCTTTGCATCTCCCTTCTTTTTCTGATCCACAGATCTTGCTTTGACCCTGGCAATAACATTTAAATTTCCCCTTGTTATATTTTGTCTCTTGTGGCTTAAAGCATGATCTAATAAAGCCATCTTACCAAGAAATTCCCTGACTACCTTTATAACCTCATCTCATGCCCTTGGCCCATGTGTTCCAGTCACCTACTCCGGCATCTCCTCAGTTATCTGGTCAACCAAGACTTCTCCCACCTTAGGACCAGACACATGCCAGAGAGGAACAGCCAAACACCAAAACCTCCATGTTCCTCCTCTCCCCAAATGCCATTCTCACCTTTCCCATTTCAGCTTGAATACATCTTCTCAAAGAGTCCTTTTCTGACCACTGTATCTTAGACACTCCCCCCACCTCGCCAACATATTTATTATGGTATCCAGTTAATTTTCTTCACAGCAAAGTTGCAAACAGCCATAAGATCTCTAAAACAGTAGCCAAAGGCCACACTTCTGTCTTCTTGGCCAAACTTACCTATACAACTCACACTGACAGTAGTGCTATCTATGAATATGAAGGTCAAGATTATACATAGGAATGTCCTGATGTGAAAGGAAACATACTTCTTGGGTTGGGAAGCCTGATTTTCCTTTTGGGACTTAGATGATGGAATTATCTGGAAGTCGGTATTATGTTTAATAAGCAAAGATTCTGTTGTTTCAACATTTTACAGAAAGAAAATATAATAAAACTTTATTTGTTAGGACTAATTGGGCTGATGAAGCAACTTATTTATTAGAAATTTTAAATTCTGGATTCTTTCAGTAAAATAGAGACTGATTTTTTATAAGTCTGTATAATAACAGAGTAGTGGTTAATAGACCACTTCCAAATATAGACTCTGCCAGGACCTACTTTAATAAATAGTGAGGAACTGCCTGTGATTAGTAATGTTTATTTGGGATAGCATGCTGTAAAGATAGCATGAATATTTCCCCTATAATTTCCTACATATCCATCATTTGCTTTTTAGGAAACATTTTTTTTTCTTCTGTAGATACTGGAAATGTGAACATCAACCCAAGTCCTCTCTAAACGACCATAAATTCAAAACCAGTGAGGTCAGATCACCGGGATTTGATTTGCACAAAACTCTTGCATATTTTGATCTGAATTTGGAAGGGAATACAGTGTAGTCACTGCATGTACAGGGAGCTCTTTTGCTACAGCTCGATCATTGCCCCATACTGCCAATTTCAATCAGGCAGCAAATATCAGTGAAGTGAGGAGACTCAGTGTTTCTTTCTCCTTCTTTCTCTACAGAAGGCATCACTATTCTGATGAGTCGAAAAGGAAAGGCCACGATTATAGTGCAAATCCCCTGAGAAACAATGATGAATTTGGAAGGACAGGAGAAGACATATCTACACCAGCTACTGCACTCAGGAGTCAGATGATGGAGGAAATTGCTTCTTCGTTAGTATGAGTGAAAGTCTGCAAAAGGAACTTTCTATTCGAGTACCAAATTGCCGGGCACAGAATATGAGGGGATTTGGTGTACTTTTCTTCTGAACAGGGCCTTCCTTCAAATGGCTGCTGAGGCCAGTACAGGAAATGGCCAACTCTGAAGAGATTTCAGGTCTGCTGCAAATGTCCACTACTGGTAGCTTTTCAAAACTGTGCCAAGATGTGTCTCCTCATTTGCTTCTAGGTTCCAAAAGAGAGCTGGACCAAGAGATTGCCAAGGCTTGCTACTCGTGGTCTGTTGCCTGTGCGTTCTAGGGAATTCATTTTCAAAAGCTGTAAGACTTTTCACAATATGGGTTCAAGGATGCTCAGCATTTGAGATTAGTAGCTTGGGGCATAGAAAACAGATAAAGATTAGGCATAAAGGTCCAATGTTTCCCTACATAAATGAATCACATTTCAGAAAGTAGAAATAATCTTAATTTTTTTTTTTAAGAAATTATCTTACCTTTAAATATATATACAACTCTTGGCTGTTACTGGGTAATTCAAATTTCAGGAAACCACATGTGAGGATTCTCACATCAAGTGGTTGCAGGTGAGCATGGCAGCCCCAGCTGCCCCACCCCTGCCCCGCCACCCAGCCCAGGCTGTTACATCCCTGAGTAGAGTCGGTGCCGTCTTGGCTTCAGTCCCTCAGCCCTGCACAGAGGAAGCAGTTCCCGGCGCAAGCCAGACGGGCCCCAGCCTGCAGGGAGCTGCAGTCTGAGAAGCCTTTTGAGGCAGGAGCCTTGACTGTTTAGTGTGCACACACGTGCACACCTTGAGCCCTCTCCATGCTGAAGCGTCACCAGCTTCTCAGCCTACCCACTCCAGAGCAAGCGCGAGAGGGGCAAGTATCAAGGGTCTCGGGCTACCTGTTTTCTCCAGGCTGGGCTTGTCCCATGTGAGGGCTGAACAAGAGTAGGGCAGGCAGCCTTCCTTACTCTGCCACTTCGGGACTTGCGGTCGCCCCTGTGTTTCCATCTCTGGATTACCACTTCAAGCTTCACTCCTCATTCTTGCTGTTCGAGTCTTCAGATCACCATCCTGCCTTTGCTCCCTATTTTCTTACTTCTCCTGATTCTTTATTTCACCTCCCCCCAAGAACGCAGTCAGCCCCTGAGTCCCGTTGTTCTCTCCCTCCCTCAGCCTGTGCCGCAGGGTCCCCCTCCCATCACGTCCTGCTCCCTCCACTTCCAACTTCTCTCCCTGACGACGTCCTTGTGACATTCCCACAGCCCACATGTCCATACATCCAACACCGTGCTCCCCGTGCCCCCAGACTCCCGGTGCACTCACTACTCTGCAGAGCACCCCGGCCCTTCAGGGTCAGAGGCCCTTCCACTCCTCGAAGAAACAGCAGCATCCAGAAAGCAGGGCTGCGTGCGAAAGCGCCCCCTTCAGGTCAGATGCAGAGTGCGACGGGAGGGTGAGCATCCTCTGACACAGGTGCGCAAAGAGCACAGCAAGGAGGACACAGCGCGGGGCCGAGGCAGCTACGGCTCAGCCGGAAGGTCCACCAAGTCCTGCCTCATCCAAAGACTCGGTTCTACACATTCTGCTTCTTACACCCAGACCCAACCTTAGCTGTTCAGGACTCCAAAACTAGTTTCTGTGAACGGTCTGCAAGCAGCTCATGCACCAGAACCAGCAGGTAGTGTTGTCCTAGGCTGGAGACACTATCTTCCACTCTAGAAGTCCCTCTCCTCTCCTGTCCAATGAAATGACAACTTTATGGGCTTGAATGCACGGAGTCTGGGATTATTTATGACGAGAAGTAGATTTAGTGGCCCTGAAGCAGACTAAATGATGAGTGAGTTTATGCAAATGAACATTTTCAGGCTTTGTCGGAACACGTAAATAACGTTAATCACGGGAGTAAACTGTGCTCCACACGTTGCTCTGCCTGCATCCTGGCAGCAGCGCTGACACGAGGCATCCATCCTGCCCTGGAGTAGGTTCTCTGTGATGTCTGCTCGTGAACCAGTGAGCCAGAGAGGATTCCTGTGGCACCTCCAGCCCCGGGCTGCACCTGCCCACCTCGGACTGCAGCGCAGGAATTCACACCAACCGCATAAGCAGCGGGCATCAACTCCAGACACCCCAAGGGGGCATCTGCACTTAACAACAAAAACCTGAGACACCTACCAGGCAGCAGCTGGCCTAAGGCACGTGGCCACTTTACCAGCCTCATTCAGGGCCCTTTGTCCCTCCCCATCCTTCATCTCTCCATTGCCCCCAAGCACACTAGCCTTTGCGCGAATTCTTGAGTATCCCATATACCTCCTGCCTCAGGACCTGCGCGCTTCTCTCCAAGGCTGGCCCATTGCCTCGGCTAATTCACATCACTTTCTCAGAACAGTGTACGTACCCTTCCGAACGCCACCTCTCTCCACCCCAGACCACGTCAGGTCCTTCCATCTTAAGCTCTCATAACAGTGTATCTTCCCTTCATAGCTCTAACACAGTGCCTGACAAATGCTGTATCTTCAGACTCATGTCATTAAGGTATGCCTCTCACACAGGGGTGTGAGCTGCCTGGTGGCAGGATTCAGATATGCTTTTAAAAAAAATACTATATCTAAGAGTGCTTGGTACATGGGAGATAGATAATAAATAGTTAAATATTTAAGAAGCTGATGAATGGATGGTAGTAAGAATGCACCTTAGGTGAGACAGAGAGCCCTGTCATGCCTGTGTAAACAAGCAGTGGACTGCTGTAGGGCATACTGGCTGAGAACAATGAAATCTATGGATAGCAATGGGTGAAAACCTTGTTCTTAAAGACTATATTTTGTATAAAGCATAAGGAAAGACTAGGATTTTTTCTGTAATTAGTAATAAGGATCCTAAAACAAGCAGTAGACAAGCCAGCACCACCCATGGGAGAATGAGAGACGCCCAGGGGCAGGTCCCCAGGACCTGAGAGAAGGGTTCAGTCTGGCTGATGAAAGAGACTCTTTCCTTGGACCCTGTGGCTAAACATTAGCACTACCTTCCCGATGGGGAAGAGACAGAAACTAAGAACAGGGCACATATGTGGTTAGTTGTACATAATTGAATGAATTTTATGTAGTTCTCATTACACAGCATGGGACTTAGTGATTCTCGACAAATTCTTCGTTCATCACATAAATTCCTGTGTTGAAGAAGCCCTCTAGATATTATGATGTGGGGTGCCAGGACTCACTAGGTCCAATTTGGCTTTTAAAGTCAAGTCTCTGGTGGACAAACCAAATAAACAGCCCCACTTAGAGAATTCGATCTTAAAGAAGTTTATTTTTGTCTGGGTGTGCTACATATTATACCAGAACCAATTACAAATGTTTAAAATAGCTAAACTTTAAAAAATGTGTTTGATGCTTTTATATGTAAAAGAATTTTCAAAAACAATAATAATGCCAATAAACAGAGTATCAGATTTGACAAGGTAGATCACTAAGTGGTTGAAAAGCTTCTCCCAGAGGATGTTGATTAACATTTCCCTCCGTCCTGGAGGGCACTGGAAACAGGCCATCCTTGGCCTGGATTTATTCAACGTCTGTAGCCACGATCTGGATAAAGATATTTAAGACATGTTTATCAAACCTGCGGTTGCTAGAAAGTTCAGAGGTAGGGATAATAGCTCTCTAATCTTGGCCATGTTACTTAATCCATTGGACTCTCCATTTCCTCATCTATAAAATGGGGATAATGATTCCTTTCTCAGAGAGTTATTGTGAAGCATTAACGAGCTAAAAGTATGTAAAGTGAGCCAGTAAAGTTAGTTATGCTCCTTCATATGCAGAGTGGTGGCATCAGGATTAAAAGAAAAAGTCTCCAGTTGGAAAAATAGGCTGAAACTAACAATTATTACACCCCAATAAAAGGGGAATCCTACATTTAGTTTTCCAAAAAAATGACTTTAGGGAAGGATCCACACAAAAACAATGGCACATGAAGAAAACAAATGAGTGGCAGACAAACAAACCAAAACAGAAGATCAAAAAACAAACTTGGAATAATATCAAATCATGTTCTTCCAAAATATTACAATGTCATTTAGTCTTGATCAAGGCTTTGCTATAGCAGTCAATCAGTCCCATCCGTTAAAGGAAGGTTGTGTGTTGTACAGTTCAGTCCAATGATTCCTGGAGAACTGACTTCAGGAATGTCTAAACATTGCTGTGAACATAGTCCACTGTGTTTTATTTTATAATCATTTGATTTATTTAAAATATTTGAGTTACTGTCAGAGTACCCCTGCATATAAGCAAAAACTTACTGAAAACTCACATAATGGGAGAGATCTGACCCAACAGTGTTCCTGGGATGGAGTTCTCCAAGTTTTCAGGGCCACCAGCACAGCAGGCTCCTACAAGGCCACCACAGGCCTCAGCTACATGAGTCCTAGGGTCAGAGTCAAATACTAACCTCCCCTTCTCCCCAGATCATGAGCTGACTCTTTCTTCTTCTTTACTATAAATTGTAAAAATAGCTACTTGATAGTAAGATCAAAACGAATTTTATTTATTTATTTAATTTCTTGCCAAATGATTAGTTGTTTTTAAGATGATTTTTTAAAAAACTTCTTATACCTCCCAAAGCAGAAGGATTGCTATATTAGAGATGGAATTTGATCACGCTTTGGATACCCCAGGTCAGTGGCTACAGACTGTAGTCTAGGGCCTGACTCTGGGCTCTGCAGGTTTCTGGCTTCTCAGGTGGTTCCAGTTTCTAGTATTCCCTCATGGGCCTGTCTGTGACCTAAAATCCCATAATTAAACAAAAAAATAACAAAAGTCAAGCTGTGAAGAGGGCGGGGAATGGACTTGACTCCCCACTCTGGAAGGCCAGCACTGCTCCCTGAAATGATAGAATAAGAGGAAAAAGACAGGACCGGGAAGCCAGAGCCATGGGCCTTGTCCTAGTCTGACCCTGGGCACATTTCTTAACTCACTGAGATATGATGCTCTCATCTGTAAAGCGAGTGGCTGCAGCTAGATTGTCTTTAGAATCCTCTCCAGCTCTGAAATTCGATGATCTGTTAACGGCCTTAGCACATAGGTAGATTGGCCTTTGGGGGATTTATGGATTCCCCCCAAATCCCCACCAAGAGTGGCCGAAATGAGTTAAGGAGCATGAATGTTTAAGACTCACAGGGCTGGCAGTGAAGCTCTACAGTTTCTAAAAATGCCTCCTATCTTTCCTCATTATCTGATTCACAGAACCTAATTTAATGGTGAAATTCCGGAACGGCATGCCAGAACCTCCGACTGTGACATGAAAGATGGTCATCTCGGGCATGGGGCTCAGTTACGAATGACTTGCCATATGCTCAAGCACTCTGCCATTTGCCTCCAGCTGTTTATACATCACACCGAGGCCAGGAGAAGCGCCAGTAACAAACCATCGGCAACAACAAAAATAGCAATTTATGCAAGGTTTCTGAGACACAATTGCTGCTGCCGCTGTAAAACATGTACCACTCCAGACTGGTATTTTAGGTTGAACTGTGTGAACTTGCCAATTTCATAGATAAAAAATGATCAACTAGCAATAGTTTCATATGGTTAAATCTACACAAAGATCCCTGATAGCTGGGGAAAGTAGAGTTCTCCAGGCCTCCCTCTGTGTGCAGTAAACAGAAGGAAGATAGATGACAGTCCAGACACAAAGCCAGGGCACGTGGAGGCTAAATGGTTCTTATATAACAAAAGGACAGTCATGGAGATGCCTTCTGGAAGTAGTGGAATTGGGTGAGGATTCCAGGAAAAGAACAAATTCACTATTTCTAGAGTTAACAAAAATTAATAGAAAAATGACAGAGTCACAAAGTTTCGAAACTTTTTAAAAATTTGATGTACCTGATTATGAAGGCAACACAAGGGGAAACAGAGAGCTGGAGAGAAACAATGTTGTATCCTTTGAGCCCTGGATCCAGCTATGCCTGAAGCTAGATATTCCTGGACTTTTCAGTTACATGAGTCTTCCCATCACAAATCATACTCACACATACACACAAATAAGAATTATGATATACACAAAAGCTTACGATGCTAGACCAGACTGTCTTAAAATGTTGAAATGAATCACAGAGAGGCAGGACCCACTTCATATCAAAAATTCAAAAAAGCTTAGGCTTCTAGTCTGATTCACAAATCCACGGGGTCAAGCCCCAGGCAGCTGAAAACTACAGAGATGAATTGTTTATCTAAGATTCTGGGTAAAAGAAAAAAGAATATGTTTCCTGTCAAAACAGGAGAAATGAAAGAGAAGCTTCTCACATCCATAGATTCGGCCAGTGTGTTAGTGTCTAATGCAGAGCTGAGAAGGAAAGAGTCAGGCAATTTCACAGTTAGGTCTTCAGAATATAAGACAGAAGCAAGCTTGTTAATGCCCTCATTCACAGGCAAGAAGTTGGAGGTGAGGTGAAAATTACACAAGCCAAGAGCTAAGATTTGATTCAAATTATCAAATTATTAGATTAAAACTATTAGAATATTCCCATATTATTCTAATAATAAAAATATTAGAATAGTACTCAATGTTTCAAGTCAATTTTGTCTCTTTTCTGAGCTGGTTAAACATTTGCAGATGTGCAATGCAGAAAGTAACAGCCCGCTGCTCATTTGTGTCCTAAGTCTTCCTGGCTACATGCTGCTGTTATAATTTACTGTTTTAGGCAAATGAAGATTGATTTTAATTTACTGCCAAAATTTGTGGCATGGGCAAAGGATAAGCTGGAACCAAAAACATATTTTGCTTTTTACCCTCTATTAGTCACCATTTGAAAATCAGTACTCAGTGTTCACCCCATTCGTGGCTCCAGACCACCGAACGAAAATTGTGTCCTCTTCCCAATTCCGACTGATGATGCGCTGTGCCATTATCCTGTGAGCTAATATGAGACTCAGTAGCTGTCCCACCTGACAAATATGCCTTCAGAATCCAGGCTCGAGCACATTACTTGAAGAATCTGCAGCTAGGAGTTTAACATAACTTATACTCCCAAGTCCCTCACTACAGCTTCTGTATGCAGCATATGACTTGAGGTAGAAGAGTAAAGAAACCAGAGAGTTTCTTTTTTTTCTTTCTTATCCCATCATCGAATTGGTTTTGGACATTCCTTCCATCCCTGTGGCCATCTATTACATATTGAGGGCCCCCTATGTGCCTTGGAAAAACTTAGCTGCTGGGAAGACGGTGATGAGTAAGACAGTCTTTCCAGTGGTTCAGCTTCTTTGTTATTCATAGGGATGATCAAAGGAAGAGACAGAGAAGAGGAAGAATTCTAGTCTGGAGAGGTGTGAGAAAGTATTCTAAAAGTACTCCAAAGTGGGGATGCAGAATTAAAATGTACCCAAAAAAGAATGCCAATGCACCACCCCATAGGTCGGTAATTAAAGCATTAGCAGCTAATATTTGTTGAGTGCTTATTTTGTACCGTGCATTTTGCTAACGTTTAACTCCTTTAATCCTTATTACAATAACCCTGTGAGGCAGGTACTGTCAATATACTCACTTTAGAGATGGGAAGAATGAGGCTCAGGGAAGCTAAGAAACCCACGTCTAAAATAAGGGACCTCAAGGCAATGGAGTTGCAGCACAGCCCTATTTGACTCCTATCTAAACTCTTAGCTGCTATGCTATACTGCACTAATTTACTGGTAAACTTATATCCTGCCAATTTGGGACACGTAGTATTTCTCAAGATGAGTTTTCAAAATGGGTTAAAAAAAAAAAAAAGCCATGTCTTCTCAAAAGTTAGAAATGAATCTGATTGAGGACAGGGCCTGAAGGTGGGCCTCTGCTACAAATCACGAGTGGGCTGTGGTCCAGCCTCTGCGGCCCACATCGAATCCCCTCCCAGCCAGCACCTGAGCACGTCCTGCTGCCGCAGCGGGGCTGCGGGCAGGTGGGAGCTCTGCTCCGGGTGCGCTCAGCTCGGCTTCTGGCCAGGGTCGCTCTCCTCAGCACAGAGACCCGGGAGCTGACCAGGTCTCTGTGGGAATGCTGGCCTCAGATCAGAAGTCAAGAAATGACTTATGAGCACAGCCCTGCACTGCAAAGACATTTTTACCAACAAAGAGAAAAAAATTAGGAGAGCAATGAAGGGAAGGAGAGAGGGAAAAAAACACTTGGCCAAGGCCAGACAGGGTCAACCAATTAAGCCTCCCAACTTCTGGCCAAATGTTGATTCCTTGTTCACTGGTGACAAGTCAGGAATGGACTCTAAATTGTTCAAATCTATTTGAGGGAAGCGAGGCTGGCAGTGGCGATATCAGTACTGGCACATGTTAATGAGAGCAGTAAGCCAATTTGAAAATGGCCTTTCGTTCCTGGACTGGTAGTATTTTCTGGTCTCTAAGAAACCAAATAAAATTAAAACGCACCATTAATAACAAAACAATACTATCCCCCTTCCCGTTCAGATGCGACTGCATCTGATCAAAGCTGAATTATTAAATGTCTATAGATTAATCCCATAACTCTCAAGGGCCTGGAGTTTGTAATTTCCCTGAAAAAACAGGCACAATCTATACCGTGAAAAATTTAATTGCACTTTAATTACCAGTTAGGCTGACTAGCATGAGATATGGGTGCCTTCAAGTTCTAACAGTCATTATGATTCCAAGAGAATTCTGAAGGGAAATAATTGAATCTCTGGGGAGTATTCTCTTCTTCTGCCACTGCCAAAATCAAAATGAGAGCAGGAAAAGATGTAAAGGGTGATTCAGATTCTTCCAGATCATAACCCAGGACGGCCCCCAGCAACAACAAGCTGGCCGTTCCCAGGCAGCTGCGCTACACGTTTGGTAATAGGCTAAGACAGAAGTCGGTCTCCTGCAGTGGAGTTCTGGTACGTTAAACAGATAAAGGCTCTGGGCTGGGGTGTTTCTTTTCGTTTTTAAAATCAGATCCAAGATAGCATACTCGTTTCTTGGTTTCTCGGTGCTGGGCCCCCGTGTGGGCATGTGCCCTCCACCTCCACAGCACACGCGCACACACAGGCTCCTCTCCCACCTGTTTCCATGACGTTTCAAAAACATGATTTCTAAAGGGACAAGGGAAGAAAGTAACACTATCACGGAAGTCTCTAGCAAAAATGGAAAAGGGAAGAATTCAAGAGGATACGAGTTTAGCCTTCTAACGCTTTCACTTTATCAGAGAACCGACTGCCTGGGGAGAGGGCAGCCTCCTGAGAGCTGGTGCAGGAGGTGAAGGGAGGTGAAGCCGGCCACTCCTCTCCTGTCCTCAAGCCCATGTTGGCCTCCTAGATGCCCCAAGGTTCTTGAGGTGTTTGCCGTGTGTGTGTGTGTGTGTGTGTGTGTGTGTGTGTGTGTGTGTGTGTGTTTCCACCTCGACTGCAGAATGCCTCGGCCCCTTCTGGGGGACACTGTCCCACGCCAGCACAGGACTTTTTATAATGGGAAGAAATGCGGCTGTGCTTTTTTAAAGTCAGGCTGGGGTCAAAATATGAATTTTCACAAGGTCTCCAAGCAGCTTGGAGCTCTGTACTGACTGCAGCTGCTCTGTGCTGCCGGGTTCATCGTCTCAGCGTTAGCGATCATTTGGTAGCTGGATTACGATTTCGTCTGCCAGGTAAATGTTCAGATGCTCAGAATCATCTACCACTTTTCTCTTCTCCAAATGTGCATCTGTTTTCCTTCTCGGAGGCTCTGTATCGAACTGCACCGACATACAGTGCTGCACTGGGCTTGGGCGGGATTTGCATGTCCCTCCAATAGCTGGGTTGAACAGCTCCCATCCCAGCCACGTGGGTCCCAATCTACAGAGGAAGCAGAGGCCCTCTCTTACGGAGCCCCATGGTTCAAGAGGAGGAGGTAGCAGAGTGTAACTCTGCCATCAATACTTAGAGGTACCCCTTCTCGGAGCACCGGCCGTTGAGTTCCTTGGGGTGGCAGCTAGGCCCACAGACACAAGATACTCAGGTTAGGAACAAAGAGGGGGACAACGTCAGAACGCCATTCTACAGATCACCAAGTAAAGACTGTGAGCTTGTAGCATGAGGCAGCGAGACGCAGCAGACCTCCTAGCTTGGGCAAAGTGGACAGAAGGACAGCAGGGATGCCGAAGACACCTGGGCAGAAGGAGGCTTTCCTCCCTCCGTTCATGCTCTGTGGGTGGAAGCCAGGATAGCACAGCTCCTGAGTTCCAAGTCTCCCCCAAATGTTCCGCACTCCATTTCCAGAACTGTAAAGGTCCTCGTACAGACAGGACTGGAACTGACAAATGAGTATGAGTGGTCAGGAGGTCATTCTGCGGCATCGCCTCCCCATCACTCACCGAAAGTTGTACCTCCACTCGAGCCACTCCTTCCAGGCCCGGTGGGACGGCTTGAGAACTGATCGACGCTCTGAGCTGCACTCCCCCTGGTCCGCTCTCTTCGGAGCCTTGAGGGGCTGCACGTCCGTGGACCTGATCGGCAGCATTAGGTTTGAAGAGGCTGGAAAGGGAAAGCCATCAGGGCTTCTGTGTCTAGCCCGTCTGAGCCCTGGGGGTCTGCATCAGGATGCTGCAATTTGAATGACGGAACTGAACTGGGAGCTGTGGAGAGAGGACCAGTTTCCAAAGAAGTCCTCAGTGGAAAACTGAAATACGATGGCAGCAGGATGCTACAAAGGGATCCAGCTGCTAGAGCCACGTGGCCTGGGAGACTGAGGAAATGCTGTTGCCACATGGAGGCAGACGGAAAAAAAAATTACTAGGGAAGATTTTTTAGTAGCTACGGAGATTATCAGATATTCTGGCCAAAGTCCCCGATGCTTGTTGTCCTTCCGATATTATGCTCTCGCCTCCCTTCAGGCTCACTGGTGCATCTTCCAATTCAACAGGGCCTCCTGTCTCTGAACGCAGAACTAGTCCCTCTCGGCACTTAAAAGTCTGAAGGCTGCATTGCAGCTGCCACATTCGGGCAGATCACTGATGCAGACTCCTCCGGCCTTCCCGATATCCTGGTGTGATGTGAATGAACACCGTGCAGCAGGTAAACAGAGCGCTAAAGTGCAAAGCACGACTCTTATTTATAGATCAAACACCTGCCATCAATTTAAACAGTAGTTTAAATCTAACTTGAAAGTTGAGCAAGAGACTGAACGCCCCCTTGAAGCAAGCAATTTTGAAGCAGCAGTTCATGTATACAGATGTGTTTAAAGCCTACTTCAGAATGCTGTAATTATCATCAAAAAGACAGATTCCATTAGATATCTGTTATGCTTTTAGCATCTGTACTCCCAGACAGATGTGAACAAATGGTGAAAGCCTTGGGTTTCTTAACACTATACTTTTAACATTATTTCTTTAAAGGACCGGGGCTTAGGATTTTCAGAATTTGGAAAACCATCTGATCAGAGGTTTTTGGAACAGAAGATGATACAGTTTGGCTGTTCCTGTCATTTTGCCTTTTCAACCACAGTTCTGCGTCCAGCCTCTCTCTCTACCAGGTACATAACAAACTTAATATTTAGGGCAAGCTATCTTCCTAAACACAGATCAGTGAAGAGTGAAGGCATCTCTAATCACAAGCAAATAGTGGGGGGGGTGGGGTAGTGGTGGTGGGATGAATTGGGGGATTGGGATGGACATATATACACTAATATGTATAAAATAGATAACTCATAAGAACCTGCTGTATAAAAAATAAAAATAAATCACAAGCAAATAATAACCATCATTTCTTGAATGTTAAAAATTAGGCGATATGCGGTCCAGGGGCACCATGGATATTATTCCATTAATACTTCTGATGAGCTCTTGAAGGTTGGTATTATTACCTTCACTTCACAAATAATAAAAACTGAGGTTCTGAGAGGTTAAGTACACTGCCTGAGATCACCTAGCTAGTAAGTGGAAGAATCTGGATTTGACCATGGGTTGGCCGGGCTCCAAAGCCCTTGTTCTTTCCTCTACGTCATACTAGCTTAGAAAAAGGCCCTTCTTTTTTGCATAGATTGTCTCAAAATTGATTTTCCATTTACAGGGATATGGAACGTCCTTCTGGAAGTAGGTGATGACTATGTTCAGTGGCTGGAAATCGGTTTGACCTCTGGGACATGAGTCAGTCCAAGAACGGGATTCGGCTGCAGGCCACATCAGTCAGGCAGGTCATTTCCCTCAGTGATATTTCTTCTCCCCCAGGAAATCATAAGAATGGATCGGAGACCTTTTGCATTCCTTATAATTCTAAAGTTCTATGCGTTTCTGAGTCATGACTGCTTTACCCTCTGCACTGATGAGGACAGGCTTGTGCCCAGAAGGACCTGTACTATTTCAGTTCCTTCAATGTGCCAGCCCTCCTCAAGCAGGAGCTGTTCCCGTGGACTGTAACACCCTCCCGGCTCCACCAGGTACCTCGACAGCTGTGTGATGAATGGACAAGGCAAGGCGTGAATGCAGACAGGTCTTCGCTGTGCTCTGTGGACGGTGTGCCTCCCGGTTTCCTCCTTTATGACCAACATAACACCTACAGCCTGAGTCAACCCTGAGTGAGGGAGGTACGTCGTCTGGGAAAACATGCTTGGGGGTAGGTCTAGGGAACCATCCCCTCATCAGGGTAACCTACAGAGAACATTCCCAGTCACCTGCCATGCATGAGAAACTCACCCAGTAGCAGGAATAAAAAAAGAGAGAGGCAGCCACTCAAAGGGCCGGGGTGATAGAGAAGCACTACCTTGTTTATCAGGATATAATAATTAGCACCTCTTTTTTTCTTTTTTGGTACAAGCTACTGTGAGTGAGTGAGTGAATCTGAGAAATGGGCAAGCCAGAGAGTTTGGCTTCAGCAAGGATGGAGAGGCAGCTGGGTATGAAGGCAGATGAAGATACAGAGTGGCAGTAATGGTGATGAGACTGCTTCTTTCATTTGCAAAGGTCCCTGAGATAAAATTTACAAGGGTCAACACACAGCCTGAGAGGCAAACCTCCCTCCCCCAGGTGCAGGCTCAGCAGCTGGCCTCAGAATAAGATTAAATGAATCCCACCCTTGAAGGAGGGAGGCTGCCCAGGCAGAAGAATCACACCTTAGAGATGGCAAGAAAGGAAGCTATTCCCTAGCCTAAGGGCATTTGGGAGAAGTACGTGAATAGTAATTATTTGAAAAGAGATAACCAAAAAAGATTTCCAAGGCCAAGGCCTAGTCAAACTAATCTACTCAACCTCTACAGCAAGGCTAAAGACTAGGTGGGTAATGGCCTACCCATCAAAGAGCTTATTATGATTTCTAGACGCTCCACAGAAGGGCTGCAAGTAAGACCAGAGCTGGAGAAGGCTCTGGAAACCACAAAGTAGAAGTGGAACTAGGAGTAGCTGTCCTCAGGAGAAAGGCAACATTTAGAGTTTAGATGTCATCAGAATATTAGCACCGAAACTGTTCTTTCATTTGGGTTACCTCGTGGGGCCTCATCTATGCGCAGATGAATCACTGGTATGAAATGAGCTAAAATATTAATTGTAGTTGCTTTTAGGTGATGGGGTTGTTTGGAGGAGTCCACTGTTGTACCTTTTTAAAAAAAAATGATAGTATAACTTTTATAATCAGAAGGGAAAAAAGGGGAAATAAACAGCTGTCCTTAAATCCTGTGAAAGCTGCAGAAAGGAAGCTAAGTCCAGGTCAGCACACTTACTGTCTAGCAAAGGAGTAAACCATGACTATTACATGAGCTATTAAATACGGTTTGAACTGCAGTTCCAAGGGAAAGCACTCGAATTTCTGGGATCCTCTTGCTTTGAACAGAAACAATTTAATAATGTCATTTATAGCCATGTCCGATTGTCCAAACCATTGTCTTCACAGAAATATTAGAAAATTAAGGTGGAAAAATTTGTGAGGCAGCAGCAAGTGTAAGGACGGATACAGCTCAGCTTTTTAAAAGAAGATTCCTTCTTTCTCGATCTTCTCATTTAATTGGGGGCAAATAGAGAACTTCATTGTTACCCCACACGCTTGTTTCAAAGCCTTGTCCTTCTAGTACTGAACACGTGCAGCCCCAGGGACCTGTGAAACGGATGCTGCTGCAGGATTTTATTTAAATGACATGCTTGATCTCCTGTGCTGTGTAAGTGGCATTGCTGAGGAGCTGCTCTTTCCAAAGGATTTGAGGTCACTTAGCTTGTACCGGCTCTGCCAGGAGCTCCAGTGAGGAAGACTTCAGGACATTTCACCTGACAGAACTTTAGAATTTGCAGCAGGTATATTTTCCTCAGCTTCCGGATCCTTGGGGATGACCTTATACTATGGATTCCGTCACACATACACTCTCTTCACTGAAGGCTCCCAGGATATCTTCATCACAAAAGGGCCTCGGTTAGTGCTTGAGATGGAGTGCAAACCAAGCTCACAGAGGACCAGGTTGGACAAGGCCAGAGCAGGACAACGGTCTTGATCCTTTCTCCACATCTCCAGGTACAGCCTCCAAGGAAAACAACTTTAAGGCAAGCCAGGCAACTGTTGCTACCAAATAGTGGGATATTCAGTGTAAGAAACAGAAGATAGTCTTATATCCGTGACGCCCCCACTATGCCCCAAGGCTCCTTCCCAGACGCGCAGGGATGACGACTCCATTTGTGGCTAAGCATTCCCACTGACTTGCCAGGGGTTGGGGCTCTAGGCTGGGATATGCTCCAGTCTTCCTTCTAAAGTTATAAACAGATTCAAAACTTAACGGAAATCTAGGACCCAGGAACAGAGAGGAGGCTCTTGTTGACAAATGGAACATCATGGTGGCAGAACCAGAAGAGCTGCTGGTTAGCTCAGCATGAAGTGTCCCTTCCTCCCACCCAAGGGTGCACGTGGACATCACACCTGTGTTCCCCTTCTTCCCTCGGTCACCCAGTCCCAGCAGCGCGCTCTAATTTTTCTTGAAGTGTAGCTTATGGATAACCTGCATCAGAATAGTTGGGGCCAAGCAAGGAGATATTAGAGAGTTGGGGCCTAGGGAATCCGTATGCTTAACCCCCAAGCCATCCTGATGCATATTAACATTTGCGCATCACACCCAAGGAAGTACTCAGATCCTGTTGCCAACAGCAACCTGGTGGGTGGTGGCAGAAGCCACTGGGTCCCGGTAGCGCCTCCTCTGTGTGGTTGCTGTCCTGCTCGATGGCATTAGAATACCCTTCACGGATAAGGATGGTGACAAAAGGTAACATCTTTAGCACCTTGTAGCCTACAAAGTTTCTCCATAGCCTCTGTCTCGTCACATCAACCCCTCTGAGGTATGAATTAGAATCTCTATTTTCACAAACTCAGAAATTATGTGCCCTAAAAATACTGCACAGCCTGCTGGTAAGTAGCTGAGCTGAGGCTGTGGACCTGGGTTTGGTGATTCTAAAGCCTATGATCCAGCCATTCATTAGCGCTGCCCTTCAGGTGTCCACAGTGGCTTCCCTGCACCGTTTACCTTCTCTGGGTGAGTGGGTAAGATGCAGCTCACAGTTCTTTTAAAAGAGCAGTGCACCTCTGTGGAAGAAGATGGGCCAGGGTACCCCAAAGATATTTGGGGCAAAGCCTTGGGATGTGGGGAGGGGTCAGCATGTCCAGTGAAGCTTAAAGGGGACAAAACAACAGATCTAGGAGATCCTTCCTACAGTCAGCCACTACCAGATATCTATGCTAAGAAACCAAGATTTTTCTCCAAATGGATTACAATTGAGTAGAAGAGAAAATCAAGTCTGTTTCCTTGCAGACCTCAGTGGCAAACGCCCCACAGACAGCGTTCCTTGGGGGCACAGCACCCTCACTCTATCTAGACAGGCCAGGGGGAGTGGGGCTCACTCTGGCGTTGGCTGTAATCACGCTCAGCTAAGCAGGATCCTCAGACACTCTTCGGAATGGGAGACTGAAACAATGCGATATTCAGCTGAGCCAGTGCAAGGCCAGATATCACGTAATCCAAGGCGACCTCCACTGTCGCGGCCTCTCCCGTTGCGGAGCACAGGCTCCAGATGTACAGGCTCAGCGGCCATGGCTCACGGGCCCAGCCGCTCCGTGGCACGTGGGATCCTCCCGGACCGGGGCACGAACCCGCGTCCCCTGCATCGGCAGGCGGACTCTCAACTGCTGCGCCACCAGGGAAGCCCCCTCCTCTACTTCTTCAATCAAAAGACATTTGTACACATGTGGCATAAGGCCCATTTAAAAAAATTCCAGTGAGACTGTCCTCAAATCTACCAGAACAGGGCTGAGCCAAAGTGAGTGTTTAATAAACAGAACTGGAGGGTGAGCAAGACATGCCTTGCTCCGTCGGCCCAGGGCGGGTGCCTTGAAGCACCCAGATGCTGTGAGAGCAAAGGGGTTTTCATTCTCTGTCTCCCTAATTATTACAGTCTCTGTCTGCCACCCTCAGGCACTAGGGCCCTGCAGAGGGAGAGTTCAGCCCTTTGGTGTGAAATACAGAGTGACAGAGGCCTTCGGCTTCAGAAGAAAGGGGCTGGATAAGCAAGTACAAAAGGGAACACAGGAGCTTCCCAGGTGGCTCAGTGGCTAAGAAACCGCCTGCCAATGCAGAGAACACAGGTTCGAGCCCTGGTCCGGGAAGATCCCACATGCCACAAAGCAACTAAACCCGTGCGCCACAACTACTGAGACTGCGCTCTAGAGCCCGGGTGCTGCAACTACTGAAGCCCGGGCTCCTAGAGCCCGTGCGCCGCAACAAGAGAAGCCACTTCAATGAGAAGCCCGCACACCGCAAGGAAGAGTAGCCCCCGCTCACCACAACTAGAGAAAGCCCACATGCAGCAACAAAGACCCAACACGGCCAAAAAAAAAAAAACTTCAAAAAAAAAAAAAAGGGAACACAGGAATGGCATTTAGAGGACCTGATTCATATCGTCTTTTTCCATCTTCTTTAGGACAATTTTTAAATCCATTTTCTTTCTCTCTTCCTCCCTCTCTGCCCCTTCCCTAAGCTTTTCTGTGCTTGAGCTCTCCCTCCCCGCCCCCCCGCCTCCCCCAACACACAGAATTGTGAGTGCGCTCCTGTTTCCGAGGCTGTAGCACCTGTGCTCAGAGAAGCATACATTAGAAAGGCAGGGAAGGAAGAGGGGAAATAAAAGCAAGTATCCTTTTAACCTCAACCATCTAAATCCTACCACCAGTCTCGGTAGGATTTGTCAACTTCAGCCACATGGCCAATCTTCATAGATGCTCATTCAAGAAGCTCTCACCGTGCCCACGTGTGCTTTACTGACTCTCTCGTCTGCCCACCCCACCAGTCGTTCACTTAGGTGGTCGGGCGACCTTTCAGAAAGGCCTGGACGCGGGATTTCTGCTCTCCTTTTCCGCTGAAGAGAGGACGGGCACAGTGGCAAGAATGCCAAACGAGAAAAGAAACTTGGAATGACTTCCCTGATTCAGTCCCAGTCTTGACCCGGGAGGAAACCGCACTGGCGCGGAAGCTCTGGCGGAGCCCCAGGCGCCGCGGGCCAGGCGAGGCTCCGTTCCGCTGACTGCGCTGCCGGGGACGGGCGAGCGCGCGCCCGAATCACAGCGAGATGCCAGCCCTTCGCACGGAGGGACCCAGAGGCCCGGGGCCACGCTTTCCATGACGCGGCGGCCTCCACTCCCACTCATGTCTACAAGGGAGGCTTCTACCCCCCTTGCTTTCGGCGCAGCCAGCTGACGAGCAGCGTCTGAAAGCGCCCGGGGCCCAGGCCACTCAGCACTGCTCCCCGACGACGTGGGCGAAGACCGGGGGCGGGGGAGCCTGCACAGCCTTGGCCCTGGGGCACTGCGCACAGCTGGCCACTGACCAAAATATCTGTCACCATTTAGGCAAATGGCCTGAAAGAAGAGATGCTTCATAGCGGGGTATCGCCTCCATACTGGGCTCCACTAAAGGTTTCCTGTATAAATGAACGGGGAGATGAAGGGGTGACAGGGCCAACAAAATGAAGTCATGGTTCCCTCAAACCGCAGGCGGAGCTTCCACTGAGGAACCTCTGACGGTGAAGACCCACCAAGTGCTCAGCAGGGACCTGGATATGTCACCCTGGGGAGGACCCCCGGGGAGCGACCCCAGACACACGAGGACACAGCTTTGCCGTAAGGCCGACATTAAAGGAAGAAGTGCTGCCACGGCTCCTGGCAATTTCCTAGCCATCACCCTTGGGAAGCCTTTTCTATTTCCCCACCTTTTCCTAGACTCGGAGCTCTCAGGGCAGCTCTCAATGACCTCCTCTAGAAGGCTTTCCACCTGCCTGTCATCTAAGTCCTTCTCCAGTTGTTCCTGCCTGTCCCAGGCCCAGATCTAGAAGGAGAGTCTACCACTGGTAGTCACTGGGATGAGATTTCTAAGTGGCTGTGTTAGTCTGCTGCGACCGCTACACCAAAATACTATAAACTGGGTGGCTTAAATGACAGTTATTTCTCACAGTTCTAGAAGCTGGGAATTACAAATTCAAGGTGCCAGCTGATTCAGTTCCTGGTGAGAATCCTCTTCCTGGCTTGCAGACAACCCTCTTCTTACTGTGTCCTCACAGCAGAGAGAAAGAGAGAGCTAGCTTTCTGGTCTCTTCTTATAATCTCATCACAAGGACCCCACTCTCATGACCTCATCTAAATCTAATACCTCCAAAGGCCCACCTTCCAACACCATCACACTGGAGGTTAGGGCTTCAACATATACAATCTGGGCGGACACAGACATTCAGTCTTTAACAGCTGCCCCTTCATCTAGTCTACTTCCTGATCTCCAGGCCAGGAAGTGCTAAGAACGTGGGATGAGGCCACCCTTGGTCTTCCCTGAACACCTCACCCCTCCATCCACTTTTCTTACTGCCTTTGTGGCTTCTGTTGTGTGCTCACCTCTCCCATGAGAGTCGAAGCCCCTTGGAGAGAGGAATAGATGATAAAAGCACTTATTGAGTATGTGCCCACTGTTCTAAATACACTGTCACTTAATTCTTACGGCAATCTGTGAGAGAGACATGAATTGTTCCTATTTCACATCCAGAGAAAGCTCAAGTTTGGAAGAAGTAAGTAACTTGCCCAAGGTCATGCCCCAGCAAAGGCTTATCTCAGGCTAGAATTGAAGTCTCTCTACAAAACTCTTGGTTACTTTCTCCCCTGAAAGCAGGAACCTCCTTTTAGTTATCTTTGTATTCTTGCTCCTACTTGTAGCACCTAGCACAGTGCTGTATATGTTGTATTCACTTATATACTCATTAAATAAAAATTAAAGAATGTGGGCTTCCCTGGTGGCACAGTGGTTGGGAGTCCGCCTGCCGATGCGGGGGACACGGGTTCATGCCCCAGTCTGGGAGGATCCCACATGCCGCGGAGAGGCTGGGCCCGTGAGCCATGGCCACTGAGCTTGCATGTCCGGAGCCTGTGCTCCGCAACGGGAGAGGCCACAACAGTGAGAGGCCCACGTACTGCCAAAAAAAAAAAAAAAAAAAATTAAAGAATGTGCATCCTACATTCACTCCATCAGATTTTTAAAAAGTGTACAGTTGAGCAATATTAAGTATATTCACATTGTTGTGGATGAGATCTCCAGAACTTTTTTTCATCTTGCAATACTGAAACTCTGTACCCATTGAACAACTCCCCATTTCCCCTTCCCCAACCCCTGGCAGCCACTATTCTACTTTCTGTTTCTATGAGTTTGATTACTTTAGATGCCTCATCTGAGTGGAATCATGCAGTATTTGTCTTTTTGTGACTCTCTTATTTCACTTAGCGTAATGTCCTCAAGGTTCATCCATGTGGTCACAAAAGCAAGATTTCCTTCTTTTTTATGGCTGAATATTATTCTGATATGTATTCCACTAGGTTTTATAAATGCCCTATCTCATCAAGTTGCTTTCTTAACACCCCTTCTTAATTTCACTTCACTCACAGAAGAGCTTTAATAATATGACCACTACCCCCACCAGCTGTTGAGCTCTGGCACTGTGCTAATTGAGCCTCTCACTCTGTGCTCACGGTAACCCTTGAAGGTCATTGTTTGATCTGCAGATGAGGAAACGGAGGCCAGGGAGATGAAATAACATATTCAAGGTCACAGGACTTCAAAGTGCAGCAATCTGGATCTCTGATGCTCTTCCGGGCTCCTCTGACTCTACAGCGTGCTGTCCTCCATTCATCTGTACTTCCTCTCAGTGAGTGACATAACAGAAAGAGACACTGAGGACCAGACACATGAGATGACACCAAGGGTGCTCTGCCCATCAGCTGCAGAGGTGGGGTGGACCCCTGAATTCTTGACTCCTGGCCCAGGGCTCTCTTCCCTACTCACCTGCCACCTACCTCACCAGGCCATTCCCAATCTAGGTGACCTGTGGGTGTGACTGCTTACTCAATCCAAATCCCATACCTTCCTCAAGGCCCAGATCAAGACTCACTTCTTCCTGACCAAACGCTCCCACTGACATTCCTCGTACTTTGCTTCCCCTTTGCTTTGCATGGACAAATCCAGTACATTCTCGCAGGTAGTGTTATATACTGCTTTATGATCCTCCAAGGAAGGCTGCATGCTTTCCTTCCCACCATACCACCTAACAGCATCCTGGGGATGTGGCTGGCCCTTGATAAATGCTTTCTGACCGGATGCACCACAGAACTATGCAATTTAAGAGCCTCCTTAGGGAACATCTGGCTTAACACTCTCATTTTCCAGTTGAGAAACTGGGTCCCAGAGACGTGTAGTGACTTGTCTGGTTACAGAGCTAATTAGTGAAGACTCGGGCCCGGAACCCAGTCTTCTGTCTCCTGATTGGTGCTCTCCTGCTACTCTGGGTGCCGGGCCCCATCTAACCGGGAGACTTTCGCATTTCTCTGCATCAGAATTGTGTCCTAAGGCCCTAAGTGGGCAAACACAAGGAAAGAGAGGTTAAATCCTACATTCAGTCATTTTAAGGGGATATGAAAGTATTACTTTTTAATTTCTAGAGGGGAAGAAAAAATGAAGAGGAATACTGAACAGAGAAAAATAAAGACTAGTGAAAAATTCCCAGTTCTTATACAGATATTAAATAGCTGAAAGACAAGATAGTCTCTCACGGTCCTTCTTCCTCTGCCCCCTCCCACCCCAATATTGCTTGCTTTTAAGGAAGGCCGAGGAGAATGCAATTCTCTCCAGGGTAAAGTGTGAAAATCTAGAAGGGACATTAACATTTTATGACCTCAAAATTTTTAATAAATTAACTTCATTAAAGGATCGCTGGTTTTTTAGTACCTTGAAACTGAAAGGTACTACACCTTCTAGAAAATATATACTCACCTCATTTGCAGGTTTGCTGCATTGTTACATCTACCCACATCTCTGTTCCACTACAAGGAAAGGAAATCATACATTTCTATAGCATTTTATAGTTTATAAAATATCTGAATGCATTATTTTTTTAAATGCTTATTCTTAGACTTTGGGGATTATATAATGGAGGTATTATTTATTTAATCCACAAATGATTTTTGAGAGCCTACTGTGTGCTGGGCACTATTCTAGGCCCTAGGGATACAGGATTACACAAAGCAGAGGAAGTTCCTGCTCTCCTGGAGATTATATTCCAATTAGCTCCCCTTTCATGGATGAGACAACTGAGCTTTAGCGGTTAAGTGATTTACCCATGGCTGCCTGGTTAACAAGCAAGAGGGTTGGGGCTGGGATCAAGGCTGAAGAGGCCAGCTCTAGCTCTCGCGGTTCCAGAATACTCCTGCTTTATATGAGCAGGGGGTTGTTTTCTCTGAAGTCAAGAGTCTCTATGTTCTCTATGTTCTTTCCCTCAACTGTGGGATATAGCTGTGCACAGCAGTTGGTCCTTAACACAACCAGAGTGACTGCCCAGAAAAGGCTTCTGTTTTTCTCTCTTAAAAGATGATATATAACAACTGGATATCTACATGAGGTAGGTTGGACCCCTACACCTCATTCCATATAGAAAAATTAACTCAAAATGGATCAAAGACCTAAATATAATAGCTAAAACTATAAACCTACTAGAAGAAAACACAGGCATAAATCTTCATGGCTTTGTATCAGGCAGTGGTTTCTTAGATATGACACCAAAAGCACAAGCAACAAAAGAATACCTGAATAAATTGAACATCATTAAAATTAAAACTTCTGTGCCTCAAAAAAAGAAAAGAAAAGATAACCCATAGAATGGGAGAAAATACATGCAACTCATATATGTGGTAAGGAACTTATCTCTAGAATATACAAAGAACTATTGTAATAATAATGTAATGACAGTAATGTAAAGACAAACAACCCAGTTAAAATATGGGCAAAGGATATATGAATAGACATTTCTCTATAGAAGAAATAATAATAGGCAAATTGAAACCACAGTGAGATACCAATGCACGCCCACTAGGTTGGCTAGAATCAAAAGACAGATAATAGCAAGTGGTGGCGAGAATATGGAGAAAGTGGAACCCTCACATATTACTGGTGAGAATGTAAAGTTATGTACCCACTCTGGAAAACAGTTTGACAGTTCCTCAAAATGTTAAACACAGAGTTACCACATGATCTAGCAGTACCACTCTTAGGTATATACCTGAGAGAAATTTAAAGACATCCATATAAAAGTCTGTGCAAATATGTTCATAGCAGTATTACTCTTTATAGCCAAAAAGTAGAAAGAGCCCAAATGTCCATCAACCAATGAATGGATAAATAAAATTTGGTATATTCATAAAATGGAATATTTCTCAATAAAAAGAAATAGAGTACTAATACATGCTACAATATGGGTGAACTTGAAAATATGCTAAGCGAAAGAAGCCAGTCACAAAAGGCCACCTACTGTATGATTCCATTTACATAACATGTCCAGAATAGGCAAATAGAGAGAGACAGAAAGCAGACTGCTAGCTGCCTAGGACCTGGGGACTGAGGGGACTGTGGTGTGACTGCTAATGAAAATGTCCTAAAAGTGCATAAAAAAGATAGTTGCATTTTATAATCTGTAAACATACTGAAAGCCATTGAGTTGTACACTTTAAATGGGTGAATTGTATGCTATGTGAATTACTCTCAATAAAACTATTTAAAAAAGAAAAGATGATGCATAACCTAGTATGAAGAAATACTGAGAGCTGGTGAAAGATGACCCCAATAGCTAGGTGTATAAATGAGCAGGCAACTAGCCTGGGCACCACCTTACCTTTTATCTTCTGTAAACCTACAGAGAATGATCCTCTGGGGAGCTTTCTGAACCAAATAATTTGTGACAGAGTGTAGTCGGCAAATATTGCCCAGACTACCACAGAAAGTAGAAAGCTTAGAGATGACTGATTTTCCTGGCAAAACCCAGCCACTGATAAGGTTTACAACTCACTATGGTGGCACAAGCTGTATGCAGATTCACAAATCTTTCATCTGAGATTGCCAATACCTGTCTTTAAACTAGAAGAGACAGATATTTCTTTCTTCTTCCTCTCCAAATGTCACCCCCCAGGCTCACAATGCCTGGACTGAGTTTCAGAATTGTCCTTTAGAGCAAGATGTAGATTCTTGGTGGGTGGCCTCTTAGCCCACTTCCCTGCCCTTCTTTCCCTCTTCACATCACAAGAGTTGGTCTGGTTTCTCTCATCACAAACAGCGGTATCAACAACCCCGTCCAAATTCCACAGCTTCTTAACCAAACTTGAGCCAATCCCAAGTAAACAGTACTTGAACTTCAGAAGTCTGGGTCCATAGGTTTGTGTGAATGACACACTTCTCAGTATTTTAGCCAGGGCCCACCCTCAATTACTGTTTTTCTGTAATGACAGTACTCTACCTTATTGAGGGTAATAAATGCTTGTCCTCAACAGAGCTACACACAGGACCTCAAATGATGAATTGGCTAAAATATATTTTTATAATATAAAATAAATATATTTATATAAAATATATTTATTTTTTATTTATATTATATAAATATTATTTTTATTTATATTATATAAATATATATAATATAAAATAAAATATATTTATATAAAATATAAATGCTCTGCAAAAAGAAATATATATAGCTGCTCTGTATAGAGTGATGGAACTCTAGCCATGACATATACAAAGAAACTAAGTGTCTTTCCTCATCTTCACCAGTGGGAAGGAGCTAGCATTTAGCTAAGACATCTATCTGGTAAGTACCCTCCATCCATGGCTATTTTGGGGCAAAGCATGTGCCTCAGTAACTTTCTCTCTCATTTGTTATTCTGCCACAGCAGGGGCCAACGCTGCCCTTACCACCTTGCCCCAGAAAAGCCATTAATTACTTGAGGCTTCCATCAGCTAGAAACATACCTGTCATGCAGCCGCTTTACTGCATCACTCATGCAAAGGTTGCCAAGGTCTGGACCGAGTCCAACAGAGTATTTTTCATTTGGTTGAAGTTGTTTTCAATGTTTTCTTGTTTTCCAGTGATTGAAGGTCAAGTCTGGAGCAGGGGACTGGATTAATAAAGCCCTGTGAGGGGAACTGCGGCAGTGACTTGTTAACCCTTCACCAGAGAAGAGAAGACCGCCAAGCAAGGCCCTGAGGACAAAAACCTTCAAAGGGGCCCCTCAATAACCTAGTGCTGACTCCGGAGAAGGCCAAGGTTTATGAATGTGTATGTGTCTGTGATGGAAGCTCGCAAGTCGGGTGTCTTGAATTGAAAACCTTGCCAGACATCACCCGAGCCAGTGTTTCGGGAGCAGAGTTTGCTTCTTCCCTCAGTGACGGATGTGAGTTTCCTAGAGCTCACTGCTTTCCTTGAGGGAGGGAGGAAAGGCCTTGTCAACTCTGTGTACCTCCATGTTTTTTAGCCGTATTGTATAATGAATGGGCAGGTCTGGGGCACCCTTACCACATTCAAAGAAGCTGAAAAGGATCTTTATGTCTCATCTGACTTAATGCCTGGCTCAATAATCAGCCACGAGGTTGGGTCTCACTTTTTAGGGGTCATTTACATGCAGAGCCCCTCTGGGTTCAGAAACTCTCAATAAATCAGTGTGTGTAGCACACTCATTCCCAAACTTAACAGCTATAGTTTTGGTAGCCTTTAGGCTGAGAAGTCATCCTGTGTCAAATGGACAGACAGTAAATAGGGTAGAGCACTTTTACCCAAGTGTTCTGGGGTTCCATGGGCAGTTAAGTTTGAAAAAATGTACTCCACCTCCGCCTTATTCTGGGATCCTAAGGCGTCATCAATTGTAAGCTCCCCATTGATTTAACAGCAGTTTTTTGAAGGTATGGGGAGAAGCACCTGATTACAAGAACGCAGTTTTGCTTTTAAATTATAAGAGCTTACATTTAGCTATACAGGTACTTATAGACTCCCTTCTTCAATTTCTCAGTAACAGTTTGTATCTAATCATTTTTGCCTTCAGATTCTAAAGGTTTTCTGAGTCACTTTTGACCTTTGGAAGTTATCTTAAATATGATGGTGATGAATTGCTTTTTACAAACTTTTCATGATCTTGATTTCTTTTGTACCTTTAGGATAAACAACATAACTCTGAATCCTATAAAGGAATATTAGATTCACGTGGCTTTTCTTTTTGATAAGGTTATAGTTTCCTCTTTTCCTTAACTGAATAACGTGTCACTAGAAGGTATCAACTTCCTTAAGTGTCAGCTGGAAGCTTTTGATAGATGCTTGGAGATGGAATTAAGGTTCTTCATAATGAAGGAATAATGGTTTCAAGAACTGTCACACTCTCTTCTCATTTTGAAACTTCTATGATCCATTTCTTGAAATCTGGCAATTTCTATCACCTTTAACTACACTACCTGGGGTGTGGCAGAAAATTTGCCTTTCCAATGCTACTTTATAACAGTCTTTTCTTTCTTCTTTTTTTTTAATTTATTATTTTTGGCTGCGTTGGGTCTTCGTTGCTGCACGTGGGCTTTCTCCAGCTGCGGCGAGCGGGGGCAGCTCTTCGTTGCGGTGCGTGGGCTTCTCATTGCAGTGGCTTCTCCCGCTGAGAAGCATGGGCTCTAGGCGTGTGGGCTTCAGTAGTTGTGGCACGTGGGCTTCAGTAGTCGTGGCTCGCGGGCTCCAGAGCACCAGCTCAGCAGCTGCGGCGCATGGGCTTCGTTGCTCCGCGGCATGTGGGATCTTCCCGGACCAGGGCTCGAACCTGTGTCCCCTGCATTGGCAGGCGGATTCCTAACCATTGCGCCACCAGGGAAGCCCAGTCTTTTCTTTTTAAAAACACATTTTGTTTGGGGATAATTTTAGATTTATAGAAAAGTTCCAACGATAGTACAGAGTTCCCATAAACCCTTCTCCAGTTTTGCCTGTTGTTAAGATCTTACATTACCAAGGAACATTTGCCATAACTAAGAAAGCTATGTTGGCATACTACTGTTAATTAAGTTCCAGACTTTATTTGGATTTTTCTAGTGCTTCCACCAATGTCCCCTCTCTGTCCTGGAATCCAATTCAGGGACAACACTGCAGTCAGTTGTCTTGTCTCCCCAGTCTCTTGTGGTCTGTAGCAGTTTCTCAATCTTTCCTAGACAGTCTTAAAGAGCATTGGCCAAGTCTTCTGTACAATGTACCTGGATCTGGGTTTTTCTCATGACTACATGGGGCTTATGGGTTTTTGTAAACAGTATCAGAGGGGGCATGATAGGCACATGGCATCGCTGATGATGCTAATCTACTTGGTTAAGGTGTTGTTTGCTTGGCTTTTTCCACTGCAAGTAATAGCCTTTCTTTAGTTCTTTCTTTTTTATATAACAGTCTTTTAAAAGGCATTTTAAAAGTCAGTGAAAGGATCTAAGTTAAAATTTAACCTTGGTGGGCTATTTTAAGAACTCACTCGAGGGGCCATGAGATGAACAGGTCTCTGGGAAGAGTTAAGTCTCGACATTTTGTGCAGGTGGGGCAGCCTCAGCACATCCGCACCCCCTGCTGGGTGCCAGGCAGGTTGTTCTGACCTGGGCTGGGAGGAGGCTGAGGCGAGGAAGGCTCTGGGCACACTCACTCCTGGGTCTTACCTGCAGGACCCTGAGAATGAGTGCCTCCTTAAACCTTGCACCCTACACAGTTCACTTGCCTCACCCTGCTTCTGACACTAAGATTTACTCCAAGTTTAGACACTAGAATGTAAAAAGATGTGCTCTTTATTTCAGTTATTTTATTTTATTTTTTTTTTTTGCGGTACGCGGGCCTCTCACTGCTGTGGCCTCTCCCATTGCGGAGCACAGGCTCCGGACGCGCAGGCTCAGCGGCCATGGCTCACGGGCCTAGCCGCTCCGCGGCATGTGGGATCTTCCCGGACCGGGGCACGAACCCACGTCCCCTGCATCTGCAGGCGGACTCTCAACCACTGCGCCACCAGGGAAGCCCGTGCTCTTTATTTTAGGATGAAGTGTACTGTACAGGCTCTGGGATGTCCTGCAGTAACTTGTTTAACCCACTGTTTCTCGAATTAATTTGATCATTGAGTCCTTTTTTTCACTTAAGAGGCGTTTCTTCACCTACACCTTGGGGGCATGAGAATAGAGGGGAAGGCAGTGGACTGGGTCCAGACACTTGGGTTCTGGACCGGAATCTGCCTCTAGTCCCACCTGCCTGATGTGACCAAGTTTCCTCATAAAGAAATGCTGTTCAGAGCCCCTGCCATCCTCAGCCACGTTTCTGATGGGTTTAAATGGGTTTCTTTGACCTCTCACTCACCCCAGGAAGGCTGTGCTTGCACTTCTGTGAGCTGTGGATGGTCACGAAGACAGTCCTCTGGGAGTGGCTGACCCCTGTCACCATGTTGGGGAGTAAAAACCATCTAGATGGACAGCCGAGCACTCAAAGGCTGACCCCTGCGAGACCCGTTATCAGAACCACTCACCGTTCCACCGTGAAGGCCGGCGGGCTGCAGCTGAGCCCCGCCCTGCACCCCAGCCCTCCATGAACCTTTCTGTCCTTTAGCTGCCGGGACTCATACACAAGTTTAATAGAATGCACTCCTGTTCTCTGATACAGGATCTTTAACATTTTCTGAAGAACACTGTACCGGCAGGCTACTAGGCTGAAAATTTAGGAAGCAAATTACGATAGCCAACCTCATTTCGCAGTTTTGAGTGGCCCCAATGGAGCAATCTTCCCTTTCAGAAGATCACAGCAACGTCCTGAGTAATGATCGTTCAGCCCACAAGCGGGAGACCAAAGAAGGAGATCTAACGTCAGGCTCTGTCTCGGCTACCGACAAGGACTTTTAGGACACGGGGTTATATTTTTCCTACTAAATGACAGTAGTATTTAGCAGCACGTGTACATGCAGAAACAGGTGTAGAGGGCCATCCATCAAATGAATAGCTCACACAGGGAGTCTCTGGGGGAAAATCCCACATTATGGGAATGGGAACATTTTCAGCTATATGACAAGGTGAGCTTAGAGATCAACAAGGGCAGCTACTCACTTTATTTTTAAAAATCTGTCATCTTTTGTAAAAAGAAGAACGGTATGGTAGGAAAGGTACGAGACTTGGAGTTGGAGGGTCCATGATTTAAGTCCTGTCTCCTGAGGCAAGTTTCTTAACTTCTCTGAGTTTCAGTTTTCTCATCAGTAAAATGGGGATAAGGACATCCTATTGACAATGATACTGTAAGGACCGAATGAGGTAACTTGTCTAAACAATTTTAGCAAGTGCCTGGCACAGAGAAGGTGAGTAGTAAGCATGGAATTTCCTTGCACTGCAAGCTTCCTTTTCACTGGGGATTAGCTCATGGGTGACATATACGGTACGGCCTCAATTCTGCACAAGTTTGATACTCCACTGCCCCAGCTTTGAGAAGGTCTCAGAGACAACCCAGAGAGGCAGGACGCCATTTAAAGCAGTCTCTGGACTGTGCAGCATGATGAGGACAGACACCAGTGCCCTGAAGCAAGTCCATCGGAACAACCCGATATCACCCAGAGCTAAGGTGTCTCGCTCTCTCGACATTATCGAAGGCTCTCTCTCCCTCCTTCTCCTGTTCTCTCTCTGCCCACATTTTGTTAGCATTTATACTGCTCACAGGCAGGAATCAAAAGGGCAGCTAAGACTTGTATTTCCATTGTAGTCATAGCCAGTCTGCTCTGAGCGAGGCTGGTTTTAAGCACAAGTGGGTAGATTAACGTGCATGATTTCAGGTCCAAGATGGTCCAGGGATCATTGCTCTGCATGGCGCCTGGTGACTAGACTGTGATCAACAATTAGCTTAAGGCTTTGATTTCTGCTAAATACAGGTGTCCTCGGGAAAGCCAGCTCACAGCTTGCCGGTCAACAGACGCCAGTGGGGCTGGGGCAGAAAGATCTGAGAGTGGGTTTAGAAGGAAAGGGCTATAGGGAGACAGCAGCGAGGCCTTGGCCCCTTAGGGGCTAGAGGAGCCCCCAGTGCGGGGAGAGGGGAAGGGGTACAAGAGGAATGGCATCACATACAAAGGCGGGGATGCCACAGACTAAGTTTGCTGCACAGACGCGCCCAGCACCAGGATCAGTGAAACTAATTCCTGCATTAACCTTCGGGGGAAGTGACAGACCTCGGTTCTTCATCCTTTCTGTTCTGTCTCCAGGACTGCGAGTGTAGGTGGCTTCTTGTTAGGCAGGGATGTCTCCCTATTTTCACTGGTTTGGTCCTCTACACGGCATCTAGGAGGTGCCTTTGTAGCACAACACCTGAGCCTATGTGGTCAGGCTGCCTCGGGCCAGACCAGAAGCCCCCGGCTCCTGCCAAACACTGGCCACCCTGCAGGGTGTGACCCTCACAAGAGTCTCTAAAGCTACTGGGAAAATACCTTTTGTCAAAACCCAGTTCTGGCCCATTTGGTTAGCTTCAATACTGCTGTGGCCAGGGGACAAGGGTGACACCATTTGGGTAACATATAAACAGACGCTGGAGACCTAAGAGGTGAGACGGGATAAAACCAAAGCCATGACTCAGTCCAGGATGGCCTGGCTTACGTGGAGCTGAGGAGTGAGGCAGGATCTGAATCCCTGCTGCTCCCTTACCTCGGCCCCTGGACCTTCCCCCTGCTGCCCGGCCTTGGATGCCACACCCTGCAGCGTTCAGGGGCCGGCCCCGAGGAGTGATCTTTTCTCGCAGGACATCTTGAGAGAGATGTTTGCGTGTTTATGAAGGTTAATTCCAGGCTCATCCAAAGGCCACGCTAAAGGTGCTAATGCTCTGAGTCGGTGGGCTTTACACGTACCGTCTGCTGCTGAGCACCTCGCCGTGGTGCACACTTCCAGTCAGTGGACTGGCCTAAATATTTTCAGCTGCTGACAGATGAGAGCTGGCCTTGCTGACGGCG
The DNA here is from genome assembly GCF_039906515.1 of Pseudorca crassidens. Taxonomy (NCBI): domain Eukaryota; kingdom Metazoa; phylum Chordata; class Mammalia; order Artiodactyla; family Delphinidae; genus Pseudorca; species Pseudorca crassidens. The sequence goes on from NC_090297.1 coordinate 160,532,207, forward strand.
TACATTCTTCGGTTCGCACACATGCTCTTATAAGGAAGTGGAGCTCAGCACACACTCACTCATTCACAGCTGGGGGACCGCTACGGTGCTCGCCAGGATGCTCCAGCTTGGACCCACGCGTGACTCCAGTGCCTCATTTTGTGTTTTTACTGTCACCAGTGTTAATGAAACCTTGACAGAGCAAAGCCAAAAGAAAGGTGTGTCTTGAGAGAAGCCCTGAGAATCAACCTTTAAAGGGGCAACTTTGCTACTGATTTGCAAAGGAACTGGGGCGTCAAACAGGAGCCTATTACCCAATTTGACCCCCATCCCAAGTGATCTTTGTCAGGAGCTGGGGTGATTTTTCAAAATATTTAATAACCTGCAATATGGCGCAGTCCCTAACCAATCGGAGCAATGCCAGCCTTAGCGACGGAGCAGGTCCCAGAAGGAGCGTAGTGCACCCCCCTTTTGGGTTCCTGGATGATGGGAAAGTTCCGGGACAGGAGCCTGTGTAGCTGCACAGGGGGTCTGGGGCAGTGACTGCTTGCCAACTGGGAAGAAATTATTTTAATGCTATTACGAGCAGTAGTCAGCACCAAGTCGAGGTGATTCTCGGGCCTATTAAGGGTTGGGGGTGACGGTGTGGACACAAGGGAAGAAGCACCGAAGGAAGAAAGTCTCTATAACCTTCGTCTTTCTGATCACACCATGGTATTACCCACGGGAGCTTGGTCCCCGTAACTTGCTACTGGATCAATAACTTAAGAATAAGAAAGTTCTAGGGCTTCCCTCGTGGCGCAGTGGTTGAGAGTCCGCCTGCCGATGCAGGGGACACGGGTTCGTGCCCCGGTCCGGGAGGATCCCACATGCCGCGGAGCGGCTGGGCCCGTGAGCCATGGCCGCTGAGCCTGCGCGTCCGGAGCCTGTGCTCCGCAACGGGAGAGGCCACAACAGTGAGACGCCCGCGTACTGCAAAAAAAAAAAAAAAAAAGAATAAGGAAGTTCTAGAGAGAATGAAACTGCCCCCCAGAGCCAAGTCTCACATTATTAGCCTGGGGGCTGGCAGGCTATCAGAGAGACTCAGACCTGAGACACTGGGAGATTCCTTCTCTGTCTCCGGGGAATTCAGTTCAATCTTCCAACAGACAACAGAGGCATCGCCAGCTTAGATTTCTACTCAGAACACATACACTTGTGTCTGGGGAAAGGCAAGCATGAAGTATATACTTCAGTGAAAAGTTGAAAAGCATGGAGGGTAAGTCAATTTTCAAAGAAGAACGTCAGCGGCACAACACGATGGAATGCCTGATTCACCTCTGCGGAGCAGACATTGACTTCCACCCGGGAGAATCACCAAATGAGTTGGCAGTTGAAAATATGATTTCCGACTTTTCATCAGATCTTACATTTTATTTTAAGACTGTGAAACAACACGGGATTAAAAGTCTTATTCAGAAACAGAAGTGAAAAGGAGAATTCGGCGTTTCTCTTTGTTCAGAGAAAATACTTTCAAAGGTACTTCATAACTAAAACTTCAACATGTAGGTGGAAGGTGGGGGGAATGCATGGCTTTCCTTGCTTGGTTCCTGTTGGATAGAGAGACAGCCTGTGAGCTTGGGGGCAACAGACACCTCCCATTTACAGTGCTCACCAGTTGCCCAGGGCCCAACCCTTGCTGACAGATATTTGCAGAACGCTCAGGTCTGTACGACTCCCTATGACTGCTGTCCTGGGAACAGGCACCAATCAGAAGCCGTACCTCTTGGGGGGGTGGGATGGGGGGGCGAGAAGTAGTGGGAGACATCATTCAAGTATGAAATATTCTGCCGCTTACCGGATGTGGGACCTTGGGTGAGGTACCCAGCTCTCTGGGTATAGCTTTACAGCTATAAACTGGGGCTAATCACTTCTGCTGTTACCTAGAGAGGCAGATCTAGGTTCAGGTTTTCTCATGCCTGCCACTACAAAATATAATTCTGTAGGCCTACTTTAAGGAAAAGAATGCAAAGTTAACAAATACAGAATTGAGAACAGGGTTTTAGAAGGGGCTCATGCAAGTGGAGGATCCTACAGTTTCAGCCTCATTAGCTCCACACGGTAAATCCACTTTTGCATACCTGCCTATCTTAATTGAGATAAGAGGTGAGGATACAAAAGTGCCTTGCAGATTGTAAGGCATTATATAAACAAATGACACGGAATTCTTCTACAAATAAATAATGTGTATCGTGTGCTAAACAGTATGCCAAGTGTAGGAGACAAAGCTACGAACAAGACAGACATGTTCCCCCCTCCCCTTATGGAACCCAGAGTCCAGAGGCACTGCATCATCATCTGTGGCAGGATGTCCTCTGAATCCTGAATACAGAAGTGAAGCTCATGAATACAGAAGGTCTGACTGCTTCCCTGCAACACTAGCCCCTCTCAGGGCTCTCCAAGGTCCTGATTCCTACACCCAGCTTTCTGGGACTTGGGTTCTACTCAATCTCAACCTCTGTCTTCTCCTCCTTCCCAACCATCGTCTTCTTACCGACTGTCATTTTGAAACCCCCAGAGCAACAAGCCAACCTTTCTAACCCCATATTTTCAAACGTGAATGGACAGTGGTTGCTAAGGGCAGGGGGGCAGTGGGGGTGAGTGAGATTACAGGATAGAGAACAACTAAGGAGCGTAGGGTTTCCTTAGAGAGAGACAGTGAAAATGTTCTAAAATTGATGGTAATATTAGATGTACAACTCTGTGAATATACTAAAAGCCACTGAATTGTAAACTTTAAATGGGTAAGTTACATGGTATGTGAATTATATCTCAATAAAGTTGTAAAAAACTATGAATGGAGAACCATTCAAGAAAAGTTCAGAACACAGAAAAAGACCAGAAAAAATAAACTGAAGAAAAAAAACTTGAAGAAACTGAGATTATTCAGAAAATGGGAGAGCATTTTTTAAAATACCAATTACCCTTAGATTCAAGAAGATGTTGAGTTCAAAAAAATAAGAATCGCGAGCTATGAAAAAGAAAATTTTCAAGAACCAGTTCTTATAAATTTATAAACAACAGTTTTGCTGAGATACAAAAAATCCAATAAAGGTCTGGAAGGTTAAGTCAAGGATAACTCTCAGAACATAAAGCAAAAGGCCCAGGACACTGGAAACAGAAGGTTAGCATCTGACTACCAGGACTTTCAGGACAAAAGAACAGAGAGGAGAGAGGAAATGGAATTAAAAAGGAAAAAAGAAAGAAAAAATTTCCCAGAGATAAAGGCAGACAGGAGTCTTTAAAATGAAAGGATCTAGCATAAATGAAAAAATACCCATGCCTAGATATATCAACGTGAACCTTCAGAACATCAAGGAGAAGAGCAGAGCCTAAAAACTTACAGGAAGATAAAATGGTGATCAACAAAGAAACCCAAATCCAAGTAGAATCAGAAATGATAGATCTCAGAAGACAGGGTAGCGGGCTTTTAAAATAGCCATTGAAAGTGATTTTGAACTGAGAATTTTATATTCTAATTCTCCATCAAGAACAAGAGTACTAAACCTCCATCTAACATGGTGGGAAATCAAGGGACATTGCCTAAAGTTGACAGAATGAGAAACAGAGATTTCAGTATGTTGTTTGAAGTTTCACAGTTAGCCATTAAATGAATTAAATAACCTTTATAATTTTTTAATGGAAAGGAAGAGGAAGGAGAGAGAAAAGAGGATAGTATACGCTAGAGCTTTATTTTTTCATAGTTAGGAGTAGATAATTTATTTAGTTGAAACACAAGAAACATAAATCAAAAAACTATTATTCAGGGGTATAAAAATAACTATCAGAAGTGCTGAAAACAGGAATGTTTTTAAAGAGTTGCTCTTAAGAAGCAGCCTTGAAAGTGGGGAGGGGTGAGGCAGAAGCCTGTTTTTTTTTTATTTTAAAAATGAAATATAAGGGGTCAAACCCATGCCCCCTGCAGTGGAAGCTCAGAGTCCTAACCACTGGACCGCTGTGGAATTCCCTAAACTGCTCTTCCTAATAGCCTGGCATGAAATGTGTCTTCCTCTAATTCCAAGTCATATGTCCTGGTTCCTCCCTCTCTGGTCATGAGGAAGAGTCTACCCCCGTCCTACCCTACAGCCCTTTAAAGATTTGTAAACTTATAACAGGTCTCCTTTTCCTTCTCAAAGTCTTTGCATCTTGTGGTGAAACATCTCCATTTCTCATCGGCCATTTCTCATATGATGTTGCTACAAGATTCTTCTCATTCTTGTCACTCTTAGCTAGGAACTCTCTAGACACAGTGCAATGGATGCGTGTGTCCAGTCTCTTACAATTACCTACAATCATGCAGCATAAGGCTGCATTATCTTTCTTGGTGACTCCACTGCACTAGTCTCCTGCAACCCCCCATATATGTCAGTTAGGAGTCTTTATGTTGTATGAACCAAGAAATCCAATTCACACAGGTTGATAAAAAATGAAATTTATCAGCCTAAGTGTTGTGTAACTCAATACTACAGGGCTGATTTGGTTTCAGGCAATTCTTGAACAATGGGACCAGGATCTGTCTCCATTCCTTACCTTTGCTTCCTGAGTTTCATCTCCATTCTCACTCTTTGTGGCCCCAAGAGACCTAACAGCCTGCATCTCCTGTGGCCATATGCTTCCTCTATCACGAGCCATAGCAGTGGGCAGTTTACTTTCCTAATATTGTGAATAGAAGTCTAAGAATAGACCATCATTGGTTCTAACTGGTCTGGCTTGAGTCAGGTGACCAGGGAAATATGGTTCTCTAGCTTAAGCTAATCAGGCACTGCCTCTGTGGTCAATCAATCACATACAAACTACACGGCTAGGACATCTGAGGTTCTATTAAGAAAGAGAGAAAAAAAGAAAAAAAAGAAAAAAAAAAACAAAAAACAAAGAGAACGGAGGAATTAATGCTAGTGGGACATCCAAACATAATCCACTACTACAAAACACTAGAAAAATTCTCCAGCCTGTTACTGAATTTTTAATCACAAATGCAGACTTTTCCATGTATCTCTGTTTAAGTTCATCTTGTTGATATTGGCCAAATGTTTCTAATTAAGGAGATAATTTTGAAGTTTGGTTTATTCCCCCAAAGTAGCAGTTATTCTTCTCAGCTTTGCATCCCTTGCAAATTTGATATACATAACGGCTATGTATTCATCTCATTAAGTCTTTAATAAAAATGTTGACTCCGAACCAAAAAAGTGGAGCTTTGAGGCACATACCATTACATATTTCCCAAAAGGAGTCTATCAATCTGTTAATGCCTACAGTTCAGAAACAGCTGTTTAAAAGGCATAAACAAACCTTACTAGCCCAATTTTTCCATCTATAGGAAATGTACCAGAAGACATTATCAAATACCTTGCTGAAATCAAGGTGCACTCTACCTGTAGCATTTCCAAAACAAATGCAGTCTTCTGGCTATGTTCCTTAGTGCCTACAGCCTGAAATAGGTAATGCACACTGGGACTGAAAAACCTTCACAAGATGTATCACACGTTGCCATCAGGCACACTTTCTTACACAACTTCTCTGCCTCAGGTAGGGCCTCACCGGCCTCCCCATCCATCCTTTCCTCTTACAGCGAACAGACTTCTTCTCAAGAAGCTTAGCTTGTGTCCTGGTCCAAGTGAATACTGCTGCTCCCTTTAAAATTCTAGGAATCTGCTCTTGCAGAAATTCATTCCTCACGCATAACTCTAATGGTACAATGCTGCTTTTTCTTTCTCTCCCATGTCATAGCTTTTTACTTATCAGCCTTTGGACTCTCTTTACCACCTGTGAATTTTTTTCTTTCCAGAATTTTTACTAGACTACCTGAGTAGACTAGTGCAGTGGACAGCATTCTTCTGCTTTGTCCATCATCCACCTACCCTCCATCTTTGGAATACCTTCCGTCCATTCCACACCTTGTTACTGGTAGGGCTGCCAGCATGTTATCTCCCTTGGTCCAGGCAGCGGTGGGCATGAGACCCAAAGAGGCCAAAGAAGTCCATCCAAAACACATATTTTAAAATGTGGAGCTAGAGGAACTTCCCTGGTAGTCCAGTGGTTGACACTCCACACTTGCACTGCAGGGGCACTCAGGTTCCATCCCTGGTCGGGGAGCTAAGATCCCACATTTTGCATGGTGTGGCCAAAAAATTAAAAATTAAAACAAAAATTTGGAGCTAGAGGAAACAGAACCTTTTGTTTTGTCACAGAACTAGGAGAATGTGAACCGGAGGCTGCTGGAAGCCACCTTCTCTACCACATTGTGGGGAGACCACCTGTGTGGTAAAGAATGAAAACAACATAGAGGAATGAGCAGAGCAGAGAGAAACAGATCCAGGGAGAGGAGTAGGGAAGGGCTGAGAGGAAGAGAGACTGTATCCCTGAATTCTGTCACACCAGTTCTGTCCCTGGCTGTGCAGTTTCATGGTCAGCGAACCCCCTTTCATGCTCAGGCAGTCTGAGGTGGGTTTCTGTCACCTGTAACAAAAAGAATCTTGATACATTCATGTAGTAGGAAGGCGAGGGGTAGCTGGAAAGACCACTCAGCCCGCTATAGTACAGTAACAATCCAGACCTTTGTAACTGAGCAAACCTGGGTTCAAGCTGACTCAACTGCTCTTTTGGTAAATTATAACCAAAATAAAATAAATAAGCCTAGGGCTTTCCTGGTGGCTCAGCGGTTGAGAGTCCGCCTGCCGATGCAGGGGACGCGGGTTCGTGCCCCGGTCTGGGAGGATCCCATATGCCGCGGAGCGGCTGGGCCCGTGAGCCATGGCCGCTGAGCCTGAGCGTCCGGAGCCTGTGCTCCGCAACAGGAGAGGCCACAACAGTGAGAGGCCCACGTACCGCAAAAAATAAAATAAAATAAAATAAAATAAAATAAATAAATAAGCCTAAGGTTTGAACCCCAGCTCTGCCACATACTTCTCATCCTCAGTCCCCTCACATGGAGGACAGGACAGGCTAAACTTCCTCCTCACTGTGCTGGGAGGGTTAGAAAGCCAAGCGAGCTGCCTGGTCCACAGGACGCTCTTAATAAGTAATAGCAATTACTTTTCAGTTGAGGAAAGCTGAAAGGTAGAGGAGAGCTCTTAACAGTCCTTTCGCCCATTCCTCTCAAAAGATAATGCTAACAAATAGCTGACAGATGCTTCTGCAGTGGCTGAACCCGATTTATCTTACTTTGGGAGGATATTACAGTGATGGTTCCCATTACAAGTGAGAGCAGATTTGCTCCTCTTTAATTCTGAAGGGCAGCGTGATAGCGTGACTGGTGTTCTTTGTGCGGGAAGAGCCATTTCCAGCAGCCTTGCGTTCTTTGCACAGTGAGCACTGTCTCCACTCCCTTTGCTGCTCCCAGGGCCCCGCCCACTGCCCTGTTGCACTCCAGTTTCCTAGTCCCTGATGGGGCCGCTTCCCTTGAACATATTACACATTGTTTCCAGCCTGTGTGCTCTCATGAGCTAAGAGCTTTGTGCTATCTGGGCCGAAGGACATTTTTCGAGCTCAGAATAACTTGGCTCTCTCAAAAACTGGGACCTATCATTTTCGGGGCCATTAATTCCCCACCTTTCATTTCTTTGAAGGACCTCTTACTGTTCCTTACAAGTGCTATCACCACTCTCTATAAGTGATCAAAAGCGTGAGGCTTGATAAATCAGCTTTACTTGTGCAATTTAATTGAAGGTCCATTCATCTATCCTTGGAGAAGTTCTGAAAACTCAGTATGGACTTCACTCAAAATACACAAATAGCATGTGACCAAAAAATTTTTTTTAATTACAAAAACATGTATTTACATGAAATTGAAGTTGGTTTTAATCAGTTCTTTTTGAGCCCTTCAAAGTTATATCCATCATTTCCCACTTCTCAGGCCTGCCTGATTTTCTGTTGGCTCCCTGCAGGGGAAAATGGGATATTTTTTTCTCTACTTTCTCTTCCAAGAGCTGAGAAAAAGGACAAGAGATAGCAGCTATGTAGCTTCAGGGGCAGCCAAGCAAGAGATTGATTCAACAGGAGAAATTTAATGCATCCCAAAAGATTCCCTAGGATTTGATATCCTGCCGCTTAGGGTACAATCTGTTGTAATAAGAAACTGAAGATGTTCTGTCAGGAAAGTCAAAGTACTCAGAGATGGCTTGTGAAAATTTAAAAAAAAAAAAGTGAAACGTAACAGGAAATGTTTTTATTCTGGAAATGCTTTCTTAAATAGGAGGACAGGGGGCTTCCCTGGTGGCGCAGTGGTTGAGAGTCCGCCTGCCGATGCAGGGGACATGGGTTCCTGCCCCGGTCCGGGAGGATCCCACATGCCGCGGAGTGGCTGGGCCCGTGAGCCATGGCCACTGAGCCTGCGCGTCCGGAGCCTGTGCTCCGCAACGGGAGAGGCCACAACAGTGAGAGGCCCGCGTACCACAAAAAAAAAAAAAAAGGACAGAAGACCATTTCTCAGAGAATATACATGGGTGAACACAGAAGATGAAATGCTTTCCTGTGCAGGTACCTAATCCCAGGGTGGAGGGCGGCTTTCATCTTGCTCCCCAGGGAGGTTGTTTACCGGGAATCAGGCAAATGCAATGGACAAGAAGTACGTCCTGTGCCCCGACCTAGCCTGGGGTGTCTAGAGTCAAGGTAAGTGTGGGGATGGATGACGCTGGCCCATGGCTGTGGGATTTTCTTGTCTGAGAGGAGGAATGTGGCTCTGGGCAATGTGCTGATCTAACAATCCTGGCACAGGGGGAGTGGGCGGAATAAAGTTCAGCAGAGGGTTTCAACACTAGATCCAGGGTCTCTGAACGATGGTCAGGTGGTGGCCCTCCGGTAGCCAGGAAAGACAAACATACAGAGCTGTGTGGCCAGGAGACAGCAGGAAGCACGGGTTTCACGTGTGTCCTGCTGTGCATAGCATGTTGGGGGCAATGTGTGGGTCACCTTCCCCTCCCCAGCAGGGGCTGTACATATACCAGTAGCACCCAGTCATTTGTGCCACCCTTAAGTCAGGTGGGAATACCCAGGCTGGATTAAGGCTTGGTCTGTGAAGCTATCACCTAGGCCCATCTGCTGTCACCGGGAGCTCTGTCACCATCTGCAGCTCTTGTTCAAGGGCCAGAGGCCTGGGGTGGTGGCAACGGGCAGGGGAGCTGCGGCACCCAGGAGAATGGGTGGGCTCGTGGCCGCCCCTCCCCTCTTCCAGAGGGGCTGGAGGGTCAGAGCCTCGTGCCAGTTCCATGCACAGACTACCCTTTATTTCTCTTTCGGAACAAAACCCACACAGCTGGGTCATTCTCATGCAACTAGTGGGGTCAGGGCTGGAACCACCCAGAACACTGGTCAGTAAATGTCTTTACCCAAACACACAGGTGGCATCCCCAGCAAGGTGGTTAGAGCGAAAGGGAAGTTAGGGTGTCTTTAGAGGAGTGGACCACTGAAGGCAAGATGGTTTCATTCCTCCGCTGCCCCAAGGAAAGTGCAGTCAGAGAAATTAGTCATCTTGCTCTTCTTTATTCTCCTACCAAGAGCCTCACACTAGCTCCAGGTTATCTGGACCTGGAAACACGAGTAACTAGGGATGAGCTCAAGTCGGTAGTTTAAGTAAACACACGTGCACCTGAACTGCGGCATCTCATCATCTGCGCTGTTCTCTTCCTCTTCCTCTTCCTCTTTTCTCTCCTTTGCCTTCTTTTTCCTTTTGTTGTATTTCTAGATTCTGAATTAAAAGAGCCCTTTGGAATTAAACTAAGGGGCTGATATTAAGCAGGTTAAATTAAGAGTGCTGGGGCCTCGACAGGCCCCTACCCCAACTGCCAGGCCGGTGGTCATTGCCCCAGTGTTAAGACAAGGGGCCATGACTAAGAAATCAATCTCACAGAACTGGCAGCAAAGAAAGAGAGGCCCCGATTAGAGGTATCAGGCAACTCAGTATTTTACACAAACATGCACACAGAGCTCAAACGCTCATATAGGGGTTTGGCCACCAAAGATACTTTAATTGAAAATTACAGTGTGGAAAAAAAATGATTAAGTGGCTAAGGGATTATTGTCCACATCAGTAAGCAGAGAGTAAAACATTTGTTCATTCATTGGGTGAAATAATTCTGTAAACCTCACCATGGAAGACAGATTGCAAACAAGGTGCGTGAACAGTACGCTGGGTGAAGCTCCGATTCTCATGTCCCCTCCTGGCTGGAGACCCAGCTCTGCTTTACCTCTGGGTCCTCCTCTGTGAGTCTGGAGAAGTCCTACAGCTGATACGCCCAGCCAAGACCTTGCCCTCTAGGAATGAGCTTCACGGACGGTTACATGGACACAAGCATCCTCCTGGAGCAGCCTAACAAGATCTGTGACACGGAGAGACGAGGCCACAGCAGAGCAGGCCCAAGTAAGTGCCGAGTGAGTGAGTGACTACGCCCCGGGGAACGTGCACCCACATATGCTCTGCTGGCTCTTAGACTAGACAAAAACCCACAGAAGACCAATTGTAAACGTCTTCAGAAGAAAAGCCAGCTTGAAAACAGTCGTAGAAGGTACTGCTGTGATGAAACCTTACATTTCATCAACTTATCTGCTAAAGCTTCTGAGGGAAGAGTCAAAAAACTACTGGCAAAATCAAAACGGAAATGGCTGCTATGTAATTACTGGCAATCTCTGAGTTACAAACACTTACTCGTAACTACGTCATATACACAAACCACCAGCTGCATTTTACTGCCATTCTTCCCACTATTTTTTTTTTCTGACAACAAAGCACAGAAAACGATGAGAAAAAATCTTACTCTTTCACGATTTCTTCCCCTTGAGGAGGATTTCATAACTGTCATGCACTCACGTGTAAGACCCTTCGTCATTCCTGTTCCTCTGCCTCTTTCCAGGTAACTTACAAAACGTCATTCCCAGCACTATTTTTGGATAAGTAAATCAATACAAGCAAACCTCACTCTATAAGAACAGACTTTGATCAGGAAAAGGCCCTTATATATTATGAAATGAATTTAAATCAGATATAATCAATATCATGCTATCCATTCTTAATTCTTTTGGGAAAAGAGGAACACTTTGGTGGACGGGGGACACAATTTGATAATGGTTATCTACATTGAAAATGTACATAACTTTTGATGCAGCAAGTTAGCATTTAGGAATTTATCATATGGATTCATCCTATGGCTTCAGTCACAGCAGAACACAAGGATGCAAGTATGTGGCTGTTAATCATAGTATTGTTTGACATGGTAAACATACACGGAGACCAGAGGGACGGATGGACAAATTACGGTACATTCCTGAGATGATATACTAGGTATCTGTTAAAAGGAATGAGGTAGGGCTTCCCTGGTGGCGCAGTGGTTGAGAGTCCGCCTGCAGATGCAGGGGACACGGGTTCGTGCCCCGGTCCGGGAAGATCCCATATGCCGTGGAGCGGCTGGGCCCATGAGCCATGGCCGCTGAGCCTGCGTGTCCAGAGCCTGTGCTCCGCGGCGGGAGGGGCCACAACAGTGAGTGGCCCACGTACCGCAAAAAAAAAAAAAAACAGAATGAGGTAGACATGCAGGAGTCGATCTGCACAGATGTCCACACTTTGTCATAAAGTGAAAAAAGCAAGTTATGGAACATGAGACGGAGAGTGACCCTATTTTTTCCTTCTCTCTCCCACTAAGGAGAATTCTTGGCTTCTCCATCCCTTTTCTCCTTGTCATCTTTCCTTCCTCACCCACCACACGCCAGTGGGCATAGTTAATGGATCAGGATTGGGACCGAGTCTCTCCCCAAGAAAGACAAGAAGAAAACAGAAAGTGAGGGAAGGAGGGAAAAGTGGGGCTTTGGAATATATTCAGACGAGTCCCTCACACATGGAAAAGTGCAGAAAGAAACTTACCATGGCTATCTTTAGGGAGTGGGACAGGATGTGAAAGATGAGGATGATTTTTACCTTTCCGTCGTTTTGAAAATGTCCTTTCCTAGGCGTATGTATTATTCTTACAACAAAAATTACCAGAACGTGTGAATATATTGAAATGGACTTGAGGTCACGGGGAGGGGGAAGGGCAAGCTGGGATGAAGTGAGAGAGAGGCATGGACATATATACACTACCAAACGTAAGGTAGATAGCTAGTGGGAAGCAGCCGCATAGCAGCTCAGTGCTTTGTGACCACCTAGAGGGGTGGGATAGGGAGGGTGGGAGGGAGACGCAAGAGGGAGGGGATATGGGGATATATGTATACGTATAGCTGATTCACCTTGTTATACAGCAGAAACTAACACACCATTGTAAAGCAATTATACTCCAATAAGGATATTAAAAAAAAAATTAACAGAACGTGTGAATATATTGAAAGTCCTCCTCGAAGACTTAAGAAGCCTCTGTACCTCCGTATCAGCCTCTGGTTCCTAAAGAAAATCAACTTTAATTTGTATTCAACATAATTAAATCTTAGTTTTTAAAACTATGTTCAGTTTTGTTTTTGTTTTTCTTTCTCCTTTTTTTAAAAAAATGTACGGCCTACATTGACGATGCTGAGCAGACTTTCACGGGCTAGTCCAGGGGACCCCAGCATGATCTGTAACACCTTCTTCAATGAGAAAATGCTTCCCAAGTCCTAAACTACCAACTGGCAAACTAACTTTTGAAACCCAATTCGTCTTACAGCTGAGATTTGACTGAATTGTATTTTTAAGTAAAATTTGGGAAATACCTTTAAATTACTTAATGTTGGTAGTGCTAACAGACAGATGACTGCATATATAATCACAGATACACACATAGATACTCTCAGGAGAAGTACTGTGAGTTAATACTAAAGATTGCACATTTTGTTGTATGTGAATTAATTCCAAATTGCTTTATGAAACATAAAGAACTTAATATTTTATGTTGCACCATAAAAGGAACTTCTATTGAGTAAAAATAAATGATGGAGTGACAAGAAGGGAGCCGAGGGCAACGCGGTGATTTGGATAAAAATGGAATAATGGATGCCTTCTCCTCTAAGGTCAGCAGTGACAAAATCATCACTAGAGTCTTGACCTCAATCTAGTTGCTGAAAACAGTATATTAACATTGTAAAACTGTTACGGCAGATGGCAATCCAGTCACCTCTCAGTAACAAATGCCTAACTACCCGTGTCCTTGGCTACAGGTGGACAAAAAGCCCACCCGAAGCATTTGCCGGGAGACGGTGTAGACGGGGGAGGCCCACAGCGTGAGTTCCCTCGTGCACACCTGCGGGGTGAAAACCACTGCCCACCTCGGGATTCCTACCTCACACTCTAAGATTGTTAAAGGGCTTTCAGGGCATCTGGCCCGTTAGTTCTTTATTTTCACTTTTGCCTGAGCTAACGGGCAAAAGGGCCAAGTCTGTCGGCATCCATCCCTCTCATTTCTCTTAACTCTGTTGGTCTGGATTACTGATAGCCCTTTTCTCTGCTACAACTTTGAAAGCAAATAGTTCAGATCTCACTCGTTTGAAGTGGATCATTGCAGATTCGATTTCTTGAAATACAGAACACCACAGAGCAACTCCTTAATAAGCTCCAGGGAGGAGAAACGGAGGGAAGCTTGGAAATGTGTCACCCAGCGTAAGAACAGAGGGTACATTTACAGAGAGATTGTGACCTGCCCAACACCAGGGAAACATAACCAAAAGTATTCCAAACAACATGGAGTACATTCCGTGGACTTGGCCTCGCTTACAAGAAAGGCCTCTTTGTTTGATTCAAGTTTAAGTCAGTGAAACTGCCAGTTAATAAAGGGGGTAAGAAAGTCCTTCAGGGAAGCCTTGGGGGCTACGGAGAAAAGCGGATTCAAAAGTACACGGAGAACGAGCTCCCTCAAAGGCATGCGGCTTTCTTAATGAAGTCGGGGGACCAACATATATTCCTGCGCCTGGGCGGCGGGCTCAGTGCACTTCCAGCCCCAGACGGCAGCGGGGCGAGCCGCCGCCGAGGGGGTCTGGAGGAAAGGATTTTCCGTCTTTGTCTCCTGGCCGGATTCCATCCGCTCACCGTGCAGCCTGTGGTTTGGCGTCGTGAGCCCGAGCCCTGAGTTCAGAGGGGTAACGCCAACCGTGCCCAACCTGCCTCTCACTGCAACACAGAGAACGAATGAAGCCTTATCTCTCTGTATTCAATTCATATTTTCTGAGAACCCACAAGATTCATCATACCTAACAGACGTTTCACGCTCATGGGAAAGTCTACAGTCCCAGCCCTCAAGGCAATCTCTTATAAATTTGATTAAAGCTGACTCACAGTCTGGATTCCGAAGCTGTTCAACCACAAGGCACCGGGAGAAACCACCTAGAGAAGCTCTGAAAAACACCCTCAGGGTCACCCTGGTGCCGTGGCTGGCCTATGGACTTCTGCCATGCACCTGGCTGGTGGGTCTATGCCATCTTTAGGTCCTTCTCTGTCTGCACCATGCTCCTGGCTTCCTGACCAAATGTGTCATTTCCGGCTTCCTCCCTTTGCCCGGACTGATATCCCAGACCCTGGACTTGCTTCTGTTCTTATCGTGTTGATCTTGGTAACTTCCCAGCTCCGGTGTCTTCTGAGGCTCTTCCTCAGTGGGGACAGGCGGCGCCCTGGGCTCTGCCTCCCTCCCCTCCTTCCCTGAGGACCACTCCCCTGCCTGTTGCCCATGTTGCATAGGACTAGACCTGGATCTTCACTCTGCTCAGCCCCTTAGGGCTGACATCATGTCTGCACGGTCTTCAGAGCTGGGAAACTCAGTATCTGCCTGGAATGGTGCCCCTCCTCGCAGGGGCCTCCCCCAGCCTCCCCAGGTCCCAGATGCTTTCAGAGCACCTTCCGCACAGTGAGTGACCTTGTTCTGTGCTGGAGGCGGCTACTCCAACCTCAGATGATGGTATATGCGTCTCTGTGCCTTTTCTTCTGGACTGATCTATCTCATCTTCCAAACTTATGTTCTTGGCCCACTGCAAACCAGGGTCCCACACCCACCAGCACCAAATTCTCAGCACTAGACTTCAACACTGCCTTCCCTCCGGAAGCTCCCCTGAGTAACCAGAACCTCTAGGGGCAAAACACGCATGGGTCTGGAGGAGCTGAGGCCGGTCAAGAAACAATTCATTACCAGTAGTTCCTTCCTCTGACTCAATGACATGTTTGAGCAGGGCTGTCCCCCTGCTCTCCTGCTTGGGTCATAAGGTGATTATGAGGTCAGAGGGCTCGAGTGAAGGCACCCTGGGAACCAGAAAGCCCTGAGAAACGGAAGAAACCAGAACTGCTGTCAGCCAGGTGGAGGGTCCCACACCGGCGTCCTCACCTAGATCAGCAGGGCTGAGGCCACAGGCCGCAGCCCCCAGGCTACGTCTGTGCCGAGCCCCTCTCTGCTCCCCCAAACTCTGTCCTTGCCTCTGCCATCGCGAGCACTGCACCTTATTCCAAGCACTAGCTCCACGTGCAGACAGCATCTCATCAGTCCCTGCACACCCACAGTGCCTGACACACGGAAGGGACTTTACAAATGAAGAACGAACGCATATATGAACGAAGGTGTGGTTTCACACGCTGTGAGAAGCAGATGGAACGCTTTTACAAAGCAGCAATGATCAGGATGATGTCAGGCTCTCTCGAGCCTCTGCCCCAAGCCAAGACACGGTAGCCCTTACTTCAGCCCCTCCCCGGGACTCACCTGTATGGCTCCATGGTCCGAATGCCGTAGAACAACGCCTCCTCCAGCAGCCCGAGGTTGATGCAGGCGTCCATGGCACAGTCGAGCACCTTCAGCTGGTAGATGTTGATGTCAGGAAGCCGCTCTGCGTTGCTGCTCAGGGTCGTCTGGCACATGGCCAGAACCTGTTCCCACTCTGTTATTAACCTTAGTTAAGGATTCACTGTCTTCATCAAGGAAAAACAAAAGTAAAATGAGATTCTGAAAAGGCTGAAGAGCTCCCAGGCACAGGAGGGAAGGAAGCGCCCATTATTTTGCACAGATGAGCTGCCTGAAAACACACTTGAGAAACAAAAACATGTGAGTGGCGTCTCAGAGAAGGAAATTCTGTTTACATCAACAAACCATCTTCCAACCAAGCCTGTGCTTTGAGGGATTAGATTTCCAGAGAACCATTCTTCCTTCCTATTCCTACACGGATTCTCTTTAAACCTAGCCATGAAATAAATGCAGCTGTTTATTAAATGAGTTAAAGAGTAAGTTCAGTTTAAAATTGTTTACTCAGTTTCTGTTTCAAAAATGATCTGAAATGAAAGAAGCTTTAGAGAGACTCCTTTTAAAAAAGGAAGAGCTCATTTTTGCTTCTGTGTCATTTGAACCTTGGGCGTATAAGAAACCAAAAACACAACCCCAGGCACACACTAGGGGAAACAACTTAAAGAAATCCATTGCCAGTGGATCTCAAATTTAAGTTTTTTGATTATAAAACAAAAGTGATTCCAGTCTATGCTTAACCAAATAAAGGTATTCTTATCTAAAACCCCCAAAGTAAAAGATAAACATTAAGAACATGTGGCTTATGTACATAAATTGCAGGCAGGGGGAAAGGATGCTTTGAAAAGGGGGGGAGAAGACCCAATATTCACTTCGGAGCCACAATGACGTTCTGATTAACCGGAAGTCCATAACTTACTCTCATGGAGCCCAGTGCGACCTTACTTTTTAAAACTGACAAGGCAGTCAGAGCACTGAGGACGTGGTGCACGCAGCACGCCTCGAGTCCTTCAGGTGAACTCCCTCAGAAGCACAGCTGCAGGTGGAGAGAAGGCAGGCCCCAGGGGCCTGACACAGTTTCTTCCCTTTGATGCTGTGTTAGGCAAGGCCGAGGCCTAGGAGGATGCTGGGCTGGGGCTGCCCGGCCCCGGCTCCTCTCTCACCTTCAACCTGTGTAGCTCCGAATTCATCTGCTTCCATAGGCTGGAATTCCACAGCGCGCAAGGTTTGCCGATTTACAGAAATGGCATAGCGTTGGACCGCAGATAAAGCTGGATTTAAATCTAAGCTAGTTCTGTCACTGGTCAGATTTGAGGTTCTGAGGATGTCACCTGTGCTTTGAAGTAGGCCAGAAATAAAAATGCCTAATGTCACTGTAAGAATTAAATAAGATACCGTAGGTAAAGTTTTTAAAAACGCTTCACGTCTTCTCTCCTGAGCCAGGCAGAATTGTGTACCTGGGACACAGTGGGAGAACATTTAGTGTCTTGCACAAGATCCTACTGCACAAATATCAGTGCCTTCCACCTCCTTTTACTGTGTCATGACCTCCGAGCGTGACCAGCTTAAGGAAGACGGTTCAGTGGAGTAAGGCTGATGGCATTTCCTCGCCATACACCCACACCCTGCCCGACTCTCACACAGCCCAGGGCTCTCCGCCCCGCCTCCAACTCAAAGCCTCTTCCTCAGGTCCTAACACAGCATCCCCCGTCCTGGACAGATGGCCCACCTGTCCTTTGCCCTCCCTCCGGCAAAATCTACCTTTTCCACAGTTCAGATTCGCAGGGCACTGCTTTCCAACACATCAGTGAACACTTCTGATAAACCAATCAAGCCACTTGCGTGAGTGAGAGCTCCTATTTTTAAATTAACCCTTGCAGGAAATATATCTTTCTTTCAGCGGGGGCCTCTGGTGGCATGATACCTTACCCCACAGGCCCGACTTCCTGGTTAGAACTACAGGCCCCCTAACACATGGCTGAGGGCCTTTCTGTACATAACACTCTGTAATTTTAGGACGAGTCCTGTCTCTGAGGAGTTGTCTCTGGTCTCGGAAGAGGCACATTTATTGAAGAAAAGTGACTTGATGACTTTCTGTGGTATCCACCTGATGTGCATGTTTGAAGTTTGCGGCATGTGGCCCCCAGAGGCTGGGGGAAGCAGAATCTTAGGCAACGCACTGGTTTCGTAACAGACCGCCAGGCTAGACTCTGTGGCTTTTCATCCTAGGATTAGATATTTGACGGATCGTCAGGAGGAATGCCTGTCTCTTACACAATGCCAGACATTTCTGTGGCAAGACTTTGACTCTATTTTAACATCACGTTGCATGACCTCCATAATTATTTGCCTGTTCATTTACATATGCTCCAACTCATTTTAAAGAGGTTTGAGGTGACAAGCCTTAGAAGTAAAAACCAGATGCAGCCGCTGACAGGAATACATCTACTTTCTCCCCCAGCAAGCTGGGAGGGACCACAGGACAACTTCCCTTCGAAACACTGGCAGCAGTCACCCGGCAAACAAGGCAAATCTTTCCTGTAAAACACATCAGTGAGCAAAAAAATGGAATAATTTTAACTAAGAGGCTTTTCTCCCAAGCTAATGCTGACCTGTATTTGCATTTTCTGGGTGTTTACCACAAGTCACTCTGCTCCAGTGAGGGGAGCAGGGAAGACAGCCCACCCAAAGAGAACAGACTATGGATGACAGAACAGGCACCTTTCTGCAGACTCTTCCATGACCATAAGACGATTGGGGGAAAAGAGAAAGGGGAACACAGTGAATCCACTTGGGAGTTAATCAACTCCTTGAGACTCAAAGGCTGAAAGACCACGGGGTCTTACAGTCCTCCAGGGCTTACGGTCCTCCTGAGGTCCCCTCACTATTTACGCCAAGAAAATGTATTGTGAAGCAAATCCCATTGCCATTGCAGTCATGGTTGACTACAGTCATTAAATTATAAGGATTCCAAGTTATACTTTTTAGAGATGTAGGTTACGGGAGGAAGGGAATCCAGAAATCTGCTACCTTGTACGTATAAAGAGAGTACTACTTACTGTCCCACTAATCCTGCCTATAAATTTGGATTATCATCTAATGGTGGAGAGGAATTCATGCTGACCTTACCATATCTTCCTTAGCCATTACTGAAATTGTTGGCTGGGGTCAGGGATGTAACCTATGACCACGGAACAGAATGAAGCTCTCTGGCTCGTGGAGAGGTCAAACCCTGGACATGGATTCATTAATACTAGGCTCCAACCAGTAAGGAAGCAATCCTACAAAACAACTCAATGCACAGGTAAAAGGATACTCCAATGTGCCTTCAGTTCTTCGATTTTTTTCAGGGATTCTTGAACTTCCTTCCACACTTGTTCATCACCAGTTAGCATATCAGCATCCTGCTCAGGCCAAATGAAAAGAACAGAGGAAGACAAATTCCTCAATTAAAAAATGGGCAAAGGATCTGAATAGATATTTCTCCAGAGAAGATATACAGATGGCCAATAAACATATGAAAAGATGCTCAATATTATTGGCCATCGGGGAAATGCAAATCAAAACTACAAGGAGATATTTCATAACTAGGATGGTTATAATCTAAAAGATAATAACAAATGTTGGGAAGGTTGTGGAAAAACTGGAAGCCTCATGCATTACTGGTAGGAATGTAAAATGGTGCAGCCACTTTGGAAAACAGTTTGGCAGTTATTCTAAAAGTTAAACAGAGTTACTATACAATAATTCCACTCCATAGATGTATATGCAATAAAAATGCGGATATATGTTCACATGAAAACTTGTGCATAAATGTTCACAGCAGCATTATTCATAATAGCAAATAAAGTAGAAACAACCCAAATGTCCATCAACCAATGAATGGATAAACAAAATTTGGTATAGCCATACAATGGAATATTAGTTGACAATAAAAAGAAATGAAGTACTGGGCTTCCCTGGTGGCGCAGTGGTTAAGAATCTGCCTGCCAATGCAGGGGACAAGGGTTCAAGCCCTGGTCTGGGAACTTCCCACATGCCACGGAGCAACGAAGCCCGTGCGCCACAACTACTGAGCCTGTGCTCTAGAGCCCGCGAGCCACAACTAGGGAAGCCCACATGCCTAGAGTCCGTGCTACACAACAAGAGAAGCCAACGCAATGAGAAGCCCACGCACCTCAATGAAGAGTAGCCCCCGCTGCCGCAACTAGAGAAAGCACGCACACAGCAAGGAAGACCCAACACAGCCAAAAATAAATAAATTAAATAAATTTTTTAAAAAAAAGAAATGAAGTACTAATACATGCTACAACATGGATGAACCTTAAAAAACATCATGCTTAGTGAAAGAAGCCAGTCATAAAGGACCATATATTGTATGATTCCACCCATATGAAATGCTCAGAATAGATAAATCCACAGAGACAGGAAAGTAGATTAGTAAATGGCTAGGGCAGGGGGTGGTGGGTAGGGAGAACGGGGGAGTGACTACTAATGAGTTTTATGGGGGTGATAAAAATATTCTAAAATCAATCATGTTGATGATTCCATAACTCTTTGAATACATGAAAAGCTATTGAATTGTACACTTTAACTGATTGAATTGTACCATATGTGAATTATATCTCAATAAAGCTTACATATATACATATGTGTATGTATGTATTTATCAGGAAGGGGAACAGAGGCAAGAGAAAGAATCATTTGTCAGGAGACCCATGGATAACACTTTAAAAAAAATTATTTATTTATTTATTTATTTTTGGCTGCATCAGGTCTTCGCTGCTGCACGCGGGCTTTCTCCAGTTGCGGCCAGTGGGGGCTACTCTTCGTTGCGGGGCATGGGCTTCTCATTGCGGTGGCTTCTTCTGTTGCGGAGCACAGGCTCTAGGTGCACGAGCTTCAGTAGTTGTGGCACCCGGGCTCAGTAGTTGTGGCTCACGGGCTTAGTGACCCCGTGGCATGTGGGATCTTCCTGGACCAGGGCTCGAACCCGTGTCCCCTGCATTGGCAGGCGGATTCTTAACCACTGCGCCCCCAGGGAAGTCCCTACACTTCAATCAAATATTGAGTTATCAATCAAAATGAAGTAACGTAAAAGATGAGCGTAACTACACCCACGTGAACCAATGTTGACTTCTGCAAAAACTAAAGCAAAACAACTTAAAAAGCAATTCAAAATGAAGGTAGGAGTTACCATTTATTCATTGTCTGTCTTCCTACTGAGTCCTCTATTTTTCCTGTATGTCCACATTTCAAGAGCTCAGTAGCCACGTGTGGCTGTGGCTACCATATTGGGCAGCGCAGACAGAGAACAGTTCTATCATCACAGGAAGTTCTACTGGATGGCACTGCGTTAAAGAGGCTAACCAAAGGGTAAGAAATTCTCATCAGACGCTACTCAAAACCAGGTGTTCCATATCCACTAGATTCTCAGGAGATGTCAGGGAGAAGAACCATTCTAGAAAGTGATATCAAATCACAGCCACTGTGGGGTGATGGTAAAGGTGAGGGAGGGAAGACTTTTTCAAACTATATGTATCTCCCTGGAGATTCTTACATGCCTACTAGGGGAGGTTTATAGAATGACCCCTGTGAGAACCACTGCCAGAGTAAGCCCTATGTTACTGGTGGGAAGATACATGTCACTCAAGTGTGCCAGGGCAGAAAAGAAGGAGGGCCACCAAGTACCACAGAAAAGAGATCTCAAGAACGGGAGAGGCAGTGGGTGTGTGTAGGAGGAAATGTGTGCATTTGTGTGAGTGTGTCTGTGTGACAGGGCTTTATGAGTCTCTGTGTATATGTGTTGTACATATGTGTAATATAATAGGGTGGTTTTTAAAAAGACACCATAAGTGGACCCTACTTCTTCTAGGAAATTCCAAGTAAGAACCTAGTGTTTTGTGTGTATAAGAAGGAAATAAAAATCACTTGCGTTTAAAAGGTTAAACATCAATCTCCCTCCAAATACCTGCTCTAAGTCCATCTCCGTCTCCTGAAGCCACAGTCCCACCATATCACAAAAGCCTTTAGAAACTTCCTAGTGCCTCCCAGTTGAAGCCCCCATATTAAAACTTGACAACCATTCGACAGAGAAATTAAAACCTTTAAAGACAAGCAAAAGTTAAGAGAATTCAGCACCACCAAATCAGCTTTACAACAAATGCTAAAGGAACTTCTCCAGGCAGGAAACACAAGAGAAGGAAAAGTCCTACATAAACAAACCCAAAACAATTAAGAAAACGGTAACAGGAACATACATATTGATAATTACCTTCAATGTAAATGGGTTAAATGCTCCAACCAAAAGAGACAGACTGGCTGAATGGATACAAAAACAAGACCCATATATATGCTGTCTACAAGAGACCCACTTCAGACATAGGAACACATACAGACTGAAGTGAGGAGATGGAAAAAGATATGCCATGCAAATGGAAGCCAAAAGAAAACTGGAGCAGCAATTCTCATATCAAACAAAACAGACTTTAAAATAAAGACTATTACAAGAGACAAAGAAGGACACTACATAATGATCAAGGGATCAATCCAAGAAGAAGATATAACAATTGTAAACAGTTATGCACCCAACACAGGAGCACCTCTATACATAAGCCAAATGCTAAAAGCCATAAAAGGGGGAATCGACAGTAACACAATAACAGTAGGGACCGTTAACACCTCACGTTCACCAATGGAGAGATCATCCAAAATGAAAATAAATAAGGAAACACAAGCTTTAAATGACACATTAGACAAGATGGACTTAATTGATATTTATAGGACATTCCATCCAAAAAACAACAGAATACACTTTCTTCTCAAGTGCTCATGGAACAAGCTCCAGGATAGATCATATCTTGGGGCACAAACCAGGCCTCGGTAAATTTAAGAAAACTGAAATCATATCAAGTATATTTTCCAACCACAATGCTATGAGACTAGATGTCAATTACAGGAAAAAAAACTGAAAAAAACACAAACACATGGAGGCTAAACAATACATTACTACATAACCAAAAGATCACAGAAGAAATTAAAGAGGAAATCAAAAAATACCTAGAAACAAAAGACAATGAAAACACGACGACCCAAAACCTATGGGATGCAGCAAAAACAGTTCTAAGAGGGAAGTTTATAGCAATACAATCCTACCTCAAGAAACAAGAAAAATCTCAAATAAACAACCTAACCTTACACCTAAAGTAACTAGAGAAAGAAGAACAAATAACCCCAAAGTTAGCGGAAGGAAAGAAATCATAAAGATCAGATCAGAAATAAATGAAAAAGAAATGAAGGAAACAATAGCAAACATCAATAAAACTAAAAGCTGGTTCTTTGAGAAGATAAACAAAATTGATAAACCATTAGCCAGACTCATCACAAAAAAACGGGAGAAAACTCAAATCAACAGAATTAGAAATGAAAAAGGAGAAGTAACCACTGACATGGCAGAAATACAAAGGATCATGAGAGATTACTACAAGCAACTCTATGCCAATAAAATGGACAACCTGGAAGAAATGGACAAATTCTTAGAAATGCACAACCTTCCAAGACTGAACCAGGAAGAAATAGAAAATATAGCAGATCAATCACAAGCAATGAAATTGAAACTGTGATTAAAAATCTTCCAACAAACAAAAGCCCAGGACCAGATGGCTTCACAGGCGAGTTCAATCAAACATTTAGAGAAGAGCTAACACCTATCCTGCTCCAACTCTTCCAAAACATAGCAGAGGAAGGAACACTCCCAAACTCGCTCTACGAGGCCACCATCACCCTGATACCAAAATCAGACATAGATGTCACAAAAAGAGAAAACTACAGGCCAATAACACTGATGAACACAGATGCAAAAATCCTCAACAAAATACTAGCAAACAGAATCCAACAACACATTAAAAGCATCATACACCATGATCAAGAGGGGTTTATCCCAGGAATGCAAGGATTCTTCAATATATGCAAATCAATCAATGTGATACACCATATTAACAAATTGAAGGAGAAAAACCATATGATCATCTCAATAGATGCAGAAAAAGCTTCTGACAAAATTCAACACCCATTTATGATAAAAACTCTCCAGAAGGTAGGCATAGAGGGAACATACCTCAACATAATAAAGGCCATATATGACAAACCCACAGCCAACACTGTTCTCAATGGTGAAAAACTGAAACCATTTCCTCTAAGATCAGGAAGAAGACAAAGTTCCCCACTCTCGCCACTATTATTCAACATAGTTTTGGAAGTCCTAAGCATGGCAATAAGAGAAGAAAAAGAAATAAAATGAATCCAAATCGGAAAAGAAGTAAAACTGTCACTGCTTGCAGATGACATGATACTACACATAGAGAATCCTAAAGATGCTACCAGAAAACAGCTAGAGCTAGTCAATGAATTTGGTAAAGTAGCAGGATACAAAATTAATGCACAGAAATCTCTTGCATTCCTATACACTAACAATGAAAAATCTGAAAGAGAAATTAAGGAAACACTCCCATTTACCACTGCAACTAAAAGAATAAAATACCTAGGAATAAACCTACCTAAGGAGACAAAAGACCTGTGCACAGAAAACTATAAGACACTGAATAAAGAAATTAAAGATGATACAAACAGATGGAAAGATATACCATGTTCTTGGATTTCACAATCAACATTGTGTAAACTACTATACTACCCAAAGCAATCTACAGATTCAATGCAATCCCTGTCAAACTACCAATGGCATTTTTCACAGAACTAGAACAAAAACTTCCACAATTTGTATGGAAACACAAAAGACCCCGAATAGCCAAAGCAATCTTGAGAAAGAAAAATGGAGCTGGAGGAATTAGGCTCGCTGACTTCAGACTAAACTACAAAGCTACAGTAATGAAGACAGTATGTTACTGGCACAAAAACAGAAATATAGATCAAGGGAACAAGACAGAAAGCCCAGAGATAAACTCATGCACATATGGGCACCTTATCTTTGATAAAGGAGGCAAGAATATACAGTGGAGAAAAGACAGCCTCTTCAATAAGTGGTGCTGGGACAGCTACATGTAAAAGAATGAAATTAGAACACTTCCTAACCACGTGCACAAAAATAAACTCCAAATGGATTAAAGACCTAAATGTAAGGCCAGACACTGTAAAACTCTTAGAGGAAGACATAGGGAGAACATTCTATGACATAAATCACAGCAAGATCCTTTTTGACCCACCTCCTAGAGTAATGAAAATAAAAACAAAAGTAAACAAATGGGACCTAATTAAACTTAAAAGCTTTTGCACAGCAAAGGAAACTATAAAGAAGAAGAAAAGACAATGGGAGAAAATATTTGCAAACGAAGCAACTGACAAAGGATTAATCTCCAAAATATACAAGCAGCTAATGCAGCTCAATATCAAAAAAACAAATGACTCAATCCAAAAATGGGCAGAAGACCTAAACAGATATTTCTTCAAAGAAGATATACACAGATTGCTAAGAAACACATAAAAGGATGCTCAACATCACTAATCATCAGAGAAATGAAAATCAAAATTACAATGAGGTATCACCTCACACCAGTCAGAATGGCCATCATCAAAAAATCTACAAACAATAAATGCTGGAGAGGGTGTGGAGAAAAGGGAACCCTCTTGCACTGTTGGTGGGAATGTAAATTGATACAGCCACCATGGAGAACAGTAGGCAGGTTCCTTAAGAAACTAAAAATAGAACTACCATATGACCCAGCAATCCCACTACTGGGCATATACCCTGAGAAAACCATAATTCAAAAAGAGACGTGTACCACAGTGTTCACTGCAGCACTATTTACAATAGCCAAAACACAGAAGCAACCTAAGTGTCCATCGACAGATGAATGGATAAAGAAGATGTGGCACATATATACAATGGAATATTACTCAGCCATAAAAAGAAATGAAACTGAGTTATTTGTAGTGAGGTGGATGGACCTAGAGTCTGTCATACAGAGTGAAGTCAGAAAAAGAAAAACAAATACCGTATGCTAACACACAAATATGGAATCTAAAAAAAAAAAAGGTTCTCATGAACCTAGGGGCTGGACAGGAATAAAGATGCAGATGTAGAGAATGGATTTGAGGTCATGGGGAGGGGGAAGGGTAAGCTGGGATGAAGTGAGAGAGAGGCACTGACATATATACACTACCAAACGTAAAATAGATAGTGGGAAGCAGCTGCATAGCACAGGGAGATCAGCTCGGTGCTTTGTGACCACCTAGAGGGGTGGGATAGGGAGGGTGGGAGGGAGACACAAGAGGGAGGGGATATGGGGATGTACGTATACATATAGCTGATTCACTTTGTTATACAGAACACACCATTGTAAAGCAATGATACTCCAAAAAAGATGTAAAAAAAAAAATCTTGACAACCATGGCCATTCTTGATTAAATTTTTGTTTTATATTTCACTACTGGCAGCTCAAACCTTTTGCTCTAGGCAAAATATCTCCCTTGTTAGACTCTATGGTAGGCAGACACATGCAGCCCCAAAGATGTCCATGTCCTGATCCCCAGAACCTGTGAATATGTTAGCATACATGGCAAAGGCAAATTAAGTTGACAGTGGCATTCAGACTGTTGGTCAGCTGACCTTAAAATTAAGAGACTGCGGCTTCCCTGGTGGCGCAGCGGTTGAGAGTACGCCTGCCGATGCAGGGGACGCGGGTTCGTGCCCCGGTCCGGGAAGATTCCACATGCCGCGGAGAGGCTGGGCCCGTGAGCCATGGCCACTGAGCCTGCGCGTCCGGAGCCTGTGCTCCACAACGGGAGAGGCCACAACAGTGAGGGGCCCGCGTACCGCAAAAAAAAAAAAAATTAAGAGACTGTCCTGGACTACGTACGTGGGCCCAGTGGAATCACAAGGTTCCTTAAAAGTGGAAAGAGGCAGAAGAGAAGGTCAGAGCAATGTGATGTGAGGAGGACTTAACCTGCCTTTGCTGGCCTTGAAGACAGAGGAAGGGACCCACAGAGGAACGAGTACAGGCAGCCTGCCGAAGCTGGAGAAGGCAGGGAAACGGATTCTCTCCTGGAGCCTCCAGAAAGAACGTAGCCCTGGCAAGACTTTGATTTTAGCCCAGCGAGGCCTGTGTGAGGCTTCTGACCTCCAGCACTGTAGATAATAAGTGTGTGTTAAGTCACTAATTTTATGATAACTGTTACAGCTGCCATAGGAAACTAATACAGTCCCTAACATGCTTCTGCTCTTCTGGCCACTGGGACTTGGTACATGACCCTCCTGGTACCTGAAGTTAATTAATTCCATCACTCATCTATTCAATTAAAATCTACTGGGTGCCAACTGGGCATTGTTCTAGGCACTGAGGATAGAGCAGTGAAGACATCAGACAGTCACAGCGTTTACGCTGAAGAGGGAGAAGGAGAATGGGTTGACAGAAAACACACACACAGACACAGCCACAGACACACACACACACAAATTATATTTGTCAGAGGGAAAAACAAATAAACAGGGAAGAGGGATGGGGAGTACTAGTCCCAGGGAGTTTAGCGCGATCGGGGAAGCCATCGCTGAGATGACTTAGAGGTGAAGGGGTGAAGGAGCAGAGGTAAGAGTTCTAGGAAGAGGGAACAGCAAGTCTTGAGGTGCAGAGGCAGGAACAGGCCTGCATGTTCCAGGAACAGCAAGGAGGCTGGTGTGGATAGAGGTCCTGGGCTGTCGTCTGAGCGCCATGTCATATTGTCCCCATTTCAACAGTAATATAGGTGTCATTCTTCTTTGATCCTGCCTCTCCCAAATACCTACCACAGAACCATGTATGTAACAAAAGCTCAGTTAAGTGTCTGTAGAATGGATTTGGAAGAAGAAACTGACATTTATTTGATCATGATGTGGATGACTCTTGTATGTATCTCAATTATTCCTCACAACATCCTTGTAGGGCATCAATGCCCACCATTAACAAACGAGGCACAAGACAGTCTTAAAGCTTAAGTAACGGTTACAAATGTCCTTATGCCCCTGGCTGCCAGGGGTAAGATTCAAATTCAAGTCTGTCTGGCTCTGGAGCCCGTGCTCTTTCTACTGTCTTCGTGTTGAATTTGAATTTGTCTTTCTCCTAGGCTTGCTTGAAAGGTGAAATTCATGTTCGTGAGACAGTTAAATTCAACACATACTCAACTCATGGCCCCTATGATCTTCCTAGTCTTAGCACTTGGAAAACGGCAATAAAATCCTCCAACGTGGAACCCACAGTGGAACTTGCATTCTTCCACCAAGCGGAGTGAGACCATGGCCCAAGGCAGAGCAATTTCATATGGGAATTATATTCACAAGGAAATCCCCACCATTATCTAATTAGCTGTTTTTGGGGTTGAGCCTAAGGCTTTATTTACTTAACAGAAGAGCAGGCAAGCTTTGAAATTGTTTCCAAACATTCAGAAACAATAGCTCTTGGGAGCACTTTATACTGGAGCTAGACAAAGCTACATTCACTCACAGCTAGCCATCCACGCCAGGAGTGTTTCACCAAGGTGATAGTCTCCACTCGCAGGTTCCCAGCGCACCTTACCTCGCTGCCATGTCCTGACCCTCCCGTTCCATTCTGTCACTTCTTCTGTAACGGTCCCTATAATGGGGTCTACCTCCCCTCTTCCCACACCAACCAGGTAAGAGGAGACCATTCACAGGGGTATGTGTGTGTGTGTGTGTGTGTGTGTGTGTGTGTGTGTAATATATATACACAAACAGAGAAACTACTTAGGGAAGCATAAATTAAATCTTCTAATTTTTCAATTTGCAAATATAAGAGTAAATGAGTGTGCTCTTTTTCACAGTCCCTGACGTATGAAATTAGTAAATTTATTTCATTATTTCTTATCCAAACGTACCCAAGATGCTTGCTATCATTTAGGGAAAGAATTCCTTTTTGAACTTCAGCTTTACTATGTAAAAGGAGCTTGAATAGGTGAGTCCTGAAATTTGTTTTCAGTAGGGGGAGAACATTATATATATAAAATAAAATGTACTATTGCTGAGTTTTCTACAAACGATCAACATAATTTGGACTCTAAGCAGAAGGGTTCCTGAGAAGGTTCACTCTGCTGGGAAATGATGAAGAGAATGAGGAGTCAACAACAGCACCTCTGTCCTGAGCCCTGTGTGTCCCTGGCAAGGCCTCCTTTGTCTGTCCTCAGCTTCCCCACTGGTAAAATGAGAAGGTGGTCTCATGGCCACTTGAGCCTGGAGCAGTGCACAGCTAGTTCGGCTCTACTTCTGGTGACCACTCCCTCGCACAGCTCCAGTAGAGTCCTTAAAAAGTGTGTCTTCATTTTAAACAACAAACACATGGAAGTAGCTCATCTAAGGCAGGACTGTGCAAGCTGTTCTCAGAATCTTGGCAGGAAGGAGTCTTCCTTCTCCCTTCGACCACTCAAGCTCCTTTACCTGTCCCACCCCCCCGTGGCCAGGTGCAAACTCCCCACAACTGCAGTCATTGCTCTTGACACTTGATTCCTTCTCATTCGCCCCCTTTCTTTCCGCTCGCAGCCCCCCACCCTGCCCGAGTCTGACCCATCCCCGGCTCCATCTTACTGCCAATACACCTATTCTTCCAAGTGCAATCCTTTCCCTCTGGATTCTGTCAGGACTAGGATTGCAGTTTCCTGCTCTTTTCTTGGATCTCTATTTCCAATCATTTCTCCCGCTTCCTTCCCATTTGTCCCTTTTGGACACAGTGTCGAATGTTCTCGATCAGGAAATGTTGTCTATCCGCCCTCCTGAGACACCACAGCCACTCTGCAAACCTCTCTCTTAGCACCAAGCTGTCTTTAATGCTCTACTGTTTCCTCAACTAGCTCAGAACTCCTTGAGGGACCACCTAATCAGAACTATTCCCAGTGCCATCATGGTAAGTTACTCAGTAAATGTTTGGGGGCAAAGTAGATGAACGTAGGGAGAGGAGTGATCTTCTACAATCCATAGGTAACAGTACTGTAAGAATAAAATACCTTAATTCCACAACAACAAAGACGATCTCAGCCAAGGAAACAGAAGATTGTTCTCTTCACTCCATACTCCTATCTTGTTTCTAATATTACTATATCATGATTATGTTGGAAAATGATGTGTTCTCAGTGTAACTGTTGGTATTTACCAAATGCCCAGATACTGGTCTAGAACCTAAAGGTGACTGCTACCCACAGCATAAGAAATCCCACGCAAGCTCAGGACCCGTGCTGTGGGACAGCAGCATCAAGGCTGCCTGGGAGGGAGCTCTGTTCACTCCCCTGGCTTCTATCTCCCACATCATCCTGAGCTTCCTGCCACTCACCTGGCGGAGGTCCCTGCCCCCAACTACCTGTGGATGGATCAGTGAGGCCATCTAAGTTCCCCCATACATGGCTGCTAAATAAATACCCTAACTTTATTCCCTTAAGAGTAAAAAATAGGTACCAGATGATATGAGATACTCCACTAGGTCAAAGGGTGTCCGTCCACACAATTACATTCAATTGGTCAAATGCTTCCTCTAGGTTTCAAAGTAGAAGCATCCCTGCCAGGTGCCAGTGGTTATTGTTAGAATTAGAAATCTGAGTTTCTTCAATAGGGCAAGGTTGGAATCCAGCAAGACTGGTTGACCACATCCTTGGGAAAGTGACCAGTGGCTCTATCAGGCTCAAACATCAGATGCAGCCATCCAGATCTACTTTGCATCTGGAACACTTAAACAGATGTGTTCACTTGGCTCACAAGTGTTTGATGTTGAAACTCTTGCACTGGGTTAATTTCAGATGGTTCACATTAAGAGGAAAAGGAGAAAGGCAATCTGCTTTCCAGTACTTCCTGTTACCCAATCCTCATGCAAACTCTAATTAGATTGGATTGGAGAGAGATGAGTACAGGCTAGGAAATAAAATTACTGAACACATAAACTTCTCCAGTAATTCAATAATTCTAGTGTCTTAAGAGGAGGTTTTTTTGTGTTTTGTTTCGTTCTGTTTCTAAAGTAAAATGAGGTTCAAATATAGTGTCTGCACTTCAGAGAGAGATGGGGAAGTCCTGAAATTCAAAATTATGAGGCAAACAAAGTACAATTTGCAGTGCTTTTGACCGAGGTACTCTAGTTCATGGATAATATACTGGGAACTAATAGATTAATATACAACATCATTGAAAAACCTTATGATTCACAGGAAACATCTCTGCTGGAACCAATTTCCACCTCCTCTGGAAAAAACTGAAAACATTTCAGATTTAACTTGAGGGGGAAAGCGGCTCTCCCATAAAGTGGAAAAAACAGTGGTTAAAAATAGAGCATTCACTATTATATCAACCACAAACCAATCAAGGGGCATTATGGACAGGGAAGAAGAATGTTCTCTCAAGGAAGCAGGTACAACTTGCAGAACGTCTACTTGGCAATTAAGCAACGGTACACAATAATTAGAACTTAGTGAAAGGAACACTGGATTTGGTCCTAAAGTGAATCTCTGCTCCATAGCTGTGTGATCTTGGCCAGATACTTAACCTCCCTGAAGCTAAGATTTTCAGCAGTAATAATTCTGCATAGATGCACTTTCTAACCCATTACCTTTGCACCCTCTAGAAGCACTAATGTCATGAACGGCATAGTGGCCCGAGTTTTCAATTACCATCCTAGAGGGCAGGGGTCTGACTGGAGTCTGCTTTGTTTGGTGGGAGGGAGAAAAACAGGCTCATCCTAATATTAGGAAGAGGAGCAAATTACAACGTAATCAAGAACCACTCGGCCATGCCCTGCATCTCTGCATATTTCATTCCCCCTGCCTGGAAGGCTCTTCCTCAACCGAGTCATCCAGACAAACTTCTCTCGCGCACCAAAACCCTCCAGTCTTCACAGGCACGATCTGTCGCGTACCTTCCACTGGGCTCCGTGATAACTGTAGCAATGGGTCACACTGATGCAGATGGATGCCATCCAGATGCAGATGGAGGGCAATCACCTTGCAAAGGTTCTTCCTTTCACCTACTTCATAAAATGGTGAAATCTCAATGCCTGCGAGTGATGTGCACAAACAGTCTACAGCAGGGCTCAAAACTCTGGTCTCCAAGAGCTCGAAGGAAGCTCCAGCCTCCTGCCCCCTCGCAGCCCCCGAGCTGGCTGACCCCAGACTAGATGTCTTCTTCTCAGGCTGGCAAGCCTTCTCCAGACAGCCATCCTGTCACTGCCTTGGATCCGGGGAGGAGCATTTGGGCAACACGTAGCACTAAAGCCCAGTCCAAACAAGTGCTGATGCTGTGGGGGGGGGGGGGGGGGGCGGTTCACGAAACCACCTGGGCCCCCAGCGGTGCTGTTTCTCTTCACCACCACTGAACTTTCCGTTCCCGCTGCAGCTGTCAGCATTTGTCAATGCCCATCGAACTTGACTCCTCAGGACTCTACCGCAAGGCCATACACTGGAACCAACTGCGGGGTCAAGGTTAAATGTCCAGGAACACGGAATTGCCAGCAGGAAGGGGAATGCCCCTTCAGGGATTCTAGGAAAGTGACCAAAGCCTTGAGTGTGACTGAGAACCATCAAAGGCCTTTCCCGGCTACGACCTCAACACCTCCCCTTCCTCTGTGCTGGGTATTCCCAAAGCAGTGACTAAAACTCCTTCTCCGAGAATGAAGCTCATTTGCTTATATGAAATCAGGTCCATGTAGAGGAAATAAAAAGCAGTTGGCATCCACACACTCGGCGGAGTTTGAAAGACTATCCGTGTCCGTGGTGTTTGCTGGAAATCTGCCTTTAGTGCAACAGTATGTGGGTCAGCGTGACCGGCTGATATGCAAAGGCAGGTGAAGATTAAACGAAGACGCTGAGGCAGCAGACACTTCCCACCACCCTCCTCCGCGAGAAAGACATGTTCCTGAGAATACAGAATGGGCTTATACGCAGCAGAAGGCTACTGGCTCTGTTTGCAAAAGCACATTTAAGGAGAATTTGTCGCAACTCCCAGCAGAGTCCTGCGGATCTTGTGTAAACACCACAAGGTGGAAGGTTTGAGACTAGGAAAAATGCAAATATTTTACAGGAAAAATTGTTCTAATGGCAACCCTCATTAAGGCAAAGTATACCCTCAAATTTCAGGGCAGGTTTTGTTTTAATGGAGATGCAAACCACAGCCCTCATCTCCTCCTGCCCCTCACGCCTCCACTTCATCTTTCCTTCTTTGGGAACAGCTGCTTTCACTTTCCTCTGCAAACACAGAGGAAAGTGCTTGGAACCGCAGCAGAACAGTTTCAAGTTAGGTATAAGGGGCAGTGTTCTGAGTGCGACGGTTAGCATGACCTGGACGTCGTTCCTGCAGAGACATTTATAAATAGGATGAACAACAGCAGGATGTGGGTTCTCTGCTTGTGGCATATGGGAGTGTGTGACAGGCAGCACCGTGAAATGGAAATAAGGAGGCTGGAGCCCCAAGCCCAGCTCTGCTGCTGGCCTGCTGTGCGCCCTGTAGGCCAACAATGCCTCCTGGCTCAGCTACCCCAGGTGAGAACCTGATTAAGGTTACCATGGAGATGGAAACGAATCCTTCCACTCCATTAGTCACCTGTGTATATAGTGTCTGCTGTGCGCGGAGAGAGACCTGAAATTCTGATGGGAGAGACTCTGGAATCTGTGGTTGTGCAACAGACTGCAAACACCTTCATTCTATTTTAAGCTGATTTTTCTCACGTATAAAATACACCAGTCAGAGCAGAGAGAGTATGCAGAGGACTGAACAAAGACTAGACCCAGCCCAGTCCTGCACTCTGCCAACCAAAGAACTTGACAATGATTATTTAATCCACACATCTCCTCGAATGCTTGCATGTATAATGACTAGAGTGGGCAACTTTCCAGACTCACAAGAGAATATGGTATTTGCTTATCTGCTAAAGCAAGCACATCAGATTATTTAATCTGTGGTCTCAAACTGAGGGGCTACTAGTTTAGTTGGGGTCCACGCTAACGATTTCAGATAATGAGTCCTGGACAGAAGTCTAGACGTGCTTTTTTAGGAGGTAATCGTAAGCGTAACCAAAGGAAATTATTTAATGTGACATCAGAATCTGTCCCTTAACACCAGCGAAGGCCATTTCTGTAGCTTCCCCTACCTTTTCATAGCTGGCTTGCCCCAGCCCTTCACCAGTTCTTACCAATACCCTGTAAGGAAGCACTGAAATCCACAGACCATGTACCAGATGGGCAAAAAGTTCAAAAGAAATATGTCCCGGTTTGAGGGAAGAATTATCTCTAATATCTCAGTCATATTTTCAAAAAGAAAGCGCTCAGGATTGCATTGGTCTCTCAGAGGAGAAACACTGGTGCTACTCCAGTTATTCTAAAACAATTCTGTCATCTGTGAATTAATCCACACAGAGCTCTGTTCCTGGAAGCTGGCGGGAGCAGGGGGTAAGGGTCATTCCAGAGGGCATCACTCATAAGCTGAGGGTCTGGCAGGGAGACCACTCCTTCTAAGGTCTGGGAGAGGAGGTGACCAAATTCCACGGTTCAGCTCTTTTTTGGCCCCACGTCGTACCCAGGAGAGACCCTGCACAAAGTCACCAGGACTCAGATGCTCTTCCTGGCAGCTGTGCAGGCCGTGGAAGTGAAGTCCTGGCCGAGGGCTCGGTGAGCGTTCCCTGGCGCCCCACCAACAGAAAGCACACGTCTGCATTTTATATTCCAGGAAACTCCAGTCTGGCCCTCAGCCAGGGGACCTTTTTATAATGTCAAAGATAAAAGCACTGGCTATGTTTGGTGCCCTGCCTCCACCTCCATTCTCTTGTAACCATGTCAGAAACCAAGCAGGCATTACTGTTAACAGAGCCTTCCAGACCAAAGTCTGATGGAGCTTCATAAACATTACCAGATGATGATCAGAGATGTCCCCACTTCACAGGAAGAGAAAGAGGTACAGGAAGGGGCAAGTGATTTCACGGAGGGCCTGCTGGAAATCCTGGGGAGAACTGGAAACACACACTCAAGTATGTACTCAGAACCTTCCTGCTCCTAAAGAATAGTCGCTGAGTCATGGGCATCTTTCATGGGGGCCTGGCATGTTGTCAACGTCCAATCGCAAATCTGCCCCCAAATAGTACAGGTATAATCTGTACACTGATGTCTCACAAGGTCCCCACCAAATTTCGGGTGTCCAAAATGTCATTCTGGGTGGACAAGATGGCCTAATTCTCTCTTTTCATACCCCTTGCCCCAGGGAATGCAATGATGCCAGCCACAGAGGATTTATAAAATCATTACCTCTTAATCAGTTTTTATTTTCTTTGTGAGTCATACTCTGTGGGTCAAAGTATACAGCTCCAGCTGTTTTCCTTTAACATTTCTGTTTTATTATTTGTTTAACTTCCCAGATTACTTGAAAGTAAGATTCTAATATTAGTCAATGCTCATCATCAATTAGAATATGCATGGAATTCTTTTCTGGAAGTAGACAAATATGAAAATCCTGCTTGCTCTGCACAAGTGTAGACAGAACTTCACTCAGAGAGCTTAACACATGAGTGAACCTGATTTTCATCACCAACGGGAGCTGAACTCTTTGGGATATGCCTATTTTACATCTATCAGAGGCTTTAGCTCACTCTGGGAGGCTACAGAGCGCTGACTTCCTGACACATCCTACCAATAACGCACAAACAGCAGATGCACCAGGAATGTGCTTTAAGGGATATCAAGGTCTCTGACTTTGTTCCAAACTCACACCTATTGTTCCTCCAGCTTTGGTTCTCTTCCCTGCTGTCAGGGTCTGATGCAGTGGGTATATTTTTAGAATCACTTGAAGAACTTTTTAAAATACAGAGGTCCAGGTCTCCTCTGGGCAAATGATAGCAGAATTCCTCAGGGGCGGGCAGGTGTCTGCATTTTTTATAAGTTCCCCAGGTTATTCCACCACACAGTCAGGACCAAGGACCACACCTGGTCTTTGCTGCCTTAGTCATTGGCTCTAATCTCTTCGATCCTACTTGTCACTTTTCTTGCAAGACTTGCTGCAAGCGTTTAATGGTTTAGGCTTATTTTCCTGGTCTATTCAATCAACAGTTACATCTCCCATGCTCTCTGCTTCTGCACAGATGTGTTTGTTTAGAATAGACACAAAAAGTGACCAAGTCCAGGGCACTATGATTGTCTTTTTTAAAAATAAATTTATTTATTTATTTGTTTATTTTTGGCTGCATTGGGTCTTCGTTGCTGCCCGCGGGCTTTCTCTAGTTGTGGCGAGCGAGGGCTACGCTTTGTTGCAGTCCGCGGGCTTCTCATCGCGGTGGCTTCTCTTATTGCAGAGCACGAGCTCTAGGCACACAGGCTTCAGTACTTGTGGCAGGCGGGCTTCAGTGGTTGTGGCACATGGGCTCAGTAGTTGTGGCTTGCGGGCTGTAGAGCGCAGGCTCAGTAGTTGTGGCGCAACTCAGTAGTTGTGGGCTTAGTTGCTCCGCGGCATGTGGGATCTTCCCGGACCGGGGCACGAACCTGTGTCCCCTGCATCGGCAGGCGGACTCTCAACCACTACGCCACCAGGGAAGCCCCACTCCCATTTTTAATGCATTTTTGTTTTGTTTTATTTTGTAACAAAGCAGCCGTAGTCTTGATGAGTCGTCATTAAACTATTGGGAAACTACGAGCTTGTAAAATTCTTGACGGTCATTTAAGTTTGCGTTTGCTTTATCCAGCTCTACTCACACAATGGCGTCAGTTCACCTTCCAGAACAAAATCTGAGAGCATGATGCTAAAATAGGCGTTAAGCATTTCCCAACAGGAAACAGGACTAGAGGACCAACCTCACAGAGTCGGTATCAGGACTAAATGAAATATAACGTGTGTAAAGTGCTCAGCACAGTAACCGCTACACACACACACACACACACACACACACACACACACAAGCTGTATCATGACAGAAGGTCAGACAAGAGCACACAACCCCCAGACAGTTCGAGAGAGGAGCAGTCACCCATGAGAAGACAGTGAGGAAGGTAATGCTGAATGACGGCGGCTTTGAGAAAAGGTTCCAGGCTCTGTGAACAGGAAGCAAGCACGAAGGCGATTCGCTGCTTGGGGTACAAAGTGGTACAAAGTTAACAGACGACAGAAAAACCAGGGCTGCATGATTCTGATTTTTCTCCCTTTCCTTTCTCCCAAAAGAAATTATTCTCAAACAGGACAGAGTAGAACAAGGTATTTCAGGAAAGTTCACATGTTTAATTCTAGACGAACTATATCCCAGGGTAATCAAAGAACTTTGCAGAGATAGTCATCAAAGTATTATTATTCCTCTGAGGAATGAGAGAAAGGGAGTGGTAGTGGAAGCCCAAAGTGGTGGCAGATACGGTCCCAAGAAAACATAAAAGTTTGCATAATGAAGCCTCCTCCAATCAGATAACCCAGTGTCTTTCTCTGGCTAAGGCTTACTGTGACTTAAAAAGATAAAGTGCTCTCCACTAGAGGATACCAGCAGGGGAGCAGCGAGAACAAGTCCAGCAGTCTACACTCATCTTCTCATAGTGACTGTGCAAGTACACAGGGTGACTATTACTAACACCGTATATTTCTACCTCAACAAGTAAAGTCTTTCATGATATTCTGTGGGCAAGATAATAAAAATCGGAGACCTACTCTACAGCATACTGCCCATCACTGACAATACTGTATTGTAGACTTAAAAATTTGCTAAGAGGGTAGATCTTACGTTAAGTGTTCTTATCACAAAAAATTAATATTAATAAAGACAGTAGAAGGAAACTTTTGGAGGTGATGGACATGTTTCTAGCATAGATTGTGGTGACAGTTTCATGGGTGCGTACTTATCTCCAAATTCATCAAGTTGTATACGTTAACTATGTACAGCTTTTTGGAGGTCAGTCGTATTTCAATAAAGTGGTTTTTTAAAAAAGGTAATGAAACCTGGTTAGGATGAGAATGCATGTATATCTGCATGCAACCAGATTCCTGTCTCGGTGACCAACCAACCATGTCTTAGGATTAACTGATGTTAACCTTGAACCACTCCTTGGTAGGAATTCTTTTCCTTATTTTACAGATGAGGCTGAATTTCAGAGAGCTGGCTAGCTACGGTTCAAAAAATAACAACATTTATTGAGGTTTATTGAACTAGTTACTTGAAGTGCTTTATCTCATTAAATCATTTTGACAAGGTATAAGGTAAAAACCACTCCATCCCTAATTTATAGGTAAGACTGCAACTGAGAAAGATGAAGTAACATCCTTAAGTTCAAGGAGCTAGAAAGTGGTGGACACGGAGTTGAGCTCCTGCTTGTATAACTGACGGCCTGAATGCTCTCTGCTAAGCTACGCCGCCTCCAATACTCAGGCGGGTGATGTAAGGAAGCTATTTACTCTCCGCTGCTCCACGAGGCAGAACTAGGACACTGATGTAAGTTTAAAATGGCAGGCTTGAGTTCATGAGGTTAACTAACAATCACAGGTGCCAGAGAGAGGAAGGATCTACCCAAAGACACTGAATGTGCTGAGCTCTCCACCAGAACTGCTCACATCGAGCCGGACACCCACCAGCAGGAATATCGCAGAGGAGGTGCCTGCCCTGGTTGGGTGGGACCTCTAAGGTCCCGTCCAATCATGGGCTTATGGGTCCCTATGAAATAACTCTCTTATACTTTATTAATTGTCAAAACACCGATATCCAACAGGATAATGTGAATAATATTTATGCTCCTGATCAGACTAGAAAAATCGCATATCTAGGTATGCACCAGCCCGGGTTACTTTCAAAGTCCGGTTTCACGCACGCTGGAAATGTGTGCTTTCTTGGAGGAAAGCGTGCCAGGGGCACGAACTGCACGTGAGAGGGGGTCTTCCAAGAAGGTCACCGGAGCTAAGCACCCCGTCTTTCTGGGTGGTTTACGTCTTTCTGGGTGGTTTACGTGCAGGTTTGTAAGCCTTGGTGTCGGGAACTGGGATAGGTCATGTTCAAAGCTAGAAACTGTTGGAGGAAGAAGGGCAAGCACATTCCCTCCTGACAGCCCATCATTTAAACTATTACGAATGAGCAAGTTTTATGTTTATGTTGTTTTCCGAGCAAAAGTCATTTCAAAGCTTCCAGTAACGTAGTTACTTGGCATATCCTGTAGCGCTTAACTCAACAGTAGGCAAATAGCTGTACTTATTGACTTGTTCATTCATGCAACGCTAATTTGTTAAGAGCTATAATAATTACGGAAGCAGCGTGTTGGGCATTGAGGACACCACAGAAAACAAGACCGATACGGTCCTTCTTACTTTCTTAACAAGTGAGCAAACAAGCAAATACAAATAATAATAATACGTAATGACTGTTTGCACTACAATGGAGATGAAGAGGGATCAGGAAATAACAAGGAAAGAGGCACCTGCTTTTCACAGGGCAGTTGAGGATGACTTCCTGAGGAGGGGAGGCTGAGCTGAGAGCTGAAGAGGGATAAAGAGCCAGCCAGGAAGCCACGTGCGAGGACCCCAGGGCAGGAAAGAGCTTGGCAAGTTCCAGCCAGGAGACGGGGCTGGGATGGGAAAGGTGAGCAGTGGCAGGCCACCCAGGGGTCTTGCCAGTGTCGCCCCATCTCCCCTTTCAGCGCGTGGGGAGTGGCTGAGGTCCCTCCTGAAAACGTCCTTCTGGCTTCCGTGTGAAAGCTAAGTTCTGGAGCAGCGGGGTAGAAAGAGGCAGCCCACTCAGCGCACCACTGCAGTGAAGCAGTCCAGGTAGGAGAGGATGGTGCTGAAGAAATCCCTGGAGAATCAGAGCTGTGAAGGAAAGAAGTGACAACGGTCTGGTGTGGTCTCGAGGTCTGGACTTGCCTCACGCTGGCGCGCTGGCCAGCAAACACAGCTGCTGCTAAACCTTCCGCAGGTTTGCAACCAAAGTCCCTGTTGGCTTCTGTATTCCCAACTCTCTCAGTCATCAAACCCTTATCTCATCTGAAAGAGAGCCAACGGGCTCTCTATAGCTTGGAATTATTACTATAAGCCAAAAGTGAATTGATAATCTCGGCTGACTGCTCTAAACCTACTTTTAACCATCGGTGGAGGAGGGGGGAGGTAGCGATGCAAAAGAGAACAAAGTTTGGGAAATCTGCAACAAGGCCTCTCAGTCAACAGTTTAATGACTTAAAGTAAATAAATAAATAAACGTACTAGAGCACCCTGGGGCCCCAGTTCTTATTCAGATACACATCTGTTCGGCAATAGAATGAGGAAGTTAATTACTTTTCTATGACATGTATGTATTTTGTGAGACATCGCACTGTACCAGTTAATAATGATCTACCTTCTGTTGACACAAAATGTTTAAATTAATAAAAATCTAAATGCTACATCTCATCGCAAAGCATACTTAATTGAAAGGCTGGATGGCAAGAGTAGTAATTTTCTTGGGTAAAAATTATTGGGATGAGCTTATGGTAGCATGAAAAGCTCAATCAATAGAGGGACTTATGTAGGCAAAGTGTTTTCAAGCAGCTATACTTTATAGAGAGGGTAGGCTGGGCTTCGCTAATCGCTAACACAGTGGCACTGGGATTGTTACAGTAAGAAACTGAGGCTGATAGTCAGTCATTGCCCACAATGGACAATACTAGTGATTTTACACTTGCAGAAAGGGCATAAGCAATCCCTTAAAGCTCTGCTATGAATATTGAAAAGCCTTCTTCTCTTCACTGAGTACACCCTTGATACTTAGATACTAAACCAACAGCATTACGAAAACAGTTTATTTTTTCCAGACTATAGAATGGTATTAGATTAGCTCAGAAAAAATCCAGATAACATCTCAAGCAGGCTCCCAGCACTAAGACTGAGGGGCATACTCCAAATAAACTTGACAGGGATGTCTTGTTCAAACCCTGAAACCACCCAAAGAAAAGTCTGAAACCCAAGACACTGTAATAATCCTGTTATTTTCCACTTATTTGGGGGTAAAGGACAAAATGGTCTACCACCTTTCTTTCGTTTTAAACTCCCCTTCTCACTTCTCTCGTTGCCACTCTATCGTGCTTAAAGAAACAGAAAAAACAACAAACAAGCAAAAATATTGGGACTGAAGTCCAGAAGTAAACTTTATCTCCTGTGTGCCAATCTGTTTCCTTTTGAGTGTGATGCTGAAGGACCAGGAGGAGAATAGCTTCCTTCTGACCACCCAGAATCTCTATCCCCGGAAACCAACAGGACATCACGACACACAGATGGGCGCGACATGGTAAGAATACAGGCAAACACCTAACAGGCTTCACCCTCTTCTCATTCTTGCCTATTTCTGGCCTGCTTCCCGGGAGCTTCAGTGAACAGGGTCTTCTCTTAGCCCTTCGAGTACATGGCGGTTACTCAGCAAATGCTTGCTGAGTGTCATGTGAATCAGCAGATAAAGGTGAAATGGCCCAAACCCAGAGTGGGTGATTTTTAAAAAGTCTAATGTTAGGGTGAAATTCCTTTTTTAGTGGTAGTATGTGTGATTTTTAAAATCCTCCCCCCGCCTCCCCCCATCTAACGTATCCAGGAACCTATTGGAATCAAAGGATTCCGGAACTTGAGGACTGGGAAGCTTCTTGGGAATTCAAGCGACAGACAGATGGGAAAGACTTTGTTCTTAGAAGATGCCCCACAGAGGAAATGCCACCATGTTTAAAAAAGAAAAAGAAGTTCAGAAGGTCAGTACATCTATTCCAAATACTTGCAGTTTAAGTCTATTTCCCCAGGCTTAGTGACAACTAAACACTGCAGGTCACCCTGCCTGGATGCAGTCCCCACCCCTTCCCCTGCAGGCCGCAGAGTCCTAGTTCCCTCATCTTTCCTTAGAGTCTTATTTTTCTACAGCGCTTCTCTGAGCACATGGGAGGTTCTCCTTGTCCTTTTTTTTTTTGCGGTACACGGGCCTCTCACTGCTGTGGCCTCTCCCGTAGCGGAGCACAGGCTCCGGACGCGCAGGCTCAGCGGCCATGGCTCACGGGCCCAGCCGCTCCGCGGCACGTGGGAGCTTCCCGGACCGGGGCACGAACCCGCGTCCCCTGCATCGGCAGGCGGACTCTCTACCACTGCGCCACCAGGGAAGCCCCTCCTTGTCCCTTTTTAAGTTATGGGGCTGCTGGACCTGGTGAACTGCAGCTTCAGAAAAAAGCTGCTCTGGGCCTTTTGATGAGCTGAAAAGCAGTGCTATGGAGTCACAGGTTAGTCTGCGCAATTCTTACAATGACTCTAATTGACCTTATTTGTAGCAAGAAGCAGTTGTAAAAAGTAGATATTCACTGATATGATGTCAAACGCAGGGAATTTTTCTCATCTTCTGAGTCTGTGTGCTATTCCCACTGAGAAACTCTCCATGTTGAATGCGGCCTAATTGTTTAGAAATAATTAACATGCTTTTATTTCATTTGTAGAACACATAATTTATTAACTGGCTGCTACTTTAAGTGTTTCAATTTAAGAGGCACAATAAATAAAGAAATTAGCATAAGAAGGCACTGAAAAAAATGCCAAGATTGACTAAATTCTGAAAAAAGCAAGATGATTCTAAATTAAGGATACGCAAATTTATCGCATAAAGGGATTTAATGACAAATGTGGAGATGACTGTTTTTATGGGCCCTTAGCTGCAGCTTTCAAATTTTAATTTCACAGACAGGAAAGCATTATCAATGCTTTAATAACTCCAGGGTTCCAATTTACATATCAAAATGAGAGCCGGAGAAAGCCCACATCTTTCTTTACTTTTTAGAGTGCTCAGGGTCTGAAAATGACTTGGCAATAAAGGTTGAAAGAAAACAGCAGACATGCTGATGTCTGCATCTGAAACAATACAATATCCGAATTACCAAGAAGTACAATTAGTTCAGAGAACCATCACAACTCTCCTTAGCAATTAATACTCAGCACAATTGGTAAATATTCTAGTCTTTAACTGAAGCACCCAGACACAGCCTGTAAGCAGATGAGCCTTTGAAACAGACCAGTTGCTATATGCCCTGGTATTAACTGGACCCAGTAACATCTCGTTCATTGGGGTGGCGAGGAGGGGGACGGCTGCCATTACAAATATGCAAAAGCAGCTCTCAAAAAGCCCTTCTGGATGGAATAGTGTGAGAACCTCACTAATTTCCTCACCTGTGTTTAGAGTGTATGATTCTCCTTCCTGTGCAATAGTTTCTCACTCTGTTTCTACACACACTGTTATATTTTTTATCTGGTTGCTGCTGGTCAAAAGCCAACCCTCACTTTCTTCAATGGCCTCACACCCCTCCATGATGAAAATCCAAACTCTGCTTGACATACCTCTCCCCTCGCCCCCAGTCACTACCCTTACCAGCCTTTATCCTCCAGGAACACTGAATCATATGCAGCTCCCTGCTACACGATACTCTCCAAACCTCCGAGACATTTCCCGGGGTGTGTCCCCAGTCTGAACTGCCCCCTCTGAACCTACCTCACTGAAAACTCCTATATAATTTCTACATCTCAGGTCAGTGTCTCCTCCTCTGTGAAGTCTTCCCTGACTGTGCAGGGAGACTTTTTTTTTCTCCTCTGTTCCCACTGCACTTAAAAAAGGCTTCCATTAAGATAACTGCTGCACTGAACTGAACTGTGTCTGGTGTCTGTCTCCACACTAGAATGTAGGCCACTTGTGGGAAGGGGAGATCTTAGGATTCCCATAGTTGGTATATTACAAGCCTTACTTCATCAAATACTTGAAGAAGGAAGAAAGAAAGGGTGAAAA
This sequence comes from Pseudorca crassidens, assembly GCF_039906515.1. NCBI lineage: Eukaryota > Metazoa > Chordata > Mammalia > Artiodactyla > Delphinidae > Pseudorca > Pseudorca crassidens. Next base: position 160,575,612 of record NC_090297.1, read on the forward strand.
AAGAAAAGGAAGGAGGGAAGGAAGCATTCACGCAGGTTTGCTGAAAGACTGGAGGTAAATGGTAACTGTGGACGAGTGATAGGCCTAAAAGGAGACTTAGGTCCACTCTTAAGTCCTAAGCAATAGCAGAAGCCTGATTTCCTGAGGGTTAATGCTCAGGCTGGGAATAGAAAAGACCTGCTTGGGAATCACAGTCCTATCTGGGGGTGTGAGTCCAGGCTCCTCGGATGCCCCACAGTAGCTAGTGGTTTAATCTCTTCTTATAGGCTTGACCTAGTCTCATCCTCCTGGTTGGGCAGTGAAAGCATTAGTGAATGTTAGTCCACGGTCTTGGACAGACATTCTAATTAAAATATGCTAAATTATCCAGACATTTATAATGAAAATATGCTCTATACACATTTTCTGTTTTTACTTCTATAGTTCTATTATCCAAAGGACTTGAGAAAATTGGATAAAGATACTATTTTAAGAACTTTAAAATGAGGTGTGAACAAATAGAAATGATCTTTCAAGAAAAACAGTCAAAGGGGAATTTCTAGCCAATTTACTCTTTAACCTTTGCCCCCATGCCCAGGTGCAGTAACCACAGCGCCTCATCAAAAGAGCACTGCCTCAGAATTAGGATACCTGGAATTTCTGGTCCCGACTCTCCAATGTCATTCATTGTACAAGTCATTTTTCCTCTCTATACGAGGAAGGTATTGAACCAGATGCCTAATGTTTCTTCCAGCTATTCAAACTGAATTGACTCCTTCTGACATACCACTTAGCCTCTGTGATATTTATGGGTCTAAGTAAAAAGTATGCACTCTTATTTCCACCTTTTAGGCTCTGAAGGTATGCACTTAACTACACGTAGGAAGAGCCCAATGTGACCATCATTTCAGCAGGTTTTGGGGAGAGAGTGTGGAGAAATGCAGGTGCTCGATATAATGTATTTACCTGGAGCTCTGTAACTACTTTTCAGAGCAAGGGGCTAAGAAAGTGGAACCACAGTTGGTAGCCCCCCATCCCCAATTCACAGACCTGCACTACGTATTCTACTGGAGCCCACCAATAGCACCAATTCCCCAGCTTCATCCCTTCGAGGAGGCAGTGCCACTGCAGGGGCCTGTCTATGACTACGCAAATAGTGAGCCCCAAATAGTTACCATGAAATTCACTATTTAGCTTACTTCTTCCCACATTACAACAGTGAGATGTTAGTGGAAGTTTGTGTGACCAAGACCTGCAGGATTCCAAAATTTTGTGAAGTCGAGCATGTCATATTTTAAGGGCTTTGAGCAGGTACCATGGACCAAAAGTCTCAGCCTTCAAGTTTGCTGTTGAGCCCAGCAAATGTACTTTGCAAGTAGAACAAATAAAAGTTATTTTTGAATGGCGTCATCTCCTCTTAATTTCTACACAGATTAAGATAATTGAAGGGATTAGAATACCCCGTCTTCCCACTCCTGATTTCTGGGACATCCTTCCCGTTGTCACTGCTAGGTCAGCTACAGGTTTTAGGTACAGCCCTCGGCTGTCCACTCCCACTGCAGAATGAGCTGGTCTCCACCCACCTCGGAGCCCTGAAGCTGTTACAACCACTAAAGATGACTGTTCTCAGGCTCAGGGCTGAGGAAGGGTGAGTCACACTCCCCTGCACTGTAGTCACAAATAAATGGCAAGGGAAGCCTTGTCTGATCTCTGCTCCCATGGAGTTTCATTATTTCTGTTTCATTGTGGGCATAAGACTCTATGGTCACACTCAGAAAGGGAGAACAATTCCCATGTGGTAAACCTAAAAGAAGCATAATCTCCTTTGGGAGGGAACTTGATGGAAGAGAGTCCAGGATGGCATGTACTCTGTCCAGGGATCTGGGGGGAAGGGGAGAAATGGCCTGCACATCACTCTGTGCAGTGCCGCTCATGCGCTGTCTTCTTACTCATTCTGAAAGCCCCCGCCCTAGTACACTTCCCCCCCCCCCCCACACACACATACCTGGACACCCCTACGTACAGCCTGCCTACACACCCCTCAGTATGAGCCATGTCAGGAACTGTAGGCTTGAACAGGGCAGCATGTGATGGAGGGCAGTGAGATACCCTAGTCCGGACACAGGTCAGCTCCCGTCTCAGGACGGAGAGCCCAGGCTGGGGAGGGGTCTATGCCAGGGAGAATACAGGAGTGAAAAGAACCAACCACTGCAACACAGTCATCACTGGAGCCGCAAAGAAGGGACAGAAAAGGGGAAGGAATCAGAGATTACGAAAGGTTGGAGCGGGAAGACTTTGAAAGTTATCAAGAAGATTATGTGAGCAATTCGGAGAACCTGATCAGCAAATGACGGGAACTGAGGATGCTATAATTCCTGGAACTTTCCATATAGACGATTTCCTCAGATCATTCAATAACAATAATGGCTACCATTATTGAGGAACTTCCATCTCCCAAGCTAGACTTAACGTTATCTAATTGAACCCTCCAAGCAGCTTTGCCAGATACGGATTATTCTCATCTTACAAAAGAAAAAACTAAGGCTAATCTAGGGAAACCTGCCAATATCAAATAGTTAGGAGGCAGCAGACTCTACATGCCTCTAAAGCATGTAGAGTTAACTGCCCTGTTACCTACCATTCAGACTCGATCTCTCTGGCTAACGTCACCAGTGTTATTGCTCCAACACTAGAACCCAACTACTCCTATTATCTAATTCTGCACTTTTTCTATAGTATCCAACTGTCTTACATAAGATATTGATGCAACAAATGGTACTGGAATAATGGGACATCCGTGTGCATAAATAAATAAAGAAATAAACCTTGTACCATATATAAAAATTAACTCAAAGATGGATCAAACCTAAAACCTAAAACTATAGAATTTTTAATAGAAGACATAGGAGAAAAATCTTTATCCTCTTGGAGTAGGCAAAGATTTCTTAGCTATGCCATCCAAAGACTGATCTGTTAAAAACAGATAATGAAAACTGGACTACAGCAAAATTCAAAACTTCCGTTCTTCAAAATACTCTTTCAAGAGAATGAAAAGCCAAGCCACAGACAGGAAGAAAAGATTTCTGAGACAGGTATGTGATAAAAGACTTGTATGCAGAATAAAGAACTCTCAAAACTCAAGAAGAAGAAGACACCTTTTTTAAAATAGGTAAAAGATTTGAACAAATATATCACCAAGTAAGATAGGCAGATGGTAAATAAGCACACGAAAAAAAATACATCATTAGTCATGAAGGAAATGCAAATTAAAAGCAGAATGTGATATCACTATAAATCTATTAGGAGGATTAAACACAAAAACAAAAGCAAAACTGACAAAATCAAGCGATGGAAAGGATGTGAAGTAACTGGCAGTTCCGTTCATTGCTGGTGGGAATTCAAAATGGTGCAGCTACTTTGGAAAACAGTTTAGCAGTTTCTTACAGAGTTTAACATATATTTACCACACAGCCCAGGAATCCTACTCCTAGGCATTTACCCAAGTGAAATAAAAATTTATATTCATACAAAAACCTGTATGTGAATGTTTAAAGTGGCTTCATTGATAACCACCAAAAACTGAAAAAGAACCCAAATGTCCTTCAGTTGGTGAACAGATAAACAAACGGTGGGATAGCCACATAATAGAATACAACTGGGCAATAAAAGGGAACCAAATACTGAGATGATATATTTACATGCGTGTAAAAGTAACATGGCTGAATATCAAATGCATTGTGCTAAATGAAGGAAGACAGAATCAAACGGTTGTTTGGATCAATTTATACGACATTCTGAAAAAGGTAAAGCTATAGTGACAGAAAGCAGATCGGGGTCAGCAGGGGCTGGAAGCGGGAGTGGAGGCTGAATGTAAAGCGGTATAAAAGAATCTGGGGACGGGTGATGGGGCTGGTCTGTATCTTGTTAGTGGTGGTGATGCAGACTGTACGTATTTGTCAGAACTCACAGAACTGTGCACTAAAAAGAGTGAATTTTGGGCTTCCCTGGTGGCGCAGTGGTTGAGAGTCCGCCTGCCGATGCAGGGGACACGGGTTCGTGCCCCGGTCCGGGAAGATCCCACATGCCGCGGAGCGGCTGGGCCCGTGAGCCATGGCCACTGAGCCTGCGTGTCCGGAGCCTGTGCTCCGCAACGGAAGAGGCCACAACAGTGAGAGGCCCGCGTACCACCAAAAAAAAAAAAAAAAAAAAAAAAGGAGTGAATTTTACTGAATGCAAATTATACTCCGATATTTAAAAACTAAGATAGGGAAAGTGTGTAAGTTATTCATAAAATTATAGAGACAGTATAGTGGAGTGGTTAAGAATACAGCTCCTGAAGATACCTCGTTTGCAAAGTGGGAAGAAGAGCAAGCACTCCCCTGATAAAATGACGGAGATTAAATGAGACGAGGTACATAATCCCCCAGTTCGCATGCCCAGCACACAGTAAGTGCCCCCGAAGCTCTGGCAGGCATCACGATGATAACATTCTGAGGAAGCGCACCTCATTCCACAGCACTCCTTGAACACCGTGTGCCATGTGCTGAGCGAGGTAATGAGCCTGTTACACATGAACACATACTTCCATGTCACAGTAGCTGCCATCACTGAATCTGCTTCCCGAGCCAGAGCTTCCTCTACACCAAAAGCCAGGAGAAAAGAATTTTTATGCAACAACTGGAAAGGTTGTGAGTGGAATTCCTGTCACCACAAATTACGGACAGACCCTCTTCTTACCCCTGGCGTGGGCTTTTGGACAAACCAGAGTCACATGAAGCAGCCTGGGGGGCAAAGCTGTCTGCTCTCTGGGGAGAAGAGCGTGTTGAAGCATTGTGTCCTGTGATGTGGGGAACAGCATATCCCAGGGCTAACACGGTAGCTACAGTGTTTATCTCCCAGCTGACTTTACAGCCCACTGTGTCCACTGTGTCACGCCCAGAAGCCTCGCCCAGTCATTCACAGTGACACTGCTTCTGGGATTATGTGGCTATGAAATCAATAAACCCCTTTCCTCACTTTAACGTTAACGACAGCCAGCACTGCACCCACTCCTGGGAAACCCGTTCTTCTGGTTGTTTGGAGAAGCATGATAGGTAACACACAGTAATGTTAGGTTTGACTACTTAAAAACTCACCCCCCCACACACACACACATACACACACACACACACACACTCTCTCTCTCTCCTTCAATTCCCTGCCAAATCTTCCTAATTTTCCTGAAGATAATGTAATTCAGTTATGACGAAAACTTTAGAAACAGGAAGCACATTCTGCTTAGATTGTTAAAACTTGAAATATAAAACAATTCAGAGCTGGCTGGACTCATCGTCGCACCACGAGGCATTCCTGCTTACCATTAATTTAGCAAAATAGGGGAAGGCAGCAGAAAAAAATCTTGGTTTTCTAATGACCTTTAAGTAATTGCTCATATTTCAAATAGATTCAAGTTACCATAAAAACTTTTTCTTGGGCAGTAAACTCTCATTTCCTTTGAATACAGCTTTAACCCTACATTCCTTTACTCCCTCTTCATACAATCATTGCTCCTTCCTTTGGTTCAACGCTGCCTCCTTTCCCCAGTCTTCCCGGTTTAACAGTGACAGCCTGGGGAAGGTGCAGCACATACAGGAACCGAGGCCACTCTCGCCAGTACTAGTCGTGTCTCTGAGGGATGCTGGGCTACTCTGGGCTCCGTCACCCACAGATGTACTGAAGGGCCTCATAGGGACCCAAGAAAGTGACTCCATGTTACAAAAGAGAGTCTCTGAAAAGAAACTGCAATATTTACCAAAGACAATCATTAACATTGCTTTATTTCTACAAAAGAAAATGAGAGTGGGTGGACTTAGAACTGTAGCATCAAGGAATGAGAAGCTTCTTAGGGCGTTTCCTCCTATTAAACTGTTTTTGAAATGGATACATTTTCAGAATGATTCTACTCAACTCTCCCTCCAAAGAAGGCCCAGGGATACAAGACACAGATCTCTGCTCCACAGACAGGCAGGTACTGGGTAAAAGTGCACACATGCTTGGAAGCCCTCAGGAGAATTAGATCATTGTTTATCCTCGTATTTTCCTCTGCCACCAAAGACTTGAATTCTTAGCTACGAAAAGCGAACAGCAGGCTTCCAACAAGATGTTGTAAGTTCAGACTTGGAGGTGCTCTCTTCTACTCCAAACCCATAGTAATGATGAGTAAAATATAAAAAGAAAAACCAAAAGTGGCTTCACTAATTCAAAAACAAGATAAACTTCTCCCTGGACCAGTAACAGAACAGAAACGCAGAGCCCTCAGCAAAGCCGAAGCCAGGGCCTCCGGTCTAGAAGCTGGCAGTCACAGGCACGAGTTCAGTTCCAATGCTTAAAAGAGATAAAAATGGTTCACAGAAGAAAGGTGAGTAGAGTCTGCTTTAAAGCTTAAAGGCAGGGGATGAGGTGAGGCTCCCCTGGTTACAAAAAGAGGCTGACAATATAGGTTGATGACACGTTTCCTTGGGATAAACATTTATAGAAACTATTGGACCTGGAAAGGCTAGAAGGCACAGATAGAGTCTCTCCAGGTAAGGAGTCAGATGCCTGTTGCCTAAGTAACCAGGTCTGCAATAGCCTCAACATTGCTGTGGTGCAACACCTACAAATGCCATGAAGTCTGGATTCTGAACTGGGGCCTGAGGAGCCTGAGGGATGCAAGTGCAAAGCTACCAGACAGAGCAGATGCACAGAGAGGAGGAAAAAGGAACAAAATAAAGAAAAACTTTCCACTAAAAATGGGCCTGCCATACAAAATTCCAGAACACACAGTGAAATGCAAGGCTAAGGAAGATAACCGACAAAAATCAACAATCAGAACACAATTTCACTCCAGTAAAATAAACTATAGCACTGACTGACCAAGACTTGAAGTATGATGAGGATGCTCAAATAGATAAATAACAGAGGAGTATGCATTGGAAGTGAATAAGAAATTATGAAACAGAAACAGGTAGAAATAAAACCTAAACTGGAAGATATGGGGGGAAAAAAGCAAATTTGAAATCCTGGAAATAAAAAATAGTCATTAAACCAACCCAATAGCAAAAAAAAAAAATCCCTAGGATGTGCCTTAAGGGAACTTTAGTTTTAGAAACATGGAATAAATACCAGAAGCTGAGAGGGGGCACCCTCTGGGGCGCAGGACTCAGGCAGCAGCAGGAGAGAATGTACCAAAGTTTTCAACTTGGGTCTAGTACTTTGACTTCTCAAAGTGTATACATGTATAGCTTTAATACATTTTTTTTTTTTCGATACGTGGGCCTCTCACCGCTGTGCCCTCTCCCGCTGCGGAGCACAGGCTCCGGACGCGCAGGCTCAGTGGCCATGGCTCACAGGCCCAGACGCTCCGCGGCACGTGGGATCCTCCCAGACTAGGGCACGAACCCACGTCCCCTGCATCGGCAGGCGGACTCCCAACCACTGCGCCACCAGGGAAGCCCCTAATAAAAATTTTTTTAAAAACTTAAAAGACTACAAGAAATAAGGAAGGATTACCTAAAGGACATGCAGTTCTTGCTTTCTTCTATATAGTCTCAGTTTTAGTCTTGGAATGAAGTAAACCATCAGAGAGATGAGAACATAGATTACATAAATTTTCACCTTCCTTACTTCTTTTATTAAGTTATAATGTGAAACTATGTCAATCAACCACACTGAAGAATATTATAAAAATCAGCTCTTCAAGTCATTGCGGATTCTGATAAGGATATTGCTCATTCAGTCTCAGTGGGACCCTTGGTGAGTGCCTCAGGCCTCAGTTCCAGGAGAAACTGCTGCAGCTGAGGAGCACGTATGTGTCCTGTCTTCCAGCTACTGTGCATTTCGAAATTAGTCTTTAGCTTTGGCTGCTGAGAAATTTAAAGTAAATTTGTGATTTATTTCTTGTCACCGTATAGGATCATATGGCATGCATTCTGGGTTCTAACCTGCTTTTATCTTATTTTTTGCCACTCTTATTTCACAAGTCAATATAAAATTTATTGTTGTTGTATTGCATATACAGGTATATATTGATACATATATGTGTATATGTGTGCATGGGTGCCTGTAAGCCACTTCAGAATCTTTTGGGTGGGGAAATTGTATAATTAGATAAAACAATTTAGGTAAAACGAGTTGCAAAAGAGAGGAAAAAGGAAAAGAGAAAAAAAAGAAACAAATATAGGCTGGGTCTTGGGGTCATGACTTGCAGGACACTGAACGCCAAGCTAAGAGTCTGAAGTTTATCCTGAAGACTAGGGATAATGTTGAATATTTTAAAAATTCTGAGCAAACAACGGCATGGAAATAGTGCTCTTTCAGAAAACTTACTCAAAAACAGTGTGCAAAAGAGATGAAAGGAAAGAAATTGAGTGCCAGGTGACCAATTAGGGGCTATTTCAATAAACTAGGAATGAGGCAAGAGGGCTGTGAGTAAATTGACTGACACTGCGTTTTAAAAGAAGGATCATGTGTGACAGGCTTAGGAAAGAAAGTAAATACAACCTTTTTTTTTGCAATAAAGCATGTGACATTCAAGGAAGCGCACTATGTACCATCCACAAACTTATGGAAACGATCAATTCTATTTGGTCTGTTCTGCTTCTATTGCCTTGGATTCTGACCCGCGCAAGCCAAATCATCCCCAAACCTCCTCTAGAAGGTAAGTTTTATTTCTTCCAGAAATTAAGTTGTTGCTGATTACAAACGACAACTAACTCCATAAATGCAAATTACACCTGTTATTAAAAGGCCTCTTGCCTTCCTGAAACATGATACCACGCAAGTCCCCTAACATACAGATGTGTCACGTAATAAATATTGCTTGATGCAGAAACCTGTTGAGAGGAATTTTCTAGGTTCCAAGAAAAACGGAAAAATAAGCTTGAAAACTTTAAATCTAGGAACTGAAGTCAATTTAATTTTAGAACTAATTTTTAATTTATGCTCTTTTGGGGATGGGCTAAGTTGAATTTACCTCTGTAGTATTTTTGCAAATCAAAGCAACAGTATAGAGATTTCAGAAGGGATGTTTATATCACTGAATAGAACAAAATTCTCAGATAAATAGAAACTCAAAAATATAACTGATGAACTAACTGAAATCAAGTTTATATTTTCATCTAAATAGATATCCTACTCATTTCCACCAGGAAACATTTCACAGAAATATGGGATAATAGAGCCGGAAGGGGCCTTAAGACCATCTTGTCTAATTCCCTTGTTTTACAGATGATGGAGCAAATCAGAGAGGCTGAATGACCTGCCCAAGATCACTCAGTCTGTTAGATACAGAATGGACTGGAATCCAGCAGAGTAACTGAGCACTTTTTTTTTTTCAGAATTGAGATTTTATTGGTGGTTTTGAGGATCGGTACACAGACATTTCAATTTGTACATAATTCTTAAAATCTGAAAAATCACGTAGTTGTGATACTTTTCTAAACAGTTATTCCAGTGACTTTCCAGTTTAAAATTTGAAGGCAAATTTTCCTTAATAGGATATCAAGTACCAATATCTTCCAATACTGTTAAGCTGTTACATCATAAATACCACTAATTCACAATTTAATATCGTATACATTACATACTCACATTTTTAATCTTTTGCAATACATTACCAAAGTTATTAGGAAGACTGCACTACCAAGACCAAAGATGTTATGGAACGCACACAGTTCTGAAAGGGACAGCCAAGGTCAAGGGGTAGTTTTCTTTAGGAAACAATTCTACCAAAAACAACATGGGAATGGAAGTAATTTAAAATGTCCAAGACATAGTAAATGTACAACGTGACTCCAAATTGCCATTTGGTATGCTTTGTATTATAAGATATAATAACTAATCCCCATCTATGGAATGTTAAGCTGACACCCAAGACAATCAAAGCCTCCTTATTCAATATCCCATTATTTTCTGGTCGTACTAAAAAATAAACAACCAGCAAATGATTTCACCTCTTTAAAAAAAACCCTTTACACTTAAAAAATGTGAGGATGTGGGATTCCCTCCTTAAAAATGTTTCTAGAGCCTCTAAAAAAACTTGCATTCACAAAATAGTTGATAAAAATATTCCTCTGGATCATGCAAGAAGGGAGACAGGGGCCACTGATAAGACATAGTAGATGATATTAATCAGACTTGGCTTTTTTTCTCCTGCTTTGTCAGAGGTTAGACTCGCCTGATTTTTAGTTTCTCTATTTTCTCCAGGTAAATCTTCTTTAGTTTCTTGCTTAGCCACTTTGGCCTGTTTTCTCTTTGCTCCCCTTTTTCTCTTTTGTGTGCACTTTTTTGTCTGAAGGTATATCCTTTCCTGCTGTCTTTTTTGGCTTCATTCCCACTTTTTCAGGAGCAGGCTTAGCTGACAACCTTGCTGATCTCCTCTTGGGCTCCACATTCACCACCCGCTCTGTGGAGTGGACCTTCCTCTTGGGCATCATCATGGTTGGGCAGGTGTGCACCAGGTGCCTGTGGGCTACTGCACACACCTTCCCAAAGCGGGATGCTGCCACTCCTCCCACCCTCAAGTACTTTTTTGATTATATAGCTTGGTCTACCTCTAACACAATATTTGTGATGGCTAACGGTATGTGTCAACTTGACTGGGCTGTAGGGTGCCCAGACATTTGGTCAGACATTATTCTGGGTGTATCTGTGAGAGTGTTTTTGGATGAGATCAACATTTGGATAAATTGACTGAATAAAGCAGACTGCTCTCTCCAGTGTGGGTGGGCCACACCCAATCAGTTGAAGCCCTGAAAAGAACAGAAGGGCTGACCCTACCACTAGTAAGAGAGAACTCCTCCTCCCTGACTAGGTGGGGCAACAGTTTCTTCCTGTCTTTGGACTCAAACCAAAACACTGGCTTTCTTGGGTCTCCAGCCTGCCAGCTTTCAGACTGGAACTTACACCATCAGCAATCCTGGGTCTCCTTCCTGCCAACTGCAGATTTTGGGACTTCTCAGTCCCCACAATCACATGAGCTAAATCCTTACAATCCATCAATCAATCTCTCTCTCTCTCTCTCTCTCTCTCTCTCTCCACACACACACCCTGTTGGTTCTCTTTCTCTGGACAATCCTATCTCAAATGAACTTTGAACTCAAAGGAATAAAGAAAACGGTCTTAATGGATATGATAGACACTGTAGATCAGCTACCGAAAAGCTATCCACAGCTTTCTTCTCCCTTGTCTTCTTCTAGTGAAAAGCTAAAATTCTGTTTCCTTGCCTCTTGTACACCTACAGTAGGATGTGACAGAGCTCTGACCCATAAGATATAAGTGGAAATCCCTAGGAGGATTTCCCTTTGTTCTTTGCATTTTATTACCCCTTCTTTTCTTTTCTTTTTTTTTTTTTTGGTCTAGAGCTTGGATGCACTGACTAGGGCTTGTGGGCAGCAGTCATCCTGGCACCATGAAGACAAAAGCATATGCTAGGGCTAGCTAAGGAGGAACACAGGAGGATTCTGGGTCTGTGATGAGACCCATGAGTAGCTGCTCCCATGTTGGACTGCTTCTCTAGAATTCTTGAGAAAAACACATCACACCTACTAAAGCCAGTTTTAGTCAGGTTATCTGTTATTTGTAGCCAAACTCTTTCCTAATATACTATTTTAGCCCAGATTTCAACTGTAACAATAAGCCAAAAGTGAACATGACCCCAGCTTTAATAAAACAATCACTTACTCAAAGAAAAAAAAAATTGAGGGTCTGCCATATAGATGGCATGTAAGAGGCACTAAATCCAAAAACCTTCCCATTCCCAACCAAGGATGCTGGTGGGAAGTTAGCTTGCTCCCTGCCATTCCAGGTTGTAATCTGAGGAGGAATCCCAGGGGATCCCCTATGATGCCTGGAATGTTTGTGAACTGCAAAACGGGAACACTAAAGTGGACTGAATCTTGGGGAGCTATTAGCAATGGGTCCAACTTTTCCCGTTCAGTTCACTTCTTTCTAAAAGTTCTTTTTAATGAAAAACTAATCATGATCACTAACTCCTGCATCTTTGGAATGAGCTCAGGGTCCTTTCGCATGCAGTGAAAGCAACTACCTCTCTCCATCGATGTCAGTGTCAGAAGTCACAGGTAGTTGTGGTACAGGGGAGGGAGCAATAGCTTTATCAAAAGCTAATGTGTTTAAGACTTGGTGCTGCCACTTTTCCTTCATCCCCTCCCAGAGGCACATTTCTGAACCTTTCTGAGTTCTGTTTCTTAATTTATGAGTATTAAGTTCAAACGAGATCATGATTACAAAAGAATTCCAACAAACGTAAAACACTCTACAAAAGTTAAGATTTCATTAGATAACCTGATTGTGTGCAAACTAAGAGTAAATAGGTTCAATGTGAGGAAAGTATAAGATTCATATGAGAAAAGTTTATTCTTGATCTTTATGGCGTTTATTTTGGATCTTCTTCATTTCTCAGAGAGTAAAAGCTGCTAGATAAGTGGTCACCATCTGATAAAGTAGTGCAGCAGAAAGGCTTACAGAAGAAATTTGAAAGAAAGAAAAAACTAGACAAAACTTGAGATGTTCACTACTGAGCAATAGCTGTTACCAATCATAACATAATTAACCCTCTTGCTGCAGGCTCTAATAGCACTCTGGCCTTCAGTGTCCTTTTTTTTTTTTTTGCGGTACGCAGGCCTCTCACTGCTGTGGCCTCTCCCGTTGCGGAGCACAGGCTCCGGATGCGCAGGCTCAGCGGCCATGGCTCACGGGCCCAGTCGCTCCGCGGCATGTGGGATCCTCCCGGACCGGGGCACGAACCCATGTCCCCTGCATTGGCAGGCGGACTCTCACTGCGCCACCAGGGAAGCCCATTCAGTGTCCTTTTAATTACATGCTTTACACCTACATTCCCTCTAGACTCTAAACTCCATGGATCCTTACCTGAGATTAAACCTCTTACTGCCTGGTGGGTGATAAGAGTTCCAGGAAATAAAACATATGCATATTTTATTTACCTTTGTTTCCTGCTATGCACTGAGGGGCATTTACTTCTGGATTAATGAAATAAAAGCAGAGTTCTCTGAAAAACCACGCAGACATTGCCCAGGAGGTGTTCCAAGCTGGTTCCACACAACATACCTTGTCCTGGGTTTGACATCTCAGACAGTCACAGTCAAAGCAGTATTGGTCCCTCAGCTGCTTCCGGCGCTCCTCGCTGGTCATCAGCATATCCAGGTAGCAGATGGTGAGCTGCGGAGGCCAGAGAGGGAGGGGTCACACGGCTGCTGCGATCATTTTCTTTAACCAATGGCTATGACTGTGAATCATTAAAGTAAAACACGTTTTTATTGCACACCAAAAAGTGTAAGTAAGAGAGAAGATACAACTTATGGTCTCTCCACCCAAATAATCACATGTAAAATTGTTAATGCATTACCTTCCAGTATTTGTGATGTGGTGAGCACACGTGTATCATATATTTATTTTAAAGAATTGGGCTCATTAACTCTATATGCTTTTGCACCTTATCTTTTATTCACCAAACAGTAAAATATCAAGAGCTGTTATATGTTTGATATTACTAAGTTTTGGTAATAAATTTTGTAACCACTGGCAATCAGAGAAGCCAAATTTATCCTGGCAATCAAACGGGTGGCAGATTATGTGGCCAGATTGCTCTTAAATCCTAATCAATCCTAGAGCTGCTTCATGGAATTTAGGGTCAACCAGATTTGGAATCTTGGAACTTAGGAGACAGTTCCCTTTCTTGTGAGGCTTTTATTTATTTATTTTTACAATACATTTATTTATTTATTTTTGTCTCAAGCCCACGCTAAGCAATAGTCTGTGACAACTGGGTTCCTGCCGCTGAGACCACAGCCACTTTTTAATTCCCTAAATCTTTCTTTTGCCTCATGATCTGAAGCCAGAGCTGCCTCTGAGGTACAAAGGGCCACCGTACCAGGCAAGTTCCTCTTAAATTCCAAATAACCGATTTCTAAGCACACTTTTTGAAACTGCCTGTTAGTAAGTTTGGGGCAGCATACACATTCATCTTGAATTATTAGGCTCTCAGAGGCCCAGTTTCCTTATATGAGGTGAGATTTAGGTAAAATGCACTGATCTCTGTGTTCCCTTTTGGGTTAACTCTAGGACCCTAATTCTCAATCCAGCCCAATGGCTCTCAGTCATCAGCCCCAGCTATCGGGTCAGATTAATCGGTAGTACTTACCGGGTGATTACAATGGGCCCAGTGTGAAGCCAACAAATGCAGGGCCTGTCACACCAGAGAAATATGCTTGACAAACCTAAGAGTTTATTACAAGGGCCAAAACTCATGAGTGATCATGCCAGGCAGTGAATGGGCAACAGGAGACTAGTTATTTCATTTAACCCCCAAAAGAGACTCCTACGGCTCCCTCAGTGTTCTGTAACTGCCTGGAACCATGACCTGGACGGTGCAATGGCTTTCTAACTGGCCCCCCTGCTGCCGTCAGTCTACATTGCATCTTCTAGGCTGCTTTAAGAGAGATCTTCCTATAGCTCATATTTGATCATGTCATTTCTCTATGCAAAGAGTTCTGATGGTTTCTCCCTGCCTATAGGATAAGGATACACAAGGCTTCCCCAGAAGATTTTCTGTCTGCCTTTCTAGACTCCGCATCTCTCCCTACACCCTACCATCTGTCACCATTATGTACACCGCTACCCGCTGAAACAAGGCACGCCATGCAACGTGTATGGTGTTGGCCTTTACCAGCCAACGCCCTTTCCTCCACTCTCAGCTTATTCAGAATTCCCTCCTCCTTCAGGCTTGGCTCAAATACGCCTCCTCCAATGAAGAATGTCCAGTTCCTCCCATGCCTCTTTCACGCCACTGAAGTCTGCAAAAATACACTGTATCAAAGCTGAAGGTCTCAACGGCAAAAACATTTTTATTCATATTTTTTGGGAAAAAAAAAAAAGCCGGATTACTAACTAGTAATGACAGCTAAATCATTTTATCAACCAAAGATAAAAGCCTTTATTAAAGACTCGCTGACTCACTAGTTTTAATGGAGAATCTGCTCACTAACTGTAGGGCTCATCTAGTGGGAACATAGATACGAAACTTTGCCATTGATCAGTGGATGTTTTAATGGCAAAGAACAAAACTGCATTAAAATATTAATGCTACTGACCGTGGCTTTGCCGTTTTAGTGCAGCTCTTATGGAAAATGCAGTAAATCAATTCCAACATTAGAGTAATATCATGAAAGGTATTTGCTGGATATTGAATTTGTTGCTTACTTGAAAATTTCAAGGCAAAGTGAACCCCTTTTCCCGGAAGCCCATCTTCTCATTATGTACTTTGGAGTGGATAATAAGATCAAATTAAAATTAGACTTGGTCTTCGTTTCTCGAACTACATTGTCACAATTATAAATTTTTCTAATACTGGCTCTCAATTGAAAATAGACTTTGAAAAATCCTCCCTGTCTTTAAAGTCAAACCTGAGTGTTATTCATGTCTCTTCTCTTTGTCACACCCTCAGAGCCAGTCAGTTTTCAAATTCTGCTAATTCTAGCTTATAGATATATTCTTCAGATCCCCCATCACAAGCCACCACCTGAGTCTCCCGTCTTCAGGCTGCCACTGTCACCTCCTGCCCGGATTATGCATCATTCTCCCAATCTTGCCTACACACGGAAAAACTCATCGTGCCGTTCCTTTGCTTAAACTCTTCAGTGATGCCCCATTTCCTGTCCCCCTCCCAACAAATATTTAATGAGTGCATCCTATATACCAGGCACTGTTACAGACCCTTCAGGTGAACTGAGATCCTCAATAAGGCCCCCGTGGGTTGCTTGGTCTGGTCCCTACATATTCCCTCATCCGCTGGTCACAACTGAATTTGTCAGTCTATTGATGTGAACAGCTTCCTGTTCCTTGAATTCACCATTCTGTCCCTGGCTCCTGTGTCTTTTTTTTTCGGTATGTGGGCCTCTCACTGTTGTGGCCTCTCCCGCTGTGGAGCACAGGCTCCGGATGCGCAGGCTCAGCGGCCATGGCTCACGGGCCCAGCCGCTCCACGGCATGTGGGATCCTCCCGGACCGGGGCATGAACCCGTGTCCCCTGCATCGGCAGGAGGACTCTCAACCACTGCGCCACCAGGGAAGCCCCGCCCCTGTGTCTTTGTCTAGAATGCCTGCCCCTGTCTTAGCCAACTTTAACTCGCTGGATCCTTTAAAAGTCTAGGAGTCACTTCTCTGGAAGCCTTCCTTATCCTCTCCCATCACCCCTGATCCTTACCACCACTCGAGTGTCCCTGCTCTGAACCTCTAGAAAGCCCTGTGCCCATTTACACTATTTTAGTTTTCATATTCTATTATTGTGTTCTGTTCTGTGTCACTTTCCTCAATTACACCTTGAATTCCTGAAGGCAAGGTAAGGTCTTACTCATCTTTGTATTCCCAACGCCCACCCCAGTACAGGATACCAGTAAGCGTGCAGTGAATTTGTTAAATGACTTAGCAAATAGAGATGGCTGGGAGAAGACAAAGACCGTTACGATCCCAAAACATTTTAGATGAAAACTGATACTTGGGGATACTGATATGTGCTCAACTGTGCAGATCACATTTCTCTCAATTGCTGTGGCTCCAGAAAACACCGGCACCCAGTGGCATTCTTTGTAACAGCTACAAGCTCCTCTAACCAGGCAAAACCAGGAAGCCTGGACTGTCCAGCTTTCTCCCATGATCCACGTTCCTGAAGACTGTCAGCTGATAACATGTGTTTCGTAGCTTAACAAAACCCAGAAGAGGCAGCCATCGGCAACCCAGCGTGTGAGCCACGACTTAAACTATAATACACACATCTCTTGGTAGGAGGTACTGAATGAAAGACAAAACCCCCCACAAACAAACAAACAAACAAACAGAACAAAAAACAGCCCTTACCCCCTGCTAGACACAAAACAGTCCCAGAACTCAACATCACAGTGAAAATCCTTAAACAGCGAAGTGTTATAAGTGGTGCTGGTATGAAGGGAAGTGGTCCAAAAAGTCCAAAGGATGACTTTATGTGGAGAGAAACAAAGGTAAGAAATTTCTGTTATGGTGGAACCCTGTGTCATTTTCCAGGTCTCCTTGTCTGAGGTGTGAAATGTTCTCATCTCAAACTGGCAATGCGCTGGCTTTCGTGTTACTTTCTTTCCGGGGCCCATGGGACACACCTGAGGATTGGTGGTAGCTTCAAAATGGGTCTAAGGTTCTATTCCACCTCTGGTTTTGTGTCCAGCAAACCTCATTCATTCACTCAACAAATACAGACTGAGGAGTTTCTATATTACAGGCGCTATCCAGTCTTCTCTCGTGCAGCCTACATTCTGGTACTTCCATCCCAAATAGCACATTTTAAAACTGGGGGCGCCCTAATGAGCAATAAAGCCAAAATGCAAAATTGATGCTATAATACAAAACTTCTACATTTCCTTCTTTATCCAATTTCACAAAAGCCAATATCTGCACAGTAAAAAGGAATTGTCCCTCTTAATTAACCTCAGAATGTCCTTTCTCCCTCTCCACTACCTCTACCACAGGGGGCCGGTTTTAAGTGTGCAGGATGTATTTTCAGTACTGCAGTGGCTACAAGCATGAAGTGAGCAGGGACTAGACACGGGAGTTCCTCACTGATGCAACAGTCGTACACAGCGAACAGCTGTCCCATCCGGGATGCCAACAGCGCCCTCAGTGAGAAACACTGCTGGTCTTTACACCATGTATGCTCGATTTAACAGAAAGTCAACCCAACCAAGTGTTACTGAATGCCTCCTGGGCTGTAAGGCCAAGTGCTAGGTGCTAAAGGAGACACAGTAAGACACAACTGCCTGTCTTCATGAAGCTCACAGCTGAGTGGAGAAGTCACCAAAAGAGCTGGAATAAGTGCCAAAGAAATATTAATAACCACTGTAAGAGAGAGCTCAGAAGAAAAGATCTTTTAATTTGAGAAATCAGGAAACGCTTTATAGAAGACATGATGTTTGAGAGGGCCTTGAGAGGTGTATAATGTTAAGACAGGTAGAAATGGTGGGCAGACAGAAGGGGAGCAACTGCGCAGAGAAAACGTCATGCACCAAGACATGTATAATGGTGGGGAAAGAAATTTATCTTCTGAACAAGCTGGTATAAAAAGGACTTATAGGGAGAATCCTCTCTTTGCTGCTCCAGAGATGGAAAGAGAAGGACATGAAATAAGCACCAAAAGACAGTGTTTTTTCAACTAAATGAAAAACAACCCGGGAGAAGAACTGGCAGCCAAGCCTAGGAAAAAAGATATAAAGAGATTTCTTTGTTGTTTCTGAAAAGTCCAACTGTTACCAATAGTTTTTCTGTTTGCTTGTCAAGTTACCTTTTCTTTTTAAATTTAGTAGAACACCACCACCACCATCATTATCAAAAGGCAGCCATCCCTCAGCTCCCAAAATGTTGAAATTGGATAGTGGTCCCCCCTTCTTACCTGCCTTGAAGTCACATAGGACCCAAGGAAAAAAATCTAAATTCTATATACTGTTGACAGGTATCCCAGTGTACCAACTACACTGATCCTAAAAACTGGAAATTCAGTAAGTGGCTGTATAAGAGACAGCTTATTCAGTTGAAAATCAGTTTGGACCGAGTCTTATCAAAGCCAAATCCCTGTCTACATAAAATATGGTACCTCTGAGTTTAGGTTTTATTGGCTGAGTGCTGCATAAGTGCAATAAAAGCTTATGATGGTCTGTTTTCCTTGCAATAAATATCCACTTTAGCAAATTGGAAGGTAGAAGGAAACTAGGTTCTAAAAAGCGTAAATATCTATAACCCAGAATTCTGGGTAGTAACTGTGTAAACCCTGTCAGGATCAGGTTCAGCAGCCCTGGAGCAGCCCACCTGCAGCTGTCTTGTGAGACCTCGGACTTCTGAGAAGGCTCCTCTCATCAAAAGAGGCTGGCTGGGCAGCCTGTAAAACTGGAAGGGTCAAGGCCAGTTCATTGCTGGAGGTCACACTTCCTGTCCCCTATTCCCTTCACATCTTTGCCTCGACAGTTACCCAGAGATGCTGACGCTGATAGGTTTGTAAAGGTCCAACGACAACCTGAAAGAGTAAAACTCGTTTGCTTTCTTAACACGAAGGTAAAAACGAGTCACCTCTGAAATGCAATTAGGGACCTTGGGAATCAGTAAGCCCTTGGGATCTCATTCACAAGCTGGGCTGCCCTCCCTGCCTATGGAAAGATGACCACTTGCAGAGATGCGAGGGGCCGCTGAACTGTCATACGCACAAAACACACACTCTGTCACACACACACCTCTCCCCCACATACATACAACAGGAACTGTCATCATCCAGAAAAATGGTGATTAAAAAAAAAACGTTAGCTCATCTATAATCTGGGAGAGGTGATGGATAAATGAGTCGCTGGGTAGAGGTGTTATACATCTTCTCCTTGGCAGAAGGACAATGAAAAGCTGCCCCTCAGGCACAACTGGCTGTAGGGCAGGGCCTTGCTGAGAGGGTCTTTGATGGAAAAGGAGGCCAGCCAGTGGGAAACACGGGTTCCTTACCTCCTCTCCGGCCTCAATGTCTCGGATTGCACGCAGCAAGAGGTGGGGTCCGTTGAACACAATTGAACAGTTGGGGTCACAGCTGTGATTGAGCAAAGACATACTGCAGGAAAGAAAAAAAAGGAGAGACCATCGTGGCCCAGTAGATGGAGTCAAACATCTAAACATAATGACTATTGTGGGCAAAAAACACTTTAGCTTAGGGGCAGGGGGACAGGTAAGGTTGACAGTGTACCAGGGACTGAGTGCTCTGGGGCCTCTAGCCCACTTCCTGTGAAGTGAAACGCTCCCCAAGATGGAGCTCATTAGGGAAGTTTGTTAATAAAAACATTCTGAGTCCTTCTGGGGGATGGGTGAGGGGAGGTAGTTGTCTCATTATACCAGCCAGTAAGGCAACCCAACATGAAGATGGGGAAAAAAACTGACCTGCAAAGGAATAATTTCTGAGATAATGGGATACGGCAGTTAAAGCCAAGACACCACGGAGCTTCCCACACAGGACCGCATTTGTCAAGCTCCTCTGGAGGAACTGCCACCTTCACGAGAACATGCACAACTACACTAAAGAATAATTAGGAGTACTTCCTCTGCAACAGAACGCTAGGTTTATCTCGCTAACGAGACCCTCATGCATTCTGGGCCGTGGCCAAGTCATTTTATTACCTTGGAGGCACATTTTTTTTTTCCATCTGGGGAGGGAATGGATTTAAGCTGCCACCACATTTACAGTTAGAAATAACTGTAAGTAAGCATCACTATGTAGAAACCGCTTTCTTAGCACTTGAGCATGTTTATCAGATTTAACCATCACCATAACATTCTGAGGGTCATTTACTGATGAGGAAACTGACACATGGAAGTTAAATGACTTCCCCAAGGACACATAACTAGTAAATGGTGACTGAATTTGAACCGGGTGGTCTGAACTCAGAGCCCATGCTCTGAACTAGTCTATGTTACTGCTTTTTGAGGACCCATAGCATAGACATGTAGTGGATAACACGTGAGAAATAAGAAGCTGAATTCTCAGATTCACAGTTAATTATAAGAAAGACCCTATTTGTATTAGGACCCTAATAGCATGAAAACAAAATCAAACTAGGAGTGACCCCGGAGTGCTTGTGGAAGGATAGTCTAGTAGCTCAGTGATTCAGATCACCTCAGAGATAGCTGGAGAGAACGCTTCAGAAGGCCAGAGCCTGAAAGTGTTCTCGCCTCCTGGAGCAACGGGGCTCAGAGTATGCTAAGCGGAAAGACCAAATGAACCCGACTGGTGCAGTACAGCAGGTCTGGTGAAACGATCATGTGCATCGGCCCAGAAGGGTCGGGGAATAACAAAATCTCAGCCTGATGGTTTATTAGCATCCACAATCCCCAACTTTTTACCCCAAAGTTCCTGAGAACAAGAATTTAGGTCTGTGGTATACCTCTTTGTTAATACCATAGCATATAATGTGGGGATATAAAACGTTCTGTTTTTTTTTTTTAACTTCACATTTTCTTGTCACTTATCATTAAGTTTCAAGCGTGGCTCTTGAAGCAGCTGCTTGTAACAGCCTTTCTAACTACTTTTAAAAGGTTGGGGAGGTGGGTGGGAATTAAAGTTGCTTCTTCCAGGAAATGAAATGCCATTCACCATACCTAGGATACAGGCCAACACCAACTTCCTGCATCTCTGCATTACAGATGGTGAAAGAGTTGCAGATCACCTGTAAAAACAAGGGGGAGACAGGATTACCAGTCACCTAAGAAACTTCACAGGCAAGAGAACAAAAATTTTCAAAATAAAATGTAGGATCCTTGGGACTTCCCTGGTGGCGCAGTGGTTGAGAATCCACCTGCCAGTGCAGGTGACACGGGTTGGAGCCCTGGTCCAGGAAGATCCCACATGCCGTGGAGCAACTAAGCCCGTGAGCCACAACTACTGAGCCTGCGCTCCAGAGCCTACGAGCCACAACTACTGAAGCCCATGTGCCCTAGAGCCCATGCTCCGCAACAAGAGAAGCCACCGCAATGAGAAGCCCGTGCACCACAACGAAGAGTAGCCCCCGTTCACCGCAACTAGAGGAAGCCTGCGTGCAGCAATGAAGACCCAACGTGGCCATAAATAAGTAAATAATAGGGATGGAGCAGGCAAGAGAAAGAGAAATTTTAAAGAATATGTGCCATGTGTTAGATTTACTTCTCTTCATGATTTTATTTACTTATTTATTCTTATAAATTTATTTTTGCCTGTGTTGGGTCTTCATTGCTGCATGCAGGCTTTCTCTAGTTGCAGCGAGCAGGGGCTACTCTTCATTGCGGTGCACCGGCTTCTCTTGTGGTGGCTTCTCTTGTTGTGGAGTGCGGCTTCAGTAGTTGTGGCTCGTGGGCTCTAGAGCACAGGCTCAGTAGTTGTGGCACACGGGCTTAGTTGCTCTGCAGCATGTGGGATCTTCCCGGACCAGGGCTCGGACCCGTGTCCCCTGCATTGGCAGGCGGTTTCTTAACCACTGCACCAGCAGGGAAGTCCCTGCAGTGTGTTATTTGAAATGTGCTTGCACCCAGTCACTCCAAACCTTCTCTCTTACCTTGTCACTTAGAAACAGAACATGAAAATTATAAAATCTAATCTGACTGGTTTTTAAAAAGTAAATGATAGTAATGGTAAACATCAGGTCATGAAACCATGATACTATCTAAGGCCAAACCAAAAACATTCATTTAAAAATCTATGTGTTGGGCTTCCCTGGTGGCGCAGTGGCTGGGAGTCCGCCTGCCGATGCAGGGGACACAGGTTCGTGTCCCGGTCCGGGAAGATCCCACATGCTGCGGAGCGGCTGGGCCCGTGAGCCATGGCCACTGAGCCTGCGTGTCTGGAGCCTGTGCTCCGCAACGGGAGAGGCCACAACAGTGAGAGGCCCTCGTACCACAACAACCACAAAAAATCTATGTGTTGATAAATAATGCTTTTTTTGGGGGGGGGTGTACAAAACTAATTTAAAGCAAATTAAACTATGTATATCACTTGTTAAATGGACAAATTAAAATTTTGTCCTTATATGAATATTATTGATTTTGCAAATGTATTTTACTGTACAAGCTAGGTAATAAATAAGACAATCTTACTTAGCTAAACTACTTTATCACATCCCATATCACAATATACTTGGACATGTGTCCTTCTACACCCTGGTACATTCAAGTACTGTTCCCACAACTTTAAAAGTGTCTGTCACATTTCAAGCTGTGGTCACAAATAGTGTACACTCGACATACAGAATACTCAGCATTGACTTGCCAAGGCTAAAATCAACATCAAGGCCAATGTCATAACTGAGGGAACAGCAATCATAAAATTGTGCTTCCTATTTTACATGTTTTCCAAGGTCAAACTACCAAATGTTAGCAAATGAGGATTCACAGAATGAAGCCCCTTTAGAGAAAATGTTTGCTTTCTAAAATCCACCCATATTTTCATTTTTCTAAGGGCTTTACTCACAGCAGAACTTATTATATCTTCAGCAGTTGTCCTTGATAATCGAAAGCAAAACAGGAATGATATTCACAAATTTGCCCATTGTTCCTTCCCTGAGGATATTACCTAGCATTTCACCTCCTTATAAGTCATCTGATGAAAAAAGCACTTACTATAGATGTCTGTCAAGTATGTATAAAAATATAAAGCCCTGGAACATGATTTCCATTGTTTAACTTCCCTCCCACATCCTGAGGCTCAGAACTACTATGATATTCTTAAATTATAAAATTTAACTTATTATAGAATATTGTTGTAGGTTTCCATAGCTCTGACATAAGAGTCTTTTCTGTTAAAAATTTCATTTAGTCATGCTCTTATCCAAAAAGTTTATAATCACAATGAATTCAACTTTTTTTCCACAGAGCACACTTAAAGATTCTTTTGTTCAACTCGAATTTCTAAAAATGTTCTCTTACCTGATAATCTAGTTTCACCATTCTCTTTCCATGTAATTGGAGCAAAAATCTACCCGTGGGCAGTGCCAGTATTCCTCACTGTAATTTTTCTGAGTTTCAGTACTAAATTCCTAAATGAAATATGCTAGGTGGTGAGTATCACCTGACTGAGGCTGAATTGAATACAGCAGTGTGTGCCTCAAATCAAGTTAATTGATTTTCCATCAAGTTCACGGACAAAAGAAAACTGCAGAAAAATATTCCACGTGAAAGATAATACTGAACACTAACCCACTGCTTAATGTAATCCCCAAACGAAAGATAAATTCAAGTGTGAGCTGAGGTTATGCTCACTATGTAGAAATTAAGGTGAATATTCTTTCCAGGAGAAAATTTGGCAGGCGAGGGTTTGTCATACTGATCATACTTGACATCTCAGGGACTGAAACCCCAGAAGCATATATTTCACATTAGAGCACGTGAAGTGTGCATGACTCATCTGCAAGCTGCACGGGCCTGCACCAGGGTGTTTTGGGGACTAGTGCCTGGAGCTGCTTCTGGCAAGCAGTGGCCACAGATGAGGGAGCATCTCAGTGGGTCAATCCTTCTGTGGCTTCCCAAGCCTACCCAATCTCTGGACACTGCCCAATGACCCACGTGAGCGGAAGCCAGGAAAGAAAGGACACCAGACTAGAGAGTCACAACTCTGGTTACGTAGTCCAGAGGATGCAAGAAATTAGACTCTGAGGTTAGACAGTCTCTCTTGTGATCTCTCAAGGTGTGCTCCTTTATTTTCAGAAATATAGAAGCAAGTAAAAGAGAAAATAAACCATGGCTTCATTCCCACCCGCACCCCAACCCTTTCTCTAAGAGGTAATCAGTCCTTCCCCGCTTCCACCAGCCACTCTTACAAACAGACAGATACACAACAGATGGGTGAGACTTCAATGCAAGGACACGATGTGATTATTTGTCCTTTCTTCTGGTACCATATTAAATTAAACAGCATAATGAATACACAAATGGTACTCTTCCCAGCCTCTCTCCTGACCAGGCGCCTGAGGTGGTGATGATAAAACACCGGCATGCACCCTGCACCACTCCAGTAGTGCCCTACAGAGATTCGTAAGGGAAGGCCCCTTGTCCCATTCAGAGTTCATCAGAATGTGAAGAGGAGGGGATTTGAAAGGCAGATTAAATACACCTTTTCTTCTATAACGTGTATTGCTGAAAGTAAAGTCTGATAGACTCTTCTTGGCTACTTAGTAGGAAAGCAATATAGAAGCATGAGCTTTAAAAAGATAGACAAGCCCTGGGCGAGGGAGAGAAGCTGACTGCTGGGCTTGGATCTGGTCCTGATCAAATCTTCCAGTCTCTTCGCAGCCTCTTCTGAAAAGTCTTCTCTCCTGGGAGGTCTCCGGTCTCACCCGGCTGGGGAGGGAGACCCCTTGGCCTTTGTTTCTGCATGCTGTCCACATACTCACTCCCACACTCGGCACAGGATATTACAGCTATTTCTGTATACTTGACTTCCAAGAGAGTAGAACTTCTACATTATTCTTTTTTTTCCTCCTGGCTCAGACATGTCTGACACACTGTGTTCAAAAACTGTTTGTTTAATATTAGTGACTTTGTTAGCCTTTGTGACTTCTATATAGAATTGTTAATAAACCAAGGCAGAACTTCCCAGGTGGTGCAGTGGTTAAGAATCTGCCTGCCATTGCAGGGGACACGGGTTTGAGCCCTGGTCCGGGAAGATCCCACACGCCGCGGAGCAACTAAGCCCGTGCACCACAACTACTGAGCCTGCGCTCTAGAGCCCGCGAGCCACAACTACTGAAGCCCACGTGCCTAAAGCCCGTGCTCGGCAACAAGAGAAGCCACCACAATGAGAAGCCCACGCACCGCAACAAAGACCCAAGGCAGCCAAAAATAAATAAATAAATAAATTTATTTTAAAAATGTAAAATATAAAATTATAAAAAAAGTATAAATAAACCAAGGCAATCATCACCATACAGCCAAAAAAAAAGTTCTCTTAACATCCTCCTCTCCTCACTTTTCTCTCTCTCCCCATCTCCATTCCTTCCTACAACAAAGTCATAGTTGTAGGAGGTCACAGTGACTTACACAGACTAGGTTCTGGAACTATAAGAAGATACAAGGTCAGAACACTGCCCTCAAGGACTCTGAGACCAGCAGGGGAGACAGCTGTATTAGTCAGTTAACAACATTCGAACCGTACTAGTGCCCAGCAGAGGGGTCACTAGCTCAGCTGGGGCAGGTCAGTGAAGGCTCACTGACGAGCAGATGCCAGAGGAGGTACCTGGAATCTGGAGTCACGAGTGTAACTCAAACTTCTTATTCCTTATGGGACACAGTGGGAGAATATCAACTTAATTATAAACCCTAAAAATCTGGTTCCTTAGATTGAGGAAAACTGGCATAAACCTCATACCTACACAGACCCCTTTGACTTTCAAAAGTTAAAGGTGGTGACATCTGATAATAGTAGCTATTACAAAGTAAACACCAATAAGTAAAAGGAATAGGGGTCTAGGGTTTTGACACAGATTGTAGAAAACACCCACCACATTTCTTTCTTGGTTTAAAAAGACTCACAAACCTCTAAAATGTGTCTTCTCCTCACTCCATGTTGTGGAGAGGAGAAAAAAAGGCACAGTAGTATTAAAAATATTAAAAAGGCACAGTAGTATTAAAGATATTAAAAGTATTAAAAATATTAAAGTAGTACCTAAAATACCATGATTTAATTGTTTTCTCTGAAGAGCCAGGAAGGATATACTTCAATTAAAAAAAAAGAAGGAAAGAAAGCAAAGAAAAAGAACCAGAAAGGAGATGCAGGAAGGGCTGAACGCAGGCCAGGGGGACTCAGGAGGAGGGCGGCCTGGGTAGGGATGACCTCAACGCTTTCCTCCACCACTTGCGGAGGCTGTGTGAAAATCATACGACTGAACTCACAGTTTTCCAGCACAGAAAAGCCTTTACTAAAGCCAAGTGTGTAGCCTGAGGGACATCTGACATTTCTGTGGTGCCCTTTGAAGGCCTTCTCATCTCATCTTGTCTACTTCTCCAGCCTCTCACCAACAAGCTATTAGTACTTCAGCTTCATTTTAAGGACGAGGAAAAGCAAGCTAAGAGAAATACACGTGCTGTTCTCTGGTACACGTTCACCAGCTCTCACAAAGCAGCAGAATGTAGTTTGTCTTAGCAGAAAACTCAGGCCCGAAGGAATTATATACAGGACAGATTGGGAGAAGGGGGTGAGCGAAAGGCGAGGTCTGGGACAGTGCTGTAGCCGGGGCCTTCAGAATTAGAGATTTATTCACTCATTTATTAAGGGCCTATTATGCACCAAGGCACCGGCAGCAAGGAGCAAAAACTACCCCTTTCACCACTTTGCCTGGTGACCCAAGTGAAATAAGAATGTAAAAAATGTCACATTTCTCTCCAGTTCTGACAAAGTTTGGCCTCCCTCGGCCAAAGATTATTTTCCTGACTATTGGCCATATCTCTTTGCAAGTCACTCTGTCGAAATACAAGTTGCAATGACGCAGGGCAGCACTCTAATCTGTCAGCTCAATTTAGAAACACAGGAGACGGCTGGTCTTCCACGGCCCTGGGTGGCGCACTGGCCCCCCCACCCTCTGATCATTCACACGAAGGATTGCTGGGGATTACTGAAGACCAGCTGGGAGACGTAAATTAAAATGGGTGGCCTTTGAAGTTTCCACTCTTCCATTGTTTGACTGCAGCCAGCCGCCCTTACCAAATTAGCGCCACAAAGAAAGGGATGCTCGCTCCCCAATACAGGCTGGAAAGATCAATCAGCTACAAAAGAGGAAGCAGCTAAGGAAGAAGGAGAAAAGGAGGCCTTGATACCTTGTCACGTGACTGTCACGGTATTTGTAGGCATTCACACAGGAAAGGATCTGAGACAGAGTACGGAAAAAACTCTTCCTTCCCACATGGCCCTCCTGCCATCTTCCTCCCAAATAAGCATGATTGTGGTCTCTTGTTTCACGGATGCCTTCTGCCTTCGCACCTGATCACATTTAAAAACTTAGGGAATCTGTATTTTTTATGTGGGGTGAAATGTGCTAACTTACGTGTCTGCATTTCTACGCTATTGGCCCATTAGTTTAGCTTAGGAAAAGCCAAAAATAAAAGACCAGAATTTACCAGAAAGCTATAATCCTGAGGAATTGTGCAGATTAAGTGAGATAATACATGCAGGCCTCCAAATGGCTCCTGGCACACGGGAAGCTTGGTAAATAGTAGCAAAATCATTATTATTACCCAGTTCATCAACTATAAGACAGACTCAGTAATTAGTAAGATGCACCATTATATTATGCACCACTAAGAAAAACCACTAACAAACTATATTATGCTATTAGTCGTAAAACAGATTCCAATTTCAGAGAGGTAAAACTGTGAAAAATATGAACCTTGGGATTAATGAAATACAACATCACTATGTACAGCTCCAGGTTCCTGGAAGAATGTAAATAGAGGTCTATACAGCGGGTACTGGGGGACATACAGGACGTCTGTGTCAGCACAGCCACATCAGGCCCTGAGTTTCTGACCTCCCAGAAACCCTCCCACTAACAGACTGGGCTGCTCTGGGTTGGGAGACTCAGCATCACCCGAAGGCATTCACCACTGTCAGTTCATTGTTCCCTATCCTCTGAATCAGTCATCATAAAACAGACTACCATAAGTCACTCAAAACCCGAAGTACAACCCCGGTATAAAGTTACATCGCTTGCGCCAAGTCAATGGTCTTGCCAAATCTGGCTACACTCTGGAGGTGACCTAATGCACATATGTTCCCAGTATCTTCTTTCAGTACTCAGTTAAGCAGTGCAATTTTCCCTGGAATGGAATTTAAATTAGTTACTTTAAAACCCAAGTTCACATTTTCCTCCACCTACCACATAGCTCTCTCTAAATAACCAAGTGAAAGCGTTTATGAGGATACATTGGGTAGAGACACTGCAGACGGATTTCAAAGTCACTCATCATTATCCTGACAAGTCATACAGATAGGTATTGTATGCTCCAGAATCTTAGCCGGTTATTTTTCAAGGAGAGTACTGGCCTTCAAGACAACACGTAAGGAACTGAAGAAAGACATACAAAGACGTATACAGAAACTACACAGGACCTGAAGAAAACCAGGGCACGTTGCTTCTGCAACACCCTTGTTACCTAAATGCCAAGGAGTGGGTAATCTTCTATAGCACCAGCCAGAGTCTTTGGTGGCCAAGAGCCCACTGCATTCCTTGGTTATACAAATATCTGAGAGTAAATTGTCCACTCAATGTTCATTTTATCACAATTTTCATATACTCTTCAGATATCTTTTTAAGAATACCTTTAGATGACCATAGACAAAACCTAACTATTAAAAATCAGAATATGCTGCCTGTGGTCTGGCCATTAAAACTCCTCACTTCCTTTGCATCGTCCTTTATAATGATCACTCTCAGAGTTGCCTCCACAAAGAAGAAACATCCGAGCTTCCTAATTTGTGAGATTCAACAGTCCACCTTCATGATCACAAAAGAGTCAAGTTTTCCTTTTCTTAAGTTATACAGATTTAATTAGATGTTTTTAAATAAAAAATAAAATTCCAAATGATTCTTTCTTTCCCTCCAGTCTATTTTGCATATTCTCTCTCCTCATTTTCCAGCAACATCTAAATGCAAAACAGAACATATTCACTAAAGGAAACAGAGTTGATAATTAAAGCAAATATAAATGAATTTGCATATGTGAGGCTTCCAACTTTGAATTCAGAGAGAGTGAATAGCATAACAGTCCAAATGAGAATTAATCTGAAGTTTGCAGAAAAAATTTAGTTAAATCAATGGCAGGAAAAGAAATTTGGTTTCAAAGAAAATAACACACAAACATCCCTAAGTGAAGATTATTACTGTAAAGCATATCTGAAAGGAAAAAAATAAACCAAAGCATTATCAGTAAAAGAGAAGTCCAAAAAAACTGAAATGCAAGGATCATTTTAGGAAATGGAGCAAAAATGAAATAGAAAAGAAAAAGGCATGAAAAGAAGATTAAGGAAACAGTAAGTTGACAATAAACAAGTTTCAAAGACTCACAGTAAAGAGAAGTATAAGAATTACTGATTGCCAGTATGTATTTGGCTTGTCATGAAAAAAATAAAAGATTGACAAGGATAGAAAAAAGATACAATGATTTTACATGGCTGCCTGATAATAATTCAGTCCAATAAGTCAGAGAGTTTATTTTCAGAAGCAAATCAATAAAGAGGCAGCTTATAGGTAAATGGGGAGAGTATTGGGTGATGGGCACCACTGTTCCCACTGTTCTACTGAACAGACTGTGATACAGGCTCCCCAGATGCTCCTGCTAATGACTAAAGAAAGGTGTCCCTCCCTGCTTCCACCATGGCTAGCATTCTGTGCAAAAGAAACATTGAAAGTCAACATGCTCTAATGATATGTTTCGTAGTACAGTGTAGACAGAGCAAGTTTTCACTAAGCTAGAGGCAGATAGAGCATTGGCTACACACAACAGCAGAGGGCTGTAAAAACTCTTCCTAAATGAGCCTCAACTCCCCAAATGCCCTCAACCACATAGAGCGTGTCATGTCCCAACCAAAGCCTTCTTAATATCTCCAACTACCTTTCCTTACGCAGGGGTCAGCACATACCTAGACGCTATATCAAGGTGAAGACTAAATATCTTTAGTTTTAGTAAGGCACTAGGATCAAAACAGAAAGCCAGTTATTAGATAGAATAGGTAGCAATTAGAGGCTGAGCAGGAATAAGAATCTAAAACAAAGGAACTTGGTAGGCATGTAATCATGAAATCCCCAAAACATCCCAGAAAGTGAGAAAAATAAATACCTTTGGGTAAAGTGTTGTTTCCCCAAAGAGGAATTCAAGATAGTTAGACCTCTTTGGTCATAATATAAACTATTATCAGTGTATTAGGAGAAAGAAACAAAGTAAGGTGAGATTTTTTTTTTCTTCCATATTTAAATTTACTACATTGGGAAACTTGTCTACACATTGATATACTGGACTCCAACTATAAGAAATCTTTAAATAAACTAAAAATTTTTTTCAGGATATTAGTCTGAGCAGAGGAGGTAGGGATAGAAAATTTAAGAAAACTAGCTCACATGTAGGGCTCAGTTTTAAAGAACGAAACTAACAAAAACTCTGCTTATAGTTTCTGAATTATATTCTGTGATTAGTTTGTGGCCTGTTCTTCAACCACAGTGCTACATATCACAGATGAAGCCTAGCAGCTCAACACCAAGGAAGGTTAAAATGTGTTTAGTAAAGTGTACCTACGGAGGCCAATAGAACTTTAGGAACATTTTCAACAATGATTTTTGTTGAAATTAAAAAAAAAAAGATTTTCTGTTTAATGTTTTTGGAACACAATAATCCTCTTTACCTTGAATAATTAAAAATAAAAGAGCTAATGGATGTAATACTGATCTTGGGTGGCCTTGGCCTGCAGTGGCTTGAAGCAGGGTTTCAGTTCCCGGCCAGAGGTTGAGGTTGGGTCACGGCAGTGAGAGGACCAAATCCTAGCCGCTAGACAAGTGGTCAGTGACAAAGCCCTGGCCCTTTGGCTTTGCAGAAAAGAATTCCCGCAAAGATGGAAAGTTGTGAAACAAGTAAAGTGTTTATTAGGAGAAAAAAAGAGTGTAGTATGTGTGGACAGACACATGGGCAGACTCAAAGAGAGAGTCGCACTCTCCTGGTAGTTTAAATCACTTATATGGGGCATTTCTTCTGGGTTTCCTTTGGCCAATCATTCTGATTTGCCTGGTTCATAGTCCGTATTTGGTAATATCTCAGGATCCTCCCATGTGTGCGAGTACATCTCTCAGCCATGATGGATTCTATCGAAGAGGCCTATGGGTAGGCCTTACTATGGGGTGGCGCCCCCTCCCTTTTTGATCTCCAAGGACCTTTCTAGTCGGGAAGGTCTTCTTGACTTCAAGAATGATAAATATGTGGTCTCTTATCTTCTATCTGGGCAGGGCCCAGCCTCCTCTCTCAATTGTCTTGCTGTTCTCATCTTGGAGTATCGGTCCACAGAGAACCAATCTCCAATTGCTTTCCCGGGGGCGGGGCGGGGGACAGACAATCTACCTTCTGCCTCAATACTTTTAAGTGAAAAGAAACTACCATGTAACACATTAGGCATAATACCTTTACCTGTTAATGCAGGGATGTGATTAAATCAGAGATAAGTGGTCAAATCCTGAGAGATCAACACTGTAATTACGAAAAGTATATTTCTCCTTAGACTTTACACATTTGCCCTGGTATAAATATTTGTAGTGGTCACATACTGCTAATCTTTCCCAGACGAGTGTTTTAAAGATGCTAGGTAAAATGCAGTTGGTAACTCTTTTCCTGAGCTGCTGTTCAGTGGCAATTAAATAAATCAAGGATGCAGATCAAATGAGACAGATACAGGAGTCAATGTAGAACCAAGGCAAAAAGGTAAGCTAAGGCAAGTGGTAGTTCATTCCAGATTCAGTTACCAGTCAGGTCATATCTCTGTATCACCTCTCACATTCATCCTTTTCTTTCCATTTCCACTACTTCTTGGACCTTCAACGATCTTTTTTTTGCAACTTTCCAAGGTAGGCTCTCTGCATCCCCTCCCACCCATCTTTTTCCACTCCATTCTTTAAACTGCCACCAGATAAAGAGAAATATGAGATCCACCTAGTGGCTGCAGAATAAGGACAAAATTCTTTAGCATGACATTAAAGGTCCTCAATCTATCCTCATCCCTCCTTTCCACCACACCCAGCCCTCACTGTCTGTTTCAGTTACACTGGTCTCTTTGTCATCCCTCAGTTGTGTCCTGTACTCAGGTGGTGTTACGTTTTTCTTAACACTGTCTCCTCTTTAAACAAATTCTTCCCTCATGATCTGAGTTGCTCATAATTTTATTCATCCTGCAAGATCCAGCTTAGGCGGCACCTCCTTCAAGAAGCTTTCTTATAACCCATTAATTTTACTTCTCTATACTCTCCTAGCCTTTATTCATACAGCATTTATCACATTCTACTTTGAATTGAAGCTAATTATATAAAATCAATCTCTATACTAGACTATAAGCAACTGAATACAACGAGTTACATCTCTTAAGCACTTTGTGGCATTTACTTGCTAATATGTCTTTTCTATTTCAATAATCCATAAATTTCCTGAGGTCATGATCCACACCTCCCTTTAAAAATATTTTAAATAAAAAATTAAATACATATTTTAAATATAAATATAATACTTAATATAAATCTATGTCAAGGTTCTATTTACCCACTGAATAAACAGAAATTACCTAGAGCTTCCCATATTGGTAGAACAGTACAATAGCTTTTGTGCTCCCCCATCTCACTCATTCCCTCTCCATCTTCCAGTGATAATCAAAATCTTAATTTTGTGTTTCTTATTCCCTTGTTTTTATGATAGTTCATCCCATATGCATGTATCCCTAAACAACATATTGTTTATTTTTGCACGCTTTTGGTTTCTTATGAACAGAATCATACCGCGTTGATGGTTGCAACTTGCATGTGTTTGTTTTTGTTTTTTTGGTTCAACATTATGCTCCTAAGATTCGCATACACTGATGCGTGTAGCTGTAGTTCATTCATTTTCACTACCTAAGAGAACCTCCTGCAAAGGAGCTCTGGGAGGCACATATGTGAAAAACGTCCATAGTAACATCCTTTGTAAACGCAAAAACTGCAAATGACCCAAGTGTTCCTTACCAGGAGGCTAGGCAAATAAATCATGATATTTTCTACGCTTGCACTTACTAATGTGTCTGGCATACTGTAAGCCTCCATGAGTATTTTCTGAATAGATAAATGGACTTGAGGAAAGACATACAACTGATTCACCATGGCCTCCTCCTCTGAGCCCAACACATGCTTAGAGGCTCAGTACTGAGGCTGGCACTGGAAAATACTCATAAACTGACAACTCAGATAATTTGCGCTGAGCAAGTGAGAGAACAAAATGGAAACTGTGACGTGGGAATGCCTACCACAAGTTAGGTGGACAGAGTGTTAATTCCGTTAGTGTTAATTCTACCTGCTTACTTTTGAGTTCCTAGTGTTAGTGTTAATTCTACCTGCTTACTTTTGAGTTCCTACAAACCACTGTGGTTCATAAGTATCCCTCTCTCCCTCTGCAACCCTCCTTCTCCCCCACCTCCTCTATCTCCTTTGCTACTCCCTTCTTCTGGATGAATCTGCTCTGGTACACCTGGGAAGGATT
Organism: Pseudorca crassidens; assembly: GCF_039906515.1. NCBI lineage: Eukaryota > Metazoa > Chordata > Mammalia > Artiodactyla > Delphinidae > Pseudorca > Pseudorca crassidens. Next base: position 160,609,398 of record NC_090297.1, read on the forward strand.
TAGGGATGGTGGTAAGAATTGACTTTCGAATTTCCCTTCTCTGCCGACCCATCTCAAGCTCTGACTCAGTCCAATGATAATTACATTCTGTTGGGCAATGATTTGTCTCTCACTGTGTCACCATTTGAACATTGTATACCCATTTTAAGGCAGTTGAGCTACCCTGCTTATTTCCTTTTTAACATATTTGATGTCAGCTCTTGAGCAAAACCAACCCCCTAGAAAAATGATCACCATCCCAGCATGCTATTAGTCTATTTCTCATTTTACTGAAATAGAAACTACTCCTCAGGATAACACTGCCGGTAAAGATGCCAGGGAAGACAAATTACACCAAACCAAATGAGTATGCGTTTATCTGCAGCGCTTAGTCAATTACTTTCAAAGAACTGGTACAGAAAATAATGAAAAGGAATTAAAGCCAAGACTTTAAAGACAGTAAAGACTGTCAACTACAGACAAGTTTTTCCATGAATTTCAGTATTATTAACGGAAGTTCATCTCACTTTGAGTTGCCTTCCTCATTTTACCATGGTCATAATTTAGACCTGACTATTTAGCCAAAAAAAAAAAAAAAAAGGCAGGGGTGCCTGTGGAAAGAAAGGAAGGGAAAAGGTCATTATTCTGACACACTAGATATACAAATAAATGCTACACATCATCCTTTCCTTCACTTCTGCTTCGTCATTAAATCTCCCTCCTCCCCCTTTCCCATTGCTCCACTAGATTCACTTCCTCTTCCACACTTCCCTTGCCTCTCTTTTTTTTGTTTTGTTTTTGTTTTGTTTTGTTTTGGTTTTTTTTGCGGTACGCGGGCCTCTCACTGCCGTGGCCTCTCCCATTGCGGAGCACAGGCTCCGGACGCGCAGGCTCAGCAGCCATGGCTCACGGGCCCAGACGCTCCGCGGCATGTGAGATCTTCCCGGACAGGGGCACGAACCCGTGTCCCCTGCATCGGCAGGCGGACTCTCAACCACTGCGCCACCAGGGAAGCCCCCCTTGCCTCTCTTGATAAAGATCCTTGGAAGGGGTTAAAGAGTGGCCGGTCCTTACTCTTTAACTTCAACTTTCCTTTGGGCAAGGCTTTTCCTTTCTAATTTGAGTTATGATTTCACTGCAAATAATTCAACTCTTTCTATTACACCCTGGCTCTTTCCTGGGGTTGCTGTATTTCTTACATGTGCTTTAGCTAATGCACACCCTCTGCTCCCGATATATTGCTACTATATTTGGGTAGGTTCAAAATCCTTCTTCAAACAAAATATATCTGTCATATAAACATTGTCTCCTCCACATACTTCAGTCAAATCTAGTAGCTTCCCTGACCTTTTTGTCTGACTCTCCCAGAAATCCTCCTTATCTAACTCTCTTAGGTAAGCCTGCTAAATGCAGGATATCTGGAAAAGACATAACTTACCTTTCTAATTACTTTCTCTCTCAAAGCCTTAGGAAGTAATAAGGGGAATCTTTACTTTGGATTTAATTTCACTCCAAAATGTAGAATTGTGTGGTTAGGTAAAAATGACAGGATTCCTGCCCCAAAAAAGGCCAGTCTAATGACAGAGTTCACAACAGCCAAGGTAGGGGCTCCGGATGTAATTATTACAGAGACTTTAGGAAAAGAAGGGAAACTAATATTCTGAATAGCTACAGTGAGTCAGGCACTATGTGAGGGGCTTTCACTCATCCTTCTACCTGTACAAAAGTTAGGGAAAGTTAGCATCAACCTCACTTTACAGATGAGGAGACTAACGCTTAGAAAGGCCTAATGCCGGTGTCAGGATTTGAATCCGGAGTTTTCTGGTCCTCTCACTCTGAAGCAGGACAAGTTAGAGTTGACGGCATCTTAAGAGGGGTGAAGGCCTGACAACACAACGGCACACGAGGCAGGCGGCTGCACAGTCTGCTCCCACATTCTTCCCCACCTTCCCTCCTAGCACTTGCCATACATCTCCCTCCCCCCAGCCATAGAGAGCACTGTACTGTTCTCTAAAGCGATGTGCTAATGAATGCTTCTGTGCCTTCCCGCAGGTTGTTTCTTCTGTCTGAAATGCCCCTGCTTCTTTCTTCATCTACTTATCTCCTATTCCAGACCCCAGCTCAAGGGTCACGTCCCTCAGGAAGCTTTTCCTCACCTGGTTCCAGTCTGATTTAGATGTACTTCCTGCATAGCAAGGTACACACCCCTCCAAAGCACTTATCCCGCTGGACCATAATTGCTCATTTATTGGATGGTTTCCCCTAGCAAGCTGTAAAGTTACTCCTGGAGGGGAGGAGCCACATCTTATTCCATTTTGTATCACTAGCATATAGTGAATGCCTGATTCATCAAGGAAGAAAACTGGGACAACTGGACAGAAATCAGAGGGTAGTCCAACTGGGATACGCATACAGAAAATCTGTAAGAGCTGGACTGTCCATCTCACGGACCGGCGTTCAAGCAGAAGCTAGATAATAACCCATCGTGGGTGGTAAAGAACTCCTAACACCACATGCGGAGTGGTGCGGGTGAGCTAGCACACCCATTCTAGCTCAGATGGTCTGTGGTTCCTGACGACTCCTGACCAAGTTCTCTGATGAAGATGAGCTGACGTCTCAGAAGCTACCATGGCACGATACCAAGAAGACAGACACAGGAGTAAGAAAACCTGGGTCCTAGCCCTGACTCCACTCTGTGACTTTAGGGAGACACGTCATTTCATCTCACTTTCCCCATTTATAAAATCAAAGGCGAAAAGAGAGTTGGGTAAAGGCGTCCAACTGGATGGCCTCTCAAATGCCTTCCTACTCAAAGAAAGGCTTCCTGTTTGTTTTCCCATCATTTGCTGTGTTCTTATGCGACCTATTGATACCAGTGCCCAAAGCCCTCTGCCCATCTATCTTGCACCTAAACTTTTTTCTCTGTCTGATGGCTCTTTTTCTAAATAATAAGGTATGATATGCATAGAAAAAATTGAGTAAAACCTACATATTTTATTTGAGTGCACTGGACAGGATGACTCCTGGAAAAAAAGTTAGTAAAACAAATGAATGCAGGTCAAATCCAAGTCCAAGGGGACACTGGTATTGACTTACAAAATTTAATCAGCTGCACTACAGTAGACACTTAGTATTCATGAATTTTACACTTGCATATGTGATGCCGAAGGCACATGATACATGATCATTTGTAATTTTATTGAGAAAGATATTTGACTCCTTGCTCTAAGGCTGATGTCCACAGGAAAAGGTCCATTACCTAGTGACTGATTCATAGGCTCTGTTATTCTTGGCTTTTGTAATGAAAGCAGAAACTTGGGTAAAATGGAACAAACTTTTTTCTGTCTGAAAATGATCCTGACGTGAAAATTAACTGATAGTGTTGGTGACAGAAGTGAATCAGTCTATAGAATAGCCAGAAATTAGCTTTATAAATTACTTTAATCCTGAATTTATGGAATCATTACATATCTGGGTTACTTAACTTTTTCAATTATACTTTACATTTTTCAGGGAGAGAAAGGGAGAATTGCATGTTATATGGCATATTTACATTTGGAGATTTACAACTGCCCTGGGACATATTCCATATGAATGCCAAAGGTCTTCTCTGTGGTATTTAGCCCCTTAAAATGGCAACAGTAAAAAAAAAAAAAAATTCCCCCCCTCCCCAAATCAACTCAGTTTAGTGAAATGCTACCAGATGTCTTTGAAAATTACTGAGGGAAGGCAGAGTTAGATAAGGTTTAAGCGTTTGTAGGTATCTGAAAAGAACTGAAGATAATCACAAACTAGGGTTCATTATCTACTCAATTTTCTCTCAGGCACAACAACAAAGAAGTTTCAAATGCTTCTTTGCAGAGCTGCACAGGCTCATTCTAAACTGAGTCAACCCTGATTTCTAAGAACATAATTTTGAACCAAATGATTTTCTTGAGTTTTCCACTTTTCCCCATCAGCTGGCTAAGAGAAGATATCTGGGCTATAACTTCATTTTTAAAGGGAATGAGTCTTTAGAGAACACTTCATCTTGTCAGCATTTTGGATCTAAATTTCCTTCTCATCCTTTCACCCTACAGTATCAGCTTGCATAAGACACAAAGTAAAACGCACAGCTGTGAACATACAAGATGGCTAAGGAGGGCAAAGCAGACAAGTTGCTAATTAGCTCTCCAAACTGGACACTCAGACATAGCAATCATCATACTCTCCTACCTGATATTTCTGGAAGAGTTTATGTAAGTAATGGAAAATTTAAATGCCGTCATATAATTCTACATTTTCCCACTCTAGCTCTGAACAATGTTCTGGCTGTTAAGATGCATGACCTATTGCAGTGGTTTTCACACTGTGCCCTCAGGAACCCCTGGAGACAGGGAGAGAGAGGAGGTAGAATCAGGAGAGGTCCCACGTCCCCTAAATCCATTTTACTACAATTCATCTTTATTATGAGAATGGAAGCTCCATGAAAGCAAGGATATCTACCTGTTTTCTTCACTGACATATTCAACAAAAACTTTTGAATGTACAAGTGAAAGGATGGATGAATTGTATGCTTAAGACACCTGGGCACTGTCCTGGTTGGTTTTCACAGCCACCCTCTGAAGCAGGTACAGTGGTCATCTTCCTTTTACAGATGAGGCACCCAGGCAATGTGGTTTCAGAGTCTCAATTCAATCAAATACTGCACCACACTATACAGCCTCCCACGTGGCCCAGCAGCTTTTTCTCATCTACTTCACATAAGCTAGTTCCCAGCACTAGACTAAAGAAAGGGTGGGTGGTAGAGAAAAAAATATGCCTCAAAACCATTGACTTGGAAGAGAGATCCAAAGGCTGCAAGTAACAAGTCTCACTCTTGCTGTTTTTACCGCCACCTCTGGGACTTCAAGCAAGTGGCTGAATTTCTCACTGCTGCAGGTTCCCTCATCTCTCTCCACCGTTTATCTTGCAAGGTTACCAGACATGAAGTGATTAGAGAATCCTGATGTTGTCAGAAATACAATTTTGCTAACACTGGTTCCAGAACTGTGAAACAAGGGGAAGGACTAGGTGATCACTACACTCCTTCTAAAGTTCAATGCCTCCATGATGAAAAGACTTTGTGCAGGGCTGTCCCCATGGTTATTTTATTCTTGAACATCCTTTCTGACTGAGCAAGCCATATGGCTTTTGGTTCGGTTACCAGGCAGCCTGGCCAAGTTCCTATCAACATGTCAAGCAGATGAGGTGGAGGGGGGAGGAGAAACAGAACCCTGCATGTTGGTTGTGCTGAACGCTAAAGAGAAAACAGAGACACAAAATCTTGGGCCAAGGTTTGACCTCAACAGCTGCAAATCCAATCATCTCAGTGTTTCACTATGTTTCTAGAAACGTCCATGGAGGGAAAATCACAGTAGCCTTTAATATATGATAATGCCTCCCGTGGGCTTACTTCTGGTATGATGTTTTAAATACGTGACAAAACCCAAAAAGCTACAGTTTCAGATCTTGCCAGAAATCGGGATTTTACTTGAACTGTATAAGAGTCATGGGGAGCTTACTGGGTAAGACACGAAGTCCTTCTTTATAAGCTCTTATAAAAGTAGAAACTGTGGGATTGCTATACAGTTCCTGCTGCTGGCATTGTGTTCAGGAAAATAAAATGGTCCAAAGCCTGTTTTATTTAGTTATTTATTTATTTCAATGCAGAGATACTTTTATTTTTAATTTTTTAAAATACATCTTTATTGGAGTATAGTTGCTTCACAACGCTGTGTTAGTTTCTGTTGTACAACAAAGAGAATAAGCCATATGTATACATATGTCCCCATATCCCCTCCCTCTTGAGCCTCTCTCCTACCCTCCCTATCCCACCCCTCCAGGCGGTCACAAAGCACCAAGCTGATCTCCCTGTGCTATGCGGCTGCTTCCCACTAGCTATCTATTTTACATTCGGTAGTGTGTACACATCAATGCTACTCTCACTTCGCCCCAGCTTCCCCTCCCTCCCCACCCGTATCCTCAAGTCCATTCTCTCTTTGTCTGCGCCTTTGTAACTGCCCTGCCACTAGGTCCAGCAGTACCATTTTTTTAGATTCCATATATATGCATTAGCATATAGTATTTGTTTTTCTCTTTCTGACTTCACTCTGTATGACAGACTGTAGGTCCGTCCACCTCACTACAAATAACTGAATTTCGATTCTTTTTATGGCTGAGTAATATTCCATTGTATATATGTGCCTCATCTTCTTTACCCATTCATGTGTCAATGGACATTTAGGTTGCTTCCATGTCCTGGCTACTGAAAATAGTGCTGCAATGAACATTTTGGTACACGTCTCTTTCTGAATTACAGTTTTCTCAGGGTATATGCCCAGTAGTAGGATTGCTCGGTCATATGGTAGTTCTATTTTTAGTTTTTTAAGGAACCTCCATACTGTTCTCCATAGTGGCTGTAACAATTTACATTCCCACCAACAGTGCAGGAAGGTTCCCTTTTCTCCACACCCTCTCCAACATTTATTATTTCTAGATTTTTTGATAATGGCCATTCTGACTGGTGTGAGGTGACACCTCATTGTAGTTTTGATTTGCATTTCTCTAATAATTAGTGATGTTGAGCATCTTTTCCTGTGTCTCTTGGCCATCTGTATGTCTTCCCTGGTGAAATGCCTATTTAGGTCTTCCATTCATTTTATCATTGGGTTGTTTGTTTTTTTTGATGTTGAGTTCCATGAGCTGTTTGTATATTTTGGAAATTAATCCTTTGTCCATAGTTTCATTTGCAAATATTTTCTCCCCTTCTGAGGGCTGTGTTTTCATTTTGTTTATGGTTTCCTTTGCTGTGCAAAAGCTTTTAAGTTTAATTAGGTCCCATTTGTTTACTTTTGTTTTTATTTTCATTACTCTAGGAGGTGGGTCAAAAAAGATCTTGCTGTGGTTTATGTCAAAGAGTGTTTTTTCTATGTTTTCCTCTAAGAGTTTTATAGTGTCTGGTCTTAACATTTAGATGTTTAATCCATTTGGAGTTTATTTTTGTGTATGGTGTTAGGGAGTATTGTAATTTCATTCTTTTACATGTAGCTGTCCAGTTTTCCCAACACCACTTATTGAAGAGGCTGTCTCTTCTCCACTGTATGTTCTTGCCTCATTTGTCGTAACTTAGGTGACCACATATGCGCGGGTTTATCCCTGGGCTGTCTATCCTGTACCATTGATCTATTTTTCTCTTTTTGTGCCAGTACCATACTCTCTTGATTACTGTAGTTTTGTAGTATATTTTGAAGTTGGGGAGCCTGATTCTTCCAGCTCCATTTTTCTTTCTCAAGATTGTTTTGGCTATTCAGGGTCTTTTGTTCTTCCATACAAATTGCAAAAATTTTTGTTCTAATTCTGTGAAGAATGCCATTGGCAGTTCAATAGGGATTGCAATGAATCTGTAGATTGATTTGGGTAGTATAGTCATTTTCCCAATATTGATTGTTGCACTCCAAGAACATAGTATATTTCTCCAGCTGTTTATGTCATCTTTGATTTCTTTCATCAGTGTTTTATAGTTTTCTGAGTACAGGTCTTTTGCCTCCTTGGGTAGGTTACTCCTAAGTATTTTATTCTTTTTGTTGTGATGGGAAGTGGGATCGTTTCCTTAATTTCTCTTTCTGAGTTTTTGTTGTTAGTGTATAGGAATGCCAGAGATTTCTGTGCATTAACTTTGTATCCTGCAACTTTACCAAATTCATTGATTAGCTCTAGTAGTTTTCTGGTGTCATCTTTAGGATTCTCTATGTATAGTATCATGTCATCTGCAAACAGTGACAGTTTTACTTCTTCTTTTCCAATTTGTATTCCTTTTATTTCTTTTTCTTCTCTGATTGCTGTGGCTAGGTCTTTCAAAACTATGTTGAATAAGAGTGGCGAGAGTGGATATCCTCGTCTTGTTCCTGATCTTAGTGGAAATGCTTTCAGTTTTTCACAAAGCTCTGTTTTAAAAACAGGATGAGATTTCCAGTTTCTGGTCCAACATGTAAGGAGCTTAGAGGTCACCACTCCATCCTAACAACAAGTAAAAAGTTGAACAAATGAAAAATCCATGATTCTTCTCAAAACTGTCAGAGAAGTGAGGTCACAGGGCAGACTGCTGCCCCAAAACTGGAGAGACAGTTGCAGAGAATCACAACCTACAGGAAGCAGAAACCTCCAGGGGAACCAGTGCTGGCCCAGGAAAACCTAAACTGTAATTGACAAATTGCTGGAGGCTCAATGTGGGCAAATCTGAGACTGAAAAACTCCAGGGGACCCAGTGACAGGGGACCCCATACCTTTGTGAGTTTTACCTCCAAGAGCTCTACCAGGTCCTCACAGTGAATACTGGAGAAAAATCCTTTCATGCTTCTGGCAGAGGAAGGGGAAAAGGAACCATGTTGACAAACACCACGGAATTCTGTTCTTCACAAGGCCTGGCCTTGGATGAAGCTATTTACCCCTGCTGGAGTTTTATCAGAGCCTAAATGCCCTGGGGAAGGGAAATACCCTACTCCATCTTGAATGCTTTAGCCATCTTGTCCTGCCTGGGAGGGGGGATAAAACTGAGAAGCACAGTGAAGTCCACAGCCCAGGGTACATGCTCACCCAAAGACTGAGACCTAACCACAGGGCTACAGAACGCTTCCCAGTCCCTCACATCTTGTGAAAGGCCTATTTAGAGCAGTTCCTTTTATCCTCTGCATCATGTCTGCCTTTCAACAAAAAATGACAAGGCATAACAGAAAGCAAAAAACACAGTTTGAACAGACTGAACAAGCATGAGAACCAGAATCAGGTATGGTAGCTATACTGGAATTTTCAGACAAGGAATTTTTAAATATTGATTTATATGCTAAGGGCTTTAATGGAAAAAGTAGACAACATGTAAGAATAGCTGGATAATGTAAGCAGAGAGATGGAAATTCTAAGAAAGAGTCAAAAAGTAATGCTAGAGATGAAACACAATGTAACAAAAATGAAGAATGCCTTTGATGGACACAGCTAAGGAAAAAAATAAATCTCTGAACTTGAGGATATGACAATAGAAACTTCCAAAATGGAAAAGCAAAGGAAAAAAAAAAAAAAAGAACAGAATATCCAAGAATTGTGGGGCAACCATAAAAGGTGTAACAAATGTGTAATGGGAACACCAGAAGGAGAAGAGAGAAAGAAACAGAAGCAATCAATACTTGAAGCAATAATGAATGAGAATTTTCCCCAAATTAATGTTAAACATCAAACCACACCTCCAGAAGCTCAAAGAGCCCCAAGCAGGATAAATGCCCAAAAAACTACTCCTAAACATACCATATCTAAGCTTGAGAAAATCAAAGAGAAAGAAAAAATCTTGAAAGAGCCAGAAGAAAAAAGAACCTTACCTATAGAGGAATAGGAAAAGAATTCATCTGACTTCTCCTCAGAAACAATGCAAGCAAGACAGTGGAGTTGAAATATTTAAAATATTGAGAGAAAAAAAAAAATCACCAACCTAGGCTTTCTCAGACAAAGAAAAATTTAGGGAGTGTGTTTCCAGTAGACCCATCTTGCAAAAAATGTGGAAAGAGTCTTCAGAGAAAAAGAAAATGATGTAGGTCAGAAAACTGGATCTACATAAAAAAAGGGAGAGCAACAAGTGAAGGTAAAATAAAACTTTTATCTTTCTTATTTTTAATTGATTTAACAAACGAAAGTTTGTTCAAAATAATAACAGCAATGTAGTCAATTATGTATGCTTATATATAAGTGATGTGAATGACAGCAATTACACAAAGAACAGGGAGGAGAAATAAGGATTATTTTGTTATTATAAGGTACTCATACTATCCATGAAGTGGTACAGAGTTATTTGAAAGTTGACTTGGATTAGTTGTTAAATATATATTGCAAACTCTAGGGCAACCACTAAAAAAAAAGTTTTAAAAGACATATAATTGATATGCTAAGAAAAGAGAGAAAACAGTATCATATAAAATACAGCTTTTTTATAACTGCCAAAACCTGGAAGCAACCAAGATGCCTTTCAGTAGGTGAGTAGATAAACAAACTGTGGTACATCCAGACAATAAAATAGTCAGTGCTCAAAAGAAATGAGCTACCAAGCCATGAAAGACACGGGGGAAAGTTAAATGCGTATTATTTACTAAGCGATGAAGCTGATTTGAAAAGGCAACATGATGATTCCAACTATATGACATTCTGGAAAAGGCAGAACTACGGAGACAGTGAAAAGATCAGTGTTGCCACGGGTTAATGGGGAGGGAAGGATGAATAGGCAGAACACGTAGGGTTTTTAGGGCAGTGAATCTACTCTGTATGATACTATAAGGGTTGATACATGCCATTAAACATCTGTCCAAACCCACAGAATGTACAACACCAAGAGTGAATGCTAAGGATGTGTCAGTACAGGTTCACTGACTGTAACAAACGTACCACTGTAGAGGGGGTGTCAGTAGTGAGGTTGTGCTTGTGTGGGGAACCCTCTGCACTTTCTGTACAATTTTGCCATGAACCTAAAACTGCTCTAAAAAATAAAGTTTGTTTAAAAAAGATGATTTTCAGGAGCATATTCACTAAAGCCTTGACAACCACTTTCCTCCTTCTTTCTTCTTCTTCATCACGATGATTATTTTCCTGCATTATTTAGCTATTCTTAGCAAGAAAACAATATATACATATTAAAATGTGAAAAACAGAGGAAAAAAGAAAAATTACCAAGAGTTTTCCAACTGGAACTACAATTATGGATTCTTTTCTAAGCTTTTTTCTAGGCATAGATGAAAAAACAATCTGCTTAGCTCTGGCTGCTAAAGATCTGGCCCTTGGGGAGACAGACCTTTAGATAAGCCAACACCCCTATATTCTCCTCACCCTCAACCTCTGCTGCGTCTGAGGTCTGGGGCTCGCTCCGGAATCTGTAACTGCATATGACGGGGCACTGCCCCTGGTTATAGGGAGTAGAGGGGCGGGTTTTATGCAGTCTCTCAAACACTCCTTCTCCTTCAAGCTCCCACGTCAACCCATCCTCCTCAGTACCCGGCTTCTTCAATTTCTGAGCCTTTCCAGAGTTCTGCAGGAAATCTGCTGCTTCTCTTTGGCAGCCGCTGCTGTAGGCACTTAGATCTCACCAAGCCGTACCCTGTGAGTGCAGCCATCAGACCTCCGATGGCCTTCTGTCTTCATCGCTGGTGGACCAGTGTTGTAGGTGACTGCTGGTCTCATCAGTTCTACTCACTCTTCCCATCATTGTCGGGGGATGGATGATTTTTGAGAGAAGAAAGAGGCTGAAAGGTCTTTATTCATAATTCTTTTTTTTGCGGTACGCGGGCCTCTCGCTGTTGTGGCCTCTCCCGTTGCGGAGCACAGGCTCCAGATGCGCAGGCTCAGCGGCCATGGCTCACGGGCCCAGCCGCTCCGCGGCATGTGGGATCTTCCCGGACCGGGGCACGAACCCGCGTCCCCTGCATCGGCAGGCAGACTCTCAACCACTGCGCCACCAGGGAAGCCCCCATCATAATTCTTAATCTTATATGATATTCTAGTATTATATTCTCTGTATTATTATAGCTTTTTATATATTTCATTGTCTGTTAGGAAGATACCCATTTCAAATATGACTAAATGTTTCTGAAAGTCTTTTTTTTTTTTAAATTATGAATAAGTTGCCAAATAAATGAACTGGAAAAAAAGTTCAAAATTCCAAATACCATTTTCATATGTGGAACTTCCTCCATCAGCTCCTAAGATAATGCCAGGCACATAGCTGGTGATCAATACCTGTTGAGTGATTACGAACAAGCTGTTTGGGAAAAGTCAATAGCATAGCAGCATTTATGGAAACCTGGGCTTGTCCCTGAAAATCTGTTATACTGTGAATTGTTTTCAGTCTGAGAAGCAAAACAGGTTGGCCTGTGACCACATCTGGTACGTATATGTACCTACTATGATGGGTGTTGGGCCATAAAAAATGAAGCATCTGTAACACAGACTTAGTTCATCTGGAGGGCTCACCACTGGGCTGCTTACTGTGTGACACAGACTTCCTGGGGCCCTCAGATCAGGGGCAGGCATAATTCAAGAATTTCTTCTTAATTAAAGCAACAGAGATCAAAGACCTAAACAGAGCGGTAATGACAGAGCACTAAATGCAAAGTAAATGCATCATTCCTTGAATAATTCCAGTTGTGACTAATTTACCCAAATAGCCATAAGGAGAAATCAAGTTTCAATGAAATGGTTGGTGTAAGGCAACAGGCAGGAAGAGTGGCATGAATTAACGTCTTTATATTTCCACAGCTTATGCACCACTTCGAGGGAATGTTAAATTTTTAAGCATCCACCTTGTGGCACAAGGGTGTTTTTTAACTTCTCCCAAACCTTGCATCCTGGACCAGTATACTGCAGTATTTATTCATACCTCTGGGAAACATCTGTGACAAAGTTAATGTTCCCTGAACTCGATAAATGAAAACCCAGATTTCTCTTGCTCCCTAACAGCTTCTATGGATAATGTCACTTCTCCCTCAGTTTATTTCCACACTACTCCAATCCACACACTGCTGTCAGAACAATCTTAGAACACAGTTCTGAGCACATTAATCCTCCCTTCAGAAATGGCCTCCTTCTGCTTCCCAGCTCCTGGCCTAAAACCCTCATCTACGGATACACTCAGATCTCCTCAAAATGAACTACTCTTTATTCCCTGACTAAGCCTGCAACTTTCTCACCTCCGCGCCTTTGCCCATGCTGTGTCTTCTTCCTGAAATGCCCTTCATCAGACAATTGAAATGGCAATCATCCTTCAAGGCCCCCACTCCTTTTTTAAGAAGGAATGGTTAAAACTTTTCATTTTAACAAAATCATTCAGAATCTGCACTACGTTGAAAAAGGACACTATCTAAAACAGAGGGTAAAAGCAGCTCAAGGCCAAGTACATTTTGTTACCAACACATGTTACACACACCACTCTGAGGCAAAGCAGAAGTACTGGATTTTTTGTTTTTTTGCGGTACGCGGGCCTCTCACTGCTGTGGCCTCTCCCGTTGCGGAGCACAGGCTCCGGACGCGCAGGCTCAGTGGCCATGGCTCACGGGCCCAGCCGTTCCACGGCATGTGGGATCTTCCTGGACTGGGGCACGAACCCGTGTCCCCTGCATCGGCAGGCGGACTCTCAACCACTGAGCCACCGGGGAAGCCCCTAAGGTACTGGATTTTGAAGTCAGATACATGTGGGTTTACATCCTGGCTCTGACATCTTTTAATCTCGTGACCTTGTTTAAGTTATTCAACCTTTCTGAAACTGAGCCTTCTCCACTATAGAACAGACATAATGATATCTATGTCACAAGTGGAGATGGTAGACACAAAACACACATTTCCTATATTCCAGTGAATAATTCTGTGCTGCCCGTGTCCCTCCTACGTTGTTACTTTGGGCCTTTTCAGGTCTCTTTCTCTTGCCGGTCACTAATGGAGGCTTAGTTCCAAGGGCTAGTGGAAGATGTCTCCACAGGCTGTTGAGGAAACGTCCCCTCTCCGCATCCCTGATCACGAGGGAAGCTGATAATATTCTACATTAGAAAACTCTGAGACTTCCAGACTTCAGGGATTGCTACTGTGTCCTGTGAAAGCAACTTGTAAAAAGCATGCAATTCTGATTGTTTTCTCGGTTAATAACGTGTTACCCTGGTAGTACCATGAAAACTGATCTATTTCCCCCAAATGTAAGTACTTGTGAATTCTCTTCATTAAATCAGAAGGGGAGGCAAGATAAAATAAAAATAAATCTGCAGAATTTATTTCAACTAATAAATTGAGAGCCTTGGATGAATTAAAACGAACACAGGGTCACTGTGAAAATTAATCTCAATAATGAATTAATGACTTCAGTAGACAGAACATAAATCATAGCAACAATGTAACAACTGCAACCACTTCTTCCAACAGTAGTGATGGGAATATTCTGCCAGAGCTTACAGTACACACGCTTTCAAGGCCTCAGCCAAGACCTCTCTCTACTACAGTCGGAGGAAAGCACAAGCAAAGCTCTCGTGTCTGAATCAGCTGAGCTTCTTAGCCAGGGTATCTGCCTGACCCTGTTCTCCCTGCTGAATTTGCCATCCCGTTGTAAATCGGTCAGCACGAACCCAGAAACGTACTCCGTTCATTTACTTAATAGCATACACCTCTTCACAGGGCAAAGGGTTTTGAGGAAATCCAAACTAACAGAGGAGGGGAAAAGGCCGGAAGTATGGATTCCTCTGCTGGAGATAAATGGTACCTATCAAAGGCACACACAAATCCCTGAATAAATACCAAGAGCATTCCTCTGTGTTGTTTTAAAATTCAGACTACATTAAGAAAAGAGCAAGGTGACTTATTTTTCATCACACCGCTAAGTCTTCACTCCGTCAGAACGCTATTAGCATTAATGGGAGACTTTGTTACCTCTCAAAGTATGTGTAAAAACCAAGTGTCTCTGAAAAGTATTATTTTGTTGGCATTTATCATAAGAACGATCAAAACAACATACAAAAATGTCAATGTTTCATTTCAATACCTAGTTGCCCCCCAAACTGGCTATTGCACTATTTTAGTTTATACAATCTATTAACAGAACACACACTCTAGTCTGATTAGAATGCATTATCCTTCCTGAGGGAAAACCTGAAGCTCCTTTGTGGTAGGCCCTTGGTGTACACAGTCCGTGATACTTAAAACGACGCTGTGGGATAGGTTTCACTAACCCCCCTTTTCAGAGGAGAAATCTCAAGCTTGGGAAGATTAAGAAACCTGTCCAAGGTGACATAGCTGGTAAGTGACTAAAAGAGATTCAGACTCCAAAGCCCAGCTGAAGTGAGCCATGCGTTGTCCTCTCTGTGTGGTCCCCTCCAATCACTGAACCGCTTGCCCCGATGATTGCTGGTCTCACGGGACCTCGGGGCACCACTGACCCCTCACTTCAACAGACCCGAGTGAGCAGGGGGCACTGATCTGAATGTATTCATGTCCTCGAACATCTTAATAATTCGTGATGTCAGATCGCTCTCTTGTCCTCACCTGTATCTCCTGAAAGCAGAGGTCAAGGAAATCAGATTTCGACTCCTTAGCATTATGCTGTATTTTCATTCCACTACTAGGTCACGGGCACTTCAGCTGCTGGGTAAGTCTGGTTGGAGACATGCTTCTGAAGCCATAAGTGCGTTAATGTACATGAAGCTCTACCGTCAATTCCAAAGGGTTCGAGGACAAGGACGAAGCGTTTGATGGCGATGGGATGGGGAGAAGAGCACGGACTTTGGAATCTAACAGTTAGGATCTGCGCCCTCCACCTTACAACCTGGTGATCTCAGGCAAACAGGTTAGCTAACCTCTCAAAGTTTAGTTTCTTCATCTGCACAATGTACAGAATGATGCTTACACTGCAGGCTGTGTTGTTCACCAACATCTGTTCCCAGGCTCAGCAGTGAACTAAGTTTCCAGGGCCAGGCTTGGTCACGTGGCTAAGCTTCTCCCCAGTGGAACACAAGTGAAAGCTTGGGGAGCTACTTCTGGGTCTAAGCCTCGAGACTGTGGGCTGGCCCCTCTGTGCTCTCTTTTCTCCTTCTTGGTGGATAGAACCTACGACAAGCCGCTAAGGGATGGTGGAGAAACGCCATGGAAGGAATCCGGAGCAGAGCCCCAGCCATCTACTGGTGAGAAACAAACAAGCGTCTATCTCCTTCGAGCTGCTGAATTATTGTTGCGTCCCACTGTTACAGCAGCCTGGCCTTATGTTAACCAACAGAGTATTTCCACCTATCACAACGCCTGGCACAAAGCAGGCACTCAGTAGATAAATGATGACACCACTACTACCTTGACTACCACGCAAAGCACCTTACTGCCCACACAGGTTGCGTGGCTCCACGGCCGCAGACCCCACTGCTGCCCTCAGCTACGGGAAGGAAGAGTTACGAGATGAGGAAAAACAAAGACAAAACTTCCACCTGAAGAGGAAAGAGCTTTAAGTTGTTTTCAAAGTGCACAGCGCTGTGATAAAATAGCTATATGCTTTGCTGCTTTTGCTGGGGTGACCGTCATGTTTTTGAGGTTACAGCAGGAAAGTCTGCAGACGCAGCACTAGAAGGAATTTCAGGAGGCCATATAACTAGGGGTGTCTGTGCTGCACACAGGGTATTCACGCAATCTACAAATATCCATTAAACACCAGCTGGGCACCAAGTGTTTACTAAATGATGGAGGAACAGACATTAGTTCCTCCCTCTACTTTCACAAGAGTTTTATCCAAATAAAACCAGGTGAAGGGCTTCCCTGGTGGCACAGTGGTTGGGAGTCCGACTGCCGATGCAGGGGGCACGGGTTCGTGCCCCGGTCAGGGAAGATCCCACATGCCGCGAGCGGCTGGTCCCGTGAGCCATGGCCGCTGAGCCTGCGCGTCCGGAGCCTGTGCTCCGCAACGGGAGAGGCCACGACAGTGAGAGGCCTGCATACCGCAAAACAAAACAAAACAAAACAAAACAAAGGATATGGTGAAGCCTCAGCCACCAGGACCTCAGAATGTGGCTTTCTTTGGAAACAGGGTCACTGTGGGTGGGATTAGTTAAGAAGAGGTCACACTGGAGACAGGGAGCCCCTAATGCAATACGAAAGGTGAGCCTTGTAAGAAGGATATATGAAGAGAGATGCAGGGAGAACTCCACATGCAGATGGGGGCAGAGGTTAGACAGATGCACCCACAAGCCAAGAAGCACTAAGGATGGCCCGCCGTCACCAAGAGAGAGGAGTGGGCCAGCCTCCCCCTCAGAACGCTTAGAAGGGGCTAACTCTGCCGACACCGTGATTTCAGACTTCTGTGCTCCAGAGCTGTGAGAAAGTAAGCTTCTGTTGTTTTAAGCCACCCAGTTTGTGGTACTTTGTTTTTGTTTTTGTATTTTGCTTTGCAGCTGCAGGAAACTAATACAGTGTCCAAATTCAGATGTCTAAAAAACCTGTGTCGGCCAAACAACACATCTGTGGGCTGGATCCAAGCCCCAGCAGCCAGACTGCCTCTAATTCAGTGCTTACTATCCAAGGGGTAGTCACATTTCTGCTGAAAAACAAAAACGCTATTATAAAACTTTTTTTTTTTTTTTCTGGCCAAAATATTCACTCTCCGGATGTTACAAATCAGCATATGTACTTGTAAAGAGCTGAATTATCTTTCAGGGTTTGGAGGTTAGAAGCATGGGTTCAGACTGCCTGGGTCAGCCCTGCCGCCCACCAGCTGCGGGGTTTGGGCTCTCTGCGCCTCAGTTTCCTCACCGGTACTAAATGGGGATGATACTATAATGTGCCTCACCAATGAGTACACAGGGCACGCTGGGCAGCCTTCTGAATGACACAGAGGAAGGAAAGCTCAGCGGTCCAAGCAGTGCACTTTCTATCACAGGCTGGATCATTTGACTGCATTTTGCTGTGCATTATTTTCTGTTTGCTTGATTGTGAACTTGTCTAGGACAGGGCCTGTGTTTCGGGCATTTTCACCTTCCTTGCATGTATGTGACAGACAGTCAAACGCGGCTGGGGAAGGGCGGCAGGAATTTATTTCATCTCTTCGACCTCTGTGACTGTGAACTCCTTGAGGGCAAAACCTGAGTTTTGTATCATCCACAGTGTCCGGCATCAGCTAAAAGGTTATGCACAGAGTAAATGGAAGTCCTTCTGCAGGAGAGATGTCTGTGGCTGGGTCACTCCGCTCTATCAAGCTGGAAAGGGAGCCAGAATTCAATGCTTCCTTCCAAGTTCAGTGCTTGGAGCTGAGTTTGCCTATTTCCTTTCTGCTCACCGCACACACATAACATGTAGAACAAATCAGGGTGATACTTCCTAACTGAGGACTCTGGGAAAACCTATTAAACCCAAGGCAGAGAAAACAATTTCGAAAACATGACAAATGCAGCGGTCAGTAATGTTGCAATGACCGGCAAATGCTGAGCAATGCACTTACTCTCTACGGCTGCCTGATGCTGCTTGGAGAGATGCCTTACAGTCTGTGAAACAAAAGCCTAGTCCAGACTGTGTGATATGGATGTTGCCGCACCAGATCGCTGGCATTACCTGGACAAACAGCCCATGATACACCAGCCACCTGTTATAAAGTTTTATTGATACTCGGCCCTGCCCATTCTCTTACATATTGTCTACGGCTGCTTGTTCAAGGACAGAGTAGAATAGTTATAACAAAGACCAGAAAGCCTAGAAAGGCCCAGAAAGCCTAAAATATTTACTGCCTGGTTCTTTACAGAAAAGTCTGCCAACCTCTAATCTGAACCATCTTGCTGTGATTATACTAAAATTTAAGCTCTAATAGGACAGAAACCTTGCCTGTCTCACACAGACCTCTATCTCTGATGCTTTGAATATCTGGTTTATAGCAGGTACTCAATAAACCTCTGAGTATAGAATGAACACTTAAGCCAAATAAATGTTGAGATTCTATGACAGGTAGTAGCAACAACACACCAAGTACTAGTGGGATGCCTACAGGGCCAGGCCAGTGTCCAGAGGCTCTGTCCCCTTGGAGGGGACAAACCATGAGTATCTTCGTGCAGCAACTGGATGTCCCTTGGTTAACTAAGTACGTAGGAGCCCTCTGGCAGCCCAGGCTGGACAAACAACCAGGATGTAATGATTACAAGAATTCGATAATGCTGGCCTGTCAGGACAGATTAAACCTAACTACGAAGAACCTTTCAAAATCCTTTTTCTATATATATACATTTACATTAGAAATGTTTTAAGGGAATAAACACTTGCAAAGCAGTTCAAATTTAAGGGTTCCCTTACACAGTTGAACCCAAAACAGCTGTCAGAAGCCAAACATTTATAAACACAAATGCTCAAGGTACTGAGAAGAAAAAAAAAAGACTCTCAGATCTGAAAGAAAAAGCCCAATTTAACCTGCCATAACAAAAGCAAAGAAAGAAACAGAAAAATCAGACATTTCTGAGTAAGATCCTTTAGCGTTAATATTAAAAGCATGTGCAAGTTCTGGCTCCAATAAAATTGTTCATGGTTAGATTCAAAGTAAGAAAGGGTCCTTTAACTTGGAAAATGATCACATGGAACTTGTTCCATAAGGGAAGATTTTGATATTATTTTCCTCTTTCTATTTTTTTCCTCTCACTCAAAGAACTCTTGCTTCCATGCACGTCTTCAAGGCAGGCTTGGATGGAAGACTCTCCCAGTCCTGCCTCCAGGGATTTGGGGCAAAATTCATGGTCACTGGGACCCTAAGCACTGTAGTGTCTTCTTTTCGGGAGGCCTATAGAGCTGTAACTCTCTCCTAATCCAGGCATATTCTCCCTTAAAATTTTTTGGGTAATACTGAATTACCATCTTTGAAGGCATTGGAAGTTTTAATCACTGTTATGACAGGATCACATTTAGATTTAAATAAAAGTGGCATTTGTTGTCTCAGTGTCTGATGAAATATGAAACAATCAAAATAGCATTCCGAAGGCTGACCTGACATAACAATTAAAGTAAAATTTTAAGTTAAATACTGTATCAAAGAAATCTCAATGTAACAAATTTTTAAAATTTAACTCCCTCCTAAGCCCACGTATTTCATATTTAATTCATATCCCTTATAACAAAAATCCAGGTACTATGGGAAAATGTGCATGGTCCATACAAACTGTTTTCACAATGTTAAGAAAATTTACTTATTCCACAGGAGGAGCACAAAATCAAACAAGGATTGACTCACTGGAGTTGCTTTGGGGAGTGCTGTATTCCATTTAGAAGGAGTACAATTTCTTTTGTAGTCACACCATGAGGGATGTGGTCAAGCGTTTCTTACAACAATCTCTAAAGTGCTGGCGCTCTGCGTGATGGTAGATGATGTCCCAATATGACCCTGTTCCCCTGCTACCAGCTGAGAACACCCGGTACTGAAGATCTAACAGATGTAACTTGTCCCCTCTTCCTTCCTTATCTTAATTTGGCATGACCTTCAGGACACTGTTTTCAGTGGTAGATTTTCAGACTCTCACCCTTAAGGGATTCTGTGCCTAGATTAGAATTAATGTAAATGCATTTTCATCAAATGGAAAGAAAATAGCAAAAGAAAAGTAATGGCTAATTACAGCAGATCATTATTTTATCAGGCATGTCAAAATGGTGCTTCTTTGTCAAAGTCCTTCACAATACTGAAAATGGTAAAATGAAAGGACAACCAACCACCTTTTCATAGCCAGCTAAGAAACATATCTGAGGAGATCAAAAGTCCAGCATATATGGGCCACCTGGCCCCTTGACCAGACACCCACAGTAGATTTTTAAATTGTTCCACTTCTCTTCTTAGAAGAAAGGTTTAAGGTTTGATCCTTTCAAACCTCCTGGGCGGGAGTGTTAATAAAATCTAACATCTGTAAATCTCTCATATTGACATGATGGATCCTTGCTGAAGTTTTCTTCCTTATTCTGATTTTGAGTGATGTGACCTCAGCCATCTCCCAAAGTATCCAATGACTAAGACAATGATGTAAAAGCCCCAATGAAATCACAAACAAACAAAAAGCCCCAAACACCTAAAGACATAGTCTCCAAACATAATGGTGCGATGGGACAGTTTTGGTTGGAAGGAATCAGAAACCAGTAAGTAAATTAGCTTGCTCCTGGTGAGAAACGGCCAGGAGAAGGAACGGAATGACAGAAAGAGATATTTTAGCTTCAAATTAATCATACACTAGTTCAACTAGAAGGCAACACTTCCAAAACTTAAAGGTGTCTTACATTAGGATGGACTCAATCAAGCTTCCTCTCATCCCAGATTCTTTCAGTAGACAAAGCCGCTGCCTATTTCTAAAAGGAAACTTATGCCATCAGAAGCAACTTCACAACCAGCCACCATGAATCTGTTTGCACCTGAACGCTACAGAGGTGCCTCCCCTCCTGTGCAAGGTGTGTGCACCCACCTGGGCTCTGGATCCCACCCCTCCTCTCCCTCTAGGACAGGAGTTCTCAAACTTGAGTGTGTATCAGAATCACCCGGAGGCTGGTTAAAACTGGCTGCTGGGGCCCAAACCCAGAGTTTCTGATTCAGTAGATGTGAGGTAGGGGCTGAAAATGTGCTTTTCTAACAAATTTCCAGGTGATGTTGACACCGCTGGTCCCAAACCAGACTTTGAACAACATTATTCCAGAACCCGTTACACTAATGATCCACTCTTCCCAGATGCTTGAAACTCTCCCTCCATATTGCTTTTTTTCAAATCTCAAATTTCTCTCATCTTAAAATACAAACAAAAATCCTCCTTGACCTCATTGGGAATGGGAGTAGTATATTTCTCTCTCCTTTCTTACACATCCAAATTCTTAAGAGAATGTTCTCCACATATGACTTTCTCTCAAGTTCACTGGACCCGCACAGCCTACAGTCCTGCGTGCACTAGAGTTTCCAGGTCGATGGATGCTTCTTAGTCCCCATCTTTTTTTTTTTTCAGTACGCGGGCCTCTCACTGTTGTGGCCTCTCCCGTTGCGGAGCACAGGCTCTGGACGCGCAGGCTCAGCGGCCATGGCTCACGGGCCCAGCCGCTCCGCGGCATGTGGGATCTTCCCGGACCGGGGCACGAACCCGTGTCCCCTGCATCGGCAGGCGGACTCTCAACCACTGCGCCACCAGGGAAGCCCCTTAGTCCCCATCTTACTCGATCTTTCCACGATGTCTGGCTTGCTCACCTGCCCAAATGGCATTCCCTTCTCCCTTGGATTCTGTAACACCTCTCTATCCTGGGTCTCTTACCACCTCTCTTGCTGTCCCTTTTTGGTCTCCTTTTCTAGGAATGTGTCCCTTTTACCATCCCCTTAAGTGTTGGTAATCCTTTGGGTCCTCTCCTCTTCTCGCTCTATACATTTTGCCTGAGAATTCTCATCTATGCTTGTATTTCAACTATCATCTATATCCTGATGACTCTCGAATCTAGACCTCTCTCCTCAACTTCAAATACATCAAATAGTCACCAACTAGACAATTCTTTCTATTTGTCCAACAGGCACCTCAAAGACATCAATGCCTAAAAGTGAACCCATTATCTTCAACCTCATTCCTGTTCCCCTCCCTTTATTTTCTCATAACATCCTCCCACTCCATTACCTAGTCATGCAAGCCAGTCCTTAAGGACAAGCAGGTCCTTATGTCTCATGACCAATCATACCCTAAGCCTGTCCAATCCACCTCCTATCTCAAAACTGGCCATTTGTCCCCATCCCCATCACCTCTGCCCCAACTTAGGTCAACATTATCCAGTCTGGACCAATGTAATGTCTACCATTCAGGTCTCCTTACTTCTAAGCTCTCCCCTTCCAGTCTCTACATTGCAAACACAGTGATCTTTCAACCATATCTGATAATCCTCTATGCAAAATTATTCAATGGATCCCATTACCACTGAAATAAAGGGTTTTTGTTTTGTGTTTTTTGTGGGTTTTTTGCGGTACGTGGGCCTCTCACTGCTGCGGCCTCTCCCGTTGCGGAGCACAGGCTCCGGACGCGCAGGCTCAGCAGCCATGGCTCACGGGCCCAGCCGCTCCGCGGCATGTGGGATCTTCCCGGACCGGGGCACGAACCCGCGTCCCCTGCATCGGCAGGCAGACTGTCAACCACTGCGCCACCAGGGAAGCCCCCCTTCCTCACATTTTAAGCTCTAGCAATACCAAACTATTTAATTACATCTTTGAACGTGTCATGTTCTCACACATCTAAAAACTTCTGTATATCCTATTCCCCCTTCCTGGAAAACCATTTATCCTTAAAATCCCTGCACCAGTACTCTCCTTTCCAAAACCTTCCCCAGTCCTCTTGGATTTAGGTCCCTTTCCTGCTCTCTTTCCACGTGGCATCTGCCCTCCACTAAAGCAATGGTCTGTTCTTAAGGCGACCACTGCACCAGACTGTAGGGTTCTCAGAAGTAAATCTTTCAAGCTCCACTGCTGTGGGTAATACCAGGCTCAAAGTATGATCTTTACTAAAAATAAATTTTAACTAACATATCAATGACCCTGACCAAGGGGACATGTTCCTCTGGCAAAGCCACTGAAATACTAAATTTTAGACCACCAATGTCTTGTATTTATTTCACCTCAATCTCAATGTGTTGATTTCTTGTTCACTTCATTTCTTCAAGGAACTGGGGAAGGAGACACTGAAACTGGATTTGGGGATGGTTAGGAGTCTGTTGAAAGATTTTTTGAAGAGTTTCTCTCATTACAAGAGTTTTTCTCCTCTAGTCATTAGAAGAATGAGGGGAGCTAAGGGAAGCTGGTACTTGGGAATTTTCCATTTTCTGTAAGTACCTGAGTTTGTTTTCTGACATCTGAATCAAAGACAGCCACCTCAGATTACATCTGGGCTGCAGGAAACTGGGCTGTTACTCCTGCAGCTGGGCCGAGTATGACGGACTACCTACACAGCCCCTCAGGAAGTCCAACTGCTTTCACACTATTATGAAACCAGAAATAAAATTACAAGAAATTTTAAGGCCAGTTGTAAATGCCCCAATGAACTGACTGAAACCGGTAGCCTCTGGGCACTTTCATGGTCTTCAGTGAAGGCTTTACTGCCCTGAAGAGCCCAACCGTGCACCATCAAAGGACGGACACTCTGCACTCTCCATGCCCAGCTCTTCAGTGTGAGGCGCCACACACACCCACAGCAAGGCTGCAGCAGAGCAGCCCTCAGAGAGGGTGAGCTGGGTGCTACCTCCATCCACTTTCAACAGCTACGGTCTTTTTATTTTATTTATTTTGGGCTGCCTTGGGTCTTTGTTGCTGTGTGCGGGTTTTCTCTAGTTACGGTGCGTGGGCTTCTCATTGTGGTGGCCTCCCGCTGCAAAGCACAGGCTCCAGGCGCACGGACCTCAGCAGTTGCGGCACGTGGGCTTCAGTAGTTGTGGTGCACGGGCTTAGTTGCTCTGTGACATGTGGGATCTTCCCGGACCAGGGATCGAACCTGCGTCCCCTGCCTCGGCAGGTGGATTCTCAAACCACTGCGCCACCAGGGAAACCCAACAGTTACGGTCTTGCCTTACGGGCATTTTAAAGAAAATCTGTTCAGATGGGCACAGCAAGCAAACATGGATTTGAGGATCAAGAAACAAACATAGGGCTTCCCTGGTGGCACAGTGGTTGAGAGTCCGCCTGCCGATGCAGGGGACACGGGTTCATGCCCCGGTCCGGGAAGATCCCACATGCCGCGGAGCGGCTGGGCCCGTGAGCCATGGCCGCTGGGCCTGTGCGTCCAGAGACTGTGCTCCGCAATGGGAGAGGCCACAACAGTGAGAGGCCCGCGTACTGCAAAAAAAAAAAGAATAAAGGTTCTTTAAAAAAAAAAAAAATTAAAAAAAAAAGGAAACAAACATAAATAGAACTAAATGAACACACTTGCCTTTTATGTAAATGTCAATGCACACGTTGTGGGGTAAGGTGACTCTGCTGAAGAGGACACCTCATTCTCATTTTGAGTTAGTCGTCACTGCAGCTGCAGAGGAAAATGCTGACAGGCCTACACTAGAGAAAGTGGATCACAGCAGCCTTGGCAACAACCCACTTTTATGATGAAACCAACTCTCATATTATGCCTCCAAACATAGCTGAGGCCTGAAAGTAAGCAGAAGAGTATCCAAAAAATCTTGAAGAATCCAGATGTTCCTGTAATCGTCCACTGAAAAATTTCCCAACAGAAGAGAACTTACGCAAGGATGGGAAATTTCCAGATGTTTAATATCCAAAGGATATTTGCACGCAGAGAAATTTCGCACTCAGACCACAGGAAGTCACAGTCCTACTGTCTGCTGATGTGGTCAGACATCTAGAATTTTGTGCTAGCTTCGACGCCCACACTGCTACTCACTTTCTAAAGAAAGTGGAAGGGATCATATTTTAAGAGAAAAATTAAAACGCACCAAAAATTAGGGGTGAAAAATAGGGATCTTGAAAATACGTCGTTAAAAAGAGCTGAAGGGGGCTTCCCTGGTGGTGCAGGGGTTGGGAGTCCGCCTGCCGATGCAGGGGACGCGGGTTCGTGCCCTGCTCCGGGAAGATCCCACATGCCGTGGAGTGGCTGGGCCCGTGAGCCATGGCCACTGGGCCTGTGCGTCCAGAGCCTGTGCTCCGCAACGGGAGAGGCCACAACAGTGAGAGGCCCGCATATCGCAAAAAAAAAAAAAGAAAAAAAAGAAAAGAAAAAGAGCTGAAGGAAGCAGGGGAGTTTAATAATTATTGATAACTAGTAATATCCGATGAACCCTTTCTGTGTGCCAGCACTGTGCTAAGAAATGTCGTGTGTTTTTTAAACTTATTCCTTGAAACAAATTTTTTAAATATCGGCTGCATTATTATTCCCACTTTACAAATAAGAAAACTAAGGCTTAGGGATAATAAGAAACTTGCCCAAAATATATGACTTAGAAACAATGGAGAGGGGATATGAACTCAGTCTTTCTGATTCCAAAGCCCCAGCTCTGAAGCACCACATGAGAAGCTGAAGAAGCAAATGGCCATGGGAGACGGGACAGCAGTCTTAATATTTGAAGACATGTGATATGGAAGGGAGAAGAAATTGGTTGTGTTCCAAAGTAGGGGTTCCCAAACCTGTCTGTGCCAGAGAATCACCTCTGGAACTTTAAAAAAAAAAAAAAAAAAATTCCAAGGTCTCACCACCAGACTCTAATTCAGTTGAGCTGGCATAGAGGCCAGGGAACTGTATTTTTCTAACGTTGTCCCCAAAGGACTCCAACACTCTGCTGGGCCTGAGAACTACTGCTCTGGACCTCAGAACTGGAATAAATGCAGAGGGGTTACCAAGAGGCAGGTTCGGCTTTACATTATTAAACAGACCGACCAAACCAAATCTCACTCACACACCAGCCTCAAGAACCAGAGCTTCCCCAACATGGTAGCAGCTACCTCCTAGGGGATCATGACATACGGAAGAGAGTTCAATCCCTGCAAACACACTCGGCTGGCTCCACTCCTGCTTCAGCTGGTTTCTAGGCGTGCAGTGGTCAAGTTATTTTCTCTCTCTGAGTCTGTTCTCTCAACTGGAAATTACGGAATATGACTTACCTCAAAAAACTCTTGTTACAAATTAGAGACAATTACGTACACTTCCAAGCACTGTGGTTGGCCTGAGATGGGTGCTCAATAATGACACCCTTAATCTCTCATGAGCAAGTGACGCCTCGGCCCACCTGACACGTAGTCACCCCCGCTGGCTGCTGCAGGGGCCTCTGCCAGCATCCACTCCCCTTATCCCCACCACCACCCTTCCCGCGTGGGATGCAACGGAAGGGGCTCCAGCTTCAGTTTACTGCGGGCCCTGGTTGGCCCAATCCAATCAGCCGACGCCTGGCCCCCTTGCCACAGCGATAGGCAATAAGAAGCCTAAACCAATCAGCAGGTGGTGTTCCTCTGGCCACAGAGGCTGGTTTGGAAGGGAGGCTGCATAGGTGCCCTAAATGGGGCCCATCAGAATGAACCCAAAGGCTTTTGTTTGAGAGGAGGAGTACTTCCTCTCCCAGACTGTGGGGTATGCCAACACGAGACCTGACACTCAGCAGCTGTTTTGCTACCGAGAGCCTTTATCAAATGATATCTAAACCTGAGCTAACTCTGTATTTTTTGAGATCTGTGTGCCAATAAATTCCCTTTTACAATTTGAGCTGGTTTGAGGTTCTTTTTCTATTACTAAGACTGCAAACATTATTATTTATCCAGAATCACCTGCAGGGGAGTGGTGAGATAGAACCACCTGGATCATTTCTAACTTTAGGATTCCATGACTTCTTAGACTATTTACATAATTAGTGCCTGTTGTAAAATTCACAACACTTATGATGACTGGTTTCTGCAGCCTGGAGTGCCCTGCCCCCCTTCTCCTCCTAAAAATTCCTCCGCATCTTTTAGGGCCCAACTTAAATGTGACCATTGGCCCAAGGCCTTTAAGAGAAACACTCTTCCTCTGTACTCCCACAAGCACTTTACTGTTCCTCTTTTATCCCTAATTTCGCTGTGAAGTTTCCTCATGCTGATCTCCCCCTAAACATAGGTGGTGAGCACCTTGAGGACATCATCTCCAGGCATTATCGGCTCACAGGCAAACAGCACAAATCTAGCTCACTGTGTGTGTTCGATGCCAGTACAGGGCTGGACCTGCAGAAGGCAGGCAATAAATTACTGCTGATTCATTAAATGCCAGACGACTGGTTAGCTGGATACAGGAGAGGGGAAAAAAGTGGCGAAGGTTTCTGCCCTAGCCTTCTAGATGCCTTGCCTTGTGCCTTGAAGGAATCAAAGAGAAACATTTTCTACCTTGCACTGCCGATTTCCAATTACAAGTGTCCCCCCAACCCAAGCTTACAGGTCCATTTAGATGTGATAGGGTTGTGCTGATAGATGTGGTTTATAGTCTTTTCCAACCTTATTAAACTTAAGCAGAGCTTAACATGTACAATAAAGGCAAAAAACTCAAATCTTACAGGGTACCTTGCCTTAAGGTATGAAAATGCAGTTTTTAAAAATAAAATATTATATATGCCAAATAAAGGACATCTATTCAGTGATCTCTGACAGATGTAATGAAACTATCACCTCTTCTGTAAACCGTAAACATCACAACTCGAAATTCTAATATCATCCTGTATTACCTATGTGGGGAGATGCTTCTCCTACATTCGTTGTATTTAAATGAGAGAAGTGTTAAGAGAGAAGAACTCTCTCGTAGTAATAGTCCTAATTCAGTGTGGTCCAGGTCACTGGACCTTATGTGAAATCTCTGGATCAGGAAGGAAACATGCAACAGAAAGCGGAAGTAGATCTGTTAATCCAACACTCCATCACATCCTCAGTGACTGGGAGATTTCCTGCAATTCAGATTCTTTGTTGGCATGGGTCTTCTTGGTCTGGAGGAATGCGGCTATAATCTAAGGAATGAGAGTGGTCTTTAGAAGCTGGAAAAGGCAAGGAAGCAGATTCTTCCCTAGAGCCTCCAGAAAGGAACCCAGCCCTGCCTACACCTTGATTTTTAGCCTCGTGTAACTTGTATCAAACTTCTGACCTACAGAACCATAAAATTACAAATGTGTGGTGTTTAAAGCTACTGGGTCAGTGGTAACTTGTTATGACAATATTAGAACACTAATACTTTGACTTTCCCATACAGGTGATTGCTACCTCTTTGGTATTTAGAGCAGCTCCTTTCCAAATTGAGTGCTACTGTTTAAAACTAACTGTTAAGTTTCTCAAACATAGAGCATGGTAGTAAGTCATAATCATAAGCTGAAGTTAGATTAGGAAAAAGAAAATATTGTTAAAATGTATCAAGGATCCAAACAAGAGGAAAATTCAGATAAGTGCCCAGATCTGAGTATCAAACATTCCTCTCATATTTACAAAACAGACTTAAATAAGTAGATACGTTAACTTAAATGCCTTTTCACCCCTATGAGGTGAGCACAGTTTTTACCCCCAAGTGACAGCTGAGGAGACTGAAGCACAGAGAGGTTCATCCACTTGCCCAAAGCTGTATCACTAGGAAGAGGCAGTCAGGATTTGAACCTAGGTGCTTTAGTACCTGAATCCATGTTCTAAGTCACTGTACTCTACTGGTTCTCTAACAGAGTATGGAAATAATGCAAGTAAATACACTACTTATAAAACATTAGCAGTACTAAAACTTGAAAAAAAGAAATCACACTTTAAAATTTGGTTCAAAAATAGGCAGTATGATTCCACTTATATGAGGGACCTAGCATAGTCAAATTCATAAAGGCAGTAAGGAGGAAAGTGGATGCCAGGGGCTGGGGGACGGAGGGATGGGCAGTTACTGTTTAATGGGTATAGAGTTTCAGTCTGAGAAGTTGAAAAAGTTCTGGAGCTGGATGGTGGTGATAGTTGCACAACACTGTGAATGTACCTAATGCCACAGAATTGTATACTTTAAGATGGTAAAGTCTATGTTATGTATATTTTCCCACAATTAAAAAAGAAACAGACATTAAACTCAGTATCTGATATTCCATTCAGAAACTCACACAAAATGAAGAATCCCACATATTTAAGCACTTGAGATGCTTAGAAAATAGTTTAGTTGTAAAGCACGGAAAAGAAGCCAGAGGATTTGTCTGTTCTGGTTGGTTCATCGTCTTTCTTTCACCCTCTTCTGGCTGCCCTTTCCCTCACACAAAAAATAAAATGTTAGAATAGTTCCCTTTACGCTTGTATCTCCCGAGTTGTATAAGCAGCAATTTTAAAGTGAAAATTGCAGCCCAATCCTAAACCCAGGAAAAATCTGCCCACACTATTAAGTGCTTCATAGCCTATACTTTAGGAACTACTCTGTGATTATCATTATTTACACTCTTCCCCAGACATCTCCTGTGTGTTTCAAGAGTCAGAGACTGGCCCAACAAACTGAAAACACTGGAGTCAGGAGAGAGGGAGCCGGGAACTTGGGGGTAGAGATGCACAACAACAAACGGGCACCTGGCAGTCAGGGTTTCTTACTAAACTCCTGTTGTGGATGTGTTGGCTCATCAGAAGGGACACGGGAAGGTTACTTTCTTCCCGGGTTGGCCCCTTGGATTAATGCTCTTCCCTCGTCCCCATCCTCTGGCAGAGACACTTTCTCCTAGTGCATCTGGGAGCCCTGGGGCTACTTCCTCACCACCATGGTTGTCCTCCACATTTGAGCTGGAGTTATCCTTCCACGAGGTGTCTCAGGTCTCATTTCAGAAACAGGGAAGACCCTAGTCATAAATGAAGTTTTATGCACTTAGTTAAGAACACAAATTTGTAATTCACCAATCACTTCCCCTATTATCCATCCATAGGCAGATCACAGTATTTGGTGGTATGGAGTGAGATAAAGTAAAAGATATAGAAAATTTTAAAAAAAGAAGAAGATACTGTAAAAAGGACATAGTTTGTAAAACCCAACCTCCAAAAAAATTAAATTCTTAAAAAATACAAATAAACAAATAAGTAAAACAAAGCATATCATTTACCTGAATGTTTCTGATGCCCACTTACCACACTGACTTTTGTGCGTGTGAACGTTACACATTGAAGGTGGCTTCGTAACCCTCAGGACAGCCTGAGAAGCCCTGAGCTGCAGAAAGGTCACTGCCAACTCCTTTACTGTCCCTGTGATTTCCGCTCGTGTGACAGCGTGTAACCTAAGCCTCTTTACGCACCTGAACAGTGGCGAAAACAGTCACAAACTCAGAGCCACTCTGAGCATTAAATAGATGATTTATGCCAACAAGTTTGGTAAATCTTTACAGGTTAGGCAGATAGGAACTGTGGGGCTGGATGACACCTCGAGGCAGTAATCTGTACTCTCCTCTTTCTTTTTCTCCCAGGGAGCAGACTCTGCCCAGGGCCTCAGTGGAGGCGCTGGGGATGAGGGGGGCCGGGAGGTCTGAATGAACAGGGGTCTGGGCCCCGATTCTTGGCAGCGCTGACACCCTGGCAGCACAACTTCCCCAGGAGTAGGAAATGGGTAAATAGAGCCACACGCAACTTCATGTGAGCTTCCTGAGTCCTCTGTGCGGCGAGGAAGCAGCAGAGGGCTGCCAGCCCTGCGGCAGAGACGGCCGCAGAAAGACCCGAGCCCCCAACGGCTTGGTCCTGGGGTCACCCCAGGACCTTGGGAGGGGGGCTGTTTTCCACCACACCAGTGGAAAGAGGAATCTGAGCCAGAAATTGGGCAGCTTTAGAGAAAAAGTTTTAAGTGTTATTTCTTGCACACTGTAGCTTTTGGACTGAGACTATACTCATTACGTCTAATTTCCAACACCTAATATTTTTCTGTCAGTTAACAATGCTCAATGTAATGAATGTTTAATAAATTTTCTTGCTTTGCTTTATATCTATATATGACATCTTAACTGACTAAAAAGAACATACGCATTATACTGCTTTAATGAAAAGAGCAGTAACTAGCAGGGCATATTCTGACATGATCTTCTACATGCTGCAAGGTACACAGAAGATGCTCAGTGAAAACCTGCTGGCTGACTGGTGACGAGCCATCCAGAGCCGCTCCTGACTTCTCCAGATACTTGAGCTCAATAGCAGAAACCTGCCAACCGGGTGGCTGGAATGAGGGATGTGGGGTGTTGTGAAGAATGGAACTTTTCTCTATATAATGCTTATGGGTCTGCATAGAATAGAACTCATGTTATGGACATTACTCTAAACACTGTGATCTAACCACTTGAGAATGGAACAAATAGATAAACCCATGTGGGCAAGACCTTGTCTATCTAGTTACCTAATGCATTCACAGGGTCTAGACAAGTGCTAGCACATAGTAGGAATTCAGTAAATACCTGACACATTTTGACAGTCAGAAGACACAAGACCGCTACCTCCAAGTATGAAATATATATATATTTC
Source organism: Pseudorca crassidens (assembly GCF_039906515.1). Lineage (NCBI taxonomy): Eukaryota > Metazoa > Chordata > Mammalia > Artiodactyla > Delphinidae > Pseudorca > Pseudorca crassidens. The sequence goes on from NC_090297.1 coordinate 160,640,827, forward strand.
TAAAATATAAATATATAAGGTAGGGGTAGCTGAAATATAGCCAAACCCAGGATTCAAGAGTCCAACAAAATCATGAATAGCACTCAGAACAAGAGCTGGGTGGTTTTCCAGTATCCCCATCCGAACTGGGGACACCTCCCGAGACACAGGAAGCTCAAAGCCTGTTGGGGGCAGAGAGGGGAGAGGGAAGAGCTATTTATCAGCCCCAGGTTTCAACTTCCTTCAGCTCTTTCCTATTGTTTAGCAAGATGCCTCTGTGCTTTGGATGAAGCAGTCCGCCCCAGATATGAAGCCCTAACATGACCTACATTCCAGAAGAGTTCTGATTTATGAATTGGCACTGAGACTACATCAGTTGGTGCAGACCGCCAGGGCGTCTGTTTCGGGGAGATGTATACATGGAGTGCTTTTCCACGGATGCAGTCAGCTCTGGCTCTCGGGGCTTCTGAACTCAGTTCAGGGCATGGAGTTTAATCAAAGAAATGACAAAACTGGCCCGACACAACGAGACATTTAGTGAATTTATTTAACGGTGCCAAATATGGGGATCCCCCTTTAAACGGACTAGCACAAGGAACGGGAAGAGAAAGACTGATTTGTTACAAGACGTCTCAGAGCAACTGAGTCACCTGAGTGCTAATCAAAGGCGACGGGAAATGTCACTGGGGGGGTGGATCCCTGGAAAACTGACTTCCCTGTGAAATCAGAAGTGTGAGCATCTTTCTTTCGGCTGGGATTTACTGAGCTTATGCTTTGTGCTGTGAGACATAGAGGACTCCATCTCTCCTCAAGAGCCTGTTGAGAGATATTAACAACTAACATTTTTGGTGAGCAATGCATTATCATCTCACATGATCTCATTCAATCTTAGCCGTGAATCAGTAGTGACAGGGATTATTTTCCCTGAGAAAAACTGAGACGTGGGCTGGGGCAGGGCAGGCAGCGTGGTAAGGAACTCTCTCCAGGTCACTTAGCTATGCAAATGGCACGGCATAAGCAAGGGCTGCAGCCCACACTCCTGATTCCCAGCCCCTTCCCAGAACCACAGAGCATCCAGCAGCACCAGGAAAACCATACCAAACTCAAGGCAGCTGGGGTAGGTGAGGACACAGGAGGAAGCACAAAGGCAACAGGTGAGGATGAGGGCCGGACAGTCCAGGGAGTGAACAGAAGTGCTGCGAGTGGGACTAGCCACTATGAGGTGCATCTCCAAGCCCTCAGCTGCCCTGAAGAGATAAGAGCTTTCTCTGGCAGGTGCTCAGACAAGAGGTCATGCGTAGGCACCATTCTGGCAACGCCCAGACAAACCAACCTCTCTCTGATCCCAGCGGAAAGGCTGGACAATAACATAGTCTGTAGACAAGGAAATCCAAAGTGTGGCATTCCTCCAGGGAAAATGCTGTGCTGGACCTAGGCTAGGGCTGCCAACACCTGTGAGCGAGTGAATTCCAAAACGTACAGTCACAGGCTGGCTCCTCTGAGGCTCAGCTCACAGCGTTTCTTCAAAAGAGAAATGAAGAAGAGAAGGTATCTTTCTGCTAAGAGTCCCACTTAGGTAACATCCACCCTCTCCTAACTGCCTTTTGGGAGGGTATGGAGATCATTCACCCCGGATAAAAAGTACAATGAAACGTTCTTTTCTGAACTCTCACTGTTTGGAAACCTGATAGCTCTTATCAGGACATGATTCTTGTTGAATAAATAATTGTAAGTCAGGGACCTAACCATGGACTCATGTCTGAAATATAGTTTGATGTTTTGATAAATTAGTTTCATTTTATTTAAGAGCTATAATTTTAGTAAGGGACTATATGACAACCACAATGAGATAGCACTTCATACTTATTAGGATGGCTATAAGAAAGAAAGAGACACAGAGAGAGAGAGACGGAGTTGGGGGAAGGAAGGAAGGAAGGAAGGAAGGAAGGAAGGAAGGAAGGAAGGAAGGAAGGGAGGAAGGGAGGGAGGGAGGGAGGGAAGAAGGGAAGGAGGGAGGGAGGGAGGGAGGAAGGGGAAAAAAGAAAAGAAAAAAAAGAAAAGAAAAAGAAAGAAGAGGAAAGAAAAAGAAATATTGGTGAAAGGATGGCCTGGAGACACCATTTGCACATGTGTATTACTGAATAGTGAAGCCAGCAGCCCCAAGAAGGGCAGGAGAACTGTCTGCCTGGCAGCTGGGTGTGGGGACTAGACATGCCTCGGAGAGGTTGTGGGTTTGGTTTCAGACCATGGCAATAAAGTGGATATTACAATAAAGAGAGTCACATGAATCTTTTGGTTTCCCAGTGCATATAAAAGGGTCTTGGTGCTCCAGCAGGGTGTCAGGCCTGAGCCTCTGAGGTGGGAGAGCCGAGTCCAGGACATTGGACCACCAGAGACCTCCCGGCTCCACGTAATATCAATTGGCGGGAGCTCTCCCATACAGCTCCATCTCAACGCTAAGACCGACCTCCACCCAATGGCCAGCAAGCTCCAGTGGTGGATGCCCCATGCCAAACAACTAGCAAGACAGGAACACAAACCCACCCATTAGTAGAGAGGCTGCCTAAAGTCATACTAAGTTCACAGACACACCAAAACACACCACCGGACGTGGCCCTGCCCACCAGAAAGACAAGATCCAGCCCCACCCACCAGAACACAGGAACAAGTCCCCTCCAGCAGGAAGCCTACACAAAACACTCAACTAACCTCACCCAAACTGGGGACAGACACCAGAAACAACAGGAACTACGAACCTGCAACCTGTGAAAAGGAGACCCCAAACACAGTAGTTAAAATGAGAAGACAGAGAAATATGCAGCAGATGAAGGAGCAAGGTAAAAACGCACCAGACTAAATAAATGAAGAGGAAATAGGCAGTCTATTTGAAAAAGAATTTGGAATAATGATAGTAAAGGTGATCCAAAATCTTGGAAATAAAATGGAGAAAATACAAGAAATGTTTAACAAGGACCAAGAAAACTAAAGAGTAAACAAACAATAATGAACAACACAATAAATGCAATTAAAATTCTCTAGCCGAATAACTGAGGCAGAACAGATAAGTGACCTGGAAGATAAAACAGTGGAAATAACTGCCACAGAGCAGAATAAAGAAAAAAGAATGAAAAGAATTGAAGACAGATTCAGAGACCTCTGGGACAACATTAAACACAACAACATTCGAATAATAGGGGTCCCAAAAGAAGAAGAGAGAGAGAAAGGACCCAAGAAATGATTTGAAGAGATTATAGTTGACAAATTCCCTAACATGGGAAAAGAAATAGTCATGTACAGGAAGCACAGAGAGTCCCATACAGGATAAATCAGAGAAACATGCCAAGATACATATGAATCAAACTATCAAAAATTAAATACAAAGAAAAAATATTAAAAGTAGCAAAAATATTAAAAACACAAGGGAATCCCCATAAGATTAACAGCTGATCTTTCAGAAGAAATTCTGCAAGCCAGAAGGGAGTAGCAGGACATATTTAAAGAGATGAAAGGGAAAAACCTACAACCAAGATTACTCTACTCAGCAAGGATCTCATTAACATTCGACGGAGAAATTAAAATCTTTACAGACAAGCAAAATCTAAGAGAATTCAGCAACACCAAACCAGCTTTACAACAAATGCTAAAGGAACTTCTCTAGGCAGGAAACACAAGAGAAGGAAAAGACCTAAAAAAAAACCCCCAAACAATTAAGAAAATGGTAATAGGAACATACATATAGATAACTACCTTAAATGTAAATGGATTAAATGCTCCAACCAAAAGACACATTCCGGCTAAATGGATACAAAAATAAGACCCATATATATGCTGTCTACAAGAGACCCACTTCAGACCTAGGGACACATACAGCCTGAAAGTGAGAGGATGAAAAAAGATATTCCATGCAAATGGAAATCAAAAGAAAGCTGGAGTAGCAATTCTCATATCAGAAAAAATAGACTTTAAAATAAAGACTATTACAAGAGACAAAGAAAGACACTACATAATGATCAAGGGATCAATCCAAGAAGAAGATATAACAATTGTAAATATTTATGCATCGAACATAGGGGTACCTCAATACATAAGGCAAATGCTAACAGCCATAAAAGGAGAAATTGACAGTAACACACTAACAGTACGGGACTTAAATACCCCACTTTCACCAATGGACAGATCATCCAAAATGAAAATATATACAGAAAAAAAGCTTTAAATGACACATTAGACCAGAAGGACTTAACTGATATTTATAGGACATTCCATCCAAAAACAACAGAATACACTTTCTTCTTAAATGTTCATGGAACATTCCCCAGGTTAGATCATATCTTGGGTCACAAATCAAGCCTTGGTAAATTTAAGAAAATTGAAATCGAATCAAGTATCTTTTCTGACCACAACGCTATGAGACTAATATCAATTATAGGGAAAAAAACTGTAAAAAATACAAACACACAGAGGCTAAACAGTACGCTACTAAATAACCAAGAGATCACTAAAGAAATCAAAGAGGAAATCAAAAAATACCTAGAAACAAATGACAATGAAAACACGATGACCCAAAAGCTATGGGATGCAACAAACGCAGTTCTAAGAGGGAAGTTTACAGCAATACGATCCTACCTCAAGAAACAGAAACATCTCAAATAAACAACCTAACCTTAACCCTAAAGCAATTAGAGAAAGAAGAACAAAAAACCCCAAAGTTAGCAGAAGGAAAGAAATCATAAAGATCAGAAATAAATGAAAAGGAAATGAAAGAAACAATAGCAAACATCAATAAAACTAAAAGCTGGTTCTTTGAGAAGATAAACATAATTGATAAACCATTAGCCAGACTCATCAAGATAAAAAGGGAGAAGACTCACATCAACAGAATTAGAAATGAAAAAGGAGAAGTAACAACTGACACTGCAGAAATACAAAGGATCATGAGAGATTACTATAAGCAGCTATATGTCAATAAAATGGGACAACCATGAAGAAATGGACAAATCCTTAGAAAAGCACAACCTTCCAAGACTGAACCAGGAAGAAATAGAAAATATAAACAGACCAATCACAAGAACTGAAATTGAAACTGTGATTAAAAATCTTCCAACAAACAAAAGCCCAGGACCAGATGGCTTCACAGGCAAATTCAATCAAACACTTAGAGAAGAGCTAACCCCTATCCTTCTCAAACTCCTCCAAAATACAGCAGAGGGAGGAACACTCCCAAACTCATTCTACGAGGCCACCATCACTCTGATACCAAAACCAGAGAAAGATGTCACAAAAAAGAAAACTACAGGCCAATATCTCTGATGAACATAGATGCAAAAATCCTCAACAAAATACTAGCAAACAGAATCCAACAGCACATTAAAAGGATCATACACCATGATCAAGTGAGGTTTATACCATGAATGCAAGGATTCTTCAATATACGCAAATCAATCGATGTGATACACCATATTAAAATATTGAAGAATAAAAACCATATGATCATCTTAATAGACTCAGAAAAAGCTTTTGAAAAAATTCAACACCCATTAATGATAAAAACTCTCCAGAAAGTAGGCATAGAGGGAACCTACCTCAACATAATAAAGGCCATATATGACAAACCCACAGCAAACATCATTCTCAATGGTGAAAAACTGAAACCATTTCCTCTAAGATCAGCAACAAGACAAGGCTGCCAACTCTCACCACTATTATTTAACATAGTTTTGGAAGTTTTAATGACAGCAATCAGAGAAGAAAAAGAAATAAAAGGAATTCAAATCGGAAAAGAAGTAAAACTGCCATTGTTTGCAGATGACATGATACTATACATAGAGAATCATAAAGATGCTACCAGAAAACTACTAGAGCTAATCAATGAATTTGGTAGAGTAGCAAGATACAAAATTAATGCACAGAAATCTCTTGCATTCCTATACATTTATGATGAAAAGTCTGAAAGAAAAATTAAGGAAACACTCCCATTTACCACTGCAACAAAAAGAATAAAATACCTAGGAATATACCTACCTAAGGAGACAAAAGACCTGTATGCAGAAAACTATAATACACTGATGAAAGAAATTAAAGATGATACAAACAGATGGAGAGATATACCATGTTCTTGGATGGTTAGAATCAACATTGCGAAAGTGGCTATACTACCCAAAGCAATCTACAGATTCAATGCAATCCCTATCAAACTACCAATGGTGTTTTTCATAGAACTAGAACAAAAAGTTTCACAATTTGTATGGGAACACAAAAGACCCCGAATAGCCAAAGCAATCTTGAGAACGAAAAACGGAGCTGGAGGAATCAGGCTCCCTGACTTCAGACTATACTACAAAGCTACAGTAATCAAGACAGTATGGTACTGGCACAAAAACAGAAAGATAGATCAATGGAACAGGATAGAAAGCCCAGAGATACACCCACGCACATATGGTCACCTTATTTTTGATAAAGGAGGCAAGAATATACAATGGAGAAAAGACAGCCTGTTCAATAAACGGTGCTGGGAAAACTGGACAGCTATATGTAAAAGAATGAAATTAGAACACTCTCTAACACCATACACAAAAATAAACTCAAAATGTATTAAAGACCTAAATGTAAGGCCAGACACTATAAAACTCTTAGAGGAAAACACAGGCAGAACACTCTATGACATAAATCACAGCAAGATCCTTTTTGACCCAACTCCTAGAGAAAGGGAAATAAAAACAAAAATAAACAAATGGGACCTAATGAAACTTAAAAGCCTTTGCACAGCAAAGGAAACCATAAGCAAGACAAAAAGACAACACTCAGAATGGGAGAAAATATTTGCAAATGAAGCAATATACAAAGGATTAATCTCCAAAATTTACAAGCAGCTCATGCAGCTCAATATTAAAGAAACAAACAACCCAATCCAAAAATGGGCAGAAGACCTAAATAGACATTTCTCCAAAGAAGATATACAGATTGCCAACAAACATGTGAAAGGATGCTCAACATCACTAATTATTAGTGAAATGCAAATCAAAACTACAATGAGGTATCACCTCACATCAGTCAGAATGGCCATCATCAAAAAAATCTACAAAGAATAAGTGCTGGAGAGGGTGTGGAGAAAAGGGAACCCTCTTGCACTGTTGGTGGGAATGTTAATTGATACAGCCACTATGGAGAACAGTATGGAGGTTCCTTAAAAAACTAAAAATAGAACTACTATACGATCCAGCAATCCCACCACTGGGCATATACCCTGAGAAAACCATAATTCAAAAAGAGTCATGTACCAAAATGTTCATTGCAGCACTATTTACAGTAGCTGGGACATGGAAGCAACCTAAGTGTCCATCGACAGATGAATGGATAAAGAAGATGTGGCACATATATACAATGGAATATTACTCAGCCATAAAAGGAAACAAAATTGAGTTATTTGTAGTGAGGTGGATGGACCTAGAGTGTGTCATACAAAGTGAAGTAAGTCAGAAAGAGAAAAACAAATACTGTATGCTAACACATATATATGGAATCTAAAAAAAAAAAATGGTTCTAATGCACGTAGGGGCAGGACAGAATAAAGACACAGACTTAGAAAATGGACTTGAGCATGTGGAGAGGGAGAAGGGTAAGCTGGGACGAAATAAGAGAGTAGCATTGACATATATACACTACCAAATGTAAAAGAGATAGCTAGTGGGAAGCAGCTGTATAGCACAGGGAGATCAGCTCGGTGCTTTGAAACCACCTAGAGGGGTGGGATAAGGAGGGTGGGACGGAGACACAAGAGGGAGGGGATAGGGGGATATATGTATCCATACAGCTGATTCAATTTGTTATACAGCAGAAACTAACAACACTGTAAAGCAATTACACTCCAATAAAGATGGTTAAAAAAAAAAACAAGAGAGATATGGGGACTTCCCTGGTGGTGCAGTGGTTAAGAGTCCACCTGCTAATGCAGGGGACATGGGTATGATGCCTGGTCCGGGAGGATCCCACACGCCACGGAGTGACTAAGCCCGTGGGCCACAGCTGCTGAGCCTGCACTCTAGAGCCCGTGAACCACAACTACTGAAGCCCGTGCACCTAGAGCCCATGCTCCGCAACAGGAGAAGCCACCGCAATGAGAAGCCCAAGCACCGCAATGAAGAGTAGCCCCTGCTCACCACAACTAGCGAAAGCTCATGTGCAGCAATGAAGACCCAACACAGCCAAAATAAATAAACAAACAAATAAATAAATAAATTTATCACCAAAAAAAAAAAAGAGAGAGAGACATGTAGCACAATGTGCATTGCAGCACTATTTACAGTAGCCAGGACATGGAAGCAACCTAAGTGTCCATCGACAGATGAATAGATAAAGAAGATGTGGCACATATATACAATGGAGTATTACTCAGCCATAAAAAGGAATGAAATTGGGTCATTTGTAGTGAGGTGGATGGGCCTAGAGACTGTCATACAGAGTGAAGTAAGTCAGAAAGGAAAAACAAATACTGTATGCTAACACATATATATATGGAATCTAAAAAATATGGTTCTGATGAACCTAGGGGCAGGACAGGAATAAAGATGCAGATGCAGAGAATGGACTTGAGGACACAGGGAGGGGGAAGGGTAAGCTGGGATGAAGTGAGAGAGTGGCATGGACATATATACACTACCAAATGTAAAATAGATAGCTAGTGGGAAGCAGCCGCATAGCACAGGGAGATCAGCTCGGTGCTTTGTGACCACCTAGAGGGGTGGGATAGGGAGGGTGGGAGGGAGGGAGACGCAAGAGGGAAGAGATATGGGAACATATGTATATGTATAGCTGATTCACTTTGTTATAAAGCAGAAACTAACACAATATTGTAAAGCAATTATACTCCAATAAAAATGTTAAAAAAAAAGAAATATTGGTGAGCATGTGGAGAAACTGGAACCCTTGTGCATTGCTGGTGGGAATGCAAAGCAGTATAGCTGCTGTGAAAATCCGTTAACATAGAATTACCATATGATGCAGCAGTTCCACTTCTAGGTATATACGTAAAAGAATTAAAAGCAGGAACTCAAACAAATACGCCAGTGTTCACTGCAGCACTAGTTACAGTAGCCAAAAGGTGGAAACAACCAAATGTCCATGGACAGATGAATGAATAACGAAATTGTGGCACATGCATACAATGAACTATTATTCAGACATAAGAAATAAAGTTCTGATAGATGCTACAATAGGGATGAACCTTGAAGACATCATGCTACGTGAAAGAAGCCAGCCATAAAAGGATAAATAGAATAGTCAAGTTCATAGAGACGAAAAGTAGATTAGAGGTTACCAAGAGTGGGGGAGAAGGCAATGGGGATTATTGATCAATGGGGTTCAGTTTCTGTTTCAGGTAATGAAAAAGTTTTGGAAATAAAGAGTGGTGATGGTTGCACAATGTTGTGAATGTAATTAATGCCCCTGAATTGTACATTTAAAGATGATTAAAATGGCATATTCTACCACAATAAAAACCAACCAACCAAATATAAAACCAAAACATAAGGGAGAACATAGTGTGGAAATTAAAAAAAATAACAACACAGAGAGTTTACTCAAAAAATATTTTTTTAAAAAAAGAGAGACTGTGATAATGACACACTCTGTTGTCATGAAGTTTATTTCCAAAGGTAGAAAAAAATATAGGATAATGGTAATATTCACAACAGGGTTATATTAACTAATTTACATTATACTTATTCTATACCAGGAGCTGCTTTAAGTGCTATACATATATCAACTCATATAATCCTCGCAATAACCCCTTGATGTACCTTCTGTTATAATCCCTATTTTAAAGTCAGTGATTCTTCTGAGATATCTAATGGTTAAATAACTTGCCCAAGGTCACACAGCTAATAAGTGGCAGATTTAAACTCAGGAAGTCTGGACCCAGAACCTGTATTTTTCACAACTGTGTCTCTTACCAGTATAAAAGACATAAGGATGAGGGTGCCCCCCACCCCACAAAAAAGGAGGTTAAGGATAGGGATGTATAAAAAAATTATAGGCTAACTAAAGTAAAAGAGACAGATAAAGGCTGATGAAACTGACATAGTCCTCTTCTTTCAAAATCAAACATTAACTCTTGAATAAATAGCACAGGCTACTACTGATCTTTTAGGCTCACCCAAGTCCCTTCCAGGAAGAGGAATAATAGCACAAAAAGAGCACTGGACTGGAAGTTATAAAATCTGGTTTTAAATCCTGGCTCTATCACTTTACTTATTCATTCAGCAAATGTTTATCAACTGTCTCCTGGGCATGGGGCACAGCGCTGGCCAGTTCACTCAATGTTTTGAATCGTAGCTTCTCAGCCATAAAATGGGAATAATTATACCTACCTCAGAAATCGTTAGGAAAGGTAAATGAAATAAGCTGTGACTGCAATCCCACTACTGGGCATATACCCAGAGAAAACCATAATTCAAAAAGACACATGCACCCCAATGTTCATTGCAGCTCTATTTAGAATAGCCAGGTCATGGAAGTGACCTAAATGCCCCTCAACAGACGAATGGATAAAGAAGATGTGGTACATATACACAATGGAATATTACTCAGCCATAAAAAGGAAAGAAATTGGGTCATTTGTAGATGGACCTAGAGACTGTCATACAGAGTGAAGTAAGTCAGAAAGAGAAAAGCAAATATCGTATATTAATGCATATATGTGGAATCTAGAAAAATGGTACAGATAAACCGGTTTGCAAGGCAGAAATAGAGACACAGATGTAGAGAACAAACGTATGGACACCAAGGGGGAAAAGCGGTGGGGGAGGATGAATTGGGAGATTGGGATTGACATATATACACTAATATGTATAAAATAGATAAGCAATAAGAACCTGCTGTGAATAAATAAATAAATGAAATTCAAAACAAAAAAAAAGAAAGAAGCTGTGACTGTTCTTGACTCCCATTTACTCTCCATAATGGATGACTGAAAACATTTTCTCTTGCTTAACTCCTCAGAATAAAGATTCTTGATAACGATCAGCTATATAAATCTTGGTGCTTGTTTTTGCAAGGAAGGAATTGTGTCTGCCAGGCTGCAGACAAATAAGCACAAACAGCTACCTTGTTTCTTTTGCCCCTCCCTGTTTCTTACCCTCAAGCTAGCCAGATGGTGACATGAGGCAGGGCGCTAATAAAAGTGTCAGTATATACTTTTCTATTCTTCCCAGAAGAGGTGGGAAGAAGAGCGGACAGGAAGGAGTGGGGAGAAAAAAGAACACAGAAGATAAAAAGGAAACAGGATGTGAAGACAGAGATGGGATATTACTTCTTTCCCATCCCTCCCAGCAGGGGAGGAGAGGCTGTGGTCTGTAGGAAGCTCCCGCTTCCATTTCTCCCTAGAATGTCCCACAGCATCAGTCATGCCCCCAAACTGAAGATGACAGCAAACTTATCTATACCCTCAAAACCAGGCCTGGGTCCAAAGGACTCCTCCCCATATCCCCCTCCCCCGGACACCGCCACATGCACATTCCCATTATGATTCTTTAGTTTGCAACAGGCCAAAGCAGTCATTAAGGAGTTTCATTTTCTAAGATTCACTAATCAAGATAACAGAGAACTCAAATACCAGGTTGAGAGGCCTTATGTTGATCGCGGGTTATTCACTGAGTCCCTACTCTCTAGTAAACTGTAGGGTTCTGGAAGGCAGAGAACATGTCTTACTACAAGGTAACAACAGTGAGTATTTCTTAAATTCATCCTTGGTTTGTCCAGTGTTGGAAAACAACATGATCAAAGAGTCCTTTGAAAACAATATTCGACACGGATTGAATGTCTAGATAACTTAAACCGAGACTGCCTTATTTCACCTAAGTAAGATTTTATTTAATTGTTGAAGTCCTGTGGTGGCGAAAGAAAAGCCTCCCGGTAAGCAACACATTTATTTACACTACTTCAACCAAGACTTATGAAATGGGGCCACCGTCCTGCTCCTCTGACGGAGAGGGGAGCAAGGTTCATGGAAATGACACTCCTCAGGCCATCAGACAGAACCACATTTGGGGTCATTACAGGCCAGTTGCAAACACTGCTTTCCAATCTATTCACCTGAACTTCACTGTAATGTGTTAGTGTGAATTAAATTACATCTGGCAAAATGTACTTCTGACTAGTGAGGAAGTTTTACTTCAACAGAAGATGAATTGCACCCAAGAGAAAACATGCCACGCAAGCCCATCCACGTCTGCCCACCTGCAAGTTTGATTCCCATAAGCACCTCCTCCTCTTGCCAACCCACCTTCAACCTCATAGGGAGTATCGGTGTTTTGAAAGTTTCTCCTTGCTCTAAGTACTCTAAAGAGACAGGTCTAGCTTCATTCTAGAAACCAAAAGAAATGAGGAATTCATCACATTTTGAAGGTGAGGAGATTTTACATTAGCCACCCTTGCCAAAATCGAAATCTGAGAAGCATGCCTGTTTCCCACCAGGTGATGCGTGGCTTTGCAAAGCTGTGGTTTGAAGCAGGAACCGGCAATAATCCCATACAGCTAAGGCCAGCTCTTTCCGGGGATGACTGCAAATAGTTTAAACGTTTTTCATGATCCTCTTTTGAACTACAAATGATAGTCAAACAAAGGTCAATTCTCTGAGTAATCTTCAGAAATGCAGACCCTACAATAAACAACGTTCACAGATGGTTCCCTTCCTTGCATATCAAGGCTCTTCCTCTTTGGAGCTGGTAGCTACTCAGAATAGAGCACTAAACTGACTGGGAGGGGACAGGATCCTCTGGATTGCCCCTCACTTCAAAATGAGGGGTTTAGACAGAGGCCCTGGCAGCTTCCTTTCGGTCCTGGTTCTGAATGATGCCCTAGAAGGTCACGATACTTTGTACGCCTCCCATATTCTACACCCCATGCCAGAGCCTCTATCCTTCTGATTGTATTTGCTAGAACCAAACCCACCGTTTCTGAGAAAGCACCAAATTCATTGTAGGGAAAAGCAGCAAGGTGAGCCCACTGAGGAGACCGTGCAGATGTGACGAAAGACTCCAGTCTGAAGGGCAAGATGACCATCTCCTTGCAAAGTAGCCCCTGTAGTTGGTCCCATTGCATGGCTCATAAAAGTCTCAGTCTATCACCACACAATGTAAGTGTGTTGTACACCCTCAAATAGAAAACGTGTATGCATAGCAAGGGAGAGAAGAGTGACGGTTCCAAGTAAAGAGGATTGGTGGGCAGGACTTAGGAAGAAATGTTAAAGAGTTAGAGGGAAAGATGGCAAAAGGGCAAAGAAATACCAAGTGAAGACACGCAGACACACAGAAGAACAACTGGAACCAGAATAAGAAAAGTGGAAAAATTATATTATGCTATGGGGCTCTAATTCACACTTCATTAGGCTTTGAGGCGTCCCAACAGAACAAAGTTCTTACCTGCTTTTCAAACCCATGGTGGGGCATTAGGCATATCCGTGCTACCACAGCGCCATCTAGTGGAGTGGTGGGACCCATAATGGACCTAATCAGAATTGTCTAGGACTAAGTCTATACTGAAAATATTCCAGGCAATAAATACAGGTGACAGAACCTATTACTAAGAAATATGTGCAACTTAAGTTCAAAATTTTTTATGTCCTGTGGGTTACCTCCTCTCACAACAAGTGGAACACAACTTGACATTCCACATTCTGAAAGACCCACCCCCCTTTCAAAATCAGCTCAGCTATCAATGAAATTTGTAATGGAAAAAACATTGCTATTTTTTCTAATGATTATCTATTTTAAGCCTCTAACAAAATTAGATAAATATATATGTCATAAAACATGTTTATTATATTTAATACAAATATTTCATATATAGTCATTGAATATTAATATACAATTTTGTTGCTTATCTTTCTCCATAGGTTTCCTATGAAATTTCCTTAAAATGACAACAGTGTAAATCTCAGCGATTTACCGTACAACTGATTATACTAGCGATATTAGGACCCAGGACATGGGGCTCCAGCAGTGCTATTTATTGACTTTTGTGTGGCATCAGGTATGAGTTCTGGGAAGCAACATAGGGTGGCGGTGAAGCATATGCTTTGACTCCGCTCTCGGCCGGAGTTCAGACACCACCACCTACTGAGTGACCTTGGGCTTATTATTGAATTTCTTGAGTCTGTATCATTCCTACCTGTAAAACGGGAATGCCAACATTTACTTCATTGGATTGTTGTAAGGATTCAATGGACACACAGTGCTGACATTTAGGAAGCGCTAAGTAATTCTTCTCCAGCTGCCCTTTCCTGAAGAGAGCCACCACAGAAAGAACACGTCTCATCTTCGGTCGAGCAACCACAGGAAGTGTCCTCACCTCTGACTTGTCTTATAAAAATACAGAGATGAGACAGAAGAAAAAGCCTTCCGAGATCCTGACACCCCTCACTGCAGTTTTCAGTTGAGAGTCAACCAATTAATGAGCCCTGTGGTGAAGACCGAATTCTGCCAGGCATGGTACCTGGGAGAGTTCATAACACACTTGACTTTAATTCATGTGCACTATAATCCTGTGGGTTAAAGGGCCATAAAAGTTGTTCTGTTTTTTCTTACACTTCAAAGGAAGCGATTTAATGGCCATGAATTACAGTTTCCTGATTACAGTGTAACTATGAAACACAACGGTTCTGGTAAGATTTCCAGCCTGGCTCCCTCACCAAAGGAACTTCAAGGAAAGAATTTAAACAAAATAACCTTTCCAGGCTTTCATCCAGCTTCCTCCTGCAGGAGACTCTATCCTTGGGAGCCCAAGAACACACATGCACACAAAGGGTTACGTGTGGGGTTTGGGACTAGAACAGGGTAGGCCATGAAGTGGAGTTGGGGACAACCCATGAAATCGGGAGCAAGTAAATACTGTTCCCTGGGAAAACCCACGTGATGACAGATGTTATCAGAAATAAAATAATGGGGTAACAATGAAAACATTTAAAGGGAGGAGGGTCATATTAGGAATGGAAGGAGAGAAAGGCTTCACAAATGGGGGCTCTTCCTATCTTTCTAACCACTTACTAGCTAGGTTAAGGCAAGCCTAAGAGATTCCCATTGCCCTGAGACCCAGTAGACAAAGTATAGATCTTTTTCACAGCAGCAAAGCAAATGCTTACAGGAGGGAAGCAATCACACACGGTGGAGAGAAGACTCCACTTGAAATTGGATTTAAACCCTGGTTTCTCAGCTAACTAGCTGTCTGACCTTGGACAACTTCCCTGTACATTGGTTTGGTCATCTACGGTTTAAAGATGTAAAGAGGCAACCTTAGAATGATACTGCAAAAGTAAAACATACGTATCTGCTTAGTACAGAGTCCTAGGAAAACTGCAAAGGGGGTAACGAAAAGGCCAAGTCCCTCAAAGCTCCAGTCAGTCATTCACTATCATTACCTGAGGTCCTCACTGAACCAGCCCTGGCGAGAGGTCAGCACACATCTCTTGATATTTAAAGTTTATCTCCAGTCTGCCTCTATACAGAGCTGACCTCCATACCAGTCGTGGCGTTTGAGAATCTAATTGTCCCCAAGCTCTGTGAGTGGGGTTTACGTACCCTAAAGACACCTGGGAGGTTAGAGGGTAAGGGAAAAAGGAGAAACGGTGGGTCTTGACTGTACTTTTGGGAATCAATTCTACTATAATGTTTTAAGATTAGTTTAAAAAATAAAGATTGTGCATTGGATGTTTGCATTAAAAGCACAAACATGCCCTGATTGTTAGAGGAAATCTAACTATATGCAATGGTCCCCCAAGATAAATTTTAAAGTTGTTGGAGCACAAATATACTTTGTAGGGAAAGGAAGTCTTGCCATTCTGCGTTATAACTGACTAGAAAGGGAAGGGGAGGGGGAGTTGACGGAGGGGTGCGCGTGTGCACAGAGTGCTGGAGAGGCTGGGGTAGGAGAGGGGAGATAACACGTGTGGAGAGGGACAGGTCAGGAGTGTTCAGGCAGCGCCACCTACGTGGCTCTTCCTACCCAACGGCAGCTAAAGCCGGCTCCCCACCTTCCCAGACGGAAACACTGGGCGATGATAGGGAAAGCCCTTCCCTCACCTCTGCCTTTCCTCAAAGTTTTAGAAAATGTGTGAGAAAACTGCGCCATGATAAGCAACCCATGCATGATTCTGACTCACTCTGAGAAGATTTCTTGTGAATAAAAGAGATCGTGAACCAGGGAAAACCAGCTAGTTTCTATTGTTCTTGGGGGCTGTTCAGGTTTGGTCATTGCCAAGGACAGCAAGGTAAATCAAGGCTATTTTAAGGCATCCTGAGGTTTGTTTTCAGGACACCTTAAAAAGGCTCAGAAGTAACCTGAATTCAGCTACGGCCTTTCCAGTGTGTGGATCAACAGGTAAAGGCAACAGGTATGGCGCACTGACCTGTCTCACATAGCAAAACACCTGTCCTTCCCACCCACAGAACACAGGTGGAGCACAGACAGTGCAGCGAGCTGTCTCTGAAGAAGCCCTCCACGTGGATCCCACTACTATGTCAACTGTAATTAACATCATGAGCACAATGAACACACAGTGGCAGGGCTACTGGTGACTTGACAATGAACAAGGCAAAGGATCTGAAACCTCTAGAATATAAGAGCAATTAACACCATGAAATGCAAGAACAGGAACAGCCAGAGATTGAGAAAAGCAAGGGAGGGGAAGAGCTGGATTATCCTTTCCTGATCCAGAGCAAGAAAGGGCCATGTCTTTCCCTTCCCTGCTTCTTCCCTGCTATCCCAGTTACATACTCAGAGGGGCTTTCCCTACTGGTCCAGAACTGAAGCTAGGACAGAATACTAAATTCCCCATAGTCTGAGGAGACTGTTGGAGAAGCTGCCAACAGTTGGTACCAGACATCTTTCCCCCCAGGGCTTACGAAGCAGAACTCTGCTATCAGCTCTCTGTGACCACACTTGTCTTTCCCAGACTGTAGAATGTGAAAAATGTGAGTTTGTCTTTGGCCTTGTTTTCAAGATGAAAAGTGATTCCATGAGGGATGAGAGAGCGTGCTTTCCCTTCCAGAATGGAATGTTCTGGGGTACCTATAAGAAGTGAGTCTAACAGAGAACAGGCACATGGCTGCCAAGGGTGAGGCGGGGGTGGTGGGGAAGGACAGACTGGGAGTCTGGGGTTAATAGGTGCAAGTTATTACATACAGAATGGATAAACAACAAGGTCCTACTGTATAGCACAGGGAACTATATTCAACTATATTCAATATCCAACATTATGGATAAACCATAATGGAGAAGAATATAAAAAAGAATATATATATGTATATTAACTGAGTCACTTTGCTGTACAGCAGAAATTAATACAACATTGTAAGTCAACTATACTTCAATAAAAAAATAAATTAGAAAAAAAAAAAAGAAGTGAGCCTAGTGTCAGTTCCCTGGTTAGGTGTCCACTTGAGCAGCCGATTTCCTGATCTCAGCCCTGACTACCGGAGCAGGGAATATAAGAAGGGGAGAGCTGATAAGAAGGCAGTGGCATAGCCTGTATGCTATCAATTGCTTTGTTACAAATACATAGGTGTCCCATGGGACAGGTGGACACCACAGAATATAGATGAGTTTAAGCCCTCTTGCTACTGCCTAACCCCAGAAGTGGCCAGCGAAGCTGGACCAAAGCTTCCACATCCAGCACCTCCACCATGGTGGGAGGAAGACAGGGCGACAGGGCCCTCCAACTTACCCACATGCATGTGGCAACAGTCAATACTTGGATTCTTTTTTTTTTTAATTTTTTAAATTTTTTTTTGCAGTACGCAGGCCTCTCACTGTTGTGGCCTCTCCCATTGCAGAGCACAGGCTCCGGACGTGCAGGCTCAGCGGCCATGGTTCACGGGCCCAGCAGCTCCGCGGCATGTGGGATCTTCCCGGACCGGGGGCAAGAACCCGCGTCCCCTGCATCGGCAGGCGGACTCTCAACCACTGCGCCACCAGGGAAGCCCAATACTTGGATTCTTGCAACAGAGGGTGTTCTAGAGCAGCAGCACCTTTCTCCATGAAAGAAAACAGCACTTGTCTTGAACCATCCCCTGACTGGCCCAGCAGGGCGCATGTGCCAAAGTGTATCCTCAGAGGGAACGTGAAGTAAGGAAAAGAGAGGCTCCGTATCCCCTCTACTCTAAGCTCCCTGAGTTTTAAGTCTATCGTGTGATGGGGAGAAAGAGATTTGAATCAGATATAAAACGGGATCTAAACTGGACTGGACTATTTTTAATAACCAAGGGAAAACCAACATAGTTGCCCCAAATCTCACGAAGGTTCAAAAAAAAAAGGGCGGTGGGGGGGGGCGGTTAATCACAGAACAACTGTTAGCAATAAACACCTAAAGGAATAAGTAAATACCGTTAAGATTTGGGCTCCTTAATAAAACAGATTCATGCATCTAGCACTTTGGATGTTCATTCTACAGAGGGAGAGACGGAAGAATTAGGGGAAGAAAACGTGATAAGGAAAGAACGGAAGATTCCCCTTCTGGGTATTATCCAACAGAATTGAAATCAGGATCTCAAAGAGATATTAGCCCTGTGTTCACTGTGGCATCATTTACAGTAGCCTAGGTGTGGAGACAATCTAAATGTCCACTGAAGGATAAATGGATTTTTAAAATGTGGCATGTATATACAATGGAATATAATTCAGCCTTTAAAAAGAAGGAAACCCTGTAGTATGCGACAACATAGATAAACCTTGAGGACATTACGCTAAGTAAAATAAGACGTTCACAGAAGGCCAATTACTGCATGATTCCACTCGTATGAGTTATCTAAAATAGTCAAGCACATTGGACTTCCCTGGTGGCACAGTGGTTAAGAATCCACCTGCCAATGCAGGGGACACAGGTTCAAGCCCTAGTCCGAGAAGATTCCATGTGCCGCGGAGCAACTAAGCCTGTGCACCACAACTACTGAGCCTGCGCTCTAGAGTCCGCGAGCCACAACTACTGAAGCCCATGCACCTAGAGCCTGCTCGCCGCAACTAGAGAAAAGCCCGCACGCAGCAACAAAGACCCAATGCGTCAAAAATAAATAAATAAACTTATTTAAAAAAAAACAGTCAAACACATAAAAGTAAAGAATAGAATGGTGGATGTCAGGGGCTAGGAGGAAGGGGGAATTCCGAATCAATGGATATAAAATTTCAGTTATGGGAGATGAATAAGTTCTAGAGATCTGCTGTGCAACATTGTGCCTCTAGATAACAATACTGTATTGTTCACTTAAAAATCTGTTCAGAGGGTAGATCTCATTGTTAACTGTTCTTACCACAATAAAATTCTTTTTTTTAAGAAAATAATGGAAGAAAAGGCAGAAGGGTAAGACAAGAAATACACTCCAGGGCAATCTGTACTCAGAAGTGAGAAACAGGATTAAATTCATTAGAAAAGAATGAAACTGAAATTTTGAAAAATTTCAGTAATTAGTCATTTAACAAGCTATTACCCTATTACCAATGTCAAGGGGGGTGATTTTATACCAAAAAAAAAAAAAGTATAAGTCATGGCCACTGTCCATACAACAAAGGTGCCAGGAAAAACAAAGCCAAGCGATGCCACTAAATGAATGCTGTTCCCAGATGCTGGGTGTCTGGAGGGGGATCATTGGTGCCGTGCTTGTGTGACAATAATGAAGTCCCTTCCCTTCTCCTGCCTTTCCTTATCTGTAAATAGCGCAAGAGAGGAGGGTCAAAACACTCAGGGCCTTTAAACTCTGAAGGTAACGAAGAGCCACAGGCTACGTTCAGTAGCTGGTCCAAGTGACCTTAGAGAGACTGGCAATCAGGCCCTTACCCACACATGCTCAGAGCCCGTGTGGGGAAGACATCAGTCACCACTCCCCTCTGTGATGTCTGAGGGCTCTTTCTATATTCTACAACTGCAAATAAATAAGAAATAAGGGTGGGCCTCAGAGAGGCCAGCGCTCCTCTGAGCTGAGAACTGGCTTAGCCTGAATTTCCGGGAACGAGGCTGCGCTCTCGCCTCCAACTCCCTGGGTCCATGAACATTTTCTGTGCTCGGAAGTCCGCTGGGATCCTGGAGGGAGTGAGGGCTGTATGAATGCCACCACTATTTTTCAAACTGTGAACAGCAAATACTAGAAGGTCTGCTGGCAAGAACGGTGCTTTGGGAGTAGTGCCCCTCTGAAGTTTAACTTTCCTTTCTCTCCAGCCAACACGGGGAGGGGGCCGTTTAATGAGGAGCGGCAACCCAGGGAAATAAAGCAGCGAAATTTTCTAGGCTTCGGTTTTCCATGAATGCCGAAGTCATCTGTTTAGAAAATAAGAGCCCCTCCTTTGCCCTCAGTATCCCTGTTAAAACATTAAACCACAGGATTGACTGTGTTTAGGCCGGCAGATTGTGGGCAAATCCACTGAGACACCACAGCACCTTTTCCAGGTGAGACGGCAGAGGACAAGGGCGAAGAGCTTATTAGACCCTGGAGTCAAAGAGACCCAGGTTCAAGGACGAGCCAAGCCACTTGCTGGCAATGAGACCGTGGGCAAGTCATTTAGTCTGTTTCTTCTCCTTAGCTGGAAACTAGGGTCGCTGTGAAATGCCTGACCCCCGCATAGCCCATACATAATACATGTTAACTACATAAAACAGTGGCCAGACGAACAAAATATCTACAGGAATGTGTAACTTTGCATTGCAATGAGATATTATACTCAAAGCCCTTAACACACGTCCGTCACGATGCTCTGGGGCTCCGGACTGTGGTGGTCAAGTCATAAACACTCTATGGATCCTTGTAATGGGGGAAACACCATACCAACGTATAGAAAGTTTAGGTGATACGTCAAGGTTGATTTTGGTGCAGAACAGCCTGAAGCTAGAGGACTTACTTAACCTCCTTAAGTGTCCTTTCCATTTGCGGGAAGATTCTACAATCCTAACTTCAATGCATTCTCATCTAAGCTAGGAGTCTTCACACTTTTTGAAGTCATGGAAATATTTCTGGATACACATGTACATGTGTGTACACACACATACATATGCACACATTTATACACACATATACGTGAACAGGTATCAGAGGAGAAAATAACATGGGTTTGCATGTATAACACAGTGGAAAGAATATTAGATTCCAAGTTAGACCACCTACTTCCAATACTGAGGATGGTAGGAATCTTCAGGCAAGTCTCAACCTTTCTGATCAGGTCTCAGTATTCTCATTATTTAAAAAAGGAAAGAAACATCAAACATGTTTTCTTTTTCATTAAAAATGAAAAAAACCTTCAGAATATTGTTGTGACCCCAAGAAGAATAACTAGAATGAAGAGGAAGAAGTTACTGAGCGGTGGGGTTGCCTCATATAAGACAAAGTTTATTATTATCCCCAATAAGAATAAGAGCTTGAAATAATAATGATAACAATTTTTAAAATAACATTGGAAATGGTATTTGTGGATGTTACAAGACTCTTCTCTCCTTTTTCTGGACTTCTGATGGGAACCAGAATTCAGAATCATATTTTCTATGTGGAGCAACAATTTGGTTGTAGTCAAAATCTTGAAATGAATAAAAACGGACTTTTAAAAATTGACGTCTACTCTTGTATTCTCCTTCCCTTCACCAGTTTACTACCAGGCCTCACACCAGTGATGAAGCTTCTCCATACAGAAAGTAATGAGCATGAGGTATTCACCAGTGAGAGTCGTGCCCAGCTTTTATCCTTGGATAGAAACGTCCCCTAAAGCAAGCAGCCAGTTCAACATGTATCCAGACTAAGCATAATTTAAGAAACTCCCTCGGGCTTCCCTGGTGGCGCAGTGGTTGAGAGTCCGCCTGCTGATGTAGGGGACACGGGTTCGTGCCCCGGTCCGGGAAGATCCCACATGCCACGGAGCGGCTGGGCCCGTGAGCCATGGCCGCTGAGCCTGCGCGTCCGGAGCTTGTGCTCCGCAACGGGAGAGGCCGCAACAGTGAGATGCCCGCGTACCGCAAAAAAAAAAAAAAAAAAAAAAAAAAAAAGAAACTCCCAACTCCCTCTATGTTTTCTTCCTTTTCTACTAATTTGGTTTGCTCAAAAATGAGTTCTGAGTGCATTTTCGGCAAGTAGTTAACTGAATTACCTTTGCTGACTTGTAGAATGAATAGTTATGACAGAGAAAATCCCAATAGGAAAAAGAACAGGAGGTGGGGAAAACTTAATATCCCCATCTTTAAATAGCCATCATAAAATATTTCTTAGATTAAAAAAAAAAATCTTAGCCATGCTTAAGGTCTGGAGGTCTAAAATAACTTCCCAAAATAGCTGTTACGAGGCATTGGATATAAAATGTATGTCATCTATTTACTATGTATTAAAGGCCAAGAATATCAGGCTGAAGAGGGTTAAGGGAAGACGGCGTTTCCCCAAGGAAAGCTGTGTTTATCCTAGTTTATCTGTGAATCTTCTAGGAAAACTTTGGTGAATTTCTGTCACGGAAAACACGTAACTTTCTCCCAGAATCATGAGGCTAGAAGAGGTCTGGAGAGGTTATCCTGTCACCACACGTAATCCAGGGAAAGTAAAGCCCAATATTGCAACTGGACTAGAAATCTGCATTTTAAATAGTATTGTAAATTTATATATCTAATGGCATATTGTAAGACAAATTCCAAATACAAACACATAGGTACAAGAAACCTCAAAATCTTCTTATCTGATTGGACTTGAACTGCCCATTTTAGAGACAAGGAAATAAAGGCCCTAAGAGCTTAAGAACTTACCCAAGTTTAAGAAGTAGCCCTCAAATGTCTACTGTCTCCCATCTATTACTGTTTCTCCATTTTCTTTCTTTACTACTCTGCCTGAGTTTTGGCTTTCTTGAGCTTAAAAAGCCAATATGAACGCCACTGGTTGGTGTCAATCCTCAATAAGACAACTTAAAGTTTACCACTAGTGGTTTAGCAGGGTCAGAAAGTGAGCACTACACGTCTGGCCCATATGTCTGAAAATTTTAGAAAAGGAGTATGAGGAAGGGGGAGAATTCAGAAAGCCACTTAGGCCACTGTCTATCCTGTGGGTGGGAATCCCCACTCCCCCAGGCTCCAGTACAAGCTCCCTACAATTTAGAAGGTTAAGAAATGGTCTAGGGGCTTCCCTGGTGGCACAGTGGTTGAGAGTCCGCCTGCCGATGCAGGGGACACGGGTTCGTGCCCCGGTCCGGGAAGATCCCACATGCCGCGGAGCGGCTGGGCCCGTGAGCCATGGCCGCTGAGCCTGCGCGTCCGGAGCCTGTGCTCCGCAACGGGAGAGGCCACATCAGTGAGAGGCCTGCGTACTGCAAAAAAGAAAAAAAAAGAAATGGTCTAAAGAACAGCAACAGCCTCAGAGACTAGAATCCAATAAGGTTATGTCCTTCACCTGGCCTTGTGTTGCCTTCTGACCTAAGCTACCCGTTTCTAAACATAGAGTTCTTTCACTCTGTGAAAGCCACTGAATTATACCACGGTAAATGTGTACAGCGGGCATTGGTCTCTTGCAATTCAAGTGGTCTGAAACCTACATGATCACACACCATCTGCCAGAAACTCCTCCTACGAAGTTCACATTTGCTCCACTACATACACTTAACACCAGCTCTTAACGCCCTCAAGAGCTATACTGTTTTCCCCGCAGAAGGATGAACGCACAGTAATGGCAAGTCATCTGATAACCCAAATGAGTCCATGTATGGACAGTAGTACAAGCAACCAGTAGTGGCCGTCACGAACTGTGGATGAGCTGCTTGCTGGATGACAGGACGCGATAGCAGTCTCAAGCACTATCCTACTTTTTCATCCCATCCATCATTAGCAGCTGTAAGGAAGAGAAATTCCTCTTTTGTTTCTGTTTTCTTAAGGGAAAAAGCACCAAAAGGGAGCGCCTTAAGCTTCACCATGTGGAAGAGAGTGTTGAAAATCGCACAACGTAAACAAGGGCCGATGCATGTTTTCAATTTAAATTATCTTCCCATACACTGTGAAAAACCATATTTGATAGCCTACTTTATAAGGAATGCACGAGATTGTACATGAAGCGTTGGAGTTTCCCCATGAGGAGACAAGAGAAAAACTCCCCAGTGATCGAGCCTAGCGTTTGCCCCCATATTTGTGCAACAGAACTTGAAGCTGTTCCCTGATTTAAACAACAGGTGGCACTGCCATTGCTACATCTTCCCTGGCAAGAAACCTTTGCAGTTTGCGATTTCACCTTCCAGGAGGCATCAACAGTTTTTGTAGTCACCTCTATCGACAGCGTGTACATATGTTCCTATGTGGTAAATGCAAACACGAGTAGGGAAACGTTGGAATTTGCGTAACTGCAGTTTTACCAATTGCCACCCTCCCATACTCGTGCCCCTCCCCACACAATCATCTACACACAGGTGTAATGTCCCTCAAGGACACACCACGGCAGGGAAGAAGCAGAAGGGAAATAGGTTCCATCACGTTTGTTCTGATCTTCAATTACTATAGACATGTATATCTCCACCCACCCCTGACACGCGCACAAGAGAAGGGCAGCGTCATAAGGTGCTGGGGCACATTCTAGGCAAATGCCTGAGAAATCTAGGACCTGAGAAGTCTGTTAATTAATTCACTTCAAGAAGAAACACTCTACTGTCCATTTTTCATAAGCTCTTGTCTTCACTCTTCTGCACCAAAAGAGCATGCTTAATGTTTAGAAGGAACAAATAGGTACACAAATTGTATTCCTACAAGGAAAACACAGAATTCAGGACTGTTCTCGAATGTGTCAAGAAGACAGATTACATTTCATAGGCTTTTTGTGTCTGCTTTAAATATGAGAAAATTGTTATGTCAAAGAATCTCATTCAACACCTATGGCTCACTTCTTTATTCACACGCACAATTTTATTATGTAGCAGCAGTTACTATACGATTTCTAGACTATAATGTAACAGTTATTGGTTTGATATATTAAATTTATTTAATTTTGAGTTTGTGGGTTGCTTTTTTTTTTATTAGGACAAGTTAACAATGGAAATCTTGCCAATGAAGCAAGGCTGAGATCAAAACAACGGATGGGCAAGTCATAAGCCTAAAGGGACATGCCAGGTAAGAGACAGTTTGGCATGTTTAGCTGCAGAAGTACTAAAAAGTTTATTTGTGTAAAAATGGATGAGTGGGTAAGAGGAATTACAAGGAAAATCATAGGCTGTACTGCAAAAAAGTAATGTGCTTTTGTCGTGCTGCCTCTGTTATATAGTATCAAATGTCCATACTCTTGCTTTCCGAGAACAGAGAACCTGAGAAGCCTTCTGGTGTACAGTTTACACTATCTTATTAATATTATCTATAAATACAAAAAAAAAAAAGAGAGAAGAATGCATATCTCCTAGAATTCAAAAGCATTATAGAAATTTGGCTTTCATTAGCAACTTTGTCATGAAGAGAAAGTACGTGTCCTAAGTAACAAACTGTAAAGTTTTGCCCATATGATTTCCTGGTGATCAGGTAACAACATTTGTGCTTTCTGGAGGAACTGGGGTTTCATGAAACAGCATGAACTTTGAACGAAGAGGTACGGGGCTTACTCCTGACTCTACCACTTACTAGCTGGTTAACCAGTCATATCATTAACCTCTCTAAACCCTGCTTTTCCACTGTTCAATGATAACATAACAAATCCTTTGTAAGGCTATTGTGAATATTTTAAAAGGATTATTTGTTTATAGCAGATGAGGCCTTCTGGACTTCAGTAGGTATCTCCTTTTAATTTCCTATTAAAATACCCCTGAAAAAGCATAGACTCTAGCCACAGTACATATCAACTAAAGATGAGAGAAGATTCTTTACTCAACAATCTGAGGGGAGTTCCCTTTGAGGTCAGCACCAGTGAATGAGTGTTCGAGCTTCTAACTGGCTGGCATTTTGAAATCTAACCATCAGAAGCCCAAGCAATTACCCCTGCTCACATGAAAAGCGGGCGTCTTGCGCTGCTCATGGCTGGGCCATCCTGTCTGTCTACCGGCAGATGCAGGTTAGAAAGAGAAAAGCATGAACACGGGTCTATACAGTACAAGGGAAAGAGAACGTAACACTAAAGTCACAGAATAAGAGCACGCGTTTGAAAGTGTTTCAACGCGGGAAACAGATGAAATGCTGTCCTCAGTGAGATGCAAGAAGGGGGCAGGGATAGGCTGAGATGAAGATGGAGTGGGGATGCGGGGGTGGACAGTAAGCTCGCTAAGGTAAAAGAAAAACAAATACGAGGAAACGGAACTACCTTAATGGAAATAAAAATACATACTGAAAAAACAAAGTAATGGGAAAACAGCTGAGCCAACGCGTGGCCATTCAGAGCTGCCGTGAGGGGTTAACACTAAGAATAATGGTGAGGGGTCGTTTCCAGTCTTTTAATGATATTTTTGTACACAGTAAAGAACCCACGGTATGTACTGCTTATTAATAGAACTTTTCCACTTAACACTATAATACAAGTATCTTTCCATTTTTTTCCCCTTTCTTTCCATAGTATAGAATACCAGATATCAGTCAGGATATGAACATTTAAGGCTTTTGATACATACTGTTAATCTGCTATCCAAAGGGTTATATCAGCAAGGTACGAGACTACCAGCACTGCCATTTTTAATTTTGTTATTTAATTTTTTTATTTCAAAAGAATATCAAACTTAAAGTTGCAAAAACAGGACAATTTATTTGTTCTGAACCCTTTGAGAGGTAGCTGCCTCATCCCCACCAAACTGGGTATTTCCTGTACACGACAACATTGTCCTACAACAGAGCCATGAAAATTAGGAAATTAACCCTGGCACATTAACGCCATCTAATCCTTAGACTCTATTTCAGGTTCGCCAATCATTCCGTAACGACTCCTATGGCAAAAGGATCCAGTTCAAAGCATACATTTCCTTAACTTTCATGACTTGGACCCTTTTGAAGATTAGAGGCCAGATATTTTGTAGAATGTCCCTCACTCTGGGTTTGCTTGATGTTTCTTCATGATTAGATTCAGGTTATGCACCTTTGACTAGACTATCACAGAAATGATGCTGTGTTCTTCTCATTATAGCCTCTCAGGTGGTACCTAAGTTCAATCAGTCCTATTACCGATGCTATTAACTTTGATCACTTGGCTAAGGTGGTGTCTTGCCAGGCTTCTCCACTGTGAAGTCATTCATTTTCCCTTTGTAATTAATTAGTATTCGAGGGTAGAGGAGTTACTTTGAGACTATGCAACGAATATCCCATTTCTCATCAAACTCAGCCTTTAAGCATTGATTTATTTAGATCAGTAGGGGATCATGAATGCCCATTTTATTCAACGGGTTATAATCTATTGCTATCATTATTTTTGATGTTCAAACTGCTCCAGATTTGGCTAGTGGGAGCCGCTTTAAGCTTGCTCCTGTGTCCTTTTGATGTATTCCCTACTTTTCTCTGAGCACTTCCTTACAAGATATTCCAGGCTCATCTACTTTCTCTGTCTCAGCCCTAGTATCAGCCATTTGACCAAGGAACACTTTTAAGTGTAGACAGTGCTTAGAAACCAAGGTCTAGGACTAGGTGTGCACTAGGTAGCACTGCTCACATAACACAATGATTTACATCCATGTCTATTTCTCCGTCTCTCTCTTTCTACTTAATATCATGAGTTCACACCAATACCTTCAATGAACAGAGTTCATTCCAGTTTCCTCCCTCTCCATGCCTCTGTCATGCCTCTGTCGCTCTCCCCAGGTCCTGCTCCGACATGAACTTGTGAATGTTCTCCTCACTTCCCCTGAGTTCTGACACTTGGCTCTGGGCCACTGTAGCTCTCCCCTCTCCCGGGACCCTTTCCTAACCAAGGCCCCTAATTTGCTCTGCTTCATCTAATAACTTTTACACTGAACTACGGAGAAACACTGAGGACAAGAGACATTATGAGTTTTATATATGAGTTTGAACACTTCATGTCTGCCGTTACATTTCGGTGTGAAAATGGTTTCACGTGCTTTGCCTGTTTCTTCAAATGGATCTTTGTCAATTTCCTGTGGATTAGCGTAGGATCTTTGTATGGTAAAGGTAGTTAATTTTTTGGCTTAACTGTTGCAAATAATTTCCTGATGTCTTCTTTAGTTCTTAATTTCTTTTACTTTTTAACAAGAACTTTTATTTTGTTGACTTAGAAAATCTGAACCCCTTGTTGCTTTTCTACTGCCTCTGAGTCCCACTTTTTTCCTGAGTTTTTGGCATTTCTGTGATTCTCTATTCCAGTGTCCCATAGGGGACATCTGGCAATGCCTGGAGACATTTTTGATTGTTGTCACCTGGGGAGGGGGAGTGTGATTGGCATCTAGTAAGTTGAAGCCAGGGACGTTGCTAATCATCCTACAACGCACAGGACGGCCTACAACCAAGAATTAAACGTCAACAGTGCCAAGGTTGAAAAACCCTGCTCTATACTCTCTCCACTGCTTATAGGTAGTCTTCTGATTTCTTCCAAAACAAGATATTGGAGAAGAAAGACTAAAAAGGGAAGTATTTTTTTTTTTTCTTTTTTTCTTTTTGCGGTACGCGGGCCTCTCACCGCTGTGGCCTCTCCCGTTGTGGAGCACAGGCTCCGGACGCGCAGGCTCAGCGGCCATGGCTCACGGGCCCAGCCGCTCTGCGGCATGTGGGATCCTCCCGGACCGGGGCACGAACCCGCGCCCCCTGCATCGGCAGGCGGACTCTCAACCACTGCGCCACCAGGGAAGCCCGGAACTATCTTTAATGTAGACAATGGCTTTCTCTAAATTTGATTTATAAATATTGGTCACAGAGCCTCTTATAATCCAAAGTCATTGTAAAAAAAAAAAAAGAAGAGCTGTTATTATTATTTCCACAAAGGATTTTCTTAGCTGAGGTCTTGACATAGACATTCACCTGCTCCATTAAGTCTTGAATCTGTGTTTGCTATATTGTCAAGAATTCATATTGATTATCTGGGTACATTTGCTCTATCATAAATGGCCACAAAAAAGGAAGGAAATGAATAATTTAATTTTTTCAAATTCTATAATGCCAAGGATATTGGCAAGTACTAAAAGAAATACTAATAAACATATATATTTAAAAAAAAAGAGCAGTGTTAAAAATAAAATCCTTGCTTTCTTGGAACTCAGGTCCTTGAAAGAAAATATTTATACAGCAGAATAACAGGAAGAAATAAAACAAGAGTCAACTATACCTCAATAAAGCCAAGGGGGGAAAAAAAGAAATTTAACAAGATATATAGATATATTAGAAAGAAAGGAGATTTCAAAACATTTTTCTCTTCACATACACAGCATGTATCTTCTTGCTTATAGAATCGTTACTGGCCTGCCAGAACAGTTTACTATCATTTTCACAAGTATGCAGTTCTTAGAACCAAGGGATTTCATGAGCTCCTCTACCCAATCAGAGCAATGTCTTTGTCCCAGATCCATCCGAACATAATCCTATCCTCCTGACAGATTTGACATCTACTTTCTGCCACCACTGCACAGGAATGGAGCAGAGTGCTGACGCCAATAAGACTTATCGAGAGGCTAACTGCCAAACAAAAATCTATGCTGAATCCCTTTTCTTCAACATAATACCTTTAAAAAAGTACCACAGGTTAAACAGTATTTTCAGAAACTGTGATTTCCAGTGAGAAACTGCTAAACTCGATAGAGAGGCTTCTTGTGGTCTTGATTCCCTAAGGAGCTGTGGGAACTTACACAATGAAGAGAATTCTTCTTAGCCTACTACGTAGGTTAAAAGCCTAGAAATTCTGTAACTTCTGTCTCCTCTCCTACAGTCACTAACCCTAGCTTTTGTTCAAATTTTTAACCACTCTATTTTAAATGGTTTGTCCCTTCCCTGACTTGTTACAAGAAAATAGCCTGTGAAAATGACAAATAATTATTATTTAATAATAACAACAATCATAATAGTAGCTAACATTTATTGAATTGAGGGTTTTCTATGGTGTGACATACTATTCTAGATGCTTTACATGTGTCAACTCAATCCCATGACAACCTATGAAATAGATACTATTATTATAATTATTAGTCCCATTTTATAGATAAGGAAACTGAAGCCCAGGGGTTCAAATAACTTTTTCTAGGTCAGAACCAGGATTGAAATCAGAAAGCCTGATTAGAAACAAAGTATCAACCACTATTCTGCCTCTCTGATTTCCACCCTCCTCACAGCATTATGGTTTCTCTTTTAGGTTCATTAAGTTATATGCTAAAAGGAATGTTACTTTGTAATGGCGAAAAGAAAAAACTTTCTTCAACTTTTATTTTTGATTGAATCTGAAACTTCAACATTCATTATAGCATGAAACCCAGAGAGCCCCTTTTTTATAAGGCCTAACTGCATGAGCACGTTTACATAGTTGCCAGTACAAATCTTTATAGGTTTGTCTGAATCAATGGCAAGTTTGATTGCAGAAATAAAAGCTAAAGAGAACATCATTTGCTTTGTTAAGATGACAAGCAACTATTCTCAACGCCTATGGCAGAAACATGTGACTATCACAAAGTAGTCACCAGATTATCCGAGAAAAAGAAAAAACGGAGCGCATCTCCCCAAATGCTGATGAAAGGCCTCTCTATCACCTTCTCTCTCCATCTGGGGCAAAGACTGGGAAGACCCTGCTGCTGCCCTTTCTGCCATCAGCAGAGTTCAGTGAAGACAGAGGAGCTCTGAAGGCTCGTGACATGGGTACAGAATTCCACTATGTCTTTCTATCTCAGTGCAAAACATAACTCCATCATGATGGGAAGTGTCCAGAGTTAATCCTCCTGTGGTAGGATAGCATGTTCTGACTTCGGATCTACCCACACTATCCCACAAGCCCTTGCTACAGGGCAGCCTGTGGTCAGACAACAGAGTGTGGACTGAAGCCTATGCGCGGAAGGACTGCCGCCTATGGATCTGGAGTCCTACAACCACAAAGACACCTGCCTGGCCAACCAGCCACCCGATCTAGTATAAGGATCTGTCGGGTAGCTATGAGGGAAGAAAGGTACAGGAGATGCTTCTTGGGAGGCAGAAAATTCACTTATCAGTCATTGTATTATTGATCAGCCCCAATATTCTCCGATGTAGTAATGAATCACTGTATTGATGAAAAGCTATCTCAGCTTTACGATTCTGTTGCTTTCTCAGCCATACAGGCAAAAAATTCACAGGCCAAGTTTTGTTTATTTTTTATTCTTTTTTTTTTTTTTTTAGCAAATCTAAACCCATTCAAATGGAAAGTGGAAAAATGAAACTGCACTTTTCAGTGTGGTACTGAAAGACATAAGACATCAGTACCTCACTTTGGAAGTGTTGTATTACTTCAATATTCTGCAGGGGACCTCTTTGAAGATTTGACTCCTGACGAGTAAGTACCCCAAACTGTTAGATAATCAGGGTTTCCTCTCCTAGGCTTTGAATGACACTGATAGTTGAAAACATGGATTCCAGCAGCAACTGAGAGCCATTACCACTGAACACAGCCAAAGACTCGTAGGCCTTGTATTAGATAAATAAAAATCTAATAATACAACAAAAGGATTGAAATTCATTGATGATGATACATTGCTATGCTTAAGGCATCAGCCCCTCTGGAGATAGACTGTAACCTCTTTGCACAAGTCAATATCATTTAAAAAAAAAAAAAAAAAAGAGGTTGGCTCTCAAACATCAAAAGGTACATATCGGGCTTCCCTGGTGGCACAGTGGTTGAGAGTCTGCCTGCTGATGCAGGGGACACGGGTTCGAGCCCCGGTCTGGGAAGATCCCACATGCCGCGGAGCGGCTGGGCCCGTGAGCCATGGCCGCTGAGCCTGTGCTCCGCAACGGGAGAGGCCACAACAGTGAGAGGCCCGCATACCGCAAAAAAAAAAAAAAAAAGGTACATATCAAAGAGAAATATTTCACACACATCTATATACAAAGATGTTCACTAGAGAAATATTTGTCATAGTGAAAAACGAGAGACCAAAGTCCGTTAGCAGGGGGTTGGTAACGTGAATTACAGTGCACACGTGGATTCTGGGGCCACGCAGCCTTGGTTTAAATCCTGGTTCCACCACATCCTGACTGCGTGACCTTGGGCCAGTTACTAAACCTCTCTGAATCTTGATTTCCTCATCTGTACGTAAAGGGTTTAGTACAATACCGGACACAGAGTAAGAGCTCAACAAATGTTAGCAATCATTATTATACATTACTATTATGCTATGTATGTGACCATTAAAAAAAGGATAGGTCTGTATCTGTTAGCATATAAAGATGATCTCGAGTCATTGTTGCAAGCTGTAGATGCATGTAAGTCGCATACCTCTGTGTGTGTGTGCACACGTCTCTGCGTGGGTGTGTGTGTGTGCACGCACGCAAGTGCACATGAAAGGTCTGCAGGGATACGTACCAAATTGTAACATGGATCCCCTTGGAAAATGAGGAGTGACAAGGTGATACAAGGCTTTCACTTTTACACTTTTCATGGTGCCAGGGTGATCCCACATCGCAGTAGTAAACAGCAATCATAACAACCTTAACTCTAGATTTTCTTATCTAAATTTTAATTCTGTGAAGAATTTTCTGCTTTTTTTTCACATTAGGACAGTAGGACATAATTTAGGAAGAGTGAGGCCACTTGCTAGCCCAGGAATTTTTACAGCAGCAATAAAGTATACCTCTCTACTTCTCTACCAACCCACTGTCTAAAATTCCCAGCCAGGGTTGCCTCTCCGCCTAGGACACAGGCCGATTTTTGCTCCTCTCAAACTCACTGGGTAATTGTCTTGGACTGAGTGTAGTGGTGAATGAAAACAGCTAGGACACACAAGTAATGGGAATTAAAGACGCACCTACTTAAAAAGCAAACTTGCTAACCACTGATCAGAGTCTCAAGAAATGATATGCTGAGAGCTCTGATGGAAAGCTTTGTTAGAATATGAGTCCAGGAAGAACTGTGGTCCTTTAAAATTAGCAACTAAAAAACAGAAGATTAGACAATATAGCAAGCTCTCACTGATAAATCAAATGTGTCTTATTACTAGATTACGGAATTCAGATACGATAAGAGAAAGTTGAATCTGTGAAAATGACCAAGTGAAGCTGCCTGAATCATTTTCCTCTTTTTCCCTGATGGTTTTCACTAGAAAAGGGTCATACTTTGTCATTTTCCAAAGTCGTTACTATTTTAGAATTGTCAAGAAAAAAGGCTACATGTTTTTTTCTTTTCAGTGTATAGGATGATGCTGAGAACGGGCTGCTTCACTTCATTCAGGTCCTGGTCTTGTTTGGAAAATGAAGCTGTGGCTTTCACTTTGAGACAAAGAGAAGCAGATAACATAGAAGAAAAGAGACAACATGCTCAGGAGTTAAACTGCATGAGTGCAGACCCTGGCTCTCCACTTTTTAGTTATTCATCGTGGGCAAGTTATTTAACCTCTCTGGAGCTAAGTTTCTTCATCGTGTAAATGAGGAAACTACTAGAATCCCCTTCACAGGATTATTCTAAGGATCACATGAGTTAATTCATGTAAAGCGCTTTAAAACAGTGCCTGGTTCTTAGTACAAACCGAGTAGCTGTTAGCTATTATTTCAGAGAGAACTTTGTGGATGGTAAATAGTGGTCATTTAGCAAAAATAAATAGAGAATAATGACAGATTAACTCCTTTAAATTACTATACGTATGACTACCACTGTACTAGGTGAGAGGAGATAAAATGAGAAACTACAGAGATCATCAAGTTGACAGACAGTCAAATGTCTTGGCCAGGTCATCTAGGAGTGAACTTGAACTAAAATCAGGTCTCGTATCACAGTTCAGTATTTTTTCAACCACATCACACCATGTTCTGCCTTCTGTGAAGTGATATGGAGGTGAGAAAATAGGAATCTCGGACACAGTAATAGATACACAATATAGCTTAGCCTTTTTCCAGAAAAAGGAGAACCTCAGTATCATCTCTGTCTGAACAACAAAATGCTAAAGACTATATTGATGGACAGCGTCTAAAAAGGAAATTATGACAGATCTGATCCAAGAGGAAAACAAATAAAGAAATAGAACAGATCACCTTGAATGTAAGAGCGCCATCAGAAAGGATCTGTCCCCTCCATCCAAATGTTTGCCAAACAGATTCCTCCTAACAACCCTCTATAAACCAAAAAGCAGTGCCAGTGACTACACAGGTCAGGTCTCTGGAATTAACTCACTGAGTCATGAAGAGGATAATGTTAGGTCTGAGCCTATAGCTCAGAAAAGTCTGGCTAGGTATCCTGTACACTCTGCTGGCCTAACCCACAGAGAGGACACAGACTCTCCAAGACTCAGAGCCCTTGGAGAGAGAGGGACTTGGGCCTGCCTGAAGCTTAGCAGTATACCATCTTGATAAAGACAGTGAGTATAATTTCTCCTTTTTGTCACCTGAGTAGATTTATGATTACATTATAGGTGGGTAGGTAGATGGGTGGATAGAGAGAGAATGAATGGACACGGTGATGTAACGAAGACGGAGCAACAGCAATTTCAATGAACGAAGGAGCTATAAACTTTAAGCCCCAAGTGTTCGAAAGGGAGCCCTGTCCCAGGAATAAGGCTGCCCTTTCCTCAAAAACACAGAGTCCTTCTAACCTTCCCTAAGTTCTACAGAAGAGGTAATAAGGAACTCTTAGATCATGTACTCTCAATTAAATAAGTACTTTAAAATTAATTATCTGTTTATCTATAGGATATACATAGTTTAACCACAGAACCCCGAAACACACACTTGCCTAACAAAATTGTAGTTTTTCTGTTTATCTTTGGGAGAAGACAGGTTGTTTTTTTTTTTTTTTAAGTACATCTAGATTAATCATATAGGTAAAAATCAGAATCTTATAGGACATGCAAAATCAAGCAGATACTTACAGCACTCTACATCATATTCTAGATGGCCAATCCACTTAAGCAGTCTTTGAAAAAAGCTTATAAGCTTCTTCAAAGTTCCATTGTTGCCAAACTTGTCACACAGGAGATAAGGGCGTACCCACACACAAATTATGTGTCATTTACTACGTATCATCGATGACGGAGCCCTAAGAAACCTCATAAAGCATCTTGACTATAATTTTCAAACTGTTTTGCAGTGGAACCCTTACATCAACCAACACATTACATAAACCCCCCAAAACACAGAATCTCAAAATAAAAGTGATCTGATGTGACGGGAGGAAGACGTGTGTATGTGTTTGGGATGTGGGGGTTGGTGCACGCACATGTCAGTGTTTGTGGGGAGACGACAGGGCTGCTTCGCCGGAATGCTGTTTGAAAATCATGGATGCAGTGTAAGTTTCTCATTCCCAGACAAAATTAAACAGGTGATCACACTCCAGGTAAGGAACTTCCTTACACATAAAGGTTTGTTTTCTCCTATAGGCTTCTAGCAATAGTATTTTATGACTCTATGATATAGGGTCCTCATCATCATGGGCGTGATAGTCACTACAATAGATCACACTAAACAATCCTGGTGGCAAATTACCTATCTGCCGAGAAAAGAGCTCAGACCACCCTGGAATCTCATTTATGTATTTATTATATAGTAAATATTGAGATATGAAACTGAGTGAAGAATTAACTGAGAAAATCTGTTATTATAACAGAAATAATGTTGACCTCTGGAAATAAACATTATTTCAGGTTACAAAGATGTTAAGTGTGGAAGAAGCTGATTTCAAAAGGCTTCACTGCTGTGAACATAAAATCAGGTCATTTTCATTCCAGTTTCATCATAGTCTGCAGGGACTAAACTGAAATCAGCCATTTTAATTCAGAAACATTATTTAGGTGGCAGAAAGCAGTTATAACCACCCGGCCTTTGTTTAAAATCTCTGAAAAAAAGGGGTATTTCCTGTAATACTATAAATTACACAGGCTCTAAAGTTATGTGGAAAAGACCCTTTCACTCTTGCAGCAATGTGCAATTTTGAGGCTGCAAGTTTTTGAAACTGCTTAATAAAACTTCCTCCTTTTTATCAGAAAGAAAGAAAGCAAAGTACCAATAGTTTCATAACAGACGCCCAGGTAACATCACTCTACTTATCCAGAGCATGAAGTATTAATAATTAACTGTTGGTCAGGCACACTGAGTAAGCACTCTTCTCCCAAAGGACAGTTTCCTGTCAAGATGTCACCCAGATCATGGACAAGAAAAAAAGACAGTGGAAAACAGGCAATATTCAAATAAAGTGATTAGTTAACAGTACTGTATTAATGTTAATTTTCTGGCTTCAATATATATGTAAGATGTTAACCTTAGGAGAAACAAGGTGAAGAATATTTAGGAACTCTGTACTATGTTTGCAACTTTGCAAAATAAAAAGTTAAAAAAAGGCAGTGCCTGACGCCAAAAAAAAAAAAAAGAAAAAAAAAGATGTCATCCAGAAATAACCCTTTAGATTACAGGAAAGGGCTGCAGTTCCCCACAGTGCATCTAACAACCATAAACACTGTCAGAGTTTCAGTACCCGCCACGATCAGATCACCCCGCACCTGGAACTGTCTCACTCCCCTCCCTCCTTCTTCCACTCACATCTTTCCCACAAACACAGCAATAATTGATGGCATCTGCCTTTCTGAGGATCACTAGTCACCAGCTGCCTGCCCCAGCACTGAAGGATGTACAAGCTGAAAGAGAGACGGCAACCAGACGGAAGAGGGACGGAGAGTTTATATCCATCTGAGCCCTGGCTCTGCCCTTGATTCACTGCACAAGTCCTTCAACCCTTCAGCAAAGCAGGGATTGTAAAAGTTGCTGCCTTTGCGTTGAAATGCTAGGAGCTTTAATATAATGATGTCTATCATGGACTGTGGCATCTTCTGTACTGATACTTGCTGTCTGCTCTCATGTACAGTAGCATAACCATTAAATCACTTCCTCATTTTTAGGGATCCAAGGTCAGGTGGAAACAGCATCCTCAGTCTTCCGTTCCAAACACTGTTACATGTAAAGACTACGTACTGTATTAGAGTCCTTGACTGGAAAAGGTAGGGATTTGGAGAGTCAGACAGACATGAGTTCAAGTCATAGCTCTGCTACTTACTAGCTACGTAAGCTAGGGCAAGTCAACTAACTCCTCTGAGCTTCAGTTTCCTCATCTGTAAATAATTAATACTAGTAGTAGTTGTAATAAACAAAGATGATGCGTACTTTAGAGGATCACTGCAAGTTTCCTACAAAACGTGCAACTACCATACAGCCTGGCAACTGTTCTCCTGAGCATTTATCCCAGAGAAATGAAAACTTATGTTTCCATAAAAACCTGTGCGTGAATTTTTATAGCATCCTTATTTGTAACAGCCAGAAACTGGAAGCAACCCAGATGTCCTTCATTGGGTGAAAGGTTAAACTACTTAGTAATAAATGGAATACTACTTAGTAATAGACAAGGAAGTTAACACACACAACAATCTGGATGAATCTTCAGAGAATTATGCTAAGTGAAAAAAAACAATCTAAAAGGTTACATAATATATGTTTCTATTTATACAATGTTCTTGAAATGATAAAATTATAGAAATGGAGTACAGGTTAGTCATTGTTTGGGTTAAAGAGGGGTTGTGGAAAGAAAACGGATGAAGCTATAAAAGGGCAACATTCAAGGGATTCTTGTGGTGATGAAATGCTGTTTCTTTCTTTTTTTTAACAAATTTATTTATTTGTTATTTATTTTTGGCTGCATTGGGTCTTCGTTGCTGCCCGCAGGCTTTCTCTAGTTGTGGCGAGCGGGGGCTACTCTTCGTTGCGGTGTGCGTGCTTCTCATTGCAGTGGCTTCTCTTGTTGTGGAGCACGGGCTCTAAGCGCACGGGATTCAGTAGTTATGGAACAAGTGCTCAGTAGTTGTGGCTTGCAGGCTCTAAAGCGCAGGCTCGGTAGATGTGGCACATGGTCTTAGTTGCTCCACGGCATGTGGGATCTTCCTGGACCAGGGCTCGAACCCATGTCCCCTGCATTGGCAGGCGGATTCTTAACCACTGCACCACCAGGGAAGTCCCGAAATGCTGTTTCTTGGCTGTAGTAACGTCAATGTTCTGGTTGTGATACTGTACTATAGTTTTGTAAGATGTTATCCCTGGAGGAAACTAGGTAAAAAACACAGAGATCTCTCGTATAATTTATGACAACTACATGTGAATCTACAGTTATCTCAAAATAAAAGGTTTAATTAAAAGAAATTTTAAAAATAATAATGCATATTTCAGAAGATCACTACAAAGATTAAGAAATATATGGAATTAAACAATACTTAGGGCTTCCCTGGTGGCGCAGTGGTTGAGAGTCCGCCTGCCGATGCAGGGGACATGGGTTCGTGCCCCGCTCCAGGAAGATCCCACATGCCGCAGAGCGGCTGGGCCGGTGAGCCATGGCCACTGAGCCTGTGCGTCCGGAGCCTGTGCTCCGCAACGGGAGAGGCCACAACAGTGAGAGGCCCGCATACCACAAAAAAAAAAAAAAAACTTAAACAATAATTACATAATTATTAAATATTATTAAATCTCCTAGCATGGCCAATTCTTGGCAAAAACAGAGACTCACTAAATGTTCATTTCTTTCCACTAGGAAGTTGTTCACAGTTAGAATGTGTGTTCTGGTGGATTTTTGTTTGCAGATCAAATGAAAATGTAACTCCATGAAAACGGTCTAATAATTATTGTATTATTGATTGTTTGCAACCTTTCTTGGCCTTTATTTCTGTAAATCCAGACTTTCAGGAAAATGTGTATTATTTCATACCAAACAGAATCAGTCCAATTCCCAGAGCAAAACTGTACAATTCAGAAACCACCAAGTTTTTTAACAAAAATGTGAATAGTGGGGCAGGCGGCA
Organism: Pseudorca crassidens; assembly: GCF_039906515.1. NCBI lineage: Eukaryota > Metazoa > Chordata > Mammalia > Artiodactyla > Delphinidae > Pseudorca > Pseudorca crassidens. The sequence goes on from NC_090297.1 coordinate 160,679,670, forward strand.
GAGGATTTTGATTCAGTTGGCTAAGAGCCACTGTCAAAAGAGAAAAACCATGGCCGAAAATCAATGTGTATGTTCTGTTACAGACACTGAAGAAAGAAAATGGAAAGGATAAAACCTGGTTTCACATGCTCAAGAGTTCACTTCTACTTAAGGAAGGAAAAGTCTCACACACGAAGAGTCAGAGAACAAGTAAGTGGGGAACAGACCATCAGTGCAACACACCTGCCAAGAAGGGAGGTGAGCATGGTCTGGGGATCTGGGCATGTGGCTGGGAGGGGGCGGGGCATGTCTAAGCAGGACGCTGCCGATTTCACGTAGTGCCACTCCTGGTACTGCTGGTTGTACCAGGTACCATGCACCTGGTACGTGACCTTGGCCTCCTGAAGGACTGCAGCCATCCTTAGTACTTTGCTGATGTTGCAAAGTAATCCCACCTTTCCCAGAGATCTCTAGCCCCTTTGCCTGATCCTTGCTATATAAATTAGCTTGGATGAAGCTCCTAAGTACAACACAGGCAACGGAAAACACACACAAAGGCACGTGCAAGAGGATGAAGCATCATAGTGTTCTAGCCTCAAAAATAAAATGAGAAGCAAAGTCTTTGGCAGTACAAACATTCCCACCCCTTTTCCTCCAGTTCACTGCCTCGGGATATATAATTACCAGGCGCCCTGTCTGAACTCTTCAATTCTAAATTAGGGCCTGAAATGCTCTACACACTGTCCAAATCTTTTTCATGCCAAAATTAAGGTGGTAAACATACCTGTATTTCAGTGATCAAAACCTTGCAATTTGTTTTGTTAAACCCCTACTCCATAGCCATGTATTTGAGGGACATATGTTTTCAGAATAGCATTTATTGTATAAATGCCATCTTGTTCCAAGCCTTCCAGCTAGTAGAGTTCCCTGTAAGCCGCTGGTCCTGAGTTGAAATAAATGGAAGGGAATGAGGGTCACAGCCTACAGCAAAGTTCCCGGGATGACTCCTGTGCCACTCACTAAATGAGCCTTTTGACTGACTCCGACTTCAGGACAGTACTGTCATTTCATGAGGTGAGCTATCGGACAGATGCCTCCGAATCACATTAATTGGAACCTCTTGTCTCAAGACAGCAGCATTTCAATTTCTCTGTGGATGCTTGTGTGCTACACGGTATCTGGCAGGTGTAAGAATCTCATCTCTGATTGCCTATATTCTCAATCTACTTTCTCTGCCTATTTTCGTACTGCGAGGCAATTACAGTTGAAAATTCGTTTGCAACATGCGCTCATCCATATTCAGTTCTTTCCACTTCAGGCAAATACTGCCCAGAAAAAAATAAATAAATAAAAGGAGACAGATTTGAGAAATCCAGATTTGTTCCTATATTTTGATCCTCTGATTGTCCAAATGTTTACTTGTTGATAATCCAAAATTTTCTCCATGTCAAAATAAATATTCAAAAGATGCAGCTCCAAACAACTAAAGCATACATCTATCTTAAAGAGAGACAACACATGCACAGAAAAACCTCAATAAATCAGACCAATAGATGGGGGCAGGATGAATTAGTTGAAAGCCCAATGATAGAGAACATTTTAAAAAATAAATAGTGTTGGGCTTTCCCTGGTGGCGCAGTGGTTGAGAGTCCGCCTGCCGATGCAGGGGACATGGGTTCGTGCCCCGGTCCGGGAGGATCCCGCGTGCCGCGGAGCAGCTGGGCCTGTGGGCCATGGCCGCTGGGCCTGCGCGTCTGGAGCCTGTGCTCCGCAACGGGAGAGGCTGCAACAGTGAGAGGCCCGCATACCGCAAAAAAAAAAAAAAAAAAAAATAGTGTTATTGATTTCAAGCATGCTGAGGAAAACAAAGATTTAAGAGGCAGTACCAGGGACCAAGCCCAACTGGCCAGCGAAACTGGGCTGAGGAGACAAAGCAACCTCACTGAAGCCTTAGGAGCCAGCACATCACACTGGATCTGCCAATCAGCTTCTCAGATCTTGTTTGTGAAATTATCAGAAGTCACAAGTTGGGGACTAGAATTTTGAGATTCTCCTAAATTAAATTTTCAGATGAAAGCTATCTAAGACTGCAACTAACTGGTCCACAAGATTATTCTTACTTTATTTTTAAATAGGTAGAGGACACATAGTTTTCGAGGGCAGGAGCCTGCTGTGCCCCCCTTTGCCTGACAAAGCAATAAAGCCACTCTTAAAAAAAAAAAAGGTACATACACTGACATGAATCAAAATTGAAAAGGTTCAAAAACACATAAAAGGTCTCCCTGCCCCCAGCACGCCCCTCTCCAGAGGCATCCAATTTTATCAGTTCATGGGTTTTTAAATTTTGTGCATATGTAACAAAATGTTTATGTATTCTTTTCTTTCCTAATTTTTACACAAATGGGCATATACTACACACCCTATTTTCATTTTCTCTTCATGCTTAACAATATAACTTAGATTTAATTTCATATGAGGACATAAAGAGCTCCCTCATTCTTTTTTATGACTTCTTAGTATTCCACTGAACAGATACAGCTTAATTTATATAACCCGTCTATTGGTAGATGTTAGGTTATTTTCGTTCTTTTCATGTTACAAACAAGGCTGTACTGAATAGCCTTATACATATGTTACTTCATGTATTTGCTGAAGTATCTATTGGAAAAATTCATAGAAGTGTAATTGCTGGGTCAAAGGGCATAAGCATTTGTAATCTGAGAGATAATGTGTACACACACACACACACACACACACACACACACACATACACAGCTTGTTTCCCTGTACCCTTGCTAACACAGGGTACTAGCAAACACCTTGCCCTTTGCCAATCTGATTGGTAAAAAAGGACATTTCAGTGTCGATTTCCCTTACACTGCTCCTATTATGAATAAGCTGAGGACCTTTTCATCTGTGCCCCCAGGAGGCTGACTCCGGAGGACAGCATCACCTGGCCTCCCTTGCCTGGTGGGGTTCAGTAACCAGGAGGCACCAGGAGGGGACCGGAAGGTGGGAGGAGAGAGGCGTCAGCGTGTTTCTTTCCCATTTCTGTCTCATTCCAATACCATGTTTCTTATGGTTATGCCTCCATACTCCCTTTGGGCAATCCGTCATCCTCTGCCGTGGTTCTCACTGAGTTCCGGTAACACTATCTCTCTTTGTGCCTTCAATCCAAGGGATGGTAATGGCTTCTTGCCCTTGCTGGTCTGTGAGTGTCTCATCCTGCCTTGTGCATTCCCTTTGCCCCTTAATCTATGTCTCCTCATTTGAAAACTGTTTGCTGTTTTTGTGTTTTTTTGCTGAGATATTAACATACAACCCCTTGCCTACTTTTCTATCTAGTAGTCGGTCTTTTTTATATTGAGTGGTAGCTGTAGGAACTCATTATTCATTAGAGGAAGGGGGGGCAAACATTTTCTGTAAAGGGCCAGACAGTAAATATTTTTGGCTTTGTGTGCCATATGGTCTCTGTTGCAACTGCTCAACTCTGCCACCGTAAGGTGAAATCAGCCCCAAACAAGATGCAAACGGATGGGTGTGTAAATCAAGTCCTGATAAAACTTGATTTACAAAAGCAGGCTGGACTTGGCCTTGGGGCTGTAGTTACAGACCCAGCATTAGGGAATTTATCTCTTCTCTATGATATGAGCTGCAAATATTTTTTCCCCAGTTTGGTTTTTAACTTTTCTCATAGGGGTTTTGCCCTGCAGAATTTTTAAAATTTTTATTTTAACATGGTGGAATTCATCTGCTATTTATGGCTTCAGATTTTTGTGTTACGCTTAGAAAAAGAACAAAGAGTTAGTAAAACCACAAGAAACTCAAGGCCGGAAGCCTGTATCTTAAACTCAATCAGGTAGCTTGTGCTACCATCAATAGTCTTATTAATGAGACCACTCAGCCTTCTACGACCAGAGTTGTAACAACATGTCTCAATTAGTGGAACCTAATAAAATCTTCCATGGAAGGAAGGCTGCATCATAAAATAGAGTGAGCGCCATGGCTGAGGCAAACCATCTACTCCCAAGCACCTGAGGGACCTCCCAGGCCACTAGATTCTAGACCTTAGACGCCACTTCTCTACACAAATACTAAGGACCTTAGAAATCAGAAGAGTTTTCTACATCACATCCTTGTAACAAGTCCAAGAATTCTCCATTGCACCATGTACAGAGGCAGATGGCATGCCCACCACCTGCAGTGGGTCTCACCATGAAGGCATCTCTCAGCGTTTCCATCTCAGACCCACACAATCCTTCCTGTATAATTTTGCTCCAGGGTATAAGGGTTCTTAGCCTTAGTTTGTAGTGAATTTAGTGTAGTGAATTTCTGCCATCTACAAATTAAAAAACAAATACCTTTAGGGAAATTTTGTAAGAAGAAACAGGGCAATTAAAACATTGCCAATTTAAATACTGATTTGCATAAACTAAGATAGGTTTTTCTTGTAGGAAAAAATATTGGACATTCAAGTCTCTACTGGGATTTAATATTTTAAAGCCACAATTAGCTTTGCCTGTTTTCTCCTACTATAAAGAAGCAAACACAGTTACAGGTAAAGGGACAAAACGCAAACTGGAAATTTGGAGGTTTCAACATGGATTTGCATCCTAAATAATAAGACTAGCAATGAGTAATAACAATCTGAAATTTCTCAGTTGAGTTATAAAAATAATCCTTGAAATTGCAATCGGTTGCTCTGTCCACGGCAGAACAAATTTATTCATAGTTAGATGCCCCTCTCTCCATATATGTGCATATGCAGATACATATATTACATGTTCACCCACATGTAAGCATAGATACATGCAGATATATACCCACACCATCTCATTATCTTGCCTACAAAATATATGTTAGAAAATATATATTTACAAAGGCCAACATATAAAACCAAAATGGCCAAGGTAGATATAGGCTTTGGGGGACAAGGAAGACACAGCTCAATAATAAGTACAATACCTAGGATAATCTGAGGCAGCCTTTGAAATGTGACCATAATATCACTATATTCCTCAAAGGAATAACTGATGCTTACAAACTGGTCAGAGACCTCATGTCTCCATTCACTAATTGACTCAATAAATTTTACTAAGCGCCTCATGTGCAAGCATACCACGTGGGATTAAAAGGGTAGGAGTAATTGGTGACAGCTGAGTTGAGTCACAAGCTAACAAACATCAGTTATATGGCAGTAAAGAGAGGAAAACCCTCAAAAGAAAAGCTGTGGCCGGGAGTTTTCTCAATTGATTAGGTCATGCTGTAGTGGAAGCAAGGTCACAGGTTCAATCCTCTCTTTGCCAATTACCTTTTATTGTGCTTCAAAGACACAGCCCAGGCCTGAGACTTCTCAACATCTTACCACAAGAGCAAAAGAGATTTGGGAAGAAAAGAGAGTGGCTAAACACAAATCCATCCCAAGTACTAGAAAAGTAACTTATACTAATTCAGGGTGAATCAGTACCATTGTCGTCATCTAAATTATAGTTCACGTCCAACATAATATGTGGCTATGTAAAATTAAGTAAAACATTTCTCCTGGGTAGCATAAAACTGAATTTATTCAATCACCTAACAAGACGCTATAATGAATCAGAAAAAGCATTCACTTTTCAAATGGATGTATTCTAATGCTTTGGTTTACAATTAATTTGGGGCTGTTTTGGATATTTACTGCATCACAATCTGAATGTTATTAACATGCAAAGATTAAAAAAGGAGGAGGAGGGCTTCCCTGGTGGCGCAGTGGTTGAGAGTCCGCCTACCGATACAGGGGACACGGGTTCGTGCTCCGGTCCTGGAGGATCCCACATGCTGCGGAGCGGCTGGGCCCCTGAGCCATGGCCACTGAGCCTGCACGTCCGGAGCCTGTGCTCCACAACGGGAAAGGCCACAACAGTGAGAGACCCGCGTACCGCAAAAAAGAAAAAAAAAGAAAAAAAAAAGGAGGAGGATTTATTTAGCTCCAACCTGAGGGGTTAAAGAAATAGGAAAACCACCAGGATTAAAAACTCTTGGCTTTTAATCCATCACAGTTTATTCAAAAATCACCTACTTGTGTTTTGCCACCACAGAACTAACAAATGCTGTTGCTTATCTTTTCCCTCACACAAACATGAACATGGGCTTGGAATGACTCTGACACAATGCTTTGCTTCTCTCAGATGAACTACCCCAATAAAGTTGACAATGCCCTCTGAACACTGCTTTCTGATACGAGTTTGCCAAATTAATTCAAAACGCAGCTCCCAAAGACAGAAACACTCAGAGTTTAGCCATATTGGCATAAAGTTTTCTGGGTGTCAGGTTTCTCAGCTGGGGCTTATATTAAACCAGTAGTTACAAACTCTGCTTCCAAGAACCTCCCCAGAGTCTGGCAGGCTGGGTAGGGGGCAATCAAGGAAGAGGCGTCAGGCTCCTGGGGACCCCACTACCCTCAGTAAGCATCTATGTACTCTTACCAAAATGGCTTGGTGGGCTCCTATATCCTCCTTCATTTGAAGAAAGGGTTTTATGCTAAAATATTTTGACAACTCCTATACCCAGCTGATTCTTAAATTCTTATAGGGCTTTAACATTTTGCGGTCTACATTTCATTGATTCTACTGCATCTTAATATCCTGCTGCTTAGAGTTTTATTTGAAAACTGTTAAATATTACACAAATGGCAAATAACTGAAAGACAGATGGTTGTGCTTTTTCCATTTCTGAAATAAAACTGTTGAAGAACTATACACTTGGAGCTATAATACTTCCTAATTAAGTTTATACCTATCATCCTGAGGGTGGGAATAAAATCTTTCAAGTCCCCACGCAGTGAAAAGATTTGGGGCTCCTTACTTTCTCCCCACAGTGTAGATTTCAAAATAAAAACACTATACATCAAAAGAAAAAATGCTGCCCATGCTGAAATTAACCTACATCTTTATAGAGCGTCTAATAGTATATTTCTGGTTAATTTGTTCAGAGTTGACCTTTTTTATGAAAGCAAAGTACACACGTATGTGTGCCCATGCATGCATCTCAAGGCTGCTGGGGCATTTAGCATGCACACAATAGCCTGAAATCTGCTTAGTGGGCAATTCAACAATGGTTATATTCTACAAGAAAGTAATCCTAAAGAGAGAACGAGTAAAACATTCACAGCTAGAGCAATGAAATACACTGGGTACATTAGAAAAATCTGAATTTCTGGTTCTGAAAGCCAGTTAGAGAGGCCATAATCTCTTTTCCAGTAGATTCAGATGGAGGTATATCTAGCTCAATTTAGATGGTATGAAATCCTTATTTTTATAATAAAGATTTGACCAAATACATAGTTTGCATTCCTAGATGAAACTTCCAATAAGGATAGCTACTATTTCTTGGGCCCTTATGAGGTACTTTGTAACACTGTCTCTAACAGCCTCTCCTACAAAGTTAGTTTTAGTGTGTTCATTTCATAGTCAAGGAAATTGAGAATCAAAAGATTCAGAAATTTCTCTTAGGTCATGACTGATAAGTGACATTTTGAGGATGTGACACTGGGCCCATCTGATTCCAATGCTCACTTTCTCCCAACTACAACAGGCTGCTGAGGTAGGTTATCTGTGTGATCTACGGAATGCATAGCTAAAAAGACAATGGATAGCCAACTATTTTCCTCTAAAGTCTATCCTTATGCAGAACTTCCTTTGGATTTTTTATATCTTCAATGCTAATTAATATTTCTAAGATGTTCCTCTGGATTCCAAGATATAGATTACATATTGTAAGAATGGGAAAAATTAAGATTGGAAACAAATTAATATGACAAGAAAAAATTGGGGGGAAATATATAGGGAATTTTTGGTAAATAATCATAATTCAAGAACCATATGGTTGTCAGAGGAAGGAGGGTTGGGCAGGGGGCTAACTGGGTAAAAGGGAGCAAGAAGGACAAACTTCCAGTTATAAAATAAATAAGTCATGGGGATGTAATGGACAGCATGCGGAATATAGTCAGTAATATTGTATGAACTTTGTATGGTGACAGATGGTAACTAGACTTATTGTGGTGACCATCTCACAATGTATACAAATGTCAAATCACTACGTTATACACATGAAACTAATATAATAATGTACGTCAATTATACTTCAATTTAAAAAGAACCACATACTCAAACTGTCTATAAATTCCTAGTTGCAAGTTAAATAATAAGAACCACAGAAAATTCAGTGGCAACAGTTTTGCTCTTTGTATTGTTAGATTATCTACCCATACGAAAGAATTTAACATTATTAATGAACCAATTCTAAAACAGGCACCTAGTGTGACATCTTAAGTTCAAAATGTTTCTCCCCATCCCCCAAGAAGAAATGAAAGCTGTATTCATCAACCAGTCATGTCTGCTGTTTCCTTTGCATAAAGCCCCCCTTCCTCCCTTCTCTGTCAAGTGACCTCCTTCTTAAACTTCAAGACTAAACCCAAGACTCACTTCTTGAAAGCCTTCTTGAATTCCACTCTAGTATGGAGGCCTTATTTTGTGCCTTGACCTGGGAACCCTGCTTTTACCAAAGCCTCGACCACATATATCCCTGCTTTCTCTTCCACTAGACTAAGTTCTCTGAGGCTGTCTCCAGGGCTCTGTATAGTTCCTGCTATTATTAGCAGATGCTTAATAAATGTGTCTTGAGGGATAAAGGAAAAATCAAATGGCCTAAATGGCTTAAAACAATTTCCAGAACACAGTGGGAAATTTTTATCTATTTTTTCAGCAATTCTCACTACTTCTTTATCCCCACTCTTACCTACATACAGATAAATACATGCCGACATATGCACATAAGTACACACACCGAGACACACACAAATACACACACACACACACACACACAAACACATCATCATCTATTCTACCTTCTCCATGGACTTAACACTGTCTCTGCTACCATTATTATCAAAAATAGGCAAAGAGGAATCAAGAAATCTAAGAATTTCTGATAACTCACACAAAATTGTATAATCCATCAGTCTCACCTTGCATCGCTGCCATTCAATCAAACAAGTATTCATTGAGCTCATACTGCTATGTAAAGCAGTAAAAGCAAGTCAATTAAGACGCTCACATATTCTGAACATGAAATGCCTGAACATCACAGATATTCAGAAAAGTCCAGAAAAGCAAAATTAGCTACTGCACAGAATTAAAACATATCTTGCGATAGAACCAACACTACCAAATTAAGATTATTTTATTATGCGGGATGGCCTGAAACACAGGGAATAACTCAATGGGACATGGGGGTAGCTCTCAGCCTTTGGACAGATAGTAGGACAAAAAATAAACACACATTCCCCTGCAGAGCACAGGTTTATGGTTAAAAATCAGTGCTGACTTAGAGTGGATAGTGATTTGATAATTTGATAAACACTGTTTACCTTTAAAATGTGATTACAGCATTTATAATGAATATGCTTAGAAACTGATGAATGATGTATCACATGTACAGTAAAAGGATAATAAAGATAAAATAATTGTCTGAGGGGTTAGTTTTTCCCTGGCAACTTCCCAAAGCTATGACAGTCCGTTCTTTTCTCAGAAACACTGGGGTTAGAACTCTTCAAGAGGCATAAATCCTGAACACAGAGAGTAAATTGAATAATGATTCCCACCAAGGATTTCTGAGAAGGTAAAAGTAAAGGAAAACCTGTCAGAACACTCAATATAGGAAGATTCAGGGTTTACTATAACTGCTGCAGTGTCCTCAGGTGGTTCCCGGTGAGAAAGGGTAGACCCTCTAGGTCTGTTTTATTTTTCTCCCAGATCTCAATGATGTCCTCTTGCAGCCTCTTTTATCTATGACTTGTATTTAAAAAATGAAATCATGCTGCAAAATAAGATATATTCAAATTTTCTTTGAATTAGAATGGTTTTGTAAATAATTAAACACAGATCTAATTTCAGTTGATACACAATATATTTTTCTAAATTAGGGGGAGTTGATTGTGCAATAAAAATGCATTACTTGGGCTCAGTTCTTAGTGCAAATTATAAGGATTCATGGTTCAGTTTATAGGGAATAGCTTAAATAAGTCCACATCCATACACACCAAAATAACATGTTCTAGATGAATACACAGCAGGAAAATGAAGATATCACATGATGTTCATTTTACTTTCAGGGAAATGGGCATAAACCTGTTAATGCTTATGCCAGTATAAAGACTCTCATATGAATGGATGGTTTGGGGTAGAAATCATGTAGGTACATAAAGACAGAACTAATTTAAAGATGACACAGGCTGTCTCATATTTGGCAGAGAGGCCAGAGGTCAGGTCACTGAGAAAAAGCTTCATCAAGTAAACTGATTTCCGGCCCTCCTCACCAGGCACAAAATTTTATGATGAAGAATTCTCTATTTGAATCAAGGCTGCAGAACAGGTAATGAGGCCCCTTATGAAGACCAGCATGTATACAACAAATTAGGTCTATAAATAAGCATATTAAAAATACTTAAATAGGGCTTCCCTGGTGGCGCAGTGGTTAAGAATCTGCCTGCCAATGCAGGGGTCACGGGTTCGAGCCCTGGTCTGAGAATGTCCCACATGCCGCGGAGCAACTAAGCCCGTGTGCCACAACTACTGAGCCTGCGCTCTAGAGCCTGAGAGCCACAACTACTGAGCCTGCATGCCACAACTACTGAGCCTGCATGCCACAACTACTGAAGCCCGGGCACCTAGAGCCCATGCTCCACAACAAGAGAAGCCATCAAAATGAGAAGCCCGCGAGCAGCAACAAAGACCCAATGCAGCCAAAAATAAATAAATTAATTAATTAAAAAAAAACTTAAATAGGAAAGATGAAAATTACTTAAACATGATAAAGACAATTTAGCAAAATTCAATAGCAAACAACACTAAATGGTTAAATGTTAAAGTCATTTTTATTAAAATGAGAAACTCAACACTGCTAAATATTTTCCAATATAAAAATGTAAAAAATCGGGCTTCTCTGGTGGCACAGTGGTTGAGAGTCCGCCTGCCGATTCAGGGGACACGGGTTCATGCCCCGGTCTGGGAGGATCCCACATGCCGCGGAGCGGCTGGGCCTGTGAGCCATGGCCGCTGAGCCTGCGCGTCCGGAGCCTGTGCTCCGCAACGGGAGAGGCCACAACAGTGAGAGGCCCGCATACCGCAAAACAAACAAAACAAAACAAAACAAAACAAAACAAAAATGTAAAAAATCAACATGTTGTACACCTTAACTTACACAATGTTATATGTCAATTATAGCTCAATAAAAATGCTTTAAATAATTATTTATGTATAAAATAAAATAAAACGAGAAACTCAACAAGGGTGACTGTCATTATCTCTTTTACTATATTGTTTTGAAGGTGAGGTTGATGTAAGAAAAATTTATATATATATAAATTTACATTTATATATATATAAATTTTTATATATTCATACAAATAGTCTTTACTTGCAGAAAAGATTACATACTTTGAAAATCCAACTCTAATTGAAAAAATAATTAAACTAATAAGAGGATTTACTAAGATGCATAGATGCAAGAAAAATATACCAAAAAATCATTAATTTTTCACTATAGTAGAAATAAACAGCTAGATATTTAATAAAAAATATTCAACAAAAAGTAGCAACACATATCATATGATACATAGGGTAAATTTAACAAGAAAATATATAAGGTATATATGAAGAAATATCAATAAGTAATACAAGTTAATTAGTCAGAGGGCAAACAGTGAGTGTGTTAATACAACCAATGGGCAGGCTTTCACAAAATGCATGGAGGTTAGGGCCATAAACTATAAGCCAATGTTCTTTTCACTTCAAAATGGAAGATTAGAGGTTTGGTATAGGCCTTCACTAGACCTATAGTCATGTCTAGAATTTTTATATCGTTCTTCAGAGGATCACCGAAAAGCCCTAGCCCCACAATGGTCTCTAGACAGGTAAGCCTGGTCCACTACACACAAAAAATTTCACAGATATAATCTTAGCCAACTATGAATTCAAAGAGCATCCACGTACAATACAGCACTCCCTTGGTATCAGCCACAGATTGGTTCCAGGACCTCCCCAGCCCCCTGAAGATACCAAAATCTGTGGAGGCTCAAGTCTCTTATATAAAATGGAATAGTATTTGTATATAATCCATGCACATCCTCCTGCATACTTTGAACCACCTCTAGATTATTGATAATACCTAATACAATATAAATGCTATATAAATAGTTGCCGGCGCACAGCAAACAAGTTTTGCTTTTTGGAACTTTCTGAAATTGATTATTTTTTTCCTGAATATTTTTGGTCTGTCATTGGTTGAATGTGAGGATGCAAAGCCCATGGACATGGAGGGCATACTGCATATTTGTTAAGAGATAGCTACCAGGTAGACTAAGAGGAGGGCATCCTGTACGGGAGGCTGGGCAAAAGATGAGGGTCTCAAGAGCAGGCTAGATTGGGTGTGCTGTTCGAATAACCAAAGGCAGTCTACCTGGAGGAACAATATTAATCACTGCTGAGGAAGGCAACAGAAGCACATACAAGAGGTGGTTCTGAATGTCAGGTCCCATGTACATGATGAGATCATAAAAAGCAAAAGGATTCCAAGGCCAAACGTGAAGAAGATCAGAAGCTAAAGGGTATAGAGAAAGAAAACTGGATCTCTGTAAGCAGTTCAAAACTAAAATTATGAATACTGAGAGATGGGTGGAGAATTTGTTATATTGTGCCAGTTCCATAGTGTGTTTGTGTGCTTATGCAGGCCACACATGGATACAAACCAACCGGGAGAGAGCAAGGGAAGTGCAGGTTTCGTGGCTGAGAGGAGGTGGGCAAGACCAAAGTTCCAACAGAACATTAACCATCAAAGTATATTGTCTCTTACTGAATATTTTAATATTGTCTCTTACTGAATAAGAATTTAGGATTGCTTGGGACCAACCACAGTTAAACTGATAGAATAAATTATCCACGTGGGGAAAAGCTATGCATGTCATTAGGATCCCATGATGAGAGCTAAAAGGATAAGGAAATTCAAGACCACAGACATACCTTGATTTAAAAATATAAAATTATGGAGAGGAACACATCCCAAGAACAATTCTTTAAAAACATGAGATTTCTGTTAAGCACAGCTTAATATTAATTTCCTTTTTAATGTGATAGACTAGGGAGTCATGCAGAAGTTAGTATCATATCTAAAGCAAATGGAGAGTAGAAGTACTCTCAAACCTTTACACAAATTATGTAACTAAGGCTAACATGGGCCACTTTCCCTTTTCAAATCAATTTCTAGCTTAGATACTTCTCCCTGACACTGGAAAAATTCAGCAGTTAAACTGAAGACCAGAAAACTAACTTCTTCTCCAAAACAAAAAAACACAGCAAGCAAAATGTCATTTCTTCTCTTTCTGACCTAGATTATACCAATTACTTTAGATGTTTTATTTCCCATATGTACCAGGATGTTCAAATGATACAGCCTTCTAAGAAGACTGTGCATCATTCCCCAATGGTACTCTCTCTGAAACAACAAGCTTCACTTATTAATCATTCTGAAAATTGTATGCTCACAAAAATATGAGCAAAATTGGAAGCAAGAACCTTTCAAAAATAAATAACCAACTAAATCAGATAGGCAGATTTGAAATCTTTTTTCATCAGGCACTGCTGGCATGATCACAAAATTTAAAAGACCCAGATGATTCTGCATAAATCTAACTCATCATCTTTCTTTTCAAAAGTCCAGCTCTAATGAAGTCCATAATGATCTGGATAAAATACATTTAATTAGATTATTAACTGCAACATAAAACAGCTGCACCATGCCTTTCAACATTTTCTTCTCTGAAGATCAGAGGATTGAAAAAGGGTTATAAAACAGCCCATTCAGTTTTCTTGTCTTTTAAAAGGAGGAAGAAAGAACCATTAGGCACAACCAAAGTTCCAGAAAACTTTTAACAAGTGAAATACAAGTCTGCCATATTCTGAGACCTCACACATAGGGCATGATAGTGGTGCCAGGTAACCAACACATCAATGGGGTGGCATGCGATTAGACAACTTTCTAAAATTCTAATGATTTCCTATGTGACACTGATAGTATAAGACTTATTTTCTGCTTCCTGGTGTCTAGATGAGATAGACAAGAGAGAAAAAAAATCCAGGCTAATTAATTAAAATGCATTTCAGAGATAAACCTGACATGACTTTCCAGTGGTACACAAGTCCACCATGAGTTTGAGATGGTGGACTAAAGACTTATCTATCCTTCCATGAATGTATCTATCCACTCATATAGCTTATAGATTTACTTTAGGTTGGGAGAAATAGAAGGTGAGAAATAGGCATGCAAAAATTGCTAAGAATATCTTTAAATAAATATCTGTAGTTACCAAATATATTACCTTGACTAAGAGCATGGTCTCTGGAGCAAGCAGACCTCTCTTGAATCCCAGTTCCAATATTCAATAGCCCTGAGACTCTGGGCAAGTGACAACCTCTCTCAGTTGCAGTTGCCCCACTGAACATGGTGAGAACAATACATGCTTTAGGGTAATAACGGGGGATTAATTGTAATCTTTGTGCTTTGCCTGGCCTAGAGTAGGTGTTCAATAAATTAAATCACAATCAAAAGAGATAGACACATTTGAGAGAAATTAAAGATGACTACTAGGTGAATGAAGAGATTTACCATATCCATCAGGTTGGAAAATTCAATATTAATATGTCAAATCTCCCCCCAAATGATCTATATTCAATACCATTTCAATTAAAATATCAGCAGGCTTAAAAGAAAAAACCTAACGAAACTGATTCTAAAATTTATATGAAAAGGTAAACAACCTGGAACAGCCAAATCAACTTTTAAAAAAGAAAGAAAAAGTTAGAGGGTGTAAACTACCTGACTTCAACCCTTACTAAAAAGCTATATGAATCAAGATGGTACAATATTGAAGAAAGGAGAGACAGAATAGACAATCTAGAAACAGAGCCAAATATATATATATATATATATATATATATATATATATGATCAATTATATATGTGATCATCTTCCAACAAAGATGAGAAGGTAATTCAATAGGAAAAGGAAAGTCTCTTCAACAAATGATGTTAGAACAACTGAATAACTGTATAGAAAATAAACATCAATCTTAACTTCACAACATGTGCAAAAATTAATTAAAAATAGATTATAAATCTGAATGTAAAAGCTAAATTTTAAAACATCTATAAGAAAATCTTTGTGAATTTATGTAGTCCAAGATTTTTTAATGAGATGTAAAAAAAAATTAACCATAGAAGAAAAAACTGTTTCACTGAACTTTACCAAAATTAAAACTTTTGCTCTTCAAAAGATACCATTAAGAAAACAAAAAGGAAGATCACAGATAGGGAGAAAATGTTTGCAATGCATATCTGACAAAGTATTTGTATCCATACTATATAAAGAACTCTTACAATTCAATAACATGAAGAAAAAATATATAAAATGGGAAAAAGGTGTGAACAAATATTTCTCAAAAGAAAAATACGAACAGCAAAAAAGCTCATGAAAAGATAATTAACATCATTAGCTAATCAGAGAACTGCAAATTAAAACCATAATGAGACACCACTACACACCCATTAGAATGGTTGCTATTAAAAGATTGGCTGCACCAAGTGTTGGCAATGACGTAGAGCAATTGGAACTCTCATGTCATGCTAGTGAGAATATAAAATTGTATAACCACTTTGGAAAGTGGTTTGGAAGTTTTTTAATAAAGTTAATCATAAACACCATGTAACCTAGCCACTATGCCCTAGGTATTTACCTAAAAGAAATGAAAACATAGTCCACACAAAGATTTGTATATGAATGTTCATAGCAGATTTATTCAGAGTAAATATCCACCAATAGGTGAATAGAAAAACAATATGTGGTATGTCTACACAATGGAGCACTACTCATCAATAAGTACGAGTGAATTACTGATAGTGCCAATAAAATGGGTGTATCTCAAGACCATTATGTTAAGTGAAAGAAGTTGGATATAAGGGTATATACTGAATGATTTTGCTTATATAAAATGCAAACTAAAGTACAGAAACAAAAAGGAGATCAGTGGTTGCCTAGGGCTGGGGATGGAGGGAGGGAGGGATGGACTAGAAAAGGGTTCAACTGCAAAGAAGATATACAGATGGTCATTATTATGCACATAAAAAGATGTTCAACATCATTAATCATTAGGGAAATGCAAATCAAAACTACAATGAGATACCACTTCATACCCATTAGGATAACTATTATCAAAAACAAAACAAAACAAAACCCAGAAAATAACAAGTGCTGGTAGGACGTAGAGAAACTGGAACCCTTGTGAACTGCCGATGAGAATGTAAAATGGTGCAGCTGCTGTGGAAAACATTATTGCAGTTCCTCAAAAAATTAAACACTATGTGATCCAGCAATTCCACTTCTAGGTAAATTAACTAAAATGACTGAAAGCTGAGACTCAAACAGACATTTGTACACCAATGTTCAATGCAGCATTAATGACCACAGCCAAAAGGTGGAAATAACCAAATATCAAACTGATGAGTAGATAAACAAATTGTGGTATGTACATACAATGGAATATTATTCAGTAATAAAAAGGAATAAGGTTCTCATAGTTGCTTCAATGTGGAATAATCTTGAAAACATTATGCTACGTGTAAAAACGCCAGACACAAAAGAAAAAATATTGTATGAATCCACTAACATGAAATATATAGAATGGGCAAATTCATTGCGAAAGAAAGTAGGTTAGAGGTTACCAGAAGCCGGAGGGAAGGAGAGAATGAGGAGTTATAGCTTTAAGGGTACAAAGTTTATATTTGGGGTGATGAAAATTGTTGGCAACAGTTAGTGGTGATAGCTGTACAACATGGTGAATATAACTAATGCCACTGGATTGTATACTTAAAATGGTTAAAATGGCAAATTTCATATTGTGTATATTTTACTGCAATAAAAATGAGTATAAAGAAAAACGTGGCACAGGAAATCTTTTAGAGTAATGGAAATGTTTTGTATCTTGAGTGTGATTATGGTTTCATGGGTGTATAAAACTGTCAAAACTCATCCAATTAAATAGATTCATTTAATTGTATAAAATTATTGCTCAATAAAGTTGATAAGGGAAAAAAAAGACACACACAAATTAGCAAGAATATAATTTATCATGCCTTTCCTCCCTGCCTTCCCTCATTTCATCTTGCCATGCCTACTAGCCCCCAACCCCCGCCACTGCCATGACAAGCAGGAGGAAAAGGGAGAAAAACTCATTCATTCAAAAAATATTTGGGGAGCATCTCTTTCATCTGTTACTCCAGTAACAGGTTTATGGATGAGGAAACTAAGGTTTGGCATGGTAAAGAATTTATCCAGGTCCCACAGAGAGGAAACAGTAGAGCTCAATTTGCAACCACTGTCTGTGATTCAAAGTCTTCGCAGATGTGCACTGCAAAGATTTTCTCCCTATCTGTGATCTCACCAGGCCCACAGACGTGAGGGGAAATGATGCACGAGCAGAATCCTACATAGAGGAGTGGAAGTGATAAGATGTAAAGCCATGACCATCTTGTGTTATCAATCAAAATAAAATGTGTGGAAAACAGGTACTTCTGTTCACATTTAAGAACTTCTTGTAAAGAGTTCAAAACTTCTGTCTTTGGCAATTTCTCCTTACTTAAGTCAACATTTGAACATAGAGGTTAGGAGCACAAGCCCCAGAGTCACTCTTCCCAGGTCCCAATCCTGGTGCTGTGTATTGATATGATCTCTTCCTGCTTCAGCTTTCTCAAAGGCAAAATGCAGATTATAATAGTATCCACCTCAAAAAGCTTTTGTGATGATTAAATTAAATAACAGGTGTGACACATTTAGCATAATGTTGGGGACATCACGGATTCTCAATAAATATTAGCCTTCTTCTTCCTCCATAAACTTCACCTGTAATATCTAGGTACAGAAAGAATAGAGTTACATGCAAAAATGAAGAAGAAAAAGGCAGCTTCTTAGATGGTGGTTTAAATTCACTGGCGTTTTCCTCCCTCCCTCCCTCTCTCCTAATGCACTACTGTTCTTCAAATAAAGTTTTTGCATTAAAAATGTATGACGGGGGCTTCCCTGGTGGCGCAGTGGTTGAGAGTCCGCCTGCCGATGCAGGGGACACGAGTTCGTGCCCCGGTCCGGGAAGATCCCACATGCCACGGAGCGGCTGGGCCCGTGAGCCACGGCCGCTGAGCCTGCGCTCCGCAACGGGAGAGGCCACAACAGTGAGAGGCCCGCGTATCGCAAAAAAAAAAAAAAAAAAAAAAAAAAGTATGACGGAAACTATGAATGATAGAAGCAAACCCCAGTCAGTAACCTAAAGTAGGTTCTTATGAAAGAATAAATGATTCATTTCTCTTTGGCAGAACTGGGTCTCTTCCCTGCCTTTCTCTTTCTAGGGAAATAAAAATTTTACCCTTTCTCAAAAACTTGGGAGATCGCTTTTGAAAAGCCAGTGTGAGTAACCTTGAGGAAGTCTTTTGATAGCCCAGTATAACAGCTGGCAGTCTGAAGGGCCATGTAAAAACATTTTGCTGTTCTACAGAACTCAAATCCAAGCCCTCACAAAAGCAAAACCATTTTTATTGAGGAAACAATAAAAAATTGTTGGAAAATTTCCAAGTCATGTAGTACAGAAAAGGACTTTTAGTGTAATAAAAATAACGTATAGATAACATTCCCTGTAGTTAACAAAGGCAGCCACTTGCCTAGTCAAATCCTACATTTCTAATGGACTCCAAATTCACTAGTGGTAAAAGTAAACGAGAAAGGCAATAGATCCTTGGGGTATGATGTATAAGCCAGGTCAGGTGGCACGCTGCTGCTAGGCTTCCCAAAGTAGCAGAGTCTGGGATAATAAAAGACAGTCAGTTAGAAAAAGAAAGAAAAAATAAAGAATATTCAGATTAAAAGGATTATAAATATTTGATAATAACAGGAAAGATTTTAAAGTAGAATTAATTGTGCTTAAAACTCAACAGCTATTTGACCAACTGTAGGTGTTTCATCTGCTGTGACCCTGGAATTAGGATCCTTTCGCTCACATTTTACTAGCAGGTATGTTGAGCTGACCTTTGTCATATCAGAATGTTGCACAGTCTTGAGAACCAAAACTAAAAGCAATATCTCTCAGAAATTATAAGAAGTAATTTTAGACTTGAGGCTGAGGGATAGATGGATTTAAGGAAAACAACTGTTCCTTTCCTTTTAAGAGATCTTAAACTTTTATAAGAAGCTTCAGGAAAAAGGCAAATAAGATAGTTATTCTGTGTCATAGTAATATTTCATTTTCGGAAACTCAATTAGGAGAACTAATGAAGAAGAAATGTGTTTCTTGCTTGTAGAAGCCAGCTAAAACTGGTAGAAAGCCTAATTACCAGCAATATTTGTTAAGCAAAATCCATTTATGTTGGAAAGGAGGCATATAAGTATTACCATGAAAGTTAAAATAGAGAAGACAGTGCAGAATACTTATGTAATAATTTCAAATTTGGCAGTGCTAACAAACAGAGTTACTCCAGAGATCACTAAATTTACTGCTTTAAAAAAATAGTTTCTTTAAACAACATATTTCTGACTTGTAAATTTTAATGAATTTTTAGTTGTTGTTCCCATTTCCAGAATGAGTCATAGATCGGAGCTCTGACATAATCACTCAGTTCTCACCAAGAAAGACACTCAGGACCCATTTTATCTTCTTGTTGCTTTGCTAAGTCAGGCAGTCAGAAGCCTGGGGAGGTGGTCACTTTTACCAGTACTAGGAATAACCATCAGCTTAGTGTACATTACTGGTCACCAACCTGACATCCATTCCTTCTTTTTCATTTCTAACATAATCCTGATTGTATTCAGGTACCTACCCTCATTAGAAATAGATGTTTTAAACTTTTTTAAATGCTTACGGGTAAAATAACAGGGAAAGATAGCTGCAACAAGATATATAAGTGGGGAGTTGGGTACCATATGAATGTTTCAGCAAATAGATAACAACTGGAAAAAATGTGCTGATTCATGCTCTTTTAGGATCAAACGGGCAGCAATCCACGTCAAAGCCACAAAAAGTGTTTTCAAATGTTAAATTTGGTAAAATAGAAAAAAAAAACAACCTAACAAATAAAACCCCATAAACAGTGGTTTGAGTATAACCCTCCTGATCCATTTGCAGTAAAAGGAGACCTGCCTTGACAGCCTGGCTCTATCACAAAGATGTGCGCAGCCTCAGAAAGGAGCGGTACTGCTCAGGCGTTTTAAATCAAAGACTGAAGCAGGACAGACTCTTACTTCACCTGCATGTGTTCCACATCACCTACTTAGTGGTAACAGAAAGACCATCACCATACATTGCTCATAAGTGAAAGAAAACATCTGAAGACTGTTTCCCTGAGACAATAAGCAGGTCAGTCACTGATTTAGGGGACCTTTGAGCCCACCATCTGAGTGTGACTTGACCTCTCTTCAAGAAAAAATACCCATCAGGAGTAGCCTGAAAACGTGCTGAATTTAGGGCACTTACCTAAAGTGACTACCACTATACACCTCCTAAACCAGTGAAAAAGGTTCTGAGTCTTAGTTTTAAATATATCGTGACATCAGAAGAGGACAAATATTGCTTGAGTGATGATGAACCTGGTATGTGTGGCGTGTCCATTTTGAATCAAGTAAGTACAAGTTTCCTAATTTCATATACTAGTGCCCTGGACCACTAACAGAGGGACACTTAAGGTATTGTTTCTCTCAATGACAAAAATATTTACATATTGAGATATTTCAGCAATTCATTTCTGAAATGAATGCCATTTTATTTTTCAAAGGCAAATACCTTATTTTTCCCAGTGCAATAACTTCTTTGAACACTCGACCCATATTCCAAAGCATCAATATGGCCTATGAAATGTCAACCAGTTCCAAACATTCAGCTTTCCACAGATACTTGCTGAATGAATTAATGAATGAAGATATGTTGAAAAAAATTAATTTTTCTGATAAATTAATTTTGAAATAGGCAACCCATAGTCAATAACTAAATGTTAGCTCAAAATAACTTTAAAAAAGCAATACAAGGACTAAACTGGAAAACATATAGTAGAACTTATCACTGCTCCCACCCCCAAACCTGCTTCTCCTTTCACGTTCTTTATCTCTGTGAGAGGTACCACTACATTGAGAGATGACTGTGTCAGGAGGAAGCCAAGAACACCCCTGGTTTCGATGATTCACAGGAAGGACTCACAAGACCGCACAGTCATACTCAAGGCTGTGACTTATTACAGTGAAAGGACACCAAGCAAAATCGGCAAAGCGAAAAGGCACGTGGCGTAAAATCAGGCAAGTATAAGTTTTCAAGGGTCCTCTCCCAGTGGAGTCTAAATTCCTCCAGCAAAGAACTGTGATAACATGTGTGAAATGTTGTCAACCAGGGTAGCTTGCAGAGACTCAGCGCCCAGGGTTTGCATTGGGAGCTGGTCACATAGGCAGCCTCTGTCTATTTCAGACTCCCAAAAAGACACTAGGTGCTCAGCATAAACCACAGTGTTTGTACAGACAGCTTATTAGCACAAGTGATATAGGGAAAACCATCCTGAAATCTAAGTTCCTGGATGTCAGGACCAGCCTTGCAAGCAGGCCTTTCCAAGGACAGCAGTTCAGGCCTGCTACATTAACTCTCTTCTGTGCAGCGACCATGCCCAAAGCCAAAGAGTAATCTCAGTGCCTACTTCTTCCTTGCTGTCCCTCATCTGTTGAAAGCCAAACCCATCAATTCTGCCCCTTAATAACTCTTGCATCCAGCCCCTTCTCTCCATCCTATCACCACTTTGGTCCAGACCTGTGTCACTTCTTACTTGAATCCCTGCAGGAACTCCCACCTATTTCCCTGCCTATGCTCTACTCCATTTGCCACAGGGCTTCCCGCGATGAAGAACCTGCTGTCTTCATCTCACTGCTCTCAATCTCCTGGGCACAGCATCGCAGACCCTTTTCTCTTGTGCCCAAGTTCTCCGTCTCATTTCTCAAGACTTTCTCCCTTTGGTACTCTCTGTTCCAGTCATACTGGATGATTATATACGATTCTCAGAAGGCATCATGCTTTCCTGCCTCTGGCACTTTGTACAGAATACTTGCCCTGTGTCCCTGGAACATTTCCTACTTTTGCCAGGGTTAAGAAGCACATATCCTTTAGCGCTTAGCTGAGGCATTAACTCCTCCAGAAACCCTCCCCAGATACGCTTCCTCTCCCAGGCTGTGTCATGACACCTTATGCCTCCCCCCCTCCACAGAACTTATTACACTGTACTGCAAAGTCCAAGTCTATTTCACTTATTTATCCCCTCACACTGTGTACTCCTTAAGGGTATGGTCTGTGCATCCTCGGTGGCCGGCATGGTAACTGACAAATTGTTCAGGTTCAAGAAATATTTGTTAATTGGTTGAATGTTACACTTCTAGCCAAGGTTCTCCTTAGGTCAGCTTTATCTCTGAGCCTTTGGGAGAGGACTCAACTTACTTCTGGCACAGACACTGGGAGTGCTGCATTATTCATGTTATCCTCTTTGTATTGGCTTTGTTCAAAAGCCAGCAGCCAAATGTGTGGTCTACCTCTTCTGATTGTGTAGCTCTTCACAGCATGGAATTTGTATACTAATCCCCAATCTGCTTTCAACTTATCTTCCTTTCCTAACTTCTCAACCTGATTACTTTACTTATACTTCATCTGTTTTGTTTTTTTAAACTTAAGTTCTTTCTAGAATAAGGCAGAATATAAATAAATATGCATAAGTCCCAGAGAGAGGAAACATTATCCCATTTTCCTCTCGAGAAAGTGAGCCCTTGATATTTCTCGGCGACCCGTTCCTAGCTGAATCCAAAGCACATCTTACCAGAGGAAATATTTTCCTTCTGGTTCTCAGCTCAGCTTCATGCAATTAAGTCAGTCTAACAAAAGGCGTGCACAGGTGTGCCCATATTTTCCTCAGAGGATTTAGGAACAAAACTCAAAGAAGCGAGTCCAGATGTGCACCTTGTTTTATTCAGTCAATGCACTGCTGAAAAGCTGTGTGTAAAATGAGTTGTGTAAACAAAATCAAAATTTAAATTTATTTGAGATGCTCACTTTCTAAAGGAATGCTATGGCAAATCAATGGAGTAACTCTGGGGTAAAGGGAGTAATTACCCCACAATTATACCTATTTTGTAATCCCAGATTTATATACTGAGGCTATTTTAAAATGTACTATGAGAAAATCCTCCTCAGATTCTACTGTGTATAAATACGCAATCCTTTTAATTTGTTTCATCACCTCTAAATGTAACTCAAGTTCAAAACCAGCCAGAAAAATCAAATTAATATTAAATACTGAAACACTGTTTTCACTGAATTCACACCAGAAATTATTAACACCTTAAATGTGAGAATGTGCTCAAAGCCCTGTTAATTTCTGCCCCCTTGACAAACATTCTTTAACAAAATCCTAAGTAAAACACTGTGCTAAGTATTGAATGGGATTCAATGCAATTAAGGTACAGTTCTTGCCCTCAAGGAACTTTAATGCCTACTTAATGAGCAAACTCATTCTGTTCCTTCCCACCCCCCTTTTTTCATTATTACAAGAATATCTAACTATTACTGACATCAGACACTTTTTTCCAGGTTTTTTTTTTTCCTCCTTTACATCTGCTTTTGTTTTATAAACACCCAGGAAGGAGATAATTTTCATTAATTTGCTTTATAAAATTCCTAACAAATAACTACAAAGAGAAGGGAAAACAGTACATGCAGAGTTGGAAAAAAAACCCTGAAGAAGATTCAAGGCTTGTCACCATAAAAATATCTAAATTTAATACTAAATCTTACTAATTTTAATTACTGGATGAAAACTCCTTCTGAATTAATTACAGATTTGAATTTTTAAAGCATTTCAGTTTAATTTGTCTCAAGTACAAGGACAGTAATTCAAACTGGGCTAATCAAGGTGGCTTAGTGGATATCCTAGGAGGTTTGCTTTTAATGAATTAATAGATTTGTAATTCCCTTCTCATCAACTTGCGTATAAACAAGACATTTTAGACAGCATCTGAAAACTGTTCTTTACTGTTGGTTACAAATCAGTCTCAGTATGGTGACAGATGGAAACTAAATTTTTGGTGGTGAGCACACTGTGTGAATACGGAAGAAGAACTAAAATGTATACATTAAACTTACATAATGTTATAAACCAACGTTATCTCAATTAAAAAAAGTTAATTAAAAAAGATTCAGTCTTTTAATATTTTTTACATTATTGTTTTTAAATTATTTTTTACAAACAGTGAAAAAAGGTAAGTTTTAGCCAGTTTATGTCCAAAATAACAACTTCTAAAGTACAATCAGATGGAAACTATCTTATGAATGAATTTGACAATGAACCATGACTTAGCAAAAGAAGACACTGTTGTTTAAGCTGCTCAATAAAATTTGAGCTAAAGTCTAAATTTACAAGCAAACACTTTCTAGAACATCTGATAGATCAGTGTTTTTAAACCCTTGTTAATTGTTTAAAGGTCCCTTATTTTGTTATCTGTCACACTGCATGTACTTAACCTACTCACAGGTATCTATGCTAATTAATTAGCTCCCTCAGGGTGGGAAGGGCAGACTTTATCATCTTAAAGCACTGATGCATGGCTTCCCAGGTCAGAGACAAATAAATCTTTTAGTATAATTGCATGTTGCTTTATGTGCTGCTGTCTCCCTGCTGGGAAAAATGTTAAAATATTTAAGGTTTACTATCTGGTGTGAGAGTGGTTTGATAATTAAAGTGTGGAATGGGAGGAGAGGATGGCAGAATTTACCACTTTATTTTTGTTGGAATAACGTTTCTTGGAATTAGTAAACTTTCAGAGAGAGAGTCAATAAAAGTAAAAGTTCTGGTGAATAAGAGCTGGTAAGAGTCGTTTTGAGATCACTGTAAACAGCCATTTGGAGACAGGACAGTTCAATTAGGGCAGAGTTAGAAGAACTGGGGGACTCTGTATGTCACAAAGATCATGATTACTGTCAATGATAAACTAAACTAAACCCTATCATCTGTGCTAAAGCACACTAAGCTCTAATACCACAACTGTTTTTACATATCTCCTCCTCCATACTTGTCCATATACCAGACAGCCAGTGGCGGAGCACAGTTTTGTTCTTAATTAGCACACGATTTTGAGCTAAACTACCTGGTTGCAGGGGTTCTTAAAATTCTTAACGCTGCTCTGCAGACTCGTATAAATACTAGATACTCCTTCACTCACTAATGCCCTCCCAGGGCCCACAGCCTTGGGGGTCTCCAAGGAAAGGAGAGCTCAATACCATAACTAACTGAGGACAACTTACTACTGGATGTGAATCTAACGAGAATCATTTGACACATTGATTCAATAAATAACTTGATTTAAATCCTATTATTTTGCTTGAATAAAAAGCATATGCATAACAGCAGCCTGGAAGAGAAACTGGAGCTTTCAGATGCCTGTTATTGTATGTGCACCATGCTCAGGAGAGGTGTGGCTCAATCAGCATCATGTGGCAGGAAAACCACAAGTAGTCGTAAGGCCACACACTCCAGTGCCGACTAAGCTGGTGCTGCTGGCAGAGGAGCAAATGGTCCTTAGCAAGACCCTATTTGGGGGAACAAGAGACTGTGTGGAGGGTCCATGAGAATGAATTTGTGCTTTGCAACTGGCTAGTCAATTCTCAACATAAGTGAATCCAACATATGTGACTGTTGAGAAAAACAATTAAGGACAGGTCAGTAATTCTTGGTTAATTGATTTTCATCTGGAGGTGTGGTTGGAGGAGGGAGCCTCCTGGAAACTAGGATCAGAAAGAAGTGTTTAGTGTGAAAAAAAATCACTTCCAGATGATTTTGTTTATATCCAGACTTTTTTTTTTTTTGAACTCAGAGCACGTGAGACTTTAATCGTTGAACAAACAATTAATAGCAGTTATACCATTGAAATGTCCTGATCCAGCATCAACGTCATAAACCGTATTGCTGATATGAACTCTAGAATACAATTACACTGTTATCCCTAGTAAAACTTGTTCCGTTGATCAGTGTTTTAGAAGAACAGGTGATAAAGCATTTTGACTAGCTGGCCTAAATTTTAATCACTCAGAGGTGGTTTTATTCTCCAAAAAATAAATGTTGCACGGACTCAAGGCACACCGGCTTCAGTAGTTGTGGCGTGCAGGCTCAGTAGTTGTGGCCCCCTGGCTTAGTTGCTCCGTGGCACGAGGGATCTTCCCGGACCGGAGATCGAACTCGTGTCCCCTGCATTGGCAGGCGAATTCTTTTTGTTTGTTTGTTTGGTAAGAATTTTTTTTTTTTTTTTTTACATCTTTACTGGAGTACAACTGCTCTACAATGGTGTGTCAGTTTCTGCCCCACAACAAAGTGAATCAGCTACACATATACATACGTTCCTATATCTCCTCCCTCCTGCACCCCCACCCCACCCTATATCCAGACTCTTAAGTCTAGACACTGGAAATTAAACTATAGGTCAGCAAAAAAAGAACACCCAAGAGGTAAAAGGTTGTCATGTCACTTTGCCTTTATTAAAGGGGTGCAGTTTGCTTCCTTCAAATCAATGTTTTATAATTCTCTTCTTCATAACAAAACTTGTATTCTGGTGATACAAAGAATTGAAAAAGAAAAATCAAAAGTAAAAATAAAGCAAAACTAAATGCCTAAGCTTAATATGTCTGTGTTGATCAATGCAATGCTCAGGAGGAGGGTACGATTAGGAAGGAACATGAAAGGCTGGGGAAGAACAAGAGCAGAAGAGACAGTACCCTTCAGCCAGTCACACTTTCCTCATCTCTACCAAAAGTGCAATAATGCACATAAGTATATGGTCAGTAGTAATGAATTTCACAAGCATTTGTTACTTACACTAATAGGAACCACAATAATAAATACCACTCATTAGTACCAAATCGAAGAATCTCCTTCATGTGGAATCAGTGTGAATGGCTCTTGGTAGGGAATCAGTTTTACAGGCATAACAGCCATACAATCTGCAAAGTCATCCGTCCAGAATCACCACACGAAGCTCCACAGAGAAAGGGCCAACGTCTAATGTTCATGGTTAATGAAAAGGTGATCTCCTTATCAAAAATAAAACGCCAAAACTAACATGGGAAGAATCGCTGACTAGGATATGTCTGAACTGGAAACGAAGTACCACCCATCTAAAAATAGAATGAAAATGATCAACTACATAGAGTACCATTTTGACTGTTATCTCCATTTTTCAGATGGTGCAACAGAGTCACAGAGATGATAACTTGCCCAATGGCAAATTGCTAAGCAAGTGGTCTGGCTCTGGGCCCCCTGTTCTTAATCTTGACATTGTAGCTGCCCCATCTTGTTCTGCCATGAACAGAAAAATTTTGCAACAAAAATGTAAATCAAAATGTTTTAATATTTAATAAAAGAAAACAAACTATGAGAATTGGCTAGAGACATGAACATTTTCTTCTGTGTAAGGAAAGCTTCATGTCAGATACCTTCAACTCAACATTAATATCCAACACATTTCACATAAACAAAAGATTATTGTCATGGTAATGATCACGCTCCGAAATTCGATAAAAATCTTGAAAACAAGTCTCTCTACAGAGTTAATCTGCTAAATTACAATAATGCACCGTATTTGTTTTTGCAAATAAACCATGCAAAACATTTAAGGACAAATATGTTGTCAGAAATTAAATATAAGACAGGTTCCTAAATGCACGTATTATTTTCCTAATTGTTTTAATGTAAGTCAAACAAACAATCTCAACTCAAGAAACAAAGCCAACATAAAGGAGAGGATGGCATTTGTAATCCCAAAAGATATCACCTCAAGCTTTTCATTATGCTATTTCAAACTCATCTCTATCCAACCCCAAAAGTACGTAGAACAGCTTTGTTGCTTCGAAACAAGAATTCAACATTCTCTGCAGGCTCATTTCTGAATCAGAGGCAGCAGTATTCTCTCCCTACTTCAGCCACCCGCTAAGGCCGAATTCCACTTGGAGTTAGCACTGGGCGGGCCCTGCATAGGGTACTGCCTCGGACCCCATCATTCTCCCCACATCCTCACGATGTGTAGCCTCAGTTGTGAGAAGTGAATTATAACACCCCATTTCTCTGTCATGCTCGTGGATGTGGTGGTCACTTCGTAGGCCTGAATCTGTGCTCTGAGAGATGTTCACCCTCCCTTTCTTAATCTACTGTAAGGCAATGGGGACTTAAGAGTCACAAAAACCAGAGACGAAGAAAAGTAGCAAGGAGTGAACTAACAATTCCTAAATACATGGCAATAGCATATGTCTCAGGTCCTCTTCCTTTCCTGTCCCCCTCCATCCCTGAGGGCTACACTGATAACATCCACCTTACCTCTTTGTGTAAGATGAGAAAACTTGCCACAAGTGAGTTAAATTCTCAAAGAAGGAGAAACAGAAAGTAGTATTTAAAATTGATCAGGTCCAATTATACTTTCTTGATGTTTAGCCAGAAATACAATTGGGTATTTCTGTAGCAATCTGTAAGAGAATTTACACATGTATCCATTTGAAAACACCCTTTACTCATTCCCATTTTATCTTTTATCCAAAAGATATATCGTTATATCCAAAACGATTTTTTAAAAAAGTTTTAGGCTATTAGAGCACCAGAAGAGAAAGTCTCTGTCTGTATTCCATTCCCCTAACTACCCCAGGGATCAGGCCCAAGGGGAGTACCCCTCACCCAGGGATCTGTCAGAACTCTAATCAGAAAGTAACAGAACCAAGCAAGGCAGTGGGACAAAATGGAAAGTTAATGATTGTGTCTAACTTTACAAAGGCAGAGTTCCTAATTAGTGACAAATCTCACTGTGGAATTATTTTAATGACATGTACCTTTTATTGCTTTCAAATGCATAGAGTTAGCAGAAAAAGCTACTACTTTGTTAGATAATGAAACACAAAAATTTATATGTAATCGGTACGTTTTAAACTACGGTATAAAAGCAATTTATCTCTTAGTTAGAAAAAATATTCTTTTAAAGTCATTAATTGGCAACCATAAATTTTAATTCTGTTCTTGGCCCAATTATCACAAATTTCAAGAAAGTAGGCTCCAAAACAATGAAGCTTTACTGGTTCAATTAAGAATACAAGTTGAAGGGTTTCCTAAGGAGATTACAATAGGATAAATTAACTCTATCTTACAATAGGATAAATTAACTCTATCTACAGAAACACTGGAGAATAGAATACCAAATGTAGTAGATCTGTATGTGGTAAACATGGAAAGATATCTAAGGCCTGTTAGTGAGTAAAAGTAAGGATGTTACACACATACACTCACACACACACACACATAATCCTACCTATCAAAACAGCACAGAACAATTCTCTGTTTTTCTTATGGGATGTGTGTTGTGTGTGTGTCTGTGTAATCTTGAAGATCACATGGCAAAATGTTAGCACCTCTGGGAAGGTACGCAGGACAGGTAGAAGGAGGGAAATGGGGACTGAGAACAATGACTAAAGGGGGGGTTTAGCTTTGTACGGATTTTTTTAAATGAAACGATTGTGTTTATATTATTGTTTTTGCAACTAAAAATTAATTTTAAGATTTCAGATTATTTATACCTCACTGTAATTAATCACAAGTCATGACTGCTGGGTACTGTAGAAGCCTAGTGCCTAAAGGTACTAGGAAAGCATTATGGTAGATGCTGTAGAAATTCCTAGAGCATATTACTCCATTAATGTTCCACCTTTTGAGATTCATGTCTCAGACACAATTTCTGAAGAAGAAATCAAATGTAATGATTGGCAAATTGATTGTGGTCTAGGTGTTTAATACCAGAGAAATATCTAGACAGGATCATACTAAATTCAGAAGTAGTCTGTACCTCCAAAGAATTTACTTTGATACTTCTGAGAATCAGAGTAACTCTGAGTAAAACATAGTTTGCAAATAAAAACAGGAGAAGAAAAAATTATCTTCCTTCTTTATTGGCTTGCCAAAAAAGCTGTAAACATGTACTAAAAGTAACAGTTATTAAAATTATAATAAGCCTTCTGGTAATGATGAAGTAGCTTCTATCATACCAACCCTCCCAGATATAATGGCTATAAACTCTAGACAAAATATAAAAAAACAACTATCTGAAGGCACTGGAGAGCGATGAAAAGTAGGCAGAAACTGTAGGGGAGTTAACATTTGAAATAAATGAACAACACTTGGTGAGTTTCTTGTTTTTAATGCTTTTTTGACTGAAGGAAGATCCGTGCCAGCTGGGCAACTGAAACTTGAAGAAACAGAAGAAAGTGAGAAGAAACGTCCCAATAAGCGCCACAGAGAGGAAACCCTAAATTGACTGCATCAACTCTACCTGAATCTCTGGTTAATCCCTGCAATCCATTTGCATCAAGCAGATGACAAGCAGCCCAGCTAAGGGCAAAGGAACTGAAAGGCTGCCCTTCACAGAGTTAACAAACTTTGGAGCATGAGTTGAGCCAAGTTAATAGCTTCCTGAAACAAACAAATTCAGTATTCCTCAGAGGAATAAAACAGAATCCAAAATCCTATAGGAGGTTCAAGATGATGGAGGAGTAGGTGGATGTGGAGTTCATTTCTCTCCACGGATGCATCAGGAATACATCTATAGATGCAACAATTCTCACAGAACACTGGCTGCAAACTAGCAGAAGACCTTGGACACCGGAAAGGACTATAAAGATCCCCGTATAACTGGGTGGGACAGAGAACAGACGGGAAAAGGAGGAGGAGAGGAAGTGGGATGGGACCTGCACCCAGGGGTGGGGGAGCTGAAGCAGAGGAGAGATTCCCGAATTTGGGGAAACCCCCTCTCCGACGGGGAAATCGATTGGGACAAAAGGGAAGTATTTGAGGCTGTTGGAAGAAGGTGAAGCGGCCAATCGGTGGCAGATGGGGGAGAGTGAGAAATACACAGCCGGTCCCGGCCTTACGTGCCCTGGACTGGGATGTGTGTTCACGGGTGTGCAAGGCAGCTGGGAGCTGGAGCGTGAGGACTGGAGAAAAGGCCCAGAGCGAGAACTGCTGTTGGGGAGATGGACTGATGGGACGGGAGGGGGGAAATCCACAGCAGAGAATACCTATGGAGGAGGACCGGACTGCCATGGAAGGGGGGCGCGACTGCTGAGTCCCACTCTAGGGGAGGAGCCACTATTGTAGCCTCTCTCTCCCCACAGGCCAGCGCCTGCCGATGACAATAAAAGAAGCCCGCTCGGGGCTGGCTCTCGTGGGCCATCTGCCAGCAATAAAAAAAAAGCCCCCTCAGGGATGGCCCTTAAATGCCTGCTGCCGACTGCCAGAAAATAAGCCCGCCCAGGGCTGGCCCTCACATGCCTTATGCCAGGCGCCAGAAAAGGCCCTCACTAGGGCCATATCTCTTGCGCCTGTGGCCAATGGCTTCCATGGGCATTTGGTGCCACTGGGGCTCCCGCAATCCAAGCAGTCATACCACCTCTGCGCCCGGTCCTCACAGAGGCAGACCCAAGAGCTCCAAGGCAGCCTGAGGACAAGACTCCTGTGGGTGGACAACATGCAGAGGTGGGGATAAACCAAAGCTGAACCCCAGGGATGGGGCGACTAAGGAAGAAGATCGAAAATCTTTCCATCAGCTGTACAAGTTGCAGATTCATCCCCGCAATCAGCTAGGCAGACCTTGAGTCTATGGAATATCTGAGCAGACAGTGACTGCTCCCACAAATGGAAACGGTCTAGCTCTGGCAGCTGTGGCCTGCGGGGGCAGCACACGTGGGAACTGGGCCACATCAGAGTCTGAGGGGTCCCAACAGGGCCCACAGCAGGTCCAGAGAGCAGCCCAGAGGCACAGGAGAGCCTCTTGGGGAGGCGGAGGTGGAGGTGGGCTGTGGCTCATGGTATGTGCAAGGACACTTACAGCGGAGACCCCAGGGAAACAGAATTATTACTATTAATTTTATTATGTTTTGGTTCATTCTGTTGTTGGTTCTGGCTTTTTTTTGTTGTTGTTTTTTCTTTCTGTCTTTCTTTTTGTTTGCAGTTGTTCAGTATTTTTTTTTTTTATTTAGTCTTCTGGGATCTTCATAGTCTATAACATTTTTATAAAATATATATTTCTGGGCTTCCCTGGTGGCGCAGTGGTTGAGAATCTACCTGCCAATGCAGGGGACACGGGTTCGAGCCCTGCTCTGGGAGGATCCCACATGCCGCGGAGCAACTGGGTCCGTGAGCCACGATTACTGAGCCTGCGCGTCTGGAGCCTGTGCTCTGCAACAAGAGAGGCCGCGATAGTCAGAGGCCCGCGCACCGCGATGAAGAGTGGCCCCCGCTTGTCGCAACTAGAGAAAGCCCTCGCACAGAAACGAAGACCCAACACAGCCATAAATAAACAAATAAATAAAATTAAAAAAATAAATAAATAAATAAATAAAATAAATAAAATATATATTTCTAATTTTACGTTGCTTTTCTGTTGTTCTTGTCCATTATTTTTTTCTTCTTCTTTCTCTTTAACATATATATATATATTTTTGTTTTGTTTTGTTTTGTTTTTTTGCAGTACGCAGGCCTCTCACTGTTGTGGCCTCTCCTGCTGCGGAGCACAGGCTTCGGACGCGCAGGCTCAGCGGCCATGGCTCACAGGCCAAGGCGCTCCACGGCATGTGGGATCTTCCCGGACTGGGGCACGGACCCATGTCCCCTGCATCGGCAGGCAGACTCTCAACCACTGCGCCACCAGGGAAGCCCAACATATATATTTTTTATACTTCCATTTCTACTTTGCTTTTCTGTTGTCCTGGGTTTTTTCCCTGTTTATTTTATTATTTTGTGTATAATTTTTATCAGTTTATTCTGTTTCCTTGCTTTATTCTTCAGCTGGCACACTGCTTTGGTTTTGTTTTTACGTTTTGTGTTTCTGTTAGTCTTGATCCTAATTGCTTGATTTCATTTTTGAGTTCTTCTGTTTGTCTGGTCGTTCCCTTGTTTTTGTTTTATTTGGTTCTGTTTTTGTCTCTTTTGTGTGTGTGCGCGTGTTTCCTTGTTTCTGTTTTTGTTTCCCTGATTTTATTTTTTACCATTTGTCTGGGCTTTGTTAGTCTTGTCTTTTCTTTTCTTTTTTAATCCCCTTTATTGCCAGGACGAGTGACTTGCAGACTGCTGCTTCCTCGACCAGAAGTCGGGCCTGAGGCTCTGGGGTGGGAGCACTGAGTACAGGATGCTGGACCACTAGAGACTTCCCGGCGCCA
Organism: Pseudorca crassidens; assembly: GCF_039906515.1. Classification (NCBI taxonomy): domain Eukaryota; kingdom Metazoa; phylum Chordata; class Mammalia; order Artiodactyla; family Delphinidae; genus Pseudorca; species Pseudorca crassidens. The sequence continues at coordinate 160,713,023 of NC_090297.1, forward strand.
GGGAAGATTAACTGCTGAGAGCCCTCACAGCGGCCTCTAAATCCAAGACCTGGCTCCACCCAACTGTCAGCAGCTCACAGCACTGGACGCCTCACACCCAGAAACAAGTAAGACAGGAACACAAACCCACCCATCAGCACACAGATGAACTAAAGTCATACTAAGCTCACAGACACCCCAAAACACACCACCCAACACATGCTCATCAAAGGGAAAAGACTCAGCTCCACCCACCCAGACTCAGTTCTCTACCCAGAATGCAGGCACTAGTCCCTACCATCAGGAACCCTATGCAAGCCCCTGGACCAACATCACCACCAGCGGCAGAGAACAGAAGCAAGAGGAACTATGACCCTGCAGCCTAGAGAAAGGAGACCTCAGTTACTGTAAGCTAGACAAAATGAGAAGATGGAGAAATACCTTGCAGGCAAAGGAGCAAGACAAAAACCCATAAGAACAAGTAAATGAAGAGGAAACAGGCAAACTACCTGAAAAAGAATTCAGAGTAATGAGAGTAAAGGTGATCCAAAATCTCAGAAATAGAATAAATACAAGAAACGTTTAACAAGGACCTAGAAGAACTAAAGAGCAAACAAACAGTAATAGACAACACAATGACTGAAATTAAAAATACTCTAGAAGGAATCAATAGCAGAATCACTGAGGCAGAAGAACGGATAAGTGAGCTGCAAGACAGAATGGTGGAAATAACTGCCACAGGGAAGAATAAAAAAAAAAGAAAAGAATGGAGAACAGTCTCAGAGACCTCTGGGACAACAGTAAACACACCAACATTAGAATTATACGTGTCCCAAAGAAGAAAATAAAAACAAAGGGTCTGAGAAAAGTATTTGAAGAGATTATAGTCAAAAACTTCCCCAACATGGGAAAGGAAATAGTCAATCAAGTCCAGGAAGCAGAGAGAGTCCATATAGGAAAAATCCAAGGAGAAACACACCAAGGCACATATTAATCAAACTATCAAAAATTAAATACGAAGAAAAAATATTAAAAGCAGCAAGGGAAAAGCAACAGCTAACATACAAGGGAATCCCCATAAGGTTAACAGCTGATCTTTCAGCAGAAACTCAGCAAGCCAGAAGGGAGTGGCAAGATACATTTAAAGTGATGAAACGGAAAAAACTACAACCAAGATTACTCTGCCCAGCAAAGATCTCATTCAGATTCTATGGAAAAATCAAAAGCTTTACAGACAAGCAAAAGTTAAGAGAATTCAGCACCACCAAACCAGCTTTACAACAAATGCTAAAGAAACTTCTCCAGGCAGAAAACACAAGAGAAGGAATAGACCTACAAAAACAAACGCAAAACAATTAAGAAAATGGTAATAGGGACATACATATCAATAATTACCTTAAATGAAAATTGATTAAATGCTCCAACCAAAAGACACAGAATGGCTGAATGGATACAAAAATAAGACCCACTTCAGACCTAGGGACACATATAGACTGAAAGTGAGGGGATGGAAAAAGACATTCCATGCAAACGGAAATCAAAAGAAATCTAGAGCAGCAAAACTCACAGCAGACAAAACAGAGTTTAAAATAAGGACTATTACAAGAGACAAGGAAGGACACTACATAATTATCAAGGGTTCAATCCAAGAAGAAGATATAACAATTGAAAATATATATGCACCCAACATAGGAGCACCTCACTACACAAGGCAAATGCTAACAGCCATAAAAGGGAAAATTAACAGTAACATAATAATAGTGGGGGACTTTAACACCCACATTCACCAATGGACAGATCATCCAAACAGAAAATAAATGAGGAAACACAAGCTTTAAATGACACATTAGACCAAATGCACTTAATTAATACTTATATGACATTCCATCCCAAAACAACAGAATACATTTTCTATTCAAGTAAACACGGAACATTTTCCAGGATAGATCACATCTTGGGTTGCAAATCAAGCTTTAGGACATTTAAGAAAACTGAAATTGTATCAAGCATCTTTTCTGACCACAACGCTATGAGACTAGATATCAATTACAGGGAAAAAAACTGTAAAAAATAGAAACACATGGAGGCTAAACAATATACTACTAAACAACCAAGCTTGATCACTGAAGATAACAAAGAGGAAATCAAAAAATACATAGAAACAAATGACAGTGAAAACATGACAACACAAAAAATATGCAGCAAAAGCAGTTCTAGGAGAGAAGTTTACAGCATTACAATACTGCCTCAAGAAACAAGAAAAATCTCAAATAAAAAACCTAACCTTACACCTAAAGCAATTAGACAAAGAAGAACAAAAAAACCCCAAAGTTAGCAGAAGGAAAGAAATCATAAAAATCAGAGCAGCAATAAATGAAATAGAAATGAAGAAAACAATAGCAAAGATCAATGAAACTAGAAGGTGGTTCTTTGAGAAGATAAACAAAATTGACAAACCATTAGGCAGACTCATCAAGAAAACAAGGGAGAGGACTCAAGTCAATAAAATTGGAAATGAAAAAGGAGAAATTACATCTGACACCACAGAAATACAAAGGATCATGAGAGACTACTACAAATATCTATATGCCAACAAAATGGACAACCACAAAGAAATGGACAAATTCTTAGAAAGGTATAAGCTTCCAAGACTGAACCAAGAAGAAACAGAAAATGTGAACAGACCAATCACAAGCACAGAAATTGAAACTGTGATAAAAAATCTTCCAACAAACAAAAGCCCAGGACCAGATGGCTTCACAGGCAAATTCAATCAAACACTTAGAGAAGAGCTAACACCTATCCTTCTCAAACTCTTCCAAAATATAGCAGAGGGAGGAACATTCCCAAACTCATTCTATGAGGTCACCCTAATGCCAAAACCAGACACAGACAAAGATGTCAGGATAAAAGAAAATTACAAGCCAATATCACTGATGAACACAGATGCAAAAATCCTCAACAAAATACTAGCAAACAGAATCCAGCAGCACATTAAAAGGGTCATACAACATGATCAAGTGAGGTTTATCGCAGGAATGCAAGGATTCTTCAAGATACGTAAATCAGTCAATGTGATACACCATATTAACAAATAGAAGGATAAAAACCATATGATCGGCTCAATAGATGCAGAAAAGGCTTTTGACAAAATTCAACACTGATTTATGATAAAAACTCCCTAGAAAGCAGGCATAGAGGGAACCTAACTGAACATAATAAAAGCCATATATGACAAACCTGCAGCCAACATCATTCTCAATGGTGAAAAAATGAAAGCATTTCCTCTAAGATCAGGAACAAGACAAAGGTGCCCACTCTCACCACTACTATTCAACATAGTTTTGGAAATCCTAGCCATGGCAATCAGAGAAGAAAAAGAAATAAAAGGGATACAAATTGGAAAAGAAGAGGTAAAACTGTCACTGTTTACAGATGACATGATACTATACATAGAAAATCCTAAAGATGCCACCAGAAAACTACTAGAGCTAATCAATGAATTTGGTAAAGTAGCAGGATACAAAATTAATGAACAGAAATCTCTGGCATTCCTATACACTAACAATGAAAACTCAGAAAGAGATATTAAGGAAACACTCCTATTTACCACAGCAACAAAAAGAATAAAATACCTAGGAATAAACCTACCTAAGGAGACAAAAGACCTGTATGCATAAAACTATAATACACTGATGAAAGAAATCAAAGATGATACAAACAGATGGAGAGATATACCATGTTCTTGGATTGGAAGAATCAATATTGTGAAAATGACTCTACTATCCAAAGCAATCTACAGATTCAATGCAATCCCTATCAAACTACCAATGGCATTTTTCACACAACTAGAACAAAAATTTCACAATTTGTATGGAAACACAAAAGACCCCGAATAGCCAAAGCAATCTTGAGAAAGAAAAACGGAGCTGGAGGAATCAGGCTCCCTGACTTCAGACTATACTACAAAGCTACAGTCATCAAGACAGTATGGTACTGGCATAAAAACATAAATATAGATCCATGGAACAGGACAGAAAGCCCAGAGATAAACCCACACACATACGGTCACCTTATCTTTGATAAAGGAGGCAAGAATAAACAATGGAGAAAAGACAGCCTCTTCAATAAGTGCTGCTGGGAGAAATGGACAGCTACATGTAAAAGAATGAAATTAAAACACATCCTAACAACATACACAAAAATAAACTCAAAATGTATTAAAGACCTAAATGTAAGGCCAGACCCTATAAAACTCTTAGAGGAAAACACAGGTAGGACACTCTATGACATAAATCAGGGCAAGATCCTTTTTTGACCCACATCCTAGAGGAATGGAAATAAAAACAAAAATAAACGAATGGAACCTAATGAAACTTAAAAGCTTTTGCACAGCAAAGGAAACCATAAACCAGACGAAAACACAACCCTCAGAATGGGAGAAAATATTTGCAAACAAAGCAACAGACAAAGGATTAATCTCCAAAATATACAAATAGCTCATGCAACTCAATATCAAAAAAACAAATGACCCAATCCAAAAATCAGCAGAAGACCTAAATAGACATTTCTCCAAAGAAGACATACAGACAGCCAACAAACACATGAAAAGCTGCTCAACATCACTAATTACTGGAGAAATGCAAATCAAAACCACAATGAGGTATCACCTCACACTAGTCAGAATGGCCATTAGCAAAAAATCTACAAACAATAAATGCTGGAGAGGGTGTGGAGAAAAGTTAACCCTCTGCACTGTTGGTGGGAATGTAAATTGATAGAGCTACTATGGAGAACAGTATGGAGGTTCCTTAAAAAACTAAAAATAGAACTACCATATGACCCAGCAATCCCACTACTGGGCATATATCCTGAAAAAAATGTAATTCAAAAAGCATCATGTACCACAATGTTTATTGAAGCACTATTTACAACAGCTGGGACATGGAAGCAACCGAAGTGTCCACTGACAGATGAATGGATAAAGAAGATGAGGCACATATATACAGTGGAATATTACACAGCCATAAAAAGAAACGAAATTGAGTTATTTGTAGCGATGTGGATGGACCTAGAGTCTGTCATACAGAGTGAAGTAAGTCAGGAAGAGAGAAACAAATACCGTATGCTAACACATATATATGGAATCTAAAAAAAAAAAAAAATGGTTCTGATGAACGCAAGGGCAGGAAAGGAATAAAGATGTAGAGAATGGACTTGAGGATATGGGGAGGGGCAAGGGTAAGCTGGGACTAAGTGAGGGAATAGCACTGACATATATACACTACCAAATGTAAAATAGATAGCTAGTGGGAAGCAGCTGCATCTTGCAGAGAGATCAGCTTGGTGTTTTCTGACCACCTAGAGGGGCGGGATAGGGAGGGTGGGAGGGAGACGCAAGAGGGAGGGGATATGGGGATATATGTATGCACATGGCTGGTTCACTTTGTTGTACAGCAAAAACTAACACAACATTGCAAAGCAATTATACTCCCATAAAGATAAAAAAAACAAAAAACAAAATCCTATAAAATATTTAAAATAATCAGAATAAAATTCAAAATTACTCAACATATGAAGACAGAGGAATAGATGATCCATTCTCCAGGGCAAAATGCGACCAGTGGAGGGCTTCCCTGGTGGCACAGTGGTTGGGAGTCCACCTGCCGATGCAGGGGACATGGGTTCCTGCCCCGGTCCGGGAAGATCCCACATGTCGCGGAGCGGCTGGGCCCGTGAGCCATGGCCGCTGAGCCTGCACGTCCGGAGCCTATGCTCCGCAGTGGGAGAGGCCACAACAGTGAGAGGCCCGCATAAGGCAAAAAAAAAAAAAAAAAAAAAAAAAAAAGCGACCAGTGGAGACCAACCGAAGATGATACATATGTTGCAATAACTAGATAGGAATATTTTTATAACTATGCCTAAGGAAAGAAAGGATAATATGCTTGTTATAAATGAATAAATAGGAAATATCATCAGAAAGTTAATTTTTTAAAAACCAGAAAGAATCAAATGGAAATTCTAAAAGTAAAAACTTCAGTATCTCTAATAAAAAATTTATTGGGTAGCTTAATAGCGGGTGGCAAATAACAGAAAAAAGTCGGTAAAATCATCCAATCTAAAGAACAGAGAGACTAAGATTCAAGAAAACTTTAAAAAGCCTCAAAGACTTGTGAGGAAATATCAGAAGGCCTAACATGTGTAATTGGAGTCCAGAGAAAGGGCAGAAAGAGAGAAAGGGGAATAGGGTGGAAAAAGTTACTTGAAAATGCAATGACCAAAACTTTAGTAAATTTGGCAAAAGAAAAAAAACACATTCAAGAAGTTTAGCAAACCACAAGTAGGATAAATACAACACCCCCCGCCCCCCACATTTAGGTATCATACTCCATCTGGTGGTAAAAAAAAAACGGAACGAGAAAATCTTGAAGTAGCCAGAAAAAATCATATTACATACATACAGGGAAACACTGATAAAATTATTTTGAGGGACTTCCCTGGTGGTCCAGTGGTAAAGAATCCACCTTACAATGCAGGGGATGCGGACTCGATCCCTGGTCAGAGAACTAAGATCCCACATGCTGCGGGGCAACTAAACCCATGAGCCACAACTACTGAGTTCATGCGCCTCAACTAGAGAGACTGCGTGCCACAAAATACAGAGACCATGAGCTCTGGAGCCTGCACGCCACAACTAGAGAAGAGTAAACCCACATGCTACCACTAGAAAGGATCCCGCACGCCACAACGAAAGATCCCGCACGCCTCAATGAAGATTCCACGTGCCGCAACTAAGACCCAAAGCAGCCAAACAATAAATTAAATAAATAAATAATAAATCTTTTTAAAAAATTATTTTGAGTTCTCCTTAGAAACTGTGAAGGGTAGAAGGCAGTGGAACAGTATCTTTAAAGTGCTGTGATAGGCAAATAATTGTCCCCCAAAGATGTTAAAATCCTAATCCCCAGAGCCAGTGACTGTGTTATGTGGCAAAGAGAATTAAGGCTGCAGATAGAATTAAGGGTGCTAATCAGCTGACCCTAAAATGGGGAGATTATCCTGGATTTTCTAGCTCGTCCCAATATTATCACAAGGGTCTTTATAAATGGAAGAAAGAGGCAGACAAGAAAGAAAAAGAAATGGCAATGATAAAGCGTCAGCCTGACATTGCTGGCTTGGATGATGGGGCCGTGAGTCTAGAAATGCAGGCAGTCTCTAGAAGCTGGAGAAACAAGGAAGCAGAGCTTCCCTTAGAACCTCCAGAAGGAATACAGCCCCTGCTGGCACCTTGATTTTAGTCTGCTGAGATCAATTTTGGACTTTTGACTTCTAGAACTGTAAGATAAAAAAAACTGTATTGTTCTATGCCACTAAGTTTGTGGTAATTTGGTACAACAACAATAGAAAACTAAAACGTGTTGAGAGCGGAAGAAAACCCTGTCACCCGTAATTCTATATCTAGCAAAAATATTATTCAAGAATAGAAATAAAATAAAGACATTTTCATATAAAAGAAAGCTAAGAGAGTTCATTGCCCGCAGACCTGCAAACTACAAGAAGGGCTAAAGAAAGTCCTTCAGGCTGAAGGAAAATGATATCAGATGGAAACTTCAAATTTCATGAAAGAATGAAAAGTACTAGAAATGGTAGTTATGTGGATAAACATAAAAGACTTTTCCCCCCTCTATATTTCTTCAGAATACATATAACTATTTAAACAAAAAAGTAAAACATCGTATTGTGAGGTTTTTTGAAATATGCAAATACTAACAACTGTGAACATTTAAGCATGTGTATTGTAAACCCTAAAAAATAATTCAGAGGTATAGCCAGAAGGCCAAAGGATAATATTCAATAATTTTTTTTCCCAATTAACCCAAGGAGGGCAGGAAAGGAGGGACAGGAGAACAAAAAACAATAGGACAAAGAGAAAAATATTGGTGAGATGGTACACCTAAAAGGTATAGTAACTGCAATAAAATAAAGCAGAATTTCCCAAAGTAAGTTGGTATGGACTAAATGTTTCTGTGTCTGCTAAATTCCTGTGGTGAAGCCCTAATCCCCAATGTGATGGTACTTGGAAGTGCGGCTTTGAGACGCAATTAGGTCATGAAGGTGGAACCTTCTTAAATGGGATTAGTGCTTTTATAAGAGACACAAGAGAGAGACTCTCTTTCTCTACCATGTCAGGGTATGGCAAGAAGGCAGCCACCTGCAAACCAGGAAGTGGGCCCTCACCAGACACTGAATCCACCAGCTCCTAGATTTTGGACTTCTCAGTCACCAGAACTGTGACAAATAAATATTTGTTGTTTCAGCTCCCCAGTGTAGGGTAATTTGTTATAGTAGCCCAAGCTGACTAAGACATAAGTGATAAGTGAAAAAAGTGTTCTACCATCGTACAAGTTTAAGAAACATAGGGATAAACAAAGTTAAACAAGTTTTTTTTTTTGAGCAGAACTTCTCATCCTTTAATATGCAAATATACACTGGGACTCTCCAGGGGTTATACCACCCAAGCCCTGTACCTTGATACCATCACTTAGGATTAGTTTTTCATGAAAAATACTTTTGGCAATGGCATTATAAAGTCTCAGCAGCAATGATCTCATTCATCCATTCCTTACCAATATGGTCATTTGCATAAGAAGTGGTATGAGACACACTGGCAGATTTAAACATGTACACAAACACATACATCCATTAAAATGTCTTAGTTCTCTACTTTTCATTCAATTAAAGAAGAATGAAACCATAGAAAGAGACACCAAAAGGCAAAATAGCAAATCCATCTCTAGTTCCGCTGTGTCCATTCACAACTCCCACTTTTTCTTTGAAAAGCTGAAGAAACAACTGAGCTGAGACTTCATGTCCTACATATGCAGCCAAACAGTATTTGTTTCTTCAGTGTAATCCACCCACTTACCCACACTGAAAACACCCAGGGTGGAGAAACACTACGTTAGGTTTCAGTGTCTTTCTAATAGATCCCCTTTTATTCAGGGCAGAATCAAATTTGATTCAGTGTAACTCTTCTGGGTTTAAGACAAACTTCAAAATCTTAGACTATACTGTATGGTTGATTACTATATAAACTAATAATTTAAGACCATAAATGGTATTGACTAAAATACTAAAAAATAAGCCAAGAGTATGTCAGTCACTTGCCCTTTTTGGCTCCTTTATTTGAACTGCTTCCACTAGCATCCTATAATTTTTGCCATGGTCAAGGCAGAAAAATGATTTGTCTTCCCTTCGGTCGAGGTAAAAACAGAAAAAAACACTATGCTTCATAGTGAGTCTGCATTTATTAAATGTATTTATTGTAACACTATTTATTGGCAGGTAAGGACAGATCCACAGATGACTAAGACAGCCCTCATCTTCTAGGACTTAAGTGAAATACCTACGCTATATACACAAACAGATAAAAAACACGTCTGACTGTCATATGGAAGCAGATATGAGGAAACATTGTTTCTAGTCAGAGAATCAGGAGGAGCTGGTCCTTGATGAGTATTTCAGAGGTGAGATCAGAGTGGGGAACCTAAGGTAGAAATAAGAGAGCAGAGAAGTGTAGGGCATTTGAGCAAAAGGCAGGGGGGTAACCCAGTATGGCTGGAGTATACAGTGGACACAGGTGAAAGCTGTGTGAGAGAGAAAATGCTGGATATGTAATTTTGGGTCTTGACGCCGAGCTAAAAAGCTCAGACCTTATTCGACAGGCAGTGGGTTCACTGAAGATTTTTTTTTTAAACTGTGAATTAGCATGCTTCTTTACTTACAACAAATATTCTTTGAGAGTCTACTGAGTGCCCAAAACTGAGCTAACAAGTAAGAGTACAAAACTGAATGCCACAAAGTCCCTCAAGAAGACTATGGTCTAGTGTGGGAGCTAACTGTGTAAAGATAAACAATTTCCAAAGCAGCAGTGTGCAGAACAGACTGTAATATGGCTCTGCCCAGCAACTAAGGCAAGACTGGGATTGCCTTACCCAACTCATGCCCTCTGGGCGACATGTAACACAACATGCAAAACTGAGTAATTTAAAATAATAGAAAATAAAGGAGAGACTAGAGGAATCAATTTTTGCTGTAATCAGAATACCCATCATCTAGTAAAAGATCATAAACTAGTGCAAAATAACACCACTAGCCTGAGAGAAGAAAGAGATTTTTTTGTGGCAAAAATTATTGCAGAAACCTCTTTTGCACATGCTCTGGTGTTCCCTTCTTGTTCTGGTGATATTCTCATTTTAAAAAAGGAAATAATGGTTTGTCAATTGAAAACAAAAACTAATGTTTTCCCTTCTTTAAGGTTTCAAAATTAGCTCAAATAAAAATCCATATTGCCAGTGCTCAATAAAAGTATATCTCGGCAGCTTCTTTTAAGTGTCCTCCATAAAACAAGCAGGAGATACACTCACAAACATACACACACACTTTTTTTTTTTTTTTTACTTTGAGATAATGTAAGTTTTTTTTTGTTTTGCTTTGTTTTTTTCTCTAAAGCATCTGGGCAACTTTCATTTGAGACATTCAAATATTTTTTCCCCAAAACACTCCTTATTGGGCTATTGTTATCCCAATTTCACTCTTAGAAGACAAGGAGAAAAAAAAGGAATGAAATGAAATGACTTAATGACTCAAATACCACACAGACCCAGATGCCCTCAATTCCCAGTGTTCCCTAAGACGGTCATAGTTTATTTCTAACAACAACAATAAAATGAACTCTTTTTTAGCTGGTTCCCCTCTACCCTACAACTATGATATTCTCTCACCTCTAATACTATTCAGTTCACTTTAGTCTTGAGAGTATATGAAGTCCATCCATCGGTCAAGTGGGATACTCAAGTCCCAATGAATTAGCCTTTCACTCATTCACTTAATATTTATTGCACACTCTATGTCAGACCTATGTTTGCTTCTAAAGTTATAAAAAATTCATAAGATAGGGTCCCCAGCCTCAGAAAAATAAAAGAATACCAGGGAAGGCAGATAAGTAAACAGGCAATTTCAATACCATGGGATAAGCACTCTAATTAAAGAGAGAATCAGGACACTATGGGAGCATAAAAGTGTAGAAGCTTATGACCCAGACTGGAGAGTGCAAGGAAAGCTTCATAGAAAAGGAGCCAATGGGGGACTTCCTCGGTGGCGCAGCGGTTAAGAATCCGCCTGCCAATGCAGGGGACACGGGTTCAAGCCCTGGGCCGGGAAGATCCCACATGCTGCAGAGCAATTAAATCCGTGCGCCACAACTACTGAGCCTGCGCTCTAGAGCCCACAAGCCACAACAACTAAGCCTGCGTGCCACAACTACTGAAGCCCGCGTGCCTAGAGCCCGTGCTCTGCAACAAAGAGAAGCCACCGCTGTGAGAAGCCCGTGCACCACAACGAAAAGTAGCCCCCGCACGCCACAACTAGAGACAGCCCGCGTGCAGCAACGAAGACCCAACACAGTCAAAAATTAATTAATTAATTAATTAATTAATTAAGGAAAGAAAAGGAGCCAATGGCCATTGTGGGTGTGATTTCAGACATGCTCCTGCATCACTGAGAACATGAATTTTCTGAACTGTATCAAACTCAAGGACACCACCAGCCGTTCTCAAAACAGTATCTGCTAGCAGCTGCAGCGTTATGGTCTCAAGGTCTCCCCTTCTAACTATGCAACCATTTCGGGCCCCAACTAATCCTAGCTTAACAAGCACCCTTACTTCATGCCAGTTCCAATCCTAATTCTTCACAAACAATTTATCTAACTTTGCGGTTTCTGCCTTTGTAATTCTCTCCCATTTTGTAATCCCATGGAACGCAATTCACGTGCTTCTTGAATCTGTGTTTTCCAGGGTATGGTCCTCAGTTTGGCTCAAATAAAACTCCTTTCTGTTCCTATTATAGATTGTTTATTGATTATTTCCACTGACAAATGTGATCTCTAATGACTCACCACAGAGCAGTTTAATGCCCAAATAATTACAAAAGAATGAGAGAGGTAGAATAAGAAAAGGGATGATCAAGTAAGGAAATAGACAGTTTGGGAGAGGGCCTTTTCAGACCTTTTGGGGCAATTTGGAATATTAGTGCTGCACAGGAAAACACAACTGCAATAATCCTTAAATTATCTTTTACTTTCTTCATCAACTCTTAAGTCAGTGCCCTAGCAGAACCTTACCTTTGTAGGAAAAGTCCTTTAAGAAAGCTGGGGGATCTAGAAGGAAAGAGAACTATTATAAAAAGAAAGATTATCAGGGACTCTTTTCTTCTTGCCACACAAAGGGGGAAATCCTTAAGATATCTTGAACTTAATGTCCAAGTTCAGCGTACTCTTTCGCTACGTAACACACACCTTTATTTTACCATGTTTCTTGTCTATCTCTCAACTAGAACGTGAACTCTGTAAGGACAGGGAGCTACAAAAGAGATAACATTTCTTACAAGCTATAAGCACAGTTAAATGTAGGACTTTTTTTTTTTTTCCTAGCTTCTGTCTCTTAATTACTAGTGTGCCAGCTGAGAATTGAATACACCTTTCCCTTTGCTAGAAAAATTTTTAAATAGATGTACTTCTCTCAAGTTGGCCTAAGGGCCAAATTGAGCTCCTGGATTTTTGAAGAGCTCCCTTCATACAGAATTAAAGCGCCAAGCCAGTAACACAGCTGGTCTTGCTTACATTTCAGATTAAGTCAAAACTATTAGCCCTTTCTTACTGGGTTCCAAGTTCCACTCCTTGATCCAAACAGATAAACAAACAAAAAAACAGACAAAACACAAAGGTCACAATTTGGTATCTGCTTAAGAATCACATAATTCAATATAAATCAAAGCCAAACTAAACAAAAACCTTTGTTAGGAAAAATTATGAAAAACTTGGAAATAAGGATAACTGTGTGTCCTTTCAAGGTCAGACTGGATCACTGTCTCACAGGCCCAATCAAGGATTATTTAGCAGCGTAGGATATTGCACCTTGGTGTGGCCTACTATTTATTATCTAGCAGGGTCTAGACTGCTGTTACTTGTTAACTTGTAGATTTTTGTCCATAGAGATGCAAATGATTGTTCTGTGGTAGAAAGATAACCCCAAAGATTACAGTTTCATTGCCCTATAAAATAATAACCCAATTTACTAATGTTACAAGCTTACTTCGGCATTCTGTAAGTGCTTATGTACACTTAGCCTCTGGATTTGGGGGAAATCAACTTTACCATGCTGTTTGCCACACCCATTAGGCAAATGAAGTTATGACGCGTTCACTTTGTATTTGTATGAGAATCTTATTTTCATGTATTTTTTGAAAAATACAGTTTGACGTCTTAAAGTTTTGATATACTTTCTTCTCAGATGCCTACAGAATATAGGAAAGGTAAATTGTTACCGCCCTACCACTGGCAACGAAAGAATGTAAATCAATTGCATTATTCATTCTTCAGCAGGCTGATTATTGATCCTATAGTGCTACTGTTGAATTATTTACTTAAAAAGTCTAGTAAGTAATTACAAATTATCAGTGACTATCTGTATTCTTTAGTGTACACTATTTTACCCCTAAAGATGCACATTAATATTTTATGATGAGAGTACCCAGAAGAATACATAAAAGAGAGTACATATTGTTGCTAAATGCTGCATTTACCTGTTTTCCTCCCAATGCAGCCTTAAGCTGTATTTACACTGTACTTACTAAAGAATACTGCATTTTCTCGTTTAAAACCACCCAATTTTATCTTCCAGCAAAGGCACTGTTACACCTTCTATAGTAACTCTTAAGTACTTCAATACAGAAGTATCACAGTGTGATTTATGTTTTAGTGAGTTTCAATTCACACCCAAAAGGTATTAGTTAACATCTCAAGTACTTTAATGAGGAATTACTCCAGAAGTGGTTAGTTACAATCTGACACTGCTCACTATGCCTCAGAGCCAGAAGTAGCTAGTAAAAGGTTTCAAATATCTTTGTCTCTGGTCAACCTTAAAAGGTATGTTAATTTGCATCAAAGATGATAGAAATAATTTTTCCTTGGTGGAAACCATGAGTGTTTAAGACATGCATATGGATAAAAACAGTTTGTAAATAGGTATCTTTGCTTTGCATGAGCAGGGTATGAGAATCTAGCCTGTCCAATGCTAGGATAACCATAGGTTCCAATTTGCGTGGTATAGTCCCGGTTAACACCACTTATTCCAGAATAATTACTAACAGCTCCTCCTTTTATTCTCAAAAGTATTCTGCCTTGGACAATAAATTATATGGACACTGTACAATATAGCATACGCTTCTTAAAGGCCCCCTCTATTTAAAAATACGTTGGAACCTGAATGGACTTTTGTCAACCAACTAGGTTGAATAGCTGAGTCCTGAAGCTAAAATACCACTGCATCTACCTCTGGTGAACGGTCGTTGCAAAGTGCTTGTTACAGTACTAAAAGGACAAACTTCAAGAAGTTTACAGAACAGGCAGTGTGACAATTTTTGTGCCTGCTTGATAATAAATGTTCATGTTTGTGCATGATCCCGTCTGAGACCTGTTTTCATTACAACACACTGCCTGGAACTGCCTGCAGGTGACAAGACCTTCAGTTCTCATTTACCTCTAACTGCTGGAGGCTACAGACATATTTCCAAATAATCAATAACAAATAAGTTTGCTTAGGTCAGTCTGCAATAGATATATACCTTGAGGACGTCATGACGTTTGTCACCGCGCACATGCCTCTGAAGACCCTGGAAAGAAAGCTGAATGGCAAAGTAGTGACGTGAGAGGACTGTACATTTTCAAAAAAGTACAGCGAGGAAGGCAGTAAAATGCTTCAGTCCCTGAAGCAACAATACGACAAGGACAAACAAAAGGAATTAAATACGTTAAAAACTCCAGCTCTGGGAATCAAATCAAACTCCGAGGTGGAAACCTTGTGATGAGCTGGATAATAACAGACTCAAATACAGCACAAATGAAACACAGCGGAACTACCGATAAGGTTTATAAAAGGTCATCTAAGGAAATGGGGTTTTCTTTCATGTTAGAGGCTGAAGTGCTTCTCTCCTTCCCTCCTAGGGCTGCAGAACACCTCAGAAGCAGTGCCAGCGGCATCGTTCACTCACTTCTCTTTACTCTCCTCTTTGCTATTATTACCTATAAACATGACACAGTTTGCGCAGATGTGTTTTAAAGGCAAAGGTACTTCAGTACTTTTACAGCTTTGGAGCACGACACAGAGAACCAAAATGCATCCAAAAATTCCTCAGTTCCATCAACTTTTAATCACATTCTGTTACGGCAAGTGTATTAAAGCTGTGTGCTGACACAAGGCCTAATCTGACATAAATAAATATGAATATGTGTCTGTGTATAAAATCATTAAGGATATTGCCAAATACAAGAAGAGGAATAATATAAATGCAACTTACTTTTAAAAAGCAAAAAACATCAGAGGTATAGCCTAAGAGGCGTTATCATTGATTTCCTTTTAAGTAGATTCCAACCTATGGGAACAACTAAACACAACCTAAAATTCCTCTCAATACACTGATCTCTAGAGCTGAACTTTGAGGTGGAAATCTTGCTTACGACTGGCTTAGGCAATAATGACAAGCTCTGACAAGCTTTTTCTGGTCAGGACCCCAAGCAAAGCCTACCAGAGCTGCCTGCCCAACTCCCACCCATGAGACTGGGATCAGCGTCCCCGGGACTGAGGTTGTGGGCACATCCAGACAAAAGTAACCAGTCATGTGGAACTAAAACTAAAGGTAAATGGGGTTAGGGAATATATAAGATCCTCAATGGCAAAATATTTCCTATTAATATTTGAAAAGAAAAATTGAGTATTTTTGAGATCTCTCTTAGGAATACCTGCTCAGCACAGACTAGCACAACTTGATGTAATACACTGTAAAAAACACCTTTTTCGTCTATCTATATGAAAGGGAAAGAGAGATCAAGAAAAACTAAGTAAGGAAAGAAGGAAAAGTTTATTGAGCATGTACACTTATTAGGCATCTTTAAAATATCTTCTTTAGTTTAATCTCATTTTAAATTAGCTACTTTTGTAATTTATTTCTCAGACAGGCAAATACCAGTATCCTCAGCTCCCAAAGAAGGGATCATTAGCCAGAATACCTTAGAAGGATGTCTTTTTCTTAAGAGTTAGTGCTTTCTATAGTGCACACGATGTCAATTTTAACCATTTTGCCAACTTCAAGATCATATAAGCTCTTGAAAATTTCTTATGGCTCAAATGTTTTTAACAAAGGGATAAATCCTCCACATATTTGCTAGAATAAACATAATAACTGAATGAAAATGGAGAGATCCTCAATATCAATACCCTCATATGAATGAACAGTAAGAATTTCTAAGAATATCTGTCTGCCCCTGCCGCGATCCAGACCTTCAGTGGACCTAGGGAAAAGGAACACCACGTGACTGAGAAGCTCACATCCCCATCCATTCATGGACACCACTCTCAACTAGCCCTAAATTTTGTCTTGCAGTTCTAGCCTCTCCATTCTCTCATGACTACTTCAGGTCTTTCTGACTCTCCTCAAACCCAAACTCCCCATTTACCCTGCCTGCAATTCCCAGCAGATGAATGCTTGTCCTGTATCTCAGAGCAAATAGAGCTTTTGGCCAGAAGTACCCTCAAATTCTTGCCACCAAATCCACAAGTCCATTTGCCTATTTCCAGATGCATCCTGCTATTCTTGTTTTAAGGGAATTAGAATCTTTTGCTACCTTTTATCACTTGTCCAATATCGTTTTTCCAACACTAGACTATAAGCTCCATGAAGTCAGTTGCGTTGCCTTTCTTAATCATCTCTATACCCCTGGATTCTAGCACATATGGCATGGACTGATTAGTCAATAAATATTTGTTGAATGAGTAAATAAAAGAAAGATTTCCTGGTGTCTCCTTTAGACTTCAATAGTTGCTTTTCTCCTTTTGAAACAATGGGAAAGCAATGGCAAGGAAAAAAAATCTGAGGATAGAGGCTCTTAGAAAGGTCGCAACAGAAAAAAGTTTAGATAGTAGTTTTCTGTGGCACCCATGACACTTTTCTCTAAACAAGCAAAGGGTTCTATATAAGCTACTTTTACCCACTGACACAGCAACTCTACCTACAAATATGACATGACTGTACCTGCTTGTGCATCTTGATTTTAATTTTTAACATGTAAAACAAACAAAAAAAACCCCCTCAATTTGGCAAAGTCGAGTTCCAACATCGCTGTGATTGCAATGTTAAAGTCCCAGTGATCAGGTCCACTCTGGATTCCACACGATGATTTAAACTGGAGCCCCTCCAAATGTTAATCAAAACAGACTCCCAACTCTGACTAGACTTACAGCAAGTATATGTTTAAATTTAAACTTAAAAAATAAAGTATCGGTTCTAATCTGTTTCATACACTGACTTTCTAACTAATGCCATACTCTTGTTCCTCTATGGATCCCTTTGGTACATGAGCTGCCAATTTCTGAAACCTCCAATGCAGACTGTCCCTATCTAAGGGAGGGGCCGTGCACATTTTCAGCAGGAAATGCACATCTGACAAAGCCCAGAAATGCCACAGGAATGTAACCCATGTAAAAGCACATAAATATACATGCACACACATGTACTCTTCAGGAGTTCTCAAAAGTTGAGAGGAATGAGAGAAATTTCACAAAGTAATCTAGTTAAAATTTTATTTTACCCAAGAGGTAAGTCTGAGCAGACTGGTGATCGCCCATTTCTGTTTTGAGTACGACATCACAAAATGGTTTTTTTTTTTTTTTTTTGCAGTACGCGGGCCTCTCACTGTTGTGGCCTCTCCCGCTGCGGAGCACAGGCTCCGGACGCACAGGCTCAGCGGCCATGGCTCACGGGCCCAGCAGCTCCGCGGCATGTGGGATCTTCCCGGACCGGGGCACGAACCCGTGTCCCCTGCATCGGCAGGCAGACTCTCAACCACTGCGCCACCAGGGAAGCCCACAAAATGCTTTGAAAAATTAGCTTTGTATAGGCCATAACATACTTCCTACATTGCATCCCATTTTAATAATTTCAAAAAAGCTTATAATTTCTACAGGAAGGAGTCACATGTTTATTTTATGAATATGATGACAAACTGAAATTATAATGAGGCAATCGTAGTTCAGGCATACAAAAATGGAGTCGGGTGGCCATTGAGGATCTGTTCTCAGACATGTCCCTGGGCCACTGGAAACCTGAATTTTCTCTGAACTGTATCCAACCAACCATACCTGGAACAACATCCACCAGCTGCAACTTTATGGTTTCAAGGTCGCCCCCTTGTAACTATGCAACCATTTCAGACCCCAACCAATCCTTGCTTAACAAGCACCCTTCCTTCTTGCCAGCTCCAATTATAATTCTTGACAAACAACTTACATAACTAACTGTGGCCTTGCAACTTTTGCCTTTATAAGCTTCTTCCATTTTGTAGTCTGTATTCATGTGCTTCTTAAATCTGCGTCTCTTGGGCTATAGTCCTATCAAACCCCAAATACGTGCCTCTTTATTGCAGTCAGGTCTCTATTTCTGAAGTTTTGGTTAACAAATCTATATGTCTGTGTGCATTCACACTACATACATATATGCTATGTCCAGAAGAGCTTTAACCACATTGTTGGTTTCAGAGGTTTTTGAATCCTTGGACGACTGTGTGGGTAATTACCTGACCTTATTTGAAATTTCAGTGCATAAAGATTATATTTCCCTAGTACATTCCTTTCTCCTAGAACTAAACATTAGGCACTGGGAGTTACATTCTCCATGTCCATAAATAATATGATACTATATTTCCTAGTATGTATTTTAATTGTAAATATCTGATCCAGAGAATTATTATTTTAGAAAGGATGTATATCCAACTCATCTATATTTCTAGTTGGAATCACTTAAACTGCCCCAAATCACTTAAACTGTTCCTTTAAGGCCTCCAGAAAGGAATATTTCCAATCTTCATAAAACTTTCACAGAAGCTCACTGAAGTTATCAGCTTCCAAAACCATTCCCATTTCACCTGATCATGATGTTCACGTCTTTTGTACACCCATGAAAATAGGCTTATGACTATTCAACCAAAGCCTCTGGTAGAAAATGCCCCTTCATCTTCAGTAGTAGTAAAGGCATTGAGGAGTCCAGGAGATGAGTAGACACGATGATAGACTTTTACTGACCACCTGTTCCCACTCCAAATGCCAGTCACTCATACATACATTGTCTCATCCTCCAAATCGCTGAGTTTCTATGGTGCTGCTATTGAATACCTAACTCTGGATTAGTAGACTTTTTTTTTTTGGCGGGGGTGGGGGCGATGTTTGTATAGGGAGATTGGGAGAAATGTGGGTATGGCCACATTTCAGCCAATTCCCAGTGGCTGAGACTAAAACTCAGCCAATTCCCAGTGGCTGAGACTAAAACTCAGCCAATTCCCAGTGGCTGAGACTAAAAAAAATCTAGTCTGTTTTTTTCCCCTTGGTCCTGTAGGAGTTGCACTCAGAGAGTCTACTGTTCCATCTACCATTGGATAAGGAATTATTTTCCCATCAAAGAAAAGGTAAAACTGTTTCAAATCAAGGCTTAAACTGCAGATTGATAAAATATTAAAGTTTAAAAATTTTAGAAAAATGCATACAAACTGCAAAACTGACCAACACACAAGCTTTTGCATGAGCACTGAATGGGTCCTAAAAGAAAGAGAAACCAGTTCTAGAAAAAAAAAGTTAATCCCATACAAGAGGCTCTTCATTTCTAGCCCCTCAGCGACAGCTACAAGTTGGTCATTAAATGGGCACTGGGGAAACAGAGAGGATGCGTGCTCTTTCTGAAGAAAACCCTGACGTCAGCCAAGAACTAAAATCAGTTCTGGCTTCACACTGGGAAAATGTGCTTTTAATTTGGCTGTGGTTGTTTTCTCCAATGGTCAAGGAGAGTATGCTAGTGATTTGTGCTTTGGCATTTCCATTGCAGCTCTTTTTGAACACATAGGCAGCTCTTTTTGAACACATACTTGAGTGATTTAGACAAAGCTCTGTGTATGACTGTAGCTTCAGCAGAAATCCTAATAGTTCCTGGAAAAGCATGTGCTCACCGAGTGAGATACAGTGGCAGCAGACATGAGTAATTAGTTTGGTGCTAACTCTGCATCAGAAATACTAATTTTGTGCTTCAAATGCTACTTTCAACTTTAATTTCAAGGGATATTTATATCAACCTCAATGTTCATAATACCTGTAACCTTTCTATCGGGCATGGAAGACCGAACAGTGAAGAAAACAGGTGTTTTAACCAAGTTATCGCTGTTCATCACCGGCAAAACTGGTAATAATCACAGAAACAGAGATACCTGGATACTTCCTCTCATCATTTAATACATTTTTTTCTTTAAAAGCGTATGCAGGGCTTCCCTGGTGGCACAGTGGTTGAGAGTCCGCCTGCCGATGCAGGGGACACGGGTTTGTGCCCCGGTCCGGGAAGATCCCACGTGCCGCGGAGCGGCTGGGCCCGTGAGCCATGGCCGCTGAGCCTGCGCGTCCGGAGCCTGTGCTCCGCAATGGGAGAGGCCACAACAGTGAGAGGCCCGCGTACCGCGAAAAAAAACAAAACAAAAAAAGCATATACAGTCATTACTCATCTATGTTATACAAAATTCTGTCCTAATTATGCATGTGATTTATTCAAATCTTACTTTAAGCATAAAAGATCAATTTAGATGAAAGGCCATGTGTGTACTATTATACTTTACTTATGATAAAATGTGATTAATTAAACTGCATAACTGTGGAGTTCATCTTACTTTTTTGGGGTTGCAGTCATTTTAAATGTTTATTTTTTTCCAAAAGAGAAAATGTTGAAATAACTTCAAAATCCTTACATGGCCCAGTGCAAACTTAAGCTGCTGTTTAAAATTATCCAAGACCCATCAGATAAGAGGAAACCACTGGAGAACCAGGAATAAACACATTCCTACTTTTTGGGGAAAAAAACCTGTACATTAAAAATTTGAAGTTTCTAACACTAGAAAACAGTACCTTTGAGCAACAATTTTCTAGTTTATTTTTAAAATTCCAACAGAAATTATATCAGCATGAGGATAAAGTTCTAAAATGTTATCGGAGGATGCTGTGCCTATTTGGATTCATTTAAAACGTAAATAAATCTCATTTACTGGCATTTTCTCCTCCTCCCCCACCCCAAAATTTTTTAAAAAGAAGAAACACACAATCTATACAAATTTCTGGTTTATGTAAAGTATGTGTGGTGTGTGCCCTGTCACCCAACATACGTTCCCCATCAGGACAGGGGCAGGACCGTTAAAACACCAAAACCCACTTACTTAACTACAAGGAAGGGAGCTTCCAACAGGTCGGTTCCCACTGGGGAGGAGCTGTATTCTCAAAGCAGAGACTTCTCCAGCCCCCATCACAGGGGCAACTGCCTGGGAGAGAGACCCCTAGGAGTACACAGGGGTTTTAATAGGCACGCTCTTTCTGGCCACAGGAAAAATACTACCACGAAGGCTGGTGATAACCTTATAATGCAACCAAGAAAGAAAGAGAAAGGGACTCAGATGCCAGGCTCTGAGCTGGGGCTTTCCATACGCCACATCCTCTAATCTCCAATCTAATCCCCACACTGACTCCACGCCGGGGTCACAGCTGTTGGTCCTAAGCAGCCTTCAATATGTTACATAACGTTCCTAAGCTCACGTAGTAAGAAATGGCACAGTGAAGGCCGGAACATAGGCGTTTCTGCTCACTGCACCACACTGCACCACTTACATCTGCGTAACTGTGACTTAGAGTATATGTCTGGATACTTGGGCTTCCCCACGTCGATCCTCTAGAGAGGCTTTTCCCTCCCACAGTCTGTAACTTAACATACTTTCAGACCTCTGGTTTGTCTGAGTTCAAAGAATCACCCTTCATGGCTCAGGCACGTACACAAAGGTCCAGAGTAATTGTTTTTTCTTTTCCAAAACAAAACTTACAGAGCTATTTCTGGCTGTCCCTTGGGAGCTTTAAAGTCATACACCACATGAGTCACACCGCATTTCTTCAAGTCTAAGTATCCCCCCACAAATACCAGAAATTTGTTAACATAGCGCACTGAACACATACCACGGTTCCCATTTTTCACATCTAACCAGCAGCAAAATCGACTGAGTATTATGTATTCCACTCTGGTTCCTCCTTGCCGTACCCCACTCCCTGCCTTGGTTAGACTTTTCTCTTCTTTGGCCTTGGGTGTATGCAGGAAGCGCCTTATTGGTGAGACCCCTCCCCCATCAACGGCTTCTCCACACTACAGCCAATGATCCTCTTCTACTCGGGCACCACCCTCTCCAAACAGCCTTTTCTGGTCTCTCAGTCCTCCCCTGGCCTTCTAAAGCCCCCTGTACACATTATCCTATCACTGATGCACAGTATTGTAATTTGATTCCTTGTCTGTCTCTCTGTACACCATGGGCTTCCCGGTGGCTAGCACAAACTTGACATGCCTGTCCTTAACAGGAAGAAAAAAACCTAAAAACATAGGTATGAGAAGAAGGAAGTACCCCACAGTCACTTAGTATCTCTTAATCTTTCTTAGGCTTCAGCTATTTAATAGTTCATTTAACAAATACTTATTGAACTTAGACTTTATGCCAGACACTCTGCTAGGCACTACAAGTAGAGAGATGATTAAGACACAGTGCCCTACAATATGTAAAGGAGTCAGACATGCAAACGTAATTGTAAGATGGTAAGGTAAGCACAAGGTTCTCTGAGAACACAGACTGAGAAGACAAATCATGCCTAAAGATTTGGAGAAGACTGCACAGAAACCTAGATGCCTGGGCTAACGACTGTCACACTAGTAGTTCACCAGCAAGAGACACAGGGAAGGGCATACCGTGAGACCAAAATCATCAGTCAAATCAATCAAGCCAATAACAGAGCCTTGGTGAACCAGCTCTGAAGGAGGAATGACCTGAAACATCAACTTCAATCCTACTGTTATTTTCATACATCCGGACCACCATTACGACTCCTTTTAAATAAGCTAAACATTCAAAGATAGACACCTTCTATCAAACCATGATTATAGTAGTATTTCCCCAAACTTAGTGAAAATTATAAAATATTTTTCTATATGAATACTAGAAAGGCAATGCTGTGAGGATTGACTAAGCAAAACGTGTGGATATCAAACACCACCTTCTCTACAAATGAGAAGCGGAAGCATCTTCTGTATAAAAAAACACCCCAAAATGTTAAAAAATAATGTAGAATATATATATGCACTCATGCTTATTTCTATTGGCTCAAGTGTCCAGAGCTGCTTTGTGTCTAGAGCTTGCTTTCTTCAATCAGCAAACTCTGAGCAAACAGAATAGACAACCTGAAACACTAAACCCTTAACTGGCCTTGCCAGAGGACTTAGCAGAAGCTCGATGGAGATGGCCTCTTATTACCCCCTGGTCAAGGCCTCTTTGCTGGCAAAATGTGTAACTGAATAAACAGAGAGACAAGGTCTGCAATGCCTCAGCACTCAGAAAATTATGACAGCGGGAAGAATGAAGATCTGAGGTCTCAATACTTTAAACAGGAATAATCTTTGAGGAAATCTGGCAACCTCAGTCCACTGCATTTATGGGAATGCTTTCTAGATACTCTGATTAATATGAGTACTCTGAAGCAGGACCACAAAGACCCAACTAGAATACGCTGTAAACCAGAGCCTCAGTCTCCAAATAAGTTAATAAGCGTCTACTGGCCTGAGAAAACAACGTATATGAAAAAGATACCAGAACCAGCTTTTGTTGAACAAAGGATTCATGGCTCTTGCAAGTGTTTATTGTCTAAACCGTACTTCCAATTACATGACAACAAACACAGTTTATGAGAAGAGACACTTATAATAACTGCCACATGACCTGCCCATCTTACCAAAGGCAAGAAAAAGCTGGGCTCTCTGCTAGTGCATGAACACTTTTTATCCAAGTCTTTGATTTGTATGTGTTCAATCCATTTTCTCATGCATAATCCAGGCATCTAAGGAGTTTTATAAGTACCAAGCATAGATACACAATTTAAAGTCGCCCTACTGGGCCAGTTAAACGTTCTTGCATTACAAAGTATTCATTTCTTGAGTTCTTAAATTTGTGGGAAATTTATAAAACATACGAAAAGATAGTTTTTCAAACAAAGAAACATCATTCTGATCTTCTTCTGTTTTCTCCCCAGGAACAGAATTCATTTCAACCCATTTCCTTTAAACCCACTGTTTTCCTAATTTGTGCAAAGCACTGAGCAGAAGTTGGGAGGGGGTGTAAATTATGGTGATTCCCTGTAGTGCGCTGCACTCTGGGTGAGTCCAACCCTCTGAAGGGATAACAAAGGCAGGAAGTGCACAGCAAGCACCAGGCCTGCCGAAATGGTTCCAAGACGGCTCACACTGGGCCCCAGGGGAGCCTCTCCACTTTTCCCAGGCCAGGTTCTCTCCATGTAAGAAAGGCCCCCCCATGCTGCCAGTGTGCCTGTGCAAACTCTACTGGCCTGACCAGAGTCTCCTGGAGAAGCAACAGGTCTTTATAACTCCAGGGTTCTCAAACAGACATGTCTAACTCCCCATCACTCCTTTCTTCCAACCTTCAAATCCAACTCCCCCTGCACCACACCCCAGTTCCAACCAGTACTTCCCACTGGGGGGGCGGCTGTGCTACTCCATGGGATGCAGTTACACATCCCTCCCACTTGACCATCCACCTCCTGACCTCGCATATTAATATGAAGTGAAGAAATATTTGGTGTCCGAGACCTAGCTCACCTTCTTAGGCACCTGCACTGACCTTCCTTGGAGACAAGCCTAAGTCTAGTTGGCTTTCCTTAAGAACTTATTTCTTTTTCAAGTATGCTTCTGTGATTGCAATTATATGGAATCAGAATTTTAGTTTCTATTACATTTTATAGACACTGACTGGCACTAAGTTATACCTACTTGCTTTTCCACCATCCTTATAATTTTGTTTCTTTTTGTTATAATCTTGTTTTTCCTTCCTGTATCTACTTATTTCTAAATAAGCAGTGTTTGTTTCTTTTTGTTATAATCTTGTTTTTCCTTCCTGTGTCTACTTATTTCTAAATTACCATTAGACTCATTTTAATATTTTATTTGTATCAAAAATATGAATAAGTTACAAATATATGCCCTCAAAAAATAATAAGCAATTGGGGGAAAACTATATCTACACACGCATCCAAACAGACAATATAATTCAGTGCAAAGTTGTAAATCAAGAACAAGAAAGAAGACGGGATTAATTCTCAAACTACTGGTGTTCATATTCATTTGCTTGCTGCATGCCAATAAGCATATCTCAAATATTTGCTCACTGCCAACCTAAGAAAGCCCTAAGTTAAAAGCATTGTATCCGTGACTTGAGTTCTTCCAGGTATCCTGCACATTCGAGAACTTACCGTCTTAAGAGAGTTCATGAACAGCCAGAAACACCAACCATAGACTTTAGAAGAAAATACTTTCTATTTTGTGAACTTAGAGCCCACTGTTTGAACATTCAAATCTTAAAAGCTAATAAATAAGGAGCTATTATTTTCTTTTTAAAATATCTCTTTTCAAATTGCCCTGGAATATTCTGTATGCCATTTACAAAATAATTATATGCTGATAACAAAATGTTAGGAAAATTTTCATGTTGAGTGGCTTATTTTATCTATATTTTTCTGAATTTTACATTAAGAAACAAAAGTATATTCATCACTTAGAATATAACACTGTATTTTTTTAAACAGCTTCCCTTGTCCTATTAAAATAGTTTTTAAATTATAAAAAATTTATTATACCCAACTTTTTAGGAACATTATTACATAAAGACAGGTATGTGTGTGTATACACACACCTGAACTTGAACCCTTTGATGAAAACATAAACACATACGCATAAGTGTTATACATAAAAACGTTAAAATATGAAAAAAGTTCCAAAAATAACTAAAATGCCATTTGCCAAACTATTTCCAAGCAGTCTCTGAGCAAAGAAAAGTGGAATTCCAGCCAACCTCTTCCAACCAGTCTCAGTCTTCAAATAATACTAGAGATCGACAAAAATTTTCAACTAACAGATTTAGCCTGTCTGGTTTTGCGGGACTAGTGTGTTGAGAACAAAAGGCGGTAACTGCACAGTTCACATGCTCTGGAGACGGACACTGCCCTCGCACCCTCACTGGCCAACAGTCTCTAAACAAACGAGGTGGCACCAAGCCTTCGCTTATCAAAACGTCTGATAAACTACTTTTCAAGCTCTTCATTGATGTGAAAGAGAATCCGTATTCATCATTCACTGCTTGTTACGTAAACTGTCTCGAAAGAGTGTTGACAGAGCCTTAAACCGTGAATCTAGGTCCAAAACAAGTACTTAAAGACTTCAGCAAAAAGTAGTTCTTATTATTAATATCCTTGGGTCGAATAGGCAAATTATTTCCTCAGAATAACATTCAATTTGATCTTTATTTTGGCACAAACAATTATTCTGTCCCACGGCTGGCTGTGAAATAAACAGCTTTCTCTGAGTTATTGGTAAAGGGCTAGCAAAATTCGACCTCGTCATCTCCCCATCTGCCTCTCTGTGGCAACAAACTGATCTACGTGCAGCAAATAACTACAGCAAAGCTGTCTGTTCAACAGAACAGAACATGCCTCTAAGAAACAATGGAGCAATTACTGAAAACGAGCACTAAAAACTGTCACCAGTATCCACAATAATAAAGTTTTAAACCCAAAAAGATGTAAAGAAAACCTAAAAGTCATTCTGGTTTGGTCCCTGTGGGGCTATGAAAAACTATTGTCTATTAAACACTGATTCACCAACAAGTGGAGGGAAAAAAAATATAAATTCCAACAATTATGATGTTAATAATAATTTCATCTGCAGGAACATTCAGGAAGTTGATTAGATGATCCTAATGGGTGATTTAAAGTGAAAGGAAAAACACCCTTAGCATAATTTAGTAAGTTCTTCAGACTGAAGCATCTTCAAGAGTTTCATGAAAGACCTTCTTTAATAGCTCTTTCCAGGTCCAATTAACTTGTTAATTGCCAATTCTCATTACCTCATCAGAAATCTAAAGCCAGCCCTTTCTGATTAAATCATTAAATAACCATTAACAGCACAATGTCTAGTACGTATTTATGGACAGTCCAACGCAGATAAGCAGCTTGTAATTTTTCATGCCAACAGAATAGAAAAGCTGGAGTTTTTCTCCAGTTAATAAAAAAAAATCATAAATTTGTCTTCAATTTTGGGATGCACTAGGTTACATTTACCTAACATGTCATCCTTCCTAACTGTTTAGATTAGCATAACCTTTTTGTAGACCCTCAATACACAGTGCAGAAATGTTGATTAGCAGAGAGTTCATTTACATGAAAACCCAGGTTGGTACTGAAGAAATCAGAAGGCACTTGTCAAGTGTGAGCTGCCATACCTGCCAGTGTGATGAGTAAAGTCACCCCACTTATGAGTCACTCAAATGTCTGCAGACCTCCGCTGGGCAAGCACTACACTGACAAGCACTGCCAGCGTCAATCCTATATTAACACTCACTGTCTCCACAAATCTGCCTGCAACCTTCACTTCCCCACCTCCCAGGCTGCGTGCTGCCCCTGAGGACTGGAAAAGCCTGGCTCAAGGAACCAACAAGCATACCCAGGAGTCTGGTTCAAAGTTCAAGGTTGTGGGTCTTCCCTGGTGGTCCAGTGGGTAAGACTCTGTGCTCCCAATGCAGGGGGCCAGGGTTCGATCTCTGATCGGGGAACTAGGTCCCGCATGCATGCTGCAACTAAGAGTTCACATGCTGCAACGAAGAGCCCAAAGGCCGCAACTAAGACTCAGCACAGCCAAACAAACAAACAAACAAAAATACTAGTAAAAAAAACAAAGTTCAAGGTTGTGCCCACCCTCCCAAGACAGAGGACACCTACCCACTGGACTGTGAACAGGTCAGCTCTGCTGCATCCTCTTTCCTTGGACTTTGATTTCTTGTGTTTGTGAGCAACCTCAGACACTGACCCTCTGAGAGGCTGACTCTGAATCTGCAGAGGAGGATCCACAGGTACTCAAACCTCCTTTGCTTACAATGTTATACACAGAACACTTCTGGTCTCTGTGTACCTTTTTTATCCCCATGAAGGCTTACAGATATTATCATTGAGAAAACAAAATAAAACAAGATCAATAAAAAGTACTATTTAACTTACACTGTAGGTCACTATGCTGAATGAAGCAAAGGAATTATTAAGTTTCAGTCTCTTCCAAAAACCAGATAAATTGATAAAACTTATTTCAATGAATATGTTACTAGTAACATTTTGATTTTTTTAGTTGAAATAGAGTTGATTTACAATGTCAGTTTCTACTGTACAACAAAGTGATTCAGATATATATATATTCTTTTTTAATATTCTTTTCCATTATGATATGTCACAGAATACTAAATGTAGTTCCCTGTGCTATACAGTAGAACCTTGTTGTTATCCATTCCATATACATTTTGACATTTTTTATGGATTAAGAAGCTTGTAACGTGATGTCCTGTCAACTACTTCTTGAGATGCTAGGGTTGGTTCTGCTTAGATTATACTTCTATTCAGAGGCAGCCAAAGATAAGACTGACTGTGAAAAAAAAAATAATTGCAGGGACTTCCCTGGTGGCACAGTGGATAAGACTCCGTGCTCCCAATGCAGGGGGCCTGGGTTCAATCCCTGGTCAGGGAACTAGATCCCACATGCATGCCACACTAAGAGTTTGCATGCCACAACTAAGGAGCCCATATGCTGCAACTAAGGAGCTGGTGAGCTGCAACTAAGGAGCCCGCCAGCCACAACTAAGGAGTCCATGTGCTGCAACTAAGGAGCTGGTGAGCCGCAACTAAAGGAGGCTGCCGGCTGCAACCAAGGAGCCCGCCGGCCACAACTAAGGAGGCTACATGCTGCAACTAAGGAGCCGGAAAGCTAAAACTAAAAAGCCCACAAGCCGCAACTAAAGAGCCCATAAGTCACAGCTAAGGAGCCCTCCTGCTGCGACTAAGACCTGGTGCAATCAAATAAATAAATAAATATTTTAAAAATTGCAATGCCAGTATATCTTTATATCTTCCAATTAAGGGCTAACATCAACAAACAGGAACAAATATAACAGTATCACATTCGTAACAATGGTTTAGTGAAGACAGGGTATTATCCTTTAAAAATTGTTAAAAGTATTACTGGACTCTGCCTATTTATCCCTACCTCTTCCAACACAAGACCCGAAACAAAGTGGGCTCCTTAAATCTCTGCCAATACCCATCCACACGTTCTACAAACTAGCAGGGAATTTCCCTGATTAAATGCTACTTGCAGTATTTTTAACTTACTCTAAATCATCATAGTACTTAAATACTTAGTTTATAGCTATATCTTTTCATATTTTAAAAATATGGCTTATATAATTTTCATAACGATATTTTATGTGTAAATATGTTAATATATTGTTCCTCTTCTCAAATTATTTCACGCTTACTTTTAAATAAATAAATAAATAAATTTATTTATTTGTTTGTTTGTTTTTGGCTTCATTGGGTCTTCGCTGCTGTGCGCGGGCTTCCTCTAGTTGCGGGAGCGGGGGCTACTCTTCGCTGTGGTGCGCGGGCTTCTCATTGCGGTGGCTTCTCTTGTTGTGCAGCACGGACTCTAGGCACGCAGCCTTTAGTAGCTGTGGCACGCGAACTCAGTAGTTGTGGCTCGCGAGCTGTAGAGCTCAGGCTCAGTAGTTGTGGTGCACGGGCTTAGTTGTTCCGCAGCATGTGGGACCAGGGATCAAACCCACGTCCCTTGCATTGGCAGGTGGATTCTTGACCACTGCGCCACTAGGGAAGTCCTCATGCTTCCATTTTAAAAAATTTCTCTAATTGTACAGTCCAAGGAAATTTCTCTAACTGTACAGTCCCCCTTTTTCTGCTTTAGTAGCTTTGCACTCGTCCTAGTAGATAAGCAAAAGATCAAAACCAACAGTTGCACTTAAATTGGCTTCTTTTGTCTTCTGAGGTCAATTCCCTATAAATTTTAATTAAAGGATAGAGCAGTATGATGTTGTTTGACATTCCCTTAGCTCCGCCTGTGAAAACTCCTCCATTATCAGTTTAAACTACCTATTCCTACATGTTGGTGACTCCCCCCTTCTCCACCAAACCCTCGCTGGCTTCAATTTCTCCACAGTCCTCTCTCTGCACATGAATATCTAGCTTCTTGCAGACAGCTCCAGGTGTCCCATACAGTGTCTAAAGCTGAACTCATCGTCTTTCTCCTCAATATGATTGCCCCAGGCTCTTAGTGGTGGTCCCACCACTTACGTAGCTCAAGATCGAACTTGTGTCATCTCATACTCCTTCCCTCTCTCTCATTCTCTGACCTCAATCAACCTCTATCTCCTGTCAATTCTCCTTCTCTTTCTCATATTAACTCCTTATTCTATCCCCGATACTGCCTATCTAGTTCAGATCCTGATCATTCCTCACTTGAGATACTGTAGTGTCTTACAGCTGGTCTCCCTTATTCTGCCCTTGAAGGGGAGAACTTATACCCTGCTCTCCACAGTGGCCAGCATACTCTATCTAAGCCTTAATTTGTTCAGTTAACTCCTCCACTTAAACGTTTCAAAGGTTCTTCCTCACCCGAGCACAAATTCCCACATGTCATATTGGGTCTACAGGAATCTGGGTCCTGCCTACCTCTCTCTCTAACCTCTACATTCCCGTCTCCTCTTTCTTTTTTTTTCCGGTACGCGGGCCTCTCACTGTTGGGGCCTCTCCCGTTGTGGAGCACAGCCTCCAGACACGCAGGCTCAGTGGCCATGGCTCACGGGCCCAGCCGCTCCGCGGCATGTGGGATCTTCCTGGACCGGGGCACGAACCCGTGTCCCCTGCATCGGCAGGTGGACTCTCAACCACTGTGCCACCAGGGAAGCCCTACACTCCCGTCTTCTTGAAAAGTCCCTCTTACTTCTTTTCACCTAACTTGAACTCATCTCTTAAGACTATTTTCAAAACTCATCTCTTCCAATGCCTTTCATAGTCCTCAGTCTTATTAGCAAGATTAGCCATCTCTCCTGTGAGCCTACTTGCCCAGACCATATTGCTGTCCCCATATTTATCCTGTGAGCTCCCTAAAGGCAGGGCTTACATCTTACATTTATATGCCCAGCTCATAATCCAATGCTTCTCACAAGGTAGCCTTCAATAAACACTGAAGAATGAATGAACATGTGGAACTCAAAAGTGAGAGCTAAAGATCTATATCAGAGGGCTTTCCCTGGTGGCGCAGTGGTTGAGAGTCCGCCTGCCGATGCAGGGGACACGGGTTTGTGCCTCGGTCCGGGAAGATCCCACATGCCCCGGAGCGGCTGGGCCCGTGAGCCATGGCCACTGAGCCTGCGCGTCCGGAGCCTGTGCTCCGCAACGGGAGAGGCCACAACAGTGAGAGGCCTGCGTACCGCAAAAAAAACAAAAAATGATCTATATCAGAAAATGAAAGTCAAAGATCCTAGCTGCTATATAATAAAGAAATCCCTACTACGTTCTCTAGGGCAAATCTGTATTTTGTTCATTGTCTCCTATTTCAATTTTTACACTGCTTCTCCCATTCCTGAAGTAACTGCAATTATTTTGAGAATACCAAGAACATTGAAAGTGACACTTCTATCCTCTCTCCTCTTTGCTGCAAAAATCATTTGTATTTTCATCCATGGAAAAACGTGTCCCTCTGTGAATCAGTTTATCCATGTGAAGGAGCTCCTGACCCTCACCTAGCCTCTCTCCTCCTGCATTCCACACCTTTACTTTCACCTCAGATATGGTCCTTAGGTTGTTTCCCTCCTCTAAATTCCCAGAGTCAGGTCTTTAACACCTCTCACTAAAACTATTTTATTTATTTATTTATTTGGTTGTGCCAGGTCTTAGTTGCAGCAGGAGGGCTCCTTAGTTGGGGCAGGGAGGCTCCTTAGTTGTGGCACGTGGGCTCCTTAGTTGCGGCTTGCTGGCTCCTTAGTTGCAGTACGTGGGTTCTTAGTTGCGGCATGCATGTGGGATCTAGTTCCCTGCACAGCGATCGAACCTGGGCGCCCTTCATTGGGAGCGCGGAGTCTTATCCACTGCACCAGCAGGGAAGTCCCTCTCTCGGACTATTTTAACAACCTCCTAACTAGTCTCCCCTCCCCTAGCCTCTCCTTTGAATAACCTACTCTTTATACTATCTGATCCCTACACACAAATCTGGTCAGGCTTTAAAATTGTCTCATGTGATCAAGAAAAAAATGTAAACTTCTTAGCCTGAAATTCCAGGCCCTATACCATCTTGCCCCATCCTACCTTTCTAACCTCACCTGCCTTGGTGCATTCTAGAATCACGCCCATCTGCCAATCACTGATCACTTCTTATCAAGCTATGGTCTGCCATATCTCTCCAAGTTTGCTCAAATGCTGTTCCTTTGACGATCCGTTTGTCAGTCTGAAAAATCCCTACTCATCCTTCAGGAAGACCCAGTTCAAATAAGCTTCTCCTCTATTAGAACTTCCAGCCTGCCCAATTACAAATTGTGACTGTTTTCAGGGTTTCCATAGCATTTAGTTTATACACCTGTCTAGCACACAAAATACTGACTCTATACTATAAAATGGAAACTCTTTGAAAAAAAAAGTCTGTGACTTACACATCTTTGAATACTCACTACCTAAGATAAATCCTAAAGCAAAACGAGTGCTCCAAAATAATAATAATAATTAAGCTGTCTTCATTACACAGCAAATTCTCAAAGGCAGGAACAATGTCCGTTCATCCCTGCATTTTTAGCAGCACCTAACACAGCTGCAAGATCAAGACAAACTTGCGGAATAAAAGAATGACCTGCTTTTGGGTCAAACACACAGAATAGGTAAATGAGCTAATGTGAAATATTTGGAAAACATAAATATTTCCAAAATGATTTAAACACTTTTATTATGAAATATTTCTGGCATACAAAGCCTAGAGTGTGCCATTGACTACGAACACAGTTATGGGTCTACTGTGAGATAAGAACTGAAATAAAGAATAATTGTTTAGAAACTTTTATAGCAACTTCACAAGGTTGACACATCCATATACAACTTCCATGGGCTTGTCTTAAGGTACTGGCTGGGTCTCGTTGAACTTACGTGGTAAGTGGCACATACAGCAAGAGCTGAAGGCTAGTAACGGCTCAACAGGTCTGCATATCGGTCCGCGATGGATTGGAAGTGAAAGGAAAAAATGGTCTTTCACTAGAGACAGTTTGAAAAACACCAGCAAAGACAATAATGTAACAATGTCCCATGTACCACAACCAATTTATATTCACCTTCCATATTCGCTTGAAACCTTTTTCCTCGTGACATAAAATAATACAGACACAGTTGAAGCCTTCTCTATGTCCTTCCCCAGTCCTTGTGTCCTCCTTTCCTCTCCAGAGACAGCCTCCAATATGACTTTTTAAATAGGCTACTAAATCCTGTTTAGTCATGTGAAATTTTCCTGCTGAGGTTTACTGCAATGTTTCACTAAAAAAAATACTAATATTTACCAGTGATCGATGTTATTTTGAACACTTCTGCCTATTTAATATCACTGTATGTGAAAACCTGTGTTGTGTCTCCTTATCTCTGATCCTCCAGCCACTGACAGATCTGAACTCCAAGTAAAGGGACATCTGCCACCTCAACCTTTAGAGAGAGAAAGACCTTCTTAAAACGCCCACAACTTGAAAAGAAAGATTAAAGAGCACCGGGTAAGAGTATAGAAAGAAAGAAATCAGTGGGAACACTGATTTCGACTAATAAAACAGGCTTTCTGAGAACACTGGGCTGGTGAGACTTAACTATAAAAGATGCATCTTTCAATGTTAGAGGTCAGCTTGGAGAAGACACAAGAGAGAGAAAAGATGCCTGACATGACAGGTGGAAAACACACGCTTTCCACGGTTAATCAAATGGGCACTGCCAAGCCAATACACCTCCTGAAACTCAAACCTTTGATTTTTGCACGACTGCCAACTCATTTACAAAGCATCCACAGCTAATCAAACTTGTCTGGCTGCCTCCTTATCGAAACTTCACAAAACTTTAATTTCAGCCTCATGAGCCCTGCAGCTGTAAATTAATTGGATAAAATTTACAAACATTATGCAGTGAAATAAAGCACTTTCAAAGTCTTTTCCCTGTTCAGGTGACTTAGCTGCCTAGCGCGCCAGTTTTGCTTGATGTAAGTTCAGAACCCCTGGAAACCTTCTCATTCCTGCTCTCTAGGCCTTGTGCCTATTCACGGAACCATGTTAATGCGTATCCGGAAAATTAATAAACCTCAGATGGGTTTAAACACTCAGAAATATTCCGGATACTTCTTGCCACTCATTATATCTAGGCATCCTTTGCAATGGGAGAATCCTTCTCAAAAGATCACAGCAGCAGCAGATAAAATCCCTGACGTGGGCTTCCCTGGTGGTGCAGTGGTTGAGAGTCCGCCTGCCGATGCAGGGGACGCAGGTTCGTGCCCCGGTCCGGGAGGATCCCACGTGCCGCGAAGCGACTGGGCCCGTGAGCCGTGGCCGCTGAGCCTGCGCGCGTCTGGAGCCTGTGCTCTGCAATGGGAGAGGCCACAACAGTGAAAGACCCACGTACCGCAAACAAACAAACAAACAAACAAACAAACTGATAAAAAAAAAAATCCTTGAGGTTATTAGCATGCAACAAAATATCTCATTTAAGATTTCTGTGGTCTAAAGCCCAGGCCAGGAATTAAATTTACTGAAGGTGAAATCGCTTATGCTTTGGTTTAATACAGATATTCTCAAAACTGTTTTCTGAACTCATCCATCTCACAATGAGAGTGCAAAAATTATCACGAGTTTTCAAACAGCAAAGGGAGTAAAACCACTCCCATGTCTGCCAACAAGCGAGCAGCTCACCAGTGCTTACATGACCCTACATCACACTGACAGAGAAGACAAAAGACTTGATTTCTTAAAATGCACAGTCCTAATATACCAGGTACCATAATTAATTTATGATTTACATGGTTACCAAGAAAAAGTCGAAATGTCCCCCTCTGGTTGATTTTCACAGCACAACTGCCACCTCTTCCAAGGGAGGTCAAGTCTTTCAGCTTCTCAGAAGCTTCTGAGATAAGCTTCTCCCTCATGGACGGAAGACTTGGGTTTGAAACAACCTCTGATAACTACTGCTAAGGGAGTTTTGTAGATTTCGTAAGCTCTCTGAAACATTGTTCTGAACAGTAAGGTGAGGATAACAATAGTGCTCAAGCAGGGTTGGTGTGAATGTGAAATAAGAGAAAGTAATGCAAGAGCTGGGCACAGAACAGGCTCTCAATGAGAAAACTTTTGAAATGTAAATGTATCTATTTTTCCCTTCTTTAGACAACAAACCAAAAACAGAGCCAATTTATCCAACTGGTGATTGTACTTTAAAAATATGGCCCTTGCCAAGGGGTAGGGGGGTGAGGGGGATGGATTGGGAGTTTGGGATTAGCAGATACAAACTATTATATATAAGATGGATAAACAACAAGGTCGTACTGTATAACACAGGGAACTATATTCAATATCCTGTGATAAACCGTAATGGAAAAGAATCTGAAGAAGAATGCCTAGATATATAACTGAATCACTCTGCTGTACAGTAGAGATTAACACATTGAAAATCAACTATAATTAAATAAAATAACTTAAATAAATATATAGCCTTATACCAGAATCAAGCAAGTACGCAAATTCTTAAAATTTAGTCACAGAAAAGATCAAAATATCAGGTGTTTGATCGCCGTAAAAGTGATAGCCCTGCCTCTGCCCTGCCAAGCAAGAACTGGATAGAGTAATTCCTTGCAATAAATGCTCATGACTCCCCTCAGAATTCTCAGTGGGAAAATTAGCTAACTCAAACAAAGTTCGTTAAATAAATAAAATTCCAACACTTGTCTCTTTAGACAAAAAACAGATGGAAACAATACAAAAGACGGCTAATGCTTTGGCAAACTAATCATTCTTCCAAATGCCATTTACAAAAGCCCACCAGACCTCCGGCTGTGGCCATGCCATGGGAACCCCCTACAGCGATTATAAGTGTATTTAACTCAAGACCATAAACATAAGACTGTTTTTTAAAAAAACTCCCAAATAAACAAATCTAGAAAAGAATTAGTTTATATCACAGAGTCATAGGTTCAAGTAGCCAACGTTAATGATGAAAAAAAAAATGTATGTATATATTCACACACGTATATTTCAGGTAGAAGGAAATCCACCCCCCCACCCGGCCTTTCTTGAGCTCTTGTGGCTAGACTAATAATAAAATTGACACAATACAGATTAACAGAAGAGAAACAAATTTTAATTCATGTGCATGAGGTCTCATGGAAATAGGACCTATGATGTCACCAAAGCAGGCAGTTTTTATACTTTTCAGACAAACAAACATAAATTTATGAGGAATCAACAGGACAAAGAAACCTAGGCTTTGGGTGCTTACTTAGTGAAGAATCTAAACAGAGTTTGGGCTTGGGGTAGTAAATTAAAGAAGTAATAGGTTTGTTTATACAGGACTCTTGGCCCCAAAGTCCCTATATCTGGCAATAAGGGGTATCCTTCTACCTTCAGATGTCCAGAGTGTACCTTTCACATGACAGATTTATTTCCTGCTTTCAGGGGGACAGAGAGGAAGGTCAGAGTGTCCCTCTTGCATTGGCTGCTTCTTAAGTAACTCTAATTCAAAATAATCAATATGCCATTGAGGCATATTTTGGGGCTGCCTGTCCTGGGCCCCTATATATATATGTATGTATATATATATATATATATATATCTCCACTTTATCATGTAATCTCTAAACAATAAGAACTTTAGTGAGTTGTCAACAAGGAAACAGTCAGATCTAAGAAGCCTGGGCAGTTTCTGGAAAATGCAAGTCCAGAGAAACTGGCTCATACACTGAAAATTATAACTGACTTTTAGAACTAGCTAGCCTTGTTTCTGACAAGAAACAAAAATCTTGGGCAAAGGAAAAATTCAAGAGAGGAATTCCTTATGCAGGCGGCTGATGCGTCCATCAAAACATCCAAGTACTTACCAAGCACCTACTACACACCAAACACCGTACCAGGTGCTGCAGTAACAACAGCAACAACAAAGTGAAACTGGTCCCTGACCTCAAGCAGTTTATGGTCCAGGGGAACAACTGACGATGACAATACAAACAGCACAAGAGCTATGCCAAGGAGGGTCACAGGTTAGCTATGAATGCAGGAATCCCAGAAAACAACCTTAATAACAACCTCAACAATCACAGAGATTATGCCCTCCCATAATTAATGCCATCAACATTAACCTAGTCTCTAAAGTTCACCTCTTCTAAGTTCCTTGCTTTACTGAGTTCCAGATCTCCCTCTAAAACATCATCCAAACTGGTTCTGACAT
Source organism: Pseudorca crassidens (assembly GCF_039906515.1). Taxonomy (NCBI): domain Eukaryota; kingdom Metazoa; phylum Chordata; class Mammalia; order Artiodactyla; family Delphinidae; genus Pseudorca; species Pseudorca crassidens. The sequence goes on from NC_090297.1 coordinate 160,750,548, forward strand.
CGCAGCCACCGCCTGCTTCTTAACATATACCCTACACCTTCTGTTATAAATGCTTCTCCACCTGCGCCCTGACTTCCAGCAGACACACCCTTCGTTATTTACTAGTCATCTACTAAAATATTTTCCACCAACAAGAATCTGATTTCACTCCCTTTCTTAAAAGCCTCCAACAGTTCCTGATGGGTAGAGGCTGAAGTTCAAACTAACTAGTACAGCGCAGCCCAACCAGCAAAGCAAATACTGGCTTTATTTCCCCCAAGCAAGCTTCCACAGAAGCAATCAGACTGAACTCAGTGTTGACAGACCACCCCACACTCTATCAAGCAGCCAGTGCTTTGTACATGCTGTTCCCTCTCCTTAGAAGGCCCCTTCCCCTCGGCCTTGCCCAGCTAGTTCTTTCTCCTTCTTCTAATGTGCTGTCTTCTGTGTAGTCTCTTCTGTGTAGTCTTCCTTGGCTCCGGGCAGATTTAACATCTGGCCCTGTGCAGCTGTAATACTCTGCATATGCCACAAAACCGTATTCAGTATACTGGCGTAATTTTATTTGTCTTTTCTCTTCCTAGAAAAAGGCCATTTCTTAGTCATCTCCCAGAACCTAGCACGACATGCGACACAAAGAATATATTTGATAAAAATCTGCTGAATAAACTAGAAGAATTACTAATCCATCCTAAATACAAGTCTAATAAAGGAAATTACTGCCTATTAGGATGGTACCGTACCACGTTAGAAAGATAAAATTATCCTGGGCCTGATAAAGAAATACTATTATAGTCCTGGAAAGAGCCGGAATCGGAGGCTGTTTATAAAGGGATTCTTTACGATTCACTGCATCAGCCTCTAGGGCTGGCTCCACAGCGGTCACTTCGCAGTTCGCAATGCATTTGAGGTTTGAAGTTAGCTCAAGGGAAAACAGGACTGGTTTCTGACAAACTTATTTTTAAGCTTAAGGTCAGCTTTTATTCTAAAAACATAAATATAATGTGTTCTAAGAAGCAGAAGAATTTGTTTCAATCTCTCTCTTCAGCTGAAATCTCTGTATGGTCAAGAAAACATTAATTGTTTGCTCGCCTCCAGGAAAGTCGTTAACCCACACTAAAAAAAATTCAGGTTTCATTGATAGCCTCACACATCCAGCTCTCAACAAACCATGAATAGAGCTCTCTTACCAAGTTCTCCCTTACAACCGAACCACTGATTATAGATGCCCAGGTCTCCAAGTTTGTTTTCTTCGCTAAAATAAATGTCTCCTGAGGCTACAGATGCATACCAGGCTGCTGATCAGGTGGAAAGAGGCCGAGCCTCACGGTGAGGATGTCATTTTGCCACCTGGGAGCACGGAAGAGGAAGCAGAGCCTCGGGCGAGGGCACAGGAGTAAGTGCTTTCTTGCAAGGTCCCAGGACTCCCCATTAAATGCCACAGGAAGGCAGGCCTCTTAGGATAAGAGTAGGAGCAGGACACAAAACAAGGGGTGGTGATGCCTTCATATAGTCAGAGCTCCAACTGCAGCCACAACAGGACACACATCCAAGCTGTTTCTCACTCGGCAATGCACACCTACTCCAGGGTAGACAGACTCCCAGAGGTGGCAGACCTCAGCAGCAAGTAAACAGAAACTGCGAATCACACCCCACTGAGGAAGGGTCATGGGTCTAGAAATCAGAAGTCAGGTTCTGTCTTGGCTTAGTCTCTAGACGTGTGGCCTTGGACAAGTCAGTTAACGTTTGGGGGGCTCAATCTCTTCTCTGTAAAATAAGAGTCCAGTCAGAGAATCGCTTAGGTCCCTTCCAGTTCTAAACTACTACCATTCCAGGTAAGGATTCTAAACTATGAAAATTAAGATGTTATAATATTAGACATTTTTCCAATACAAATTTAAGAAAGAACCTTTCATTAGGATGTTTCCTCTTTCGTTGTCCAAGAGATACATCACCATATCCTCTCACAAAGAGAAACAAATATAAAATACAACAGAAATGACATTAAGCCTCGCCAAAGACCCTCACCCAGCATAGCATTTGAGCACAGCATCATATTCGAGCATGGTATTCATATGATAGAGACATGCCTGGAGCTTTCATACCCCCCTATTAGCTCATTAAGAAGTTTTAACGCCCAAAGAAGAGAATCTAGGTGTTTTCACCACTGACGCTCTCTCTAAGTGATCCCAGCCATAATAACCAGTGTTCTACCAATGTTATACCCATCTTAACGTTTCCTAAGTTGAATGCCCTCCCTCTTATTTTGACTCAAGAGCAAATGATCTTGAAGGCAATCCACGTGGGCCAGTGCAGCTGGAAAAAGCCACATTGGGCAAGCAGAGGTTCCTTCCACACCACACAAACAAGGAATGCCTACGGTGACAGAATTCAGTGCAGCCTGAAGAATCTTTTGCTTTTCCTTAACACTCTTCTGGATAGCTTTGCTCAAGAACAAGTTTACTTGAGCTCCATATCTATCATTCCTCTATATAAGCTCCTCTACATCAGGAGGACTGGTTTCCTTCATGTGGGTAATGTCTCTATACAGCTCATGTGTGATCCTTCTTTCTGGGCTCCACTTTTTTTTTAGCGTTACGCGGGCCTCTCACTGCTGTGGCCTCTCCCGTCGTGGAGCACAGGCTCCGGACGCGCAGGCTCAGCGGCCATGGCTCACGGGCCCAGCCGCTCCGCAGCACGTGGGATCTTCCCAGACCGGGGCACGAACCCGTGTCCCCTGCATCAGCAGGCGGACTCTCAACCACTGAGCCACCAGGGAAGCCTTCAGGGCTCCTCTTGACAAGGAGGAGTGCCCAACAGTCACCAAAACAGTGGACTTCCTCTTTGCATCCCCACAGCATTCTGCTCGTTTATGTAATATCACAATCACAGCCATCCATCTGGAGGGGATCAATGACAGTACTTTTTCCCACATTATTTTACTATGTAGGGTGAACAATATAGTTAGCAACAGGTCTGCTCAGTTTATGGCTAATACAAGATAGGCCATCAAGAGCTGCTTATTAACCAGCTCTTAATTTATACATACTGCACAGAAGTTAGTTTTGGAGGAATATTTCTTGTACTATACTATGCTTAGGAAAGGATTCCGTAGTCTTCAATAAGGAATGTTTACCCTGGATAGAGTGGGTGCATACTCCCTACACACTTAAAATTGCTGATTACTAAGTTACCCTAGGATTAAGGCTGTACTGCATTTATAAACACTGCCAAATTTACCCTTATGAGTTTATTCTTCAAAAGATAAGATAAATTACCAGGCAGAAAGAGGAGCCAACCCTCATTTCCTTGTTGTTGCCAAAATTTGAGCTGTTTTCTCTAGGACTTCCATTGACTATTGTGAAAAAATTCAAAATTGGTCAATTTTGGAAGCAATTTAAAAGTGGTCAAATGTTCTAATAAATCTATGTTAAATTTTCGGTTCTACAATGACTGTACCATTGCATTACTTTATTTTGTTTCTCCCAAATCAATTCTTTACTAGAGTCTACTAAATTAGGTTAATAATTAGGTTTCTTTAAGAGAAATGACGATATACATAGATTGCTACCAAGAAAAGGATCAGAGCTAAATAGGTCCAGTGTTTCTTCCTTCATGTGCAACGTAAGACAAGGCTACTGAAAAATTTATATTGTGGATTATGTGTGCTTTGAAAACCCAAGCTTTGAGAAGTACTATTTTGTTTGTTTGTTTTGGTATCAAAAGACAAAACAAAGAAAATTAAAAGCTAGGTATACTAATGTACTTTTTCAAATATACCTGGAAAAGAAACAATTTCATTTAATAATATCCTGGAGAATAGCAATGCTTCTGTAATGTATTTTTACAGAAATAGTTCTGCTTCTTAAAGCACAGGTTAAAATACCAATGCGAACCCAACATCTCACAGTTGTTTTATAGAAAATAGAAGAGATTTAATAAAAAGAGACAATCCTATTTTTTCCACTAGAATTGCTGCCAAAGAGAATACATATTGAAAGATCAAGGCTTAGAAATGCTGTACATGGTAAACAGAATAAAACTCGTCACCAATCTGAAAAATTATATAAACAAACAGCAAATTCTACACAGATGACTACAAATTAGTAAATTGATAAAAAGTGTCACCCGGAGACAGGCTTGGTAAGAAGAAATGTCTAAAGTATTTTTTTGCTCTTTGATGGTTTGTTGATAAATGATAAAATAGAGAACTTTGTTTTCACCGAGAAATCCAAAGTACATTAAAGCACCAGGATGGCTGGTATTGCTCAGCTTATGCTAAAATGGTGCAAGGAACGACAGAGACTGTCTCTGTTGCCTAGGTCTTTAAATAGAAAAGCCACAGCTTATCACATTTTATTACAATTGCCTATCTGCGTATTTGTTTCTCCCATAGACAGAGCTTCCCATGGACTAGGACATCTGCTTCTCACTCACCCTGTATCTTCAGCACCTGTACGGTCAAGACTGGCACACAGAGAGACTTTAAAAGTACGGCAACTTACAATCTCATTCTTGAACGTTTTAAAAAGAGTCTGTGGGGAATAATAAACATATTTGCTTAGAACTGACCACCTCCGTCTGCTCTTTTTCAGAATGTCCACTCCATGCTGAGTCACCATCAATAGGCAGAGACTTGGCCATCCCCTTGGCACTCCCTGTAAACCTGTTTAGGAACCCACAAAAGGAAGAGGAGTCCACTAGGCAGCATGGGGTTGGGACTTCTTGGGGATGCTGTGTAGTTTTCCATGGTGGGACCTATATCTTAAACTTATACCACTACTAACATAACTCCATTATCAAGAGGAGAGAAAAAACACTAAGTTCAGATGGGCTCTGAACAGGGCATGGCATTAAGAATTTAGACAGAGAAACTCCACTTACCGGCCCAGATGGAGTAATAAGAACTGGATCTACCCTTTCACATGAAACAATAAAAAACCTGGACAAAGTATATGAAAAATATGAAAAAAAAAAGTTTTCATGACACTGAACATTAGGAGATGAAAACCCGAATCACTGAGAGACGGGAAAAGAACAAAAAGATGGCCCCAGTTTACTGAAGAGAGTTATGGTGCAAGAAGAGGGAAGCCTGGTGGATTCCTTGAGAGAAGATGATGAAGTTGAGTGTAGAAGGAGACCAAAAGGGCTAGACCTCCCAGGTCAGAACGCCGGAGAGGAAAAAACTGCACAGTGGGAAATCTACAAATCTGCCATTGCTCACCCTTCAGGACTCAACACAGTACTGATCAGCACAGGCACATGAAGACACTACCCTAGCCTGGGTACACACCAACTGAAAGGATTGGAGGTAACAGTACCAGGCAGTCAAGCAAGGCCAAAAATCTGCTCCCATCAGCCCAAGGAGAAAACCTCAAGATTCACAGGGCACTGGAAAAGGACTCGGAGAGTCTTGCTACAGTAACTTAACCAAGACCAGACATTGCTCTGGTACCACCCTGTAAATCTTGAAAGCAAGACTCCTCAAAATCAGACTGTTTCCAGGTAACTTAACTATGTTCCAGAAAAACAGCTCGAGAATAATTTGAGGGAATACAAATATATCCATCACTCCAAAAGGTAAAATAATGGATGTCTAGCCTGCATTGAAACATTATTAGGCATAGATAGAATCAGGAAGATACAATCCACGAGGAAGAAAAAAGCTATCAATTGAAATAGACCCAGAACCAACGCAGATGTTAGCATGAACAGACAAGGACACTAAGAGATATTATAATTGTATTCCATATGTTCAAGAAATTAGACACAAGGAAGATATTAAAAAAAGACCCAAATCAAACTCCTAGAGATGAAAACCACAACGTCTGAGGTGAAAAATGCACTGGATGAGGGGGCTTCCCTGGGGGCGCAGTGGTTAAGAATCCGCCTGCCAATGCAGGGGACATGGGTTCGAGCCGTGGTCCGGGAAGATCCCACATGCCGCGGAGCAACTAAGCCTGTGCGCCACAACTACTGAGCCCACCTGCCACAACTACTGAAGTCTGCGCGCCTAGAGCCCCAGTTCCTCAACAAGAAAAGCCACCGCAATGAGAAGCCCATGCACCGCAACGAAGAGTAGCCCCAGCTCGCTGCAACTAGAGAAAGCTGCGTGCAGCAATGAAGACCCAAGGCAGCCAAAAAAAAAAAAAATAATAAATAAATTTATTTTAAAAAAATGCACTGGATGAGATTCATGGAGGGTAACTTGAAGACACAGCAATAGAAAATATCCAAAATAGAACACAGACAGAAAAAATAATTTAAAAAAAAAACTAAAACGGGAAAGAGCTCAGTGACCTGTGACTTCAAGAGATAAAATACACCTGAGAGGAAAGAGCAGTCTGGTGTCAGCACATTTGCACTAGACAGCTGTCCCATAGTGTGGTCAAGGATGTGGTCTGGGGTCACAGATGACCACAAAGGTAACAACTGTTCCTTGATGAAGTCAGACCCATTACTTCTGAACACTTAGCTCTTACCAAATGACACCTTCCACACAGGGAGAGAATGAGAAGGACTCGGATTAAGAGGAGATGGACCGGGCTTCCCTGGTGGCGCAGTGGTTGAGAGTCCACCTGCCGATGCAGGGGACGCGGGTTCGTGCCCTGGTCCAGGAGGATCCCGCATGCTGCGGAGCGGCTGGGCCTGTGAGCCATGGCCACTGAGCCTGTGCGTCCGGAGCCTGTGCTCCGCAACGGGAGAGGACACAACAGTGAGAGGCCCGCGTGCCGCAAAAAAAAAAAAAAAAAAAAAGAGGAGATGGACCAGATGAGCCACTAAGAGCCGTCAGTAAGAATGAACTGTAATCCTACGCATAAAGCACCTTGAGATTCAGACACACACACACACACACACACACACACACACACACACACACACCATACACACACACTTTCTGTTTGACAGTAGGCCATGGTTTACATCGTAACCTTCAGAGCACAACTAACAGTTCTCAATTGAGGCCACTTCCTTCACAGTTTATCTTATAAAATAGGGCTGTAACAACGAAATCAATAGGTTAAATTTACCACAATATAAAAACAGCACACATAATAGATTTAGAACAGAATTGCAGCTTTATCTTCATTGGTTCCCTTGCAGAGGGAGATCCTGTAAAACTTTATGATTCCTCTTTTCACTTATAAACCAGAGAAAAGAAGTACTAGTTACTTGTTAAGCACTATACGCTGTTCTTTATCTTAAACACAGAATGCATCAAAATACCAGAGTGATGGTATTTTGATGGTATATCTTTTCTTTCAGAGAGAAGCCCTTAGCTGTGCTGTTTTACCGTCCTTCATCATAGGGAAAATATATCAAATATTAATGAGAAACAAGAATAGATTTCATACACAGTAAATAAAACTAGTTAGCTAGGCCCATTGACAGGACTTCAGTCATCCTTTACAGAAAAATAGTATTGCTTCAATTAATTTGGTAAGCATATTTTCAAAGGTCAAGGGCATGAAAACAATCAGTCAGCTTAGACCTCATTCCTTGCAACAAATAGGAAAAAAAAAATTTTATGCAGGCAATATTTTTTAAATAAAACAACAAAAAATTAGATCTCTAACTCTAAAAATCAAAATTTGGTCAAACGGCATTAAGTTCCCCTTTGTTTTAACAAGAAATGAAATGGTTTTCCTTAGAAACTCTAACTCCAAAGGATAAACATATTAAAATAAACCACCAAAACCCATTGGAGCATCTGCTTTTCTATAAACACACAGGATATCTTGTGGGGAACAAGCCTCATCGAAAGCAGGACTGCATTAAATAACACAGTCCACATTTGCTTGTCAGATTTTAGAACAACAACAAAACCCACAAATACTATATCTACTTTGCAACATCTGTATAACTAAGCTAAAACTGACAAGTAGAAATCTAAATCATGTTATTTTAATTTTTTCTAATAATTTTTAGGTTTAAATAAATAAAAGGTATTAATTTCAACATTCATTTCCTTCAGCATATTTACATGGTACAACCACTTCTATTAGAAGGAAGCAAACCAGGCTGTTGACTTTCCAACTGATTTCTCTGCTGCCCCCTTCTGCTTCAACAGGACACAGGAAGCAGGTTCCCCAGATGACAAAAATATCTCGAAGCCAGGTTAACAGAATGCAAAATCCAGACTGGCATTAAGACTTGATTAACTCATTTTTTTTTTAAAGGAGTTTTTCATTTTGCCACAGTACTCATTTCATGTACATCCTGAAATCCGATCCACGTGTCAGGTTATGCAAACCCAGTGATGACAAGGCACTTATTCTGTTAAGTAGGAAGCAACTTAGGAATCCATTCTGTCATGCATGCAGCCGGCAACTTCACATTTATACTAAAAAAAATTACTCTTTAAAAATTGGGTTCCTTTATTCCTAAAAAACAGTGCAATAATAGTATTTCTCAACACTGGTCAAACGTATGTATCCTATGACAGGGTGTCTTTCTGTTAGGGACTTATAAGCTAACAATTACGATAACATGATTACTTCAAAGGCACGTGCCCTCATTCGCTCCTCTGCCTTCTTCAGTGCAGAAACAATGGCTGATGCTCCAACAGCTGCCTTGAGCCATGCAGGACCTTCAAGAAGAAAGCCAGGTGCAGCACGGCCAAAAACAGACTCAGCCAGGAACTCTGAGGACTTTTAAAGCTGTTACTCCAGCCCTGCAATACTTGCCTGGTTCCTTTTTTTTTTTTTTTTTTGCTGTACACGGGCCTCTCACTGTTGTGTCCTCTCCCGTTGCGGAGCACAGGCTCCGGATGCGCAGGCTCAGTGGCCATGGCTCACAGGCCCAGCCGCTCCGCGGCACGTGGGATCTTCCCGGACCGGGGCACGAACCCGTGTCCCCTGCATCGGCAGGCGGACTCCCAACCACTGCGCCACCAGGGAAGCCCTGCCTGGTTTGTTTTATGTGCCTATATCTATGTCACCGTAGTTGGGTCTCTGTTGCTTGCAGCTAAGTGTTTTAATGAATACACTCCCTCCTGCATGACTCTCCATTACCCATCAGATGTCCCAAATCCTGCTCCACCTTCTGTTACATGCTTCCCAACTTCACCTTCTGTCACATGCTACACCGTTTTTCCTAAGAATTCTATTCCCTATCATGCCCCAAATTTTCATAGATCAGGTTCCTCTGCCTGAAACCAGACCCCAATCCACCCACTATTGGCTTACAAAATTCCTAGCCCCCATCCTGAGCTCAAGGGTCACTCCCATGTGGTCTTTGCTAGCCCTTTCTTCCCCAGCCCAAGTGAGGCTCTCCTTTTCTGTGTCTCTCTTCCCCCTCTGCCAGCATCCCACTCACAGCTCTCCTTGTTGAATTTTAATCATCTGTATATGTATCTGTCTTCTATAAATCCCTGTTTCTGAAAGCAGGGAGTATGTCATATTCATCTCTATATCCTCAGCATCTGGCATAGTGTGTGGCTCATGACCTTGACTAGAGGACCAATACCTTGATTTATAAATAATGGGTGACAGGCCAGCCAAGCTTGAATGTGACTTGTTCTGTGAAATCATTATCCTTAACCCAACCTCTACCTCCTGTGTACCTCCAGAACACTCTGTACACACTACTGAGTAATGAACTGTGGTTAGCTATTTACACATTTGCCTCTCCTACCAAACTGGGAGAACCAGAAGGGCAGGGACCATGTATCACACAAGTTGGTACCAACACTGAACACCGTGCCTGACTTACAACGCTTGCTCAATAAATATTTACTCAGCCTTGACACAGAATGACTAAATAAGGAATGCCTTCGATAATCTCCTGTTCACCACACTACTACACTAGGGATACAAAATAATCATATAGAGTCCCTGCTTTGACTGAGCAGAGATTCCTCCCACACGTTTGTTTGTTTGACTTTACTTTCCAGCACTATCATGAATTTTGAAACCCCTCCCATTTTGTCAAGGACAACTGCTCTCCTAATTATTGTTCATTTTAATGGTAATCTTTTAAGAATGAAAGAGCACGTCTCACTCCCTCTTGCGAGAACACCAGAATCACAACTAGCTGCTGGACAATCATCGACAGGAAGACATTGGAATTTACCAAAAAAATACCCCACATCCAAAGACAAAGGAGAAGCCACAATGAGATGGTAGGAGGGGCGCAATCACAGTAAAATCAAATCCCGTAACTGCTTTGTGGGTGACTCACAGACTGGAGAACACTTATACCACAGAAGTACACTGGAGTGAAGGTTCTGAGCCCCACATCAGGCTTCCCAACCTGGGGGTCCGGCAACAGGAGGAGGAATTCCTAGAGAATCAGACTTTGAAGGCTACTGGGAATTGATTGCAGGGCTTCTACAGGACTGGGGGAAACAGAGACTCCACTCTTGGAGGGCACACACAAAGTAGTGTGCGCATCGGGACCCAGGGGAAGGAGCAGTGACCCCATAGGAGACTGAACCAGACCTACCTGCTAGTGTTGGAGGGTCTGCTGCAGAGGCTGGGGGTGGCTGTGGCTCACCGTGGGGACAAGGACATTGGCAGCAGAAGTTCTGGGAAGTACTCTTGGCATAAGCCCTCCCAGTTGGCCATTAGCCCCACCAAAGAGCCCAGGTAAGCTCCAGTGTTGGGTTGCCTCAGGCCAAACAACCAACAGGGAGGGAACACAGCCCCACCCAACAGCAGTCAAGTGGATTAAAGTTTTACTGAGCTCTGCCCACCAGAGCAACAGTCATCTCTACCCACCACCAGTCCCTCCCATCAAGCCTCTTAGATAGCCTCATCCACCAGAGGGCAGACAGCAGAAGCAAGAAGAACTATAATCCTGCAGCCTGTGGAACAAAAACCATATTCACAGAAAGACAGACAAGATGAAAAGGGAGAGGGCTATGCACCAGATGAAGGAACAAGATAAAACCCCAGAAAAACAACTAAATGAAGTGGAGATAGGCAACCTTCCAGAAAAAGAATTCAGAATAATGATAGTGAAGATGATCCAGGAACTCGGAAAAACAGTGGAGGCAAAGATCGAGAATATCCAAAAAATATTTAACCTAGAAGAATTAAAGAACAAACAAACAGAGATGAACAATACAATGACTGAAATGAAAACTACACTAGAAGGAATCAATAGCAGAATAACTGGGGCAGAAGAACGGATAAGTGACCTGGAAGAGAGAATGGTGGAATTCACTGCTGCAGAACAGAATAAAGAAAAAAGAATGAAAAGAAATGAAGACAGCCTAAGAGACCTCTGGGACAACACTAAACACAACAACATACGTATTATAGGGATCCCAGAAGGAGAAGAGAGAGAGAAAGGAGAAGAGAAAATATTTGAAGATATTATACTTGAAAACTTCCCTAAAATGGGAAAGGAAATAGCCACCCAAGTCCAGGAAGCACAGCAAATCCCATACAGGATAAATCCAAGGAGAAACACGTCGAGACACACAGTAATCAAATTGACAAAATTCAAAGACAAAGAAAAACTATTGAAAGCAGCAAGGGAAAAACAACAAATAACATACAAGGGAACTCCCAGAAGGTTAACAGTTGATTTCTCAGCAGAAACACTACAAGCCAGAAGGGAGTGGCATGGTATGCTTAAAGTGATGAAAGAGAAGAACCTACAACCAAGATTACTATACCTGGTAAAGATCTCATTCAGATTTGATGGAAAAATCAAAAGCTCTACAAACAAGCAAAGGCTAAGAGAATTCACCACCACCAAACCAGCTTAACAACAAATGCTAAAGAAACTTCTCTGGGCAGGAAACACAAGAGAAAGAAAAGACCTACAATAACAAATCAAAACAATTAAGAAAATGGTCATAGGAACATACATATCGATAATTACCTTAAGCGTGAAGAGATTAAATGCTTGAACCAAAAGACACAGGCTTGCTGAATGGATACAAAAACAAGACCCACAAATATGCTGTCTATAAGAGACCCACGTCAAACCTAGGGACACATACAGACTGAAAGTGAGGGGATGGAAAAAGATATTCCATGCAAATGGAAATCAAAAGAAAGCTGGAGTACCTATACTCATATCAGATAAAATAGATTTTAAAATAAAGAATGTTACAAGAGACAAGGAAGGACACTACATAATGATCAAGGGATCAATCCAAGAGGAAGATATAACAATTATAAATATATATACACCCAACATAGGAGCACCTCAGTACATAAGGCAACTGCTAACAGCTATAAAAGAGGAAATCGACAGTAACACAATGATGGTGGGGGACTTTAACATCTCACTTACACCAATAGACACCAATCTTACACCAACAGACAGATCATCCAAAATGAAAATAAATAAGGAAACAGAAGCTTTAAATGACACAATAGAAGAGATAGATTTAATTGATATTTATAGAACATTCCATCCAAAAACAGCAGATTATACTTTCTTCTCAAGTGCGCACAGAACATTCTCCAGGATAGATCACATCGTGGGTCACAAATCGAGCCTCAGTAAATTTAAGAAAACTGAAATCATATGAAGCAGCTTTTCTGACCACAACGCTATGAAATTAGAAATGAATTACAGGGAAAAAAGCGTAAAAAACACAAACAGATGGAGGCTAAACAATACATTACTAAATAACCAAGAAATCACTGAAGAAATCAAAAAGGAAATCAAAAAATACCTAGAGACAAATGAAAATGAAAACATGACAATCCAAACCCTATGGGATGCAGCAAAAGAAGTTCTAAGAGGGAAGTTTATAGCTATACAAGCCTACCTCAAGAAACAAGAACAATCTAAAATAAACAATCAAACCATACACGTAAAGCAACTAGAGAAAGAAGAACAAACAAAACCCAAAGTTAGCAGAAGGAAAGAAATCAGAAAGATCAGAGCAGAAATAAATGAAATAGAAACAAAGAAAACAATAGCCAAGATCAATAAAACTAAAAGCTGGTTCTTTGAGAAGATAAACAAAATTGATAAACCATTAGCCAGACTCATCAAGAAAAAGAGGGAGAGGACTCAAATCAATAAAATTAGAAATGAAAAAGGAGAAGTTACAACAGACACCACAGAAATAAAAAGCATTCTAAGAGACTATTACAAGCAACTCTATTCCAAAAAAATGGAAAACCTGGAAGAAATGGACAAATTCTTAGAAAGGTATAACCTTCCAAGACTGAACCAGGAAGAAGTAGAAAATATGAACAGACCAATCACAAGTAATGAAATTGAAACTGTGATTAAAAATCTTCCAAAAAACAAAAGTCCAGGACCAGATGGCTTCACAGGTGAATTCTATCAAACATTTAGAGAAGAGCTATCACCCATCCTTGTCAAACTCTTCCAAAAAACTGTGGAGGAAGGAACACTCCCAAACTCATTCGATGAGGCCACCATCACCCTGGTACCAAAACCAGACAAAGATACTCCAAAAAAAGAAAATTACAGACCAATATCACTGATGAATATACATGCAAAAATCCTCAACAAAATACTACCAAACAGAAACCAACAACACATTAAAAGGATCATACACCATGATCAAGTGGGATTTATCCCCGGGATGCAATGGGATACACCATATTAACAAATTGAAGAAGAAAAACCATATGATCATCTCAATAGATGCGGAAAAAGCTTTTGACAAAATTCAACACCCATTTATGATAAAAACTCTCCATAAAGTGGGCATAGACGGAACCTACCTCAACATAATAAACACTATATAGGACAAACCCACAGCAAACATCATTCTCAATGGTGAAAAAATGAAAGCATTTCCTCTAAGATCAGGAACAAGACAAAGGTGCCCACTCTCACCACTATCATTCAACATAGTTTTGGAAGTCCTAGCCACAGCAATCAGAGAAGAAAAAGAAATAAAAGGAATACAAATTGGAAAAGAAGAAGTAAAATTGTCACTGTTTGCAGATGACATGATACTATACATAGAGAATCCTAAACATGCCACCAGAAAACTACTAGAGCTAATCAATGAATTTGGCAGAGTAGCAAGATACAAAATTAATGCACAGAAATCTCTTGCATTCCTGTACACTAATGATGAAAAATCTGAAATAGAAATTATGGAAACACTCCCATTTACCATTGCAACAAAAAGAATAAAATACCTAGGAATAAACCAAGCTAGGGAAACAAAAGACCTGTATGCCGAAAACAATAAGACACTGATGAAGGAAATTAAAGATGATATCAACAGATGGAGAGATATACCATATTCTTGGATTGGAAGAATCAATATTGTGAAAATGACTCTACTACCCAAAGCAATCTACAGATTCAATGCAATCCCTATCAAATTACCAATGGCATTTTTTACAGAACTAGAACAAATAATCTTAAAATTTGTATGGAGACACAAAAGACTCTGAATAGCCAAAGCAGTCTTGAGGGAAAAAAATGGAGCTGGAGGAATCAGACTCCCTGACTTCAGACTATATTACAAAGCTACAGTAATCAAGACAATATGGTACTGGCACAAAAACAGAAACACAGATCAATGGAACAAGATAGAAAGCCCAGAGATAAACCCACGCACCTATGGTCAACTAATCTATGACAAAGGAGGCAAAGATATACAATGGAGAAAAGACAGCCTCTTCAATAAGTGGTGCTGGGAAAACTGGACAGCTACATGTAAAAGAATGAACTTAGAACACTCCCTAACACCATACACAAAATTAAACTCAAAATGGATTTGAGACCTAAATGTAAGACCGGACACTATAAAACTCTTAGAGGAAAACATAGGAAGAATACTCTTTGACATAAATCACAGCAAGATCTTTTTTGATCCACCTCCTAGAGTAATGGAAATAAAAACAAAAATAAACAAATGGGACCTAATGAAACTTAAAAGCTTTTGCACAGCAAAGGAAACCATAAACAAGACGAAAAGACAAACCTCAGAATGGGAGAAAATATTCATAAACGAATCAACGGACAAAGTATTAATCTCCAAAATATATAAACAGCTCATGCAGCTCAATATTAAAGAAACAAACAACCCAATCCAAAAATGGTCAGAAGACCTAAATAGACATTTGTCCAAAGAAGACATACAGATGGCCAAGAAGCACATGAAAAGCTGCTCAACATCACTAATTATTAGAGAATTGCAAATCAAAACTACACCAGTTAGAATGGGCATCATCAGAAAACCTACAAACAACAAATGCTGGAGAGGGTGTGGAGAAAAGGGAACCCTCTTGTACTGTTGGTGGGAATGTAAATTGATACAGCCACTGTAGAGAACAGTATGGAGGTTCCTTAAAAAACTAAAAATAGAATTACCATATGATCCAGCAATCCCACTAGTGGGCATATACCCAGAGAAAACCATAATTCAAAAAGACACATGTACTCCAATGTTCAGTGCAGCACTATTTACAATAGCCAGGTCATGGAAGCAACCTAAATGCCCATCGACAGATGAATGGATAAAGAAGTTGTGGTACATATATACAATGGAATATTACTCAGCCATAAAAAGGAACGAAATTGAGTCATTTGTAGAGACGTGGATGGATCTAGAAACTGTCATACAGAGTGAAGTAAGTCAAAAAGAGAAAAACAAACATCATATATTAACACATGTATGTGGAACCTAGAAAAATGGTACAGATGAACTGGTTTGCAGGGCAGAAGTTGAGACATAGATGTAGAGAACAAACGTATGGACACCAAGGGGGGAAAACCGCGGTGGGGTGGTGGTGTGGTGTGCTGAATTGGGCGATTGGGATTGACATGTATACATTGATGTGTATAAAACTGATGAGTAATAAGAACCTGCTGTATAAACAAACAAACAAAAAAAACAACTAATACTAAATCTTAACCACTGTGCCACCAGGGAAGTCCCAATTATTTTTCTTTCACTTCCTAAAATTAAGTGCAGGTAACACCAGACTCTTTTAATGATAGATGGATGGATAGATGGATAAAGACTTGTCCTATAGGGCAGTAACTACAAAATGACTGCTATGGAAAGGAGGAAGTATGCATTCTGGAACTGGCCCTTAAATGAGCATTTAGTGATGTCACTCTGGGATAAAGAACACAGTGTTAATGGCATCTGGGAATATCACCCATGACAGGAGCGTCACAGCACAACAAAGAGATTTACTAAAAGATTTCTAATCAAACAAAATATCATAAGCAAATTAAAAATGTCCATGCTCAGAATAAGATACCAGTTAATACAATACCTATATCCTCTTTTACAGTAACGTATATCACCTCCAGTGAGCTACCGTGATACTCAAAAATAATGAATATTTCCATTTCCAAGGGAAAACCCCCCTTTATTCTCTTAAATTTTTAAAAGAAACATATTTTATAGAATGTTTGGGGAAGAAAAACTGATACCACAGAGAGGAAGAAATGAAAAAAATAATTTCCAGCATTTTATGGAGCCAAGGAGACACAACATCGAGAACATACATGCTCCTCTCAATCACACACATCTACATCCTTATGAAAATGTATTCGTGTAAGAGGTTCCTAAGAATTCTGAAAACTACTCCTTACTGCCAAATGATAAACTGCTAAAGCCCCAAACATCTGTCATGTATTTCAAAAATGATTCACTAAATCCTATTACATGTTAATGAAATATCCCCAGTTGCCAAGTAATTTTCAAAAATGCACCAACCATTACAGAAAAAAAATCACATACTTGACTAAAGGACATATTTCATTTAACTCTTACTGAACCTTGTCAATGAACTCTAGGTGGTCATTCTGATAAATCCAGCTTTATGACAGAGCTGGAACGCAGCAACCAAATGCAAGGTGGCAGCATGTGCTGTGCTGTGATAGACCAAACGCAGCTGATGTCCTAACCAAGGAAATCAAGCAAACGTTCTTCCTCCTATCCAGGACTATTTTCATATCTGTACTAAAAAAACGCAGTGTGGAATATAGCAACTACTAACTTCAGGCAAATCCTATGGTTCCCAGAGGAGGCATAATTTTAAATCCATGGTTCATGGAATTTATTCACAGGAAGTTTCTGTCAAGAGAAAACACACTTTGAGTTTTTTGGTTTTTACTGTGATTTCCAGGGAACATCATCTCTATAATACTCAGTGAAATGAAGTTAAAGAGAAAGATTAAAGGGGAGATAGGAGACTATCCTCCACAATGAATTCTCCTCCTTTTTTATCCTGTTCTCTCACCAAAAACTGAATAACTTTAGTCAACTATGGAGTTCAAATCCACAGAAATCCAAAACTCTGAAGTACCATAACACCCTCCAGATGATAACTCGAGCTGAGTATGTTCAAAGCAATTCAAAACTAAAGAGAACTTCATGCTGCAGGCATTTGAGGGCCCAAACAGAAGAAGAGCCATAGATGCCAGTCTGGGCGTAAAATAATACTTTTCCTAATGGTGACCGTCCTTGGTTTGCATCTTTATATTTTTGTTCTAATAAAACTAAAGCTATTAAAATTGTATTACATGCTTTTATTGTTTTACATAAGGTAGTATATATACTAAGTCCAAAAGACCTAATAAAACCATCACACAGAATTGTGTGCTGTCAAATGTTCCCAGTTTCTTTTATTCCGGGAAATGTGTGATTTCAGACAGGAACCATCAAGGTAATAGCAGCCCCAGCACCAAAGGGTGGGCCTAGCTCTCCATCTGCGTTCATCAGCCGTTCTTCCCATCAGTGACTCATGCAGGTCATCTCAGCCACCCCTCTCACTACCCCCTCCGTCACTGTCCATCTATAAATGCATTACACTTTCTTTATTTTTCAATCTCTCCATTTAAGATCCTTCTCAGAATATAATTTTTTTCTTTGTATATACCTCACTGCTAAAGTCTAATATATTTTGTGCATAAAAATGGTCAATACATATTTGTTGAATTAATAATGAACTAGCCTACAACTGTCACTGTGAAAGCAGCAGTCAGTTTTAATAAGTGAAAAATAATCTCTTTCTGAAGAACTTTAACCTATATTCTTGATTTCGTTCTGTTACTAACTGGCTAATGATTTAGGGCAAGTCACTAACGTCTCTAGTTTTCTGTTTCCCCATCTGTTAAACATGAAGTTGGCCAAGGTGATTGCTTTTTTTTTTGCTGTACGCGGGCCTCTCACTGTTGTGGCCTCTCCCGTTGTGGAGCACAGGCTCAGCGGCCATGGCTCACGGGCCCAGCCGCTCCGCGGCATGTGGGATCTTCCCAGACCGGGGCACGAACCCGCGTCCCCTGCATCGGCAGGCAGACTCTCAACCACTGTGCCACCAGGGAAGCCCAAAGGTGATTTCTTTAAGAAATTCTTTCCAGCAATAAAAGTCTACCATTCTATAATTTTTTTAAAGGCTACATTAACTGAACCAGTGTCTAAAAGTCTTTGAAAGTGATTAAAGAAACAGTGTAAAATTCAAAGATGCTGTGCTCTAATAAGAAGATGAAGCGGGAGCAGAGCCGATTTCCTAATATGTACTGATCACTGATTAAGTGTAACACACTGTGCTAGGCAATATGAGTGCACAATACCGCATAAGACGATCCCTAGGGCTTCCTATCTAAAGGGGGGATGAATAAGTAAAAGACTAACTGTAATATAAGGCAGATGTCCTAAGGCTAGAGAGACACACAAATAGCATAATTTTAAAAAGAAAACAACTGGCTATGATGATGTCTCAAGCTAGAATACATCTCATGGTCACACACAGAGACCTGGACAGGTCTCAGCCCAGGCCACCCATGACACTGCAGTGGAGTGTGATCTTCTACTTAAAACAAAATCTGATCTATTTCCTTTAACGGATTTCTGATGTGTCAACAATTAGGAAAATTTCCTCTAGTTGGTAAAGATGATGATAACAGCATATGTAAAACCTTGAACGATTTTCCTTAGTGCTCCATATATTGAAGTAGAATCAATATTCAATTTTTCTCAAAAAAAAAAATCCACAAAAAAACCCCTGCAGAATGAATACAATTTACGTCATTAGAATACAACTTTCATCATTTCACTCATCTCAAGAACATGTACTGACTCTACTGTCTGTCATATCAAATGAAAGACAAGGTCCTGCTGTGTCCATGTGGTAAATGTGATAACCATTACATACTAGAGGTTTCTATGACAAAGAAACTAGGGCTTGCTAGATCAACTCTTTTAGATATTTCTTATTCTTGTATAGATAGAATAAAAGAGGAGTAAACAAAAAACAACATGAATTTAAAAAAACTAATATTAGGGCTTCCCTGGTGGCGCAGTGGTTGAGAATCTGCCTGTCAATGCAGGGGACACGGGTTCGAGCCGTGGTCTCGGAAGATCCCACATGCCGCGGAGCAACTAGGCCCGAGAGCCACAACTACTGAGCCTGCGTGTCTGGAGCCTGTGCTCCACAACAAAAGAGGCCGTGATAGTGAGAGGCCCGCGCATCGGGATGAAGAGTGGCCCCCGCTTGCCGCAACTAGAGAAACCCCTCGCACAGAAACGAAGACCCAACACAGCCATAAATAAATAATAGATAAATAATAAATAAATTTTAAAAAATACTATGATCAGACAGAAAATGTTAAAAAAAAAAACTAATATTAAAGAAGCGACCCCCGAGTTTACAGCAACGTTAAGAGTACGGCTGAGGACCATGATACTGATGAGTTGTAAGAAAAGAAATACTCTGACGGAGTGGAAACATATCATAAAAGACACTTTGGTAAAGTTAAGAGGAACGAAAGAAAGAGAACAGCAACAGTGACGACGGTCATGATCAGAAGTGGTGACAGGGATGCTGAGCAACAGACAAATGTCAGTACATGGCTGTGAAACTGAGATGACAACAGAACGAAAAACAGCCCATCGGTCAATAAACCCTCAACAACAACCAGTTCTGCAATCAGAAAGGTGGTGAAAAGGAGTGAAAACTACCTATCCGTTCTATTCCTTTTATACACAATAACTTTTGAAGAATCTGTAAAATGTATCTGAAGAAAGGGGCTGGGGAATCAGGAGAATTAGAAGCCACCTGAACAGATTTCAGCCTGCCCAGAAGCTATCAGCCAGCCATCTGGAAAGTGCTTCAAGCAGAACAGTTCCAGAGCATGAAGGGGCAGCACGGTGCCAAGCTAAGTCATGAAGAAAAGAGCACTGTAGCTTGGGTAGGACCCCACGTGGCACAAGAAGTGCAGAACAGCTTTAGACCAGTAGTTCTCACTGGGAGTGGTACCACCCCAGGGGCCATTTTGGGTGTTTTCAATGATCACAATGGCATTTGGTAAACTGGAGCCAGGCACGCACGCTGGACAGGACAGTCTTCAATAACAAAGAATTACTCTGCATCCTGCAAGTCTTTCAAATGTCCCACTGGACTTTCTCATAGAAGAAAAAGTCCTGTTTATAATTATCTAAATTTAGAGCCCAACCTCAATTTACTTATAGACACAAAGTTCCTTGCACATTTTAATATCTACTAAATTTTCAAAGACTACAATTTCCTTGAATCTAAATTGAGGAAGGACGGTTCTTTGTTTTGTTTGAGGGACGTGTGTCAAGGGACTCACTAGAGGTTACATGAAGGGGCTGCCAGGAGAGGACTCATCTGTTCACACAAGAGGAATAATTTCTCCATCAGGGTTGAGGAAGTTCTGAACACATTTCTTTCTCTCTTTTTTGGACTGAAAATAGAGATAATTCCACAGTACCTGTTAGCTGGTAAGGCAAAGACTGTACTAAACTCTTGACATATAAATATTCATGACCCCATAACAGTAAATTCTTCTTTGGTATGCCCTTCACTGAATTATCTCAAGTATTTCTAAAACTTAAAGTTCTGGTGAACCACGTATGTGATTGTAGGTATGTCTACTCCTATTTAAAGGCACAGAGACTAGGAAACTAAGAACATTAAGTGATGCCACAATTCGAAGACAAGTTAAAAACGCAAAAAAAAAAAAAAAAAAAAGAAAGAAAGAAAGAGTAGCCCCAAGAAGATAGGTTCTCCAGAAGCAGGTGACCACAGCAAGTTACCTGCAGAATGACTCACGTGTTATTGGGTTTTTCTAGTACCAGAGAATTCGTCACATCACTTTGGGATCCTCAACCACTGTGCCACCAGGGAAGTCTAATGCACTGATTCTTACAGAGCGGTCGCCCTTTCAAAATCAAAACTGCATCACTCAAAGAAAATTACAACCTATATTTATTATTTATAAAGCAGCTAGAAATTTTAAGTAAAAACGATGCATTTTTGTTTTCAAAAATCCAATTTTTACTCTCCTTATAGAACAGAGAACTTGAATCTCCTCCTAATCACAAGGAGAAAATGCTGTTTGGATTAAACAGCAATTACGTGCCACTCACTGCACTTCAGATGGTTCTGACCTTTTTGAAAGAGACCAGTTTTGCATTTCCATTTCTCCTGCCTAAACCATTGCAAGGGCTTAATAGCCGGGCTCCTTCCCTCCAGCCCCTTGACTTTCTAATCTATCTTTGACACTATTACCAGATTTATCTTACTAAATCATCATAATCATGTTATTCTCCTGCTTAGAAACTTTAAATAGCTCCCTATTTACTACAGAATAAAGTCCAAACTTCATAAAAGAGCATTCAAGAACCCCACAATCAAAGCTGGTTTCATCTTTCCAGTCCCCTGTATCACAACAAAGCTCAACGGCCCCAGGGTTCCAAGGACTGGGTGCACACGGAGTCCTTTTATGGGTCCCTCCACTGGTCTGCCGCTGAAATTTAACATCAACCTTACTCCACACATATTCTACTTCTTTCATGAAGATGTTCCTGACCCTCATAGTCAAAATTACTTGTTTCTTCCTTTGAATTCCTACCACACACAGGGTTTATCTCTAGAATGATGCTTAGTTTATCATGATTAGCATTATAGGTGGCTGCCTGCATTGTCCTCTTTCTTGCTACTGTATGAGATTAAAGATCCTGTCTAGTTTAACTGCAGATCATCAGAGGTATCTAACAAAGAACCATGTACATGGTGGTCGCCGTGCAGTGAATGCTTGCTGAATGAAAGAATGAATGAATCATGCAATCACCCAGTCAATCAGTAAGAAGGGGACAAGATGAAGCTTTGAGTCAATGACAGGGCTTTGAATACCTGCACTTACACATGTCATTACCACAGGTTTTTCAGGATGCAAGGTAAACTTACCAAAATCAAGTAAGAGTGTGTGTGTGTGTGTTTGTGCGCATGTATGTACGCAAGAACACATGGACACACAGAATTTTAAAATCAGTACCATTTATAATTGCTCAAAAATGAAATACTTAGTTATAAATCTAGCAAAACATATATAGGAGTTGTATGATGAAAACTACAAATTGATAAAGGGCATCATAGAAAATCTAAATAAATGGAGAGACATATCATATATCATGTTCACGGATTGGAAAACTCAACATAGTAAAAAAAGTAAATTCTCCCCAAATTGAAACACAGGTTTAATGTAATTAGCATCAAAATCCCAGCAAGAAATTTTGTAGATATACACAAGATTATTCTAAAATGTATTTGGGGGGTTTCCCTGGAGGTCCAGTGGTTAAGACTCTGCGCTTCTACTGCAGGGGGCATGGGTTCAATCCCTGATCGGGGAACTAGGATCCCACATGCCGCGTGGCACGGCCAAAAAAAAAAAAAAAAATTTATTTGGAAAGGCAAAGGAACTAGAATAGCTAAAACAATAATGAAAAAGAATAAAGGGGGAAGTATCAGTCTACATGATTTCAAGACACTACACAGCTTACAGTGACCGAGACTGTGTGGTATTGGTAAAGGGATAGACACACAGATCAATGAAACAGAACTGAGAGTCCAGAAATAATGATAAAGTCTTTTGGATCTAGGACTAGGCAAAGAGCTCTTAGACTCAACACCAAAAGCACTATCCAAAAAAATAAAATACTACTGATAAACAAGACTTCAACAAAATAAAATGATGAGTTACATACTAGGAGAAACTACTTGCAAACCATGTATCTGATAAAGAACTAGAATCTAGAATATATAAAGAACACACAAACCTCAACAGTTTGAAAAATTGAACATTTGATTTAATGCAGAAAAGGTAACTTTCCCAAAACATGTCAATTAAGTCAACTTGTGTAACCTGACTGAGGGAAAAGCAGGGTAAGCATTCTGCTCCCAGGCTCTGCAGTTACTGAAAATGTCAGTTGGTCCACTTCCTACAAAATCAGGAAAGGATGAGAGTGTTTTCCATAGCATATCTCCATACTTTACTAAATGGAGAAGCTAGAAAGCTTTAAAAAAGAAAAGAAATACTTTCAAAAGGCCTGAATGTTATTAAACTTGCTATCTGATGATAATAGTTCATTGCCCTTCAGTAGTTTTCAATTTTGTTTCCCTTAGTTGGGAATTTCTACAAAAAGAAGGGCCTAAGGGGCCCATCTGTTATAACCACTTACCTGGTCTAAAACCTGATACTTGACTCATGTCATCATTATTGACAGCTACTAATAGAGGAGTATACTATACTGGGAGCAGTATGAGGAAACATCTGCTTAAAGAAATTAAAACTTTCTCTCTTTCATGAATATATTTTTTAAAAAAACAGCAGAGAGAGCGAGAGCGAGAACGAAATAAATTCAACTGCTACCAAAATGATACTTGAAAACATTTCATTATTTTATTAACAGCCAAAGCTAAGTTAGCAATTGACACCGCTATGGCTATCGTTATTATAATTAAAATTATACCCTAAGTTTTCATTTTAAACTCCATAATTAAACCATTGCCATCTATAGGCTAAAAGTACTTCAAAAGGAACATATTATTGTTATGATCAACTATTTAAAAATGCAGGCTATTTGCACCACAAGAACCCATTTCCATACACACTCAAAGATAGCCCTGGGGAAATGACTAGCGAACCTTCAGATAAAATGACATTTTAATCTTCCTTTATAAACCACATCTCCTACCTGGCTTCATAAGCATGTCAGCTCACTTTGTCACTTGCTGTATTACATTAAGAAAAATGTTTTTATTTTCTCACCTCTCCTTCTAGAAGTGGCATATGACTGACATTTCAAGAGGAATAGCCTTTACTTGGAAATATTTTCCTTTAGAAATAGTACTCCAAAAGTATACTCCAACCTAAACTCCATTAAGACATAATTTAAATTGGGGCTTTTCATAAAAACATTTAATAAACATGTATATATTCAGCTCAGCTAGATCATCTATATAATTTATAAATAATCTAGATAATTTATAACTGTGGGCAAAATTTAAATTATATATTTATAATATAATTTTCATAAGATAAATTAATACATACTATTTACGTGCTCCTAGCAGGTCCACTAATGTGCTTCAGGATCCATGAACTCCTTGAAATTATATGCAAATTTTGTATGTATGCTTAGTTTTAAACAGTTTCTCAAAAGAATCTGTGAATCATTGGTTTATTCCCAAATGACCATTATATTATTTAACTATAAGTAGCATCGCTGAACAGGAGACATAATGCCCTCTGACTTTTAGAGGACTTAAATCATGTAGCTTTCCATTTACTTCTACACTTATATGCAATTGAAATGAGTTTGGATTTACCAAATTTTCTTTTTTTTCTCACTCCTTTTTGATGACTCATTTTTAATTTCCACTCAAGCACTAATAGCTACCTTTAAAAGATGCTTGTTTGTACATTAAGCCGACCTAAAAATTGTGTCCCCTAGAAAACGTTCACAGTCAAATCACGAAGAAAATTGGGCACATATACTGGAGGGGCTATTTGGACTCTGGGTAAGTGCTGAAGTAGGCAGTAAGAACTAGAAATGAGGAGGAGCGTCTCTGACTTAAAACTACATCACTATTTGTGTGCAAAAACTTACTATCATTTAAAACTCTAATACGCTCATTAAAATCAAAAAGTACATCTTCTTCTGCCGTGATATATTGAAGAGCTACAACAGTTTGGTAGTCTACCTGAAAGTTTCTCAATTCAAACCTTTTAAAATAGGTCTGTCTACGCTACTCCTCTATGTGCTGCTTAGAGTAGGACCTCTGTCTCATTCATCTTTCTATATCTAGTGTCAGACATAGGGGCTGGTTAACACAGGCAATTAAAATAGTTTTTTTTTTTTTTTTTTTTGCAGTACGCGGGCCTCTCACTGTTGTGGCCTCTCCAGTTGCGGAGCACAGGCTCCGGAAAGCGCAGGCTCAGCGGCCATGGCTCACGGGCCCAGCCGCTCCGCGGCACGTGGGATCTTCCCGGACCAGGGCACGAACCTGTGTCCCCTGCATCGGCAGGCGTACCCTCAACCACTGCACCACCAGGGAAGCCCTGTTCAATAGACTTTTATTTTCACAAAGGGTGCTTCTTTGCCTGGCATATGATAAGAATGTTACAAGTGTTTGTCAATTAGAACATTAACAGACCATCAATTCATCAACTGTTTAATTAATAACTTAATGAAAGTGGTTTTTTTTTTTTTTTTTTTTTTTTCGGTACGCGGGCCTCTCACTGTTGTGGCCTCTCCTGTTGCGGAGCACAGGCTCCAGACGCGCAGGCTCAGTGGCCATGGCTCACGGGCCTAGCTGCCCCGTGGCATGTGGATCTTCCCAGACCGGGGCACAAACCCGTGTCCCCTGCATCGGCAGGCATACTCTCAACCACTGCGCCACCAGGGAAGCCTATTAAAATAGTTTTTGATTAACTTTAATAATGCATGACCTGATTAAATCTTATAATTTGAACTTTTGAAAGCTATCCAAATTTAGACAGCTTCAGTATGCTCTAAAATAATGGAGGGTCATAAATAAAATAAGTCATACTAGGGACACGTGTCAATTTCTTCCATAGAACTATCACTTTTGGTAGCATTCCTTGAGTCATTTCATAACAAGTCAGTGGTAGTAAACATAGAAGTAATTGGGCAAAGAACATAAACTTGCTTAAAATACAGAGACAATAAGTGATTCCAATATCAATCACCCTAACGCTTCTCAATTAAATGAATGTGGGAATTTTCACCAAAATAATATATGTAAAACCAGAGTAGAAATACACAGTTGAAATTATTTTCATATTCAAGCCAAAGTGAAATTCTAAATAAAAGAGATGCATATGAGATCACATAAGTAGAAGGAATTGCTAGGAGTTATCTCATTCAAAAGGCATAACGCTTTCCAAAATCATCCTTTGTTCACTTATGCAACCAGGAAAGAAAACTGGTTGAGAAAAGCAGAGGGTTCTCAAATCTGGCAGTGCCCACTGATAACAACGGTACTTGGGATTGTTAGATCAGTCACTGGTACTGATTCCTCTATCCTTCATATCCTTAAATCCTCTCAAATATGTCAGGAGTTACACATGTTCCCAAACTACCATCTCAACATAGTTCCGACAGATTAGAGTTAAGCATATACAGAACACTGCAGAGTTGAAAGCCTAGGCCAACTCTGATAAATACGCAGATCTTCCTTGATTTGTAGTTACCATCCAGCAATAGCAAAAAAAACAGGTGAAGAGTAGCTCTTCATTTTTTAGTTTGATGTCTGTTATCAATTCTAAAAGCATAGGTTCCTCATGCTCAGATCTGAAAGTTGAAAGAAAGGCAAATGTTTGAGATCCCTCATGGAGGAGTCTAGAGACAGCTGGGAAGAATAAATCTCCTGCTGTCTTCATTCCTACTTTGAGATAGAATCTTCTTTTGTTATTTATTGGGCACTTTACACAGAAGAAACACTGACTCTACAGTGGTAAAGAGAAGTAGCAGAGAAGTGGTGGGATGTAAGGAGGGCCTTGAGAATGCCTAGGACTGAAGAAAAAAGATGGGAAGAGGGCTGGGATGAAGAGAAGAATGGGCTCTGCATCTCAGGCAGAGTGAACATACCAACTAGCAGGCAATTTTAAGATAAGGAATATAGTTTATGGAATGAATGAGTGAATGAATGAATGAACCAACCAACAAAGCAACCAAGGAACTAATAAAATAAATAAGTGAATGAGTGAACCCATAAGTCAACCCATAAGTGAAAGGCTGGAACTAAGATACAGCTAGTCCTAACGCAATGAGTTTGAATCTACCCTAAAAAGCAGGTAAGAAAGGCACTCCTTAGAGCCGTACAGTACACAGTCTGCCCAACTGTATGCAGACTTGCCAAAACCAAAGAGAGTTCACTGAAAGTTTTTATCACTATGAAATAAGTGATTGAGGAAGATTAATTAGGAAGCAGTAGGTAAAATATAAGAAACAGAAGACTTACAACAGGTATAATAACTACAAGCTAAGCCACTACTTTGACTACACAAAACCAACATATGACATGCACATGATAACTAGAAATTTAGCATTAATAATCTCTTAAAAAATTGAGATATAATTCGTATAGTGTATCTGCAAAGTTATGCAACCTTACCACTATCTAATTCGAGAAAATTTCATCACCGTACCTATTAGCAGTCACTCCCCATTCTCCCTCCCTCCAGCCCATGGAATTAACATGGTGTAATCTCGATATGAATTTCTATTTTTTTTATATCTCCACAAAATGCATATATGGAGATTTGTACTTAAGAGTCTCAGTAGAAGATAAACGATCATTTACGAAAGAAATACTGTCAGAACTGAGGGAGTATCAAAGAAGAAAATTTTCTTTTCTATCTACCTGATGTGGCATTTTTACTTTCACTTGGTAAATAACAATTTTCAAGGTTCATTAAGGTTTTTAAAGTACCATTTGGTTTCCCAATTGCAAAAATTTAAGGGTTTTTTCTCCCCTTTGGATATCATAACAATTTAAATATAGTGGCCAGATTAAAAGATGGTTAAAGTAGATGGTGTACAACTAATCACCCACTTCAGCAACCACAGCCTTAGATCATAATTGATTTTTCCTCCAAGCCCCAGAATGAAACTGAAGTTCGTCCAAGAATGCACCGATATTTCTCTGCAAGTCCCTAGATGGAATCAGTGGGTTATAATGTAACCGAGCAGGACCCTATGGGGCCTTCCCGGGACAGGCCTTTCCCCATATCCTCTGCTTTAGCTCCTTTCTGAAGTACCTAGATAACAGTATTTGATGCACATCTCCTGAGCTGTTTTACAGATGTGAAAAACCCCCACCAAATGGAAGATGTTAACTACTTGATGACCATGAGCACGCTGCCCCCAGGCCTCCTGGAGTCTAAGGGCTGATAACATTAAGCCCATTGATACTGCCCTGTTACCTCACCATCAGCCAATCAGAGAACTGTGCACGAGCTGATCACATACCCTGAGACCCGCCCCCCTCCCCCCACCATGCCCTTTTTAAAAGCGACCTGGCTTTTAAAAACCCTTGGCCGAAACGCTTCCGGGGAGCTCGGGGCTTTTTAGGGCCTCAGCCACCCGTCTCCTTGCGCGGCCCCTAAAATACATCTTTCTCTGCTCCAAACTCCAGCGTTTTGGTGTTTGGCCTCACTGTGCATCGGGCACATGAACTTGCGCTAACAGTAAGTTTAGCTGAATTCTTTTTTTCCATTTTAAGGTCAACTAAGAATGAACCTCCATTAAATTTTGTACTTATAATTCTACTATTGGGTTTTGGGATTGTTCTTTAGTAGCACATTTTAAAATAAGCAAATCTCCGAATTTCTCTCAGAGATTATTACCATGAATTTTAGAAGAAACCTCATTTGCCTTTATATGCCCCCGACACACATTCTTTTAAAAATGCAAAATATTTTCATTTTAAAAAATATTCCTCAAGTTAATGAAATCAGGCTGAACAAAAATAATATGGGGTTTTACTTATTTTCCCCATTCTATGAATATGGCCCAAGAGACTGAATTTACCAACAAGACAGGAGTTGTACACAGTTCTCATCTGCCCCATTCCCATCCTGCCTCCAGCTGCTGCCCTCTGAGGACCCACACCCCCTTTACACATGTGCACACACCAGTTGTAAAAGACATTAATATTAAAACAACTGTTTGAATGATATTTGCTTCTGGGACTGAAAAAATAAAACCCAAGCCAAAAAAATATAAAGAATGTGTTTTGGTCAGTTCATGTTTTCCTAGCAACTATTAGAAAAAAAACTATTTTCTTGTTTTAAAAGTTTAAATACTTCCTACAATGTCTACATTTCTTTGAACAGCTCTCTATAAACGAGCATACGTGAAACATTTTTTCAAAAGTGGTCAGGTCCATTACGTTTGCTGGGCACAGTCTAACCCTTTATGTCTCTTCCTGGCAACTCCAGATTTTGTAGGCTGCAGGGTGGTTGAGAAAGCAGGGAGCCAGGGGAGGTGGCCTCCACAGGCACCTCGGCCACCAAGCCCTCGTCTGAGCATTCAAGGCAAGAGATTTTATTTTCTCCCTTCACAGTGCCTGAATACCCTGAGGGGATCTTCCATCAATAATTCATGAGCAGCAAAAAGAACATGCTTTAATCAATAAGGAGTAATGGTGAAACTCACAGCAGGTTCCACAGGACTGATGGGGTGTTATATTAATATCTGATTAAACTTCCCAGGAAATTTAATTTTTCATAAACCAAAGACCTAAAATTAACCTTTTAACCTTATGTTTATAAAGGATCTTTCCCAAGAGCACAAAAATATGTTTTAAAAACATATCTTAATGAAAGCAGGAGGCTAAAAAGAGTATTTCAATACTTAGGAGATTTGCTCAGGATCACACAGAAAAAGAGAATTAGAACTTAGTTTACCTCATACTTACCTAAAACATTCTTAATTGGAGTATTTTTACACATCTTTAATGATTATTTTCAAATGCATGCTATAGGGGTTTTAAAATACACTCGAATTTTTCAATCACCAATTCCCTACATTCAAGAAAAGGACTTTGGAGCACTCTGCACCTTATTCCTCCTTTTCTAATAACTTCCCTGTCCATTCATGGCAAAACAATCAAATCACATGCCTATGTGAATTGTCATGAAGTCAAATTAGTAAAAGTCAACTATGTATAAAATGAATAAACTACAAGGATCTATTGTACAGCACAGCGAATACAGCTGGTATTTTATAACTATAAATGGAGGATAAACTTTAAAAACTGTAAATCACCATGTTGTACACCTGAAACTTATATAATACTGTAAATCAACTGTACTTCAATAAAAAAAATTAGTAAAAGTCTAAATTCTCCAGATTTTGCTTATTTATGTTTGGGACCCCATAAGAAACTTCTCCCTGGGCACAATACTTCTCAAAGTTGCCCTGGATCCCCCCATCAGGTGAGTAAGTCAATATCATTTATCTGCTCATCTGGAGCAACACCCAACTTACATAACCCCACAGAAAGGCACTGGATGAAGATAATGAAATTTGATTTATTGCAGAAAAGGTAACTTTCCCAAAGCTTTCGCAGTGGGCAGTCAGATGTTTTCATCCTCACAGAGCAGTAGCATGGTGAATAAATTGCTTCTAGAAGCTCCTGTAAAGATTTATAACTTTAGCTGGAAGAAAAGCTGGAGATTTCTTTTCCATTCCCTGACTGTACTTATAAACTGCTTAGCAAGGCTCTCCTTGCCCAGATCGACAGCATCCTTGTAGAGCTGACAAGTGGTGATGGATACACCCACCAAAGTATTACTGAGGATTTGAGAGGCTGTTACTGCCATGTGTAACAGAGGCTGTTACTCTTCGATGCAATCCTGTGGACTACAGTGTTTCCCCTCAGATACTCAAAATTCTGAGATGAAACCAGCCTTATAATTCTAACCCAGCCCCATCGCAATTCAATTTCTTCTCTGGGTAACACTGAAGAAGCAATGTGTTTTTGGTATTTGAAGCTCATTTTTATGTTTGCAATAGTGTCACTTTCGCTGACCCATTATTATTAAACTACAGTTTTTAATGAAACTCCATTTCACCATAGCATCTAAAATACTACAAGTGAAATTAATTATACCCTAGAAGAGAGTAGTAACAGTCTTCCCTATTTGAAATACAAAATGGAAAGCTACTGTTTTATTTATTCTTCTAATTATATAAGAATGGACAAAGTAATACACCCTCCCTATCAACAAATTTCAAGAATCTGCTTTTAACTTTCTCTTTTTTTTCTCCAGTCAGAATTGCTATTAATGACAGGAGCATATCATAATTTAATTAGCTGACACTGACTGGCAATCTATCCATTTCTTTTTAATTGGAACCATTTCACAGAACTATCCATAAAGGCAGATTATGCATAACTAATAACCTTCATAAGTAAGACCTTTAGAAATCTCATAGAGAGATATAAAATATTTGGACATAGTCACTATGTTCCCACATCACTGAAGACTAGGGGCACAGAATTTCCCCACAGCATACCTACATGGCTAAGTTGTGAAAGCAAGAAACAGGTGCCCTGGGTAGCACAAATCTGCCAAAAAGTTAACTTGGCCACCACCTTACATAAGCATCACTTAACAATATACAGTGACTCAGAGGTGTGGCTCTGTTTGTGAGTGCCATGGAACGCATTTCAAGAGACTGAGTCTCACTAACCTGTCAAATCGAATTAAAAGGGGAGTAGCTGCATCTTAAAAACATAATGGGAAATGTGGTTACAGCCAAATGTCATTTTCACGGCCTTAAGATAAAATATACACTTAATCTGCCTGAAAATAGTTTGGAGACAATTTCTAGAGCACAGTATTCTGGGTAACTGGTGTTAGGAAAGCATGGGTGTGTGGTGTGTGTGGATACGTGACTCCTGAAAACTGTACAAGTATTTTCTTTTAGGAAACAAAGCCTGTGGAACTGAAAAATAGTAAAATAATTTTTAGATTTAGGCTCACTCCTTTTATAAAATGTCAGGCTCCTTGGAAGTAGATTTTTTTAAACACAAATATCAATAAAATAATTGTTTAAAACATGATTCCATTCTCAATTCACAACATTTTCATCCATCCACAACTTTGTAGGAATTGGACTAAATCAAACTGGAGTCACCCTAGGCAACAGGGTTTTTCCCTTTATAGGATTACGGTAGTTTCACTGAGAAAGCTCCACATGCGGTCAAATAGGCTGGCTCTCCAGTAACAGTCCTAATTAATTAGGTGTGTGTAGTGGAAAGAACATGGACCTGGGAATCACATCTGAGTTTCAACCTGCGCTCTGCAACTGTAGCTACAATGTGACCTTGATCACTTTTGTTGACTTCTCTGAGCTTCAGGTTCTTATTTGTAAAATGAGTCATGCTATGAACATGTAACTCACAAGGTTGTCATGAAAATTAGTTAAGTATGTAAAGTGCTCTGCAGTGAGTAGCTGCTAGATAAACAGCAACTTTTATTCTCACGACGATAATACATCAATTTTGGCTAATTATACTGAGTTGTTTAGGATCACAGTAAATAATTTTGTGCAAGTGCTTAGACAATTAAAGATACTGTAGGTATCTCAGCTTCACTGGATCAAGGACCATTTTTAAAG
This sequence comes from Pseudorca crassidens, assembly GCF_039906515.1. Taxonomy (NCBI): domain Eukaryota; kingdom Metazoa; phylum Chordata; class Mammalia; order Artiodactyla; family Delphinidae; genus Pseudorca; species Pseudorca crassidens. The sequence continues at coordinate 160,782,913 of NC_090297.1, forward strand.
TGTAGTTCCTGCCCTTCCATTGTTTTGATTAGCAAAGTGTGGTTACTAAGTAACTGCTATATTCTTACCAAACATTCCTACCTTTAAGGAACCTGCAAGCTAAGGAGCACAGGCTCTGGAGTCAGATGACCGAGTATTAGCTTCAAGCTTTGCCACCTTCTAGCTGTGTGACCGTGAGTGAGTAACTCAAACTTCTTAAAGCCTTGTCTTTCTCGTCAAAAAATAGCAGGTAAAAGGAAAACAGTATGGGGCTTCCCTGGTGGCGCAGTGGTTGAGAGTCCGCCTGCCGATTCAGGGGATGCGGGTTCGTGCCCCGGTCCGGGAGGATCCCACATGCCGCGGAGTGGCTGGGCCCCGTGAGCCATGGCCGCTGAGCCTGCGCGTCCGGAGCCTGTGCTCCGCAACGGGAGAGGCCACAACAGTGAGAGGTCCGCATACCGCAAAAAAAAAAGGAAAACACTATGGAGGTTTCTCAAAAAACTAAACATAGAGCTACCATACGACCCAGCAAGTCCACTCCTGGGTATATATCCAAAAAATAAAAACCACTAATTTAGAAAAGATATACGGGAGGCTCGGGCTTCGGTCTGAGCGCAGGGAGAGGACTGGCGGCGTGAACAGAGCCTGAAGGGGTTAGAGCACCACGGCTAGCCGGGAGGAAGTCCGGGAAAAAGTCTGGACCTGCCGAAGAGGCAACAGACTTTTTCTTTCCTCTTTGTTTCCTGGTGCTCGAGGAGAGGGAATTAAGAGCGCTGCTTAAAGGAGCTCCAGAGACGGGCGCGAGCCGCGGCTAACAGCGCGCACCCCAGAGACGGGCATGAGACGCTAAGGCTGCTGCTGCCGCCACCAAGAAGCCTGTGTGCGAGCACAGGTCACTATCCACACCTCTCCTCCCGGGAGCCGGTACAGCCCGCCACTGCCAGGGTCCCGGGATCCAGGGACAACTTCCCCCGGGGAACGCACAGTGGGCCTCAGGCTGGTGCAACTTCATGCCGGCCTCTGCCGCCGCAGGCTCGCCCCGCACTCCATACCCCTCCCTCACCCCGGCCTGAGTGAGCCAGAGCCCCTGAATCAGCTGCTCCTTTAACCCCGTCCTGTCTGAGCGAAGAACAGACGCCCTCAGGTGACCTACACGCAGAGGTGGGGCCAAATCCAAAGCTGAACCCCGGGAGCTGTGCGACCAAAGAAGAGAAAGGGAAATCTCTCCCAGCAGCCTCAGGAGCAGCGGATTAAATCGCCACAATCAATTTGCTGTACCCTGCATCTGTGGAATACCTGAAAAGACAACGAATCATCCCAAATTGAGGAGGTGGACTTTGAGAGCAAGATTTATTATTTTTTCCCCTTTTCCTCCTTTTGTGAGTGTGTATGTGTATGCTTCTGTGTGAGATTTTGTCTGTATAGCTTTGCTTTCACCATTTGTCCTAGGGTTCTATCTGTCCTTTTTTTTTTTTTCTAAAAAATTTTTTTTCTTAATAAATATTTTTTATTTTAATAACTTTATTTTATTTTACCTTACTTTATTCTATTTTCTTTTATCCTTTTTCTTTCTTTCTTTCTTTCTACTTTTTCTCCCTTTTATTCTGAGCCGTGTTGATAAAAGGCTTTTGGTGCTAGAGCCAGAAGTCAGTGCTGTGCCTCTGAGGTGGGAGAGCCAACTTCAGGACACTGGTCCACAAGAGACCTCCCAGCTCCATGTAATATCAAATGGCGAAAATCTCCCAGAGATCTCCATCTCAACACCAACACCCAGCTTCACTCGACGATCAGCAAGCTACAGTGCTGGACACCCTATGCCAAACAACTAGCAAGACAGGAACACAACCCCACCCATTAGCAGAGAGGCTGCCTGAAATCATAATAAGTCCACAGACACCCCAAAACACACCACAAGACGTGGACCTGCCCACCAGAAAGACAAGATCCAGCCTCATCCACCAGAACACAGGCACTAGTCCCCTCCACCAGGAAGCCTACACTGAACCACTGAACCAACTTTAGCCACTGGGGACAGACACCAAAAACAATGGGAACTACGAAGTTGCAGCCTGCAAAAAGGAGACCCCAAACACAGTAAGATAAGCAAAATGAGAAGACAGAAAAACACACAGCAGATGAAGGAGCAAGATAAAAACCCACCAGACCTAACAAATGAAGAGGAAATAGGCAGTCTACCTGAAAAAGAATTCAGAATAATGATAGTAAAGATGATCCAAAATCTTGGAAATAGAATAGACAAAATGCAAGAAACAATTAACAAGGACCTAGAAGAACTAAAGATGAAACAAGCAACAATGAACAACAAAATAAATGAAATTAAAAATACTCTAGATGGGATCAATAGCAGAATAACTGAGGCAGAAGAACAGATAAGTGACCTAGAAGATAAACTAGTGGAAATGACCACTGCAGAGCAGAATAAAGAAAAAAGAATGAAAAGAAGCAAGGACAGTCTCAGAGACTTCTGGGACAAAATTAAACGCACCAACATTCGAATTATAGGGGTTCCAGAAGAAGAAGAGAAAAAGAAAGGGACTGAGAACACATTTGAAGAGATTATAGTTGAAAACTTCCCTAATATGGGAAAGGAAATAGTTAATCAAGTCCAGGAAGCACAGAGAGCCCCATACAGGATAAATCCAAGGAGAAATACACCAAGACACATATTAATCAAACTGTGAAAAAATTAAATACAAAGAACATATTAAAAGCAGTAAGGGAAAAACAACAAATAACACACAAGGGAATCCCCATAAGGTTAACAGCTGATCTTTCAGCAGAAACTCTGCAAGCCAGAAGGGACTGGCAGGACATATTTAAAGTGATGAAGGAGAAAAACCTGCAACCAAGATTACTCTATCCAGAAAGGATCGCATTCAGAATTGATGGAGAAATTAAAACATTTACAGACAAGCAAATCCTGAGAGAGTTCAGCACCACCAAACCAGCTTTACAACAAATGCTAAAGGAACTTATCTAGGCAAGAAACACGAGACAAGGAAAAGACCTACAATAACGAACCCAAAACAATTGAGAAAATGGGAATAGGAACATACATATCGATAATTACCTTAAATGTAAATGGACTAAATGCTCCCACCAAAAGACACAGATTGGCTGAATGGACACAAAAACAAGACCCATATATATGCTGTGTACAAGAGACCCACTTCAGACTAGAGACACATAAAGACTGAAAGTGAGGGGATGGAAAAAGATATTCCATGCAAATGGAAACCAAAAGAAAGCTGAAGTAGCAATTCTCCTATCAGACAAAATAGACTTTAAAATAAAGACTATTAGAAGATACAAAGAAGGACACTACATACTGATCAAGGGATCAATCCAAGAAGAAGATGTAACAATTGTAAATATATATGCACCCAACATAGGAGCACCTCAATACATAAGGCAAATACTAACAGCCATTAAAGGGGAAATTGACAGTAACACATTCATAGTAGGGGACTTTAACACCCCACTTTCACCAATGGATAGATCATCCAAAATGAAAATAAATAACGAAACACACGCTTTAAATGATACATTAAACAAGATGGACTTAATTGATATTTACAGGACAGTCCATCCAAAAACAACAGAATACACATTTTTCTCAAGTGCTCATGGAACAGTCTCCAGGATAGATCATATCTTGGGTCACAAATAAAGCTGTGGTAAATTTAAGAAAATTGAAATTGTACCAAGTAACTTTTCTGACCACAACGCTATGAGACTAGATATCAATTACAGGAAATGATCTGTAAAAAATACAAGCACATGGAGGCTAAACAATACACTACTTAATAATGAAGTGATCACTGTAGAAATCAAAGAGGAAATCAAAAAATACCTAGAAACAAATGACAATGGAGACACGACAACCCAAAACCTATGGGATGCAGCAAAAGCAGTTCTAAGAGGGAAGTTTATAGCAATACAATTCTACCTTAAGAAACAGGAAACATCTCGAATAAACAACCTAACCTTGCACCTAAAGCCATTAGGGAAAGAAGAACAAGAAAACCCCAAAGTTAGCAGAAGGAAAGAAATCATAAAGATCAGATCCGAAATAAATGAAAAAGAAATGAAGGAAACAATAACAAAGATCAACAAAACTAAAAGCTGGTTCTTTGAGAAGATAAACAAATTTGATAAACCATTAGCCAGACTCATCAAGAAAAAGAGGGAGAAGACTCAAATCAATAGAATTAGAAATGAAAAAGGAGAAGTAACAACTGACACTGCAGAAATACAAAAGATCATGAGAGATTACTACAAGCAACTCTATGCCAATAAAATGGACAACCTGGAAAAAACAGACCAATTCTTAGAAATGCACAACCTGCCAAGACTGAATCAGGAAGAAATAGAAAATGTGAACAGACCAATCACAAGCACTGAAATTGAAACTGTGATTAAAAATCTTCCAACAAACAAAAGCCCAGGATCAGATGGCTTCACAGGCGAATTCTATCAAACATTTAGAGAAGAGCTAACACCTATACTTTTCAAACTCTTCCAAAATATAGCAGAGGGAGGAACACTCCCAAACTCATTCTACGAGGCCACCATCACCCTGATACCAAAACCAGACAAGGATGTCACAAAGAAAGAAAACTACAGGCCAATATCACTGGTGAACATAGATGCAAAAATTCTCAACAAAATACCAGCAAACAGAATCCAAGAGCACATTAAAAGGATCATACAGCATGATCAAGTGGGGTTTATTCCAGGAATGCAAGGATTCTTCAACATACGCAAATCAATCAATGTGATACACCATATTAACACATTGAAGGAGAAAAACCATATAGTCATCTCAATAGATGCAGAGAAAGCTTTCGACAAAATTCAACACCCATTTATGGAAAAAACTTTCCAGAAAGTCGGGATAGAGGGAACTTTCCTCAGCATAATAAGGACATATATGACAAACCCACAGCCAACATCGTCCTCAATGGTGAAAAACTGAAAGCATTTCCACTAAGATGTGGAACAAGACAAAGTTGCCCATTCTCACCACTCTTATTCAACATAGTTTTGGAAGTTTTAGCCACAGCAATCAGAGAAGAAAAAGAAATAAAAGGAATACAAATTGGAAAAGAAGAAGTAAAATTGTCACTGTTTGCAGATGACATGATACTATACATAGAGAATCCTAAACATGCCACCAGAAAACTACTAGAGCTAATCAATGAATTTGGTAAAGTAGCAGGATACAAAATTAATGCAGAGAAATCTCTGGTATTCCTATACACTAATGATGAAAAATCTGAAAGTGAAATCAAGAAAACGCTCCCATTTACCATTGCAACAAAAAGAATAAAATATCTAGGAATAAACCTACCTAAGGAGACAAAAGACCTGTATGCATAAAACTAAAATACACTGATGAAAGAAATTAAAGATGATACAAATAGATGGAGAGATATACCATGTTCTTGGATTGGAAGAATCAACATTGTGAAAATGACTCTACTACCCAAAGCAATCTACAGATTCAATGCAATCCCTATCAAACTACCACTGGCATTTCTCACAGAACTGGAACAAAAAATTTCACAATTTGTATGTAAACACAAAAGACCCCAAATAGCCAAAGCAATCTTGAGAACGAAAAACGGAGCTGGAGGAATCAGGCTCCCTGACTTCAGACTACACTACAAAGCTACAATAATCAAGACAGTATGGTACTGGCACAAAAACAGAAAGATAGATCAATGGAACAGGATAGAAAGCCCAGAGATAAACCCACGCACATATGGTCACCTTATCTTTGATAAAGGAGGCAGGAATATACAGTGGAGAAAGGACAGCCTCCTCAATAAGTAGTGCTGGGAAAACTGGACAGGTACATGTAAAAGTATGAGAATAGAACACTCCCTAACACCATACACAAAAATAAGCTCAAAATGGATTAAAGACCTAAATGTAAGTCCAGAAACTATCAAACTCTTTGAGGAATCCATAGGCAGAACATTCTATGACATAAATCACAGCAAGATCCTTTTTGACCCACCTCCTAGAGAAATGGAAATAAAAACAAAAATAAACAAATGGGACCTAATGAAACTTAAAAGCTTTTGCACAGCAAAGGAAACCATAAACAAGACCAAAAGACAACCCTCAGAATGGGAGAAAATATTTTCAAATGAAGCAAGTGACAAAGCATTAATCTCCAAAATTTACAAGCAGCTCATGCAGCTCAATAACAAAAAAACAAACAACCCAATCCAAAAATGGGCAGAAGACCTAAATAGACATTTCTCCAAAGAAGATATACAGACTGCCAGGAAACACATGAAAGAATGCTCAACATCATTAATCATTAGAGAAATGCAAATCAAAACTACAATGAGATATCATCTCACACCAGTCAGAATGGCAATCATAAAAAAATCTAGAAACAATAAATGCTGGAGAGGGTGTGGAGAAAAGGGAACACTCTTGCACTGCTGGTGGGAATGTGAATTGGTACAGCCACTATGGAGAACAGTATGGAGGTTCCTCAAAAAACTACAAATAGAACTACCATATGACCCAGCAATCCCACTGCTGGGCATATACCCTGAGAAAACCATAATTCAAAAAGAGTCATGTACCAAAATGTTCATTGCAGCTCTATTTACAATAGCCAGGAGATGGAAGCAACCTAAATGTCCAACATCGGATGAATGGATAAAGAAGATGTGGCACATATATACAATGGAATATTACTCATCCATAAAAAAAAACAAAATTGAGTTATTTGTAGTGAGGTGGATGGAACTAGAGTCTGTCATACAGAGTGAAGTAAGTCAGAAAGAGAAAGACAAATACCGTATGCTAACACATATATATGGAATTGAAGAAAAAAAAAATGTCATGAAGAACCTAAGGGTACGATAGGAATAAAGACACAGACCTACTAGAGAATGGACTTGAGGATATGGGGAGGGGGAAGGGTAAGCTGTGACAAAGTAAGAGAGTGGCATGGACATATATACACTACCAAACGTAAAATAGATAGCTAGTGGGAAGCAGTTGTATAACACAGCGAGATTAGCTCGGTGCTTTGTGACCACCTAGAGGGGTGGGATAGGGAGGGTGGGAGGGAGTGAGATGCAAGAGGGAAGACATATGGGGACATATGTATATGTATAACTGATTCACTTTGTTATAAAGCAGAAACTAACACACCATTGTAAAGCAATTATACTCCAATAAAGATGTAAAAAAAAAAAAAGAAAGTACAAACTTGCAACCAGTAGATTAAAAAAAAAAAAAAAGAAAGGAAAAGATATAATCACCCCAATGTTCATAGCCACACTATTTATAATTGTCAAGGTATGGAAGCAACCTAAATATCCATCAACCTAAGATGAACGGGTAAAGAAGATATGTGTGTGTGTGTGTGTGTGTGTGTGTATACACACACACACACACACACACAATAGAATAATGCTCAGCCATAAGAAAGAACAGAATTTTGCTTTGAAGCAACATGGATGGACTTGGAGGACATTATGCTAAGTGAAATAAGTCAGATGGAGAAAGACAAATACTATGTGATATCACTTATACGTGGAATCTGAAAAATACAACCAACGAGTGAATAAAACAAAAGGAAACAGAGTCGCAAATATAGAGAACAAACTATTGGTTACCAGTGAGGGGAGGAAAGGGGGAGGGGCAATATAGAAGTAGGGAAGAAAAAAGGGTTATTATTGAATTATATGAAATCATATGTATGAAACTTCTGAAAATTGTAAAGCACTATAGAATTTAAAGAATCATTCAGTTAAAAAAATAAAGTGCTGAACTTATGACTAGACAGACACATCTATTATAAAATGAGCATACTGCACATAGATAAATGCTAGCAATTCTCTTTTTCTTTTTTTTTTTTTTTTTTTTTTGCGGTACGCGGGCCCCTCACTGTTGTGGCCTCTCCCGTCGCGGAGCACAGGCTCCAGACGCGCAGGCTCAGCGGCCATGGCCCACGGGCCCAGCTGCTCCGCTGCATGCGGGATCCTCCCGGACCGGGGCACGAACCCGCGTCCCCTGCATCGGCAGGCGGACTCTCAACCACTGCGCCACCAGGGAAGCCCTCTCTTATTCTTTTTATCATTGTAAATAAAGATATCTTTCCTACAAGCAGCCAAAAACAAAAACAGCAGGTAATAATAACAGTACTCACCTCACAGACATTGTGAGGGTTGAATGAAACAATCCCTGTAGATTCCTTAGTACAAGGCCTGGCACGTAGTAAGTACCCCGTACATGTCAGCCATTACTATCCAATTAGTGACAATTCGAGATTATATCTGCTATAGAGGCTTAGAAAGGTCCAAGAGTCTTGCTGCTGCTAAGGAGTAGAGGTGGGAATTTTATCGCAGGTCTGTCTGACTTATTATGATAATGAAGAAGATGAAGGGTATACCTGGCCTCAGGGAGCTTACTACATATCCTGGAGAAACAGATAAGAGACTGGACGTTACAAGATAGGGTGCCCTGCCATCTGATAGGAAAAATACACAGGGCTCAGGGAGCACCACAGGGGAGAGACAGGGAAGTGAATAAACATGGGACTTTTTAGGAGACAAGAATACAGGTAATAAAAATGCTTACATGAACTCACACTTGACCTTTTCTTAAAACCAAAATTCCCAGAGATGTCCAGCAGCTCAGGATGTTTGAGTATCAAGGATTCAAGCTGCAGGTGTGCAAAGGCGCCAAAAAGAAGGAAAATGCTTATGGATTGAACTCAGTAGGGCAAGTATATGCAGGGTAACATCAGGGTTTGAGAAAGAGTCCCCTGCCAACCTTTTCAAACAAGGGGCAAAACAACTTCTTCTACAACTAAGGAAAAATGTAACAGCACACAGACCTGAGGCATGGTGAGGCATGAATGACCGATAGGAGACCTTTCCAAAAGGTGAGTTTTGAGGAGGACAGAATCAAAGGGCCTGGAAGGGAAGCCGTGTAAAGAGAACTGTAGTGGGAAATAGGATTAACAGAAATGAGGTAAACTAGCTGAGGAATCTAAACAATGGAGCCTCTACAGCAGAGCCACAGACCTACAATTAACCTATAATTAACAAGACAGAAAAATGCATTCTGAGAGGAGGAGAAAGAAGGATTGAGAACCGGGAGAGAAAAGCAAAAGAGGCATCTTAACATTTCAAGCTCCAAACTGTTTCTAATCTAGTGAAGATTCATGGTGTTGTCCATCTACTCACTGAGGTAAACACACAGAGAACCCACAGATGGCCCTGTGTGGTTTTCAAGTTAGATTTGGGCCACTTTCTTGTTAATCTGCACACAAGGATGACAGTGCTTGGCATAGGACAATCTGTTCAAGAATAATTAGATTCCCCCTCACTTCTTGCCTTGGTGGCAGAGGCACCCGGTATATTTACAATATCCCATTTTTGCTTCCATCTGAATCCATATGTTCACTGGTGAGGTTAAACCTGGAGTTGCATGGCACATTTTTCACTGTAAACAAACTTTGCTTCGGCAAACCCTAAGGGAAAGTAGGGGATCCTGCTATATTAATTTCCCAGGCCTAGGAAAGGCTCACCTCCAAGAACAGGGGAAGCTCTGCTGATTTATTGCTGGAAAAAGGCCATGCCTCAGAGGATTCATGTCAGGAGCTGCAGGTACAGCCAGGGGAGCAGCCCTCATTTACAGTGAGACAGGAGAGAAAAGCAGGGAAACAGCCCCCATGAAGAATATGCCTTTATCGCATGTTGAAAGCAATGTGAATCAGGATGTGCTCCGTGGTTATAATTCCACACTATGATTTAGAGGCCAAGACTAAAGGGTGGAGGAAAGATGGAAGGAGGAAAAAAAGATGGAGAAAAATCTTACAGGTATAGAGTGCCTGCTATTCAACTGCACAGTTCTAGGCACGCTACACAGCTGATCTCAAAGCACAGGTTACTTCGTGACATCTAAAGTTAAAAGCACAATTCCCATTTTAGCCTCCAACAACCTCCTGGGATCAGCCCTTTACTTGTGCAGTAAGAGATAACTAATCTGTCACAACTCTGCCATCAGGATGACGTTATGGCAGAGACCCGCACCACCTAAGCAGCCAAGGGCACTTGAAGGCTTGGTCTAGTGTTCTCAGGTGGGTGCGTAGCAAGGAAACCCTACATCCCATGGCCGGTCCTAGGACAAATGCGTTGGGTTTAGCAATGTGGTTACCTTGACAGGAAGTCTCAGTAGAGTGGCAGGGACCAAAGGGTGATGGAGTGAGTTTAAGAAAAACTGGGAGGACAAGAAGTAGACCAAGGAGTAGAGACATCTCCTTTGAGACGTGTTTCTGTAAAGGAAACTAGGGGCAGTAGCTGGTCAAAGGTGTGGGGTCAGAAGAGTTATGAAAATTAAACAAGGTGGAATTGAACAAAATACCTCCTGTTGCATTTGGATTAAATTATAAAAACAGTTAGCACTAAAAAGAACCTCAGAGATCTAAATCGAAGCCCTTCTTTCTATATGAAGAAACCAAGACTCAGAGAGTGTAAATGACTTTTTGTTCAGAACACAGCCCTGATGAATATTCAGAATTTGGGAGTCCATCACCATCACTTAGCCTCTGCTCCATCCACCACTAGGCCATGCAATGCTATGTCCCTCCCTCCACTGTGATTTTAGTTTTGGTTTTGTTTTCACTAAGATGTTTCAAAGGAGCTTGAAGACAAAGGTATCAGATTAACTAGAAGAAGTGAATTTTTTTCCTTTCAGAAGGGAAATTTTAACTCCCTTCACCAATAAAGGGAACTGCATTAAAAATAATGAGGCAGATAAAGAAAAGATTTTATTATTTTAATGAATTCAAAAGCTGGAAGCATTAGTGAGATGAGCAATGTGTTCATTGCCCTAATCCGATGTAATCATATTTAAAAAATTATTCTGCTTAGGAATTTTTCTGCTACATCAGACAAAATCCAAAATGTCAAGTAGACAGAATATCAGAATTAACTTTAGATCCTGAGTGCCTTCAAAACAGAGATCAGTATTCTAAGGGCCATCTCTGAAAGTACCACATAGAAGACATGAAGCTCCTTGATATTCCAAGATGGTCCTACTGTCCACAATCTAACCCAAAGATTTCTGTCTACCATTTAACTCATGTCCTGAGAAATGTATGATTCTATACATTTTTTTAATCTGAATCAACCATTTACTTCTGTGTATAAGGGAGCCCATTTAACCTCTCTGTTCTTTTGCATCCGCAGCTATCGAAAAAGAAATTCAGTTTTCTGACTCACCTTATCACTGGGATTGATTCTAAAGAAGAAAACACCACAGTAACTTTTAGCATAAACATAAATTTCTACACAAATGTTTTAATCTTTTAAGTCACAGAAGAAAACATCAAAATCTTTTCTTTCCCAAACAACTTGAATGCCCAAAGAAATGTTACCCAAAGAAAGTATAACATATAGGATAACTATAATAATACTCTCTTCTTTCTCAAAATACATCACATTTCTTGGCTATTAGGTTCTGCTACAATCTTGACACACTGAGCTTAGATATTAGTACTCAGGTAACTGGGGCAAAAATGACTTTGATGAAGCAAAGTTAATTGCATTTCACTTATTTTGAGGTTTTGTATTTTTTACTATAGCTCACTCATGCTGGACATATCAGTTCAACAAAAAAAGTGAGTCACTAATCTCAGGTTCAGCTTTGATTTCAACAAGAGCACAGCAGTAGTTATAATTAAACTTGGAAGAAGAGTTCAATTTATCTTCCTACAGATTTGTGATTAAAACCACTTATTGCAAATTATTCCAAAATTGTGTCCCAGCTATCATAAAATGATTATGCCATGTTCAACAACCCCCAAAACCTCACTAAAAATCCAATCTAGAATACAGCACATCAATCAGGCAAAATTCTCCATACCCCAAATTTGTAACAGAATATAATATAAACTTCAAAATTAATATAAATATTAAATGAATGCGTGAATTTGTAATTCAGATTTTGTAATTAGGGGTCAACTACCTGGTTTATCATTTCCCAGAATCTCCCATTAACATCTTAACTGCCTACAGTCTGCTAAAGCTGTTGGTCTGAGTTTCCATAGGAATAAGGGAAACAGACTATCCCCACCCTCTAAGTAGCCTCTAAGCAGGGTTAGTAAGAAGGTCTGATGAATCATGTTTTACATCTATTGGTTAAAATAATGTAATACTATATTGCTAATTCTAGACATACTAATGTTTCTATCTGCATAAGGCATAAGAATAACCCATGTGGACAGACTGGGACCCAAACCAAGGATTTCTCCTCTGCAGCCATGGAGGGGACAGACTGAGACTGCTTGTCCAAGAAAGGAAAGGCCTGACCCAACCATGAAAGACAGCAGAGGTGGGGACACAGGGAAGAGGCCACAGGGAGACCGAACCAATAAAATCCAGTCCATGTTACCATGGTTATACCCCAATGGCTTATTTTCCTATCTAGAACCCTGCCAAAAAAACCTAAATATTTGGAAAATAATGTCCCCAGTTTACCAACCTGAAGGATATTGGAGAAAAAAGGCTGGTTTAGAAGCTTGGCTCAGGCTAAAATGAAATTCCACAGAAGTTACAACTTAAACTATTCTTTAAGGGAAAATAATAGCCCTATAACCCCCTATTTTCCATACGTCATTATGTCCTTCTCCATGCAGGATGCAGCTTCTATTTGCTGGTGAGTCTTTCTGAGACAGCAGGAAAAACACAGGGTTTGAGGCCAAGCTGTTTAAAATCCTGGCTCTGCTACTTACTAAATACAGCGCAGCGAACAAGTAACTTTAATCTCTGATCTTCAGTTTCCCAATTTGTGAAATGGAGATAATAAACCTGCTTTGAAAGACTACTGAAAGAATGAAAAAGTAAAATGAAAAGGACCTAGCCTAAGGCCTACGTTCAACAGACACTCAATAAATAATTATTTGTTCATCTTTTTTCCACAATCTCCATTGTACGAGGAGGTAGGTTCAAACGTCACTTGATTAGATAAGCAAATATGTGGCTAGTTAAGAAAAATTATCTTTAAGGTCCATTTTAGCCCTGGAAGTATATTCAATACTATACAAAGATATTTTAAGAGCCTACACTGTGTATACCCAAGGATTGCGATACATCTAGGCAGGTTTCACATTCTAGTAGACTTCCTCTCCAACAATCTGCCAGTGAGAAGAACCTAGAATCTTCTGAAAAAAGTAGTCATCCTAAGGGGAAAAGCAGATGCCTACCAATATGGTCAGAGAAGAGTGGAGGAGTAAAGAGAGGAAGAAGAAAATTCTCAGACCTCCAGGTCTGAGGCCAATGCCCTCAGATATTGGGGGGAAACAACAATAAATGAAGAATTGCTTTACTGAAGGGGCTGTTTCTGGGCGCGCAATATAGCATGACTTCCTTTTGAGCCTACAAAGCAGAATATAATCACCTGAGGTGAAGGGTGAAGCCTAATGGCTGCTGGAGCAGGACATGAAGATAAGAGAGCGTGGGTGATGGAGAGAAGAGGCTCCCAGCAGGTGGCCCACATCTTGACTAGAGAAGAGATAGCTGAGGATGCCTTGCACCTAGAAGCAAGGATGATGAAGCTAGAGAAGTGGAGGGAAGAGAGTGTCTGTGAGCACATCCCACAGGCACGGTGCACTTGACAGCCACAGGACTTGCAGAACTGACGTGGAGGGAGGAACCTGCAGTTGGGTATGTGGAGACAGAGCATCGCATTTTGTTGCTATTTTCATCCTTAACTCGTATAACCTGGTAAACCCAGAGTTACATGCCTTTAATGTCATCTCAAACTAGGTGCTTATTAAGAGCAGAGTGGGTAGCAGAGGAAGGGAACCAATATTTTCTATGCACTTACTATGTTTAAGCAGCGTGAGGCTTTTTCTCATTTAATTCCATGTAATTTCATTCTAAAGAACTGAATGTCAATTTTATTTGCTTAGATATACTTCTACCATAAAGGCTTTTGAGTGAAAGCAGGTTTAATTTTGATGCTCAGGCTATATTCTTTGAATGCTATTACCAAAAAGATGACTTACCCTGGAACTCACATCAAGGATTTTTATTGATTTATTTGGAAAACATACCTACTATGCACACCAGTGGTTCTCAAAGCAGCTCTCAAAGACCCTTTCAGAGGATCCGAGAGGTCAGAACTATTTTCATAACAATACTAAGATACTATTTGCCTTCTTCACAATTATCATCTCGTGAGTGGACAGAGGAGTTTTCCAGAGGGCACGTTATGGGAGATCACAAGGGACTGAATGTGCAAGTAGATGTAAGAACTCAACTGTTGTCTATTAAGCCAGACATTAAAGAGATTTGCAAAACCATAAAACAATGTCAATTTTCTTACTCATTGTTTGTTTTTGAAAAGTTATTTTCCATAAAAATATTTTTATTAACATTTAATAGATTATTTTAAATGAATTAATAAATACTTTAAATTTCTCAGTTTTAAATTCTAACATGGTAAAAATTGATAGATATAACCCATATAAAAATGTATCTTAGGGGTCCTCAATAATTTTGAAGAGTATAAAGGGATCCTGAGATAGAAAGTTTGACAATCACTAGTGTATATCATAGTTCATCTTTTTTTTTTTTTTTTTTTGCCAATGGCAATGGATATGTAAGGATATTGACAACAACATTGGAATAGCAGAGGAATTGAAAATGCTATACATTGATCAATGGGAAACTAGCTAAATTAATTATATTGCATATACACAATAAAATACCATGAGGAAAGCAAACACATATATAGTCTTTGGTTGAACCATATACCATTCTAAGTGCTCTACATTACATATACTATCTCACGTAATTTCCCAACAATACTACTACTATCCCATTTTACATATGAGACAAGAAGTTAAGTAACATGCCCAAGATGACACACATATATATATATTTTTCTATGTCATAATATTGACATTCAGTCCAGTAATCCTCCACTGTAACAGCTCCTTTACTTTGAAGTGAAAATTGATTTGTATATTTTTTGCCTCTGAGTCCTCGTGGGATTTTTTTTTTTTAATTCAAACAGAAAGTCACAAAAATTATAATCATCCTCATCAGTTCACTCAGTCCCATGTAATTAATTTTTTTCATCTTGATCTTTTGTTAGCACTTTTATGAATTCATCAGTTTTCCATCAGAGTTCTGAAAATGCTTATTCACTCAGTTCAGTAGTATAGTCAGTTACTAGAAACCTGTACTTCTCAGAGTCTTTCCCATGAATTCCTTGAAGATGAAACCCTCTTATAGGAACATTTTTGCGAAAGCATCAGAGTACACCCAGAACTGTCTGTAAATGACAAAAGACTTAAAAATGACCATGGTTAAAGATTTGATGAAAGTTCATAATAATGCAATTGACAAGGAAATTTAGTTATTTCTGAGATATACATTTTAAAGTAATAACTAGAATTATGACTTATAACATTATACCAGAACATGTAAGATTTTTAGAAATTTCATGTATGTCTAAAACATTTATATTAACACATTTCCATACAAATAACCCAAAGAAAGTTTAGTATTAGTTTTTTGTTTGTTTGCTTGTTTGTTTATACTGCAGGTTCTTATTTAGTCATCAAGTTTGACAATCACTAGTGTATATCATAGTTCATCTTTCTCCGCCCTATCCTAACTACAGGAAATCAAGAAATGGATGATTCTACCTCAAATCATGCTGACCTTGCCTGGGATGATTTGAAATCCAATTTTCTACAAAGAACAAGGAACACATGTCCTTTCTTCTTCTGCTCTTCCCAACTAAGCTGTATTTCTTTCTGAGTTATGTAGGAAGCATTTTTTAAATGAACAAGCTGTTAGATTTTAAGGGGTCTATATTTTTGCTATGAATTTCTGGGGTTTTTGTGCTGTAGTTATTGAGATTTTCTTTGGCCTAATGCATAATCAAATTTTGTAATTAGTTTTATGATCATGTAAAAGAACAAATGAACTCCTAATTGTTCCTTACTCAAAGCTGTTTTCTCTTTCTCTAGAGATGCAATGTACTCTTGAATCTCACAGAGAAACAGTTTTAAAGTTTTCTCCTATTCCCTCAGTTGCTCTGGAGTGAGTCTGAGGGCTGCCAAGTCTCTTCATATGCAAAAAGACTTTTTAAAAATGTTGGCCTGTATTGTTTGGTATTGATATGCCCTTACAACCCATGTAAGTCACCGTTCAGTGTTCATACACTGTCCCCAGTAGGGATTCCTGTCTATAACGGGTGAGTGAAGAAGTCAGCCAGTGCATTTCACTCTGGGGGATCTAAAGGCCAAAAAGTTTTAATAAACTCATCACACAGTCCACTGTGCAACAGACCACATGAAGCAGTGTTATTGCTTACAGTTTGTATTTCCCAACAGAGTGGTATTAGTTAGAGCCAGTACATTTCCTCCCTATTAATGCTGATACTCAGCTCCAAGTCTTTCGGATGGAACTTGAAATATCTCAAGTACTAAGCTCTACTTCTATGGTAGCAAATTGTGCAGCGACTGATCAGTCAAAAATAGTGCCCACAGGAACACCTAACATGGCCAAAACTTTTTAAAGAAACAGAATACCTCAGGAAAAGCAAACTTCCAAATGTATATTTTGGATGAAAACCTTACCCCACCCTCCAGACCCACTGTGACTCCCCTCCTATTACGTAACCACTCCCCTTGCACTCTGGTCCCTTGGGTACTCTGTTCTCCAAAGACACTAAACTCCTAAACCCACTCCAGCTCTACCCCCTTTCCCACCTTCCCAGACCCCAAGGGGCATCATTTAATTCCACATAACTTCAACCCTTCTATCACCAGCATCATCAACTCCTTTGCTTTTTGTATTTGTGTCTCATCTACCCAGCAGAATGCAACACGTTGTAGTCCACTGTGCACTTTTCTGCTCTAAGCCAGGAAAGCACAAGCGAGTGCAGGCTCTGAAACAGCACTGCCTGCACTTGGACATCAGCCCTGCTACTTATTATCTGTAGAACATTGAGCAATGTATTTAACTTTCCAGTCCCATCTGCAAGATACAGATGGTAAAAACAGGAGCTTATTTTATAGCATCGTTGTGAGGACTGTGTGAGTTACTACAATAAGGTGCCTGGCACAAAGTAGGCACTCAATAAATGTTTGCTATTTTTATTTGCTATAACACCTGGCTGCTAAGCTGTGATGGAGAGACTCGTGGAACTCTGTGGATTGGTGCTTCGACACATGGATGGTGCCTGGTTGACCCTTATAACTTGCACGTGACCCTGGAATTCTATCACAGGGTCCAGATTCATTCCCTCAGTTCTCTCAGATCTTCAACCCTCTGCTCAAGCCCCAATCCTGTGTCTGCTCTTCCTCAAATGACAGTCGTGCTCCCAATTTTACAACCTGCTATCAACTTCCTACCCAGACCCCGTGAACAGCATGTGTGCCCATCCTTTAAATTCTCCCCTTTTGAGAGAAACAGTCCTCTTCCTACTCAGACAACCCATTCTCCCGTGTTCTACACTTCATCCTTCCTGCCTCCTTCCTGCTCCAGCAGTTGTAACTTCTACTTCCTACCCCTTACTTTCTTTCTCTCCCCACTGGCTACTTCTCCTAAGCCTACAAACCTACTCAAAGCCTTCCATCTTAAAACAAAGTAAAACAAAGCCCTCCTCAACTCCATTCACCTCTAGCTACACTTTATTTCTCCCTTTATAGCCAAGTTGCTAGAAAAACCCTCTACACTTGTTATCTCCATTACCCAAATTTTCAATATTTTATAATATGTACCATGACATCATTAAGCCCTCGCTCTAATCTTGGTTTGGTTTCCAATGACCTCTTATATGCAAAGTCAGAGGATTTTAAAGTTTGTACTTTTTGCTTACTCTCCCACCCTTGAATCATTCTTGTATATTTTGGTGGCTTCACTATACTGTAAGTTCACTTGGCAAAGTGAACAATGGCAAAACAACGGCATGGTTTTGTCTCTATATCCAAGCATATAATACGGTACCCAGACAGTACTGAATGAATCAGTGAAAATAATCTCAGAGTCTTGGTGGCTCCAAAGCCTTTAGTGTGCTATCTCTGCTGATTCCATCTCCAGTAAAAACTTAAAAAGTGATTCAGTAAATGACTTTGTCGGCAAAGTGAGATAGCAAGGAACCAAGGTTCTGCCTGATGCCGCTCTATTCAGCTCTTCGTTTTTTCCTGGTGGGAAATACGTTCACTGATATAGTGAGTGAGCCAGGGCTTAAGTCTTCAAAGCCTTACCCTGGCTCACCGCACAGAAGGATGCCCAATACAAACTTCAAGGCCACATAGCTTTATCAGTAGTGTTACAATGATCTTGGAAGCTGAAGCCAGTACCCCTCCTAGTTAATCTTTCTTTTAATACAGTCTCAGACCTAATGTTTTCTCCTCTCCTTTCTTTTAAAAACAATGGGATGGTACCTAACAAAATTTTGCAAGAAGCACTACAACATAGAAAGAGCTCTTCCTTTATTTTTTTTTTAACGTTTTTAGACTTTATATTTTTAGAGCAGTTGTAGGTTAACAGCAAAATTGAGGAGAAGGTACAGAGATTTCCCATATACCCCCCCCCCACACACACACACACAGGCACAGCCTCCACCATTATCAACATCCCTCATCAGAGTGGTACATTTGTTACAACTGATGAACCCACATTGGCATCATAATCACCCAAAGTCTGTAGTTTCCATTACTCTTGGTGTGGTACATTCTATGGGTTTGGATAAATGTACAGTGACATGTATCCATCATGACAGTATCATACAGAGTATTTTCACTGCCCTAAAAACCCTTTGTGCTTTCTGCATTCATCTCTCCTCAATCCCTCCAACCTCTGGCACCCTACTTAATTTATGACAATGACAGTGTATTAAAGAAATGAAATTACTACAAAATGAACATTACACTAACCAGCGAAATGAATTAATGAATTAGTATTCTTCATTCCCAAACTCCTTTACCCTAAACAAACCATGCATCTGATGAAGAGAGTGAAAGGAACTAAGAAATTTATCTTATTATTATTATTGCAAATAGTCTGGCATTACTTTAAAAAGGAAAAGATTATTGCTTAATATTCAGCTTTTTCTCCATGGCAAATTCCAGTTCTTTGAAGATAATAAAAAACATAAAGCAGATAATCTTCATCCCTTTCATTCTATAATTTTCTTGATTCAAAACAGCAACCCAGTGGGAATAATCCACTGTTTCTATATGTTTTGATTAAATAAAAATATAAAGCTTTGAGCCCATCAACCAGCTCTTCTCTACAGTAATCAAAACCTATCTTCACTATAAAGAAAAAAGTTATCAAACCAAATAGCTTGATCAAATAATCTCTCATCAAAGCTGAGAAGGAAATATAATCATTCATTTACTGATTCCTCTCTCACCAAACATCCATTACGCTAGATGCTGGCAATATAGTGAATAAGATCCACTTCCTGCCCTCAAGATTGTCAAGAGTCAGTGGGAGAGGTAGAACCCAAACTACAACATGGCAAAAATCTTACCTATCCTCAGCTATGACAGTTCTGAGGACAGAATTTTTTTTTTTTTTTTTTTTTTTTAGCGTTACGCGGGCCTCTCACTGTTGTGGCCTCTCCCGTTGCGGAGCACAGGCTCCGGACGCGCAGGCTCAGCGGCCACAGCTCATGGGCCCAGCCGCTACGCGGCATGTGGGATCTTCCCTGACCAGGGCACAAACCTGTGTCCCCGGCATCGGCAGGTGGACTCTCAACCACTGTGCCACCAGGGAAGCCCCAGAATTTTTTTTTTAATTAATATTAAGTTCTGGGAGGTTTGCCTTGGCTCTTAACTTCAAATACTTAATTTGACTATTATGTGTTTACTACGTGCAGAAAGACTTCCTTAGGTGTGCTCATCATTTCAAGTAAATTTAACTAAGACCCTTTCCTCAGACAGTCCTTACCCTTGGTCCCAGAAGTCCAAGAATTGATAACAAAAAAGTGAAAGGAAATAAAATAACAACAGGAAAAGGACTGTGAAAATCCTGCCACTGGGATGTCATTGATGAGGGCGACTGGCAATTCACCAGCACACAGAATCAAAATTTTTAAACAGTTTAGATACTAAACTTAACAAAGGAACTTTTAGAATGCCATCCGCTAATACTCTAAAGCTTGTAACCCTAAGTTATTTTATTTTCCCATGAAGGTAAGTTCTACATCATGGTTAGGATCCCAGGTTAACTCACAAAGACCTATTTCTCTGATTCCTTCAATAAACATTAAATGCCTATGAGGTACTGTGTCAAGAATTAGGACTATAAAGTCAAATAAGGCCCAATCTCTGCCCCAATGAGCTCAGAGTCCAGCAGAGGAAATAATGCTTCCAGAAGAATACTCGAAGTGTTTTCTAGAATATTCACAAGGCGTTTTGAAGAAAAGGGCCACCGAAATCAGACTGAAGAGGGAGAGCCCCAGAACACTTCCCTATCAGAGGTCATGTTTGAGCTGAATTTGAAGGTTGAAAAGGAATTAGCTAGTAGGTAAGACAGAGAACACACCAGACTGGTGGCTGATTGCATGATGGGGGTGGGTGACACAAAGGAGCCTGGAATGACCCAGGTGTCTGGTTTGGGTAACTGATTCATGGTGGGTACCCTTCATGGAGAAAGGAGTCACAGGAAAGATGAGGGTAAGGCTGAAAAGTTCACATGCAGACCATGAAAAGTTTAAACCTCTGCCTTACATCTGTTTGGAACAGCAGGGAATTTCTATTTAGGGCTTATATCAGAGAAGCTGAGGAGTCACATGGTATGAGACAAAGGACAAGAGCTGCCCCAGGCACCCCTGCAGTGACAGCGCACAGGTGTTACCTGCCCTCTCCCCCCACGTGGCATTATGGACTCCACTTTTATTTTTTTTTTTTTTTTTTATTTTTGCGGTACGCGGGCCTCTCACTGTTGTGGCCTCTCCTGTTGCGGAGCACAGGCTCCGGACGCGCAGGCTCAGCGGCCATGGCTCACGGGCCTAGCTGCTCCGCGGCATGTGGGATCTTCCCGGACCGGGGCACGAACCCGTGTCCCCGGTATCGGCAGGCGGACTCTCAACCACTGCGCCACCAGGGAAGCCCTGGACTCCACTTTTTTTGCCTGTTTGAGATTTGTACTTCAGCCTTGGCAGTAAAGCACGCCTCAGGAAGCTCTGGCTAGCCACAGTGCACAGATGAGAAAACAGGCACAGAGACAGTCAATAACTTGCTCCAGAGCAGGCGTGTGGCCCTCTAGCCTCAGGGCCCGAGCTCCTCCCTAGGACACTATACTGCCTGGTTTAAGAAATAGCAATTCCTTCTCTTACGAACTCATGTTTTCCAAAGACGGGCTCTCAGCCACTAAGACACCATGTGTCGTCATCAAGGAAAGAGATGCTAAGAGGCATTCCCTTTCAAATGGTTCCTTCTGATCTCGTCCTTTGCTGCTGTGCGAAAGGCCTGCGTGAATACTAGGACTCCTCTTTAGCCTTACAGGGTCATCTGGGTAGCCCATCCCAAAGGGCTGCGGTCTCTAGTGCCACAGCAGTAAGCTTGTCTTCTTTCCACAGGTCTTGCTTCCTTTTCTCGTGTTCCACTACGATCTGCTGTCGTGCTTAATCACACAAGAGTTCAGCAACTATATCAATCCCTACGGAAACTGCTTTGAGAATCTGCAAATCAGGCCATCTGTTACAGGGCTTCTAACTTCTCGGTTGCCACAGAACCACATGCTTCCAATCACTGCGTTAAGGATCTGGACCCACGGTTCACATAAAAGATGAGCTTTATAAAAGAGACATGTTGCCAGTGAGATCCCAGTAGTTGAAGACTGCAGGAAACAGAGATGCGTAAATTATCCTGGTTAATGGGCTTATTCTCCACTGGTTATGCACGGTAGATTGAACGGACAGTTGCAGGTGCAAACCGAGAGGTAAACAGACTTCTAAATAAGTAAAGAGCCAGGGAGCACTGGCCTAGGAAGCGCAGGTTTCAGAATGAATTATTAATACTTGCACTGGGGCTTCCCTGGTGGCGCAGTGGTTGAGAGTCCGCCTGCCGATGCAGGGGACACGGGTTCGTGCCCCGGTCTGGGAAGATCCCACATGCCGTGGAGCGGCTGGGCCCGTGAGCCATGGCCGCTGAGCCTGCGCGTCCGGAGCCTGTGCTCCGCAACGGGGGAGGCCACAACAGTGAGAGGCCGACGTACCGCAAAAATAAAAAATAAATAAATAAAAAATAAATAAATAAAATACTTGCACTGGTTCACAGTCAAGGGTACGACTGATTTCTAAGTGAGGACATCTTCCCCTGAATGCTGCGACTTTAAGGTAAAAATAGACTCAATTCCCTTCGCTCTCTCTCTGTCATTGGTGAAAAATGAAATAGCTCCGTTGGTTTGTAATTGATGCGTCTGACACTAAAATTTCATTCTCTGTACTGCCATCCTTTGAAATGCACAGTAAGGGAAGAAGAGTGTCTTGACGTGCAAAATAGCACGTTTTTGACACAAAGCCATTGAGATATATGTGAAAGAGCATTTTCTACTGAGACAGAAATGCAGTTCTATTTCAAAGTTCACCACACATCTCAAACTTCACTTTAAGCAAACACTTTAGAATAAACAAATATACAGTGGTGAAAAGAGGAAACTGGCTTTACTTTTGCTTTTTAGAAATACCCAGGAAAGGTAGAGTAAGGTGTAAATTTTTATATTTTCTTTTTTTATACAAACTATTTACTGAAAAATATGAAAAGCTAGAAGGCACTTTAGATTCCCAACCACATAATAAGTGCCCAATTTATTGATCTGAATCACATAAAGATACGCACAAGCACAGACTATATAAATATATAGATATATAATCAGCCCAATACCATTCATTCTACTTCAATTTATTTTTCCTCTTCCCAACAAACTAAATCAAAAAAGTTGCTCTTTAATCCACATAATACATTTTATATTCACTTAAGAAATATTTACTAGCATCTACTTTGTATCAGACACAGTTCTTCATGCAGACAGAGCAGTGGATAAGATACACTAGGTCTTTATTCTAATGCAGTTTAATTCTACACAAAGTGAGGTGTACAGTACCAAGAAGTAAAGAAACAAGATAATTCCACATAATGTTAACAATGTGATGATACGAAAACAGTGATGGAACAGGAATGTGAAAGGAAAAGCTATTGATGGGAGGACCTGGGAAGGCCTCTTTGTGGAGGTCGTTTTTAACTGAATCCCAAACGATGGGTAGGAGCTGGCCATACAAATTAAAAAAAAAAAAAGTGGTGGGGGAAGAACACATATAACATTCAATTAAATTCAGCTGCTTACAACAGTAAAACAAATAAAATAGTTCACCCAAACAGTCAGTTCTTTTTCTCATAGCTTGGGCCTGCCATTGGAGACCCAAGCTCCCTTTAATGTTTCCTTTGCCACCCCTGGTGTGTATCTTTCCACCTTATGCTCACCCAGAGGGCCATTCTACCACTTTGCAGGAAATCAGCATCCTGCTGGGGAAGAATGGAGAAGGGTGAAGGGTGAAAGGCCCAGCCAGCCTAGTCAGTCCCTTCATATGGGAAAATAATAGCTTTCTCAGAAGCCCTGCCCGTGAGCCTCAACTTACATCTGCTCTGAACACTGTACCACAGCGACTGCAAAGCAGCTTGGAAAGCTGCATGCCTTTAACTGGCCTGGGCCTTTTGCAGCTCCCAAACCTAGAACTTTGTTAGTAAGAAGAAAGCATGAATGGGTGTTGGCCTGCGAGGAGCTGTGTCTGCTGCGCCTTGCTAGACAGGGCAGTGGCAGGTGCAAAGCCCCTCATACGACAACAGGCTTGGATTGTGACATAGAAGACCAGTGTGTAGGAGTGTAGGGAACACCAGAGTGCAGTCCAGGAACACGGTTAGTAAGATGACAGCCACTGGTACTGAGAGCCCTCAAGTCTTAGATGTGGTGAACCAGAGAAGTGTTTTTCATACACCATCTCATTTAAGTCTCCCCACAACCCCATGGGATGGGTATCACCTTTGTTTTACAGATAAGGAAGCAAACTCTTAGGTTAAGTAACTCACTTCAATTCACAAAGCTACGAAGGAGAGGAGACACAACTGGAACTCCTAAATTCACGCTCATAACCCTGTCCTCTTCCTCCACCTTCATTTCCCTGCTTTAACTACGCCTCTGAATACATTGAACTGACAGAATTCATGCTTCCAAATCCATCCTGGTTATTACCACTGTTCTATTCACTCACATTTATGAGAACTGCTTCTTTATTTGTTCTAATATTTTCATTTATTTGGAATTCTAGATAGATTTCCATGTGATTCTTTACCTATCTAATATGTATGGGAAGAAAAAAAAATTCTTAAAAATTGAAACTGATTGGATCTCTTTCTGACATTGAGGTTTAGGGGTATGAAACTCATATTAGTGGGAAAGTAAATCTCTATACTGCTCCTTTTCACTCTGAGATACACGGGGAGGCAAAAAGAAAAGAGTGAAATTTCAAAGCTCCTGCCAGCTCTTCAGTGCTGTGAAACATTAATGAGCTTCTAGATTTGCAAAGGTGGGCCCAGAGCCTAAGGATGTTTGAGAGTTAAATTGCTCTGCATAATGAAATAAAGGTAACTGAGTTTCTCGAGGAATTGGAGAATGAAAAGTTCTAGGAAAATGGAGAGAGCAGGGAGCTAGGGAGGCACCTGTTGTCCAACCTCACATTACACCTTGCAGGATTCCAGCACGACCCGAGTTTCCACAGGAGGGAAGTGGCAGCAGAAAGTGAGGATTCTGCAGGTGAATCCTGTGGGCAGGTACTGGGCAAATGCACAGAGATCACATCACACCTAGGACAAGCCATTATTTAAAAATTGGGAAGATTAAAAGGAGATGGTGAGTCTTAAAGAAGGGCACGAGGCTGGCAGAGCTCCTCTGGTTTCTCCAGGGCAGAGACACACGGAAGGGGGGGCTGTTTGCGTACACCTCTCGCCCAGAATGTTACTGCCCTGCACGCTGAGATCTAAAGATAATAACATCAGACAAGCCCCTTGTTCTAGCAATCGCTTTAGGTGAACCTCATTCCTTCCCCCCGGGCACCGTACCTCCACCCAGCGCCTCCAAGCAGAGTCTTCTGCAAATGCAAATGCATCTGGCAGGGCACCTGGTGTAGTTGAACCCCGGCGGCCAAGCGTGACAGACTGTTTTCACTGTAGTGCTTAAAAAGCTCTGTTTTCCTCCAGAGACCTCTTCTTCTCTGGGCCCAATGGCTTTCGTTGTAAACCTCAAATTCATGTAACTGTGTATTAAAATGCTTCTGAGCGGCCCTGCCTATGCTCCGGCCTCACCTTGTGCTACTCCCCACCCGCCCCTGACCACCAGGAAGACTGAGCTCCTTCTGTCTCCTCTGTGCCAGGTTACATGCTCTCCCACCCTCACACACACAGGCTGTTCCCGCTCTTCCACGCTGCACCTGCTTTCATAAAACTATCTTCTATGGACACGTCAAAACCCAATTCAGGCATCACTGCCTCCAGCAAGCCACCCCCAGCCTCCACATTTGACTCAGGTGGCCTCCTTCACCTCCCCTCCCCAACGCCCCCCATCACCCTTAGGTTACTCTATCCCAGCGCATCACGCTCTCCTGAAGTCATTAATTTACTTCCATGCCTCCCCAATAGCGGTACCCAGAGCCTAGTACTGTGCCTACAACATAGCAATTGTTCAATAAATTCTTGATGATAAATGTATGACCTAAAAGTTTTCATTCCAAAGCCTAAAAATATAATCAGCTACAGATCTGCCCTAGAAGAGTACATTTCAAAAGGCTGTCAGGCAGGAATACGTCTTCCCAAATCCTGAGTTTTCCTTCAACACATAGCTATGACTCTTCTGGCCTCTCTCCAGACCCTCGTATTACTGTTCCCTAGTTAAACCAATAGCAGCCTTCAAACCAAAAGTATGAATGCTATTTATGAAATGGTAATATTCTTTCATTCAACAAGTGTGTATCATGTGCTTCACACAGGAAGCTCCGGGAATACACTAGCGAACAAAACCGACATTAATCCCACCTCGATGGAATTAAAGCAATGAATAAATGTCTACAATATTACAGTTGTGATAAATGCTTTATGATGAAAATAACAAGGTTATTATGAAGAGTGTTAACAGCTTAGTAGGGGAACCTAATCTAGTCTGCGTCAAGAGGTGAGAGGTTTGCCAGTTATACGGATTAGGGCAGGCTTCCTTTTGAAGTAGGATTTGCCATCAACAGTGTGTGTGTGTGTGTGTGAGTGCGTGTGTGTGTGTGCATCTGTGAAAAGATGGTTATTACAGAGGTAAAAGCCTGTGTGCAGCCTGGAGGAGCTTAGAAAGTTTCGGGAACGGAGAAAAGGACAGTGTGGCTGAAGCCGTGAGCTCCCGGTATAAGCGAGTGAGGTTGAACCAAGCTGCAGCGTCTCCAGTTGGCTAAGCTAAATTAGTTTTTCCTTGGTGAATCTGTCAGAGAAAGACTAACTGCTCAGGCTACATCGGTAGGAGCAATGTATCTAAAGTGAAAAACAAGCATAATAGTGAAGTAACGCCAGACTGAAAAGATCATCCATTGAAGGGGCAGCATCTCCCAATTGCCTAAATGAAGGGACAGTCTTACCCCAATTACTCCAAGAGAACCCTCCAGAACTAGGTTAAGCTAATGAGAATAAGTATACGGGGTTGGGGGTGTTTCTGGGAAAAGGAGTCTGTCAGACCCTGGCACAAGTAACGGCTCAAGTTGCCTCAGACACAGCGCGGGCTAAAGCCCTATATAGACAGAAGTATTTCTGAAGACTGCAGCCAACTGATCGGAATGCTACTGCCACTCCAGGCACATTAATTCTTTTTAAAAATAGAATGGTGTGAATGCTGTTGGATCATTTAAAATTCTTATCTCCTACTTATAAGGATCTGGGATTTTGTTTGTGTTACCTCTGTATTCAAATTTATACGAGGCTGAGGAGTCCATGATTTTCAGGCATAATTACAAAATAACCAGCACTTCCTAACAGCTGGTGGCAGCAAAAATCTGAATCTTGAGATCAGATTTCTTAGCTATGATGCCTAGCTATGAGTCACTTCAAACGCTCAGGCACAATAACATGTGAGGATTATTCCAGATGTAGAGATTACTAGTATGTCAGGATTCCCTAAAAGGATATGAACTATATACCATATACCTACATAGTGAACGACTTCAACTTCCTATTTAGGTGTCATAATTGCAACTCATGTTGAAGATCTTATGTTACTAGTATTTGCTTTATGCAAGGAAAAATTATTTTCAGTTAAAGTGGTAGGGTGCCAGCAGCTTACTTAATATTATATATATCCTAAATGGCTTAGGGGCTAAGTACATAATCCTTTCAGTTGGATGCCTCAGTTCCATTTATCTTATTGTAGCGACCTATTGCACAGTTAATCACCTTCATCTGTATTGTTAACCTGATGCTTTAAATATTCATACTCTCAGAACACATCAATTATTTTTTTGGCCATTCTTTCATTTGAAAAGATGCTCGGAACATTAATGGTTGGTGAGATAATAGATGCCATGTTCCTGATATTATAAATTATTGTGACTTTTATACTCAGGGACTGGTTGTAAGTTAGAAATTCAAACCCACAACTATATATGACTATAAAACGACAATGAAAATAGGAGTTCATTCTATACTTACAGGCTGCTTGACATTTTCCAGCTCGCCCTGATTTTATAAAAAGAAACGACCTTGAAAATAATTAAGCATATCAAGTGGCAAGGCTGCAGCTCACTAAAATATGACAATATGTTCATGTCTTTATAATGCTGCTAAGCATTCATGAAGTAGAACAAAATTTTATTGCTCTTTAATCAATTTATGCTTGTATTTTATAGGCTTATGCATATTCACCAAAAGGCCATTCTAATCTTTGTTTACCTATATCCCTCTGAGCTTGGAAATAAAGGCAATCATGTCTCAGCCTACTAGACTGGGAAAAAGATCAGATTTTCCAAGAGGCGTAAGGGTCTGGCTGACATTTTATAAGCCTGTGTTTAATTAGAGTGCTCTCAGTAAAAACACAAATTCAGATTAGCTGGCTTTGCTCAATGTTTATTAACTTAGACACCCTTTACAAGGGAACACGTAAGCATATTGATAAATAAATTCAGCTGCTGTCACTTTATAAAAGGAACAAGTGCAACAATAACAACAAGAAAAAATGACAGTGAGATGGAAAGAAAAGACCTATGAGACCTGGATGTTATCAGGCCCACTGTGTCCGACTGAGAGTGCCCCCTGCAGTGCCGGGACAGGCTCAGGGAAGTCACCTTCAGCCACATGTCAGGACCTCAGGGTAGAGGGTACTGACAGAAGGTCCTAGAAAGTCAGAATCGCCAAGAATGGAAGACCAAATACTCAGAGATCTAAAGAAGAGATCCTCCAAATAAAAGGAATACTCAGGAGAGAAGGTACTTTCCCTGATTTAGTTCACGTTCTCTTCGGGGGCCTCCTCTTCTACCCCCACCGTAGCAGAGTCAATTCAGAGCACAAAGTTTAAATGTAAACATAGTGTTGAGCTCGTTTTTCCCAACAGGTCCCTTTGAAAAGGGCTTGAAGGAGGATGGTGTAAACATAAGGCTGTTCTCTTGAGGTGAGGGGCTATTTTAGAGATTTTTTGAACAGATATGGTAGGAGGTTCCCAGAGAAAGAGAATCAGGCATGGTTCTCTTGACAGAAGAGAAGCCATTTTTGGCCTAAGCCATTCTGTGATCTAAGCCTGGTCACCATGCTTGCCCTTGAACAGGTCTCAGTAATGAATGGTCTTAAGGGAAGTGAGGGAATGCAGGAACAAAGGAAAAGCAGCCAAGAAACAATCGTTCAGCGATAAAACAGAGTCCTAGTTCCTCCTCAAGGGATATACATAACAATCGGATATATATCTTGAGCTCTGCAGGATCTAAGGCCCCCGTCCAGGTGGAGGAGACCCCAGACTGGTCAGAACCCAAGGAATGATGATTGTTTCTAACCTTCAATGACTTTAATCAAGTAAAGCTTGGACTCTGGCAACCTTTGCCCCAATTCAATGCTGAATTCTCCTCTGCTCAGCCCCTTCAGACTATGCATATACCCTTAGCTTAAAGCTTCCCCAATCTTGCTGTTCTGGGAGACGTTGCTTTGGGAAAGATCTCTGGTGCTCTCCTTACTTGCTGCAAGTAGTAAATCCTTCCTTCTCCTGCTCTTTGGTTTGGTTGTGTCTTTTGGCTTGACACCCACCAAGAGGGGAACCCAGTTTTCAGGTAACAATCTGACATTTTCAAGTGCCATGATGCCCAGGCCCAGTAAGCCAAACACTTTATGCTTAATCCTTTCCTCTTTCCATGTGAAAAAAGTCAGGGGGGCAGGGCGGGGGGGGGGGGGGGCGGGAGAAAGAGAAGGAAAGTTTCTTAGAAAACATTCTGACTTTCTACTTAACATAGGCGGCAGCAGCACTAATGGGACCGGGATGAAAAAAGAGTTCAGGGCTTCCCTGGTGGCCCAGTGGCTGAGAGTCCGCCTGCCGATGCAGGGGACATGGGTTCGTGCCCCGGTCCGGGAGAATCCCACATGCCGCGGAGTGGCTGGGCCCGTAAGCCATGGCCGCTAAGTCTGCGCGTCCGGAGCCTGTGCTCCGCAACGGGAGGGGCCACAACAGTGAGAGGCCCGCATATCGCAAAAAAAAAACAAACAAACTGCACAGGGAGATCAGCTCGGTGCTTTGTGATCACCTGGAGGAGTGGGATAGGGAGGGTGGGAGGGAGGGAGACGCAAGAGGGAAGAGATATGGGAACATATGTATAACTGATTCACTTTGTTATAAAGCAGAAACTAACACACCATTGTAAAGCAATTATACCCCAATAAAGATGTTAAAAAAAAAAAGGTAATTAAAACACAGGTGAACTTTGGGGATCAGTCACACTTAGACAGTAAATGCGAATTAATGAGGTCGCCCAGAAAGAGTGTGTAGAGAACAAAGGAAGAGTGGAAACGAGCCCACAAACGTGGAAGGTAGTGATGTAGGAAGTAAACTGGGAGAGTATGGTGTCTCTTAAACCAGGAAAAAGCATTTCGAGGAGCCATGCATAGTACACACACAGTCACAAAGTTAAATATAAAGAGGACCCAGTACTCACTGGATTGAGCAACATGAAGACTGTTGGTGACACCAACTAGAGTGGTTTCAATGGAATTAACGGACCTGAACATCAGACTGCACTGGGCAGGTGAGCCAGTGAGAAGTGAAGGCTAAGAGTGCAGACAATTTCAGTTTTTTGTGAAAGAAGAGACTGATTCAAAGATACGTAGAGAAAGAGGTGGGGCAGAAGAGTTTTTCTTTTTCCCTCCCTTCTTTCCTCTCTCTCTTCCTCTCTTCCTAAAATAACCACATGTAAAGGCTGAAAAGAGAAAATAATGGAGAATAACTTGGTGGAGTGAGGTCCTTGAAAGAATAAAAAACAGTGGAATCTAGAAAGCAGGAGGAGACATCCTTTCCCCTGGGAATTGAGGGACAGGAGGAGGAAAGATGCTGATGGGAGCAACGGTGGGGTGCGGAGCAGAAGTAGACAATTAAAAGTTGAAAGAATCTCCTACCTAATGCCTAAGGCCAGGTAAATTCTCAGGCAAGATTCAGTGCAAATATAAGAGGCCCCCAGAGACAGGAACATGTACTTTAGGTTAGGTTACTTAACAACTGGTAACAGTGAATGGGAAGTTCGAGAGAGGAGAAGGTGGGTTATAGTTTGATTAATAAATTTACTTAACAGAGGGACATATAAAATTTGTCCAACTAGGCAGAAATACTTGGGTAACACAATGATTCGCACATTTTTAAATAAAACATTTCCATTTATAACTCCAAGTGTGGGGTTAAAAACCTGGAAATGTAGATACTGCCGAATCAACAAGTTCAGTAACCAAAGAGGACATCCACACGCGTACATGTGAACTGAAGAGGTGAGGAATTCAGCGAGACCAGGTTCATGCACTGCGAGGCGCAGCCCAGTTACCTAACCTCAGGCAAGCGGTTTCCCCTCGCTGTGTCCCAAGTTGTCCTTCTATTTTTTTTTTTTTAAGAAAAGTACTATCTATTTTTTTTCAGCTCCTCAGGGATACTGTGGAGATGAATGCAGCGTATATTTAAAGCTTCTGCGCAACTTAGCAAAGCACCTGAGAACATCAAAGACCTGCACTGAACAGGAAGGATCTCTGGGCACAAGCTACCCCGGGCCACACACCAGTAGGCTCCCTTCACACTCAGGAAGATAAAAGTACAGAGGTGCATAGGGTCATTTCAGGAGCATTTCTCTCACCTGAATCATTTGTCCCAGTATGCATGACTGAAACCTACCCTAATTAGAAGATAACATCACGCTGTCTGAACATGCTTGAAGCCCTGTGACTCCCTTCTTACTTCTCACTGTGAGAAAAGGCATATTAGTTCTTTGCTTACCCAAAATGTAAGTCCTTTATTTACCGAGTGTCAGCTCAATAAACGCAGAGTCTTCATATTTGTCCGCCCCTCTGTTAATTCTTGGAGATGATAGGATCCTAGAGCCTGGGAACCATGTCAATCACTGTGCCCTGCATATGTTAAGTACTCAGCATAATGTGTGCTGGTGACAGTGCTTGCCTGCCTTGCTCTGCCACAGAACATGTGAGCATATGCTCCATAAAAGCAGCAATAACTGCAGGCCAGGGGATGGGGGATAGCTTAGTCATTTTCATTTAATTTTTTATTAAGGTAAAATCCACATTACAAAAAAATTAACATTTGAAAATGAACAAATCAGTAGCATTTAGTGCATTCACAATGTTGTACAAGCACCACCTCTACCTAGTTCTAAAACATTTTCATCACCCCAGAAGGACACCCTGTACCCATTAAGCAGTTGCTCCCGATTCCCCCTTCCCACAACTCCTGGCAACCACCAATCCGAGTTCTATCTCTGTAGATTTATCTATTTTGAATATTTCATATAAATGGAATCATACAATACGTGGGCTTTGGTGTCTGGCTTCTTTTATTTAGCATAATGTTTTTGAGATTCATCCATGTTGTAGCATGCATCAGCACTTCTCCCTTTTCATGGCTGAAAAATATTCCATTGTATGGAAATAACACAACTGATTTACCCATTCATCCATTAATGAACATCTGGGATGTTTCTATCTTTTGGCAATAGTGCTGCTACGAACATATGTGTAAATATATTTGTTAAGTATTGGTTTTCAGTTCTTTTGGGTATATACCTAGGAGTGGAATCACTTAGTCACATGATAATTCTATGTTTAATTTTTTTAGAGGAACTGTTTTCCACAGTGGCTGCACCACTTTGCATTCCTACCAGAAAATGTACAAGGGTTCTAATTTCTCCATATCCTCACCAACACTTGTGATTTTCCATTGTTTTGATTATAGCCATCCTAGTGAATGTTAAGTGGTACCTCACCGCGGTTTTGATTTCCATTTCCCTAATGACTAATGATGTTGAGCATCTTTTCATGTGTTCATTGGCCATTTGTATAACTTCCCTGGAGAAATGTCTATTCAAGCCCTTTGCCTTTTTTTTTTTTTTTGGTACGCGGGCCTGTCACTGTTGTGACCTCTCCTATTGCGGAGCACAGGCTCCGGACGCGCAGGCTCAGCGGCCATGGCTCACGGGCCCAGCCGCTCCGCGGCATGTGCGATCTTCCCAGACCGGGGCACGAACCCGCGTACCCTGCATCGGCAGGCGGACTCTCAACCACTGCGCCACCAGGGAAGCCCTGCCCATTTTTTAATTGGATTGTTTGTCTTTTAGTCATTTTTACGCAAGGCACTCTAATACTTGTCTCTAAACATACTGCTTTAAGCAGACAAGATGCAAAACGAGACATTAGCAGTGTAGTAGTTAAGAGGTTATGTTCTGAAATCGGATTGCTTGGGTTCACTCTGCAACTTACTACCTATGTGACCTTGACAAAGCTACCTCTCTGAGCCACAGATTCTCACCTGTAGAATGGAGACAGTAATAGTAAACTTCATGGATGTGTGGTGAACAGTAAATAATGGAATCAATGTAATATGCTTAACAATAGTGTCCAACACAAAGTAAGAACAATAAAATGTGTCAACAATCAATACAGTTTGTAGGGATAGCACCTCCATGTAATTACATGTGTATTCCCATAGAGCTGGGGGAAATGCATGAACCTCTTCCACATTCAGCCATGCGAGGGGAAGATCAACTCCAGGGAGGAAGTCAGTATTTTCCCCCCATGTTAAGTATAAAATAGTCTCAAAATAATGAAAAGCGTTAGACAAAATATTGTTCTTTACACCTTTTTAACAACATAGGAAAAGCATTCTTACACTGTGGCACGGAAGGCAGAACCCACATCTGTGAAGACAGTTTAGTGACACAAACAGTAAACAAGGACCAAACCTTCTGTCCCATCATACATTCCATAGAACAGAAAAGATGGAGAAAGTTTGCAGGCTGCTGTATTTTACAACTGTGATTTCTTTGAAATGTCTATCCATCACTGTGAGCGAGAACAATAAACCATCATATATGGCTGAGAAGCATCAAGACTCTCTCCTTTCCATACAAAGAGAAACGTCATCGCACCCAGAGGAATCATGTCAAGCAATGCACCTGCTCACATCCAAGAGTCATATGCGTCTTTCTGCCAAGTCTATGTTACTGCTATTACGCTTTGCACACTCTTTAGAAAGGAGCATTCGGTATAACATGTGACACCAATCCAAAGTCAATGTACAGGGCTTCCCTGGTGGCACAGTGGATAAGAATCTGCCTGCCAATGGAGGGGACACGGGTTCGAGCCCTGGTCGGGGAAGAACCCACATGCCGCGGAGCAACGAAGCCTGTGCACCACAACTACTGAGCCTGCGAGCCACGACTACTGAAGCCCGCGCGCCTAGAGCCCGTGCTCCACAAGAGAAGCCACCGCAATGAGAAGCCCGCACACCGCAACCAAGAGTAGCCTCCACTCGCCGCAGTTAGAGAAAGCCCACACACAGCAACGACGACCCAACACAGCCAAAAAAAAAAAAAAAATTCAAAGTCAATGTACAAAGGCCTCTATGCTCCAGTTCTATCCTAGATTTGATAAATAATGGTCCTTCCAGGATAGGGGTTCAATATCACCTACTACATACTCCAGTCCAATTTCAATTTGTAATATACAATTTCATACCTGTAATTTTTCCTATCATTTTACATTGCTTTAGTAAGGAATGGAGTCCTGACTTCACTTGAATTCCTTAGGGAGCCCGGGTTTTCTAAAAGCTTATGTATGTCCTTCCCCACATCCCCTGCACCAGCAAATTAAAACCTTGACCTACTAATTAACTTGGATTTCAATCCATGAACCCTGCAAAGGACAGATGCCAAGGAATTAGAGTCATGGGTAAGTTCATATTTATTCGCAATACTAGAACAAATGAATAGGAAGGAAGGGGTGGTCAGAAATTAGTAACTTAAGAGGAAAAATGCCAAAATTAATTTACCAAGTAGAGAGAAGAGAAATTAGTGAAAGTCTGCAAGAAACTTTCTTTCTTTGAAAAACCTCTAGCAATATGACATATGAAATGGGCAAGCTTAATAAGTGAAACTACTCTAAAAAATTATGTTCCTGGAAAAGCAAATAAATAACAATAAGTCCTGGATTAGACATCAAAATATTCTTGCTTGTCCCAGTTCACAGTTAAAAAAGAACAGGGGCTTCCCTGGTGGCGCAGTGGTTGGGAGTCTGCCTGCCGATGCAGGGGACGCGGGTTCGTGCCCCGGTCTGGGAGGATCCCACATGCCGCGGAGCAGCTGGGCCCTTGGGCCGTGGCCGCTGGGCCTGCGCTTCTGGGGCCTGTGCTCCATGGTGGGAGGGGCCGCAGAGGTGAGAGGCCCACGTACCGCAAAAAAAAAAAAAAGAACAGAATAGTACAATGCACAGTACTGGGAGTCCCAGGTTTGAGCTCCAGCTCTAAAGATATGACAGGTTACTTAAGGTCTAAAATGTACCTAGTAAGCTCATTTTTCATAGATTATTGAAATGATTTTGATTTTCAAGTTTGATGACAACCAGAATTTGGTGCAGCTTGATTCTGGGTACTGCATTTTGTTTGTTTGTTTGTTTTCTAACCATTATAGAAGATATAGAAATCACAGAATAATATAAAGAAGAAAAAAGAGAATCTATATATACTACATATTATAATATACAGTATATATACTTTATCTTTTCCCTCTAATGCTATTTTTAATTGAGTTATAATCCACAAACATAACATGTATAGATTTAGATATAACTTGACTAGACTTGAATTGATAGGTATTCATGTAACCTATACTCCCATCAGTACATAAAGTATTTCCATGACCATAGAAAGTGTTACAATATTTTAATTTATAATACTATAATATGCCTAATTTTAAAATTAGCAGAGAACCATGGAGTAGCAATCAGAGAAAACCACATTCAGTTTATTAGGTATTTACAACTTAAGAAAAGGAATATTTTGGGTATATTTCCTAATTATCAAAGGCGATGATTAATTATTTTGTGCCATCCTAAATTAAGAATTTACGTACTATGATTTCCTCCCTCTCAGAAATACCTCTGATAACAAAATATCAGAATGATGTTATATATACGTCATTCAACTAATATTGCACGGTGGTTATTTTCCCATGTTATTAAGTAAGCTTAACAGTTTAAGTAACTTCTTTTTAATTTTATTTATAATTCATTTAACCACTTCCACATTGCTGGACTTTTTCTTGTTTTGCCATAAAAAAAAAAAGTACAATTACTAGTTGCACCAAATAGGATCATTATGAATTAATAATTTTAGACTGGATAAATATTTCTAAATTTGCGTTGTACCAATTATAAATCAATGTACAGAATAATAGTAGTAATATGCAAGTGACTGCCTTACTAAGCTCTTGCTAACATTTCAGCATTAACATTTCTTGTTAATTTCTGCCAAATGGTCTCGCTGTTTGCCTTTCTTTGACTATTAGTAAGATTAATTTTTTTTCACATCTTCATAGGCTACTTTTTTTGTGGATGCTCTGAACAGTACACTATCTTGTCTATTCATTCTTCCACGTGAACACTAAATAATCATCTGGAAAAATGTCTCAAAAACATTTAGTTTGGAAAGACTGCCAACTTTATAATGCTTCGCCCTTCATCTATGAACACAGTATGTTTCTCTAATTAATCTCCTTCTATCATTTCTTAAAGTTTGCAGATTTCTTTGTATTTTCCTTGTGGTATTTGTGGCCTCTAACGAGCTTATTGAAAGACTTCTCAGAGTTTTCTTGTAAGCAAAATATATAGTACTTTCCATATCACCCTCCAATCTTGTTTCTTTAAACCAGAACATTTTTATGGTTGTGACATGAGAATGACTATTTTTAAATTATGAATTTCTGAGTACAATTTTGCCTGTTTTCTATAAGTGTTATGATTCTCTATTCTTATTTTCCAAAAACTTTTGATTTCCACTTTGGTCCAATAGTTACATTTTCTTAGTTCCCAAACAATGAGTGCAGTTGAACTAATGTTCAATGTTGCCTATGTTGAAAGAACAATCAATTTTAATAAATGTTTCAAGAATAACTGAATAAACAGTATATTTCCTTTTTTGGGGAATATAGTTGACAAAAAATATTATGTTAGTTTCAGGTGTACTAAGTAATGATTTGACATTTGCATACCTTAATTTGACACTGCATAAGTCTAGTAGCCATCTGTCCCCATACAAAGTTATTACCGTATAACTGACCATATTCCTTATGCTGGATATTACAACCCCGTGGCTTATTTACTATATAACTGGAGGTGTGTGACTCTTAAATCCTTTCAAGGATTTCACCCAACCCCCCAACTCCCTCCCTCCTAGCAGCCACCCAGATTTATTTCCTTTATGAAAGATATAAAGTTTATTCCATTTAATTCTTTTTATCTTGAATTCTATTTATATGACATTGATACTGTACTCCCTTTCTTTTAGTTTAATGTACCTGATTCACCTTGCCTATCATTTTACTTTAATCACAAATTTTTTGGGGGGAGGGGGGGTGTAGTCACCTGTAAATATCTTAAACTTTAGACTATTTTTTTTACTAATAGCAGATCTATTCTACGAGCTAAAAGAACACCTGCAAAGAACAGAGCCTCAACAACTATTAAGTTGTTAATTTTAATACATGTTTTTTTCCATCATGCTTTCCTCTGGTAAGTACCTAATAAACTGAAATGAGGTTTTCTCTGATCACTACTCCAGGGTTCTCTGCTAATTTTAAAATAGGAATACTATAATTTTACAAATTAAAATATTATAATACTTTCTATGCTCAAGGAAATGCTTTATGTACTGATGGGAGTGTGAGTTATATGAATACCTACACATCAATATTCAAATCTCATCAAATTATATCTAAATCTATACACCTTATTGTCTGTGAATTATAATGCAATTTAAAAAAGAGTATGGGAAAAAATATGAGTATGATTCAAGGAGTCATATAACCCGTGTAGAAGAGACACTGGTGATACAGACATAAACATCAATTTTATTTATAAAATCATATTTGAGTAAAAAATACTATGTCATGGTATTTTGTGACAGGATAACTATCCCTTTTTTGCACCAAAACTTAAAGTTAGGTTTCAAGATGAATTATGATAATAAAATTAGTACTTTTCGACTGATACATGACAGTATCACAAACAAAACAAAAAGCATCCCTGAGAGAAGTTTATGAATCAAGCAAAATAATTGCTTTGGTCTTTGAGATTTAAAAGAACAATTATTCATGTATA
The DNA here is from genome assembly GCF_039906515.1 of Pseudorca crassidens. Classification (NCBI taxonomy): domain Eukaryota; kingdom Metazoa; phylum Chordata; class Mammalia; order Artiodactyla; family Delphinidae; genus Pseudorca; species Pseudorca crassidens. Next base: position 160,820,840 of record NC_090297.1, read on the forward strand.
AAAAAAAAAGGTTAGTTTTTTTTTTTAAGTAACCTTTACACTGTAGACTTACCCTAAACTCTAAAATCCCTTCACTACCTAAAGATTAAAACGCTATAAATATTCACATCTACCTACTTAAGTTGAACCACACTTTCCATCACAGATCCGGAAGTACTTCATAAACCATCCAGGAAGACAGGGCATTACAGCATGAGCATTCATTCAATTTGTAGAAATAAAGTATCCTTCAGTCCCTTACAATTTTGCTGAATAACAATTGCTAAGGGAAGTTTCAAATATTTGTTGGATATACTCCTGGAAAATAGAGGGCAATTTATTGGTGTGTGTGATTGTCAAGTGGGAGAATATGTCAATCACCTAATTACCAACTATTCATTGAGGAAGGCTTTTAAATACATTGCAAATGAAACGTGTAAATTAGCCACAAATTCCAAATGTATTATACTATATAAAACACAGAATAGAAACCTTTTTCAAATATGTAATTTATTCAAAGGAGTTTCCATCTTAAATACATTCTCCGTGAAAAGCAATTTGCATTGACCCAAGTTACTACATCTTCCGTGATCCTTTTAGAAAAGGTATTTATTCAAAAGCAACACGATAATGGGGAACAAGTCTTCCAGTTTAAGCTGTTAGGCAAAGACACTAAGGAGATCATTTTTTATTCCACTCCAGTACCCTTTCCTTTCAATTGCCTCCTCCAGGACCCTGCACAACCTCCACTACCAGTAACCACAAAATAATTCTTATTTTTTACATGACCCTTAGTCTCAGAAACAAAGTGCAGGGTTGCAAAATTGGAGATCAGTAAACAAAATGAGCCTCCCTCAACCACACTGATGAGTGCCAGTGTATAAAAGTCATTCCTAATTCCTCCCACTGCTATCCAGATCCAAAAGGGGAATCAAAATTTGGGGCCGTATTTGGCTTTTCAGAGCCCTTGGCAGAAAGAGAAAACATTATTAAAAAAAAAAAAATGCAGCATTTAAAACTGAACTGGGGACTTCCCTGGTGGCGCAGTGGTTAAGAATCCGCCTGCCAATGCAGGGGACATGGGTTTGAGCCCTGGTCCAGGAAGATCCCACATGCTGCGGAGCAACTAAGCCCATGCACCACAACTACTGAGCCCGCACGCCTACAGCCCGTGCTCCGCAACAAGAGAAGCCACCGCAATGAGAAGCCTGCGCACCACAACGAAGAGTAGCCCAGCTCGCCGCAACTAGAGAAAGCCCGCACGTAGCAATGAAGACCCAATGCAGCCAAAAAATAAATAAATTTATAAAAAAACAAAACAAAAAAACTGATACTGTGACCAAAAAGTAATTTTTTGTTATTTAAAGCAGAAATTACATACATGGTCTAAAATCAGCAACAGGAAAACATTTTCAAAGCAATGAGAATAACACTTCTATTGGGCTTTTGTCAATGACGCTGGTAAATGCTGGCTCTTCCCCTTAGGTGGTGAGGTTAGCCACTCTTGAGCTAAAAGAACACACAACATGGGCCTGCCATATCGCACAGGGAACAACTATATTCAGTATCTTGTAATAACCTATAATGGAAAAGAATCTGAAAAAAAAATGTGTATGTGTGCATATACGTGTGTGTGTGCATACATATATATAACTGAATCACTTTGCTGTACACCTGAAACTAACACATTATAAATTAACTATACTTCAAGCTAAAAACAGAAAAAAAAGAACACACACATAACAGACGAACATAAGGTATGAATCCCCAAATTACACACTTTAACCAAAATTGGTGGAAATACAAAATATTCCTATTTAAATATAAAGTAAAAGGAAGAGAAGTTTTGAAATTTTTGTCAGGCTTATGCTTCACATATTGTAGGAACCGCTGTGATTCACATTTGGCCTGAGGGTACAAAGATCTCTGCTTATATCCATGACTTAGTCAAACCTTTCATAACATCAGATATACCTATTTATGATATTAAGATCACTGCTTTCTTAAATGAGAGCCCATTGCTTACAATCCTTATATCATTTAAGAGTCTGTAAACTTCAAAGAAGAACAAGAACAAAAATGATAACAATTCATTATTATCATTATTATCAAAGGCAGAGTTGTGCCCAGAGGCATGGTGTCAGTTTTCTAAATAAATTCTAGACTTATTAGTCTACTGAATAAGTAAAAGCAATTCATAATCCCAACAACTAACGACAGGCTAAAATGATCTTCCCAAACCTTGCTGAGTTTTAACTGCCCACACACTACTCACCAAATGAGGTTAAAAGCAGCTAAAAATGATAGCTAGTGGGAAGCAGCCACATAGCACAGGGAGATCAGCTGGTGCTTTGTGACCACCTAGAGAGGTGGGATAGGGAGGGTGGCAGGGAGGTGCAAGAGGGAGGGGATATGGGGATATATGTATACGTATAGCTGATTCACTTTGTTATACAGAAGAAACTAACACACCATTGTAAAGCAGTTATACTTCAATAAAGATGTGAAAAAAAAAAAAGCAGCTACAGACCATCTAGTACTAGCTCTGTTCGCCATTACTACATAATTTAAAGGGCATTCCTCCTATACTCTTTGAATTTACAACTTCAGTACTGCCATTAAGAATTTCTGAATACTAGACATGATAATGCCAGGCTAGACGCTATATTGAGCAAGAAAGGTATGTTCACTCTTTAGTGGAGCTCAAAGGCACAACGTAAAATCAAGAGACCACTCAGGAGAAGAATAAACATTTTCATGGCAGAAGCGCAATGAATAGGTAAGGAATGCACATGGAATTGCCGAAAATTAGATTCTGAAAAGGCTGTGAGTTGCATTCCAAGCAAAGCCTAGCACACAAAATGTCTTGTGACCAGACTGGTGTCCAGTCCTACTTGAAATATGGGGGAAAAAAAGAGATAAGAAAAATATGTAGGACCATGAGGAGAAAGTAGATGATGATAAATGCAGAGGAAAGTTGCTATTTCTAAGGATTTAGATGAAAATGGGGCAATTCAAAAATCAATCTCTCCAATTACACCAATCTCATCCAGACAGATTTTCTAAACATTCAACCTAGCAACTCTCCCAGACCTTACACCAGGCTTCAGGGAGGGGGCGCGCTCTTGTTTCCTGCTTTCGAAGGGGAGCTGCCTCCACTTGGTGATGTTTATAAAAATGGCAGCAGTTTCCTATTTGAATGTTAATTACTGTTATGACACACAAGATAATTTAACTTGCTTCAGTAATTTATTCTTCCTTGTAATTAGATGTAGTAATTGGAAAATCTTCCAGAGTGTAACAACAGTTCCAAAGGTGAAATGGCAGGGGGAGGGAGCTTTCCCATAGGATCTCAACTATAAATCAGGAGCTGGCTGTTCTATGGGCAGTCACGGGATGAACCAGGCCAGGAATCAAAGAGGGTCCTTCTGGAATCGAGCAGGGGGCACCCACAACCTTTAGGAACTGGATGATTCAAGAGGAAGGCAAAGCTCCAGCAGATGGTTAGAGCTACCCTGTGAAGAATATTAACGACTAAACTTGAATGAGTCCAGGCATGATACCACACAGTGCCTTTTTTTTTTTTTTGCAGTATGCGGGCCTCTCACTGTTGTGGCCTCTCCCGTTGCGGAGCACAGGCTCCGGACGCACAGGCTCAGCGGCCATGGCTCACGGTCCCAGCCGCTCCGCGGCATGTGGGATCTTCCCGGACTGGGGCACGAACCCGTGTCCCCTGCATCGGCAGGAGGACTCTCAACCACTGCGCCACCAGGGAAGCCCCACACAGTGCCTTTTTAAACCCTCTGGTCTGGGAGCTATTCACATTCAGTTCAGAGACTCTGTAGAATGAGTACAGGCCAAAAATACCACTGGGGTGTGATGGGCTCTATTCGTTTTACTTGATTTACAGAAGTATTTTAGTACTTACCACATCATACATGTTCAATAAATATTTACTGAAATAAGCAATAGATTGGATAAATGAATGGGTACATGCATGGCTTAGAAATAATTATAGCCAATAATTCAATTCAAAAATTCAATACATAGAACATACCAGGTAACATGTTAAGCACTTCATATCTCTTTTCCTCCTCTCCCAATTTCCTTTTCATTGTATCCAAAGCTTTACTACATATCTTGACCTAAAATTCTTTTTTTTCGTTTGTTTGATTTTTGTCTTGTTTTGTTTTGTTTTGTTTGGCTGTGCTGTGCTGCGTGGGCATGCGGAATCTTAGTTCCCCAACCAGGGATCGAACCCGTACCCCCTGCAGTGGAAGAACAGAGTCTTAACCACTGGACCGCCAGGGAAGTCTCTCACCTCAAATTCTTTTTTAACAATATTCTATGACAGATTATTTCAAACATATACATAATTAGAGAGAACAACCCATGTACTCATCTTCCAGCTTTAATAATATTGACCAATCTTTCTTCATTTACACCCTGTATTATTAACCTTCCTGTATTATTTTGAAGCAAATCCCAAATATCATATCATCTGTTAATAGTTATAGATGTAATAACTTCGATGTAATAATTTAAAACTTAAAACTTTGATGTAATAATTTAAAACTTCAATGTAATCATTCCTTAAGTATATTAACAAGAATTCCTTAATATCAGTCAGGCATTGTACCTTTTCCCCAACTGTATTATAATCTTTTACAGTTTGTATAAAATGGCATCCAAGAAAGATCTAGACATTAGGATTAGTTGACATATCCCGTAAATCCTTTTAATCTATAGATTTCCTCTCCATCTCTTTTTTAATTCTGTTGCATTTTTGCTGTTGTTGTTGGTAATGGAACAAAGTCATTTGTCCTGGAGAGCTGCCCAGTGTAGATTTTTAAAATCGTATTTCCATGTTATTTAATTCACTCTGTTCCCCTGCCCTCTGTATTTCCTGTTAATTGGTAGTCAGAGAAAGAGGTCAGATCAGATTACAGTTTGAAATTTTGGCAAGAACACTTTATAAGCTGTGTACTTCATTAGCTGAGATATAATCTCGGGTTGCCTTTCTTTGTGATGTCTATAGCAAGGGGTGTTCACCACTTGGATTCATCAACTCACTGGGGTTTGCAAAATAAAGAATTCTGACTTTCTGAATCCTTCCTCTGTTGAGTGGGACTGTCTCTCTAAAAGGAGACTGTCTCATCAACTATTCGGTTAATACGAGGTACAATTTGTTAAGGAAAGCAAGTTACATACTTGATTCTTTCCTTTTATTTGTCAGTTTTCAAAATAAGGATCTGACTCCCGAATATCATTACAAAAAAAAACCAATAAGGGTTTTATTTTTAACGCTGAAATTTCCTTGAGGGGAACATTCCCCGTAGCCGTGTCAGAAATCTAAAACTGTCCATTACCTAAGTATTTCTAGGGGTTGGAGTAAATAAAGATATAACCTGCTTTAGAACGGTCTGTTTCATTAAGTCCTCTACAGCAAGCAGATCTTTTTTCTTAATTTGAACACCTCCAAGTAAGAAAGTTAAAAAATTCTGTGCCTTCAGTGGTTGAGAGTCCGCCTGCCGATGCAGGGGACACGGGTTTGTGCCCCGGTCCAGGAAGATCCCATGTGCCGCGCAGCGGCTGGGCCCGTGAGCCATGGCCGCTGAGCCTGCGCGTCTGGAACCTGTGCTCCGCAACGGGAGAGGCCACAGCAGTGAGAAGCCCGTGTACCGCAAAAAGCAAAACAAAATAAAAAATTCTGTGCCTTTATTTAAGAATATTAAATATCTAACACCTTCCTCTCAAAGTCATGATGCAGACGCTTGCCACCTGATTATAGAACCCCAAAGGGCAGAAGAGAATAGGGAGCAATCAATATATAGCTGTCCCTGGTATCTGCGAGAAATTGCTTTCGGGACCCCCATAGATACTAAAATCCGGGGACGCTCCAGAGTCCCTTATATAAAACGGTGTAGTATTTGCATAGAACTTACACACATCCTCCAGTATACTTTAAATCATCTCTAGACTACTTATAATACCTAAGACAATGTAAATGCTATGTAAATAGTTGCTGGCATGCGGAAAATTACATTTTTACTTTCTGGAATTAAAAAAAAATTTTTTTTGATCCTCAGTTGAATTTGTGGACATGGAATCTGCAGATATGGAACCCATGGATAGGGAAGGCTGACTGCAGCTAGTTTCCAGCAAGAGATGCCACCCTTTGCAAACATTCCTCAGAAGTGATAGAAACAGAGTCTGTGATGTAAGGAGCCATAAAGAGACGTGATAAAAGCAACCAAATGCCACGCAAGGAACATATTCTATTATGGTATGTACATCACATGGGTTCTATTTTTTCCCTAGAGATAAAGTGATCACTTAAACTATGACAATTACTATCGTCTCTCTCCCCACATGCATTTCCACACTTGAGAAGTGGTGGGAACTATGGGCCTACATGGTGTGCAAACAAATGCTCTTGTGAACAGAGAAGAACTCGTTCCTAGAGGTTCCATTCCACACAGAGGAATAACTACGCAAAACAGTGCCTCAAGAGAGCAAGGCCGATGGAGGTTCACCGAGAGTACACTATAAACAATTAAAATACAGCTGACTGCAATGGAGGAAAATGTTTCTCCTGTATTCTTCCTACATCCCACCTTCAAACAGACAGCCTCGTCTCCACTCCAGTGGAAAGGAGAGGTGTCCTTGAAATTATATGCCGATGTGATGTAAGCAGTCTCTCTACTTATAAAATTAATGAAAAGCATTTCAGACTATCAACTGACATTCTCTCCACCCCTGAAAGCTGATACTGCTCAGGAACAGCAGTACATCTGACATCTTATTTGCCACATACAGGACTCAGGAAATTCAAGAAAATGTTCTGAATTATATCAATTCACGAACGGCACTATGGCAACCAAAGATCCTCTCTACACACAAACACAGGAAATCTCAGTATTTCTGTTCCCCAGGGTACAGATATTTTCTTAATCTGTATAATTTTATTTATAAGAGACAGAATTCAAGTTACAGTAAGTCCCCTACATATGAACGAGTTCCATTTTGAGAGTGTGCTTCGTAAGTCCAATTTGTTCATAAGTCCAACATAGTTAGCCTACGTACCCAACCAGCACAATCAGCTATATAGTACTGTACTGTAATAGGTTTAATACTTTTCACACAAATAATACATAAAAAATAAACACAAAAAATAAAGAAAACATTTTTAATCTTACAGTACAGTACCTTGAAAAGTACAGTAGTACAGTCCAACACCTGGCATACGGGGGCTGGCATCGAGGGAACAGGCAAGAAGAGTTACTGACTGGAGGAGGGAGGGAAGGTGGGAGATGGTAGAGCTGAAGGATGGTCAGCAATAGGAGACGGAGGGCAAGCTGCAACTTCACTCACGCCTGGCATTGATGGCACAGGTTCTGGCTCCTTGCTGGATTCAATTCTATCTACGCTCTTGAAAAAATGATCCAGTGATGTCTGGGTAGGAGAGCATTCACATCTTGGAAAGTTGGCAACTTGAAGGTTCGTATATAGGGGACTTACTGTACTGGATTATGAAACAAGGACATAGACTAAGGTGGTCTGGTTTGGGATCCATTCCCAAATATGAGTTCAAGAGGATGAAGGGCTCCTATCTTTTTTTTTTTTTTTTTTTTTTTTGCGGTACGTGAGCCTCTCACTGTTGTGGCCTCTCCCGTTGCGGAGCACAGGCTCCTGACGCGCAGGCTCAGCAGCCATGGCTCATGGGCCCAGCCGCTCCGCGGCATGTGGCATCTTCCCAGACCGGGGCACGAACCCATGTCCCCTGCATCGGCAGGCGGACTCTCAACCACTGTGCCACCAGGGAAGCCCCAGGGCTCCTATCTTTGAGGTATAGTATTACTTCTGCTACCTGTGTGCCAAGCACCAGTTGTCTAAATAATATATCCTCCAGATACCCACACACAGCTGAAAGCAGACAAGCCTCATAGAGAGAGCTGAAAAATTGGATTCTAGCACTAGCATATTATTTCCTAAATAAATCGCTTACCCACCTTACACCTTCATTTCTCCACTTTATGGAGATAACTATTGATATGTTTGCTTATTTTGCAGGAGTATTTTTGAATAACAACAACAACAAAATTCTTTGAAATCTTCAAAGAAAGGGCACAACTTTAACCTAATTAGGAAGGAAACAGAAAGAAAACCTTGAACAGTCTCAAATCCTGCCCTATTAATCCAATTAAAGAGAGAGAGATCAACTTCTAAGACTAGGAAGAACCCATTATCAGTGGCCATAAACACTGTCTTCTTATCAATTCCTCACTGAAATTAAAACCTCCTCACCTTGCCTTTGCATCTCCTTCCTTCCTCCTTCTCCTACCACCACAGACTTTCCCCAGGTACTCTTGATATCTCTGGGACCCCATATCATTTCCATCTCCCCTATTTTAGCCCCTCAGCAATTATAACCTCCCTCCCACTGTCACCCATCAGAGTGAGCTGAAAGGGATCTAAATATTCTAATGAAGCTCACGCACAGTAAAAATGGAAAGGTGAGGCCTAAAGTGATGTAGGCACAGGCTCAGCGTCAGGTAGCCAATCATTTGCAAAGCTGGGTCCTCATCCAGAGATCTGCCTCCTGGTATAAGTGCTCTTTCCACTGCACCATACTACCTTCTACCTGGCACTATTGACTCTTACCCAAGAAAGGGATTTGAGGAATCAGTTGATGGCATCCCATTGTTTTCTACCATAAGAAGGGCTTCTAGTCACAATTAGAAAAGTAAGATAAAACTGATCACATCAATCAGATTAGAATCCTCTATCTAGAAGAATCCTCCAAAGTTCAGATTTCTTCACCCTTAATCCACCTCATCCAGGGAGTAAGATTTGAGGGCCGATTCCACAGTGACCCTTTCCCAATGGTTCTTTCCACTGTTCAACATGGCTGGAAGGATATCTTCTACGGGTCAAACCTAAATCCTTCCTGAATGAAGAAACAGCCCTTCGAGCTATATTCAATATCCTGTGATAAACAATAGTGGAAAAGAATATGAAAAAAAGAATGTCTATATGTGTATAAGTGAGTTACTTTGCTGTACAGCAGAGATTGACACAACATTGTAAATCAACTATACTTCAATTTAAAAAAAAAAATTTTTAAAAAGGAAGAAAGAAACAGCCCTTGATTCTTAAATGTGATATTGAAGCACAATCACCATAAAAGGTTGAAAAGGCACTCGACGCAAGCCCCGAAGTGCAAGTGGGCATGATTAACAAAGAGAATACAAGGAACTTTTGTAACAACAATAGCTAAACTTCTCCACAGCCTTACCTTTAGCAGGTTAAATAATCTTAGTTCCTTTATCAATCCTTTAGTGATATATTTGGCTTTTGTCTAAGGTCGCTTCAAATCGAATATGTTGCTTTTTGGAAGCTAGACTCTAGAACCAAGAACAGGTTAATATAAGGACCAAGGACATCCTTAATATAAGAGAAAAGTCATCAACAAAAGTGTTAGAAAATTCGTATAAGTCCAGGGCAATTGATGACACCTCCACGCAAAAGAGGCAGAATTCAAGACAACAGCACTTTTGGGATAGACTAACTTGTGAACTTAAGGAACAACCAGAAATGAAGGAGAAAACATTACATGAGTCTTAAAAATATTTCCAAGCACAAACTCAAATATAATCAGTCCATTAGACATTATTTAATGTGACAACTCTAACCATGTAGCTAAATATGAGGTTAGCCTAAGAGATGAAAGCCAGAAATGTCCTAGCTAAATCCCTTAAATAGCTACAGAACAAAGTTAGGAAGCAGCAAGGTGAAGAAATTAGGGAAAATGCAAATAGAAATTCCATTTCCTACAAGGAAATAAACAGACAAACAAATAAATACATAAAATTCCTGATTGAGCTAGGGGAGTGTGTTCAGAAAAAAATAAAATAGTATGTAAACTCCTGGTATAAAGTCTTGAGAATAATAAGGCTGCTAAATTGTAAGCACCAGGGAAGTGAAGTACTAGCTCAAAAGATTATGAAAATTTAGCTTTCCAAACTGAACTGGAAAAGGAAATGGGTAAAAAGAGGTCAGTGCCTCATAGGCAGGAAGGAGTTTCTATTATTTAGCCGGCCGTTTCAAATTAATATCCTGGAACATCAGCAGGTTAAAGAGCCCTATAAAAACAGAAAGAGAGAAGCAAATGGTGTAGAAACAACAGCGTTTACACCTTAGTAATAGAAAGGTATTACTACAAGGATTTACAAGATACGAACATGACATATATCAAAGTCCAAAAGGCGAGCTTTAATAAATGATGAGAAAAGGCATTAGGCATGGAAGTAAAGCCAGAGGACTTGAAATAACTCTATCTACGCACATACTAGATTATTTTAAACCAAGTAAGCCACCCCCAGATCCATGAAAGATCATACTTTATTATTCCCTAAGAGGCAGTATTCCCATTGCATCAAACCAGTAAAGGCAGTTAGGTGGAAAAACTAAGAATGAGAAGAATATAAAACACTTGTCCTTTCCCAGATCCTGTTACAAATGCTGAAAGAATCTAAAGAAATACCTTGACCCAAAGAGGTCCCAGCTTTTAAATTAAAAATGAAAGAAAAGCAACTGCATTGCCCTTTTTTTTCTATTGGGAAATACTTGGAAGATAACAGTTGAAAAAACAGATGAGTAGTAATAGGTCAGTATGACTAACAGTTTCCAAGTCAGCACACACACTGGCAGCACCAAACTCATCAAGGCTTGGCTGATGTCTTCAACACTAACCCGGTCACCTCTGAGGACAGTACTTCCTGTCATCTCCCAATCTGTACCTTAGATGTGTAATTTCTGCTTCTAAAAGTATCATACCTTGTGATGTTTGTGGCCTTGCAAAAGTCGTATGTTGAAGCCTTGACTCCCAATGTGGCTATATTTAGAGAAGGTGCCTCTAAGGAAGTAATTAATGTTAAATGAGGTCATATGGATAGGGCCCTGATCCAATAAAATTAGTGCCCTTTTAAGAAGAGACAGCAGAGAACCTGCCCTCTCTCACCACAAGTACACACAAAGGAAAGGCCATGTGAGGACACAGCAAGAAGGTAGCCATTTGCAAGCCACAAAGACAGTCCTCAGCAAAAATCAAATCAGCCAGAACCTTGATCTTGGACATCTAGGCTCCAGAACATAAGAAAATTAATTTCTATTTTAAGCCACCCAGTCTGTGGTATTTTGTTGTAGCAACCAGAGCTAAGACTCACCTACTCTATCGATGTTACTTAGTGACTTCCTAGAAAGCAGGAATGAAATCTTAAATTTATTTCTTATATTCCATAATGCAATGCTCTGTGAGGCTGAGTGCTTCAGAAATGCTTTTTTGAATATAATAATGGTTAAAAAATGCCACTGACTACCATAACACCCACAGTTTTCCATAAGCACTGACAGTAATATAAGCCAAGATATCATTTTCACAAGCAAACAAATGTTTCTCCTATTAAAAACATTGTGGAACACTCACCCTTTATTCACTCACTACTGAAAACTGTCAATAGCAATTCAAGTACTATAATTCCTTGACAAGAAATATAAACAGCAAAATAAACTATCTTCTGTAATGCTAATTTATATGACATGTGTGCTAAAAATAAAACAAAGAATTTCTGTTGCAGTTTTTACATAAGTAAGATACTTAAGTTCCTTGATTTTTATGCCAATTCACCTAGACATTATCAAACTTAGGACAGTGCACTTCGGGCTTACAGAACATGAAATCATAAAATCACAAAATCAGAGAATCATAGACTAGAGATCATTTAGGTCAGCTTCATTTTTTTTTTTTAAATAAGAAAAGCATAGCTCAGTGACATGAGTGCCTTATTCAAGGTGACATAAATAGATCCTTTAATTCCCAGAACTGTGTTCTTCTACTATATTGTTAAGGAGTAATTTTTTAAAAGTTAAAATAATGAATCTCAAAAAAAAGTGTGAAAGATTTTATTTAATTCTTTAATGGGGAACCAGTAAGATGTTATAACCTGTTCAAAAGAATCCAAAGTGAAAACAAATATATAAGCATCAGTAGTGCTAGAAAAAAAGGCAAGGAAAAACTGATCACTATACATAAGGGCAATAATCTATTGCATTTACTGATCACAGTTAGCTTGTCATGGACAAGATCATTTGCTTTACTGTCTGAATTCTACAATATGCAGAGTTATAAAACAGCCCAAAGACAATGAAAGGCAGAGAGAACTAGGTGAGCTAGACAGAACACACACTAAATTTTTTATAATTTCAAAGTCTTTCACAATTTTTCCTCATAGTCTCCTACCATCTATAAATATTATAAAACTAGAGAACAGCATGGTGGTTATGCCAAGAGGCAGAATTCTTGTTTAGTTGTTTAGTCAAAAAAAGGTCCACGTTCATTTCACGTCAGCACAAAGACTTAGAGACAACAACATCTCTACCAGGTTGGCCCAGCATTGTCCACGCTCAGAACTCCTCCCCACAATGATCCCTGTTAATACAGGCAGTAATTCCATGAGGGCAACAGATTCAGAACAGAAGTTCCTTATGCAAGTAATGGTAAGGCCTGTATGTAAACTCAGGTCTTCTGCTTCCGAGTCCCACTCTCTTTCCACAACATCACAGGTCTCCAAAGCCCCTTAAAGTCTATGAAAAGGAGGTCTAGGAGAACGAATTTTTATTGTTCTTCAGATAAAATATAAAATGAGAAAAGACATGAGAAGAAATAATCTGCTACACAAACATACAAAGAATGTATAACAGGATAAATAAACAAGTGACATGCTGATCAAGTTTAACTGTGACCCCAATTCCACAGCTCTGGTCAGAAAATCTACATTTAAGAAAGGGGAAATAAATGGGGACGAAGAGTAGAAAAAGTATAACATGAGGACTCAAAAGTGCAGTGAGGAACAATGAGAAACAATAGGTATTGCTCTTGTGTGTTGTATCTAGGCAAAGAATCACAGGACATGGACAGGAGGAGAATGGGAATCAAGGGATAATTTCTTTTTTTAATTTGGCACAATTTTTTTTTCAAAATACTCAAGAGGATCACTGCAGAAAACATTCAGAAGAGCAACAATAACATAAGTAACTGAAGAGATTTTAAAATAGCTCCACTGTGAAAAAAAAACAAACACATCTTAAAATTGCAAGCTTTGAAATCTTTAAATATCTTAATTAAAATGCTTCTGGATTCAGTTCATTCTTAAGCAGTACTGATGCTCTAAAGGGACTACCAAATTTCTATCCATTTTTCTTGAAACAAACATGCTTACATTCATTGTTTGAATAGCAAACTATGAAAAAAAGAAAAAAAACCAAGCAAGCAAATAAACAAACCACCATAATGGAACCCATTCCCTGGAAATAATAATAGTGCAAAGCGAAAGGGAAAAAATGAAAGAATATTCAGTTAAGTATTAATCTCACTGAAGACCTTGATATTGATAGAAATATTGCTGGTAAGTCTTCTTAAAAAGTCTTTGGGGCTTCCCTGGTGGCGCAGTGGTTGAGAGTCCGCCTGCAGATGCAGGGGACACGGGTTCATTCCCCGGTCTGGGAGGATCCCACGTGCCGCGGAGCGCTGGGCCCGTGAGCCATGGCCGCTGGGCCTGCGCGTCCCGAGCCTGTGCTCCGGAATGGGAGAGGCTGCAACGGTGAGAGTCCCGCGTACCGCAAAAAATAAAAGAAAAATTAAAAAAAAAAGTCTTTGGCACACATTCCTCACATGCACTAAGGATGGCCATGGTAAAAATCATCTAGCAGACCTCAGAGTTCAGTCGTAAACCTCTAACGCATTTCAATATTTTTAAGAATGTTTAATAAATAATAATTTATTCATTTACAATGAAAAGATAATGAGTGAAAGGTTCAGATAGTCATCTTCCGACCAGCATGTTCTCTCCCTGCATTAGAAGCCAAATTACAATCGGAATATTGTTTTGTCTGACACTGTAGCGAGAGCAGTAAGTTGCATACATAAAACACTGAATAAGAGGCTATTCATTCATTCAGCAGGTGCCTGCCTAGCAGTGAACAAGAGAGCAGATTCCTGGCCTTGTGGAGCTTACAATCTCTGGGCTGAACTGCACAAAGAGGGTCTACTTTGCACTGGATCTGTGCAGCATGATACTAGTTCCACCTTTCCTTGGACTGGATTACACCCGAAGGAACACTGTGAATATTCACCTCACTGACTTTTTTAAATAACAAAATGTGTCATTTTAACCATTCATAAGTGTTTAATTCAGTGGCATTACCACTATTTCCAAGACTTTTTTATCACCCCAAATGGAAACTCTGCAATAATTACTGCTTTTTTAAAGGGCCACAGGTTACTAACATTTCTGGTTGACATATTTCTTTTAAAGATATCTATCTTATTAGTTAGATTATAGGACTGCCTAAAATCTGTCCCTTTAGCCTATGTGATACTTCAGCCATTGTGCTTTGATTTTATAATCATTCTCCAGAAGCAAACATAAATTTCTTGAGAAGAGAGGCACCTCATTGCCATGCCGTTTTCCCCACCCAGACACTGCAGAGATGCACTTTCTTGTGTGGTGTACTATCTTACCCAAGTCTTACAAATATCTACAGAGACATTATTATCACATTTTCACAGATAAGGAAGCTGAGGCTCAAAGGAATGAAAAAATGTTCTCAAGGCTACTCAGCTAGTAAGGGAAAAATCCAAGAATCAATACCAGTTATTCTATATTGTAGCAATGATGAAAGAAAGCAAAGTGGAGCAGAAAGAGAAGGAGGAAGGGAGGGAGGGATGGAGAGAGGAAAAAAGGAGAGAGGGAGGGAAGACATATGGTTGGTTTGGGTATAGGGTTACCATTAATAATAAATATTCACTAAACCCTGATCCTAAATCTGAATGCTGTGTTATATCTGTTATTAAAATACATATTCATACAAGAAGAGACACATAAGAAAAAACAGGGAAGATGAAAATGATTTTTTCAAAGATACAGGAGAGGCTAAGGAAGGATTTTAAATGGATATGCTTTCGGAGATATTCCCAACTACCTCCCTATAAATGGGTCACCTCAATCACTTAGGGTGGCTGTCTTTTTCTAAAAACTGTCAAATATTTCAAGGGCAAAATAAAGAAAAAGAGCCTGATGTACCCTCGCAGTTTACTGTTGTTTGTATCATGGTAGCACTCTGTGGTTTTAAGACAAATTGAAAACTCCATCACACACTGCTTTAAAGACCAAATGACTAGAATAAAAACTCTCAGGAACAGCAAAGGCAAGATACTGCCAATTTTGTGTGCTTCAGGGAGAGGCAAATATCGCTGAAATAGGGAGAATTCTTTCCTTCTCTTTACAATAATTTAGAAAAAAAAAAGAACTGAGAAATAAGAGGAAATATGGAGACAAATTTAAAGTCAGGATGTTGTTTTTTGTGGATCCTAATTTATTTCAAGAAATCTAGATTATTAAATTCAACTATCTCGTCTGAGTAGTGGTCTCAAATGGGAAGTAATACAAACTAGTCCTTAAATGCATAAGCTCTGGAGTCCAAAAGGCCTGATTTCAAGACCCAGCTCTATGACATACTAAGTGTGACATCTTGGCCAACTTACATAACCTCTATGACTCTATTTCCTCAAAATCATACCTCATAAGGTCGATGTGAGGATTAAGCATCAATAAAATGGTGCATATAAAGCACCACACAGAGCCTGCCACACATTAAGGCTTAATATAAGTTTTAAGAAGAGTGGAAAGAGGGGAAGAGAGGCTGAAGACCAGGATGAGTTTCAGGTCTGAAAGCACAGTGATTTAAATTCATACTCAATAAGACTAAGTAAAACATATCAAATCTTCCTCTGTCCTACAGGAAAAAAAAAAAAAGATAACAGCAAAATAATAATAATAGTAGACAGTCAGGGTCATGATTTTCAATTTGTTCTCCTTCCATTATTTTTCTCTACTCTTTTTTTTTGGATTACAAGGGTCCAAGGTCAAAGTACAACAAAAGGAGGAAAGCAAGAGAACACAGAAGGTAGGAACTAGAAAAAACAGTATCAGAAAAGTGCACCAGGGCTTCCCTGGTGACACAGTGGTTGAGAGTCCGCCTGCCGATGCAGGGGACACGGGTTCGTGCCCCGGTCCGGGAAGATCCCACATTCCACGGAGCGGCTGGGCCCGTGAGCCATGGCCGCTGACCCTGCGCATCCGGAGCCTGTGCTCCGCAACGGGAGAGGCCACAATGGTGAGAGGCCCGCGTACCGAAAAAAAAAAAAAAAGAAAAGTGCACCAACATTTGCCTCATAATATGAGAAAAGATCACTAGGCAACATTCAGAAGGCAAGCTCCAAATACTGGGTGACACTAGGTTTGACTTATCATTCTACAAACATATGCTGAATACCCTGAACCAGTTCAGACAGAAATTGTGAGGAAGGGGGAGAAAGCACATGTCATAGTTCATTCTGGATGCCACTGTTCTGCACACAAGAGTTGTGATTTTAAGATTCCTTGTTCTGGATCATTCATGATCCATCCTCATTTGCTACACCCACAAACAGTGGTTCTGCCTAGAACCATCACCACAAATTAGAGTGAAAAAATGCCAGAGCACTAGGCTAGTGGGTAAAAAAATTCAACATCTTTCCTTATGATTAAGGGAAGGCCTTAACAAGTTATATCAGCTTGGGTGGCCTTAACAAGTTACATAAGCTTTTTGTTTCTACAGAAGGACTGGCATTTTTCGAACATCTTGAGGAACAAAAATCAGTTATATCTTTAAAGGGGAAGACTATTTTAAACACATATTTATTAAATGTGAATACCAGGGGAGGACATATCTACATAGAAAAATGGGTCTGTATAGAATGCAACAAAAATATCAAACATCTGAAATCAAGAGATTTTTGGGGGGAACTGAACTCTTGTCCTGATCAGGAGGACAACTGAAAGGTCCTCATGGGTTCTCATCTTTAGTCAACCACTAATTCATTACGTGCCACGGGGAAAATCATGAATTGCTACAAGGCTCAGGTTCCTCGTCTATATCTGCCCAACACCACACTGGGTTCTTGTAAGGATCAAATATACTAACACAGTCATTCTTGAATCGTGGTCCCTGTTACCAGCAGCATCAGGAACCTGGGAACTTCTTCAAATTGCAAAATCTCGAGCCCTACCCTAGGCCTACTAAATCAGAAACTCCAACAATCTGCAATTCTAATGCACTAAAACATTTGAGAATCACCACAAAAATATATATGAAAACAATCATGAAATTTTAAAACATTAAAGCTACAGTGGAAAAATGAAGAATGTTACATTTGTTCAAAGTTTTAAGGACTTCCATTTACACGTAGTTGGATATAGATAAGGTGTGTGTGTGTTACACCCAGATTCACATTCCAACAGCTTTTTTAGTAAATGTCACTATAAAATGAAATCTGAAATTATGAAACACCTATCAATGCTAAAATGTATATTATTTAGTCCTAACGTTAAAAGTACTGGGGGAAATGAAATCAAATTAATAATCATCACATTTTCTTTAAAAGAGTAACCATTAGACTAAATTGACTTAAATCTAGTTATTAATAAATTAAAGAATGAATTTGAAATTAGATCTCTCTTGGGGAAGGAAAAAAATAAATCTTACTGAGATCTTTACATTTGCTTGGTAACAGTAATGCAGTCATTATTTTTTAAAAAGGTAAAATGTGAAGTCAAAATAAAAAGAATGTGGTTGCAAAGGATGCATTTCAAAGACAATGTAGGCTTTTCATGTAATAACTATAGGAAGTCTTTGAGGAATTCTAATAAGTAGAACTAAATTAAGAATAAAATACGCTAAGAAAACTGAGAGGTGGTATGAAGATTATTTTTTCATTCTACATTCTAGTTAAGCCCAATAAAACATGTTAAACAAAAATATTCCTTATTAGAAATATTCTTAGCTTATTTTCATCTTCATATCCCATTTATCACTTCTAGTTAAGGGAATCCAGGGCTGCAGGCCCTGACAAATTGGAGACAACTTGACAGTCACATTGCTAACAATATACGTTTCTGAAGTAAATGAGATGGAAAAGTAAGGAAGGAGAGGGGTGAAGAATAAATTAACATTTAAAATACAATAAAAAATAGGACTAACTAATGAAAAGCTTTGTCTGGAAAGGTGAAATTACCAACTATTTGGAGCTTAGAACCGAACTATACTGTAAAGGGAGGACCTCCATTTACACTAGACACATCCCTCGTCACCTCCAGAAGAGAGCCTCCACAATCAGGCTATTGGTACCCTTAGCTCCGCAGATACTTCCCTTTCTTTTTCTCTTTCCTTAATTCTAGGCCTGTTTTCTTTCCTTCCTACCTCTGTACCCCCTTTCAAACTTCTTTTATTCAAGGAGGGGAAATATATGGCAAAACTAGCAAAGCATCCCACATCATGCTCACCCAGTCCTGAGCTGGGGAACAAAATGGAAACAAATTTATCATCTATGTTCTCTTTCATTCTGGGACACACATGATTAAGAGGGGTGTATTCTTTTCAGGTATATTTCTCTATAATTCCAAAGTTCTAAGGGTTCCTGATTCTGTCTTGAAATATATGAGATATTTGTGCAATGGTGCTATATTTGGAAAGTTAAAATAAGAGATTTATTCTCCTCTAGGATGTCATTTAAAAGAAGTATCATATCGATCTACACACTTCCTAAAGGGAAATTTAACATTTTTTGTGTTCTCTACTGTGCCACAGTTTTTGGACATTATCTGATGAAAAGACGTGACAAACATAACGCTCTAGAGCTGTGCTATTTAAATTAAAAATTAAATTAAATTAAATTAAAAATTCAGTTCCTCAGGCACATTCGCCACATTTCAAGTACACAAAAGATGCATGTGGCTAGTGACCACCATATTGTCCTGATACAGGTCATCTACATCATCGCAGAAAGTTCTATTGGACAGCATTGTTGTCCTTTCTCCTTACTGAAGATTTTCCACAAAAATATCTGTAGAATTACACTTGGTCCCTCTGGCACAATGAAGATGAATTCTCTCACTCCAAAGCTCTTACTAGAACCCTGCAGGCTTCTGCATGAGCTCTCTTAGAACCGCCTCATTTTTCACCACTGCAATTTTCTACACTCTACCTGGCCCATAGAGAGCACGAGTCTTCCAATTCTGACTATATTCTAACCTCTCCTGAATGTCTAGCAAAGGTTTGGGCCAAAAAAGACATCAAATTGTTGCACATATTGTTGCACATATGTTCCCAGGGCAGTGGCAGAAGTCAACTTTATGCTGCTGAAGTTTTGCTTCAGCCCAGGAGATCGAAAGAACTTGTGCTACTGTGAAGTAAGTAACAGTAAATAACTTAATGGGTTTTTAAATGAACGTAAAAAAATTTTTAATGGGTATAATGTCACTTTCAAATAACAAAAGCTATATTTGAAATAGACCTCAATTTTAGTTAGATTTCCTTTAAAGTCTGAGAGCAATACTGTAGTGCAGGCCCACATAATGTAATGTGACATTGGGCCTCTGCGACAATACGTAAATTTTCACAAACACTTAAGCGCATCTGGACTCTATTCCAGTGACCTACAAAGTAATACATCATTCTGTCAGTTGTACAGTATATTCATAAACCCAAAAGGATCCAGGAATTCTTGGACCATATGACACACACACACACACACACACACACGCACGCACACACACACTGAAACAGCATTATAATAGTTCAACTTTCTTCTAAATTTTACCTTCTGTGATTCAGTCTGTCCCTATTCTGACAAAGAACACCTCTCACTAAGTTATTACTTTGCAGGTTACTAGAATATATATCATCACATGCTTGGATTATTGAAATGGGTGGATAGTTCTTCCATGTAGCTCTGCAGCAGGTTGGGAAGCTCTACGAAAACTCTGATTTTGCTAAATTTTTAACCAAAGGATTCAGAGACTTTGTCGATATCCGTTGTTGCAGTGGTTGGCTGCCTGTGATAATAGGCTACTTTTTACCTTGAAAGAATGAAGATTTTTCTCAGAATAATATATTACCATACAGAAGACAGCACTGTCTTAAAAGCTAGCAAAGATAACTTTTACTGTCATTTCTGGATCTAAAAACAAAAACAACATACTTTTAGAAATATCACTGAAATTTAAAAGATTATTACTTCGTAACATTCAAAAGCCACAAGATCTCAGACCTTTGGCAATTCTTTAGGCTTGGGCAGGGGTGATATTTGTCCAGAAAACACCTGACGTGATCTCGTCGTTTCTGGCTATCCTGTTCTCACCGATCAATCAGTGCTAGCTATTAAATACTCTGAAAATTACTCTGGGGCACAGATACTGAAGTCTGTCTTTTTTTTTTCCATTATGTAACTAAGATAGTAAATCTCCAGCTTCCAAGTGCTAAATTCAATTGCTGACCTATTTGCATTTCTAATTCTAATCCAAATTAAATAAATGGAAATTCCACTGTAAAAGAAAAGCACAGATGGTACTCTTCACAGTCACTATCCAGGGAACCATTGTTTTAAAAAAATATCTTAAAATCTATAAAGGCAAATTTAAGGAGACAGTTAAACAATTCTAAGACAAGAGTGCAAGTTCTTATAAAGTATGTTTTCTTTTTCAATTTTATTTTTGGCAATTTTTGACTGCAGCTATAATAGAACATTCTCTCTATAAGGAACAACAAATGAAAACATTTAACATTTTTGGTTACCAACGTTTAAAAGTCTTGCTCAGTATAGAAGCTCAGGCAGCTCAAAAAGCCAGAGTTAAAAACTTTTTCTAAGCCCTAGCAGCAAAGACATGCCAGTAGCGATAAACATGACTAGCATCCAGCTCTTGGCTTCTAATACCATTCCACGATAAAAGAAACCAGGGCTCATTGAAGAAATGGTGGATTCAGGGAGTAGAGTGGGAAATATACAAGATAAGCATGGAGCATTCTGTGATGCCAGAAAGTGAGGAAATGTTAAAAAGAAACAAACAAAACTCCACAAAGGTGGGGATATGGCAAAGGGACACTGGAGGACTCAACTGAAAGAGCTCCCAATGACCAAAGATGGAACAATTTGAACAACAGCATAAATGAAGCAGTATTGAATTATGACCCAAAGTGTAAAATAAATATCCATGAGTCCATGTATGATAAATAAATAAATTCAATAAATAAGGGAGAAGAGACAACATTCCTTTGCAGAAGAATCCCAAGCAATTTATGTCAATACTCCCCCTTCAAGGAGATGGGCCATAACTCTCCACTCAAGTGTGAACTGCACATAGTGACTTCCTTTCAAAGAGGACAAAGTGGAAGGGGGAAATGTACATTTGCAGAGGAGAAACTTCACAAACACTACACTCAGCCAAGTGATCAAGGTCAAAATCAACAGTAAGTCATTTCATTTTTCTAAGGAAGACATACAGATGGCCAACAGGCACATGAAAAGATCTTTAACATCACTCATTATCAGGGAAATGCAAATCAAAACCACAAGGAGATACCACCTCATACCCGCTGGAATGACTAATATCAAAAAAGCAAGAAATAACAAGTGTTGGCTAGGATGCACTTGATGGGAATGTAAATTGGTGCAGCCACTGTGGAGTAGGGAGAATTTTCAAAGAATTAAGAAATTGAACTACATACAATCCAGCTATTGCACTTCTGGGTATTTACCCAAAGAGTCCAAAACACTAATTCAAAGAGATATATACACCCTAAAGTTACCAGCAGCATTATTTACAACAGCCAAGATATGGAACAACCTAAGTGCCCATCGACAGATGAAGGGATAAAGATGATGTTGTACATATATACAATGGAATACTCTTCAGCCACTTAAAAAAAAAAAAAAAGATGAAATCTTGATGTTTGCAACAACATGGATGGACCTTGAGGGTATTATGCTAAGTAAAATAAGTCAGACGGAGAACGGCAAATACTAGATGATTTCAATCATAGGTGGAAGACAGATGATAGATAGACAGATAGATAGGCAAGCAAACCAAAACACACACACAGATACAGAGAAAAGAGTAGTGAGCACACTGTACTGTATACAGAAGTCAAAATATAATGTCATACACATGAAATTTACATAATGTTATAATCAAATGTTACCACAATAAATTAAAAAACAAAAACACAATGTCATGTTGAAAGTACATACTCCGATACAATGTGATGAAAGCACTTTTCCTCTGTAGTCTTCCTCTCCAAAACCCAAAACTCCACGCTCATCAGGAGAAAACTTCAGACAAATCTTACTTTCTTTCCATTTAAGCATCATTCTATAAAAACCTGACCGGTACTTCTCAAAACTGTCAAGGTCATCAAAAACAAAGTCTGAGAAACCGTTGCAGAGGAGCCTAAGGCAACATGACGATGAAGGGTAATGCGGTAATGCGTGTGGGATCCTGGTACAAAAAAGGGACATTAGGTACAAACAAAGAATATCTGCATAAAGTATGGAAGTTGTTAATAACAGCGTATCAGTATTGGTCCACTGACTGTAACGAATGTACCATACTAATGTAAAGTGTTAATAACAGGGAAAACAGTGCAGGAGATAGTGGAATTCTGTACTATCTTCACAATTTTGCTGTAAATCCAAACTGCTCTAAAATTAAATTTTGGGACTTCCCTGGCAGTCCAGTGGTTAGGACTCCATGCTTCCACTGCAGAGGGCCCGGGTTCAATCCCTGGTCGGGGAATTAAGATTCCCACAAAAAATTTAACAATTAAAATTTAAAAAAAATTTTAACAAAAAAATTTAAATTAAAAGTTTATTTTGAAATTTATACTATCTTTTCAACACTAAATCATATTACATACCACTTTTGGTTTGTTTTTACAGTATTTATTTGACATTGCAATTGTGGTGAAGAGTATCAAACTGCTAGGATTTGAATCCAGTTCAGCTGTCTAGATTGATTTTTACTAGCTATGTGCTTGCCTTGAACACAGTATATATAGCTAACTACGGAGCCCAGCCTGACTTCAGTTATATTCAGCACAATCTCTGCTTTCCCAATGAGAGAAAATAAGATAAGTAAAGCCCAATCAGCCATGACCTTCTTACCACGGGGTAACCATGTCTAGCAATGGCCCAGGCCAATGTGTTGCTCTGAATAACACTGGGAATAAGCAGATGGCAACCTCATCCCCATTCACAGTCAAGGCAGGTTCTCTTTCCCAAGAACAGATGTAACCAGCAAAGTGATTAATGCCTCTGAGCAAAGTGCAGGACTGATTTTAAGAACCATCAGCAATTTCACGTGATATGAACACTACCTGCTTATTACTTCTAATATGCAGATGAGGCTAATGAAATCCTATTTTCTTTCCACAAGCAAAGCTTATTCTAAGAAAAAGGAGCAAAATGAATTTGATGAAAATAGCTGAAGACACTTTGAATAAAAAATGGCCAGGTTTCATAGTGCTGTTTATAAAAAAGTTTACATGTTGTTAAGATTTACAACTTTCCTACAAATGAATGCTTCTCAAATGAATATTCATGCAGCAATTATACTGGCTTTTGCCAGTGAAGAGAGTCATTAAAGGCTTGTCATCTTGGTCCAACAATGCCTCTGGTGCTTCCAAATTATTAGATCTTAGTCTACTGCTTTGAATGCTACAATAGCA
Organism: Pseudorca crassidens; assembly: GCF_039906515.1. NCBI lineage: Eukaryota > Metazoa > Chordata > Mammalia > Artiodactyla > Delphinidae > Pseudorca > Pseudorca crassidens. Next base: position 160,844,480 of record NC_090297.1, read on the forward strand.
ACGTAAAACAGAAATGAATTACCAGTGTGAATAATCAAAGGTCACAATTTTCAGCAAAAGCTCAGAATTTTCTAGTGTCACCTACTTTTTAATATAAAACTATTAAGACACTTTTTCTTCATCAGATTAAATAAGTAAAAAGATGAAATTAAGTGAAACTAATGAAAAGGCTGAGTAGTAGCGATCCTGTAAAAAGACTATAATTAATGGGAATTAGAGGGCTTTTTTTAGCTTAAAACTTCTTAATTAACTTTTTTAGAGTTAGATTAACTGTCACTATACCTGATACTAAATTTAAGCTGGGGTTATGCCTCAGACTGCGCCACATGAGCTACTGTGCTAGAACCAAATGCCCTCTGTGAAGCCACTGAACTGAGAGCACCGAGGGAGCAGAAACCCAATCTTTGAATACACTCCAGCACCTAGCACTGGACGGATAAAGAGGAAGGTCATCAGCACACAAATGAAAGTACCTGCTTGTGAAATTATTCCCAGTCAAATGTACCGGTCAGGGGACTTTGGGTATAAGCGATACAAACAAAACAACCCAGGTAATTTATGTTTAAAAAAAAAAGTATTTACTCTAAGGGACCGGAGCAGTTGCGGGGCTCTGAGCAGTAGAAACCACTGGTCAGTCACTCCCTTCAGGACACTATTCTACACGTTTGCAGAATCAGGCCACATAGCTCAAGAATCCGAAGAGCACATCTGATTGGCTGGCTTGGGTTGCATGTTCACCAGGGATCCTGACTGACAGTTGTATCAAGGCTTTATCCAAAGGTGGAGGAGAAGTTATCCAAAGCAAATGTAGGGGTGCTGTTCCCAGAAGAGGGAGATACAGATGCTGGGCGGGCATGAACCCGGACGTCCCCTGTGATAGAGAAGGAGCAAGGTATGGGAATAACCAGCTAACCTCCAGGAACTGTAGGAGGCATTCTGCTTTCACATCTAATTCAATTCTCCAAATAACCTTGTAAGGTGGGTATTATCAGCCTCATTTTACTAGAGTTGAAATTGAAGTTCACAGAGTTTAAGTTACTTAGCTGAATTTCCCAAGTTTTATATGCTGGTGACAAAAACAAACAAAAAACTCTAGGTGGGCCAAATAAAGTAGGCCCCAAATCTTTTTTCCCTTATTTTTTCCTTTAATCTCTTACCTTCCCCGTTTCCTACCTGTCATTCATTTCTTCCATTTCTGAAATCAGGTTTCTTTGCACCAAGTCCTTTCCACACATTCCACTCTGAAGTCCCCACAGCTTTCCTGTCATCCTCCCTATCTCGAATGTGAGCTCCTTGAAGGCAGACTGTGTATATTTTATCTCCATATTTCAAATGCTTAACACTGAGTCCTCAATAAATGATTACCGAGTAAAGGACTGGCTTATCCCTTTGGAACAACCAAAATGCATGGAGGAACTGTAAATCAAAGAATTCCACCTTGAATAATTTTGTAAAGGCTCACCATTTATTTTATATACCTATTCGCTTCATTGTTTTAGCAAGATTCCTGCCTATCATGTCATGTATCTACTCCTACATGGCACGAGAGCTTAAATGCCCACTTTTCTTCCAAATGGCAAATTTTAGCTTCTTGAGAGGAAAATTCTGATATAATTCTAACTCATTTATTCACAAGGTCAATTATCTACGTGCTTAACATTTTAGAACATAGTCAAGCGTCAGGAGATAAGAAGAAATTCTATGAGTTGTCAGAATAGATGGTTAATATTCATTAATTTCACTCATATGGGAACGCTTCAGGCCTTCATTTGGAACCTACTGGCTTTTAATTCTTAAACATAACTTTATTTGGAGGGGAAATGTATCTGGCCAGAAGTATGTTCTATTACATTAGCCTGAAATTCAGACTTAATTCCTGAGATATTGGTTTACTGTTCTGTAGAGGTGTCTTTCGAGCCGACTCAGGACTAGACTGAATTTACTCCCTCTCGTCTGCCTCTCTGAAAAATGGTCTAAGTACTCCAGGAGGGTGGGCTCTATGAAGACTCCAATAAAGAGGTCTTTTTATTTAAAAGAAGGTGGTGACTTTGGTGGACATCCAGTCCACTAATGCTCAGCCTAACCATATCTCTCTGTAGGAAAAGGAGAATGTGAGTGACCCTACACACTCCCATACAGCTCTGCTTTTGTTCAATTCCTGCATAACAGGAATCAGACAAAAATGGATTAAAATACCAGCTCCAGTACTATGCTAAGCCAAGTCACTTAACTTTTCTAGATCTTAGCTTCCTCCACTGCAAAATGGGGATCTTAATGTTAAAACCTAGGAAGGCTGAGATTTAAGTGATGTGATGAAATACGTAACATCCTATCTTCACTTTAATTTCAAAGGGAGAACTAAGGCTCCACATATTAGAATTACCATTTCAGCTGAGGTTTTCATATCAGACTTGGAAAACTGCCCTCATTTATCCCTGATGTGGCTTCCAGGTTACGAGTCAGATTTTCTATTGAAAATGTTGCATGAATAATATTCCTTATTCTTAGGACAATTTCAATCACATATGGAAGTAATAGGAAAAAAATACAACACTCTGAAAATATGTTTTGTTAAAAACTAGAAACCATTTAAACCTAAAATGAATAAAAAGAAAAAGCTATAAAATGGCAAAAAAAAAAAAAAAACCAGCAAAAAACAAACAAAAAAAACACCTAATTTTATTGGTATTTCTTTCTCTCTCTTTTTTTTTTTTAATGTTAGGCCTTCCTGGAAATCTGAATTATGTGTCCTGTAATGTTTACATACTCTCAAAAAAATCAGAAAACTATTTTGGACCCAACCTACCATAAAACAACTATCATAAATTAAAAAACAAAAAATTGGTCTAGATGATAGACCAAAAGATCAAAACAGGGGGTGAAATCTATATTGAAGTCAATATTCCACCATAAAACAACATGAAATCTTCTTATAAGAAGAAGATAAAAGGAATTTTGAACTTCTCTTGAGTAAAAGCAATATGAATTCTGTGGGTAAATGAAGCAGCTGAATATATTAAACAGGCATTTGAGCATGCTGAATGTCAAACACAAGAGAGAAGCTGAGTTAGTATCACATGGAAAGTTTCAGTGATAGCAAAAAACCCTGCACAAAACCAACAGAGAAAAACTGTGCACAGAAATGGTACGCTTGAATGAAAGGTTGCAAGTATTATTTTTCTCTTGCTACAAATGCAAAACAAGCAAAATCAATAACCAATTTTATTTCTAGATTTGTATCCATTGTAGTGCATAGAGGCAATCTGGGCACTGAACAGAACTCCTAACTCAGCATCTTCTCAGACAAGTAAATTTGTCACTCTGACCAATACATAACTAATCAGACAGTGGCAAAGAGAGCACTTTGTATTGTATTTAATGCTTTAATAAAACTCAGAAAAGGTTGGGGGAACCTTAAAACATTGGCTACTTTAAAATAAGTATATTACTTTTTTTTTTTTTTTTTTTTTGTGGTACGCGGGCCTCTCACTGTTGTGGCCTCTCCCATTCCGGAGTACAGGCTCCAGACGCGCGGGCCCAGCCGCTCCGCAGCATGTGGGATCTTCCCAGACCGGGGCACAAACCCGCGTCCCCTGCATTGGCAGGCGGACTCTCAAACACTGCACCACCAGGGAAGCCCTAGAATAAGTATATTACATTTTAATATAGTTTTAGAAACTATATAATTTCAGCTGATTTAACAACTCTAAAAAGCCAAATTCATAGTATATAATCTATATTAATTTTTCAATTCACTAACAGAAACAGTGACGTGCCAAAAGTGCTGAAAGACTCAGAAGCTTTCTAAAAAAAAAAAAAACCAAATTGATTTTCCCAAACATTTCATTGCTGGGCATTAGCAGGGCATGCCATTCTATGCCACAGCATATAAGGCAGATATGAGGACTTCAGATTACCTAAAATGAACACCATGGGAGGTCATTTCTGTACAGATAATGGATATTGGACATCAAAATTAGATTGGAATTGTCATACCCAAGCTATATAAAATAAATATTTTACATGAAACATAACAAAATCTGAATTCCTGGGTATGAATCATTCCTATGTCTACTCTTCTCTTTTAAATAATTCTTCATCACCATCATATTCTCATACCTATTACCTGGATGTATGTTTCTCTTACTTATTTACATTGCACCTTCTTCCGTGTTTTCATGTTTACCCTTGGCCCATGCTATTATGTTAATCTTATTCTGTAAGCCTTAAGATCTCCCAGAGCTCCAAGATGGAACATCGTGTCCTCTTGTTTCCACCTAAAATACAGAATAAGGAATAGAAAAGGACAATGGTTTGGGTGCTACTAAGCAAAGATCATGGGAAAACAAACCATGTCACAAGGAATGTAACCCACGGGAAAGTGCCATTTATGGTAATATTTATCAGGGACACTTGTATGAAGAGTAAAAAGCTGAAAAAGCAATCCAAAGAAAGGTTGAAGAATATAACAAGACAATAAGACAACCCTCAGAACAGAAGAAAATATTTGCAAATGAAACAACAGACAAAGGATTAATCTCCAAAATATACAAGCAGGTCATGCAGTTCAATATCAAAAAAACAAACAACCCAATTAAAAAATGGGCGGAAGACCTGAATAGACATTTCACCAAAGAAGACATACAGACGGCCAACAAACACATGAAAAGATGCTCAACATCACTAATTATTAGAGAAATGTAAATCAAAACTACAATGAGGCATCACCTCATGACAGTCAGAATGGTCATTATCAAAAAATCTAGAAACAATAAATGTTGCAGAGTGCGGAGAAAAAGGAGCCCTCCTGCACTGTTGGTGGGAATGTAAATTGATACAGCCACTATGGAGAACAGTATGGAGGTTCCTTACAAAACTGAAAATAGAACTACCATATGACCCAGCAATCCCACTACTGGGCATATACCCAGAGAAAACCATAATTCAAAAAGAGACATGTACCACAATGTTCATTGCAGAACTATTTACAATAGCGAGGTCATGGAAGCAACCTAAATGCCCATCAACAGACGAATGGATAAAGAAGATGTGGCACATATATACAATGGAATATTACTCAGCCATAAAAAGGAACGAAATTGAGTTATTTGTAGTGAGGTGGATGGACCTAGAGTCTGTCATACAGAGTGAAGTAAGTCAGAAAGAGAAAAACAAATACCGTATGCTAATGTATACATATGGAATCTAAAAAAAAAATGGTACTGATGAACCTAGTGGCAGGGCAGGAATAAAGACGTAGACATAGAGAATGGACTTGAGGACACGGTGCGGGGGAGGGGAAAGCTGGGTGAAGTTAGAGTAGCATCGACATATATACACTACCAAATGTAAAATAGATAGCTAGTGGGAAGCAGCCGCATAGCACAGGGAGATCAGCTCGGTGCTTCGTGACCACCTAGAGGGGTGGGATAGGGAGGGTGGGAGGGAGACGCAGGAGGTAGGGGATATGGGGATATATGTGTGCATACGGCTGATTCACTTTGTTGTACGACAGAAACTAACACAGCATTGTGAAGGAATTATGCTCCAATAAAGATGTATAAAAAAACAAAAAGAAATAAGTAGCAGTTCAGCTCCTCCTGACTTACCATGTGAGTGTAAGAAAAAAAAAAGAAGAAGCTTTACAGTCTACAAATTTATAACTATGGGATATGAAGCATATTTTTCATTTCTAACTAGAAGAAAGAAAAATAAATGACATGTACCTGGTAGGGGAGGATTTGCTTAAGAAAGGTTTTAATTTTAAATTTGCTTTTTTTGGGTTGACAGGCACTTTTTAACCATACCTATTATTGAATCTCAGTTTTTCACAGGAACCACATTAATACAACTGAGGCAAGGATAGGACTCTGAAGAGCCTGGGAAGCAGCATACTTTGGGCGGTATAGTTAAATAAGATATGCAAATTACCTCCGATGATACAGATGTAAACTTGCATTCTCAAAACTGTGTCAAACGAAGAGTGATGGGAAAGAATATTCCTCATTCTAACAAAGTCACACTAGGAGAAGCTAGGTGAAACAACACACTCTTGGCCTAAAATATGAGAAGGATACATAAATAGTGAGAGAACAAAGGGCAAGCCACATATCTGTTTGTTTAGATTTTGAGATAGACTGTGCTTAAATATTTCCTTATGAAAAAACAAATATAAAGTAGGAAGCATAGCATGAGCCTAAGAAAACTGCAAGCTTTAGGATAAGGTTCACATTCCTTTGGAGGTACATAGGAAATCATCTTGAAAATGAATTAGTGTGACTATTTTAATGACTTCTGTTTTGTATTCCCAAGGAAACATAAAAACCATGGCTTCAAAAAGAACAACAAATAGAGATGAATATGATATGAAAGGTCCTTCCTGGCGGCGCAGTGGTTAAGAATCTGCCTGCCAATGCAGGGGACACGAGTTCAAGCCCTGGTCCGGGAAGATCCCACACGCCGTGGAGCAACTAAGCCTGTGCACCACAGCTACTGAGCCTGTGCTCTAGAGCCCGTGAGCCACAACTACTGAAGCCTGCGTGCCTAGAGCCCGTGCTCCGCAACAAGAGAAGCCACGACAATGAGAAGCACACGCACCGCAACGAAGAGTAGCCCCCGCTCGCCGCAACTAGAGAAAGTCCAGGCGCAGCAACAAAGACCTAACACAGCCAAAGATAAAATAATAAATAAATTTATTTTAAAAATATGATATGAAAAGTCAACAGGTTGAGATGTAAAAGGAAAGGTAAGGAAAATGGCTAAGATTTTAGAAGAACAAACGGAAACTTAAAATATGCATCCAAGGCAATAAAAAGCCAAACTAACAATACAGAAAATCAATTCTGAAGAACAGAAGACAAGTCTGAGAAATTCTCCAAGATATTAGAACAGAAGTCAGTAAAGTATAGCCTGAAAGCCAAATCTGGCTTGCACTCTGTTTTTTTAAGTCCTGTGAGCTAACAATTGTTTTGACACATGAACCCTTGCAATCAATTAATGATAAGAACTTTGAACCCCAATTAACCGAAAGGTTATCTATCCCAAAAAGAATGACATTCTTCTCATTAGTAGATCTGTATTATAACAAAACAAAACGAAATAAATTCTACTCAATTATTATTATATTCATCAATAAAAAATGTATAGATATTTGTTTTCTCTCTTGTTATAGTAGCTACATAATATCCTCAATTTTGCCTCTTTTTCCACAAAGTGTAAAATATTTACTAACTGGGTCTTTACAGAAAATGTTTTCCAACTTCAGCTTTAGGGAAAAGAGAAAGAGATCTACATGCTGGGAAAAAGATAATGCCTATGCGGTCAACCAATGAATAAAAGCCAACCAATGAATAACGTGTATCTCCAAAGAAGAACCAAAGCAAATGAAAGTAATAAACAACGATATAATTCAAGAACGTTTCCTGATCTAAAGAAATATTGCAACCTGACATCAAAATTCAGAATTTTAGGCAAAATTAACTCAAAGTGATTCACCCCTGGACAAACCTTAGTAGAATGTTGGAATTTTAATGTTAAAGTAAAGAATTCTAAGAACATACAGGCAGGTTTGGGGCGGGGAGGAGAGTACAGGTTGCCTATGAAGAAACAAAAATCAGGGTGGCCTCACACTTTCCCTCTGCAACAGGAAAATGATGACATGATGGAGACAGTTGTATTTTTGTCTTGAAGAAAAAAGGCTGTGATTCAAGAACTTCATATTGAACTAAATTGATGTTTTATGTCTAAAGGTTGTAGACACACTCTCACATGCAAAGGTTCAGAAAATTTATCACCCACCCCAAAGATTCTTAAAAATGTATGAGTGTGTATATTTTTCCAGGCAACAGAGGTGAGGCAGCAGGAGTGCAATGTTTCAGAGCATGGACTCTGGAAAGAGACAAAGACAGAGACAGAGAGAGGAATTTATCCGGAGTCCTGGCTCCAGAAGATTTGTGACCATGGACAAATTATTTCACCTTTCGGTGTCTCGACTTCTTCATCTGTACGGTGGAGATATTAATGGATCTACCTCAGAAAAATGTGCAGAAGATTAAATATGAGTTAGCTCACTGATACAAAGGGCTGAGCACAGTGCCAGTGGCACTTTGTAAATACTTAATAAACTTTGGCTGTTGTTGGCTGCTGTTACTATCCTGCTGACTACCAGATGAAAAGAAATTAAGAACCAGAAAAATTGGGAATTTAAAATATTATAGCACTGATGGACAACATGACAGTTAAACAGTCAAGTCTAGATAATAACTGTAAATGTGTTAAAGTAAAAATCAATTATTGAAGGAGAAAATATATTAAAAAAATTAAAATCCACTAATGAAAAGTTTTAGAAGACTAGTTTTAGAAACTGGGGGCAGAAAAGTCACAAGAAAATACATTGTTTTTGAAATATAAGTTGAAAAAGTAAATTTAGTTCTTAGATTTTGTAATTAGATTTAACTTCCAATCATAGTAGAACATAAAAGCAAACAAAACAAAGTTCAGGTTGCAAAATAAGCAAGGAAGCATGGAGTACAGAAAACATAAAACACCTGTCAGTTGGTAAAATATATGTAAATAATTTTAACTCTCCTTAACCAGGACAAAGAACTTAAAAAAGGGTGAAGAAACAAAATGAAATGGAAAGATTAAAGATTAGAGAGCAGGCAAAGACATGTCTATCATAATCAAAAGCAGAGTTAACAAATTAAAATCAGATTACAATGGAAATGAATCTAAAAAAGCATATATATATGTATAACTGAATCACTTTGCTATACACCTGAAATACTGTAAATCAACTATGCTTCAATGAAATAAAATAAGATAAAATAAAATAAATCAGATTACAAAAAATTCAGGGCAAAAACCAAACCCATAAGTCAATTTATACTGATACCAATCCTATAATGAAACAATTGTGAACCTTTTTTCACTCAGTCATGTAATATCAATATATGAAAATCACAAGCTATTAAAAATGAATAAGAACAAAAACAAAATTATAGGGGAAGACTGAAACACAATGACTAATCCACAAATACTGTTGTGGAAGATTTTACCTACAAGACTGGATTATTAACTACACCAACTCTGTATCTCCAAATAATATTGTACTTTTTGAAAAATGTCCATGAAAGAGTCTGAACAACTAATCATCTATAAAACAAAACAGTAATAAATACATTGAACATATTCTGAAAACTAGAAATTACTGAATGTAAATACAAAATTCCATTCATCTGAAAACTCAAAAGGCAGATGTATAATAACATATTTCTTAAAAAGTAAAAAAAGAAATTGTGGAGAAAAGGGAACCCTCTTGCACTGTTGGTGGGAATGTAAATTGATACAGCCACTATGGAGAACAGCATGGTGGTTCCTTAAAAAACTAAAAGTAGAACTACCATACGACACAGCCATCCCACTACTGGGCATATACCATGAGAAAACCATAATTCAAAAAGAGTCATGTACCACAATGTTCACTGCAGCACTATTTACAATAGCCAGGTCATGGAAGCAACCTAAATGCCCATCGACAGATGAATGGATAAAGAAGATGTGGTACATATATACAATGGAATATTACTCAGCCATAAAAAGGAACGAAATTGGGTCATTTGTAGAGATGTGGATGGATCTAGAGTCTGTCATACAGAGTGAAGTAAGTCAGAAAGAGAAAAACAAATATCGTATATTAACACATGTATGTGGAACTTAGAAAAATGGTACAGATGAACCGGTTTGCAGGGCAGAAATTGAGACACAGATGTGGAGAACAAACGTATGGACACCAAGGGGTGAAAGCGGCGGGAGGTGGTGGTGGTGGTATGAATAGGGAGATTGGGATTGACATATATACACTAATACATATAAAATAGAAAACTAATAAGAGCCTGCTGTATAAAAAAATTAATTAAATAAAATTCAGAAAAAAAATAGAAAGTAACAAAAAAGAACTCATGGTATAGGTTGCAGCCAACACTGTGCTTATAATTAAATTGATACCCTTAAAGACTTTCATTATTAATTTAAAAAGAAAAGAGGGGCTTCCCTGGTGGCACAGTGGTTAAGAATCCTCCTGGCAATGCAGGGGACACAGGCTTGAGCCCTGGTCCGCGAAGATCCCACATGCCGCGGAGCAACTAAGCCCGTGCGTCACAACTACTGAGCCTGCACTCTAGAGACCGTGAGCCACAACTACTGAAGCCCGCATGCCTGGAGCCTGTGCTCTGCAACAAGGGAAGCCACCGCGATGAGAAGCCCACGCACTGCAACGAAGAGTAGCCCCTGCTCACCACAACTAGAGAAAAAGCCCACACACAGCAGGGAAGACCCAAAGCAGCCAAAAATAAATAATAAAGAAAAAGAAAAGATAAGCAAATATACCAAAAACATTCAAGTTAGCAAGAGGAGGGGGCCTTAAGGAAATCTTTTTGTTCTTTTGGCTGTGCAGCATGTGGGATCTTTGTTCCCTGACCAGGGCTTGAACTGGTGCCCCCTGCAATGGCAGCGTGGAGTCTTAGCCACTGGACCGCCAGGGAAGTCCCAAGGGAATCTTGAGTAAAGAAAAAAGAAAATGTACAGTAAATAATGGAACAGGCAGCAAAAAAAAAAAAAAAAAAAAATCATAACTTTATTGCAATGGTACTCCTATTGGTAAAAATTTAGATATAACCTAAACAATAGAGAACTATATTAATTTTAGCATATCTTTTCTTTTTTTTTCTTTTTTTTATTGGGGTATAATTGCTTTACAATGTTCTGTTAGCTTCTGCTGTACAACGAAGTGAATCAGCTATCTGTATACATATACTCCCTCCCTCTTGGACCTCCCTCACCCCCATCCCACCTAGGTCACCACAGAGCACCAAGCTGAACTCCCTGTGCTATACAACAGGTCCCCACTAGTTATCTGTTCTACACATGGTAGTGTATGTATGTAAATCCCAATCTCCCAGTTCATCCCACCCCCTCCTTCCCCCCCAACCCGTGTCCACACATTCATTCTCTTACATCTGCATTCTCTGTTCCTGCCCCGCAAGTAGGTTCATCTGTACCATTTTTCTAGATTCCACATGTTTGCGTTAATATACAATATAGCATATCTTTTCACTAGGATTTCTTTTGCTTTCTAAAAACCATATCTACAAAGAATTTAATGAAATGCAACGTCTTTAATATAATAAACAAAAATGCAGCATATAAAATTTCATATACAACGTGATACCAACTGTGTAATAACAAAAAGAAAAAACACATAAACACAGAAAAACAACTGCAGTTACCTCTACAGGTTAAAACATGGGTAACATTTAAAAATAGGTTTTGGTATCCTTGGAAGGTCCTGGAACAAATCCCCCGTGGATTTTCCATTGCACCAGGGTTCAACCTTCAACTGTATCATGAAACGATTACCACCAGAAGTCTAGTTAACATCCATCATCGTACATAGTTAGCAACATTTTTTTTTCTTGTGATGAGGACTTTTAAGATCTATTCTGTTAGCAACTTTCAAATATGCAATATAATATTAGAAACTATAATCACCACGCTATACATAACATTCCCAGGACTTATTTTTTTAATAACTGGAAGTATATACCTTTGACCCTTCACCCATTTCAGCCACCCCTAACCCCTACCTGTGGCAGCCACCTTATATATCTGTTCTCTATGTCCATGCAGTTCTCACCTTTCATATGAACTCTATTCAAGTTCAAATTTTTGTTTTGAGTGCTATTAATTATACTTGTACATTTAGGAAAATTGTGAGATTTTTATAAGCACTGAATTAGACAGAAAATTGAACTTGAATAATTTACAGAGCAAGAAACACATAACTTTCAAGTTTTCTGACGTGAGTGATCAATAATTGCCCTGTACCTATTTGCTAAGTCAATGCTACATTTTAAACCACTGTCTCATGTAAACCAGTTAAACCTGTACATTGCTGCATGACATGGGCTCTCAACTGTGTATGAGACTTCCCAGGTGCCTCTCCAAAACAGCTCATGGACTCATTTTTCCTTCAGGACACCAAATGTAAAAATAAGCACAGCTATTTGGGAGCTGTCATATTTTATTAGAAAAATTATTATTTCCCTAGAAATCTGTGATTTCTAAAGTCTTAAGAGACTTGAAACCTTCTTAAATTGCCTATGTCTTGATGCAATGTCTTTTTGCCTAGATGAATATCTATCTATATAAAGGAATATTTATAGAAAAATATTTATACAAAATATTTATAGAAAAATATTTATACAAAAATTCAGGTGACAGGGAACTTTTTAGATGCATCTATTCTATAAAGTAAGATTATACATTTTTGCTTTCTGCCTATATGACATAAAATAATTCTAGAATGAGTCATCCTTACCTCATAGGTTAATTGAAAGCACAGCTATTACTCTGTGTGCACCTTTTGTTTCTGCAACAGAGCTGCTGCAAGAGCCATTATAATGGCTGCAGATTCAACAAGGGGAGTTGAGAGACCACGGCTTTGTGAACAAGGCTGAGACTATTCCACTGACTTCATGTGGTGAAGGGCATTACCAGGGAGCTGATATGACTGCAAAATGTACATATATACTATTAGGCCGAAATAAATCTAAAGATATGGATAGTTCCCTTCTCCTAACACTTCATTGACAATAGAGTTAAATATTCTGAATAGTTCATTTCTAAGGGATTACTGCACTTCCCCAGTACTCAAAGTCATTTATATCTTTCAACTTATTCGGAAGGTTAAGGAATAACTCCTCAAATATTCATCGCTTGTCATATTCTAAAAACTGAATTTCTGGATGCAAACACACAGGTCCTATTAGTGATAACAGAAGTTATATATTTGTACCTAGGAAAGAACATACATCTAGAAACCTGTTCTCTGCTGGTTAGAGGCAATTGCGCTGCATTTTCTCTTGTGGACAAAATGAAAAGGCATCGCTATTTATGTGGAACCATTCAGGTGTTACAGGCACTTCTATAACATCCAAGAATGCATTAGCCAAAAACAACTAGAGTCATTTATTTGTCTCATCATCATTCAAGCTGAATTAATAATATTAAACAGCATGTGGGATGAGGGAAAATGCATTGCAGAGCAACATTAAAATCCCTTTCCACTCAAGCATAATTCATTTTGATCTTTACTACTTGATTCAGCTAAAGGTCAAACCATATACAACGGTTTAAATGCAGAAAATATATTATTTCACTGTTGAGTATGGTCCAAGATGAAGGCAACTAATTTTAAAATGGAAGCAATTTAGAAAATATAAGTGTAATGAAAAATGTCTCTATTACAAAGTATACAGTAATCTATTTGATTACTACCAACATTTTAAACCTCCCCACACATATTGGTGATGCCTTTAGTGCAACTTAATTTTCTTCCTATTGTGTTGTATACATTCAATGAACATCATTTTGGTTAAGGGATCAAGAATAAGGTCAGATATGTTAGTGATGATAAATTACAGACCTTAATAACTTTTGAACAGATTTAAATGTCCAAGTCATTTGTAAATCATTTACCTTGATAGATGAATGGTTAACAAACTACATAAACTAATAAGAACCACGTGTTACTAGTCTATACTACTACATGGCATGAAACCAAGATCGCAAACATGGTCTAATTGAGACCAAAACTGTGTTTCGGAGCATACATAACTGAAGAAAGAAAAAAAAGAATTATCCTATTAAAAGACTGTATAAACAATAATTACTCATTAGTTTATGAAAATATAAGCACACAAGATTTTATTAAAGGACTGGCCAGATTCACAATTGACAGACCCTGTAATGTTATCAGCTTTGGGGTTAAAAAAAAAAAAAAAAAGTAACCAGTCAGTTCAGGTATTTGCTTGTTCATTTGCTTTCAATGAAAGGCAGTTTGAAAATTTAGTCTTTGGGGTCTGTATTGCAGATTAATACAAAGCACTGCTTGTGTACTTTATATATATACTCCCATTTCTTGCTCAGGTGTGAGTCACAAGCAGTATAACTCTACTGAATCAAAAGCAGTTCTAATATGGAGAGACATAAGAACCGAGTTGGAAGAGGCACAGACTGAACAAGTAAAACCACAACAGGTAGTTTCCATTATTGAATTAAAACTGACAGATGACATCTTGCCCCGTAACAGTGACAAAATCTTCACTAATCCATCTACTTCGGTATTTCTTAAGAGTGGGACTCCTAGCACCAGTATCGGAATCACTCACAGAGCTTGTTTAAAATGCATATTCCTAGCGGAAGCAAGAAGAACTACAATCCTGCAGCCTGTGGAATAAAAACCACATTCACAGAAAGACAGACAAGATGAAAAGGCAGAGAGCTATGTACCAGATGAAGGAACAAGATAAAACCCCAGAAAAACAACTAAATGAAGTGGAGATAGGCAACCTTCCAGAAAAAGAATTCAGAATAATGATAGTGAAGATGATCCAGGACCTCGGAAAAAGAATGAAGGCAAAGATCGAGAAGATGCAAGAAATGTTTAACAAAGACCTAGAAGAATTAAAGAACAAACACCTAGAAGAATTAAAGAACAAACAAACAGAAATGAACAATACAATAACTGAAATGAAAAATACACTAGAAGGAATCAATAGCAGAATAACTGAGACAGAAGAACAGATAAGTGACCTGGAAGACAGAATGGTGGAATTCACTGCCACGGAACAGAATAAAGAAAAAAGAATTAAAAGAAATGAAGACAGCCAAAGAGACCTCTGGGACAACATTAAATGCAACAACATTCGCATTATAGGGGTCCCAGAAGGAGAAGAGAGAGAGAAAGGACCCAAGAAAATATTTGAAGAGATTATAGTCGAAAACTTCCCTAACATGGGAAAGGAAATAGCCACCCAAGTCCAGAAACCGCAGACAGTCCCAGGCAGGATAAACCCAAGGAGAAACACACCGAGACACATAGTAATCAAACTGACAAAAATTAAAGACAAAGAAAGATCATTGAAAGCAACAAGGGAAAAATGACAAATAACATACAAGGGAACTCCCATAAGGTTAACAGCTAATTTCTCAGCAGAAACTCTACAACCCAGAAGGGAGTGGCACATATATTTAAAGTGATGAAAGGGAAGAACCTACAACCAAGATTACTCTACCCGGCAAGGATCTCATTCAGATTCGATGGAGAAATCAAAAGCTTTACCGACAAGCAAAAGCTAAGAGAATTCAGCACCACCAATCCAGCTCTACAACAAATGCTAAAGGAACTTCTCTAAGTGGGAAACATAAGAGAAGAAAAGGACTTAAAAAAACAAACCCATAACAATTAAGAAAATGGTAATAGGAACATACATGTCAATAATTACCTCAAACATGAATGGATTAAATGCTCCAACCAAAAGACACAGGCTCGCTGAATGGATACAAAAACAAGACCCATATATATGCTGTCTACAAGACATAATTCAACCATAATTCAAAAAGAAACATGCACCCCAATGTTCACTGCAGCACTATTTACAATAGCCACGACATGGAAGCAAACTAAATGCCCATCAACATACGAATGGATAAAGAAGATGTGGTACATATATACGATGGAATATTACTCAGCCGTAAAAAGGAATGAAACTGGGTCATTTGTCGAGATGTGGATGGATCAAGAGGCTGTCATACAGATTGAATTAAGTCAGAAAGAGAAAAACAAATATCGTATATTAACGCATATATGTGGAACCTAGAAAAATGGTACAGATGAACCCGTTTGCAGGGCAGAAATAGAGACACAGATGTAAAGAACAAACGTATGGACACCAAGTGGGGAAAGTGATAGTGAGTGGGTGGTTGTGGTGGGATGAACTGGGAGATTGGGATTGACATATATACACTAATATGTATAAAATGGATAACTAATAAGAACTTGCTGTATAAAAAAAATAAAATAAAATTCAAAAAAATAAATAAATAAAATGCATATTCCTAAATTACCTTCCAGACCTCTGGTAATAGGATCACCAGGAACCAGCTGCCCAGGAGATTTTCATGTGCCCTAAAGCTTGAGTGGTACAGTCCAATGAAGAAGGCCCAAGAGGCTCTTCATAATACCACATCTGCGCTGCTGCAATGCCACCTCTAATTTCCTACCATCATACCTACTGTGTACCTGTCAGCAATACAAGACATACCAGACTCTTAACAGCAGGATAGTGCCTTGAATATCAAGCTAAATGAATGTGTGAACATATGCATGGATGAATGGATAAATGCATGAATGGGAAAACTGATAGTATTTCTGAAATAAAATAGGAATTCTGATTCCTTTAGAGTTGGCTCTAACAAATCTATTCACAACTAGCTCTCTAAAAATTCCCAAAGTGTTCCAAATTTTTCAGTCTATATATTTGACAATATGATCTTAATGTCTCAAATACTGATCGCAGAAAATTGTGCAGAAAGAGGAAATGCAGGGCCCTGATTCTGATTCCTCAGAAACGTCACAGTGCTGCACTGCTTTCTAGCCTGCATGGTGTGCTGGCAGACACCACCACTGTCCCCAGCACATCTGCAGTGAAAGCTGTTGCTTAGCAACAGCAATCAATGCTGTATTTCCCCTTCACAATTTTCCTGAAGATTGAGACAGTGCTCCAAGGTATTATTTTCAAATACCTTCTGTTTCACTGACCAAACATGTTTGTTAATTTTTCTATTATGAAAAGAAGAAAAGAAAGAAAAAGTCATGAATCAAATCAACATAAGGATCCAAGAAAGAAGAGTGAAGGAAGGTCAGTATAACACACTGTGCTTTGGGGCTTGTTTGATGAAGAAAAATTCTTTGACAGCTCATTGACTTTATTTGCTATATCCTTTCATTCTGCCATTTTAGAATTGATTTCTGCTACCTCATGGGAGATGAAAGACATTAGCATGAATTATCATTCTAAATGCAGATCGACAAGGTACTGCCATAAAATACAAAAAGCAAATGATTTCCAGAAACTGGTTTAATACACATCTCACATCTCTGTTAAAGCTCACATCTTGGTTACATTCTTACTAACCACTAGCTACACTTTCCAATGTCTCTCCACTGATAGTACAACATAAGATTCTTTCAGATGGGCACGGCTTACAAGCTAAATTACTTGGTGCTTACGATGCAATTTACAAGCTAAATTACAAATACTCAATACTAACACTGACTTTGGGAGGAGGCGATAAGAATTCTTATTTTAAACATATCATTATAGGCTACCAATGAATGGATTCTTCATACAAAAACAAGAACGACACCCAGGAACTTTATGTGATGCTTTCCAATAAAAAGAGTTGATATTTGCTTAAAGCGTATGCACAGATATGTTAGTAGGTGGTGGAATCCATCGAGGAGGGTATTATGTGATAATTATTTTCCATGTTTATTGAGCACCTAATATACGCTCACATCTTTATGGGCAGCATAAAGATGAGTAAAATCTGATCCCTGTACAATCTCGTGGTAGAAACAGTCATATCAGTAAGTAATGCAGGAGCTTCCCTGGTGGTGCAGTGGTTAAGAATCCGCCTGCCAATTCAGGGGACACAGGTTCGAGCCCTGGTCTGGGAAGATCCCACATGCCACAGAGCAACTAAGCCCGCGCACCACAACTACTGAGCCTGCTCAGTAGTTTATATATATATATATATAAACATATTTAAAATTTTGATACAGTAATTGTTTATCTAAGAAAGTATTTTAAGGAAATAATTAAAGATGTCAACAAAAGACATTTCTTTCAGGTACATTTAAAATTGTAAATACTTAAACGCCCAATATTAGAAGAATGATTAAATGAGTAATGATACAGTTATATGACAAGCACTATTAAAGTATTTTTCAGGAATATTTTATGAAAAGAAATAATTCTTATAATGAGAAGAAAAACAATGAAACAAAATAACCAATACATAAATGTATAGAAAACATAGTGGAGGAAAACATATCAAAATATTAGTAATTAGGGGTGATTATTTTCCCTTTCTTTTCCTATGCCTTTCTAGTTTTTTCATACTGACAATTACATATTTTGTAATCAGAAAAATGTCCTAATAAATAAAATACATCAGAATTTTATTTGAACGATTAAGAGATCTTTAAATTTCAACTCAGAACTTCAACCCTCACTAGTCTCCTAAGTACTGACAAGCTGAAGTACTTAAATTTCAAAAAGTATTTTTAGATCAACAATTTTCACTTCCATAAATATAGATAAATTTAGTCAATATTACCACAGAGAACAGTTATAATAAAAGCATATAATTTAATTTAATCTAAAGAAAAGCATCCTTTATTTAACAATTCAACAAACATGCACTAAGCACAGAGCATACAGATATGGACAGGATACTCTTGAGATGTTAGGGATATATTTCAGTAACATTCCAGAAGATACAGGGGCTTCAGGCAAGCATTCCTCTTGTACCAGAATGTACTCACTTTTCACAAAAGGAGTTTTTAGTATCATCTGGGGCAGGTGATTACGCTACCTACAACTGCTAACCCCCTTAACCCCCTGCCAGCAGAGAGACTGAAGGGTCAAGGATGCAGAGAAACAAATAAAATTAAGAGAACCTTGTCAATGGAAATTAGTATTTCTTTAAATCTTCCTCTAGAGTTCATGTTTTATATGTATATACAGATATGGAAGATTTCATATATTCTTTTTCTCAGTGACTATGGGTGCTGACAAAAGCCATTTTCTAAGTCCAAAAACTGAGAGGCAGACTTTTCATTCCTTACACCAGCAGAGAATATATCAATATATCCATTATCAAAGGAAGAAACTGGAGTTTTGAATGGTAAAATAACTTGGTCAGGGTCACCCAGCTAACCAGCAAGAAGACAAAACTCAAGTCTAGGTCAGCTTACTTCCTAAGTCTGTGCTCCTTCCATCATAGCACATGTGACATTTGGGTAAATGAATAGGAGAAAGGTATGTATTTCAAAAGAACAGCATGGGAGAAACAGAGAGCAAGATATTCTCAGGCCCACACTCCCCCCTGCTCCGCACCCAAGTCTGCTACAACAGGGCAATGGAACACTCAGCTTCCTGGTTCCCGTCAGACTGGCCCTATCATCTACTGCATTTCCAGGCCAGGACAGTGGCCCTGTTCAAAGATCAAGATCAGTCCTACCGTGACGCACCCATCCAGCTTATTGACTTCCCATGATCCCCAAAACAACTGTAATGGCCATTGGCTTTGAGTAAACCCCAGTTTTAAATCTGCATATGACTAAAGAACTTTTCCTCCTGTCCTGCTGCTTTCTCTTCCTCAATACAGCTCCTCTTCCTTCAAGAAATGTCTTTGGTGGTACCTTGGGTATCCTAGCTTATAACATCTTCTGAACTCCCGCTGTCAAGAGCTCTGCAGAACTGGCTCCCATAACCTGCCCTGTTTGGTGGCTCACCTGTAACACCAAACTCTACCTCTTAACATCAGAGACAGAAGTTGCAGTAAATTGGTCATGGTTTAATCTAGGTACTAAATTAAATACATACTCTCCTCCCCACCTTCTAGAAGCAGCCAGACTGTTTTTTTCTTTGAAGAAGTAATGGTGTTCGCCTAAATGGAACATGGTCTTCATAAAGCCAAGCTGTGAATAATGATGTTGAAAAAGACAAGGATGGGGTCTTCAAATCTAGCCAGAGAATAGATTTCACATCCTAGATCACTAATCAGTAGGGAGGTGATATATTTTTAAAAGATTTATTTGATAGAAGCATGCAAGATGGACTGAAAAGGAAAGAGACAAGTATCAAATGTCATAGCAATCTAGCTAGGAAGCGTCCAGTCTGTGCTTCAACATTAAGCCAAGCATGGCAAGAAATCTCAAAGGAAGAACAAACACAACACTCAATTAACCATATCTGGGGTAAAACAAAGGGAAAAGACAAAGAGTTGAGGTTTGAAACCAACGGGTTAAAGTTAATAATAACAGCTTATTTATTGTAAGATTAATGAAATACATTAGGGAGTTAAGATAAAAACCAAGAAATTAAAAAATTAGCATGCTGTAGTAAATAAATAACCATACAATAAACATGCCCCCAAGAAGTAGGGCTAAGAGAGAAACTGTTTTAGACCACTGGGTTCTGGCATGTAAAGAGATGGTTCTGTTCTATCCAACATTCTCCATTGTGGTCACTGAAAATACATTTAAAACCTTCCAAAGACAACTAATGGGATATTTAGGTCTAAAAATTAAGAAACAGGGCTTCCCTGGTGGCGCAGTGGTTGAGAGTCTGCCTGCCAATGCAGGGGACACGGGCTCGTGCCCCGGTCCAGGAAGATCCCACATGCCGCGGAGCGGCTGGGCCCGTGAGCCATGGCCGCTGAGCCTGCGCGTCCGGAGCCTGTGCTCCGCAGTGGGAGAGGCCGCAACAGTGAGAGGCCCGCGTACCGCAAAAAAAATAAATAAAAAATTAAGAAACAGAACCTTCTGATTACTGAGGAATGCTAATTTAAAAACACAAACAAAGAAGGATGAAGAAAAGTCATTTTGCAGCTAAACTAACTGAATCCCCAAAATTATATGCTCATGTTTATGTTAGCAGTATTATAAAAGCATATATATTATCTAAGTCATTTTTCCACTATCTAGTAAGTTAAAATTCATGGATATACCTTATTTTCTTTTTCTCTTTTTTTAAAGATTTTTTACCTCTCTAACGAATGCTTCTGCTGAGCTTTCTATTTTTTATTCATTCAAATTAAAATGCAATGATTCATCAGTTATTACCAGAATAGCCATACACATGTTGAAGAAAAGCTCATGATTATAATCAGCACAACTACTGACTGCTAGAAAGCATGCCTAAACAGTGTTTGAAAAAGCGGCTTCATTTCCAATTGAGATCAGGACAGTAATAAAACAGTTTCACAATCTCTTCACTAAATACATCTTTGTTTGCATGGTCTATGAATATTGTCATGGGGCAGGTGTTGGAAAATATAAAATATAAATATTTAAAATCCTACTGAGCTGCTGTGAAGTCAGTGGCAAAGAAAAATAAAAACATGGGGGCTTCATGTATGTAGCTAAATACATAAATAACCATGAAATCATCAAAAAGAAGCAGCACAGCCATATTTCTTACTTGGTGCTTATTATTATTCAACAGAGATACATATTTTTTTAATCCTGAGCCATTTAAAAAATATGTCAGGCAACACTAAATTCATCAAGTCTTAAGCCCTAAAGAAAGCTACCAGTAATGAGCAGCAACATTAGGTTAGATTTATATTTAAGAAGAAATCTTTATCCATCTGTCTTCTCCCCATAAAGTAACTTGGATCACTCTTCATCTTCATCATTCTCTGGCCATCTTCATGCAGTTGGGTTGACCAGCAGCAGGACACAACAGGGTTCAGCAGAATTCAGTTGCCCAAAGAAAAGTCCAATGACAAACTGGTTTTGTTGTATAAAGCCAAATGTCTTTTTTTAAAGCACACCCAGGGATGAAATCCTGGGTGAGGTCAGTCCACTTGCCTGACAAAACTTAAACCTTATTAACTATTTGCATGAAAGTCAGTGAGCTAACCACCTCTGTATCTTCGACTTGAAAGGCAAAGCTCTTTAAAAAGGACATAAAAATATTTTTTTCAACTAAGTTATAGTTCTTTAACTGCATATCCAAATAATCAGCAACTCAAAGGAAAGTGAATAGAGAGCAAAAGATGTAACACTTCTGGCTACTTGAAAAAGTCAAGAGCAAACTTCAGAAAAGGACAAACAGTAAAATGTATTTCCACATCTGAAAGCACAGTGAACCAAATAACCCAAATAGCCCTACTGAAAAATAAATGCATCACTACATTATTTGTATTCTCATTTTAGAGGAAAAAAATATATTAAACATATTTAGGGACAACTGGGGAATTTGAACATGGACTAGGTATTAGATAAAATATTAGAGACTTCTTATTCATTTTCTAAGGTGTGATATGGTACTGGGACTATAAAGGAGAACGTCCTTATTTTCAGAAGATGCACAGCAAAACATCCAGGGTCAAGTGTCATGATATCTGCAACTGACTTCCAAATGGTTCATCGTATACACACACACACAAGCGCACACACACACACACACACACACAGCAAATATGACAAAATACTAACAATTAATGAATCTAGGTAATACACTTCCTACCTTATCCCTTCATCTTTTCTGCATGATTGAAAGTTTTTATAATTAAAAAAATAAAGAAAAATTAAGGCATGTAAGAAGTTCCATTAAAAAACAGAAAATTGAAAAATAAAATTCATCATTCAGATGACAAGAAAGAGAAATATCATTAGATGACTGCAGTGAAGCAAAAGCAGCAAATCAGAGAGGTAAGTAAACTCTGAGGCTGGCTCTCTCACTGGGGACATTTGGCTAACACAGGGACCCTGAACTTCCATTTTGACAGTAGCCAGGGTTACAAAGCACTAGGAACTGTGCCTGGGCCAAACTCCTGAATAGACCTGGGTTCCCAAGGGTCATACCCTTAGAGTGAATTCGAATAAGCCTACCCCACAGAAGGGACAGCAAGGAAGTTGCCAGTCTAGACGTTAGCACTGGATAGAGTGGGATAATTTTTTTCCGGAGAACTCATAGCCATAACTTGACAACTGGCCAAGTCTGAAGCCTAAACTAACATTATACTTCTGGCCCAAGAAGCCTCAAACACAGGAATTAACCTTAGAGGGATCTGGGGCTGTTATTGCCCTAGTGAGCCACCAGAAAAAAAGCAAATTCACTCTGGATGAAAACACCTTCAACACAGACCTCAAAGAATTTTGAAAGCACATGAGCTTACAGGTTAAAAAAAAAATCACAAAACAAAGAAACAAAAACTAGTGAGGAAGACTCGGCAGAAATATCATATAGCTGAATTAAACTCACAAAGATCTCATAATTGGGGTTGTCAGAATTTAAAGTAAATGTTTAACATGTTTTAAAAATAAAAGATTACAAAAAAAATTTTAATTTAAATTTTAAAAAAGATTACAAATATGAGGAAAGATAAAAACATTCTTTAAATGTCTAAAGCAAAAAATGTCTAGAACTGCAAATTATAATTAAAATAATTAAAAATTGGCAACAATCCTTAAATCCTACAACGTCTAATGTTAGCAAAGATTTGAAACAACACGAACTCTGATACACAGATGGTTAAGTATAAATGTATACAGTCCCCTTGGAAAATCATTTGACAGTATCTAGTGAAGCTGAGATAAGCATACTCATGGCCCAACAAATCCATTACAAGTTATATACCCTAGAAAAACTCCTGTAGATGTTCAACAGGAGATAAGTTTATAAATGTTCATGGCAATGGAGTGTGTAATTGTTAAAAACAGAAAGCAAATAAACTATGATAAACTCACATAATAGAAAACTATACAGTAGTGAAACTGAATGAGCTACAGCTACATTCATCATCATGGATAAATCTCAGAATACTGGGCCAAAAAAGAAAGTAGAAAAAAAATTAAATAAGGTTAAAAACATAAAAATAAACTAAAATATCAATTGTAATACAGATGCGAAAAACTATAAAGAGAAGCCAGTGAATGATACGTAAGACCTGAGGTAGTGGTTACATCATAGGACAGAGAGGGCGTTAAGATAAAGGAAGTACAGGGAACTTCAAAGGTAGTGGGAACGTTCTATTTCTTAGGCTGATCGATTGCTATACAAGTTTTTGTTTACTATTATTTGTGCCTTATACTTATGTTATAAACATTTTTGCTATGTGTTTAGTAATAAAAATTACTTAACAAAACAAAAAAAGCAACAATATGCATGGGCATCCTGGCCAACGCACAAAGTTATACTAGTACTGCATGCGAGAAACATGCCTTAGAAAAAAGGAAAATAATAACATTCGTCAAGATGATCATGGCAAACATCCATGTGCTTCAAGAATATATTGGATACTGTGGTGAGTAAATGACCAATCTACTCAAGTAGACCTCCATCCTATGGAGCACCAACAGCCTTCCTTGAGCGCCTAGGAGATGTCAAGTCTATCCGTAACAGAGGCTGGGCTTAAGCTAACTAATTTAGTCTTTTGTTTTCCCCTCTATTTCCGTTCATTCAGTTTCAACTCTAATGCTATCTGTAGGTGTAATTTTTGGCATTTGCTATGTTCTTCTAAACCTAGCCTTACCCTCATATGATGCGTAACCTAAAATACCATCTTTCATCTTTTATGATGAAAATCTTAAAATTTCCTAGGCGGACACTACCCCTTTCCACATCTGTTGATGAGGATATGACTTATATTCTGTGTGACACTGTCTCTTCACAGTTCATGTTAGAGCTGAATCTGCTATTTTGACTGTGATGTTTTGGCTAGCAGCTGAACAGATGGAAAGTTTTTCCCCAGTATGAATATTTTCCAACAATTGGAAGGGTGTAAAACTCATTCTCAAAGAAACCCAAACATAACCATGAGGAGTCTAACAAATAATTATAATATCCACTGTTGCAGATAGAAGTCTTCACAGAATCATGATGTGTATTCAGAAATGGTGGTATAAAATGACAGTTAATTAAAAGACCACTTTGGTATCGCTGTTAAATTAATGCTACTAATAGTCATAATAGACCTTGGAATTTGTATGGGTATTACATTCATATTCATCTGGTTCTCATGGTTTTACAAAATAGATATGGAGGTATTATTAGCTTTTTTTTTTCCCTCCGGTACGCGGGCCTCTCACTGTTGTGGCCTCTCCCGTTGCGGAGCACAGGCTCCAGACGCGCAGGCTCAGCGGCCATGGCTCACGGGCCCAGCCACTCCGCAGCATGTGGGATCTTCCCAGACCGGGGCACGAACCAGTGTCCCCTGCATCGGCAGGCACACTCTCAGCCACTGCGCCACCAGAGAAGCCCTGGAGGTATTATTAGCCTGACTTTATATAGACAAGGAATAAAGCATAGGGAGACACCCATGTTATCACAGAAAATGGGCTGACTTCAGAAATTAGACCTGGGATTTGAGCCCATCTGTGCCTCATTAGCTGCATAACTTTGAGTAAGAACTTAATTTCTCAGAGCCTCCATCTCCTTGTTTGTAAAACAGGTGCAATAATAGCTAATTCACAGGATTCCTGTGAGAATTACATAAAATTTAAAGAAGTTCCAAACAAGAGTACCTGTCATTGAGTAGGTTCTTAATAAATATATCCTTCCATTTAATAATGAAGTCCCAGTTGACAAGAAAAAGTCCCAATTTTCACCTTTACTCCCTTCAAAAGAAGTCTGAGGTACCTGAGATTTAGGACAAGACAAAGTTTACACCTAAAACATCAATATAAACTGAAGGTTGCAAGGAACTCTAACCTTTCTATAATCTCACTTCAGTGGCTTCTCACAGACATCCTGAAGGAGTAGACAGAACCTAATAAGTGGGTCATTAAGTAGTTTCCAAGGGACACAATTGCCCTATTAGTAATAATCATGATTCATCTGATACTAAATCATACATGCTGGGCTCCCCTGGTGGCGCAGTGGTCGAGAGTCCGCCTGCTGATGCAGGGGACATAGGTTTGTGCCCCGGTCCAGGAGGATCCCACATGCCACGGAGCGGCTGGGCCCATGAGCCATGGCCTCTGAGCCTGCGCATCCGGAGCCTGTGCTCCACAATGCGAGAGGCCACAACAGTGAGAGGTCCGCGTACAGCAAAAAATAAAAAAAAAAATAAATCATACATGCTCTAATATTGTTATTTGACATTAATATATGCATATCTTTTCTATACAGTTAAATAGTATACTCCATATCACATACAGACAGCCCTTGACATTCATTCATAGACTCCCTGTTTCTGATATTGGGGATTTGTAATTTGTAGAATCCTCCCTGAGCTGCAAGCAAACACCCCTCTGCCCAACTCCTCTGGTTCCCAGCAGGGGATGGCAGGCAGCAAGGGTTCAGAAAAGAGAGTCCCCTGTAGCCAGGGATGAGGAGACAGGTAGGCACAGGGAAGCAAGAGTCTGCAGATGCATATCCACCCACAAATGTCTCACCAGGCAAAGAAGAAAGAAGTGTAGCCAGGGAGTGAGACTGAGGGTGTTCTCAGATCAACTACGCAGCCTGAGTTTCCTGTAAATATCTCAGAAACCTTCCAA
Organism: Pseudorca crassidens; assembly: GCF_039906515.1. Taxonomy (NCBI): domain Eukaryota; kingdom Metazoa; phylum Chordata; class Mammalia; order Artiodactyla; family Delphinidae; genus Pseudorca; species Pseudorca crassidens. The sequence goes on from NC_090297.1 coordinate 160,870,620, forward strand.
TATCCAAGATTTTAATTTCTTGTCCCTATATTTTCCTGCTTGAGGGTGACATACCACACTTATTTATTTGCTCATTCTGACATTTTGAAGAAATACTGAAAAGGGAGTCACAGTTATTAGAGCGGATGTCCAGCACCCTCTTGCTTCTCTTATTGACCTAACCCTATGCTGGAGCTACTAAAGGCACTCAAAGATCTCACCTAACCTTGAGGTCACTTTAGCAGGCCTGCCCCCTCTATGTTCCCCTTCTCCTCCGTGCAGCATACCATTTCCTCTTACCTGATAGGCACACTTGATTGGAACTGTGCATTCTGATTGGTCCTTTAGTATATGGAAAACTTCAGTAATTATAATATGCTGGAATTGCTAAATTCTATAATTTCATTAGATGAACTTAATCAAATCATAGCATTCAGTTTGACTTGTTTCCAAAATCACTTTTGATTATAACCTGAAAAGAACTGAAAAATTCTTTTAGTTGTAAAGACCTCTCATTTGTAAGAGGATTTTAATCCTTCTAGAGTGTTTATTCAAGCATCTTTCATTGAATACACAGGGTTTCTTTCTGTGCCCTGCTACTAGAGTACTAGTAGCTAGAGTGAACCAGACCAGCAAGGGCTCTGTCCTCATGCAGCAGAAAGACAATAAACAAATAAATAAGTGGACAACATTTTAGACAATGCTATTGCTCCAAAGAGAATAAAATACAGGAGATTTAATGGGGAGCTCCTTTAGATGGAGTGGTCAAGGAGGCCTTTCTGAGGGGGTGACATCTATACTGAGACCCACAGACTTAAAACCATCCCAACCAGAGAACTAGCAGTTACAAGGGCTACAAAAATAGCTTGGTATGTTAGAAGGACAGACAGAAGGCCAGTGTGGCTGAGGTCAGTGATTTAGGAAGGGTGCGGAGCAGTATGTCAGAGAGGTAAGCTGGGGTTATATATGTTAGTACTGACTGGCATGAGGAATTCAAACTGTATTCTAAGTGTAATGAGGATTAATGAAAGGTTTGGGGAGGAAGGAGCAAGTACAGCCTAATTTAATTTTTAAAAGATCACTCTGGTTGGTGTGTGGAAAGGTTATAAAGGAGCAGGAAAGGAAGAAAGAAGAGCAGTGAAATCTGGAAGAAAACAGATTTTAGTTGTATTCTGAACGAAGTGCTAACAGGATTCACTGATGGATTAGACCGGGGGTGGATAGTGATAGAAAGAATTAATCAAAAGTGATGACTACACTTCTGTCCTGAGCAACTGAATGGAGGGTAGTATTAATTACTGAGGTGAGAAAGAGACAAAGAGAGATAGGCGGGAGAGGAGGTGGGGGAATAAAGAGTTCTGCTCTGGTTCTGAGATGCCTTTCAGATATCCCAGTGGAGCTTTCCAGTAGGAAGCTGGATACACAAATCCAAAGTTCAGTGTAGAGGTCAGGGCTGGAGATACAAATTTTGGAGTATATTCACTAAAAGAGGGCATTTAAAGCCATGAAACTAAATGAGAACCCTTAAAGGAGACAGTTTAGTTAGAAAGAAAGGGAGAAGACTGCCCAGAACCGAGCCTTTGGAAATTCCAATATTTAAAGGTTGATAACAGCATAAAAACCATCAAAAGTTGTTGAAAAGAAATGGCTATCCAGTGACAGAAAATGAGGAGAGCGTGGGATGCTGGAAGCCAAGATGTGAGTCTATTAAAGAAAAGGGAGTGGTCAGTTATGTGGAAGGCTGCTGAAAAGTCAGGAGGGCAGAGATAAGACACTAGATTTGGCAAGGTTAAATAAAGCCTTTGGTAACCTTATTAGTAGAGTTTCAATGAAGTATGAGGAATGAAAGTCCCCTTAGAATGAGCTGATAAGAGCATGGAAGGTGAGGAAAATGGGCTGGGGGTCGGGGGGAGCCTGACTACATTCAGACCTTTTAAAAAGTTTCACTACATTGGCCCAAACATTCATATTCCCTTTGAGTAAGTTGTTGAGTTATCTGAATTTATTCACCCAAACTTTATCCAAAAGAGTTACCTAAAAACAAAAGGTTCTAGGGCTCCACGTATCTACACTTCATGCTTTTGACAAAGGAAGGCAGAGAAAGAAGAGAGGCAAGTGATCTGAAAGCCAGGAAAGAATCAGAAATGATAAAATAAAGGCATTTGTGTCTCTTTGCAAAAGCAAGATCTGTTGCAGCAAAACATATCTTTCTTTGGGATGGGAAGGCTGCTCTCATCTTCATATACACAGTTCTTTGCTACCTTATTAAGAGCAATAGGGATTAATGTGATGTTTAAGAATGGGGACACTCTCCACTGAAAACATTGGCCAAAAATAGGGCCAAAGCAGAGAATTCCAACCTGACACAATAAAATTTTAGTCCCCTTTCAAAAATTAAATAGTTTGAATTATTTATTTTTGCTTGGGATATGTTTCCTCACTGTGTCTAAAGCCACCCAGGTATAAAGATGTGCCTGGAGAACCAAAAGAACCAGTAGCAGGTCCTAGAAAAGAGGGGCCAATGCAGACCACCCTGTAAATTGTAACCATATCAGGAAAAAAAGTTTCCCTGTGCTTAGAAACATAGCAGTAACTGCAAAGAATGTTAAGTCAGAAGAAGTGTGTATATGTGAATGTGCACATGCACTCAAAATAGGTAACAACAAAAGTCATTGTAAGAAATGGAACATATTTAAAATCCCCTTCCTCGGATTCCCATTCAAATCAACCTGCTGAAGTCTAATTGTAAAAAACCTCTTACTGAATAAATGATGTAGACCCACAACTCATATACCTCTTTTATTCAACCTCTCTATCCATATTTTTCTTCCAAATCTAATCAGGAGTTCTGAGGATGGATTAGGATCAACTACAGTCTTCATTGTTATAAACATGTGCAAATTAGCAGCATTTTGTAAGTATTAAAAGATTGCAAGGATAGACGTACCTCATAGGACACACAAAAAAAGTTTTAAGATTCTCTTCTACCTGGAAATGGGAAAAATCGCTAAAGAAAGTTTGAATCTGATTTTCTACCATTTCCAATAATGAAAGCCAATCTATGTCCCAGTCACCTTTCACAAGATAAGTCTCCATAACATAACATATATAGTTATGTTAAAGTCTCCATAACATATTTATTTGCTCTTTTTTACACTCTCTGGCCCCCATTTTGTTCTGGGGAGTTTCCCCTTACCTAATAGAAACTTCTATCCATCTGCTCTACTAAATTGAACTGAAAGTGTAGCATTTTGATCTCCATAAACAGTTTGGACTCTGTCCTCACAGAGCAAGTACTAAGGGACTAATAACTATGAAAGCCCTGGTACTTGCCTTTTGTGGATAGTGAACTCCTAAGTGTATTGCAAATACAATTTCATAGCCTTTCCATTAACTTGGAGGAGCATCTTTTCTACTAGGCACACTGCATAAGTTAAGAAAAAAATTTTAATTTACATAAAGAGCAGTTAGTGATGATGCCACGTACTGCAGATTTGTTTAGTCTACATGGGATGTTTGGTATATTTTCGTCAATGACTATTGCAATGATAATGACAAATTGTATAAAAATTACATTAAAAGTATACAAAAATTATATAAAAATCAAACATTCCATAAGTAGTATAGTTTGCTTAGAGTCCATCTTTGAATGCTGATTATACATATCACTAACTGATAAAAGGTTTCCACTCAAGTCATGGAGTGACTGGTAGCACCATCACCATTTGTGCTACCATTTATACCTGCACAGTACAAATCTTTGATGTGTCCAATTTCTTTCAACTATGACTTATTTAGAGTGGAACTGGGAAGCACAGTGATTTCTAGTCCTTCTATAACTTTACTGTTCTGATTTTTTAATCCATATTTGGAAAAAAGAAAAGAAACTCTGTTATAAGATTATCAAACTAAGCTTTGAATAAACTGGAGGCACGCAAATATTCCAAAAAGGCAAATATATATATATATATATATTTTTAATATGAAAAATAACAAAGCAAATAGTATCTAGCAATCATGATCACTGAATTTTAAAGCTCAGGAAGATCTTATAAATCATGTAGGTTCATCTCCCTTGGTTTCAAAATATAGTCTTGGTTTGTTTAGCATCTGATTATTAGGTGAAGTTATTTGTTCTCCCTAATTTTCTTTAATATTAATAATTAACACTTAATAACCACATAGGATAATTATTGACACATTAAATTTTATACCTCAGCAATAATTCTTGGAGAACATTAACCAAGTCCAATTTCCCATATATATATCTCATGGTAAAACGTTAGACCCTGAGGAGAAATGGGGTAATACTTTCATTGGAACACATCACAATACATGATTAGATGCACTTTCCACTTTTTCTACTATTGGAGAACAATGTTTCTATTTTAGGAAATGTTGATTATATATTCTACCCTTTTTTGTTTCCTTACCATCTAATGTATGCAAGAGCCCTCAGAAGGACTAAATAAAGCAACTCCATCCTAAGATGGAAAACTGGGCTGGAGAACTGTGTTCCTTTGGCACTTTATTAACATTTTGAACTTAAGCAGATGACCTCTCCGCCCCATTTAGCTTTATACATAAAATGAAAATAATACTAGTTTATACATAATCATTCAAGTAACTTTCCAAGGTCCCACCTACCTCCAAAAATCTACGACAAAAGTATTTATAATCTAGATTTAACAACACATGCTGCTATTTACACTTACATAAAAATATTTCCCTTATTTCAAAGTTTACTTCAGAAGACCCTAAAGCAGGGAAATTCAATTGGCTTCCATGTTTAACAAGATCGAAATAGTTTCTCTTATAGGACTCTTAAGTTTATATCTTTTTTTTTTTTTGCGGTACATGGGCCTCTCACTGTTGTGGCCTCTCCCGTTGCGGAGCACAGGCCCTGCACGCACAGGCTCAGCGGCCATGGCTCATGGGCCCAGCCTCTCCGCGGCATGCGGGATCTTCCCGGACCGGAGCACGAACCCGTGTCCCCTGCATCGGCAGGCGGACTCTTAACCACTGTGCCACCAGGGAAGCCCAAGTCTATATCATTTTTAAAGGAAGGCAAAGTTCATAGAATATTGAACTGGGTGGTACTGTTTCTATCCTAACTTCGAATATTTTGAGGCAGAAGAAAATCAAATATGTTGTTCTGAGTCCCACACATCCTTTCTTGCATTTTCAGTACTAGCTGGTGATTCTCGACCTGCCCTCATTCCCATCTCAGGGCCTCCCTGTATTTCTGGCTGAATGGCAGTAAAAAATCCCAAGTGCTCATAAGTCTTAATATCTAGATCACATCTTTTACAGCAGCTGAAGTGGCAATTTAGGTTTCAATGGTTAAGAAGTTCAAAAACCTCTATTCTACTGATATTCCTTTATATATGAGTTTCTCAGAGAGAGAAAAACAAGATGTGCGTTGTCTGACAGCAGTCACTTATCTGATTTTATGAAAACAGTTAAAACTCTACCATCCAGATACAATATTTCTTCAAAAAGAAGTAAGGCCTCTTTTTAACTACGGATATTATTTCAGATTGCTCCATTGCTTTTAGAAGTTCCTGTTATCCTTGGAAATATCCATAATAAAACCAAAATTGAATGAATGAATGAAGTGGGATTTTTGAGCCAGATTTAAAATTTTCAGATAAATTTAGAAACTATATTAACATCATTTAGATTAAGAAGAACAATTTTGTGGCCTGAAATAATTTCCACAAGTAAAGCACCAATATTCTTTTTTATATTCATTAATAATGACAATTATTCTAAGTCTGCAATTAGTAGTTCATAAATTTAAAAGTCATTATAGGAATAATGTTAGAACATCTCCTAAGAAATTATCTTTGCTTATATCCCAAAATTCTACACTATCTTTTTACTGAGAAACTCTACATCTGGTTTTTGTTCATATTATCATCCTGCTAAAATTCTTTTAAATCAATTTCTCTCACTAATTAAAAATAAAAGGGATAAGTGTCAATTTAAATGAAATAACTAGCAATAACCTGCTGAGTAATTAGCTTACGTTAATAATAGGTGTTACATTGCTTCAGTCTATCTGCCCCAGAACAAAATAATACCAATAATGTATTTAATCCTAAAAATTTTTTTAATGTTAAATCTATAGAAAAATGATTAAAATTGCCCCTTATCCATTTCATAGAGATGTTGCAAAGTTACATAACACACCTTTCAATTATTGTGAGCTTCTGAGAAATTTACATAATATTGAAACTATCTCAATGTCTATGAACACCTACAACAAACATATATATTTTTAGTCCCAAAAATCTGGGTCTGGGTTTTTCCAGGTGTTCAAACAGATGAACCCCCCCAAAATGAGGCATTCACATCAAAGTCACTGTCTAGACACATAAAATAATTGCAATATCATAGAATTTAAACACTAATTTGAGAAATTTCTTATGATTTTTAAGTTTGAAAATGCACCAAGCCTATAAGAACCATTGCTTTTCCTACATGGTGTTTTCCAAATATCCATGCCACTCTGTATATAATGTTTTGCATTTTTCCAATTGCTCCCAATGATCAATTCATTAATTCTCACACTATTATGATCTGTGGGTTAGTAATATCAATTCTTTTTTAACAAGTAGGAAAACCAAGCTTGAAAGAGAAAGAAAGGGTCATTTATTTCTAATTCGTACCCCCCGAGAAAGATTTAAAGTGCTTTGCATAAACACAATTAATACAACAGGTTGACAATTTTTTTAAAGGTACACAAAGAAATCATAACCTGGAGGGAGGTCCAGATCAACATGGTGAGTAAGAAGATCCTGAGCTCACCTCTTCCCACAGACATGCCAAAGCTACAACTGTATATGGGACAACTGTCTCTGAGAACAACCTGAAGACTAGCAGAAGATTCTCTACTACTAAGGATATAAAGAAAAGGCCACATTGAGACAGATGGGAGGAGTCTCCCGCCTACAATATGAGAGTCTAGTCAGAACCCCCAACCCTGGTGTGGCAACCCAAAAGCAGGAGGGATACCACAACCACAGAGGTCCCCCCTAGGAAGTGTGGGGTCTAAGCCTCAGACTGGTCTCTTTGACATCAGTCTTGGCTATATTTTTTGGATCTGTCTCCTCAAGCAAGGGCAACAAAAGCAAAAATAAACAAATGGAACTACATCAAACTAAAAAGCTTTTGCTGAGGGAAGGAAATCATCAACAAAAAGAAAAGGCAACCTATTGAATTAGAAAAGATATTTTAAAATCATATATGCAATAAGGGGTTAATATCAAAAAATATAAAGAATGCTTACAACTCATATCAAAAAAACCATCTAATTTAAAAATGGGCAGAGAACCTGAATAGACATTTTTCCAAGGAAGACATACAGATGGCCAACATAAACATGAAAAGATATTCAACACCACAAATCATTAGGGAAATGCAAATCAAAATTTATTACCTCACACCTGTCAGAATGGCTATTCCCCCCCAAAAAAGCAGAAATAACAAGTGATGGAAAGGATGTGGAAAAATAGGGGACCCTTCTGCACTGTTGGTGGGAACGTAAATTGGTGCAGCCACTATAGAAAACAATATGGAAGTTTTTAAAAATTAAAAATGGAACTACCATATGATCCAGTCATTCCACTTCCAGGTATTTATCCAAAGAAACCAAAACACTAATTTGGAAAGATATCTGCACCCTTATGTTCACTGCAGCATCATTCACAATAGTGAAGATATGGAAGCAACTTAAGTGTCCACTGATAGATGAATGGATAAAAATTATGCAAATTATATATATATTTTTTTATGGAATATTACTCAGCCATATAAAAGAATGAAATCTTGCCATTTGAGACAACATGATGCACCTAGAGGACATTATGCTAAGGGAAGTAAGTCAGACAGAGAAAGAAATATTGTATGATTTCACTTCTATGTGGAACCTAAAAAACAAAACACAAGAACAAACAAAATGAAACAGAAACACAGACTCATAGAAAGAACAACTGGTGGTTGTCAGAAGATAGGCAAGTAAGGAGTTGGCTGAAATAGCTTGAAGGAATTATGAGGCATAGCTTCCAGTTATAAAATAAATAAGTCATGGGGATATAATGCCCAGCACAGGGAATACAGTCAATAATACTGTAATAACTTTGCACGGTCACAGATGGTTACTAGACTCATTGTGGTGATCAATTTGTAATGTATATAAATGTTGAATTACTACACGGTACACCTGAAACTAATATAATATTGCATGTCAACTATATCAACTTAAAAAAAGAAAGAGAAAAAAAAAAGAAATCATAAGCTAAAGAAAATGAGAGAAGGAACAGCAAAGCAGGAGTTAGGCTGGAATACAAAACACATGCAAGGCAGGTTCAAGTTTGGAAAGATACAATAATAGGTCCAAGATACCACAGAGAAGTTTTAGAGCAGAGCTGGGGATAGCTTCATTGTTTATGATTCTCAGGTTACTATTACGTCCCCAGGCGGAGTCAGCTGCAAAATATATCCTCACTCTTATACCGTTTGGCTTATTTTTATCATTAAACAACAGTATCATGATCCTTGTACCTTTCTTGATTAAGAAGAAATTCTTCTAGAGCAGCATTATCCTAGATAACTTTCTGCAATAATAGAAATGTTCTATGCCTGCACCATTAAATATGGTAGCCAGTAGCCACATGTGGCTGTTTAACACTTGAAATATGGGTAGTGCAACTGAAAAACCTGATTTTAAATCTGATTTTATTTTAATTAATTTAAACTTAAGTAGCCAAATGTAGCTAGTGGCTGTTGTATTTGACAGTTTAGTTCTAACGCATATATGCATGTGTATAAATTTCTTTGTCCTGGTAGTATCTTTCTCAGTTACATAGCTTCCTAATTCAGAAGTATTTTTCATATGAGGTATATTTTCACCTAAATACTTTAATTACTTTTCTAACTAATGCATTTTATTCAAGAGAGTTTTTCAGATTATGAACTCAGTATTCTCTTGCCTCATGAGTTCCCTGGGTTAGTGCTAAGCATGATTTTGAAGCACTCAGATTCTGGTCCTCATTCATTCCTGAAAGCAGTCTTTCATTCTCTTAAACTATCAATCATTCATACCCTTCTCTCACTCCAGCTGACATTCCACTTTCAAAGAGGTGTGCTTTCTCTCCTGTTTCTTGCTTTTCTGATATGGCTTGTGGACACTTGCAGAGTGTAATAAAGATGCTGTCCAGAAAGCAGCTTCTGTGGTCACTGGGCAGTTGACAGCAGCAGCAATACATGGACTTATTTTAAAAAGCAAATACATATCCCTACTACAGGGAACAATATAGATACAAAATGCAGCTGTAGTATTTTTACAGTGTTCAGACAAGCATCAACGTAATAATTCTAAACTCCACATTAAAAACTGATTTTGGGGAGTTTTACTAAAATGCACATCCACACACATTGATATACAGAAAAAAGAAAGCACGCTTTAAATGGCAAGGGAAAAAATCAAAATAAAATCTTAACATATTTCATAAATATCCTGGAGACAATATCCCCGACATTTCAAAACTGCCTTAGTCATCTAGGGCACCAGTTTTTCATCAGATACAGCACTTGACACATAAAGGCATGGCATGAATGACAATTACTGTTTTGGGTACAAATCTGTACAGATCACACACAGGATCCAATACCAGTCAACTTCCCATAGCAAATCAATTTTTTCAAAATAAAGGGTACACTCAATGTTTATTTTCTGTTAAGGATGGGAAATTAAATGAAAGGGGAACAAGTGACATTAAAATCCTTATGCCCTAGTTTAGTTTTGCCATGGGAGCAATGAACAGATTTTATTAAATTTAACCTAATTTTGCTATGGCAACAGTTGTATCATATGAGATCATAGTCCAGGAGAAACACAGTATTTACTGTCTTATTCTAGCACTTTGAGCTTTCATAGTTTGACTTAAAAGCCATAGATTTTAACGCCAATGAGAAAAATATAGGAAGAGAGAGAGAAAGAGACATTTAGGATGATTAGAAAATTTACAATAAATGTAATTCATGCATCTTCCTTTGGAAGCCCTTTTGTGACACGAAACTTAGTGGTTAGGGGGTTAATGAATGAAATGGATCACTGGATTAAAAATAAAAATCACTATTAAAAAAAAATGCGACACCAAGAGAATTAGACACTACATAATACTGTAACCACTGAGAATTCTCAACAGTAAAATAAAGCCTTGTAGTCCCAGCATTTTCATTAGTTTTCCAGTAGCGCTGGATGCGGGGTGAATTACAATGAGGTAGAAAGCAATGGCTGCTGCCTTTAAAGAACAGGCACTGTACAGAGGGAAAGCACTCCTTCAAGACACGCTGCGATGGTTATTGGCCTCTCTTGCCATATGTGTCTTACATTTTAACACCTTAAATTATCTCATGTGAGGGAATATTGCATTTATCCTGCAAGATGATAAATGCTAAATAGCTAACATAGTGAACCATGCTGCAATGTACATTTTAACTTAAGACTATAGAATTCTATATACCAGTTAAAACTTGTGCACAATTTGGAATTAGAATTATGTTTAAATTATGTGTCTACTTAAGCTGATGCAAAAGTAACGTAAAGAGTGATTGAAACCAATACAAAGGAAAAAAAATCAGGTTATATTACCTACGAGACCATTTCAGTTCAAAAGGAGAAAGGTGGGGGTGCAGAGATGCACTGACTACTGAAAAGTGAAACGTGACACTAAATCAGATTTTACAGAACAGATTTATATTTTACCCTGCATAGGTTTCTAGTCTCCCACTCCTACAAATAGGACTACTTTTGAACTACTAACTTGGAAAAAAATTAAAGGTCAACTATCTCATTACCAGATCTGCTCTTAAGTGTTAAGGCTCAGACAGGAAGATCACAGAAGAAAAAAACAAGAGTTAACACTTTCATACACTGTAATTAGAAAGTGTGGATCCCATAACAACACTCCCAGTTTGTGAGTCATCCACAAACCCAGTTTGTGGATGACTCACAAACTGGAGAACAATTATACCACAGAAGTCCACCCACTGGACTGAAGGTTCTGAGCCCCATATCAGGCTTCCGAAATTGGAGGTCCAGCAATGGGAGGAGGAATTCCCAAAGAATCAGACTTTGAAGGCTAGCAGGATTTGATTGCAGGACTTCGATACGACTGGGGGAAACAGAGACTCCACTCTTGGAGGGCACACACAAAGTAGTGTGCACATCAGGACCCAGGAGGAAAGAGCAGTGGCCCCTGGAAACTGAATAGGAAACTGAACCAGAACAATCTGCTAGTGCTGGAGAGTCTCCTGCAGAGACAAGGGGTGGCTGTGGCTCACTGCAGGGACAAGGACACTGGCAGCAGAAGTTCTGGGAAGTACTCCTTGGAATGAGCCCTCCCAGAGTCTGCCATTAGCACCACCAAAGAGCCTGTAGCCTCCAGTACTGGGTCACCTAAGGCCAAACAACCTACAGGGAAGGACCTCAGTCCCACCTATCAGCAGACAAGTGGCTTAAAGTTTTACTGAGCTCTACCTACCAGAGCAACATGCAGGTCTACCCACCACCAGTCCCTCCCATAAGGAAGCTTGCATGAGTCTCTTAGACAGCCTCATCCACCAGAGGGCTGACAGCAGAAGCAAGAAAACTACAATCTTGCAGCCTGTGGAACGAAAACCACATTCACAGAAAGACAGACAAATTGAAAAGGCAGAGGACTATGTACCAGATGAAGGAACAAGATAAAACCCCAGAAAAACAACTAAATGAAGTGGAGACGGGCAACCTTCCAGAAAAAGAATTCAGAATAATGATAGTGAAGATGATCCAGGACCTCGGAAAAAGAATGGAGGCAAAGATTGAGAAGATACAAGAAATGTTTAACACAGACCTAAAAGAAGTAAAGAACAAACAAACAGAGATGAGCAATACAATAACTGAAATGAAAAATACACTAGAAGGAATCAATAGCAGAATAACTGAGGCAGAAGAACGGTTAATGACCTAGAAGACAGAATGGTAGAAATCACCGCTGTGGAACAGAATAAAGAAAAAAGAATGAAAAGAAATGAGGACAACCTAAGAGACCTCTGGGACAACATTAAATGCACCAAAATTCGCATTATGGGGATCCCAGAAGGAGAAGAGAAAGACAAAGGACCCGAGAAAATATTTGAAGAGATTATAGTCGACAACTTCCCTAACATGGGAAAGGAAATAGCCACCCAAGTCCAGGAAGTGCAGAGAGTCCCAGGCAGGATAAACCCAAGGAGAAACACGCCGAGACACATAGTAATCAAATTCACAAAAATTAAAGACAAAGAAAAATTATTAAAGGCAACAAGGGAAAAACGACAAATAACATACAAGGAACTCCCATAAGGTTAACAGCTGATTTCTCAGCAGAAACTCTACAAGCCAGAAGGGAGTGTCATGATATATTTAAAATGATGAAAGGGAAGAACCTACAACCAAGATTACTCTACCTGGCAAGGGTCTCATTCAGATTTGATGGAGATATCAAAAGCTTTACAGACAAGCAAAAGCTAACCCAATTCAGTGCCACCAAACTAACTCTACAACAAATGCTAAAGGAACTTCTCTAAGTGGGAAACAAAAGAGAAGAAAAGGACCTACAAAAACATACCCCCCAAAATTAAGAAACTGGTAATAGGAACATACATATCGATAACTACCTTAAATGTGAATGGATTAAATGATCCAACCAAAAGACACAGGCTCACTGAATGGATACAAAAACAAGACCCATATATATGCTGTCTATAAGAGACGCACTTCAGACCTAGGGACACATACAGACTGAAAGTGAGGGGATGGAAAAAGATATTCCATGCAAATGGAAGTCAGAAGAAAGGTGGAGCAGCAATACTCATATCAGATAAAATAGACTTTAAAATAAAGAATGTTACAAGAGACAAGGAAGGACACTACATAATGCTCAGGGGATCGATCCAAGAAGAAGATATAATAATTATATATATACACACCCAACATAGGAGCACCTCAGTATATAAGGCAAATGCTAAGAGCTATAAAAGAGGAAATCAACAGTTAACACAATAATAGTGGGGGAATTTAACACCTCACTTACACCAATGGACAGATTATCCAGACAGAAAATGAATAAGGAAACACAAGCTTTAAATGACACGATAGACCAGATACACTTGATTGATATTTATAGGACATTCTATCCAAAAACAGCAGATTACACTTTCTTCTCAAGTGCACGGAGAACATTTTCCAGGATAGATCACATCTTGGGTCACAAATCAAACCTCAGTAAATTTAAGAAAACTGAAATCATATCAAGCATCTTTTCTGACCACAATGCTATGAGATTAGAAATAAATTACAGGGGAAAAAATATAAAAAACACAAACACATGGAGGCTAAACAATACATTACTAAATAACCAAGAGATCACTGAAGAAATCAAAGAGGAAAGCAAAAAATACCTACAGACAAATGACAACGAAAACACAACAATCCAAAACCTGTGGTATGCAGCAAAAGCAGTTCTAAGAGGGGAATTTATAGCAATGCAATCTTACCTCAAGAAACAAGAAAATTCTTAAATCTATAACCTAACATTACACCTAAAGAAACTAGAGAAAGAAGAATAAACAAAACCCAAAGTTAGTAGAAGGAAAGAAATCATAAAGATCAGAGCAGAAATAAATGAAATAGAAACAAAGAAAACAAAAGCAAAGATCAATAATACTAAAAGCTGGTTCTCTGAGAAGATAAACAAAATTGATAAACCATTAGCCAGGCTCATTAAGAAAAAGAGGGAGAGTACTCAATAAATCAGAAATGAAAAGGGAGAAGTTACAATGGACATCGCAGAAATACAAAGCATCATAAAAGACTACTACAAGCAACTCTATGTCAATAAAATGGACAACCTGGAAGAAATGGAGAAATGCTTAGAAAGGTATAACCTTCCAAGACTGAACCAGGAAGAAACAGAAAATATGGACAGATCAATCAGAAGTAATGAAATTGAAACTGTGATTTAAAAGATTCCAACAAACAAAAGTCCAGGACCATATGGTTTCAGAGGTGAATTCTATCAAACATTTAGAGAAGAGCTATCACCCGTCCTTCTCAAACTCTTCCAAAAAATAACAGAAGAAGGAACACTCCCAACTCCTTCTAACGAGGCCACCATCACCCTGACAACGAAACCAGACAAAGATACTACAAAAAGAAAATTATAGACCAATATCACTGATTAATATAGATTCAAAAATCCTGAACAAAATACTAGCAAAGAGAATCCAACAACACATTAAAAGGATCATACACAATGATCAAGTGGGATTTATCCCAGGGATGCAAGGATTTTTCAATATATGCAAATCATTCAGTGTGATACACCATATTAGCAAATTGAAGAATAAAAGCTATATGATCATCTCCATAGATGCAGAAAAAGCTTTTGACAAAATTCAACATCCATTTATGACAAAAACTCTCCAGAAAGTGGGCACAGAGGGAACCTACCTCAACATAATAAAGGCCATATACAGCAAACTCACAGCCAACATTGTTCTCAATGGTGAAAAACTGAAAGCATTTCCTCTAAGATCAGGAACAAGACAAGGATGTCCACACTCACCACCATTATTCAACATAGTTTTGGAAGTCACAGCCATGGCAATCAGAGAAGAAAAAGAAATAAAAGGAATACAAATTGGAAAAGAAGAAGTAAAACTGTCACTCTTTGCAGATGACATGATACTATGCATGGAAAATCCTAAAGATGCCACTAGAAAACTACTAGAGCTAATCAATGAATTTGGTAAAGTTGCAGGATACAAAATTAATGCACAGAAATCTCTTGCATTCCTATACACTAACAATGAAAGGTCAGAAAGAGAAATCAAGGAAACAATCCGATTCACCATTGCAACAAAAGAATAAAATACCTAGGAATAGACCTACATAAGGAAGTAAAAGACCTGTACTCGGGAAATTATAAGACACTGTTGAAAGAAATTAAAGATGACACAAACGGATGGAGAGATATACCATGTTCTTGGATTCAAAGAATCAATATTGTGCAAATGACTATATTACCCAAAGCAATCTACAGATTCAGTGCAATCCCTATCAAACTACCAATGGCATTTTTTACAGAACTAGAACAAAAAATCTTAAAATTTGTATGGAGACACAAAAGACCCCGAATAGCCAAAGCAATCTTGAGGGAAACAAACGGAGCTGAATGAATCAGACTTCTTGACTTCAGACTATACTACAAAGCTACAGTCATCAAGACAATATGGGACTGGCACAAAAACAGAAATATAGATCAATGGAACAGGATAGATAGCCCAGAGAGAAACCCACGCACCTATGGTCAACTAATCTATGACAAAGGAGGCAAGGATATACAATGGAGAAAAGACAGTCTCTTCAATAAGTGGTGCTGGGAAAACTGGACAACTACATGTAAAAGAATGAAATTAGATCACTCCCTAACACCATACACAAAAATAAACTCAAAATGGATGAAAGACCTAAATGCAAGACCAGACACTATAAAACTCTTAGAGGAAAACATAGGAAGAACACTCTTTGACATAAATCACAGCAAGATCTTTTTTGATCCACCTCCTAGAGTAATGGAAATAAAAACAAAAATAAACAGTTGGGACCTAACGAAATTTAAAAGCTTTTGCACAGGAAAAGAAACTACAAACAAGACGAAAAGACAACCCTCAGAACGGGAGAAAGTATTTGCAAATGAATCAATGGACAAAGGATTAATCTCCAAAATATATAAACAGCCCATGCAGCTGAATATTAAAAAAACAAACAACCCAATCGAAAAATGGGCAGAAGTCCTAAACAGACATTTCACCAAAGAAGACATACAGATGGCCAACAAACACATGAAAAGATGCTCAACATCACTAACTATTAGAGAAATGCAAATCAAAACTACAATGAGGTATCACTTCACATTGGTTAGAATAGGCATCAACAGAAAATCTACAAACAACAAATGCTGAAGAGGGTGTGGAGAAAAGGGAACCCTCTTGCACTGTTGGTGGGAATGTAAATTGATACAGCCACTATGGAGAACAGTATGGAGGTTCCTTAAAAAGTAAAAATAGAATTACCATATGACCCAGCAATCCCACTACTAGGCATATACCCAGAGGAAACCATAATTCAAAAAGAAAACATGCACCCCAATGTTCATTGCAGCACTATTTACAATAGCCAGGTCATGGAAGCAACCTAAATGCCCATCAACAGACAAATGGATAAAGAAGATGTGGTACATATTTGCAATGGAATATTACTCAGCCATAAAAAGCAACAAGACTAGGTCATTTGTAGAGACATGGGTGGACCTAGGGTCTGTCATACAGACTGAACTAAGTCAGAAAGAGAAAAATAAATATCATATATTAACGCATATATGTGGAATCTAGAAAAACAGTATAGATGAACCGGTTTGCAAGGCAGAAACAGAGACACAGATGTAGAGAACAAACATATGGACACCAAGGTGGGAAAGCAAGGGGGGGGTGTGAATTGGGAGATTGGGATTGACATATATACACTAATATGTATAAAATAGATAACTAATAAGAAACTGCTGTATTAAAAAATGAAATAAGATAAACTGCTACAAAAAAATTTTTTTAGGAAAAAAAAATGAAAGTGTCATAAGCCCTACACTAGTTTCTATCCTAATCATCCTATATTTAACACCTTCCAGTTCACTGAAATTGAAGAATCATTATCAATTTCTGCTGGAATATGAATAACACATTGTCTTCAAGCCAGATTACAATGCCCTACCTATATACTTACTAATGTGTTATTCAACTGAGGAAGATGCAGAATTATAAAATATAATCCCTGCTCTCAAATTACTTATAGTCTTCTTAGGGATACATAACCATACATGGCTATGCAGGTAAATTAAATACAATTGTGGTCCTCAGATGGGCAACAGCAAGGCTCTGGGGGAAATATACATATAGAGGGAGCCATCTCCACTCATCAGTTTCATGGCAGTGCCACATCCTATCAGAGCTCCCCACCAAGGAAGGAAGTGAAATCACTGTTTGGTTGTAGTCAACATCGAAGTTTATCAGAAGAACAAAATATTTGCTGAACTTAAGGTCCTGAGTCTTTGTGTCTTGGGGTTTGTTCTGGTCTTGGTTTCCTATTTAAATTTTGTTTTCCTGTCCTGGATATTTTTAATGTACCATACGTACTTTTACTGTAGGCTTTCTCAAACCCTCTATGGAACAAACTGGAGCACAAATATGATTAAACAACCAAATGAAAAACAAATAAATGAGTACATTTTAAAAATTCTGTTATTACCATCACCAAAAACAAATGAATATCTGGGCAGGAAAACATGGTTAAATTAGTAATTGACTGAGACCTTGGCCTTCTATGTTATCTATGATTACATGGTTGAACTTGCACTTACAGAGTTGGAAAAACTGTAGCTGTAACTTTTCATACAGTATTCAGAGTAAAGTCTGACCATGAAAGAATCACCTTTGCAATACTGAGAAATAAGGTCCTCAGTGGGGATGAGTACCACCACTCAAGGGTGGTGTAGAAATGTCATAAGGCTTACTCAGAACCACAACATTTTTCAAACATTTTCTACTTTAAATCTCAAGTTTTTACCTCTTAGATACAAGTTGCTATTATTTTGTTGAGATGTTTCATTTATAAAATGTTTCACTTCTCTCTCCCTTTGGGGGCTGGGGATTATCCCAAGGGTGTTGAGTGTCTGCTCTTTTCTTAATATAGTAGAAAGTATATACTTTAGCCTGTTCCAAAGTATTTTTGTTCCCAATCTTTATTCTAATTTTTAAGTTTCACTTTATTTGGAGATGAAACCATAAGGAAAAAATAAAAGCTAGTAGCTGTTTAATTCCTTCAGCAACTTTATAGATTGCAGGTTCTTGGTCTGTTTGGCCATAGTAGAATTTATGAAAATCTAAAACATTAACGATGCCTGAAAGGCAGGCTGCCACACAGAGATGAACACATTGCCTGGTCTGATAGCAGAATTATAGAAATTTGAAACCTCAGCATTTTGAAGATCATTAAGCTATCATTTTTGTATGTGTTCAGAATATTTCACGAATAATGTTTAGATGGAGTTCGTATAAACCCAATTCATATTAGAACTGAAATATTTTTTCTTTATAGAAAACGTAACTAGACAGTAAAAACAGATGTTTAAATATTTATAGTAGGCAACAGAAAACACTGTGGAAAAATTCAGTAAAAGCAGTGTTAGTAGTGCTTCCTGTCCCTTTTTATAGTATGGAAAAATATGAAGCACAAAGAATGTGATTATATATGCAGAAGATCAGCTCTTATGGTGTAAATTTTATATCTGCCATTACAGACCAACAAAGCATCTTTCACTGTCAAATTGAGTTAGCTGTGGAGCATATCACGGATGGCTTTAAAGCTATTTTCCATTAATAATAAGGCATTTAAAAATATGAAAATAAATTATTACAGTATATACCACTGGTGCTTTCAGTTTGCTGATTTGCGTGAATTAAATCCTATTTATAGGGTAGCATTATTGAAAGTGAATGGAGGAAAATGATCCAGAAAATCAGGACTTCTTTCACATTCACAAATTGGAAGCCTCATTCTCTCCAATGAAGTGAGTCAGCACTTCAGAATTAAAAATTCTACTCTGCAGCTAGTCTCAAGGTGCATTTTAAATGGGGTCACTCAAGAAAGTGAAAAGTGCAATGCAATTGCATTTAAGTTCCTTGGACTCTTTCAGGTGTGGGAGTTGAGTGATGAGTCGCTGATACGTGAACTGTAGCTAACCCCTTTTATAGCATATTTTTAGAGTCCAATAAAATAAAGGAGGGAAGTGTTTTGTGTTAATGTTTCCTGTGTATAAGAGATGATAATAAAATATTTTTTTACATGGAAACTAATTTAGCAGAGATTCTCTTAATATATATTTTCCTTTTTATCTATTATTATCCTTCTCCTAAACCACTAGGCTAGGCAAAATCTGTAACAGTGGTCGATTGAATCTGCGGTTGCCTGGACATATGTTTTAAATTTGACCCAAATTACGCATACGACCCAAAAGTATGCATGGACAGAGTATAAAGCTTTTATTGACGATAGGCTACATTTCAGGTTGTATTTCACATTAGATTGAGAGGTCAGTTGGCTTTTACCCTTAAAATAATCATCTTTTACCTCCAAATAAGAGGGAAAAAAATATTTTAAAACCTTGAAAATGTTTCTTTCTGACTTAACGCTCAATCTGTTGTGTTCTCTGTCCATGAACTAAGAATTCTTTCTGCACCAACTTTTCAAGGTAGGAATCAAAACAATATTGAAATAGTTAAACTTTTTCCTAAGAATTGCCCCATGATTTAAAAAAGAAAAAATTCAATATATGGACAAACTAATAGAATAAATATAGCCAAAGACTGACTTTGAAAGTAAAGTTCAGAAAAACTCCCCGAATATGTATGAAAAAAGTCTAAGTAATGGATAATTTCGGAAATAAGACTTTGAGGTTAACATCTAGGAAGATCAAGATCTTTTTATTAGGATTTTCAGAAGCAGATAATAGTCAAAACAGAGGGGAGAAAATAATAAATGAAATCATAGAAGAATTCTACACAAAGCCGATAAAAGCTATACCAGTATTCAGACTGAAAAAACTCACTATGTGTTGGGTCAGATTAAAAAAAAAATCTAATAGTCAGATATTACTATTCTCAGTTATAATTCCATGGATTAAAAAATGTGTGTGTGTGCGTGTCTGTGTGTGTATCCCTACATACTTCTAGAGAGAAAACAGTAAGCTGCAAAAGATACAAGAACTACACTAAAATTACATTTCTCACGAGCCACACTGGATTCTAGAAGATAATGGAGCAATATTTTCAAAGTTCTCAGGGAAAAAAAACTTTAGCCAAAAATCTTTTGTCGTCAAAACTATCTATTAATTAAGGCAACAATAAAAAATATTCAAATATGCATGGATATAAGCCATTTAATACTATCCACAATTCCTATATGAAAAATAAATATTTGGAGAGTTACTTAAATGAAATGACAATGAATCTAAGAAAAAAGATAACCTGAGATGTCAGAAACAACAGCAGCAGATTGAATCCACTTGACCTTGATTCTTGGAATATTTTCCTTTAAAGAAGACAGGATTAATGGCATTTCCTCTTCTGTGGGTCTGTTCACCTTGCCACCATACTTAGTTCTATGCTTAATAATATTTATATAATTAGAATATTGTAAATGCTGTCTATTGGTTTTTTAGCCTCCTAAACTCAACTAATGAGAAAGTACAGAGGACTGAGTTCTAGTTATGGAAAAGAATTTAATAGTTTATGGCAATGTAAAATAATACTATAAGAAAAATCAAGAAATGTAGGAACATATTATTTAAAACTATGATGGTAGGCATCAGAAGAACAAAAATAATACATTTTAGAAGTGTTTGTTTTTTTTTTTCAGAGAGAGTAATGTTGGAGGAACATTTTCATTTTATACTTAAAAAAACTATATGCATATATTACTTTCCTAGTTTTAAGAAAAGCTTAAAATTTAAAGGGCACTTTCATCAATAGGGGATTGTTAGACTATAGTTCTTCTTTATAATGCAGCAGATAAAACAAATGATAATACTAATGTATTGCTGAAATCAATATTTTTAAGGGAATAAAGTTGCCATATGGATGGACGGCATGACATAATCTAGGTTAAAATGCTTTGATGTTTACATATATTCATGTGAAAAGAAGTCTAGGAGGCTACAGAGCTACTCTCACTTCTTCTTCTAGTTCTACAGATATTTAAAGGTTTACAGGGGCTTTTAATAATCACCTTTGCAGTTGTAACACTCAATAAAGACATTCTGAAAAATGAAATTATTTGAAGCCCAGAGAAGGGGAATGACTTGACCCTGACCAGATCAGCCAGGAAGCAAGTGGCAGAATCAAAACTGAAATCCAGTCAGTACTGGGGTTGCCAAGGCTTGGGAAATTTTAGCCCGCCTCCCCAAATTTCCATCAGCCTTCCTAAGCCACCCCTAATAAAAATGTTAACAACAACATCAACAATAACAATGACAAATATATGTGTTAAGTTTTATGTAAAGTGTGAATAAAAGTATCTTCAGGGGAAAAATAAGTCTATATCTCTGCCATCTTGGTGTGGGATCGGGATGATAAGGAAAGGCTTAATAGAGGAGGTGACTGCTGGGTAAAGCCTTGGACAACGGGCATAGTTTGTGACAGACCAAGGTGAGAGCAGAGCTGTGGTCAGAGTTATTCCAGGTACTGTAAGGGCACCAAAAAAGAACTTGTGTGACAAAGGCCGTCTTTTCTGTTACTATTCATGTTTCTTGTGAAATAAAACCGCAGGTACCATAAGATCAAGGATCCCACCACAAGGACAAAGACAAAAGCCAGGTGGTAAAGGGGAAGAGAAGAGAAAGATCATATTAAAAAATTTTTTGGACTAAAGAAGGCCATAGTAATTGAATGTAAACCTTAGCCCTGGCTTTCCTAGCAGCTGGAAAGAAAGTGAAATCATTGTCTGGTAGCAGTCAACATCTCAGTTTATCAGAAGAACAAAATAATGCTGTGTGCTAAATCAAAGACATTAGTAATATGCTGTGGGAAAGTAGGAGAATGCTGTAATTCTGACTAGATGGTCAGGAAAGGCATCACAAAGGAGGTAGACCGTGAACTGCATTGAGAAGATTTTGCCTGGCAGAGGGGACAAGTAGAAAGAACATCATAAATACAGAGATGAAGATTGGACAGAAGCTGGATTACGGAGCAGTCATGTCATGGGATAACTTAGTTTAACAATCTCCCCTTTTCTAGAAACGTTTACCAAACGCTCATTTGTGAGCTATATGGCCCTGCTGACTGATGCCTAACCCAAACCAGTCCAAACAGATTCCCATTCTAGGGTACAAAGGTTTGAAACAGAGACACTCAGAGACAGGACACTGCTGGAGTGGTCGCATCTAAGGGAGCATTCCAGAGGATGTGCAGGTCCACGAGTTCTGACTTAGCTACCAAGGAATTTGTTTGATCTCATGAAATAATCCAAGGTTCTATCAACTAATTCCCCTTTGACCTAAGCTAGCCAGAGTTGGTTTCTGTTACACTCAATACCAAGTCTCTTAATTAACATACTATCTTGGGGAAATGGCTGTGGCTGCACAGGAAGGAGAGTGATGTCATGTGGTAGGAACTGCTCGAGGCCTTGAATGCTGGATCAAGGTGAGCCGTTAGTCCAAAGGGCAGAACTTAGGTCTGGTTTATGAGCCAAGTTTTAATGTAATATGGATCCAGGAACATAGGGTCTTTTGGTTCCACTAAGCCTACAGCATGTATCTTGACTGCAAAGAAAAATATCTTGCATCGCTTTTTTTTTTAATATATAGTGAAAACTTTTATATTTAGAATTAGTCAGCTGGACTCAGTTTAGATGATCCCAATTTTGTTGGCAACATCCAAAGCGTCATAGTCAGGAGCCGGTCGAACATATGCCTTCTTCTCTCCATCAGGCCTGATCAGGGTGTTGACCTTAGCCACATCAGTGTCATAGAGCTTTTTCACGGCCTGTTTAATTTGGTGCTTGTTGGCCCTGACATCCACAATGAACACCAGTGTGTTGCTGTCTTCTATTTTCTTCATGGCTGACTCGGTGGTGAGGGGGAACTTGATGATGGCATAGTGGTCAAGCTTGTTTCTCCTAGGGGCGCCCTTCCGAGGATATTTGGGCTGCCTCCTGAGCCGCGGTGTTTTGGGCCGTTGGAAGGTGGGTGACGTCCGGATCTTCTTTTTTGTGTAGCTGTGGACGCCTTTCAACGCTGCTTTCTTGGCCTTCAAAGGCTTTGCTTTGGCTTCGGCTTTGGGAGGGGCAGGGACTTCCTTCTTCGCCTTCGGCGCCATCTTCCTGCATCGCTTTTTAACCAAAATTCAAGTGTGCAGCTCTGGGATGATCCCAGTCATACCATACTGTAGGGTAGATCTGCTCACACTTCCCTTTCCTCTACCCTTTCCTTTTCTCCCCTTCCTTTCCCTTCCCTTCATTGATTGAAACATCTAAGTTTCAGTAAGGTTTCTGATTTAAAGGAACACTATGGTGCATCCTCCTGTATCACAAATAATTACATCCTTAATTTATTTTGTAAGTCAAGGGCATTTGTGAATGAGAATTTTCTCTAGCCAGACGTACATATGGAAATTGATACATACCGAAGTCCTACATCTAATGAACTCATTACTGGGACTGTGCCGTGAAGAAAAGAGAAATAATGGCCATCTCTCCCTCTGATTATGTGTGGTTATCACAAGATCTATAATTTGTAACAAAGGTTTACTCCAGGGAAGTCAGTGGCCATGAGCCTGGCTGACCCCAGTTCACATGGGAACCAACCACTGATATGGCATGTAAAAAAGGACAAGCAATTCAAGAGATGACAAAGCCTGAGAGGTTACCAGAAAATGAAATTGGAGAGTGGGAGGTGACAGCCAAGTTACTATGCTGCCCTTACCAATTTAGTATACAAATGAGAAAAGAGTCAAACATACAGCTTCATCCATGACAAAACTGGGTAATGAGCTTTTCGTCAAATGTAAGGGACCAGACTGAATTAAAGAGCAATCTCTTTCACTATGCAGGCAACAAATGGCTAAATAATTAGGGAATGGGAGGGCTTCTACTTAATAACCTAAGGGATTTAGGGCCTTCACCTTCTTAAGATCATGTCACCACCTGGGCAGAGTATGAATTACACACTAGTACAGCATTCTCATTTGAGTTGGAGCATTAATATTGACGAGATGTTCTGACCCAAGAGAGAAATGTGACATGAAATCACAGGAATTTATTTTCCAACAGCTTAAAAAAATAAAAAAAGACAATAAATCAGGGTGTGATGCTCACTTGAGATGGAGTTTGGGTGGAGACTACAGAGAGTAAATAGGCACTTTTATTCCTTCCTGATAAAATTACCATCTTGGTGTTAGCACCCAGGGTGGGTACCAGGCTGACAGTGGTATACCCAAAATGAACATGCCAAGAACTAGGCAGCTGCCAACAAAGGAGAAGAGGTCAAGACCAAGACTCCAGTTAGCTGGGAGATGTGGAACGTGAAGAAGCCCCACTGATTCAGTGAAAAGAAGGTGATTTCCTTGATAACAATGGCACCTCCAAAACTGTACATCTCCAATTCATAAGCTCCAGCCTACAATTATGGTTACCGATGCTGTTTATTTTAAAAAAACACTTAAATTATAAAGATATTCAAGTATACTTATGACATATAATGTACAAATAAAGGAAAATAGAGAATTTTAAGTATAGTCTATAAAATTTATTGTTCAAAGGTATTCTTTACATTGAATAAATATAAATGTGCTTTATTATATTGAATTGGACATTGCTCTAGTTATCCAAATGAGATCCTACCTGGAGTACAAATACACATTTTTCTACTGGACAGTCCAACTGAGTCTATTTGAGTAGCTAAGGTTCCTGTCATAGTGGAAAGAGCACCAATCCCAAGTAATGTGGTTTCCAAGTAGAGTCATTATCATAAGTGGAGAAATTCAATCCATGCTCCATATTACTTCAGAGCCAGTATAACTTATGAAGAGTGAATTATTCATGTTATATATTATATATTTGTTATGATCAAAAAAGCTTCATATTCATAAATGAATTCTATCAAATGAAATAAATGGCACTTACTAGGCACTTTATAATGTGCATTAATAGTATAACTATAATTTTTATTTAATCCCCACAGGAGCCCTATGAAGTTGCTATTTTTAGCATCCTCATTTTACAGATGTGGAAACTAAGGCATAGAGAAGATGTCCAAATGACACAGTGTTTCTGCCAAAATTCAAGCCCAACTTGCCTGATGCCAACATTTTAAACTGTTGAATATGATTATAGTATCTGAAGTAGGGATGAAGACATCTGAATTCCAATTATTCAGATAAGTAAATGCTTTTATGGAGAAAATAACATTCAGCATATGTCTTGGTTAGCTACAGATGTCAAATACCCAGATTACACATCCAACCACTAAATGTACTAATAGGCCAAATGCTAAAACAACTTCCTTATTAGGCTTGAAGGTTATAGAGCTGTGAATACACTTGGCTCCTGATCTGAATTCAGGCTGCTACTCCGCTATGTCCGTTGTGTCGTATGACTTTGCACTGAGCCCCCAGAGGAGCCGCAATGAAAAATTAGCTGCTCAGTATAACAAGTTGCCAGATGCTGGACTCCAGCAGGTTACGGCATCTCAAAGTCCTTGTGCAGCTTGGGAGGAAATATCCCAAGCCCCAGATCTCGAACTTCATGGGTTATATATAAGTACAATGCTAAAAACTCAAGTTTCATTTCTTTGATTAAATACACGACCTTAAAAGCCTTTTTAAAGAAAACAAAAACTACTGTAACACTTTTTATTTTCTAGCTAAGTGTCACCTATTTTCTTCACAGGGATAAATTCAAGTGGGTTACAATGTCTGCTTTGAAAATTTTTAGTAGTCTTTTCCTCCTAAAAGAATCCAGGGGGACTTCCCTGGAGGTCCAGTAGTTAAAGACTCTGTGCTTCCAATGCAGGGAGTGCAGGTTCAGTCCCTGGTCGGGGAACTAAGATCCCACATGCTGCGTGGCACGGCCAAAAAGTAAAAAAAAAAAAAGGTTTGGGTCTCAATTTAAATAGTTATCAGGGAGTGAGGGTATCTCTTTTGATAACAAATTCTGAAGTAAAAGATTAGGACATTGAGTCATTGAGAAAGTGTTTGGGAGTAAACTGTTTCATAAAACTGAAAAATAACCACAAGAAAGCGCCAGTAAGACAAAGACTGATGATTTAACGATTTTGCCCAGACTGTTTCCTGACCACATAATCAAATCATGCCCTCTAACTAATGTAATATACACAGGAAAAGTCTGGTCACAAAACAGAAGCTGGGCTCTGACGCACTGATTTTGGATTTTGAAAAGATTTCACAAGATTTAAAATCTTCCTGTCTCATCCAAAAGTTGCTCTTCTTTCCAACTCAAAACTTCTCCAGAGACAATATTTTATTGGAAAGTAATTTTGACGAAATCAGGCCAATTAGTACACACAAACTAATTTCTCTTAAGTCTGGAAACTTCACTTCAATTCAGATCTAAGTGCCTGCTTTCACTAGTTCACAAAGGCTGCCTCTTCTGCATGGTTTTCCTGATAAAGCTTAGTCTGAGTCATCTGTTCCACCATCAACTACTGATCAGTATTTAAATACTTCTTTTCCTAAACCAAAGCTGCTCCTGGGTTTCCTCGTGCTTATGTTCTAATCCTCACGTGATAGCTCTGCATTCAAGCTCCGAAAGCCTGGATTGTAGACCCACATCTCTGGGCAAATCATGTAACCAATCTGGCCTCACCTTCCTCATCTAAAGAATAAGGAAACCATCTACCTGCTTCACAGTGGTCTGAGGATCAACTGAGATCATGAACAAGATGTGAAAATTGTAAGGGCAACAAAACATAGGATGATATCACTATTATTGTTATGCAACATTCCACACAAGATGTAGAAAAGACATAAAATTTACATGAATTTTTCCCCAGGTTTTAATTCATGAAAAAGTGCCCAGAATGGACCTTTATACAGTGTTGTTGTTGTTGTTAATTTCCTCAATGCACTGGAAAAAATATTCCTGAAAAAAATGATAGGTTCTGTAAAAGTCTTCATTTAAAGTCATATTTGAGAATCATGGTGCAGCATGATTAAACAGTTTTTATCTAAAGCAACATCAAAATACAGCTTCTCTTTCCCCTTTAAAAAAAGTTTGTCTCTGTGTGTGTGTGTATGTATGTGTGTGTGTGTTGTGTGCATGTGTGTTTATGTACTTTGAAAACTTGTTTTCCTTATCAGTTAATAATATAAGGTCACATTAAGTCTATTGCCCTTACCTTTCACTGCAATATACCTGCTTTGACAACTGTTTCTTAGATAGGATATTCTATGAACTTGCAAGTTACTTCCCCCTCAGATCAGTGATCTTGTCCTTTTTATATTAAACTTTGTCTCTTTTCTGCTGATAGCCAGTTCCCCCAGGTAGTCAAATCTGGTCCATGTTAACTTGCCTCTAAACTGAGCTGCTTGTGGAAATGTGCCATTATGGAGTCCACTAGTCTTTTTTTTTTTGGGGGGGGGGGCCTCTCACTGTTGTGGCCTCTCCCGCTGTGGAGCACAGGCTCTGGATGCGCAGGCTCAGGGGCCATGGCTCACGGGCCCAGCCACTCCGCAGCATGTGGGATCCTCCCGGACCGGGGCACGAACCTGTGTCCCCTGCATCGGCAGGCAGACTCTCAACCACTGCACCACCAGGGAAGCCCCCACTAGTCATTTTAAGTGCTTGCAGGGTGAATTCAAACGCATTCCTTTCCATCCCCTTTTTCTTCATTCTCCCACCAACTCTACTTTCCCCTTTCTCTTTCTCTTGATACACAGCTGCAAAATTGTCTCAAAAACTCTTGCTATGAAATCTACATTTAAAAAATGGACTTCTCTATATTCACATGATATACTGATTCTCCAGTCTAACACTTCTCTACAAATTTGGCAACACTATCTAATCTATCCTCACCTTGTGTCTACTGTGACTCCTTTGAAATTTCATTTTCATAGTCCAATACTCACATCTTCAACTATTTCTTGAGAAATCTGGTTGTCATGGAATGTCTATTGAAAGAAAAGCAACTAAGTTCAGAACACTATTTTCAGTGACTGCAAAACTACAGCACGCAATGCAGATAATTTTTCTCATAAGCTAGGTGTAAAGACATATAATGTGCAAACTTCATAAGAGAATATTTTATTTTGAAAAATAAATCTCACCAGACCAAACACATAAGTTTACAGAAAACCAGTAAGACACCATTACACTTATATAACACCTTGAATAATCCAAAAGAAGCCCGCTGGTAACATCAGAAATAGTCAACAGGGTTGTAACACTGACAAAATGGTAGCATGTGTCTAATGGAATCAGAAATTAAATTACAACTGAAGTTCCATTTCTTAAGGCTATTTTCATGCATTTATAATTTTACCAAGCAAAACAAAAAAAAAGTAAGTTTGATAGATACTTTTAAAGATGACTATGAAACTTTAGACTGTAAATACAACTGTCCTAAATCAAACCTTAAAAAGGCAGCCATCTGGCACCAAAAGCAAAGGCAACAAAAGCAAAAATAAACAACGGGACCACATCAAGCTAAAAAGCTACTTCACAACAAAGAAAATCATGAACAAAATGAAAAGGCAACCTACCATATGGGAGACAATATCTGCAAATCATGTATCAGATAAGGGGTTAATATTCAAAATATATGAAGAGCTCCAACAACTTAACAGTAAAACAACAAACAACCTAATTAAAAAATGGGCAGAGGACACAAATAGACATTTTTCCAAAGAAGATGTAAACAGACGGAGATGGCCAACAGACACATGGAAAGGTACTCAACACCACAAATTATGAGAGAAATACAAATCAAAGCCACAGAAAGATATCTCATACCTGTCAGAATGACTATTATCAAAAGGACAAGAAATAGGGCTTCCCTGGTGGCGCAGTGGTTGAGAGTCCGCCTGTCGATGCAGGGGACACGGGTTCGTGCCCCGGTCCGGTAAGATCCCACATGCCGTGGAGCGGCTGGGCCCGTGAGACATGGCTGCTGAGCCTGTGCGTCCGGAGCCTGTGCTCCGCAATGGGAGAGGCCACAACAGTGAGAGGCCCGTGTACCGCAAAAAAAAAAAAAAAAAAAAAAAAGACAAGAAATAACAAGTGTTGGTGAGAATAAATAAATACACATACATATATTGGAATGTTATTCAGCCATGAAAAAGAAAGACATCTCACCATTTGAGACAACAGGGATGGACCTTGAGAGCATTATGCTAAGTGAAATAAATCAGACAGAAAAAGATAAATACTTTATGATCTCACTTATATGTGGAATCTTAAAAAAAAACAACAACAACTGAGCTCATACATACAGAGAACACACTGGTGGTTGCCAGAGGTGGAGGGTTGGGGGAGGACAAAATGGGTTAAGGGGGCCAAAAGGTACAAACTTCCAGTTATAAATAAGTCAAGAAGATGTAATGGACAGCCTGGTGACTACAATTAGTAATGCTGTATTGCATATTTGCAAGTTGCTAAGAGAGAAAATCTTGAAAGTTCTCATAAAGAAAAAGTCTGTAAGGATGTACAGTGACAGATGTTAACTAGACTTATTGTGGTGATAATTTGCAATACACACAAATATTGAATCATTATGTTGTACACCTGAAACGAATATAGTGTTGTATGTCATTTATACCTCAATAAAAACCAAAAAAGGTAGCCATCTTTAAATAATAGTTAATAGCTTTAAGAGATCAATAAACTAAAATGAAAACCTGAATGCCAACTACTTTAAGCTCTTCTAACAATTAAAGACACCCTACATGTAGTTCTGGAAGTTTGTTTCAGATGTGATTTCTTAATTCAAAGAAAATCAATAGGTAGAACCAACACAAATTTGTGTTGGGAGTGGGTAGTCTATTTGAGTTGGAGGTGAGGATTGTGTTGCTGGATTTGAGGTTTGGGGGTGAGGGAAAGGAACTTCACAGAGGAACAACTTTTTTTCTCATAATAGAAAGTAACCTGAGTTGACTTCAAATAGTAGTGGCTTCCTTGAGATATTTATAGGTAGGTTGTAGATATAAGACACATCTACAGAATGTTATCACTTTGTGATTGGAGCTCGTCTCAAGTGCAACAACAGCTGGCCTGCATCCCTAAAAGGGCCCTTGACAGTGTACTATTTCAGTTGACTTTGAAGGGTTTCATCCTTTATTCCCATTTCCCTACCCTACTCTACATATCATACAATAACAAAAAGATAACACTTACACAGTGTTTGCACAGGTGGGAACTATTATTATACCCATTTTTCAGGTAAAGAAACTGAAGCACAAAGAAGTCAGTAACTTGCCCAAGGTCATACATTCAGTGGTAGGAACAAATCACATGTATAATTACACTGACTCCAAAATATAATGAAATAAATTTGTTCTCTGTTAAAGATTTCTGTTTAATTCTGCTCTGAGTAGTACATTCTATTGTTTTAGATTCATTCCCTTTACTGAAAGCAGATTTCTTTTCAGATTCATTTAGCCAGATTTTACTACCTACATTAAACCTATCACTGGGTACAAAGCAACTGGTTTTAATGAGGCCTTGGGTACTGTAAGCAATGTAGTGTATAAGGCAGAGGCATCTTTTCATAAATACTCCTTTCATAGAAGAAACAAAGGCATATTTCAAAAAAGAGAATTTGTGGATTTCAGTTATAGATTGTGTCTGAAATAAATATATTCATACATGACATCATATTTAAGTATACACTAGCAGAACAAATCCTATTAATCCATAGTAAATAAACACTCAGTTCTATTACAATACATGGAAGTCATCAAGCAGACAATACTTTTTTCATTAAACCCTGAATCATTGTGTCCTGCCAGCAGCATGAAATAAATTAATGTTTAATATTTAATACTATATGATGGTAATAATGAACCAAATATGTATTTTAAATTTTATGTTATTGGACATTTCAATTTTAACTCAAAAGTATTTCTAAAAGGGTTGAAAATCTGTGCTTGAAAGTAATAGTTTAAATTTAATAAGTGTTTCTGGCTTTTTAATGCCACCTTACGGTCATAGCATTCGATCCTTTAATGATGATTCAAATCCAATTTCAGAAAATGTGAGGCATTTTTAGCATTAAAGATATGATAATCTTCAAACGAAGACATCCATAAAATCAAAAAATATAGAAAGGTCATCAAATGACCTATGGGATTTTAAAAATTATGTATAAAATGATCAGTTTAGCAATCAAAGTTTTTAAATGGTTAAATTTAAAGATAGACAAAGCACAAAACACATTATTAAAATATGAATTGACCTTAAGCGAAAACACAGCTGTGCATTTAGCATATTTCACACTAGCAATTCTTCTTAAAAACAGCAACAGGGACCAAAACGAATCAGTTCACTGTTGTCTAATAGGAAAAACAGATCATTTTCTCTTCCTATTAAGAAAGAGAGGAAAAAGTTCTTTAAAATATGTGGCATTCTGTGCAGATGGGCACAAACAGCAGCCTGTGTCACACATACATCACATCCCTTTGGCATCACTAGGCTTAACTTCTGTCGATTTTCAATCACGAGGCAAAAGTGCAATAAATCTGTTTATAAGAACCATAAAATATGTAGAAGTGAGGAAAAAATAAGCTGTTGAAATTTCAATACCTACACATCTCTTTCTGTATCCAAATTTTAATCCAATAATACAATTCTGCTGCTTCTGCTCATTTCCCATGTTCTTTTGTTATTATAGAGGACATCTAAATGTAAAAATATTTCATGGGTTTAAGCAATAAATCTGTGAACAAGAGAAGGAGAATTAAGTATGAGGGCAGATGCGGGGGAGTGTGTGGGTGTGTTTGCATGTGTTTTCTTCTTAGAGTCCCAAATCCCTTTGGATTATTAGTGAAGCTCAGACAGAACTTTAAAGCAAATACAGGGAAATGACAACTAAAGTCCAACTTCATAATGTATAAGAATCCCCTGTCCTAAACCTTGACACGCCTTGAGAAAAGGGAAAGGTGTTCTTTATTTTTCACTATTTTACTAACAATTATTAACCATCTGATATGTGTCAGACACACTCCTGGACACACTTCCATATTTTACCTCATTTAATATTTTTTTTAAAAAATTTTTAAACATTTTATGTAATTTTTAAAGGCTACTTTCCATTCACAGTTATTACAAAATATTGGCTATATTCTTTGTGCTGTACAGTAAATCCTTGAGCAATTTTACACCCAATAGTGTGTATTAGGTTGGCCCAAAAGTTCGTTCGGGTTCTTCTAAAAGACTGTGTGGAAAAACCTGAATGAGCTTTTTGGTCAACCCAATACCTCCCACTCCACCACCCCTACACTGCGCCCCTCAACACTGGTTACCACTAATTTGTTCTTTATTTGTGAATCTGCTACTTTTTTGTTACATTTACTAGTTTGTCATATGTTTTTAGATTCCAAATATAAGTGACATCATACAGTATTTGTCGTTCTCTGTCCGACTTAACACTTAGCATAATGTCCTCCAGAGTCCATCCATGCTGCTACAAATGGCAAAATTAGTTTGTTTTTTTTTATAGCTGAGTAGTATTCTATTGTGTGTATTAACCACATCTTCTTTATCCATTCATCTGTGGATGGCCACTTAGGTTGCTTCTGTACCTTGGAAAATGTGAATAATTCTGCTATGAACTTTGGGATGCACATATGTTTTCGAATTAGTGTTTTTGTTTTTGTTTTGAATATATACCCAGAAGTAGAATTGCTGGGTCATATGGTAGTTCTATTTTTAGTTTTTTGAGGAACCTCCATACTGTTTTCCACAGTGGCTGTACCAATTTACATCGCACCAAGAGTGACAAGGGTTCCTTTTTCTCCACATCCTTGCCAGCATTTGCTATTTGGGTTCTTTTTGATTATAGCCATTTTGACAAGTGTGAGGTGTTATCTCATTGTGGTTTTGATTTGCATTTCCCTGATGATTAGCGATGTTGAGCATCTTTTCATGTGCCTGTTGGCTATCTCCATTTCCTCTTTGGAAAAATGTGTATTCACTTCTCCTGCTCATTTTTTTTTTTTTTTTTTGAGGTACGCGGGCCTCTCACTGTTGTGGCCTCTCCCGTTGCGGAGCACAGGCTCCGGATGCGCAGGCTCAGCGGCCATGGCTCATGGGCCCACCGCTCCGCGGCATGTGGGATCTTCCCAGACCAGGGCACGAACCCGCGTCCCCTGCGTCGGCAGGTGGATTCTCAACCACTGCGCCACCAGAGAAGCCACTCCTGCTCATTTTTTAATCAAGTTGTTTGTTTTTTTGATGTTGAGTTGTATGAGCTGTTATATATCTTGAATATTAATCCCTTATTGGTCATATCATTTGCAAATATTTGCTTCCATTCAGTAGGCTGTCTTTTCGTTTTGTCGATTAACTCATTTAACCTTGACAGCAATCCTTCTGACGTGGATTTTATTACCCTTATATTTCTGATGAAGAAACAAACTAAGAACACTAACTAATTTTCCCATTTTAGACCACAATTTCAACTCTGGCCTTCCTTTCAGTTAATAAACATTTCTTAGTATTTTCCGTACATACCAGGCCCTACGTTTAGCTCAGTAACTATCCTAAAAATCCATCTCTCTTTTACTGCACCACATACCCAGTCCCTGACATCCAGCATGGGTACCTAGCCCATATTAGGTTCTTAGTGAAGATTCACTGAATTATTTGGTTAAATAAGTTACTTGTCTCTACAACATAGCATTTAAATAGATATCTGGATCCAGGGTGATTTTACCTCAAAATAGCTTGCTATTCAACACTAAAATACATATTTTAAAAATAATTTTTAAGATGAATTATTTCACTGATTATGAGCATCCAGGCAACCCACATCAGATGGCAAATACTTGTACTTCAAACTTACACGGAGAAGGAAGTGTGGCGCAGTGGGATACGTGCAGCATGACGCACATTACCTCAACCTAGTGTATAAATAAACCATCACACAGTCATCATCCAATTATTTCAAGACTGTGTGATCTGCATACCCAATTCAGTTACAGACATGACATGGGTATAGTCTTCTAATGCATTTTCACAGACTCAGGGCATAATGCATAGTGTTGGCCAAAAAAGCAACATAAGGAAACCACACAACGTGAAGATTACTTTGTAGTCGGACATCAAGGAGTTTGAATGCTACCTCTGCCATTTACAAACTACCTCATCTTGGGCAAGTTACTTTACTTCTAAGCCTCAGTTTCTACATTGTAAAATGCAGATGATTACAACTGCACCTAGCGTACCCTTCAGAGATGATTGAGGACTAAATGACATGACGTACATAAAATATTTAGCACATGCCCAGGTCAGAGTTACGGTTCATTAAATGTTAGCTTTATATTAGAATAAGAATTAAGCTGGGATGAAGTGAGAGAGTGGCATGGACATATATACACTACCAAATGTAAAATAGATAGCTAGTGGGAAGCAGCTGCAGAGCACAGGGAGATCAGCTCGGTGCTTTATGACCACCTAGAGGGGCGGGATAGGGAGGGTGGGAGGGAGACGCAAGAGGGAGGGGATATGGGGATATATGTACATGTATAGCTGATTCACTTTGTCATAAAGCAGAAACTAACACACCATTGTAAAGCAATTATACTCCAAAAAAGATGTTTAAAACAAAAAAAAGAATTAAGGAAGCTGGGAAATAAATTTTCTGGTAGGTCTGGGGTTGAAGAGACTAGACACCTTTCTACTCTCTGCCCTTTAAAGCTTCATAGTAGGCAGGCAAATGCCTGTTCCTGAATCAGCTGATCTCCATAATGTAGGATTCCAGAAAAATCACCTCATTTATTTTTCTTAATTTAACAGCATCCTGCTTAAAACACAAACACATACCTTTTCATACTACCATTCAAAATATCTGCTTATAACTTAATAGTAAAAATGGGAAAAATTACTGATTTCTTTCTAAATTATCCTATACTCCCTCAACAAATTTTACCTTTTAATTCTATAAAGAAAACACTAATTCCTCCCAAAGGCATGATCAAACCCGAAGATTAGTGATAAATCTGAACATTTAAAAAAATATGTCTCAGAAAAAGAAATTATATTAGCCACTTTTTCATGTATTAAATGAAAAATGTGTAAGATTGTAACTGGCTTAGATAATTATGTTCCTCCTTATTAGGTGGTACACAATTACTCTTTTATCTCCAAATTACTAATTACTTTGATGTAAGATGTCTATACAACCAACAGATAGATATATTAAGCTCTTAATTTCTAAGTCTTAGCCAAAAGACCATATTGCCCCAATAGAATAAAAACAAATGTTTCGTTTTGTTTTTTTCATTTTATAACCTACATATAGGTATGAGGAAACTCAGGTTTAGAATACAGTCCTCTGAGGGAAGCCAGATAGATGGAAACTTTTCCTGTTAGAAGCAAAACCCATTGTATCTTAACTAATCACTCATTTTATTCTATCACTTGGGTATTCATCTCCTTTTGAATTAGTATATAATTATTCTGGATACAATAATTCAATACAATCATCTTCCAAAGGTCCATTTTCAGTATGTTTTTGAACAAGCAGTAGAAGACAGGAACAAAGCACAAGCTATAGCAGGGCTCAAAACTAATATTATTGCCTACAAAGAAAACAACAACCTGCCCAAACGTGGCACAGGTACACTAAATAAGCAGAAGTGATAGGTCTTGACAGCCTGGGAAAGATTTAGTTAGTAAAGTCAGACATCTAGGCATTCAGCTCGGTCACCAGTGTGAAGATTAGTAAAACTGAGACAACAGCTCTGCAAGAAGTTGAGAGAGCACGCAGTAGGAAAAACTGTTCAACAGGATAATCCTTGAAGACTGGCAGTTATTCTGAGGTAGTACAGAAAGAAAATGAAGCAACTAAAAAGGAAATCAAACACCTCCTCTCCAATCAATCTTTCACATTGTTACCAGATGTGAAGCATAATTCCCATCATGTCATTCTCCTGCACAAGAAGGTACCAGCCTAATCTGTAACACACTGATTTTCAAATCTTGCTTCATGACACTCCAACTGTTCTGCTGAGGAGCAAACATGATGTTAATGGGGGAGAGGATTCGCAGGGAGGGTGGGAAGCCAGTGTCTCTATCAACCAAAGCAACTCCATTTTTCTCTTTCGTATACACTGGGGTTTTGTTGTAAAAATGTGAGAAGAAAATTCTGCTGGTAAATAACAATTGAAAATGGTTGTCTTGATACAGTTCCACCTTCTCTGGCTGGTGTTGGGGACATCCATAAACAGATGCTACTCTACCTTTCAAAACTTCTTTCTCACAACTCTTCCAAACACTACAGCCATTCCAGTCAACACGACTGGGCTCTACATGTTCCATGTACATTACCTCTTCAGCCATTAACCCCGTTGTCAAGAATGCCTTTGTGCTTGCCTTCGTGTACCTTGTTCAATTCAACATATTCTACACAATTTCTGTGGACAAAATGCTTTGTTAAATTAGACATGTCCCTACCTTTCAGTAGCTTTCAGTCTAACGGACAAGAAAACAGACAAAACAATTAACACAATATAAATAAGAAGAGGGCTTCCCTGGTGGCGCAGTGGATAAGAATCAGCCTACCAATGCAGGGGACACGGGTTCGAGCCCTGGTCCGGGAAGATCCCACATGCCACGGAGCAACTAAGCCTGTGGCCACAACTACTGAGCCTGCGCTCTAGAGCCCACGAGCCACAACTACTGAGCCCGTGTGCCACAGCTACTTGAGCCCGCACACCTAGAGCCCGTGCTCCACAACAAGAGAAGGCACCGCAATGAGAAGCCCGCGCACTGCAACGAAGAGTAGCTCCCGCTCACCGCAAGTAGAGAAAGCCCGTGCAGCAACAAACACCCAACACAGCCAAAAATAAATGAAAAAAAAATTTTTTTAATATATAAATCAGAATAAAATCAACATTAAAAAGAAGGCCACCCCCCCCAAAAAAAGAAGGCCAAACTCCTACAGCTTCTGAGAAAAAATGGGAAAAAGCAATTTTTTTTCTAGTAGAATCAGAAAAGGTAAGGATATTTGAACTGGACATTACTGGATGTGGATACAGAATATAGTGGAGAGTAAAATTCCTATAGCATAAACATACAGAACAAACTTTGCCAAAGTACCTGACATATTCTGGGGATGTACAGGAAGGTATGTGACTGGAATAGACTGGAGTACACTAAACTGGAAAGAAACCCTGGAATGAGTTCCTTAAAGGCCTAGGATGCTTTGGTAAAAACAATCTCTAATTTGACAAAGCATTTTATAGTTTATAAAATAGTAATTTAAAGCATAAAAATGTAATAATTTTAAGCATAAAAATAATTTATGCTTTCAGGTAAATTATTTCCATCAATCGTCAGAGCAATCCGACCACATTAGCAGGGAAAAAATTATCAACCCTATTTTACAGATGAGGAAACTGAGTTAAGCAAGAAGACTAATATTTACTAAACATCCACTATGTACCAAGCCCTTTGCAAGGTAAATAGCAAACATTATGATCTTCTGAGATAAAGAATTGTTAGCACCCCAATCTTATAATTAGGAAAACCAGTTCAGAGAGGCTGACAACCTTGCCCAGGGACATGTGACTAGTATGTGACAGATTCAGGACTGGGACCAGGTCATGCTTCCAACTTGTGCTATGCCATCACGGGAGGCCAATTTTTAGAGGCTGTTGAAGACAGCGGTATCAAGACCTGACTGTTTTTAAAAGGACTCTTAGAGCATTTCAAAGGGTACGTTAGAGAAGGACAGAGGGGGATTATCAAAGTAATCCAGATGAGAAACCTGGGCCTGAAATAACACAGAAGCAGTTAGGATGGCACAGCAGATGAATGTAAACGTTAGCCGCAAAGTGGCAGTGAAGCCACAGGGTTTGACTGACCCCAGTCAGATACACGGATTGCACCCAAGTCCCACGACTGCCTTCTAAGGTCTGGTCTTGACTGTTCTTTTTCTAGATTCTCACTACCCTTCTCATGAGTACCACATGGTTAAGCATTTGTAAGATGTCATCAAATCTAAGATGCCAATGATTTTAAGATGCATTATTATCTATGTTAAAAGAAAAAATGCTGTCGAAGTATAACATGCCATTGACTTTAAAATGCACACTGATTTCGGGCAAAACAAAATGCGAAAAAAGATCTGCATCTTAGAATTAATGAAACATGGTAACTTTTCTATTTTTTCAGTACGACTTTATTCTCACACCTCAACAAGACCATGCCTTTCAAGGAATAGTTTCTTAATGCCAAGGCCTTAAATGCAATGCAGTGCTTTGTAATCATTCTGTGGGGACTGCAGGCACTGTCTTCACAGACAAAGAGCATGCAGTCTAGACCAAATCCTTCTCGGTCCACAACGTTTATGGGCTTCCTGAATTCCTGAGATCTGACACCTAACTGGCTATTCCTCATTACCTGTCAGTGACTCTGCAGTAACAGACAACATGAGAGTAAGCATTTACCAAGAATGATGAAGATGGTGGGGGTGGTGGAGGTCCTGGTAGTAGTGACCACAAGAATGATAACTGCTATTTATTCAGTGCTTGCTATGTGCCAAACATTCTACATGGACTCTGTTGCTTAATTCTTGCAATTCTATGATGCATACAGTACCAGCAATCTTATTACTAAAGAAGAAAGTCGGTTTCCAACTGGTAATCTTGAAGAAATAAAAACCTAGAGGAGAGTGATTTTTAAATCAAAGGTACATATGAAGAGAAATACGCCTAAGAAAGAATCCTGCTAGCTTTTGTTTATCCTGATTTTGTGAAACATAAACTCAACTCGTTAATTGTTCTTGCATGGTTCTTTATTGACGATGGATCAGACTGACATTCCTGGTCAGCATATATTTCTTTCTTCTTTTTTTTTTTAAAGAATAAACCCTCATTTCATAAACATGAGCCAGCAGAAAGAGACAAGATAGACTCCAGAGAACCTGCAGTCCTCCTTCTTAAAGAACACATATTTCAGGGATGATAGCTCTTAGGATATTCACATGTTCAGCAGACCTCAATATAAACATGAAACAACAACAAAAAGTCAGCAAATCAGCAGGCGGAATAAACATGTCAGAAACATGATGGCATTCAGTGACCACCACGTATCTTAATAAATGAGCTCATCGTCCAGCTTGTGTAAGTCTTCTCCTGTGGGGCATTTTGATAAACCAAAGAATCAACAGAAAATACTCCCGCAGTGCTTGCTTTTTTAAGTAGGATTATGTGAAAGTAACTGAGAATTACTGCCATCCCTTTACATTGACAATCTTCCAATTAATGAGAAAATGGATTTTTTTCCCCAAAGTATTGGGTTTGAGAATATTCTGTTCTCCATTAACTAATTTTTCGCAAATGTTTTTAATGCTTAAGGTACACGTATTTGCTATTTATAAAAACGCAGATGCAGGGCTTCCCTGGTGGCGCAGTGGTTGAGAGTCCACCTGCCGATGCAGGGGACACAGGTTCGTGCCCCGGTGCGGGAGGATCCCACATACCGTGGAGCGGCTGGGCCCGTGAGCCATGGCCGCTGAGCCTGCGCGTCCGGAGCCTGTGCTCCGCAACGGGAGAGGCCACAACAGTGAGAGGCCCGCGTACCACAAAAACAAACAAACAAACAAACAAAAAAAACCACGCAGATGCAGTTGACTCACCTCCTTACAATTTTGAGTTTGTTCTTCAAGACACCGCTAACTTTTCAGTTCTCCTGTGTGCTGAAAAC
This sequence comes from Pseudorca crassidens, assembly GCF_039906515.1. Taxonomy (NCBI): domain Eukaryota; kingdom Metazoa; phylum Chordata; class Mammalia; order Artiodactyla; family Delphinidae; genus Pseudorca; species Pseudorca crassidens. The sequence continues at coordinate 160,910,179 of NC_090297.1, forward strand.
CTGATTCCAAAAGGGAATCATGCAGATCCCCCCAACAACTCTTCCATTTTAGTCATCCTTAACAGTCATCTCATCAACTTTTTTTTGCTCACCGTATATCAACACTTAAGATTCCTAAAAAGTTCATTTTTTTTTAAAGGACAAGGAGAGAACTCTACTGGAAATGCCATGCCTTTCCCTCTAAACCCCTTCTTCTTTTCAACATCAGGCAAGTTTATATTCACCCTACCAGGACGAGCTCAAATATCATTTCCAAACTGCTCTAACAGAATTAACAGTTCTTCCCTCTGTACTCCCCAACTATTTGTCCATACTACTATTAGAGTACTAATAAATTTATTACAGTAAATTCTTTATATCCCAGATAATGAAGTCTATGAAGACACAAAACATCACTTATTCATCTCTGTATGTCCAAAACATACCTGAGCCAGGGGCAGTTATTTAATAATTTTTGTTGAATAATTTTATTAATGTGACTCAAAGTCCTCAGTAATAATTTTATTTTATTTAAGGAAAATATTGTAATATTAGTCTTTGAAACGGCAGTGAGAAAGAGAAAATATCTTTTTAAGTAGTAGAAACACAAAATGGAGTATAATCCCAAGTAAAAAATATAAATTGCAGAAAATAATATTTTTCTTTTCTCATTCATTTTCTATGGTTTCTTAATTCTCTTCCATTAAACATCACTTGGGGAGATTTTTATTTATGAATGGTTATATCTAGTTTTATGAACCTGACAAATGTCTTGCCCCAGAGATATGAAATATATATTTAGTACTGAATAATGCAAAATTCACTTTGCAACTTTTTGTGAGAATATTTGTCTGCCTTTTAGAGATGAAATAAAGCAATATTAAAATGTATATGCATAGCATGAATATAAATCAGCATAGAGATAGTTGAATATATATGCTTGGTCAAAGGGAAAAGATGGACCACAATTATAAATATAGCCTAGATAATCTAAAAAGCTAATAATCATATGTTGACATACGAACTGAAATTTTATCAATTGATAAAACACCTATGAATCTATATTCTGAGCCCCATTATAAAAACAGAAAAAATATGGTTTATGTTATTTGATTATTCCCAGTCCATAGCAAATCTCTAAAATCTGACATGAATAATGCTTTGGGGAAACATTTTCAAATTTTCATCTGAACATACTTGACATCATACTTCTCAAACACCAGCAAACTGCTCTTGGCATATTACTCATTCTGCCACTATACTTAGTAGATACACTTAATGACGTAACTATAACCTCTATTAATAACTCAATAAATACTGAATTAATGACTTCTATGTTATCACCATAAGAATTAGTTTACTATTGTGATGCTGATATTATATTCTTATTTTCTAGATCAGGAAACTGAGGCTCCTAAGTTAAATAACTGGTGGCAAGTGATGGAGCTAGAATTAGAATCCAGATCTAATTTATACATTCATATTCTTTCTCCCATCCTACAGCATGATTCTTGCATTTATTCTGTCAAGTATTATTCTTGAATGAGCCTAACAGGGTTGGCTTAACATTTCTAGTACGTCACTTGTAAAACTGAATTCCTACATAGCGGAGGGCAGGGGAGCACGGCTGAGATGGCAGCTACTGGCTCTCTGTACTGTCAGAGATGCTTCAGGCTGTGTTCCCATGGGATGTGATTGACTCTCAGGCTGCCTGTATCTGTGATGAGGCATTTTATTTCACAGGGTTTATGGGCGGGCTAGTCAATAAAATTTGGATGAATCTGGACTAGATGGAAGGACTCGCAACCTGAATTAGTGAAAATCCAGAGTTGTAGAAAAAACTTTTAAGTCATTATATTGCTTTCAATAATATGCAGTAATTTAGCTACTTAAAAAGAAAAAATAATCATGTGCATTTGGAAAACGGAGTACACGACATTGAGCAGTAGTGGCCTGAAGCAGGAGCCCCAGAATAAAACACTGGGTTGAACGTCAACGTTCTCACATCAGTGTTTTTGCTATACGACTATGTTCTTTCTAGAAAAGTCAGGCATTATAAGACGTCCAGGCGTGAATCTTAGAATAGTAAAACTAAAGGAAGAATACATCAGAGGTTTGTGAAATTTGGATAGTATAGAATTGATTAACTATTGGAATCACAGAAACTGTAAAAAATAAGTATGTAACGTTTTAAGCCACTAAGTTTGTGGCAATCTGGCACTCACAACAGAAAACTAATAGAGAGGGAGATACTTAAATGGTTAAAAAGGAAAACCTTAATGCCTCCAATAAAGCAGGCTTTTTCAGAACACAAGGGCTAGGCAGAGGTACCTGTCCAGACCACAGAGCCACTTCCTTGTTCAATGAGTAATGCTGCCCTGTGTTCCTTCCTGACACCACACTAGTCCAGCATGTCCAGACCCTAAAGCATTACCATGTATGGATCACAGACCTCACCACAGTCCCTATGAGCGCCGCAGGGAGCATGGTACATACTGCACTTTCAAGCAGTACCCTATTCTCTTCTGGGAAGACCCATACTCTCTTGGATCTAAGGGGCCCCAGAGGACATGGCTCACAACAATCCTTTAGGAGCCATTAAAGCCAGGATGGGAGATTGCTGTGACCAGTTCTTTTGAGCATGGGGTTCTAGTCTACAACTGAAAAAGAAGGGTGTAAGACAAAGACAGGCTCTTAATTTCTGTAATATATTTAGCATTAAACTCAAAAATGCAGAATAGTGAACAAGCAAACACACAGTATGGAGAGAAAAAAGACAGTGTGGTATCATAGAAAAAGAACACTATAAGAAGTCTGAAATGCTCTGACAGCAGCAGCCCTGCCCATGGGCTACTAAACGGGAGGCTTAGGACGCCTTCAGGTGTCTTCCAGGTCTAACAGTCCTACATTCTTCAGTCTTCACATAAGAATATGTAGTTCAACAATTATAGTAACAAGCAGCTACTACCTTAGAAAAAAAGTGTACTAAGACATCAAGAAAGCAACTATTCTATCTGCTAAGAGTACCTATTCTCAGTAACTAAGCTTAGCAGGCAGGGCTCTGAATGTTAGCACACATTGTATCCTTAGCATTTGAGAGTCTAGTCTTATAAATGTCAACCCATACATCTTGGCTGCAAAGAAAAGGCCATTCAAATCCTCTAAGATAACCTCCAGCTAATTTATATATGTATATATTCCTTTGTTATTCTACTTTAAGTTTAGTGTTCAGAAGTCATTATTTAACGTACAGTTTCTTACTATAAATATAACTGTGAAATACTGACATTTCATATGCAAGCTATGAGTAGTGCTGGTTTAATGTTATAGCCAGCTAGCAAAAAAATAGGCATAAATTACAGTATTATGTTATAAAGCCTACCAAGTAACTAAGATCAAAGGAATGCACATGATATTTCCAGGCTTTTTCCGGCATATGCCAACAAAGAACAGTCAGCAAGGAAAATAACTTTGGTTGAAAGTCCTATGCTGCCATGTCAGAAAAAAAAGAGCTAAACCATCTACTTTCCATCATTCATCTTGTGTCACTAGTAGTCTTTATCATTCATTAAAAATGGTTAAGTATTCCTACCTAATTTTTTAGCAATTCTCTACTATAGCTTGGTATTAAAAAGCTTACATTTGGACTGTACATTTCAGTTTCTATTCTCATTCCAGTTTACAGAGAAGTAAAAAAGTACTGTATTTGCAACTTAGGCTGGTATTAAACTGACCCCTGCTGGCCTCATCTTTTCTGCATTTGTCAGATACGACAACACCCAACTGCATCCTACTGTTGAAACTGCATTTGATCAGATTCCCATATCAAAAACATGACAAAGGAAAAGGACGGCTACTCCCACAATTGCAAGTGGAAAGATGCCTGCTTCAGTCTGGCTATTTTATTTGCAAAGACCTAACAATTAAAATCACCCTAGTGCTCCACAGAAGTGTTTCCTAGAACATACTGATTTATTCTACAAATTCATTCATTTAACAAACACTTACAGATTTCTGGAAGAACACAGAAAAGCAGAGATACTTAGAAGTACAGCATCTGCCCTCCAGGTACTCACAGGCACTTACCAGTCATTAAAAAGATACATTTGAGAATTAAATTCTAGCATATGATTGGACACTACAAAAGTAAGAAGGAAGTAGGGCTACCATAGAGCTGGTGGTATAGCCTGCCTCATGGGCTTGAGTTCACTTAAGATTCTTTACTGAACAAGCCCAGGAAAATTTTATCTCCTTCTTCTTTAGGAACCCATATTGTACTTCATGAATAATAATGGCTGCCATTTACTAACGATCTCCTATGTGCCAGGGACTGAGGCTAGGTGTTTTCCAGACACTATCATATTCACCTCACTTGATAACTCTATGAAACAGTTATTTTTATGCTTATGCTTAGTTCATAGATGAGGAAAGCTGTACACTACACTACAATGCTTTTGTTTTAAACAGATGTTTCTCCTCTACAAGAAAATGAGCATCTTAAGCATAGGGGATTATGTCATTGTCATGTTTGTTTCCCCAGAACGTAGCACATCTCCAGTACCTGGCGTATAGTATGTACTCAAAAAAATGTCTGCAGGATATATGAATGGAGATAATATTGAACAAATGTGGCTTCTAAATGCATACTATGAGCATGACCTGTGCTTAAGCTCATAGTATGAGAAAGTAGTGGAAGAAAAAAGAGGAGAAAAAAAGTTTTGATCCCTGAACATAGACACCCATACTCAACTGTGGCAAGAAAAGGAGAAAATCCCAAGACATGAGTTAAACAGAGCGTTATGGAAACAGAGCTTAACACTATCCAGTTAAAAACCAAATAGAAAAAGGACTCCAGCAACAGAAGATGATGACATACACGGGTGCTGGACTTTAATAGAACCTGAAACCTATTAAGAAGAGGGAAAAGAAGAAAAGAAAAAAGAAGAAAACCATGGAAAGAAGAGAATCATGGAAACAAACACAATGTAGAGATTCAAAAATTCTACTATGTTCCCAAGAAGTTAATGTATTTTTTCTTTTCCTACCTCCCCTTATTTTTCAACATCTCTTTTCTTGTCACTTAGAGACAGATGAAGATAAATGAAGTACAGTGGTTAAACTTCCTTGTCTGGATACAAATGATCTTGTGCATCAACGTTATTGTTATGTAAGCACTTTTAATACTGCTTCTAGCAGATGAGACTTCTGCTTCAACATATGTTATGGGGAAAAATGGTAGAAATGCATTCATGACTAAAATAACTGAACAGTCAAAAACCACATAGAAAATATTATACATGAATCTGGTTTGTTGTGCTTGTTAACGATTTAAGGTAAAACCGAGGATGCAATCTTTCTCCCCAAACAGGAATGAATAACCCCAGATTCTCAGTATTGTCAATACTTTCTATGTTGTCCTACCCTACACCAAACCACTGCTGCAAAATCATTCCTTAAGAGGGACTGGAATTTAACCCCCTCTTCCTGCACCTTCCCTGGTACAGGAAAACATGAGACAGAGGAAGTAGGGTTCTTCTCAACAACGGCCACTGTAAAAATCTAAAGTTTGCTGTGGGAACATTAGCTCCCAGAGAATACAAAGCAGTGGTCAAGCCAATGGGCCCTGGGTTCAGATCGAAGTTCCACAACTGTAATTGTGGGCAAGTCACCTACTTTTCTAAATCAAATATAGTAAGATTACCTTTGTAAAACCAAGCTATCACATGCAAAGAGCTTAGTGTACTATATGGTACATAAATGTTCAATAAGTATAAGCTACAACCATTATTACAACCCCTATATGACTTCCCTCCTAAAGTCTTGCCTTCGACTCTCGATCTTAACAAAGAGATAGGACCTCTGAATCCTCACTCTGGCTAAGCTGGGCTCTGAATGTGTTAAATGAGTCCATTTTACCCTCCTTCCTTCCTTTCCCTTTCTTGCCAATAATCAGCACCTCAGGAAATGTTGCTCTGCTCATACATAAATAAAACTCCTGTTCATATATAATATTTGTGATTATGTCTTATTTTGGTAACTAGAGGTCTCAAATTAAGCAATGTGGTCCAAATTGCAATATTCTGCCCCATTGGTCCCTAAATGACACCATCTTCTGTGAGACCAGAAAAAAATATAATGGTCACATCTGTAAGATCAAAAGCACAAGATCATTTGTACATAAAGCTTACAGCACTCACAGAAACCTACAAGGTTGTCTGCTGGCCATATCTTTAGAATTCATATCTCCCACTCTTCACACTATCCAGTCATTAACAAAGACCAGAGCACATTCCATCTTTCAGACCCCACGACAACTGTAACTATTCACAACCTTCAGATACACCATTCACAACAGTCCATTTTCCAATAATTGATTAAAAAACAACAAAAGGAGGTGTCTATATCAGATTAATGTCAAGCATTCAAATTCAACACATCAATATTTAAATAAAATAGCAAACCAACCAGTAGAAAAATTGTTTTAAACATAAATTACTCTTGAAGAAGACTACACGTACTCCTTAGAAATGAAATTTTGCTAGAGAGGTACATTCCATGTCACGTGCAGCCTTAAGCATTTCCTCAGAGCCAGTATCAAGAGTGTTGGTGAACATGCTGCACACCGGCATATGAGGCTGTCAGATGCTGCATATCAGCAACACTTTAGCTGTTAGATTAAGATTTCCCAATAAGGAAATGTTGCAGTACTTCTGCATCTGGCATCTGGTATTGTGTTGTAAATGCAGAACAAAGAGAGCAGCAGACTCAGAAGTCTTTCAGCTTCCTTTTGGCCACCTGCAGCATATTCCAAGAGTCACCTGGTCTACACGGTGAATTCTCCCAATTTCATGAAATGCGAGCAAATCTTCCATCATCTGGGGTTTCTGACTCTAAAGTAAAGTCTCTCCCCCACAAAAAGCTTAATGAAGAATAGTAATAAAACCTTGCCTTCTAACACTTGAAAGCACTTTTTTTGTTCTTTAACCTGACCATCATAAATCACCAACCTGCCCCCAACAATGCCTCTTACAAGCAAGTATTTTCCACCATCTTGGGAAGTCCAAATTGATTGAAATTTTGCCATACAAATTAATTCCCCAAGTTTTCACTCAGTGTAAATTTGAGTATAACACAAGACCGATACAAGTTCTGTACTCACATTCTGAGACTACTAGTGCATGTTTTCTACCAACTCCTTATATAGAGAGTTGAATAGAAAAAATAGGAATTTGTATGTAGCAATAATGTACCAATATAACTATGAATATGGAAACACTGTTTCTGTTCATCTCAGTACATTCAGCACCTAGCAGATGGCCTGGCACATACAAGACACTCAATATTTGTTGACTAAAGAGTAGATTTGTTGCCTTTCGAATGTTTGGTAGTCAGACTTTTTGAATTACAAATTCAAATGGGAAAATTTGTTACCACTGACCATCATTATAAAAGGGGAATGGTACACCTTTGCAAAATACTTGATCCCAAGATACAATATAATAAAATCACATTTTAAAAAGCAACAATCATTTTAGAACTCCATGAATATTAATTAATAAGAAAATATTAATAAAGACAAACCCCAAAAGTCTGATATTTACAGTCCAAAGTTATTCTAACTTAGAAATGTTTTTCTCAGATAAATGCTATTTTGAGTAATGATTAGGTCAGATGAGCTAAAGATTTCATTTTATAGTTTCATTACAAGCCTATGATCTAATCACTAATCTAATAGTTTATAATAGTTTATATTTTCCACAAATGTATTTGGCATCCTGTCTGTTGAGTCAGGACACCGGAAGAACTTACTTCCCTGTCCAAACATGGCTGGAAGATGTGGTTCAAATTCCAGTTCCATCCCTTGCTAAGTGACTTCGAGCAAGTTATACTAAATCTATCTTTGCTTCAGTTACCACTTTCTTTGCTTCAGTTAGCTTTGCTTTTTTGTGTTCACTTGGACCTGACCCTGCCTGCATTTTGGAATATTTAAGTTTGTTGAATATTAAGGGCATATTAAGGGATATTCAAGTTTGCTGAAACCCGAATACAAAGAGAAAGCCTCAATGATCACTTTTGAAACCCAGAAACCATGATTTTAAATCAACCGCAAGACAACGTTCCTGAAAGTTGAGTCTTGTCAGGAGAGACTGTGTTTTCTAAATTCTTTAAACTTCAGTTTTAACAATTAGGGATGAAGAAGGCACAAGAGCCTCAGCACTGGTAGTGACCTGATTCCCTGAGCATTGCTGCACATTAGAACCACCTGGGTCGCCTTCGGAACTTTTTGTTTTAACATCTTTATTGGAGTATAATTGCTTTACAATGGTGTGTTAGTTTCTGCTGTATAACAAAGTGAATCAGCCATACGTATACACATGTCCCCATATCCCCTCCCTCTTGCGTCTCCTTCCCTCCCGCCCTCCCTACCGGACCCCTCTAGGTGGTCACAAAGCACCAAGCTGATCTCTGCAGCTGCTTCCCACTAGCTGGCTATGTTCCATTTGGTAGTGTGTACACGTCTGTGCCACGCTCTCACCTCGCCCCAGCTTCCCCCCCACACCCCCGTGACCTCATATGCCTGACCGCACCCCCACCCATGTTGATTGGTCTGGGGCGAGGCACTCAGGCATTGATAATATATTTAAAGCACCGTCAGGTGACTCTGATATGTAGCCTGGCTTTGGAATGATAGCTCTAAGAGAAACCTCCCATTTGATCCAAAACTGTGACCAACACAGAACAGGAAGGAAAATCTGGCAGTGCCCTCCTGGCCCCCTACAGCCATGTGTGTAGACTGTGCAGGAGATCTTGTGACCCTGTGGAGGAATGTGGAGACTGGGACAGGATGGCTGCAAGTAGGAGACTGGGGCCAGAGTGGAGAGATCACGAGAACAGGGGCCAAGGCCAGTCAGGGACCAGACTATGCAAAGCACCGGGAGCAGAAACAAATCGGTCCAAAGGACAGCCATGTTCCCACAGTCATGGACAGCGCACGAAAGAGAAGATGCCAAGGGTTGAGCACTTACCTGAAAGAAGCTGGGCTACCCAAGAGAAACGAAACTAGAAGAAACAGAAGAAGTACCATGACTTGCCAAGTTTGTCCTAGTTGTGTGCATGCCTCCACCCTACCCTTACCCCATCCAGGCTGAGGTGGAGGCAAGTGAGGAATTATAGAATATAAAGAAGCCATTGTTATTAAAGTTACCCAAAAATTGAAAAAAAAGGAAAAGGTGAGAGAGCCACACGTTCTTTCAGTGTCATATTGGGGTACCATTTAATAGGCTGACCCAGGGTTTATTTAATTCTCTAGAAGAATGTCCCTGCATTTGACTTTGTCATATACTCTTCCATCAGAGTGCAGACACTGCACAACTGCAAGTTACTTGTAGGTTTGGGTCCAAGAGAAATAATAACCCAAAAAGTTATAGTTTTACTGACTGTAGAACATTCGCAGTTTTGTCTCCAACCTAGAAATCTTATTTTATATATATATATATAAATGTTTGTATATATGTAGGTATAATAAGTATATGTAGATACAATATGTATACATAGACATGATATGTGTGTGTGTGTGTGTGTGTGTGTGTGTATATATATTTTAATGTTGGAACCAGCAGTAACCTTTACGGGTTCCCTTGTTAATAAGTTAATAAATCACTGACATATTTCTTTCTGTATTTCTATGAGTCAAGTTCTAACTTTTTGAAGATTGTACTTTGATACTACATTTTCTTTACAGATCTAACAGTGTTTGTGAATCTACCACCCAATGACCCCGATCTCAAATGGATATTTTACAAGATAATTCGAGTAAAGTGCTTAGCACAGTGCATAGCACATAGTAAATGCTCAGTAAATGTGCTATTATTCATAGCTGCTAGTAGTTGGAAGGGATTTTACGTGGCCTCTAGCAGTGGCCACAGACTTACCAACAGGATTTCAAAGCAATAATCGAGGGTGACCCAGGTCAGTAGTTACATGGAAGCCTCCCTCAGTTGGGGCCACTTGCAAATATTATGAATATAGGGAGCCACTCTGCTCAAAATAATTCCCAAACTATCAATGCAGATGATGAGAATCACTTGTTTATTTATCACAATAGGTGTGTGGGCCTATGGGGAGAAAACAATGATAACTTAGCAAAATCAAGTACACTGATCTAAAAGAAGCCATCTCCTTGGTGACCAAAAGTGCGTTCTTCCATACTTTAAGGGGATGTTTGAATGATATTCAAAACTTATGTCATTGATCCAGTTACAGAAGAAAAAGCAGTACAGCAAAGTTAACTATATTGGTACGTGAGCAGAGAGGAAACTGGTTAAGGGAGGGAGCAAAAGCTCCCAGAAAGAGAATATACGGTTAATTTCTTAAATTATAAACTCCAAAGGTATGATTTTTCTACAGGAATTTTCTTCGCAAATGAAGTGCACCTGTGAAAACAAAAGCTTGTCTAATGTTAAAACCGGGCTTATAAGAAACCTCAGACTTAACTTTGACTTTAACTTAGAGGGTGAGAGTTTCAGATACATCAATACACTGTCAAGGCCATGGCCATTTGGTGATTCTTCATTCCACTGCTTTTCTTTCAAGTGTGAGGAGTTCAGTTTTCCTAATATTAATAAGCAATACCACAACTACCAAGACAGAAGGAACAAAAGCACACACACCTCACAAAATAAAGAAAACTCTATAGTATTCTCTTTTTTTTTCCCACTCCATCTTTTCCCTTGCTCAGATTTGGGGTGGGGGGGGGACTCTAGCTTTATTCTGAAGTAAACACACATAATTAGACACACAATCTTCATAATTTACCACCCTGATATCTTCATCATCAACTAACCTATCAGCAAATACACAGCAGTTGAAAGAAAAGTAATAATAAATCTCTGAGGTTATATACTTCTTTTTAAACAGGTAATTTTCCACTTTATAAAATAACTAATTTCCCCTGTTTAAAAAATAAGACTATTTGTTGCCTTATGATGGTACAATTAAGCAAGCTTTTAAGCACAACAGAAAATATGTAGGTTAATAAAGTGATTTTAATAAAAAGAAAAGAAAGATTTGAGAATTATTGGTGTTTCCATATACTATAGAATATTGACTGTATGGTCAAGATGAGCATCAGTTACAAATTATGTGTACAGCTTGCTAACAAATTAGGAAAATGTTCCCCTTTGGTTTCTTTTCTGACTACTTGTAAAATAATATTCACACACAAATTTACAATTCAAATATGATGTCTTATGAGTACATTCTGCAGATCATGCTCTGAGAAGTGAGAGAGTGAACTTAGTTGCACGGAAAGTATAATCTGCTGCTGGCTTTTAGCCAGAAACACTAGACCAAATGTTTAGAGACTGTGAGGCATCTAACAAGCCCAGTGCACGTGTACTTCTCAGTACTAGTTGTTGCTGTTTATATGTGGACCTCCAAATAAAGGGCAAAATAAATTTGAAATTCATGCATTTTAAAATTTATTTATTTATTTTATTTACAGGGGACAGAAAAGGAAGCAACTTGAAGGCCCTTTGGGAACATTTGTAACAGTGTTGACAAGAAGTCCCAATGATTTAAGCGACACTAATAACCATATGTCTGTACCTATGTTCAGCTGTAATTTACACATTACGTTTAAGTTTTTATTTTCATACTTGAGAAAACATGCCAAGTATTCAGTATGTATTATCAGAGTTAACTTTCAGAAAGGGAAAGCTAATTACAATAGAAAGAAGAAAATATCGGTCTTAGAAAAAAATGAATTTGATTATCATACAGGTAGGTAGTAAAGGAGTCATTACTACCTCCCACAACTAATCAATATGTCTGTACCTTAAACTTACCATAACTGTCACGTACTAAAAAGATATGATCACTATATGGGCAAATGTATTGCTAATAAAAATCTACTCCAACATACTAGTCACTCCATCACAGTACAGTATAATTTTTGCAGGTATGTGCTATAATAAACCATGTGACACAGTAAAAGGTATGACATATTACAAGTCTCCCTTACACAAAATACTGCGAGCAGGTATTGTCAACCTATTACTTGAGATCACTCAGGGGTAAAAAGGTCAGGCCCAAACAGCAGTCTGCAACCTTATAAGGGGCTGAGCAAAGACAGAGGGAGATCAGGCAGGGAGTGTGGGGGTGAGGGGAAAAGAAAAAAAAGAAGGAAAGAAGTCAATGGATAACCATTTTCAAGAAAGTAATTTTAGTTGATGTTAGGTATTAAGATTGAAAACTGGGGCTTCCCTGGTGGCACAGTGGTTGAGAGTCCGCCTGCCAATGCAGGGGACACGGGTTCGTGCCCCGGTCCGGGAAGATCCCACATGCCATGGACCGGCTGGGCCCGTGAGCCATGGCCGCTGAGCCTGTGCGTCCGGAGCCTGTGCTCCGCAACAGGAGAGGCCACAGCAGTGAGAGGCCCGCGTACCGCAAAAAAAAAAAAAAAAAAAGATTGAAAACTGAAGCCTGAGTTGAGAAAACCTGAAGGCGAAATTGAGGAGGACTACAAAGAACAATTCGGCTGCCACACTTGGTGAGTAACTGCCTGTCTTTCTTACCGCATCCGTGCTAGGAAAGCACTGCAGACAAACTAGAACACATGTGATATTATTCTACACGTGGTGGTAATCATGAGGCCAATTTGCAGCTCCTCACCAGGAAGGGATTGTGAATCCCTAAAATATATCATATCACCCCCTGAGGACAGTCGTGGGCCCACGACCTCGTAGGCAACCTCATGAAGAGGCCCAGCGCTGGCAGGCCCCTTCTGAGCTGTGCTGGTTGTCAGTGTGCACAACAAATCATTCACGCCTCTCTCCTCTACATTTACCATGTACTTTTTTTTATTTATTTTTTTTTTTTTGCGGTACGCGGGCCTCTCACTGCCGTGGCCTGTCCCGTTGTGGAACACAGGCTCCGGACGCGCAGGCCCAGCGGCCATGGCCCACGGGCCCAGCCGCTCCGCGGCATGTGGGATCTTCCAGGACCGGGGCACGAACCCGTGTACCCTGCATCGGCAGGCGGACTCTCAACCACTGCGCCACCAGGGAAGCCCACCATGTACTTTTAATGGTTCACTGGCACCTTAGAGCACCTGGTGCTTCTAGAAGGCTACTTTAATATAAGTGTGGTCAAGGTATACTTTTTATTAAACTGTGATTTATTTTAAGCTATTATCAGAAGGTGAATTAAAAAATTACAGGGCTGTGACCTCCAAGTAGTATAACATAGGCATATGCACATGTGTTTCCACTTTTGAGGACATGGGGCATTTTAAGGCTCTCCAACTGGTGAGGTCTCTCCAGTAAGTTTTCTAGCCTGCATAGTGACAACCCACAACAGTCTCAGAGGGAGAGTGTCTATCCCAAGACTCAAGGCTAATTCCTTTGCTCTCACCTTCTCAGAAATTTCACTTCATCACTAATAACCATCTCCTCCACTTACCTTAAAATATGCATCCTTACTGGCCCCCAAGTTCAAAACTCTTTAAAACAACCAGCCAATCAAAAAACTATTTTTACCTTGCTAACCCCCATCCTGTTCTTTATTTCTTATTCATAGCCCAATTTCTTAAGATCCAGCACTCATGACTCTGAGGCGCTCTAGCAAAGCTCACTAAAGGATTCTTTACTATTGAAATCAATTAACACTTTTCAGTCTTCATCTTAATTGACTTCTCTACAGCATGAAACTGTTGACTTCAATCTTGAGATGTTTTTTCTCCCTTGGTGTCTATGACAGCTTTCTCTCTAGGTTTTCCTCTGACTCTTCGTCTCAATCAATCACCTTTGCCGGCTTCTCTTTCTTTTCAATTAGCCTCTTAAATATTCCTGTTCCACAGGGTTCCATCCATACTGTTACTGTCTTCATTGTTTCCACCCTCTCCCTGTATTATTCCTACCTCCACAGAATAAGAGATCATCTCTATATTTTTTGAGAATATATACTATATTCTCAAGTCTTAATTTCCTACCCAAATCACTGCTGAGATTCAGTCGCACATATCCAGATCCCTTAAGAATACATCCACCTGCATGTCCCACAAGCATCTCATACTGAACACATCCAAAATGAAATTCATGATCTACACATGCAACTCCCTCTCCTCTTTCTCTCTTCCCCTACTGTCAACTCCTCTGGCTGTACTCACTGTCTTTCTGAGGTACCACCACTCACGCCTCAAGTCTGCCGAGTTAGAAACATGAGCATCCTCTCTGATTCCTTTCTTTCTTTTAATACGTCCACAGTGGGCAGCCCCCAAGTGCTAGCAACTCTACCTTCTTCAAATATTCTCATTACTTCCCTCTTCCCTTCGCACAGCCATGGCTACTACTGCCAGAGTACAGGACCACATCATTTCTTTTGTTTTATTTTAAAAATTTTTTTTAATTTTTTAATTTTGTTTTTTATATAGAAGGTTCTTATTAGTTATCCATTTTATACATATTAGTGTATACATGTCAATCCCAATCTCCCAATTCATCACACTACCACCCCCACCACTTTCCCCCCTTGGTGTTCATACGTTTGTTCTCTACATCTGTGTCTCTATTTCTGCCCTGCAAACGGGTTCATTTGTTCCATTTTTCTAGGTTCCACATATATGCATTAATATACGATATTTGTTTTTCTCTTTCTGACCAGAGTGACCCTTTTAAAAGAGACATTAGATCAAATCATTTCTCTGTTCAAAATCCTGCTTTTTTTTTAAAACTTAGATAGCTTCATTAATTCAGAAGCTTGGACTGACTGATTTCCCCATTGTTTAGAACAGTGCTTGGCACATGGTAGTGTGAAATAAATAGTTGTCAAATGAATGAATAGAAGTACAGCAAAAGAGGTATGTATATGACATAGGGGGAGCCCAAAGGCAGAAACATGAGTTCCTCTTGGGTAAACTGGGAAAGGCTTCACAAAGCAGTGGATGCTTGAATAGATTTGTGGAATAAACACAAATCGGTCAGGTTAAAGTTCTGAGAGGAACGCACCGAAAACCAATAGCATAACACCTGTAAAGACAGAAAGAAACAAAGAAGCATGGTGCACTCTGGAACTGCATGGGATCCAGGAGAGCTGAGACAGAAAGTGTAAGTGAGCAGAGAAGACTGAGTTGAAGAGGGAGGCAGGTGCCCCACTGCTTGCTGGCTCTCCTGGCCTCCTGCAACTGTCCAGACCTTCAGGACCACATCATTTCTTGCGCTGATGACTGCAGCAGTCTCCTGCTCTCAGTTTTACTCTCTTCCAAACATCCTCCAAACTGAAATAGAAAGAGCTTTCTGAAGTGCACATCTCACTCACCAAATCCCATGTCCCTTGTCAACTTAAGAATGTGTAAATGGGTCTCCCTCAAGATAAGGCCCAACTCCTTGGCGCCAGCCTATCGTTAGCCTCATTTCTAACCAAGTTCCTGCCTCCTGCGCACACCAAATTGCTTGGCAGCTTCCCCCAAAAAACATCTTGTATATCTGTGCCTTGGTATAGGCTGCTTCTCTGCCTGATAACTTTTGTCCCCAATTTATCTAGCTGCAAAGACTCTCCCAGAGCCTTCCCAGGCACCTACAGCCTGAGTGTAATGCCCTTCCCATGTGCTCTAAGGGCAAGAGCCCCCTATGAATAGTAGACAGTACTATGACTTCATATTTGAAGAAATGAACCAATAGTTTATTGGCTAGCATAGCAGGCACTCAACAAACGGCTTTCAAAGAATGTAAGATGATACCCAGCGATGAAGAAGAAGTTGCTTTTCCTTAGTATTTCATTCTTCATCTTGATTTTTAGGGCCTAGAGCTGATATTCACAACTGTTAAGTAGCAATAGTGGAATTAAAACATGGGCATCTTTTTTATACTTCTTGTAGATACAAGCTATGATGTTCACCTGTAAAATACGTCATCACTTAATTCTAGTAATTCCTTTTAATAAAGGAAGTTTTAAAAAAAAATGTAAGATGAACAAATAATAATTTGGCTTGAACTCCGCAGCTGGCATAATGGCTGGAACACCTGAGAAGTCTATGTCAAACTGTATTTATTCAGAACTTCAGAGTCATATATTTCTTGTTATTTTTATACTAATACTAATACTAATAAAAGGTCAAAGAAGGGACCAGTCTCTAGGCCTTGATAACAAAGTTGTCTCAATAGAAGCATCATATACACTTGAAGGAATTCATGTGCCCTCCAAAGGGTCTGACTACCCAAATTATCAACCAGACCACTGGCTACAGAGGCTGTCTTACTCATCTCTGCGTACCTAAGTCCCTGACACATAGTACCACTCACAAGGTCTGATGAAGGCCTAATGAATGGGAGATTATAAAGAAATATATAGAAACAAATAGGGCCTGCCCTGTTGAAGAATTACTAATTTCTAATTTCCTTCAAGAAATTACCTACAAGTGGTCAGTCTTACTGAGTCTTACATTTCCAAGAAGTCTTCAGCTCAGTATTCACTTATTCAACAAATATCCAGTGTCAACTATATGCCAGCTACCATGGTAGGCACATGAATTAGCAGGGAAAGCAATGCAACTAGAAAGAGTACTCTTTCTTTCTTCCAAATCCACCTAGATATTTAATAGTTGTGAGATCTATGTGCCAACCAATTAAGCTCTCTGCTTATAAATGTCTTCGTATATAAACTGAGAGCAATGTATCTATTTCACAGGGTTATTGTGGGAATTAAATGAGATAATACATAAACCCAATATGGTGTAAACATATTAGTTATCCCTATATTCACTATAAATCAGCGGTCCCCAACCTTTTTGGCACCAGGGACCAGTTTCGTGGAAGACAATTTTTCCACAGATGGCGGGTGGGTGTGTGTGTTGTAGGGAAGGACGGTGCAGGCGGTAATGGGAGCGATGGGGAGCGATGGGGCGCGATGGGGAGCGATGGGGCGCGATGGGGTGCGATGGGGAGCGATGGGGCGCGATGGGGCGTGATGGGGCGTGATGGGGAGCGGTGGGGAGCGATGGGGCGCGATGAGGAGTGACGGGTAGCGATGGGGAGCGGCAGATGAAGCTTCCCTCGCTAGCCTGCTGCTCCCCTCCTGCTGTGTGGTCCAGTACCTAACAGGCCACAGACCAGTACCCCTCGGCAGCCTGGGGGTTGGGGACCCCTGCTATAAATAAAAGGCAGTAATATTTTATGTATTACTTCACATAAGACAAATAAGACAGGAATTATTATTCCCACGTATAATTTTTAAAACCAGCACCAGGGTATCTAAGCCATTTTCCCAAGACCACTAATGCAGTTGGTCAGTGGCAAAGTTCTTTGGTATCAAGTATGAAACTGTGATTCTCTTTACTTACTGTCTCTTACAAATCTCACTGGCACCTAATTATGAAAGACCCTACACCAAAGAGTGGGACTACAGCTGAGAAAACATAGGTCTTCCTAACATAGTAGCTGAGGGGTTAATGAGCAAAGAAGTGTTTAAATTAACTGTTTTTGTTTTCTTAGCCGACACAGGGTAGTGCCAACTATAAGAGACACCGTAAAGTTTTTATAGTCAGGGAAAGGTCCCCAATGTCATAAGTTTTGCTTTAACAAGAAAATTCTAATATTAAAAACTGTCAGGTTGCCATGGTAACAATCTATTTGCAATCATGATGCTGGTATTATTCCGTTATATTTCTCTCAAGGAAAAGTAAACTAGATGTAGCAAAGGAATTTAATGAAAGTATCTGCTGGACCAAAAGCCAAGACATGACCATTTTTAGGCAATACAACATGATTTAAATATACAGCAAGAGATCCTCAGGTTACAATAACAGTTCCATCAATAAAATTAAAAGATTTTGACCTTGACACCAATACAAGGTATAGCTATATTATCTGGAGAACTCAATTCTATGAGTAAGAAAAATAAATCATTAAACAACTGAGATGACAGCCATGGAACAAGAAAGTCAGAATTCATCAAAAGGAGAACAAAATCAGTCCTCAAAGGAAGTATGAATTATCAAGACTAAATTTCTCACAGCAAGCTCGAAGGTTTCATTTTGGTATTTTGTTTTGTGTGTATGTGTGCGTGTATATGCTGGGGGAAGGGGTATATTTTGAACTCTAGGACATCCTTGGATGATTTAACCTTCTACTTTTATTTAGAAAATGTCAGAAGGACATATTCAAAATAAATTGATTCTAAATAAAAAAAGGAAGTAAGTTATCGTTCTTGAATGGTCTTCAAAATTAGACCATTTTGAAGTCTGGACACACAGACTGTTTATGCAGACAGGACAATTTCCACACAATCAGCAAAGCCTCAGCCATGACTATGAACATCATATAGATTTTCTCTTCTGTAAAAGCTTTTCTAATACTTGTTTCTACAACAATCCGAGAAACGATAACATTTTCCCCACAACTTTAGCTGTGAACAAATCATTTCTTGTCTATTTGTAATGATTTTACAGAACAGCATATCCGTGCTCAATGTCCTCAAAGACAACCAGAATAAAAATTGCACTCCCTCTGCTTCAACAATAAACTGGCTTTGTAAGAAAATATCAGCATGCAGAATTAAAGAAATATTTTTCTTCATTAGCCAGCTCTTTCCTTAACTTCAATAGTCAGTGCAGATTTGGTAATATATGTTTACATTATATATACTATTATAATATATATTTATATCATATATAATAGCATCTATTTTTACAAATATAAATATTCATATATAAAATAACTAGTTTGTTTTCTGAAATACAATCCTGAAAACTATGTGTAATCAAATTTTCTGTATAAGCCATGCTTTCTCTCTACTTTCAATATAAAATTATAGAACGTGTCTCCAGCCTCCCTGAAAAGGATTGGCTAAAGACACCTTTTTAAAAATAACAGTTAGGGAATTCCCTGGTGGTCCAGTGGTTAAGCATCCACCTTCCAATGCAGGGGATGTGAGTTCTATCCCTGGTCAGGGAACTAGGATCCCACATGCCATGGAGCAAATAAGCCCTCGTGCTGCAAAAAAGATCCCACATGCTGCAACTAAGGCCAAGGCGGTCAAATAAATAAGTAAATAAATAAATATTTTTTAAAATTAAAAAAAATAAAATCACAGTTAAGATTTCAGAAAACTTCATAAAATCTAATATCTTAAATTTTATTAAATTCATACAAAATATTAACAACTTAAATAACAACTATAGCTAGCACAGATTACATACTTTTGCTTATTGTTCTTAAAGATTATGGAGATTAAGGTCAAGACCAAAGGTTTCTAGGTTGAGGAACTTAGATGGAGGATAATAACATTAAATGGTAAAGGAAATATATGAGTGAGTACAAATTTTTTTTTAATTAATTAATGTATTTATTTTTTGGCTGTGTTGGGTGTTCATTTCTGTGCAAGGGCTTTCTCCAGTTGCGGCAAGCGGGGCCCACTCTTCATTGTGGTGTGCAGGCCTCTCACTGTCGCGGCCTCTCCTGTTGCGGAGCACAGTCTCCAGATGCGCAGGCTCAGTAGTTATGGCTCACGGGCTTAGTTGCTCCGTGGCATGTGGGATCTTCCCAGACCAGGGCTCGAACCTGTGTCCCCTGCATTGGCAGGCAGATTCTTAACCACTGCGCCACCAGGGAAGCCCACGAGTGAGTACAAATTTGAGGGAAAGTGCTAGATAATCATCCATGCTCTAGAAAGACTGAATAATGAGGTGGAGATATGTGGTAAACAGTCAGAAGTTGTTAACAGAGGGCTGCAACTCAGGAGGGCTGTCTGCAATATTGACGAAGGTTCACTCACTGGCGAATGAGCAATAACTGAATGTACAAAAGAGGATGATACCCCTTAGGGAAACATCGTGAAAAAGAGACTAATAAAGAGAAACAAGGATAAACCTTGAGGGAGACTAAATATTTAAAGGTTAGTGGAATTTTAAAAAAACAAGGTGACAAAAGTGTCTTGAAAGTCATGAGAGGAGGGTTTCAAGAAGAGAGCAGTCAACAACATACACCTCAAAGAGCTCAACAGAACATATCAACAGAAAAGGCATATTGGGATCTGCATTTCAGATGTAACTAGGCGTATTAGTGGAGTCATTTTCAGTACAGTAGCTGAGGCAGAAGCTAGCTAGCCTCAAAGGGTAGAGTGAGAAAAAGGAAACAATGCATCCAACATTGCTATGTTCTACATGCTTAATGCTAAAATCAGAATCCTCAACAAATAAAACTTAGTGTTTCTGGATTATATAATAACCATTCTTATGTGAAAGAAACAATAGCAGATTTGTTTTTGTTTATATAAATTTATTTATTTAATTTATTTATTATTTTTGTCTGTGTTGGGTCTTCATTGCTGCATGCAGGCTTTCTCTAGTTGTGGCGAGCGGGGGCTACTCTTCATTGCAGTGTGTGGGCTTCTCATTACGGTGGCTTCTCTTGTTGCAGAGCACGGGCTCTAGGCGCCGCGGGCTGCAGTAGTTGTGGCACATGGGCTCTAGAGCGCAGGCTCAGTAGTTGTGGCACAGGGGCTTAGTTGCTCCTCAGCATGTGGGATCTTCCCCAACCAGGGCTCGAACCCATGTCCCCTGCATTGGCAGGTGGATTCTTAACCATTGCACCACGAGGGAAGCCCGCAGATTTGTTTTTAAAGGCAAAAACTTGAAATTAGTGACTTGTACTAGGAAGCAGCAATCCATCCTTTTTTTTTTTTCTTTTTTTTAAATCCCGGCAGTATAAATAAATTTCTTGGCAAAAAAAAGAGAATATTTTCTCATGCATCAAATGTCAAAATTTATTTTTTCTGATGTGTAAATGCCATAGATATATTGCAACTATTAAAGGATGCTCTGAATCTGAGATTCGTAATGCTTTTAATTAAAAGATTTTTCCTTCCAAGACTTCCATTTCAGTCCTAAATATGTGTTTTCCCCATTCATCCTTGTCTCATAGGACAATGATCTTCATATTTTGGAGGGAGACAGATTTACTTTTTGGTTCCTGTTAACAGAACATCTTGGATTTAATTGCCAATACTATTTATGAATTACAAGTGTAGGAGTGTTTTTCAATATGATGAATATTCCGTCATCTGAAATTTTTAAGAGATGCCAAATATGAAGAGGAATAGGATAGTACAGTTGCTCTTTTCCTCTCTCGCTACACCCTCTTCTGGAAAGACAATAAACAACATAGGCTTTTTCCTTTGTCTATTTAAATCTGCAGGTTCAGAGACAGTTTTGTCAAAAGTCAAAGAGAAATAAGAAGGAACTTCTAAGAGAAGTATCCCTAAAAGACAAGAACATGCTTACAGAGGTAAAATATAATAATTAGTACCTATTACCGCAGGCAAAAAGTGGGGGGAGGGATAAAATATAACTGCATAGTAATATCAAGCACTACAAAAGGTAGTAAATTGAAAAAAGTTTTAAATATTGAATATTAATTTTCTCCTATAACCAAAAAGTATAGTAAAGCTTACAAACTCAACTAATGCCTAATGGGCTGATTTAAATTCAAAGGACTTGAATGTAAAGAAGAAAGCTGAGAACACTATAGGGGTTCTCCTGTGTTTACAGTACAATTTCAGATATCACATAGGGGCTGCCACATTTAGTTCCAGGTATTCTTTCACAAAACATCAGAAATGAAATGGAAGTTTTGCTCTAAAAGTAAAAGATATACCCCACCAGGTTAAAACATTCTACACCTAATAGCTTTCAAAATAAGGCTGTTCAAAAAGCTATCATAATGTTGTGACAATGACTGGACTATCAAGCATATACAATATTACCTGTATATTAGACTCTACCATGTAAAGAAGGAAGAAACATTTCTACTTTTAAAAGCCAGAGGAAATGTCTAGGTCTGCTTAGAATTGTCATGGCCGCAATTTCACAGAGAAAAAAGAGTCAGTCTCAAGTTTTTATCATGCAAAACTTCAAGATTTAAAATGCAACAGAACTAAATAACGTAAGAAATTAAAACTACAAAGAGATATTATTTACAGCATTTATAAGATGGACAAGGATTAAAAAGAATGATAATTATCTCATGCTAGCAAGGTTGTAAAAAAACAGTGCACTCATACAGTGCTGATGGGGTATAAGTTAATACAATACATACTGGAATACAATTTGACAACATATATAAAAATGCAAAATATGCCTCAGGAAATTCATTTCTATTCACTTATCCTATGCAAAAACAAAAAAACAAAAAAACTTTATTTTTTAAAGATATATGTATACTGATGTTCCATGCAATGGAAAAAAAAAAATGGACGTAACTCAAAAGGGTACTGGTTAATTACATTTTGACATGTTTCATACCATGGAATGGTATATAACTGTTAAAAGAAAATTATATATGGTATGCATTCAGGAGTGTATATATTAGATATAGATACAGACATAGACCCAACAGCAGTCTGCTGAATGATGGAAATGGTGGTCTCTAAGAAGCAGGGTTTCTGAGGCACTTGAATTTCTGATCTGCACTTTTATTGATTATTTTAATTTTTTTTATAATGTACATAAAATTTTTTTAAACACTTGAATAAATGTTTGAAATAAGTGATGAAATTTATTACCACAGTTGAAAAATACATATTTGCATATATTATAGACAATGGCTTTTGTTTGTGTCAAAGGATTAAAGATACCTAGAGATATGAAAGCTAATGTGTTGACTATATTCTACCACTGTTATTACACAAGAG
The DNA here is from genome assembly GCF_039906515.1 of Pseudorca crassidens. Taxonomy (NCBI): domain Eukaryota; kingdom Metazoa; phylum Chordata; class Mammalia; order Artiodactyla; family Delphinidae; genus Pseudorca; species Pseudorca crassidens. The sequence goes on from NC_090297.1 coordinate 160,932,841, forward strand.
ATGAAAAGAAATACACAAAATTGTCATCTTGGGAATACTGGTGAGAAAATTAATCCAGCAAATGTTTAATATATTACCAGCATGAAGATGCTATCAACCTTCAGGGTGGTGGGAGGGGGAAATGGGTGGCAAGGTATGAATTTGGGTTTTTAAATGCCTCTGTGCTTTTCAGGTGTTAACACCATGGGCTCTGAAATGAGCGATACATGGTTTAGGGGCCCAATTCTGTCAGTGACCCTGGGCAGGTTCCTTCACCTTTCCAAGCCTCAGTTTATCTCCTACAATACAGGGATAATAATAGTATTACCCCCATAAAATTGTTGGGAAGATTTAAAAGATAATATATGCAAGGAACAGTGCTTGGCGTATGGCCAGTTTTCGATCTGGGCTCTTATCCTTCTCAAAGCACACCAAGTTTTTTTCATTAGCAATTACAAAAACCTCATGAAACCGAAGCCTGAATTTTATTGCAGAAAAAATAGAAATGAGGGATGTTAACTTCAGATTGGATAACAGAAAACACCCAGCCAGTCAGTGGAATTCATTTTAACTCTATAATGCTACCCATCCTAAAGATAGTTGTAGCTTTCCAGAGATATAAGTCCTCTCTGATTATTAATACCAACCCTGACTTCGTGACACGTACTAAAATAATACCAGTTCAAAATGTACACATAAAAAACTGAATGAAGAACAAAACCCAATGTGCCTGTTAAACATCAATGAGAACTTGAGGGAAAATCTTGACAAAGTCTTATGAACAAATAACTATAAAGAGAGTGGAAAAAGAACTGCAACTGTTTCCCAGAATCAAAGCACATACATTTCCATCATTCAACAGAATGAAATCAACAAACATGTATTAAGCAATTCATTGCCCTCAGGAATATCCAGTTCTACTACAGAAGCCAAGATAAACCAACAAGTAACTGTGATACAAGAATTACCAAGCTCCACAGGAGCCTGTCAAAGAGATAGCACGCTTCTTGCCAGGCCAAGGGAGAAGCATACAGGTACAGTGGAAATGCCTTTCAGGTATGAGTACAGACAAGATGGTCACAAATTGAGTTTCATTCATCTAGCAAGTTTGAAGTAATGAAACTATGTTTTAATAAGCTGCATGCACAAACTTTATACTATCTATCGAGAGTCTATTTTGTGGAAAATATTGTAACATGCTATAAGGGAACACAATAATATTTCTGATACACCCTAAGCTTTACAATCCAGTTGGGAAACAAATGATACATATTGTATTGTGAATTCCCCAAGGGCAACTGATGTGTCTTTTTTATCTTTGTATTCCCATCCCCTTGCACAATGCCTGCAAAATCACTGGCACTAAATAAATGTCTGGCAAATAACTGAATAAACAAATGACTATAATACAAAGCAGAATATTAGATGTGCTGCTGATCATCAGTATCAGAGAAGTTTAGCAGAGGGACACAGAATTTGAAATAGGGCAAGCAAGGAAGGTGAAGGTAAGTACCATTTTTGTCATCCAGCATTCATCCCCATATTCCTCTGGTAATCATCTCTTCCCCTTTATCTGTCTCCCTGCTCCCTTGGAGCTAACTGCAGGGGTGGGCATGTGACCTAGGCTGAGCAAATCGAAAATACAGCATCCTCCTGGTTACAGAAAATGGTTCAAAAATGCATTCCTGGGCTTCCCTGGTGGCGCAGTGGTTGAGAGTCCGCCTGCCGATGCAGGGGACACAGGTTCGTGCCCCGGTCCAGGAAGATCCCACATGCTGCGGAGCGGCTGGGCCCGTGAGCCATGGCCGCTGAGCCTGCGCATCTGGAGCCTGTGCTCCGCAGCGGGAGAGGCCACAACAGTGAGAGGCCTGCGTACGCAAAAAAAAAAAAAAAAAAAAAAAAATGCATTCCTGACCCAAGCCATGCTAATTAGATACAATCATCACTAATCTTGGGAATTTTGCTTAAGCAACCAAAAACACAAGTTCTTTTTCATGCTGGATTTGCAGCTGAGAGGATGAAAACTTAGAGCTTGCGACCACTGTCTTGCCACCACAAGGGGAGAGCCTATCTGAGAATGGAGGCATCGCATGGAAAGAGAGCCTAGCAATGGAGAGATACCAGATCCTAATGACAGCTCTTGAGCCTCTGGATTTAGTTTAGCAGTGCTTGATGAGGCATTTTTCAGTTCATAGCAAACAAATCCCTTTTTTCTTCATTCAATATCAAGCCAGATTTTCAATCATATGAAACTGTAAGAGTTTTCGTGCAAAGACGGAATTGGAATTGATCACTGAAGAATGTTTTCAATAGGGAAAGAGGTTCCAAATGGAAAGAACTACATACAAAACAAGGAAGAGAAAAGAAACAAGAAGACTACTTCAGTTACAGTGATTTTAAAAAATCTATAGCTCACGTTTAAGTTTAGATTAAGTCTGAATGGGTTGGGGTTAGCTGAGTGGGCTCAGTATAGCAAACTGGAGTGCTCACACTTCACTAAAAGTAGTAGCTGCTACCCAGCTCAAGCAAATCGTTGTCACGTGGGAAATAACCCAGCACAGCCACATCCATCTCCCTCCCTCTCTCTTTCTCTCTCCCCTCTTGCCCCCTCTCCCCTTCAAATACACACACACACGCACACACACACGCATACATATAGCTGGTTGTTTCTCTGAAGAATTTCAAAGATGTAAGGTAGGGCAAACAATTTATAAAAATACTTTTATTAATATATGTCTTGAGAGTGATTTTAAAGTGATTTTGTAGGAGGAAAGTAATTGTTTGCTTCATATACTTAGACTAGAATCCAGTTGGAAATATCAAGTTCAGGATATGCAATGACAGTCTACTAACCTAAAAATAAAATATAGCACCACAAAGTTATTTTTTAAGTATTTCAGATCAACAGATACTTAGCATGGAAAAAAGCATAATAATCTTACTGGTAAATAAAATCCCATATCACACATACAGTATTAAATAATGGTACTATATTTCAGATGAAACTAGCAACTAACAAAACAGGACCTAATACAGAATACATTTGAATGAATTCCTATAGGCCACATATACAGAAGAAATACAGTAGTAAAAATCTGTACAAAGCAAAATAAATTGAAAAACTTCCTATGGAAGTAACCATAGTACATGTAGAAATATATTTCAGTTAAAAAAAGAAAATAGCTCAAAGCATACAGAAAAATAATGAATTTGAAAAAATACCCCTGTAATGTGCACACATGCCATAAAATCACACATTGCTCTGAATATTAGTAAATGACAAGCAACAGAAAACTGAAAATGTGATTTTAAAAAAAAGACTTCAATGAACACATAAGCAGAAAAAAATAGTGAGGAAAAAAGTATCATAAAGATTTTTTCCTTCACCCTCAAAATGAAGTGAATCACAGACCAAAGCCTAAAGGCCACCCACCCACCCACCGATGCTGCTAGAAGTGGGAATATTCTCTTCATCTCCAGCATTCATAGTTAGTCACAGTCATAATTATCTTGAAACTACTAATATTTTCCAGCAAGATCACTGTAGAGACCTGTGACATCAAGATGGAACTTAATGTTCTGTCAATGCCTCTGTTGCTTTTGAGCCCTTGGGTACAAATTAATAAATTTATATCTGAAATAATATAGGAATAGTCCACTGATAAATCTCTGTGGGTTGTGACTTAACTTTACTTAATGAGACATGAAACTTTCATCTTGGTTGAAAATTATTACATTCCTGAGCTCCACCACTGAGCACAGCCTTGCTGCAGCTCACCCCAGAACCACTGAATCTCTACAATACACACATAAGATGTGGTGTGGAATAAACTCTGATACAATTATTTGGAGTAAGAAACAAGGATAACTTTACAAATGTATATCTATTCCTAACATTATAATTCACTTTTCCTGAGGTTGCTTCAAGCTTTTATGAGAAGTGTCCTAAATCGCTCACAAAAATTGCTGAGTCCCAAAGGGTTCAGAGCTCACATTTTGAGGAGCACAGACTTCATTTACTGAAACAATGATTAAAGATTCCATTTCACATTCGTTTCTAAAATCTTATAAGATATAAAATTGCCTCAAGAAAAAAGTTAAACTCAAACAACAATTTCATAGAATTACAGAAAACCTCATTTCAGCACAAGCCTCAGCATAAGAGCTTCCTTGTTATCTCCAATATAACACAAATCGCCCTTTTAACATAAAACACTAGGGGTCATGGTAATTTCACAGCCTTATTACATTAGAAAAAAATTTTAATGGTCGAGTCAGACTGCCTCCATTTTATAATATGCATATAAGGGCTACTTTCTCATACAGATGTTAAGAAATGAATATTAAAGAAGGATGATAAAGGAAATAAAACCATTTTAAAAAATAATTTGAAATTAACATATAAGCTTCCATAGTCATATGTATTGAAGGAAAATTCTAACTGAAGTTTGACTTTTATTAATTACCACAGAATTTTTAATTAGAAAATCTACGAACTTCCCTGGCAGTCCAGTGGTTAAGACTGCGACTTCCAATGCAGGGGTGCAGGTTATATCCCTGGTCGGGGAGCTAAGGTCCCATATGCCTTGTGGCCAAAAGACCAAAACATAAAACAGAAGCAATATTGTAACAAATTCAATAAAGACTTTAAAAATGGTCCACATCAAAAAATAAAAAAGAAGAAGAAGAAAGAAAATCTAATATGAAGGAACCAAAAATACTTTAAGGCCCCTTTCTTTAATAAGTATACAAGGTTAGTTTGTCCTATGATTTTTCAACTATTACCTTGTCTTAACAAGTGAGTACGATATTTAACAGCCCAACCCTCCTCTTTAATATGCTCCTGATACCTAATGGCAGCATTCAACCATGACAAACAACGTTACTAAAGTTCCCATTCCCTTCAAGCTTGTAAAGAGCTAGACTTGGTAAGTAAGCCAGGTATTCACAGCACTGATTTTGGGAACCTTCTCAATGGCACCACAAAATGTATTTCTGCGTTGCGTTGAAAACATGCAAGAGAATATACCTTCAAGCTTTACTTTACCTATGCCATTATTTTCCTTCAAAATATTTTTTTCAAAAACTTTATTGTCTTAACTCTCATGAAAAAAACCTATATTTTCTATATACAAATACGAACATTTATGGCCATTCAAGCAGCTCCCTATTCAAAATAGAACAATTTGGTTTACATCTCCAACACACCTGCCAGCGAGTGACTGTACTTTAACAGCAGGATGGAGCCGTTACCATCATGGCTCTTCAATGGACATGGCTTTTTAATGGATAATCACTTTACTTAGTGCCTTAGTACAATAAGAGATCACACATATACATAAAGATAAACCTACACTTACAATTTAGTAAGTTATAAGTAATCCCCAAATTAAATGTGTGTACCACCTTTAGGGTTAATACTGTAAAACGATGCTTTACAAAGGATTGACTAAAGCAAATGACGGCTCAGATAAGACCATCCTGACTTCCTTCTTCATCCCGGATACTTTCATTATAGAACATAACACGGTCACCAAAGTTTGTAAAATCCTAAATCACCATGACTCTTGTAGCTCTTCATGAAATACTTTAAAAAATACTAGCTGATTTTCAGGCCAATGAACTAACATACCAATTTAGCTAGAAGTAATTCTGAGTTCAAATATAGGGGAGGCGAGGGATTTTCTTCTAAGAATGAGAAAGAATAACTCAGTTTTTCATTAGGAGCAATACATCCTGAGAAACAACTTATAATTTTGGTAAAAATACCAAAAGCCTAATCACTCAACTACTATTCCGAAGTAAAACAAAAAAAGCCTTCACACTTTGAGTCTGCATAAAATATAAAAACAGCACTAGTGAATTTCTCTTTTTTTTTTAAGATCCATTCAAATCTAAGACAGACCAATGGATTTCTTTTTTTTTACTCTTTTTTATTTTCTTATTTAATTTAAAAAAATTTTTTTTTGGCCGTGTTGGGTCTTTGTTGCTGCGCGTGGGCTTTCTCCAGTTGCGGCGAGCGGGGGCTACTCTTCGTTGTGGTGCGCGGGCTTCTTGTTGCAGTGGCTTCTCTTGTTGCAGAGCACAGGCTCTAGGCACGCGGGCTTCAGTAGTTGCAGCATGCAGGCTCAGTAATTGCGGCACACAGGCCCTAGAGTGCGTGGGCTTCAGTAGTTGCAGCGCGTGGGCTCAGTAGTCACGGCTCATGGGCTCTAGGGTGCACAGACCTCAGTAGTTGTGGCACGCGGGCTCTAGAGCACAGGCTAAGTAGTTGTGGTGCAGGGGCTTAGGTGCTCCCCGGAATGTGGGATCTTCCTGGACCAGGGCTTGAACCCGTGTCCCCTGCATTGGCAGGCGGATTCTTAACCACTGCACCATGAAGGAAGTCCCACCAGTGAATTTCTAATTGCTAAACTGAATGCCGTATTTATGCCCCCTTAACATCTCTGCACTTCCATATATGTTGGCCATCTCCTTTTGGAAACTGTTTTCTTTCGTGGATACCAAACAACCTGAGATCACCAAGGCTCCTGAGACACCTAGGTTACTCTTTCTCTTCACGTCTTTTAAAAGATGCTTCTCAGTTTATTTTGAAAAACAAAAAGCAAAATAAACAAAAGTCTACAGCCAAATTTCCCACTTGAGAACGTGCCTGTCATGAATTAGGGGATTCCATCAGGGCCAGGAAGAGCAAGTGCACGTGGAGGGCTCACATAGGGGAAGCGAGACTCACTGGAACAGCCTCAGGTTACGTTTCAAGGAAAATCTTAAAGCTCCTAAGCAAAAATAGTCAGATTCGTTAAACTTAAACCAGAAACAAAAATCTCCTTGGATTGCTTCCTCCTCTGGCAACCAGAGCCACAGCAGTCTACTTCACAGTTCTGGGGTCTGCACTGACCTATGTGGAACAGTGGCTGCTAAATTCTAGGAAGTCAGCACTGACTCTTCCACCTGCAACACCTTTCATTAAAGGCCTGAATCAAATGATCCCCCGGCACCTGATCTCCATCTCAGCACCTACTACCGTTAGTTTAGTCTGCAGAATATTCTGAGCAACTACAACGAATGGAGTCTGGCATGTAAAATGTTTTAAAAAGAAGATTAAGGCATAGTCCTGCTTTCAAGGAACTTTCAATATAATTATATTTAAGTTATTTATATATTTCTTTTATGTCTCCTACCAGACAAGTCAGAAACGAAGTGTTAATTACCCTTCTTTTCCCACAGAGAGGGTATACATTTGTGGAGCTGAAATTTACTAAGCTGGCTCTTTCTGACCCAAAATATCCAAGTAAGAACCCCAGTGCTTTGTTTTGACCCTACTTCTCCACTTCTCCAAGATTTTCTAGAAATAAAAGGAGCTTAGGAATGACAAGGCAAACCAATTGTTCCCCACTTCGTTACTGTCAGTACATGACACTAAATACCATGGTGACATACAAAGCTGGGGAAAGGGTTTAGTCTCAGAAGAACGCCCTCCTAACCAACTACAACAGCAGTCTCTAGCGAGACAGCTTACCAAAGTGACAAATCAAAACAACAATAGCATATGATACTGCAGAGGAAGAATGGTTCACATTTAAAATTTATGATTGCACAAAGGCACTCTAGAATTTTATGTTCAGTGTACTGAATAAAAAGCAGCTGTTAGGCAAAGAACGATTAAATGACTTCAATGTGAAAGAATTAATCACATTTTCTTATACTTGGGATTCTGCTGACACTGAAAATAAAGATGGAAAGGACTGCAACGTCAACATTCTAAAAACAACATCCAAAAAGCACCCAAACTGGTATTCATCTACAAAAATGTAAAATTACTTCCTTGCCTAACATTTTAAAAGCTTAATTACACTAAAAAAATTTTAAGCATTCATTCTATATTAATATAATAGAACCTCGAAGTTATTTCTAAAATCAATAAGTATTTTTAATTGTTTAAAATTATTTAAGGTTCGGAATTCCCTGGCAGTCCAGTGGTTAGGACTCAGTACTTTCACTGCCATGGCCTGGGTTTGATCCCTGGTGGGGGAACTAAGATCCCACAAGCTGCACAGCGTGGCCAAAAAATATATATACCTATATATATATTTTTTAATCCCTCCTGGCTGGAGGGATAAAATGATAGACATGACTGCTCTTATTTTTTTAATCCACTTATATTTTGTACTTCAACTTTCTCATTCCTGTCATAATGGGCCATGTCCAAGGAAGTTGAGAAAGACTTCCTAGGAAAGGGGGCATTTGAAGTGAATCTTGAAGAATGAAAAGGAATTTGCCAGGAAGAATGGAAAGAGCTGTACATGCAAAGCTTGGAATTAGGAAAGGAATCTTGACTGTTAGGTGAAATGATAAATGGCAAGAGTTTAGAGTACTCTGAATCCTACGCAACTAACGCTGATAACTATTACTATATATGTGAATTATCACACTCTCTGAGCCACTATATTATTTTGTAATTGAAAACATGAAGTTGTTTTCAAAAGAACTTTCAAATACCAAGATCCTCTAAGTCTAAACACTCCTTGCCATGTAGAAAATACCCTTCTACTCTAATAAGCCGAAAGAGCCCTAACTATAACCACAGAGCATAATGCCTTGCTTCCACAAAATGCAAAGGAATTTGCAAGCTTCTCTTTAGTGACTTTGAGGACGTCAGAAGTGACAAAGATCATCCAAACATCACTGATATGAGGAAAATATTTTCAGCGTAGAAAACTTATGTTTAGCAATTGCTCTAAAGAAAAGCTAGAAGCCTGCCTGACAACCATTAGCAAACACATAGTTATCTTCCAGGAATGGAATTCCAAAATCTGATCACATCCCTGTAATTCTCTAATTATCAAACCCAGCAGTGTTGACAAAGCAGAAGCCCACTCAGCTACTGCTGATAATTTGTATTCAAAGCTAAATTTCCTCTATCAAATCAGAATGACTCCGAGATAGAAGCACACTACCTTAGGATCCAAAGGAACACAATGATTTCCACCTCCTTGCTTACGCATTTACACACACACACACACACACACACACACACACAGCAGCAGCAGCAGCAGCAGCCGTAACCAGGCTTTGCTCATTTGTCACACTGGCTTTGACAACCTCTCCTTGTGTATTCTCATATACACAGGCAGCTTTACAAATTGGCTCAAAAATACCTTAGCCTGTCAAAAATAATCCCGTATCCAGAGGACTTAACTTGCCCTGCCTACCTTTGTTTGCTACTGCCATAGCAACAATGCTTCAGATATCATCAAGCTTTGGAAGTGTGAAGAAACACACTGACGATGCAATAATGTGAAGGGGGAAAAGCAAAATGCAGGTGACGATGCAACAATGTAAAAGAGCGAAAGCATGCATTGACTGAATCCCTGCAACTTGCTGGTTACTATGCAAGGTGCTAAGAAAATGGTTACACCCCTCAAGTTACAATCTATCCAAGCAGTCATCCAGTTCCAGGAAAGCAGCAATGGGATGAGGCCTGCAGAGTCCTCAAATGCTATATTTTAAAACCTTAATTTTATACAACAGGCAGTAGGAAATCAAAATTTAAAGCAGGGGATACAAATGATCAGATTGGTATTTTAAAAATATATTTCTAGGGCTTCCCTGGTGGCGCAGTGGTTAAGAATCCACCTGCCAATGCAGGGGACAAGGGTTCGAGCCCTCGTCTGGGAAGATCCCACATGCCGTGGAGCAACTAAGCCTGAGCGCCACAACTACTGAGCCTGCGCTCTAGAGCCTGTGAGCCACAACTACTGAGCCTGCGTGCCTAGAGCCCATGTTCTACAACAACAGAAGCCACCACAATGAGAAGCCCATTCACCACAACAAAGAGTAGCTCCCACTCACTGCAACTAGAGAAAGCCACGCACAGCAACAAAGAACCAAAGCAGCCAAAATAAATAAATAAATTTTTTTAATTATATATATATATATATATTTCTGAAGGCAGTATTAAAAATGGGTTGAGATCCAGGGAAAGAGAGGCAAAAAGATTAGTTAGAGCCAAGTACACAAGATAAAAAGACTTAACTAGGCCAGAGGCAAAAAATATATAAAACGAAAAGAACAGAGTTAAGAGATATTTCAAAACCAGCATAAGCAGGGCATATAGAAGGCAAGAGAGAGGGAATATTCAGGGGCATCCTTGACGCTTCTGGTGTGGCTGACTCAGGAGACTGCCATGCTCAGAAAAGAGATAGAAAAGATGGAGAAGCAGCACATCCTACTGAGGATAAGACAAGAGTTTAAGTATTGGATGAATCTGAAGTTAAAACAGATCATGCAAATGAAGATTTTTATTAAGTAGAAAATATGGGATTGGATCTCAGAGGAAACGGCAAGGCTCAGCAAGTCAGGCCATGGCAGTGGAATGCTTGTCATCCAACAGGTAAAAAGAGAACTAGAGAATGATAATTTTTTTTAAAAAATGGTATGAGACATAGGAGAATCAGCGGCAGGTCATGCCACAGAAGGCAATTAAAAGATTTCTAAAATTTGGACAATATCACACCTTAAGATCTGCATCCTTGAGGTTTAAGTGGGTACTGCTCTATGGACTCTCGGACAAATGGAAAACAAGAAAACCCACAGTCACCTGCTATTACAAAAGACTTCTGAGGCACCAAAACAACATACCTTACCAAGTTTCGCTCTAAACTTGAAACACCAAGAGCCCATGAACGGCTGTGAAGGATGAAACAGGGGGACTTCCCTGCTGGTCCAGTGGCTAAGACTCCATGCTCCCAATGCAGGGGGCCCGGGTTCGATTCGATCCCTGGTCAGGGAACTAGATTCCACATGCCACAACTAAAAGATCACACATGCTGCAACAAAGACCCAGTGCAGCCAAATAAATAAATAAATATTAGGGGAAAAGAAAGGATGAAACAAGGCCCAGGACATCAACCAGCAAGTCACATGGGCCTCTTCAGATGCTGAGTTGGCCCTGTATTTCAATAAAATACTGCCACCCATGATGGGGGAGGAGGGTAGGAAAGAAAGTGCTGTAAAGTGTATTTTTAATCCTGTTCCTAATTCAACTGATCCAGTACTTCAAGGTTGTGGAATCTAGATTTCAAAAGTTAGCTTAACGCCATGCAAATTCCATTTCAGTCATCTTTATTTTCACATAGAGTTGTGGCAGCATCAGCTCAGAAATATTTGATATGAAAAACCCACCCTCCCCCGACCCTCCCTGCCAGCCCTTTTTAGATTTGAATATATGAAGCAGAGACATGTAAGACATGATGCACCACCTGTATGAGAACAGAAGGAATCCTAATTAAATAATTTAAAGCTTTGCCTATAGTAGTGCTTTAGTATTAGTGATAGAAATCTTATCCTACATATTCTCATTTCTTTCACTCTGGTTTTGCTCCTAAGGCTTACAATAGTTCATAATTAGAGCTTTAACACAAAACTAACATAACACCAGAATGCAGTATGGTGGGAATGCAGTATGGTGGGATGGAGAAAATCTAAAATCATGATAGTCAAGTTAAAGCTCTGGTTCCTTTATTTAAAAACAGTGTGACCTTAAGCATTCCATCATCTGCAAAAGGAATAATAACAATAACTCAGAAGGTTGTTGTAAGTAATAAATGTGATTATATTTGTTAAAGTACTTTGTAGAGTAAACAATAAAAAATAAAATTGGGTGGGCTTCCCTGGTGGCGCAGTGGTTGAGAGTCCGCCTGCCAATGCAGGGGACATGCGTTCGTGCCCCGGTCTGGGAAGATCCCACATGCCGCGGAGCGGCTGGGCCCGTGAGCCATGGCCGCTGAGCCTGCGCGTCCGGAGCCTGTGCTCCGCAACGGGAGAGGCCACAACAGTGAGAGGCCCGTGTACCGCAAAAAAATAAATAAGTAAAATAAAATAAAATAAAATAAAATTGGGTGAGTGCAGCACTAGGCAACTTGTGATAAATCTCTCAATTATCGCTTGATCTGTTCATGTAAGACAAAGACCAGTGTCTAAATACCCACTGGCTTCCTGGTAAATATGGGCCAAAAAAAAATGAGGAATACAAAACAAATCCACATATTGTTAAGTATGTAATAAAGCAGCTCTGTTTATAACAGAGTTATCTGAAGGGAATGTATCCAGATGGTTTGGAAAGCCACCATCATTTAAACATAGCCATACAGAGCCCCTGAGACTGAAACTCATCATTACAGAGACAATCTAATCTAGGTTCCAATGCTGTTAAGAGTAATCCTATGGTGCAACTTATTCTTAATTTTCTGGCTTTATACTGATAACCTTCAAAATAAGGAATAGAGAGGGGTGGTGCCAGGAAATGGGGAGATGGACAAAGGATACACACTTCCAGCTATAAGATGAATGAATTCTGGGAATCTACTGGATAGCATAGTGATCGTAGCTGATAATACTGTATCATATTTAAAAATTGCTACGTGAGTAGATCTTAAATGTTCTCACCACACACACAAAAAAATTTGGTAATTATGTGACCTGATAGACATGTTACCTAACCCTACAGTCAGAATCATTTTGCAATATGTAAGTGTATCAAATCAACACGTTGCACATATTAAACTTATACAATGTTATATGTCAATTACATCTCAATAAAGCTAGAAAAAATATATAAGGAATAGATATTGTTGAAAAGTTGTTTGTAATGTTAAGTTCTGTTTGCTCTATCACATTTTTACTTCAACTTAGAAAGTAATTCTTGAGCACTCAGGCATCAACTAGGAGAAAGAGCATTTGAGCTCAAAAGACCTAAATTTTAGCATCCATCCTGTCATTGGGTGACTATTTTATTAACCTTCTCTGAGCCACAACTGATGCATCATGGAAAGAGGGAGAGGGAAGGAAGTGAGGAGACTACGGAGCTGGATAGTTTCTGTGATCTTTTCAGGCCTAAAATTGTACGGTTGTACTATGCTTAAGGAAGGAATTGGGAAACATGACTCCTATTCTCACAAAGTTTAACATCTAACTGGGAATGTAGGAAGTGAAGACATATAGCTAATTAAAAGAATATTCACCATTGCCAAATGATTGGCGTAGAAAATACCAGTGGCTACTGATTTTACAACAAGGAAGCATCAATCCTAGTCAGGTGGACTTCATCAAAGAAATAAGCTGGGGTTTCCCTGGTGGCGCAGTAGTTGAGAGTCCACCTGCCGATGCAGGGGACACGGGTTCATGCCCCGGTCCGGGAAGATCCCACACGCTGCGGAGCGGCTGGGCCCAAGAGCCATGGCCGCTGAGCCTGCGCGTCCAGAGCCTGTGCTCTGCAACGGGAGAGGCCACAACAGTGAGAGGCCCGCGTACCGGTTAAAAAAAAAAAATAAAGAAATAAGCTGGACTTGGATAGAGAGGATGGGGAAAGATATATTACATTCTTCCATTATGTACCATGAGTACGACAAACACAGAGCACTTTACATATCATCAAGCCTTACCTTATTCATGGAGATAACTCATCCTGACATGTGCTTCTAATCTGGAATGAAACACTTCCAGGGACAGGAAGCTCCAAGCTATGCCAGGGCAGCCTGATACATCCTTGGACCACTCTAATGACAAAGCTCTTCCAGATACTGAGCTATAGTCAGCTTGCCCAATATGACAGGGCTTTCTGTCCTTCCTTCGTCATACTTTACAAAGAACATTTATCTAAATACATCTCCTTAAATACGTAACACTAGGTACTGAAGAAAAATTTAATGAAAATTGACCCTTTCAGATAGTAGTTGGGCTATTTTCTCTCTTGATCAGGCCACATTTTTTTCATCTGACTTAGAGAAGCCATCCCCAAACTTACCTGCTTACCTTTATAATATACCACCTTGTTTTCTTCATCATATAGCAATGTCTGATTTCTGCCATCAAAACTATCACTCTGTTTCTAAAAATAGTAAAATTTAACAGAGCAGTTTATCATAATTTTTCATTAATATTAGTGTTATACCCCTAAAACCTTTTTTTTCCTCCCATGAGAGGTCCTTCTCATTCATAACAGAAATAGTCAAATCACAAAGTAAAATCTGAAGGCAATATCCATTATCTAAGAAAAAGATCTGAAGACTCAAACAAAAAATTTCTGAACCCGAGTTACACAGCCAAAATAATTCTACTAGGAAAATGTGTCTTGGGGCTTCCCTGGTGGTGCAGGGGTTAAGAATCCACCTGTCCATGCAGGAGACACGGGTTCGATCCCTGGTCCAGGAAGATTCCACATGCTGCAGAGCAACTAAGCCCGTGCTCCACAGCTACTGAGTCGGCACTCCAGAGCCCGCGAGCCGCAACTACTGAGCCCGCGTGCCACAACTACTGAAGCCCACACACCTAGAGCCCGTGCTCCACAGCAAGAGAAGCCACCACAATGAGAAGCCCACGCACCATGACGAAGAGTAGCCCTCGCTCGCCGCACCTAGAGAAAGCCTGCGCACAGCAACAAAGACCCAACACGGCCAAAAATAAATAAATTAAACAAATAAAATTTTTTAAAAAAAGAAAAATGTGTATTTCTTTTCAAGGCAAAGTAACAAACTATAACATCTGCAGTTAAAGAAAACAAAAACAAAAGACCAAGAATGATAGTTTAAGTATGTAAGACATTAGTAAAGTACACATTTTTTCTATTTAAGAATTTTATTTCTTCCTAATCCTTAGTGAAATACTACATCTCTTCTACTATATTACTGAATTAAAACATTTTAAATTTATTGAATCAAATGTTTTGAGGATAAAAAATAATAAATTCAAAAAACAATTATTGTATACATGCTATGCTTACAAACGTCATTGGCAATGTAAAACTGTAGAACCAGTGGCTAGTTAGAAGGTAACAAATAAAATATTTCCTATCGTTTTTTTTTTAATTAGAGAAGTTTTTGATAACACGTGCTGTCTCCTACTGTGTACAAAAAAATCTTTTGGCTTACAAAAACTAATTTAAGGGTTGGCAAGCAATGGCCCATGGACCAAATCTGATCCACCACCTGTTTTTGCGCAGCCTGCAAGCTCAGAATATTTTCTTACATTTTTAAAAGGCTGAGGGAAAATAAAAAGAGGAATATTTGGGTACAAGTAAAAATTATACGAAAATCAATGTTCTGTGTCTGTAAACAAAGTTTTATTGGAAGACACCCACACCCGTTCACTTATATATTATCCATGGATGCTTTCCACTATAATGGAAGAGTTAAGGAGTTGCCATGGAGACCATAAGTAACCCTCTCAGCGTGCATTACAAATCGCCAGTAATAATTCATTTTTGCTTCTTGGCCTACAAAGTGTAAAATATGTGGGATTTTACAGAAAAGGTTTGCCGAACTCTGGAATAATTAATATAATGATTCATTATTCCCTGAAGAATTTATGATAATAACAGCTTCTGTGATTCTGAGCTATCAACTGAACTTCTTGAATTTTACCATAATAAAGATTCCTTTTTACCTAGTGTTGTATATTTACAGTACTGTAATAATTTTAAAATATATTTAACAAAGAATACACCATAAAACAGAGAAGGTACAGTTTTCATGCATTATTTAACTCAGTCAACAATTAAACCCTACTGTATACAATGAAGATTTCTAGGGATTCAAAATAAATAAAATGTAATTCCTAGCTCTAAGAAAGTCATACTCTAGTGGGGAGACACAGTACTCTAATAAAGGTTTTTGTCACTAAAGGGAAGGCCAAAGCAATGAAACTAACCTCTACCATTTCATAAAGACATACTGTCATTTTTAAAATATTACCTCTATATGAATTAGTGGCAAGTTATACACTCAAATAAATAAGGCAACAAGGCTTGGCCAACACGTTTATCCATTAATAGTTTTAATAACCTTATGTACATAATCAACCTTGACCAACACACATGTAAGTAAAAATGCTGATTAAGAATTTACTAATTATCCTTCTGAACTTTAGAAGTTAGTTGGCCATCTGGTCCTTAACTATGATAAACAGACACCAACTCATCATAGGTTATTTGTACATAAAGGAAGAGAAATAGTAACTGAATGGTTAATAATGAAGAACATAATAGATAAATACCATCATTAAAAATACATGAATTGTTTTGTTTTGAAGTCTCAAGTGTCCTACAAGTGTCACTTTACTTGGAAGAACACTTCTGAGAAGAACTGTCCCTTGAATCTCCTCAGAGATTCAATCTATTGTAAAAAGTAAATAAATAAATCAAAAATGCATCTGCTTTTCATAATTAGAGTGCCAGGATGTGCATGCAGCTACGAATGTTGGCTGTTTGCCTGCTTCACTTAAAACCAGAAGGAAAGTATAATCCCAATAATGAAGTCTTCTAGCAACTGTTGTGAGCAGACGAGAGAGACGTCTCAACTAGCAACTACCTCCAAATGTAGAGATACATGCACCCCGGTGATTGGAGGTTAGCAATCCTGGTGTGTCTCCTTGCTTTTAGTATTAAATAATTAATGGCATATTTTTTCCTTAATGGAATCCAGGCACATCTGATCAGTCACTGGGATCATTTAGTAATGCAGTCAAAGTTACCATACCGCCATCTTATAAGCTTTGTAATTAGATAATTCGTCACTTTACTAATTCAAAAGATTGCTTTCTTTACTACTTTATAGCATGCTACGGTAGTGAAATTCAACTAAGCTGATCAACAAAAAGGCTCTAAAATTTGGTCCTATATGAACCTGAAACCTCCAGTGGCAAACACACACACTCTTGACCTTTCAAAACAACTGTGGTAATATGTGTCCCACAAATTAGCCTAACAGCAACAGTGAAGTAATAAAGCACCAGTACATCCAGAATGAGAGGGCTAACTGAACGAAAAATTTAAGATTAAAAAACTGAATATATCATAAACAAATTTGTTCTTGCTTTTTACTGAGGTACACCATTCTTTGGCAAGTAAAAAGACCCAATAAGCGTTTACTTAGTAATTTTTTCCTCCATGATGACTTCTATACTTTACTAAAATTATGAGGCTATGGCAGAATATCACATAGACTATTTATTAACACTCGAATGGCACATACCAGGCAAATGCAAGTATAATCTTAAATATATTATCATTTGTGTCTTATTTCTAACATATCTCAATCAAAAATATTAAATTACTATTTCTTTTCATCCTATGAATTAGCAGATTCTCGTTTTAACCCATTCTCCACTGTTTCTCAATAAACAAAAATTCTCCCCCAGTGAAAAAGAATTTACTCAGAATGAAACTGAATGTAAACTTTAAGTATCATAGTACAAAAAGCACCTAAAATTCTCACTTTCAAATCTATACAACCACAGTGTATATTGCAAAACCAGCTCCCCCTAATAGCATTAAAAATTAGAGTTCAGTAGGCAAGCTCTGGAGGTCACAGATGTGCCCTAAAGAGCAAAAATAACATTCTACCAGGAAAATTATTATTTTGTTTAAAAGACAAAAAGAGGGAACATCTTCTCAAACAGATGTGAAATTTCTAATCAAAAAATTCTGTTGCAGTTACATAATATTATCGAGTTAAAAAGTACTTTGCAGAGGTCTGGCAGCACGAACAATGACATCTGTTTTGTGGTCAGGAAGTTCACTTTTATTCTTGTTGCTTCCAATTTGATGTCTGGTTTTGAAACATTTTATGCAACTAGTCCATTTTCTATTATTTTGTTCAGAGCTTATCACATTCTAATCAGTCTACCAAATGCATTTTTAGAAAAGGAAGTTTTAAGTCCAGAAAAAAAAATAAGTATATTGTTCTAGAACTCTGCACAGTGATCGCTAAAAAGTATACTCTATGCATAGAAAATAAGCTCAGAACTAAGTCTACTGACATTAAATTTAGAATAACCATTACCAATAATAACCAGTGTATGTTTGGGGGGATGGAATAGAGACATTCCATGTCATTTCAGTGAACTATGACATAACAACTAACAAAACCCTTACAATTTAATTTCATCCTTTTAAGATTCACGTGTGAGAAACATCTCATTCATCATAGTAAGCTTGCTTTTATATTTCCTACATGAAATCCCAAGGAACTACTCTGAAATCATGGAGTTGCGACGAATGTAGGACATAGTACACGATTTCTGTCCACAATAGCTATGGGCTGAAACCAAGCCAGTTACTAGGGGAAAGGTACTATTTTCTGCCTGCAAAATTTTTTTCTCAACAAGATAGGTAAGTCTCAGCATAGGCATGGGATACCAGCACTGGGCACAACTGTAAGCAACCATCTGAGACTCTGGTTTACAATCAGTTGCAGATTACACTCTTGGCTACATGACAACACAGGGAGACATACAACACTGAAGTTTTATACTAGAATACAAATAAGTATGGGAAATAGGCACAGCAGCAGTAGAAATTAATAACGTGTCAGACACTCTAAGTACTTTAGAGTTAATCCTCACTTTTATCTGTAAATATTATTATTATTATTCCCATTTACAGATGAGGAAATTGAGGTTGAGAGAATTTCACTCACTTGTCTGAAAAAGCAACTTAGCCATCATACTACTGTTCAACCTCCCATTTAAATTTGCCCTCTAACTGTAATTGTCTCACCTTTTAAAGTTTACAGTCATCATTATTTGTATATACATTCTCTATATTTGTAGCAAATGTTTCGAACTCTATCAACAGATTGAACCACAGGAGTTGTCTTGCCAAGATAAATCCATTTTGAAATCTAACCAGAAATCTTATTTCAAAATAGAAATGGAAGGAAAAAAAGTTGGGGAGTGGGAAGGAGGAGGGGCCTGTGGAGATGAAAACATACATCTTCCCTTCTCTAAACAATCTGAAAAAGAGCCAGCAGAGATGAGTCTGGCCTCTATTTTTGATGAATATACAAATAGTCACGCGCCTCCACTGTGCTCACTAACAAGTATCCCCAGTACATCTCCCACCCTTTGGCCACCTTCATTATTGTCAGTGGTGAACCACCACTTTCCTCATACCTTACGCTTTTATTTCCATTCAGCCACACCCCCAAGTAACACACAATCTAAGTTAAAAAAAAAAAACTTATGCAAATAAAGCTTCAAGCAAATCACTCCCACGTTTCCATCCAACCAGATCATCACTCTGCAGCTCGCCAGCTGTAGAAATTCTAGAGGTACTACTACCCTCACTAATTTTCTCTTACTACCTAAAGCAAAACAAACATTTTAAGCATCACGCTTTCATTCAAACTCTTTTTGTAATCACTAAATATAACTGAAACATGTATTCCACTGGTAACAACTGCCTTTTCAAATCTTCTCCATAGGAAGTCAACATATTTTTCTTACCCGGGGGTTAGAGGAGTTAGTACCCCCTCGCTCCCCACAAGTATTTCTAGACCATTCTCTATAATTGTTTCCCAACACCATCTTCTCTTCTGAAATTCATGCCATTAATTTCTGCTTCCTATGTGAAGTCCTCCTTGATCTCCTCCCCTAGAAAAATTTCTTCTTCCTACTTAACTTTTACAACCAGGCAATAAGTTCAGAAGTCAACAGGATATTTTATACAGTAAAGTACTATCTCTAAATCCCAAATTCCAGTTGCTCTGTGTGTGTGTGTGAATGTGGGGATGGGTAGTGGGAGGCTAATACTGGTAACCAGGAAGTGGAGAAAAAAGGAACACTTGGAAATATAACTGGAAAAAAGGCTACACAATAATGTGTTCAGAGTAGTGAAGGGGGACGGGGGGACATTTTCCAAGCAAAACCAAGTCCTGAGCAACAGAAGCACAAGAGGCACTAAGAACCTAGTCCAACAGGAAATATACACTATCTTTCAACAGAAAACCCCAGAGTGTTCAAAATACAAATTGCTAACTTTTGAGGAATTCATCATGGTCTTCTAAGAGAAAAAGCTATCAGCTCAGCAGAGAAGAAATTTGCTCTCAGGACTAAGAACCTTCTCATCCTCCACCAACCCCTTTCCTTTCCAGGCAGTACAAGTTTGATAAATATATGCATAACCCCAAGTAAAACTTTTGACTTGCTGAGGTTCTTTGCCTTGGTAGATAATTTTCAGAGTTAGAATTAACCATGTATTTTGATAACCCTGGACAAGAGTGCTTGCTGCAAACAAAAACAAAACAAAACTTGCATAATTTGATCAGTGAATTCACTAACAGACACCTCTCTCAGGAGGCCAAGAGGCCTGATAGCAAAAGAGTAATTGTAAGGAATGTTTGGAAACCCAAATAAAGGAAAAGAACATCTGTGTGACATCTATCAGATGTAAAACAAGTCTGAAAAGTATTGAAACCAAGTGATGGAAACATGAGGGTTCATTAGAATTGTCTCTCTACTTTTGTGTGTGTTTGGAAAAGTCCATAATCAAAGATTCAAAAAAATTAAGATAGAAACAAATCAGCAAAAGCTCTCAGAATTCCTCTTGTCTTAAATGACAATGAGAGGAGCCAAAACACAAGCTTCTCATGTCTAATACCTGCACAGAACCTGCATGAACATAAGTAAGTGGGAGGAAAAGCAAAACATAAAACAGGCTTTTCTTTTTGAGGCCAGGTGAAGCCAGCTTTCTTTGAAGCGTAAATTAAAAAGTTAGTTCCTGAAGGTGGGAAAGGCAGGTCAGCATAGAACCACTCCTGACAGACTGTACAGGTAGGTGCAGCAAAAGAAAGCAGCACTCTCTGAAGTGCCCATTTCTTCTCTTTGATTAATTCTATGCCAGTAAGATGGGGCGGGGGGCAGTAGATAGGGATAAAATTCCCTGTCCAGCATTCTCCACCCACTTCCAACGCATTTGTCATGGTCGGTGTCATCACACACTTGCAAAGTTATAAGCTCAGTGGCTCATCCCTAAGCTTTGCAGGACACTGATCAGCTTAATTTAAGACTATTCTATTCTTCTTTTAAAAAATGAAGGACAAGGAGGGGGACGGATGGAGGAGGGGAGAAGGAGGAGAGTTTTCTCTTTTAAACACAAATGTATAAGCAGAAAAATCACTACAGTCTATAAAATATAAACAAAACTTCTACAAGGAAGTACAGGAGCCATAGGTTAATGCTGCTTTCCTCTGATTATTAACCTATATTTTAAGGCAGAAATCACAGCTCTGAGTCCAATTCCCCCATACACCACAAAAATGTATACGTTTTACTTTTGTAGCAACAACAAATATAAGTATGTGGGGAGAAGGAAAGCACATTACTAAAATTCTGTCTGCTTAATCATAATGACAGAATTTCCCCCTACACAGCACAGAGAAAAGTTCATTGTAAGATACGTGAGATTAAAATTATTTTAAAAGAAACAAGAGAAATAAGATAGTAATTTACAATTTACATTAAGCAATGAAAGTATTTTTAATTCGTTATTATGAACACTAATAACTCCAGTAATTAGCACTTGAACATTTTTCAACAGGAAACACCAGAAATGAAGTTACAGTCATCATAAGGTATATTTTTATCTTTCAGTAGGTGTTACGTTGTATAGCATGTAACATCAAAAGAGCCTGTATGCACTGTATACGCAGCGTTACTATAGGTTGTAATTTTCAGAAGCATATGAAATAAACATGAGAAACTTCTCAGATGCATTATAAACAACATTTACATTTTGAAATCAATTTTAATTAATAGACAAACCAGAATGTAATGCTAAGATGATATTATCGGAAAATCGTAAGAGCATACCTAAAAGAATAAAACTACATTTGGGAAAAACAAGAATAAATCTGTAGCAATCACACTAATCACATTTAAATTCTTAGAAAATAAGCAGGTTATAAAACATACTTTAAAAATATTCACAAGATAAATATATCATTGGATGTGTGCATATAAATTGTAAAATTGACAAAATCACCCTCAAATGTAAAATTTTACTTATTATTAAAAATATGATCAATATTTAAACAAATCCAAACACACAATATGAGAAAGTAAGGACGGCAAACACATGATAATAACAAAGGATATACTGGTTCCTCTGTCCCTATCCCAGGGTAGATATCAAGAATCAATCAGGGACTTCCCTGGTGGCACACTTGTTAAGAATCCACCTGCCAATGCAGGGGACATGGGTCCAAGCCCTGGTCCAGGAAGATCCCACATGCTGCAGAGCAACTAAGCCTGTGCACCACAACTACTGAACCGGCACTCTAGAGCCCGTGAGCTACAACTACTGAGCCCACGTGCCACAACTACTGAAGCCCACACACCTAGAGCCCGTGCTCCACAACAAGAGAAGCCACTGCAATGAGAAGCCCACGTACCACAACAAAGAGTAGCCCCTGCTCGCTGCAACTAGAGAAAGCCACACACAGCAACAAAGACCCAAGACAGCCAAAAATAAATAAATGGATAAATAAATTATAAAAGAAAAAGAATCAATCAGTGCATTCTTTCTCTCTGGACCCAAACAAACCCTCAGAAGCACTTCCAAAAAGAGCACTCAGGTACCCATTACCAAGAGACCACAATGAAATATTAAATTATACCTATTTTCTACCCCTAATCTAAGATTTTCATGACTTAAAACATTTAAACAAATGTTTTGGCAATTTGGGCAATTATTTTAAAATCAGAAATGGTTATATTTTCATATCATTTAAAATTCACTTAATCAAGAAACGGATTCCAATGATTTCTTTCACTTCAAGGAAGGTTACATTGCTGAAACAACCATCACAAAACGAAATGGACTCAATGGCAAACTTAAATCCATTCATAAAAAATAATGGAATATGTTACTTTCTTTTGAGAAAAGAAAGCACACTCTTTTGAGGGTGTGCTTTGAGAGCTGACAATGAACATACTTGGGCCATTAGTAAGAATACTGATAAAGCAGAAAAAATAATACTCTTTTCAATATAAGCAATACATTCTCCCATTCTCTACTCAGTAAAGCAGGGGACTGATAAAGGCATGAAGGGTCCTGGATTTTCACGGATCAACAAGGAAATAAGGAGTAAAGCGTTGATTTATGGCATTAGCAAAGATACCAAAGTTAACACTTACTTTTGCAAAGGCTTCAAAAATGTCAAAGGAAGGTGGCAGCTGAGAAGCATCCTGTATTTCTTCTCTCATGAAGTGTTGAAATGTCAATACAAGTTGCCTGAGGCCCTCTTTCTTATCTTCAGTCAGTTTGTTAATATCTTTTTTAAAGATAAAATAAATAGTACAATCACACTGTGAACTTTCAATGGATAATTTTCAGGTGTTCAATGGTAGCTGTTAAGGCAGATATTTCCTACCCAGATTCCATTCTGACAGAGATCAAATGCATCTTTTTATTTTTTGACAACTACAAATCATTATCATACATTATCAATCAAATTCTGCCAAACGTTATCTACAAAATAAGATCAAACACCTAGCAAAACAAAATAAATACACAAACTGATGAAAAAACATTAAAACCAAAATCAGTAATGATGTGTGTTAGCAGATTTTCTACATCCTTCTGCACACATGTTCAAACCACCATACATGCTTATTTAGTTAGTGAATTTAAGTAGACTTTTCCATGAAACAATTTACAGCCAGGTCATAACTAACTGATAAACAGTATCATCTCAAAGACAAAAAAAACCTAAAGCAAGAACAGAAAAGTTCAGTTAAATTAAGTTCAAATTGGTGAAATTGGTCAAGTAGAAAGTACATCAAGAAAAAAACATGAATCAACCAAAGAAATCTCATTTTCAAGTTCTTTTCAGGTTGAATAATAAACAAAATATGATACTGCTTCAACCCAAACAGAAGGAGAAAGTTCCAAAGCCAATATCACCCCTTTAAAAACTCAGTTTCATTCATACCACAAAGGGGTGTGAGGACTAGGAGTGCACAGTTGAATTAATAACGTTTGAGAGCACTTCACTTAAGGCAGCGTGTATGACACTGCTACTGAGCAGGGCTAATGTTCATAGTAAAACTCACTGCAAGAGATGTTAGTTACCTAGCAGTAATATAAGAAGAAAAAAATAGGGCTTCCCTGGCGGCGTAGTGGTTGAGAGTCCGCCTGCCGATGCAGGGGACATGGGTTCGTGCCCCGGTCCGGGAAGATCCCACATGCCGCAGAGCAGCTGGGCCCATGAGCCATGGCCGCTGAGCCTGCGCATCCGGAGCCTGTGCTCCGCAACGGGAGAGGCCACAGCAGTGAGAGGCCCGCGTACCGCAAAAAAAAAAAAAAAAAAAAAGAAGAAAAAAATGACTAGTTCTCTATTAAAACTTGAAAAGATAGATCAAGATGAAACTACAGCATAACTCTGTTGCTCATGTCAGGTCTACATATTTTCTTTAAATTACTTGTTCAACAGAATAAATTAACCCAATGATTCCTTAAATAATAATTTATTATCATTGGCACTTAGGATTCCATAACCATAAATCCGTACTAGATGATTTTATTTGTCTCCATCTAGAAATATTAAACTGTGTAGCACATTTACTCCATGAGCTCTTGCTACGTTTGACTTAAAAGTCATTTACAACTTCAACAAAGAGGATCTGTGATCTGTGCCAATAGAAAGAAACGTAAACGCTACGTTCACTTCACACTCAGATTTGCAAAGCCTCTCAGTATTAAGGAGGTTGGCCACCACCATGGTAGTTCAGGAAAAGAACAACGCTCAGTGCTGTCAGAGAGCCTAAGTCATCGGTACTTTCTACTTTCCTTATTATCTAAATGTTCCCTGGAGCCCCCATTCACATTACTGTTCCCTAACATCAAAAAGAAACCAAGAGTAGGAAAAAGGGAAAGAGGAGGAAAAACAGAAGTAAAATGTATTCTGCTAGCTGGACAGAGGGTTATACTCCCCTCACTGCCTAACTTGGACACCTCTATGGCACCTCACAAACTCCTATAGGGCCAAAGCTACCCTAGAATAAATTAAATAAGCTAATGTGTCTATATAAAAGCATGAAAAGGTTTGCTGCCTCACATAATAAAGAGACAGAAAAACAAAGTTTAAAAAAAAAAAAAGGCAACTCATCAGCTCAGCAAATAAATGATAGAACTTAAGATGCTGATAGAGAATCACTTACTTGACTCCAGATCATAAAATGAGTAAAGTTTCTCCGATTCAGAGGGTGTTTCTTCCATCTATGAAGAAAGGGGGAAAACACCAAAAACGATTTCAAGTGCTCCAATATATAAATGAATATGTTTGCATATCTTTAAATATTCAAATGGAAGTCCGTTAAAAAGATAATTTTCTATATTATCCTTCTCATCATTCTTAGAGTTAAATTATTCAATCAGTCACAACTTTAAAATCTGTGTTGCAACTTGACCCACCAATTTAATTTCCAAACACAAAATTCTTTTACAAGAAGTTTCCATTTTTTTCCCCAATTCTACCACAGACTTGTATCACTGTAAGGAATTTACTACTAATTATTATAGAAAAGCAAAGATGGATGAATAAAAATAAGAGTTTATTACAAACTGTGCAACCTTGGGCACGTTACTTAAACTTGAGGTGTCAATTTCCTTATGCGAAACACAGGAGTAATAATAGCACTGAGTTGTTGTGGGATGAAATAAGGTATATCTTGTAAAGCAATTAGCACAGGGCCTAGGAATAGTTAAGTGCTCAACAGAAAGTAGCTATCATTACAGTTAGTTTCTATTAGATTCTGATTCCATAGGTCGGGGTGAAGACTGAGAACTAGAGCCCTGGGTGATTCTGAAGCAACCCATTTCTGCTCTAACAGTGGTTCTCTATCTATTCAATACTAATAAAGCAAAAAAAAAGTTCAGACTCAAATATAATATTATTATACTTTTAATATCCAGTGATTAAAGAAACGCATAATGACAAAGTTGCTCTGAATTTATTAAAGCTCTGAAATAAATTTGTGTATTTTAGTTCAACACAATATGTACATTTAAAAATAGTAGTAAGTATATGTGACAGATGTTGAATATTCAGTCCAAAGACAATGCCAATTTGGCATTCTAAATCCATTTTTCTTTTAGTAAAGATGTAGTTGATATATAACATTGCACCAGTTTTAGGTATATACTTTTACATCCCTAAATTCCTCTGTGAAATTTTATTGCCAAAAGAAGTTAACAGACAACAGGACACAAGAGAGCTGAAGCCTGCAATAAAGAGATATTCACTCTAAAGCCTGGCAAAAAAAAAAAAAAAAAAAACCAAAACTGGAAGGTGTCGCCAGAGGGGGATTTCAGGGAATCCACTAGCTGCTTTGGCAGAGTAGGGAAAGGGACTGGAGAAACAATTTCAGTGAATGTTGGCTTAAAAAAAAAACGAAAAGAAAAAAAGATAAGTACCCTTCCTTGTAAGATTAATTATCATCTAATTAAAATCTCACTTGAAGAGGCAACCAAAAGAATTATATACTTGCCCTGTGCATTAGTTCTCAGTAGAAAAGTAATAAAGGCAATGTAACAGGCATCACTAACATCTCATGTCCCAAACATAGGACTTTAGGTTTCTATTCACAGGAGATCACACACAGGGTCTTCAAAGAGGGACGGTGCACTTTATCACTGCTGTGATTAATAGGAAAACAAGTCTTGTCTTAAGACACTCCCTGGAATAATCCACCTTCTACCTTAACATGGATTTAAATTCAGTCTTAAATATGAATAATACATGCAATTGCAAGCGCTTATGCTAAATTAAAACCCAAGCATATTTCACAAGTTTTATACTCACAAGTTTGAAAACAACTCTGCCAAGAAGTCGGACAGAGTCGGGAGGATATCTGGGTTTGCAGCTTTTAAGGCATTTGCATTCTCGCTTGTGGTCCTGCCAAGCTTTTTTCTGTTAAGACAAGAGTGAGGAGGGCATATAAGACATAAAAATTTAACTTTCATTTACACTGGTTTTGAATGTTGTGAGTCATCAACATTAATTTCAACAGCCTAAATATAACTGCAAATAGAAAATGAAAGCAATATTCTAATACTATTAATGATCCAGGATTCAGTATGCAATTACCAGGCATGGACATCAAGAACTTCCATTTCACCTCTGTCCTTCAATTTGTCCCTTGGTTATTACCTAACTGGTAGAGTCCAAAGAAAGATTCATTATGTCTTTCTTAATAATTCATAAGATAGCCTTTTAGGTGATTAAATAGGATTCAATAATAGACAGTGATTTTGAATACAAAAAGAAAATATCACTCCAAATTAGAAAACAAAACACATGGTTCAAAAAAATCAAAACAGGGCTGATAGCTTTCTGAATTTCTGCGCTATTACAGTAAGTATAGAAATATCAGGAGGGCTAACATAAAAAATAGAAAACCTTTTTGTTTTTTTAAGACAAGATAGAAAGGGGTTATTAGCTAAAATGACCAAATGCCATTTTTACCCAGGACCATCTTGGTTTACTTATGTTGTACTGGCCTAATTATTAATACTGTCCCTTTCCATTCTGAAAAGTGTGGTTTGGATGATAAATTATATAGTCACTTTTCCCAGGATCCTAGCCATGTGCTAGTGGGGCTGAAGAGACCACAGAGCCAGTCACCAATCTCGCAACACGAGGAATAAGAGGACTAAATGGATGGACATTATCCTTGAGTCTGATGTCAGAAATGCCATGACTCCCTTTACATGGGATTACTTCTATATGGAAATAAAATCCAGAGTATCCAATATTTAACCCTGGCAAGTGGAAGACAGCTAAAGCAAATATCTAGTATGTTCTTTTCCAGATGAGAGCTGGAAGTTCAATCACTCCCAAATTCTGGGCCTATAAAATCCCCATAGAAGAGGTTTCTCTTTTCCACTTACAGCACAACATGCAGCACAACCAAGACAGTAGCTGCAGCTACTTTGAAATTGTGACTCAGATTCAAGTTCAAGACAGCATTTTGCTCAGAAAGACTGCCTGTGTCAGGTTGCTGGGTGAAGGCGTGGTTTGTCTGCTGCTATTTCCTTGTAAACCAAATCTTGGAGACACTGTTTACAAGGGGTACTTCTTTTATCAACTCTATTCACAGTTGCCTCATTTCATTCCTTCATATCCACTATGGCAATGCTCTTAATGTGTTTTTTTTTTTTTAGTGTTTATACTTTACTCATTTCTAAATAAAACTGAGTTGCTTTCAAAGTAAAGATGAGTATGAAATAAGGTTGTAAAATTAGAAACAGAAAATGTAAAAATTATGGAAAAAAAAGTCCTCTAGCATTTACTTAGCATTCTACAGTGTTAGACACATGACTAAGCAATTAAAAAATATTTTATTTGACTTTCACAATAATCCAAATGGTAGATACTGTCATCCTTATATTAAAGGTGAAAAAAGTAAGGCTCAAGAGCTGGGATCTAACTACCAAGCTACATAAATATAAAGGGGGAGAGTATAAATTCTTAGTAAGCTAAACAGGAGAGCTAAGCAATTATCGTGCTTGTGTGCAACGATTATTTGAGCTGCCTCACAGGCAAGGCAAAAAGAAAGCATAATGGCTTAAGTAATTCTCATCTTTATCATATACATAATTCTTTATCATATATATAATTCTTATATATTATATATATAATTCTTATATATTATATAT
Organism: Pseudorca crassidens; assembly: GCF_039906515.1. Classification (NCBI taxonomy): domain Eukaryota; kingdom Metazoa; phylum Chordata; class Mammalia; order Artiodactyla; family Delphinidae; genus Pseudorca; species Pseudorca crassidens. Next base: position 160,961,315 of record NC_090297.1, read on the forward strand.
ATATAATTCTTATATATTATATATATAATATATAATTCTCATGTATATCTCATATCTCATATATATAATTCTTATATATTATATATATAATATATAATTCTCATGTATATCAGAAGGAAGAAAACCTAATACCACAAATATGGTTGAAAGATAAAGGACAAACTAGGAAAAGAAAATTTTAAATACGTATGTAGATAGTGTTAACTGTCACCAAAATACAAAGAGGTCTTATAAAATAACTAAGAAAAGGGTGAATATTTCCATAAAAATAGTAAAAAAAGTGAAGGACATGAAGAGAAAATTCATGCCTAAAAAAGAAATGCCAATAAACAAAAACTAAAAACCAAACAAGTGATCAAAGAAATGTTAATAGAAACAAGATAACATAGGTGACCCATTAGTATAGCAAAGATAAATGAAAATATTAATTCAGAAGTCTCTAGGGTGTAGGGAAGTGGGGACTTTCTAACCTTGTCCTTGGAATCGTAAGTTTCCCTAATCTTTCTGATGGGTGTTTGGTAGTAAATATCGGGATTTTCAATGTGCATTTTGCTGGCACAGAAATAATATTTATAATGCAATTAATCCTAGTTTAAATGATGTACATAAATAAGCTTAAGAATGCTCATTGTAGATTTGCTAAAATACTGGAAATTGGCAATAATTTTCCAGCTTTTCCTATAAGAAAAAGCTACTTTTGTTTTTCTCTTTATACTTTCCCAATACTGTTATCTTTGACTAATATCATGTATTATATTTATAAATAAAAGCAAAACATAATTATCTTTCTTATATCTAATAACTGTGATTCGGGGAGAAGCATTTTTATGTGAAAAAGAAAGCAAAATCACGGTTACTAAACAACTTTTTTTTTTTTTTTTTTTTTTTTTTTTTGCGGTACGCGGGCCTCTCACTGTCGTGGCCTCTCCCGTTGCGGAGCACAGGCTCCGGACTCGCAGGCTCAGCGGCCATGGCTCACGTGCTCAGCCGCTCCAAGCCACGTGGGATCCTCCCGGACCGGGGCACGAACCCGTATCCCCTGCATCGGCAGGCGGACCTTCAACCACTGCGCTACCAGGGAAGCCCTAAAAAACAACTTTTTAACGTTTGTTTATTTTGGAAAACCTGGTTGTAACTCAAAAAATCTTTTAAATGTATTAATTTTTAAATGTTAAAAAAATGCTTCAATGAATTCTTTTGTAATACCAATGAAATCTTTTGTAACGCAAAGACTTAGTAAACTTTTATCAATTTTTAAATATTATTTTATTTTTAGCTTTGTTTATGTCTGGTTTTCTTAAATAAGTATACTACCAGCTAGGCGCAGCATGCGTGTAACAGGTGTTCAATAGATATCTGATGATTTATTCTAAAATCAGTACCACTTAGGAGATATAATTTACTATATATTTACCACTGTTTATTTGAAATTAAAGCCATGCAAAAAGGTCAGGAAAATCCCTAGCAATTCTTGCTTTGGCCAGTCTGAGACGGTTTTGATTGCTTAATTATGAAAGGAGAAGATTGATGAGATGTTACAATAGAAAGAGAAAATCCATTTATTTCTTCTTTCTTACACAAAATAACCTTTACACTATTATTGTAACATTTCCCTCCCTGCCTTGGATACAAAGCCACTACAGCTCAATAACCCATTTAAATACTATTTAACATTGAATTTTAGTTGGATTAAATACTCATTTTAGGGCAGCTTATTATTTTGTGGGATGGAATGTGGGAAGGATCAATACATATTAAATCCAGTTTCAGTAAAACACATCTAATTCACAATCAGGGCTCACTAGACGTTTATTCTGTAAGAGGACTGGATTCATTCATATCTAAGGTAACCTCTCAATGATAAAAATCTATGATTCTGTAATCCCCATTCATAACAAATAATCTGAATTATGTCAAAAAGGCTTGAAACCTCCCCATGTTAGGCTTACAGAGAACTGAAAATTTGGAATGGTATTTTCCTCAGATTTGGGGATATTTAAAAGAAATTGCCTTAAAATATGTAAAAAAGAAACGAATTCTTTTAAGCCAGCTTATTCAACAAGCTCATTTTGTGACTAATAAACACTATTAATTGAACATTTTCTATGTGAAATATTGTCATGATTTTTTTTAACCACATGTTCATGACTCATTCCGCTCTCAATCAATCATCTACAGAGGTCTGCTATAGGCAAAACTTAGGATAGTTGAGCTGCCATGCAACTTGCAGGAAAGAAAAGAGACTCAACAGTCTTCCATTCACTTACAGGCTGCTTAACAGCAAATAAATAATATCTTCTGTATGCATCAAATGTAGTACACTAATGAATTACAGGTTGACAGATGCATGAAGACCTGAAAAGCTGGAATCTGGGAAAAGAAAACTGGAAAGCTAAGCACGCTGGCTAACAAGCTATAGTTGACTGACAGGTATTGATTAAAATCTTGCGTAAAACCTCCTTAGAGCACACTAGAGACCTAGCGATAGACATTAGACTTAGCACTTTAAAAGCTTTCTGGATGCTGTAACAAACGTAGGACAAGAGTGCCTCCCCACTAGCCTTAATCAAATTAGACCGATAGGGCCAAATATAAAGACAGAATAAGGCAGGAGGATGGTCATAGGGCAAGAAGTTGACAAAAGAAACAAGAATAAAGTATTACTCCTTAGGAAAATGGGTATTACACTTTCTTGGTTAATTGACGAACCTTATAATAAATAAAAACATTAGAGTCCCAAAGTAAGTCAATCTAGTACAAGGTTCAGGTCAAATCCATTTTGCCACTTGTTTCTGTAAAGTTTTATTGAAACATAGTCAATTCATGGTATTACACTCACTAATTTCATACTATGACAACAGAGTTGAATAGTTATGACAAATCCTATGGCCCACAAAGCCTAACATGTTTATCATCTGGCCCTCTACCGAAAAAGCTTGCCAATCTCTGATCTAGTGAGAGGTCATATCAAGATGGAATGACCTAATTGATACATTTTAGCTGGAAGGGCAAAATAAATCATTCACCTCTAAGGACTTCTTTGAAAGAAACTTCCATGCTAGATTGATCAAAATGTCAACGCCGAGTTCTAGTGCAACATGGCAGATGGGGCACATGCATTTCATCTCCCCAACACAAGTAATTATCAGGTTTTTAACTCCCAAAGTGAACCGGAAGGGCCATCAATGGATGAGGTGTTTAACCTCATTTCCATTAAGTCAGAAAGTTGGGGTAAGAGAACAGGCTACAGAAACAGGGCAAAGGAGGCCGCCTCAAAGTGGCAGGTAACTTTGGAGGCAGTTACCTGCAAAGTCTTTGACTCCTGCCAAACAGAACTCCAACAAGAATTTAGAATTGAAGACTACGTATGGGACAGAGAATGGGATTGAAAAGTGACTGAAAAAGAGACAGTGAACCAGAAGTCTGTATACCAGAGGGTCCCAAAACACCTTCTTACTATTGGCACGATTTTGAGTAAGCAGTGGAGTGTTAAAATGGAGACTCTAGTTGAATGTAACGCTAAGAATATCACTGATCTAGACCATTTCTTCAGCCTTCTGTTTGGTCTTCCCTCCCCAATGCTTACCATCTTATAATGGTTCCCTCAAACAGCAGTCTTATTCTTTGAGTGGCTGAAAGGTTGTGAACACTTTATTACAGAGGAAGAAGTAAGAACTATGCATACTTAATGGCTCTGCAGTGAGCAATATTTTTTAAGGAATGTATTGAGATATAAATTACAATAAAATGGACCCATTTTAAGAGTATAGTTTTATGTAACCAACACCAAAATTAAGATATAGATTGTCATTACTCCCACAAATTCCTTTGTGGGCCTTTACTTTCAACCCCTCAATCCCTGGCAACCAGTAATCTGGTCTCCATCATTACAGACTAGTTGTGCCTGTCCCAGAACAGTACTACTTCTTTCTATCTGGCTTTATTTCCTCCATATAATGTTTCTGAGATTCACTCATGTTGCTGTATATATCAATAGTTCTCTTTTATGGCTGAGTAATAGTAAATTGTGGGTGTATCTATGTGTGTATACACACACACACACACACACACACACACACACACGCACTACCTAGGAGTAGAATTGATGGGTTAGTTGGTAAGTGCACATTTAACACTTTTAGAAACTACCAAACTTTTCCAAAGCAGTTGTAACATATCACATTCCCACCAGCAGAGTATGAGGTTCCAGTTGTTCTTCCTTGTATGCACTTGGTATAGTCAGTCTTTCTCATTTTAGCCTTTCTAGTGGGTATGTAATGGCATCTCATTGTGGTTTTCATTTTCATTTCTCTGATGTCTAATGATGTTAAGCATCTTCTACTGTATATCTTACTGAAGGGTCTATTCAAAGCTTTTGTCCATTTTACTGGATAATCTTACTACTGAATTGTAAGCACTGTTTAAAAATTATGGATACAACTCTTTGGTTGGATATATATGCATTACAAATATTTTCCCCAGCCTGTGGTTTGTCTTTTCATTTTCTTAGTCATGTCTTCAAAGAGCAGAAGGGTTCAACTTTGCTAAAGTTCACTTTATCAATGTCTTGTATAGTGAGTGCTTTCTGTGTCCAGCCTGAGAAACTTGACCTACCCCGGGTCCAAAGATTTTCTCCTAAGTTTTCTTCTAAAAGTTTTAGAGCTTTAGCTTTTAAGTCTGTAATCTATTATGAGACTTTGATGGGGGAAAACTGTATTTATATAATTTCTTTTCCATGTGCATATCTACCACAATTTGTTGAAAACACTATCCTTTCAACATTGAATTACCTTGGCACCTCTGTAGAAAATCAACTGGCTATACATGTGTGGGGTTGCATTTATATTTTTTAAATTTTCTGTATATTATGATAGTATGACATCTTAAAAACCTTGCTGGCTGGAAAGAGAGACTGCCCATCCCAGAGCTAGGCAATTCTTAGAGACAGCAAAAGGCTCAGCAGGGAGCATGCCTTTGATATGCAAACTAACCAATCCAGAGCCCTACCTCCCTCCATCAGCTTTAAAATTCATAGAGCCAGGTACCAGGAATGGAGAGGCCACTCCTATAGCTCAAAGCCCTCTGGAATTATTCAAATTAGCCAATCCTAAACTGTTTACCTTACCCTGCCTTGCCTTTCCTGAGGAAACCTTTTTTTTTTTTAAGTTTTATTGGAGTATAGTTGCTTTACAATGTTGTGTTAGTTTCTACTGTACAGCAAAGTGAATCAGCTATAGGTATACATATATCCCCTATGTTTTGGATTTCCTTCCCATTTAGGTCACCACAGAGCATTGCATAGAGTTCCCTGTGCTATACAGTAGGTTCTCATTAGTTATCTATTTTATACATAGTATCAATAGTATATATATGTCAATCCCAACCTCCCAATTCATCCCACCCCCCCCTTTGTTCTCTACGTCTGTGTCTCTATTTCTGTTTTGTAAATAAGAGCGTCTATTCCAATTTTTTCAGATTCCACATGTATGCATTAATATACGATGTTGGTTTTTCTCTTTCTGACTTACTTCACTCTGTATGACAGTCTCAAGGTCCATCCACGTCTCTACAAATGACCCAATTTCGTTCCTTTTTATGGCTGAGTAATCCTGCGGAAACCTTAATAAAGACTCTAGCCTCAGTTTTCCCCTTTCTCCTCCTTTCTGCCTCCAGACCACCCTGAGGCTTCCCGCACAGGATGCTGTGCGGCAATCCATCGCTCCTGTTTCTAGGATCTCTGAGGGTAATAAACTTTTTCCTGAGCCTCTCTGAGTCCTCTCTTTTGGCCATAGCTATCACATAAAAGAACACAGAACAGGGCCAATTTCTAGACTCTCTATTCCAGGGGTCCCCAGCCCCCGGGCCGCGGACCGGTACCAGTCCACAGCCTGTTAAGAACCCGAGACGCACAGCGGGAGGTGAGCGGGGGGGGGGGGGCGAGCGAGCGAAGCTTCATCTGCCACTCCCCATCGCTCCCCACCGCTCACATTACTGCCTGCACCACCCCCCAACCCCATCCATGGAAAAACTGTCTTCCACGAAACCAGCCCCTGGTGCCAAAAAGGTTGGGGACCGTCACTCTATTCTATTCATTGCTCTATACGCCTAACCTAACACCACTGTCTTCATTACTGTAGCTTCAGAGTAAGTGTTTAAATCAAGCGGTCTAAGTCCTCCAACTTTGCTCTTCTTCTACATAAGGGACTCAGTTTCTAAGTCTTTTGCATTTCCACATAAATTTCAGTCAGCTTATCCATCCGTGGGACTTTAAATGGGACTGCATTGAATCTGAATCTAGAAAGTGATATTTTAAAAATCACTTATGACTTTTTACTGATTTTGACTTTTTAAAATCATTACGCGGGACTTAGTTTTGTGTTCTAGAACAGCATGTAAATATCACTAACCTTGACAATATAAAAGTAAAGGTACAGCTGGCAAATTATGGAAAATAGAGTGATAAGAGAGGAAAGAGTGGGAATACTAGTATCTTCACCTTAAAGGTAGGGAATCAAAAGATACGATCTACAATTGATAAACACAGATGGAGGCTTGCACATATTGTTTAAAGTTACAGACATGAGAAAAGGAAATTGAACCTAATAGACATATAACAGTTACTGCAAATCTAACACAGCCAAAGCAGATTTTTCCCACCTAAAACTGGGTCTATTACGCTATTACATGGGGGTCTTGTCTTCCCCATGTCAGTAAATGGAATCATCATCTACCCAATTGCTAAAGCCAAAAACCAAGGAGTCATTCTTTATTTTCTTCTTTTTTCGGCCATACTGCGCAGCTTGTGGGATCTTAGTTCCCCAACCAGGGATCAAACCCACGCCCCTTGCATTGGAAGTGCAGAGTCTTAACCACTGGACAGCCAGGAAAGTGCCCAAGGATTCATTCTTGATTCTTCTCTTTCCCTCTCCATCCCCATATTCATTCTTACATTTTTTCATGCAGTCCCAGCCCCCATTCTGAGCAAGTATATCCAGTTGCCTATTCAACATCTCCATGTATATGTTTAATAGGCACAAACTAAAAATTTGTAAATTAGAATTCTCTTCTCAGAACCTACTCTTCAATAAGATCTCTTTAAGTCACTAAATAGCACCACCATTCACCCAAAGTTGCTGAAGGCAGAAACTTAAAAGTTCTATCTCTGGGACTTCCCTGGTAGTCCAGTGGGTAAGACTCCACGCTCCCAATGCGAGGGGCCCGGGTTCGATCCCTGGTCAGGGAACTAGATCCTGCATGCATGCTGAAACTAAAGAGTTCGCACGCTACGACTAAGAGTCTGCATGCCGCAACTAAGTCCGCATGCCAAAACTAAAAAAAGAGCACACATGCCGCAACTAAGACCCGGCGTGGCCTAAGTAAATAAATAAATAAATAAATAAATATTAAATGGAACTCCATTTAAAAAAAAGTTCTATCTCTGACTTTTTGTCTCACCTCTTACATCTAATCTATTAGCAAACTCTTCCAGTTACACCTGCAAAATACATCTCAAATCCAATAATTTATTACCACCTCTACTGCTACCACTCTAATCCAAGTCATCAGAGCTCTTGACTAGATCAGTGCCTGCATATGTTGAGTTCTCAACTTGAATGAATGAATGCAACCATGAGCAAATTCAGTCAGTTCTTCCTTCAAAAGATACCCCAAATCTAACCAATTCTTTTTGCTGTTGCTACTCTAGTCCTAGCCACCATTATATGGCAACCAGACTAGTGTAACAACCTCCTAACTGGTTTCTCAGCCTCTATCCTTGCCCTCCTAAAACCTATCCCCACAGCAGTCAGGAAAATTCCTTTAAAATCTCAGACCATAATATTGATCCCCCCTCCCCTTCCCAGAACCCTACAGTAGCAGCCCATCACACATGGAACAAAATGTTTATTTTTAGCCATAGTACACAATGACCTCATAACCTGGCCCCTCCTATCTCTCTAATCTATCTCCTACAACTCTCTTTGTTGCTTACTCTGGTCCACCATACTGGCCTTCTTGTCCTTCAGTGAACACACCATATTCATTCCTGCTTTTACATGTGATGTACATCAAACCTGAAACTCCCTTCTCCAATCTTCACGTGTCTTACTTCTTTCAGATCTCCACTCAAATGCCACCTCCTGAGAGGTCTTAGGTAGACAGACAGACAGATATAGAAATACTTATCTCACTATAGATATAGATACAGATATGGATATAGATACATAGATATATCTCTTTCTCAATATCTATATATTAGATATATAGAAAGAAGTTAAATATAGATATGTATATGTACATATGTGTGTATATGTATTCACACACACATACATATGTAAAAATAGCCTCCCAATCCCGATCATTTTCTCTTGCTCCCTTTATTTTAGGCATAAAAATAAGACAATATTATATATCTGTCTCACAAGGAAAATGAAAGCTCCATAAAGGCAAGGGTTTTCTGTGTCTTGTTCAATAATATTGTGCCAGAGCCAAGAAAAGTCCCGGCACCAGCACTAATATTTGCTGAGTAAATTAATGGATGGATGAATCCATTATCAAGTCCTTCCTCATTGGCCTCACCTCCAACTGCTTTTTTTCCCTATGATTTATTTTTTTAAGACATTAACTTTTAGAGCAGTTTTAAGTTCATAGCATTGAGAGGAAAGTACATAAAGTTCCCATATACCCTCTGCCCCCCACACATGTACAGCCTCCTCTGTTATCAACATCCCCATCACAGTGGCGCATATGTTACAACTGATGGACTTAGGCGGACACATCATTATCACCCAAGTCCATAGTGTACATGAGGGTTCACTCTTGGTGTCAAACATTCTATGGGTTTGAACAAATGACATGTATCCACCATTATCCAACTCCTTTTTTCCCCCAAAGAAGTATAATTTAAATTTATTAATAATTAGTTTTTTTAAATTCTGAGAACCAGGTGTGTAATGAACTAGAAAAAATGTTTTTGACAAAGTCTCAGTTTTGACCACTAAATTTCTCTATTTTCCAGCTAACCAGAAGCAACTATAACTCAAAAACATGCAGAACACATAATTTCACAATACTCTGTAAAAAGCAGGGCAAGAATGTTATTTTAGCATTATTTAATTGTAAGTCATTCAGTCATTTTTGTTTGTGGTCATATTTGGTAAAATAATAAGGATACACACTCTGGCAAAACATTTTTTTCATTTTTTTCATATGAATTTGTTAATCTGTTTACCTCAAACTCCTCTTCATTCCTCTAACATGACAAGCTTTTTTCCTCTTCAGGGCCTTTACATTCGCTGTTCTTTTTACATTAAAAAAAAAAAAAAAAAAACTGTTCCGAGATCTTTCCGTGGCTGGGTACTTTTAGACTCCAGCCAAATGTCACCTATACAGGAAGCCCTTCTGTAACCATCTGTGCAATGGCAAGCTCACACTCATCCAAATCACACTCACTCATATAATCATGGCATTTGTTACTGTCTGTCTCCTCACCCCTATAAACTTTACGAAAGCCAGGACCTTGTTTATTTGTTCATTGCTAGCTGCCCACCACCAAAATCCCAACTTAGAACAGTGACTAGCTAGCAGGTACTCAATAAATATCTATTGGATAGACTCTGGATGAATGGAGGATCCTGATATAGCTATGTAAAAAGACAGAGAGGAAGCAGATGCTGACATAGGTGAGCTAAATTCTGTTGTCTATCAGAGCAGGAAGTTAGTAGACTATGCCTATACTGATGAATTAAGACATATTAAAACCTTAAAAATGCATTCCAATATACATTAGGTGCAGACAAATACTACTTGATTCCACTTGTACGAGGTACCTAGAACAGTCAAATTCATAGAGTCAGAAAGTACATAGGTAGATGCCAGGGGCCAGGGGGTGGTGGAAGGGAGGGGGGAATGGGGAATTAGTGTTAAAGGGGACAGAGTTTCAGTTTAGGAAGGTGAAAAATTCGGGAGATGGATGATGGTGATAGTTGCACGACAACGTGAATGTACTTAGTGCCACTGAACTGTACAGTTAAATATGGTTACAATAGTATGTTTTATATCCTGTGACTACCACAATAAAATAATGTTTTTAATTATCTCTCCCTATTAGAATTTATATTATACACAGGCAAGGATATTTGTCTGTTTTTTTTTCCCATGGATGCATTCCTGAGTGCCAATAATAGTCACTGGCTCCATAATTTTTGAGTTAGAGGATTAAGAAAGTGTCACAATCTAGAAATGCAGCAGACCCAGCTTGATGGCTCTAAATAAACATTTGTTGAATAAAAGAAAACAAAAGACATATTATTATGTCTCACTTATATGTGGAATCTAAAAAAAAAAAACAATTATATAGGGACTTTCCTGGTGGTGCAGTAGTTTAGAATCTGCACTCCCAATGCAGGGGGCCTGGGTTCGATCCCTGGTCAGGGAACTAGATCCCACATGCATGCTGCAACTAAGAGTTCGCATGCCACAACTAAGTAGCCCGTGAGCCGCAACTAAGGAGTCTGCCTGCCACAACTAAGACCTGGCGCAACCAAATAAATTAATAAAATAAATAAAAATAAATTTTAAAAAATTATAGATACAGAGAACAGACAGGTGTTTGCCAGAGGCAGGAGATGGGGGTAAGTGGGGGAGGGGAGAAATGGGTGAAGATGATCAAACGGTTTATAAAAATTAAATAATTCTTGGGGAGGGCTTCCTTGGCAGTGCAGGGGTTAAGACTCTGTGCTTCCAATGCAGGGGGCGCAGGTTCAATTCCTGGTTGGGGAATTAAGATCCTACATGCCATGCAGCGTGGTCAAAACAAAAAACAAACAAACAAAAAATTCCTGGGGATGTAACGTACAGGTTGGTGACTATAGTTAACAATACAGTATTGTATATTTGAAAGTTGCTAAGAGAGTAAATCTTAAATGTTCTCATCACAAGAAAAAATATTATAATTACGTGTGGCAATGGATGTTAACTAAACTTATTGTCGTGATCATTTTGCCATATATATACACCTATCAAATCATTATGTTGTATATCTAAAACTAATACAATGTTATATCCCACTTATATTTCCATCTAAAAAAGAAATATTACTACGGACAGGTTATTTAGAGATGATGTAATTTTAAAAATGGAATTCAACAATTATCACTGATGAATGTATTCATTCATTCATTCACTCAACAAATTATGCTACATCTGCAGCAGTGACCCATGCACAGAGCATACCTTCAAGGAGCCTGACATCTAACTACAGAAACAGGCAATTAACCCAATTAAATTTCTGTATGATAAAGGAGGGATACAAACTAGTCTCAGGGGGTTAGGAAAAAGGGAGTGACATTTAATCTGAGTTCTAAAGGATAAACAGGAGTTCAGTAGCTGGGGGGAGAGGTCTGCTCCAGACCCAGGGACTTACATAGCCAAAGGCCCAGAAGTAAAAACGTGGCAAAATCTGCCAGTTTGAATTTCACCCTGAGGAAAGAGAGGGCCAGGGTTTCAAGCTGGTGACTGACAGATCACGCTTACATTCTAGAATAAAATAATCACTCTGGTTCCTGTGTAGAAAAGAGAATAGAAGCTTGTAAGAGTTTAAAGACTGCAGCTAACCTAGGAAAGAGATCATGGTAACATGCACAAGGGTAGTGGTAGAGAAGCTAGAGAGAAGTGAACCAATTGAGATCTTCAGGTGGTAGAATCAGCAGGACGTGGTGATTAAGGGGATGTGGAGCCAGGAAAGAACGTAAATCAGAGCTGATGACACCCTGGCAACTAGGACTGCTGAGTGGCTGGTGAGATTATTCACTGAGGTTGAAAAATGCGAAGGAAAGAAGGTCTGGGGTAAGATAATGTGCTCAGGTATAAATAGATGGCATTCCAGATACCGGTGCAACACCCAAATAGAGGTGCCCCGTAAGATATGGGTCTGGTGCTCAGGAGAAAGGAGGAGGCTGGAGATGGGAACTGAGAATAATTGATATACAGATGTCAACTGAAGCCATGGGAGTAGATGGGATCACTCTGCAGGCAAATGTAAAGCGAGAAAAGAAAAGCTCAGGCCTGCAGACATTTGCAGAAGTCAAAAAGTTAAATATGATCAAATAATTTTAACCTTTCTACAATATTCCCTTTTTGTTTACAGTTAGATACAAAGCCAACTTCTCTACAGAGCACCCAGTACATATTCTATCAGCCTGAAGCCTGGCACAGAGCTATTTATAAAAACCAAGGGCTTGGCTTTCTTCATTATCATCACTTTGGGTATGATACTACAGAAACCAACTTATTAAATCACGCTGTTAAGTGCTTACTAATGTGGAATTCATCAAAAATGAATCAAATCATTCTACAACTGAACATAAAATGCACACTCAAAAATATGATTCACATTTTTAAAGAGGCCTATAATTATCAACAAAAAATAGAGCCTCTTTCTGCTAATACAGTACTTTTTAAAAGTATGTAAACTGCAATTTGATGTGGTATCCAGCTGCTTGTTTTGCTCTGCAATTAATTCAATTAGAAATGTACATATTATGAATCAAAGTAAATCCAGCAGAGATGAAATAGTAATTGGTGAATTTGCTTAAAATTGGTTTACTTCCTATCTATATTACAAATTTTGAGAATGTTTTTTCATAAGAAAACTTAGCCTGTTCCTCCTCTTTGATCTCATAATCATCTGTGATATGCTGATTATGCCAATATAGAAATAAGACTGGATCCAATATATAACCCCTCTATTACATTATATGACACCTCATAACAAGGTATATACAGAGGAATACGAACAGTTCTGTACGTAGCAGTAAATATATACATGTATGTGTATACTACGTATGACGCATAGACGAACAGTTTGGTGTGTATCCTCCACTCACAAAACAAACACAGAGAGACTACCTCTGGAAAAGAGAAGTAGGAATGGGAGAAGAATGCTGGAGGAAGACTTTTACTTTTCACCCTGCATTAGTCTATACTGTGCTAATTTTTATAATGCAAATGTATCCTTGTATCGCTTATGTTTAAAAATGAAGTGTGAAAACTGATGCCACTGATACCTTCCTTATGAGCACAGGGGACATTATACCCTGTAACACCTCAGCTTCTTGTGGAGAGCTCATTGATGCTATGGCCCCATACATCAAACGCTAAGCTACTGACAAAAGTTATGTCCCCCTAGGGTAAACGTATTTTGGATTTTATGTTATGAATTCGCATCCTCTATATCAATTTCCATTCCAAGTGCTTTTGTTCATTACTGTTCATAGTTCAGTCTGTCAGTTTAATTTTGTGCTGCTTTGTAGGTATCCACAATAATTACAATGTTTAATGCTGTACCTTAAGGGTGAGCTTAACAGAGCAGTTTAAATGCATATGTTCTGGCCATTCTTTGACTCCCATCCCATCTCCTCTACACACACACTCTATCCCCCGCCCACAGACAAGCATGTCCACTAGCTGTGTTATATATGATATCTTTCATCTTACTAGCTATTTTCCCATTACCTTCTACAGTATATCTGACGATGACATTATTATTGATGCTACAGTAAACAGCTAATATATGTGGTAAAAACACATGCACTATAATGAATCAAAATGACATACCTACCCACCAGACTCCCTCTATTCATTCTAATCAGATAATGGGTTTTGTTGTTTTTTTTTCTTGAGTGTACTACAAAAGGAGGAAGTAGCCCTGGGGAAAAACAGTCATAAAAACAAGGGAAAATAAAAGTAAATGTTTAGTTCATTGAGAAGGGAAAGGAAGTTCAACTAGAAAATCTGTATCAAATAATATAATTCATTTGGTTCTATATGTAGTCTTCTTAACTTGAAGTTCCCTGAAGCATGGGTGGCAAGTGACACAGACACATACCCTCCAATTAGACTTTTTATTATGACCTAATTCATTAGAGCATAATTAAATTTCTTATTAAATGATTAACCATAAGGTTAGAAGAAAAGGTCATGTTGAATGTTAATTATACATCCTTTAAAGAATTTCAAAGATGTTAACAGCAGTACTCTCATAGACTGTCTGTTGTTGTTAATTAACTCAAACTCTTGGAAGGCAACTGAGCATTCTCTTTAAAAATTCAAAATGCATATATCCTTTTACTAATCAGTACAACGGGGAAGAATTTATCCTACAATCAATTTGCACAAGTGTGCAAAAATGTGCATGAAAGGATGCCTGGTGCAGTACTGGCAATACCAAATATTGGGAAAAAATTACGCATTCATTAGTGGGGAAATTATGATTGTGGTGCATCATATGATAGAATGAACATGAGGATACAAAAAATTCTTCTAGATAGATTATTAAATGAAAAAGAAAATCAAGGTATAAAAGAATTTGTGCCAGAATAACCTGTATTTGTTTTTAAAAACAAAAGATAAAGATACATGAATGTGTTTACACCAAAAAAATGCTGCGAAGATACATAAGAACCTTAACAGTGGTTAGCTCTGGGAAATGGGACTGAAGTCAAGAGGACAAGAAGATGGAGAGGAGTAAACATTTAACTTTTCTTCAGTGATACACACACACACACACACACACACACACACACACACACTATATGGATAGAGTTTATGTATATATTATGTATATATAATTATTACCATATACATATATGATTTTTAAGTTGAAGGAAAAAAACAAGTTAAAATAAATAAAAGATTATGAAGAAACAGAAATAGTTCAACAGGCATAATGGAGAACAAATTTTATTTTATTTTATTTTTTTTGCGATACGCGGGCTTCTCACTGTTGTGGCCTCTCCCGTTGCGGAGCACAGGCTCCGGACGCGCAGGCTCAGCGGCCATGGCTCACGGGCCCAGCCGCTCCGCGGCATGTGGGATCTTCCCGGACTGGGGCACAAACCCGTGTCTCCTGCATCGGCAGGCAGACTCTCAACCACTGTGCCACCAGGGAAGCCTGGAGAACAAATTTAAGAGTAGAGAGCTTACATACAGCAGAACCTTCTTACCTGACACTTAGCACTACAGTATTTGGCAACTCGGCATTGAGAGCATCGCATCAGCTTTTCCTTCCTGTTAAAAAATAAAGTTCACATTAGGAAATGAATGAGAATCATATATGGCTGAAGAAAGAAAACATAAGTCAAGGTATTGACACCAATATGTTCTTCTCACTCTATCTGTATGGTCCATGAGATTTAGATTTTCACAGTGATGAACATCTTCTTTCACCTTCAATGTGAGACATATACCTAATAACTAGTGTTCTTTTTTTTTAAATTGTGGTAAGATATATATAACAAAAAATTTACCACTTTAACTATTTTTAAGTGTATGGCTTCAGTGGCCTTAAGTACATTCACATTGTTGTGTAACAGTCACCACCACTAATGTTCTTTTTAACATAAATTTAATGAAAACACAGAGATTCCCACTTAGGCAAAAAATTTCACTTCATAGAGTTCTTTTTTCATAGAGTTTTTAATGTCTCCATATGAAATTAAGAATCTAGCCTATCAACTAACTGAAAGTACCCTACACCACTCAAATAGAAAAATTTTACAAGTTTAAATTTATCATGTAGTTTAATTATAATATACTCCTTCTGGGAAATGATTTTCAATTTCCATTAAATTCAATTACTACTTTCAACTTGCTAAATTGAGATGCACCAAAGTTATGTCCTCCCCAAATCGCCTGAGGAAGGAAAAAGCCAAAACAAAGAAAAACTTGGATTATAAAATAAAAACAATAAATCTGATGATGAAATTCACAGTAACAAATATCAGACAGGACTGGAGATACTTTCAAGGCAGCCAAGAGCATTAAAAGTCAAACTATAGTATTAACAACAGTGACAAAACAGGAACAAATCTTTCTAAGCACTTCTGATGTGCCAGGTAGTGTTCAAAGTTCTTTACATCTATTGACTCACACTTAACTTCAGATAGTCCTATAACTAAGCAGTTTTATTATGTCCATTTTAGAGATACTTCAATACGTTTTCAAGAGATAAGAAGCAGATGACTAAGGAAACACACCATAAAGTTCAAGTGGCAGGTGACATTGAAACGGTAACAACTGAACGCTGCAGAGAATCAGAACTTGAATATACCAGGTACCTCACCCATAGGAGAGCAGCAGTGAGATATGGAGCATATAACATGGGGGGAGGTTAAAAGTCTAAATAAAGCAAAGTCCAAACACCTCCTACCCCCAAGTGTAGAATTACAGGTGTCAGATATCAACATCCCAGACAACAACCCAAACCCAAGCAACCTGGCCCTAAATTTCTTGCTTTTAACCATCATATTATACTACCACCCTTAGACAAAACTGGATAAAAACAAAATCCACCCATAGACTATTTTTTTAATTAATTAATTTTTTTAATTTAAATTTTTTTTTAATTTTTGGCTGTGCTGGGTCTTCATTGCTGCATGCGGGCTTTCTCTGGTTGTGGCGAGCGGGGGCTACTCTTCCTTGCGGTACGCGGGCTTCTCATTGTGGTGGCTTCTCTTGCTGCAGAGCATGGGCTCTAGGTGCTTGGGCTTCAGTAGTTGTGGCATGCGGGCTCAGCAGGTGTGTCTTGGAGACTCTAGAGCACAGGCTCAGTAGTTGTGGCACACGAGCTTAGTTGCTCCATGGCATGTGGGATCCTCCTGGACCAGGGAACGAACCAGTGTCCCCTACATTGGCAGGTGGATTCCTAACCACTGTACCACCAGGGAAGTCCCGTCATAGACTATTTATGAGACACACTCCAAATAAAAGGACATACAAAGGTGGAATGAGATGGATATGCTTAGGCAATATTAACATTAATATTAAAATTAATTAAACACTAATAGAAAAAAGCCTGTGTAACTATATCAATATCAGAAAAAGAGACATTAAGGTTAAAAATATTACTACAGATGAATAAGGTCAATACACAAAGATAAAAGACTCCAATCACTAGGTATTAAGTACCTAGTGTTCGCAGTCCAAATGTTCGCAGTCTAAAAATACATAAAGTAAAAGTAACATCTAAAAAAATGATCAATACACAATAAATTAATACAAGTAAGGCCTTAAAAATAATGCCTGGAATATACTAAGTACCATACAAGTATTAGTTATCAAGTCTTTTTCAGGAATTCATAGATCAAGCACATAAAGAATAAGGAGCTCTATAATTTTACTTGATCTCATGCAAAACACAGACCCTTGCACCTTTTATATTAATGTGTATTCACATACTCTTTTCAAGCACCCACTGGCCATTTACAAAATATGCCCACACATTAGGCCACAGAACAAATCTAAAAATCCCAAAGAATCAATATTATACAGATAATTTTCTCCAACCATAAAAGAATTAGATTAGAAATCAGTAAAAAAAAAAAAAATAAACCCAGTAAAATCTCATATTTATAGAAATTTAAAAGCTTATATAATTCAAGGATCAAAGAGTTGTCATGAACATTAGAAAATGTATTATATTAAATAATAAAAAAAACGAAACGTGAGATACAGCTAAAGTAATACTTAAAGGAACATTTATAGCTTTAAATGTTTATGTTGACCGCAGTGGCATAATTTTTTAATCTCCGTAACTTTCCCCATAAAAAAAATGACAGAGTAAGTAGGAAATAGGAAAACCTAACCATCACTCCCCACCCTGGAAAATATCTACAACAAACCCAAAAATATTAGCAGGAAAAAGAAAACACACACACATACACACACACACACTACTAGCTTCAAGACTTAAATTAAATCAGTATATTTGTGGGAGAAAACAAAGAAGGCAACTTCCAATAGACCTGAAAACAGAAGAAGCCCCAAACTGCCAAAAGATCCCTGGCAGAAAGCCTGTCAAGCCAAACTGAGAACTGCAGCCAAGACTGGGAAAGTATGCTTTCTGCAGGAACACTCCTGAGGATGAGGTCCCTGGGGCTCCCCTGAATCCTGCTTTCCTTAGACCTGGCTCCTCAGATTTCCCCTCATTTCCTTTTTTCTTGTCTAAGTTATTCAGAGGCTATTTCTGTTGCTTGCAAATAAAGATTCCCAACTATACAAAGTGTTTCATCTCCATTTTTAAAAATAATAAGCAGGGCTTCCCTGGTGGCACGGTGGTTGAGAGTCCGCCTGCCGATGCAGGGGACACGGGTTCATGCCCCGGTCCGGGAGGATCCCACATGCCGCGGAGCGGCTGGGCCCGTGAGCCATGGCCACTGAGCCTGTGCGTCCGGAGCCTGTGCTCCGCAACGGGAGAGGCCACAGCAGTGAGAGGCCCGTGTACCGCAAAAAGAAAGGAAAAAGAAAAAAATAAATAAACAAATAAAAATAATAAGCAGAATCAAAATACCCAGGAAAATCAGTGATGAACCTGGTAGCAAATATTAAAACTTCGTCTTCTCCCTCCCATAGCTCTCAACCACAGGCTTTAATGAATTTTAACACAGAATTTCAGCAAAATAAATAGCAAGATGATTCAAAGAACTGGGATAATTCAGCTGCCATTTGATGTGTGAAAAAAAATTCCTTAACATGAGTTATTTAAATGTTTGGGGTTACTTTTACATATCAAATAACCAAACAAATAAATTTAAGTTCTCAAGTTTCAAAAATAAAGGTCAACTGAATCCAAGAGAAAAGTAGTGTGTCTGATTAGAGGAACCACTGAGGCTTTGAAGAGTTACTGCTTTTCCCTGTTGAGTAAGGTTCAGAGTAATAGCCTCCTGGTAAGGTCTCCCTGCAGAGAAAAAATTTGGGCAGCAGTGGGAGAGGAAAATAAGTATTAGAAACATAGCCACCCAGACAGTTCATGGAAACATTCTTTCTCTCTTAAAAAAAAAAAATCAATACATCATTTCCAACTGAAAGACAAACCAACATTTTTCTTTAAAAAATCAGAAATGTACATGTCAAATAAAAAACAGAATTAATTAGAAGCCCTAAATAAAAAGGATCACTTATTCTAGGTGGTAGCTCCAAAGGCTAAAACAAGAAATACTGAATGGAAGCGCGAGAGGGACAGATTCTGTCTAAAGGTAAAGAAGATCGTTGTGGCAACAGCAACTGTTCAAAAGTCAAAAGAAATGCCCTGAGGAGGTGGAGTTCCAGGTCATTTGACATGTTCAAGGAGAATCTGATAGGTACATTTACAGACATATGTACAGGAAATTCCAGCACTGCAGAGGAGCATGAATTAAATGTTTCCTTCTAATTCCAAAATTATTTGGTTCTGCTTCTCCTGTGTAACAAAAAAATATAAATAAAATTTGAAGATAACAAAATTTGTGCCTATTATTAGGCCAAACATGATAATCTCACAGGAGTAGAGAAGTGAGCAATATACAATTCTCACAAACTCCACAAACATCCTGTTTGCAAAGCGATTATTTCAAGAGTCCATCCAGAACTGGAATTTCTGAATAAAAAGGAATCTAAAGAAACAGGTTAGGAATGTATCAGTAACAGAACCTCTTTTTTCCCCTCCACTTAAGAGACAAATAGTAGCAGGCTACCTCTAAATTAAAGAAGATATTAAAATTATTGTATACTAAAATAAATGGAAGTTTTAGGCCCCCATCCCAAAAAAGCAAAATGGGTTCCCTTATCACTTGTTCATATAAACTTGGATGTTACTGAACACAATGTCAAATCAGAGAAAATTCTCAGCTTGCTCCAGTGCTCCAGACACAGTGATTCACGGAGCATAAGTTAAGTCCTCTCTTCCAAGTAAAAGTTGGGTCGTAATTAGTTTCTCCAATAGCCTAGGCAACTGAAGTGTGGAAAGGAAATTAAAATAAAGCTAAATTAATTGTTCTGCTGCTATACAAATCAAAAAGTCATACAGTTGACCCTTGAACAACATGGGGCTTAGGGGCGCCAACCCTCCATGCAGCTGAAAATCTATGTATAACTTTACAGTTTGGCCCTACATATCTGAGGGTCTGCATCCACGGATTCAACCAAACTCGGATGGTGTTGTACTGTAGTGTGTATTTAGTGAAAAAAGCTGCGGTTTTTTCACTAAAACATAGTGAAAACTAAAACATAGTGGACCCACGCAGTTCAAACCCGTGTTATTCAAGGGTCAATCGTATATGGATATAGGGGAAACCACTGTCTCTAAGAAATCAAAGAGGAAAGGGGATTAATTGGCTCCCTCAGATCCCAACAACTGGAGTACTATTTAAGGGAACATCTCTCTGTCCTTCTTGGTTATCAGAGGGCAAAAGTATCCTACTGTTTAGAAACTCTGCCCTAAAATAATACGGCCAGTTGCCAGGTAGAGAGAAAGAAGTTGCCTGGAAAGGATATAGAAAATGAACAAATTCTATCCCAAATTTCCCCCAGCCCTGGCACGTACAGAATCCATTTAAAACTTCCTACAGAGGGAAAAAATGCATCTACAACACATTCATAGATAATATACTTATCATACAGGGTTCCTTCCTAGCAACATGCCTCGATCTCCTAGAAGTCTCCCAGTGTGTCTAGCGGTTGAATCTCTCCTTCAACAGCCATCCTCACAGTGGAAGGAAACTGGCTCACTGTTGACCAGTCAGATGCAGGCGAAGGCTCAGACACCACAGGGAAGCCAGGCGACCCTCCCGCTCGCTGAAGCACACTCATCTGGATGGAGCATAGCCCAGCACAATCAGAAGCAACCCCAGAGCCCAGGGTGTGCCTTTGCAGCCTCCTCATTCAAGGTGAAGATCCCTGCCCAGTGATCTTTTGCACCGTGAATATCTCAAGGACCAGATTTTACTTTGTGGCTGACCAATGAGGAAATTTATTTTGTGGCTGATTTCTTTGGGAAGAAATCTGAGCTGAGAAAAAGACCAGAGCGCATTAAGTAAAGCCTGTACCACTTATAGGTGCTAAGGAAAAAGTGTTGACTTATGGGATGTCTGATTTAGTACCCCGGGCCTTATACAAGTGTTAAGAAAATTCCCTAAGTAGAATTCCTATGAAAGTATTTTTTCACATAATTAAGACCCAAGATGCTCTATGGAGTATGAGAAATACTGAATGTCATGATGGGCAAGCTCTTAAAAATAAAGAATAAAAACTCTCCATTTGTTCTTAAATGGAGAAAGCCAAAATACCTAAGTGAAAGAAGTCTAAATACAATTTTTTAAACAAAAATACCACAGAAATATTTATTTACAGAATTTTTATGTTTGTTAATATCTTTAAAACCTCAGAATCCTGATTCATTAGAAATGTTAATGTCATGTAAACAAGTACTTGGCTATATTTCCCCCTGGAAATTTCTCAAGCAAAAGAAGTTCTACATTATGAAAAAGAGATTATCCCAAATAGAATCATGTTATTCTATGCAAGGGTAGTGCAACACGTACTCTGGCCAAATAAAATACACCGGAAAATGCTAAAGAACTCCTTTAGGCATAAATATTCATAATAATATATTAAAGGGATCCTCCATTTTTGTTTGGAGATGGTAACTGTGTGGGTTTGGGCCCAAAGGCCTTTTTAAAAATTAAAGAGATTCATATCTACCATCCACCTATCAAATGGTTTTTAATACAAAGCAGCAGATGTGATCAAAATAATATATAACAGATTCATAACACAGGAATATAGAAAGAATTGGTTTGGACTCCTTTTTCTATATTCCCTATCACTTTATTTCCTATTTCTAATATTTAAAGTACAAAACAAGAAAATGCAATGGATAATATTTCAGGGAAAATGAATCTGTGATTCACAGGCACCATAACTTCATGGGAGAAGCACAAGTAATTTAAACCCACATTAGCACTTAGAGAAATGCACAGCAAAGTATTTGAGCCAAGTTAGTCAAGAGAGGCAGACCCTCTGACTCGGGGACTTCCGTTTTTCACTGTCCTTGGTCTCTTAAAGCTTCTGTACTGGCGGAGACTATGCTACCTGATGAACACAAACTCCAGTAGTTAAATCAACAAGTGTTCAGTGACTGGCCACCGTGTAAGGTGTAAGGTCCTGGGTGGGTGGGTGTGAGGAGGGTATTACAGTCACTGTTTCTAGGAGCTCGTGGTAAAGGAGGACAGATCAACACATACCACTTGCAGAATGAGCTACAATACAAAACTGTGTTTTGAAAAGCAGCACAGCTACAGGGCCCTAGTTCAGAAGAAGGAAAAGTCACTTTCTGACCGGTAAAGAGTGAATTGGAGAGGGTGTTATAAGGGAAAAGGAAGACACCATACCTAGGAGGGAAAATATTTTACCAGTTTAGAGTTCAAAATTTGTAGTCCAAGTGCTATAGTCTGAATGTTTGTGTCCCCCTGCCCTAAATTCATGAGTTGAAATCCTAACCCCCAAAGATATTAGGAGGTGGGAACTTTGGGGGGTGCTCAGGTCTTGACGGTTGAACCTTCATTAATGAGATTAGTGTTTTTATAAAAGAGACCCCACAGAGATCCCTTACCCCTTCTACCACGTGAGGACAAAGTGAGAAGGTGCCAGCTATGAATTAGGAAGAGGGCCCTTATCAGAATGTGACCAGGCTAGCTGCTCGATACTGGGCTATCCAGCTTCCAGAAGTGTGAGAAATAAACTTAGGTTGTTTATAAGCTACACAGTCTGTGACATTTTATTACAGCAGCCTGAAAGGACTGAGACACCAAGTCCACTCCCTACTAGCAGTGTAACCTTGTAACCTCTCTTAGCCTCAATTTCCTCCTCTGTAAAGTGAGAATAAGTGACTACTCATAAAACTGTTGGGTAGACTATGTGAGGTAATCTACATAAAGTGGCTGCTAACAGAGCGTCTAAGCATAGAGTTAAAACTGAGGATGCTAAGTATATTTTCAAAGTGCTCAAGATAACGTTGCCTATTTCTGTGCCATATCTGAAAATCCCACACCTCTTCCATGGTTGCTAAAAAAGCAAAATCCACATGTGCCACAAATCTGGTCATCTCCTTGCAAGCACACAGAAAATTCACCACTTTTTTTTTGAAATCCACATGTTCCCATAATACTTGACTCTAATTTCAAAATTTGACTAGCATCGTTAAGTGTTTCACTGCTCAATCACGTTCACTAAAGTTTGTATTACTACTATTTTTAATTTGATCAGAATGATTAACTTCAAAGTGGTCTGATTCAAGAAGCTAAAAACGTTTTATGAAAGTTTCATCTGTGGAAATTAAAATCAGAGAAGGCTGTTACGTCTTCAGTAATATTAAAAGGTAATTACAACTCCTAATATTCTGCTTGCTTTATGTAAAATAATGTCTATTACAAGTTGAGAAAATTAACATTTTTACAAGAGTACAGATTTAAACTCTCCTCATTATATGATATTTCTCTACAAAATTGGATATTGTGTGCTGTGGGTCACTCTAACAGCTAAGAATTGAAAACTGGTGACTTAAAGGTGTTTCTTAGGCAGAGCACACACAAGTAGACTGAAGAAAGCTGTGACCAAAACGAATTGCTGAAGAGGGATTGTTTTCTAGTGACAACATCTTTGTTTCTAAATAGGAAACCTCTTTAGCCTAGTCGAGTAATACAACTCTGATAAGTCTAAGAGATATATTCGTTTTCCCTAAGTCTTGAAATTTTTTTTAAGTGAGGAAGAAGAAAAAAACCTGACTTTGCCTAAAGACTGAAATCAGATACCCTTTAAATATGTTAAGTATTGCTATTATAAATATCACACAGCATACACATAAAAATAAAAGTACCATGGGTAAAATATCAAAGAAGGTACAAGAAAATCTGGTCAACATTTTCATTAACATACTAAAACCTAAGCCTTCAAAATGGCAAAAGCTGCTCACCTTGGTCTCAAATGCAGGGTATACTTTATCACCATGAATGAATTATCTATCATGCTACCTCTAATTAGAAAATGAGGTTATCAGCAGCATGTTTCCATTTTAACTTGAACAGTGAGAAATCCAAAAGTCAAAATCACTATCGAACTATATTTATCTGTTCACTTCAGAGGCCTGGAAGCCATTTTCTCCTGGCTGCTTAAAAATTTGCTCTTCTACTTTATAATTAAGTATATTACTTCGTTTAACCTCTAACTATAAATTTCCTCAAGTCCTCCTGGAAGTAAGCATTAATGAAATCTCAGATAACTCATTCTCAACTTTGGAGAATAAAATGGCACTTTAAGTTTATAAAGAAACACTGTGCTGACCTAATCCCAAAATAAAGAAACCTTAAAAGATGAGTCCTTAGGAGACACAGAATTAAATGTTTCACCTGCCAATGCATTATAATTAACTGTAAATTCTTAATGATTTTTTTTTTTAAGCAGAATGATCACCAGCTGATAACCGCTGAATGAGAGTTAACAGGGGCCGTGCAAGGGTTTTCCTGCCTGTGTTGTCCTCCTACAGCGAGCAGGTACTATGGCCGATATAAGGTTCTCCCACGGCCCCCCAACGTTACCCTCACATACTCTACTTATCAAACACCCTTATGAGTTTGATAATATATTGTGATGAAATGCAGACATCACCCCAAAAACCTTATGACTACAAGTCATTTGCAACTTAGTATGAATTACCTTAATCAGATAATCGCATTATTTTTCTCTAGACCCTTAGCTGTGATTTCTGGCAATAGACATTTTGCTTAGAGCAGGTATAGAAAGGGAGGAGAACTACCAGAGTGTTCGACATCTAAAAGACCTAGGGAGAAAAGATATCAGAAACCGTGACAATGCACCAAAATGGAAATTAGAAATGTACAAGAAGACAATTTCATTTGCCCTGAAATGTGGACTCCAGCTCAGTATGCAGACAGGTATGGAATAGAGAAGGTAAGCTGAGCAGAAAAAGTTCTAGGAGAACCATACTTTAAACCTGGCTGCTTCATTTATTGCTCTGCAACTGATAGTAATAAATATACTTCTCTGTCCCTAAAGTTGTAAGTTATTCTAAGTCTATTATAATAATAACAATAATAATAAAGGCTACACCTAGAATGTTGAATGGATTTTTCATACTACATATACTTTGTGAAATTAAGTTCTTGTAATGTGTGAAAAAAAAGAGTGAAAAGAAATAGACCAAATTGTTGAAACTTTTCTTTGAGTGATATGAATTGGGGTGATTTTCCCTCTTTTTTCTCTTTTCCAATTTTATATAATAATATTATTTTACTTCCATAATCAAATAAACATCAACTTTAATGAAAAAGCAATATGTACTATTTAATGGCTTTAAATTGCTCTTGGTCTAAGGCAGGACACAGACAGAAAGATCAACAATTTATTCCAATGTTTGGAATAGTAAGCGCAAATGTACGCTTTGTTTACACAAAATTTAAATGAAATTATACTTTATTAATTGAACTTATTTTTAACTGGCATTTGCTACAAATGTAGTGTTAAAAAGTAAAATTGCTTTACTCTTTGATAATATATGAGAACCTGATAATTTAAAATGATACCTATCATCATACTATATTTAAAAACTAATATTTCTAGATTTAACATCTTCCAAAATATAAAAAGCAATCATTTCAGAAAAGGAACAATATGAAAAGAAAGAAAAAGTTTTACCACATGAAACTTGGGCTACTTAGCCTCTTTCTGAATACAAGTTTCAACTTCAACTGATGCTTCATTTTTTATTATTCTCTCTGACTTATTTAACTTGAAGTTAATCCATATAAAGTAAAATTTCTTTATTCTCTTACATTAACTTTCACTTTGATTTGGAGTTGGCCAGTCAAAACACCACGTTTTTTAAAAAATTCAGATGCAAATGGAAAATCTTTGAGATACGAGAGAAATCAAAGGCTGTTTCCAAAAATGACCCCGTCATTCATTCACCAATTCATTCTTCAACAAAAAAGTGCCAAGTCCCTTCCAATTGCCAAGCACCTGATTAGGCACATGGCAGGCACTGTCCATTGCTTACCCAACAACCACTTCACTCTTCCCTGCCAAGGGTACTGTGATTTGTTGAAATAGCAGAGATCTCTGGATTTCAGGAAGTGTAGGTTGCCAACTCCAGGGGGATAAATCATCGCTGGTCTAAACTAGTAAAAAGCTCATGCCCCATGGCCACTGGTTGTTCTAATAACAGACCCTGTTACCCAGTTCTGGCAAATGACTTGTAAAGAGATACAGCTGACCCTCATTATTTATGGGTTGTTTATTTGAAAATCTGCCTACTCACTAAAATTTATTTGTAACTCCAAATCAATACTTGCACCATTTTTGTAGTCATTCGTGGATATGTGTGGAGAGGCAAAAAAATTTGAGTTACCCAATGCACATGTTCCCAGCTGAGGTCAAATGAAGTGACATTCTGCTTTCTTATTTCAGCTCTCATACTGTAAACGAGAACCCTTTTCAAGGTCTATCTAGTGCCACACTTTACTCATTTTTGTGCTTTTCATTGGTGATTTCGCTATTTTAAACGGCCAGCTAGTACAGTGCTGCAGTGCTATCTAGTGTCCTAAGCACAAGAAAGCTGTGATGTGTGTTACCCAGGAAATATGTGTGTTAGATAAGCTTCATTCAGGCGTGAGTTATAGTGCTGTTGGCCATGAGTTCAACGTTAATGAATCAACAATACGTATTAAATAAGGTATCTATAAACAGAAACACACACAAAACAAGGTTATGTATTGACTGGCTGATTAAAGTGTGCCCAGAGACTTATAGGAACCTAACTTTGTATATCCCCTAGGAGTGATGGTTCAGTTTTGGCTAATTCAGTGTTTGTGGTGAATAACAAGAATCAACTATATTTCTAATGAGAGACACTCTGTCCATTTCAACTTTCTTTGCACAAGAGGCAACAAGAGAACAAATACCATCAGACAGAAAGACCCCGATAACATCCAATAGCCAGCAGCTACCAACCTCCAGCTTTTGGATGGGAAAAATAAGTTCCTATTTGTTTAAGCCATTACAGTGGAAATGTATATATAAAGATATAATAAAATGATGCTCCCTTTTCAATAAACACACAGTATACTACTCCTGAAATAAAACAATAACATGTTCTACATTCCGAAAAACCAAGTCCTATAAATGCTGCTTACTGTGAATTCTAGTCAAATAGAGTAGCTTATGTAGCACTTTTATTTCTACCTTTTGAGGTTAAGGTCAACAAACCTGCAATATTATGAACTAATATTTAATTCTTAATAAATTTTGCACTTATTTTTATCATGTACTTACTTAGAAAAATACATTCTCAAAAATCATTTCATTTGACATATAAGGTAAGGAACATCTGACAAATAATACTGTCTGATTAATATATAATTATGTATGAATGTGTGTGTATGTATGTGTATATATAAAGATATATCACAATTTATTTTGCCATTCCACATTGAAAGAATTGGCATCGTGTCCATATTGATGGACATTTGGGTCAATTATTTTACTCTTAGAAAACAATGTTACCTGCATTGTACACATATACAATGATTTTCAAAACTATCTGGTCTCAATCTGGACTTAACGTATACATACTACTATATATAAAATAGATAATCAACAAGGACTTACTGTATAGCACAGGGAACTCTACTTGATAATCTGTAATAACCAATATGGGAAAAGAATCTAAAAAGAATGGATATATGCATATGTATAACTGAATCACTTTGCTGTATACCTGAAACTAACACAACACTGTAGATCAACTATACTCCAATAGAAAATAAAAATTAAATTTAAAAAAATTATTGATGGGGCTTCCCTGGTGGCGCAGTGGTTGACAGTCCGCCTGCCAATGCAGGGGACACGGGTTCGTGCCCCGGTCTGGCAGGATCCCACATGCCACGGAGCGGCTGGGCCTGTGAGCCATGGCCGCTGAGCCTGCGCGTCCGGAGCCTGTGCTCCGCAACGGGAGAGGCCACAACAGTGAGAGGCCCGCGTACCGCAAAAAAAAAAAAAATTATTGATGGACTCCAAAGAGGTTTTATTTATGTGGGTTACCTCTATTCATATTTACTATATTAAAGACTAAAATTAAGAAAATTTTAATATATTTATTCATTCATTTAAAATAATAATTCCATTACATGTTGATATAAATAATACATTTTTATGAAAATAACTATATTTTCCAAAATAAAAATAAGTTAGTGAGCAGAGTGGCACTGTTTTACATTTATGCAAATCTCTTAAATATATGGCTTAATAGAATGCAGCTGGATTCTCATTTATGGTTATCATGGAGCTTCTGGAAAACTCCACCGTATACTCATGAGGGAATGAGAGTGAAAAAGGCAAACACTGTCTTAATATTACTATAAAAATAGTTTTAAACTTAGAGGTCCTCTGAAAGTACCTTGGGGAACCCCCAGACATTTCAGGACCCCACTTTGACTTCTGCTGCTTCAGAATACATATTCGTAGAAGTAGAATTGCTGAGTTGTAAGAATGCACATCTTGAAATATTTCACATATTGACAAATGGCTCTCCAAAGTGGTTGTAGGAATTTACACTCCTGCAGCAGCCTAGTGAGAGTTCTCTTAAATCCATGTCTTGTCAGCCCTGTTGACAGTCATTTTACTTTCTGCTAGCCTGATGGGTGTGAAACGTTGTCTCACTGTGCTTTTACTGGGCATTTTCTAGATAAATAGTCACAGTTTGAGCATCTTTGCAAGTTCATTCACCATTCATGGTTTCTTTTGTGTGAACTGCCTATTCATATCATTTGCCCACTTTCTGCTGGGTTGTCTTTTTTTTTTTTTTTTTTTTTTTTTACGGTACGCGGGCCTCTCACTGTTGTGGCCTCTCCCGCTGCGGAGCACAGGCTCCGGACACGCAGGCTCAGCGGCCATGGCTCACGGGCCCAGCCGCTCCGCGGCATGTGGGATCTTCCCGGATCAGGGCACGAACCTGCATCCCCTGCATCGGCAGGCGGACTCAACCACTGCGCCACCAGGGAAACCCTGGGTTGTCTTTTAAAGAGATTAAACCTACTGAGTTTGATCTCTTGTTGGATGCATGATTTGTAAATTAATTTCTCACAGACTATGTCTGTATTTATTCCTCAATTAGGCACTATAAGAGAATACAATATAGTAGTTAAATCATTGACAATGAAGCCATATGGCCTGGAACTGAATTCCAGTTTATCATTTCGTAGTTGTGTGATACTAAGCCATTTAATCTCTCTAAACCACTGAACAAAAGTGGGAATAATAACAATACCAAAATTATTTGGTTGTAATGAGAATTAAATAAAACATGTGGAAAACTTATTGTGCTTGGTTTATAGGAAATACTCCTTATTATCATCACATTATTATTATTACTTTAAGAGATTTTTTAATGGTAAACTCTCAAAAGACGTTTCTAGATATTATTTGAAATACCTCAAGTGCTGGGTAGAAATATATTAATATAATAAAAAGTTTAACCTTCTAGACATTCAGAATTTTATAAACCCTTGAATGTCTATAAACATTTGGAACATTTTTCCCAGTCATTTCCAAGTTCTTCATATATCTATCTAACTATGAAAAATTATTGAAAAAGTATAATAGCAGTATAAGTAGAAGTCATTTACTGAAATATTCATGGATATAATGAAATGGTAGTCACTTCTTAGCTTAAAAGCAACCACACATGAATACAATAATAATGAAACTAGTGTTTCTGGAAAAACTGTTGGTCAACATGAGGGTTTTTTTTTGTTTTTTTTGTTTTAAAGAAGATGTTGGGGGTAGGAGTTTATTAATTAATTTATTTATTTTTGGCTGTGTTGGGTCTTTGTTTCTGTGCAAGGGCTTTCTCTAGTTGCGGCGAGCGGGGGCCACTCTTCATCGCGGTGCATGGGCCTCTCACTATCGCGGCCTCTCTTGTTGCGGAGCACAGGCTCCAGACGCACAGGCTCAGTAGTTGTGGCTCACGGGCCCAGTTGCTCCGCAGCACGTGGGATCCTCCCAGACCAGGGCTCGAACCCCTGTCCCCTGCATTAGCAGGCAGATTCTCAACCACTGTGCCACCAAGGAAGCCCAACATGAGTTTTAAATGTTCTAGAAAGTCAACATCTGACCCAAATAAGTAGAAAACTTTTACATATTTTTCTCTTATCTCAAAAAAATCAGAAATAATACAGTGGCAACTTATACTTTTATTTTTCTACAGAGATTATAAGAAAGGCTGAGAAAATCTTAACACATCAACTTCCCTCTCCTCTCCACTCATTAGGTTAGTAGTAAAAAGTCTTTCAACACAGAAGAGAAAAGATAATTAACTCTTTTCAGGTAAGCTGACTCATTTTACTAAAAAGCAATCTCCCTGTTTATAGCTCATTTACAATAATCCTTAGACAATGGAAATTTATAATTGATCAACCTTGACTAAACTAAAAGAATCCCAATGGCAACAATTTATAACATCTATTTTCCCCCAGAGGAAATGAGAAAGAAAACGATTTTTGAAATGTCATTACTCAAATGTTTTTTTAAAACTATGTGATGTTTACATGGTAAAATTTAATTATCTTTTTTTCTGATATAAAGATCTTTTGAAAGCCAAATCCTTCCTATTGTTACTGCTCTTTATTTTACTGGGCCCATAAATATCACTAAGGACCATTTTGTACGATGAACTATGGGAGGTTCTGGAGAAACAGGGGTCATAATAAGATACAGTTCTTGCTTTCAAGGACTGTTGATGCTACAACAGAAGCAGAATAGCAGGAACAGCAGTAATGCTTACTATACACCTATTATGTTGTGTCAGGGACTGTGCTAGACATCTGTAAGATAGTAGTTGGAGAGTGGGAACCCTGAAATTGAAGTAACAGAAGTAATAGTTATTGGTCACCACCGGTTCTAGGGTATGGCCACAGGAAGAGGTAGCTAAACTGTGATAAAGGCAAAGATAATTAGAAATGGGGATGAAGAGGCCAGGTGCTGGGTGGATATTTGCTTCAGCAAAAATGACACCAAGAGTAATGATGAGGAAAGAAAAAGTGAGCCATGCATGTAAAGGAATAACCGGAAGGTGAGGTGATGGGGATATAATGGCAAATGCTTCAAAGGACCTGGCAATTTCGAGGGAGAAGAGAAATGGTCTAAGAA
Source organism: Pseudorca crassidens (assembly GCF_039906515.1). Lineage (NCBI taxonomy): Eukaryota > Metazoa > Chordata > Mammalia > Artiodactyla > Delphinidae > Pseudorca > Pseudorca crassidens. The sequence continues at coordinate 160,992,344 of NC_090297.1, forward strand.
CAGCATGGTCTTAGTACCTCTCTAGATGCTGAGGTACTTAGGATATGAGAAAAAATAGCCACTACTTACGAGGATAGGAAGCACTGTCCTTAAAAGGCAGTCAGATTTCAGTTAGAGCAACAAGAAGAGAGTATTCAGAGAAGACCTTCAGGATATAGAGGGTTTGCTGATGATAAAGCACACTCCAGGTGATAGAGAAGAAAGGATGGGGGCCAGTGTTAAGAAAGGGTGAGGAATTGAGTGAGATTAAGGTAGACACGGAGCCATATGGAGTTAAAAGTCTGGTACGAACAGATAACGTTGGATGTTACCTGATTTCAAAGGCCATGCTCATTCTACCTACATTCTACTCTTAAAATATCCTTGATGCAAAATGACAAATGTTTTAGTCAAAATATATAACAAAAATCCAGGAAAACTCAAGATTAGAAACAAAGAGCTGTCAGAAGGCAGCTCATTAAAAATGATCAACGAAATCAGAACTACAGAATGGATGAGAATTTCTGAGTGAATAAGGTTAAAAGGGGATGGTGGCACTCCAGACTATGGGAACAGCTAGAGGACACTCCTTGTGAGGATTTAGAGCCATAAAAAGAAATAAATATTGATACATGCTACAGCATGGATGAACCTTGAAAGTATTATGCTAAGTGAAAGGAGTCAGTCACAAAAGATCACATATTATATGATTCCACTGATGTGAAATACCCAGAATCATCAAATCCATAGAGGAAGAAAGTGGACCAGTGGTTGCCTGGGGCTGGGTCGGGGCAGCGGAGGATTGGGGAAGTGGGAAGTGCCTCTAAAAGGCTCAGAATTTCTTTTGGAGTGATTAAATTAGAACATTTAAATTGATTGTGGTGATGGTTTCACCACTTTATGGATACACTAAAAATCACTCAACTGTATACTTTAAATGACTAAATGGTACAGTACGTGAATTATACCTCAGCAAAGCTGTTACAGAAAAAAAGACAACCAAGAGTGATTCCTCTGATTAGTTCAGCTCTGTTCTGAAGTCTGAGAGGGAGAGAGATTGTTGGGGCAAAGAAAACTCTTTACTCCTAAAGTGAACGTAGCCCTTTGCTTCCTTTAGAAATGGAAAGAAATAGAACGTCTACACAATGGCTAAATCCCACCTGGGCAGATTCTAACCTCCCCACGCTCGGACCTCACCTCCTGCTGTAGAAATGGGTCAAGCCTGTTCTACCCTTCACCTGAAACATTTTTCTCACCTTCTCTCTCCCTCCACAGCTACTAGAGAACAGAGCAGACTTTTTACCTGACATAAAGAATACATGCAAGATAGATATGAGTTCAGGAAGTCCCAAGAAAGGCTCTCAAAATAAAGGGTCTAAATGCAATCTGAATAAGCAGATTTGTTAATTTTGTTAGAGATGAAAGCACTGAAAGAGTTAGTGAACCCAGGATATGCTTATATGCAAAAGAGGAGATATTAAGTAATTCATTTAAATTATTTAAATATAACGTAACAGATACAGGTAATAAAATAAACAAAGGATAACACTGATGAGATTAAAGACATTGCCTGGTAAAAGAGTGGGGAAGAGAGACAAAGTATATCAATGTCTTTCTGTAAAATACCATAGACAAACTGCAGTCAAGTCAAAATCAGAAGACTTAAAGATATTCTTATACCAGGAAGGAAGACCAGTGAACACAGATTGATTGGTAAGTGCACTGAAGGCTGTGGATTTCCTTAAAAGTTGAACGGCATCTGGTACCTCTTTATAATCCCATCAATGCCCCTCACAGTACCTTGCACATTTTACACAGTGAATAAATATTTGCTAAAAGAATAAGTGCACTTACATATAAAAGTACTTTCAACTAGACCACCAACACCAACAATGGTTGAAATCTTTAAAAGAAAATCGGCAAATTTTTCTAAAACGACTTTCCTGGAGGTCAAGAGGCAAGTTTCAGATCGAATAGTCTAATTTTAGCCCTTTGTGTTTCTCAAACCTTGTACTATTTCAAAGATAAAAGCAAAACGGTCTCTACTTCATTCAGATAAACATCCCAACAAACACAATACGGTTTTCAAAATTTTGTTAAATGCTTAGTTTAAGGGCAAACTCAAAATTCTCACCTGGTAATAATGCAAACTACTTACAGATAAAGTGTTCTAGGGGAAAAAGTATACACCACCATGTTTTTCCCAACTATGACTTATACAGCAAGTTTGAAATTTTATAAAATAAGTTCAAAAGTGAAAATATGTGCACATATAGAATAACACTTCTTTTTAAAATGCCAATAACAGAAACACTAACAAAAATATAAATTAGGGAATAATTATCATTTGTTAAAAAGGAATTCCTTATATTCACTTTTCAAAAAGATTTACTTGAGTATTCTCTTAAATGGGACTGTTTCTCCTACACTTAACATTATTAGATTCATTTAATTTTATTTGTACTTGTCATGCCAAGACTATGTCTCCAAGTTAAAATGTGTCTGTCTCTATATATATCATAAACACAAGTTCTGACATTCTTAGCCAGAGGTCAGCTAAATAAGCAACTCACAGAATGGGTCCAACCTCTCCTCAAGTGAGGTGCCCCTCCTCCCCTCGGGGGTGGGGTCATACAGAGGGAAGGCAAAAGGACCTTACAGGCATGAAAGATGCTTAAGGAATCACTAACCTGGCCTCTATCTTCACAGCAAGATCTACCAGCTGGGAAGACAACTGAATGAGATAGGAGATCTCAGCAATTACTGAAAGAAGACTCCTTGATAATAACCTCCTCCCAAAATGACAGAAGGTGACAACTGCTGGTACCAGAGCCTGGTTTCATTTGGGAGCTTAACAAATTCCCCACAACTACCGTATCAGAATCTGCATCTATATGCAGATTCTATATCATATCTATATGATATCTATATGAATCAACTCGAGGTGATTCATATTGCATTAAAAGTAGAAAAACACTGGTCTTACCTACAAAGAATAGCCATATCTGAAATGGAATTGTAGGCAATTATTTTGGACATGAAGCCTCTTTGGTTTCAAAATATATTATCTTTGAAATGGTAGGCAGCAAAGTCTAACATATCACATGAAATAAAAGCTGTCATGATGCTTTTTAGAAGATGGTCAAAATATCAAGATGATTTATCCCTGGTCCATAAAATTTAGTACAGAATACACACACACACACACACACACACACACACACACACACACTAAATACAATATTATGTTATACCAAATTAAGCCAAAAAGAAACTGATCAGGAGAAATAAAGAATTATAATCAATCCAAATACTTAACCAATTACCTAACCATTTGAAAATTTAAAATTGGTAGCCATCATTTTACATAAGTTTGTTTGAAAAAACACTGATAAAGGAAGGTCTAATTTACTTCACCAACATGAACCTTCAAATTTAAAATATACACTGTTTCAGTGACACATGCAATACAGGACAATTACTGGTAAAGGTGATAGTACAGCCTTTTAGTAGACCTAAAAAGTACCCAGACTAAAAGAAAAGAGGTACAAAAATGCTACCAGGAATAGAAGGAAAATTCGTGATTAGGGAAAAGGCAAGGAGGAATAAAAGCACAAGTGAGTTATATAGTGCAATAGTGCTCCCAGGACTATAGACAGCATGTCAAACAATTCCTATTTTCTTAATAACATGTTATTCTAAAAACTTTAAATTGATTTTCAAGGCCAATGGAGCAATTCTGAAATGAAAGTGATAAGTAAAAAGAGAAGATGCTTTTAAAATATGCCTCACAGTGAATTTCCAAAGTACATCTGTCTTTCCCAAGACACAGCTGCCATGAAGTCTGGCATCTCTAAATATTCAACTTATAAACTGAAGTAAGTCACAATGGAGTCCTCCACTCACTGGAGGACTATTTCACTGAGTTATATTTAGTGACTTACTCATGTGTTCTTTACCTCATCCCCCTCCATGTCTTTATTTCATTGGCATCTGGTACAGGGCCAAGCATATAGCAGGTGCTCATTAAGTATTTAGTGAATGGATGAATGATTCAGATAGCTTAATCTAATGATAAAATTTATAAGAAATATATATAGGTTTGTACACACACACACACACACACACACACACACACATATATATATATATATTTATATATATATATGGGTTTGTACATAGGAAAAAAACTGCCAACCCAACAGTCAACCCTCATTCCACACTGAGTACACTGCAAACATTTATCACAAGTTATGGGGAAATGACTATAAGAAAAAGTAGCAAAACTTGAAGCTTAGTATTATCATCTTAGTATACCAAACATCACTATCAAATGCATTTTGTCCTCCTCAAAGGACAAATCTTTCAAGTGAAAGTATATGTGAAAGATCACCGTCAAGTTCAGTCCAAGAAGGATCCCTAGACAGGCACGCCAGCTGCTGCTGGTTCATACCCATCAAGGATAAGCATCTCATTCCACTCATCTTTCTTCCCACTCCTCTGCCCAAGTGTCCCTACTTGGTTAATCTACCAGAATTAACAAATAACTCCTTTCAGCAAAACTCACTCTTCTTCTTAGACCACAACAAATCCCAACACCTTTGTTTCTACTGACCTGTCACACACATTCCAAAGTGTGCTAGCATTTATTCTTTTCTTGTTATCTACAATACACAAAAAGAATGTGAAAGATATGGCAGGAAAAAAACTATGGTTAAGGAAAAGATAAAGGCATTGTTTAAAAATTAAATGATCTGCAACAGTGGGTGTAATTAGTGTCTGAAAGTAAACACCTGGGGGTTCCTGCAGGTATTTAATAGACAAACCTGACATGGAGTCAAAAGGAGAGAAGGAGGGTGGAAAACATGTGGCTTGCTTTCACTATACATGTATCTCATATAAAATATTTTCTTCTGGGTAAATTGGAAAATAAAATGTATCTATTTTAAAGCAATATCATGACATGGAAATATTCAAGAAAATTATCCTGAGAGATAAATCAACCTTCAGATATTTTTTCTCCCATGCTACATGTACTCTTTTTGATTTTCATGTTTTTTTTTAATAGCTTTAATTTTTGAGCACTTTTAGGATCACAGCAAAGTTGAGAGGAAGGTACAGAGATGGCCCATATACTCCCTGCCTCTCCCACATTCATAGCTACTCCCATTACCAACATGCCCTCAGCACCACATTTGTTACAAACTTTACATTTGTTACAAGATACATTATAATCACCCAAAGTCCATAGTTTACGTTAGGATTCACTTTTGGTGTTGTACATTCTCTGGGTTTTGACAAATATATAATAACACATGTCATTCAAGTGTCATACAGAATATTTTTACTGCCCTAAAAATCCTAGGCTCCACCTATTCACCCCTCCCCTCAACTCAACCCATAGCAACCACTGATCTTTTTCTGTCTCCATAATTTTGCCTTTTCCAGAATGTGATATAGTTGGCACTGTATAGTACAGAGCCTTTTCAGATTGTCTTCTTTCACTCAGCAATATGCATTTAAGTACCTCCATGTCTTTCATGGCTTCACAGGTCATTCCATTTCAGCAGTGAGTGACATTCTACTGTCTGGAGGCACCACAGTTTATTTATCCATTCACCTACCGAAGGACATCTTGGTTGCTTCCAAGTCTTGGAAATTATGAATAAAGCTGCTATAAACATCCACATGCACGTTTTTGTGTGGACATAAGTTTCCAGTTCCATTGGGTAAATACCAAGGGGCAGGATTGCTGGATCATTGTAAAAGTATGTTTAATTTTGTAAGAAATGGCCAAACTGCCTTCCAAAGTGATTATACCATTTTGCATTCCCACTAGCAGTGAATAAGAGTTCGTGCGGCTATACATCCTCACCACCATTTGGTGTTGTCAGTGTTCTGGATCTTGGCCATTTTATAGGTGTGTAGTGGTATCTCGTTTTAATTTGCATTTCCCTGATGACATATGATGTAGGATAGCTTTTAATATGCTTACTTGCCATCACTATATCTTCTGTGGTGAGATGCCTGTTAAGATCCTTAGACCATTTTTTTTTAGGTGTTACTTCCATTTATTTATTTATTTATTTTAATCTTTGGCTGCGTTGGGGCTTCGCTGCTGTGTGCGGGCCTTCTCTAGTTGCGGCAAGCGGGGGCTACTCCTCGTTGTGGTGTGCAGGCTTCTCATTACGGTGGCTTCTCTTGTTGCAAAGCATGGGCTCTAGAAGCGCAGGCTTCAGTAGTTGTGGCACGCAGGCTCAGTAGTTTTGGCTTGTGGGCTCCAGCGCACAGGCTCAGTAGTTGTGGCACACAGGCTTAGTTGCTCCACAGCATGTGGGATCTTCCCGGTCCAGGGCTCGAACCCGCGTCCCCTGCATTGGCAGGTGGATTCTTAACCACTGCACCACCAGGGAAGTCCCTAGACCATTTTTAAATCAGATTGTTTTCTTATTGTTGAGTTTTAAGAGTTCTTTGTATATTTTGGATAACAGTCCTTTATAATATAAATCTTTTGCAAATATTTTCTTCCAGTCCGTGGCTTATCTTCTCATTCTCTTAACATTGTCTTTTGCAGAGCAGAAGTTTTTAAATTTAATGAAGTCTAGCTTATCAAGTATTTCTTTCACGGATTGTGCCTTTGGTGTTACAAGTTTACTCCTATCCTATCTTCCAGGAGTTTTATAATTTTCCATTTTACATCTAGATCTATTATCTATTTTCAGCTAATTTTTGTGTAGACTCTAAGTTCTGTGTGAGATTGATTTTTTTTTGCCTGCATATGTTCAGTTTTTCCAGCACCATTTGTTGAAAAGATTATCTTTGCTCCATCGTATTGCGTTTGCTCCTTTGTCAAAGATCAGTTGACTATATTTATGTGAGTCCATTTCTGTGCTGTCTACTCTGTTCCACTGATCCATTTGTCTTTTATTTTGCAATAGCATACTGACTTGATTACTGTGGCTTGATAGAAATTCTTGAAGTTGGGTAGTGTCAGTTCTCCAACTTTGTTCTTCTTCAATATTGCGTTGGTTATTCTGAGCCTTTTGCCTCTCTATATAACTTTAGAATCAGTCTGTCCATATCCACAAAATAACTTGCTGGGATTATAACTGGGATTGCATAAAATCTACACGTCAAGTTGGGAAGAACTGACATCTTGACAATATTGAGTCTTCCCATCTATGGACATGGAATGTCTCTCCATTTATTAAGTTCTTTTTTAGTTTTATAGTTTTCCTATATCATTGAGGATTTTTGCATCTATCTTCATAAGAGATATCTGTCTGAAGTTTTCTTCTCTTATAAGGGCTTTACCTGGTTTTGGTATTAGGGTAATGATGGCCTCACAAAATGAGTCAAGAAGTATTCTCTCTGCTTCTATCCTCTGAAAGAGATTGTAGAAAATGGATATAATTTCTTTTTTAAAATTTGGTAGAATTCATCAGTGAACCAAAACGGGCCTGGTACTTTCTGTTTGGGAAGGTTATTAATTATTAATTCAATTTCTTTAACAGGTATAGGCCTATTCATTGTGTATTTCTTTTTTTTTTTTTTTTTTTTTTGCGGTACGCGGGCCTCTCACTGCTGCGGCCTCTCCCGCCGCAGAGCACAGGCTCCGGACGCACAGGCTCAGCGGCCATGGCCCACGGGCCCAGCCGCTCCGCGGCACGTCGGATCTTCCCAGACCGGGGCACGAACCCGTGTCCCCTGCATCGGCAGGCGGACTCTCAACCACTGCGCCACCAGGGAAGCCCCATTGTGTATTTCTTGTGTGCATTTTGGCAGACTGTGCCCTTCAAGAAACTGGTCCATTTCATCTAGGGTATCAAATATGTGGGCATAAAGTTGTTCATCGTATTCCTTTAACATCCTTTAATGTCCATGGGATCTGTAGTGATGCCCCCTTTTTCATTTCTGATATTAGTAACTTGTGTATTCTCTTATTTTTCTCTTAGTTGGCCTGGCTAGAGGCTTATTGATTTTATTGACCTTTTCAAAGAACCAGCTCTTGGTTTCATTTGTTTCCTCTATTGATTTCTTGTCTTCAATTTGATTTCTTCTTTAAATCTTATTATTGTTTTCCTTTTGGTTACTTTGGACTTAATTTGCTTTTCTTTTTCTAGTTTCCTAAGGTAGAAATTTATATGACGGATTATAGATCTTTCTTCTTTTCTTATATATTCAATGCTATAAATTTCCCTCTAAGCAGTACCTTCTCTGCATCCCCAAAATTTTAATAAGCTGTATTCTCATTTTTGTTTAGTTCAAAATATTTTTAAATTTCCCTTGAGATTTCTTCTTTGACCCATGTGTTATTTAGAAGTGTGTTGTTTAATCTCCACATATTTTAGGGTTTTCCAATTATCTTTCTGTTATTGATTTTTAGTTTAATTCTATTGTGGTCTCAGAGCAGACACTGCTATGACTTCTACTCTTAAATTTGTTAAGGAGTGTTTGATGGCCCAGAATATGAACTATCTTGGTGAATGTTCCATGTCAGCTTGAGAAAAATGTGTAATCTACTATTGTTGGATGAAGTAGTCTATAAATGTCAATTATATTCAGTTGATTGATACTGTTCAATTATGATTGATGAGTTCAATTATGTACTGATTTTCTGCCTGTTAGGTCTGTCCATTTTTGATAGATGGGTGTTGAAGTATCCAAATATGATAGTGGATTCATCTGTTTCTCCTTGCAGTAGTATCAGTTTTTGCTTCACATAGTTTGAGGCTCTGTTGTACATACATGTTAAGAACTGCTATATCTTATTGGAGAAATGACTGCTTCATCATTATGTAATGCATTTCTTTACTCCTGTGGAATTTTCTTGCTTTGAAGTCTTCTTTGACATTAATATAACTATTCTTGTTTTCTTTTCATTAGTGTTACCATGGTATAGTTTTCTCCATCCATTTACTTTTTTTTTTTAATTTATGTATTTTATTTTTGGCTACGTTGGGTCTTCGTTGCTGCATGCAGGCCTTCTCTAGTTGTGGCGAGCGGGGCCACTCCTCCCTGCGGTGCACGGGCTTCTCACTGCTGTGGCCTCTCCTGTTGCGGAGCACGGGCTCCAGGCATGCAGGTCTCAGTAGTTGTGGCATGCGGGCTTAGTTGCTTCGCGGCACGTGGGATCTTCCCAGATCAGGGCTCGAATCCATGCCCCCTGCATTGGCAGGCAGATTCTTAACCACTGTGCCACCAGGGAAGTTCCATCCATTTACTTTTAATCTACATGTGTCTTTATATTTAAAGTGGGCTTCTTGTAGACAACATATACTTGGGCCTTGTTTTTTTGATCCACTCTGACAATCTCTGTCTTTTTAATTGATGCATATTAGATGATTAACATTCAAACTGTTGACAGAGTTGGATTAATATCTACGATACCTGTTACTATTTTCTATTTGGTGCCCTTGTTCTTAATGCCTTTTTTATCTCCTACTCTTTTTTTTTTAACTTTTTATAGTAGTTGCCATAGACTTTACAATGTACATTTACAACTAATCCAAGTCCACTTTCAAATAATATTATACTGTTTCATGGGTAGTGCGAGTACCTTATAATAAGAAAATAATCCTAATTCCTCCAATCCCTTGTATCACTGCTATGGTTCATTTCACTTATGTGTAAATAAATACATATATATGATATATACATAAGCATAGATTTTGAACAATCAGTTATCTGTTAGATCAATGAAGAAGAAAAAAAGAACTTTTTATTTTACCTTCACTTATTCCTTCTTCAATGCTTTTTCTTTCTTTATTAGATGCAACAATACTATATTATTTATATATAATTTTTCTTCTCTCTGAAGAACTTCTTTTAACTTCTTCTAAAGAACTTCTTGCAAGGCAGGTCTACTGGCAAAAAGTTCTTGCAATATTTGTTTGTGTGAGAAAGTTTTTATTTCTCCTTCACTTTGGGGTTTTTTTTTCTTTTTTGGGGGGGCTGCATTGAGTCTTTGTTGCTGCACACGGGCTTTCTCTAGTTGCAGCGAGTGGGGGCTACTCTTCATTGTGGTGCACGGGCTTCTCATTGTGGTGGCTTCTCTTGTTGCAGAGCACAGACTCTAGGCGAACGGGCTTCAGTAGTTGCAGCACACGGGATCTGCAGTTGCGGCATGCAGGCTCTAGGACACGCAGGCTTCAGTAGTTGTAGCACGCAGGCTCAGTAGTTGTGGCTTACAGACTCTAGAGCACAGGCTCAGTAGTTGTGGTGCACGGGCTTAGTTGCTCTGCAGCATGTGGGATCTTCCTGGATCAGGGATCAAATCCATGTCCCCTGCATTGGCAGGTGAATTCTTAACCACTGCGTCACCAGGGAAGTCCTCTCCTTCACTTCTGAATGATAATTTCACAGGGTACAGAATTCTAGGTTGATAGAGTTTTTTTCTCCCAACACTTTAAATATTTCACTACACTCTCTTCTTGCTTGCATAGTTTCTGAGAAGTTGGATGTAAATTCTTATCTTTGTTCCTCTATACCTGTGTTTTTCCTCTGGCTTCTTTAGGATTTTTTTCCTCTGATTTTCTGTAGTTTAAAAATGATATGCCTAGATATAGTGTTTTGGTATTTATCCTGTAGGGTGTTCTCGAAGATTCCTGGATCTAAGGTTCACTGTCTAACATCACTTGGGGAAATGCTTATTTTTGTTTCAAATATTTTTTCTGTTCCTTTCTCTCTTTCTTCTCCTTCTAGTATTCACATTTCAGTTATGTTACACTCTTTGTAGTCCTATAGTCTTTGTATTTCCTGTTCTATTTTTTCTCATTGCTTTTCAGTTTGGAAACTTTCTATTCAGATATCCTCAAGCTCAGAGATTCTTTCCTCAAGCATGTCTAGTCCACTAATATTAAAGAAATTCATCATTTCTGTTACAGAGTTTTTTATTTCTAGCATTTCTTTTTGTTTCCTTCTTAGGAGTTCCATCTCTCTGCTTGCATTGTCCATCTGTTTTTATATGTTGTCTACTTTATCCATTAGAGCCCTTAGCATATAGCTGTTTTAAATTCCCAGTCTGATAATTCCAACATCTCTGTTATATCTGGTTCTGAAGTTTTTTCTTTATCTTCAAATTGTGTTTGTCCCCTTTTAGTATGCCTTGTGATTTTTTTTCTCGATAGCTGGATATGACATACTGGGTAAAAGGAACCGCTGTAAATAGACCTTTAGTAATGAGGTGGTGAGTTGTGGGGAGAAAGGAAGTGTTCTACAGTCTTATGATTAGGCTCCAGCCTTCTAATGAGCCAGTGCTTCTGGACTGTGAACATCGCAAGTGTTAATCAGGTTTTTTTTCTGCTTCTTTAGGTGAGAGAATGGCTAGAGTGGACTGGAGTTGGGTATCTCCTTCTTCCCACATGGAAGGCGGAAAGGACTGGAGGTGAGTATTTCCCTTCTGTCAGGTGCAATGCTAGAGCTGACAAGACTGTGTATTACCCTTTCTCCAGGTCAGTTAGGCTCCAGTAATACCCCAGCAGGTTAGGATATGATAAACTAATTTCTCCTCAGGGCAGGCCTTGTTAGGAAGTACAAAGCGCTCTGGTGTTTTTCAAAATGGTTCCTCTTCCCCTTCCCCTACCAGAAGCATGAGGGAATTTTTCTCCAATATTTACTGTGAGAATCTGGTCAAGCTCCCTGAGATAAAACTCACAAAAGTATGGACTCCCTCCCATGACTAGGTTCCCCTGGTGTTTTTAACCCTCAGATTTGTCTACACTGAGCCCCCATCAATTCATCTGTTACAGTTCAGGTTTTCCTACTCCAGGATTGGTTTCTGCTCATGAATTTTTGCTCTGGAAAGCTGTGACTCCATGGATTAACTTGTCTGTCTCTTCAATTTTGGAGACAGTAGGTTGCCCTGTCTCCTTACCTCTCTTACAGATCCAAGAAGAGATGCTGATTTTTCAGTGTCTTTAGCTTTTTACTTTTTGTTAAAATGCAGTGATAAATTCTATGCTCTTTACATGCAGAACTAGAAATTGGAAGTACAATGTGTTTTCATCTTCCTCTTAAGGTCAGATCTCATAGACCTTCCCGTTCCAGTTCTATTTATAGTTGAGACTAAATTTAGAAATGAATTCCCATAATGTTCTAAGCAGAGATGAATACAAAGGGAAGAAAATGTAACTGATGAACAAGATAAGACTATGCTTGATAGAAATTTTATATGTAACGTATGTGTGTGTGTCTACAAAAGTATCACCACTTACTGTCCTTAAAAAGCCTTAGTTTAGAAAATAAATTATAATGAAAACCATACTTCAACAACTCAGTAATAAAAGACAAAGGTACTTAATTGATTCTTCTATTTATTAGCTGTCAAAAGACATTATTTGTAATAGCTGAACTGGGCTGATTTTCTTTTCACCTTAGAAATATTTCACCCATGAGACATATATAATATTGCCCAAGACTTGCAGCGTGATAAAAACCTGACCAAATTTCTAATAAAGAAACTTTTCATTCACACATTTAAAAAAATAAGAAGAAGAAAATAAATTGTTTAAGATTCTGAAGGGCAAAGCATTGATATTTTCTGTCTGGACATTTTACTAAACAAAATCTTACAAGACTAGGTTTTCGTATGTGCTCAAATATTGAAAATTTATTGTTTGTTTCCAGAATGTCTTTTACACTGAATTTAATAGCTAAATTATTTAAACTCTATGTACATAACACAATACCAAAGATTTGAAAATTGATCTGCGTAAATGATGAGCATAATTCTCTGTGTGAGACAGAGATCTGCGTAAATGATGAGCATAATTCTCTGTGTGAGACAGAGAAACAAAATACGCAAATTTCCTAAATATTTCAATATCTCCTCAGTGCTTAAAACTCACATGGCTCTATAAACTTTAAAATTTTTATAAATATTAAGAGCAAATGCCTTACTGCATTTCTGCTTCTACCTCAAATCCTCACATAATAAATTAAGTCATGTTGCTTGGAGAAAAAGGAGCTAGCCTCTGTTACTTAGAATAAACATTAGAAATGTTTCCCCTAAAAGAAAGAAAAGATAAAGAATAACCTAAGTGAAGTGATTCAATGAAGAACACTGTACAAATAGCACTCCCCCATCAAACTGTGTATAATATTCTCCATGAACAAGAAAGAAAACAGACATGGACCAGTAGAAACAGGAATCCAGCAGAATAGTGTTTTTCAGAGAAACCACCTGGGAACCTTGTTAAAAATGCAGATTCTAATTCACTAGGTCCGGAGGGGGCTTCTCTGCGTTTCTAACAAGGTTCCAAATGATACTGATGCCGCCTGTCCATGACCATACTGTGAGTAGCGAGAGAGTAATAACATCCACACCTCATTTGCGGGGGTAAAGTTGTGCCCAAAGACTGCCAGTTAGCTTTATCAGCTTCGCCACAAGGAAGGGTGCACGTCTTGGGAAACCAGGCATCTCTATGCGGGAGTTAGAATGAGCTTAGGGGGCTCACAGAATGGGCTCTGGGTTTGTGCTGGGTGATTTGGGACAACTGGCCAAGGAAGTGGAAGGCTGTTCTGGAGTCAAGGTTGTCAAGAACCAGAGATAATTTATTGTCTGGATAGCTTAATAATTTTTATCTAGGAAGCAGGAGGAACAAAGAGGGCTAGAGTAGATAAAGAAGCAATAGTAAGTCACTGGTGTTACGGAGGATATAGAATATGCTCAGCTAGAGAATTAACGGGAAGAACTGTCCACACTATTACATAATTCCCAATCTCCTTATGGGGATCCTTGTACTGGTATCAGAAAGATCAACTCTTTCTGGGCAGAACATGGAAGCAGAACCACACAATAAGCAAGAGTCTTGGAGGTACTGACTAGCAAATTAATATCCTTTGGGGCTTGGTGACCAGGGGACTACCCACATTACATGACTTTCACGAAGAACCCATAAGGAAGGCAGGTGCAGAGTAGAGCAAGCAGATTGGCTGGCACAATGCCAAGGACCAGTGCTCAGAAATTACCATCAGCATTTAGAGGCTGCCTTTAAATAAAAAGAAACCACTGGATAAATACCTCTTGTAAACACTGTGTGAGGCAATGTATTGCAGCACTTAGTATATAGTAAGGGCGTCAGACTCTTGATTAGAATCTGGCTCCACACTTACTACTTATATGATTTAGGATAATTTAGTTAAGCTTTTTCAACTTCATACTCCTTGTCTATAACACGGAGACAATACTGCTAACTTTATTTTAAGAAGTAAAATTAATAATATATGCAAAACATTTAATGTAGTAAGTAGCCTCATACTTGGTCTTTCATAAAGGGCAGTTCTTACTATCTTCCAAATTATCCTCAACAAAATTTAAGTTAACATATTAGCAAACCAGACTCAAATGCTAGGAAAACATAAATTCATTCAACAAATTCTGCTACTATGTGCCAGACACCGTGTATGCAAGAGAAATACAATATTTTAAAAGGTACCTGCCTCCTGGAGTTTACAATCTAGCATAAAGCAACAATTAATCTGACAATGAAAAGAAGTACTGGATGTTACCAGAACACACAGCAGAGAGATCTAAAGCAGAGAAGTAGTATGAGACAGAGAAGTCTCCTCAGAAAAAGAAAAACCTGAAGGAAAAGTAACAGTTCTGGAGAAACTTCTAGTTATGGCTACGTGAGGAAGTCAGTAATTCAACGCTACACAGAACAAGTATAAGATCGGACAAAATTATACTAAAATTTACAACATTTCTGAGTACTGAAAATAGACCAAAAGCAGATAACAAGTTGGAAAGCATTTATTTTTCAAAATCTGCTAGAGGCTTATTTATATAATCAATATAAAAATTATCAATGAGATATTTTACTTTCTGCATTTCCTACTATGTTGCTGAAATCCAGTTTGTATTTCACCTTAGCATATATCAATTCAGACTTGCCACATTTCGAGTGCACACCAGCCACAGGTGGCTAGTGGCTATGGCATTGGACAAAGCAGCCCCAGAGCCATCACCAGAAGAAATAATCCAAAAAAGATGACTTTTAAAAATTAGCAAATTTTAAAAAAAATTAGCAAATTAAAATGGTACACTCAAAATACATTTACTTAAAAAAAAGAAGACAGTAACAAAGGACAGAGGAATAAAAAAGATATGAGACCCACAGGAAACAAACAGCATAATGACAGACATAAACTCAACTACATCAAATATTACATTAATGTGAATGAACTAATAAACATTTAAATCTACAGGGAACTACTGTCAGACTGCATAAAAAAAAGCAAGATCAAATTGTATGCTATCTAGAGAAGATACACTATACATTCAGATACAAACAGGCTAAAAACAAAACAAATCAGTAACCACAAGAGTGCAGTGGCAACTATATTAAATAGTCTTTAAGACAAGAATATTACTAGAGACAAAGAAAGATATTTCATAATGAAAAGAAAGATATTTCATAATGAAAATCTGGACATGTTAAGAAGGGGAACAACAAGAATGTTCTGAGCATTAAAGGTTCAGAAGTAAGAAAGGTGTTTCGCTTTCCTGCTGATACTACACTTCCACTGCGTCTCAGCATTGCATAGCGGAGCAGCCCTATTATTCTCATCTTACTATGCATTTAAACATACACTTGCACCACCCAGAACAGTGACCCCAACATTGTGCATGACCCAACTCATCCTTCAAATTTCAGGCTGTCTATAAAGGCTTTACTGAATCCTAGGCTCTCACCACAGCTTGCACACCTATATTAAAGCACTCATTATTCTACAATTATCATTTTGGTATCTCTCTCTCTCCAGACTTTCTGAAAATAAGAACCATCATATTTTTTCTTTGCATTTTCTAATTCTTTCAAAAACTATGACCCATAATAGGTGTTCAATAAATGCTTGCTAAACAAATGAAAAACTGAACATACTTAGCAAAGACCACTGTTGGTAGAACTGGGAGTTTAAGATCAAGGTTATTTTTCACAATTCCCTCAGAGAAGTTAAAAATAGAGTCACTAGGAAGCATATAGCACATGAAGAAATTGTTATAAGTGATAACAATAATAGTAACCAACATAAAGGAACATTTAGTATGTGTTAAGCACTGCTCTAGGCAGTTAGCATATATTAATTCGTTTACCTCAAAATAACTCCATTAGGAAGGTACTAGCTTTACCACCACTTCAGAGAAGGGTCAACGACAAAAAACTCAATTAAAATAAATGGACATTTCTCCAAAGAAGATATACAAATAGCCAAAAAGCATGTGAAGAGATGCTGAACATCATTAATCATCAGGGAGACAAATATTAATCAAAACCACAATGCTATACTGCTTCAAACACCAGGATGGATATAATAAAAAAGCAGACAATAAACAAGTGTTGTTGACCAGAGGGCAGACAGCAGAAGCAAGAAGAACTACAATTCTGCAGCCTGTGGAACGAAAACCACATTCACAGAAAGACAAACAAAATGAAAAGGCAGGGGACTATGTACCAGATGAAGGAACAAGATAAAACCCCAGAAAAATAACTAAACGAAGTGGAGATAGGTGACCTTCCAGAAAAAGAATTCAGAATAATGACAGTGAAGATGATCCAGGACCTTGGAAAAAGAATGAAGGCAAAGATCGAGAAGATGCAAGAAATGTTTAACAAAGACCTAGAAGAATTAAAGAACAAACACTTAGAAGAATTAAAGAACAAACAAACAGAGATGAACAATACAATAACTGAAATGAAAAACACACTAGAAGGAATCAGTAGCAGATAACTGAGGCAGAAGAATGGATAAGTGACCTGGAAGACAGAATGGTGGAATTTACAGCCACAGAACAGATTGAGAAAATAAAATGAAAAGAAGAGAAGACAGCCTAAGAGACCTCTGGGACAACATTAAACGCACCAACAATCACATTATAAAGGTCCCAGAAAGAGAAGAGAGAGAGAGAAAGGACACAAGAAAATATATAAAGAGATTATGGTCGAAAACTTCCCTAACACGGAAAAAGAAATAGCCACCCAAGTCAGAAAGTGCAGAGAGTCCCAGGTAGGATAAACCCAAGGAGAAACATGCCAAGACACATAGTAATCAAGTTGACAAAAATTAAAGACAAAGAAATAACGTGTATGTGGAACAGACGTGCATGTATGTGGAACCTAGAAAAATGGTACAGATGAACCAGTGTGCAGGACAGAAGTTGAGACACAGATGTAGACAACAAACGTATGGACACCAAGGGGGGAAAACTGCGGTGGGGTGGGGATGGTGGTGTGCTGAATTGGGCGATTGGGATTGACATGTATACACTGATGTGTATAAAACTGATGAGTAATAAGAAACTTCAGTATAAACAAACAAACAAAAAAACAACTAACACTAAACTTTCTTTGGGTTATTTGTATGGAAATATGTTAAAATAAATGTTTCAGACATTACATGAAATTTCTAAAAATCTTACATGTTCTGGTATAATGTTATGTCATAATTCTAGTTATTACTTTAAAATGTATCTCTCAGAAATCACTAACTTTCCTTGTCAATTGCATTATTATGAACTTTCATCAAATCTTTAACCGTGGTCATTTTTAAGTCTTTTGTCATTTACCGACAGTTCTGGGTGTACTCTGACACTTTTGCAAAAATGTTCCTATAAAAGGGCTTCATCTTCAAGGAATTCATGGAAAACACTCTGACAAGTACAGGTTTCTGGTAACTGACTATACTGCTGAACTGAATGAATAAGCATTTTCAGAACTCTAATGGAAAACTCATGAATTCATAAAAGTGCTAACAAAAGATCAAGATGAAAAAAAATTAATTACATGGGACTGAGTGAACTGATGAGGATGATTATAATTTTTGTGACATTCTGTTTCAATAATAAAAAAAAAATCCAACGAGGACTCAGAGGAAAAAAATATACAAATCAATTTACACTGCAAAGTAAAGGAGCTGTTACAGTGGAGGATTACTGGACTGAATGTCAATATTATGACATAGTATGAGTGTGTTTCATGTTTGGTAATTGCAATCATTGTTGCTTTTGTTGTGGTCATCCATTTACAAAGCTTGGTGTCAGTGTATTTCTCTCTTGTAAAAATAAAATACAGTGTGTGTGTGTGAAAAAAAAAAGACAAACAAAAATTATTAAAAGCAACAAAGGAAAAATGACAAATAACATACAAGGGAATTCCCATAAGGTTAACAGCTGATTTCTCAGCAGAAACTCTACAAGCCAGAAGGGAGTGGCACGATATATTTAAAGTGATGAAAGGTAAAAACCTACAATCAAGATTAATCTACCGGGCAAGGATCTCATTCAGATTTGACATAAAAATCAAAAGGTAAGAGAATTCAGCACCACCAAACCAGCTCTACAACAAATGCTAAAGGAATTTCTCTAAGTGGGAAACAAAAGAGAAGAAAAGGACCTACAAACACATACCCAAAAAAATTAAGAAAATGGTAACAGGAACATACATGTCGATAACTACCTTAAATGTGAATGCATGAAATACTCCAATCAAAAGACACAGACTTGCTGAATGAATAAAAAACAAGATCCATATATATGCTGTCTACAAGAGACCCACTTCAGACCTAGGGACACATACAGACTGAAAGTGAGGGGATGGAAAAAGATATTCCAGGCAAATGGAAATCAAAACAAAGCTGGAGTAGCAATACTCATATCAGATAAAATAGACTTTAAAATAAAGAATGTTACAAGAGACAAGGAAGGACATTACATAACAATCAGGGGATCAATCCAAGAAGAAGATATAAAAATTATAAATATATATGCACCCAACATAGGAGCACCTCAATACATAAGGCAAATGCTAAGAGCTATAAAAGGGGAAATCGACAGTAACACAATAATAGTGGGGGACTTTAACATCTCACTTTCACCAATGGACAGATCATCCAAACAGAAAATTAATAAGGAAACACAAGCTTTAAATGACACAATAGACCAGAAAGATTTAATTGATATTTATAGGACATTCCATCCTAAACAAGCAGCTAACACTTTCTTCTCAAGTGGACACAGAACATTCTCCAGGACAGATCACACCTTGGGTCAAAAATCAAGCCTCAGTAAATTTAAGAAAACTGAAATCATATCAAGTATCTTTTCTGACCACAACACTATGAGATTAGAAATGAATTACAGGGGAAAAAATATAAAAAACACAAACACATGGAGGCTAAACAATACATTACTAAATAAACAAGAGATGACTGAAGAAATCAAAACAGAAATCAAAAAATACCTAGAGACAAACAACAATGAAAACATGACGATCCAAAACCTATGGGATGCAGCAAAAGCAGTTCTAGGAGGGAAGTCTATAGCACTATGATCCTAACTCAAGAAACAAGAAAAATCTCAAATAAACAATCTAACCTTACACCTAAAGGAACTAGAGAAAGAAGAACAAACAAAACCTAAAGTTACCAGAAGGAAAGAAATCATAAAGATCAGAGCAGAAATAAATGAAATAGAAACAAAGAAAACAAGAGCAAGGATCAATGAAACTAAAAGCTGGTTCTTTGTGAAGATAAACAAAAATTGATAAACCATTAGCCAGAGTCATCAAGAAGAGGGAGAGGACTCAAATCAATAAAATTAGAAATGAAAAAGGAGAAGTTACAACAGACACTGCAGAAATACAAAGCATCCTAAGAGAGCACTACAAGCAACTCTATGCCAATAAAATGGATAACCTAGAAGAAATGGACAAATTCTTAGAGAGGTATAACCTTCCAAGACTGAACCAGGAGGAAACAGAAAATATGAACAGACCAATCACAGGTAAAGAAATTGAAACTGTGATTAAAAATCTTCCAACAAACAAAAGTCCAGGACCAGATGGCTTCACAGGTGAATTCTATCAAACATTTAGAGAAAAGCTATCATTCATCCTTCTCAAACTCTTCCAAAATATGCAGAGGAAGCAATATTCCTAAACTCATTCAAAGTGGCCACCATCACCCTGATACCAAACCAGACAAAGATACTACAAAAAAAGAAAATTACAGACCAATATCACTGATGAATATAGATGCAAAAATCCTCAACATAATACTAGCAAACAGAATCCAACAACACATTAAAAGGATCATACACCATGTTCAAGAGGGATTTATCCCCGGGATGCAAGGATTCTTCAATATACGCAAATCAATCAATGGGATACACCACACTAACAAACTGAAGAATAAAAACCATATGATCATCTCAATAGATGCAGAAAAAGCTTTTGACAAAATTCAACATCCATTTATGATAAAAACTCTCCAGAAAGTGGGCAGAGAGGGAATCTACCTCAACATAATAAAGGCCATATATGACAAACCCACAGCCAACAGCATTCTCAATGGTGAAAAACTGAAAGCATTTCCTCTACGATCAGGAACAAGATAAGGATGTCCACACGCACCACTATTATTCAACATAGTTTTGGAAGTCTTAGCCAAAGCAATCAGAGAAGAAAAAGAAATAAAAAGATACAAATTGGAAAAGAAGTAAAACTGTCACTGTTTGCAGATGACATGATACTATACATAGAGAATCCTAAAGATGCCACCAGAAAACAACTAAAGCTAATCAATGAATTTGGTAAAGTTGCAGGATACAAAATTAATGCACAGAAATCTCTTGCATTCCTATACACTAAAAACAAAAGATCAGAAAGAGAAATTAAGGAAGCAATCCCATTCACCATTGCAACAAAAAGAATAAAATACCTAGGAATAAACCTACCTAAGGAGGTAAAAGACCTGTACTCAGAAAACTATAAGACACTCATGAAAGAAATTAAAGATGATACAAACAGATGGAGCGATATACCATGTTCTTTGATTGGAAGAATCAATGTTGTTCAAATGACTACAGTACCGAAAGCAATCTGCAGATTCAATGCAATTCCTACCAAATTACCAATGGCATTTTTTTTTACAGAACTAGAAGAAAAATCTTAAAATTTGTATGGAGACACAAAAGACCCCAGATAGCCAAAGCAATCTTGAGGGAAAAAAACGGAACTGCAGGAATCAGACTCCCTGACTTCAGACTACACCACAAAGCTACAGTAATCAAGACAATATGGTACTGGCACAGAAAAATATAGATCAATGGAACAGGATAGAAAGCCCAGAGATAAACCCATGCACCTATGGTCAACTAATCTATGACAAAGGAGGCAAGGATATACAATGGAGAAAAAGACAGTCTCTTCAATAAGTGGTGCTGGGAAAACTGGACAGCTACATGTAAAAGAACAAAATTAGAACACTCCCTAACACCATACACAAAAATAAACTCCAAATGGATTAGAGACCTAAATGTAAGACCGGACACTATAAAACTCTTAGAGGAAAACATAGGAAGAACACTTTTTGACATAAATCACAGTACAATCTTTTTTGACCCACCTCCTAGAGTAATGGAAATAAAAACAAAAATAAACAAATGGCAAATGGGACGTATTGAAACTTAAAAGCTTTTGCACAGCAAAGGAAACTATAAACAAGACAAAAAGACAACCCTCAGAATGGGAGAAAATATTTGCAAATGAATCAATGGATGAAGGATTAAGCTCCAAAATATATAAACAGCTCATGCAGCTCAATATTAAAAAAACAAACAACCCAATTAAAAAGTGGGCAGAAGGGCTTCCCTGGTGGCACAGTGGTTGAGAGTCCACCTGTCGATGCAGGGGACACGGGTTTGTGCCCCGGTCCGGGAGGATCCCACATGCCGTGGAGCGGCTAGGCCCGAGAGCCATGGCCACTGGGCCTGCGCGTCTGGAGCCTGTACTCTGCAATGGGAGAGCCCACAACAGTGAGAGGCCCATGTACCGCAAAAAAAAAAAAAAAAAAAAAAACTGGGCAGAAGACCTAAATAGATATTTCTCCAAAGAAGACATACAGATGGCCAAGATGCACATGAAAAGCTGCTCAACATTACTAATTATTAGAGAAATGCAAATCAAAACTAAAATGAGGTATCACCTCACACCGGTTAGAATGGGCATCATCAGAAAATCTACAAACAACAAATGCTGATGAGGATGTGGAGAAAAGGGAACCCTCTTGCATGTTGGTGGGAATGTAAACTGATACAGCCACTATGGAGAGTAGTATGGAGGTTCCTTAAAAAACTAAAAATAGAATTACCATATGACCCAGCAATCCCACTACTGGGCATATACTCAGAGAAAACCATAATTCAAAAAGACACACGCACTTCAATGTTCATTGCAGCACTATTTACAATAGCCAGGATATGGAAGCAACCTAAATGCCCACAGACAGACGAATGGATAAAGAAGATGTGGTACATATATACAATGGAATATTACTCAGCCATAAAAAGGAACAACATTGGGTCATTTGTAGAGACATGGATGGACCTACTGACTGTCATGCAGAGTGAAGTAAGTCAGAAAGAGAAAAACAAGTATTATATATTAATGCATATATGTGGAATCTAGAAAAATGGTACAGATGAACCATTTTGCAAGGCAGAAATAGAGACACAGATGTAGAGAAGAAACGTACGGACACCAAGGGGGGAAAACCCCAGGGGGGTGGTGGTGGTGGTGTGATGAATTGGGAGATTGGGATTGACATGTATACACTAATAGGTATAAAATATAACTAATAAAAATCTGCTGTATTTTAAAAAAAAAAGTGTTGTTAAGGATGAGGAAAAATTAGAACTGTCACACATTAAAGGTGGGAATGTAAAATGGTGCATCGCTTTGGAAACAACTTGGCAGTTCCTCAAAATATTAAACATAGAATTACCATATGATACACCAGAATATGGAGCGACAGCTAATGGTTAAAGATTTTCTTACAGGGGGAACAAAACTGTTCTAAAACTGGTGATGGTTGCACAACTCTGAGAATATATTGAAAAAGACTGAACTGTACAATTTAAATGGGCAAATTGTATAGCATGTGAATTGCATATTTTAAAAGCACTAACTTAAAAAAAATTAACTCACCCATTATTATATAGTTATTAACTGGCAGAGCCAGAATTTGAACCCAGGCAGTCTGATTCTGTGCTCTGGATACCTGCATACTTCACAAAGTTCAAAACAGAAGCATTATACTTAGCTCATCTTCCAAAAAGGACTGCATCTAAATATCTAAGCCAAAGCAATAAATTTTAATATAAGCATTTTTCTATTAATGTAATATTTTTTAAAAAAGCTAAGTAGCATAAGAACAAAATTTATGATATAAAAAAATCTAAAGGAAAATTATTTCTAACTCCTTTCTGTACTTCGGTGACATCCTATGGTAAAAAATGAAAGCTAGCTTTAGCTGTTGAAAGAAGATGATTTTTCCATATGGATTCTGTTTTTCTTAGTTTTAGTTATACTTATTTCATATAAATAGAAAACAAGGAAAATCTAAACAGTTATATTATTCCTCCCTAGTGTCATATCCTCAAAATGTTATCCTGTGTTCTTCATGGAGGGGGTTAGACTAGTAGGCAAATGGTATTTGTATTTTGATTGCTCTTTTTAGCATTTACCTAAAATATTAGACAAACTAACTCATATAACACAGGTGTGTAAGTGATGAAACCAATGATCTCTAACACATCTGGAAACTGAGGAAGTACTCATTTCCTTGAAGAATGGAATCCAAACGGCTAGTACTAACCAATACACACTGTGAGATTCCTCCCGTGCACCTCCTCTCCATAATGAAAGGAAATTTAAACCCACTGTACACAAACCTGACTACACAGACAAGACCTGATGTCAGAACACCACAGAGAGGGCCTTGCAGTGTGAACATACAGCACCAGAATAACTGCTATTCGGCAGATGCAAAGCCTCAATCATTGCTACCAACCTTTAGAATCCTGCTTTGAACTTCACTGCATCACAGTCTTTTGATGTAGAGATTAGAATATCTCCAAACAAGAAACCACCAGTATCAAGTACTCAAGCTTAAATCCTATTGCTGTAAAGAGACTGAACAATAAACAGCAGTAATCAACTCATTAATTTAGCTATTCTTTATCATGTAAGAGTGACAATTTGGCCACCTGTTGGATAGAACCACCTAGGAAAACAGCCTTAACGTGAAGAAAAGGGTTCAAACTCCCTCCATTTTAAAACAAAACAGAAGATTGAATTTCTACCATTATCCCCAAGCAAACAATCTATAACCAAGTAACATGGATTTTAAAATATAAATGTTTGAGATGAAACCAACTAAATATATTACCATACAAATCCACACATATATGCAAGTACATGCATAGAAATAAGTCATTTTTCTCCATCCCTGAAATGTTCAACATTGGCCAGATAAGCAACCTCAACACCAACATCACTCATACATTCCTACGGGGAAAGATTTTTTCTATTTCCTTTCAGCCGGAGACAAATTTACTCTTTTCAGAGTCATCTGATTGCCCTGAGGGTTTCTCTACAAGTAGACAGAGCCAAAGCACTGGCTGTCAGTGTGCCTTTGACAAGTTCCCCCATTTTCACAAATGGACCACGTGCATCACCCCTTCAATGGGGACCACCGCCGTGAGGCAGGCAAGGGGGCCGCAATCACTGGCTCTGTGTTCTGCCCCCGCCTGAAAAGTATGAGCAAGGACATCACATGCCCAGAGCCTGCAGATGTCAAGACACCTACGTCAAGTACATGAGAGGGTAGAGGAGCTTTTAAACCTGATTTTAAAAGTACAAAGTAAGCAAAATGTATGAGGTAGTCTATCACCGCGGTCCCCAACCTTTTTGGCACTAGGGACCGGTTTCGTGCAAGACAATTTTTCCACTGGCAGGAGGGGGCGGGGGGGATGGTGCAGGCGGTAATGTGAGCGATGGGGAGCGGCAGGTGAAGCTTTGCTCGCTCGCCCAGCACTCACTTCCTGCTGTGGGGGCCAGTTCCTAACAGGCCGCGGACCAGTACCGGTCCATGGCCCGGGGATCTAACAGGAAAAAGGAAGATGTCTGGTGCAACTAAGAGCTTGGTGAAGGGTCTGTGTGGCAGTGAGGGTTACTGTATCTCACCATGGAGGGAGCCTTAGGAACACACCCCAACATACCGGGGAGCCTTAGGAAAATATCATTCACTTTAAGATTGAGATAAAAGTAGGAGTTGCTTTTAATTCATCTATTTCATAGAGACATACTGTCTTCTGCAAATCAGGCGTTACAGGGAACTTTGTATCTGTATCTCAATGATACAGCATGTCTCCATTTTTCTCAATCCTATACTCTTTAGAAATTTTAGTTTTACCTTCTCAGCTAGTTAATTATTTATTATTCAAAAGTGATGGTTCGCACAGGCTCACTTACTCATTACACCTCGAACTATAAAGCCCTCTGAGCTTCTGCTCCTCTTTATCACCCTATATGGATCATCAGGAAGCTTCTGAATTAGAATTGGATTAATGTCATCATCATATATGAATATTTTGTGCATATTGGACTAATTCAGGATAGCTTTCATAAAACTAAAGAATAAACTATTATGCAATCTCAGTTTATTTTGATATTTATAAGATAACCAAAGCTTTCATATAGTCAGCAAGTATAAAAACTGTACTTAGCCAAGTGAATAGATAGATAGTAATAATATTTCTTTGCAAAGTGTGGCTTAAGACAAAGTAAAAAGTGTGTCACTGTGACATCAATTTTCCAGAGATTGCTAGGAATCCTTAGAATTCGTGCTCTCTTGGGAAAACTGTTCAATTTCTTATCTGCCTGTTGGACCATGAATTTTTAGGACATAGTCCAATCATATACTAGCTCTGTCATCTTCCTGACTACGTGAGATGGTTGATTCCTTTGCTGTCTGTGCTAGAAAACTGTCTCAGAAGATAGGAGCTATTCTAGCACAAGCCCTAAATCCCTCACTTATCCATTATCAAAAATAATAAATGTTTATTATTGCCAGGCCCCTAAGAAGCTCATGATCTAGTACGGAAAAATATATATAAACAACTGTTAAAGGTATGATAAAAGTTATAACAGCGGTATGTACAAGGTGCAGTGGCGATGAACTCTGCTTAAGAAAAGCTTTACAGGGCCTCCCTGGTGGCACAGTGGTTAAGAATCCACCTGCCAATGCAGGGGACATAGGTTCGAGCCCTGGTCCAGGAAGATCCCACATGCCGTGGAGCAACTAAGCCCGTGCTCCAGAACTACTGAGCCTGCACTCTAGAGCCTACGAGCCACAACTACTCAGCCCACGTGCCACAACTACTGAAGCCCACGTGCCTAGAGCGCATGCTCTGCAACAAGAGAAGCCACCGCAATGAGAAGCCTGCACACCGCAACAAAGAGTAGCCCCCACTCACCACAACTAGAGAAAGCCCGCGTGCAGCAACGAAGACCCAACACAACCAAAAATAAATAAAAATTTAAAAAAATAAATTTATTGAAAAAAGAAAAGAAAACTTTATAAATCAAATACTTGACATGGTTCCTAAAGGATCGGTAAGGTTCTCCAGCAGGCTGACAAGAAAAAGGAGGATATTCCAGGCATCAGGAAAAGCATGTGCAAAAGTACAGTGGCATGAAAGAGCACAGTCCATTCACAGAACCATAACTAGCCTAGAATGACTGCCGCACAGAGCATAAACAGGGGGACACTGGGGGCTGAGGTTAATTAGATAAGCAGAAGCCAAAAGGAGCAGGAGAACAGAAAACAAAAACTGAGAATGAGATACGCACAAGGGAGGAAGAAAAACAGGTGAGATCACTCTCAGAAGCCAAGGAAATGGAGAATTCAGTCTGGACACAGCTGTATAAAATAGATGGAATCAAACTAGATCTAATACCCAGCCCTCTTGCTACTATTCCTAAAAGACTGATTCACACATGGTCAATTGCCTAGCATACCCAGTCATACCATAAAGGAGTAATCTTGAGATGGCTGTAGATTTTCTCTTGTGATTTCAATTATACACATACACATATTTAAATAAACTACCATTGAAAATGGTACTGGGAAAGAGAAGAAAAGATGAGAAAGACAGATACCTACCCCTAAGATCTTATATCCTACCAGGCTATAAAGTCATTTATGCATTTATAGCAATATGTCATCCTGTAAACTTTATTATAGAGACTAGATATGAGACATTCCATGTCCATAAATAAGATGTATTAACATCAACTTTAAAATTATTTGTGTTTATGGATTAAAGACCTCAATGTAAGGCCGGATACTATAAAACTCATAGAAAAAACATAGGCAGAACACTCTCTAACATAAATCACAGCAAGATCTTTTTCGATCCACCTCCTAGAGTAATGAAAATAAAAACAAACAAATGGGACCTAATTAAACTTAAAAGCTTTTGCACAGCAAAGAAAACCATAAACAAAACGAAATGACAACCCTCAGAACAGGAGAAAATATTTGCAAACGAAGCAACCGATAAGGGATTTATCTCTAAAATATACAAACAGCACATGCAGCTCAATATCAAAAAAACTAACAACCCAATTAAGAAACGGGCAGAAGATCTAACTAGACATTTCTCCAAAGAAGACATACAGATGGCTAAAAAGCACATGAAAAGATGCTCAACATCACTAATTATTAGAGAAATGCAAATCAAAACTACAATGAGGTATCACCTCACACCAGTCAGAATGGCCGTCATCAAAAAATCTACAAACAATAAAATGCTGGAGAGGGTGTGGAGAAAAGGGAACCTTCATACACTGTTGGTTGGAATGTAAACTGGTAGAGCCAGTATGGAGAACAGTATGGAGGTTCCTTAAAAAACTAAAAATAGAGCCACCACATCATCCAGCAATCCCACTCCTGGGCATATATATCTGGAGGAAATCATAATTCAAAAAGATACATGCACCCCACTGTTCACTGCAGCACTATTTGCAATAGCCAGGACATGGAAGCAGCCTAAATGTCCATCAACAGAGAAACAGATAAAGAAGACGTGGTACATATACACAACGGAATATTACTCAGCCATAAAGAAGGACAAAATAATGCCATTTGCAGTAACAGGGATAGACCTAGAGATTGTCATACTGAGTGAAGTAAGTCAGACAGAGAAAGACAAAAATCATATGATATTGTTTATATGTGGAATCTCAAAAAGGGCTACAAATGAACTTATATACAAAAACAAAATAAAGTTACAGATGTAGAAAATAAACTTATGTTTACCAGAGGGTAAGGGGGAGAGGGATAAATTGGAAGATTGGGGTTGACACATACACACTACTATATATCTATATAAAATATAGATATTTTATATCTATATAAAAATATATTTTATATCTATATAAAATATAGATATTTTATATCTATATAAAATATAGATAACTGTTATCTATTTAGATAACTATTATCTATTTTATATAGATATACATATTTATCTATATAAAATAGATAACTAATAAGGACTTACTGTATAGCACAGGGAACTCTACTCAATGCTCTGTAAAGGCCTATATGGGAAAATCTAAAAAAGAGTAGATATATGTATATGTATAACATTCACTTTGCTGTACACCTGAAACTATCACAACATTGTAAATCAACTATACCCCAATAAAATTTTTTAAAAAAAGAAAAAAATTATTTGTGTTTAGAAACATAAAATTCAAGGATAGAAATGAAAGATTCTGATCTACAAATCAGTACATTTTAATTATTAATTTATATAATGCTCTCATGGCATCCAAGTATTAAAAACTCTGACATTAATAAGCCATTCAACAAAACTAATATAGTATTGTAAGTCAACTATACATCAATGAAAAATAATTTTAAAAAGCCATTCAACAAGATCACTGAAATTACAGTCATATTTTTAAGGGACAATTTTCATCTTTGCCTTTTATCCCCTTAGATTGCTTTTTTAAAAGAAATAAAAGGCAAAGAAACTCCTCTAAGACCAAAAGCTATATATTGGGCTTCCCTGGTGGCGCAGTGGTTGAGAGTCCGCCTGCCCATGCAGGGGACACGGGTTCGTGCCCCGGTCCGGGAAGATCCCACATGCCGCGGAGCGGCTGGGCCCGTGAGTCATGGTCGCTGAGCCTGCGCGTCCGGAGCCTGTGCTCCACAACGGGAGAGGCCACAATAGTGAGAGGCCCGTGTACCACAAAAAAAAAAAGCTATATATTTAAGGTACATAATCCTAAAAAAAAAATGTTCAATTGCTAAGTGACTAATTTTAACATATGTCATCAGTTTAAGAAGTCACTCATTCATTTATTCATCTAACAATTATTTATTAAGCCAGATACCATTTAGGCAGTGAGGAATAAGCACAGAACAAAGCAGAAACAGTACCTGCCTTCACAAAGCTTCATCTTAAGCTGGAAAATAATTTAACAAGGAACTAAAACACAGTATGTTAAGTGCTTTTTATAAATAAGCTTTGCAGCTACACTAGCAATGACTTGCACTTCAACTTTTCATTTCAAATCCATTTCCTAAAAGTCCTTGAGGTATTTAGGTAACTTTAAGAAACAATAACATGGTTGACATTAGTCATTAATGGTGCTATTTTATGACTTCTAATATTGATATAGTATAGATTCCTAGCCACTTCCAAATTCTTGCCCCTTTCAAGCTACTGCAGTTGAGATGGAAAACTTAAGACTTTTTTTTTTTAAAACAAAGCAAAACAAACGATACTAGCCATGTAATAAAAGACCTAATACACTAACTTTATTCATTTAGTTATCCTGGGCAGGAAAAAAAAAAAAAAAAGGACTACGAATTACATGGCATCTGTGCATGTATTCTTTGGAAAGTACTGAAAAATAAAACCATTCACATGGAAAGAAATGACTATTCCCATCATTGCCCTTTTTCAGAAACACTTGAAATTCATAAATTTCACAAAATCTGAAATTTATAAATAAAAAAAAACTGGAAATAGTGAATATGATACTATCTTTTTAAAAAGTGTTTGGGACAGCTGAATATCATAGTATCTTAAGACTTATACTTTCTTAGATTAATTCAATGATCACTTTAAAAGCTAAAAAAAACATTTCTAGGTAACCAAGAAGAGCCATTAAAATGGAAAACACTGATAATATTAAAATCTAAAAATAAGGTATGTAATAACCATATAAAGTTTTAAAACATCCCAGTAATACTATTTTTAAAGCCCAGAAACATATTATATTATTATTATTATTATACTGCATTCTAGCCTAGGATAAAATAACCTCTCTAAGCAGTATATACTACCTTCACCCACCCTTTCTTTTTCCGACAGAATGGCAAAAACAAAATTCCAATATTTTTACTGTAATCATAGGAACATTAATTCAATATATATGGAGTTAACACATCAAAATACAGATGTTTATTCATCCTATTGTGTAAATTTAAGATTACATTTGCTGATTATCTATTTTCCAAATTTATGAAATACCATAATGAAATGTGAAGCAAAACTGTTCAAAACCACTTAAACTTGAGTCCTGATGTGCTAAAATGATTAACAACACCATCTTAAACATGATCCCACATCTGAGCACGTGATACCTCTGTGATTTCAGGGCACAAATCCCTCTATCCATCAAACTAAATGGAAGGTTGGAAAGGTTAATAGAGACAGAGTATCTGTAATAGACTGCCACATTTCATTCTCTACTCAATATACTCCAACGATCATTGAGCTATTTGTAATGTTCTTATGAATCAAGGCTCCCTTCACATTCTAGATAGAGACTAGAAGCCGCGGTGTGAAGTGATAAAGCTCACCTTTGCAAATCCTCATCAAGCTGTTCTGATGATTAAATCTATGTGAGGCTTCATAAACAATTGAAGCACAGGCACAACTTTAATTAAAAACTCAAATGGCACTGCTAAACACCTAAATAAAACATGAACAAGAACAGTCACCTGCAAAGAGCAATGCCAATTTCCAGCCTCTGTTTACCAAAAGAGATTTTTCTCTATTCACACAGTCACCCAGGCTGTGTGATCCCTGGGCTAGCAGTAGCAGTCAATAATTTAAAATTATGGAAATAAATTTTGAATGCATACTTACATTTTATTATGAATTGCACAGTAGCCGTAGAAAATTGTTACAGACAGAAAAAAAATGAAGTTCTCTCATTTGCTAAGCTGACACCCAATTCTATCCTATTTTTTCATAAAGATTCACCATTGAAAAAAACACCCCAAATCTTCACATGGCAGACTGCTGATAAATCAAGGTCAATTTACTCTACTTGTGGCTGATTAAGGGTAATCCTGGGACTACACGACTTTTTTTTTACTTCATCCCTGACAGAAGGACAATTTCTAGAAGAGTGAGACTACAGAGCTGGCTGGATGAGTCACAGTCCAAGCCAGAAGGTTGTAGGGGCAGAAAGATTTGTGCTGGAGAGCCATACACATGGCCTGGAACATAAAGTTGCTTTTGTTTTCCTTTATTTGCCTACCTTGAATTCAAATTTCCCTGGTGCTATGCTGACTTTGTTGGTTTAAGTGACAGAGCCAAACTGTAACCTCTTTCCATTTATACTTTGTCTCCCCTCAGGGTCATATAATCCTGACGGTTCTAGCCAGCTCCATGTATAGAGAACATAAAGGATTTGGGTCAGAGACACCAAGGTTGAACATTTAGCTCCATCTCTTACTAGCTGTGTGATCTTGGAGAAGTTAGTTTTCCTGTGTGAGTCCATTTCTTCAGTTATTAAATGAAGATAATAAAATTTCTCACATGACTGTTATGAGAAAAAATAAGATGACATATGTGACAGTGCCAGGTACCCAGAAAATAATATATGTTAGTTCCCATCTCTTCTCCCTATTTTAAATATAGCCTATATTCCAGGTCCCTCCTTCCTACTGCTCTCTCCTTCTGAGAGGTGGATAATCTATGCCCTATCCTTGCTACCTTCAAACAATAACGCAACAGAAAGTGTAATCAACCGAAAGAACGTTTAACTAGGAAACAACCCATAAGCCCACTGACAGGAGAATGAATAAAGTGTGATATATTCTATACAGTGGACTATCATATAGCAGTGAAAATGAATGAACTATAGCTACGTGCAATAACAGATGAATCTTGAAAATGTAGAGTACCAAAAAAATCCCATAAGACTACATTCAGCAATGATACCACTTTATACAGCTCAAGAAATAAGAATATCTATGTTTAAGCATACCTACATTTGTGATAAAACTAAACATAGAAAAACATCTCAGATACCCTGATTCAAAGTCAACGTTTTCACAGAAATGTATTCATGTTTGAATACACACTTAAATTGGAATGTATACTGCACTATTCATGGACGCACAAAACACAAACAACCTACTTCTGTTCTAATATTGTTGATTGTTTTTAAATAAAGCCAGCAACTTACGCTACCTTTCATTTACCTACCTTGAATTCACATCACGATGATGGCTCTAAATGGAAATTTTCTGATTTTTGTTATAAAAGCTTTCCACATACTGTGGCAACCACAGCTGTTGATGTCAGCAGCATCATGGCAACTGTGAAGGGTCAGCAATTTAGTTCTTTCGTATCGAGGTCTCGGCTGTAGATCCCATCTGTGCTGACTTCAGGCTGAAGGGAATAAATTTCCTCCAGCCTGAAAACTGAAACATATGCTGCAATAATTAAAGGTTTCTGGAGCCAGTTCAGCAGTGCTAGGGATGCTGAAGCCGATGACCTGTGAGCACACCAGAGGACTTTACACGGGGCACCCACCTGCTAAACAAAGGACACCTCTGAAGGCATGGCACTAAGGCCTCCGTATCCAAAAAGGCAGAAAGAAGTCAGTCTCACTCCCTATTTTCTATACCTTATAGCAGACTCGCTCCTACTGAAACACAGGGTGGTGGTTTTGCAAGTCCAGCATTTTCTCTTTGCGTCCCCTTTACTTACCTAGACCTGCACTAGACCTGCTCACAACAGTCCCACAAGGTAAGTAACTCAATGGACCTATCCCTTTTCAGATGAGAAAACAGAGACGCTGAGAGGTTAAGTAGCTCATGTAAGATCCCACAGCTAGTAAGTGGCAGTGACTGGATTGGAATGGAGGCAATCTGGATCCAGAGTTCCTGCTCACAGCCATTATGCAATATTGTCTCTATATGCTGAAAGCTCCCTTCCCAAACAAACAAAGCATTTCCAAACTAGTTGTTAGGTAATATTATCAGAAACAGACACCTTATGTAATGGGTTCGGCAATGAGAGGCAAGGGGAGAATCTCCTGAGATTTGGATGGGACCAGAGCAGTAATCACTGTCCCTTGGCAAATGTGGATGGAATCAACCTCTTCTCAGAAGGGTTGGCACTGATCCCTGGGAGGTGTGGTAGAAAGCTGTGAGGGTCGTTTGGTTTTCACTATGACTGGGGGGCACCATAGGCATTCACTCTGCAGAAGACAAGTGTGCTTACATCCTGCAATATATGTCACAATCCCACACAGCTTTCAAATGTCCAACTAGCACATTTCGGTCTAGAACCGAATTCCTTTTTACCTATGGGCAGAAGCAATGCTTGTATTGTTTTAGTATACTTAACATGCAGAATTTTCCAGGATTGCTATTACTAGGTACACTGAAGAAAATTAGTTCTTTTTTGTCCAAAACTTTACCAAGAGGTGTTCATCATTTCAGATGATAATGTCATGCTACCTGAATCACCAACTCAGTACATTTCTATCACTCTCAATTAGAGCTGCACATTTACCGTAATTCTTCCATGAATTCTATTAGTACCTAAACGTTCATATATGGTAACATACACTATTTTATGATAACTTTCCATTTATTTCTCCTTTATATTATCATTAGGGCATCATGCTGGCATTTTGAAATTATGTGCAGAAGTAGCTATATTAGCTAAGATTTTTTTTCCTTCAGGATAGTAAGTGTGTGTGTGTGTGTGTGTTTCAAAATACATGTTTATAAAAAGGGGACATTGTTCTGTGAAACAAGCTGGTGGTACACAGAATGAAGTCATGTGATACCCACCTTGCTGTTTCCTATCAATATTTTACTATCCTCAGAGCTCCATACCACAACACCAGCTTTCTGGCTGCCCAGGATAAACAAAGGAAAAACTAAAACTTGTAAATTCTCCACAGAGTCCTGGCGCCTCCCTATGCTAGTCCCTACCCTGAAGCAAGTCTGAGGAATAGAAACTACTATCCCTCCTCTTTCTTTTATCACTGCCCGCCTGGCTGAGTCAACTTGGTTTGGATTTACCATTCTCAGCACAACCCCAAGAAGCTACATAAAGGCCCATGATGATCTCAGGTTGATCACCATCAGATCATCGCAAACTCTCAGCATCTTTGGCCACCCAGTGAATAAGAATGACTTTCACAATCCCTTGGGTAGTTCCTACAGCACTCTCCCAGCTTGAATATAGTTTACTAATGTTGCTGATATTTCCATCTCCAAAGACAGAGCACAGGGCTCCGATTTCATTTCCCTGACCTACCAGGCATCTCTCTAGTTTCTTACCTCACAGCTTCTAATGAAAACAAAACAACTGCATTGCCTATTCTTTTATTTTCTACTTATTCTTTAGATATAAAACCTTAAAGCTCTCTAATACTTGATCTCTTCTCAATGCCTTCTACTTGTTTCCTATAATTCAGCCAAAAAATAGGGCAGGCATTAAAAAAAGATCCCAATAAAACTAAATAAAACATATTGAATGACAACTACTTACCATGTATTATAAAAGAAAACTTGCTGGGTTTTTTGGAAAAGGGGTGGAGTTAAAAGGTTTTCTGAATTTGCAGCATTCCTAAAGCGAACTAGAAAGAAAGGAAGAAGAGAATGACATAGTGTGCAGTTTTACAGTTTTGCTATGTACCAGACCTTCCCAATTATTTGATAAGGAAGGTTACCCAAAACTTTTAGGCTGAAGAAATCAATACAGAGAGGTTAAACAGTTTGCTCAAGGTCAGGGTCATGTATAAAAACACCTCCACCCCGACCCCCATCTCAGTGCTACGATTATAAACCCTGTTTGTCTAATTCCATTATACCTTGCTGCCTCTTCACAATAATCATTAAACTAGTGCTAACAACATACCAGGAACTGTGCTATATTTTTAATTTAATCTTTATAATAATCCTAAGAGAGAGGTACCAAATTTAGCCCCATTTTGCAAATGAGAAAACTGAGGCTAGAGAAAATAAGTTACATTGCCCAAAATCACATAGTAAATAGTGCAGCTTATATTCAAACCCAGGCAGTCAGACTCCAGAACCCATGCCCTTAATCATTAGACTATACTCGCTGCCAAGACTAAAATTCACTAGGCAAAAACTGAGTAAAGAGCTAATTTTCACCAGTAAAGATTACTAATGGAATTACAACAATTCTATTCCCAACAGGATGGTTTATTTAACAGGAGCTACATTCATGAGGATGGATTAGCAAATCAAAATTGGATTTTTTAAAGTGCACAAATGATGAAAACTCTTAAAAATCGTAACTGTTAACCTTAACGATGAAATATCCTCTTTTGATGTGCTAATGTAAATACTGAACATGAAGTGATTAAAGAATAATTCCCTGTAATTGCTGTTTATGGGTGGAAAGGGAGTGGTTGATGTTTAATGGTGCAGCACAGAAATGTCTCCCTATATCTACCCCATTGGAAATCCAGTTTTCTCCTTGGACTCTAGGCCCCTCCTATCCCTTGAGCAGTCAGAAAGAAGTGGCTACAAAAAGCAAAACAGAATAGGCAGTCTCTTGAGAGAGAACACAAGGGCTAAGGTATCACACACTGTTATTTATAAGTAACACCAACAGTGAGAAATGTGAAGGATATACTAATATATTAGAGGAAAGCAAAAGATTCTAAATAAATCATTTTAGTGGCATTTAAAGGTTGTTCTTAGAAAATATGTAAGGAAAAACTAAAAACATTATCTAATAAATTAACAAAGCCCTGAAGCAAGTATCAGATATCCCAACGAGAACCATTCTCTTCTTCATACAGGTTAAGGTTCAGCACAAGTTTTCAAGAACTGAGATTTAAAATGTGTTGTATCATGTAAATAGTTCTCACTGTCATCATTCTGAAGGTTTTTATGTATATATTTTATCTGCATAATATACATGTAGACAGGATACATACATATATTTTTTTCACATATATTCATACATATATGTTCACAGATATATACATATATGTAAATGGAAATATATGTCTGAATCAGGTAAGCCTAAATATTGGACTCAGATTTCTGAATCTACATTGGGCAAATCGTGGTGAGCAGCACAGCATTTGTAACAAAATGCTGTCTTAATTTACGGCTTACTACTTAGGTTTAGGTATATTTCATATTACTCTAATGAGGATAATATCCAAAAGAGGATAATAAAACTAATAAACCCTTGGAACTTTTAACACAGATATAGTCTCAGTAATTTTTAGCCAAAAACTCCCATGCTAATTTGCAATCTTTTCTTCTCTAAACTCAGATAGGATTTATTGCCTCTAGGCTTAGGATTCCACAGCTGGGAGAAGTGACACCTGTCTTATAAAAATAGGGATATTTCAGAACCCGGAGAAAGAAAATGGGAAATTCATCAAATTCCCACCAAATATGGCTGGCTGTCTTCCCAATTAACCATTTTTGCTCTTCTCCATGACTGCTTCTCCTCCCTAAACTATGCTAAAATTTTAGTGGGCACTACCTTCCTGTTAATATTTGCATTTTAATACTCTTTCTGAAGACTTATTATCTTGAAAGCTTTCTGTTGGTGGGAATTTGATATATCAGAGCAAACCAATGCATCAGATATCTGGGGGCAGCTGAATCTTTTAGCTCCTTGGGAAATCATGCCAAGTATGTGAGTATCTTCTCTGCCCATTCATAAGACCAGGTCTGGACAGGATCACAGATTCTTGGAAATAAAACTATAGTTCTGGACTTCCCTGGTGGCGCAGTGGTTAAGAATCTGCCTGCCAATGCAGCGGACACGGTTTGAAGCCCTGGTCCAGGAAGATCCCACGTGCCGGAGAGCAACTAAGCCCATGTGCCACAACTACTGAGCTGCGAGCCACAACTACTGAGCCCACGTGCCACAACTACAGAAGCCCGTGCACCTAGAGCCTCTGCTGCACAACAAGGGAAGCCACCGCAATGAGAAGCCCGCGCACCATAACAAAGAATAGCCCCCGCTCGCTGCAACTAGAGAAAGCCAGCACACAGCAAAGAAGACCAGCGCAGCCAAAAATAATTAATTTTAAAAAAAATTATAATAATAATTTTTTAAAAACTATAGTTCTTCATGCATCCTTTCCAACCTGTTAAAGTGAATTATTTATGAATGAACCTTAGATGATGGTGATTCCAAATTGACTATAGTCTGAATTATCACTGACTGCAGTGCACTGTAGGAAGTAGGTGCTCCATACATGTTTACTGCATGGCTATGAGGTCACTGTGCCTCTACTGGTTCTCTTTACTTCTAGCCCCAAACTGTAGGAGCAGTCTCATGCATTCTAGAATCCACTTATGTTTGTTGTACTCTCTGAGAAACTTCTTCAACTTTATCTTCTAACCTTTTTATTTAGCTGCTCATATTAGTTTCTTATTGCTCTTAAAACAAATACCATAACTGTATTCACTTACAGCACTGTATATTTACTATTTTACAGTTTGGAAGGTCAGAAGTAGCTCTCGTTGAGGTAAAATCAGTTGTCACTAGGCAGCGTTCATTCTGGAAGCACTACAGGAGATCTACTTCCTTGCCCTTTTAAGCTTTTTTGGCTTGTAGCCCCTTCTTCAATCTTCAAAGGTAACAGTGTAGTATCTTCAAATCTCTGATCTTGATCTTCTGCCTCCCTATTCTATCCTTAAAGCACTCTTGTCATAAAACTGGGCACACCAGGATGATCGAGGAATAATCTCCTTATTTTAAGGTCAGATGATTAGCAATCTTAATTCCCTCCACATTCTTCATTACCTTTTGCCACGTAAGGTAACATATTCATAGGTTCCAGAATTAGGACACAGACGTCTTTAGGAGGCTATTATTTGGCCCACTACAGTTCATTTCTGCACTTGTGATTTAATTTCCAGGAATATTTGTTTTCTGAGTTTTTTTAAAAACAGGGTTATGGTAAATTTTCCCTAAGGTTAACACAACAGGTTTTTGTTGCTTCATTTTGTTTCCTTCCTCTTGCATTGTTTCTTTTCCAGTAGGCTCCTTTTTTTTTAAGTTTGTTTTCTCTCTGTCTTTCATATTAACACGTTTCCTCAAAAGTCTAATGATCTTTGACTATCTCCTCTATGGCAGAGTATTTTTTTTTTAATTTTATTTATTTTGGGCTCAGTTGGGCCTTTGTTGCTGTGCACGGGCTTTCTCTAGTTGTGGCGAGCAGGGGCTCTAGGTGCGAAGGCTTCAGTAGTTGTGGTGCATGGGCTCAGTAGTTGTGGCACACGGGCTTAGTTGCTCCATGGCATGTGGGATCTTCCCAGACCAGGGCTCGAACCCGTGTCCCCTGGATTGGCAGGTGGATTCTTAACCACTGCGCCACCAGGGAAGTCCCTATGGTAGAGTATTAAAAGCTATTTTGAAGCTGAGTGAGCAAGAGCAGACTGTTCAGTAGAAGGCTCCATCACAGAGCAGTGCTGTCCAATAGAAATACGTAATTTTAAGCTTTCTGGTAGCAACACATTAAAAAGAAATAGGTTAAATTAATTTTAATAGGATGTTTTATTTAACCTAGTATATCAAGAATATTATTTCAACATGTAATCAGTATAACAATTATTGAGATGTTTTACATTTTTTTCTTATTAAGCTTTTAAAATATAGAGTGCATTTTACTATTTCAATCCAGACCATCTACATTTCAATGCTCCGTAGCCACATGTTGCTCAGTGGCTACCATATTGCACAACAGAGGCCTTGAACGATTTGGCCCAAAGCCTGATTATTGGATCTAGGGCTGGTCAAAATTCCCCAGAAAACAGAAAAGTGTCCTCCCATGTCCTGCTGTGGGAGTATAAGCCTACCTGCCATTGCTCTGGGATTCAAGTGTGCAAAGGATGGGAACCCAGTACCGCCTTTCACTTCCCCACCCTGTGTTCAGCGTGGCACCTCACCCTCAGCTATGCCTGATGTACCCCCCCCAGGGGCAGTTCCCAGGCTACGCAACATGAGGGAGAGCTTGGGGGGTCCAATTTATTCTTTGTTATTCTTTCAACAGATCTTTAGCATCTTTCAAGATTATTTCATAGGTTCAGGATGCTAGCAAACACTCACTTTCTGTAGTCTGTTTACACTTCAACATTTGTTTTCCATCTAAGTGAGCCTCTGGCTTCTTAAGTCAGCTTCTAACATTGTTGGGGTTTCTTTCTCCTATTTTTTACATTGTAGTCTGTTAATGCCAATTCTCCCCCCCTCCCCTTAAATATCTTTCCTTTGTTATTTTAGTTGGATTTTAAGAGGCAGCTAAAGTAAATGCTGGTATTCACTTAGCCATTTTTAACTGTTCCACCCCCTTTTTACTGCAGTTTCCAGTGTCTCTCTTGGTGGTCGTTTGGCCTGCTGATTCTGACTGTGGCCACCAGAACTCTGTGATTAACCTTCCCTCAGCCCGGGTACTCGACCCTTATTGACTCACTCACTGAGTCCCTTTCCTGTTCTGAGTGCTGAGAATACAGGGATGGACATGCCCCTTGGCCTTTCAGTCCAGCAGAGGAAGATTTACAAAGGGATGAGCAGCTGCGTGTGCTTGCAGAGCACAGAGGAAACAGCTGTCCAGCTTCCCAAGGCAAGCTGCCTTTCTCCACTGCACATCTGGTCTTGTTTTCTTAGCACCGCTCGTCTCATTTTCTTTTTATTCCCTCTTTTCATTCTTTGAAGACTTTAAATTTGCAAACTTTTATTTCAGTCTCCTACTCCAGGTCAGCCAGCTCCTTTCCCAGCCCCCAGTGTCTCACAAGCTGATCACTTTTAGATTCCTCTGTCTATCTGAGCCACTTCACAGGTCTCTGACATCAGGCACAACCTGGAGTCATGCCAGGCAAGGCTTACTCACAGGCAGAGAGTAAGCCCTGAGCCAGTGGTGTGACCTGCTTCACTGTGAAATCAGTTACTTTCTTCATTCAAAGACTGCAGAAAATGTTTAAATGTCCATCCTAATAATTTACATGCTTTTTAAAATTTAAAATATCTAACATAAAATTAGCCATTTCAACCATTTTTAAGTACAATTCAATGGCCTTCATTACATTCACAATGTTGTGCAATCATCAACATTATTTCCAAAATTTTTAAATCAACCCCTCACCAAAAAAAAAATTCTGTAACCATTAAGCAATGAGTCCCATTTCCTCCTCCCAACCAGGCCCTGGTAACCTCTAATCTACTTTCTGTCTCACTGAATTTGCCTGTTCTACATGCTTCATATAACTGGAATCACACCATACTTGTCCTTTTGTGTCTGGCTTATTTCACTTAGTCTGATGTTTTCAAGGTTCATGGATGTAGTAAAATATAACAGAACTTCATCTATTGGTTTTTGATCTAGGCATACTAATATGGATAGTCATACTAATTTTCTCTTGAAACATTTTTATGGTTTTCAATGCAAAAACGAATTTTTTTCTCCTTTTTCTTTCATATTATATGACCTTAGTAACAGCTTTTCTCTACTTTTCCCAGTGGATACTGTTATACTTGTGAGCTTATTGATTCATGCTGATGAACAGTAATTTCTTGCAAGGTATCCTGGCATGTAGGGTTCATTTTTCATGTGATCTGCATAAAAATAGTGGTGGTGAATATTAATCAAGTAAGAATGCAGATTTGAATGCTAAGCTTCAAAAAACACTTAATTAGCCAGCCCTCTGCAGGAAAAGTACGCTCCATAGTTTTATAGCTTGTTCCAACCTACAAATTCATAGGTGTCACTGTACGAATAAGAAATTGGGGGTGGGTGGGACAGAACCGCTGTTCTCATATGACATTCTCAAGATTGTTAACTATAATAGGTAGCATATTTTACATCAAATTAGAATTGTTTTCCCAAGGACAAAAATATGGGTTTATTCAACCAGTTAAACCAAGTTTACTTGTTGAAAAATGTATATGTCAAGGTACTGCGCTGGGTGCCACATAGGAGATACAAAGAAATATAAGTTCTCCAGGAACATCCAGTCTAATGAACTTATCTGTGGGAAGTTTACACCCAGACAGATGCAGTTCAAGACATAAATATATTTCTCACAAACATCAGAAAGTTAAAACAGCAACACAGAATTAAAGAATGCATCAAGAGTGCAGTAAAAGTGATATCAAAGGATAAGTAATAATAACTAAATGAACTTTGTAGACTAGTGGTATTTAATATCTTTATTTTAAATAGTAAAACCCTTTTGTTCTCCAAATGAAATCTTAAACTTAAACCTGGTATGTTAAAAAAAAAAAGTGAGAAAAAGGCTTTTTTATTACTAGAAGCCAGACTTCCAGACCCAGCTCTGCCAACTAACTACATGACCTTAGACTATTTACCTAAATTCTAGGTCAATTCCCTTATTAACAAAAGGAATTAATAATGGGATTGTTGTAAGGATTAAAAATAATGGAGTATGTAAAGCACTTAAAAGCATCTGGAAGTACTAAATACATTTTTACTATTAATACAGGCATAACTCATTTTATTAAGCTTTGCTTTACTGCACTTCACAGATACTGCATTTTTTACAAGGTGAAGGTTTATGGCAACCCTGTGTTGAGCACCATTTTTCCAAAAGCACTTGCTCACTTCATGTTTCTTGTGTCACATTTTTGTAATTCTCACAATATTTCAAACGTTTTCATTATTGTGATATTTGTTATATTGATCTGTGATCAGTGATCTTCGATGTTACTATTATAATTGGGGGTACCACGTACCTTGCCCAGATAAGACAGTGAACTTGATAGACGTTGTACATGTTCTGACTCTTCTACCGACCAGCTGTTCCCTGTCTCCCTCCCTTTCCTCAGGCCTCCCTATTCCCTGAGACACAACAATATTGAAATTAGGCCAATTGACAACCCTACCGAGGCCTCTAAATGTTCAAGTGAAAGGAAGAGTTGAACGTCTCTCACTTTATATCAAAAGCAAGAAATGATTAAGCTTTGTGAAGAAGGCATGTTGAAAGCTGACAGAGGCCCAAAGCTAGGCCTCTTGTACCAAACGGTTAGCCAAGTTGTGAATGTAAAGGAAAAGTCCTGGAAGGAAATTAAAAGTGCTACTTCACTGAACACACCAACAATAAGAAAGCGAAACAGTGCTATTGCTCATACGGAGAACGTTTTAGTGGTCTGGATAAGTAGGTCAAACCGCCACAACATTCCCTTAAACCTGAGTCTCATCCAGAGCAAGGCCCGAAATTTCTTCAATTCTATGAACACTGAGAAAAGTGAGAAAGCAGAAGAAAAGTCTGAAGCTGGCAGAGGTCGGTTCCTGAGGTTTAAGGAAAGAAGCCGTCTCCATAACATACAAGGTGAAGCCGCAAGTGCTGTCATAGAAGCTGCAGCAAGTTATCCAGAAAATGCAGCTAACATAATTAATGAAGTTGGCTACACTAAACAACAGATTTTCAATGTCGATGAAACAACCCTCTATTGGAAGAAGACGCCATCTAGGTCTTTGTTAGCTAGAGAGGAGAAGTCAATGCCTGGCTTCAAAGGACAGGCTGACTCTCTTATTAGGGGCTAATGCAGCTGCTGACTTGAAGTTGAAGCCAATGCTCATTTACCATCCTAGGGCCCTTAAGAATTATGCTAAGTCTACTCTGCCTGTGCTCTATAAATGGAACAACAAAGCCTGGATGACAGCACATCTGTTTACAACATGGTTTACTGAATATTTAAAGCACACTGTTGAGACCAACTGCTCAGAAAAAAAGATGCCTTTCAAAATATCACTGCTCACTGACAATGCATCTGGCTACCTAAGAGCTCTGATGGAGATGTACAAGGAGATCCATGCTGTTCTCATGCCTACCAACACAACATCTATTTGCAGCCCATGGATCAAGGAGTGATTTCAATTTTCAAGTCTCATTATTGAAGAAATACATTTTGTTAAGGTTAGAGCTAGTGATTCCTCTGATGGATCTGGGTAAACTGAAAACTTTCTGGAAAGGATTCACCATTCCAGATGCCATTAAGAACATTCGAGATTCATGGGAAGAGGTCAAAATATGAACACTAACAGGAGTTTGGAAGAAGTTAATTCCAACACTCACAGATGACTTTGAGGGGTTCAAGACTTCAGTGGAGGACTGGTGGAAATAGCAAGAGAACTAAAATTAGAAGTAGAGTCTAAAGATGTGACTGAATTGCTGCCATCTCATGATAAAACTTTAATGAAAGAGGAGTTGCCTTACTGATGAGCAAAGAAAGTGCTTTTGTGAGATGCAATCCACTCCTGGTGAAGACTGCTGAAATGACAATAAATGATTTAGAATATTACATAAACTTAGTTGATGAAGCAGCAGCAGGGTTTGAGAGGACTGACTAATTCGGGGAGAAGTTCTACTGTGAGTAAAATGCTATGAAGCAACACTGCATTCTATAGAGAAATCGTTCATGAAAGGAAGGAATCAATCGATGCCACCAACTCCATTGTTGTCTCATTTTATGAAACTGACCCAGCCACCCCAGCCTTCAGTGACCACCTCCCTGATCAGTCAGCAGCCGTCAATATCCAGGCAAGACCCTCCACCAGCAAAGGAC
Organism: Pseudorca crassidens; assembly: GCF_039906515.1. NCBI lineage: Eukaryota > Metazoa > Chordata > Mammalia > Artiodactyla > Delphinidae > Pseudorca > Pseudorca crassidens. Next base: position 161,036,031 of record NC_090297.1, read on the forward strand.
TCAGATGATAGGTGGCATTTTTTAGCAACAAAGTGTTTTTTAATTAAGGTATGTACATTGTTTTTTTAGATATAATGCTATTATTGCACACTTCATAGATTGCAGTATAGTGTAAACATAACTTTTACATGCGCTGGGAAACCAAAAAAATTGTGACTCACTTTATTGTGATATATTTATTTTATTGCAGTCACCTGGAACCTAACCCACAATATCTCTGAGGTATACCTGTACATGTCAAGACATGGTCTTGTAGAAGTAGGATATCCCACACTGAAATAAACTCTAAACTCCTCAAATATCCATTCTTCTTCCATTTTTACATTGTTATGTCTAATTGGCAAGGGTCAACTCTGCATCATTGACTGACAAGGAATAATCTAAATTACTAACTATAGGAAGAAGTTTAATTTACATCAAGATTATATTCAATATTTCACTGTGATCAAATAAACGAAACTACCAATAAGGCTAAAATAGATGTACATTTTGGTGTATCTTACGATAAAGAACAGTAAATGGCTTGACAAATCCCTTCCCTTTTTTAAAGATTCCTTTACAAATATGTGAAGACCAGTAAAAGTTATCAAAAATTTTTGAATAAAAGGATATCAAGAGATGCCCTTTATCTAAAAACACTAAACCAATAAAATGTAATAAAATGATAAAATCAAAAAGGCAATCTGCAAATCCATGAGAGAAATGGGGAAAACTATGCCCATAAAACTAAAGCTTAAAGTGATTTTATTTTACTGAAAGTCAGAGAGCCCCAGGGTCTGTATTAAAGGCAATCTTATAGGACTTAAAATACTAAATAAAAAATACTAAAAACAACTCTAAAGAATCTAGACGTACTTGAAAATAACAGAGGATAAATAAAGGCAATAATATAAAAAGGAGATTTTTAACTCTAAAACGGAGCTAGAGGAGGCTGCTGCTCAGGGAGAGGAAAGCTGGCGCGCAAAGCCCCAATTATCCAGCGCAAAGTGAGAAAGACAACTTAACACTGCAAGAGAGGTCAATGCTCCTCCAAAGGAAAACCTGGGTGGGGTTAAAAAAAACTTCACTGGCTGCACGATTTTTCCTAGAGGCAGTGTTATTGCACTACACCAATGTACTTACCTATGTCAAGAAACAATGCGATTATTTAATGTTTTAAATTCAATTAGAAGCTTTTGAGGCCCTATTATCTGTTAAGCATATTCAAATATAATTTTTCATTTCAACAGAGTACAAAAGAAGTTTAGATTAAGAAACAATCATTTAATTCTGAGCACTGGGAAAGATGTCACAAAGAAGATGGCATTTGATATTAGACATGAAAGACAGAAAGGATTTTGACAAATAGGAATGGGCGGCAAAAAATCCTAACGGAAGGAACAAAAAGCAGCATCTAAAAAAGAAAATGGAGAATACGTATGGGAATGGCGACAAAAATAGGAATGGGCGGCAAAAAATCCTAACGGAAGGAACAAAAAGCAGCACCTAAAAAAGAAAATGGAGAATACGTATGGGATATAGAGTAGGAATGGTGATATGGAAAACTGGAGACAGGAATGAATGACATGGTGGAAGGCCTTTGATGATGGATCAAAGAATTTTAGGGCAATCAAAAACCAACAAAAGGGATTTCCCTGGTGGTGCAGTGGTTAAGAATCCGCCTGCCAATGCAGGGGACACGGGTTCGATACCTCGCCGGGGAAGATCCCATATGCCGCGGAGCAACTAAGCCCATGTGCAACAACTACTGAGCCCGCATGCCACAACTACTGAAGCCTGTGTGCCTAGAGCCTGCGCTCCGCAACAAGAGAAGCCACTGCAATGAGAAGCCCCCGCACTGCAACGAAAAGTAACCCCTGCTCGCCGCAACTAGAGAAAGCCCACGCACAGCGACGAAGACCCAATGCAGCCAAAAATAAATAAATAAATAAATAATAAATTTTAAAAATAATAATAATAAAGAGGGAGCCTTATTAAAAAAAGAAGGTTTTCTGCAAAGAAAAATGATATAATTAATCTCCCTACTGTATATTTAACCTGATTACAATGGATTTTGGCAGGGAAAACTAGGAAGGAGACCTCATTATGAAGTTGTTTATAATGAATGAATAAACAGTTGGAAGGGACTTCAGACATTGCCTGTCCCCATTCCATCATTTATCAGGCTCAGAGAGTATAACATACTTGTGGTCAGCTACAGAATTATTAACAGAGGCTATAAGGTTTCCACACAAGGAAATGATAAACACCCTCATATTTAATATTATTTTCGGACAAAGATAGCTATTTTTATACCATCACTTCCTTAATGAACTGAAGCCTGCTGTCTGTCTTTTCTTTCTTCCTTTCCATGTATATTTATTGAACCCCTATTAAGTGTCAGGTGCTATTCTAGAAGATAAAGAAAATATTTACTCCTTCCCCAGTTGGATTTAAAATTCGACAGAAGAAACAAGACAAAAAACAAATCAAGACAAAATATGTCACACAGTGATAAGCATTATGGATAAAAATAAAGTATGGTCAGAGGGAAAATAAGTGCAGAGTGGAAGGTATTACTATTATATATAGAGTAACAAAAGAATGCTTTTCTCATAAGATGACCTGCATGAGGTGAAAGCCTGAGTCATAGAATATCTGAGAGAAGAGTGGACCACAAAAATGGAAAAACAAATACAAAAACCCACAGCAGGTAAACACTTAGCCTGCCTGAATGAGGGAGGGGAGGAAGGAGGAGGAAATGAAGTCAAAGAGTCAGAAAGTTTGAGATCATGTAGATTTTACAGGTCACTGAGAAGGTTTTACACTGAAATCACCTCAGAAACAAGGCAAACCAGAAGACAATGGAACAGCTATAACATACTGAAAGGCAATAAAGAAAGAAAGAAAGCCAAGCCAGAATTCTATACCAAGCAAAAACATCATTTCAAATGAAGGCAAAATAAAAATTTCAGACAAACGCAAAGATAATTTGGTACCAGCAGACCTGAAACTTAAAAATTTTTAAGGGAGCTGAAAAAAAAGAATATCAGATGGAAATTCATATAAACACAAAGATATATTAGAAATGTTATATATGTGGCTAAAGAATAACAAACTTTGTTTCACATTTTAAAATTTTACTTGAAAGATCATTTATTGCTTAAAGCAAAAATGACAATATACTGTGGGGTTCATAATACATACAAGTAAAATTTATGATAAAATGGGAGGGGGAAATGGAAGCATACTATTGTAAGGTTCTTACATTATACGTGAAGGGTGTAATATTATTTAATAGTTGACTATGATAAGTTAGAGATAAATATTTTAAATCCCACAGCAACAACAACAAAAAGTAAAGTACAGCTAATAAACCAAAAGAAGAGATAAAATGGAATATTTAAAAATACTCAATTCAAAGGAAGGCAGAAAAAGAAAGGAAAGGAACAACAACAATAGAAAATAAGTATACTTAATAAAACTTGGCAATAAAAATGACTACCAAGCAACATATTTAAGCTAGTCTGGCTTAGTGTATCTATTGGGAATAAAGGTGAAAACCAACATCTTGACTAATGGATATAAACGTCTACCAGTGGGTTTCAGAGAATATATACTGTAATATGCTCATTTTACATATTCCCTTTCAATCTGTCACATTGTGCAGGTTTTCAAAATCAAGAGATATTTTTAATTAGCCAACTAGTTTACTGATAAACATTCTCATTCAAATAAGCTTTTGGAAATACTAGGCATCATCAAATAAAATTAGCAACTGAGGGGACTTCCCTGGTGGCACAGTGGTTAAGAATCCGCCTGCCAATTCAGGGGACCCAGGTTCAATCCCTGGTGCGGAAGACCCCACATGCTGTGGAGCAACTAAGCCCGTCCCGTGCTCCACAACTACTGAGCCTGCGCTCTAGAGCCCGAGAACCACAACTACTGAGTCCACGTGCCACAACTACTGAAGCCCACGTGCCTACAGCCCGCACACCTAGAGCCCATGCTCCGCAACAAGAGAAGCCACCGCAATGAGAAGCCCGCACACCACAAGGAAGAGTAGCCCCTGCTCGCCCCAACTAGAGAAAGCCTGCGTGCAGCAACGAAGACCCAATACAGCCATAAATAAATAAAAAAACAAACAGCTAGCAGTTGAGGATTTATAAGAAGAAAAACAAGTAAAATACTGAATTAAAATAGTTATCTGCAAAATCCTGAATCTTTGATTCAGAGAACCATTATGGATCTCATACACTATATAGTTCCCTGATCAACATTCAAAAATCACATGAACATATCTTTTTGCAAAATTATGCTTTCTTTATTTCATACTGTGATAATAAGGATCAAGGAACAAATATATTACAATTCATATTGGCAGAGGCAAATCGAACCAAAAAAAATTGCTTTTTAAAAATAAACAATTGTCGATGTTAATTTATCCTATTTCATTAAATTTCATTGGCAAAAAACCACAGGCACAATGTAAAACTGGTCACAGCAAGACCAGCTCTTTCCAAGAGCCAGGCCAGACTCTCAGCAGGTCTGGACAGAGCACAGGGGAAGAGAGGTCCTGTGGTGGAGAAGCCCACCAACTCTTTGCAACAGAAAAAATGCACAACTGCTCCCTGACTCATTTATGGTCCCACTCAGAGAAGACTACAGCTCTCCAGGTACTGGAGATATGACACTACATAGACAACAAAGCCCACAGAGTACCTCCACCTCCTCAGTTTGGCTTGAAACTGTAATATCTCCTACATCTCAACAGCACAGATCTGGAATGCCACTGCAACATAAGCTGCTGGTCTACTCAGCACTCACCACTCCCTACATTCTTATAGCTTTCTACTGCTGCCACAGCTACTCTCTGCCTGAAAGCGTTGGAGGAAGATTGTCGAGGGCAGGCCAGAGTATCAGGGAGAAGCCAGCCACCAAAGCTGGGCAGGAGGTGGTGAATAAATACTCCAGCTTCTTTGCCCTCACGTGAGAGAACTCTGAGATGATTTCTATGCAGCTTCACAAAAGCCCCCAGTAGGATTGAGATCCAGCTGCTACCAGTGGGAGCCCATTCATATGAACACACCCTAACATTGGCTTCATTGCATTTCATCTCATTCCCCACTCCCACTCCCCCACAGGTGCTTCCTGGAATCATCTCTCAAATTGACTCCCTGCACTCAAATCCTTGATTACAGCTGTACAGTGCTGTCATCCTGTCCTACAACAAGGCATGACTTTAGTTTTGTTCAGTTCTACCTTTAAGCCTTTCAGGAGTGTTTTAAAGTTTGTTTCATATCAGTTTTGCACATTTTTAAAGTTTCATTCCTGAGTATTTTATCTTTTCTGTTGCTATTATAAGTGGGGTCTTCTCTTGCATTTTATCTTCTAACGAGCTATTGTTTATGTATATGAAGGCTTTTGATTTTTTTTTTTTTTTTTTTTTGCGGTACGCGGGCCTCTCACTGCTGCGGCCGCTCCCGCTGCGGAACACAGGCCCCGGATGCGCAGGCTCAGCGGCCATGGCTCACGGGCCCAGCCGCTCCACAGCATGTGGGATCCTCCCGGACCGGGGCACGAACCCGTGTTCCCTGCATCGGCAGGCGGACTCCCAACCACTGCGCCACCAGGGAAGCCTGCTTTTGATTTTTTGTATGTTAATTTATATCCTACTATCCTATTGAAGTATTTTACTTTATGAGTTAGATTTTTAAAAACACTTATTAAGAAATAATTTACATATAAGTCACGCCTTTTAAATATATGATTCAATACATCTTAGTATACTTATAGAGTTGTACAGCCAAAACCACGATCTAATTTTAGAAAGTTCCATCACCTCAAAAAGAAACCTTGTGCCCATATAGAGTCACTACCCATCCCCACCTCCCAGACCTAGGCAACCACCAACCGACTTTCTGTATCTATAGATTTGCCTGTTGTGAACAATTCATACAAATGGAATCATACAGTATGTGGTCTTCTGTGTCTGGTTTCTTTCACTTAACATAATGCTCTTTAGGTTCATTGAGTCAGTTTTACCATTGATTCACTAGGGGTTTCCAAATAAAATACCATATAACGGCTAAGATGCCTCTAATTGTTTTCTCTTGTCAACTACATTGAGTTTGTTTCTAACCTTAGTGGGAATACTGCTAGTGTTTCCTGTTAAAGTAAAATGCTGATTATTTAATGGTTTAACTCTGACAGGACAAGCATATTCCTATATAGGTCACTGTCCACATGTGTGTTAACTAGAAGCCACTGTTTCTTCGCCTAAAATAGGATAATATGTGTGCCCTATCTACGTCTCAGAAATCCTAAAAAGAAGATAGATATGAAATGCTTTGTAAACAACTAAACTTTCTATACATCTAAAAACCTGTGTTAGATTAGCCATTAAAAATAATTTAGAGGGCTTCCCTGGTGGTGCAGTGGTTAAGAATCTGTCTGCCAACGCAGGGGACATGGGTTCGAGCCCTGGTCCGGGAAGATCCCACATGCCGCGGAGCAACTAAGCCCGTGCGCCCCAATTACTAAGCCTGCGTTTTAGAGTCCGCGAGCCACAACTACTGAAGCCCGTGCACCTAGAGTCCATGCTCGGCAACAAGAGAAGCCACCACAATGAGAAGCCTGCACACTGCAACACAGAGTAGCCCCTGCTCACCACAACTAGAGAAAGCCCGCACGCAGCAACGAAGACCCAATGCAGCCAAAATAAAATAAAATAAAATAAATAAATTTATTTAAAAAATAAAATAAATTTAGAAATTACTGAACTCCTTTGAAAGCATATGTTTTTAGCAACTGACCAAGGAGACAGGGAGAAAGAGGTTAGTAGAAAAGAAACAAGGAAACCAGAACCTTCAGCCTTGCATCTGTGTATAAGAAGGAGGGAAGCTAATGTCACATTGAGATACTTCGGGTTTTCTGTCTTCCTCACAATGGTACAGTCACTTTTCCTTGTATTCTTTTGTAAACCAAAGAACAAAGTAATAGATAACTTGTAATCATGATAGGTATTTTCCCCAAAACACACCTTTAGGTCAAATTTTTCTAAAACGAATTTTTTTAAATAAATTTATTTATTTTATTTATTTTTGGCTGCGTTGGGTCTTCGTTGCTGCGCACAGGCTTTCTCTAGTTGTGGAGAGCGGGAGCTACTCTTCGTTGTGGTGCGCGGGCTTCTCATTGCAGTGGCTTCTCTTGTTGCGGAGCATGGGCTCTAGGCGTGCGGACTTCAGTAGTTGCAGCACGCAGGCTCAGTAGTTGTGGCACACAGGCTCAGTAGTTGTGGCACACAGGCTTAGTTGCTCCGCAGCATGTGGGATCTTCCTGGACCAGGGCTCGAACCCGTGTCCCCTGCACTGGCAGGCGGATTCTCAACCACTGCACCACGAGGGAAGCCCTAAAACGAATTTTTTTAATGCCATAGGGAAGGTTGCTTTTTAAAGGAATGTTTTCAAAAGTAAGTCAATCATGTTGTACAGCTAAAAGTAATACGTTATATGTCAATTATATCTCAATAACACTTGGGGGGAAAAGTCAGTCAATACCCATGTCATTAGACAGTGTGACATATGAGATGTAAGTGAATGTTTACCAAGGGTTACATTTAGTACCTATGATGGGATGGACATTATTACAACCAAATGTAGTTTTAAAAGGGGGAAAAAAAAGTAAAGGAGTCTGCATTTTCAAGAAGTTAAACTTTAGAGATGTATCTGAAAGGTTAAAAGATTCTTAAATCTTTAACTTATTATACGGGGATTCCAAGAACAAACATGGAGATGGGTATATCAACATGACACAGGAAGTAATTGAAAATATTTGCTTTTCTATTCAAGGGAACTTTCAAACAAATTTTAAAATTTTTATAAGTAGGTGCTAAAGGCCGATATCATTTTTAATGCTTATTTGTTAAAGTGAGGGGGAGGGAGAGCCAGTTCAGTTAGCTCTCCTAAAAATGCTAGGACTGATTTTTTTTAGTCCTAGACAAAAGCAGTCTGTAAAATCATAATTCTCACATTTTTTAAGAATAACTTTAACCTATTATGTAAAGTATGTAGTGGTCAGGAAGTCAAACTACTTATTAAATATTTACCTTTAAGCTAAATTCAAATTACTCTCAGAATTCTGAACTTCATCAGTATACAGTAGGGTGTTTTTCAGTGGAAAACAACCAAAAGCATCGATCAAACTGCATGAACAAAAAAAGAAAGCCCAGAGAGAGGGTAAGTTTCAGAGTTGATTAGCAATAATAACAATAATAGTAACAAAGCAAACACAATGTGCCAGGTACCCCCTCTCCATTTTCCATGTATCATTAATCCTCTCCACAACTTTCTGAGGGTTATTATCCCCATTTTACAGATGAGGAAGTTGAGGTGGAGTGAGATTGTGTTACTTTGTTTGCCCAGAGGGACACAGCTAGTAAGCGGTAGAGCTGGCCTTCAAGCCCACGCATTATAGTCCAGAGTTACACTCCTAACCGCTAATGCTCTGCTGCTCTTCACACTTTCTCGGGCCACAGCTCCTTTCTCTTCAATTCTCTTGGCTCTGCCCTTTTCCACAGATAGCCTGAAGCTGAGACTGTCTCCCCTGAGAGGTATTATGGCTGCCAGGAGCTCCTATCGCTACAGACTACCTTGTTCTCAGGCAAAAGGAGACTCAGCAAGTATTTCTTCTCACCAAACAAAAGCTCGGAGTCTTACTTTAATTGGACACATCTAGTTGTTGTTCCCACCACAGAAGCAACTACTGGAGATAAGGGGTGAGGTTGCCCTGAGTTATCTATACCAGTAGGAACCCACCATGGGCAGGAGGGTGAGGGGAGTCCCCCCCTACCCAACCTGAACAACTACTGTGTAATGTGTCTGGGTTGGAAAGAAGGTTGAATAGAAACTACAATGTTCACTGCAATCAATAACACCCTTGGGTGACACAATCCCATGAATGGAAATCACTGTGAAACCACACACTATAATTTACTAAAATTCATCAAACCTAAGGGGCTATGGATCGTGTGACATGCCATTATTAAATATACCACTAAACCTGGTATAACATTGCGAACTGTTATTGTAAGAGGCTGTAAAATTCATGAAGTGTAAAATCCATCCTAATTTCAGAGATAGTAAAGTGTGGGGGAAAATGTTCATCTTAAGAGTCAAATAATATGATAAATGAAAACAGCCAGGGTTCAAAAAATCTACAGCTGCTTCCCCACATATATCCAACATGAGTCTAGTCTGACTCCACACGCAGGCTGAGAAATGGAACAGGAATCAATCCTGCTGTGGCCAGAACTTATCGTGAATGGTAACTAAGAGCTGTCAAAAGTTAACACTCCTCAACCCCTCTATCAGACACCCCAACAGGCCAGGACATGCCCACCATATGCCAGGCCCAGTGTGTGGGTCCTGTGAGGGAACACGTCTTAACTCCAGCCTGAAGGATATGATAGACTGGTAGGCGAGATAAGGCAGGTACTAAATAATTATACAGAATAATTAGCAGAATGAGGTTGTGCCATTAAATGGGTTTCAATAAAATACAGGAGTTCACAAAAAAGGAGAGAGAGTAACTGGATCAGGGAAAGTTTCAGGATCAAGCCGGCATCAGAACTGTCTGAGCATCTGTAAGAGACGAGGATCTGCTTAAGAGAGGGAGGCATGAAGCAAGAGAAAATAACAAGGATATGGGCAGGTTCAGGACATACTGGTAGAAAAGCAAGTATTTTATTTCCCTAAAGCAGAGGCACAATGGAAAATGAAGCTAGAAATATAGCTTAAAGCCAGAGCATGGTAGGCAAGAAGAGGCACTGAATGTTTTTAAGGAGAGAGACGACATGACCAGAAAGGTTGGGGGGCGGGGGGAGATCCCCTAAAGAGTTGTTTGGAGACACTAGATTTAAAGGGCTTATGGGACATCTTGGTGATTTTTCTCACTTACTGGAAGTGCCCAGAAGCCAGCTAGATATGAGTCAGGAATGCAGAAGAAAGATCTGGACTGGGAATTTTTATTTAGGAGTCATCAGGACCACATGACAGTCCTTGGAAACAAGACATTTCCCCAAGAGGATGTGACACATAAGCAAAAACAAAAAGAAAAAAAGGAACCCAGAGAAATAATCTGAGGAACATCACCATTAGTGGGATGAGCAGAAGAGCTCACAAAGAATAAGAAGCAGCAATCATATAAGGGGAAAGAAAATCAAGAGAAAGGAAACCAGTACGTAAGAAAGAGAGACGTCAATACTGACAAATTTCACAGCAAGATGGAATAAGAAACACGTCCCCAGGGATTTAGGCCGTTGATGACCTAGCTGAAAGCAGTTTAAGTGGAGTGGCAGGAATGGGGGTGGAGTACACACTGGGATGTCAGAAAAGACTGCCCTTGAGCTGAGCTGAAGTCACCCAGATGAACAGGGAAAGTCATCAGGTGGAAGGAAAGGAAAAGAGCATCTGCTAAGGATGAGCTGGATCCAATTCCAAGATGTTTATCCTAAACAAAAAAAAAGCTGTAAAGCACACATAAAGAGATTTTCAAATTTAGCAACAATAATAACTTGTTATTTTGAGCAAAATAATCTTTTAATTGCAACCGTAATTTTTTGAGAAAAAGAAACCAATCAAAAATATGGCAAGGGAGGAACCAAGATGGCAGAGTAGAAGGACGTGCTCTCACTCCCTCTTGCACGAACACCAGAATCACAACTAGCTGCTGGACAATCATCGACAGGAAGACACTGGAACTCACCAAAAAAGATACGCCACATCCAAAGACAAAGGAGAAGCCACAGTGAGACGCTAGGAGGGGTGCAATCACAGTAAAACCAAATCCCATCACTGGTTGAGTGGGTGACTCACAGACTGCCAAACACTTATACCTTATAACACAGAAGTCCACCCACTGGAGTGAAGGTTCTGAGCCCCAAGTCAGGCTTCCCAACATGGGGGTCTGGCAACGGGAGGAGGAATTCCTAGAGAATCAGACTTTGAAGCCTAGTAGGAATTGATTGCAGAACTTGGACAGAACTGGGGGAAACAGAGACTCCACTCTTGGAGGGCACACACAAAGTAGCGTGTGCATCAGGACCCAGGGGAAGGAGCAGTGACCCCACAGGAGACTGAACCAGACCTACCTGCTAGTATTAGAGTGTCTTCTGCAGAGGCAGGGGGTGGCTCTGTTTCACCGTGGGGACAAGGACACTGGCAGCAGAAGTTCTGGGAAGTACTCCTTTGCGTGAGCCCTCCCAGAGTCTGTCATTAGCCCCAACAAAGAGCTCAGGTAGGTTCCAGTGTTGGGCTGCCTCAGGCCAAAAAACCAACAGGGAGGGAACCCAGCCCCACTCATCAACAGTCAAGTGGATTAAAGTTTTACTGAGCTCTGCACACCAGAGCAACAGTCAGCTCTACACACCATCAGTCCCTCCCATCAAGCCTCTTAGATAGCCTGATCCACCAGAGGGCAGACAGCAGAAGCAAGAAGAACTACAATCCTGCAGCCTGTGGAACAAAAACCACATTCACAGAAAGACAGACAAGATGAAAAGGCACAGGGCTATGTACCAGATGAAGGAATAAGATAAAACCCTAGAAAAACAACTAAATGAAGTGGAGACCTTCATTTACCTCCCAGAAAAGGAATTCAGAATAATGATAGGGAAGATGATCCAGGACCTCGGAAAAAGAATGGAGGCGAAGATCGAGACGATGCAAGAAATGTTTAACAAAGACTCAGAAGAAGTAAAAAACAAACAAACATGAACAACACAATAACTGAAATGAAAACTACACTAGAAGGAATCAATAGCAGAATAACTGAGGCAGAAGAACAGATAACTGGCCTGGAAGACAGAACGGTGGAATTCACTGCTGCGGAACAGAATAAAGAAAAAAGAATGAAATGAAGACAGCCAAAGAGACCTCTGGAACAACATTAAACACAACAGCATTTGCATTATAGGGGTCCCAGAAGGAGAAGAGAGAGAGAAAGGACCAGAGAAAATATTTGAAGAGCTAAGAGTTGAAAACTTCCCTAACATGGGAAAGGAAATAGCCACCCAAGTCCAGGAAGTGCAGCAAGTCCCATACAGGATAAAACCAAGGAGAAACACGCCGAGACACATAGTAATCAAATTGGCAAAAATTAAAGACAAAGAAAAATTATTGAAAGCAGCAAGGGAAAAATGACAAATAACATACAAGGGAACTCCCATAAGGTTAACAGCTGATTTCTCAGCAGAAACTCTACAAGCCAGAAGGGAGTAGCATGATATACTTAAAGTGATGAAAGGGAAGAACCTACAACTAAGATTACTCTATCTGGCAAGGATCTCATTCAGATTCGGTGGAGAAATCAAAAGCTTTATAGACAAGCAAAAGCTAAAAGAATTCAGCACCACCAAACCAGCTCTACAACAAATGCTAAAGGAACTCCTCTAAGTGGGAAACACAAGAGAAGAAAAGGACCTACAAAAACAAACCCAAAACAATTAAGAAAATGGTCATAGGAACATACATATCGATAATTACCTTAAACATGAATGGATTAAATCCTCCAACCAAAAGACACAGGCTTGCTGAATAGATACAAAAACAAAACCCATATATATGCTATCGACAAGAGACCCACTTCAGACCTAGGGACACATACAGACTGAAAGTGAGGGGATGGAAAAAGATATTCCATGCAAATGGAAATCAGAACAAAGCTGGAGTAGCTATACTCATATCAGATAAAATAGACTTTAAAATGAAGAATGTTACAAGAGACAAGGAAGGATATTACATAATGATCAAGGGATCAATACAAGAAGAAGATATAAAAATTATAAATATATATGCACCCAACATAGGAGCACCTCAATACATAAGGCAACTGCTAACAGCTATAAAAGAGGAAATCAACAGTAACACAATAATAGTGGGTGACTTTAACACCTCACTCACACCAATAGACAGGCCATCCAAAATGAAAATAAAGAAGGAAACAGAAGCTTTAAATGACACAATAGACCACGTAGATTTAATTGATATTTATAGGACATTCCATCCAAAAACAGCAGATTACACTTTCTTCTCAAGTGCACATGGAACATTCTCCAGCATAGATCACATCTTGGGTCACAAATCTAGCCTCAGTAAATTTAAGAAAATTGAAATCATATCAAGCATCTTTTCTGACCACAACGCTATGAGATTAGAAATCAATTACAGGGGAAAAAAAACAGAAAAAACACAAACACATGGAGGCTAAACAATACATTACTAAATAACCAAGAGATCACTGAATAAATCAAAGAGGAAATCAAAATATATCTAGAGATAAATGACAATGAAAACACGATGATCCAAAACCTATATGATGCAGCAAAAGCAGTTCTAAGAGGGAAGTTTATAGCTATATAAGCCTACCTCAAGAAACAAGAAAAATCTCAAATAAACAATCAAAACTTACACCTAAAGGAACTAGAGAAAGAAGAACAAACAAAACCCAAAGTTTCCAGAAGGAAAGAAATCATAAAGGTCAGAGCAGAAATAAATGAAATAGAAACAAAGAAAACAATAGCAAAGTTCAATAAAACTAAAAGCTGGTTCTTTGAGAAAATAAACAAAATTGATAAACCATTAGCCAGACTCATCAAGAAAAAGAGAGAGAGGACTCAAATCAATAAAATTAGAAATGAAAAAGGAGAAGTTACAACAGACACCACAGAAATACAAAGCATCTTAAAAGACTACTACAAGCAACTCTATGCCAATAAAATGGACAACCTGGAAGAAATGGACAAATTCATAGAAAGGTAGAACTTTCCAAGACTGAACCAGGAAGAAACAGAAAATATGAACAGACCACTCACAAGTAATGAAATTGAAACTGTGATTAAAAATCTTCCAACAAACAAAAGTCCAGGACCAGATGGCTTCACAGGTGAATTCTATCAAACATTTAGAGAAGAGCTAACACCCACCCTTCTCTAACTCTTCCAAAAAATTGCAGAGGAAGGAACACTCCCAAACTCATTCTATGAGGCCACCATCACCCTGATAGCAAAACCAGACAGAGATACTACAAAAAAAGAAAATTACAGACCAATATCACTGATGAATACAGATGCAAAAATCCTCAATAAAATACTAGCAAACAGAATCCAACAACACATTAAAAGGATCATACACCATGTTCAAGAGGGATTTATCCCCGGGAGCAAGGATTCTTCAATATACGCAAATCAATCAATAGGATACACCATATTAAGAATATGAAGAAGAAAAACCATATGATCATCTCAATAGACGCAGAAAAAGCTTTTGACAAAATTCAACACCCATTTATGATAAAAACTCTACAGAAAGTGGGCATTGAGGGAAACTACCTCAACATAATAAAGGCCATATACTACAAACCCACAGCAAACATCATTCTCAATGGTGAAAAACTGAAAGCATTTCCTCTAAGATCAGGAACAAGACAAGGATGTCCACTCTCACCACTATTATTCAACATAGTTTTGGAAGTCCCAGCCACGGCAATCAGAGAAGAAAAAGAAATAAAAGGAATACAAATTGGAAAAGAAGAAGTAAAACTGTCACTGTTTGCAGATGACATGATACTATACATAGAGAATCCTAAAGATGCTACCAGAAAACTACTAGAGCTAATCAATGAATTTGGAAAAGTAGCAGGATACAAAATTAATGCACAGAACTCTCTGGCATTCCTATACACTAATGATGAAAAATCTGAAAGTGAAATTAAGAAAACACTCCTATTTACCACTGCAACAAAAAGAATAAAATATCTAGGAATAAACCTACCTAAGGAGACAAAAGACCTGTATGCAGGAAATTAAAAGACACTGATGAAAGAAATTAAAGATGATACCAATAGATGGAGAGATTTACCAGGTTCTTGGATTGGAAGAATCAATATTGTGAAAATGACTATACTACCCAAAGCAATCTGCAGATTCAATGCAATCCCTATCAAATTACCAATGGCATTTTTTACAGAACTAGAACAAATCATCTTAAAATTTGTATGAAGACACAAAAGATCCCGAACAGCCAAAGCAGTCTTGAGGGAAAAAAACGGAGCTGGAGGAATCAGGCTCCCTGACTTCAGACTATACTACAAAGCTACAGTAATCAAGACAATATGGTACTGGCACAAAAACAGAAACATAGATCAATGGAACAAGATAGAAACCCCAGAGGTAAACCCAGGCACCTAGGGTCAATTAATCTATGACAAAGGAGGCAAAGGTATATAATGGAGAAAAAACGGTCTCTTCAATAAGTGGTGCTGGGAAAACTGGACAGCTACATGTAAAAGAATGAAATTAGAACACTCCCTAACACCATACACAAAAATAAACTCAAAATGGATTCAAGACCTAAATATAAGAACGGAAACTATGAAACTCTTAGAGGAAAACATAGGAAGAACACTCTTTGACATAAATTACAGCAAGATCTTTTTTGATCCACCTCCTAGAGTAATGGAAATAAAAACAAAAATAAACAAATGGGACCTAATGAAACTTCAAAGCTTTTGCACAGCAAAGGAAACCATAAATAAGACGAAAAGACAACGCCCAGAATGGGAGAGAAAATATTTGCAAACAAATCAACAGACAAAGGATTAATCTCCAAAATATATAAACAGCTCATGCAACTCAATGTTAAAGAAACAAACAACCCAATCCACAAATGGGCAGAAGACCTAAATAGACATTTCTCCAAAGAAGAGATACAGATGACCAAGAAGCCCATGAAAAGCTGCTCAACATCACTAATTATTAGAGAAATGCAGATGAAAACTACAATGAGGTATCACCTCACACCAGTTAGAATGGGCATCATCAGAAAATCTACAAACAACAAATGCTGCAGAGGGTGTGGAGAAAAGGGAACCCTCTTGCATTGTTGGTGGGAATGTAAATTGATACAGCCACTATGGAGAACAGTATGGAGGTTCCTTAAAAAACTACAAATAGAACTACCATATGACCCAGCAATCCCACTACCGGGCATATACCCAGAGAAGACCATAATTCAAAAAGACACATGCATCCCAATGTTCACTGCAGCACTATTTACAATAGCTGATCATGGAATGCCCATTGACAGATGAATGGATAAAGAAGTTGTGGTATATATATACAATGGAATATTACTTAGTCATAAAAAGGAACGAAATTGAGTCATTTGTTGAGATATGGATGGATCTAGAGACTGTCAAACAGTGTGAAGTAAGTCCGAAAGAGAAATACAAATATCGTATATTAACTCATGTATGCGGAACCTAGAAAAATGGTACAGATGAACCGGTTTGCAGGGCAGAAGTTGAGACACAGATGTGAGAACAAACGTATGGACAACAAGGGGGGAAAACTGCGGTGGAGTGGGGATGGTGGTGTTGCGAATTGGGTGATTGGGATTGACATGTATACACTGATGTGTATAAAATTGATGACTAAAAAGAAACTGCAGTATAAAAAAACAAAAAAAACAACTAATACTAAATTTTCTTTGGGTTATTTGTGTGGAAATATGTTAATATAAATGTTTCAGGCATTGCATGAAATTTCTAAAAATCTTGTATGTTCTGGTATAATGTTATAAGTCATAATTCTAGTTATTAGTTTAAAATGTATATCTCAGAAATAACTAAAAAAATAAAATAAAATATCTGGCAAATACACTGCTCAGCAAAATTCGATGAAAAGGTATGTAAATGAGGAGGCCACACTTTTTGTATGACCAATTTCTAAAAGGAGCAAATTTATGTATATCTGCTGTATAAAGTACTTTCCAATTCTGCCACAATCTGTTCAAGCTCAATCTAGGCAACGAAACTTCAATCTTAATCTTCATTTTTACTCAATTCTTCTTTTCTTAAGAAGGAGCCATTTAAAAAACTCAATTTTACCTTTACCTTTTTGAAATTTAGAAAAATCAGTCAGTTCCTAAAACGCCATATTTCTGGCTACACTGCAGGAGAAGAAAACGTAGATAGCACAATATATATGTAGGTTTTTGACCTCACTGTGTGACTACAGATGCAACACAAGGGTAGTAATGAAAAAGTTATGTCAAACTCAGACTGGACTATAAGTGTGAAAGTACTATATCCACTAGCATTTGCTCCAAGGAAACTATCAGAGCCATTTATTATCAACTGCATGTACACAGCAGAACTATCAGTTATGTGATGCCCTATAAAAAGACACAATTATTAATTACATCCATTCTTTCAATTACTCTGGAGAGTGATTACATATTTAACTTGGCTATCTTTAAAAAATAAGTTGCTTTAATGAAAGTATTTCAGATAGCTATGCCACCATACATCAATTAACACGTTAATTGTTCTCACAAAGAGATTTTAAAGGAGGTGGGGAGGTGGTAGTATTCAGTGCTTTTTAAAAAGTTAATTAGAGGGCACCCAGTAAGAGAGAGATCATCCAGGAAATAAAGTTTATCAAAAACTCAAAATCTGTAATCTGCATAGAGCCAAGAAATAGTAAGAGATTCTCTTTAATGCATTTACTCATGTTCACTTCAGGAGAAAACTTCCACTTCACTGTGTCAGGTTTAGTTTTCAATATGCTGTGAGACTTCACTATGTAATAAGTGACTACTCTAGCATTTTTCTTAGAATATTTCTAAGAGACAAAAGGTCAACAAAGTCATAATCTATGACTAACAAAGCTCAAAATTAGCTCAAATACATTATAAATTAAACTATAAATAAGAAAATTTTCATATAATAAAATCTAAGATATTACCAATCAGCAAGTAAATCATGTGGTACATCTGCAGCACACATTTCCCTCATCCTAGATTCATTAATAATAAAGCAACTTACTTCTATAGATGAGTACTCCATCTTAAAATGTAAACTCATTATGATTTTTTGTAGGCAAATGTGTCATCACTAGCATTTAGTGTTAGAGGTAACTTTCAAAACATATACACAACCTTATCTTCCACAGATGTATCGGCCTTCCTGTACATTACTTTATACATATTTTATGCCATTCCTCCACTACCTTCCGTAATCCCGTTAGTAGTCCCACACACTTCTCTCAGGACAATTCAGACCACACAATAAAATGGTATTGTGCCCCAGCTATATCTCAAAATCTCATTCAACTAAATAAGATCAAACGAAATAAGGCATATGAAAGTGGATTTTGCACAGTCTACGACATAGAAGACGTTTAATAAACACATGTAATCTGAATTCAGCACAATCCCTCTGACACCAAATCATTAAGAAATAGAAGGTTCACAATTAACATCAAAGAGACTAACATCCCAGCAACAATATAAGGGCAAATGGAACACATCAAGAATGGAAAGTGGGGGCTTCCCTGGTGGTGCAGTGGTTGAGAGTCCACCTGCCGATGCAGGGGATGCGGGTTCGTGCCCCGGTCCGGGAAGATCCCACATGCCGCGGAGCGGCTGGGTCCATGAGCCATGGCCGCTGAGCCTGTGCGTCCGGAGCCTGTGCTCCGCAAGGGCAGAGGCCACAACAGTGAGAGGCCCGTGTACCGCCAAAAAAAAAAAAAAGAAGAATGGAAAGTGGAAAGAAGTAAAAGAATTTGACGTAACTGCAGATGAGACACAGGAATAATGTAAAAGATTCCCAGATCTATCATCCTTCAGCTATATTCCGTGCTCATTCCACTGAAGGAAAAAGAGAAGAGCACTCATTTGCTTGGTCTTCGCTACTTAATTGACAGCAGACTATTTCCTAAATCACATTCCTACTCTGAAGGCAGCCTTCTATTTTACAATGATCCTGCTGTATGCCTTCACAGTCATCATTACAAAACATTCCACAGTCCTTTTTTTTTTTTTTTTTGCGGTACGCTGGCCTCTCACTGCTGTGGCCTCTCCCACTGAGGAGCACAGGCTCCGGATGTGCAGGCTCAGCGGCCATGGCTCATGGGCCCAGACGTTCCGCAGCATGTGGGATCCTCCGGGACCGGGGCACGAACCCGTGTCCCCTGCATCGGCAGGCGGACTCTCAACCACTGTGCCACCAGGGAAGCCCACAGTCCTTTTTTTTTGACAACTTTTCACTGTTTGAGTTATCATAATCACCCCCCCCAATCATTTACTGATATGATAAGAAATAAATCAAGTATCAAAATAAATTGATACTTCATTTTTGCCCCAAAACATGATTCTTTATCTGGGGTCAACAAATAAGCTTTGGTGAGATCTGCTTACCTGAAATTACTGCAAAACATGTATGTATACTCTTTTTTTCTTTTTGCCCCGCCACGCAGCTCACGGGATCTCAGTTCCCCGAGCAGGGATTGACCCTGAGCCACAGCAGTGAAAGCTCAGAATCCTAACCACTAGGCCACTAGGGAATTCCGTATACATACCTTTTTTTACAAAGCGGTTTCATAAGTTATTTTCTTATTGCATGAATAACACCACAAAATAAACAAAAAAAGCAGCAGACTTTTAAGTGAAGGCATTTTATTTATACTCCAAAGTTTCTTTGGTAAGAGTAGTCTGTTAAGCAAAAGGCATTCTAAGAAACTGTAGTACTAGACAATGTACAACCAGGACAAGACCTACCACTCTTCTCTGAGTTAGGAAAGCCATTAGTGGGTTGAAGAAAAGTAACAGTGTTGAGGTGTTCAGATTGTAAACAGGAGAAGAATTCCAAACAGAAGGCATGAAGAGACTGGAGAAATAAAACCACATTGAATAGGATGTCCCACATGACAGTGAAATTTCCTCTACTACAGAGTTTCCTACGTGCTCCAAATAACTGCAAGTTATCAAGGGGACAGACCTCCCTTAAAAGTCTTTGTACCATGGGTACCAGCTCAGCACCTGTCACACAGCTGCTACTCAACATTTCATGAGTCAACAATGCAAATAAGAGTTGGAAGTAAATGCCAAGTTGTAAAAAATTTTTAGGCCTGAAGCTTTTAGTAATAGTTACATGTTCAAATTTCCTGCACACCAACTTAAGAAATAAAACGTACAGAACCTAAAATATTTGAGAGGGAAACTTACTTATGAAACCTTGTTTTAATAAAACTATATAAAAATAGTAGAGGATTGCAAAAGAACCTAATCTTCCTAAAGTGAACGGAAATTTACAAATTTAAGTCTCTTAATTGGGGATGGGAGCTTTCTTTTTAAAATATCTCAGTCATCAGGCAGCAGCTAAATAAAAACCTACATTTTTTCCCTTTAACTTTTTATCTTAAAATAATCTTAAACTTACAGAAAAGGTGAATAGTACAAAGAATTCCCAAATACTCTTCACCCAACTTCCCCTAATATTAACATCTTACTTAATCATACCATAACTATCAAAACTAAGAAACAAAAATTGATGTAATACTATCAAGTAAACTACAAGCTTTACTCAGACTTTACCCAAATACATTTTTCCACTAACATCCTTGTTCTGTCCAGGATTCTACGATGCATTTAGGATGTATCCTCTGTCTTTAGTCTCCTCCAATCTGTGACAACCCCTAAATCTTTCCTTGTCTTCGACATTTGATAGCTTTGAAGAGTAATGATCAAGTTATTTAGGGTCCATCTGATGTTTTCTCACAATTAAATTGAGGCTATGCATTTTGGCAAGAACACCACAAAGGTGAGGCGCGCTTCTCTTTGCCAGGTTTATCAACAGTAAAGTTACTCTCTTTCCCTTCTAATTAATATCTTGGAAGAGACACACTAAGATTCTCCAAACATCCTGTTTCTTATCAAACTCTGATCCACTAATTTTAGCATCCATCACTGGATCCTGCCTGTGACAATTACTACTGTGGTGTTCTAACGATGATTTTCTACTTCCCTTATCCCTTCTACATTTAGAATTCAAATTCTTCTATATGCTACCTCCCCACTTATTTCTTCATTTATTTTATTTTTTGTATCAGTATGGGTTCATAAATATTATTTTATTCTGTGAGTTATAATCCAAAACTATTGTGACATTTTGTGGTTCAAATTGTTCCAGCTTTGGCCATTGAGAGCTCTTTCAGGTTGGCTCCTGTACCTCTCAACATGCCCGCACGCTTCTTTTAAGAACTTCCTTAGTTCTGGTACCACAAGATGCTCCAGGCTCATCTTGTATTTTCTCTAACCCACTTCTGGGATCAACCACTTCTTGAAGGAACCCTAGTTTCTTTAATTGGATAACGGTATTTAGAAAACAAGATATGGGAACCATGTGTACTCACTGCCACTGGGCTGTCTCTGTTCTAGACCCTTCCAGTGGACAGTGATAAGAAATACTGTTGACCTTTGAACAACATGGGGGTTAATTCTCGTACAGCTATGGTCAGCCCTCTGTAACCTCAGATCCTCTGCATCCTCAGATTCAACAACCTCGGACCATGTAGTACTGTAGCATTTACTATTGTTTTTTTATATATTTTATTTATTTATTTATGGCTGTGTTGGGTCCTCGTTTCTGCGCGAGGGCTCTCTCCAGTTGCGGCAAGCGGGGGCCACTCCTCACCGCGGTGCGCGGGCCTCTCACTGTCGTGACCTCCCTTGTTGCGGAGCACAGGCTCCGGACGCGCCGGCTCAGCAACTGTGGCTCACGGGCCCAGCCGCTCCGCGGCACGTGGGATCTTCCCAGACCAGGGCTCGAACCCGTGTCCCCTGCATCGGCAGGCAGACTCTCAACCACTGCGCCACCAGGGAAGCCCTACTATTGTTTTTTATAAATGTATTTATTTGTTTGTTTTATTTTTGGCTGAGTTGGGTCTTCGTTGCTGTGCGTGGGCTTTCTCTAGTTGCGGTGAGCAGGGGTTACTCTTCGTTGCGGTGCACAGGTTTCTCATTACGGTGGCTTCTCTTGTTGCGGAGCACGGGCTCTAGGCATGCAGGCTTCACTAGTTGTGGCACGTGGGCTCAGCAGTTGTGGCTGGTGGGCTCTAGACCACAGGCTCAGCAATTGTGGTGCATGGGCTTAGCTGCTCTGCGGTATGTGGGATCTTCCCGGGCCAGGGCTCGAACCCCTGTCCCTTGCATTGGCAGGCAGATTCTTAACCACTGCGCCACCAGGGAAGCCCTGTTTACTATTGAAAAACACCTGCATGTAAGTAGACCCATGCAGTTCAAACCCATGTTGTTCAAGGGTCAACCGTCTATGTATGTATAATACCCCCCCACACACACACATACATCTATATTTATTTCTATATCTATTTACATATATACCTAAAATATTCAGAATGAATTCTTTTTTTTTGTTTGTTTGTTTGTTTTGTTTGCGGTACGCGGGCCTCTCACTGTTGTGGCCTCTCCCGTTGCGGAGCACAGGCTCTGGACGCGCAGGCTCAGCGGCCATGGCTCACGGGCCCAGCCGCTCCGCGGCATGTGGGATCTTCCCGGACCGGGGCACGAACCCGTGTCCCCTGCATCGGCAGGCGGACTCTCAACCGCTGCGCCACAAGGGAAGCCCCAGAATGAATTCTTAATGCCATTTCTGATTATACTGCAACACCACAGGGTTCATTCTAATCTGTCACTTTCCTTATTTGTAATTTCTCTGACAGTCAGAAAACTGAATCTCCTTACCTACTATACCTATTTTTTCAACCCTAGTAAACATATATAGTTTCAGAATTGTTAATCCATACTTCTGCGAGAAACAAATATGCTAACAAGAGTACAGTGCTTGTGTGCGGCTCTCTTTTGTCTTTAGCCTTCCAATATCCAGTCAAAAGACTATTTTCCAACATTAATTAGGATAGTTCTTTTCCTTTCCTCTCTCTTTGGGGAAGTTGTATTATTCGTTTGTTAGGTACATTAGTAATAGTTTGAATTCCATTTTGGTTTCCCCTCACATCCTGGTTGTTTTTAATGTACATAGAGTAAAATATACTCTTTGAGGTATACGGTTCCGTTTTGGTAAATGGGTAGAGTCATGTATCCAACACCACAGTCAGAATACCCCAAAATTCCCTCATATTGCCCCTTGGAATCAATCCCTTCCCCATCTCCAACTCTGACAACTCCTGATCTGTTTTCCCTTCCTATAGTTTTGCCTTTTCCAGTTTAATTTTTTAGTGGTTTACAGTGCTATCAATTGCGCTTACGTTTGATCTGTTGATACCATTCCATAGCTTTTAGAGGCTCTGTTCTGTGTTTTTTCTACTCTTTTTTCTCTTTTTTGATTTTCTTCTCTTTTTCAGTAATTTCTATTGGCCTATTCACAAGCTCACTGATTCTTCCCTTGGCTGTCAGAACTACTGATAAGCCCACCAAAGGATTTCTTCATTTCTGCCTTTTCTCACTTCTAGTGCTTCTAGTTAATTCTTTCTTGCAGTTTCTATCCTTCTGCTAAAACTACTCATCTAATTTATCATATTGCTTAATCTTTTTCATTAGAGCTTTCAATACAGTAATTATAGTTATTTTCAGTCAGATAGTCCCAAAATCATATCTAAATCTGATTTTGTTGATTGCTCTGTCTCTTGGCAGTTTGTTGGGTTTTTCTGTTGCCTTTTTGTACACCACCTCATTTTTTTGTTGAAAGTTGAACTTATGAAGGAGGTTAGGAACCAAGACAGTAGTTTTTATGCATAAAAAGCGGCATACCCTTTTCTTTTGCTATGCCTTTCGGGTGGGGGGTTAAGTTAATCGAGTCAGAAATCAGGCTAGGTTTGAGATGTATTACGGATATGGTTACCCTCAGGGCACCACAGTCTTCAAATTCCTCTCCTGGTAACTTGTGTTTAAAGTGTTTAGAGTGGGGACTCGTTCTCAATGTCTGCCGTACTCTCAGCTTTAGGTCCTTCCCTCTGTGCTGCGCCTCAGAGAAGTCTGCATGGTCTGGCCACTCTCCCAGCAGTATTCCACTGTTACTTGTTACTTGATGCTTACCACTCTGGTGACAGGAGACAGGAATAGGGATTTCCTGTTGTTCCGATTATGCATAAATCTTAGACAGTCACTGTGTCCCTGGGTCTCAGGAATATGGCCTTCTCAGTGCCCCTGCCCCTTACCCAACTATGGTTCTCAACCCGTCATGCCACCCAACGGTAGCTTTGATTCTATTTCCTACCCTCAAGTGCAATGGGTTTTTACCAGTACCCTAAAGGCAACAGTGATTTTTCTGCCCTTCCCGTTTTTATTCAGTAGAGGAGAAAGGAAAGGTATGGAAGAAGGGTACTGGTGTAATTTCTTGCTTCATCTACAGCAGCTGCTCTTCTCCACAATCCCTGCACCACCAGAGGATGCTTTTTCAGGAATTTCACCTGTCTTTTGGGGGAACACCTGGTAGAGTTCACAGAGAAAAAAGGCTGCAAGTGGAGATAAACTCTACCTGTATGTGCAGCCTGCAGAGTCTCCACATTCAGCATCCATCAATTTCTTTATTCTAGCTAAATTCTTACCAGTGCCCTGCAGTGACTGCCCCAGGTAAGCAAGTGCTCACGTCTCTCTCTGTAGGCACCTGTTTCTCCTTAGACCTCAAGCCAGTTGGTGGCCCTGTAACCTAAGCTCTCTGATGTATTCCAAAAAAATCATAAGCTTGCAGCTGTCCGGCCTGTTTTGGGGTGGGGGTGGGGGGGTGGGTCATGTTTTAAGGGTGGAAGAAATGCTCTTTCTGCACAATTTTGTTTTTATTAATGCATGAACTTATTTGCTAAAAGATAAGACTATGAAACCAAATTTAAAGCGCATTGAAAAGTCAACTTAAAAGCAACATTCCAAATTCCACATTAAAATACTCTAATATAATATTTAGTCTTAAAACCTAATTAGAGAGTTTTGGCTGTTCACTGATGTGATTTTTTCCAGCTGTTTGTTGATATATCAAGAAAACTCTATTTCCCTAACAATAAAATAAATTCAAAACTAAATTACAATAATGCATTTAGACATAAACTACACTAAGGATTCAGCCTAATAAAAAACACATAACAGCTGATAATGATTTCTTAAAAGCATTTACTTTACATTTGACAGAATGCTTTGAGAACACCAATCATGTATTCATAGTCCCTATAATTTTGTTTTACAAAATATTTCCTCAAATCTCTTGGGAGATTACTACAGGGTTAAAAGCTGCCTTAAGATCAAAGATCAAATAGAGGAAAAAACCCTGTAATTCTCCATAGCAGCTCATTGATCTTTCCCATCTGCTATTCAAAAAGAAGGTGTACGTTAAGTTTGAAAAAAGAAAACCTTTTTAACTAGAAATGACAGTAAACTGATTCTGGCAAACGTTCAGAGGGAATTTTTTCTTTATGAGATCCAACTCCCTTTTGCCAAAATATAAACGATGTCAACAATAGGAAAATAAAGTCTAGTCAGTAAAGTACTGTCTCTTATTTATATCTTTCTTCCTGCAAATATATCACATGATTAGATTTCTATTATAAAACCACACATAGTAAATGAATTTTCAACAAAGAAGAGGACTTTATAAGCACAAGCTTATGGGTGAATGATGAGAGACAGCTGGAGCAAGACAGTGAAAAATGTAGTTAACTCAGGCCCAGAGAAATTACTTTCCTGGTATAGGCCAAGAATTCGTGAGCTTCCCTAGACTTTCCTTTATGTTAAAACCTAGAAGCTCTGTCCAATATCTTCATCTTGGAAACAACCAAGAAATTATCAGAAGACAAACGACACGGCACATTTTTTAGAACAAAAGAAGCACTTTTTGTCTCATAGGCTGTATCTACAATTATAGCCTTTGGTACCCACCAAAGTATTCTAGAAGGCGGTCTGGTTCTTTCCTAATGTGCCTTTACCTTCTCTGTCCTCTCACAATCATTGAATTGTACATTTACAGTGGTGAACCTCATGGTATTAAATGATACTTTAATAAAGTTGTTTAAGAAAAAAGAAAAGAGAAATATTACTGGATCCATGTTACTGAACCAATGAGTGAATCTACAGACGATCCCCATTTTACCTCCTATATACAGAGGTGTAAATAAAAGACACCTCAAAAAAAGACAGAGGGAGGAAAAAAAATAGTCTTTTCAACAAATAATACTGGGACAACTGCATAGCCACATGTAAAACAATGAACCCTTACCTCAACCCATGTATGAAAATTAACTCAAAATAGATCAAAGAACTAAATGGAAGAGCTACAACTCTTATAAGGAAATGCAGATATAAATCTTAGTGACCAATGCATTAGACAACACTTTCTTAAATATGACACTAAATGCACAAATAACAAAAGAAAAAATAGGTAAGTTGGACTTCATCAAAATTAAAAACTTCCGTGCATCAAAGGACACTATCAAGAAAATGAAAAGACAACTCACAAAATAGGAGAAAATATATGAAAAATCACATATCTGATAAAGGTCTTCTATGCAGAATAATGAACTCTTACAATTCAACGATAAAGAGACAAATAACCCAATTTAAAAATGGGCAAAGGATTTGAACATTTCTCCAAAGAAAATATAAAATGACCGATAAGCCTAGGAAAAAATGCTCACATCATTTATCATTAGGGAAATGCAAATCAAACCACAATGAGATACCACTTTATACCAACTAGGATGGCCATAATAACTTTTTTTAATGGAAGTAACAAGTGTTTTTGAAGATGTGGACAAATTGAGACCCTCATACATTGCTGGTATAAAATGGTGCAGCCACTGTGGAAAAGTTTGGCAGTTCCTCAAAAAGACAGAGTTACTATATGATCCAGCAATTCCACTCCTAGGTATATACTCAAGAGAAATAAAAAGATATGGCCACACAAAACTTGTTCACAAATGTTCACAGCAGCATTATTCATAATAGAAAGTGGAAATAAAACCCCAAATGTCCATCAACTGATGAATGTATAAACAAAATGTGGTGGTATATGCAGACAATGAAATATTATTCAGCCATAAAAAGGAATGAAATCACAATATATACAAATATCAAATCATTATGTTGTACACCTAAAACTAATTTAATGTTATATGTCAATTATCCCTCAATTTTTAAAAAGGAATGAATGAACCTTGAAAGAAGTCAGTCACAAAAGACCACATATTGTTTGATTCCATTTAAATGAGTTGCCCAGAATAGGCAAATTCATAAAGTCAGAAAATAGACTAGACCAGGGGGTAGGGAAGAGGAAAGTTGGGAGCTATAGAGTTTCTTTTTGGAGTGATAGAAATTTTCTAGAATTAGATAGTGGTGATGTTTGCACAACGCTAAATATGCTAAAAACCCAGTTGTACACTTTTAAAATGGTTAAAGTGGTGAATTTTATGTTGTGTGAATTTTATCTGAATTTAAAAAAAATAATAAATGGAGGAAAGGGTGATGGT
This sequence comes from Pseudorca crassidens, assembly GCF_039906515.1. Lineage (NCBI taxonomy): Eukaryota > Metazoa > Chordata > Mammalia > Artiodactyla > Delphinidae > Pseudorca > Pseudorca crassidens. The sequence goes on from NC_090297.1 coordinate 161,063,332, forward strand.
AGCCAGACTGCAGACTCTCTGAGCAGAAATGCCTTCACCATGGCTCTTTCCTGAGACCAAAATGAACACCCAGTCCCAGGAGAGTGGGCACACCTTAAACCACTGTCAAAGCTTTAAGTAGACGTGAGTTGATTAAGAATAGGAAGTGACAGCCACAGGATCTAACAGGTGGTAGGAGTTCACATTTACTAATAGAGGGAGACCTGAATTTGGATAACCAATAGTATCCATGAAGGGGAGCACCTATACCCTCAGTCCCACATGTAGAGGGAGGAAGGCAGGGTCCCTCAGTTAGCAACTGCTGAACTATTCTGTAGGAGATTAGAACAGAGTTTTCACATAGCCAGCTGCAATCCATTAGTGGGTTGTAAAATCAATTTAGTAGGGCACTTTTTTTTTTTTGGTACGCGGGCCTCTCACTTCTGTGGCCTCTCCCGTCGCGGAGCACAGGCTCCGGACGCGCAGGCTCAGCGGCCATGGCTCACGGGCCCAGCCGCTCCGCGGCATGTGGGATCTTCCCGGACCGGGGCACGAACCCGCGCCCCCTGCATCGGCAGGCGGACTCTCAACCACTGTGAGCTAAACAAGGGCCTAAAGATGAATGGAATAAAATATATCCCAGATCACAGGTAGTAAGGTGTTATTTACTAGTTTCAGTTATAAATATATATGTTTGTACTAACTCAAGATATAAAATAATTTTTTGTGAATTCTAATTCCAAAAAATATCTGAAAAAAACTAGTCTTACAATAGCTAGTGAAAGTCTTTGTTGCAGACCATTAACAATACACAGGTATAAAACAATCAATATTTATAAACGTGCTTTGGTTTTCACCATCATCAGAGCCCCAAACTTTGCTTTACAACTGGAAAAAATACTAATAGTTTTATTGTCCCTTTTGGAAAGAGTTTAATCACTCCAACTTGTTATATTCATTTCTTAAATATTTATTATAATACTAAATCTGAAGATAATTCTGTAAGTTTTTCTTCTTCAGTGTACATGAAATAGATGTTTTGGTGATCTAGAGAACAGGTAATCTCTAGGTTTCTCAAACAGAAGTCTACTAGTGAACAGAGGTAGTAAATACTCAAGAAAGTTTCTCTCAAATATTCACAAATAGTGCTTTTTGTTGCCTCTTACAGTTGTGTCTAATAAAAGATAATTCAAAAACCTAAAAGGCTGTATTTTATAATTATTCTATTATGTGCACTTCAACTAAAATTTTTCTTTTTAAAAGCGTTTGTTTCACAAATTGAAGACAGTATTCACTACAGAGGATTCGAGATGCAACCTCAATTCGATTTTATTTCAGAGTTCAATTTTTTTTTTTTTTTTTTTGCGGTACGCGGGCCTCTCACTGCTGTGGCCCCTCCCGTCGCGGAGCACAGGCTCCGGACGCGCAGGCCCAGTGGCCATGGCCCACGGGCCCAGCCGCTCCGCGGCACGTGGGATCCTCCCGGACCGGGGCACGAACCCGCGTCTCCTGCATCGGCAGGCGGACTCCCAACCACTGCGCCACCAGGGAAGCCCCAGAGTTCAATTTTTATTTCATAAATTGAAGATGAATGTCCTTGTGATATGGTGTCTCACATTCAGTTAATATTTGGAAGTGAAAATACATTAGTTAGTAAATAAACAAGCTCTGCAATTCTTACAACACAAAAGGAAGAAGCCATATGGGGTGCTGGTGACACTATGGTGTTCAGTTTGTAAAAATTCATCAATCTGTATGCTGTGTGTGTGTGTGCGTGCATGTGTGCGTACATATATATAATTTATATATAATTTACATAAACATTGCTTTTATATATTTTGTATATATATTAAACATATGTATTATATATGTATAAAAATAGTTCAATAAAAATTTTTTAAGAATTGATGGGTATATAAACAAATCCTTTCTGTGGGTGTTTGAGTTTTTTGAAGAGTATATTGTTGCTGTTGTTTTGTTTTTTGGATGGGTTTATTTTCTAATTCTAAATTTTTATCTTCAGATATAAAGAAAACACTTCTGGCTCCACAGTTCTATTCAGCAAATCATCTCCACAAAAGACACATGGCAGTTTTGACATACTTCATGTAGGTCAAACAATAAAGCATAATCACGTTTTAGACCCTCTAGATGGGCACTGCCCAATAGAACTTTCTGCAATGGTGGAAATGCTCTATATCTACAGGAGCCACTAGCCATTACACTTTAAATGTAGGTATGTGGTTAAAGTACTAAATTTTTTAATTTAAATCAATTTAAATTTAAATAACCACAAGTGGCTAGTAGCTATTATACTAGACTCTGGGGCTCTAGATAACACCCAACACTTTCTGCTTTGCAGACATCAAGCTGAGCTTCACTTTTATTAGCCACAGAACATACTGAAGTACTAGACTCACTCTACTTCAGGCACAAGAAGTAAGAATCTCTAGACATTTTTCCCTCACATGTGAAAAACATCCTTCTCTTTCATTAGTATCAAAAGACTACAATGAATAAGTCTATAAATTTAAGACTAATATAATTATAATGACCTAAGAAACCACTAAAAAAAACCCAGCTCCCACTAATTATAAGCAGAAGGCTATGGTAGGCACATAGAAAACAAAGGACCTCTTTCACACAGGGAATTAATTGATAGTTAGGGCTTGAATATGTTAAGTAAGGTTATAAATCACTAAGTCTAATAAGGCCTTTGAGCTGTAAAATTTTCAGAATGGTAAAATTTTCCCAGGGAATGAGAGTTAAGAAACATTAGTCCAAATCAGTATTTACCAAAGTATGTTTTGAGGAATAATAGCCTAGAATAAGAAGCTAAATCTGCTGCCAAAAGACTGATCATGGTTAAGCTGGGAAATGCTGGACTGAACTAAGAAAAAATAGCTTTTGGGGGACTTCCCTGGTGGTGCAGTGGGTGGGAGTCCGCCTGCCAATGCAGAAGACACTGGTTTGATCCCTGGTCTGGGAAGATCCCACATGCCACAGAGCAACTAAGCCCGTGAGCCACTACTACTGAGCCTGCGCCCTAGAGCCCATGAGCCACAGCTACTGAAGCCCACGTGCCACAACTACTGAAGCCCTCACACCTAGAGCCCTTGCTCTGCAACAAGAGAAGCCACTGCAATGAGAAGCCCACGCTCCTCAACGAAGAGCAGCCCCCGCTCACCACAACTAGAGGAAGCCTGTGCGCAGCAACGAAGACCCAATGCAGCCAAAAAAAAATCTTTGGGGAAGTCATTTTTACATATCCTTTAATAAGATAATGTCTCCAAGAGGTAGATTATTGAATATTTATGAACTTATCTGATCAATAATCATGGAAAATAAAGCTCTAGTCAGTATTTCTCAAATTTGCCTGGTTATAAGAATCACCTGGGGTCAAATACATAGATTTCCAGGCCTGGAGATTCTGATTCAACAGGTCTGGAGCAAGCAATCTTACTCCAGGTAAATCTTGTGGTCCAGAAAGTTTGTGTATCCAAGAAAAGTCTGAAACAACATATACACATACAAACTTGCACTGACTGTCACAAACACATGCAACCAGAGTGCATGCAAAAAACAGAAAATAACATGTGTTGACAAGGGTGTGGAGAAATTGGAACCCTTATGCACTGTTAGTTGGAATGTAAAATGGTACAGCCACTTTGGAAAACAGTATGGCAGTTCCTCAAAAAATTAAAAATAGAACTTCCATATGATCCAGCAATTACATTTCTGGATATATTTACCAAAGAATTTAAAGAAGGTTCTTGAACACCCATGTTCAGAGCTGTACTACACACAACAGCCAAAATGCAGAAGTAATCCAGGTGTCCATCTACAGATGAATGGATAAACAAAATGGTGTGTGTATATATACGATGGAATATTATTCAGGCTTAAAAAGTAAGGAAGTTAGGACACCAGCTACAACGGGGATGAACCTTGAGGAAATTAAGCTAAGTGAAATAAGCCTGTCACAGAAGGACAAATTCCATATAATTTCACTTATATGAGGTACCTAGAGTAGTCAAATTCAGAGACAGAAGGGGGAAGGGGAAGTTACTGTTAATGGGCACAAAGTTTCAGATTTACAGAATGAAAAGAATTCTGGTAATGGATGGTGGTGATGCCTGCAAAACCATATGAATGGACTTAATGCCGCTGAAGCATATGCTTAAAAATTACTAAGATGATACATTTGATGTTATATATGCTTTACCACAACTTAAAGAGAAAAAAAAAGACAATCAGGATTGCTTGATTACACAGCTAAAGGTTATTGCTAGAAGCAGCCTAGAGCCGCCTGACTGTCAGGCCACTGTCCTTATCACCACATCCCGTCAGTAAGAATAGATAGCCAGGTATGGGTCGGAATAGAAAGTCATAGGTCCAGCATATCCTGGGTCTGAGAAGATTTCATTTTCTCCAGTTCTGCTAATTTAGAATTTGTAATAACTCAAGGAAAAACTTCAGTCCACCCGAATTATCTAACTATAAAGTGTTTACTGACACACAGAGGATATATGTAACCTACCTGAGAAATCAAACTTCAGTACTTCCGGTGCATTCATTATGCTTCTAGTCTCAGAGTCTACAGCTACCATTTCTTGAATTATATTATGGGAGTAAAAACAAAAGGTTGACTGTTACCTAGAATTAAATCTCTCCACACGCTTTTTAAGTTATTCCAGCAATAATGCATAATTTCCCATTGTTACTACTGAGTCCGGTTTGCATTTTATTAAACATACACTAACAAATGTTAAAAATGAAGTGGCTATATTATATATTCTAAAATTTTTAATATCTTCACATGAAGACAGTCATTACTACTTTGTGCTTTTTATGTGAAATTCTGATAGAAATTTTATTACCACAGGATCAGTCAGGATTTTATCTTCTTTTAACCCAAATGTAACACAAGAGAAATAAAAATTTGATTGGCAGATCATCTAATTTTACCTCAGACAGATAAAAACCTACTTTAGAAATTTTTCAAAAAGTCAAAATAGAGTTTGGGAGACGTTTATAATGATCAGCCACCCTATAATTCTGCATTCTTTTCCACCAATACCCTTAGTGCCCCAAACACCAAATGTCATCCATATATCCTACAAAGTAAACATCCTATCCCAAACAGGGTGGAGGTATTCTCAATTTACCCTCTGGCTAAAAAAAAGTTAAACATTATTTCTGCAGGCTGTCATGGCAGTTTTCAACAGCATTCCGGAAGGAAGGGAGGAAGGGAGGAAGGGAAGAAAAAAGTTTTCACTCTGGCAAACAGTCATGTTTGTGGGGAGTTTTTTAAATTGTAAAAGAATGTGGGACTTCTCTGTAGTGGTTAAGAATCCGCCGGCCAATGCAGGGGACACGAGTTTGATCCCTGGTCTGGGAAGATCCCACATGCCACGGAGCAACTAAGCCCATGCGCCACAACTATTGAGCCTGTGCTCTAGAGCCCGCGAGCCACAACTACTGAGCCCATGCACCACAACTACTGAAGCCGGCATGCCTAGAGCCCGTGCTCCACAACAAGAGAAGCCACCGCCATGAGAAGCTGGCGCATCACAATGAAGAGTAGCCCCCGCTCACCGCAACTAGAGAAAGCCAGCGTGCAACAACGAAGACCCAACGCAGCCAAAAATAAATAAATAAATTTATTTTTTTAAAGGCAAAATAGATTTTTTTAATTGTAAAATAATGAGAAAAACCAACATAAGATAATAATGAAATTACCCAGAAAGACAACCACTGTTAATCAATACACACACAAAACGTATGTCTGGTTTTATTTTTTAAGACCCAGGATACAGTTTTGTAATTTACTTTTATAACTCAATATGATTATTTGACCCATGTCATTAAATATCATTAAAAATGAATACTAATAAAAGATACATACCTACCACATATTAAGTCCTTATCATGTGCCAAGCACTAGACTTAGCACTCACTCTCCGTGATACCCTGGGCTCATTATACTGATGAACAAACTGAGTGTTAAATATGTAGTGATATTTAGGGTCACAGGACAAATAATCTCAATAGTACTGTTTTTTTTATTGCAAAGTCAAATCTATAGAAGTCTTTTCAGGCAGAACCTGGTGAGGTGGGAACTCTCCTCAAATCATCAAGTGCATGTCTATGAAAAAAAAGTTCAAAGTGCGAAAACTAAATTAAAATAAGAATGCAAACATATTTAAGACGAAGTTGAAAACCTTGACTTTGATGTGACTAAAAAGGAAAGCCTCACATTTGACTACCATATACTATAAGTAGAGAGCGGGGATTCAAACAACCTGCAGCAGCGTCACAAGCTTTCACAGAAAAGGTTCACAAAATCCCTTTCATAATTACAGGGTTGGACCCTTCTCATCTATGACCATCTTTCTGAATGCCCTGGTATACCCCTTCCTTTGTATTTTCCTAAGAGAGGAAGAAATCCTTTCATGAATGGAACAATACCCTTGGTGCCATGTGTTGTAAGGCTATCCATGCCTGCTGCTTGGTTTCAGGCCATTCGGAATTGTGCACACCTGTTAGCGGGAGAAACATGGTCCTTCAATCTGGTCATACTACGCAGAAGCAAATTATAGGTAACCCTTGACCTCTGTTTTGTGCCTCTCCCCTTGGCCTGCCATTCATACGCATACACGTATTACAGACCTATGAGGAAAAAACTTTTCCCCAAGACTTTGAAAGAGCTCACTAAGGAAGCTCACAGAAAAATCTCTAAAAAGAACCATTGTAGGTAAAATTCATTCTAAGCTGGTTCTTTCTTAGCTCTCATTCATGGCCGTTTACTCATTAAAGTACCAAAACACCTTTGCTTCAAGGTCACTTCACCTACAGGGCAAACTCATGGTTTGTAACAACGCTGCAGAGTTTGTGATCACAGCACTCCATGTCATCTCATTTCACCCTCACAAGAACCCTGTGAGGAAAGCACCACCGGTCACTCCTTTTTTGACATCATTGAAACTTCGAAATCTTCACGAAATTGGAAAGCAATCTAGTGGCTCAGTAGAAACACCGAAACAAGGACAAAGAACAGCTTCTTATTTTCCCTAAATAAACAAGACAAATCTTAGCACCTAAGTAACTTCTGACTCCTACGGAGAATATACTCTCTATTCTCTATTGCTGAGCCTTCTCCTCTGAAAAAGCAAAGACAGCCACAAGTCTGATATTCAAGACATTTAACTGTATAAGTAAAAGTGTCAATTAAGTGTCAAGACATTTAATTGTATAGGTGTCAATACATTTAATTGTATAAGTGTCATTTATGAAATAAAAATACTTAACATTTAGTGGCTGTTTCCTTTAATAGGCACTGCCTAAACCTGTTGCACACATTAACTTATTCAGTACCCACAATAATCACATAAGGTACATTTTATTGTCATCCTCTTTTTGCAAATGAGCAAATCAAGGCACACTTGCCAAATAACCTGCACAGCTAATTAAAGTCAGAGCCAGGATTTGAACCCAGGTAGCCTGGCTCTAGAGCCCATAGTCTTAACCTCGAGGCTATAATGCCACCTAGACTGGATCAAAATAGACTATAAAAGCTTACTTTGTATTTTCAATTAAGAATGAACCGAAGCTGAGTTTCCAAGCCACTCTCACTTGTCTTTAATCTGTGAAATAAAATTTGAGAAGTAATTCATGGAGTAGGTATGAGGATTCCATGAGTTAGTGCACACAAACATTTTTGATGTGGGTATTAAACTAGACCAGAGGTTTACAGCTTCCAAATGAATGTATGCTTTAGCTCACTGGTGAAGCGGAATCATTAAAGCAAACACTGGCTTTGGTTTTGGGAGATGAAGCAGGGCAAAAAGGGAATGGATGGATGATCATGGGAGATCAACTCAGGCAGGAATCTAACGCCTTGGGAAGGAAGGTTAGTTTTCCCACTGGGCACCTAACCCCTGTGTCCACCTAACCTCAGGCTACCTTCTCTACCCTCTAGGATTCTTGCCTACCGACTTCTGTGACTTTGACTTTTTGAGATTTCCCATATAAATGACATCATACAGTATTTGTCTTTCTGGGTCTGGTTTATTTCACTTAGCATAATGTTCTCCAGGTTCATCCATGCTGTCTCAAAAGGCAAGATTTCCTTCTTTTTTATGGCAGAATAATATACCCACAGCATATATGTATTTTAAATATATTTTTGTTGTAACCCTGAAACTGTAGATTTCACTCATTAACTTAATGAAATACGTCTACCAAACAAGCTAATTGCTAGGCATGTCCTCATTGTCAAATCAATAAACCAAATCTAACCTACTGTCTGTCAGAAAAGCCTGACTTCATTTTTAAATTCAGGTAAATATGCTAATCTGCCTTCTCAGTAAACCCTGCTACCCCCTGCCCCCTGTCCCCTGCCCCAACACACACACACACACACACACACACACACACACACACACACACACGCAGCAATCAAGCCCAACTCTAAAAGAAAGAAATAAGGCATGGAAACCTGTCATGCGTTTGTTACCAAAATAAAATAAGGCTCTGCCCCATCTATGATTCTGGCCAAAGCTATCTCTGCTTTGCTATTTACAAATTCTCACTCAGGAGCCAAGAACTGTTAAATGGTCCCTTCACTGGGAGAACCAGAGGTTTTTACCTCCTAAAGCAGTCAACTACTGAAAGATTCATGCTAGGTGAGAAGCATGAGTGACTGTCTTTGTCAAGTGGGAGAAAAGCAATTGGTGAAGGGGAAGGTAGGAAAGCCGAATCAGCCAACCACAAGTGCTCTCAGGCAACCAATTTCAGGAAAGTAAATATGTGCATTGATCAACTAAATACCATCTAAGCTCTTTTTGTATGCAAAATCTCTGTAAAGTTCCCATGAAAGGCCAGGTATATATATACTCCAGTTTGAAGACTAGAAATCTAAGAACAGCTCCAGAGTGGAACTCAAAATTGAAAGCCAGACACACAAACTAAAAATCATCAGTCATGGGGCTTCCCTGGTGGCGCAGCGGTTAAGAATCCACCTGCCAATGCAGAGGACACGGGTTCGAGCCCTGGTCTGGCAAGATCCCACATGCCGCAGAGCAACTAAGCCCATGCACAGCAACTACTGAGCCTGTGCTCTGCAGCCCACGAGCCACAACTACTGAGCCTGCACGCCACAACTACTGAAGCCTGTGCACCTAGAGCCCATGCTCCGCAACAAGAGAAGCCACTGCGATGAGAAGCCCACGCACCGCAACGAAGAGTAGCCCCCACTCGTAGCAACTAGAGAAAGCCCACATGCAACAATGAAGACCCAACACAGCCATAAATAAATAAATAAATAAAATAAATAAAATCTATTAAAAAAAAACTATAAGTCACTATGTCCTAAGCAAAGAAGCAGAATCAAGATACAGGGCAGCATGGCAAAAGCTCTAGGATATGTAGGTTCAACATAAGAGTACAGAGATTGGACTCTGGAATCATAATGCTCAGGGTTTGGATTCCAGCTCTACCACTTAAGAGCGCTGTGACTTTAATTTATTTATTTATTTTTGCTGTATTGGGTCTTCGTTTCTGTGCAAGGGCTTTCTCTAGTTGTGGCAAGTGGGGGCCACTCTTCATTGTGGTGCGCGGGCCTCTCACTATCGCGGCGCACAGGCTCCAGACGCGCAGGCTCAGTAGTTGTGGCTCACGGGCCTAGTTGCTCCGCGGCATGTGGGATCCTCCCAGACCAGGGCTCGAAACCGTGTACCTTGCATAAGCAGGCAGATTCTCAACCACTGCGCCACCAGGGAAGCCCGAGCCCTGTGACTTTAAGTAAATTCCTTTACCTCCTTTTTTTGTTGACCTTTATTGAGATATAACTGACATATAACATTGTATAAGTTTAAGGTGTACAATATAATGATCGAATATATGTACATATTATGACATGATCTCCACGATAAGGTGCGTTAACACACCCATCACCTCACACAGTTACAATTTTTTGTGTGTGTGATGAGAGCTTTTAAGATCTACTGTCTTAGCAACTTTCAAATATACAATACAACATTGTTAACTATAGTCACCATGCTGTACATTAGATTAGATTTTGTATCCTGCAACTCTACTGAATTCGTTTATTAGTCCTAACAGTTTTTCAGCAGTGTCTTTAGGATTTTCTATGTAGAAGATCATGCCATCAACAAACAGAGACAATTTTACTTCTTCCTTTCCAATTCAGATGGCTTTTATTTCTTTTCTTGCCTGATTGCTCTGGCTAGGACTTGCAGTACTATATTGTATAGGAATGATGAGAGTGGGCACCCTTGTCTTGTTGCTGATCTTAGAGGAATAGCTTTCAACCCTTCACCATTGAGTATGATGTGTTACATATGCCTGTCAATAAATGTGGTACATCACATTCATAGAATGAAAGATAAAAATGATCATCTCAATACATGAAAAAAAAAAGCATCTGACAAAACTCAACATCCACTCATGATAAAAATTCTCAACAGGGACTTCCTTGGAGGTCCAGTGGTTAAGACTCCAGGCTTCCACGTCAGGGGGCACGGGTTCAACCCCTGGTCAGGGAACTAAGATCCCACATGCTGCTCAGCGCAGCCAAAAAAAAAAAAAAACTCTCAACACATTGGATAAAAAAGGAATGTATTTCAATATAAATAGGCCACACATGACAAGCCCTTTATCTCCTAAAGGCTCAGTTTCCTCACCTATAAAACAGGAGTGATGGTCATCATGTCATGATGATGATGATAAAACTATGTTACAAGTAACCGTGCTTCACTGAATTGTTATCAAGGTTAGATAAGATAACATGAGGCACTTAGCCAAAGCCTAGCATGTAGTAGACACTCAATAAATGCTAACAGGTCTTCCCTGGTGGCGCAGTGGTTGAGAGTCGGCCTGCTGATGCAGGGGACACGGGTTCGTGCCCCGGTCCGGGAAGATCCCACGTGCCGCGAAGCAGCTGGGCCCATGCGCCATGGCCGCTGAGCCTGCACGTCCGGAGCCTGTGCTCTGCAACAGGAGAGGCCACAACAGTGAGAGGCCCACGTACCGCAAAAAAAAAAAAAAAAATGCTAACATACAATTATTTAGGTTATGAGTAAGAGAGCTATTAACAGTCAACTCAGATAAAATGGAGACGTTATTTTCAACTACAAGCCTGTCCTATGTCTCTAGAATTGACCTTCATGAATCTAAACCCAATCAGAGCACAGTTTAAGGAAAACGTAAGAATTTTCCCTTCTTTCTATTGACCTGAGGGATAAACAGCACTAATAAGATTCTGCTATTTTTTAAGCCATTCTCAAATCTTTATCTGAATTTCAAATTGTGTTTAAGGTGCCCAGAGTCCAACAGTATATGACACAGTTAACAAAGAAAATGAACTCAAGAGAGCTAAGTTAGAAAACCCCTACAGGTGTGAAGAGACAGTCTTTTGCAAACCAAGAGATTAGGAATTTAATTTGTGCAAGTATGGAGGAGACTTCCAGTCATCTGTCTGGGAGAGCTTAGTGCAGATAAGAACTTAATTTGACTGAATGACCTAAACTTAATTCCACAAACATTCTCACTTCTGAAATGGGCCTGGAGCTTTAAGTGGACATCCAAAAAAAAAACACCTAGAAATAAAAGAATTAATTTAGTGACTCATAAAAATAAGGCATTACTAGACATCTGTTAGGATTGAACAACATATGAACATATAACCAATGAAATGCTCCACAGAACAAGTTCATTCACAATCACAAGCAGTTAATTCCATTTCATACTTTTAAAACCTTTCGAGAACTGGTTTGCTTTTTAATCTTTACCTCCCCATTTACTAAGGTAAATCAGAGACCCAGGATGTAATTATATCAATTGCCTCTAAAAACAAAGACCAATACTGAAAGAACAAAGAGGATACTGCATAGTCTCTCAACACTTTTGTGGAAGCAGAGCCCAAAATCATGGCTTATGTTATTAGCAAACTATGAAACAGAGTATATCACTACATGTAGCAAGTAGGCAGAGAATCAAGGCATAACAGTGCTACATCCATAAGATAATGTGTTACCTCACTTGTCCTAAAGACAACTCTAGAAATAATTCTGTTTATCTAATAAGAAAACGCATGACAATTTACTATATATAAACAACATAATCCTTCAAAGAATTTCAAAAATTAAAAGGCTATATTATCCAATAAGCTCTGTGATCTGGGAGAGAAAATGTACTAATCTTTAGTAAATGATACTTTCACATTAGAGATACTATCAAGAGGTGCTGTTTATCTAAACCCATTCAAGCTAACTCTTTGATCTCTGCCTATGAGAAGTTTCATTTCTAGAAATTCAATTAAAACTTATCTATGATGTAGATTGGTATCATATGGAGATAAGTTTTATGAACCTCTGTAAGTTGAGGCATCTGATGTCACTGCATTATTAAAAGGAATTTTCTATTACTGCAGTAACACAGAAATTTAGAAATGGCATCCTAGGTAATTTTATCACACCATAACATAGAGAAAGTTCTATATTTTAAGATATATAGCTTTCAAAACCAAATCCTATAAATGAATATTTTATTGAAATGTTAAAAGAATTATTATCATTATAGGGTTTCCTTTGGAAACTAGATTTAATTGTAAGGTAATCTGTGATGTTTTGTCTTTTTCTGAGAAATTGGGTGGGTGATTAAATAAGTGAATTAGAGTGTGCAATATACTTTTTTGGTTCCATAAACTTTATTAATGTTAAGTAACAAAATGCAGTATGAAAAAAAGAACACTTGTAAAATCAATACCGTGATACAAATTGCTGCAAGACAGTAAAATTGATTATTAGCTACAAAAGCCAGAGGGAAATTTCAGGCTTATGACAAGATGAAAACAGTAAAAAAAAAAAAAAAGAAATTATATTTGAAAACAAATTTAATCCCCATAGTTTCTCTCTCAGAAACATCAGAGAGAGAGACCGACTCATTCATTCACGGGTCACATACCTGAAGTTGTTGTACCTATCTTTTAAGATTGATTCTCTCAATACAAGGATGACTGTCTTTCCAATATTTCTTTTTCAACCTTATAGTCTACAGAAATACCCACATAAGGAGAGGGAGAAGACATGCATACATCATAAATCACAGGGGACAGGTCAGCTTCATGCTTAGTCAATTCTTCATTCAACATCCTTTCCCAGTTCAAGGCAGCCTCAACTCCCGTGGGGAATTAATCGTCACGTAATCATCACGTGGATTACTGAGTTCTACTCTTTTACACCCAGCTTTGTAAGAGAACTGTTTTCCTTGTTTTCTTCCCACTTTTTTCAAATAGAAAAGGGGAAAAAATACAATGATTACTAATATATCCTTCCCCCAGATTCAACATTTGTTAACAATTTGCCATGTCTACTTCATCTCTCTACACATACATAAACGTGTATGTTCTTTCGCTCATCCATTTGAAAGTTGCAGAAATCATAACTCAACCCTAAAATCTCCAGCACGTGATTCTTAAGATTAACATCTCTTATATGATCACAAATTATTACCCCACACAAGAAAATAAACAATAATTACATAATATTATCTAGTATTCAGTATTCAGTATTATCAGTATTCAGTATTCAGTTGAATTCAGTTCAAATTCAACCAATTGGTGAAAAGAACATTTGTTTTAACTTCCCCCTTCAACCTAGACCCTGGATCCAATCTAAGTTCATACATCACAACGGGTAATTATGTCTCGTTAGCTTCCTTTAGACTGGAGAATTCTCTCTCTCTCTCTCTCTCTCTCTCTCTCTCACACACACACACACACACACACACACACACACACAGAGTCTGCTTTTCATGACAATGACATTTTGAAAAGTTCCAGAAAATTGTCTTATTAAATGTCATGCATTTTGAGCGTATGTGACTGTTTTCCTCTTGGGGCATTTACCTTGTTTCTCTATCCCCCGTGTTTCCTAAAACCTTGAATTTGGTACAGACTTGATTACAGTCAAGTTAAACACTTTTGCAAGAACACTTCACGTTGGTGATGTTCTATCATCCACCTACACCTGTTGGGGGAATTCTCCTGTTCCTAAGGTAGAGCTTTGCTTTTTATTTTTCTCTCTCCCCACCACCTTTCTGGACTACCTCTATGGATTAATGGATTGTTATCTATTCAAAATGTTAAAATCAATTAGAGTTATTATTCTTTCTTAAACACTCAAATTGCCCCAAATTTGACAATTAGGAACTTCTTTAAACTGCTGTTTTTAAAAACCTGAGTCTTAACACAGTACGATTAAAGTCATGTCTTTTTTTTAAAGGCTTTTTCTCTACTGAAGAAAATCATCTACTCATTTATTCAAATTAATTCAAAAATATCTCTTAAGTATTTACCATGTGCCAGATGCTTTTTTAGGTGTTGGGGATATATTAATGAACAACAGAGTCCCTACTACCATGAGGCTTACATTATTATTATTTATGAAGACAAACAATAGAAGGAAAAATAATTAAGTAATACATCAGATGGGGGTAAGTGCTTAGGAGAAAAATAAAGCAGTGTAGGGGATGAAGAATGATAGAGAGCTGATAGTTTAGAGTACAGAGAGCCCCTCCAATGAGATAACATTAGGCAGAGACCCAAATGAAGTTGAGAAAGTAGCTTGTAGCATCTGGAAGATGAGAAACCCAGGCCATGCGAACAGAGCAAAGGCCCTGCTTGGAGTGTCTGAGGATCAGCAAGAAGGCTGTGTGGCTGGAGTCCAGTAAGCTGGGGGTAGTTGCAGGATATAAGATCAGAAAAGAATGGATCCTGACATCTGCCATATACTAAGCTTATAAACACGATTTGTTTTGTTTTGTATTTTACCATAAAGTAACAATTTTTCAAGCAAGCGACTGAGCAAGGTTCTTGCAGTAGGTTGAAAGGTGGCCTTATAAAAATATGAACATGGGGCTTCCTTGGTGGCGCAGTGGTTGGGAGACAGCCTGCCGATGCAGAGGACACAGGTTCGTGCCCCGGTCTGGGAGGATCCCACATGCCGCGGAGCGGCTGGGCCCGTGAGCCATGGCCGCTGAGCCTGCGCGTCCGGAGCTTGTGCTCCGCAATGGGAGAGGCCACAGCAGTGAGAGGCCCGCGTACCACAAAAAAAAAAAAAAAAATGAACATGGCCTAACTCCAGAAACTTATGAATGTGACCTTATTTGGAAAAAGGATATTTGCAGATATAATTAAGTGAAGGATCTTGAGATGAGCTCCATCCTGAATTATCTGGGTAGGCCCTAAATCTAATGACAACTGTCCTTACGAGACGCAGAAGATGAGAAGACAGAGAGAAGAGAAGGCCATGTGAAGATGGAGACAGAGACTGAAGTTATGCAACCACAAGCCATTGAACACCTCCCAGCAAGCTCCGTTACAGAAACTGACAAACTGACTCTAAAATTTATATGGAGAAACAAAGGACCTGAATGATTTTTACAATGAACAAAGTTGGAGAACTCACACTATCTGACACCAAGATTTACTGTAAAGTTAGAGTAATCAAGACAGTACATTACTGGGCTTCCTGGTGGTGCAGTGGTTAAGAATCCGCCTGCCCATGCAGGGGACGTGGGTTTGAGCCCTGGTCCGGGAAGATCCCACATGCCGCGGAGCAACTAAGCCAGTGCACCACAACTACTGAGCCTGCGCTCTAGAGCCTGTGAGCCACAACTACTGAGGCCCGCGCACCTAGAGCCCGTGTTCTGCAACAAGAGAAGCCACCGCAATGAGAAGCCCATGCACCGCAACAAAGAGTAGCCTCTGCTCGCCACAACTAGAGAAAGCCCTCGCGCAGCAACAAAGACCCAACGCAGCCAAAAAATTTTTTAAAAGACAGTACATTATTGACATAAAGACAGATATATACATCAAAGGAACAGAAATAGTATCCAGAAACAGACTCCCATATATTGTCAAGTGGTTTTCTACAAAGGTGTTGTAGTGGATTGAATAGCGTGCCCCCAAAATTCATGTCCACCCAGAACCTCAGAATGTGACCGTATTTGGAAATAGGGTCTTTGCAGATGTCATTAGTTAGGATGAAGTCATACTGGATTAGATGGGCCCTAAACCCAGTGACTGGTGTCCTTATAAGAGCACACAAAGAGGACACACAACAGACACAGAGGAAGAAAGCCATGCGACAACAGAGGCAGAGAGTGGAATCATGCAACTATCAATACAAACCAAAAATGCCATGAATTGCTGGGAAGCCACCAGAAGCTCACAAGAGTCAAGGAAGGATTCTCCCCTATAATGTTTAGAGAAAGCCCTGCCAAACCTTTATTTCAGACTTCTAGCCTCCAAAATTGTGAGAAAAGGCATTTTTCTTTTAAGTCATCGAATTTGTGTTAATTTGTTAAGGCAGCCCTAGGAAACTAATACAGTTTTAGTTTGTTGTTGTTGTTTGGTTGGTTGGTTGGTTTTTACTGAGGTAAAATGAACAAAACATAAAGTTCACATGAGCATGAGTTTTATAGTCAGACTGGCCTGGGTTCCACTGCCTCCTCTCTCACTTCCTATACCTTCCAGAGCAAACTGCCAATCTGAAACTCATTTTCTTCCCTATGAAATGGGGATACAGTCTAACCGGCCTCGTGGCTATTAGGATTCCTTGATATAAAGCCGTGGTTCTCTATTTGAGCATGCATCAGAGTCACGCTCGTAGAGCTTGTGAAAACATCAATTGCTGGGTCCCACTCACAGAGTTCCTGATTCAGTGGGTCTGGGGTGAGGCCTAACACATGACATTGCTAACAAGTTCTATACGATGCTGAAGCTGCTGCTCCTGAGACCCCACTTTGAGGACCAATGCACATAGCCTGGGATAAAACAGATGCTCAATAAATGCTCCTCTCTTCTTCCTCTACTCTTTCCTTTCCAGAAGTCCAACAGTCATTACCCTATGAAAAGAAAATATATTTGAATATATATTATACAATCAATCCTTTAGCAAGAAATGTCCATCCCTAACACACCTACTGTGAGAGACTAGATATACAAAAGAACAACAGGCAAACCATATATAAAAACAGAACTCTGACCTACAACCTGCAGCAACAAGCCCAGGAAGCCAACCCGTTATCCACAGTAACCAGTGCAGGAACTCAGAATGCAATCTCTAACAACCGGTCCAAGGAAGCCAAACAATAACTTCTGCAACAATCATCCCCAAATGGCCAGGAGTCGATTAATAACTGACAGCTTCCCTCATTTTTGCCCCTACTTCAACTTAGGACCAACACAGAAACCCAAAAATGTACCCCTAACCAATCGCATAGGATGTCCTGCTTCTAATTAGCCTGGCTACAGCTTCCCCATAAAAATAGTCTCCAATCCAGGCATACCTGAAGCCTCCCTTCTTTCCACTATCAAGGTTTCCCACTCTACTACCTGCCTTTGAATCTCTGACAATTCCAAGTGATGGTGGCTGATTCCCTTGCTACAGCAAGCTCTAAATGAATAGCCATTGGCTGTCCTAATTTGGATGGCCTTCATTTACTTCCACAACTAGGATAAAAGAAGTTAAGATCCTCATTTTATTTTTGTGGTGTTTTTGCTCTGTAACTTAAAAATTCCTTCTTTTGGAACCAGAGAGACCTGGGTTTCAAGATCTGACTCCTCTAGCTATGATCTTATAGAAATTCTATAATTTCTCTGAACACCAGTTTCCTCACCAATGTTCCCAACCGAGGGAACAATAATTTTTAGGGCTTATCGCCCTAAAAAGAACACAAAGAGGAACAGTGCCTGGCACAGAATGAGTCCTCAATGAAGTTAGATGCTTTGATTAGGCTACAGTTTTCAGCACGGAAACATTTAATCCTGTGATTCAATAAACCTGCTGCTATTAGGGGTGGGAGTTATTTTTTGTTTTGTTTTTAAGCTATATCATTAGCAATACAGTGCCAAGTCCCTCATCTTAGAAAGTAAAGCACGGCAAATGACAGAAAATGACAAATGACAGAAAACCACCAAAACACCAAAACCACCAAAACCAGTTAATGTAAAATCTCACAGACAGATGCAAAGTACATCTAGGACTGAAAAGGACTGAATGTGAACTAATAAATAACAACTCAAGAAACCAGGTTACTCTCTCAGGAATGCTTTGTTTGATCATCCCTGTTTTTGTTTGTTTGTTTGTTTTTAATTTATTTCTTTCTTTTTGGCTGTGTTGGGTCTTCGTTGCTGCACACAGGCTTTCTCTAGTTGCGGCGAGCAGGGGCTGCTCTTCACTGTGGTACGTGGGCTTCTCATTGTGGTGGCTTCTCTTGTTGCAGAGCACGGGCTCTAGGCGTGCGGGCTTCAGTAGTTGTGGCACACGGGCTCAGTAGTTGTGGCTCGCAAGCTCTGGAGCGCAGGCTCAGTAGTTGTGGCACACAGGCTTAGTTGCTCCACAGTATGTGGGATCTTCCCGGATCAGGGATCGAACCCGTGTCCCCTAGCACTGTCAGGCGGATTCTTTACGACTGCGCCACCAGGAAAGCCCCGTTTTTCTTCTAACTGGTTTCCTCTGCTAACTCAGCCCACACATGGCCCATAAAAATAGCCACCCCAAGATGGTAATGATCTATAACTTGATAGGGATTCGGTTTAAACACATGTATGCGTTTGTCAAAACTCATCTAGTGGTACACCTAAGACATACACATTTCACTGTATATTTTAATCTCTTTTCATATCTGTCTCTCTCTCATCAAAAAGAAAATCATATTCAATTCGGAATCCCCAACACTAGTACAATGCCTAACATATAGCCAAATCTCAATAAACGTTTCATTATTAAACAAAGGAAGGCAAACTTAAGAAACTGAGAAATTTTACTTACTGGAATTCATTCTGATATATATTAAAAGTTCTCATTTTAATTAGTGATTACATCCTAATCAATTAATATAAACAGATTTAAATTTTACTTATTATAAAGAGAAATATATTTACAAGCAAACAATTAGTGACAATTACGGTGCAAACTGCTCTGGGTACATGACACTACCACCACCTAGTGGAAATAAATGCACATTACCATGATTGGAAACTCGTTAAGGAAGAAACAATTTCCAAATGGGTTGAGGGGCCATAAGCAAACACATTTCAACCACATTCACCATGCACCTGCTAGGTTCTGGAAATTATGCCAGGTTCCATGAGGACAGGCATAGCTCATGTCTGTTTTGATCAGTGCTGTATCACCAGAGCCAAGAAGAGTGACAAAGTACTTTGTTACCTTTTGGTAAATATTTGTAACTAGATTGTAAGATTAAAAGGAGACTGAGATATGATCTCCAGGAAAGGCATCTGAAGTTAATGACAATCTCAGTATACGCCAAAAATGCTTATGAAAAATTGTAAAGCCACTCCTGATTTTTAACCCATAGCAGATGATTTTTTTTCTTAATATAATTGAAAAATACAAAATGCTCTATCAGTCCATAACTTTCTGATGTTTCATTTGAACCATTATTGAAATGCTAAACCAATGAAACATCAGAAACGTTTCTGTTGAAGTCTAGAAGGAAGCAAGCTCATCTTACTGATCTAGAAGTACTAGCCAATGCAAAGGAAAAAATGGTAAGTTTTTAATCCATCAAACATTTTTACGGTGATTGTGTCAGAGACTGTTCTAAGCACTTTATAAATATTAAATTATTTAATTCATATACTCTTCATAACAATCCTATGAGGTAGTACTATTATTATCCCATTCTACAGATGGGGAGATCGAGGCACAGAGAACACAAGTAACTTGCCCAAAGCCACGCAGCTAGCAAGTTAGGGGAGATGAGGTTACAATCCAAGCAGTAGTGATTCTATGCTCTTCAACACTACGCTATATGAAACGATATTGCAAAGGAGAAAGCAAAAGCATCCATAAATACAGATGATACAACTGAAGCTAGAAAACCAAAAGAGAAAAAAGGTGAACTGCTGTTGGAAATGAGAATTTACTAGAGTAGTTGATTACAAAATCACGTAAAATATCAATAGTATTTCTATATGTTAACAGTAAAAACTTAGAAAATACATTTTTTTTCTTTTCTTTTTTTTTTTTTTTTTTGCAGTATGCAGGCCTCTCACCGCTGTGGCCTCTCCCATCGCGGAGCACAGGCTCCGGATGCGCAGGCCCAGCGGCCATGGCCCACGGGCCCAGCCGCTCTGCGGCATGCGGGATCCTCCTGGACTGGGGCACGAACCCGCGTCCCCTGCATCGGCAGGCAGACTCCCAACCACTGCACCACCAGGGAAGCCCAGAAAATACATTTTTTAACAAAGATGCCATTTACACTACCGACCAAAAAAACACTAACAGAAAATAGGAAATATACAGTTTCTATTTGAATAAAAAGTTACAACTTTGCTAGCTTATCCATGAGTATGAACTCCACATTTATAGGAAGTGAGGTATTCAAACAGTATGGACTGGCTCAGAGGGCTCCTCCAGCACTAGCTGTCAGGGTAGGAAGCAAACCAACACCCCTCCCCCACCTACCTGGATCAGGTGATCACATGATCACAAGGGAAAGCACATGAGCCTTGTCAAGTAATTTACTTATGCCCAATCTCTCAGACCAACCCGTAAGAAATTTAATCCTTTGCTTTACCAGTCCAAGAGCATGGACAGGATGTGGAGTACTCTTTCCGCAAAGTATCAGTAAACCTCAACTGTGTTCACACAACAGTCCACATTTTTATTACCTAAGTAAGCACCAAATCTCGGAACAAGGAGAGGGAGAGGGAATCTGTTGGAACCAGTAGATCTTCCCATTGGCTATTTCATGACAGACCTTGACTACAGTTGCGCAGTTTATGCCTAGATGAAGGCAGTGGCTTCCGACCAGCTGACTCACATCAGGTTCTAAGTGAGGAAACTGTTCATAGGACAAAAATACAAATCCTGTATATACAAATATACAGAAACATGCTCCCTGAAAAGTAAGGATCATTCAAATATGAAATGAGTTGAGAGAAACTGGGGTTCTCTCTAGGAAATATTTTTCATAGGACAGATATACAATCATAAAGAAACTGTCATGCACTGAGATGGGGAAAATGCTTTCTCTGTCAAGGATAGCCCCATAACTAATCAGTCAGCTAAGCAACCAATCAATAATTTATTGAATTCCTACTATGTGCACAACTCTGCAGCAGTTATAACATTAAGTAAAATGTAAGATACGGTTCCATCATGAGAAGTGTTTATTAAAGGGGTGGGGAGACAGAATAAACACATGAAGAGAACAAAAGCAATACATGAAATGGATAAGGCCAACTAGTAATGGCAGAATTTCTCTCTCTGCTTTCCCACATATGTATTAGGAATAAGAATACAAGAAGCAGTCAATCAGAACAGAATTTTATCTCCTCCAACTTTTAGAAGCTGAAAGGATTTGAAGCTTTTTAAACACACACAGGTAAATAATCCATAGCAACGGTAATAACTGATCAGAGATTACTGAAAACACACTAAAACCTCAAAGAAATCTCAGTAATGTTTATTCTCCTACCTCAACAAAGCATATTCACTAACTAATTTAATTAATCACTACAATATACACAAGCCACTGTGCTAGGCTCCTACTGAATGAGCCAAAATGAAACAGATTAAAATACTGAGAGTTCTTATATAAAGCAACAGGACTGGACGCAAGTTCTGAGGGTAGCTCTTTAACAATGAAAGAACTGGGACTGAAATTCTTGAGTCTGTAACTGAAAATAGCACATTTGGCTGTCTGGTCACCTCTATTTATACTGCTAGGATAAAAACTGATGATGAGATTAAATCAATGTCCTCCTATCCTTAAGATAACCTTCTCCACAGTACCACAGACTTATAACTGAGGAAATGCAGATGATAGTTCACATGAATTCAATTCAACAAAAATGTACTGAGTCCTAATAGTATGCTCAATGCCTGAAATGTGAAGTTGAATAAGACATGGACCCGGTTTACTGTGTTTTTAAATAAAGATACAGTCAAGTCCTTAATCTAAAAGAGCTCATGTTACACGAAAGCAAAGGATTAACCTCCAAAATATACAAACAGCCCATGCAGCTCAATATCAAAAAACCAAACAACCCAATCAAAAAATGGGCAAAAGACCTAAATAGACATTTCTCCAAAGAAGACATACAGATGGCCAACAAACATATGAAAAGATGCTCAACATCGCTAATTATTAGAGAAATGCAAATCAAAACTATAATGAGGTATCACCTCACACCGGTCAGAATGGCCATCATCAGAAAATCTACAAAAAATAAATGCTGGAGAGGGTGTGGAGAAAAGGGAACCCTTATGCATTGTTAGTGGGAATGTAAACTGATACAGCCACTGTGGAGAACAGAATGAAGCTTCCTTAAAAAACTAAAAATAGAACTAACATATGACACAGCAATCCCACTACTGAGCATATACCCAGAGAAAACCATAATTCAAAAAGTCACATGCATCCCAATGTTTACTGCAGCACTATTTACAATAGCCAGGACATGGAAGCAACCTAAATGTCGATCAACAGAAGAATGGATAAAGAAGATGTGGTACACATATACAATGGAATTACTCAGCCATAAAAAGGAGTGAAATTGGGTCATTTGTAGAGACATGGATGGACCCAGAGACTGTCATACTGAGTGAAGTAAGAAAGAGAAAAACAAATATTGTATAGTAACACATATATGTGGAATCTGAAAAAATTAATATAGACGATCTTATTTACAAAGCAGAAACAGAGACACAGAGGTAGAGAACAAACGTATGGATACCGGGGTGGGTGCAGTGGGATGAACTAGGAGATTAGGATTGACATGTATACTCTATTGATACTATGTATAAAATAGATAACTAATGAGAACCTACTCTAGCACAAGGAATTCTACTCAATGCTCTGTGGTGACCCAAATGAGAAGGAAATCCAAAAAAGAAGGGATATATGTATACGTATAGTTGATTCACTTTACTGTACAGTATAAACTAACACAATATTGTCAAGCAACTATACTCCAAATAAAAAAAGACGATTTAAAAAAAACACAAATGACTTAGAAGATACAAAGCAATATGTAAGAATGAAAAACAAAAAAGAACTCATGTTACAGAGTTCTTTCTCTTCGCTGGGGAAAAAATGGCATGCCTTTAAAAAGTAAGCTTCCTTGGGCTTCCCTGGTGGCACAGCGGTTGAGAGTCCGCCTGCCGATGCAGGGGACGTGGGTTCGTGCCCCGGTCCGGGAGGATCCCACATGCCGCGGAGCAGCTGGGCCCGTGAGCCATGGCTGCTGGGCCTGTGCGTCTGGAGCCTGTGCTCCACAGCGGGAGAGGTCACAGCAGTGAGGGGCCCGCGTACCGCAAAAAATAATAATAATAATAAACAAATAAATAAATAAAAGTAAGGTTCCTTGAAACAGTCGTGTTTTTCCAATCATTAAGTGCCTAACCAAGAGGCTACAAAGCTGGAAAACCACTACACCTGACTTGTAATAAATGAACGGAATATGAATTGGAAATAAAATTAAATATCTCTAAAACTATAATGCTGTACTGGTTCAATATAAAACCATGACATCCTACATCAAGAAATTTTATTTACACTAAATCTATTACACAAAGCAATATATAAACAGCTAATATTTCACTGCGCTATTACCAAGTATAGATTGGTTTCCAAGTAAGAAACATGCACTACTAAAAGCTCTGAGAACACTAAGCCTCCAAATCCTGTAGAAAAGGCAGATACAGCCTTGAGGCAAAAATGCTAGGAAGTGATAGAATACCTTCTTTACAATTTGCAGCTAGGTTATTACCCATGATAAATTGATAACCATTCATTAACTTTGAGAGCAAGAGACAACTGGCAGGCTATTTCATGCCTCAAAGAATTTATGGCAAAAATGACAGGTGACTTTGAATTCAGAAAATAAAATGGATTCTTGGTAATTGTTACTTCTTCTAAATAAACTTGGAGGCAGATACAGGTATTTGCTACTGATAAGAATTAAAGGTCATGATTTTCTACATCAATGACAAAAAGATTAATGTTTATCATTTGCATCAGTCTGTCAATCAACAATATATACATGAATCAGGTATTTAAGGTATCAGGAGATAGACAATTCACTCTGGGTCATGAAAGGAAAGAATTACGCAAAATACACATTAATAACAATTAAAACAGGGTACAGGGGCTTCCGTGGTGGCGCAGTGGTTGCGAGTCCGCCTGCTGATGCAGGGGACACGGGCTCGTGCCCCGGTCCGGGAAGATCCCACGTGCCGCGGAGCGGCTGGGCCCGTGAGTCATGGCCGCTGAGCCTGCGCGTCCGGAGCCTGTGCTCCGCGGCGGGAGAGGCCACAACAGTGAGAGGCCCGCGTACCGCAAAAAAAAAAAAAACAGGGTACAAAAAAGATTTAGGAATTATGTTTGCAGATTCTCCTTGACTGGTACATCCTTGCCACATACCACAATGTTAGTGTTCCCTAATTAGGGTTTTTGTCTGGTTCTATTTTCTTCTAATTCTCCCTGTTCCCAAACTGATCTATACCCAAGGCATCAGCTATCACTTACATGCCACAATCTCCAGGATTAAAGTGATTGTCAACCCTGGCTGCACATTAGCATCACCCTAGCAGCTTTTAAAACATACCTCCCACTACTGGGCATATACCCTGAGAAAACCATAATTCAAAAAGAGTCATGACATTGATGTATCCAGTCCTCTTCATCTTTTCCTCAGTCTTTTTCTATGAGAAATAATTCTGCCATGAAATCTTTTTGAAATTTTCTAAATGTGAGTTCCTAGAAGTAGAATCATTTAGTCAATTGGCATATGTATTTGAAATGCTGATGTTTATAGTTATTGCGAAAATGCCATTCATGACTTGACCAAACTTACTACTTCCCTCACTTTGGAAAATACATTTTTGACTACATTCCAAAATAACAGTGCTTGGCAAACATTTATGTTATATGAAAATCTGATTAAAGAAACTGTTCTATTTGTATACTTTAATTACAAATAAATAAGTTGAATTTGGGCACCTAAAGAACAACAACAAAAAAAAGAGTCATGTACCACAATGTTCATTGCATCACTATTTACAGTAGCCAGGACATAGAAGCAACCTAAGTGTCCATCGACAGATGAATGGATAAAGAAGCTGTGGCACATATATACCGCATACCGCAAAAAAAAAAAAAAATTAGAATCTCTATGGGTAGCACCATGTCATGGTTTTGTTGTTGTTGAGTTTCCCTAGCAGGCAGTCAAGGTCCAGACCTACTGCTCTTCTAGGTCTATCACACCACCCCTCCTGATGACCCTCAACTGAACATCCCACAGGCAACTCAAACTTGTCTCCTGTCTAACATACTCTTCCACCAGCACTAAGCTAGAGCATTTTCTTCTCTTCTTCCTTAACTGACCCCAGGAGCATTCAGCAGTCCTTCCTCCAAGCTTCCACAGAATTCTGTCCATGCCACCATTAAAGCGTTTATCACCATTTATTGTAACTGACTATCATCCCCCTAAGACTGGATTTTTTTTTTTCATTTTAGCATCCAAAGCATCCACAAATGGGTGGCACCAGAGGATGAGTGATAGCCAAAAAGACTAACCCAGTTTTTACAGTCAGTTCTAAGAAGTAACTGCAAGACTGGAAAACAAGAGAAACGGCTGAGGGATGATTAACCAGGTAAAACGCAGGGTGAGAGTCATGAAGGAGGACACAGAGGGAAGGGGATGGTACACCTGAGGCTCACCTTTATTAGCCTCCACCCCATACACTGAGTAGACCAGACTGATTAAATCTGACCCTGTGCTGGAGCGAACAGTCTGAAAAGTCCAGCTCCCCAAAGTAGATCACATGTAAGTTCTTTTCACCCTCATTGCTATAGCCTTTAGGTGGAGCCTTCACTGTCTTTTGCCTAGACTTTTAAAACAGCATCTTAATTCATGCCCATCCCTTGCCACCCCAGGCTAAGACTGACCACAGAGTTACCTTTTAAAAAAGAAACCTCCTCCCATTACTCCTTCATTGGAAATTCTCATGTAGCTCTCAGAGAATGAAGTCCAAATTCTCTACCATCACCTTTGTAAGGCCTTTCTCAACCTGGCTGTAACTAATCTCTTCAGCTATTCTCCAACCATAATCAATGCTACATTCACACTCGATCAGCTCACAACTTAGTTCCTATACACAAGCTGTTCTTACAGTAAAAATGTCAACCCATTACCCACCCATCTTCCAAATTTTACAGATCCAGCAAAAATCAGCTCAAATGTTACCTCTTCAGTGAGGCTATAGCAGATGAGCACATTCATTCTGATTTTTTCCAAAAGTTCTTCTGGAGGCCCTACTATCTGACAGCCACTGGTTTAAACCAGTGGTACTGTGTTCAAACTTGAGTTATGACGGTTATAATGATGTGTTAATAACACTAGTGATTTTATCTTCTCCGTCACTCTACGCATCTCTTGAAGATAAGAACCATATTTTCTGGTCCAGCTCTTTTGTTTTTCTTACTTTGATCCAAGAGAAGCTGAGCATGCCAGGTTATGTATGCCTAGTAAAGATTCCCTTGAGGTCAGTTCGTAACTGTGGGGGGCCCTGGATCAGGCTACGAGGACTGATACTGGTCTGAGCCCACATGTAGAATACAAACAGTGAAAATGAAGAAGGGTTAAGGATCTTCATCCCAGATGAAAAGAATAGAGGTAAAAGTGACAAACAGGGCAGGCAGAGATGAAACTTAGGTATGGAAAAATTGAAGACTAATTTTGAACTAACATAATGAATACAGCTCATCAATGCATCACTTCTCTGGAACAAGGCCATAACCTTCAAGGGGCAAAACCATTCTAAATACATTATATTAATCTCCGTAATCATTGTACAGCCTAACCTAGTAACTAGGAATGGATGCTGCAAAAATATGCTGAATTAATTAATACTTTTGCAAGCAATAATTATATACACATGTATACACTGTGTCTTCATATGACCCAGCAGGTAAAACCAAAGACACTAGAAACACTAATTTTAGAGCAGGATGTCAGAAGAGATCTAATCTAAAACCAGTGACTTGAGATTACTAACATTCACCATACATATCAAAAGACTAATTTATTCTACCATATACAAGTCATATGCAATACAAAGGCTGGACTGAAATATAAAATCAGGAGCTTTGAACATAAACTGTCATGTGGACGGAGCATCAGAGCAAACCATTTTGCAGTAAAACAAAAACCAAAGCAGTCAAGCAGAGAGAAGCAGAGGTGAAAAAATGCAGGATAACATGCCTGGGATCTTGAAGCCTTTCCAGGCCCTAGTTTCACTCTCTCCCCAGTCCCTAATTTCATGCCTCCCTGAAGGCAGAGATGCACCCCTGCCCTTCAGTTCTGTGAGACACCCTGAATCCTTTTAATATATTTGTCTTTGCTTAAGCTAGCTCAAACTGGTTCCTGTTACCTGAAAACAAGAAATCTTACACCAAACATTAAAACCACAAGTGCTGTGCCTCTGCTGCCTTGATTACATCCAAAAACTTCATTGCCAAAAACATCTACTCATTTTATAACTCCTATTTCATTTCTTACACATCTTTCCAACCACCAATGCATTCAATTAGCAGCTAATGAGCACCTACTTCATGCCAGGCACTGCTAGGACCTGGCAACAGAAGGATGAGGACGCCATGGTCCCTGCACTCAAATTCATAATCTAGTGTAGTACTTCTGTCAAAATGTGAGTCTTGATCAATTTGTAAAATCAATTTAGTTGGTCCCAGGCAGCACTTTTTAAAATTTTGGGGCTTCCCTGGTGGTACAGTGGTTGAGAGTCCGCCTGCCGATGCAGGGGACGCAGGTTCGTGCCCCGGTCCGGGAAGATCCCGCGTGTCGTGGAGTGGCTGGGCCCGTGAGCCATGGCCGCTGAGCCTGTGCGTCCGGAGCCTGTGCTCCGCAACCGGAGAGGCCGCAGCAGTGAGAGGCCCGTGTACCGCAAAAAAAAAAAAAAAAAAAAAAAAGACATATATGAAGATAAAAATAGAGATAAGTGGTTAAGGTTATTGTTATAAGGTTATATTGTTATAAGGTTATATTGTTTTCTATAACTTTTCTTTCAGCTACATGTGTGTTTGTAAGGGACAGCTATACAATATGTATTTCTTACTGAGTCATGAACAAAGAGTTTGAAAAATACCAGTGAATCTGTATTTCCTAATAACCTCAACAAATAAATACCAGATAAAAGTTGTGCCCTCGAGAATCCACTAGTGCTTAAATTAATAAAAAATAACTTGAATTGGCACAGCCTTAGTTTGTGTTGATTTTACATGCTTGAAAACAGTTATTGGTTTGCCTCAAGTACATTAAACATTCCTCCTTGTTTAGTTTTAATTAGCTAAGCAAATCCTTTTCTCTTTGCCTTAAACAGTACAAAGAAAGTTCAAATCAGCATGTCAGAATATTATAAACTCTTAATTAGCTAAGTATAAATTTAGCAAGTTTCTGCCATACTTCCAATGAATGCTGACTGGGCGAAACCCCAATCATCATCAGGGCAACTACTGAGCTACAAGAGATGACAAGTTAGCCTGGAAAAAGAAGACCATGAGGCAGAAGATAACGGAGTTCAAATATTATTAAAGGCCTACGATGACTCTAAATTGTCTAAGGTAACTTCTGAAAAACACTAATTGAAGAGAATGTAAGAAGAATACATCAAATAAGATGGGCATATTCTGGTATTTCATGTATCTTCCAAGTGACTTGAGGCTAAGAATCTGATCTCATTTCAAGGAAAATGAATTCAAACATTAGAATTAGTAGTCTTTAGTTTATTCTCTAATTTAAAGACTACCAATCTTTATCAGGTAGCAGAAGTTATGATACCCTTGATTAGTTAACAAGAATGTTTCCTAAACACACAGTACATGCTGCTCCAGGAATTATACAGAACACCATAAATACTGTGGAATGTCATGAAATATTGATATGTCAAAATTCATCATAATCAGTCTCCCAAGGCAACAGAAATAAAAGCAAAAATAAACAAATGGGACCTAATCAAACTTATAAGCTTTTGCACAGCAAAGGAAACTATAAACAAAATGAAAAGACAACCTACGAATGAGAGAAAATATTTGCAGATGATACAACCAACAAGGGCTTAATTTCTAAAATATACAAACAACTCATACAATTCAATAACAAAAAAACAAACAGCCTAATCAAAAACTGGACAGAAGACCTAAATTGACATTTCTCCAAAGAAGACACACAGATGGCCAATAGGCACATAAAAAGATGCTCATCTTCACTAATTATTAGAGAAATGCAAATCAAAACTACAATAAGGTACCACCTCACACCAGTCAGAATGGCCATCATTGAAAAGTCTACAAACAACAAATGCTGAAGGTGGTGTGGAGAAAGGAAACCTTCCTACACTGTTGGTGGGAATGTAAATTGGTGCAGCCACTATGGAGAACAGTATGGAGGCTCCTTAAAAAACTAAAAATAGAGTTGCCATATGATCCGGCAATCCCACTCCTGGGCATATACCCAGACAAAACAATAATTCGAAAAGATACATGTGTGTACATATATATATATATATACACACACACACACACACACACACAATGGAATATTAGCCATTAAAAGAATGAAATAATGTCACTTGCAGCAACATGGATGGACCTAGAGGTTATCATACTAAGTGAAGTCAGAAAGAGAAAGACAAACACCATATGATATCACTTAAATGTGGAATCTAAAATACGACACAAATGAACATATCTACAAAACAGAAACAGACTCACAGACATAGAGAACAGACTTATGGCTGCCAAGGGGGAGGAGGGGTACAGAAGGAAAGGACTGGGAGTTGGGGATTATCAGATACAAAATATTTTATATATATATAGGATGGATAAACCACAAGGTCCTACTGTATAGCACAGTGAACTATGTTCAATATTCTGTGATAAATCAAAATGGAAAAGAATATGAAAAAATATACATATGTGTATAACTGAGTAATTTTCCTGTACAGCAGAAATTAACACAACATTGTAAATCAATTATACTTCAAAATTTTTTAAATATTTGTCATAAAAACTTAGGACAATTTTAATGGCAGAAAGTGATCATGTCACAAGCATGTTTCTGTATAAAAACAAAAACCTATCATACAAAGCATAGCAGTCTATTTCCATGTTTTTTGAAAAATATACTTGCTATTTATTCATTCATTTTCTTAAGGAG
Organism: Pseudorca crassidens; assembly: GCF_039906515.1. Classification (NCBI taxonomy): domain Eukaryota; kingdom Metazoa; phylum Chordata; class Mammalia; order Artiodactyla; family Delphinidae; genus Pseudorca; species Pseudorca crassidens. The sequence goes on from NC_090297.1 coordinate 161,093,609, forward strand.
AAGTATGTAAACGAAAGTTACAAGGGACAAAGAAGGACACTACATAATGATCAAGGGATCGATCCAAGGAGAAGATATAGCTATTGTAAATATTTATGCACCCAATATAGGAGCACCTCAATACATAAGGCAAATACTAACAGCCATAAAAGGGGAAATAGACAGTAACACATTCAGAGTAGGGGACTTTAACACCTCACTTTCACCAATGGACAGATCATCCAAAATGAAAATAAATAAGGAAACACAAGCTTTAAATGATACATTAAACAAGATGGACTTAATTGATAATTATAGGACATTCCATCCAAAAACAACAGAATACACATTTTTCTCAAGTGCTCATGGAACATTCTCCAGGATAGATCATATCTTGGGTCACAAATAAAGCCGTGGTAAATTTAAGAAAACTGAAATTGTTTCAAGTATCTTTTCTGACCACAACACTATGAGACTAGATATCAATTACAGGAAAAGATCTGTAAAAAATACAAGCACATGGAGGCTAAACAATACACTACTTAATAACGAAGTGATCCTTGAAGAAATCAAAGAGAAAATCAAAAAACACCTAGAAACAAATGAAAATGGAGACACGACAACCCAAAACCTAAGGGATGCAGCAAAAGCAGTTCTAAGAGGGAAGTTTATAGCTATACAATCCTACCTTAAGAAACAGGAAACATCTCGAATAAACAACCTAACCTTGCACCTAAAGCAATTAGAGAAAGAAGAACAAAAAAAACCCCAAAGTTAGCAGAAGGAAAGAAATCATAAAAATCAAATCAGAAATAAATGAAAAAGAAATGAAGGAAACGATGGCAAAGATCAATAAAACTAAAAGCTGGTTCTTGAGAAGATAAACAAAATTGATAAACCATTAGCCAGATTCATCAAGAAAAAAAGGGAGAAGACTCAAATCAATAGAATTAGAAATGAAAAAGGAGAAGAAACAACTGACACTGCAGAAATACAAAAGATCACAAGAGATTACTACAAGCAACTCTATGCCAATAAAATGGACAACCTGGAAGAAATGGACAAATTCTTAGAAATGTACAACCTGCCAAGACTGAATCAGGAAGAAATAGAAAATATGAACAGACCAATCACAAGCACTGTGAATTGAAACAGTGATTTAAAATCTTCCAACAGTGCTTCCCTGGTGGTGCAGTGGTTGAGAGTCTGCCTGCTGATGCAGGGGACACAGGTTCGTGCCCCGGTCTGGGAAGATCCCACATGCCGCAGAGCGGCTGGGCCCGTGAGCCATGGCCGCTGAGCCTGCGCGTCCGGAGCCTGTGCTCCACAACAGGAGAGGCCACAACAGTGAGAGGCCTGCGTACCACAAAAAAAAAAAAATCTTCCAACAAACACAAGCCCAGGACCAGATGGCTTCACAGGTGAATTTTATCAAACATTTAGAGAAGAGCTAACACCTATCCTTCTCAAACTCTTCCAAAATATAGCAGAGGGAGGAACACTCCCAAACTCATTCTACGAGGCCACCATCACCCTGATACCAAAACCAGACAAGGATGTCACAAAGGAAGAAACCTACAGGCCAATAACACTGGTGAACATAGATGGAAAAATCCTCAACAAAATACTAGCAAACAGAATCCAACAGCACATTAAAAGGACCATACACCATGATCAAGTGGGGTTGATTCCAGGAATGCAAGGATTCTTCAATACACGCAAATCAATCAACATGATACACCATATTAACAAATTGAAGGAGAAAAACCATATGATCATATCAATAGATGCAGAGAAAGCTTTTGACAAAATTCAACACCCATTTATGATAAAAACCCTGCAGAAAGCAGGCATAGAGGGAACTTCCCTCAACATAATAAAGGCCATATATGACAAACCCACAGCCAACATCGTCCTCAATGGTGAAAAACTGGAAGCATTTCCACTAAGATCAGGAACAAGACAAAGTTGCCCATTCTCACCACTCTTATTCAACACAGTTTTGGAAGTTTTAGCCACAACAATCAGAGAAGAAAAGGAAATAAAAGGAATCCAAATTGGAAAAGAAGAAGTAAAACCATCACTGTTTGCAGATGACATGATACTATACATAGAGAATCCTAAAGATGATACCAGAAAACTACTAGAGCTAATCAATGAAGTTGGTAAAGTAGCAGGATACAAAATTAATGCACAGAACTCTCTGGCATTCCTATACACTAATGATAAAAAATCTGAAAGTGAAATTAAGAAAATACTCCCGTTTACCACTGCAACAAAAAGAATAAAATATCTAGGAATAAACCTACCTAAGGAGACAAAAGACCTGTATGCAAAAAACTAAAATACACTGATGAAAGAAATTAAAGATGATACAAATAGATGGAGAGATATACCATGTTCTTGGATTGGAAGAATCAACATTGTGAAAATGACTCTACTACCCAAAGCAATCTACAGATTCAATGCAATCCCTATCAAACTACCACTGGCATTTCTCACAGAACTGGAACAAAAAATTTCACAATTTGTATGTAAACACAAAAGACCCCAAATAGCCAAAGCAATCTTGAGAACGAAAAACGGAGCTGGAGGAATCAGGCTCCCTGACTTCAGACTACACTACAAAGCTACAATAATCAAGACAGTATGGTACTGGCACAAAAACAGAAAGATAGATCAATGGAACAGGATAGAAAGCCCAGAGATAAACCCACGCACATATGGTCACCTTATCTTTGATAAAGGAGGCAGGAATGTACAGTGGAGAAAAGGCAGCCTATTCAATAAGTGGTGCTGGGAAAACTGGACAGGTACATGTTAAAGTATGAGATTAGAACACTCCCTAACACCATACACAAAAATAAGTTCAAAATGGATTAAAGACCTAAATGTAAGGCCAGAAACTATCAAACTCTTAGAGGAAAACATATGCAGAACACTCTATGACATAAATCACAGCAAGATCCTTTTTGACCCACCTCCTAGGGAAATGGAAATAAAAACAAAAATAAACAAATGGGACCTAATGAAACTTCAAAGCTTTTGCACAGCAAAGGAAACCATAAACAAGACCAAAAGACAACCCTCAGAATGGGAGAAAATATTTGCAAATGAAGCAACTGACAAAGGATCAATCTCCAAAATTTACGAGCAGCTCATGCAGCTCAATAACAAAAAAACAAACAGCCCAATCCAAAAATGGGCAGAAGACCTAAATAGACATTTCTCCAAAGAAGATATACAGATTGCCAACAAACACATGAAAGAATGCTCAACATCATTAATCATTAGAGAAATGCAAATCAAAACTACAGTGAGATATCATCTCACACCAGTCAGAATGGTCATCATCAAAAAATTTAGAAACAATAAATGCTGGAGAGGGTGTGGAGAAAAGGGAACACTCTTGCACTGCTGGTGGGAATGTGAATTGGTACAGCCACTATGGATAACAGTATGGAGGTTCCTTAAAAAATTACAAATAGAACTACCATATGACCCAGCAATCCCACTACCAGGCATATACCCTGAGAAAACCATAATTCAAAAAGGGTCATGTACCAAAATGTTCATTGCAGCTCTATTTACAATAGCCAGGAGCTGGAAGCAACCTAAATGTCCAACATCGGATGAATGGATAAAGAAGATGTGGCACATATATACAATGGAATATTACTCAGCCATAAAAAGAAACAAAATTGAGTTATTTGTAGTGAGGTGGATGGACCTAGAGTCTGTCATACAGAGTGAAGTAAGTCAGAAAGAGAAAGACAAATACCGTATGCTAACACATATATATGGAATCTAAGAAAAAAAAAAGTCATGAAGAACCTAGGGGTAAGATGGGAATAAAGACACAGACCTACTGGAGAATGGACTTGAGGATATGGGGAGGGGCAAGGGTAAGCTGTGACAAAGTGAGAGAGTATCATGGACATATATACCCTACAAACGTAAAATAGATAGCTAATGGGAAGCAGCCGCATAGCACAGGGAGATCAGCTCGGTGCTTTGTGACCACCTAGAGGGGTGGGATAGGGAGGGTGGGAGGGAGAGAAACGCAAGAGGGAAGAGATATGGGAACATACGTATTTGTATAACTGATTCACTTTGTTATAAAGCAGAAACTAACACACCATTGTAAAGCAATTATACTCCAATAAAGAGGTAAAAAAAAAATTCGTCATAAAAACTTAGGACAATTTTAATGGCAGAAAGTGATCATGTCACAAGCATGTTTCTGTAGAAAAACAAAAACCTATCATACAAAGCATAGCAGTCTATTTCCATGTTTTTTCAAAAATATACCTGCTATTTATTCATTCATTTTGTTAGCGAGAAGTATGTAACTGAAAGTTAAGAAAAATGCGTGTAAAAAAACTACAATTGAGAAAATGTCCACACAAACATATTTTTTTCTGACACAGAGAAAAGTACTTCCATTATTTGATTTTTGCTGTGGCACATACTTCTTACCTCACAGAACACCCATGTTCATGCATTCATTCTTATTTATTCTAAGTTAATTGCATGTCTGCCTAATTCTAGGGGCATAAAGATGAAGGTACTCACTGTTTAGATAAGGAGCAAACACATAAACCTAACTGTAATTTAATTTGGAAAGTGCAACAGAGGAGGGTACCTAATGCAATGTGAGGTGGCAGAGAGAGCAAGGAAGGCTTCCATGCAGGAGGTGAATCTAAAACAAAGGGTAGAAGGTACCCAGGTAAGGTGTGTGTGTGTGTGTGTGTGTGTGTGTGTGTGTGTGTGTGTGTGTAGATGTGGGAAGCCTGGCATTTTGAGTACGGCCCTAGAGAGAAGAAGAAAGCCTGCTGGGTGTGGAGGCGCACAGGAGAATCGCCTTCAGGCAACCCGGTCTAGCTGAAACAAGTTCAGGACAGAGGCAATCAGAGGAGCCCAGAGTTGAGGGAAGGATCAGAACTGCAGGGCTATAGAAACACACTAAGGAGTTTGGACTTGATGTTACAAGAAATCAGGATCCAAAGAAACCTCAGATAGCTTATCCTGGTGGCTAACAGAGGATGGACTGGTGAATAAGAAATCAGGAGGCAGCAAAACCACCTTTAAGAGGCTGTGGCATGGTGGCATTCAAGTGAAATAAGGGAGGCGTGAAGTATGACAGTGGTAGTAGGCATGGAAAGAAGGAGAATTCAAGAAAAACTCAGTAATATGGACAGTAAAAATAGCTGGAGTTGACTGACTGGAATGAGAAGAAAGAAAAGGAAAAGGTTAAGTGGTTCAAGATGAGGCAGGGAGGGGCATGTAGGCACATAAGGATTTTAAACCCTAAATTAAGAATAATAGCTAGAGGGGGAACAAAAATGGGTACAAGGTGACAAATCAGGAAACGATCATAGCAGTTTACGTGAGGGGTTATGGCATGATGGTATGATGGTTTTGACTAGGGTGAGGATAGTGGAGATACTAAGATAAACATATACTTAAGAAATATTTCCAAAAAATTTTAAAGTTAAAAAAAGAAATATTTCATTGCTAAAATCAATAGGATTCACTGGTTATCAGACTTATGGGGCAGAGAGAGGGAGAGAAAATGTCAGAGATGTCTCCCAAGGCATCACAAGGGCAAAATGGTGGTAACAATCACTGAAATAAAGAAAGTGGGAGAAGAAGATTTAAGAAGGAAGACTGAGAATACAGTATTTTAAACATGTTCAATTCCAAGCACCTCTGAGATATCCAAGAAGAAATATCAAGCAGACAGCTGAATATAAAGATCTCTCAAAAGAGAGGACTCTTTACACTGAAATTATAATTTGGGGAACCACTAGTATATAATTAATTGCAACAATACCTGAGATCACCAGAGGAAATGGAAGAATGTGGACTGAAAAGATGGCCTAGGAACAGGCACTGAAAAGGTCTAAAATCTAAACTTTAGATGCTAGTGGAAGGGAGAACCTACATAGGAAACTGAAGTGGAGTCTTTGATTGTAAATAAAGTTTTGGAGACATTTGCTCGTGGAAAAAAGAAGATAATACAGTAAGTAGTCTTAAGAGACAAGAAGCTAAGGTAGAGGGGTGCCGTTTTATTTTTTGATGGAAGACAATGTAACATGTTTAAAGTGCTGATAGGAATGAGTCTGTATAGAGAGAAAGGTTAACAATATGAGACAGAAATGACACTCAATAGTATAAATTCCAAGAAAGCTGGAAAATGGGCTCTAGCACCCACGTGGGGGGATTAGCCCCTCCTCTCCCAGATGATGTCTGGCTAAACAAACGTTTGTGTGGCTTTAGGACGGTGGTTGAGGAAGCAGTCCACCAGATTCTCAGTTTTTCCAGCCCATTGGTTATGGTTAATCTGGACTTACCACTAAATTGGTGACCACTGAAGTACAAATGGTCCTGTGTGGCCCTTTTTTTTTTTTTCCAGGGATCTGTGAATGTTTATTTATTGTAAGTAAGGTTTTATTTGGTCCTGTATGTTACAGCAAAGAAAGATGACGGTTTTGTTATATAATCTTTTTCTAGCTTGATTTGAGGGATTTGAGATTGTCATTTGGTATATCTTCTTCCTTTAGGAAACGAATTCCTTGAAAGTGAGAAGCACAAAATGCAGGGATAAATTAAATGAAATGAAAGGCTCTCAGCTAAACCTCTTATTTTTGCTTTCCAGATGCTACTATCCTTCACGATGGTAATAAGGAGAAGATGGAAAACTACCCTCAATAACAACCAAAAAATGGTAATTATGTGAGGTGAAGGATATGTTAAGTAACCTTACTGTGGTATACATTTTGCAATATATACATGTGCCATAACATTGTACACCTTAAACTTTCACAAGTTGTTAATTATATATCAAAACAGCTGGGGGAGGGGAAATGCCCAAACACCGACTGATGGATTTTTGTTAAAATCTGTCTCATCAAACCCAATGGATATGGCAGGAGATGATATTCTACCAAATCATTTGGATCCTCTATCTAACAATGTGAATTGTTTCAGGAAAAATGGACTAATTCACAAGCCTGGTAAGTAATGCATTTGTAGGAACTCTACACTGCCCTAGCTCTGTAGATGAATGAAATATGATAGCATCTACTTCTGGATCTGTGCCAAATACACTACTAATAACTCCTCCTATGGCACAGAGATTCAGTGCTGATAATAAAACATAAATTAATGGAAGAAGTTCAGGAGTTTGGGAGAAATATTGAAAGGACATCTAACACTAAAACACTGGGAAGTTGGTATCATTCCATTATTTGGGCCAAGAAATACACAACATTTGACAAACTAGAGTTTTCATATACTGTAGGATGGCTCCTCTTTACCTTGACAAAAAACACCCAATATGCCTTTTTAAAAATTTTACATACTGTTAAATTCACTTTTTTGACATACAATTCTCTAATTTTTCATAAATGCATAGATACAGAGAACAGTTCCATCATCCCCCAAATTCCCTTGTGGTACTTCTTTGTACTTATTTAATCCCTCTCTCCATCCCTTATCCCTGCCAGATGGCTTTTTTGGGACACTGTGCTATCACACATTACCAAGGTCCACAAGCACAGTCATCTCCCTTTGTTCCTTAATTCACGACACGTGGCAGCCTTTTCATCCTAAACCCAGGTCAACTGCCTACCCAATGGCCCATTCAGTACCTCCACAGTCCATCACTAGAGCAAAGGGGAACTACTGGAATCCCAGCATGACAAGTCCATACCATGGAGAACCAGGAGTATTGCCATATTTAGCCAATCTCTTTGGCCACCCAGTGGAGGGGCCTCTGCTCCTGGCCATCTGCTCTCCACCATCACCACCACCACCTATCAAACACACCTCCCAAACAGGTGCAGTCTTACCAACTACTTCTTTAATCCGGGTCTTTTTCCTCTTCCCACAATTTCCCTTGGTTGGAAAAAGCCCTAAAATATTGTTAAATTTCACTATCTCATAGTCTAAGCTTGGGTGTTAGTATATCAAAAGAAGCTAAAGGACAGATATAAACTATTATATATAGAATGGATAAACAACAAGGTCCTACTGTATAGCACATGGAACTATATTCAGTATCCTGTGATCAACCACAATGGAAAAGAATATGAAAAAGAATATATATATAAGTGTAACTGAATCACTTTGCCATACAGCAGAAATTAACACGTAAATCAACTACACTTCAATAAAATTTTTAAAAATTAAAATATTTTTTTTAAGAAAGAAGCTAAATGAATTCATAAAAACAGCTGATTCCAGACTGGGCAGGGAAGATACTAGACAAACCTAAAACATTTTGTTGTTGCAGAGTAAGTGTTCCAAAAAATATGGAGGAAGATCAAAAATACAGGAGCCAGCTTGAAGGGGCCCCATAGTTAAATCTATGATAATTTCAGCATCAAAACAAACAGAACAGAGCTTCCCTGGTGGCGCAGTGGTTAAGAATCCGCCTGCCAATGAAGGGGACATGGGTTCGAGCCCTGGTCTGGGAAGATCCCACATGCTGGGGAGCAACTAAGCCCGTGAGCCACAACTACTGAGCCGGCGCTCTAGAGCCCGTGAGCCACAACTACTGAGCCCACGTGCCACAACTGCTGAAGCCCACACACCTAGAGCCCATGCTCCACAACAAGAGAAGCCCCCGCTCACCACAACTAGAGAAGGCCTGCGCACAGCAACGAAGACCCAACGCAGCCAAAAATAATAAATAAATTAAATAAATTTATTAAAAAAACAAATAGAACAATAATCGATCATACATAACCCATTGAATAAAATAGGTTTTTTACTTTTTTAACTTATCAGTAAGAGTCCACACTGATATAAACAGATAAATAACTGAGAAGGGGGCACTCTTCTTTGAAGAGAAGAAACACTTATAAATGTGGAGAGAGTGAAGGAATTAGAAAATCATTATTTTACAACCATCACAGTAAATTTTGGTTCAGGCAAGAACCAATCACAAAGAGATGCCAGATATATGGAGAAAAGAAAATGATGGGGAATAGATGTTTGCATGGTCTCAAAGTGTCTTCCCCACAGACTGGCTTACTAGTTACAAGGGGAAAAACAGTAACTACTCAACCCAGGCAGTACCTTGACCAGCTGATCAAAGTTTCACCAATGAGCAGCACATGGACATTGTGTGTCTCCTGATGTGACACCCTGAGAAGGACACACCGTAATTTATGTAGTGCTCTGGCTGGGCGTGAAAAAGCCAAGTCTTAAGAGGAAACACCCGACAAACCCTATTTTAGGAACACCCTATAAAACAGCCATCTTGCATTATTCAAAAATATTAGCATCATAAAAATATTAATGTCATGAAAGACTCAGGAAGGCTGAGGAACTATTCCAGATTAAAGAAGACTAAAGAGTCATAACAACCACATGTAACATGTGATTCTAGACTGGATCTTGGATCGGAAGGAAAAAAATGCAACAAAGAAATTATTGGAACAACTGACAAAATTGGAAATACAGACTACAGATACAAGTATTGTATGAATGTTAAATTTCCTTGATTTTACTAAGTATATAGTGGTGATATAAGAGAATATCCTTGTTCTTAGGAAACACACACTAAAGTATTAAGGGACATTATGTATGCAGTCTTCTCTCAAATGGTTTAGAAAAAATAAATTGTGTGTGTGTGTGTGTGTGTAGATAGAGTAAAAAAGAGACGATAAAATTAATGTAGCAAAACGTTAAAATTTGCTAAATTGGGGTGGGTAAAGGACATGTGAGAGTTCTCTGTACTATTCCTTCACTTTTCTGTAATTTTAAAATTATTCCAAAATAAAGCTTTTTAAGTGGTTTAGCCAATTTAAAAACATACTTAAAAAATAAGAATGCATTTACTTTGTCTTTGATTTCACCATAATTAGCAAAATAATAAAATATACCTCCCAATGGAAAAGATCTAAAAATCAATGTGATATAAAGCATAGATAAATACTTCATGAGAGGATTAAAGCTTCAGCTAGCACAGCAATTATGCACTGGTGCTCAGCTTATTGTTTCACTTGGATTTCATTTGGGGCTCATCAGGGATCCCCTGAGTAAGATTAAAACACTTTATCTCTTATCTAGAAATAGATCATTACATTTGGATAAAAAAAGTTCTATAAAAGTGTAGGAAGACAGCTCATAAAGTCAACTAGGTTGAGAACTGCACAGGCACCAAATCTGGCTCTTAATCTCATTAGCCTTTAAAAGCTAATTAGCAGGAAGCCCAATTCAAATACAGAAAGTGGAGGACATTCAGACCACTCTTGGGAAATAAAAACTTAAACAAGTTGTTACTTATGAAGTCTTATGCTATGGATGGTTCTATAAAAACTATGTAAGCACTGAACCAAAATACCTGATTTTAGTTTTCCAATGACTCCTGATGCTCTTTAAGTAATAAAAATATGGGAAGAATATAAACTAAAGGTTAATTACCCAGCACAAGCCACAAGAGCCTCAGAAAAACACACACACCATGTTTCTACAAACCCACTCACGCAGCACTCATAGAGAAGTGCCATGTGTAATTACAAGAATCAGAGGCCTTCAACGGTATGAAAAAGAACCCAGAACAGTGACAGGCAGCCCTTTCTGCAATTTAATGAGTGGATTTTTAATCACAGTAATATACAGCATATGGTTAAAAAATCAAAGAGTACAAAGGGCTCCCTTCTCCTGTTCCCAAAAAGCAATCATATTTAACCATGTCATTTTAGGGCTTTTCTTGCAGTTACTCTCACTTTTCTAAATAATTCACTTTTACCACTTTTTTTTTTTACCACTTTTTACCACCATTTCTTCCTTTATCACCTATAGTTACCCATGAGATACATCTGTTAGGATATGATGCTTTAGTCAACTTACACTTCTCATAAACACCCCTCTCTCTTCCTCTCAATGTATATCACTAATTTTAATTCTTTTGTTGGTTACTTTTAAGATATACTTCCAATCTCATTGTTTGTTCTATCGAATGCAAAATATTCTGACTCCTCCTTCAAAACGAGACTATCAGAACCTATATCCAGGGCTTCCCTGGTGGCTCAGTGGTTGAGAGTCTGCCTGCCGATGCAGGGAACACGGGTTCGTGCCCTGGTCTAGGAGGATCCACATGCCGCAGAGCGGCTGGGCCCGTGGGCCATGGCCGCTGAGCCTGCGCGGCCGGAGCCTGTGCTCCACGGCGGCAGAGGCCGCAGCAGTGGGAGGCCCACATACCGCAGAAAAAAAAAGAAAAAGAAAAACAACTGCCATGTGAATCACAGTCACCTGGAGAACTTGTTAAAAACACAAGACTGATGGACTTCACCTGGTGAGTTTCTGATTCTACAGGTCTGGGGTATGGCCTGAGTCTGCATTTCTAACAAGTTCCCAGGGGATGCTGATGCTGCTGTTCCAGGGACCCTACTTTGAAGACCACTGGTCTAAAGGATGATTCTAAAGGTGAAAACCAATAAAGAACGTTGCTCAACAAAGGGCCAAATAATACATTAAGATTACATTTCATTCTCTATGGTTGTAATGTCATGACCCTATTGCTACTAGAAAAAGAATGTTCCTAGTGTCACAGTTAAATACAATATCCTTTCTGCCTACTCCCAGTTGCTCCAAAGCACACCAGGTTTTAATTTGACTCATATTTAGATCGCAATTTATTGCACTCTTTCCCCCTTTGGAATTTGTTTTCCTTTATGTTTTGTGTGCGTGTGTGTGCACTTTTTACTCATTCCATTTATAGCTTAGATTTAAAAACTAATGGCCTTCTCTTCTAATTTGAACCAAATGCATGCTATAAGCAGTCATTCTGGGATTTCATTGCACTGTAGGGTAGTCTCCTGGAGATCAGGGTAAAGGTTGGGACTGGAAAAATACATTTGAGAGTCACCAATTTACAGGCAATGTTTTAAGAGACAGCCAAGGGTTATCACTAGGGTATAAACTTGGTAACAGATCTGTCTCAGATTCTTTACCTTTGGTATCACAGAATGACAAGGAACACTTGCAGATTAAATATACAATCTTACTTATTATTGACTCCCACCTGTCCTTATCCCAAAAGGAGAAGAAAGTGAGGTTCCTGGTTAGAAGGAATGCTCCACAATCTCACTAACCAGTAAAGGCCACACAGAAGGGAGGAAAGTAGGCCACCATCTCTGCAACCTGTCAGTCACCTACGACACTGACTCCTTGAGCCTCTTTTGGTCAGATGAGAAACAGTTCTTCTGTACAGTGAGGAGGTCTTAGCAGGTGAGCAAATTCCCAGGTGCTCCAGAAAAATGCTCAGAATTTCCAACGGCCAACAAATGTATCCAAAAGCTTCCCTCTCTATCCCCCTGCACCATATACACACTCATCTAAAGTTCAAACTAACCCTTAGAATACCATGAGCAAATTTTACCATGCTCACAATTTTAGAACCACAGATTCTAATCTGGTCAGTCACCTGGTGACCATCTTAAGGGAGTCACGTTATATCATACCTAAAAGCGAAGGAAAATGAAGGCCTAGAAGGATCCCCTCTGCTATAGAAGGTATTTAAATGCATGAAACTGGATGAAATTACCTAAGAAAAGAGTGCAGAAAGACAAGAAGACCCAAGATTGTACCTGAGGTACTCCATATTTCATGGGCAGGCAGAAGAGGCAGAATCAACAAAAGAGACTAAGAAGTAGATAGTGAGATAAGAGGGAAACCAAGAAAGTGTGGTGTTATGTGCAAGTCAAGAGAATTAGGTATTTCAAGAATAAGGGAAACATTAGCCATCAGGGAAGTGCAAAATCAAAACCACAAGGAAATACACTTCTAACCCACTATGATGGCTACAATCAAACACAGATTACAAATGCTGGCAAGGATGTGGAGAAATCAGAATCCTCACATATGCTGTTAAGAATGTAAAATGGCACAGCCACTTTGGAATACAAACTGGCAATTCTTCAAATGATTAAACATATATGATTCAGAAATTCCAGTCCTACACATGTACCCAAGAAAAATGAAAATGCCCACACAATAACTTGTATTATGAATGTTCACAGCAGCATTATTTACAAGAGCCAACAGGTAGGAACAATGCAAGTGTCCATCAACAGATGAATGGATAATCAAAATGAAATCTATACATACAATAAATATTATCCAGCCATAAAAAGGAATGAAGTTGATATATGCTACCACATGGATGAACCTTGAAAACATTATGCTAAATGAAAGAAGCCAGTCATAAAAGACCACATATTATATGATTCCACTTACATGAAATATCTAGAAGAGGCAAATCCATAGAGACAGAAATTAGATTAGAGGTTACCAGGGGCTGGGGAAGGGGGAGTGGAGAGTTACTACTTAGTGGTTACAGAGCTTCAGTCCAATATGATTAAAACAGTACTGGAAATAAATAATGGTGATGGTTGCACAATATTGTGAATGTAATTAATGCCACAGAATTATACACAAAAATGGTTAAAATGACAAATTTTATGTTATTTCAACGTAAAAAAAAAAGCTGGACAGCTACAGAAAAGTGGTTAAGAAACGGCAAGAATGTAAGCAGAGAACCAGGAAGCTATTAGAGTTATTGTGGCAAGACATACTGTGACTTGAATGAGGGTAACCAGTGAAGATAGAGAAAAGTATGTGGATTCAATATCTTTGAGAGGTAAAACCAGCAGATTATGCTAGTGGACTGAATATAATGGAGCATGAGAAAGAGAAAGATGGATGGGGATTGTACACTAGGGGCTACTCCCAGTAGTACAGGCATAAGACCTGGGGGGCAGCTCCCTAGGGTAGCACTGGGTTTAGCCTTGGCAGATGCAAGTTGGGGAGTGGTACAATTCTCCAAAAATGATGCCTTTTCAACTACAAGGTAATATCAAGACTTATCAGATGTTCAGACTATAATGAAGACAACAGATGAAGCTCACTCTAAGATATCGATATAGAAAAGCCTGTCCAAAGTTTCCCCTTTTCACAGACATTATGTGGCACCTGTCAGAACACAAAACCTCCTCTGAAATATTCTTGCAAAACAGTGATCAAGTCTTGATCCAACTATCAATTTATAATTTACAGGGAAAGAAGAACATATTAAATGGCAGTTTGGGTATACAATCAGAAAAAAAAAACAGATTTGGGGAAACCCTAGAGGCAAAAAAAAAAAACCCATTTCCTCGAAGAATAAACTGCAAGGAAAAGAAAAAGATACAGAATGAATCAATAGAATTAAGAACCAATATCAAGAGGGGATGGTTGCACAACACCGTTAATGTACTAAACGCCACTGAATCGTTTTTAAAATGGTTAATTTTATGTTTTGTAAATTTCACCTAAATTTTTTTAACGTCTTTATTGGAGTATAACTGCTTTACAATATTGTGTTAGTTTCTGCTGTATAACAAAGTGAATCAGCTATACATATACATATATCCCCATATCCCCTCCCTCTTGGGTCTCCCTCCCACCCTCCCAATCCCGCCCCTCTAGGTGGTCACAAAGCACCGAGCTGATCTCCCTGTGCTATGCAGCTGCTTCCCACTAGTCACCTAAATTTAAAAAGTTTTAAAACTCCAATATCAACCCATTACAATGTCTTCCTTATTTGGATCCTAACTTAAACAAACAAAAAATGAGACAATTGGAGAAGTTTAAACACTGAAAGAATGTTTAGCAATATTAAAGAATTACTGTTAATTATTTATTATGACAAGATTTTGAGTACTCTTTAAAAAAGTCATATAGCTTAGGGTTATATATTAAAATATTTATAGGTCAAATGATTGATACTTGAGACTTACTTCCCAAACTGAAGGGAAGTAGGAAGAGAGTGATCCAATCACACAGTAAAACTACTCATGAATAACAGCCTCATGAATGGTGGCTTATTTGCACTGCAACCTCTCCAGTATCACTTCCACAGAAGCAAAGCACTCTTATTTGGTAAACTTTTCCATCCCTTAAATTGTGCGGCTCTAATCCCACCTGCTTGCCTCCTGACGCCAAGAAAGGAAGGCAACATGAATTCCCAAAATATCTCCCCTCTGCCTCCAGACATCACCTGTATCTGTACCAAACTTGACTCCCACCCAATCTAATGTGCCCCCAGAAATCAGTCTTTTATTCTCTCGTTACTTGACTTATCTCAAGGATTTACACACTGTGAACCATTCCCCCTCCTTGAAACTCTCCCTTCATCCTGGCATCTATGACCATCTCCTTATTATCTTTCTGTCTCTTGCTGGCTCTCTTCTTCTGCTACTCTTTAACCATATAATGTTCCCTTAGGCTCAGTCACCACTCCTAATCTCTTCTCACTCTGAGTCTCCCCAGAGTAATTCATCCATCCCTATGACCCCACAAGTACCCATATTAAGCACACGACTGTAACAATGCTCAGCAAAATTTGTTGAAATAAATACACCTACACAAGCAATGCAGAGTTGGCAAAAGAAGGCAGTGACCAAAACACAGAAGTAGTAGCAGAAAGCAGACCTATTTAATGTAAAGGACAAACTCTAATAAAAATACATAAAGGAACATAATTGGGAAAGAGGCATCAACATCTAAAGAACTTAGTTCTTTACGTGCAAAGAACTTAGTTATATGCTGGTCTTCACAGGAAATGAATGTACACAAAGGATAATTTCAAGTAACAAGCATATCCTTTCATTAGACCATGTTTTTTTCCCCATGAGATAAGTGAGTTCAGATGCTTTATTATGCACCAGGGACACTGCTCAGCTTAAAGACAACTGCATATCTGTCTTCGTTTCTCAATTCCTGTGCCCTGCATGCTTTAAACATCCCAGAACCTCTTTTAGCTGAAAATGATTTAAATATGAGGATCATTAAGTCCTTGCCAAAATTATAGGAGGGTTATTAAGTTGACTATGTTTTTTATTACAATCACCAACTCTAACCACTTCATTAAATAACACTCTAGCCTCCTGATAATCATGAGGACTTATCATAAAAAAGATGAAATTATTTTTTCACACATTTTCCACTTCAATCAACCTATAAGTATTTATCAAGGAGCCACCTTGTGAAAAGCATTGTTTCTACGGTTAATTAGTACTCCCATATAACTCCAATTGTAATGAAGGTATTAGGAGTCATTTTAAACTAATCAATGATTATTTCTCACTAATTTGGTTATTATTCTTCCCCAGTTGGATTAGGGTCTCCTTCTCTAACATACACATCTATGACTACTCCAATATCCAGTAATCACCCAGATTCCTGAACTGTACTTATCATCTGTACCACAAAAATTAACATTAATGATAGTCTGTCATTTGTTTTCTAGTAATTTCATTTGTTTTCACAACTGCAACAAAAGGTCACTGATGAGGTCTGGCACTTGGTTTTCCCTTTTCTTATATCCTGCCTAATATCTCACATAGTTCTTAGCATATAGGGGCATTTACTAAAAATTTATTGATTAAATTTATTGATCAAATTTAATTGATTAAATTAAATTTATTGTAGATTATTATTGTAGATAATAATCTACACCCCTGTCAATATTTTACTCATTTCTTTATTCAAATACTTACTGAGTAGGTACTATGCCAGTCGCTGCACTAAGAACTAAGAACTCTTCTAGAGAGAGATCAAGATGGCAGAATAGAAGGACACGGAGCTCACGTCCTCCCACGAACACATCAAAAATACATCTAGGGACTACGCTGGTGGCACAGTGGTTAAGAATCTGCCTGCCAATGCAGGGGACACGGGTTCAAGCCCTGGTCCGGGAAGATCCCACATGCTGTGGAGCAACTAAGCCCATGCACAACTACTGAGCCTGTGCTCTACAGCCCACGAGCCACAACTACTGAGCCCACACTCTGCAACTACTGAAGCCCACGCACCTATGGCCCATGCTCTGCAACTGCAACAAGAGAAGCCACCGCAATGAGAAGCCTGCACACCGCAATGAAGAGTAGCCCCGGCTTGCCTCGACTAGAGAAAGCCCGCGCACAGCAACGAAGACCCAACGCAGCCAAAAGAAAACAAAAGGAATAAATAAAATAAATTTAAAATATATATATATTACACGAAGTCAGACAGAGAAAGACAAATATATGATATCACTTATATGTGGATTCTAAAATATGATACAAATGAACTTATTTACAAAACAGAAACAGACTCACAGACATAGAAAAAAACTTATGGTTACCAAAGGGGAAAGGGGGGGATGGACAGATAAGGATTTGGGGATTAGAAAATACAAACTACTATATATAAAATAGATAAACAACAAGGTGCTACTGTTTGGCACAGGGAACTATATTCAGTATCTTGTAATAACCTATATTGGAAAAGAATATGAAAAAGAAAAAAATATATATATACACACATCTGAATCACTTTGCTTTACACCAGAAACTAATACAACACTGTAAATCAACTATACATCAATTTTAAAAAATGTTTTTTAATTAAAAAAGAAAAGAACTCCTCCAATAGTACAACAGACATAGCTCCTCATAAAGTTCACAGTATGGTAGAAGACATGGATAAAGGAATGGAAAATACCAATATAATGCAAAGTGTGCTATGACAAGAAAAATACAGTAAGCACCTAAGAGGAGCACTTAAGCCATGTAAGGAGGTACAGGAAGGCTGCTGGAAGAAGAGACCTGTAAGGTGAAACGAGAAGGATACGTATGATAGCAATTAGCCAGGCAGAGGGTATAAGGTAGGGGAGAAGACAGACCAAAAGAACAATACAGGCAAAAGCCAGAGGCAAGGAAAAGCATGGACCATTTATGGACCTGAAAGTAATTCAATTTGGCTGGATTACAAAGGTGGAGGGGAAAGAGGGTCAATAGATACAGCTCGAAAGGTAAAGAGAAGCCAGCCAATTTGTCTTACAAATTAACCCAAGAGCAATGGAAAACCATAGAAGAAGTTGAAAACAAGGGAGTGACATGATCAGACTTTTATTTTTAGAAATATCATTCTAGATGTAGGAAAAAGGAACTGTAGAGAGCAATACTGGAGGGAGGAAGGCCAGTTGGCTGTGCACTGATAAAGGAAGAGATGATCATGAGAGCTGAAGTAAGGAAGTAACAGCAGGGGTGGAGCAAAGTGGAGAATTTTAGAGTTATTTATGAAATGGAATAATGAGAATGTGGTAATGACTGGATATTGTGGGTGAGAGAGAGAGGGAAGAATAAGAGATGATACACAGGGTTATAGCTTGATCAGTCGAGATAAGAATAGAGGAGGAGGTTACTGGTTTGAGTTAGAGATAAGGAGTTTGAATCCAAGAAGAGATGAATAATAGTTTACTTGAGATATGGGTATGGAATTCAGGGAAGGCACATGGAATACAGATAAAGATTTAAAAGTCATGGGTTCCCAAGAGTTGAAACAATAAGTCCACACAAACGCTTGTACATGAATGTTCTTAGTAGCATTATTCATAACAGGTGGAACAACCCAAATGCCCAACAACTGATGAATGGATAAACAAAATGTGGTATATTTATGCAATAGAAATGATTCAAGTATAAAAAGGAATGAGGTAATGACACATGATACAACATGGAGGCACCTTGAAAACATTACACTAAGTGAAAGAAGTGAGACACAAAAAGCTACATACTATAAAATTCCATTTATATGGAATGTCTTAGAATTGGCAAATCCGGAGATAGGCTCCTGGTGGCCAGGTACTGAGGAGGTTGGGGAGTAAATGCTAAAGGGTACCGGATTTCTTTTAGGGGTGATTAAAATGTTCTGGAATTAGATAATGGTGATGGTTGCACAATTTTATAAATATACTAAAAACCACATAATTGTACTTTGAAAAGGGTGAATTTTATGGTATTTTAGTTGCATCTCAATTTTTAAAAACAGGAAAAAACAAAACATGTCATGGGTAATTGCTCCTTTATGGGGCAGTCCTCCTGCACATAACAACTATAAACTCTGGGCAAAATATAAAAAACAACTACCAAAGGCACTGGAGAGCAACCAAAAGCAGAGAGAAAATCACAGGATAAGGCAGGAGTGTGGGGAGGTGGGGAATGGGGGTTATACTTGGAAGAAGGGAAGGGTCCTGGGTGAATTTCCAGGTCGGCTGGTTGGTTGGTTGGTTGGTTTGAATGACTTACTCTGAAGGCAGACCCCAGTTTGTGCTATGCAGGACAGCTGAAACTATGATAAAAATTCAGTCTTGACTTACTGGCTTGAAACACCAGAGTTTGGGGCAACTATAACAGCTTGAAAATGAAGGGGGGAAACCAAAAAGAGAGAGACCCAGAGAGAGAGTGTGTGCCCCAAATTCTAAGTATAATTACTCTACCGAAGTTTTTGGCTGCCCCTCAGACCACACAGGGATAGGGCAAGCTGCAAGCAGCCCAACTAAAGCTAACAGAACTGAACAGAGATTTCAGCTGCTGCCCACTGCAGAGGAAAGGGTCTAGAGCTTGAGTCCAGCTACTGTAACTATGATCAAAGATGTGAAGATTTCACAGTCACAGACAGAGTGATGGTATGCAAAGCCTTAGGAGATGAGTCTGCCCAGGGCCCTCACTTATATAAATAAACGAGAAAGGTTTCATATTATAATCTATAATCAGTTGATAATGGCCTGCTAGGAGGAGAAAGGTATTAAGAAAGATTGTGAGGCCAATTCCAAAATACCATAGGAGGTTAGTCACGTCTGCTCAGAGAAAAAGGAGTGCTAGCATGCATGACATGTTTCTCACATTTCTGATCTAAGAGATCAAAATCATGATTACTGTACACCCGATAAAGCTAATACAGAGGCCTGTACACCGTGGACTTGCTCTTCTTTGAAAACCTAACCACCCCTATGTGTTTTAATGCTTCCTGCTTTCTGCTCTTCGATAAATAGCAAAGTCTGGGACGGGACAGAAAACATTGTTTTAGGTTTACTTCTCCAAAACCCAAATGTAGTACATGCAGTTTTGTCAGACCATTTCTTCTCTTAAAATGCACACATACACACACATGTGTGTTTGTGTGTGTGCAGTTAAGTAGATATAGGTATATGCATGCTTGTGTTTGTGTGTGTGCATGTGTGTCTGCTTAATGTCAGCTACAGTGAAAATAAAGAGAAACATACAAATTCAAGTTACATTTTGAAGGAACAGCTGACAACACAATGTTTAACTGAATGCAGAAAATGAGACAATCTCTTTAAAGATTTTCCATACTTTCTACAGCTTGATTATTATTAAAGAGTCATACAAGAGTTTCTGATCAATCTGGTCTTCTCTGATGAATCTTTTCCATTCCCTTACTTAGCATGTATCTTAACGTTTTAGTTAATCTTTTTACACTGCTTAGGTTCTGGTAATAAAGAAAACCAGTAAACTAAGTCTAACTTGTTTCACATCTGGGAGACTACTTTAGCAGTCTGAGTCCAGAATATATTTAGAGTAAATCTGATTTATTATGGTATTACTTATTTTATTATATACATATTTTTAAAACTGGGAAAAGTACCCTGGCTCCTTATTATTTTTGTTGATGGGTATTCTGTTCATCTCAGAGAAGAAAACTCTTTTATGACTAGCTCTATAAATTACCACTCTAGGCTTATTTCAGAACCATTCTTCTAAAAACATTTGCTTTGGCTCAGAATATTACCAACTTTCTAATAGGTCTTGTAAGGTTCAAAAAACATTTTTCTGTACTAAAATTGCCCCCCTTCCATAGCAGACAGACGCTCTACACTGACAATCCAAAACCCATTTATGCCTTATATGATTGGTGAGTTTGGGAAGCTGGACACACAGGGCTCAGTCCCTTTAGAGTTCTTTTCGGGGACAACTCCTCCGTGTCGTAAGTTGCAGAGAGGCAGGTTCTGCCCCTCAGGAGAAAGCCTATGGTTGTTCAGCATTGCCAAGAGACTAAGTTTGCCTCTGTTGCCTAATCCTGTGGAGGCCAACGTTGCCACATACCAAAGCCATGTCTTCCAAATGCTCTATCACTAATAAGGCTGAGATTTTGATCTTCAAAACAAAACAAATCTGTAGGGCCATCAAACTCACTATACCTTAAGCCTACCAAAAGCTCCCAAGACTTATTTTTAACCTAATCCTATATATAATCATAACTAATACCTAAATAAATGGAATAGAATACAAAATATTCTAATTCTACATTAGGGTGCTTTCAGCTTTTACTTAAACTTTACAATCTGTATTTTCTCCCCATAGATAAGACAGACATTCGTTTTACACAGTTCTTATAGAAATTCAGGAGTAATGAGGCTTGACTACTCTTTTTAAAAATTGATGCGAAACAATTATTAACAGCAAAACTTAATTCTACATATAGAATTATAATATGTAGGCACTGGGTTTTTCTTCTTTTAATCTCTAATATGTATAGAGGATTCCAACATTTAAAGCACAGGTCAACAACTCTTCGAGGTTAATGGAGAGAAAAGGGTAGACAGGGAGAGGTGGGGGGAGGGAGGGAGGATGCTGTCTGCAGGTCATTCTCCCCCTTCCTTTCCACTATCTCTCTTTTTCCTTTCCTCTACCCCCTTTTCCAAGAAAGTGCTGTTTTATGAGGCAATTCAGTCAAATATCGGGAAGAGGAAGGAGCTGAGCCTTGGACCTAGGATTGGTAAGAAAGAAGTAAGAAAACGGCCTTATCTGTGCTATCAGAATTTAAGGTGCTGCCTTTGGTACTTTTGACAGAGATGGTCAAATCCTCAACTACAACCTTACGGTGATTTATGGGGTGTGATTATGATTATTATTTATAGGATTATTTAAAAGTTTTTACGGTGAATTTGTACTTAAATTGATTTTATTCATGCTCAAAAGTCATGTTATCTAGATTTCACTTTGTTATTCTATGACAAGTAATATTGATACAGAAAGATAATACTAGTATATGTTCCTAAAGCTATTTTTAATAACCTTACCAATAAATTAATAGTGGGGTTCATGGTAAAGAACCTGGGCATTTTATTCTGTAATTACTCATGTACGCTACATCTTAAAAATATCTTGCTAATTTTTTTAAAGACTTTTTGATGTGAACCATTTTTAAAGTCTTTATTGAATTTGTAACAATACTGCTTCTGTTTTGTTTTGGTTTTTTGGCTGTGAGGTATGTGGGATGTTAGCTCCCCGATCAGGGATCGAACCCACACCCCCTGCATTGGAAGGTGAAGTCTTAACCACTGGACCACCAGGGAAGTTCCCTATCTTGCTAATTCTAATGAAGCACTCACTTCCTGTGAACTCCATTCCTCTAAGCATTGCACATATACCATTATTTTATCCCTGTTCTACAAACAAGGAAACTAAGACATGGGAGGCTAAATAACTTGCCCAATGTCACAACATTAGAAAGTGTCAGATTCAGGATTTAAACTCTGTCCATAGCTGATGTTCAATTGGTGCTTCTCAGACTCTGAAATGCACACAAATCACCTGGAAATCTTGTTAAAATGTATAATCTGATTAAGCTGGTCTAGGGCTGGGCCTGACATTTTACATTTCCAAAAAGCACCAATGCTGCTGGTCCACAGACCACACTTTTAGTAATAAGATTCTAAATCACTTCACTCTGCTGCCCAACTACACACTAGAATAGGATGCTATTTAGCTTAGGATTTAGTGACCTAAGCAAAAAGGCATTTATATCCTAAATTCAAGTACTGAACCAAGGTGCTGTTTTCAATCTATGTGAAGAGTTCCAGTTTACAGTGAAGTTCTAGACCCAACTAAAGTACACTTGATTTGTGCAATGTCTTTTTTTCTACTCTTAGGACAAAAATCTATTTCTCCCTATTCCCATGCAAATATATAGAAGAAAAACAACTCTTTCTTTGGGGGGGGAGCAGACAAACTCTTTCAACTTGGCATTTGACTGAACATTACACGTGAAAGCAGACATAATTAAGACACGAAACTCATAACTACTCAATTCTCAAATATGCCACAAAAAGCTGCAAAGACAGCTTGTCTCTGGATTCCTCCAGCTCAGCAACTTTTTACAGGAAGGATTACAAAAAGATTTTGTTCCAACTAGTCACGCTTGTCTACTAAAAACAACATGCTTTAAGCCCTTACATTTAAAGACATCTCTGACATGAACTGAAATAGATTTGCTTGTTTGAATCTATACCAACATTAAAATATGGTTAATTACTAACATACTTAAACTTCATTTCTCTTTCTCAAAATCAATCTGTTTCTAAAAATTATCTTGTACAGTCTCTTTTAAGGACTCAGAGTTTTCTTTGTTCATGCTTTCTATTTTGTCTCCTTATGTGATATCTGAATAAATGTAATTAAGGAATTTATTAGATTTTGAAATTAAAATCTGGTCTTATTAACCAAGTTAACTATAATAACTTTCTCTAACAGGTCACCTTTTTTTTAAAAGGGTACTTTAAAAAAAATCCCTGCAGGGCTTCCCTGGTGGCACAGTGGTTGAGAGTCCGCCTGCCGATGCAGGGGACACGGGTTCGTGCCCCGGTTCAGGAAGATCCCACATGCCGCCACGCGGCTGGGCCCGTGAGCCATGGCCCCTGCGCCTGCGCGTCCGGAGCCTGTGCTCCGCAATTGGAGAGGCCGCAGGCGTGGGAGGCCCACGTACCGCAAAAAAAAAAAACAAAAAAAACTCTGCATTCTAAAATCACCTTTCAACATGAATATATTCTAATGCTCTTTTTGAAACCTAGAGAAACTACTTGAAGAAAAGGGTAGAAGGACTATTTTTTATGGCATTCCTACAAGCAAGTAGGCACAAGCTTGGCAATTAGGCAGACCCAGATCTATATTCTGGGTTTATATTCACTCTTAGTGATTGTGTGACCTTTGGGCAGGTTTATCTAAACTTGCTATGTCATAATTCTTTATTTTATGTATAGTAAATACTCAATTATATAGTTATTTTTGCAACAGATATTATAGAACCCTTTATAAAAGAGAAAGTTAAAGCTCATGGAATTTTTGCAACTTGTTGAAGGTCACATAATAACTGAAAAAGCTGGAATAAGTCCAGCTCTATCTGACTCCAAAGCCCAGGATTTCTCCTGACCCAGATATTGCATTTCTAATGCGGGGTTATTGATTGCTTAACCGAGATAACACGTATTTCTCACGCACTGAGTGGATCTTTAATTTTAAAAAGGCTACACCTATACTGTATCACAAAATCCACCTACATCTACAGTATTGGTACTAAGACAACCGATTATCAAATATCAACTCACTGGATGGAAAAAACATAAAAGTGAATCTCAAGTAAACTAATGCATACGTATGTTGCTGAGGACAAAGATGACTGAGAAAATTAGCTATTAGGCCCTCCCAGTTTTTTATTCTAACAAACATCTGCTGAAGACCTACTATGAGAACATAGTGCTAGGGAGTTATAGTTTACCAAACATTATGAGAGGAATTTAGACTAAAGATAAAGACAATTTAAAACAAGAAAAATAAACTAACCTAAACCACACTAAGAGTATATAATAACTAATGTTTTAAATGATAGGCGATTTAATTTAATTGCATCTCAGCACACTCACCTAAAAGTACAGCTAAATACTAAAGCTCTTCTGTATAAAAGTGTTAGTGGGTGAGAAAGTGTCTATGGACATGCAAGTGCTCAGGTGTACACACTTGTCCTCTATCTTGGAGGCAGTACAGGGTCATAGTTCACAGCATGGACCTGCAGTGGTCACAAAGACCTGAGTTTAATACCCAGCTCTATCACTAACAGCTGTGTGACTTTGGTCAAGTAACCTCTTTAAGCCTCAGTGACCTCAAGTGTCAAATGGAGATAAAAATTGCACTTACTCAAAAAAGTTATTCATTTAACACACTTTCACTGAAGGTATACCTTGCCATCTGGCACTGCATTAGGCACTGTGGATAAGCTGTGAAAATACATGTAATGTGCTTGGCATGTGTCAAGAACAAAACGGGGATTTTTATCTGTTTTGTTCCCAGCTGTATCCTCAGTACCTAGAATAATGACTGACAAGTAGAAGGCTTGAAATAAATACTGCGATAAATATTGAATAAACTGTTTAGTGCCAGGTGGGTCAGAAACTATTCCCTCCGCCATGACCCTTGTTTAGCTTCAGCCTTCTTGAGCATATGTATTTGTAAGCATCGCTGAAAGTGCAGGTCTCTTCATTTGGGTTTAATAAGATTTAGAAGTCTAGCCCCTAAGACTCCATGTGAGATTTTCTATCACATGCTTAAAGTATTTCTAATTGAACATTTTGTACAATAAAACATTAAAACCATACAAAGAAGTATAAGGCACCTTCATGTATTCATCAATCAGCTTCAACAATAAGCAACCCATTTTTCACTGTATTAAGATGTTTCCAAAATCTTAGCAAGGTAAGACTAATAAACTACTTATTCAGACATAACTGTTAGTTCCTAGTCTAACAGAAAGCAGGAGGTGTGTGTTGATGTTCTCTCACACAACTGTGGCTTTCACATCAGCTCTCTTATAAAATGGCACTGCACAGCTAAAAAAAATTTTACTAGCAAATGAGCACTCACAGAAAACACAGCCATCAATCCTCCCCTGTGCCTCTCCATTCTGCTTATTTTGGGCCTTTCTGATAAAATGAAAGCAAATCTCAATGGGAATCTCAATGGCAAAACCCAAGTAAGGGTTTTTTGTTTTTGTTTTCAAAAGATCCCTTTAAATCTCAATTTTAAAAATAGCCAACAGGGAAGCAGTGTTACACATAAGATTATGGATGAAATAAATCCGCTCCAAATACTTTCAGGTCAGTATGTCATTTTCTTTCTGAGGAGCTCAAAAAACTTCCATAACTTCTTTCATTAAAGTGATTCTCAGTTTGCCATGAGAGGTGATATGACATTCTAGGTCCGGCCAGGACATAAAATCTTTACACGGATGGTCTCACTCAGGGTGTTATATGTAAAGCCACGGCAGTCCTCCTCACCAACCCAATCCTCCATGTTACAGATGCACACTAGGCACTTTTTATCACTTTAGAAGTTGATTCATCATGTATCTAGATCCATCACATAACACGAGCATCCATATGATAGAAGCTCCCTCAGATTTTTTTCACAGTTACAATCGCTGCTGGAACCTACCTCATCCCCATTCCTGGCCTCGATCAGGGCCAAGTATAAGCAGGAGCAACCAGGGTGGGCTCTCCACAGCCCTCCCTCAGAGGCACAAGCACCCACCCTCTCACATGTCCTGGGATAAATAGCTACTCAATCTCAGTACAGCACCTTCTTTTAAAGAAGTGGCCATGCCCTGAAGTAACAGACAGAGAACTTCAGCCAGCAAAATTAAGGTAATGAGCTACATATGTTTTATAAACACTGTAACCTAGGAGACAGTGAGAAACAGGTCTTACTCCAATTTCAAGTGCAGGGAAATGAAAGCCATATATTCTCAATAGCAGAAATGTCCAATAAGATCCTGAAAAACCGCCAGCCAGGAACAAAGACAAGAAAACATTGCACCACAAGCAAGGGTGGACCAGAGAACCTCTAAGATTCCCAAGAGTCTATGGTTATAAGAAGATTTCCCAAAGAGATAAAACTAGTTACCCCAAATTTGGGGTTACTGCTGACTTAGACCATACATTCTTATATAACCAGATTGATCTCACTGCCCCTCTTTTTTTTTTTTTTTGCGGTACGCGAGCCTCTCACTGTTGTGGCCTCTCCCGTTGCAGAGCACAGGCTCTGGACGCGCAGGCTCAGCGGCCATGGCTCATGGGCCCAGCCGCTCCGCGGCATGTGGGATCGTCCCGGACCGGGGCACGAACCCGTGTCCCCTGCATCGGCAGGCGGACTCTCAACCACTGCGCCACCAGGGAAGCCCTCACTGCCCCTCTCTTGAACCTAAACAAAACCCAGTTGTACACCTAGAAAAGATTTACTGTTCACAGAAACACAACTGATTTTCTACTGCACCCAGATGACTTCTTTTTTAATGTTCCTTTTTAAGGTAATGAAAGGAGGAGTTCCCCCTTGATGATATGTATACCTCAGTTGATGTGCTTTAACATTAAACTAAGAATTAACCTGTTGATAAGTCCTTGAAATCTGGTATTCTCATAAAACAATCACATTAATTCAAGCAAAACATTAAAGAGCATTATATAATGAGTCATATTAAACTGGTGATGAAAAGAACAACCATTAAGGCACCCAGAGCATCAGTTTAGCACAAGTTATCATTCACAGCACGAAAATATGTTTTAAAACTAAAGTCAAAATACTTACTAAGCCCCCAAAGGTACCCTATTCTTCCCTTAAATACACAACATTTACCAAGGCATTGTTGTATGCAAACACAAAGATTGCTTTCTCTAAAAATGAAACTAAAGAACTTCTTTGTTCTTTGGAAGAACAGCCACTAAGTTATCTCTATTGCTGACCTAAAGGCTTAAGGGATCATTTAAGGGTTGTGTAATTATGTAATTATGTTCTCTCATACACCTGTGACTCTCACCTCAACTTTCTTACAAGAGCACGGAGCAAATAAGATGGCACAACACAGAAAAATATATATATATACCAGCAATGAGCATTCACAGAAAACGTAATAACCAGTACCTCTCTCTTCCTTTCTCTCTCTCTCTCTCCCCCTTTCATGTATTCTGCAATTTGGGGTCTTTCTAATAAAAACAAAGAAAATCTCAATGCAGTCCAAGTAGTTTTGTGGTTAACTGTAAATAATATTTCATATTTTAATAAGAGTACCATTGTTTTTTCACTATTTTAACAGACGCGATTCACCAAAAAAAATTTTAAGATACTGAAGAGCACAAAAATACATAACTTTCAACCTAAATTTCTAAACTATTAAACTAGCTACACATTACAAGAAAGGGTTTTATATATTCAATCTTGTCTGTACACTTTTTTCTAATCTCTAAGAGAGAGATTATTTTATTGTCAATTTTATTGAGTCACAGAATGTATAATTACTATTGACATCTGACAAGTTTCAAACAGAAATGAAAAGCTTAATTAGTAATAAAGATCATGGGCTCTGACTTCAGGTGGAATTAGTTGCATGACTTGAGCAAGTTAAAACCCATCTATACTTTAATTCCCTTATCTATAAAATGGGAATAATAAGAATACCTACAGAGACTTCATGAGATTTTGCAAGATTATATAAGATAATGCACATTAAAACCCTTGGCATTGCTCCTAACGCAGCAAGTACGCCAGAAGTGTTAACTATCATCATCCTCTATATTTACTACCATCATTACTACTTACTTATCAGTCACAAACAATATCTTAGGCATGGCACTGGATGCTGGACACTTTACCATACGTTTTCTCTTTTATTCCTTTCAGCAACCTTGTAAAGTAGTGGTGGTGGTGGTGTTATATTATTATTACTGACCCCATTTCGTCAATGAGGAAACTAGGTTTAGCTAATTTTCCAGGTTCATACAATTAGTAAATAGCATAACCAGAACCTAAACCAGAATCTAACAACAAAGCTACTTAACAGATATGACAAAAGTATTAAAAGGTTCAAATTCCTCTAGAATGGGTAATAGCAGATTCATTACCCACACACAAGACATTATAGGTGACATAACTACACTAACTTCTGAACGTTCCAGCCAAAAACTGAAAAACCCAATTCCAACTCTAGATTTATTAACTGACCTTTCATTTCTAAAAGCTATTTCAGAGATGAGAGTGATGATTATGATAATATATCACATTTATACAATTCTTTGGTATATTAACTAATTTGATCTTCACTACAATCCCATGGATATAGGTAGGAACTATTATCTCCATTTTGTAGATGATGAAAATGAAAGGTCACAAAGCTGACAAATAATGGAAGAAGGACTCAAACCTAAGTCTTCTTGCTCCAAGTACAGAGCTATTTTTTTTACTACACTATGTAGATAGACAGATGAATAAATATTAATTAAAAACTCTTAAAAAAGAGTAACTGCCCCCCCCAAAGAAAGGAGTCCACACATCATACTCATTCTTAGCAATGATCAAAGACTTAAAGACAAAACAATGTTGCAGTTCTCCAAATGACAACATTTAAAGAAAGGTGAAGGAGCGTAATACTCTTCAAAAACGACGACCTATAAGGAAGGCAGAGGATCAGTCTCCAAGAAAAGAAAATAAATAAAATTATCTATCTGTACTAAAAGAAAATACAGCTTAGAACTATACTGAGGAATTTAATTTACATAAGGAAGAACCGTCAGAATTGGTATATATTGGCAGTACTACAAGACATAGTTCTTGCATCAGAGCTTCCAGAGGAGACAGAAAATTATACAATAAATATTCGTTCAAATAATCAACTAAAATACAATGTAGTATGTGGGATAAAAAATATATGTTATGAGTACATGGACGAGCGAGCACCACGTTAAACAAACAGGGTACTCGAGTAATCTGTTGACGTACAGAAAGAAAAAGGAAAAAAATAAGAGATGCTCCAAAACACAAGAAAAATAGTTTCAGGAGGTGTCAGTCTGCTGCAGAAAACCAGGCTCAGTTTCTAACTTAGCCTCCACTTAACAGTCTTTTACCATTTCCTATGCCTAATAGCTACATGAATCATTTGACCTCTCAATAAATCGATCTTCCACAAGTGCACTGCTCACTAAATCCTACTCATTAAGGGGTGGGCTCCAAATTATAATTAAATCAAGTTATTTGCTCTGTGACCGATAAATTAATGATTAAAGATAGTTATTACACAGCCATTTTAGGTTTTTTTTTTTTAATAAATTTATTTGGTTTTTTTGGGCTGTGTTGGGTCTTCGTTGCTGCGCGCAGGCTTTCTCTAGCACGGGCTTTTCTCTATGTCGCGGTGTGCGGGCTTCTCATTGTGGTGGCTTCTCTTGTTGCGGAGCACAGGCTGTAGGCGCGTGGGCTTCAATAGTTGTGGCACACGGGATTAGCTGGTCCGTGGCATGTGGGATCTTCCCGGACCAGGGTTCGAACCCGTGTCCCCTGCATTGGCAGGCAGATTCTTAACCACTGCACCACCAGGGAAACCCTACATGGCCATTTTAAAATAGACTTCTAGAATCATCTGCCAACTTGAGTTGTGTTTGTTTATTTACCTATTTGTCTATTTATTTATTTATGGTTGTGCTGGGTCTTCGTTGCTGTGCACAGGCTTTCTCTAGTTGCAGCGAGCAGGACTGCAACTATTCTTTGTTGCGGTGTGCAGTCTTCTCATTGCGGTGGCTTCTCTTGCTGCAGAGCACGGGCTCTAGGCGCGCGGGCTTCAGTAGTTGTGGGTCACGGGCTCTAGAGCGCAGGCTCAGTAGTTGTGGTGCACGGGCTTAGTTGCTCCGCGGCATGTGGGATCTTCCCGGACCAGGGCTCGAACCCATGTCCCCTGCATTGGCAGGTGAATTCTTAACCACTGCGCCACCAGGGAAGCCCCCTGAGTTGTATATCTTGACTGAAGACAACAGAAGATCTGATATTACCATAGATCTCCAATATAAGAAGGTCAAATTCAGGAAATTCAATCAAAAAGCAAAGTTAAGACAGATGAAAGTGAAGTTTGCTAAGAAAAAAGTCTGACTAAGCTCAGAAAAAACAGTAAAAATTTTAATCAGGCTGTTACTGAGATTTGCTGCAGATATTCACATTCAAATAATATTTATTTGGCCCTAATATTCTCCAACTTCAGTGCCAATAAGACAAAGTACGCAAAGGACAGATTCCAAAAGGAATGTGTCCTTATCCTGCAGGTAAGCAGGGCTTAAAATCTGGTGGGTACCAACATCACCCAGGTAGTCCCATAAGAATGTAGATTACTGCGCCTAAAATAGTAGATATTTTGAGGAGAAACACAGAAAAACATTTTAAAATAAGACCCACTTCCAGCTAATTCTGATGGTTGTGGGTCATGCTTTAAGAAACAATATTCCAGGCACTGTACTAGGTACTCTCGAGTGTATTCTTTCATTTAACCCTCATAAAGATCAGGTGACATAGCTATTATCCTTACTTTATGAATGAGGAAACAAAAGTCCAGGGGTTAAGATTAAACAACTAAAGAGAAAGGAAAAGGACAAGAGAAATTTGTTTGATTAGACAGCAACTTGAGAGTAACCTAAAGAAGCTAAAAATCATTAAAAAATAAAAATAATACTAGATCAGAGAGCTTCATTATCTTGTTCACTCAAAGATACAGAGAAGTGAAAGGTCAATATTAAAAATTATAACTAAACATTAAATAATTATTTAAAATTACCTCTGAAGTTGGCTGTGTGTAGGCTGAGGTGGAGAGTAAAAGTACACTGGTATGAAGTTATCTATGTTTAAAATCTACTTTCTTTGAGCTTTAAGTCATCTTTTATAGGTGAATTAAATACTCATCTATGAATATCTCTTTTGATATAAACTTTTTGGTGACTACATAGAATTATAGTTTGATATGAAGAATTCAGCCTGTGTCCCCAAATATACTAGCTGTCTTAAGCAGTAATACCAATTGACAGAGTGGTAATTAATTAAGGGAAGAAGAAAGTTTCAAAGGATCATGAAAATGTCTCAGGTGTTACCTGTAGACACAGTGCTCTGATAACCCTGCAAATCTCAGAAACTGAGACGTTTATGGAGCATCCCTGTGTGCTCAGCACTGTGCTAATCCCTGGAAATTCACAGAAACATAAGACTAGGTCCCTGTCCTCAAGGAGGCTAAAACCAAATGGAAAATAAAATCTAATAATAGCCAAGTTAAGAACAAAAGTATGTAATATTACCTAATGCCACAGATCAATGGAGGAAATCAACGAGAAGCAGAGCAAGACCATTCATTAAGTATGAACGCCTATTATAGACTAAATACTTTCACATGTGTTATCGCTTTTAATTCTAAGAATACCCCCTGAGAGGCAGGGTTCAGAATGAAGAAAACAAAGTTCAGAGCAGTTAAGGAGCTTCCCCCAACTCACATAACTAGCAAAGACAACACAAGGGAAAGCACCTAAGAGAAGTTAAGTATGACTGGTTCACAAGGCACTGAGGAAACCAGTCCGACTAAAACAGAAGGTACAATGGGTAATAAAGCTGGCCAGAGTTGGGCCAGATTAGAAAGGTCCACTATTTATGTTTGATGAGATAAGAACCAGTCATTAAAGGGACATTTAAGGGAAACTGTTATGTTAATACTTCAGAATAGAACAAACTTTATTAGGGAAGATCTATAAAAAGATATAATTAGCTAAGACAGGGGTCCCCAGCCCCCGGGCTGCACAGCAAGAGGGGAATGGCAGGCAAGTGAGCGAAGCTTCATCTACCGCTCCCCATGGCTCACATTACCGCCTGAACCTTCATATCCCCACCACCACTCCGGTCCGTGGAAAAATGTCTTCCACGAAACCGGTCCCTGGTGCCAAAACGGTTGGGGACCACAGGGCTAAGAACCGGCTCTAGAAAGGAGCTGCCCCTCACTGCCAGAGCGGGCCTGGCAGCAACAGCTATGCTATGGTGTTGCCAGGAGCTGGCTGACACAGCTAGGCAGTGGTGTTCTCCTGTTGATCATAAACAATTCCACAAGCATCAACGTCAGACAAAGCTACTCTGTGGCCAGGATGGATCAAGACAAAAAACAAGACCTCTCTGTAATCGTGTCTGAACATGGACGAAACGTGAACAATGTCCAAGCCACAAAAATGATCAAACATTCCATATCCTGGCTAACACAGGTGATCGCTGCTTCTTTACCAATCACAGCTTTAGCCCCGTTTCATTCCTCCAGCCTTCTAGTAAGATTTCAATCATGGAACTGCCCCCACTTCTTCACAGCCTCCAACTCAAAGCAAAGCCCTACTTCCTTGAACCCTCTCCAAATCACCTAACACAAGCTAAATCCTATAATAAATCCTTTCTAACATCCTCTGAGACACCCCACAATTCCCCCATGATCTGTAAGTTTTCTGTTTGCAACAAGTTAATAAACCCCACTTTGTTCAACTACTAGTGTGTTGGTGGCAGTGGGAATGGAGGAAAGAAAAAGACATTTTCAGGTAAGAATGAAAAGAACTAGTAACAGACAATTAAAGAAGAAAAAAAAATCAAGACTCATACACCACTTGGAATACTGAAATATTATGAACTTAGAGTGGATCTAGTTAAATTAGCTCATTTTTTATGAACTGCATAAAAGATAAAGGAAGACAGAAAAATATTTAGTAGGCAATTTAGAGATTAAACAATAATGATGTCTGGGTCCCACCTCCAAAGACTCTGATTTAATAGATCTTGAGTGTAGCCTGAGCATCAGGCTGTTTTAAAGCTCCCCAGGTGGTTCCAATGAGCAGACAAAGTCAAGAATCACTATCATGAGGATGCTCATGGCTGGGAGGAAAAAGGAAAAGCAATGGGAAGGGTGAAAGAGACCCAAGGAATTACTGGGGCAAAAAGCTAAAATGAAAAAACTGGCTTGAAGACTGAACAGAATTCCAAGGTACAGAGTAATGAAAATGATAAAGGAGACACTGCACTTAACAAATGATACACAGAAACCAGATAGGAATGTGGAGATAGGTTTAGATGACTGGGAAACATGGTCGACTAGTAAAGACAATTTTCCGCATTAGAAAAATCTTCGAGTGGGAGACTTTCAGTCCTCTGAGGCTGCCTGCATAACAACTACACCTACTACTACAAACAGATGTAAACAGGTACAGCCTGTTGTAGCTGTGCACAAATAGAGGTGAATTCCTCCAGCCATTTTTCCTACCTGGTGTTCCCACACTGCCATCTAGTGGGTCAGAATGGCAAGGAGCTGATTTGAGCTGGAAGTGATTTCTAGGTGGCTGTGAACTCATTTGGTTACAAGGCAGGTGGAAAAGAGCCTGAATTCAAGGGTTTAATCTTAATGTTTCCCTCTGTTTATTTAGAGTAGAAGACCGGCTTAAGGTACAGGGTTTCTTTTGGAGATGACGAAAATATTCTAAAATTGACTGTGGTGATGATTGTGTAACATTTTGATGTACTTAATGCCACTGAATTATACAGTTAAAAATGGATAAGATGGTCTTTTATGTTATGGCACTTTAAATGGATATGGTATATGAATTATACCTCAGTAAAACTGTTACAAAAAAAGGAGGAAAAAAACAAAAGGAGGAAGAGGCTGCAAATACAGAAATGATCTCAAGAACTGAAGAAAACTTTTAAAAGGATGTCAGAAATCATTCAATCTCTTCATTTCAAGCCCCCTTCATTTCAAAAAATGTAAAATTGAGGCTCAGAGGATTAAATTACTTACCTTACATAGACAGTAAAACCTAAACCCAAAAAAAGGGGATCTATTACCTTATTTAATAGCCCTCTCTTGTCTCCCAGCCCTGAGAACTGATTTTTCTGAAGCTTGGTCCTCAGCAGGGCTATCTTTTGCTGCATAACTTATTACCTGAAAGTCTCACCCACACCAAAGTCTTCAAATAGCAGTAGTATCACTACTACTAGTATCATTATTCCAACAATTCAAGCTCAAAACCCTGCACTCATCCTTCACTTCTCCCTCGCATGACAATCAGAGAATTGGGTCAACCCTCCCCTCAAAAGGACTCATTTTATTGCCAGGCTCTCTACCACCCTCTTAACTCAGGCCTTCACTACTTCACACCCAAAGTAAAGCAAATTTTCTCTTGTCTAGAATCCCCATCTTCAGTCTTTCCACATCTCTCCCCAATCCCATTCACCAAATCAGTACTCCAGCACACATCTAAATTTTTGTACATTTCACATTGCTACTCAAAATCTTTATGAGCTCCTCAATACCTACAAAATAAAGTGCAAATTCTTTAGCGTGACCATCAAGGCCTTCTGTATTCCAGAATCTATTCCAATCTCATCCCCTGTAACCTTCTACACAAACCACTCCAATGTAGTCAAACTGGTCTACTACAGAATCCATATGCATCTCTCCATTAGTTATACCCCCATAGTTACTATCTATGCCACTTATATTAACTATTAACTGTTTGTCTTTTTTTCCCCCTTTCCTAAAGGTTCTCAGTTCAGGCTATGCAACAGTCTTACCTGTAGGGCTTTAAAGATGTGGCCCAAACATCTGGATATTTTTCAAAATTCTACAGGTAAATTTTTACAAGGAGTGAAAAAGCAATGATTCACAGACTATAAGAAGGTCTTCTGTAAAATGGTTAAGATTTCAGCACCTAAACTGAGTGCTAATATTATACAGTTATTACATTATTAGTTATAATATCTAATATAATACAGTTATTTAGGTAATAGTTTCTCTGAGCAATTTAATTTTTTATTACCTAAATAACCAAGCATTCTTTTCTTCATCACCTGTACCACATAAATCTTTCTAATTAACATCTGTTTCCTAACAAGAGGTAAACACAGTAGCTGAAAGATGCTAACAAGAATTAAATTTTGATATACTCATCAAATTAATTTGTGAGAAACACCACAACCATTCAAATTAAAAATGCAACTTAATACATGTTTGTCCTACATATGACAATCATTTAAATGTGAACAGAACATGCTAATGTAAATATCCAGTTTGAAATTAAACAGCATAGTTATGGATATCATAAGTAGCTTGACTGAACCCAGCTGTGCCAATTTCACCCTGGCCCTTGAATTTAAAGATGCAGGAAGGGAGTCAGTTAAGATGAAAAAGAAAGAGAGTAGTAGTCAACCCAGACTGCACATTATAGCAACCTGGAGAGTTTTTTAAGTTTCTATGTCCAAGCCATACTCTCAACCAATTAAAACAGAATCTCTGGGTGGGACCCATGCATCAGTATTTTTAAAGCTCCTCAGCTGCTTCCAATGTGTAGCCAATGTTGAGAACCTATGAATCAGAAAATCTCTCACAGAAAAATCTGAAGATCAGAACTGTTCAGAGATTGAGACAAAGGGGGAAAAAAATCCCAGAAATCAAGTATTACTTTATAAGTAAGTTGCTTTGTCTCATTAATTTATGAATGATTTTTACATATTAAGGATATATGCCTTTTTATGTTGCAAATATTTTCCTGTTTCTTGGCTTTCCTATTATAAGACAGTTCTTTGACATACATGTGTTTTTAACTTTTATGAAGTCAAATCTGTTGATCTATCAATCTATCTTTACTCCTTGTGAGGTTTCTCTTATTTCTGCCTCAATGGTTAATAACAACAAAACAAACCAGAGAACTTTATAACATTATAATTCTCAACCAAAGTAACGAATAAAAAAAATCAATATTAACCTAGGACTATAAATGCCCTTAAATGTTTAAAACTGAGCATGAATAGGCCACGTGTAAAACAGTAAAATGGAAACAAGCTAACTTTATTATTATTATTTTGGCTGTATTGGGTCTTTGTTGCTGGGCGCGGGCTTTCTCTAGTTGTGGCGAATGGGGGCTACTCTTAGTTGCGGCGCGCGGGCTTCTCACTGCGGTGGCTTCTCTTGTTGCGGAGCACAGGCTCTAGGCACATGGGGTTCAGTAGTTGTGCCTCGCGGGCTCTAGAGCACAGACTCAGTAGTTGTGGCGCACGGGCTTAATTGCTCTGTGGCATCTTCCTGGACCAGGGCTTGAACCTGTGTCCCCTGCATTGGCAGGCAGATTCTTAACCACTGCGCCACCAGGGAAGCTCAACAAGCTAACTTTAAAAAGGATACTTTCTTGATTTTTACTGTACTCAAACAAGTAAAATAATGGCTTTATTTGACAATTTCTACTTTTAAAATAAAATGTCTAAGGTGTTTGTCACATCGGTTATCTGCCTTTTCAGGAACTATTCAGATATATACCTATGCTCCTGGGAAAGCAACCATTCGAGTTCTAAGATTAGAACGAGATATAAAAGACAAGGTTATTGCACACAGTCACATTTGTTATTTTCACTCTAACAAGTAATTATTATAGCAAAAACTGGGGGGAAATCATTTGCACAAAGTGTTTCATAGTAATAAATATAAGTAGATGAACAGGCACAATTTTTCCCCCAGGTCATCACAAATTCAAGTTCAACTACCAGTTTCAGACATGATTTTGTGATTGTTAATGTGAATAACATGATCATTATTAATACGGCACTGTTCGGAATTCCCTGGTGGTCCAGTGGTTAGGACTCTGGTTTCACTGCCGAGGGCCCGGGTTCAATCCCTGGTCAGGGAACTAAGGTCCCACAAGCCACGCAGCACGGTCCCCTGCCACCCCCCCAAAAAAAAGGCACTGTTACCGTATCAGTTTGTCCAAAGCTCTTTCATCATGGTGAGTTTTATAAAGATATTCATGACAAAACTTGATTTGAGTGGGTTTTTTGGTTCAAATTCAAAACAAAAGTTATGGTAAATGTCATAGGTTGAGAGCAGTTTGGAAAGGAGAGTCATGAAGGTGATCACTCAGGGATATTAAGTTTTAGTAGCAGAAAACCAAGTCCCTCACTATTCTGAAAAAATGTTTGTGTGCTTTTCACGCCATTGTCCACCAGAGTGAGCATCACATCTAATTAAGACTGCTTGCAGAACTCTCAGAGGGAAAGGGGAAATCATCTAAAACATTAACCTGCAAAAATTTTAGAAGCAGTGTATATAGATTTAAAAGTAAAATACAGAACCCCTCAAAATAATCACAAATGTAATATTTATCCAATAACTGGGTTGCTGAGAAGTTAAAGTTTAAAAGTACTTACAGGACTTCCCTGGTGGTGCAGTAATTAAGAATCCGCCTGCCAATGCAGGGGACACGGGTTCGAGCCCTTGTCCAGGAAGATTCCACGTGCCGCAGAGCAACTAAGCCCATGCGCCACAACTACTGAGCCTGCGCTCTAGAGCCCGCGAGCCACAACTACTGAGCCCACGTGCCACAGCTATTGAAGCCCACACGCCTAGAGCCCGTGCTCTGCAACAAGAGAAACCACCGCAATGAGAAGCCCGCGCACTGCAACGAAGAGTAGCCCCCACTCGACACAACTAGAGAAAAGCCCGCGTGCAGCCACAAAGCCCCAATGCAGCCAAAAATTAAAAAATAAAAGTACTTACAGAAATCAGTTTGTCTCAGCTTAATGTAAATACAAGTTACACAGATATCTTGAAATTATGTACAGAAAATGTATATTCTGATTCAGTAAGTCTGTGGTGCAGCATGAAACTGCACTGCTAACAAGCTTCCAGTTGATAAAGGTGCTGCTCATTCATAGACCACATTTGGAGCAGCAAGAACTGAAAGACAACATAAACTGAATTTCCAAACGCAAAGGTTTAACTCTTACATAAAATTAGGGAACTGATCATAAGGAGTGGGGCCCCAAATATGAGATGCAAACATTTGGGCAGACACTCATGAAACTTAGTACCCTGAACTCCCAAATTGTGTTGAATTCCTTTTACCAGCAAAAGCACTCTGAAGGTGTTGGTTTCCCTTTGCCTGAAGAAACCTGCAAAGGCCTGCCCTATGCCTTATGAAGGACTACTGATTCTCCTCAGGAACTACTTTCACCACCTCTGAGAGTTTCTAGATCTACGGCCAGACTCGAGTCCTAGTAGGGCCCCAAGGATAAAACTAAAAAATGCGATCCACTCGGAGGTGCATAACATACCAAAAGAACTGCGAGATTTTGCCAATTTATATCAACAAAAACTTGGGGAGCACATATGGGAAAGGATGCGAAGAGTGTTGGAGTGTTGGATTCAGGTGGAAAATAATGCTGGATGAAGACGAATTTATTGATATGAGTGGATTTATGGATATGGAGCAGAGACTGTGGATTCAACAGGTTGGTTCAAGCAGCTGGAAATGGCTCTAAGAGTCTGCTTGGTTGGTTGACTGAAAGCTGAATCTAGAGGTGACCTACACTAAATGAAGTTGAAATGTCAGAACTCTGGTACACTGAGAAGGAAGTTGCCTGATGGCTTAGGGAGATGAGGATGCTGAGTGGATTTAACATCCAAGACCTGCTTACCCACCCCTTAACCATGTCCCTGGGAGGACCCAGAAAACATTCCATTCACCAAGCTAAGAGAAATACCTTTATGAGAGGAGACCTGGCCTCCCTTAAGAGCTCCCTGGTGGCTGTTCTCCATAGGCCAGGAATAAAAATGGTAACTCCTGCCATCAAACTGGGCTCCCTGAACTGAGGGGGGGATGGTGGGGGCCCCATGGCAGCAGAGATGATAGTACTTAGGCACCAAAGATAAGGTGGGAGTGGATACCATAAAGGCAGCCAAGACCGTAACCAGAAAGATCTGAACTGCAGAGATCTTTGACCTAGGCTAATTAATCACAGTGTCCCTAGAAATGAAATAGAACGGCAACCTACTAAAGTCTCACTTGATTAGTATAACTGGAAAAGCTCTGGGTCTGGCA
This sequence comes from Pseudorca crassidens, assembly GCF_039906515.1. Taxonomy (NCBI): domain Eukaryota; kingdom Metazoa; phylum Chordata; class Mammalia; order Artiodactyla; family Delphinidae; genus Pseudorca; species Pseudorca crassidens. The sequence continues at coordinate 161,132,934 of NC_090297.1, forward strand.
AACAGAAGTATGACTTCAATAACCAAAAAAATAAAGTGCTGTAGTCCCTCCACCAATTCCCAGATTTGAGCCATTTCACAGACCCAGAGTCCCTTGAATGAAGGGAAGGGCCAGGTCCTTGAAGAAGAACTCTACTACAGAGCCAAATATGCAGAGTATATATTTTCCTCCTAGGCTTTCCAAAAGCAATCTACAGCCATTTACAAGGCTGACTTTGCACTATGAAGAGGACATAATCCAGACTTCGGTGGGGGGTGGGGGTAGCGGTGGGCAGGGATTACTGGACACTGGCTCTGAACTAAAGTTAATTCCTGAAGACCTAAAATACCACTGTGGTCCAATGTCTCAGGAACAGGAGCTTATGGAATTCAGAGGATCAACGCGATTTGGGCTCAGATTCATCTCACAGTGGGCTTTGTAAGCCCCCAAATCCATCTTGCGGTTATATTCTCCAGTTCCAGAATGCAGAGTTGGAAAAGAAATCCTCAACAACTGTCAGAGTCCCCTCTCTTGTTCCCTAACCCGTAGAAGTAATGGCTATTACGGTATAAAAGTCCAATTGGAAGTCAAACTGCCTTTATCTACCTTAACAGTGAACCAAAACCAATACTGCATTTCTGGAGGGTGTAATGCTAACATCAATGATTTGTGAGATGCAAAGGTGGTGATTCCGCCCACATCCTCATTTAACTTGCCTACATGGCCAATGTAGAAGACAGATGGATCTTGGAGAATGACATTGATTACAGGATATCAAAATGATAGAATATCAAAGGGAGAATGTGATTCAGCTGTAAGAAGAACGAAATCACCCAAAGATGGGTAAAGGGATTTTGTATACTCTTTTTGGAAGAGGGCTAGTGTTTTTAGTTGTGCAAAGAATAGTTAGGTGGGAGAGTGAGCTTGCATTTGTCTCTTAAGTACCTTAAGTATGGTTAAATAAGGTATGTATAGTTGACAAGGGACTGTGGTGGCTTCTGCAGTTTATCAACATAGCAAACTGGAACTACATTTCCCAAAATTCTCTCTCTGTATGATTCTAGGTGAAGCTTGGCCACAAAAGACATGGGTGAGATTTGGAAGCCAGAAGTGCAGCAACCTTCATTATATTCTGACAGTCTGTGTAGGGTACTGCTGCAGCTTGTGTGCAATGTCGCTGATCTAATGGCTCGCCTTGTTGGCCTGGGGCAGCAGCCAGGCCCTCTCTTCCGACAGCTCCCGCTGTATCTCTTCCTGAACCTTCTCCAAGGCATGGGGCCCAGCACATGAACAGTTCTGTGGCAAAGGGCATTAGCAATTTCTGTAGGCCATCAGTGTCACTGAGGGGGGAAGGCAGTGACAGACAGACACAGGTTCCAATTATCCTATTAGTTCCAGTTGGATTCCAATTTGTTCTTGCTTCCTCCCACTTGATATCAGCTTATCTTCCTGCAAGCTCTGCTGACTTAATAGTGTCTTCAGGCCTACCCCATAATGCAGAGGCAACAGCATCTCTATCAACTTATGTAAAGTCTAAGCTCTATTATCCTTATGCTTCGTCATTCAAGAGTTCTCCTTCTTTGAACAAACCCTAACTGATACAATCCCTTCCCACAAAAACTGACCAGCCCCAGAGAACAGCCTTAACAGTTGGGAGACACCAGATGACCATATATATAGTCACCTACTGGGCAAATGCCCAGAATTTTTTTAACCTAAGACCTTTTGGTGCCTTGCTTTTAAATATGATTGGCCAAGAACGAGCAGACACTTAAGGACAGCTCTTTTTCCTTTCCTTTTATTTTACTTTTTATCATAGAAAATTTCAAACATTCCCCAAAGTAGAGAGAATAGTACAATATACCACCCCCCCCAACCAGCTTCAGAAATTATCAACACATGACCAATCTTGTATAACTTAAACCCCACCAACACCTCCCAACTACATCATTTTAAAGCAAACACCAGGGAATTCCCTGGCAGTCCAGTAGTTAGGACTCCAGGCTTTCACTGCCAAGGGCCCAGGTTCAACCCCTGGTTGGGGAACTAAGATCCCACAAGCTGCATGGCACAGCTAAAAAAAAAAAAAAAAAAATAGCAAACACCAGACAACCTGTCACTTCATCCATTATCCATCTCAAAAAGATAAAGCCTTCATTGTTTTCATTTTTTAACTTTTCATTTTGAAATAATTTCAGACTGATTAAAAACAAGTTGCAAGGAATAGTAAAGAATTTCCATATGTCCTTCACAAGGATTCCCCCAATGTTAATATCTTACATAACTAAAGAACAATTATCAAAATCAAAACATTAACATTGATTCAATACTATCATCAAATCTATGGGGTTTATTCAAATTTCATCAGCTGTCCCACGAATGTCCAATTTCTGATCCAAGATCACACTTTGCACTCAGTTGCCATGCTTCCTTGATCTCCTTTAATCTTGGAGTTCTTCAGTCTCTCCTTGTCATTCACATCCTCGATACTTGTGCAGGGTACTGCCTAGTTATTTTGTAGACTATCCCTCAATTTGGCTTTCCTTGAAGTTTCCTCATGATTAAATTCAGGTTACGCATTCTGGCATCTATACATCACAGAAGTGGTGCTGTGTCCTGTTCAATGTATATCAGGAAGCACATGATGTCAGTCTGTCCTGTTACTGGTGATACTAACTTTGATCACCTGTTTTACATTGTAAAGTTACTGTATTTTTCCCTTGTACTTAATAAGTATCTAGTAAGAAGACTCTTTGAAATTGTGTAAATATCTATTTCTGATCATACCCTTGCCCACTTATTTTAGCATCCATTGATGATTTTTGTCCAAAGGCACTGGATTAGATTCCTTCTGAGATCCCATCCAACTCAAACATTCTATCCCATGATTTTATTAACACCTTAAATTAAGAATTTCCCCTTTATTTGGTGAAACTTGGAAACTTTAGACAGCAAGACTGCAGTGGGGGAGGTAATTTGCATAAACGCCACACTGATTAAAATTTCACAACACTGAAACACAGATTTATTTTATTGATGCTCTTTACCTAAGCAAGCAAGCCAGAAATATAAAGAGACTTACATACAAATTGTTTCTATAGTCTCTCTTAAGTAAATGTATGGTGGGATATTCATAACTCTAGAGGAAAAAAATCATATGAGTCTCCACAGATGAAGGAAATGCCTTAGGCAGAACTCAACACCTCTTCTTAATTAAAAACTCATGAGAGAGACTGGGAGTCAAGATGGCATACTAGGAGGATGCAGAATTCATGTCTCCTCACAACTAGGGCACCCACCAGCCACCGGTGGGGGACCACATACACCTAAGAGGATGGGACGAACCCCCAGGGACCAGCTTGTGGGATCTTGGTTCCCAGGCCGGAGGTCGAGCCTGAGCTCCTGTGGTGGGAGCTCCAAGTCCAAATCTCTGGACTAACAGAGAACCTCAGACCCCAGGGAATCTCAATCGGAGTGAGGTCTCCCAGAGGTCCTCATCTCAGCACCAAGACCCAGCTCTATCCAACTGCCTGCAAACTCCAGTGCTGGACGCCTCAGGCCAAACAACCAGTAAGACAGGAATACAGCACCACCCATCAAAAAAAAAAAAAAAAATGAAATGACAAAAAAATTTGTTACAGACAAAGAAGCAAGGTAAAAACCTACAAGACTAAATAACTGAAGACAAAATAGGCAACTTACCTGAAAAAGAATTCTGAATAATGATAGTAAAGAGGATCCAAAATCTTGGAAACAGAATGGAGAAAATGCAAGAAACATTTAACAAGGATCTAGAAGAACTAAAGAACAAACAAAACAAACAAACAGTGATGAACACAATTACTGAAATTAAAAATACTCTAGAAGGAATCAATAACAGAATAACTGAGGCAGAAGAATGGATAAGTGACCTGGAAGATAAAATGGTGGAAATAACTGCCAGGGAGTGGAATAAAGAAAAAAGAATGAAAAGAACTGAGGACAGTCTCAGAGACCACTGGGACAACACTAAATGCATCAACATTCAAATTATAGGGGTCCCAGAAGAAGAAGAGAAAAAGAAAGGGACTGAGAAATATCTGAAGAGATTATAGTCAAAAACTTCCCTAATATGGGGAAGGAAATAATCAATCAAGTCAAGAAGCACAGAGAGTACCATACAGTATACACCCAAGGAGAAACACTCCAAGAGACATATTAATCAAACTATCCAAAATTAAATACAAAGAAAAAGTACTGAAAGCAGCAAGGGAAAGCTACAAATAACATACAAGGGAATCCCCATAAGGTTAACAGCTGATTTTTCAGCAGAAACTCTGCAAGCCAGAAGGGAGTGGCAAGACATATTTAAAGTGATGAAAGCGAAAAACCTACAACCAAGATTACTCTACCCAGCAAGGACCTCATTCACATTCGACGGAGAAATTAAACCTTTACAGATAAGCAAAAGTTAAGAGAATTCACCACCACCAAACCAGCTTTACAACAAATGCTAAAGGAACTACTCTAGGCAGGAAACAGAGAGAAGGAAAAGACCTACAATAACAAACCCAAAACAATTAAGAAAATGGGAATAGGAACGTACGTATCAGTAATTACCTTAAATGTAAATGATTTAAATATTCCAACCAAAAGGGTTAGGCTGGCTGAATGGATACAAAAACAAGACCCTTACATATGCTGTCCACAACAGACCCACTTCAGACCTAGGGACACATACAGACTGAAAGTGAGGGGATGGTAAAAGATATTCCATGCAAATGGAAATCAAAAGAAAGCTGGAGTAGCAACACTCATATCAGACAAAATAGACTTTAAAATGAAGACTATTACAAGAGACAAAGAAGGACACTACATAATGATCAAGGGATCGATCCAAGAAGATATAACAATTGTAAATATTTATGCACCCAACAAAGGAGCACCTCAATACATAAGGCGAATACTAACAGCCATAAAAGGGGAAATCGACAGTAACACATTCATAGTAGGGGACTTTAACACCCCACTTTCATCAATGGACAGATCATCCAAAATGAAAATAAATAAGGAAACACAAGCTTTAAAAGACACATTAAACAAGATGAACTTAATTGATATTTATAGGACATTCAACCCAACAAAAACAGAATACACTTTCTTCTCAAGTCCTCAGGGAACATTCTACAGGATGGACCATATCTGGGGTCACAAATCAAGCCAGGGTAAATTTAAGAAAAGTGAAATCATATCAAGTATCCTTTCCAACCACAATGCTACGAGACTAGGTATCAATTACAGGAAAAAATCTGTAACAAATACAAACACATGGAGGCTAAAGAATACGTTACTAAATAACCAAGAGATCACTGAAGAATTCATAGAGAAAATCAAAAAATACCTTGAAACAAATGACAATGAAAACACGACGACCCAAAACCTATAGCATGCAGCAAAAGCTCTTCTAAGAGAGAAGTTTACAGCAATACAAGAAACAGAAAAATCTCAAATAAACAACCTAACCTTACACCTAAAGCAATTAGAGAAAGAAGAACAAAAAAAACCCCCAAAGTTAGCAGAAAGAAAGAAATCATAAAGATCAGATCAGAAATAAATAAAAAGAAAAGAAGGAAACAATAGCAAAGGTCAATAAAAATAAAAGCTGGTTCTTTGAGAAGATAAACAAAACTGATAAAGCATTAGCCAGAGTCATCAAGAAAAAAAAGGGAGAAGACTCACATCAACAAAATTCAAAATGAAAAAGGAGAAGTAACAACTGACACGGCATAAATACAAAGGATCAAGAGAGATTACTACAAGCAACTATCTGCCAATAAAATGGACAACCTGGAAGAAATGGACAAATTCTTAGAAAGGCACAACCTTCTGAGACTGAACCAGGAAGAAACAGAAAATATAAACAGACCAATCACAAGCACTGAAATTGAAACTGTGATTAAAAATCTTCCAACAAACAAAAGCCCAGGACCAGATGGATTCACAGGTGAATTCTATCAAACATTTACAGAAGAGTTAACCCCTATCCTTCTCAAACTCTTTCAAAATATAGCAGAGGGAGGAACACTCCCAAACTCATCCTACGAGGCCACCATCACCCAAATACCAAAATCAGACAAAGATGTCACAAAAAAAGAAAACTACAGGCCAACATCACTGATGAACATAGATGCAAAAATCCTCAGCAAAATATTAGGAAACAAAATCCAACAGCACATTAAAATCATCATACACCATGATCAAGTGGGGTTTATCCCAGGAATGCAAGGATTCTTCAATGTATACAAATCAATCAATGTGACAAACCACATTAACAAATTGAAGGAGAAAAACCATATGATCATCTCAATAGATGCAGGAAAAGCTTTTGACAAAATTCAACACCCATTTATGACAAAAACCCTCCAGAAAGTAGGCACAGAGGGAGCTTACCTCAACATAATAAAGGCCATATATGACAAACCCACAGCCAACATCGTTCTCAATGGTGAAAAACTGAAACCATTTCCACTGAGTTCAGGAACAAACAAGGTTGCCCACTCTCACCACTATTATTTAACATAGTTTTGGAAGTTTCAGCCACAGCAATCAGAGAAGAAAAAGAAATAAAAGGAATCCAAATTGGAAAAGAAGAAGTAAAACCGTCACTGTTTGCAGATGACATGATACTATACATAGAGAATCCTAAAGATGCTACCAGAAAACTACTAGAGCTAATCAATGAATCTGGTGGAGTAGCAGGATACAAAACTAATGCACAGAAATTTCTTGCATTCCTATACACTAATGATGAAAAATCTGAAAGAGAAATTAAGGAAACACTCCCATTTACCACTGCAACAAAAAGAATAAAATACCTAGGAATAAACCTACCTAAGGAGACAAAAGACCTGTGTGCAGAAAACGGTAAGACACTGATGAGAAAAATTAAAGATGATACAAACAGATGGAGAGATATACCATGTCGTTGGGTTGGAAGAATCAACATTGTGAAAATGATTATACTACCCAAAGCAATTTACAGATTCAATGCAATCCTTATCAAACTACCAATGGCGTTTTTCACAGAACCAGAACAAAAAAATTCACAATTTGTACGGAAGCACAAAAGACCCCGAATAGCCAAAGCAATCTTGAGAAAGAAAAACGGAGCTGGAGGAATCAAGCTCCCAGACTTCAGACTATACTACAAAGCTACAGTAATCAAGACAGTATGGTATTGGCACAAAAACAGAAATATAGCTCAATGGAACTGGATAGAAAGCCTACAGATAAACACACACACCTATGGTCACCTTATCTCTAGGCAAGAGTATACAATGGAGAAAAGACAGCCTCTTCAATAAGTGGTGCTGGGACAACTGGACAGTACTTGGAAAAAAATGAAATTAGAATGCTTCCTAACACTATACACGAAAATAAACTCAAAATGGACTAAAGACCTATATTTAAGGCCAGACACTATAAAACTCTTAGAGGAAAACATAGAACACTCTATGACGTAAATCACAGCAAGATCCTTTTTGACCCACCTCCTAGAGAAAGGGAAATAAAAACAAAAATAAATAAATGGGACCTAATAAAACTTAAAAGCTTTTTGCACAGCAAAGGAAACCATAAAAAAGATGAAAAAACAACCCTAAGAATGGGAGAAAATATTTGCAAATGAAGCAACTGACAAAGGATCAATCTCTAAAAGATACAAGCAGCTCATGCAGCTCAACATCAAAAAAAAAACCAACCCAATCCAAAAATGGGCAGAAGACCTAAATAGACATTTCTCCAAAGAAGATATACAGATTGCCATCAAACACGTGAAAGGATGCTCAACGTCACTAATCATTAGAGAAATACAAGTCAAAACTACAGTGAGGTATATCACCTCACACCAGTCAGAATGGCCATCATCAAAAAATCTACAAACAATTAATGCTGGAGAGGGTGTGGAGAAAAGGGAACCCTCTTGCACTGTTGGTGGGAATGTAAATTGGTACAGCCACTATGGAGAACAGTATGGAGGTTCCTTAAAAAACTACAAATAGAACTACCATATGACCCAGCAATCCCACTACTGGGCATATACACAGAGAAAACCATAATTCAAAAAGAGTCATGTACCACAATGTTCATTGCAGCTCTATTTACAATATCCAGGACATGGAAGCAACCTAAGTGCCCATCGACAGATGAATGGATAAAGAAGATGTGGCACATATGTACAATGGAATATTACTCAGCTATAAAAAGACGAAATTGAGTTATTTGTAGTGAGGTGGATGGACCTAGAGTCTGTCATACAGAGTGAAGTCAGAAAGAGTAAAACAAATATCATATGCTAATACATATACATGGAATCTAAAAAAAAGGTTCTGATGAACCTAGGGGCAAGACAGAAATAAAGACACGGATGTAGAGCATGGACTTGAGGACACGGGGAGGGGGAAGGGTAAGCTGGGAGGAAGTAAGAGAGTAGCACTGACATATATACACTACCAGATGTAAAATAGATAGCTAGTGGGAAGCTGCTGCATGGCACAGGGAGATGAGCTCAGTGCTTTGCAACCACCTAGAGGGTTGGGATAAGGAGGGTGGGAAGGACATGGAAGAGGGAGGGCATATGGGTATATATGTAGGCATTTTGCTGATTCACTCTGTTATACAGCAGAAACTAACACAACACTGTAAAGCAATTATACTCCAATAAAGATGTTAATAAATAAATAAACTCATGAGAAAATGTAAATGAATGGATGCCTCCTTAACATGATAAAATATATGTACCTGAGTCGTAAAACCAGCACCTTAATTAATAAGGAAACCCTAATGTCCAGGAACAACACAAGAATGCCAACTATCTTCACGACTATTAAACATTGTTCTGGAAGCATTACTCAAAGTAATTAGCCTAGAAAGAACACTCAGAGGCATAAAAATTGAAAAAGAAGAAACTACGTGTTTGAAGATGACATAAGAGTACTCCTAGAAATTAAATTATCTGTAATTAAAACAGTGTGGTACCTATGCATAAATAGACAGATAAACCAATGGAAAAGAGTAGAAAGTCAAGAGTTAGACCCAATTAGTATATGATCTAGAATATGATTACTGGAGCCAATCATTGGGACAAAAATAATCTTCCTAATAAATGGAACAACTGGATATCCATTTGGAAAAAGATAAGATTAGATCCATTCCTTACACCATACATAAGAATAAACGCAAATGAATCAGAGATCTAAATGTAAAGATTTAAAGTATACAAATTCTAGAAAAAAACATGTGAATTACTCTATCACAAGAAAAGTTAAAACACAAATGACAACCAGAAAGAAAATATTTGCAATATTTCTCAAACATGAGACTAATATCTCTAATATACAAAAAGTTTTAAATCTGAAGGAAAGAACAAAAGTCTTATAGAAAAACAGGCAAAAGATATATAAAGACAATTCACAAAGAGATATTCATATAATCATGGCCTTTAAACATATGAAAAGATGTTTAACTTTATTGATAATACAATTTAAATGCAAACTGAAAACTATACTGAGATACCACTGTTCACCCATCAGACTGGTAAAAATTCAAAAGGTTGACAGTACACTGAGTCTGCAAAGCTGAGGGAAACCAGCACTCTCATACTGATACGTTGCTAGTGGAGTTGTGAAATGGTGCCACCCCACACATAGGCATTTACACGTTCACCTAACAATCCCACTTCTAGGAATTTACCCTGAGTATATACCGGCAACAATATAAAAACACCTATGCGCAAGGTTATTGATTACAGCACTATTCACAATTGCAAAATACTGGAAATTACCTAAATGTCCAAGCATAGGAAATTAGAAACTATGGTACACACATAAAGTGGAGTACTTTGGAGCTATAAAAAAGAATAAGAAAGATCTCTGTAAATACGATATGGAGTAGATTTTTTAAGTGAAGAGAGCAAGTGCAAAAGAGCAAATAAAGTATGCTACCTTTTGTGTAAGAATGGAAAATAATAAACACATATATTTGCTTCTCTTTACCGAAGAGAGAGAGACAGAGAGAAGATAAACCAGAAAACAATGAACTTGCTTATCTACAAGGGGTGGCAGGGAGGAACAGTATGAATATGGGAGGGGGGCTAACACTTCGCTTTTTCATAGTTTGAGTTTTAGAAGCATGTGGATGTTCCATATATTCAAAATATAAAATTAAATCAAAAAGGATGAGGGGGAAAAACTAAAACTGAAAGCAAAGTGAAACAAATGAACTCAATTGTATTTCTTTTTTTTTTTTTTTAATTATTTTTTTGGCAGTGTTGGGTCTTCGTTGGTGTGCACGGGCTTTCTCTAGTTGCAGCAAGCACGGGCTTCTCATTGCAGTGGCTTCTCTTGTTGCAGAGCACGGGCTCTAGGTGCACGGGCTTTAGTAGCTGCAGCGAGTGGGCTCAGTAGTTGTGGCGCATGGGCTCTAGGGCATGTAGGCTTCAGTAGTTGTGGCATGCAGGCCCAGTAGTGGTGGCACATGGGCTTAGCTGCTCCGCAGCATGTGGGATCTTCCCGGACTAGGGATCAAACCCGTGTCCCCTGCATTGGCAGGCGGATTCATAACCACTGCGCCACCAGGGAAGTCACTCAATTGTATTTCTAATAAATACCAATAAATATAATGAAGGGGAAAAAAAGAAAGAATGTAAAACGAACACAGTATTTAACTGTATATTCTCAGTCTTTGGCAGAGTAGAGGGGAAAGGGAAATTGTAAACAAATTCTGTACTGTTTCAAATAGGGTCTTTTTTTTTTTTTTTTTTTTTGCGGTACGCGGGCCTCTCACTGTTGTGGCCTCTCCCGTTGCGGAGCAAAGGCTCCGGACGCGCAGGCTCAGCGGCCATGGCTCACAGGCCCAGACGCTCCACGGCATGTGGGATCTTCCCGGACCGGGGCACGAACCCGTGTCCCCTGCGTCGGCAGGCGGACTCTCAACCACTGCGCCACCAGGGAAGCCCTCAAATAGAGTCTTTTTGGTAATGATGTGGGCAAAGCAATTCTGAAACAATTTTAGATATTATATAGAGTTGAACAAATGAGTAAATACATTGAGGCTTTCGAGGGCCAGAGTTCTCACTGAGCCAGAAAGGATATACAATTATGGAACCGGGAAAGGCAAGAAAGAACCCTGAGGAGACAAGTCGGAATTGAAAGTACTGATGTGAACTCATGATTTCTAAAATATGTGTACGTATGTGTATATGTATGCATATTTGCATGAACCTGTATACTTCCTCTGTCCTCTGAAAGAGTCAAAGAGCAAAAACATCCCAGGGGCAGTGAGCATATCTAGCGCTCAGATCTTGGTCTCTAATATTATTTCTCACTAAAAGAAACCAGGAATCCTCAGAGAAATACTGATTCCAGAGTTTTGGCAGGATGGGTACAGGATGAGTCTAAAACATCTGTTATGCCAGAAAGCAAGGAAGTGTTAAAGAAAAAAAAAAAAGGAGAGAAGAGAAGGAAAGAAAAGGAAGGGTAGGTAGAAAGAGAGAGGGAGGGAGAAAGAGAAGAAGGAAGGAAGGAAGGAAGGAAGGCAGGGTGGGAGGGAGGAATAAAGAAAACTTGGGGGCATATCACAAGGACACAGGATCTACCTTGGAAGGTTTCATACTAAAAAAAGATCTGGGACAATTTGAGTACCAAAACAATTAGGTACCTAATTAATTCTAAACCACTGAAAAAATGGAAATACTTGAGTCCATACTGATAATAACAAGATAACTAATAAGGAAGGAGGACAGGCTCTTATGGTGGAATGCTGAACTGAATGTCAACTGGTAAGTGTGGAGGAGTGCTATAGGTAAAAAATGAGCATTTTGCAACTACTATACCAAAGATTCAATCAATAGTCACCCATGGATGCATAAATCTCAGGGGAAATTTTAATGAACAGGATATTTCCATCTTACAACGTCTCCCCACAAACTGGCTGGGGGGAAAAATAATACACAGTGGCAAAAATAGGACAACAGCTTGACTGAGTGATCAGTTTAACACTATCAATGAAAGGACCCTGTTAACCTCCAGATGTGATACCTAAAATAAGGAATGTTCTGTTAAAAAGAAAAACATGTCTGCTGTAACTACTGAAGCTCGCCCCTAGAGCCTACACTCTGCAACAGGAGAAGCCACCACCATGAGAAGCCCGCGCAACGCAACGAAGAGTAGCCCCAGCTCGCTGCAACTAGAGAAAGCCCGCGTGCAGCAACGAAAACCCAACGCAGCCAAAAATAAATAAATAAATAAATAGAATTTTAAAAATAAGTAAATGTTCAAAATGATCTTTAAAATAATTCCAGGTTCTCGTTTCATACTTTCTGCACACATAATACTAAAACTAAATTCCAGTCCATGATACATGAAAGAGATATGCACTTAGGAATCATTTCAACATCTGATTATGTATGTATAGTCTCGAATTCCTTTTCATCTTATTCAGGATGCTCAAATATCCACTGGATAAGTGTTTACTGAGTACTTACGTTAGGCTATAAGTCATTTCATCTACCCTTTTAAATCTCTGCTACGCGTGTGTGATCAGCAGACCAGCAGCTTTAGCATCACCTAGGAGTTTGTTAGAAACGCAGAATCTTACATGCAACCCAGACCTTACTGAAGCAGAATCTGCACTTTAACAAGATCTTCAGGTGATTCTTCTGCACATTAAAGTTAAATAAGGCCTCCTCTAAGTGACTTAACAGATTTATTTCTAGCTCCTACTAAATCTGGTGCATGTAGAGTGATTCCCCAGAGCAGCTCTCTTCCATGCCATGACTCATACTTCTTGTTTTCTCCATCTCAACTCACTGCCCCCACAGTCATCAAGATAAGGTAAGAGAGAGCAGAGAACATGGCATAGGATATTTTATGGTAGACCTGGAAATGGCTTGTGCAACCTCTAGCCCAAACTCCATTGGCCAAAACTGAGTCACAAGCCCCAGTCTAACAAGGAGGCTTGGAAATGTAGTCATCTTATGTACCCACCCAAGGAAAATGAATAAAGTTTATAATGGATACTGTGATATCTCAGAAACACCATGGAAAGCTGAATAACCAGGCCTGAGCAAAGTCAGAGCAAGGAGAATTATGATGAGGACCATGAAGAGAAGTTCTACTTCTCTCAGTTCAAATTCTAATGCCAATGGCCAGCCAGTAAACTGGCTCACCTGGCTCACGTTTTATCAAGAGGTTCACTCTTGGTCTAATCAGCTGGCAACTCAAAGAAAAAAAAAAAGCAGACATAAACTGGCAAAAATTTCAAAGTCACCTTCATCCCAAGCAGCACCACCCTTTTATACAATTCCAAATGAAACAAAGACTTTCTCAACGTTTATTCAAATATTTAATTACAAAAAGTGATACAAGCTTTGAAAAATACAAAATATATAAAGTACAAAAGGATATCTTCCCCCCTCCAAGTCCCATCCTCCGAAAGTAACCGTATTAGAATTCTGGGGTGTTCTTCCAGACCTCTTCTACACGCACAAGTACATGCACACAAAAATTTTATTTAAAATACACACATTGTTCTACAACTTTATTCACCCAACAATGTGTTACTGACATCCATCCACATCCACTGTAGAAACAGATCCACTTCAATCTTAACAGCTACATGGATTCTACAATATGGCTGCACCATAACTTAACCAGTTCCTATTAATGCACATTAAAATTCTCTCTCCTTTTTTCTTAATTACAAAAATGCTATACTAAGTATTCTTGTGCAACCATTGTTATTTTCATTTGTCAGAATCCCAAAAATACGGTCAAGAAAACACAGTGCTCAATTTTGCTAGGTACTACCAAATTGCCCTCCAAAGGAGCATACCAATTTACACTCTACAAATGTCTGAATGCTCTCTAGTTCATATCTGTGCTTACAAGGAACATAATAGACACTTTAGAGTCATTATGAGAATTAAGTGAAGTACTATTTAAGGTAAAGCGCTTAAAATCATGCCTGTCATTGCTTAGTAAGTGATAATCATATTAGCTACTGAAAAATAATTTTCAGTCATCATATACTGTGGTAACAAGTAAATGGAAAATGGCTCTCTTACTTTCCCTTAATAATCAAGGTTAATCACCATCGCAAGTCCCTTGACTCTTAAACGACCAGAACCAGCCAGAGTTAGAAGACGGGAAGCAAACGTTGAACAAGTCATACTAACAGAGAGGCACTAACTCCATACTTTGGTTCCTGATCCCAGTATATCCTGGCAGGTTACAAGAAAACCAGAACAAATATTGTTCATGGTTCACAACATACACTAGAGAACAAATCTGAGCCTCTCCAACTGTCACAAAAGACAGGTACAGTCTTTTATAACGGTGGTTCTCAAAGTAGGGTCCCGGGACTCCAAAGCCCTTTCAGGAGGCCCACGAGGTCAAAACTATTTTCATAATAATACTAAGACATTTTTTGTCTTTTTATTCTCTTTCTCTCACAATGTACAGTGGAGTTTTCTAGAGGTTAAATGACTTGTGATTTTACAATACACTAAATGCAGGAGCAGTTGTGAGAATCTGAGGGTGTTCTATTAAGCCAGACATTAGAGAGACATACAAAAATGAAAGTAAGCGAATTTTCTCAGCAAATTTTCTTTTGTTTTGCAAATACAGTCTGTGTCATTAAAATCCTTGTCAAAATGCAATGATTCATTATGTTTAAATCCAGTCGTCCCTTGGTATCTGCAGTGGATTGGTTCCAGGACCCTCACAATACTAAAATCCTCGGACGCTCAAGTCCCTTATGTAAAGTGGCATACTATTTACATACAACCTACACACATCCTTTCATATACTTTAAATCATCTCTAGATTATTTATAACCCCTAATACAATGTAAATGTATGTAAATAGTTGTAAATAAAAGGTAAATGCTATGTAAATAGTTGCCTTTGCACTGCAAATTCAAGTTTTGCTTTTTGGAACTTTCTGGACTTCTTCTGTCCCCTGAATATTTTTGATCCATGGAGGGCTGACTGTATATTTCAAAACTTATCAGTTTTAATATTTTAAGCAGTAAAATCAATAAATATAACCACACTGCTTGCATGGTTATGTTTTGTTTAAACCCCTGCAGGGCCCTAAATAACTTTTTTTTTTTAAACCCTCCTATGAAATCTTTTTCTATAATTCTTAAGAGGGTAAAGTGGTCCTGAGACTGAAGTTTGAGAACCACGGTGTATGAAATCAGCTGCCTCAAATGACAGCATATAAGTCAAGAGAAGTCAAACCATAGGTATTAGCCCGCTGCTTCAATTCTCTTTCTGTGAAGGTCAGAGCCAACCTTGTAAGGAGTAGCACAGCTTCACAGAAGATTTCAGTGGGTCTCAGAGATGGCAGCACAAGTAGAAAAGGCAAATCCAAGGGCAGGAAAAAATGAGTGTTCCAATGAGAACAAATCAATGATTGCTCCATGACAAAAGGGTCTAAAATAAAAACCTGACACCAGCTGGCCAGGTTCCCAAACATGTGCTGCCATTTGGGGAACTCAGGATCCCTAACAAACTGGGAACTCTGTACCAGTAGAAGCCACAATAGCCATGGTGAGAGGAAGTCTGCACTGTTGAGTTCTAGGCACCAGCCTCCATCCCTGTCCCCATGGTTGCTCTGTTCTTGAGCCCTTGAACAAGCACCAGGCTGTCTGAAGAAGGAGAACTTACTGCTATCCACAAAGCAGGTCATCCTGTCTGATTAAGAACGTCCTCTGCTGTGGCAATCACATGGACCAAATGTTTTCAGGCTCAGGGCTCTGCCATACAGCCCTTCACCAAACTTCCATGCAGAAGAAAAGGTAGTAGCAAAAGAAACAGGAATTATAACTCCCACTTAAAAAGAAAAATGGAAGTCATATCCAAAGAGTCCTTTCCCAACCCACCTCATCAATCCTTCTACTTTATTTTACTCTAAGTCCTTGACCTTCCAGTAAGCCCATGAACCACTGTCCAGGAATGTGCAAACCCTGATTTCAATGCTCTCAAGGTCCTTCCCTTGAGAAGATTTTCCTAGTCTTTCCATCTTCCAAGCCCATCCCCCCAGGAAGAGTCTGCAACACTACAGCAGCTCACTTGCACCTGGTGCTGGGATACTTCACAAAACCAGCTGTAAACCCACAGAATGTCTTTTATACACTATTTGAACAGAAGTGAGTGCCTCCCTGTCTCCACTTGGCTCTTTCTGGTCAGCCCTTAAACCCCGGGTCAGGAAGCCAAAATGAGAATTCTGCCTTTGTTGAAACCATTCCTTCCAATGCCTAGCATTCTTGGTAACTTCACTTATTTAGAAGATTCATCTAACACCTCAGTCTCTCAGTCTCCTGATCATTCCAACATTTTTCTTATTCCCTACCTCAGTCACTTTCTGCATACCCTAAACCCTGTGGTACCAAATCACACACTACTTCTAAAGCATATATATGTCAAGTCACCCCATCCTCTGACCGCTCCACCATCGCTCTGAGCACATCAGGTCCTCTAATCCATTGCTTCCACCACATTTCACTGTTCATCACCTTCCTCATGACCTCAGTCCCTAGCTTAGAAATATGGTCCATGATTACACTCTTCCTTGCCCACGACTTCAGCTTCCTGCTTCCTCTCTCCACCCATCATGGTAACCAGGCAGCCCTGGGTGAGCCCAATTCTCACAGTCAAACTGCCAACCACTGGGAGAAAAGAGCACTAGTCTGCTAACTGCTCTCACGGTAAATAAATGAACAAAAGTTTTAAGTGGACCCTTAGCACTTCCCAGCAACCTCGCTATATTTTCCTAAGCAATTCACTTTCCTCTCCTAGAAGAATATTTCACACCTTCTCCTCTCTGAGAATCTGTCACTCAGCAGCCGCCTCCCTAGTTGTCCTCAAGCCTTGCAGTCACTGCTGTTACCTTCTCGGGCACCTCTTCTTCTTACCCCAGTATAAGAAGGTATTCCCTCCTGCTTCCACCCCAGGTTCAGTCCTTGGCCAAGACGGATTACATCATCTCACCAGGGTTCTTTTTTTTGCCCTTTACTGCCTGATCATATTTACCCACACTGTAGCTCAAATGTAGTTGCTTTATTTCCTATAATTGATCTACTCTGTCTCATGAACATGGGGCTGTTTTTTCTATAATTAATCCAAGCTTCCTCAAGAACACTCACCCTAGTAAATAGCCAGAAATGTAATATTTGCCAAATAACATCTCAGTCTCTTCCAGTTAATATTCAGACATTTAAGTTTAACTCCTTACCAGAGCTGGTTTCAACAGTCGCTTTCAGGTAAATATTTCTCCAAGTGGGGCTTATGGGACATCCTTACGGTGGCAAGACCTCAGATCTTGACGTCTCTAAGGATCCTCACTGGTCTCTGCTGCAAGGCAGTGATCAGGTCCTATGGCTGGACTGGTGCCATCTCACCTTTTGGGATGTCATGCTGCCTCCCACCTCTGGTCTCCATGTTCCTGACCTAGAGTCACACAGCCCTTTGTCATGATGCCTGCTGTTCCACCAGGCCTCTAAGCTTGTCCACATCCCTGAAGTGATATGAGAGCACTTCAGAATCCCCTGCCAGCACAGACTCATGCAGCCAGCCACTTTCTCTTACCACTGCTATGCCCTAGGCCCCAATGTTGGCACAGCAACAGCCTACACAGCTCTCAAGCTTACAAATAAGGAGCAGACCCAAAGGTCTTCCACTTTTTTTTTTTTTAAGGCCTTCTACTTTTGACTGACCCGTCAACCCATTTAATACCCTCACCCCAACCCCAGAACTTTGGCCAGACAAGGAAGGTCAGAACATATGTTTCTCACAATCTATTTCCCCCCCGCCCATCCCCTGCTTCCCATAAGCCACCAGGGCTGAAAAAAGATGGACTTTCCAATTCATTCTCCTTCCTCCTGGGAGGCACTAAGCCTCATACTCAGCTTTAGTGATGGAAGAAATACCCTCTTTACCCTGCAGAAGAAACTATTATTAGAGTTTGCCATGGAAGCTCTTGATAATGGAAACTGCAGGCAACTTGGAACTTTAGAAAACCAAAAACAAACAAAGAATGACTTTAAATTCCCCAAAATATTATCCCTTCACAACTCCAACAGTTAGAATCACTTGTGTACTAGGTCCCAGAGATATAAAGATTAGACTTAGGTCACTAAAGTGGGGAGACCTACAAACAAAATAATTACAATGGAATTTTATGTGTTACATATACCAAAACAAACAGAAGACACAAATAACCCTTGTCAATCTTCTCCAGCTCCATCAAATTAAAAATGGATAAGAAAAAGGATAATATAAATTATTTCAGGTCACAATTTCATTGTCATTTAATCTTTCTCCAATTTATATACCTCATTCTTTCCCACTCACAACACAAAATACCAGGAGCCAATCCATGAAAAAAAAAGGAAAGGAAAGGAAAAGAAAAGGAAAGGAAAAAAGCAAGAGAAGTCATAAAGCAGGTTTAAATTTCTCTATTAATAAAAATAAATATGCAAGAACTAAAGCACTAATCAAAACAGCCCAAGGCCAAAGGAAATCAGGTAGAATCTTATAACAATAAATGATCTGGAGAGTAATGAAGTAATTACAATAAATACCTGTTCTTTTATTCTATTTTGGTCCCCCCCCCACTTCCCATGGAACTGTTGTTATTCGTTACAAACTAATATTTTCATTCCATTTCTTAATTCAAATGGAAGGCAGCAAAAGGACAAAAACAACTAGAGGAGAATTCTGCGAGATGTTCATACTACAAATTAAAAGTTTACTACATGCCAGGCACTGGAGTTTACAAAAATTGAAAGACATCTACTCTTAAGGACTTCACAGCTAATAAGAAACAAATTTTACTTACAAGGTGATAAGGAACACAGAATTGTATCCCCCCATTGATGAGCATTCAATATTGGTAGAAAACTGCATAAGACAACGCACCAAAGTTTGATTTCTCTAACACTACCCTCAGGCTGCAGTGATTCCCAGCTAAGCACTTCAGAAACACAACAACCACTGAAGCAGAAGTGTTCAACAGAGCTCCTACTACTAGGAGCACTAGTTCAGCACCTGTGAACTATGTCCTAGCAATCCAAAATTAAGTGCAGGGCTTCCCTAGTGGCGCAGTGGTTGAGAGTCCGCCTGCCGATGCAGGGGACGCAGGTTCATACCCCGGTCCGGGAGGATCCCACATGCTGCGGGGCGGCTGGGCCCGTGAGCCATGGCTGCTGGGCCTGGGCGTCCGGAGCCTGTGCTCCGCAGCGGGAGAGGCCACAGCAGTGAGAGGCCCACGTACCGCAAAAAAAAAAAAAAAAAAATCCATTTGTTTGTTTTAGTTTGTTTTGTTTGGATCCTTGGCATTTACTGATATTACCTTTCCTATGTTTATGTTTGCTGATTTCTCCATTATAATATGCATATGGTGGGAAGTAGAACCTACCTCCTTTCTTAAAAGCCACGAAGGCCAACTACTCACCTTCTCAACTTCCCTTGTAGCTAGGATGCAGGCAGTGACCCAAGCTCAACCAATCCAAGACACCCACTGAGAACTTTGAATCAGAAGTTAATATCCGGAGTTCCCTGGTTGCCTAGTGGTTAGGATTCCGGGCTTTTACTGCCACGGCCTAGGTTCAGTCCCTGGTCGGGGAACTGAGATCCAGCAAGCCTCGCGGCACAACCAAAAAAATTAAATAGAAAAAAAAAAAGAAAGAAAGAGAAAGCTAATATCACAAAGAAGCATGGCTGAGCTGGCAACTTTCCAGCAATAACCAGTTTCCCAAGCAGCAGTGGCGGCGGCAGTGGTAGCAAGAATAGCAGCAGCAGTAGGGTCCAGTGTCATAGTGCTGGCGACACATGCTGCAGAACCCAGTATTACCAGGCAGCGTCAGAAGGAACGTACTCTCCAGGTCCCAACCCCATCTACTTCTGAAGTGCAATTCTGACTGTGGAACTCCCCTGGTTTCTGCCCATTTTCAGAGCTGGGTTTCCTCTAGACTTTAAAAGGATGCCAAGAACTCCCCAAAACTCTTTCATGAAATTCCTTTTCTCGTTTAAATCATTACAGTTCTTGTTAATAAGAAAAATAAGTGATAGCAGTAATGGAATTTTATTGGTAAATCAAGAAGTATGCCACATACAAAGGGCTGGGTTTGTGCAGTCTATTTGGAAAGTGGACAATTCCATGTTCCATGTGAACTAAAGTTCAGCTCTGATAATTCAATTAATAATCTGTCATCGTGTATTCATTCCAAAACTTTTCTATTCCAACTACTAAATAACTTGGCAGTCTGGTTTCATCTGCAAGATGATCCACATCTTCATCAATTAATGTTATAAGACTTAAGAAAAAGCAAGTTCTCTGTTCTGGGCTACATTCAAACTCTAGAAACACCTCCAAAGGATTTAACAGGATGAACATCCCAGCTTTCTCTCTAATTTGCCTGAATGAGAATCAAAGGTCTACAACTTTCAATGTTGAAGCCTTCAGCATTTCATTTCTTGAAAGGAATGAATTGTTTTCAACCACACAGTTTACAAAAGCTTCAAGGTGTTCACTCCTCAAAGAATTTTTGTTGTTGTTGCTGTTATCATTACTTCAGGAAGCAACAAATACAATTAAGTAACTTTAAAATATGAGAATAAATTCCTCAATTATGAACCAAATAAGGACATAGTAATACTAATGGTCAAGCTACTGATTTGAGCTTTGCACTTACCCCCTCACCTCCATCCACCCCAATCCCAGACTAATAGGTCTGGAAGAGCAGTCATGGAAAAAAATCATCCCAGCCATCTAAAACAGAGCTCTTCTCCTTGACATATAATAGGAGCTCAAGAACAATTGTTGCTTGAATACAATTCCTATGACTGTGCATACATATTACACATTTCCATAAATTGCTCTCCCATAGCACTTTACATTGACCCAGTGCTTACAGGCTTACAAATTACTTTCACATGAATTCTTGCATCTAGATAGGTGGTTAAGAGTTAGACCTGCCTGCAGTCATTAAATGCAAAGCACACGATGGAAGCTCAGTAACTTATGCTCCTACAGCACAGTACTGCATCTCTATTTCAGCCCTTCTGATACACTGTAATTAATTATCTCGCTCACTTATCTGCTCCTTAAGGATTCTTAAGGACGTCCCGTTCATCTTTGTATCCCCAGGCCAAACAGAACCTGGACCACAGGAAGTGCTCCGTGAACACCAAGATTCTTCTGCGTCCTGCGAGCCCCGCACTTTCTTGGCGAGGCCTCGGCCGTCAGCCTGACTTACACCATCCGTTCTCCCACTCACCCCCACCTCCTCCAACTGTGATTTCCACAACGGCACCAATGAAGCTTATCGCCTGAGACACAGACTTTTTTGTTTCGCAGCAAAACTACCCACGGCTCAACGTCTCCCCTTAAGTCTGCCCACCGGCTCTCTCCAGTTAATACTACGGCGGGGTGGGGTGGTAGCGGGTCCAGCTGGGGCTGCGTCTGGGGTCCCTCCAACCCCCGCCGCGGCAGCCCAGGGGACGGCCAAGCGGAGTCTGTCAGCTGCGAGGCGCCCCCGGGAGCCGCTCATCTGGGGAAGTGCGGGGCTGGGCATCTGGGCAGCACCGGCGAGACCTTGTGCAGCCACAGCCAGGGGGAGTCCCGGGGAGGGCTGCCCCCCCCCGCCACGCCCTCAGCACCCCGGACCCCTCACTGCTCTGGACTCAGGTGGGCGAGGGAGGTACGTACCCGAGGAGGCAGCGGTCGCAGACGACACCACGACTCCCCTTGCACACCGTGTACGCCAAAGGATCCGAGCGGAAAAGCAGCTCTCCGGGGCGCAGTGGCGCCAACGCACGCAGCCCGTTTCCCCTGTCGGCGGTGCTGAACTTTTCCACCTTCGACGCCTCCATCCTCGCAGAGCTCCCGCACCTCAGGCGTCCGCCGCGTTTCGCAGCTGGCGTCTCGCGGGCTGCCGGGAGCCGGGCGCCTGCGCCTTGCGCTCAAGTACCCCGAGGGGCGGGGCGGGCGCGACGGAGCCTCTGAGCATGCCCAGATGGAGTCTCGAGGTTGGTCCCGCTGGTTGGGGTGAGGGCGTTGCTGGCCTTCCCACCTGCTCTCCCAACCTTTCGGACCCGAGGCGGTTCCGCGAGGAGAGGCGGTGTTTTTCTCCTCCAACATTTTATTAGGATAATTTTAATGCAGACGGGAAGTTGAGAGCACAGTGCAGTGAACACCTGTATACCCTCCACCTAGATCAAACAATTCTTACCATTTTGCGGTTTCTGCTCATTTTCTCCCAGTATGGATGTACGTATGTGTGTATGTACGTGTGTGTGTTTATAAAAGTTGTTGAGGGCTTCCCTGGTGGCGCAGTGGTTGAGAGTCCGCCTGCCGAGGCAGGAGACACGGGTTCATGCCCCGGTCCGGGAGGATCCCACATGCCGCGGAGCGGCTGGGCCCGTGAGCCATGGCCGCTGAGCCTGCGCGTCCGGAGCGTGTGCTCCGCAACGGGAGAGGCCACAAAAGTGAGAGGCCCGCGTACCGAAAAAAAAAAAAAAGTTGTTGAACCGCTTGAAAGTTGTTGTGTTGAACCGTTTGAGTTGCAGACATCATAAGGTTCCATAACTAATACTTTACATCATGACATGTCATAATTAAATACTGTAGCATGCATTTCCACAGAATAAGAACAATATGCTATGAAACTACAACAAACAGGGACCGGACGCCGGAGCGGCGGCGCCATGAAGTCCCTCCCCCGCCTGCTGCTGCTTCTCCTGCTGCTGTTCCCTGCCAGCCTCTTGCTCCGAGGAGATCCTGGAGGCTCATTGGCAGTGACTCGAGGTCTTACAGAAGATGAAGAAACAGTGGAAGATTCTATAAATGAAGATGAAGACGATGAAGCAGAGGTGGAAGATGATGAACCCACATATTTGGCCGAAGATAAAGAGGAAGAAGATGTATCTGGTGAACCTGAAGCTTCACCGAGTGCAGATACAACCATCCTGTTTGTGAAAGGAGAGTTTCCAGCAGATAACATTGTGAAGTTCCTGGTAGGCTTTACAGACCAGATTTTATTGTTGAATCTCTAGACACCTCATTCCGTTATCTTCAGGACTACCAGTTTTACATCCAGAATTTCACAGCTCTTCCTCTGAACACTGTAGTGCCGCCCCAGAGGCAGGCAGTTTTTGAGTACTCCTTCATTCCTGCAGAGCCCGTGGGTGGAAGGCCCTTTGGTCTGGTCTGAACTACAAAGATTTGAACGGCAACATTTTCCAAGATGCTGTCTTCTATCAAACAGTTACAATTATTGAGACAGAAGATGGGTTAGATGGAGAAACAATCTTCGGGTATATGTTCCTTACTGGTCTTGGGCTCTTTGTGGTTGTTGGCCTTCATCAGCTCCTAGAATCTAGAAAGCACAAGAGACCCATACAGAGGTAGAGATGGGTAGGTCAAGTCAAAATGATGTTGACATGAGCTGGATTCCTCAGGAAACTTTGAATCAAATCAATAAAGCTTCACCAAGAAGGTTGCCCAGGAGACAGGCTCATCAGTGGGATCTGATGAGTAAATCTTACTTTGTGCAACAGTTCGGTATTTACTTAACCTGCAAGAGTGTTTTTCAACATGATGGGAATTAGTGCAGAGAAGCCCTATCACCATAGAAAGCAACTATTACTTATGTGTGGACTGAGCAATCAGAGTCAATAATATTGCTGAAAATCCACTGCATTTATTTTTCTAAAGTAACAAATCTGGGGACTCCCCTGGTGATCCAGTGGTTAAGACTCCACACTTCCACTGGACACAGGTTCCATCCCTCCTCGGGGAACTAAGATCCTGTATGTCATGTGGTACATCCAAAAAATAAATAAATAAATAAAGTAACAAATTTGAGGGTTTTTTAACCATTAAAATCTATGTGTGTGCGTGTGAGCAGTTGGTCTTACCAGAATCATAGTTAACTACCTGAAGCATGCCTTTAGAATACTAAATATAATGCTATTGTCTCTTCCTTTTGGATGTTTTCTGACATTTTCCCCCAAAACTCAATATTTGCCCAATATGATTATAGACATCCTGCCTTGCACTGTTTTTAAAGAAAACAATGCTTTTTCCTTAGAATACCTCAAATCCCAATTGATGGCGCACTTTGCATGTTGTTGCTGTTTTACAACTAGTATTCTAAAAGCACAAGCAGGAGTAGCTGCTTTTTAGCAATAGAAGTGGTTTGGTATTTTGCTACTGTTTACTATAATGCACACCTTCAGAAACCTTCCCAAATGAGTTCAAGGAATTTGGGGATCTCTAGCACCAAAATTGGGAAACATGAAAATTCTGGGTTTGATATATAAAACCAACTTCTCTCTTTTAAAAAGAAAGGGGCTTCCCTGGTGGTGCAGTGGTTGAGAATCCGCCTGCCAAGGCAGGGAACACGGGTTTGAGCCCTGGTCCGGGAAGATCCCACATGCCACGGAGCAACTAAGCCCATGCACCACCACTACCGAGCCTGCACTCTAGAGCCCGTGGGACACAACTACTGAAGCCCACACACCTAGAGCCCGTGCTCCCCAACAAGAGAAGCCACTGCAATGAGAAGCCCACTCACTGCAACGAGGACTCAACACAGCCAAAAATAAATAAAATTTTCAAATAAATAAAACAAAGGGAGGGAGGCAGGAGGGAGGATGTAGGGAGGGACAGAGGGAAGCAAGGGAAAATGGTACGTTTGTGGAAAGTGTGTTGTCCATTGTTCTATTTCTGACCCAAGAGATAGCTCTAGAATGATTTTAGACCACTTTTTTTTTTTTAATAGATCTTTACTGGAGTATAATTGCTTCACAATACTGTGTTAGTTTCTGCTGTATAATAAGGTGCATCAGCCATGTGCATACATATGTCCCCATATCCCCTCCCTCTTGAGCCTCCCTCCCACCCACCCTATCCCACCCCTCTAGGTGATCACAAAGCACCGAGCTGATCTCCCTGTGCTATGCTGCTGCTTCCCACCAGCTATTTTACATTCGGTACTGTATATATGTCGATGCTACTCTCACTTCGCCCCAGCTTCCCCCTCCCACCCCGTGTCCTCAGGTCCATTCTCTATGTCTAAGGTACATTTCGCTTATAATTAGTCATGTTGAGCATTGAGCTTCTTTTCACGTGCCTCGTGGCCATCTGTATGTCTTCCTTGGTGAAATGTCTATTTAGATCTTCTGCCTATTTTTTAACTGGATTGTTTGGGTTTTTTTTGATATTGAGCTCCATGAGCTGTTTGTATATTTTGGAGATTAATCCTTTGCCTGTTTCTTCATTTGCAGATATTTTCTCCCATTCTGAGGGTTGTATTTTTGTCTTGTTTATGGTTTCCTTTGCTGTGCAAAAGATTTTAAGTCCCATTTCTTTATTTTTGTTTTTATTTCCGTTACTCTAGTGTTTTGTTTTTGAAGAGATCATTTTTCTCTCCTTAATAGAAGCATCTTGCTTAAGAAAAGTTGCCTTGGTCTACAGACTATTAGTCTACTAACTAATCCTAATCTGTGAAAGAATTGGATAATTGTTGATGGCTAACCAATTGCTCTTTATCTAACCTTTGGGGTATTTTGGTTGTTGATTTTTTTTTTGAGTTAATCTGAAGAACTCCAAAATTTTAAGCACTTAAGATCTCAGAATCAAAATTAATTGGACTTCATAAAATTCCTCTTAGTTACCCTTGCCCTAGGTAGTAAATAAATTTGGCATTATTGTCAGACTGGATAAGTGGTACAGTAAAGTAGTATGAACAAATAAGAGGCTTTTCCCATCTGTCTTTAAGCCATATTCTCCCACACATATTTTGTAAGGAAATGGTAAATGAAAAAATTTAAAATAAATTTTTAAAATATTTATTTATTTACTTCTTTGCATTGGGTCTTTGTTGTGACGTTGACAGCCCTCTAGTTGTGGCACTCGGGCTCCAGAGCACACAGGCTCAGTAGTTGCAGCGCACGGGCTTGGTTGCCCTGTGGCATGTGAGATCTTAGTTCCCTGACCAAGTATCCAAACGCTTTCCCCTGCATTGGAAGGCAGATTCTTAACCACTGGATCACCAGGGAAGTCCCAGTAAGTGAAATTTTAGTAGCTGTTTAGTTCCTGATCTGTCTTCATTATATTGAACTGACCCCTCTTTATTATAATCCCCACCTGCACCCATGCCCATGCAAAAAACAAGAAAACAGAACACAAATGAAAAATCTTTCCAAGTTGCTTAAGTATTTAAACATCTGAGCCAAAGCTGATGACAATAAAACAAGTTACTGTATAGCTGTTAATCACTTTGCAAGTAGGACTAAGCACTAAGGTGTCAAATTAACTATATTGGCAATGCTGAGCTATAAACTTTCTATACCTGTAAAAAAAAATAACAAAAACTACAATATCATCACATCTAAGAAAATTATAATGACAAGCAAAAAACATATTCACTTTAAGAATGGCTTTGGTAACTTTTTCTTAAAAAACTGGGATTGCATTTTCTTTTTCATGACATTGACTCTTTCAAGATTCCAATCTAACAGCCACTATGGAGAACAGTATGCAGTGTCCTTAAAAAACTAAAAATAGAATTACCATATGACCCAGCAATCCCACTACTGGGCATATACCCAGAGAAAACCATAATTCAAAAAGACACAGGCACCCCAATGTTCATTGCAACACTATTTACAATAGCCAGGTCATGGAAGCAACCTAAATGCCCATTGACAGATGAATGGATAAAGAAGATGTGTTACATATATACAATGGACTATTACTCAGCCATAAAAAGGAAGGAAATTGGGTCATTTGTAGAGATGTGGATGAATCTAGAGACTGTCATACAGAGTAAAGTAAGTCAGAAAGAGAAAAACAAATATCGCATATTAACTCATATATGTGGAACCTAGAAAAATGGTACAGATGAATCGGTTTGCAGGGCAGAAATTGAGATACAGAAGTAGAGAACAGGGGCTTCCCTGGTGGCGCAGTGGTAGAGAGTCCGCCTGCCAATGTAGGGGACATGGGTTCGTGCCCCGGTCCGGGAAGATCCCACATGCCGCAGAGCGGCTGGGCCCGTGAGCCATGGCCGCTAAGCCTGTGCGTCCAGAGCCTGTGCTCTGCAACGGGAGAGGCCGCAACAGTGAGAGGCCCGCGTACTGCGAAAAAAAAAAAAAGAAGTAGAGAACAAACATATGGACACCAAGTGGGGAGAAGCAGTGGTGGGTGGGAGTGGTGGTGGGATGAATTGGGAGATTGGGATTGACATGTATACACTGATGTGTATAAAATGGATGACTAATAAGAACCTGGTGCATAAAAAATAAAATAAAATAAAATTCAAAAATTCTAAAAAGAAAGATTCCAAGCTAGGATTCTTGTTAAAATGTTCAACATCCTGTATTTGCCTATTGTTTTCTCCTAGTGCCATTTCACTTGTTCCGCTATTCCCTGTATTTCCTGTAAACTTCAGACTAGATCTAGATGTTAGAAACTAGAGGTTTGATTTGATTCAAGTTAAGTGTTTTTTAGTAAAAACACACTACAAATTATATATTGTTCACTTCTTAGTGCATCACATCATATCAGAGTGTGCATAATATCAGGTTGTCCATTAATAAGTTTGATCACTTGGTAAAAGTGGCGGCTGCTAAAACTCTTCATTGTAAAGGTACATTTTACCTTGGCAATTGGCAAGTAATCCATGCGGTGATATTCCTGCACTGTAAGAATAGCCTGACTTTCACAACCTGGAGAGGCAAACTTCTGGCACTTCCTGAAATAATCTAGAAGTGGCTGTGCTGTAGTGGAAAGAGCAGTGAGTAAGGATTTCAAAGACATGGATTTGAGTCCTAGTTCTGCTGTGTGACCTTCAGCAAATTTTCCAAGCCTGTTTATTAACTGTATAATGAAGATAATACCTTACAAAGTGATGAGAATAAATCCTATGAAAGTATTCTGAGAAATCTTTAATTCACCTTACAAATGTAAGGAATCATTATCCTGAGTTAAAGCTTTTATGTCTGTAAGGACAGGATAATGCCGGAGCACTCACCAGCACTACTAGTATAATCATCTCATACCACTGCTTAGCATTAAGCATTGTACATCGAAGGAGCTCAGAAACCGTTTCCTGAACAAAATAACACGTCCTAAGGAGTTCCAGAGAACCAGGGGCTAATTCTACCATAGAATATTCCCAATTACTAGAGCATGTGAAAAGAATTCTCCAGGGGAACATTAGGCTGGGATCCATTCTCAGAGACGGGATGACCTAGTCTTTCCTATTCTGGGATGTGGTTCCAGCTACCTGGACATGATCCCATTTCCTCTAATGTATGTCTTGTTCCCAAGACCCAGAAACTCAACTGCCCCAGACCTTAGAGGAATGTCCCATTCCTTCAGTCTAACTTTCTCCTAGTCTGTGCATATATATGTTTCTCATTTCCCACTGGTTGGAACTTGGATGCAGGGCTAGTGGTGAGCCATTACCCACCAAAAACAAAAAGGCAATATCCCAGAAAACGATGGAACGAGAAAGGAAGAGCCCTACACCCCTGACTGTTCACCTGGTTGGACATTTCCATGGGAGAGACAGCTTGGTTAAATAACCCTTATTTTGGTCTGTGTTAAAGAAACAAAACCAATGTCATCATCTTTAGCCTCTTTTGTAGCTAAAGTGCAATACTTGGGCTGTGCCCATCTGGCCTTCCCACTGCAGAGTTATGGAGGCCTTGGGGAGCTCTGGTTGCTAGCAACTACTTTGAAGTGCACCAAAAATAAGATGGATTAATGGATAAATAAAGAAATGGGTAAATATATAGATATGTAGAAAAGCCAGTATAATACAGTAAGTCCCCCACACATGAACGAGTTCTGTTCCAAGAGCACGTTCGTAAGTCCAATTTGTTCGTTAAGTCCAACAAAGCTAGCCTAGGTACCCAATTAACACAATCAGCTATATACTATTGTACTCTAATAGGTTTATAAAACTTTCCACACAAATAGTACATAAAAAACAAACCAAAAATTAAACATTTTTAATCTTACAGTACAGTACCTTGAAAAGTACTGTAGTACAGTCCAACACCTGGCATACGGGGGCTGGCATCGAGTGAACAGGCAAGAAGAGTTACTGACTGGAGGAGGGAGGGGAGGTGGGAGATGGTAGAGCTGAAGGATGGTCAGCAATAGGAGATGGAGGGCAAGCTGCAACTTCACTCACACCTGACGTAGATGGCACAGGTTCTGGTTCCTTGCTGGATTCAATTCTATCTACCCTCTTGAAAAAACGATCCAGTGATGTCTGGGTAGTAGCTCTATTTTCTCATCATAGATGACATGGTAGAACTGGATTGCATTCTGAACTGCTGCAAACTTCGTGTACCTTTCTACGTTTGGGTCCTGTGCGTCAAAAACTAACAGTGCCTCCTCAGATAAAGATTCCCTTGCCATTTCCTGCACCCTGAATCTCATCAGTTCTTCAGTTACTTCTTCCTCTTGTCTCTCTTCGTCCTTTCTCTGGGCCTCCAATTCCATCAGGTCTTCATTAGTAAGCTCCTCGTGTTGCACAGCAAGGAGTTCAATGAAGTCATCCTCTTGCAGATCTAGCTCCAGCTTCTCGCTGAGGGTCACTAAGTTGCTGAAGACCTCTTTGGACTCCTCATTCACCTTCTCAAATCCATAAAAATTGTGAACAAGCTTTGAGCAAAGGTTCTTCCAAACCCCATTTATGGTGACAGCCGTAACCTCACTTCAAACAATGTCAATGTTTTTTATGGCCTCGTAGATGTTACAGTCCTTCCAAAGTTGTCGCAAGGTTGTTCCTGATTTGTCACTCACCTTTACTGCCTGACAAAATGTGTGACTTAAATAATATTTCCTTGGACTTGAGGACATGAGGAGGGGGAAGGGTAAGCTGGGACGAAGTGAGAGAGTAGCATGGACATATATACACTATCAATTGTAGAATGGATGGCTGGTGGGGGGCAGCCACATGGCACGGGGAGATCAGCTCGGTGCTTTGTGAATGTCTAGAGGGGTGGGATAGGGAGGGTTGGAGGGAGACGCAAGAGGGAGGAGATATGGGGATATGTATATATGTATAGCTGACTCACTTTGTTATAAAGCAGAAACTAACGCACTATTGTGGGGCAGTTGTACTCCAATAAAGATGTGAAAAAAAAAACACACCCAAGGTCAGCAGAAAAAAAAAATTCTTTAATAAATAAATAATATTTTTTCTTTAATAGATCTTTATTGGAGTATAATTGCTTCACAATACTGTGTTAGTTTCTGTTGCACAGCAAAGCGGATCAGCCATGTGCATACACTATAACTCCCTGGCCCATAGGTTGGATGAGCAACATAGTATTCGGTGGCAGGTGCACTACTTTGATGTTGGGATTAAAGTTGTCCGTGAATGCGGCATGGCCCGGAGCACTGTCCAGCAGCAAAAGAATGTTGAATGGGACATCCTTCTCCAAGCAATATTTCTCTACCTCCAGGATAAAGTGGTGGAAAAACCAGTCCTGGAATATAGCCTGTGTAACCCAGGCTTTGGGGTAACTCTTCCACACAACGGGAAGAGAGCCCTTGGCTATGTTTTTAAGGGCTCCTGGGTCCTCTGAATGATAAACTAAGAGAGGCTTCACCTTCATATCGCCAAAAGCATTGCCACCAAACAACAGAGTTAGTCTAACCTTTGCTGCTTTATAGGGTGGCATCAACTTTTCCTCCATACTTATGTAACTTCGGTCTGGCATCCTCTTCCAGCACAGTCCTGTCTCATCCACATTAAAAACCTGTTCGGGGGGCTTCCCTGGTGGCGCAGTGGTTGGGAGTCCGCCTGCCGATGCAGGGGACACGGGTTTGTGACCCCGTACGGGAGGATCCCACATGCCGCGGAGCGGCTGGGCTCGTGAGCCATGGCCGCTGAGCCTGCGCGTCCGGAGCCTGTGCTCCGCAACGGGAGAGGCCACAACAGTGAGAGGCCCGCGTACCGCAAAAAAAAAAAAAAAAAAAAAAAAAAAAACCTGTTCGGGTAAATACGTGCCTTCATCAACAGTTTCTCGAAGTGTTTCAGGAAATTCCTGGGCTGCTACCATATCCGCACTTGCTGCCTCACCACTTACTTTTACATTGTGAAGGTTGGCTCTAGCCTTGAACCAATGAAACCAGCCATGGCTGGCATTAAAAGATGCGCCCTCTGATTCTTCGCTGTGTTTCTTCTTTAAGTCTTCATAAAGGCTTTTAGCTTTCTCTTGAATTGGCATTAAGCTGAGCAGGACTCAGCGCTGATGTTGATCCTGCAACCGCACGCTGAGAAGTTTCTCCATCTCCTCCATCACTTTCCCACACTTCTCCAATATTATTGTCGACATCATCGGCACACCAGACTTCACATGTTCCATGATCTTGTCCTTGTTCTTTAGAGTCGTGCCGATGGTTGAACAATTCATGTTATAAGAACAAGCGACATCTACCATCTTTTCGCCTTGCTCCACCCTCTCAATTTTCACTTTTGTTTCCGTAATTATCGCTTGGCGCTTCCTTGCAGTACCAGCTACATCACTGCTGCTTTTATGCTTGCTTCCGGACATCCTGGGCTTGAAATAAAGACACTGTACTACTGTACCCTATACGGTACTGTACAGTAAAGTACACAAAAGCGCAACCACTTGTAGAGGATGCACGCACCTGACAATCTACACCAGACACGTGAACTAACTTACGTGATTGGACATGGGGACGCACGTTCGCATCTTTGAAAGTTTGCAACTTGAAGGTTCATAGGTAGGGGACTTACTGTAAAATGTTAAAGCCAGAATCTAGGTGGTGATATACAGTGTTCACTATAAATTCTTTCAATTTTACTGTATGTTTGAAAATGTTCATAATAAAATGTTAAGGGGAAAATA
Source organism: Pseudorca crassidens (assembly GCF_039906515.1). Lineage (NCBI taxonomy): Eukaryota > Metazoa > Chordata > Mammalia > Artiodactyla > Delphinidae > Pseudorca > Pseudorca crassidens. Next base: position 161,164,861 of record NC_090297.1, read on the forward strand.
CCATCATCTCACCTTAAAAAAGTATCCTAATAGTCTCATAAATGTTTTTGTTGTTGTTTGGTTGTTTGCTTTTAGAGTAGATTTGTTTAATTCAGAATCCAAATGCAGTTTACACGTGACATTTGGTTAATATATATCTTCGTTATTTTTCTTTGTTCCCTGTTCATTGTCATTGCTGGGATTCAACAGGAGCCAAGGCAGGCAAGATATGCCTGGAAAAAGTGTAAATTATTTCACCAGAGCCAAGAGAATTTAGGAACTCTCATCAAGCTGCTTATACTAGAAGAGGTCATCTATGCTTCCAGAAAAACTCAGTGTCCAAGAGGCTGTGCACAAGAGGTCTCTATTTGGACCCATATATGGCAACAGGGACTCAAAACTTTTGATCTCAGAAGCAGACATTGGGCATCAGGAAGGTATCTAACAAACATGGGGGACCGTTTGAGGGATGCACACTCCCATCTTCCTGTACTCTTAAATGATGCATTGCTCATAATTAGCATGCAGAGATTTGACAGATGAATGAATGGCAGGGTCTCAGTCCCTGTTCTCCTGGGTTGTTTCTCTCATGAATCTGCGTGTAAGAAGTGCACCTACAAGAGAAGGCATGAGCTCCCCAACTGAAGGTTTAAGACACACAAAGAATGTAGGATTTCAGTTATTGAGATGGTATGTGAAGCCAGGATAACTCGATGTTGAGTCATAGAATGTTGGAATGACTTAAACGTTTCCTGATTTGAATTTTTGTGTACTGAGCCTGGTGTTGAGGATATTTGAGCCTCAACTAAGAAGAAGAAGAAGAGGGCTTCAAGAATCAGAAGTAGCCTACTCCATGCATAGCATTTTTCTTACTAAGCAGGTCACCCACTGTCCCTTGCTTGGCCAGTGCACAGAGGCTAAGGAAACTTCATAGGCAGAGTCCCTTACTTGAAAAGCTCCTTTCCAAGGCCCTCAGTTTTCCTCAGTGAAAAAAGAAAGCAAGCAGTAGTCTCAGGCATGTGGAAGCCATGGACCACTGGGGGTCATCCTCTATTCCGTGGTGGCAGTCTCAAGATTGTCAGCAGTCCCTCCACATCCACATATTTGACCCCAAGGAGAAAAAGCTAAATGAGTCACTACTTGGGACCACTATGATCCCGGTTTCACTCACCAACCCAAGACCATCCTGGCAGAGGTAGGTTTCACGAAGTGGGGAGGACCAGATACTTCAAGGAGCTGGACTTGGGACAGTGTGGAGGGAGATCAAAGGGCTGGAGCCCCAAGGGGCTCACTCTTAGGTGAGAGGCACCACCAGTGCAAGACAATGCAGAGAAAGTTAGAGACATGGAATCACGAATTAGTTTAGAGGCTGAAAGAAAAAATTTTAAACTATTAATAATCAGAAAAAATTTCAATCAACCAACATAGAGGGAAGGTTGAATTATCTTCTCACTCTCTCTATAGAAACTGATACTATAAAACTGTCTTGCTCTCTGGGCTCAGAATTAGTTTGTGGTAATGTGGCTAAATGCACTAAAACGGTCAGAATTGTTAGTAAATACGGGACTGTAATGGTGCCTCCTTCAGGGTAATTGTGTAGAAAATTGAAATCAGCGAGCACACCAGCCAGCACAGCTCCTTCTGTGGTAAAACCAAGACGAAGAGACAAGCTGTGGGGATCTGGCACTGTGGTTCCTTCATGAATGGTAGCTGGTGGTGCCTGGACCTACAATACCGCCCCTGCCCTCACAGCCATCAGAAGACTGAAGGAATTGAAAGTCCAGTAGAGGCTCCACCATTTGAAACATTGCTAGCTTATAATAAATGGGTAAATTTATTACAACAACAACAAAAAAAAATTGTTGTCTTGTGAAGAAATGATAAAGAGTATGCAGCCAAAAAATGCAGGGGAAAAAATGTATCACAGGGCTCTATCACAGCTAATAACAACATATGTTACTTTTTTCTGGATTTTTTGTTGTTTGTATTTATCAGCTTTTAAAAATTTATATTTTTGTTATTTTTTTTTCTTATTCCAAATATTCCCTTTTGTACTTATATTTATAATTTAAATTTTTTATTTTATTTTTGGTTGCATTGGGCCTTCGTTGCTGCACGTGGGCTTTCTCTAGTTGCGGCAAGCGGGGGCTACTCTTCGTTGTGGTGCGCGGGCTTCTCACTGCGGTGGCTTCTCTTGTCTAGGCGCGCGGGCTTCAGTAGTTGTGGCACGTGGGCTCAGTAGTTGTGGCTCGCAGACTCTAGAGCGCAGGCACAGTAGTTGTGGTGCACGGGCTTAGTTGCTCTGTGGCATGTGGGATCTTCCTGGAGCAGACCTCGAACCCGTGTCCTCTGCATTGGCAGGTGGATTCTTAACCACTGCGCCACCAGGGAAGTCCCCTTATATTTGTTTTGTTTTAATATTTATTTATCTGTGCCAGGTCTTAGTCGCGCCTTGCGGGATCTCCATTGCTGCGTGTGGGATCTTTGTTGTGGCATGCGGGATCTTTTATATAGTTGCGGCGTGAGAACTCATAGTTGCGGTATGTGAACTTATAGTTGTGGCATGTGGGATCTAGTTCCCTGAGCAGGGATTGAACCCGGGCCCCCTGCATTGGGAGTGTGGAGTCTTAGCCACTGGACCATCAGGGAAGTCCCTCCTTTTGTACTTATATTTGTATTCATTGTTTTGTATCCTTTTTCTTAAAAGAGATCCCATTACCCAAAAGAACTGAAAGCAGGGACTCCAAGAGATACTTGCACACCAGTGTTCACAGAATTACTCACAATAAGTCAAAAGGTAGAAACAACCCAAGTGTCCATCTACAGTTGAATGGATAAATAAAATGTAGTATATACATACAATGGAATATTATTCAACCTTTAAAAGGAATGAAATTTGATTATGTTACAATGTGAATGAACCTTTAAAATATAATGCTAAGTGAAATAAGCCAGACACAAAACAACAAGTACTGTATGATTCCACTTATATAGGGTCCCTGGAATAGATATGTTCATAGAGACAAAAGCTATGGGCCAGGGGAGAGGGGGGAATGGAAAATTAGTTTAATGGGTTATAGAGTTTCTATTTGGGATGATGAAAAAGTTCTGAAAATATATAATGGTGATGGTAGCACAATGTGAATGTACTTAATGTCACAGAATTGAACACTTAAAATGGTTAAAATGGGGGTCTTCCCTGGTGGCGCAGTGGTTGGGGGTCCGCCTGCCGATGCAGGGGACATGGGTTCGCGCCCAGGAGGATCCCACATGCCACGGAGCGGCTGGGCCCGTGAGCCATGGCCGCTGAGCCTGCGTGTCCGGAGCCTGTGCTCCGCAGCGGGAGAGGCCACGGCAGTGAGAGGCCCACGTACCGCAAAAAAAAAAAAAAAAAAAAAAGTTAAAATGGCATATATATATTCTTACCATTTTATTTATTCCACAGTTTTAAAAGGGGGCTCCCTAAAGTTGTTTAAGCCTTAGGCCCACAAACTTGGATCTGTTCCTACCAATGGAATAAACAATTCCATAATAACACAAATATAACATTTTAAAATGAGAATCACATATTCAGTAACAGAAGGGTTAAGGGTGTTTTTCTTTTTTTCCTCTTAATAAACGAGATTCATCAAACTATTGGAAAATGGGAAGTTCTGCTTTTCAGAAATCCTAAATGATAAATCACAACATCAGATTCCAGATTTTCTATACAACGACCACTCAGAAATTAAAGATGGCTGACTCATACTGTTCTTTAAAGTTGCCTAGGAGGGGGCTTCCCTAGTGGCACAGTGGTTAAGAATCCATCTGCCAATGCAGAGGACATGGGTTCAAGCTCTGCTCCAGGAAGATCCCACATGCCACGGAGCTACTGAGCCTGTGCTCCAGAGCCTGCGAGCCACAACTACTGAGCCCGCGAGCCACAACTACTGAAGCCTGCGCACCTAGAGCCCGTGCTCCGCAACAGGAGAAGCCACCGCAATGAGAAGCCCGCGCACCACAGTGAAGAGTAGCCCCCGCTCACCGCAACTAGAGAAAGCCCGCGCACAGCAACAAAGACCCAACGCAGCCAAAAAAACCCAAAAATAAATAAATAAAATAAATAAATTTTTTAAAATGCTGGTGTATATATATTAAAAAAAAAAGTTACCTAGGAGGGACCACATTATGGTTTAGACATGTTATAGAAACAGAAGTCCAGAATCCCTAGGCACTCATTCCTATCCTGCACTCAACAAATTCTTGTGGAAGTTTCTTTTGTATGAAAACAGTAAAAGAAAGTTTATTTTAAAGAGAACTGGAGGATGTTATGAAAGTTTCATGATATGTAGTAGATTTCTATACCATAAACAATGAGGAAATCCTGGAGCTGACCTTTTTTCTCAAAGTTTTGGAGAAATCTTCTTTAGAGAAGATTTGATGTTTCCAATAAAAATCCTTACTAATGTGCTTTACAATTAGCTTTCACCAGGAATCTAAGTTGAAATTTAAAAATATACTCTACTTGTTCCATTACTTTCATATCCTCACTTTAAATGAGCAGATAAAAACCAAGAAGAGCATAGAATGTTGTGCCTTATTCCCCATAAACCCAAACTGAAAGTTTAACACACTATTTTATTAGCAAGAGGTAAATTAAGTAGTAGTTATAATTTTTTTTTTTCTTTTGGCTGTGCAGCAAGGCATGTGGGATCTTTGTTCCCTGACCAGGTATCAGGATTGTACAGGCGCCCACTGTGGTGGAAGCGCAGAGTCTTAACCACTGGACCACCAGTGAAGTCCCTTATAAACGTTTAATACAGAATTACCCAGCAGTTTTAATAATAAACTGAATGAACATTTAACCAAGAATTACTGGATTATTTTTAAAGTCTATTACATATCTCATCAGGTAACTAGAATTCCTCTTTCAAGCTTTAGAATGGTGCAAATAATATACTCATAGGTCATGGAATTAAAGAAACCCTTCCTTTTATACTAATCCAAAAGTCCACACTTGTGGCTTGGAGATCACCAGCCACAGTCATCACTTTAGGAGCATGCTAATTTTTAGTAGTTAAACTCAGAAGAGTCCCTGTATTAATGTAGAAATGGGATGTTATTAATGAGTGTTATTAAGATAGTATTTATATTAGGACTCTGGATTAAAAGTGATAGAATTCCATCCCGAACTAGTTTAAACAAAAAAAGGAAATTGGTTCGCTTCGGGCATTTTCTTGGCTTTGGACACGTGTATGGCTTCGGGTATGGCTGGAGTCAGGGGTTCAAATGTTATCAGAATGTTGTCGCCCTATTTCCATGCTTTCTCTACGTTGACTTCATTCTCTAGAAGATTTTCCTTATGTGGTTGGCAAAGGAGAAATTTTCTTCCCTATAGGAGATACACTTTGGACAACACATTGTCAGATAATTACATAGGGTATTACAGAGAAGAAGCCCACATAGTTAACTCCTTCTGTTTTGCATGTGCAAAATCAAGACCCAGATAAGTAACCTGCTGAATGCCATTCTACAATTTAGTGATACAAGAACAAATGGTAATACTCCACAGTAACAAAGAACATTTTTTTTTACCCTACTAATGTAGAACATGCATATTTTGGTCCCAATCACTTTCTGAATTTATGCTGACTGCATTCTTATTTATTCTAGAGAAAAACATCTATTTTTTTTTCTTTATAACTTTATTCATTTTATTTATTTATTTTTGGCTGCATTGGGTCTTCACTGCTGCACGGACTTTCTCCAGTTGTGGTGGGCGGGGGCCACCCCTCCATTGTGGTGTGCAGGCTTCTCATTGCGGTGGCCCCTCTTGTTGTGGAGCACAGGGCCCAAGCGCGCAGGCCTTAGTAGTTGTGGCACATGGGCTTCAGTAGTTGGGCTGCGTGGGCTCTAAAGCAGAGCGCAGGCTCAGTAGTTGTGGCGCGTGGGCCCAGCTGCTCCATGGCACATGGGATCCTCCTGGACCAGGGTTTGAACCCGTGTCCCCTGCATTGGCAGGCAGACTCCCAACGACTGCGCCACCAGGGAAGCCCCCAAACATCTATTTTCTTATCAATATTTCTTACCTACCAATATTGCAAAAACGGACACACAAAAACTTCCTAAATACCACTGAAAGGGTCTCCTGTTGTAATAACTCAAGTTCTTAGCTCTCCTAGCAATCTTTGAACCAACATGATCTTACCTGCACACTCTGGAGCCTGTGTGCCGCAACTAGAGAACCTGTGAACCACAACAAAAGATCCCCACACGCTGCAACAAAGATCTCATGTGCTGCAACAAAGATCCTGCGTGCCACAACTAAGAACCAACGCAGCCAAATAAATAAATTTTTTTTAAAACGAGTTGAGGACTTCCCTGGTGGCACAGCGGTTGAGAATCCACCTGCCAGTGCAGGGGACACGGGTTCGATCCCTGGTGCAGGAAGATCACTGCAATGAGAAGCCTGCACACAACGGAGGGGTGGCCTCTGCCTGCCGCAACTGGAGATAGCCTGTGCATCAGTGAAGACCCAACGCAGGCTCAGTAGTTGCAGCATGAAGGCTTAGTTGCCCCGCGGCATGTGGGATCTTGGTTCCCCAACCAGGGATCAAACCCACATCCCCTGCATTGGAAGGCGGATTCTTAGGCACTGGACCACCAGGGAAGTCCCCATACTCGACCCTTTATCTAGGCTAAGAGCAAAATGTGCTTCTCTTGTACTTTGATCCCATTCCTTTTCTTATGAACATCAGTTAATCCTTCTGAGCTATATTTAATATGTCTTTCTCAGCTGACTTCATTCTTGTAACCTAGTAACATGTTTAAATGTCTCATCTTAAAAAAAATAAACTAAGAAATATAGGAACCCATCTCCCAACTCTGAATTCTCTTTTTTCTTGCCTTACACAGCCAAGGTTATTACAAATCATACACTCCCACCATCAGGGTTCTGCCTACACCCCCTATTTGAAAGTGGCCTGACCTACTGATTGCTAATGATATTGGCTGTAAATTTTTAGTTAACTTAATTGGCCTTTCCAGAGAGTTCAGTTCCTATTGATGCCTCTGGGTTTTTACTGTGTAACAAGGCTACCTTTAATTCGAAATTCTTGGGGCACCTGACTGCTACCATGAGCAACTACCCCCACATATTAAGCTTCATTAATTGCTCATATCTTTCAGTGAATAGACAACTGTAAATTCGTTTTTTTTAAACTCTAATTTTTTGAATGCAGAATGAAGAGCACAGAGGTCTCTGGCTACCTATATATGAGGGAGTGGGGGAAGATAATGCATTACACCAACACTTATAACTACCACTGTCAAGTTTCTACACTAAGCCCTTTTTCGTAAATGATTTACTCCTGACAAGAACCCTAATATATGCCACTATTACCCATTAGGAAACCAAGGCCTTAGAAGAAACTATGGTGAAATAAATGTTTTAGGAAGTTAATATAGCAGTAATAAACAAGATGTATTGGAAGATGAGAGAGAGGTAGTTAAGAAGTCCCAGGAGAAATTTAGGCCTAAGGCATCGGATTGAGAAGACAGAATGACATTATAAAGATTAGGCAGATTATGTAATGGCAGGATAGGAATTACAAGAGAAAAAAGGATTTAGGGCTTCCCTGGTGGTGCAGTGGTTAAGAATCCGCCTGCCAATGCAGGGGATGTGGGTTTGATCCCTGGTCGGGGAACCAAGATCCCACATGCCGCGGGGCAACTAAGCCTTCACGCCGCAACTACTGAGCCTGCGCTCTAGAGCCCGCGAGCCACAACTACTGAAGTTCACGGGCCTGGAGCCCGTGCTCCGCAACAAGAGAAGCCACTGCAGTGAGAAGCCAGCAGGCCGGAACAAAGAGCAGCCCCCGCTTGATGCAACTAGAGAAAGCCCGCGCGCAGCACCAAAGACCCAACAAAGCCAAAAAAAATTAAAAAACAAACAAACAAGGATTCAGAGTTTCTAGCTGGACTGAACTGTGAACCAAGGACAACAGTAGGGACGTTGGGAAGAACTGGTTTGGCTAAGTGTTATTAAAAACACACGCCTTACAAAGAGTTACTAATAATATGCCTTAGGTATTATGAAGTGTTACAACAGCAAAGAAATCTAACAGAGATTAGATGTCTCAGGTAAAATCTAGTAGCTTCTTCAAAGAGCCAAGAAAATAAATATTCTTAATTCCATTTAGGTTCATGTAAAGGTCTAACTTCAGATGAACTTTCTTGATGGAATGAAAATGCATGAGAGTTTTGAATAACACAGACTGAATTACTCACTGAAAGTATATTGACTATAAGTGACGGAATTTAAAGTGAATAAGTTAGGGTCAATTTTATGTTTGAACAGATAGGCACAAAATCTTATTACTTAAAATATTTTAATTTCTAAAAAAATTTAAACCATATTAAAATTTAAATAATTTCATTGTACAGTACTTGATAATACATTTCAACAAACTGAAAAGTAAAAAAACCCACTAAATCAGTTTACTTTCCAAGTTTAATTACGTACAAACTCTTCTGCTCCCCCAGGAGGATATAAAAATCGACAGTGAAAATGGAATATTTAAGTATAATGTAAGATATTTGGCCAAAAGAATTTCTAAAACTAAATTTCATCTGCTAATACCCTATAACTACCAGTATGCTTATAGCAGATAGGAATTTAAAACAAAACAAATCCAATTTGATCAAATCCACAATTAACTGAAGTTTTCCTTTTATTCAGTTTGAATAAAATAGCAGCCATTATTTTATCCAATACAGTAATGGTATCAATGGCACAAGAATTGATCCGCCTAGCTGTGCAAAACAAGAACAGTTATCTTCTGTTGAAAGGATGTGAGTTTTTCAAACTCAGTTCTTTTTCATTTGTGCCATAATTTCCAAATAAATAAACAGCTCCAGTTAATGTCTTATCAGTCCACTTCTCTATATGATTACATCTTCCATGAAGTCATCATATAGCCACTTATAGTTATCATCTTTGGAACACTCTATGGTTTCAAAAAGGTGCTGAAAGTCTTCAGGGTACATATCTATTACTTTCACATCTTTATTTTTTTTAATTTGCTTCAATATATGCATTGCATCAATTGGACTCAATGAACTGCAAAATAAATACAAAGTAAATGTGCTTAATTCTTTATCATAACAACTGTCAGTTAATATTGATAGAGGCGGCTTCTAAGCCCAATTTAAAATGCCTAACTTATTATATATAATTAATCTTATTCAGTTTAATAGCCTGCCTATTATATATAGCTTTAACTATGTCTATTCCTAAAGTTCCATGGCTTGCCTGTAATGAAAAGAGCTGATTTAGGCTTTAACATGTTCTCATCAGTTCTTAGGCAAATTCTAGTTTAACATTGCCCTTAAAAATTCTTTTGCCTGGGCTTCCCTGGTGGCGCAGCGGTTGGGAGTCTGCCTGCCGGTGCAGGGGACACGGGTTTGTGCCCCGGTCCAGGAAGATCCCACATGCTGCAGAGTGGCTGGGCCCGTAAGCCATGGCCGCTGAGCCTGTGCGTCCAGAGCCTGTGCTCCACAACGGGAGAGGCCACAACAGTGAGAGGCCCGCATACCGCAAAAAAAAAAACAAAAAAAACAAAATTCTTCTGTCTACCTTTCATCTTTTAATTCTCTTTGCAAAAATATTCTTAACTCTATTTAGGTTCATGTAAAAGTTTAATAAGTAAACACTTAGGTTCATGTAAAAGTTTAATAAACAGCAGGAACTACTGTTTGTTTTCAGAAGAGGAAATAATTTTCACATTTTTATGTAACAATTACTGTGAATAAATTATAAAGCAGAAAACTGCCTTATTCTATTAGCCTAGCAAGAAACGACCAGTGAGCCTCTGACAATAACAAGTAAACAACTGTACTAAAATATTTTGGTGGAAAATATTTCCAATACTTTTTGACTGTGAATGGAATCTTGGTCACAGCTGTAAACATCCTTTCAATCCACAGGCTCTCCAAGGCAATTCTTAACATTTTAAACCACAGTTTATCATACGTGTATTCCTTAATTTCCTACGCTCCTGATAAGATGAAAAACAGATGACTTTTACGGGTCTACTGCCACTTTTAACATTTATTTTTACATAAATATTGTTCAATCAGCAGCTCATTCAGAGTTATACATTAAATGATGATCAAATTAATTAAAATGATTATTTATTTTGCCCATCCTCTGACAGTACTTTGAATGACTATGGGCTGATGAGTACATGGTAAAATGCATAACTTCCAGAACTGTACACATCAGCCCTACATAAAAATTATATAGATACAAAGCAGGCAGTAACAGTATAATTTTTATAAGGCTTTAGGTAGAAACATAGAATTTGATCCAGAGCAGGACTAGGGTGGTATAATGATCTGTGCCTACTTTGCCTAGGAAACAGAACCACTAACGACAGGCAATGACAAGAGGTGGATGGTGGGTATGCTGCCACTAATGCTGGGGCGAGCAGCCAGTTCTTCATGTAGTTAAATTAATCCTGACAAAGATAAAACAAATTGTAGGCATCCCTGGTTGTTTTTTCAAAGAAGGGAAAAAAAATTAAGCTCAGGAGATTATGTGGAAAATATATTTTCCTCAAAATGTATACCGGCGAGAATGAAGTATTTTGCACAAATAGATGAGTGAAAACATGGTACCTCACTGTTAATGAAGATATAAAAAATATAAAAAACAAAGCTCTAACATGAAAGTACAATTCGCACATTAAGTTGCTACTTTTATATTTGCTTTTATTTTTCTTACTTACTGTAAATGGTCTATTAGCTTGGCATTGCGTTTCATAAAACACTGCCTTAACATGTGAAAAAACACATCATAATTAAAAGGTGTTAAGGTTCCTGCAAATAAATTCCTATGAGGAGTCAGTTGAATAAAACACAGGTTTTGTTCTAATGATTCCTGCAGAGAAAGGAAAATAAAATGTGTTAGTCATAAAATATTGCCAGTGCCAGACATTGTTCACTTACGCATTCAAGCTACCTTTTTGAAGAGGCAATCACAATACACCCTGCGTGTCCCTATAGGTTATTTTTGGATGTGACAAGAATGCAAGGCCCCAACTGCTCTTAACCTGGGCCATTCCTCAGGGTTGTTTGCAGTGAGTCACCTTGGGGGATGAGATAATGTCTCTCTATAGACTGACATTAATGTTTGCTAAAGAGAGGTGGATTCCCCCAGCTCTGTGTTCCTCAGCTGCAGTGCAAACCCACTGCATGCATACCACACAACTACGCAATATCATATTATTCCACAGGACACAGGAGTCTGTGTCTTTGCCCAGCACCCATGAAACAGTAACAGCTTATTAACTTATAAGCAGGGAAAAATGAAATCCTAAACGTGACACTAGCATATGCTGAGTCTCTTCTGTATTTGAGGCATTAACACCAGATCCTAAGCATAAAAAAAATTATTGCCGGGCTTCCCTGGTGGCGCAGTGGTTGAGAGTCCGCCTGCTGATGCAGGGGACACGGGTTCATGCCCCAGTCTGGGAAGATCCCACATGCCGCGGAGCGGCTGGGCCCGTGAGCCATGGCTGCTGAGCCTGCACGTCTGGAGCCTGTGTTCCACAACGGGAGAGGCCACAGCAGTGAGAGGCCCGCGTACTGCAAAAAAAAAATTATTGCCTTATAATTTTTAATTGGATTTTTAAAAAATATAGGGTTAGCAAACTATGGTACATGGCCTGCCTGTTTCTGTATAATATGGAGCTCAGAACAGTTTTTACATTTATAAAGGATTCTTAAAAAAACAAACAAACAACAACAAACCCACAAAGAATATGGGACCTGCAAAGCATAAAATATTTACTCTCTGGCCCTTTACACAAAAAGTTTGCCAACCTGCTTTAGTATATAGTATTATACAGGTTAAAATAAAAACTGTATGTGACTTGATGTAACATTAAGATGTTTTTTCCTCTAAAATTATTCCTCAGAACAGAGGGAGCCTTATGTTTGAGTTCTTAGGAAATCTCACGTATTAGCTAGTAACCCCTTATTTACTTTATAATAAATACCTATGTATATACATATTTAAACATAAATACTGTTTGTGGAAGACATGTTGGCCAAAAAAAATTTCAATCAATTCTGGTTTCTAGTTTTGAATTCCTGTAGCTGAAGAAATTAGTAAAAAAGGAAGGCAATAAAATTTTAACATATTTAGCAATTATCAATTAGGGAGGGGAATAACCTCACAATTGACAGCATTATATGTTGTTAACAAGTCTTTTGAAGGTGACTTTATTTTTTATTTATTTTTTAAAATATATTTATTTACAGTAGTTGTGGCTCACGGGCTCTGGAGTGCAGGCTCAGTAGTTGTGGCGCACAGGCTTAGTTGCTCTGCAGCATGTGGGATCTTCCTGAACCAGGGCTTGAACCCCTGTCCCCTGAACTGGCAGGCGGATTCTTATCCACTGTGCCACCAGGGAAGTCCCTTGAAGGTGACTTTAAACAGCATCTTGTAAATAGATTTGGAGTTACAGATATAGGTTTACTTGATAAGTAGGGAAAAAACAACTTTCCTGATGTTCAACAAATGGTTATATGTAGCTTAGGAAAAAAGTTCCAGTGACAGCACAAAAACATGGCTTCAAAAAAGTATAAACCTCAAACCACTTGGATGGAAATGAAGATCATGTGCTTTAAAAAACTGTTAAATATCTAAAAGCGCTTCTGTAACAATTATGAACACACCGACATCAGACATGTGAAATATCTGAATAAAATTTTCTCTTAAAACATAACATTTGGTTATTTCATTTTCATCCCTAAAAGTTTATGCATTTATGTCGGCCAAAAAAGTGTTTTAGCTTTTGACACTGTCATTGAGAAAATGGGAAAGTGTCCTATATGCAGGGTTATTAATTTCAGGGTCATTTGGATAAATTCCTACTGGTATCAAGCCAAAATGTATTACCCCTATTCTGTTTTGTGAGGCTACATAAGTTACGTTTATGGATAGTGAAACAGAACTAAAATCACAATGATCACTGATTATTCTAAAATCAGAATATTTCTAAATTGATAGTTTTCCTTTAGCGGCAAGAGCGAGAAAAAAACCAAAGTAGTAAGCAATGGGAAAGTCAGACTGAACTAATACGCTGAGATTAGGGAATCATTAGCATTTAATCCTGAAGCGGAACTTCTGAATTGAGTCCGAAAATTGTTTTTAAAACTTCAGCTACTTTATTACAACTTCACTATAAGTAGCCCTATATAATCTAAATGGAGGATCACTCTATAACATAATCACTTTGGTTCTTTATGAAGGGAAAAAATAAACAAAAATTAAAGCCCAACCCCTAGGGTAAGAAACAAGATGTACCTGTTAGTGAAATAAACCATTATAAGTAGTAATATTATATATATGATTTATTAATAAGGTATAAAATCTTGTTTTCAGTTTATCAAATTAGATGAATAAACATTTTAATATTCATGTGTTTTCCAAATTTGAGAGGTATTTTCATTTCAAAAGTTAAAAATAGAAGTCAGGGGCTTCCCTGGTGGTGCAGTGGTTAAGAATCCACCTGCCAATACAGGGAACATGGGTTCGAGCCCTGGTCCAGGAAGATCCCACAGGCTGCAACTAAGCCCATGCACCACAACTGCTGAAGCCCGTGCGCCTAGAGCCTGTGCTCCGCAACAAGAGAAGCCACTGCAATGAGCAGCCTGCGCACGGCAACGAAGAGTAGCCCCCACTCACCACAACTAGAGAAAGCCCGCATGCAGCAAAGAAGACCCAACGCAGCCAAAAATAAATAAATAAATTTATATATTAAAAAAAAGTCAGAATCTGTGTTTAAGTCTATTACTATGCTAGCATTCATTGTATAAACAGCTGAAAAATATAACTCCCTTCCAAAATAATTTGAATATATTAAAATCAATAAGATATGTTTAAAAATTTTTCTAGATATTCTAAAATTAAAAATTTAAATAAATACAGAATACCAGATAATGCAAAAGAAAACAAAGACTGTTACATTAGAGGAAAAAAGGGAAAGGTATTCATTCGTTCTTACCCTATGCTTTTGCTTTGCCAGCTGCCCATTTGCGGTATATGTGCCAAATGATAAGCAAGACTCCTTGAGTGAAGATAAACAAAAAGAAAACATTTCTTTCAGTTCTCTTTGTGCAAAGTGCCCCACATTATTACTGCCTTTAAAATTGTCTTGCCTAAACAACATAATGAATTAAAGCCAAGTCTCCAGTCTAACTGAATGTAAGAAAAACAACATGTGACAGTTAAATCATATACATTTCTCTTCTCTCTCATTTTTTTTGGATAAAGAAAAGGGGAGTCAAAGGTCTAGCCAAATACTGGTAACTCTATTACTTGCTTAGATAAAAGAGAGTTGCCCTTAATATAATTATGCAAATACATTCTAAAGTTATTTTTAATAGCCAGCATATTACAGTCACAATCAGTTTAGGGTCTATCAGATCAATTATGGGGATGTTTTTGCCCTACCTTAGTGGAAAAACCACTGATATGAATATGCTGGGACATGTAAGGAGATAGACAAAGAAATTTGTGTCAATTTTTAAAAGGATCATTGCTTTCTTGTATCTAACTTTTGTACATACAATTTTGTATGTGAAGCAATTTTAAAAGATGACCCAACTGAAAAATTATTGTGTGTGTGTGTGTGTGTGTGTGTGTGTATAAACACATATACACACATTAAATTCCAAAATAACAGCATTTGACACAGACTTAAAAGACTAAAACTTATAATATTGGATGTAAGGTCAGAAATGATAATTTATTACAAATTGCAGTGGCAACTGACGTAGAATGAAAAATGCAATTGTTGCTCATCTGTGAAACTCCCAGCAGCTCCAGGAATGTCACTAAGTGGAGGAAGGCAAAGCAGCAGCAGCAGCAGGCACTGCAGCTTCCCCCCACACTTGGTCTATCCACAGCAGTTTAGGGCACTGCAGTGGGCACAGAGAAGACCTCACTCCCATCTACCAAACCCACAGGAGAGGAAGACCTGCAAGACCTTGGGAATTGGATTCAACAACAGACCATCCAGTAGTAGATATATAATGGACAAATGTTAAAAATGCTGGGTCTAGAAAGACCTCTCCTTTCTGGAGGTTAATACATGGCAAAACTCAACATAGGGCTTTTGAAAACAAATACTGCAGAAAAAGAAAACTGTCCTGAAAGCTGAGGTCCTCAGAGGGCCTTCTATCAAGAAACTAGCCAAAAGCCAGGAAGAGAGAACTGAGATGAAAAGCCAACAGAATGAGAGGAGATCAGTGGGGTTAAGAAGGATTTTAGGGAAACCAAGAACTACAGTACCAAGATTACAATATGTAGTATAGGCAGAAAGCAGGGTCAGTGCCATGAAGGCTAAATGTGAAAAAGATTTCTGGGAATACAGAAAAAGGATGAGAGTATGACAGATACGAAAGACAAGGAACAGAGAGAGCCAACCTAAGAACCTGATACATTCTGGAGGAAAAAAACCAGAATCGGAACAAAAGCTAAAATCAAATGAGATAACATTCTAACAACTAAGTATGCACTGAAGGTCTTAATGTGTTCCTGGACAAAAGCAATGAAGAGACTACATAGAGGAAACACTCTTTTAAAATTAAACCAATATATCCTTGGAAGAACAAGGGCTCATAAAATATACAAACATAGGGCTTCCCTGGTGGTGCAGTGGTTGAGAGTCCGCCTGCCGATGCAGGGGACATGGTTTTGTGCCCCGGTCCGGGAAGATCCCACATGCCGCGGAGCGGCTGGGCCTGTGAGTCATGGCTGCTAAGCCTGCGCGTCCAGAGCCTGTGCTCTGCAACGGGAGAGGCCACAACAGTGAGAGGCCCGCGTACCGCAAAAAAAAAAAGAAAAACAAAAAACAAACATATTCTGTATAAAAACAATTTGATATATACTCTAGTCTACTAAAATAAAAAAAAGAGAATGGGTAAATTATGGTATGAAAGAAATGGTATTTATTGTTTTTTCTTATGCTTTTAGGCCTCTATTAAAAATGGCAGACACACACACACACACACACACACACACACACACAAAATGGTAGATACTAGTCTCATGTGGCTACTGAACATGTGAAATGTGTCCAGTCTGAATTGGTTGTAAGTGTAAAATATACAATGGATTTTTAGTACACAAAAAAGAATGTAAATTATGTAATAACTAATTTAAAAATATTACACACTGAAATAATGTTTTGAATTGAGAAGATTCAATAAAACATAATATTAAAATTAATTTCACCTGTTTCTTTTTTACTTTCCGTAACCTGGCGACTAAAAAAAATGTAAAACTACATATGTGGCTTGCATTGTCTTCCTATTAGACAACTCTGATCTTGCCTAAGGAAATAAACTAAAAAGGGGAATGCTCTATAATGAGGTATTATAATCATTAAAAACTTAATTTATAAAAACTTATTATATAGTCTTAAAAACTTAAGAAAAATGTTTAGATAGAAGGGAAAAAAAATCTTATAATTAACTATTAGCTATTAAATAAAAAAATAATATAATCTCCTCTACACAAAAAAGAAAAAACAGGAAAAATAAAAGACTAAAATTATGCCACAAACAACAATAGTGACCTCTGGGTGGTAGCACTGTAGTGATCATTTTTTAAATTCTTTTCTTTCTTTAACATGTCTCACATTTTTACACTGAGAATATATTAGTTTTACAATGAGAGAAGTATATAAATATTTGTGACAGAAAAACATCAGAATAGTGCTCTATTATCTTAAACACTTGGAAAAACAATAAAATTAATCTGGTCACAGAAATACAGCCTCTGAAAAACCATGAAGTTCTTTGTTGAAATTTAGAAGGATTTTACTCACTGTATGCAGGAGCTTAATCCCACAAGCTATTTGACAGAGCACACTTAATGCTTGATACAAGCTTGGATTTTGGGGATTTGCCATTATTTTCTAGAAAAAGGAAAACAGAAGTTACATGTTATACATAGCTATAGCCAATCAGTCAAAATCATATGTCAGATCTTAATACCTTAATGATATCTAGAAATGAAAGAAAATTAGAATTAAATGCAGAATCTTAACCATTTCAAAGAAAAGAAAGTCTTCTTAAACTTTCATATTGAAATATATCATCATGTACACTTAAAATATAATGTATTTGAGACTGATTTCCTTTAACCATATCACCTATCAGGGCAAATTCTCATTAAACAAAAAGTGACACAGAAGTGTATAATTACTGTGGTGAAGGGTAAGTGTGATAGAAACGTGCATTAGCTGGGCTATTAAATTTTGAGTCAAGAATTACTTAGGCTGACACTTGAGGATCAGAGGTACCTCACTGAATGAAAGGGCACTACAGAGAGAGAAAACCAAATGTGAAAAGGTCCATGGTAAAAGAAACATTAGAACATTCTACTAGTAGCAAGATGAAACCTGATGAAGCATTTCCTATTTCTCTTCCTTTCATTCCTTCACGTATGCACACAGCCTCAAGGTTCTGAGTCCCCTACTCTCTTCCAGGGACAGTCACTATTTACTTACTATTTGGATCTTGGTAAGCAAATCATCCTTTCATCTCTTGCTTTCATCTCCCGCCGCCCCCCATCTCAACCCATAGTTCTCTTATATACAAATAAGCATTTCCAGTTATCTTGGATTATAAGATTAGTAACATGAAGCATTCTGGGCAGCAAAGAAACATAACTCTCAAGGACTTCAGGAAGCCCTTTGATTTCAAAGAACAAAAAGTCTAAAACCCTATGTTCACTACAGCATTATTCACAACAGCCGAGAAAGGTATATAACCTCAGTGTCCACTGGTAGATGAATGGATAAAGAAGATGTATATGTTTTACATATACATATATACACACACATATAACTCAGCCATAAAAATGAATGAAATCTTGCCATTTTTGACAACATGGATAGATCTAGAGAGTATTATGCTATGTGAAATAAGTCAGACAAAGGAAGATAAATATGGTTTCACTTATATGTGGAATCTAAAAAACAAAACAAATGAACAAACATAAAAACAGAAACAGTCACAGATAGAGACAACAGAAGGTTGCTAGAGATGAGGGGGTGGGGGAATAAGTGAAACAGATGACAGAGATTATGAGGCACAATCTTCCAGTTACAAAATAAATGAATCAGGGGGATGAAATGTACAGTGTGGGAAATAGTCAATAATAATATAATATCTTTGTATGATGACAGATGGTAATATATAAACATGTCATCATTTTGTAATATACAGACATATCAAATCACCATGTTGTATAGCAGGAACTAACACAATGTTTAGGTCAATTATATTTCAAAAAACAAACTCATAGAAAAAAATCACATTTGTGGTTACCAGAGGCAGGGGTGGAGGGGAGAGGGAACTGAATGAATGTGGTCAAAAGGTACAAACGTCCTGTTTTGTAGTGTACAACTACATAATTAACACTGTGGTATGTTACATATGAAAGTCGTTAGAGAGTAAATCCTAAGAGTTCTCATCACAAGGAGAAATATTTTTTAATTTTGTATCTATATGAGATGATGGATGTTCACCACATTTATGATGGCAATCATTTCATGATGTATGGAAGTCAAAACATTGTACTATATACCTTAAACTTATACAGTGCAACATGTCAATTATATCCATTGACGGAAATGGATAAACAAAAGGTGGTGGGGTGGTGTCTAATTATATAATGGAATATTATTCAGCCTTAACAAGGAATGACATTCTGACACATGCTACAACTTGGATGAACCCTAAAGACAGTATGCTAAGTGAAATAAGCCAGACACAAAGTGGAATACTGTATGATTCCATTTACATGAGGTATATAGAATAGTCAAATTCATAGAAACAGAAAATAAAACAGTGGTTACCAGGGGCACAGGGGCGGGGGGGAGATGGGGAATTAATGTTTAATGGGTACAGAGTTTCGGTATGGAATGATAAAAAGTTCTGAGAATAGATGGATGGTAATAATAGTTGTACCACAATGTGAATGTACTTAATGCCACTGAATTGTACACTTAAAATAGTTAAAATGGTAAACTTTATGTTATATATATTTTATCACACAGAAAACCTTTTAAAAAATAATACCTAAAGAATGCTCTATAGAAATTTAAAAACAACCTTAGTACTCTCAAATGTCATGAGCCCAAATTAAAATCACACAGATTAAGACTACTCTGAGAAAAATCGCAGAACATTTAAAACAAAAAATTAGGTACTTGTTAATAACCTACCCGGCATTCCTTTTCACTAATAAACAAGTTTAGTTCTAGTCGTCCATATTTATATATAGAAGTACAGGAATACAGGTCATGTAAAAGTTTCCAAAGTGCACTTCTCTCATTTTTAGGTGGTAAGATCCCAATTGCTTTTAAAGGGGCACCTGTTAAGAATACAAGCAAAAATATTTAAATAAATTCTTAACACTTTTTTCCTACGACCATATTTTACTGAGTCAAATTAGGTTAACAAACTATATTACTTTAAGGTTATTTCGAGCAAAACTAGGCCTTAGCATCTTTCCTTGATCTGGAACTTGGCTTCCACAAAACTGCTGATTGTATCTAGGTGAGGGAAAGGCCATATTCAACTTAAGAGCAACCACCCATAAACTGTGTAATATAAACATGTACACACATCTCAACAAATCTGGTGTACTGCTAGAGAAAGCTGACAAGTTATAAGGTACTTGCTTTACTGAATGACAAAAATCACCTTTTGACCAAGGCTGTGCTTCTATTCCCAAATACTGAAAAAGCATATCTGAAGTCATAATGGGAGGTGTTAGTATTCCACGACTTCTAGGATCCAGTTTAAAGAAGTCACAGTAGACCACTTCTAGTCTTCCATTCACCTTTTTTCCTAAGGACTAAAGAGAGACAGAGAGAACATGTTTAGAAATTTCAGTGTTAGGCAGACCTTGTAACAATTCCAAGATCTACTTCAAAAAGTAATTCTTATAAAAAATATTGCTACCTCAATAAAGAGGCAAAGAAAACATTACTAACATACCCTAAAATGTAACAGTTAATAGAAATGAATTAATGTCTGAAAAGTGAATATAATATTACCAAGAAAAAGCACCCAAAATAGAAACCTTCAACAAATTATTACATATCCTTTTATTTTCTTTACTTTATCTAAATGGTTTCTGTTATTCAGAGCTGTGATTCATCTGCTAGTCATGGGAAGATGTTTTAACAGAAAATAACAATAAAAATATTAAAGTGAAAGGCAGATAGATGCAAGAGAGCATTCCTTTTTTCCAGAACAGTTTAGTTAGTCCTTCACCAAACGAACTTAGCTCACTGTGTAGGTCACTCTCCATTTTCCTCTTAATTTTTCATTTACTTTTCCTAAAGACAGAGCCAACTATAGAAGGAAAACTCCCTGCACACTAGAAGGTGTCCGATATACCTCAATCTTTTTACTGCCCTGATGTGTTCACCTGGCAGTAGCGCTGGAGAACTTAGTAGTGAGAGGAAGTGTTAGCTATAGACCCTACAAACTTAATTCGAAGTTACAAAAAACCAAATAGAAGAGAGCAAGGTTTTGATGTGCACACTGAGGTTCTCATGCACAGAAAATTCTACTGGTATTTATCAAGGTTTTAATGAATTTGCAATTTAAAGTTATGAGTTAAAAAACCTAAGTTTTCTTAACTGTTTGAATTCAACCTATAAGTATGGTTCTATTCCTACATTTAGTAAATTTTAATGATTACTTTCAAGAGGACCCTTGAAAAAAACTAGTGAAAGGAACAGACTGGAGGTAGAAACCACATATTTTTGGTCATGTTAATTTTGAGATGCCTATTAGGTGATTAAAGTGGAGATGCAGGTAGGAAGTTACAGACCTGAATACTGAAGTCCAGGCTGAAGACATAAATGTGCTGAAATAAGACACAGTTTACCACAAAAGCTGATGTCTCTTCATCTGAACACATACAGATATTTCTGCAGCAATAGTCTTCACAATTCAAATGAGATATATCATGATTTATTATTTTGGTTTTTTTTAAGATATTTTATCTTTTTTAAAAAATTGAAGTATAGTTGATTACAATACTGTGATGATTCATTATTACAGAACACAATTGGCAACATGTGTCTCTCTAGCACATCCAGATAGGAAAACAAACTGTTCCTGCTTGAAACATTGTTAATGTGAAGTCCCAGGAATTTTATCAGGGAAATGGAGTAGGGGTGAAGAGGGATTTTTTTTAAAATTAATTAATTAATTAATTTTTGGCTGCGTTGGGTCTTCATTGCTACGCGTGGGTTTTCTCTAGTTGCAGTGAGCAGGGGCTACTCTTCGTTGTGGTGCGCGGGCTTCTCATTGTGGTGGCTTCTCTTGTTGCGGAGCATGGGCTCTAGGCACACGGGCTCAGTAGCTGTGGCTCGCAGGCTCTAGAGTGCGGGCTCAGCCATTGTGGCGCATGGGCTTAGTTGCTCCACGGCGTAGGGATCTTTCTGGACCAGGAATTGAATGTGTGTCCCCTGCACTGGCAGGTGGTTTCTTATCCACTGCACCACCAAGGAAGTCCATGGGATTTTAAATTTAGATAAAAATCCAGAGTCAAGCATTATCCTTGAAAATAATTTTAGTTCTTAGGAGCAAAACTGTGAGCCTTTGGGTGGCTAGAAGCACTGTCTGCTAAGAGCACCACTTCAAGGCCCTGATTCAGGGCTGCAAAGGTTCTATATAAATGATTACTTCTCTTTTATTCTTGCAAATATACATGAATTCACACAAAACTTTGAATGGCTTTTCACTTTACAATGAGTGAAAGAACGTGTACTAATGGCTGAGCTCAAGTTAGTGTTGGTGGGGAGGGGGGAATAGGGAGTTAGACGTTTAAATTTTGCGCTTACATTAACAGCTTCAGAAACATTTTATGACTGATATTCCTGTAAGAAATACTGTGAGGAATTCTCTAGTCCCTAGTCACTCTATTTCATTGATTCAACTGTTTTTAAATTGAGACTACTGTTATCTTGATCTTATAGAAAAGCAACCGTTGTGTTACAGGATAACAAACTGTAAACAGAAGGACATTTTAATACCACCTTAATTATTTTGTGAACATGTAGATTAATCTTCGGAAGTACCCCCCGTTTAAAGACCAAGATAAGAGCTATTTTGTTTTTAATTTCCAGGTTGAAATTACAGATGGCTATGTTTACTAAATCACATTTCATGATCTTGAATCTTTGAATAATTTTATGGGTTCTTTTTCTCTTCATGTTTTTGGAATTCCAGCAGATTTAACATCAATTAAATAATCTGAATTCAAAAACCCTGAATTTTTTCAGTTGTAGAAAAACAACCATCTAATGTGACAGTTATATTTAAAAGAGCAGGATTTTGTATACATTTTCATCATTTTTTGATGTCATCTTGCACTTTCAGATAACACTATTTTACATGGTTTCAGGAAGCTGGCACATGGAGGAAAAGTTTCCTGAATTGAATCAAAAGATTTATAAAGGAGGGAAGAAGAGAAAGAGAACAAAAAAGAGGCTGACAATGATGCAAGGAATTTCCACTTTACTGTTATGTGAACTTGTCAGCTATACATGAAGCCAAATTCACTAAAAAATCCATTTGGATAATGCCTTTACTCCATGCAATTTATTCTGAATACACCAAACTTTTCTTGCCTCTGAAACCCTAAGTCCAGAGTTAACACAGTCCCGTTAACCTAATCTTAGCATTCCAATTAGATTCTAAGCTCACTTATCCCCTTCTAAGAAAGAAGAGGCACAGCATAGCCTGCTAATACGAGGAAACAAGCCTCGAGATACCAGTTATACATTTTGTTCAATCACCCATCTGTAGCAGAGCTAGAACCAGAAAAAAAGTCTCTGAATCCATCTTTCAGTCATTCAACAATCATTGATACTGTGTTCTAGTCACTGGGGCTAACAAGATACGGCATAGCCCCTAAAAGTGATTGTTTAAAAATAAACTGTGTGGGGCTTCCCTGGTGGCGCAGTGGTTGAGAGTCCGCCTGCCAATGCAGGGGACATAGGTTCGTGCCCCGGTCCGGGAAGATTCCACATGCCGCGGAGCGGCTGGGCCCGTGAGCCATGGCCGCTGAGCCTGCGCGTCCGGAGCCTGTGCTCCGCAACGGGAGAGGCCACAGCAGTGAGAGGCCCGCGTACCGCAAAAAAAAAAAAAAAAAAAAGTGTGCTTAATTTTACTTCCCTAAACCACTCAAAGGTAGCTGATTGAACAATAAATTATTTTTAGAAACAAAAATATACCTTCAATTGTGGAATAAAAGTCTCGTCACTTTCAAGGGCAATCACTTTGGCACCACTTTCAAGCAATGCTCGTGTCAGGATTCCAGGACCTAATGTATTAACAGAACGAAAAGTTTATTTGCAAAAGAAACAACATAATCTTTTTCAATATCAAAGAAATTAGATGTTTTACCTGTATGATATAATTTTAATTCTCACAACATTCCGAAAGTGGATATTACACTCCTGATTTACATATAAGGAAACTGCGGATTAGATACAGTCACTTGACTCCACCATCACAACTGGAACGCGGTGCTGCCTGGCTTTGAATCCATTCCGTCAAAGACCGCAAAACCTGCGCTCCTTACAATGTTTCACTACCTCTCAAGAAAAAACAAACAAACAAAATAGTTGCCTCTAGCTTACCACTTACTCATAGACTCTCTGGATACTTTATCATCAAAGATATTGCCAAACCTAAACAGAACTGACTCCCCATGATAGGAAATGGTGCTTAAAAAAATTATTTTTCAAAAAGTCTATAAATCTTGTGTTCCCGGCATCCTGCTGCGGTCTATAGAAGATGCACGAAAGGGTAAGATAAAAGTTCTTTTGGGAAGATGGTGAAATCTAAGAGCATGTTTTATCAAAACAGTTTGTAAAGTGCAAACTGCTACGGAAATATCTTGTGGAGTGATGATTAACAGAGGCCATATAAGCTGCTTAAAGGAAGAGGCCATGTTTTACACAGTCTGCAAAAGTGAACATCCAAGAAAATGAAGGCCACGAGGGTCTCACCTGGATTGCATTCCAGGAATAGCTGGCAAGATTTTCGTTTTCCCCGTAGGATCCGCACCAAGGTCTCAGCCACTCTAGGGCTGGTTATGTACCGCTTGGTCTCTGAGCGGCATCTGTAAACACGCGAGGACGATTTTCCAAATCCCACATTGGGCATCAGGTGCGGGTAGTAGTCAGACAAGCCACGGCGGTTCCCCGCCGGGACGTCCATCAGCCTCACCGCTCCCGACTTCAAAATGCAAAAGCGCCCAGCGCGGGTCAAAGCTGACAGCATCAGCCTCGAAAGAAGTCCCACCCCTGGGACCCACATTCTCACCCTCTAAGTCCTGTCCCAGTGTTACCCAGGGTCGTTACATCCTCGACGAACTCCATACAGGGAAGCCCATGTGCTACATCTCCTTGCCCCGGGTCTAGGCCGGCGGAAGTAAACAGGCCAAACTGTGCGTGCGAACGACCTCTCCATCTTGCCTTTGCCGTCACTTCCGTTTCCGTACCGGCGCCGACGCCCGAGGACTGTGAGTGGACGGCCGAGGAGAGAGACGGACCATCTAGGCGGTGTCTGAACTCGAACTCTATGGTCGTCCGTCCTCTGCACCTCCTCTCTAGCCATCCGCGCTCTATGCTCCGCGGTGGCGGGCCGCCGGCCACCAGCCAGCCAGCCAGCCAGCCGGGAGGGGTACGCAGAGGGAGGCGGGGCGGGAAGGCGAGAGGTGTCTCCTACACTCGAGCGGCGGGAGACCCGAGCAAGCTCTGTGACAGCTGGTCGGCCGCCATGTCAGCAAGGGGGGCTAGAAGCGGATCCGGCGCCCGGCGGTAGCCCTCCTTTCGTCTCCGGTTCCCAGGTGAGGAGAGGAAGAGCGGGTCGCAGCTGGCCGGCCGGCTCGCGTCTAGGGTAAAGCCTTTGGGAACCCCCTCGCTGCTCCCCCGGCGCTGTCTTCCTCCGGCAGCGAAGCCTCTGCCTTCTCGGTGCGGTGGAGCCCTGTTCCCTCACCTCCTCCCTTTCTGCGCTCTCCCGTTTCCCTCTCTTCTGTCGCCGCCGTGGCCTCTTCCTGCGCAGCGCGCCCATTTCTCCCTCCCTAGGGCACTCGCGCCAGGAGTTGTCCCTCTCCCGGCTCCCCGCAGAGCCTGCGGCTTCCACGGCGCCTCTGTTCGTTTTTGTCCTGTTGCCCACAGCCGTGTCTCTCCACCCCTGTGGGTGGTTTTATTTTCCTTCATACCTGTTTTCTTCCCCTCACCGCTTAGATTGTCAAGAAGCACCTAGTGTCTCCCTTCCGTTACTCCCTCTGGGCCAATATTTATTTTAGTCTTTATTTTTATTTGCGCGTTTATAAGATTTAAAGTTAAGATTAAAAAAATAGGATTGAAAAGTTTAAAATTCCTTCCTGAGCTTGAAAACAGTAAGGTCTTAGGATGCTTATTTTGTTGCCTTTGTAAACTTAGTCAAACACATTGTACTGTGGAATACAATTTAAAAGACCGATTCCAAAGACTCTAAAAATAGGATGCTCTAATGGAGAATTTGGCAGTCTTTTTACCTATTGGATAGTGATAGAACACTCAATTCTTTGAGAGCGATTTCAGTATTTAAGGATTATACTCAGAAAGAGCTTTACCCGTCACCCTTTCCACCAAGGCAGGAAACTGCAGCCATTCAACTTCCTATTTTAAAATATGTACAGTCCTTTCTGCGTACCTTACTGGGAGCGTAATTGAGCTTGGTATTTTAAATGCACAAGGAAAAGATTCCTAAGGAATGTATCGCCTAGCAAATAGAAGTCTGAAGATTTATTCGGCTGATGAATATCAAATGGATAAAGAATTGATGGCCAAGTATGGCCTTTTTCGGGTTGTAAATTTGTGAGGACACCGTAGAAAGTGTCTTGTCAACTGTTGTGGAAGCCCTGGGAACCCTTTGGTCTTAATTTTTTTAAATTCTTTTTAAAATATTTTCCCCATTGACAAGTCTAGAAGTTATTCTTGCATCCTCTGAACGCCTGAGAGAGCTCCATACCCCCGATCCTTTTACTGAGCTGTCTCCCCATCTCTCCTTATAAAAATATTTCTGTACATTCAGAAATACACTGGATTTTTTTCCCCAAGAGCCCTTGAGGCCTAAATATTTTAAAAATCAAAGCAGAAAGATCTATTACGGTAGAGGAAGAAATGGTTCACTCATA
Source organism: Pseudorca crassidens (assembly GCF_039906515.1). Taxonomy (NCBI): domain Eukaryota; kingdom Metazoa; phylum Chordata; class Mammalia; order Artiodactyla; family Delphinidae; genus Pseudorca; species Pseudorca crassidens. The sequence continues at coordinate 161,191,121 of NC_090297.1, forward strand.
GAACTGTGTTGTTGAATTTCTCACGTTTAAAATATACTTTAAAAAATTGTGGTAAAAAATACCTACCTTAAAATATGCTTTCTTATTTTATATTTGTGGACCAAAGATAACCTACTCAACTCTAGAGAAATTAATGTCGTTTTTAATTTTGCTTTTGAGTGGTGTTATATTCTTTTGATTTTGGAAAAGAGAATTAGGTTATGGTAATTATTTCCCTTTTTATAGTGTTAATGGTTTGTTTGTGGTTGACGATGTTTAAATAATAAGAGACAGAATCTTACACATTTTATTTTTCTGAGGTCCCAGGTGCTAGAAATGACAGAAATATCCATTTCCCTTAAAAATGAACTTTATAATCAGCATTGAGAGCTACTTCTTTAGAAAAACCTTGTTTGTATATTTCCCATCTTATTTTTTTAAGAGGTGTAGTTTTTGCATCCTGTGCTATTTTTGCCTTTTTGAAGTAATGTAATATCTGTTTAGTGGTGTCAGGCAAACTGATTCTATTATTTTTACACTATTCTTAAGTTATTTTTTTTACTATCCCCGTTTAATTGACAGAGAAGTTAAAATACTGATTTTTCTTTTGACTTTTATACGGCAGTTGTAATTGGGAAATGCCAAGTGACAGTTTGCTACCAGAATTTAGACTGTGGGTCTACAGTAGTGCTGCCCAATAAAAATATAATACAAGCTATATGAGCAATTTAAAGTTTTCTAGTCACATTAACAAAGTAAAAAAGAAGTAGTAGGTGGAATTAATTTTAATATTTTATTTGATTTCTATATATATCATTTCAACATGTGATCAGTTTTAAAAGTTAATGATGAGATGTTTTACATTCTTTCATACTGAATCTGCAAAATCTCATGGGTATTTTATATTTACAGTACAGCTGAATTCCAACCAGCTACATGTCTTAGCTGGTGGCTAAAGACCTTATTGAGCAGCACATATCTATAGGATTACTGTGTGATTCTTAAGATATCTTCTTACCCTGAGAGTCTGGGGTAAATTCTGTGGAGTAAATTTAAAAATCTTTTTCCTAAAGTGCTGGGATATTCAAACTGAGAAGATTCTAGCAGGATGAAAGTTCCAAAAAGTCTCTTCCTTTTTGTGTTGACTGAGGAGGATTAACAGGTGCCCTGTGCTTGTTTAGTGAGTGTCGTAAGATGTATAGAGTGCTCAGTCATTTCCTGGTGTGTCATCGTTACAGTTAATTACATCTGCATGTCAAGAGTGTGTCAAGACACTGTATGAGTCTTTGTCTACTATATCTGTTGGTATTAAGTAGGGAGAACTTGAAAACATATGAGAAGTTTGAACTTTATGGTAAACAGGTAGAGTACCTACTGTTGGAGGCTTATTTTCTGACTCGGTTTCAGGTATGGCTAAGAATTCTGTAAATGCGCTTCTATATATGATGGTGTTATTAAAGGAAAGAAAATCTTTTTAGCAAAAACTGAGAAGGAAGAGGGTATGTTTTTTGGCTGTAAAACACTGGGAGCCTGAGTAATAGCAAAACACACACACGTGTGTGGTGGTTTGGTTAAACTGTAAAGGGAATATGGCAGTTTTTTAGAGAACGCTACTGACATATTGACAAGGAATGTGTTTTAAGTTGTTTTTGCAACAGATGTGGTGATTTGCACCATCTCTTGTTCAGAGCTGTTATAACTTAAAGATAACCCTCTTTGAAAGGTGACTGCAGCTCACTGACTTCAGTGGGGATCAATAGGACCCATCATCATTCTTATCTTGATGTCTGTATTCTGATAAGCTTACCTAAATACTATTTTAGCTGTACTTTTACATTTAATGTCAGAATTTACTTGAAGGCTTAATTAATATTCAGTATAATTTAATATGAGAAACATGCCTCCTCCACAACTTTTATGGTATAAAGAAATCTTAAATTACCTGATCAGTCAACAAACTCCCTCTGTAAAACCTAGTCAGTATAAACCTAGCACAGTGTTGGCAGTGTGTGGAATGTTAAAGGATCAAAGACAGATTTGGGGAAGGGGATAGTTATTGGATGTTGCTTGTTTCGTGAGAGGTGCATACACATTATGTAGGAAAACAGAGCATTTTCATTTTGTCTTTAAATATAGATGGCTATCCATTGACACCATTTTAGTTGGATAAGAGAATACGTTGTTTTGTTGCTTCAAATTAGTCCTAGCAAATTTTTCTTTAGTTATTTAAGGAAGAATAATTGATAGTCTGGCAATTTTCTGTTTTTAAAAAGGCTCAATTTAAGTGGTCTTTGCAAGGATTATATTTTTATTGAGAAGTTCTGTACTCAATATGTCCATCTGTCTTGATACAGTTATGAGTGTGTTCTGTTTAGGGCCTTGAAGATTCACATGAATATAGGCTTTTCCTTATTTATGTATCATTCCTTTGGGGGAAATTATATTTCCTTTTAACCAAGGAATACTTTTTTTTAATGCATTTGAAGTAACTATAATATCCTTTAATAAAAAGTAAAAAAAATCATATCTAAATCTTCAAAAAAAAGAAATACATTATTAAAAAGTTCTGAATCTTATAATAGGTTGAGATTTCTTAAATTGTTTTAGTCACAGTTTTCAGATTCTGCTCTTTAACATATTTGGAGATGAAAACTTTTTGCCTTTATATCACCTCCTCCCTTCCATCTCTTAGGACTTCCCGCTTTTTCATCATCATTAGCCATGTGGAAAGGAAAAATAGTGTGTGTTTGTCAAAATACTGACAAATCAAGAGTATTTTTCCCTTTGACTGTAGGAAGAATTCTGAAGGAGTAAGTGACACATTTAGTCAACTTTATTGACATTTGGGCATTTGATATTTTAATTGACAGTACCTAAGAGATTTTAGTAATTAACAATATTTTGTAATTGTTATACCTATTAAGTTCTCTTATGAGAATACTAACCTGATTTTCTTGGAAAGCTACTACCTGAATAAATAATTACATTTTTTCTATGTTTGCTGCATTTTGAAAACCCAGTGAATTAGGTGGCTGTGGATTTGTAATTTGAATGAAGGCAAACTAATATTTTGGGGGCTTCCCTGGTGGCGCAGTGGTTGAGAGTCCGCCTGCCGATGCAGGGAACACGGATTCGTGCCCCGGTCCGGGAGGATCCCACATGCCGCGGAGCGGCTGGGCCCGTGAGCCATGGCCACTGAGCTTGCGCGTCCGGAGCCTGTGCTCCGCAACGGGAGAGGGCACAGCAGTGAGAGGCCCGCGTACCGCAAAAAAGAAAAAAAAAAAACTAATATTTTGAAGCACCTTTTATATATAGGTTTTTAAATAAATAATTTCCTTAAAATATGTGAACTTTATAATAAGATAAAGAATGCTGTTGTTCCTGGATATTGGAGAGCATACCACTTGTATTTTTATTTTATGCCTACATTGTTTTCCTTGTTCACTTTTCTCTCTTCTGCAGGTATTAGCTCTGTACAACAAAATCTTCAAAAAGAATTATTAAATGAACTGAAAAACATTGCTTAAGATTTTTCAACAAGGACTTATTTTTGTGAACATGTGTTTTATTTATTGAAGCCTAGTGGAGTTTTGTTTTGTTTTTTATTTTTCTCCCTTATTAACCACCAAAGATTAGTTTAGATTTTTCTTTTTTCCACTGTGGACATGAAAAAGTTTACTTAAATCAGGTCTCAAAAGGATTTATACCAAGTAACAGACTTGATTTCCTCCCTCATGTTCAACTCAAAAGAGGAGTGGAATTTTGTAGAATCTATACTGATTAGAAAATTATGAAGTTTAGTTTCCTGAAAAAAAGGTTTTGTATCCATTTGTGATTTCTTAATCCAAATTCAGTCATTAGGCTTTATTTTTTTCAACAATTTACAAAGTAATCACTAGGTTTCTTTTGCTCCAATAGTTTAAGAAAACAAAATTGTTGTGGAGTTCTTTGTCACGCCAGTTAGAGTTTTTAACTATAGCATTGCATAAGCACTGTAAAGAGCCAAAATTAGAAGCAATGTTATGTGACTTCCTTATTTTAATCATATAATTAAATGTTTTATAAGACAAGATGGTTTGTTGTCTTAGTCTTACAGTTGAACTCTAGTTTAAAATTGACCTAATAGGTCTTATGTCCACCAAAGTTCGTATTTTTGCTAGCCAGAGAAAGGTCTATTTCAAATTAACCTAAAGTGTCTAATTCAGGAGGTAATTTTTTATTATATCAGGTACCCTCTTGGTTAATTATAATTTTGTGCATTTTGATGCCTATAGGCTTTTTGTCCTCTTTCAGCTGTATGCCTGGGGAAAACCTAGGGACTCCCTAGTAAACCATGACAGGGCTTTGACCTTTGAGTATTTGGCTTACCTTCCCTGACAGCCTCAAAGAGTATACCTATGTGTGCAGAAAACTTATGAGCAAAAATTCTCCTCCGGGAACACTTATCTATGCTGATGAAACAAATATTCTAAGAATGTCTGTCTTAAAACTACAGTTTCCATGTACTTGTATAATACTTTGTATAAAACTATGTATTTTGTATAGCCTTTGCTGGAGAGTTTCCATTTTGTTACAGTGCTTCAGAGTACGTAAAAAGATATCCAGAATAATATCTCCTATAGCTTATTCTGCCTTATCTCACCTTTTGGTTTTTTCCTAACCTGCCTTCCATGAAAAGTTCAAAAGTCAGAACAGGTCATGGTTTATTATAACCTTGGGGTGGGGTGGGGTAGGAGTACAACACATTTTATGCCTTCCTTTTTTCCTTTCCTTCCTCTCTATTACAAAAGTAATAGTGCTCCAGAGAGAAAAAAAGGTGGATAAATTTTATTTTTATAAATTTATTTATTTTTTGTTTATTTATTTTTGGCTGCACTGGGTCTTCGTTGCTGCGCACGGGCTTTTTCTAGTTGCGGCGAGTGGAGGCTACTCTTCGTTGCGGTGCGTGGGCTTCTCATTGCGGTGGCTTCTCTTGTTGCAGAGCATGGGCTCTAGGCACGCGGGCTCAGTAGTTGTGGCTCGCAAGCTCTAGAGCGCAGGCTCAGTACTTGAGGCGCACGGGCTTAGTTGCTCTGCGGCATGTGAGATCTTCCCGGACCAGTGTTCGAACCCATGTCCCCTGTATTGGCAGGCGGATTCTTAACCAGTGTGCCACCAGGGAAGCCTGATATATTTTAACTTAAGGAAAACATGGTTATTCAAAAATTAGAGTTTTTTCCTATAATGAAAATTGAACAGAAGCTTTAATTTAGCAGTTAGAATCCATTGATCACTGTCATCATACTTTTGATGTCTGGTGGATTTGCCAGGAAGAAACTTTGAGTACAGGTGTTACCTATACTGCTCACTGCACAACAGGCCAGTAAATCGGGAGACAAGTTCATGGGGCAAGGAATAGTGAGTGACTTTATTCAGAAAGCCAGCAGACTGAGAAGGTGGTGGACTAGTGTCCCAAAGAACCATCTTCCCCCAGTTAGAATTCAGGCCCCTTTATACTAAAAGATGTGGGGGTGTGGTTGGTTGCTGCAAACTTCTTGGTGCCAGAATCCTTCATTCTTCCAGCTTTCCAGGTAGGTCCAATCACAGTGTTCCTATAAACCTCCAACAAGACAAATGTTATTTTCTGTTCTGCAACTTTTTACCTCTACGTGAATGGAAAAGTGTTTTACCTTTAAAGGTCAGAGTCTTGAGAATGGGCTATCCTGTATATTTTAGGATATAGGCAACGTTCTTAACTTGTGACAAAAAGCAATAGAATACAAACGTTAAAGTAGAAGAAGCAGATCCAGTATGGTGTCAGACTTGTTCTTCCCTATTACAGAAGGAAACTTTGAGTACACCAATACTAAACTGTGCTAGAATGTGTGTGTGTGTGTGTGTATGTGTGTGTGTGTGTGTGTGTGTGTAAATACATATATATATATATTTGTTTATTTACTTGGCTGCACCACGTGGCTTGTGGGATCTTAGTTCCCCAACTAGGGATTGAACCCAGGCCCTCGGCAGTGAAAGTGCCAAGTCCTAACAGCTGGACCGCCAGGGAATTCCCAGTAGAATATATTTAATAGTGTCTCTTTCATCATGTGTGTTTTCTTTAGGGAATATTCTCCACTGAAATAAAATATCTTCGGGGAAAAATCGTATTCTGTCAACAGTCTTTCAAAGTATTGGAAGGTATCTTCTTCTGGGACAAATATTTTCTCTTGGTTTTTTATTCTTTTCTTAGAATTTATTACCTAGGATAAACTACCTTACTCTGGAATTTTTTCTTTTCCCAAACCCCCATCAAAATACTTTCTCTTGAATGACTAGTTATAGGAAAGCATATTCACTTTTACACCTGTCTCCCTTCCTGCCTTTCTATTAACTTTTGTTATGCTGGAGATATAAATTAGTATGTCACTGTTGTGTCAAACATCACAGTAAGAATTAATATCATAAATATTTAGATATTATAGGAATAGAAAACAATATCTACCTATTTGACATGGATAAGATATAATTTCTTGGGAACAATCAGAGTTTTGTTTTTTTTGATTTTATTTATTTATTTTTGGCTGCGTTGGGTCTTTGTTGCGGTGTGCGGGCTTTCTCTAGTTGTGGCGAGCGGGGGCTACTCTTTGTTGCAGTGCACGGGCTTCTCATTGTGGTGGCTTCTCTTGTTGCAGAGCACGGGCTCTAGGTGCGTGGGCTTCAGTAGTTGTGGCATGCAGGCTCAGTAGTTGTGGCTCGTGGGCTCTAGAGCGCAGGCTCAGTAGTTGTGGCACACAGGCTTAGTTGCTCTGTGGCATGTGGGATCTTCCTGGACCAGGGCTCGAACCTGTGTCCCCTGCATTGGCAGGCGGATTCTTAACCACTGCGCCACCAGGGAAGCCGAACAATCAGAGTTTTTAATGTCAGGCCCAAGAATAGACTTCAAGGGGTCTGTGAGCCCCCTGAAATAACATTCATAACTTAGCGGTAGTATATGTGTATTTTTCTGAGGAGGGAATTCTTAGCTTTCATCAGATTCTTCAAAGGTCCATGACCCAGAAAAAGATAAGAACCACAGAATTAATTTGAGCTTGGTTATAAATCTCTAATCCTTCTCATCAGTGATAGTTTTGTAAGGATCTCTATATATAAGCTTCATTTTTTAGTAGTATTTTATTTATGACAAAAATAATTTAATAGATTATCTTATAGGAAAAGGCATACTGATTCTTTTAAAAAACAAATCTTCCTCAAGTATCTTATCTATGGTTTTGTATACCTTTAGACATTTCTCAAGTATCCTGCAGGTTACTTTGTTTTTTATCATTTGTTTGCCATCTGTGCATTTTACAGAAAGATGATTAATTCTTGTGACTGAATTTTTCCTGGCACTTCAAAGAGTTGTTCATAGAGTAAGGATTAGGATAAAGGAAAGCTGCATTTTGTGAGGATGCCTTACGCAGTGAGAGGAATGAGTCCATAGGTAGGTTGATTATACACATATGCTCCTGATGAAGTGGAAAAGAGTAAGAAAGGGAAAGAATATCCTTGAACAGCAGATAGAAACATTCTACTACTGAGATAAGAGGGGGAAATACTAGTTACCAACTAACATCTGGTAACCTCTGTTTACATGTGGCCCAGTTGAGACTGCTGAGCTAGGAATACAAAGAGGACTGGAGGCCAGTGGTAAAGGTTTAGAATAGCTTTGGGGGACGTGGTCCCGGGAGCTCTCTGAGGAATGATGTCTGGCCATCATTGAGGCTCCTACCTGAGGTTGGATGGATACTGTTTTTACAGTTACCAATCTGCATAATTGTGATTTTCTTTAGCAACAGATAGCAGCTTGGGTATAAGAGCAGAGAAAGTGGTTAGGTTGATCAGGGCTGGAGTTTTATAGGGTGGGTGCAGAAGAAATATGAGAACTAAGGAGGTAGCTAGAGATGATCCATGAATTCAGTGCTCGATAGGAAAGAAAGTAATGCCAGGAGGAGGCTAATGTTAAAAAAAAAAAAAAAAAGGCAGAAGTCTGAAGGTTTTTTGTTGTTGTTGTTTTAAAAATAATTTTATTTTGTTTACTTTTTTTTGTTCCTGGCCACGCTGCGCCGCTTGCAGGATCTCAGTTCCCCGACCAGGGATTGAACCCCGGCCATGGCAATGAAAGCCCAGAATCCTAACCATTAGGCCACTGGGGAACTCCTGAGGCTGCAGTTCTTGATGTAGTTGAACTGGGTAACGGTAGTGGGGGTAATGACAGTAGGGGATTGAGAGTTAAAAATAGGAATAGAACCAGATAATGGGATATTGGTAGTGGCATATTGGAGTTAAGACTTATCTGAAGGAACAGATTGTTTTGATGCTCAATAAAATCTAAGACCAGGGTGACACTTGCTAAATTCACCAGACAGTAAGATGTCATTATAGAACTTGGAGACATGGAGAAATATTCATTCCACAAGTCTATCAAGTCACTGTCTTTCTTATGTAAAACACGAAGATAGTGTGTTTTCTTTTTTTTAAAATTTTATTATTTTTTAAAATTAATTTTTACTGGAGTATAGTTGCTTACAAAGGTAGTGTTTTCTGAACAGTAATCTGCCTCTGGCTTGCAGGATGGATTGAAAAGGCTGTGTGAGACAAGAGCCTCAATTAAAAGTAAACATATCAGCCTAAGCTCATTTTGAAATTTCATATCTTCTGAAACGATAGAATTAATAGATTTTTGCTTTTTGTTCAAAAGAAGAATAGAGAGTAAACTAGAGAGCTCCTGGCTTAGGTTTTATAACTGTGAAATAGTGTTAAAATTATGTTTGACGCCGTATGGGTTATGTTTTTTTTCCTAGTTGAATTCATAGGTTAATTTTAATTTACTGATAATCCATATGAACCTACACATTACAACATCCATATACACTTCGGTGAATAATTTTGAAATATGGTGGCTTGTCAATGACCTTGAAGCTAGCATTAGTTCCTATTAGTTTATTGTCTAATGTTTGAACCCATAGGTGATCAGCATTGTACTAAGTACTGTGGGAAATGCAGTAAAAATGAGCCCTTTCATCAAAACATTTGATGAAAAATACAAGTCCCAAATATATATAAGTAGTTGTTTAAGAAAGGGAAGAAAACATATGAGAACCTTTTTTGGTTTAGTATAATTTATAATTAATTCACTAAATATTTTGTAGAATTTATTTCCTCATTTTACCAGAATTTTAAATGCCACCTTCCCCCCCGCCCCCGGTACGTGGGCCTCTCACTGTTGTGGCCTCTCCCGTTGCGGAGCACAGGCTCTGGACACTAAGGCTCAGCGGCCATGGCTCACGGGCCCAGCCACTCTGTGGCATGTGGGATCTTCCCGGACCAGGGCACGAACCCGTGTCCCCTGATCAGCAGGCGGACTCTCAACCACTGCGCCACCAGGGAAGCCCAAATACCACCTTTTTGACTTAGGGTTTGGTAAACATATAGGGAAAAGTTATGTAACAATTCAGATGAGTTCATTTCTAAGATCTGTAGAGTTCCACCATAGAGGTTTCTACTTTGTGCCCTTGAGAACTGGCTTTGTAGGAACTCCTGTTTCTGTAGGTTATTGGCAAATATATCCAGTGACTCTTTGATGCTCTAAAATAGTTAGGGTCTTAAGGCAATGGGAATCCTCTGAAATGGTGGATAAACAAACCTTACAAAAAAAAAAAAACCACACATTTATCGCATGAGATAACATATGTTAAAGTGACCGCCTTCCACAGTGTTAAGCACATAGAGCAGTTAGTAAATTGGTTGTTTTGTTTTTAATTTGCTAACTTTGTGATAACCTTGTATATATTTGGATTATTTTCTTTGTAAAGAGGTGAACAATATTAATATCTAGATTAACTGTGTAGCATTCTTTGGAGTTTTTAAAAATACTGTGTCCTTGGTTCAATGCTTTAAACATTTTTTTGAATAGAAAAATATTGTATGTTTAAATATATGCAAAATGCAGAAAAGTACAAAACAAATTAACTTGTACTCCCATCAGCCAAGAGCAAGAATTGTGAACATTTCTGTATATTTACTTTCAGTGTCTCTGGAGTGTGTGTAAACATAGTTGAGATCATATTTATTTGTTTTAGATTCTATTTCCCTCATTATAGATTCATAATGTACATATTTTGTGGTGTTGTAATATCTAGGGTATGAGCTAATTTACTTAATCATTCCCCTATTATTGAACATTTAGATTGTTTCCAGTTTTTCACACATTGCCACAATGACCTTGGACAAACTATCTGGCTGCTTAGTTTTCCCATTTGTAAGTGGGAGAAACAATACTTCGTAGCAATTAAAAGGATCAGCTGAGGTAATGTGTACAAAATATACAGAACAGTTCCTGGAACAGAATAAACTTTTAAAATAATGCCTTGCTGTTCATGTTTGTGCATAGAGAATCCTCCCCCTCTCCCTTTTTTCTTTTTTTGCTTGCTATTCAGAGTATTTCTTTAGCATAAACCTTCAGAAAGAAACTTAGTAGGTCTTAATTGTTTTAATAGTCTTACTATTTATTATGAAATTGTTTTCTGATAAATTGTGCCGATTTATATTCAAATTGAACAGCATGTGACAAGGCATATCTTAGTAGAAGATTAGTAGGGAATAAAGTTAGATGGATTGTTGAGAGATTGTATTAAGGTTTAGGAGTTAGGACTTGAACTGGATTAAGGGCAATGTGAGTTGAAGAGGCAACTTCAGTAGATCTCTAGCTACTTCTTATACTTTTCCCATCCAGCCAAGCTGTCGCACTCATTTTCCTCTAAAAACTCCTTGTCTATTATCTGTACTGAAGTCTCTATCCTATCCCACCTCTCCTTATTTTCCATCTATCTAATTTTTCCTTCTTAATCTTCTTCTCAATCTTCTCTCCTCTGTCTTTTCCTGTCCGGAGGCCTGCCCAGCTAAACAACAGAGCAGAGCAGAGCAGGGTCTGTTTTCTGCTGACAGGCTCACTCAAGAAAGAAAGGTGGCTGAGACAGTTAAGATCAGGTATTACCAAATTTACGAAACAGATAAATCAATCTGCCTCCCCAGAGGTGAGTAAAGGAGCACATCAGGAACGAGGGAGGTTTCTTCATAACCCTCAATATTTATAGTAACGTTGCCACATTCTTAGTGATTATATATATTAGCATATATTCAAATGCCTTTTAAAACGTTTTTTCTGAGTGTAAAAATAATGCACCTTACAACTCAATAAATAATAACCCAATTAAAAATTGGGCAAAGGATCTGAATAGACATTTCTCCGAAGAGACAAATGGCCAATAAATACATGCCCCCACCCCCCTCTTCCCCCAACATATGCTGCACTGAGCCTGGTGGTATACATTTAGTAGGCTCTCCGTAAATGTTAATAAAGGGTGTTACCTTTGCCTTCTGGGAGCCATGGAAACTTGGCCTTCAAAATTCAGGCACGGGCCAGAGTGCAAACATTCGGAAGTCTCGTTCTAACATGGAACAGTAAAGTAACAGTTTTACGTTAAAAACTTTAAAATATTGATTTTTGGTTCTTGGTTTTTTTTTGGCAGCTTGTGGGATTTTAGTTCCCCAACCAGGGATCGAATCCGGGACTTTGGCAATGAGAGCATGGAGTCCTAACCCCTGGACTGCCAGGGAATTCCCTTGATTTTGGTTCTTACCTTTTTAGAAACTATCCTGCTCTCTGTTTTTGATGGGTTATTGCCAAGTTATAGCTTTTTTTGAAGATTGCTAAGGTGGACATTTTCCTTTTAGTAAAGAAAAGAGCATGTACTAAAATGATTCAAATGCAAATCTTTTTGTGGTTAAAACATCTTCAAAATTGACAATTCTTATGAAATAAAGATTTAAGCAGTACCAACAAATCCTGTTGTACTATTATTATGACTTTGCTCTTCATTCCTCTCCCTTTATAGCCTCTTCCCTCTCCTACTTTTACCTCCTTATTCAAATTCTCTTTCTAGACCTGACCATTCTCTGGGTCTGTTTTTTGTTTGTTTGTTTTGGGTTTTTTTTTAAATAAATTTATTTTATTTATTTATTTATTTATTTTTGGCTGTGTTGGGTCTGTGCGTGGGCTTTTCTCTAGTTGCGGCGAGCAGGGGCTACTCTTTGTTGCGGTGCGCAGGCTTTTCGTTGTGGTGGCTTCTCTTGTTGCAGACAGAGCATGGGCTCTAGGTGAGCGGGCTTCAGTAGTTGGGGCACGTGGGCTCAGTAGTTGTGGCTCTCAGGCTCTAGAGTGCAGGCTCAGTAGTTGTGGCACACAGGCTTAGTTGCTCCACGGCATGTGGCATCTTCCTGGACCAGGGCTCGAACCCATGTCCCCTGCATTGGCAGGCTGATTCTTAACCACTGAGCCACCAGGGAAGTCCCTGGGTCTGTTTTTGAACTAACTTTGGGCCAAGCTTACTCTGAAACTCAGTAGTCTGTGTGATATCCTGTAATCCATCCACTATTTTATACCCATCATCCAAATTTTTAATGTATGTCTCCACTTTCACTTGGACCTCTGAGGTTACTCTCTTATTATTTTAGTCTTTTACTTTGAAAATTTCAGGAGACTCCTATTAGTAAAATAATATATTTTCTTAATTTCAGTAAGAGTGGTCATAATTCTTATTGGAACCAGTTTTATTCCATTTATTTCATAGATTTCATTTTTGTCTTTTAAATGGGCATGGAAATATCTTTTATGTTTTTCTATAGTAGAGAAATCCAATCTAGAATATGAGAAGGTGAAGCTTTCAGGTAAAATTGTAGTTGAAAAAAAAAAGGAAAGTCTAGGTTAAAATAAATTTGACCTTTGTCTAGTTCCATTTGTCTCATCTCTATTTTTGAAAGTAACATAAAACAGTTCTTCTGTATGTTCTTTGCATATTTAAATCTTGTCCTTTAATTTGCATAGCTTGAGCAGTAAGGATTTATAATTACAGATTCAGAATTTTCTGGATCAGAAAGTAGAGTGGGTCCATTTAATTTAATCTTTGCTTTTTGTACTAATTCATGCTTCTTTTTTCGAATTTGCTGACTTGCCGTTATATTTAATCTTTCAGTGACAAAAGTACTCTCTGTTTTGGCGTTTCCCCTCTATTTCTGTTTCCTACCAGATATTTGTGGGGTTTTTGTTGTTAAATATATTTTAAACATTATCTTAAGTGATGTAATCATTTTTTCTAAATCTATTTCCTTAGGTAAGAGGAAGTGAAAAAGAGACGTTACTGTTTTAGTTCAATTGAACAAGCATTATTTAGGGCCAATTATGTGCCTAGGACCGTGCTGTGGTAAGGGCTGCAAAAGAAGTAACACATATATTCTCTTGCTTCAAGCACTTGAATTCTACTTGGGAAATAATATACATGTATGGAATAGCTTGTGAAAAAGCCTAAAGCAATAAATAAGCAAACTTGAAACAGTATCCACTAGATACTTTAAAAAATACAGTGCTTATTTCATTAAAAAAAAAAAGTCTTTGTGAATATTTTAGCATAGATTCTGTGTAAGCTATTGTCTCCATCTATGATTGGACTTTTCTAAGGTCAAATAATAAATTTGTATTAAATGCATTGTAAATTGTATTATTACAGTTTCCTTTCCTCCTCCTCCTCCTAATTTGTCCAAACTCTTAATCTTCAGCACCTAGCTCAAATTCTACCTTGTGTATGGCTGTCAGAGGCAGCATGGACTCTGGAGCCAGTCAATGTAGGTTTGAGTCCCAGTTTCGACAGCTGTTTGACGTGATGAGTGCTTAACCTGTCAGTGCCTCAGTTTGCTTACCCATAAAATGGAGGTGCTAATAATATCAAAGCTACCTAAGAGGATTATTGTGAGGCTAAATGAGTCAGTATGTACAGGGCACAGAGTAAGCACCATATAAATATTTGCTTTTATTCTCATACTTTGTTTTTAATGGTATTCCTAACAACAAGTGTAATCATTCTATGAAGACGTCTATTTGAACCTAAAGATTTTTTGGAATTTTATATATGTATATTTTTTTAATGAATTTATTTTTATTTATTTATTTTTTGGCTGCGTTGGGTCTTCATTGCTGTCCGCGGGCTTTCTCTAGTTGCGGTGAGTGGGGGCTCCTCTTTATTGAGGTGCGTGGGCTCTAGGCGTGCAGGCTTCAGTAGTTGTAGCACACAGGCTCAGTAGTTGTGGCATGTAGGCTCAGTAGTTGAGATGCGTGGGCTCTAGGGCGTGCAGGCTTCAGTAGTTGTGGCTCGCGGGCTCTAGAGTGCAGGCCCAGTAGTTGTGGCACACGGACTTAGTTGCTCCACAGCATGTGGGATCTTCCCGGACCAGGGATCGAACCAATGTCCCCTGCATTGGCAGGAGGATTCTTAACCACTGTCCCACCAGAGAAGTCCCAGGAATTTTATATATTTTAAAATTCTGCTCTGTAACATCTGTTTTAACATACAAATAGTTAAGTAGTTCCCAGCTCAATTTTTGTAGTGAATTCATGTTACCAGAAAATGTTCATTTATCATCCTGTGACTTTGCAGATCCCTGGGCAGCTTTTGCTCTTTCCTTTTTTTCTCTCTTTACTTTTTCTGTTAAATATTTATTCATTATACCTGGCTATCTAGGTTATACATGTGTGCTCTCCACTAGCTTATAAATTCTTCTCAAGGAGGCATTCTGTTTTGATAATGATGACAAATGACAAATGTAACAATTATTGAACACTTAATGTCGTGCATCACTAGAAAATTCATGATTTCATGATTAGTCAATAAAACAAACATTTTAATATTGTGATTCAAGTATAAAACATGGCTGGAAGTGCCATCCAACATTATTTCTACTCAGTAGTTTGGGTGATATCCTATAACCCATCCACTGTTTTATACCCATTGTTGCTACTCTTAAAAATCTGCCAAATACTTAATTGTTCTCAGGGTTTCCAATAACAGACTTATATACCGAAGGAGAATGTTCATTCAGCAGACAGTCCTTGAGTGACTACTTTACATCTAGCACTAGCCTAGGCACTAGGAAGAAGTTTTTAAAAGTGGCAGTGTATGATAATTAACAATGCATACTCAGGCTCACATAGATCTAGGTCAAATCTCAATTCTGCTTCTTACTTGCTGCATAAGCTTTGAGCAAATTGCTTATCTTGCTTTCTGTTTCCTCATCTGTAAGGTGGGAAAAATAGAAGGGTTTCCATGAGAACGAAATGAAATAAGATATGTAAAGTGTTAACATAGTACCTGGCATTCATTAAATGTTCGATAAATAATCACATATAATCAACAGCTGTTTTAGGAGAACGGGATGGGGGCAGTTATCCAGTGGGCTTGAATTTTAACCACCACATTGGGACAGAAAAGGAGGCCTTAAGACTTAACCAAGGAACCTGAACAGGGCATTGGTATTGAGAGCTGCACATACAGCCAGGACCCTGAAGATCTCAGTTCTCCAGTGATGGATTTGGGGGGGAGGGGGTGTCTGCCTAGGAGCAAAGAGATAAGGAGTTTTTCTGTCTCTGCCTTGATATTCTGTTGAAGAGAGTGACTTCTCTCTGTTTATATTTGTGTTTGTAACCATGAGTCTGTTAACCCTGAGGTTTGGGGTTCATATTAATGCTTTCCTCAGTTGAGAATTAATACAAAAACTGGCCCTAGTTGGTAACATAACCAGGGACACCTGGCAGAAGCAAAAGCACTCTGGAAGAAGCGATCCTTAAATCAGCCTGTGCAAGATCCCCACAGATAAAGCCCTTCACTGCAGAGGAGCTCATTATCCAAAATTACAAAATAATCCACCGTGATCAGGAGTCGACAGAAACAAACAATACATTTAGACTCCTAAGAATGAGCATTTTTTTATCCTTATAATTATATACTTCTAATATTTATCTTTAATAAAATAAATATTAAAGTGGGATAAAAATGGAAAAGGAAAAAGGTACTATCAAAAAATTAAAGCTATTTTAAATAGTACTGTATGACTTCTAAGAATAAAAATCACAGAAATAAACTGAGCAGACAAATTAAGCAACAAATTGTATACAGTTGAAGAAATGATATTGAATGACATCTGTGAAGTTTGATTTGGAACTCAAGCCCCCAATCTCAATACAAAAATATAAAGAGAAGTTATAAAAGAGAAATTAAGTGATGTAGATCAGATAGTAAGGAAATCTAAAATACATCTAATAGGAGTTACAGAGGGAAAGAGGAACATGAGTGGGGGAGAGACAGTATGTAAAGATAAAACTGATTGTTTACCAGAATTGATGAAACATGAGTACTTAGATTTGGAAATCACACAGAGTCCTAAGCAGAACAACTTAAATTTCTAATTAGAATACACGGCAAGAAATATTTCTGATGAGACATTTGACTTTTTTTAACTGGAGCATAGGATTTCATTACTGTCTTGACTGATGTCCAGGGACTGTTTGCAATCTTGAGAACGAAAAACGGAGCTGGAGGAATCAGGCTCCCTGACTTCACACTATACTACAAAGCTACAGTAATCAAGACAGTATGGTACTGGCACAAAAACAGAAAGATCAATGGAACAGGATAGAAAGCCCAGAGATAAACACACCCACATATGGTCACTTTATCTTTGATAAAGGAGGCAGGAATGTATAGTGGAGAAAGGACAGCCTCTTCAATAAGTGGTGCTGGGAAAACTGGACAGGTACATGTAAAAGTATGAGATTAGATCACTCCCTAACACCATACACAAAAATAAGCTCAAAATGGATTAAAGACCTAAATGTAAGGCCAGACACTATCAAACTCTTAGAGGAAAACATAGGCAGGACACTCTGTGACATAAATCACAGCAAGATCCTTTTTGACCCACTTCCTAGAGAAATGGAAATAAAAACAAAAACAAACAAATGGGACCGAATGAAACTTAAAAGCTTTTGCAAAGCAAAGGAAACTACAAACAAGACGAAAAGACAACCCTCAGAATGGGAGAAAATATTTGCAAATGAAGCAACTGACAAAACATTAATCTACAAGAGTGTTCTTAATTTGACTTATGGATGGCCTTAGAACTTTCCCATAAATTAGATCTCATTTCATTCTTACAAGAAAGAAAAATAAGTCTCATAGAGCTGAAATAATTTGACTAAAATTACACAGATGGTAAGTATAGGAGCCTGTTTTTGAACTGAGGAGGGAATGACTCCAGGATCAGAGCTTCCCTTTGTCCTGTCTCTGGCCTTCATTCATGTTTTGAAATGGAATGTCTCATACTTAGGAATGATGGGGAATTCTTTTTTTTTAATTAATTTATTTTTAAATTTTTGACTGCGTTGGGTCTTCATTGCTGTGCATGGGCTTTCTCTAGTTGTGGTGCATGGGCTTTTTGCCAAGCAACAAGTGGCTTTTCTTGTTGTGAAGCATGAGCTCTAGGCGCACAGACTTCAGTAGTTGTGGCACGCAGGCTCGGTAGTTGTGGCTCACGGGCTGTAGAGTGCAGGCTCAGTAGTTGTGGCACACGGGCTTAGTTGCTCCGTGCATGTGGGATCTTCCTGGACCAGGGCACAAACCCATGTCCCCTGCATTGGCAGGCGGATTCTTAACCACTGCGCCACCAGTTTTGATTTGCATTTCTCTAATAATTAGTGATGTTAGCAGCTTTTCATATGCCTCTTGGCCATCAGTATGTCTTCTTTGGAGAAATGTCTGTTCAGGTGTTCTGCCCATTTTTTGATTGAGTTGTTTGTTTTTTTTAATATTGAGCTGAATGAGCTGTTTATATACTTTGGAGATTAATCCTCTGTCCATTGATTCATTGGCAAATATTTTCTCCCATTCTGAGGGTTGTCTTTTCGTCTTGTTTGTAGTTTCCTTTGCTTTGCAAAAGCTTTTAAGTTTCATTCGGTCCCATTTGTTTATTTCTGTTTTTATTTTCACTACTCTAGGAGGTGGATCAAAAAAGATCTTGCTGTGATTTATGTCAAAGAGTGTTCTTCCTATGTTTTCCTTTAAGAGTTTTATAGTGTCCGATCTTACATTTAGGTCTCGAATCCATATTGAGTTTATTTTTGTGTATGGTGTTAGGGAGTGTTCTAATTTTGTTCTTTTACATGTACCTGTCCAGTTTTCCCAGCACCACTTACTGAAGAGACTGTCTTTTCTCCATTGTATATCCTTGCCTCCTTTGTCGTAGATTAGTTGAACATAGGTGCGTGGGTTTATCTCTGAGGTTTCTATCCTGTTCCATCGATCTATATTTGTTTTTGTGCCAGTACCATATTGTCTTGATTACTGTAGCTTTGTAGTATAGTCTGAAGTCAGGGAGTCTGATTCCTCCAGCTCTGTTTTTTTCCCTCAAGACTGCTTTGGCTATTCGGGGTCTTTTGTGTCTCCATACAAATTTTCAGATTTTTTGTTCTAGTTCTGTAAAAAATACCACTGGTAATTTGATAGGGATTACATTGAATCTGTAGATTGCTTTGGGTAGTATAGTCATTTTCACAATATTGATTCTTCCAATCCAAGAACATGGTATATCTCTCCATCTGTGGCATCTTTGATTTCTTTCGTCAGTGTCTTATAGTTTTCTGAGTACAGGTCTTTTACCTCCTTAGGTAGGTTTATTCCTAGGTATTTTATTCTTCTTGTTGCCGTGGTGAATGGGATTGTTTCCTTAATTTTTCTTTCTATGTTATCTCTTTTCTTTTTGATGATGGACATTCTAGCAAACGTGTGGTGATATCTCATTGTGGTTTTGATTTGCATTTCCTTAATGACACTGGGCACTGGGCATATTTTAATGTACCTGTTGGCCTTTTGTAAATGTTCATTGGTGATGTATCTTTTCAGGTCTTTTGCCCATTTTTTAATTGGATTATTTGGATTTTGCTATTGAGTTGTATGAGTTCTTTATATATTTTGATTATTAACCTCTTAGAGTAAACACTTAAGGACAGGTTGTGTCTTGTCTGTCTCCCTCTTCCGCCACTGTACCTAATAAGTATAGCTTCTTCATAGTAGACCAGATTGATTACATTAACCTGAGGCTAGCTCAGTTAAAGCGCTTTACTCCTGAGGTCAAAGTTCAGTCTTCTTGTAGTGATTTATTGGTGTTGTTTTGTGTCCTGATACTAAACCTTTAATGCTGACCAAATGTGTGCTTTTGATCAGGGGTCCCCAACCCCTGGGCTGTGGACCGGTGTTGGCCTGTTAGGAACTGTGCCGCACAGCAGGAGGTGAGCGGTGGGTGAGGCAGTGAAGCTTCATCTGCTGCTCCCTATCGCTTGCATTACCACCTGAACCATTGCTCGCATTACTGCCTGAACCATTGCTTGCATTACCACCTGAACCATACCCCCCAACACCCTGTCCGTGGAAAAATTGTCTTTCACGAAACTGGTCCCTGGTGCCAAAAAGGGTGGGGACCGCTGCTTTTGATTACAAAGAGCACTGGGTGAAAAAACAATGAATTAGCACATGAATTGTATAAACAGTTCAAAGCTAATATCCTCTTGGATGTGGGACAGGAGCTTCATATTTCCATTCAAAGGGCAACCTTATATCATTGTTTTTCAAGATAAGGAACGACAGAAGAAAATATGTGTTTGCCAGTAGCTGTAATTTTAAAGTAGATTAGAAGTGATTGCAGCTCACAAAATAATACCCGAGAAAGTAGATATTTGTTTAGACTTAATGCAGTAAAAGACAAATAATCGAGAATTTGGGAACTAATAACTAGAATCATCACGTGTTAATGTTTGGAGGAATCTTATATCCCAGGAAATGAGATAATATCAGAACTCAAGTTTTCTGATTCACTAAATCAGTATGTTGATTTTCTTATACAGGCACAAGAATTTAGTCTTATATCTACGTTTGAAAAATCTCAAATTGCTAAGAGGAAATAAGATGAAATTCGAAACTGACTTTAACCAAAAACGTGGCATTTCAGAGATAGGTGTGGGACTTCTCTGGTGGTGCAGTGGTTAACAATCCACTTGCCAGTGCAGGGGACACGGGTTCGATCCTTGGTCTGGGAAGATCCCACATGCTGTGGAGCAACTGAGCTTGTGTGCCACAACTACTGAGCTTGCGCTCTAGAGCCCCTGAGCCACAAGTACTGAGCCCATGTGCCGCAACTACTGAAGCCTGCGTGCCTATAGCCCATGCTCTGCAACAAGAGAAGCCACCGCACTGCAGTGAAGACTAGTCCCCGCTCGCTGCAACTAGAGAAAGCCCACATAGCAACGAAGACCCAACGCAGACCCCCCAAAAACCCAAAGATATGGTGTTCCTAAACTATGCAGAACATAAGAGCTTAGTGAATAGCATTTGCAGCAGGTTAAAATGAGGTGCTATTACTTAAAAAAAAATTTTGGTGTACTTTTGAGTACAATTACAGTATGGGTCAGGATTTTAAGAATTCATTTTCTTTAAATGAAATAAACCTGAGGCAAGTATTTTACCAACTGCATTCAGTTGTCTGCATACAGAGGTAGGAAGAAGAATGGTGAGCTGTGCAGAGGAATACAAATGAAGATAGGTGTTGAGATGGACTGAAGAAATCTCTCTCCTAGTACCCTGAGAAAATTCCAGCATTTCTTTCGATACTTTGAACTCATGTAGAAGGTTAGGTAAAAGAGTCTCCTTTTAGCTGTTTTTCTGTGGTTTGTTTGCGCCATGAGATTAATTTGAAGGCAGTGTATATGACCAAGTAGAATGGAGACTACGAATTCGTAGTGAACTAATTTCAGTGGTCCCTCAGCAGCAGCCCTACAAACTTCCACTGG
The DNA here is from genome assembly GCF_039906515.1 of Pseudorca crassidens. NCBI lineage: Eukaryota > Metazoa > Chordata > Mammalia > Artiodactyla > Delphinidae > Pseudorca > Pseudorca crassidens. The sequence goes on from NC_090297.1 coordinate 161,211,837, forward strand.
CTATTTTAAACCTTCTGTATGTTTCCCAGGTCCCTGCTCCCAATACCCCTTCCCCCCATTCAGCAGATGTCCTACTCACTGTTTCCCTGAGAAAGATATATTACTAAATGGAAATGCCTCTAACTTAACTCCAGTGTAAACACTATCCCCCACCCCGCTTCTGTCACAAGCCTCTGTCACAATGGAAAATGTACCCCTTCTCCTGTGTAAGGATAGTCCCTCTGCCTGTGTCCTGGATGCCTTCCCACTCCTCAGTCTTTGCACCATTATTTGTCCAGCACTCTCTCTCCTGTTATCCTTAACTTCTCTCTCTCAACTGGCCCTTTCGTTTCATGTTATTAAAGATCCACACAAGTGATTTTTCTGATATGTAAACCAGATCATGCAACTACTCTGGTTAAAAATCTTTCAGAGGATCCCTTCTGATACAGCATGATTAATGATTTGGAGCTATGATTTTATTATAGCTGTTATCTAACTTTTTTGTTTGTTTTTGTTTGTTTTTTGGTCTGCTGCCTCTCCCTCCAAAGTACAGCACAGCATTAATTCATTTGTTAGAAGTTAAAAGCAGTGAAATTTTTTTTTCAGAAATTTTTAATGCAATTTCATGATATCCATTGCTGTCAATGAATTCAGTGTTAGTTCTGTTTCTTGTCTAAGTAGCTGCAAAATAAACCATGGGACTCAGAGATAGCAGTTATTTATTAAGCACTGAAGAGATTTGAGATAAACAAACAAACAAGACAGATGGACCTTTTAGCAATGTATCAGGTCTTAAGTTACCCAGGACTGTTGATGTTGGCACAAATATATAGGTTGGTGTGCATATGTAAAAGACAGTATATGATTATTATCTTAACGCTTACACTAATTTAGTTATGACTTAGTTGTTTGGGGATATAAATTTTCATTCAATCTAGTATTTATTCTGAAACTACCAAAGAGAAAATATTCATACATCAGTGTTATATAATATGTAGATATTATAGGTAAAGATTTGTTCATTATAGTAAATTATGCTTAGATAGCCCTAGTGATTGGATTTAAAAAACAAAATAGATTTTAGGAAAGTTACTCTTTGCTTTCCCACTTAGCAACTCATCTAAATGAAATTTTCTTGAATTGGTTAAAAAGTTATTAGATACCTTTTGTAAAGTTTAGCTTTTTTTTTTTAATTTAAATTTTCTATTTTTTGAGGTATAATTGACATATATTAGTTTCAAGTGTACAACACAGTGGTTCAATATTTGTATATATTGTGAAATGATCACCATATAATTCTAGTTAACATCTGTCACCATACATAGTTATAGAATTTTTTTCTTATGATGAAACTTTTAAGCTCTACTGTTTTAGCAACTTTCAGGTATACAATGCAGTATTAGCTATAGTTGCCACACTGCATTACTTCCCCATGACTTATTTATTTTATAACCGGAAGTTTGTGTCTTTTGACTTCCTTCACCCATTTCGCCTACTCATCACCCTCCATCTCTGGCAACCACCAATCTCTTCACTGTATCTATGAGCTTGTTTTTGTTTGTTTGTTTTTAATATTCCACATACATATGAGATCATATGATATTTGTCTTTGTCCATCTGGCTTATTTTACTTAACATAATGCTCTCAAGGTTCATCCATGTTTTTGCAAATGGCAGAATTTCATTCTTTTTAAAAATGGTTGAATAATATTTCATTGTGTGTGTCTGTGTGTGTACACACATTTTCTTTATCTGTTCATCTGTTGATGAGCACTTAGGTTGTTTCCAAGTCTTGACTAATGTAAATAATGTTGCAGTGAACATGGGGTTGCGGTTATCTTCTGACGGTCGTGATTTTGTTTTCTTTGGATAAATACCTGGAAGTGGGATTTCTGGATCACATGGTAACTCTATTTTTTATTTTTTAGCAACCTCTTTACTGTTTTCCATAGTGACTGTACCAATTTACATTCCCACCAACAGTGCACAGGGTTCACTTATCTCCATATCCTCACCAACACATGTTATTTCTTATCTTTTTGCTAATAGCCATTCTGACAGGTGTGAGGTGGTATCTCGTGATTTTGATTTGCATTTCTCTGATGATTAGTGATATTGAGCATCTTTTCACGTTCCTCTTGGCCATCTGTATGTCTTTAGAAAAAATGTCTATCCAGATCCTTTGCTCATTTTTAAATTGGATTATTTTGCTATTAAGTTGTGTGAATTCTTTATGTATTTTGGAAATTAACCTCTCATCAGAGATATATGATTTGCAGATTTTTTTCTCTCATTCAGTAGGTTGCCTTTCATTTTGTTGATGGTTTCCTTTGCTGTCTAGAAGCGTTTAAGTTTGATGTAGTCCCAGTTGTCTGAAAAATCATTACCATGAATGATGTCAGGGAGCTTATTGCCTATGTTTTCTTGTAGGAATTTTATGGTTTCAGGTCTTACATTCAAGAGTTAATCCATTTTGAGTTAATTTTTGTGTATGATGTAAGATAGTGGTCTAATTTTTTTCTTTTGCACGTGGCTGTCCAGTTTTCCCAAAACCATTAATTGAAGAGACTGTCCTTTCCCCATTGTGTATTCTTGGCTACTTTGTCATAAATAAATGTGCGCATGGGTTTATTTCTGGGTTCTCTATTTTGTTCTATAGATTTCTGTGTCTGTGTTTATGCTAATACCATACTACTTTGATTACTGTAGCTTTCTAATATAGTTTGAAATCAGGTAGCATGGTGCCTCCAGCTTTGTTGTTCTTTCTCAAGATTGCTTTGGCTATTTGGAGTCTTTTGTGGTTCCATACAAATTTTAGAATTGTTTTTTCTATTTCTGGAAAAATGACATTGGAATTTTGATAAGGATTGCATTGAATCTATAGACAGCCTTGAGTAGTATGGCCATTTTAACAATATTAATTATTCCAGTCCATGAGCACAGAATGTCTTTATTTGTGTCTTCTTCAATTTCTTTCCTCTGTGTCTTACAATGTTCAGTGTATAGGTCTTTCACCTCCTTGGTTAAATTTATTTTGGGGCGTTTTATTCTTTTTGATGCTGTTGTAAATGGGATTTTCTTAATTTCTCTTTCTGATAGTTCATGATTAGTGTATAGAAACAGATTTTTGCCTATTAATTTTGTATCCTGCAACTGTATTCATTTATTAGTTCTAACAATTTTTGTGGTGGAGTCTTAAGGATTTTCTGTGTATGGTATCATGTGTAATCTGCAAAGAGTGTCAATTTTATTTCTTCCTTTCCAAGTTGGATGCCTTTTATTTTTTTTCTTGCTCTGGATAGGAATTCCAATACTATGCTCAATGAAAGTGGGGAGAGTGGGCATCCTTGTTTTGTTCCTAGTCTTCGAAGGAAAACTTTCAGCTTTTCATTGAGTATGATGTTAGCTGTGGCCTTGTCATATACAGTCTTTATTATGTTGAGGTATGTTCCCTTCATACCCACTTTGTGGAGAGTTTTTATCATAAAATGATGTTGAATTTTGTCAAATGCATCTTCAGCATCCATTGAGATGGTCATATGATTTTTAGTCTTCATTTTGTTAATGTGGTATATCACGTAATTGATTTGTGGATGTTGAACCATCCTTGCATTCCTGGGATAAGTCCCACTTGATTATGCATGGTGTGAGATCCTCTTAACGTAAGGTCGAGTCCAATTTGCTAATATTTAGTTGAGTACTCTTCATCTATGTTCGTCAGGGATATTGGCCTGTGATTTACTTTTCTTGTGTTATCCTTGTCTGGTTTTGGTATCAGGGTAATGCTGGCCTCATAAAATGAGTTTGGAACTGTTCCCTCCCCTTGTATTTTTTAGAAGAATTTGAGAAGGATTGGTAATGATTCTTTGAATGTTAGGTAGAATTCACTAGTAAAGCTGTCTGCTTTTGGATTTCTGTTTGTTAGGAGGTTTTAAGTTACTGATCAGTAAATCTTATTAGTAATTGATTTTCAGTTTTTCCTGATTTGGTCTTGGAAAGTTGTATGTTTCTAGGAATGTATCCATTTCTTCTAGGTTGTCCAGTTTGTTGGTTTACAGCTGTTTGTAGTAGTCTCTTAGGATTCTTTGTATTTTTGTGGTGTCAGTCATAATGTTTCCTGTTTCATTTCTGATTTTATTTGAGTCCTCTTTTTTTATTGGTGAGGCAAGCTAAAGGTTTCTCAGTTTAGTTTATCTTTTCAAAGAACCAGCTCTTGGTTTCATTGATCTTTTCTATTATTTTTCTAGTCTCTATTTCATTTATTTCTGCTCTGATCTTTCTTATTTCCTTTCTTCTACTAATTTTGGGCTTCATTTGTCCTTTTTTTCCCTTCAGATGTAAAGTTAGTTTATTTGTTTGACATGTTTCCAGTTTCTTGAGGTGGCATTTATCATTATGAACTTCCCTCTTAGAACTGCTTTTGCTGTGTCTTATAAGTTTTGATATGTTGTATTTCCATTTTTGTTTGTCTCAAGGTATTTTTGAATTTCACTCTTGGTTTCTTTGTGGATCCATTGGTTTTTCAGTAGCATGTTGTTTCCTCTCCACATATTTGTGAATTTTCTTCTCGTAATTGATTTCTAGTTTCATACCACCGTAGTTGGAAAAGGTGTTTGAGATGATTTCAGCCTTTTTTAATTTGTTAAGACTTTTTGTGGCCTACCATATGATCTGTCCTGGAGAATGTTCCATGTGTACTCAAGAAGAATGTGAGTCTGTTGCTTTTGTTCTTTTTTTAAATTAATTAATTAATTAATTTTTGGCTGTATTGGGTCTTTGTAGCTGTACGTGGGCTTTATCTAGTTGCAGTGAGCAGGGGCTGCTCTTTGTTGCAGTGCACAGGCTTCTCATTGCCGTGGCTTCTCTTGTTGCGGAGCATGGGCTCTAGGTGCGTGGGCTCAGTAGTTGTGGTGCATGGGCTTAGTTGCTCCACTGCACGTGGGATCTTCCCGGTCCAGGGTTCAAACCCGTGTCCCTTTCATTGGCAGGTGAATTCTTAGCCACTGAGCCACCAGGGAAACCCTGTCTGTTGCTTTTGGATGAAATGTTCTTTATATATCTGTTAAGTCTATCTGACCTAACATCTTATTTAAAGATGATGTTTTTGGATGATCTATCCATTGATGTAATTGGGTTATTAAATTTCTCTACTGTTATTATTGTATTGCTATATATTTCTCCTTTTAGGTCTGTTAGTATTTGCTTTAAATGTTTAGGTGCTCCTATGCTGGATGCATAAACATTTACAAATTCCTTATATTCTTGTTGTATTACTCCTTTATCAATGTATAATGCCCTTCTTTTATTACAGTCTTTGTTTTAAAGTCTAGTTTGTCTGATATAAGTATAGCTATCTCAACTTTCTTTTGGTTTCCATTTGCAGTGAATATTTTTTCCTATTCTTTCATTTTCAGTTTGTTTAGGACCTATGTCTGAAGTGAGTCTCTTGTAGACAGCATATAGATGAGTTTTGCTTTTTTTATCCACTCAGCCATTCTCTGTCTTTTGATTGGAGAATTTATTCTATTCACATTTAAAGTAGTTATCGATAGGTATGTATTTACTGCCAGTTTGTTCATTGTTTTTTTGACTGTTTTGTAGTTCCTCTGATTTTTTTCTTCTTCTCTTGCTTTCTCCCTTTGTGGTTTGATGGCTTTCTTTAGTGGATGTGCTTAGATTCCTTTCTCATTATCTTTTGTGTATCTATTATAGGTTTTTGCTTGGTGGTTATCATGTGGCTTCCATATAACAGCTTCTACTTACGATAGTCTATTTTAAGTTGACAACAACTTAAGTTTGAACACATTCTAAAACTCTCTGTTTGTACTCCCCTCCATGTTTTTTATGTTTTTCATGTCACATTTTTCAACTTTTTTCTTATTAGACACCATTTTGCATGAGTTCAAAAGTTATACTCGTTTCTTCATTCTAAAATCTTTTAGAAATTAATAAATTTACCCTTGAGTTCCAGTTCTAGAGTAATTTCAGTTATTGTATTTTTTAGATCTAGAATACTCATTTGGATTTTTAAAAATTCAAATATAGTGATTTGATTAAAAAGCAAAATAAACTATTTGCTTTTGTCGCTATATTGTCAATTCTTTTGAAATTTTCTCACCTATTCATTTAAGTCCTTGAACATTTTAATAATAGTTGTTTTAAAGTTTCTTTAAGTTAACTCCAGTATATGAATTTCTTGTGAACCTGCTTCTGTTCACTGCATTTCCTCCCAGTTTTTTTGGTCACATTTTGATCTCTTGTATGCCTGGTTATTTTGGATTATATTACAGGCTTTATAGATGAAAATTTGTGGAGGTAATTTGAGCCTTTGTTGGATTTCTTCTTCCAGAGGAGATTTATTCATGTTGCTGGCAGGCAACCAAGTTAGGGCAGATCATCTTAATTCATCCAGAAATGAAGATCATTCTACTGGGCTTTAGTCCCTGTGAAGGCTGGTCTATTTCAGACTCACTGTTTCTTCTGGGGAGTAGCCGTTTTTGGTCCCACTTGAAAGCCTAAGGCTCCCTTCTTCTTGGCAAGTCCTAAACCCCATTGTTTGTGCCAGCTCTGTAAGTCTGCTAAAGGCTCTGCTCAGCTTTTTTGGCTTCCAAATTGAAGCTCTCTGCCAGCTTCTCTAACTGCTATCAACAGGAGGGTTTGTCTGAAACGAGCTAGTCTGCACTTCCCAGAAGTAGAACTCATTCATCTTTTCTTTTCAAAACATTTTTATTTTTATTTTTTTATTTTATTTTGGCTGCGTGGGGTCTTAGTTGCGGCACGCAGGATCTTTGTTGCGGCATTCAGGATGTTTAGTTGCGGCATGCAGGCTCTTAGTTGCAGCATGTGGGTTTCTTAGTCGTGGCATGCAGGCATCTTAGTTGCAGCATGCAGGCTTCTTAGTTGCGGCATGCAGACTCTTAGTTGCGACATGCAGACTCTTAGTTGTGGCATTCAGGCTTCTTAGTCGTGGCACACAGACTTCTTAGTTGCAGCATGAGAACTCTTAGTTGTAGCATGCATGCGGGATCTAGTTCCCCAACCAGGGATCAAACCTGGGCCCTCTGCATTGGGAGCACAGAGTCTTACCCACTTGACCGTGAGGGAAGTCCCTTTCATCTTTTCTTAATATGTTTTTGCACATGTTCAAAAATGAGTGTGTGTGTGTGTGTGTGTGTGTGTATATGTGTATATATATATATCCAGTATACATTCATATAGGTTATGAACAAATATACATATAGTGGGTATGTGTGCAATTTCTTTGCTCATTAGGGGTATACTATCAAAGTATGAAGACTCTTGTACTTTATTCCCTTTAGCTGTGATGTTGGTTCAGTAAATACTTGTGATCGGCCTAGTAGAAATTATTCTGTGTGTACAAGGGAACATGTCAAATTCTTAATGATGGTCTCTAATGGGGATATGATATAGATTAATGTGTAATCCTAAAGAAATGAGTTCATCACATTTAGAAATTACATTAAGTAAATAGTCTTATTGGTGGGTTTTATTTTATTTTGCCTCAACCTATTTTCTAAACTCTATAATCTGAAAAACATTTCAAGACACTAGAAATTTTTCATGTTGCTATCTCCTTAGGGCTAGCAATTTGGTGTTTACAAAATATACATGAATATAGTTGATTTTTTAAATTAATGTAAAAATGATTATAGTGGTCAAGGGTGTAGGCTGTGGAGTCAGGTTCTTTGTGTTTGAATCCAGACTTTGTCATGTACTAGCTCTGTGACCTTGGCCTATTTATTGAATCTTTTTGTTGCTGTTTCCTTCTCTATAATATGGATGTAATTATAGAACTACTTTGTAGGACCTGTGTGAACATTAACTTTTATATATTAAATTTATAAATTTAAATTATTTTAAATTCATAAATTCACATATATATTACACATGACTGAAATACTGCCTGATAGTAAATATTCAATAACTGTTGACTACTGTTAATAATTAGCATTTTATTCAGATAATGCTATTTGGTCAGGCCTCTTAAGGGAAGGTTCTAATGAACAGTTTGCTCTTGCCACTATATTAGCAAGAATTATTTTAAAACAAAATATATAGATTCTTTTGTATATTTAATAATTAAAGTGTAGATAGATTGCCTTATGTTACTAGTTGTATAGCAAAGTGCTCAAAGTTTAAAAATTATTAAGACAGTTTCCATGAAGATATATAGTATATATGTAATAGTAAACATAGTTTTTGTTTTAAAAGTATTTTAAAAGTTATGGTCTGAACTAAAAAGTATTTTCAAGTTCTTAGATTCTGTTGGTTGTGGCTTCAAAGTATGGTTGCAATCAGTTTTACAACAAAGAAGTATTTAAAACCAAAAAAACATAGCTTATGCATGACCCTAGTGAAATGACTCCTTCCCCTAAACTGTGGTTCTCTCAATGCATGTGGTATTAACTCTGTGGAACTAACTGAAAAAAATACTTGTGTTGCTACTGTAATTTCATATGCTGTGATTTGCCCACCCTTTATCTTCAAGTGATAGACGTTGTTAATTTCTAGGAGCATTTGAATCATAAAGTCAGTCACCCTGAAGTAGGCAAAATTTATAATTAATGATTGTTAAATGAAAAAATTGTTAGAAATTATTGCTAAAAATACATGTGTCTGGATGCCTGAAGATGTCCTTGCATTCACACTATTTTAAAGATTTACTTTTCTGTTTTTTCTTTAAGTAAAATTTATATATGTCTGTATATAAGAGAGAGGAAAGAGAGGAGAGAGATGACTCTATTTATCTTTGCACTGCTTGGATATACCCCCACTGAGGCTTTTGACATGTCATTTCCATTTATGTAATGGATTTTGAACTTAAAGTCTTTGTTGATGTGTAAGCTATCTTGAACTGAGTCCCATTATGAAAGGGAGGATTGAAGAAAATGAAACAAATTATGCTTCCTTTTATTCAGCTTACCTGCCCCAAGGTTGTTTTGGGTTTATGAGTCACATGGTTTGTGAGTTCCTTTATATTTTAAGAGTACTTTCTCTGCATAAGTAAAATCCATGTTTGTTGTATTCTCCCTTAGAATCATTACCTTCACATTTTACAGTAATGGATTATTTTTCTTGTTTTTCTTTTTTGTATTCTTGTAGTTGTGTTGTATACTTTGTTGCATTTTTATGATTTAACAAATTTTTTTTATTGAAGTATAGTTGATTTACAATGTTGTGTTAATTTCTGCTATATAGCAAAGTGACTCAGTTATACACATATATACATTCTTTTTTATATTCTATTTTATTTTTATACAATTTTTTCATTTAACAATCATTAATTATAAATTTTGTCTACTGACTTTATGACTCAAATGCTCCTAGAAATTAACAACTTATGTATCACTTGAAGATAAAGGGTGGGCAAATCACAGCATACGAAATTATAGTAGCAACACAAGCATTTTTTTCAGTTAGTTACACAGAGTTACTATTATATTCTTTTTATATTCTTTTCCATTATGGTTTATCTCAGGATATTGAATATAGTTCCCTGTAGTATATAGTAGTATAGTTCCCTATACAGTAGGACCTTGTTGTTTATCCATTCTATATGTAATAGTTTGCATCTATATACTTTGTTATATTTTTATCCTCCTCCTTAAGACATTTTCTATGACCGTTTTTCTTAATTAAGAGTAAATTCCTTATTGTGAAATTGTGTTTTTTATTCTTACTAAAGAAATACTAAAACAATCTGGCTTACTTTTGTACATAGTATTATATAGAAATTAAACTATTTAGAAAGATTTCTATAAGGCCATTTTACTAGTTATAATTACCATTTAACATTTCTGAAGTACCAGGAATAATTTGAATATGGCAAAGTACCTAAAGAGGGGGACGACATGATCCAGAAAATAAGATATAAACAAGTACTTACAAATTAATTTTTTAAACTTTTAGTATCTATTTCTTTCATTAGGTGTTTACCTTATTTAATTATAGTAATAATAACGTCTATACCCGGGAAATGTCGACAGCCTAACTAGTATTAGCAAGAAAGAATCCTGAATGGAGTGATTCACTATGAGCCAGGACTTTGGCTACAGTGGCACTATCAAAGCAGTATAATGGAGAGCAACATTGTCTGATAGAAATAGAATGTGAGCCATATATAGAATTTTGTTTTCTAGTAACCACATTAAAAAAGGGTTTTAAAAGGTGAGATTAATTTTAATAATAGGGTTTGTTTAATCCGTTAGATCAAAATATTATTTTAACTTGTAATCAATACTTAAAATTATTAAAGGCCTATTATTTTTATATTCTTTCTATTCCTAATAAGTCTTTGAAATATGGTGTTTATTTTGCAAATATAGCACATCTCAATTTAGACACATTTTTTTGTTGGAAATGCTTGATCTATATTTAAATTTCCTAAAATTTAGGTGAAAAAGCAGGTTCACATACCCAATTTGTTTCAAACATGCATAAGTTTTTCAATAACTGAATCAATATGTTTTAGAATTTAAATTAATTAAAATTAAATAAAAGTAAAAATTCAGTTCCCCAGTCTCACTGTTCATATTTCAAGTACTCAGGAGCCATATGTGGTTAGTGGCTACCATATTGGATAGCATAGATATAGAATATAGCTGACAACCAAAGATATCAACTAAGGGACCCTGAATCAAGCATAGTATTTTAGCTAAATTTTAATGTGAGGTCAGTGATATAAATTAGCAAAAATTATTTTACTGAGATTTGGGGGATAATATGTTAAGTGAAGTTTATGTCCGAGTTTCATATGATCTGCATCATTTTCAGAAAAAAATTTGGAGATAATTACAAACTTCTCTAGTGCTCAGTTGGTGGTCCTTAGGATGAGACTGTTAATTCCTAGAAACTGCCTTATTGCTGTGGTCAGTGCTCATTAGTGAGGTATGAAATCTACCTAGTAGACCTTGATCAGCATTTAAAGAAAATAAGAAATAGTATTGAATAGAATGGAGAATGTATCAGAGTGCTTCATGTGTGTTTAGTTTTGAGAAATCTTTGTTTCAGTTATGTATACGTATTTTGTATGTACATGATTTCAGTGAACAATGAATTGTTTATTTTGGGCTGCAAAATTTTTGAGAATCATTCTTCTGGGGCATGCTTTTTATTGCTGGTATACTGAATATTGCCTACAGGTGCATATGTCTAAACAAAGCATTCATCACAGAAAACTATAGATTTAGCAATGAGATATAAGTAGTATTGGAACACGTCAAGTGAGTAAGATGACGAAATGTAAAGTGATACGTAGTTACCATCATAAACACAACATATGAGTGTGGTGACTTTCTTCCTCAATTCTGAGTTAACTGTGAGTAGCCAGATTTGAATTTAGGTTTAATAGAATACGTTATTTGGTAACTTCTAAATTTTGGGTTGACTATAAGTCATCAAATTTAAACTTGGGGTTGCATCTTAATTCTTAAGAAGAATCTTGGCTTCTTTCGAAGGTAAAAGTATAGTATTTAGGCCTAATTTACTTGGATTACAGAAAAATGGCACTCAGAATCTTCTTAAAGCATTTTAATAAAATAATTGAGTAATATTATATATTTAACCATTCCTATAAATTAATTTTTTAATTTTCAGTAGCACCTGATGTTTAATCTCACCAGATAATGCATTAAGATGTATCAAAAATGAAGTCAAATCATACCTGGGAGTGAGATTATTTTTTTGACAAAATGTAGATTTCTCTTTGTTAGTCTGTTACTTTATTATATTTAAATGTTCTTCCTCAAAGTTTTGTTTTTTAACTTTTGTATGAGCCTTACTTGAATAGTTTGCTTGAGATTCTTCAGCTTGAATAGTTTGCTTGAAATTCTTCAGTGTACTAAGTCAACATGTCAAATAACTTTTATACAATGTACATATTTGGTATGCTATTTTGCCACAAGAGGCTGGAAACTTGGGCAACACTTACTATCATGCTTTTGAAAGGCAAAATATGCCCGAGTCAGTGTTGTGCAATGATTGTACTGTGTCGCTATTCTTTTTCATTCTTTTTTTAAAAAATTTATTTATTTTATTTTTTGGTTGTGTTGGGTCTTCATTGCTGCGTGTGGGCTTTCTCTAGTGGCGGCGAGCAGGGGCTGCTCTTCCTTGAGGTGTGCAGGCTTCTCATCACGGTGGCTTCTCTTGTTGCGGAGCACGGGCTCTAGGCGTGCAGGCTTCAGTAGTTGTGGCACATGAGTTCAGTAGTTGTGGCTCACGGGCTCTAGAGTGCAGGCTCAGTAGTTGTGTCACACAGGCTTAGTTGCTCCTCGGCATGTGGGATCTTCCCAGACCAGGGCTCGAACCTGTGTCCCCTGCATTGGCAGGCGGATTCTTAACCGCTGCGGCACCAGGGAAGCCCTCGCTGTTTCTTTTTGTGAGAATTGGTACAGCCGTAGGGACTCATAGAATAGACGTACAGCTTAGATATAGCAAATAACTTAGAATGCCTTTTCTACTGTACTTCTAACCTCCAGGTCCCATATAATGTTAGGGCATATTTAAAAATACTATGTATCAACTGGGGCTTCTTTCTCCCTATGATTTTTCTCTTGCCTAGGTGCTTTCATATAGCGAGATACAGGTGTACATGAAGATGAACCTTTTTAAATGCTGTTGTTATAGCATTGAAGGAAAGGAAAGAGGAGGAAGAAGACAAAAATAGTATTTGCTTATAACTGTTTCCAAAAATAGTATTTCTTTATAACTGTTTCCAAAAGCAGTAGGCCCGTACTAATTTGAAATCCCATTAAGAATATTATCCTACTGCTTAAGTTAAAGTGTTCCAATTGAAATGTGTTAGGAATGCAGATAGAAGCCAAATATTGTATAATAGGTTCCTTTACCTCTCAGAGTAGGGGCAGAGGAGTGTATAGAAATCCATGTGCCTTTCTCCTTTGAAGACAGAAACTGTAGAAAATAAGCCCTCCACTCCTTCATATATATAATAAGTATAAGGCCCAGAGCTAGACATTGTGAAGAATAAAAATTATCTGTGGCTGGAGTTATGGGTATTCAAATGGCTTAAATCTGGTAGGACACATATGCAAATATATACAGTGCAGAGAGTTGTATTTGGGAGGGACTCTATGCGTGGTACAGAGTGCCATAGAGGAATGCATCATGTCTTTTGGAATGGAGAAGTCAGGGAAGACAAATTGGAGTGACTTTTGAGCCAAGCCATGAAGAATTGGTCAGTGTCTATTAAGAACAATTACAGATTCACATCTATAAGTATTAGTATTAGAAAGTAGTTTACAAAGTAGCCTTTTGAGAATTAAACTAATTACGTTGTCACAAAATAATAGGAGGCAAAATGTCTTGAGGCCCAAAGAAAGGAAGACCTACTTTACTGGTAATAGATATTTAACATAAATAGTATATTAGTATGCCTTTTTTAAAAAACAGTTCTCGACAGAAGAAGGTGGATTATTTTAAGAAATTGTATATTGTTTGGATCTAGCAATTCCCAGGGATAGAGAGAACTTCCAGGAACTTGAACTTCATGTTTATTAGAGATGTGTCCTGTGTTGTAGGGTAGAGATTCTTCACTGAGGTATACCACAGCTGGCGTGAAATATTCTTTAAGTTATTGATACTTTTACCCCATTGTCCATAAAGCATAATTGTTGAGAGTATGGCCTCAAGATCACAACTGATCCATGTTCTATTTCTGAACTTACTAGCTGACCCTTGATGAGATATGAGACTTGGTTTCTTCATTAGTATAATAGGACTAAAAATTACCCATCTGCTAGAGTAATTGTGAGAATTGAATTAGAGTATCGGTCTGAAGAGTTTAACTGGTACATGACACTCATTAAAGTTGCGAAGTGTGATCTGTAATTTTATACTCACCAAGGAGGCTTAATCACTAATTTTTTTTTCTTAAATATTTATTTATTTATTTGGCTGGGCTGGGTCGTAGTTGCAACACATGGGATCTTCGTTGCGACCTGTTTAGTTGTGGCATGAGGGCTTCTTCATTGCAGCATTCGGACTCTTAGTTGCAGCATGCGTGTGAGATCTGGTTCCCCGACCAGGGATGGAACCCGGGCCCCCTGCATTGAGAGCACGGAGTCTTACCCACTGGACCACCAGGGAAATCCCTTAATCACTAATTTCTAGACATCCTCATCATCTGAAATGGTGCACAGAACAGATCATTAAATATTCCAGGAACTTGCTGAGATATCCCTATCATAAATTAATACTTCAGCATTCTCAAATGATGCTGGTTAACATTAGTCTATCATCAGGAACCTAATTATTTCCAGGAGGTCTAGAAAAGCTCTGTTTCTGAACCTTCAGTAAGGCTACAGAGCTGCTTGAATAAACCTCCTGGTGTTCAAGGCCAATCTGTAAGATTTCTTGGGCAATAATAATGACTAACTTTTCTTGAGCATTTACTGTGGGCCAAGTACTCTGCTAACTGCTTTACCTGCCATATTGTCTCAGCCTCACAAATGACTCTTCGAGGTAAGCATTACAGTTCTCTATTTTCACAAAGAGAAAATTAAAGCTTGGAGATGCTAGGTAACTTGCCTAAGGTCACCACACAGTTTGTTAAATGGCAGAGCCAGAAGTTGACCCTTGGTCTGCCTGTGTTCTCGGCTATTATGCTGAACTGCACAGGATGCAAATCAGGAAGACCTGGTTTCAGATCCAGTTCCACTTCTTTCCAAGAATATGATTTTAAACAAGTTATTTTTGCCTCTCCAAGCCTCAGAGTCTTCATCTAAAACAGTATGAGCACCTCCCATGTGGGCTTGTTTGGAGAATTAGAAATAAGGTGTGTGAAGTGCCTGGCACGGCTTCTAATACATGACAGAGACTCAACAAGAGGCGACTCTTATTGTTTGGGGCTCTGTGGATTGCTTTCTTCCTTCCCCCTTGGCATGAGATCTCTGTGTCTCTTTCAGATAAAAGTAAAACCTTTATATTTTCAACTGCAAATACATGCTAGAAAATAATTTGATTATTTAAATCAGAGAACAACCGAGGCTGTTGCCAGTTTTAAGGACTGACATTTTTCCTACATAGCCACATAAAATTTTCACTGTTTTTATTGTGATAAAAAATATGTGACAGAAAATATGCCATTTTAACCATTTTTAAGTATACAATTCAGTGGCATTGATTACATTGACACTGTTGTGTAACCGTCACCCCTGTCTCTTTCCAGATCTTTTCCATCACCCTAAGCAAAATCTCTGTAACCATTAAGCTGTAACTCCCTCCCCTGCCCTCAGCCCCTCTAATCTAGTTTCTATTTCTATGAATTTGCCTATTATAAAATTACACATAAGTAGAATCATACAGTATTTATCCATTTGTGTCTGGCTTAATGTTTTCAAGGGTCATCCATGTTGTGGCATGTATCAGAACTTCATTCCTTTTTATGGCAGAATAATATTCCATTGTGTGAATATATCACATTTTGCTTCTCTCTTCATCCGTCAGTGAACATTTGGGGTGTTTCCACCATATTAGCCACATGCACTTTTAAAGTCTCATTTGAATTTGGATTCTCTCATGAGAGAGATCTTGAAGACACTTTATTAAAATAATAATTACTGGGACTTCCCTGGTGGCACAGTGGTTAAGAATTCTCCTGCCAATGCAGGGGACACAGGTTCGAGCCCTGGTCTGGGAAGATCTCACATGCCATGGAGCAACTAAGCCCGTGTGCTACAACTACTGAGCCAGCACTCTAGAGCCCATGAGACACACCTACTGAGCCTGTGTGCCACAACTACTGAAGCCCGTGCGCCTAGAGCCCGTGCTCCACAACAAGAGAGGCCACCACAATGAGAAGCCTGCGCACCGCAATGAAGAGTAGCCCCTGCTCGCTGCAACTAGAGAAAGCCTGCGTGGAGCAACGAAGACCCAATGCAGCCAAAAATAAATTAAATAAATAAATTTATAAAAATAATAATAATTACTTTTCAATTAAAAATTATACTCTAGTTAGAATTCATTTAGGTCTAAACTAAGTTATTCTAGTCAAGTTAAATCATTTTACTTTTCATATTACATACTTCTTAGTGGAGCTATGTAGTATATATTTTAAGGAAAATGATACCAGCCAGATTTAGATATTTTTATATTTGACAAGCAGTACTTTTATGCCTGAATCAAATAAAATATTCCACTTGCAAAATAGTTGAAATCATGTGATACAATCAGTGTAGAGCTCATGTTTTGTTTTATACTTTGTTTTACTGGTTTTAAAAAAATTTTACTTTACTTAAATATATATTTATTTATATATATTTACTGACTTTCTAAAGAGCAAATAAACATTTCTTTTTATTAGTTTGAAGAATTTACAAAATTCTTTATCACTGCGTTTTTCTCAAAATTGCTGAAATATTATATTTCATTCAAATCCAAAGTAATACTTGGCAAGCATAAAAATATCTAAATCTGGCTGGCATGATTTTTCTTAAAATGTAATATACTTTTGGATGAGAAGAGGGGGTAAAACATGACTGATACAAGGCTTAAAATCTATTTTGTATATCTTTAAAATGTTAGAAGGATTCTTGGAGTAGACTGAGATTTTTTTCCAAGTCTTAAACTAAATAGCCTAGAGTTAATCATGGCCCTCTTTTTTTTTTTTTTTTTTAATTGTATAAAAGGAATCTGTTGACAATCCTAAGGTACTTTTCAGGGCTTATTTTTAGGAAGGATGTAATGAGAATATAGTATAAATATATGCTACCTGAATTTTCCCCCATATACTTTTTAAAAAATTTATTTTAAAACTATTTTTAAATGTTTTCATTTGTAAATATTGCTGCTGTTTGGCCATATAACGACTTACATAAGTAACTTTCACTTGTTTGTTAAGTGTCCAGGGATAACATGAGTGATTGGTTTTAGCAGACAACCTTTAATTTAGCAGATAACCATTAATTTCTTTCTTCAAGGCAGTGGTCCCAACGTGATGCACATTAGAATAATCTAGAGAACTTCAAAAAATATGTCAGTGTTTGGGCTCGATCCCCAGAGATTTAGATTTCAGAGGTCTATGATAGAAATTTGACAAGCTCCATAGGCAATAAACTTACAGCCAGGGTTTAGAACCATTGTATTCAAGCAAGAACTAGGTGAGGTGGGGTAGGGTTGTAAGTGGGATAGAAGTAGTAGAAATGAGCCTTAGTCATTTCTCTCTTCCCTACTTACAGTAGAACAACCCAGGAGAAGAGGAAAATCAAAGATCCCCGAAAATCCAGAGTTTAAAAAATGAATGTTTTTTTCTTTTTGTCATTGTAGACATTGAAGGACTTTAATGAAACTTAAACGGTTCAACAAAAGATGCTCTAATGGATGACATTGAAACTCCTACATATAATCTGCAGATAGAACCACAAGTTGGATGTCATCCTGGTGATGGCGTGGAAAGTACTGTAACATGCTTGCCCTCTGCATCAGATGAAAATGAAAATCAACTTGGTGGTGATGGGCATGAGCTTCTGACCAGCAGTGACAGTGCAATGGGTAAACCTGAAGTGTTTGAGCCGGACAGTCTCAACAATAATGAAAGCTGCACATCAAGCTGTGAGGTGGCTGCAGGTGAGAACTTGGAAAACACTGCTTGTGAAGGCCCCAAAGATGGACAGGCCTTCTTGAGAAAGGACCAAAAAATACCTGGAAAAAGTTCAAGAAGCAAAAAAGGCACTGTTAAGAAGATACCACAAGGTATTTTTAAAAAATTATTTATACTATTGTTTAAGAATAAAGTCTTCCCATCCCATACTGTGTGTATTGTCCTGCTTCTTGCTTTTCTTCTCTTAATATATTCCAGAGCTAGTTCTGTGATAGCACATACAGATACATCTGTGTGGTATGCCATGCATGTGACGTATGTCTCTATAGTGTTCCATTATATGGGTGTACCATAAAGTATTTAACCACTTCTTTATGGCTGTTCCCAGCATTCTGATGTAATAAGTGTGCTGAAATTGACATTCTTTGTACCTGTCTTCTCACTAGGTGCTTTAAATATATATATATATTGCCTCCTTCCTTTATATATTAGACCATTTTCTACCAATATCAACCTTAAAAGTTTCCTTCTTTCATCACTTTGGCTTTGATTTCTACCCTGTGAGTTTATGGGCTAGTACAATCTTACTCAGCCTCTTTATAGGATCTTTCCATCTCACTTAGTAGGTGAGTGGTAAACATTAACATGTATTAATATACATCATCTAACAATGTTGAATAAGACATCTAGCTTTATATTACTTTGGTTACAAAGTAAATCAGAGTATTTCTCATCTGGCTTATAATTTGGCAGTTAAAATTTGGAGCTGTGGACTTTTTTGCCTGAGTCACAGGGCACGCTTGGGAAAAGGCAGCCTCTCGTTATTTTTGATCAAAACCATTTGTCTCTAGAGAGTTCTTGACACCCTAGACTGGGACTCTTTAGTGTAGCACCACTTTACCCACACAAACAGCTGCTCTAGTGAACAAAATGGAGTGTCTCCTCTCTTCTGCTTCTTTGGCTGATTAGAAACATAGCCAGTCTGTCCATATCCTATTTTTTATTTGTATTTGTTTATTTGGAGTAAAATATGAAACTTCCTGGTTTCTACAAATCAATCCTTGTTTATTCAGTCGGGCAATTTGATAACTTTTTAATGTAACTCATTAAACTCATTTGGCTTTCCAATTAATGGATCCCTTTTTCTTTGCTTTTCCTTAGTAGACTCAAAGCAAATTAAAAAAATTTTTGACAAGAGAAGTGAAAGCATTTTCTTAAAAGAACTAATTGTAAACAGATGATATATACAGTGCTATCTGTATATAAATTGATTTATTCAGTAACCATAATTCAAGTGCTATTTGACTGTTCCTTTCTAATCTGATCTAGTGATGTTTTTAAGAACTGACACCTAGTTGCATATATATAAGAGTCAGTCATAGCTTCAGGATTCATGGCTCCTTTTATTTCTTCTTTCCATGACCTATTCCAGTTACCCTAGGTGTGATTATATAATTTCAAGTTATTTAGTGATTATCAGTGAGCAGATATGTGTAAAATTACTGTCCCCTTATGCATTTGAAATATATGACTTAAAGTTAGGGACAGCCTTTATACAGATTATTTAAAAAGTTATTTTATATATCTTTAATAAAATGAGTTTAAGAGTGTAAGAAAACTGAATTAGGAGTTGTACAACCTAAGGTCAAATCTTACTTCTGGTCCTGGGTCACTTGGTGAGACTTAACCATTCTGTACTTTAGTTTCCTCATCTGTGTAATGATGATGTTCATCTACATATATCTATAAAACTCCTTTCTGAGCTGTGAATTTCTCAGATTTCTGAATAGAGATGGTATAGTCTAAACTCAATTAAAATTTGGTGATTCACCTCCAGTGTATCTATAGAGTTTTTCATGTATAAGCGGTACGTTGGTACATTTTTGTTTTTAATCATCATCTTTAGCTGGAGTACTGCAAAAGCCCCCTAAAGATGTCTCCCATCTTGTTTCTTGCTAATCCATTCTTCATGTCAAAACTAAAAATGCACAGAGTTTATGGTTAGAGATCTATGGGCATATTTACTCTTTACTATTTAATTCTAAGATACTAAGTAAATAAAGTTTCACAAAATTAGCAGATAAGTACTTTTCTAATAATAGAGTAGCTTCTCAAATGTGAAATGAAATGACATATAAAACATGATATTCAATTCCAAACCAGAAATAAGTTTTTTGTAGGTGAGTGCCCTCTCAACAGTTTTTTGGAAACATACATTAAGGTGAATTTATTCACTGTTATGCTTACCTAGTTTAATTTGTAGTAATTTTTCATGTATCCAAAAGCTAGTACTAGGGGAAAAAAATTGGAGCAATAGTATTAGGGGACATCATTATTTACTGGTTTTCTGGAAGCAGCATTTCTGTAAACCTGCTAAAACCTGGAACTTGTCCCCAGGAAAAGTCCAGTTGTCATTATGTTACAAGAATTTTTTTTTCTTAAGAGAATGGAGCAGGGTTTCAAGCTGCATTGCATCAAGTTTTCACTGTGGTTAAATCTGGTGTAGCTTTAGGTAAATGTCCTAAAAATGAATGAAAATGAATCAATAATATTTTTAAATTTTTTATTGAAGTATAGTTGAAACCAGTAAATCTTTAACAGCTTGATTGAGATATAATTCACATACTATATAATTCACTCATACATTTAAAGTATACAGCAGTTCAGTGATTTTTAGTATATTCACAAAGCTGTGCAATCATTGCCACAGTCAGTTTTAGAACATTTTCATCACCACAAAAAGAAATCCCTTACCTATTAACAGTCACTCCCCATTTCTCAGACTCTGCCCTTAAAAAGCCTATGGGAGCTCTAACGGGCATGCGTTTGTTAAATTCCCTTGGAGTTTCGTGAGTTTCATTTCTTGAAATGCTTTTTCAGATCTGCTGTATATAAAATCTAAATATTGAGTTTAGGATACTCAGACAAATGTGTATCCTAACTAAGTGAGCCTTTTATATGAAAGGAGAAAATAAATAATGGTTTTTGAGTTCAGGACAGTCTGGCTGGAGGCAGAGGTGCTTAAATAATCAGGTAAGCTTGTAGAGCTAGACATTGGCTTAGTGTGGCTCATTAAATTTCCTAACGAATAATTAGAGCTCTGCTTCTTTAAGAGCTCAGCAAAGCAAACAAGCTGTATGAAGTGCTGTTCTTTCCACTCAAGAAAAGTGCCCTTTGTGGCATATGAGAAGAAAATAAGGATAATCTTTTGAATGTTTATATGTCAGAGTCTCCTATGATGGCACATTCCTACTAAAACGCTTAAAACATGAGTGATTTAGCTAGTGAAAGTAGTGGTCTTTCATCCTTGTTTGAGTCCCATCCCCCAAAACAGTCCTGAGGTATTAATAGTAATTTTCAAGACGCTGCCTAAAATAAAGTTGTGGCTATTTTGATGTCTTTCCTTCTTTATATTGACATTGAAAAAAATGCCTTCATTGCTGTAATTTCATATTATGATTCTTTGAGCCATTGCACAACTAAATTCCTCAAATCACCTGCATATGCTCATGCATATCTTGGCCATAAGTTTGGAAAATGGATCAGAAATAAATTTGAATACATGGTTATGTAGTTCCTATGCTAAGACTCTATGTGCTTTGTTCCTTTTATTTTCCTTCCAAAATTTCCTCTCTCAAAGGTTCAAGTTAGTGCCATGAAAATAGAGAGAAGAGTGCTCAACATTTAAATATCTTCAGTTGTTGGCTAAACACATTTAAGCAGTTAAAAGGAAATATTCCTTCCTTTTCCTCAACACTACATACTAGTATTATGAGAGATAAAGTTGAAAATGAGCCAGCTTCCTTCTGACCTGACCTGGGGTCAAAGGGATAACTTATGTAATTATAGCATAATTACCATTTGCTTTGCATGGCACATTCCCCTCCTGTGCCCTCAGGTGGCAGCCTCTGCCTTTAGAGGGAGCAGCACAGGGGTCTGTGGTTAGGAGCTCAGGCCACAGTCAAGCTGCCCTGTGACCTAAGGCAAGCGACCTGACTCCTCTCAACCTGGCTCCTTATAAATTAATGGCTAAGGATAAAATGAAGCACTTAGTAGACATTCCAAGTGGTAGCACTGTTTTCTAGATTGGGCGTTATTGTCTGATAGGATAATTATCTTTGTCAACTGAAAAAAAGAAAAAAGCACAACCTAAACGTTGAGAATTAAGTTTTATTTGGCGACAAAACTGAGAACTTAAGCCCAGGAGACAGCCTCTCAGATAGCTCTAAGGAACTGCTCCGAAGAGGTAAGGGAGGAGCCAGGATAGTAGGAGTTTTTGCAACAAAGACCAGGTAGTCGGAACATCAAAAGATCACTGTTAACTAGAGAAAACCAGACATCTCAAGGAATTTAGCGCTTTTCTATGAATGGGAAGATGCAAGAGTCTGGGCTCATTGAAATCGTTCTTTTGATATACACCTCAGCTTTCTGGGACCAGTATCCTGTGCTTTCTTATCCTGAGTCTCCTCTGGGTGAATCATTGGGGTGGCTGCAGAGGCTGACTGTTAGAGGGTGGGCATCCTCTTTCTATCCTCAGTTCCCTCAGGGTTCACCTTCTGGGCAGCTGTACTGTGATGGCTTGATGGCTGCAGCATCCTTTGTTTACTGATATGGCAGGCAACATTTTTTCTTTAACATCTTACTAAGTTCACTGATTCTTTTTCCTGCTTGCTCAAGTCTGCTGTTGAATCCCCTAGTGAAGTTTTCATTTCAATCACTGTATTTTTAAGTTCCAGAGTTTTTGTTTCACTTCTGTTGATAATTACTATCTCTTTAATTGATATTCTTATTTTGTTCATAACATTGTTTTCCTGATTTCCTTTGTCCATGGTTTCCATTAGCTCTTTGGGCATATTTAAGACAGGTGATTTAAAGTGGTTTTCTAATCCAACATTTGGGCTTCCTCAAGGATGCTTCCGTCAGTTTATTTCCTCTGAATGGGCCATACTTTAGTGTTTCTTTGTATGCTGTGTGACTTTTTGTTGTTGAAAACTGGACACTTGAATATTATAATGTGGTAACTCTGGAAATTATATTCTCCCTCTTTCTCAAGGTTGGCTGTTCTTGATTGAAGTTATGGTTTGTATTCCTTTTCCATTCTTTATGGCTCTATGCTTAGGTCCTTCCTTAACACTTAGCCAGACCATTTACAATTCTGCCTCAGCCTTCACTTCCTGCTGCCACTGAGCTTATTCATCCAGTGGGAAAAGCTTAAGGTGTTCTCCCGTCCCTAATAAGCATGCTTCCTGGCCTGGGCATATGTGTAACTTTCTAAATTCCCTACTATATGCCAGCGCTTTTGAAGGCTCTGATTTCCCAAAGAAACTCTATCCCTGGCCTTTGCTCCCTGGTTTTAAGCAGTCTATTGTATGCCTCAGTTGTGAATTTTTTGCCCCAGGTGGCTGCAGATTTTTTGATCGCTTGATAATGTAACAAAGCAAGGGCTTCTGTGCCCCCAGCAGAAACTCTGGCACAAACTCTGAGAGCTGGTGTTTGCAGCAAAATAAGGGTTTTTTGCAAGGCACCAAGTGAGGGAGTGGGAACCAAGTCTTAGATCCAATTCAACTTGGTCTTTAAGTTATGGGGTTTTTTGTTTTTGTTTTTTGTTTTTAGGGGAAGAAAGGCTGGGATTGTCATTTTGTGACATTTCTTAGTCAGTGTTTCAGGAGTCAGTATGTCTCTGGTTTACAATTTTCAGGCCAGGTGGTCCACAGCTTGGGGAAATCTATTAGCTTATCTTGCCATAGAGAAACAACTTGAGTTTGTATGTTAATGATGATATCTATAATAGTAATTTTAGTACATTAATGTTATCGACAACAGCAATTTTAGTCATCTGACTGGTATGTTTGTGTTCAGTTAGCACAGGATTGAGGTCAGAGAGGACAAGAAAGGGAATGAAGTTTTGCATAGAGAGATTGATCATAAACTCAGCAGGAGAACTTGGTTTTAGGGGCACTTGGTATAAGTAATGCTTGCCAGCAAAGCCTGCTGCTTTTCTGCTCTGAGGGGGTTCTGAGTTAGGTGAAACAGAGGTGAACACCTTGCATCAGTCCTTCAGGTAGTCCCAGACAGGTTCGAATAGAGAAACAATAATTTTCAAGTAAGGTCTGCCCTGCTTCCTTTGGAACCAGGGACCAGTGTCCCATATAGGGAGGGTGCTGTTGTCTTCAAGACCGTTGCTGAGCTGGAGAGGGCAAGGGCTTTTAATATGCCACAAATCTCGCCTACCAGTTTTACAATGCCTTTTTCTTGATTCAGCATTCACTTTGTTCCTGTATATCTGTGACTGTTTTTCCAGAGTTCTGACAAAGTTGATTTCGGTAGTTCTAGTTTTTGTTTTTGTTTTTTTTTTAATATTTCTATGAAGGGATGGGAGTTTGGAGCTGCCTACTCCATGATTTTGCTTATATCACTCAACACCTTTTAATTTTAGGGTTTCCAATAGCAAGAGCTATGCCCAGATGCATGGATTGAAAATGCTCTGAAGAATACTACGGTTCCGTATTTTTGTTTGATAGCACCTTTTTAGATAGGGATGCTGTTGATTAAGAAACATCACCTCAATCTTTGGGAAGTGATATTATCTTTGTTTTAGAGATGGAGGGCGCAAAAAGCTTAAATATTGAAGCCTCATAAGGATACAGTGGTTGAGAAGTTTAAATGCAGTAGAGCTCCAGGAAAACAGTTTGGTAGTTCCTCAAAGTTAAACATAGAATTACCATTTAATTCAGCAATTCTACTTCTAGACATGTACCCAAGGTAATTGAAAGTAAGGACTCAGATACCTGTACACCAGTGTTCATGGCAGCATTATTCACAGAAACCAAAAGGTATTAACAACCCAAATGTCCATTGACAAAATGTATGAAACAAACAAAATGTATGGAAAAAAACATATATATGGAAACATTATTCAGCCTTAAAAGGAGTGATAATCTGATATATGCTGCAACATGGATGAACCTTGAAGACATTATGCTGAGTGAAACAAGCCAGACACAAAAGGACAAATATTGTTTGATTTCACTTACATGAGGTATTTAGACTAGGCAAATTCTTGGAAACAGGAAGTAGAGTAGAGGTGTCGACTGAGAAAAAAGAAGGCAGAACCTAGAAGTTGAGAATGTTTAATTTGGCAGACTTTCTGAAGACCTAAACCCAGGAGGCAGCCTCTCAGATAGCTCTGAGTGGCTGTTCCTAAGAGGTAAAGTAAAAGCCAGGAGATACAGCAGTTTTTGCAACAAAAACCAGCTAGTCAGAACATGGAAAGATGACTGTTAATTAAAGAAAACCAGACATCTCAAGTTAATGAATTTAGTGCTTTTCTATGTACAGGAAGATGTGAGAGTCTGGGCTCATTGAAATCATTCCTTTGATATGCATCATAATTATCTAGGGCCAGTATCCTCTTTTTTTCCATCCTGAATCCCATCAGGGTGCACCATTGGGGGGCAGCTGCAGTGGCTGATGATGGTGGCAGGCAGCCTGTTTGTCTCCATCCTGAGTTCCCTCAGGGCTCACCGTATGGGCAGCTGCAGTGGCTAATGGCTTGATGGCCACAACCTCCTTTGTTTGCTGATGTGGCAGAGGATTCCAGATGTGAAGCAGGAGGGGAATGGGGAGTTAATGTTGAATGGGTACAGAGTTTTGGGGGTGATGAGAAAGTTCTGGAAATGGTTAGTGGTGATGGCTGTACAACATCGTGAATGTAATTAATGTCACTGAATTGTACAGTTCAAAATGGTTAAAAAATGGTTTTATGTTACCTATAAAAAAAAATCACCAAAAAAAGTTCATAGAGCTCCAAACTCACTGGTATGGACATATAGAGTTAATTTGATTGAAGCTTGCTGAGTTTTAAACAAAAGTTCTTGAGTATTTATTGAGCACTTACTGTATGACTGCCACCATGATGCATGCTTTGTATGAAATAGCTCATTTAATCTTCTCCAAAGCCTTACTAAGTACCACAATTAGCCTCAGTCTACAGATGAGGAATCTGAAAGCACAGAGATAAGTAAATTGCCCAATATCATATTGCTCACAAGTGACACTCTCAGGATTTGATCCCAGGCAGTCTGACTTCAGACTGAGCCTGATTGTTAGACCATGCTATTTGACTTTTTCTGAATTCTAATGTGTGTTTAAAGGAAAGTTGTTTCATGTTTGACTGACCATACTTTGCCTTTTCTCTGAGTATGTTGCCAGCCGTGCTTCCTCAGAACAATTCCTGCTTGCCAGCCTCAGCAAGATGAAACATAATCAGAGAAAGGGGTAATGGTTCACTCTGAAGGAAGTGGTGGAGTTTGGTTTGTTTCAGTAATTGTCTCTGAATCCTGGTATAACTTTTCCTCAGATTTCGTTATTAGATCTAGTCTCAATGTAGTGAAAGGGACCTTCGACAACTGGGTCAAGGAAAGTATTTTTATGAAAGCAGTGAATGTAGGTTTTTTCCCTAATACTTTTATTCAAAAAGCTCAGTGTTCTTAGTTGAAAGAAGAGAGGTCATGGAATTGTGGATAAATAACAGTGTGTCTTACTTTATTTCTTATCTAAATGTAATTTCTGAGGAGAGTCTGTACAGGGCAGTATCCCCGTTTAACAGGTAGGAAAATTAAGAGGTTGACTTGCCTAGAGTTGCAGAACTAGAAAGCAGTCAATTTGGGATTCAAACCCAGGCACCTGACTTCAGAGTCAAGGCTCTCATTTAAGCTCTGATGAATTTCAATTGCTTTATCTATAATTTCTAATACCCACTTTATACTGTTGTGAGAGTCCAGTGGCGTAGTGAATATGGGCTCGTAGTATACTCCATGGTACATACTCACATTTAACCAACTTTTTTCCCAAGAAGTATTTTAAGTACCTGCTCTGTGTTAGGCACTGTGCTCAGTATTGATGTCACAATGGTTAATCATACCCCTGCCCTTGAAAAGCTGACAGACCAGGCAGAGGGAACAGCATGAACAAAATGCAGATTGTTTTCTAAAGCCCCACAAACCTGCATATAAAATAGCTTCCTTATACTCTTGAGTAGTAGTATACAGTATATGAAATGCATTAAGCCTTCATTTTTTAAAATTGAAGTATAGTTGTCTTATAATGTTTTGTTAATTTCTGCTGTACAGCAAAGTGATTCACTTATACATATATATACATTCTTTTTTTAATACTCTTTCCCATTATGGTTTATCCCAGGATATTGAATATAATTCCCTGTACTATACAGTAGGACCTTGGTGTTTATCCATTCTGTATATAATAACCTACATCTGCTCACCCCAGCCTCCCACTCCATCCCTCCCCCAACCCCCTACCCCTTGGCAACCACAAGTCTGTTCTCTGTGAGTCTGTTTCTGTTTCATAGATAGGTTCATTTGTGTCATATTTTAGATTTCACATCTAAGTGATAGCGTGTGATATTTGTCTTTCTCTTTCTGACATACTTAGTATGATAATCTCTAGTTGCATCCATGTTGCAGCAAATGGCATTATTTCATTCTTCTTCATGGCTGAGTAGTGTGTGTGTGTGTTTGTGTGTGTGTGTATACATACACCATATCTTCTTTATCCATTCATCTGTCGATGGACATTTAGGTTGTTTCCATGTCTTGGCTATTGTGAATAGTGCAGCTATGAACATAGGGGTGAAATGCATTAAGCCTTTAAATAACGCTTCTCCCATCCCCAAACATCCCCATCAGCTTAGTTTACGTTATTACTTTCACTATTTTATCCTAAGTATAGCCGTTGCTGCTATCTTTACCTAGGCCTTGTTGTCTTCTATGTAGCATCTTTTCAACCCCCATTTTGCCTGTGATAATTTTTCATTATCTTGATTAATTACTACCTAAGGTATGAGATTTTTACCTTTAAATTATCTAGTCACATCATTCTCCCTGTCACGCAGAGAAACAGTTAATATCCCTTCGGTATATTAACAAATGGCAGATTTTAGATGATTAAAGAAGAATACTATGAGTAATTATGTCAGGGTACACTTCTGGTGTTTCAGGGTAAAGGATACTGGTACTGTTCTTCCACAGGTGTGTCTCTTGACCACTATCAGAGACAGAT
Organism: Pseudorca crassidens; assembly: GCF_039906515.1. NCBI lineage: Eukaryota > Metazoa > Chordata > Mammalia > Artiodactyla > Delphinidae > Pseudorca > Pseudorca crassidens. The sequence goes on from NC_090297.1 coordinate 161,239,474, forward strand.
TCTAAATTGAATAAAATAACTGTGTCAAAACTGACACAAAACTCAGGTGGTGTGATGAATTGAATACAATCTCTCAGTTAAGGTAATTCCTCTAATCTCTGGCCCAAGGCAGTTACAAGTAATTTTTTAAAAGAATGTGAAACCTCAATAGGTACATGTAAGCTATGATGTCTATTTTAGAACTTGATGAAGTTGACAGATATTAAATTAAATGAAGGCCTATGATTGACTGTCACCACCTACATATACTTATAAATAGAATCACCAAATTGCTTAATGAGGTGTTTTAACTATAGCCCATTTGACTTTCACAGATGAAGATAAATAGAATTTTTTGCTCCTATGTGGATGTGTAGATTCATACCTAGTAAAAGAAAGCTTCTTTTGTATTGAGTGACAATTTGTAATTAAGGTGAAATTATATGTGCTGATACATGTTTTGATTTGGCTTTTCTCAGTAACTATAAATACAGTTTTACCAGAAAAGTTTTAATATATTTAGAAGAAATTTTTGTATTAATTGATGATATATTCTTAATTTTTTCAAGCAAAACTTTTGTAAGACCATGTGACATGAGAAGTAATGACATAAAAATTATTTTGAACGCTACATGGAAAAATACTGAAACTTCCATGTTATGTCATAAATGCTTGATTACTATTACTTCAAAATGTTTTAGTACATTATAAAGGTATCAATTCACAATATGCTAATCTTTCTGAGTACTCATGGTTATGCTAGTGTTTATTTTCTTTATTGTCTTTATTAAAAATAAGTTTAATCATGTTCAAACTTACAATATTGGTGACTAATAGATAAGCAATTTAATACTCCAACGTAGTTTTTATAATTCCTATTATTCACCATGACATTAGCAATATGTGCTTCATTAGCTTTATTTACACTTTGCTCTGAATGTTTTCTTCAAAGTGAAAAAAGAAATGTAAAAGCACACTGTCTGAGAAGTGCTTTATGATTCCTGTGACCTTTTTAATTCAAGTGACAGTAAAACCTCTTTTTAGGATAAGCTTTGGGAGTACACCTACCTTTTGCATTCACTATCTCATTTAATTCTCACAATAATTTTATAAGTTGGTAGAGTGTCCAGATTACAGATCAGGAAACTGGGGGGTGAAGAGATTGACGGATGTGCTGCAGGTACAGCTAATACGTAGTGGAAGTAGGATGGGTACTTAGGGCTGCCCTTATTTCCGTCATTCTTCTTCCAACTCTTTGGGAATACATAGTTTTCTCAGTATGAGTTCTTTATCCTAGTAATGTGAAATTAATAAGGACGTATTTTAAGTAGTTTAAAAATCGATTATCCAGAATATGGCTAAATCCTGTTTTCCCATTGAATATTTTGTATGCCTAAGGCAAAGTATATCCTTGTCATTTAATAACATGTATAGTAACAATTTATATGTTTCTTTAAACCATGATAAAATTATTGTCCTTCAAGCTTGATAGCACTGGAAAGAGAAACCTGCTTTTTAGTATGGAATGTGGCAGAATTCTTGCAAGGCCATGCACTTATTTTCTTGCATGAAACTCTGATATGCCACTGTTTATGCAATCTGCATTTTATGCAAAGTTAGTCACAGTGGTTAAAAAAATACACTGTGTGTGGGGGAGGGCAGCTAGAAGATACTTGTATTAGACAGATACCCTTACCTTCAATTTTCTTAAATAATTGACAGCCTTGTTTACAGTGATATTTTACATTTCAATTCATTTATTTATTTAAATTGTACGTATTTAAGGTGTGCAACATGATGGTTTGATATACATAGTGAAATGATTACTACAGTCAAGCTAGTTAACATATCTCCTCACATAGTTACCATTTATTGTGTGATGACTGCAACTGAAATCTTCTCTCAGTATATTTTCAGTGTACAATACAGTATTATTAAGTATAGTCATCATGCCTGTACATTAGATTTCTAGATTTATGCATCCTACATAACTACAACTCTGTACCTTTTGATCAACATCTCCCCGTCTGCCCCCACCAGTCCCTGGGAACCATCATTATACTACTTTGCTTCTGAGTTTCATTTAAAAAAAAAATTTTTTTTTTTTAGATTGCACATGTAAGGTGAAATCATGCAGTGTTTGTCTTTCTCTGTCTAGCTTATTTCACTTAGCATAATGTCCTCCAAGTTCATCCAAGTTGTCACAACAGGCAGGATTTTCTTCTTTCTCATGGCTGAGTAATATTCCATTTTATATGTGTACCACCTCTTCTTCGGCTGTTTATCCATTGATAGACACTTGTATTATTTCCATATCTGGGCTATTATAAGTAATGCTGTAATGAACCTGGGGGAGCAGATATCTCTTTGAGTCTTGATTTCATTTCCTTTGGGTATATACCCAGAAGTAGGTTAGCTGGATAATATGGTAGTTGTAGTTTTACGTTTTTGAGGAATGTTTGTCCTGTTTTCCACAATAGTTGTACCAATTTGCATTTCCACCAACAGGGTACAATCACATTGTTTTCTTGCTATTCATTTGTTTGAATTCCTTATATATTTCGGATGTTAGCCCCTTTTCAGATGGGATGGTTTGCAAATATTTTCTCCTATTTCATAGGTTGTCTCTTCACTTTGTTGATTGTTTCCTTTACTGTGCAGAAGCTTTTTAGTTTAATGAAATCCCATCTTCTACTTTTGCTTTTGTTGTCTGTGCTTTTGGTGTCATGTCTGAAACATTATTGCCTAGACCAATGTCAAGAAGATTTTCCCCTATGTTTTGTTCTAATTGTTGTATGGTTTCAGGTCTTACATTTAAATCTTCAGTTCATACTGAGTTGATTTTTTTTTTTGATTTTTGTATATGTAGTGAGATAAGCATCCAATTTCATTCTTCCGCATGTGGAAAACCAGTTTTCTCAGTACCATTTATTGAAGAAACTATCCTTTCTCCAATTATTTGTTTCTTGCATCTTTGATCAAGTTCATAATTGTGTGGATTTATTTCTGAGCTCTCTGTTGTGTTCCATTGGTCTGTATGTCTGTTATTATTGCCAACCATCTTATTTTGAATACTAAAACTTTGTAGTATTTTTTGAAATCAGGTACTGTGATGCCTCTAACTTTGTTCTTTTTACTCAAGACTGCTGTGGCTATATGTGATCTTTTGTGGTTCCATATACATTTTAGGACTTTTTTCTATTTCTTTGAAAACTGCCATTGAAATTTTGATAGGGATTCCATTGAATCTGTAGATTGCTGAGTATTATAGATATTTTAAAATTCTTCCAACCCATGAACATAGTATATCTTTCTACTTATTTGTGTCTTCTTAGTTCCTTTCATAAATATTTATTGTTTTCAGTGTACAGAGCTTTCCCCTACTTGGTTAAATTTATTCCTAAGTACTTGATCGTTTTAAAGCTATTGTAAATAGGATTTTTTTCTTTATTTCTTTTCCAGATGGCTCATTGTTAGTGTATAGCAACGCAACTGATTTTTGTATGTTGATTGTATATTCTGCAACTTTACTGAAATCATTTATTAGCTCTAACAGTTTTTTAGTGGCATCCTGAGGGTTTTCTATTTTATAAGATCATATCATCTGCAAACAGACAGTTTTACTTCTTCCTTTTTGAGTTTGATGCCTTATATTTCTTTTTCTTGCCTAATTGCTCTGGCTAGGACTTCCAGTACTGTGTTGAATAGGAGTGGTGAGAGTGGGCACCTTTGCCTTGTTCATGACCTTAGAGGAAACTATTTTAATCTTTCACTGTTGAGTGTGATGTTATCTGTGGGTTTGTCATATATGGCTTTTATCATGTTGAGGTTTCCGTCTGTAACTTCTATGTCAAGAGTTTTATCAGGAAAGGATATTGAATTTTGTTAAGTAACTTTTCTCACATCTACTGAGATGATCATATGATATTTATCCTTCATTCAGTTAATGTGCTGTATCACATTGATTGATTTCTGTAGGTTGAACCATCCTTGCATTCCAGAAATAAATCCTGCTTGATCATGGTGTCCAATCCCTTAAATGTGCTGTTGAATTCAATTTCCTAGTATTTTGTTGAGAGTTTTTACATCTTTATTCATCAGAGATATTGGTCTATAGTTTACTTTTCTTGTAGTATCTTTATTTGGCTTTAGTATTGGGGGAAATGCTGGCTTTGTAAAAATGGGATTGGGACTGTTCCCTCTTCTTTGATTTTTGGAAGAATTTAAGAAGGATTGACATTAATTTTTCATTAAATATTTGGTAGAATCCACCAGTGAAACTATATGTATGGGCTTGGGCTTTTCTTTTTTGGGAGGTTTTTGATTACTGATTCAATCTGCTTACTCATTACTGGTCGGTTCATATTTTCTATTCATGATTCATTCTTGGTATGGTGTATGTTTCTAGGAACTTATCCATTTCTTCTTGGTCATCCAATTTGTTGACATATAAATTGTTCATAATAGTCTCTTATGATCCTTTTTATTTCTGTGGTATTAGTTGTAATGTCTTCTTTTTCATTTCTGATTTTATTTATTTGAGACTTCTCTCTTTTTTTCTTATTGTAGCTAAAGATTTGTCAATTTTGTTTTATCTTTCCAAAAAACCAACTCATTGTTTCATTGGTCTTTTCTATTGTTTTTCTAGTCTCTATTTCATTTGTTTCTACTCTAATCTTTATTGTTTCTTTCCTTTTGCTAACTTTGGGCTTAGTTTGTTCTTTTTCTAGTTCCTTGAGGTATAAGGTTAGTTTAAACGTTTATTTGAGATCTTACTTTTTTTGTAATGTGGGCATTGATTACTATATAGTTTCTTCTTATCGCAGCTTTTTCTGCATCACATAAGTTTCGATAAGTTGTGCTTTCATTTTCATTTTTCTCAAGATACTTTTTACTTCCCTTTTGATTTCTTTTTTGATCCATTGGTTGTTCTGGAGTGTGTTGTTTAATTTTCACTTACTTACGAATTTCCCAAATTTCCTCCTGCTATTGATTTCTAGTTTTATAACATGGTGGTCAGAAAAGACACTGGATATGATTTCAGACTTTTAAAATTTGTTAAGGCTTGTTTTGTGGCCTAACATATGATCTATCCCGGGGAATAACTTGATAAGATCCTGTGCTCTATTGCTGTTAGATACAATGTTTTATATAGTTCTGTTAGGACCTTTTGATCTATAGTGTTGTTCAAGTCCACTTTTCATTATCAGCCTGTATGATCTATTCATAGCTGAAAGTGGGGTATTGAAGTCCTCTATTATTATTATATTGCTGTCTATTTCTCTCTTCAGTTTAGTTAACATGTGCTTATATATATTTATATATGTGCTTGGTTACATATCTGTTTACAATTATTATATCCTCTTGAAAAACTGACCCCTTTATGTGACCTTTGTCTCTTTTGACAGTTTTTGACTTAATTTTGTCTGATATAAGTACAGCAACTCCTCCTCTCTCTGTTTATCATTTGCATATAATAATGTTTTTCATCCCTCACTTTCAGCCTATGTGTGCCTTAAAGCTAAAATGAGTCTCTTGAAACAATTGTTGGATCTTGTTTTTTAAATCACTCAGGCACCCTATGTTTTTTGATTAGAGAGTTTAATCCAGTTACACTTGAAGTAATTATCAGTAGGTGAGGATTTACTATTGCCATTTTATAAATTGTTTTCTGGCTGTTTTGTAGTTCCTCTCTTCCTTTCTTTCTGTCTTCATTATTTGATAATTTTTATAGTGGTATGCTTTGATATCTTTATCTTTTGTGTGTCTACTGCAGGATTTTTTTTTTTTTGGTTACCATGAGGCTTATATAAAACATCATATATATATATATATATATATATATATATACACACACACACACACACACATATATATATATATATAATTGTATTTTTAGCTGATGACAGTTTAATTTTTACCATAATCAAAAAGTACAGTTTAGGGAATTCCCTGGAGGTCCAGTGCTTAGGACTCTGCACTTTCACTGCTGAGGCGGTTCAATCCCTGGTCAGGGAACTAAGATCCCACAGGCTGCAGAGCATGGCAAAAAAAAAAAAAAAGTAGTTTAACTTCTCCTCCCCTGACATTTTATGTTATTGATGTCACAGTTTACATTTTAAATATATGGTTTATCTGTTAACACTTTATTGTAGCTATAGTTACTCACAATACTTCTGTCTTTTAACTTTTATACCAGAGTTAAAAGTGTTTACGTCAATCACGTGATACATTACATTAACAAAATGAAGAATAAAAATCATATGATCATCTCAATAGATGCAGAAAAAGCTTTTGACAAAATCCGACACCAATTAATGGTAAAAACTCTCCACAAATTGGGTATAGAGGGAATATACCTCAGCATAATAAAGGCCATACATGACAAGCCCACAGCTACTGTTATACTCAACTGTGAAAAGCTGAAAGCAGTCTCTCTGAGATCAAGAACAAGACAAGGATGCCCACCTTTGTCACTTTTATTCAACATAGTATTCGAAGTCTTCCATCAGACGAGAAAAAGAAAAGGAATCCAAATGGGAAAGGAAGAAATAAAACTGTCACTGTTTGCAGATGACATGATAACTAAGCATAGAAAATCCTAATGATGCCACCAAAAAACTATTAGAACTCATCAATGAATTTGGCAGAGTTGCAGGATGAAAAATTAGTACACAAAATCTGTTGTGTTTCTATATACTAACAACAAACTATCAGAAAGTGAAATTAAGAAAACAACCCCATTTACAATTTTCTCAAAAAAAATACAATAAGTAAATATAACTAAGGAGGTAAAAGACCTGCACTAAGAAAGCTACAACACTGATGAAAAAAACTACAGATAACACAGATTGAAAGATATACCATGCTCATGGATTGGAAGAATATTGTTAAAATGACTGTAGTACCCAAAGCAATCTACAGATTCAGTGCAATCCCTATCAAAATACCAATGGCATTTTTCATAGAAATACAGCAAATAAATCTAAAATTTGTATGGAAGCACAAAAGACTGAATAGCCAAAACAATCTTATGAAAGAAGAAACAAGCTGGAGGTATCATGCTCACTCATTTCAAGCTGTTCTACAAATCTACAGTAATCAAAACAATATGCTACTGGCACAAAAATAGATGCATATACCACTGGAACAGAATAGAGAGCCCAGAAATGAGCCCACACTTATATGGACAATTAAAGACAAAGGAGGCAAGAATATACAATGGGGAAAATTTAACCTCTTAAATAAATAGGGTTTGGAAAACGGGACAGCTACATGAAAGAATCAAACTGAGCCACTTCCTCACACCACAAAAATAAACTCAAAATGGATTAAAGACCTAAATGAAAGACCTGAAACCATAAAACTAGAAGAAAACATAGGCAGTACACTCTTTGTCATTGGTCTTAGCAATAGTTCTTTGGATATGTTTCTGCAGGGAAGGGAAACAAAAGCAAAAATAAGTAAGTCAAACTAAAAAGCTTTTGCACAGTGAAGGAAACTGTCAACAAAACAAAAAGGCTGACTACTGAATGGCAGAAAATATTTCCAAATTATATATTTGAGAAGGGGTTAATATCCAAAATATACAAAGAACTCATACAATGTGATATCAAAAAACCAGACAACGCAGTTAAAAAATGGGCAGAGGACCTGAGTAGACATTTTTCCAAAGAAGATGTACAGATGGCCAACAGTCACATAAAAAGATGCTCAAGACTGAGCTCTGCCCACCAGAGCAACACCCAGCTCTACCCACTACCAGTCCCTCCCATCAGGAAACTTTCACAAGCCTCTTAGTTAGCCTAATCCACAGGAGGGCAGACAGCAGCAGCAAAAAGAACTACAATCCTGCAGCTTGTGGAACAAAAACCACATTCACAGAAAGATAGACAACATGAAAAGGCAGAGGGCTATGTACCAGATGAAGGAACAAGATAAAACCCCAGAAAAACAACTAAATTAAGTGGAGATAGGCAACCTTCCAGAAAAAGAATTCAGAATAATGATAGTGAAGATGATCCAGGACCTCAGAAAAACAATGGAGGCAGAGATCAAGAAGATGCAGGAAATGTTTAACAAAGACCTAGAAGAATTAAAGAACAAACAAACAGATGAACAATACAATAACTGAAATGAAAACTACACTAGAAGGAATCAAGAGCAGCATAATTGAGGCAGCAGAACGGATAAGAGACCTGAAAGACAGAATGGTGGAATTCACCGCCACGGAACAGAATAAAGAAGAAAGAATGAAAAGAAATGAAGAAAGCCAAAGAGACCTCTGGGACAACATTAAATGCAACAACATTCGCATTATAGGGGTCCCAGAAGGAGAAGAGAGAGAGTAAGGACCCGAGAAAATATTTGAAGAGATTATAGTCGAAAACTTCCCTAACATGGGAAAGGAAATAGCCACCCAAGTCCAGGAAGCGCAGCGAGTCCCATACAGGATAAACCCAAGGAGAAACAGGCCAAGACACATAGCAATCAAATTGACAAAAATTAAAGACAAAGAAAAATCATTGAAAGCAACAAGAGAAAAACGACAAATAACATACAAGGGAACACCCATAAGATTAACGGCAGATTTCTCAGCAGAAACTCTACAGGCCAGAGGAGAGTGGCATGATATATTTAAAGTGATGAAAGGGAAGAACCTACAACCAAGATTACTCTCCCTGACAAGGATCCCATTCAGATTCAATGGAGAAATCAAAAGCTTTACAGACAAGCGAAAGCTAAGAGAATTCAGCACCACCAAACCAGCTCTACAACAAATGCTAAAGGAACTTCTCTAAGTGAGAAACAAAAGAGAAGAAAAGGACCTACAAAAACAAACCCATAACAATTAAGAAAATGGTAATAGAAACATACATATCGATAATTACCTTAAATGTGAATGGATTAAATGCTCCAACCAAAGAACATAGACTTTCTGAATGGATACAAAAACAAGACCCATATATATGCTGTCTACAAGAGACCCACTTCAGACCTAGGGACACATACAGACTGAAAGTGAGGGGATGGAAAAAGATATTCCATGCAAATGGAAATCAAAAGAAAGCTGGAGAAGCAATACTCATGTCAGATAAAATAGACTTTAAAATAAAGAATGTTACAAGAGACAAGGAAGGACACTACATAATGATCTAGGGACCATTCCAAGAAGAAGATATGACCATTGTAAATATATATGCAACCAACATAGGAGCACCTCAATACATAAGGCAACTGCTAACAGCTATAAAAGAGGGAATCAACAGTAAGACAATAATAGCGGGGGACTTTAACACCTCACTTACACCAATGGACAGATCATCCAAAATGAAAATAAATAAGGAAACAGAAGCTTTAAATGACACAATAGACCAGATAGATTTAATTGATATTTATAGGACATTCCATCCAAAAACAGCAGATTACACTTTCTTCTCAAGTGCTCACAGAACATTCTCCAGGATGCGTCATGTCTTGGGTCACAAATCAAGCCTCAGTAAATTTAAGAAAATTGAAATCATCTCAAGCATCTTTTCCTGCCACAAAGTTGTGAGATTAGAAATCAATTACAGGAAAAAAAAAAGTTAAAAAAACAAACACATGGAGGCTAAACAGTACATTACTAAATAACCAAGAGATCACTGGAGAAATCAAAGAGTAAATCAAAAAATACCTAGAGACAAATGACAACGAAAACACAATGATGCAAAACCTGTGGGATGAAGCCAAAACAGTTCTAAGAGGGAAGTTTATAGCAATACAAGCCTACCTCAAGTAACAAGAAAACTCTCGAACAATCTAACCTTAAACCTAAAGGAACTAGAGAAAGAAGAACAAACAAAACCCAAAGTTAGTAGAAGGAAAGAAATCATAAAGATCAGAGCAGAAATAAATAAAATAGAAACAAAGAAAACAATAGCAAAGATCAATAAAACTAAAAGCCGGTTCTTTGAGAAAGTAAACAAAATTGATAAACCATTAGCCAGACTCATGAAGAAGAAGAGGGACAGGACTCAAATCAATAAAATTAGAAATGAAAAAGAAGTTACAACAGACACCGCAGGAATACAAAGCATTCTAAGAGACTACTACAAGCAACTCTATGCCAATAAAATGGACAACCTGGAAGAAATGGACAAATTCTTAGAAAGATATAACCTTCCAAGGCTGAGCCTGGAAGAAATAGAAAATATGAACAGACCAATACAAGTAATGAAATTGAAACTGTGATTAAAAATCTTCCAAAAAGCAAAAGTCCAGGACCAGATGACTTCACAGGTGAATTCTGTCAAACATTTAGAGAAGAGCTAACACCCATACTTCTCAAACTCTTCCAGAAAATTGCAGAGGAAGGAGCACTGTGAAACTCATTCAATGAGGCCACCATCACCCTTATAGCAAAACCAGACAAAGATACTACAGAAAAAGAAAATTACAGACCAATATCACTGATGAATATAGATGCAAAAATTCTCAACAAAATACTAGCAATCAGAATCCAACAGCACATTAAAAGGATCATACACCATGATAAAGTGAGATTTCTCCCAGGGATGCAAGGATTCTTCAATATATGCAAATCAATCAATGTGATACACAATATTAACAAATTGAATAATAAAAACCATTTGATCATCTCAATAGATGCAGAAAAAGCTTTTGACAAAATTCAACACCCATTTATAATAAAAACTCTTCAGAAAGTGGGCATGGAGGGATCCTACCTCAACGTAATAAAGGCCATATACGACAACACCACAGCCAACATCATTCTCAGTGGTGAAAAACTGAAAGCATTTCCTCTAAGATCAGGAACAAAACAAGGATGTCCTCTCTCACCACTATTATTCAACATAGTTTTGGAAGTCCTAGCCACAGCAATCAGAGAAGAAAAAGAAATAAAAGGAATACAAATTGGAAAAGAAGAAGTAAAACTGTCACTGTTTGCAGATGACATGATACTATACATAGAGTCCTAAAGATGCCACCAGAAAACTACTAGAGCTAATCAATGAATTTGGTAAAGTTGCAGGATACAAAATTAATGCAGAGAAATATCTTGCATACCTATACACTAATGATGAAAAATCTGAAAGAGAAATTAAGGAAACACTCCCATTTACCATTGCAACAAAAAGAATAAAATACCTAGGAATAAACCTACCTAGGGAGACAAAAGACCTGTATGCAGAAAACTAAAATACACTGATGAAAGAAATTAAAGATGATACAAACAGATGGAGAGATATACCACATTCTTGGATTGGAAGAATCAATATTGCAAGAATGACTATACGACACAAAGTAATCTACAGATTCAATGCAATCCCTATCAAATTTCCAGTGGCATTTTTTACAGAACTAGAACAAAAAATCTGAAAATTGTATGGAGACACAAAAGACCCCGAATAGCCAATGCAGTCTTCAGGGAAGAAAACAGAGCTGGAGGAATCAGACTCCCTGACTTCAAACTATACTACAATGCTACAGTCATCGAGACAATATGGTACTGGCACAGAAACAGAAATATATAGATCAATGGAACAGGATAGAAAGCCCAGAGATAAACCCACGCACCTGTGGTCACCTAATCTATGACAAAGGATGCAAGGTTATACAATGGAGAAAAGACAGTTTCTTCAATAAGTGTTGCTGGGAAAACTGGACAGCTACATGTAAAAGAATGAAATTAGAACGCTCCCTAACACCATACACAAAAATAAACTCAAAATGGATTCGAGACCTAAATGTAAGACTGGACACTATAAAACTCTTGGAGGAAAACAAGAAGAACACTGTTTGACATAAGTCACAGCAAGATCTGTTTTGATCCACCTTCTAGAGTAATGGAAATAAAAACAAAAATAAACAAATGGGACCTAATGAAACTTAAAACCTTTTACAAAGCAATCTACAAACAAGATGAAAAGACAGCCCTCACTATGGGAGAAAATATTTGCAAGCGAATCAACAGACAAAGGATTAATCTCCAAAATATACAAACAGCTCATACAGCTCAATATTAAAAAAAGAAACAAACCAATCTAAAAATGGGCAGAAGACCTAAATAGACATTTCTCCAAATTAGACATACAGATGGCCAAGAAGCACATGAAAAGCTGCTCAACATCACTAATTATTAGAGAAATGCAAATCAAAACTACAATGAGGGGCTTCCCTGGTGGCGCAGTGGTTGAGAATCTGCCTGCTAATGCAGGGGACACGCGCATTCGAGCCCTGGTCTGGGAAGATCCCACATGCCGCAGAGCGGCTGGGCCCGTGAGCCACAACTACTGAGCCTGCACGTCTGGAGCCTGTGCTCCGCAACAAGAGAGGCCGTGATAGTGAGAGGCCCGCGCACCGCGATGAAGAGTGGCCCCCCCCCAGCTTGCCACAACTAGAGAAAGCCCTCGCACAGAAATGAAGACCCAACACAGCCAAAAATAAATAAACAAAAACAAACAAACAAAAAAAGCCAAGCATTTAAAAAAAAATTACAATGAGGTATCATCACCTCACACCAGTTAGAATGGGCATCATCAGAAAATCTACAAACAGCAAATGCTGGAGAGGGTGTGGAGAAAAGGGGACCCTCTTGCACTGTGAGAATGTAAATTGATACAGCCACTATGGAGAACAGTATGGAGGTTCCTTAAAAAACTAAAAATAGAATTACCATATGACCCAGCAGTCCTACTACTGGGCATATACCCAGAGGAAACCATAATTCCAAAAGACACATGTGGGCTTCCCTGGTGGTACAGTGGTTGAGAGTCCACCTGCCAATGCAGGAGACACAGGTTCGTGCCCCGGTCCGGGAAGATCCCACATGCCGCGGAGCGGCTAGGCCCGTGAGCCATGGCCGCTGAGCCTGCGCGTCCGGAGCCTGTGCTCCGCAACAGGAGAGGCCACAACAGTGAGGCCCGCGTACTGCAAAAAATAAAAAACAAAAAACACATGCACCTGAATGTTCATTGCAGCACTATTTACAGTAGCCAGATCATGGAAGCAAGCTAAATGCCCATCTACAGATGAATGGGTAAAGAAGATGTTTTATTTATATATATATATATATATATATACACACAATGGAATATTACTCAACCATCAAATGGAGTGAAATTGGGTCATTTGTAGAGACGTGGATGTATCTAGAGACTGTCATACAGAGTGAAGTAAGTCAGAAGGAGAAAAACAAGTATATTAATGCATATATGTGGAACCTAGAAAAATGGTACAGATGAACCGGTTTGCAGGGCAGAAATAGAGACACAGATGTAGAGAACAAATGTATGGACACCAAGGGAGGAAAGTAGTGGTGGGGTGGTGGTGTTGGGATGAACTGGGAGATTGGGATTGACGTGTATACACTAATATGTATAAAATGGATAATAAGAACCTGCTGTATAAAAAAATAAATAAAATTCAAAAAAAACAAACAACTGAAATGTAAGTCCTCCTCCCTGACCAGAATCTTGATTCCTCAGTTCCCTTCTCTATAGGGGAATTTCTTGGATATCTTTCCAGAAATATTTTAAAGTTCTGGCACCGAGCACTAGCTCAGATCTTAGGGTATGATCTCCTTGCATTCTTTTTTCTGATACACAAATGAGTATACAGTACTATTCTGCTTTTTTAAAAAAGAAAGAAAGAAAAGATGCTGAACGTCACTAATTGTCAGGGAAATGCAAATGAAGACCACAGCGAGATATCACTTCATACCCGTTTGAATGGCTTGTATCAAAAAGACAACAAATAGCAGGTGTTGGTGAGGACATGGAGAAACGGGAACCCTTCTGCTCTGTTGGTGGGAATGTAAATAGGAGCAGTCACTATGTGAAAATAGTATAGAGAGTCCTCAAAAAAGCAAAAGTAGAACTACCATATGATCCAGCAGTTCCACTCCTGGGTATTTATCTGAAGGAAAGGTAAACAGTAATTCAAAATGATACATGCACCCCTGTGTCTATTGCAGCATTATTTATAATAGCCATGATATGAAAGCAAGCTAAGTGCCCATCAGTAGATGAATGGATAAAGATGATGTGTTCTATACACACACACACACACGCACACAGATACATGCATATACAGTGGAATATTACTGAGCCATGAAAAAGATTGGCATCTTGCCATTTGTGATAACATGGATGGACCTGGAGAGTGTTATGCTTAGTGAAATAAGTCAGAGAAAGACAAATACTGTATGATTTCAGTTACATGTGTCATCTAAAAAACTAAATAAGTGAACAAACATAACTAAAGAGAAACAGTCATAGAACAAACAGGTGGTTGACAGAGGGGAATGGGATGGGAGGAGGAGAGAAATAGGTGAGGGAGATTAAGAGGTACAAATTTTCAGTTACAAAATAAATGAGTCACAGGTATGAAATGTACAGTGTGGGGAATATAGTCAATAACTACGTGATATCTTTGTAATGATGACAGATGACAATGAGACGTATCATGGTGATCACTTTGAAATATATAGAAATATTGAATCACTAGGTTGTATACCAGGAACTAACAGTATTGCAGGTCAATTATACTTCATAAACAAACAAACTCATAGAGAAAGATCAGATTTGTGGTTACCAGAGTTGTGGGGTGGTGGGAAGGGGAATTGGGTGAAGGTGGTCAAAAGGTACAAACTTCCAATTACAGGATAAGCAATTACTAGGGATGTAGTGTATAACATGATAAATATAATTAATGTTGTGTGTGAAATTATGTTATGTGTTATGTATGTAATGTTATGTGTTATGTTATATGTGAAAGTTGTTAAGAGAGTAAATCCTAAGGGTTCTCATCACAAGAACATTTTTTTCTATTTCTTTAATGTTTTATCTATATGAAATAAACTTATTGTGGGATTCATTTCGTGTTTTATGTAAGTCAGATTGTTAGGCTGTACACCTGAAAGTTATACAGTGCTGTATGTCAAGTACATCTCAATAAAACTGGAAGAAAAAAATTTTAATAAGTAAATAAAATAACTTAGAAAATGGATCTAGCAGGAACCGTGACCATTATGCATCTATACTGTCTAAATAACTGAGGTAATCATATGGCGTGTTTTCATTTCCATTATTTAACAGGACCCTTTTTAGACTTCCTTTAGATAATGGAGTCATAAATTCTGTCCTTTATCCTTACTTTGGAAAATCCTGCCCTTCTTTGGCCATATCCTTCAAGGGTTTTATTTAAATTCCCTCTACAGAAAATGAGCATTATAAAATTCAATTTTTCAAAGAGGAAATATGGAGTAATATTTGATAATTATGTGGGAAGAATTTAATGAAAAGAAGTATAGAATTTGAGAGGTTAGCCTTATCACAGTCTATATGAAATTAAATAACTTGGGCACAGTAGTGTGGCTGGAGAAAAAGGAAAGAAAACAGTATTTCTCTTAGTCTCTTTGTAGTTCTCTATACAAAGCTTATGTTCCTACATTGGCACTACTACCATTGTGGTTAGAAAATTAGAAGGCAGAAGAATCATCCATGTTTTCACAAATACTGTTCCTGCAAAATAAAATGGCAGGCCATCTCTAGGCCTTGTACTTCCAGAGTCCAAACGACATAAAATTTATAGAAGAGAATTTTCTAAAATATAAGGAATCACTGTAGGTGATTATCTGTAGAAAGCACAACACTTGGAATTTTAATGCTGAATACGCTACTGGATATAACTGCAATACTATAGTAAGTAAATTAATCCCTGTGCTGTAGGAGTTATGATCTAATAAAGATACGACCCTTCACCAGTCACTGTAATACGATCCTTCACCAGTCACTATAATACACTATAATGCAAAGCCCTAGCGGACTTTCCATAGACCATATATAGGATTTAGAGGAAAGTAAGTTTACTTCAGGCTCATGTTATAGAGAAATATATGAATTTTTTAGGGTAGAACTTAACTAGACAGATGGGAGGAAATTTTTTTCTTTTTTAATTTTCTTGGCCACACTGTGCGGCATGTGGGATCTTAGTTCCCTAACCAGGGATCGAAGCTGAGCCCCTTGCATTGGAAGTGCAGAGTCTCAACCACTGGACAGCCAGGGACGTCCAGGGAGGAAAATTTTTTAACTGTTAGGATTTGTAATTGCTCAGAAAGGTGCAGAGTATTAATACTAGGGAGATACAGAATTGGCCAGCTTGGCTAGAGCAGTGGATTTATTTAGAAGGCAGTAGAAGACAGGGTTCTGGGCAAACTCCCCAACCTTTTTGGCACCAGGGACCGGTTTCGTGGAAGACAGTTTTTCCAGGGTTGGGGGGGGGGTGGTGTTTCAGGCAGTAACGGGAGCGATGGGGAGTGGCAGATGAAGCTTCGCTTGCTTGCCCATCACTCACCTCCTGCTGTGCGGCCCGGTTCCTAACAGGCCTCGGACTGCTATAGGTCTGCAGCTCACGGGTTAGGGACCCCTGCTCTAGAGGGCTGGCAGGAGGCAACTTCAGTCATGGTATGCACACGCTAAATTACTGAGAAAGATCCTTTCCAAGCCGGACTAGCTAAAGGTACGTACAGATGCAGACAGTCTATTCAATTTCAATATGAAAATTAGAACTGATGCTGAGATTTCAGTGAAGGGTGAAGTTATAATGTGTAACATTTAAAGTTTAAAACTTTGGTGTGTCATTTCAGGAGCTGTGGGCCAAGGATTTATTCACTGATTTTTTTCCCCCAAGTTTGTGTTACTTCTTTTTATTAGGAAAAAAGCTTCTGTGGCCATTAGCTCTGGACATCTGAATTCCTTCTGCTCTGCTGGGATCCAGAAGTAGTTCTAAAGTTATCAGACCAAGAGTTTAGAGAGGAAGGCTTAACTTCTTTAGCCTTTCATATGATAAACACATTTACCTTCCCATGTAGTTCTTTAATTTTGCGTAAGACATGACTTCAGATTATAGTTAATTCGTTTTTCCTTTGGGAGAATCAAGTTTTTGGTCAGATTTTAACCTACTTTTCTTTAGATCTTTTTTTATATTCTTAATTATAATTCTTAATTAAGAATATAAATTATATTCTTAATTTATAATATAAATAAAAAAGTTATATAGATCTAATAGAATTGCTTCTATTAACTAATCGCTAATAGAAACAATCAGATGTCAGCACAATCTTAATTTATTGAGGAGAATAACTTGTGGTTTCTGTGGGTTTGGGGTTTTTTTTATGTGATTAGCTTTATTTGAAAATTTTATGATTAACAGGCATAATTGTTTTAAGGTGTTTACCATGATGGAAATTTATCCTAACATAGGCATTTTATTTACCTCTCAAAGGACTTTCTTCAGGAGATACCACACCCTTTATGCAAGAAAATATATTACATGCAGCCATACATGCTGTTAGTGATGAAGAATCTGCAGAAGTAAATGCTAATGATCAACTAGAAGCCCCGAAGCTGGTTCTGCAATCTCTGTTCTCACTTATACGTGGTGAAGTTGAGCAGTTGGATTCAAGAGCACTTCCCCTTTGCCTTCATCAGGTATCATGTTAAACACTTCACTTTCAGCCTCACTGAAATTCTGGGACCAATATTTGTAATAATCTAAAATCCTATTCTCTGTAATTGATTCTACCCCACCTGTCATTGGTGAGTCCAAGAGGAGGTGACCCTGGATCAGTGGCTGGTAGGAAATTTGGCATATCACTGACTCGTGGCCACACATTGGCTTGGATCATCAATCTATAGTTCATACTGTTGCTAACTTCTTTTGCTTAGTGAGTAAGCTGTGTACAAATAAGAGTGAATGTAGTGAGTGCTTAATTAAAGTACCAACAAGGTACCAAAAACTAAGCTAGACGCTAGGGAAACAGATTATGTAACAGAGCATGTCCTTAAGAGAGGCACTGTGGAATAGGAGAAACAGTTTGTAGATAACTAATTGTAGAAGTCTGTACAAAGCATTAGAGTAGATACGTGTTTAAGGTTCAGCAGAAGCACAAAATGCATGATTAACTTTGTCCTTTGGACATCAGGGGAAAAAAAGGTGATTCTTGAGCTGGGTTTTGCAGGATGTTTAGGCTCTCACTAGATGAACAAATTGAGCTGGTACAGAAAGAGAGAACAGTCCCTGCAAAGACAGGGATGTTGTTGAAGATTAAGATGTAAAAGAGACAGGAATTAAGACTGGGTAGCTTGTGCCATTAAGGGCTTACTTTTAGAGGCTGAGAGCCTTTTTTTTTTAAATTTATTTTATTTATTTATTTTTGGCTGCGTTGGGTCTTCGTTGCTGTGTGCGGGCTTTCTGTAGTTGTGGCGAGCCGGGGCTACTCTTCATTGCGGTGCATGGGCTTCTCATTGAGGTGGCTTCTCTTTGTTGGGGAGCATGGGCTCTAGGCACACGGGCTTCAGTAGTTGTGTCATGTGGGCTCGGTAGTTGTGGCGCACATGCTTAGTTGCTCCGCAGCATGTGGGATCTTCCTGGACCAGGGTTCGAACCCGTGTTCCCTGCATTGGCAGGCAGATTCTTAACCACTGTGCCACCAGGGAAGCCCGAGGCTGAGAGCTTTTAATTATGCAGGTGCCATAATTTGAATTTTAGAAAAATAACTCTTTTGATGATTGGGAGGGTAAGCTAGAAGATGGAGAGCCTGGAGACTGGGAGATCTATAGGACAGTGATGAGGAAGATACACAAGAGATAATTCCAAAAAGATTAAGATATTTATGAGCTGTGTTTTATTTTCTTTTAAAATGAAAATAATTTGTATATGGGTGTGGAAAAAGCTTCACTTTTTATTTCACTCCTCCTGTTTCATTTAACTTTTGCAGTGAGCAGTGAATAATTTTTAAGAAGTAAAACAGCTTTTGTCCTAAGGCAGGAAAACATATATTCTTACAACTTTATGTTACCTCCTTGGTGGACTTGAAGAATGCCTTTGAGAAAATGTGTACTACTTTTTGACCTCTAATGTGTTACTGACATATATGGTATATGTTTACCATAGTTGAGAACTATAGTTGAGAACCACCAATATTAAGGCAGCTTTCTAATCTTTCAGCCTTCCTTGAATTTGTACAGTGGATTGAGTTTGTAAAGGGTATTTGCATTAACTGTTATTTCATTCTCCAAACAATCTAGAGAGGTAATTATTATCACCATCTTTACAAGTAGGGAGGCTGAGACTCCCTCACAAAGCAAGTTCCTTATAATTCTAGGGCTACAATTTGTTAGTTCCATTCAATGAATCTGTTTTGGGGACAACTTGGGAGAAATTTGAATATGGACTGTATATTAAATAATACTGTTGCATCAGTGTCAGGTTTCTTGAGATTGATAATGGAATTGAAGATCATGTAGGAGAGTATCTTTATTCTTGGGAGATACATGTGCAAGTAGTACTTAGGAGTGAAGTGATAGAATGCCTGCAGCTTAAGATATTTCAGTGGGAAAATACATGTAAGGGAGGGAAAGACAGAGAAAGCAAATTTGGCAAAATGTCAATAATTGACGAATCTAAATAAAAGGTATATGGCTGTTGATTTTACTGTTCTTTGAACTCTTCTGTAGAATTTCGATAAAAAGTTGGGGAAAAGGACATTTGGAGTAAATGGAAATAGCAAGTGTAGTCAAATCTTTTCAAGCAGTTTATGTCACTGGGCTATTACATTAAGGGTAGGAAGAATTCTCTTTTCTACAGGCAGGTGATCCTACAGCTGAAGCAGATCTAGTAGAAAATCACATTTTTAGGCAGGAAGACGATAACAGTCTTGATCAGATGAAGATTATTTTTCTTATGTCTCAAAGTAAAATTCTACCTTCATCCCCCAGAAACATGTCAGTTTGCTGGGTCCCGTATGTTATGCTTCTTATATATCTCAGCAATCTGTCCTCTCCTGGCAAAGGAGCTTAGAAAGTATAGTGAGTTTTTTTTTTTAATGCCACTTTTAAAAAATTTATTTAATTTAAAAAAATATATTTACTTAGGCTGCGCTGGGTCTTAGTTGTGGCATGCGGGATCTTCGTGGCGGCATGCATGCGGGATCTAGTTCCCCAACCAGGGATCGAACCGGGGCCCACTGCATTGGGAATGCAGAGCCCTACCCACTGGACCACCAGGGAAGTCCCTATAGTGATGGTTTTAAAGTATGAGCTTTGGCTGTACCACTAACAAGCAAAGTAGCTTTTAGTTTCTTTTCCTGTAAAGTTGTAGAGGACTCAGTGAAATAATGCAGTAAAAGTACTTAACATAGTACTTGGTACACTTAACATAAAAGCTAAATAAATATTAAGCATTATAACTATATTTCTCTGTCACTACTTCAAACATTGCTTGTTGGAAAGAGATGCTGAAGCCTGCAGTAAGCTGAGACATCAGGGCAACAGGAGTCAGCTGATGGCTGCCTTCCTCAGCCCAAGAATACAAAATATCCTGTCACCTCCCAAGGGAGACACAAATCAGGGAGAAGTGGAGTGAGTTTTTCTTCTTTTCATTATTTAGTAATTCCCACTTTCATACTGTGCCTTTCACTTGGATTGACAGTTGTTGACATTTTGCCAGATTTTCGTTTTCCTCCTACCCCCCAGCCCCTCTCCACGCACGTATTTTCCACTGACACATTTTAAAGTAATTTTCAGGCATTATATCACTTCACCCTTAAATATCAATACTTGTGCATAAATTCCCCAAGAACAATGATACTCTCCTACATAACCTACAATGCCATTATCAACCCCAAGAAATGAGACATTGGTTTAATATTATTTAACATACAGCCTGTATTTGTTTCCCTCAAGTTATTCCACAAATATTCTTTATAAATAGTTTTCCCCAGATCCAGGATCCAGTGAAGGAGCACACAGTGGGAAGATTCTTTAGTCTTTGGTAATCCAGAACAATTCCCTGCCTTTTGTTTTGTTTATTTGCTTGTTTGTTTATACTTTTATAACATTGACACTTCTGAAGACTCAAGAATTCTTGTAAAATGTCCCATAATTAGGATATGCCTGATTATTTCTTCATGATTTGATTCAGGTTAAAATATATTGGCCAAGAATTCTACCTAGGTAACATTCCATACTCAGTTCTCTTTTTTTTTTTTTTTTTGGTGATACGCGGGCCTCTCACTGTTGCGGCCTCTCCGGTTGCGGAGCACAGGCTCCGGACGCGCAGGCTCAGCGGCCATGGCTCACGGGCCTAGATGCTCTGCGGCATGTGGGATCCTCCCGGACCGGGGCATGAACCCGCGTCCCCTGCATCGGCAGGCGGACTCTCAACCACTGTGCCACCAGGGAAGCCCCTCAGTTCTCTTTTGAACTCACTCCAATATGGCCTTTGTGCCAACTACTCCATCAAAGTTGCGTTGTAAAGGCCAGGTGTGACCTCCATGTTGCGTGCCCATACGAATCTAGTGGTCAGTCCTCAGTTTTCATCTTACTGGAAGTATCAGAATCTCTGACAAGTTGACCACATACTCTATTTTACAGCATTTTCTTTTTTTGCCTTTTAGGACCCCTCACTTTTGGCTTTTATATCTTACCTCACTGGACATTCCTTCTCTGGCTCATTTGTTGAGTCCTCCAAGTTTTACTAATTCTTAAACATTGAAGTGCTTCAGGATTCAATTCTGAACTACAGACTTAAACATCCAGCTTCCTGAGGCATCTCATGGGCATTTCAAACTTAAGATGCCCAAAATCAAACTTTGATTTTTTTCTCCAAAATCTTTTGCTTTCCTAGTCTTCCCCCTTTTGTTAAATGGCAACTCCATCCCTCCAGTTGCTGAGACCAAATACTTTGAAGTCATCCTTCACTTTTCCCCACGTCCAAATCCAGTCAGCAAGTCCTGCCACTCTATTTCAAAATATATCCAGATTCTGACCTCTTCTTACCTCCTGCATTGACACCATCTCAGTGCAAGATATTATCAAATCTCACTTGGATTCTTGCAGTAAACTAATTGTAGAAACCTCCTTGCTTTACCTTTACTTCCATTTAGGTTTTTTTCTCTCTACACAGCAGTCATTGTGATTCAGATAAAATGTTAGGTCAGATCATGTTACTTCTCTGCTCAAAGCCATCCACTGACTTCTCTTCGCATTCAGAGTAAAAGCCAAAATCCTTACCATGGCCTACGAGATCCTACATGATTTGGCCCTGTTACCTCTTAGGCCTTAATTCCTAAAACTCTCCTTCTTGTTCACTCCTTTCCAGGTACACTGGCCTCCTAGCAGTTTGTCAGGTATACCAAGAATGTTCCTACATCAGGGTCTATGGTACTTCCTTTCCATCCTTTCTCAGGAAGCCGCTAGATGATGTACTCCATCAAAACAAGGGAGTAAACCAAGGAACAGGAAGATTGAGATATAGGAAACTGGGGATGCTACCAGGAGAGAGGTGAAGGGAATCTCTAGGTGAAAGGAGATTCTAAGATGACAGCTTTGTACCAAAAAGGAGAGAGTAACCACTTCTATTTGAGCAGATCAGAAGGGTCTGGGGAGGAACTTTTATATCATTTTCCTATTTCTGAATATTTGCGGTATCTGAATGTATTGAGGGAAGATTTAGACTCCTGGTGGACTATTTAGAGTTGTATAAGTGATAAGTGCATGGAAAACTTTTTTTTTTACAAAAAAGGGAATAAAAGAAACTCCAGGGAAAACAAAAAGTTTTCAGGAAAGGAAAAATAATGAGTTTACTACTTGGCTTAACTCATAATAAGGTAAACATTAAATGTTTATCTACCTGTTACTACAATATAATAACATGGGATAGGTGAATATGTGAGAGAAAGTGTGTGTCGTGTATGTTTGTAGGGTTTGGATGGGGAGGAGCAAAAGACCCAATCCTCATTTTCTAAAACTGAAAAAATCAAGAAATAGCAAATATAAGCATAATGTTTAGAGATACAGCAAAAAATATATTTTTAAACAGATAAGAGAAATCTAAGTATGTGCTTGCTCCTGAAGAAAGGAGAATAGGGCAAGAAGGGTAGGGCCTTTTTTAACACACCTCATAAAACTATTTGACTCTTTAAACCATATACATGTGTAATCTTGATAAAAATAAGAGCTAGGGCTTCGCTGGTGGCGCAGTGGTTGAGAGTCCGCCTGCCGATGCAGGGGACACGGGTTCGTGCCCGGGTCTGGGAAGATCCCACATGCCGCGGAGCAGCTGCGCCCGTGAGCCATGGCCGCTGGGCCTGCGCATCCGGAGCCTGTGCTCTGCAACGGGAGAGGCCACAGCAGTGAGAGGCCCGCGTACCACAAAAAAAAAAAAAAAAAAAAGAGCTAAAAGAAGAAATTTATAATTCAGGCATAAGGCTAGGATATCCAGTTGAAAGGAATGGTAGTACCACTAACAGAAATAAGGAAGTATGGATGGGAAGAGTTAATTAGGGGACAATTATATTATTATTATTTTTATTTTATTTTTTGCTGTACGCGGGCCTCTCACTGTTGTGGCCCCTCCCGTTGCAGAGCACAGGCTCCAGCCGTGCAGGCTCAGCGGCCATGGCTCACGGGCCTAGCCGCTCCGCGGCATGTGGGATCTTCCCAGACCGGGGCACGAACCCGTGTCCCCTGCATCGGCAGGTGGACTCTCAACCACTGCGCCACCAGGGAAGCCCAGACAATTTTATTATTTTTAACATGATATTATATGGATGAATATATGCTAAAGGCCATTTGATATAATGACTACGATTACTTTAGATATACACTTATACTTTTAGCTCTTGGAACTCTTGAAGATTCCATTTAAAAATTATTTTTTGGGGGTTTGAGTAATCTTCCTACACTGACTTAGTTAATGACTGCAGGTTAGCTTTAAATATGTAACTGAAGTCATAAACTTAGAAGTTTCTCATATAGAAGTAAGAAGAAAAAGATCAAGTGCTGTACTCTGTGCTCAGTGAGCTTATACTGAAACTCATCTCAGACTCAGGCAGGATATGTCTCCGCTGGGATCCTTGAAGCCACTCTGTAAGACTATGGCCGAAAAACTACACCTTCCTAATTCCCTTTCTTTTTGTTTCTGGTAGGTAAAAGAAGCCTGAAACCAGGAGAACCTTAAAATTATTACCATCCCAAAGTGATTTTCAACTTACTTCTTCACATAATTCTACTCTGCCTCTCTCACTTCTAGTCCAGAGTCAGACTCGAAAACCATTTTAAGCACTTACTGCTATGTGCTGGGCACTGTGCTAGATGCACGTTTCCTCACTTAGTCCTTACAGCAGCCCTGTCTCAGAGTTGTAGGTATTATTGTCCCTATTTTACAGATAAGGAAGCTGAGTTTGAGACTCAACATGTCCAGGGTCACACAGCTGGTAGTGGCAAAGCTTGGACTAGAACGCAGTCAGGTTATTCACTTTCAAACCTCACGTTTTTCTGTTATACCAGGCTACCTCCCAGATCTAGACATATGGGGCATCAAAGAAAATCACATTTTCTTTTGCCCTGCTAGACTTGCCAGGGGTAGGTTTTTATAGGGGATATGATCTGTATATTTATTTTTCAAGCTGCCCTTTCACCTTGGAAATGTCTTTTATTTTTGATACCTTGGATTTCATGACCCTGTCTTTTTTTTATATATATGTATATAAATTTATTTATTTTTGGCTGCGTTGGGTCTTCGTTGCTGCGCGTGGGGTCTATTCTTCGTTGCGGTGCACAGGCTTCTCATTGCAGTGGCTTCTCTTGTGGTGGAGCACAGGCTCTAGGCATGCAGGCTTAAGTAGCTGTGGCTTGCAGGCTCAGTAGTTGTGGCTCGCTGGCTCTAGAGCGCAGGCTCAGTAGTTGTGGTGCACGGGCTTAGTTGCTCCGTGGCATGTGGGATCTTCCCAGACCAGGGCTCAAACTTGTGTCCCCTGCATTGGCAGGCAGACTCTTAACCACTGTGCCACCAGGGAAGTCCCATGACCCTGTCTTTTTAGTTGCACTTAATGGTACTAGAACTGTCACGGAAATCTGAAAGCTAATTGATTAACAGTTTACAAAGAGGTGATTGAGTCCATCTATATTGTATGTTGCTCCTGGAAGAATGTTAGATATATAGAATAAATTTTAAGCTAGGCAAATATTTCCTTTAAAACTATCCTTTTTCCACTGTGGGTTTAGGGAAAGACCATTCCTTTTTATTGCTAGCTTATAGGTTTGACAAGTGCTTTATTGCTCTTTGCCTTGGCAGCTACCTGGAAAATGGAGATAGTGATCTATAAATGGAATACCTTTTTCACTAGAGACGTACTAAAAATCAGTGGAAACTGTTTGAAAGTGTAAAGTACTTAATGAAATATTTTAAATATGACAGTAAATTTATGAAAATATTTCTTAGTGAATACTTTCAGTTTTACTATTCTATTTATAAATGCTATATCTAAATGAAGATCTAAGTAAAAGATCCCAAAGTTTTTAGAATCAAAGAATTTTTAAATTTAGAGATGCCCTAGAATGAATCTGCTAAGTGATAAGCCTCAACTGAGTCCAGATCATGAGTCTCTGGACCCCACCCTCCCATCCATTGCCCTTTATACTGTGCAGCACTTTGTATATATTCCAAAGATCATTGCTCAACTATTAGCACTTGGTCTGTCCTTTTCTGAAATATCAAAAAAGAATGAAAAATCAGTGTCCCATGAGGTAGTTTGTGAAACAGAAATGAAATGAATAGGTTTTAAGATTTCATGTGACATGACATATTTCAACTTTTTAATTTACGATAAAGTCATCCTTTCACTCATAATATACTTTTATAAGCCTCAGTAGCATTTCCCTCATTGTTTAGAGTTCTTACTTGTAAACTCTAATGAATCAGTGATGTTTGCTTTGACTTGAAATAGAGTAGGAAGAATGAGATTGTATATGGACCAAAGAATGTCTATGTTTGCTTTTCTTGAGATAAGTGACTTCAGAAATGTGTCCTGTGCCTACAGTCTGATTTTTTCTGAACTGGCGAATGTAGTTAAATAAGAGTTTTCTTAGTTCAATATCAAAGACTTTGAGAATTTCAAGGTCTTGGTTTCTTCTAAATTTGTCTTTTCATCCAAATGTTAATTTAATTTCCTCTGTTTTTTATTTGTTTTTAACAGATAGCAGAGTCCTATTTCCAGGAGGAGGACTGTATCCTTTTCTTAATTACAAGAGGAAATTCACAGATTTCTTAGAGAACTGCCCATTTTTAAAAACTGAGATTTACGTACAATGAAATGTATAATCTGTTGTTTTCACTGGGTTTTAATTGTTGTATGCGCCAGTGTAACCATCTCAGAAAACAAGATGTAGGGAATTTGTCACTCCAGAAAATTCTCTAGAAGCACCCAAATTTGACCTCCCATGAACAAGCCCTAATTTTACCAAAATCTAAATATTTGTGTGTTGGGGGGAGGGGGAAAAGCATGTTGCAAAAAACAAACAAACAAAAAAAACAACCCATTGAATTTTTTTTCTTTTGAATTAAACAGAAGTACAAGTCAAGTAATATTCGTATGTTAGAGTCTGTCAAGCGTATTATACATAGTAAATCTCATAACTGTCTTATTGTAGCTATATATCAGTAAAGGGAAGATTGAGTTCTTCACTAGTAATAAACAGAATAAATGTTCTCAAAGGAGACTGCATGTTAACTTTTGTATAGGAAAGATTTATTCCCTTAGCTTTTAAATTTTCCTCATTTGAAATTGTTTTTGAAAGATGGCCCAATATATTCTCTAGAAAGAATGTATCCTAAGTATCTCTATTTCCCTATTTGTGTGATTTCTTTTTCCTCCTAACCTTATTGACTTTCACGACAGATTGAGAGATAAGCCATTATCATCCTGAACCCTATCCAGTAAACTACGAAATGAAACTTCAGACAGTGGCAGTTCATTTCTAAGTATGTAGGAAATCAAATTCTTATGGAAAGGAAGCTAGATCTACCCAAATAATGAGTATGATGTAGTGCAGTTCAGATCAGCATCAGCATCCCTGGGAGCTTCTTAGAAACGAAAATTCATGGGCCTTAGAATCAGAGCTTCTGGGGATCAGACCCATGAATCTCTATTTTAGCAAGATTTTCAAACACTTTTTATGTTCAGTAAAGTTTGAGAAACATTGGTATACTTTTAAGCCATGCACAGAGGAAAATGGAATTGTCTCTGCTTCTCCCTGGCCTATTTTATGATTCCTGGCATATCTTTAAGACTACAAATGAGAGAGAGAATTAAACCTCTGAGTGATCATGGGAAGGACAAAAAGCTAAAACAGTGAGTTTTTTCTCTTCCTTCTTTCTGGGTCAACATTTAGAACATGGCCCAAAGGAAGGTAGACAGTTGCACAATTTATTATGACCTCATGTGATGCTAAATGTGTGATACAGATGGAGAAGACAGCAGTTTATAAGAAAATCTACCAAAAAAGTAGAAGCACATAATTATGAAAATCACTGTGGCAAGTTAATTTTTTTTAAGTGTTCGGTGAGAAATAAGTAAAGGATCACAGGCAGTTGAAATCAGAAACAAACATTTGACTAGAGGGTAACATAGTTGCTTGACAGAAGGTAATTTAAGGAGAGAAAGAAAGGGAGGGGGAACACTTAGATACAGGATTCCACATGGGTCCTATTTCTAATTAAATTATATTTAATTGACTCTCCTAGAGATATTGTTAGCAAGCAGCCATTCCTTGAACGTTAAAACCTTCTTTTTATTTCTACTGTTTGCTGATAGAATAGAACCCAGGTAGCTACTGCATGATACGCTACATTAAAATTTACCTACTTCAGAACCAAGAAACCTTACTTAAGTTTTGTTTAAATTTAAAAGTATTGGGCTTCCCTGGTGGCGCAGTGGTTGAGAGTCCGCCTGCTGATGCAGGGGACGCGGGTTCGTGCCCCGGTCTGGGAAGATCCCACATGCCGCGGAGCGGCTGGGCCCGTGAGCCATGGCCGCTGAGCCTGCGCGTCCGGAGCCTGTGCTCTGCAACGGGAGAGGCCACAACAGTGAGAGGCCCGCTTACCGCAAAATTAAAAAAAAAAAAAAAAAAAAAAATTTAAAAGTATTTAGAGTCCTCTCATTTTTTGGTAAGCTTCAAATTTATCAACTGATATAGGACATTATTCTTTAGGCTGGATTTCTGTTTTCCTCAAATTTTCTATTCAGATGAGAAAGCAATGAAATTCATTCAGCTCGAACGACTGTATCATGAGCAATTGCTCGCAAATCTTTCTGCCATTCAAGAACAGTGGGGTGAGTACAGACTAACAGAATGTGGAATTATCAATAATCTAACAAGTTGCTCTCTAGAAAGTTAACATATTTGACCTAGTTTTAGGAAATAGACATTTCTAGTCAAGTTAATGTTGCAAAGAAAGTAGCATTTTTAGCACAAGTTTATGTCACTGTAAGAAAATTTTTCTCTTTGTATTTTGTTCTTCATATCAGTGCCAAAGAAAAGAACACTTGCAACTGTTTGCATTTCTTCTGATCACTTTGTATGCCCTATTGGCTAATTTAGTCTCTGGGATAATATTTACTTAGAATGAAAAGTAATCACTTAGCTATTTCTGTGTTAACTTTGGGGTTGAGAAGATACTTTTGCATGATGATCTTTATCAGTGGTGCCAGTTATCTATTTTTTCCCTCCTAAACATGTTTTATAACAGCCAGTGACTAACAAATATTTTAAATTTAGAAACAAAATGGAAAACTGTACAACCACATACAGTTACATCTTTGAGGAACTCAGAAAAAGGATTTAATGGTGAGGATTTTGAACGGCTTGCTAAATTTTGCACAACACATCAAGAGTAAGTACTTCAGTATTTGTTTACAATGAGTTTGAATAGAATATTGAAGAAGCACTGTAGCATTGAATATTTGAAATACAAGATTCATTTCTTTGTTTTGTTAATGCTTTCAACTGGAGAAATTAAAATTGATAAAATGATTAGGTTCCTTTCTCAGCTTTTATCTGTTTCTTACACTAAACTCAGCGAAAGGTCTACTTTACAAAATTCAAAGCACCTTCTAATTAGAAATTTTTAAATGTAACTTCTAATTTCGATTACTTTTTGGTTAAGAGATTAGGCGATTCAGATGGAAAAATTTGTGTTAGGATTTTTTATTATAATTGTTTTTCAATGTTTGTATGTTTGTCAGTGTTTCTATGTTTTTACTATACTATGTTATAGTAAAAACACATTTTTAAGAGTAGTCTAATACTGGAAAGCGAACGCACTATGGTATTTAACCAAAATACTGTAGAAGGAAAAGTCCATTTACCAGATAATTTAAAATTGTTTGATTTATATCAAAGAGTTGGATTTTTAAAACTGAATATAGTAATAATAAAGAACTTAAATATATTTTTTTAATTCATTATTTGAAGACTCAGAATTTTAAAGGTGAGGGGACATGATAGTGATTAAACAAGTGCAGATTTCTGGGATGTACAATTTTCTTGTGTTAGTCAATTTGAACCTTTGAAACAGTATTTGTATGGATTTTGCATTATAACCTAATTCTTAGTGAGTTAAATAGGTTAACTTTTGACTTTGTAGAGGTTTTAAACAACGGAATCTTTTAAAATAGATAAAGGAGATTGTTTTTTTTTCACATCTTTATTGGAGTATAATTGCTTTACAATGGTTAGTTTCTGCTTTATAACAAAGTAAATCAGTTATACATTTACGTATGTTCCCATATCTCTTCCCTCTTGCAGCTCCCTCCCTCCCACCCTCCCTATCCCACCCCTCCAGGCGGTCACAAAGCACCAAGCTGATCTCCCTGTGCTATGCGGCTGCTTCCCACTAGCTATCTACCTTACGTTTGGTAGTGTATATATGTTCATGCCTCTCTCTCGCTTTGTCACAGCTTACCCTTCCCCCTCTCCATATCCTCAAGTCCATTCTATAGTAGGTCTGTGTCTTTATTCCTGTCTTACCCCTAGGTTCTTCATGACATTTTTTTTTCTTAAATTCCATATATATGTGTTAGCATACAGTATTTGTCTTTCTCTTTCTGACTTGCTTCACTCTGTATGACAGACTCTAGGTCTATCCACCTCATTACAAATAGCTCAATTTCGTTTCTTTTTATGGCTGAGTAATATTCCATTGTATATATGTGCCACATCTTCTTTATCCATTCATCCTATGATGGACACTTAGGTTGTTTCCATCTCCGGGCTATTGTAAATAGAGCTGCAATGAACATTTTGGTACATGACTCTTTTTGAATTATGGTTTTCTCAGGGTGTATGCCCAGTAGTGGGATTGATGGGTCATATGGTAGTTCTATTTGTAGTTTTTTAAGGAACCTCCATACTGTGGAGATTGTTTTCTTACTTTCACAATTTCAGTATAGACACTTTTTCTGCCCTTCCCATGGAACTAATAATTTTTAATGTGTTACAAATGTTTTAATTATTTAAAAGCAATTTTTTTTAACCTAATATGAGCATGACTTTGTTTTTCTTTTTTTTTTTCTCTTTTTAAATATAAGGTAACTTGCCAACACACAATTTAAAAGCTAGTCACATTGCTTCAGATCACTAGAGAATTTCTGGCTAATGAACAGTGGATAGTATAGTAAACAAAACCTCAAATTTTTATGCTTTAAATTTGATAATTTCCCAAAATTATACTCCTAAAATTTTTAATATAAAAAATATTTTTGAGTTATACATACATTAAAGTACCCAGCTTGATGAATTTGTACATGTACAGATACATAGTGTAACTACCAGTCTGACCAAGATACAGGACAGTCCAGCCCCTCAGAAATCTGCCTAATTTCTGTACAAAGTCAGTACCCATCTCCCAAAGTAACTACTGTCTGAGTTCTATAACAGTGTGTTTGCCTGTTCTGTAATTTAATATAAATGTAATCACACAGAGTAGATTTTTGTATCTAGCTTCTTTTGCCCATGGTTATGTTGTTACATGTTATGGTAACTTGCTCTGCTTTACTGCTGTGTGTATTCATTATATGACTATGCAGCAATTTATTTATCCATTATATTGTTAATAGACATTTGGTTTTTTTCCAGTTTTTGAATTGTATGAATAAAATGGCTGTGAACATTTTTGTGTATGCTTTGTGGTGAATATATGCATTCTTTTATCTTGGGTATTTCCTAAAGTATGATATTTAAAGATTACTTTTGTTATCCTTTTCTGTGGATAATGCATATAAAATTATCTTCCACCATAATTTTAGACTATAATGACATAAACTAAAATTTTAATAGTATCTGTGAAATGCTCTTGAAATACATTATTAGCAAAAGGTTGACACTTTTCCCCCCGAATCTCAGTATTTATAGCTTCTATGGAGGTTTTCATTAGTTATTGGCCATCTAAGGAGATTAACACATGAGATAGCTGCACTTTGAACTATGTGAACCAGTGGTAATGTTTCAGCAGTGGAAATGTTCTGTGCTAATATTAGAATCCAGAGAAGCTCTATTTTTTTTTTTTTTTACAGCGCTTTCAGTGACATTTGTTTGGAAGCATATTGCTGCTGTAATTTATTTTTTTAATTCTTTTTTTTCTCTCTTTTTTTCTACAGTCCTCTTTTATCCAAACATAAGGTAAGAGATTTTCTTTGAAAATGTCTATAGGAAAAATGTGTCATGTTTGTTGTATGGACTGTTTTAGAAAATAATGAAACCTTTCTCAAATTATTTTCAGCTTTCTAATTTAATGTAATAGTTTCCTCCAAAGTTTTATTTTTCTTCTTCTTCTTTTTAAAAAACTTTTTAGATAGCAGCTGTACAGAAGTCCCTGGGAAGGAAATGCTTTATGCAGTTAATAGTATCTGAAGATCCAAAGGAAAGAGGAGCTACAGCCAAAGAGCCGGGTATGTTTTTAAATTACAGGGGGATATAGGAGATATGCCTGCCTCTTATAATAAGTATTCTACAAATGTTAATCTGAGTTGCTGTGAAGGAGTTTTTTTGCGTATACCTCTCCTGCACAAATAGCAAAGCAAGACTTTTTTACATTGTGTAATTCTATTTTTAGATATCTAGTAGTAGGAATGATAAAATCTGAATTCTTGTAAAAACATAAAATTATTTCATGTTTTCAGTAGGTGGTTATATGTGTCTAACAGAATATGACAAGATTGTACAAATAAGCTCTGAAATAGAATTGGTTTTAGTGTATTCAGACATCCCTTTCTGTTAAAAAAAATCAATTTTTGTACAAACTTTATCAGAAATTTTTTCTGTAACTCTAGATATTATCAAGATAAGCTCTGTATCCTTATAGTTTATCTATAGTAATTTATTCTTTTCCTTTTTTTGTTGACTAACATATGGTATACTTTAATTTGTACATATATATTTCTATAGCATTCATAGTATATTTTATAGCACTGTGTCTTATGTCAAAGGTTAAAGATTTCTAGAAATTTTTTTTCTTACAGTAGTAATGTATGTTCATTATAAAAACTTTAGAAAATAAAGATAAATAAATATGTTTTAGGGCATTTATTTCTCCTTGTTTATGATTTTAGTACTAATTTATATTCCTGGGCTTTATGTTCCTGGGCCTGAGAGCCCTGATAGTAAACAGGCAGCATCAGGTCTTTTGACTTGAGGTGCCTGAAGAGGTAAGATGATGACGATGACGCCTGCAATTTCACTTGCTTTTTTCTCTTTATGTTTTTTTCCCCCTAAATCTTATTTTATCCCCTCTTCTCTTATGAGGCAAATTTGGGTTGCCTTAGGTCAATCCTACTATACTCTGTTCTTCCTGTCTCTTTTTCCCAGTCATTTTTATTTTGGAAATCAGAATACAATGAGCTTCATAAAAATCTTAGGGGAAAAAGTCACAAAATAGTCACCTAGTTTGGGTGTGAATGTGTCTCTTTGCTGTGCACATTGGGAAGAAGGCTGTTATTACATGCTGAGTGTTTGAGTCTGACACTGCCTAGCACTAGCTTGGCACTACTTCTAGCTTGGCCTTTACTGCGAGATAGGAACTGAGACACCACTATCTCAGACAGGAAACTGAGATACCACGTTTAAGCCACTTGCTTGGTGCTTTGATTCACAACTAGAACCTGGGTCTTCTGGTTTCTAATTAAATTGCAGCATACTTCTGCTAAGTAAGTTGTGTGGATTTTCAAAGACTTACACAATGCAGACATTTCATTAATAGCCATTTTATGGGGAGGGTGGGGACTAAATTCTGGAGAAAGAAATCTTGCCAAGTCTGATAAAATAATATCTTTTAAGGAAAAATGTCAAATGTCTCATAATGAGCCTACTCAGATTGGTTATTCTATGAATAAATACATAGAAATGTAAGAAAGAATATGAGAGAAAGAAATATGAAAATATTACTTTAAATGATTTGTATTTAATATATTGTCCTTGTTTTACCCCATATTCCTTATTTCTAATGTCTTACATGTTCTACAGTGTAGACTTTCCCTTTTCTTTCTCTCTACATATCTTGGTCTTAAGCTCCTTATATAATAAGTAACTTGCTTTTTTGTGTGTGTGGTGGTTAAAGACATTGTTTCTGGCACCAAACTTGTCTGGTTTGAATCCTCTCTCCACCACTTGAAGTTGTGTGACCCTAAGAGTCTTCCCTGGTGGTCCAGTGGTTAAGACTTCACACTCCCAGTGCAGGGCACATGGGTTCCATGCCTGGTTGGGGAACTAAGATCCTGCATGCTACACGGTGCAGCCAAAAAAAAAAAAAAGTTGTGTGACCATAAGCAAGTTGCCTAATTTCTCTGTCCCTCCCTTTCCTCAGCTCCAAAAGGTGGACATTAATAGTTCTTACCTCATAGGATTCTTATGAGGATTAAATTAGTAATTTCATTAAAGTTTAGAACAGTACCTGGCATAAGGTAAGAAAAATATGTGCTCACTGCTCTCATTACTCTTCCTCCACCACTTCCTCCTCATGTTATCACTACCCCCTACTTCTAGTATTCCATTAATGTTCTCTATGTGTTATTCATTGCTACTTTTCTAATTAATCTATCATTATTAAAGTCTTCAAGTAAGTTATGTAGTATTTTATATTTTCAAAATACTTTTATGTATATTATCTCATCTTTTCCTCCTAACAACCAATTTAAGGTAGGCTAAATCATTTTAAGAAACCCAAGGAAGGTAAGTGACTTATTCCGGAACAGAACTAATTAGAACACAAAGCTAAACCCTATTTTTCTGACCCTGAAGCCCATGTGTTTTTATTAATTTATATTTTAATTCATTTTATTAAGTAATATTTTATATGTAAAAATAATATGAAACGTACATACATTTTAACAATTGATAGAAAAATGAAGACCTGTGAACCTTGTACCTAACAAGGGACTAAATTGTCAGTTCTGTTACAGCTACCTTTGTGTTCCTCTCTATCCCATCACCTGCTTCACTCCATTCCTGAGGTAACCATTATCCTGAGTTCTCTATTTATCATTCCCTTCCCATTTTTAAATCAACTTTATTGAAGTACAATTTCCATACAATAAAATGTACCCATTTGAAGTGTATAATTTGGTGAGATTTGACAACTGTATACACTCATGTAACTACTACCCCAGTCAAGATATGGAACACATTCATCACTCCAGAATCTTTCTCCCAGCCCTCTTACACTCAGTCCCTCCCACCTCCAGTCCCAGGCGACCCAGTGCTTTCTCTTATTATCAGTGGGTTTTCCCTGTTTTAGAATGTAATATAAGTAGAATTGCTCAGCATCCTTTTTTTTTTGAGAGCCTCCCATATTGTTGTATGTATCATTAATTCATTTCCTTTCATTGCTGAGTAGTATTCCACATTTTTGACCGTACCACAATTTATTTATCCATACACCTGTTGATAGATATTTGGGTTGTTTCCAAGTTGGAGATATCATGAATAAAACGGTAGGAAGGTTTTTTTGTAGATACATGTTTTTATTTCTCTTGGGTAAAGAACTTAGGGTGGAGTCATTGGGTCATAGGGAAGGTACATGTTTAGCTTTCTAAAAAACTGTCAAATAGTTCTCCAACGCTGTTGTCCTATTTTATACCCCACCAGCAATATATGAGAATTCCAGGTGTTCCACGTCCTTGCTGACATTTAATGTTGTCAGTCTTTTTTTTCTTAAGTCATTTTAGTGGATATGAATGTCATTGTGGTTTTACCTTGCTTTTCCCTGATGACTGAGTATGTACATTTTTAGTTTTGAATTAGCCTCTGTAGAAGTTGTACTAATTTATACTATTACCAACAGTTCAGACTTAATTTAGGCACATTTCTTTCCAGCTGCTAAAATAGATATTAACATTGAAAATTTCTTTTTCAAGCCTGATATCACTCAGATGTTCTTACCTGATGATAATTAATGAGATACTCAGAAAATATAAGAAATGTGTTAATTCATGAATGCTTTAGTCTCACATCATGTATTGTATAGGGGATTTTTCCCTAAAGAGAATTCATGGGGGAATGGGAAATGAGAGAGTAACGCAAAGGTATGTGCATTTGTAGAGCATGTGTTAGAACTTAGGTTTAAGTCTAACTTCTCATTTTAGAACTACCTCTTTAATTTGGTATTATTAAGTATCTGTCATACACTCAGCTTTTATTCCATTTTTATGTCATCAGAGTAGAATTTTTTTTTTAGTACATCTTAAGTCAATGCAGTAGGGTTTAGTAAACTTACCTCACTAGATCTTTGGGTTCAGGAGAACCAATTAACAGAAATTCATGTTAATATTAACAGAAACATTAACAATAAGTTTTATACTATGATACATACTCGTAGAAAATTCAGAAAATATTTTTGGTTAAACATAGTGGATCAAACATTTACTTCCACTTTCTTTTTGGAAC
This sequence comes from Pseudorca crassidens, assembly GCF_039906515.1. NCBI lineage: Eukaryota > Metazoa > Chordata > Mammalia > Artiodactyla > Delphinidae > Pseudorca > Pseudorca crassidens. Next base: position 161,275,236 of record NC_090297.1, read on the forward strand.
ACTATTAAAATATCTGAAGGGGATCCTTAAAGGCAGAAAGCCAGAAGGATAGAACTGGCAAGGACCCAGCAGCAGATATGACATCCAGAAAATTTTGGAAGCTGGAAAGCAGATAGATGGGTGACACCTGGCTTAACATACCAGAGAAAGCCAGAAACTAAGTGTCTACAGGGAAAAGGTTGATTTCTGCTTGGGAAGGTTTGGGAATTGGAAGCACAGAGGGTACCTCTAAATTTAAGGGTTTAAAGTTGGGCTAAAAGACTGTACAAGAAGCATTTAGACCTTTATATTCCCCTTCTACCGAATCGGAGGCCTGTTGGAAGCTAGACACAATACAGCAGTGCCTTCAAAATTGCGAGAGAGAATGATTTCTAACCTAGAAAACTTTACCCAACCAAAGTTTTAGTCAGGGGTGAAGAAGTAAAGACTTTCAGATGTGAATAACCTTAGAAAGTTTACCTTCCATGTACCTGTTCTTAGGAAATTTTCTACTAAGAGAGGATAAACAAAGAGGAAGACCTGGGATTCAGAGAAAACAAGGTTTCCAAAATAGAGCCAAAATGAATTCCTAGGATCACTGGGAAAGGAAATTCCAGGATGATAACTGTGTAGCAGCCCTGGAGAGGAGTTCCAGGTCAGGGACTCAAGAAGGATATGTTTTAAAACTGATGGATTACCTCTTGGTACATATGCCGTAGCTGTACATCTGTCCGAGTTTGAAGACACATAGGTAAAGTTTTTTTTTTTTAATGAAGTAATGAGGCAGTTATCAACACCAAGGAAAACAAAGCATAAAGGAGAAAGGAAGACGTATCAGAGTACATAGTGTGGGTCAGTTGTGAATAATACTTACAAAGCCATAGTAACATAAGCATTTGAATATTGATTTGCCCTAGAATTGTGTTGAATTGTAATGGGAGCTAGAGGAGGAGAAAGAAAACATCATTGTTGGGGAAAGGAACCATGAGAGCTAACTCTCTTCCATAGTAGGAAGTCAGTAGGTGTTCTCTAAAACTGAAAAGTCAATAAATAACAATGTAAGTCTTATCTAGAAATGGAGAGTAAATATGAGAGGAAACAGCTAAAAGAATTGAAAATTGGCTGCCTCTAGAGAGCAGGAATCAGACAGATGGGAGGGTAAGGCAGCAGACTGTTTTTCATTACCTGTAAGGACAGGTTTTAAGTTTTTCCCCAAAAGCATGATTTGATACAACAAATTATAAAATAGCATATATTATGTGTGATTTGGAGACTGAATATGTATTAAAAATATCACTTAGATTTTATATGGCGTCAAACAAACTATAGCTACTCTCCTGATCTAGTCTGAAACTCTTGCCCTTTGCATCTTAAATTACTACTTCTTTTCATATTTTATATTGTTTCTAATAGTGGAATGAAGCAACTGTTTTCAGGCCAGTATTTATAAGTAATACATTGTACCTATGCGTAGTCTTTATTACACACCACTTAAGTGGTATCTTGCTTCATTAGAAACGGTACTTAAAGTGACTGTATTTTGTCTAAGTAACTATAGTCAGCCACGTCACTTTCTACTCATGTAATGGCATCTCAGGCTGATTCTCTAACTTTTCAGTCACTTATAGCTATTAAATAGTCTCATTTTGATTCTTTATGACTTAGTCCTTTTCAATTCCAAACTTTGCCATAACACTTAAATCTCATTATTCAAAGCTCTTCTCTGTCCACCAGCTCTGCAGGGGCTGGGAGCATGGTCTGCTCTCTGGTGAAGCTAGCTAGATTAGTGCATAGGACAGAATCCAGGCTATGGGGACGTGTGGTGGCTCCGGCAGGACCAACTGAGGAGGCGCTTACTTCCAAATTGCTCTCCTAGACATCTGTGGTCCTTTAGGTAACTGGCCCTCAGCTAGAGACAGCACACCCCGTTCCTCTGATGTGGGGCCCTCTCCGCCCTGTGTGTATGCTATTTACTCTCTGAATTCCATGGATGTGTTTTGAGGGCCGCCTTCTGAACCTTTGGGTACTGGGAACTTGTGGAGGAGAGCTTGGCCCCCTTTCCATCTTGCAGGGGCCCTCCTTGCTCTGACATCCCGCATCTTAACAGAGAGGCAGACCAGCAAGCTCAATGGTGAAGCAGACAACCTAATGGGAATTAAAATGTCCATGTGTTTTTTTTTTTTTTGCAGTCTTCCAAACTTTGAGTGATTCCTTGGGGTGAGACAAGACAAAGAATGCTGTACTCTCCCCAAAAGAGACCTATTTTTCCTTGTCCTCTCCTCATCTGATGTTCAAGTTAAGGCATTGGGGGAGGTAATACGAACTCTAATAAGCTCAGCAGTGCAGAGTTGAGGTGGCCAGACTCCATCCCTGATTCTCTGAAACCAGAAGATGGCATTTAAGTTCTGTCTTTTCTTTGGTATGGTACGTGCTGCCATTGCCAATTGGTAATTATTAAAGTACCAGTAAATGAAAAACCAGGTAGAATATAATCATCACTATATTTCACTCTTGATTTTAACCTTTGGCCCATGATTTGTATAAATTAAACAATATATGACAAAAGAAAAAGTTAAAACTCCTGTGGTAGTTAGGAATGCTTAATCGACCAAAAACTCAATCATGAGCAAGCTTCTCTCTTATCTACTAGTTTATGCATTCAGTATATATTTTGTGAAAGTTTTTAATGCTTTAGTTTTAAAGTGGAAGAAAAGTATTTTAAATTGTTTTATTTAAAATAGAAATGGAAAGAAATATTAAAATTCCAAACCCATTTCTGCATGGTACCAAGACTTACGCTTTATACCACTACCTTTGACTGCCTCCCTTTAAGAAGTTAAAGTAATTTTCCAACACATTAATTAAGGATGTTATTATTAAAGATATTATGCTTAAATAAATTTGAACAGAACAGACTTACGTTCCTTAGTTTAGTCTTAATAGATCAGAACCAGTATTGTTTTTCTTACACTTTAAATTATGTATTACATGGTTCATCATGTAAAAATATTTATTTAATATACCATGTCTTAAATACACTGAAAATAATTTTTCTACACTTTAAAATATTCGTTTAAATATACACAGCCAATAAAGCTCAGAAGAATATCTTCTAAACCTTTGAAAAAAATGACTTTTTCAATTATAATGAAGACTAAATTATATATTCATATTTTAACATGTTTTTGAATAATCTGTTAATTTTCATATCTAAAGGATTACTTACTAAATGTTTAGGATGTTTCCTCTACCTAAAGACACTATTATCCATCAGGTAGAATTTCCATTTCAGAGGTTTAGAATATCGTTGTGTCCCACATTTTATTCATGTCCTTTCTCTTCCCTCCTGTACAAAGTTGTTTTGAATCTTAAAACAGCTTGCTTTCCTTCATTTTCAGAGAGTGAAACTTGTCTTGGCATGGAATCAGGAAAAGAAAGCCAACATAAAAGAGAGACCTGCGAGAGCAGTCCCTGCTGTAATCAGATGGACAGGCAGGCAGATCCCCTGAGCCTTCCGGTAACTGCAGGGAAGGGCCACACGGAGGAGCCGCTCTGCAGCGCTGAAGCCACACTGGAGCTCCACGCCCTGCCCTTGGAGTCGGCAGGGAGCAGGTCTGGGCTACTCTCTTCAGGGCATGCTTGTGAGGATGACAGCCGCTTGCAGCTGACTCAGTCAGAGGCCAGCCAAGATGTGGCTGAAATAGAGGGCATTGCTAAAGACCCTAAGGTTTCCAGCGAGTCAGTGATAGAGCCATTGATTTTACCAGGCTCTGACCATATACCTCCTGCATTGATTTCTGAGGGTAAATACTCACAGACGCAAAGAAAGGAACTCCAGTTGCTACTTGAGGATGCTTCTGAGGCGTTGCCCACAGACCAACTTGAGAACAATGAATTAAATGAGCTGCAGCAACCTGATCTTACAGACAGTGATGGAAAATCACCACAGGGGCAGACTGACTCAGAGGGCTCTGAGAGTGTACTTTGTGAAAATAATCAAGTATCTGATTTAAGTACAGTGCTTCCAGAAGTGTATATGGCCCCAGAGGAACAGGGAGATAAACACGAACAAGTCAGTAAGGAAACAGAAGACTATTTGAACAGCCTTTTAGAAGAATGCTTAAAAGATACTGAAGATTCCCTTTCATATGAAGATAACCAGGAGGAAGACGCTGATCTCCTTCAAGATCTTTCTCCTGAAGAAGAATCCTATAGTCTACAGGAGAACCTGCCTTCTGATGAAAGCTGTCTTTCTCTCGATGATCTTGCAAAAAGGATAGAGATTGCAGAGGTAAATTTGAGATTTAATATAAATATGATTTAATATAAAATACGATTAAAATGATGAAATTTGAAAGCACATATATGCTAAATATTGCCTTGTTTTTGTAAATTTTCCCTGGCCTCAAACATGAGGGGGAAATTTAGTTAACATAAATTTTTAATCATTATGTATAATCATGATGTTTATACCTCAAAAATTATATCGTATGCCTCTAGTATAGTAAGCATTATGTACCTCATTTTTCATATTCTTATGATTTTTATTTGGCAGTCCTGGGAATTATTAACAAAATAAGATTAGTTACATTCTTGTAAGGAAATCTTATTTTTCTTCTCATACATCTAGAAGATAAAATATATACTCACTGTTTCTTCTTATTATTAATGTATTTTAAAATTCTTTAAAACAGTATAATAGAATGAAGGAAACATTTTAAAATACAGTAAGAGTAGGAGATACTGAATGGATTTATAAGCTCTAGGTTTGAACAAACTTAATACTTACTGCTTGACTAAGTCAAATATTACAAATAATTCAAAGTTTTAAAGTTTCTCTAAACAGTAATTAAGCTAGTCAAAATCCAAAAAAGGGGGCAGGAGAGAATATCAAGATGACCATCCTCCTTTGTTTGATAATACAATTTTTTAAAGTTCAGGGGGGAAAAATAAAGCCATACCAAAACTATAGCGCCTCAGGAAGGCAGCCTGACCTAGTGGAAGGAGCAGAGTCTGGAGAGCCTTAGTTCAAATACTGACTCCACCAGTTATCAGCCTTATGGAGTTACTATCTAACTCTCTAATTCTGTTTACTTCTCTGAGAATTAGGTTGCTAATTACTTTTCTTCTTCTTCATCTTATATTTTTTTCCAAATAAGCTTTTAATTTAATTTATGTCCATTGTTTTCTAATTCTGCATTATCACTGGAAAAAAAAACCCATCAAGTAGAAAATGGAAATGTAACAAAGACAAAATAGACAACAGAATACATATGAAAATGGAACCCTGTGGAAGCTTTCTAAGATGATTACTGTTATGACTAGCTTCCTTTATTGCTATTTATAGTCAATTCTCCATCAACTATGATTTTTATTCTGAATTTTTTTCTTGACAAAATTAGATAAAATAGTCATTCTTTTGTTTATTTTAACTAGATCTTTTTATTGCCATTTATAGTCAATCCTCCATAAACTGACTTTTCTTCTTAATTTTTTCTTAAAATTATTTAGTAGTGCTTAATGAGTACAGAGTTTCTGTTTGGGGTGATGAAACTTTTAGAAGTAGTTTTGGTTGTGGTTATACAACATTATGAATGTAATTAATGCCACTGAATAGTACACCTAAAAATGGTTTAAATGAGAGTTTTCTGTTTTATATATATATACATATTTTTAAACCATAATTTTTAAGAATAGTAAAAAAAAAAATTTTTAATACAGCTAATAGTATAACACTGGACCTTCTCTTTTTTATTTTCATCAGACCTCTGGTACAGGGAATTATCAAGGCAGAAGTCACAACCATATTCAAATCTAGCTGTAATACCAAAAAGTTACCATTATCTGACTGCTTATTTTCAAGTTGAATCAAGCTGACCTTATGTATGGTCTAATTTTACTTTTTTAAGTATAAACTGTGAAGAAGAACCAGAGTACTCCTGTTGAGTCTCCCTGCCTTAAAGGACATTTGTGGTGTAGAATTACTGTTAAATTAACATTGTACTACAACTAAATGGAATAGTCCTTCCTCAAACTCGTAATGTCGGTTTTTCCTGTAGATAACACCTAGCTAGAGGTCGAAATTATATGTATGAACATTTTAAAGTTGTCTTTCCTGTGAAGTTACTTTTTATACATGATGGTCCCCTTTCCTAAAAATCTATTGGTCTGTTAAGTTATACTGTTTTAAAAACCCCCAAAGCTACATATGACTAACAAAACTAGTTTACTTTCCTATGATAATGCTAAACAGATTGTTTCTGAATACTTCCTTCTCCGTTCTGAAAAATATACCTTTAATAGAATCTGCCTGTGTCAGGAAAAGTTTTTAAAATTTCAAAACTGGAAATCACTATGCTTACTACTTCCTTAGTACCCTAAGAATGAAGTTTTGAGCTAAGTAAAATGTCCAGGTAACAGTGGGTTTGCTTATAAGTACAAACTTCTTTTTAATCCAAACACTGTTTATTTCGTGCTTTCAATGTAATTGTATTAGGGGTATCTTCATGTGTCAGGTGCTGAGGATAAGTGAGGAGTCAGATGAAGTTCTTGGCATTTGGGGACTCTCTGCTGCCACATTTGTGCATACTTTTGTGAATATAGGATATAGAACATAATTTCTTAATAACTAAATAATGTTCACGAATAATATTTTTCCTGCCCTCAGGAACCACTGAGGCTTGTGAGCCTGCTTTTCTCCACATCACTGTGCTATCCTGTGAGTCCTTCTCTCCCAAATCTATCATTTCTTCCTGTGAGTGACTCTGCCCCTTACAGATTTCCTTACTGCTTTTCACTCTTTCTACCACTGTGTTTATGGTAGAATATAATAGTACGTTCTCTCATTGCCAGTTTTCCCCTTTTCTCTTGTATCTCTGCTTTCATTTTCTTGTCATTTCTGCATTGCTCAGCTCTGGCTTCAGTGGAACTTGGCCTTGATAACCATTACCAGCACGGTGGAAGTGTCTGTTGTGTTTTTTCTTAAACAATTAGCTTCATCACATAAAGTGAAGTTTTTGTATAAAATCTCATAGAGAACTGAAAATATGTACACTAATTTAATTCATTAATGTAGAGACATGTGGGGGACGTCCCTGGCAGTCCAGTGGTTAAAACTCTGAGCTTCCACTTCAGGGGGCACGGATTTGACCCCTAGTCGGGGAACTAAGATCCCACATGCTGCATGGCACGGCCAAAAAAAAAAAGACGTATAAATGAAACTTTTCTAGGTTTTGGAAGCTTTTCCAAAACCGGAGTAATTTTGCTAAGTAAAACGATAGCTTAATATCTGAAGCATTGGTGTTCTTTCTTATGTAAAAAAGGTGACATACTGTCATCAAAAGTATAATCTCTACTGTTTTACAAAAGCATCAAAAACATTTATGCTCATTTCATAGATTTTTGTTTTTTTAATATTTTATTTATTTATTTGTTTATGGCTGGGTTGGGTCTTTGTTGCTGTGCACAGGCTTCTCTAGTTGCAGTGCGTGGGCTTCTCACTGCGGTGGCTTCTATTGTTGCGGAGCACGGGCTCTAGGAGCATGGGCTTCAGTAGTTGCAGCACACAGGCTCAGTAGTTGTGGCGCACGGGCTTAGTTGCTCCGCGGCATGTGGGATCTTCCCAGACCAGGGCTCGAACCCGTGTCCCCTGCATTGGCAGGCGGATTCTTAACCACTGTGCCACCAGGGAAGTCCCCATTTCATAGATTTTTTAAGAAAAAAAGTTTATCACATGTAGAGCGTCAGCAAGTTAGAGAGATTCACTTATTTATCCCCTCATTAAGTAATTTTTATATGAGTAACTTCTGTGCGAGTGCCATGATATTACAGTTGCAGTGATTAAAAATTCAGAGAAGGATGCTGTATGTATGAAGCCTCAGTCTAACAGTTGTCTGGTGGCAAGTGTTACCTGTTTGCTGAATTTGAGTATCCCAGTTTTTAGAAAAAGATGAAATTTTATCCCAAAACCCATAATATACTGACATTATTTTTTTTTTAATTTTATTTTTTGCGGCACAGGGGCCTCTACTGTTGTGGCCTCTCCTGTTGTGGAGCACAGGCTCCGGACGTGCAGGCTCAGCGGCCATGGCTCATGGGCCCAGCCGCTCCACGGCACGTGGGATCCTCTTGGACCGGGGCACGAACCCGTGTCCCCTGCATCGGCAGGCGGACTCTCAACCAATGCGCCACCAGGGAACCCCCTGACATTATTTTAATGTCAGAATCCAAACCCCTTTGACCCAGGAACCTAGTAATGCTAATAAATCATTGACTTGCTGTGTTCTGGAACCTGGGAGGGTTACACTGTCTTCTCTTTAAACTCTTTAGCTGTTCCTAGCATCAAAACCTTAGAGAGGAAATATATTATACAAGTTCAAGTTGGCATTAGGATCCAACCTCATATTGGTAATAAAAGTCCACTCAGCGTACAGTAGGCTGTTTGTTACATGTGTGGGGATGAAGGAGTTGTTTTGTTTTCTAAATAAGTAACAGGTCAAGTATTGGGTAAATTTTACAAAAAGTAATCTATTCACATTGAAAATAGTCATAGTATGTAATTCCGAGGTCCCTTTGTGAGCAGATTTTAGCAACATGATGTGCCATATGGAAATAAACCATTCATTTTTCTTCATTTAACATATGTGTGTGTGATCTGTTTGCAGAGATGTCATATGTTCAGAAAACTATTTTAAATGCTTCAGGTTCAAGTGATTTTTGTTTTTAGAAATAATATCCTAATGTGATAGCTGGAGAAGAAGCCACTTTACTACTGCTTGGGTCTTTAAAAAACTTTCAATCTGAAAGAGGGCAAAATATGTTCCCTACCCCCTCTGTCTTTATTGGCAACATTTACTTAGATATCTTCAGGTCTACCTGTCTCACAAGAAACACAGTGGGGGAGGACATAACCTAGAACTTTCTGACGGAGAGAAAGATGAGAGCCCAAAATTGGTTTTGAGTTTGTCTTCAGAGAAGCTGTCTAATCTAAGTGACTTCTGTGCAATATTCATCTCTGTCTCTTGGCCAAGATCAGGAAATTTAAGTTACATTAAGACTAGCCACTGTGGGATTCTCTTACCAAGTTAAGATGGGAGGCTGGGACTAAGCAGTAGGATTTTATGAAATCATATAGTTAGCTGGTCTTTGGATCTTAGACAAAGGAGGGTCTTAGAAACAGCAATCATGGTGTTCTTGAATGGCTCTTTTAAGGGGAGCAGGGGAAGTCCAGCTTCCTCACAAAAGAGGAAATATAGTCTTCCAATAACATAAGAAGGTTCATGGGTTCATGGAAAATGTTTGACCCAGGACTTATGTAAGTGTCTAAATGAACCCCAAAGGATTATCCAGGGATTACCTATCTTTTCTTTGTGCCAGATGGTCTCGTCTTTGCCTTTCTTTTTCATCCTGCCCTTTAAATTTTCTAATTAATGAATGCTTCTCTTATTTGTCATGTCTCTTGCACCCAGCTCCTTTTCTTTTCCATTTAAATCATTCTTTCAATTTATATCTTTACTGCCTCTTCCTGGGCTTTTGCAATAGCTACTTAATAAGTTTCCCCATTCCTCATTTTCCTCTCCAAATGGTCTTACATTAGCACTGTATAAACTTAGGGTCTCAAACTGATACCCAAAGGGGCCAGTCAGACAATAGTAGTAGTAGATGAAATGATTTAGTTGTAGGTGATAGGGAGAATAGAATGTTCCCATGCCTTGTCTAGAAGGCTGAATAGCTTTTTGAAATACTGTAGATGAAACCAAACACACCTGAGGGTCTGGGTCTAACACATAGACTGTTAATTTAAACCTCTGCTATAAAATAATTTTTGCTTGTCAGTCTCTTCCCACGACTCCATTTGGCTCCAGGATGAAGGCTGTACTAAGTGGCTTGTTATTCAGGACAGTTGGTAATCTGGCCCACTTCACCTTTCCAACACCATCTCCTGCCGTTCCTTTGTTCTTAACCTATACTGTGGTCAGCCTGGCCTCCCTGCTGCCTTCCGGATACACCTCACATATTGTCACCTCTGATCTTTACCTTCTGTCACAGGTGATGAACTCTTTTCCACATATTATTTCTTCTCAACCCTCAAGATCTAGTTCGTGACTTTTTAGCACAGAGTGCAAGGCACAGTGCCTGCCATGGTCCGTACTCAATAAATGCTAGCTGCTGCCATTATTTCTTGATCACTGAAGTCCATAATGAGGGGGGGGCTTGAACACCATTCCTCCTAAAGTCCTGTCTACCTGTAATATTCCCTTGTTATTATAGGACACACACATGCGTGGGCGCATTGCATTGGATACTAAATTGCAGACTCCTTAAGCGCAGGGATCTTGTTGAATACCTTCTTGTATTCTCTACAGAGCCAACACAGCCACCTATACACAGTAAGGCTTCCTCCTCGCCTCCCCCTTTTTTCTTTTTCTTTTTCTTTTTTTTTTTTTTTTTTTTTTACCTAGTTCACTTAGAAAAATAAATTACCTTTAAGGACAGATTTGATTATTTTAAGGGAAATAGCTATGTTATTCAAATAAGTATAGGCTAGGTGCTGTCTTTATATAAATTGCTCATCTATATATTCATTTGCTCTTTGGCACATTTCTTGAGCACCTACTGTATTGCAGAAACTAAGGAGGCACCCGTGAACACAGATCAAGTACCTGCTCTCGTCACACTTACTCTTCAGAGGGAGAGACACATAATAAATGAGTTCACATAAAAACAAACAGTACAGTTTCATATATTGGTAGTGGCTCTGAAGAAATCTCAGCAGGGTGGAGGGGTGTAGAGAGACTGAAGTGGTGGGTAGGATGGAGGAACAGGCTCTATTAACCAGGGTGTAGGGGAAGGCAATGGGAGGGCCAGCAGGAGGGCCAGCACATCTGGAGCACAGTGAACAGGAGAAGGACAGTAGGAAGTCCAGGTGGAGAAGGCAAGCTGGAGCTGGTTCCTGTAGGGCCTCATAGACCAGGGTAAGGAACTGGAATTCAATTTAAATGGTGCTAGAAGTTTGAAATGGATTTTGAACAGAAGATGTGACTTGATTTGTTTCCTGCCTACTCTATGGAGACTAGCAAACTGCAGGTAGGGGCCAAAGAAAGGCAGCCAATCCAGTTATTGCAATTATTCAGATGACATATAATGAAGGACTCAGTAGTGATGGATGTGGTGAAGATATATTTTTGAAGGAAGAACTAAAAGGATTTGCTAATGGATTAGATATGAGGTAGGGTGGTAAGGAGCAGTTCTGAGAGGAAGAGAATCAGGAGTTCTGTTTTAGAATCTACCTATCTAAATGATTTACTGGGGCTTAAAAAGTGGGATGCTATCTTGATATTCTTACCATTTCTTTTCCTATTTTATACTTATTAAATTGTCCCTTTAAGCAAATAAAAGCTAGTTACAAAAACATGAGATAGTACCTAATCTACAGACTTAGGTACATTATAAAACTCATATTTTTATTTTAAAAAACTTTTTTCCTTTTTATTTATCTTTAACACCTTTATTAGAGTATAATTGCTTTACAATGGTGTGTTAGTTTCTGCTTTATAACAAAGTGAATCAGCTATACATATACATATATCCCCATATCCCCTCCCTCCCACCCTCCCTGTCCCACCCCTCTAGGTGGTCACAAAGCACCGAGCTGATCTCCCAGCAGCTATGCGGCTGCTTCCCACTAGCTATCTATTTTACGTTTGGTAGTGTATATATGTCCATGCCACTCTCTCACTTTGTCGCAGCTTACCCTTCCCCCTCCTCATGTCCTCAAGTCCATTCTCTACGTCTGCGTCCTTATTCCTGTCCTGCCCCTAGTTTCTTCAGAACCATTTTTTTTCTTTAGATTCCATATATATGTGTTAACATATGGTATTTGTTTTTCTCTTTCTGACTTACTTCACTCTGTATGACAGTCTATAGGTCCATCCACCTCACTACAAATAACTCAATTTCATTCCTTCTTATGGCTGAGTAATATTCCATTGTATGTATGTGCCACATCTTCTTTAGCCATTCATCTGTCAATAGACACTTAGGTTGCTTCCATGTCTTGGCTATTGTAAATAGAGCTGCAGTGAACATTGTGGTACATGACTCTTTTTGAATTATGGTTTTCTCAAGGTATATGCCCAGTAGTGGGATTGCTGGGTCATACGGTAGTTCTATTTTTAGTTTTTTAAGGAACCTCCATACTGTTCTCCACAGTGGCTGTGTCAATTTACATTCCCACAAACAGTGCAAGAGCGTTCCCCTTTCTCCACACCCTCTCCAGCATTTATTGTTTGTAGATTTTTTGAAGATGGCCATTCTGACTGGTGTGAGGTGATACCTCATTGTAGTTTTGATTTGCATTTCTCTAATGATTAGTGATGTTGAGCATTCTTTCATGTGTTTGTTGGCAATCTGTATATCTTCTTTGGAGAAATGTCTATTTAGGTCTTCTGCCCATTTTTGGATTGGGTTGTTTTTTTTTTTTTTTTTGATATTGAGCTGAGCTGCATGAGCTGCTTGTAAGTTTTGGAGATTAATCCTTTGTCCGTTGCTTCATTTGCAAATATTTTCTCCCATTCTAAGGGTTGTCTTTTCATCTTGTTTATGGTTTCCTTTGCTGTGCAAAAGCTTTTAAGTTGTATTATGTCCCATTTGTTTATTTTTGTTTTTATTTCCATTTCTCTAGGAGGTGGGTCAAAAAGGATCTTGCTGTGATTTATGTCATAGAGTGTTCTGCCTATGTTTTCCTCTAAGAGTTTTATAGTGTCTGGCCTTACATTCAGTTCTTTAATCCATTTTGAGTTTATTTTTGTGTATGGTGTTAGGGAGTGCTCTAATTTCATTCTTTTCCAAGTAGCTGTCCAGTTTTCCCAGCAACACTTATTGAAGAGGCCGACTTTTCTCCATTGTATCTTCTTGCCTCCTTTATCAAAAATAAGGTGACCATATGTGGGTGGGTTTATCTCTGGGCTTCCTATCCTGTTCCATTGATCTATCTTTCTGTTTTTGTGCCAGTACCATACTGTCTTGATTACTGTAGCTTTGTAGTCTGGACTGAAGTCCGGGAGCCTAATTCTTCCAGCTCCATTTTTCTTTCTCAAGATCACTTTTACTATTTGGGGTCTTTTGTGTTTCCATACAAATTGTTAATTTTTTTGTTCTAGTTCTATGAAAAATGACACTGGTAGTTTGATAGGGATTGCATTGAATCTGTGAATTGCTTTGGGTAGTATAATCATTTTCACAAGGTTGATTCTTCCAATCCAGGAACATGGTATATCTCTCCATCTTTGTATCATCTTTAATTTCTTTAATCAGTATCTTATAGTTTTCTGCATACAGGTCTTTTGTCTCTTTAGGTAGGTTTATTCCTAGGGATTTTTATCTTTTTGTGGCAATGGTAAATGGGAGTGTTTCCTTAATTTCTCTTTCAGATTTTTCATTATTAGTGTATAGAAATGCAAGAGATTTCTGTGCATTAATTTTGTATCCTGCTACTTTACCAAATTCATTGATTAGTCCTAGTAGTTTTTGGTAGCATATGTAGGACTCTCTATGTATAGTATCATGTCATCTGCAAACAGTGACAGCTTTACTTCTTTTGCAATTTGGATTCCTTTTATTTCTTTTTCTTCTCTGATCCCTGTGGTTAAAACTTCCAAAACTATGTTGAATAGTGGTGGTGAGAGTGGACAACCTTGTCTCATTCCTGATCTTAGAGGAAATTGTTTCAGTTTTTCACCATTGAGAACAATGTTGGCTGTGGGTTTGTCATATATGGCCTTTATTATGTTGAGGTAAGTTCCCTCTATGCCTACTTTCTGGAGGGGTTTTATCATAAATGGGTGTTGAATTTTGTCAGAAGCTTTTTCTGCATCTATTGAGATGATCATATGGTTTTCCACCTTCAATTTGTTAATATGGTTTATCACATTGATTTGCATATATTGAAGAATCCTTCCATTCCTGGGATAAACACCACAGATCATGATCCCTTTTTTAATTTATTTTTTATTTATATTTTATTTTTTTATACAGCAGGTTCTTATTAGTCATCCATTTTAAACACATCGGTGTATACATGTCAATCCCAATCTCCGAATTCATCACACCACCACCCCCAACCCCCCGGCGCCTTCCCACCTTGGTGTCCATACATTTCTCCCCTACGTCTGTGTCTCAATTTCTGCTCTGCAAACTGGTTCATCTCTATCGTTTTTCTAGGTTCCACATACTTGCGTTAATATACGATATTTGTCTTTCCCTTTCTGACTTACCTCACTCTGTATGACAGTCTCTAGATCCATCCACATCTCTACAAACGACCCAATTTCGTTCCTTTTCATGGCTGAGTAATATTCCATTGTATATATTTACCAAATCTTCCCTATCCATTCGTCTGTTGAGGGGCATTTAGGTTGCTTCCGTGACCTGGCTATTTGTAAACAGTGCTTCAATGAACATTGGAGTGCATGTGTCTTTTTGAATTATGGTTTCCTCTCAGTATATGCCCAGTAGTGGGATTGCTGGGTCATATGGTAGTTCTATTTTTAATTTTTTAAGGAACCTCCATTCTGTTCTCCATAGTGGCTGTATCAGTTTACTTCCCACCAACAATGCATAAGGGTTCCCTTTTCTCCACACCCTCTCCAACATTTATTGTTTGTAGATTTTTTGATGATGGCCATTCTGACTGGTGTGAGGTGATACCTCATTATAGTTTTGATTTGCATTTCTCTAATAATTAGTGATGTTGAGCAGCTTTTCATGTGCTCCTTGGCCATCTGTATGTATTCTTTGGAGAAATGTCTATTTAGGTCTTCTGCCCATTTTTGGATTGGGTTGTTTGTTTTTTTAATATTGAGCTGCATGAGCTGTTTATATATTTTGGAGATTAATCCTTTGTCCATTGATTCGTTTGCAAATATTTTCTCCCATTCTGAGGGTTGCTTTTTCATCTTGTTTATGGTTTTCTTTGCTGTGCAAAAGCTTTTAAGTTTCATTAGGTCCCATTTGGACCACCAGAGGTCAATCAAAAAAAATCTTGCTGTGATTTATGTCAAAGAGTGTTCTTCCTATGTTTTCCTTTAAGAGTTATATAGTGTTCGGTCTTACATTTAGGTCTCTAATCCATTTTGAGTTTATTTTTGTGTATGGTGTTAGGGAGTGTTCTAATTTTATTCTTTTACATGTAGCTGTCCAGTTTTCCCAGCACCACTTATTGAAGAGACAGTCTTTTCTCCATTGTATTTCCTTGCCTCCTTTGTCATAGATTAGTTGACCATAGGTGCGTGGGTTTCTCTCTGTGCTTTCTATCTTGTTCCATTGATCTATATTTCTGTTTTTGTGCCAGTACCATATTGTCTTGATTACTGTAGCTTTGTAGTATAGTCTGAAGTCAGGGAGTCTGATTCCTCCAGCTCCGTTTTTTTCCCTCAAAACTGCTTTGGCTATTCGGGGTCTTTTGTGTCTCCATACAAATTTTCAGATTGTTTGTTCTAGTTCTGTAAAAAATGCCATTGATAATTTGATAGGGATTGCACTGAATCTGTAGATTGCTATGGGTAGTATACTCATTTTCACAATGTTGATTCTTCCAATCCAAGAGCATGGTATATCTCTCCATCTGTTGATATCATCTTTAATTTCTTTCATCAGTGTCATATAGTTTTCTGCATACAGGTCTTTTGTCTCCCTAAGTAGGTTTATTCCTAGGTATTTTATTCTTTTTGTTGTTATTAATTTCTTAATTAATAATTTCTTAATTGTTATTAATTTCTCTTTCAGATTTCTCATCATTAGTCTATAGGAATGCAAGAGATTTCTGTGCATTAATTTTGTATCCTGAAACTTTACCAAATTCATTGATTAGCTCTAATAGTTTTCTGCTGGCATCTTTAGGATTCTCTATGTACAGTGTCATGTCATTTGCAAACAGTGACAGTTTTACTTCTTCTTTTCCAATTTGTATTCCTTTTATTTCTTTTTCTTCTCTGATTGCCGTGGCTAGGACTTCCAAAGCTATGTTGAATAATAGTGGTGAGAGTGGACATCCTTGTCTTATTCCTGATCTTAGAGGAAATGCTTTCAGTTTTTCACCATTGAGAATGATGTTGGCTGTGGGGTTGTCGTATATAGCCTTTATTACGTTGAGGTAGGTTCCCTCTATGCCCACTTTCTGGAGAGTTTTTATCATAAATAGCTGTTGAATTTTGTCAAAAGCTTTTTCTGCATCTGTTGAGATGATCATATGGCTTTTATTCTTCAGTTTGTTAATATGGTGTATCACATTGATTGATTTGCTTATATTGAGGAATCTTGCATCCCTGGATAAATCCCACTTGATCATGGTGTATGATCCTTTTAATGCGTTGTTGAATTGTGTTTCCTAGTATTTGGTTGAGGATTTTTGCATCTATATTCATCAGTGATATTGGTCTGTAGTTTTCTTTTTCCATAGTATCTCTGTCTGGTTTTGCTATCAGGGTGATGGTGGCCTCATAGAATGAGTTTGAGAGTTTTCCTTCCTTTGCAATTTTTTGGAAGAGTTTGAGAAGGTTGGGTGTTAGCTCTCCTCTAAATGTTTGATAGAATTCACCTGTGAAGCCATCTGCTCCTGGAGTTTTGTTTGTTTGTAGATTTTTAATCACAGTTTTAATTTTATTACTTGTGATTGGTCTGTTCATATTTTCTATTTCCTCCTGGTTCAGTCTTGGAAGGTTATACCTCTCTAAGAATTTGTCCATTTCTTCCAGGTTGTCGATTTATTGGCATAGAGTTGCTTGTAGTGCTCTCTTAGGATGCTTTGTATTCCTGTGGTGTCTGTTGTAACTTCTTTTTCATTTCTAATTTTATTGATTTGAGTCTTCTCCCTGTTTATCTTGATGAGTCTGGCTAATGGGTTATCAATTTTGTTTATCTTCTCAAAGAACCAGCTTTTAGTTTTATTGATTTCTGCTACTGTTTTCTTTGTTTCTATTTCATTTATTTCTGCTCTGATCTTTATGATTTCTTTCCTTCTGCTGACTTTGGGTTTTGTTTCTTCTTCTTTCTCTAGTTCCTTTAGGTGTAAGGTTAGATTGTTTATTTGAGATGTTTCTTGAGGTAGGCTTGTGTACCTATAAACTTCCCTCTTAGAACTGCTTTTGCTGCATCCCGTAGGTTCTGGATTGTCGTGTTGCATTGTCGTTTGTCTCTAGGCATTTTTTGATTTCCTCTTTGATTTCTTCAGTGATCTCTTGGTTATTTAGTAACGTATTGCTTAGCCTCCATGTTTTTTACGGTTTTTTCCCCGTAATTAGTTTCTAATCTCATAGCGTTGTGGTCAGAAAATACGCTTGATGTGATTTCTTGAGAAGAAAATGTAATCTGCTGTTTTTGGATGGAATGTCCTATAAATATCAATTAAATCTATCTGGTCTATTGTGTCATTTAAAGCTTGTGTTTCCTTGTTAATTTTCTGTTTGGATGATTTGTCCATTGGTGTAAGTGAGGTGTCAAAGTCCCCCACTATTATTGTGTTACTGTTGATTTCCTATTTTATAGCTGTTAGCAGCTGCCTTATGTATTGAGGTGCTCCTATGTTGGGTGCGTATATATTTATAATTGTTGTATCGTCTTCTTGGATTGATCCCTTGATCATTATGTAGTGTCCTTCCTTGTCTCTTGTAACATTCTTTATTTTAATGTCTATTTTATCTGATATGAATATTGCTACTCGAGCTTTCTTTTGATTTCCATTTGCATGGAATATCTTTTTCCATCCCCTCACTTTCAGTCTGTATGTGTCCCTAGGTCTGAAGTGGGTCTCTTGTAGACAGCATATATATGGGTCTTGTTTTTGTATCCATTCAGCCAGTCTGTGTCTTTTGGTGGGAGCATTCAGTCCATTTACATTTAAGGTAATGATTGATATATATGTTCCTATTCCCATTTTCTTAATTGTTTTGGGTTTGTTATTGTAGGTCTTTTCCTTCTCTTGTGTTTCTTGCCTAGAGAAGTTCCTTTAGCATTTGTTGTAAAACTGGTTTGGTGGTGCTGAACTCTCTCAGCTTTTGCTTGTCTGTAAAGGTTTTAATTTCTCCAACAAATCTGAATGAGATCCTTGCTGGATAGAGTAATCTTGGTTGTAGCTTTTACCCCTTCATCACTTTAAATATGTCCTGCCACTCCCTTCTGGCTTGCAGAGTTCCTGCTGAAAGATCAGCTGTTAACCTTATGGGGATTCCCTTGTGTGTTATTTGTTGTTTTTCCCTTGCTTCTTTTAATATTTTTTTCTTTGTATTTTTTTTTTTGTTTTTTTTGTTTTGTTTTGTTTTGTTTTGTTTTTTTGTGGTACACGGGCCTCTCACTGCTATGGCCTCTCCCGCTGCGGAGCAGAGGCTCCGGACGCGTAGGCTCAGTGGCCATGGCTCACGGGCCCAGCCGCTCCGCGGCACGTGGGATCCTCCCAGATCGGGGCACGAACCCGCGTCCCCTGCATCGGCAGGCAGACTCTCAACCACTGCGCCACCAGGGAAGCCCTGTATTTATTTTTTGATAGTATGATTAATATGTGTCTTGGAGTGTTTCTCCTTGTATTTATCCTTTATGGGACTCTCTGCACTTCCTGGACTTGACTATTTCCTTTCCCATATTAGGGAAGTTTTCAACTATTATCTCTTCACATATTTTCTCAGTCCCTCTCTTTCTCTCTTTTTCTGGGACCCCTATAATTCAAATATTGGTGCGTTTAATGTTGTCCCAGGGGTCTCTAAGACTGTCCTCAGTTCTTTTCATTCTTTTTTCTTTATTCTGCTCTGCAGTAGTTCTTTCCACTGTTTTATCTTCCAGGTCACTTTATCCATTCTTCTGCCTCAGTTTTTCTACTATTGTGTCCTTCTAGAGAATTTTTAATTTTAGTTATTGTGTTGTTCATCATTGTTTGTTTGCTCTTTACTTCTTTTAGGTCCTTGTTAAACATTTCTTGTATTTTCTCCATTTTATTAACGAGGTTTTGGATCATCTTTACTATCATTACTCTGAATTCTCTTTCAGGTAGACTGCCTATTTCCTCTTCATTTATTTGGTCTGGTGGGTTTTTACCTTGCTCCTTCATCTGCTGTGTTTCTCTGTCTTCTCATTTTGCTTAACTTACTGTGTTTGGGGTCTCCTTTTTGCAGGCTGCAGGTTCGTCGTTCCCGTTGTTTTTGGTGTCTGCCCCAGTGGCTAAGGTTGGTTCAGTGGGTTGTGTAGGCTACCTGGTGGAAGGGACTGGTGCCTGTGTTCTGGTGGATGAGGCTGAATCTTGTCTTTCTGGTGGGCAGGACCACATCCAGTGGTGTGTTTTGGGGTGCCTCTGACCTTATTCTGATTTTAGGTAGCCTCTCTGCTAATGGGTGGGGTTGTGTTCCTGTATTGCTAGTTTTTTGGCATAGGGTGTCCAGCACTGTAGCTTGCTGTCATTGAGTGCATCTGGGTTTTAGCGTTGAGGTGGAGATCTCCGGGAGAGCTTTTGCTGTTTTATATTACATGGAGCCAGGAGGTCTCTGGTGGACGAATATCCTGAACTCGGCTCTCCCACCTCAGAGGGTCAGGCCTGACACCGGACTGGAGCACCAAGACCCTGTCAGCCACACGGTATCTATAAAATGTCTGGGAGAAACCGCAGCAAGGCCGGCTTCTTAGCAGTTGCAGCCGTAACAGGAAGCTTATTCCTCCCTATGGGTGGGGCAACAAGTCTTCCTGCAGGTGCAAGATTGCCTCCTTAGTCCTAAGAAAACTAACTTCTTGTCACCCTCACTATGGACTAGGCGCCGACATTGTGGTAGGACCACGCATGCGCCCTTTTTTCCTTTTTAAATTAATCTTTGAAAAATTCAATATCAATGTACTTCATCATCATTTGTTTTTTACTCTCCATGTTGTCTTGTTCTAAGATGCAGCATTGTAGTGCCAGAGAGCACCGTCGTGTTATTTCTAGAAGACAGATTTCGTCCATTTAGCTGCCTCCTCTTGCTCCTGCTGTGACTTGTTATATTAATTTGCTGTAGTAGTAGCCATGACATTAATGTACTTTCAGATTATTGAATGACACAAAGGATTTTCCATCTAACCTTCTCCTCCGCAGTGTCTCTAGACTGACGGTTTTAGCCATTAGTTTAAGTATCTCTTAATTCAGGTGATGTATAAGATAAGGATTTATTGCTATAAAGTGTTTTGGAAAGACAAAAGAAACTTATTAGGTTTATTTGAAAGTTCTGTTCATCTAATTTGAATTGTAATATGTATTATAACAAATGACACTAAGCAAAATTTTAATACTCATAGAAAATAAGATCTTTTCGCATTAGGGAAATGGCAAGAGGTTTAATCTTGAGTTAGTATTCAACTCTGCCCATAACTGGTGCTACAAATGTAAGCAAGTTATTTAAGCTTTCTCAGCTTGGCCTCTTCATCTGTAAAATAGGACTGGTAATGCCTGTATAATAGAGTTGTAAAGATTAAGTATGAAATATTATGTAAAGGTCTTTACATAAAGTGCAGGTTCACTAAATCATAGTTCTTATTATGGAGCCCAAATCTAAAGGACCAGGCAGAGAACCATGACTTGTTCCTTCAGTGAAGAACAGTACTGGAAAATTTGACCCTGAATGACCAGAATTTCATTCTCTACAGTGAAATTGCTGGCATTTAAGCTGTTTATAATATACTAATATGATTTATGAATGTTATTTCTCAAGTTATCTGGAAACCAAGCAAAATTTACCAACCTTGGGTTTCTGGGTTGAGTAAAGCCTTGATCAGTAAAAGAATATTATTTGGTATCTATTTTCTCCTTTAATTTGAGGAGGCAGATCTAACAGCAAGGCCTCTCTGAATGTGCCAGCAGAGTTGCAGAATAATTTTTTTTTTTACAAACAGTTCATTATTAAAATGCTATTTAAGATGATCACTGCTGTTTGAGGGGGAAGTGCAGAAGAGCTATTTATTTATAAATATACAGGGCTAGGTCGGATGGATGTTTCATTATTTGTTTTAATTTTGCACTTATTCATAGAGTACCACCAGTAACAATTACACTAATTACAGCTTAGACAATCTTTTTGTTCTCAGTGTAAAGGCTTGGTATACTTTGTTTTGGTAGGAAAGGAATTTGGTAATTGAAGCGGGAAACTAAATTTAGTTTGGGTTTTTTTTAACGTTTTTTTTGGCCGCACCATGCGGCTTGTGGGATCTTAGTTCCCTGAACAGGAATTGAACCCAGGCCCATAGCAGTGAGAGCGTGGAGTCCTAACCACTAGACTGCCGGGGAATTCCCTAAATTTAGTTTTTAAAGCTTTATTTTTTGAGGTTTAAAGTTTCTTAACCTTTTAATATTGACATTATGTTAAAAAATTAAAAGGCATAGAAATGTTTTTTAAGAGTAGTTTGGAGAAGACACATTTCTATGAGCCCTAACTCAACTTCCCAACCTACTTAGAAACACTTGGCAGTCTTCTGAATGAGACTGTAGACTAAGACCATGACTTTGTTTTAACTTAATTGCCTTCTACCATAAAATTAAGGTAAACTCTACCAAAGTCATTTCTTTTTGTTTGACTGTCTTGGTATGATAAGTAGGAATTTCTGTACTAGGGGTAGGTTCTAAGACGCTTGCCCCAAACTCTTGTCAGAACAGAAAGGACCGCACCCACCTGTCTTCTAAGAGTTTCCCCCTTGGCTTGCATCTCCTATGCCTAAACTTGGTCCCACCATCCCTATAAACTATAGGACAAGAGGGCAGTTAAAAAAAGAAAGATCCCTGGAGAAGATCCCTGAATAAGACTGAAAAGAAATAATGGAAAAGAACACATTCCTTCACTTCAGACACTGGAGCAGGCCTGCTGAAACAAAAGATTCTTGGTGGGAGAGAAAAAGGAAAAGCATGTAAAGGCTGTGGATAGATTTTTTGCCAGGAATTAAGGGTTGAGTGGGGAGGGTGTCAAGATAAAATGTTGGCTCATCCCACACAACTGTAATGTCTCATACTCTTACTTCTTCCCTTTTTCAAAAATTTGCCAAAGTTCATTGCCATCCATAGTAAATAAGATGGGGCCACTTGGGAAGTCTTGTATCCCTTAACTATATGACTTCTGGAGCCCAACACACCAGATTAGGGCAAGCAGGAGGTAAGTTAGGGGCCTAACAGCTGCTGCACTAGGACTAGCTTCTAGGTCTTGGAAGCACATTCTGTGTCTTTCCAGATGATTTTGAGAGTTTCTCTTGGTCTTTCAACATCCATTTATTCATATTTGTAGTGTCTTTTGATTTATTATTGGGTCTGCGTCTTGAATTTACAGATTCAAAACTCAGATCATAAAGACATACAGTTAACAGTAATGCAACTCTGGAGCTTGTCTTTGTAACTATTCTTAATAGGATTGTTTTTTCTAAGTAGTTAAAGCAACTTCAAAACACCTATGGTAGGTGAATTCACTCTTGGTAAATGTACTATTTTATGGAATGAAATAGATAGTGAATGAATCTATGAAAAGTTCCTATTTTTTTTTACATTTACTAAAAATTTAAAAAGCAAATGATATATCTTTAGTAGTAATATACTCATTAAAATTAATTTCCATTTTCCATGTCTTGCTCTTTAGAAACTTATTAGGATTTCTTTCCCTTCCTCAAGTACCCAGTTTCAGCAAGGTACTTGTAAAATCATTTTTCTTTGCTGTATGAAGATGGTCTTTAATATTGTTGCTTTCTAATGAAAGATTTGAAAAACTATTCCTTTGCATAATTTGTACTTATCATTTTAATGTCACTAAAGTATTTTAGCTTTCTCAGAAGAACTACATCATCTGAAATACATATTTTCTATAAAAAGAATAAATTGCTAACTTATTTTTTTTTTTGAGATAATGGTTTCTATAGACCCATGTTCAGGGAAGCCCAGTAGAAGACTATATTGAGTTATTTGGCCCTAAAAGCATTGAGTTATAAAAAGAACTAATAGACTCTGTAATGTTTATATATAGCTCATTATCAGAGGTGGCTGGCTGGAACTGGAAGTCATATTAAATATTTTATACCATTGATCCGATAAATGACATTACAGGAAGTCCTCAGCTTACAGTGATCGGATACCAGCAAGTCACTGACATCAGCAGTGTTAGGGCCACAATGCCCACCTATGTCATCACCTACAGCTTGTTCAAGCAGGCAACTCACAAGTCAACTTCTGTGACTCAACCTACTGCCTAGGGGGGCCTATGGTAAGGCCTCCAGCTTCCCAGTTGGCTCTACCAACTGATTCTGTTCTCTTTCTCCCTGTGCCTCAGAGTCTTTTAACTCCTAAATGGCAAGGGTTTCTGTTTTGTCTTTGTTCCTAAATAAAGGGTGGGGTGGAGGCAGAAGAGAGGTGTCCCAAGTGAAAACTGGAAAGACAGCATAGAAGGGGGTAGCAGGGGGACTAAAGAAATAATAGTCTTTTTCTATTTCTTTTCTTTTTCTAAGGGCCAAATACTGAATAGTTTAGACTTTATGGTCTGTACTCACTTCTGCCGTTGTAGCAGCCATACACAATATGTGGATAAGTAACCTTGGCTGTGCTCCAATTAAATTCTATTTGCAAAACTAGGCAGCAGGCCTTTGGCCTAGTGGCCATAGTTTGCCACCCTCTGCATACTACAGGGTGTCCCTAGTAAACTGGGTCTAAGAGATATTCTAGAAGAGAAGTCCTTAAGACATTTAGAGCACTAGAACATTACTTAGTAAATGTGTAGTTTCTCAGGGGAACTGAGGACAACACTCATTTTGATGGTAAAAGTTGGTATCGAATATATTTTAAGTCTCACATGTTCATTTCTTAAAAATTGCTGATGAATGAAAAAAGCAGCCTCTGTTATAAAGCAAAACCCAGGACTAATGGTTAAGCAAAGAGAGGCCATAAGGAATCACTTTATAGATGACTTAACAGGGAAGCGGAGCTGTAAATGAGGATAAACTAGGCCTGATTTCCAGTCCATGCTGTGTCACACTGCCTGGCCCTGGAATCAAGTCAGGGCTTTAGAAGAGCAATCAGACTTTTAGATATGTGTATTTGGCAATATCTGAAGACAAAGTATTATTCTGTTAGATTTTGACGACTGTGATTTTTTTCTATAGGAATTGGTTAAACCTCTAATAGGACTTCAGATACCCCTTGAACTGAATTAGCCTTCTTACCATTACATGTAAAACATCACTGATATGTCCCACCATAATATAACAAACAGTGCTTACAATCTCTGACAGGTTGTTCATGCTGAAGGATTGGTCTCTATATTAAAGAAGAGGAATAATACTGTAGGAGATCATCCTGCCCAGATGCAACAGAAACCATCTAAGCGAAGAGTGAGATTCCAAGAAATAGATGACAGCTTAGATCAAGGTAAAGTGCTCAGACTGTGTCTAACACAGATTTGATCAGTGTTTGCTGAAAGAATGAATTAATGTACAATAAGGTGTTTGGTAACAGGATTTGTAAAGAATATGTGGACTTAGTTGCTTTATCTTCTGTAAAGAAACACAGAGGATCAAACTATCATCAGTTCTTAAATAATTCCTAAGCAATTTGTTTTGCTCAAATAAGTGAGCAAGTTGCAAAATTCATCTCATTGCCTTCCTGTCCCACAGATAGTCCTCAATTTTCAGAGCTTATTTCAGTTTCTTTGTTTCGTGTTTTATTTTCTAGTTTTTGTTTGGTGTTTTTTAGTGAGCCTGCTATTTTTGTCTTCTTTTCAGTGGCAGTTCATACTCCTTCTTGACTGATGTGGAAAATATTTATGGATTACAAATATTTTCTCTTCGGTGATTTCTTCTTGACTCTGTAGAAAGAGGTGTCTCTCAAGAGTACAGTTTAGGGCTTCCCTGGTGGCGCAGTGGTTGAGAGTCCACCTGCCGATGCAGGGGACACGGATTCGTGCCCCGGTCTGGGAAGATCCCACATGCCGCGGAGCGGCTGGGCCCGTGATCCATGGCCGCTGAGCCTGCGCGTCCGGAGCCTGTGCTCCGCAACGGGAGAGGCCACAACAGTGAGAGGTCCGCGTACCGGAAAAAAAAAAAAAAGAGTACAGTTTAACACTGTTGCTATTGTTTGATATTTTTTTTCCTCCTGGGCTTATATTTAAGGTAGTGCTTAAATTTGTCTAAGGCCTAGGTAAATCAGAGTGAGTAGAAATATAGCCAAGAACCTGTCAGTATGCTTTTCATGTTTATAAAACAACTGCATTGTTAAAATAACAGTGTCAACGTGTAGATACGCTTTCTAAATATGACATAAAGTGATACAATTATAAAGCTGGTAGGAACCTTGGAAATAATCTGTTCCCACCCCTCATTTTACCTCTGCACCTTGCTTGTAACTATCACAGTCCTCTCCAGATAAAGTGCTCAATTCTTTGTTTGTACCAATTGGTATTGAATCATTGCATACACAGTAGGGGGAACCCAGGATTTAGAACTGACAGTCCCTAGTTCCCTTAGTAGCCATCTCGTCTTACACTAAGTCACGTAACTTGTGCTCAGTAGCCGCCTGTGCCTCCTGGCTTCCATGTTGGACAGCACAGCTCTAAATACTGTCAGTGCATGTAGTTAAAACAAAGTAGATGTTTTAAAATAAATTGTATCTAAATGTTTGTATATAAATATATGATAATGAAGAAATACCCAGAAAAGTACATAAACTAGATTGTTAACAAAGATAAGAGGGTGGGTGGGAATCATGCCAAAAAGAGAAAAGATGGTAAAAATACTGAACTGACCAAAAACCAAAAAAACCCCAAGAAACACAACATGAATGATATGATCCTTTTTATTTGTGTGTATAAAAATTATGCTAAGTATAAATTATTAAATCTATTAATGTCTTTTAATTATTAAAATCTATTAAACTGTAAATGTGTAAATCACAGGACAATACAATTACATAATCCTGTTTTTATAAAAATCCTGAAACCACATGTGTTTGATCTAGAAGGATACACACCATATTTAACAGTGTTTACCTCTTGGTTGAGAGGGGAACATGATTGGGTAGGAATAAAAGGGAAGAGTCCCTTAGACTCTTAGATACTTTCATGTTTAAATTTTTATGGGGAGAATATATTCACATATTACTGTAAAATCTTGCAAATAAATTCTATTTGGTTTATATTGGGTTCTGTAAAATTTGTTTTTTTAATCATAAAAGTAATAGACACTAATCATGAAAAAACTTAGACAATAATGAAGTAGAAAGTTGAAGGCTCCCAACCCTCCCTCCCTTGGGGGTTTCCCCCAGGTATTGATTGAAGTTCTTACCATCCTTTCAAAACACATTCTGTATATATGCATGTATATGTGTGTACATACACATGTGCCCTTTTTTTTTTAACATGAATGGTTCATTATATACTGTTATGTCACGGCTTTTTAATTTAACCATCAATCTTGGACATCTTTCTTCGAACAATGTATTAAATTTACTCCATTCTGTAAAACAGTTGCATAGTATTCCATGATACGAATCTCCCATAATTATTTAACTCTTCCATTGTAACTAGAATAACTAAGTTATTCTCAACTTTATGTTATAACAAACTTTGCTGCAGTGAACATGCCTGTAAATATGCTATTGTGTTTTGTGCAGATCTGTAGGCTTAATTCCTGAAAGTGGATTTGCTAGGCTAGGTGATCAGGACCATATGGACCAGTTGGCCTCAGGCAGTCCTTCCTTGTTTATACCTATTGTCCCAGCACTGCATTCACTTAACACTCTTTCACTGTCAAAAGTGCCCCAGGCTGGATGATAAATTAATTTAAAATGTTAATAGATACTGCCAGATTACCTTCCAAGAAGGTTTTGGTACACCCTCATCATGCTGATCATAAAACTTCTTAGTCTTTTCCAAATATTTTTAATTTTTCTTTAATTATGAGTGATCATTAAGACTTTCAACAGAGAGTAGTTATTTTCTTCAATATAGAAAGACTTATGTGGACATTTTTATTAAAAACAAGCCTGCCAAAGTTGTTTAAGAAATGAAATTACTGTACTAGCTAGAACTTCACTATTCCACTGAAAGATAAAATTGAGTATTACTAAGATGCAAGATCCCACTCAGACATTTTTGCTTGTTTGTTTAATATCAAATTGACTTTGCTTTAAGGTGGTCCCATGATGTGAACTCCAAAGATACTGTAATAGTGAGGTTACATATAATTTGTACTCTAAAATAATGCTATGAGCACATCAGAGAAGTATTGCCATTTTTTTCTTCTTTTTTTATGGAAATGGTTATATTCATTGTATAAATGAGCTAGTTTTAATTTTAGCATTCACAAGCTCTCCAAGTATATATCTTTATGGTAACTAATAGGTCCTTGTATAGTCATTGGTGTCCTAGCTTCCTGTCAGTGACTATCCATAGAGGACTAATATTAGAAACATCTAGTTATCTTAATCAGTGAGCAGACAGCAGATACTAGGCATTAATTTTGTGTCAGTTTAACCTTACTCTGTTTTCCTGTTTGCAGATGAAGTTGGAGGTGGTTCCTGTATTTTACTGGTCTTGCTGTGCATAGTGACGGTTTTCCTTAGTGTGGGAGGAACTGCATTATACTGCACTTTTGGTGACACGGAGTCACCTGTTTGTACAGACTTTGCAGACAACATGGATTTCTATTACACTAAGTTACTGCAGGGAATGGCAGGACTTAAACACTGGATCTACCTCTCCTAGCAGCATTCAAGAGGGACAGGCATGCTGGCCGTGAGAATCAAAGAGTGAAACTTTCTAAATAGCTTTTATTTCAAGAGTTCTGTAACATGCGCCTCCCTTCCCCAGTGAGGAACCACAAACATCAGAAACAGCAGCTTTAACTGGCAAAACAGAGGAACTCAGAATAATCCACATAATGATACAGATATTGATCTGAGCACTGTGGATGGAAGGAATGGTCTTTGGAGAGCATGTCCACCTCCTCCTCACTGTTTCCTAGTGTAATGAGCTACAGAATTAAACAGGGCAGTGTTGGAGCCAAACCATTTTGGGCTACCTTGTCAGGCTAATGGCTAAGGACACTTGTGGTTTATAACTGTTTGTCCAAAGACATTGCTTCCAGCCATCACGCAATAAGTTTGTGTGTAATGAAAAAGAGTTACCTTACAGTTTCAATGTCTTTTTTTAGTTCACCTTGGGAGCTATGTAATTTAGGCTTTGGGCACTCTCCAGATTTCCATTTGTGAAATGATTATGTTTGTGTGTGTGTGCTTGTGTATTTCAGACAGTTATCATAAGCAAAAACCCAACGTAGAATAACAAAGATTATTCTTTCAACATGACTATAGATGTGCAGCTACAAAACTTTCAAGAAGGCTTAACTGTGGAACAGATGAACGGTACAAATCTTGGCCCTGAATTAAGAAACTGTGACAGATCTGTGACAGTTAACTTCATTAACTAGCCAGAAATTAATCACAGGCCTAGAGGTAAAATTAAAGAGCTCCCTCTGAGTGTCAGGCAACCAGTTTCATCGTGGATTCAGTGCTTCCTGATATAATAAATGCTGGATTCATCTCGAGTCAATAAATACTTATTGAGCACCTATTATGTTCTGAGAATCTAAGAACCCTTCTATAAAGATAAATAAGGTATTAGTTCCTGCTCTAGATGTTTTAATTCTGGCCTTATGTAAAATAAACTAATACTTTGGCAAATGAAATTAAATCATCATATATAATTCAGTATTAACAGATCATACATTCAGATGCTTGAATGTGTGTTCATATCATGGGCTTGATTTAGACCTAATGTGAGGTCATTAGGTGAAAATTCAATCATATCTTAAATAGGCAAATGTCTGATTTTTATTTAAATCTGTCAATTTCCTATTCTAGGGTACAGTGGTCTAACAATTAGGAAGCCTTGCTTTGGCTTTTTATATCATTGGCAGCATTCTAA
Source organism: Pseudorca crassidens (assembly GCF_039906515.1). Lineage (NCBI taxonomy): Eukaryota > Metazoa > Chordata > Mammalia > Artiodactyla > Delphinidae > Pseudorca > Pseudorca crassidens. Next base: position 161,304,161 of record NC_090297.1, read on the forward strand.
AAGAAACAAAACACATGAACTATAGTTTTCTGGAAGTGACTATTATTTCATGTTTTTCTGTGAGGATCATTTGAAAGAAAAAGAGAGTTTTCTTTCTAGTTGTTACTGGCTGGTACAGTACCTCCCTTTGTGTTTCTGCTTATTTATTTAGACTTATGATTTTTAAAGGGCTTTTTATAGAAGTTGAAATTGTGTCATTTAGCATGCATCTGGTTATCCCAATGCTAGATATTTAATTACTGTATACTTAGTGTTTTGATTTTCTATAATTTCAGCTCAATGTGGTTTTAGGCTTGTTTATTTTTAAATTGATGTTTTATTTTTACTTATAATACTGTTTGACTTGTCTGTATCATGTCACCATAAACTATAATATTTTCAAGGATTATAGATCAAAGATATTTATTTAGAAGTGTACAAGATACTGAAATCTAGATTCCTTATACTTAAGGCTGATTTTATTAGAAGATTATTTTAATGTTCTATTATAAATTTTAAGAATTTGTATTCAAATTGTATGTAAATATTTAAAATGTTGATGGTACTATATTATGTGGTTCTGTAAAAGACATTCACAAAGTCTACTGTGAGGGGCATCCCCATCAGAGACAAACCTCTTCTGTTTTACCCTCATGATTTCTAGTTACAGAAATTTGGTGATGCTGATTTCTGCCGGTTTTATGTGAAGATAAGTCAAAATTTCCCTCCTGTTCACCTTTTTAGGTCACTGTTGAAGTCCTAAAAACTCTATATGTCATGTTTTCCTATTGGCCACCAGGACCATTACTTCTGAAACTGAAGGTTTCCTGGGAACCTTCACACTGAGGTGAAAGAACTGAGATAATACTTTGGTACTCTGTGGAGTCCAGTTGAGTCTCAGAAGAACCACGTGTGTCCTCACTACTTCCCAGGGAGGGTGAGGTGAGCTCAGGAGCATATTGATGTCTTGATTTAAAATAGGCATGAAATCTCAACTAGAAAAATTAGGACAACTTTTAAAAATGTAATTGTCATTTATTGCATGAATTGGAGTAATTCTATCTGGTGATGAGAGAAATTGTTATCTCTCGCATAAAAAAATCATCCAGTTTTACTATAATGTAATTTTTTCTGTCATTTGAAAGCACTGACAACTATTTGTAACTAATCTTCCTTAAGAACTGTATTTGAGGGTAACAGATCAAGCTTGTAATTTAAAATCTATACCCAAAAAATGTCTCAGAGAGTTTATTTGAACCCCTTGGGTACTGAGAAAAACCGCTTTAAAGTGAAAGTAAAATAATTTCAGAAGTTGGTCTGGCACCACGAGTAGATTATTTTGGGTAGTCTAATAGCTCCCTACGTAAAGGCTCCTATGCTTCTAAAACACTTTCCCATCTGCCTGAAACAGCAACCGAAATTCACTCTAAAAATTCATTCCTTTAGATTTAAAAATCAAGTCCCTCTGGGAGGTTTACTATATTGAGCTGTGAATTATGCTAAGAGGATTTAAAATTTGAAGGTAGGCCTTATTTTGAAAGGACAGATGTGAATTGGATCTTGCTGGAATGGCAGGGTGGAGGAAAGGGTAGGAATTTAGAAGTAAAAGAGGGAAGGTGGGGAAAGGACAAGAAATCTTTTACCTATTACCTGTTTTGCTGAAGCTGACTTTGTGACGTTTAATCCCAATCCAGAGAGAGACTGAATATTTGTGTTCCCACTAACGTGACCTGTATAACTCTGTTCATTTCTATGGGCTCAGTTAATATTAACCCACCCTTGTATACTTAATTATGAAGTGTATATAGTGTTTTCACATTTATTCATTTGATGCTTACTTAGATCAGTAAACACACATCCCTTAAATCAGGTCTTGTGACTCCCGAAGCCATTATACTTTCTCTTCTATCATGTTGCCTCCATCCTCAAAAAGAATAAGAGTGATCTAGGGTTTATGGCACAAGTTCTAGTGCCATCTGCTATTTTAATAACCTCAAAGATAAACATTTGGTGAGCCTCATGTACTAAGGAATTTTCTTTAAGGAATTCTGGTAGCTTTTAAATCTCTCTTGGTGTAGGCTACTGAGCATCTCTTCTTCCTGGTCCTGAGAAGAGTAAGTCCTGAAATCAACCTCTTGTCTCTTGCCCCGAGAACAGTGCAGAACCATGAGCAACAGTGTTTATTACTCTCTGTACCTTGGCAAACATTGGAGTGTCTGCAGTGTGCCAAGCACTGAGCTGGGTGCTGGGGCTCTCGAAACAAGAAATGGTACCAGCTTAAAGAAGTTAGTGTCTGGTAAGGTAAATATATTTGTGAAAGGGGAAAAAAAAATGAAGAAATATAGGATACTACTACTCATGGGGATAGAAACTTGAGCTCATTCCTCCCTACCATGTGTCATGCTTTTTTAGGAGGAAAAGTAAAATTCCCTCTAGGCCACCTGCATAGCAACTTGATAGACAGGAATCTTTTCTTCCAGCCAAAATTCTATTGAGTATTACTTTTTGCCTCTAGTTAGCATTTGTGTCATTAATAGCGGGTAGGCTTTCCAGGAGTAGAAAACTGCTTGGCTAGAGCCTTCTTCAAAATTGAAAGTCTGAATAGCACTAAATAGCACAATTGAAAACTTTCTCACAGAACTGCAGGTCCAGATGCTTCTCCAGTAAATTCTAGCAATCATTTCAGTAAGATATAATACCCATCCAACAAAACACTCTTCAAATAGGAGAAAATACTTGCTAATTCATTTTATGAAAACAATATTGATCCCTAGACCTGACAACAATCCCTATCAGAATTGCAGCAATTTTTACAAGTTGACAGGCTGATTTTAAAATGTTTGGAGATGCGTGTGCCCTAGAAGACAGTCAGTGAACTTGTTAGAACAAAACTGGAGGACTTGTACTTCCAGATTTCAGAACCAAATGCTGCAATAATCAAACCATGGTATGGCAAAAGGAAATCCACATGTATGTGTTCAATGATCTACAAAGGTGCCAAGGCAATTCAAAGGGGGAAAGGAAGTCTTCAACAAATAATTGCTGGAGCAACTGTATATCCCACTAGGGAATATAATTAACGTAGACTTTTGCCTCACACAACACAAAACTTAACCTGAAATAAGTGGATCTAAGCTATAAAACTTCTAAAACAAAACAGGAGAAAATCCTTGCAACCTTTGAGTAAGCAAAGATTTCTTAGAACACAAAATACACAAACCATAAAAAAAAAGAAAGGATTAGCTGGACTTTTAAAGCACATGCTCTTTGAACATGGTTAGGAAAATGAAAAAGCAAGCTGAAGATTGGGGGAAAATTCACAATACATTTATCTAGTAAAGGCCTTGTATTCAAAATATGTAAAGATTTCATGCAACTGAATATGACAACCATTTAAAAACTTTGAACACCCCTTTCAAAAAAAAATATATATATATATACAAATGGCTAATGAGCACATGAAAAGATGCTGAATATCATTAGTCATCAAGATGCAAATTAGAACTGAGATACCACCACACACCAGGTAGAATAAAATTTAAAAGACTGTCACAACCCCAAGAATGAAAGGGTGGTTCAGCCTACGAAAGTCAACGAAATACCTCACATTAATAGAACAAGGGGGAGAAAACTATGATTGTTCCAACTGCTGCAAAAAAAATTTGACAAAATCCAACATTCTTTAATGATAAAAAAAATCTCAAACTAGAGGGGAACTTCCTCAACACGATAAAGGGCATTGGTGAAAAACCCACAGCTAATAATATATATCTCCCAAAGAATACACAAGAAAGATGCCAGAGCTAATAAATAAAATCAGCAAAGTTGCAGCATTACAAGATCAACCCATGAAAATCAGTTGTTTCTCTATACCAGCAATTAATTAACAGTACAGAAAGGAAATTAAGACAGAAATTTCATTTGCAACAGAATCTGATAGAATAAAATACCTAGGAATAAACTTAACCAAGGGGGAGAAGACTTGTACACTGAAAACTACAAATCATTGATTAAAAAATTAAAGAATAAATAAATGGAAAGGTATCTTGTGTTTATGGATGGGGAGACAATATTGTTAAGATGTCAATAATACCTAAAGTGATCTACAGATTTAATGCAATCCCTATCAAAATTCTAAGAGCCTTTTTAGCAAAAATGGAAAAGCCAATTATCAAATTTATATGGCATTGCAGGGGGACCCAAATAGCCAAACAAATCATGAAAAGAGAAAGACAAAATTGGAGGACTCACATTTCCCAATTTCAAAACTTACTACCAAGCTTCAGTAATCAAAACAGTGTGATGCTGGTATAAGGATAGACCTACAGACCAATGGAATAGAAATGAGAATCCAGAAATAAGCCCACACCTCTTTGGCCAGTTTATTTTCAGTGAGGGTGTCAGGTCCATTCAATGAGGAAGAATTCTCTGTTCAACAAATAGTTCCAGGACAACTGGATTTCCACATGCAAAAGAATGAATTTGGACCCCTGCCTCACACCATATACAAAGATTAATGCAAAATGGATTGATGATCTAAATATGAGGTAAATCCACAAAACTCTTATAAGGGGTACATACAACATTTGGGTACATCTTCATGACTATGGATTTAGCAATGGATTCTTAGATATGACAACAAAGGCACACAACAAAAGAAAAAACATAGGACTAAACATTTTTTTTAGGACTTCCTAAAAAAATTTTTTAATTTATGCATCAAAGGAAATTATCAAGAGAATGAAAAGACAACCCACAGAAAGGGAGAACATTTTTTGCAAGTCAGATATCTGGTAAGGGTTTAATATCCATAATATGTAAAGATCACCTACAATTCAACAAAAAGACAACCCAATTTTAAAATGGGCAAGAGACTTGAATACACATTTTTCCAAAGAAGATACACAAATGACCAATAAATACATGAAAAAATGCTCAACATCACTGATCATCAGGGAAATGAAAATCAAAACCACAATAAGATGAATGAAATGATACATACTACAACATGGGTGAACATGGAAAACATGTTCTGTGAAATAGCCAGACTCAAAAAAACAAATAGTGGGGCTTCCCTGGTGGTGCTGTGGTTGAGAATCTGCCTGCTAATGCAGGGGACACGGGTTCGAGCCCTGGTCTGGGAGGATCCCACATGCCGTGGAGCAACTAGGCCCATGAGCCACAACTACTGAGCCTGCGCGTCTGGAGCCTGTGCTCCACAACAAGAGAGGCCGCGGTAGTGAGAGGCCCGCGCACCGTGATGAAGACTGGCCCCCGCTTGCCACAACTAGAGAAAGCCCTCGCACAGAAATGAAGACGCAACACAGCAAAAATAAATTAATTAATTAATAAACTCCTACCCCCAACATCTAAAAAAAATTTAAAAAAAATAAAAGAACAAATAGTGTGATTTGACTTGAATGAAATATCTATAATTGACAAATTCAAAGAGACAGGAAATAGAACAATGGTTACCAGGGGCTAAGGGAAGGGGGAAAGGGAAGTTATAGCTTAACTGTTACTGTTTCTGTTTGGGGGATGAAAAAATTTTGTAAACAGATAGTGGTGGCAATGGTTGCACACACTGTAAATGTACTTAATGCCACTGAATTTTACACTTAAAAATAGTTAAAATGGCAAATTTTATGTTAAACATATTTTACCACACATGCATGTGCACACACACAAAAAGACACCACCAAGTGTCTTTGTTGGTGAGGATGTGGACCAACCAAATTCTCACACACAACTAGTGGGAATATGAAATGGTACCAACTGCTTTAGAAAACAGTTTTGCGGTTTCTTATAAAGTTAAGTACACACCTCTGCATGACCCAGCAATTCCACACCTAGGTTCTTACCTAAGAGAGATAAAAATGTGTCCACACAAAAACTTTACACAAATGTTCACAGCAGCTCTATCCATAATAGCCAAAAAATGGAAACACCCCAAGGTTCATCACTAATAGAATACTATTCAGCAATAAAAAAGAACAAACTATGGATACACAAACATGGATGAATCTCAAAATAACTGAGTGAAAAGAAGCCAGGAACAAAAGAGTACATATTGTATGTTTCCATTTATATAGAATTTTAGAAAATACAAACTAATCCATAGTGACAGAAATAGATCAGTGTTTCCTTGAGGGGCAAAGGATGGTGGGAGGATGGATTATAAAGGTCACGGGGCAACTTCTGAAATTGATAGAAATGTTATGTATCTTGATTGTGGTCATAATTTCATGGGTTTATACATCTTTCAAAATGCAGTGTACACTTTACATAGATGCAGTTATGTACATAAATTATACCTCAATAAAATTGTTATTAAAAAAGAAGTTCAGCGCTTCCCTGGTGGCGCAGTGGTTAAGAATCCGCCTGCCGATGCGGGGCACACGGGTTCGAGCCCTGGTCCGGGAAGATCCCACATCATGCGGAGCAACAAAGCCCGTGCGCCACGACTACTGAGCCTGCGCTCTAGAGCCCACGAGCCACAACTACTGAGCCCGTGTGCCACAACTACTGAAGACCACGCGCCTAGAGCCTGTGCTCTGCAGCGAAGCTACCGCAATGAGAAGCCTGCATGCTACAAAGAAAAGTAGCCCCCGCTGGCCACAACTAGAGAAAGCCCGCACGCAGCAACAAAGACCCAACACAGCCAAAAATAAATAAGAAAATAAAAATAATTTTTTAAAAAAAAGTTCAGTTTGTAGCTACATGGCATCTCAAGGTATCATGAGGGGCAAGAATACTTTATTCCCTTTCACTGTTGTTGCTTAATTGGGCTAAACAAAAATGTTTGGTGACTTCCAAGTACTACCCCTCATTTGTACAAGACCTAACTACTCAACCAGCTCCTTATAAAGTGTCACCTTATAAAGTGTTGCAGTGAGGTCGCTAGTTCAAAATGCCTTGATTTCAGTCCAATGTTAAATCACGTTGAGATGGTGATTTAAATCTATGCTCTTTTTCTACTTGATGCAGCAGTCCAAATTTCAAACCCAATCTAATTATAGATATTCTGTAAGGACACCCTGATCTCCTCTGGCCTGAATGCAGTGATCAGAAGTGAGGTTTTATGATTTTATTGCTTTTCTTAATTGCCTTGGATCAAGGGTCAGGTAGGAGACATGCACTTAGGGAGCATAGAAGGTTCACATCATTCATCAGAATGATGACAGCCCATAAATGGCTGGTTCTTATTTTCTGAGTACAAGATTGGGGGTTGACAAACTAAACAAAGAAGAAAATAGTCCTTGCCTAAGCTTCTGGCCTGGACAGGAACTTGGTCCAAAAGTGACTGTAAATAGAGGCAGTCTTTTTTTTTTTTCATTTCATTTTTTCTTGATTGGAAAAACTAAATTATTAAGATAGGAATAGTAGTAGTTTGGCCATCGCTGGAGGGGAGACTAGGATATAAGATAGTTTGGTGGTAACTAAAAGGCAAAGAAGGGAGGCAGTCCCCAGAGTTGGAATCTGGATGATGAATGAGATCACATCAACTAGCTGTTTAGCCTCCTTTCTGTACTTCAGTTTCCCCTTCTACACACACACACACACACACACACACACACACACACACACAGATATATGGCTGCGCTGTGGCGCACGGGCTTACTTGTTCCGCGGCATGTGGGATCTTCGCGGACCAGGGATCCAACCCGTGTCCCCTGCACTGGCAGGTGGATTCTTAACCACTGCGCCACCAGGGAAGTCCCCTCTTCTATACATTTTTAACGTAACTTCAAACTTTAAAATCCTCTGATTCTCTGAATAACCCAAAGCTTTCCACTTTCCATCACTGAGAAAGGACAACTTGGATGTCTGTATTTGCTGGATAAATGCAATAGTTGCATTAGGGTGGATAGGGGTCCTTTGAAGCTGTGCATGGGAGGAAGACGTGGAGTATACTAATCGATTCATAGACCTTGAAGTACCCACTGTGCCCAAAGCCCCTTCGGAGGAAGAGACTGGGCCAGGTGGTTCCTTCTCAACAAGGTGCTAAGCTATGTGTTACATCATCCTGAAACTCTGGCCACGGTTGTTTAGATCTGGGGCTTGGTGCCCTAGCCTGATGCATTTCTTGAAGCCTGAACATGAGGAAGGATAGTGATCTGGACAAATGTCTAGTCTCCAAAACAACATAGAATCGGGAGTTTCAGTAAATAGTATCTGCCTCAGCAGGTCCTCTCTCAGCTCTTTTGAATTTGGGGTCCAGAGTTTGCATCCAGCCCTGGCAAATAGGAAGGAGGAGAAGTCGAGCAGACATCAGGGAGACCGCATAGGCTGGAGTCCCACAAACAACAGAGCCTGTAGAGCAGAGACCTGGGACGTCCGTCTGGCTCTTGAGAGTCACCAAGACCCATCGCCCAAACAACACTCCATTTCCAGAAGGCTTGGCGCTTAGAAAACATTCTTTATTATAAGTGCTCCTTATACTTGGTGACCTGGGAGAAGGTCTCTTCCCTGCAAATGAAGAGAAACAAGCTATGCGACAGACGCCTGACTGTTTAAAACCATATTCTTTTAGAGTTATTAGTCAGTGTAGGCACTGTTGTGTCAGAAATGAAGCTGGGATCCAAGGAGTTAGAGTGACTTCCTTAAGGTCAAGATCAAGAGAGTTACAAAAGATTCTCCACCTGTGAACATGAAGTTGGAAATATCTATAGAGCATTTCTCCTGAGGTTGCCACTGGATCCTCCTCCTACTGTTTTTTTTTACCTACAACTTTGTACCCTAGATCACTGTCACTCTGGGTCTTACATGTGGAAAAGACAGCAGAGGCAGTTACTCCATACTGCAGGCCACAGGCATGGAGCAGTTGGTGTGCGGCCATCCCGTCCTTGTGTAAGGGACTCTGGGGGATCCCAGGGACAAGGCAGACCGCCTATACATAGCCTAGGGATGCCAGATAAAATACAGGATGCCGGTTATTGCACGAGACAAACTTATACTACAAAATTTTGTTGTTTACCTGAAATTCAGATTTAACTGGGCATCCTATATTTTTGTTTGCTAAATCTGGAAGCCCTACCAGTGTCACAGCATAGTACAGACCCTGAGGCCGAGAGGGCGCAGCTCGTCAGCGTGAGAGAATCAGAGGGGATTAGACACGAGGAGCTCCGGGGAGCAGCCTCCAGTCCCCCCTTTCTGGATTCCCTAGGCATCTGCAATGTTTTGGTGTAAAACAGAAGACAGACCACCAGCACAGCTATGAGATCCACGTGTCTACAAAGGGACAGAATGCGGCCAGAATTTGTTGGCATTTATGTCTGTAGAATTTAAAGTGTTTTCAATCCAAGACAAAAATGAGAATTTAATCAGAGCTTAGAATGTAATTTTAAAAACTGATTTAGTACTTTACCTGAAGTGCAAAACCTTCCAAATGTGGTTCTGTGTGATGGTTGTCTTATGGTGCCCATGTCAGTCAACCATCCAAACTCACGGAATTGTGTTTTACTCCTGGTTTTCAGATGTCACCAGCTAATAACACAAATATAAGATATGGGCTCTACTACTCATTTTGTTTTAGCTCCCAGGTCATCTTGTTTTTATTCACCCCTTGTTCCAGATATCTGATTGCTGGCTGTTTCTAGCTGAAACTGAATTATTCATTTCCTCCTCTCATGAAAAAAGACGGCTTTTCTGTTCGGTGTATTCATAGGCTTAGCTTTCGATTGCCACTGCTTTTCACCAACAACTTTTCGCTCCTCTGCCTTTTTGTTTTCAATCAGTGAAAACAGCATCTTATGATGAGAGCTTTGGTCTTCTCTGTCTGATCTTCTCTTCAGGACAGCAAACTCCATTTTCTGTTTAAAATGATTACTCATAAATAGAAGTCCATTAGCATTAGCTGTGGCCAAAATCCATCTGGTCGCTTCCCTTCTGCACAGAGTGATGAATTGGCAAAAGGACAGCAAGGGGAGGGTGCAGGGGCAGGCGAGGCTGGTCCCCGCGGAGCCACAGCCTGTGGACAGATGCCAGGCTCCTTGTGCGGGGTGAGCGTCTCTGTGTCTCACCCTCCCCAGAGCTCCCTGGCCACTGCAGATCTAATATAGGACACAGTAAATGCCATGTTTGCCTACATGTCTGCAAAGCAGCCTGGATTTGTCAGAGGAAAAAGTAAGAATAGAGGGGAAGGGCTTCCTTGGTGGCGCAGTGGTTAAGAATCCGCCTGCCAATGCAGGAGACACGGGTTCGAGCCCTGGTCCGGGAAAATCCCACATGCCGCGGAGCAACTAAGCCCATGCGCCACAACTCCTGAGCCTGCGCTCTAGAGCCCTCGAGCCACAACTACTGAAGCCCACGCACCTAGAGCCCATGCTCCGCAGCAAGAGAAGCCACTGCAATGGGAAGCCCACGCACCACAATGAAGAGTAGCCCCTGCTCACTGCAACTGGAGAAAGCCCGCACACAGCAACGAAGACCCAATGCAGCCAAAAATAAATAAATTAAATAAATAAGTTAAAAACAAACAGCACCAGCTTAAAAAAAAAAAAGAGTAGAGGGGAAAACAATGAAAGATAACAGAATTTTAGAAATCATGCATTTTGAGTGTGTGTATATATGTTTTTTCCCCCATCTGGTTAGTTACTATTCAGTCTAGCAAGGCATAAGCACTTAAGGGATCAATCATTTAAATAATAATACATTTATATGGATAACATTGAAATGGTAAAAGAAAAAAAAATCCCAAATGCAGGCCTGAAAGAGGACAGAGTCTGGGAAGAGATGAGAGGTACCTGTCTGCAAAAGCCTTCGTACAGAAGGTGCTCACACAGCCAACAGACCTTTGTCCAGAACCTGCGTTTCCCTTCCCCAAAGGCCCAGAGGCAGTGCTCCTGGGGAACCTTCCATAGCAACCTTTCTATGACCTCACATACTGAGCGTTGTCTTAGCTACAAGGTGGAAAACACAGTCAGCCACCACATTACTTCTTGGGTTACGTAGGGGTTAGGACCCCCCGTTGTCCTTCCCTCCTTAAATATTCTAGCTCCTATTTCTAATGGTATTGTTTTTCCCTACATCATTTTCTATAGGATTTTTTTTTAAGTTCTTTTGTGGAATACTGTAGTAAAAAATGAAAAGAAAAATTTTCTTATTCCAATAAGGATAAATTGTGACAAGTGAGAAGCCGCAGAAGACCTCAACAGGAGAGAAGCCCCCAGTCTTCAATTAATTCCTGGATGCCTTTCTGAGACTTCAGCTCTTGCCTTGCATAATTGCAAGGAAGAATGTTTTGTGGGTACACCAATCTGAGCCTGAAGACCCCTTAAAAACACATGGCCCACTGGAGAAGGGGCTGGGAGCTGGGGCTGGAAAGGACGCAGAGCCTGTTTTCAACAATTATTAATGCATATCACCAGAGTCAGTTAAGCCAACGAGAAACCAGGCATTGGCGAGAAAGTCTTTTGTCCTCTTCGGTAATGTTTCTAAATCTACAGATAGTGACAAGGAAGTGAGGTGCATTATTTTTCATATTTTCTAGTAAGTTACAAACAAAATTATTGACATGCTATATATTTTTTTTTCGGTACGTGGGCCTCTCGCTGTTGTGGCCTCTTGCGTTGCAGAACACAGGCTCCGGACTCGCAGGCTCAGCGGCCATGGCTCACGGGACCAGCCGCTCCGCGGCATGTGGGATCTTCCCAGACCGGGGCACGAACCCGTGTCCCCTGCATTGGCAGGCGGACTCTCAACCACTGCGACGCCAGGGAAGCCCTTGACATGCTATTTTAATGCATGTCATCTTTCCTGCATCACTGAGTCGCCTCGGGTCATTGAAGCTGATCATTGGGGGAAAGCTTGGCTCTCGCCCTTGAAAAAAATGTAGTGCTGGTGGCTTGGAGACGGCCTTCCTTACAACACAGGGAGGCTGACAGCATGGCAGGTGAGGGTTGGGCAGTGCCAATCTGGGGTGAGGAGCGACTGGCACCCATATAGCTTCCAAGATGGACCCCATGCTGGAGGGATGGCGAGCTGGGGAGAAGAGGCTTGGAACAGGCAATGAGAATTCTCAGAGGCACAGAGGTGAACCTGGCTTGCACCTGGTGAACTCCCAGACAGTCAGAGCATGACTCCCCTCTCCTCTCCACCAGTCAAGGGCTTGCAAGTTGCAGACTCTTTTACCAATCAGAGCCAGGCCCTCCTCTCCTCTCTTTTCCTCCAATCAGGGCCTGCACCCTCCCTCTTGCCCACCAATTCCCCTGCCAATCAGAGCGAAGCTTCCTACTCTTATCTTCCAATCAAGGCTGTGGACAAAGAAAGAAAGTCCTTTTCATCAAAACCCACATGAATTCCTTCATCCTCTACACGGATGGTAAACCTCTGCATGAATGCTGTACCTCCAGGGGTTTGTTGTTATGTTACTATGTTTAGAGGAAAGAAGAGGAGAAAAGCAAAGAGAAGGGAGGGCAGGGGAAAGGTAGGGCAATTTTTAGGAGTTAAACTTAGTAGGATTGTTCTGTTTTTTAAAGATCCGTATGTGTGTCTTGAAAACAAGGAACCCCCCCTCCCCAAGTGCAGATGTGGCTTCAAGCTCACTGTATCAGAAGGCCCCAGATTCTCTGGGCTTTGCCTACTCGGCATGGTCCCACTCTGGACCACGTGCTCAGCTATCTTATTCCCCTTGTCTCCTCCTTCAAGCCCTTTGGGTTGACGCTGTTTGGGAGTGTTTGCTTTGGCTCCCATTCTACTCCTGCAGGAACCTTGTCTTTCACGTTCCCCTTTGCTCCCATAAAACCAGATTCATGTAAGGCCCGCCAGACCATTTCACTGGTCAATAAGAGTCTGAAACATCACAGGAATAAATCGAAAACATGCTTTAACTCAGATGTTCCCGGGACTTTTGACATTACAGGTAAAGAACATTTTTCCTAACCCATTAAGTGGAATTTATTGCTCCTTGAAATACAAATCTCTTATTAAAGAAATCAGTCTAGTGCAGTCCCCCGAGTCATTGCCTAATAATATGCTTGTGCAAGTGGAGTTTTATTTGGGAGGAGCTTGATGAGGACAAGGGAAGAACAATGTACAGGTTACAAACATTTACGATTAAAAATTTTTATTCTAAGAAAACCAGTCTTATAAGTGCTTTGGCTCCCAGGACCCTGGCAGGCAGAGATCTGAAACTGTGAAAAAGAATCGAGGGTTTAGTGGACAGTCGTCCAAAGCCGCTAGTGGTATGTGAGTCCATGTGCTAATGCCATGCCTTAGACTACATTAATTAAAAATGTACTTTAGAAAACCAGGATCGGGTGGTGAGCACAGTGGTGTGCTGCCAGAGCCTGCTTTGCAGGAAGACTTGTTGCCTCAGCTGCTGGGGGTACTGTGGTGAGATTACCTGGTGACCCAGCTCCAGTTCTAGTTGAGCTACAAAGATTCCTGGAGATAGTTGCTCAGGGTAGGTCTGTGGGTTTGTTTCATAAATAAATTCCATGGCAAACTCACATTGTTTATCCTCAAATAAGAGGTTCCACAGGCTAGGCCTTGACGGAGAGGCTGCTTTTCTGCATACAGGTTATAGGCATTAGGAATTGCCTCAGCTTCTGAGAGCTGCCTCTCCAAGGTCACACACTTACCCAGGGGGCCACATCCAGTGATGGATCAAAGCCAGAGATCCTTGTGGGTTCTCCAAGGCTGCGGTTGAGCCTGTACTCAGGTCCACTTCTCCCTCTGCCCACTCCTGCTTTGGTCCCCTCTCTTCCACAGGTGTTGATCTTGAGGACACTCCTCTATAAACATCCTGCCCCCTAAATTCCACTTCAGAGTGTGCCAATTCTCTGCTCTGTGCTGGTTATAGCACACTTGCAGAGCTGCCTTCAGAAACTGGACCAAGATTTTGTTCAATCTACAAATCTCGCTGTTAGTCAAAGCTGTCTGAAATGAAATAAGCATCTTGTGAAGGTGAGGAGATCTTCAAAGAGGAGCTGTTCAAAGAAAAACACTATTGGAAAGATGAGTGGGATGTGAAGGGGTGAAAGCAAGAATCCTAAGGGTGGATGGACTGGATGTCCTTTAGGTCCCTTCCTGCGTCAAGATCTTAGTATCTGTATTCGTTTGCTAGAGCTGCCATAACAAAATACCACAGACTGTACGGCTTAAACAGCAGAAATTTATTTACTTACTGTTTTGGAGTCTAGAAGTCCAAGATCAAGGTGTCAGCAGGTTTGGTTTCTTCTGAGGCTTCTCTCCTTAGCTTAGCAGGTGGCCACCTTCTCCTGGTCTTCAGATAGTCTTCCTCTGTGTCTGTGTCTTAATCTCCTCTTCTTATAAGGACATCAGTCATAATAGATTAGGACCCACCCATATAACCTCATTTTACCTTAATTACCTCTTTAAAGGCTCTATTTCCAAATACAGTCACGTTCTGAGGTACAGGGATTAGGACTTTAACATAAGAATTTTGGAGGGCCACAATTCAGTCCATAACAAAATCCCAAGATTTTACTCTATCCCAGATATATAGTACCCTTTAGCATACATCCAGCCCAGTGTTATAAAAGATCAAATTCAGTATTCAGTTACATAAGACAGAATTGGCCAGGTTATGTTTGAAGGAGCTACAGAATTTAAACTGCTAAACAAATAGCCAATCTTAGCCTTTTAAAACGATGTTGCCTTCTTATCTAGTAGCTATGAGTATCATTATATCCACTCTACTTCATCCAGGAATCTTAGCACTGGCCAGGCCAGCCAGTGTATTTATACCAATGTATACACACAAACACAGACTCTACACCTAAGAAGGGACAAGGGGAGTTTTTGGACATAATAGGATAACTGGATTTTCTGGGGGTAGTATCTGAGTATAAAAAGAAAAAGGCTACTATGATGGCTTTACCTCTTGTATTCACTCACTATTCATTTATTCATCCCTTCAAACACTAATCATTGGGTTCCAATTACCTGGTAAGCATTGTGCTAATTGATTTGGGAAAAATAACCTTGTAAAAATCAAAATCCCACCTCCAAAGAGGGAATATTTTGGTAAGACAAATAAGCTGTGCTGCAGTAATGATGATGCCATAAAGCATGGGCTTCATCGTCAAAAGGACTGGGCTCCATCTCCTAGAGAAATGGAAATAAAAACAAAAATAAACAAATGGGACCTAATGAAATTTCAAAGCTTTTGCACAGCAAAGGAAACCATAAACAAGACCAAAAGACAACCCTCAGAATGGGAGAAAATATTTGCAAGTGAAGCAACTGATAAAGGGTTAATCTCCAAAATTTATAAGCAGCTCATGCAGCTCAATAACAAAAAAACAAACAGCCCAATCCAAAAATGGGCAGAAGACCTAAATAGACATTTCTCCAAAGAAGATATACAGATTGCCAACAAACACATGAAAGAATGCTCAACATCATTAATCATTAGAGAAATGCAAATCAAAACTACAATGAAATATCATCTCACACCAGTCAGAATGGCCATCATCAAAAAATCTACAAACAATAACTGCTGGAGAGGTTGTGGAGAAAAGGGAACACTCTTGCACTGCTGGTGGGAATGTGAATTGATACAGCCACTATGGAGAACAGTATGGAGGTTCCTTAAAAAAACTACACATAGAACTACCATATGACCCAGCAATCCCACTACTGGGCATATACCCTGAGAAAACCATAATTCAAAAAGAGTCATGTACCACAATGTTCATTGCAGCTCAATTTACAGTAGCCAGGAGATGGAAACAACGTAAGTGTCCATCATCAGATGAATGGATAAAGAAGATGTGGCACATATATACAATGGAATATTACTCAGCCATAAAAAGAAATGAAATTGAGCTATTTGTAATGAGGTGGATAGACCTAGAGTCTGTCATACAGAGTGAAGTAAGTCAGAAAGAGAGAGACAAATACCGTATGCTAACACATATATATGGAATTTAAGGGAAAAAAAAGTCATGAAGAACCTGGGGTAAGACAGGAATAAAGACACAGACCTACTAGAGAACGGACTTGAGGATATAGGGAGGGGGAAGGGTGAGCTGTGACAAAGCGAGAGAGAGGCATAGACATGTATACACTACTAAACTTAAGGTAGATAGCTAGTGGGAAGCAGCTGCATAGCACAGGGAGATCAGCTCGGTGCTTTGTGACTGCCTGGAGGGGTGGGATAGGGAGGGTGGGAGGGAGGGAGATGCAAGAGGGAAGAGATATGGGAACATATGTATATGTATAACTGATTCACTTTGTTATAAAGCAGAAACTAACACACCATTGTAAAGCAATTATACTCTAATAAAGATGTAAAAAAAAAAAAAACAGGACCGGGCTCAAGGCTCAACTCCACCCTGGGTCAGCTGTGTGACCTTGGGCAAGTCACTCAACCTCTCTAAGCATCAGTTTCCTCATTTGTGCAATGGGGATAAGAATAACACTTACCAGTTGGCCTCTCCAAGTGGTGGGTTGGGAAGTTTTAGTCCCTCTCTTCCATAACTGCCATGAGCATCCTCCAAAGCCACCTTGAATCAGTATGAAATCTAAGTGAAAAACAGCCTGTTTACTTGGCATCTCCCCCTTCCAGTTAGATTGCAGCCCTGAAGCCCCTCCTATATAGAAACCTTTGAGCTACCAGTTTGCCTCATATACTGTGAAAGTTAAACAAGGCAATGCATGCAGTATGCTTTCTCGTGTAAATGTCCAGTAAATGTTAGCATTATTAAGGCATTTTGCAGTGAGTAACATAAGGGTAACATGATCAACTCATCCCAGTCCCTTCAACCTTCATCTCAGGATCCCTCCTCAGTGCCAGACAAACCTACATAAGAAGGTCCAAGTATGTTACCTGTAAATGATGTAAGGATTCAGAGGGATAAAGGGTCACTTTTAAACTTTTTAAGAATGAGGAATGTTCTTTGGAAGATGTAAGATTTAATCTGGTCTCTGAAGCATGGCAAATCCAAGTGGAAAGAATAACATCAACAAAGCTATGTAGGTGGCGAAGGGTAAGGCGTGTTCCTGTAACGTGGGTGCCCCTATCAGATGGATCTTTGCTGGGTGAGGTGGGAGTTAAGGCTAAGAGTGAAGATTGGAGCTGAAATCCAAAGTGTTTTTATAAGATAGGCTGAAAAGGTTGAGGTTGGTATTCTGTAGTCAGTGAGGAACTACTGACTAGTGAAAAGTTTTAAGCTGATAATTGAGTTGATCAGAAGTGTTTCAAGGAGATGGCTCTGGTAAGAGCCTTTGGTGACCGTTGGGGCCATGGGCTGATTTGGAGCGGAGAGAGATCAGGAGAAGGAGACCCGTAGGAAAGAAGCTAATGAGATTGTCCAGAGAAGGAGGATGAAGACCTGAGCTAAGGCAGTGGCTGTGAGACTGGCAAGAGAGCTGTAGATGGAGAAGCCCACCAGGAAGACGTTCTCCTATGGGGCTTGGTGGACAATTGGTGGAAGAGATAAAGAGGGGAAAAGGAGTCAAGTATGTCATGGTCGCTCTAGCCACAAACAGAAGTACAGGAAGTAAAGAAGAGGGGCTTAGAGAAAGAGGGAGACGTAGAATTTGTTATGAGTTATTGACAGAATTGATGAGGCGGCCAGACATTCAGAAGAAGATGTTCAGCAGACATGGAAACTGTCCATGATTCAGGATTGAGATGTGAAGTTGGAAGTCAGCCCTAGAGATGTGAGCCCCCAGCTGGGGCAGAGAAGGAGACTACTGGTATTGGTGGTGGAGGGGCACAGGGGGCATACGTAGTCAGAGCAGGGAAACAGAGGGTGTAGGAAAAGCCAGAGACAGGGGAGAGGGCACAGACTTATCATCCATCCATCCATCCATCCACCCATCCATCCATCCATCCAGCCAGCCAGCCAGCCATCCATCCAGATGAGGGGTGTATTAAAATCTGCCCCAACAGTCCAGAAGTTCAAGCTCACTGGGAAAGGCTGACAGGAAGGAGCCTGCTAGAGGGCTGTAGGGACCAGAGCAGAATGTCTAACTTCAGGGCTCCAGCCTGCGTGGACAGAGAGCCTCCAGAGATCAAGAAAATAAAACAAATCAAAGGAACAAGAAGAATCAAGTCTGGAAAAGATTTTTGGATTAGAAAAGCTGTGAGGCCAGAAATCAGATTGCAAAAGATAAAAAATAAATAGGTGGTGAAAACATGGAGAGAGAGAACATTGCTAGATTAACAATTTTTTTAAATTGAAGTATAGGTGATTTAAAATGTGTTAATTACTGCTGTACAGCAAAGTGGCTCAGTTATACATATGTATATATTCTTTACATATTCTTTTACTGTATAGCACAGGGAGAGCAATTACTTTTTTAAATGATAAGACCCAGTTTGGGGAGGAGGGGGATCCCCAGGGGATGCTCAGAAAAGGCAAACAGACACAGAGCTGGGAGAATATAAATTTGTGCAAATCTTTGGGCTCATAATCTGATAAAATATCGAAAGCCTTAAAAATGTTGACATACCCACATAATTATATTTCTAGGAATTTATTCGCATAAATAATAAACAATGGACACATTTATGATGGCAGAAAATAGCAGACATTAGGAAGAGCTCTGGGATGGACCTCTGGCTTTCCCACATGCAGTCTCCTCACCAGGCTGCCCTCAGCCCTCGTGCCAGCAGGCTGCGTTATAGCGACCTGCAGCCCCTGCGTCGTGAATAGTGATGACGAGCCAGGTTATGACCTAGATTTATTTTGTATACCTAATCATTATGCTGAGGATTTGGAAAAGGTGTTTATTCCTCATGGACTAATCATGGACAGGACTGAACGGCTGGCTTGAGATGTGATGGAGGAGATGGGAGGCCGTCACATCGTGGCCCTCTGTGTGCTCAAGGGGGGCTATAAATTCTTTGCTCACCTGCTGGATTACATCAAAGCGCTGAACAGAAATAGTGATAGATCCATTCCTATGACTGTAGATTTTATCAGACTGAAGAGCTACTGTAGTGACCGGTCAACAGGCGCCTTAAAAGTAATTGGTGGAGATGATCTCTCAACTTTGACTGGAAAGACTGTCATGATTGCTGAAGATATAATTGACGCTGGTAAAACGACGCAAACCTTGCTTTCCTTGGTCAAGCGGCTTAATCCAAAGATGGTCAAGGTTGCGGGCTTGCTGGTGAAAAGCACCCCTCGAAGTGTTGGATATAGACCAGACTTTGATGGATTTGAAATTCCAGACAAGTTTGTTGTAGGATATGCCCTTGACTATAATGAATACTTCAGGCATTTGAATCATGTTTGTGTTATTAGTGAAACTGGAAAACCAAAATACAAAGCCTAAGAGAGAGTTTAAGTTGAGTTTGGCAACATCTAGAGTCCCATTGAAATCACCAGTAAAATTATTAAATCTTCCAGTTCTGTTTTCAGTTGCTCAGTAGAGCTTAGTGCATGTGTCTTCTAAGAATTTTATCTGTTTTGTATTTTAGAAATGTCAGTTGCTGTAGTCCCGAACTCCTTATTTGCACTATGGGCCTACGGACGATCGGTTCCCTTTGGGGGGATTGTTGTTGGACTCGTGAATGAAAATTCTCTTAAACCACATCACTATTGAATAAAAATATTGAAATTATATCTGAGAGAGACATTTAAAGAGAAGAATATATTAGTTTTTTAATTGGTATTTTAATTTTTATTTATTCAAAAAAGAACAGAAGTGATTGAATGTTGTTGATTATACCACTGTGTGTTTAGAAAAGTAGGAAGCATTAAGTTTCATGTCAGTGACAGCACTTAGAGGTGCTGTTATGTTGGATAAACCATATGTCCTGGAATTATTTTAGTAGGTTTCAGTAATATTAACTGTATTTTCCCGCTTGTTCAGATTATTTCCGGTGAATCTTTGTCAAAATTCCTTTTAAATGCAGATCAATAAATTCCAAAAACCTACTACTTTTTGAATTCTTGAATGTAAAAATCCTTAAAATGAAGGCTGTCTCTTTAAAAGAAAAAAAAAAGAAAATAGAAAACATTAAATATCTAATAAAGATTGGTTAAATACAGCCATTTTGAGATAGCAATCATCAAAATATATATTTTAGCCACATCATATGACAAAATGTCCGTGATACGTTAAATGGGAAATTATAACATAGTAAATGCAACATGCCACCAATTTTATGAAGATGTATATTGTACACCTACACCCCCCCCACACACACACAGACACACAAGAGTTTAGGCATCAACAGAACTGTTAATGAATTTAAAAGTGGTTGTCTCATGGTAGTGGAATAATAGGTGACTTTTCTTTCTGATACCTTTTTGCATTTTCCAAATTTCTCCAATATACACGTAATGCTTTTTAAACAGAAAAAAAAAAGTTTGAACTTAAAAAGAAAGAGGAGGTAACTGGCAGGGACAGCAAGGTCAATGGAAGTGTGGGGATAAGAGAAGGTGTGTGGGGCAGAAGGACTGAGGGTGAGAAGGGGAATGATCGATGCCCTGTGCTCCCTGGAGGAGGAGGGCGAGAAAGAGACAAAGGGGCCCAGAGGCAGGCACTGACTACTGCAGAGAAGAGAGGTGAGGGTGAGGGGACAGATAAGAAAGGTTAGAAGGTGCCTGAGTTCATTTTGAGTGACCTAGATCTTCTCTACCAAGTGAGTGGCTGGACAGGGGACGGGCAGGGGGAAAGAAGTAGGTGGAATGTGGGGAGTCTTCCAGATATGGCTCAGTGGTTGGCCAAGAATCCCTCAAACCCTCAAGAAAGTAAGTAGACCCAGTTATGCAAATTTATGACATCCTCCAGAAAGGTCACCTCCCCAGGGAGTACCCTTGGTCTTAGAATCTTATCCACTTATCGGTTAGCCCAGGGAGCTCATTAATCAGCATTTTTAATTGGACAGAGTGAGAGTGAGAGTGTCATCTCTCATTAAGCTCGGCCTTCCACGAGGCATCCCAAAGAGGGGCTCCGATCTGTCTAGGGCAGCACAGAGACAGTGACTGCTTCTCATGCCAGGAGTTCACAGAGTCAGAACAAAAACATGGCCTTGCCCCCCAGATTGCAAAGACTACCACTTTCCAGCACCACCCTGCGTGGCCAGGCAGTTGTTCTCCAGGAGAAGCAAATTCACAGGAGTAAGACCTCGAAGTAGCTTAGCAGCTAGACCAGGCCCTCCCTCTTGGCCCCCTCATTTCTCAATTGTCACAGTTGGCATGAGGATTATTTAGTGAATACTTTGGGGTTGTGGGAATATTCTTTCATTTATTCATTTACTCAAATATTATTACTCAGTACCCAGCACTTTGGACATTCAGTGGTCAGTAAGATGGGAAGTCCCACTTAAGGTTTCCAGCATGGAAATGATTTCTCCCTTCCAGCTCTATCACTTCTTTCTCCCACACCATAGCTCCAGAGCTGCCTCTTCCAGTGCAAACCAATGAGGATTCATTCCTCTCCAGTGTCTGGGTCAGTAAGTTGGGTTGAATGCTATTTTCCCTTATGCAAAAATAAATGAAGTGGTCATTTCTTCTGTACAGCAAAGTGACTCAGTTATACACACACAGGGAACTATATTCAAATATCCTGTAACAAACCATATATATATACAAAGGATATATTCATATGCTTTTCCATCATGGTTTGTCACCGGAGTCCCTGTGCTATAAAATAGGACCTTATTGTTTATCCATCCTATATATAATAGCTTGCCTCTGCTAATCCCAGACTCCCAATCCTTCCCTCCCCCACCCCTCTCCCCCTTGGCAACCACGAGTCTATTCTCTATATCTGTGAGTCTGTTTTTGTTTCATAGGTATGTTGATTTGTGTCCTATTTTATTTTATTTTCAAAGAATTTTTATTTTGTTTTTACATTTTTTGATGTGGACCATTTTTTTTAAGTCTTTATTGAACTTATTGCAATATTGCTTCTGTTTTATGTTTTGGTTTTTCGGCGCCGAGGCATGTGGGATCTTAGCTCCCCAAAGAGGGATTGAACCCACACTCCCTGCATTGGAAGGCAAAGTCTTAACCCCTGGACAGCCAGGGAAGTCCCTGTGTCCTATTTTAGATTCCACATACTTCAGTAAAATTTAAAAAGAAATAAAAAATTTTTTTTAAAAAAGTGTGCTGTAAAACTGAAAAAAAAAAAAAAGTAGATTTCATGACAGCTTTGCAAGGCAATTTTGGAACGAGATCCAGCGAGCCCACCACAACTCTGGTATATAGCACCTTCCATCTGAAGTGTATGCCACCCTAGACTATATATCCCTAGCAGGGAGCCTGGGATGTTTCCATTCATGTTGGCTGAATGAATAAATGATTCAATAAATATATGCTTACGTGGACC
This sequence comes from Pseudorca crassidens, assembly GCF_039906515.1. NCBI lineage: Eukaryota > Metazoa > Chordata > Mammalia > Artiodactyla > Delphinidae > Pseudorca > Pseudorca crassidens. Next base: position 161,326,403 of record NC_090297.1, read on the forward strand.
CAGCACACACAACCTTGCATGTAGTTTATTTTTCTATGTCTCCCCACCTAAATTAGAGGTTTCTTTAGGTCTGGGAACCTGGCTTGTTTCACCTTTGTAATCTGCTCTCTGCCTTCCCAGTGGATATTTGTTAATAATCTTTTTTTTTTTCCTTTTGCAGTTGAGTTGTAGTCGTTCTTGTCTGTTTTGTATATAAGACTTTTTTTCAGATATTGGATTACAAATATTCCCTCCCATTCTGTATGTTGCCTTTTCATTCTGTTGATATTTGAAGAGACTATTCTTTCCCACGGTGTCATCTTAGAACCTCGGCGATTATCATTTGGCCATGTATGTGTCAGTTTATCTGGGGGCTCTTTATTCTGGTCCATAGGTCTATCTGCCTATTTCTATGCCAGTGCCATACTGTTTTGATTGCTGTGACTTTGTAATGTTTTGATGTCAGGAAGTGTGAAACCTCTATCTTCGTTCTTTGTTGTCCAGATTGTTTTGGCTCTTTGGGGCCTTTTGTGGTTCCCTATGTATTTGAAGAATGTCCTTCCATTTCTATTAAAATGACTTTGGAATTCTGATAGATGTTGCAAATGAATCTGTGCATCACTTTGGGTAGTATGGAAATGTCAACAATATTGTCTTCCAGTGTATGAACATGGAATGTCATTCCAATTAATGTGTTGCCTTTAATTCTTTGAGAAATCTTTGGTAGTTTTCAGTGTACAAGTCATTTACCTCCTTAGGGCCTTTTGCCCCTGCTACCCCTGGATCTTCCAGAGTCAGGGGTGAGAAGGATGGGCTCATGAGGAGAGTGAAATTTACCTCCCTCCCATTTGTACCTGCTCTCTGAATATGTCTAGCAGAGGAACACTGGACCATGCTCTTCACCTCTGCTTACAAGTGGGCACCCTGCTGGGAATTCCTCTAAGACTTAGGTGTTGACATTACTGTTTGAGTGTCCCCAGGGCCTCACATAATGCCTAGCACATCTGCATGAGCACAGGAAATACCTACAAATGAATGAACAGATCAGGCCAGCAAATGACTCTGCAGCAAGGAACAGCCAGGGGAGAGGCAGTAACATCTTCCTCCTCTTTAGATCTCTAGAGGTGCACTGTACAGTGTGGCAACGACTAGCCAGATGTGCCTGTTTATAATTAATTTAATTCAATCTATAATTAACTCAAGCTATTATGATAAAATAAAGCATCCAAATTGCTCAGTCCCACTAGCCACATTTCAAATTTGTCAATACAGTTGGAATTTCAGGTTTGTAAACTTAGAGGTGAGAGCTATAATGGGCCCAAAGAAGTCAGAAGTTGAAAGGTGATTCCTTCAGGATCTTTCTCGCATTTGAAGGTTTGAAACTGTGATCAATGTCTTGTTAAAGGGCTCTGACTCCACAGAGCACAGGGAAGGTCTGAGAACTTGCAGGAAAAATCAGGGTGATGCTGTGTGACCTACCACAACCTCTTAACCTGCTGCCTTTTCTTGCCCCTTCCCCCTTCCCTCTCTCCACTAGTAGCCACTAATTTGTTTGTTCTCAATACCTGTGAATCTTTTTTGTTATATTCATTCATTTGTTTTATTTTTTAGATTCTACATATGAGTGATAACATACAGTGTCTTTCTCTGTCTGACTTATTTCACTAAACACAATACCCTCCAGATCCATCCAAGTTGTTGCAAATGGCAAAATTTCATTCTTTTTCATGGCTGAGTACTATTCCATTGCATGTATATACCACATCTTCTTTATCCATTCATCTGTTGATGAATACTTAGGTGACTTCCATATATTGACTATTGTGAAAAATGCTGTTATGAACATTGGGGTGCATGTATCTTTTCAAATTAGTGTTTTCATTTTCTATGGATATATTCCCAGGAGTGGAATTTCTGGATCACATGATAGTTGTATTTTTAGGTTTTTTAGGAACCTCCATACTGTTTCCACAGTGGCTATACCAATTTACATTCCCACCAACAGAGTACAAGGGTTCCTTTTTCTCCACATCCTTGCCGACATTTGTTATTTGTGGTCTTTTTGATGATAGACATTCTGACAGGTGTGAGGTGATATCTCATTGTGGTTTTGATTTGCATTTCCCTGATTATTAGCAATGTTGAACATTTATCATGTGCCTGATGGCCATCTGTATGTCTTCTTTGGAAAAATGTCTATTCAGGTCTCCTGCCCATTTTTCAATCTTCTATGAGCTGTTCACATGTTTTGGATATTAACCTCTTATCAGTCATATCATTTGCAAATATTTTATCCCTTTCAGTAGGCTGTCTTTTTGTTTTGCTGATGGTTTCCTTTGCCATGCAAAATTTTAAGTTTAATTAGGTCTTATTTGTTTATTTTTGTTTTTGCTTCTTTTGCCTTATGAGACATATTCAAAAATATATTGTTATGATTTATGTCAAAGAGTGTTCTGCCTATATTTTCTTCTAGGAGTTTTATGGTTTCTGGTCTTACATTTAGATCTTTAATTAGTTTTGAGTTTATTTTTGTGTATAGTGTTAGGGAGTGTTCTAATTTCATTCTTTTACATGTAGCTGTCCACTTTTACCAGCATCACTTACTGAGGAGACTGTCTTTTCTCCATTGCCTATTCTTGTCTCCTTTGTCGTAGATTAATTGACTATAAGTGCATGAGTTTATTTCTGGGCTCTATTCTATTCCAGGATATATGCATCAATCCTTAGAATCTACTTATATGATGAAAAAACAAAAACATAAACATACAATACTTTCTAAAGCAATTTGAGGGTTTTAAAAATTAAATTTAAAATTATTCTTAGTAACTAATATTACTCTCCTATTTCTGCACCAACAATACACTTAACACATTCAGTTGTAACTCTGCCTGCTCATCTGTATTTCTCCCTAGACTGTAAGATATGGGAGGAGAGAGATAATGTTTGCTAGTTTACTGTAACATTCCCAAGGTTAAATAACTATTTTTCACGTTGTCTTGTTTAGAAAATATCTATAAAGATCTGAATCAATATACAACAATCTTTATTATATTTTCCATGTCACGTTACATCAGAACCCTGAGGCGGACAGCTGTGAGTCTATGTTGAGATCTCTTCTTTACCTTTTCCTTTTATTTCAATTAAATTATTTCCTGCTCTTCTGTGCAATCCCTATAACCACACATTACAGGGGCTGCAAGTTATTCTCCCTTAATTCCATAAATATTCAGGGAAGTCTCAGTAATCAGTGAGGATTTCCAATCATTTTATAAATGTTTCCTAAGAGCAAATTTCTGATTATTTAAGTCACAACTAAAAAACCCAGAAAGGAATCTAGAGACTTTCACTCATCCAAAAATTCTAATGGTTTTGTAAGTATCAATTCTCTATATTAGTTTTTTTTTTTTTTTTGCTTAAAGTACTTAAAGAAGTTTTTGGCTTCCTTACAAGACTTGAATAAAATAGAATAGAGAACCAAAAGTGTTTCCAAGAACTTGACCATCAAAAATGGCAACTGGGAATTGTTTCATCTCTGCAGGTTGTTTTGGAAGGTCCTAAGTGGAAAATATATACTGGCTTTCCATAGTATGAAATTGCAAATAACTCTAAATTATCATGTGTGCCTGAATAATGTGCCCTTTGAAGGCAAGGCTTAGTTAGGGAGATGAACTGGCTGTTACAAAAGAAACAGTATGAAGGATTAGTCACTACAAGACTTGATGGACTGGTTGATTTTGTCAATATGCAATAGCCTGTGAGTGGGAAATTACTAGTTTGGGACTTTAAATTTTCAGCCCAAATGTGATTTAAAAATACTTTTATGCGTTTTTCAGATCACTCTTAAGTGTTTTTTAAATTTTTTTATAGTAGCAGAACATAGCTGTCTCTAAAAACCAGACCCATCTAATACTTTTGGTTCCAGAATTAAGAGGTGAGTGAATTAAGAACATAGCTAAGTCTTACATGAAACTTAGAGCATTAATTAGGAAAAAGTATCACATTTAAATTTCAGCTGAATATATATGGAAGCATTTAGATTGATCTGAGCATTGAGACTGCATACTGGATAGTTTGGGCTTCATGGCTCTGAAACCAGCAGGCAATGGTGTGTGTTATTACCCTGGTTGGAGTGATTGATCCTGCTACGTAATGGTTATAAAGGGATGTGTATCTGGAATCCAGAAGATTTCCAAGGGATACTTCATTGTACTTCCTTGTCTAATTAATGAAGACCACTGAATCTAATGTAGTTGGAGCTACCAAGAAATTTCCACCAAGTAAATAATCATAAATAACTAAAATGATTTGAAGACAAGAAAGAGATGGACTAGGTAGTGGAAAAATGAAATTAAAAGCACCAACATCTCATGACTAGTTTTAGGCATTTAGAAACAGTTAGGCACACTCTTCCCTTTCATTTTAAGTGGCATATGGTAGCCACTATTTCCTTTCTTCCTAAATATTACATGTAAGATGTGTTGGTGGACCTTTACCTTATAATTTGATCTCTGATTATCATAGAACAGTATATTTTCATTAGGAAAAAAAAACAAAACATAACCATCACCCAGAGATGGATATAGTGATTGATTCAACTGTGGATCTCTACCTTGAAAAGAGAGTTTCAGGACATCTTCATGTAAATGAGGAATGGGTTGTGTTATTATAGATCAACACATGCTATTTTTGATTTTGCCATTGTTCAAAAGTTAAAATATAAGTCATTAGGTTGAACTGTGGGAAATAATGGAATTTTGGCAATGACATCAGTTCCAAAATCCTTCTGTGCTCTCCCTTCTGGTGGAAGGACTGTAAGCCTGGGAATTACATATCTCAATTCCCTTGCCTCCAGATTTCTGGATGGGATTTTAAGTTCTACCAATGAGATAAACTTGCATGACGTTCAGAAGGTAGAAAGGAAGTGGATGTCCTATTAATCTTCCTGTACTAGTGGTGAGCAGAAGTGCCTGTTTTTGTTTGTTTGTTTTACAGTCCATGTCTTTTATTTTCTTTACACCGGCCATGCCATGAATTCACAGGGAATGGATTCCAACAGCTCAGGCTCCTTTCTGTTGGTTCTCATGAAGTGTGCCTCTCTGGGTGGAGCACGCCGGTGCTTCAACTGAACCCCAAAATCTTTCTCTTTTGCTTCCTGTTCACTTTCTTTCACATGTTTCAGGAAGGTATCTCGGCTCTCAGAGTGCTTAATATGCTTTATCACACATTAATTCTCTTGGCAAGAATCTTGCCCTTAACTTGTTTGTTTTTCAACAATGGTAACAGCATTCCAGGTCAGGTAATGTCGTAGACTCTTCCAGATTTGCTATGGTGACATCTGTGGGGCATTGCTTTTTGAACAGTGCCTATTCCCTTGATGTCTACAATATCACCTTTCTTGTAGATTTGCAAGTATGTGGCCAGAGGAACAAATCCATGTTTTCTAAAGGCCTAGAGAACATATAACAGGTGCCTCTCCTCTTGCCCTTTGTTTTGGTCATTCTGGTGAATTGCTGGAAGATGGCAGTTCCCGCCAAAAGACCAGAAGTATATGCTTTTCTAAAAGTGAGGTTCTGGGGTTTTTTCCCCCAGCGACTTTAGGTCATTTTTCATTGCCTTGGCTCTGCAAGTCAGGTATAGTAATGGTGACGGTGTCGTGAAGAAGCAGGGAGATGAGAAGCAGCATCTTACCGATTCTCTGGCTAAAAACTCATGAGTAAAACTGAAACTTACAAATTCTCCCTTTGGCTTTTATTTCTTTAGTACCTAAACAATTTTATAAATATCTGATTCCCTGTATTTGATACCTGTTGCTGAAAAACTGTTAATATGTCTTTTTTCTACAGTAAATACTGATTGATTCAGGTAGCCAATCTACCAGTAACTCAGCCAGTGTCTCCTTCACTACAGATTGATACAGTTTTGAAAGTTGGAATATTGGATGGTATTTCTAAAATCTATACCACTCTCATGAATATATTACTGAATTACATAGGAAAATACAACATATCTCTATCTGAATATTTAATGTTACCAATTATTTTTGTTCCATGGGAAAAAATTTAGTTTCTAGAAAATGTACATTAACATAATCTTTAAAATATCAAATGAGGATTTATTCTAGCTTACAATCTTTCTGTGAACATTGATCTCAATGGAACAGTCAGCTTTGCATCTCCCAAGTTAAGTTTTTTAACTGGCCAATTCCTGATTAATTTGCATCAGACAAACAAAATAAATAAGAGGTTTCATTAGACATAGCAATATAAAATGAATAATCAAGTAAAACAATTGAATTAAAAATTTTAAAAAAATAGGTTTACAGGTAGGTAGGTAAGTAAGTGCATAGTTACATGGATATATAGATCTTTGTATAGATTTATATACTAAATACCTTCTGAACATCTCCATGTGGCTCTCTGAGAAACTTCTCAAACTTAACATGCCTAAAACTGAACTTCTGATCTCTTTCTCTCACTTCAACCTAAAATCAGCTATGACTTTCCCCATACCTATCTTTTTAGTTGCTCAGGACAAAAAACTTGGTTTCGTCCTGCGGTAGGAGGTAGATGGGTCACTGTGTTGAAAAGCTGGAGTTTGTCAAGTGGAGTGAATTGGAGCTTTGTTTGTCCTGACACAAAGGAGCTTTGTCCTTTTCAAGGACAAAGTTAGTGGCAGAAGCTGAGCTCTGCTGGAGTAAAGAGATAAGGTGACCACATCTAGCACTTCTGAGGTCAAGGAGACCTCCCTCACTGCACATGCACAGAAAGACTCCTCAGTGGTCAAAAAGGGAGAGGACGTTACTCCATAGTAGGTGCTATCAATCTCCCATAGGCCCTCGAGCTGGAATCCATCTTGGCTAAAAGATGTGCACACGTGTCGGGCAGGGCACTGGGACAGGTCATATGTGGGCAAAGAAGTGATGTAATTGGCCAGAGGAGAACAAAGACTGGGAAGAACCACCCTATATGAGTGATTTAAATCACCTCTCTGGCACTCTCTTCATTAGGTAGGATGCCCATACTCTTCTCTGGGTGTGTATTTCTGCTTTGCTTCTGCTCTAAATTAACTGCATCTTTGTTCTATTTGCACTCACTGCGCTGCCAATAAACTCTGTGCCTGCTATACAGTGTTTCTTTGTGGAATTCTTTCTTCAAAGAGGACAAGGACCAAGGTCCTCTCACCTGCCAACGTCAATCCTTGATGATTTATTCAAATACACACCTCAATCCTCCAATAAATCCTCTCAGCTACCATCATTGATTGCCTGGAATATGCAAAAGCTTCCTTATAGATTTCACCTGATTTTGTCCTTGTCCTTATAAATCTGCCCTTTAAAAATTCCAGGGTGACCTGGTTAAATAGAATCAAATTATATCAGCTCCCTGCTCAAAAAGTCAGCTTCCCCCTGGCTCACAGTGAATACAATAGCTGGTAATATCGTTTTATGGGGAATCTAACACCTATGCCTCCTTAACAATATCTTCCCTGTAGCCTCTGCGTATTGGGAATCCTTCAGACTGCCCTATTGTTTCTCAAACACTAGAGCATTTACACTGGCTGCTTCCTCTGTTTAGACACTTTTCCCTGAACTATTTGTATGGTTAGTACCCTCATCTACTTTACATCTATTTGTTTTTTTTTTTGTCTGAGTTGGGTATTCGTTGTTGCGTGTGGGCTTTCTCTAGTTGTGGCGAGTGGGGGCTACTCTTCGTTGCGGTGCACAGGCTTCTCATTGTGGTGGCTTCTCTTGTTGCGGAGCACGGGCTCTAGGCACGCAGGCTTCAGTAGTTGTGGCATGCAGGCTCAGTAGTTGTAGCTCATGGGCTCAGTAGTTGTGGCTCATGGGCTCTAGAGCACGGGCTCAGTAGTGGTGGTTCACGGGCTTAGTTGCTCCACGGCATGTGTAATCTTCCCGGACCAGGGCTTGAACCAGTGTCCCCTGCATTGGCAGGTGGATTCTTAAGCACTGTGCCACCAGCGAAGCCCTACATCTATTTTTTTTTTAACATCTTTATTGGAGTATAATTGCTTTACAATGGTGTGTTAGTTTCTGCTTTACAACAAAATGAATCAGTTATATATATACATATGTTCCCATATCTCTTCCCTCTTGCATCTCCCTCCCTCCCACCCTCCCTATTCCACCCTTCCAGGCGATCACAAAGCACCGAGCTGATCTCCCTGTGCTATGCGGCTGCTTCCCACTAGCTATCTACCTTATGTTTGGTAGTGTATGTACGTCCATGCCTCTCTCTCGCTTTGTCACAGCTTACCCTTCCCCCTCCCTATATCCTCAAGTCCATTCTCTACTAGGTCTGTGTCTTTATTCCTGTCTTACCCCTAGGTTCTTCATGACATTTTTTTCCCTTAAATTCCATATATATGTGTTAGCATACGGTATTTGTCTCTCTCTTTCTGACTTACTTCACTCTGTATGACAGACTCTAGGTCTATCCACCTCATTACAAAGAGCTCAATTTCGTTTCTTTTTATGGCTGAGTAATATTCCATTGTATATGTGTGCCACATCTTCTTTATCCATTCATCTGTCAATGGACACTTAGGTTGTTTCCATCTCCGGGCTATTGTAAATAGAGCTGCAATGAACATTGTGGTACATGACTCTTTTTGAATTATGGTTTTCTCAGGGTGTATGCCCAGTAGTGGGATTGCTGGGTCATATGGTAGTTCTATTTGTAGTTTTTTAAAGGAAACTCCATACTGTTCTCCACAGTGGCTGTATCAATTTACATTCCCACCAACAGTGCAAGAGGGTTCCCTTTTCTCCACAACCTCTCCAGCATTTATTGTTTGTAGATTTTTTGATGATGGCCATCCTGACTTGTGTGAGATGATATCTCATTGTGGTTTTGATGTGCATTTCTCTAATGATTAGTGATATTGAGCATTCTTTCATGTGTTTGTTGGCAGTCTGGATATCTTCTTTGGAGAAGTGTCTATGTAGGTCTTCTGCCCATTTTTGGATTGGGTTGTTTGTTTTTTTGTTATTAAGCTGCATGAGCTGCTTATAAATTTTGGAGATTAATCCTTTGTCAGTTGCTTCATTTGCAAATATTTTCTCCCATTCTGAGGGTTGTCATTTGGTCTTGTTTATGGTTTCCTTTGCTGTGCAAAAGCTTTTAAGTTTCATTAGGTCCCATTTGTTTATTTTTGTTTCTATTTCCATTTCTCTAGGAGGTGGGTCAAAAAGGATCTTGCTGTGATTTATGTCATAGAGTGTCCTGCCTATGTTTTCCTCTAAGAGTTTGATAGTTTCTGGCCTTACATTTAGGTCTTTAATCCATTTTGAGCTTATTTTTGTGTATGGTGTTAGGGAGTGTGCTAATTTCATTCTTTTACATGTAGCTGTCCAGTTTTCCCAGCACCACTTATTGAAGAGGCTGTCCTTTCTCCACTGTACATTTCTGCCTCCTTTATCAAAGATAAGGTGACCATATGTGCATGGGTTTATCTCTGGGCTTTCTATCCTGTTCCATTGATCTATCTTTCTGTTTTTGTGCCAGTACCATACTGTCTTGATTACTGTAGCTTTGTAGTATAGTCTGAAGTCAGGGAGCCTGATTCCTCCAGCTCCATTTTTCGATATCAAGATTGCTTTGGCTATTGGGGTCTTTTGTGTTTCCATACAAATTATGACATTTTCTGTTCCATTTCTGTGAAAAATGCCAGTGGTAGTTTGATAGGGATTGCATTGAATCTGTAGATTGCTTTGGGTAGTAGAGTCATTTTCACAATGTTTATTCTTCCAATCCAAGAACATGGTATATCTCTCCATCTATTTGTATCATCTTTAATTTCTTTCATCAGTATCTTATAATTTTCTGCATACAGGTCTTTTGTCTCCTTAGGTAGGTATATTCCTAGATATTTTATTCTTTTTGTTGCAGTGGTAAATGGGAGTGTTTTCTCGATTTCACTTTCAGATTTTTCATCATTAGTGTATAGGAATGCAAGAGATTTCTGTGCATTAATTTTGTATCCTGTTACTTTACCAAATTCATTGATTAGCTCTAGTAGCTTTCTGGTAGCATTTTTAGGATTCTCTATGTATAGTATCATGTCATTTGCAAACAGTGACAGCTTTACTTCTTCTTTTCCAATTTGGATTCCTTTCATTTCCTTTTCTTCTCTGATTGCTGTGGTTAAAACTTCCAAAACTATGTTGAATAAGAGTGGTGAGAGTGGGCAACCTTGTCTTGTTCCTGATCTTAGTGGAAATGCTTTCAGTTTTTCACCACTGAGGACAATGTTGGCTGTGGGTTTGTCATATATGGCCTTTATTATGTTGAGGTAAGTTCCCTCTATGCCTACTTTCTGCAGGGTTTTTTTTTTAACATAAATCGGTGTTGAATTTTGTCGAAAGCTTTTTCTGCATCTATTGAGATGCTCATATGGTTTTTCTCCTTCAATTTGTTAGTATTGTGTATCACATTGATTGATTTGCATATATTGAACAATCCTTGCATTCCTGGAATAAACCCCACTTGATCATGGTGTATGATCCATTTAATGTGCTGTTGGATTCTGTTTGCTAGTATTTTGTTGAGGATTTTTGCATCTATGTTCATCAGTGATATTGGCCTGTAGTTTTCTTTTTTTGTGTCTGGTTTTGGTATCAGGGTGATGGTGGCCTCGTAGAATGAGTTTGGGAGTGTTCCTCCCTCTGCTCTATTTTGGAAGAGTTTGAGAAGGATACATGTAAGCTCTTCTCTAAATGTTTGATACAATTCGCCTGTGAAGCCATCTGGTCCTGGGCTTTTGTTTGTTGGATGATTTTTAATCATAGTTTCAACTTCAGTGCTTGTGATTGGTCTGTTCATATTTTCTATTTCTTCCTGATTCAGTCTTGGCAGGTTGTGCATTTCTAAGAATTTGTCCATTTCTTCCAGGTTGTCCGTTTTATTGGCATAGAGTTGCTTGTAGTAATCTCTCATGATCTTTTGTATTTCTGCAGTGTCAGTTGTTATTTCTTCTTTTTCATTTCTAATTCTATTGAACTGAGTCTTCTCCCTTTTTTTATTGATGAGTCTGGCTAATGGTTTATCAATTTTGTTTGTCTTCTCAAATAACCCGCTTTTAGTTTTATTGATCTTTGCTATCATTTCCTTCATTTCTTTTTCATTTATTTCTGATCTGATTTTTATGATTTCTTTCCTTCTGCTAACTTTGGGATTTTTTTGTTCTTCTGTCTCTAATTGCTTTAGGTGCAAGGTTAGGTTGTTTATTCGAGGTGTTTCCTGTTTCTTAGGGTAGGATTGTATTGCTATAAACTTCCCTCTTAGAACTGCATTTGCTGCATCCCATAGGTTTTGGGTCGTCGTGTCTCCATTGTCATTTGTTTCTAGGTATTTTTAAATTTCCTCTTTGATTTCTTCAGTGATCACTTCGTTATTAAGTAGTGTATTGTTTAGCCTCCATGTGTTTGTATTTTTTACAGATCTTTTCCTGTAATTGATATCTAGTCTCATAGCGTTGTGGTCGGAAAAGATACTTGATACGATTTCAATTTTCTTAAATTTAGCAAGGCTTGATTTGTGACCCAAGATATGATCTATCCTGGAGAATGTTCCATGAGCACTTAAGAAAAATGTGTATTCTGTTGTTTTTGGATGGAGTGTCCTATAAATATCAATTAAGTCCATCTTGTTTAATGTATCATTTAAAGCTTGTCTTTCTTTCTTTATTTTCATTTTGGATGATATTTCCATTGGTGAAAGTGGGGTGTTAAAGTCCCCTACTATGAATGTGTTACTGTCGATTTCCCCTTTTATGGCTCTTAGTATTTGCCTTATATATTGAGGTGCTCCTATGTTGGGTGCATAAATATTTACAATTGTTATATCTTCTTCTTGGATCGATCCCTTGATCATTATGTAGTGTCCTTCTTTGTCTCTTCTAATAGTCTTTATTTTAAAGTCTATTTTGTCTGATATGAGAATTGCTACTCCAGCTTTCTTTTGGTTTCCATTTGTATGGAATATCTTTTTCCATCCCCTCACTTTCAGTCTTTATGTGTCTCTAAGTCTGAAGTGAGTCTCTTGTAGACAGCATATATATGGGTCTTGTTTTTGTATCCAATCAGCCAATCTTTGTCTTTTGGTGGGAGCATTTAGTCCATTTAGATTTAAGGTAATTATTGATATGTGTGTTCCTATTCCCATTTTCTTAATTATTTTGTGTTCTTTATTGTAGGTCTTTTCCTTCTCTTGTGTTTCTTACCTAAAGAAGTTCCTTTAGCATTTGTTGTAAAGCTGGTTTGGTGGTGCTGAACTCTCTCAGCTTTTGCTTGTCTGTAAAGGTTTTAATTTCTCCATCAAATCTGAATGAGATCCTTGCTGGGTAGAGTAATCTTGGTTGCAGGTTTTTCTCCTTCATCACTTTAAATTGTTCTGCCACTCCCTTCTGGCTTGCAGAGTTTCTGCTGAAAGATCAGCTGTTAACCGTATGGGGATTCCCTTATGTGTTATTTGTTGTTTTTCCCTTGCTGCTTTTAATATGATTTCTTTGTATTTAATTTTTGACAGTTTGATTAATACGTGCCTTGGCGTATTTCTCCTTGGATTCATCCTGTATGGGACTCTCTGTGCTTCCTGGACTTGATTAACTATTTCCTTTCCCATATTAGGAAGTTTTCAACTATAATCTCTTCAAATGTTTTCTCAGTCCCTTTCTTTTTCTCTTCTTCTTCTGAAACCCCTATAATTCGAATGTTGGTGTGTTTAATGTTGTCCCAGAGGTCTCTGAGACTGTCCTCAGTTCTTTTCATTCTTTTTTCTTTATTCTGCTCTGCAGTAGTTCTTTCCACTATTTTATCTTCCAGGTCACTTATCCGTTCTTCTGCCTCAGTTATTCTGCTATTGATCCCATCTAGAGTATTTTTAATTTCATTTATTGTGTTGTTAATCATTGCTTGTTTCATCTTTAGTTCTTCTAGGTCCTTGTTAAATGTTTCTTGCATTTTGTCTATTCTATTTCCAAGATTTTGGATCATCTTTACTATCATTATTCTGAATTCTTTTTCAGGTAGACTGCCTATTTCCTCTTCATTTGTTAGGTCTGGTGAGTTTTTATCTTGCTCCTTCATCTGCTGTGTGTTTTTCTGTCTTCTGATTTTCCTTATCTTACTGTGTTTGGGGTCTCCTTTTTGCAGGCTGCAGGTTCGTAGTTCCCGTTGTTTTCGGTGTCTGTCCCCAGTGGCTAAAGTTTGTTCAGTGGGTTGTGTAGGCTTCCTGGTGGAGTGGACTAGTGCCTGTGTTCTGGTGGATGAGGCTGGATCTTGTCTTTCTGGTGGGCAGGTCCACGTCTGGTGGTGTGTTTTGGGGTGTCTGTGGCCTTATTATGATTTTAGGTAGCCTCTCTGCTAATGGGTGGTGTTTTGCTCCTGTCTTGCTAGTTGTTTGGCATAGGGTGTCCAGCACTGTAGCTTGCTGGTCGTTGAGTGAAGCTGGGTGCTGGTGTTGAGATGGAGATCTCTAGGAGATTTTCACCATTTGATATTATGTGGAACTGGGAGGTCTCTTGTGGACCAGTGTCCTGAAGTTGGCTCTCCCACCTCAGAGGCACAGCACTGACTCCTGGCTGCAGCAGCAAGAGACTTTCTTTAACACGGCTCAGAATAAAAGGGAGAAAAAGTAGAAAGAAAGAAAGAAAGAAAGAAAGAAGGGAGGGAGGGAGGGAGGGAGGGAGGGAGGGAGGAAGGAAGGAAGGAAGGAAGGAGGGAGGGAAGGAAGGAAAGAAAGAAAGAAAGAAAAGATAAAATAAAATAAAGTAAGATAAAATAAAGTTATTAAAATAAAAAATAATTATTAAGAAAAAATAAGTTTTTTTAAAAGAAAAAAGACAGATGGATAGAACCCTACCTAGGAAAAATGGTGGAAGCAAAGCTATACAGAGAAAATCTCACACAGAAGCATACACATACACACTCCCAAAAAGAGGAAAAGGGGAAAAAATCATAAATCTTGCTCTCAAAGTCCACCTCTTCAATTTGGGAGGATTCGTTGTCTATTCATGTATTCCACAGATGCAGGGTATATCAAGTTGATTGTGGAGCTTAATCCGCTGCTTCTGAGGCTGCTGGGAGAGATTTCCCTTTCCCTTCTTTGTTCTCACAGCTCACAGGGGCTCAGCTTTGGATTTGGCCCCGCCTCTGAGTGTTTCTTCGCTCAGACGGGACGGGGTTAAAGGAGCAGCTGATTCGGGGGCTCTGGCTTACTCAGGCCGGAGGGAGGGAGGGGCACAGAGTGCGGGGCGAGCCTGCGGCGGCAGAGGCCGGCATGACGTTGCACTAGCCTGAGGCACGCCGTGCGTTCTCCCAGGGAAGTTGTCCCTGGATCACGGGACCCTGGCAGTGGCGGGCTGCACAGGCTCCCCGGATGGGGGGGTGTGGATAGTGACCTGTGCTCACACACAGGCTTCTCGGTGGCGGCAGCAGCAGTCTTAGGGTCTCACGCACGTCTCTGGGGCCCGCGCTTTTAGCCGCGGCTCGCGCCCGTCTCTGGAGCTCCTTTAAGCAGCGCTCTTAATCCCCTCTCCTCGCGCACCAGGAAACAAAGAGGTAAGAAAAAGTCTCTTGCCTCTTCGGCAGGTCCAGACTTTTCCCCGGACTCCCTAGCTGTGGCGCACTAGCCACAGGAGGCGCACTAGCCCCCTGCAGGCTGTGTTCACGCCGTCAACCCCAGTCCTCTCCCGGCGCTCCGACCAAAGCCCGAGCCTCAGCTCCCAGCCCCGCCCGCCCCGGCGGGTGAGCAGACAAGCCTCTGGGGCTGGTGAGTACTGGTCGGCCCTGATCTTCTGTGCGGGAATCTCTCCGCTTTGCCCTCCGCACCCCTGTGGCTGTGCTCTCCTCTGAGGCTCCGAAGCTTTCCCCCTCTGCCATCCACAGTCTCCGCCCACGAAGGGTCTTCCTAGTGTGTGGAAACATTTCCTCCTTCACAGCTCCCTCCCACTGGTGCAGGTCCTGTCCCTATTATTTTGTCTGTGTTTTTTCTTTTTTCTTTTGCCCTACCCAGGTGCGTGGGGACTTTCTTGCCTCTTTGGAGGTCTGAGGTCTTCTGCCAGCGTTCAGTGGGTGTTCTGTACGAGTTGTTCCACGTGTAGATGTATTTCTGGTGTATCTGTGGGGAGGAAGGTGATCTCCGCATCTTGCTCTTCTGCCATCTTCCCCTCCTCAATCCATTTACATTTAAGGTAATTATCAATATGTATGCTCCTATTACTATTTTCTTAATTGTTGTGAGTTTGTTTTTATAGGTCTTTTCCTTCTCTGTGTTTCCTGCCTAGAGAAGTTCCTTTAGCATTTGTTGTAAAGCTGCTTCAGTGCTGCTGAATTTTTTGCTTGTCTGTAAAGCTTTTAATTTCTCCATCGAATCTGAATGAGATCCTTGCTGGGTAGAGTAATCTTTGTTGTAGGTTTTTCCCTCTCATCACTTTAAATATGTCCTGCCACTCGCTTCTGCTTGCACAGTTTCTGCTGAAAGATCAGCTCTTAATCTTATGGGGATTCCCTTGTATGTTATTTGTTGCTTTTCTGTTGCTGCTTTTAATATTTTTTATTTGTATTTAATTTTTGATAGTTTGATTAATATGTATCTTGGCATGTTTCTCCCTGGATTTATCCTGTATCGGACTCTCTGTACTTCCTGGATTTTTAAAATTTAATTTTATCTATTTTTTTATACAGCAGGTTCTTATTAGTCATCAATTTTATACACATCAGTGTATACATGTCAATGCCAATTGCCCAATTCATCACACCACCACCCCCAAACCCCCGCGGCTTTCCCCCCTTGGAGTCCATACGTTTGTTCTCTACATCTGTGTCTCAATTTCTACCCTGAAAAACGGTTCATCTGTACCATTTTTCTAGGTTCCACATATATGCGTTAATATACAATATTTGTTTTTTGCTTTCTGACTTACTTCACTCTGTATGACGGTCTCTAGATCCAACCACATCTCTACAAATGACACAATTTCGTTCCTTTTTATGGCTGAGTAATATTCCATTGTATATATGTACCACAACTTCTTTATCCATTTGTCTGTCGATGGGCATTTAGGTTGCTTCCATGACCTGGCTATCGTAAATAGTGCTGCAATGAACATTGCAGCATGTGTCTTTTTGAATTATGGTTTTCTCTAGGTATACGACCAGTAGTGGGATTGCGGGCTCATATGGTAATTCTATTTTTAGTTTTATAAGTAACCTCCATACTGTTCTCCATAGTGGCTGTATCAATTTACATTCCCACCAACAGTGCAAGAGGGTTCCATTTTCTCCACACCCTCTCCAACAGTGCTGTTTGTAGATTTTCTGATGATGCCCATTCTAACTGGTGTGAGGTGATACCTCACTGTAGTTTTGATTTGCATTTCTCTAATAATTAGTGATGTTGAGCACCTTTTCATGCGCTTCTTGGTCATCTGTATGTCTTCTTTGGAGAAATGTCAACTTAGGTCTTCTGCCCATTTTTGGATTGGGTTGTGTGTTTTTTTAATATTGAGCTGCATGAGCTACTTATATATTTTTGAGATTAATCCTTTGTCCGTTGATTCGTTTGCAAATATTTTCTGTCCTTCTGAGGGTTGCCTTTTCGTCTTGTTTATGGTTTCCTTTGCTGTGCAAAAGCTTTTAAGTTTCATTAGGTCCCATTTGTTTATTTTTGTTTTTATTTCCAATACTCTAGGCGGTGGATCAAAAAAGATCTTGCTGTGATTTATGTCACAGAGTGTTCTTCCTATATTTTCTTCTAAGAGTTTTACAGTCTTACATTTAGGTCTTTAATTCATTTTGAGTTTATTTTTGTGTATTGTGCTAGGGAGTGTGCTAATTTCATTCTTTTACATGTAGCTGTCCAGTTTTCCCAGCACCACTTATTGAAGAGGCTGTCTTTTCTCCATTGTATATCCTGGCCTCCTTTGTCATAAATTAGTTGACCATAGGTGCATGGGTTTATCTCTGGGCTTTCTATCTTGTTCCATTGATCTGTGTTTCTGTTTTTGTGCCAGTACTATACTGTCTTGATTACTGTAGCTTTGAGTATAGTGTGAAGTCAGGGAGTCTGATTCCTCCAGCTCCATTGTTTCCCCTCAAAACTGCTTTGGCTATTCAGGGTCTTTTGTGTCTCCATACAAATTTTCAGATTTTTTGTTCTAGTTCCGTAAAAAATGCCATTGGTAATTTGATAGGGATTGGATTGATATTGGTCTGTAATTTTCTTTTTCTGTAGTATGTTTGTCTGATTTTGGTATCAGGGTGATGGTGGTCTCATAGAATGAGTTTGGGAGTGTTCCTTCCTCTGCAATTGTTTGGAAAAGCTTGAGAAGGATGGGTGTTAGCTGTTTTCTAAATGTTTGATAGAATTCACCTGTGAAGCCATCTGTCCTGAACTTTTGTTTGTTGGAAGATTTTTAATCACAGTTTCAATTTCATTACTGGTGATTGGTCTGTTCATATTTTCTATTTCTTCTGGGTTCAGTCTTGGAAGGTTACACCTTTCTAAGAATTTGTCTGTTTCTTCCAAGTTCTCCATTTTGTTGGCATAGAGCTGCTTGTAGTAGTCTCTTAGGATGCTTCGTATTTCTGCAGTGTCAGTTGTAACTTCTCCTTTTTCATGTCCAATTTTATTGATCTGAGTCCTCTCGCTCTTTTTCTTGATGAGTCTGGCTAATGGTTTATCAACTTTGTTTATCTTCTCAAAGAACCAGCTTTTTGTTTTATTGATCTGTGCTATTGTTTTCTTTGTTTCTGTTTCATTTATTCTGCTCTGATCTTTATGATTTCTTTCCTTCTGCTAACTTTAGGTTTTGTTTGTTCTTCTTTCTCTAGTTCCTTTAGGTGTAAGATTAGATTGTTTATTTGAGATTTTTCTTGTTACTTGAGGTAGGCTTGTAAAGCTATAAACTTCCCTCTTAGAACTGCTTTTGCTGCATCCCATAGGTTTTGGATCGTCATGTTTTCATTGTCATTTGTCTCTATGTATTTTTTGACTTCCTCTTTGATTTCTTCAGTGATCTCTTGGTTATTTAGTAATGTATTGTTTAGCCTCCATTTGTTTGTGTTTTTCTCCTTGTAATTCACTTGTAATCTCATAGCGTTGTGGTCAGAAAAGATGCTTGGTATGATTTCAGTTTTTTCGAATTTACTGAGGCTTGATTTGTGACCCAGGATATGATCTATCCTGGAGAATGTTCCGTGCACACTTGAGAAGAAAGTGTAATCAGCTCTTTTTGTATGGAATGTCCTATAAATATCAATTAAATCTATCTGGTCTATTGTGTCATTTAAAGCTTCTGTTTCTTTATTTATTTTCATTTTGGATGATCTGTCCATTGGTGTAAGTGAGGTGTTAAAGCCCCCACTATTATTGTGTTACTGTCAATTTCCTATTTTACAGCTGTTAGCAGTTGCTTTATGTGTTGTGGTGCTCCTATGTTGGGTGCATAAATATTTACAATTGTTATATCTCTTCTTGGATCGATCTCTTGATCATTATGTAGTATCCTTCCTTGTCTCTTGTAACATTCTTTATTTTAAAGTCCATTTTATCTGATATGAGTATTGCTACTCCAGCTCTCTTTTGATTTTCATTTGCATGGAATATCTTTTTCCATCCCCTCACCTTCAGTCTGTATGTGTCCCTAGGTCTGAAGTGGGTCTCTTGTAGACAGCATATATATGGGTCTTGTTTTTGTATCCATTCAGCAAGCCTGTGTCTTTTGGTTGGAGCATTTAATGCATTTACATTTAAGGTAATTATTGATATGTATGCTCCTATTACCATTTTCTTAATTGTTTTGGGTTTGTGTTTGTAGGTCGTTTTCTTCTCGTGTTTCCCACTTAGAGAAGTTCCTTTAGCATTTGTTGTAGAGCTGGTTTGGTGGTGCTGAATTCTCTTAGCTTTTGCTTTTCTGTAAAGCTTTTGATTTCTCCATTGAATCTGAATGAGATCCTTGCCAGGTAGAGTAATCTTGGTTGTAGGTTCTTCCCTTTCATCACTTTAAATATGTCATACCACTCCCTTCTGGCTTGTAGAGCTTCTGCTGAGAAATCAGCTGTTAACCTTATGGGAGTTCCCTTGTATGTTAGTTATTTGTCATTTTTCCCTTGCTGCTTTCAATAGTTTTTCTGTCTTTAATTTTTGCCAATTTGATTACTATGTGTCTCAGTGTGTTTCTGCTTAGGTTTATCCTGTATGGGACTTGTTGTGCTTCCTGTACTTGGTTGGCTATTTCCTTTCCCATCTTAGGGCAATTTTCGACTATAAACTCTTCAAATATTTTCTTGGCTCCTTACTCTCTCTCTTCTCCTTCCGGGATCCCTATAATGCAAATGTAGTTGCGTTTAATATTGTCCCAGAGGCCTCTTTTGCTTTCTTCATTTCTTTTCATTCTTTTTTCTTTATTCTGTTCTGCAGCAGTGAATTCCACCATTCTGTCTTCCAGGTCACTTATCCGTTCTGCTACCTCAATTATTCTGCTATTGATTCCTTCTAGTGTAGTTTTCATCTCAGTTATTGTCTTGTTCATCTCTGTTTGTTTGTTTTTTAATTCTTCTAGATCTTTGATAAACATTTCTTGCATCTTCTTAATCTTTGCCTCCATTCTTTTTCTGAGGTCCTGGATCATCTTCACTCTCAGTATTCTGAATTCTTTTTCTGGAAGGTTGCCTATCTCCATGTCCTTTAGTTGTTTTTCTGGGGTTTTTTATTGTTCCTTCATCTGATACATAGCCCTGTGCCTTTTCATCTTGTCTATCTTTCTGTGAATGTGGTTTTTGTTCCACAGGCTGCAGGATTGTAGTTCTTCTTGCGTCTGCTGTCTGCCCTCTGGTGGATGAGGCTATCTAAGAGGCCTCTGCAAGTTTCCTCTGCACTTCCTGGACTTGATTGACTCTTTCCTTTCCCATGTTAGGGAAGTTTTCAACTCTAATCTCTTCAAATATTTTCTCAGACCCTTCCTTTTTCTCTTCTTCTTCTGGGAACCCTATAATTTCAATGTTAGTGCGTTTAATATTGTCCCAGAGGTCTCTGAGACTGTCCTCAGTTCTTTTCATTCTTTTTTCTTTATTCTGCTCTGCAGTAGTTACTGCCACTATTTTATCTTCCAAGTCACTTCTCCATTCTTCTGCCTCAGTTATTCTGCTATAGATTCCTATAGAGAATTTTTAATTTCATTTATTGTATGTTCATCATTGTTTTCTCTTTAGTTCTTCTAGGTTCTTGTTAAATATTTCTTGTATTTTCTTCATTCTATTTCCACAATTTTGTATCATCTTTACTATCATTACTCTGAATTCTTTTCCAGGTACTGCCTATTTCCTCTTCATTTGTTTGGTTTGGTGGGTTTTTACCTTGCTCCTTCATCTGCTGCATATTACTCTGTCTTCTCATTTTGTTTAACTTACTGTGTTTGAGGTCTCCTGTTCGCAGGCTGCAGGTTCATATTTCCCGTTGTTTTTGGTATCTGTCTCCAGTGGGTGAGGTTGGTTCAGTGGCTTCTGTAGGCTTCCTGGTGGAGGGAACTGATGCCTGTTTTCTCATGGGTGACGCTGGATCTTGTGTTTCTGGTGGGCAGGGACACGTCTGGTGGTGTATTTGGGGGGTATCTGTGACCTTATTATTATTTTCAGCAGTCTCTCTGCTAATGGGTGGGGTTGTGTTACTGTCTTGCTAGTTGTTTGTCATGGGGCGTCCAGCACTGGAACCTGCTGGCTGTTGGGTGGAGCTGGGTCTTAGCGTTGAGATGGAGGTCTCTGGGAGAGCTCTCGCCAATTGATATTACATGGAGCCGGGAGGTCTCTAGTGGTCCAGTGTCCTGAAGTCAGCTCTACCACCTCAGAGGCTCAGGCCTGACATCAGGCTGGAGCACCAAGATGCTGTCAGCCACACGGCCATGTAAATGGGGATTTTCTTGCCTTTTGGGAAGTCTGAGGTCTTCTGCCAGCATTCAGTTGCTGTTTTGTAGGAGCTGTTCTACATGTAGATGTATTTTTGATGTATTTGTGGAGAGGGAGGTGATCTCCACATCTTACTCTTTCACCATCTTGAAGGTCTGCTCGGAGTTTGGTTTTTTTTTTTAATGACTGGGAATTATTTAGAGTGACACTGAATGGGACACATATAAAAACTGTAAAACCAATTTTAATAAAAAACATTTTGATTGCAAACAAAATATGTTTCTGTGTTGGTGGATCAATTGAGAGGATAAAGTGTGGAATGCAGAATTATGGAGAAAAGAGAGAGAGAAAATTTGGGAATGCATGAAGGGGCAGATTTCTCTGCAAAGGAACAGAGAGAAAAAATTATTTGTCCAAAGAAGGAAAATACCATGCCATAGAATTTGGTGGAAAGAGCATTTTCCCCATTATAAAAATCTGCAACTTAATCCCAAGTATAACAAATCTATAAATTTATGTTCAGTTTCCAACTCTGTTTTTTCTTTAAAGGATAAAGATTAAAACTTAACTGCATATTTGATGTCAATAAACTTTTATTGGCTTGCAAACTTCTTTGTGACTTATCACCTTGTTACCCAAGCTGAAATAGACAATGTATTTTCAAAGAAGAATACAAAATACACATACATATTATTAGAACTGAAAAAATTGTGAATAATTTTTGGATTGTATTTAGTAGATAATTCTAAGTTATACTCTCCATTATTGACTAAAACTACAATTAAACCTGAATTGGTCATGATTTTGAGTGAATCAAAATGACTAGCTCATTAGTGTGAGGTCACAATGGTTGTGTTTTGGGAAGGATATACATGTGTGAGTATAAAGAAGCAATCTCTGGGAATGGGTTATAATAATTAACTTGGAAACCTTGTTTGAAGGGTTCTATTGGCTTGGTCTGTGGCCTAATGCCTTTTTGCTAAAGGTGTCCCTTGACAGTTAAAAATCATATCTGTGTTGATGTCTGTTTTTCTCATTGATGTTTGGCATCCTCTTAGGCACTTTTCAGTGGGCATCAGGTGTGCGCAGCCTGCTTTGCCTGGTACTTGCTCTCATCAACTGCACAAATGCCTCGTGTTTTTTTCCTCTTGTGGTGTGTTCTACTTCATTCTACCCTGAGAACACCACAATCCTAAACGTTTTCAATGTTGACATGCTTGTCCTCATGATGCAGCCTTACCTTCTGTCCTGAAGGAATAAGTTCAAGGAGGAAGGGGAGCACTTGGCCCACAGAGTTTTCTCCTGCTGTGGCCTGGCTCCTTGTAAACACTGTAACACATATCACAAAGAGCATTTGTTGTAGTATCATGAATCTTGCCAAGTAATGGGAAATATTCAATTGAAAGATAAATAAATAAGATAAAACCTTTCTCAGTGATAAAAATTAATAAACTTTCTTATAATTACTATCAAAGTCATTTTGAAATATGCAATATAACAAAAGATTGTTGGAAGTAATAATTCTCATAACTTTACATTTTTTCAAATTTCATTTTTATATGGCTCCATTTAACAATTATTTAAGGATGTGAATAATCAATCCTTAATAATCAAGCTTTCCTGCACAATGATTTTCAGTATCTAAGAATTGTCCAAATGTGGTAGAAGTGCTCCCATCATATCACACTACTGCTCAAAAGTCACCTACTGTGCCTTATTTACATTTGATTCAAATCTAAACACAGAAGATTGGTTCAAGATGGTGGAGTAGAAGGACGTGCTCTCACTCCCTCTTGAGAGAGCACCAGACTCACAACTAACTGCTTGACAGGAAGACACTGGAACTCACCAAAAAAGATACCTCACATCCAAAGACAAAGGAGAAGCCACAATGAGATGGTAGGAGGGGCACAATCACAATAAAATCAAATCCCATAACTGCTGGGTGGGTGACTCACAGACTGGAGAACAATTATACCACAGAAGTCCACCCACTGGAGTGAAGGTTCTGAGCCCCACGTCACACTTCCCAACCTGGGAGTCCGGCAACGGGACAAGGAATTCCTAGAGAATCAGACTTTGAAGGCTAGCAGGATTTGATTGCAGGACTTCAACAGGACTGGGGGAAAGAGAGACTCCACTCTTGGAGGGTACACACAAAGTATTGTGCACATCAGGACCCAGGGGAAGGAGCAATGACCCCATAGGAGACTGAACCAGACTTACCTGCTAGTGTTGGAGGGTCTCCTGGAGAGGTGGGGGGTGGCTGTGTCCCATCGTGAGGACAAGGACACTGGCAGCAGAAGCTCTGGGAGGTACTCCTTGACGTGAGCCATCCCAGAGTCCACCATTAGCCCCACCAAAGAGTCTGGGCAGGCTCCACTGTTGGGTCACCACAGGCCAAACAACCAATAGGGAGAGAACCTAGCCACACCCATCAGCAGACAAGAGGATTAAAGTTCTACTGAGTTCTGCCCAACAGAGCAACAGCCAGCTCTACCCACCACCAGTCCCTCCTATCAGGAAATTTGCACAAGCCTCTTAGACAGCCTCATCCACCAGAGGTAAGACAGCAGAAGCAAGAAGAGCTACAATCCTGCAGCCTGCAGAATAAAAACCACATTCACAGAAAGATAGAAAAAATGAAAAGGCAGAGGACTTTGTACCAGATGAAGGAACAAGATAAAACCCCAGAAAAACAACTAAATGAAATGTAGATAGGCAACCTTCCTGAAAACGAATTCAGAAAAATGATAGTGAAGAGGATCCAGGACCTCAGAAAAAGAATGGAGGCAAAGATTGAGAAGATGCAAGAAATGTTTAAAAAATATCTAGAAGAATTAAAGAACAAACAAACAGAGATGAACAGTACAATAACTGAAATGAAAACTACACTAGAAGGAATCAATAGCAGAATAATCGAGGCAGAAGAACAGATAAGTGACCTGAAAGACAAAATGGTGAAATTCACTGCTGTGGAATAGAATAAAGAAAAAAGAATGAAAAGAAATAAAGACAGACTAAGAGACCTCTGGGACAACATTAAATGCAACAACATTCGCATTATAGGGGTCCCAGAAGGAGAAGAGAGAGAGTAAGGACCTGAGAAAATATTTGAAGAGATTAGAGTCAAAAACTTCCCTAACATGGGAAAGGAAATAGCCACCCAAGTCCAGGAAACGCAACGAGTCCCATACAGGATAAACATAAGGAGAAACACGCCAAGACACAGAGTAATCAAATTGGCAAAAATTAACGACAAAGAAAAATTATTGAAAGCAGCAAGGGAAAAATGACAAATAACATACAAGGGAACTTCCATAAGGTTAACAGCTGATTTCTCAGCAGAAACTCTACAAGCCAGAAGGGAGTGGTATGACATATTTAAAGTGATGAAAGGGAAGAACCTATAACCAGATTACTACACCTGGCAAGGATCTCATTCAGACTCGATGGAGAAATTAAAACTTTTACAGAAAAGCAAAAGCTAAGAGAATTCAGCACCACAAAACGAGCTCTATAACAAATGCTAAAGGAACTTATCTAAGTGGTAAACACAAGAGGAGAAAAGGACCTACAAAAACAAACCCAAAACAATTAAGAAAATTGTCATAGGAACATACATATTGATAATTACCTTAAATGTGAATGGATTAAATTCTCCAACCAAAGACACAGGCTTGCTGAATGCATACAAAAACAAGACCCATATATGTGCTGTCTACAAGAGACCCACTTCAGACCTAAGGACACATACAGACTGAAAGTGAGGGGATGGAAAAAGATATTCCATGCAAATGGAAATCAAAAGAGTGCTGGAGTAGCAATACTCATATCAGATAAAATAGACTTTAAAATAAAGAATGTTACAAGCGACAAGGAAGGACACTACATAATGATCAAGGGATCAATCCAAGAAGAAGATATAACAATTATAAATATATATATGCACCCAACATAGGAGCACCTCAATACATAAGGCAACTGCTAACAGCTGTAAAATAGGAAATTGACAGTAACACAATAATAGTGGGGGACTTTAACACCTCACTTACACCAATGGACAGATCATCCAAAATGCAAATAAATAAGGAAACGGAAGCTTTAAATGACACAATAGACCAGATAGATTTCATTGATATTTATAGGACATTCCATCCAAAAACAGCAGACTACACTTTCTTCTCAAGTGTGCGCAGAACATTCTCCAGGATAGATCATATCATGGGTCACAAATCAAGCCTCAGGAAATTAGAGAAAATTGAAATCATATCAAGCATCTTTTGTGGCCACAATGCTATGAGATTAGTAATCTGTTACAGGGAAAAACAAATGAAAAACACAGACACATGGAGGCTAAACAATATGTTACTAAATAACCAAGAGATCACTGAAGAAATCATAGAAGAAATCAAAAAATGCCTAGAGACAAATGACAATGAAAACACGTCAATCCAAAACCTATGGGATGCAGCAAAAGCAGTTCTAAGAGGGAGGTTTATAGCTATACAAGCCTACCTCAATAACAAGAAAAATCTCAAATAAATAATCTAACCTTACAACTAAAGGAACTAGAGAAAGAAGAACAAACAAAACCTAAAATTAGTTGAAGGAAACAAATCATAAAGATCACAGCAGAAATAAATGAAATAGAAATGAAGAAAACAATAGCAAATATCAATAAAACTAAAATCTGGTGTTTCGAGAACATAAACAAAATTGATAAAACTTTAGCCAGACTCATCAAGATAAATAGGGAGAGGACTCAAATCAATAATATTAGAAATGAAAAAGGAGAAGTTACAACAGACACCACAGAAATAAAAAGCATCCTAAGAGAGCACTACAAGCAACTCTATACCAATAAAATGGATAACCTGGAAGAAATGAACAAATTCTTAGAAAGGTGTAACCTTCCAAGACTGAACCAGGAACAAATAGAAAACATGATCAGACCAATCACAAGTAAAGAATTGAAACTGTGATTAAAAATTTTCCAACAATCAAAAGTCCAGCACCAGATAGCTACAGAGGGGATTTCTGTAAAGCATTTAAAGAAGAGCTAACACCCATCCTTCTCAAACTCTTCCAAAAAATTGCAGAGGAAGGAACACTCCCAAAGTCATTCTACGAGGCCACAATCACCCTGATACTAAAACCAGACAAGAATACTACAAAAAAAGAAAATGACAGACGAATATCACTGATGAATATAGATGCAAAAATCCTCAACAAAATACTAGCAAACAGAATCCAACAGCACATTAAATGGATCATACACCATGATCAAGTGGGGTTTATTCCAGGAATGCAAGGATTGTTCAATATATGCAAATCAATCAATGTGATACACAATACTAACAAATTGAAGGAGAAAAACCATATGAGCATCTCAATAGATGCAGAAAAAGCTTTCGACAAAATTCAACACCGATTTATGTTAAAAAAAAACCCTGCAGAAAGTAGGCATAGAGGGAACTTACCTCAACATAATAAAGGCCATATATGACAAACCCACAGCCAACATTGTCCTCAGTGGTGAAAAACTGAAAGCATTTCCACTAAGATCAGGAACAAGACAAGGTTGCCCACTCTCACCACTCTTATTCAACATAGTTTTGGAAGTTTTAGCCACAGCAATCAGAGAAGAAAAGGAAATAAAAGGAATCCAAATCGGAAAAGAAGAAGTAAAGCTGTCACTGTTTGCAGATGACATGATACTATACATACAGAACCCTAAAGATGCTACCAGAAAACTACTAGAGCTAATCAATGAATTTGGTAAAGTAGCAGGATACAAAATTAATGCACAGAAATCTCTGGCATTCCTATACACTAAGGATGAAAAATCTGAAAGTGAAATCAAGAAAACACTCCCATTTACCATTGCAACAAAAAGAATAAAATACCTAGGAATAAACCTACCTAAGGAGACAAAAGACCTGTATGCAGAAAATTATAAGACACTGATGAAAGAAATTAAAAATGATACAAATAGATGGAGAGATATACCATGTTCTTGGATTGGAAGAATCAACATTGTGAAAATGACTCTACTACCCAAAGCAATCTACAGATTCAATGCAATCCCTATGAAACTACCACTGGCATTTTTCACAGAACTAGAACAAAAAATCTCACAATTTGTATGGAAACACAAAAGACCCCGAATAGCCAAAGCAATTTTGAGAACCAAAAATGGAGCTGGAGGAATCAGGCTTCCTGACTTCAGACTATACTACAAAGCTACAGTAATCAAGACAGTATGGTACTGGCACAAAAACAGAAATATAGATCAATGGAACAGGATAGAAAGCCCAGAGATAAACCCACGCACATATGGTCACCTTATCTTTGACAAAGGAGGCAGAAATGTACAGTGGAGAAAGGACAGCCTATTCAATAAGTGGTGCTGGGAAAACTGGACAGCTACATGTAAAAGTATGAGATTAGATCACTCCCTAACACCATACACAAAAATAAGCTCAAAATGGATTAAAGACCTAAATGTAAGGCCAGAAACTATCAAACTCTTAGAGGAAAACATAGGCAGAACACTCTATGACATAAATCACAGCAAGATCCTTTTTGACCCACCTCCTAGAGAAATGGAAATAAAAACAAAAGTAAACAAATGGGACCTAATGAAACTTAAAAGCTTTTGCGCAGCAAAGGAAACCATAAACAAGACCAAAAGACAACCCTCAGAATGGGAGAAAATATTTGCAAATGAAGCAACTGACAAAGGATTAATCTCCAAAATTTATAAGCAGCTCATGCAGCTTAATAACAAAAGAACAAACAACCCAATCCAAAAATGGGCAGAAGACCTAAATAGACATTTCTCCAAAGAAGATATACAGAGTGCCAACAAACACATGAAAGAATGCTCAACATCACTAATCATTAGAGAAATGCAAATCAAAACTCCAATGAGATATCATCTCACACCAGTCAGAATGGCCATCATCAAAAAATCTAGAAACAATAAATGCTGGAGAGGGTGTGGAGAAAAGGGAACCCTCTTACACTGTTGGTGGGAATGTAAATTGATACAGCCACTGTGGAGAACAGTATGGAGGTTCCTTAAAAAGCTACAAATAGAACTACCATATGACCCAGCAATCCCACTACTGTGCATATACCCTGAGAAAACCATAATTCAAAAAGAGTCATGTACCAAAATGTTCATTGCAGCTCTATTTACAATAGCCCAGAGATGGAAACAACCTAAGTGTCCATCATCGGATGATTGGATAAAGAAGATGTGGCACATATATACAATGGAATTGGCACATATATACAATGGAATATTACTCAGCCATAAAAAGAGACGAAATTGAGCTATTTGTAATGAGGTGGATAGACCTAGAGTCTGTCATACAGAGTGAAGTAAGTCAGAAAGAGAGAGACAAATACCGTATGCTAACACATATATATATGGAATTTAAGAAAAAAAAAATGTCATGAAAAACCTAGGGGTGAAACAGGAATAAAGACACAGACTTACTAGAGAATGGACTTGAGGCTATGGGGAGGGGGAAGGGTAAACGGTGACAAAGCAATAAAGAGGCATGGACATGTATACACTACCAAACGTAAGGTAGATAGCTAGTGGGAAGCAGCCGCATAGCACAGGGAGATCAGCTCGGTGCTGTGTGACCGCCTGGAGGGGTGGGATAGGGAGGGTGGGAGGGAGGGTGACGCAAGCGGGAAGAGATATGGGAACATATGTATATATATAACTGATTCATTTTGTTGTGAAGCTGAAACTAACATAACATTGTAAAGCAATTATGCTCCAATAAAGATGTTTAAAAAAAAAAAAAAGTAATTACACCTGACAATTCAAATGTAAGTACTAGAGCTTAGCAGATTGTAATAATTTGGGTTGGCGAATTGCTTCCTTAGGAAAAGAAAACCCTTTTACCTATGTCTGTAATGTAAGATCATAATTTGCTTAGAAAGAAGACAAAACAAAAAAATTAAAAGTTTACCCTGGAAAAAAAAAAAAAAAGAAAAAAGTGCAAAAAATCTACCACATCCCACTTCCTAAAGAGAAAAAAATTAACATTTTTTTATTTACATGTATATTACATATTTTACCTATGCATATATGTTAATGTCAAGTTGCATATTGTTTTTTCTTTTATTTTTAATATTTTATTGTGAATATTTTCCAAGTCGTTAAATATTCTTTAAAAAATCCGATGTTTCATGTCTGTATAACTTACTCAGTGAATGTACCATAATTTTAAAAATAATACTTTACATCCTAACTCCTAATTAATCAACTTGATATTTAACAATGTGATGGAGATCACTATTTAATATTGATAATAACATTTATGTCATATTTTGTGTGTAAAAAGAAGAAAACAATGACAACAATCAGAATCATGACGTAAATAAAACACTTATTTACACCTGAAAAAAAAAAACAATAGCAAATATCAATAAAACTAAAATCTGGTGTTTTGAGAACATAAACAAAATTGATAAAACTTTAGCCAGACTCATCAAGATAAATAGGGAGAGGACTCAAATCAATAATATTAGAAATGAAAAAGGAGAAGTTACAACAGACACCACAGAAATAAAAAGCATCCTAAGAGAGCACTACAAGCAACTCTATACCAATAAAATGGATAACCTGGAAGAAATGAACAAATTCTTAGAAAGGTGTAACCTTCCAAGACTGAACCAGGAACAAATAGAAAACATGATCAGACCAATCACAAGTAAAGAATTGAAACTGTGATTAAAAATTTTCCAACAATCAAAAGTCCAGCACCAGATAGCTACAGAGGGGATTTCTGTAAAGCATTTAAAGAAGAGCTAACACCCATCCTTCTCAAACTCTTCCAAAAAATTGCAGAGGAAGGAACACTCCCAAAGTCATTCTACGAGGCCACAATCACCCTGATACTAAAACCAGACAAGAATACTACAAAAAAAGAAAATGACAGACGAATATCACTGATGAATATAGATGCAAAAATCCTCAACAAAATACTAGCAAACAGAATCCAACAGCACATTAAATGGATCATACACCATGATCAAGTGGGATTTAACCCAGGGATGCAAGCATTCTTCAATATACGCAAGTCAATGAATGGGATACACCATATTATCAAATTGAAGAAGAAAAACCATATGATCATCTTAACAGATGCAGAAAAAGGTTTTGACAGAATTCAACACCTATTTATGATAAAAACTCTCCAGAAAGTGAGCATAGAGGGAACCTACCTCAACATCATAAAGGCCATAATAAAAACCCACATCAAACATCATTCTCAGTGGTGAAAAACTGAAAGCATTTCCTCTAAGATCAGGAACAAGACAAGGATGTCCACTCTCACCACTATTATTCAACATAGTTTTGGAAGTCCTAGCCATAGCAATCAGAGAAGAAAAAGAAATAAAAGGAATACACATTGGAAAAGAAGAAGTAAAACCGTCACTGTTTGCAGATGACATGATACTCTACATAGAGAATCCTAAAGATGCCACCAGAAAACTACTAGAGCTAATCAATGAGTTTGGTACAGTTGCAGGATACATAATTAATGCACAGAAATCTCTTGCATTCCTATACACTAATGATGAAAAATCTGAAAGAGAGATTAAGGAAACACTCCCATTTACCACTGCAACAAAAAGAATAAAATACCTAGGAATATACCTACCTAGGGAGACAAAAGACCTGTATGCAGAAAACTGTATGACACTGATGAAAGAAATTAAAGATGATACAAACAGATGAAGAGATATACCATGTTGTTGGGTTGGAAGAATCAGTATTGTGAAAATGACTATACAACCCAAAGCAATCTACAGATTCAATTCAATCCCTGTTAAATTACCAATGGCATTTTTTACAGAACTAGAACAAAAAATCTCAAAATTTGTATGGAGACACAAAAGATTGCGAATAGCCAAAGCAGTCTTGAGGGGAAAAAATGGAGCTGGAGGAATCAGACTCCCTGACTTCAGACTATACTACAAAGCTACAGTCATCAAGACAATATGGTACTGGCACAAAAACGGAAATATAGATCAGTGGAACAAGATAGAAAGCCCAGAGATAAACCCATGCACCTATGGTCAACTAATCTATGACAAGGAGGCTAGGATATTCAGTGGAGAAAAGGGAGTCTCTCCAGTAAGTGGTGCTGGGAAAACTGGACAGCTACATGTAAAAGAATGAAATTAGCACACTCCCTAACACCATACACTTTTTCTTTCAAGAGGTGACATTTACTTCCTCTTCCTTTTTGTGTGGGCTGGATGTAGTGACTCACTTCATTTTTTTTTTAACATCTTTATTGGAGTATAATTGCTTTACAATGGTGTGTTAGTTTCTGCTTTATAACAAAGTGAATCAGTTATACATATACATGTGTTCCCATATCTCTTCACTCTTGTGTCTCCCTCCCGCCCACCTTCCCTATCCCACCCCTCTAGGTGGTCACAAAGCACTGAGCTGATCTCCCTGTGCTATGATGCTGCTTCCCACTCACTAGCTATCTATCTTACATTTGGTAGTATATATAAGTCCATGCCACTCTCTCACTTCATCCCAGCTTACCCTTCCCCCTCCCCGTGTCCTCAAGTCCATTCTCTACGTCTGCGTCTTTATTCCTGTCCTGCCCCTAGGTTCTTCAGAACCATTTTTTTTTAGATTCTATACATATGTGATAGCATACGGTATTTGCTTTTTCCTTTCTAACTTACTTCACTCTGTATGACAGTACACCTCACTACAAATAAAGCAATTTCATTTCTTTTTATGGCTGAGTAATATTCCATTGTATATGTGCCACATCTTCTTTATCCATTTATCTGTTGATGGACACTTAGGTTGCTTCCATGTCCTGGCTATTGTAAATAGAGCTGCATTGAACGCTGTGGTACATGACTTTTTTGAATTATGGTTTTCTCAGGTTTTTTTATGGGTTTTTTTTTTTTTTTTTTTTTTTTTAGATTCCATATATATGTCTCAGCATACGGTATTTATTTTGCTCTTTCTGACTTACTTCACTCCGTATAGGCCCAGTAGTGGGATTGCTGGGTCGTATCGTAGTTCTATTTTTAGTTTTTTAAAGAACCTCCATACTGTTCTCCACAGTGGCTGTATCAACTTACATTCCCACCAACAGTGCAAGAAGGTTCCCTCTTCTCCACACCCTCGCCAGCATTTATTCTTTGTAGACTTTTTGTTGATGCCCATTCGGACCAGTGTGAGGTGATACCTCATTGTAGTTTTGGGGTTATTTTTTCTATTTATATATATATATATATATTTAACGTTTTTATTGGAGTATAATTGCTTTACAATGGTGTGTTAATTTCTGCTTTATAACAAAGTGAATCAGTTATACATATACATATATCCCCATATCTCTTCCCTCTTGCATCTCCCTCCCTCCCACCCTCCCTATCCCACCATTCTAGCTGGTCACAAAGCACCAAGCTGATCTCCCTGTGCTGTGCGACTGCTTCCCACTAACTAGCTATTTTACATTTGGTAGTGTATATATGTCCATATATACACTACCACTCTCTCACTTTGTCCCAGCTTACCCTTCCTCCTTCCTGTGTCCTCAAGTCCATTCCCTAGTAGGTCTGCATCTTTATTCCCATCTTGCCCCCAGGTTCTTCATGACCAATTTTTTTTTTTTTTAGATTCCATATATATGTCTCAGCATACAGTATTTGTTTTGCTCTTTCTGACTTACTTCACTCCGTATGACAGACTCTAGGTCCATCCACCTCACTACAAATAACTCAGTTTCGTTTCTTTTTATGGCTAAGTAATATTCCATTGTATATATGTACCACATCTTCTTTATCCATTCATCTGTCGATGGACACTTAGGTTGTTTCCATGTCCTGGCTACTGTAAATAGAGCTGCAATGAACATTGTGGTACATGACTCTTTTTGAATTATGGTTTTCTCAGGGTATATGCCCAGTAGTGGGATTGCTGGGTCGTATGGTAGTTCTATTTTTAGTTTTTTAAGGAACCTCCATACTGTTCTCCATAGTGGCTGTATCAAGTTACATTCCTACCAACAGTGTATGAGAGTTCACTTTTCTCCACCCCGTCTCTAGCATTTATTTTTTGTGGATTTTTTGATGATGGCCATCTGACCAGTGTAAGATGATATCGCAATGTAGTTTTGATTTCCATTTCTCTAATGATTAGTGACCTTGAGCATCCTGTCATGTGTTTGTTGGCAATCTGTATATCTTCTTTGGAGAAATGTCTATTTAGTTCTTCTGCCCATTTTTGGATTGGGTTGTTTGTTTTTTGATATTGAGCTGCATGAGCTGCTTGTATATTTTGGAGATTAATCCTTTGTCAGTTGCTTTCTTTGCAAATATTTTCTCCCATTCTGAGGGTTGTCTTTTAGTATTATTTATGGTTTCCTTTGCTCTGCAAAAGCTTTTAAATTTCATTAGGTCCCATTTGTTTATTTTTGTTTTTATTTCCATTTCTCTAGGAGGTGGGTCAAAAAGGATCTTGCTGTGATTTATGTCATAGAGTGTCCTGCCTATGTTTTCCTCTAAGCGTTTGATAGTGTTTGGCCTTACATTTAGGTCTTTAATCCATTTTGAGTTTATTTTTGTGTATGGTGTTAGGGAGTGTTCTAATTTCATTCTTTTACATGTAACTGTCCAGTATTCCCAGCACCACTTATTGAAGAGGTTGTCTTTTCTCCATTGTATATTCTTCCCTCCTTTATCAAAGATAAGGTGACCATATGTGAGTGGGTTTATTTCTGGGCTTTCTATCCTGTTCCATTGATCTATATTTCGGTCTTTGTGCCAGTACCATACTGTCTTGATGACTGTAGCTTTGTAGTATAGTCTGAAGTCCCACAGTCTGATTACTCCATCTCAGTTTTCCTTTATCAAGATTGCTTTGGCTATTCAGGGTCTTTTGTGTTTCCATACAAATTGCGAAACTTTTTGTTCTAGTTCTGTGAAAAATGCCACTGGTAATTTGATAGGGATTGCATTGAATCTGTAGATTGCTTTGGGTAGTACAGTCACTTTCACAATGTTGATTCTTCCAATCCAAAAACATGGTATATCTCTCTATCTATTTGTATCATCTTTAATTTCTTTCATCGGTGTCTTATAATTTTCTGCATACACGTCTTTTGTCTCCTTAGGTAGGTATATTCCTAGGAATTTTATTCCTTTTGTTGCAGTGGTAAATGGGAATGTTTCCTTAATTTCTATTTCAGATTTTTCATCATTAGTTTTTAGGAATGCAAGAGATTTCTGTGCATTAATTTTGTATCCTGCTACTTTACCAAATTCATTGATTAGCTCTAGTAGTTTTCTGGTAGCATCTTTAGGATTCTCTATGTATAGTATCATGTCATCTGCAAACAGTGACAGTTTTACTTCCTCTTTTCCAATTTGGATTCCTTTTATTTCCTTTTCTTCTCTGATTGCTGTGGCTAAAACTTCCAAAACTATGTTGAATAATAGTGGTGAGAGTGGGCAACCTTGTCTTGTTCGTGATCTCAGTGGAAATGGTTTCAATTTTTCACCATTGAGAACGATGTTGGCTGTGGGTTTGTCATATACAGCCTTTATTATGTTGAGGCAAGTTCCCTCTATGCCTACTTTCTGGAGGGTTTTTGTCATAAATGGGTGTTGAATTTTGTCAAAAGCTTTTCCTGCATCTATTGAGATGATCATATGGTTTTTCTCCTTCAATTTGTTAATGTAGTTTATCACATTGATTTGCATACATTGAAGAATCCTTGCATTCCTGGGATAAATCCCACTTGATGATATATGTATATGTATATACATATATCATATGTATATGATGATTTTAGTGTGCTGTTGGATTTTGTTTGCTAGTATTTTGCTGAGGATTTTTGCATCTATATTCATCAGTGATATTGGCCTGTAGTTTTCTTTTTTTGTGACATCTTTGTCTGGTTTTGGTATTGGGGTGATGATGGCCTCATAGAATGAGTTTAGGAGTGTTCCTCCCTATGCTATATTTTGAAAGAGTTTGAGAAGGATAGGGGTTAACTCTTCTCTAAAGGTTTGATAGAATTCACCTGTGAATCCATCTGATCTTGGGTTTTGTTTGTTGGAAGATTTTTAATCACAGTTTCAATTTCAGTGCTTGTGATTGGTCTGTTTATATTTTCTATTCCTTCCTGATTCAGTCTCGAAAGGTTATGCTTTTCTAAGAATGTGTCCATTTCTCCCATGTTGTCCATTTTATTGGCATATTGTTGTTTGTAGTAATCTCTCATGATCCTTTCTATTCTGCAGTGTCAGTTGTTACTTCTCCTTTTTTCATTTCTAATTCTATTGATTTGAGTCTGCTCCCTTTTTTTCTTGATGAGTCTGGCTAATGGTTTAACTATTTTGTTTATCTTCTCAAAGAACCAGCTTTTTCTTTTACTGATCTTTGCTATTGTTTCCTTCATTTCTTTTTTATTTCTAATCTGATCTTTATGATTTCTTCTGCTAACTTTGGGGTTTTTAAAATTTTATTATTTATTTATTTATCTATTGTTATTTTTGTGGTACGCGGGCCTCTCACTGTTGTGGCCTCTCCCATTGTGAAGCACGGGCTCTGGACGCGCAGACTCAGTGGCCATGGCTCATGGGCCCAGCCGCTCCATGGCATGTGGGATCTTCCTGGACTGGGGCACGAACCTGTGTCCCCTGCATCGTCAGGCGACCTCTCAACCACTGCGCTACCATGGAAGCCCTGGGGGTTTTTTTGTTCTTCTTTCTCTAATTGCTTTAGGTGTAAGGTTCAGTTTATTTGAGATTTTTCTTGTTTCTTGAACTAGGATTGTATTGCTATATACTTCCCTATTAGAACTGCTTTTGCTGCATGCCATAGGTTTTTGGTCATTGTGTTTTCATTGTCATTTGTTTCTAGGTGTTTTTTGATTTCCTCTTTGATTTCTTTGGTGATTTCTTGGTTATTTAGTAATGTATTGTTTAGCTTCCATGTGTTTGTATTTTTTACAGATTTTTTCCTGTAATTGATATCTAGTCTCATAGCGTCGTGGTCGGAAAAGATACTTGATACGATTTCAATTTTCTTAAAGTTAGCAAGGCTTGATTTGTGACCCAAGGTATGATCTATCCTGGAGAATGTTCCATGAGCAGTTGAGAAGAATGTGTATTCTGTTGTTTTTGGATGGAATGTCCTATAAATATCAATTAAGTTCATCTTGTTTAATGTATCATTTAAAGCTTGTGTTTCCTTATTTATTTCCATTTTGGACGATCTGTCCATTGGTGAAAGTGGGTTGTTAAAGTCCCCTACTATTATTGTGTTACTGTCAATTTCCCCTTTTATGGCTGTTAGTATTTGCCTTATGTATTGAGGTGCTCCTATGTTGGGTGCATATTTACAATTGTTATATCTTCTTCTTGGATTGATCCCTTGTTTGCTATGTAGTGTCCTTCT
The DNA here is from genome assembly GCF_039906515.1 of Pseudorca crassidens. Lineage (NCBI taxonomy): Eukaryota > Metazoa > Chordata > Mammalia > Artiodactyla > Delphinidae > Pseudorca > Pseudorca crassidens. The sequence continues at coordinate 161,362,783 of NC_090297.1, forward strand.
TTGCCTCTTGTAATAGTATTTATTTTAAAGTCTAATTTGTCTGATATGCCAATTGCTACTCCAGCTTTCTTTGATTTCCATTGCATGGAACACCTTTTTCCATCCCCTTCCTTTCAGTCTGTGTGTGTCCCTAGGTCTGAAGTGAGTCTCTTGTAGACAGCACATATGCAGGTCTGGTTTTTGTATCCATTCAGCCAGTCTGTCTTTTGGTTGGAGCATTTAATCCACATACATTTAGGGTAGTTATCGATATCTATGTTCCTATTACCATTTTCTTAATTGTTTTGGGTTTGTTATTATAGGTCTTTTCCTTCTCCTGTGTTTCCCACCTAGAGAAGTTCCTTTAGCATTTGTTGTAAAGTTGGTTTGGTGGTGCTGAATACTCTTAGCTTTTGCTTGTCTGTAAAGTTTTTAATTTCTCTGTCAAATCTGAATGAGATCCTTTCTGAGTAGAGTAATCTTGGTTGTAGGTTTCCCCCTTTCATCACTTTAGCTATGTGTTGCCACTCTCTTTTGGCTTGCACAGTTTCTGCTGAAAGATCAGCTGTTAACCTTATGGGGATTCCCTTATATGTTATTTGTTGCTTTTCCCTTGCTGCTTTTAATATTTTTTCTTTGTATTTAATTTTTGATAGTTTGATTAATATGTGTCTTGGAGTGTTTCTTCTTGGAATTATCCTGTATGGGACTCTCTGTGCTTCCTGGACTTGATTGACTATTTCCTTTCCCATATTAGGGAAGTTTTCAACTATAATCTCTTCAAATATTTTCTCAGTCCCCCCTTTTTTTGTCTTCTTCTTCAGACACCCCTAGAATTCAAATGTTTGTGTGTTTAATGTGTCTCAGGTCTCTGAGACTGTCCTCAATTCTTTTTATTCTTTTTTCTTTATTCTGCTCTGCAGTAGTTATTTCCACCATTTTATCTTCCAGGTCACTTATCCATTCTTCTGCCTCAGTTATTCTGCTATTGATTCCTTCTAGAGAATTTTAAATTTCATTCATTGTGTTGTTCATCATTGTTTTTTTGTTCTTTAGTTCTTCTAATTCCTTGTTAAACGTTTCTTGTATTTTCTCCATTCTATTTCCAAGATTTTTGATCACCTTTCTATCATTACTCTGAATTCTTTTTCAGGTAGACTCCCTATTTCCTCTTCATTTGTTTGGTCTGGTGGGTTTTTTCCTTGCTCCTTCATCTGCTGCATATTTCTGTGTCTTCTCATTTTGCTTAACTTACTGCATTTGGGGTCTCCTTTTCACAGGCTGCAGGTTCATAGTTCCCATTGTTTTTGGTGTCTGCCCCCAGTGGGTAAGGTTGGTTCAGTGGGTTGTGTAGGTTTCCTTGTGGAAGGGACTGGTGCCTATGTTCTGTTGGATGAGGCTGGATCTTGTCTTTCTGGTGGGCAGGACCACGTCTGGTGGTGTGTTTTGGGGTGTTTGTGAACTTATGATGATTTTAGGTACCCTCTCTGCTAATGGGTGGGGCTGTGTTCCTGTCTTGCTAGTTGTTTGGCATAGGGTGTCTAGCACTATACCTTGCTGATCATTGAGTGGAGCTGGTTCTTAGTGTTGAGATGGAGATCTCTGGGAGAGCTTTTGCTGTTTGATATTACGTGAGGTTGGGAGGTCTTTGGTGCACACATGTCCTGAACTTGGCTCTCCCACCTCAGAGGCTCAGGCCTGACACCTGGCCGTAGCACTAAGATCCTGTCAGCCACACAGCTCAGAAGAAAAGGGGGGGGGAGAAAAAGAAAGAAAGAAAGAAAACTAATAAAATAAAGTTATGAAAATAAAAAAAATTATTAAAAATAAAAGCGTAATAAAAAAAGAAAGAATGAAGAGAGCAAGGAAACCAAAAAACAAATCCACCAATGATAACAAGTGCTAAAAACTATATTAAAAAAACACAACAAACAAACAAAAAAACGGACAGACAGAACCCTAGGACAAATGGTAAAAGCAAAGCTATACAGACAAAATCACACAAAGAAGCATACAGATACACACTCACGAAAAGAGAAAAAGGAAAAAAAATATTTTTTTAAAAAACGGAAGAGAGCAACCAAATCAATAAACAAATATACCAATGATAATAAACTCTAAATACTAAACTAAGAGAAACATAAAACCAGAAACAAATTATATGCAGAAAGCAAACCCCAAGTCTACAGTTGCTCCCAAAGTCCACTGCCTCAATTTTGGGATGATTCATTGTCTATTCAGGTATTCCACTGATGCAGGGTACATCAAGTTGACTGTGGAGATTTAATCCACTGCTCCTGAGACTGCACAGAGAAGTTCCCCTTTCTCTTCTTTGTTCACACAGCTCCTGGGGTTCAGCTTTGGTTTTGGCCCTGCCTCTGCGTGTATGTAGCCTGAGTGTATCTTTTCCCCACCCAGAGAGGACCGGGTTAAAGTAGCAGCTGATTAGGGGGTTCTGGGTCACTCAGACCGGGGGGAGGGAGGGGTATGGAATGCAGGGCGATCCTGCAGCGGCATAGGCCAGCATGAGATTGCAACAGCCTGTGGCGTGCTGTGTGTTCTCTCAGGGAGGTTGTCCCTGGATCACGGGACCCTGGCAGTGGCGGGCTGCACAGGCTCCTGGGAGGGAGGTATGGATAGTGACCTGTGCTTGCACACAGGCTTCTTGGTGGATACTGCAGCAGCAGCCTTAGCGTTTCATGCCCATCTCTGGTGTCTGTGCTGATAGCTGTGCCGCCGCAGCTCGCGACCATCTCTGGAGTTCATTTAGGTGGTGCTCTGAATCCCCTCTCCTCGTGCACCCCAAAGCAATTGTCTCTTGCCTCTTAGGCAGTTCCAGAGTTTTTCCTGGACTCTCTCCCAGCTAGCTGTGTTGCACTAGCCCCCTGAAGGCTGTGTTCACGCAGCCAACCCCAGTCCTCTCCCTGGGATCTGAACTCCGAAGCCCGAGCCTCAGCTCCCATCCTCCACCCATCCCAGTGGGTGAGCAGACAAGCCTGTTGGGCTGGTGAGTGCTGGTCGGGAGCAGTCCTCTGTGCGGGAATCTCTCCACCTTGCCCTCTGCACCCCTTTTACTGTGCTCTCCTCTGTGGCTCTGAAGCTTCCCCCCTCCCACCCCCCGTCTCCACCAGTGAAGGGGCTTCCTAGTGTGTGGAAACCTTTCCTCCTTCACAGCTCCCTCCCAGAGGTGCAGGTCCCATCCCTATTCTTTTGTCTCTGTTATTTCTTTTTTCTTTTGCCCTACCCAGGTACGTGGGGTGTTTCTTGCCTTTTGGGAAGTCTGATGTCTGCTGCCAGCATTCAGTAGGTGTTCTGTAGGAGTTGTTCCACGTGTAGATGTATTTCTGGTGTGTTTGTGTGTGGGGAGGAAGGTGATCTCCATGTATTACTCCTCCGCCATCTTGAAGGTCTCTCTTCCCCCTTCATATCTAGCCATAACTGCCACACCATGTCCTCAGGTGGGTCATGCCCACGTCTGCTTTCTGCCTGCTGGGCTCCAAAGTGCTGCAGCACAACCTGCACAGTGCAAGTTGGTTTTCTTCTTTTTTCAGCTTCAAATGGACACTTAGAACTACCTAGATGTTTCTTTGTCTCTTTCTGGTTTACTTCATCAAAGATGAACAAAGCCAGATATGAGTTAATGTATAAGGATGGAGTTTAATCAGTAATATATTATCGCAATAGTGAAAAAAGTCCAGTGTGAACTGAACTCAGTAGAGTTGTCTGGATATTTTAAAGGGAGCAGGAGGGAATAGGGAGGGAGGTGAGCAGGGGCTCAGTAGAGTCAGGGAAGTGAAAAATTACAAAATGTGGTAAGCGGCTGGTCCCTCTGTAACCAATCTGGGCTTGCTAATTGGTGCTTTCTGAAGTTAGGCTCTTACCCTCCCACAGAGGCTGGTAGACAGAGGCCCTATCCTCAGGTGTTGGCTGGAACAAACGGTAAATTACTTTGGCAGCCTTGATTTTTCTCCTGCAGGCACTGTAAGGGAGTGTGGTGTCATCCTAGGGCTGCATCCTTGAGCTGTTATAAACTATGTTAGTGTTTGTTCAAGTCTTTATAGGCCAAGGTTGAGGCCTAGCTGTGAAGAGGGCTCAGAGGAGCTTGGCTAGTGTTTGCTCAAGGAGAAAATCCTTGTTACCTAGCAACCACTCACAGCTGATGCTCCAGGAATTCTCCCTTCTCAATCCCCTCCCCCCACTTCCTACCCTTCACCTCTGAGCCTCAGAGGGCTGGGTCTCTGACTTTGTGAAGATGGTGGCTAGCAGCCTTGTCCACAAGTCAACCTATCTTCTCTAGTAGAAGAGGTGTCTTCCCTTCTTCTTTGTACTAACCTTTGGGCTGAAATGAACCTCTATGCTGGTCCCTGGAAAGGAGGAATTCCTTGGAAATCCTTCAGATGGAGGATTACTATAAGAAGAGCCTGAACCCTTCTACACTGTTGGTGGAATATAAATTGGTGCAGCCACTATGGAAAACAGCAGGGAGGTTCCTTAAAAAACTAAAAATAGAGTTGCCATATGATCCAACAATCCCACTCCTGGGCATATATGTGGACAGAACTATAATTTGAAAAGATACATGCACCACTATGTTCATAGCAGCACTATTCACAATAGCCAAGACATGGAAACAACCTAAACATCCATTGACAGATGAACGGATATGGTATATAGATACAATGGAATACTAGTCAGCCATAAAAAAGAATGAAATAATGCCATTTGCAGCAACATGGATGGACCTAGAGATTATCATACTAAGTGAAGGAAGCCAGAAAGAGAAAGACAAATACCATGATATCACTTATATGAGGGATCTCAAACAGGACACAAATGAACTTATTTACGAACAGACTTGTGGTTGCCAAGGGGGAGGGCGGGGGAGGGAGGGATGGATGGGGAGTTTGGGATTAGTAGATGCAAACTGTTATATATGGAATGGAAAAACAACAAGGTCCTACTACATAGCACAGGGAACTATATTCGGTATCCTGTAATAAACCATAATGGAAAGGAATATGAAAAAGAATATTTATATATGTGTAACTGAATTACCTTGCTGTATACCAGAAACTGACACAACACTGTAAATCAACTATAGTTCAATAAAGTAAATTAAAAAAAAAAAAAGAGCCTGACGTTCTGGGACTGCTCAACACAAGAGCAAATCCTTCCAAGACTCCTGTCACCATAGATTGGTTTTGCCTGGTTTGGAAATTCACATAAATGGAATCATACAGATGTGCTCTTTCTTTGCCTGACTTTCTTTGCTCAAGTTAATGTTTGTGAGATTCATTCGCATTATTGTTACAGTGGACCAAAAAACCTGCCCTGGTGGCAACAGGAACCTGGCCTCAGTGGCAGGACTGCAAATGATCAGGGGTGATCCCCACAGCTGCTCCTCAACCCCTTCTGCAAAGCCAGCTCCTGCTGCTTTTTTTTTTTTTTTTTAAACAACTGATGCCTGGCGTGGCATACTTTTTTTAAAAATTAATTAATTCATTAATTTTTGGCTGCATTGGGTCCTTGTTGCTATGTGTGGGCTTTCTCTAGTTGTGGCGAGCGGGGGCTACTCTGTTGTGGTGTGCGGGCTTCTCACTGAAGTTGCAAAGCACGGGTTCTAGGTGCATGGGCTTCAGTAGTTGTGGCACATGGGCTCAGTAGTTGTGGCTCACCGGCCCTAGAGCGCAGGCTCAGTAGTTGTGGTGCACGGGCTTAGTTGCTCTGCGGCATGTGGGATCTTCCTGGACCAGGGCTCGAACCCGTGTCCTCTGCATTGGCAGGCGGATTCTTAACCACTGAGCCACCAGGGAAGTCCCTCCTCCTCCTTTTTAAAAAGTATGATCATAAAAGTAATATATACTTGCTGTTAAAAAACAAAAGTTTATACAGTATAAAAAAGTTAAAAAAGTGGAAAGTATAAGTCCCTTTCCTGTTCTGTAATTCATACAAACCTACTTCTCAGTAATTATCACTATTACTATTAACAATAGCTAACAATTATTGACTAATATGTGTAAGGTATGTTTTTAAGCATTTTACAGTTCTTTTTTTTTTTAACGTAAGGTTTTCTTTTATCATTCACAAAATACCATATCCATAGCTTTACTTTCTGTCATATAGCTGAATGTGTTGTGTTTGGAATTCCATCCTTACATTTAAAAGTCAACTGGATTGCCCAGAAGTTTAGATGAATTCGTTTTGTTCTTAATCTTTTCCACATTGAAGATGTAAGTAGGTCATCTGAAAGCATCAGGTTTGGTCTACGGCCATACCACCCTGAACGCGCCCGATCTCGTCTGAAAGCATCAGGTTTGATTACAACCACATAATGCATGTCTTTCTTAAGGTAAGTATTGGTGTTACACAAATGATTCTTATTCAGAAGCAAAGATGACAGGTGGAAGGAAGGAAAGGAGGGAGAGTTCTGTAAATTGCTGAGACCTGGTGACAAAGGGAAAATAAGAGAAGCCGAGGATAGCAGCTAGTGAGGAGCTACCTTCTAAGCACACTGCGTAGGCCAGCCTGCCCCCAGCCCTCCAGTCATGCTGGTGAGGGTCTGTCTTTTCTGGGGCTCTAGCTGACCCCGAACTGCTCCCAAGGGGATGAAGTGTGACTCGGGTGCTAAAGAATTTGTTCACACATAGGTGTTCAAGCTCAAAAGCTACTGCCTAGCTGCCTAGCCTGGGTGAGTGCTGAACTCACTCAGCACTCATGTGGGAGTGAACGTCCTAAAGCTGGGACCTAGTGACCTCAAGCCACCTACCAGTTATCTGACAGCTCTGCATAGTCAAATTCCCAATTCATCAAGTGAAGTGCTAGATTCTAGGCCCACTTTTTCATTCTAAAATTAAGGGATGGTGGGAAGCACAGTATCTCATTATCACTTGTATCAGGGAACAGATAAACACAGGGAGTGATGCAGAACACACGGACAACAGGGGTTTGAGAGGAAGCAGGGGCCGCACTAGAAAGTGAGCCCAGCCTGCGCTACCACCTGCAGTGCCCAAAGCACCTCTGCATCCAGAGGAAAGGAAACTAGATAGCAGTTTGCTACATCCAGCCACAGAGGAGCCTCTAAAACGGCCGGTGAAAGAAGGGAACCGGTTTGGACACAGTGTTGAAAGAGCAATAGTAAAGGATGTGAACACAGCAGTGTATTCAATTTATCTCCTATGTGCACACCCCACCAACAGTTCACATTATTCTTTTAGGTTTTGTTACAGCTCTTTTTTAAAATTAAGATTTGTCATATATTCTTCCAACATTTTGTATGCATACTGCCAACTAAAAATTGTCACTCACCATCTGGTTCTACAAGAATGAGGTCACTAGCCTCAGTAGTCACTGATCTTCAACACACTCTGAAAGAATTTCAGGGCAGAGATCAGGAATGAGACACTCTGTGCTCTGGGAAAACCTGGCAGAACAGGCCTTCAGATAGTCAGATATTTTTAGAAGAAGATTTTATGAGCCCAATTTCTTGCATCTTCTCATACCTAGAAAAGCACTAAAATCATTAACAGAGACATCTATTCCTCGTGACTAACAGCAACCTTCTGATGACAAGCAGCAACCTTCTGCCAAAATGTGTGCTTGATTTGATCCCCCTTCACTAAAATCACATAGATACTGACCTCCCTCCTTCCTCTTGGGATCAGTTCCTCAGAGCCATCTGAGAGGCTGTGTCCCGGACTACAGTCCTTATTAGGCCCCAAATAAAATTTAACTCACAACTCTCAAGTTGTGCCTTTTTTTTTCAGTCAACAATATACACAAGTAATTTTCATCTTTTTAAAAAAATTTATTTAATTGATTTAGTTTTTGGCTGTGTTAGGTCTTCGTTGCGGTGTGCAGGCTCCTCATTGCCGTGGCTTCTCTTGTTGCGGAGCCCAGGCTCTAAGCCCACCTGTGGGCTTCAGTAGTTGTGGCTCGCGGGCTCTAGAGCACAGGCTCAGTAGTCGTGGCGCACGGGCTTAGTTGCTCCGTGGCAATGTGGGATCTTCCTGGACCAGGGTTCGAACCCGTGTCCCCTGCATTGGCAGGCGGATTCTTAACAACTGTGCCACCAGGGGAGCCCCATTTTCATCTTTAACAAAGGATTTATGCTCTCAGATTGTTAGGAAACTTGTTCTTTTCACTTACAATATATCTTGAACAATTTTCCATGCCACTATACATGGACCTACCTCATTCATTTTACATGCATAGTTTCTATTAAGTGGATAGGATATTGTGCTTTATTTAACACATCCTCTAATGAAGGACACTGCAGTTGTTTCAGTTTCTTCTTATTACAAATAATGCTGCAATGAGCATGCTTGGACAAATATTTTTGCAAACGTGCATATGTGTACGATTATTTTTTATTGATAGTCTACTGCACTAGAATGTAAATTTCATGAAGGCAGAGCCTTCGGTTTGTTTATTGCAGTATCCTCAGTATTTTATTCCTAGTGTCTAGCATGTAACAGGTGTTCAATAAATTCTTGAACACGTACCATTTTATAATCACCAGAGGGACAAAAATTCAAAGTCTGACAATTCCCAGTTTTGGCATAGATTAAACAACACAGAATTCTCATATCCTGCTGAGAGTGTAAATCAGTACATTTGCTCTGGAGAGCAGTTTGATTACATCTCAAATGTGCATATTCTAGGACTATTTTGATTCCTAGATATGTATTAAAATATTCCCTTGCACATGTGCTCAAGGAGACATGTACAAGAATGATAAAACCAAACTGGGGCAAGTGGCCACCTAGAGGGTAGGGAAGGAAATGTGTTCAGGGATGGGTACCCAGAAGCCTCACTCCATGGAATAGTTTTCTTAAGTTGTGTGGTGGGTACATATTTGTTATTGGCTTTACCATTTTTGTATGATTAATATATTTCATGATTTAAAAAGCATCCATCTATTCATATTTTAAGGAGGGTTATTAATATAACTTTACTTCAAAATCTGGCCCTGGCTTCTGGATCTGGTACATATGACACACACACACTGAATGTTTATTGGATGAATAAACAAACACCTGTCCTTCTCTCAATCCTTCTATATCTAAGCTCTACTAATTGAAATCAAAGTCAAGTTCCCTTGGAAGACTCCCTCTTCAGTGAACTGTACCCATGACTGCACACGCAGGGGTCCCTGGCATAGCTGGGCATCATCAACAGCATGTAACCTAGCACACGCTTCTCTTGTTTCTTCTGCCCTAGAGATAGTTCCTTCCTTCATTTGCCACGTGTACTGCAATTAAACTATTTATCCCCCAATTAGGGAATCACTGTATTCCCAGGATCTATTTCAGAGTTTGACAAACATAAGCTCTCTGGAAATGCTTGATGAATAGCATTATACGAGATGACATATTTACACGCATCTGATACAAATGCACAAAATTCTTCTTAAATTGTATGTTGGGGCTTCCCTGGTGGCACAGTGGTTAAGAATCTGCCTGCCAATGCAGGGGACACAGGTTCGAGCCCTGGTTCAGGAAGATCCCACATGCCGTGGAGCAACTAAGCCCATGCGCCCCAACTAATGAGCCTGCTCTCTAGAGCCAGTGAGCCACAACTACTGAAGCCCCTGCACCTAGAGCTCATGCAACAAAGAGAAGCCACTGCAATGAGAAGCCCACGCACCTCAACGAAGAGTAGCCCCCGCTCACTGCAACTAGAGAAAGCACGCATACAGCAACGAAGACCCAACGCTGCCATAGATAAATAAATAAATAAAATGTCTTAAAATCACTCCTATTATTAAAAAAAAATTACATGTTAAATTTTACAATCGTTTTAGATTTACAGAAAAGTTAAAGATAGTACAGAGCATTCTCTATACCCCTCACCAGTCTTCCCTACTGTTAACATTTAACTCTACTTTGGTACCTTTGTCACAACTAAGAAACCAATATTGGTGCATTGTGATTAGCTAAGCACACTTTATTTGGATTTCACTAGGATTTCTTTCATGTCTTTTTTCTGTTCCAGGGTCCCATCCAGGATACCACATTACATTTAGTCATCATGTCCCTTTAGGCTCCTTTAGTAACTGACAGTTTCTCCTACCACCCGTTTTTTCATGACTTTGACATTTTGGGGAGTATTGGGCAGGTATCTTCTAGAATATTCAACATGGTTAGAATGAGGTTATGGGTTTGGGGGAGGAACCCGACAGAGATGAAGTATCTATCATCCTTATCACATCATATTAGGGATGTGTGCTATCAACATGATGTATTGATGATGTTAACCTTGATCATTTGGCCAGAGTAATTTTTACCTGGTTTCTCTTTCCCACCCCTCCTCCCCCTTTCCACATTCTTCTCTTTAAAGTATGTCACTAAGCAAAGCCTATATTCAAAGGGGAAGGAGTTAAACTCTTCTCCTGGAGAAGGTCGTAATGACAAATTATTTGGAATGCCTCTGTACTGGGAGATATGTCTCTTCTCCCCCATTAATTTATGTATTCACTTATTCGTTTATTTATATTAAAACGTTTTTGGCTATATAAATAACGACTGCTCAAGAAACTTTTGATTTCTTCTGCATTTCGAGGACGTCCTGAACCACCATTCACCTTTACCTCGCAGCTCAATAGGCACGACAATTCTGGGAGTTTCTTTCCGGCGGAGGTTCACCATTAACTGTGTGCCGCATCACCAAGGGCGTCCCGGAGGTGACGGACACCGAGGCGGTGGAGGCGGGGCCTACGACAGAAGGCGGACCCCAGACTCAGTGTCCACCCTACACCTGGCTCCGCAGACACCCCCTTGGACAACGTGCTTCGAAAATAAAAAAAAAAGGGGGGGGGGTTCGGCGCGGGAAGTGCTCTCAGCCGTCAGAAGGTTTTCGTGAGCTCTCTCTTTGCGTATCTCCCTACAACCTTCGGGAGAACGAAAAGATACGACGCCTGGGGCAGTCAGAGCTATGCAGGACCCACAACGGGGCGGAGGATGGGCCGCCGCCTGCTGCCGCCAGCCCCGCAAGCACACAGGCCTCGCGAGCCAGGGCAGCCAGCAGCAGCAACGCGGGACCCACCCCAGAGGAGAAGGAGGAGGCGTACTGGCGCCGCCGGCAAAAGGCGGTGTGGGCGGGGCCTTGGCGCAGCGGTGCGCGCGGGCCTTCGGGAACGCGGCGCGCAGGCAGCGGAGACCGCAGCGGCCGCGGAGGAGGCGGTTGCTGCGCCGGGTCCTGGAGTCGCTGCTTGAGGCGCAGGCGCCGTGGACTCAGGCCATCCTGGTCCTTGCATCGCCGTGGGCTCGTAATGGCGACCCAGCAGAGGCCTTTCCACCTGGTGGTGTTCGGCGCCTCTGGCTTTACCGGCCAGTTCGTGACCGAGGAGGTGGCCCGGGAGCAGATGTCCCCGGAGCGGAGCTCCCGCCTGCCCTGGGCTGTGGCGGGCCGTTCTCGGGAGAAGCTGCAGCGAGTCCTGGAGAGGGCTGCCATGAAACTGGGTAAAGGGGGCGACTGGGACGGGGCCCCGGGACCCCGGTCTCGGCCCCACCGCCGCGGCTCTCATCCCCAAGCCCCCTTCTCCCGGCTGAGGGGTTTCAGTCGCCTGAAATGAGAGCTTCTCTCCCTGGGTGCCCCTCGAGCTCCCCAACCCTGTTAGCGGCCAGGAGGAGGAGCACGGGGCTCCTGATAACGTCAGAGCTTCGTTCTGTTCCATAAACAAAAAAGAGAGAGAGACATCCCCCCCCCCCTTGAATTTCTCCCATAATTAGGGAATCCCCACTGGCGAAATAGGAACTTGAGTTTTTCCTTTCTCTGTTCCGGCCCCTTCTAGAGCGGGAGAGGGGGGGTAACCTGGTGGGCCTGGAAGTCTCTTGATGTTTGATCGGGTACAAAAGTAGAGCACTGGTTTCTTCAGGATGGTTTGTGCTCTCCCTTTGCCTTGTGTTTTGGAGATGGGAGAGGAAGCTTAGGAGTTTTACGGAGAACGTTGCTGTGGCTTTACTTTTTAATTTAATTTTTACTTGTAAGCATTCTCCAGCAGTCGCACTCTTCATCCAGAAAGTTTTTTTGGTGTTTTTGTTTCGGCAGTTTACTTACTCTTTCGGCATTCATTCAGCCTGTTTTTATTGAGTGGTCTTTTTAATGTCAGGTGCTAGTGTAAATGCTGGAGATACAGATGTGGCGGAGAGAGACACACACACACGCAGAGACCCTACCCATGTTCCCCGTGGTGAGAACATCTAAGTTAGGAGTCAGTCGCCTTTAACTTTGGCTGTCAGTTTTCCACCCTACTGCCCTGTCATACAGACAGATAGCACCTATTAGAGTTTCGGGCATACTTTGTTCTTCACCTTAACCTTCATCTCACATAATTCCACACAGAGCCCTGTTTATGGAACCTGTTTTGTTTGTGCTTGGTACAGAAGATACCATGTAGGCTGGACTCTCCTACAGCTCTCCTGCTGCCACTCCCAAGTACAGAATCTTGACCAAAAAGCTTTTTGGTCTTTCTTTACTTTTCCAAGAGAAATACTTTCACGACTAAAATATATGCTTCCCTTTCTTCTTTTCTGTTCAACGAGTCTGTACAGGTATAGCCTAGTTGCCTACCATTTGTAGTGCCCAGATCAGGTTATTGCAGGAAATACACCTTGAGCCATGAAACCTGCGTTACTCTATTGATTCAGTTTATTCTAGTTATTTCCTTATTATGAACTTGAGTGTTCTTCGCTAGACTGTTTTTTACTTCAGTCCACTTTTGTTTCATTATGTTGATGTTAACTCCCCTCCTCATAATTTTATCATATGTAGTTGTTTAATCGTTGATGAGAAACTGCTTTTATAGTATAATAGTATAATTTTTCCTGGAGAGGAGGTCAGGAAAATCGTCTTCTATCTGAAAACTTGTAAAATTGGCATTTTGCATAGAGTTGTCATTTACACATTCCTTATCTTAGATTTTCTTTTAAAGGTTAGTAATGTGTTTTATTAACTCTTGGTTTTAACTCCATTTTCCTCATAGTCTTTTCCGTATTTTTAATTACCTGGTTAAAAACAGTTTTATCTTTTGTTTGAGAGGGAGAATTAGCTTTTAGTATATTTAGTAAATTTGCCTTCAGTGGTTATTATGAAAAGAAGGGCTGGGTGATCTAATACTGTATCGGGATTTGCTTAAAACAATTTATTTCTTATTTTAGGAAGGCCGACACTGTCATCTGAAGTTGGAATAATAATTTGTGATATCACTAATCCAGCCTCACTTGATGAAATGGCTAAACAGGCAACAGTTGTCCTCAACTGTGTAGGACCAGTAAGTAATCTGCCCTTCTCTGAATCAGAACAAACAATCTATTCATTTCTAGCAGAATCTGGTATTTTATATTCCAGAGAAACATAAGGGCAGGGGACAGAAGAATTGATTCAGGGCCTTAACCCCATATGGGGAGTTTTTACTTCTCATGAGAAGCAAATGGATATGACCAAAATCTCCTGAGAGAGAGAGTGACCCTAGACTCCAGGAATGTGTGCTGGTTTATTTAGTGGTTACAACTATAATTGCCAAACTTTTTTTTGTGCTGCATGTCCCTTAACTAAAAAAGGTTGAGCATGTACCCATAATTTACTTTTTATTTGTTTTTAAATTACATTCTGTATTACTGTATCAGTACATATGTTAGTGCATGTACAAAGAAAGATATTAAAAAAAGATTCATTCATTTATTCAATAAATGTTTATTGAGTGTTTATTATATGTACACTGAACTAGTCTACGGACATAGTGATGAATAAAACAGAAAACCCGTCATGGAGCTTACAGTCCAGTGGGGAGACAGAAAAATAATGTTATAATAGTAAGTGACAGGTGCTTTGAAGAAAAATAAAACAGGGAAGGGAGATAAAAAGATTGGCACACCAGTCTCTATTAGATGGATGGTCAGGGAAGTTCTCTGTGAGGAACTGAAATTTGCACAGGGACGTGAATGCAGTGAGGGAGTAAATCCTGTGAGTATTTGAGGAGAGGGTGTTCCAGGAAAGAGCAAATCCAAAGGTCCTGAGATGAGCATGTGCTTGGCCTGACTGAGGGATGTGAGAGAGGCCAGCGTGGTTGAGCGTGAGCAGGGCAGAGAGGTGGGGAGTTAGATTGGAGAGGTACCTAGGAACTAGGTGGTTAGGTCTGCAAGGTCAAGATCAGGGTTTGGGTTTCCTTCTAAATATGAAAGAGCCATTGAATGGTTAAAAACAAGGGCATGATTTGATTTACGTATTTGAAGTTCTTTGGCTTCTGAGAGGAAAAATAGATGGTAGGGAACCAACAGTGGAATGGGCCAAGCAAGCCAATCACAGGGTAGGAGTGTTAGAGGTGGTGAGAAGTGGTTGAAAGCGGATATTTTGAAAGGAGAACCTCTAGCTGCTGCTATTGGACTGGATGTGAAAGAGACACTTGTGGTCTGTGTAACAGGGTGAATGTTGGTGACATTTATGGATCTGAGGAAGCTTTCTCAATTGTTAAAACATTTGAAAACTAAGCATCTAGAAAATTGTTGATAATTTCATCAAATGAAACCAGAAAGGTTTTTGATTGTCACTAAATGAAATGTATTTCTATTGTTTATTTCAATTTATTTCATTAACTAGTTTAGAATGTGGTCTGTGGTTCGTTGCTTGAATCACTGTCTTATATACATCCTCAGCCAGCTTGTCCCTCCCTCCGAAGTACTCTGGAGAAACCCCAGCCCTGGTTATTCCAGCTCGCTGCTTACTCTACCTGAACATGTATAACCCAGCCTGGCTGGAGAAAAATGCATCCCGATGCTGACTAGTCCCACTTTAAATATGTGGTTACAAACCTCACATGCAGCCTCAGTACCTCCAGCAATTCTAATCTATTTTCCTAGGCTGTTTTCTCTCCTACTCACTGAAGCAGCAGTTTTATAACTTCTTTTTTCTCATACTTTCAGCATCCCACCTCTTTCTTCCTTTTTCCTCACTCTTACCTCGTGATTTTCTTCCTTCCTTCCTTCTTTCCTTTCTCCTTCCCTCCCTTCCTTTCTTTCTTTCCTTTTTTTTTTTTTTAAACTATGAACATACAGGCTGTCAGAAGAGAATTTATACCACCAGATCTTCCTATCTGCATTGTATCCTGACTCTGCCTTATCTCCTTTTACAGGGAAAAACTACCCCTGCTTCTCATGGACACGGTATTCAAAGACTTTATATTTACAGGTTTACAGTTACACATATTCTTATTCTCATCAAATTTTGCCTCTTGATTGGATTATTTATCTCAACATACAAGTATGGGATTATATCTCCCATTTAAAGAAAAACTTCTCTGAATTCTGCATGCTCTTCTAACTACTCCCATTTTTCTGTGCCCCTTTTTAGCAAAACTTGAAAGAGTTTGCCTTACTTACTGTCTCCACTCCCTCACCTCCTCCTCTATCTAGTCTTGTCAGGCTTTTATCCGTACTCCTTAAATGAAACTACTCTGCCAGCATCCCCGTCCTGTCAAATCCAATTATCAGTTCTCCGTCCTCATCTTAATCAGACCTCTCAGCATTTGTGACAGTCGATCACTTTTTCCTGTCTTCAGTTGGTATCTGAATTCTTGCCCTCTCCTAGTTTTCTTTTTCTCTACCAGCTTTGTCTCAGTCTCCTCTGCTGGATCTTTTTATCCTCCTGTGAATGCCAGAGGTCTCAGAGCTTAAGCCTTAGAAACTCTTTTCTGTTTATATTCCCTGGACCATTTTTTAATATTATTATTATTGTGGTAAAATATACATAACATAAAATTTAGCATTTTAACCATTTTAAGTATACACTTCAATGACATTAAGTACATTCACAATCTTATATAACTGTCACCTCTTTATTTCCAGAACGTTTTCACCATCCCAAACAGAAACTGTAACTGGGCCAGTACTTTTTAAACTTTGTGAAATCAGTTCAGTAGGTTAAGACTAGGCATTGAAAAGAAAAATCAGATAGACTGAAATAGAAAATAGGGTGAATTACACGTAATACAGGTACGTACTGGTTCATGAAGCTTTTGTGTCAGATATATTTGTGTGTGGAGCTACTATGTGAAATGAATTTCTTAGGGTGGCTTTCAATACCATCTGTTTCCTGATGATGCCTACATTAATTTATTTCCACTGAGGAACTACCCCTTAAACTCCAGACTGGTTGATCGAATTACCTTCTCAGTTTTCCAGTTGGATGGTTTATAGGCATCTCTAGCTTTTTGACCCCAAAACATGCTCCTTCTAAGCTCTACTTGGAAGGTCGTTTTCACTTTGTAATATGGATTATACTCCCAGGGGTAGACTCCAGTTTACCAGTTTTGGTGTCATAATTTGTTTCTTTGAAGGTATTTTTTTTTACCCATTTCTCTATTTTGTGAGGGTCTCTAATGAGAGCTAAATGATAGCTGTAAAACTAGTCAGGCATATATAAACAAGTATTATGTCAAAATATACAGAAAATGACTGAATCAATACTTTTAAGCATTATTCTTTATTGTCTCCTGTGCTAGGAAGTGGAGGGGGAAAAACTGCTGTTGAGAGAAAGATGATGAATCTGATTTTGGATGTGTTGAAACTGAGGTGTCTGCTAGATATTTTTGAATTAAGACAGGAAATGTGTACTATATAGTGGAATTATTAAGCAAGTGAGGAAGTCAGGGTGAAGAGGAAATAGAGGAGAGGAAAAGAAGCCAAAGTGAAATTCATTTTGCCCCATGTCCTGAGCTCTTGCGGGTCCTGAAGTTTATAACAGAAGCCACAGATGAGGCAGCCTCATCAGTGAGCAGCTCTGGAGATAGGAGTTGGACGTCATCAGTATACATGTTGTAGTAGAAATCCAGAAAGTTGGTGAGATTTTCCAGGGAGAATGTCTAGGGAGGTGATTCTCCACCTCTAACGTACGTAAGAGTCACCAGTGAGGCTCATTTAAAATGCAGGTTACTGCAGTCTACCCCAGAAAACTTATTACTGGAGGGAGTTGGGGTGGGACTGAGTAACCAGCATGTTTAACGAGCAACCCAGCTGATTCTGACCCAGGTGAACTACGGGACAACTTGAGGTATTCGGGGGTGAAATAACCAGGAGGCCAAGGAAATTGCTAAGTGAGTTTCAAATGGATATGTGTAAAAATTACCCAAGATGATCCATTGGGTACAGAAAGAAAATAGAGCTTTGACTTGTACTCATTTTAATTTCAACTCTATGTCCATTTTATATATGTTTAAAGTGTATATTTTATTAGTATAGTAGTCCATATATGTCATTTGTAAATAAATTCATACAATTTAGTAGATGATGGATTTAGAATGTGAACTTGGGTCCTGCTGCCTTGAAAGCCCTTGTTTGTTCTGTTGTACTGTGTTGCCTCAGAAGTTAAGTGCTTTCAGTAATTTTGCATGGTTGATGAATAGCAGAGGATGAACTAGAACTTAAACACACTTTTCTAGTCCTGTAATTCCAGTGTCATTTGCTGTTTTTAAGAAGGGGGAGGAGGATGTGGAGATGAGGCTGTGGAGTCAGGTAGAGAGGAGCCTAAGTGACCCACTTGAAAAGGGCAATCCCTGTAGTGCTCTGTCTTTTCTTTTAAGTGTCCGTTTACCTGTTTCTTGAAGGCTAGAAGAAGCAGACCATCTCCTTTCTCCATCTTTTGCTGTGAGGAATGAGAGGAGCAGAGGAGTTTATGCTTCCGCTTACCCTTCCCTCACAAAGGGAAAATTCGTCATGCTTCCTTTGAAATGGGACTGACTCTGATGTGTTAACTGTTATATAAAATTTTTTTAATTTTAATTCCTTGAGTTTGAGCAACAAATAGTTTGGGAGATCCAAAATCATACAGGCTCAGAATAGCTACTTTGTACAATATTAAACTTATCCCCTCCAACCCTCTTTGTCCTTTCTTTATTTTGCTAATACTGCCATTAGTTGTTGGTCCCCATGTCCAGCTAATCAGGAAGTGCAGTCATTTCTGTCTTTTAAGTGTATCTCACTCTTAGTATATCCTTCCGCTTCCTTAGTTTTGTCCTTCATTTCTTACCTGCCGTGAGTTTTGTTTTCCAATACCACAGGCAGAGTGATATGTCTGTGTTATAAACGTTCCACCACTGTCCTGTTTAAAATACTCTAGGAGGGCTCAGCAATGCAGAAAGGATAAAGTTCAGTCTTGATAACATGGCACTCAGGGTCGTTCCTGATCTGGACCAAGTGTTTCTTTCCAGACTCATCTCTTACCACTTCCCTCTCCACTACTCTGTGCTTCAGGTATCCTGAGCATCACCCTTTTTTACACTTTTACATATAATTTTTCCATTATTTGGATTTTCTTTTTCCTGGCAAATCCTTACTGTTCTTCAGAATTCAACTCAAATGAGTCACTTCTTTTATAAAACTTTGGACTTTGTCTTCAGTTAGGGGTAATTCCATCATGCTTTTATTTACACTGTGAGAGTCAGTAAATTGCAGTTACATTATTTTCTCATTTTCTCATTAGGCTACTTAATTAATATTTGATTTCTTAATAGTGAAGACTGTACTTCCAACACTCAGTGGTATTCCTTCATTTAAGCTTGCTAAGTAAGAGTAAACTGTTGGTTTTCTTTATTCTCCCAGTACCGATTTTATGGAGAACCTGTAGTAAAAGCATGTGTTGAAAATGGAACTAGCTGTATTGACATCTGTGGAGAACCTCAGGTATGTAAAATGGAAAAGAAGGAGCAAAATTAACAATACAACTTTCTGTTAAAGTGAAAAATATTTAGTGTAATTTTGCAGACAGATTTTAGAAGGTGATGACTCTGTAGCATTTAGAGATGGTATTTCATTGAAAGCTTGAAGGAGAGCATGATGGTAAGGTCTTAGCTTCAGTTTTCTTGAATTTTTCTTCCCTACATCCTGATTTCTTCCATGGCCTTTGTGTATAGGATGTGTTGATTTTTATTGCTACTGCATGCTGTAAACAGAATTAATTAAAATAAAACTTGCTCAGAGTCATGCAACCATTAAGTAGAAAAACTAGGACTTGCATTGAGGTTTGCCTGAATTAACACTGCAGGAAGTGGAGTGTTGATAAGCACTGAGCTACACTAGCTCCTTTATAACTGTAACCTCATATGTCCCTATAGTCTCTGCTGAGTACCATCATCAGTGTGCTGGTATATACATACTTAGAGCTTATCAGTTGGCGATGTATATCGGAAAGTGTTAAGAAAGTGTAAATTACCAAGACTGATAAAAGAAGAGGTAGGAAATATGAATGTAAAAGAAACTATTCCTATCTTATTTAAAATATTCTAGAGCAGAGAAAATGGTGGAAAGCTGCTAAGTTACCTTATAAAGTACCGTGAACGTGGCATCAAAACCTAGTAATGAGCCAGAATATATATAAGTCAAAAATACAAATTTAAATACAAATTTAAAATGGGCAAAGGGAAGAAAAGAGGCAAATCACCTGTGCAGAATTCCACATAATTCACATAACTACTGTGCCCTTGAGGAGGGGGAGCTTCACTCCTCCCTCTTTATGTGTGGGCTGCACAGTCACTGCCTTCCAGTGCGTACAGTATGGAAGCGGCGGGGGGGGGGGGGGGGCGGGGGGAGAAGAACTTTACAGTGGAGACACCAGACAAATGCCGCCTCAGCCAGGTGTTCAGGGTCAACATCACCAGTGAGAAATTATGTTGATAGTATGTACTCTTCTTTTTTTAAATGATTTACAATATTGTGTTAGTTTCAGATGTACAGCAAAGTGTTTCAGCTATATGTATATATATTTTCAGATCTTTTTCCATTATAGAGTATTACAAGATACTGAATATAGTTCCCTGTGCTGTACAGTAAATCCTTGTTGTTTATTTTATACATAGTGGCGTGTATCTTTTAATCCCATACTCTTAATTTATCCATCTCTCCCTCCCTCCCACTTTGGTAACCATAAGTTTATTTTCTGTGTCTGTGAGATAGTATGTACTCTTGATATGACATCAGGAAATGGCACTTTACCCCGTCTTCCTCCCCAAAACCTGTAAATCTAGTGTAGTCATGAGAAAATCATGTGACAATTTCCAATAGAGGGGCATTCTACAAAGTACCTGACCACTGCTGTAAAGGTCATCAAAACCCAGGAAAGTCTGAGAAACCATCACAGCCAGCGGAGCCTAAGGAGACATGACAACTAAATGTAGTATGGTATCCTGAATAGGATCCTGGACAGAAGAAGGACATTAGCTAAAAACTGAGGAAACCTGAACAAAATAGGGACTTTAGTTAGTAATAATGTATCAGTATTGGTTCATTAATTATAATAAATGTTAATGTAAAAGGTGTAATGATAAGGTTAACTGAGTGTGGAGTACCTAGGAACTCTCTAGTACTCAATTTTTTTTCTGTAAATCTAGAACTGTTTTTTAAAAAAAACAGACAAAGAATTTGAACAGACATTATCCCGTTCTTGCGTTCCCTCCTTTCCTACCACTCTTTCTACTTACATATGTGCACAGATATATGTCTGTAATGATGTTCATCTGGAAGATGTGATTCGGGGTAACTTTTTTTTGTTTTCTTTGTATTTTTCTATATTAATTTTTCATAATAGGTATTGCTTTTGCATTTAAAAGTCATTCTAAAAAATGAATTAAGTCAGATCTGCATACCTCTCACACCACCTGGAACATAGTAGGTATGTTTGCTGAGTAAGTGCCAGCTATTTGGCAGTTAATATTTTGCTGCAGAGCCATCTTGGTTAGCATTTTCACAGTTTAATTGCTTTGTTTTTAAAGGTAAATCATTTAATTTTGGTCTAGATGTTTCTCCATAGCTCTGATTCAGATCTTTTGTCTTGAATCTTTAGTTTCTGGAACTAATGTATTGGAAGTATCATGAGAAAGCTGCAGAAAAAGGGGCTTATATCATTGGAAGCAGTGGCTTTGACTCCATTCCAGCAGATCTGGGAGTAATATATACCAGAAATAAAATGAATGGTAATTATTGATCAAGAAGCAATAATGGAATTTAAAATAGAGGTGTTTCATGTTTGTAATTGTGGTGAACTAAAATCTTCTTGAGAAAAGAAACAACTATTAATGGGTAGTATTAAAACACATACTTTGTTTTTAATATAGCTGTACTTGTTAGAAAATGATATTGACACTATTGTTTTTTGAGGTATGGGTAATACTATAAGTGTTCTAAAGGAAGGAATTCTCCATTAGAATTTAGTTGTGGTTATAGCTATAAAATTTCTGGAAAAAATTTTTGGCAGGCATTATAAATTCAAACTTGCTTTGTTTAGGAATTAATACATCTTAAAGTATAATTTATACACATACTATAATTGGAAAGTTTTAATTTTTTTAACGAACAAAGCTAGAAAGTATTGAACAAGCTTTTTGACATCTTTTTTAGCTCATTTATAAAATGGAGACAATAAGAATGGAAAAAAATCACTATTATAGTAAAACAGTGGAATGTTATACATACATAAAAAATGCCCTTTATAAAAATGACCTGAAGCTAATAAGTCCAGTTCTATATAAACCATTCTAGAGCTTAAAATTATGGAAAGTGTTCCAGTTTATATTAGAACGGTAACTCTGAGACCAAAGCTCAACAAAGGTAATACGCATGCCTGCCATTTATTGATTTTAGATTTTAGAAATTGAGGAATAGAATACTTTCTTAACACAGTGAATGTCAGAAAGCAGTAGGCAACATCATACTTAATGATGAAACGCTGGAACCATTCCCAATAAAGAGAAGGGCGTGAATTGAACATCTTTAAAATATTTATTTAGTCTTCAACCCATGGATCTGGTATATTTCCATTTATTAAAAAACTTACTAAAAAAATCTCCATTTACTGAAAAAGTTTAGAGTATTTTTATGGTGGTCCTACATGTTTCTTATTGAGGTTATTCTTAAATATTTAATAGTTGTTATTTTGAATAGGTCCTTTTTTATTTTTAAGGGAGAAATATTACTTTAAGATTTATTTTAGAACTTTTTTTCAGTCACTGAAACCTAGGAGTCAGCATTTAACAAATACCCCAGCTAATTGTTGATTCAGGTGGCTCACATTTCATTACATACTGCCTTAGGCGATACATGTTCTTTCTGTGCACAGGGTTAGATCAAAGAGCCATGTATCCAGGCCACTTTCTCTTAACTCTCAGAATCCTCTCCAGTGAGTTAGAATTTAATGATCTATTCTTGGTTTTTGACAGTGTTAGATAAGTGATATTTATGTGGCTTTAGTTCTTTTCTGCTGTAACATCATTGTAGATGGTGTGGTTATTTGTTACCTTGCTCATTGTCAACTTTCTAAGGCCCCATGCTTTAATTTTCTCTTGGAATTAAAACTAGGAATACTGTCTCTTAACAAATTGGTATATTTTATCAGATTTTGAGAATTAGCTAGCCCGTTATGTTTTTCTTTTGTCTTACTGCTCTCGATAAGCTCAAAGATTAATTAAATACTTAACCACTATACGTATGTATTAGTCCTCATGGTTAATATAATTGATTTCTCCCCTTTTTTCTGGCCTTGGTTTTCTACTTTGTTTTTACTCATTATATTTTTATTTCATTTAAATAGCCTTACTTTAAGTATTTAATAAGCCATCACAAAGGCCCATTTTGGTAGGGTTTCTGTATATTCATTTTAAGTCACTACTAATGAGTCTTCTTGAAAGCTTTCATATTGGAAAATAGAATAATTCCCATAGATGTAGTTGTTTTTTGTTTTTTTTTTTTTTTGCTGTACGCGGGCCTCTCACTGTTGTGGCCTCTCCCGTTGCGGAGCACAGGCTCCGGACGCGCAGGCTCAGCAGCCATCGCTCACGGGCCCAGCCGCTCCGCGGCATGTGGGATCTTTCCAGACCGGGGCACAAACCTGTGTCCCCTGCATCGGCAGGCGGACTCTCAACCACTGCGCCACCAGGGAAGCCCATAGATGTAGTTTTGAGAACTGATGGCCTTCCAGAATCAGTGAGCTAAATTGTTGCCTTATTGGAAGAGATTTTTTGCAATGTCAGTTTGAATACTAGAAAAGATTTTGTGAGTACCAGCAGTTAATTTATACTAAACTACTATTTTTCTGATAATTTATCTGGCTTTAGCTGCTCCTTAAATCTGTTTACAATAACCTAATAATACTGTTATAGCACAGATTTTCTTGATTATATCAGCTGTAGGCCTAATAAAAATGTTCCCTAAATGAATAGGAATAGCTTATTATTACTTATCCTGGGTTAATAGATTTTTATTTGATTTTACTTTTACCATTTTCCTTCTCTTTTAGGTACATTGACGGCTGTGGAAAGTTTCCTGACTATACATTCAGGACCTGAGGTTAGTTTTTGTTTGTCACGTGTTTTCTTTGTTAATACTAAAAACATTTTGGAAATGATACTTGCCTGTTAAAAAGGTTTCAATTAATTAAATTGTATATACAGTTGTAATTTTTAGTGTATGAAAGTCACTGTTTAATTTTAAAAAGTAAAGATTGCTGTGAGTTATTTTGACTTAAAATAGAATTTGTTTAAAACTGCATAGTTCATTATTAGAATGAGTTACCATCATCCTAACACTAAAGATCTATCATTGTTATGTGATGAATGTTGTCAGCCTAGAAAATTATCACCTTAGTGCAAATCAGTGCATTTTTATTATGTGCCTAATTTGGAGTTAGGTGTTCTTGTGGCCATACAAGAAATGTATAATGTAAATGTAATCTTACTGAATTTATGGTCTATTTGGGAGCATAAGATAGTTGCATTTCTGGGAAAGAACCATGTTTTGTGGTAGTAGTTTTACTGCCAGTAGTGTCTAACACAATTCTCTGTCTATACTTGAGGCTTCATAAGTATTTATTCTCTTTAAAAAATATTCAGTATTTCACATATTGTGTAATACAAGTATATATAGTAGTGCAAGATAGTGTGACACATAAATGAACAACATGCAGACCCTTAAAGGGAATAATTTAGATGAGCAGGAGACAAAAATTGTTATTAAAGAGGTCAGATGAAATACTATAGGATTCTGAGAATGGGGAGTTACATCTAGCTGGGAGGCCAGAGATCAAGGACTTTTTGGAGAAGTTGGGATATGGAATTTTAAAGGTTGGTGCTGAGGAGATGTGGATAAGGGAGAGAGGAAATAGTTTAATAAAGATGTAACTGTGGGATGGAGTGGAGCATGTTTAAGTAATGGTTTTATTTGTCTGGATTGTAGGTTCAGATGAATAAACATGAAGAACTATATAAAACTTGCTAAAATTTGTGGTTACAGATAATATCCACTAGAGTATCAGAATAAAGGGAAGTGACAGTGGGCCTGAGTAATTTGGGAATGCCTCATAGAAGTCTTATTAAGTTGAACCTTGAAAAGTGAATAGCATTTGGAAGGTGAGAGGCAGCAACCTAAACAAAGGCTCAGAAATGAGAAAGAAGGACATGCTTGGAGCTCTGGGGAACATGAGTTAGAAAGCCAACTCAACCTGGTTTAAACCAACAAAACAGAAAGGAATTTATTGATTCATGTAACCAAACATCTGCAAGTAAACAGTATGGCTGGATCTGGATGTTCAAATGGTATTATCGGAACTCATTTTTTTCTCTTCCTCTTCCTGTCTCTGCCTTACTCCTGTGCTCCTCAGTGTAGGCTCTCACAATCGGGGAGTTGGGGGGAAGGTACTGGCAGCCCCAGGTATGCATTGTCCATAAGGTTCATGATTTCCCAGGAACAGCTAGCAGAGTTTGAATATTCAAAGATGGGGAAGATTAGTCAAGTATTGGGTCATTTGGTCATTCTTGAGCCAAACAGTGTGACCTGGGGTAATGGAGTAATAAGGTTGCCCAGGCCTGGGTCATGGGCCTCTGGAGAGGGAATCATAGGGCCAAGCCCTTCTCAACAACAACGTAACAAACTTCCAATAGGAAAGAGAGTGTTGTAAGCAGAACATAGGGTAGGGGAATTAAGAATTCCCTGCAGGAAATTAGTGCAGGACTGACAAAAAACAGATGTCCACTACAGGGAGATAGTGAGAAAACAGAGCTAGAAAAGAGGCTTCTTTTGTTTATTGACATGCGGGAGGTCAATGAGTGGAGCAAGTTTTTTTTTTTTTTTTTTTTTTTTTTGCGGTAAGCGGGCCTCTCACTGTTGTGGCCTCTCCCGTTGCGGAGCACAGGCTCCGGACGCGCAGACTCAACAGCCATGGCTCACGGGCCCAGCCGCTCCGCGGCATGTGGGATCTTCCCGGACCGCGGCACGAACCCGTGTCCCCTGCATCAGCAGGCGGACTCTCAACCACTGCGCCACCAGGGAAGCCCAAGAGGCTTCTTTTGAAAGAGGAGCAGGAGATGATCTATAACAGGAGATGAGAGTTGTGTCTCCTTCATATGGTTGCTATGAGGATTAAATTAGTCAATGAATATAAATCAGAACAGTGGTTGGCACTTTACAATCACTCAATAAATGTTATTAAGTCCTATTATTATAAGGACTCAAAGTTGGGGCTTAATCAGGACGAGACATTTGAAAACATCGAAATCAATGCAGCTCCTTCTCATTCCCCTTAAAGCAAAATACAGAGCCTTAATTTCACAAGGATGGACAGAGGTAACTGCCTTGATTCTATGCATCCCTTGGCACAGGATTGTTCTCCTCCTACTCCTTATCCTACTTTTCCCCTTAAGCTTTGTTACTTTACATAAAAAATTGAATCTTAGACTATGTATTAGACCATAAAGCAAGACTCAAAAGAATTTCAGAGAGTTGGAATCATATACTCAAGGACAGTGCTGTCCAGTAAATCTTCCCTCAGTGATGAAGGTGTTCCATATATGCTATATAATGGCTCCCATACCAGATAGTGCAGCTCCAGAGCAGGGTCAGCCCATGGCCTACTTTTATATGGCTGTAAGCTAAGAATAATTTTAACATATTTAAAGAGCTATAATAAAAAAAAAATACGCAGCAGAGACCAGATGTGGCCTGCACAGCCTAAAATATTTAGTTTGACCTTTTACAGAAATAGTTTGCCAACCCCCGTTCTAGAGTATGTTTTAGACTATAATGAAATTATACTAGAAATCAGTGAAGAGATAATAAGAATTCAATGTCTTCACTTCTTATAGGTTGTTAGGATTTTCTGTATACTCTTAAGTCCGTTTTGGTAGTTTGTGTCTGCATTAGTTTCTTAGGAATCCTGTAATAAAGTACCACAAACTGGGTTGCTTAAACAAGGGAAACATTGTTCTCACAGTTCTGGAGGCTAGAAGTCCATGATTAAGATGTTGGCAGGGTTTCTTCTGAGGGCTGTGAGGGAGAATCTGTTCCATGTTTCTCTCCTAGCTTCTGGTGGTTTGCTTGCAATCTTTGGTGTTCCTTTGTTGTAGATGCATCACTCAGACCGCTCTTCCATCTTCATATGTGTGTGTGTCCAAGTTTCTCCTTTTTATAAGGACACCAGTGGTTTGGGGTTGGGGGCCCACTTCCTCCAATATGTATGACCTCAGCTTAACTAGTGACATCTACAACAACCCTCCTTACAAATAAGGTTACATTCTGAGGTACCGGGGGTTAGGCCTTCTACATATAAATTTGGGGTGGGTACAAAATTTAATCCGTAACAGTGTCTTTCTAGGAATTTGTCCATTTCATCTAGGTTGTTTAATTTGTTGGCATACAGTTGTTCATAGTATTCCCTTATACTCTTTTTTATTTCTGAAAGGTTGGTAATGCCGCTTCTTTCATTCCTGATTTTAATAATTTGAGTTCTCTCTCTTTCTTTTTCTTTCTCTCTCTGTCAATCTAGCTAAAGGTTTTTCATTTTGGTTGATTTCTTCAAAGAACCACCTTTTGGTTTCATTGATTTTCTCTATTGTTTTTCTATTCTCTGTTTCATTTATTTCCACTCTAGTCTTTATTGTTGCTGGATACAACAGTAATATAAAAATCAGTTGCACTTCTGTATACCAGCCACAGTTAGAAAATGAATTTTTTTAAATGAGACCATTTATAGTAGCATTAAATAATCAAGTACTTAAGAATAAGGGATATAAAATGTACAATATTTCTGTGAAGAAAACTATAAAATGTTATTGAGTGACCTTAAAGAAGACAAATAAATGGAAGAATCCACCATATTCATGGATTGGAAGGCTCAATTTTGTTAAAATGTCAGTTTTCCTTAAATTAATTTATAATCCCATATAATTCCAATCAAAATCGCAAACAGGTTTTTTTTTTGCTTGCTTGTTTTGTTTTAGTATGCAATTTGACAAACTAATTCTAAAATGTATATGGAAATGCAGAGGGTCAAGAATAACCAACACTTTCTTAAAGGAGAATAAGGATGTTCTTGAATATCAAGACATTATTAAGTCAGAGTGTTACATTGGCAGGGAGATATCAATAGGCCAGCAGATTAGGATAAAGAACTCAGAGTAGTTTGTGCATATATGAGCACTTGATTTATGGTAAAGGGTCTTTTTCGGGAGATGATGGGTGTGGGGAAACAATGAAATTGGACTCATACTTTGCACTGTGTACAAAAATCAAGTTTCGGTGGGTTATAGACCTAAATGCATAAGGCTAAACAGTAAGCTTTTAGAAGATGAATATTTCATGGCCTCAAGGTCAGGAATGGTTTCTTTTTTTCCAGAAATATATTTTATTTTGTTAATTTATTTTTATTGAGGTATAATTGGCATATAACATTGTACTATTCAGGTGTACAACATAATTCAATATTTGTTTATATTACAAATGATCACCACTAGTTAGCATCCATCACCATACTTAAGTTTTTTTTCTTGTGATGAGAACTTGTATTTATTTTTTTTGAAGTAACTTTTCTTTATTTGGAATCTGATTATCAGCAGCTCTTTATATTTTAAGCATATAAACAATTTTTTAAAATTTATTTATTTATCATTGGCTGTGTTGGGTCTTTGTTGCTGCATGCGGGCTTTCTCTAGTTGTGTCGAGCAGGGGCTACTCTTCGTTGCAGTGCGTGGGCTTCTCATTGCGGTGGCTTCTTTTGTTGAGGAGCACGGGCTCTAGGCGCATGGGCTTCAGTAGTGTGGCACACAGACTCAGTAGTTGTGGCTCACGGGCTCTAGAGCACAGGCTCAGTAGTTTTGGTGCACGGACTTAGTTGCTCCACGGCATGTGGAATCTTCCCAGACCAGGGATTGAATCCGTGTCCCCTGCATTGGCAGGCAGATTCTTAACCACTGCACTACCAGGGAAGTCCTAAGAACTTTTAAAATCATCTTTCCTGGCAAATTTCTAATTTTCTATATAATATAAACTATAGTCACCATGTTGTACAGGGAACAAATGACTGCTTGCAAAAGACACGGAAGGCATTAAATATAAAAAAAAAAGTGGAATACATTTAAAATTTTAAATTGAGTATGTCTTTTTATATCACAAGACACCATTAAGAAAATGGAAGGTCAACAGCAGAGTAGGAGGTCCTTCTAACACATGATGAATCCTAACATCACAATTTTGAGCAAAAGAAGCCAAACTCAAGGAATATACATTATATGGTTCCATTTCTGTAAAATTTAGAAACGGGCAAAACTCACTGCACTGTTTAGAAATGAATACTTAGGTGGTAAAACTCTTAAAGAAGCAAGGAGTTTTCTTGATTACCACAAAGGCAGGACAGAAGGAGGGCCTTCTGGGTTTACATAGATGTTAGCTTCATAATTACATTAAATTATACTTTTATGTCTTGTGCACTTTTCTTCCTATTTTTCAACAAAATAAAAGGTTTTTAAAATGGAATGTAATTTTTGCCTTTTTGATGGCTTATTTGTATGAGAAGATACTCTTAACGTTTTTTAAAAAACTATTTTCTCCTGATTTTTGGAAATCTTTGCAAGTAGGTCAAATTGGCTAGGTGCAGACTGAGGATAGTTTCACAAATCAAACTCTTAAGACTTTTAGCTCTGATTTAGTTTTAACAAACAGAAGAAATTAATCTGTACCAGAATAGAAATTAGGTTGGTGTCTCTTTACCTTTCAGTTTCATCAAAGCTGTTATATGAAAACCTGAATCTTCTGATGGTTTTAGTGTTTCTATTTTTCTGCTTAAAGCAATCAGTGATAAATAGTTGAGTGAAAATGATGACATGAAACTTATTAAAAAGAGCATAAATAATGGTAGGAGGAAAGAAGAAAGGGCATATGTTTGTAAATATATAATATATAAATAGGGTATAAATAGTGAATGTGATCAAACTAATGAGTTTTACTACTGCCTAGCCAGTCATAAAAATTTATCTCAAGATTATTAAATAAGGGATTATGCCTTGCTCAAATAGAGGTGAAATGTTCTTTGTATCAATTATAAATTACTTGGTTTTACATTTTAGTACTTATCCCTTAAGACATGTTTCTTTTAATATTTTAATTTTATTGGAGTATAGTTAATTTACAATATTGTGTCAGTTCTAAGACAAGTTGCTTTAACTCTTGAATTATTTTGTTAGGGGTTGTGCACTCATGATGGTACCTGGAAGTCAGCGGTTTATGGTTTTGGAGATCAGAGTAATTTGAAGAAACTACGAAATGAGTCCAATTTGAAGCCTGTCCCAATTGTTGGTCCAAAATTGAAAAGAAGGTATATTATCTCAAAATTTATTCTTCAGTTTATCTAACCATATTGTTGTTTATCTGACTGTTAATAACATATGCTACTAAGAAAAGCCTGGAGACTTTTATAGTGAGTTCAGGATTATTTTCAAAGATAAATAAAATATAATTAATATGTTACCCTAAGTTTAAGTACTTCATATATAATAATACATTTGGATTCTGGGAAAATTCTGGAAAAAATCAGTTTTATGACTCTTCACTCTAATATCAAAATTAAACATCAATTAAATTTCATGCTGTAAAAATGTGATGATCTTATGTATATTAATCAACCTATTAATTAGTATTTATATGTGAGAACTCTAAACTCAGAGTTTGGCTGTTGAAATGAGTGTTCTTCTTATCATTATCTAGGGAAATTGATGGGGTATAAAACATGGTTAAACTATATGTGTTAAGTGCCCATGGTGTGAAGAATACTACATTGTTCCAACTTGTCACTTGTTTGGGTGCAGGTGTAGAGAACAAAGGACAAATACTGAAGTAAATTTTAATTAAGAGCAGATCTGCCATCTTTACTGTTATTATTAATTGCCTCAAGAAGAGTTAAGGTTTTTATTCAGAAATTTACCAGTTATAGTTGTGGTCACTGTAAATGGAGAAGATACAACATGCTTCTGTCTTGCAGGTGGCCAATTTCTTACTGCAGAGAACTCAACAGTTATTCCATTCCTTTCTTGGGAGCAGATGTGTCTGTTGTGAAGCGGACTCAGCGTTACTTGCACGAAAATTTACAGCAATCACCTGTAAGCATATATGATTTATTTTTTAATAAAGAGTATTCTATGTTTGTTTCAGTTCCCCTATCATTTTAATGTAGGATTTTTATGTTTATAAAGCAAAAAATGAAAGAGCTAAAATAGTGCATGTTTCAGTTTCTGGAAGCATAAAGAATTAGTAGTGTAGAACATTTTGCATTTTATGGGGGTGGTAATAGCCTTCTCCCATAATTCAACTCTGACCTTCTGAATACCTTTTTAATGTAACACAATAGCAGCAAGTTCAATATAGGAAATCCTGGTATCATAAATACCCAACAGTCCTGTTGCGAGTTTCAGCTGCTAGAATACTCTTTCTGTTGCTTATGGAGGTGTCTAGGTTCTTCTCTCTTATCTCCTTGCTACCTCTAGAGAACTATCCTACTCCATTTGGTGAGGGAAGTAATTATTCCCACTGCTGAGACTTGAAGAGGAAACTGTGTCAAGTTTAAAAAAAAACAAAAAACGAGAGTATTTTCTTATAGAAGAGATTGTAAGTGGAGTGTACACTCTATAATGTATAATTGTTAAACTCAGGTATATTGTTATGGACTTTTTATATATAGATTATGTGGACTTTTGTGTTCAAGTAGGGGGAGCTAATTACCTTTTGCAACAATTTTTTTTTAACATCTTTATTGGAGTATAATTGCTTTACAATGGTGTGTTAGCTTCTACTGTATAACAAAGTGAATCAGCTATACATATACATATATCCCTATATCTCCTCCCTCTTGCTTTTCCCTCCCACCCTCCCTATCCCACCCTTCTAGGTGGACACAAAGCACCGAGCTGATCTCCCTGTGCTACGCGGCTTCTTCCTACTAGCTGTCTGTTTTACGTTTGGTAGTGTGTATAGCTCCATGCCACTCTCTCACTTTGTCCCAGTTTACCCTTCCCCCTCCTCGTGTCCTCATGTCCATTCTCTACGTCTGCGTCTTTATTCCTGTCCTGCCCCTAGGTTCTTCAGAACCCGTTTTTTTGGATTCCATATATATGTGTTAGCATACAGTGTTTGTTTTTCTCTTTCTGACTTACTTCATTCTGTATGACAGATTCTAGGTCCATCCACCTCTCTACAAATAACTCAATTTCGTTTCTTTTTATGGCTGAGTAATATTCCATTGTATATATGTGCCACATCTTCTTTATCCATTCATCTGTTGATGGGCATTTAGGTTGATTCCATGTCCTGGCTATTGTAAATAGAGCTGCAGTGAACATTGTGGTACATGACTACTTTTGAATTATGGTTTTCTCAGGATATATGCCCAGTAGTGGGATTGTTGGGTCATATGGTAGTTCTATTTTTAT
This sequence comes from Pseudorca crassidens, assembly GCF_039906515.1. NCBI lineage: Eukaryota > Metazoa > Chordata > Mammalia > Artiodactyla > Delphinidae > Pseudorca > Pseudorca crassidens. The sequence continues at coordinate 161,394,485 of NC_090297.1, forward strand.
TTTTTTAAGGGACCTCCATACTATTCTCCATAGTGGCTGTATCAATTTGCATTCCCACCAACAGTGCAAGAGGGTTCCCTTTTCTCCACACCCTCTCCAGCATATATTGTTTGTAGTGTTTTTGTTTTGTTTTGTTTTGTTTTTTTGCAGTACGCGGGCCTCTCACTGTTGTGGCCTCTCCCGTTGCGGAGCACATGCTCCAGACTCCAGACGTGCAGGCTTAGCAGCCATGGCTCACGGGCCTAGCTGCTCTGTGGCATGTGGGATCTTCCCGGACCGGGGCATGAACCCGTGTCCCCTGCATCGGCAGGCGGACTCTCAACCACTGCGCCACTAGGGAAGCCCATGTTTGTAGATTTTTTGGTGATGACCATTCTGACCGGTGTGAGGTGATACCTCATTGTAGTTTTGATTTGCATTTCTCTAATGATTAGTGATGTTGAGCATCCTTTCATGTGTTTGTTGGCAATCTGTATATCTTCTTTGGAAAATGTCTATTTACGCCTTCTGCCCATTTTAATAATTTCTTTTAAAAAATGTCCTCCCTGGGGGCTTCCCTGGTGGCACAGTGGTTGAGAGTCCGCCTGCCGATGCAGGGGACATGGGTTCGTGCCCCGGTCCGGGAAGATCCCACATGCCGCGGAGCGGCTGGGCCCGTGAGCCATGGCTGCTAAGCCTGCGCGTCCAGAGCCTGTGCTCCTCAACGAGAGAGGCCACAACAGTGAGAGGCCCGCGTACCTCGAAAAAAAAAAAAAAAGTCTTCCCAGTGTCTGATTTCTGGACAAGCTTTTGGAACATAACACATTCATAAAATGGAAACTGCTTTTGTTTGATATTTATGACTATAGAGTAAGTTATTAGTAGCTAACATTCTTGTATTACTTGGTCTAAGAAAGTAGGGAGTAACATCCTGACTTTATATTCTTCATCTAGGTTCAGTATGCTGCTTATGTAGCTGTGGGAGGTGTCACCTCTGTTATTAAGCTGATGTTTGCTGGACTTTTCTTTTTATTCTTTGTGAAGTTTGGCATTGGAAGGCAACTCCTCATAAAAGTAAGTAATATTTCTATGAAATTAGACCTTAGAAGTATTTTCCATGAAGTTTTGAAAATATCACTAAAGGTTTTTTTTTTTTCCTTTAGTTCCCATGGCTCTTCTCCTTTGGTTATTTTTCAAAACAAGGTCCAACACAAAAACAGGTAACTCTTTCCTTTGTATCCAGGTCTCTAAAATAATATTTTTCTTTATTTCATTTTTACTTTTCCTCAGTGTAGTGAAAATAACAGCTAAGACCTGATGAAGCACTTACTGTGGTTCAGACACTCTTTTATATTCTTTACATAAATTAGATTACTCAGTCTTTTTGAACACTCCTTGAGGTGTTATCTCCATTTTACAAATGAGGAAAATGAGTCACAGAGAGGCTAAGAAACTTGCCAAAGTCCTATAGTGAGTAAATGGCCAAGTTAGGATGAGAACCCAGCTATCTGGCTCCAGAAATTATATTCTCTTTACTTCATAGAGATTTCAAATATTTTTACTCTTCAATTTTTCTCCTTCATTATCTCCTCCTTTTTTACGTCTTCTCTCCCCCTCCTCCAAGCTTCCCTTCCCTTTCCTCTTTCACACACCCTGGATCCCCATGGTAGATAAGTTGAATTACCATCTGTCCGGTATCCTCAATATAACTGCTTCAGGCACTTCAGATTTCATGTGTAAAAGCTAAACTTATTTCCACTGAACCCTCTTCTTCCTTCTGTGTTTCCCATCTCAGTTGGTGGCACTGTCATCTGCCCAGTCCTGAACGTAGGCATCATTCTAGATTTTTCTCCAAATCCATCATAACTACCTTAGTTCAGGCTCTTATCCCTCTTCTCTTCTCTCTCTCTCTCTCTCTCTCTTCCTTCTAATTGTGGTAAAATACACATGACAAAATTCCCCATCTTAACCATTTTTAAGTGCTCAGTGGTATCAAGTACTTTCATATTATTATACAGCCATCACCACCATCCATTTCCAGAATTGTTTTCATCTTGCAAAACTGAAACTCTATACCCATTAGAAAATAACTCTCCTTTCCCCTTTTTCCCCAGTTCCTAGCAAACACAATTCTACTTTGTGTCTATGAGTTTGACCACACTAGAACATCATGAGTGGAATCATGCAGAATTTGTCCTTCTGTGATCAGCTTATTTTACATAGGATAATGTCCTCAGAGTTCATCCATGTTGTAGCATGTGTCAGAATTTCCTTTCTTTTGAGGCCAAATAATATTCCATTGTATATAGGCTTGTTTCTCAGTATCTTCAGAGGATTGGTTCCAGGATGCCCCACAGGTACCAAAATCCATGATGCTCAAGTCCCTTATATAAAATAGCATAGTATTTGCATATAACTTATAGACATTGTCCTGTATACTTTAAATCATCTATAGATTACTTTATAATACCTATGTAAATACTACATAAATAATTGTAAATGGTATGTTAATAGTTGGTGGCATAAGGCAAATTCAAGTTTTGCTCTTTGGAAATTTCTGGAAGTTTTTTCCCAAATAATTTGGATTTGACATTGGATGAGTGTGGACACAGAAATCATGAATATGGAGGGCTGATTGTATATACCATATTTTGCTTATCCATTCATCTGTCCATAGACACTTGGGTTACTTCTATTTTTGTCTATTTTGAATAATGCCTTTATGAAATTGGGTGTGCAGATATCTCTTCAAGACCCTTCTTTCAGTTCTTTTGGGTATATTACCAGAAATTCAATTTTTGGATCCTGTGGTAATTCTAGTTTTAAATTTTTTAGGAACCAACAAACTATTTTCCACTGTAGCTGCACCATTTTACATTCCCACCAACTGTGCACAAAGGTTCTAATTTCTCCATATCCTTAGCAACACTTGCTATTTCCTTTTTTTTTTTTTTATAGTAGCCATCCTAATAGTTGTGAGGTGATCTCTCATTATGGTTTTGATTTGCAGTTCCCTAAATGATTAGTGATGTTGAACTTCTTTCCATGTGCTGCTTAGTGGCTTATTTGTATATCTTCTTTAGAGAAATGTCTATTCTTGTCATTTGCCCATTTTTGTGCTGTACTGTTGAGTTCGAGGAGCTCTGTGTATATTCTGTATATTAATCCCTTATCAGATATGTGATTTGCAAATATTTTCTCCCAGTCTGTGGGGTTGTCTTTTCACTGTTAATAGTGCAGGTCCTTATCTTTCAGCTGAACTGTTCATAGCCTTCCTATGATTTCTTTCTAATTCATCTTCCCACTGCTGTATAAGAAATCTATGATGCAAATCTGACTCTCTTCCCAAGGATGGTTCAACATATGCAAATCAATCAGTGTGATACACCACATTAACAAAAGAGAAGACAAAAATCATAGGATCATCTCAATAGACGCAGAAAAAGCATTTGATAAAATTCAACATCCATTCATGATAAAAACTCTCACCAAAGTGGGTATAGAGGAAACGTATCTCAACATAATAAAAGCCATTTACCACAAACGCATAGCCAACATAAAACTCAACAGTGAAAAGCTGAAAGCCTTCCCACCAAATTCAGGAACAAGACAGATGATGCCCACTCTCATCACTTCTGTTCAACATTGTATTGGAAGTCCTAGCCACTGCAGTCGGACAAGAAGAAGAAATAAAAGATATCCAAATTGGAAGGGAAGAGGTAAAATTGCAGATGACATGATACCCTATATAGGGAACCCTAAAGACTCCACACAAAAACTATTGGAACTAATAAATGAATTCAGCAAGGTAACAGGATACAAGATTAATATACAGAAATCTGTTGCAGTCCTTTACACTAACAATGAAATATCAGAAAGAAAAAGTAAAAAAAAAATCCTGTTTAAAATCTCATCAAAAAAAAAAACTAGGAATAAACTTAACCAAAGTGGTGAAAGACCTATATGATGAAAACTGTAAAACATTGATAAAGGAAATTGAAGATGATTCAAAGAAATGGAAAGATAGCCCATGCTCTTGGACTAGAAGAATTAATATTGTTAAAATGGCCATACTGTCCAAAGAAATCTACAGATTTAATGTCATCCCTATCAAATTACCCATGACATTTTTAACAGAACTGGAACGAATAATCCTAAAATTAATATGGAACCACAGAACTGCCAAAGCAATCCTGAGGAAAAAGAACAAAGCTGGAGGCATAACCCTTCTAGACTTCAGACAATACTACAAAGCTATCATAATGAAAACAGCATGGTATTGGCACAAAAACAGGTCAATGGAACAGAATAGAGAGCCCAGAAATAAAACCACACACCTATAGGCAATTAATCTTTGACAAAAGAGGCAAGAATATACAATGGAGAAAAGACAGTCTCTTCAGCAGGTGGTGTTGGGAAAGCTGGACAACTTCATGTGTCAATGAAATTAGAACACTCCCTCACACCATATACAAAAATAAAATGGTTTAAAGACCTAAATGTAAGACACGATACCATAAAACTTCTACAGGAGAACCTGGGCAAAGCATTCTTGGACATAAATCATAGCAATATTTTCTTAGATCTGTATTCCAAGGCAAAAGAAATAAAAGCAAAAGTAAACAAATGGGACCTAATTAAACTTAAAACCTTTTGCACTGCAAAACAAACCATCAGCAAAATGAAAGGACAACCTACGGACTGGGAGAAAACATTTGCAAACAATGCAGCCAAACAGGGGTTAATGTCCAAAATATACAAACAGTTCATACAACTCAATATTAAAAAAAATCCAATTAAAAAATGGTCAGAGGGCTTCCCTGGTGGCGCAGTGGTTGAGGGTCCGCCTGCCGATGCAGGGGATGCAGGTTCGTGCCCCGGTCCAGGAGGATCCCACATGCCGTGGAGCGGCTGCACCCGTGAGCCATGGCCGCTGAGCCTGCGCGTCCAGAGCCTGTGCTCCGCAGCGGGAGAGGCCACAACAGTGAGAGGCCCGTGTACCGCATAAAAAAAAAAAAAAAAAATGGTCAGAAGATCTAAATAGACATTTCTCCAATGAAGACATACATGTGGCCAAGAAGCACATGAAAAGATGCTCAACATCACTAATTATTAGAGAAATGACAAAACCACAATGAGCTATCACCTCACACCAGTCAGAATGGCTATCATCATAAAGTCTACAAATAATAAATGCTGGAGGGGGTGTGGAGGAAAGAGAAGCCTTCTACACTGTTGGTGGGAATGTAAATTGGTACAGCCACTATGGAAAACAGTATGGAGATTCCTTAAAAAACTAAAAATAGAGCTACCATATGATCCAGCAATCCCACTCCTGGGCATATATCCAGAAAAGAGGAAAACTCTAATTCAGAAAGTTAAATCCACCCCAATGTACATAGCAGCACTATTTACAATAGCCAAGACATGGAAACAACCCAAGTACCCGTCAACAGACAATTGGTTTGAGGAGATGTGGTGTATATTACTCAGACATAAAAAAAGAATGAAATATTGCCGTTTGCATCAAGGTGGATGGACCTAGAGAATACCATACTAAGTGAAGTAAGAGGAAGACAAATATTATATGATATCACTTATATGTGGAGTCTAAAAATTGATACAAATGAATCTATATACAAAACAGAAACATTCTCAGAGATAGAAAACAAATTTATGGTTATCAAAGGGGAAAGGGCGAATAAATTAGGAGAAGGGGATTAACAGCTACAAACTACTGTACATAAAATAGGTAAGCAACATGGATTTACTATATAACACAAGGAACTATGTTCAATATCTTGTAATAACGTATAATGGAAAATAATGTGAAAAAATATATATACACCCGTATAACTAAATCACTTTGCTGTACACCTGAAACTAACAATACTGTAAATCAACTATACTTCAATAAACAATAAAATCTGACCCTGTTATCACCTTCTTTAAAATACTTCCCTGGCTTATTGCTTTGACAATGACTCTTACAGCTGGGACTTTATATATCAGAATCACCCAGTGAGATTTTTTCAAATACATGTTTTGACCCTGGCATCTGGACATTCTGATTCAGTAGGTGTGGAGTGGGGCCTCGAAGGATAGGTCAGTGGTTCTCAGCTTTGGGAGAGAGCCCAAAACAAATGACCAGAGATGCGGGTTTGATTGGTGTGGAATGTGGCCTGGGCACTGGGCTTTTTGAAAACTCCCCAGTAATGTTAATGCACTGCCAAGGTTGTGAATCACTGATGTGGAGGTAGGAAGGTTCTGGGTGATGTTTGGGTTATTTTGGTCCACACTCCTAGAGCACCAGTGACTGAAGTCCATCTCTGCAGATGTGAGGGCCTTCATGAGCTAGCCCTGGATAGCAGATAGGCTTTTTTTTTTTTATACCAACTCTGATTAATTGGTAGTAGCATCCTAGAGACTGTTGAAAATTGTCTCATACTGAATGTGTCATGCCTGAGAGGGTTACAATCAGATAGCATGTGTGCCTCAGGCAGGGGAGGAGACAAGTACAGCCTGTGTGTCTGACTTTGTTCACACCCTGTTCCTCTTCAGTTGTATGTTCTAGCCATGTTAGACTGCGATCCACCATGCTACTGCATCCCTTCTCGACTTTTTCCCCTGAAAGGGGTTCTTGAGTTAAAAATTAGAAACCACTGGTGTAGGAGCAGTGTAAGTGTGAAAAGAAGGAAGAGCTTACAATGGTCCTGATTCCAGTGCTGAAACTTACTAATCATTATATGGGTTCTTAACACTGTTTAGATTTATCACGGCCAGAAGAATTGGTTACTCACTGTAACTAATTCACAAGAGCCTGAGGTATATAAACCAGAATGCAATTAATTAACCAGAAATATATCTATTAGGTAGGTAAGATAATTTCAGAACAAGGCATTGTCCTGCTTACTTATTCTCTCCATTTAAGCAAATTACAGAAGACAATTCACTTTTTTTTTTTTGGTGGAATCAATCTTCACAAGAGATGGACTACAGTGCAGGTAGCCTGGAAGAGTTATCCTCTCCCTTAGACGTGTTTGGACAGAAAAAAATCAATAACTTCTCTCCCTATTTGTTTCCTCTTTTCCTTTCTTCTCTACTTGCCAACACTAATTCTGGGAGATTTAGTGTATAGTGAACAATCAATCAGGCCTTGAAAGGCCTGGATGCCATCCTATTATTTTATTTTTTTCATCCTATTATTTTAAAATAATCTCTGCTCAGATCTCATGAACTCACTTACAATTTATAATGTAATGCTCAGGCATTTATAAGGCTACATGTTGTAGAATGAAGTGAGGGAAATGGGAAGGAAAAGTTGTCATGCCTGAGAAAGCTGCCAAATATCTTTGCACCAAGGAAGTCCACTTGGTTTCTTTTGTGAAACTTATCCAACTTGGCTTCCTCCTGTTTTTATTTGGAATTCATCTTCTTTGGTATTATTGGCCTTTGACAGCATATGATCTTGGGCATACATTAGTAGATGAATCTATTGCTACTTTTAAATAATAGTTACCTAATTTTGATAAATGTACTGAAAAGCTCCTATCTTTATTTTTTATTCAATTTATTTAATCTAAAAAAAATATCCAGTTCATTGATTTCTTCCACCCCTACCCCCTGCCTCTGACAACCACCAATCTGTTCTCTGTATATATGACCTTAATATATATATGCGCGCGTGCGCACACACACACATACATATGTACACACTGCATTTTCTTTATCCATTAGTGGACATTTAGGTTGTTTCCACGTCTTGGCTATTGTAAATAATGCCGTAGTGAACATGGGGATGCATATATTTTTTTCAAATTAGTGTTTTTGTTTTCTTCAAATAAATATCTGGGAGTGGACTTGCTGGATCATATGCTAGTTCTGTTTTTAATTTTTTGAGGAACCTTTATACTCTCTTCTATAGTGGCATTCAATTTACATACCCACCAACAATTCACAAGGGTTCCTTTTTCTCCACATCAACACTTATTTGTCTTTTTTGATAATAGCTATTCTGACAGGTGTGAGGTGATATTATGGTTTTGATTTGCATTTCCCTGATGATAGTGATATTGAGCATATTTTCATGTGTCTGTTGGCCATCTATATATATTTTTTGGAAAAATGTCTATTCCGTTCCACTGCCCATTTTTAATCAGGTTGTTTGGGGTTTTGTTGATGTTGAGTTATATACATTCTTTGTATATTTTAGTTATTAACCCCTTATTAGGTACATTGTTTGCAAATATCTTCTTCCATTCAGTAGGCAGTCTTTTTGTTTTGTTGATAGTTTCCTTCACGGTGCAAAATTCAATTTAATATAGTCCCACTTGTTTATTTTTGCTTTTGTTTCTCTTGACTGAGGAGACATATCCAGTAAAATATTGCTAAGACCAATGTCAAAGAGCATACTACTTATATTTTCTTCTAGAGATTTTTGTGGTTTCAGGTTTTACACTTAAGTTTTTAATCTACTTTGAGTTTATTTTTCTATATGGTGTGAGGCAGTAGTCCAGTTTGATTTTTTGCATATAGCTGTCCAGTTTTCCCAACACAATTTATTAAAGAGGTGTCTTTCCTGTTGTATATTCTTGCCTCCTTTGTCGTAGATTAATTGAACATGTACGTGTGGGATTATCTCTGAGCTCTCTATTCTGTTCCATTGATCTATGCGTCTGTTTTTTTCTGCCAGTACCATACTGGGTTTTTTGGGTTGTTTTTTGTTTTTTTGGCCATGCCATGTGGCTTGCGGGATCTTAGTTCCATGACCAGGAATCAAACCTGTGCCTCCTGCAGTGGAAGCATGAAGTCCTAATGGCTGGACCACCAGGGAATTCCCAGTACCATACTGTTTTGATTACTGTACCTTTGTAGTATAGTTTGAAATTAGGGAAGATGACACTTCCAGCTTTGTTGTCCTTTCTCAGGATTATTTTGACTATTTGAGGTCTTTTGACTTCACAATTAAGAATTATTTGGTCTCAGTCTGTGAAAAATGCCATTGGTATTTTGATAGGTGTTGCATTCATTCTCTAGATTGCCTTGGGTAGTATTGTCATTTTAACAATATTAATTCTTACAATCCACGAGCATGGTGTATCTTTCTATGTGTCGTCTTCAGTTTCTTTCATCAGCGTCTTATAATTTTTCAGGTATTGTATTATTCCTTTTGATGCGATTGTAAATGAGATTGTTTTCTTAATCTCTTAATGATTGTTTGTTGTTAGTGTATAGAAATACAACAGATTTCTGTATATTAACTTTGTATCACATCCTGCAACTTTACTAAATTCATTTATTAGTTTTAATAGTTTTTTGGTGGCATCTTTAGGATCTGTTGCATGTAGTATTGTGACATCTGCAAACAGCGACAGTTTTACTTCTTTCTTTCCAATTTAGATTCCTTGTATTTCTTTTTTCTTGTCTGATTGTTGTGGCTAGGACTTCCAATACTATGTTGAATAAAAGTGGCAAGAGTGGGCACTCTTGTCTTGTTCCTGGTGTTAGAGGAAATGCCTTCAGATTTTCACCATTGAGGATGATGTTAACTGTGGGCTTGTCATATATGGCCTTTATTATGTTGAAGTATGTTCCCTGTATACCCAGTATGTTCCCTGTATACCTTGTATCACAATGATTGATTTGCAGTTATTGAATTAACCTTACATCCCAGGATAAATCCCACTTGATCATGGTATATGATTATTTTAATGTATTGTTGAATTCAGTTTGCTAACATTTTGTTGAGGATTTTTGCATCTATGTTCATCAATGATATTGGCTTGTAATTTTCTTTTTTTGTGATATCTTTGTCTGGTTTTGGTATCAGGGTGATGCACGTTCATAAGAATGACTTTGGAAGCATTTCTTCCTCTGCATTTTTTTGGGATAGTTTGAGAAGGTTAGGCATTAACTCTTCTTTAAATGTTTGGTAGAATTCACCTGTGAAGCCTTCTGGTACTGGACTTTTGTTTATTGGGAGTTGAGGGTTTTTTAAATTACTGATTCAGTTTCATTCCTGGTAACCAGTCTGTTTATATTTTCTATTTTTTCTTGATTCCATCTTGGGAGATTGTACATTTCTAGGAATTCATCCATTTCTATATTGTCCATTTTATTCACATGCAGTTGTTTCAGAAATCTTTTATGATCCCTTGTGTTTCTGTGATATCAATTGTAACTTCTCCTTTTTCAGTTCTGATTTTATTTATTTGAGCTCCCTTTCTTTCTTGATGAGTCTGGCTAAAAGTTTATCAATTTTGTTTATCTATCCAAAGAATCAGCTTTTAGTTTCATTGATCATTTCTATTGTTGTTGTAGCCTCTATTTCATTTATTTCTGCCCTGATCTTTATGATTCCTTTCCTTCTACTAACTTTGAGTCTTGTTTGTTCTTATTTTTCTAGTTCCTTTAGGTGTAAAGTTAGGTTATTTACTTGAATTTTGTTTGTTTGTTTGTTTCCTGAGGTTGGCTTGTAATGCTGTAAGCGTCCCCCTTAGAACTGCTTTTCCTGTGCCCTGTAGATTTTGGATTGTTGTGTTTCCACTTTCATGTGTCTCCAGGTATTTTTTTGATATCCTCTTTCTTCATTAAGCCATTTGTTGTTTAGTAGCATGTTTGATTTTTGCAGTGTTTCCTTATAGTTGATTTCTGGCTTCATAGTGTTGTGGTTGGAAAAGATGCTTGATATGATTTCAATTTTCTTAAATTTACCAAGGCTTATTCTGTGGCCTAGCATGTGGTCTATACTGGAGAATGTCTGTGTGTACTTGGAAAGAATGTGTATTCTGCTGCTTTTGGATGGATTGCTTTGTATATATCTATTAAGTTCATCTAGTGTAATATGTCATTTGAGGCCAGCGTCTCCTTATTGATTTTCTGTTTGTGTGATCTGTTCATTGATGTTAGTGAGGTGTTAAATTCTCCTACTATGATTGTGTTACTGTCAATTTCTCCTTGTATGTTTGTTAAGATTTGCTTTATGTATTTAGGTACTCCTATGTTGGATTGTTGTTATATCCTCCTGTTGGATTGGTCCCTTTCTACTTAGTAATATCCATCTTTATCTCTTGTTATAGTCTTGGTTTTAAAGTCTATTTTCTCTGATATAAGTATTGCTACTCTGGCTTTCTTTTCATTTTTTTTCACATGGAATACTGTTTTCCATTCCCTCACTTTCAGTCTATGTGTGTCTTTATATCTGAAGTGAGTCTCTTGTAAGTAGCATATATATGGGTCTTGTTTATGTATCCATTCAGTCACTCTACGTCTTTTGAGTAGAGCATTTATTCCATTTACATTTACTGTAATTATTGATAGGTATGTACTTACTACCATTTTGTTAATTGTTTTCTGGTTGTTTTTGTAGTTTTTTGATTTTTTCTTCTTTTTCTCTTTTCCCATGTAATTTGATGACTATCTTTAGTGTTATGTTTGGATCTCTTTTTTTGTGTGTGTGTGTGTATCTATTATAGATTTTTGGTTTGGGGTTACCATGAGGTTTATATATAGCACCCTGTATATATTTGTGATTATTATAAGTTACTGATCTCTTTAAGTTCGAACACATTTCTAACAACCCTGCATTTTTACTCCCCCCTACCCCATGTTAATGTATTTTGGTTTTTTGTTTGTTTGTTCGTTTGTTGCGGTACACGGGCCTCTCACTGCTGTGGCCTCTCCCGTTGCGGAGCACAGCCTCCGGACGCACAGGCTCAGCGGCCATGGCTCACGGGCCCAGCCGCTCCACGGCATGTGGGATCTTCCCGGACCGGGGCACGAACCCGTGTCCCCTGCATCAGCAGGCGGACTCTCAACCACTGTGCCACCAGGGAAGCCCCATGTTAATGTTTTTGAAATCATATTTTACATCTTTTTATTTTGTGTATCCCTTAACTACTTACTGTAAAAATAGGTGATTTTACTACTTTTGTCCTTTAACTTTTCTGCTAGCTTTACAAGTAGTTGGTCTACTACCTTTACTATATATTTGCCTTTACCGATGAGATTTTTCCTTTCATATTTTTATATTTCTAGTTGTAGTCTTTTCTTTTCCACTTAGAAAGGTCCCTTTAATGTTTCTTGTAAAGCCTGTTTAGTGGTGCTGAACTCTTTTAGCTTTTTGCTTGTCTGTAAAACTTCTCTTTAAATCTGAATGATAGCCTTGCTGGGTAGAGTATTCTTGGTTGTAGGTTTTTTCCTTTCATTACTTTAAAATATGTCATGCCACTCCCTTCTTCCTGGCAAAGTTTATGCTGAAAAGTCAGCTGATAGCCTTACGGGAGTTACCTTGTACGTAACTGCTTGCTTTTCTCTTTCTGCTTGTAAGAGTCTCTCTTCATCTTTAATTTTTACCATCTTAATCACAGTATGTCTTGGTGTAGATATCTTTGGGTTCATATTGTTTGGAACCCTCTGTGTTTTCTGGGCTTGGATGTCTGTTTCCTAAGTTAGAGAGGTTTTCAGCTATTTTTTCTTCAGATAAGTTCTCCCCCTTTCTCTCTCTTCTCCTTCTGGTACCCCTGTAATGCAAATATTAGTAAATTAGTACATTAGTACCTAGAGGTATCTTTAACTGTTCTCATTTTTAAACATTGTCTTTTCTGTTCAGCTTGGATGATTTCCACTACTCTCAGTTTACTGATCTGTATCTTTAATCTACTGTTGATTTCTTCTCATGTATTTTTTATTTCAGTTATTACGTTCTTCAGCTATGTTTGGCTCTTCTTTATATTTTCTTTGTTATACTTCTCACTGTGTTCATCCGTTCTTCTCCCAAGCATCTTTGAGTACCTTTATGATCATTATCTTGAACTCTTTATCAAGTAGATTGCTTATCTCCACTTATCTTAGTTCTTCTGGTGTTTTATTTTGTTGTTTTTTGGAACACATTCCTCTGTTGCCTCCTTTTGCCTATGTCTCTGTTTTTTACTTCTGTGTATAATATTAGGTAAGTCAGTTACATTTTGCAATCCTGGAGAATGGCCTCCTGTGGGAGACTTTCAGTGGGGCCTAGCAGCATACTCCCCACTGGTCACTGGAGCTATATGCTCTAGCAGTGCCCCCTATGTGGGCTGTATGGGCCTTTCTGACTACTGTGGGCACACTAGTAGGCAGAGCTGGCCCCCAGATGGCTGCCAGGCCCTGCCTCATGCCGAGGCTACTGCCCTTCTGGTGGGCATGGCCTGGACCTGGAGAGGCTGTCTGCAGGGCCCTGGGGGTCCTGGGCTGGTACCAGCCTGATAGTAGGTGTGGCCAAGTCATGGCATGCTGCGCCAGGTATCCAGGGGGCTCAGGCTGGTGCCACCCCCCTGGGGTGGGCAGTACTGGGGTCCCAACATAGCTGGCTGCAGGACCCAGGGAGTCCCAGGGCTGGTATTGGTCTGCTACTGGGCAGGGAAGCACCTGGTGCTAATGAGATAGAGGGAGGACCCCAAAATGGTGCTTGCCAGCACCAGTGTCCTCATGGCAGAACAGGTGCCCCCAAATGGCTCCCATTAGCATCTCTGTCCCCAGAGGGAGTCCCAGTTCCCTTCTGCCTCCCTGGAAGGCTCTCCAAGATCAGCAAGTGGGTTGACCTGGGCTCCTTTCATATTACTACCTCTGCATTGGATTTCAGGGCATGTGAGATTTTGTGTGAGTCCTTTAAGAGTGTAATCCCTGTTTCCTATGGCCCTCCAGCTCTCTGTATGCAAGCCCTGCTAGCCTTCAAAGCCAGATGTTCTGGGGGCTTGTTTTCCTGGTACAGGACCCCCGGGCTGGGGAGAGCCCAGTGTGAGGCTCAGACCCCTTGCTCCCTGGGGAGAATGCTTGTAATTGTAATTATCCTCCCATTTGGGAGTAGCCTACCTGGGAGTTTGGGTCTTGCCTACACTGCATCTCTGCTTCTCCTACCATCATGTTGTGGTTTCTTCTTTATATCTTTAGTTGTTGAAAATCTTTTCTGCTAGTCTTCAGGTTGTTCTCATTGATAGTTGCTCTGTATATAGTTATAATTTTGGTGTGTCCAGGGACTTCCTAAACTCCACCATCTTGGTCATTCCTCTATTTCTAGTTTTTTGATGGTAGCCATTCTAACAGGTGTGAGGTGATATCTCATTGTGGTTTGATGTGCATTTCCCTCATGATTAATGATGTAGAGCATCTTTTCATGCACCTATTGGCTGTCTGTATGTCTTCTTTGGAAAAATGTCTTCCGATCTTCTGCACATTTTTCAGTTCAAGTGTTTGGTTTTTGCTAGTGAGTTGTATGAGTTCTTTATATTTTGGGGGTAATAGCCACTTATCAGATATGTGATTTGTAATATTTTCTCCCATTTAGTAGGTTGCCTTTTCATTTTGTTCATGGTTGCCTTTGCTGCACAGAAGCGTTTTACTTTGACATAGTCTTACGTGTTTATTTTTGCTTTTGTTTCTGTTTCTGGTGTCAAGTTCAGAAAAAGCAACTTTAATACCTATGTCAAGGAACTTACTGCCTATGTTTTCTTCTAAGAGGTGTATGGTTTCAGGTCTTATATTCGTCTCTAATCCATTTTGAGTTAATTTTTGTGTATGGTGTAAGCAGCAGTCTAGTTACGTTTTTTCAACATCATCTGTTGAAGAGACTGTCCTTTTCCCATTGAATATTCTTGGCTCCTTTGTCATAAATTAATTGACCACATATGTGTGGGTTTATGTCTGGGTTCTCTGTGCTATTCTGTTGATCTGTGTGCGTGTTTTTATGCCAATACCATACTGTTTTAATTACTATAGCATTGTAATATTGTTTGAAATCAGGGAGCATGGTACCTCCAGCTTCATTCTTCTTGCAAAGATTTCTTTGGTTATTTGGAGTCTTTTCTGGTTTTATATAGACTTTAGGATTTATTGTTCTAGTTCTGTGAAATATGCCATTGGTATTTTGATAGGGATTGCATTGAATCTGTAGATTGCTTTGGGTAGTGTGCACATTATAATGATATTCTTTCAATCCATGATCATGGACTGTCTCCATTTATTTGGGTCTTCAATTTCTTTTGTTAATGTCTTGTAGTTTTCAGCATGTAGGTCTTTCACCTCCTTGGTTATATTTATTCCTGGATGTTTTATTCTTTTTGATGCATTTGTAAACGGGATTGCTTTCTTAATATTTCTTTCTGATAGTTCATTAATGTATAGAAATGAAACAGATTTTTGGGTGTTGATTTTGTATCCCATGACTTTACTGAATTCATTTTAGTTCTGATTTTTTGATGGAATCTTTAGGGTTTTCTATACATAACATCATGTCATCTGCAAATAGTGATGGTATTACTTCTTCCTTTCCAATTTGGATACCTTTTTTTTTTTTTGCGGTACGCGGGCCTCTCACTGCTGTGGCCTCTCCCGTTGCGGAGCACAGGCTCCAGACGCGCAGGCTCAGCGGCCATGGCTCACAGGCCCAGCCACTCCGTGGCATGTGGGATCTTCCCGTACCAGGGCACAAACCCATATCCCTTGCATCGGCAGGCGGACTCTCAACCACTGCACCACCAGGGAAGCCCTGGATACCTTTTATTTCAATTTTTTGCCTAATTGCTCTGGATAGAACTTCCAGTACCATGTTGAATACTGTCGACAAGAGTGGGCACTCTTGTCTTCTTCCTGACCATAGAAGAAAAGCTTTCAGCTTTTCACCATTGAGTATGATGTTAGCAATGGGTTGTCATATATGGCCTTTATTATGTTGAAGTATATCCCCTCTATATACCCAGTTTGCTGAGACTATCATAAATGGATGTTGAATTTTGTCAAATGCTTTTTCTGCATTTGAGATGATCATATGATTTTTATCCTTTATTTTGTTAATGTGGTATATCACATTGACTGATTCATGGATGTTGAACCATCCTTGCATCCCTAAACTAAATCCCACTTGATCATGGTATACGGTCCTTTTAATATATTGTTGAATTCAGTTTGCTAATATTTTGTTGAGGATTTTTGCACTTATGTTCATCAGTGATATTGGCTGTCATTTTCTTTTCTTGTGGCATCCTTGTCTGGTTTTGCCTTTAAATAATGGTTTCTCCTTTCTGGTACTCACCTTACTTTTCTATGTAATAAACTTCACGCACATGCGCTCACCTCTTCCTCAGTAAACTTAATAATGCTCTCTGCTAAACTAGTCCTGCACTTCTAATTCATGTCTCATATTGTTATTAGATCTCTTATGTAATGTGTATATATATATGTGTATATATATATATATATATACACATATATATATATGTGTATATATATATATATCTGTGTGTGTATATATATATGTATATATTTCCACACACACTAAACTGTAATCTCCAGGAATGCCTTTTCTTTTTCTTTTCTTTTCTTTTAATTTTATTAATACTTTATTTATGTCTCAGGACCTAACATAGTGTCTGACCCTTGGTTGATACTTAATAAAAATTTGTTCACCATGGCTTTGTTATTTTATTTCTAAATTTAGTGATTGTGACAGATGCTTGGATAGATCTTCTATAATTTAAATTTTGAATCAAATTTTTACACTTCTAAGTGGAGCAATTTTATATCTATACCCTAGGCCCATACTGCCGTTACTTGTTGACTATTTTTTTGCCTTGTCACCTCAAACAGATATCTAAAGCCCGAGTACCATATTCTATCCTAAAATGAAAACTACCTCCAGCTTTTCCTCTGAAACTGCCTATTCTGGTGGTGCTGTTCTTCTTTCAGCCACAACCTAAGACTCATCTTTATATCAGCTTTATTCCTCACTAACTCCCTCCTCTCAACATCACTCCAGTCAGCAAAACTTGTTGTTTTTCAAAGAATTATTTTTTGCTCCATGCTTAAGTAAAGGATGACGGGATATTCTGACAGATAGAATATTGATTTTTTTATTTATTGAAAATGTCTTATAGGAAGTATATTAGTAGGTTTTATTGTGTTCAAGGAGGAAACGACATATTTATTTAATAAACCCTTTGCTTTCTTTTCCTCAGATTGATGCCTCATCATTTACGTTGACATTTTTTGGTCAAGGGTACAGCCAAGGCTTTGGTCCTGATAAGAACAAACCAAATATCAGAATTTGTACTCAGGTGAAAGGACCAGGTATTTCACATGTGACTTAAGGATGCTTGGGAGTTTTACATTGTCTTAAGCTATAAAGTGGTGTGCTATTACAGCAGTTTCTTTTTAAAGTTTGTTTTAGAAATAAATTTTGCACAAATTATTTAAGTAATAATGATAAATAATTCTGTCAAAAGAAGGATTGGAATTATTGGTATCATTCAATTTTATTGTTGTGTCCCTCTCACTGTTTTTTTTTCTTTCAGTATGATTCAGTAATTCTGAATGGAATTTTTAATATTAAGAAGACAAGGGGCTGATTGATATTTATCTGTTCTATTTTTATAGTCAAGGGTCACTTTAAAGCAGTGTAGTTATAACATAATCAAAGCTGTGATCCAAGCTTTTTTGGAGTCTGGATCACCCTGACATTGTTTGTAAAGTGTGTGTACATGTGCATTTTTCTGGGCAAGGTAAAAGTTTTGATAGATAGTTAAAAAGGACTATCACTCCAAAACATTCAATAACTTATGCTGTAAATTTTAGAGAACTGTACAGAGACAATCCCACTTGTGAATTACAGTATAAGTTTAATTACCATCATTCCTAATAGATCACAGGGGGTCTGTTGTGCAGTTTTAATCAAGCCCAATAGCAAAGATATCTTTGCATCTTGCCTTTTTTTCAAATTTCCACCTGGGTTTTTAAGAAAAGCTATGTTCTTATTTAATATGAATATAAACACTAATGTTCTCCTTGTTTATAGACTTTTTTTAAAGTTACTTCTTAAAGTTAGACTTCTTTGAGAGTTACTCAATTGTTCTTTAAGAAATGGAGTCTTTTTTTAAAAGTGAAGTTTGATGTATTTGATTGAGAAAGATCAGTGTAGTGTATGAATAGAGAAACAAGAAACCTAGGATTATTGGTAAGAGTGTGGACTTGAGCCGGCTGCCTGCATGTGATTCTGGCCCAACCACTACCTAACTTTGTGAATTTGAATGAGTCTCTTAACCTCTCTATGCCTCAGTTTCCTCATCTGTAAAATCAGTATAAAATAGTACTAGCCTAGATTGTTAGGAGAATTAAATGAGTTTAATGGATTTAAAGCACTTAATACAGTTCCTGACACTTAATAAGTACTATATAAATGTTGTTATTTTTGTTATTACATGAACAGAGTATTTATTGAGGAAATTCTGTACACTGATACTTAGATATAAAATCTACCATTTGATTTTTGGGTGTTGTTGAATGCATATTTTATGAATACTTTCTTTTTCTTTCATCACCTGTTATCTGCAGAAGCTGGCTATGTGGCTACCCCCATAGCCATGGTCCAGGCAGCCATAACTCTACTAACTGACACCTCTGATCTTCCTAAGGCGTAAGTCTGGTTTTCTTCAAATTTGAAGATATCTTTTTCATTTATGTTATACTTTAGCTTATCTTGGTTCAGTTTTCAGGCATTGGGTTTGTACATAAGCATTTACAGTACCTTTGATCCAAAGATAGAGGTAAACTTAATATTGTGAGAAGGACGGTTCCTTACTGGCCTCTAGGAACAGTGCAGAAGTAAATGAGAGGAGACAGAAAAGTTTGAGAGCCATGCTTCAGTTCCTCCTGAAAATAACTCAGATCCAAAGTCAGCTACTCAAAAAAATGTCCCTGTAGTTAAATGTTATTGGCAGGAGCCCCTAATCCATGCTGAATGATACCCAGCTGGCAGTGGGAGCCGTGACCCCAAGCATGAGTTGATTCATGGCATCCTGGCTAGATAAGTATCAAGTGAACTATCTTTCTGGAGCATATAGCTGTTACCCTAAAAGTAGGCCAACTTTACAAATGAGCATAGGCCTGCAGGCTTAGAAACAAATAAATTTAGGTCTGACCTGAAACAGTAGTAAGTAATAAACATAAAAATTATATAAAGTGAAACCTAATTAAATTTTCTTCAAATATTTGTATACTCTTTGAAAATATTTAGCATTTTCTAAATGTTACCCATTACATTTAAAGAAACTTCTTTTTCATCCAAATTGTCTTGTTTATGCTTTAGTAATAATTGATTACCTAAATTTATTTTGCCCATGTGCATATTTGATCCTCCTGAGTCTAAGGGCTGACTTTATAAACAGCAGCTGTTACTTGGGTTAATAACCCTCAGTGTGCCCCTTCCAACACACACACTGGTATCATGGAAACAGTCTCATTAGTCACTGAACCAACCTAGATGGGTTTGCAGGGTACTAGTTTACTTTTGAATAATAGCTCCTTGCTCATTTGGCTGATTTTAGGAATGGAACCAAAACCAGTCCATTATGGAATCAAGAATCAGGTTTTCATAAGCTCTGCATTGATTCGATAGCTAGTCCTCCAGTAAATCACACTAGCAGAGGAAAGGGCTGGAGCTGGGCTTTGTGCACTGTTTCATCTTGTTATTGTCTTACAGGGGTGGGGTCTTCACTCCTGGAGCAGCTTTCTCCAGAACAAAGCTGATTGACAGACTCAACCAGCGTGGCATTGAATTTAGTGTCATTAGCAGCTCTGAAGTCTAAACGTTTGAATAATTAACCGAAGTCATAAAATGCATGAATTAACAGCTTTTTAATTTGATATTTGAAATTCTTCTATAAGCCTGTCTGACTGTATGTGGAAAAGATTGTCATATCTAAAATATGTATATAGTACAAGCAGGGAATTGTACCAGCTTACCATAAATTTCAAATCTTAGCTGATTTTTGTGATTTTATTGCTTGTGAGAAAAAATTAATATTTGACTTTTTCATTGAAGAATTCAAGGTCAGTTTTTTAAGTGAGCTGGAAGATCAGAGGGTGGGATGGGTGGCTCTCTCTGTGTGGCTGACACGCCCAGGCTGGTGGTCATGTAAGACGGCAACTGCTCTTTTCCTCGCCATGATATTGAATGGGATCTCACTTCCCCATGAATTTCTCTGCATAGTGTAGGCCTTTGCCAAATGAAACTGCAGTTTTTGCTATTTTAGCCTACTTTTTCGCGCATCCACACTGACTGATTTTGGACTCTTACCTAAGTTTAATAATAAAGGATTGTCAATTGAACAGTGGTTCTGTGTTTGGACGTGCCTGTGTATTTGAGTAGTGGTAGAAATGTGCTTCCTTAGTGGTCTGTGTACTGCTAATAATTGGGCTTATCATTCATTTTCCCTGGTTCTGTACCTGTGCCTTAGGTTTAAGGATATAGCTGCTAAGTTTCTATTGATTTTCACTGCCTAAGCAAAATTTTTCTCTAATTTACTTTTTATATTTTAACCAGGTTTCCACTGAAGCCCAAAAATAAGGCAAAGGACTTTTCCTTTTGTAATTAGCATATAATAAACACACGTTAAGTGTTCTGTTACGTTCATTATGTAAAGAGGACAGCCATTGCCTTCATGGAATTTCTACTCTACAGTGAGAGGCATGACATTGATAGGAATCTTATTCATGTTGGGAGGTCCATCTGTGCTGCCTGTACAAAAGAAAGAGGGTCTATTTAACTTGAAGAGGGAGATCCTTGGTGATAGTACTGTCCATCCTAACTTTGCTTCCTCTGCCCAGGGCTGGTCGAATCGGGTCTCAGCTGTGCATTAATTTGTGGGACCTTAGAAGAGGTTTTATCATCTCTAAAATCAGGAAGATGGACAAGAGCAAGAGATCTCATGACTAGCTGCATATCCAAACCACAAACAATATAGGTTCCCCAGCGGACCCCAGCAGTTTGCATTCAGGAGGTATGACGGTTGGGCCCTAGGAATCCGTGGCTTAGATCTGCACTTGGGAGCTACTGGCTGAGACTCCATGTGCATCTTTCCACTTTTGCAACGTGTGCTGTGTTGTGCTCTAGTGTTGATGCTGATATATGACCACCTGGGTGACCCTGTCCTCCAGCTTGAGGTACAAGTGTCTAGTCCTGATACTCTTTCTAACCCTCCAAGGCTCCACCTGCTCACTTGCAGAAAGTATATTTACTTGCCTCAAGCAAATTGTCCAAGAGCTTTAAGTCTCAGTCCAAGAGGTAGAAGTCGTTCCTGCTTCCCATGGCCTCACTTCTATCCTGCCTCAAGGACAAAGGCTTTCCTGGGTTCTATGATGCTTTGCTGACCCTTGTCCCTGCCATCACCAACATGGAGCTCCACACTTGGGCTCCAGGGTTACAGGTTATATTTTAGTTCATATGCATACACTCAGCCAGGACCTGAGCTACAGGCAAAACCCAAGCCCCTCCCATAAGCCCTTGGGTCCTGGTAGTAAGCTGAAGTCACCAGCCCAGATGCCTCTGCCCTCCCAGGGAGACTCCTCTTGGAGCCCTTGATAGCCTCTCCTGCCAGTAGAGTTTCAGTGCCCCTAACTTTATATTTTAGGGAGCAAGTATTGGAGTTGTCACCTCTGTTGCCTCCTTCCTGTTCTTATGCAAATCAGTCAAGCTGCTCCTTGGGACAGTCCTGCATATTAAGGTCCCAGGCCTTTGGTTAGGAATGCAGTCCCAGAGTCAGCCCACTGCTTACAGTGGCCTGGACAAGCGTCGTTTGTTTAACCTTTAAAGCCTCAAAATGGGGAAAGTAATAGGGCCAAATTCATAGAATTATGGTGAAAATTAAATGAGCTCACAGATGTATAGCACTTAGATTAGTGTCTGACACACAGTAAGCCCTGGATAAGTCTCTGTTATTGCTGCTATTGTTAGTCTGTCTAAGGCCGCAAAAGTTTTCTTTACAAGCCTTTCCCCAGAGCACTCAGTGCCCGTGGGACTTAACTAAGACTCATCTCAGTTCTTTGTGGAATCAAGATCTCTTCGCGATTGACTAATTCCCGGCAGATGTCATAGTAAATCTTAACCTCTGCCACCCCAGGCCCTTGCACTGAACAGGTCCCACAGTACAGGCACTTAACGATGCTTAATGAATTGAACCTATTTCAAATAAACCTATGAAGACAGAAAATAAGTGGAGGTAGAATATCAAATTTGTTCAGAACAAGGATACAAAATGAGGGGCATGAAATAACCATTCTCTAGGTGAGACAGCAAGAAACTTACAAAAGAGCTTTTATTTGAAGTTTGGAGCTGTTAATCATGAAAATATTAACGGCAGTTGCTTATCAATTCCTCTGTGTGCCAAGCACATTCTAAGTTCTTTATATTCTTTTATATTTGTTAACCATCTGCAGTAAGTACTGTTACCGTTCCCCTGTAACAGATAAGGAAAGAGACTTAGAGAGGGGAAGTCGTTTGCCCCAAACCACACAATTGATTAGTGATGGATTCAGCCCCAGGCAGTCAATCCCAGAGCTCAGAGTGCTGACCATTCACCTTTCATATTTCCCACCTCACCTTCACCCTGGTTATGGATTCATTTTTACATGATTTTAAATCAAATTGAAGAAGAGTTTTGCTTAAAAGTGGTATAACAGGTTGAGTGAGTGGGAAATGGGTTGACTAGGTTGCGTCCACAATTCAGCTCTGAGAGCCAAGTTAATTAAGCTTAGTAGCTACACAAATAATCTTTCCAACTCAAAGCTCAAATGTTTTCAGTTGGTGTAGCCTCACTATTCCATATGCAATAAACATTCTCTCTTCTTTTTCACTATAAGAGCAACATCATTTTTCAGTTTCCACAAGCTGGATTCAAGTAGGTCCCCAAAGTCCTTCAACATTTGTGACTGCTGGTGTACAAATGGTCGAAGCATTTGATCGTCTTCCTAAAAATAAAGAAAAGAACAATATTGTTGTCAAACCCAAGTTCGTGTGCCCGACGCACAGTGAGGCCAAACTGAAATGGTGGAGTTTGGAGCAGAGAAACTTGTATTAGTCAAGGAGGCACCAACCCTAAAGATGGGAGACCTAGACTCATCTCAAATCCATCTTGCTGGCTGGCCAGGGGCGCAGGGTTTTTTTAAAAAAAAAAAAAGTAAAGGGGAGGGGGTCTTTATGATTTCAGCTTTCCTCTAAGACTTCAATTGCAGACTTCCCAGCACTGTCTTGGGACTCGTTGTGTCTGTCATTGGTGAATGTGATTGATCTGTGTGTTCCTGCAAAGCAAACTAGTAAATCATGGTCTTGTGATCCCTTAACTTCTTTTTAGGAGAAAGCAAAAGCAATGGTTGAGGCATTTTGTTATTTACTTCGTGATGGTTCAGGAGTTTCAGTTCTTAATTGACCTTCCCAGTGTCACCAATTTTAAGTCCACTTGGGGCTAGCCAGTTGAAGCCACAGGACATTATCTCCACAGTTTGGGGTCATAAGTCAAGGCATTACTTTAAGCTAACAATCATGGAAAAGATTATGTTGGGCTTGCTTTTCCATTGTTTCTGCGTTCCCTCACTCGCCTAGTTAGTAACAGCTTGAATCTGCTCTTTGGAACTCAGGGAAGGTCTAGGAGACTAAAGACTTTCTATAAACAACAAACGGGGGACACAGAGGGGATTCTGTACTCAGGAGGGCCCCGCAGCATCCTGCTCGGTTTCAATATTAGTGGACTCACTTCATTACAGTAAAAGTACTGTGTGTGTACATGAGTGGGGTGCCCAGCGAGTTCTCCCTTTGGGCCAGAAAGCTGCATTTGAAAGCTGCTACCAGAGGCGACAAGTCACCTAGGAGCATGTCCTGTTTCAGGAAGGCTGCCTAAATGACCCTTTACTTACTGCCAACAGGGAAAATTGGTGAGATAATCCAAATATTTGAGATTGGTATGGTATATATTCTTTTAATACTGTAGAAGTTCTGAGGTTTGCACAGGACTGTGTTGGGTGGGGATTCTCCCACTGAGAGTTGGTTGATGTGTCCTCTGCCCCATAGGAGCAGGTATCCCTGAGCAGGGATTGCAGGGCCCACTGTGGCCAGAGCGCCAGTGAGCAACGGTGGAGGAGGTGACGGTGGTCACAGAGACGCGAGCAGGCAGGGGGCCGATAGTGTGTCGTGGCATCTCGTTTTAGTTTCTGTTTCCCTGATGATTATTAGTGAAATGCCCGCTCAGATACTTTGGCCATTTTTTCCAGTGTGTTTTCCTACAAAGAGAAGGAGTTGTCTTTCTCTTATTTTAAAAGTATGTAGGGACTTCCCTGATGGCGCAGTGGTTAAGAACCCACCTGCCGATGCAGGGGATACGGGTTTGAGCCCTGGTGCAGGAAGATACCACATGCCGCGGAGCAACTAAGCCCATGCGCCACAACTACTGAGCCTGTGCTCTAGAGCCGGTGCTCCGCAGCAAGAGAAGCCACTGCAATGAGAAGCCCGCGCACCTCAACAGAGTAGCCCCCACTTTTGGCAACTAGAGAAAGCCCGTGTGCAGCAATGAAGACCCAACGCAGCCAAAAATAAATAAATAAATATATTTTTTTAAAAAAAGTATGTAGTTTATATATTCTGGATACTAATCTTTGATGACAAATAATACACATAGATTCTCCCAGGTTGTGGCTTATAACTTTATATTTAGCGTGTTTATCACACTGGTTTTTCCTTCTTTTTTATTGTGAGGTGTACAGACAAAAGAGTACCCAAAATGTATGCGTAGGTACAGTTAAAGTGAACATACCTGCTCAAGAAAGCACACTGCGTCTTGAGCGCCTCCTGGTCACACCCATTTCTCTACCCCCCAGAAGCAACTACTAACCTAAATTGTGTGATAATCATTTTCTCGCCACCTAGAATGCAGCCCTAAACAGTATATTTTGCCTGTCTTTTGGCCATTTGTGCCATAAGTTACTAATCTTCTGTGGGTGTACATTAAGGTGTTTCCATTTGGGGGCTGTTATGGAAGATGGTGTTAAAATACAGCCAGTGCACGAGTGCTTGGGTTCCTACAGAATTTTTCAGCTGGTCCATCATCTGAACTACAGAACAGAAAATGACTTGAGTGACTATTTTCCCAGTTCTCTCAAGAATGGTGTATAACTAGTACCATTCTAGATAGGTAGGAGAGAAATTAATTCATTACATACATAGGATGTCTAGAAAGGTGGTTCTCAAACTTGAGTTTAAGGCAGAATCATCTGGAGGACTTGTTAAAGCACAGATTACTAGGCCTCACACCCAGAGAGTCTGGTTCAGCAGGTCTGAGAGGGGACCCTGGAATTCGCATTTCTAACAAGATCCCAGATGATGCTGAAGCTGCTGGTGAGAAGACCACACTGTGAGAACCTCTGCCTCAGGGCATTAAGGTGCAGAGAAGTGCAGAACCAGTTTACTCTGTGGAGAAGAGGAGTTGAGTTGCAGGCTTACAGGGTAGATGCATCTTTGACTTTTATTAGATAAATGGCAAACAGTTTTTTAAGTTGTTGTACCGATTCATACTCCTTCCAACGTGGCATGAAAGTTTCTGTTGCTTCATAGCTTTACCAAAACTTGATATTTTCAGACGGAAATTTTTGCCAGTATGGTTACTTTATACTAGCATATCACTGGTTTCAATTAGTGTTTCCCAAATTATTAAAGAAGTTAAGCACTTTCTCATATATTTATTGGCCTTTTTTTTTTTTTTTTTTTTTGCGGAACGCAGGCCTCTCACTGTTGTGGCCTCTCCCATTGCGGAGCACAGGCTCCGGACGCGCAGGCTCAGCGGCCATGGCTCACGGGCCCAGCCGCTTCGTGGCATGTGGGATCTTCCCGGACCGGGGCACGAACCCGTGTCCCCTGCATCGGCAGGCGGACTCTCAACCACTGCTCCACCAGGGAAGCCCTATTGGCCTTTTTGATTTCCTCTTTTGTGAAGTTCCTGTTTGGGTCTTCTGACCATTTTTTCCTACTGGGTTAAAATCTATCTGTTTTTCTTTTCGGTTTGTAGTAGTTCTTTATTTTGGATATTAGCTCATTATATATTAAATGTGTTGCAAATGACTTTTCCTATCCCTTTCGACTTTGTTTTGGTTTCTGGACCAAACTTCACAATTTTAATATAGGTGAGTCTATCAATCTTTTTCTTTAAATCTAGGTATTTTTCTTGTCATATTTAAATCCTTTTCCACTGTGAGGTCATGAAGACGTCTCCTAAAGTACCTTCTGTAAGCGTTAGGGGTTTACCTTTCACGTATAGGTCTTTAATTCTCACCTAAAATTGACTTCTAGGTATAGTTCTAGATAAGGCTCCAATTTCATTTATCTTCATATGTATTCTGAATGCTCTGAGCACTGTTTATTGAAAAATCCATCCTTGCCACACTCATCTTTGGTTCCACCTCGGTCATATATCAAGTCTCTAATTCTGAGTGAATCTGTTTCTTGGCCTTCTTTTCCTTTGGTTATCTTACCTACATTTGGGCAATACCTTACCGTCTATTACACTAGCATTAAAATAAGCCTTGATATAGAGTAGGGCAAGTTCTCTACCTTGTTTTTGAGCCTTGGATTGTCTCGGCTAAACTTTGCTTTTGTGATTCCATCTAAATTATAGGATCATCTTGTCAGATTCCATTACATTTTATTGGGATTATATTGAATCTCAGGAGACTTGACAGATTTACAGTAGCAAACCTTCCAAACCATGGAGCCATGGCATGTTTCTCCATTTACTTAGATCATCTTTAACATCTCTCAAACAAGCTTTAAAATTTTCTCCATAGAAGTCCATACTTTATGTTAGCTCTAGGCCTAAGTACTTCTTACTTTGATGCGATTATAAATGCTATCTTTTCGGGGCTTCCCTGGTGGCGCAGTGGTTGAGAGTCTGCCTGCCAATGCAGGGGACACGGGTTCGTGCCCCGGTCCGGGAAGATCCCACATGCCGTGGAGCGGCTGGGCCCGTGAGCCATGGCTGCCGAGCCTGCGCGTCCGGAGCCTGTGCTCCGCGACGGGAGAGGCCACAACAGTGAGAGGCCCAAGTACCTCCAAAAAAAAAAAAAAAAACTATCTTTTATTTTAAAAATGTTGTTCTATTGCTGTTATATTCAAACATAATTAATTAAATATTGATTTTTGTATCCAGCAACCTTGTAATTTATTTATAAATTCTTTTCGGTTTTCTATTTACATAAACATGTCATCTGCAAATAATACTAGAGGCATCATGGTGTAGTGGGAAAGAGTATAGACCATGGAGCAGCCCTGGGTTTGGAGCTTGGCCCTGACACTTACTAGTTGTGTGTCCTTACGTAAGTTACTTAACCTCTCTTGTGCCTTAGATCCATCAACTGTATAATAAAGCTAATGATAGTACCTACCCATCAGGTTGTTGCAAGAATTGAGTCAGTAAATGTAAAAGCACTTAGTAAGTATTACATAAATGTATACTATTATTATTATTATTACCTTTTTTTCCTTTCCAATCCTTATACCTTTTATTTCTGGACTTGCTGCACTGGCTAGAACCTAAAGTACAATGTCAAACAGAAGTGAAGATAGCTGGCATCGGTGATTTACCATTAAGATTATGCTTACTGTGTGTTCATTTAAGATTGCCTTTATCAGATTAAGTAATGTCCATTTTATTCCTAGTTTGCTAAAAGTTTTTATCGTGGTAGGATGCTGAATTTTATCACATGCTTTTTTTGTATATATTGAAATAATCATGATTTTTCTCCTATAATATCTTAATGTGATGAATTATATTTATTTGGTTTTATAATGATAAAGCGAACTTGCATTTCTGAGATACTCTGTACATCCTTAAGTGCAGGAATATCAGTGCTGCAGTGGCCACGGCTGCCTTGAACCAGCCAGATGTACACTAAAGTGAAAAATGGGAGCAAAGATGGGTGGAGCCCCGAAAGCAGCAGACTCACAGTGTTCTAGGCCTCAACCTGCTCTTTGGCTTAAGCACACCCACGTCCCCACGCTCAGGAAGTGTAGTTATATCAAACAGCTGCATTTAATGGAAAGAAATTCCTTTTGCTCCCAGGATTCTGGTTACTTACAGGAGGTTTATGATGTCTCAATTTGAGAAACTGCCCTCTTGCCACATTCATGCTTTGGTAGAACACCTTAAGAGCTTTGGCAAATTCTCTGTCATAGCTGGCTTGCTGGGTGCGCATCTGATTAATCTCTCTGGCTGCTGGCAATTGTGCTGTCGTCCCAGTTAGCTTCAGGGTATTGGAAGGCTTATGTGCTGAGGTTGAAAGATAACATTTATTTATTCATCTATTTATTTATCCAGATATTTATATATTTAATTATCTTGGTGCATTTTACTACATCAGCATTTATCAGGCACCGGTTTGGACCCATTCAAAGAAATCTTACAAGGAAAAAGGAAAAAATGTTCCCCCCCTTTTTTAAAACTGAAACAAGATATTAACTCATTTAAAATCTCATTTCTTAGAAAGAAAATACACACCACAAATGTAGGAGTTTAGAGAAAAGCTAAACACCAAGACTTGAGCGGCCTCTTACCTTGTTGACTAGAACCAGTTTTCTCAAGAGATTCTTTAAGAAACACATTTTCCTCTCTGAGCACTCTGTTAATGTTTCTGAGCAGTTCTGTCTCCTGTTCTAACTTGAGCAGCTTCAGATAAAGTTCTGGTATCTGGTTTGATGTAGTCTACAAAAAACAGGTCAGTTTAGCCTTTTGCTGGATTATTTGCATACGCTTGAAGAGTGGCAGTTGTTCCTACCATGTGAAAACTACGTGGGGTGGAGAGGTGTGGTGACCAGGGTTTAAGACCCTCAGGGTTCACAGGAATAAATCAAGAAAAAGGTTTTTTAATGGGAAGGAACATTGATGATCCCCAAGCAACTGTCATCGGAGATATTTTTAGTCATCTGTGACATCTATTTTTAATGTCACTTAAGTATACACACCTGGCCCTTATCCATCATGGAGGATATTTTCTTGGTGTCCACCATGATGTGGCCTTCACCTGTGACCATGAGGCCTGGCTGAGAGCAGCTCAGTTCGGCACAGCCTTCTGTAGTGTGAGGGAGACACCATCAAGGAAAGAAATGTCTCAGTTGTCCAGCCCCCCTGTTGTGTGAGGAGATTTAAGCCATATGATCACCTGTGGACTAAAACCCAGAGGCCCAAGGGACGATAGCTCTTGGCCACTGCTGTCAAGACCCTGACCTCCTCCCTCCATCTCCCTCCTCTGCAGCCCTAGGTATACAGACATGATATCTGACTGAGGAATGCACCATGCAAAAGAAGAAGTAAACATGGTACCTTGAAGGCCCCATAAATCAACAATGAGAGCATTTGTCTGTAAATAATTCAGAAACTCCTGAGATGCATTTAAGGCTGTAAATTGGACAGTCTCTTCAATTTGGGGATTCAGAATTTTCCATACAGGCTTGGTATATAAAGTGTTTGGAAGATCATAAATTCTGTACCTGAGACAAGAACAGAAAACATAACTTAAAACCATAAGGGATACATTTGTAAAGAAAAGTATCAGGTGAGCCAAAGAATTATAGCCTGCTTTGGTTAGTTGATAAAAGGTGACCTATAATTGATTCTCGTGATTGCCACCTCCAACATCTCAGCTATTCAATGTGGGTATCATCATTACATAGATAATATTAAATGCCTAACAAAAAGAGAAAAGGATTTTGATAAATACTTTCCACTTAGATAATCTAAAATTGTTAATTTTCCACATGAGGTTGCAGTTTGTTTTTGTCCTTCAATGCCTACCTTTTTTATTGCTTTATCTTTTAATATCCTTTTAGCTTAATTAGTTTAAGCTTTTAGTTTAAGCATATCTGGTGCCTCTGCCATATTGTAATACAGTCCTTTTGTTTCCAACTAAATAAAATAAACCCAATCGTCCTACTTAGATAACACAGTTTTACTGGATAGTCTTTCTGATAATTAAAATTTCTGACTCTTTGCTTCAATTACTTAGGAGGATCAGTATGCGCTAATCACATTCCACTGACTGGAGGGGCATGCGGCTTATCTGTCTGTTAAACAGTTGGAGGAAATAGTCATTTGGGGGTTGAACAAGCAAAAAAAAACGTAAGAAAATGACATGATAGCTCATTCTTAAAACTTGAGGAAAGACTCCCTCCCACCAGGGCCCACAAAGTGGGCAGTTCGTGTTCAGCAGCTCTGCGGGGCAGGCTGGTACCCCATCTGAACACCCCGCTCTGCATCTTCCTTTAGCCACTTGGTGCCAAGGCACTGCACAATGCGAATCTGGAAGTCCATTCTCTTGCCCAGCAGCTCCAGTGGGTCAATAACCACATCCTCCTCGCCACGTGCTCTACAAACAGAAGAGGTAAACATTGTCACAGGTTAGCCTGGGTCCAAGCAAGTTAGGACTGTGATGTCAATGGGAATTACATAGACTCCTAAGAGATGGCCAGATTCTCTGAAGGAAGGATGGATAATATTACCAGCTGTAGAATTCATTCATTCAAGAGACATATAACAAGAGCCCACTCCATGCTCTAGTACTTCAAGGTAAGATATGGACCGTCTCAAGGAGGAGACAGGAATATAACAACAGCTTCTTGCAGTAAATGTACCCAGATGTGGGTGCCAAACTAGCATTGAAGATTTAGGTGGGTTCCCAGTGGGACAGAGGGACTGCCACCCAGAGAAAGCCAGCTGGCTGCCCAGATGCAGCCTCTCCGGGTGTCATCTACCGCAGTGAACTCCTCATGGTCTAGGGTCAACCCCAGGCCCTCAGGCTCAGAACCCAATAGGGACAGCTTTCCAATAGGGGACCTCTCTCACATCAACGAGCTCACAAAGATTGAAACCTGTAAACCAGAATGCTACTTTATTAATTCAGAGTGGGAAATGTAACCATCAGGCAGCCTAGAAGCCCGAAGTAGCAAAATGACCAAGAAGTTTTCTTAGAGTCCCAGTAAAGACAGTGAGTCAACGGTCATCTTGGTCTTTTAGTCACAGTACTTTGCAGTTTTCCTGCTCCCTTCTTCAGCCTGTTTCTTCTTCAGAAAGAGAAAAAGATTGCATCGGGTACCCATGAGGACCCTGGCACCCAGACCAGACCTCCTGCCAGCCTCTTTGCTTAGAATTGCTAAGAGACTTTAGCTTTTGTAAAAGCTCCCTTAACTGCCTTTGGCCCAAAGAGAGAAAACAGATGAGACGCCCTAAGGGGACAGTAAAGGTAATGGAGTGGGGTTAGAACAAAGGTTGGATAACAGCTCAGAATGAGGCCACATAAGGAAACAGACACCACAGTTCCTTCCTTGAGAAAAGGAACAAAGAAATTACCAGAGTCTGTGCAGGGAGATAGGCTGAGCTACAAAATGAGCTTTTCTGCTTCTGCCTCTTGGGCCTCATCAGCAGGGATGAGGACCTAACACTGGAAAGAGCAAGTGGGTGTGGCGGGTACCAGACCTCACGGGCGCTCCGGGGGGTGGGGTGGGGGGGCTGTGAGTAGAAGGTCCTACAGCACTCTTGGCTTCTTTACCAACTAGGTCTATTGGTTCATGTCCACATTTCCTTCTACTACACTCCTGCCTCTTTGCAGGATATCCTCCTCCTCACTCCTTTGGTCCCCTAGGGCAGTGCTGAGCTGCTCAAAGGCTGCTGGACATGGGATTTTAAGTATTCCAGGTCAGCTGCTTTGGCTGCCATGGCAAAATCAGATTTGATAAAGCCAAATTATGAATGAACGAGTTCATTCATTTGCCTCACGAATGACCTCTTCAGGGTACCAAGCTGACCACCCCCTCCAGGAGAACTCAGGCGTGCTATGAGTTTTCTGTGTGGCCGACCCAGAACTAGACAAGGTGGCGGAGGAGATACCCACTGTCCTGTCGGGGAGCAGGGGCCCATGTGGATATGCAACACTGCCTCTTCTAGCCCGTCACAGTTCAGAAACGCCACTTGCTCTTCGAACTTCATGCAGTAGGCAAGTGACTGGAGCCAGATGTGAGCTGAGCCCAAGTGGATGACCTCAGCAGGATCCCAGAAAGGGTCCTCTTCCTGAGCTACGTGGCTATCTTCTCCATCCAGAAAACGCTGGTAAAGTTCCTCCATTAGGAATTTCCTATTGATAAACTTGGCTTTTGAGCAAATTCACACCTGGAAACACAAAGGTAGGTCGCCAATATTTGATTCCATCTGCTGCGCTAACGACTCATTTCTATGATTTTTCCCAGCATGCTGTCTCTGATGGGCTGGATTTTGGGTACCCAAGATCAATAACACTCTCATCAAACTTAGCTTTGGTGAGGTCCTTCAAAAGCACTACATTCATTCCTGACCTATTTACTTCAGCATTGCTGGATCCCAAGAAATGACTTAGGGGAAATGATGGAGTTAGAAAACAGACCCTCCCAGGAGAAATGAAGGCTTGTTGTACACAGTAGAATGACCCTCAAAGATGTCCATGTCCCAGTCGCTGGAACCTGTGAATATGTTACCTTACGGCAAAGAGGAATTAAGTTTGCTTATCAGCTGACCTTAAAATAGGGAGATTAGCTTGTATTATCCAGATAGGCCCGGTGTAATCACATAGCCCTTAAATGTGGAAGAGGGAGGTAGAAGAGGGGGTCAGAGAAAGAGAGATGGTGATGGAAGCAGGGTCAGAGGGATGCTATGTGGATGACTTTGAAGATGGCCATGAGCCAAGGAATGTTGGTGGCTCTAGAAGCTTGAAGAGCAAGGAAACATACTCTCCCCTCAAGCTTCCAGAAAGTAAAACATCCCTCCTGACACCTTGCTTTTAGCCCAGTGAGATCTGTGTTGGACTTTTAACCTACTGAACTATAAGATAATAAACTTGTGTGCTCACACCCAATGAGCAGAAAATCTAGGACAAGAGCCTGGTACTGTCTGTCCCTTCAGTAAGTGAGGGTTACCAGGAGGAGTGACCAACACGGAGGAGTAGGAAGTCCCTGAGCTCACCTCCTCCCATGAGCACACCAAAATTAGAACTTTTTTTTTTAATATAAATGTATTTATTTATTTATGGCTGTGTTGGGTCTTCGTTTCTGTGCGAGGGCTTTCTCTAGTTGCGGTGAGCGGGGGCCACTCTTCATCGCGGTGCACGGGCCTCTCTAGTTGCAGAGCATAGGCTCCAGACGCACAGGCTCAGTAGTTGTGGCTCACGGGCCCAGTTGCTCCGTGGCATGTGGGATCTTCCCAGACCAGGGCTCGAACCCGTGTCCCCTGCACTGGCAGGCAGATTCTCAACCACTGCGCCACCAGGGAAGCCCAAAATTAGAACTATTTATAGGGCAACTATCGATGAGGAAGACCTGAAGATGAGTAGAAAAGATCTTCTACAACTAAAGATATAAAGAGGGAACCACCACAACGAGATGGGTAGGAGGAGTGGAGACACAGTGTAATCAAGACCTATAACCCCAGGTGAGCAACTCACAAACAGGAAGATAATTACAATTGCAGGGGTTCTCGCCAAGGAGTGAGGGGTCTCAGCCCCACATCAAGCACCCTAGCCTGGGAGTCCTGCACTGGGAAGACAAACCTCCAGAACATTTGGCTTTGAAGGTCAGCTGGGCTTACTTTCAGGAGAGCTAAAGGGCTGTGGGAAACGTAGACTTCACTCTTAAAGGATGCACCCAAAATCTCACACATTTAGAGACCCAGGGCAGAAACACTAATTTGAAAGGAGCCTGGATCAGACCCACCTGCTGATCTTGGAGAGCCTCCTGGAGAGGCAGGAGGCAACTGGAGCTCACCAGGGGACATAGGTGCTGGGGCAGCCATCTGGGGTGCCTATTCTACCAAGAGGACACTGGTGCTGACAAGCACATTTTGGAGTCCTCCCTCTAGTGTGCTAGTGCTGGGACCTGGCCCCACCCACGAGCCAGTCAGCACCAGTCCTAGGATACCTCAGGCCAAGCAGGTAGTGGAAGGGGGCACAGCCCCATCCATCAGCAGGCTGCTGCCTAAGGACCCCCTGAGCCCCCAGCTGCTAGGGGACCCAGCCCTGCCCACCAGCGGGTTGATACCAACTCCAGGAATCACTAGGCCCCCACCCTGCCCACCAGTGGGCCAAAACCAGCTCCAGGACCCCCAGGACCATACAGCCAGAGACCCCAGGACATAGCCTCACTCACCAGGTCAACAACAACTGTGGGACCTGCAGGACTCTGCAGCCATCAGGCCAGCACTAGCCCTAGGACGCCCCTGAGCCCCAACCCCACCCACCAGCAAGCCAACAGCAGTTGCGAGAAACGTGGGCATCTCTAGATCTGCCTCAGGATCCAGGGCCACTCACCAGTGGGCCGACACCAGAGTTGGGACACCCCAGGCCCCACCGCCAGCCATGTCAGGAGACAGCACCACCCACCAGCAGGCAAGCAGGCAAGAGTAGATCTGAGATCCCTGGCCTTGCAAACAGCCACCCCAGGGCCCAGCTCCACCCACCAGTGGGCCAGGACTAGCCCCAGAACCCCTGGGGCTCCACAGCTAGCCACCTCATAACACAGCCCCAACCATAAGTGGCTGGCAACCTCTACAAAAGGGAGGACCTGGCAACCAACCAGACTGGGGGCCAGCCATGCCTACCAGACCACCCACAGTAGTCATCCCGCTACAACAGAAGGGCCCACACAGCCAGTATAGGAGGCATCCCTATAGCATACAGCTCTGGTGATCAGAGGGGAGGGCACTGCTGGGACACATAGGATGTCTCCTACAAAAGGCCACTTCTCCAAGATTGGGAGATGTAACCATATATTTCTACCAAATATATAGAAATAAAAAAGCAAATTAGTCAAGATAAGGCAACAAAGAAATATGTTCCAAATGAGGGAACAAAGATAAAAAAGAAGAACAAAATGAAATGGAGATAAGCAACCTACCCAATAAAGAGTTCTAAGTAATGATCATAAAGATGCTCAAAGAAATCGGGAGAAGAATGAAGTGACACAATGAGAATTTTAACAAAGGTTTAGAAAATATAAAAAAGAACCAAACAGAGTTGAAGAATACAATAACTGAAATGAAAAAAATACACTAGAAGGAATCAACAGTAGATTAGATGATACAGAGGAACAGATCAGCAAACTGGAAGAGAGAGTAGTGGAAATCACCAAAGCTGAACATAAAAAGAAAAAAGAATTTTTTTTTTTTTTTTTTTGCGGTACACGGGCCTCTCACTATTGGGGCCTCTCCCGTCACGGAGCAAAGGCTCCGGAAGCGCAGGCTCAGCGGCCACGGCTCACGGGCCCAGCCGCTCCGCGGCATGTGGGACCCTCCCAGACCGGGGCACGAACCCGCGTCCCCTGCATCGGCAGGCGGACTCTCAACCACTGCGCCACCAGGGAAGCCCGAAAAAAGAATTTTTTAAAGGAGGACAGTTTAAGAGATCTCTGGGACAACATCAAACATATTAACATTTGCATTATAGGGGTCCCGGAAGGAGGAGAAGAGAGAGAGAGAAGGTCAGAGAACTTATTTGAAGAAATAATAGCTGCAAACTTCTCTAACCTGGGAGAGGAAATAGACATTCAAGTCCAGGAAGCAAAGAGAGTCCAAAACAAGATGATCCCAAAGATATCTACAGCAAGACACATGGTAATTAAAATGGCAAAAATTAAAGATAAAGAGAGACTCTTAAAAGCAGAAAGAGAATAGCAACAAGTTACATACAAGAGAACTCCCATATGGCTATTAGCTAACTTTTCAGCAGAAACTTTGCTAGCCAGAAGGGAGTGGCATGATATATTTTAAATGATGAAAGGAAAAAACCCTGCAACCAAGAATACTGTGCCCAGCAAGGCTATAATTCAGATTTAAAGGAGAGATAGAGTTTCATAGACAAGCAAAAATTAAGAGTTCAGCACCACTAAACCAGCTTTACATTCATGATAAAAACTCTCATCAGGTGGGTTTAAAGGGGACACATCTCAACATAATAAATGCCATTTATGACAAATCCACAGCTAACATTGTACTCACTGGTGAAAAGCTGAAAGCCTTTCCTCTAAAATCAGTAAAAA
Organism: Pseudorca crassidens; assembly: GCF_039906515.1. Lineage (NCBI taxonomy): Eukaryota > Metazoa > Chordata > Mammalia > Artiodactyla > Delphinidae > Pseudorca > Pseudorca crassidens. The sequence goes on from NC_090297.1 coordinate 161,430,351, forward strand.
GACAAGGATGTCCACTGTTACCACCTCTAATTAACATAGTATTTGAAGTCCTAGCCACAGCCACCAGACAAGAAGAAGCAATAAAAGGCATCCAAATTGGAAGGGAAGATGTAAAACTGTCACTATCTGCAGATGACATAATTTGATATATAGAAAACCATAAAGTCTACACCAAAAGATTATTAGGGCTATTAAATGAATTCAGTAAATTTGCAGGATACAAGATTAATATACAGAAATCTGTTGCTTTTCTATATACTAATAATGAACTATCAGAAAGAGAATTCAAGAAAACAATCCCATTTACAATTGCAAAAAAGAGAATAAACTAGGAGTAAACTTAACCAAGGAGGTGAAAGATCTATACTCTGAAACTATAAAACATTGATGAAGGAAATTGAAAATGATTTAAAGAAATGGAAAGATATCCCATGTTCATGGATTGGAAAAATTAATACTGTTAAAAAGTCCACATCTACCAAAGCAATCTACAGATTTAATGCAAGCTGTATCAAAATTGCCATGACAGTTCTCAGAACTAAAGCAAACAATTCTAAAATTTATATGGAACCACAAAAGATCCCCAAATGCCAAAGCTGTCTTGAGAAGAAAGAATGAAGATAGAGGCGTCAGGCTCCCTGATTTCAGACTATACTACAAAGCTGCAGTAATCAAAACAACATGGTACTGGCACAAAACAGACATATAGATCAGTGGAACAGAACAGAGAGCCCAGATATAAAACCATGCACCTATGTTCAATTAATCTATGACAAAGGAGGCAAGGATATACAATGGAGAAAAGACAGTTTCTTTAATAAGTGGTGCTGGGAAAACTGGATAGCTACATGTAAAAGAATGAAATTAGAACATTTTCTCACACCATATACAAATGTAAACTCAAAATGGATTAAAGCCCTAAATGTAAGTCCTGAAACCATAAACCTCCTAGGATAAAACATAGGCAAAACACTCTTTGACATAAATCGTAGCATTATTTTTTTGGCTCTGTCTGCTAAGCAAAAGAAACAAAATAAAAAATAAACCAATGGGGGACGTCCCTGGTGGTCCAGTGGTTAAAACTCCCCACTTCCACTGCAGGGGGTGCAGGTTTGATCCCTGGTCAGGGAACTAGGCGCACTGTGTGGCATGGCCAAAAAAAAAAAAAAAAAAAAAAAAAAAAAAAAACCAATGGGACCTAATTAAACTTAGAAGTTTTGCACAGCAAAGGAAACCACCAACAAAATGAAAACACAACCTACTGAATGGGAGAAAACATTTGCAAATGATATGACTGATAAGGGGTTAACATCTAAAATATATTAACAGCTTATACAACTCAATATCCAAAAAGCAAACAACCTCATTAAAGAATGGGCAGAAGAGTGCTCACTTTGGCAGCACATATACTAAAGCTGTAAGAATACAGAGAAGATTAGCATGGCCCCTGCGCAAGGATGACATGCAAATTCATGAAGTGTTCCATATTCTAGAGTAAAAAAAAAATGCACAGAAGACCTAAATAGATATTTTTTCAAAGAAGATATACAGATGGCCAAAAGCAACATGAAAAGATGCTCAACATCACTAATCATCAGAGAAATGCAAATCAAAACCACAATGAGAGATTTTCTCCCACCTGTCAGAATGGCTCTCATCAAAAAAATCTACAAATAACAAATATTGGCCAGGATGTGAAGAAAAGGGAGCCCTAGCCCACTGTTGGTGGGAATGTTAATTCACACAGCCACTATGGAAAGCTGTATGGAGGTTCCTTTAAAAACTAAAAATAGAGCTACCATATGATCCAGCAATCCCACTCCTGGGCATATATCCAGAAAAGAAACTCTAATTCAAAAATATACATGCGCCCCAATGTTCATAGCAGCCCTGTTTACAACAGCCAAGATGTGGAAACAACCCAAAGTTCCCATCAACAGACGACTGGTTAAAGAAGATGTGAGATATATATATATATATATATATATATATATATATATATATATATATATATACACACACACACACACACACACACACACACACACACACACACACAAAATGGAATATTACTCAGCCATAAAAAGGATGAAATTCTGCCATTTGCAACCATGTGGATGGACCTAGAGGGTATCATGCTTATTGAAATAAGCTTGACAGAGAAAGACAAATATTGTATGTTATCACTCATATGTGGGTTCTAAAAAATAAAATGAATGAATATAACAAAACAGAAACAGACCCACAGATATAGAGAACAAACTAGTGGCTGCCAGTAGGGAGAAGGAAGGAGGAGGGGCAAAATACGGTAGGGGATTAAGAGTTACAAACTACTATGTATAAGATAAATAAGCTACAAGAATATATTGTACAGCACAGGGAATATAGCCAATATTTTATAATAACTTTAAATGGAGTATAATATATAAATATATTGAATCACTATGTTTTCCACCTGAAATTAGTATGATATTGTAAATCAACTGTACTTCAATTTTAAAAAAATAACTAAAAAGAAACAGAGTCATAGATACAGAAAGCAAACAGGTTGTTGCTAGAGTGTAAGGGGGTGGGGGAAGGAAATAGTTGAGGGAGATGGAGAGGTACATACTCCCAAGCGCAAAGTAAGTGAGTCTTCGGTATGAAATGGACAGTATGGGGAAGGTAGTCAATAATTATGAAACTATCTTTGTATCTTGTTTGATGGTAACTAGACTGACGATCATTTTGAAATGCATAGAAATATCAAATCACTATGTTGGGTACCAGGAAGTAACACAGGGTTTTAGGTCAGTTATACTTTTAAAACGAACAATCTTATAGAAAAAGAGTTCAGTCTTGTAGTTACAGAGGCAGGGGTGGTGGGAAGAGGAACTGGATGAAGGCAGTCTAAAGGTACCAACTTACAGTTATAAGATCAATAAGTACTAGGGATGTGTACAACACGATGAATGTAATGAACACTGCTGCGTGTCGTACAGGAAAGCTGTTAAAGAGAGTGAACCCTAAGAGTGCTCATCACATGGGAAACAATTTTTTTCCTATTTGTTTAATGTTGTGTCTATATGAGATGACGGATGTTCACTAAACTTATCGTGGTCATCATTTCCTGATGTATGCAAGTCAAATCATTTATGCTCTACACCTTAAACTTACATGGTGCTGTACATCAAGTATCTCCCAATAAAACTAGAAGGAAAAAAAAACAACGCGGTTACCAGGTAAGAGTAGCAATTCCTTCTTTGAGCAACTTGGAAAACACCAAAAAACTAACAGGTAAGTCATTCTCTCTCTGAGTGTTATGTATCTTCATATAAAAAGGACATCCTAGAAAAAAAAAAAAAAAAAAGGACATCCTCCAGACATAAAAAAGACTCCATTCTTTTTCTGTTTGCCCCAAGCAATGGCGAAGAACACAGTACTCCATCCCCAGAGGCGTGGTGAAGGCTACAGGAGACATTGGCTGTGGCGCACGCGGCGCTGGAGCCGAGCACAACAGGAATTCTAGTCACGTGGGTTTTTAGAGCCCTTTAGGCTAGGGAACTAAGAAAATGCGAATCCAGGTAATGAAAGCAGTCCACCGCCTCGTTACTGTGCCCTGCGGCGGATAAACTGACGTCACCCGGGCAGGTCAGCGAGGCCCCTGCGCTGCCGACCCCGCAGCCGGCCTGTGGGCCTGGCGCAGAGCGATCACTGGGCTCTCGTAGCTCTTGGGCTGGTAGGTGCAGCCGCAGCACTGGCGGTTAGAAGGCCCTCCCAGCCCCCAGCGGCCCTGGCTGCTCCCGGGTGGCTCTGACAGTCGCTGCCCTAACCCTGCGGCGGCGGAGCACCCACGGTGCACGTGGTGCAGGGGTGAACATTTACACGATCGACCGCCAAAAAAGCGCCACTCGTGTCCATACCTAGAACCCACTGCTGCTCTTCACCGGTCTTGTCTTTTGGCCTTCAAAATCACACACACACGAACGATCCAAGGAACTACCAGAGGTTACTACCAGCGTTTCACAGGGCTTTTGAGGAAGGCAGGGCTTCATTGGAGGAATGTAACTAGTACTTTTAAAAGGTGAAAATGGACAGACTTGAAGATGACAGATCAGTAAGATTAATCTCTGCATGAGAAAAAAGAAAACTAGAAAAGAAATCACCATAAAATTAATTAGTGCATAATCCCTTAAAAGAGAACGCAGTACAGTTTATGCAGAAGCATTCCCATCAGTTATCTGTGGCCGTGACCGGGATGCCAGGTTGGAGCAAAAGAACAGCATCTCCGAACGCGCGCGGGCCCTCAGCTCTCCCACATGGCACACTGAGTAAAGTGTGAAAACATCATCTTGCATTCTCTTTCTGGTAATGGCAGGCTGTTACTCAGGTAACCCCTCTGCTAACAATAGAAAAGGCTGAATGAAATATTTTTTCAAATCACCTTTAAACTGTAATAAAAATAAACAATAATAAAAAGGAATAACATTGGGGGGAAAAGTTCAAAACAAACCTAAAAATCTCCTTAAAGCAAAGTCTGACAAGGTAGTAAGAAACTGCCAGAACAAATTCTGGGGTAACGCCTGGCCCCAGAGACGCATATGGAATATTGGGTCACCAAAGCTTCTTTGCCCTGATGGCATCTGCCAGATTAAACAAAACAAAAGTCACACACACAGCTCCAAAGGCCTCATGGGACTTGGCATAGAAGTCAAGGCTGACTTTCCAGGATGTGGGGTCTTACTGAGACCCCTGACAGCTACACTGGGAGTGTGAGGTGAGCCAGCATCAAACATGCTGCTATGGACTGAATGTTGGTATGCCCCCAAAATTCATATGTTGAATCCTAACCCCCAATGTGATGGTATTAGGAAGTGTGGCCTTGGGCAGTGATTAGGTCATGAGGGTGGAGCCCACATGGTGGGATTAGTGCCCTTATAAAAGAGACCCCCAGAGAGCTCCCTTAGCCCTTCCACCACGTGAAGACACAGCAAGAGGACAGCCATCCACGAACCAGGAGGTGGGCTCTCACCAGACACTTGGACCTGCCCTTGCCATGATCTCGGACTTCCCGTGTCCAGAACTGTGAGAAATAACTGTTGTTTAGCGCACTGGTCTTTGGTATATTGCTGTAGCAGCCTGGGTGGACAAGACATGTTTCTGCCTTCTTCCAACTCTAGGGGATGGAGGGGAGGCCACCTCGGTGCTGGTCAGAGGAAAAGAAGAAAAGGACAGGAACACATCTCAGGGGTTGTGGCTCAGGAACGGCCTTGCTCAGGTGTGCCTTCTGGGCGCCCACACTTCGAGCAGTGGTCTTGGTGTTCCCAGCACCTGGCAGACACAAAGCCCCTTGACCCGGCTGATGAGTACTCAAGCGTTTACCATGTGAACAGATACATTCATAACCTTTTCTCTGTTTGTCATATTTCACAATTTTAAAAAGTTTTTAAAGATTGGTCTTGACCCAGAAAATTTTGGCAACTTTAGGGCAACGAGCAGAAAAATTAAACCCAGAGAAGCACCAGTTAGTCGTTTGGCGGAGCAGATCATCCAATGACGGAAAAGTCCCCAGCCACAGCCAGCCCCTCCTCCAGAGGCGTGTTTGCTACAAGACTTACAGCTAAGGAGGCATGTGTACACCAAGGATTGGGAGGGAGCAGCCCACCCAAAGGTCACCTGAGAATTAGGGGCACATCCTCTGAAGATGCAGTAGGGAGTGAACATTTGTCTGGAGGGCTGCTCTGAAGGCATAAGGGACACCAACTCTAGGCCCACTCTTTTCTGTTAGGCAGAGGGAAAGGAAAGGGGTCTGAAGTGCCTAAGAAGGGCCTTCCTGACAGTGAGCAATGTCACAAATGGGAATGGACCAGCCAGTGGAGGTTACGGCCTCTTCTGGCGTCTTAATGAAAGTGTGGATTTTCTCATTGCTCAGAACGGCAGCTCTGTCTCTCTCGAGCACTCGCACGAACACCACTATCAGTTGGACACACTCTCAGGCTCCCTTCTGGTTCTAAAGCTCTGGAGTCATGATAAAAATAAGCAGAAAGCATGGGTGGGAAAGCCCGTGGGTGGGAAAGATCCCAGGTCTTGGTGCTGTCGGGGAGAGACGCCGAGGAGGGGATCACAGAGAGGGTCCCCGCTCCCCAGAGGCTGTCCCCCAGAGCCCCACTCGCATTCGGAACCTGTCTGGCCCCTTCGCTGGGTCTCCACAAGCTGTAGCAAGTAAAACTAACCTGCATCCCTAGGAAAGCTCCTCAGAAACTCTTTGTGGAGTCTCACACCTGCCCCCAAGGGGCAGCCTCACCTGACGAGTCCTCTGATTGGTCACCTTCACCATGACCTCTTTTTGTAGGTCATAGCCCCTGGAATCTGATGACGCTAAGTTCTTCACTTTCAGCTCCATGTTAAGTCCCTGATAAGAAAAATACTTCTCACTAAATAATCCTACTTTCATCAGCCTATACCATCTTTGAAATTTCTTTTTCATTCTCTCCATACTCAGGCTTTCTAAAAGAAGATGGTCTACCTCTTGCTCCTTGGAATTCCCATCAAGAGAAAAGCCAGAGCACCAGAACTTCTCAACAGTATTCTGGAACTAACACGTGTAGGCCTCACCAAAGTGACTGAATCTCATGCAAGTTTCCCGATGATTGGGATCCTGTGTCACCAGAGAGCGAATGCCAGCCCAGGCCTCCTCTGTGGCAGAGAAGCCACCAGGGTGCCTGCACCCAGAGAGGGCCTCTGCAGGACAGTCTGGGGTGGGGTGGCCATGGCAAGCTAGTGTTGGTCTGGAGTCCTGGTGGTCCCAGAGCCGTGGGGGCCAGAGGTGGAAGGAACGGACTCGAGGCTGGGACTGGGGAGGCCCGGGTGTTGGCTGAGGCCCTGTCACTAGCTCACTGTGGGGTCTTAGGCAAAGCACCCGCCCTCTCCAGGCCCACGTGTCAGGCATGTCTACACCACGAAGCCAGCCAATGGGAGTGAGGGGTACATTGAACCTGTTCTCTGAGGTCCTTTCTGGAGCTGGGATTTTACCATTTTCTAGCCTTACCTTCTTCAGCTCTTCACTCATTTGATTTGCTTCTGCAACCAGTGGCATCAGTTTGATGTAGTCCTGGAACACAGCCAGGACACTGGGGTCTGCCTTGCCATCCCCACTGTTCACAGCACCTAGGAAAGATTGGAGAGGAAGGGAAAGTCACTCACTGGTTCTAGGATACTTTTCAGCCATGAATAAATTTACACACTCCTTGGTTCCTTCATTCAGTCGTTCATTCAACTGTTCACCAAATATTTACATTTTAAAATTACAAGCATGTAAAAGAATAGATACATGTATATGCATAACTGAATCACTTTGCTGTATACCTGAAACTATCGCAACATTGTTAATCAATTACACTCCAATATAAAATAAAAAGTTTAAAAAAATTACAAGCAGGCTTCCCTGGTGGCACAGTGGTTGAGAGTCCGCCTGCCGATGCAGGGGACACAGGTTCGCGCCCCAGTCCAGGAAGATCCCACATGCCGCGGAGCGGCTGGGCCCGTGAGCCATGGCTGCTGAGCCTGCGTGTCCGGAGCCTGTGCTCCGCAACAGGAGAGGCCACAACAGTGAGAGGCCCGCGTACCGCAAAAAAAAAAAAAAAAAATTACAAGCATGTAATAAAACAAACAAACAAACAAAAACCAAGAAAGAAAACTAAGTGAGGAGGAGAGGACACTGCCTGGCTTTACTTAAGCAATTGCTCCACTTAACCCAAGAATCTCAGCAGCATTGTGACAGGAGGCCTTCTGCCTCCAGTTTCCCATCTTGGTCTCAGGGTCCTTGACCCAAGGTGGCTCCACACTCTCCAGGGAGGAGGCTGGGGCAGGAAGAATACAGTTGGCTAAAGGAAGGTCTGGGGATTTCTCGAGAACCGCAGCTGGCACAGAAGCAACCTGTTCTTACTTCTGCTTGGGGTGGCTTGGAGGAGGGGATCACGGAGATGAAGGGTGAGCCAATCCCCCTGCCAGACCTCGGTTGGTGCTGCCTTGTGCCAGGAACTCTCAACTATTTAGGGATTCCCTGCCCTGAGGTCTGACTCCCAGAACTGCCCACCAGCCGCCTTGCTGAGGACCTACAGTCTTCGCTGGCGCTGAGCACCTTCAGCCCAGCGTCTGGGGCTTGTTTGACCTCATTGTGCTGCCAGCCCTGGGCTGGAAAGGCAGGTGTGCCGTCCATTTATTTTGCTAAAATTCTGAAGAAAAGTCTTTGGTATACGAAAAAGGGAGGGACTATTTTGCACACATGTAGGCACACCCCACGAGGCACACCCCACGGCTCACCAAGCATGGGTTTATAAGGCAAGTTCAGGCAGGGCGCGCGGGCTGGAGAGAAGGTACCGGCGCACGTGAGACGCTCCTCGTTTGGGAAGCCCAGCACAGCCAGAGACCTCAGTGGAGCCCAAGCTCAGGTGGCTTCCAGGGGCCCTGGTACCATGGCCTCCCCTGAGGGGAGTGAGCCGGGGCCTGGAGATGGGAGGGGAGGTAAGGTGGTCAAGAGCCTCCATCTGAGGCGAGGGAAGAGACGGACAAAGGAAGATGCCAGAGCTCCTGAATGCTCCTACGGACGAGGAATCCCAGGTTGTTGGGCAGTGGAGGCTGGGCTGAGAGGATAAGGGGAGCCTTTGACTCAGAAACCTAAGGCTGTAATTTATTCTAGGCTAGGGTCTGGTTTTCGTTCATCACCGTCTCTCCAGGCTCCCAGTCAGCATCTTTAGCTGTTGGGCTGTAGCTTCTATAGGCCCAGAAGGCCCCTGGGTGGGGCTGGGAGGTGAGTGGGGAGGACAGACCCTAGCCTGCCCTGCCCTGGGGGGAACCCGATGTCCAGGCATGGGCCTCCTGGGGCAGGGTGTTCTCAGACAGAACAGAGCAGGACGTGCCCACATTTGGGCCCTAGGTCATGCATGTGTGCATGACTAAGCTTCTGTGTGGGAGCTGATCTGGTTAATCTCATTCATCATTCATTCAACAAACACTTACTAAAGGCCCATTGCTAGGCCGTTATCAGACTCTGGGGATTCAGAAGTGAACCCGCTCTCGTCAGCTCTGTAAGGACAGGGCATTTCTTTGCTCACTGCTGGATCCCCAGGGCTTAGAACCACATCTGGCACATAGTAGGAGCTCAGTAAATACTTGTTGAGTGAAGCAATATATAAGTGAATGGGTAAACAAGAGAAAAAAAAATCCCAGCTAGAGCTTATATTCTCAGGTGGACAAATGAATAATAATCAAACTAATAAATAAAATAATTTTAAAATGTAATGAATGCTAGGACAGAAATAGAGTTAAATACGAAAGAATAAACAAATGAAGCCAAGAAAGGGGAAGATCTATGTGAGGAGGTAATTTTTGAGCTGAGAGATGAAAGATGAAAATGAGCCAAAGATGGAAAGAAAAGCAAGCAATAAGTGCAAAGGCCCTGAGGCAGAAAGGGCTTGATGTGTTGGAGGAGTAGAAAGGAGACCAGTGAGGTTCAAACTGGGGTGAGGAGAGAGTGAGGTTCAAACTGGTGTGAGATGCGGTTGGAGAGAGAGCGTGAGGTAGATCATAAAGGGCCTTAAGAACGTGGTAGGGAGTTTGGGTTTTATTCTAAGAACACTGAGAAGTGGGTGAATATTTTGCAGCCCGAGTGTATCATGATCTGATAAGTTCAGAGACGACTACACTGTTCAGGTAAGAGAAGATGATGGCTTGCACTGAAATGGTGGCACAGGAGGATGGAGAAAAGGCAGACTGGATGAAGAAGTGAGGGAAAGGAGGAGGCCTAGATTTGCCTTGAGCAGTTGTTTGCCAAGATGATAAGTCCTGGGAATGAGAACAGGCTTGGAGTGAGTGGGGAGTCAAGGCTCTGTTTTGGACACTTTCATGTTGAGACGCCTGTGAGTCATGCAAGCAGAGATATCAAGAAGGCAGCTGGATGGGGGTATCAAGAGATATCAAGGGACAGCAAGAAGACAGAGGAGCTGAGGGTTGTCAGCACAGATGGCACTTAGAGCCACTGAGAATGATGAGAACAGAGTGGGGAAAGCATCCATCTAGAGAAGAGTCCCAAGGTCCAAGCTCTGGGGCTCTCCGAATTTCAAGATGGGTAAGATGAGGAGAAGCCAGGAAAGGGAATGTGGAAGAAGTGGCCTAGAAGAAAACCAGGAGAACATACGGTTCCAAGAGTCAAATATCTCCAAAAGGAGAGAGGGCTCAACCGTGTAAGATGTTGCTGAGACCTCGGTAAGATGTGTGCAGACAAGTGCCTGCTAGACCTGGAATGCAGAGGGATCAGGGTCAGGCATGAGTGGGACAGAAGCCAGACTGGAGATGAGAAAATGGAAACAACTTCCTAGTTTTCTATAAAAGGGAACAAAAAGAAATATGGCAGGAGCTCGAGGGAGATGTGGGTCTAAGTGTTTGTTTTTATGGTGGAAGATAGTGGAGCATGTTTGCATGTGATAGAATGACCCATGGAGAGCATTTAGTGATGCAGGAGGATGAGAGGAGGGGGCTCTTCAGAGACAAATGCTTGAGAAGGTGAGAGGGATGGAATCCAGAGGACAGATGGAGAAAATGGGCAAACATACTATGTTCGCCCACCAAGAGAAAGATAAAAGTAAACCCTGTGGTATTGAACTGGAATTGGAGGTATTACTAACTTATGGCTTTACAGAATAGGTGAAGCTATAATATGTGTGTGGGAACCATGTATCTATACAGCAGTTTGCACACATAGTCCCAGATCTTGATTTATAAATGTCCTTCTCCACCAAAAGGAATCAGGATCCTTGGAGAAATGACTGACACCATAGCTGGGACTGAGAGCCCACGAGACAAACCTGGAACATTTTTTGATGCCAGAAAGTAGGCTAGTGTTTAAAGAATGAGGAGGACTGTCAGGAAGACACAGAATCCAGCTTGAAGGGGCTCCCACTGGCCAAATCCAGGACACTTTGCACCTCAAAATAAATTATGAAAGCAACAGCTTATAACTTATGGAGTAAAACAGGACTCTATGAGTTCACAGGGACATAAACAAATGAATAAACAAATAAATAGGAGGGAACACATTTCTTGTAGTAACATTGTTTCAAATAAAGGTAGAAGAAATGGTGGAGCTAGAAATTCACCATTTGACAAAAATCATACTAATCATCCAATGATCAAAGGGTGATAAAATTAGTGGATGAAAGTGTGATAAGGTATAGGATACCTACATATCAAAGTCTCTCCCCATAAAATATTTATTAATTAAAAAGATAGGATTAGTCATTGTACCGTGGAGAAACCTGGCAGACACCCCCCTAACCAAGTGATCACAAAAAATGGACAACCTGACACCATGTGCCTTCTGAGGTGAGGCACAGAGGCTACAACATCACTTTGCTGGCATTCCTGCCAAAAATGTATCACCCCCGTCCCATCAGGAGGAAACATCATAAAAACCCAAACAAAGGAACATTATACAAAATGATTGGCCTTTAGGAAGTATACAATGTGGTATTTAAGGATAAAGGAGCACCATGTCTGCAACTTACTCTGAAATGGTTCAGGAAAAAAAATTATATATATATGTGTACATATATATATACACACACATATACATATATAACAAAGCAAATGTAGTAAAATATTTAAACAGGAATCTGAGCAGAGTGTGTTTGAGAGTTCAGTGTGCTACTCTGGAAACTTTTCCATACCTTTCAAGAAATGTCAGAGTTAAGAATAACCCACAAAATGCTTGCCCACCTTGGCAAGGGGCTCCAGAGAACTGGGGCTAAAGGCGTCTGAGCTCAAAGACAGGCTGGCTGACTCTTGGCCAAGATGCTTTGGGAAGTGTGCCCATGAGAGAGCCACATGGTGACCACAGAAGAAAAGGTTTCAGGGGCAAAAGGGAGAGCTGTCAAGACGTCATACAAAGCATGGAGATGGGGCCAAAGGATGACTTCCCTTTCCTAGCAGAGCCCGTGTAAGGAGCTTCCGGTCCCCCAGGGGCTGCAAAGGGGGCAGGAGGTACCCTCAATACTGACTACTGATTAGGGCCAGACTCTGAGCCGTTAGATATTAATTTACAGAAGACTAAATTTAGAAGACTGGCACACTGAAATGAATTTTTGTCCAGGAGAAGATTATCTCCCTGAAGGCATGAATTAGCTGTGCCGGACCCAGCGATCGCATTTCAGCATCCTCCTATCCCAGTGTTGTATCCACTCTCTACTCCTCGAAACAATCTTTGACGTGTGCTCACTCTGTATGAAAATCATACCTTTACTTTTCTAAACCTTGTATTTTGACACAATAGAAGATTATTTTCTTAAGGAAAGCAGGAGAGCACACAGTGGACGCAGCTGCTTTCACATCCACCCATGGAAAATGCCAGCAGTCAGGCCCAGGCTGCTCACCGAGCGTGTCCACACTCACTCCCTCCGAAGCCGCTCTCTCCAGCTGGAAAAAGTCGTAATCAAATCTGCTCAAGTCCTCGCTGCCTCGCTCTGAAGGAAACCCGATGTAGAGGTAGGCGCTGTTGGACCCCGAAATAATTCGGTCCTAGGGAGGAGAGAGTGGGCTCGGAGGGAAGAGGCCAGAGGAGGCGAGCCAGCTCCTCTGTGTAAATCCTGAGACCCTGTTTATCCCCCAAACAGGAAAGAGACCCATAAACGAGGAGGGAAGAGGGGGCCTCTTGCTTTTTCGTGCTTTCACTGACTCCTTCCTTTATTCCACACTCTCCACCAGGCGCTGAGAGTCGGTGGGGACCGGGCAGACCCATCCCTCCCCTCCGGGACTTGATGAACTAACGATGTCATCACAGCGATGTAATCACAGCCCAGCCCATGCAGGATGCTGGGAGGAAAAGGGCGGGCCTTCTGCAGAGTGTATGGGGCCTAATTTACACTGGGGATTAGAGAAGACCTCTTGGAAGGTGCACTATTTAAGGTGACACGTCAAGTGTGTTAAGTTTCGGCGAGGCTGAGAAGGCCGCTGCCCACCGGAGCCTGGCACGTTTTGAGCATTCAAGGGGTCGTGTGACCGAGGGAAGCCCAGGCAGAGCAGTGAGGCCAGAGAGGCAGGAGATGGGCCGGCTCCCTCGGGTGTCCTAAAAGGGAGGTCATCGAAGGATTTCCGAGAAAGGGGTGGCCTGCTCCAGTGTGCTTGTCTCAAAGGCTCTCTGTGGCTAAAGGTGGAAAAGGGACTGGAGAGGGGCCTGGAGCCCCTGTGCTGCTGGGACTCGGGCCAGGGTGGTGGCAGGAGATGGGGAGAGCCCGATATTGGCAAGGGGCTGGCAGTCCCTCTCCACGGCAGGTTTTAAAAATCTAAAATGTCATACGGGGGTTCGAGCTGGAAGGATTTTGGCGATCACCTAGTTCACCCCTCTCTGCTTTATGGGCGAGGTCCGAGGAGGTGAAGTGACTTCCCCAGGACACACGGGGAGTTAATCTCAGGTCTCCTGAGCCCACAGCTGTGACCCTGTCATCACTGTGACACGTAGCAGAGGGACACGAGGGCGTTAGCTCCCAGCCCTGCCCACCTCCCTCCAGCTCTCGGACAAACTTGGGAAACCCTGTGGCTCCGCAGGAGAGCTTACCAAATGCTGCAGCTTCGTCTTGGTCGTGATGGGCACCCCGTTAACGATGACCTTGCATTTGCCGTGTGGAGTCACCGTCACTTTACCATCCGAATTTGTGAAGGAAGCGTGTTTATCTGAAATTCTAAAAGGATAAGACTGTGTCTAAGAGACCAAATAAATTACGATTTTAGTGAACAGTTTAGATCGTCCTTTCTCATTTGCACAATCAGGTAAGCCCTACAGCTGCCAAGGAAGCCCTGTGGGGCTCCTGTGTGCTGGCTCCGTGGGTGGAGATGGAGAGGTGGGTGCAGGGACTCTGCCCTCCAGCGGGGAGACAACAAAGCAATCATTTCTTAGTGGAACCCCGCCCCTCCCCCACCCCAGTACTAGAGCCCTCAGGGGTTGCACAGGCCTGTAGGATTGAGAGGAAGGGAAATGGAAAGATAGGTGTTTCAGAAGAGACACTTGGAAGGTGACTTAATAATGTGGCCACATATTGCTGAGAAGTTTAGGTCTGGTTCTTGGTCTTTATCTATACAAATCCAGACTTGAGATGTTACAGGATTTGGGGTCAGTATCAGAGGTGTCAGATTGGCTGCCCAACAGACGTCATCTCTGTGCCCTGAATGACCGGCTTCCTGGCTGTTCTAGAATGTTCCTGGGAAGTCAAGACACACAACAGCCACCCAGAGCCCTTGTCTGCCTGGGGCTCAGGGGTCCTGTGGGAAGGTTTGACCCTCAGCTCATCTGGAGTTCAGCCCTTCCAGACCTGTGTGTTAGACTAGGGTTGCCGCAGGAAGTGGTCTGGAAAGGGAGATGAGGGGGTCCCCAGGAAGAATCAGGGCAAAGGGCCTGGAGGCCAGTGGTCAGGGTGAGTTAGTGCCCACAGGTCCCCCGCCTCCCCTCTCCCAGCCACCAACACACACACAAACACACACACACATGCTCCCCAGACGGGCTCAGGAGGGCTGAGGTATGTCGGGGGGACTGGTCAGTAAGGTCCCTCTTTGTAGGGGCTGATTGAGTCTATTGACTGGAAATCTGTGGGCAGTCAGGACACAGTGGTCCTGGAAGAGGGAAAGAAACCCTGGAGCAGCAGCCTCCCCAGGAGAGAGGCCACGGAGGTAGGGCCCCACTGTGAGTTTACGAACCTGCCTTGAGGTTCCACAGGGGCTCCTACAAGGATCCTGAGGGGTCCTCAGGGAGGGGATCAGCTCAAAGTCTGGGCTTTGCCTTAGTCTGGTTGGTGAGGGCTCTGAGCACATGATCCAAGGATACTTTGCTCTTGGTGGTGGGACCACAAAAGGCATAGGCCACCCGTAGGGGGCCTGTCCTCCTAACTCTCTTCACTTCCTGCCCCATCTACTCATGTCCATTTGTGGAGAATTATTCCCTTTGTCCCAAGCTCAGAGCCAAGGAAACAAAGTGAGCGCAGCACAAGGGATTTCGGTGACAGAAGAAAACCCTCTGAAGGTGATCTTCCATAAGCATTAGAGTCGGTCCCGAGGAAGGTCTGGTCATATCTTGTCCTCGGTTGTCCGGCAGGGTCTGTGGCCTGGCCTGAGGACGACTGGATGAATTCTGAGAGTCTCCTCTGGGTGCAGTGGTCGCAATTCTCTAATGCTGGACAGAGGTGCTGGGTCACGTCAACTTACCCCAAACCTTGAAGAGTGATGGCATTTGAAGCTGCCTGACCAGCATCACACGAACCTGAAAAGAATTACGGTAAGCTGTTTTCAAATGTTTTCAGGATTTGCCATTAGTAAGCTAACATGTTTGATGTTTGGGAAGTACCATATCCTCTCCAATTAGATCATGTGAAGGGATTTTTTCGCTGCGATGTTCAGTCATGATGGTGCACGGACATCACCTTGCCTTGGGGATGACTGTTCTACTTTCTACCTTTTTTGTGATGTTCCTAACTTTCTGTTTGTTTGTTTAGGAAAATATTTTTTATTTAAGAATGTGTCATTTATGTTAACATTTAATGGATTTATTGTTGTTATTTTAAATGAATTTTTATTGGAGTGTAGTTGATTTACAATGTTGTGTTAGTTTCAGGTGTACAGCAAAGCGAATCAGTTATACATATAAGTATATCCACTCTTTTTTAGATTCTTTTCCCATATAGGTCATTACAGAGTATTGCGTAGAGTTCCCTGTGCTATACAGCAGGTTCTTATTAGTTATCTATGTTATATATAGTAGTGAGTATATGTCAACCCCAATGTCTCAATTTCCTCACTTTTTAAAAGTTCTACCTTCTTCATGGGAATTCTGGAGGAAGAAACTGTTGCATCTGGGCCTTAGGAGACCCACTGAAGCCTGGCCACAGGGAAGGCCCTGGTCTGTGAAGTTCTGTTTCTGTCCAGTGACTGAGCCCAAGGACAGGGCTGGGAGCATCACACCAACCTCCTGGGGCTGCCCCCTCATTCAGCCCCCACTGCCGTCCTGCATGAGCCTCTCCTGTCCTGAGTGTGCACAGGGCTAGGGTGGGAAAGCCAAATGGGACTAAATATTGGTGCCGTTTTCCAGTGGATGAATGGATCAACAAAATGTGGTACACACATACAATAGATTATTGTTCAGCCTTAAAAAGGGAGGAAATCCTGACACAGGTTTCAACATGGATGAGCCTGGAAGACATTATGCTAAGTGAAGTAAGCCAGACACAAAAGGACAAATACTGTAAGATTGCACTTATACAAAGTGCCTGGAATAGTCAAATTCATAGAGACAGGAAGTAGAATGGTGGTTGCCAGGGGCTGGGGGAGGGGCTAATGAGGAATTATTGCATAAAGGGGACAGAGTTTCAGTTTGGGAAGATAGAATCAATCTGGAGGTGAGTGCAGGTGAGGGCTGCACAACAACGCAAAGGCCCTTAATGCCAATGAACTGTACGCTCAAAGACGGTTAACATGGGGAATTTTCTGTTATGTGTATTTTTTTTTTTTTTTTTTTTTTTTTTTTTTTTTGCGGTACGCGGGCCTCTCACTGTTGTGGCCTCTCCCATTGCGGAGCACAGGCTCCGGACGCGCAGGCTCAGTGGCCATGGCTCACGGGCCCAGCCGCTCCACGGCATGTGGGATCTTCCCGGACCGGGGCACGAACCCGTGTCCCCTGCATCGGCAGGCAGACTCTCAACCACTGCGCCACCAGGGGAGCCCTGTTATGTGTATTTTACCACAAAAAAAATCAAAAAGAAAAAAGGGGCAGGAAGCATGAGCAGGACCAGGGCAGGTCTAGAGGAGTGAGTACCAGGTTCAATGAAGTGCTTGAGAACCCCCGTGAGCTGCGGGTCTTCACTGACGTTGAGAAGGCGCGGGAAGGTCTTCATCATCTGCTGCTCCTGGAGGAGAAACAGAGAGAGGGCTTCCTCGCCAGACAGGGCAGCACAGCAGACAGCAGTGTTCCTTCCTATCCACTGCTCCTCGGAGCTGTTTGTGCATTCCGTCAACTCACCCCATAAAGCAAACCCAGAGGAGGAAAGTGTGACCAGGGGCTTCGCTGACAGAGCGGGTGCGATCCTGGCAGGTCAGCAGTCGGGGGCCTGCATTCATCCCGTCAGGACTGTTGCAAAGCACAGCCGGTTTCCTACTCTGTTCACCATTCCCCCCTGCTCTCGCATGCTTCCCTGCACTTTGGTTTCTACCCCTGCCATTTCTTCTGGCCCCCGGCATCCCCAGCTGTCAGGAGGCCCCATTCTGGTGCTCCGCCTGGGTAATTCTTCCCAGGTTCCACTAAACCATCTGCCCTACATCTCATTCCCCCAAGTCCTTTGGCGAGCAAAATGGGGCCTATTGCATCGCCCTCTAGTGGTTACCAAAATGCACTTCATTTTTTAATACAGGTGTTGATTGGTATTGCGGTTATAGAGGTTTGATAGTCAAGCAGAACTGGAATAAGCTATGCAGGCACAAGGAAAGCTTTTAAATCCTGAATTTCTCATAAAGAATAAAGAAGATGAGAGTCCTGGTTCTAACTGTCCATACAGAACAGAGTCCTAGGTTCTTCACTCTGGATCCTACTTGACCCCTGCAGCCAAGGGTCACAAACCCAGGTACCCCTTACACAGGATGTTACTTTCTTGGCCCTTCTGGCTGCTGGGCGCAGCCATATTACATCCACGCCTCTAGAGTTCTTGGACCCTAACTTAACCTGACCCCCTGCTGCCACAGACCTCCACCCGACTCCACTCCTTCCGCCTGGAGCTCACATCTCTTCTGGCGTCATGAGCCCTTTGGAATCTGGACTGGACCCATCCCACTACTTCTAAAGTCCTCCAGAGCTGGCCCATGACTTTGGAGTTTGTCCAGAGCCTCGTGGCTTTGGGGAGGAAGGTCATGGGAGGCAGGGCATCTCCCTGGCCCAGGTACAGAGTTCACACCCCAGCCCATTTATGATCTGGAATTGGCGGTGAATACCAGATACGTGGTTCAGGGTCACAACTCATAGACCCCAGAAGACAATCATGTTCCTCAGATCCTCCCCAAATTCTAATTATCCACAGCCTTGAATTCTATTCTCAGCCTCATGGCCTCTTTGCTTCCTTCCCTTTCGTGCCCTGTCATTCTCTCCCCAACTCTGCCAATAATTTAATTAAGTCATGCGTCACATATAACATGACACATTCACATATTATACATAATACACCTCACCCCGATTATCCACCTGGCATCAACCCAGGCACTGGCGCTTGTCTGGGTAAGGGGCAAGGCCGCCCACCCCCCCGCCAGGTTGTCAGCCTCGGCAGGTGGAGGTGGTAAGCTCACCTGGGCGATGGCCACGTAGTACTGCTGCCATTCACTCCGGGCCTGCTCCAGCTGGTGCACCCAGCTCAGCTGATCAGGGGGAGACCTGAGCTGACAGGCTGGCAGCTCTGGAAGGAGGGAGATACTTTAAGCAACTTAAGACCAATTTAAGGTCTGCAGTGTCAAAGGTGAGGCACAGAATGTCTCAGTCAAAACATGGCACTCTCAGCAGGAGTGGGAAATAGAACTGCACTGACTGCACTTGGCAAGTTCTAGAAAGACTAGGATATTCACAGCAGCTCTATTCACAATAGTCAAGATGTGGAAGCAGCCGAAGTGTCCATCCGCAGATGAATGGATAAAGAAGATGTGGTACATATATACAACGGAAGGTTAGCCCAAAAAAAGAATGAAATCATGCCATTTGCAGCAACATGGATGGACCTAGAGATTATCATACTAAGTGAAGTAATCAGAGAAAGAGAAATACCATACAATATCACTTATATGTGGAATCTAAGAAAATAGCACAAATGAGCTTATTTACAAAACAGAAACAGACTCACAGACATAGAAAACAAACTTATGGTTACCAAAGGGGATAGCTGGGAGGTGGGAGGGGGATAAACTAGGAGTTTGGGATGAACATATACACACTACTATATATAAAATAGATAAACAACAGGGACCTACTGCACAGCACAGGGAACTATACTCAATGTCTTGTAATAACCTATATGGGAAAAGAATCTGAAAAATAATATATATACGTATGTGTAGGTGTATAATTGAATCACTTTGCTGTGTATCTGAAACTAACACAGGGCTGCCCTGGTAGCGCAGTGGTTAAGAATCCACCTGCCAATGCAGGGGACACGGGTTCGAGTCCTAGTCCGGGAAGATGCCACATGCTGTGGAGCAAAACTAAGCCCGTGCACAACAGCTACTGAGCCTGCGCTCTAGAGCCCGTGAGTCACAACTACTGAGCCCATGCACCTAGAGCCCGTGCTCCGCAACGAGAAGCCACTGCAATGAGAAGCCCGTGCACCGCAACAAAGAGTAGCCCCCGCTCGCAGCAACTAGAGAAAGCCTGAGTGCAGCAACGAAGACCCAACACGGCCAAAAATAAATATATTAATAAAAAGAAACTAATACAACATGGTAAATGAACTCTACTTCAATAATTAAAAGAAAAAAAAGACTAGGATCACCTCTTAATTCAAAGGAAACTAGAGCAAGGAGGTCCTTTGTAGGAGGAGCACTGAACCTCAGCAATCTGTTTTTTTAATCATGTGGGCAGGTGAGAGCATTTCAGGGCATTCCTGTAAAGTCAGGGGATTCAGGAAGAATCAAAGATTTATCTTACCTTGTTTTTCATGTGTTCCGTGTCTGTGCTTATGAATAATGGGAATTAGATGCTATATTTAGGTCAACATCTGCATGTCCGGATTTTAGAGGTACGGAGATTTGTGACAGAGCAGAGTCATGCCTGGACCAGATGTGGGCACAGCCTCTAATTTAGGAAGTGCGTGCTTGAGTCTGAAGCCTTAGTGAGTCAGGACTTGGGAACCCAGAGATATGCCAGATGGGGCCAACCTGTCCTCGAACTGAACATCCATGGGGGCAGCCAGGTGTGTGTGCATGCGGGAGCGGGTTGTGGTTGGGAAGTGTTGCCACCGCCAGACAGAGAGCCCGTGTGGCACGAGGGAGCCCGGCCGGGCGAGGGGAACGGCTACCAAGGGCCGGACGATGACAGTGGGGGCACACTCCACTAAGAGCACTGAGCGCAGGGCTCTCAGACCTTCTGGTCTGGCTGTTTTGATGCTGAACGCTTTTACCAATTCTACTTCAACAGTTTTATATTTTGTCCTTTCCATCCATACCATTCTAAATTGTTCATGGGCATAAAATTACACACACCTCATGCTGCCATGCTGAAATCTCAGGCCTTCACTCAAAGCAGTGGTCCTCAATAACTGCACAGTGGGCCACCTTAAGGTGGGCACTTTAAGAACCACTGCTGCCCCCGGGATGGATTAATTGGTCCAGATGGCGCACAGAGTCACAAGGTGACTCTAACGTGCAGCCAGGGCTGAGCAGAGTCTTAGAAGAGGGTGCTGGGGGTAGTGCTTCTTAGCTCCAAACATCACTTAACTGCATGAGGCCATCAGCCGAATAAACGCCCTTAGGGCCACCGTCCAAATCTGGTAAGGAAAAAGTAGTCCCGGTGGAAAGAATAACCTCAAAATAAAAATGGCAATTAAAAAAAAATGAGACTAAAATGACCATTTAAAGAGGACAAGGCCAGGGCTTCCCTGGTGGCGCAGTGGTTGAGAGTCCGCCTGCCGATGCAGGGGACGCGGGTTCGTGCCCCGGTCCGGGAAGATCCCACATGCCGCGGAGCGGCTGGGCCCGCGAGACATGGCCGCTGAGCCTGCGCGTCCGGAGCCTGTGCTCTGCAACGGGAGAGGCCACAACAGTGAGAGGCCCGCGTAGCGCAAAAAAAAAAAAAAAAAAGGACAAGGCCATTATTATAACTGCTGTGAATCTACATTCAGGCCAAAATGTCCTGGACAAAGGCCCAGGGGTGCCCCAACCTGCCCTAGGGCTCCCCTAAGACTCTACCCAGGGGTTGGCCCCCAGGCCTGGGCCTGGCCACGGCCCCTCCCTTCCTCCCTCCCACTCCCAGCCTCCTGGCTGCTGGCTTGGACCCGCGCTGACTCCTGACTCGGTTTACCTGCCATTCTGGAGTTCCACACCCAAGCAGCAGTTTGTTGTTCTCTGCCCTGGACTCTCTCATCAGGGTCGAGGTGTTGACCACGGCTTTGTTCCGGATCTTCTTAGCCCTGTGCAAAGGTGGACACACAACCAGGCCCTGGACCTTTTGCAGTTGGAGCAGTACCACCAGATCACTGGCTGGAAACTGGGCTCTGGTCTCAGAAGGTCAAAGTGGGAGCCTTTCATGCCCCAGTGATTCGAAACTCCACCATGTAAGGTTCCAGTAAACCATGAAGACTAGAAGGGACTCAGAGATATCCAGGGTTCAAATAAATAGGGGCAGCTCAACCGAGGCCTGGAGCCTGCCCGCCACGTGTTCTGAGCCCTGAACACACTCCCCCAGCTGGGCTGACTTGGTTAATGAAAAACTCTCTTCAGTCACTGCTGCTGCTGCTGCTATAGCACCACAAACCCTGGAGGCTCCCAGTGACTCTCTGCCATGTGCACCAGGCCAGCAGTGGGCTTAGAGATTACCTAGTTCACTCCCAGCAAATGCTGCATGGGGTGTACTTATGCTAAAACATGACTTGCTCTTTATCTGAAATTCAAATTTAACTGGGCAGCTTATATTTTACTTGCTAAATCTGGCAACCTTACTCCTTTCACTGAGGAAGAGGGTTTCCAAGGCAAGCCCACAGTCGCACAGTCCACGGCAGATCTGGACCTGGAGCCCAGGGCCCCTGGGGACCATTTTCTCCTTCCTCTGCATCACACAGTGTCTCACGTAAAAAGTGCTAGCAACAGATTTACATCTGATAAGCAGAGAGAAAATGACCATTCTAAGTAATACTAAAGACAAAATTCAAGATCTGAGTGGTACAGATGCTGGAAGAAAATGTCTACTGGAGTCAGATGATATTGAGACCACGCAGCGCAGAATGAGAATGCAAGTGTTTGTGACTAAAATGCAAGGGCCCCTCCCTGAGAAGACGCCAAAGGAAGACCAGAAGGACAGGCGATTACTTGGGGACATCATAGCAACTACCACTTTTGAGCTTCAGCCCCATGCCAAGCAGAACTTAGCCAGAAACGGTTCATGAACAATCTCAGGTGGTCTTCACCCCACCCAGAGGGTGAGGTATCACCTCCTTCAGCACGTGAGGTCACCGAGGGCCAGCGAGGGTCAGGTCCCGTGGCAGGCAGGGCCAGATTCTGACACACAGGCCCGTACCTATAAGAATAGGAACCAAGTCCATTTCACATGCCAGCTGCAGCTGCCTGGAACACAGGCTGAGAATTCCAAGCTCCTGAAAGGAGCTGATGGGAACACGACAGAGGTGGATTCTCAAATCTGCCACGTGAATACGATGCCGGGGTGGTGGCGGCATGCCGTTTCTACCCCTGGTTAGAGGCTTCCTCTCCCCAGACCCTCACCTGCCTAGACAGGTCAGGAAGAGTAGGCTCCTACGTGCCTTGAAACGCAGGAACTCAGCTCTTCCACAGCGTCCTGCAGGGGCTAATCGAGTGGGCTTGTCTCCCCGGCCAGTCCGAAGGGAGGGAACCAGCAGTGAGAGCCCCGCTCTACCCGCACAGGGAGGAGGCGCCTGGGACCTGCTGTGTGGGACCTGGAGAAATGAGAAGCAGCTCACGGAAAGCTGCAGAGCCGGGGGCTGGTTCCCAACTTTGGGAGTGCCTCTGACGTGCTCATCTTTATTACTAGCACAAAAATTCCCTGCCTGCCACTATGCTCTACGTGTGTCCCAGACGACAGAAGGGGAATCTGTGAATGGTCATGCTATGTGGCAGGAAAATGCAGGGGGACAGATAAGTGACCACATCAGGATTGGGATCAGTGCTTCCTCCCATGGGTTTTAGCCCACGGCTCCTCCCCCATCCAGGGCTGGAGCGGCAAAATGACAGGCTCAGGAGGGTCCTGAGCCCCTAATTCGACCTCCTTTTATTTGTTTTATTTTCTCTCACTCTTCTCTCACAAATCCTTTTGTTCTTCCTTCTTCTGGACCCCTTCCCAAGACGCCAGCCCATCAAGTATAAGGGTACTAGAAGAATTTGCCAGATTTAGAACCTAGAACCACTGTGGATAATAAGTATTCATAAACGTACCTTTCAGCATATCTTAATGTCGATAAAGTTTCCTCGTAGCAGATGTCAGCCGGACTTATGGCTGCTATCTGTAAAAAATAACCTTTTCAGATTTTGTTTTTCATATAAGGTTTTAGAGCTATTGTTGTCGATATTACACAACTAACAGTCACGGAACATCTTGTAATTTGTGGTACTGTTCAAACTTTACAACTCAGACAGAAAACTCAGGCTTAGAGAAGAATAATGTGCCAAGGTCACTCAGATAATAACTGGCAGAGCTGGGACCTGGACCAGCCCTGACTTGACACCTGTGCAGCTAACCTCTGTACAACGTGTCCCTCAGCACTGAGTCCCCAGCAGATTTCCTCGGGGATTTAAATGACCGTTGAACCCTGGCACTGCAGAGACCAATCAATAAATCATTACTGAGTAGCCACTTGTATGGTTTCAAGCCTGGCTATTGACTTTGGCTTAATTGTTCTAGAAATCAAACGAGAAAACAAACGTTTTGATGAGCTGGAGGTGGGCAGGGTCACTGAGGGTGAACAGGGGGGAGTGTGATTACCCAGGCAGCAGCTTGTAACTTATGGTCCTGGAGGTCAAGATTCAGAGCATAAGGGCCTGGTGAATAGTCCTTTATCTTTGTCCAGCTTTGGAGCTTTTAAAGCTTGTTCATTATATGATCTCATTTAATCACCACAGCAGTATTTCCAAGGCGAGATTGTTATCTTCACTTTAGGAAGGAGGAAGAGGAGGTCTGGGATTGGAGCCATGGAGCCTCAAGAGCTTGGATGTTTAACATTCAGAGGAGTCTTATGGGCCTTCTTTTAGTCCAGGCTCTTGGGGGATGGCCCAGGGAGGCCCACAGGTACTGACAACCAGAAAAACGTTAACCAAAATGTTTGAAAAGAATTAGGCAAGAATAAATGATAAAGACAGATCCAGCAGCAGGCCTTTCTCTCCTAATCAGGACAACAGACTGGAGGCCAGTACGAGGCTGGAAGCAGAGCTTGCCCAGTTCTGTTCCTTCCCTAATCTGAAGCTTGAGAGCGGAGCGCCCTGACTTAACACACTGCACACGGTACCACTTGGCAACTTTCAATAATAGAGTCTGGAGTCTTTTGCTGATGACACGATTTGGCTACTCTCCAGGTTAAACACCTGCCCTGTGTCTAAAACAGTCAAAAACTGATTCCAGTCTTGCCATGGAATGACTGCTGATTTATAATAACATGACATTGTTAGTGTTAGTTTTAAAACTGTGTTAGTTTCTTCCTGATAATAAAAGTAATATATAGTTCTGTAGAGAACCAGAAAAGAGTAAATTAAAAAATCAAAATTAGCACTATAGAAACTTTATTTGAACATCGCCATGGAAAGAGCTCCAGGAGTCATGAGATCATAGATGAGAACGTGCTATATCAATGCAGAGTGCTGTGTTTAGTGGTCCACAGAGAATAACTTTAATAATAATAATAACAACAGCAATAATGACAGCTACATGAGTCTAAACAGTCTAAAATGTGGTAAGAAAATCACTTTACCAAAGTAGTTCTGCTGTTCCCACCCAGAGCTGACTGGAGCAGTTTGGTCAGAACAGAGTCTCTGTAGGGAACGTGCAAGACTTTCTTCCCCATGGCTGCATCAGCCAGAGCACTGAATCAAAAGAAAATATAAAACAACAAAATTTTTTACATGTATCAAGAAGAAATCTGCTTCCCTGTGGATAAGTCAGAAACACTCCTCAAATCCCCTTGTCGACCCTATATACCAGAGACATGACTCTAAGGAATATCCAATAGTTGAGACACCTTCTGTACAAAGATGCTGAAGTTAAGACAGCAGCACAGGCTGCTGGTTCTATCTCCAAGGTCAGCACTGGGGAAACCATAACAGAGAGGGAAGCCCAGATCTGAGGCACTAACACACTAAACCTTTGGAGGAAAACCCAGAGCCTGCAGGCTATTGTAAATTTATGTATAGGGAAGGGTTGTGATCTGAGGAAGAGGGTGGCTAGCAGGGTGAAGATAGAAATGGGGAGTGGGTTTAAGTCCTTTTCTTGCCTTTCTCTCATACTGCCTTAGGAAGATCCCATAGCCTTAGGACCCCATAGGACTACAGCATCAGAGTAACAGTGAATAAGAGAAGTAACAGTGAATAAGAAAAGTAACAGCTCAGTTCCTGCCCTGCTCAGGGCACTATAGAGAAAGTAGTGTTGTCACTGAAGAGACTGGGGAAGAGGAGGGAGGAAATCCCATCTCTGTGAAATTATAATCACAGAGAAAAGAAACCTAAAAAATTAATCCATCAGATTTAGAAAAGAAACAAAATGAACATCTAGAAAGGAATAGATACAATAATTGAAATTTAAAACACTATGGATAGGTTCAACAGCAAATTAGACATTGCCATAATGGGAATTAGTGAACCAGATAGTTCAGAGGAAATCCAGATTGCAGCCTGGAGACATAGAGATGGAAAACAAGAAAGAAAGGTTAGGAGACATGGAAGACAGGGGGAGAAGATTCAAATAGTTTAATTGAAGTTTCAGGAGAGAAAAGAGAAAAAAAATGGGTAGAAGCAATATGTGAGAGATAATGGCTGAGAATTTTCTAGTATTGATGAAAATCACTATCACAGAGTTATGGAGGCTAAGGAATTCCAAGGAGGATAAATAAAGACAAACTGACACTCAAATGCAACATAATGAAATTGGGGAACATCAAAAAAGAAGAGCTTAAAAGCAGGTAGGGAAAAAGATTATCTTCAAGGGAATAGCGATTAGACCAAGAATAGAAACCAGGAGAATGGTATCCTTAATGAGCTGAAAGAAAATACTGTCCGTCCAGAATTATATACTCAGCAAAATTATCTTTCAAAAATAAGATAAAATAAAGAAATTTCAACCAAACAAAAATTGAGTTTGCCATCAGCAGATGATCACTAAAAGAAATTCTAAAGAACATACTTCAACCAGAAGGAAATTGATCTTACAGAGCAGCTCTGATGTTTAAGAAGGAATGAATAAAAATAATAAAAAAGGAGTAGACGTGAATGAACACTAACTGTATAAGATAGTAATGATAATGTCTTTCGGGGTTAAAGAAGAATAGAATTAACATATATATCAAAAATAGCATATGTAGGATGGAGATACTCATATTATCCAGGAATAGAATAAAGTGTTTATTATATTTAGATGTTGACAAACAGATCGAAGAGCCAAGGAACAGTAAGCATATATTGAATTTTGACATATAACAGAAGTAGCATAGAAGATCACTGGGGAAAGGAGAGACTACTTAGCAAATGATCTGAAAAAATTGGTAATCGATAAGGAAAAAATAACAAAAAGGATGCCCACCTTACACTACTACACACCAACTCCAGATGGATAGGAACTTAAGTATAAATTTTCTTAAACAAGACAAAGAAAATGCAAAAATGCAAAACATAAACAATAACTTCTGCTCATCAATAGACACCTTTAAAAAAGTGAAAAGTCAAGCTACTAACTGGTAGAAGATATTTACAGTACATATACCTGAGAAAAGAGTAATAAAAATAGTAAAAAATGTCTGCAGATTGATCAAAAAGACAGTAACTCAATAGAATAATTGGAAAAATATAAGACCAGGTATTTTGAGAGGAAACATATTGCTAATAAGCAAATCAAATGATGCTCCAGCTTGTAGGTAACCAATGCTATCAAGACCATAGTAAAATATGTTTATACCCACTTAATTGGTAAATATCAAGAAATTTGACAATACCAAGCCTTAGAAAAGATGTGGATCAATGGGATATGTTATACATTGCTCCTGGGAATATAAATTGGTCCAACCACTTTGGAGAACAATTTGTCACCATCTCAAAAAATAAGGTGTTCACACACCTTATATATAAAACCCCAAAATTTCAATTCTTTGTCTATACCAAAAAAACTTTGAAATATTGATACCCAATGATTTGTACAATAATATTCATAGTAGTACTGTTTGTAATAGCAAAAAACAAACAAAAACCTGGAAACAACCAAAATGCCAATTAACATGAGAATGAAGGAATAAATTGTGGCATATTCCCACAATGGAATACTACACAATAATGAAAAAGAAGTAACAACTGCTACTGTAACAACATGGATGAATCTCATAGACAGAACATTTAGTAAAAGAACAGAAAATAAATTAACCAGAGCCACACATAACATGGATAGATATTGCCAATAATGTTGAATCTAAAAGCAAACTCTGCTCCTGGGTATGTACTTAAGAGGAATGAGTAATTATTTTCCCCTAAGTACATGTACAAGAACGTTGATAGCAACTTTATTCATAATAGTCAAAACCTGGAAACAAACTAAATGCCCATACAAGAGGAGAATGGATAAATAGTGGTATATTCCTACAATGGAATACTGCATAGCAATGAAAAACAGTTAATAATTGCTAAGTGAAACAGCATGGATTAGTCTCATAGACACAATCCTTAGTGAATGAAGCCAGATGTAAAAGACAATGACCTGGGCTTCCCTGGTGGCGCAGTGGTTGAGAATCTGCCTACCAATGCAGAGGACACGGGTTCAAGCCCTGGTCCAGGAAGATCCCATATGCCGCAGAGCAACTAAGCCCGTGTGCCACAACTACTGAGCCTGCGCATCACAACTACTGAGCCCGTGTGCCACAACCACTGAAGACTGCATGCCTAGAGCCTGTGCTCCGCCACAAGAGAAACCACTGCAATGAGAAGCCCACGCACCGCAACAAAGAGTAGCCCCTGCTTGCTGAAACTAGAGAGAGCCCCCCACGTGCAGCAATGAAGACCCAACGCAAAAAAAAATTAATTAAATAAATCAATAAAAGACAATGACCTGATATACATGATCTCATTTTTATAAAAATCAATACAGTTAGGCAAAACTAATCTTTGATAACAAAGGTCAATTCTTTTTGTTAGGATTAAAAATTAGGAGGAGGTATGAGGGAGTTTTCTGAGTTTTGGAAACGTACTATATCTCAGTCTAGGTGGTAATTACATAGATATATACATATATAAAAATCCATTGAGCTGAACATTTAAGATTTGTGCCCTTTACTATATGTAATTTATACCTAAGTAACCTTAACAATGCAAGATCCAGAAAGCAATATAATATTTTACCCTTTTATAAAATTCAAAAATCAGTGCTACTAATAAATAATAATGTGTACAAGCGATAAAACAAGAAATGATAAAAGAAAGAAAGAGGGAAGGAAGTAGGGAGGGAGGGAGATTAAACATAAAATTCAATATGGTGGTTACCTCCAAGGGGAGAATAGGAGAGGAATACCACCTGTTTCTTGGGTTGGGTGGTGGTTTTATTTGTTATTTCATTTAGAAGCAATTAATTAGTTTAAAATAAAATCTACAGGAGGGCCAGGAATGAATCAATGATGATAGTGGGTCATGAACCAAGGGTCATGATTAATCTAAATTTTGGTATTTGAGTTTATTTTTATGGCACAAATAAGTACCTATCCACTGATTATTTACCTGATAACATTTCCTAAATTGGTTAAACTTAAGTTAACTCGTGATCCTTCCCTCAGTCTGTCACCTTCAGATCCTGAACATTTCTGCCTTTCACTTCCAGCTAAATCCACCAAATTAATACTGGATTGTTTGCTGAGGTCTCTATCTAGAAAAACCTGTAGGAAAGCAACACAGGTCATGCTATTAGAGTGGTAGCAGACTACACAAGAAGACAATCTATTTTACATTCTAAAATATTTTTTCTAATTGTATTTCACACTCAAAAAAGGTGTAATAAAATTTGCAAGTTAAAATGCCATCGTCTCTATAATGACATTTTACAATAACATTACTAGGTTCAAATGTCTCAGTTGCCCCTTCCCAATTCTGCAAAGCTACTTCCAATGATATATTAGATACCAATTATTGCCCTAGTATATCTGTGATCAATAAGTATTTTAAATCAACTGTGAAATCTGCAAAATAAGTAACTGTTCGCGATGGTGTAGTCATGTAATGGAAAGAATGCTACAGGTTCCCTTTCTGTCATGTAACTGTGAACAAATGATTTAACTTTTCAGAGTTTCAACTTTCTCAGTTGTAAAATAGGGATGATAGCATGTTTTGGGGATGTTATGAGGGTAAAAGATAATAGATGTAATGGTTCTAACCATGCCTGGCATACATAAATAGGTGTTAATGTTGTTACTGACACCAATAAACAGAGTAAAATCATTCTTTTCCAGTTAATTTTGTCTCTTGCCTCTAAAATATCAAGTTTAAAAAATAGCAGGGCAGGTCTTCCCTGGTGGCGCAGTGGTTGAGAGTCCGCCTGCAGATGCCGGGGACACGGGTTCGTGCCCCAGTCCGGGAAGATCCCCCATGCTGTGGAGCGGCTGGGCCCGTGAGCCACGGCCGCTGAGCCTGCGCGTCCGGAGCCTGTGCTCCGCAACGGGAGAGGCCACAACAGTGAGAGGCCCGCGCACCGCAAAAAAAAAAAAAAAGCAGGGCAAACCATATTTAAAGTTTATGAATTTCAGTAACATTGTAAAATTAAGTAAATAACATTTAAAAGTTTACAAGGTTCTTTAAAATGCAGAATGCTATTTAAACTTCTCAACATTCCTATGAGGAGAACTATTCATCTCATTTTTACAGAACAAGAAACTGAGACTTAGGAAAGGTAAGTTACTTCCCAAAGTTTCAGAGCTGGTAAACAGAGTCATACATGGTCTAGTGTTTTTCCACTATTCCTGGTTAGAGCAGGACAATCTTTATTTATTACTGTTTTATCTATTACTAGTGCTGTGGCTTAGGGGATGGAGGTGGTGAAATTGTAGCTAAATGTTTAACCAGGCTTTGTGAATAACCATGTCTGAATCAAATTGTCCATAACTGTAGAGATCACTCGGTGATATCCACCGAGGAGAATGGAGGAGAAAAGTGTGCTCTAGTTTATCAAAGATTCTACTTAGTGGGGCGTTACATGGATTACCTGATTTCAAAGACTTTATCTTTGTGATTCCAGATATCAGAAAGACACTTCAGTATCTGGTGGTCCCCTAGGCTCATGGATCTGAAAGTTGGGCATTATTATATTGGTGATGCATACAGAGCCTACTAGTAGAATTCTCCATGACAAACCACAGACCCACTCTCATATCTCCACAGTTTGATCAACTTGGGGGTCAAAACCTGTTTCCCAGAGCATCGAATTTACTTGAGGGAAAGCAGTCTTTAGTCTCAGGGGCATTTCTGGGATCTGGTAGGTCTTACTGCCACCCCTCTGTTAGTAACGGGCTCACTTAGGCCGGGGTTGGGGGGCATGGATGTCGGGGGAGGGAGGCAAGAAGACAAGTGCCTCACTTTCTCCTGCTTCTGACCCTATAGTCTATGTTTGGAAAGAGCCACCTTAATCCATAGATCAACTCTAAAAAGATTCCATAATACTCACCAGCCCATAACGCTTCTGGGAACCTTTCCCTGGACCCCCTTGGTGGGAGGTGGGGACAATGGCATCTACTTGAATCTCACCTGCTTGAACTGAATGGTGATGACCATGTGAGACCGGCTGCTGCTGGCATTCATGTTGGTCGAAGCTGTGGTCCTTATTTTTGTTCCTTGTTCCATCAGTCTTTCAATCTGGGCATAGTTCTCACAAGGCACTGACTTTAGACCATCCACATAAAAGCCCAGCTGTTGGTCTTCCCTTACTTTTAGCCCTCCAGGTTTCTTGGTTTTGGACAGCAAATCTCTTACCTGTGGAGAAAAGAATAAATAATGCAAAATTCAGGAAGGCAAGGATTTGTGTTTATTTCACCGTTACAGCCCTTTCTAGAATATATTAAGTGCTCAGTAAATATGTATTGGATGAATGAATAAATGTTAAAGTTCTGTAGGTACCAGACCACCTCATAATTTAAATAAGTAAGGAATAGAGAAATGACAAGCAAGAAAATATGGAAACCTGCTGTAATTAGTGAAATCAGAAGCATATATTTTTTTAGAAATTCAGTTTTATTATGTTCAAGTACCTAGAGCACTTCAACCAGACTGCGAGGTCCCTGAGGGCAGGGCATGTTTCTTTACTAGGACAGTAACTCCTAACATGGTTCCTGACATGTGGTAGGAACTCAGTGAATGCTTGTGGAGAAGATAGTGTAACTGAAGCTAAGCTAACAAGTAATGTTTGATACACTGAATATGGAGTACTGGCCGAACTGCTTTTGTAGCATGAAAAAACATTTTAGTCGGTACCTACAGTTGTCTGACTTTACATAGGTGATTCTAAAGCTTTTGTGCTTGAAAACATGGTTCTTGGATTATCCTAAATATTCTCCTAGCAATCTTGTTAACTCTTGTAGTTGATTCGCAAATCCCTGGTGAATAATATAAAAAGAAATGATCCCAGCCTCTTTCTGAATTATCACAAATTTTGTATTACAAAGTAATGAAGTCTTACTTTCCGAGAACAGTGAGCAATGAAACTTAAAACACTTAAAAGTTAGTAACATTCAAAGTACCTAATGTTCTGCCTAGGTTAAATCATGCTGCAACAGATGCCACCACTGTGCATATCTACTTCCAAGGGAAACTTATTTAACCCAAACAGTATTTGCTACAGCCAAACCTAACAAGAGACTGTGGGTAATTCTTTGGATTTTCTTCTTATTATTGGAGATTTGTGTGATGTCACACTTAGACCATGGCCTCAGGTGAAAGTCCATGTTGCCTCTCCCCCAAAAAAGCCACTTCTGCCAAGGCACAGTAGGTCGAGCTATGGGAGCCTGGTAGAGCCAGAGCCCCTAGAGCAGGTAGTTGGTGCTATACGATGCAGGGAGATCTGGGCTGGGAATCTGACCTGGGCTCTTAGTTCTGGTTCTGCCTCCAAAGTGTGAGAGCTTTGGAAAGTCTCTTACATCCCCAGTTTTCTCCTCATAAGAGAAGAGCGATGGATAAAATGGTCTCTAAGATCTCCCCAAGTATTCTGTAGCTTTAAGTCCTAGAGTCAAAGCAAGATCACAGATTGAATTCAGGAAAGGAAATTAGGACAGTGGACAGAAAGGTCAGAGATAAGCAGACATCAGAACGGAGGCAACTCTGTCTTAGATAGGAAGCCTTTTCTATAACTTCCACTGAGTGATTATAAATTGTAGGAAGCGGCATCTAAGGCTGAAGATGTGTCTGAAGAAGGCTTATTAGAAAAAAGGTAAGTAGGTTTATCTAAATGGAATATGGAAGTGCCCAGAGACAAGGGCAGATCCTGGTACCTGATTCTCCAGGTTGTACCTGGAGATTGAATCGATGGTTATCACGAGAATTTCCTCACTCACCTCAGCTCTTGTGAACTCTCCTAAGTCTGTCTCTATCTGGCACTCCTTCAAATATGACTTTGCCGCTAGAGAAATTTTCTAAAACCCCAGTCTGATTCTCTTATTTCCCTGTTTAGAACCCTTCACTGTCTCTCCATTGCCTCCCAGACAAAGAGCCTTTGCCTTTTAGCAACTGATGTTTAGCGCCATCTACTGATGCTTCCCTGTTCTCACCTCCCCACATGCTTCCAGCTCTGGCTACACAGGACTCTCACTGTTCCCTTAAACGCCATGTGCTTTCACGTATCCGTGGACTTATTAAATATGAATCCTGCTGCCTAAAGTGCCCCCCAGGCCTCCTACTGCCTCACCAAATTCATAAATATCTTTCAAGGCCCAGTCTAACTCTGTTGACAAACAACACCAACAATCCCAGGCAGTATTAGTTCTCTCTCTCCTATGCCTTTCTTTTCACCATTCATGCGGCATATGTAATATATTTTATTACTATCTTCAGTGGATGTTATATCTTCTGTGAAACTTCTCCATGACAGGAATCATGTCTTAGGTTTTATTCATTCTCAGAGTCTAGTATGATGTCTGAAACATGAAAAGTATCTAATAAATGTCACTTTGTTGAAGTACGGCTGGAAAAATACCAGAGACTCGTAGAAGGTGAGACATGAAGAAGTATTTAGGATGTCCAATGTCCTTATTTTAGAGATAAGAAAAGAGAACTCCAGAGAGATTATCCTCATTAATAGATATCAGTAAGGGACCCACAATGTGATGCCATTCTCCCCTGTTCCTTTCACAAGAACTTCATAATAAAGGAAGTAAAGTTGTCCTCCTGAAGTTACTGGTATGAAATAAAGGAGCTATACTGTCTCCCAAGCCCATCAACTTGAAAGAAATAGAAACTTAATCTGTGACCTTAACATAATAACCCATTTGAATTTACTATCAAACTTCAACAGTAATAAATGCCTCATGGAAGCATATGAGAAAAAAATAGATATTTTCTCTCCTAATATAAAGAGAAAAACACTGACAGATTTATTCCTTCAGTAATAGTTATTTAGTAATGATTAAGTGCAAGGCTTTGGGATAGTGCGTGGGGTTACACAAGAAATCTTGGGGTATGAAACTACCCTTAAGAAGCTTACAATTATAGATACCCCTGTCAATTTACACATTCAGCAAACCTTAGGGGCATCCATTCTAAACCAAGTATTATACTAAGTATTGCCAATAGAAAGGTGCAATTATCTGTTCTGGAGATACAAATATGTAAATAAAATTTTACAGTATGATATAAGCACAAAGAGGAAAGGTTGCTCAATATCTAGCGTTTGATAAGCGCTACGTTAGAAATTTAAGATTCAGTGCATCTCAAAGTGTAGTGTCTTATTTTAAATTCTCTACTTTATAAATAAGCAAACTGAGCTCTGAGATAAAGTGATATCCCAAAGTCACAAAGCTAGTAAATGAGAGAGCTGGGATTTGAACCCACGTTCTATGATCAAGCAAACTATGGCCCATGGGCCAAATTCAGCCCTCCACTTGTTTTTGTATGATCATTGAGGTAACAATGTTTTTCACATTTTTAAATGGCTGAAAAAAATCAAAAGAAAAATATTTTGTGACGTGAAAATTAGGTGAAATTCAAGCTTCAGTGTCTGTAAACAAAGGTTTATTGGTATGCAGCCACATCCACTCATTTACATATCCTCTGTGGCTGCTTTTGTGCCCTGAGGGCAGAATACAGTAGTGGTGACAGAGACTTTATGGCCCTCAAAGCCTAAAATATTTTCTGTCTGGACTTTGAAGATAAAGTTTGCCAACCACTGTCCTGAAGCCAGACTGACTGAAGCCTTAGGATGTATAGAGGAGCTGACATCTGAGCTGGATTTGAAGTTTAGTAGTTTCTTTAAGGCCAGAGGAAGCAGGAAGGGTATTCCGGGTAGGGGAAGATAGATGTAGGAAAGAATGACATATTCTGCAAAGGAAGAATAGTTCTATGTGGCTGAAGAATAGAATGTGTGGAGACACAAGGACATAAAATGAAGTGGAACCTACCTAAAATGAGGTAGGTTAGGGCTGAATAGTCAATGCCAGGCTAAAGAGTTTTGACTTTATCTGTAGGATAGGTGAGGGGGAGCCTCTGATATTTATTAAGCTGCAGAGAGTCACTCAGATTTGTGTGTCAAAAAATATCATCACTGTTACCTGTTCATTGTAAATTTCCAGCATGCTGAATGTAACCTGTATAAAAAAGGGCACAAAGTAAATTAAGATTCTCTTGAAACTGTCATCTTTGAAAAAAAAAAAAAAGTACTATGGAAACAAGATAAATGTACAACAAAGGAAAAAGCGAAATATTAAATATAGTAAAGCTCTTTTTCACAAGCCATAGGAGATTCTCAAATAATTTTAATGATATGGAGGAAGTTCTTAATATAAATTAAAAACATACAAAACATTGCATGTGTGTGT
The DNA here is from genome assembly GCF_039906515.1 of Pseudorca crassidens. Classification (NCBI taxonomy): domain Eukaryota; kingdom Metazoa; phylum Chordata; class Mammalia; order Artiodactyla; family Delphinidae; genus Pseudorca; species Pseudorca crassidens. Next base: position 161,465,312 of record NC_090297.1, read on the forward strand.
GCCTGTGTTACAGCCTCAACTGTGAAGAGAAAAATGTTGTTCTTTATTGCTCACTCTCTGATCTGAACATATGCAGAGAAAAAGATTGGTCTTCACCCTACTGTGCTTTTGGAATAATGCTAGCCAAGCTTACACCCCTTAAACAGGAGACTGGGGGAATCTGAACTACTCTCGTCTAGAGAAAAGGCTCTAAGATACTGACATTTTGCCACCACCATCCCTCACCCATGAAAAACTGGCTTGTCTGTTAGTCACCCTGTGGTGAGTCCTGCCAGTCAAACCTTACCTCCCCAGAGCTTCCAACTAGCTTCAGAGAGCATCACATTTTAAGATAAACAAATGGGAGGGGAGATCAAGATGGCAGCGCAGGAGGACGCTAAGCTCACCTCCCCTCATTAACACATCAAAAATACGTGTACCCGTGGAGCAATTCTCACTGAAAACTAATTGGAAACCAGCAGAAGGATGCTTACAAAACCAGGGCTATAAGAAAGATCCACACAGAATCGGGTCGGAAGGGAAGAGAAGCAATCAGGTCGGGACCTGTGCCCCTGGGAGGGACACAGAAGAGGAGAGGTATTACACAGGCTTGGAGATCCTACTGGGGAGTGAGAGGATGGAACACACAGTGGGCAACCCAGCCCTGGGGTCTGACACCAGGAGGATGAGTTCCCCTAGCTGCTTTGAAAACCAGTGAGACTGACAGAGGGCTGTAAGAAACCTAGACTCCACTCATGAAGAGTGTGCACACACTTGCTTACTCCAGAAACAAGACAGAGGAAGCAGATTAAAACTGCATGGGAGGGCTTCCCTGGGGGCGCAGTGGTTGAAAGTCCGCCTGCCGATGAAGGGGACGTGGGTTCGAGACCCGGTCCGGGAGGATCCCACATGCCGCGGAGCGACTGGGCCCGTGAGCCATGGCCGCTGAGCCTGCGTGTCCAGAGCCTGTGCTCCGCAATGGGAGAGGCCACAACAGTGAGAGGCCCGCGTACCGCAAAACAAACAAACAAACAAACAACAACAACAAAAAACACTGCATGGGAGGGGAGAGGGGGAAGATGGCAGAAGAGTAGGACGTGGAGTTCACCTTCCTCCCCACAGATACATCAGAAATACATCTACACGTGGAACAACTCCTACAGAACACCTACTGAACGCTGGCAGAAGACCTCAGACCTCCCAAAAGGCAAGAAACCCCCCACGTACCTGGGTAGGGCAAAAGAAAAAAGAATAAACAGAGACAAAAGGATAGGGACGGGACCGGCACCAGTGGGAGGGAGCTGTGAAGGAGGAAAGGTTTCCACACACTAGAAGCCCCTTCGCGGGCGGAGACTGCGGGTGGCGGAGGGGGGAAGCTTTGGAGCCGCGGAGGAGAGCACAGCAACAGGGGTGCAGAGGGCAAAGCGGAGAGATTCCCGCACGGAGGATCAGTGCCGACCGGCACTTACCAGCCCGAGAGGCTTGTCTGCTCACCCGCTGGAGCGGGCGAGGCTGGGAGCTGGGGCTCGGGTTTCAGTCGGATCCCAGGGAGAGGACTGGGGTTGGCGGCGTGAACACAGCCTGAAGGGGGCTAGTGCGCCACGGCTAGCTGGGAGGGAGTACAGCAAAAAATCTGGACCTGCCGAAGAGGCAAGAGACTTTTTCTTCCCTCTGTTTCCTGGTGCGCGAGGAGAGGGGATTAAGAGCGCTGCTTAAAGGAGCTCCACAGACGGGCACGAGCCGCGGCTAAAAGCGCGGACCCCAGAGACAGACATGAGACGCTAAGGCTGCTGCTGCCGCCACCAAGAAGCCTGTGTGCGAGCACAGGTCACTCTTCACACTCCCCTTCCGGGGAGCCTGTGCAGCCTGCCACTGCCAGGGTCCCAGGATCCAGGGACAACTTCCCCGGGAGAACGCATGGCGCAACTCAGGCTGGTGCAACGTCATGCTGGCCTCTGCGCCGCGCATCCGTACCCCTCCCTCCCCCGGCTTGAGTGAGCCAGAGCCCCTGAATCAGCTGCTCCTTTAACCCCGTCCTATCTGAGCGAAGAACACACGACCTCCGGCGACCTACACGCAGAGGCGGGGCCAAATCCAAAGCTGAGCACCTGGGAGCTGTGAGAACAAAGAAGAGAAAGGGAAATCTCTCCCAGCAGCCTCAGGAGCAGCGGATTAAAGCTCCACAATCAACTTGATGTACCTGCATCTGTGGAATACCTGAATAGACAACGAATCATCCCAAATTGAGGAGGTGGACTTTGCGAGCAAGATAGATTATTTTTTCCCCTTTTCCTCTTTTTGTGAGTGTGTATGTGTATGCTTCTGTGTGAGATTTTGTCTGTATAGCTTTGCTTTCACCATCTGTCCTAGGGTTCTATCCGTCCGTTTTTCTTTTTGTTTTTACTTTAAAAAATATTTTTTCTTAATAATTATTTTTTATTTTAATGACTTTATTTTATCTTTATTTTATTTTTTCCTCTTTATTTCTTTCTACTTTTTCTCCCTTTTATTCTGAGCCGTGTGGACGAAAGGCTCTTGGTGCTGCAGCCAGGAGGCAGTGCTGTGCCTCTGAGGTGGGAGAGCCAACTTCAGGACACCCGTCCAAAAGAGACCTCCCAGCTCCACGTAATATCAAATGGCAAAAATCTCCCAGAGATCTCCATCTCAACACCAGCACCCAGCTTCACTCAACGACCAGCAAGCTACAGTGCCGGACACCCTATGCCAAACGACTAGCAAGACAGGAACACAACTCCACCCATTAGCAGAGAGGCTGCCTAAAATCATAATAAGGCCACAGACACCCCAAAACACACCACCAGACGTGGACCTGCCCACCAGAAAGACAAGATACAGCCTCATCCACCAGAACACAGGCACTAGTCCCCTCCACCAGGAAGCCTACACAACCCACTGAACCAACTTCAGCCACTGGGGACAGACACCGAAAACAACGGGAACTACGAACCTGCAGCCAGCAAAAAGGAGACCCCAAACACAGTAAGATAAGCAAAATGAGAAGACAGAAAAACACACAGCAGATGAAGGAGCAAGATAAAAACCCACCAGACCTAACAAATAAAGAGGAAATAGGTAGTCTACCTGAAAAAGAATTCAGAATAATGATAGTAAAGATGATCCAAAATCTTGGAAATAGAATAAATGCAAGAAACATTTAACAAGGACCTAGAAGAACTAAAGAGAAAACAATCAGCGATGAAGAACACAATAAATGAAGTGAAAAATACTCTAGATGGGATCAATAGCAGAATAACTGAGGCAGAAGAACAGATAAGTGACCTGGAAGATAAATTAGTGGAAATAACTACTGCAGAGCAGAATAAAGAAAAAAGAATGAAAAGAACTGAGGACAGTCTCAGAGACCTCTGGGACAACATTAAACACAGCAACGTTCAAATTATAGGGGTCCCAGAAGAAGAAGAGAAAAAGAAAGGAACTGAGAAAATATTTGAAGAGATTATAGTTGAAAACTTCCCTAATATGGGAAAGGAAATAGTTAATCAAGTCCAGGAAGCACAGAGAGTCCCATACAGGATAAATCCAAGGAGAAACATGCCAAGACACATATTAATCAAACTGTCAAAAATTAAATACAAAACATATTAAAAGAAGCAAGGGAAAAACAACAAATAACACACAAGGAAATCCCCATAATGTTAACAGCTGATCTTTCAGCAGAAACTCTGCAAGCCAGAAGGGACTGGCAGGACATATTTAAAGTGATGAAGGAGAAAAACCTACAACCAAGATGACTCTAACCAGCAAGGATCTCATTCAGATTTGATTGAGAAATTAAAACCTTTACAGACAAGCAAAAGCTGAGAGAGTTCAGCACCACCAAACCACTTTTACAACAAATGCTAAAGGAACTTCTCTAGGCAAGAAACACAAGAGAAGGAAAAGACCTACAATAACAAACCCGAAACAATTAAGAAAATGGGAATAGGAACATACATATCGATAATTACCTTAAATGTAAATGGATTAAATGCTCCCACCAAAAGACACAGACTGGCTGACTGGATACAAAAACAAGACCCTTACATATGCTGTCTACAACAGACCCACTTCAGACCTAGGGACACATACAGACTGAAAGTGAGGGCATGGAAAAAGATATTACATGCAATTGGAAACCAAAAGAAAGCTGGAGTAGCAATACTCATATCAGACAAAATAGATTTTAAAATAAAGACTATTAGAAGAGACAAAGAAGGACACTACATAATGATCAAGGGATCGATCCAAGAAGAAGATATAACATTTGTAAATATTTATGTACCCAACATAGGAGCACCTCAATACATAAGGCAAATACTAACAGCCATAAAAGGGGAAATCAACAGTAACACATTCAGAGTAGGGGACTTTAACACTCTACTTTCACCAATGGACAGATCATCCAAAATGAAAATAAATAAAGAAACACAAGCTTTAAATGATACATTAAACAAGATGGACTTAATTGATATTTATAGGACATTCCATCCAAAAACAACAGAATACACATTTTTCTCAAGTGCTCATGGAACATTCTCCAGGATAGATCATATCTTGGGTCACAAATCAAGCCTTGGTAAATTTTGGAAAATTGAAATTGTATCAAGTATCTTTTCCGGCCACAATGCTACAAGACTAGATATCAATTACAGGAAAAGATCTGTAAAAAATACAAACACATGGAGGCTAAACAATACGTTACTAAATAACCAAGAGATCACTGAAGAATCAAGGAGGAAATCAAAAAATACCTAGAGACAAATGACAATGAAAACACAACGATCCAAAACCTACAGCATGCAACAAAAGTAGTTCTAAAAGAGAAGTTTATAGCAATACAATCCTACCTCAAGATACAAGAAAAATCTCAAATAAACTATCTAACTTTACACCTAAAGGAACTAGAGAAAGAAGAACAAACATAATCCAAATTTAGTAGAAGGAAAGAAATCCTAAAGATCAGAGCAGAAATAAATGAAATAGAAACAAAGAAAACAGTAACAAAGATCAATAAAACTAAAAGCTAGTTCTTTGAGAAGATAAACAAAATTGATAAACCTTTAGCCAGGCTCATCAAGAAAAAGAGGGAGAGGACTCTAAAATTAGAAATGAAAAAGGAGAAGTTACAACAGACACCGCAGAAATACAAAGCATCCTAAGAGACTGCTACAAGCAACTCTATGCCAATAAAATGGACAACCTGGAAGAAATGGACAAATTCTTAGAAAGGTATAACCTTCCAAGACTGAACCAGGAAGAAATAGAAAAAAAAGAACAGACCAATCACAAGTAAAGAAATTGAAAGTGATTAAAAATCTTCCAACAAACAGAAGTCCAGGACCAGATGACTTCATAGGTGAATTCTATCAAGCATTTAGAGTAGAGCTAACACCATCTCAAACTATTCCAAAAAATTGCAGAGGAAGGAACACTCCCAAACTCGTTCTACGAGCTCACCATCACCCTGATACCAAAACCAAAAATGCTAAAGAAAAAAAAGAAAATTACAGACCAATATCACTGATGGATATAGATGAAAAAATCCTCAACAAAATACTAGCAAACAGAATCCAACAACATATTTAAAGGATCATACACCATGATCAAGTGGGATTTATCCCAGGGATGCAAGGATTCTTCAATGTATGCAAATCAATCAATGCAATACACCATATTAAAAAACTGAAGAAGAAAAACCATATGATCATCTCAATAGATGCAGAAAAAGCTTTTGACAAGCATTTTACCCATTTATGGTAAAAACTCTCCAGAAAGTGGGCATAGAGGGAACCTACCTCAACATAATAAAGGCCATATATGACAAACCCATAGTAAACATCATTCTCAATTGTGAAAAACTGAAAATATTTCCTCTAAGATCAGGAACAAGACAAGGATGTCCACTCTCGCCACTATTATTCAACATAATTTTGGAAGTCCTAGCCATGGCAATCAGAGAAGAAAAAGAAATAAAAGGAATACAAATTGGAAAAGAAGACGTAAAACTGTCACTGTTTGCAGGTGACATGATACTATACATAGAGAATCCTAAAGATGCCACCAGAAAACTACTAGAGCTAATCAATGAATCTGGTAAAGTTGCAGGATACAAAATTAATGCACAGAAATCTCTTGCATTCCTATACACTAACAACGAAATATCAGAAAGAGAAATTAAATTAAAGAAATTAAATTAATGGTGAATTGGGCTTCCTTGGTGGTGCAGTGGTTGAGAGTCCGCCTGCCGATGCAGGGGACATGGGTTCGTGCCCTGGTCCGGGAGGATCCCACATGCTGCGGAGCAGCTGGGCCTGTGAGCCATGGCCGCTGAGCCTGCGTGTCTGGAGCCTGAGCGTCCGGAGCCTGTGCTCCGCAACGGGAGAGGCCACAACAGTGAGGGGCCCGCGTACCGCAAAAAAAAAAAAAAAAAAAAAAAATTAATGGTGAATTAATCCATTCACCATTGCAACAAAAAGAATAAAATACCTAGGAATAAACTTACCTAAGGAGGTAAAAGAACTATACTCAGAAAACTATTAGACTCGGATGAAAGAAATCAAAGATGACACAGATGGACTGATGTACCATGTTCTTGGATTGGAAGAATCAATATTGTGAAGATGACTATACTACCCAAAGCAATCTACAGATTCAGTGCAATCCCTATTAAATTGCCAGCGACATTTTTTACAGAACTAGAACAAAAATCTTAAAATTTGTATGGAGACAAAAAAGACCCCGAATAGCCAAAGAAATCTTGAGGGAAAAAAACGGAGCTGGAGGAATCAGACTCCCTGACTTCAGACTATACTACAAAGCTACAGTAATCAAGACAATATGGTACTGGCACAAAAACAGAAATAGAGATCAATGGAACATGATAGGAAACCCACGCACCTACAGTGAACTAATCTATGACAAGGAGGCAAGGATATACAATGGAGAAAAGACAGTCTCTTCAATAATTGGTGCTGGGAAAACTGGACAGGCACATGTAAAAGAATGAAATTTGAACACTTCCTAACACTATACACAAAAATAAACTCATGTAAACTAAATGTAAGACTGTAAAACTCTTAGAGGAAAACATAGGAAGAACACTCTGTGAAATAAATCACAGCAAGATCTTTTTTGACCCACCTGCTAGAGTAATGGAAATAAAAACAAAAATAAACAAATGGGACCTAATGAAACTTAAAAGCTTTTGCACTGCAAAATAAACTATAAACAAGATGAACAGACAACCCTCAGAATGGGAGAAAATATTTGCCAATGAATCAATGGACAAAGGATTAGCCTCCAACATATATAAACAGCTCATGCAGCTCAATATTAAAAAAACAAAAAACCTAATCAAAAAATGTGCAGAAGACCTAGATAGACATTTCTCTAAAGAAGACATACAGATGGCCAAGAGGCACATGAAAAGCTGCTCAACATCACTATTAGAGAAATGCAAATCAAAACTACAATGAGGTATCACCTCACATCAGTTAGAATGGGCATCATCAGAAAATCTACAAACAACAAATGCTGGAGAGGGTGTGGAGAAAAGGGAGCCCTCTTGCACTGTTAATAGGAATGTAAATTGATACAGCCACTATGGAGAACAGTATGGTAGTTCCTTAAAAACTAAAAATAGAATTACCATATGACCCAGCAATCCCACTACTGGGCATATACCCAGAGAAAACCATAATTCAAAAAGACACATGTACCCCAATGTTCATTGCAGCACTATTTACTATAGCTAGGTCATGGAAGCAACCTAAATGCCTGTCAACAGAGGAATGGATAAAGAGGATGTGGTGCATGTATACAGTGGAATATTACTCTGCCATAAAAATGGATGAAATTGGGTCATTTGCAGAGACTTGGATGAACCTAGAGACTGTCATACAGAGTGAAGTAAGGCAAATAGAGAAAAACAAATATCGTATATTAACACATATATGTGGAATCTAGAAAAATGGTACAGATGAACCAGTTTGCAAGGCAGAAATAGAGACACAGATGTAGAGAACAAACGTATGGACACCAAGGGGGGAAAGTGGGGGTGGTGGTGGGATGAACTGGGAGATTGGGTTTGACATATATACGCTAATATGTATAAAATGGATAACTAATAAGAACCCGCTGTATAAAAAAATTAAATTATATTAAATTTAAAAAAAACAGTCCAACAAGACTAAATAATCATTTAGTCATTAAGCATAGTCAAAGACATTTAGTTCCTCTCCAAGGGATGTAGATAATATTCTGAGCCATATCCTTTGAGCTGTCTTATAGATACTAAAAACCCCACAAGGTGGAAGAAGTTAACTGTATGATGACCAGACTGTAGCCATGACAAAAGCTGCCACAATTCTGAGAACTGGCCTCAAAAAAATGGAAACCGACCCTGGAACTGAAGATTAACCATACTTAAAACAATCAAGATGATGCTGATCAGATCACCACACGACCAATTTCAAGGTGACTGTCAGAGCTGACACTACTGTTTCCACATGTAGCCCCCTCTCTCCTTTCCCTGTAAAAGCTCTTGCCCACTGACTGTTGGCGGCAGTCAGCCTTTGGACAGGTTGCCAGCCTCTGAAATATAAAGCAAACTTTCCTTTCCACCAACCTTGCCTCTTTGTTGGCTTTTGAGCAGTGAGCAGCTGTACCCCACTTTTGGTAACAATATCTCATTGCGGTTTTGAGTTTCTTTTCCCTAATAATTAGTGACGGTGAACATCTTTTCATGTCCCTGTTGGTCATCTGTATATCTTCTTTGGAAGTGCCTTTTCAGGTCTTCTGCCCTTTTTTTTTTTTTTTTTTGCGGTACACGGGCCTCTCACTGTTGTGGCCTCTCCCGTTGCAGAGCACAGGCTCCAGACGCGTAGGCTCAGCGGCCATGGCTCACGGGCCCAGCCGCTCCGCGGCATGTGGGATCTTCCCAGACCGGGGCACGAACCTGCGTCCCCTGCATCGGCAGGCGGACTCTCAACAACTCCACCACCAGGGTAGCCCTCATTTTTAAAAAATAAATCTTTATTGGAGTATAATTTCTTCACAATACTGTGTTAGTTTCTGTTGTACATTAAAGTGAATCAGCCATATGCATACATATGTCCCCATAACCCCTCCCTCTTGAGCCTCCCTCCCATCCTCCCCATCCCACCCCTCTAGGTCATCACAAAGCACCGAGCTGATCTCCTTGTGCTGTGAGGCTGCTTCCCACTAGCTATCTATTTTACATTTGGGAGTCTATATATGTCCATGCCACTCTCTCACTTTGTCACAGCTTATCCTTCCCCCTCCCCATATCTTCAAGTCCATTCTCTAGTAGGTCTGTGTCTGTATTCCTGTCTTGCCCCTAGGTTCTTCATGACCTTTTTTTTTTTTTTAGATTTCATATATATGTGTTAGCATATGGTATTTGTTTTTCTCTTCTGGTTTACTTCACTCTGTATGGCAGACTCTAGGTCCATCCATCTCATTACCAATAACTCAGTTTCATTTCTTTTATTTGCTTTTTCATTTTAATGATGGTTTCCTTCTCTGTGAAGAAGGTTTTTTGTTTTATTAGTCCCATTTGTTTATTTTTGCTTTTCTTTCCCTTGCTTTTGGAGTCAGAGCCACAGAAACATCACTAAGACCGATTTCATTGAGGTTACTGCCTATGTTTTCTTCTAGGACATCTATGGTTTCAAAATTTACATTCAAGTCTTTAATCCATTTTGAGTAAATTTTTGTGTATGGTGTAATATAGTGGTCTAATTCCATTCTTTTGCACATGGCTGTCCAGTTTTCCCAACACCATTTATTGAAGACTATCCTTTTAGGATAATTAACATTATCCTAAAATAGAGATGCCGATAACTTTCATTGGGGGCAGAGAATTTCCAAAATGAAAAAAAAATTCCTTAAATAAGGGATTCTAGAATAATACATACCTGGTATTCTTGATTTTTCTCCCGGTTCTCAATTGCTTGAAATAGCTCTTCACACACATTTGGAATGATACCCTTGTTTGCCCCAAACCCAATCATGGAATAGCTTTTTCCAGAGCCAGTTTGGCCATAAGCCAGGAGAGTAGTATTATAGCCTTGCCAGGCACTGTCCAGAATTCCCCTGCCAAGATCGTGGAAAACATCTCTCTGGAAAGAAGACCGCAGGCATCAAGTTCAGCACTGACTTTTCACAGTACTCTTAAAATCTAATATTCTGGTTTTGGTGAGTTCCACCTTAATTAATGTCATATGACTTACTTGAAATATAACTCAGATGCTGTCTTAGAACCAGTGAAATAAAGCTGGCAACCAAAAAGGGATTTGTCAGTTTGGAAAACACTGATCACCACAAATCACCATGTATCTTCAACTAGCCAGTATTCATCAGTAATGGATTTGAGTATTTTATAGCCTTGACAAAACATGGGCTAGGTCTTTAAAATTCAGCAATTAGACAATAATTTCAAGGGACCAAGGGACACAGACCAAAGTGTTTTCTGATTTCTCTGTATTCTTTAATCCAGACAACGTCACAAAATTCCTACACTAATTTTAACTCGCTGCTGCTGAACCTTCTTTCTTTTTTTGTTTTTAACAAGACCTAGTGGTTCTGAAGCCAACACACACATATACATATGCACCCTTTTTTTTTTTAAGTGGCAGACACAGATGCTTGTGCCCACAATTGCTTGAAAGAGAAGATGTGGTCTGGCTTTTATTATCTATCATCTGATTATCTATTATTATCTATTATGTTATCTGTAATATGAGAGATATTATCTGTTATTGTCATAGCCAGCAATAATTCTCTTATTTGAGGCTGTTTCAAAGTGCATATTCTTTTCTGTTCTCTAATATCAATAAAATAGTAAGTAAGCATTATACACTCCATTTGTTGCAATATATACATTTGTGTAATTTATATAATTTTTATTTCTGGGAAAGATGCACATACTAACGTAGTGTGATTTTTATAAGGACAATAGGCAATAACCAATTTTCTTACACTATTCATTTCTCATGAGAAAGGAATAAAAAGTATTACACTGTAAGTGTTAGGGGAGCTCTAGGCTTAAAATGTGGAATCTGGCCAGTGGTTTTTCAGAACATTGAGACCATACTTTTACCAGAAAAATGTATTTATGTAATAGATATCCACTCTACCTTAGGAGCTATGAGCTGAACCTAAGGAGTGCTCACAAGCTTAGTAAAGTAACTGGTTTTGCTATCTTTTTTTCCTCTGTGCTATTTGGAGATTTGGGGGAAATGCTTTTATTGCCAATTTTTATGAATTGAAAACTTCAAACAAACAACATAGAATTTTATTAAATAAACAAAATCTTAGAGAATAGAATCATTCTGTAAATTTTGTTAGCTGTAGAGTTTTCTGTATAGTTTTCCATTGAAATCTCTTTTGGGTGTCAGTGATTTGCATATTAGGTAAACCAAGAAGTCACAGAGCTACATTTCTAGTTTCTTCCTGTTCTTCATCCTATAATCAACTACATGAAACATTTTCCTACACTACAGTATGTAAAACTATAATTCTGCAGTATCTTAATAGGTGATCAACAAAAGATAGGGAGGATGAGAGGGAAAGCTGTTGACAAAGTTAATCAAGTCTCTTTACAGCACAGTTCTTGCAGCCTTTTAAAACTACCTTTTAAAAAACTGAGATAGAATTGACATATAACATTATACTAGTTTCAAATGTACAGCATAATGATTTGATATATGTATATATTGAGAAATGATTACCAGAATAAATTTAGTTCACAGAGTTTTTGTTTGTTTATTTTTTGGCCATGCGGTGTGGCTTGTGGGATCTTAGTTCCCCGACCAGGGATCGAACCTGGGCCCTCATCAGTGAGAGCACAGAGTCCTAACCACTGGACCGCAGGGGAATTCCCCTAATTTTTTTTCTTGTGATGAGAAATTTTAAGATCTACTCTCTCAGCAACTTTCAAATATACAATACTGTATTGTTAACTACAGGCATACCTCAGAGATACTCTGGGTTCATTTCCAAACCATCACAATAAAGCAAATAATGCAATAAAGTGAGTCACAAAAAGTTTTTGTTTTTCCCAATGCATATAAAAGTTATGTTTACACTATACTGTAATTTATTAAGTGTGCAATAGCATGATGTCTAAAAAGACAATGTATACATCATAATTTAGAAATATTTTACTGCTCAACAATGCTAACCATCATCTGAGCCTTCATAATCTTTTTGCAATAGTAACATTAAAGATCACTGATCACAGATCACCATGAGAAATAGAAAGATAAATTTGAAATATTGGGAGAGTTACCAAAATGTGACACAGAGACACGGAGTGAGCAACGTTGTAAAAATGGTATCAAAAGCCTTGCTTGATACAGGATTGCCACTAACCTTCAATTTGTTTAAAAAAGAAAGAAAGAAAGAAAAGAAAAAGAAAAAAACCCACAACAACAACACTGTATCTGCGAAGCGCAATAAAGCAAAGCACAATAAAATGAGGTCTGCCTGTATATCACCATGCTGTACATTACATCCCCAGGACTTATTTCCCTTACTGGAAGTCTGTAGCTTTTGATGACCTTCACCCACTTCACCCGTGTCCCACCCCCACCCCCCTCAAACTCGACACCCAACATTAACCCCTGCCTCTGGCAACAACCAATCTGTTCTCGGTATCTAAAAGTTCATTTTTAAAAAAGATTCCACATGTAAGTGAGATCATATAGTATTTGTCTTTTTCTGTCCAACTTATTTCACTTGGCATAATGCCCCAAGGTCCATCCATGTGTTGCAAATGGCAGGATTTCCTTCTTTTTATGGCTGAATAATATTCCATTGTGTATGTATGTATATATATATATGTATATATATATTTTCTTTATCCATTCATCTGTCGATGAACACTTAGGTTGTTTCCATGTCTTGACTATTGTAAATAATACTGCAATGAATATGGGGGTGCAGATATCTTATCAAGATAGTGATTTCATTTTCTTTGGATAAACACTCAGAAGTGGGATTGCTGGATCACATGGTAGTTCCATTTTTAATTTTGAGGGGAACCTCCATACTGCCTTTCATAGTGTCTGCACCAATTTACACTCCCACCAACAGTGCACAAGGGTTTCCTTTTCTCCACACACTCACCAACACTTATCTCTTGTCATTTTCGATGATGGCCATTCTAACGGGTGTGAGGTGATATCATGTTGTGGTGTTTTAAAAATTAATTAATTAATTTATTTATTTATTTTTGGCTGTGTTGGGTCTTTGTTGCTATGAACAGGCTTTCTCTAGTTGGGGCAAACAGGGACTACTCTTCATTGTGGTGTGCAGGCTTCTCATTGCGGTGGTTTCTCTTGTTGTGGAGCACGGGCTCTAGGCACACAGGCTTCAGTAGTTGTGGCAGATGGGCTCAGTAGTTGTGGCACACGGGCTCAGTAGTTGTGGCTCGCAGGCTCAGTAGTTGTGGCGCACGGCTTAGTTGCTCTGCGGCATGTGGGATCTTCCCCGACTAGGGCTTGAACCCGTGTCCCCTGCATTGGCAGGCAGATTCTTAACCACTGTGCCACCAGGAAGTCCCCACATTGCGGTTTTGATTTGCATTCCCTGATGATTAGTGATGTTGAGCACATTTTCATGTATCTGTTGGCTGTTTGTATACCTTCTTTGAGGAAAATGTCCATTTAATTCCTCTGCCCATTTTAAAATCAGATTTCTTTTTGCTATTGAGTTATATGAATTCTTTATATATTTTAGATATTAACCTTTTATTAATATATGATTTGTAAGTATTTTCTCCTTTTCTGTAAGTTGCCTTTTCATTTCATTGATGGTTTTCTTTATGTACAGAAGTTTTTTGGGTTGAGGTACTCCCACTTATTTATTTTTGTTTTTGGTGTAAAATCCAAAATATCATTGCCAAGACTGAGGTCTAGGAGCTTACCCTCTATGTTCTCTTCTAGGAGTTTTATGGTTCCATGTCTTACATTCAAGTCTTAAATCCATTTTTTTTAAGTGGTGTAAGGTATGGGATTCTTCTTTTGCATGTAGCTGTCCAGTTTTCTCAACACCATTTATTGAAAAGACTGTCCTTTCCCCAATATATGTTTTTGGTTCCTTTGTTGTAAATTAATTGACCATATATGCATGGGTTTATTTCTGGGCTCTCTACTCTGTTGATCTATGTGTCTATTTTCATGCCAATACCATGCTGCTTTGATTACTATAGCTTTGCAATATAGTTTGACACCAAGATGTGTGATGCCTCCAGCTTTGTTCTTCTTTCTCAAGATTGCTTTAACTATTCAGGGTCTCTTATGGTTCCACACAAATTTAAGGATTGTTCATTTCTTTGAAAAATGCCATTGGAATTTTGATAGGGATTGCATTGAATCTGTAGATTGCTTTGGATAGTATGGACATTTTAACAATATTAGTTATTCCAAGCCATGAGCACAGAATATCTTTCCCATTTATTTGTGTCTTCTTCAATTTCTTTCATCAGTGTCATAGTTTTCAGTGTACAGGTCTTTCACCTCTTTGGCTACATTTATTCCTTGGTATTTTATTCTTCTTGGGAAAAACTCTTTATTGACATAAAATTAATATTCACTAAATTCATCAGTTTAAAGCACACAGTTCCATAAGTTTTGACATATGTATTTGGCCATGTGACAATCACCACAATCAGGGTTTTTAAAAAGTTCTCTTGTGACTCTTTGCACTTAGGCCCTTCTTCTCACTTTCAGCCCTTGATGATTTACTTTCTGTAACTATAGTTTTGTTTTTTCTAGAACTGTCATTTAAGTGGAATTGTATAGTGAGCAGTCTTTTGTATATGACTTCTTTTACCTACTACAATGCTTTGAGATTCAGCCATGTTGTTGCATATAATCATTAATTCCTTTTATTGCTGAATTGTATTCTATTTTATAAATATATCATAATTTTATTATCCATTCACAAGTTGATGGATATTTGAGTTTCCAGTTTGGGACTATTACATATAAAGTTGCTAAGGACGTTTGTATATAGGTGTTTGTGAGAAAATATATTTTTATTTCTCTTGGAATTGCTGGATTGTATGTTAAATGTATACTTAAATTTTAAAGAAACTGTTTTCCAAAATAACTGAATCTTTTACATGGCCATAGCACTGTATTAGAGTTCCAGTTGTTCCATTCATGCATGTTAACCTTGATACTGTTTTTAATTTTTGACATTTCTCATGTATGTGTAGTATTCTCTCATTTGGTATTAATTTGCATTTCCCTAATGACTAATAAAGTTGGACACTTTTTCATTGGTTTTAGGATATGTTGTAATTTATATATCTCTGTTGGTGAGGTCTCTGATCAAATTTTTTGCTATTTTCTTTTTATTTTGGCCATGCTGTGTGCCTTGTGGGATCTTAGTTCCCAGACCAGGGATTGAACCCAGGCCCTCAGCAGTGAAAGTATTGAGTCTTAAGCACTGGATCACTAAGGAATTCCTTGCCATTTTTAAAAAATTGACTTTTCTTCCTTTTTTTCCCTTAAGTTGTAAGAATTCATTATATATTTTGGGTACTTTATCATATATATATTTTGCAAATATTTCCTTTCATTATGGCTTACCTTTTCATGTTCTTATTGGTATCTCTCAAAGAGCAAAATGTGTTTTTAATGGGTCTCATTTATCAAATATTTTCTTTCATGATCTGTGTCCTATCTAAGACTCTTTGCCAAATCAAGATCACTACAATTTTCTCCTATCCTTTCTTTTAGAGGCTTTATAATTTTACCTCTAAAAGTTAGGTCTACAATCTATTTTGAGTTCATTTTGTATGTGGTGTGAGGAAAGTATCAAAGTTCATATTTTTCCATATGGATATCCTATATCTCCAGCACCATTTGTTCAAAGACTTTAGTTTTGAAGAACGTTGTCACCTGTATTAGTTTGCTTGGGCTTCCATAACAAATTACCACAAACTGGGTGACTAAAAACAACAGAAATTTATTCTCTCACGGTTCTGGAGGCTACAAGTCCAAGATCAAGGTATTGGCAATGCCATGCTCTCTCTGAATGCTGTAGGAAACAATCCTTCCTTGCCTCTTCCTGGCTTCTGGTTGCTCCCAGCAGTTTTTGGCATTCGTTGGCTTATAGCTCCATCACTCCAATCTCTGTCCCCATTGTCACATGGCATTCTCCCTGTGTATCTGTGTGTCAAAATTTCCCTCTTAAAAGAACTGGATTTGTGGCTTACTTTAATCCAGGATGGCCTCATCTTAACTAATTACATCTGCAAATATCCTGTTTCCAAATAAGGTCACATTTTGAGTCTTTGGGTGGACATAAATTTGGGGAGACTATTCAACCTATTACAGCTCCTTTGTAAAAAAAAATCGATGATATATGATGATCTGTCTCTGGACACTGTATTCTGTTCCATTGATCTGTTATATCTGTCTTTTAGCCAATACCACAATGTCTTGATTACTGTAGGGCTATCTATAGTGAGTGTAAGTTCTTCAACTTTATTCTCTTTCAAAATAATTTTGGCTATTGTCAGTCCTTTACAATTCCATGTAAACTATTGAAACAATGTATCAATTTCTACAAAAAATTACTGCTGGCATTTTGATTTCTTTCAATCTATTGATCAATTTGACTTCTTAATAATGTTGAGTCTTTTGATTCATTTAAGTCTTCCTTTCAGTAATGTTTCATAGTGTACAGATTTTGCACGTATTTTGTGCTTTTGATGTTATTGTAAATATTTTAAAATCTTAATTTCCAATTGTTCACTGATAGAATAGAGAGATACTATCAATTTTGTATATTGACCTTGCTAAACACACTTATTCACTGTAATAGCTTTTTCTTCCCTTTTTGGGTAGATTCCTTAGCGTTTTTTGCATAGATAATTATGTTTTCTGCAAATTGTTTTACTTCTTCATTTTCAATCTGCATATCATTCACTTCCTATTAATTGACTTAACTGCCCTGGCTAGGGCCTGCAGTAGATGTTGTATAGAAATGATGAGATTGGACCTCCTTGCCTTGTCCCCATTCTTAGGGGCAACATATTCATTGTTTCACCATCAAATGTTATGTTACCTATGTACTGAAGGAAGTTCTATTTCTAGGAGGCTCCCTCCGATTTTAAGTTTGCTGAGAGTTTTATCATGATTGGGTGTTGAGTTTTGTCAATTGCTTTTTCTGCATCTGATCACATTCCCAGGAAAAGAAGTCCCACTTGACAACGATGTATTTTAAAAAGTATACTGTGGGATTCTATTTGCTAAAGTTTTGTTAACAATGTTTGTGTCTATGTTTATGAAGGGTATTGATCTGTAGTGTTTTTGTAGTATTTGGCTGGTTTTGGTGTAATATTTTCCTCAAAAAATGAATGGTCCTTCTATCATCTACAAGATTTTTTTTTCATAATTCTCATTATTTCTTCCTTTAGTTGAATTCACAGAAAAGTCATCTGGGCTTAGTTCTTGAGGGGAGAAGTTTAACTATAAATTCAATTTCTTTAATAGATATAGAGCTACCTGAGTTATCTATTTCTTTTTGTGTGAACTTCAGTAGACTGTGTCCATTTCATCTATGTTTTTAAATTTATCAGCATTAAGTTGTTCATAATATTCTCTTATTATTTTTTTAATGTCTGTAAGATTTGCAGTAACATCTCTCTTTCATTTCTCATCTTGGTACTTTGTATCTTTTTTTCCTTGATGATCAATTTGGCTACAGGTTTATCAATTTTATTGTTATTTTCAAAGAACCAGCTTTTAATTGATTTTTCTCTATTATTTTACTGTCTTAAGTTAATCGTTCTTATTTCTTCCTCTTTTGCTTTGTCTATACTCTTCTTTTTCTAAATTCTTAGGTGGAAGCCTAGACTGTTGATTTAAGATTGTTCTTCTCTAATATAATCATTTAATGCTATAAAATTTCCTCTAAGCCCTGCTTTAGCTGCATCCCACAAATTTTGATGTTTTGATTTTCATTCAGTTCAAAATATTTACTAATTTCCCTTATGGTTTATTCCCTGACCTATGGATTGTTTAGAAATCTGCTATTTTTTAAATATCTGAGGAGTTTCCTAATACCTTTCTGTCATTTCTTTCTAGTTTAATTTCATTGTGGTCAGAGAATGTAATTTGTATGATTTCAATTGTCTTACATTTATTGAGACTAGTTTAATGATCCAGAATATGATCTATCATAAAGAAAGTTCCATGTTCACTCAAAAAAAGTGTGTAGTGCTGTGGTTGAATGGGGGTAGAAGAATTGTTCTATAATGGTCAATTAGGTTGACAATATTGTTCTGGTCTTCTATAATATTATTGATTTGGGGTTGTTTGTTCTGTTACTCAGAGAGGAGTGATGAAGTCACCAATCACAACTGTAGGTTTGTCTATTTCTCCTTCAATTTCTATCAGTTTCTGTTTCATGTACTTTGAAGTTCTGTTATTAGGTACATACCCATTTAGGATAGTATGTCTTCTTAGTGAACTGATTACTTTATCATTATGAAATATTCCTTGTTCTGAAGTCTACTTTGTGTGACGTAAATATAGCATCTGCAGTTTTCTTTCTGTTAGTGTTTACATGGATATCTATTTATTTATATTTAAATTGGGTTTATGTAAACAGATATAGTTGGATCCAGCTTTTCCTACCAAATCTGATCATTTGTACCATTTAATTGGTGTGTTTATTTACATTTGATAAAATAATCAATGGTTGGCATTAAATCTACCATCTTGTTATTTGTATTCTATTTGTCTTATCTCCTCTTTGTTTTTTTCTCTCCCTCTTTTCCTGCCACACTTTGAGTTTGTTTCATAATTCCATTTCCCCACACTTGACTCATTAGTTATATTTTTGTTGCTTGATTTTTTATTCATTGCTCTAGGGCAGTGGCTCTCAAAGTGCATTCCCAGGAGATCCTTTAAATCCTTTCAGTGCATTTGTGAAGTTAGAACTACTTGACAGAGAGTATTTTTTGGGGTGGTTTAACAAAGGCTATAATATTTGGGCTGAATTTTTAAAGATGAGTATGCAAACAAGAAGAACAGAGAGAAAAGGTTGGGAGGAAGTGAACAGAACCTCAGTGACCAGAGGGTGTGGAGAAAAGGGAACCCTCTTGCACTGTTGGTGGGAATGTAAATTGATACAGCCACTATGGAGAACAGTACGGAGGTTCCTTAAAAAACTACAAATAGAACTACCATACGACCCAGCAATCCCACTACTGGGCATATACCCTGAGAAAACCATAATTTAAAAAGAGACATGTGCCAAATGTTCATTGCAGCTCTATTTACAATAGCCAGGACACGGAAGCAACCTAGGTGTCCATCAACAGATGAATGGATAAAGAAGATGTGGCACATATATACAATGGAATATTACTCAGCCATAAAAAGAAATGAAATTGAGTTATTTGTAGTGAGGTGGATGGACCTAGAGTCTGTCATACAGAGTGAAGTAAGTCAGAAAGAGAAAAACAAACACCATATGTTAACACATATATATGGAATCTAAGGGAAAAAAAAAAAGGTCAGGAAGAACCTAGGGGCAAGACGGGAATAAAGACACAGACCTATTACAGAATGGACTTGAGGATATGGGAGGGAGAGAGGTAAGCTGTGACAAAGGGAGAGAGTGGCATGGACATATATACACTACCAAACGTAAAATAGATAGCTAGTGGGAAGCAGCCGCATAGCACAGGGAGATCAGCTCGGCGGTTTGTGACCACCTAGAAGGGTGGGATAGGGAGGGTGGGAGGGAGGGAGACGCAAAAGAGAAGAGCTATGGGAACATATGTATATGTATAACTGATTCATTTTGTTATAAAGCAGAAACTAACACACCATTGTAAAGCAACTATACTCCAATAAATATGTTAAAAAAAAGAAAAGAAAGCCAAAAAAAAAAAAAAAAGAACCTCAGTGACTTATGGGACAATCTCAAGCATACATGTAACTAGTCACAGAAGGAATAGAAGAGACCAAAAATACTTGGAGAAATTTTGTTTGAAATTTTTTCAAAATTTGATGGAAATTACAAACCCACAGATTCAAGAAGCTTAATGAGCTCTGTCCAGATTGAAATGACCATTTTTCCTTTGAACCCCGTTGTATCCCATAAATATTTTTTATCACAGAAACTGTAACGTGTGAATGCACTCTTTTGCCTGTCTCCCTACAGCAAATTGTGAGCAACTTTAAGGCAGAATAGTGCATGGCATATGATAAATACTCAATAAACCAAAGTTCTCAAATGCTGAGTGCTGTGCAATTTTGCTCATCTCAGAGAAGGAAATATAATTGACTTGACATTCCTTTTTCAAAATATGTCAGTACATTGGAAAATAACTGACTTGAGTGTCTAAATATTTAGGCAATAGCTACACTTTTGGACCTCATATTGAACATGAAAAGGAATAAATTTAAAACCAAACTCTCATATGGAAGCATACATTGTAATATGCTTGCATAAAAATAATTGTACCGGTATATTGTCAACACTTTATTAAAAAAAAAAAAAACTACCATTGAAGTTGTTTTAAAGCAATTTACCTGGCCTGCAAATTTACTGCTAGGATTAGCTGAAATAAACACACCATCCTTATCCTTTTGAAATCCATTGTGAGACCAGTATGCCAGGTCAAAAGTAAATGTCTTCGTATGTTCTGGATTCTTAGGGTCTTGTATAATGGTAGTGGTCCTGGAATGCATGGAAATCACACATTTGCTCCCAGAATTCTTCTCTCTCTGTAGTCAAATGACAGATTCAGAGTCAATCATTACAGTTTTTCTGTCATCTGATTGTTTTGCAGGTCTTTACATCTAGTAAGAAATTAAGCCAATAACTTATCATTTATTCATTTTGTTCTCTAATTATGTTATTCTTAGCAGCTATTATGACAACAGTTTCTCTTATACTGCCTCAGAAATTTTAAAAGGCTTGTCTCTAGTCATATTAAATTTCTGAGAATAGCATATCTAACACTCAGCTATACTAATAGCATAAACAATAGCATCAGAGATCCATTTCCAACATGACAATGTAAGAAGCTCCACTGTCCCATCCCCCAGCAAAACTGGTGAAAATTATTAAAGAAAAAAATGAAAATGAAAAAATTTAAAGCCTCTGGAAATGGTTCTAAAAGCAAACAGCCAATGAAGAAAGATCTATTCAATAAACTCTATCAAAATTTGGTAAGAAAGAAGAATTTGTGTTGTTTAAGCAAGACTATTCCTTCCCTCTCCATTGCCAGCTCAGCAAAGCAGAGATGACTTCAGATTGCTGGAGCTAAGAACACAGGGTTCCCTTTCTCCCCAGACCCCAGTAGGAGGGATTTATTCCTAGGAGGAGAATATCAGCATTTCCCACCCTGCCCCCATCTACCTGTGACTGAGGCTAAGTGTAGGAAAGTATAGGTGAGAGATGAGAGTTCCTTCTTCTACCCAGTTTCCACTCATGGAACGGAGACTCTACTTCGGTTGCAGCATGCTGAGAATACTGGGGTGCTGATAACCCTTACCCTGGTCCCTGAGGTAGTGGTTCTATACCAAAAGAGACAAGCTGTGAGGGTCACAGGCTGCTGTTCCGCATTCACCAAGTGCTGGGCTTCTAGAGCAGGGGTGTCATACAGAGTAGTTTGCTGTTGTCCCCACCCACAAATCCACAGCCCTGGTTTAGAGATCTTGCCTGGGCAGATAGCACCTAATCTCTTCCCAAAGGAACTGACTTCATTTGCCCCCTTAGAGAAGTTCAACCCTAGGGGCACTCTTAAGAACAGAGGCGGCTGTGATGAAAGGCAATTGGGAGATTCAAGAAACAGGTTAAAGTACAGGCCCTCTAGTTTACAGGGGAGGAACCCACCTGGACACTGAAAAAAATATCAAACACTGATCTCAGAAGTTAAACTTTTCAAAAGAACCAGAATTTGATTGAATTAGTTAGTAGAGCAATTTATGCCCAATTCATTGTTGAAAACAACACAGCAATCAATCAGCAATCAGTGGAGTTTGCAGCTTGGTGTGGAGAAGAGGGAAAGGGAGCCCTACAAAAACTGTTACCACCCCAGGGTAACCAGGGCATACCCAAAGCTGTGTCATCTTGAGGAGCAACAAAAAAAGTAGGGGTTGGGGGGCGTGTTTGGTATTTTCACCATTAAGCTTCTTTGCCATAAACATATTTGCTGCACACATTTTCACCACAAACATTTTTGGTGCATAGCTAACTGTCCATAAAGCAATTCTGCCATGCCAGATAAAATTAACTGGTTAACAGTTTGCTTTCAATTGGTTTAAATGCATTAGCACTTCTTCCTGTTATCCACGTTACTGAAGGCTTTAACTGACAGTGACGATGATTTATTTGCTCCAAGAGTTGTTTTCTTATTTTTTTAATAAGGTATTTAAAAAAATTTTTGTGCTCCCCCCATCTTTTTAGGTTTTGATTTTCTCTTTTTTTAAAAAAAAAATGTATTTGGTTGCTCCGGGTCTTGGTTGTGGCAGGTGGGCTCCTTAGTTGTGGCTTGTTGGCTCCTTAGTTGTGGTGGTGGGACCTTAGTTGTGGCATGCGAACTCTTAGTTGCGGCATGCATGTGGGATCTAGTTCCCTGACCAGGGATCAAACCCAGGCCCCCTGAATTGGGAGTGTGTAGTCTTAACCACTGTGTCACCAGGAAAGTCCCTGTTTTCTTATTTTGAAACACACTACGTTAGAGAAGAAAGAAGCTGAGGGCCTCAAAGGCACAGAGTTGCAACATTTCCCAGAGAACTTTGGAACACCCATCAAGGGACATGTGACAATATGCCAAGAACCAACAACAGTGTAGAAGCTTTCACAACACACCAAAGCTCAGTTACAAATACGTATCCTAGTGTTTGGAGCTGATACCTCTCTTATGAAGGAAGAAATTTTAGTGAAAAAGAAAAAAGTTCAATGCCAAATGAGAAGACTAATCAACAAGCAAAAAAAAAAAAAAAAACCAAAAAAAAAGCATGATACTATAAATGAAAGACTTCAAAGATAAGTGCTTTACGTACAAGCCACAAAATAAAATCAGTTATTTGTGCAGTATTGCTAAGAATCTACACATAACTTAAATGCAATCAAATATTTTCTATTTAGAAATAGTCTTTTAATGTCCCTCTTTTCTTTTTCATTATTTTATTTTTTTATGGCAAAATTACCCTACGGCCAACTAGTTATGTGAAAATGTTTGTGGCAAAGAAGTTTACAGCAAAAGTACCTAGAACCTGGTGGAAGATAAGACTTAACTAAAATAATGCAGCCAATCACTAAACAAATAAACAAGCAAATAACAATAACAAGCTACAGAGGGGCAGGAGGACCAGTACCCAGACTTGTTACAATATATTATCTAAAATGTCCAGTTTCCCTAAAAAACTGTGAGGCATGCAAAGAAATAGGAAAGTAAGACCTACACATTGGAAAAAAAGCAGGCAACAGAAGTAACCAGATGCTGGAGTTATCAGAAAAATACTTAAAGTAACAATTATAAATATAGTCACAGAAATAAAGGAAACCAGATTAAAGAACTAAAGGAAGGATTATAAAGGAATAGTATAAACAATTGATTACATTAGATAATTTAGATGAAATGGACAAATTCTTAGACACAAACTACTGAAACAGACTCAAGAAGAAATAGACAATCATCTGAATAGACCTATAACAAATGAAGAGATGGTAGTAAAAACACAACAAATAAAACTACTCATGAAGAAATGGCTTGACTGCTTAATTCTATCAAACATTTACAGAATTAATACCAATTCTTCATAAACTCTTCCAAAATATAGAACAGGGAATATCCCCCAACTTATTTTTATGAAGCCAGTATTACCCTGATACCAAATCCAGATAAAGACATCACAAGAAAATAAAACTACAGACCAATATCTTTTATAAATATGGACACAAGAATCCCCGACAAATGATAACCAACGTGAATCCAGCAACATATAAAAAGAATTATACACCGTAACAAAATGAGATTTATCCTAGGGATACAAGGTTGGTTTAACATCTGAAAGTGATTCTATTGATCATGTTTTTTATTTTCTACATTTATGAACTTTGACATCCCTGGGGCCTGGAGAGATTGTCCCTCTCAGGGCTAATGAATTTGTAGAGATAGCAAAAAACTTACCTTTCATGCAAACCAACCAATCCAAAGTCCAAATCCCAAACACCTCCTTTATCTAACTCACACGCCAAACCAATATTTTCCTCACCTTACATCACCCCAGGGCCAGGTACCTGAAAAGTAGGCTGCACGCATGGAAACTACTCAAACTGTCCAATCCTAAGATTGCTCAAACTTGCCTACCATGCCTTGCCCATTCCTTCCTGTGGAAACGACCATAAGGCTGTGGGCCATGCATTCTTTTTTTTTTTTTTTTTTTTTTTTTTTGCGGTACGCGGGCCTCTCACTGTTGTGGCCTCTCCCGTTGCGGAGCACAGGCTCCGGACGCGCAGGCTCAGCGGCCATGGCTCACGGGCCCAGCCGCTCCGCGACCTGTGGGATCCTCCCGGACCGGGGCACGAACCTGTGTCCCCTGCATCGGCAGGCGGACTCTCAACCACTGCACCACCAGGGAAGCCCCATGCATTCTTTTCTCCAGCCTTCTGACTAACTTTGATACTTCCCCATGTGGCTGCATGGAATGTTCCTTTCTCTTGAGAATTATAAGGCAGTTGTCACTAAATCTGTCACCTTACTATACCTGAGTAAAACAAATCTTGGGTACACTTTAAAATAATGATTAATGTAATACATATCAATAGAATAAAACAAAAAAAAATCACACATCTCAAGATGTAGAAAATGCATTTGACAAAATCCAACACCCTTTCATGATAAAAAACACCCAACAAATCAGGAATAGAATGGAAGTTCTTCAATCTCATAAGGGGCATCCATGAAAAACCCACGACTAATATCACACTTAATAGTGAAGACTGACTATTACCCCCTAAGATCAGGACGAAGACAAGGATTTCTACTCTTGACATTACTAGTCAATATTGTATTGGAGGTTCCAGCCAGGGCAATTAGGCAGGAAAAAGAAACAAAAGGCATCAAGATAGGAAAGGAAGAAGTAAAATGATTGCTCTTTGCAGATGACGTGATCTTAGAAAATCCTAAGGAATCCACTAAAAACTATTAGAATGAGTTCAGTAAGTTTGCAGGATGTAAAATCAATATACAATAATCAACTATTTCTCTACACTTTAAACAATCTGAAAAGGAAATTAAGAAAATTTCATTTCTAATACTACCAAAAGGAATAAAATCTTTAAGAATAAGGTTAACAAAAGTAGTACAAAACATATATTCTGAATACTACAAAACATTGTGGGAATTTAGAAACATTGTTTCTAAAAATTAGAAAATCACCCCATTTTATAGATCAAAAGACTTGGCATTATTAAGATAACGCTCCCCAAATTGATGTACATCCAATGCCATCTCTTTCAGAATCCCACCTGACTTCGTTGTAGAAATTGACAAGCTGATTGTAAAATTCATATGTTACTGCCAGGCATCCAGAATAGCCAAAACAATCTTTAAAAAGAAGAAAAAAGTAGGATTCACACCAACTTCACAATTCAGTACAACCAACAGTGATCAAGTGTGTGTGGTACTGGCACATACACACATACAGACTAATGTAATGAAGTGGAGAATCCAGATATAAACCCAAACATCTGTGATCAACTGATTTTCAACAAGGCTGCCAAAATGGAGAAAGAATAGCCTTTAGAAGGAATGGTGCTGGGAAAACTCAATGGCCACATGAAAAGAATGAACTTGGATCCTTACCTCACATCATATATAAAAATCAACTCAAAATGGACCAAAGCCCTAAATGTAAGAGCTAAAACTAAAAAAGAAAACATAAATCTTCATGACATTGGATTGGGCAAAGAGAGATATAACCTCAAAAGCACAATTAAAAAAAATGGACTTCAAAATTAAAAACTTTTGTGTTTCAAAGGATGAAAAGATGACCCTTTGGGAGATTTGCAAATCATATACCTAGTAAGAAATTGTATTAGAGTATATAAAGAACAGTTCAATATAAAAAGATAATCCAATATAAAAATGAGCAAAGGATCTGCACAGACATTTTCCCAAGGGAGATATACTAATAGGCAATAGTACATGAAAAGATGCATGACATCATTAGTCATCAGGAAAATGCATATCAAAGCCTTGAGATACGGAAGGCTTCCGGGAAGATAGCGGAAGAGTAAGACGCGGAGATCACCTTCCTCCCCACAGATACACCAGAAATACATCTACACGTGGAACAACTCCTACAGAACACCTACTGAACTCTGGCAGAAGACCTCAGACCTCCCAAAAGGCAAGAAACCCCCCACGTACCTGGGTAGGGCAAAAGAAAAAAGAATAAACAGAGACAAAAGGATAGGGACGGGACCGGCACCAGTGGGAGGGAGCTGTGAAGGAGGAAAGGTTTCCACACACTAGAAGCCCCTTCGCGGGCGGAGACTGCGGGTGGCGGAGGGGGGAAGCTTTGGAGCCGCGGAGGAGAGCACAGCAACAGGGGTGCGGAGGGCAAAGCGGAGAGATTCCCGCACAGAGGATCGGGGCCGACCGGCACTCACCAGCCGAGAGGCTTGTCTGCTCACCCGCTGGAGCGGGCGGGGCTGGGAGCCGAGGCTTGGGCTTCGGTCGGAGCTCAGGGAGAGGACTGGGGTTGGCGGCGTGAACACAGCCTGCAGGGCGTTAGTGCGCCACGGCTGGCCAGAAGGGAGTCTGGGGAAAAGTCTGGACCTGCCGAAAAGGCAAGAGACTTTTTCTTACCTCTTTGTTTCCTGGTGCGCGAGGAGAGGGGATTAAGAGCGCTGCTTAAAGGAGCTCCAGAGATGGGCGCGAGCCGCGGCTAAAAGCGCGGACCCCAGAGACGGGCATGAGACGCTAAGGCTGCTGCTGCCGCCACCAAGAAGCCTGTGTGCGAGCACAGGTCACTCTCCACACCTCCCTTCCGGGGAGCCTGTGCAGCCCGCCACCGCCAGGGTCCCGGAATCCAGGGACAACTTCCCCGGGAGAATGCACGGTGTGCCTCAGGCTGGTGCAATGCCATGCTGGCCTTTGCCGCCGCAGGCTCGCCCCGCACTCCGTGCCCCTCCTTACCCCCGGCCTGAGTGAGCCAGAGTCCCCAAATCAGCTGCTCCTTTAACCCCGTCCTGTCTGAGAGAAGAACACACGCCCTCCGGCGACCTACACGCAGAGGCAGGGCCAAATCCAAAGCTGAGCCCCTGGGAGCTGTGAGAACAAAGAGAAAGGGAAATCTCTCCCAGCAGCCTCAGAAGCAGCGGATTAAAGCTCCACAATCAACTTGATGTACCCTGCAGCTGTGGAATACCTGAATAGACAACGAGTCATCCCAAATTGAGGAGGTGGGCTTTGAGAGCAAGATATATTATTTTTTCCCCTTTTCCTCTTTTTGTGAGTGTGTATGTGTATGCTTCTGTGTGAGATTCTGTCTGTATAGCTTTGCTTCCACCATTTGTCTTACGGTTCTATCCGTCCGTTTTTTTTTTCCCCTTAATAATTATTTTTTTATTTTAATAACTCTATTATATTTTATCTTACTTTATTTTACTTTATCTTCTTTCTTTCATTTTTCGTCCTTCCCTCCTTCCTTCCTTCCTTCCTCCTTCCCTCCCTCCCTCCTTTCTTTCTTTCTTTCTTTCTTTCTACTTCTACTAATTCTTTCTTTCTACTTTTTCTCCCTTTTATTCTGAGCCGTGTGGACGAAAGGCTCTTGGTGCTGCAGCCAGGAGGCAGTGCTGTGCCTCTGAGGTTGGAGAGCCAACTTCAGGACACCCGTCCAAAAGAGACCTCCCAGTTCCAAGTAATATCAAATGGCAAAAATCTCCCAGAGATCTCCATCTCAACGCCAACACCCAGCTTCACTCAATGACCAGCAAGCTACAGTGCTGGACATCCTATGCCAAACAACTAGCAAGACAGGAACACAACCCCACCCATTAGCAGAGAGGCTGCCTAAAATCATAATAAGGCCACAGACACCCCAAAACACACCACCAGACGTGGACCTGCCCACCAGAAAGACAAGATCCAGCCTCATCCACCAGAACACAGGCACTAGTCCCCTCCACCAGGAAGCCTGCACAACCCACTGAACCAACCTTAGCCACTGGGGACAGACACCAAAAACAACGGGAACTACGAACCTGCAGCCTGCAGAAAGGAGACCCCAAACACAGTAAGATAAGCAAAATGAGAAGACAGAAAAACACACAGCAGATGAAGGAGCAAGATAAAAACCCACCAGACCTAACAAATGAAGAGGAAATAGGCAGTCTACCTGAAAAACCATGAGATACCACTTCACACCAACTATAATGGCTATAATGAAGTAAGATACAAGTGTTAGCCTGAATTAGAGAAACTGGAACCCTCATACACTGCTAGTAGTAATATAAAATGGTGCATCTGCTTTGGAAAAGTCTGGCAATTCCTCAAATGATAACATAGAGTTACTGTATGACTCAGCAGTTCCATGCATAGGTATATAACCAAATGAAAACGTGTCTACACAAAAACTTGTAAACAAATGTTTATGGCAACATGATTCATAATAGCTAACAGGTGGAAACAACCCTGACACCAAATAGCTGAGGAATGGATGAACAAAATGTGGTATATCCATACAATGGATTATCCAGCCATAAAGAAATGAATTTTTGACATATGCTACAACATGGATAAACCTGGAACACATTATGCTGAGTGAAAGAAGGCAGTCATAAAAGACTATATAATTCCATTTATACAAATTGTACAGACCAGGGAAATATGCAGAAGCAGGGATTAGTTTAATGGTTGTTTAGGATAGGGGGAATAAGGATGATAGCTAAAGAGTACAGACATCCTGGGCCTGAAACCAAGATGGCTGAGTAGAAGGACGTGCTCTCACTCCCTCTTGTGAGAACACCAGAATCACAACTAGCTGCTGGACAATCATCGACAGGAAGACACTGGAACTCACCAAAAAAGGCACCCCACATCCAAAGACAAAGGAGAAGCCACAATGAGACGGTATGGGGGCACAATCACAGCAAAATCAAATCCCATAAGTGCTGGGTGGGTGACTCACAGACTGAAGACCACTTATACCACAGAAGTCCACCCACTGGAGTGAAGGTTCTGAACCCCATGTCAGGTTCCCAACCTGGGGGTCTGGCAATGGGAGGAGGAATTCCTAGAGAATCAGACTTTGAAGGCTACTGGGATTTGACTGCAGGACTTCGACAGGACTGGGGGAAACAAGAGATTCCACTCTTGGACGGCACACACAAAGTAGTTTGCGCATCGGGACCCAGGGGACAGAGCAGTGAAACCAGGGGAGACTGAACCAGACCTACCTCCTAGTGTTGGAGGGTCTCCTGCAGAGGTGGGGGGTGGCTGTGGCTCACCATGGGGACAAGGACACTGGCAGCAGAAGTTCTGGGAAGTACTCCTTGGCATGAGCCCGCCCACAGTCTGCCATTCGCTCCCTCAAAGAGCCCAGGTAGGATCCAGTGTTGGGTTGCCTCAGGCGAAGCAACCAACAGGGAGGGAACCCAGCCCCACCCATCAGCAGTCAAGTGGATTAAAGTTTTACTGAGCTCTGCCCACCAGAGAAACAGTCAGCTCTACCTACCACCAGTCCCTCCCATCAGGAAACCTGCACAAGCCTCTTAGATAACCTCATCCACCAGAGGGCAGACAGCAGAAGCAAGAAGAACTACAGTCCTGCAGCCTGTGGAACAAAAACCACATTCACAGAAAGATAGACAAGATGAAAAGGCAGAGGGCTATGTACCAGATGAAGGAACAAGATAAAACCCCAGAAAAACAACTAAATGAAGTGGAGATAGGCAACCTTCCAGAAAAAGAATTCAGAATAATGATAGTGAAGGTGATCCAGGACCCTGGAAAAACAATGGAGGCAAAGATCAAGAGGATGCAAGAAATGTTAATAAAGACCTAGAAGAATTAAAGAACAAACAAACAGAGATGAACAATACAATAACTGAAATGAAAACTACACTAGAAGGAATCAATAGCAGAATAACAGAGGCAGAAGAACGGATAAGTGACCAGGAAGACAGAATGGTGGAATTCACTGCCACAGAATAGAATAAAGAAAAAAGAATGAAAAGAAATAAAGACAGCCAACGAGACCTCTGGGACAACATTGAATGCAACAACATTCGGATTATAGGGGTCCCAGAAGGAGAAGACAGAGAGAAAGGGCCCGAGAAAATATTTCAAGAGATTATAGTCAAAAACTTCCCTAACACGGCAAAGGAAATAGCCACCCAAGTCCAGGAAGCGCAGTAAGTCCCATACAGGATAAAACCAAGGAGAAACACACGGAGACACATGGTAATCAAATTGGCAAAAATTAAAGACAAAGAAAAATTATTGAAAGCAGCAAGGGAAAAATGACAAATAACATACAAGGGAACTCCCATAAGGTTAACAGCTGATTTCTCAGCAGAAACTCTACAAGCCAGAAGGGAGTGGCATGATATACTTAAAGTGATGAAAGGGAAGAACATACAGCCAAGATTACTATACCCGGCAAGGATCTCATTCAGATTCAATGGAGAAATCAAAGCTTTACAGACAAGCAAAAGCTAAGAGAATTCAGCACCACCAAACTAGCTCTACAAAAAATGCTAAAGGAACTTCTCTAACTGGGAAACAGAAGAGAAGAAAAGGACCTACAAAAACAAACTCAAAACAATTAAGAAAATGGTCATAGGAACATACATTTCGATAATTACCTTAAACGTGAATGTACTAAATGCTCCAACCAAGAGACACAGGCTTGCTGAATGGATACAAAAACAAGACCCATGTATATGCTGTCTACAAGACACCCACTTCAGACCTAGGGACACATACAGACTGAAAGTGAGGGGATGGAAAAAGATATTCCATGCAAATGGAAATCAAAAGAAAGCTGGAGTAGCTATACTCATATCAGATAAAATAGACTTTAAAGAATGTTACAAGAGACAAGGAAGGACACTATATAATGATAAGGGATCAATCCCAGAAGAAGATATAACAATTATAAATATATATATATATGCACCAAACATAGGAGCACCTCAATACATAAGGCAACTGCTAACAGCTGTAAAAGAGAAAATTGACAGTAACACAATAACAGTGGGAGACTTTAACACCTCACTTACACCAAATGTACAGATCATCCAAAATGAAAATAAATAAGGAAACAGAAGCTTTAAATGACACAATAGACCAGATAGATTTAATTGATGTTTATAGGACATTCCATCCAAAAACAGCATATTACACTTTTTTCTCAAGTGCGCACGGAACATTCTCCAGGATAGATCACATCTTGGGTCACAAATCGAGCCTCAGTTAATTTAAGAAAATTGAAATCATATCAAGCATCTTTTCTGATCACAATGCTATGAGATTAGAAATGAATTACAGGGGGAAAAACGTAAAAAACACAAACACATGGAGGCTAAACACTACGTTACTAAATAACCAAGAGATCACTGAAGAAATCAAAGAGGAAAACAAAAAATACCTAGAGACAAATGACAATGAAAACACGACAATCCAAAACTTATGGGATATAGCAAAAGCAGTTCTAAGAGGGAAGTTTATAGCTATACAAGCCTACCTCAAGAAACAAGCAAAATCTCAAATAAATAATCTAACCTTACACCTAAAAGAACTACAGAAAGATGACAAACAAAACGCAAAGTTAGCAGAAGGCAAGAAATCCTAATGATCAGAACAGAAATAAATGAAATAGAAACAAAGAAAACAATAGCAGAGATCAATAAAACTAAAAGCTTGTTCTTTGAGAAGATAAACAAAATTGATACACCATTAGC
The DNA here is from genome assembly GCF_039906515.1 of Pseudorca crassidens. NCBI lineage: Eukaryota > Metazoa > Chordata > Mammalia > Artiodactyla > Delphinidae > Pseudorca > Pseudorca crassidens. The sequence continues at coordinate 161,497,295 of NC_090297.1, forward strand.
CAGACTCATCCAGAAAATGAGGGAGAGGACTCAAATCTGTAAAGTTAGAAATGAAAAAGGAGAAGTTACAACAGACACCGCAGAAATACAAAGCATCCTAAGAGACTACTACAAGAAACTCTATGCCAATAAAATGGACAACCTGGAAGAAATAAACAAATTCTTAGAAAGGTATAACCTTCCAAGGCTGAACCGAGAAGAAATAGAAAATATGAACAGACCAATCACAAGTAATGAAATTGAAACTGTGATTAAAAATCTTCCAACAAACAATAGTCCAGGACCAGATGGCTTCACAGATGAATTCTATCAAACATTTAGAGAAGAGCTAACACCCATCCTTCTCAAACTCTGAATTCTATCAAACATTTAGAGAAAAGGTAACACTCATCCTTCTCAAACTCTTCCAAAAACTGGCAGAGGAAGGAACACTCCCAAACTCATTCTATGAGGCCACCGTCACCCTGATACCAAAACTAGACAAAGATACTACAAAAAAAGAAAGGTAGAGACCAATATCACTGATGAGTATAGATGCAAAAATTCTCAACAGAATACTAGCAAACAGAATCCAACAATACATTAAAAGGATCATACACCATGATCAAGTGGGATTTATCCCAGGGATGCAAGGATTCTTAAATATATGCAAATCAATCAATGTGATACACCATATTAACAAATTGAAGAAGAAAAACCATACGATCATCTCAATAGATGCAGAAAAAGCTTTTGACTAAATTCAACACCAATTTATGATAAAAACTCTCCAGAAAGTGGGCATAGAGGGAACGTACCACAACATAATAAAGGCCATATACGACAATCCCACAGCAAACATCATTCTCAATGGTGAAAAACTGAAAGCATTTCCTCTAAGATCAGGAAAAAGACAAGGATGTCCACTCTCACCGCTATTACTCAACATAGTTTTGGAAGTCCTAGCCTTGGCAATCAGAGAAGAAAAAGAAATAGAAGGAATACAAATTGGAAAAGAAGAAGTAAAACTGTCACTGTTTACAGATGATATGAGACTATACATAGAGCATCCTAAAGATGCTACCAGAAAACTACTAGAGCTAATCAATGAATTTGGTAAAGTTGCAGGATACAAAATTAATGCACAGAAATCTCTTGCATTCCTATACACTAACAACAAAAGATCAGAAAGAGAAATTAAGGAAACAATCCCATTTACCACTGCAACCAACAGAATAAAATACCTAGGAATAAACCTACCCAGGGAGACAAAAGACCTGTATGCAGAAAACTATAAGACACTGATGAAAGAAATTAAAGATAATACCAACAGATGGAGAGATATACTATGTTCTTGGATTGGAAGAATTAATATTGTGAAAACAACTGTACTACCTAAAGCAATCTACAGATTCAATGCAATGCGTATCAAATTACCAATGGCATTTTTTATGGAACTATAACAAAAACTCTTAAAATTTCTATGGAGACACAGAAGACCCCCAAATAGCCAAAGCAGTCTTGAGGGAAAAAAAACGGAGCTGGTGGAATCAGACTCCCTGACTTCAGACTATACTACAAAGCTACAGTAATCAAGACAATATGGTACTGGCACAAAAACAGAAACACAGATCAATGGAACAAGATAGAAAGCCCAGAGGTAAACCAACGCACCTATGGTCAACTAATCTATGACAAAGGAGGCAAGGATATACAATGGAGAAAAGACAGCCTCTTCAATAAGTGGTGCTGGGAAAACTGGACAGCGACATGTAAAAGAATGAAATTAGAACACTCCGTAACACAATACACAAAAATGAACTCAAAATGGATTAGAGACCTAAATGTAAGACCAGACACTGTAAAACTCTTAGAGGAAAACATAGGAAGAACACTTTGACATAAATCACAGCAAGATCTTTTTTGATCCATCTCCTAGAGTAATGGGAATAAAAACAAAAATAAATAAATGAGACCTAATTAAACTTAAGAGCTTTTGCTAGCAAAAGAAACCATAAACAAGAAGAAAACCCTCAGAATGGGAGAAAATATTTGCAAATGAAACACCTGACAAAGGATTAATCTCCAAAATATATAAACAGCTCATGCAGCTCGATATTAAAAAAACAAACAACTCAATCCAAAAATGGACAGAAGGCCTAAATAGACATTTCTCCAAAGAAGACATACAGATGGCCAAGAGGCACATGAAAAGCTGCTTAACAACACTAATTATTAGAGAAATGCAAATCAAAACTACAATGAGGTATCACCTCACAACGGTTAGAATGGGCATCATTAGAAAATCTACAAACAACAAATGCTGGAGAGGGTGTGGAGAAAATGGAACCCTCTTGCACTGTTAATGGAATGTAAATTGATACAGCCACTATGGAGAACAGTATGGAGGTTCCTTAAAAAGCTACAAATAGAATTACCATATGATCCAGCAATCTCACTACTGGGCATATACCCAGAGAAAACCGTAATTCAAAACGACACATGTATCCCAATGTTCACTGTAGCGTTATTTACAATAGCCAGGTCATGGAAGCAACCTAAATGCCCATCGACAGACGAATGGATAAAGAAGATGTGGTACATGTATACAATGGAATATTAATCAGCCATAAAAAGGAATGAAATTGGGTCATTTGTTGAGACGTGGATGGATCTAGAGACTGTCATACAGAGTGAAGGAAGTCAGAAAGAGAAAAACAAATATCGTCCTCAAAAAAAAAAAAAAAAAAGTACATTCTTTTTTGAGGTGCCAAATATGTTCTATCAATAAATCTGACCATGGTGATGGTTGCATGTATCTGTGAATATATTAAAAATAATTGAATTATACACTGTAAATTGAGTTAAATGTATAGAATATAAATTATAATTTCAATAAAACCATTTAAGAGATATTGATACTATGGTGAAAATAACTATAGCAGCTACTATTAAAAGTTTGTCTTGTTAAGCATAGTGCTAACTTACAGATCATTTCATCCAGTGTTTGTAACACTGACCCTGTGAGATATCAATATCTCCATTTTACACGTAAGGAATTCAAGGCTCAGAGCTTAAAAACGTGAAGGCTACACAGTGGGTAAGTGATAAAGTCAGGTTTTGAACCCAAGTTCATCCGACTTCAAAGGCTCCTGACGGCCTTTTTCTTACAAAGGAAGTCTCATAAAGTTGGTTCTCTGATCCCACAGTGAAGATAGAGACTGGATATGAAGTTAGAAAATTGGGCAGGGTCTAGGTCACCAAGGCAGTATAACAGTTGTCCAGGTGTGATCCATAACTCTTCACCCCCAAACCACCTCTTGAATTCATTCTCTTTCCTCCTTGCTACTATTCTAGTCGAAGATAACCAACTTTGCTGGTAGATTTGAATCAAATGCAATCACTTTTAGTGGACCTAAAGGCTGTATAATTATGTAACTGCTTTACTGCCCATTTCTACATCCTTGTTAACTGTTTAAAACTTGCAGTTAGTTTAGTGATATTAAAGTCCAGTGAAAAATACCCCTGGAATAACTTTCAATGTGTTGATGGGTTAGGTCATAAAATGGTTTTATTTCCTTTTGGCCAAAACATTTAATTTACTGATCACAAGTTAATTCTTTGACATTTTCTGCATCAGTTCCCTGAGAAACTATGCCACTTTAGAAACCTTAAATATCTGCTACACTTGAAGTTGTCTAGTTATACATATAAAGTTATCTAATCATATATCTGCCTGATTGCTAAAATATTTTCTGCAATATAGAGGAATGTCAAGGGACAGGGCAGAACTGATACCAACTGAAAATGTGCAAAGCAGTATTTTGTTTTAATGGACAAGAAAGAAGCAGCGGCAAATTGTACAAGCAGGAAAAAAGATGTAATATGAGGTCATCATTACACTGTATCCCATTCAGAATTAATTACTGTCAAATAAACCTTTGCATGCCGTTCTAGCATACTCTTATCCAAATCTTACTTATCCTTTATGGTCATCACAAATGCTTCTAGCTCCAGAAGTCTTCAAGTTCTGTGCAGGCAGAATGAACTACACCTGATCTTTCTCTGGGTGCCAAGATGATTTACCTTACCACGGTACATACATAATAATAATAAATTATTAACATACATAGACGGTACACTGTATCCTCAGTTTCTAGTTCAGCGTTTGAGCCACAACAAACAATCAAAACTCTGCTGAAGGGGTCAACTGTTAACAGTTATCTTAAGATTCAACTATTCCATTGATAATCAAAGATAGGCCAATTGCTAAAGGTCCCAGAATGAGTATAATCCATAAATTGTTTAACGACTGGTGTTTCTGTAAAGTTATATAAATACAATTATACATAAAAGCCTGTAAAATGCAGAGTTCATTCAGAACTGGGAATTCGTTTGCTTATGACCTATCGTTTTTGAGGGGCAAAAAGTACATTATTAAAAATACATAGCACATGTCTATATTCACCAAACTGGACTGATTTAAAAAATTATTAACTTGACAATACGTTTTTCTTGTCAATTTTTTTATTGTGCTATTCGCTCAAACGAATGAAATGAAGTGTTTTCTGAATTATGTTTAGATCTTTAAATTACCCATTTAACAAGTTAATTTAAATTTAATATTCGGTAAATGACAAGCAGCTTAAATACAAGTTTGATAATCATTATTAAAAAAATTAATAAAGTGAAAGTCATAGTCAAACTTTCAACAAGGCAATGTAACATTTATCACTAACCTGACTGAAGGGCCGCACTCGTACTGCCACTCTCACACTGTCAATACTTGGCATAGGCATTTTCATCATTTTCCCATTATTCGTGTTATTTGGTATAAAAATAATGTAGAAAGTACACTGCTTATGCTTCACACTGAAACACTGAAAGCTTAGCCAGCAAAAGCAGTCTGTTTCTAGACAATCAATTATTAATGGTCCATTCATTACACACTATCAATTACCTGTTATAATTTTACAATACTTATTTATTGATGAATTTTATAGCCCACATCAAGCATCACCACTTAATTGCACACAGTCACATTGCAGAGAACAGTGGTTTTTCTCTTCCTTTTCCACATTTACTCACACTCTTTACCCATCCTCAATATTCTGTGCCTGAGGTCCTATGAGAATTTGTCATTTTAAAACCTGAATATTAAGGGACTTCTGCGATTCAGTAGCAAGCTCCTTCACAGCAAGAATCTTTATAAAATTTGATCAGACTTCTCATTCTATGAATATCAGGCACATACAAGGTGCACTGAATAGCCACGAAACAGATGTATTTTACATTTCCTTTCTGACTACTCAAACCCTTTTAAGAAGTTGCTAGTGAGCAGTGAACCGGTCAGTCTAACCTGGATAATCAGTCTCTGAATAATTAAGAGACTTGAAGGATAACAGCCTTTAAGCTTGCTGAACAAGAAATGCCAACATTATATTTAACCAATGCATTACTTGGAAAATTACTAATTTGAGGTAGAATGCACAAAATATGTTAAACTACAAAAGAGTGGCAAAATTACATGCCCATAATTCAATTTCAATACAGTAACAGCCTTCCCAATTTATGATTAGAAATCTTAATCACAGAAACAAAGTGCATACATTATAAAACAGCAACTTAAAAAAAACAGTTCGATCATCTTCATTTTAAAATTGGTCTAATACTTTTAACCACAGAGACAAAAAATGGAACCAATACCTACTAGCATATAAAATCATTATTAAAACAGAAATCCCCTCTCAAAAATCTAACAGACACACAGACTACTGTGAAGTATACACTTTATTTAACATTCCAATAATAAGCTATATTTACATATTATATAAATGTATGAAGTCTTAATATATAAAATAGAAAAAACTGCCTGGACTAAAAGAATCACACTCCATATGGAGTTACTTTACTTATTGAAGACATTCTGTTTACAAAAATTTACAATAATTTATATAAATTATTTTTCTTCCAAATTAGATGATTTTTAATAATCCACACAATTCTGATGACTTTACAAATAGGTGAACGTTAAAAACTGGAAAAAAATTACAGCATTTTTCTGCGTAGAACTTGCTTTGGAAAAGAAGACAATTTCTTCCTGCTCCTTCCAAGACTTTTTCCTGTTACTTCTACAGTCTTTCTTGGTTTGCTCTTTACTCCATCAACTGGGCTTGCCAAGGGGGAAATCAGCTTAATTTCTACTGGAGGAGGTGACCAACTTTCTTTTTCTGTGTTTCTGAAATAAAGATTTAATTTAAGTAACAATAAACATGTTATAATATAAAATGTAATTGGCTTCCCAATATATTGAAAGAAATTTTAGGGATTAGTCTTTTCTAGTGCTTTATTTTATAAAGGAGAAGTGAAATAAAACTTTAGTCAAACTAATCAGAGGCAGAGTTAAGGTTTCACATGATAGAAATTTTCTTTATGATTGGGATACTCAAAACAATTACTGCTGAATTTTCATTTAAATGTTTCATATGTATTAATACTGCTGGGTTACAAGGAGGGGTCAAGTACCAGTAGCCAGTCCATGGAATGAGAGCCCAGCAGGCCCATAATGAGATGTATGAGAAACGACAATTCTCAAACACCAGCAATTAGCAACTGTGTATATATTTTCATAATATGAAGTTTTCCACATATACAGAAAGCCAATTTATATGTAGTGTTATTATAGTCAAAAGCTTTCGTTAAATCAGTTTCTAAAGTAAGATAAAATGGATTGATTACTTTGTACTTTTATGAAATTCAACTTAAGCAAAATATATCTGAAATGGAGTAATTTCCCCATGGATGAAATTTTAATCGCTAATAGTGAAATAATCATAGAATTTTAAAAAGTTTTTAACGATTTTTACTGATAGTTATCTATCTTTACTAAGGTGAAACATCCCACTCCCTTCCCCCAGCTCATTGTAAAAACAAAGATTCAGTGGGTATTCAACTACTACTACCCTTCTTTTTTCTTTTTAATTAATTTTTATTGGAGTATAGTTGCTTTTTGTGTTACCTTCTACTGCACAGCAAAATAAATCAGCCATACATATACATACATCCCCTCCATTTAGGACACTACAGTGCATTAAGTAGAGATCCTTGTATTATACAGTATGTTGCCATCAGTTGTCTACTTTATACATAGTATCAGTAGTGTATATATGTCAATCCCAATCTCCCAATTCCTCCCACTGCCCCCCTTTCCCCCTGGTATCCATACATTTGTTCTCTACGTCTGTGTCTCTATTTCTGCTTGGCAATTAAGGTCATCTATATCATTTTCCTAGATTCCACATACATGCGTTAATATACAATATTTGTTTTTCTCTTTCTGACTTACTTCACTCTGTATGACAGACTCTAGGTCCATCCACCTCACTACAAATAACTCAATTTCATTTCTTTTTATGGCTGAGTAATATTCTGTTGTATATATGTGCCACATCTTCTTTATCCATTCCTCTGTTGATGGGCATTTAGGTTGCCTCCATGACTTGGCTACTGTAAATAGTGCTGCAATGAACACTGGGGTGCATGTGTCTTTTTGAATTATGGTTTTCTCTGGGTATATGGCCCAGTAGTGGGATTGCTGGGTCATATGTAGTTCTTTTTTAGTTTTTAAAGGAATCTCCATACCGTTTTCCATAGTGGCTGTATCAATTTATATTCCCACCAACAGTGTAAGAGGGTTCCCTTTTCTCCACACCCTCTCCAGCATTTATTGTTTGTAGGTTTTGGTTTTTTTTTGCGGTACGCGGGCCTCTCACTGTTGTTGCCTCTCCCGTTGCGGAGCACAGCCTCCGGAAGCGCAGGCTCAGCGGCCATGGCTCACGGGCCCAGCAGCTCCGCAGCATGTGGGATCTTCCCGGACCGGGGCACGAACCTGTATCCCCTGCATCGGCAGGCGGACTCTCAACCACTGCGCCAGCAGGGCAGCCCTGTTTGTAGGTTTTTTGATGACGGCCATTCTGACTGGTGTGAGGTGATACCCTTCTTTAAAAAGGACGAATGAATGGGCTTTCATGCTATATAAGAAAGCCACCTTCTGCAGTGAAATCTAACAATTACACAGAGCCAGTGCAGATAAATGCCCCTAAGAATTACCCTTTTCTGATAAGCTTAATTTCTCTTTTTAAGTTAAGAGTCTTCTCTAATTTTAAGAAACAAAACGGAAAAAAATAATAGCATAGAAAAAGTCTTACTTGCTTGCTTGTTTTGTTTTTGCAGTCCTGGTTCTTTTCACTTGTTGCTTTGCCACAGTTTCAATTGATTGAGCATCATCTTCCTATAGGTTAAAAATTTTAAAAGATGAACTTTATGTAATTAAACAATTGAAATCTAAACTAAGAAGTTCCACCCTGAGTCAAGGAATATAGCCAAACAGTGCTAAATGAATTTAAACTTAACAAATATCAAATGGACTCCTTATATTTTTTGGTAGAAACCTTGGTCATCTAGGACAGCTCATTATCCCTTATCCCCACACATTGTTATCTCCAAGTCTTATCAATTTTATTCTGGAATGTTTCCATTGTCCCCTGCCCTTTTGTTCTATTGACTCTGTCCAAATCCAGGCTCTCGCGGCATAAAAATTAGGCCACCAGTGACTATTTTTCCTCCCTAGAATTCCCTTTTCACCGAAACTACTTAAAGCATGCACATGGCTATTTGCTAGTTTGTGAACAGCCCCACCCCCTTCCTCATGCATCACCAGGCTTCTGTGCCTTTGCATCTGCTGTCTTCTCCTCCAGCAATGCCCATCTCCTTTACCTACAGGGCCTACAGGGTTATCTGGGTATAAATGATTCTTATCATGCTGTGCAATAATTATCTGTATTTTTGCCTCTTCAATTAAACTGAACTCCTGAAAAACAAGGAATCTGCCTGAATTATTTTTGTGCCTTTGTCCTTGTATAGTAACTGGCTCACAGCAGATAATTCAAGACATACTATGAATTAAAACTGGTAAATATAAGGGTATCATGCTCACATTCAATCCCTGAACTATTTTTATTTTAGAGTTACATGCAACTAGTCAGTTCTGAAACACTCTCTCTCCAAGTGTGGTCTGTGGATGACACTCCAGGGGGGTCAGGGACCTACATTTTAAATAAATACATCCAGATAATTATGGTGGGACACTACAATTTAAAAACCCTTCCCCTAATAGGTAATTTAAACTGCAGCTGCCAATAATAAACCACGAGTAACATACCAATCTGTCTTAAAGGTAGTATCCCCCAAAGTGCAGAAAAGACTATTTTGGACTTAATAGTATAAATGTCTGCTCTTTTTTAAAGAAGTTTATGTAGGAAGCATTGCTTAAAAAAATAAAAAGCATGTTTAAATACACATGCAAATAAAATCATGCATTTCTTACCAGTTCAGCTACAAGTTTGGATGTATTAGATGTGTTTTTCCGCCTGGTCCTTAAAGTAGGAGGTGAGAAGACAAATTGAGAAGATAAATCCGAAACTAATTCTTGCAGCTGCACAGGAGCCTCTATTTTTTTAGCTAAAGAAAGGTAGAAAGAAAGAACAAAACACTGTATATCTATTTATATATATCTATTTTATGTATAGAGACATATAAATTCAACTTGCAACAAAAAGCAAGATCTGTGAAGTGCAGTTAAGGGCCATAACGCAAAGCACAATAAAAAGAGGTATGGCATATTTGAAGGTTTGAAATATGGTATGGCAAAATGAAGGTTTGTGGCAAGTCTATCAGTGCCATTTGTCCAATAGCATTTGTTCACTTCATGTCTCTGTCACATTTTTGGTAATTCTCCCAGTAGTTCAAACTTTTTCATTACTATTATATTTGTTACAGTAATCAGGGATCTTTGATGTTACTATCGCAAAAAGATTAGCCTCGCTTAAAGTTCAGATGATGGTTAGCAGTTTTTAGCAATAAAGTATTTTATAATTAAAGTATGAACATTTAAAAAAGACTATTGCACACTTAAAAGACTACAGTATAGTGTAAACATAACTTTTACATGCACTGGGAAACCAAAAAAATTGCGTGACCTGCTTTAATGTGATATTTGCTTTATTGTGATAGTAAGGAACCTAATCTGCAAATATCTCCCAGGTATGCCTGCCCTGTGTAACCTGAGCTACTTTGCTTCATAATTCCTACTTTTCCAGAGGCAAGGTTTTTATTTTTAAAAGTAATTTTATTTACAAAGAAGAGACTCAAACCTTCTTTCCTTTCAGCTTATTCTGAGCCAGTTGTTCCACGCAAGGGGAACAACAGAAAAGTCCACAGCATAACAGGAAAAAAGCAAACAGAAAGTAACAATACAGAAAAAACAGGCTGATAGGAAGATTTTCCATAGACAAATAGAAATGGTTTAATTAAGAATTACTTGAAAGTATGTAATTAAAAATATTTATCGGGCTTCCCTGGTGGCGCAGTGGTTGAGAGTCCGCCTGCCGATGAGGGGGACACGGGGTCGTGCCCCGGTCCGGGAGGATCCCACATGCCGCGGAGCGGCTGGGCCCGTGAGCCATGACCGCTGAGCCTGCGCATCCGGAGCCTGTGATCGGCAACGGGAGAGGCCACAGCGGTGAGAGGCCCGTGTACCGCAAAAAAAAAAAAAAAAAAAAAAAAAAAAAAAAAAAAAAAAAAAAAAATCACACACTTTATCACAGATTCTTCCCGTTTTTACTATAGAGTCTCCATATTAATGGCAGTTTAGCAATGTAATTATGGAAGTGGCATGGTGCAGTTGAACCAGTCTGCCAGAAATTAAATCCTAGCTTCTGGATTTATTAGCTGTGGGACAAAAAGCAAGTTATCTAAACCTGTCTCTGCCTCAGTTTCTATAAAATGAGATTCAAAATGGCCCTTTAAAGTTACTGTGGAGATTAAAGATTAGAATAATGTTAATATATGGTAAGTGCTTTATGGATGTTTGCATGTTATAATGTTATTATTTCAGGAATATAATTTACAAATCTTTGGAATAAAATTCCCAAATTATAGTTCAATGATATTTCACCTACCGGGACAATCAAGAGTTCTATAAGATATCAAATTCTGTAAAGCATGTGATTTTTAACAAAAGAGGGTCAGAAATAAAAGTCATCTCTGCTCCCAGCTGATAAGTGGCATAAGTGGCACTGGTGGTAACTCCTCTCTTTTGCAGTTAAGATACAGGCAAATAAATCTATGCTCTATGAAAATGATACATTCTATTTTTCTTTTTCCAGGCTACCAGGAGCAACAGCTTCTTCGGCTTTTCAAAGACCAGCTCATATTTTTCACCTACAGTTCCCCACCGCACCCAAAGGAATAAAGAAGGAAATACAAAAATACATTATCACGTGCAAAAATGTTCGGCCCCACCATTCCTTCCATACGCTTCTATTAGCCAGACAAGACTTTATTATACTTTCAACTCCTTGCGTACTTTGGTAAGCTTCCTGAGGGTAAGTTTTGGTGGCCAGTGCTACTTAAGGCCTAAGAAGTTCAAAAGTCCTATAGATTCAAACCCAATAATGTACTGGTAAACAGCTTTCTGGGAAGGAAAAACCACCAACAACAAAAAACGCAACTCTGATTTACAGCATTTGCTTATTTCTGTGCTATAAATGTTCCATAGCTGGCTCACAAAATTCCTGAATATTTAACAACTGGCTCTCACTAGCCAGCAGGAATCGGCTCCAAGACATCAGTATTTATTCATTACCTGGGCGATGTGGGTGCTCAGTTTCACTGAATTTCAATTTCCTCATTGTGGAAAGAAGGAATAATAGTACCTGTACTACAGTGGGTTATACTGAGAATCAAACGAACTGGTGAATGTATAGCCTAGTATAGACTCAGGTATACAGCAAACCCTTCTTAAATATCTGCTGCTGAGTAATGGAATTTGAGAAAATCTATTGAAATGTAAAGCTTTACATTCTTTTTAGTTAGTGATTCTATGATATCTGTTTCTTCGACATGTTTCAATTAAATAGAGGGTGGCCTCCAGCTTTCTAATCATTTCTGTATCCACTCTTCTCTGTACCTCCCACCCCTCCTTGAAGGAGTTTTTTTTTTTAAATGCAAGTTGAATAGGCACAAGGGACAGAAGGTATTGTAAGAGTGCAGAAACTATAATCTGAGGGCAAAATAAGAAAGGAAACTAATGATGGTGTTAATTAACAAAAAGTAGTGAATACTCAATACTCACAAGAACCCTACGTAGTAGGCATTATTACCCACACTGTAAAGATGAGAAAACAAGATTCAGAAAGGTTAAATGATTTTCTGCCCAGCTAGTACGTGGCAGAAGTGAGAAATCTCAGTCCCAAATTTCTTATCTAACCTCTCTCTAACCTCATACTAGAAGATGCTTATTGTTAATACCAGAAAATCTGAAGACAATTCAAATACCTGGCAGGAGAATGCTTGAGTGATCTGCGGCACATAAGTGAGACGAAATGCCACACGTGGACTCTATCCATGTGTAAAACACAAACAAAAAAATACAAAACCACGAACACTCAGGGTTTTGAGGAAAAATGCTCATGAAATAAGTAGGAGGTGGGAGGAGCAGTATATATATCTATACACAAACCGTAGTTTGTTGGGTTTTATAAAAAACAAACTATATATTCAACTAGAAGGATATACAAGAAAATGTGAACAGTGGTTACTGGTCCTCTAGTTGACTAAATACTTTTAATTTCTAATTTTCTGTGGCAGGCATATATTATTTTTATTACAGAAAAAAGTTAGAGCTAACATGTATACAGATGACGACTATGTAAAGATAACAAATATCAGAATCACTGAGATATTTGGCTATGCTCTACCAAAAGAACCCCCAAATTTTGTGTTTACTATACTCTAAAAGTCATTAGAAAAGTATAAAAGAATTGTTAATGACATTCTTCTACCACTCACTGTTCTTTTTCATTTTAACTTTTATCTAAAATAGCAGCTTAGTAAAGTCAGCTAAAATCTCACACATTTGGTCATTTCATTTTCCTCCATGCCAAGTATAAGCATAACCACACTTTCCCAACAGCATGAAAAAACTGGATTATACAGTACTACCAAAATCTCCTATAACTACAGATCATTTTTTGGTCAAATGATCAATTCTATGGCAAAAGGCCCTTTCCTGGGCTTGTGCTATGTAAATATAACAACTGGACTTCATGAATACAATATACTTAAAGAGGTTTTTACACAGTGAATGTTGAAGACAGAAAATTTCAGTTTGCAGGTTTTTAAATGACTTATCTTTCTCTTGGCCTTCCCCAAGTCAGGAAGCAACTATATAGGATGTTCACTAATGCATTTAAAAATGCATGCAATAGTTTAAAAAAGTTTAGTAGAACAACAAAGATACCTACTTTACTTACAAGTCCCTAATCTTTATCAGCACCTTTTTAGACCTTTTTCCTTAATTGTCTCCCTCACTGAATTCCCCCCACCCCGCAAGAAATCTTAATAGCACAGATAATACTGTATATCTGTTTATGTACTTTATGTATATCTCTGCCTTATACATAAAAAAGAGTAAGATATTTTCACCCTTTTGGGAGAGACATCACTCCTGTTGAGAAGGTATGAACTATACCAACCAAACAGTACAATCATTAGCTCACTTATCGTCAGTGAGGGAGGTTGGGCATGTAGCCTTGCCAGTTCATAGACAATAGGGAATATGGATTTAAATAATTTCTGTATTGTAATCAATAGAATTCTACCGCTGTTTCCCTTCAAAACAATTTGAAGTTGTGGACATCACCTGGGATATGAGCCAAAAATGATAGTTCTATCTGGGGAGAAACCAAAATTAAGTCACAAGATATAAGGGCAGAATGAAGAGAAATAATACTATTCTAAAAAATTAAACCTATGTCAAGTGAATTATAGGATTTAAAAAGTCATGGTGAAACAGAAATTCTTGAACCTAAAAATAAACTTTAAAATATAAAATATTTAAATTTTACTATCAAAAGATCAAAATCGGTTTTTGTTTTTTGAAGGGGGAGGAATTCCCTGCAACGACAAATCATTTTTAGAAGAAATAATCCATTAGTGCCTTAACACAAAATCTAATCATGTTCGAACCAACAGAATTTTTTTTAAACTGAAGACTTTGAATGAGATGAAAATTATGCTTTGAAAAGAAATAAAAGTACCTTTCTCTTTCCTTGGAACCTTTGACACAGGAGAAGAAAATAAAAAAGACTCATTTTTTGGTTCAGAAAGGTCTGGCAACAAGATGGTCTTGCTAGATCTAGTCCTTGTGCTATGGGAAGATCTAGTCAAAGCAACTGTGGCAAGCAATTTTTCTTCTCGGTCATTTGGTTCTTTGTCTGTCATTTCTTCATCTATGCATTTTTCTGATATTGAGCGTAATAAACGTTTTTGGCTTTGGTTTTCAGTCCTTTTTGTAAGCTTCTTCTTAGAGCTCATCGCTGTAACAAGTTCCTCATTTGGCACTAAAACTGATTTTTCTAAAGCTGGTTTGCCAACATCAGCATTTTCACTTTTAGCTGGGGTGTTTCTTGTAGATTTCCTTTGGATGCCGAGACCTTCTCTCTTCTTGAGACTTCTTGCTTCCTTAACAGCCTTAGAGTCTACATCTTCAGATGGATTAATTTTTCTTGGTCTACCACGTTTCCTAGGTGTAGCAGGAGTATCAAATTCTGCTTGAAGAGTCAACTGGGATGAACCAAGTTTGGAATCTTCTATTACATCTGACGCACTAACTTCTTTCTTTTTAACCCTTTTACTATGTTGAATTGGCAGTTGCTCTTCAATGGACTCCCCACCTTGTTTATATCCTGTATTTTTAGAAGTTTCCAAATTAGAACTTCTCAATTTCCTGGTACTTCTGCTAGGACTTGATACTTTACTGACTTTCAGATCATTTATAACTTCAACACTTTCCTGATTTTCGAGAGGTTTTTTAATTCGTTTAGGAGTCCTTTTTGTAACAGATGAAAGCTTAACTTCTTTTCTAAAAGAAGTTTCTTCAGTTGCTGGTTCCAACAGCTGAGATGATTTTAAACTTCTTAATTCCCTACCTGGAGTAACCTGTAATTCTGGTTCCACAGAATTAATATTTTCTAAAGTGTCTTGATTAATTTCTTTTTTTCTCCTTCCTCTCCTAGGAGTAATAGAATTTTGAGGTATTTGCTGGTTATGAGATATTCCTTTATCATCAGAACAGGCACTTTCAAAAGCCCCTGAAATTTCTTTTGTTTTCCTAGTTTTCTTCATAACTGAAAGTCCCAGCATCTTAGGAGTAGCAACATCTGCTGACTCTTCCTGTTGTGCCGATTTGACATTCAGGTTTTGGACACGTCCTCTGTTGCGAGTTCTGGAGGAAATCATGTCATTAACCTCGCTGACATTTATAGTCACCGTACTCGTTTCCTGAACAGTCTTAAATGTAGATTTGGCTAACTTGGTGGAACACATTACCTTTTGGCTTATTAAAGGTATGTTTTCTTGAATGGACTGTTCCATTGTATCTGAAGTAATTTCTTTACTTCTTGTGTCTTTAATTACATCTAATAAATTTTCTGCGATTGCTACTTTAATTGGTTCAGGCACATATGGTAATGTCTCTACCCTTTGGGACTCCTGATTACTAGTTATGACAGATGGCAAATTTGCAACATGTCCGTGATTATCATTTTCCCCACTGTATACATGTTTTTCCTCAGTGGCTGCATTAGCTGCTTTAGCTAGCACATTAGATGCTGCAGAATCACCTGTCTCTACTTCTCCTTCTTCACCTTCCAAAATCAAGGTAAAGTTGCTCTGTGGCACAAAAAGTTCCCCATCTACTTCAGCAATGTCACACTCAGCAGAGTCTTTGTTATCAGGTAAGTCACAAAACTGTTGCTCAATGGTATCAAAATTGTATCGAAGCTTAAGAGTTCCTGAGGGATACAACTCACTAAATGAAAGATTCCTAGCCTCTTGTCCTGAATCTTGAACTTCAAGCTTTTCATGTTCAATTACCTAAAATGAATTAAAGATAAGAGACTGTTAATGTATACATTTATTTTAACCTAAAGCATAAATTTTTTTCATGACCACCTCTCCCTCGGTGTATGAATTGTTAAACATAAACTACATTTGATATGGCATGTACTTATGGGTTTACTTTATAAAATATCCATTTAAGCAATTAGACTTTCTCACTCAGTCAAAATAACTAGATAGAAAAAGATTGAGATTCTGAATGGAATTAAAAGTAGAATTCTACATTTCCCTGGCTAAAAAAGACAGTCTTAACAAAACCTTAAAAATTATTATGATGCTAACAGTTGTGATAATTAAGGACTTATTCTATTCTCACCCAAGGAAAGAAAAATTAACTGGAGAAAAAGAAACAACCCCCAAACTGTGTTTTAATGATAATCCCCAAATTACCTAACTAACCACACTTTTTCTAAACAGCATGATCCCCATAAGGTTGAAGAAGAATTCACCTACATAAGCTCCCTTGGGCTAGACTCAATCCTCTTCCCTTTGCTGGGGCTGCATAAACCATGAAATTCCTAAGGCTTTCAAGTTCAGTACCTCTCTTGCAAGGGTTTGGTGGAAGAAGGAATGCTCCTTGCATTTACCTTTTGGTAAGGGAAGGGGAGAAAAAGGAGGAGGCAGAAAGTAACAGAGAGATCTCCTGACCAAGAAGGTAGAACATTACCACCCACCTAAACAATGACATTTTCCCACTCCCCAAACATTCAGTGAAATGAAAGACTGGAAATACCCAGAAATGAGGATTCCCATTTACACCATGCCCACAAATTGTGTTAGCTTCCCAGCTGAAGGAACAGGGACTTTATCCATCTAACTCACGGTGACAATACTCATGAAACTGAATATGGATAACCATGACATTTCTATGAGTTAAACCTCCCAAATATTATACAATCACATCTCTATAAATAATTAGAAGAGGTGATTTTTCTTCATCTTAAATTCATGTATCATATAAAAGTTGCCTGTTGATAATAAAAGAGATTTGGTGGAATTTTAGGAAATGTAAGTCATATTAAATACCAACCCCCCTCCACACACACAAAAAAGCCCCCACCTTTCTGGAACGTCTAAGAAGTTAAACCCCAGCCAGCAGAACAGCATTTTCCCACAAGTATGAATGGGGGGGGTGGGGAGGGTGGGGGGTGGGAAAGAATCCTATTTAACTGTACTCAATTATTCTCAAATATACGCTCTGGATAGTTTCGATGTCACACATGTCTCTAGAGTAACCAATATCTGTTTTCTTATGGCTAAAAGAACTTTCATTTGAACCGGATACTGAGCAAAAATTAAATTATTAAAATTGTGACTTCTTTAACACAGCCTTTTGGTTTTCATGAAAAACAATTTCTTACTTAAAGGATGTGCTCCGTAATTCCACAATATATTTATATACTTTTTTGAACACAGATTTTTATAAAGAGGTTTTCATATAGTAGTCAAATAAATGAATACATTAGATTTGAACTATGGTTTGAAACCTAACTAAACCAAAACTGACTGACAAAGAAATGAAAAATTATTTTTTTTACATGAATTTCTTGAGTATCAGGAGAATCATCAGAAATTGGAGGCTTTTCTTCTGGTAAGTCAACACTTGCTTTTAGTACATCAACTTCTATTTCATGATCTTCTTTTAAGTTCAGTGCTGTTTCCTGGTCAAGCCTATGTTCAGAGATAATAGGGCCTTCAGAGATAACAAGCCCAGAGCTTCCACCATCACCAAGAACATCAGCCATAGCTGAAAGAAAAATGAGAGTTAATCTTCCATATTTTAAGCTACAAACAAAAAAAGATATATACACAACTGGGGAAGCAAACAGAAGGGAAAAGGCTGCATTGCACGTAATGTTTCCTTGAAAAACTGTCATAGTGCCAAAAAATTTCTAACATCTTAAAAGAGGAAAAGCCTATGAGGATTTACATATCACTCCTGTTTCATCAGTATCCAATCACTCAGTTTAAACAATACATATTTGCTTTCCACAAAAATAAAACACAGAAGATAAATTTTACATTTAAAAATGACAACTTTGGTTTTTCTCAACTAGAATATAATTCTTGCCCTTACTGTGAAACGATAAACTGCTCTGAGGAGCTCAGATGTGTTTGTTCCTTATTAATCTGAAAATTATGTTCACCAGGTGACTACTAGACAACCAGCTATTCTTGTTGAGCCGTTACAGAATTACATGAGGGACATGCAATCTGGGCTTTGATCTGGC
Source organism: Pseudorca crassidens (assembly GCF_039906515.1). Lineage (NCBI taxonomy): Eukaryota > Metazoa > Chordata > Mammalia > Artiodactyla > Delphinidae > Pseudorca > Pseudorca crassidens. The sequence goes on from NC_090297.1 coordinate 161,515,525, forward strand.
TGTGAAAAGGACTAGATATTTCCCTTTTGGCAGAAAGCATCCAAATGGCCACATATTCTACCACTTAAATAAATTGGGGGGGATCATAAAGAAAAATTTCTCATCTTTCACCTTCCTCTTTAAACAACCTTTACTGGCGAAAACAATAAAATATTAAAAATCTGTGCACACTCCTTGACCCAGCAAGGCCACTTTTAGGAATCTGCTCAAAAGAAACACTGACACAGACTGTGCAAAGATGCATACACAATAATATTCACTGCAGAAATGAGACAGCAAAACAAACAAAAATGGTCATCAGCTCAAACTGTTCACCAATCAGCAATTAGTTAAGCATACCACAGAACATCCATACTATGAAATACTATTATAGCCACTAAAAAAAACAGAATTAATCTGTATTAATGACATGGAAAAATATCTTAAATACACTGTTAAGTGAAAAAAGTTGTTGATTATAATAAATTTAATTGTTAATAATTTATAATAGCTAACATTTACTGAGCTTTTATTAACAGTGAAAGCTATTAAATTTTATAGACAAAGAAACAGAAGTATAGCTCATAGTCTTATACATAGTAAGTGCAGAACAGGGTTATGAACCCAAGCAGTCTGTTTAAATCCTTGGTATTCTCCATCCACCACACTTACCTCCTCTTTCAACATACTGGGAAAAAAAATGCACAGGAAAAAAACTCAGGGAAAAGACACTTTCTTAATAATAGATTCTTAAACTGGGTAACTGGGTTATGGGGATTTTTACTTTATATGTGAGACTATGATTTCCTGATTATTTTACAGTAAATATATATTACATTCTTAATGGGCGAGGTGGGGTGGGGGGAGAACAGGTCTACTCAAACTTGTCCTAAGCCCTATTCATAATGTGACAGGCAGAAGGATATAACGGTTAAGAACATGAGCTCTAGAGTCAGACAGTGTCAACACCATATGTGAAATGCTTAGACAAGTCCTCACGTGAAATGCTTAGACAAGTTCTAGGCACAGGCATTCAAGGTGTCTGCTTTCCCTAAACCCAACTGTGAGTTCAATGAGGAAAATATATGTTCCTCATCTCTGTATAGTCAGGGTCTGAGAGGAGGCACTCAAAAACAAAAAAAACAAATTCCATGTATCTGTTCATTTTCCCTGGAGCAAATTCAGTCATTTGAGATTATTTTCTAATAATAATAAGCCAATCTTGGCTATATGTTACCACAAACACAGAATAAATATGGAAGTTTCCCTGTATATATAACTGAATCTCAGAAGATCAAAAAGCAGGTGTGCAGTCTGGCTGGGGACTGGTAATTTACTTTGCTCTTCTTTAAATATGTCCACAAAAGCTATTCTAAGACTTCCACTATGAGAACCAAAGAGTGTTTTATAAGCAACCCACTGTTTGGTAGCTAACATACCTCCTCAGAATTCTATTTTTAGCTGGGGAAACAACTGGAGAATAACTGAGATAACAAAGTCTGGATTATTATTCAGATTCTTTTGTCCTAAGAATAGAACACTCTTTAGACACAACACTAAAATGAAATAATTCTAAAGTCAAAATAATACATACATTTATTGTTACCTGCTCTAATTGTAGAGGTACAGCTTTCAACAGATACTAGTCCTTCGTCTAAAACAGGTACCTTGGACTTCGGGGTGAGGATTTTCCTTTAGAAATTGAAATATATACTTTAGTGTGTAAGAAGATTCCATCTGCTCTAACCTGCTTTACCCAATTCTTACTTTTCATTTTGTTCATGAAAACTGAGGTTCAGAGAAAATACCATGCAACTTCATCCAGAATAATACTAAATAATTTACAAGTGAATTTAGAAACAAGTAATGCTGTATTTGTTTTTCCTATTTTCTAAATTTTTTTTGTTGAATACAATGGCATGACCTTAAACTACAAATAAAATGATTTTAAAATGCTGGTCAGTATAAATTACACTTAGGCCAATTTTTAATTATCTGTGGCCACATTCTTCAAATAAATCTATCAAATATTATAGACATTTCCCCCATATACTCAGTAGAATCAGATTCAATATTTTATTGCTAACTGGAAAGCACATGATAAATGCCTCAAAATCGGAGACCAGTGTGACCTGCGTTAATTCACTTGATAAGTGTTCTGGAAAGATGCTGACAGTGGTCCCTTTCTATTCTGAGCTGGCCTTTCCCTAAAGCCAACTAAAGCATGCTGATTTTTTAAACTGGACAAACTGTAAAGTAAATTCAAGAAAAAGTATGTATTTGGAATATATACACATTTATTTGTAGGTATATTTGTAAGACTTAACTCAATCACAATATTTATAGTAAGGATAACTAAGAACCCACAACCAAATAAGTTTACATTTAAAAAGGAACTAGCTTGCCAAGGATGGTGAATATTCACCTAGATTGTTACTGATGATGGCTCTTTTGATTTGCCATTGTTGTGATTATCCATCAAACCCATTACAATAAATATTAGTTTTCAATAAAATTTCAAAAACCTTAGAATTAAACAACAAAACAATCTTGATAATCCTTTTGTACTGTTTCTCCCTCTTTTTCCATGAAGGCCTGGCAAAGATCACAGTTTATCAGGATTTCTCTTCTCAAAAGTGAAGCATCTGATTGAGTTCAATGTATGAGAGGTGACTATCATGATACTGATTTTTGTGGGTGGTTTGTGAAGTCACTCTCAAGACTTATAAATCAATGAACCACTTACAACGCCTTAAATTATCACATTTTATGTGGGTTAATCTTAGTAAATTACCCTTACTACTTCTTGATAACTGAAGCTGCAACTTTTTTGGTATTCTCTATAACAGCAGTCAACCTTTTTGGCACCAGGGACCAGTTTCGTGGAAGACAGTTTTTCCACGGATGAGGGGGGATGGTTCAGGCAGTAATGCGAGCGATGGGGAGCGACAGATGACGCTTCACTTGCTCGCCCGCCACTCACCTCCTGCTGTGCGGCCCGGTTCCTAACCGGTACCGGTCCGCAGCCCCGGGGTTGGAGACCCCTGCTCTGCAACAGTGCTGCTCAAAGTGCTGATATACAATGTGTCCAGTCTTGCAATGAGATAAGGAGTTTATGCCAGAAGGTCAATCAATCAATTACTTCACTGATTAGCTCAGCTGACTTTCAAAAAAGGCTACTGATATATATTCTAACAGAAGCTGCTATCTTGTTGTAGACCATAAACTGGGAACTGGCATCAATCTTACTAGACCGCACTTTAAGTAGCACTGCCATACATCATCTAGTACACGGGCTAAATGTGTTAAGTGCTAAATGAAACGGAATAATTGGGAGCATAACAGTTCCAGCAGTCACTGAAAAACAAAAACTGCTAGAGTCTTGTATCAATCAAATGGCAGGGAACACTACTGCCTCTGAACCATCTCCCTTATGCTCTGCCTTGGTGCTATAGGATACATACCTGATCATCCTGAAACCACTGAAAATGGGACAGCATGGAGGGATGCGTGGCTGTGAGTGACACTTTTGGTATTCAACAAAAATAGAATCACCAAAGAATATTAAAGAGTTCTGCCTCAACTTATCATGTCTCTATATATTTAGGAAACATCTGGTATCATTCTCAGATTTCATAATAACTACGAAATAACACAGTTGTACAAATTAACTTCTTTCATAACAGAAAACTTTACCAAAATGGAAATGCCAAAGATCAAAATAAGAGCTCATCTATGCATAGAATATCAATATTTACTACTGCTTCACAGTTGCATTAAACTTTATTAATATTTGAAATTTTCTCTATAAACTTACCCTTCACAGACTGATGGTACACAAAGAGAAGCTTCAACTCCTTGAATGGGGCTTAAGGTATTTAATTCTGAAAGTGCCCCCTCTGCAACTAAGAGATCCTTTGTTTCTGCATCTTCTAAAGTGCCTATAAATCACACAGTTAAGAACATTCATAATTATTTAGGCTAAATGTTTAGCGATTACTCACGGTCTTGGCCTATTCCTTTTTAATAAGTTGTTGGGTCTGCTTTTTGTACTTTTAGATTTACTCCATTGGCATCAGACTGCAAGTTCCTTCTAATTCTCTGAGCCTAGGTCAAGAGCCCCCCTCCCAACCCCCTCTCTTTCATCTACCACTCACACTTTTGGCTTAACAGGCACTGTTGCAAGTGTTTTACATTTAACAACTCTCTTAATCCTCAACATCCAAAGAGGTAGTACTATTACTCCCATTTTACAGATGAGAAAACAGAAGCATATGGTTACACTGCTTATCCCAGATCACAAACCTAGTAACTAGCTGAGCTAGTAAGATTCAAATCTAGCTATTTCACTCTAAAGTTTGTGCTATATAATCCCCCACAAAAACAATAAAAATTTCTATTTGAGACTGTCTAATCATTTTAGGACTAATCAATGAAGATACTGCCATGAACATCCTTGTTCAACTTTCACCATTCAAATATTTCAGTGGAACACAGCACATCAAAAGAGTAATGTAAACTTCTAAACATATGCTATTTATAAAGAGAGTCCTAAATTCTTAGAGCAATTAATAATGTGTATATTTATTAAATAAAGACATCATAGCCCAAACTTCACTGCATTCACATTTTAAGAAACCTTAGTTCAGCTTAGGCAGAACGTATTTCCCCAAAGAAACCACTATGACACAGATTTTTATATAAGTATTGGGTTTTACATATTTAAAGTTAAGAATTACCTTTAAATCTATGCAGGGGTAAGAAAACATAAAAATAGAATAACTTTTCTGATCCACCAATTCTAAGCCAAATCTCTCCCCTTCCTGGTGTACTATCTACTGGTCCCTTCTATGTTCCCCAGTGTAGCATTTATCAAACTGCATTGTACGTGCTTGTTTGATATAATCCACTAGGTTCAAAATTACATGTGGGCAGGTGCTATGTCTACTTATTACTTTATCACTTAGCACACACAAAGCCGGAGCCCACCTGTTGCACATAAATTAGGGGCTCAAAATTTTTTTGACAAATGAATATAAAGACAATAAATTCATGGGTCTTTAGACATTACTTATCAGTTCCAGTGATTATTTTGGAGGTAGGGATGGAGAGTAGAATGAACTTCCTGTTTTCTGAGCAGCCTTCTAGAAAGTTGAGGCTGCTGTATGGATAAGTTAATCTAGTCTGTAAAGGTAGTATTATTATTTCTCATAGCTATAGGAAGACCTTAAGTCACACTGATACCTGACATTTCTTCCTTAACCATTACTGTTCTTTTCCAAATTTCATTTCCAAATAAAAACAGAACACACATTAAGTTCCGCTCTCCTCAAATCTCATACCTACTTATAATGAATGTAACAATATAAGTAAGCCATATTTGTAAGTGGAAAGAATTAAGATATGTGTATTATGTCTAGAACCTACTGTGCTGTGACCATACAATTATTTAACCCCGATGCTTTTCTGAAAAAGCAGACAAACCTCTATTACAAATTTTACTGAAGAGTATCAATGGCCATTTTGAATATTTGGGATGAGTTCTTACCCATTTGTTTCTCCAGGTCTGGAGGAGTTACTTCCAATTCAAATGTATCTTTATCACTGTTCTCAGTCTGTTCAGTTAAATTAGTAATTTGTTCAGTGGAAGAGCGTGTCACTGGCTTAGAGCCCATGAAAATACCTTCAAAGTCTTCTGGTGATGGAGCATCCTGATACTCCAAGGTAGTCTGGTCTGATCTGGTTGAAGTATTGCTATTTTCTATGTTCACATCCAGTTTCTCCAAACTTTGTGAAGTTGTATCCTGTGACCTCACATTAATTTCTTGATGGTCCTTTTCAGGGCTATTCAGGGGAAAAGATGTTGCCTTATCTTTATTCTTCAGCCATTCAGCTTCTGCTGGAACTGCACATTTATGGAAAGGTGCAGTAATTAATGCTTTTGTTTTGCTGTCATCTGCAGCCTGTTAAGTAAAAGGTTTGGAGAAAAATAATTTTACTAGTAAAAATCAGTCACATCTAAGCTATCCATCCCAATCATACCCACCCTTTCCACGTTCCGTTTTTCTCCAAATTCTTTTCTCCATCAAAATTCACTTATTCTAAACCCATTCTCTTCAGATTGCTGATTAAAAGTTAATGATTGTTAATGGTTCTCTAATTGGTAATAGACCACTAATCCCAAAAGACTAAAACACAGAATAGGCAAGATGCCCAATAAGCACCAATGAGTTCCTATTAACCTACAGTGGAGCTCTGAAGACATACCCTCCCTAAATAGACAACGAACTAGGAACTTAGTAAGAGAAGCAGTACAATACGGGTTAAAAAAACAAAGAAATTTAAAGAAACAAAACAAAACAATTCTAGTCCCATTTCTACCACCAAAAAGCTATTTGGTTATAGATAATTTGGCTTGGCGCTTCTAGTCCTATTTTCTTCACCTGTAAGTGATGGGTTTGGCTTGGCCAAGGCCCTAAAGTTGCCTTCTGAACTAATGTCTTCTGATTTTATGACTACCTGCAAGACTGTACATAAAAATCTATAGTGATATTATATAAATCAATTTATCTAACTTTTTACTTATAAGAGCTAATATATTCTTATTAAATCCTTTTGTTCCAACTATTATCAAACTTACTCCAGCAGTCCATTTTATGGTTATGCCTTCTTCCATGAATGAAATTCTAGTTTCTTTAAGTCGTAAAGGAGGAGTAAGAGACCTTCCAGGTGACAAAGAGGGAGACGCTAAAGGTGTTGTTCGAAGACCAGACCTTAGGATGGATTGAGGAGTGAACTCGGCAAATCCAGGGGAAGTAACTGACATAGCCAAAGTCTTAGCTTTCTATGACAAAGAGCAAATGGAATTCACTATTAGTGTTTGTAAAAGGCACCTACACAAGGACAGACAGGGCCAAGCGAGTCACAATGGTGGCTATATTCTCATCTCCAATAAAAATATCAATAAAAAGTTGTATTACACATTACTGGAAATACAAAATTCTACTCAGGGCTTTCTATATATAAGGCTATAAAAATAAACCATAAAGCTGCATCCATAATCATTCTAAAGACCTTGGTTATTCCCAGGTTTAAGTTCAACTTAATAAAGTGCTGAGATAAGATAAATTATTTAACTATTGCTTAGAAAACTTTAGTTAGGTGAAAGAGATGATAGTGTGTGATGAACAGAACCTAGTTTAATTATAGCAAGCTAATCTAAATTAGACTAACTTTAAGAATGTTTTTGAAAAAATATAATTCCATCACGACTCCAATAGTAACTGAATTACTTATAAGAATTCTGACTGGTTTACTATAATGAATGCAAATAATTAGCATAGGAACTAGTTAGCAGAAATATTGATAATTCCTTCACTTAACCTCTCCTTTAAAGGACTAGTAAACAGATTATTGGATCCTGTTACATTATTAAATTCCATTAGATCTGTTACAAGATTATACTGATTTTTTTCCTAGATTCATTTTGGTAGCAAGTACAAAATTATTCCCTCATTTAATTTCATTTGAACTTAGCCCTAGAGAATAAAATGTGAATGTTTTTCTATAGAAGAAAAAAAGTAATACTATACTGGATATTAAATGTCAGGAACTTAATAATCTTAGCAAGCTTCTTTTCAACTTCTTTTAATAACTATTTTAGGTCTAGCATTTATTACAGTATCTTTTATCCAACCTGAAAAATAAGAATTCCCTGGCTTCACTTTAAATGCTGGATATCCAGAAACAATTAAGAAAAAACAACAACAAAAAAAGAAAGCTTCTGGGACTGAATCCAGAGCACTGGACAACGAGCTTGTGGATAACATATGTGAAAACATTTTGACAACGGGAGGGTAAAAGTCCACTGCTACCAGTCATCTCAAGTTTAGTTTTGTGGTTTCTCAGCTAATAATTTATCAGAGAGGGTGAAGGAAAGAGCAATTCCCTACTGATAGTAGGAAAGAGTAACAGTTTATAATTTTACTGAAGAAGCCAGAATTTTAAAATAAATTTTTCTAAAAATATTAAGAACTAAAAAGCATTTGATAAAGGAAAGAAATAATGGCAAAATGCTATCAGAAACTGAATTAAAAAAAAAAGCAAATCCAAGAATATGAAAGCATTTTTCAAAGGAAAAAGGCCTATTTATAATAACCACAGAGGCCTGCATTACTTTCAGAGCAATATAACTGTTAACCTTGAGCATAGTGCCCGTTAACCACAAAGGGTAAATTTAATGAAGTCTGTTTCTGAAAATATAAAAATACAGTAAGCATTGTGGAAACATATCCACAGAAAAGAAAAAAGGAAAATAAAGGCTTAAAGCCCCTTATTACCCAAAGATATCAATTATAAACAGCTTCTTTCTCTCTGCTACTTGAAAAGTAAGAACTTCCTAGCTTCACTAGGAATGCTAGACATGTTAATACTTACCTTAACTATAAGAGGAGTTTCAAGTAAATGTAATTCTGAAGCCCTGGAAGAATTGTGACGTGATCCTTTTGATTGTGAATTTACTGGCAATGAGGTGGACGCCAGGGACAAAGGAGATCTTGTGGGGCTTTGCTGAATAAATCCCAAACACTGAGAAGGCTGGGGGACAGGATGAACAACCAAATCCAGCAGTCTGTAATCACAGCATACATATAAATAGAAAAATCCTGGTAACATACTTGAGTTATACTGAAGGAACAAAAGAATTAGTACCCCATTTAATTATGCAGACTTCTATATTCACTAGTAAATATAACCATATGAAAATATAAATTCAGACAAGTATATTACTGTAATGCCACCCTTAGTTCCAGAAATCAAAATTAATTCAGTAGCAAAAAAGAGAATTATGAATTCTAGATAACAATTTGGTCATCCCCCTGCAACCCTGAAAAGGAGTTCTAGCCCTCCTCCCTCCCTTTTACCAATATTTACTGAGCCCCTACTATGTGCCAGGCATTATTTTCAAATGAAGATGAACTGTTAATGATTTAAATACTCAAGAAAACAAGGCAATGTTTCCCTAGCAATCCATTTGCTATGTTTCCCTAGCAATCCATTTGCTACAATTCACTTTCACAACATAAAAATTCCTTTCACCCACATGTGAGGTACCTAATGAATACTGGTTTATTTACCTTTATGGTTCTAATCACAATAAAGACTAGGCTTACCAACCAAAAAAAAAAGTTAATTTTCTCAAATTAATGAGGTTAGTGGCAAAAGAGAATCCCAGGATTCTACTAAATGGCTTTCTATAGTGTCCTGGACATTTTTATCATATCAAATGATAGGACAGAGAGCCTTAACACTTTTATTATCGTTCCTTTCTTGAACCTCAGATCTATTAAAATACAAAGGAACTGAGAAAAAGTGACTTGTGGGAAAAATATCAAAACTACTGGTAGGAAAACAGAATGCCAGTGATAATGACATCCATTTGAAGCAATCTTCTTACCATCTCCTGAGGGTAATTAAAGGAAAAGAACCTCAATCTAATAAAATCCAAGAAAGGGAAAATCCTTTCACGATTTGAAAATATATCCATTATGCACACTACAAACAGCTTTGGCCCCAATTGCTTTTAAGTTATTAACTTATTCTGAGTACTTTATTCTTAGTATCATAGGTTCAGATAACTTTATTCCCATAAAATTATGTCATTCTGCCATTGATAAAATGTAAACAATCAAAAATTTCCAACAATTATGGTCATATTATTAAAGAATCATTACATTGAGACACTTGTTTGTTCTCTGCTATTGATGATTATGAACACTTCTCAACTCTTCAATGTTCTTAAATAAAATAAACACAATCACAATTTCATGTTGGATGCAAAATTTCAATTTAACTATTTACTTTTCTAATACCACAGGTTAAGAAATAAAATATTATTGCATCTGAAGCCACTTAAGACATTTTAGTAGGCTCTGTTACACAGGAACAAGCTTTAAGAAGCCAACCAAGATTAGTTGGGATTTATAAAAATAAGCTTTATTCATGGGTCAATCAACAATGAGATTAAAGAAAGCAAGTTAATAGTTTATTTTGCTCATGATTTTAATAAAACAAAGTTTGCCTCTTTTCTCTAGGCAGTCTGAAATCATTAAGCAAAAATTCTAAGCAGACAATCAACTGATGCAAAATTTCTTAAAATTACTATAATACTGCCCAAATTATTCATTTACAGCAAGCATTAAAAACTCATTCAAGAATTTAAAACAATATTTATAAAAATTTTAAAGACAATTTAAAAATTACAGTGTAATTATTAACTGTATCACCTCACACTGGTCAGAACGGCTATCATCAAAAAGTCTACAAATAATAAATGCTGGAGAGGGTGTGGAGAAATACGAATCCTCCTACGCTGTTGCTGGGAATGTAAATTGGTGCAGTCACTATGGAGAACAGTATGGAGGTTCCTTAAAAAACTAAAAATAGAGTTACCATATGATCCAGCAATCCCATTCCTAGGCATATATCCAGAAATGAAGAAAATTCTAATTCGAAAAGGTACATGCGCCCCAATGTTCATAGCAGGACTATTTACAATAGCCAAGACATGGAAACAACCCAAGTGCCAGTCAACAGACAACTGGTTTAAGAAAATGTGGTATATATATATAATGGAATTAGTCATAAAAAAAGAATGAAATGTTGTCATTTGCAGCAACATGAATGGACTTAGAGAATACCATACTAAGTAAAGTCAGATAGAGAAAGACAAATTTTATATCACAGTGTAATTCTTATCTAACCTTGTCTTTTAAAAGTGATTTAATAAATTCTTACCTAGAAATTTTTTGTGATGCTTTTGAAATTGGTGTTCCAACAAATGCCTCAGGCAGCTCTGGATCTGGGAGGGAATATACTATAGGAGATGGTTCCTCTATTTTAGGACTACGAAGAAAATAAAAATTTAACTTTTGATTATGTATCATGAGGAGGATTAAATTACAAATGCTATAAGAAGGTGAGATCAGATGGGAGAAGGGGGCTTTCATTTTTTTCCTTAGTGCATTTCTGCCTATTTACAAATAACGAACATAATTTGGTTTTAAATTTCAAGACAAAGAACATTCTTCTTGCAAGAAAAGTAGACAACATAAAAAAAAGAGTTTTCCTTTTTATATATATTAATAAGCTCTAAGGCTGGATTGTTTATGAATGCAGCTGATATCCAGGAAAGATTAACAAGTAGCATGACTATAAAAGGTGTAAGAAAAACATACCTATTGTAGACAGAGATGCTATTTTTAGGTTCATTACTTGCCCAGACCTCTCCAATTTTAGATAACACATTACTGATGAAAGTAGATCTTGTTAACACAGTTCCTGTTACAGCTTGCTTTGGAACTGCTGATAATGGTCTTGGCCTAGAAACTGTAAAATGAAAAAGGTAGGATTTAATTTCATCTCTAACACCAGAATTTTAATAGATTAATATGTAAGAGTGATTGGAGAAAACGAAACACAACATAAGGGCAGTTAAAGTTATATTTGGTTTAGCAACATCTATGCAGAAATTTAACAATTTGGGCTTTTAGGAGATGGTAAAATAATTATTCTACATGTTTTCTAGAAGTTAGACAGGAGTCTTCAAATGAAATAAAAAGAGTTCTGTCATTTTGTATTAAATAAACTGTAAAAAGTTCCAAGAAAGCTTTTGAGTTCTTGGGGTAGAGTAGCCAGTAAAAAAAAAAAAAAAAAGTACCACTGTGAGGAATCAAAGCAACATTGAGCTAAACAGAAGATAACGATGGTTTCAGAAGATAATCAATCATTCAATATCTTTTCTAGCCCAATACTTTATGACATTTTTCAATGATATCCTACCTTCTCGAAGAACTGATGATGCTGACAGATGGTAAGGCTTAGCTCGCTCAGTGGCTAATTTTCGCTGGACTCTAGGAAGAATTTTCCCATATTGGTCTAATATAGAATTTCGAGCCACTGATCTCTCTCGCAAACGAGGATCACGATCATTCTGTTGAACATATCATAACTGGTAAAAATTTAATCTTCAAAAATGTTAGTGCTATGTTTATATATCTACCATTTAATGTTAATTATGAATATGCAAGAATATCTTCCTCCTTCCTACATATCCATTCTTCCAAACCAAGGACCTCATACACACACCTAATTGCTTCATCAGTCCTTACCCGTCACTAAATTCCAAGCCTCTCCTTCCCAGCCTTGATTATTCACAATAAAAGCAATCGTTATCATTTACTAAGCAACATGTTCACACACACCTCTGTGCATCCTCACACAGAGATACTGTCATTTTGCAATTGAGGAAACCAAGGTTCAGAGAGTGTGCTCATTTGTTCACACAGAGCAAATGAACAATTAGCCCAACCCCTACAGTCCATACTTGTTGCACTATTTATTTCCTACTACTATCCTCTACCAATTCCTCTTGTTTTCCGAGTGAAGCAGTAAGTCTGGCAAGACTGTGGGCAGATATCTAAACAGAAATTGCATATATGAAAGAATTAGATAAGTAACAATACCCTGTTTCTCAATTCTGCTACAGAAGCCAAGAAGAGGATTTCCTAAACTCAAGATTATACAATGCTCAGCGGCTACCGAACTACAAGCTCTCATATAATAAAGTCACCTGTTTTCCCTATTCTCTTGTCCCCCATAATAAAACAAGTTTAACTGTACCATAAGCTTTATCTTCAGAGTTTGGTTCAGCTTCAAGGCAGGAATATAATTGGCACGCTGCAAATGGTGAACTAAAAGGAATTCATGATTCTGAACACTGGCACTGGACTGTAAAAATCTCACCAAACACTCCTAGAAAGAACAAAATAGATTTGTAAGCCACTAACTTATCCTGAGTTTCTGGATATAAGTTTATACTGATAAGTCATTACCTGTTCAGTGTCTGTGAATGGCAGCTTCAGTAAATCCTCCATTAAGCCCATTTCCTGACAGACTTCATATGTGTGCTTGAGCAACTCCTCTATATCCAACCTATTAGAATGCTGTCGCAGTAAACTCCAGGCTTCAACCATGCACCTGAAATCAATATTTATCAAAGTTTAGTTTTAGAAAAGCTATTTAAAATCTTCAAAACAAGTAATCCACCTGAAGAATCCCAAAGATACTTTGTACATGTAATTTAAAAGTACTTTAAAATTTTATAGAATACTAATCACTGCATAATGAAGTTGTCAACCAGAAGATAAGGCATCTCTAAAGACTTTATATTATAATAAAATGTTGAATATTTCATGTAATTTATTGAATACTGCACTGAAAGTAAAAAACAGAATTGTTCTATGGGTAGAGAATGGTTTTAAGCATATGAATTATTTACCCTCGTGATCACGTGGCTGACTGGGAGCTGCAGCTTGCTGTCACTGCTCAGCATCATTAGAGAGAATCACACCGCATATCATTAGCTCAGGAAAAGATCAAAATTCAAAATTTGAAGTATGGTTTCTACTTCATACAAGCATATTGCTTTGCACCATTTTAAAGTTGAAAAATTGCAAGTCAAACCATTTTAAGTCAGGGACCGTCTGTACCCAAGAGTTCAAGAAGACAAAAAACTAATGTGGTCTGCACAGTACTGAAAGATTAAAGCGAGGTTCTTAAGAAGGTGACACTCAGCATGAGAAGAGTGGAAAAGAAAATGAGCAAAGACCTACAGACAGAAACAGCATATTGTATTGATGGGAAAATAAAGGACTTAGCTTGGTAACAGACGATTTTGGCTGATCTACAGCAAGATCTGACTGGAGAACTTGGGTCAAATTAGACAGTTTTAGATAACATGTGGGGCTGCTGAAACATCCTTCTGTGGGCAATAAAGTGTTAAATGAAGCAGTGTTTCTCACGATATATTGTTAAGTAGAAATAAGCTTAAAACAGCATGAATGGGCTTCGCTGGTGGTGCAGTGGTTGAGAGTCCGCCTGCCGATGCAGGGGACACGGGTTTGCGCCCCGGTCCGGAAAGATCCCACGTGCCACGGAGCGGCTGGGCCCGTGAGCCATGGCCGCTGAGCCTGCGCATCCGGAGCCTGTGCTCCACAACGGGAGAGGCCACAACAGTGAGAGGCCCGTGTACCGCAAAAAAAAAAAAAAAAAAAAAAAAGCACTTCCCTGGTGGTGCAGTGGTTAGGAATCCGCCTGCCAATGCGGGGGACACGGGTTCGAGCCCTGGTCCAGGAAGATCCCACATGCCGCGGAGCAACTAAGCCCGTGCGCCACAACTACTGAGCCTGTGCTCTAGAGCCTGTGAGCCACAACTACTGAAGCCTACACTCCTAGAGCCCATGCTCCATAACAAGAGAAGCCACCACAATGAGAAGCCCGTACACCGCAACGAAGAGTAGCCCTCGCTCGCTGGAACTAGAGAAAAGCTCGTACGCAGCAACAAAGACCCAACACAGCCAAAAATAAAAATAAATTTTAAAAAACTTAAAAAAAAAAAGCACAGCAGAATAAAACCCACAGGAAGTGGGAAGAAAAGAATAAAGACAATGATTGCGCCTATACAAAAAGGTTTTCCAGCTCTATTGTACTTTTATGTTACTAAGACTGAATACTCAGTGTTAACAGCTGAAAATCTAAAGCTGTTACTTTGAGGCTATCGTGTACTGTGCATCATGATTACTTTGCAGGTAAACCTATTTGCCAAGCCATAATTGTGATGGTATGTCTATAAATAAAGCTCATACAACTGGAAAGCTACCATCATAATGGTTTTAAAGAAAGATGATCTTAATAAAGAAGTGGTAGGGTTTCCCCGGTGGCGCAGCGGTTGAGAGTCCGCCTGCCGATGCAGGGGACGCGGGTTCGTGCCCCGGTCTGGGAGGATCCCATGTGCTGCGGAGCGGCTGGGCCCGTGGGCCATGGCCGCTGAGCCTGCGCGTCCGGAGCCTGTGCTCCGCAACGGGAGAGGCAACAACAGTGAGAGGCCCGCGTACCGCAAAAAAAAAAAAAAAAAAAAAAAAAAAAAAAAAAAAAGAAGTGGTAGAGGCTAGAGTCAGGAGTCAGGCTGGAAAGTTAAATAAATGATGGCAGTGACGGTTAACTTTAAAAAAATTCAATCTACCACCATTTACTAATGACTTACTACCTGCAACTATAATAGTGCTTGCAAAATTTAACCCTCGAAATGTTGCAAGCTGGTCATTATTAACCCATGAGGAAACCTGGGCTCGGAAAGGATAACTTAACTGCTTTTGATCATATTTTAGAATGTAGCAGAATTCAGGTATAAATTCAGATCTATTTGCGTCCAAAGATTGTGCTCTTAACATCTTTGCTACCATCAGCAGCTATTACAGTATTGTTATTTTTTTAAAGATATAGATTAATAAATAATATCATCATTAATATAAATTCAAACAATAGCTGGAAAACCAAACAACACCTCACTTATCTAGCATGTGGTGAGTTTGGGGAGAGGGTTAGTATTCTGATAGTTGAAGTATCAAAATTTTTTCAGCTATTTTAACTATTGCTATGCAATCATGGCATATGGATGTTAGCAAGACCGCTGTGTAGCCTGACTTACTTTTAGTTCAAACTTCCCAAGCTTAGCTTTTTTCCATGTTTCAAGCACACTGTGGTTAATCATTCTGTTGGACTAGAGATGTAGGCATTTGGGGAAATTAGGTGATTATGTGCTAAACATGGGACATACCTCAGAACTTTGCTTTCTTGAATTAAGTCCCTAAAAATCAGCTTGTTTTCTTGTCATTTACTTCTTTCTAATAAAAGTGGAGGGCAGAATATGTATGTAGCTGCATGACCTCCTGAGCAATGAAACATGGCTGCCTTTCTGCACAAGTATCAGTTCAAAAACTAAAGCAGCCTCTTCCTACATTGTTTTCTTACTTTCAATAAAAACAACAAAAAAGGATGAAATCTTGCCATTTGGACAACACAGATGGATCTTGAGGGTATTATGCTAAGTCAGACAGAGAAAGACAAATACCATATAACCTCACTTCAATGTGGAATCTATCAAAAACTCATGAAAAAAGAGATCAGATTTGTGGTTACCAGAGGAGGGGGGTGGGGAGTGGGTGAAATGGATGAAGTGTCAAAAGGTACAAACTTCCAGTTATAAAATAAATAAGTCACGGTAAATAATACGGTATTGCATATTTAAAAGTTGCATATTTAAAAGTAAATCTTTAAAGTTCTCATCACAAGAGAAAAAATTCTATAACTATGTATGGTGACAGATATTAACTAGACCTATTGTGGTGATCATTTTATAATACATACAAATTCAAACCATTATGTTGTACACTTGAAACTAATATAATATTGTATGTCAACTATACCTCAACTTAAAAACAAAAACAAACAAAAAAAACCCCCACTGTTACTTATCTTAACAGTTGTCTTCTGCCTCTCTAACATTCGAGTCGTTCTCCAGTTATAGAACCAGTAATTATCTTAAACATTTACTGAATCTGAAAACATGCTATCTCACAAATGGCATTTTGAGTGGTCCTTTGTTTTCACTCCTGCACTTACTGTAAAGGACACTTAATAATGCTAGTGTTCTGGGGACTAGATAACTGAGGCTTTATTGTACTTGAGAAATAAGGTTTTGAAATTACACTATATAAAGTTTGTATTATTATAAACATTATTACATAATGTTTGCTATGGCTAAGGGAGAGGAAATGAGAATCTAGCAAAACAGAGAAACATACTCTGGATGAATCAAAGGACAACGGAATGAAAAAGAGGAAAAACCACCAACCTTTCAAAGTTTTTTTCCCTCAATGTTCCAACATCTGCTTTTCTGATGTAAAAGCATTAGTGTGCAAGTACCACCTCTTTAAAGTCACTTAAAAGTGAGAAGCTTACATGCAACTGAAAAAAATGTGCATGCTACTTGCCTACCAAGTACTAGAACTCTTAACCCATTTATTAAACATTTATCTCCTTTAGCTTCTTTAAATTTTTGTTCTTATATTCATTCTTAATTTATTCGGCTTAGTCAAATACTTTTGCTAACCAAAATTATTTCAACAAGTACTTCTTAGTTCATTACTTCTGAGGACACTGTAAGTTTCAATATGTCTAACGAGTCTATTATTAAACTGCAAATCTGTCTGAAACGGAAAGATTCAACCCTCTCTCCTCAGAAATACATCCTGTTTAACCAAAGAGAACAAAGAAAACAACTTTCAGAGTGCCGACACTGAAGTGCTGTATGGTTCATAAATGACAATTTGGGATGAGTAAAGTGACCAATTTTTAAAAATATAAAAAATGACCCAACCAAGTAAGATTGAAAAAAAAATACAAGTTGAAAAAAATAGTTACAATCTAAGAAATTTCAGTCCCAAACGAGTTTCCCAATTAACTAGGTATTAAGAAAACCCCAAAACCAGATTACTATATTTCCAATCATGCCATTTAACTTGTCATTTATTATACACATGACAAATATAATTATTATAGCAACAGTGTATTGCTATAATGCAACAAGAAAAATCAAAGAATTGCAACACCCAAGCAACCAAGACTAACAAAAATATCAGAGTACCATCACTGGAATATACCCTCAAAGAGCATAATTTATCAACTCAACATATTTCTGGCTGTTTTTCAGCATAATCAAACTTCAACTGTCCACGCAGGAGACTGTCAATATTGCCAGGTAGAAACAAATACAATTTTTAAACCTCAGTTTGATTTCCCCTTTTACTCAAGGTACTTCTTTTCTTCATCTTATTTTAGATAAAAGGTGCTTTACATTTTTCTTAATGATGAAAAGATGAATAACATAAGAATACTGTGTAATGCAACCAAATCAAAATATACATTGCTACTGTCTATTTCATCAATTCCACTTTATTAACACATGAACAAGAGTTTGACTGTACTTTCAAAATAGGTACTTACCTATTAAAGAGCAAAACAGTGAGGTGAAGGATAACATCACTACCACTGGACACTGTTGGCTTCATTGCTTGAATATATCTGAGGGCTTGTCTGTGCTCACCCTGACCCATGAAGGCTTCAATAATCTTTGAATGTTGCCATGACACAGGTTTTACAGTAGCTGGGTGAAACAGAAGATCCAAACCACTCTGCAAAAATGACATAAAAATTGGTAAATACAAATATAATGCTTTGCTTTTAGAAAAAAAAAAAAGGCAACATACTAAACCTACATAAACCAAGATAAAACCAATTTAAATATATCTGAAAATATCTACTTTAATCTATGATATTGATATATTTTATTTTAGATAAAACCCTTATCAAAAGCCTCATACTTTTGAGACCTTTTTAAGCTAGTATATAGAATCTTTCCATCACCAGTTTCATACATCAATGCCAAATTCTGCCTTCTCTAGTTCACCCAATACACCAACCATATCTCTAACATACCAATCACTATATTTGCACTATTAGTAATTATTTATTTGTTTCCTTCCTTCCTTAGACAGTAAGGAACCTGGGGTTCTAAACTATTTTATCTTTGTACTGCCTAAGATGGTGCTTGGTGAAGGTACTGATTAAACTGAATCCTTAAATTACCTCTGGAAGTAGGTGTCATATCTTTAATATCAAATTTAAATCCAGTTATGTATTTTTTCTAAAATTCTAATAATTTACAAAAGCTTACATTATAAGTGAACTACAGACTTACCTCATAGTCATTATGATCTATCAGCCAAAACCCTTGAATAAGTTTAACCTGGCCCCAAGAAATGGCAAAGGCAGTGGGAAATGATTCAATGGAAGTATCCGTTTTGTTTGGAAAGGAATACATAATATCAAGTAGCAAATAAATAGTCTTTAAAAAAGAGGATTAAGGACAATAAACAAAAAGAAAAACTCCTACGTATATATTTGCAATAGGTAGCAACAGAAGATATCAGAAAAAAGGCTTACGACACTTCTTTAGGTGTTCAGAAAGCCATTATGGATGTCCAGCTACAGAAGTATAGTTTTATTAAACACGGGTACAGCCAATCGCACAACCGACTTCATTCATTCTCAATAGCAAGTACCACCACAAAGGAGATGATCTAAAGCATACTTTCTTCATGAAGTTAGTAGCTTGGCAAATTTAAGAAAGCTATACACGAAATTCCAGTTATCCAGCAAAACCTGGCAGCCTTTAAGCAAACACATCACTTATGTTATAAATTATTAATAAAACTACACATTTTGACTAAGAAACTGACATTAAGTACAAAAATCTTATTTAAGAGACCACAAGGCTCAAACACAATGCCTAAGTAATTTAAGCTAACTTATAATGCATTCATATTCAGCACATGAATTAACCTCAGAGAATGACCACTTGCTAGCAATGTTTTAGAGCAGATGTCCTTAACTTTCTTTGGGAGTGTCTTGGACACATTTGAGAGTCTGATAAAAGCCATGAACCCTATCCCTAGGAAAATAAACTTAAAACAAAATTTTGCATAGATTCAAGGTTAACCATAGACCATCTGAACCCAACCAACAGGTCCTGGATTAAGAATCTTTCCTTTAAGACAAATCCAAATGCGAAATTGAGATTGGATGAGATGCATAAGGTTCCCACTAGTCTGACACTGAATGATTTTGGTAATACATGAATTATTTGATAAAATTTTAAAGGATACAACAGAATGCTTGCTTGCTTCGGTAACGTTGTCTAGTAGGTATATGTCAAGTAATGCCTATTAAAAAAAAATTTAGTGCATTGTATATATTCGTCCATCTATGCTCCTTGCTTTCCCAAGCCCGTGCCAGGTATGAAAAATCCCGCCCAACTTTGGAGACTAAAAAATGTTATCATGTTATTGCAAACCTACATGTAGACTAGTAGGAGGATATTTTCCTGTGCCTCCTTCATCCCGTTTCCACAACTTCTCTACTCGATCTCCTAACTGAGAAACCATTCCATCAATCATCAAGCAATCAGGGTTCCACTTCCCTCTGCAATAAGGACAACATTAAGGATATTTAGCATTAGTGTTAAATTATTATTATCAAAACAAAAAGCACCAAACTCTTAAAAGTAATGATCTCAACTATCAAAGGCAGAAGAGATTCAAGGACAGGATCCCATCATGAGAAATCCAGACATCAAGGAAAGTTAGTCAGATAAACCCTGAAGAAGCTTCAAGTTTGGTCATCAGCAAGTCAGTCAGTGAAGGTCAGATTCCAGGGAAGAATGTGGTCTAGCCAGCAAAATGCCTGAGGCTTACTTTTTACCATCTTGAGACTACCAAAGAGCATGGCAGCTCAGTATAAAGAAAATAATACTGTAGTTCAATGTCAATATTTTCAGTTTCATCACTTGGACTAGTCTTTTAACCTCATTAATTCCCTGATAATATATATTACTGAGCACCTACAAAGGGGTAAGCAGATATGGACCTTGTCTGTTTCCTCATCTAAGATTAATAACAGCAGGAGCAGTTACTAATTATTGAATGAAATTTTCTTAGGAGTAAGGCACTGTAAGAGGTACCTTGCATATAATATTTTATTTCATCTTTATATTAACTTTATAATTTATGTGACAAATACGATTAGAAAGCTTAGCCAACCTGCTCAAGGACATACACTTTGGAAATAACAGATCTAGAAATTTTCAATATGCCTAATAAATCTCCCAAGCCAATGCTCACTATCATAGATCAGTTACTCTGAAGTACTGGATCTCCCAACTTGCCATGCGCAGCCTTATACAGATTTCCAAGTGAGTCTGACACAACAAACCCAGAACCAAGGTTTGTGAATCACTGCTCTAAAGGTTCTAAGCTGCTCTACAATTCTGTCATTCCAACCTGTAGAAGAAGGCTATTTATAATCCCAAGGTAGACCCAAGGCTCTAAACACTCCTCTTTTTTCTTCTATTACTTCTATATATTTATTTCAAAGGAACCAACTACATATGTATTTAAAGGGAAGGGGGGAGTATGTATTTAAAGAAAAGAGAAATAAAGGAAATAAAGAAAAAAGTGGTTGAAGTGCTGAAATGCAAATGGTAATGGAAAAACAATGTAAAATAACTAACATGATATATATTTTATGCTTTAATAAACAGTTGCTTCTAGTCTTTTTCTGTGTAAGAATTCTCAGGAAAAATACATGCTTAAATTATAGAATCTCCTCCAATAAATCAATCATGTGGTAAATAGTTTTATTTAGGAAATCATAAATAGCTATTCTCAAGTTCTAAAATAAAGGTGTAACCATTAGGTCAAGGCAAACATTACAACTAAAATAGTAATGCTGGTGACAAATTCATATACTTTACTGAGAATTCCACCCATTTAATCGTTTTATAACATGATGAATTCTGTTCTGAGAAAGCTTTAACTTCTTACACAAGTAACTTCTAAAATAGTTTTTGAAGGTTCTGGATGTACTATACCTTGATGAACGCTCACACTTCTGTCGACGACTGGTGTAGTAGTTCTGAATTACAGGGTAGTTGTAGCATAACCTTGACAACTGCACAGCATCATCTAGATGTTTTTTAAGAGTTAGAAGAAAAGCTAGTAATATTTCCAAAATATCCCCCAAATACTTAAAGTTACATACAATGATATTTTACTATAATTTTGTAATGTTGTTCAATTTGCAGGCTCCTTAAAGTAATAAAAGAACACTGCACACCTTTATTAATAGATGCACAAATGAGAAAACTGAGTCTCCCATAAAAGTCTTGTAACAAAAGGAAGCTGGCTTAAAACCATGGAAAAGCTATTCTAGAAAATGATTTTACTCCCTTAGGCACAAATGATAATTTAAAAGCGAGCAAGTTCAAGTAAAACTCTAAGAGAATTATGAAAGAATAAGATCAACAGTAAGTATGCACAATGGCAGAAGCACTTCTAAGTCTGTGTATCCTGGAAATGCGAGAAGTTGGATACTTTTGTTCTAAACAAATATAGTAAGTCAAATTCTCTAATTCTTGGTATTAGACGAGTTATTAGATAAAGAGAGTATTTAACTGATGGCTAATAATACTGGTTAATAACCATATTAAAAGAACACTTAAGAGAAAAAGATGGACAAATTAGATTATAAAATTCATAGTTCTATGGATCTAAATTATAGCCAGTGATATCATTGAACCCATCTTCAGAAGCCATGTTTCAGCAAATATTCTTTCCTTTTAACCCAATAAACATGTATGGAACACATGTGTATCAGGCATGGGATGAAGCACTGAAGGTACAAAGTAGGGAAGAATGTAAGAAAAGAAGAATACAAGAAAACATAAGTGAGGTGGTATAAGAAAGGAATCCTACAACAGAACAACAAAATTATAAAGATTTAAGAATGTTCCAATGTTAATATTTATAGATTAGGTAAATATTTTACCTAAGCCCTCTGGTAAAAGCCCAGAATGAGAGAACCAAAGAACCACTTGTGCATATTGACAGATGAGCTGGGTAACCATATACTTATTGCTTAAATCCATAAGACCTGCAAAGAGTTAAAATCTGTTGTTAGCTTTCAATTTATCAACCACAAATGAAAAATCAAGGCACTCAATAGTTTTCAAAAAAAGTAATTAATCACTTGGTGATTTTAAGCAATATGTACGTATTTTTAAACAAACTTAGCTTGAACAAATAATCTCCAAAATGCTAAACTAACTCATTGACTAAAACAGACACTTTAGGTACGTATGCTTCTATATTAGCTATACTTCCATTTATCTAATTTCAGTAGTCAGATTTTTACATTAAAACAAACTAGTACAGTATCATCATACAGGTTGTTCAAACCAGGCCTTTAGACGAAACTGGCTATTTTGTTTAAA
Organism: Pseudorca crassidens; assembly: GCF_039906515.1. Lineage (NCBI taxonomy): Eukaryota > Metazoa > Chordata > Mammalia > Artiodactyla > Delphinidae > Pseudorca > Pseudorca crassidens. The sequence goes on from NC_090297.1 coordinate 161,538,290, forward strand.
TGGCAAAACAGAGGAGAAAAATTACAATGACCAACTCTATGAATAAAAACTTACATATAATTAAAAAATCTGAAATTCTACCATTAGTACACTATCTTAACAATCCTTAATCCCCAAATTTCCCAACCTTATTTAATCATCAGCTCATGGCACATCTAATAACATTCTGTAGCTTTTCATTAAAAAAAAAAAAAAAAAATCCCAGCATTTGAGAAATGATGGCCTGTTTGCCCAGTAATCCATCTAATACATAGGAAATGTATTCTTTCTCGAAGTCAAGAAGTAAAAGTCAATGAAACACTCATTTATATAAGACAAATAGCACACCTCTCTCGGTGATCTCTTGGGCCTCAGCTGCAAAACAGCTTAAGACTATATTAAGGTTGCTAAGAAGTAAATGGCACTGCTGGAGAGACTGTATAGTTTGTGGATCGATGAAACGACACGAACCATCAAATAATGGCGCACCTTTCAAGGATAAAATGTAAGATTAGTTTTGACACAGTACATCTGAATTAACTAAAGTCACAAATGCAAAACATATCAAATTCCTATTAACCAGAGAATTATTCTATATGAGATCTACAAAGACAAGCTTCAAATGACAAATACCCTCAAGGAATCTAGAAAGGCAGATACAAATACAAATTTTTACTTTTTAAAAATGTAGAATGAGACTTCCCTGGTGGCGCAGTGGTTAAGAATCCGCCTGCCAATGCACGGGACAGGGTTTGAGCCCTGGTCCGGGAAGATCCCACATGCCACGGAGCAACTAAGCCCGTGTGCCACAACTGAGCCTGCACTGTAAAGCCCGCAAGCCACAACTACTGAAGCCCGCAAGCCACAACTACTGAAGCCCACGTGCCTAGAGCCCGTGCTCCACAAGAGAAGCCACTGCAACGAGAAGCCCGCGCACTGCAACGAAGAGTAGCCCCCACTCGCCACAACTAGAGAAGGTCCGTGCGCAACGACGAAGACCCACTGCAGCCAAAAAATAATAATAATTAAAAATAATAATAAAATAAAAATGTAGAATGAGGTAAGCAATAGGTGAGCACAGAGGAAAGTGATATAGATTCAACTTCAGATTCACTAGAAATCAGTTATATTCATTAAATGCTTCTCCTTCAAATAAATCTTTTATATCAGACCTTTTATGTATTATGTTGTTTTGTGATTATTATTTGATAAGAACTCTTTCTTTCAGCGCCAGTCTTCAAAAGTGAGACAATGAAATTAAGACTCAGATAGAGACCTATTACAATATAATTGCATGCTTTCTACAATGAATGCACTGTAGACTCGGTTGTCCTCTCATTTCAAACTCAAGGTTGAGTTTACAAATGCACTTTTGGGAGAAGCTATTTTAGCAGCTATTGGTTACATTGTTTTAGATAAGATTTAATTACATTAATAATTATGTGTGATTTGACCAGAAAACAAATACCTTAATTCTGAATACTTCCTCAAATCATTTGCTTTACTTCCAATACATTTAAAAAACTATTATACTTTGTATTTTAATTATTCTTAGTTAAAAAAAAATAATAACAGTAATAAAGCTCAAAACAGTAATAATAATGGCTGAGCTACCAAGTTCAACCCTGAAACACCACATTATGCTCAAAGCATAATAAAAGCATACAATTTATGAACTGAGTCGAATATTTTTTTTGGCCAAGCCACATGGCTTGGGGGATCTTAGTTCCCTGACCAGGGATCAAACTCAGGCCCCCACAGTGAAAGCACTGAGTCCTAACCACTGGACCACCAGGGAATTCCCAAGTTGAATTTTTTTTTTACATAACTTACGTAATCAGCCCTGAAAACATTTTCCTCTCAAAAAAATATTTTTTTCACCCTGATTCTGAATTATCAGGTGTTCCACACTTCAAATGTACAATGAATACTGAAATATTTAAAATTACTTATTTCATGTTTACAATTTCATTTAAGTACACCCTAAAAATACTATACAGAACTCCATGTACTCCTATCAAATTTTGTTGGTTTAAAAATCCTCTACTAAGAATAACTTTTTAAATAAGTCCAATTTGTTCATTCATCATAACATAATAATACTAATAACAAATACATATATACTTCTAAATAAACTTAAATTTTACTTTCATGTACAGGGCAATCATATATTTACCTTTAACATTATTTTTGCACTAGTTGGGCATAATGGGCTAATATTCACAGAATACAAGAAAACTCAAAGTGTACAATTCACTAATAAACAAGACTAGATAATGACTAATGACATCTGTTAGTAGAAGACAGGTGATTGAGTTTTTGCCCTGCTATTTAGCTTCATAAATATTTTAAATGGAAAATGAATAAAGCTCAGAAGTTAACTGGCATATTCTCTTTACTCCATCATTAACATATTTTATAAATTAAATGTCTAAGATCAAAAGATAATTAAGCTATAATTCTGAAACTTCCTATTGTGGACATACCTAACATGCTGCCAATTTAAATGATCTGCTGAATTTAAGAAGAGTCCATCTCAAATTATCCATGATGATTGCAAAGGATTACATGAATAAGTAATATGAAGTTGACATTTTTCAATGTGGGATATTTTTATTGTTTTATTAAAGCTAACACATGCTCATTTAAAAAATAAACAAAAAAAAATAAACTATCTGTTGAAAAACCCTGTCACGCTAATGTAAAATGAAATAAGTTTCCTTCTGGGACTTCTTTAAAGAGTTTGCAACTTCAAAATGATTAAAAATTATTATTGCTATATACTCAAAACATAACCCAAGGTTAGTTTTTTAATATACTACTTACATAGTCTGTCAAATTCCTCTTTTGTGAGAACCGCTTTATTCCATGTCCATTCAAGAACAAAGCGCAAATTAGCAGCAGAATTTGGTTGTTCTTATTTGTAAATATGAAAGGGAAAAATAGAGAATGATTATTAATTACAAAAAAAAAATTAGAAACTTTTCAGTGGAGAAACCTGACAGAAACCACCCTAACCAAGTGAGCGCCCTTAACATCAACATTAATCGAGACAAACTGGTAACATGTACCTTCAGGGTATCACTTCAGGGAGCACATCAATTTACATAACACTGCTGTAAAACTGTAAAATGTGAATCTAATCATGAGGAAAGATCAACAAACACAAACTGATAGGCAGGCTACAAAATAATACTGCCCATATTCTTTAAAAATGTAACTTTCTTCAAAGACAATGGCTTAAGAATTATACAAGATTAAGAGAGATTTAAAAAGACCTGAAAACTAAATACAAAATACATTCTGGATTGGATTCTGAATTCCCCCTCCCTAAAAATGTTACAAAGGACATTAGGACAATTAGTGAGATTCCAATAAGGTCTACAGATTAGACATCAGCATGCATCAATATTAGCTTTCTTGATTTTTATAACTAAAAAGTGTTTTTTTAAGTGAATATCCTTGTTCTTAGAAGGAATATATCGAAGTATTTCAGTAAAGAAGCATGATGCCTTCAACTTATTCTCAAATGGTCAGAACAAAAACAATGTGTGTGTGTGAAGTGTGTGTTTATAAAGAGAGTAATACACACAACTTGAATGAATCCCCAGAAAATTTTTGAGTGAAAAAGAGCCAATCCTAAAAGATTAGGTACTGTAGGATTCCATTTATGAACATTTTTGAAATGACAGAATTACAGAAATAGACAATAAATGAATGGGTGCCAGGCATTAGGAATGGGGTGGCGGCCGGGGGTAGTAGGCATGGCTATGAAAGGGCAACAAGAGAGGTCCTGGGTGTGATATAATATTAGAGACTTGCCAGATCTTATCATTCATGGGGGTAAAGGTACACTGTAAATGTCTTACAACTGCACATGAACCTACAATTATCTCAAAATAAAGTTTAACTTAACCCCCCGCAAAACAGTGAATTGATAGTTTTAAAAATACAAAAGTAGTTTTTAATTGCTAAAAATCATAATCTTACCTTCTGTTATCCACCTTTTGATACATCCAGTCAAAAGTCCCAGAGAACTTGTCTGGATTGCTGCTGACAATATAGCTTCTAACTGTTCTTCCTAAATGATGTGTTAAAAAAAAAAAAAAAGAAAGAAAGAAAAGAAAGGATATGTGATCAGAGACAGAGGCAGCAAATTCAAGTTCAGAACACAAATTTTAAAAGGATTAAAAATCATTATGATTCACTAGGATGGCTATACACAAGGTAAGAAGCATTGGTGATGGTGCAGAAAATCCTCATACACTGCTGGTGGGAATGTAAAATGGGACAGCCAGTTTGGTCTGGTAGTTCCTCAAAATCTTAAACAGAGAGTTACCAAATGACCCAGCAATTCCACACCTAGGTACACACACAAGAGATATAAAAACACATGTCCACACAAAAAGTGTACATGAAGCAGCATTATTCATAATAGCCAAAAATGAGAATAACCAAAATGCCCTTCAACTGAAGAATGGATAAATAAAATGTAGTATATCGTACAGCGGAATATTACACAGCCAGAAAATGGGATGAAGTACTGATACATGCTCCAACATGAATGAACCTTGAAAAACACTGTGCCAAGTCAAAGAAGTCAGTCACAAAAGGCCATATATTATTTGATTCCATTTGTATGAAATGTCTAGTACAAGTAAATCTACAGACGGAGAGTAGATTAATAGTTACCAAAGGCTAGGAGAGAGAAGGGAGGAAAAGGAATTGACTGCTAATGGGTATGGGGTTTGGGGGAAGGTGATAAAAATGCTCTAAAATTTAATGTTGTGATAGTTGTACAACTCCATAAATATACTAAAAACCACTGAACTGAATGGTATATGAATTAAATCTCAACAACACTTTTTTAAAAAAGCATTATACATCTCGTTTAAGAATCTATGAATTTCATTCACTACAGCAGCAAAGACCTTTTAAAAAAGGAATCATATGAATAAATAGATAAGTTAAACAGGAAGAGGGAGCTACAATATGATAAAAATTCTCCAAAACTAAAAATAGCATGATTCTAAATGGAGATTCATCAGAACAATTTACATTAAAATCAGGGACAAAACAAGGATGTCTGCTAGTACAATTATTTTTCTATGGTTTGTAGAGGCTCTACCAAATGCCATGAGAAAATAAAGTAATAAACAAAAATGGGGGGGGGCGCGGAAAGCCTATATTTGCTGATGGTTGCATACCTTGAAAATCTAAGATATTCTAATTTAGTTAAGTGGATACCAAATGAATATACAAAAATCAACTCCATCTAGAAATGAACATAGGGAAAATGGTCTACTCATAAAAATACTACAAAACACTTAGGGATAAAAATAGAAAGAAACCCACTAGAAAATAATCATAAACTCTTACTGATAGATGTAAAACAAACCCTAAATAATTGGAAAGATATACCATTTATACCTAGATGATTATAAAAATGCCAATTCTCCCCCAAATTAACATGTGAATACAATAAAATTCCCAAAAGATTTCCAACAGAAGCACTGGATAAAACCATCTTATAATTAATAAAAAAGAACTGCCTATGAACTTTCAAAAATTATAGATTAAAAAGAGACTGCATTACCAAATATCAAAGCAGTATATTAAAATGGTATAGAAATAGGTAACCAGATTTATGAAACAAGATAAAAACCTGGAAATAGAACCCAGTAGATATGGACATATAATATCAGATAAAGGTGGTATTTCAGTAGCATGATAAAAGGATATTATGGGTCCTGTTTCACAAATGATATAGCACAGCTGGACTAATCATCTGGCAAAAAGAAAAATGTACCTTTACCTTATATGACACACAAAAATGAATTATAGCCTTAAATGTTAAAGAAACATTTAGGTGTTAGGAAAATTTTTTTAAGCCAGAGCTATAAAATGCATTTGACTCTAAAAATATTATTTTGAATGTGGTAAGAGATATCATAAAACAGTGAAGAGCAAATGATGGGGGAAATATGTGTAAGATTTACAACAGGATAAATACCTACATATTTTAATAAAGAATTTCTATAAAGACAACCCAATAAGAAAAAAGGTAAAACCTACAAATACGTAATCAACAGAAGAACAAATCCTGACAACAATATATGAAATTACATATATATCATCCTTTTCACGTATATGGAGGGATAAAGAGATACAGGAAAGTATACATATCAAAAAGTCCATATTACATACAACTAACAAATAATTACCAAGTGGACACTGATCAAACTATGGCCCAAGTCTAGATTGAGAATACTTCCCAGAAGTCCTGTCTCCTCCTACCTGATCAAAAGCAAATCCCACTCACTCCTGCCATCCCCCCTGGTAACCACTCCCCAGCCTTTTGTAGCAATCACTTCTTTTTTTTTTTTTGGCTGCACTGGGTCTTCGTTGCTGCGCGCGGGCATTCTCTAGTTGCGGCGAGCGGGGGCTACTCTTCATTGCGGTGCATGGGCCTCTCATCACGGTGGCTTCTCCTGTTGCAGAGCATGGGCTCTAGGCGGATGGGCTTCAGCAGTTGTGGCACTCGGGCTCTAGAGCGCAGCCTCAGTAGTTGTGGCACACAGGCTTAGTTGCCCAGTGGCATGTGGGATCTTCCCAGACCAGGGCTCAAACCCGTGTGCCCTGCATTGGCAGGCAGATTCTTAACCACTGAGCCACCAGGGAAACCCTAGGAATCTTTTTTTTTTTTTTAACATCTTTATTGGGGTATAATTGCTTTACAATGGTGTGTTAGTTTCTGCTTTACAACAAAGTGAATCAGTTATACATATACCTATGTTCCCATATGTCTTCCCTCTTGCGTCTGTCTCCCTCCCACCCTCCCTATTCCATCCCTCCAGGCTGTCACAAAGCACGGAGCCAATATTCCTGTGCCATGCAGCTGCTTCCCATTAGCTATCTACCTTACGTTTGTTAGTGTGTATATGTCCATGACTCTCTCTCGCCCTGTCACAGCTCACCCTTCCCCCTCCCCATATCCTCAAGTCCATTCTCCAGTAGGTCTGCATCTTTATTCCTGTCTTACCCCTAGGTTCTTCATGACATTTTTTTTTCTTAAATTCCATATATATGTGTTAGCATACGGTATTTGTCTTTTTCTTTCTGACTTACTTCACTTTGTATGACAGACTCTAGGTCTATCCACCTCATTACAAATAGCTCAATTTCGTTTCTTTTTATGGCTGAGTAATATTCCATTGTATATATGTGCCACATCTTCTTTATCCATTCATCCGATGATGGGCACTTAGGTTGTTTCCATCTCTGGGCTATTGTAAATAGAGCTGCAATGAACATTTTGGTACATGACTCTTTTTGAATTTTGGTTTTCTCAGAGTATATGCCCAGTAGTGGGATTGCTGGGTATATGGTAGTTCTATTTGTAGTTTTTTAAGGAACCTCCATACTGTTCTCCATAGTGGCTGAACCAATTCACATTCCCACCAGCAGTGCAAGAGTGTTGCTTTTCTTTTTGTTTTACCTCTGTGTACGCATCACTAACCAATTCAGCTCAATTTGGTCTATTCTAGGAATAAAGTTTTAAAGAAGATACATGGAAAAAGTCAACAAAATGCTAATATTTGCATACTTCCATATACTTTAGTCAATTTTCTCAATTCAAATTATTCATGTATTATCTATATAAGTGGAAAAAACAACAAGGGTTGGATTAACAGATTCACAATAATCACAGAAAATATTAAATGCTGTTTCATTAACATGGTTGAGTTACAGGTAATTTTTTTCTAGTTTCACTTTTCTTTTTAAAACTTAGATATCATTGCTTTAACTAAACTTGATAATGTATAATGGCAGCGGGGGTGGGGAGGAATCAGTATTAATTCCCTAAAGTAAAAAAATTAAATAGAGCACTTAAAGTGCCCAACTCCTTAAGGATGATAAACAGTTCCCACACAATACTAATTTGGAGCCTTTGGCAGGGAAGGATAGTCAGTTTCATTTCCTGACCAAAGGGCCCTATGAGCAGGGCCACCAGGGCAAAATTTACCTGAGGTCTTTTAATAAATCTAATTCAGAGCTGCATAAAGCCATTTTGAATCTTGTGTTTTCAATTTTGTTTTCTTGGAGGGGAGGGGAATGGAAGCCCGCTAGCTTAAATGCAAATGCACAGCCCACAGATTATCCAGGGACCATTAGACAGAAGAGATTTCTTCTACACAACATATTAACAATTCTGCTAGAACATGCACCAAACAGATGGGCTAAAAAGATCATACTACTCGCAATGAACAAAAGAAGATTATGAACAAAACTATTTCAAAACCTCGAGCATCTAGAAAAGAAAGTGGACCTGTTGTAGAAACTGTTCAGGTTCCATTACTAAAGTGAGCAAAATTTGTTGGACCAGGTGGATATCAATTAAAAATAACTTCAGGCTGAAACAGGAGTAACTATTAGTCAGGTGGATGAAGAAACATTTTCTGTATTTGTACCAACATCCAGTGCTATGCATGAAGCAAGAGACTTCATTCCCGAAATCTGCGAAGATGATCAAGAGCAGCAGTTAGAAACGGGAGCAGTGTACACCGCCACAATAACTGAAATCAGAGACACTGAGTAATGGTTAAACTATATCCAAATATGACTGCAGCACTGCTTCATAACACACAACATGATCAACGGAAGATTAAACATCCCACTGCTTTAGGATTAGAAGTTGGCCAAGAAATTCAGATGAAATATTTTGGACGTGATCCAGCTGATGGAAGAATGAGGCTTTCTCGTAAAGTGCTCCAGTCTCCAAACACGCTTCTCTTAAAAAAAAAAAATCGTTGTTATTTGTGTCTAAAAATGGAACATCACACCACAGCCGTTATTTCCTACCCCTACATCATCACTGGGTCTCACTAAAACGATGGTAAAGAGTCAAAAAAGGTATAAATCAACAAGGACAAAGAAAAGAGAAGGGAAGGCATCATGGGATAAGACAGCTCAACAAAATTTTTGAAAAGCAGTACTAAGCAGAGGAAAGGTGACTGACTTAGCAGTGTGAAGGAAACCACGTCCTAGAGTCCCCACAGAGGGGAACTATAGATGAGAATAGAGCCAGTTTGGCTCTTAGAATCCTATCAGGTTAAGTTCTTGGAGAATCCAGGTACAGAGGAAAGTGGGTGAAAGAGTGATCAAACATGGGACTGAATACAGGCAACAGGTTCAAACTTAGTATCTAGAACAGACAGTCCCCACCCTTCTGTTACCCTGCAGCAAAGAACTGTGGAGCCAGCCTGACAGATCTCTGGAGACACTGAATAGTCCCAGAAAAAAAATCTGCGTTTCTCAACTAAAATGGTGCATATCCAATCTATCTTCCTAAAGTAAAAGATACCTCTGGATGAACTCTATCCACACAAAACACACAAAAGACAGTTTATAATCTGTTACTGACTCACTTAACATATGAAAAGATAACTAAGAGCCACCAAACATTTAAGGATAGCCACCAGATCAGAAAGACTACAATAATAAAAATAACTCCAGAGAAAATAGAGATAATTCATGGAACTAAATAAAACCTGAAACATACATAGCTAGGAGAAGATATTTCATCCATAAAATAGAACAGAATACTATGAAAAAAGGATGATCAAAGAGTAAGAGCTCACAGAAATTTTAAATTGGGGCTAAATTTTTAAAATCTAAAAGAAAGAAAGGAAGATGAAGAAATCTCCCAGAAAATAAAATCAGAGGCAAATGAGACAAACAGTTGGAAAGCAAAGATAAGTTAACCTAAGATCAACTCAGACAGTCAACATTTGTCTAATGGGGTTCTACAGAGAGCAAAAACAAACTGAAAAGAAAAAATTAAGGTTGTGTGAATGACAGGCTAGGCAAGGGTTTTTGGGTTTTTGTTAAGGCCATCTGGAAACTCCAGGAAAAAACAAAAGTTATATAAGAAAATGTTTATGTAGATATCCACAGTCAGTTCCTCATCCACAATACAACCAACTGCAGACAGAAAACATTCAGGGGAAAAAAATTCCAGAAAGTTCCAAAAAACAAAACTTGAATTTGTCATGTGCCAGCAACTACTTATATAGCATGTATGCTGTACTAAGTACTTTAATCAGAGATGATTTAAAGTACCTGGATGGGTGTGCATAGGTTACATGCATATACTATGCCATTTTACATGAGGTACTAGAGCATCCTTGAAATCTGGTATCTGTGGGGGTCCAGGAACCAATCCCTTGTGGATACAGAGGGACAACTGTACATGACTGCACAGTGAATATTTGCCCAGTACAGTAATATAAAAGGAGAGGGGGGAGAGAAAGAAAAAAAAAATCCCCTGGTAATAGTATTGAAAATTTCTCTTATTTCTATGAAATTAGGCATTAAATTCCAACTGCAGGTGTGAAATCACCAGCAGCAATATTTACATTTCGTCTGATATTTAAAAGGCTCTTTCCCTAACAATTCATTATGTTACATACCTGCAATTATTTAAATAACTTAATTCCAACACTACTTGAGGGGGAAGTTAATAAAACATTTTCTCCTTCTCCACAGGAAAATGACCTGGGATTGGTTTACTTTCTTTAAGCACATTTTACTAGCAAACATCAAGTTAAAATAAATGTGAATTATAAGTTATCACCAGGCAACACTGGTTTTTTTTTTTTTGGCAACACTGCTTAAGAATGTCATCTGACTGGTAAAATGTATTAGGACTGTAAAAACTGTGAGTGGATTTTACAATATTTTTATTTATATATCCATTAGGAAATTAAGATTTTGGCTTCCACGACTAAGTCTGACTCCCATAACTGTCTTGTGTTTTACAGGAACTTGGAATCTTCACTAAGAGGCTTTCACAAGACACTTGTTTCTATAGAGCAGTGGTTCTCAAACCATCACAAATCACCTCAAGGGCTTATTAAAATACGGACTGCTGGGCTCTACTCTTGGAGTTTCTGATTCAGTAGCTCTAGGGCAGGAACCAAGAACTTGCATTTCTAACGAGTTCCCAGGGAAGCTGATATTGGGAACCCTAATTTGTGGCTATAGACTGTGAGATTCACCTAAGTCAAGATGGTTTCCACACATGTGGTCTCATTCTCTTGCACCTAAGCTGTTCTCTCTGGGGGCTAGAAAATGGCCCCTCGACTGTTATAATGACTTCTACTCATGACATGCCTGATGCAGCCATGATGTGTTTCCTAGCCTATAGACCTGGTGGCAAGTTAGGCCTATTGGGTCCTACAAGTATGAATTTCAAGCCAAACCCAAGAACCACAGCTACTGACTTGCAGAGTTGGCATTATACTACTTAATCTACTTTTTTAGAAATTATCTAATAGATTTTTGTTATAATAGAAAGCTAATAACATGTGATCCAAAAGAAACAACAGAGTTAAAAATCTCTCACCTGACTTAAACTGGAAGGTTGAATATCAATAAGTCTTGGTGAGAGAAGGCCAGCCGCAAGACATCGATTGTAACTATCAGGAATGACTTCATTGAGAGATGGTCCTGATTTCTTTAAAAAAGTCAAAGTCTATAATAGATTGATTAATATCAGTCACTATTCAATTCAAATAATCAAATTTAAGAATAACTAATAAACTCATCACCCTACTTTACACTTAACATTTTGAATAAAACTAAAAGGCACTGAATGAAAATTGTGGAAGACTACATTTCTGTACTTCTTGCAGGGAAAAGTGCTTATAGGTTCTTGAGGTAACCAATGCTTGCTAGTTACAAATAATACTACTGATAAGGGTATTTTAAGTTGTTTATATGTAAGGTAACCCTGTTACCTTCTATAAAGCTGACAGACCTGGTAACAGATCTTAACAAACTTAATACACAAAAGAAAAATCTTGCAGTTTATTCCTCTTGGCCTAATGTGAAAGAGATCTGATATGAAGTATAAATATGGCATTCATCCACATCTAGCTGATTATCATTTAAAGGGTCTGCCACTTTGTGTTTTCCTGGAAAAGTATTTTCAACATACAGTCATAACCCACTCTGGGCCAGTCACTGTGCCACTGTGCTAGGTACTTTCTTTGCATTACTTCATTTATCAACATACAGTCATAACCCACTCTGGGCCAGTCACTGTGCCACTGTGCTAGGTATCTTCTTTGCATTACTTCATTTACCCATAAGCTTTCTGAGAAGGAAGAGAATTAAGAGGATGGATAAAAAGGGATGCAGTAAAGCACTGCTTTATTTTTGCCTGGGGTTCAGGAGCTAACATCCATATAAAGCTGCTAAAAACATCCCAATACCTTAGAACCTAGAAGGTTGCCGTCAGTAACTGATGCTACTAGCGGCTAATCTCATAAACCTAGCAGAAGCTACCTTTTAAGACGAAACAATAGTTTATATAAATAACACTAAGTAAAGTTTAAATCCATCATCTGACTTCAGTTCAAGAAGAAACACTCTGTCCAAATTGTCATTTGTTACCTACCTCCTTCTGAAAACCACTACAAGTTATATGAACAACTCCTGAGTTTAACAAACAAGTGGCATCTAAAAAAAAAAAAAAAAAAAAAAAGATTAAAAAAAAATCCACTTACATATTATATTTGGGATGGTTTTAATACAATAAAATTTATCCTAATAACAGATTCTTAGGCAAGGTATGGAATTACTACATACAATAAATTTTTAAGTAATTTGTCCAGGTATTTCTATCCTAACAAGATACCAAACCTTATCACAAGTGCACTTAATATGAAATAGTTAATACCTTTTCTAGCAAATTCAAAATAGTGATAATTTCTCTATAAAACATATAAACACTAAACTTCTTGTGTGCATATATCAAGTTAACTTCCTAACTTATCCATATATTAACTAATAACAATGAGAAATGAACAATACACTATACACACATATACACACAACACAAATACAAACACATACTCTTGCATGTTATTTTTCTCAAAAGGTAATGTTAAAGAAATACATACCAAAGTTGTAAGTACTTGGGTTAAAAAACTGCTCAGGAGGTGGATATGAAGGAGGAACTCCTCGACTTAAACTTCTCTCATGTACTAATATATCCAAGATGTAATGTGAAGAAGTCCTACTTACAACAGAATCCAGTGACCACAATGCAAAATAAGAGCAATTATGTAGATATTCTCCTGATCTAAAAGAAAATTTTACACATTAGGTCAATGTACTGCTACACATAAAATTCCTATATATGTATATATAAATAAATACATACACATATACGTAGAGAGAGAGAGAAAAATCATACCTTAACGAATCTGGCATTTGTGCATGATACCAACGATTTATGTCGAAAAGCCCCAAATATATAGAAGGCTTTCCCTGTCCATATATATTCACCTGCCAAGTAAAGACTGAAACACTGGTATCAGGAGACAAAGCTAAAAGAAAAGAAGATAATCTTTAAAAATAGAATAAATAATCTCAAAATAAATCCCCCAAATAAAATTAGAGCAAGACTTTCTCATAAATTAAGAGGCTTAATTCATATTTGATTTGATTTGTCAAGACACATTTCTATCATTTATTCTATAAGAAGAGATTCATTCAATTGTATGTTGACTGTTTTTCTATTTCAAGAAGACCTTATTAAAAAGTACTCATTGGCAACTTTGAGGTATTGTAGGTAGAAAAGTAGAAAACGATTTGAATGAAAATTCTCCCATGAATATGTCACTGCTACCAGAGAATATCAATACTTAAAATGGATGCCTTTAGGCTTTAGGGCTTAATTCTTTAGAAGAATTCTAGTTGAGAAGGATTGATCCAGCTATATGGTAACGCGTGGGGTGGGGGGACATAAGTACCTGGATGGTGGCTGGCCTAGAAGGATAGGAACAAAGTTAAGAGATCAATAGAAGGAAAGAGGAAAGTAAAAATCTGAGGCACAACTAACAGGGAATATAAAAAAGAAGATGTGAGTGGGGAATAAGAGACAGGGTTTGATAAGTTCTGTTTTGACATGTTTAGTTGGATGTGAAGAATGGATCACAAATATAGATGCGGGGACTAGGACAGAGGCCATCTCTGGAATGAATGAGCTAACCATGAGAATGAATCCCAGTAAGAACAAAATCAGGGCCCCACTGAACATTCCCAGAACAAAATAAAACTATCCCATTATCACATTCAATCCTCACAACCGACCCTTTGCAGAAGGTATAAATGTATTATTCCACTCACAGGTAAGGAAACAAGAGGCTCAGTCACAAATGTTAAATAATTTATGAAAGGTTACAACTAGTGACAGAGCTGGGACTTGAATCCATGTTGGTTGGATTCTAAGATCTATGCAATTTTCACTACGCCAGGATGTTTACCAGGAAGAAGGAATGACACTAAAGTAGACAAAAAATTCAAGGCAACCAAAGCATGTTTGCCGTATACGTCTCAAAAAATACAGAGGTAAACATTATTCAGAGACTATTCATACTAGTTACAACTAGAGACCTTTTTTTGTATGTCTGTCTGTTTTGAGAGCTGGATCAAAATACAAGGGTTTCTCATTTTCTTAATCTATTCAATTCTTGAGTTCTACACATGGCAATCTGGAGAGCAAGACATACCTCATATCTCATACAGACCTGAATATATTCCACAATTAGTATTCCAATGAACTACAGAAAACAATACCTGTCATATATCTTAAATCAAGATAAATCTTAAATCAAGTATTCACATGGTATATAATAAGAGTACTTTTAACCAACCTTCATTCATGCCTTCCTCCCTGTCACCATGAGATCGAAATTTCTCTACAGTTTGGCATCCCAACAGTTTGGTATTACCAGTCTGGCCCCTCAAAGGAAACATGCCACCTGTGAGGTCCAGTGTATATCTTTCTTCACAGTACTCTAACCCCTGAAATAGAAAATGTACAACAATCTATATCCTAATAGGATTCTAGGAAAAAGTCATTCTAAAATTAAATGTTCTCCAAAAGAGTTTTCTTACAATACAAAGAAAACAAAAAAGTTAAAAGACTGAAGAGAACAAATTATTGAAAAGGGTTCTAAAATTTTATATAGCATAAAACACAAATAAAAGACTAAATTTAGTCTCCCAAAAATATTACCAAGAAATCTTCTAAAGCTGTTACTGAACACGGGAACCTTCATGCACTACTGGTTGCGGGGGTAAACTGGACCTAAGCATTAAAATTATATATACGTATACTCTAGACCAGCAAACCTACTTCTGTGTTTTCACTGAAGTTCTTGCTCTAAAACAGTAGTCCTTAAATTTTTGTTCGCTGATCCCTGTAACAATCTGACAAAAGCTATGAATTTTTCCCCAGAAAAATGCATACAGTTGCCCCTTGCTGTCCATGAGGGACTGGTTCCAGGACCCTCTTCGGATACCAAAATCTGTGGATGCTCAAGTCCCTCATATAAAATGGAGTAATATTTGCATATAACCTACGCACATCCTCCCGTATACTTTAAATCATTTCTAGATTACTTATAATACCTAATACAATGTGAATGCTACGTAAATAGTTGCTGTGGCACGGAAAACTCAAGTTTTGCTTTCTGGAACCCTCTGGAATTTCCCTCCCCCCCCCCCCGCATATTTTTGATCCGAGATTGGTTGAATCCACAGATGTGGAACTGGAGGATTGGGGGGGCGGGGGGGAGGGACAACGCAGACACTGTGATCATGAAGATGCCACACGTAATTCAGGGACTTCACAAATTCCCTAAAACCCAAACACACACCCTCAAATACTAGGTTAAGAAAGCCTGTTCTAGAGAAGTTAATGTGATGGCTAACCAAATATGGCTATTAGCAGGACCCCACTATTTCCTCAAGAATTCAGCCAGAAAAATAGTCATACAAAACGTAGATGCATTTACCCTCTTTCACAATTGCAAGCGACAAGACTATAAAGTCACCCCATGGCTTACTGCTTGTTATCTTAGAGCAAGAAAGTGGGGTTATTTTTCCTGGCTACCAATTAGGCCACAAGTTTGTCTTGTCTAATTCCCTCATTTTAGAGGAAAGTGACACCTGAAGATTTTAAGATTGCTACCTTGGTAAAATACCAGTCTCCTGATCCCTAATCTAATACTTTATACATTATATTTCGAATACAGTATTAACTTGAATAGAAGAATAACATTTCAATATCTCAGTATCTTAAAACAGGCAAACAATGAACAAAATGGTACTCTGAACCCATACTACCATTACCATTTACCTCATATAAAATTTGTCCTGATGCCAAACACTTTCTGTCACCAAAGGCCAGCTGAAGCAGATGCAAACTCAAAACATCCCCTTCACTGAAAGAAACAGAAATTAGCTAAGGAGAAATACTGAATATCATATTAGTGCATTAAGCACTTTTTATTGTCCAAATAAATTTAATCTGCATACAATATTGAGTGCATGTGACAAAACTGAGGTCACTGTAAAGAATTTAGTTTTACTTGGCTGTTTTCACAAAATGTAGTCCTTTGAAATAATAACTGATTTAATTATTTATTGATTCTAATTAACTAAAGCTTATGTTGCTTGCATATTTTAGGTGACATCTTATGTGCCTGAGACTATAACTCTTTACTTAATAGTCCTTCTCCCTTTCTTCAATAGGTGTGCTTTACTTAGGCAACACTGGAAGAAAAAATAAATGGGATACAAAAATTGTTCAGATAAATGTCCCTTCTCATTCACCACATGGAGCCTTCACAAGGCACATTACTCAAGCTGCTGCCAGCCCACATTACACTCAGATGGATGGAAATACGGATTTCACTTAATGAGGAATATCCCAATAGCTGTCTCTATATTTTTATTTCTATTTTCCTCCAGGATTGACAAAGTGACAAATCAATTCTTCCTTCACTGACTTACTCACTAAAGTGTAAGACAAAACCTCAAAGTGAAGACATCTAACACAAACATCCAAGCTGACCACAATTCATGTACGGACTTGGGAAGAGAAAGTATTAGGAACAGTTATCAAATCATGTCATTTATGCCACAGACTTAACTGTTTCATTGATCATCAAAGAAAGTACTAAACACCAATGAAAAATAAGAGAAAATCAATACTTACACTGTCCTAGCATTGCAAATGAACAAGCTTAACCAGTTTGAAATTAAATTGAAAGGAAAGATTTCTCACAAGCTATAGCTGGAATAAAATTAAAGCTTATTAAAGACGGAAAAATTAACTGAATTAACCCTAAAGATATACTGCAAAAGGCAAGCAGAGGGACTAGAGAACACAGTACAGATACATACACAACAAAGAGAAAAAAGGAATGAGATTATAAAAGAGAAAAAAATGTTCTTATGAGAGAACATAGAAGGCCATAAAAATTGCCTAAGGAATAAGAAATTGCCTACTCATGTGTATTGGCTTACTCTCTGAAATAACACCTAAACGGGTCAAGTAAGCACAATTTCTTCTTACTGATATCTCAGCATTACTCAAACATGCAGAAATAATCATTTCCCTTTTAAAGTCATTTCAACTACCACTTTCTAATTCACTGAATTTATGTCACTTTCACTAAAAAGGGACAACACAGTACAAAGCTTTGCAAAGGAAATTAACTGCTACTCCATTCCTGACAAATATTTAAAACCACATGTATCACACTTACCTATCTTGTGTAGACTGAACAGCCCACAAGTAACAGCAATTACGAGGATCGTTCTCAGGTTCTTGAAAAGTGACAGCATATACAGGAACTCTTCCACCTTCCAACTGTGTGTAGTATCTATAACAGGCACAAATATCAGTACACTTCATACTTTTAAGTTATAATTTCATGAAAAGGAAGAAGATGCCTCATGTAAGAATCTGGGTTAGAGCAACTGCTGTTCATACAATCGTCTTATCTTCAAAAATACACCGGGTACAAGACATCAAGACAATGAGCATGGCACCCCATCTCCCAGGTAGAACTGGGAAGGGTTAAAATTACTAAAGCACATGCATATACACATGTGTGAACTAGTCCTTCCAGGCGTGTAAACGTATGCCACGATGTACTGTTCCCCAATAACAGGTACTCTAGAAAGAGATGAAATACTGCCACAACACTCTATTTCAGCTGCTTGGGTTTAGAGTCAATTTCCCCATTACGACAACAGAATGAGTTAGAATCTGAAGAGTTCTCACAAACCCTTTGGAAAAGTATGATCAGTGAAGGATGATAGTGCTAAAGAAAACACTGTAAAAGCCAGGTTCTCCAGGCACTCCTTTGGGAGCTATGCAAAAACAAGAGCTGATAAAAAGGTATCAACAAAGAGAGTTGAGATGGACTTCCCATAGGGAGCTACTAGGCAATAGCATTGCCACTTCATCACTGGCACTTTGCAGAAAAATTTGACTTTGAGGAGGTGCAAGGACCGTTTATGTTTACTTAAGGGGCTAGTAACACTCTAATATCATCAAAGAACCCAACAGTAAAAAATGGGTATAGGTGAGAATCTTTATTTTCTACCTCTCTCTTTTTCCTTCACTTCAAACTTGGCAAATATTTATAACCAAACACAGCCAAGTAGGTACCAATTTGTTGGTGAGACGAACTGAGCAGGAAGTTTGGAAGGGTGAATATTTTGTTGACTCATTTGCAAGAAAAATTACTCAAGAAAATATTCCAATATTACTTGGAAGAAAAAAGAAGAAATAAATATTAAATTGACAACTTAAGAGACAAATAGGTATCTACTTAACTCTTAACAGAGATTAGACTTAAAACCTATAGTGCCTTACCTCCCTCAATAAAGAGTCAATTCCTCAGCAATTTTAACAACATAAAGATTAATAGAAAAGTATCAATATAATTATACTTGGGGGAAGTTTTTGACAGCATAAAAAATTTTTAACACAGTATTTTGTAACTTTTTAAAAAAGCTTTTGTTTTTCTGTGAACTGAGAACTACTACTATTAAACTACCTTACACATATGGTTATGTAGAAAAGTACTTCTGAAGGAATTCATACTATACAAATATGTAGTTTATCTTAATGTAGTCATAGTTACTAGCAAATTGAACACCACAATGACTGCAATGCCTTTATTTCCCCTGGCCGAGCCACACTGCTTGCAGGACCTTAGTTCCCTGACCAGGGACTGAATCCGGGCTACAGCAGTGAAAGCACAGAGTGCTAATCACTGGACCACCAGGAAATTCCCTGAAATGCCTTTTAAATATACTGAATCAACCGAAATTCATGTGCTAGGTCACTCCTTTATTATACAAAGTTATAATTTAATGCAATGGAAAATTACATAGTCATTCAATCATTATCCTATCTTTTCCTGTTTATGTTAATTTTAAATATTAGTAATTGAGAACAAGTTACATTCACAAAGAAATTACCAATAATCACATAATCGAAGAGAAAAAGTTGTACTTACTCTCTTTTCATGCTTTTCATATTCCAAAGTGCTAGATACCCATCAGAAAAACCAACAGCAAGCTGATTTGTCCGGTTTATGTAACTAAGGGTTGAAACAGCTGTTCCTGATGGGCTTACTAATTGAAAACACAGATGGCGTCCCTCTTGTATCACATTTTCTCTGATGTGTGGTACTTCAGCTGGGATACCAGTTATAACTTCAAGGTCTAAAAAATAAATAAGACAAGTAAGATTAACAAACTATAAACATCATAAAAGCAAGTGTGTTGCCCATTATTCAAGCAGCAACTGAAAACTAATGGGGTCAATTAAAATAAGATTAGTGATAATAAAGCATACTGAACTATAAAATAACTGCCTTTATTTTAAATGCTATAATTTTCGAAGTATATTTAATTGTATAATTTCTTAAAAATCTCATAGTACACATCAAATATTATCTAAAGTAGACTCTTTATTTTAAAAGAATTAAACAATTTCCTTAACAATCATAAATAAAGCTGATGGTTTCTTTATTCAAATTTACAACTAACAACCTAAATATTCCCCTTGGAGAATGGCTGGTTCCAAGTCAGAAGCAGAAAATATATAAGATGAGCCTGGCACATCCTGTGCCAGAAATCTAGGAAGCTATCAAAATCTGAGGGGATGTGTCAGACTACATGAAGGTGCCTTCGTTAGCAAAAACAGAACATTTTTGGGCATGAGAAGAAAATAATGAAAATGAATAAAACACATTAAGTACAATATATAAAACCCCATGAGTTCCTGCCCTCCTTACTTACAAGAGACCTTAATGAATTGAAACACTGAAGGTAGCTGAGTACCAGCTTCTTACTCTGAAAATTAGTACTTAAAGAAATAGTAATATAAGCATTTATTCTCCCTTTTCTGTACAAACTGTATTTCAAGGTGAACAAATGGCCCTAGTTAATCAGAAAATTATTCTTTAGATTAACAGAACTTTAAAATCATCTTTTTTTGCAGCCCTAATGACAAAAGAGACCTAGGCAACAATCTCAGTGGATGAAACAAAGTATGGTTTTTCAACCTTGGCTCCATTGACATCTTGGGTCAGATAATTCTTTGCTGTGGGGGCTGTCTTGTGCTTTATAGGATGTTCACAGCATCCTTGGCTTCTATCTACCAGACGCCAAGTAGCATCATCTCCCTCCAGTATTAATGGCCAAAAATGTCTCCAGATATGACCAAAAATCTGGAGGGCAAAAAATCACCCGAGAACCACTGGTACAAAGGTTGATGGATCATGCTGTCGTCATCTGAACCCACTGATCACTGAATATGAAACAAGACACCATGTGCCTCCTGCTGTGATACATTATGAAATACCCAGCACTTCTGAAGTATACTTGTCAAGTGTTAAATCAATCTAATCAGAGCTAACTTAACAATTGCAGAAAATACAAAATGTAAATGACATCACATGAAGACACACAGATAATTCCAAAATGTGGGGCATTTTACCGGATAACTAACATCTTCAGCAAGTCAGTGGCACTAAAAATAAATAAATGAATAAGGACAGGATAGAGGGAGGACGGCTCTAAATTAATAGACATGAGACGCAAACCATCAAATGTAAGTCCATATTTAATGTCGTTAACAGTGGTAAACCACATCATGATTATGTAGTAAAATAACTGTTATTTGCTTTAGATTAGTACAGAGTAAAAAAGAGAGAAGGGTGACTTCCCTGGTGGTCCAGTGGTTAAGACTCTGTGCTCCCAATGCAGGGGGCAAGGGCTCAATCCCTGGTCTGGGAACTAAGATCCCGCATGCCACACGGTGCAGCCAAAAATAAAAAAGAAAAAAAAGAAAAAAAAAGAAAGAGAGAGAGAGAAGGTGGGGAAAGGGAAATAAAAGAGAACAGATGCACATATGGGTAAATTCTGAAAACTGACTTGAATTTAGGTAACAGGTTTGTGGGAATTTTTATACTGGTCTATCTACTTGAAGATGTTCGAAATGTTTAAATAAAAAAAATTCAGGCCCATTCATTGATATAACTTGTGCAAGAGTAGATTCCCTCAATGCTGTTATGAAGGGGGAAAAAATCCTATCACATTGTACTTGAATGATTACCCTCCTAATCCATTCTGCTTCTGATTTTTTCCCCCAGAAAACAGCAAGTGATTACATTTTGCCAAAATAACTAGTTAATAAATGGAATACTGTAAACTTATTCAAGAGAATAAAGTAGACTCTATATGCACTGATATGGAAAGATGTATAAGAAATACTGTTAAGTTTGAAAAAGTTGCAAAACAGTATGTATAATATGTTTATCATGTTAGGAACTTCATTTTCTACGTTGTGTGTGTTTCAGTGAAGTCTAAATAGCTGTAATTATAAATTACTTCTGTAAACAAAAAATTAATTTTGCATTAAACCCCAAAACTCAACTTTTTGTATGCTATAAAATTCAATGGCTTCCTAATTCTCAGAATTGAGAAACTGATTCTGATCTTTGATTACAATCCAGAGTTTCATTATAAAATTACCCTTGTGTTGAATTTAACTACTAACTATTGACTCCTGAAATAAAGCATGTTTCAACTCTACTATTTTGATCTGAAGAGTTTTAATTATGAATACAGGTATTTTAATTAGCCTTAGACCTATAGCGATATCATCTACAAAACACTCTGGAACAAAACTCCGTCAAGACAAATTCCTTCATCAATTTTCTACAAAGAGCAGTTAAATCATTTCTAATATTCTACAAATTCATTTTTAGTTACTGTTATTTATACTAATCAATTCTTTTCATTTCAACTTTACCTGGGATTTTATTAAGATCAATCAGATCTTAATACATATTAAATTTCCAGGTATAGTTTCCATCACTATGAGAATTTTTTTTTTCCTTAAGTGCATGTGTGGCCATTATTTCTACCAAATCAAACTTTTTCATGTCATATTTTGCAGATTTAAATTTTGATCAGATAATCTGGTTCTTCAGTTAATTTCTGGTCAAACATAATTTTTACCACTTGCAGTTTTTATCAGTTTTATTACATACCAACAGTTCTTATTAGTTATACTCATTATAAATTGGGACAAAATACTGATTATTTATATCTATTTCTTAGCTGATCCATAAATAAACAGATCTGCACTAATATTACAGGACTATTTTTTTTTAAAGATTTATTATTTATTTATTTATTATATTATTTATCTTTGGCTGTGTCGGGTCTCAGTTGCGGCACGCGGGATCTTCATTGAGGCACACGGGCTTCCCTCTAGTTGTTGTGTGCAGGTTTTCTCTTCTCTAGTTGTGGCGCACAGGCTCCAGGGCACGTGGGCTCTGTAGTTTGCAGCACACAGGCTCTCTAGTTGAGGCGCCTGAGCTCAGTTGTTACAGGGTATGGGCTTAGTTGACCCGCAGCACGTAGGATCTTAGTTTCCTGACCAGGGATCAAACCCGAGTCCCCTGCATTGTAAGATGGATTCCCTACCACTGAACCACCAGAAGTCCCAAGAGGACTATTTTAAAAATCAAGAAGGTCCTCAAGGAATAGTCCTTTCCTGAAACTTTATTGGTAATACACACATTTTTAGAAGTTTTTAGGTTAGCTCTCCTCCCTACATAAACCAATCAAGTAAGAGTCTCATAAATCACAAAAATAACAAAACAAAAAACACTTGAGGAGATTTATAAATATATGCATTAGTATTAAAGGGGGAAAATTATCTCTCTTCACTTAAGTAGCATTAGTTCTATTTTAGGATGTTATTTTGTGAGGGAAGACTTTTAAATTACTGTTATTTATTGCTTTATTTCTATCTTGGGCTTACTGTAGGAACAAGATTTTATACCTTTCAGCCCTTCTTCTGGCATTTACTTAATAACTTGAATATATTATCCAAGTGTATGTCTGGAAACATACCCCTATCTCTTTCAAGACCTAGTCTATAAACACTTCATCAATAAAGTAGAATAACTCATGCAAAAAATCTCCATAGTGCCCAAAACAATAAAATAGGAGCAAACATTTTTTTTAAAAAAGATACATAAAGAAGTTTTCTATATATCATTTTCTGACTATTAAAAAAAAAAATCAATCCATTGCATCAGAATACTCAGGTGCTTAATTTCTGGTTTCAAGCAAAGAATGACTAATTAATTACCTGATGCCTCTACTTCATTCTGATTGCATGACACGTCATCCAAACACAGGTCAATAAGAAGGATCTGTCCAACATCAGTTACCACAGCTGCCACACCAAAAAGCCATCGCAGGCTTGGGTGTAAATGCTGAGTACTTGCACTGGCTCCTCCATGATTAATTATAGGTTCAATAGCTGTTACCTAGAAAGCAGAATATATCATTTGCTTTTCTTATACAAAGTGAGAAAACACAACAAATTTTGAGGTTAAAGCAGGTATTAGTTATACAGATGTTAACATTTTCCAATACAGAATCATAAATCTGCATTTGATACTTGCAAATCTGAATAACAT
Organism: Pseudorca crassidens; assembly: GCF_039906515.1. Lineage (NCBI taxonomy): Eukaryota > Metazoa > Chordata > Mammalia > Artiodactyla > Delphinidae > Pseudorca > Pseudorca crassidens. The sequence continues at coordinate 161,562,157 of NC_090297.1, forward strand.
AAAGAAATGTTCAGATATAACAAGAATCACATGGTGCAGTTGGAATAATAACTGATGTTTATCAAGACTTTACTATATTCTAGGCATTATGCTAATCAATTCACAATAACCCTTTGATATCAGACTATATATAATTATCTCTGTTTAAAGATGAAACACCCTGAGGCTTAGAATAGCCGAGTTATTCAAGTCACACAGTCATTAAGTATAAAACTGAAACCTAGATTTTTCTCACTTTAAAACTCTTAACCAGCTACTGTATAAGTATATAGCCTCTTCTCTAAGGAAGACTAAAAATAAATCATTCCAGATAAATTTACTGTTTACACTTTTTTAAAAAGGTCCTTTTTATGCCCTAAAGCCTGAAGAGGTCTAACCTTCTTTAAAAGGGCTACATTATAATGGACTTCACACAAAGCTTTGGCAGTAACTGGATCACTGACATTTAACAAGGACTGAAATTACTTAAAGAAAATCATACTGTAGCTACATTATGGAGTTGTATTTTTCCTCTTCATCTCATGAGTCAAATTTTAAATGTCTGTACCTAATAGTCTGTATTTTAGTTTACACTTAGCTTTCCTTCTGTTTCTTATTAATTCACAAAAATTAATTAGGTATGATATTTGATAATTAAGTATTTGGTGATTTCTACTATAATACTGATGAATATCCTAGAAAGAAAAGAGGAAATTTGCTATCAATGGTTTATGTGTTAATGTAAGGTTAAAGTTTGTTTCAGGTTGTAATTTATTATTACAGACAAAACCCTGGCTTTCTCAATATTTCATTAGTACACAAAACATTCCTTAGTGTTTCTAATTCTGAAAGCTGTAATTTCATGGATTGTCTTCCTTTTCTAAATTATGTAATAATGTCTATAAATACTAAAGCATGTTCTCTTTAATTCCTTCAGTGAAGGGTAAGGGATCTGTTTGCATTCCTCATATAAATACTATACATGAAGTTATCGACAATGCTACCTTAATTAATTTTAAAGTGAGGCAGTTAAAAATTTAATTTAAGAGGGGATACTGTGCCCTAGTCAAAAAAGATACCTTTTGAAGGTATCTATCACTCCTCTCCCAATCTTTTCCTTCCCCTATATTCCATGTGATATCAACCATTCATCCAATTAAGCAACCAATAATTTATCTAATTCTTATTCCTTCTCAATTACTCTTATCCAAATGATCAACAAGTCCTGTCCATGTTACCTCTGGAATCTACTTTGAATCTGTCCCATCTTCTCCATTTCTTATGCCACTTCCTCGGTTCAGTCCATCATCCTTATTTACCTGATCTACCCCAACCAAATAGCTTTTTACACTACAATTCCACTTTAAATTTAAAATGATTTCACCACAGACTTTAAGAGGAGGCCCCTAACTGCAAATAAGGCCATTCACAATCTCAATCCTCACCATTTCTGGCACCCACTTCCTCCTTCCCTTCTCGCCCGCCGTTCTAAATAACATTAGTTTTCCAAATGTTCCATACTCTGTGACTTTTTACACTTTGGTCTCTTTCCCTAAAATGTCCAACCTTTTTGAACAGAAATCATCCAGGTGTTCTCCACGTTCCAAGTGCTAAAATTATCAAAGCACTTATTATATTTATGCTATCATCCTATAATCTGTCTTCTCCCACTAGACTACAAGCCTTTTTGGACAGCATGTACCAAGTTCAATTCATCTACTTACCCCCAAAATCTAGCACATAGCTTGATTTACAGTAAGCACTCAATAAATTGCCAAAAATAATTCTGTCTTTAAAATCATCATCACTGGCAAGTACATATAAGATACCAGGCTATAAATTACTTCAGACCCCACATTAGCCCACTGGGTTGGCTTCCTCACTATAAAAACATTATTATTTTGTCATTAAGCTCCCTTTTAACTTTAAAAATTCTATTCTATGACTATATACATTACATACATATATATGCATACATAGTTACATATACTTTTGTGTGTAAAGTGCATACTTCTTTCACACTGGAAGAAAAAGAATTCTACTCTTCCATGATTTTTGTCTGTGTGTATTTGTAAGTGTATACATTTTCTCACCATGTAAAAAGAGCAGTAATAAATCTGCTGAAGAAACAACCTGAATTCAAAGAACTTCTATAATTACTACTGGATAAGATGCCTGGCATATCAAGGCATACATATGTTAGAATTAATAAATGGTGAATATAAATGAACTCACTATTTAAATATATTATTCACATCTTAAATGGTAATAAAGACATATTTTACATACTGCTGCAAGGCTACAGTCTCAAATTAAAAGAGAAAAAAACAGGCAAGGAAAAAATGGCATAGTAATGAATATAATATTTTTATAAACTTTTGGTATCCTCATAAAACACAACTGGATGTAAGAACAAAACTCAGATGATACTTTTCATATATAAGAACACTACATGTCATCACTATTTTTACTCTGTAATTTTCTAACCAAGAATAAGGAAGTTGTACTTTAATTTTTTTTTAATTTCATTGATTTACATTGTGTTAATTTCTTCTGTACAGCAAAGTGACTCAGTTATACATATACATAGACATATATTCTTTATATATATACACATATTTTCTTTTCTATTATGGTCTGTCACAGGATATTGAATACAGTTCCCTGCGCTATACGGCAGGACCCTGTCGTTTATCCATCCTGTACATAATAGCTTGTCTCTCTGAATATCAAGCTCCCATCCCTTCCCTCCCCGACCCACCCCTATCCCACCTGTGGCAACCACAGTCTGTTCTATCTCTGAGTCTGTTTTTGTTTCATAGATATGTTGATTTGTATCATATTTTAGACTCCACATATAAGTGATATCATATGTGGAGTCTAAAATATGATACACTGAAATATTTTAGAGTCTAAACATTAGACTTTCTAATATTTCTGACTTACTTTGCTTCATATGATAATCTCTAGGTCCATCCGTGTTGCTGCAAATGGCATTATTTCATTCTTTTTGATGGCTGAGTAATATTCCATTGTGTGTATATGTGTGTGTGTGTGTATATATATATATATATATATACACACACACACCCCACATCTTCTTTGTCCAAAGAAAGTTTTATTTTAAATGTTATGTTGTTTTGATAATATATTTTTAACCTCTTTATTTTAAACTTTTTAATGAAAAACAACAAACTTCCATAAAAGTAATCTAATTACAAATGTATATAGCTCAATGAATTTTCACAAAGTGAACACACCCATGTAACCAGCAGGGGTTCGGTTTTGAAAGCAGAATGTCCACATATCTTAAGCAGTACCTACCCTTCCAGGAAGAACAACTGCTTTAACCACTCTTGATAAACCAAGGTCATAAAGACAGAGAACACTCCCTTCTGCTTCTTCCAATCCAATTAACAATCCAGTTCTCTTCTGCCAAGAGAATTCTTTCACAGCTAGGACTATAGGAGGCTGTTCATTCACTCCACTGAATCTATATGCCGACAACCGCTCTCCTGTTAGAGAGTTTACTACCTCAAGTTGCGGACCACAAGCCAAGCAAGCAAGTCCATTTTTCCCTAGAAGAAAAAAAACAAAAATGTTGTTTATTTTAATATTGTATATATACAACAAAACTAAATAGCAGTTAGCTCTTTTACATATATAATATACAGCCATTATCTCCAAACTGAAATCTAAGCATTTACAGAAGAGTGGTCCTCTAATTAGTAAAATAAATTGAACAACTACTAATGCAATAATAATAAAGTAACCATTCAGTAAAGGTACCATGTTATATGCTTAAATACATTATCTCACTTACTCCTTGTTACACCTCAATACAGAAATAAGGCAACTAAACTTTCATATAACTGTATGAATGAATGACTTGCCCAAAACCCACATGGCTACAAATACCAGAGCCAGAAGTGGATCGCAAGTCTGTTTAACTCCCAAACTCATATTTTTACTACATTATACCTTAAGAGTTAAACTAGGTGCTATGGGAGTTATAAAAGTATAACTCATGATTCTGTCACTGAAGAGTTCAAAATCTGAGAAGACGAGACATAACCAGTATAATAATAGGAAATATCAGAAGCCCTTCTTGGCCTCTGACTAGTCATGTCTGGATTTTATTCTTCATGCAATCTAAAGTAACTGGAGGGTTTTAAGCAGGACAGTGACAATCTGATTTACATTTTTAAATGTTAGTCCAGATGCTAAGCAGAGAATGGACAATAAGGTGGGACCAGAGCAGAAGTAGGGAGATGGTACCTTATGCTTATGGTGGCCATGAATAGAGAAAAGGGGATTGACTGGAGATTCATCTCAGAGGCAGAACTAAAAGGATTTACGTGCTGATGAATAATATATAGGCAGGTGAGTAATACAGAAAAATCAAGAACTAGACCCTGAATTTTCCCTTGAACAGCTAGATGAATGATGTTAATTTTTACTACTAAATTTGTGATGTCTACCATGCATCCAAATAAATAGCTGTATATACTAGATTATAGCTGAGAGAGACTAAAGAGTTTTAAAAAAAATAGCATGGCACAGTGGGGACCAAGAATGCATGGGTTCAAAGCTCATTTTTGCCACTTGCTTTCTATGTAACTGGGACCAAGTTAATTAACCTATTTGATTCTCAGTTACATAGAATAGTGCCTAATTAGAAAAACCTAGTAGTTACCTCAATGAAAAGTTGTTACAGTACCTAGTATGTAAGAGTAGTACTGTTATTACCTTCAATATTCAAGAGAATAGCACTATAAATAGCTAAATTACTGATCTATATGTTTTGTTGTCTTCCTGCTAGGCAGGATGGCTATAAAATTCATTTTCAGAAAAGTCTTCTGCAACATATTTCACTAGACTGAAATCCATAATTTAATGGCTTCTCTGGTCTAATTCTCTGCTGTATTATATTATGTAAAACATCATTATTATTAAGATCTTGTTCAGATTAATAGAATTAAGAAATAAGACTTTCAGAATATATTGTATCACCTAGGGCACTACAATCAGGTTTTTCTACTCGTAAGACTGTTCACGTTCTAATCTAAACTCATCACCGATAAAACTTACTAATTATAAAGGAAAACCAGCCATGTATCATTTCTACTTTCCAAATGCAGATACTCAATATTAAGAGATATAAAATATATGGTATTGCAAAAAGGAAAAATGAACTATAATACCCCAGGAGATTCAATGACAATGTGCTCAAGTAGGTAGAAATTAATACATATGTAGTTGTAGATGTAATATAGTTATATAAGACCACTCTAAGCAGTTCTGCTTTTTTTTCTTCCACTTTAAAGGAACTGCAATATATGCTTAATATTATTTATCTTAATATATGTTTATTATTAATCTTATTAAATTTAGCAATAATGTTGCTAAATTTTCAGCAACATTATTTTACCTGCAGCAAACTTTCCACGAAGCACAGATTCTAATGTTATTTCATCTTCTCCAAGGGCTTGGATAGTCACTTCTGGGAATTGTGCTGTTACAGTCACTTGGGCTGTTAGGTCTCGCATACTTCCACTGCAAACATTTTTTAAAGTACGATTATTATGATATATTTGTACTATAAGACACCTGATTATCTCTAACCAAGGGGAAAGGGAAAAAAGAAAAGAAAAAGAAAAAGCTACCATACAAAAGTAAACAAACTGAAACTAAAATCTGATTATGAACTACACATTATGTGCTTTGGGTCTGAGACATTCTCTCCTAAGAAAGTATTTCCCAAACAGCCTTAGGAGGGTAAAGATTCATTAAGCCAGATGTCCTAAGGACATATATGAGTGCCTAGATTGTTCGAAGACTGGGTTCAACGCAATTAATCTTATTGCTTCATTTACTCTCAAAGAACATTTCACACACAAAACAGGAAAAATTGCTATTATTTTAGGAAAGTTACCACTACAGTAAAAGAGGAGAAAGTGCATGAAAAATGTCCAAACCCACAGTAACCTCAGGAATTGAGTTCGGCACATGTCTTTAACTGCACAGAAAAAAATCTAAAATTATCTTTCATTTACAATGTATACAACAGTAGATTTCCTAAATGACTCTTCCATTGTAAACAATGAAAAATGATGGCTGAAACATAAAAGTATCTTTTTGAAAGATTACGGAGTTGGCAAAGCCAAAAGTGGAAACAGTAGGAATTTTGGAAAATATATAAGCTGGCTTGGGTCTTGAGGGTTAGCTACTAAATCCGGTTCTGGTGACCCTGATCTTGTTTTGAGCATCCTGAGGTCCACAGAGGCTGAAGAAAAAGCTTAGGGCTAACCCCCCCACCCCCATTAAACTCCATAGGGCTATATCATCAAGCATAAAGGTGAATGAGACAAACACCCTCTGTGCAGGACTGCGAGCAATAAAGCTGCTCATTTTGACCATGGCTGAAAGTTTCTACACAGAAAAAGAAAATTTCCCTTCATACAAATTAGTGGCCAGAATTCAAGCTATGGTACCAGAAAATACTCAGGTGAAGAATATTATAAAGTAGTTTCAGGTTGGTAATGCTCCAAGCAACCCACAGAAACCACCAAATATTTGAACTGAACTCTTTGGAATCTCAAAGAGTTCTCAAAGATGAAGTTCCAAAGAAAATGAGCTTACAATCAAAATTACAAAACTTTAACAAGGATATCAGGATCAATAGCCAGCAGAATCAGGCTATCAAAGACTTCATTCAGATACTGAAAAGATCAGAGAACAGAAAATAAGTATGTTTAATAGGTTTAAAGAAATCAAAGATTTAGTTTGCTAATGAGGAATAAACTTTAAAAATTATAATGAAGGGGCTTCCCTGGTGGCGCAGTGGTTGAGAGTCCGCCTGCTGATGCAGGGGACCCAGGTTCGTGCCCCAGTCCGGGAAGATCCCACATGACGCAGAGCAGCTGGGCCCGTGAGCCATGGCCGCTGAGCCTGCGCGTCCGGAGCCTGTGCTCCGCGATGGGAGAGGCCCGCGTACCAAAAAAAATATATATATATATATATATTATAATGAAAATTGGTCAAGTAGATTTGCGGGGGAAAAAAGAACTTCTGGAATGAAAAATGAAGTAAAATTTAGAACTCAATGGGGAAAAAACCTCAATGGAGCAATGAGAATGTAGCAGCTACAGTGCAACAATATGAACAAACATCAGAGTATATTATTAAACAAAAGTAGAGAAAATACATGCAGAATTACATTTATATAAAGTTTAAAAGACTACAAAACTAAAAAAAATATTTCCTAAGAATACAAACACATGTAGCAATAGTATGAATAACACAAAGGAAACCATAAATACAAAGTCCACAATAGTAGCTACCCATGAGAGGAGAGAAAGGGGAATGGAATGGAGAATACACAAGGGACTCCAGGTAATGGTAATTTTCTTTTTCTAAAACTTGGTAGCGAGAACATAGGTATTCTTTGCATCACGGTTCTCCATAACTTACAAATATTCTTTTGTACCTACTTAAGTCAATAAAAACAAACTCAAAAGATAAGAAAAGCAGTGGAGAGAGAAAATGTAGCACAGAGAGACAAAGAGATGAGTAGTTAAAAGTTACAGGCAATACAGGGAGAAAATCTAACATACGTTTATTCAGAATCCCCCCAAAATATAACATGAATGGCAAGGAGGAGGCAATATTCTAAAAGATATTTCCCAGATTTGTAGAGACAAACTAATTCTCTGAAATCAGGAAGACCAGTGAATCCTAGGTCAAATAAAAAGAAATGACTTTTCAACAACAGTGGAAGTCAGAAGTCTGGAATATCTTCAAAATTCTAAGCAAAAATAGTTGTCAACATGCAGTTTATATATCACTGAAATTATCCTCAAAAACAAATATGAAAACACATTTTTGGACAAAAACTGAGTTTAGCACAAACAGATCCTCCCTTAAAGGGAATTCTAAAAGAAGGCTTCAGGTAGAATAATGATCAGACACAACTTCTGAGACACAAAAGAATGGTGTGTCAAAGTACTGGTAAATAAATGGAAAAATCTAAAATATGGACAATATAACAGCAACAATAATAATGGTCAAGTACTGGATTTAAATAAAGCATCTGTAATCCTCTTGTTGTCTTGAGAATGAAGAGACATTTGACTTATTTTAGACTTTGTTACATATCCAAGTTGAAAATATATATAGGAAGAGGCATACACAAGAACGTATATATTAGTAGAAAGTTTCCTTAATAGGAAAATACTAAAAATAACCAAACAAAATAAAGAGAAATTTGCTTTATCAGATTATAAAAACATATTATTATTCAATACATTATAATAATTAAAACTGTAATAATAATATGCTAGTAATGGACAAATCGATCAATGAAACAGATAATTTAGACACAGAACCACAAAAATTTAGTAGATGATATAAGCATATTTGGGTATTTCAAATCGGAGCAGAAGTATGGACTATTCAATTAATGTTACCAGTACAATTTGTTCCAGCAAAGAAGTTACACATTGGTAGAGCAAAGTTATACACACATTACCCACACACACACTACACACTCCTCCCCTAATATCTAGAAAATGAATAAAAGTATATGTGTGTGTGTGTACATCATGAAACAATACAGAAGAAAGAAGGTGAGTTCAAAAAATCCATAGAATTCTAATATCCTTCAGTTTGGAAAGAAGTAAACTAGAAGGGTGAATAGATAACCCTAGGAAAATTCCAGGTCTAGAAGCCTCTCATTACATACTACATACCATTGAACCTCATCAGTGGGCCATCTTCCAGGGCACTGTGCTGCTTTATTGGGAGAAAGGCATTAACATCCAAAGGAGTCTCCCTGGCAGGAGAGTAATACCAACTACAAGTCATTTTACTAGGTACATGGTTCCCCAGCAGGGACTACACACAATTGTAACACTCAGCCCAAGCCATTCTCAGAAAATAAAATCAATACTATCAAACTGAAACCTATGTCAAAACAATAGTTAACAGCCACTCTTAACAGATCTTTCTTTAAAAAAAACAAAAAACAAAAAAACCCAAACACCACTCTTATAAAGAAATGACTGATGTGTTAAAAGAATTATCATAAGCTTAATAATTCCTGTCCTTTAATTTTAGTTTTTTCTTATAAAATTAATTTTCTAAAAAATAACATTTATAGTCTATTGCATTTCATAAAACTAGTCTCTGTGTGAAATCTTATACCTATATATCTGACTACAGAGATGTCTGAAATACAAAACATTAGTACTATTTACTTTTGTGTGACCCAAATTTGGGGTGATTTGTTCCTTTCTTTATACTTTTTTGGTATGGCTTGGATTTTTTAAAAATGTTTTTCATTTTTATAAAATGAATTAAGTAAAGAACTTTTTAAAAACAAAAAAATCTAAAACAAAAAACTTTGAAAATACAGGAGATATTTATATAATCTAAGATGGGAAGAAGGTGCAAATCAACCTAATATTCACTAACAATCAAGAAAATGCCATGTTAAATCATGATACCATTTTTGCCAATCACTGTTAAAGGTATAGAGAAAACACACATGTGCTTATACACTCTTGCAGAAACATAAACCCCCAAAGCCTTTTTGGAAGATAATTTGCCAGGCCCTAATTTTATGCGGACAAATCTTTTGACTTGGTAATTCTAGAATTTTTATTTCCTACAGGTAAAAAACTTTACCTCATTATCGTATCACACCAGATCACCAGGAGAAAGAGATCCCTGCTACTCCATGGCTTCAAATACTGTACGACAGCAACACCATATTTTTTCCAAAGTAACAGACACTACTAACCATTCTCTATGTGGATGCTTCCACTGCACCTCAAATTCAACATTTCCAAAATGAAACAATCTTTCTCCCTCCTCTCTACAGATTTGTTCCTTTTCTTCTGTTTCTTCTCTCAGTTAATGATTCCATCACCTACCCAGAAACTTTGAGGACTTGGTTAAAACAATGATTCTTCAAAAAAAATTTTCCTTGCCCGGGTTAAGTTACAATTTCATTTGCTCCTGATAAACCTGGTACTTCCCCTATCATGGATGGTACTTATCGCACTCTATAATTTCCTCTTTGTATACCCAACTAGAAAGTTCTAAGGGGACAGATTAGATCTTACTTATTTTAATCCAAGTAGTTTCCACGCTGGAGGGGGCAAAGAATATTGGTTGACTACATGAATAAATGGTTTCCTTTTCCTCCCCTTACCCTGCAATACAAGTGGTCACCAAAAACTGCCCATTTTACAAAACAAACAAACAAACAAAAAAAAAAACCTCTGCCTTCTAGTCCATTATTTCTCTTCCTAGTGACTCAGGCTTTATCAAAACTAGACTAATGGTCTTTTTTTTTTTTTGCGGTACGCAGGCCTCTCACTGTTGTGGCCTCTCCCGTTGCGGAGCACAGGCTCTGGATGCACAGGCTCAGCGGCCATGGCCCACGGGCCCAGCCGTGGGATGGGGCACGAACCCGTGTCCCCTGCATCGGCAGGCGGACTCTCAACCACTGCGCCACCAGGGAAGCCCTAGACTAATGGTCTTTTGATCTCCAGTCTCCTGTTCTTTCTGGTCATTCTACAATTGGCAAGTACTTATTCTCACTACCAATTTATGTGAAAAGAAAAAATAGATTTGAAAAGGTTACTCAAAAACATGAGTTATAATTTTCTGTCCAGGCTATGAATGCTATTTTCTGGACAAAAATCTGATCAACTACGTCAAAAAACATGTATGTCACCATTAACTCAAAAAACTCAAAAAAAGTTGTGTTTGAGACTTCCTAGTTAAAGTGTAAGTTTTTTTAAAATCCAAAACAGATCTAAAAGTATAATCAAATATAAAGTAATTAGACTATTACTACTATAACATATAGTCAGTGAGAAGTAATGACCTTTAGCCTCTTATAATTATATTAACATCTTATATATACATGATGGTCCTAGGCTCAAGCTTTAGATGCTGAAAGCATTATGTTTTCATAAAGTGATTGTATCCCTCTCCTCCTAAGTATTTTAGTACCAAAGAAAATTTTACACAAATTTAGGTAGGAAAGGCCACAATCACATTGTTATTATGTTGGTTTCACCTCTGATGGCCTTCTCTAGTCTTGATTTAAAAAAAACAGTGTAATGGTAAACTGAAGTTAACACATTTTTCCTATTAAACTTAAAACCCAAATCATTTCTCTGAAGCTAAAACCTCCAAAATTCTGTACACTTTGGGTAGCTTTTCCCAAAGTATAGTCACTGGAGTGTTCATGGACATTAGGCAAAAAAGTTCCATGATCAATGCAAATCAATCAACCAACAGAATTATGAGATGACTTCCACAAAGTGATTCTAAAATTCATCTGAAAGGTGCACAATAATCAATTTTTTGAAAAAGAAATATAATAAATGTTCCATTTCTCAGGCTGGATGTGTTTTCTGTTATGCTCTTTTTAATGTAAAACAAAGATTACGACGTGGAAGTAGTGGCTCAAACAATCGCAATATTTAAAAAGAGAATTGTAATTTCCATTCCCAATATATTCTCCCACCTAAAAAAAAGAAACGAAATATGTGAAAACAAGTTGTTCAGACACCAGACAATAGGTAGCACAGGACAGTGGTCCCTAAGAAAAGAAAAACAAACAAGATGACTTCTAGGACTGTCCCAGGTTACCGTGTATAGCGTGTATCCAGAACACAGAGCAGAGAGGGGGAACCCACATAGAGCCCAAGGGTCGCCTTGAGTTGAGAAGACAGAGTTGAGAATTCCAAAGGTAGCTAGAATTCAAAGGACAGAGTACTGCAGTACAAAGGGTCATACAAAGAGCTCCGGAGATTTGCAGTGGGTTCTCCTGAATCTTCACATGGTTAATATAAGCATGTAAGGAAACTACCAGAAGCCAAGAAATAAATCATTGGAAAAGTAGAGGAGAAACAATCCCCAAAGTGTATGCACGCCCAGGTATAGCTCCAGAGTGAAAAAAAAGCCTAATACATGCGCAATGAGTAGAGTACTCAGAAAGGTACTGACTGCTTCAGGAGTGGGGAGAAAAATTAGCCCTTGTCTAAAGGCTGCTCTGGTCTAAAGCTCAAAAAGCAAGCCTCAAAAGAATCAAACTGTTTCCAAGAGATTTAGCTGCATCCCAAAACAAAGCTCAAGAATATATAAATGATTGCAAAAATATTCAGTACTCAAGAAAGTAAAATTCATCATGTCTGGCATCCAATCAAAAACTGTCAGGCATGCAAAAAGCAGGAAAATGTGACCCATAATAAGGGGAAAAAACAACAACAAATAGAAACGGACCTAGAAATCACACAGAAGTTAGAATTATTAGATGAGAACAGTAAATCAGTTATTCTAGCTATAGTCCCTAAGTCCAACAAGATAGAGGAAATCATGAACATGTTAAGGAAAGACTTGGAAGATATAAAAACGTCTAAATTAAATGTCCAGAGATGAGAAATACATTGGATGGGATTAACAGTTTAGACACAGAAAATATTAGTTAACTTAAACACCCACAGTAGGAGCTATCTAAATAAAATGAAGCACAGAAAGAAAAAAGGCTGGGGTGAGGAGCAAAAGAAGAGAGCATCACTGAGCTATGAGGCAACCTCAAGTGACCTAATATGTGTAATAGGAATCTCCAAAAGGAGAGGACAGAAACATCTGGAAAACTAATGGCCAAATTATTCCTAAATTTGATGAAAACTACAAACTCATAAATCAAAAAGGTCAGTAAACTTCAAGCATGAGAAACATGAAGAAACGCTACCAAAATATTAATACATCCTAATCAAGGGACAAAGAGAAAATATTAAGGTAGCACACTGCAGAGCAACAAAGAATTACGAGACATCTCACTGAAAACAATGCAAGCCAGAAAAGTGGAACAATGGGCTTCCCTGGTGGCGCAGTGGTTGGGAGTCCGCCTGCTGATGCAGAGGACATGGGTTCGTGCCCCGGTTCGGGAGGATCCCACGTGCCGCGGAGCGGCTAGGCCCGTGAGCCATGGCCGCTGGGCCTGCGCGTCCGGAGCCTGTGCTCCGCAACGGGAGAGGCCACAACAGTGAGAGGCCCGCGTACCGCAAAAAAAAAAAAAAAGTGGAACAATGTATTTTAAGTTCTGAAAAAAAGCAAGCTGTCAACCTATAATTCTATATCCAGTGAAAATATCTTTTTTAAATGAAGGCAGGGCTTCCCTGGTGGTGTAGTTGTTAAGAATCCATCTGCCAATGCAGGGGACACAGGTTCGAGCCCTGGTCCGGGAAGAACCCACATGCCATGGAGCAACTAAGCCCATGTGCCACAACTACTGAGCCTGCGAGCCACAACCACTGAGCCTGTGTGCCACAACTACTGAAGCCCATGTGCCTAGAGCCCATGCTCTGCAACAAGAGAAGGCACAACAACGAGAAGCCCGTGCACCGCAATGAAGAGTAGCCCCCACTTGCCGCAACTAGAGAAAGCCCGTGTGCAGCAACAAAGACCCAACGCAGCCAAAAAATAAATAAATTAATAAATATTTTAAAAAATAAATTTTAAAAAATGAAGGCAAAAGAAAGCCACTTCAGACACAGAAGAACTGAAAAGACGGTCACCAGTAGATCTGCACTACAAGGAATGTTTAAGAATTCCTTCAGGCAGAAGCAAAATGATACCAGATGGATATCTGGATTACGTAAAAGAATACAGACTTCCAAAAAAGGTCAAAACACTTTTTTTTCTTATTTTTAATCTCTTTAAAAGACAATTGTTTATTCGAAGCAAAAGTGACAGCAATATATTGAGGAGTTTATAACATATTTACAAGGAAAACAAATGACACAATGGCACAAAGGCCTAGAGAGGAGAAATAGAAGCATATTGTTACAAGGTTCTTAACACTATACACGAAATGCTATGTTGTTTGAAAACAGACTATAGTAATTTAAAGATGGACACTAGAAACCTTAAAATAAACATTAAACACACACACACACAGATATAATGAGCCAATGAAAAATAAAATATCAACATAAAAAAAGTTAATTCAAAAATGCTATAAAAAGAGAAAGAACAAATGGCTAAATGGGAAAAGAATCTGAAAAAGAATAGATACATGTATACGTATAATTGAATCACCTTCCTGTACACCTGAAACTAATACAACATTGTTAATCAACTATACACCAATATAAAATAAAAAATTTTAAAAAGAACAAGTGGGACAAATAAAAAAATAGGAAGATGGTAGATTGAAACCTAACCATATTACATCACTAATTACATTAACAAAATGACTTTAATATTCTAATTAAAAAGCAAAGATCAGTCAGACTGGATAAAAAAGCAAGACAAAGTTTAAATAAAAAGCTTAGATAGGTTAAAAGTAAAATAATGGAAGATATATCATGCTAACAATAAAAAAAACAGAAGCAGCTTATTAATGTCAAAGTAGAATTCATGGGACTTCCCTGGTGGTCCAGCGTTTAAGAGTCTGCCTTCCAATGCAGAGGACGTGGGTTTGATCCCTGCTCGGAGAACTAAGATCCCACATGCCACAGGGCAACTAAGCCCGTGTGCTGCAACTGCTGCTCTAGAGCCCACTCACCACAACTAGAGAGCCCAAGTGCTGCAACTACTGAGCCCACGCGCTCTGGTGCCCACGCACCACAACTAGAGGGCCCAGGCACCACAATGAAGGATCCCGCATGCCGCAACAAAGATCCTGCATGCCACAGTTAAGATCTGACACAGTCTAATTAATTAATTAATTAATTTTAAAAGTAGAATTCAGAGCAAAGAATATTACCAGGGATAAAGAGGGTCATTTCATAACAATAAAGGGGTCAATTCTGACACACAGGAGTTCAAAAAAAGGTTCAGTGAGTGAAAGAAAAAGTTTTCCAAATTTAGGAGTTAGCCTTTGAATCTATAGGGCAAAAATTGGCTTCTGGTTTCCAGACCTTTCAAATCCCATATTTACAGTGTGAATTTTAACATTTTAAGCACAATGATGAGAACTTCTAAATATTATATTAGAAAGAACATCTTATATAAAGACATATCTATATATACGTCTTCACAAAAATACATTAAGCAGCTATGGTCAGTACTGTACAAAATTAAGTACAGTCCTAGCCTGACATGCCAGTATTGACAACCTCTAAAAAGTAATTTACAAAGTTTCAAATCCTTCCAAGGTCTAGATAGGCAGAGCAAGAAAATTGTGCCTAATTTCAATGAAAATATTGTCCACTGTCTTTATAAAGTACAGATGGATTTTCACTCCCTTCACAAAAACCTTCAATGACTCCCCTACTGAATATAAAAACTGACATCTTCAGCCACAGGTAATCAAGGCCCTCCACAATCTGGCAGTCTCAGACTATCTTTACAATGTTTGTCTCCCCACGCCCCTTCCTTCATCAGTTTGCTATTGCCTCGCATATTCATTCTTTTATTTATACTGTTCCCTCCTCTACCTCCTTCTGCCAAAGCCCCATTTAAGGACTAGATTCCCAGTGTGGTCTGGGTAGATCAATCCTTTTCCTATTTAATCTCATCTCTGAGCTCACTCCTTTCCACATTTATGTTAGCAATCCTAAAAATAATTTTTGAAATCCGTTATTTGTATTTGCCGGTCTTCCCCACAATACTGTGAATTCCTAAAAGACAAAAATCATACCTTATTCCTGTGAATTCCAGAGGGTCACAATGCCTTGCAACTAACAGGTCCTAAACATGTCATAAATTAGGATAGCAAGATACTAGCAGGGACAGGAAAAGACATGTTGAACAATAAATATAATCAATTTTTAAAAACTCAATATTCTTAAAACCCAACAAGAAAACAAACAACCCAATTAAAAAATGGCCAAAGATCTAACAGACACCTCAATAAAGAAGATATACAGATGGCAAATGAGCACATGAAAAGATGCTCCACATCTTATGTCATCAGGAAAATGCAAATTCAGACAATGACCTACCACTACACACTTACTAGAATGGCCAAAATCCGGACGCTGACAACAACCAAATGGTGGTGAGAATGTGGAGTAACAGGAACTCTCATTCATTGATGCTGGGAATGCAAAATGGTACTGCCACTTTGGAAGACAGTTGGGCAGTTTCTTACAAAACTAAACATATTCTTACCATATGATCTGGTGATCACGCTCCTTAGTATTTACCCAAAGGAGCTGAAAACTTATATAAAACACAAAAACCTGCACATGCATATTTTTAACAGTTTTATTAATAATCGTCAAAACCTGGAATCAACCAAGATGTCCTTCAGCAGGTGAACTGATAAACAGTGGTACATCCAAACAATGGAATATTATGTAGTGCTGTAAAGAGTTACAAGCCAAGAAAAGACGTGGAAGAAACTTAAATGCGTATTGCAAAGTGAAAGAAGCCAATCTGAAAAAGCTACATAGTGCATAATTCCAACTATAAGACAATTCTGAAAAAGGTAAAACTATGGAGACAAAAAGATCAGTGATTGCCAGGAATTAGTAGAGAGGGAGGGATAGAGAGGGGAGCACAGAGGATTTCTAGGGTGGTGAAACTACTCTGAATGATATCATAATGGTGGATACATGCCATTAGACATTGACCCAAATCCATAGAATGTGCAACACCAAGAATGAATAGTAAACTATGGACTTTGGGTGAGGATGTGTCAGTGCAGGTTCATCAATTGCAACAAATGTTCCAGTCTAGTAGGGGATGTTGATAATGGGAGAAGTTATGCATGAATAGGAGCAGGGAAAGCATATACCGGAAATCTCTGTGCCTGCCACTCAATTTTGCTGTGAACTTAAAAATGCTCTAAAAAATAAAGTGTATTAAAAAGAGAAAGCTCAGGGACTTCCCTGGTGGTGCAGTGGTTAAGAATCCGCCTGCCAAGGCAGGGGACAAGGGTTCGAGCCCTGGTCCGGGAAGATCCCACATGCCGCGGGGCAGCTAAGCCTGTGCGCCACAACTACTGAAGTCCACACGCCCAGAGCTCGTGCTCCGCAACAAGAAGCCACAATAAGAAGCCCGCGCACCACAACGAAGAGTAGCCTCCCGCTCACCACAACCAGAGAAAGCCCACGCGCAGCAACAAAGACCCAATGCAACCAAAAATAAATTAATTAATTAAATTGATTCTTAAAAAAAAAAAGCTTAATACTGGATCCCACTTGTTTTTAAGTATACATTGCTTCAATATTAAGAAGCAAAGCAAAATTTGCAAAAGTACTAGGAAAGATATTGACACAATAGGAAAAATCAGTTGTGTGAAATACACACATCCTAGAAGGCTGCTAAACTCCACAACAGAAAATAAAACTTTGATCTAGTTGTTCAATAATTATAATGCACCATATACTGAGCGAATATTTCTACAAAACATTTTGTATGCATTTTGACTTTAAAAAAAAAACACTAAGAATTATGATATAAATGTAAACTAGCTGTGGACCCAAAAACGTCCAGCCTTTTAGCAGTTGTTCTTTCAAACTTAATTCAAACAGTTACCAATCACGAACTACTTTTAAAACATCGCGTTGGGAAGGGAATGCAAGGGCAGAAAGATGACCTACTTCCTGATCTCAAGGAGTTTACATTCTAGGAGACACATAATCAACCATGAAAATAAATGCTACAATAAAGGTGTATATTCTGTGAGATCCCAGGAAAGAACTGGGATAAAGAGAAATGAAAGAGTATATAGAAAAGATGGCATTTAAGCTAAGGAGGATTTGAAAGCTGAAAACTTGAAAAAGGCAGCGATGGCACTCCAGGCTGAAGGACAGGAGCAAAGGAACATTAAAGTACATCTTCAAGAAAATGGGCCCAGGATTGGGGATGATTCTGGAATAGCCGAAGCATAAATTCGGGAACAGTTGAGGGTGGACAGCAGACAAGATTTACTGTAGAGACCGCTGACCTAACCTAGGGAAATGAGACTTCATTCTGAAGAAGAAAACGAAAAATCTCCGGAAAATTTTTATGGTTAGGAAAGAAACAATGTTTTGTGTCCTCTTAAATCGAGATGTGTCCATCCCAAAATTGCTGTATAACAATCTTTAAAAAAGAAAAAAAATTTTTTTTGGTAATTATTGCTGTACTGCGAATCGGTGACATTCTGGCACTAGGTTATTGAAAAATTAGAATCAAAAATTACAGTACGAGGAGAATGTAGACTTTCCCTAGCGCTTAACACACTCAGAGCATGCCTCAAACATTAACTTGAGCTGGGCTTGTCATCCCTAGTCAAATCCTCCAAAATAAGTAAACCTACCCTAATTTCTTCTCTCCTTACAGACTTAATCAATGAAAGCTCACTAAAGAAAAGTCCTTAACATCTACTGGCTCTTTAGGATATTTTAAGAATACACTCAAGTTTAGAGTTTCCAAGAGACCTATATTTTATCCTCAAGGACCCAGGTTCTTATCAAGTATCTTCTCAAACTGCCCATTTGAAAAAAGATAATAACGGCTAGTTTGAACCTCGTTGGCTTTGAGAACAAATTAACCTCCCCACGCCCCCCAGTCCACGAGTAACAAAAGTAATTGTCCTCAAGTTTCCAGGTGGCACAAGCAAGGCAAATTAATACCCACTCCAAGATGTATAGTTATTTTAAATCTCCTTTATCGAACCAATTCACTGCACTTTTCAAATCACGAGGCAAACTTCTCCGCCCGGGACTCATCCCAGCCAGGCCCAGGAGCATGGGGACCACACACCAATGTTAAGACAGACTCAAAGTACGAGCAGGTTCCCCCGGAGGGAGGCCCGCCAAAGTCTCAACCGCACCAAAGAACAGTAGGTTAGAGGCGCCGCGGTCCAGGCCGCCGGGAGGGCGTGAGCACCCGGCTGCCGGCGCGTTAGGCGCGGGGGTTGGACCCTGAGGCGCCTCTACGCCGCCATGTGCCGCCGCTCCGCCGAGGTTATATAACAAACTCCCGGAGCCCTGGAGCTTGCCGCAACCGCCAACGCCCGCATTCGCCCCCTCGGGCCAGCTCCGCGAGTCGGGCCGCTCCGCGAGTCGGGCCGCCGCTGCTCGCTGAGCGGCCACAAGTCCGGCCTAGGCCCGGCGCGCGGAGGGCCCGGCGGGCCAGGCGCGGCGAGAGAAGCCGGACCGCCGCTCCGGGCCCAGGCCGCGCCGACCAGCCCTCCACCGTCCCGGCCCAACCTCCTCCTTCCCTTCCCACTACCTGAGAAGGGCGGGTGACCGAGCGGCCGCGGCCGCCGAGTCCAGGAGGGCGCGAGGCTGGGCGCGAGCTCCTCCCGCGCGGGTCCGTCACAGCATCTCCCAAGAGACACAGCCGCCACCGGCAGGGCGCGCACACCTCCGCACAACCCCCGCGAGCGCCTTCGCCGGCAACAGGCCGGCCGACCGCTCAGCGACTAAAACGCAGTCGTTGCCTGCGCCGCGGCCCCGGGTCCCTTCCCCACGCGACTCTGTCTCTTCCGCTCGCGCAGCGATGACCCGTCTTTGCGCATTACCACCCGGCCGACACACAGTCCCAAACAACCAGGTGGGGAGGGGAGCAGCGGGGAAGGGCGGAGAGAAGTGGGAGACGGAAAGGAGATCACGGCGCTGGGACCTGAGTTCTCGCGAGTGTTCCGGTCTTGGGCGCCGGCTCTGCGGGAATTTCAAACTCTCTGCGAAAAAAGGTGGGGGAGGGAAAGGGAGGAAAGGGAAGCAGGGTGGGGAAGGGCAGGGCTTTTTTGTAAAATAGGATCTCCCCACCTCCAAAGAGCTGAAGGGAAGAACGACTACGAACCCCACAATGCCTTGCGCGTTAAACCGCTCTGGTTGCCCAGCCCTTGGGCCTAGAGCGGAGTCGGGAGTGGTAGTCTGTACCCGAAGTAGCGCCCGCGTAGCGATCCCGCCGGGTGTCTACTGTGACGGGAGAGTCGCCGCGTTATCTTCTGGATCCGCTTGCCGGCGGCCGAATGATAATCTTTGCCTTAGGTGTTTTTCTTTCTCCCTGCTCCGGCTTTCCGTGCCAAAAGTGGGCGCCTGACTTTTGGGGAAACGCTTCTTTCCCTCTCTGTATTTTTAAACATCCGAGCGTGCTTTCGTGGCCAGAGATGTTCACGAGGTCTAGTCTAATCTTCTAAGTCAAAATTTTACCCCAAGTCAGTGTTGCATGTTTGGTCACCCTGGGGTTTCATTGTGGAATTTCTTTCATTTGTTGTTAGTATCTTTGAAGTAAGTCCCAGCACCACACACTCTTCAAACGTGTGGAATATATCCACAATAGTAAATTCCAAATAAAAGAATTATAATGGGAGGTAGAGGTAGGATTCTAGCAGGCCACGTTTTTTTAATCAGGAAAGTTTATTCTTTTCTGTTACCCTTTCCCGTATGTTTTTTGTCAAAGGCTGTCTTTTAGAATTGTAATATCCTTTTCTCCATAATTTTTGTTCCTTTATTGACAGCAACCTCTGAACGTGACATTTGTTTGCAAAAGGTACTGGGCTAAGTTGTGGTGGAGAAGGAGTTAAAAGAGGTTTTGGGGGACTTCCTTGGTGGTGCAGTGGTTAAGAATCCACCTGCCAGTGCAGGAGACACGGGAAGATCCCACGTGCCATGGAGCAACTAAGTCCGTTCACCACAACTGCTGAGCCCGCTCTCTAGAGCCCGCCAGCAACAACTACTGAGCCCACGTGCCACAACTACTGAAGCCGGCACGCCTAGAGCCTGTGCTCTGCAACAAGAGAAGCCACCACAATGAGAAGCTCGTGCAGTGCAACTAAGAGTAGCTCCTGGGCTTCCCTGGTGGCGCAGTGGTTGAGAGTCCGCCTGCCGATGCAGGGGACATGGGTCCGTGCCCCGGTCCGGGAAGATCCCACATGCCGCGGAGCGTCTGGGCCCGTGAGCCATGGCCGCTGAACCTGAGCGTCCGGAGCCTGTGCTCCGCAACGGGAGAGGCCACAACAGTGAGAGGCCCTTGTACCGCAAAAAAAAAAAAAAAAAAAAGAGTAGCTCCTGCTTGCCACAACTAGAGGAAGCCCACAAGCAGCAACAAAGACCCAACACAGCCAAAAATAAATAAATAAATTTATAAATTTTTTTAAAAAAGGTTTTTGGTTATATGTCTTAATTATTTTAGACTTCTTCAAACAGAAGCTACTCTGCAGTCAGATGTGCTAATTCATGTGCTTGCTTTGCTCCCCATTCTACACTTCCTTTCCTTGGCATCATTTTATGCCCAGTTCATGGGTGCTGTACTTCTTGGTAGTCTGAAGACCTGAGTTCTCAACTCAGGTGTGCTGCTAATGAGCTGTGTAACATTAGGAAAATCAAGTGACCTCTCTGGGCTTCAGTTATCAGATTTAGAGAGCAAGAATGGCTGGATTAGAGGTTCAATGGATTCGTTAGACAAACATTTGTTAACTTTGCTCTAAGAGCCCTGCCAGTTGTAAAATTCAAAAATCTGTCTCATCATACTTATTATCCAGATTAATTGACTTTCTATAATGATCTTTCAGATTTTAATCTTTCTTTGCATAATGATGACAGAATGCTGGTATGGTTTCTGTATGATTGTCTATAATCTGGACCAACACTACCTGTCCTATTTTATTACCTTATGTAGTTTCTGAGAATTTTTTCTTCACTTTCCCCCAAACATGTTTCTCCCTTTCAGTGTCTTCCACTGAAAATGGTGCAGCTCAAGTCTCTTTTCTCTCACAAATCTTCTCAAATTCAGCCCATATTAATCACTAAGAACTCACACAGAATATATGCTGTGCATATTATTTTATGTCTGTTTCCCCTTTTGCCTCAGACTCCCTCCACCCACCCAGCAACCCCATCTCCCAGCTACAATGAGAGCAGACTGTATCTTATACTTTTTTAATGCTTCCCTCATAATTGCTAGTTTTTTATTTCAATTGCTTTGTAAACCAAATTTCCACTTTAAAGCTCTCGATAATTCCTTTTTCCTCTTTTCAGTCATTTGAGCATATGCCGAACTGTTTTACTTTCCAGAGATGTTAATAACTGTTAAAATGAAAAAAATCTGTGTTTGGTAATCAGATGAGTTTGGGGGAAAGGGGACTAAATGAAATTAAACATTTCTTTTACGTAATACTTCACTGTCTTTAATATGCTTGGCATTTCTCAAATTTACTTGACCATGGCATGAATCCATTTATGATTGTGAAACATTTTCCCTCATTAGTGTTCCACAGGATGGACTGGTAAACATGGCTTCAAAGCCTGCCATTACTGGAGGAAGCACTGCGTAGTGGAAAGAACATGGTTATTTGGAACCAAACAAACTAAGGTTTTAATCCATTTCACTACTTTCTAGCAACATGATTTTAATGGAATTACTTCAGTTTCTCAGCTTGTTTTCTCATCTAAAAAGAAAGGCTAATGTTACTTATTTTCCTTGCAGAGCTGTTGCAGAGATTAAAGGGAAGTATGTGCCCAGTTCAGAACTTCATTCCCGAGATAGCCTCATCCACCAGAGGGCAGACAGCAGAAGCAAGAAGAACTACAATTCTGCAGCCTGTGGAAGGAAAACCACATTCACAGAAAGATACACAAAATGAAAAGGCAGAGGACTATGTACCAGTTGAAGGAACAAGATAAACCCCAGAAAAACAGCTAAATGAAGTGGAGATAGGCAACCTTCCAGAATAATGAGAGTGAAGATGATCCAGGACCTCAGAAAAAGAATGGAGGCAAAGACTGAGGAGATGCAAGAAATGTTTAACACAGACCTAGAAGAATTAAAGAAAAAACACCTAGAAAAATTAAAGAACAAACAGAGATGAGCAATACAATAACTGAAATGAAAAATATACTAGAAGGAATCAATAGCAGAATAACTGAGGCAGAAGAATGGATAAGTGACCTGGAAGACAGAACGGTGGAATTCACTGCTGCAGAACAGAATAAAGAAAAAAGAATGAAAAAAAATGAAGAAAGCCTAAGAGACGTCTGGGACAACATTAAACGCAACAACATTCGCATTATAGGGGTCGCAGAAGGATAAGAGAGAGAGAAAGGACCTGAGAAAATATTTGAAGAGATTATAGTCAAAAACTTTCCTAACATGGGAAAGGAAATAGCCACCCAAGTCCAGGAAGCGCAGCGAGTCCCGTACAGGATAAACCCAAGGAGAAACACGCCAAGACACATAGCAATCAAATTGGCAAAAAATTAAATACAAAGAAAAATTACTGAAAGCAGCAAGGGAAAAACGACAAATAATATACAAGGGGACTCCCATAAAGTTAACAGCTGATTTCTCAGCAGAAACTCTACAAGCCAAAAGGGAGTGCTACAATATTTTTAAAGTGATGATAGGGAAGAACTAGGACCAAGATTACTCTCCCTGGCAAGGATCTCATTCAGATTCAATGGAGAAATCAAAAGCTTTACAGACTATCAAAAGCTAACAGAATTCAGCACCAACAAATCAGCTCTACAACAAATGCTAAAGGAACTTCTCTAAGTGGGAAACACAAGAGAAGAAAAGGACCTACAAAAATAAACCCATAAAAATTAAGAACATGGTCATAGGAACATACATATCGATAATTACCTTAAACATGAATGGATTAAATGCTCCAACCAAAAGACACAGGCTCGCTGAATGGATACAAAAACAAGACCCATATATATGCTGTCTACAACAGACTAACTTCAGAACTAGGGACACATACAGACTGAAAGTGATGGGATGGAAAAAGATATTCCATGCAAATGGAAATCAAAAGAAAACTGGAGTAGCAATACTCATATCAGATAAAATAGACTTTAAAATAAAGATCGTTACAAGAGACAAGGAAGGACACTACATAATGATCAAGGAATCAATCCAAGAAGAAGATATAACAATTATAAGTATTTATGCACCCAACATAGGAGCACCTCAATACATAAAGCAAATGCTAATAACCATAAAAGGGGAAATCGACAGTAACACAATAATAGTAGGGGACTTTAACACCCCACTTACACCAATGGACAGATCATCCAGACAGAAAATTAATAAGGAAACACAAGCTTTAAATGACACAATAGATCAGATAGATTTAATTGATATTTATAGGACATTCCATCCAAAAACAGCAGATTAACTTTCTTCTCAAGTGCACACAGAACATTCTCCAGGATAGATCACATCCTGGGTCACAAATTAAGCCTCAGTAAATTTAAGAAAATTGAAATCATATCAAGCATCTTTTCCAACCACAATGCTATAAGATTAAAAAACAATTACAGGGGAAAAAGCATAAAAAACACAAACACATGGAGACTAAACAGTATGCTACTAAATAAACAAGAGATCACTGAAGAAATCAAAGAGAAAATCAAAAATACGTAGAAGGAACAAGACAAGGATGTCCACTCTCACCGCTATTATTCAACATAGTTTTGGAAGTCCTAGCCTTGGCAATCAGAAGAAAAAGAAATAAAAGGAATACAAATTGGAAAAGAAGAACTAAAACTGTCACTGTTTGCAGATAACATGAGACTATACATAGAGCATCCTAAAGATGCCACCAGAAAACAACTAGAGCTAATCAATGAATTTGGTAAGGTTGCAGGATACAAAATTAATGCACAGAAATCTCTTGCATTTCTATACACTAATGATGAAAAATCTGAAAGAGAAATTAAGGGAACACTCCCATTTACCACTGCAACAAAAAGAATAAAATACCTAAGAATAAACCTACCTAGGGAGACAAAAGACCTGTATGCAGAAAACTATAAGACACTGATGAAAGAAATCAAAGATGGCACAAACAGATGGAGAGATATGCCATGTTCTTAGATTGGGAGAATCAATATTGTGAATATGACTATACTACCCAAGCAAAGCAGATTCAGTGCAATTCCTATTACATTACCAGTGGCATTTTTTTCAGAACTAGAACAAAAAATCTGAAAATTTGTTTGGAGACACAAAAGACCCCGAATAGCCAAAGCAGTCTTGAGGGAAAAAAATGGAGCTGGAGGAATCAGACTCCCTGACTTCAGACTATACTACAAAGGTACAGTAATCAAGGCAATGTGGTACTGGCACAAAAACAGAAACAGAGATCAATGGAACAGGATAGAAAGACCAGAGATAAACCCACGCACATATGGTCACCTAATTTACAACAAAGGAGGCAAGAACATACAATGGAGAAAAGACAGTCTCTTCAATAAGTGGTGCTGGGAAAACTGGACAGCTACATGTAAAAGAATGAAATTAGAACACTCCGTAACACAATACACAAAAATAAACTCAAAATGGATTAGAGACCTAAATGTAAGGCCAGACACTATAAAACTCTTAGAGGAAAACATAGGAAAAACACTCTTTGACATAAATCACAGCCAGATCTTTTTGGACCCACTTCCTAGAGTAATGGAAATAAAAACAAAAATAAACAAATGGGACATAATGAAACTTCAAAGCTTTTGCAAAGCAAAGGAAGCTACAAACAAGACGAAAAGACAACCCTCAGAATGGGAGAAAATATTTGCTAATGAATCGACGGACAAAGGATTAATCTCCAAAATAAACAGCTCATGCAGCTCAATATTAAAAAAACAACACAATCAAAAAATGGGCAGAAGACCTAAATAGACATTTCTCCAAAGAAGATATACAGACTGCCAGGAAACACATGAAAGAATGCTCAACATCATTAATCATTAGAGAAATGCAAATCAAAACTACAATGAGATATCATCTCACACCAGTCAGAATGGCCATCATCAAAAAATCTAGAAACAATAAATGCTGGAGAGAGTGTGGAGAAAAGGGAACCCTCTTGTATTGTTGGTGGGAATGTAAATTGATACAGCCACTATGGAGAACAGTATGGAGGTTCCTTAAAAAACTAAAACTAGAATTACCATATGACCCAGCAATCCCACTACTGGGCATATACCCAGAGAAAACCATAATTCAAAAAGGCACATGAACCCCAATGTTCATTGCAGCACTATTTACAATAGCCAGGTCATGGAAGCAACCTAAATGCCCATTGACAGACAAACGGATAAAGAAGTTGTGGTACATATATACAATGGAATATTACTCAGCCATTGAAAGGAATGAAATTGGGTCATTTGTAGAGACGTGGATGGATCTAGAGACTGTCATACAGAGTGAAGTAAGTCAGAAAGAGAAAAGAAATATCTTATATTAACACATATATGTGGAACCTAGACAAATTGTACAGATGAACTGGTTTGCAGGGCAGAAATTGAGACACAGATGTAGAGAACAAACGTAGGGACACCAAGGGGGGAAAGTGGCGGGGGTGGTGGGGGTGGGGGTGGTGGGATGAATTGGGGGATTGGGATTGATATGTATACATTAATATGTATAAAATGGATAACTAATAAGAACCTGCTGTATAAAAAATAAATTAAATTAAATTAAAAAATACACTTCATTCCCTTTCTCCCTATATGATCAGTCATTTGTTATTTTGGTAAAAGGCCTAGAAAATGATAACGACTAGTGTGGATGCTCATGCTTCCATTTGGAATGTTTTATTCAAGAGAAGCTGTTTCAGTACCAATCCAGCATCCTGGGAGCAACAGACAACCATCTAATTTCGGAGAATTTAGAACCTCACTGGGAACTTCCCCAATGCAGAGGGCGCGGGTTTGATGCCTGGTTGGAGAACTAAATCCCACATGCCACGCAGTGTGGCCAAATAAATATATAAATAAATGGGAAAAAAAGAAAACAAAAAGAAATGAGTGGCTTGAAAATCTTTAAAAAAAAAAAAGAAAAGAAAAAGAACCTCATTGAAGTGTTCTGAATTAGATCTTGTTTGTTTTGCAAAGTAATGGGGAAAAACCTTTATATTTTAGCAATAACAACAAAACGGAGCTTCTCTGTCTCACATAGAAGCGGTGCCTCTGTCAACAGCTACGTTTTCGTCAATTTTGTGGAGACGATTTTTTATAGCAAGGAGTACCCCAACCTTGATTTCTCCAATTGACAATAAACTTGGTGAGTGAAGAGTCATTTTTCATGTTCCCTGTGGCCAGCATATAAATAAGTGCTAAAATAATTTTTTAGTGAATGAGTATATATTTATTGATTTCACCATTCAAAAAGCAAAATATAGAATATTAGATTAAAAGGGACCCTAGAGATATTCTAGGTTAAACATCTCGTTCTATAGAGGGGGAAACAGATTATCAAATGTTTTGCCACAAATATTTTCGCACGGATTATACTTGTTTTGTTTAAAAAATAAACATTGAATCAAATCTAAAGTTTTTAAAGAAAAGCAATAGAAATATTTTTCTGCCATTAAAATATAGTCTTTTATGCAGTTGAAAAATTGTTTTTCATGAATGGTACCCCCAAAATGCCACAGATTTTATTTCTTTCTCTGAACACTGGTAATATTTGTCATAGACATGGTACCACATTTTAATTTCTTCTTAAAAATTGTTCCCCTTTCTACCTCTCCCTTTCTTTCACATCTTCCTCTTTTATTTTAAAAATCTGTAGGTTTTAACTAAAAATATCACGGTTATGATTTCTCTGTTCCTTAACCCCAAAGAACACTGTCAATGATGGACCTTGAAATTCTGCTATGGGTAGCTACAGGTTATGTACTCACATATCATTGCATTTTTCATTTTTCAACCTTTAATTCCTCAAGACTCATGCTTGCCTTAGAGCATTGTTATGCCAAATTCCAGGGGGCACATAATAGTTTTTATGCTTCTTTTAGTCAATGGTGTTGCAAGTATTGTTCACAAGTCACAAATCTCTCGCCTGAAGCATCCTGCCTCTAAAGAAACCAGGTGGGTAAGAAAAGTTGGCTCTGCAGCATTGGAAAGTGATGGAAATGAGAACAGTCAAGTCTGATGATATTCCATTGAGGGAATAGGTCACCCATTTTAACAAAGCTTCATGCCTAGTTTATTAGGTGAATTCTCAGTCTTATTTTTCCTTGTGAATTTAGTTTAGTCCCATTGAGCTTCCACGTCCTCTATGAACTGTGATGTTTACATGGTGCTTCATAAGTTTTCAAAGCATTTTAATTTGTTAGTCAAAACAATATCTCTACATGGTTTATATTATAGACTATAGGGATTTTTTTCCTTTTGCCTTTTCTATCTTTACTCCTTCTTGGGTCCTCTGAATGGCATTTTAATAAATTTCAGGTAGACTTGTTAGATTTGATTGAAGAAAAGCATAGATGACACGGTATCAATTTTTCACCATGAAAAGTCTGAAAATTGAAACAAGATGTCAACTAGGATGCCCTAAGTGGACAGCCAGCAGTGGAATGCCCAGAATAAAGTTCAGCATGCCCTAGAGCAGCGGTCCCCAACCTATTTTGGCACCAGGGACTGGTTTCGTGGAAGAAATTTTTCCACGGGGGGGAAGGGGGGGATGGTTCAGGCGGTAATGCGAGCGATGGGGAGCGATGCAGAGAGGCAGATGAAGCTTCGCTTGCTCGCAACCTCCCCCCACCTCCTGCTGTGTGGCCCGGTTCCTAACAGGCCTCGGACCGGCCCAGGGTTTGGGGACCCCTGCCCTAGAGCATTCTTCTCTTGAAAATAAGTTTGAATGACAAAGACCTTTAGGGTTTAGAAGTGAATTATTTATTAGCAGACCACATAATTCTTGTTTTGTGAAGAAAACAATACAGAACTTCAATGAAACCGAAATTACATCCTTAAGATTCCAAACTGTATTTTTCAGAATAGTTTTATTTTGTTTCAGTTCCCTGTCATTCATTCATTTGTTTGTTCAACCATCAAATATCTATTGAATGCTTTTGATGGGCTAGTCATTACTTAGGGCACTGGGGATACAAAGCTTGGCAAGACCAATATCTGTGTCCCTCAGCAATGCAATCAGGACAGCATAATTAAATGACAAATTACTTTTTATTGGAAATATTTTTATAAAAATTCTTTAAAATCAAAGAGAGTTACAACTCTTTCTTAAGCATCTTATTGATAATTATAATGAACCCTCAGTTCAGTGTACTAGTTTGTCATAGGAATATTTTAGTTTCACATTCTGCTTTAGGGCAAGCCATTTATTCACTAGAACTCATTGGATCACAAACTTATTTCCCACCAGTTGGACAAAAGGCACTTTTAAAGAAGGCTTGTCACTTTTACGGTTGGAGCGTTTTTGAACAACAGCTCTATAATCTCTCTGATTTCTTTTGTTCTTCTGATTCTGCATTCTCTTATTTTAAAGGGTCTAAATTTAAAGTTAGATAACTACCCTTCATTACCTTTGTCACAGATTATAGACATGAAAGTTTAGTACAGTTGGCAAATTTCAGATATTACAGTGCTTTTGTTTAAAGAGTGAATGACAAGACACACCCTTGTTACCCACGTTCCCCTAGCACTTATATTTTTGTATCATAAGAAGGTTCTTACATTCTTTGGGTGATTGACACAGCAATCAATTATGTAATCTTTTAATCCTATCTCAGACAAACATATGTTGTCTCATCAATGGGGAGCAGCTTTTGGAAAAATAGGCACTTGGTAAATCTTTACTAAATAAGGCTGAGGAGCTATCTTGTCAGCAGGGTAGACAGTGGAAACCAGAAAGGGGGACGGAGGGTAGGGAGGGACACACCAGAACCATTGTGTAAGAATTATTGTCTTATTGAGTTACAGTGTTCAGAGATTAGAAAAGAAGATCAAGAGTCTTTCAATTTGAAGGTCATAAACATTCCAAAGAGTAAAACGCAGTCGTACTAATACTATAAGACTTAGATGGAGTTGTGCTGCAGAAACGTAAAAGGACAAACTGATGTGTAAAAACCAACTTTGGCATATCTGAGAATAATTCCAGCTGATTTGGAAACCATTTGTAACGTAGATGAAATCTCAATAAACCATTCCATGACAGATGGAGTACTTAAAACCCAAGTGCTTTTTAAAATTTTATTTAATTAAAATCATTTATTTCCTTTGCTAGTTTTCCTAGCACATTTCAAACCTGCATAATGTCAACCTCCTAGAGAAAAGGGGATCTGAGACAGTAGCTCCCAACTTTGTGTCAACCCTCAACTCTCCCCAGACCATCAGGGGCTCACAGGCCAGTATCAGCCTGAGTGAGCCGCATCCCATTCTGGACGAGCCTCAACATGAATGCATTGGGATCAAGCCCTCCAGCAGGTGGTTTAAAGCAGCAGTCTCCTGAGAATTTCTTTGAATATATGAAGCACTTTGGGAAGCAGCTTGTTGAAACATAAAAAGTACTAAATTCAGAGGGAGAAGATGTAAATGTGAACACTGATCTCTGATGTGACCCTTTGCTATCTGTGCATCCATGGACAAAGACCTTAAACTATCCAAGCCTCAGTTTCCTCATCTGTTGTGAGGATTATGTGTAAAAATATGTAGTAACTTTTTTTTTTTTTTTTTTTTTGTGGTACGCAGGCCTCTCACTGTTGTGGCCTCTCCCATTGTGGAGCACAGGCTCCGGACGCGCAGGCTCAGTGGCTATGGCTCACGGGCCCAGCTGCTCCGCGGCATGTGGGATCTTCCCGGACCGGGGCACGAACCTGTGTCCCCTGCATCGGCAGGCGGACTCTCAACCACTGCGCCGCCAGGGAAGCCCTGTAGTAAACTTTTAACTTCTACCAAATATTTGCTATTGCCAACACTTTGTTGGACATCAGATGACTTATTTAAGCTGTATCAATAAGAACAATATGTGACAGTATAGAACAGATTTCTCTGTCTTTTTGGATGAGTTGTTCTACAAAAATATCAGGCTACATTCCATCATTGTATTAAGATTTTTTTCAATTTGCTCGTCCTTGATTTTTTTAATGTTAATTTGCCTAATATACAATTTCATATATTATCAAATAATAATTTCATAGATTATCAGGTCAGAGGACCCTTAGAAGTTACCAAATCCAGCTTGTTTCAATAAAATTTTGGCTCAAAGTTGTGTGTAGTTTTGGCAAACCTAGATAGGCAACCCCAGGTTGTCTCTCATTTGTCTCTGATCAAAGTCCCTGTCTCTCATTTTTTTCAACTAGAAGAAAATAAATTATCCTTTATGACACAACTGCAAGCAATGTAAATAAAATCTATTCTCCTGCCCATGTTAAAACATCAACATGAGTAACTAGACAGGAAACAAAACACAGTTGAGAAATGAAAGAGAAACAACATTTCCAGCTTAATGAACCAGAAAAAAAAACTTACACCAAATTGCCGCTATTATCTGATGTGTTGGCAGCAAGTTAATAGAAAAGGTACTCCAGACAAAGGAAGCTAATGAATAATGTTGCTATCTGCACACAGTTGAGAAGCTTGCTGCCTTGAAATGAGAAAGTGTTCAAGGATCCATTGCAGTACCTACTACCCTGTATTCTGATTACTCTTTATAAGTTATCTTTCTCACTACACTGTGAGCTTTGTTAGGGCAGGGACAATATCTTTGTCATCTTTTTTCCACAACACTCAGCAAGGTACCTAGCACCTAGTAGGTATTCCCTTTTTTTTTTTTTTTTGAATAAATGAGTGAATACACTTTTTCTTCTATTGGTGGAGTTAGGAAAAGAAGACAAAAAAAAGATAAAGAGGTATCTGTTAATAAACACAAACATGGGAATCTCCCTTTAATATCAATTAAAAATAGATTCTGTGAGAGATGGGTTTTAATTTACAGCTTATATTGATCCACCTCCTAACCGGCAATCCAGACCCTGTATTCAAGCAGAGGCAGATCCTCTGCTGGACCCTCTTCAAAGCAGTTCACAGTTCTCCCTGAGGAGCTCCTTGGGTATGGTTTGTGCTGAGAAGCTTGACAGTTTCTGATGAAAGACTAGTTTCAAGGAGAGAAGTCCTCCTGTCTACTGCCGTTTCAAATCTTTAGTGCCCTGAGGTGTTTTAGACCACAAAAAGGTGACGGAATCTAAAGCTCGCAATAATTGTATAAATGTTGGTGTTTAAGCCTTTTTTTTTTTGCAGTTGATTGTCTTTCCCAAAAGAGCGAGCAATGAAAATGGAAAATGCTAAACCCTTCTACCTGTTGACAGTTGGGCCATCATCCTCATGTCACTGCCTTTTGACTCTCCTGATCCCCACTCCCCAGCCTAGGTTTTTTTCACATGGACACCCTGATCGCTTCCTGATTTTTTTCTGGATCCACCTATCTCGACGTGATAGAGTCCCTCATGTACGCTGTGAAATTCTCCTCTGGTCTCCCTACAA
The DNA here is from genome assembly GCF_039906515.1 of Pseudorca crassidens. Taxonomy (NCBI): domain Eukaryota; kingdom Metazoa; phylum Chordata; class Mammalia; order Artiodactyla; family Delphinidae; genus Pseudorca; species Pseudorca crassidens. Next base: position 161,594,337 of record NC_090297.1, read on the forward strand.
CATGGTTTTTATCAATACTTTCATTCTCTTCCAAAGCTTGTTCTTTCCTTGTGTCACTTTTCTGAATTACATGGTTCTTTTTTTAAAAAAATGTAGTTCCTATCATTTTCTCAGTTCTTATGCCATCTGATTATTTACTCACTTTTAGCCTTCTGAAAAGTTTTCTTACCTCTTGGACATTTGTGTATTTCCTGGCATTTATATAGCCAACCACTATGCTTGTTTTTGAAGTTGAAAAGAAGGGGGATGAGAGAGATGGCACCTGGCTGGCAGACCCTGCACACCCTCTCAGGGTGACAGCACCATGAGCCTGGTTCTAGTCTTGGCCTTGGAGGTACAGAAACGTGGCCATGCCAGGACTCCTAGAGAGCTGCTCTGTCTCAAGGAGACTGACTTGTAGGAATCACACTCATAAGAAGTTCATACATAAACCCAAATTCTAATGTATTCATTTACAATACATTACAATATTATAGTGGATATTTTCTTGCTTTAACTAAGGTCCCTGTAACTCATATCCAGAGAACCCTCTTTTCTGACAGTGAGGTACCTGGGAAACAGAATAATCAAAATGTTACTGGGTGAATACAAAATCAAAGTTTAGAAGGGAGCATTGTTTTGAGTCAGATCTCATCCAGGCCTGGGAAGCCTGATGACTCATAATTGCCTCACAGCAGAGGAGAGTCCGTGTTGGATAAACACGCCCAACTCCGTGTCCCTGACTTCCTTTCCCACACTAGGTTCACCATCGCCAGTCTGAGTACAAGGTCAATCCAGACAAAGCCCCGTACAACAGATCGGGATTTTGCTGATGAAACAATCAGTCTGGTCTCCCTGCGATTGTTTCTAGGTCACTATGAGTAGTATATTGGGTGTTTCCACACCTCTCAACCAAACATTTACTCATACAATCTCTTAATTCATTCTCACTGTTGGTCAAGTCTATCCATGATACGTGTGGATTCCATCTGTTTGATTTTCAGAGGGCAGTCTTATTTTCTGTTTATCTTTCTGATTGAAATATAGTTGATTCACAATATTATATTAGTTTCAGGCATACAGAATAGTGATTCAATATTTTTATAGATTATACTCTCTTTAAAGTTATTACAAAGTAATGGCTACATTTCCTTGTGCTGTACAATATATCCTTGTTGCTTATCTATTTTATACATAGCAGTGTGTATCTCTTAATCCCACACCCCTGTCTTGCCCTTCCCCTCCTTCTCTCTTCCCACTGGTATCCACTAATTTTCCATATCTGTGAGTCTCTTTTTGTTTTGTTATATACATTCATTTGTTTTAATTTTCTATAGTCCAAATATAAGTGATATGTGTGTGAAAACATACAGTATTTGCCTTTCTCTGTCTGACTTATTTCATAAGCATAATACTTTCTAGGTCCATCCATGTTGTTGCAAATGGCAGAATTTCATTCTTCTTTATGGTTGAGTAGTATTCCATTGTATATATATAACACATCCTCTTTATCCATTGATGGACATCTGGGTTGCTTCCCTAACTTTGCTATTGTAAATAATGCTACTATGAACATTGGGGTGCATGTATCTTTTCAAATTAATGTTTTTTGTTTTCTTCAGATATATACCCAGCAGTGGAATTGCTGGATCATATGGTAGTTCTATTTTTAGTTTAGTTTTTTTTTTTAATATTTATTTATTTGGCTGCACTAGGTCTTAGTTGCTGCACACAGGATCTTCGTTACTGCGTGCAGGATCTTCGTTGAGGCATGCAGGATCTTTTTTTATTTGCGGCATGCAGGCTCTTTAGTTGCGGCATGCAAGCTCTTAGCTGCGGTATGCATGTGGGATCTAGTTCCCTGACTAGGGATCGAACCTGGGCGCCCTGCGTTGGGAGCGTGGAGTCTTAGCCACTAGACCACCAGGGAAGTCCCTATTTTTAGTTTTTTTGAGGAACCTCCATACTGTTTTCCACAGTGGCTGCACCAATTTACATTCCCACCAACAGTGAACAAGGGTTCCCTTTTCTCCACACCCTCTCCAGCATTTGTTATTTGTAGACATTTTGATGACAGACATTCTGGTAGATGTGAGGTAATATCTCATTGTGATTTTGATTTGCATTTCTCTAATAATTAATGATGCTGAGCAGCTTTTCATGTGCCTGTTGGCCATCTGTATGTCTTCTTTAGAAAAATGTTTACTCAGGTCTTCTGCCCAGTTTCTAATTGGGTTGTTTGTTTATTATTTCCCTTATTCTAATTTCTTGGGCAATACCTTGTTCTCACCTCCACGAATTACTATGTACCAATTTCACTCTTCTATAATTCTAACGGAACATTTACAATAGCTATTGTTTTCCTCATATAACATAGATACTGTGGAATTGTGGCAAGGAATGGGAGAGAGAAAGCACAAGGAAGAGAGTACATTCTGCAGAGTTGTTTGCAGAGGCCAGTACCTCATTCCTTGAACACTGGGAAGACAGTGTGGTATTGGGAAAGAGCAGTCGACCTGGGTTGGAATCCTGTCCCTACCACCCATTACCTATGAGACCGTGAGTGATTTACTTGATCTGTCTAAGCCATTGCTACTCCAAGTGCGATCTTTAGACTGTCTGGACAAATCTCCAAGGAGATGAGGAACTAGTGCCAGAATACGGAATCATTTATGTCACTAAGCACACTGACTTTTTCTTTCAAAGGAAAACTTTCTCAATGAAGGAAGCTGTGCATTGATTTACATTCTGGCCCAGGCTACTTAGCAATAAAATTGGAAAATAATAAAGCAATAAAATTGGAAAATAATAAAGCAATAAAATTGGAAAATAATACCAACTTCATAGGGCTATTATTATAGGAACAAAATTAATGGTGATGCATGTAAAGTGCCTGGAATGCTAGGTGTACAATAAATAGTGGTTTGTTTTGTTATTTTGTTGTTGTTATTGTTGCACAATTTGGCACTAACAGCAAACTTTTCCAGCAAGTATAACCCAGCAATAGGCTCACAGAGGAAAGAGAAGCAAGAAGGTGAGGTTTTATATCCTGCCATTCACCTCAGTACTCTGAAGACTCCAAGATTTACCTCTCTAAGCACCTATTTTCTCATCTGTAAATTGGGATAATAGTAGTGCCTACTTCATAGAGTTGTTATGAGAACTAAATTACATATGCTAGGTAACACCGAGAACAATGCCAAACACATAGTAGGTATTCAACAAATATTAGTTTTCTTCCTTCATTTTCACCAGCTTAAAGGATACTTTCAAGAATATTGGCATAATATATAGGGAAAGAGCAACCATATGCAAAAGTTTTCTAAAGGTAACAGCAGCTCCAGGGCTCTAAAATAATTAAAGATGGGAGTAATGACATAGAAGGACCCTGCTGATAAAAACGAAAATAAAAATACCATGTTTTCTTTAAATTAATTTGAGAAAAGCAGGAAAATTTGAACTCTGGCTCAATCCAGTCATGTTAGAAGTAGTGAGACTAATGTCTCCTAAAGAGCTCTCCCTTGAACCATGGGCTTCCCTTCCTGACTGAACCGAATGCTCTTATTTTTACATGTTCCCCAAAGTGATGGATCCTTCTCAGCTCCTCAAAGGTCTCTCACCTCCCTTATGCCTTCTTGCTATTGAGTATGTGGTCAGTGGAACTTCTGATGTCTTTATCATATTGCATACAAATGGAAAAAATCAAATTACTACTCTATTATATAATATAACTATCAATTATATATCAACAATTGTGGGTCTGTTAATATAAATGTATAAAAGGTACATTTTATAACGGTTAAATGTATAGGGAATCTAAGCAGTTCAGCTTCAGAATTTATTGCTTAAGTAGTATTTCTTTATCTCACGCCATAAGAAGAGGTGGTATTTGTGTTTTATGTTTTTATTTTCTTTTTGCGGTACGCGGGCCTCTCACTGTTGTGGCCTCTCCCGTTGCGGAGCACAGGCTCCTGACGCGCAGGCTCAGCGGCCATGGCTCACGGACCCAGCCGCTCCGCGGCATGTGGGATCCTCCCGGACCGGGGCACGAACCCGCGTCCCCTGCATCGGCAGGCGGACTGTCAACCACTGCGCCACCTGGGAAGCCCTGTGCTTTATTTTTTAAGTGGCTAGGTTTCAGTTATTGGAAGCCAAATGAATGAATAAGCTGTTGACATAACTCAACGTGAAAGGCTCTTTGCATTAAGAGGAGAGTATGTCTCACCTCCCTTATCCAGTCACCTCTTGCTTTTGCTTAATTTTATTATTTGTGATCTTTTAGGAGAAAGACAAAATTGAGGTTTGAATATAACTAAGATGGACTCTTGAATGGTTTAAAAATAATCACTGAAGAGATTCAGATTTGCTACCCTTTGTGATTATGCATAATCCTTTTAAAATAATGTTTCCAATCCAGAAACAGATCCAAGTTACAGGGATTTGCAACAAAAAGACAATAGTTTGCTCATAGGGCTCTGTCACATCCCAGTTGAGTAGCTTTGGGCAAGTTACTTAACCATGCCATGCCTCAGTTTCCTCACTTGCAAAATACAAAAAGACAATAGTTTTAACTTCTAGGGTTATTGCGAAAATTAAATGATTTAACATGCATAAAACACTTTAGGACAGAACTTGGCACCTAGCAAGTAGTAATACTCAAGAAGTATCAGTTATTCTTACGATTACTTTAAGAAGATTAAATAGATAACCCTAGTTTCTTCAAATCCACATTCTCCTTGTTTACTACCAATAAACATATAGTTAGTAATAAACCAAGAGCCTGACCTAATCATCCTCCTGTCACAAAATGTGTGCAATTTGTACTGTATGCAAAGTATTGTCATACAGTTGTCATCATATAAAGGTACTAAGACATCCTCAGCATTTGTGCCCATTCGGTCTTCATATCAGTCACCCATGGCCTCGTCATTTGTTTTGGGAACAATTGGCTGGACTCTTTTTTTTTAGCTGCTCCACACAGCATGTGGGATCTTAGTTCCCCAACCAGGGATCGAACTCCGGCCCTGGGCAGTGAGAGCACGGAGTCCTAACCACTGGACCACCAGAGAATTCCCAAACTGGCTGGACTCTTGGTCTTTGTTATTTGTTGAATTGTGCCCTCCATAAAAGGTATGCTGAAATCTTAACCCCAGTACCCCAGAATGTGACCTTATTTGGAAATAGGGTTATTGCAGATATAATTAGTTATATTTTCATTCTGGAGTAGGGTGGGTTCTTTAATCCAGTATGACTTGTGTCTTTATAAGAAGAGAAGAAACACAAAGACAAGATGCCCATATGAAGATGGAAAGAGGGATTGGAGTGATATTGCCACAGGCCAAGGAACACCTGAGGCTACCAGAAGCTGGAAAAGACAAGGAAGGATCTTCCACTTGAGGCTTTGGAAGAAGTAGGGCCTGCTGACACCTTGATTTTGAACTCTTATCCTCCAGAGTTGTGATAATTACCCAGTTTGTGGTAATTTGTTACAGTAGCCCTAGGAAACGAACACAGGCTCCTAGACCAGAAGCTGGCACTGAGAGACAAGCCTCCGGTCAACCACAGGGAAGCACTGCTCCTTGACTACAAGGACCCAAGTTGTCTACAAAACTGGTTTCTATATGAAGGATCCTCCATGTGGTGACTTTGGGGCCTGGTAAACCAGGTGCTTGCAAAGTTAGGTTAGCCCTTTGAGACTAGAAAGGACAGAGTGAGGTCCATGGGGCCTCATCAGAGGGGATTTCCCAGACCATACCACCTAAAGTGCACCTTTTCCTCCCTCGTTCTTTATCCTCTTACCCTGCTTTTCTTCATAGCACCAGCTAACGTATTTCATCCTCATTTGTTTACTTACTCTCTAGCTTCCCAAATACCACCTTCAGCACTAAAATGGAAACTCTATGAGAACAAGGACCACAGGTGATATTTTTCAGATTTTCTTTTCCGTCCCCTGTATTTTGCAAGTTGTTTTTGCCTTTTTGATAAGGCAAAGGGTATTAAAAGCTACAAGCTTTCTCTAAAGTTTGTTCACTGCTTGTCTCCAGCATATACTAGATACTCAGTGAATAGTTATTGAATGAATGATTGAATAAGTGATGTTATGTTTCTTTTATTCTTTTTTTTTTTTTCTTTTATTCTTTATGTTTAATTCACCTCCCCATCCACCCCCAATGGTATTCAGCAACTTCTTTCTGGAAATGATTGCCTTTCTCAGCCATGCCGAAGAAGACCTGGGAAAAGGATTTGACCATGCCTTGGCCATTCTTTCGAAGGTGGACATCCCCACCACCATTCTCGAAGGGTTCTGTATAGCCAGCTTTTATCACATTCCTGGAATCTTGGTTAAATATTGGGTTTGCTCTACTGTACTAAATGTTTCCTTATCATCATATGCTCAAACCTCAAGCCTCCTTTGGAGAGAGGCATAAGAGGACATTGGCAGACTCCAGTATATTTAAATGCGTTAATGGGGCATTGCTAGCTATTGTTTTATTCATTAAGTTCTGGAAGATCATCAAATATTGTAAATTTGGATCTAGATGCTGACTGTTTATTTTAAGAAAACCTATAGAATATCCTCCGTAATAAAAAACAAAGAAACCTAAAACTCAGGGTAAGTGTAACACATGGGGCACGTCTAAGTCCCTAAGGAGTCCCAAAAGGACAGCCATTCAGTTTTTTTTTAAATATTTATTTATTTGGTTGCACTGGGTCTTACTTGCAGCAGGCATGCTCCTTAGTTGCGGCTTGCTGGCTCCTTAATTGCGGTGTGCGAACTCTTAGTTGCAGCATGCATGTGGGGTCTAGTTCCCTGACCAGGGATCGAACCCGGGCCCTGTGCATTGGGAGTGTGCAGTCCTAACCACTGCACCACCAGGGAAGTCCCTGACCATTCAGTTTTATCATAAATCCTGAAGTCCTCCACTTTTGCTATCCATAGAACAACTGTTCCTGAATACAGGAGCACCGGCACATGAATGAACAAATGACTTCAATTTGTCCTCAGCTGGCCAGAACCCCTCGCCAGTCGAGCCGACCCGATAGTAACAAAAGGAGCTTGTCCTGAATTTCCCTGAGAGCCAACAGCGCTAAGAACTGTTAATCCAGGAGAACAAAATCCCCAAGTGTTGGCATCTACTCGCCAACCACATTGCCCAGCAGCTTAGAGCCAAGGACAGGAACAGGCAATGCTTGTCAGCTGTTCCAGGGAAAGGCTCCAAAATGATCTCTTTCACCTTTGCTTAAGTTCAACCCATATTGCTGAAGAAGATCCATCACCTTTCTAGCGGCATAAGATAGATCTCCAGACTGGCAAGCACCACTGCACCATGGTTGTTCCACTGTCACACCGTTACTACTTCAGCTCTCACAGGACTAACAAGAAAATCCATGTAACTGGGAGATGAGGAACAAAGATTAGGATAATACAAGATTCAGATTGTCTTATCTAATGTGCAGGATTTCAAAATTGGGCTTCTACATACGGAAACTATGTGTGTCTAGAGCCTTAAAATTCATGCAAATTCCTCTAAAATGATAACTGATGAGGTCATCTGTAAAAATGTGGAATCTGAGTTAGATGACCTCTCAAGCCCCTTCCAGCTCTAACCTCTGTGAGTCTCACCATCTCTGTGTTCTAATATGGTCTTATTTTGCTTATTAAGCATTTAGAAAAATAATAACTGAGAAAGTCAAAATTAGCAAATCTTATGTGATGAAATGTATATACATAATTTTATTTCATTAGAAGCAGAAGAAACTGTTTACACTCTAAACTCCAAAGTTGTCATTCTGCTCAGTGCTACTCATCTCTTCATTGAGCTTGCCAATCACCTATACAGAACAGGAATCATTTAATTTTAATCCAAATCCATTTTATTTTATATAAAGGAGATTTGTTTTTCAAGATTTGCTTCAGTCCTTTAAAAGGATAATCCGCTATATTTATATAGCACTGTTAATTTTCAAAGCGTATTCTATTGTCTGTCTAGAGTGTGAGCTCCATGAGAGCACTGCTGTCCAGCACACAGTATGTGTCCAATAAGTATCAGTTGAAATGAATGAATGTGATACTCACAACAGCTCCGTGGGTGGACAGGGATCTTATCGCTAAGTGCATATCTGACAGACGTGGGTATTGAGGCACAGGAGCCAGGTCAGGAAACTCGCTAAAGTCACCCAGGGGCCAAACGTTAACCTTGAGTGGATCCTGACTTGTATTAAAAAAAGCTATAGGGCTTCCCTGGTGGCGCAGTGGTTGAGAGTCCACCTGCCAATGCAGGGGACACAGGTTCGTGCACCAGTCCGGGAGGAACCCACATGCCGCGGAGCGGCTGGGCCCGTGAGCCATGGCCACTGAGCCTGCGCGTCTGGAGCCTGTGCTTCGCAACGGGAGAGGCCACAACAGTGAGAGGCCCGCGTATCACAAAAAAAAAAAAAAAAAAAAAAAAGCTATAAAAGATGGTCATGAAGCAAATGGAGAATTTTTAATATAGAATAGATATTAGATAGCATTATGAGACTATTACTTTTCTTAGATGATAATGGTGCTGTGATTGTTTAGGATAATGTCCTTATTCTCAGGAGATACATATTGCAATAGCAATATGTTGAGGCAGTATCGCGATATCTGAAATTAACTTTCTATTGGTTCAGCAAGAAAAAAAAGATAAAGCAAATATTGCAAAATGTTAATATTTACTAAACCTATGTGGAGAGCAAATGGATGTTCTTGGAACCACTCTTTCAAAACCTTCATTAAAAGTTGGGAGGGAAAGGCAATGAAAGAAACCTCAGTGCGGAGGCGGTGGGGGAGGGACTTCCCTGGTGGCCCAGTGGCTAAGGCTCTGAGGTCCCAATGCAGGGGGCCCTGGTTCGATCCCTGGTCAGGGAACTAGATCCCACATGCCCCAGCTAAGAGTTTGCATGCTGCAACTAAAGATCTCACGTGCTGCTGTGAAGACCCAGTGCAGCCGAATAAATAAATAAATATTAAGAAAAGAAAAAAAAAAAGAAACCACAGGGGGAAATGGTATATGTGACAACACAAAAACTTTAATCCTCTCTAATTATGGCTTATTTGGGTATTAGGACTGTACTGGACTATTTTCTTTTCATATTTTTCTAAGTTTTCCATATGAGCAGATACTATATCATAAAATATATTAAAATTTAAGTCATGTAGCAACTAGGAGATGAATCTCCTATACCTTTCTAGAAGCACAGTGGGGCAGACTGTATCTTCCAAAGATGGCTCTACTTATACATTTATCCCATCCTACATGCTTGTCTTACAATGAGCCTGACACTTCTCCCAAAGAGACGTGGGATCTCTGTTCCCTCCTTATGAACCTGAACAGGGACCTGTGACTGCCTCAAGCACTGGAGTTTGGCAGAATGCCACTAAATATGTGACTTTGAAGCCCAGGCCACACGAAAGATACAATTCTCCATCTCTTTCTCCTCGTCTCTTGGGATACTTGCCCTTAGCACTCAGCCATCACGTGTGAGGAAATCCAGCCCACATAGAGGGAGGGGTCCAGTGAAGATACCCTGGCTGACAGCCACAGCCAGCCCCCAGCCGTGAGCAAGCATCGATCGCTGTCATACAGTACGAGTGGATGATCCTTCAGACGATTCCAGCCCGCAGCCTTGGAGTTTTCCAGTTGATGCCCCAGATATTGTGGATCAGAAAACATTCTATACCTGGTCTGAATTTCTGACCACAGAAAGAGTGAGAAATAATACATTATATAACGCATGATTATTGTGCTTCAAGGCACCATGTTTTGGGGTAACTTTTTGCAGTCATAGTAAAAGTGAAATCCTCTGACGTGGAAAGTGTGTTTGTTATTGATTTAGAAAATTGAGTGTCACTGGGGGAGAAGAATTGAAATGCATTGTAAGTTATCATTAATCCCCCCAGCCATCAGTTAGAGACAGTCTCTCTTCAGAAAGAAGCATTTAAATGTTGAAAATGAACGTTACTGCAGAGAAGCTCCAAAAAGCATCTTTAGAACTTGGACTACTGAGATTGTCCCTTTTGCCTACAATGCATCACGTATCAGTTTATTTGTTTCACAAATGTGCTCTTTGAAAAAAACCAAACTGCATTAAAAAGCCCAGTTTTTAATAGTCTTAGTCTTTCTTCTATCAGAACACAAGTTAAACTTTCATGAAGAATCTATAATTGTTTATATATATTTAGAGAGTGAACAACAGGGCCACCCTAAAATTTCTTAGTGACCCAGATGCATTTTACCGTACTCAAGCAAGATGTTAGGGTTGCTGTTTTGTAAAAGATATATATCTCCATATGTATATCTATCTGCCTAACTAGATAGATTTTTTATGGTGGCCTGCTGCTTTCTACAATGCTATTTGTCATATATGGAAAAGTAAAAACAAGTTGGCACAGTAGCATACAATATTACCCATGTTTTACATATATGTAAAAGCCCCAGAGAACAATTTCTTTCCATTCAGAGTGATCAGGCTATACAAGATCTGCTTGGCCATGCAGGACAAATTCTTTTCTTCATTTCTGTCCACTAACGCAGGTCAGTTCTCAATAGTTCAAGAAAGCTATCTAGCCTCCAAAGAACAGTACAAGTAGCTGCAAAGGCAAAGGATCCATGGCCATCTTTTGAACTCAAATGTTTTCATTTCATTTATCATTTTTAAAATGTTCATCGTGATGGTGAGCCTCCTGACTTGAGTCACTTATTAAAACTCACAGGAAAAAAAAGAAAAAAGAAAACTCATAGGAGGGTAAATTTAATAACCCAGAAAAATTATCTATTTCAAAACCATGGGATAAAACTCTTACAAAGTGGGCTTCCCTGGTGGCGCAGTGGTTGAGAGTCTGCCTGCCGATGCAGGGGACACGGGTTCATGCCCCGGTCCGGGAAGATCCCACATGCCGCGGAGCGGCTGGGCCTGTGAGCCATGGCCGCTGAGCCTGCGCGTACAGAGCCTGTGCTCCACAACGGGAGAGGCCACAACAGCGAGAGGCCCGTGTACCACGAAAAACAAACAAACAAACAAACAAAAACTCTTACAAAGTATATACTTAACTCAGAATTGCCATCTTTAGCAGTATCATCAAAAAAGAAATTATATACGTGTCGTTCTTCTAATTAGGAATAACACTTCATTAGAAGTTATATTATGTGTTAAACTCCTCCTCCAACTGCACCAGCCTATAATCTGTCTATTCCATTCATGGGGCTATCTTGTTTTATGTGCATGTAGGTAGTGGATAACAGCTTTCTAAATGAATGAATGCAAATATTCTACCTTCGTATAGTGCATGCCATTAAGTCCTAACCCCCTTTATTCCATTCTCTATCACTTCCATTACACAAAATGCAGCGCCATTGCTGTATAAGCTGCTTGTGCTCAAGTGAGTTGCTTCAACAGCTTTCTCCAAACTCACAGGCAGGTTCTGCTTCTCTTTTCTGGACCCTCAGGGAATCTTTCCAGGATGCCTCCCTTCTACCCTACTAAGCTGACTTCTTCTCTCTTGCTAACTCTGCTTATAGCCCCTTTGTTTCACACTCAACATTCACCCATCAGCCTGATCCCTCTGAAAGTTGAAAGATGCTTCAGACTCCTTTCCTGGGTGCTCTCCCTGGACTCCTTATCCTGCAGCCTGCCTCACTTCTCCACCCAGCCCCAGCCTAGGAGGGAAGTTCAGACAGCTTGGACTTGGTGGTAAAGGTGATCTGACTACAGTGAACATTGACTCCAAGGATGACCAGCCTGGTCAGCCAAGTGTCTTCTTCACCACTCCCCTCACCACTCGATTAAAGGAAAAGATCTTCTCAGGAAGGCAAAGAATAAAGCAGCACCTCAATGGCACATGAGCTTAGTTTAGCGTCTAGCACTGTATTTTGCATATATACTCGTGGTCATGGCAGATTTTGGTAGTGACAGTCCTTGCTGCCTGTACCTTTATAATCTTAGACGAATCTAAACTTCTCTTTAGGGAAACCCACACACAGTTTCCTTCTCCAGTTACTTCATAGGGCAGTCAAGGTGGGGCAAGAAGCCACAAAGCCGTGTCTAACAAATGAAAGCAATATTTACATTACAGGCTTGGTCTTTCATAATGGAAGGGAGGCTGCTTGCTGAGTAACGGTGCTCAGGTCAGACTTCCTGCCACCAGCTGGGTGTCCACATAGGGTGAATGCAGACAAGTGGCTTGGGTTTTACACCCATCATCACTGGGCCCTGGTTGCCCAATAACAGGAAGATGACTGGTGAGTCTGTATAATTGCTTTACATCTGTGTTCAGTGAATGGCACCATCAACCCTCAAGTTACCCAAAAGCTAGAAATCTGGTTGTCATCCTGAACACTGGCTCTGTCTCGCAACACACAACCAATTCATTTTACCAAATCCTGAAGATTTCACTACCTAACTCCCCTTCAAATCCACCCCCTCTCTGTGTTAATGCCTCTGGCTACTGACTTAATTCATGTCCTCATCATTCATCATCAGAGTTACTGAAATTAGAAACAGCTGGTCTCCTTGTGTTTGGCCTCGGCACCTCTAAACCCATGTCTTCTGGCAGAGTGATCTTTATAAATTACTAACATGATCAGGTTTCACAGCCCTCTCCACCAAGCTTACAACATTTCAGTGACACCCCATTGCTTTAGGCTGAAGTTCAAACACCTTAGCATGGCAGACCATCCCCTGCCTCCCCACAGGCCCTTCATTCCGGCTATATCCATCTAATTTCAGTTTCCCAATCATATCACGCTCTTTCCCCATTCGGTGCTTTTCCGTGCCATTCCTTCAGCCCGAAATGGTTATCCTTCACTAGTTACCTCCGCTCCCACTGCTTCGGCATTCATCTATTCATGAACTGTTTACTGAGGCTTACTACGCGCCAGCTACTAATTTAGGCGCTGAGCATCAGTGAATAATACAGACAAAACTTCCTGACCTACAGAATTTGTACTCTAGTGGTGGTGACGGTAGTGGCGGGAGGGGACAGATAAGGAGCAAAATAAATAAGTAAATTATATAACAGACTAGGAGGGGTAAGTGCTATGGAGAAAAATGAAGCAGGGAAGAAGGATGTGGGCGGAGTGCCGGAGAAGGTGTGGAGGTTATTGCAATTTCCAATGGAATGGTCAGCGAAGGCTTCACTGAGAAGGGACATTTGAGCAAAGACTTAAGGAAGTGAAGGAGCCAGCCAGGTGAGTATTCGGGGGAAAAGTATTAAGGGATAAGTGAAGAGTGAGGGCAAAGATCCTGAGGCAGGGGCAGCCCTTAAACATGGGGGGAACTGGAAGGAGACCAGTGTGGTCTGGGGAGAGTGAGCGAGGGGGAGACGAGTGAAGGTCAAAGTGGGAAAGATAAGGGGAGACCTTGTAAACCAACGCAAAGTTTTATTCTAAGTGAGATGAGGAGTTTATTGGAGGGTCTGAACAGGGAAGTTACATATTAGAAGGATCCCTCTGGTTGCTGAGTTGAGAACAGGCTGTAGGCAGACAAGGATGGAAGCAGGAGACCTGTTAGGAGATTGCTGCAGAAATCCAAGCAAGAACCGCTAGTGGCTTGGCCCAGGATGGGGGCAGTGGAGGCCGTGAGGCATGGCTGAATTCTGGATGTAGCTTAAAGGTAGGTCTGATGGAATTTGCCGATGGATTGGATGTGGGATATGAGAAAAAGAATGGTGACAGGGATGTCATCAAAGGTTTTAGTCTGAGCAGCTCTAAGGATGGAGTTGGCATTAACTGAGATAGGGCTACTTGGAGGAGCAGGTTTGGGGGGAATATCGGTAGTTCTGATTTGGGTTTGAAAAGTCTGAGATACTTTAAGATTCACCTTGAGTGTCTTCTCCTGAAAGCCTTCTCAGTTCTCTCCCCTCACCTAGAATATGCACATTTCTAACTCTGTTCCTAATTGCGGTCATAGCCCTCAGTGCACAAAGCAGCCCTTTTAACATGAATGTTTTCGATTAAGCATGTATTGACTCAGACTAAAAAACAAACCAATAAGTTCTGTTCTGGCAGTGAAGGAGTCATTGAAATGGAACTTGCCCTTCTGGCATAAACAACTAGAAAACTGGACAAAACCTATGAAACGACTGTATTCAGATATTGGGACAAGAGGCAGCGAAGAATGTGCTCCCAGAGATAAGAGAAACAAATAAGGTGAGCCCTATGAGGGCTCCAGCTTTCTGCCCGAAGGCAATTTTTAAACTGCTCTGCAGGGGTTGGGAACCCAGTTAAAACCCATGAGATCCTGCTGAATTAAAGAGACAAAACTGGTGTTGTGTATATGGGGTGGAGGAGGGGGTGGTGCCAAGGGAATTTGCAAGGCAGAGGATTAAAGAGGAAGACACTATATAAAGGAAGTGCTTCACAAACATCCTATGACGTCACTGATACGCAGGATCTAAAAAAGTATGATACAAATGTACTTATTTATAAAACAGAAACAGACTCACAAAGAAAACAAACTTATGGTGACCAAAGGGGAAAGGTGAGGGGGCGGGGTAGGGGGGAGGGATAAATTGGGAATTTGGGATTGACATATACACACTTCTACCTACTGTATAGCACAGGGAACTCTGCTCCATATTCTGTAATAACCTAAATGAGAAAAGAATTTGAAAAAGAACAGACATATGTATCTGTATAACTGAATCACTTTGCTGTACACCTGAAACTAACACAACATTATAAATCAACTACAGTCCAATATAAAATAAAAATTAAAAATTAAAAAAAAAAGAAAGTGCTTCAGAAATCTGCATGAGGATTCCCTTGAGACTTTGTGTGAATGTTAACCTGAGCACATGTTGGATGAAACCCCCAAGGCCTAACAAAGAGCAACTGATGGGAATCTATAAGCTAAACAATTCCCAAAGCTGACACAGGGCTGGGAGACCTAAGTTCTTACTGTGCAGAGTGGAGAGCACTTGTTGAACCCTTGGGGTACAGAGTAAGGACCTCAGAAGTGTCGTGTCTTAGTAGAAGAGCTAAACTGGCCCATAGTAAAGACCTCAAAATGAGGCTCTAATAATTCAAAAAGGTCAGCCTGATTTGCAAGTAACTCAACTGCCCAACAAAACAGACTTTAACTTTCTTTAAAGGAAGACAAGAAAAATCCCATCGCTCAACAACGTTTACAATGTCAGGAATTTAAAATAGCAACAAAACCATGAAATATTTATGAATATATCCTATGTGTGTTGGAACTGGCTCGCACGACAGGTGATTCTGTCATCTCTTCTGAACTCTACATTGGGTGACATCATGTTGAGAGCTTGAAGCTGGTCATGGTGTGAGTATTTACACCACAGAAATTGGCAAACAGAACAAATTAGGACTTTATGACCTCCCACCTTGCCCCAAGATTTGGCTCACCAGCAGATGGCTATATAAACTTAACAAAATATGGAATGACCTCTAAGGCAAAACACTGCTGAGGGAAGTTAAAGGAGACCTAAATAAACAAAAAGATATCATTTGTTCTTGGATTAGAAGACTCAACATTAATATGTCAATTTGTCTAAATTACAGAGTCAGTGGAATCCTAGTTAAAATCCCAACAGACAGGCTGATACTAAAATTTATGAGGAAAGGCAAAGTCTTAGAATTAACCAAAAGTTGAAAAAGACATAAGTTGGAAGACTTATATTCCATGATTGTAATATTTACTATAAAGTTAAATTCATTAAGACAGTGTGGTATTGGTATATGATAAGATATACAGATCAATGAAACAGAATAGAGACTAGAAATTCACCTAGATATATATAGCTAATTGATTTCCTGGAGTTAGACATTCTATGACTACTTTATTGAGACTTCATAATGGTTGTTTTGGGCATTTTTTAATACTTCTGGAAAAAAACCTCTAAGCAAAAGTTATCATGACTATGTTTCATGGCATAGAGATTTGGACTTTAGTCACCCATTTGTCCTGTGCTGGAATCGACTCAGAACTGTTTTCTAAAGTGATTTATAAGTCCTTATACCTAGTATATAACATGATGCCTGTCACATAGTAAGTGCTTAATAAATACTTGTTGAGCTTAGTTCCTGAATGGTGGAAGGAGACCAGAGGAAACCAAATCTCTCCTCCAACTAGTGGGGAAAATCTATTGTACTCAGTTTCTTGTGACCTCTTCAACACATCAAGCAGTTGTCAATAAATATATATGTTATAATTCAAAAAAGAAACCAAAATTGCTTTCTAAAATAAAATGTGTTCACCTATGAACAGTCCTTTGGCCCTTCTTTGTACATTAGGCTTTTATTCAGTCAAGTGACCTATCTCTAATTAAAGTATGTTCTTTTTTTCTGTGCCAGGCGGCATGCAGATCTTCCCCGCCCAGGGATCGAACCATGCACCCAGCACTGGAGGCTCAGAGTCCTAACCACTGGGCAACCAGGGAGGTCCATAATTAAAGTATGCTCTTAATCAGCAACATAAAATGACTCTCATTCATTCAGACAATATTTATTGAACAACTACTATCTGCCAGGCTCTTCAGATACGATTTGGGAGTATAACCTCCAAGACTACGTATCAAAAGTTTGGTTGCAAGAATAGTATCTATGAGGGATAGTCTGAAAAATACATGGTCAATTCATTTCCCTACTTAATCTAAAATCATTCTTTCATTTAAGCCAGACTTTCAAATTGATATACGCCTTTGCCCTTTCACAGAGACCCATGCACTAGCGTTGTGCTCTATGGCCTAAAGCAAGCAGTGTTATAAAACATAATCATAGTTTAGTTAGGGTCATTGGGTTCCATGGAGCACAGACCCACTGAAATTTCCTCAAAACTATGTTAAAATAATATGGCTTTTTGGCTGCCCCTGAGTTATTATGAAGTCAGGCTGTGGGCTAAAGTTCCCATCTGTATTTTCTTGGGCATGATGGCAATAAATCCTGAATATCTGAGTTTATCCACGTGAACATTTGTTATCTGCAACTCAGAAAACCTATATAACACATGTAGTTTTATAATAAAAATATTCCACAAAGCAAGTGCTTACTATTCTGCCTGGATTAGATATTGTCATCAGCTCTGGGTCCCAGGAGCTCTTCTTCCTAATAATCTCATCCAGTTCTAGGGCCCAACCATTTCTCCTTAGCTCTGAAATCCAACTCATATCAAACCACATGCTTGATATCTCCACTTGGTTACCTAATGGGCATATTAAAATGTGACGTGATCTGAAATGGAACTCTTGGTTCCCCTCGCTTAATTCACTCCTCAGGCCTTCTTATCTCTGTAAGTGGCATCAGCATCAAATTCTTCCCCAAAGCCAGGTGTGTTCTTCATCCTCACATTCCCGCACACTCCACATCTGATTGACAGGTTTCATTTGAGGCACTGCTAGAGCTTCTTCACTGGTCTTCTTGATTCAGGGGCAGAAGCCCCTGCCCTTCTCTACTCTGCTTTCTACACAGAGAGATGTTCTCAGAGGAGAAATCTCATCATACCAGCTCCCACTTAAAACCAACCAGTGACCTCCCATTGCTCTTAAAATAAAACTCCTTTTCTTACCCTCTCTCTGTGCTGCAGGCAGAGAAATCTTTCCACCATAGACGGATCGTGTCTCTTTACCCCTCTCCCACGAGCGGAATACCCTCCAATGCTTCTTTTGTTTTAGGATGAAGACCAGATTCCCTAAAAAGCCAAGTCAACCCCTCTGGCCCTCTCCGTCCCCGCAGCCGCAGCGCCACTAGACTTTGGTTTCTCTGCTCCAATCTCAGCGGCCCTGTTTTCATCCCAGATCCCCTTCTGCCGTAGGGCCTTTGTGTGAGAAGGCTCTGCTCGGCCCACTTTACACTTTTACTCAACTTCACTTCCTCAGGGAAGACTTCCCCACCTCCGGACTGGGTTGGATCCTCTCACACAGACTTTCCTTCAAAAGGTTTGTCTCGATCGCTACCCTACAAGCTACGTGAGTGATTACTGGGTTAATACCTGTCTCTCCCGCGGGAGGGCCCAGCTTCTCTCTCCTGCCTGCCCTTCATCACTATCACTTGTCTGCCCAGGAAGCAGAAGCCAAGACACCTTAGACTCTAGGGCTTGGAGTGAGAGGGGAGAGAGATGAGGATGAAAGCAGGGCTGGGGAAGCAGAGCCTGAGACAGGCTCACGATTTATTGAGGGGTTGTTTTCAGGAAAGACCTGTAAGGGAGAAAGCGAGGCAAAATAGGTAAGGGGAGGGCAAGCTTCAAGCAGGTTAAGTTCTAACTCAGCTGAAGGCTGTGGTCTCAGACAAAGGCTAACAGAGGGGCACTCCGGAACATAACCTGCCCTGAGGCACGGGGGCAGCTTTTGTACTCCCATATCAGTCAGTCAGTGGCTGGAGCTGCCCCCTCCTCTTGGGGAAAAGGGTTTGTAACTTCCCAACAGGCAGCTCTTGCCAGCCAAGGGCATTTCTCCTGAGAAGATGAGGAAAAAGGAGCAGCTGTGACATGTTAGCCGCCAGCACTCAGTGGCTGGGATGGGACCAGGGCAGGCATCACCACATCCACTAGAGCGGCAGTTTAGATTTCTTCTTTATAAAATGTGTATGGAAGAATTCAGATGACAAAAGAAAAGTAAAGGAGTAAGTGGAGGTAGAGGGGAGTTCTACTGGAAATCTTTTCTTTCTGTCTCTTATGTTTTGTTTTTTAGACTCAGCCTATCAGAGGCACTGCCCTAGAGTCAGACTTGAGAGTTAATGAAACAAAGAAGGGATCCTTCCTAGTTGTGACAAGATTACAGTCACGATCACCCCCAGTGTCACAAGTGTCAGGATTGTGGCCGTGGTGTCCGCTGTCCAGTGTGGGCGGTGTCCGCGGTGCAAGCAGCAGTGGACTGGGGCTTTCTGTTCCTGTCTGCTCCGGGTCTGACTTTCCAGTCCTAGCGCCTCTCTGATCTATCCAGTATCTTTTCAGTGTATTTGCCACTCTAACCTGCTAGAATTGGTTTCTGCTGCTTACAACCAAGATCCCTGAAGTACACCTTCTCAGGGCCGTGCTGCACAGCCCCCAACTCCCCCATCCTCATGACTACGGAGAGGATGGGCCTGACGCCAGCGGCCTGGTCCCTGACTCCTGTCACCAGGCCATGGCCACAGTGGCGGTGGGGGTGTGTGTGTGTTTCACAGCCTGCTGGAGCTCTGAGGGCAGGTAGGGGGCAAGGGAAGGGTAGGGTTCTGCCTTTGGATCAGAGCATTTATGGACTCAGAACATGAGGAGATTTGTGGAGCAAAGACTTTGTCTTGGTCTGACAGAGCAGGCTTCCAACACTACCCAGGGCCACCTGGGTGGAGACGGACACTGCCCACACACACCCTCTGAAGAGGGGGTGTGTCTCCTAAGCTCTTCCCCATCCAGCTGCTCATGACGAGCATGTCAAGAGCTTAGTGTCATCACCCGTGGCCCCAGCTCCCTATAAAGCAGGAGCCATCTCCTGGAGGACCCAGACTTTCACTCCACCTCAGAAGTCTGTCCCCAACACTGCCAAGTACCCACCACCTCTGCCGTAGTTCCAGTTTATCTTGACCCGGCCCAGACTCTCACTGTTGAGAGTGAATGATTTCTCCAGCAGAGGATGGGGCCACCCCGTGCCTATCTTTCTCCAAATCTGGCAGGAGTAGGGGGTGGATATCCTTTTCAGAAAGGGACATTTGTCTCAGTTTTCTGCTTGATGACATCCCCCCTTGCGGCACCACTTCTGGCATCTGTGCCTGGGGTCATCTGAGTATCACTGCACATTCCCCAGTCCCAAATGTCCCTGGAATATGTGATCTCTGGGCTTCATCTCCAACCTTCTGTGTTTATATACCCTCGGCTGGCTCATGCCTAATGGTAGGAGATACTGTCAGCAAGATGGTGCACTTAATTCTCCTGCTATCCTCATCGACTAGTGTCAACCTGTTTATCCTCCAAGGACTCTGATGGCCAACATTTCAGGCACTCCCAGCCACCTCCTCTTTTGGCAGCTCCTATCCAAGCCTTTGCACTATTGCACAGCATCTGTAGTTGGCCAAATGGAAGTTATGAATCAGATGATAATGTGTCACCGTTCCTTGGTGGTAAGGAACAAAAACTTGCTTCAGCAAGTCAGACAAAAGGAGATGTGTGTTGAAACACTCTTGGGTAGCTCACAGAGTAGACAGGAGGCTGGACACCCAGTCTTGAAATGGGACAGGAACCAACAGAAACTGGTCAGCTGCTTTACCTGAGAGTTACCGAGGCGACAGGTGTGCTCCAAGTGTTCATTGCTGATGATGCCTGGCTCTGTTCAAGAGTCCCAGTCTCATGGGAATTCCCTGGCGGTCCAGTGGTTAGGACTCCGAGCTCTCACTGCCGAGGGCCCGGGTTCGATCCCTGGTTGGGGAACTGGGATCCCGCAAGCCGTGCAGGGCAGCCCCCCACCCCACACCCCCCGCCCAAAAAAGTTACAGTTTCAGGAGAGAGTCTGAACAGCCTGGACCGCATCACGTGCCCACCCTTCGGCTGTGCGGGAAAGTCCCTTGATTTACTTTCCCACCAAGAGTGCATACAGGAGAGAGGCTTAACTCCACACACAAAAACTGGGGTGATATTTCCAATAACGGGGAAGTGAACGCTGGGCAATTAAAAAAACAAATGGCTGCTATACGTACCTCTGTTGCTGTATGTTCTACCAGCCACGTGACTAATCAACCCACCTCACCACTGCGGAAACCACACGGGGGAAACTCTCCCCCCCTCCTCCACCCAGCCTGCTTTATAATCAGATGGTTTCTGCCTCAGCGACTTTCACATCAGGCTCCGCGGACCTGAGTGCAGGACAGGATGCGCAGAAGTGCCTCCAGGGTGCCCTCTGCGGGCCGAGGGCAGTGTAACTTCCTGGAGGACAAGACCGCAGTAGAGGTTACCGAATGAATGAATTCAACCAGCCTGAGCCCCAGGTAATGACACCCAAGTGGGTGACGATGACTCTCCTCATAGCGTATATACAGCATCATTCTCTCTGGCACCTGGAGAAAGTGCGTGGGGACTTCACATACCTTAGAGGTGATCAGTCCAGTGGCCTTCTGACTTGAATGGTCTCTTGCTACCCCCTTTCCCTGCTCTCTGCTCCATTCACAGCCACCCTCTGTCATTAGCCTTCCCACCCCGCCACCAATGATCCACCTTAAGGACCATCCACCCAGGACAGAGCAATGCTGAGCCTTCCAGAAAGGCTCAGAGGGAGGTGTCACTGTGGTTAGAGCATCCTACCAGGTGGCAGGGGAAATCCCGGCCCTGTTCTACTCCTGTGGTGGGGAGTATATGTCTGTATTCACTGAGCAAACCGAACTGTTCCCTTCTTCAATGTAAGAAGTCCACAGGCCCATTCAAATTCATTCCACAAATATTTATTCAGCATTTAGTACATGCCAGGCGCTGGTGACACAATGTTGAGTTTTAGGCTTGTGGGGAAGGAGACACTAATCAACTGAATGGGCACAAAGGAATTAAACTGTGATGTTTGCCGTGAGAAGGAAGCACACAAAGTTTAGATTAGATCGCAGAGGGACCTGTTATCTGAAGAAGTGATGTCTGAGCTGCCATCTGAAGGGTGAATGGAATTAGGTAGATAGAGGGGGCTCATGAGGAAGACGGTGCTCGGCAGAAGGGACGGAGAAGCACAAGAAGGCAAGAGCGAGCTTGTCTAGTCTGGAGAATGGAAGGAAGATCTGTGTGCGGATGTGAGAGAGTCAGGAGGAGCGGGCACCAGATGAGGCAGCTGCCAGGCCACGCGGGGCCCTGGTTTGCAGCAGGGAGCTTGGTCTTTCTCCATTTAAGCAACCTTAAATGGTTTAAGCAGGCTGCTATGGTTTGAGGGAAGTGCATTGATGGAGAGAAGGAGAATATTTAGGGAGGAAGCTAGGCAAAAGGAAAGTCCTGGTTTGACTCAGGAGAGAAGGAAGCAGAAGTGGAGAGAAGTGGATGGATCTAAGGAGCATTTTGGCCGTGGAATCACGAAGACTTGATCATGGATTGGAGGTGGAGAGGGCTCCCAGGATTCTGGCTTGCACACTTCTCTCTACTGCATTTACAACAAATTACCTAAACTGTATCCTTATCAAAGTCGGGGACCCCGTCTTATGCCTCCCACATCTGGATGCACAAAAAATACCTAGAGAATGAGTCAGCGTCTCTCTTCCTCGGCCGGCAGTTCTGCAGTTTCTAAGTCTCCCGGAAGGTGGCAGCACACGAAAACTAGCCGGTCACTGTTTCCGTGGCCTGGCCGTCGTTTCCTGCAGCCCGCGGATTTTGACTCCTTTTGGGAGTTTCCCACATTCCCAATTCCCAGAAAAGAGAGCTTTCCCCAGCCCTTCTGAGCTGCCTCAGTGGAGGGTGTGACTTAGCCGGGGAGCTTTTCATGTAGACCAAGGCCTGAATTTGCTCAGTGATTCTGTGGCCAGAGCCTCTTTATTTTCAGCTGCGGTGGTTTTGCACAGGCTTCTCTTGTCAGCATCCCCGCCTATCACAGAGCACTCGGGCCAGGCTGATAGGGCCAACGGGACCTTTCTTCTCCTTCCTGTTGCTCCAGGCTGGGCATCAAACCCCTAAGCAAGCCTAGGCAAGCCCTTCTCAGTTATGTCCGGGGGAGGCGGGAAAAGCCCAGGCAGGGACCGTCTCACCCAGAGTCAGGTGGGTTTGATCCAGGAAGGGAGGCTAGAACGCGCGGCCAGAGCGGAAGAGCAGTTCTGAAAGGCCAGTGGGAACAGGTTCAAATTAACCCAATGACGTAAAAGGACTGATTGATCAAGTGAACATAACCCTCTGGGTTAGGAATGAGAAAGACGGGGCTTGAGTGGCAGGGGAGGAAGGGTGTGAAAAGTATAAAGAACAAAGACCCAGTGAGGGACACAGTAAGTTGAAGGTCAGTTTAGGGGGGCACATTGCCAGGAGGAACACAAGTCGGCATCCAAAGCCATCTCGCCGTGGGCCGGGGCAGGTTCCTGTACAATAAAGGGTAAAGGTCTGCAGCCACATGGGGCAGCACATTCAGGACTTCGTCTCCCACTGCTCAGGTTCTTAGGCATGGACAGAACAACGTGTGAATGAAGGCTTTTACTCTGCAGGGTAAGTTGCCGGCATCCCCACCCCATTAGCGCTCCCCTCTGCCGGATGCTCACCAGCTGACCCCTTTCAACCTCTTCTCTTCTGTCCCCACACTTTCTGCTTCTACTCCTTACCCTTCTTTTTTTTTTTTTAAAGACTTGTGAATGTAACCCTACTGCTGATTTTGACTTTCAGTTTATTTATTTATTTTTGACTGCATTGGGTCTTCGTTGCTGCGCGCGGGCTTTCTCTAGTTCCGGCGAGCGGGGGCTACTCTTCGCTGCGGTGCGTGGGCTTCTCATTGCGGTGGCTTCTCTTGTTGTGGAGCACGGGCTCTAGGTGTGTGGGCTTCAGTAGTTGTGGCCGGCGAGCTCAGTAGTTGTGGCTCATGGGCTCGGTAGTTGTGGCTGGCAGTCTCTAGAGCACAGGCTCAGTAGTTGTGGCACACAGGCTTAGTTGCTCTGTGGCATGTGGGATCTTCCCGGACCAGGGCTCGAACCTGTGTCCCCTGAATGGGCAGGCGGATTCTTAACCACTGCACCACCAGGGAAGTCCCACCTTACCCTTCTGACTTCGTGATCTTTAGAGAGTAGAAAGAACTAGTGGTTCCCAATTTCAGGAAGCTTAGTCTCTCCTGACCTCATGCACATCTCCTTCATCCTCTGACTCATTTCCTGAAGTGTCATATTTCCTTTCATTAATATTATTATATTTTAGTGTATATTATATATTTTATTATTATTATCAGTATGTTTTATCTTAATGCTTTAGTGGTTGAGTTTAACAAATATGGGTGAGGAGCTACTTGGTAAATGGCCCAACCATCACTTAATTCAAACATACATACTCTGGGAGGACAACACATTTATCTCTCATCTGTCATTTGCCCTTTAATTTTTTTTTTTTTTTTGCGGTACGCGGGCCTCTCACTGCTGTGGTCTCTCCCGTTGCGGAGCACAGGCTCCGGACGCGCAGGCTCAGCGGCCATGGCTCACGGGCCCAGCCGCTCCGCGGCATGTGAGATCTTCCTGGACCGGGGCACGAACCCGTGTCCCCTGCATCGGCAGGCGGACTCTCAACCACTGCGCCACCAGGGAAGCCCTGCTCTTTAATTTTGAATATTGGTGCCCATGAGTCGCCCCAACTCACCTTATATAATAGTTCCATACTTTGGTACCATGCCCAGGATTGCCCGATAGATTCTCCTCTGAGTCTACTGGTAAAAGTGCCCCAGGCTTGTCTCTGGTCATTCATATGTCATGTGCTCCAGCCACCTTGAATAACCTGCTGTTCTCTGGTGCCTCATTCTATACCACATACCTGCATCTTTGCTTGTTGCCTCCACTGCCTGAGATATTCCTTGACCTGTTTTCATCTGGCCAATTCTTAGCCATTAATTAGGACTCGGGTTAGTTGTCATCTCCTCCAGGAAGCCTCCCTTGACCACTCAGACAGGCACTTAGTATGTCCGAAGCTCTGTGCTAGATCCTGGAGATCCAAAGATAAATAAATCAGAGTCTAGAACCTAAAAGTGCTCACAGTGTAGGAGAGAGGGCAGTGTGGTGAGTGCTATGGGAAACATGGAGAGAGCACCCAGCCCAGGGAGGGTGGGAGGTTCCCAGAGAATGTAACGTTTCAACAGAGTCAGGCAAGAGAGGAAGCTGGAGAGGGGAAGGATGTTCCAGATCAAGAATTCCTGGTGAGAGGCATTGTGACTGTAACACATTGGGCAATGGCTAGTCCTTCAAAATGAGCTCAGAAGACAAAGCCAGGAAGTGACAAGAAATTAGGCTTGAATCAGAACATCATATGACCAGATCATAAAGGGCCACACTACAGAATTTGTCATTCTAAGGACTTTGGGCTTTATCCTGAAGACATGGTGGAGCCCTGGAGGATTTGAAACAGAAGAAGATGGGCTCAAATCTGCACTTTAAAGCGATAACTGGCTGGAGCGAGAAGAATGAATCAGAGGGAACAGGGACAGGAGGCAGGGACTCTTTGTGGGCGTTCAGATGTGAGATGAACTGAGATGGTAGTATTGGGTCCAGGTGGGGAGAAGTGGGAAGATTCAGGAGATACCAGGGAGCTAGAATTGCTGAAACTGACGAGAAAGCCATCCAGATCTCCAGCTTTGGCACTTGGAGGGATGGTGGTGGGGTTTGCCAAGGTAGGGAACACCACGGGGCATCAGGTTTGGGGAAAAAGATTTGTTTGGGGGCAAATTGAGTTCAGGGTTCTCTAAGATATTCAGACTGAGATGTCCAGTAGGCAGCTGGCTGTATAAGTCTAGAGTTGCTAAAAGTCCTTTGAATCTCACACCCGTTAAGATGGCTAATATCAAAACACCAGAAAATAACAAGTGTTGGTGAGGATGTAGAGAAATTGGGACCCTTATGCACTGTTGGTGGAAATGTAAAATGGTGCAGCTGCTGTGGAAAACAGTAAAGCAGTCCCTCAAAAAATTAAAGATGGAACTATCATACGATCCAGTGATTCCGCTTCTGGATATATATATCCCAAAGAATTGAAAGCAGGGTCTCAAAGAGATTTTTGTACACCCATGTTCACAGCAGCATTATTCCCAATAGCCAAGAGGTAGAAGCAACTCAGGTGTTCACTGATGGATGAATGGGTGAACACAATGTGGTATATACATACAATGGAATATTAGTCGGCTTTAAAAAGGGAGGAAATTCAGACACATGGTGTATCATGGGTAGACCTGGAGCACGTTTTGCAAGGGGAAATAAGGAGTCACAAAAGGACAGATACTGTATGATTACACTTAATTGGGTACCTAGAGTAGTCAAACTCATAGAGACAGAAAGTAGAATGGTGGCCGTCAGGAGTTGGGGGAGTGGGGAATGGGAAGTTATTGTTTAATGACTGCCTTGTTTGAGTTTTGCAAGATGACAAAGAGTTCTGGAGATGGGCAATGGTGATGGTTGTACAACAATGTGAAAGTACTTAACACCACTGAATCATACGCTTAAAAATGGTTATGATAAAAGAGAATCACGGGGCTTCCCTGGTGGCGCAGTGGTTGAGAGTCCACCTGCCGATGCAGGGGACACGGGTTCGTGCCCCGGTCCGGGAGGATCCCACATGCCGCGGAGCGGCTGGGCCCGTGAGCCATGGCCGCTGAGCCTGCGCGTCCGGAGCCTGTGCTCCGCGACGGGAGAGGCCACAGTAGTGAGAGGCCTGCGTACCGCAAAAACAAAAAAAAAAGGTTATGATGGTACATTTATGTTATTTGTATTTTACCACAATTTTTTAAAAAGCCATTTGAGCCACAGACAGCAATTTGGGAATCTTTAGACTGCATAGATGGCAACTGAAGCCGTGATCTCACCTAGAGTAGGATAGAGAGGGAAACGATCAGTTGCAGGATTGGCGGAGAAAACGGAAGACACCAAGGGGCCTGAGAAATAGCAGCCAGTAGCATCGGAGGGAAAATAGGAGGAAACATGCGGTAGGAAGAGAGCAGGTCTCAGGGGCAGAAGCTGTAGAGACGCCAAGAACGAGAAGGACTAAAAGGAACCCTGTATTTAGCAGCAAAGAGAGCGTTTGTGACCTAGGTGAAAGCAGCTTCAGGGGAGAAGTGGTAGAATCCAGATTACGGTGTGGTGGGGAGTATGTAGGCTGAGGAAGTAGAGAAAAGGGCTGCATCCTGGAAGCTTGGCTGCAAAAGGAGGACGAGAGGAGCTGGTAGTGGAGACAGATACGGGGCTGTCAGAAGTTGATGACAAGATCATTGGCTTTGCAACTTGCTCCAATTTCATGCTCACTCAGCATCCTCTGCACATATCCAGATTCCAGGGCCCACACGAACATCTGGCCCACTAGGCAGAGTCACTCTGACTTGAGAACACCTTGCTTTGACTTGCTACACCTTCTCAAGGATTTGGTTAGCTGAAGGAAGCTAACTGGACGCCAAGCAGCTCTGACAAGATCAAGGTTTCGGAAGTGCCCAGTCCAGGATATTGGACGCTTGAAGGCCCCCATGAACCCCTACTGCATGTCCCCTCTCTGTCTTTCTTAAGTTGTCCTCTCTGTCTGGAACGCCGTCCCTCTGACGCACACAACTTGGTTTTACTCCCATGCATCCTCCTTCGAGACTCAGCTTAGGCTTCACTCCAGAAAGCCTTCCCAGACCCCTCCCTCCTGCCCCAGGCTGGGTGAGAGTCCCCTCTTCAGTGCACACTCCACAGGGATCCTATGCTCAGGAAGGAGTACTTGTCGTGTTGTCTGGTGGTTATTTGCTAGTTTCCCGCACTGAGCTGTGAACAACCAGAGATCTTCTTGTTTTTGTAGCCCCTGTTCCCAGCACATTGTAGGTGCTCGATAAATGTTTACTGAATTGATGAATGAATGGCAAAGAAAGATTAGGTTGAAATTGCCTGGTGAATAACAGGACAGGAAATTCATGCGTAGAAGGCATTTTTGTTTGCCACACACCAGGTATGATGGGTATATGAAAAGATCTGGACTCTATCCTTTAAGAGCATAGGCGTGGGGAGCTCTCATAGCGCATCTTTCCTGTTTGGAAGAGGAACGGCAGTTATCTTGGGCCTCTGGGCTCTCAAAATTATTTGTTCATACTTGAGGCTGGCACGTCGTGCACAATAAATCTTTGTTGAACAGATCAATGAGCCTTTATTACAGAACTTATAATACGATTTCCTAGTTTTTATTTACGTATGATTTTCTCCTCTAGATTGTGAGCTCCTGGAAGTCAGGGACTGTGTCTCACTCCTGTTAACAGAATCTAGCACAGAGCTTTGCACATAGTAAGTATCAAAAATGTGTATTGGCTGAAAGAATAAATTTCTGAGATGAGAGTGAGGAGAGCGCGCGCGCGCGCGCGCACACACACACACACACACACACACACAGAGTACACTCTTTTTTTTCTCTCCCCAGTATTATTTTTCCCATAGGAAACCAGGTGAAGAATTCAGTTCATGTTATTGGCTTTTAATAAGACTGAATGCGTCTGCAGGCTTCCTTGGCAGTTTGCTCTGGCAGCAGCCGACGCGCTTCCATTGCGTTGATAGAGGTTCTGAAGGCTCCGGGAAGAAGCACAGCCGGCGTGTGTGTGGAAGTCGGGAGAGGGCAGGGGGTGCACCTGGTCCTCACAAAGCCTGTGACTGTGACAGCACCCAGCATTTCTCGGGGGGGGGGGCGGGGGGGACCCAGTGATAGAGACGGGGACATGTTCTCACCATGCAGCTGTGCACCTGGACGGGGGGGGGGGTGCAGGAAGGTTAGCTGAGGCTGCCCAGCTGAGCTGCATGCTTAACATTATTAAATTCTCTAATGAGTATATTCGAGTTATCAATAGGTACACAAAAAGGAGGTACCCAGTGGGTTTCTAGCCTAAGTTTCCCCTCCTCTGGCCCTCTCGTACAGCCAAAAGAACTCCCCTGCCCCCCTCCATCGTCGTCCTGCCTGTAAGAGAAATGGGTTTGTCCAAGCAAGGATGAGATTCACAGGCGGGGTTAAGGGAAGAGGATGAGTATTTTAATATATCTTTTCCCTTTACTGACGGAATGAGGTTATCAAAGAACAAAAGCAGGGATTTCCCTGGTGGCGCAGTGGTTAAGAATCCGTCTGCCAATGCAGAGGACACGTGTCCAAGCCCTGGTCCGGGAAGATCCCACACGCCGTGGAGCAACTAAGCCCACGTACCACAACTACTGAGATTGTGCTCTAGAGCCCGCGAGCCACAACTACTGAGGCCTCGTGCCTAGAGCCCATGCTCCACAACAAGGGAAGCCACCGCAATGAGAAGCTCGCGCGCAGCAACGAAGACCCAACCAACACAGCCTTAAATAAATAAATAAAAACAAAAGCAGGTCCTCAGTGCGACAGGTGATTTCATTTTGGAGGTTCTAAATGTGCCATGGGGGCTGCTCTGGCGGCTGTGAAACTGGCTGGATCAGAGCAAAGATGACAGGCCCTCCTGCCTGCTCCTGGGCCAGCTCAGCACCATGTGGCTTTGTCCTCTTTGGAGACGAACTCTACAGTCTAGATACATCCATTCCGTCCCCAGCCTGGAACAAGCACTAGAGGCTCAGGAACCTTACTTCAGCACTCGTTCTTACTGCCTACTGGCTTTGACAGGTGACACCAAGCGGCAGTCCAAGGTCAGCCCGGGAGGGAAATGCCCTTGGTGATGATGCTCTCTTCTAGGGCTTCCCGGGTTGGCTCCAGCTGTAGAAGCAGAGACGGGAAAGCCTTACGCTTTGATGAGCTATAGCCTGATGTCTCCTGGACCAGCCTGATTTCTTTCCTGCTCTCTTCAGGCGGTGGTTGTCCGAACCATGTTTTGTTTATTCCCAAGGAAAAGAGCTGGCTTCCTCTTCAGCTCTTATTCTGCTCTTCATTATTTGTAAATTCCAGCTCTCCAGCCTCCAGCTAGGCAAATGTACAAGTTATTATTAGTAGCTATGTGGAAACCTCACAGTCGAAATGTTTTCTGATAAAAGAACGGGGATGTTCTTTGTTAAAAAGTATTTCAGAAATACTTCGCCCCTTTCTTCCTGTTCTAACTCTGTCCTCTGTACCCACAACCTCTCCCAGCTCATGGCCACGTGCAGTCATTTTACGACTTTAAAACACCGCCTTCTCACGTGACACAAAACAGTATGGGTTTTAGTTAAAGTATTATTTAGACTTTTATGTAACGTTTACATTTATCAGAGAAAAAGAAAACCCCTGAAATCAACTGCTTTGTGCCCTCACGCCCAAGGTTCTGTCGGTGGCTTGGTTGCTATCTCAGTTCCTGAGCTGCCAGCAAGGCCACACCGTTTCCTTTGAGCACAACGAGATCTCAGTGTTACAGGCCGGTGTTTCTCCCACCTAACAACCGTGGCTTGCCAACCATTCTTGCTGGACCTGGAAGTGAACCACTGATCCCAAAGATTAAAAAACAAAATAAGGAGATGTAGTGTCCCAGGGGACCTCTCTGCTTGACTGTACCGTGGATTACTAACCCTGTCCTGTGCTTTGTTCCGGTTTCCAGGGAGAGGAGGTGGGCAGACCCACTAACGCTGGTGAGGGCAGGGGAGTCTGGACCAAGATGACATGGTGCTTGACACCGGAGGGAGCTGAGGGTGCAGGATGAAACTGCTGATTCCAGAGCTGCAGGTTTTAGCTAACTTGGTCGCACCCTCGTTTGCCGTCAGTTAACCAACAGACTGCATCCCTGTGTGTTCCTGCAGTGTCTTCATTTATAATCGTGGCTCTCCAGCTTATGTGGGCATCAGAATCCACAAGTTCCACAAGAGAACTTGTTAAAACACAGATTTCTGGACCCTATTCCCAGGGTTTCTGATTCAGTAGGATTGGTGTGGAGCCCAAGAATTTGCATTTCTAAGCAGTTCTGGGGCAATGCTGCTTTTTGGGGACACCACTTAGAGAACCATTGATTTAGACGGGTGGTTTTATCTCTGTGATGGGGTGAAATCAAGGTCAGGAGAGGAAGAGATGTGGTGGTTTTGCACAGCTCAGTGCTTCTGAGGTGTGTTTCTAACAGCAGCACACCATTTCTACTGTTCTGTAGAACGTTGGGGAGGGATGCTGTTTGGGAAGGCGCACGTCAATGTGGATCTCAACCAGGAAGGCTCTTCTCTGGTCTTATGCTGACCCCTGCCCACTTCCCGGAATGGAAGTCAACTTGCAGTTTGCATTTTTAGGTTGCTGTAAATTTATTAATGATGTTTCTCAAAATTCCACGGCATAACGGGTGTTGGAAGCCGTGTTCCAGGGTATCCTAATGCTACCTCCCCCTCCTGCTTGCTGTTCCCATGGCATTTCAACCCTCACAAGCTGGCCGGGTATCTGGTTGTCATCTGTCTAGGCCACCCACAGAAGATGCTGCTCTGGGGTTTCTGCACCCAGCCTTGATGCACTGTGGACCAGCTAGCTGCATCCCAGGAGTTCTTGAGGTTCTGTCTGTCTTCTGATGGGATTTCGAGTTGAGTTATTGGTGGTACTAATGGAACGGCTCAGGAAGTGGAAAAATCCCTGATATGTGTGTCCTGTGTGTTTGGAGAAAGGGCGGGGGAGAGGGGGGAGGGGGGGCAGTCTTTGTTTTCATGGTTCAGTAACTTTCCCCAAATAATCTCCACTTTCAACATTTAGCACTGAAGGAAAATCCCCAAATAGATTTAAAAAATCTAAAATCTTGACCAGCGAGAGCAGAGGGCAAAGGGTTGATAATATATTACTGTTTTCTTTATAACAATTAAAACCTGACTTTTGCCGTGGGGATTTATTTTTAGAGCAGTGGATAGTCTCTGCATACGACTGTGGTTGAATTTTTTATCCTTCTCTGTGTAAGACAGTAATTCATTATGCACGTACTGTATTGTACAAATCCTTCTGTTATTACTCAATTTTCATATATAGGAAAGTTTAACCAACATCTATCCTGAAATTATAGTTCTCTCTTAGCTTGCACACTTTGGGAGTGTTTTAGAAATCTTGCTGTTCTCCCTGATGTTGACACAATCTCTTCTCAGGTAGGCAAATTAGAGATTTCATTACCTTCTCCTTAGCAGGAATCTTAGATCTGGAGCCATGTTTTATGAACTATGTCACTTGGTGACTTATCTGGAGAGACAGAGAGATACATGATAACTATTTGCCAGTGGTCCTTGGACTAGGTTACGTTTATGTTTTAATGCACCTCACCATTAGATGGTAGTATAGTAATAGGCATAATAATTTGGGGGCAGAGGGACAGTCTCTTCACCTGTTTAAACACGCTCGGTCTGGCTTGGTGTAGTAGAGCTATCAGGTCCTTGTCAGCGCAACAGGGTAGATTTGGGCCTGGGACCTCTGTCCTAAGTAAGAATCCATGGAAAGTCAGACCGGTAACAGAACTTACTTTTGGTTGCAGGAAGCCCTGTTACCTTCAGATCAGGGATAATTATCATTGAAGCCTAAGAATGCTCTGATGGGGTTGGAGGTGTTGTTCTGAGACCCCTTAGCACAGCTTTTGGCTTCACTGCTTTTCTAAATGTGGATATTAAAGTATATAGCTTATCGTTACTCTCTGATAGAGCTGTCATTTATCCACCATCGAATCAAATGCATTTCTTTATATTAGAATGTAATTTCCACTTCCTCATGTCTATATGCTCCTAAGTTGATATTTTCAAAAGGAGCAAGGCTAGTGTTTGGCAACTTTTCTCCCCCGTAACTTGTGACCTGTGGCAGAAAGAAACGGCTCTTCTCACGTTCTGTCCCTCCTCGGTTTCCAGAGTCCACTGCCCTCTGACACTGGTGTCTTCCGATCTTCCGCAGTGAGTCATAAGGTGTCAGTAGCAGGGATTCTGTGCCCAAGAAGACAAAAGAAAACCAGGTCAAGGGGACTTGCGTGGAAATTTAAACATTTTTAAGAATGGCGAGTTAGGCTTAATTTCTAACATAATTGAAAGACTCTCTAATGGTATTAGAATGTTAATGGGGCTATCCATGGCCGGTAGAGAAAGAAAAAAATCCAATTAGACCTAGTTTCAGTGAAGGTAATGAGTCCAAGAAGAAAACAAACCCGGAGAAATAGAGAAAACAGAGTGGATTTGATTTGTAAAGGTTTTCTTAGCTTCAGAATCAAGGTGGTAGAGAGATTTTCGAATGGGCTTCAGGGGTCGTAGATTCTCAGAGGCAGTTCACCTGTGTGGGGTTCTGTTTCCTCACCCCCAGCACCTTAATGCTCCTTTAGGAACCTGGCACTGACAGTCCCTCATTCACTGGGTCGTTACCACAGGCTGTTTCTCTGTTGAGTTTCAGGCTTTCCTCTGATCGCTTACCCTCTCCAGGGGTCATCGTAATTGTCACAGGATGTAACCTGTCACAGGCCAGGAGCTGGCCCTCCACACCCTGAGCCTGGATGATCACCAACCCTGGCCCCCTCCTCCAAGTCTGGCTCATCCTCACACCATAGGGAAAGATGTCAAGCCACATGACTGCATCCCTGCTGGGGGCAGACAGCCAAGGTCCTCCTGGCCTTGCCAGCTCCCCGAAAGGCTTCCACCATCCCCAACGGCTGCTGAAGCCCCTCTGTTTCCTCCTCGTGTGAGTGGCCTCCGCTGTCCTCAATTCTGCTGCCTTCAAAGACCAGAAGGTTAAGCACAGCTCGGGGGCCATGGTGGCCACACTGTTTGTGGGGCTGGAGTGCACCTTCCCTGCTCCTGGGCCCTGGGAAAGGCCTGGAAGAGCTGAGACTCCTCCAGGCCTGAAAATGGGGCAGCCCTGCCCGGTGGGCCACTCTCCAGCTGCCCCAGACTGCCTGTCCACTCTGAGGAACACAGACCCGCCTCTCTCTCCCATCTGTTAGTAAATTACTTTTCCTAGAAAACAGGTGCTTCCTCAGGCCCTGAGAACGCTATTGTCCTTCCCTTCGGCACATCCTTGCTGGCCACTCCCAGGGATATTCCTACATGAAGTGAAGGCTTCACTCTCTTGCCCTCTTCTTATGGCTCCAACTGGGAGCCATATCTTCCAGCCATGTCATGTGAGGGCTTCAGATATAAAAAATATACAACGATAAGATTTATTGCATTTATAATTGCATGCAGTGGTGTGCTGGTAAATGTTTAAAAGCTGCCTTAAGATGGGGAGAGGGGAGAAAGCTCTAACGTGTAGCATCCGCTCATTTCCATGGTGTAAATACTCTCACCATGGCCGATTTCGAGCTACTCTTATGATATCACAGAACATGATGGTTGGGTTTCCAAAGGTGCTTTCAGAGCGGATATGAGCAGACTCTTGCACGCCACTGACGGCATGCATTACCAGAACTTCCTGTCTGATCCTGTCCAAATCCTGACACTGCTTCTGTGAGGTAAGGAGGGCAGATATTATTATCCCCAGTTTATAGATGAAAACTCGTCTGTGCCCCACACAGGTGGTTGGTTGAACAATATATTCATTTGAGGCGTGTGTGTTGTGACAGACCATATGCAGATTTTCAAAAGAAATATCTCAACACAGCTTTTTACTACCCTTAAAAAACCCCATCCGTGAAGGAATATAGAAGGATCAAGAAAATGGAGAGAGGGGAATTTGTGAGGAAAGTTATGATTGGACTGCCCTCTGTAAGAGGGGTGGAGCTGGGGCGCGTTGCCTCCTTCATATCAAATTACAAGAGGAAAACCAGTCTGAGACCTACTTTGGGGAACTCCTGGGGAGGCTACAGCAGCCGTGGTTGTGGGAATAAATAGAGAGAGAGAAAACAGGGCTTCGTTTAAGAAAGAACAGCCCAAGAAACACACACAAATAAAGAGATTAAAAAAATAAAAGATTTTTTTTAAAAAAGAAAGAACTGCCCTACCGCAGACAGTAGGAACCAACCAACATGGGCCTCACGATGGAGAGAGCAGGCCAGGAGACATTCTAAATTTGATCCACGAGTTGGCCTGAGAAGGTGAGGGGGTGAGGGGGTGAGAGGATTGTCAGATGGAAAGAGAATCTGTGTGTGAGGAGCAGCTGGAAGAAGGAGGAGGGCATCACGGTGCCTACATGAGACTGAAACAAAAATCAGGCCCAGGGGCTTCCCTGGTGGCGCACTGGTTGAGAGTCCGCCTGCCGATGCAGGGGACACGGGTTCGTGCCCCGGTCAGGGAAGATTCCACGTGCCACGGAGCGGCTGGGCCCGTGAGCCATGGCCGCTGAGCCTGCGTGTCCGGAGCCTGTGCTCCGCAGTGGGAGGGGCCACAACAGTGAGAGGCCTGTGTACCGCAAAAAAAAAAAAAAAAAAAAAAAAAAAAAAAAATTCCATGGGGCAGAGTCCTACTCCCATTTGTGGTCTCCCAGCCCCTTCCATGACTCACAAAGGGTGGGAATTTCATCCCCCACCCCTGCACCTCTCCCCCCGGGTCTTCTTGAGAAGCCAATACTAAAATCTACCACGTTAACCAAACTTCATCCTGTGGTGTTTCAGGGACTCAATAGCTGTGAGCTATAGCTGTGCTTACAGGTGGATACTAGCTCCGGTTTGGAGAATCTCACCCCAGGGATACATGTCCAGGTCCTTAGGAAAAGATGTTAGTGGAAAGCTGAATTAACATGCAACATCCTTATACATTCTGCCAAGTATGCAGCTCCAGAAATCGTTGATTCTGTGTCTTGTCAGCAGCACAGTCTAGGAGCCAGAATTTTTGCTCTCCAGGCTGTGAGATGTTTACACTGCGTGTGTGTGTGTGTGTGTGTGTGTGTGTGTGTGTGTGTCTGTTCTGTGAGCCGCCGCTGCGGCTGCCACCGCGGACTGCAGCTGGTGTTGATGGCGCAGAAGCGCTGAGTCACTGGCTGTTTAGTTGCTCTTACATCACGTTCCATTGTCCTTTCTTCCTTTCTAGGCTTTTAAGGGCCTTTCAGTGGTTTTGTTTTGTTTTGTTTTTGCCACCGGCCTATCCCTGTTAGGAAAAAGGGGTGTAAAAACCGAGAGGCGGCTGGGGCTTCCGAACAAAGCCATCCAGGAGGACAGCCAGTCCCTGCAGGCTGCAGAGAACACCCAGCACCCAGATCTCCCTCAGAGGCACCTGGCAGGCAGGGGAGGCAGCCAGGGCGCTGGGCTGGGCCCCAGTGAGGCCAGGGTGCTGCTGTGCTGGTTTGTTTTGGAGCTGATGAGTTTAATCATCTCTTTATACATTCTGAATCCAACGTTCTTCATGCCCTGTTTTAGCACAAGTGTAACAGGTGGTGCTAATTATCTATGTGACATAAATTCTTGAAGAGCTGGCCTCTGGAGAGAGCTACAGAAATTTGTTTAAATGACCATTTTGACCCAACGAGCTTGTCACTTTATTAAAATTTTTTTGGTTATAAAACTACCTATTTATCCTGGAAAAAATTGGGAGGAAACCCAGAAAAGTGTAACGAATGAAATAAAAATGCTCCATAATCCATCACCCAGGAATGATCACATTTTGATGCACAATTTTCCAGTATTTTTTCCATATATCAGTTGATATGCACATACATTTTATATAATTGGGCCCACACTGCACATTTTATTTGAACTGAAAATTATTCTGTGAATATACTCTTATGTTCTTTAAACCATACTCTGGAAGAAGTACAAACTAGTGCAGTCTGAAAAAAGAGATATGGCTGTATCTTTATTTTGTTTACCGTCTTTCATTTTTATTTCTAGAATTTTTCTCTTTCCAAGATAGCCTCATCCAGAGGCCCCATCCTCTTCTCCCACTGCTGCAAGGTCTTTAAAGCATTTTCTCAGATAACCATCTCATACCATCTCTTCTTCTTTTGCCTTCTGAGAACCCTTGACATGCATCTATCTGGGTCAGAGGTTCTCAAGCTTGAGGGCACACCAAAATCACCTGGAAGGCTCAAAAGAGAGCACTGGGCTTTGTCCCCAGAGTTTCAGATTAGTAGCGATGGCTGAGAGGGGGCAAATTCGCAAAGACCGTGGCCTGTGTTGGTTCACTACTGAGCCGGATGATATGGGGGAAAGGGTAGACAATTTGATCACTCCAAGCCTTCTCCCACCATTCCCTGGCTCCTTGTCGTTTTCCCTTAGAGCACTCCTCCTGTTTCCAAAGCCTTACTTTGAACGGGTGCTGTCTCCTCGTGGTGTCACCCATGCCTACAGAGGACAGAACTATTTTCTTAACGGAGGATTGGAACCAAAGGCTTTGGAGAGGCCCCTCAGTACCTGAGAGTGAAAGACAGTGTGGTTAGTCCTTCACTCTCACCACATCACATTCTCCTCAACAGCTGGCTCGACAGGAAATGCACAGATGCCCAGGCTATTTGTTAAAGGAAATGACACATTATCCTCTTCCCAGCATCTGGTAATTCCTGAAAGACAGGCCCTGATAATACTGTTGGCTCACTAGATGCCTAAGTCTTCTTCCCCAAGGGAAGGCAGGGCTGGGGGCAACCAAGGAGGACAGAGTCTATTTGCAGTGTCAACCCAAGGGGACACCTTGAGAAGGGGGAGAAGGGTCAGCAGCACGCCATTCTGTTCCCTGAGCTGGGAATGCAGGCTTCCCTCCTGTCCAGCCCTGAGCAACCGTCTCTTTCTGAAGTTTTAAATCTTGCATGGAGAGCTGAAAAGGTTTAAACATGCCATGCCGGGCCGGCATGGCTGGACACAGGGCAGATGGACTGATTACACGGGCAGAGGAGATTGGCAGGACACTGGTTATTGAGGCTGCAGCAAAGGGGAGCAGAGCGGTGTCTGGTTGAGAGGCTGTCACGGTGCACAATGGTGGCTCCCAAGGACTCAGAAGCCTCGGCTAGGAAATGCACAAATTTTTTCAGCCCTAAGGCACCCTCTGGAAGCAAAATGGAACATGCAGAAGGAATAGGAGAGGTGTGAGTGGGCTGCCTAGTTTCCCCAGGTAATTGAAAAAGAGGCGCAAAGCTTTGAACTCGGTCTGAGAGCCGAGGGGTGGCAGTCTCCAGCCTGACCCCTATTCAGCATCTAGACCAACGGAGCAACCTCAAGTCGAGGTCTGAGAGAAGCAAGACTTGTTCTCATTAAATTAGCACAAGACTGGGGAGGGGGTGGAGAGAGGTGGGGAGGGGGTGGAGAGAGGTGGGGAGGGCACTTCCACCTCCGGATCTCAGGGCATTTGTTCTGCCAGGCCTTTGTTTTGTTCCAGCCGGGGCACTCTGGTGAAAGCATCCTGGGAATTCGGCCTGCAAACAGAAAGGGCATTTCCTTGTGTGGGTTTCCTGTTTAGGTCTGCGTAGAAACCCAAAGGATCGCTTGGCCTCATAAATCCTCTAGACATTACTGATGTAGATGCTCTGGCCAGCTGCCATGGGAAAATTGCACAAAAATAGACGAAGGGAGGAAAGCGCATTCACTCTCAGGATTCTGGGTGGGTTTCAGACTTCATGTTTTTGGATCTGTAAATAGAGGGGGTTGGGTTAGAGGAGAGGATCATTAAGGTCCCTTCCAGCTTTGACGTCTCAGATTCCGTTTCCCTCTCAAGGGTCACCTGGAGCTCGCGCTGTCCAGCTCGGTGACGGGGGTCTGACGAGCAGCTCACCAAACAGAAGCAGGATGAAAGTCTCAGGCCCAAATCAGGAAGTTGTCCTAGAATATCTTTAGGCTCCTTCACAGAAGAAAGGTACTTTTGAACTCTGGTAATTCCCAGACTTTCCTAAACATTTAGTTTATTCCAAAAACGATAGACACCAGGCTCAGGAACATTGAGGGAGTCTTGGGGCTGGGTTTTGGCACAAAGCAAGTACACAGAGCCGACCCCAAGGTGGTAAATAAGGTGTATATTACGAGACAACACCCATTTCAGGATTCTTTTTTACTTCCTGTTCGCCTCCCGCAAATGTCAAATGGACATGCACACTTGTTGTTTTAATGGAAGAAGCCATGTTTTCATACTTAATCTGTGGCTGAATCCACAGACTCCAAGTGGCAGATTCTCCACTTCGAGTCTGTCCAGACGTTAGGTTAGTTGGGGAAGTGATGGGGTAAGAACAGGATTTCTCACCGAAGTTTCTTTTGTCAACCGTGCTTTGTTCTGGTGAGGACATTGTCCTTGTCTTAAATATATTCTTGTGTTCTTCTGTTTTCTCATTTGTCCTTGTTTGCATCATTGAAAAAAAAATTTGTGATATGGAACTGTCCTTTTTAGGGGGGAGGTACTAAAATGATATTGAGCAACATGAAGTTAATCTCCTTAGCCTGGCAATGCAGTGTTCTAGTACGTTAATTGGATTTTCTACTTAAATGTGGATAAACTCATTTATGCAGCAACATTTCCCATGATAAAATTGCTCCTTTAGAATTCAGTGTTGCTCTGTTCTCAGTTCTCTCAGGTATGAATTTGATGTTTGTCTATAAACCTCACTCCCTAGAACAAGTTCTTACAGGTAAATAAATAGGCAAAGAAATTTTACTTCCAAGGTCCTATTCTGTTACTTCCTTTCCAAAGTTTGCTCTTATATATCTGAAATACATTCTCCATTTCCCTGACTGAACTGATTCTTCAATAATGAAGTGGGAGGAAGGTAAAACGACATGAAGATCTGAGTTTTCTGGGTCAGTAATCCTTAGAACCCTGGTCCTGAGAAATGTGTTTTCAGAGGGTAGTTTTATGGTCAAATATGTTTGGGAAATGCTGCTCTCTTTAAGAATCACACTGCACCCTAATGTGTTACAAGCTCTGGAAATTCATGCAATAAAGAAACCTGTTCAACTTTAACTCAGCATTTCCCAAACTTATCTGATTGAGAACATTTCTTTTTATATTATTTCTACAGCTGTTAACAAATGCAGGCATAAGTGTCCTATGGAACACATTTTGAGAAATGCTTCTTTCAGCCAAAAGACAGAGTTCACTATCCTACCCTTAGCAGCTGGAGATATGTGTATCTATCTATCAGTGTTTAATGGAAATGTTCCTGCTCTTTTCTGAATTCTAGTAAGCAATAGACTAGGATGATCATAACTATGAAAACATTTTCATAGAAACAATATTAGAAAGACACACCAAAACTTCAAGTGTGGCTTCAATTGTGGCTATTGGTGGCTGGTAGAATGACAGGTAATTTTTTTCCTTCTTTCACATTCTCCCACAATGAACACGAATTATTTCTATGTTTGGGGTGAAAAACAAAATAAACTTCATTTCTTAAAAAGAATCAATATACAAAGTTCTTTTCTTGTCATTTTTAAAAAATGCATCTTTATTGGAGTATAATTGCGTCACAATGCTGTGTTAGTTTCTGTCGTACAACAAAGTGAATCAGCCATATGCATACATACGTCCCCACATCCCCTACCTCTTGAGCCTTCCTCCCAGACTCCCTATCCCACCCCTCTAGGTCATCATAAAGCACTGAGCTGATCTCCCTGTGCTATGCAGCTGCTTCCCACTA
Organism: Pseudorca crassidens; assembly: GCF_039906515.1. NCBI lineage: Eukaryota > Metazoa > Chordata > Mammalia > Artiodactyla > Delphinidae > Pseudorca > Pseudorca crassidens. Next base: position 161,634,285 of record NC_090297.1, read on the forward strand.
GCTATCTATTTTACATTTGGTAGTGTATGTATGTCGATTCTTCTCTCACTTCGCCCCACCTTCCCCCTCCCCTTCCCGTGTCCTCAAGTCCATTCTCTATGTCTGCGTCTTTATTTCTGCCCCGCCACTAGGTCCATCAGTACCATTTTTTTTTAGATTCCATATATATGCGTTAGTATATGGTATTTGTTTTTCTCTTTCTGACTTACTACACTCTGTATGACAGACTCTAGGTCCATCCACCTCACTACAAATAACTCAATTTCATTTCTTTTTATGGCTGAGTAATATTCCATTGTACATACGTGCCACATTTTCTTTATCCATTCATCTGTCAATGGACACTTAGGTTGCTTCCATGTCCTGGCTATTGTAAATAGTGCTGCAATGAACATTAGGGTGCGTGTATCTCTTTATTTATTTATTTACCTATCTATTTTTGGCTGCATTGGGTCTTCTGTGCTGCGCGCGGGCTTCCTCTAGTTGCAGCAAGCAGGGGCTACTCTTTGTTGTGGTGCGTGGGCTTCTCATTGCAGTGGCTTCTCTTGTTGTGGAGCATGGGCTCTAGGTGTGCGGGCTTCAGTAGTTGTGGCACACGGGCTCAGTAGTTGTGGCTCATGGGCTCTAGAGCACAGTTTCAGTAGTTGGGGCACATGGGCTTAGTTGCTCCATGTCATGTGGGATCTTCCCGGACCAGGGCTCGAACCTGTATCCCCTGCATTGGCAGGTGGATTCTTAACCACTGGGCCACCAGGGAAGCCCAATGTCTCTTTTTGAATTATGGTTTTCTCAGGGTATATGCCCAGTAGGGGGATTGCTGGGTCATATGGTAGTTCTATTTTTAGTTTTTTAAGGAACTTCCATACTATTCTCCACAGTGGCTGTATCAATTTACATTCCCACCAATAGTGCAAGAGGGTTCCCTTTTCTCCACACCCTCTCCAGCATTTATTATTTGTAGATTTTTTGTTGACGGCCATTCTGACTGGTGTGTGGTGATACCTCATTGTGGTTTTGATGTGCATTTCTCTAATGATTAGTGATGTTGAACATCCTTTCGTGTGTTTGTTGGCAATCTGTATAATCTTCTTTGGAGAAATGTCAATTTAGGTCTTCTGCCCATTTTTGGATTGGATAGTTTGGTTTTTTGATATTGAGCTGCTTGTATATTTTGGAGATTAATCCTTTGTCTGTTGTTTCATTTGCAAATATTTTCTCCCATTCTGAGGGTTGTCTTTTTGTCTTCTTTATGGTTTTCTTTGCTGTACAAAAGCTTTTACGTTTCATTAGGTCCCATTTTTTAAATTTTTATTTTTATTTCCATTATTCTAGGAGGTGGGTCAAAAAAGATCTTGCTGTGATTTATGTCAAAGATTGTTCTTCCTATGTTTTCCTCTAAGAGTTTTATAGTGTGTGGTCTTACATTTAGGTCTTTAACCCATTTTGAGTTTATTTTTGTGTATGGTGTTAGGGAGTATTCTAATTTCATTCTTTTACATGTAGCTGTCCATTTTCCCCAGCACCACTTACTGAAGAGGCTGTCTTTTCTCCATTGTACGTTCTTGCCTCCTTTGTCGTAAATTAGGTGACCATATGTGCGTGGGTTTATCTCTGGGCTTTCTATCCTGTTCCATTGATCTATATTTTTGTTTTTGTGCAAGTACCATATTGTCTTGATTACTGTGGCTTTGTAGTATAGTTTGAAGTTGGGGAGCCTGATTCCTCTGGCTCCGTTTTTCTTTGTCAATATTGCTCTGACTATTCGGGGTATTTGTGTTTCCATAGGAATTGTAAAATTTTTTGTTCTAATTCTGTGAAGAATGCCATTGGTAGTTTGATAGGGATTGCACTGAATCTGTAGATTGCTTTGGGTAGTAGAGTCATTTTCACAATATTGATTCTTCCAATCCAAGAACATGGTATAGTTTTCCATCTGTTTATGTCATCTTTGATTTCTTTCATCAGCGTTTTATAGTTTTCTGAGTACAATTCTTTTGCCTCCTTAGGTAGGTTTATTCCTAGGTATTTTATTCTTTTTGTTATGACGGTAAATGGGATTGTTTCCCTAATTTCTCTTTCTGATTTTTCATTGTTGGTGTATAGGAATGCAAGAGGTTTCTGTGCATTAATTATGTATCCTGCAACCTTACCAAATTCATTGATTAGCTCTAGTAGTTTTCTGGTGGCATCTTTAGGGTTTTCTATGTAGAGTATCATGTCATCTGCAAACAGTGACAGTTTTACTTCTTTTCCGATTTGTATTCCTTTTATTTCTTTTTCTTCTCTGATTGCTGTGGCTAGGACTTCCAAAACTATGTTGAATAAGAGTGGTGACAGTGGACATCCTTGTCTTATTCCTGATCTTAGTGGAAATGCTTTTAATTTTTCACCATTGAGTAGGATGTTTGCTGTGGGTTTGTCATACGTGACCCTTATTATGTTGAGGTAGGTTCCCTCTATGCCCATTTTCTGGAGAGTTTTTATCATAAATTGGTGTTGAATTTTGTCAAAAGCTTTTTTGCACCTATTGAGATGATCATATGGTTTTTATTCCTTAACTTGTTAATATGGTGTATCACATTGATTTGCATATATTGAAGAATCCTTGCATTCTTGGGATAAATCCCACTTGATCATGGTGTATGATCCTTTTCATGTGTTGCTGGATTCTGTTTGCTAGTTTTTTGCTCAGGATTTTTGTATCTGTGTTCATCAGTGATATTGGTCTATAATTTTCTTTTTCTGATTTTGGTATCTGTGTGATGGTGGCTTCATAGAACTAATTTGGGAGTGTCCCTCCCTCTGCAATCTTTTGGAAGAGTTTGAGAAGGATCAGTGTTAGCTCTTCTCTAAATGTTTGATAGAATTTACCTATGAAGCCATCTGCTCCTGTGCTTTTGTTTGTTGGAAGATTTTTAATTAGTTTCAATTTCATTACTTGTGATAGGTCTGTTTATATTTTCTAATTCTTCCTGTTTCAGTCTTGGAAAATTGTACCCTTCTAAGAATTTGTCCATTTCTTCATGGTTGTCCATTTTATTGGCATAGAGTTGTTTGTAGTAGTCTCTTATAATCCTTTGTATTTCTGTGGCGTCAGTTGTGATTTCTCCTTTTTCATTTCTAATTTTATTGATTTGCATCCTCCCCTTTTTTTCTTGATGAGTCTGGCTAAGGGTTTATCAATTTTGTTTATTTTCTCAAAGAACCAGCTTTTAGTTTTATTGATCTTTGCTACTGTTTTCTTCATTTCTATTTCATTTATTTCTGCTCTGATCTTTATGATTTTTTTCCTTCTACTAACTTTGGGTTTTGTTTGTTCTTCTTTCTCTAGTTGCTTTAGATGTAGGGTTAGATTGTTTATTTGAGACTTTTCTTGTTTCTTGAGGTGAGATTGAATTGCTATAAACTTCCCTCTTAGAGCTGCTTTTGCTGTGTCCCATAGGTTTTGAGTTGTGTTTTCATTTCATTTGTCTCTAGGTATTTTTTTATTTCTTCTTTGATTTCTTCAGTGATCTCTTGTTTATTTAGTAGTGCACTGTTTAGCCTCTATGTATTTGTGGTTTTTACAGTTTTTTTCCTGTAATTGATTTTCAAACTTATAGCACTGTGGTCAGAAAAGATGCTTGATACGATTTCAATTTTCTTAAATTTTCCGAGGCTTGATTTGTGACCCAAGATGTGATCTGTCCTGGAGAATGTTCCGTGTGCACTTGAGAAGAAAGTGTCTTCTGTCACTTTCGGGTGGAATGTTGTATAAATATCAATAAAATCTGTCTGGTCTATTGTGTCATTAAAGCTTGTGTTTCCTTATTTATTTTCTGTTTGGATGATCTGTCCATTGCTGTAAGTGAGGTGTTAAAGTCCCCTACTATCATTGTGTTACTGTCGATTTCTCCTTTCATGGTTGTTAGTATTTGCCTTTTGTATTGAGGTGCTCCTATGTTGGGTGCATAAACATTTATAATTGTTATATCTTCTTCTCAGATTGATCCCTTGATCATTACATAGTGTCCTTCCTTATCTCTTGTAACAGTCTTTATTTTAAAGTCTATTTTACCTGATACAAGTATTGCTACTCCAGCTTTTTTCTGATTTCCATTTGCATGGAATATCTTTTTCCATCCCTTCACTTTCAGTCTGTAAGTGTCCCTAGGTCTGAAGTGGTCTCTTGTAGACAACATATATATGGAATCTCCATAACGTCTTGTTTTTTTATCCATTCAGCCGATCTGCGTCTTCTGGTTGGGGCATTTAATCCATTTACATTCAAGGTTATTATCAATATGTATGTTCCTATTACCATTTTCTTAATTGTTTTGGGTTTGTTTTTGTGGGTCTTTTTCTTCTCTTGTGTTTCCTGCCTAGAGAAGTTTCTGTAGCATTTGTTGTAAAGTTGTTTTGGTGGTGCTGAATTCTCTTAGCTTTTGCTTGTCTGAAAAGCTTTTGATTTCTCCATTGAATCTGAATGAGATCCTTGCTGGGTAGTGTAATCTTGGCTGTAGGTTTTTCTCTTTCATCACTTTAAGTATATTCTGCCACTCTCTTCTGGCCTGCAGAGTTTCTGCTGAAAAATCAGGTGAAAACCTTATGGGGATTCCTTTGTATTATTTTTTGCTTTTCCATTGCTGCTTTCAATATTTTTTCTTTAAATTTAATTTTTGTTAGTTTGATTAATATGTGTCTTGGTGTGTTTCTCCTAGGATTTATCCTGGATGGGACTCTCTGTGCTTCCTGGACTTGGGAGACTATTTCCTTTCCCATCTTAAGGAAGTTTTCCATTATAATCTCTTCAAATATTTTCTCAGACACTTTCTTTTTCTCTTCTTCTTTTGGGACCCTTATAATTTGAATGTTGGTGCATTTAGTGTTGTCCCAGAGGGCTCTGAAATTGTCTTCAATTCTTTTCATTCTTTTTTCTTTATTCTGCTCCTCAACAGATATTTCCAGCATTCTGTCTTCCAGCTCACTTATTCATTCTTCTGCCTCAGTTATTCTCTTATTGATTCCTTCTAGTGTATTTTTCATTTCAGTTATGTATTGTTCATCTCTGTTTGTTCTTTAGTTCTTCTAGATCTTTGTTAAACATTTCTTGTATTTTCTCAATCCATGTCTCCATTCTTATTTCCAAGATTCTGGATCATCTTTACTATCATTACTCTGAATTCTTTTTCAGGTAGATTGCCTACTTCCTCTTCATTTATTTGGTCTTGTAGGTTTTTACCTTGCTCCTTCATCTGTGAGACTTTTTTTTGCCATCTTTTTTTTTTTTTTTTTTTTTTTAATGGGTGGGATTGTATTCCTGTCTTACTGCTTGTTTGGCCTGAGGCTTCCAACACTGGACTTTGAAGGCTGTTGGGTAGAGCTGGGTCTTGGTGCCAAGATGAGGACCTCCGGGAGACCTCACTCCAATGAATATTCCTGGTTTGCTTCGGTGTTCCTCGCATTTCCTTGGGCGTTGAGGTCTCCCACCAGTATCCGGCAGGCACCCTAGTTGCGGGGAGATGTGAACTCCGTGTCTTCCCATGCCGCCACCTTGACTTCACCTTTGTCATTTGTTCTTAAGTGACCATATCCACCTCCCTCAGAGAAGACCTCAGATGATCCTCCCTCTTCTAGTCGTTTCTCCTAGTTTGCTTTGGGCTCTATGGCACTTGTCTTCTAAGGTTCTCTGTACCTGTCCTTGGAATACAAACAGCTACTTCTGACTTAAGAGGAAGCAAAGCAATTCACACACGATTGGAAGGTCAGCCTGAGAGAAGGAAATGGCCCAATCAAGCCCGCCATACTCAGCTGTTGTTGGATCACATGTCCACGTAGGAAAGATTGGCATACCAGTCAGAATTTGTGGTTGCAACCAATGAAAATCTCTTCTAGTTGACTTGAGCGAAAGATGAATTTATTGAAAGAATATTGTATGGCTCACAGAATCAGTGGGAAGGCTGGAGAATCAGGCAATGAAAATGAATAAAAGTCAAGGGAAGCAAGGTACAACCGAGATCTTGCCACAGGGATAATGTGCTTAAAATGCTGCCACTAAGGCTATCACTACTGGACACTTACTTGTCACAGTGCTGCTGGGCTCTGCCACTATCATTCATTGCCACACTGCTGGACACTCAAACCCACTACTGTCACTGCCAAAGGCTTCTGCTTCCCCACAGGCTGCATGTCCCAGATGGGGCCTTCGATCTGCAGAGCCCAGGTGATGTTCTAGTTTCCTCACTGCTGGGGTGAAGATAGAAACTCTCTGCCCTCTTTGGCTTCTAAAGTAGGAAGTGGAGTCCTGTCTTTCCTCTACTTTGGGGTTCTCCCCAAATGGGGAGGATATTAAAGGCCTAGTTGCCAGAATGACAAATAGGAATAGCATTTAGGTATTCTGTCAGAGGGCTGCTCGGATGTTGGAGAGGCAGAGGCAGATCGAGGCCAGTCACGTTCAGAAGAGAACTTACCCTCCCCCAACTACAGAATGCACACTTTCCTTTCAGCCTGGGTTCCTAAGATGGGAAAGCTTCCACTAGATTTCTTGATCAGTTGGTAGAAAATCTGCCCCTCAGAATAACTGACCTCTCTTAGTAAAAGTCACACTAAATAATAAAACAAGAATGACCATTTTTCAGAGGAACCGGGAGGCAAATGTAAAATGCCCATGTGACTGTGGGGGCTAGAGTTTGTTGCTTACTCTGTCTGTCAGCCACATGGATGTATACCACTGACCAAGAAAAATGAAGGAATAAAAGGCATTAGAAGGACTTTTTTTCTCTGAAGAACTTAGAGTACAGGGAAGCTGATTAAATAGATTGACATTACCTCAGAGAAAGGCCCTGTTATGTACAGGGAACAGGAAAGGAGTGGAAAGTGTAAACACAGGTCTTTTATTGACTTCCTTCCTTCTTTCTGTTTGCAAATATCCAAATGTTGGGGTTGAGTCTAGAGACCAAGAGATGAGGTCCAAGGACAGAATTGCTGCTGCTCTGACTGCTGTGAAATTATTTTTAAAATTAATTAATTTATTTTATTTATTTTTGGCTGTGTTGGGTCTTCGTTTCTCTACGAGGGCTTTCTCTAGTTGGGGCAAGCGGGGGCCACTCTTCATCACGGTGCACGGGCCTCTCACTATCGCGGCCTCTCTTGTTGCGGAGGACAGGCTCCAGACACGCAGACTCAGTAGTTGTGGCTCACGGGCCTAGTTGCTCCGCGGCATGTGGGATCTTCCCAGACCGGGGCTCGAACCCGTGTCCCCTGCATTGGCAGGCAGATTCTCAACCACTGCGCCACCAGGGAAGCCCCTGCTGTGAAATTCTGAGATGCCGGACACAGACCCCAAACTGGACTGTGTAGAAGAAAACTGGTGGGATTGACCATTTCAGAGTTTGGAGTCTTAAGAGTGGAACTAGAAATCAGTGATTTAAAAATGAGAAAAACCCCTTTGTTTTGGAACCGATGTGGATATGCTTCCATATTATTATAGCTGATCAGCATGTGCCAGAATGAGGGTGACATCTTTAAACCTCAAATCTTGTGTAGGACATCCAGGTAAACTTTCATTTAGATTAAACTCAAAACATGCCACGGCCACTTACTTTGATGTGGCTGAAATTCATCAAGCGTCTCTGTGGTGGAAATAATTAACTTACATCTATAGTATTAACAGATCACTAGCGTTCAAATCTTATTAGCAGCAAATGTTTGTTTCATTAAAGCCTTTTCTAATCAGCAGAGCAACGAGGTTAAAATGCAGCCGTCCTGGGTCTTAATATTAAGATCCTTGAAAATGAAGTTCTCAAGTGGGGGGAACCATGGTTTCTTAAAGTATTTCTCACTTGGAGGTCGCCAGGATTTGGGAAGAACTTGAGATTTTTTTAAATTTATGTTTTCATAGAATATAACTTTAGTTCCTTAATTCGGTTGTTTCTCCAACCAAGGTCTGTGAGAATTTTTTCCTTTATGAGATTTCAGAGTAATAATGAAATTTGAGGAGTGTTGATATAGTGGAAAGGACATGGGCTTTGACACATGGGCTCAGACACATCCATGTTCAAATTCTGTCTCTACTTAGACAAGTTACTTGGCGTCTCTGAGCCTCACTTTTCTCATCTGTAAAATGGTGACAATAGCTACCCACAATCTTGTTGTAAAGAGTACCTATAAATTACTTAACACATAGTAGGAGCTCCACAAAAATTATCTCCCATCTTTTGTCCATTTTTCTTCTCCTCCAAAGAAAGAAGAGAGCGGTTATTCTGACTTTTTTAAAGGAAAGTAAAGAGAACCTCAACTGAGATAAATTTATATTGGAGACCCAGGGATTCAGACAGTGATGGTGTGGTAGGCTGAATAATGTCCCCCTCCCCGACCTCAAGAAAAAGGATAGCCATGTCCCAATCCCTGTAACCTGTGAATATTGTCTTATACGGCAAAAATGGACTTTACAGATCTTGAGATAGGGAGATTATCCTGATAATCCAGTGGGTCCTAAATGCAATCGTGAGCATCCTCATTAAAGGGAGGCAGAGGAAGATTTGACAGCAGTCAGAAAAGAAGGCAACGTGACCAGGGAAGCAGAGATCGGAGCGATGGTGCCACGAGTCAATGAATGCCAGCAGCCACCAGAACCTGGAAGAAGAGGCAAGGAACGGATTCTCCCCTAGAGCTTCAGGAGAGAGCACTGCCCTGTCAACACCTAGATTTCAGCCCAGCGAGACTGATTAAGACTTCCGGTCTTCAGAACTGCGAGAGAATAGATTTCTGTTGTTTTGAGCCACCAAGTTGGTGGTAATTTGTTACAGCAGAAATAAGAAACTAATACAGATGGTTTGTATGACTCTGTAGATTGAATACTATGGAGACGGGTTGGAAATGGACTGCGCTACCCAGCAGAAATGTAAAAGCTCCCAAGCAAACGTTCCAATTCTTTTCCTGGTCCTTGACTTCAAGGCCAACAGTTATGTAGAAGAGAAAATTCTTTTTAAAATGTAGCATTTTTCACACTGAGCGTTGAGACCTTAGTGGGCTGTGAACAGCATATTTTTAAAAAGTAAACTAGGGGGCTTCCCTGGTGGCGCAGTGGTTGGGAGTCCGCCTGCTGATGCAGGGGACGCGAGTTCGTGCCCTGGTCTGGGAGGATCCCACATGCCACGGAGCGGCTGGGCCCGTGAGCCATGGCCGCTGAGCCTGCGCGTCCGGAGCCTGTGCTCCGCAATGGGAGAGGCCACAGCAGTGAGAGGCCCATGTACCGCAAAAAAAAAAAAAAAAAAAAAGAAAGAAAGTAAACTAGGATAAAATGAAAAGCCTGACAGCGAGTGTTCTTGCCTCTGTAAACCACGTGCACTCCCACCTTCCCACGCACAGCCATCACACAAGGTCTTTCTTGCAGTCTCTTTCCTTCTCCTGCTGCTTGTGGTCAGGCACCCTCATATGTGTTCTCACTGCACCTCGTGCTTCCTTTGTGAATGTCCTCAACACCATGCAGCCCATACTGCTCATTCGTTCAGCAAGTCTGCTGCAAGTCCTACTGTGTGTCAGGCACTGTGCTGGGCGTTTGTCCTATCTGAGTGCTTGTCTGTCTCCCCACTGGACAGCCATTTCTCTGAGGAATAGTGTTTTAACTGTGTCTCCAGCACCTCATGCAGTGCCTGGCCCACTCGAAGATAGTCAATGTGGTTACACACTGTGACTCTAGATTTTAGAATTATTCTTTTAAGCAAATTCAAATGGTGCTTGGGGGAAGGTCACCTAGTATGGTCTTTCTAGGCCTGGGAAAGATATTGCTCTGTGGGCATAGGCCTGATGGGCATAGGCTTTCTAGAAGCATGACCATAGATATCCTCCAATTGGGCTTTCACCTTTTCGTAGCCCCTCAGTAGGATTGGACACATTTTCTCTCCTCTCCAAGTCACCCCTTGCCACAGTATCCTGACCCTTTCTAGAGGGGGAATCACATGACTGGTAAAGACGTGGAAGGAGTGCTTTGTGCACCTTGGAGGTGGTCCTAATTGCAGGACCAGGTGGAGAAGCTAGCCAAAAATAAAACTCGGGTCATTCAGGAATTTTTAAAAGAACAGGATGCCTAACCTTCCCAACTCAGACACTTTTGCTAATTTATTGTAATATCATCATGTCCTTCAGACATCAAACATGAGTGCCAAATCATATTCATCAGTGTCTTAGGCAACAGCCACACATGTAAAATATAGACGATGATATCACGGTTGACTCGATATGATCACAGTCTTGTGTGTAAACTTTCTTTCTAGGCATTCAAAGCACACAGTAGACATTATCTGGTTGTTTTTCCCAACACTTTTGCCAGCTAGGTAGGGAGCAGGTATCTTACTCTCCTCCTCGCACAGATATGTTGATAGCTTTCCTGGGAATTATTTGTCCAAAACCCCCTTGGTAATAAGAGCAGCTGGAAGGAAAATGACTGGAGGCTTAATTTAAAAAACAGAACTTCCTGTTGAGGCAACTTCAGGTCACAATGCTGGGATATTTCTAATTTCAAGCATTCTTGAAGCAAGGGAGCATAAAGCGTTAGTTATTTCTCTTTATTGTGGTTGTATAGGAGCGAATGGGGTAGCAGATAATTTAATTAAATCAATTCAACTGTTGGTATTTTGTGTTCAGCGTCTAAAGGGAACTTCCGTGTTTGTTTTCTTTCCATGACGGCAGTGGTATCACCAAGCATAGCTCAATAAAGCAGGGCATAAATGTGATTCTATAGCAATTTTTTGCTATTAGAGGCAATTCTACTATAGTGATGAAAACATTTAGAGTTATAAAGGTCTGAGCTGGAGTACCATTTAACCAATGGCTATGAGAATAAGAAAAGATCATATATGTAAAGTGCTTTATAAACACTAAAATACTATAGAAAAACAAGCTATTATGAAGCTAATGGACCACTAAAATTATGATGCCTAGTGCAGGTTATATTTTCTTCCAATGGGGTCTATTTCCAATGGGTCAGTGGTGCAAGGAGCCTTTAAATCTGTAAATTATCATCTTCCTGGAAAATCAGGAGAAAAGAAAATGAAGAGTGGAAAGGAAGCCTGGGGCTATAGGTATATCAAAATTTAAAGAATGTGTCAAATATGAACTGTAGTCTATATGGTGGAATTCAAGTATCTATACACCGTAGGGGGCAGGAAGCTTGAAAATACGGCTTTTCTATGTCTCCTGGAATGTGGACCCTTTGTTCAGGATCTACGAGGTAAAGCATTCCATAGGAAGTATTTGTTTAATTGTAGCCAGAACTCAGCTGGGGGTAGGCCAGATTCCATCGTGTAATGTTATGGCGTGTAATGTTATTGCTTCTTCAACCAAGATACGTGCACACTTCAAGCCAAGTGCAAACCCACAAGGTTTGAACTCCTAACCTTTAAAATACAAGGCAGCTACTTTGGCCACCAGGCATCCCCGTTCTTGTTTACCAGGACTGGGAGTTCTCATCAGGCAGAGCCCCATCTATTCCGTGACCCTAGCAGAATAACATTGAGAAACTCAAAGGAATATCCATTTTAAAATAGTGTCTGTGGCACCAAAAGGATTCTGAAGCTCTGAATCAGCCCCTTACCTCACGGCAAAATTTACAGGCTTGCAGAGTTAAATGAAAATCAGATTGGAATGTACGGGCTTCTGTTTTTCTGTAATGACACGTTGTGAGAAGGAAGGCAATTTTCTTGGACATTCCTCTAAAACCAGTGCACTTGCAGTGGTTGTTTTTGGTTTCCAAAACCATCCAAAACAGACCCAGGACCCGTGCTATCCTCTCTGGGTATAGGACTCTGGGCCACCTAAGCCACTTGTCCAGGGATTGTAATCAAAATCATTAATCGTGCCTCCCGTTGGGCATGTGTTAGCCCCTCCTCAAAGCACTCAGAAAGTGGACTTTAGTAACGCATTCTTTCTCTGAAGTCATTGAATGATAATATAAGAAAATAGATTCTCTAAAATACAATCTTAGACTTTGGCTGCACCCATGAGTTGAAAGAATTTTGTGAGGAAAGGAAGAAAAAAAGGAAAGAAATGTGCCTGTTTCTCATATCTGATGATGAAAAATCCATATACTATAACCTGAAAAGGAAAAATAAACAGAGTCCGTGAAACTCTGTGGCAAAGAGGAATGAAAATGTTCTTTCAAAAAAAAACAACAAAAAACGGAACTGTGTTCTCTGCAGGTTTAGCGACAACCTTTGCCAAAATCTGCTTTCTGCAAACTTTCCTCTAGACCTGGCTCCCACCAGCAGGCTTGGCTGCGGGAGAAAATCTTGGATGACTGTGGTTTGGAGTGTGTGAATGTTAAAATCAGACATCGTTCCCTTTCTTTATAACAACAACAAGCCTTTGGTTTTGGCTATATTCGTGCTGTTTTCCGGTGCTGCCTTGTTTCTTTTCTTGCTACAGGTTAGAACTATTGACGTGCTCTTGATATTTTCAGTTCATTCTCTTTTTGGCCACCACTTTCCCCTTTCTTGCAATGCCCTTGAGATGCTAGTAGACTCTATTTGCTTGCTGAAATAAAGAAATGACCGAATGAGTGTGAAATGATTCGTGGAAGCCACCCAGAAAGTTGGAAGAAGATTCTGAATTAGAACTTAGAATTTCCTTGTCCTCTCAGGTCTGTAAACCTGGTCCACTGGGCTGAGTTTTTCTAAGACATTGAGGCCCACTGATGCATGCTGATCCACAGATGTAAAGTGAGGCTTCAAACTGGTAGTCAGCGCTCTGTAGAGTGACTAGATATGAAATACTTTAATACAGTAATTATCACCTGCTTGGGCAAAGTTATAACTTAACATTGTTTTACCATGGATTATTCTAATTTACAACATGTTATAATTCAGATAAAACAAGGCCAATATTCAACCTAATCTCATCTATGAAAAGATTTGCTTAACAAACAACAAATATATTATAGGGACTATGTCTCATGTCATATATCATATGTCACATACTTAAGAATAAGACACAGGAGGGGCTTCCTTGGTAGTCCAGTGGTTAAGACTCCATGCTTCCACTGCAGGGGGTGCGGATTTGATCTCTGGTCAGGGGACTAAGGTCCCCTATGCCGCGCGGCACAGCCAAAAAAAAAGACACAGGAAATAACAGAATCGATGATTAATGTATTGTGGGGAACTATGTTTTCAGGAAGCACCACTATACAATAATCATCGATCCTGTTATTTCTTGTGTCTTGTTCTTAACTCTGTGACATATGACATATGAATGAGACATAGTAGTCATCTCATAGAACAGACATAGGTAGTCTGTGTAACCTACCATATTACATAGCAGCTGTTGCAACTGAAAAAGCACATGCCAGGAAAAGGGCACATGCCGAAGTCATTTTCACTGGATCTTGGAAGTAAGCAGATCTCTTTATGCTTTGGTATAATGTAGAACCAGAATGTGCATAGCTAGAACCAGAGAACATGTTGAAGAATCTACGTAAAGGAGCAATGGCAGACTGAGAGACAGAGACTGCTCTGGAATCATGTAAAATGCTTCCTGATGCCAGGAAGATTTATTGATAGAGGAGGGCATGGGATGTGGGACAGTGTGGGACACAGAAAAGAATCTATAGATGAGCAAGAACCAGGGACAATGGAAGGATCAGGAAGGACCAGAGCAGAGATATTTCCCTTGGCCATACCTGTCTAAAATGAAAACCAGAGCCACATCATATTTTAGCTTATTGCATGCATACATTTGTCTAAGTTACCTGTTTACAGTTGTTTTGTAATGTTGGTGCTTTCTTTGCTTTCTGCTGATTTCATAACATCAGATTAAAACCATCTCTTCTTGTATTAATAAAGATTGATATTAAGCATTTTAGTTGAAGATGGCAGATTAAATGTATACATTAGCCTTCATTCCCTTCTAAACTGTTCTAAAGTATAAATAAAGGAATTGGGATGGGGGGGCATAAGCCATAATGAAAGAGAGAATAGGACAAGAGAAAACAAAGATGAAATTTGGGGTACTGGAAAGCACCTGGTCAAGTGATAGCTGCTTGGGAAATCTGAGAATGCCAAATTTTATAGCAGTGTTTGGGAAGCTGAAAAGCAACCCGGTTTACGCTGAAGAACCCCACCACTGAAGTGGTGACTGGAGGGTCTTCCTTTTTTTTTTTTTTGGAGGTTCTTCTTGAAGTGAGGTTGAAGGTGGGCTACAATCAGCGGATTGGATAAAAAAAGCAGTTAGATCAATGCATGGATATATAAAATGTGATATATCCATACAATGGAATATTATTCATCAAAGAAAGAAATGACGTTCTGATTCAGTACACAACATGGGTGAATTGTGAAACATTATGCTAAGTGTGAAAGAAGCCAGATACAAAGGAACACATACTGTATGACTCCATTTATATGAAATGCCTACAATAGGCAAATCTATAGAAATAGAAAGTAGATTAATGTTTGCCTAGAGCTAGTGGGAGGTAAAATTGGAGCGTTTCTGCTAATGGAAATGAACTTTCTCTTGGAGGTAAGAAAACATTCTAAGATTGTTTGTGGTGATGGAGGCACCACTCAGTGAATATACTAAAAATCATTGAATCGTGCACTTTAAATGGGTGAAATCATATGGTATGTGAGTTATATTTCAATAAAGCTGGTTTTTTTTTTAAAAAAAAATGAGATGTCCATATTATCTCTCTCACCCAGGAATATGTTCTCTGGGCCAGAGAACACCAGACATAGTTCAGGATGGGGCTACCATATTAAAACTAGAGATATTAGGTGAAATTTTACTCACTGAATGTAGGTACATGTATTACCTCTTCCCTTAATCAGCTCCTGGTCTACTGGCAGCCAGGCTTAGGCCTTCCATCTAAGTAGAAAATTGGAAGTCTTCTCTGAAGAATCTGTCCAGCCCTTGAGAAAAGATCTAATGATACTGACATAGATGGGGCAGGGGGCGTCCTCTAATGAAGACTCTAGCCAGATCACTCTACAGTGATACTTGTAGCTAATAAGCCCCACTCATGTGTATGAAGATTTCAATCTGTTTCTTAGCATGCTTTTCTTAAATATAGGTGGACATCTAGAGGTCGCCAGACATTTGAGGAAAGCTTCTAAAATACGAAAGATAGAAAACAAACAGGAAAAGCAACTTGGATGAAACAGAGATGATGAGAGGAAAAGAGTATTTCCAAAGAAAAGCTATAATTAATATGCTCAGAGTGATAAGGGGAGATATTAAACACATGAAATAAGAACAGTACACTATTTAAAAGTAAAGAAGAAAGAAAGATTCAGGCAAGTTTCCCAGAACATAAGGGTATGAATTTCAAATAGGAAAGGCCCACTGAATATCTAACTCATTGAATGAAAATATCCTCACACCAAAGCCTGTCAACATGAAATTTCAGAAGACGGAAGACAAGGAAAATATTCTACAAGAGGAAAAAAACAGGTACTATATAAAGAATCAGGAATCAGAATAGCATCCCACTTCTCAACAGTCTCACTGGAAGCCAGAATACAAGAGAACAATGTCTTCAAAATTCCGAAAGAAAATAATCTAAAATCTAGACTTTTATACGTAGACAAAGTTTCAGGCAAGTGTGAAGGTAGGTTAAAAATATTTTCAGACATGTAAGCACTCCCAAATTGTTCTTCACTAAAAAGGGGAGTAAACCAAAAAGAGGAAGACATGGGATCTGTGAAACAGAAGATCCAACCTGGAGGGAGTTCAGGGAATTCTCAGGAAGATGGTAAAGGGAGATCCCAAGAGGACAGTTTAGAGAGTAACCAATCCAGATTGAAGGGGATCAGAAGTTTCCAGGAAAGACTTCTTCAAAAAGATGAAATTAATGGAGTGCTTAATGTGAGTAACTCTATTGAGAAGATATTTGCACAACTGGGGAAGAATTTGGAGATGACTCAGTCGTAAGTACACTAAAAAGTAAACACATTTGAAAAACAAACAGACTATGGAAAATAAAATGTTTGGGAAAGAAAAAGTCAACATGGTATACCACATTGCTTAGCTATTAATCATACCATATAGTCAAAATAGTATAAACACTGAATATCAAAATAAAATTAGGTTTCAACTGTATTGTAGAATGGGAGTTGAGGAGAGAGTGGATACAGGGGGAGGACTGTGATGTTGAGAGAGCACTAAATCCTCACTTTCCAATGTGGGAAGTTAACAGATAATGTTGGAACTGAAAAATCAAAAAGTTGCAATATAAACCTAGTTTTTAGAAATATGGAAATAATTGCTAGAAGAATCAGTTGAAAGGGTTGCCACTAAGGCATAGGAAACGAGGGTGGATTCAAGAAAATGCTGATTTTAATACTTATAGATTACTTGATTTTTTCAAAATTATGTGCAAGCATCACTTGGATAAAAAGAAAAAAAAATTTAAATTAAAACTCAACAATAAGAACATGAACAACTGGATTAAAAAATGGGCCAATGACCTTAACAGGCACTTCACCAAAGAAGATATGCAGATGTCAGATAAGCACATGAAAAAATGCTCCACAACAAATGCAAATTTGATGTGGAGCATCAAATTTAAAACATCGATGTTTTAAATTTAAAACAAATGGGAAATACAAATTTAAAACATTGATGACATACCACTACACATCTACTGAATGTCCAAGTCAGGAACACTGGTAACACCAAATGCTGGTGAGGATGTGGAGCAACAGGAACTCTCATTCATTGCTGGTAAGAATATGAAGTGGTATGGCCACTTTGGAAGACAGTTGGGCAATTTCTTACAAAACTAAATATATTTTTACTAAAAAAACCAGCAATTACATTCCTTGGTGTTGATAACTTACATGCACACAAAAACCTGCACACAGATGTTTATAGCAGCTTTATTCATAATTGCTAAAACTTGGTTACAACCAAGATGTCCTTCAGTAGGTGAATGGATACATAAACAGTGGTACATCCAGATAATGGAATACTATTCAGCACCGAAAAGAAATCCTGTATGATTTCAATTATATGACAGTTCTGGAAAAGACAAAACTTTGGAGACAGGAAAAAGATCAGTGGTGGCCAGGGGTTGAGGGAAGGAAGGATGAATAGGCAGAACATAGAGGATTTTTAGTGCAGTGAACTATTTATTCTGTGTGATTTTATAATTGGTGGGTGCATGTCATTATACATTTATACATTTGTCAAAACCCAAAGAATGTACAACACCAAGAGTAAACCCTAATGTAATCTATGGACTTTGGGTGATTATGATGTGTCAGTTTAGGTTCATCAATTGTAACAGATGTTCCACTCTGGCAGGGGATGTTCATAATGGTGGGTGTGTGGGCACAGGGGGTTTATGGAAAATCTCTGCACCTTCTGTTCGATTTTGCTATGAACCTAAAACTGCTCTAAAAAATAAAGCCCACTGAAAAATAAATAAATAAAAGAGAAAATAGAGATGGGTACAACCCCTGCCCTAATGAAGTATAGTTGCTAGCATGTATTACATTTGAAAAGAAGAAAAAAAATCATAAGTACTTTTAAAACATTTTTTAAAAAGTTGATTCTAGAACTTGGTGTACTGGATGTGGAAAGACCAAACAGGCAGAATGGTGTCTGAACACAGCCTGTTCCTGCCTGGGTGCACCGTACAGGGTCCTCATAGAGCAGGGCCCTTAATCCCCACATCAAATGAGAGTAGGGATGGCTTTGAGAGCATTAAAACTACGCAGAATAAAATAAAACCTTTGTACCAGATAAGTCTTAAAAGAAGTTAAGTACAAACACATTGTTTTACAAATGAAAATACTGTAGCTCAGAGAAATTAAGTAAATTAAGGGTAGAGTAAAATTTGGTGGTGGAATGTGTTTTCAATGCATCATCTCACAGATACCCTAAGATGTATGGGATATTAGTGTCCTTGCTTTACAGATGAAGAAAATGAGAGGTGAGAAATTTGATCAAGTTCCTACAGCAAGTTAAATGGCAGAAATCAAGTCTAATTCCAGAACATGTGGTCTAACCTCTATGCTAGACTCCCTTCTTCAGCACTTGTCTTCATAAAAATAAATCTACTTAGTGGTGGATTACTTGATCATTTGTTTTGCATCTTAGTCATACTCAGGGAAGTTCATTCACTTCCTTGGTTTGTTTTCTCTGTTTTCTTTCCAGGATAAATTATTCCAACTTTATATTGTTATAGAAGTACTGTCATCAAAGGAATTGTGAATTTTTTTCAGTCACAGAATCCTAAAAGCTTCAATGGTGGGAATTCCCTGGCAGTCCAGTGGATAGGACTCTGCGCTTCCACTGCAGGGGGCATGGGTTCAATCCCTGGTCAGGGAACTAAGAGTCCACATTCTGCATGCCGCATGGTGCAGCCCAAAACAAGAAAAATTAGGAAAGCTTCAATGGCAACAGCCACTCCAATCACCCCTTTGTACGTGTCCAAAAGGTTTAACCTTAAAAGATTTATCTGAAAATATGATCTTGTTTTCATTCATTTATTTATTACTTCTTTCAACAAATATGCATTGAGTACTTTCTGTGGGCTAGGCCTTGGGTATACAGTGAGCATAATAGACATGGTCCTTACATTCATGGAGCTTACAGTCTAATGGGGAGAGATAGACATGAAATAGGCAAACAGCTCAATACTCAGAATTATGTATGTTAAGAATCTTAAACAACCTGTGGGGGGACTTCCCTGGTGGCACAGTGGTTAAGGATCCTCCTGCCAATGCAGGGGGCACTGCTTTGAGCCCTGGTCTGGGAAGATCCCACATGCTGCAGAGCAACTAAGCCCGCAAGCCACAACTACTGAGCCTGCATTCTAGAGCTGGTGAGCCACAACTGCTGAGCCTGCGTGCCGCAAATACTGAAGCCTGCGCGCCTAGAGCCTGTGCTCCGCGACAAGAGAAGCCACTGCAATGAGAAGTCCATGCACCACAGCAAAGAGTAGGCCCCACTCGCCACAACTAGAGAAAGCCCGCACGTGGCAACGAAGACCCAACACAGCCAAAATTAAATAAATAACTAAAAATTTATTTTAAAAAACCCAACAACTTGTGGGACCAAAGTGTGGTAGTTGAGGAGGAGAGGGGTAGGAGATAAGGTTGGAGAATTAAACTGAAATCTGATCATGTAGGCCCTGTAGGCCATGTAAGCTTGTTTCATTTTCTATTAAATCCTGTGGAAAACCAGTGCAGGCTTTAAGGCATTTTAAATGATCTCTCTGCCCATTCTGGGGAGCACAGGAGGAAAGGGCAAGAGAAGAAGATGGGATAGTGCTTAGGAGTTCAGCTGCAGTAGTCCATTTGCGATGGTGAGAGCTTGGAGATGGAGAGATACAGACAGATTTGAGAAATATTTCGAAAGTGGTTTCAGTAGTATTTGGTAATGGGTTGGCTGTTACGAGCAAAGGGGAGGGATCTTGCAGAGATGACTCCTAGGTTTGTGGTTTTAGCCGATGAACAGCTGGTAGTTTCATTTATTTAGATAAGGGACATGGGAAGAGGAGGGTCAATAATTCAGTTTTGGGATAAGTTGAGTTGGAGTCGCCTCTGAGATATCTGAGTAGGCAGTTAGATATCAAGCCTGGAGCTCAGAAAAAAGGTCTGGGCTGGAGATAAAAATATGGCAGTTAACAGCATTTTGGTGATTTTTAAAGCTATGGGACTGGATGAGATCCCCCAGGGGGGAAATGTAGAGAGAAATGAGCAACAAGCTCCAATAGGAGTGCTGAGTGTCTCTGATAATATAGGCATAGGAAGAGCTGGCAGTGAGACTTACATTAGCCCAAGCTTAGGAGAGAGGAGGGGACAGCACAGCCGCCAGAAAAGCAGAGGAGAGAGTGTTTCAATAATGGTACAAGCAACTATGCTGAAGGCTGCTGAGAGGTGAAGTTGAGGTCTGGAAAGTATCTACTGGATTTGGCATTATCACAGTACTGTGCAGAAGCTGAGTCCTATCCACGCAGAAAACCTATTATGGGCATCTCCTTCTAATTCTGTGTTTAGCGATGACACACTGATAGTTTGAAATCAGCCGCGGGGAGAGTATTGACAACATGGAAGTTGACAAACAGTACATTTTTTTTTTTCCTGGAAAGCTAGTTGTTAAACATGTACCAGCATGACACTGGCAATGTGACTCCATTTATAGTAAAATGAAGGGGAAAACAGGCTTCTCTGCTCTCTCTGGTCCCATCAGAAAGTTTTCAGAACATTTTTCATGGAAATGAATTCTCTTCAAAGAAACAAGCTGAATGTCCGAACTTCCTTTGAAGTGGGCTTTTTTTTACCTTGGCCACAGGACTTTCTAAAGTCTCAGCCTTTTAGTCACTAACCTTCACAAATATGATGCAGACCAACAGGAAAAAAAATTCAGTGTGGTCATATGAAGAATTTCTTCCAACTCTGAGATGCTATTATCCTGAGTTGGCTGCAAGAAATTCCAGGAAACATAGCAGTAAACCACATTTCATTTACTCCTGGGTTTATTTACTTGGTAAAATAATCATTAGAAGATTCCAGAATTCAGGGGTGAAGAGATGACATTTCCCCCATCTTTCTTTTTCATTAAAAAAAATTGCTTGTTATTCTATGAAAATGTAGATAAGAAAATTCACTGGAAGTTGGAAAGTGTGGTATTTTCAGTATCATGACAACTGAATTAGATCATTAGATAACCAAGTTAATTGTTAGATAATCAGGTGTTAAGATAAAAGCATTTAAAGAACCATGCTTTTGACATTGTTTTAGTTATGACATGTCACCACAGGCTAAATACTGTCCTCATCTAAGAGGGAACTAAAGATTGAACTGAATGCATTACAGAGTCTTTAGTTCACTGAAGAAGTCAGCACGCAAACCTAGTCCAAGTAGCTCTGAAGGTTTGTTCTTTGACACGTCTTTACTCCAAACACATAGCAATGATAAATGAAATTTATCAAGCTTAAAAACTAAATAAACACTTCTGCGGCCCAGAATTGGGACAGAAATACAAAGCTCATGCTGAGCGGAAGCCACAAACTTACTGGGCTCTAGGTCTGGAACCAGGCAATGTTAGCTGGAGTTTGGCTCCTCCAGGGTAAATTAAAATAAAAAAGTTCCATGCCGAGATGGGAGACTGAAGCCAGGTTCACCGCTTGAAGCCAGAGGCAGAGGCAGCCTCCTCCTATTCATGAAAGGAGGTTGAAAAAGATGTCATTCCTGCCTGGGGCTATAGCTTTTAGCAAACTGTGGACTTGGAGGAAAGAGAGGACACAGATATAGCCTTGTGACCAGGAAAAGGAGCAGTCCATTGCCTGGTTTGGTGCCTGGATCTGTGCTGTCCTCAGTCCCTGTGGGCTGGATCTCTGAAGCTCTGTTAGTAGATCTGGGTCTGAACTGGGGTCCACAGAGCCAAATGCAGAAGGAGGGCAATCACAAAACCACTAGACAGGAAGGAGAAAGCACAATGGGGGTTGAGGGAAGAAGAGAAAGAGAGACAGAGGGAATGCAAGCCTCGTCTCAAAATGAGCTCTTCAATCAAAACCCAATGCTAAGAAAGATAGCCAACAGAACAAAAGTACATAATTTATTACTGTTGAAACTAATGTTATGGAACCATCTGAGAGAAGGTTTAAATATGTTTAGAATGCTCAAAGAGATATGTGAAGAAATAACTCTAAAAAAAAAAAAGAGCAAGACATTGTGAGGAAAATGTCAGCATAAATGAAATCAGAATGGATGGATACTAAAAAGAACAACTAGAAATCTTGGAAGTGAAAAATAGCGTCATCAAAATAAAAATTCGACAGATGAGATAAGCTCTAGACTGGAAATAGTTAAAAGAATATGAATGAATTGAAGATGATGCTGAGGATTTCACCCAGGAAACAGGACAGAAAGAGAAAAAAAAATGTGAGAGAGCAGTTAAGAGACAGAGAGGACCGATTGATTGGCTTCAACATAACATCTACAAGGAGTTCTAGAGAATGAGGATGAAAGGAATGGTGAGGAACCACTATTTGAAGAGGTAATAGCTAAGAATTTTCCACAGTTAAAGAAAGATCTGTGATCTCAGATTGACGAGACATATAAAGTGCCAAGCAAGATAAACATAAATCCACACGTCTTAGTGAAACTGTGTAACATCAAAGATAAATATAGAACTTAAAAGCTGTTAGAGAGAAGAGACATATCACCTTAATAGAAATGAGAATTTGATTGATAGCTGACTTTTCATGTGTAGAAACCGATGCCAGAAGACAATGAAATAATATCTTTATAGTCCTGAGGGAAAATAGCTGAGAATATAAAAATCTTATATCTCTTTAAACTATTATTTAACAGTGAGGGTCAAAGACATTTTCAAAAAGACAGTGATTTAAATATTTTCACTGAGAGACCCTCATGAAAATAAGTAGCAAGAATGTGTTTCAGCAGGGACTTCCCTGGTGGTCAAATGGCTAAGACTCCGTGCTCCCAGTGAAGGGGACCCGGGTTCGATCCCTGGTCAGGGAACTAGATTCCACATGCCACAATTAAGAAGTTGGTGTGCTGCAACTAAGTTGGCGTGCTGCAGCTAAGATCCCCCACATGGCACGAAGATCCCTTGTGCGGGCAACTAAGACCCGATACAGCCAAATAAATAAATAAATATTAAGAAAAGAATGCATTTCAGCAAAAACAAAAGAGAACAGAGATTGATAATGATAAACAGAGAAATTGATAAATTAGATTAGTAAATTTAATTTAATTTTCTTACAAAACTCACCATTTTTTGCCTTTATTTAAAGGATGAACTCTAGACAAAACTCTGAACAAAAGTGAAAAAACTAGAGGGGGTAAAGAATGGGAAAAGAAGACGAGAATTACTCAAGGGGAAGTTAATATATGCTAAGATCAGTTTCGTGTCAGGGAAAAGGATAAAAATACTGAATAACTTTAGATGTTCTCAGAAAATGGAATAGTTAAGTATGTATGTTAGTTTGAGGATGCCTACTAGAATAAATAAAATACCATGTCTTACTCCTAAGCCAGCAGAAGAGGAAGAAGGGAATGCAGAAAATATTTTCAATGCAAGAGAAGGCAGGAAAAGTGGGGAAAGAACAGCAAAAGATGGTAAAAATACAACGAAAAGAGAGTTTAAAATAAGTTCAAATATTATCGTTAACCTCAGCAAACATAAATGTGTTAAAAATTGATTTAAAACAAAGATATTATCAGAATGCATAGAATACCAAAATCAGTTATATACTACACACAACAGACATATCTAAAACAGAACCATTTGGAAAAATAAAAAATATATAAGAATAGAATATTATTTGAAGTAAAAAAATATTAGCAAAAAGAAAGTTGGTATAGAAATCTTAATACCAGATGCAATAGAATTTAAAAACACAAAAATTAATAAGGATAAAGAGGTACACTACATGATAACATGATATATGTGATATGTAACAGTCACAAACCTGTAGTTACCTCAAAATACATAAAGAAAAACTGCCCATATTATAGAGAAATTTACCAGTCCAGTATCATGGTAAAGAATTTTAACACACCTTTGATAGACCAAACAGAATTTTTAAAATTAGCAACTCTCAGAATATTTGAACACCAAATTTAAAAGTTTGAGCTAATATGTAAATCTAATGCATGTAATACTCTGAACCAAGCAAAAAAAAATATATACAGTATATTCTTTTTCAGTATCTACGGAACTTTTACAAAAGAAATGTATCACCTACTAGGTTAAAAATTAGTCTCAGCAAATTAAAAAACAATCAATAGCAAACATAGTCTGACTATAATTCAATTAAATTGGAAATCAACACTAAAAATATTTAAATTTCTGCATACTTCAAAACTTAAAAATTTACAACCAAATAACTCAAGGTTAAAAAGGAAATCATGGGCTTCCCTGGTGGTGCAGTGGTTGAGAGTCCACCTGCTGATGCAGGGGATGTGGGTTCATGCCCTGGTCCGGGAGGATCCTGCGTGCTGTGGAACGGCTGGGCCCGTGAGCCATGGCCGCTGAGACTGTGCATCCAGAGCCTGTGCTCTGCAATGGGAGAGGCCACAGCAGTGAGAGGCCCATTTACCTCAAAAAAAAAAAAAAAAAAAATGAAATCACAATGAAAATTACAAAAATCTAGAGATAAAGGTATATCCTTTTTTTTATTAAGAAAAAGATTGAAAATAAACAAGGTAAGCATTCAAAATAGAAACTGGAAAAACGATAGAGTAATAAACTTAGAGTAGAGAAGGAAGGTACATTAGTTTCCTAGGGCTGCCATAGCAAAGTACCACAGACTGGGTGGATTAAAACAACCGAAATGTATTGGCTCACAGTTCTGGAGGCCAGAAGTCTGAAATCAAGATGTAGGCAGGGCCATGCTCCCTCTAAAGGGGAGGAATTATCCAGGCCTCTCTCTTAGCTTTTGGCACCTCAGGTGTTCTTTGGCTTATAGATGCATCACTCTAATTCTATCTTCACATGGCATTCCTTCTGTGCATCTTCACATCGTCTTCCCTTTGCACCTGTGTCTGTGGCCAAATTCTCCTCCTCTTATAAGGACACCAGTCATGTTGAATTAGGGACCCATTCTACTGCAGTATGACCTCGTGACAATTTAACTAATTCCATGTGCAATGGCCCTACTTCCAAATAAGGTCACATGGTGAGGTACCAGGGGTTAGGACTTCAACATCTTTTGGAGGAAGGGGGACACAATTTGATCCATGACAGAAAACATGAATAAAAATAAGCGCATAAAGGCTGAATAGAAAGTAAAGTCATAACAGAGTAAATAAAGACAACCAAAAGTTAGTTCTTAGAAAAAAAATCTAATAGGGATACACAGTCTTTAACGAGACTGATCAAGGAAAAAAAGGCACAAATAAACAATACTAGGAATCATAAAGAGGGTACAACCATGCATGCAGAACAGAATCACAAAATCACAAATCACTGCACTATAAAACACAGAATAATATGAATAACTTTAGGCCAACCAATTTGAAAACTTAGATGACATGGGTAATTTTCTTTAAAATATATGTTAGTAATTCATTGCAGAAGTTGGAGGACCCATTTGACATGTGAGTTCTTATAGCAGTCTTTCACTTAAAATTGATCCTGACTAAATGTTAACTCTACCTTCTGGAGTTCATGTTTTAGAAAAAGAAAATAAAGCAAAAGGAAAAAAGAACATGCAATTGAATTTGTCAAACAAAAGCTAATTCCATTCTCTTAATTATGGTACCTAACAATTAACCTTATCTGGTTAATTTAATACAGTAATGACAGTCATCTATAGCAATAGAAAAAGTGACATCAGTCTGGATTTAAGGGCTCTTGAACAAATATAAGCATGGATTTCAGCCATATACATACAAAATTCACATTTAATTAATTTAAAAAATTTTTAAAAATATTTATTTATCTATTTTTTGGCTGCATCGGGTCTTAGCTGCGGCACACGGGATCTTTCGTTGCGGCATGTGGGCTCTTCATTGCAGTTGGGCTCTTCGTTGTAGTGCGTGGGCTTCTCTCTAGTTGTGGTGCACAGACTCATTAGTTGTGGTGCATGGGCTCAGTAGTTGCGGCGTGCGGGCTTAGTTGCCCCGCGGCATGTGGGATCTTAGTGCCCTGACCAGGGATCAAACTGGTGTCCCTTGCATTGCAAGATGGATTCTTAACCACTGGACCACCAGGGAAGTCCACACGTTTATTTTTAAAGCAAATTCTATAAATCTTGGAGAGAGTAGCATTTCAATCTATTTTAAAAACTTGGATGGGTAGATGATTACATAATATCTCTATTTATAATAGCTATGTCTCTTCCCTGGGCTTATATTGGATCTTATTTTCAGGTTTTTAGGTGAAGAGTAAGGGACTGAGAAATGTGCCCTTAGCCAGTAGGGAGCTGTGGGGTTAGAAAAGCAATTTCCAGGAACTTTTAATTTTAACCACTAAATAAATATTTCAGTATATTTGTACACACAGAGCATATATTTTTACCTTCTCTAATCTTTCTGTGTGGATATAAAAATAAATGCACAAGAAAATGATAATGGAACTACTGACAGATGCTTTGGTACAGCTGCAAAATGAAAATACTTCTCTCTATATATTCATAATCGCTCTAGAGATAGAGATCTATAAACCTGCTGAGCTGGTATTTCACTTATGCACTATTTTCTGTCTGCTTCTTAACAAGGGACTCCACATTCCACATATGACCCACATTTTATTTTAACTACCATGTTCTTGGCTTTGCTCTTTTCATGTCAGCTTTATCCTTTAACAGCCTGTTCAGTAGTGATTTCTCAGCTTCAGACTCTGACTTACTTTTCTTCCCCCTCAGAAATGTCCTGTAATTTTATTTCTTGCTTCCCAAAGTGTGGCTCTCACTCATATTTTCCATGAATAAAACCTTTTCCCAGAGGGGACCAAATTAATGGAGTCATCCTCTAGCTCCACTTAAAAACCATATTTAAATACAAATACTATTGTTTCCATTTGTTTGGCTTTACTTCTCATATTTAATGTGAACTATTAAGACATAACCAAATGAAACCACAAGAAACTCTGAATAGGCAAAGCAATCCTGGGAAAGAACAAGGCTGGAGGCATCACATGTCTTAATTTCAAACTATACTACAAAGCTGTAGTAATCAAACCAGTATGGTACTGGCATAAAAATAGATACATAGACCAATGGAACAGAATTGAGATCCCAGAAATAAATCCTTCACATATGGTCAACTAATATTTGAAAAAGGAGCCAAGAATACTCAGAGGGGAAAGAATGGTGTCTTCCATAAATGACATTGGGAAACGGGATAACCACATGGAAAAGAATGAAATTGGACCCCTATCTTAAACCACTCACAAAAATTAACTCAAAATGGATTAAAGACTTAAACACAAGACCCAAAATTGTAAAATTCTGAGAAGAAAACATAGAGGAAAATCTCCTTCACATTGGTCTTGGAAATGATTTTTTGAATATGACACCAAAAGCACAAGCAACAAAAGCAAAAATTAATAAGTGGGACTACATCAAACTAAAAAGCTTCTGCAGGGCTTCCCTGGTGGCGCAGTGGTTGAGAGTCCGCCTGCTGATGCAGGGGACATGAGTTCGTGTCCCGGTCTGAGAAGATCCCACATGCCGCAGAGCGGCTAGGCCCGTGAGCCATGGCCGCTGAGCCTGCCTGTCCGGAGCCTGTGCTCCGCAACGGGAGAGGCCACAACAGTGAGAGGCCCGCGTACCGCAAAAAAAATAAATAAATTAAAAAAATTTTAAAATAAAAATAAAAAGCTTCTACAAAGCAAAAGAAACAAGCAAAACAACGAAAAGGCAACCTATGGAATGGGAGAAGATTGTTGCAAATCATATATTTGATAAGTGGTTAATACCAATATATGTAAAGAACTCATACAACTCAATAGCAAAAGTGTCAAACAGTCACATTAAAAAATGGGTGGAGATACCAAATAGACATTTCCCCAAAGAAGACATATAAGTGGCCAACAGGTACAGGAAAAGGTATTCAACATCACAGTTGTCGATGCCAATCAAAACCACGAGATATTGTCTTACATCTATTAAAATGGCTATCTTCAAAACGACAAGAGACCCACATATTGGCGAAGCTGTGGAGGAAAGGGAACACTGCTGGTGGGAATATAAATTTATATAGTCACTACAGAAAACAGTATGGAGGTTCTTCAAAAATTACAAATAGAACTACCATATGATCCAGCAATCCCACTTCTGGATATATATACACAGGAAATGAAAACAGGATCTTGAAGAGATATCTGCACTCCCGTGCTTATTGCAGCATTATTCAGAATAGGCAAGATATGGAAACAACCTCAGTGTCCATGAACAGATGAATGGATAAAGAAGATGTGAGATATATATATATATATTATTCCAATGGAATATTGTCCAGCCACGAGAAAGAAGGAAATCCTGCCATTTGCAACAACATGGATGGACCTTGAGGGCATTATGCTAAGTGAAATAAGTTAGACAGAGAAAGACAAACACTGTATCTCACTTATGTGTGGAATCTAAAACAGCTGAACTCATGGAAGCAGAGAATAGAATGGTGTTTACCAGGGGCTAGGGAGTGGGGGAAATGGGGAAATGTTGGTCAAAAGGGACAAACTTTCAGTTATAAGATGAATAAGTTCTGGGGATCTAATGTA
The DNA here is from genome assembly GCF_039906515.1 of Pseudorca crassidens. Lineage (NCBI taxonomy): Eukaryota > Metazoa > Chordata > Mammalia > Artiodactyla > Delphinidae > Pseudorca > Pseudorca crassidens. Next base: position 161,662,458 of record NC_090297.1, read on the forward strand.
CAGATGGTGATTCTGGATAATAATAATGTATAATATACCAGAAAGTTGTTAAGAGAGTAGATCTTAAATGTTCTCACCACAAAAAAAAGTGGTAATTATGTGATGTGATGGAGGTGTTAGCTAATGCTGTAATGGCAATCATTTTGCAATATATAAGTGTATCAAATCACCATATTGGACACCTTACAAATGTACACGATGTTGTATGTCAATAAGGTAGAGTGGGGGAGGCATTACCAAAATCTAGCTTTTGTTTTTGTGATGGTGGCTTTTTATTCTTGCAAACAAACATTTTTGAGTTGTCTTAGAGTTACATAATGCCCAGGAACAAGTTTTAAGATGGGCGTATAGTGACAGCACCTCAGCATTAATTAGACTATTAGATTTCTTGTACATACAACCATCTGTCCCTGTGCCTTTGCTTGCATGGGACACGCCATCTGGAAATTTGGTTTCTCCTTTGCTACCCTTACTCAACCGATAAAGAAACCGAGGCCTGGAGCCTGACTTACCCAAGGCCACATAGTTAGTTAGGGCATAGCTGAACCTAAAGATCATCTCTGGCCTCTTGGTTCCCAGGGATTATTTTCTACCACACCCACTGCCTTTTCAAGGTTCTGCTCAAATAATGCCTTATTTCAGAAGCCTTGCTGAAATCTTCAAATAGAACTAATCTGCCCCTTCTTTGAACTCCTACATGTTTAATTTTATTCCCCTAAGGATACTTATCACTTTAATTTTTTTGTGACAGTTGTTTGTGCTCACATCTTTTTTCCCCCAGGTATTCAGCTCTTTGAGGACTGGAATCTGCTTGATTCACTTTTATGTCTATCACATTTCCCAGCCTTGTATTAATAGCTGCTCAATGTCCATTTGTTTAAAATAATTAAACCTCTTTTGGATTTTGGAAACCTTGTGTCCACAGAAAGCATAAAGAAAGCAGCTGCAGCAATATGCCAATGGCTGGGAGAATCCTTTCAAGCTTCCTTCACACTTTGATGGTTCTAGACCTGCATTGTCCAAGAGAACTTTCTGTAATGATGAGAATGTTTGATATTTGCTCTGTCCAATACGGTACTACTAACCACATATAGCCATTGAGCATTTGAATGTGGCTGGTGAGATTGAAGAAATGAAATGTTAATTTTACTTGATTTTAATTTATATTTAAATAGCTACATGTGTCTATTGGCTACCGTACTGGACAACACCGTTCTAGACTATCTTGGCACCCCATTTTGATAAATCTACACGTGTTGTCTCTTTGAACTTTGTCACACAATTGCCTGCTTAGTGAGAAATGGTATTGTTGTTCTCTAGGCTCTGAGCTCCGAGATTCTACACGCTTGACCTTCCTCCTTCCCCACTTTCCTCCCCAGGAGAAAGGTGAGATTTATAAAGCTTTTCTTAAGCACTCCAATCTTCACTAACCTCCCTTGCCTCAGATTATGACTACATCTCTAAGGTATTGATATAACACTTAGATGGTATATGTCATTTGCTGCTGTTTTGAATTTTAGTATTTCCTAAATAAATTATAAACTACTTGAGGGCAAAGACCATGCATTCCACATCTTCTGGATTCTGCCTGGTGCCTTTTATGGTGCTAGTTATATCGTAAATGTTCTATAAATATTGATCAGTTGCTTGATTGAAGGTGGTGAAAGGGAATCTGGTATGAGCAAGAAAGGACAGTACCTGAGACATAGGGAAAAGGGCATGTCGATATCGTAAGATTTACTTAGCACCCTAAAGACTAAAGATTTTTAGAATTATTTCTCTTATTCTTATAACTGTTTTAGCAAATGCCCATTAGTATTATTTTCCAGTCATCTAAGGAGCTCAACTCAAAAAAACCAAAAAAATTTAAAAAAAAATTTTTCTGAGTACCCATGTGGCAAAAACTATGCTATCCATTTTGAATGTATTCCTTCCTAATAGGGTCTTCTATCAAAGGAACTTTCTAACTACATTTATGAGCTTCATTGTAGAGCATTTACTGGAAAACTGAGAGGTTGCTAGATGTCCAAAACAGCACATCTGGTGGAACCAAAATTAGAATTTGGCTGTATATTTGTTCAAAACCTCCCCTAGAAGGTAAGCTCTCGAATGTGTACAAGGCTCTGCTTCTTTGGTGGATGAGGAAATCAAGGCCAAGGCGTTAGTGTTGGTTCACCTTTCCCTCTTCCTTAAGCACCTAAATTATACGTTGGCAAGATTGGGCTCCTGCAGGAATCCGGATAATGGCAAAATTCCTGCTGGCCACACCCTGTGTGAGACCACAGTGAGTCTTAAAGGGGCTTTGGCAAGAAGATGGAGGAAATTAATGATAGCTGCAAAGTGAGAAGGCCCAACCCTGGAATTCTCTCTCCTGTAGAGCCACACTGCCTGCCTGCCTGCCTGTGCTCCAACCACTAGCTCCCAGTACCCCAAATATGAGAAGAAAATAAGGAGCCAGCAGGGAGTTGTCCTTGCGGGACAAGAATTTCAGCTGGCAACTGTTAATCACATTTTTCCAGCTATTCCGACATGTGTTATATAAGGGAACCAATTCCAAGACAAAACAGAAAACAAAATGCTCTGACTACAGAAGTGCAAATGTAGAGTACATTGGAGCCGACTTTTCCTTTTAACTTCTTATTTACATAGGATGGATTTGTTTAAGCAAATTTTTTTTTACTTCCATGAAGTTACAAATCAAGTATTTTATTCCCCTTACTATCTATTGTTCATTTTTATTTCTGCTAATTTCCATACGTTTAAAATATGTTTTCAATTTGCTGAAAATATTTATGAATCATATGCACACATGCATATGTACAATAAATCATTTTTATAGGATCAATCAAATCTGGCATCTTTTGTAGCTCACAGTAGTTCAAGAGTTCGAGGCCCCAGCCCTGTTTTGAGCTGCAATTTGTTGCTCACAAAATAGGTGGGTCAAAGGTAAAAGTTCTGTTTAAAGTCCTTTGACAGATACATCTAGATTTAGTTGTAAGTAACATGGAGGAAATAACTTCTGTCTCATTTCACATTCATGTCACAACTAATGAAGAAAATACATAAAGAAGAGTTTAAAAAAAAAAGAAAAAGAAAATACAGTTGGTCGTCTGTACCCACACTGCCCAGTGTCAAAATAACCAAGGTCACATTGATCTGGTGATCGTTGATGGTGTGCTTTTGATGTAAAGATTCCACCAGAATGCTGATGAATCCTAAATTATACTTCCATTTCTGACTACTCTCCTTAGCTCCAAGGTCAAACATACCATTTCTACTGAGTGTCAAATAGTCTTCTCAAACATAGCACGTCTGAAAAACAACTCTTGACTCCACATTCCTGAAACTTTGCTTTTCCCCCAGTCACCCCCATTTCAGTTAACAGCATCCTTATTCACCTGGTTGGTCATTCTGCAAGTTTTGACATAGGTAGATAATCCTGTAAACACTACCACAGTTAAGATATAGAACAGTTCCAATGAAGAACATTTAGGTTGTTTCCCGTTTATGATTATAAATAGAGCTGCTATAAACATTCATATATGTGCTTTTGAACGAACATACATTTTCATTTCTTTCTGGGTAAATATCCAGGAGTAGCATTGCTAAGCTCTATGGTAAGTATATATTTAACTTTGGAACAGACTGCCAAACTATCTTCCAGAGTGGTTGTACCATTTTACACTCCCACCAGTGATGTATGAGAGATTTAGTTTCTCCCTGAGCTCACCAGCATTTGTATTGACATTATTTTTTATTTTAACTGGTCTCGTAGTTGTGCAGTGATATCTATTGTGGTTTTTTTTTTCCATCTTAATATTATTTAATTTTATGGAAAAAACAAGTTTTATTACATTCCTTTTTTAAAATGGGGGGAAAACTGTACAAGTAAGCATGATCAAACCTCTGTTAGAGCTGGTTAATGCTGATCTTATTGCCTCACAGTCTCTCTAGTAGTGTCCAAGAAATTATGTTTAAGGTCCGTCTGAAGAAAAAAAGCACTGGAGAGGCAAGAAAGGTCTTGGGTCAAAAGCTTCAGAGGGTTGTAGGGAGACGGAACTTGCTTCTTAAAAAAATTATGTTGAGCTCTGGAGCGCCTCCATTACTTAACACACCTTCCAAACCATTCATTGGGATAGTTTTACCCATGTTTAAAGTCTCATTATATGCAGTTTGGGGGCTTTTATAAATTCAGAAATAAAGTAATATAAAGAGTAGAATATTGAAGCCTTCAGAATAGGGCTATAAGAGACTCAATACTGCTAAATAAGTTCCCAAACAAAAATGTTCAGTCACCCCCACCCCCAAACCTATGTGTAATAGGAGAAAATGCACAGCAAGAAGCAGAGGAAAAGCATGTAGACTGGAATAGATCATACACTGAACAGTCTAGAACCAAAGAAAAAAGCAAACAACATACGTATATACAAAAGCCTAAGAAGCAGCTATTCTCCTCACGTCTCTAGGTGAGTACCTCTACCCAGTAGATTATAGTCATGAAAACAACTCAATTGTTTTTTTTTTAAGGTAAAAAACTGTTTCCCATCATGCTCCATTTTCTAGAATCTACGCTTTTTGATTGGTTGGTATAAACAAAATGCAAAGTACATAAACATGCAAGCGTGCATGCGTGTGCACATACACGCACACGCACGCACACACAGACACTGTCCTAAAATGTGAAAAATGCAGATATATAACGCTGGTATTAGAAATCACTTCAACTTCATACTTAGGAATTTATAGACCCTTCATTTGCCCCCCCAAAAATATTTTTCCTTGTCCTTATTCTTTAAATGCCCAACCACCAAAAGAAAAAGGAAAAAAAATAAAAGGCTTTAAATGCACATGTTTCAAGTCAGTGTCTTGTTAACAAAAAAGGTAGCATTTTCTTCACTTTGGCCATTGTTAAGGATGCAGGCATAGATCAGGGAATGTTAATACTCACATGTATTTTAAAAAAAAGCAACATTAACAGAGCATATATCTTTCAAAAAAGGCTAAAATACTAACAAATACAAGTCAATGAACATATTTTTAACTAGTGCAATTTTATCTACAATGGAGTAAATGTTATTTTGTGTGCCAGCCATTGCAATACTGTTCATTTCCCTTTTATCATGCAAACATGCCAATTTTATCATTAAAAAAAACCTTTATTGGGTCACATTCATGTTGCCCTCCCACCCAAATTAAGGGGGGAAAAGTCAATAAAAGAGCCCTTCAAGATTTCATAATTATGAACATAAAGCTCCTAGATAATAGTGTATAGGCTGAATTTTCAGATTTATATAGAAAAAATTATAATTTACATAGATGTCTTCGTCACCGATTACAACACAATGTGAAGTTACACTACTCTGAAATTTGTACCAACTGTACAAAAACCATGAAAAAAATTATGTTCTTCATGTCCTGAGAGCCTACACATTTTTGAGTAATTTAAAAGGGCAACTATGAGAGCCTGACATTTTTCTGTATCTCACCTCTTCTGCCTCTCTGTCTGCAGGATTTGTAAATCAAAATCAGTAACATCTTTGTAGCAAACGTCTCATCTATCTCCCTCTTCTTCTCTCCTAACTAATGCTACTCAATTTTCTCTCATCTTCCTGAGCATTCTCCATGAACAGCATTGCAAGTTGGTTTAAAAAAGAAAAGAAAGAAAGAAAAAGAAAAAAAGGAAAAAGAAAGTTTTACAAGGGTTTTGCTGGTTAATTATTTACTGGTGGAATCACTCCACCAGGAGTCTGATTTCATTGGCTAGCAGTTGGTTTCCGTTGAATAGGCCCCCTGCGAGCTTGGTGAGCAGCCCTCGTTCCGTGGTTTCAGGATCGCTGTCAACAGAGCTGGAACTTGCGCTCATGTTGTCGACAGAAGTATTGGCTGGGAGCTCCAACTCCGGCTCACTAGTCTCACTGGCCGTGGACACCATGGAGAGCAGGGACATACGCCGGGTGAGCCGGCCAGAGGGCAGAAGGGAGGCGGCATAGTCCACTATGATACCAGCTACATCTAGATTACACGCCTTATCAAAGGCAATGACCTCGCAGACACAGAAGGAGCTGTCGTCTTTCATCAACAGGTCAGTGCTACACACATCCGATCCCAGGATGTTAGACACCTGCATAGCTAGCTGCTTCCCTTGTTCACTCAATGAGCACATCATCCCGACACCACCTAGTGAGCAGTTTCTTTGCATCCTCCCATCTGTTGAACAGCGTAACATTGTGCCAACCACACGACATCCCACGACAGTGACACGTACATCCCTTCCATGAGACTCTTTATCATATTTCTGAAATAGGTATGGAGCTTCATGGCGAATAAGATGGCTTAGATTAGCCAAAGGGTGCTTATCGCGAGCCAAGAAAACTGCTTTGCCTCTATGACCCCGTGTATTCTTCACCACCTTTGGGAACTCCAGTACTTCTGCTTCATCAATCATTTTAACAAAATTTTCATGACCACCGTAAGAGAAAGTATCTGGCAGAGGAACACCATGACCTGCCAACTCTTGAAACATCCAGAACTTATTAACATAGTTCAGGATGGTTTGAGGTCAGTTCATCAACCTGCTTCCCACCTTCTCTAGATGGCGCAAAACAGTGACGTCACTATCACTTTGCACCCAAGGGGTTGGTACTGTCACTACCACCACCTGAGGATAGGCAGTAATTAGTTCTCCATCGATACAAAGACCCAGGTTTCCTTGCTCGATTGTTAGCACCACCTCATCTATCACCACAGCCCTAAAGTCCAGTTCCTCCTCACAACATTTGGCCTTTAATGCTCGTAAGATCTCTTTTGGGGGATAGTCTTCACTGATTTGACAATCTGTCAAAAACCACAACTTGGCAGCAACAGAGCTACACATCTTGATTTGCCTGTTTTCCTCTTCTGGGCTTACTTCCTCCTGAATATAGACTCTTTCTAGCGAATCGAACTTGTGTCCCCTCGCCGGCCTCCCGGCAAAGCCAATTTACTGACACCGGGATGTGGTGAGGGAAAGTACAGCGTTTACTGCAGGGCACCAAGGATGGAGAACAGGCAGCTCATCCTCAAAAGACCCGAACTCTCTATTGTGGTTTTAATTTGCATTTCCCTTATAGCTAAAGATATTAAACATCTTTTCATGTGCTTACTTGCCATCCGTATACCCTCTTTACTGAAGAGTCCAAATCTTTTGCTTTTTTTTTTTTTTTTGTCTGCACCATGCACGACTTGCAGGATCTTAATTCCCTCACCAGGGATCGAACTCAGGCCCTTGGCAGTGAAAGTGCAGAGTACAGTCCACCGGACTGCCAAGGAATTCCCTTGATATTTTCTAATTAGATTGTTTTCTAACTGTTGAGTTCAGAAAGTTTTTAGAAATAGTCTGAATAGAAGTACTTTGTTGGAGTTTTTAGGGTTAGGATTTTTTAGGTTAGTTTTAGGTTCACAGCAAAATTGAGCAGAAAGTACAGAGATTTCCCATATACTCCTAGCCCCTCCACATGCACAGCCTATCCTGTTATCAACATCCTCCACCAGAGTGGAACATTTGTTACAATTGATGAACCTACTGTGACACATCATAATCATCCAAAGTCCATAGTTTACATTAGGGTACACTCAGTGTTTTACATTCTATGGGTTTGGACAAATGTGTAATGATATGTGTCCATCTTTATAGTATCATATAGAATAGTGCTAAAAATAGTGCTCTGCCTAGTCATTCCTCTCCCCTAACCCTGGGCCACCACTGTCTCCATTTGCCTTTTCTAGAATTGTCATGTAGTTGGAATCATGCAAGATATAGCCTTTTCTAATTGGCTTCTTTTACTTTGTAATACACATTTAAGATTCTCTCATGTCTATTCATGGCTTGATAGCTCATTTCTTTTTAGTGCTGAATAATAATGCATTGAATGAATTTACCACTGTTTATCCATTCGCTCACTGAAGGACATCTTCGTTGCTTCCAAATTTTGACAATTTGAATACAACTACTATAAACATCCATGTGCAGGTTTTTGTGTGCCCATAAGTTTGTAAGAAACTGCTAAACTGTCTTCCAAAGTGGCTGTACCATTTTGCATTCCCACCAGCAATGAATGAGAGTTCCTTTTGCCCCACATCCTCACCAGCATTTGGTGTTTTCAGTGTTCTAGATTTGGCTACTCTAATAGGTGTGTAGTGGTATGGCGTTGTTGTTTTCACTTGCATTTCCCTGATGACATGTGATGCAAAACATCTTTTCATGTGCTTACTCGCCATCTGTTATATTCTTTAGTGAGTTACCTGTTAAGGTCTTTGGACTATTTTTTGAGTTGTTTGTTTTCTTATTGTTAAGTTTTAAGTGTTCTTTGTATATTTTGAATAACAGTCTTTTATCAGATGTGCCTTTTGCAAGTATTTTCTCCCAGTGTGTGGCTTGTCTTCTCATTCTTTTGACATTGTCTTTGCAGAGCAGAAGTTTCTTAATGTTGATGAAGTCCAGCTTATCAATTTTTTCTTTCATAGATCATGGCTTTGGTGTTGTATGTTAAAAGTCATTGCCATATCCAAGGCTAGGTTTTCTCCTATGTTGTCTTCTAGGAGCTTTATGGTTTTGCATTTTACATTTAGGTCTGTGATCCTTTTAAAGTTATTTTTGTAAAGGGTGTAAGATCTGTGTCCAGATTTATTTTTTGCAAGTGGATGGCCAGTTGTTCCAGCATCATTTGTTGAAAAGATTATTCTCCATTGCATTTCTTTTGCTCCTTTGTCAAAGATCAGTTGACTATATTTATGTGGGTCTACTTCTGAGCTCTGTGTTTTGTTCAATTGATCTATCTGTCTATTCTTTCATCAATACCACACTGTCTTGATTACTGCAGCTTTATAGTAAGTCTTAAAGTTGGGTAGTGTCAGTCCCCCAACTTTGTCCTTCTTCAATATTGTGTTGGCTATTCTGGGTGTTTTGCCTTTCCATATAGACTTTAGAGTCAGTTTGTTGATATTCATACAACTTGCTGTGATTTTGATTGGGATTGCTTTGAATCTATAAATCAAGTTGGGAAGAACTGATATCTTGACAATATTGGGCCTTTCTGTCCATAAACATGGGATGTATCTCAGCTTATTTGGTTTTTCTTTGATACCTTTCATCAGAGTTTTGTAGTTTTCTTTATATAGATCTTATACATAGTTTGTTAGATTTATACCTAAGTATCTAATTTGGGGGAGTGGTGCTAATGTAAATAATATTATGTTTTTAACTTCAAGTTCCATTCGTTCATGACTGGTATATTAGGAAAGCAATCAACTGTTCTGTATTAACCTTATATCCTACAACCTTGCTATAATTGCTTATTAGTTCCAGGAGTTTTTTGTCAATTCTTTTGGATTTTTTACGTGCATAATCATGTCACCTGCAAAAGAAGATAGTTTTATGTCTTCCTTCCCAATTGGTACACCTTTATTTTCTTTTCTTGTCCTATTGCATTAACTAACACATATGGTATAATGTTGAAAAGGAGGGGTGAGAGGGACATCTTTGCCTTGTTCCTGATCTTAATGGAAAAGCCTCAAGCTTTTCATTATTAAGTATGATGTTATCTGTAAGTCTTTTTGTTTTTATTTTGGTTTTTTTGGTAGATATTCTTTATCAAGTTGGGGAAGTTTCCCTCTATTTCAAGTTTACTGAGAGTTTTTATCATGAATAGTTGCTGGATTTTGTCAAATATTTTTTCTGCATCTATTGATATGATCACATGTTTTTTCTTCTTTAGCCTGTTGATATGATGGATTACATTAATGGATTTTCAAATGTTGAACCAGTCTTGCATAACTAGGATAAATCACACTTGGTCATGGTATATCATTCTTTTTATGCAATGTTGAATTCAATGTGTTAATATTTTGTTGATGATTTTTGCCTCTATTGCATGAGAGATAATGGTTTGTAATTTTCTTTTCTTGTAATTTTTATCTGTTTTTGGTATTCAGGAAATGCTGGCCTCATAGAATGAGTTAGGAAGTATTTCCTCTGCTTTTTTCTTCTGAAATAAACTGTAGTGAATTGGTATAATTTCTTCCTTACATGTTTAGCAGAATTCACCAGTGAATCCATCTGGGTCTCGCACTTTCTGTTTTGGAAAGCTATTAATTATTGATTCAAGATCTTTGAAAGATACAGGTCAACTTGGACTGTTTATTTCTTCTTGTGTGAGTTTTGGCAGATGTGTCCTTCAAGGAAATAATCCATTTCATCTAGATTATAAAATTTGTGGGCATAGAGTTGTTCATAGTATTCCTTTATTATCCTTTCAATATCTATGAGGTCTGCTTACTTTGAATTTAATTTCCTCTTTTTTTTTCTAATTTTCTAACGTGGAAGCTTAGATTATGATTTTAGATCTTTCTTCTGTTCTACTATATGCCTTCAGTGTATAAATTTCCCACTAAGCACTGCTTTCTATTGAGATATCTTCAAATTCAGAGATTTCTTTTTTTCCTCAGCAGTGTCTAGTCTACTAATAAGCCCATCAAAGGCATTCTTCCTTTCTGTTACAGTGTTTATTTTAATCTCTAGCATTTCTTTTTGGTTCTTTCATATAATTTCCATCTCTCTGCTTACTTTGCCCATCTATTCTTATAGACTGTCAAATTTATCATTAGATTCCTTAGCATATTAATCATAGTTGCTATAATTGCTGGTCTAATAATTCCAACATCCCTGCCGTATCTGAGTCTGGTTCTGATACTTGCTCTATCTCACCAAACTGTGTTTTTTGCCTCTTATTATGCCTTGTAATTTTTTTCTTGATAGTTGGACATGATGTACTAGGTAAAAGGAAGTACTCTATATAGGCCTTTGGTAATGTGGTAAGGTGTGGGGGAGGGGAAGCATCCTTTAGTCCTATGATTAGGTCTCAGGCTTTTAGTGAACCTATGCTTCTGGACTGTGAACGTCACAAGTGCTTATTAATTCCTGAACTCCACCCCCCACCCTTTCTGCTGCAACCCTGCCTTAGGTGGGACAGGATGGCTAGAGTGGGCTGGAATTAAGTATTTCCCTTCCCCAAGGTCAGTTAGGCTCTAATAAAACCTTAACAGGGTAGGCTCTAGTTAAATAGTTTCTCCTGAGGACAGACCTTGTTAAGAAGAGCAGAATGATCCGGTGTGTTTCAAAATGGTTCATTTTCTCGTCCCCAGGCCAGAAGCACAAGGGAATTTTTCTGTGATACGCACTTGAGCACACAGTTGAGTTCCTAGACACAAAACTCACAAAAATGTGAAGGCCTCCCTATGATAGGGTCTTCCTGGAGCTTTTATCTCTCAGAGTTGTTCACACTGAGCCTATAATAATGTGTCAATTACAGTTCAGGTTTCTCTACCCCAGCACTGGTTCCCACGGAGGTTTTTGCTTGTGGGTTTCTGCTCTGGCAAATTGTGATTCTCTGTATTTACCTGCCTGTTTCTTCAATTTTGGGGTAGCAGCTTGCCTTGTGACCTCACTGCTCTTAGGGATCCAAGAAGAGTGGTTGATTTTTCAGTTTGTCAGCTGTCTGCTTGTTAAGATGGAGTAGCAACTTCCAAGCTCCTTACATACTGGACTAGTTGTGCCCTGTTTTTAATCCACTAAACAGTGTTTCTCAGAGAGCAGAACTCCTTAATTTTAATGAAGCCCAATTTTTAAATATCTTCTTTCATGGATCAAGCTTTTGTGTGTTGTATCTAAGAAATCTTTGCCTAACTCAAGGTCACAAAGATTTTCATCTCTTTTCTTCTAGTAGAGTAATCTTTTTAAAGTGTAAATTAGATCACATCAGTCCCTTGCTAAAACTCTCCAAGCATTTTCCCTCATATTGAAAATAAAATCTAAACTCCTGATTTTAATCTATGAAGACCTGCACGATCTTGCCTTCGGCTTCTTCTTTGACCTCTACCTTCTACCCCTTTCTTGCTCGTTCACTCTGCTCCAGCCACATTTGCTTTCTCACTGTTCCACATACCCTACTGGAGCCCTTGTACTTGCTGTTACCTCTGACTGGATTACTTTCCTCTTAGATCTTCACATAGCTCACTTATCAACACTGAGGACTGTGCTCAAATACCACCTCCTTGGGGAGCTCCCTTAGACCAGCCTATTTAAATAAGGTCCCGCTTTCATTTGCAATCTTATTACCTCTATTTTTTTTAAATGAATTAATTAATTTTTGGCTGTGTTGGGCCTTCGTTTCTGTGCGAGGGCTTTCTCTAGTTGCGGCGAGTGGAGGCCACTCTTCATCGCGGTGCGCAGGCCTCTCACTGTCGCGGCCTCTCTTGTTGCGGAGCACAGGCTCCAGACGCGCAGGCTCAGTAGTTGTGGCTCACGGGCCTAGTTGCTCCGAGGCATGTGGGATCTTCCCAGACCGGGGCTCGAACCCGTGTCCCCTGCATTGGCAGGCAGATTCTCAACCACTGTGCCACCAGGGAAGCCCTTACCTCTATTTTCTTCATTGCATTTATCTGGAATTACTTTATTTATTTGATTACTTGATTTTGCTTCTTTGTGCCTCTAAAATGTAAGTTCTTTGAGAGTAATGAGTTCTGTTTACTACTGTTATTCTCTGAGTCAAGAACTATGTCTGGCACACAGCAGATGCTCATTAAATATATGCTGAAAAAATGAATTACACATTACTAAAAACTATACCTAATATCCTGGGAAACTCAAAATATGAATCTTGGGATAAGGGAGACAGTAAGATTGGGACAGGGTGGGGCTTATTTTGAAGCAAAAGAAGAATGGACGTTTTCAGTGAGACCACCTGGAGAGAGGAAGTCTGCTGAGCAGGACAGCCAGTTCCCAAGAATGTTGACACATGCATGATTCCCTCTCCTAAAAAGAGTCCAAGAATAGACCTTCGGCAGCTAAAGCTCATTGCTTTCCCCTAGGGCAAGTGTTATCTCAGGATCTTGAGCTTAGTGTAATTTTAGGGGCCCTTCTGAGCTTCAAACTATATTGCCTCCAATGTAATTATTGACAGGGATGACATCTTTCAAATTAAATTAAAGATTAAAAGTTTCGGCATGAGAATAGACATATAGCTCAATGGAATAAGATTGAGAGTCAACAAATAAACCTTTACATTTATGGGCAGTTGATTTTCAAGAGTGCTGGGATGATTCAATGGGAAAAGAATAGTCTTTTTAACTAATGGTGGTGGGACAACTGGATATTCACATGCGAAAAAATGAAGTTGGACCCCTGCTTTAAACCATTTACAAAAATTAACTCAAAATGGATCACAGACATAAATGTAAGACCTAACACTATACAACTCTTAGAAGAAAACGTAATGGTAAATTTTTATGGGTTAGGCAATAACTTCTTAGATATGGTACCAAAACATAAGTGACAAATGAAAAAAATATATAAATTGGACTTGATCAAAATTAAAAACTTTTGTGCTTCAAAGGATGCCATTAAGAAAGTGAAAAAGGCAACTATACTCCAATAAAAAGAAAGTGAAAATGATAACCCATAGAGTGGGAGAAAACTTTGGCAAATCATATAATTGATAAGAAACTTAGGTTAGAATATATAAAGAACACTTACATCTCAACAATAAAAAGACAAATAGCCTAATTTGGAAATGGGCAAAGGAGTTGAACAGATATTTCTCCAAAGAGGATATGCAAATGGCTAAAAAAAAAAAGCATAAGAAAAGGTGCTAAAAATTATTAGTTATTAGAGAAATGCAAAATGAGATATCACCTCATAACCACCAGGATGGCTATAATAAAAAAGATCGACAATACCAAGTGTCAGTGAGGATCTGAAGAAAATGGAACACTCGTTAATTGCTGGTTGGCATATAAAATAGTGCAACCACTTTGGAAACATTTTGGCAGGTTCTTAAAAAGTTAAATGTAGAGTTCCCATATGACCCAGCAATTCCACTCCTAAGTATATACTTAAGAGAAATGAAAACACAAAAACCTGTACATGAATGTTAAAAACAATGTTATTCATAATAGCCAAAAAGTGAAAAAAACTCAAACGGCCATCAACAAATGAATGGATAAACAAAGTGTGGTATAGCCTTACAGTGGACTCTTGCTCAGCCTGTAAAAAGGAATGAAATAGTGGTACATGCTACAACCTTAGTGAGTCTCGAAAAGGTTCTGCTAAGTGAAAGGAACTAGTCACAAAAGACCATATATTGTATGATTCCATTTATATAAAACATCAAGGCTAGGCAGATCTACATAGAAAGAAAGTAGATAAGTGGTTGCCTAGGACTGGGTCAGGGTACTGGGGGGTTGGGGAAGTGATAGCTAAAGGGTATGGGCTTTCTTTATGGGGGAACAAAAAAGTTCTAAAATTAGATTGTTATGATTGTTTCACAACCCTGTGAACTTACTAAGAACCATGGAATTATATATTTTACAAGGGTAATTGTATGATGTGTGAATTATATCTCAATAAATCTGTTAAAAAATGTTTTTAATGAGAAATACCTGCTTTCAGTAACACATTCCTCCACCATTTACTGAGCAACCTCTATGTGCTACATGAGGAAGATGCCAAAGTAGATAAAACATAATGCTGCCCTTAAGCACCTTAACTACAGTTAAGTAAAGACTCCAAATGCATCAACAGAGAAATTGAAACTCAAACAAAACAGTGCAGGATCCAGGAAGGCAGAACAAGCCTTCATGCCCAATGTACTGGAGGAAATTTTTCAGAGAAGGTGCTTTTTCATTGGACAAGTAGGACAATGAAAGAGGAAGCAGGGTTGGGGGGAATCCAGGCTCAGAGAATAGTGTACGTAAAGGCACAAAATCACTGGTGAGCCTGGGGTGTTTGGGAAATTGTAAATTCATTTGGCAAAGGGGTGCATTTCTGGGGGAGTGATGAGAGATTAGTCAGAATGAAAAGGAAAGCTAGGCTGAAGGAACATGTATGCCATTTTTTTCTTAAAAAAATTTTTTTTTGGCTGCATTGGGTCTTTGTTGCTGCACGCAGGCTTTCTCTAGTTGTGGGGAGCAGGGGCTTCTCTTGTTGCGGAGCACGGGCTCTAGGCGTGTGGACTTCAGTTGTTGTGGCACGTGGGCTTGGTAGTTGCAGCTCGCGGGCTCTAGAGCACAGGCTCAGTAGTTGTGGTGCACGGGCTTAGTTGCTCCATGGCACGTGGGATCTTCCCGGACCAGGGCTCGAACCCGTGTCCCTTGCATTGACAGGCGGATTCTTAACCACTGTGCCACCAGGGAAGTCTCCATTTATGCCATTTTAAGAATTCCCAACGTTACGTTACAGGAAAGGAGAACCACACAAAAGAGACAATCAGTAACTGCAAACAGTGCAGGATGGAGCTGAGCAAGGAGAGGCCGGGGGCAGGAAAACCAGTTCAGAGGCTCTTTTCCAAGATGACCAGAGCGGTGACACTAGGAAAGTTGGCTTGGCTGTGCTCAAGAAACACTCCTGAGAGAGACTACCAGAATGTGTGGAGTAGATTTATTTGGATGAGGGTGAGGGAGGAATCTGAGATGACTCAGGCGTGTCTAATGCTGGAGACACAATTCACTAGGATAGAGACGCAGGTGAGAGCAGCATTGGCCGGAGGATAACATGTTTGATTTGAATGTGCTATGTATGCTTCAGGTGCCTGCAGGACATCCAGGTGGAGTGTCCAGATGGTTGGAAATATGTGTCTGGAGCTTGGGAGAGCTATCTGGGCTAAGACCCAGATTTGGGAGTCTTTAAGTCTGTAGGTGGAAACCGAAGCCTTAAAGTGGATGAATCGCGCAAGGGATATGTTCAATATACAGAGTCGAGGGGAGAGGGACCTCAGTATTGGGGCCCATTTTATTTTATTTTATTTTTTATTTTTTTAACATCCTTATTGGAGTATAATTGCTTTACAATGGTGTGTTAGATTCTGCTTTATAACAAAGTGAATCAGTTATACATATACATATGTTCCCATATCTCTTCCCTCTTGCGTCTCCCTCCCTCCCACCCTCCCTATCCCACCCCTCCAGGCGGTCACAAAGCACCGAGCTGATCTCCCTGTGCCATGCGGCTGCTTCCCACTAGCTATCTATTTTACGTTTGGTAGTGTATATATGTCCATGCCTCTCTCTCACTTTGTCCCATCTTACCCTACCCCCTCCCCGTATCGTCAGGTCCATTCTCTAGTAGGTCTGTCTTTATTCTCATCTTGCTCCTAGGTTCTTCATGACCTTTTTTTTTTTTCCCCCTTAGATTCCATATATATGTGTTAGCATACGGTATTTGTTTTTCTCTTTCTGACTTTCTTCACTCTGTATGACAGACTCTAGGTCCATCCACCTCACTACAAATAACTCAGTTTCGTTTCTTTTTATGGCTGAGTAGTATTCCATTGTTTATATATGTGTTGGGGCCCATTTTAGATCAGGCAGATGAGAAGAGCTGGCAAGAGAGACAGAGGAGGAAGCATCTGAGAGTGGAGGGAAGGGGAATGTAGAAACCTGAAGTAGGGTTTGGAGCCATCCCTCAGGAAAGAAAGGAAGACGAGAGTAAGGAGGCTGAAAACATACAGAAAAATGAGTATTGAACTGATGAAGATGGGGAGACTGGGAGCAGGAGGGCATTAACCACAGTGGGGCTGAGCAGTTGCCATTGTGGTATCAGAAGGGTAACCAGAGCAGGATGGGGAAGTCGGAGCACACTTGCTGTCGCTATGACCTTGTCTAGTGTTGGTCTTCTTTAAATCGTGTTTCGAATTTTTTGCTGTATTATACAGATCTTCAATAATAAACAGGCAGTCACTTTAAATTGTTTGAGAATGCTGTCAGAAAAAATTGCCTTTGACGCAGTGGTTGAGAGTCTGCCTGCCGGTGCAGGGGACACGGGTTCGTGCCCTGGTCCGGGAAGATCCCACATGGCGCGGAGCGGCTGGGCCCGTGAGTCATGGCTGCTGAGCCTGCGCGTCCGGAGCCCGTGTTCCGCAACGGGAGAGGCCACAACAGTGAGAGGCCCACGTACCGCACAAAAAAAAAAAAAAAAAAATTGCCTTTGAAAATGTACAGAACCTCTCCTGCTTAAAGTTCATTTTGTTAGAATAAGAATTATAACATAGACATTGAAATATGTTAAAGAATCCTTTTTTTCTGTTGTCAACATTCATCTAATTGTTTCTCTACTCCTTTTTCTGCTGTTTCCTGCAAATCCCTCTGCACTTGGCAGACTGGTTTTTATAACCTTTAATTAGGCACAGCCTGGAGGCAGATACTACCCATGGAAGTAGTCTGTCTCATGCAGCCACTCATGTGGGAATAAACCACCAGATGACATGTGCCAGCACTGCTTCATGTGCTTCCTGAAGATCAGCCTGGGGATGAAGTAAAAAAAAGAAGAAAAAAAAAGCGGCTCCTTGTGGCCTAACCTAGGCTTAAACACAGATTTGCTGTGTGACCTTGGCCAAGTCATCGCAACTTTCTATCCTCAATCTCATCATCTATAAAATTAAGTGGTGGGCTTCCCTGGGCTTCCCTGGTGGTACAGTGGTTAAGAATCCGCCTGCCAATGCAGGGGACACGGGTTCGAGCCCTGGTCCGGGAAGATCCCACATGCCGCGGAGCAACTAAGCCCGTGCGCCACAACTACTGAGCCTGTGCTCTCCTATCCCAGACCCAGGGGATCAGAGTCTCTGGGGGAGGAGCTGGGGATGTTGTGGATATAATAAGTGCTCCCAGCTCTGTGATCACATCTTTCTATGGTGCTGGTTTATATCAAGGCAGAAGCCTGAGTGAACTGGAAATTCTCCTGATGCCCCAGCCTGAGTATCACTGCTGGGAAGTTTGTTGGAGGTGATGGGTAGAAATATGGATAAGGGTGCCTTTTATATGCTGGCCATTTATATGTATGTAGGGCACCTCGGCCTAAGGAAGAAGCAACAAAACAGTGGCTCCTTCATTTCTATCTTCCCTTCCTCTGCTCACTCCAGACATGCTCCTTTAGGGAAATGGGCACTGAGGCACAGAGGGAGAGACTTGCAAAGTAACGAGGAATGTTTTCTAAATGATGGTGTTGTGCTTTGAAAACACAGTGATGTCATTCAGTACTCTTCTTCCAGAGAGACAGGCTGTTCTTTTGGTATTTCAGTTCATTTAGAATGGTGTCACTCATTAGGGTCTCCCAAAGGCTCCATTCAGAATAGCATCTTTAAGTACCCACTTAAGTGCCATGAAGCCATTAAAATAGGCATCATTTCCACTTTGTCTAAGCTTTCCATCAGGATGGACAAATACGTCAAAGGGCAGACAAACACAGCTGCATAACATTGGGAAAAACATAAACAGACACCCTATCCAGCAAATAAACATAATTTGAAATATTGACATTCTGAAAAGGGATTAGTACTTGTTCTTATGTTCTGGGTTAAGATGGTTGTAGCTAGTCTAGGGGTGCAGGATTCACTCCACTGTGGGAACAGAGATTGTATTATTTCCTTCCTATCTATTCATCCTGTCTCCAAATGTTTTTTTTTTTTTCAATCTTTTGGCCATGCTGCGCAGCATGTGGGATCTTAGTTCCCTGACCAGGGATTAAACCCGCAGCCACTGCATTGGAAGCGTGGAGCCTTAACCACTGGACCTCCAGGGAAGTCCTCCCAAATTTGGGTTTTTTAATTTATTCATAAACATTCATTAAATTCTTCCTATTTTCTAATTGTTACACATGGGGATACAAAGTATACAAAATATAAGACAATCTTGCTGTCTTCTGGGGGCTTGGTAATGACAAAAGTTTGGAAAATATCAATATGAGAAGAATTTTTCACTAAGAAATAATGGAGACCTTTCTTATGAATTTAAGAGAGCCAAACTTCAAATAAGCATGTAAATGTTTAGATCACTATTTAAAATCAACTTGGCCTCCAAGCTTTATCCAGGATTAGTTAAAAGCCCAAGCTAGCTTATTCCATGGGAATTGCTGTAATTGTCTTATTGTAAAGTAATTGGATTTTTTTTTTTTTTTTTTTTTTTGTGGGTCAGATGAGTTGATCTCATTTTGACTGGAAGCTGTTTTATTTCCTTCTCTTTCTATTTGCAGGAAGCAGCAGGCCTAAGTAGATCAGCACTGTAGCGTGTATACATATGGACAGCTGATTCTTTTTAAGGCCTTTTTAAATATGAAAGATCCTGGCTGCTATTCTGTGAGCAGAATCAAATGCAAACCTTCTTTAAGTCTGTGTTCACCTTTTTTTAGAGGTCATCTTTCAGAAACAGTGGAGTTTCCTGTATGTTGGTCCCTCTGAAGATCTATTATGAAAATTGTGAACGAGCCAGGGGCAGAGAAAGTGGACCTGGAATCCTCAAAACATTGTCCAAGGACTTAATGAGTACCTCAAACTAAACCATCTTTGTACGTATCTAACTGTGCTCACAGCAAGAAACTGCCTGCTAAAGATTGGATGTATTTGGTCAAAGACACGATATAAATTTTTTTATATGTTGGCTGAAGCTTTATGGGCCTATAGTTTGATTTTATGAAATGTAATTCGGTTTCACTTGCTGCCTTACTTCTACATTTACCTCCCAGCAAGCAATAAATTGGATCATACCCCAGACTTGTCCAAAAAGTCTTCCCTAATCCCTCCTAGCTGGTTAAGATACCTCTTCTCAGAGCTCTCAAAAGACCCTTTGCATTTCATGTTTACTGATTTTTTCTTACTGTTTTAGAGCCATAATTATCTTTATTTATCTGGCTACTAGATTATGAGCTTCTTGAAGGTAACAATATCATGTTGTTTATCTCTTCCTTGCTTGGCACATGGCACATGTTTAACAAATGAATTTTAAATAAGTGATTAAATACATGAATATATGTATGTATGAATCAATGAATGAATTCTTCAAGGACAAATACATCATGAGACACAGAGGAATTTAGTGGTTCTGCTGTGGCACTAAAAATTCCCCTCTCTGGGGCTTCCCTGGTGGCTCAGTGGTTAAGAATCCGCCTGCCAATGCAGGGGACACAGGTTCGAGCCCTGGTCCAGGAAGATCCCACATGCCGCAGAGCAACTAGGCCTGTGTGCCACAACTACTGAGCCTGCATTCTGGAGCCCACGTGCCCAACTACTGAGCCCGCACGCTTAGAGCCCGTGCTCCACAACAAGAGAAGCCACCACAATGAGAAGCCCGCGCACTGCAACAAAGAGTAGCCCCTGCCTACTGCAGCTAGAGAAAGCCCGCACGCAGCAACGAAGACCCAAGGCAGCCATAAATAAGTAAATTAATTAATTTTAAAAATCTATTAAAAAAAATCCCCCCGGGCTTCCCTGGTGGCGCAGTGGTTGAGAGTCCGCCTGCCGATGCAGGGGACACGGGTTCGTGCCCCGGTCCGGGAAGATCCCGCATGCCGCGGAGCGGCTGGGCCCGTGAGCCATGGCTGCTGAGCCTGTGCGTCCGGAGCCTGTGCTCCGCAACGGGAGAGGCCACAGCAGTGAGAGGCCCGCGTACCGCCAAACAAAAACAAAAACAAACAAACAAAAGTCCCCCTCTCTAGGGGTAACCATTTATCAGCTGTGGGTGTCAAAAGTGACTTAGATCCCAGATTGCATGTGGTGCTCAATTTGAAAAAGTAGACATACCAGCTAAGTTGGTTATAAAGTGAGATTCTGTATCATGAACCCTATTTGGGGGAGATGAGTTCTGGAGGAGATGGAGTCAAGGGAAGATAGCTTAGAACACAGAGTCAAATAGAAGTGTGTCGGTCAGAGCAGGGAGGACATTAGGCCTTTGACCCAGTGGGACTGAGGTCTGGTGAAGCCATATGAGAGAATAAGGGAGAGAGAAGGGGGTTTAGGAGTTGGGGAGCCTTCTGAATTAGAGACTTGGTTCCCAGGCGTTTGTCAGGTCATTGGAAAAGAAGCAAGTGATTAAGGGTTGGGACCTCTGGAACTGGTGTAGAAGCAGTTGCACTGGTGCCAGTGGGGGCATCACAGCTGTAACCAGGTGGTCCTGAGCACCTGCCCCTCTGCAGCTCTTTCAGCCAGCAGGAGGAGTGCCTCCCATCCCCTGTCACATTTTAGCATAGCAGTTTCAATCCACTGAATATAATGAAAAAGGAATTTTAAAATCCTGAAGTCACGAGTTTTCAGGCCATTACTAGGGATTTAATTCCCTGCTTTATTTATTTCCTAATGCTAAAATCTGGCACTTTTCCCTTTTGCCACAGGATGAGGAATACTTGTATTAAGAAAAGAATCTATTACACACACACACACACACACACACACACACACACACACACACAGTCCTTACCATCTAGCTGGTTACAACTGAAACAATGGTTCTGACACTGTAAAAGAACCTGATACGCAAAAAGCAGATATTTGACCCTGTACAAACTCTGCATATGTTACGGTCAAGTTAGAACATGGAGAAGAAGAATGAGGTTTACTTCTTGAAAAGGAGGTGGTGCCAGTGAGTGAAAATAGTCCTGCAGGGAGTCGCATGAAAACGGCAGGGATTTTATCCAAAAAGTAAATTACCAGGACAAGTTAAAGCAAAGTAGTAGACTTCTATGGGGCCTGCCTGTGCATGGTTAAGTTATAATTTAACACAGACCAACGTATGTTTTCCTGTTACACAGTATGTAGTTGTCTTTGCTTGATGATTGTCTGCATTTCTGTTTTAGATTAAAAAATATATATATATTGGGGAGCTTCCTTTGGCTGCTTCTGTCGTCTGTTCTGACTGTTGAGTGGGATTGTGGAAGGAGGTCAGATTTTATCCAGGGTGGCTACTTGTTCTCCTGATCGGTTGTTCTCAGACCCTGGTGACCTCAGATCTTGAATCATTCCTGCCACTTTTGCTAATAAATATCTGATCTGGTGTGTGTTTCCAGGCATCAGGCGGTCCAGCCTGTTCCACTTATTAAATGCTGCTCAGAAACCACACTGGGTTTGCTGCGGAGTGCCTTGGCTATGACGCAGAAAAAATGGTCTTATTTCCTTACATTTTTAATGCCAAGGCATGTGTTGGTTAAAAGACGATTATGCCAGACCAATGTTGTTATTTCCTTTTGTGCTTCGGGGGCAGGATATATGGTGGTGGGTGAGTGGATGGCGGGTTAGAGGGAAGGACCCCGTATGAATGTGACTAAGGCAGTTGATCCTGTGTCACATGATTTGCTAAGCCAGAGGCTGAGATACTATTAGCCTACTGAAAATTCCTAAACAGCGATTATCAGTGGCTCCTTATCAACTCAAGGACAACTTCAGGGGCTAGTTCTTTATCAGTAATTTAGATAAAGATATTGACAGTATTCACTAAATTCGAAGAGAGCACCCGCTTGCAGGGAGGGGATGCTATCAACTTGAACACCAGGAATAGAAGGCAACATGACGGAAAATTCAGAAAATCTGTGTACTGACAACCAAGACTTGCTTTCAACCTCAGCAGAGACAAATGCATGTTAAAATCTTGAGGAGTCAGAAATACAGACTCAAAGAGGCTTAAGGCTAAAGAGTCACAAATGTAGTAGAAAGTGCTTCCGGGTCAGAGTGGACCACAAGCTAAATGAGTTAGCAGTGTAGTATTATAATTAAAACAATTTATTGTGACTCAAGTATAAATTAAAGGGAGCATGCCATACAAAGACAAGAAATCATCTCTCCATGGTGTTTAACATCATTACACCTGGAATTCATTTTTTAAGATCCCGTTTTTAGAAGAGAAAATGCTCTGGAGAAATACAATAACGGTGATCATAGGAATGACAAACAGAAGAAATAGGAAAGTAATGACTCAACATTCGAGGTGCTGCTGAGGCTCTGCTTTTAGTGTCCATTACGTGAGATAGCATAACTGGATCTTAACTGTTATTTTGGGGTCTCCTCTGTAGGGTCAAATTTTACGACTTTGGAACTCAGTTTTACTGAATAGTGAAAAAATAGGTAAGCTGATGGGCTAAAATTAGCCACTAATTATTTGCGAGGCACTCCTCTATCAGGTTCTCCTTGTGCTTGTCCTACTTTTCTTTGTCCCTAGCTATAGAGACCATTTATCTTTTTAAACAACTGCAGAATCACAGCAGCCCTTTCTTGGCCTGAAACTCAGGCTCCCTTTGTATTGATTCTAGCCAATTACTGCTCTTCACTAAAATGCTAAACCGTAAATAAGGGAGGGAGCAAACCTGAGGTTCTAAGCCAATATTTCTGGCAATTAGGCCCTCCCAGAATTACTCAGCTTGGGAGCAAACTCAGCGGGGCAGCTGAGCTGGTCTGGGCGAGGGGTGCCTCTTCTGGCTTCCACAGCACCCTGTGCTTCCTTCCATTATACTACTTATTACACTGTCATGCTGAGCTTTTCTATTTGTAATTTTATACTTTAGATCAGTGCTCCTCAAGCTTCAGTGCACATTCAAATCACTTGGGGATCTTGTCAAAATCCAGACTCAGGTTCAGTAGGTTTGGGGTGGGGCCCGAGAGTCTACTTTTCGGTCATTCTCCTAAAAGTCCATGCTGTTAGTCCTGTGGAATGCATTTTGAAGAGCAAGATCAACCTCGTGAGAGCTGAGAAAATCTCTTGATCTTTAAAAAAACAAAAAAGGAAAAAAAAAACCTTTCTGTTGAAGAATAATATACATACAGAAATGTGTACAAATAACAACAGTTCAGTGTATTTCCAAAAAGTGAACACACCTGCATAACCAGTCCCCAGATCAAAAATTAAAACATTGCCGGCACCCCAGGAGCCCTCCTGTGCACCATCCAGTCGCCACTTTACCCCAAAGGTAAGTGGAATCTGCCCTCTTTCACTTTGGCTGTTACCTACAATACCCCAATGAACACAATTGTCTGTGTGCCTTTACTCACGCATGCATGTATGTCTCTAGGGTTGTACCTGGACGCATTCTGATTTTCATAGTAGGAGGAGACTCCACAGAAACATGAGTGCCTTGCATCTATATTAGGACAGCTGGACTTGGTCTCTGGGTGGCTTTTGTCTAGGGAATCAAGGACTTATGAATGACTGATAATGCTACTAATAGCTTTAAGTTGTTTTGATCTAAAACAGAATAACTGTGATCAGTGCCTCTCCATCGCCTGAAGTATGTTTGTTCTTTACATGAAGTCTCAATTTAGATACGATGACCCTATAATGTGTCAAAAAGAAATAGGCCTGGAGTTTTGAGGAAATATATGGTATACTAGTTTAAAACATGAGTATTTTTTGAAAATGGGATGGACAAACCTCTGTCTACATTCTGAGGGAAGATACCCCTACTATTCACAGGGATAATAGTTTGGCAAGGACTGGTGTTCATAAATCAGGGTAGCATCTAAATAATTCTGATGACAGAACTCTGCTGGGGCTTTTCCAATTGAGTAGCTGATCAGCCATTAGGATAGGGTTATAATGTAGGTCTCTATAATCTACAAAAGATGTACCCGCAGTTGTAGGATTGCACAGCTGAAGAAAGCAACTTGTCTGGTGAAAAATGATTTAGGCTTTGATAATTCCATTTACAGAAGATTTACAATGGACTCAGTGTCCCAGAATCTAATTTCACCATTACGTAACTGTAGATATCAAAATCTTCACTGGAATCTGTTATCATCTAGTTCTTTGAGGTAATAATTATAAAATATTCATATAAAAGGATATGAATTTAAACAGTGTCTGCAGTTGATTTTTGCACAGGATATTATTTATTACTTTGCCGGGCTGCTTTTGAGGAATTCAGTCTTTATTTGATTGCTGATGTGTTTTTATCAGTCTCTAATCGTGACTGAATAAGAGATGGATGGTACTTTCTATTTTAATTCAGGTGATTTCCCTGGAGATATGACCCAATCTAAATTCTCTAAATAAGCAGGCTTGGCATAACCATTATGAACTACGATGTCCAAGTGTTCCTAAATTAAGATGTTAGCTGGTGGATATCAAAAATACATAATATTAAAAATACATAATATTCAGAAGACTAGCATTTGTTTCCAGACAGCTGAGGGATTAGCTTGCAGATTAGTAAAATGATAACATATGTATCATTAAGGCATACTAATTCAGTGCTGTCAGGAAGCTGGGTTAGGATTATGAAAATAGTTTCTTTTCATGTGCATGTGATCACGTAGAGAAGATGTTTCTGTTACTAAATGCACGCAGAGCTCATTTACCCATTTAAAAAGGTCCACCAAGTACACGTTATACGTCAGGTGCCATGGCAGGCACCGAGGACAGAGAGATGAATGTGAGTAGTTCCTGTCCTGGTGTGATCCACGGTCTACCTGGGGAAATAGACATATAAGCAAACATTGGCGAGAGTTTTTTAAATGTTGTATCCTATTTGTATTAACAGCGATTAACCCAGAACCTAGCATAGCACATACTCAAATAAAGAAGCCATATCCTGGGCTTCTCTGGTGGCGCAGTGGTTGAGAGTCCGCCTGCCGATGCAGGGGACACGGGTTCGTGCCCCGGTCCGGGAAGATCCCACGTGCCGCGGAGCGGCTGGGCCCGTGAGCCATGGCCGCTGAGCCTGCGCTTCCGGAGCCTGTGCTCCGCAACGGGAGAGGCCACAGCGGTGAGAGGCCCACGTACCGAAAAAAAAAAAAAAAAAAAGAAGAAGCCATATCCTCTAATACGGGAATGTCCTTAGAAAGTGCAATGGTGAACCAAAAGGAATATTTATCAACTCAGCCTGGGGTAGGGTGGGAGTGCCAGAATCAGGAAAGTCTTCACAGAGGAAAAATATATATTGCTGGTGTGGTAGCTGAATAATGTCCCCCCAGAGATGTCCACGTGTTCATCTCCAGTACATGTGAATATGTAAGTGACAAGAGGGACTTTGCAGATGTAAAGATTAACATCTTAAAAGTTAAAAATCTTGAGATGAGGGCGGGGGAGGGTGGTGGATTATCCAGGGTAATCACAGGGTCCTTATGAGAGAGAGGCAGGAGTATCTGAGTCAGAAGAGGGAGATGTGAGAGAGGCAGAGGTTGGAGTGATACAGTTGTGAGGAAGGAACCACGGCCAAGGGATGCGGACAGCCCCGAGAGGCTGGAAAGGCCAGGGGAGGGGCTCTGCCCTTGAGCCTCCAGAGAGAATCAGACTTGCTGACTCCTTGACTATAGATTAATGAGACTGATTTTAGACTAATCGCTAAAACTGTAAGACAACAAATCTGTATTGTTTTAAGCCACTAAGTTTGTGGTAATTTGCTACAGTAGCAATAGGAAACTAATGCAACGGTTCACTGCCTGCTCTCTTCAAGTTCTTAGACCTCTCAGTTCATTGATTTCTTTCTTTCAGTGATTTCTATCCTACTTCAGTCACTCAGTCGCTTGGTGATAGCCTAGATTTACTATTACTAATAATTGCAAGTCTTCTGTAACTTTCACTTTCAAGGATCTCACTCTGACCACCGCTTCCTATTTTTTCAGCACTCTGTAGCGCTCTGATTCCAGTAATCCTTCAATCCCACTGGATCCTCCAATCCCCTGATCCTACCATCTGTTCACTGTCCTTCACCCCCTGATGTCCTGGTTTCCCTCCTAACCCGATTTAGATTTCTTGGGCAGTTGTTGTAAACATTCCCTTGCCCACCACATTCTAGGCTCCCTTGCCTCTCTCTCACTTTGACATATTTGCTTGCCAAAATTCCACCTCTTCTTATACCTGGTTTTCTGCCTACTCCCTGCCTGCATTTGGACAGCTGAAAGTGACCGAAGAAAAACACACAAGCGTGGTGTTGGTTCTAAATTAAACTAACAACCACTAATTTCCTGTAGCCCTAGTGCTGCCGGGCCATCCTATCACACTTCCAGAGGCGACTCCTCCGCTCACACCTTCTCCTCTCTCCCCGACCAGTACCTCATCCTTCCTCTCCTTCATGCCCACCTGGCTTCTGATTTCACTAAGAGGACAGGAGCAGCTGTGGGAGAGCTCATGTGTGCCCCTCCCACTACTTCTGCCCACCTTTCTGCATCTCTCTCCACACACGCTATTTCACCCTCCTCTTGAGATTCTGGATGAACTGCCTGTGCTCTTGTCTCAAGCCAACTTCTCATTCATGTGCTAATTCCCACTCTCTTTCCCAAGCTCAACACTGTTCCTGATACGGTTTCCCTCATCTCCAACGTCATTATCTTTCCCCTCTGTTTTGGGATCATTCCCATGTGATAGCAAAACTCCTTGAAAGCCTAGCCTATAGTTGCTAGCTCTATTTTCCTCCTCTCATTCTCTCTTTATTCTACTCCCATCAGGCTTTCTTTCCCACCATCTTACCGAAATAGATCTTTTTGAGGAGTCCGTAATTCCAGGGTGCTAAGCCCAATGGTCAGGCCCCATCCGACGTCGACTTTCAGACGCATTTGACACAAATGATCACATCTTCTTTCCTGAAATATTTTTTCTCTTAGCTTCTGGATCACTCTCCCTTGGTCTCCTCCTGCCAGACTGATGACTTCTTTTCCACTTTTCTTCTCAAGCTCTAAACACTTAGAGACCCCAGGGCTCAGTCCTTGGAAATTTCTTCTCTGTCTATACACACTCCTCAGGGATCTCATCCAGATCTATGGTTTTAGGTAGGTGACTGCTCCCAAATTTACATCTCCAGACGGCCCATTTCTCTTTTCTGAACTCAGACTTTATCATAATTGCTGCCTCAACATCTCCACATGGATTTCTTATATGCATGTCAAAATCAACAAGTCTGAAGCTGAACTCCAGATTTCCACGTCTTCCCCCATTGCACGCCATCAAACCTGCTCCCCCCGACAGCTTTCTCAAACTTGGTGAATGGCAACTCCACCTCTCTAGAGACTCAAGCCTCAACCTTGACTCTTCGCTTTGCATATCCTATCAGCTATACCTTCACAATATGTTCAGGACCCAATCACTTACCATCTCTACTGCTACAACTGTAGTCCAGACTCTCTCCTGGATTATTCTATTGGCCTCATTATTGACCTCCTTGTTTCTGCCCCACCTCCCTGCCCCAGCAAGAAGAGTCAACTCTCAACGTGGAAACCATTTATTTAACAAATACTTATTAATTGAACATTTGCCCTGTCTGAAATGTGAGACCTCGTCAAGCATCTGCTCCATGTTTCCAGAGTAAATGCCAAAGCCCTCACTGTGACCAAAAGGCTGAAGATTACCTGCCCCCGTCCCTGCCCGTGCCTTTGCCAGGGGGTTCCTGGCAAACTCCTCCTGTGCATTGTGCTCCAGCCACACCGGCCTCCTTGCTGTCCCTCCACCTCTAGGACTTTGTTTTTGGGGTTCACTTTGC
Organism: Pseudorca crassidens; assembly: GCF_039906515.1. Taxonomy (NCBI): domain Eukaryota; kingdom Metazoa; phylum Chordata; class Mammalia; order Artiodactyla; family Delphinidae; genus Pseudorca; species Pseudorca crassidens. Next base: position 161,690,707 of record NC_090297.1, read on the forward strand.
CTGGAGAGTATACCCCTTCCAAATCTTTACGTGGCTGGCTTTCCGCTTCTTTCAAGTCTCCGCTCAAGTTTCACCTGATCAGCAAGAACTTCGTAGAACAACACTGCCTCACCTCCAGGCCCAGCACTCCCTTTCCCCTTACCTCACTTTATTCTTCATGGCATTTATTTATGTTCTGACAATATTATTGTATATTTACTGGTGTGTTTGTTTATGGCCAGGCTCTCTACACTGGCGTGTAAATCACATGAGAGCAAGAATTTGAGTTACTTTTGTTTGGCACTATATTCCCAGTACTTAGAATAGCTTCTGGCATGTGGTAAATGTTCAGTAAATGTGTGAAGAATGAATAGGTTTGCTAGATAAAGTACAGGATGCCCAGTTAAATTTGAATTTCACATCAACAACAAGTAATTTTTTAGTATAAGTATGTCCCATGGAATATATGGACAGACTTATACTAAAAAGCATTTGTTGTTTATTTGAAATTCAAATAAACAAACGGGACCTAGTTAAACTTAAAAGCTTTTGCACAGCAAAGAAAACCACAAACGGGATGAAAAGACAACCCTCAGAATGACAGAAAATATTTTCAAACGAAGCAATGGACAAAGGATTAATCTCCAAAATATACAAACAGCTCATGCAGCTCAATATCAAAAAAACAAACAACCCAATCAAAAAATGTGTGGAAGACCTAAGTAGACATTTCTCCAAGGAGGACATACAGATGGCCAAGGGGCACATGAAAGGATGCTCAAATCACTAATTATTAGAAAAATGCAAATCAAACCTACAATGAGGTATCACCTCACACTGGTCAGAATGGCCATCATCAAAAAATCTACAAACAATAAATGCTGGAGAGGGTGTGGAGAAAAGGGAAACCTCCTACACTGTTGGTGGGAATGTAAATTGATACAGCCACTGTGGAGAACAGTATGGATGTTCCTTAAAAAACTAGAATTAGAACTACCATATGACTCAGCAATCCCACTACTGGGCATATACCCAGAGAAAACCATAATTCAAAAAGATACATGTACCCCATCGTTCATTGCAGCACTATTTACAATAATCAGGACATGGAAGCAACCTAAATGTCCATTGACAGATGAATGGATAAAGAAGATGTGGTGCATATATACAATGGAATATTACTCAGCCATAAAAAGCAACGAAATTGAGTCATTTGTAGTGATGGGGTTGGACCTAGGGTCGGTCATACAGAGTGAAGTAAGTCAGAAAGAGAAAAAAAATACTGTGTATTAACACGTATATATGGAATCTAGAAAAACGGTGCTGATGAACCTGGTGGCAGGGCAGGAATAGAGATGCAGACATAGAGAACGGACTTGTGGACACAGGAGGGGTAAGGGGAGGCTGGGACGAATTGAGAGAGTAGCACTGACATATGTACACTACCATGTGTAAAATAGACAGCTAGTGGCAAGCTGCTGTGTAGCACAGGGAGATCAGCTCGGTGCTTTGTGACGACCTAGAGGAGTGGGTTGGGCAGGGTGGGAGGGAGCCTCAAGAGGAAGGGGATATGGGGATATATGTATACATATAGCTGATTCACTTTGTTGTACAGCAGAAACTAACACAACGTTGTAAAGCAATTATAATCCAATAAAGATGTAAAAAAAATAATTTCACTGGATATCCTGTACTTTTATTTACTAAATCTGGCAACCTTATGCGTGAATAGAATTCTGGAGGAAGACATGGGTTAAGAAAGACATTCTGGCAGAAAGAGTGAATTTGCAAAACTACACAGGTGTGAAAGCGGTATCACTCATCTGGTGTAGAGCAGTTTAGAAAGGTTTTCCTATCCTCAACTCTGCCAGAATTGCTTTGTTGGGAAATATATTTTAAAAGGGCTGGTTTCAAAACCTGGATAGACTTTAAGTCTCATCTTTATAGACGGGTGATATTAAAAGTTTATAGAAAGTATAGAAGATAGGATCTTTGCTTCTCTTCCATGGCATTATTACAGGGAAGGATATACAAAATATGAAAAGAACATCCTTGGGGTGAGAGAAGTTATATTTTTGCCTTTTTGACCTTGGGATTATATGAAGTCATCCACAGTTACCATGTTATTAATACTGTTGATGTTTTTAGGCCTGATTTATCTGGGCTAAGTCTCCTGCCTTATAATGGAGGAAGTTATAGGCTTATTAGTTCTCTTCATCTGAGAAAGAAGAATTGGCCTTATGTAGTGGATGTTATGACATGGGGCCCATAGGCCCCTTCAAGACTGAGGCGCCCAGGACTTCCCTGGTTGTCCAGTGGTTAAGAATCCACCTTCCAGCGCAGGGGATGTGGGTTCGATCCCTGGTCGGGGAACTAAGATGTCACATGCCATGGGCAGCCCGCGCACCACAACTAGAGAGAGGCCTGCGCACTGCAAAGGAGAACCTGCGCACTACAATGAAAGACCCCACATACCGCAAGTATGATCTGGCATGCTGCAACTGAGACCTGACACAGCCAAATAAATAAATGAATAAATAAATAAATATTTTTAAAAAAGACTGAGGTGCTCATTCACCCAGCTGTCAAGAGTGTTGACATCTGACTTCTCTCCTTTGAATTATTTTTTGTGAATTTCCTTAGCCCAGGAGAGCCACTTTGCCCAAGTCACCCTCTCCCTTGGGAGTGGCCCACATCCTAGCCCAGAACTCCCTATGGGATCAGCTGAGGTCTTTGTTGTGACTGTAATGCAGTTCATCTCCTCCCTCTGCTCAGTCCTTCTTCCTTCATCTCCTGTTCATGGTGATCTGATGACACTCCTCCCCTCATAAATTCACCATATGCTAATCTTCATCTCAGAGTCTGCCTCTTGGGGAACCTGACCTAGGATAGTTGGTTCCAGGACTGGTCTGAGAAAGCTGACTCAGAAATGGATTTTGGAGCTGTATTGCCCATGGTCATTGGCAATGACACCAACACTGTGGTAGGTGGAGCATGGATATGCAAAATGACTATACTACCCAAGGCAATCTACAGATCCAATGCAATCCCTATCAAATTACCAATGGCATTTTTCACAGATCTAGAACAAAAAAATCTTAAAATTTGTATGGAGACACAAAAGACCCTGAATAGCCAAAGCCATCTTGAGAAAGAAAAACTGAGCTGGAGGAATCAGGCTCCCTGACTTCAGACTATATTACAAAGCTATAGTCATCAAAATAGTATGGTACTGGCACAAAAATAGAAATATAGATCAGTGGAATAGGATAGAAAGCCCAGATGCCGAGCAACTGTTAAGACTTTCCCTGATGGTGAGCTGGGATGGGGTATTGGTGGGGGGGTTCACAGGGGTAACATCTCAGGCATTTGAGAAGTTCAGGCGAAGTAGTAATTTTAAGAACTATGGAAATGGATGGCTGTTACTGTAGACATTTAATGTGTTGGAGAAAGACAATAAAAGCCTGAGGATGATTAGTCAACAATCAGAAAGCCAGTTCTCTCTGACATCATATATAGAGACTCTTATCTTACAGCTAGAACACAGGAAAAACTGAGCATCAGGCTCAGGACTTAATTACAAGCAAAAGAGAGCTCCAGGAGAGATTGAATTCATGTTTTCTACCTCTGTTGCAATGGTTCCTCTCCCTCAGCTCACACCTGGACCATGGAGGGTCCCTTATGACCAACTGACAGAGAGGGAAAAGGCCATGTTAAATTCACTGGGTCGCCTTGGTGTGTGGACACAGGATGAGAATGAATTGTGCCTGCACTACAGCTCCATTGTAGCCCTGCAGTGGAAGACCCTGAAAGACAGTGAAGGAAATCCTACCAGTCGGCAGATTTCTGAGCAGTGCACTTAGTCATCTACTCTTGGTGATTAGCTTCACTGATTGCTCAGGAGGCTAGAGCAATGGGCATGACCCAAAATGTGAAGGTTTTTGAATCCCATTGTTAATTAATGCTTATCAGAGAGCAATCCACCAGGGAAGGGACACTAGAACCAATCAGACAGAATGCCTTCACTGGTAGTCATCAGCCATCCCAGTGTTGGCACAAAGGGTGCATGAACAGAGAGCCATGGGGGTCCAAGAGCATGGACTCCCACTCGCCAAGGCTGGTCTAGCTACTACAATTGCCAAACATCCAACCTGCCAGAAACACAAACTAACCCCACATCCCCAATATGGTACCATCTCTCAAGGAGTCCCATTAACCATTTGGTGGCAAGTTAATTACCCTGGAGCCTTTCTACCCTGGAAGGGGCAGCAATTAATCTTGACAGGAATCAATACCTATAGATGTGGGTTTGCCTTTTTTGCCTCCAGGATCTCAGCCAGCACCACCTTCTGAGGGATTACAGTGTTTCACCCACAAACATGGAATCCCATATGACTCTGTATCAGTCCAGGGGAGTGTAAAAGTGGACACAGGACCATAATATCAATTGGACCATGCCAGCCTGCAAAAGGAATAGAATGGCCCTTGAAGGAGCCACTGAAGCCCAGGCTTGGAGATGATAACCTGTGAGGATGAGGCATCATCCTCCAGGTTGCAGGACTCACCCTAAATCAGCTACCACTATGTGGTACTGTATCCCCAGCAGGAAGAACACATGGGTCTGAGAAACGAGGTGAAGTAGGAGTGGCTGTGTTTGTCATCACTATCAGTGACTGTCGGGAATTTGTGCTTTCTGTCCATACAACTCTGGACTCTGTGGGTTTAGAGATCTTGTATCCTAGAGGGAAACCACTTCCACCAGGGACAGAGTAATCTTTCCATTAACCAATAAGCTGTAGCTGCTGCCCAATCATTTCAGACTCCTTGTTGTAAGAGACAAAAAAAAAAAAAAATCATCATCATTCTGGGGATGAGCCATACTGGGGACACAGTAGGGGTAACTGACTCTGGTCACCAGGAGGAGGTGGGGCTGCTAATGTACAGTGGCACTAAGGGAAAATGTGTTTGGCACTCAGGTCATCTCTAGGGGAGTCGCCTAGTAATCTCTTTCCCAATTTTGATAGTAAATGGACAAGTTGCCACAGTCAGAGCCTGAGAAGGGCATGGCAACCAGGGTCCCAGATCTGTCAGGGATGAGAGTCTAGGTCACCCCATCAAGTAAGGCACCAAGACCAACAGAGAGGCCAGCCAAGGGTGAGAGGATATAGAATTGGCAGCAGAAGAGGGAGACGGTTAGTTGGAGCCTCAGGCTCCGTTACTGCCGTGACAGAAGTTGTGTTTTTTTCCTGCAAACTTTCCTCTTTTAAATTTCCCACAAGGAGAACCAACCAGAATCCCGGAAGAACTGTTTGTAGAACTTAATTTACAAAGAAAATAATCCAAGCAGCAGAAAGGGTGGGCTATAGTTAATACTATGATACACTGCCCAGATCTTCCCTTCAGAACTGAGATATCATCTCCCCAGCTGCTGGGAGTGTTTGGCGGCTGAAGTCTCTCAGCTGAGTCACTCTCCAGGAAATGCTCTCAATCCCTCACCCAAGAACATACCCTCCCTGGGGCCAGTCCCCACCCAAAGACTGATGAATGCAGGATACAAACGTCTACCCAATTGGCGTCAAGGTGGAACAAGACAGGCCATGCACAGCTCCCCATTGGCTGCAGCCCGGCTCTGTTGCAACCCAGCTCAGCTCCTCCCTCTGCTTTATCCTACTTCCTTCCCTCCCCATTGGTGCTGATTCTGAAGACACTCCCCAATAAACTTCCTACAGATCTCAAAGCGTATGTCTCAGGGGACACGACCCAAGAAACCTTTGTCACAAATTTATTACAGTTTATGACCAGGGACAGTTAAATAATATGAGAAACAACCTGAGGAAAGAGTCATAATCTGAAATCCACAAAGGATACTACACAGAGGAACTGGCTGAATACTGCTATTAGATAATAAGAGTGTTGTTGGGTTAAGCTTTACAGATGGGGAAAGACACCCTGTTGAGATTGTTTCCGGGAGAGAATCACAGTGATGATAAACAAAATAGAAGGTTTGGGCAAAGAGAATAATACGAGGCAATGTTCTGGGAGAAGATGCATGTCAGAGACATCTTGCACCTTGTCATAACATTTTGACCCTTTTTTTAAATTCTAGTCACTGACGTGACTGGTGTTACGTGAGGTTAAGTGGGGCTGGCTTGCACCCTAATCAGTAAGAATTTCACCAACAATGTGCAGGTGTAATCTGAGAGCAACCCACCTCAGCTGTATCACATGTGTCTCTATTTCTCTCACTTTGTACCCCGTGGGATGCCTTGAGGAACCCATTCAGCCATGCTGACAAAATGGCTGTGCAAGCCTGGCAGGGAGTTTCGTTTCCCGGGGAGACATCCCCCTGACCCATGGTAGGCACTCAGATGGACAATTCTGAGGCACATTTTACGTGACCCCTTAGAAACTTCCCAGCTGGATCGAGCCCAATGATCAGCTTAATAACACACCTTTGGATTGTGTTTTCTCCTTTCCTGTTTTACTCTTTTTAGCTTCATTTCTGTTCCTTGGGATCACGTCCCAAGATGAATTACCTGCATGCAAACCCTTATGTCAGGCTCTGCTTCTTAGGGAAACCCAGGCTTAAGACAGTTGGAACCAGAAGTACCGTGGAGAGGAAACTTTCAGAGAGGAGTCTGCTCTTCTACCAGTCAAGGACCTCTGACTGGTGTTAAGGGAGGTGACAACAACCACCAGCTTGCAGCAGCATCCTAATCATGAAGAATTTCACCAGGGATGGGCTGAATGGTATGGGAGTGACGTGTATCCTGCGACTGTGGTGTTGGCTGGGTCTTGTGAACAGCATCACAAGTCATGAAAAAGACAATGACAGGCTCAGTTAAATCAAATATCAACTGAAGATATGCTGCGAAAGTCAGAAAACCTTCACGGCAGCTTTTAAAAAGGCTCTTGTCTTCCTTAACTCAGGCCCAGGATTTCATTCTAAGGATGGCAGACCTACAGCAAAGAGTGAACCTGCAGCCTTGAGAAGTCTGTGTCAAAACCAGAGCCCTGAGAGGGAATGAGTGAGACCCTGCAACATGGAATGGGAACATTGGGGTGGATGAGCTAGAGAATTTGAGCCCCCGAGATCTTGGTCCCTCTGAACTCTCCAGGTTGGCAGAAGTGGCTCACTTATCCCAATGCTAGAGGAAAAGAGCTCCTCCTCTCCTGGAGACCCTTCAAAACCCTCACCTGAAGCAGTTGCCTGTGGATGAGTTTCCTCCTCTGAATCTGCTCCTGCCTCCCTTCATTGCCCCAAGATCTGGCTAATATGTACTGGCAGGAAAGGGGAAGCTATATCCAGGGATGGATCTTGAGAGAGTTGGGCTAGGAAGGGCAGGATCTAAGGCTGTGTAGGTGAGAATTCATTGATATGAGAGTGTTCTAAGATTAGGAGTTTCATATCCTGGCAATGACGCTGAAAATCAGTCCTAATACGGGCTGGGATTGCTCCATAAAAATTTAACATAACGTTGAGGTAGTAAATGAGGTAGAGATGCTGGAAATGAGGTAGAGATGCTGGAACTGTCTTGCAGAATATTGAGGAGGGGGTTAGAAATCTTGGGGAGATGAAAATATAAGAATGGGTTTATTATGTAATAAAGAGAACCCATTCCTGAGCGTGTGGTCTAAAGAACATTCCTTCCATTGAAGGGCTAAGGATGCGCTAGCAAGGAGGGCACCAGCATCTTTGAGAAGCCCCACGATGGTTATCCTCACTGGTAACTGTAGGAGATCCTGCCTTGGACTGGGCTCCCTAGTGTCAGGATAGGTGAGAGAATTCTGGGGTAGCAGAGCCCAGGTGCTAGCACTTAACAGACAAGAGCAAGGTAAATATAACAGAAGTAGGCAACAAGTCAAAATCTCATACGGGGTGCTTTCTCTCAGAGTTTTATGGCAACAGCTAATAAAAGACCATGGTGATCCTAGGGAGGCAAGATCAATGGGCAGTTAACTAAGATATTACTTCACTTATATAATGAGAAACACTATAGAGCTTAGTGAGCAGAAAGTTAACATCAACTGCAGAAGTGGAAAATCATGACCCCTCACCTGGTTTCCAGATCTGAGCCAGTTCTCACTCCCAGAGGCCATTAATTGAAGGAGAGGCTAGGTCCACTTGAGAAAGAACCCCACAACGCCACTATGGGAATATACAGTCATCATTTCCCCCATTCCTTTCCTAAAGGGATCTGTGGTCATGTACTGGAATAAGTATATAGAGGGATAAGGGGAATGACCATGGCTTTTTAGGGCTGTTGGATACGGGGGATTCAAAACACCAACACGATCCCCCAGTTATAGGTGAATCTTATGGAATCCAGGTGACAAATGGAATCCTGTCCAAATCCATCTGATGGTGGGTCTACTAAGTCTGCAGACCCAACTGTGGCTATTGTCCCAGTTCCCAAGGGCATAACTGGGCTATGTATACCTAACAGAAAGCAGAAACCTTACACTGGATACCTGATCTATGGAGTAAGAGCTATTATGGTAGAAAGACCCAAGTGGAGGTCCTTAAAACTGCCCTCCTCCAGCCAAGATAGTAAATCAGGAGCAATCTTGTATACCAAGAATTGTGGAGATAGGCAAAGGGATGCAAGGATGGTGACCTCCATCATATCCCCATTCAGTTCACCTGCCTGGCCCTTGTGAAAACTAATGGATCGAGGCAGGTGGCAACTGGGGCTACCCAGTTGCAGCTGTTGTACCAGATGTTGGATCTTTACTGGAATATATTCACAAAGTCTCTGGCACTTGGAGTGTAACTACTGATGTGGCGAATGTGATCAGTAAGGAAAATTAAAAACCCATTTGCTTTTACAAGGCAGCAAGATACAATCACCGTCTTGCCACAGGTCTGTGTTAACTTGTCTTCTTTCTATGACAACGTAGCCCACAGAGACCTTGACTATCTTGATCATCTGTTGGAAGTAGCACATCAGACTGATCGATTGAATTAATGACATTATGCTCATTTTGATTCAGAAAGCAGGGACTGATGCAAACTTAGATATCCTAGTGAAACACCACAAGGATTCATGGATGGAAGTAGACATGGTTGCAGACAAGCTCTGTTGACTTACAGTAATTTTCCCCAGAGGTGATGAAGCTACCAGTGAGATTAGATCCTGATAGTATTGTAATTCACTCATAATAGACAATAAAAGGAAAAGGAAACGTTTCTGAGAGAGGAGTCTACAATAACCTCTTGTGTGTTTACCAAGCCTCCTGGTTTTTAGGTATGACCATTTTGCTGCTGCAACTAAGGAACAAATGAGTGAGTGGCAACAGAAAAACTTTAGAAATAGAGATTTATTGTTGTTGTTGTTTTGTGATTATGTTCTAAGAGGAATCCGTCTTCTCGGTGGTGCTGCCAGGAAACCCAAATGACATAGGTTCCTTCAAAGTAAACCAATAGCCACTGCTATCCTGGGAGAAATAAGAGGGGAAAAAGACGCAAAAAAAAAAAAAAATCCCCAAAACAATAGGAGTGTGCAATCAACTGTGAACTCTGGCCCCATTGGTGGAAGAGAATGCTAGAGTCAGCACAGGGGTGGCTGGGGATCGTAGGGAAGCAGCGATGCCTGAGTCGAGGAAAGGAGGGAGAAGCAGCAGTGCAAAGAGGGGTGAAAAACGGACCGTAAGTGTGGATGAGATAAAACGTGTGGGAAAGAGGGAGAAGCAAAGTCGTGAAAAGCTGAAATGAAAGACTAGGAAAAAAAATAGCAAGTCTGTGACATTTATAAGGACAGCAAAGCTGAGTGACACCAAGAGACTGATCTACCTGAAGACTATTATTAATGTCTTTCCCCAGTACAAAATCAATTGTTCTCAGGAAAGAAAATCACAAAATTCTCCTAAAAATTTGTTTTCAAATGTAACTTTTATCACTTTTTTTTAGAAAAATTATGCTTGTTCATTTTAGACATTTTGTAAAAATATAAGCTAGTGAAAAACCCATAATCCTACCACTCAGAAATTAATACCATTAATATTTTGATGTTTACTGTTCAGAGGATTTGTATGTCTGTATTCTATTTTAATAAAAATAGGATGATGCTGTGTAAGACCATTTCTTTTAAAAATGCATTATTTTCATTTGTGAGATGAACAATAGTGCTTGCCTCAAATCATATTCAATTTCTAAAGGGAACTCCACGGACAATAAGAAATCTCTTCTGGGATTATTTTTTTATTGGAATCCTCAACATCCTATTTTCTTCTTCTGGAATGTGCTATATCACTGTACCATGAAACCAGGGCCAGGTCAGGCTCAGCCTGGCTTTTTTCCCTCTGCAGAACTCCACAGCCTCCCTCATGTGACATTATCAGTAGCTTGCTACAGCTGACCCACATACTTAATTTATTTTTCTGGAGACTTTTTCTGGAACAATAACAACAAAAAATGTTCTGGGATGTCTTCCACAAGAAATGAAAAGGAAGTGCTGTCAGTGTAGGAGAATGGCAAGGCAGATCATTGCTCCCCGCTCACCACAACTCTGCTGCACGGGGTCTGTGTCTTACTGCCTTTGCCTTCACTTTGGTCCTAAGACTGGAAAATGAAGCTGAATAGAAGTTTAGGAAGCCAGGTAATAAGTGGGGTATATATAATGACTCAAAGTCATCTTGCCTTCTCATTACAATGAGATTTTGGACAAGTTACTTAAATTCCCTGAGCCTTGGTTTCCTTTCATCAGTTAAGGGGAATAACACCTATGCCATAAAACAGTGACAAGAACGGAATAAGATTACACAGGTAAAGAACAGGCATTTCTAAAATAAGTGCAGAAACCACAAACCACTCATTCTGCAAACTTGCACACTAAAAGTAAGACGATTTATAAGAAAAACAGAGTTGGGGCAGATTGCTCAAAATCTATGCAACTTTGTAACCAAAGCACTGACAATAACACTACCCATCCTAATAAAATACTATCACAGTTAAACTTCTCCTAAAAAAAGAAATACTAAGTAAATATAAGACTTGCCTTTAAGAAAAGTTGATGGCTGCTTGATGAAAGAGGGTTTGAGTAAGGGTAGATGCTGCCAAGTTATGGAGATGAGGGCAAAATGCACCAGGATTCAGGAAAACTCCCAGTGAGCATTTCCAAGATAGAGCCAAGAGGAAGAAAGTGGGGTGAATGGGCACTGTGTTCTGTACTGGATTACTTCATGACTTCCCGTGTTTTTTTAAACCTTAATAAATAGTGAGCATTGAACTGTAAAATATTAACATGTGTGCACTGAGCTGCAAAATATTCATATGCTGGGGAGAACTACTTATGAATCAAAGTAATCTTGATTATATTGATGTCTCTCTATTTACCGGTCATGTAGGAACTAATTTGCATTATATGCATAGACACTGGAGAAGAACCGACTGTACTTAATAGAGTGGCTGCCTCATAGGAAATGCTCTAAATGATTGTGAAGTCATCGTCAACATCATTATCATCATACTGATTATCAAAACCATCATCATACATGTAATTTTCCCAGATCAGGCATTCAGAATAGAGAAGAAAGTTCATACACACAGCCTGCATATAGGGACCATAAGGAAAAACCATCCTAAAGCAAGATTCTCATCTGAGCCAGAGACTTCGTGTATGTTCCTCCTAACATAAAAACTGGTTCTAGGGTGTTGGCAGTTTTGAGTTCCAGTTGAAAGTGACAAGTGAGAGTAGAACCAGATGGCTTTGGGGATAGTCATACCGAGATTTGGAATTTCCCTCTTAATCTACTTGTGGCAAAATAGCATGGACGGGCTTATTTAGTGTCCCAGATAGAGAACAGAATGAGGTCCTCTGATTTTGTTTTTATAACTTGTCCACTGAAATGAAATTGTGAGTAAGGAAAAACCGAGTCTATTCCCTCTGTTCTGCACCACTTCAGATGTAACATTTAGCACAAAAGGTCATGGAAAAATAGAGAGCTCGTGTATTACCATAAGAACCACTGATGTTTCTTTGCTTTTGTAACAGCTTCTGTCCTGCTTGTTTGACAGAAATTTGTGGGAGGAGTCAATAATGATTTTAAGAATTAAAAAACAATTACTTCATATAGAACCTAATGCATATATAAGGAATCTAAAAAAAGAAAAAATTAGTACTGATGAACCTAGTTGCAGGGCAGGAATAAAGAGGTAGATGTAGAGAATGGACTTGAGGACGTGGATGGGGTGGGAGAGCGAAGTTCGGGCGAAGTGAGAGTAGCATCGACATACACACACTACTGAATGTAAAATAGTTGGCTAGTGGGAAGCAGAAGCATAACACGGGGAGATGGACTCAGTGCTTTGCACCCCTAGAGGGGTGGGATAGGGAGGGTGGGAGGGAGGCGCAAGAGGGAGGGGATATGGGGACATGTGTATGCCTATGGCTGATTCCCTTTGTTGTGCAACAGAAACTAACACAGTATTGTGAAGCAATTATACTTCAATGAAGATCTATTAAAATAAAATAAAATAGGGCTTCCCTGGTGGTGCAGTGGTTGAGAGTCCGCCTGCCGATGCAGGGGACACGGGTTCGTGCCCCGGTCCAGGAAGATCCCACATGCCGCGGAGCGGCTGGGCCCGTGAGCCATCGCCGCTGAGCCTGCGCGTCCGGAGCCCGTGCTCCGCAACGGGAGAGGCCACAACAGTGAGAGGCCCGCGTACCGCAAAAACAAACAAACAAAAAAATAAATTAAAATAAAATATTAATAAGAACTTCAATATCAGAATTCACTAGTGCCGCATTAGCTCAGCTCTGCTTTGGCTGACAGAAACGCCTTGTCCCAGGCTGCCTTGGAGAGCCACAATGGCCTAATGGGTGAAAGGAAACATAAAGTTGGAAAGACAAAACCTAGGATGGTGCTTGTTTTGATGAAACTGTCCATAAATAGTGTAACACAGCAGTCTTATGAATTTAGACATTCAACAACCTGGAAATTCCAGAGTTCAGATTCTTATGTTGATTCAGCTATCGAGCCCATTTAATATGGTTTATAACATGCCCTAAAAATATAAACCATAATGTGTTATGCTATAGTGTACCATGCAAAGGGAAAAATGGGAAGACCAACTTATGGGTAAAGAGCTCAAATGAACATTGCTAAGCAAATCTTTGGAATTCCTTATGCTTGGATAATGAATGCGTGTGCTTCATTACTGCTTTTTTTTTTTTGCGGTAGGCGGGCCTCTCACTGTTATGGCCTCTCTCGTTGCGGAGCACAGGCTCCGGACGCGCAGGCTCAGCGGCCATGGCTCACGGGCCCAGCCGCTCCGCGGCATGTGGGATCTTCCCGGACCGGGGCACGAACCCACGTACCCTGCATCGGCAGGCGGACTCTCAACCACTGTGCCACCAGGGAAGCCCCATTACTACATTTTTTTCTGAGTTTAGGTAGAAGGTATATCAAAAGAAAAAGTAATCATTTTGCTAATGTCAAATCTCTAAGTTGTAATTTTTTTGAATTGGGAAGCCTTAAGTCAAAGTTCTTGAGAAAACCCGTAAAATGTTCTATTTTGTGCTTATTCTTAACTACTTTATTTAAATTTTTATGACTTTAGATTGGCTTGATTTTTTCTTTTCCTCCATTGGGAGTACATTCCTGCCAAGTTGGAAGTTTATAACAATCATTTTTGAGTGACATAAATGCAAAAAAATCTCAATCATCTGTCTGACATAGGAAAAATTGTATTTCTTTCACCATTGTTTTATTGCAGGCTCATGAAGCTATTTTTATAAAACTCTTATTTTTTCATGGGGGGGAGAAAGTTCAGTACAAAAATGTTGACTTAAAATCCAAACAAAAGTTTTCTAGAGCAGTCTTCAGTAAATGGGTGACTCTAATGTAGTCTTAAATTTTATTATTTCAAGTTTTGGGGATTTTAATTTTCACTGACTTGAGTGATTTGGGCAAGGTGACTGAACTTCCTTTACCAAAGTAAGATTGACTATAGTTTATGCAATAGACTACAGTAACTATTGTTATTTGTTTGCCCAGCAAGATTTCCCAATGCCTTTCTTCGGTTAACCTTTCCTGCCCTAGGAGTTCTTTCCTGGGATTTCTTGATTCGGAGTCTGAGGAGGAATAGCCCTGCCCCTGAGGTCAGGTGCTTGAGGCATATGAAGACATGTATAAGGGTAGGAGGGTAGAGAAGGTAATCATCTTCCCATGAACAGAAGCCTGTCTGTAGTAGAGGATAAAATTAAGCAGAGACAGAAATGAGCAACATATGGGTGGAGGGTGGGGGGTGGAGCCATTGAGAACACTATGAGCATGAACAAGAGTAAGACGTTCATTGCCTTCTTTCCAATACCAGAAGCCCAGGTCCTGTAGGTCCAGATCAATCCCTTTGATCCTATGAAGTACCCCATTATCACAAGCCTCATGAACTACGATATTCCCTTTTATGCTAAAGTTAAATTTATAGTTAGATTCCTGATATCTGCAACCCAAAGAATTTTTTTTCTTTTTCTTTTTTTTAATTTATATTTGGCTGCGTTGGGTCTTTGTTGCTGCCCGTGGGCTTCCTCTAGTTGTGGCAAGTGAGGGCTACTCTTCCTCGTGGTACACATGCTTCTCATTGCAGTGGATTCTCTTGTTGCGGAGTATGGGCTCTAGCCACACGAGCTTCGGTAGTTGTGGCACGTGGGCTCTAGAGCGCAGGCTCAGTAGTTGTGGCGCACGGGCTTAGTTGCTCCGTGACATGTGGGATCTTCCCAGACCAGGGCTTGAACCCGTGTCCCCTGCATTGGCAGGCACATTCTTAACCACTGTGCCAACAGGGGAGCTGTTCTTGTTAATTTTATCGTATGGGGTTGTATATAGAGCAGTGCAAACTTTAGTATGCATCAAATCACCTGGAGTACTTGTTACAACACTGCTGGGCCCCATTCTTAGAATTTTCTTTGTTATTCAGTCAGTCTGGAATGGAGGTCTGAGAATTTGTATTTCTAACAAATTTCCAGGTAATTTTTCTTTCTTTTTTTTTTTTTTTTTTTGCGGTACGTGGGCCTCTCACTGTTGTGGCCTCTCCCGTCGTAGAGCACAGGCTCTGGACGTGCAGGCTCAGCAGCCATGGCTCACGGGCCCAGCCGCTCCGCGGCATGTGGGATCTTCCCAGACTGGGGCACGAACCCCTGTCCCCTGCATCAGCAGGCGGACTCTCAACCACTGCGCCACCAGGGAAGCCCTCCAGGTAATGTTAATGCTGCTGGTCCAGAGACTGCATTTTCAGAAACACGGATTAAGGGTTAACACAAATCTTTGTACAACCAGAGCTCTTGAGTAAGGAACAGCTCCTCATTAAGCAATGAACTCCCCATCATCGAAAATATTCAGGAAGCAGCCAGCTGAAGATTCTTCAGGGATGCTCATAGAAGGGATTTTGCATTGTGTGGAAAATTACACTACACTTCTAGGTTCCCTCCTAATACTAACATTTTTTGTTTCTTTTAAATTTCTTCTAGGTGGAGGGAAGCAAAAGAACAATGAAACACTCTGTCTTGTTCTTCCAAATAACAGAGAAGCACAGGAAAACTGAATGTGTTCCTGCCACAAATTCAGACTTGCTGAGTAAAGCAAGCACCACAGTGCATCTCCATATTGACTTTGGGAAAAATACACTGCCATGTTTATGAAGTTCTGTAGTCAATCAGCAAACACAAATTTAGCCCATATTCAAGTTTGCTAATAAAGCATATTATTATGTCCTCACTCCCCAAACCCAATGTAGCAACTACAAATTACATACATGGATAACTATATCCAGAGGTTATTTTATAAAATATTAAAAATTCTAACTTGAGGAGGCAATCAATTTTACCAGCTCCAGAAGTTCAATTCTGTTACCATTACTAACAGTTAAATCTAACAGTCTACTAGAATTATCACGTGGGGAAAAACGTCCTTTGTTTCCTCTTTAAATTTTTGAGAAAGAACAAATTGTGTGGACCAAACATGATAGTGAAAATATTATAGTTTTACTGGGTATTACATTTTCATTGTGTTGTGACCACCTCTCAGGATTATTCTTTTTAAATTTCTAACACAGGGCATTGTCTATTTTTGAGTAATATCCCCATGGTTACATACAGCTGGTAGAACAAGAACAGACACACCAATTGTTGGGCAATGTCTATGATGTCCTGTTGTTTAATATATTGAATATCACCTCTGAGTCATGATTTCTTAGAAATCATTCTTAAAGGCACAAACCTCAGGAGGAATTCTTTGATTAAAAAAATGAGGCACAAAATAACACTAGGTTATTTTAGTTGTGTTTGTTTGGTTGATTGTTTGTTTTTTAGCCGTGGTGTGTGGCTTGCAGGATCTCAGTTCCCCAGCGAGGGACTGAACACAGGTCATGGCAGTGAAAGCCCTGAATCCTAACCACTAGGCCACCAGGAAACTCCCTTTGAGTTTTGAGACTTCAAAAATTTAACCAGGCTATATTAGTCTTAAGATACTTTTATTATTTTTTTAAATAAATTTATTTAATTAATTAATTTATTTTTGGCTGCATGGGGTCTTTGCTGCTGCATGCAGGCTTTCTCTGGTTGCGGTGAGTGGGGGCTACTCTTCCTTGTGGTGTGCAGGCTTCTCATTGTGGTGGCTTCTCTTGTTGCAGGGCATGGGCTCTAGGTGCGTGGGCTTCAGTAGTTGTGGCACATGGGCTCAGTAGTTGTGGCTTGCAGGCTCTTGAGTGCAGTAATTGTGGTGCATGGGCTTAGTTGCTCCACGGCATGTGGGATCTTCCCAGACCAGGCCTCGAACCTGTGTCCCCTGCATTGGCAGGCAGATTCTCAACCACTGCGCCATCAGGGAAGCCCCAGTCTTAAGATACTTTTAAAAGAGAAACTAATGAAAATGAAGTAATTATCAATATTTCATGCTTTTGAAACTATACACATACGGATCTGCCACTTACTAGTCTTGTCAATTTGGGCAAATTTCAAGATTACTCAAGCTCCCAAAAGCTCAGTTTTCTCATCTCTAAAATGCAGAGATTGGGCTAGATGTCCTTTATAGTCCTTTCAAAGCTAACATTCTGCAGCCTCATGGGGGAGGGATAGCATAATTATTCACTGAGAGTTTTCTTTAAACAATCTCAGTTTATTGAAGTTCCCAGAGTTCAGGAGTTTGAATCCATTCCATATGTTTATTTAGGAAGTAGAGACACTGAGAATGAGCAGTATATAAGTAAGCTTCATGGGAAATGGTTACTTCATAAAAGAGGAAAATGTGAAACTCTGGGACTGGGCAGAAACCTGTGTATCAGAATAGTGGGCTTGTGGAGAAGTGTTAGGAGGAAGACTGGTGCAAACCACTATTTATGGAGGTTCTTCTCTCTCCCAAAGCAACATACCACCATGGTGGTTTCTTAATGGAATTTCACAGTATGACCTATGGTAGATAAATTATTAACTTTCCTATATGGGGAGATGGAAATAAAAGAAGAAAGTAATTTTTCCAGGTTTGTGAAACGAGGAAGTGTAAAATTCAGACTTAAAAGCTTGAAATTTAGGAGAAGCCATAGTCATGTGAAGATACTGGAGAATTAATTTAAAATGTAGAAAGTCAATGTTGGCTGAGTTTCCTTTTCTATCAATATAAAAACTAAATAACTTTAAAGGAAATAATTGTGGAGAAACATTACATCATCACTGTTTACAAAAGAAACGATTCAAAGTACTATGCTAAATCACTTTCAACTGCTGTTGAAAATCAAAAAAAAATCAGAATCATAAATGAAATTTGGTATGGTTAAGTATAAATTGGCATAATTCAGGTGAGCACAGTTAAAATGACAGATAAACTGTGTGTTAGTAAGTGCAAAATATTGAAGATTTTGTACAAAGGAGAGTATATATATTAAGTCTGAGTCTCCTGGTTTGAAAGGGATTAACCAAACTCAATAGAAGTAAAGCCAAAGAAAACATACACTTCATCTGTGGAGAAAATAAAAAATGCTTAAATCTCTCTCGATGATGGCATAAGGTTATAGGACAATTAGTTCCTTGCAAAGATCAGTTCTCACATATTCAGTTAATAATATAAAACACACAGTCTTTACTACTCTGTTGAGCCTGCTGGCATAATTCACAGCAGACAAAAGAAATATATCCTTTGGCAACTTTTGGCTCACTATCCAGAGAGTCTGATGTCTGATATATTTAATAAAACAGTGAAGCTTGATATTGTATTTCTACTGAGTAGAAATATCTCAAGAATGCCCAGCGAGGAAATAAATAAGAATGTGATTCTAGTAGGGGAGTTGAAACAAATGTGAAGACAGAGGAACATCAAAGTAGAAAAAAAAATTAGACTTAGTTTCACATGCTAAACATTTTTAATTTACTGGGGATTTATTATATGTTGGCATCAGTCTGGAAGATCGTACATCCATAAATCTATAATATAAATAAGATTTTTTAATATCTTAAAATAGATTATTAAAATATGGTTGGCTATACCATATTATCATGTTTAAAAGCAAATTCAGACAATAACTGTGGCTATAATAAAACAGTTGCTATAGCCACAATAAACAAGGCTAGAGGAAAGGAAGAGGAACTGGAGTGGTGGAAGGAGGTTCAACAGACTATGCCTGCAGCATATTGGATGGTCAGTAAAATGGAACTTAGAATGAGGCTCTGTAGTAAAGCGCTTATCTAGTATCTTTATACGTCTTCACATGGTGGCCCAAAGAATGTAGTTGCTTTAACTATTTTTTCTTACCTTCTGTATTATTGCTGCTCTGACATTTGGGGCCTTACAGATCTGGGGAACCGCCCTCCCAGAGTTAACTAATTCCTAGAGAGGCAAACAACTTTCCTGCCAGCATACTTTCGATGTGCAAACAACACCCTCCACCAATTTCCTTTTCTCATACTTCTTCAGTCTGGGATATTAGCTCCTGCCCTAATCAGCACAGGACCAGGTATTGGACAATTGGGAACCATCCCTACAGTCCAGAGACTATCAACGTTATTCAGACTATCCAATCATAAGTTTGTATTTCTTGCTTACCTTGCTTCTCCCATTCCTTCCTGTGTAAACTGCAATAAAAGCTCCTGCCTACAGTTTGCCCCTCTCTCTGCTGGCTCATCTTGCTTTGGTGCTTCCCTCTGTGGCCCTGCATGGTGTGGTGTAGCATGGCATGCCTCCTATTTCTAGGGGATTGTGAGTAGAAGAAAAAAGCCTCCTCCTTCATGGCAATCATTTTTTTGTCTCTTTGTCTAAATTGCCTGCTCAAAACAAGTGCCAGGTACATTTTTAGAGCAATTGTGTTATGCAAGTTTACTGAATTTCTCTATTATCCAAATAGACGTGTTCCAACTTAATACGTTCTTCTGAGGTTGTCTGTTAGCCTATTACATATTACGGTCCCCGGGCCACCTTAACCTCGCTGCATGTCTTCACTCAGCACTTTAATGATACTGTGGCCATGATATTACAGTGGACCCTTTTGGATGGCCCTGCAACCTTTCCTATTATTTTGGAAAATGAGAAATGAGTCCTCTCTTCTCAAATTAGTCCTTTGTTTGGTGCCATGCTTTTCTCTGTCCAGTGGATGAGCATGCGATCAAACTAGGTCAGCTAAACATTGTTTCCCTGAAATTTGGTTCTTACATCACATGATACAAGGATAAAAAATGTTGAAGCTGATTTATCCTATCATTGGCACCTGGAAGAAATGACCATTAGTTAACGCTGTCTAGATCCTAACAGTTGTCTTGGTGATTCTGGCTTTCCTTTGATTTTGTGAGCTATCTCATTAGCTTCCAGCAAATTCCTTAAGTTAGCATTGGTTTCTGTTGCTTGCAACCATAGAATCCCAACTGACATGAATACAGTAAATAGAGACACTTTATGCAAAATTGACTGTTAAAGTAAATTCACAGGGGTTTCCGAAAGTTCAGGATGTATTAAGAGAATTTGTGTGCACAAGTATTTTGTGAAATGGTAAGCAGCATATAGCATTGGCCTCTAGTCTTCCCTCTACTCTTCTTACCCACCTCTTACTCTAAACCAAAAGCCAGGCTATGGTATAGATATTCAGGTTGAAGCATAATTTATTGGCCACTCTATATCAGTGGATGGAATCACTGCACTGGGCTGAAATATTTGTTGTACAAGAATAGGTTCCCTTCTGGACTCCTCCCTCTAGGAAGTTAGACAAGTGAGATAAAGCCTGAGTCTCTTACTTAAGAGTGGAGACTCACCCAGGGCTCTCTCATCTCTCACCAAAGGGTAAGGCAGCCAGTGGGATAAACTCTCACTGTCTTCTTCTCTTTAGATGCCTTTTTCCCCCCTTCCCATTCTGTGGCTAATCTGAGAAGCCCTATGCTTCTGCCATGATCTGAGAAGGCATGAGGTAGACAAGTTTAGGCTTTGAGGCAAATCATCTCTTTTGTGACTGTCCCTTTGGATCTTTTGCTTCACATTTGGTGGATATGACCTCTCCAGGCAGAGGAGTGAAAAGATCTGAGAATCAAGTTCAGACTTCCAGTGGAAAAACACAAAGTAGGGCTTTGGGTCTACTTAAGTTTGAAGCTATTCAGATTTAACTTGAGTCCTCTGCTAGAAATTCAAAGCTCCAGCCAATGATAAGGTAACTTGTATCTTTTGAGCATATATTTGTCATGAGTATCACATCCTTCAAGTCAATGACTCCACATCAATGTGGCTTTATCGATTGTTTATAGTTGTCATCCGTTCTGGAATGTTTAGTGTTCATTCCCTACTGGTTGTCCTTTTGACATTTTGAATATCATCTCTTATATCCTTAATATCATACCCAATACCTCCTAAATGCAATTTTTATATTTGTGGTACATGTCAAAAATGGTCACAGTCGTTCATAGTTCCACATATCTACACTCTTTATAATGTGTCTTCTTCTGTTCAAAGGTGAAGTCCATTTTCCCATTCTCTGAATCTAGGCCGGATTTGGGACTTTGCTTTGGCCAATACAGTGTGGCAGAAGTGATGGTGTGCCAATT
This sequence comes from Pseudorca crassidens, assembly GCF_039906515.1. Taxonomy (NCBI): domain Eukaryota; kingdom Metazoa; phylum Chordata; class Mammalia; order Artiodactyla; family Delphinidae; genus Pseudorca; species Pseudorca crassidens. Next base: position 161,711,691 of record NC_090297.1, read on the forward strand.
CCAATCCTAGGCTTTTAGAGGCCTTGTGTGTTTTTCTTTGCACTGTTGGGACTCCTGCCTTTGCCATGTGAACAAGTCAAGGCTAGCCTGCTGGAGAATGTGAGACCATGCGGATCAGAGCAGAGTCAGCTCAGTCGTCCCAGCTGAGGCTCTAGACGTGTGTGAGAGCCCACCCAAGAGTGACAACATCCATTGGTAGCTGGCCACAGATGCATGAAGAAACCTAGCAGAAAAACTGCGAAGTGGAGCTTGAACTGCTGGCTCTAGTATCATGAACTTTATAAATGGTTGTGTTAAGCCACTAAATTTTGAAGTGGTTTGTTATGCAACAACATCAAAAGTGCTAACTGGTGTAATATATTACTTATTATTCATAGTAAAAAGTAGACTTATCCAGCAATAAAGACAACTTTGGAAAGCAATAAGATCCTTGTCACTGGGATCTCTAAGCATCTCTAAGTTAATAAAACATCTATTGAGGCTTCCCTGGTGGCGCAGTGGTTGAGAGTCCGCCTGCCGATGCAGGGGACACGGGTTCATGCCCCGGTCCAGGAAGATCCCACACGCCGCGGAGTGGCTGGGCCCGTGAGCCGTGGCCACTGAGCCTGCACTTCTGGAGTCTGTGCTCCGCAACAGGAGAGGCCACAGCAGTGAGAGGCCTGCGTACCACAAAAAAACAAACAAAAAAACAAAACAACATCTGTTGAGCATGGACTCAAAAAAGCCAATTGGTCATGTAATGACAGTGTAATAGAAGTGACAGATTCTGAAACACAAGCATCAACTTCTAAGTCATGGTCATGTCTTTAATACCTTCCCACTGTTGCTACTACACTTCAGGTAAACTCATGTATTTGAGTTTTAGTTGCATGATCAATAAAATAGACACGGTAATCTTTCTCCATCTTAAGCTAATCACATATTCCTTCTACACAACTGAGAACTCAAGTTAGATTAAATATACATATGAAGCACTATCACATGAGGAGAATAAATCTCTTAAGGAGAATATCTTGATAAATATATCACCTAAGGGATGAATATCCCCAAATAAAAGTATCATTGAAGAAACAATTAGGCTACAACATAAATGATCAAACTGAATTATTACAGTGGGCCCTCAGTATTCGTGGGTTCCACATCCATGCATTCAATCAACCATGGGTCGAAAATATTAAAAAAATTTTTTTCAGAAAGTTCCAACTAGCAATACTTGAATTATTTACATAGCAGCTACATTGTATTTATGACTATTAACATAGCATTTACATTGTATTAGTTATTATAAGTAAGCTAGAGATGATTTAAAGTATAAGGGAGGATTGGTATGCGTTATATGCAGATACTGTGCATTTTATATAAGGGACTTGAGCATCCGTGGATTTTGGTATTCAAGGGGGGATCCTGGAACCAATCGTTGTCAGATACCAAGGGACGGCTGTAACTGTGAAATATTAAATACTGTAGAAAATTTAAACTTATATTTACATAGAAGGCTGAAGAGAAAAATGAGTTATTAAAACTTCCAGGAGGATAGAGGTAAGAGTGGCACTAACAGAGTATTCAGCACAGTTAACAGCTAAGCGTCAAGTTCCCAAACAGACTTGCTTAGTCATCCATCAGATTTTAATTTTTTTTCTGAAATGAAATGAATAACTTACTTGTCCATGCCAGGAACTTTCATGATATATGTTTCAAGATGATGTATATTTCATATACATAAATATTTACATCCTGATGAGTTAAATTTTTTTAATTGTGAAAAACACACAAAACTTACCATCTTAACCATTTTTAAGTAGTCCAGAAGTATATTCACATTACCTTCTGGTGATTTTTAAAGAATTAATGACAGATGAAATGTTGCAAAAGTGGGAGTATCAGAAATATATTTTAAAGCCTCTTGCATACATGGGAGCTTAAGGCCTTGAACTGTTGTATCAAAAATGTGGCCCAATTGTGACTCTTATTTTGTAGGAGAATTGTCCCTGGGAATGTTTACGCAGAGGCTGCATGACTCCTGAACCGGGTACGATAATGATTTTTCCAGTTCAGAAACTTCAGTGCCTGCTGCTTTGAATCTTGTTCATGCGTTCCATAATCACTTATTCAGCTCCTAGTCTGTGCCAGCGCACTGTTAGGGACCACAGGTGCGAAGCTGAATGGGAGTAGTCCGGTGGAGCCACGAGTCCTCAGGGTATCTTACTGTGGTTCCTTTTCATGACTTGGCTTTTTCTAACAGATAGAACTATCAAGCTCATTAAGTTTCTCTTTGTTTTGTCACCATGGACTTTGGTAACAGACAGACTGGGTCCCAGTTCCAGCTCTGCCACTTACTTTCTACACCTGTTTCCTCATCTGGAGATAATAATGCTGCCTAATTCATGGGGGTGTTGTGAGGATCAAAGAAATGATGTGAGAAATATGTTCAGAACAGACCCCGCACTGAACATATGCTCAGATTTTTTTGTTTCTCACTGCCCTCATGGAATGTCCCATGCATAGACTTTTCTTTCATCCCTCTACCTGCCACCAGTTGTCAGGAAAAATTATATGCCTTGCATGCTCTTCCTTCAGCCCTGTCTCTTCTAGGTAAGGTAGTTCATCTAAATTTATAGGAATGTGTTAATAGGCGCTAACTTCATGTTATGTCTCTGGTAATGCACTTACCAGAAGCTTATTTACTGAGACAGGTTATCTCTAATAAATATTTACAAATGAATCTTCATTTATTATTATTAGAAGTTAAGGGAAAAAAGTAATTGGAAGGTAAGAAGGAAAAAGAAGGAAAGAGAAATGGGAGAAGACTAAAAAAGAGAAAGGACATATAAAGGGGGAAGGGAAGGTAGGCAGAGGAAAAGGGGGAAGAAGTAGATAAACGGAAATAGCTACAGAAAGATACATTAACAGAGATTGAAGAGAGATCAAGGTAAAAACAGAGGGAGAGAACAAGAGAGAGCTGGAGAGAGAATTGCTTGTATTCTCAAAGTTCACAGAGACTGGGAAGCATCCAGCACACTGTCTGGGACGGTCAGTATGTCAGAGAGACATACTGAGAGACAGTGTCATAGAGGGACACAGTCACCATCTGATTGCTCTTTGAGCTGAGGATGTTCTGCCTTCATTACTTTTTTTTAATGACTTTTCTTTACAAGGCTAACTTGCTTTTAAACCATGGTTCATAGCTCCACAATAGTTCGTTATTTAACCTTCAGAGGTTCCACTGTGAATAGGACTGCCATAACAGACAATTGAAGGAGAAATCATTATTTGAATTTTAGCTCCAGTGCATATAAGCTCTAGATTGTACCAGCCCATGAAAAATGTTCCCCAACTCGACTTTAACCCAAAGCAGTGTCAGATTGTTGGTGTTAGGCATCATGGTAGGGTATGGAGGGCGATAGTTTTAGGCAGGTGGCATGAGTCCGTGGCTGTTCTGGGTCTAATCGGATGCCAGCAATGATGAATCTCAGGCTCCACCCCATATAGGCCCTGAGTAGGGTAAGCCTGGCCTTATAGGGCACACTGACAACACTGACCATTAGGGAGCAACATCTTGAAATGGGCCTTTGCTTGTACACCTTGGGTCTAGTGGTTCCAAAGTAACATCAGCTCCCAAACACATCAGAGAGCTTCTACCTGACCCTTATTCTACTAGGTCAGCTTGTATGTCAGGCTTTGCATCTTGGTTTTGGGTTTCTGTTCCAATTCCCTGCTGAAATGAGTCCATCCGTTGTTGGCTGAGACCTGGAAACTCTCATGGGTTCCTGCCTTTGTATCCTCTTCCCACCTCTTTTAGTAACCAATGCCACCCTAACCTAGAAGGACCACCATAATCCTAGCGCCCACATGACAACTATCACTGCCCTTCTCAACCCTGTCCTCATGGAATTAGCCACTTGAATATTAAATCACCCACGTAAGATTTCATTTAACCACGCTTGGATTTCATTGTACCTCTGTCCCTTCCTGGAGGGCCCTGATTCTTCTGTCCTGGCTTGTTTCCCACAGTGCTGAAGTTGGCTTTTCTTTTCTCCCTATTTGGAAGAATCCCCTCTGTCTGCTCTGTTCTATGAGTAATCCAAAGCTTACCAAAACGTGTAGTCTAATTCAACTGCTCGGGAAAATTTCTCTGCTTTATCACCTCCTACCAACCAATCTTTCTCTTCCAACTAAGAGGATATTAACAATATTGTGATACTTTCGCTTATAATTTATAAGTGTATCTTTGGGGATTTGTACAGTGAAGGTTGAACTTACACTTTTTACGTTGTTCCTGGTGCAGACTGGGGGCTTGGTGAATGACTAGGGGGAATGAATGAATGAATGAAAGTAAAACAGTTGAATTGTTTGAAAAAATTGGGAATGATTGCTCTTGTACTTGTTAATGATTAGCTAATACTTTTATGAGATGGTTAATTCCATTTTTAGTATGAAGTACTAAGGATGACAAAGTTGTAGTTTTATCACTGCCTAGACAATTCAGTTTTATTTAGAAAAAGTGTTTGTTCCACAGTGCTACCTTGTACTGTGGCTAGTTATTAAATAAATTGTGCTCTTCTCACAAGGCATGGTGAGTAAAAGCGTTCAGAGAAACTCAGCTCCATTGCTGAGAAAATAATCCACTAATGATCAACAGTTTATACAGGATAACATGTTATCATTATGAGAAACAAAGTTTCAAAGAACAGGAAAGTCTAATGTTACAGTAAAGAAAAATACTTAATTTGTTTCTTCTAACATCATTTCTTAATATTATTCTCTAGCTTCTTATCCTGACCCATGCCACCCTAGTATCTCAAGAAGTGGTTGGAACAAGTCCCAAGTTTTAATACTTACAAAGTTTTTTACATTGTTTCTTATCTTCTGCATGGATTTCTGCTTGTACTTTGTAATGTTAGGAACCTTTCTTATTTGAGGAAAGCCCCTCTTGATATCTCAAATGTAATTTTCTTGAATTTTCATTTCCCTTATTCCCATCATGAATGCCTGGGGTGCTCCAGATACCATCCTATTTGTGGGTTTATGTCTTGATACTTATTATTATTATTATTGCTATACTTTTTATCGTAAGGAACATTGCTGACAGTGCCTCATTTCATTTGGCTTGTAAGTGCTGATGCTGCTATCCTCTGGGTCAGAGAGAGGTCACAGTCTTTTCTAAAACATAATCGCTGGCTCTACCATATGACTGTGGGTTTAATTAGTCCCCCGTACGGGCGAGGAAGCACTGAATCTTACTGCTGAAGGGAGCCTGGAGAGCACATCTGTTCTGATCCCATCACCTTCTGGCAGGTGGATTCCAAACTATTCAAGAGAGATGGCGGTTGAAATCGAATTGAAACGATCGTTTTAAAGATCCTCAGATGTTACAACTCCACAATTTCTCTTTGTGTCTGATTTTGGGGTTTACCAACCTGACAATTAAGAGTTTCTCTTTTTGTCTACATGAAATAAACCCTATTTCAATAAACTATTCTCTCTGGTTTTGCTCTTCTTTATATGGAAAACAATTGACCAAACTCCTGCAAGAGAATGTCTTTTATGCTTCAAGGTTATAATGAAGTCATTTTTGTTTTCCCTTCTTTTTGTTAGACAAGAGGGCTTTGTCTAATTATTAATCAATTAGCTGATATTAGTTTTTTTTAGCTTGTGTTGGGGTAGGTTAACAAAGCATTTCAGCACACAGGCTTTAAAATGAATCTCACCTGGATTGAAAGCCTGACCTTACCACCTATCAACTTTATAACCATTGAAAAGTTACTTAAACTATCTAGTCCTTAGTTTTTCTATATGGAAATTTTATGAACCGAATGTTTGTATCCCACCTAAAATTCATATGTTGAAATCCTAATTCTCAATGTGATGGTATTAAGAGGTGGGGCCTTTGGGAGGCAATTAAGGTCGTGAGGGTGGAGCCCTCATGAATGGGATTAGTGACCTTATAAGAAGAGACATGAGAGAGCTTGTTTCCTCTCTCTCTGCTCTCCACCATGTGAAGGTACAATGAGAAGCCAGCCATCTGCAAACTAGGAAGAGTGCTCTTACCAGGAACCAGTTTGTCCAGCACCTTGATCTTGGACTTTCAGCCTCCAACTGTGGAAATGAAAGTTTGCTGTTTAAGCCACTCAGTCTATGGTAAACTGCTATAGTAGCCTGAGTTGATTAAGACAGGAAGTAATAATAGTTTCTGCCCTATAAGGTTGTTAAGAGAATTCAGTGAATGGAAAGTCCTTAGTTTGGTACTTGACATAGAAGGTGCACAATTAATGTTAGCTGTTATTAGTGTTGCTTGATGGGCACTGTACAACAAAGGATATGGCTATCACATCTTGTTTTCCCAACCTCAATAACCCACATAAAGTGGTTATTCTGTTCCATTCTATTTGTTCCATTCATTTTAATTTCTAATTAAACAAGTGATTCACTAAGATTGGCCTAGATTCAAGGTGCAGACTCAACCTTCAATGAGAGAAGTGTTGAAGAATTTGTGACATGTGTTTTCAAACCATTATATATAGTATTTAAATCCTTAAGACTGATTGAGATCACCTAGGGAATAGGTGTAAATAGAAAAGAGAGAAGGGTTCCAAAGACTGAACCTTGAGGCACTCCAATTTTTAGAGATCAGGCATACAAGGAGGACCTAGCAAAGAAGACTGAGGAGTGGCCAGTGAGGGAGGAGAAGATAAGGAGAGTGCAGAAGCCAGGTGAAGAAAAGTATTTCAATTGTGTGTGTGTGTGTGTGTGTGTGTGTGTGTGTGTGTGATTAGTGCTGTCAAAACTGCTAAAAGATCAAATGAAATGTAAAATGAGGATTGACCATTGGCTTTGATAATGTGGAAGTCACAGTAACCTTGGCAGAGAGATTTCCAGAGTGGGGTAAATGGATTCTTTAACTCATTTCTTCTGCTGCCAGCCCCTAGGTCCTGGCTGTGTCACCTCTAGCCCCGCCTCAGGATTGAGAAGAACACATTGGCTTAACTGGCTTGGTTTCTGTCAACACCCATGGCATGGAGCCTTTTGCCAAATGTTTCCTGCTGATGGTATTTATAAGAGAATGGCATCTATCTTCTTAATATCCAAATTTACTAAACTGCTATAATAGGGGGGCAATATCTGTATTATAATGTTTGACCCTAAACATATTTTTGAAAATGCCATTTATAGTAGAGCTTGTTTATGTAGAGCTTTAATGAGAAATTTAAATGCAAGATTTAAAGATAGGGCAAGGTAGGCAAGATCCACTGATCAGCAAGTGGGAAGTATTGGTCTGTGAACCTGAGTAAACATGCCCTAGATGAGGAGAGTTTGTTTGGTTGGGTGTTTAGGGTTTTTTTTTTTTTTTTTTTTTTGGGGCGGTACGCGAGCCTCTCACTGCTGTGGCCTCTCCCATTGCGGAACACAGGCTCCGGACACACAGGCCCAGCGGCCATGGCTCACAGGCCCAGCCGGTCCGCGGCATGTGGGATCTTCCCGGACCGGGGCACGAACCTGCGTCCCCTGCATCTGCAGGCGGACTCTCAACCACTGTGCCACCAGGGAAGCCCCTAGGGTTTTTTTTTTTGAGAAATTAAAACAAAGCAAAATAAATATGAAAAGGGAGGAGTAAAAACTGCTCCTAGGTTAAAACCATGCCACTTTAAAATCCACTTAATTATTGTTCAAAGATAAGACATTGGCTTTATTGCTTTTTTTTTTTTTTTAATGGTTTGGGTAAAACTGAAACTGTGTTGATTATATGTATGTAAATCCTTGGCCGGTTTGTCTTTGCAGCCATTCCACATCCATCGCCTGCTCTGCTCTGTATCTTTGGGGACAATGCATGCAGGCTCTCTTTCACAAGCTCTGTGTTAGCTGCAAATAGTGGGGGATTCGCGGTAAGGGGATTCTCCTTCCCCTCTCTCTGCCTAGGCAGCCTCCCTGGTAGCCCTTGTACCTCCTCTGGGCTCCAGCTCCCTCCAGGCCTGGTTTTAGCTTCCACCAGCCTTGGGGTAGTAGCAGGTGCTGCCACCAGACTGTGGGTCACCTCACTCTCCCCTGTGTGTTTCCTCAGCTCTTCCATCGCCTGTGTACCCATTTCTCATAATTAAGGTCTCTCTGGTTTAAATACATGGGTGATTTCTCTTTTTCTGGTTGGATCCCGATCCGTCATATGTGTTTCCCTCCTCTGCCCTGATGTCAATTTCTAATGTCCAAATATGTGGATTAACAACTATATCCCACTGCTCCCTGGTTACAACAGGAAGGAGGAGTTGGGTTTATGGAATTCTGCAGATCTTTCTGACCTCTCTTGTATAATGGTTAATACCATGGGCTCAGGCCTGGTGTTGACTCCCAGTTCCTGTGTCACTTGCTAGCTGTGTGGTCATTCACAAGTTATCCAAGATATCTCTAAACCCGTTTCCTTATCTATGATATGGAAATGGTACTTTGTCTACTCCATATGGTTATAATGATTGAATAGAATAATATCCTCAAAGTACTCAGGAGAGTACTTACACATTGTAAGTGTTCTGTAAAAGAGGTAATTATTAATCACAAAGTCTCCCTTTTTTATAACATAAGCCTTTGCAGCTGGTATTACTCATGTCAGGAGTCAGACATGAAGTGAGGACAAGCATTTGCTGGCGTTTTATCCTCAGAGGGCTCTAAACCAAGTCAGTCATTTGCAGGGTCAGGATGTGCTAGCTGGCCTGAAAGGTGATGTAGTAAGATACCTGTGTGTTACTATACATGAAGCCCTGCTGTGGCACTCACCTTGCTTTTGGCCCTGTTCTCTATCTAGTTATTCTGGAGTAAGGTACAGCAAGGTAAGAGTGGGGCTGGTTGTTATAAACTGGTAGATCAATTCTGTTCTTAGGCCAGAATTGGAGGATTTGTTGGACTAGGCTTAATGACTCCTGTCCTGTTTTATTCTTTTCACTCTCCTATCTCTCTGTCCTCTCCTGTCCTATTTCTTTTCTGAAAGGTCAGAATAATACCCAGCATCTTCATAAAACTTTTCCTGATTATTTCAAACAATTTGTGTTTGCAGTGGTATACATCTAATCTCCAGGCCCCCACGCAAAATTTCACAAAGAAGACCTCCTCCAGGTTTTTTATCCAAAGAAAAAAGTGCTACCCTGCCATGCAGCCTGTAGCACTCATGTTTTGCAGGATCACTTCAAGCATTGCAGGGCTGCTGGAGTTGCACCTTTCTTCGGTTTCATTAACAAGAATGTTCACACTTCAACCCAAACATTTAAAATAACACCCACACAATGTGTTTAGGGTCTAGTTAATTATTAAGTCTCTGAGCTTGAATTATTCAAGCAAAATTGTTTGGGTTCAACCTTCTTCCTTCTCTTTGTGCTTTTCTTAAAAAATAAAAATAATAAGTTCTCCCCTTTACTCTCTAAATAATGTGGAAAAGGTTATTAAGCAACCGTCAGTACCCTGGACTGTGGGTGGTACCCAAGTGCTAACAGAATAGGTAGAGAGAAAACTGGCAGCATGACTCTTTTGTTAAAAAACATGTCTGTACCTCATACACTTCCACTGTTAATTAGCATTTATTGAGACAATGTGTTATAGGTTCTCTTTTAAACTCTTCTTTAGAGTTATTTACAAGTTGGATAAGTAGGTATCTTAGAGTCGGCTCTGTGGTGCCAAAGCAGAAGAAATTGCTTCTTTCTTTGCTACCCCACCTCATGGTCAACTGAAACTGTTAAAATGTCTTGGCTTCACCATTAAAAACCATGTTGCTTAAGAATATGTGTTGACCTGAGAACATGTTCATAATATATTGCTAAGTGAAAACAGGAGGCTATAAAACTGGCTTCTGTTATGCATCATTTTATTAAAATACATAGGAAAGACTTTAAAAATAAACACCAAAATATTATTATCTGTGTTAGGATTAAACATTTCTTTTTGCTTTTCTATTACTTTTATAATTAGCCAATACACATGCACATAAAGATGTCATGGCTATAAATGATCCATCTTTTGTCTGAATCTATGTAAGTCTCACATGTGTCAAGAGCTTACTGGAAATAGTGTCTCCTCATATAAGCCATGCAAGTGTAGATTTCACAAGAGTCACAATATTTTGTGAATGACAGCAACTTGAATAATTATCCTTAGCCTTCATTTTTAGCCTTCATTTCTAGACCTTCATTTCTAGTGCTTCCTCAGATTTCATATTAGTAAGATGTGAAAAATTGTGGCAATTGTAGGCATTAACATAGAAAACGTAACTGCCTCACGGGTGTAGGAAAGGAATATAAAATAATTGTATTTTGGAGAAAGATTATAAAGGAGATGGCAGTTTTGAGAGGAAATGACAGAGATGCAGTGACTCAGTTTAGTGATACATTTAAATGTGGGATCTTCCATGAGAATTTTGTAGAGCGCTCTCCTAAAATCAAGATTCAAAAAAACCCCGGAAGGCCCTAAATGGCCTTACCTATTGAATTACTTGCCTTTGCTGCCCAGTTTCTGCATTGTGCCATTGGGCTACGTGTGTGCGCGCGCGCGCATGCGAGCGCGCACAGGGGATGGAGTTTTGGTGAGAGTGGCGAACTGTCTTGACTCCCCTTCATTGGTTGAATCCCCTGTAGGTGGTAACCTAGGCTGGGGATAAAGGCAGCAGCTAGAATAGTTCCGGAGGAGAAAACACTGTGCTCTACGTAGGGAAACTTTTGGGAATAGACATGGAGAGTTGTTCTTCTCGCACACACACTCAGGACTTGGAGGGTAGCGCGTACATGTCTGTCAGTGTATTTGTCCCGGGAAATGACACAAGAAGTGGTGTAACTGGACACCCAGAAAATTACTTTGGAGTTGTTGAGAACTGAATTTGGGGGGCGGGTAGCGCGCAGGTAAGAGGCGGTGAGAAAAGCACTGTTTTACAGATCTGTTGGAAGCCTAAAGCCGTTTGCTTCTGGGCCCCCTTAGCAAACGTGCCAGTCGGGTGGTGCCTCCGAGGACCGGAGGAAGCCCCGCTTTGCGATCCCTACGAGAAGCCTCGAGGAACCGGGAACGGCGGCGAGGCTGTGGCGCAGTTCCCAACCCGCGCCTGGGTCCTCCCGCCTCCATACCGTCCGCCACCACCGCCGCCGCGGCCTCCCTCAGTCCTCCCGTATCCCTGCATTCCACGTTGCGGCAGCCGCAGCCTCTCCAGCCGAGGCGTCCCCACCCTCCCCTCGGGGTGGTGCAGCCGCCGCGCCCCCGGCCCCCGCCCGCGCGCCCCCCAAGGCCTGGCCTCGGCTCTGCGGGGCCGCAGAACCGGACCTCAACGCGCCGGCAGGGTTCGGGCGGGGGCGGGGCGGGGGCGGGGAAGGCAGAGGGCGGGTGCGCGCGTGTCGGGGGGCGGGGGCCGCCATATTGGATCCGGACTCGTCGGCGAGCCTCCGCCTGCGTGCGGCGGGGCCTGGAGCAGCCTCGCGGAGCCCAGGGCGCGAGCGCGAGAGGACGGGGAAGGAGGGGGAGGGGTGGAGGGAAAGGAAGGGAGTGGCTGCGAGCCGGGCTGCGGCAGCCTCTGGTCTCCTTACCAGCGGCACCAACCCCTCCTCCTGCGCCTCGGCCGCTCCCCTCTTTGCGGGGGAAAGATGCCCTTAACCCAGGGGTGTGAAGAAGGGGGAGAACTAGCTGCCGGAGCCGCCCGCGCCGTCGCCGCCGCAGTTGCTGCCGTCCGTGTCCTTTGAATCCAGAAAAGCACCCCCTCGCCAGGGCGTCGGGAGTGTGGGCGGGCGAGCGGGTGGGCGGCCGCGGTGCGGGTGTGGGGGAGACCGGGCTCTGCGCCCGGCGCGGCCCAGGCCGGCGGCCCAGCGACCACCGACATGGAGCGGGCTCGGGCGGCCGAGTAGCCGCCGCTCCCGGAGCCGGGGGCGAGTGCCGCCCGCAGCCAGTCAGGCCCCTGGGAGAAGCGGGGAGAAAAATGAAGAGTTTTCATCGGAATCCGTTGGAAATAGGACTAACTGCAAAGCCTTAAAAAGAAGGACCTCGGGAGGAGAAAGGGAAAGCCTCCTCCGGGGAAGGCTTGGCGTGCTCCGAGTCGAGGGGCTGCTTCAGGGACCTCGCCCCCTCCCTTTCCCTCCGGAGAAATTGCCGCTGATGCGTTATCCAAGTGGTGGTTGGGAGGATTTGCAGCAGAATTTTTGGTTTTCCCTCCCCCTTATATACATTCTGGTTTTTTTCCTTCCTTTTCGATTTTCCTTCTGCTTGGGAAGTGAATTGCTGATGCAGATCGGACTTAATTCATTAATGATGCAACTGGATTCGTTTCAGGATTATGTTGCACGAGTTGAATTTTGAATGAAGGAGAAGAGTTTTTTTTTTTTTAAAGAAGTGTTGACTCTTTGGTTCTCAGTACTTTTTAATTATTTTATTTAAATATACGATTTAATTGTATTATTCTTTTAAAAATGTTTTAAATATATTTTATGGTAACTTTCCCTCAAAATATATGTATATGTGTGAAATAGAAGACGCTTCAGTTAAGTGAGGTTACTGGTGTGTTGGATGTTGAATTCAGCACCGGCATTGCATGACAGTTGTTTGAATAACAAGTGGTTTATTTTTAAAACCACACCTTTTCAAGTTTAGGTTCAAATAATCATCGTCAAAATCGGTTCAGTAATTGAAAGAAAAACCAGCAGAAGTTGAAGCAAACATGTCTGGAGAAGTGCGTTTGAGGCAGTTGGAGCAGTTTATTTTGGATGGGCCCGCTCAGACCAATGGGCAGTGCTTCAGTGTGGAAACGTTACTGGATATCCTCATCTGCCTTTATGATGAATGCAATAATTCTCCATTGAGAAGAGAGAAGAACATTCTTGAATACCTAGAATGGGGTAAGTTTGTATGTAAAATAAAAAACTCTTTAGCTAGCCATTATGGTTTAATTGTTATAGAGAGTTACCATGATAAACTCTCTGTAATGAGTATATAAATATATATTGTGTTTACACAATATATATTATGTATTTAAATACATTATACATAATGTGTTTAAATATATATACAATAAAAGAGTGGACACCAATTATTCAAGGTTTTTTTCTTGTAGTTTTCAGTAAATATTTTCCCAAGAGTAAAAGCATGCTACTCAGTTGTTGCCTAGATTTTTTTTTTTTAACATCTTTATTGGAGTATAATTGCTTTACAATGGTGTGTTAGTTGCTGCTGTATAACAAAGTGAATCAGCTATATATATATATACATATATCCCCATATCTCTTCCCTCTTGCGTCTCCCTCCCTCCCACCCTCCCTATCCCACCCCTGTAGTGTTGCCTAGATTTAATGTGGGACTTATGAGGAAGAACTTATGTCTTTTGGTCAGCAGTAAGAGATTTTGAATAATTCTGTGATGGGCAAAAATGGATTATTGCTCGCTTTGCCGAGAGCGTGGTGGTATAACAGGCATTCAGTTGAAAGATATTTATTAGTGGAAACATTCCTTCCCAGGCTTTGGAAATCACTCTGGAAATGGGAGGAGATATTAAAATATCTTAGGTCAACAGGAACTTGAAGGTGGTCATCAGTGGGTTTTATCACATCTCTATATAGTACAAGCAAAGGAAATTACTAAACACGGACTTGCCAAAAATTGTCATGTTTGTAAGATGACATAAATAGTTTAAGAATTTTGTGATAGTATTTGGTAGAGAATGTTTGGGAGCAGCTCCTGCCTGCCTGAGAGTTAGATTTACTCTAAATTTAATTCAAACCTAAACTGGCTAAATTTTTGTCTTCATTCTCCTAAATATAGATGTGATTTAGAAGAGCTAGGTAGTGGAGTAAATCAATGATGAGAGCAAATGCTCCATGTGACCTTCAAGCTTGAAGGCTTGGCTTAAGTTCTGTTTCCGATGTTACATGTGAGCAAGTTCCAACATCCACCAGTTCTCTGTGGGAAGAGTACACATCATGACATACCATACTGTGTATAGTACATGGCAGTGTACCTACATTGGTACATTGACTTTTGAAGGATATTAGCTAAAGAAGTTATTTTGTACCTTTGGATTACCAATATTTGAGTTTGTTGGAAAGTTTTTACACTAAAATGTCTTTGTTTCCAAGTAAATCTTTATTTTTCTGAAGTAAAAGTCAGTTGGTGATTATTTCGTTTTTTTGACTTGCAATTTATTAAAAATTCGTTTGTCAGGTAAATCACTTATTCAAGATTGCCCACACATCATAACTTTAATTATTCAATTTGTCAGTATCAGAAGTTTTCTAGCAACTTGATATCGCAAGGGTTAAAAAACATATATATATATATATATATATATGAAATGTGAATAGAATAATTTTTAAAAACAGATTACTAGACTCATACTGGGAATGTAAGAATTCTAAATGATCTTTCAAGAGACTGCTCTCTTAAGAATGAAACAGTTTTGACTTTGGTACTGGATTTGTGAATATATGTCCCTTATTTTTATGTGTAAAACATTTTATAAAGGATGTGTAGTTTTACACCTCATGTTTAATAAATTTAGAAAATTTTTAGTTTTTGCAAGATTTAAGGAAAAGATTTTGATACTTTTAGAGATTCAGTTCTTGAATTATGGTTTCATAGCGATACTCTAGTCTATGATTATGATTGTCATTTTAATATCTATTATTTCTCATCTGCAAAATGGTGGGAGAACTCTTCGTATGTACCAGTTGTAAATGTAATTTAAAAATATGATAAAAAACTATATCCTCAATTGCCTTTTGGTGATTAAGAATTTACATTTATGTTATGAGATATTTTTCTGTATTATCAGAATAATTTATATATATTTCCCACTAAATATGTTTTCTTGGATCTTGTTTCTTATATCTGTATTAAAAAAACCCTTGTTTGTATATATTTAATTTAAGCCAAATAAGCCAAAAGTCAAATAAGTGTTTGGCCAAATACATTTTACTTTTATTAGCAGATTTTAAACAATTTCAAGCAAGGGACTTTTCACAATTTTAAAGTAAATTATGTTTTAGTAGTATCCTTCATATTTTGTCTTTTAGAAGTCTGGTGTGATGTAACAAAAATATACATTCTCTTAAGTAAACTCCTGTTGTGTTTCTCAGTAATAAAGAACGAGAGACTAGAATTTTTAGGCAGTTATTTTGTAGGCTTTGGGACTAGGCAGTGTCTGTTAAGTCTTAGGCGTTTTTAAGTTGGAGTGTGAGGTCTTGAAAGTGGGAGTTACCAACCATAGAAGTTTGGGTAAGGAGGCAGGAAAGAAAGAATGGAAAAAACTGTCAAGAAGTGCATCATGAGTAGTAGTATTTACTATCTTTAAGTTTTTTGAAAATTTAGGTTATTTAAGAATGCCAGTCTCCTCAGTTAATTATTGAAATAGATCAACTGATTACTACATTTTGGGGAAATGTCTTATTGGATTCTCACTACCTAACATTATATAAAAAACAAGTTAGATTAAGGAAGTTTCCAGATAGTGAATTGACCTCAATTTAATATTTTAAATATTATTTTTTTGGTCTGTGATGGAAATTGAAAGGGATTATTTGTTGGGGTTAAATTTGGTAATTTAGGTTTGCCTTAAATGATACAATTTTTTGTTTGAGTTTTAAAAGACCCAATATTTGCAACAGAAGAGCTGTAGTGGTTAAATACTAGTACATGATGTATATTTGTTTGGCTGTCTATATGAATGGAAGTGTCATCTAGATATGCCTTATTTTTATGCTGATGGTACTTTTAAAAATGAAGTCAGCAAGATTCTGACTTGCTTCATTTCCATCAATTTCACTTTATTCCTAGTTATGGCCCATTTCACTTTTCTATTGATATAGTTAATGTTTCGCTCATTACAGTATCATGACAGTAAGAAAGCTGACAATTCAAAGTTAGATTTTTTTTTCTTTTTTTTGATAGCACTCCTTGCATTTGGTGCTAATGGCTTGAGGGAGGAAACAAGTAGAGCTCTAGAGAGGAAGAGGGGATTAAGTCACTGAGCAACAGAGCAAGGGGACAAAGAGTGCCTTAAGGCCATATATCACTTTTAAATTTAATAAGATTATTATTTTTATTAAATATTATTATATTTTCCTGTTATATACAACAAGCTTTGAAAGATTGTTTTGTCCTTGTTTTTTAAGTTGTTGAAGTGGTTATGGTTTGTATGTTTTGTTTATAAAATAAAAGTTTTGTTGTCAGTAGTGTGACTCTAGAGTTAAGTTACAGTAGAGCTGTAGAAGTAAAAATAACTTTTACATTATAAGCTAATCTGCTAGTAATGACTAAATGAATATGTTATTCATTGAATTGGTTATCTTCTACTTTGAAATGGAAAATCAGAATTTTAGGGAATTCTTAACCAAGTTACTTAAAAAATAGGCATAAGATAATATTACTCAATACAAAAAAAGAAATGCAGAACTATCTGTATGTGGCCAACTGTATTTTGATGCTTTGTGAATCTTGGACTTCATAACATTTCATTTAAATTATCCTTAAACAACAGTAATTTTATAGTTTATTCAGTGTATACACACACACACAATAGTCTGAATGACTAATAAACTTGTTACTAGAGTACATCAGCAGGTACTGTGGTTTAAACTTTTCATTTTATTAGAGTAGTTTTAAAGCTTTTTCATGCTTTTGATATGTGGGTCATTTAAGTGAGATGATGATGCCTTGATTAGAAGAATCTGAATCTTTTCTTTGTTCTTCACTTATGTTGTTCCTCGTTGTTAGCTTTTCCTGAGTAGAATTTATTAATCATACCAAATTACCAAAAAGTTCATTTAATACACATGATTAGGTTTATTTTTATTTAAGTCCTCAATTAGGATCATCATAAATGTCACCAGAAATATAGGTTGGGCATTTGTTTCCTTCATACTAGTCACCTAATAATCTAGTCTCTTCTAAGAGTGACAGTAAGTACAGTTATTTGATCTCACACGATGCTGGCATATGATAGAAGCAGGCAATAAGTGATGGCTATTATTTTTCCATTTCCATTCTGTTTCTCTCTTTTTTAAAGGATGTACTGCTCCATGAGTGTGAACAGGGATGTCAGGAATAACACTAATAATTTTAGGAACTTATTTCATATGGAAATGTAAGGCATACCTTAACATAGCAGTGTAAAAACACGTAGCATAATGTGTTGGAAATTTTATGAAATGTTCCCTAATTCCTGGGACTTGGTTAATATTAGATAGTAAGCCCAGGCTATTTTAGGGTAAAAGAACTGAACTTGTTACAAATGAATATTTTATTCTGCTACTCTTTTATGGTAGTCAAAAAAAATTCTTCCAAACCCTTTTCTATTCATGTACACTTATTGCCAGTATATTGTATATATTGCTCATTGTTTTTCATCCTATTGGTTTTGATAGGTTTTAGAATCAATTTACTAAGTCCAACCAGCATTTAAAAAATTAAGTATACTAGAATATATCAAGTACATCATGTGTTGAAAGAATAAATATTGTTATACAGAACTCATGTTTTCTTACATTTCTTACCGAAGATTGGAAGCAGAAGAGTTTGAATTCTAGTGTAGATGACGCTAAAACATGTTCACTGTTTAACAGTGAAAAAATTATAGACCTAGTTCCCTTTTTCAAAAAGTACACATGATTAAATTTGGGACAGACTGAAGAATTTAAAAGAAAGGAGTTTAGGTAGTGACAGGATACTTGGAAGGAGGGAGGGAGAATGGGAGAGGGGAGAAATGAGAAAATGAGCATGAATATACTGTTTTCCTGGGTTGCTACTTTAGTCTGATTCGTGAATAATTGAGTATTTTTAATTTAGAAGAACTTAATGGACAGCGGAATTCACTCGGTTTTGTCTTTGATGGTTCATTTCCTTTTTTTTTTTTTTTGACATTTTTCCTTTTCTGACTTTGGGCTCCTGGATATTGACTTCCATTAACTGTAAAAGTTGTGTAACTTGTCAAACATGAGGGATGTGACCTTTAGACATTGGTTGTAGTTTTTTGTTTATGCCTTCCCATTACTCCAGATGAATGTTAGAGTAGATGCAGGTGAGAAGGATCTGCTAGTTCCATAAATTTTCTCATCCCTTGTTACTCATGAAACTTCCAGTGGGGGTGACTTCAAGTTTTCAGTAGCTAAGGTGAAGAATTGCTCAACAGCTTTTGCTGTATCTTGAGTCAAGAAGTTCTTTCCATAAAGATTTTTCCTTTTTTCTTGGAAATGACCCACACTATAAGTATAGGTCATCCCAGACATATGAATGACTGTCTTTTGTTGTCACTGCATATAAAACTCCTTTCCAGATCCAGGGGATTTCCTTTTTTCCCCTTTGATGCTGATCAGAGTAACAGGTTTGCTCTTCCCAGCCAGTTGCTCCATACTTCCTCTCTACAGTGTCCACTTTTTCCAATTAGTAGCTGTTAGCCTCTATTGGCTAACACCCCTCCCCCAATTCTAGTGCTTCTTTATCTGCTGCTATAGGTGAGTAGCACTTAAGCTTTCATTGGTTAACAGGAGGCTCAGAGACCTGGCTCTCCACTTTCCAATCTCACTATTTGCCCCTTAATTCTTCCTCATATGAACGATGGTTCATTTTGGGGTTAGGGTTTCTTTAGCCCCCTCCCTAGTTTCAGAATGTGTTCTGGAAATCCATGGGATATTAATAGGTGCTTTTGGGGGGGGGTTGTGTGGGTAAATAAATTTGGGAAACTTTTACACAAAATTAAACATTAAAAATATTGTGGGTTATCCTAGAATTTATAATGTTTTGAGGAAGACGGATGGCAACCAGTGTTCCATGGAACACCCTTTGGGAAATGCTCTTTCAGTATGAGGTCATGGTGTCCCTTGTGTCTTCAGGGTTAGAAAAAGATAATTTTAGGGAAAGCCTGGAACACTGTGTGGTTTGGAGAGAAAATCCAAATCTGAGTAAGTTAGGTTTTACTTAGTGGTGTGGACTTTCAGTTGTCTTCTGTGTCATAGTCACAGATAAACTTAATCATGGCGGAGTAGCACATGTGTGAGGCTGGTGAACATTTGCGTCCAGGAAAAGCACCCTATAAAGTAGAATGAAATTAGATAAAATAATGAACCAGTGCTTTTAGCCTCTGAAGTCTTTGAAATTACTGACAAGTCTCTGTTTATGACCTTTTCTTGCTCTAATTAAACTTGCTTTTCAAGTATAGGCATTCACAACAAATTCAGAAATTCTCACCTTATCTTTTGCAGCTTTAGTTACTTTAATTGTAACATGTTGCACAACTGTTGTCTGTCTGTGAAATAATGTTATTCATTACTTTGTGATATTTCAGAGGAAAAGATCATGGACATGCAATTTTACAATTCAGAGTGTTAAGTATTGTTTTTTCTAAGGTTACAATGTTTTTTGCTAGGCTGTTGGTTTCAGATTTTTGGATTAGTGTGGGAACTTTACTATTATTTGTATCTGTGAAACTATGGGTTTCAAGTGCCAGCACCTATTTATGTAGAGCTTAAAGAAGCCAGAATATACAATACTTTTATTAAAGAGGAAACCATATATAATTGGTGCTGTTTCAACACTATGTGAGCAATTAGAACTCTGTGATTACCATAAATTTCTATTCTGAGTATTAAGGTGGAAGATAATACTAGAGGATAATTTGACTTGATTTTAAAGATAAATAGCTTATAGCATAAATTAATTAGTCTTTTTCTCTCTCTTCTGACATACATTTATTGTTCTCTTTAATTCTTCCCCATCAACACTATTCCTCTCACCCCCAATCTAATTATGCTTGAAAAGACTACTTATGTGGATGAAAACAATCTTTTAAAAATACCTGTGAATTAGTTCAGTCGTGCAATCGCTTACTAAATTTTGGTTTTATTTCAGATTGCATACACATCACTGTAGGCTTAATTTATGAAAAAAAAAACCAAAACATGTTCTAGTCAGTTTTTTCTATTCACAGTGATAAAGCTTAATTAAATTTACTTAGAGTTTCCATGGTGAAGATCTACAAGTGGAATACCTCAACCTGAAATATTTCTGTTCTAAACCTATAATACTGGAAAAGAGTAGGGACTTTGGGTTCAGACTGACTCCCTTGATCATTGGCTGGGTGATTTAAGCAAGTTACTTAACCTAAGTCTGTTTTAACATCAGTGAAAAATTGGCATAATAGTAATAGCTTATTTTTCCAAAAGGTTGAAAGTTGGTTTAGGATTTTCTTTTTCTGGTGATTTATAGTTGAATTTTGTTGGCTTTTTTCTCATTCTGTTTTTGTTTTTTTTTTCCCCAAAATGATAAGAAGGTTTATTCAGGGAGATGCACACTCCATAGACAGAGTGTGGGCCATCTCAGAAGGCAAGAGACTTCTCATTCTGTTTTTGAAGTTTCTATCTGGCCTTATGATAAAGGAAGATAAAATGCTATTTTTTGGTAAAGTTTAATTGAAATGTATAGTTGTACTAATACAGGGATGTAAATAACTTTATTTCACCATTAACAAACATACTCATAGCTTACTGATAATATTTTATTGAATTATATTGGCATCGGAGATGTCTTTCCCTGTGTGACTATGCAAACAGCATCTTATTCCTTCTTTCAGGATATTTTGCACTGGAACATTTTGTTGTTATCAACTGAACTTTTTTTTTTTATTAATTTTTATTGGAGTATAGTTGCTTTACAATGTTGTGTAGTTCTGAACTGTTTTTCAGTAAATATTAAGCCCATGCCTATTCTTTTCATCACCAACAGCAAATATTGTGAAATGGCTAGTTATGATTTATTTTTATATTTATATAGCTCCAACCTGCAAATCAGTGGTGGAATTCTAGACCTCAACTCAGAAGATTAAAATAATGATGAAAAATTATTGATATGTCATTCACTTAGGAATTTTTGTGGACTAAAGATTATGCAGCACCCATAAATGCATGTTGTAGACTGACAGTAAATATGAAGAAAATCCACAGTATACCCTAGTGTTTCCTAAACTATGTTTCAATAGATATAAATGAAGATTTTGAAAATTAAGAGTTCAGTGTATATGTAAGATTGGGAAATAGTACTTATTGCATCCCTCTTTGTATATTACAAAGCACATTATCATAGTAACACTTTTCAAAACTTCTGTGGTACAGAAACCTCTTTAACTTTGTTTTACCTAGAATTTGCCTAAGTTATTTGACTTTGGAACCCTTTTTTTTTTTTTTGTGGTACGCGGGCCTCTCACTGTTGTGGCCTCTCCCGTTGCGGAGCACAGGTTCCGGACGCGCAGGCTCAGCGGCCATGGCTCACGGACCCAGGCGCTCCGTGGCATGTGGGATCCTCCTGGACCGGGGCACGAACCCGTGTCCCCTGCATTGGCAGGCGGACTCTCAACCACTGCACCACCAGGGAAGCCCTGGAACCCTTTTTATGAGGATAGCTGGCAGAGTTTGGGAAGTGCTGGTGTGCGCTAAGAATCCATAGGCCGTGTCAGAGCTCTTAAATTAATTATATTTCAGAAAGTGGCTACTGAATTCTTCTATCACATCGTATTTTGAATATTATCAGAGTTCACATCCAACTCCAAAGGCAGAGGTTTGAATGACTTGCCTTTATCCTTTCCGTGTTTAATGTTTCCTTAGCACTTCTGTTTGCATCACCTAGAAGGCAGTTCGGCAGTATGTACTAGGTTAATGTGGAGTTCTGCATTGGGTAAGTATGTGTTTATAGACAAAGAACAATAAAACTTGATACATGCCTTTGAGTTTATATTTATGTGTGTAGTTCGTGGTTTGTAAAGATGCTCCTGCTAACCTAGTGATTTTTTGTTTTCAGTAGCAATTGATCATTTTTTAATCCAGTTATCTCTCTAACTGTTGCGCTGGTATAGAATTTGGGAGACAGACTGTCATGGCTGTGAAATAGAACAAAACTAATTAATTTTATGAGAGGTTTTTTTGGTCAAAGCAATGTTGCCCTGCTGCAACAAGAATCCCATCCTTAAATACCTGGTTTACTGGAAGTGGCTAACGCCCCAAGTTGACTCAGATATTATTAAAAGTAGTCATGCACTTACTTAGAAGTGTTCTGTCCTGAGATTTAAAAAAATATTTGTTTGAAAAGATTAGGAAAAACCCGCAGTGGCTAGAGCCCCAGTTTGTGATTGTATTGCTAGCTAATTATGGCCTTGCCCCAACCAAAAATCAACCAAGGAACATTTAAAAACAGACCAAAAGCTCGGGTATGTGGTGCAGCTGACACATTGACATGATATCGTAAAGCTTCTCATCTTCTGTACTTATAAAGATTTTCCTAGAGTTTATGGTTAAAACCATAATAATACCCCCAAGTCTAGTGTGATTTCTATTTCTGCCTTTTTCCTGAATGCCTTTGTAATGTGTCACCCCATTTCTGACTGATGCGTGCTAAGTTGACAGTTTTTTCCAGGCGTTCCTTGCTGTGTTACATTGCTGTAAATTGTGATTAAGTGTGATCATACTTGTTACTTTTACCTGTGTTCCTGTGGTAACCCCAATTAATTACAGCAGCTCTTGAGTTATCCTGGTACTGTTCAACCTCTGTGTGCATCTGCTCAGTTGACTTGTCTATGTTAAATGTATCTAAATGGATTACATTCCTGGGTCTTGTTGACCTTATTAATCATGCTTTTTGTTTCTCCTTTAAATGCTAAGTAACTTATAATCTCAGTATTACATGTGCACCTAACCTGAAAATATTGGGAATCCTACATATCCAAGGGCCTTTGTTTAGTAGAACTTTTAAAAAATGGTTACAACTTTGATCGTGTCAACATCTTGCTTAATATCCTACAGTGACTACTGATAGCTTTCAGGATGACATTGAAACTCCTTAGCATGGCATATGGATATGGTCCTTGTCTATGTTTCTAATCTTTTTATTATTTAAAAAAATTTGAAACAATCTGAAATGTACAGAAAAATTGCTAGTACAATATTTTCCCCTGTGAATCATTGGAGAGTAAATTGCCAACTTGATACCGTAATCCCCAAATATGTTCGTGTGTATTTTGTAACATTCTTTTGCATAACCACAATGCAATTATTAAAATTAAGAAATTAACACTGGTACATTAGTATCATCTAATCCTTAGACCTCATTCAAATTTTGTTAGTTGTCCTGATAATACCTTTATAGCAAAAGGATTCAGTTTAGAATCACATGTTGCATTTGGATGTCATGCCTTCTAGTGTCAGTCAGTCTGGACTAGGGCTTCAGATTTTCCTCAGTTTTCATGACTGACACTTTTGAAGATTGCCAGCTGGTTATTTTGCAGCATTTGAAGTAAACCCTAAATTTGGGTTTGTTTCCTCATGATAATACATCTTTGGCAAGAATATCCCAGAAGTGATGCCATGCAGCTCTTTTATGTGGATATCCTTTTCATTCAGCTCAGCCTTCAACACCCTACTCTGATCCACGATGCCTTCTCTTCCCCCATTCCTACTTTGATCTATTCCTCCTAATGGCATATATATGGTATATGTGTATGTATGTATGCATATATGTATATATATATATATGTATATATATAATTCTGTTTATATTTCCCATTCTTACCTTAAAGGGTTTTTTAAAGTTATTCAAAAATTATATATATATAGTACAGTATATATAGTATATATAGTACAGCAGAAACTAGTACAGCATTGTAAATTAACTGTACTTCATTAAAAAAAATTTATATATAGTAAAGTTCATTTGTTTTGGTATATATCCTATGAGTTTTGACAAATGTAGACCAGTACCATAGTCAAGATACAAAGCAGTTCTATTATCCCCCAGATTCTCTTGTGCTGCCCTTTTGTACCACACTCACCTTTTTCCTCCAGCTATAATGAGGTGTTGACTCTTCTACTAATCAGATCTTTTACTTGATTATTCTTTAACTGTTCCATGGATTTCTTTCTTCATTGATGTATCCTGCTTTATTTCAGAAGGGGTTTCTTATAAGTAGTGGTTCATAGTCCCCTCCCTCAGCAGTTGATAATCTATAAATGAGTATTTTATGGGGTGAAGGTAAGGAGAAGAGGGTGCTACTGTTTAAAGGAATAAGATAAAATGCAAATAGCCTCCAATTTTTAAAGGTAAAATTTTCTTACATTAAGTCTGTGTTTAACCTTATTTGCAACAGTGTCCAGCATAGTCTGGTGATGATGAATTGAACACACAAATTAGTTTCATTCTCTTCTGCAGCACCACTAAAACTATGGTAAAGGAATTTTTAAGAAGTCGTAAATCTTCAAGGATGAGAAAAACATGGGAGGATACTGTGAAATTTTGGAAGCTGAAAAAGCATGTAGATGGGTGATAACTGCTGACTTAGCAGATCTGAGAAAGTCAAGTCTTAAGTCAGTAATAGTGTAAGCTAGGACCTATCCCCTTGACTTGGCAGAATGCTTAAAAGTCTTAGAAATTGGTATTGTCAGGAATCTGTGAAAGTTGAGGTACAGGTGGAGCTAAAATGTGGAGGACTGATTGAATTGTTGTATAAGCAGTAGGAACTCTAGAGCCCTTCCCCTGCTACATGCCAGCTGGCTCCTGTCTTCCCTCCCCAAACAAAGACTGAATGTCTATTTTCGGTAAGACAGAGATTCTCTGTGTTGAGTGACGTTAGGCACAGTTTAGGATGGGCATTTCATACTGAAAACAGGAGCGTAAATAAATGTTTATATACTTTTGCTTGGCTCCCAGAAAGTTGGCAACTAGGCCTTTATCACGAAGATAAGAGATCAGAAAAGTCTTCTCTGAAGAATCTGACCAGTCCAAGAAGAAAGGCCTAAAGATACAGATACATCAGAGATTCCTCAGTAAAGGGCTCAGGTAGTCACACTTCAGTGCAGTTCATTATCAGTGGGCTTCACCCAAAGGTTCAGAGCTTCAGAGCATCTTTCCATTTTCTCATTCCTAATATAAAACCAGGGATTGTCAGATATCTGAAGAAAGCCTATAATAAATAAGATACAGCTTCAAACAAACAAAAAACAGGGGAAAAAAGCACCTTACATGAAACAGACTCTGCAGAGAAAGTATGACTTCAGAAACAAAACACTATCATTAATATTCTCACAGATAAGAGAAGAACCATGAAGTAAGTCAGGATGTCATGAAAAGGAACAGTGAAGGGCTTCCCTGGTGGCGCAGTGGTTGGGAGTCCGCCTGCCGATGCAGGGGACGTGGGTTCGTGTCCTGGCCCGGGAGGATCCCGCATGCCGCGGGGTGGCTGGGCCCGTGAGCCATGGCCGCTGAGCCTGTGCGTCCGGAGCCTGTGAGCTTCAACGGGAGAGGCCACAGCAGTGAGAGGCCCGCGTACCGGAAAAAAAAAAAAAAAAAAAGGAACAGTGAAAAAAATGAAAATGAAAGAATGAAAAAAATTAAAAATGTGATAGCTAAAATTAAAACCTCAGAACACGAACCAGAAGGTAAAACAAAGAATTTCTCAGAAAATACAGCAGAAACCACAAAGGGATAGAAGAGAGGAGATAAAAAGAAGAACATTGGAGGACCAATTTAAGAGGTCTGAATAATAGGAATTCCAATAGGGAGAACAGAGGGGAGGAACCCAATGAAATCATTCAAGAAAATAGTCTATAATTGAAGGACACGTGTTTCTAGGTAAAGAGTCCCTACCAAATACCAGCACAAGGGGTGGAAATAGATGCATACCAAGATTTACAACCAATTCATTGTGGAATTTGCAGATCTCTGGGGACAAAGAACAGACTCAAAAAGTTTCCAAAGAGAAAATACAAAGGATCAGGAATCAGAAAGGCTTTGGACTTCTCAGCAGCAACACTGGAAGCTAGAAGACAATGTTAGTATTTTGAAGGAAAATGATTTCCGAATTGGAATTCTGTAACCCTCCAAATTCTCAGTCAAGTGTGAAGGCGGGATAAGGACAGTTTAAGACCTGCAAGTCTTCAAAAAATTTTTACCGGGCTTCCCTGGTGGCACAGTGGTTGAGAGTCCGCCTGCCGATGCAGGGGACATGGGTTCGTGCCCCGGTCCAGGAGGATCCCACATGCCACGGAGCGGCTGGGCCCGTGCGCCATGGCCGCTGAGCCTGCGTGTCCGGAGCCTGTGCTCCGCAACGGGAGAGGCCCACGTACTGCCAAAAAAAAAAAAAAAAAAAAATTTTTTTTACCTTCTGCAACCTCTGGACTCCCAATAGGGTAACCCACCATCCAGGTTTACCTGGGACTAGGGAATTTCTTAGTATATAGACTTGTGCTGAAACCAGGAGAGCCATAGGCAAACTGACGAGTTGGATGCTCTAGCCCCAACTAAACAGAGTAAATTAAGATGAGGAAATATAAGATATCCCCTAGTAGGAGATCCAGTACAGGGGAGAGAAGAAAGGATTTCTTAAGATGATGGTGAAGAGAGAATACAGAATGATTGCTTTGCACCAAACATAGAGGTCAATCAGCCCAGATAAGAGGCAGTGCAGAAATCTCCCCGAGAGACTTTAATATCTGATGTGATTGAACATCTTGAGAGGAGATTTAGAAATTTGGAGAGAGTCTGGGTTTGCTTGGAAAGTGAAGCAAATGAGAAAGCAGTGATTAAGAAAAATAAAAATTTGTGTAGGAAAGGAAAATAATAATTTACATGGTTACAGTAGTGGAACCAGTGAATACTGAGTTAACTAAAATTATACTATAACTATATTGGGAGGATGGTATAGGAAGGAAAAGATTTTTGGTGAGGGTGATGGTACTTAACTGGGGCCTGGTGTTTTTCTTGAACCTTAATTGGCAATTGAATCTGTGTTTATGAATAACTAATAAACATGAAAACTTAAAAAATAGTATTAGTTTTTGAAGAATTATGAAGTCCCTATTCCTTTAATCCTTCCTCATTGACCTCATTTTCAAACTTTTTTCCAAGTCTTTAAATGAGGAACTGAAAACTGGATACAGTAAATAGAAGATTTAAAATTTATCAGTTAAAATTTGTCTTTGAGCAGATCAGTCTTTTTTTCTTCTTTAGTGATTGCTCTGTTCTTATAGATGGCAATTTATAAATAGTCTTGATTTATCGTAGGAAAAGGTAGTTTATTCTTGAAAAAGCTATGTAGGGTAAATTCTATGTAATTACATTAATGATAAACAGATCCTTCTAAAGTTACATAAGGCACACGCATAATACTCAATGTTTATGGAATTGAACACACAACAAAGAACTCTAACAGAGCAATAAAGACAAACTAAATTACACAAATGTTATGAATTATGGATGAAATTGTCACTTCTATAAACTAGTAAGCGACCAGGTACTGTGAGAGCAGACATCAGAACACTTGTCAGATACACAGCTGCAGGGTAGCTCTGTTTAACAGTACTCACCTGCTCTTGAGTCTTCTGAAATCCATGTTGGACCTTGTAAATGCAAGGAAATGCCTCATATTAAATGAGATTCTTCTTGTAATTTTAATATCTCACAGAAAATTTTTTGAAGCCTAAATAATTGAGCTGTCCTTTTCATTTCTGTTTTAGGGCTGAGTTTAAGAGAAGCTTGTTTCAGGGAGTTGCTGAGCAGTAGGACTAAGTGGAAAACTGGTCAGCTTTCTAACTACTCCTGGTCAGGTTTTCAGGGAATGATTTCATTATTTAATTTGAACATTAGGATACATATTGAAAAACACACCCTAAAACAAATTATTATTGAATTGCTGCTGTGGTCTGAATGTTAGTGTCCCTCCAAAATTCATATGTTAAAATCTGAACCCCCAAAGATGATGGCATTAGGAGGTGAGGCCTTTGGCAGGTGCTTAGGTCATGAGGATGGAACCTTCATGAACGGGATTATTAGTGCCTTTATAAAAGAGGCCCCAGAGAGCTTGTGAGCCATTCCACCATGAGAGGACACAGAAAGCAACCATGCTGGCACCTTGGTGTTGGAGTTCTGACTTCCAGAATTGTAAGAAATAAATTTCTGTTGTTATAAGCCACCCAATCTGTGGTATTTTATTATAGCAGCCCAAACGACTAAACAATTTTGCAATACTTTGTTTCCTTGCATTAGAGATTATTCTGATTTTTTTGTTGACTGCACCGCTGTTGTTCAAGGTGATTTTTATTTTATTTTCCAGATTGTCGGTAACTTCTTTTGTTGGTGATTGTATACTTAAAAAATTCTGTTAGGGCTTCCCTGGTGGCGCAGTGGTTGAGAGTCCGCCTGCCGATGCAGGGGATGCGGGTTCGTGCCCCGGTCCGGGAAGATCCCACATGCCGCGGAGCGGCTAGGCCCGTGAGCCATGGCCGCTGAGCCTGCACGTCCGGAGCCTGTGCTCCGCAACGGGAGAAGCCACAACAGTGAGAGGCCCGCGTACCGTAAAAAAAAAAAAAAAAAAAAAAAAAAAAAAAAATTCTGTTAGTGTTGCATTTCATCTAAAAGGAAAAAAGAAAACATTAAAAATAGTAAAGCCATAAATTAAAATTTATATCTTAAATTGGTGATCACTTATTAGTTTCTAGGTTTAATGCCTTTACTTAGAATCAAAAGAATTTAAAGTAGATATAACTAGAGTTCCTAGAGAGCAACTTCCATAGTTTAAAATAGCTACTTAGGGTTAGAATGAAATATTTATGATAATCTAGTATATTTTGTTTTCAATTAGGTATGCTACTAAAAAATACAACTTTAACCATTCCATTTAAAAAAAGAAAGAGGTAAAAGGAAATGATGCAATATAGCTAGTATTTGAAAATGTTAAAGGAATTTTCCCCTAGCAGTAGTAATATTTCCTTTACAGTAGTATCTAATTTACATTTCAATTCTGAAATATACAAAGATAATTTTTGTAAGACTATATAGTTTTTTTTTTTTAAAGAAATTTATTTTTGGCCGTGTTGGGTCTTCATTGCTGTGCGCGGGGTTTCTCTAGTTGCGGCGAGCTGGGGCTATTCTTCGTTGCGGTGCGCAGGCTTCTCATTGCGGTGGTTGCTCTTGTTGCAGAGCATGGGCTGTAGGCGTGCGGGCTCAGTAGTTGTGGCACGTGGGCTCCAGAGTGCAGGCTCAGTAGTTGTGGCACACGGGCTTGGTTGCTCTGCAGCATGTGGGATCTTCAGGTAAAGTTGTTTTAACTAATTTTTTTTTCTAAAATTCTCTGTGTGTGACTCAAATTTTATTGGAGTCTGAATTTCTTGTTTTGAAAATCTGGAATACTTTATGGAGAAATACCAAGAAAATGTTTGGTTGTTTACTACTGTCCTTTCACAGAAGGACTTTCACTATATTTGTTTCACTTGATTTATATTTCTTTTACTTTAAAGGTTGTCCATTTGTAGAAGATACTAGCCTCCAGAATGTAAAGAGTTGTACATATTTGATTCTCTTCTATTATATTGGATATGGAGTTTCATAGATAACCAATGTGTTTAGCTCAGCTTAGTTTTGACTAATTTTCCTTTGAGTTTTTAGGCTAGAGCAGAAATGGCTATACAAACGCTATTATCTAGTTTATTCATGTGTTTAGACATTATTTAAACAAGTACTATTTTCTTTAGGTTGTTACTATAAAAAAATAATACAAGATGAGTGAACACAATTATAGTGGTTGCATTTCTGGTGCTATTTGGTCATAACTTAACTTACGGTTATTTTGTGTTTGTGTATATGTGTTGGATGTGCTCTAAATACTCCTTGTTACCAGTGCCTTGGAAATAAATATATATGAGTTTGGAATCATGGTACAACTCTGGGGAGGGAAGGACCCTTGACAATTGCAGCTGCCTGAAATTCTTACTTACTACACATGAGTGTGTGTTTGTGTGTGTGTGTGTGTGTGTGTATTCATGTATGTGTTTGTCCTGAGATGGACGGAAAACAGTAATCCCTCTGGTTTCCCCCATTTTCCTGTCTCCATTCTTTTCATTTAAGGGTTTTTTTTTTTTTTGTGGCAAAACATATATAACAAGATTTGCCATTTTAACAATTTTTAAGTATTTAATTCAGTGACATTAATTATGTTTACAGTGTTTTGCAACAACCACTACTGTCTATTTCTAAAACTTTTTCATCACCCCAAACAGAAATTCTGTACCCATAAAGCAATAACTTTCCGTTCTCTTCTCCCCTCAGCTCCTGGTAATCTGCAGTCTATTCTTTCTCTGTGAATTTGCCTATTCTAGATATTTCATGAAAGTGTAATCATATAATTTTTACCCTTTTGTATCTGGCTTATTTTACTTAACATAATGTTTTTAAGGTTCATCCTTTTTGTAGCCTATAGCAGAGTTTCATTTATCTTTAAGACCGAATAATATACCGTTGTATGTATATGTGCAACATTGTTTATCCATCCATCCTTCGGCAAACATTTGGGTCATTTTGGTTATTATGAATAATACTGCATCGAACATTGGTGTACAGGTATCTGTTTGATTCTTTGGGGTGTGTACCCAGGAGTGGAATTTCTGGGTCATACAGTAATTCTGTGTTTAACTTTTCTTGAGGAACTGCCAAACCGTTTTCCAAAGCAGCTGTACCATTGTACGGTCCTACCAGCAATGTACTAAGGTTCCAGTTTCTCTGTATTTTTGTCAACACTTGGCATTTTACGGTTTTTCATTGTATCTATCCTAGTATGTGTGAAATGGTAGCTCACTGTAGTTTTAATTTGCATTTCCCTAAAGATTAGCGGTGTTGAGTATCTTTTCATGTGCTTATTGGCCATTTGCATATCTTCTTTGAATAAATGTCTATTCAAGTCATTTGTCCATTTTTTTAAATCAGGTTGTTTGTTTTTTTGTTGTTGAGTTGTAAGAGTTCTTTATGTATTCTGGATATTAATCTCTTATCAGATATATGATTTGCAAACATTTTCTCCCATTCTGTGGGTTGCCTTTTTACTCTGTTGATAATTGTCTTTTGATGGACAAATTTTTTTTGTTTTCAGAAAGTCCAGTTTGTTTATTTTTTCTTTTGTTTCCTGTGCCTGTGGTGCCATATCTAAGAAGTCACTGCCAAGTCCAGTATCATTTACATTTAGGATGGAAAAACAACAAGGCTCTACTGTATAGCACAGGGAACTATATACAGTCTCCTGGGATAAACCATAATGGAAAAGAATATTAAAAAAAGAATTAAAAAAAAAAGATTTTGCCGTGTGTTACCTTCTAAGAGTTTTATGGTTCAGCTCTTAAGTTGTTGATCCATTTGGAGTTAATTTTTGTGTATGGTTTGAAATAGAGGTCTTTCACTGAATGGACTTACCACCCTATTCAAAAATCAATTGGCCATAAATATATGGGTTTATTTCTGGACTTTCAGTTCTATTCCATTGATCTTTATGTCTGTTCTTAGGCCAGTACCACACAGCCTTGATTACTGTAGCTTTGTAGTGAGTT
The DNA here is from genome assembly GCF_039906515.1 of Pseudorca crassidens. Lineage (NCBI taxonomy): Eukaryota > Metazoa > Chordata > Mammalia > Artiodactyla > Delphinidae > Pseudorca > Pseudorca crassidens. The sequence continues at coordinate 161,743,022 of NC_090297.1, forward strand.
TTGAAATTTGAAGGACGTGTGAGTCCTTCAACTTTGTTCTTATTTTTCAAGATTATTTTGACTAGTCTGGGCCCCTTGCATTTCCATATGAATTTGAGGATTGGCTTTTCCATTTCTATAAAAAATGGGAAAAAATGTTGGAGTTTTGATATGGCCCCCCTTTTGTATTAACAAAATTCAGTTGACCTTATTTTCTAGTCTTCTTTGCAGTTAGGTGTGGACACGTGACTAGTTTTGGCCATTAGATGTAAGTGGAAGGTGATATGTTTTATCAGAAGCTTCATTAAAAGGTGAGCTTTCCCCACTTATTCCCTTCTGCTACACAGAACACATATCATGTGATGTCTTCAGAGGTTGGACCTTAAGGATGGGGGCATGAGGGCCATGCTCCAAGGATGGCATAGTGGTGAGCTGAAAACATCCTGGATCCTTTGACAACTTTATCAGACTGCCTTATCAGCCTTGGACTGTTTACCTTCAGACTTCTTTGTTTGTAAAAGAAATACATTTTTATTTTGTTTAAGCTGAGAATTTGGGTTTTTTGTTAGAACTGAACTTAATCTTTTTTTTTTTAAATAAATGTATGTATTTTTAGTTATTTATTTTTGGCTGCGTTGGGTCGTCATTGCCGTGCACGGGCTTTCTCTAGTTTTGGCGAGTGGGGGCTACTCTTCGTTGCGGAGCGTGGGCTCTAGGTGTGTGGACTTCGGTAGTTGTGGCTCATGGGCTCCAGAGCACAGGCCCAGTAGTTGTGGCGCACGGGCTTAGTTGCTCCACGGCATGTGGGATCTTCCCAGACCAGGGCTCAAACCCGTGTCCCCTGCACTGGCAGGCAGATTCCCAACCACTGTGCCACTAGGGAAGCCCCTGAACTTAATTGATATACTTTTCCAATTATTAATTTGGTTATCTCTTCTTCGTGTGCAGTGTGTGAAGAGAGTGAGGAATAGAATACATTGAATAGAATATATTGCTAGAATTGCTGGAACTGTACTTAATTTAAAAAGTTTGTATCTATGTACAAAATTTGTATATATGTTTTGTGAATTTCACTATAAAATTATTTTTTCTTAATATATAATATTATGTTCTTAAATGGCCTCTGCAGTTTTTTAAAAAGTAGAAAAAAAATTTGCCACTATAACATGGTAGCTTTTGTCATTTTTATACCTTCCTATTGAGTATTGTTTTTTAATGTATACATTAGTTTTCTACAAAGGAACACTTCTGCTATATTTATACTCTGCTTTTTTCACTAACATGGTAAGTGATAGTGCATATTAATGAACCTCTTTGTTCCTCAGTTTCTTCATCTCTAAAAATGGGGATATGGATGGACCTAGAGTCTGTCATACAGAGTGAAGTAGGTCAGAAAGAGAAAAACAAATACCATATGCTAACACATATATAGGGAATCTAAAAAAAAAAATTGGTTATGAAGAACGTAGGGGCAGGACAGGAATAAAGACACACGTAGAGAATGGACTTGAGGACATGGGGAGGGGAAAGGGTAAGCTGGGACGAAGTGAGAGAGTAGCATGGACTTATAAATACTACCAAATGTAAAATAGGTAGCTAGTGGGAAGCAGCTGCATAGCACAGGGAGATCAGCTCAGTGCTTTGTGACCACCTAGGGGGTGGGATAGGGAGGGTTGGAGGGAGACGCAAGAGGGAGGAGATATAGGGATATATGTATATGTATAGCTGATTCACTTTGTTATAAAGCAGAAACTAACCATTGTAAAGCAATTATACTACAATAAAGATGTTAAATAAATAAAAATGGGGATAGTTATTATACATACCTCACAGGGTTGTGAGGATTAAATAAAATACTGTGCATGAGGTGCTAGACCAGTGCCTGGCATACAGTAAGCCCTCAATAAGTATTAGTTATCTTTATTATTAATATTGTATTATCCTAACCTTTTTCTGTATTATTGTATATAAAATGTATTCTATATTATTTCTATATTATTGTGTTTTTATGACCATTTTCAAAGTCAACTAAATAGATATACCATTATGTATTGGACATTGAAATGTATTTTCAGTATTTGTCACTTCCGATTTTTTTGCTATTATAAATAATACTGTTATAAACTGATGTGTTTAAATGTGATTTTATTACAAGCTAGAGCCATTTTTTTTATTCAAACAAAGTCAGAAAAATTATAATCATCCTCATCAGTTCACTCAGTCCCATGAAATTAATTTTATTTTCATCTTGATCTTTTGTTAGCACTTTTATGAATTCATCATTTTTCCATTAGAGTTCTGAAAATGCTTATTCATTCAGTTCAGCAGTATAGTCAATTACCAGAAACCTGTACTTGTCAGTCTTTTCCATGAATTCCTTGAAGATGAAATCCTTTTTTTTTTTTTTTGTTTTGTGCGGTACATGGGCCTCTCACTGTTGTGGCCTCTCCCGTTGCGGAGCACAGGCTCCGGACGCACAGGCTCAGTGGTCCCTGAACCACTGTGCCACCAAGAAGCCCAATGAAACCCTTTTATAGGAACATTTTTTGCAGAAGCATCAGAGTACACCCAGAACTGTCTGTAAATGACGAAAGACTTAAAAATGACCATGGTTAAAGATTTGATGAAAGTTCATAATAATGCAGTTGACAAGGAAATTTAGTTATTTCTGAGATATACATTTTAAAGTAATAACTAGAATTATGACTTAAAACATTATACCAGAATATATAAGATTTTTAGGAATATCACGTAATGTCTGAAACATTTATATTAACATATTTCCATACAAATAACCCAAAGAAAGTTTAGTATTATTTTTAAATTTTTAAATTTTATTTTCTTTATTTTTTTATACAGCAGGTTCTTATTAGTCATCAGTTTTATACACATCAGTGTATACATGTCAATCCCAATCACCCAATTCAGCACACCACCATCCCGACCCCACTGCAGCTTTCCCCCCTTAGTGTCCATACGTTTGTTCTCTACATCTTTCAACTTCTGCCCTGCAAACCAGTTCATCTGTACCATTTTTCTAGGTTGCACATACATGCGTTAATATATGATATTTGTTTTTCTCTTTGTGACTTAATTCACTCTGTATGACAGACTCTAGATCCATCCACGTCTCAATAAATGACCCGATTTCTTTCCTTTCTATGACTAATATTCCATTGTATATATGTAACACATCTTCTTTATCCATTCATCTGTCGGTGGACATTTAGGTTGCTTCCATGACCTGGCTATTGTAAATAGTACTGCAGTGAACATTGGGGTGCATGTGTCTTTTTGAATTATGGTTTTCTCTGGGTATATACCCATAGTGGGATTGCTGGATCATATGGTAATTCTATTTTTAGCTTTTAAAGGAACCTCCATACTGTTCTCCATAGTGGCTGTATCAATTTACATTCCCACCAACAGTGCAACAGGGTTCCATTTTCTCCACACCCTCTCCAGCATTTGTTGTTTGTAGATTTTCTGATGATGCCCATTCTAACTGGTGTGAGGTGATACCTCATTGTAGTTTTGATTTGCATTTCTCTAATAATTAGTGATGTTGAGCAGCTTTTCATGTGCTTCTTGGCCATCTGTATGTCTTCTTTGGAGAAATGTCTATTTAGGTCTTCTTCTCATTTTTGGATTGGGTTGTTTGTTTCTTTAATATTGAGCTGCATGAGCTGTTTATATATTTTGGAGGTCAATCCTTTGTCCGTTGATTCGTTCGCAAATATTTTCTCCCATTCTGAGGGTTGTCTTTTCATCTTGTTTATGGTTTCCTTTGCTGTGGAAAAGCTTTTAAGTTTCATTAGGTCCCATTTGTTTATTTTTGTTTTTATTTCCATTACTCTAGGAGGTGGATCAAGAAAGATCTTGCTATGATTTATGTCAAAGATTGTTCTTCCTATGTTTTCCTCTAAGAGTTTTATAGTGTCCGGTCTTACATTTAGGTCTCGAATCCATTTTGCGTTTATTTTTGTGTGTGGTGTTAGGGAGTGTTCTAATTTCATTCTTTTACATGTAGCTGTCCAGTTTTCCCAGCACCACTTATTGAAGAGACTGTCTTTTCTCCATTGTATATCCTTGCCTCCTTTGTCATAGATTAGTTGACCATAGGTGGGTGGGTTTATCTCTGGGCTTTCTATCTTGTTCCATTGATCTATGTTTCTGTTTTTGAGCCAGTACCATATTGTCTTGATTACTGTAGCTTTGTAGTATAGTCTGAAATCAGGGAGTCTGATTCCTCCTGCTCTGTTTTTTACCCTCAAGACCGCTTTGACTATTCAGGGTCTTTTGTGTCTTTATACAAATTTTCAGATTTTTTTGTTCTAGTTCTGTAAAAAATGCCGTTGGTAATTTGATAGGCGTTGCATTGAATCTGTAGATTGCTTTGGGTAGTATAGTCCTTTTCACAATATTGATTCTTCCAATCCAAGAACATGGCATATCTCTCCATCGGTTGGTATCATCTTTAATTTCTTTCATCAGTGTCTTATAGTTTTCTGCATACAGGTCTTTTGTCTCCCTAGGTAGGTTTATTCCTAGGTATTTTATTCTTTTTGTTGCAATGGTAAATGGGAGTGTTACCTTAATTTCTCTTTCAGATTTTTCATCATTAGTGTATAGGAATGCAAGAGATTTCTGTGCATTAATTTTGTATCCTGCAACTGTACCAAATTCATTGATTAGCTCTAGCAGTTTTCTGGTGGCATTTTTAGGATTCTCTATGTATAGTATCATGTCATTTGCAAACAGTGACAGTTTTAGTTCTTCTTTTCCAATTTGTATTCCTTTAATTTCTTTTTTCTTCTCTGATTGCCATGGCTAGGATTTCCAATACTATGTTGACTAATAGTGGTGAGAGTGGAGATCCTTGTCTTGTTCCTGATCGTAGAGGAAATGCTTTCAGTTTTTCACCATTGAGAATGATGTTTGCTGTGGGTTTGTCGTATATGGCCTTTATTATGTTGAGGTAGGTTCCCTCTATGCCCACTTTCTGGAGAGTTTTTGTCATAAATGGGTGTTGAATTTTGTCAAAAGCTTTTTCTGTATCTATTGAGATGATCATATGGTTTTTATTCTTCAGTTTGTTAATATGGTGTATCACATTGATTGATTTGCATATATTGAAGAATCCTTGCATCCCTGGGATAAATCCCACTTGATCATGGTGTATGTTCCTATTAATGTGTGGTTGGATTCTGTTTGCTAGTATTATGTTGAGGATTTTTGCATCTATATTCATCAGTGATATTGGTCTGTAATTTTCGTCTTTTGTAGCATCTTTGTGTGATTTTGGTATCAGGGTGATGGTGGCCTCATAGAATGAGTTTGGGAGTGTTCCTTTCTCTGCAATTTTTTGGAAGAGTTTGAGAAGGATGAGTGTTACCTCTTCTCTAAATATTTGATAGAATTCACCTGTGAAGCCATCTGGTCCTGGACTTTTGTTGGTTGGAAGATTTTTCATCGCAGTTTCAATTTCATTACTTTTGATTGGTGTGTTCATACTTTCTGTTTCTTCCCGTTTCAGTCTTGGATGGTTATAAGTTTCTACGAATTTGTCCATTTCTTCCAGGTTGTCGATTTTATTGGCATAGAGTTGCTTGTAGTAGTCTTTTTTTTTTTGTTCTTATGTGGTATTTTTATTATTTATTTATTTATTTACATCTTTATTGGAGTATAATTGCTTTACAATGGTGTGTTAGTTTCTGCTTTATAACAAAGTGAATCAGTTATACATATACGTATGTTCCCATATCTCTTCCCTCTTGCATCTCCCTCCCTCCCACCCTCCCTATCCCACCCCTCTAGGCGGTCACAAAGCACTGAGCTGATCTTCCTGTGCTCTGCTGCTGCTTCCCACTAGGTAGTAGTCTTTTAGGATGCTTTGTATTTCTGTGGTGTCTGTTGTAACTTCTCCTTTTTCATTTCTAATTTTATTGATTTGAGTCCTCTCCCTCTTTTTCTTGATGAGTCTGGCTAATGGTTTATCAGTTTTGTTTATCGTCTCAGAGAAGCAGCTTTTAGTTTTATTGATTTTTGCTATTGTTTTCTTTGTTTCTATTTCATTTATTTCTGCTCTGATCTTTATGATTTCTCTCCTGCTAAATTTGGGTTTTGTTTGTTCTTTGTCTAGTTGCTTTAGGTGTAAGTTTAGATTGCTTATTTGAGATTTTTCTTGTTTCTTGAGGTAGGCTTGTATAGCTATAAACTTCCCTCTTAGAACTGCTTTTGCTGCATCTCATAGATTTTGGATCGTCGTGTGTTCATTGTCATTTGGCTCTAGGTATTTTTTGATTTCCTCTTTGATTTCTTCAGTGATCTCTTGGTTATTTAGTAACGTATTGTTTAGCCTCCATGTGTTTCTGCTTTTCACAATTTTCTCCCTGTAATTCATTTCTAATCTCATAGTGTTGTGGTCAGAAAAGATGCTTGACATGATTTCAATTTTCTTAAATTTACTAAGGCTTGATTTGTGACCCAAGATGTGATCTATCCTGGAGAATAGATCTGTGCGCACTTGAGAAGAAAGTGTAATTTGCTGTCTCGGGATGGAATGTCCTTTAAATATCAATTAAATCTGTCTGGTCTGTGGTGTCATTTAAAGCTTCTGTTTCCTTATTTATTTTCATTTTGGATGATCTGTCCATTGGTGTAAGTGAGATGTTAAAGTCTCCCACTATTATTGTGTTACTGTCTATTTCCTCTTTTATAGCTGTTAGCAGTTGCCTTCTGTGTTGTGGTACTCCTTTGTTGGGTGCATATATATTTATAATTGTTATATCTTCTTCTTGGATTGATCCCTTGATCATTATGTAGTGTCCTTCCTTGTCGCTTTTAACAGTTTTTATTTGAAAGTCTATTTTGTCTGCTATGAGTATTGCTATTCCAGCTTTCTTTTGATTTCCATTTGTATGGAATATCTTTTTCCATCCCCTCACTTTCAGTCTGTATGTGTCCCTAGGTCTGAAGTGGGTCTCTTGTAGACAGCATATATATGGGTCTTGTTTTTGTATCCATTCAGCAAGCCTGTGTCTTTTGTTTGGAGTATTTAATCCATTCACGTTTAAGGTAATTATCGATATGTATATTCTTATGACCATTTTCTTAATTGTTTTGGGTTTGTTTTTGTAGGTCCTTTTCTTCTCTTGTGTTTCCCACTTAGAGAAGTTCCTTTAGCATTTGTTGTAGAGCTGGTTTGGTGTGCTGAATTCTCTTAGCTTTTGCTTTGTCTGTAAAGCTTTTGATTTCTCCATCGAATCTGAATGAGATCCTTGCCAGGTAGAGCAATCTTGGTTGTAGGTTCTTCCCTTTCATCACTTTAAGTATATCATGCCACTCCCTTCTGGCTTGTAGAGTTTCTGCTGACAAATCAGCTGTTAACGTTATGAGAGTTCCCTTGTAAGTTATTTGTTGTTTTTCCCTTGCTGCCCTCAATAATTTTTCTTTGTCTTTAATTTTTTGCCAGTTTGATTACTATGTGTCTTGGGGTGTTTCTCCTTGGGTTTCTCCTTGGGTTTCTCCTGTATGGGGCTCTGCGATTCCTGGACTTGGGTGGCTGTTTCCTTTCCCATGTTAGGGAAGTTTTTGACTATAATCTCTTGACGTATTTTCTCTGGTCCTTTCTCTCTCTCTTGTCCTTCTGGGACCCCTGTAATGCAAATGTTGTTGTGTTTAATGTTGTCCCAGAGGTCTCTTAGGCTGTCTTCATTTCTTTTCATTCTTTTTTCTTTATTTTGTTCCACAGCAGTGAATTCCATCATTCTGTCTTCCAGGTCACCTATCCGTTCTTCTGCCTCAGTTATTCTGCTTTTGATTCCTTCTAGTATAGTCTTCATTTCAGTTATTGTATTGTTTATCTGTTTGTTTGTTCTTTAATTCTTCTAGGTCTTTGTTAAACATTGCTTGCATCTTCTTGATCTTTGCCTCCATTCTTTTTCTGAGGTCCTGGATCATCTTCACTATCATTATTCTGAATTCTTTTTCTGGAAGGTTGCCTATCTCCACTTCATTTAGTTGTTTTTCTTGGGTTTATCTTGTTCCTTAATCTGGTACATAGCCCTCTGCCTTTTCATCTTGTCTATCTTTCTGTGAATGTGGTTTTTGTTCCACAGGCTGCAGGATTGTAGTTCTTCTTGCTTCTGCTGTCTGCCCTCTGGTGGATGAGGCTATCTAAGAGGCTTGTGTAAGTTTCCTGATGGGAGGGACTGGTGGTGGGTAGAGCTGGGCGTTGCTTTGGTGGGCAGAGCTCAGTAAACTTTAATGTGCTTCTCTGCTGTTGGGTGGGGCTGTGTTCCCTCCCTGTTGGTTGTTTGGTGTGAGGCAACCCAACACTGGAGCCTACCTGGGCTGTTCGGTGGGGCTAATGGCAGACTGTGGGAGGGCTCACGCCAAGGAATTCTTCCCAGAACTTCTCCTGCCAGTGTTCTTGTCCCTGCGGTGAGCCACAGCCACACCCCACACCCCGCACCCCCCCCCACCTCTGCAGGAGACCCTTCAACACTAGCAGGTAGGTCTGGTCCAGTCTCCCCTGGGGTCACTGCTCCTTCCCCTGGGTCCCGATGCGCACACTACTTTGTGTGTGCCCTCCAAGAGCGGGATCTCTGTTTCCCCCAGTCCTGTTGAAGTCCTGCAGTCAAATCCCACTAGCCTTCAAAGTCTGATTCTCTAGGAATTCCTCCTCTCGTTGCCAGGCCCCCCGGTTGGGAAGCCTGACGTGGGGCTCAGAACCTTCACTCCAGTGGGTGGACTTCTGTGGTATAAGTGTTCTCCAGTCTGTGAGTCACCCCCCCAGCACTTATGGGGTTTGATTTTACTGTGATTGCGCCCCTCCTACTGTCTCATTGTGGCTTCTCCTTTGTTTTTGGATGTGGGGTATCTTTTTTGGTGAGTTCCAGTGTCTTCCTGTCGATGACTGTCCAGCAGCTAGTTGTGATTCTGGTGTTCTCACAGGAGGGAGTGAGAACACGTCCTTCTACTCCTTAGGGCCATTTTTAAATCAACATTTGACCCTGATTTTATAAGGAAATAGTGAAAAAAATATGAAGTAAATGTAAAAAAAAAATTTCTTTGTCATAATAGCCTTGTATATCAATCTCATGGCCATAGGGGTTACAGCTATCTTTCACAATAAATGATGTTAGTTTTAGATTGTGAAGCCAGTTCTGATAGCACATTTGTTGTAGGTTCTGTGAACTGGTAGATTGTTTGTTTGAATTCCTTTTTTGTGATAATTTTTAGAAATTGTAAGCAATTAAGGATGAAAAGGTGATTAAAAATATAATGTAGTCACTATCTTGCAACACATATGAGTATTTATTTGATAAATGAAAAAATGGTGAATGAACAATGGAATAAATAGGCAATAAAATTAAAATTATTTTGATACAGTTAAATCTCAACATTGAGTCAATTGTTTTGATGAAGAAAACACTTCTAAAACCTCTACTTAAAAGCAATTCTGTAGAAATTAGGAAAGAAAGGGAATATGACAAGGAGGGCAATTTAAATATCAAAATGTTTTAATCCTCTTTCAAGTAAAGTTTTAACAAATACAGAAATTTGATTAGTAGAAAGTAATAAGATTATGACCAGATTATCTTGATATTTGTTGAATTTTCACTACATCTTCTAGGTAATAGAGAAGGAGTTATTTCATTTTATTTAATTTTATATTTTGGCCTCCCGCAGGGCATGCGGGATCTTACTAGTTCCCCGGCCAGGGATCGAATCCGTGCCCCCTGCTTGGAAGTGCTGAGTCTTAATTACTGGACTTCCAGGGAAGTCCTGAGAAAGGGTATTTTAGTTCAGTGAACTTTATTGATGACTCATTTGTTAATAAAAATATTTTCAAAAATACTTGTTTTACTGCCATTCTGTCTAAAAATAATTGGAACAAGATCTTTTTCATAATAATTATGATGTCTTTTATCTCTCAGAATAAAAATATGGAAATGCTTGTGTCTCTAAATAGAGATATATATAATTAGTGAAAAGTAGGTTTCACTTGAGATTTAAAAAATTACCTTAAACTTTATATTTCTTCTTTTAAACAGTGATACTTTAAAAATTACTATTCAATATAATAGATTTGTTGTAGACCCTAGGCCTGTTTATTATTTTCAAACTTTTTCTTTTAAACTTGAATTTTGTGAACATTTGTACTTTCTTTCTTTCTTTCTTTTTTTTTTTTTTTTTTTTGCGGTACGCGGGCCTCTCTCTGTTGTGGCCTCTTCCGTTGCGGAGCACAGGCTCTGGACGCGCAGGCTCAGCGGCCACGGCTCACGGGCCCAGCCGCTCCGCGGCATGTGGGATCTTCCCAAACCAGGGAACGAGCCCATGTCCCCTGCATCGACAAGCGGACTCTCAACCACTGTGCCACCAGGGAAGCCCTGTACTTTATTTCTTGAATTCATGATTCTGTAGCAGAAACCGGTAAGATTTCTGATGGTACAAGAAGTCCTTCAGTGGTTGGGGAAAAAACCTCAATGATAGTACAGTAACAAGAAAAAATTGTTGATTACACATTAAAAATGGAGGGTTGATAGTGTGCTTTTGGCTATAAGTAACTGAAAATCTAATGCAAATTGGTTTAAATAATAAGGAAAGTTTTACTTGCTAACCTATCAAGAGCAAAGGCAGGGTAAGATTCTGGTTTGGTGGCTCAACAGTGCTATCAAACATCTATGTTCTTCCAGCCTCACTGCTGCTGTAGTGTAGGCTTCTCTTAACACTTTTCCCTCAAGACTGTAGGATGGCACTGGAGCAACTTGATTCCTTGTTTAAGTTGGAGGACAGAGATACCAACAGAGAGAACTGGCTTTCTATAGCCCTCTCAAGAGGAACAAACCTGCCTTTCATAGAAACACCCCAAAATTTCCTCTCTAGTTTAGTAGCCGAATGAGATTTCATGTCTATTCTTGAACTAGTCATTATGTTGGTGAGATTATTCAGGGTACATGGGCTATGTGAAGGAAGTGTAGATAACTTAACAATATTAGGATTCTATTTAGGAAGAGGGAATGGATTCTGGGTAAACCACAAACAGTCTCTACTACATTTGGCATTGTGGTTTTACAGTTTATTTATAGCATTTTCGTTAGGAATTATTAGTGCTACAGTAAAGTTTTATGGTGTTCTTTACCTTTTCCCTGACCACCTCTAAGTAATGGCTTCTCTAATGTGCGGTTTTGATTTAAGGATTCTGAGCCAGCACTGCTGTATAGAAGAGAGAAAAGGATGCATTGTAGATATGTACAATTAAGTTTTAATTTAAAAATTACAGACGATCAAAAAAGATTGCAGATGGTCATTAAAATGATACTTTTCTCAGCCATGCCCTCCTTTGTTGGCTTATTCTTCTCTGAATGCCTATAAAATTTGTTTATGGTGCTTGTTTGGCAACCAATATGAATAACCTTAGATTATTAACTATTTTTTTATATATGTCACACCAAGGGTCAGCTCTCATTGTATCTCTAATAAAAATAAATTCCAGTGTATCTTTATTGTTAGTGATATCTGCAGAAGGTGTGGTTGGGAGAAGGTCTGTTTAAAGTTAATTCATAAATATTTATTGTGCACAATAAACATTATGTATATAATGGAGTGTGGGAACAATAAAGATGAACAGCATGTGGTTCCTGCCCTCAAGGAATTAAATAATGTAAATATATTAAAGGAGGCATGGGAGAGATTACTTTTGATTAATAGAGTAGGGAGTGGAAAAGGATCAATTATGGAGGTGACGTTTGAGTTGATCCTTAAGAAGATAGCATTCTGTGAATTTGAGATAGGAAGAGGGCATTTTAGATGGAAGGGAACAGTGGAACTAGAGTATGGAGGTGGGAAAGCTCAAAGGCGGGTGCTTTGGAGCAGAGTGAGGGAATAGTGGGAAATATGTGATAGTTGGAACGGTGGGTTGGGGCCATTTGAGAAGGCTTACTACATAATTTGAATTTGACTCTGGACAGTAGGAAGCCATTAAATATGTATTAGTTTTTAAAGCCATGAGTCTTGGAAATTGCTTCCTACCAAAGCATAAGTAGCCTTAAGATTTGTAGTCTTTTGTTAATGATAGAATGATTTTGGAGTTCACCCATTAATTCATTTCAACAAATATTTATTGCATATCCAGTATGTGGTAGGTATAAGTTTCTACAGATCCAGCAGTCACCAAGGCAGGCAGAGTCTCTGCTATCATGGAACATGTATCATAATTTGGGGGGGGATTCAGGAAATAAACAAGTAAATAAATAAGATTGCTTTAGATATTGTTAAGATCTCTAAAGAAAATAAAAGAGTTAGACATGACAGAGAGTGTTTTGGGTGGTAATTTAGATTGTTAGTCATGGGATGACCCACGTTTTTGCCCTGGGCAACCACATGAATAACAATAGCTAATATTGTTATTTACTGTGCGCCAGGTACTGTCTAAGCAGTTTTCATGGATTATCTAATAATAATCATCGTAACCTTATGAAGAATAGAAGGTAGAATTATTCTTATTTTATATATGAGTAGACTGAGGTACAGGTCTCAATAGCTAACAAGTGGTGGTGTCAAGATCCAAACCATTTAATCTGATTTTAGAGCACACACTCTTAATCACAACTACTCATTTCTACTACTGTAACTGAGATAGAATTATATGATGAGAGGACTGAATCAAGAATTCTGTTTTGGCCACATTTGGGATAGTAAGCAGTTGATATGTTAGTATGGAGATATATAGTTATTTGGGAGGTTAGAACTGGAGATATAAACTTCAGATTCATCAGCTTATAGGTGAAGCAGTAGGACTAGGTGAAACCCTTAACATGTTGTAGATAAGAAAGAGGAAAAGACTAAGGGCTGACTCTTGAGGCATCCAAAATTTAGAGCTTGAACAGTAGAGGAGCCAGAAATGGAGAATGGCTGGTGACGTAGAAGAAACCCGGAGAACGTGTTGTCAGGAAGCCAAAAGAAAAGTTTCAGAAGAAAGGAATATCACATGTGGTGAATGTGGCCAAGATGCAGGCAAAAGTCTAAGTCAAGTCAGATGGAAAGAAAATGGGAGCAAAGTGGAAGCCACATATATATAGGGAGAGACAGTTTTTTACAGAGGTGTCACTGTGGTGGGGAGCAAAGAATTTTGGTGGTAGGTAGAGGGGAACATGGGATTAGGGAGTGTTTTTAAGCATGGGGGAAAACTATGGTTGATAAAAGTGATCCAGTGAGGAGAAAGAAATTTATGATATAGGAGAGAGGGAACATAAATATAGAGATTGGTCTTTGATTGAAGCAGGGCACTTTTTTGGTTTTTTTATAGTAGAGAGGCAGAGGACAAGGGTACAGATACAGGGTTGTGGGAAGATAAAGGAGTTCACTTCTGATTGCTCCTATTATTTCATTAATATTTAAGACAAAGTAATCAGGTGAGAGTGTTGGTAGGTAATGGGATTATTGGAAATTTAATGAGAGAAGAGATGTGTGTGTCAGGGTCCCCAAGACTACCCCCAAGTTAGGTGCTTCACTAGCAGGACTCACAGAACTCAGCATGTAGTTATACTCATGGTTAGTATTTATTATGACAAAAAGCTACAAAGCAAAATCAGCAAAGGGAAAGAGCTCATGGGGCAAAGGCAGAGGAAACCAAACAGAAGCTTCCAAGAATCCTCTCCCATTGGTCACACAAGATGCGTTTAATCCCTTCAGCAGTGAATTGTGACATCACATGTGAAGTGTTGTCTAGCAGTGAAGCTCATTAAGAACTTAATGCCCAAGGTTTTCACTGGAGCCTGGTCACATAGGCTCCCTCTGCCTAGCACAGATCAAAATTCCAGACACCCAGAACAGCAAGCATTCAGCATAAGCCATTATTGTTTACACAGTTTAGGTACACTGAGCCACTTAATCCTATCGGGATTGAGGAAACACTTCTCAAATCTGAGTTCCCAGACTCCAGGCAAGGACCAGCCTTGGAAGCAGGTCTTTCTAAGAATAGCAGCCTTAGGCCTGCGATGCCATCTCTTTTCTGCACAATATGAAATAGTGATTTTGGAGGGTAGGAGAGTGACTGTCATAAGGAGAGGTATTGAAATTGTCAGGAATGTATGTTCACATGACATGTGTGGTGATGAGTTTATCAGATAGTAAGATTGTGATTTTTTTCCCCTGAAGCTACGTCTAGCTGCTCAGAAACAGGCCGTGTTGTAGTTTTAACTAAGGTGTGCCAAAATAATTTGACTTGTGCAAAAATGGCATTGCTTGCTTCTTTTTCACATCAGTCCGAGACAGAGACAAAGGTGGAGTTTCTTGGATTTTATTCTCAATTGATAATTCCATAGTAAATCCTAAATAAATGATCCTCTCCCCAGTGACAGGAGCTTGTAGGACTCACAGAAGATAGAATTTGTAAGGAATAACCTGGCTATCTTCAAGAAAAGAGCACCAGATCCTGAAAATCCTTCATTGTGACTTTTTATGGGGTACCTTTACCTGGTTTGGTTTTGGGCCAGTTATTTCAGGGTTAGCTGGATGGAGTTTGGGTCTTTTGTTTCAAGGGCAGATAGATGGAACCAAGAGTGTAAATTTTGGTTTGTTTTTCATAGGTCTATGTGGCTATTGAACAACTAAAGATGTAAAGTCCTCAAAAGAAGTGGTTCTTAACTTAGGGTATACATCCAAATAACTTGTGTGGCTTTTTCAAAGTATGTATGATTTTATCTCACTTCCAGAGATTATGATTCGGTTAAGTCAGGATGCAGGAAATGGTATGTGAATTTTTAAAATGCTTCCCTGTTGATTCTAATGTGCACTTCTGATTAAGAATCACAGCTCCAGCCTAGAGAATGTCAGCTTAATGTTTATAAAGTTTGGATCCTCCATTAATACTGTGGAGGCAGTTTGTTTTGCTCCCTGTTTTATGCAAGAAACCAGAAGAATTTTGTCATGTTGGGCCATGTGTCTGGCTGGATAGACTGGAGAGCACTGATTGTTTGGACCATGTTTCTCCACCTGGAGGTGCATGCCAGGGAACTGAATCCTTTGGTCAGCCTGCCTAGAACTAAGTGGATTTCTAATAGTTGGGGGAACTTAGGATTCTAGCAAGAGAGAAACTCAACCAAATGTTGCCCTGAAGTCTAGGCTCAGGGACCAATTTAGTATTTCTTTAGAAATCATAGATTGAGAAAATAAGTACACTATCTTCAGTGCTATTAAATTCAGGCATGCTCCTGAAAGTGATGGTGAGTGAAAGAATTGATAATTACTTGTTTGACCTTAGGTTTAAACTTACAGATTTAAGTGGGCTGGAAAACTAACCAGTATTTGTAAAACTTTTTATGAGATATTGTATTCTAAATTTCAAATTAATTATTTGGAAATAAATTTCTGGATTATAACTAGTTCATAACTTGTGAACTGCTTGAACTTCAGTTTTTCATTTTGAGAATAAATTGTAGAAAAGTAAATAAATCATTAATTTTTTAAAGGAAATAATCCTTATAACATTTTTAATTATAAAATATTAATAATTAATATTAATATTTCATTCATTCATTACTTAAAATAAGCTAGTAAAGCACTTTGAAAGTAAATGTACTACAAACATTTTCATCAGACATAGATCTTCCTTTTTGGTTCCTAGATACATTTGCTATTATTTTTTAATGCAGAAAGACTGGCAAGTAAGGCAAACTTTGTATTAGCTATTAGTAGATATTATAGTAAAGTATTTTTACAATGGCATGTGAAACCTCTCATTTTTATGGTGGGTTAAATACCTTTTACTCATTTATATTTCTCTTGTTTATGTGTATTTAGAAAGCTATATAAAAATTTCTTATATCATTTAATATCAACAGAATTATAAATGTTTGCTTGCAAAAATATGTATGAGACATATGTAACTTTTCAGGACATTGCTGTTGCATCAGTATCTGGATTTTAAGCCATGCTCCTTAGAGCACTGATATTCTGCCACTAAAATAGAATAATGGAAAATTTATTTAGTTGCAGGAAAGATTAAGTCAATGGGTAGAAGTTTCTCAATTTAAACTTTTTCCTTCCATGAATTAAAAAAATCTTTATTTTAAACATTGTGGTAAAATATACATAACATAAAATTTACCTTTTAAACCATTTTTAAGTGTGCAGTTCAGTGGCATCAGGTACATTGACATTGTTGTGCAACCAGCACTACCATCCATTAACAGAGCTTTTTTCATCTTCCCAAACTGTACTCATTAAAAATAACTCCACATTTAACTCCCTCCCTCTGACCGCTGACCTCTACCATTCTACTTTCTGTGTGTGAATTTGACTGTTCTAAGTACCTCGTATGAGTGGAATCATACAGTATTTGCCCTTTTTTGACTGGCTTATTTCAGTGGCTATACACTTGAATAAAGGAGAGACCCACTAGCAAAAAGTGAGTTAGAGCTGTACCTTTCTGTTGTTTGCTCTTTACCTGCTCTTAAGTAAGTAGTATTACTGTTTTAAATAGTTTTAAAAAATAATTTATCATCTGTGTTTTAAAAAAACTATAATATATTAAGCAAGATCCTAGATGCCTGCAGGTAATAACAGAGAGCACATTGCTGCTGCAGTATTGTGCTAGAGAAATTCTGTTGCCTTTTTCACTCAGCTGGCATCAAAATTCTTATATCACATATGTGTAATACATCAAAATTCTTATATCACATATGTGTAATATATATATGTAAACACTGGACATGATCCTGCTATTTGCTATACAGATATTTTAGGGTGTTATGTAAACAACTGTTTTATTTAGTTTAAACTCATTGGAAGTACTGCTTAGGAGCCATAAAAATAATTTTCAGAAAATTGCTTTTCTCACCTTAAGAATATTAATATTGCACTCTTAGGCAATATTTACTCATTCACTCTAAATTTTTCTTTCCCTTTTAGTTCTTATAACTCTTTTTTTATTTTCCTGACTGACTGCTCTGGTTTTACCCAGAACCAGGTGGGTTTTCTCTATTTTTTTTTTTTTTTTTAGTATTAGGTTTTTTTTTTCTTTAATTTTTAAATTTTATTTTATTTATTTTTTTATATAGCAGGTTCTTATTAGTCATCAGTTTTATGCACATCAGTGTATACATGTCAATCCCAATCGTCCAATTCATCACATTACCACCCCCAACCCCCTCGCGATTTTCCCCCCTTGGTGTCCATACATTTGTTCTCTACATCTGTGTCTCAACTTCTGCCCTGCAGACCGGTTCATCTGTACCATTTTCTAGGTTCCACATACATGTGTTAATATATGATATTTGTTTTTCTCTTTCTGACTTACTTCACTCTGTATGACAGACTCTAGATCCATCCACATCTCAACAAATGACCCAATTTTGTTCCTTTTTATGGCTGAGTAATATTCCATTGTATATATGTACCACAACTTCTTTATACATTCGTCTGTCGATGGACATTTAGGTTGCTTCCATGACCTGGCTGTTGTAAATAGTGCTGCAATGAACATTGGGGTGCATGTGTCTTTTTGAATTATGGTTTTCTCCTGGTGTATACCCAGTAGTGGGAGTGCTAGATCATATGGTAATTCTATTTTTAGCTTTTTAAGGAACCTCCATACTGTTCTCCATAGTGGCTGTATCAATTTACATTCCCACCAACAGTGCAAGAGGGTTCCCTTTTCTCCACACCCTCTCCAGCATTTGTTGTTTGTAGATTTTCTGATGATGCCCATTCTAACTGATGTGAGGTGATACCTCATTGTTGTTTTGATTTGCATTAGTCTAATAATTAGTGATGTTGAGCAGCTTTTCATGTGCTTCTTGGCCATCTGTATGTCTTCTTTGGAGAAATGTCTATTTAGGTCTTCTTCCCATTTTTGAATTGGGTTGTTTGTTTCTTTAATATTGAGCTGCATGAGCTGTTTATATATTTTGGAGATTAATCCTTTGTCCATTGATTCGTTTGCAAATATTTTCTCCCATTCTGAGGGTTGTCTTTTCATCTTGTTTGTGGTATCCTTTGTTGTGCAAAAGCTTTTAAGTTTCATTAGGTCCCACTTGTTTATTTCTGTTTTTATTTCCATTACTCTAGGAGGTGGATCAAGAAAGATCTTGCTATGATTTATGTCAAAGATTGTTCTTCCTATGTTTTCCTCTAAGAGTTTTATAGTGTCCGGTCTTACATTTAGGTCTCGAATCCATTTTGTGTTTATTTTTGTGTATGGTATTAGAAAGTGTTCTAATTTCATTCTTTTACATGTAGCTGTCCAGTTTTCCCAGCACCACTTATTGAAGAGACTGTCTTTTCTCCATTGTATATCCTTGCCTCCTTTGTCATAGATTAGTTGACCATAGGTGGGTGGGTTTATCTCTGGGCTTTCTATCTTGTTCCATTGATCTATATTTCTGTTTTTGTGCCAGTACCATATTGTCTTGATTACTGTCACTTTGTAGTATAGTCTGAAATCAGGGAATCTGATTCCTCCTGCTCCGTTTTTTTCCCTCAAGACTGCTTTGACTATTTGGCGTCTTTAGTGTCTCCATATGAATTTTCAGATTTTTTGTTCTAGTTCTGTAAAAAATGCCATTGGTAATTTGATAGGGATTGCATTGAATCTGTAGATTGCTTTGGGTAGTATAGTCCTTTTCACAATATTGATTCTTCCAATCCAACAACATGATATATCTCTCCATCTGTTGGTATCATCTTTAATTTCTTTCATCAGTGTCTTATAGTTTTCTGCATACAGGTCTTTTGTCTCCCTAGGTAGGTTTATTCCTAGGTATTTTATTCTTTTTGTTGCAGTGGTAAATGGGAGTGTTACCTTAATTTCTCTTTCAGATTTTTCATCATTAGTGTATAGGAATGCAAGAGATTTCTGTGCATTAATTTTGTATCCTGCAACTGTACCAAATTCATTGATTAGCTCTAGTAGTTTTCTGGTGGCATTTTTCGGATTCTCTATGTATAGTATCATGTTATCTGCAAACAGTGACAGTTTTAGTTCTTCTTTTCCAATTTGTATTCCTTTAATTTCTTTTTCTTCTCTGATTGCCATGGCTAGGACTTCCAAGACTATGTTGACTAATAGTGGTGAGAGTGGAGATCCTTGTCTTTTTCCTGATCTTAGAGGAAATGCTTTCAGTTTTTCACCATTGAGAATGATGTTTGCTGTGGGTTTGTCGTATATGGCCTTTATTATGTTGAGGTACGTTCCCACTATGCCCACTTTCTGTAGAGTTTTTTTTATCATAAATGGGTGTTGAATTTTGTCAAAAGCTTTTTCTGCATCTATTGAGATGATCATACGGTTTTTATTCTTCAGTTTGTTTATATGGTGTATCACATTGATTGATTTGCATATATTGAAGAATCCTTGCATCCCTGGGATAAATCCCACTTGATCATGTGTATGATCCTTTTAATATGTTGTTGGATTCTGTTTGCTAGTATTTTGTTGAGGAGTTTTGCATCTACATTCATCAGTGATACTGGTCTGTAATTTTTTTTTTAGTATCTTTGTCTGGTTTTGGTATCAGGCTGATAGTGGCCTCATAGAATGAGTTTGGGAGTGTTCCTTCCTTTGCAAGTTTTTGGAAGAGTTTGAGAAGGATGGGTGTTACCTCTTCTCTAAATGTTTGATAGAATTCACCTGTGAAGCCATCTGGTCCTGGACTTTTTTTTGT
This sequence comes from Pseudorca crassidens, assembly GCF_039906515.1. Lineage (NCBI taxonomy): Eukaryota > Metazoa > Chordata > Mammalia > Artiodactyla > Delphinidae > Pseudorca > Pseudorca crassidens. The sequence continues at coordinate 161,762,674 of NC_090297.1, forward strand.
TGGAAGATTTTTCATCGCAGTTTCAATTTCATTACTTTTGATTGGTCTGTTCATATTTTGTATTTCTTCCTGGTTCAGTCTTGCAAGGTTATACCTTTCTAAGATTTGTCCATTTCTTCCAGGTTGTCCATTTTATTGGCATAGAGTTGCTTGTAGTAGTCTCTTAGGATGCTTTGTAATTTCTGCAGTGTCTGTTGTAACTTCTCCTTTTTAATTTCTAATTTTATTGATTTGAGTCCTCTCCCTCTTTTTCTTGATGAGTCTGGCTAATGGTTTATCAATTTTGTTTATCTTCTCAAAGAAACAGCTTTTAGTTTTATTGATTTTTTCTGTTGTTTTCTTTGTTTCTATTTCATTTATTTCTGCTCTAATCTTTATGATTTCTCTCCTTCTGCTAACTTTGGGTTTTGTTTCTTTTTCTTTGTGTAGTTGCTTTAGGTGTAAGGTTAGATTGTTTATATGATATTTTGCATGTTTCTCGAGGTAGGCTTGTATAGCTATAAACTTCCCTATTAGAACTGCTTTTGCAGCGTCTCATAGGTTTTTGTTTGTCATGTTTTCATTGTCATTTGTCTCTAGGTATTTTTTGATTTCTCTTTGATTTCTTCAGTCATCTCTTGGTTATTTAGTAGCATATTGTTTAGCCTCCATATGTTTGTATTTATTACAGGTTTTTTTTCCTGTAATTAATTTGTCATATCATAGCATTGTGGTCAAAAAAGATGCTTGATATGATTTCAATTTTCTTAAATTTACTGAGGCTTGATTTGTGACCCAAGATGTGATCTATCCTGGAGAATGTTCTGTGCACACTTGAGAAGAAAGTGTAATCTGCTGTTTCGGGATGGAATGTCTTATAAATGTCAATTAAATCTATCTGGTTTATTGTGTCATTTAAAGCTTCTGTTTCCTTATTTATTTTCATTTTGGTTGATCTGTCCATTGGTGTAAGTGAGATGTTAAAGTCCTCCACTATTATTGTGTTACTGTCAATTTCTTCTTTTATAGCTGTTAGCAGTTGCCTTCTGTGTTGTGGTGCTCCTATGTTGGGTGCATATATATTTATAATTGTTATATCTTCTTCTTGGATTGATCCCTTGATCATTATGTAGTGTCCTTCCTTGTCGCTTTTAACAGTTTTTATTTGAAAGTCTATTTTATCTGATATGAGTATTGCTACTCCAGCTTTCTTTTGATTTCCATTTGTATGGAATATCTTTTTCCATCCCCTCACTTTCAGTCTGTATGTGTCCCTGGGTCTGAAGTGGGTGTCTTGTAGACAGCATATATATGGGTCTTGTTTTTGTATCCATTCAGCAAGCCTGTGTCTCTTGGTTGGAGCATTTAGTACATTCACGTTTAAGGTAATTATCGATATGTATGTTCCTATGACCATTTTCTTAATTGTTTTGGGTTTGTGTTTGTAGGTCCTTTTCTTCTCTTGTGTTTCCCACTCAGAGAAGTTCCTTCAGCATTTGTTGTAGAGCTGGTTTGGTGGTGCTGAATTCTCTTAGCTTTTGCTTGTCTGTAAAGCTTTTGATTTCTACATGGAATCTGAATGAGGTCCTTGCTGGGTCAAGCAATCTTGGTTGTAGGTTCTTCCCTTTCATCACTTTAAGTATATCATGCCACTCCCTTCTGGCTTGTAGAGTTTCTGCTGAGAAATCAGCTGTTAACGTTATGGGAGTTCCCTTGTAAGTTATTTGTCATTTTTCCCTTGCTGCTTTCAATAATTTTTCTTTGTCTTTAATTTTTTGCCAATTTGATTACTATGTGTCTCGGTGTGTTTCTCCTTTGGTTTATCCTGTATGGGAGTCGCTGCGCTTCCTGGACTTGGGTGGCTATTTCGTTTGCCATGTTAGGGAAGTTTTTGACTATAATCTCTTGAAGTATTTTCTCTGGTCCTTTCTCTCTCTCTTGTCCTTCTGGGACCCCTATAATGCGAATGTTGTTGCATTTCATGTTGTCCCAGAGGTCTCTTAGGCTGTCTTCATTTCTTTTCATTCTTTTTTCTTTATTTTGTTCCACAGCAGTGAATTCCACCATTCTGTCTTCCACGTCACTTATCCGTTCTTCTGCCTCAGTTATTCTGCTATTGATTCCTTCTAGTGTATTTTTCATTTCAGTTATTGTATTGTTCATCTGTTTGTTTGTTCTTTAATTCTTCTAGGTCTGTGTTAAACATTTCTTGCATCTTCTTGATCTTTGCCTCCATTCTTTTTCTGAGGTCCTGGATCATGTTCACTATCATTATTCTGAATTCTTTTTCTGGAATGTTGCCAATCTCCACTTCATTTAGTTGTTTTTCTGGCATGTTATCTTGTTCCTTCATCTGGTACATAGCCCTCTGCCCTTTCATCTTGTCTGTCTTTCTGTGAATGTTGTTTTTGTTCCACAGGCTTCAGGTTTGTAATTCTTCTTGATCTCTCTCTCCTTTTATAGTAAGGGATGTGTCCTGCCCAGGATTACTTGTGAGGTCCTGGCATGTCCAGAGCAGAAGTTCAGGTTTTCTGAGTCATGGTAGTACTCTGTCCCACTCCTCTTCCTTGCCTCAGGCATTGTCATCAAACTCTCAATTGTAAGAGCTGGGAGCACTTGTAAAACTCTAGCTCTGAGTGGGTGGTGCTCAGAGACACACTGCTGCTTGGTGCTCAGGGCAGGGCCTCCAAGTCCCACTACGTCTGCTTCAGTGCAGGCATGGAGTATCTGCCACAGTAGACTCAGCAGCTACAGGTGGGCAGGGCTGTGTGCTCTGGGCTGCTTTTAGGAGCCCTGGAATAGCTGCTTCTGTGGGCTTCATGTCTTGTGGGCTGTGGGATACAAGACAGGACCCTGGCTTAGAATTGCCCTGGCTGGGATGAGGTTGGTGGCCCTTTGCTGGCTGACTGCCTCTGTCCCACAGCTTGGGAAACTCAGCCTGCTGATACCCTTAAGAGCTGTGTTTTGAGAAGCCGTGGAATTCCCCAGGCATGTCTGGGGTGTCAGAAGTAGGGACAGAACAAAAAGCCTGAGGGTCTAGGGCTCTGAACCTACATACCCCAATGTGGTTTTGGGTAAAACCAGAGCAGGCAATCGGGAAAAAGAGTTCCAATAATTAAAAGGACTTTTAAATGTGTATAATGGTTATTAACTTGAGAGAATGTGGGAGTAATTTCCCCCCCTGTTGTCAACTCCAGAATGAGGGAAAGAATTTGATGGCTATCACCCTTTTAATGTGAAAGAGAAATTAAGAAATGTACTGTTAAAATTTTTAAAAGTACAGGGAACCATATTCTCTGTGATTTCAAGTATGTCAAAATAGAAATATGGAAAAAATAAACATGTTTGCTCAATAACAAAAACAAACAAACAAAAAATTAAACGAAAACATTTTTTTATTTTAATTGCATCATTAGAGAGGTTTTAATAGGACACCAGACTGACTTTCCTAGTTTGGTTTGCGCCTAGATTCTCATGTGGCTCGGCATTTTCCCTGCTCACACATGGCATAGTATTTGGGAGTATGGAGGACTGGAGTTTGGGAGAATGTGGTGAAGAGGGAGGCAACAGGCCTGGCACTGTATCTGGACTATGGAACAGGCACTAGACAGTTGCTGATGGAGTGTTGGCCACCAGTAGCAGCAGTTGTGTCCCAGGGCACCTCAGAGGCAGTTTTGGCCCTGAGAAAGGGTTCTGACACCCTGAACTGCTGTACTGGGATCCCTGGCTGGCAAACTTACCTTAGAGTGAGGAGGAGAGGGAGAGGGCTAAGAAAATGATTCCTATCAGTAGCCAAAACAACCCTCCTCACATACTGCAGGTGATCCCTGTTAGAAAACAAAGCCTCCAGCATGGAGTCCTTTTTAAAGATACCGTCATTCACTTACACCTGAGAGTCAATTAAAATCAGATTAAAACATTTTGTGAAAATACAAATTGTCAATTTCACTTAAAATTATCTATTAAAGCTCAGGATTGTGATACTCGTCTTCAAATTGAGGTAGCTGTACCATTAGTGCATGAAGGCACCCCAAGGGTATGTGGGTGCATATAGTTTAATGGGAGTCAAATTCCAGATCCTCAACTTCCGTAAGTATTCTTTTCTAAAATCCATCTGTTTGAGAACACTATGAAGTCCGTTTTCATTTTCCACTCCCATTTTATAATTGCTCGTCTCCCGCTTTATAAGATAAAGGCATACTTCTTGTCTCAAATCTATGGTTCATGCTTTAGCTTGTGAAAATCTCTTGGATGCAAAACAAAAGGGACTATTTGAGAATGCATAGCTCCCAAGGGAGGGCATAACAAAAAGCTCTATAAAAAGTATTGAGGCAGGTGTTTTATTTCACTAGCTTACAAACTAGTAACGAAGCTCTATCAGTCATCCATAATCTTTCTGAAAACTCTGAAGCAAAATGACTGACATTGCGCTATGTAATAACACACTCATTTGAGTTAAAAATTAAAGTCAGACCTTTTCTAACAAAATAAGTCTTACGTTATAGATTGGTTTGATAATGAGGCTTGGCTTTGCCAATTAGATTATATGGTGGACATTTCCCATAAATTTTCATAAATTCCAGGTTTTAATAGAATTCTATTTAAAGCATATATGCAGTATGAAATATACTGGAAGTCACATCATTTACAACTGTTAAACCTATAATTATTTGAGCTATAATTTAAAACTGTTCAAAGGAGTACGTTGTTTTTCAAAACCTTTGTAGAGCTAGTATGTGAACAAAAATATTTCATGACCACTGCTGGGGTGTTGTGGGAAAAGCCTGGGTTTTAGAGTCATTCTGAGTACCCTAGCTTTGGATCTTGTCCTTGGCAATATGCCTTTAGAAGTTGACCTTAAAAACTGCTTAAGAGTTTTATCCAATGTATCTAGTCCTTATTTTCTAAAAGGTTTTAAGTTTTTTGTTATTTTAATATAGATTAATATTGCATTTTATTATTTTTTTGTGTTTGTTGAGATAATCATTTGATTTTTCATCTTTATTCCATTGATGTGGTGATAAACATTAAGTTTGAATATTGACTCAATCTGGCATTCCTTCATTAGACCCAGCTTAGTTGTGAAGTATAACATATTTTTGGATTTGATTTACTAGTGCTTTATGTTTTTTTTGCATTGTGTACACAAGAGAGATTCTTTTCTTTTGATGTCTGTGTAAAGTTTTGGCATCAACATTATGCTGCCCTCACAAAACACGTTGAAATGTATTTCTTCATGTAATGTTGGTGTCATTACTACCTTAGATATTTGAAAGTTTGGAAGAATTCAGTGACAAACCTATCTCATCCTGGAGTTTTCTTTCCAGAGAGATTTTAAAGTAGGGATTCAGTTTCTTTATTAGATGTAGGATTATTCAAGTTTCCTGTTATTTCTTGTGTCATTTGACAAGTTGCATTTTTTAGGAATTTGCCCACTTAATGTTAATTTAAAAATTTATTGGCATAAACTTGTTCTAAATGATGATTTTCTGGTTACTCTCTTAAGATCAGTAATTGTGTACATTTTTTAATTCTAATATTGCTTATTTACGTCTTCTCTTTCCTTGGTCTCTTTTTAGAGATCTTGTGAAAAGATCTTGTCAGTCTTGTGAAAGAACCAATTTTTGTAATGTTGATTTTCTCTATTTTCTATTAATCTGTACTCTCATCTGTATTATTTTCTTTCATTTACTTTTGTTCTTTTCCCCATCTTTTAAAGTTCTTTGATTAGCCTGTTAATTCTCAGCATTCTTCTTTTCTAATATAAATTTTAAGGCTTTAGATTTCTAAGTACCACTGTAGGTACATCCCACACATTTTGATATGTTGTCTTTTTATTATTGTTCCATGTTAAATGCTTTCTTATTTCCTATTTCTGTTTTCTTCTTTGAACTATGAGTTGTTTAGAGGTGTGTTTTAATTTCCAAATGCTTTAAAAAAAGTTATTATTTAAAAAAATTTCCAACTTATTTCCATCGTGGCCTAGTATTTGTTCCATGTATATAAATGTTCCACATGTTTTTCAAAATAATGTTTCTCCTGCAGTTGTTGTATGTGTCCAGTAGACCCAACTTGTTATTTAGATTTTCAGATTTTTGTCTGCTTCACCTATAAATTATTGTGTATTAAAGTTATCTATCTTGATGGGGTATTTTCCAGTTTTTCCATGTAACTGTCTCAATTTTTGCCGATTATATACTTTGAGTAATACTAGATTAATTAAATGATGAAATGTAGAATTATTTTATTTTCATGATGATTTGCACCTTTTATGTAATGACAATCGTTATCTTTAGTTAGGATTTTTGCCCTATAGTTCCTCTTTTTTTCCCTTATTATAAATAATGTGGCTTTATTTTGGTTATTTATGTGGTTTGTTTTTCCATCCTTTTATTTTAATTCTCTCTGTATTCTTGTGTTTTGATGTTTTTTGGAAAAGCATCTGACTGGATTTTTCTCTCTCAGTGTGAAATCTTTGTATTTTGACTGTAACAGGCCATTTACATTTATTGTAAATACAGAATTATTTGGATTTATTTCTACCATTTTTTTTCCTTTTTAAAAAGACTTTGAAAATATTTATTTTTTCATATGTTCTCAATGTCTTTTGGATTAATTCAGTTTATTTTCCTGAATCAGTTTTCCCCTCTACTTGTTTGATTGACAAACATTCCATTTCTTTTCCTTTAGAGGTTACCCATTTGAAACTTAATACATGTAAGTTATCAAACTGTGAAGTTAATCACTGTCTTTTATGCTTCTCCCAAGGATGCTCTCCTGTGATTCCTAGTCTCTATTTCTTTTGAGAGAGAGAGAATCTAATTGAGATAGCTTGGATCAAGTGTCTCCTTCTGGATCATAGCCATTGTAAGGAGTGGGGGAGGGGGAGGGTTTAGTAGAGATATGGCCACTAGGTTCTTCTCTTTTACCCCTTACCACCCCTTCTTTCCCTTCCTTGTACCATATATTATTGTCTCTTATCTGCCATTCAGGAGATATCTACTACAGAATTGCTGCAAACCCAAATATATCTAATTCTGTATACTTTCTGTAAGACTTTTTTCCTCACAGATTCACAGTTTGGGGAATTGTGGGGAAATCTCTTCTTCCTCCTCCTCTTCCTCCTTCTCCCCCTTCTCTTTCCCCTCCTTATCCTTTCCCTTCTCTCCCTTCTCCCTACTTCCGCTTCCTGGTTTTTTTTTTTTTTGTATATGTGAATATTTGAAACCTGTCAAAGTCAGTCCCCCCACCCCAATTGATCATCTCTCCATGGCTGTGCTGTTTCAGAAGGCTTAGGTCATTTATGTCTTTTTCCTTGGTCTGTCCCTTCTTTTCCATTAGTGCTTATCTGCTTGAGAATTCCTAGGAAACTTTGAATGTGACATAGGTGTTCCTATACAAATAAATGACACCTGTGTGTCTCACACTCAAAGGTTTTAGCAGGCAAAGACGTTCTTCTGAAGTCTCCACTGGCTATCATTCTTTTCATTTTAACTTGAGCTCCTTACCATTTTTATTAATCGTCTTATAACCACGTCTTCCCTTTTTGATTTTTTCATCTTATCTGTTTATAAAATACTTACCTTATCTTGCCAGTACCTTTGGGTTAATAAATAGTCTCCATAAAGAAACTGAGAATTAGGTTAAGAAACTTATCCAGTATTACATAGCTATTCAATTACAGTCAGGTTTGGAACTCAGGATCCAAACTGTGAAGACAGAGCTCTTAATTATTTGATATATTTGATTTAAGGCTTTTTAAATGTATGTTTTAAAATCAAGTTATTAAAAAAAATTACCTACCATTTGCCCCATTTTCTATTATAAAGTTCTTTTTCTCTAACTACATTGCAAGAGCTCTTTGAATTTTAGGAATAGCAACCCTTTGACCTTCACAGTTTACAGGTATTTTCCCTGTTTGTAATATAATTTTCTTTTAAATTTATTCAGAGAATTAAAAAAATCTATAACTTTTAGATGAGCAACAAGGATATATTGTATAGCACAGGGAATTATAGCCATTATCTTGTAATAACTTATAATGGAGTATAATATGCAAAAATACTGAATCACTATGCTGTACACCTGAAACTAACATAATATTGTAAATCAACTATACTTCAATTAAAAATGTAACTTTAGGGCTTCCCTGGTGGCGCAGTGGTTGAGAGTCCGCCTGCTGGTGCAGGGGACACGGGTTTGTGCCCCGGTCCAGGAAGATCCCACATGCTGCGGAGTGGCTGGGCCCGTGAGCCATGGCCGCTGGGCCTGCGCGTCCGGAGCCTGTGCTCCGCAACGGGAGAGGCCACAGCAGTGAGAGGCCCACGTACCACCCCCCCCCCCCCAAAAAAAAGTAACTTTAAAATTCTGTTAAATCTTTCTGTCTTTTCCTTTAGAGTTTTTGCTTTTGGCATATGATTAGAAAAGTTCCTCCTCATCCCCCGATCATAAAAATGTCCTATTCTAATACATTTATGGTATACATAGGTTGTTTTTTAGATAATCTACCTGTATTTAGACTGATACTTTTTTAAAAAATAAATTTATATTATTTATTTATTTTTGGCTTCGTTGGATCTTTGTTGCTGCGTGCGGGCTTTCTCTAGTTGCAGCGAGTGGGGCCTCCTGTTCATTGCTTTGCACGGGCTTCTCATTGCGGTGGCTTCTCTTGCTGCGGAGCACAGGCTCTAGGCATGCAGGCTTCAGTAGTTGTAGCACGTGGGCTCAGTAGTTGCAGCTCACGGGCTCCAGAGCGCTGGCTCTGCAGCTATGGCGCAGGGGCCCAGCTGCTCCGAGGCATGTGGGATCTTCCCGGACCAGGGCTCTAACCCACGTCTCCTGCATTGGCAGGCGGCCTCCCAACCACTGTGCCACCAGGGAAGCCCCTAGACTGATACTTTTTAAATACATTTTTAATAGCTGGTAAAACAAGACCCTTCATATTTCTTTATAAATGTTTTAAAAACATGTAAAAAATATAAACAAAGTGGCCAAACTATTTTTTTTTACTTTTGTCATATTTTAAACATATGGAATAATTTAAAAACACCATTTTATAGTAGTGTTCTCACCAGCTGAGTGGAAATAAATTTATATAATGTCTATATTTTCTCTTTTTTGAGATTTACTTCCCATAAAACAGTTATATAAAATTTCCTGTGAACCTATTATTTATTTATGCATTATTAATAGTGGTGATAACTGAAGATATTTGAAAGAAGTATGTGACGAGAGTAAATTGTTACTATGGGAAGACTAAGTAACTAGTCATTTCTAGCACAGTGGCTGGTACTGAACAGGAGCTCAATAAGGAATTAAATGTAGAATTAAATGATTAATGACGACATTTTATTGGTGAATTTATGAGACTCAACCTTATAGAATTGATCAAATTAGGGATGCTAATATATTTACTAGTCTTATAGGAAGCAAAGTAGGTGAATTTAGAATGCTAGTTTAGTGATTTAAAATAAAGAATATATCTATCGAGCATTGGAGTTAGTTGTGTCAGCCCTACTGGTGCTTTTTTTTTCTTGCAGAAAGTATTTTATTAGAAGTTTGCCTAAAGAATGGAGTTGGAATAAGGATAGTTACTCTAATGGATTTAAGTTCTGATAGCCCATGGCAGGAATGGGCTATTCCATGGCAGGAATGACATGTCAGGTGGATTAATGTTTTGTTCATTTGTCAGCATCCCCATCTACTGTGCATGAAAGACTACTACTTAGGTTTCTCACTCACAAATATTCTCTCCTGATCAATATCGTCCTCCTGGACACATTCTTTCTTTAGTTATATGATTGTTTTACCATCAGATCATGCTCTTAGGAGCAGTTATTTAAAAAAATTTACATGTTATATTGGGTTGGCCAAAAAGTTTGTCCGAGTTTTTCCATAATCCCAAACTAACTTTTTGGCCAACCCAATACATGAACACAGGTTTATTTAAACCATTCAAACAATATATAAGTATAATTAGCATTTATTGAGCCTTTATATACATGAAATATCATGTTAAGTATTGTATTTTCTTATTTAATTGTAAAACAACACAACAACAGCACGAAAGTACTGTATACCAGTGTTCCCAGCAGCATTATTCACAATAACCCAAGTGTTCATTAACTGATGAATGGATAAAAGAATGTGACACACACACACACACACACACACACACACACACACAATGGAGTATGATTCAGCCCTAAAAAGGAGTGAAGTTATGATACATGCTACAACATGGATGACCCTTGAAAACATTATGCTAAGTGAAATAAGCCAGAAATAAACCACATGTTGTATGGTTCCACTTATACGAGATACCTAGAAAAGGCAAATCAGAAATAAAGTAGATCATAGAGTTTACCAGGGACTGGAGCAAAAGGGGAATGGGGAACAATTGCTTAATGGTTGCAGAGTTTCTGTTTGGGGTGATGAAAACGTTTTGGAAATAGAAAGCAGTGATGGTTGTACAACATTGTGAATGTAATTAATGCCAGTGATGTACCCTCAAAAGTGGTTAAAATGACATATTTTATGTTATATATATTTACCACAAAATAAAACTGAAAAAACAACCAACCTGTTGACTTAGGTTCTATTATTTCTATTTTGCAATGAGGTTCATAAAAGATAAGTAACTAGTATGAGATCATATAGCTAATAAGTGACAAACCCTAACCTTGAACTCAGGTCTGTCTGACCTCAGATTCCATATTTTTAATCAAATGTTTCTCTGCTTTCAGTAGTAAAGGTGAAAGTCCCTCCTTTTCTGTGCCCTATGTCCATTCTCTTTCACAGAAGTTCTCTGTATTAATTGTTTGGCCTATATCTTTTTAGACTCTTTTCCTATGCGTTCATTTAGGTATATGTGTGCAAATAACTGAACTTATTTCTGTTTCATTGTTTTGTTGGTCCAGGGTTCAGGAAGCTATGACACCATTGGACAAATCTGGCTCACCACCGGTTTTTATTTTAAAGAAATATTTTGTAAGGAAAGAAAGATTTTGTAAAGGAAGATGTTTTTAAATCTGTGCAATAAGTTCACGCTGTCTAGTTCCTAGTTCCTTCTAGTGTGTCATAGGAAGTAGAATTCATTGATGCTGGGAATGTGGAAAATGACATTCTCAGGCTATCATATGGCTTAAAAGGCTGATTTTTTTTTAATCAGGTGATATTTTCTGTGATGACATGTAATTTGGTTTAATATGTCTACATACTTAATACCTTTTAGAACGTGATTTCTTTTTTTAACTTATGTTTTTGTATTTATATTTTCTTTTTTGTTTTCTTAGGTGGGAGAATTTTATTTTATTTTTATGGTTTTTTTTTTAAACATCTTTATTGGAGTATAATTGCTTTACAATGGTGGGTTAGTTTCTGCTTTATAGCAAAGTGAATCAGCTATACATATATATATATATATATATATATATATATATATATATATATCCCCATATCCCATATCTCCTCCCTCTTGCGTCTCCCTCCCACCCTCCCTATCCCACCCCTCTAGGTGGTCACAAAGCACTGAGCTGATCTCCCTGTGCTATGCGGCTGCTTCCTACTAGCTATCTATTTTATATTTGGTAGTATGTATAAGTCCATGCCACTCTCTCACTTCGTCCCAGCTTACCCTTCCCCCTCCCTGTGTCCTCAAGTCCATTCTCTATGTCTGCGTCTTTATTCCTGTCCTGCCCCTAGGTTCTTCATAACCTTTTTTTTTTTTTTTTAGATTCCATATATATGTGTTAGCATATGGTATTTGTTTTTCTCTTTCTGACTTAATTCATTCTGTATGACAGACTCTAGGTCCATCCACCTCACGACAAATAACCCAATTTCGTTTCTTTTTATGGCTGAGTAATATTCCATTGTATGTATGTGCCACATCTTTATCCATTCATCTGTCGGTGGACACTTACATTGCTTCTGTGTCCTGGCTATTGTAAAGAGAGCTGCAATGAACACTGTAGTACATGACTCTTTTTGAATTATGGTTTTCTCAGGGTATATGCCCAGTAATGGGATTGCTGGGTTGTATGGTAGTTCTATTCTTTTATTTTAAATTAATTTTTATTGGAGTATAGTTGCTTTACAATGTTGTGCTAGCTTCTACTGCACAGCAAAATGAATCAGCCATACATATACATATATCCCCTCCCTTTTGGGTTTCCCTCCCATTTAGGACACCACAGTGCATTAAGTAGAGTTCCCTGTGCTATACAGTAGGTTATCATTATTTATCAGTTTTATACATAGTACTGTATATATGTCAATCCCGATCTCCCAATTCCTCCCACCCCACCCCTTTCCCCCTTGGTATCCATACATTGGTAGAACATCATTTCTTAATCTAGGATTATGAAGTATCTAGTAATCTTTCTGTATGATATATAAAATTTGAGGTATATGTGCTTTTTCTTTTTTTTTTTTTTGCTATACACAGGCCTCTCACTGTTGTGGCCTCCCCCGTTGCGGAGTACAGGCTCCGGATACGCAGGCTCAGCGGCCATGGCTCACAGGCCCAGCCGCTCCGTGGCATGTGGGATCTTCCCGGACCGGGGCACGAACCCGTGTCCCCTGTATTGGCAGGCGGACTCTCAACCACTGCGCCACCAGGGAAGCCCTGTGCTTTTTCTTTGGGAGGAGTTCATAGCCTTATACCATATTCTTGAAGTAGTCTGTGATCTCTCTGTAAACTCTCCCTTTTTTTGAGTTATTGATTAAGAGGTTTTTTTTTATTTTAAATAAGGTTTGAGTAGTTATAAACAGCATATAGAGAAGTAAATTGGTGATTTAAATTCATTATTTTATCATATATGCACATGTTACTATTTAAAATAACATTAAATTTCAATGACTATACCTTTAATTTCTTGACTTCTTTTGGTAGATTTTCATATCTGTTTTATCATTTATATTCTATCTCTTAGTCATCATTACCCACTTATTTTATGGTGTTTTTTAGATCGTACTATTCTCTTGAGTTCTTGGGGGTACTAATGTTCCTGTTTGTTTCAATTGCCTACTTTACACTATGGTGGACTATTTCCTCATGTGGTTTAAATTTTTAGATTGTGAGCTCACTTTTGATTGGGGTATATTTTTCTGGGTTGAGTTCTATTCTCTCTGAGTGCTTTGCTCTGTGGGGTTGGGACCAGATTTAATACTCATTTCTTGGCTGAGGATTCCTTTGCCACATGAGCAGTATAAATTCAGACTCCAAACTGTCACATGCTCCCCCATTACATTACCCCCCACTCCATCCTGGGCTGCTCCCCTAAACCAAGAGTCAGAATTTTTGTTATTCCCTTACGTGGAGAAAGGGTCCTGGGTCCTGATTTTAATCAGGAGTATTGATTCCATTCTTTTCCCCCTCTTAGGTCATGAGCAATACCCGCATGTTTCCTGTGGATCTGTTAGCGACTGTGCCCAGGACCAATATTATGCTTTTTGCAGCATCTGCTCCTGTGTTTTGATTGGACTTCTTTATTTCTGGCTCTTGGGAATTTCCCCATGCCTCTCTCTCTCTCTCTCTCTCTCTCTCTGTTTTTTGAGTTTGAATGTATATTTAAAATTTCTCATGGGTGTCTCTTATTCAGCATTTCTGTGGGTTTGTTGCATGGTTTTATGTGTGTGGATCCGTTACCTTTGCCTGTTAAGGCGCCAAAACCATAAACACATATGGACTATTTGGAAACTTCTTTCAGTAATCAATTATTTAAAAAATTAAAAAATACTCTGTCAAAGATACTATTTTATGGGCTTAAAAATCAATAACACAGTGCTACACTTGTCCTCCTGTCATTGCTAAACATCTCAGAAACATACCACTTGTAATTTTATTCTTTGTACAGGTGATTCGTATATAGTTGCAGTATATTTCATCATCTACTATATATTAATTTAAAACTACATTGTATATTTTATTTGTAAAATATAGACATAAAACCTGATAAAACTGATAAAAGTTTAATGTGACTTCAGTAACTATTCTTTTGTCATTGCTCCCTCATATTTCTCTTCCTCCCTCCCTTCTGCATGGATTTTCTCCCTGCCTTAGTTTTGGTCCCTGATTCTCATGTTCCTCCACTGCAGATTAGTATCAGCATCCATAGTGGAAGGACATGCAGTAGAAAGGATAAGGGAGAGGACAAATGGAAGGATGGACACCCACTGGAGAAATCTGAGAGGAAAGGGAGGAAGCAGAATCATGGGTGAAGGGAAGGTTAAAATCTCTTGCTCCAGTACTCACTGTTTTCTTCTAGGCCTCTTTATGCCTTCAGGCTCTGTCTTTGTTTTTATTCTTCATCTTCTTACTTTCCACTTTCTTTTTCTATTGGAACCACTAACTAGGTTCCTTTCTCAAGCCATGGCAGCTAATATTACCAGTGGTTTGAAACCAGCAGACTGTTCCCATGAGGCCTGGACAGTAGCTGTTGGGAGGAGGCAGGCTGGAGGGGAGAACTGAAGGAGACTCCGTGTTTAGATCTTGGGCTACATTCAGCAGGGAAAAGGGTATGCCTTGCAAGGTATACCTGGCATTTCATATTGAAACTTCGAATTCTTTTTATTTTAGAATCATTCATTCATTTATCCGTTCATTTATCAGTGTACAGTGAACCAGGCAGTTGTGTGAGTGGCTCAGATAGAAATATGCTTTCTTTGCAGCTTCAAAGAGATTTTTTTTTAACTTAGAATTATTTCATATTTGATTTCTTAAATTCCAGTATCTGTGTTAATTTCAGAACTTTTGGGAAGAAAGAGACATATTATATTGGAAAGGCTTTGGAGCCTGACAGATCAGACCTTCAATCCTATTAGTACCACTTACTAGTAATCTTCAGAATTTATTTTACCTTTCTGAACCTGTTTTCTTTTCTGTAAAATGGGAATAATAATACTTGTCATTCATATCTCCTTCTCTTCATGCATGTGCTTTGTATCTTTCTGCAGAACTAATTTTCTCCCCAGCTTTTAGCCTTGTGGTAGAATGCTTACCCCAATAACTACTGAGTTTTTATGTTAATTCTTATAACCACTTGCAGAGACTAAGTCTTTCTGAGTTCAGTTGTAAATTATTTGTTCCACAGCTTTGGTCAGTTTTCTACTCTGGATCACTTTACTCTGACCTGTGAAGTGTGGCCCCACAATATATATTTAACCTTCCCCTGAGATTCTAGGGGAGATTTTCAGAGAAAGGAGAGTGAGGTGGCGTGGCACAGATTTCAGAAAGTATGTGCCACAAGTGAAAGCGCTGAACTGGACAGCACTAAAGAAAGTCAACATATTGTTATCATTAGATGGTGTAGTACTTTGTGAAAGGTCACTGAATATAGCATTTATTCAGTATAGACATAGCCATTGTTTAGCAGCACAGCAGACTGGATTGGGCCCTTATATTGCCTTGATTTTTGTCAAGGACAGTAGTGTAGTGATTATTAATTCTTTGAAAATTACTGTAATGAATACAGAGTTTTTGCAACTAGTCTTATATATCCAAAATTATTTAAATTGCACCGAGTGCCTGAAATGGCCTTTTGGTAGATAGAATTCATGATTTTTATTTTACATATCTTTGTATAAAGCATTTTTGGGAACTTCCCTGGTGGTGCAGTGGTTAAGAATCCGCCTGCCAATGCAGGGGACATGGGTTTGAGCCCTGGTCTGGGAAGATCCCACATGCCGCAGAGCAACTAAGCCCGTGCACCACAATCAGTGAGCCTGCAAGCCACAACTACTGAGCCTCCGTGCCACAACTACTGAAGCCCATGTACCTAGAGCCTGTGCTCTGCAACAAAGAGAAGCCCCCCACTCACTGCAACTAGAGAAAGCCTACGCACAGCAACGAAGACCTAACGCAGACATAAATAAATAAATAAATAAATAAAGGATTTTTGTTAGATAGTGCTAATGAACTTTTGGCAGTAAATTGAGTGTATAATCAAATTTTTCAAATGCAATATAGAAATAAATGTTCCAGTAGTTGAAGTTGTGAATCATCTCATTCTATTTCATGATTTCATTTAATATCTGACCCTCATCTCTAATAATGTGTTAGGGCATCTTTTAAACTGTCTCAGACATTGTGAATGGAGTGCTCAGTAATAAATTGTACAGCTTTTAACTTTGTTTTGGTTCATTTTCTTTGTACTATCTGAGTATCATAAAATACCTATATACCCCTCTATAGATTTTAATAGTTATTGTTGCTTATTTGTACCACAGATTATAATAATAGGTATAATATACCTTATGTGTTAGCTCTGCAGCAACTTTTTTTTGGGACTTCTGCTTTATCCTTCGGAGGAACTTGAAGTATGTATTAATAATACCTTTGTTTTGTGACCCTGAGATATAGTAGAAATCAAAGCTCCTTTTAAGTATTGGAGATTGATGTTATAATTTATTTGAATTATAGTTATGCTCCCATTTTCAGTTCTAATAAGGCCTTTATGTGTCAACCCATTGCTGGATTGTCTCTGTGGACTCCCACTTGGGCCCCAGTCTGGTCAAAACCCCCTGCCTCAGTGGGGGTGTGGTGTGGGGGGAGAGTCTTTTCCCGTGAGGATTTCCACAGCCAGTAACCAAACCAGTGCTGAGACTGAAACAGCACAAGCTTTATTCAATGGCCAGAGAATGGAGAAGCAGGAACTTAGTTACAAATCAGTTTCTTTTAGGGGGAGCAGTCAAGGCGAGATTTTTAAACGTAGGGTTAACGAGGGGGAGGCACATGCATTGGTTTTATTGGAATAGGCACTGTTCTTCCTGGAACTGGTATGCCACCTCCTTTTCTTCCTGCTATGGTCCGGTACTTCCTGTCATGGCTGTTGGTGGGTGTGTCATTTTGCATGCTAATGTATTACAATGAATGTATAATGAGGCTCAGGGTCTACGGGAGGTCAGGTCTCTCACCATCTTGGGTTTCACCAGTTCTAATCAGGTCTGGTGGCCTCTTGTTTTTCTCTTCTGGTGGTTTCCTGTAAGACAAAGATAATACTTACCCCCAGCTTAGATTCTCTCAAGGAAGGGGGAGAGTTAGAGTCTGGGAGTAACAGCCATGTCAAGAAACCCATCTTGTGTGTGTGTGTGTGTGTGTGTGTGTGTGTGTGTGTGTGTGTGTGTGTGTGTGTGTGTGTGTGTGTGTATGTTAAGGTTTCTTCCTTAAAAAGCTTTATTGAAATATAATTCACAGAGTAAACAATTCACTCATTTGAAGTATGCAATTCAGTGGTATTATCTTACTGTTTTATCTTATTAATTTAAAAAAGTTGTGGTAAAGTACAATTGACAATGTGGAGATTAAGGGTGCTGACCCCTGCACAGTGGAAGATCCACCTATAACTTTATAGTGGGCCATCTGCATCTGCGATTCTGCATCAGAGGTTCAGAACCAACTGCAGAGAGTGTAGTACTGCAGTATGTATTTATTGAAAAAAATCCGCTTGTAAGTGGCCCCTTGCAGTTCAAACCCGTGTTGTTCAAGGGCCAACTGTATGTAATACAAAATTGCCATTTTAACCGTACAATTTATTGGCATTAATTACATTCACAGTGTTGTGCAACCATCACCACTGGCTATTTCTAAAACTTTTCATCATCCCAAAGAGAAATTCTATAACCATTAAGCAATGACTCCCCATTTTCCACCCTCCCTCCAGCACCTGGTAACCTTTAATCTATTTTCTATCTCTATGAATTTGCCTGTTCTAGATATTTCATATAAGGTGAGTCAAACAAGAATTGCCTTTCTATGTCTGGCTTATTTCTTTTAACATTTTATCATAATGTTTTTAAGATTCATCCATGTTGGAGCATGTATCAGACTTTTATTTCTTTTTTAGGTTGAACTGTTGTTGTATGTATATACCACATTTTGTTTATCCATTCATCTGTTGATGGACCTTTGGCTATTGTGAATAATGCTGTAATAAACATTGGTGTACAGGGATCTATTGGAACCCCTTTTTTCAATTCCTTTGGATATATATCTAAAAATAGAACTGCTGGGTCATAAGGTAAATCTATGTTCAGTTTTTTGAGGAACTGCCAAACTTTTCCAAAATAGCTTTTTACATTCATACATAAAAAGTACTTTACATTCCCACCAGTAATGTATGAGGGTTCCAGTTTCTCTAAATCCTTGTCAACACTTGTTATTTTCTGTTTTGTAAAATTTACTTATTAATTTATTATTATTATTGTTATTATTATTTATAGCTATCCTAGAGGGTGTGAAGTGATATCTCATTGTGGTTTTGGTTTGCATTTCCCTAATTATTGGTGTTTAGTAACTTTTCATATGCTTTTTGGCTATTTGTATATCTTTGGAGAAATATTTAATCAAACCTTTGCCCATTTTTTAATAGGGCTGTTTTTCAATTGTTGAGTTGTAGGAGTTCTTTATATGTTCTAGTATTAATTCTTTTTCAAATATATGATTTGCAAATATTTTTCACCATTCTGTAGGTTTTTTAATTTCTCTCTTAATACTAAACTTCGATGTACAAAAGTTTTAAATTTTGATGAAACCAGTTTATCTATTTTTTTCTTTTATTGCCTGTGCTTTTTGTGTCATGTGCACGAAATCGTTGCCATATCCAATGCCATGAAGATTTTCCCCTGTGTTTTCTTCTACAAGTATTTATAGTTTTAACTTTTAAGTTGAGATCTTCGATGCACTTTGAGTTAATTTTTGTATTTGGTGTAAAATAAGGATCTATGTTCATTCTTATGTATATAGATATCTTGACTCCTTACCTGTACATACTTCAACATCTGTTTTCTCAGAAATGAAAGCATTCTCTTAGATATCTCCACAGTACAATTATTAATTTAGCAGATTTAACCCTGATACCTTATATAATACATATTTAATATTGAAATTTCACCAGTTATCCCAATAATATCCTTTATAGCAATGTTTATTTTTTATTTTTGGCTATGAGTTCCTGTCCATTATTACACATTGCATTTAGTTTTTTTTTTTTTTAAAGTAGTTATGTATTCAGTATTTTATTTATTTTTTTTATTTTTGGCTGTGTTGGGTCTTCGTTTCTGTGCGAGGGCTTTCTCTAGTTGCGGCTAGTGGGGGCCACTCTTCATCGCGGTGCGTGGGCTTCTCACTGTCACGGCCTCTCGTTGCGGAGCGCAGGCTCCAGATGCGCAGGCTCAGTAGTTGTGGCTCACGGGCCTAGTTGCTCCGCGGCACGTGGGATCTTCCCAGACCAGGGCTCGAACCCATGTCCCCTGCATTGGCAGGCAGATTTTCAACCCCTGCGCCACCAGGGAAGCCCGCATTTAGTTTTTATTTTATTTTATTTATCTTTTGGCCATGCTGTGTGGCTTGCGAGATCTTAGTTCTCCAACCAGGGGTAGAACCCGCACTCTTGTCAGTGAAAGGGTGGAGTCCTAACCACTGGATCACCAGGGAATTCTGCATTTACTTTTAATGTCTCTTTAGAATCTTTTAATCTGGAGCAGTTCTTTAGACTTTTTTTTATCTTTCAGTGTCCTTGTTGTGTCTTGAAACTTGTCATACCACAGGCCAGTTATTTTTTAGATTGTTCCTGAATTTAAGTTTGATTATTTCCTTGTGATTAGAGTCCAGTTATCTGTCTTTGGCAGATGTGTAGTTGTAAATGATATTAATTAATTAATTAATTTAATTTTTTTCCTCCTTATTTTTTTTCCTTCTACTTTGATTTTAGTCTCTTGGTCTGACCTTAACATATCTGACATCTTAATTTTCAGCCTTCCTTCTTTCCCAGTATAAATATTGAGGGCTTTCCCCTCCCCCCCAGTTATATTCTAGAAGTCTTGATATGTAATGTTTTTATTATTAAGTAGTTCTGAATATTTTCTAATTACCTTATTACTTTCTTCTTCAAAATTATTGTCAGAGTTCAGAGCTTATGGGCTTTCCTCTGGTCTTTCTGTTCTTGATTTCTAATTATATTAATTGCATAGTACTCATAGAATTTTATTTTTGTGTTCCCAATACTTTGAATTTTGTTGGAGGTAGTTTTATGCCTTGCATATTATAAAAATTTGTAGAGGTTCAGTGTGTGTTTGAAAATTAATTCTTCAACTCTTAGGTGGAGTGTTACATGTATGCCACTCAATACACTAAAAAAATTGTTTTTTGGTCTGCTTGAGCTATGAGTTACTGAGAGAGAGAGTAAAATCTCCCTTTAGGAAGGTGAGTTTGTTTCTTCTTTTATGTCTGTCAATTTGGCTTTACACATTTGAAGGTTATGTTGTTGGGTGTATACATGTTTAGACTTATTGTGTCCTGGTTAATTTCAGCTGGGTTTTTTTGTTTTTTTTAATCATTATGTATGACTCCTTTTAATTTCTATTCCACTAATGCCTCCCCACCCAATACCTCTTTCATCTAATATCAGTATGGCTATATTGATTTTTTGGTGGGTGAGAGCCGAGGGTTAACATTAGCCTTTATTTACTTTTTTTGAAATTTTACGTAAATTCAGGTAAGAACCTACTAAAGCAGAAGAGAAAACTCCACAGAATTTTAGAAAGGATAAACAAGTCTAAATAATGTATATTTGGAAAAATAGTTGTAAAATATGCAAACTTTCCAGCAATATTAGTAAAGAAAAATAATGAAAATAGACCTAAATATATAATATTAGTAATTAAAAAGGGATCAAACCTGTTCATGTAGTAGAGTTTTATAAAGAAAAGAATATTATGTCACCCTATCCCAATAAATTTGAAAATTTCAATGCAATATATAATTTCTTAGAAAAACATAATTAATACAGTTGTCACAGGTAGAAACAGAAAAATGAAAATGACAGTGTGAAAGAAGTGAAATATTAAAAATCCAACAAAATGACACGTGCAAGGTGTTTCACTGGCAAGTTTTAGCAGACCTTATAGTCATAGTCTCCTTTATTGTCTTCTAAAAGGTTTGTAGTTTTGTTTTTCACATTGAGATCTTTGAAAAACCTGGAATTATTTTATTTTAGAGAAAAGAAAAGGAGAGGAAGCTACGCAACATAGTTAATGAGGTTGGTTTATTATTGGTACCAAACCAGATGAAGATAGTACAGAAAAAATATAATTGTAAACCAGAATTGTTTATAAACACAAATGTAAGATTCCTAAGTAAAATCAAAGCAAAGCAATTTCATCTATGTATTAAAAAATTACGTTATAACCAAGTAACGTTTATCTCAAGGTATACAAAGATGTATCAGCTTCTAAAATCTTTTTAAGTAAAATGTCATGTTAAGAGAATGAAAAAGAAAACCAAATCTTGTCCACAGAGGTTGTAATTAACAGTCCTACCAGTTATGTGTGAGAATACCTGTTATTCGTACTCCGGCAAACACTTGGTGGTTTCAGGTTTTTTATTTTTGGCATATTTGGTTGTTAAATAATAAAATATTAGCAGTAAGTTTATTTGCATTTCTCTCATTCCTTGTAATGTGAGCATAATTTTTTGGGTGTAAGTCTGTTTTAAACACTGAAAATTTAAAATGGGAGAGTAACACTTATTGCATAATTTGTTTACTTGAGGACAGGGACTATTTTATTTATCTTCATACTTCTAACATCTTATAAAGTGCTTGGCATATAGCGGGTATTCAAAGTTACTTTTCGAGTGAATTGAATAAATATTTAGTAAACTATGAGCCTTCTGAAGAAATTTGTGACTTAACTCATTTTTGAATGTCTGAAAATAGAATAATTTTGCTATGTCAAAGAAATGGGATTTTTACTAGCAGGTTCCAGGAAGTAAAGAATGGACAGGATTATTCTTCTAGTTTACGTTAATACTACAGGCTCCCATAAAGCGTGGATAGCTCATAAAATCCTTAATCCTAATTATGCACGATATAACAGTATTCATTTGCTTGGTGCTTTCAGGGTGTATACTATTGCATGGAAAGATAACATCATTTATATTTTGACATATTGTTATCCTTTGTACCTTGCTAAAAGATTGTTTCAACAATCATTTGCTTACCTGAATTGTATTTCCGTTACTCTAGTTTTAAAAAAGTTTCTTTCCCTGCTTTACGGTAATGTTTTAGAGGATTGAAATACCTAGATTTCTAACCTTTTAGATAAGTAGGATGTTACCCAGAGGAAGGTATACACAGAATTATTCTTTAAGAATAAACATAGTTGTCTGTGATGAAATGCTGTTTGGATTTAGGGTCAGAACGAGACAAAGATATAGAACATACCGTCTATTTGGATTAAGGTATTTGGAAATCTTGAGGGGGTCAGGGTAATAAACAGTGAAGTAAAAGAAATAAAGAACTGTTAAGTGTAATGTTGTAGGCTGCTTTGTGATATTTTCCAGCTCTAGCTAGCAACTAGCCTAGCACTCTTCTCACACTGGCTGGCTCCACATCTTTATTTTGAATTTACACATTTCTATGTGTACTGTTCTTAACCAAGTATTTCTGATATGCTTGTGTAGAAGCTGGGAAAGGGAGGGACACTAGTCTCAAGATGATTTCACTCTTCCTTGCCATTCCCTTATAACCCATCTATACCTTTGTAAATAGTCTATTTGTAAATAAGCCTTCCTCAGATTGGGATAATTTATTTCCTGTTAGGACCCTGACTGATTCCCAGTTGCCACAGTCTCACCGTTTGTCCAGTCCAGATTGTTCAAAACCAAGATATCTTGGTCATTTTATCAAAATGTTCACTTCCTGGCTGCCATGGTTTTACATCTTCTCTCTCTTACAGTATGAGATCCTTTATACCTTTATTCAAATTTGATCTGTTTCTTTGATCATATTTTCTGTTGTGTGAATTCCAAATAGAGATTCAATCTCTATTTCCTTTCCTTATAATCTAAAACACTAATACAGAAATCTCTAGTAGACTGGGTTTTGCAATGTGGAATACCCCTCTTTCCTAAAGTATCGGTAGTTAGGGCTAAATACATTTAGACCAAAGCAAGTGGTAAGGCCTGCTGTGTCTCTTTCCCTTTCTAATGCTCAAATACATACCTTTGATCTTCCACACTCTCGTGCATGGTAGGAAAGAGAAGAGAGCTGTACCCATATACAGTGACTATTTAATTGTATTAACTCCTTTTTGTGTGAGAATAAGGAGGGACATGAGGGGAGGAAAGGAGACAGGTCTATATTTCTCTTAAGGCAGCAGAACATGCAGTTGGTTTTATAATTTTTTAAAAAAATGTCAATATGTTCCCTATAATTAATAGAATAATGTCTAAGTTCCTTGCATGGCATCCAAGGCCACTTCCATTTTCCATTTTCTAGCCCTGATTTCTTTGTATTTCTTCTTATAATTCTATAACAACAGTGGATTATTTACCATTATCACCCAAGTTCACTTTGTCTCTCTTCGTTTGCTTATATTGCTCCCTCTGTTGGGAATATTTATAGTACATTGCAAACAGGCAAATTAGCAAAAGTCTACTTAGTCCTCAAGGTCCAGATCCAATGTTAGTTCCTCTGTGAAACATTAGTGTTCTTACAAGAGAATTAGGGTTCCATTTTCACTGATCCTGAAGCACTTTGTATTTATCTCTATTAGAAACTTTTATCACATTACTGTGTTATATGTGTGTACATACTGTATCTATTTCTGAAGACTGAGAAGTTCTTGAATGAAGGTACCATATTGTAATTATATTTGTTTTAAGCTCCAGTAATTGCCACCATACTTTGTATAATGTCAGCTCTTGCTAAAGGCATGTTAAAATGATCAATAAATGAATGAGTGTGACAAATATTAATTTACTTGGTAGGGATTGCTGAATTTCTCTCTGGTGCCAAGAAATTTGCTTTTACTTCTTGGACCTTTGTCCTAAAATATGTATCTAGCATTGAGTTAGAATACACGGAATGTTTAAAATGAGAATAAATTGGTCTGATTTGTACATCACTAGTACTTTGCATTATTTGGTGTTTAAAAAAATGTTTCTCACCCAAAATATAATTCATATATAAGAAATAAACATCATATGAAAATTAAATCTATTCTCAATATAGTTTGATGAGACTATTAAATACTTTGGCGTAATCCTTAATCCTTATTTTCATTTTTATTGTTTAAGTAAGAAATATCCTTATTTATATCTGATTTGTATCACAGTTCATTAAGTAATTGATGTTGCCTTTTTGTTTCAGCTAAACCATTTACTTCTAAAGTGAAACAGATGCGATTACATAGAGAAGACTTTGAAATATTAAAGGTGATTGGTCGAGGGGCTTTTGGAGAGGTAAGAGATAAAGATTTTATAGAAGATCTGATAATTGTTTTGCAAGCTATTTTATACAGTCTGTGAGAGAATTTAACTGAAATATTATTTACTTGGTGTTGTAATTGATATCATTGATCAGAAATCATTAAACTTCTGAATGAAGTCTTTCTACATGGAATTTTTTTCCAAGATATTTCTGTTTTTCATATGTCATTGAAGTTTGAGTATGTTTCTGTACTCTCTTCTGTTCCATTGGTCTGTTTGTCTCTCACTGCCTTAAATTACTTTAGTTTAAGAAGTCTTGATATCTGGTAGTGTGTATACTCTAACTTCCTCCCTCTTCTCCTCTGTTCTTGGCCCTTTATATTTTCATATAATTTTAGAATAAGTGTTTCAGTTTTTACCTACTCTTAAAAATCCACATCCACACCCAGCACCCACACATCTGCTGGAATTTTGATTAGGATTGCCCTGAAACTAGAGATTACTTTGTAGATAATTGACATCTTAACAATATTGAGTCAGCCATCCATGAACATGGTATATGCCTCCATTTATTTAGGGCTTTATAAATTTAACACACTAATTATTTGTAGTTTCCATTCAGTAGAGTGGATTTATACATCTTTCAGCAGATTTATTCCTAGGTATGTGATATTCTTTATGTTATTTTAATTAGAATTATTGGTTAAGTTTCATTTTCTAATTGTTTTTGCTAGTAGTGAGACACAATTGAATTCTGTTTATTGACCTCATACCCAGCAACCTCGCTAATTTTACTTTTAAAATCATGAATTGTGTTGGATTTTAATAAAATGCTTTATCAGCATCTTTTGAGACACTCAGGCTTTTCTCCTTTACTCTGTTAACATGTTGAGTTACACTGGTTTATTTTCAATGTGAAACTAACCTTGCATTTCTAAAATAAGCCAACTTTGTTGGGATGTATTATCCTTTTAATTTACCTTTGGACTCAGTTTGCTATTTGTGTGTGTTGTGTGTGTTTTCGATCTTTGAGAGAAATTGGCCTGTAATTTTCCTACTTATCACATCCTGATCAGATTTTGGTATCTTGGTTATTCTGGCCTCATAAAAAGAGGGAGTATTTCCTTTTTTACTGTTCTTTAGAGGAGTTTGAGAAGATTGTTATTATTTCTTTCTTATATGCTTAGAAGATTTCACTGGTGAAGCCATTTGAGCCTGGAGGTTCCTAGAGAGAGAGTTTTAAATTATATAATTAATTTTTTAAATTGAAATTGAACTATTTGGATATTTTGTATAGATGTGTCAGTTTTGCTAGGTTCATCCATGTCATCTGATTTTTCATATTTATTACTATATTGGCCGTTTGCACTTCTCATTTTTTTCATTTGTTATACTTAGCGGTTTATCAATTCTGTTATTTTTTTCAATGAATTAACTTTTGCCCTTTGTATTTTTCTATGGTAGATTTGTTTTCTGTTTCATTAATTTCTGCTTTTATCTTTTAATGTTCTTTTCTCCCTTTGGTTTCAACTTGCTGTTCTTTTTCTAACTTTTTGAGTTAGATGCTCAGAGCATTGATTTCTAGATCTTTTCAGATGTGCTATACTTTTTCCTCTAAGCAGCTTTAGCTATAGCAAAGTTTTGATATGTCATATTTTCATTATAGAGTTCCTCAAAATACAATGTGATTTCCAATGTGATTTTAAATTTCTGTTATGGTTTTTTTGATCTATGATTTTAGAAGTTTATCGCTCCATCTCTAAGTATTTGGAGGGTTTTTAGTTATATTTCTGTTTTTGAGTTATAATGTAATTCCAGAGCAGTCAGAGAATATACATTGTCTGATTTCAAGTCTTTGAAATTTGCTGTGCAGTGTTCTGTAAATATCAGTTAGGTAAAAGACATTAATTTTATTTAAATCCTCCATATCCTTAACTGTTCTCTCTGTGTGATATTTCATTTCCTGAGAGAGGATTTGCTTATTTCTTTCTTATTTTTTTCAGTTTTCACTGATAACAAATATCAAGTTATTATATTTCCCTAGTGATTAACTCTTTTATCATGATGTAATGATCCTTGTTATCTCTAAATAATGCTTTTTGAGTTAAACTTTACTTAATCTGATGTTAGTAGAATGATTCTAGCTCTTTTTATTAGTCTTCTGCATTAAATATCTTACTCCACCCTGTTAGTTTCAGCTATTACTTTATACGTTTAGTGTTAAGTAGAATATAGTTTTAATTTTTTGATCTAGTCTGATAATGTCTTATCTTTAATTGGAGTGTAGTCAGTTGACATTTAATGTAATTACATTACATATTACTATTTGTTTTCTGTTTGTCTTGTCCATTCTGTATTATGTTTCTCTCAATTCTTGGATTAACTGAATATTTTAAATTATTCTTTCCCCCTTCTATTCATTTCTGAGTTGTACCTTCTTTTATTGGTTTCCCTAGAGATTGCCACTTGTATTCTTGGTAAATTTGTATTTTGCCTGTTCCCATTTACCCAAATTTACCTTTCATTGTCATTAGCTCTACATATATTTGAAACCCCAAAAGATACGATTATAGTGTCCCTATTCATTTTAGCTTTACCCATGTATTTACATTTTTTCTTACTCTTCACGTTCACATACTTATTTATATTCATATACTTGTCTTTGATATAATTTTCCTTTTGACTTAAAAATTCCCTTTAGTATTTTGCCAAGTCTGCTGAGATAAATTATCTGCATTTTCTGTCTGAAAATACATTTATTTTGAGGTCTTAAAAAAATTGTGTTATATACACACATAGCTTAATGGAATTGTACATTTGCATGAACTTCTGTAACTATTATGCAGATCAAGATAGGCTCCCATTGCCCCCTCTATGCGGATAACCACCTTCTCATTAACCATCTATTCTGACTTCTATAATTATAGATTTATTTTGCCTGTTTTTGAATGCTATATTAGTGGAATTATATAATATATATTCTTTTGTTTCTGTCTTCTTTTGCTCAATATTATGCTTGTGTGATTCATTTTTGTTTTTTATTGGTTCAAAGTATTCCTCTATATGAATATACCACAAGTATTTTATCCATACTAGTGTTGGTAGGTATTCAAGTTTATAGTTTTTGGCCACTGTTAATAATGTTGTTATGAACATTCATGTACATGTCTTTTGGGAGGTAGAAGCACTCATCTGTGTTTGATATAACCCTAGTGGAATTTCTGGGTTGCATGTTAGGCATATTTAGTCTTAGTTGGTAGTGCCAAATAATATCCCAATTGGTTTTCAATGTGTACTCTGACCAACAGTGTATTAAGGTCCCAGTTGCTTCACAACCTCACCAACACTTGCATCATTTTTTAAACTTTGGACATTTTTTGGTGGATGAGTAGTGGTATTGGATTGTGATTTCATTTTACATTTCCTAATAACTCTTAAAGTTGAGCCCATTTTCATATTACTTCATATAACTTGGATATCCTTTTTCATAAGTGCACATTTTGGGATTGGGGGAGTGGGAGCAGGAGGGTGTGTTGTCTGACTTACTGGTATATTCTGGATACAAGTCCTTTGTTGGAAGTGTGTGTGTGTGTGTGTGTGTGTGTGTGTGTGTGTGTGTGTGTATTAAACAAAATGTCTTCCTGTGTGTGGCTTGGCTTTTCCCTCTCTGTATAGATCTTTTATGGAAGAGAAGATCTTAGTTTTGGTGAAGTACATTTAATTAAGCTTTTCTTTATGATTAGTGCTTTTTTGTGTTCGTTAAAAAAGTTATTTTCTACTCTGAAGGTCATGAAGATATTTTCCTCTGTTATCTTATGTAATCTATAAAAAAAAATCTTTTTCATTTAGGTCTGTGATCCGTCTGGTATTATTTTGTGTTTTGTGAGGTATAGGTCAAGGTTCATTTTATTCTTTGTGGGTTTCTCAGCATCATTTATTTAAAGACTACTTTTTCTACATTTGATTGCAAAGGAACTTCCATTGTGAATCAGCTGACCCTATATGTGTTACTTTTATTAATTTTTAATAGTTTTTAATGTAGAATTCTTGTTCATGTTTCATTAAATTTATTTATCAGTCTTTGACGTTTGTTGATGAGCCTGTAAATGATATTTTTAGATTTCATTTTGTAACCATGTTGCTAGACTAGAAATACAATTAATTTTTGTGTAGTGATTTTGTATTTAAGCATCTTGATATATTAACTTATTAATTCTAGTTTATAAATTTAAAAGATTTTTCATATACACAGTCATACCATTTCCAAATAATGACAGCTTTTTTTCTTTCTTTTGTTATACTTGTTATTTCTTTTTCCTGTATTATTACAATAGAGAGTTTCTTCCTTAAAATATTAAATTCAGTTGTTGAAAATCAATTTTTTTCTGGTTTGTGATTTCAGGGGTAAGTATGAAGTTTGGAACAGCTTTTTTAAAAAAAATTGTTACTCTTTTTTTAGGTTAAGGAAGTTACTCTTTTTTAGGTAAAGGAAGTTTTCCTTTTAGTCCTAGTCTGTTGAGAGCTTTTATCATGCATTAGAGTTAACTTTTTTTTTTTGTTTTGTTTTTTTTAACATCTTTATTGGGGTATAATTGCTTTACAATGGTGTGTTAGTTTCTGCTTTATAACAAAGTGAATTAGTTATACATATACATATGTTCCCATATCTCTTCCCTCTTGCATCAGAGTTAACTTTTATTAAAAGCTTTTTTTAATATCTCTTTTGATGATATGATTTGACCTCTGTATTTAGTTAATGTGGAAATAATATTGATTAATTTTTAAATATACCAATATTGGATTACTATATAAATCCAGTTGTTCCTTATGTATTCTTTTAGTATATTGTTGGTTTTGATTTGCTAATATTTTGTTTACCATTTTTTTTGTTATGTGCATGAAAAAGATTGAACTTTATTTTACCTATCTTTTAATTTCCTTATATTTTTAAAATGTTATGCTTAGCTCATAAGACAATTTGGGAAGTATTTGCGCTTTCTCAATTTTCTGAGTTTGAGAATATTATTATTTCCTTAAATGTTTGGAAAAATTCTCTGGTGAGTCCATCTAGACTAGGAGTGCAATTTTTATTTGGTTTGTTTACATCTTTTGAGGTAAATTGTATATATGTTGAAATACACCAATTGTTTATGTACAGTTCCATGAGTTTTGACAAATGGATTCACCCTTATCAAGATACAGAACATTTCCATCACCCTAAGAAGTTCCCTTTCCTGTTACTTCCCCATAACGTCCATCAAGTGGCAACCACTGTTCTAAATTTTAACTATGGATTAGTTTTGGCCGTTTGAAAATTTCATATAAATGGAAATCATACCATATGTACTCTTTTGTGTCTGGCCTCTTTTGCTCAGAATAATGTCTGTGAAATCCATTCTTGTGATCAAATGTAGTAATACTTTTTATTGCTGATTAGTAAGCTATATACCACTATCCTTCTATTGATGAACATTTGTATTGTTTCTCATTTTTGGCTGTTAGGATTAAAATTGTTGTGAATATTTTTGTACAAGTTTTTATGGAAATACGTTTTCATTTTCCTTGGATAAATACCTAGGAGTGGAACTGGTATGTTAAGTGGTTGGTGCATATTTAAATTTAAAAGAAACTGGCACATTTTTTCCAGTGGGGTTGTACCATTTTATATTCCCACCAGTTCCATGTTCTCACCAATATTTTTTTGTTAGTCTTTTAAATTTCAGTCATTCTAATGGGTGTGTAATAGTATCTCATGGTCTTAAATTGCATTGTTACGTGGATTTGTGTTATATATCAACATAATGATGAGTTTTTGTGTGCTTATTCACCATTCTTATATCCTCCTTTGTGAAGTATACGTTCAGATATTTTGCTCATTAAAAAAAATGAGGTATTTGTCATCATTGAGTTGTAAGAATTCTTCATATTTTATATTTATAAATGTCTTTTGTCAGATGTATGTTTTGTCAATATTTTCTCAAAGGCTGCATAGCTTGCCTGTTAATTTTCTTAAAAATGTCTTCTGATGAGCAGAAGTTTTAAATTTTGGTGGTTTAATTTTATCAGTTTTTTCTCTTATGGTTATTATTTTCCATGTTCTTTGTAAGAAATTCTGATTTATATCTAGGTCACAGATATTTACCTATGTTTTTTTCCTAAAACCTTTATAGTTTTAGCTCTTATGTTTAGATTGGTGATTCATTTCAAATTAATTCATGTATGATGTGAGATGATAGGGATCGAGGTTCATTTTTTTCCATATGGATATCCAGTTGTTTCAGCACAATTTGTTGAAAAGGCTGTTTCTCCTCTATTGAATTACTTCAGTACCTTTGTCAAAAAAGTCAGTTGACCATACAAATGTTGATCTACTTTTGCTATTTCTATTCTATTTCACCGATATCTTTGTCTGTTCTTATGCCAGTACCACACAATCTTGATTCTGTAGCTTTATACTGTAGAGTTGAGAGTATGTAATGAAGTCTGAGTGTAAGTCCTCCTTCTTTGTTCTTTTGCAAAATTGTCTTAACTATTTGAAGACTTTTGCATTATTATATAAATTTTAGAATCACTGTGTCAGTTTCCATAAAAGCCTAGTGGTATTGAAATTTAGTTTGCATTCAGTTTATAGATCAATTTTGTGAGGACTGACATCTAAACAATCATGAGTCTACTAGTTAGTCCATGAACAAGGCATTTTTCTTTGTCTTTTAAGGTCTATTTTAATTTTACTCAAAATTTTTTTGTAATTTTAGTGTACAGGTCTTGTTCATAATTTGTTAAATTTATTGCTAAATTTTTAATGTTTTTTGATGCTACGGTAAATGACATTTAAAATTTTATATTTCAAATAGTATGCTGTTGGTATGTAGATACACCACTCTTTTTTTTTTAACATCTTTATTGGAGTATAACTGCTTTACAATGGTTTGTTAGTTTCTGCTGTATAACAAAGTAAATCAGCTATATGTGTACAGATATCCCCATATCCCCTCCCTCTTGCATCTCCCTCCCACCCTCCCTATCCCACCCCTCTAGGTGGTCACAAAGCACTGAGCTGATCTCCCTGTGCTATGTATACCACTCATTTTTGTATCTGACTTTATTTTCTAAATTCATTTATTATTATTTAAATAGTTTTTTGTTGTTTTAGTTGCTACTTTCTTAGTTGTTCTGTGTAAACAATCATATTGTCTGAGAATAGGACAATCATACTGTCCTTTTCACTTTCCAGACTTTATACATTCTATTTCTTTATGTTGTCTTATTATACTAATTTGGACCTCTAATACAATGTCGAATAGGTGTCATGAGGGTATATATCCTTACTTTATTCCTGAATTCAGGGAGAAAGGATTTAGTGTTTGACTAGTAAGTATGATGTTAATTGTAGGTGTTTTTGAGGGAACCCTTTATCTGATTGAAGAAGTTGTCTTCTATTACTAGTTTGCTGAGAATTTAATAATCATATGGATTTGCTCTTTTATTATGTAAATTCGGTGTGCTACTTTGACTTTTTTTTTTTTTTGTGGTACGCGGGTCTCTCACTGCCGTGGCCTCTCCTGTCGCTGAGCACAGGCTCCGGACGCGCAGGCGCAGCGGCAATGGCTCACGGGCCCAGCCACTCTGCGGCATGTGGGATCCTCCTGGACTGGGGCACGAACCTGCGTCCCCTGCACCGGCAGGCGGACCCTCAACCACTGCGCCATCAGGGAAGCCTTGATTGACTTTTTTAATAGGCTTTGATTTTTAGAGCAGTTTTATGTCCACAGCAAAACTGAGTGCAAAGTACACAGAGTTCCTATATACCCGTTGACCTTGCACATGTGCAGCCTCTCCTACTATCAGCCTACCACACAAGGTGGTATATATGTTACAACTGATGGATCTACATTGACACATCATCAGCTAAAGTCTATAGTTTACATTAGGGTTCACTCTTGGTGTTGTATTATATATTGTATGGGTTTGGACAAATGTATAGTTACAACTTATCCACCATTTTAGTATTATGCATAATAGTTTCACTGCCTTAAAAATCCTCTGTGCTTTGCCAATCCATCCCTTCCTTCCCCTAACCTCTGGCCACCAGTGATCTTTTTCCTGTCTCCATAGTTTTGCCTTTTCCTGAATGTCATAGAGTTGAAATCATACAGTAATGTAGCCTTTTCAGATTGGCTTATTCCACGTGGTAATAGGCATTTTGTTTCCTTCATGTCTTTTTATTGCTTTTACCACTGAATAATATTTCATTGTTTGAATGTACCACTGCTTACTTACCCATTTACCTACTGAAGGACATCTTTGTTTTCTTCCAAGTTTTGGCAATTATGAATAAAGCTGCTGTAAACATTCATGTGCAGGTTGATGTGATGTGTGGACATCAATTTTCAATTCATTTGCATAAATACCAAGGAGCAGAATTGCTGGATCGTATGGTAAGAGCATTATTTAAGTTTTGTAAGAAACCAACAAACTCTCTTCCAAAGTGGCTGTACCATTTTGCATTCCCACTGGCAGAATGAGAGTTCCTGTTGCTCCACATCCTCACCAGCGTTTAGGAGTTGTCAGTATTTTGAATTTTGGCCATTCTGTTAGGCGTGTAGTGGTATCTCATGGTTGTTTTAACTTGCAGTTCCCTAGATGATGTTGAGCATCTTTTCATTTGCTTATTTGCTATCTGTATATCTTCTTTGGTAAGGTGTATATTGGATCTTTAACTCATGTTTTAATGAAATGGTTTTTTTATTATTTAAAAAAAATTTTTTTTTACATCTTTATTGGAGTACAATTGCTTTACAGTGGTGTGTTAGTTTCTGCTTTATAACAAAGTGAATCAGTTATACATATATGTTCCCATATATCTTCCCTCTTGTGTCTCCCTTCCTCCCACCCACCCTATCCCACCCCTCTAGGTGGTCACAAAGCACTGAGCTGATCTCCCTGTGCTATGCGGCTGCTTCCCACTAGCTATCTATTTTACGTTTGGTAGTGTATAAGTGTCCATGCCACTCTCTCACTTTGTCACAGCTTACCCTTCCCCCTCCCCATATCCTCAAGTCCATTCTCTAGTAGGTCTGTGTCTTTATTCCTGCCTTACCCCTAGGTTCTTCATGACATTCTTTTTTTTCTTAGATTCCATGTATATGTGTTAGCATACGGTATTTGTCTTTCTCTTTCTGACTTCACTCTGTATGACAGACTCTAGGTCCATCCACCTCACTACAAATAACTCAATTACGTTTCTTTTTATGGCTGAGTAATATTCCAGTGTATATATGTGACACATCTTCTTTATCCATTCATCCAATGATGGACACTTAGGTTGTTTCCATCTTCTGGCTATTGTAAGTAGAGCTGCAATGAACATTTTGGTGCATGACTCTTTTTGAATTATGGTTTTCTCAGGGTATATGCCCAGTAGTGAGATTGCTGGGTCATGTGGTAGTTCTATTTGTAGTTTTTTAAGGAACCTCCATACAGTTCTCCATAGTGGCTGTACCAATTCACATTCCCACCAGCAGTGCAAGAGTGTTCCCTTTTCTCCACACCCTCTCCAGCATTTATTGTTTGTAGATTTTTTGATGATGGCCATTCTGACCAGTGTGAGATGATACCTCATTGTAATTTTGATTTGCATTTCTCTAATGATTAATGATGTTGAGCATTCTTTCATGTGTGTGTTGGCAGTCTGTATATCTTCTTTGGAGAAATGTCTATCTAGGTCTTCTGCTCATGTTTGGATTGGGTTGTTTGTTTTTTTGTTATTGAGCTGCATGAGCTGCTTATAAATTTTGGAGATTAATCCTTTGTCAGTTGCTTCATTTGCAAATATTTTCTCCCATTCTGAGGGTTGTCTTTTGGTCTTGTTTATGGTTTCCTTTGCTGTGCAAAAGCTTTTAAGTTTCATTAGGTCCCATTTGTTTATTTTTATTTCCATTTTTCTAGGAGGTGGGTCAAAAAGGATCTTGCTGTGATTTATGTCATAGAGTGTTCTGCCTATGTTTTCCTCTTAAGAATTTGATAGTGTCTGGCCTTACATTTAGGTCTTCAATCCATTCTGAGCTTATTTTTGTGTATGGTATTAGGGGGAGTGTTCTAATCTCATACTTTTACATGTACCTTCCAGTTTTCCCAACACCACTTATTGAAGAGGCTGTCCTTTCTCCACTGTACATTCCTGCCTCCTTTATCAAAGATAAGGTGACCATATTGCATGGGTTTATGTCTGGGGTTTCTATCCTGTTCCAGTGATCTGTATTTCTGTTTTTGTGCCAGTACCATACTGTCTTGATTACTGTAGCTTTATAGTATAGTCTGAAGTCAGGGAGCCTGATTCCTCCAGCTCTGTTTTTCGTTCTCAAGATTGCTTTGGCTATTCGGGGTCTTTTGTGTTTCCATACAAATTGTGAAATTTTTTGTTCTAATTCTGTGAAAAATGCCAGTGGTAGTTTGATAGGGATTGCAGTGACTCTGTAGATTGCTTTGGGTAGTAGAGTCATTTTCACAATGTTGATTCTTCCAATCCAAGAACATGGTATATCTCTCCATCTATTTCTATCATCTTTAATTTCTTTCATCAGTGTCTTATAATTTTCTGCATACAGGTCTTTTGTCTCCTTAGGTAGGTTTATTACTAGATATTTTATTCTTTTTGTTACAGTGGTAAATGGGAGTGTTTTCTTGATTTCACTTTCATATTTTTCATCATAAATGTATAGGAATGCCAGAGATTTCTGTGCATTAATTTTGTATCCTCCTACTTTACCAAATTCATTGATTAGCTCTAGTAGTTTTCTGGTTAGCATCATTAGGATTCTCAATGTATAGTCTCATGTCATCTGCAAACAGTGACGGCTTTACTTCTTCTTTTCCTATTTGGATTCCTTTTATTTCCTTTTCTTCTCTGATTGCTGTGGCTAAAACTTCCAAAACTATGTTGAATAAGAGTGGTGAGAGTGGGCAACGTTGTCTTGTTCCTGATCTTAGTGGAAATGCTTTCAGTTTTTCACCGTTGAGGACAATGTTGGCTGTAGGTTTGTCTTATATGGCCTTTATTATGTTGAGGAAAGTTCCCTCTATGCCTACTTTCCGGAGGGTTTTTATCATAAATGAGTGTTGAAGTTTGTCGAAAGCTTTCTCTGCATCTATTGAGATGACCATATGGCTTTTCTCCTTCAATTTGTTAATATGGTGTATCACATTGATTGATTTGCATATATTGAAGAATCCTTGCATTCCTGGAATAAACCCCACTTGATCATGCTGTATGATCCTTTTAATGTGCTGTTGGATTCTGTTTGCTAGTATTTTGTTGAGGGTTTTTGCATCTATGTTCATCAGTGATATTGGCCTGTAGTTTTCCTTCTTTGTGACATCCTTGTCTGGTTTTGGTATCAGGGTGATGGTGGCCTCGTAGAATGAGTTTGGGAGTGTTCCTCTCTCTGCTATATTTTGGAAGAGTTTGAGAAGGATAGGTGTTAGCTCTTCTCTAAATTTTTAATAGAATTCGCCTGTGAAGCCATCTGGTCCTGGGCTTTTGTTTGTTGGAAGATTTTTAATCACAGTTTCAATTTCAGTGCTTGTGATTGGTTTGTTCATATTTTCTATTTCTTCCTGATTCAGTCTTGGCAGATTTTGCATTTCTAAGAATTTGTCCATTTCTTCCAGGTTGTCCATTTTATTGGCATAGAGTTGCTTGTGGTAATCTCTCATGATCTGTTGTATTTCTGCCATGTCAGTTGTTACTTCTCCTTTTTCATTTCTAATTCTATTGATTTGAGTCTTCTCCCTTTTTTTCTTGATGAGTCTGGCTAATGGTTTATCAATTTTGTTTATCTTCTCAAAGAACCAGCTTTTACTTTTATTGATCTTTGCTATCGTTTCCTTCATTTCTTTTTCATTTATTTCTGATCTGATCTTTATGATTTCTTTCCTTCTGCTAACCTTGGGGTTTTTAATTCTTCTTTCTCTAATTGCTTTAGGTTCAAGTTTAGGATGTTTATTCGAGATGTTTCCTGTTTCTTAAGGTAGGATTGTATTGCTGTAAACTTCCCTCTTAGAACTGCTTTTGCTGCATCCCATAGGTTTTGGGTCATCGTGTCTCCATTGTCATTTGTTTCTAGGTATTTTTTGATTTCCTCTTTGATTTCTTCAGTGAATACTGTTATTAAGTAGTGTATTGTTTAGCCTCGATGTGTTTGTATGTTTTACAGATCTTTTCCTGTAATTGATATCTAGTCTCATAGCATTGTGGTCGGAAAAGGTACTTGATACGATTTCAATTTTCTTAAATTTACCAAGGCTTGATTTGTGACCCAAGATATGATCTTTCCTGGAGAATGTTCCATGAGCACTTGAGAAAAATGTGTATTCTGTTGTTTTTGGATGCAGTGTCCTATAAATATCAATTAAGTCCATCTTGTTTAATGTATCATTTAAAGGTTGTGTTTCCTTATTTATTTTCATTTTGCATCAAAAATAAATAAGGTGAAAGTGGAGTGTTAAAGTCCCCTACTCTGAATGTGTTACTGTTGATTTCCCCTTTTACGGCTGTTAGTATTTGCCTATGTTGCGTGCATAAATATTTACAATCGTTATATCTTCTTTTTGGATGTATCCCTTGATCATTATGTAGTGTCCTCCTTTGTGTCTTCTAACAGTCTTTATTTTAAAATCTATTTTGTCTGATATGAGAATTGCCATTCCAGCTTCCTTTTGGTTTCCATTTGCATGGAATATCTTTTTCCATCCCCTCAATTTCAGTCTGTATGTGTCCCTAATTCTGAAGTGGGTCTCTTGTAGACAGCATATATATGGGTCTTGTTTTTGTATCCATTCAGCCAGTCTGTGTTTTTGGTGGGAGCACTTAATGCATTTATATTTAAGGTAATTATCGATATGTATGTTCCTATTCCCATTTTCTTAATTGTTTTGGGTTTGTTATTGTAGGTCTTTTCCTTCTCTTGTGTTTCTTGCCTAGAGAAGTTCCTTCCTTTAGCATTTGTTGTAAAGCTGGTTTGGTGGTGCTGAACTCTCCCAGCTTTTGCTTGTCTCTAGAGGTTTTAATTTCTCCATCAAATCTGAATGAGATCCTTGCTGGGTAGAGTAATCTTGGTTGTAGGTTTTTCTCCTTCATCACTTTAAATATGTTCTGCCAGTCCTTTCTGGCTTGCAGAGTTTCTGCTGAAAGATCAGCTGTTAACCTTATAGGGATTCCCTTGTGCATTATTTGTTGTTTTTCCCTTGCTGCTTTTAATATGTTTTCTTTGTATTTAAGTTTTTTTTTTCCTTCGGTACGTGGGCCTCTCACTGTTGTGGTCTCTCCTGTTTCGGAGCACAGGCTCCGGACGCGCAGGCTCAACAGCCATGACTCACGGGCCCAGACGCTCCGCGGCACGTGGGATATTCCCAGACTGGGGCACGAACCTGTGTCCCCTGCATCGGCAGGCGGACTCTCAACCACTGCACCACCAGGGAAACCCTTTGTATTTAATTTTTGAAAGTTTGATTAATATGTGTCTTGGCCTGTTTCTCCTTGAATTTATCCTGTATGGGTCTCTCTGTGCTTCCTGGACTTGATTAACTATTTCCTTTCCCATATTAGGGAAGTTTTCAACTATAATCTCTTTAAATATTTTCTCAGTCCCTTTCTTTTTCTCTTCTGCAACCCCTGTAATTCGAATA
This sequence comes from Pseudorca crassidens, assembly GCF_039906515.1. Lineage (NCBI taxonomy): Eukaryota > Metazoa > Chordata > Mammalia > Artiodactyla > Delphinidae > Pseudorca > Pseudorca crassidens. The sequence continues at coordinate 161,800,550 of NC_090297.1, forward strand.
TTGGTGGGTTTAATGTCCCAGAGTTCTCTGAGACTGTCCTCAGTTCTTTTCATTCTTTTTTCTTTATTCTTCTCTGCAGTAGTTATTTCCACTAATTTATCTTTCAGGTCACTTATCCGTTCTTCTGCCTCAGTTATTCTGCTATTGAACCCTTCTAGAGTATTTTTAATTTCATTTATTGTGTTGTTCATCATTGCTTGTTTCATCTTTAGTTCTTCTAGGTCCTTGTTAAATGTTTCTTGCATTTTGTCTATTCTATTTCCAAGATTTTGGATCATCTTTACTATCATTATTCTGAATTCTTTTTCAGGTAGACTGCCTACTTCCTCTTTATTTGTTAGGTCTGGTGCATTTTTATCTTGCTCCTTTATCTGCTGTGTGTTTTTCTGTCTTCTCGTTTTGCTTATCTTACTGTGTTTGGGGTCTCCTTTTTGAAGGGTGCAGGTTCGTAGTTCCTGTTGTTTTTGGTGTCTGTCCCCAGTGGCTAAAGTTGGTTCAGTGGGTTGTGTAGGCTTCCTGGTGGAGGGGTCTAGTACCTGTGTTCTGGTGGATGAGGCTGGATCTTGTCTTTCTGGTGGGCAGGTCCACATCTGGTGGTGTGTTTTGGGGTGTCTGTGGACTTATTATGATTTTAGGCAGCCTCTCTGCTAATGGGTGGGGTTGTGTTCCTGTCTTGCTAGTCGTTTGGCATAGTGTGTCCAGCACTGTTGCTTGTTGGCTGTCGAGTGAAGATGGGTGTTGGTGTTGAGATGGAGATCTCTGGGAGATTTTCGCCGTTTGATATTATGTGGAGCTGGGAGGTCTCTTGTGGACTAGTGTCCTGAAGTTGGCTCTCCCACCTCAGAGGCACAGCACTGCCTCCTGGCTGCAGCACCAAGAGCCTTTCATCCACACGGCTCAGAATAAAAGGGAGAAAAAGTGTAAAGAAAGAAAGGAAGAAAGGAAGGAAGGAAGGAAGGAAGAGGATAAAATAAAATAAAGATAAAATAAAATAAAGTTATTAAAATAAAAAATAATTAAGAGAAAAATTACTTTAAAAAGTAAAAACAAAACAAAACAAAACAACCCCCCCCCCAAAACGGACGGATAGAACCCTAGGATAAATGGTGAAAGGAAAGCTATTCAGACAAAATCTCACACAGAAGCATACACATACACAGTCACAAAAAGAGGAAAAGGGTAAGAAATAATAAGTCTTGCTCTCAAAGTCCACCTCCTCAATTTGGGATGGTTTGTTGTCTTTTCAGGTATTCCACAGATGCAGGTACATCAAGTTGATTGTGGAGATTTAATCCGCTGCTCCTGAGGCTGCTGGGAGAGATTTCCCTTTCTCTGCACAGCTTCCGGGGCTCTGTTTTGGATTTGGCTCCGCCTCTGCATGTAGGTCGCCGGAGGGCGTCTGTTCTTCACTCAGACAGGACGAGGTTAAAGCAGCCGCTGATTGGGGGCTCTGGCTCACTCAGGCCGGGGTGAGGGAGGGGCACGGAGTGCGGGGCGAGCCTGCGGCGGCAGAGGCCAGCATGACATTGCACCAGCCTGAGGCGCGCCGTGCGTTCTCCCGGGGAAGTTGTCCCTGGATCCCGGGACCCTGGCAGTGGCGGGCGGCACAGACTCCCCGGAAGGGAGGTGTGGAGAGTGACCTGTGCTCGCACACAGGGTTCTTCGTGGCGGCAGCAGCAGCCTTAGCATCTCATGCCTGTCTCTGGGGTCTGCACTGTTAGCCGCGGCTCACGCCTGTCTCTGGAGCTCCTTTTAAGCAGCGCTCTTAATCCCCTCCCTTGCGCACCAGGAAGCAAAGAGGGAAGAAAAAGTCTCTTGCCTCTTCGGCAGGTCCAGACCTTTCCCCGGACTCCCTCCCGGCTAGCCGTGGTGCGCTAACCCCCTGCAGGCTGTGTTCACGCCACCAGCCCCAGTCCTCTCCCCTCGCTCCCGAACCTCGGCTCCCAGCCCCGCCCGCCCCGGCAGGTGAGCAGACAAGCCTCTTGGCTTGGTGAGTGCCGGTCGGCCCCGATCCTCTGTGCGGGAATCTCTCCGCTTTGCCCTTTGCACCCCTGTTGCTGTGCTCTCCTCCGCGGCTCCGAAGCTTACCGCCTCCGCCACCCGCAGTCTCCACCCGTGAAGGGGCTTCCTAGTGTGTGGAAACCTTTCCTCCTTCACAGCTCCCTCCCACTGGTGCAGGTCCCATCCCTATTCTTTTGTCTCTGTTTTTTGTTTTTTCTTTTGTCCTACCCAGGTACGTGGGGAGTTTCTTTCCTTTTGGGAGGTCTGAGGTTTTCTGCCAGCGTTCAGTAGGTGTTTTGTAGGAGTTGTTTCACATGTAGATGTATTTCTGATGTATCTGTGGAGCGGAAGGTGATCTCCGCGCCTTACTCTTCTGCCATCTTCCTCCTCTCCTGGTTTGTTTTCTTATTGTTGAATTTTAAGAGTTATTTTTTTCGTGTATTTTAGGTAACAGTCCTTTATCAGATATATCTTTATCAGATATGTCAATTATTTCTTTCATGAATTATGCCTTTGGTTTTATATAGATTGATTTTCAAATATTAAACTAATCCCTGGGATAAACTCCATTTGGTCATGACTTACTATCCTTTTGAGATATGGCTCTATTCAGTTCCTTAATATTTTAACTGTTTTCATACCTATATTCATGGGGAATGTTGACCTACAATTTTCTTTTTTTATCATGTCTGTGTCAAATATTGACATCAGGGTTATGCTGGACTTATAAAATGAATTGGGGAGTGTTTACTCTTTTTCAGAAAAAATTGTGAATATTTTTATTTATTTCCTTAAATGCTTGATAAAATTTAGCAGTGATCCCATCTGGACTTGAGTTTTTCCTTGTGGGGCTTTTAATCCTACTAATTTAACTTTTTAGTGGTTATAGAGCTATTAAGATTTTCTATTTCATCTTTTGTCAGCTTCAGTAAGTTTTGTGTTTCATGGAATTTGTGTATTTCATTTAAGTTTTCAAATGTATAAGGGTTTTCATAATATCTCTGTGGTTTTTTTTTGTTGTTGTTTGTTTGTTTTTTTTGGTGTACGCGGGCCTCTCACTGTTGTGGCCTCTCCCGTTGCGGAGCACAGGCTCCGGACGCACAGGCTCAGTGGCCATGGCTCACGGGCCTAGCCGCTCCGCGGCATGTGGGATCCTCCCGGACCGGGGCACGAACCCGTGTCCCCTGCATCGGCAGGCGGACTCTCAACCACTGCGCCACCAGAGAAGCCCTCTTTTATTTTTTTTATGTCTGTGGAATACAAGGTGATATTCTCTTTCATTGTGGATATTTATAATTTATGTTTTATTTCTCTTGATCAGTCACGTAGAGGTTTTTCAGTGTTGTTAGTTATTGAACAGAGCTACTTTGGCTTTGTGAATTGTCTATATTTTTGTCTTCTTTTTACTTAAAATTTTTTTAAAAAAGTTAAGCAGTTTTAAAATGTTTGTTATTTCCTTCCTTCTATCAATACTTCCTCGGATTTAATTTATTCATGTTCTTCTAGCTTCTCAAGGTAGAAACTTAGATCTTTGAGACAACTGGGTAGCCAATTGGAAAAGTCCATTTGTGGATCCAATTAAAATTCATATCATATATTAGGAGAAAGTACAAATGTATCAAATGTTCAAGTATAAAAAATAAAATAGGGACTTCCCTGGTGGTCCAGTGAGTAAGACTGCGTGCTCCGAATGCAGGGGGCCCGGGTTCGATCCCTGGTTGGGGAGCTAGATCCTGCATGCTGCAACCAAGATCCCGTGTGCCGCGTCTAAGACCCGGTGCAGCCAAAATAAATAAATAAATAAATATTAAAAAAAATGCAACACAAGTACCCATCAATGTATTGACTAAGTTATGGTCTATCTAATGCTGTGTAGCTGCCATAAAAAAAAAGTTCAGTGTACTTCTGTGGAGAAATCTCCAGGATACATTGTAAAGTGAAAAAATCAGATGCAGGGGAATATATTGGGTTGGTCAGAAAGTTTGTTGGGGTTTTTCTCTAACATCCCCAGTGAACTTTTTGGCCAACTTGATATATAGTACGCTATCTTTTGTTAAAAAGAGGTAGAAATATTATGATTCTTACTTGTATTTTCATAAAGTGACGTTTTAAAGGGACAAGAGGGAATGGGGTACATGCAGAGTGTGAGTGACACTTCTAAGTGGAAACCTTTTTATTTTGTTTTGACTTCTGAAACATGTAAGTGTATCATCTATTTTAAAAATCATGAAAAAATTCTTCCAGGTTTGGATGTACTAATTTGCATGTTCTGTGAATCATTTAAGGAAGAAGCAATTCTAAATTTAAACTTTCTCAGATAACAGAAAGAGGGACCACTGCCCAACTCATTTTATGAGGCTAGAATAATTTTGTTTCTAAAATCTAACTGTATGTTGAGTGAAGGAGGCAACATAAGGAAAAAATGCATATGATTTGATTTTATCACAAAAGTCAGGGTAATGGTTATCTCTAGCGGGAAGGTGGAAGTTGTGGTCAGGTGGGGCACATGGGGGGTTTCAGCGTTGCTCCAATGTTCTATTTCTTCATCTCAGTTTCAGTTCTATTTTGTTCAGTTTATAATTGTGTTTAACTCTACCTTTGTTTTATTTTCTTTATCTGTGTTCTAATCAATTACAAGTGTTATAAATTAATGAAAGAAGCTATAGTAATCGTGGAATACATGTTCATCTAACAAATTAGCTTTAAAATATATGAAGTAACAACTGATAGAATTTGCATAGGGGAATACAAGAACTTTCAACAGTTGAAGATAGAGCTTTTAACTCTCCTCCGAAATTGGCAAGTTAAGCAGATGAAAAAAATCGAGACTTAGAAGTGTTTATTTTTTGAAGGTGGAACTTTTTAATGGCATAATTATTCCATTCTGTGTTAAAACATTTGGTAGAGCAGTGATTTTAAAAATTGATAAAAACTGGTTTCTCCCAAACTAGTTTCACCAAGGGAATTAGAGGTCAGTTAAATCTGTACCTAGTGGGGACCACCTAGTTTTGTTTTAAGCTATTTCTGTTGGGATTTATACTCTGCAACTAGCACAACAGTTCTTGCCAGTGTTAGAATTGTTCATACTATGATCAGCCCAGGTTCATTGCAAATAAAGCTTCTGGTAAAAAAAAAAAAAAAATCATGCTACAGAAAAGAACAGAGAGGGTATGCAACACTGGAAATTCAACAGATTTAGGGACCAAAGGAAAAAATGGCTTTCTTCATTTAAAGGGCTGTCTACCATTTCTCCTCTTAACTTACTCCAAACCTCAAAAATAACTACTTGGGAAGAGGTAGTGAATATATGTGGGAATTTAAATCCTTGTTAGGAATTCAGTTTTTCATTTAAACCCGTCACGTTCTCACTCAGTTTTGCTCCTTGGAGATATTGGTTGGGGGAGGTTTGGAGGTTGGTTGTAGCAGGCTTTGGAGCAGCAGACACTTTGTAGAACTAGTCTCTGTGAAAGTCCTTATTAGGAAATTTAAAGGGCGCTCTGCCTCGTCAGCAGTAAGGATCAGTCCACTGATGAGGCTGAGATGTAGCCAGGGTCTGGAGTTATTTTCTGTGTAAGAGAGCTCTTTTTAACCCAGAAAGGATCAATTCAAATCGTATACACAGGTTTGGCCTAGTCTAGTCTTGTCATAGCCACCGTCTACACTCTTCAGTCCTATCTGAACTGAAAAAATAAAAGGAATTTCCACCCTCATGTCCACCTTAACCCAACCTGCCATATTAAAAGCAAAAACAAAAACAGTTTGTGCAGGGCAGGCTGGATAGGCCGCAGTAGGCTTAACTTTTTTTCTGGTATTGATCAGTACATGAGAATCTGTCCACTATCTCTGATTTGATTCCACCGTAGTCCTTTCCTTAGAGAATTTGAAGAAGAAATTGTCACTCTGCTCAGTTTTCTAGAGTTGACAGCCAGCCATTAGGGGGTGGCATTCTGTACTCTCCAGTCCAGGATGCAGATGGTGTGGCCTCCCTTCATTTCATTTGTGACATGCAGGAAGTTGGCATACACAGGGAAGGTTCCCTCTACTGGGCCATTCTTGTAAATATCAGCTGTGATCTTAAGGGACATAGTAGAAACTGCAGCTGTAGTGCTCGTTATCTTTGTAGGAAGGAGTATAGCCAGGCTCACAGGTCTTGCTGCACTTGGGAGTGTCTCTTCACCTCCATCTCCTGGTAGCTGAGAGCCATTGAAATGGTGCTCACATTGTGGGATAGAATAGGACCTACAGCCTACATGGGCATCATAGAGACCACCAGAGACCTTTCTTGGTCCAGAAATTCCAGGCTGCAGAGGGAAAGCCCCCATGCAGCCATCCCCATACTTCGCAGTAGATGAGCACGTTTTCAGCAGGCATCTCTGTGGGGGCATTCCTACTGGTGTCAATACAGATCTGATCAGAAATGGTTTTTATGGCCCCAAATGCCCAGGAAGAAGCACAGGACTGTTGGCAATGTCTTTTTTAATGTTTAGACAGTTTAGCCACCATTCCTTGGTCGCAAAATGTTTTTGGCATATGCATTTTCTTAGCAAACTGTACTCTCTGAGGCAGCTTGGATCTATCCAGGAAATGCTTAAAAAGCCCATTCAGTTCATATCACCATTATGGAGGCTGAACAGTTCATCTGCAGGGGTGCAAAATAGGGTCTGCTTGGGATACTAGGCAGCACCATCAGGCAGAAAATGATGGCTAGGGCCCACCACACTTTGGCATCTGGATCCTGGATTTACTGAAGTTGTGGAGACCCTAAACCTGCAGTTGCCATGTCTAATCTCAGTATCTGGTGTCTGGAACCCGAGTCCACCATGTTGCCACTTGGACAAGATATAAAATATTTTAATGACATGATTGTCATGCTGAACCTAATAGATATATATAGAATTCTCCATCCAGCAGAGAATTACACATTTTTTTCTAGCACATACAGATCCTTCTTAAAATTTACATGTTCTAGGCCACAAAGGGTGCTTCAGTAACTTCCAAAAAATCATCATTATGCAGACCATAATCTCTGACCTGAATAAAATACAATAAATATCAGTCAGATAGCTAAAAATGACCCAAATGTTTGCACACTTACAAGCATAGATCATAAGAGGAATTATAAAATAATTAGATATTAATGGAAATGCTGCACTTCAAAGTTTGTGAGATACTTAAAGTGAGATTTATAACTTATAATATATTTACCAGGAAGTAAGAAACTTTGGTAATTGGTATGGACTGAACTGTGTCTCCTTCCCCATGCCCTCAAAAAAAAAGGATATACTGAAGTCCTATCCTCCAGTACTTCAAACTGTGACAGTAATTTGGAAATAGTGTCTTTACGGAGTTAAATTAAAATGAGGTCAGTAGGGTGGGCCCTAATCTAATATAATTGGTGTCTTTATAAGAAGGGAAATTTGGACATAGGCATGGACAGAGGGAAGGTGATGTAAAGACATAGGGGAGAAGTTGTCCATCTCCAGCCAGAGAGAGAGGCCTGGAACAGAACCTTCCTTCACGACTCTGAGAAGGAACCAACCCTGCTGATACCTTGATCTTGGACTTATAGTCTACAGAACTGTGAGAACAAATAAATTTCTGTTGTTTGAGCCACCCAGTCGGTGATACTTCAGTACAGCAGCCCTAGCAAACTAATACAGTAACTAATGAGACAAATATTAATTCAGAAGTTGGAAAAAGAGCTATAGAGTAAACAAAAAGGAAGGAAATAATAAGGCCAGAAATCTCTTAGAGAGTAGATATTATCAAAACCCAAAATTAGTTCTTTAAAAAAGTTAATATATTTTAAAATAGTTGGGTACATGATTTGTTCCATTTCAGAAAAAGCATAAATTTAATATACATCTGTTAAGAAATAATAAAAGAGAATGTCTTTAATTTGATGAAGGATATGTGCCCAGAAACCTAAAGCAAACATTAATGGAAAAACTTTACATGCATTCCATTTAAGATCAGGAATAAGGTAAAGATGGTTAACAGTGTTTTTTATGTTACTGGAGTTCCTGGCCAGTGCATTAAGAAAATAAATAGAAATGAGTTAATGGGATTGGAAGAGAAGAGATAAATCCGTAAATGTTTAGAGATCACCTATATAAAAATCTGTAGGGGAAATAGACAAACTATATGTATTAATAAGATAATTTAGTATTTCTTAAATAAAAGATTGTTTTCTGAAAATCAGAATTCCTTTGTACTCAAAATAATTAGCTAGAAGAGATGATATAAGATACCATTCACAATAATAAAAGAAAATCAAGTTTCTAGAATTTAATCTGACAAGTAATGCACAAGATCTACATGGAGAAAATTCTAAAACTCTTATTAAAATGTATGATAAGAAGACCTGAAAAACAGATATACCATGTTCAAATATGGAAAAAAAAATTTCTGAAGATGTCAGTTCTCCCTAAATTAATCTATAAGTTTTGTGGAATGCCAATAAAAATTCAGTGGAATATTTTGAGAAATTTGACATACTAAACAATTTGCATAAAACTTCTGATTGTAACGCACTTGTTTATATCATACCAAATCTTCTGCTGAAAACAACTAGAAAACCTTGATTAAAATATAAATTCATCTATTTGAAGGCATAAGAGCTATGAAATCATTAAGGACTCAAGGGGCTAAGAGTCACAGAAATAGGTGTTTTGAGAGGTGAACCCCCAACATTCAGCTTTACCTTTCTCTTGGAGGCAGTTGTCTAGAGGCAGAGAAGTTAAAGAGAACTTTCAGAAATCTCACAGGTAAGGGAAACTAAAATTGGAGTTCAGTTCTCAATAAAAAGGAGGGCTCTGTTAAATATCTCAGGTAGTTAATTGGAACTCCTGAAAGTCTACACCATTTGGTGTAAGGACAAATGGAAATAGGCCAGCCCTCACAAAACTCAACTCAATTCTAATCACATCAACCCCAGATTGGATTAAGGTAATCAGTGTAGTAGAAATGAAACATACAGTGATTTAAATTAAAACTTGATAGGTTTCACAGCAAACTGAAGAGAAGATTGGTGAACTGGAAAATAGGTCAGTAGGAAATATCTAGGTTGAAGCATGGAGAGGAAAAGAAATGGAAGGAAAGTTTAAAAATAAGTTAGGATTCATATTAGACATAGTAAAAAAAATTAACATGTATGTATTTATATTTCCAGAAGGAGATAAAAGAGAGAAAATGGGACAAAAACAACATTTGAAGAGAATGATGGCAGAGAATTTTTCAGAGCTAACTAAAAACATAAATCCATACATAGATTCAAGAATTCTGTTGACTCCATGACAGGATAAAAACATCTAGGCACATAATACATCCAGCCACATAATTGTAAAACTTCTGAAAACCATAGATAAAGATACAATTTTAATAGTAGAGGAAAGGGACATGTAACTTCCAATAAGCAATGAGAAGACAATTCGCCTTTTAACAGAAATGATGGAAGTTGAAGATAATAGAAAATGGCATCTTAAAACTGCTGAGAGAAGGAAACTTGTCATCTATGATTCTATTCCCAGAGAATATTTTTTAAAAATGAAGGCAAAAGAATGAAGTTGGATTCTACCTCACACCATATAAAAAATTAACTCAAAACAGATCATAGACTTAAATGTAAGAGCTAAAACTGATACTCGTAGAAGGAAACATAGATGTAAACTTTTTTGACCTTGGTTTGGGCAGTAGTTTCTTAAATATATCACAATCACCAAATCACAAGCACCAACGATAAAAGATAAATTAGGTTTCATCAAAATTAAAAATTTTTGTGCTTCCAAATAACACTGTCAAGAAATTGAAGAGACATTTCACAGAATGGGAGAAAATATTTGCAAGTTGTATATCTGATAAGGGTCTATTTTCCCGAAATATATAAAGAATATAACTCAACAATAAAAACACAAATAACCTAACTAAAAAATTGACAACTGATTTCAATAGAAATTTCTCCAAATAAGATATATAAATAACCAATAAGCACATGAAAAGGTGCTCAACATCATTAGTCTTTAGGGAAATACAAGTCAAAACGACAATGAGATACCACTTCTCACCCACTAAGGTGAATATAATTAAAAGACAGTAATAAGTGTTTGCAAGAATGTAGAAAGATTGGAACTCTTCTGCATAGCTGGTGGGAATGTAAAATGGTACAACTGCTTTGACAAACAACCATTCAGTTCAGCAATTTTATTCCTAGATACATGCCCCAAAGAATTGAAAACACATGTAAATACAAAACCTTGTACATGAACTTTCATAGTAGCCTTAGTCATATTAGCGAAGGAAGCAGTCCAAATGCCCATCAAGTGATGAATGGATAAACAATTGTGATATGTCCTTATAATGAGATTTTTTTTTAAACATGTTTATTGGGGTATAATTGCTTTACAATGGTGTGTTAGTTTCTGCTTTATAACAAAGTGAATCAGTTATACATATACATATGTTCCCATATCTCTTCCCTCTTGCATCTCCCTCCCTCCCACCCTCCCTATCCCACCCCTCTAGGTAGTGACAAAGCACCGAGCTGATCTCCCTATGTTATGCGGCTGCTTCCCACTAGCTATCTGTTTTACATTTGGTAGTGTATATATGTCAGTGCTACTCTCTCACTTTGTCGCAGCTTACCCTGCCCCCTCCTCATGTCCTCAAGTCCATTCTCTACGTCTGTGTCCTTATTCCTGTCCTGCCCCTAGTTTCTTCAGAACCATTTTTTTTCTTTAGGTTCCATATATATGTGTTAACATACGTATTTGTTTTTCTCTTTCTGACTTACTTCACTCCGTATGACAGTCTCTAGGTCCATCCACCTCACTACAAATAACTCAATTTCATTTCTTTTTATGGCTGAGTAATATTCCATTGTATATACGTTTCACATCTTCTTTATCCATTCATCTGTCGATGGACACTTAGGTTGCTTCCGTGTCCTGGCTATTGTAAATAGAGCTGCAATGAGCATTGTGGTACCTGACTCTTATTGAATTATGGTTTTCTCAGGGTATATGCCAGCTTTGTTTTTTTCAAGATTGTTTTGGGTGTTCTAGATCTTTTGTTGTTCCATACAAATCTTAGAATTATTTGTTCCTGTTCTGTGAAATATGCCATTGGAATTTTGATAGGGATTGCATTGAATCTGTAGATTGCTTTGGGTAGTATGGATATTTTAACAATACTAATTCTTACAGTCCATGAGCACTGAATAGCTTTTTATTTATTAGTATCTTCTTCAGTTTCTTTCCATCAGTGTCTTATAGTTTTTAGTGTACAGGTCTTTCACCTCCTTGGTTAAATTTATTCCTAGGTATTCTTTTGATGCAGTGGTAAATGGGATTGTTATCTTAACTTTTCTTTCTGATAGTTCTCTATTAGTGTATAGAAATGCCATGGACTTCTGTGTATTGATTTTGTATCCTGCAACTTAGCTTAATTCATTTATTAGTTTTTTGATGGGAGTCTTTAGGGTTTTCTATATATATGGTTTTCTATATATATATTTGCACTTCTGCAAATAGTGCCAGTTTCACTTCTTTCCAATTTTGAGTCCTTTTATTTCTTTTTCTTGTCTGATTGCTGTGGCTAGGATTTCCAATGCTGTGTTGAATAGAAATGGTGAGAGTGGGCATCCTTGTCTTGTTCCTGTTAGAGGAAAAGCTTTCAGCTTTTCACCGTTGAATTGTATGATGTGGGTTTGTCATATGTTGCCTTTAGTATGTTGAGGTACATTCCTCTGTGCATACTTGTTGAGAATTTTTATCATAAATGGATGTTGAATAATATCAAATGCTTCTTCTGCATTTATTGAGATGATTATATGATTTTTATCCTTTATTTTGTTAATGTCACATTGTTTGATTTGCAGATGTTGAACCATCCTTGCATTCCCGGGATAAATCCCACTTGTTCATGGTGTATGATCCTTTTAATGTATTGTTGAATTCAGTTTGCTAATATTCTATTGAGAATTTTACATCTGTGTTAATCATGGATATTGGCCTATAATTTTTCTTTCTTCCTCCACATACAGTCTGTGTGTATTCTATCCCTTCACATACAGTCTGTGTGTATTCTTACTTTTGAATTGAGTCTCTCATAGGCAGCAGGTAGATGGGTCTTTTAATCCATTCAGCCACTGTGTGTGATTTTTGATTTATGAATTTAGTCCATTTGCATTTAAATTAATTATTGATTGGTATTTACTTACTGCCATTTTGTTAGTGGTTTTCTGGCTGTTTTTGTAGCTCCTCTCTGTTCTTTCTTCTTCTCTTTCTCTCTTGTTTGCTGGCTTTTTTTCGTGTTCTATTTAGATTCCTTTCTCTTTTTCTTTTGTATGTTTACTATAAGTTTGTGTGTGTGTGTTTGTGTGTGTGTGTGTGGTTACTGTGAGGTTCACATACAGCATCTTAAGTATACAGTAATCTGTTTTAAGTTGATAGTAACTTTTTTGAAAGTTTTAAAGTTTTACTCCTCTGTCATCTTTTATATTTTTGATAACACCTTTTCCATGTTTTAATATTATGCTTTCCTTAACCAAGTATTGTATTTTTAATTTTACTATTTTGTATTTTAACCTTCATACTTGCTTTGTAAGTGATTTATCCACTACCTTTACTATATATTTACCTTTTCCCTTTTGTATGTTTTCTTATTATTAATTAGTGTCTTTTATTTTCAGCTTACAGAAGTCACTTTAGCATTTCTTGTATGGCTGATGTAGTGGTGATGAACTCCACTCTTGCTGAGTTCTGAATGATAACCTTGATGGCTAGAGAATTCTTGATTGGAATTTTTTTTTTCCTTTTAGCACTTGAATAAGTCATGTTACTCCCTGTGGCCTGTAAAATTTCTGCTGAAAAATCTGCTTATAGCTTCATGGGGTTTCCCTTGTATGTAATAGGTTGTTTATTTCTTTATACTTTTAAAATTCTCTCTTTACCCTTAAGTTTTATCATTTTAATTATAATGTGTGTCACTGTGGTTCTCTTTGGGTTCATCTTATTTGGAACTCTCTGGGTTTCCTCAACTGGTATGTCTGCTTCCTTCCCCAGATAGAGAAGTTTTCAGCTATTATTTCTTTTATTTTTTTAAAAAATTTATTTATTGTATTTATTTATTTTTTGGCTGTGTTGGGTCTTCGTTGCTGTGTGCGGGCTTTCTCTAGTTGTGTCGAGTGGGAGCTACTCTTCGTTGCGGTGCGCGGGCTTCTCTTGTTGCAGAGCATGGGCTCTAGGCACGTGGGCGTCAGTAGTTGTGGCACGCAGGGTCAGTAGTTGTGGCTCATGGGCTTAGTTGCTCCACGGCATGTGGGATCTTCCCGGACCAGGGCTCGAACCCGTGTCCCCTGCATTGGCAGGCGGATTCTTAACCACTGCACCACCAGCGAAGCCCCAGCCATTATTTCTTAAAATAATTGTTCTGGCCCTTTCTTTCTCTCTTCTCCTCTGGGACCTCTATAATGCAAATGTTATTCACCTTGATATTGTTCCAGAGGTCCCTTAAGGTATCTTCAATTTTTTAAATTCTTTTTTCATTTTGCTGCTCTGTCTGGGTGATTTCCATTGCTTTGTCTCAGCTCACTGATTCATTCTTCTACTTCATCCAGTCTGATTTTGAACCCCTCAAGTATTTTTTCCATTCAGTTATAACTTCTGTTTGGTACTTTCTTATATTTTCTATCTCTTTGTTTTTGGTTTGTTTTGGTTTGGTTTTGGGTTTTTTTTGGCTGCATGGTTTGTGGGATTTTAGTTCCCTGACCAGGGATTGAACCTGGGCCTTGGCAGTAAAAGTACCAAGTCCTAATCACTGGACTGCCAGGGAATTCCCTCTATCTCTTTGTTGATGTCCTCATTGTGTTCTTTCTTCTCCTGAGTTCAGTGAGCCATCTTTACAGCATTACTTCTAACTGTTGTGTAAGTTGCTTATCTCTGTTTCATTAAGGCCTTTCTCTGGAGATATGTTTTGTTCTTCAGTTTGGAACGTATTTTTTTGCCTCATTTGCCTATGTTTGTCTTCACGTATTGGGCGAAACAGCTACTCTTCCAATTTCGAAAGAGCGGTCTTGTGTAGGAGATGACCCATGAGGCGCAGAAGTGCCATTTCCCCTGGCTCTCAGTGTTAGGCACTCAAGGGATGGCACTCGTGTGGGGTGCATGCACCTGATGGCTGTGGCAGAGCTGTGGCTGCTCTGCAGGGAGGGCAGGGTGTGTTGCACTTGCCTGGCTCAGCTGCTGCATAGGGTGGGCTGGGTGCAGGGTGCTCGTCCAGCCCCATTGTAGTGTGGCTGGTGTGTGTGGTAAGTGGGGGTTTAGGGTGCTCACCTGACCAGGTTGTGGCATGGCGTAGGCAGAGCATCCGTCCTGGTGCTAACAGGCTAGAGGGAGGACACCAAAAATGTCATTCATCAGCTCTGTCATAAGCAAGTTAGAATGTTATTGCAAAGCTTGCCAGTGCTTCTGTCCCCAGAGAATGTTCCAGCTGGCTCATGTCTCTCTGGCAGCTACTTTAAGATTAGTAAGTGGGTCTCCCTTGCTTATGGTGTAGGTGCTTTCCAAACCATTCCTTTTGCACTGGATCTCAGGGTGAGTGGGTCTGTATGTGACCCCTTGAATAGTGGCTACTCCCTTCCCTTTGGTTCTGTGGTTCTCCTGGATTTAATTCCCATTTATTTGCTAAATCAGATGTTTTGGGGGTTCACCTTTCCTGGGCCAGACCCAAGGGTTGGGGTACCTCATGCAGTGCTCAATACCTTCACTCCTTGAGGAAGAGTTCTATATTTTTGGAATCCATGCTAACTGTGGGTAACTGCTCCTGGGCTGGTGTCCCAAGTAAAACCATGTCTCTGCCTCTCCTACCCCCTCCATGTGTCTCTTTTATCTTTAGTTGCCAAGGTGTTGTTCATCTAGTTCTCAGGCCCTTTTCTGAGGAAAACGTCTCCTTATGTAGCTGCACATTTGTTGTGTTAATGGGAGGAGGTGAGTTCAGGGTCTTCCTATGCTGCCATCTTTAACTTCTCCCAGAAGTGTACTTGATATTACTGGTTTATTGTAACAGATACGACTCAGGAACAGCCAAATGGAAGAGATGCATAGGGTAAGGCATGGAAGGAGAGGTATGGAGCTTCCATGCCCTTTCTGAGTGTGCCACTGTTCCAGCACCTTGATGTGTTCCGCAACCTGGAAGCTCCCAGAAGCCCTTCAATTAGGGGTTTGTATGGAGATTTCATTACATAGGCATTATTGATGAAATTGTTGGCCATTAACAACTCAATCTCTAGCCCCTCTCCCCTTCTCTGCATGTTGGGGGTGAGGCTGAAAGTCACAAGATTCTAATAATGGAGTAGTCTTTCAGGCAACCATCCCCCGACACTGAACTATCTACCGCCACCACTCATCTCCTTAACACACAAAAGAATATTATAACTCCACAAATTCAAAGGGTTTTAGGGGCTGTGTGCCAGGATCTAGGGACAAAGGCAAAATATTTATTTTTATTATACTACATCCATTATAACTTTGTATTGTCTGATGGACAGTTTTTATGTATATAGAGCAAAAATGGACAGAACTAAAAGGATAGACATATCAATTTCATAGTAGGAAATTTTAACACACTGTTTTCATAGCTGATAGAAGTAGACAAAAATCAGTAAGGAATAAAAGATGTGAACAACAATTAACAGACAACTTAATTGACATAGTACACTATGTTTAACAGCTGACGAACGCATGGAACATTTACCATTTATTAGTATATCAAGATGCAGTAGATTTTTTTGTATATGGACCTTGTATCCTGTGACCATTTTAAATCCATTTATTAGTCTTAGGAGATATTTTTTACATGTATGGCTTCCTGTTAGATTATCTATGTTGTGTGCTGTCTGGTCTTTATTTCCTGTTTCTACCTGCTTTACAGTTACCAACATGAAAATTCAGTCTCCAGAGTTTGGCAGAAACCTTCATGGTGAAAGCCAGCTATGCTTGCTTGTTATTTAGTATTCTTAGATGCACTTAGTTTTGATGCTATACCAGTTTCTTTCATCCTAGTTCTGAAATATGTTTAAAAGGTGATTTTAATAGTTTTTCATATTTGCTGTGTTTAGAAAGCTCATTCAAAGTATCTAACCTTACATACCACCAAAAATAGAAGGTTTATTTTTCTATATGAATTTTAGACTCAACTTGTCTACTTAAAAAAAGTGTTATTTTCATTGGGATAATGTTAAATTTACGGATTAATTAAAGGAGAATTGATACCCAGTCTTCTTTGGAATTACATTATGATTTATAATTTTTGAGAAGAAAGATAGGCAGTTTTCCTAAACTTTTGGCTCATTTACTAGGTATTTTTTCTTCTGTTGCTGTTGTTGGGATAGTTTACTACCATTATATTCCGATTTTTTTTCTTGGAAAATATGAAAGCTATTATTTTATGTATACTAGTTTTTTAATATTACTTCAGTTACCAGCTACCTTACCAAAGTACCTTGTGGTTTCTGATAGTTTCCTTTTCATTTATTATTTTATTCCTTTCAAAGTATACAATTATATCTTCTGGCAAAAATTCAAACATTTGGAATATACACTGACAGTTTCTTTATGAGCTCTCTTTAGTCTTTGAGTTTATTAATTTTGAGCTTTAACTCCCTATGTCATTGCTCTTATCTGTGCCTTAATTTTCTTCTGTAATGTAATTTGGGCTATGCTTTCTCCATTCTTGTCTCTATCTAATCCCATTTTATTCATCCTAGATTTCAGGAATTCTTTAAAATATGTGATTCGTTGATGTTATTCTTCTTATTTTCCAGTGTTGTAATTTTATTCCTTTGAACAACATATATTTTCTGTAATTTCATGAGATTGTGAGAGAGAAGTAAATGAGTGTCCCTCATTTACCATCTCAAAACCATCTTTAAATACTAACAAAAAGAAAACATCAACAAAAGTCAGTGTACCTGGCTCTTGGTGCTTCAGTAATTGAATATTTCTTGACTGGTCTGCACAGCTCAGGTTCTTTATACTACTTAAGTGTTTCCATCCCTTGAGAATCCCAGTCTTCCCTGTTCTGTGTCTACATACCTTCCATGAATGTCTCTAGTCCCTGTACTCTAGAATCCTGGATGTTTTTGATACTTTTTATTTCTGGGCTATAAGACGTTGCATCCATGTAAGGACATAAGGTTCCAGTTACTCTGTTCTCTTTGCCTGTGGGTTTTAACCAGTATGTTGGAGCCAGATCAGGTTTAGTGTTATCAGGATCCCCTGTTAAAAAAGATTAAGACATGAACTTGGAGCCAAGCTGGAGACTTCCCATTACCTTCCCTCAAATGTAAACCTTCGTTCCTCACTTTGGATCTCAAAATAGACAAAAATTATGTATATCCAGCTAGCTGAATTATTTCTAGTCAGCCTTAGAAACTCATTTGCTAGTGGAACAGAGTCATATTAAGATATGGGCTTCTAGGCTGATTGCTAGAGGACAAGTCTTGAGTCTTAGGACTTCACAGAAGTGAAGGAGGATTACTCACCTTTGTTTTTCAACACTTGTCTCTTGAGTCTAATAGAGAGGGTAGAACCTTTTTCGCTTTAAAGATAGACTATTTTTATTCACTCCAAGTTTAAACTCTAGGAATAAAAAAGCAGCAGGATAAGTTTTACAGAAATGGGAAGTAGAGCAGAGTGAATTTGTCCAGGCACTCACCTTTTATTGATACAGTTCCTGCAGATACTTCGAAATGACTCATGCGTTATATTTAAGGCCAATATTAATGGATATTGTGTTTTCAGAGAAAGTGGAGGTCATCCCGGCCTAACAAAATATATTTTGTTATTACTGTTGCTTCTTTAAAATCATTACATATTTGCAAATGAGTGAAAGAATTGATGGCAGAATGCAATCAGTGAAAGAACTGAATGGGAAAATGAAATCAGTAGATTAATGAGTTTATAAAAATGGGAGTGAAGATGTAAGATACTTTTATCTTTCTAATGGGGAAGGTGAGAACCTTGTACAACTTCTTCCTAGCACTTATACTTTTAACTTTTAAATGCCTTATTTCTGTGTTTAATGTTTGTCTTCACCAATAGACTCTTAGTGAAGGCAAGGACTGAGTTTCTTTATTCATTATACTCAGTACTTAGCACAGTACTTTTAAATATAATAATTTTCCTTATTGGAGATTAAAAACAGAAAAATGAAGTTTTTTTTCTTTCATCCTTCTCTATTTTGACTAATAAAAAAATACTTATTAACCATATACTATAATCCAAACATGTTCCATACCCTTGATTAGGATCACAGTCTAATCTACAAGAGGGAAAGGTACACAGCATTGAGATCTACTTCTGTAATTTTGGGGGCATTTCTTTCCAATTTTATTTCTATTCATAGGTAATAAAATTGGGATAGTTTTATAAACATTGATATCTAACCAGCTTTTCTAACCAAATATTTTAAGTCTTTTCCCCATATGTTGAAACATTTCTTTTAAACCTGATTTCTAATGGCTCCATAGAAGTCCATTATGTGGAAACTCTGTAATTTATTTAACAATAATGTTGAGCTGGAATGTATGCTCCATGAATATAGGAATTTTTCCCCTGTCAGTTCACTGCAATTCCCCAGCACCTACAACAGTGTCTAGTACATAGTAGGTGCTTAATACATAAAAAATGAATGAAATGTTTAGGTTGTTCTATTTTTTCTATATTAGAAATAATGCTCTCCAAAGCATTTTTGTACAAAATGCTTTCACTGTATTTCAGATGCTTTTCTAAATAATTACTTCTAGAAGAAACTTCTAGAAGAGGACCTTGCTGGTTGAAAGGATATGGACAAACTTATATGATTTCAGAGTCGTTTTCTCTATGAAATAATGTTATCTGTGGCTTTTTTTTATACTTTAGTTTTATAAATTTTCTATAATAATTATATTCTAAAAGAATCAAAATAGTTATTTTATTCTTTTAAGTGCGTTTCTTTTATTCAGGGAGCAGTTAGTAATCTTGTGCCTGGAATATAGGGTTTTTGTCGTTGGTGGTGAAAGATGAGGATTGAAAGTTTTCTTGGGCAGATGCAGCGAATGATTTGGTATGCTATTCTAAGGAACGTTATTTCATAGGAATGGGAGTCCTCTCAAATGTTAATAAGCAGAGTAGTGATAGAATGAGAATGATACGAAAGATCATACTGATAGTGTAGAGGAAGGATTTGGTAGAGAAGAGACCAGAGGGAGGGAGATCCTGGATTTCTCACTCTCTAGCCTCCACGTCATTCAATTCATCATTGATTTTTTTTATCCTAAGTATTTCTTGAATTTCTTCTTCTCTCCCTTAGGTAAGTCCTCAGTATCTTTCACCTCAGCTACTGCTGTAACCTTCTCATTTCTTTCCCTGCCTCAGAACCATTCTCCACAGAGCTATTAAAGTGATGTAGCTACAACCAAATATGAAGAATGGTTCCCTGTTATCTACATTTTAAGGTTCTAGTTGATTAGCCTGGCATACAAACCCTTCCATTATTTGGATCCTTCACTTTCATTTCCAGCTATTCCCTGCTGTGAAGAAAACCTTTCCTAAGAAAGAAAACTGCTTATTATCCCTGATTGTCTTCACCCCTGTCCCCCGCACAGATAGCACTTGCTTCTGTGCCTCGCTCACGCTGCCCCCATTTCCCCAAATATTCCCTCTCTCCAGTCAGAACCCCCTTGGTCCCCTTTTTCTGGGGCTCACTGTGTAAGACTCATATGTCAGTAACCTCTTCCAAGAAATGTTAACATATATATTCACAGATTACATGCCTCCCTCCTTTCTCCTGCCTTTTTGGCTTAGGAATCTCTCTTCTGTGCTTTTTATGGGACCTTGTTTTTACCTTTCCTTTCATGCTGTGCTATAATTATCTGTTTAGTTATGTTTCCCACACTGGACTGTGAGATTTTTGAGAGCAAGGGCTCTTTTATTTCTTTGTATTCTCAGCAGTTAGCATATAGTAAGGTGGTCAAAAAGGAACCTATTATCATTTTTCAGATGAAATAATGAGGGCTTGAAGCAGGCCAGTGGGCAAGAAGGATAGGTGGGATAGACAGATTGTTAAAGAAGTCACTTTGGATGTCAGTGATAAGTTAAAGGTAGAAATCATGGATGATTGAGGTATGCAACCTGAGTAAATGAGTTTAACGTGCAGGTTTTTGACTTGTTAAATTTGAAATATTTGCTGAACATTCTAGAGAGATGACTAATAGGTAACTAGAAGTATGGGTCTACCTATTAGGAGATAAGGATTTAGGAGTCATCAGCATAGAAATATTAATTAGGGCATATGGAATAGATAATACAGGTCAGGAAGGAGAGGAGATATAAAAAATGTGGAGTAGGGATCCTTGGGGAAAATCATTTAATAGGTTACAGAAAAAAGAAAAAGTAGGGTAGTATATTGATTGTCAGTGATGTCCAATAGTGAAGAGAGGTTGAAACAGATGAGAATTGAGAACAATATATTTGATTTGGAATTTGGAAGGTCATAATTGATCTTTGAGAGAGTAATTTCAGTCCAGTAGAGGGAAATAGCAACTAGATTGAAATAGGTGATTGAAGAAGGCTGAGAAACGAATGATGAACAAGTGGAAAAAGCAAGCATATAGTACTCTTTGCTTTATGGAGAAATGATACCTTGTGGAAAAAGGAATGTGATATCACTTTCTTGAGGGGAAGGTAGGATGGCAATAAAGTTTTTGTTTTATGTTTTGTTTTTGGATGGGAGATGGTCATGGAAAAGTTTATCAATTGGTGTTCAGGAGCCATAAGAAAGAAGGCTTGAAGTCCAGAAATAAATCTTTAATGGAACAAGGGAAAGAAGAAAAGGAAGGGGGAGAGCCTGGCGTTAAGATCTCAGATGATACTGTTATCCTTGCAAGTGGTGGGGACACTTCTTTCTTGGGCTCAAAAGGAAAAGAAGTAAGGAGAAGTAGAAATAGAGAAACATTTAAAGGTGGTATGAGGGAATGTGAAGGATCTATTTTCGGTGAAGTAGGCTACCAGGTCCTTAATTGCAGGGTAAGGTTTGGATAGGTCAGGGATAGGACAGATGGTGGTAGCAGGGTGGCACAGGTCATTTTAGAAGATTGGTAAAGGACAAGGGATTAATGTTGAGGCTGCAGATAGATTTAGGGCTCAGTTGAGATTGAACTATGGAAAAAATAAAGCAATAATTTAAATACTTAAATAATATGTATATTTGTTTATATATTTTTTTCCATAAAAGGGACTGAAGAAAAGGACAGGGCCCTGGAGAATTGCTTACAGTTACTCAGTAGGATTAAGTGAGGCAGATAGTTAAGGACAGTGATATTTGCTCTATAGTCCTAATGCTTGGAAGAATTGAAGAATGGGTGCAGGGTCGGGAGTGGGCTGCTGCAGACAGCAGCCTGGCTGTCAGTAGACTAAGTCCTGCCTGGTCATAGGCCAGTGTGATCCAGAGTCAATTCAGAGTGTTTAACGCATGACTGATAATATTTGAGATTTAGTATGAGAAGGTGCCTTCCTTCCTTTTCCTTTCTCTTCTCCTTTCTTCCTTTCTTCCTTCCTTTCTCTCTCGCTCTCTCGCTTTCTTTCCCTCTCTCTCTCTTTCTTTTTCTTTTTCTTTCTTTCTTCCTTCCTTCCTTCCTTCCTTCCTTTTTTTCTTTCTTTCCTCCCTCCCTCCCTTCCCTCCTTCCCTCCTCTCTCCCTCTCTCCCTCTCTCCTTGCTCTGTATGTATATCAATTAAAGTATGTAAAATAAAAGCAACAAATAGATTGTAGATAGTTTACTCTATTTTAAGACAGTGAATTTTGTACAGAAAAGTAGTATTGGCTGGTTTATGAGTTCTTACTGTTAGTTATTCATTCCTGGTTAAAATATCTCTGGTGGCCTTACATACCCTGTAGTAGTTATCAACTAATAGATTTCAAAATGCAGACAGCCCTAAAGAGAATTTTTTTTTCTCCAAAGTATTTTGTCTTCTATCAGGAATTTGTCATTAGGTATTATATAGACCCAGTGGATAGGTTCATCTCTGGCATGGATATCTGACAGAAACAGCATTTCTCTCAATTATGCTTTTTCTTTAAAAAAAAAAAAGAAAAAATCCGAAAATGAAAGCATAATTTATGTACCTCCTACAAGAAATGCGTAAATTATGGGAAATAATAAAGGAGCAAGATATAATTGAAAATCAACAGCTCTATGAGTTAAGAACCTACTCTCTACGACTCAATTGTTGTCAGTTACTGCTTAACTTAACGCTGGGTTTTCCTTTTTGCTTTCAGGAAAACCTTTAACTTACGCCCTGGGTGTTGCCTGTCCACAGTTTCCTGGTGGCTCACCGCTTCTGCCTGCTCCAGCCTTGCTCCGGCAGCTTCAAGGCTTCTGGGCTTCAGAGCTTGTTGTGAAAGCTTGCTGCTTTGGCCTGCTACCCCTGCTTCAGGTGTCAAAAGCTTTTAATTAGCTTGCTTCCTCTAATTACCATAACTAGGCCCTAATGTGTCTGCATAACCTAGTCTTAGGGTCTGAAAGGAGAATTATTTTTAGCCGTTCATTCTTCCTTAAAAACTCTGTACCCTGGCTCTCCTGGGATTCAAGGGAGAGTGAAAGACGTTTGAAGTTATATTGCATGATTCACCTTTGAAGCCTCTGTATATGGGCTAGTCTTCAGTCCATAGGGGCACACTGGCATGGGCATACTATATTTTTATAGCCAGTGTCTGCTCTAATTGGTCAATGCCCATGCTGTACCAATTTCTAAATATTTTGACTATCACTACTATATATATAAATTGCAACTCCGTAGAGAGGATACCTCTAGCCGGTTTAGTGAACTCTTTGTAGTGTTTTTAGTTTGCTTGTTAAAGAGACTTAGTATTTTTTTAATTAAATATTTTGAATACAGACTGATCACTAACAGAGCAGTTTATAAAAAACAAATACAGTGATTTTCATACATATTAACAATGATCACCATTAACATGACAATAGGAATCAAGACTATAGGCATGATGAATGGGAAGATCTCTTCAAAAACCTGGAGAACTATTCAGTACTCATAGCAGTAAATAACTCTAGCTCTGTAATCAGGTCGTGAGGACTGTAGAACCTACTTTAGAGTGGTGTAGGAATTGATTTTGGCAGTATATGTATTGTGCTCAGCCCAGTGCCAGTCACAGTAAGCTTTCGATAAATGAGTTGTTTTTGTTTATTATTATTATTAATAAGTGATGGTAGACATTATACAGCAGAGATAAAAAGGAGACAAAGACATGGAGCAATAAATAGTGAACAGTAACAATACACGAAAGATAATAAAAGCTAAGCTGTGAAGTTGAGACTTTAAAAGCCGTACATAATTGTTAGGAGAGCAACATGAGCTGGAATAATCTGGTACACACTTAAACCTTAAGATACAGAATTGTATCTCTTTTATCATAATGCCTTATTTTTATTTGAGTTTCAGTATCAATTTAGTAGTGTACTTGAAGCTGAGCGTATTGTATTGATGCCTTTCAACTTTCTATGTAGATACACTCATATAGATTACAAATCACTCGTTATTTATTCAGTAAATATTTATTGCGTACCTATTGATTCCCAAGCACTGGGCACGTACTAGTGAACAAATGAGAAAAAAATAATACCTACCCACATAGAGCTTATGTTCTAGTGAGTGAGGCAAACAGTAAGCAAAATACATAAATAGAATATACAGTTTGTTAAGTAAAAAGAGCTAAGGGGAAAAGGAAGCAAAGAAATGGGATAGAAAGTGTGAAAGGGCAGAATGACATTTTAGGGAGGGATTGAGAGAGCAAACCATGTGTAGCTATAGGGGGGAAAGACCATTTGAGACCTACGGAGTAATAAGTGCAAAAACACTAAGTTGAGATTGAACAAGGTGATCAGTATGTTTGGAGAGAGTGATCTAGGAGGAGAGTAATATGAGATCTGGGAGACCACGATATGTTGGACCATGCTACTTATAAGTTATAGCAAGGACTTTTTTACATGGAGAGAGATCAGAAACTGAAGTTTTGGAGCAGAGTGTCATGATCTGAGCTAGTTTAAACAGAATCACTGTGGCTGATGTTTTGAGAACAGATTTTGGGCTGTGAGAGCAGAAGTAGAGAGGCTGGGCAGGATAGTCCAGGCAAGACATAATGGTAGATGGGAATGGTGTGGACTAGAGGAGGAGGTATGGCAAATTCTGGATATATTGAATGTAGACTAGATTTGTAGAACTGCATGCCAGCTGCTTCTTGGATATTGAAATTCTGTTTAATATAGTATGATCATTCCTAAGTTATATGTTGTATCTATAAGTGATGATTCTTAAATCGTGTTTAAGAACTCATTCATTTACATTTGTCACCTACTGATTTTTCTGTAGCATTTGCAGTTTTTCTAACATTGTAGTGCTTTTAATATGCTTATATAATATAAGACAGCTCTATATTTGGTGTTTTTAAAAACATGTCTTTGTTCTGTATTAAATTTATAATCTTCCCGTCCATACTAAGTGTACTGTTCATTCTGATCAAATTATATAAGAAAGGACATTTTAACGTACTACCCTCTTATATGTCAGTTAGCTGTGGCTCTTGAAAATCTAGAACCTGAAGTTAGATTTCTAGGAGAATCTTCTCCTCCTCCTCCCCCTCCTCCCCCTCCCCCTCCTCCCCCTCCCCCTCCTCCTCCCCTCCCCTCCCCTCCCCCTTCTCTCCTCCCCTCCTCCCCCTCGTCCTCCCCTCCCCCTTCTCCTCCTCCTCCCCCTCCCCCTTCTCCTCCTCCTTCTTCTTCTTTACTGAAATGAACATGAAAATGGTCTGTAGTGTCAAAGGAGAAAAGCAAGATCAGTTTTATTTTATCACTTCATCAACTTCATACTCTTGTCTCATCATGTCATCAATTCGATAATTTAAGAATATTTTCTGAACTGCCTTTAAAAAAAATTGAAGTATAGCTGATTTACAATGTTGTGTTGGTTTCTGGTGTACAGCAAAGTGATACAGACACATATTTTTCATATTCTTTTCTATTATGGTTTATTACAGGATATTGAATGTAGTTCCCTGTGCTATACAGTAGGACCTTGTTGTTTATTTTATATATAGTAGTTTGTATCTGCTAACCCCAAACTCCTAATTTATCCCTCCCTCACCCCGTTTTGCCTTTGGTAACCATAAGTTTGTGTTCTGTGTGAACTGACATTTTTATTTCACCACATCCCACTGCATTCCAGAAGAGTTTTTAGGCAGCTCATGAAACTGTTGTAAGCTAGCTTTGAGAATGTTTTTCACCCTGCAGCAGCATGGCATTCCTGATTATCACATAGATGTGTAGTATGGGTCTCGTTTTGGCCATTATCAGCCACACTGTAAATACCTCAGTAATTAATGGTCATTTCATGATCAGGATGAGGTATGGTATTCCATACTATCCCATCCCATGCTTCAAATTTCATATGTTCTGTCCAGAAAATGTAGAAAGGGCAATAGAAATCATATCCCCTAGAAATACCTGATTTTTAAAATGTTTTGATGCCTTTCTCAGAATAAATATGGCATAGAAATGTATAGCTAAATACTTTATATATAAAAAAATTAATTTTAGTGTACAAATTTTAATAAACTTCTTTTAAACAATATACTGTGAACTTTTCCCTATTAAATAGTATTCTTTAACAACATTTTCAAGAATATTAATAATTTTCTATTATTTGTGGTATGTTCAGTAACTTTCACCTTTCAGAATATTTAAGTTATTTACAATATTTTACTGTTGGAAACCACACGTAAATATTGTGGCTTAGTTTTTATTTGTATATATATATGTTCATTTGAGGATATTTCTAACTATATTTCTATGTTGATGTATGTGTCATGGGTATAAATTTATAAAGTTGGAAGTTGAAGAGATCAAAGCTTCTTATTTCCTTGTTACAGAAATGGAAGAAATAAGGATGTTTAACGTCTACCACGTATTAGTGATAGAGTAAACAACAGTTGAGAGTTTGGGCTATAATGTGCTTAGTGCAATGCTTGGCACATAATAATAGCTATTGCTTATTGAACACCTATTAAGTGCCAGACCCTGTTTTAAATATTTCATACTTGTGTATAGCCCGAGTCTGGCTGTAGAGTCCACGCTATCACCACTACCCTGAACAGCCACGCTAAGTGCTAGCTCAGGGTTTGAGTGTTCAGTAAGTGCTAGCTTATTTCTACCGCACAGCTCTATAATCCAGAGGTGGTTTTGGTTCCAATAGTATTTGGATTTTAGAAAGATAATTTAATACATATACTCTATTTTATATAACAGTCCTATTGGGGTTTTGAGCAGAACCTCATAAGCAAATGCGTTGGTGTTTCTGCAGTGAAGCATGTTTATCTTTACACTGAGATTAAAAAGAAAACAGAACTCCCCCAAAACTATGCTTTGCCTGATTCATTTGCCAAATGAATTTTGAAAATGCTTTGGCTTTTAGAATTGCTGGTAAGGGATTGTGGACCTTCATAAAACTCTTAGAAGAGTAACTGGCATTTAGAACACACTCTATATATGCTGGTGAATACTGCTACTACTATACTGGTTATCATCAGATACTTATATACTCATGTGCATAGAAAATTCGTGAATCACACAGTGCTGGGAGGAGTTCTTTTCATACCACATGACCTGAGAAGGGCAAATCTAAGTGTTGGAGTCTTTCAGCCATTCTCTAAAACAGAATAAGAGAGGGCTTAAGTGATAGCCGTCCTTATCTCTTCCCTGTCTTAAATGTAGGCATGTCTAGCTCTATGCTCCTGTCCTTCCATCTGTTTGTGCTCCCAGTTGTGCAGCGTATGATTTGAGTCTGCAGAATAATGAAACTTGTGTTTTCAGACTTTCAGAGATCCTAGTGAAAAAATGTTTCAAGTTTTTCCTTGCTCCTTATCACAGCACTCCCCCCCACCCCGCCTTTTTTGTGGTGAGAACATTTAGATCTACTTTTCTAGCAACTTACAAGTATATAATACAATACTGTTAACTATAGTCACCATACTGTACATTAGACCCCCAGAACTTACTCATCTCTCATCTTATAACTGGAAATTTGTACCCTTTGACCAACATCTCCCCGTTTCCCTCAACTCCCAGCCCCTTTCACCACCTTTCTAGAATTAGAATTCTAGAAATAGAATTTGCTGTTTCTGTGAGTTCACCTTTTTCAGATTTCCCATAGAAGTGAGATCATACAGTTTTTGTCTTTCTGTTTCTGGCTTATTTCACTTAGCATAATATCCTCTAGGTTCACCCATGTTGTCACAAAAGCAAGATTTCCTTCTTTTTTTATGGCTGAATAATATTCCATTTTCTTTATCCATTCATCTGTCATTGGCTATTTAGGTTGTTTCTATATCTTGTACAGCCCCTTTTCTTTAAACATGAACCAACTGATCCATCATTTCTGCAGATATGACCAGATACGACTAAAGACTAAAGTGACTGCATATGAATTTGAGATATTTCTTCTTCCTTCCCACCATTTTAATTGATGAGAAACTGTAATCACAGTCATTAGTATAACCATTTATGACAATTACCAAGATGTATTCTAGTTTAGATAATATTATAGTATTATACACTGATTTTAATTATATAGTCATATTATTGTTATTGCACAATGATCCAAAAATAAATTTATTAAATGCCCCTGATATGTACATTTGCTATTAAGATTTAAAAAATTTTGGACTTGAGTTTAAACCTATTCTCTATGCTTAGAACTATCCTTTTGAACTGTTTGTAGATATGTTGTATATAGTTTGTTTTCTCCTTCTGCACATTAGAGTAGTATTTGTCTTCCCCCTACTCCACCCGCCCCCAGTAAAGGCTGGAAACAGCCTTTGTCTCCTCTCATGTAGTTCAGTCTCTGCTCTATAGCATCCCAAGTGAGCTGCAAGGGCCCTTTGAGACTATCTAGTCAAACTGAGGGAGAGGAGTAGAAACAGAAATGTAATCGGTTTGTTGAGAGTGAAAATAGGGGATTAGTTATTTGTATTTGACAGTTTTTTGATCCATAACTAAAATACAAAATACAGAAATATCTGTTCCTTTTTTTGTCGGAAAGGTATGTGTGAAGTCTGCAATTTGTAGAGGTGTTAGCCTTAATTGATCTTTAGGTTGTGTGTGTGTGTGTGTGTGTGCGTGTGCGTGCGCGCACGTTGGGGGTTGTGGTATAGTGTGTAAGAATACGTGGCGTGTCAGTTTATGGCGTACTGTTTGATCCCCATGAAACATGTTTGTTTTGGCAGCTGGCTTTCCCTGTAGCATCGTGTTGGAATTTGGCATGCAGTGTTTAAGCTCTAGTTATTTCATTTGGTACATTTTGGTCAATTTCTTAGTGATAGTAGATATTGAGTTTAAATTCCAGAGCAGAAAACTTGAAAACGAGAATATAGTATACGATCACCAACCGACACCATGTTCAAAAACACAGTTGTTTGTTTGGCACGTGTTCACTAATGTAACTTTTTCAACTGACAATATTATTTGATTTAGGATCTTAGAATTTGAACTGCATGGAAATCTGATAATTTTGGTATTTATTTTTTTTACAGAGAGGAAAAAGGAAAATGGATGACTGAAAAAAAGTACTATTTGTCACATTTTAAAAGTTGTATTTCCTTTCCTAGGTTGCTGTAGTGAAACTAAAAAATGCAGATAAAGTATTTGCCATGAAAATATTGAATAAATGGGAAATGCTGAAAAGAGCTGAGGTAAGATTCTAATTATTGGAATATTTAAATAATATTTTAGAAATATTTTTAGAGAAAAATAAAATGATAGAGAGCCCATAGGTCTTTAAGTATCATTTAGTAACCTTTTATCTACGATGGCATTATTTTTTAAAGCCTAAAAGACAAATTCAGTAATTCACAATTATGATATAGTTATGATGAATGTTACATTTGTGATGCTATTTTAATATTATCTGAAAACCAAATGGAAACCCTTTGAATGTCAGGCTTAGACACTTATGTTAAAAGGATGTGTGGAAACCAGTTTCTTTTACAGGAAGAAATTTTGTAGTGACTGATATCCAATTTGATATAACTTGTTTATATTATTTATCTGTATTCTGCTATAAGCAAATTCCGCAGGAATTTTGAATATGGCCTGTAAGAATTCTGTTTATTGCTGACTATGCAGTTAAATTTATGTTTTGTTTCATATTATTAAAAATGGGAGTAAAATCTGCTGTTGAAAGAGTTGTCAGCATTTTAATCTTCGTGCTAGATTTGAGGGAAAGACTGACTGGCATGATGTTAAAAATATCTAATAGCCGATATGTATGTCAAACCTGACATTACATGTAAATTTGGGGAGTGGTTCTGGAGGTCTGCTGTTCTGGGTTATAGTGAGTTGCTCAGTGAGGTAGGGCATTCAGGGGCCTCAGGGAAGCAGAACTTACTGGTGTGGAAATATTTTAACTTACAGAAGGATTATACTGCTGAGTAGGCTGAGTGTTAGCTCTAGAGGGTAGTAAGATTCATAAGAGGATAATGAGAAATTAGCCCTTAGAAATCTTTCTGTATATACCAGTACTTGTAGCAACCTGAAAAACAGCAAATACATAGGGAAAAGCACAAATGGTTCCCATGATGATAGATACATACTGTGGTAGTGAAAGTAAATACTTCAATATTTCTTTCTTTTAGAAAATTTGAAGAAATAACAAAACACAAAGAAGAAACTAATAATCACTTGTATTCCATCATTTAGAATTAATAACATTTTGGGCAAGTTTTGCTTTCAGTCTTTTTCTTTTCTATTTGCCTACTGAAAAAAACTGCACACATGAAATTACAGATATATTCTTTGTAAAACAAATAATAGCACATTACAGATAAAGCTAAGGTACTCTTTGACTATACCCCGCCCAAGTCCAGCCCCTCTCTACCTTCCAGAGGTAATTACAGAGGTAATAAAATCGTGTTTAAAAGAGTATCTGGAAAGTTTTATGTCACTCTCTGACATATGTGCCAGTGCCCGTTATATTCAATAACTTCAATATTTACTTTTGTATTTCCCTAAAACTGAATTGCCTTACTGTCACTAGTCATATTTTCCAGGTAATAAACACTGAGATTGAGTTTAGTATGCAGTCTATTTATTAGGGGGTGCCTTTGAAATTGACATTGACAGACAGGAAAGGAGGTGAAATACGATTGGTCAGGGAGAAGTCAAGCTGCCCCTTCAGCCTCTGTTGATCCAACAGGGATCCGTGGAGCAGAAATGGTCCTTCAGAGTTGTCCTACCTTGGGCCAAATGGTTGACCTTTATGCACTTGCCTCAGTTACTCATTGGATACGGGATACGGGCTGCCTCCAGAAGGACATGGCCTTGGGCTAGTAGGCTTTCCGTGGCTGAGACAAAGCCTGGAGGGGCTGACAGCATTGCCAGCAGTTGGAGCAATAAGTCTTATTATTAAAAATTAGTAAAGAATTATGTTCTAATTGTTTCGCAGAACTCATAATTGTAGTGGGTTAGTGTTCCAGGGTTAGAACTTTAAAAAAATTTAATTAAAGTTTGTACTTACTTTTTATGATGTTGGATATGTTGGGGAAGAAATTTTTTTTTTTAACATCTTTATTGGAGTATAATTGCTTTACAATGGTGTGTTAGTTTCTGCTTTATAACAAAGTGAATCAGTTATACATATACATATGTCCCCATATCCCTTCCCTCTTGCATCTCCCTCCCTCCCACCCTCCCTATCCCACCCTTCCTATCCCACCCTTCTACGTGGTCACAAAGCACCGAGCTGATCTCACTGTGCTATGCAGCTGCTTCCCACTAGCTATCTGTTTTATGTTTGGTAGTGTATATATGTTGGGGAAGAATTTTGAAAAGAAAGAGTAACTGGTTTAACTTTCATTACTCACTGGAGGAAGTGGCAAAATTGAAGATAAAACAGGAATAATTAAAAATTAAATATTATTTTGTTGAATTAAAAATCATTAATATGTTCTGTTTCTGGGACAAGATGGAATAGATGTGCTTCTTCCTATCTTTCCCATTAAGTACAGCTAAAGACCATGGACATTACATATAAAACAGATATACAAAGACTCTGAAAGGCAGAGAGAATGTGGAAAAACTAGGGGCCTTGGGACCCAAGGAATGTCAGTCGTTCCGTGAGGTCAGTATTATTCTGATGGAATAACCAGATAAGGACCATACAAAGAAAGTTAAAGATCAATATGCCTCATGAACATAGATGCAAATATCCTTAAGAAAATATTAGCAAATAGAGTTCAGCAATATATAAAACAAATCATACACCATGACCAAGTGGGGTTTATTTGAGGGATACAAGGCTGGTTCAGTATTTGAAAGGAACTTGCCTCAAACTATTTGAAACATTCATTTTTTAGGAAGAAATTCTACATTGAAACTTTTAAAGAGGAATTCATTTTAAAGTAGGATGGAATTATATTTCTGTGCTTGAATTGTCAAATCCTTTTTTTAAAAAAACATTGAAAAGAAGCCCGTTCTGATCATTACTTATCTAATTTGGGAAAACTGGTCCTACCAATGATGCTTAATGAATTACAAATGAGCAGCAAAATTTCTTACTTTTTAAATCTGTGTATTGTTGATACTTTAGAACACTATTCAGAGATTTACCTCCAACCTGTTTGTCATATTTATTTCTATTTAAGGTATGTAACAGATATAATAATTAGTGGGACATGGATTATTTGAAGATACTAGGAAATTTGTCTCTTTCTGTACCTGGCAGATACCTAATTAGTAAATAATCTTATAGTTACAAAGATTAATATCTCTAGAGAGTCATCATTTACAAACTTTGTTAGTATGTCAGCAGTCCCTTAAGTTAACTTCTCCTAATCTATTCTGTGAATTTTACTTTCATTTCAAATTTATTCAACTCTTACTGATTTCACTCATATAGGAGATGTCTTACTCATTTCGTTGGAAGATGCAGTATAGTTTACAGAAATGCTCTCCATCTCGAGTCAAACCTTTCCAAGGCTCAGTTATCTTATTTGTTAAATAAAGATAATTGTCTCTATACCATAAGTGGAGGAATAATATATCTTAGTTTAACTGTGATAGTACTGGTTTATGCCTGTTGTCTTGCTATTTTTGTTATTGTTGTTAGCTCTGTTTTATTATTTTTTATACATGTATGTGCCAGGAGTAGTAGTAGTAGCTGTAGTAGTTAACAGTAGTAATGAATTGAGGTCATTAGATTGGAACTGTCTCTACTTCCTGATCTGCTACGTATAGTAAAAAAAAGAAAATGCAAGCACTCTAGAAAATAACAAGTAAAAAAATGAAAGCTTTTTTTCCCCTCCCTCAGATGTCCAGTCTTTCTGTTCAAAGTAAATCATTATTAAGATGATTTATTTATCCTTAATAGAAAAATTTACTATACTGGAATCATATTAAAAGACTGATTTTTTCACAGTGCTTTTATCACTTAATAATATATATTGGATTTTTCCATTTCCATATTTATACTTTTACCTAATTCTTTTTTTTTTTCTTTTTTTTTTTTTTGCGGTACGCGGGCCTCTCACTATTGTGGCCTCTTCCGTTGTGGAGCGCAGGCTCAGCGGCCATGGCTCACGGGCCCAGCCGCTCCGTGACATGTGGGATCTTCCCGGACCGGGGCACAAACCCATGTCCCCTGCATCGGCAGGCGGACTCTCAACCACTGCGCCACCAGGGAAGCCCTCTTTTTTTTTTTTTTTAAATAAAGTATTTATTTTTTATTTTATTTTTGGCTGCGTTGGGTTCTTGTTGCTGCGTGCGGACATTTCTCTGGTTGTGGTGAGCAGGGGTTACTCTTCGTTGCAGTGCACAGACTTCTCATTGCAGTGGCTTCTCTTGTTGTGGAGCACGGGCTCTAGGCATGCGGGCTTCAGTAGTTGTGGCTCGTGGGCTCTAGAGCGCAGGCTCAGTAGTTGTGGCACACGGGCATAGTTGCTCCGCGGCGTGTGGGATCTTCCCGGACCAGGGCTCGAACCCGTGTCGCCTGCATTGGCAGGCGGATTCTTAACCACTGCACTACCAGGGAAGCCCTACCTGATTCTTTTTAATAGTTTCATTATACTGAATGGATATATTGTTTAGTATGATGATTTTTTCTTTTAAACATTGATGGGCATTTAGATTATTTCCACCTTTTTACTATTTTTATTTGGTTATTTCACCAAATCTAACTATGTGTGTTTAGCAAAGAGGAATTTCAAAACAAGAGAGAAAATAGTGCATCAGAACTAGTCACGCCACCTAAGAAGTATATGCAATGTAACATAGAAATAGAAAGGGCTGTGAAATACTGTTAATCAGAGATGTTGCTGTTGGCTGCCCTGAGGTACTCCAGGTTGTGTATGCTGAGGTTGAGGGATTTTAAGTATAGCTTTTACACTAAGGGATTTTCACGTCCTGCTGACTCTAGAATTTGTCCACTCCCCAGATTAAACTCCTCAGTAGTGGAATTCCTGGGTTGTGTGGGACGGGTATACCTTTAAACTTCGATAGCGATTGCCAAATTGTCTTCTAAAAAAAGTTGAATCAGTGTATCTTTGCACTCATAGTATTTAAACATGTCTGTTTTCTCACACATTTGCCAACTGTGGATGTTATCAAATGATTTATGTGATGTATCTCATGTTTGATTTGGTCACCAAATACATATTAATATGGAGATTTAAAAGTAAATTGATGCTTTGGTGTGTAAGAGCTGATATTTGAAGTTCTTGCATTTTGCAATTTAAAATATTTATAAATATTTTATTAAAATAAAAAAATACTTGACTTTTTTCCCCTCAAATATTAGCTTAGAGAGAATGATTCAATTATTATTTGAAAGTCTTCTGTGGTAATACTTCATGGGTGAGATAAGTCTTTGTTACTTATAAATTAGAAGCCAAAGTAGATATATCATGAATGGATTTTCTCATTTTAACATGTGATTTCCAAGTATTTGGGCAATTTGGATATTCTGTATAAGAATAATGATCTGATGAATGCACCTATGGATCTAGGGAAGAGAATCATGTGACAGTTTTGCAGAATTATTATCATTTATATATGGTCTGTATTAACTTCTGTTTCAGCATAGGTATTCCTTTTCTTCTTTCTTTTTAACCAATAACCCATTAAGGATAAAATTTAAACACTATGTAACTGAATATTAACAATGTAAAACTGCACAACACTCAAAACCATCACTGTGCAAGCAGAATGTTTGGTTGAATAGAAACTGAGTGACAGAATCTGAAGAAGCTATATTGTCTCCAGTAACCTCTCCTTTGTGATGATCGCATTCTTAGAGACCCAAATATTCTTTTTTTTAAGGGAGGATTTTTAAAAAATCTTACTTAGTTTTTTCAAAAATGTAATTGAAATGGACATTATTAAATGTCTTTATATTGAATCCTTGGTATACATGCATCATGGTTGGGTTAATATTGATCTAGAACAGGGTTTTTCAGCAGTGGCACTTATGACGTTTGAGGCCAGATAATTCCATCTGGGGGCTGTCCTGTGCATTGTAGGATGTGAAGCAGCATCCCTGGCTTCTTCCCACTAGATGCTGGTAGCATTACCCCTCACCCCTCCTCAGCTGTGACAACCAACTGAGGACAGTGTGATATTCTGAAGCAAAAAAGGAGACTGTGCTTCACATCTAAACTAAGTATCTGAGGCATTAATAGGAATAGTCTATAATACCTAAGTATGTATGGGTAAAATCATATGTCTGAGATTTGCGGCAAAAAAATCCTCTGTGTATATACATATGTGTGAGTGTTCACATGTATGTGCGTGGAGGAAGGGTGGTGGTAAGTGGGTGAGAGTGTAGATGAAATAAAATTGAACGATAAAATAATTGTTGAAATTCGTTGATGGGTACATTGGGGGCAGGGGATTATTTTACTGCTTTCTCTTGTATATGTTTAAAATTTTATATTAGAAATAGTTTATATTTTATGTTTTTAAAAATTAATTTATTTTTTCACTACATAGTTTAGAATAGATTAGATCCTACTAAAGTTAATCTGTTCTGTTGACAGGTAGTCTTTGGAGCTTTATTTAGTTTGGAGTCATCAGTCAGTCACATTTCCAGATTCTAGCTGGAAATGTCTTTAAAATTTCAGATAGCTGTCCTGGTAAGATAAAGCCAGGAGAAAGGAGTCTCCTAGGCTTGACAGACTTCACCACCTCTCTAAAATGTTAGCAGCAAACCATAATTTCAGGTCAGTTAAAGTCTGAAACAGAACTTAGTTGTATGTCAAGTGATTCTATTTTCCCCATAAAGTGAACGAAAGCATGATATTGTAGATTTTAATAATTGAATTGACAGGTAAAACTGCCCATTCATTTGGTTTAAGCTTTACTTGTTTTAAAATTTTTCCTTGGTGATGCTGTTTAATAAATGGCTTTGGAAATTCTATTGCATCAAATAAAATTTATGGAAATATGTGGAAAAAAATTAAGGTACTTAATTAGGGTAAATTAAGTAATGCTAATTGTTTTATATATCATGGCTGTTGAATTTATCTTGTGGGAAATAAATTATTAGGCACCTGCTATGTGTAGAATACTGTCTGATGGTTTTTCAGTGTGTATGGAATGTGGTACAGCCATTAAGAAAAATTAGGTCTCTATGTACTGGTGTGGAAAGCTGTTCAGATATATTGTTACTTGAAAAACATGACTTACAGAGCACTGTGATCTCATCTGTGTAAAGGAAGAAAAGATAGGGGAGATGGGATGCCATATGAATATAGTTGTGTGTGTGTGTGTGTGTGTGTGTGTGTGTGTTGTGTGTGTGTGTGTTTATATGCTTATGTGTATACAGAAATTTTCTGAGAAGAAATTCAACTGAGTTATTGGTAGTAACCTCTGGACATAACAGGTGGACAGTGAAACTATCAGGGCGTGACTCAGGGAGACTTTTAATTTCTACTTTACCTTTCAGTTGTTTTTGCCATAGCAGCTTTTTAATTAAAAATTTAAAGATATATTGTAGAATTATAAAGTATCATATAAAGTTATTTTTTATTTTTAGCCACACATTTCTAAGGTTCTCCAGGATACATCTTTATAATAGTGGAAATATATCCTCAGAATAAATTAAAACTTTTATAAATCAGTAAGAAAAAGACAATTCATTAGAGAAAATGGGCAAAGCGAGTTTTTCAAAGAGAAAACTCAGATGTCCAATAAGCATATGTAAAATTATTTATTTACAGGGAACTCTACTCGATGCTCTGTGGTGACCTAAATGGGAAGGAAATCCAAAAAAGAGGGGATATATGTATACGTATAGCTGATTCACTTTGCTGTACAGTAGAAACTAACACAACATTGTAAAGCAACTATACTCCAATAAAAGTTAATTAAAAAACGAGTGCAACAAAAAAATTATTTGTTTGCACCTGTAATTAGGAATATGTTAATTAAAAGAATGATGAGATATTATTTCACACCCATCATATTGACACGCACTTAAAAGTTTAACAATGCCAAGTGCAGTTGAGGATGTGGGGAAAAGGGGAGATTTCATACACTAGGGTGAGGGTAGTAACTGGCATACCACTTAGGAAAGAAAATTGGCTGAATCTGGTAAAGTTGAAAACGCTTAAAACTAGTATTTCTGTTTCCAAGTGTATACTCTAGGAAACTCTTGCAAGTCCCCTACAATGAACGAGTTCCGTTCCCGAGAGCACGTTTGTAAGTCCAACTTGTTTGTAAGTCCAACAAAGTTAGCCTAGGTGTCCAACAAACACAGTCAGCTATATAGTACTGTACTGTAATACGTTTATAGTACTTTTCACACAAATAATACATAAAAAACAAAAAATAAAACATTTTTAATCTTACAGTACAGTACTTTGAAAAGTACAGTAGTACAGTACAACAGCTGGCATACAGGGGCTGGCACTGAGTGAACAGGCAAGAAGAGTTACTGACTGGAGGAGGGAGGGGAGGTGGGAGATGGTAGAGCTGAAGGATCGTCAGCAATAGGAGACGGAGGGCAAGCTGCAATTTCACTCACGCCTGACACTGATGACACAGGTTTTAGTTCCTTGCTGGATTCAATTCTATCTACCCCCTTGAAAAAACGATCCAGTGATGTCTGGTTAGTACTGTACCAGCTCCATCACCGCTGCTTTTACACTTGCTTCCAGACATCCTGGGCTTGAAATAAAAATACTGTACTACTGTACTGTATACAGTGCTGTACAGTAAAGTATACATAAAAGCACAACCACTTGTAGAGGATGCATGCATATGGCAACGTATGCCAGACAGGTGAACTAACTTACGTGATTGGACATGCGAACACGTGTTCGCATCTTTGAAAGTTCACAATTTGAAGGTTCGTATGTAGGGGACTTACTGTACATTTGTACAAATATATTCATTGGCAGCATTGAAATAATACAAAATTGGGTGATCTTCGTGATTGGGGGGTTATATAAATAAATTCTGCCGTATTCATACAATGGAATACCACAGCAATTAAAAGGTAAACAGCCATCTATGCAAAGGGATAGATGAAATTACACTATTCATGGAAGTTTTCAAAACACAAAACAATTCTATTGTTTTTGGACACATACATGAATAATAAAGCATGTGATGGGAAGAATATATACTAACTTCAGATTATTCATTTTCTCAGAGGGAGAAGGGACAGGAATGCTCTAGGAATAGGAAGGCTACAACTTGTATCATATTTTCTTAATAACAAAATGATCAGAAGTAAATGTGACAAAATGTTGACATTTATATTATCTAGATGGTAGATTGGACCATGGTTGTTAAATAATTCTGTGTATTTTTCTGATTTTTTTGAACTACAACAGTATTTTTAAATATAAAATACTTATAAGTGTACTGTTCAGTTGTTCAATTTCTGAGGGGTCTTTGAAACTTGACTTATTGGAAAGTCGTATAATATTAGATGTATTCCCTTTTCAGAACAGAAAGTGTAATAAATATTTTAAGCAATTGTTTGCATAATATATTTCCTAGTTTTACATGAAGTATTCTTTATCTAAAAAAAATGTTTTTTTCCTTTTCAGACAGCATGTTTTCGTGAAGAAAGGGATGTGTTAGTGAATGGAGACAATAAATGGATTACAACTTTGCATTATGCTTTCCAAGATGACAATAACTTAGTAAGAATCACTTTTTATATGTTTCTATATCCTTATTAATTTTTTATTGGCAGAATTTAGCATTATTTTCTCTTAAGCATTATTTAAATGTAAATGTTATTTAGAAAACCACTGAATTTCAGAGTATAAGTTGTTTATTTTGATATGTGATTTCTTTCCCTGGGTAATTCAATACCTTTCCGTTGGAATTTTTTATGTTTTTTAATAAACACGTCAAAACTAAATCCAAACAGATTTACATTCTATAAAAGGTGGTCAGGATTTTTTTTCCATTATTTTCTCAAGATATCTTATTTGTAGTATTCTATTATTATTTAGAATTTTACATATTTTTCAAAATTGTCATGTGTTACTTTAAGTAGAGCCATATTTAAAATCTAGGCTGTGTCTAATTTTATATTAACATCATGAACCACTTGACAAAAGAAGTTGGGAAAGAGCTTGGAGGAAAATCAAACTGTTAGAAGCACTACCAATTGAAGATTGAAGAGATGAACAAGTAAATAGGAAAATAGGTGATATCTGTCACAGTCGAGTGTACAACTCCTTGGCCTGTTATTCAAAGCCCTTCATTTTCTGACCCCAGTTTTTATTTCAAGGTTTAGTTTTAGCATACATGTGTTGAGTTCCTGCTTTGTGCCAGCTACTACTACTATGTACTGGGATATAAAAATCAATAAGACATTTTTCATTAATTTGATATTTATTGAACATGTGCTGTGTGCTAGGCATTGTTCTTTAGATTCTAGAGACTCAGTAGTGAATAAGACAGACAAAGGATCTCTTTTCTTATTCTTACATTCTTGTGAGGGGAACCAGACAAGGAATTCACAGTCAAGTAAATAATATTTACACATTGTTTCATATAAGAAAAATATAACATTTATTCAAAGGTATGAAGTCAGTAAGGGCTCTTCTAAGAAAAATGTACATTGCCTAAACCAAGAAGGGGGAAGAGGTGGAGATGGTTTGGTGAGCATGGAGATTTGAAGCCACCTTGTTATGTTCCTCTTGATGAAGGATAGAAAAAGAGGCTTGGGGATGAGGGAGGAGAGATGAGAGAGTCACATAATATAGCACCTTATACGTTATGGTAAGGAAATTAAACTTTTACAGTCATGAGTTTCAAAAACAAATATTTTTTTGATCATGGAACTCTAGTGTGTGTGTTTTGTAAAACGACATTATATCTGAAAGCCTATACAATGAAGCATATAGAAACGCAACTGCCCTGACTGATCTCTTAGCTTCCTCCTTCCACTTTCCTTCATGCTTTCTCAGGGTTCTTTCACAGAGCAAGTTTGGAAGCTGCTGTTTTAGGACTGTAGAAGGGTTTGTGACAGGAAAGGACTGAGGTTGTTTGAGGGATGAGAGGAAGGCTAATGTGATATGATAAGGAGGGGAGAGAGGTATAAAATGAGGCTTCCAGAGTGTAGGCCATGCAGAAGAGTTCGAATTTTATTCTAGTTTCCAGGAGGGTTTTAAGGATAGTGTGATAATCAGATTTATATCTTGTATAGAACATCCTAGCAGAAGTGTTAAGGATGGATTTCAGGGGGCAAAACTAGAGAGACTTGTTAGGAGACAATATTCAGGTGACAGATAATGAGGGATTGAATAAAGGTGACAGTGGGAGGGGATGGTTTCAGGTACTATTTAAGAAGTAAAATAATTAGGACTTGTTGTGTTTGAGTGAGTGTCAGTGGAGGAGAGAGGAGTCAGAATGATTGCCAGTTTTCTGGTGTCTGACTTGTGGGATTCAGTGGTTGGTAGGTGATGAATTGAGTTGGGGAATATAGGAGGAAGAGAAAATTTAAAGTAGGTGGGAAGATGATTAGTTTAATTTGATATATGTTGGGTTTGAATTGTCATGTGATCCATTTAATGGGTTAGATATGTAAGTCTGGTGTTTCTGAGGGTGTCTTGGAGTTCTTATAGATCAGATTTTGGCAAATTGTGGCCTGCAGCTCAAATCTGGCTCGCCACCTATTTTCATACAGCCTGCAAGCTAAGAGTTGTTTTTACATTTTTAAGTAGTTGGAAAAAATCAAAAGAAGAATATTTTATGACATGTGAATATTACATAAAGTTCAAATTTCAGTGTTCATAAAGTTTTATTGACACACAGCCATGCCCATTGATTCATGTATTATCTATGGCTGCTTTGTGGCAGAGTTGACTAGTTGTGATGGAGACTGGCACTGTGACAGAGGGTAACACACTATATGTGTCACTCGTTGCTTTGCACTGAGTCAGACTACAAAGTGCAGTGACAGTTATAACTTGATAGCATTTCAATTTATAACTTGATAGCATTTCAAGTGCTATATCATGACGTTTTATTATTTTTAAAATTAACAGTGCATATGCCTCATGTCAAAATAAGAAAAGTAGACTTTTCAGTATCATGCTTTTAAGGCACAGTAGAGTGTGGATTATTTTGTTAATGAATTAAATTACGGCATAGTGTTTATTGCATAACTACACTTCACTTGTACTAATAGAATACAATAAATGTGTACATTGCCAAACTGAGCACTCATCACAGCATTCCTAACTCATAGGAAAGCAGCAGTCAGAAAAGTTAGAAAATTTAAAACAATATCTTATCACAGCAGAATTTTTTCACAAAATAAAAAATGAAAATGAGGCTGCAACTGTAGTAAGTTCCTAAGTGGCTCATTTACTAGCCAAACAAGGAAAGCCATTTACCAATCTTGAGTTAATTAAATCATGTTTGATTGCAGCAGCCAAAGAAATGTGTCCACAGAAAATAAACTTGTCTAAGACTATTAGCGTTTTGGTGAGAACAGTTGCTTCAAGAATCGAGGACAATGGGAGCAGCATCAATGGTGGATTTTAAAACCAGGGAAATAATCATTTCCTGTCACATTGAGAGGGTTTCTTTGACTCTTGAGTTGAAAGATGGTGCTGGTTCTGCTCAGTCCTTGTTACTTGAGGGGTCAATGTTTGAGTTTGAAATAGCTGAGGAATTAGCCTCTATGAATATCTTGTGTGGAATCATTACAGTCATATTATTTTCAAAGGAGTTGAGAAAACACTGATTTGGTACAACCTGAATTGGAATCTGCTAAAACATATTACAGTTGAGAGTGGTAAAAATATGTATGAGCAGGAAAAGGCTTATTTGGACAGATTTACAAATCATGTGAAAATATTAGTTGCTTAAAGCATGTGGATGTTCATTGTCTTATTAATCAGCAGGTAGTTTGCAGCAAATATTTGAATCTATCATGTGTTGAACCAGTAGTATCAACGTTGCACTTCATTCAGTTTTTTGGAAACAACTATTATCATTTCCATGGATTTTTATCAGAAATCAGAGCTAAACATTCTTGCTGTGCCATACAGCCGTTCACTGGTTTTGCAGTGGTAACATTTTATTGCGATATTTTGAACAAAGGACCGATTGAAATATAACTGAACAAAAAACCCCACCCTCAACCATTATTATGAAGTATTGAAAAGGCTTGGAAATTAGCTTTTCCTGTAGACTTGATATGTTTTAAAAATAAATTTAAAATAAAATTACAAGGCAAAACAACACTTATATGCAAAACTATGCTATGGTGAAGTCATTTTGACAACTGACATTGTTTGAATCACAAGTAATGTCAAGCTGCTGTATCTACTTCCCATGCTGTCAAAAGTAAAAAGGAGTGAGATTTCCATTTCCACATAGATTTGCTGCCGATAAATCTTTTGAGCTCAAGCTACAGTTCTAGCAGCAATTTTTGGAACTTGATGCAAGTGCAAAGGAAATGTTTGTAGTTCAACATCCATTTAACTGGGCAGTTGAGAACTTCCACCTAAATTTCAGGTAGAAGTGGTTAATCTGCAGTAATGACATACTTATGCACAGGAATCAGGAGAAAATTTTAATAGCATTCTATAAATGCATTTCAAGTAGAGTAATATGCTCAATCAAGATTATATACTCATGAACTGATACGAGTATTTGGCAGTACCTATCTTTGTGAATAGAGTTTCACAGATGAAATATGTAGACTCTCAGTACAGATCAGCATTTGCAGATATACATTTGCAGTAGGTTTTTGATGGTAGGGAATACTAACTTTGAGCCCCAGTTAAGCAAACTGTTCTATTCCCCTCTCCCCACAAAAGAATTACATTTTCTCATTAGTAGTCCATATTACAAAAATTGTATTCAATTATCATTATTATATTTTGCATTTTGCTAATGAAATGTGTGGAAATTTGTTTTCTGTCATTATATATGTGCCTATATAATATCCTTGATTTTGCCTCTTGGCCTGCCAAGCCTAAAGTATTTACTCTCTGGTCCTTTACAGGAAAACTTGGCCAACGCTTTTTGTA
Organism: Pseudorca crassidens; assembly: GCF_039906515.1. Taxonomy (NCBI): domain Eukaryota; kingdom Metazoa; phylum Chordata; class Mammalia; order Artiodactyla; family Delphinidae; genus Pseudorca; species Pseudorca crassidens. Next base: position 161,843,155 of record NC_090297.1, read on the forward strand.
GATAACAGTGAATACAAGGAGTAAATGAGAATCACTGAGCAGTGCTTGTAAAATGAGAAAGCAAGTTTGCCTAGAGAAGTCAGAGATAGGGCACCCCAAGAAGTAGAAAACTAATGGAAATGGTCAGAGCAAGAAAGAGAATCAAAATACTGCACCATGGAAACTGAAAGGAGAGTTGGTAGAGAAAACCATTAATAGTGTTAAATATAGTATAGTGGTAAATAAAAAGATATGACTGGAAATATTGTGCCTGCCCAAATTCTCTGTTTCAGCCTCAGTGGAGGGAATACCCTCCATTCTTGAGCATTCTCTGTACTCTTTGACTTTCTGTCTTTGTTTTTATTGTCCATGATATCTTTCATACTAGTGCCACTCCTTCCTCTTCCTGCCACTAGTCCTGTTGAAGTCTAGCTAATACTTTAGAATTGTACTCAAATTCTACATCTTAACAGTATTTCCAGTTTGAATTAATCTTTCTTATTTCATTTTAGCTTTACATTTTTTAGTACTGCTATTATATGATTAACCTATGTATGTATATATCTTTGATTTTTTTGGTACAACTTAAAAAAGTTTTAAATAGATGGCATGAACCCTGCTATCTTTAGCTAAAATATAATTAGAGGTTAGTGTAACTTAATAGCCGTGAAGTTTATCTGATTTCAGGCCAGGTTCAGGTGTTCAAACAGGGTCATTACTTGTCTTTGTATCCTGTACATGCTTCCAGAGTATAAAAGTGTTTTTCAAACCTCAAATTGTGAGTCATAAAATCAATTTAGTAGGTTACACCAGCATTTAAAAAATTAAATAGACTAGGAAATGACAGAGTTCAAATAGTAAATATTGTTTCATGACATTTCTTTTATAATGATTACTGAATAATCATATAAACCATATTATTTTTGTGGGTTATAGTCAGAATTGTTTAAAAGTCATAACGTAGAGCTTTGCACATCTTAGTTGCTCAGTTGTTAAATTGAATGGAATATTTGATTTGAATTTACCATACTTATATGAGATTTTAGGGATGAATGTATCAGTGCAAATATAATCTGCATAGATTTGTCAGCAAAATTAAGATTAAATCGAACACATGCCAAATACTTGCTTAACAAAATTATAACAGTTTATCATGATGACTTTTCAGAAGTTTTTGGATAAGGACTAAAATCCACTATGACAATGAATTCTACTGTAGATAGATGTAACACTGTATATTTATGGATTGCTTAAAACTCTACATTTTGCTATAAATATAGAAATATATATAGATACAGAAATAAAATGTCCAAATGCCAAATTTTATATAGCAAAATTTTGCCAAATTTTCAATGAATAAAAGCCTGACTTATCATTCTCTCTCCTCTGAGTTATTTAGTCTTATCTGTGCTCTTTGCATTTGAGATTAGGATTAATATTTCTTTTTCAAAGACACTTCTAAGAAATTGTGTGTGTATATCAGCCATTAATTATATTAGAATTAAAATTCCACAATAACTGGAGGAGGACTGAAATACTCTAGTAGTCAGCTCTCCTGTAAACAGCCAGTTTTTCTTTAGTTCAGGGAAACCTTCATGGTCTATTAGTCTCAAGAGTCAGAAGTCCTAAATTGTCTTGTTATCATCAAAGATTTTCTTTTGAATATTCATGAAATATAAGAAAATAAAATCATTTAAAAATGTTGACAAACCTTGTTTTAGATACCCAAAAAGAAATTTTATTATACATAGTTATTTTCCAAAATAACTTTTAACCCTAGTAGCCCTAAAGCAGTCAAATAAGTAACATGATTTACAGAGCTATACAATTCAAGGAAGCTGTGGTAAATAATTTGACTTTCATTTGTAATATGCTGAAATATCACTATAGCCAGTTTATGAAAAAAATATATGGTCATAGCATATGTGCATTTTATTTGTTTAGGAATAACCTGCGTAATTTAATGAATGATATTAAGGTGTGATTAGAACATTTTTTCCTTAAGAAAAACTCATTAAATACAAACCTACTTAGTTGTATCTATATGGGCACATAAACCTCTTATCACTTAGATATCATTTAGAATATTACAAATCAATGAAAATTTCTTTTTTCCTCACATTTTCTTATTCACTGTTTCCTATTATTTTATGTTTGAGGAAGAAAAAAGAACAGATAGGAAGATATTTAAAGCAAAAATTTTGCTTTTTGAATTAGCATTTGTAAACTGATTAGAGGATGAAAGATATTTAAATATTAAACTGTAATTAGTCATATGAACTTTAAATTCTTTACAGGAATCCAGTTTGTGTTGGAGATAGAAATTATTAGAAAGGTATTTTTGTAAGAGTGAAAAAAAAAAGGGCTAGGAGGGATAAATAAAAGGTGGGGCTCTAAGGATTGACTATTAATCTCTTCTTGTGACAGCAAGATGACCAAAGGAGTTTGGTATTCTCCGTAAGAAGACTTCTAAAAGCATATCTGTTCTGTGAAATGTATTTTCTCTGGACACAATCTATTTATTGTATGTTTTCACATGCTTTAGCATTCTTTCCTTGGAATGTAGTTCCTTAAAAAGCACAAACTTTGAATTAGAGATTTTTTAGAAATTCAGAGTTGGAAATTTTCTGATGTGTATATCTACACCTAGAGATCTGTTTATTTTGGAGGGATACAAGATTTCTGAGGACTCAGCCTGTATCCTTAATTTCTTATTTGTTATTCTGATGTTTAGCACATACTCTTTTATGTCATGGGTATTGTCAGCTTTTTTACTGAACACTGACTTTCTTTAATTGGAGTAAGAAGGTAACTGATCAAAGATCAAGAACTCTGAGTTCTGGCTTTCCTACTCTTTAATGTAATGTTTGGGCAAATCATTTATCTTTATTGTCTCTTATTACATAGCCATAAAGCAGGAATAACAGTTGTGATCCCTATCTCCAGTATAGGGACATTATACAAATATTCCTGCACCCTCATTCTATAACCCCCTACTTCCTGGAAAAAATGAAAGCCATTGGTTACTCAAGTATGAACTTTCTTAACTTTCTGTGCTCTGACCTCAGCATTTCCTTTCATCCTTCCCCCGTATACAAATTTATCCATATTTGGGCCTGTTCTTATCTTTTTTTCTCAGTGTGGATGAGTTATATCTTTATATTTAGGATTATTCCTATCAACCTTTCCCTTTGACTCCATCACCTTTGGCCTTTTGCAGAACTTTACTCCATTGGTCAACTTCGATTTGACTAGGTCTTTTCCTCTATACAGTACAGAGATCTATATACATTAAAAAGTTAATAGTCCTTACCTTCATCTTTCATTTCACCCTCTTGAGGTAACTAATGTTAACTTTGCTGTATCCTTTCATTTTTTATGCTTTGTATAATTGAATGTTTGTGTGTATATGTATATTTTCTTCCTTTTTATAAAAATGGGATTACAAAGTATATATTACTCTGCAGCTTGCTGTTGTTGCTTAAAATATCTCATGGGCATATATATTTAATTTTTCTTTTGGGCAACAGTATCATATTTCATAGAATGGATATGTTGAATGGATCCATTTAACAGTTTTCTTGTTGATCTCTATTCATACTTTCTTATTTGTTCCAGTTATCAACAGTGCTGTCCAGTAAACATACTTGCCCATATGCCTTACACATTGGAGCTTTTATTTTAATTGACTATATCCCTAAGAGTGGAAATGCTGGATCAAGGGGTATGCACCTTTTAAAATTCAGTAGATACTGTGAAATTACTTTCCCGAATAGTTGTAGTTTATCGTCTTCCAAAAAAGCAGTGTTGTTTTAAGTCACTTTCTCCAAAACAGTAATGATCATTTTGCTAATCTAATTGGTGAAATATATCTCTTTGTTGCTTTGGTTTTGACTATGTATTGGGTTGGCCTACAAGTTCGTTCAGTTTTAAGTAAAAATAAAAGATATTTTTCACTTTCACGAAGGACTTTATTGAACAGCGTATTCACTAACCGAACGAATTTGTTGGCCAGCCCAATATTAATTGGCTAATTGTGTTTCCTTTTATGTGAGGAAATAGCCTGTTAATAGCCTCATCCTAGTTTTGTTGGATTGCTCGCCCTCTTCTTAACAACTGGTAGGACCTCTTTATGTTAGGATTATTATCTCCTTGACATGTCTTATGAATATTGCCTCTCAGTCTGTGGTTTTCTAAACTTGTCTAAAGACACTTTTGCCATATTGAGTAATATTTTAAAGGTAGTCTATAAGTAAGAACTTGTCCTACTGGATATTAAATTTTACTAATTAGTCAATGAGAACAATATGATATTGATATAGAAATAGACAACTGTAGCAGAATAGAGTGCCCAGGAGCAGATCCAAGTGTATTAGTGTCTTAAAATACAATGAGGGGGCATTTCAATTAAACTGGGGGAAAGAATGGAATATTTAACTACTTGTTTTAGATAATTGACTCTCTGTATATAAGAAAATAGTCTTCATACCTTGTACAAAAGTAAATTTCAGACAAATGAATGAATGAACCTGATTAAAAGGTTGGGTTCTTTTCCTTTAAGAGCCTGCAGGAATACCCTCTTCTTATCCCTGTCAAAGATTTATATTACACTGAAATTGCCCATTAATTTGTGTTTTCTTCTTCATTAGATTGTAAATACCGTGAAGGCAAGAATTATGTCTAATTTATTGTAGTATCTCCATTGCATAAGTGTATTCTTAGCACATAGTAGGTTCTTATATATAAGTATCTGTGGACTTAGTAAATGAATTTATTTGTCCCTTTCTTGTTCTGTATTCTATTTTCCATTCCCAAGAAAATTATCTACAGAATAAAATATATTATAGAAAGCTATTCACTTTGGTCTTAAACTTGTAGTAGTAATATAGTCGAGAGGCCAGGAGCCTGGGTTAGGATTGTTGGTAGTGGGTAGGGATAGAAGTAGATGGACTTCACAGAGATTTAGCAGGGAGTAGACTCAACAAGACCTTGATGATTTAGTTGAATGTTGTAGTGAACAAAGGAAAAAACATAAAAGAATGACTTAGAGACATTCATTGGGATATGTTATAGAGGAAAAGGGGCTTTTTTCTTATGTGAGGTTATTACTTGTTTGCCTTTTGGATGCATTTTTGTCTCCCTAACACTAGAACCCTATTGCAAGTGTAGTTCATCTTCAACTCATTGCTTTTCTCTTGAGAAACTTTTGTGTTTTCTGCTTCTTGCTTCTCCCAGTTGCTGAATTCTGTCTTATCTACAGCTACTTTACCTCTGAGGACAAGGTGGGGAAAGAATGTGAGTGGGCAAAGCCAGAGCATTGTTTAGCAGCCAGCAGGAAAGGAAAACTAGGAATATTTATGTATTCATCATTTTTTATTCTATCTCAAGGACGTTGTTTACTGTAGAAGAGGTTCAGTAAGGCACACTGAAAGCTTGGAAGTGAAGGGATCCATGGGTTTATTAAGGGAAGCACATAGCAGTATGTGGATGAAAGTAGAAGATAGATGATGACTCAAGGAGCCTAAGTTTTAAATGGCGACCGTGGGTGGCAAAAGTACACTTTCAAGAGAGGAAAGCCTTTGATGTAGAAGCCTTTGATCTCTTTATCCTCTGTTTGGTACCAAAAAAAATCCTGATTGGCACCTAGTAAATGTTTATTGAAGAAATGTGTTATGTTATATGACTTTCTATGTATAAATATTAGATTCCAGTTTTAATAGTAGACTTGTTTTTTGTTTGAAAACTTTCTGTGTTTGCTACTATACTCAAAGTACTTCTTTTTAAAGTAAGAGCTGTGGATTTCTGCTCTACATCCATTGCCAAATCTAGCAACATGTTTATGTTAACAGAATTTTATTACATTAAATTATTTTGTTCTAACCTTCTTGACAGAGACTGTTAAACATTAGGCCTAGTAAATATAGCAAGTAAACCATAGACCAGGATTTGAAATACATTGTTGCCCTAACTTTCAAAGATTTAAAACATAAAATTTTCTTTTATTTAACAAAATTGCCCATGCTTGTAGTTCTAATGTATAGTAATAAGAATGTGGGGCCTCCCTGGTGGCGCAGTGGTTGAGAGTCCACCTGCCGATGCAGGGGACACGGGTTCGTGCCCCGGTCCGGGAGGATCCCACAAGCCGCAGAGCGGCTGGGCCCGTGAGCCATGGCTGCTGAGCCTGCGTGTCCGGAGCCTGTGCTCCGCAACGGGAGAGGCCACAACAGTGAGAGGCCCGCATACCGCAAAAACAAACAAACAAACAAAAAAAGAATGTGAATTTTCTCAAGACTCTTTAACTCTTAATGTCAATAAGATATTACTTGGTAATATCCTTGAAATAATAACTCCATTCTATAATAAAATGACCTGAACTTTAAGACATTATAACTGACATTCTAAATATATTTAATTTACTAACCATCATGCTAAGTGCTATACTCTGAAGAAGGTATCATTATTGTAGTTATATAGATGAGAAAGTAAAGTACCAAAGAAATTAATCTTTCAAAAGCCACTTATAACCCATAGTCAGAATTTGAATACAGGTCTCTCTGACTACAAAGTCCATCTTTCCACTATGTCTAGTTTGTTTTCACTCACTGTATGACATGACATAACATAATATACACATGTATATGTAATACATGTTTATAAAGCAATCCAGAAAATAACAAAAAGCTGTGACATAGTCTGTAATCTAACAACCCAGAGATAATCGCTGTCAACATTTTGGTGTATACTCCTTGTTTTTTCTTTTTTGGTATACACACGCTGTAAAGGAACACTCTGTTGTTTTTATTTACATTACACACAGTACTCTCTGCACAGTACTTCACTTCTGACATTAGATGTGTGGGTTTTCCACACATCAAGCAGTTCTCCCACACTAGCTGGGTGTCCTATAATTTAACTCAATTCTGATGCTGTCTAACTGGAGATAGCATCAGATCTCACAGGTTGAGGGTTCAGTCCTGCAAGATGGCTCCCCATACTCCCCAGTCCGAAGTCCATGTTGTTACTTGCGCTTCTGACCTACAGGCTATAGATCAGAGATTTCCACCACCCCTTCCTCTGATTCAGTTGCTTTGCTAGAGCAGCTCACAGAACTCAGGAACAGCCCAATGAAAGAGATGTGTAGAGCAGGTATGAGGAAAGGGGCACGGAGCTTCGTGCCCTCTCCAAGAATGTACCACTCTCCCAGCACCTCCACTTGTTTGCCAACCTGGGCACTGTCTAAACCCCATGCTGGTTTTTTATGAAGGCTTCATTACTTAAGCATGATTGATTAAATAATTGACCATTGATTTTTTTTAAAATTGAAGTATAGTTGATTTACAATGTTGTGTTAGTTTCTGGTGTACAGCAAAGTGATTCAGTTATTCTTTTATATATATATATATATACACACACATATTCTTTTCTATTATGATTTATTATAGAGTATTGAGTATAGTTCTCTGTGCTGTACAGTAGGACCTTGTTGTTTATCTGTTTTATGTATAGTAGCTTGTATCTGCTAATCCCAAACTCATAAGTTATCCTTCTCCCACCCCCTTTCCCCTTTGGTAACTATAAGTTTGTTTATGTCTATGTCTGTGAGTCTGTTTCTGTTTTGAACATAAGTTCATTTGTGTTACATTTTAGATTCTACGTATAAGTGATATCTTGTGGTATTTGTCTTTCTCTTTCTGACTTAATTTCACTTAGTATGATAATCTCTATGTCCATCCATGTTGCTGCAAATGGCATTATTTTATTCTTTTTTATGGCTTAGTGGTATTCCATTGTATATATATACCACATCTTCTTTATCTATTCTTCTGTCCTTGGACATTTAGGTTGCTTCCATGTCTTGGCTATTGTAAATAGTGCTGCTATGAACATTGGGGTACATGTTTCTTTTTGAATTAGAGTTTTCTCCAGATATAAGCCCAGGAGTGGGATTGTTGGATCATATGACCGTTGATGATTGATTCAACTTCCAGTCCCTTTCCCTGGAGGTCCGGGGTTGGGAGGTGAGGGTGTGAGACTGTAAGTTCCAATACCCTAATCTTGGTTGGTTCCCTGGCAACCAGCTCCCATCCTTAGGTTTCCTAGGGGTTTTCCAAAAGTCACCTCATTAACATAAACTTAGGTGTGGTTGAAAGGGCTTGTTATAAATAACAAAAGACACCTTTATCTTGTCACTTAGGAAATTCCAATGGTTTTAAGGAACTCTCTGCTCTATTCCAGAAAATATATATTTCTTATTATAAATCACAGTATCACACACACATACCTGTAAGAGTTCCTATCTAAAATTAGTTGGCTTCTGTTTATGTATACTTAAGAAAAATCCATTCTGATACTTGCACAGTATCAGAAATGGGAAGAGAAGCATATGGTGAGAATTGCTATATATTTTATATACCAGTGGCTTCCAAATGCTGATCCAAGTGCTGGTCATAATAAAGTTGTTATTGGTTCAAGATGAAATAAGGAAAATGTAGTGAGATGAAGATGAATTTATTCAACATAAATGACTGTCTTATTCTGAGTTTTAAAAATTTATTTGGAGAATTTAAATGTTTTTTCTTCTATGAAATGTTGGTAAAACTGTGGTCTGTTGTTGTAGTTGATGATGATGTTACTTTTCCATATTTTTACTTTGCAAACAACAACAACAAAGCAGTGATAGTCCTATATTGTTTCCTGCCCCAGTTTTTAGAAGATTTATTAACTGTTTTATGAAATTTTCAAGACTTATAAGTGACTGCTGCTGATCATCTTACCCAGCTCCTTGTTACTTAACAACAAAAGTATTTGATCCAGTGCTATTTGACCTTGGTTTACATTAGATACATTGTTTTTTCCCCCTTATTTATTGAGTACATTTTATTTTTCATTCTCAGTACCTGGTTATGGATTATTATGTTGGTGGGGATTTGCTTACTCTACTAAGCAAATTTGAAGATAGATTGCCTGAAGATATGGCTCGATTTTACTTGGCTGAGATGGTGATAGCAATTGATTCAGTTCATCAACTGCATTATGTACACAGGTGAGTAAGATGCAGTGAAGGAGCGGATTGTATAAATGTCAAAAGAGATGTTTCTGTAAGAAAGTGGTGATTTTGATTGCCATGGAATACTTTCTTCTTTGTAAACTGTTCGACAGGTATAATGATTTATTTTAAGAATTTCCTACAAATGTGTTATTTTGTGTACCGTTGAAGATGGAATGAAAAAGCAGGCCATTTACAAAAAGATTTTTGTGTAAGATTGTTCTTACGCCTGTTGACACATATTAAAAATCTCTGTAAACATCTCATAATAATTTATGTGTAGTAAAAAATGTTAAAACTTATTGGATGGTTTAAAAGGCAGTCTCACATTTTTAAAAGAAAGAAAGTAGGAAATCCTCACAAAGTTATTGGTGAATTGATCACTCAAATGAGAAAATCTTTGGGTTGTGCAAAATGTGAGAAAGTAAAGAGACGCTAAGGAGAAGCAGGGAAAGGGAAGGGATCCTGGCATGTTGGAAAGAAACAACCATTTTCTAAGACCATAGTTTGAAAACTTCAGCATGCATCAGAATCATATGGAGGGCTGTTAAAACTCCAGAGTTTCTGATTGAGTAGGTTGGATGGGTCTGGGGACTTGGCATCTCTAACACCTTCCCAGGTGATGCTGCTGCTTCTGCCCCTGCTGGTCTAGTGACCTCACTCGTGATAACTTACGCTCGAAGACAGCAATGGCTCTTTCTTTTTTTGCGGTACGCGGGCCTCTCACTGTTGTGGCCTCTCCCGTTGCGGAGCACAGGCTCCAGACGCGCAGGCTCAGCGGCCATGGCTCACGGGCCCAGCCGCTCCGCGGCATGTGGGATCTTCCCAGACCGGGGCACGAACCTGTGTCCCCTGCATTGGCAGGCGGACTCTCAACCACTGCGCCACCAGGGAAGCCCGGCTCTTTCGTTTTGAGTTGTGGGTGATGAGAGTAATCTCTGTGAAGAGCAAGAATGTAGGAAGAAGAAAAATTTTCTGTTTCAGAGTTTGTTTGTTTTAAGATTTGGGTATCTTATGCTGATTGATTTAATTAGCAGTGAAGTTTTAGTACATTATTAAAAGAAGAATAATTTGGTTAAAAAATTTTGTATTTTTCAGATCTCAGTTTGACTTTTCCTATTCACATGCTTTTCTCTGTCGATATCTGATAGTCACAAATTTTCTTGAAAGCAAAAACATGAACATACTTTGAAAACTGTAAAGCACAATGCAGTTTCTAAGGTGGCATTGTTGTCTCAAGAGTGAATTATTTGGATGAGAAACTCAAGTGCTGTTTTGTTGCTTAAGCAGTAAGCCAAGATCCTAGCTGAGGACTGTCATTTAAAAGTACTTTAAAAAATCACTTCATTGAACATTTAAAGAATGCTAGTCTTAGACTTGTGGAGTTTAAGAGAAACCTTACTCAGTTCACGTCTAAATTCACAACGAGGACTTATATTATTTCTGAAAATAATTCATCTAGATTAGAGATAGTAAATATGAGGTATTTTTGTTACCCTCCCTTCTGCCAGGCTGTGACAAATATTCTTAACTGATCACAGGACTCCTTCCCACTGACTATATACGCAGTCTCATAATTCTTCTCAGGACAGCATTCTGGGTAACAACTATCTTTCCGATATTGAAATGTGGATTGTAATCCATTTCAGCCCTGAGTGCTGCTTGAGTACCTCTAATTTTACAAGGTACTTAATGTTAAATGAATCCTATTCATTCCATTGTTGGACAGCTCCAGTGTTATAGAATTTTACTTTATGTTAAGCTGAATTTCTTTTTCTCTTAATCATTGGTCCTAGTTTTGCCTTCAGAGCCACATATAATAATACAGTTTATCTTATAGTCATCATGCCTTCAGAAGTCATCTCTTCTTTAGGTTAAACGTCTAAACATTTATAGTGTCTCTTGTCAAAATTGACAAACACATTTTCTCTCCCACTGTCTCACACATGTGTACACACACACACACACACGCGCACACACACACACACTCTTAGCCTGTGACCACTCCCATACCTCTTCTCCCTCCCTTCTTGTCTTTCCCTTTGCCTGTCAGTGGACATGTTCCGATGCATCGATGTGCTTCTTAAAATGTGATTCCCATTTTCTGGATAGAATATTTTCAGCAAATGCTTTACTGAGGAAATATTTATTGAGTCCTCTTTTATAAATAGCATTGTGCTAAAGTATGTGAAATTTTAAGTAAGTATAGCATACAGTCCTGACACTGAAGATGCTTCCAGTCTGTTGGGGGACACAAAACACAAGACATAAACAAAAATTTTGTTTAGAGTAGTGAAGATTTTTTAAAGATAAAAACAAGTTTATTTTAAAGTGTATAGGGAAAGGCAACAACTAAAGTAGCTAAAATGATTTTGAAAAAGGAGAATAAATTAGGAAGAATCCCTCTACCTGATATTAAGACTTACTATATCACTATCTTAAGCTTAAGCAAGACTCTGATAATGGTGGAGGAATAAACGCATAGATCACTAGACAAAATAGAGGACCCAGACAGAGGCTAACACAAATAACTCCCAACTGATTTTGACAAAGTTGCAAAAGCAGTTCAGCGTAGGAAACATAGTCTTCAACAAACGGGCTAGAATAATAGGCAAAAAAAACAAACTTCCCTAAACCTCACACAAATACAAAAAAAAAAATTCAAAATGGATCATTGGTTTAAATGTACAGTGTAAAAGTATAAAAGTTTTAGAAGAAAACAATGGAGAACATCTTCTGGACTTTGGGTTTGGTAAGGAGTTTTTAGATATGACACCAAAAACATGGTCCCTAAAACAAAAACTAGTGAAGTGGACTTAATCAAAATTAAAAACGTGTTCTACATAAGATTCTGGTAAGAAGATAAAAAGGCAAGCTATAGAAGGGGAGAAAATATTTGCAAACCACACATCTGACAAAGGCCTTATATGTAGAATATGTTAAAAAAAAAACTCTCAAAACAAAATTTAAAAATCTTGAACAATCCAATTATAAAGTGGGCAAAACACATGAACAGACATTTCACCCAAAGGGAGATAGAGATGTCAACTAAGCACACGAAAAGATGTTCAACATCATTAGCCATTAGAAAAATGCAGATTAAAACTACAATGAGATACAAATGAGAAGGTATTAGAATAACTAAAATAAAAAGTAGTGATAATACTAAATGCTGATATGCAGAGAAAGTAGATCTCTCACACGTTGCTGATAAGAATGTGTACAGCTACTCTGGAAAACAGTTTGAAAGTTAAAAAAAAAATTAAACATGTACTTACTGTACTTACTTACTGTGTAAGTAAGTACAGTACTTACTTACTGTGTAAGTAAGTACATGTACTTACTTACTGTGACCCAGCAATTACATTTTAAGGTATTTATCCCAGAAAAATTAAAACTTATATTCACAGAAAAACCTGTACATGAATGTTCATAGCAGATTTATTTGTAATAGCAAAATGCTGGAAACAGCCTAGATGCCCTTCAGTGGGTGATGGTTGAACAAACTCTGGTATATCCATGTAACAGATTATTACTCAACAATAAAAAGGAATGAATTACTGATACATGCAGCAACCTGGATGGACCTTAAGGGCATTATGCTTAGTGAAAAGAACTAAAACTCAAAATGTTACATATTGTATGATTCCATTTATGTAACATTCTTGAAATACCAAAACTACAGAGATAGAGGACAGATTAATGGTTTCCAGGGTAGAGGGGCAGGGAAGAGTGTGGGGAGTGAGAGGGAATATAAAAAGACAGCATGAGGGAATTCCCTAGTGCCCCAGTGGTTAAGACACCACGCTTCCACTGCAGGGGGCATGGGTTCGATCCCTGGTCAAGGAACTAAGATCCCACATGCTGCGCTGCGTGGCCAAAAAGGCAGCAAGAGGGAGTTCTTTTTTGTGGTGATGGAACAGTTGTGTATCTTGATTGTGGTAGTAGTTACACAAATCTGTGAGTGGGATAAAATTGCATGGAACTACATACACATACACGAAGGTTGAAACAAAGGATGGGAACTGACTAAGGTCTATAATCTAACATTAATGTACAGGTGTCAGTTTCCTCATTTTACTATTGTGCTACAGCTATAATATGTTATAGGGAGTAAGGGGGGACGCTGGGTAGAAGGGTAATGGGACTCATTGTACTGTTTTTGCAATTTGCTTTGAGTGTGCAATGACTTCAAAATAATAAGATTTTAAGGAAAAAAGTAATTTGATTACTTGTTCTTCTGAAGTCTGGAAACCAAACCCAAGAAGTTCTTTATGTTACATATGCAATTCTTATAAACTTTGGTGAATTTCTCAAGATTGACAGATTTGCTTAGGCTCCTGGCCTGTCAGGAAGTGATTTTTCTTACCACCTGTAAGGCTGGTATCTGTAATTCAAGTATGTGGGTGCCATTAACACATAGATGATACGCAAATCATGGGATAAGCTGAGCTCACTCTGTGAAACAGAGTCAGTATTGAAGAGGATCCAGGACTGAGCCCTGAAGAGCTCCAGTTTTTGGAGCCTGGGTGGAGTAGGAGTAGTCAAGGAAGCAAACTAAGAAGGAACAGCTAGAAGTTAGGAACAGCCAGAGGTTAGGAGGAAAATAATGAGAGTGTAGATAAGGTGTCTTATGGGAAATAAAAGTAAATCATCATTGGGCTTCCCTGGTGGCGCAGTGGTGGAGAGTCCGCCTGCCGATGCAGGGGACATGGGTTTGTGCCCCGGTCCGGGAAGGTCCCACATGCCGCGGAGCAGCTGGGCCCGTGAGCCATGGCCGCTGAGCCTGCGCGTCTGGAGCCTGTGTTCCGCAATGGGAGAGGCCACAACAGTGAGAGGCCCACGTACCGCAAAAAAAAAAGTAAATCATCTTTCCCTTTATATTTAATTACATTAGTATCCTAGATGACACATTTCAAGCAAACATTTAATAATCTCTTTTTCCTGTGGATACTTTTGTCCCGGGTGTTGGGGGCAGCTGTAAGATATCCCTTGCTTTTATGTTAAGTAATATAATATGCTCTTTACTTTCAATTTATTGTCTTTTGAAAGAAGATGTTTAACAAAATACTTATGCTTCATAGTTGTGCCCAAGTTGGACAGATTTTTAATTTTGTAAATTCATTCATCGTGAAAGTTTTGTTCAATCAGTACTGTTTTCCCAGTGTTCTAGCTACTTTCTTGGGTGAGAGAGACAACAGAAATGAAAGAAATACTCCCTCATTTTGAGAAGTTACGTGGATAAATTTAACAGTAATAATAGAGAGCAATTAAATGATGACAAAACCAGGTTAAAAAAAGTAGTAAAGTTGTATACTAAACATTGTGGAGATGTAAAATAAAAGAATAAATAAGTTAGGTGAACAGGTGAATCAGGAAGACCTCTTGGGAAAAAGCCATGTATACGATAGGAAGAAGACATTTCAATAGATTGAATTAGCTTAGCTAAGGAAGGAGAACCAAAGTAAACACGATACACAGAGAATGACCATTAAGGTTCAGAAGTAATATATTATCATTATTTTAATGTTAAAGATAGCACTTGAATACTTAGAAAAATACAACACAGGTTACTCTTGAACATTGTGGGAGTTAGGATTTTGACACTCATGCAGTTGAAAATCCACCTATAACTTTATAGTCTGCCCTCTGTATCCTTAGTTCCACCCTTATCCTTAGTTCCGCCATATTTGAGGTTCCTCCATCTGTAATATTTACTATTTTAAAAAGGTCATGTGTAAGTAGACCCACCCAGTTCAAACCAAATGTTGTTCAAAGGTCAACTGTATCAAAAAATATCAGCATTATAAAAGCATGTCCATTTTTTCCCTTTGCTTTTAACAAAATGGTTCCCCCCCCCGCGTTTATTGAAATGCTATTTTAGCAGTCATAAAATATCTTCTTTTCAGTCACCTCTCAACTCAGATATTAGACTTTGCCATAGGTGCACTTTAATTTTCACCTTAAAGTTTGAAATGCCAGCATTTCCATTTGTTATTTGCTGAATAAGCAGTTTACATTTTCAGGGTATGTCCTCTCTTTTCAATCATTTATTTGCTTATATGCAAAATTTGTGAATAGAGGTTATTTCTAACAACTACACAGCATCATTGGGTGTATCTGACTCAGGTTGATTAAAGTGTGTGCCAAATACTGGGTTATGGTAAAGTAAGCCCTAATTATAGGTTGGAAAAAAACCCAACCTATTTCTAAATAAATATGCTAACTAAACTCCGCAGTAGACTTTGTGTTCAAGTTGTTAGCTACAACTTCAAAAATGCTAATAATGAAAGACACACAATCCCACTAGAACAGTCTAATTAATTGATCTCGTTACAAATATTGTGTTTGATTATCTTGCGGTTTAGTTTCAGATGACAGAAATGGAAAGATGAGGACTCCTGTGGTATTCTTCAGTACCATATAGATACTCTACGTAGATAATCAAAATGTCACCTTCTGATACCCTGTGTCCTTCAGGGACTAAGCTCTTACCTTGATTTCTGTTTCTAGTATAGTTTTCTATAACACCATTTTAAGAGTACTGCACATTTTGCCTCCAAACTAGAAGTACCTTGCTTGAAACTACTTTGATTGAGAAGGGAAAGTCTTTGATGGTTGGCAGATTGTTCTGTTACAAACATCAATGATATTATAAAGTATACAACACTTTAAAGTTGTATACTTTTAGAGAGAATTAGATATGTGTACATAATCTGCAGAGATAATTTTCTTTATTATGGAGCACTTATCATTTTGCAGAAGGAAAAAATATTTTAAAGTTCTTAGTGAAAATAGATATCCATATAGTCAGATCATGGTAGACTAAACTTTTAAAGCAGTTTAAAAAAATGGAGAATTCCCTCTCCATTTTAAACCCTTCAAAGGCAATTTAAAAAAAGATATAAAAATCACAAACTTTTGTTGGCTGTACTCATAATTGCACTAGATATTATCTTTGATAATTAACATTTGAAATCATTGTTGTATTGCTGCTTCATGTGATTTTTTTTCCAAACTTTTTTCACCCTTAGGAAAGAATGATCTCTGTTTTTTTGTATAACTTGCCAGTGGTATTCAGGGGATCTGCGTAAAAATTGCTGTGAGATTAAATTATAAATAATCTTCTTTAACAGCTTTATTGAGA
Organism: Pseudorca crassidens; assembly: GCF_039906515.1. Taxonomy (NCBI): domain Eukaryota; kingdom Metazoa; phylum Chordata; class Mammalia; order Artiodactyla; family Delphinidae; genus Pseudorca; species Pseudorca crassidens. The sequence goes on from NC_090297.1 coordinate 161,859,327, forward strand.
TATAAATCACATATCATACTAGTCAGTCATTTAAAGTATACAGTGGTTTTTACTATATTCACAGATAAGTGCAACTATCACCTCAGTCCATTTTTATATTTAAAAATTTCTTTATTTGAAGTGTAGTTGATTTACAATATTATATTAGTTTTACGTGTATAAAGTGGTGATTCAAAGTTTTTATAGATTATACTCTATTTGTGGTTATTATAAAATATTGGCTGTAGTCCCTGTGCTGTACAATATATCCTTGTAGTTTATTTTATACATAGTAGTTTGTATCTCTTAATCCCCTACCCCTATCTTACCCCCCACCTCCACTGGTAACTACTAGTCTGTTCTCTATATCTGTGAGTCTGTTTCTTTTTTGTTATATTCATTCATTTATCTTATTTTTTAGATTCCACATATAAGTGATAACATACAGTATTTGTCTTTCTCTGTCTGACTTATTTCACTAAGCATGATACCCTCCAGGTCCATCCATGTTGTTGCAAATGGCAAAATTTCACTCTTTATAATGGCTGAATAGTATTCCATTTTGTGTGTGTGTGTGTGTGTATACCACATCTTTATCCATTCATCTATTGATAGACAATTAGGTTGTGTCCGTATTTTGGCTATTGTAAATAATGCTGCTATGAACATTGGGGTGCATGTATCTTTTCAAATTAGTGTTTTTGTTTTCTTCAGATACATACCCAGACATGAACTTGCTGGATTATAGGATAGTTCTATTTTTAGCTTTTTGAGGAACATCAACACGGTTTTCCACAGTGGCTATACCAGTTTACATTCCCGCCAACAGTGTATGAGGGTTCCCTTTTCTCCACATCCTTGCCAACACGTGTTATTTGTGGTTTTTTGATGTTATCCATTCTGACAGGTGTGAGGTGATTATTTCATTGTGGTTTTAATTTGCATTTCTCTGCTGATTAATGATGTTGAGCATCTCTTTTGTGCCTGTTGGCCATCTGTATGTCTTCTTTGGAAAAATGTCTATTTGGGTCTTATGCCCCCTTTTAAATTGGGTTGTTTGTTTTCTTTTTTTTTATTTTGCGGTACGCGGGCCTCTCATTGTTTTGGCCTCTCCCGTTGCGGAGCACAGACTCTGGACGCGCAGGCTCAGCGGCCATGGCTCATGGGCCTAGCCGCTCCGTGGCATGTGGGATCTTCCCGGACCGGAGCACGAACCCGTATCCCCTGCATCGGCAGGCGGACTCTCAACCACTGCGCCACCAGGGAAGCCCGCCCTGTTTTCTTGATATTGAGTTGCATGAGCTGTTTATATATTTTGGATATTAACCCCTTATTGCTAATATCAGTTTTGGTGAAATATTTTCTCCCATTCAGTAGGTTGTCTCTTTATTCTGTCAGATTTCCTTTGCTGTGCAAATGCTTTTAAATCTAATTAGATCCCATTTGTTTATTTTTGCTTTTATTGCCTTTGCCTTTGCCTTTTGTGTTTCCATACAAATTTTAAGTTGTTCTAGTTCTGTGAAAAATGCCCTGGGTATGTTGATAGTGATTGCATTGAATCTGTAGATTGGCTTGCATAGTATGGTCATTTTTATGATATTCTTCCACTCCATGAATACAGTATATCTTTCCATCTGTTTGTGTTGTCTTCAGTTTCTTTCATCAGTATCTTACAGTTTTCTGAGTACAGGTCTTTTACCGCCTTAGTTAGCCTTATTCCCAGGTATTTTATTCTTCTGATGAGATTGTAAATGGGATTGTTTCCTTAATTTCTCTTTCTGACAGTTTGTTGTTAGTGTATGGAAATGCAACAGACTTCTGTAAATTAATTTTGTATCCTGCAACTTTACCAGATTCATTGATGAGCTCTAGTAGTTTTTTGGTGGTGTCTTTAGGATTTTCTATGTACAGTATCATGTCATCTGCAGAAAGTGACAGTTTTACTTCTTCCCTTCCAATTCAAATCCTTTTTATTTCTTTTTCTTGTCTGATTGCTGTGGCTAGGACTGCTAATATTACATTGAGTGAAAGTGGCAAGAGTGGGCATCCTTGTCTTGTTCGTGACCTTACGGGAAATGCTTTCAGCTTTTCACCACTGAGTATGATGTTAGCTGTGGGCCTATCATATATGGCCTTTATTATGTTGAGGCATATTCCCTCTATGCCCTCTTTGTGGGCATACCATACATTGGTGTTGTATTTTGTCAAAAGTTTTTTCTGCATCTATTGAGCTAATCATATGATTTTTGTTCTTCAGTTTGTTAGTGTGGTATATCACTTTGATTTGCAGACCATACTTGCATCCCTGGGATAAAACCCACTTGACCATGGTATATGATCCTTTTAATGTGTTGCTGGATATGATTAACTAATATTTTGTTGGGGATTTTTACGTCTGTTCATCAGTGACATTGGCCTGTAGTTTTCTTTTTTTGTGATATTGTTGTCTGGTTTTAGTATCAGGGTGATGCTGGACCTGTAGGATGTAGCGGAAGTGTTCCTTCCTCTTCAGTGTTTTGGAGTAGTTTGAGAAGTGCAGGTGTTAACTCTTCTTTAAATGTTTGGTAGAATTCACATGTGAAGACATCTGGTCCTGGACTTTTGTTTGTTGGGAATAAAGAGTTCATTTTGTTTGTTGAGAGAAAGAGTTCATGCTTGAACTCTTTCTTGGGTAGGTTGCCTGTCTACACTTTTCTTAATTCTTCTGGCGTTTTATCTTGTTTCTTCATTTGTAACATGTTTCTCTGTCACCTCAATTTGCCTAATTTGCTGTCTTTGTTTCTATGTATCTGGGAGGTTAGTTATATTTTCCAACCTTGGAGAAGTGGCCTTCTGTAGGAGATGTCCTATGTGACTCCACTTTGGTCACCAGAGCTATATGCTGTAGGGGTACCCCTGTGTGGGCTGTGTGGATCCTTCTGTTGTGGTGGGCTGAATACTGTGGATGGTCTTGTAGGCATGGTTGGTCGGGCCATGTCACAAGGCAGATGGTTGTAGAACTCCAGAGGGCCCCAGGGCTAGTGCTGGCTCGTTGGGTGGGGTCTGGGTCTAGGCAATTCCAGAGCTGTTGCTCACCCACTGGTAGGTGGAGCCAGGTCCTGGGGTTAATGCTGGCCCACTGGTGGGCGGAGCTGGGTCCTGGGGTCTGGCAGCAGGGCTAGAGGTCCCAGAGCTGGTGTCAGACTGCTGTGGATGGGGCTGGCTCCTGACACAGCTGGCTGTGGGGTACAGGGTGTCCCAAAGCTTGTGTCAGCCTGCTAGTGAGTAGCACTGGATCCTGGGGCTAATAAGCTAGAGGGAGGATTCCAAAATGGTGCTTGCCAGCACTAGTGTCCACGTGGTAGAATGGAGCTCCCCAGATTGGCTGCTGCCAGTATCTAAGTCCCCAGAGTGAAGTTTCAGTCACTTCCTGCCTTTCCAGGAGACTCTCCAAGATCAGCAGTTAGGTCTGACCCAGGCTCCTTTCAGATTACCGCTTCTGCCTGGGTCCTGGAGAATGTGAGATTTTGTGTGTGCCCTTTAAGAATAGAATCTGTATTTCCCACAGCCCTCTGGTCTCCCAAAAGTAAGCCCCATTGGCCTTCAAGGCTAAACATTCTGGGGGCTCCTCTTCCCAATATGGGACTCCTGGGCTCAGGAGCCCAATGAGGGGCTCAGACCCCTCACTCCTTGGGGAGAACCTCTGCAATTGTAATTACCCTCCCGTTTGTGTGCCAGCCACCCTGAGATACGGGTCTTTGCTATACCATGACTCTGCCTCTCCTACCCGACTCATTGTGGTTCCTTCTTTAAATCTTTAGTTGTAGTGATCTTTTCTGGTAGGTTCCAGTTTTGCATCAATAGTTGTTCTATAAATAGTTGTAATTTTGGTGTGCCCATGAGAGGAGGTGTGCTCAGGGTCTTCCTACTCCACCATCTTGGGAACTCTGTCCACCTCAGCCTAAAACCATTTTCATGACTTCAAAAAGAAACCCCAGGGGCTTCCCTGGTGGCACAGTGGTTAAGAATCCACCTGCTAATGCAGGGGACACTGGTTTGAGCCCTGATCCGGGAAGATCCCACATGCCGTGGAGCAACTAAGCCTGTGCACCACAACTACTGAGCCTGCGCTCTAGAGCCCGCGAGCCACAACTACTGAAGCCCACATGCCTAGAGCCCATGCTCTGCAACAACAGAAGCCACAGCAATGAGAAGCCTGCTTACTGCAACGAAGAGTAACCCCTGCTCGCCGCAACTCGAGAAAGCCTGTGTGCAGCAATGAAGACCCAACACAGTCAAAAAATAAATAAATAAGTAAATAAATAAATAAATTCTTTAAAAAAAAAAAAAAGAACCCCCATACCTTTAAGTTCTCACCTCCCTATTCCCCTATTTCCCCAGCCCTAAGCAACCATTAATCTACTTTCTATCTGTATAGATTTGCCTGTTCTGGATATTTAATGTAAATGAAATCATATAACATGTCTTGTTTGACTGCCTTATTTCACTTAGCTTAGTATTTTTGAGGTTCAGTTGTGTTGTCTCAACCATGTTGACTGTCTGTTAAAACTAAAATGCTAACATTTTCCGGAGATTTTTGATAGAATGCAGAGTATACATGACAACATCACAGTGCACACGATACAACCCCAAATTACTCAATCTATCAGGAAATTATGATTCAGTCTCAAGAGAAAAAATAGTTGATTTATCCACCTGAAGAGTCATTAGGACTAAGAATTATCAGACAAAACCTTTAAATAAGGACTTATTTTAAATATACTCTACAAAGTAAAGGAAAACACGTTTGAAATGAATGAATAATGGAAAATCTCTGCAATGAAATAGATAATATAAAAAAACCAATGGGAATTTCAGAGCAGAAAAATACAGTATCTCTAATAAAAATTCACTGAGTGGTTTCAGTATCAAAAGGAGGTTTATAGGAAAAAGTCAGTGAAATTGAATATAGATCAGCAGAAGTATCCTATGAAGAACAGAGATGAAAAGATTGAAAAAATAAAGGTGAATAAAAAGATCTATCATATATATAATTGGAGTCCCAGAAAGAGAGCAGGGAGGGAACAGAAGTTTAGGAACAGCCCTAAACTTCTCAACTTTGGAGAAATATGTGAATTTATAGAATCAACAATTGCAGCACCAAAACAATATAAATTCAAAGAAAATCACACTTAGCACCTTATAATCAATTAATAGAAAGGATAATGAAGTAGTCTTGAAAGCATCTATAGAGCTAAAAGACATGAGTTTTCATATCTAAAGGGTCCACTATACTCAACCCAATTATGGGATATAGACCCGCTCAAGGCACATCACATTCCTAAGGATGGTACAGATGAACTAATGTAAACAAATATATATATGCAAGAACTAATATACAGAATATGTGTAATGAATGATCACTTTGTAATTTGTTACATGCTTCGTTAAGGTATAGGATAGTGTACATTATCAAATTACTTATTTATTTTTATATTTGCCTCATATTTTCCACTAGTTTTTAAGCTTCTGGAGGCAGAGACTGATGTTTTCGTCTAATGTATTCAGTGGATATATTTTATTATGTATCTCTGGAGGTTTTCTTCCTCTAGAACCTTGTGTTTTTTTCAAGGTCTTCTTACTGGGTTACGGGTTAATAGGTTGCTGCAACATAGCATTCCCATTGTCAAGTCATATTTTAGGAAGAGTTACTGTTGCATCTAGTATTTAGACTACACATAGGCTTAAAAAAGAGTTACATCAGTTATTGTGTAGCGCCCACTGGATTGTATTTCCTCATAGTGTAGTTATGTATCTAGTCATTTAATTTATTCCTTTCTTTCTCACCTCATTCCATAATGGATTTAGGTAGTTTAAAATTCATACAATAAAACACTGGCAAAATATAGGTACAAGTAAAGAAACATGAGCTAGAACTTGCAATTAAAAGTAAAGAACCTAAACCAGGAAAAAATAACTAATGAGCAGCAGTTGTCATTATGTTTTCATATTTTTCATGCTTACCTTTACTTGTTTTGCTTGGTATAGCTTATTCATATAAAAATGCTCGCCATTTCAGATCAGACGAGGATCCTAAGGTCTCAGGCACACTAACTTTTTGTTGGATAGAATCTGTCTCTGAAGGCAAATTAGGTCGGTTTTGTGGAACGTAATGGAGTATGTGTGCTTTGCTGTGTTTGTTTTAAACATTAAGTACTGGCTTAAATAAATTCTTAGGATGGAAAGTATTTTTTTTGAAGTATTCTCTCCTTACCCTAGTCCAAAAATAAAAGGCAAAAAATAATTCACTTGTTATTCATGGATTTCCTCATAACTCGTACTTTTTCCCCATGGAATTTATTCAATATTCGGGATCTATAATTACAGTTTTTATTAACCTCATCTACTTAATGTTAGTACTGTTTTATATAATATGGCTAACTCTTGGGTAAAGTGTACTGATGCATTACAGGAAATGGATCAAACCTATTTTAATAGAAGTTGTTGAGGGAAATAACACAGAATTCAATTCTAAAGAGTTTTTTATCCCTTATCCCATAAGATTTTATGAAGGATAGGTATGCGCTCAGCCTCCACAAGGGCTTCAGGCGGATTTCGTCTCTTTAAGCTTGGATTTGTGGTATGATTTGTCTGTTATTCTCTTGGTATATGTAAAATCATTACACTTTTACAATGAGATAGAAAAACTTTGAAGCCTGACGCTAAGATAAAACTCCTTTCAGTCCCCCACAGTCCTGAGTCTCATTTGAAAACTAGAATTTTTGATGCTGCTAATGGAGGAGGTATTTGTATAATATCTTGAAATTACTAAAGAATAGATAATTTTATAGTTAGAAATTGTCAAACTAGAGTTGTAGGTGAAGTTGGGATGTGCGCCATTACAGGGATCATTTTATATAAAGATAGTCATCATATTACAGTGCATTTGGCATTTCAGTAACTGCAAGGAATTTGGGCCAACTTCACAGTTAAAAGGAACAGTCTCAAAAGACTACCCTTACTTCTGGCACCAATTCCAGGTTCGGGGTGTCCCCAAAACCACTTTTAGTTTTAATAATTTATGAGAAGGACTCAGCAGGACTCACTGAAAGCTGTTCTACTTACAGTTACAGTTTATTACATGGAAAGGGTACAGATTAAAATCAGCTGAGAGAAGATGTGCCCAAGGCAGATTTCAGGAGAAGTACGAAACCCAGAGCTTCTCTCCTGTTCTCCTTGTGAAATTAGGGCAGCATTACTTTCCCGGCATCCATGAGACAGTACGAATGGAGTATTGCCAACCGAGGAAACTCACCTGAGCATTTGGTTTCCAGAGTTTTGGGGGTTGCTCAGTCACATACTGCCTGCAGGACTGATCTTTAGTCTCCAGCCCTTCCCTGAGGTTGGGATGATCCCTTTAGTTTCCATCCCTTGCTATGGAATATGTCAGATAAAACTGATACTACATGGCCCAAATAAATTATATCCATCATAAATTACATTCTTAATCTGTTTGGTGTCTGAAGGCCCCAGACAAAGATACTCCTGTTAGGCATGATATTCCAAGAACCTAGAGATCACCTCCCAGTAGCTGCAGCAAAGGCCAGACCTCTCATTGGGTAAGATTAGTTCCTCACTGTACAGGCCACTTCCTGGCCTTCAGCCAAGGCTCTCTTACAACAAAATGATAATTTTTTGGGGGTATTAAATTTAGCGTAGCATTTATATGATGGACACAGCAATAGTGTCATAGTGAGTATGTCTGTCATTTGGAGGAGCCCAGTGTTGGGTAGGGATAAATTTAAAGAAACCACTAATTCATCTTATAAGGCCATTACATACATTCTCATATTTTTGTACTACTATTTTAATTACTTGTTTTTCCCCTTTGATCTATTGTTATTTGTACCATATGATAAACTTGTGCAGAACTGTTTAGCATAGAAGCTAGCTGATGGTTAACGAAATCTAGTTCTTCCTCCGGCTGAGTATTTTCTTAAATCCTGAGGAGGCTTTAAATCTCCCAATACATTTAATTATTAATATCAGTCTTATCAAAAGGCCTGTTTACATAATGTGGTTGAATCTTATCAGCAAGGCCAGTGTTAACACCATATGGCAGTATGGTGAGTCAAAAGATGCTGGCATGGGCTTCCCTGGTGGCGCAGTGGTTGAGAATCCGCCCGTCAATGCAGGGGACACGGGTTCGAGCCCTGGTCTGGGAAGATCCCACATGCCGCAGAGCAACTAGGCCCGTGAGCCCCAACTACTGAGCCTGCGCGTCTGGAGCTTGCGCTCCACAATGAGAGAGGCCGTGACAGTGAGAGGCCCGCGCACCGCGATGAATAGTGGCCCCCGCTTGCCACAACTAGAGAAAGCCCTCGCACAGAAACAAAGACCCGACACAGCCAAAAATAAATAAATAAATAAATAAAATTAAAAAAAAAAAGATGCTGGCATATTACCAGTGTCCCACCGACTCATCAACCATCTAGTCCATCATCATTTCATATGACTAAATTGTCTCCCAGAGTGATGCCACTCAGGTTCGCAGAATTCCCTTTGATCATGCCAGGTTCCAAAAGCAGGAAGTTGTTTCAGTAGCATATGTCTTCATGCATTCTGGTATTTGGTGTAGTTGAGCTAAGAGACAATATCATATCTGTTCTGAATTTTGTTTTATTTATTTTTTTATACAGCAGGTTCTTATTAGTTATCCGTTTTATACATATTAGTGTATATATTGTCAATCCCAATCTCCCAAGACAATATCATATCTTGCTCTGAGCCTCTCACAGAGCATCAATATAATAATACTGGATTTCCCTTATTGCATAACCCATTTATTCATTCTTTTATCCTTAGCTGTTACTTTTCCTTCTCTCTGTCACTTAGTTTTGCCCAAACTTTTGGTCCTTTGGAAAGAATGTCAGGTTTGACCACTGTGCTGGTCCAAATTGACAGCAGCACTACTAGTCTAGCAAGTGCCTCCGTCCCAGTGCATTGATGCAGTGTAGGGTTGTGTAGATACAGAAATGGTGGGCTATCTCAACCACCACGCAATCCAGCAGTATTCCCTGCCAGCCTTGGTTTTACTAGATGGATTGATGGCACGACTCACCCTATCAGGCCCTTAGGAGTACTGACATTAAGCTTTAAAGGCTAGAAATTATTCTTGGGAATTATCCTTGCTTCTGGCACCTACAGCTGGAGCCCTGGTTCTGGGACTCTGCATCTGGTAGGGAGGTGAGGCGAGAAGGGAAGAGCTATATAGTCATAACGGCGTCCTTCCTCACTTCCTTTTTCCTTAGGGAAGTGAAGTATTACAAATTTACTTGTTATATATTACTGGTGAAATAATTTTCTTTTAGTCGTGATTTAGAGGTCCTTCTCATCACTAAGGGTGCTTTTCTTTTTCGCCTTGAAATTTACTTTGCACGTAAAATACAAGTATACCAGGCTTTAGTAGCCATATTCCTGTGAATTTCTTTCATCTTGTTTTTATTCTTTTCATTTTGAGTATCTCTTTAGTATGTGGCAGCTAGTTGTTTTACTTGCTGATCCAGAAAAGTCTGTGACTCATTAATGATTATGTGCTTTAATTACTTGTTTCAAGAGTTGTGTTAACTTTTACAATATGGTATTGTATTTATCAAAAAAGTCAAAGGAATAAGTATAAATTTTGAAACAGATAGATTCCAATGAAGACAGAAGTGCCTACATAACATAACAGTGTATAAATACATTTTAAAGTAATTTCATATTGTTATGGTAGTACCGTCAGTTTGAGAATGATTTGAAGAACCTTCAGAAGAATCCAAAGTATGTCTAATCATTTTCTTGCAAGTTGGTGGCTGATTTCATTATGAAACAGAACATGCTGGGTTTTGGTTCACATGGTCTCACTTCTGCTTCATGGTATCTAAAACCAATGCAGAGTTCTGATAGGTGTTAAATGAACTTTGTGGAACACCATGAAATGTTGAAGGAACCACTGTTATCAATGAATATGACTGTATTGTGTATATATAATATAAAAATCACAGTATCAAGTCATATATTTATTGAAAAGAAAAATCTATTAAGCTATTCATGATTATTCATTAGCATTTCTTATATAATTATATGGTATTTTAAAATAGATAAGTTTTACCCATTAACTAACTATTTTCCCCCTATTTCTCATTATTTAATTTTAGCAGTAGAAGTGCCTTGGTTAATCTCAGATATATATTTGATAACCCTAGCACCAAGTACAATCTGTGGTACATAGTATTCAATTGTTAGTTGATTAATTAATTAATAGAAACTGTAGAAGAAAATCAGATAAGTGCTAAGCATACGTAAGCCTTTATTCAGAGTGCTAGTACATGAGGAAGTTTCAAGGAATATTCTACTTGCTATGGAATGAGGATATGTGTCTTCCCCCCACCCCCCAGTTCATATGTTGAAGCTCTTAATCCCCAGTGTGCCTTTAGGAAGTAATTAGGTTAGATGATGTCATTATGATAGGGTCCTCATGATGGGATTATTAGTGCCCATATAAAAGGAGATAGCAGAGAGCACTGGCTCTCTCTCCCTCCCTCCCTCCCTCCCTCTCTCTCTCTCTCTCTCTCTTTCTCTCTCTCTCTCTCTCCCCCTCCCCCTCTCCCCCTCCCTCCCTCTCTCCTTCTCCCTCTCCGTCTCTCTCTCTCTCTCTGTGAACACACCAAGGAAAGGCCATGTGAAAACTACAAGCCAAACCCTGCTGGACCTTGATCTTGGACTTCCCAGCCTCTAGCACTGTGAGAAAATAAATTTCTGTTGTTTAAGCCACCCAGTTTATGGTATTTGTCGTGGTAGCCCAAGCTGACTTAGACATTACCTTAGGAAAGAAAGGCAGTTTTTATAGAGCTTTAGCAAGATAGGTCTGGTGGAGGGAATATAGGGATCGACACCTTGTTTTATTGTGCTTTGCTTTATTACACATCACAGATACTGAGCTCTTTACAAATTGAAGGTTATGGCAACCTTGCATTGTAAGATAATGGTTAGCATTTTTAAGTAGTAAAGCATTTTTAAATTCAAGTGTGTACATTGTTTTTTTTAGATGTAATGCTATTGCGCACTCACCAGACTTTTATATGCACTGGGAAACCAGAAAAATTCATGTGACTTCCTTTATTGTGATATCAGCTTTATTGAAGTGGTCTGGAACTTAGCCTGCAGTATTTCTGAGGTGTGCCTGTAGTGTCAAAGGTGGTTCTCAGAAGAGAAGGCAATTATTCTTGCAATTTAGGCCAGCTGGGATTTATCCAGAGGAGCGGAGGCAAAGATGGGCAAAAGGGAATGTGAGAAACGACTGGGCTGACAAGGACAAGATCATAGGCGGTCCACTGATGAAAATCAGATACTATTGACTGGTACACAGTTTTAGAAGGTTTTTCTCTTTAGTGATATATTAAGTAAATATAAATATGTGTTAAAGAGATTATGTTAATGTATAACAAGACAATGAGAAACATAAGATAATAAGCCCATAAATTTTCTCAAGGTAATTTTTTGGGGCGGGCTTTAAAAAAAAGAAACTTTTTATTTTGAAATCATTTTAAATTCACAGGAAATTGCAGACAGTACAAAAAGATCTCATGTACCCTTTACCCAGTTTCCCCCATTGTTACATCTTACCCCACTCGTAATAGGGCTTCTTCTTTCAGTGACAGTGGGTAGTAGTTTAGTCTACATTTTATCATCCCTGGACTCCCTGCTCTTTTCTTCTTTTTCCCATAGTCTCTTTCCCAGGTCTTCCTTTCCACATGCACTCTAGAGTTTGATCTGCTGGATTTGAATATTTATTTCTATAATTAGAAATGGTTTTAATTTTGTGGTAGACTTTCTTTGAGCTACACTGTAGGTGTGGGTTGTCAGTTTTACTTGTTTCCTCTTGTGGATTGTATCTAGATGGTTTTTTGAAGGATATGTAAAAGATCAGGATTTGGGCAGCCACTGTTGGGAAAGAAGTTTGAGAAAAGTTTATTGACAGAATGTTATGAATAACTTTTTTAAATTGTAAGATGAACTTCAAATTAATGTTCCTATTAAAAATTCAAATGTATGACTAACAGAAAGGCAGTTTGTGACATAATTTTACCAGTGTGGGTTTTCTTTTCTTTATTACTGATATAATATGTATTTGACAAAATTAAGATACACTTTTTTTTTGGGCGGTACGCGGGCCTCTCACTGTCGCGGCCTCTCCCCCAGCCGCTCCGCGGCCTATGGGATCTTTCCAGACCGGGGCATGAACCCGTATCCCCTGCATCGGCAGGCGGACTCAACACTGCGCCACCAGGGGAGCCCTAATATACACTTTCAATAAACATTTTAGTTGTAATATTATAATACCATATGCTGATTTTCTTCTGTATGGGTATATAAAGAGGAGGAGTAGGAAGACCAGAAAATAAAAGCATTCCATTGTGAGAGCCTACTCCCCCAACCTGTGTAAATGATGAAAAGGAACCAAATCGGAGGCATTGACATGAGCTTGATGGAAGGAGAGATACGTGTCCTAAATTAGTATTCTCAGTAACCAATCCCTATGCGGTATTCTGATTTGTGGTGTCTGGACTGGGGCTGAGGTACATATAGTTAAATAACCTCTATAGTTGATTTTGTTGTCTAGCCAGAGTTGAAAACTACTGCTTTGAAGGTTAACTAATGTTATTATATCCACATTTTACTATTATAGGAATAATAATTATAATAATCATGCTCTGGTACTGATATTCTACTGAAGTATTAAAGTAAAAATGACCTATAGAATATTGCCCTTTCAGTGTGGTCATTGTTTTGGGATGCTTTTTTATTCTTAATGTTACAAATAAAAATATGTATCATTATAAATATTAATTTTGACTTAGAGTTTTAAATAATGTTGTTCCTTTTAAGTCAAATGTTTTAAGTCAGATGTTCCTTTTAAGTAGAATAATGCTTTTCCTTGGGGACAAGGAAAACTGCAGATTACAGAAACTTTAATTCATGATAAGTGGTACAATTCATATTCAAATTAGGAAGAAACTTGAATAATACTTTTTTACAGTGATAATGTAGAGATTTTTATCTCTTCTAAACATTTCTGTCTCTTTCTTAGTTTTCATGGATTGTCAAGGTTGGAACTAATGTTTTGCCTGAATTTCCCTTTCACTTCCTTTATTGACAATACTTGGTATCTGGTTGGCTGGCTGCCACCTTATTTGCAAGATGTCACTGACTCAGAGTGGTTCAGAATACCAGATGTTATTTTGCTTCTTACGTCAGAAAATGGAATTTGCCAGCCCATTGTTCCATTTATCCATTGCCATGCAACACATTGTATTTTCCAGAAACAGGGACTGAGACGGAATGTATGTATAATGCAAGATGTACTAAGGATTAACACCTTTGGGAGGGGAGCTGGAGGAAGCAGGGTTAGGCAGAGGGAGAAGTCAGTTTGCACTGCAGGCCAAAGCCTCAGCCAGTCCCACTAGGAGTTCTGGAAAGTCTATAGCCCATCAGAATTGTTACTCATTTAGTTAAGTTGGCTGAGTCTTTATAGTTCCCTGTAAATTATTCAGTGGATATAGGTTGCCCAAGAAGGACAAGCCTTTTGGGGAAGAGGCTCTCTGTAACTTTAAAGCAGCTGAGAACTGAGTCTTAGGGAAGGACAGCATTAGGGGAATGGGAAGTATGACTTTGGAAAAAGAGGAATCAGGAAAGAAGACTGAGAAGAATTGGTCTTAGTTGAGAAAATAGAGGAGAAAATGGTGGAGTTGGGAGAATAATCAGCATTGTCAGATGTCACAGAGAAATCATTATAGGATTCAAACTGAAAAGGTTCTGCTGGATTTGGCAATTAAAAGGTTATTTGTCATCTTAAAGAGAATATTTTCTGCATATGAATGGGAATGGGAAAGCCAAAAATTTTTTTAAGAACTTCTTTTAAGCACTCAAATTTCTTTTAAAATTTGATGATACATTTCAGTGGTAATGTAAGAATAAAGACTTGCATTTTCTTGGGCCTATATAATAATGATAGATAACTTTATAACTATGACTTTACTTGAAAGGGTTTTGTTACTTACAGATTGTTAAACCTTTTCTTCTGTACGTAGCCTTCAAGATGCCAAAATCATGGTTCAATTATCAAATTATTTGTAGAGAGAATAGATAGGTGTTCACTTGCTTTTCTTTGATCCTGGCTCTTCTAGATGAGAGAAAAGAACCTCTTGGGTTTGAGGGTCCTGTCAGTTATGTAAGTGTAACCATCTTTCTATCATTTTACACTTGGGATCTCTTTCTATTCCTCTGCTCCAGTGAGAACATTCTTATGAAGTAGTTAAGAGCATTTGTGACTCATATGACGGATATTGGTCAGCAGATGTATCCACACCTCCCCTGACATTTGTGGGGAGTTGAATCTGCAGCTTCTGTTTCGCTTCGCCTACACTTCAAAATCCTAAAGTGCAAAAAGAACCAGGCCTATTTCTGTATATGTTAGGCCCAATTCAGATCATATTTTGTATACTTTCTCCCAGACATTTTTAGATTAGATTTAGATGAAAATGGTAGACAATCTTAAAGGAGAAAGGAAACCACAGAAGATCAATCTGTAGTCTTTGGTTGAAAAAGGAGGAAGGGACATGTTTTCCTTTGTTTGAGGTGGTTAAGTGTGTGGGCTTACATACGTTTTAGGCCTTCCTTATGCCGGGTAGTGTAGGTCATACTTAATATCAGCTAGATAGAAAAGTCATTGTTTCTTTCTTATGAATTCTTTAAGTTCTACCTCATATCTGCATTATACTTTGTCTCCCCCCCACCAAAAAAAATAAAACATATTTTCAAACCTAACAGGTGATTAGGGAATAGTTCATAGTTCATATACTCCTGAGGTTTTATTAATTCAGAAGATTAGGAGAGTTTCCATCAAATCAAATAGATACCATTTTAGGAACAGAGAGACTTCTTTTTCAGCCATGGAATACACTAGGTATGTGGAATGAATCATTAGGCAACGTATTACATGAAATGTGTAATTGTATTCCCTGTTGGACGAGCAGAGACCAATTTGTACTATCTTTATAACATTATCATATCTATCTATGATCTTGATACCCGTTAACTGTTTTCACTGAAAAATATTGCTGACTGCAGATGATCATAGTGGCTTAGGCAAAACATTTTCATATTCTTGAATTAAATGACTCAGATATTATATCCATGTATTTTGGGGTTTTTTAAAGTTTTTTTTGAGGTGGACCTTTTCTTTTAAAGTCTTTATTGAATTTGTTACAATATTGCTTCTGTTTGATGTTTTGGTTTTTTGGCTGCGAGGCACATGGGATCTTAGCTACCCGACCAGGGATTGAACCCACACCCCATGCATTGGAAGGTGAAGTCTTAACAACTGGACCACCAGGGAAGTCCCCTGTATTTTGGTTTTTAATTAATTTAAATCAAATAATACTGCATATAGTTAAAATAAAACTCAAGTAGTATCAAAAAGATTATATTGAAATTAGTCCCTCTGTAATACCTCTTATGCCCGCTGCCCCAGTGGCAGCCACATTCAACTTCTTTATGCTGTTTTTCTTGTTGTTGCTTTTTAACCCCATATCTCTAATGTCCTGATATCTAAGCCTATTATTTCTTGATTTATAAATTTTAGACATATAATATATGCATTTTAGAATTATTTTTTTTTTTAATCAAGAAGAGTTGTTGAATTTAGTAAATACTTTTTTTTAATAAAATAAGAATAGGTAGATGCTTCCTTAACGTGCTGTATGTGCCTGTATCTTATACCTCAAAAGTCAGCATCATGCTAAATAGGTAACTTACTAAAGTCAAAACAAGACAAAGATGTTCATTGTCACCAATATTATTTTACATTGTAGTAGAAATACTAGCCAGTAAGGCAAAAGAAAAAAATTAAAAGTGTAAGAATAGTAACATTTATAGATGATATTATTTTATACCTGGAAAATCAAAAAGAGAATTAACCTAAAAACTACTTACAAATGGCAAGAAAGTTCAAGAAGGATATCAAGAGCTTTTGTTGTCTAATTAATTGAGTAAATATTTATTGCATACTACTATGTGTCAGGCTCTTTTCCATGTGCTGGGAATCTAGTAGAGAACAAAATTCCTATCTTTGTGGAATTTATAATGTAGCAAGGAACAATAATTATGAAGAGATATAGTAGAAGAAAAGACTCTAGGTATGGTATCTAAAAATATGGACTACTTAGGGATATATTTATTAAGAAATATATAGCATATTAACATAAATATACAGTGAGGAAGACAAGCCCTACCAGATATTAAAATATCTGTATTTAATAATTAAAAGTATATTACCACTGTGTGTAGAGACAGACTAATGGAACTGAATTGAAAGTCTTATAGTAGATCCAAAAACTTACAAGTGTTAACATCTGGTGAAGGTTGCGTCTTAAATAGGTTCAATGAATGGTGTGTGGGAAAAATAAAATTGGATCATACCTTCCAAGGTGTACCAGGAAGAATTCCAAATGGAGTAAACATTGAATCATATGCAGTAATGATCATAGCAAAGAGTATGGTTTCTGGAGCCAGACTGCCTGAGTTTAAATTCTGATTCCAATCACTATGTGACCTTGAGCATTAACTGTGTGGCTTAGCTTCCTCATCTCTAAAGGGGGAAAATAATTGTACCTGCCTTGCGGTATTGTTGTGAACATTAAATAAGTAAAGCACATAAAGTATTTAGAACACTGCATGGAAATTAGAAGGTACTAAATAAGCATTAGGTGTTATTTTTTATCAAGATACAAGAAAAGATACAGGGCTTCCCTGGTGGCACAGTGGTTGAGAGTCCGCCTGCTGATGCAGGGGACGCGGGTTCGTGCCCCGGTCCGGGAAGATCCCACATGCTGCGAAGCAGCTGGGCCCGTGATCCATGGCCACTGAGCCTGCGCGTCTGGAGCCTGTGCTCCACAACGGGAGAGGCCACAACAGTGACAGGCCTGCGTACCACAAAAAAAAAAAAAAAAAGATACAAAGGAATAATATTAGGAATATAACTATATATCGTAGATTAAACAAATAATAATAGAATACAATGAACAACTGTATTCCAATAAATTTGAAAATGTGTATGAAATGTATCTTAGAAAATATAAATGGCTATAACTTACTCAAGAAGAAATAGAAATTATTTCAATAAACTAAGAATGTTTAAAAAAACTGAATCTGTAATGGAAAGTTCTCCCTCCACAAGACTGCAGTCTTATATTTTTTAAAGGTACTTCTTGTCTTCACCCCTTTTATTTTTATAAATTGAAATACATATGATAAAGTCCACAAGTGTTAAATGGGCAGTGATGATTTTTGACAATGTATATACCTGTGTAACCACAATCCCAAATCAAGATGTAGAATGTTTCCATCACTCTAAAAGTTTCCTTGTGCTCATTTCCAGTTAGCATCTTCTATCTCTCCATCACCAGTTGTTTTGCTTTCTATCACCATAGCTTAGTTTTACCTGTTCTAGAACTTCTTATAAATGGAATCATACGTCATATATTTTTTTTGTCTGATGTCTTTTGATCAACATAAAGTTTTTGAGATTCATCCAATTTGATATAGTATCAACAGATCTTTCCTTATTGCTAGAGTAGTCTTCCACTGTGTAAATATGTGACAGTTTATCCACCCACCTGCTGATGGTCATTTGAGTTTTTTCCAGTTTTGAACTGTTACGAATATAGCTCCTATGAACAGCCTTTTACCCACGTGGCTTTATAGATGAGTTCTCTTTTATTTTTAAGAAAGGAATAATTGGGGACTTCCCTGGTGGTCCAGTGGTTAAGAATCCGTGCTTCCACTGCAGAGGGCACGGGTTTGATCCCTGGCCAGGGAACTAAGATCCCGAATGCCGCGTGGTGCGGCCAAAAAAAGGAAAGGAATAATTGAATTCTGTATAAATTTCTTTTGAAATTTTGATAAGCCATTTATCTCACTTTATGAAGATAGTAAAACCTTAACAACAAAATTGGACAAGGGTAGTACAAGAAGAGAATGTTACATAGCACAATATCACTTATGAGTATAAAAATAAAAGTTTTAAAAATAACTTTTAATTAATTATTTTAGGCTGCATCTGGTCTTAGTTGCGGCACATGGGATCTTCACTGCAGCACGCGGGATCTTTCGTTGTGGCGCGTGGGCTTCTCTCTAGTTGTGACATGCGGGTTTTTCTCTCTCTAGTTGTGGTGCGCGTACTTCAGAGCGTGTGGGCTTTGTAGTTTGCAACACGCGGGCTCTCTAGTTGAGGTGCGTAGGTTCAGTAGTTGTGGCGCGTGGGCTAAGTTGCCCCGTGGCATGTGGGATCTTAGTTCCCCAACCAGGGATCGAACCCTCATCCCCTGCACTGGAAGGCGGATTCTTTACCACTGGACCACCAGGAGAGTCCCTAAAAATAAAAGTTTTAAAAAATCAAATTCAGGGGCTTCCCTGGTGGCGCAGTGGTTGAGAGTCCACCTGCCGATGCAGGGGACACAGGTTCGTGCCCCGGTCCGGGAGGATCCCACATGCCGCGGAGCGGCTGGGCCCGTGGGCCATGGCCGCTGGGCCTGTGCGTCTGGAGCCTCTGCTCCGCAGCGGGAGAGGCCACAGCAGTGAGAGGCCTGCGTGACGAAAAAAAAAAAAAAATCAAATTCAGCAGTGTATATATTATGAGTGCTAAGACAAACGTATTTTTCAATTTAATATCTCTGTAATTTTTAAATAAATGGCTTCTAAAATTATAGTAGTCAATTTATTCTCTCTTTTAGTGGCACATGCCATAATGGTGCATCTTTACAGTCAGTGGAGTTTTAGATTCAGTGATAGATGGCACATTAAAAAAAAAAGTATGGCCATGTAGGTTTTATTCCAGGATGCAAGGGAGTTTCAACATTAGAAAATCTATTAGAGTAACACACTGTATTAATAGGTTAAAAGAGGAAAATAAACTCAACACCAAAAATGACAACAAAATTGAATATCCACTCCTGATACTTTTAGCAATTTGGGAGGAGAAGGTAATTCTCCTAATATTGAGTTTCTACTGGAAATATAAACCAAAGATCACACTTAATGGTGAAATATGAGAAACATTCCCATGAAAACTGGAAGCAAAATGAGAATGCTTCTATGAAGAAAATCCTATTCACAATAGCAACAAAACTCTAAGGTATCCAAGACTATCAATAGCAAAAGATGTGTAAGCTCTCTGTGGAAAAATATTCAATATTATTGAAGGACATAAAGGAAGACTCATAACTAATATATAAGGTATTTATATACATTAATTAAGATATGTGTCTATAATGTTAATTAACTTGATACATGGATGGGAAGAGTCATATTGCAAAGATATAATTTCTCTTCAGATTAATCTGTGAAGTCATTGTGATTCCCATCAAAATCTCAGTATGTTTTATGGAACATATTAAGCTAATTCTAGCATTTATCTGGAAGAGCCATGGCAATTTAAAACATGGTCTACTGGTATAGAGAGGTCATTATAGAGCTCTCATAATTAAGACAGTAGTCTAGGTATAGATGGGTGAGCATACCTCTGTTTGCCTGTGACAGTTCCAGTTCATGCCTATTGTCCTGGTCATTGTTAATAGGCTCCCTTTCGTTCCAAAGATTTTTGATTAAAATTGCATGGAAGTCCTGAAACAGATCCACTTGATTTCTGACCGAGGTGCTATTAGAAATCAGTAGTGAAAGGATGTCATTCAATAAATGGTATTGGGACAGAAAGAAATATAGTGTGGCCTTTATCTTACACTACCCAGAAAAATTAATTCCAGGGAGATTAAAGACTTGAAAAGTAAAACTTTAAAACTTTTAAAAGAAAATATAGGACATTATCCTTATGAGCCCTGGAAGGAGAGGATAAGGGAGATGTCTTAGGACAAAAAATGCAAATTTTGAGAGTAGAATGATGGTTGACAGGAGCTGGGGGTATGGGAAATAGGGAGAAGTTGGTCAAAGAGTACAAACTTTAGGTTATAAGATGAATAAGGTCTGAGGAGCTAATGTATAGCATGGTTATTATAGTTGATAATATTGTATTGCTAAGAGAGTAGAATGGAAGTGTTCACACCAAAAAAAAAAAAAAAGTAAATATGTGAGATGAGATAATGGATATGTTAACTCAGTGGTGGGGATCCTTTCACAATGTGATGTACATCAGATTAATCATCATGTTGTACTTTAAATATATTACAATTTTATTTGTCAATTATACCTCAGTAAAGCTGAAAAAAGTGAAAAAAGACAAAAAATACAACTTATAAATTATAAGACTATATTAGCATTAAACAATGTTTTTACGAGTAAGAAAGACACTATAAACAACGTGGAAAAACAAGCCCACATGCGGAGAGAAGAGATTTGTAACACATGTACTTAAATCTGAGGAAATGAAATTCCTGAAGATTAACCAAAAACAAACAGCACACACACAGTATAAAAAAATGGCACGGGATTTTAACTGGCATTTTACCGAAGAGGAATCTAAGATGACCATTGATAATGTAAAAAAGAGTCTTAACCTTAGTAGTAATCCTGCTAGTAAAGTTGAAGATGTACATGTCTTTTATCATAGCAATTCCACTTCTAGATAGCCTAGGGAAATGTTCCCATATGAGTACAAGGAGGTATTTGTAAAAATATTCATTTCGGAATTTTGTGTAATAGCAAAATAAAAATCTAAAACAATCTAAAATTGTTGGAAACAATCTAAATTCCATAATCAGGAGCATTGATAGATAAATTGGATCTGTGAAAATATTCCATATAGCATTTAAATTAATGAACTAGGACAATATGTGTCAACATGGATAAATTTTAGAAACATAACATTAGAATAAAACCAAGTTGCAAAAGGCTACACACAGTTTGGTATCAATTATAAAGTTTAAAGACATTCAGAAAAATATATAGTCTTATGGTTACATATATATGTACTAATAATATAAAATATGCATGATATAGTAAACACCAAATTCAGGATTGTGGTTGCTAACCTCTGGGGAGTGGAGGAAGGGGGTGGTATCAGGAAGGGTAATGAGATACTTGGGGAGTGGCAGTATTATCTATAATGTCTTGTTAAATATTTTACATTTTATTAATTGTTACAAGTGTATAAATACAATTTATTTCTCTTAAGTTTTAATATTTCCTGGTTTTTACATAGACAAAAATATTACTGATGTTTATAAATCCTGTCTTTGTAATTCCTTTAGTCTCCTTTAAAATCTGAGAATTCTACCAGTAGCAGTTATGTATAATCACTATGCAGTTTAATATTTAAAAAAATAAAGAATAAAATACAGTTTTCCTCTTATCTAAAAATGGTCTAGGTAATTTCTAAGGTTCCTTCCAGCACTAAAGTGTACTTCTTTGATGTTTCTGAACAAGAGAAAAATCTTTTCTTAATATAGCATTTCTGAGAGTTGAGGTTATAAATTCAAATATGGAGGACTATGAAGACAATTCCTATGCAGGCTGCTGTTTTCAGTCTGTCTATCTGCCTGTCTGTATTAAGCAGTCATCTATCATCTGTAATAGGGGTCAGCAAACTTTTTCTATAAAGGGCCAGATAGGAAATATTTTAGGCTTTGAAGGCTATAGTCTGTCAGAACTATTGAACTCTGCCTTTTTAGTGGGTTAGCTGCCACAAAGGTTTGCAACACTTTTTATTATTCAAATGTAAAAACAAACACAAAAACTGGCATGATTTAGTTTGTTATTAGTTAGATTTGGATATCTTACAAGCCTTTGACTTAACATCTGTAAATAACTTTATATAATAATATAGATCACTATTAAGTAGTTTCAATCATTTTCCGAATCAGCTTTGTGAAGCAATTCTTTTTGTGTTGTCATGACCTGCAGTAATTGAAAATGTATTTATTTACATTTATGTTCAGGGTCTAGGAAGTATATTTTCCCTGTTCAGTTTCATGGGCTAGAAGGTAGTATGTTTTGTGGGTATCAAGTAATTATGGCTCTTCTCTGTATGCAGAAAGTAGGCCTACCATGGCCACATTGGAATCTGTGCAAATCTAAAGGAAGAATGGTAAGATTTAACCTCAGTGAAAATTACCACAGTACTTTTTATCTCCAGAACACTGAAATTGCATGTGTTTAAAAAAGTTTTAATATGAATCAGAGCTAGGATTTGAACCCATAAAGAAATAGTCTAAAGAAATATATGTTCTTAGAGTATTAATTTTAAAAGAAGTTGAGATTTTCAGACAAAATGGTTATCTTACCAAGTAACTGATTGTGTTTATTTTTCCCAACTAAAAATTGCATGCGTCTGTTTTTTTCAGGGACATCAAACCTGACAATATATTGATGGATATGAATGGACATATTCGGTTAGCAGATTTTGGTTCATGTCTGAAGCTGATGGAAGATGGAACGGTAAATAAAGATAAATCTTAAACTGTTTGACCCACAGACATCTCCCTTACTGCTTGTTTTCTTTATCTGTTTTAGAAGCCATCTATTTATATTATCTATCAAACATCCTTCCATCCATTTGTCTTTCTGTGCTTTACTTCCCTCCACTTAGGCATACTTACTCATAATAGGGCTTGTCTAAAAAGTCATATACCATTTTCAACTGCTTATATTAATGATCTTAAGATCTATACACTATACCTTTTATGAGACTCTTGTTTGTTCCTTTTTTAGCTGAACTGTTTATTATTGTACTTGAGATATTTCCACAGTTCCGGAGGAGTGAAGAAAATAAATCCCACAGGGAAAACGAATATGTGACTTCTTCACTTTCATTTCTTTTCTGTTTCTTTACTAGTTGTCTGGTTTTCCTGAGGGACAGTGTTCAACAAGTGAATGCTTTTATCAGAAAGTCCTCTAGGCTGATTCAGTTTTATGTTACCATTTACTTTAGTTCTGCTAACCCTAGGCCCCTCCGTTATGTTCTCTCACTTACTTAAAAGTTTACATGTCCCAATTGTTTTCCCTGTTTGTTATTGTTGTTGTTATTGTTGTAGTATTTACCTCAATTTCCTGGTTGTATAGCATACATCCAAATATATATCATTTTAATTGGCAGAAACTTTTTGGAGAGTAATTTAGTATAATACATTGCAAAAGCCACGAAAATGTCACATTATTCTGGACCAGCAATTTGACTTCTGAAAATTTATCCTAAGGAGATAACTTTTTTTAAAAGGATTATATGACTTCTGCCTCTAACCATTGATGGAGGGAGTAATTGATACCAAATTGTTCTTTCACTATAAATAACTGTAAAACTGGATTTGAAACAACAGTTTTTAGGCAGTGGACAACAGGCAACACAAGACTGTTATCTCTGAGAGAAGTTAATTCATGAGGTATGCCTCACCATTTCCCAGGATTGGGACAGTTTGCTGACTGTGATGCAGAAAGCTAGAGTTAAAGCAGAGTTTAACCGTCTTACAGAGCCGAGGAGGAGGAGATCAGAGTTGAGTTAGCTGAGGCAGCTGGAATCTGCAGGGCTTACCATTGGAAAGGAGGGAGTTGTGCATAGAGAGGGCCTAAAATATCCATATGGGGCTATCTCATGACGGTTGGTCTGTACATATGTCGTACAGTTGTCCCTTGGTATCTGTGGGGGATTGGTTCCAGGACTGCCCCCCTGCCATGGATAGTAAAATCTGCAGATGCTCAAGTAAGTCCCTGATATAAAATGATGTAGTATTTTCATATAACCTATGCACATCCTCCTGTATACTTTATATCATCTCTAGATTACTTATAATACCTAATACAATGTAAATGCTATATAAATAGTTGTAAATACAATGTAAATGCTATGTAAATAGTTGCCAGCGTGTGACAGATTCAAGTTTTGCTTTGGGGAACTTTCTGGAAAAGTTTTTAAAAAATAATTTTGATCCATGATTGGTTGAATCTGCAAATGTGGAACCAGCAGATATGGAGGGACAGCTGTATAAGAACATATGAGAATTACCAAAGAGTAGATGCTATCCATTTGAAAATCGAGCAGATTACTCGAAATCAAGCAGCGCTGGAGGAGACACAGCACTAGGGGACATTGGAATATTGGCTAGTTAAGATGTTTGTAACATGTAAGACTTACTCTAAGCCTATCTAACAGCCTAAAACCAAGTCCTGATAAGATCAACGGAGTTTGAAAGTGGTCCTCCAAATAAAGGGGTTGAGATGAATCTTAGGTTTTCTATAAATTGCCTTTAAAGGGTATAAGTGTAAGCCAGCCCATGTTCAAGGAGATCAGTTAGCATTTTTTTATCTGCTTAAAGGAGAATTTAATATTCTTCAGAGGAAGATAATAGAATTCATACTGTCCACAATGTTTTATTGACAGTGGCCAGCATTCAGTCAAAAATCACTAGACCAAACAAAAATAGAGGGTAGGGTAAGTGATTGTGATACAGAATTGAAAAATAAAAGTAGTCAGTAAAAGCCTGGCTAGCACAGACGTTGGAGTTGCCAGACAGAGACTTAATGAAACTATCATATATATGTTGAAAGAATCAAAGGAAGATAATAGTCTTAAAGATTACACAGATGAGGAATCTCTGCAGAAAAATAAATCAAACGGATCTTTTAGAACTTGAAAATTATAGTAATCGAAATAAAAAATTCACAGGAGGAGGTTAAGAGTGGATTAGAAATGAGAGAAGAAAGAGCCAGTGAATTTGAAGACAGATTAATAGAGATTAAACAGTCTGAAGAACAGAGAGGAAAAGATTGAAACAAAATCAATATAGGCTCAGATATCCATACAGTTAGAATCCTAGTAAAAGTGTGATAGTAACAGAAAACATTTGTAAGAATTAATGGCTCAAACTTACCAAATGTGATGAAGAACACAGATATAAAATCCTAGCATAGGGCTTCCCTGGTGGCGCAGTGGTTGAGAGTCCACCTGCCGATGCAGGGGACACGGGTTCGTGCCCCGGTCCAGGAAGATCCCACATGCCTCGGAGCGGCTAGGTCTATGAGCCATGGCCGCTGCGCCTGCACGTCCGGAGCCTGTGCTCCACAATGGGAGAGGCCACAACAGCGAGAGGCCCACGTACCGCAAAAAAAAAAAAAAAAAAAAATCCTAGCATATCTCAAGGTAATAAACGGAACCACACCTGGCTACATAACAGTTAAACTGCTGAAACTTAAAGAAAAAAAAATCGAAAGCAGCCAGAAGAAAAAACACTTTACATACTGTGAGAAAAGGGTAAAAATAACCACTGAACTCTCATCAGAAATCATGGAATGATATCTTTAAAGTGCTGAAAGAAAAAAAAAAGTCTGTAAATCAAGAATTCTATATCAAACAAAAATATTCTTCAAAAATGAAGGTGAATTAAAGACATTTTCAGGTAAATGAAAGAGGCCTAGATGCTAAAGAATGTCCTTCACACCAAAGGAAATGACACCATTTGGATACTTAGCTATATGAGATAAAGCATATCAGATACGATAAATAAGATTTACAGGATAAAGGAAAAAGATTATATTAATCTTTCTTTTAAAATTTACATAAAAGGTATCTGACTATTAAAAGCGAAAATAAAATTGTAATGTGGGGCTTGTGACATAGGTAGAAGTAATAGATATGACAGTAGTCACACAAACAACGTAAGACCGGTGTATGTAATTATTCTGCTCTAAGATAACTGCATGTGTTTGAAGTATATAGTGGGAAGTGGATAGTGCCAGGTATGACATGAGAGGGAGAGAAATAGCATGGTGGTCTAAGTTGAGAAAACACAGATTAAAGTCAGGTAGGCTGTGGTATCAGAAGGTTGTGGTCCACAATTCCAGAAAAGAGAGAGCTACACTGAGAAAGAATTCCAGGGGAAGAGGTAGTGTTTCCTCAGTCCTGCATGTTATAAGCCCCTTAAAGTTGGGGCTCCTCCTATGGAGTCTGGTGTTCAGTCCTCCAAGTCCCTGTGCATTCCAGAATGCATTGAGTACTGTTTCTGTCTATATGAGTTGCCCCTGATCAGATTTATTCCTAAAATTCTAGTATGTCTTCCTAGTCATTCATTTTTTATTAATGATCTCAAATAATTTTCCTGGACATGATAGCATATTGGTCCTCCATTTAGAAAATTATAATGAAGAACCTTCTTTTTTCTTTTCCTTTCTACTTTATTTTTTATGTGACGTATACATGTTTTAGGAAGACATGAGAAGAAACAGCATTCCTTTGTCCTGGTTCTTTCCCACCTCCAACTGTCTTTTTCTGCAAGCAGACACATAAAAATCTTTTAGCTCTTTCTTCCGTTGTTTCTTCTACTTATGTATTTTTTATTATTGTATTCATGCTACTGCCTCTTGTTATTTAGTTTTAGATATTATCTATTAATTTCCTACCATGGAAGATGAGGATACAGGTCTTTTATACCTGTCTCAACCAACCCTTACACTTCCTCTTTATCTTCCCAGTGTTGTAATTATCACATAATCTTTCATTAAATCCTGTTCAGTTTTTTAATAATTATATAAATATTATTCATAGCTGTGCCATATTATTTATTTTAATTACCTTTCTTTTCTTGGACAGCTCTTTGTTCTCCCTGAAGTAAGTGACCCCTTTACTTTGCTTAGTTTTTCTGTATAATTCTCACTAGTTTATCCCCAGACTCTCTACCACACATTAAGAAATTGAGCAATTCCTTTCTCTCTTAGACACAGTGAATAACTTAGTGGCTCCTTTGTCTGGAGGCGTGCATACTCTCATTCTAGTCTAGACTGTCCTATAGGCCTACTGGAGATAGGCCTATCTCCTATCTCCAGTTCTCTGATGAGAACTGTCATCCTAGACATACCTTTCCTTATCATCATGGAATTTGTGTGTCGCTCTCTAGTAATGGATCCTCTGTTTCCTGGATCCATGTCTGTCTTTCATCTCATTTGGTGGTAGCTGCCTAAGAAAGGTTCCAGTGGAAGTAAATATTTCATAATCTTGCATGTCTGAAAAATGCCTTCATTTCTTCTCTCATACTTGATTGATAATTTATCTAGACTGGACATGGTATGATGGATTTGAACTTATTTTTCTCTTAGAATTTAGAAGACATTGCATTGTGTTCTAATTTACTGTTGTGACATCTGATGCCGTCCTAATTCTCAGTACTTCTGTTATAACCTTCGCCCCTTATTTGGAAGCTTTTAGGATGTTCTGTTTATTTCCGGTGTTCTGAAATGTTGTGATTATATAACTCTGTGTGGATCATCATTTATTATTATTGAAGCAGTTGCTTCAATTTTAACCTTTCCCAAAGTTTGTGACTTTCCAAATTAAGTTTCAACTTGCTTTTTAGGTCTCACGTCTGAGTCAAAATTATACCGTCTTAATCACTATACCTTTGTAAGAAGTCAGTTTCTGTGAGAGGGTGTCCTGCTGTCATTCCTTTTCTGTCTCTAAAATTGTTTTGGCTATTCTTGGCCACTTGTTTTTCCATATGATTGTTAGGATTATATTACTAGTTTATATACATACATACAGACATATACAAACACCCTTTCACATATACAAGCTTGTAGACCTGCACTGAATTTAGAGATTAATTATGGGAAAATTTTTGTCTATAACATGAAGTCTTCCCATCTGTGAATATGGTATCTCCATTGTTTTAGGTTTTCTCTTATGTCTGTTAATGAAGTTTTATAATAATGTTCAGGTAAAGGTAAACCTATTACCTTTATTTGTTAGATTTTTTCCTAGACACTTCATGGATTTTTTTTTTTTTTTGGCTATTATAAATGGATAACTTTTAAAAATTTGCATTTTAATAGCTTGTTGCTCTTCTTTAGGACCACAGTTGATTTTTGCGTATTCATCTTGAAACTAGCAAGCTCACTAAATTTTTCTATTAGTTCAAAATAATTTGTAGATTCTATGTGTATATGCATATTTTTCTATATAGACAATCTTATAATCTGCAAATAATGACACAGCCTTGTGTTTTGTCCTTTCCAGTCCTTACACCGTTATTTTGCTATATTTTTTTCTCATCATGCAGTCAGTGACCTTAAACACAATATTAGATAGGTGTAGTAATTGGGAGCTTCTTTGCCTTGTTCCTGACTTTATTGGTGTTTTTTCTGTAGTTTCAAATTAAGTATGATGTTTGCTGTAATCTTTTGGTATATATTCTTCATCAGATTAAGGAGATTTCTATTTCTGATTACCAAGAGTTTGTTATGGTTTTTAATACTGTGTAATCAAGTGATTTTTCTGCATCCATTGAGATAATACCAGGGTGTTTTTCCTTCAGTCTGTTAATACGATGAATGACATAGATCGTCCAATGTTAAATCATCCATTCTTTGGATATAAACATAACTTTATCATCAAGTTATACTGATATAGTTGAACAAACTGCTAGATTGACCATGCTAAAATTCTATATTGAATTGTTACCTGAGATTCATACCTGACATTGATCATATCTGAGCTTGCAGTATAATTTTCCTTCTCAAATTTTTCTTATCTGTCTTGTTTTGTATTTAGGTTATTTTAGCCTTATAAAATAAACAGGGGAGCCACATCCGCTGCCCTTACCCATTTTGGGTTTAGAACAGTTATATAATACTGGGGTTATCTGTTCCTTTTTTTTTTGCGGTATGCGGGCCTCTCACTGTTGTGGCCTCTCCCCTTGCGGAGCACAAGCTCCAGACGCACAGGCTCAGCGGCCATGGCTCATGGGCCTAGCCGCTCCGTGGCATGTGGGATCTTCCCGGACTGGGGCACGAACCCGTGTCCCCTGCATCGGCAGGTGGACTCTCAACCACTGCGCCACCAGGGAAGCCCTCTATTTTTTATATAATTGGTAGAACTCACTTTTAAATCACCTTTGCTTTGGTGAGGTTTTGTTTTCTTCTGTTTTATTTTGTTTGTTTTCCAGGTAGATTTTATACTATTGATTCAAATTTTTTAATGGTTATAGGTCTCTTTGGTTTTCTATTTCTTCCTGAGTCAGTTTGGTAAGTTATATTTTTTTCTATGAAAATTATCTATTTTCTCTGAGTTTTCAATTTTATTGGTATAAAGTTGTTCAGCTTGCACTCTTTCTAGTTTTAAAATCTCTGTTACATGTGTAGTTTTGCCCTTTTATCATTCCTGATGTTGTTTATTTGTGCTTTACTTTTCTTCATAAGTTTTGACATAGAGTATTTTACTAAATATTTTCCAGCTTTAGTTAGAACTCTTCTGTGGACCATTAATTATTTAGACGTGTGCCTTTTAGTATTCATAGTGTTATGTTTACTTATTTGGCTGTTTATAGAAAGTTTTCTTTTACTGGAGAGTGGATCTATTTGTTATCAGTTTTTTAGCATTTGTCAAGATTGCTTTTAATTTTGTAACAGGCCAATTGTTATAACTGTTACATGTTTGTTTGAAAATAATACATTTTTTCCTAACTTTTGGGTGCAGGTTTCTATATATGTCCGTAAGATTACAGTTATTAACTTTGTTGTTCAAAATTTTAATATTCTTACCAGTTTTATTTCTTTCTGATCTATTATTTATTATTTAAAAGTCCTTATTATGATGTTGAATTTATTAATTTTCCCTTGAACTTATCAATGTTTTCACAACTCTTTTGTAGCTATGTTGTTAGTTACGTATTATTCAGAATTGCTCTTCCAGGGTATTTTCTAATTATGTTAATAAATCTTTAAAAATCATAATAATCATCTTGGCCTTAGAATCTAATTTGACTGATATTAATACAGCTACCTGAACCTTCTTTTGTTTAACATATGCCTGGTATATCTTTTCCATCCTTTTATTTTTAACCTTTCTTTGTCTTTATGTTTAGGTGCATTAAGCAGATTATTGCTGATTTTTAAAAAATTTGTTCATTTTGGTTTTATTTGTCATCTAGTGTGATGACTCTGTCTTTTGATAGTTGAATTTAATCCATTTATGAATTTCATTATTAATATGTTTGTATTTATTTCTAGTATATTGTCTTGTACTATTTGCTATAGGTTTTGCTTGTTTGTTTGCATGTGTGCTTCTCCTGCACACCCCACTTCTTCCCTTCCTTCTATTGGCTGGGTCAAATTTATTTTTATTTCTTTTTTTCTTCTTCGGAAGTTATACATTCTATTTCAAATATTTTAATGTTTATCTTAAAAATTTTAGCATTTATCCTTTATGTAAAGTCTAGAGACAATCAGTTTCTCCACCATATTCCTAATTAAAGAAAAAACTTAATTTGTCTTATACCATCTACAAAAATTAACTCAAAATAGATCAAAAACCTAAATGTAAGAGCTAAAACTCTAAAACTCTTGGAAGAAAACATAGTGGGCAGGGGAGAAGTTTTATGACTTTTATTTGACAATGATTTCTTGGATGTGACACCAAGCAATAGGCAACAAAAGAAAAAAATAGACAAATTGGACTACACCATCATTAAAAATTTCTGTGCATCAAAGGACACAGTTATCTTAGTGAGAAAGTAGCCAATGGAATGGGAGAAAATAGTTGTAAATCTATGTCTGATAAGAGGTTGCTATCCAGAATATATAAAGAACCCCTACAACTCAGTAACAAACTAACAACCCAATTCAAAATAAGCTAAGGACTTGAAATGCCATTTCTTCTAAGAAGATAGACAAATGGCCAGCAAGCCCATGACAGGATGCTCAGCATCACTAGTCATTAGGGAAATGCACATCTAAACCATAATGAGATACTACCTCACACCTATTAGGATGGCTACTATAAAAAAAAAAAAAGTTTTGGCAAAGATGTGGGAAAATTGGAATCCTTGTGTACTGTTGATGGAGATGTAAAAGGCTGTAGCCGCTGTGGAAAACAGTATGGCAGTTCTTCAGAAAACTAAAAATAGAATTACCATATGATCCAGCAGTTCTGCTTCTGGGTACATGCTCCACAGAATTTAAAGCAGGGTCTCAAAGAGATATTTGTTCACCCATGTTCATTGCACGATTATTCCCAAAAGTCAAGGGATGTAAGCAACTCAGGTGTCCATCGTTGGATGAATGGATAAAAAAAAATGTGGTATATACATACACTGGAATATTATTCAGCCTTAAAATTCTGATACATGCTACAACAAGGATAGACCTTCTTAAAAACATGTCAAGTGATATAAACCGGACACAAAAGAACAAACATTGTACGATTTCACTTACATGAAGTACCTAGAGTAGTCAAATTCATGGAAAGTATAGTGCTGGTTGCCAGGGCCTGGGAGGAGGAGGGAATAGGGGAATTATTGCTTAATAGATTTTCAGTTTTGCAAGATGAAAAGAGTTTTAGAGATGGTGGTGATGGTTGCACAACAATGTAAATGTACTTAATGCCACTGAACTGTACACTTAGAAATGGTTATAATGTTAAATTTTATATTATGGGTGTTTTACCACAATTAAAAATGATAATTAAAAAGTAAATAAAAATTAGAAAACCAAGAAACTTAGAACATTGTAATCCTAACTGCTCCCTCAGTAACATGTTGTTTTCTAATATTTTAGTTCCATCTTATTTTTCAGCCTTCAAGTAGTTGTTCCTTCCTCCTCCTCCATCTCCTTTTTCTGTTGCCCCTGTTCCTCCTTCTCATCTTACTCTTTGTTGTCCTGTTTCTCCTTCTCTTTGTCATTATTTTATCCAATTAATAACCATTTAGATGTATGTTAAAGTTTACTAATTCTTCGTTCATAATTCCCTCTCGGGTCACATTCTTCCATCTAGGTTATATTTCTTTTTTTCTTTCTTTTTTTTTTTTTTTTTTTTTTGCGGTATGCAGGCCTCTCACTGTTGTGGCCTCTCCCATTGCGGAGCACAGGCTCCAGACGCGCAAGCTCAGCAGCAATGGCTCAGGGGCCCAGCCGCTCCGCGGCATGTGGGATCTTCCCGGACCGGGTCATGAACCCACGTCCCCTGCATCGGCAGGCAGACTCTTAACCACTGCGCCACCAGGGAAGCTCTGGGTTATATTTCTTGATTCTGAAGTATATCCTTTAGTACTTTTGTTCAACTGAAAAGGGCTGCAAGTGGTAGTTCACTCAATCTTTGTATGAAAATATCTTTATTTAACCCTCATTCCTATATTATAATTTAGATAGGTAGGGAATATAATATTGACAATTATTTTGTCTCATCACTTTGAAAATACAATTCCATTTTCTTCTGACTGCTGTGTTAGTATTAATAATTCAGCTGTCAGTCTAATTGTCATTCCTTAGTAGAAAAATCTCTCTTTATTCTCTAATGTTTTTAAGATCTCTTGCCTTTGGTGCTCTGCAGTTTAACTACAGTGTGTATAGTAGTGGATCCGATTTCATTTATTTTTTCATATCTTTTATTTCAATGACTACTTTTTTCCATATCTAGGACCTCTCTTTAATTTTTTTTATCTTTTTCTTATGTTTTTGATTTTTTAATATGTCTAATAATTTTAAACATACTTATTTCATGAAGTGGAACTGATAATTGTTAGAGGTCTAATTGTTTGGATTTCTGACTTTTGCTTGTAATAGAATGTCTCCTCATTTTGTTATATTATTGGATTGTGAGCTCATCTTCAATGGCCTTTTATGTGTGAGAATTATATGTGGCCAAGTTTGAGCATGTGTCCTCCACGGTAGTTTTGAATTTGTTATGCCAGGCTTTCTAGGGGCACCTAACCTGGTGCCAGTATTTTTGCCAGTTTCTTGGCTTGAGAACTTCTGAACAGCAGAAACCCTGTGAATTAGAATTCCAAATGGTGGGACTATGTGACCTAAAGTTATGAATTTCTAAAGGAGGAAAGTTTTTTCACATATCAGTCACAGTCAAGATAGACAAAATGTCTTAATCTTTCTCTGCTGAGTGGCAGATTTTTATAATTCACCTTTTCCTTACAATATGCCTTTTAGGGTAAAGGTTATATGGGGCAGCCTCTCACTTCAAACATCCTGTAAGTTCAAGGTCTTTCCTTTTGTCCTTATGTATATGTTAAAAGCCAAGTACCTAGAAAATGAAAACCAGTATTTCTCCGACTGCACTCCTGCTTCAATGTTTATCGCCCTGGTTCTCAATCATTTCTTGATTACTGGGCCCCTAAGACTGTCTCTTTATTTAAAGGCTCATTTATGTATTTATAAAAATGGTTGTTATATTTTATCTAGTACTTTTAAGAGTTTGTAGTAGAAGAGTTTTCAAATTACTTAATCTCAGTATTGCCAAGGAGGAAGTCTATTCTAATGATTATTAAGAATGGTAATTTAGTCTAGAAAACTCAGAGTATTAACCATTATTTTATCTTGAGAATGTTCATTGCTTGATATGTTCTCTTAAAACATAAAGAACCAATTTTCTTTTACTTTGGAATACCTTACAAGACATGTGCCCAGGATCTTTTTTAGCTGTTGTTTTCTAATTTACATCCAACTGGCCATAATTTTATGCCCAGTTCTTTTTCTCTGTTGGGACTTTATTTTTTGAAGGATATATTTTTTTCCCTTTTATAATTTTTTTAAATACATAAGTAGTTTGCGGGACATTGTTAACATTTATTTCCTTAGGTTTTCATTAAAGTGTTTTAAAATAATCTCCAGTCTGCTCATAGTATTAGCCAGACTTTTTTATTTTTCCCCCTAATTAATTGTAAAGTTTTCACAGTCCCATTTTTCATATTTAAGTGTTGGATAGATAATATCAGTAATAAGAATGTTCTAAAATATATATTCAATTTGTGGTTAGTGGCTGTGGTGTTCAAATCATATTGTTACCCTAAATGTAGTCAATTAAGTAACAGCTATATTAAACGTTCTATAGTGTTAAAAAATCTGGAGAACTTGTTGGTGTGGTGCTTATATAAATTTTAACTTATATGGACAAGGAGGCTAAATTCAGATAATGATGAAGTTGTTGTTATGAAGTAATGCTATTGTATTTTTAAGTAAATGTTTCTAATTTAAAATTATTATTTGTTTCTAATATATTATGGTAGATTACTAAAAATGTGAACTTCTTCAGGTACAGTCCTCAGTGGCTGTTGGAACTCCAGATTATATCTCTCCTGAAATCCTTCAAGCCATGGAAGATGGAAAAGGCAGATATGGACCTGAGTGTGACTGGTGGTCTTTGGGGGTCTGTATGTATGAAATGCTTTATGGAGAAACACCATTTTATGCAGAATCTCTGGTGGAAACATATGGAAAAATCATGAATCACAAAGTTAGTATATTTTACTAATTTTCAAATTAATGTGGTAAATAATACATATAATATTCAATAAAATTAAAATGTGATATTTAAAAAAATGATTTTCCAAGAACAATAAACAATCTAATTTCTATGCTAATAAGGGACATGACAAATATGAGTAATCAAGATCCATAAATTATGCATAAAATTACTAGTTTTCACCTTCTCCTGTATTTCATTAGAGGTGCTAATAAGTAGAAAATTAAATGTTCTCTTCAGTAGAATAACAAAGATCATAAGCAGATAATTTATATCATTACTATATAGTATAAGTATAATCATGACTAGAATGCATTTAAAATTCTCAATCTTAATAAATAAAATGCAAATTAAAATAAGAGCATCCTTTTCTTCCCAGTCAAATTGGCAAAGATGAAAAGAAAAATAGTACTTGTTACTGTAAATAATCCAGTGAGGTGGAAATTGTTAGACGTTGTTGATAGGAATGTGAATTGATGTAATCTTTCTGTCAAGAAGTTTATAAGTATGCATCGACAGCCTTAAAAAAAAAATGGTTAAAACATTTGGTTGAGTAACTTCAGTTCTAGGAATCTACCCTAGGGAAAATATTCGTAGAACAAGGATATATGTACAAAGATACCTATCCCAGTATTATTTATGGTCACCAAACATTGGAAACAGTCCAGATGCAGAGCAGGAAAGAATGAATAAACTTTAATCCATTTAGTGCCAAGTGAAATAGATTGTACAAGAAGAGGAAGAGTCTGATTATCAGTCTCAGAAGATTGTGAGCAATTGCAGAAACCTAGAATATGAATAGGAATATCCCATAAAGGGAGGGACAGTCTGTTCTTTTTAATTTGTTCTGGTGATACAATTATGATTAATTGCTACACATATATATAAATCAGTCTTATAGAGTCAATGCTTTTCTACCTGGCTGCAAAGATAATCTGCTGAGTAGTAACGAAGAGTTGAAAGACAAGAAATAGCTACAAAGTTGTAAATAGCATGT
The DNA here is from genome assembly GCF_039906515.1 of Pseudorca crassidens. Taxonomy (NCBI): domain Eukaryota; kingdom Metazoa; phylum Chordata; class Mammalia; order Artiodactyla; family Delphinidae; genus Pseudorca; species Pseudorca crassidens. The sequence continues at coordinate 161,894,561 of NC_090297.1, forward strand.
AAAGCATTTCAGATAGAAATCATTGTACTATAACATGGTTGTTAAGAGCACAGATTCTGGAATCAGACAGTTTCAGTTCAAATCAGTTTATTACCATTTATTAGTTGTGTGACATCAAGCAAATTGCTTGAACTGTTTCTTTGTTTCCTCTTCTATAAACTTAGAGTAATAGGAGTATCTACCTTATACAGTTGCTCTGAGGATTAAATGAGCTAAAGGAGTAACGCACTTCTCGTAGTGTAAAGTATGTATTACATTCTTTAAAAATGTTCCATACTATTAATCATTAGTATGTGACTTATATGAACATTATCAATCATATACACTATTAAAATACTGAGTCACATTCTACTACCTTTAATGAATTCATTTTGAGAGCATTTAAGGTGTTTTAGCATTTAACTTATTCTTTCTGTAGTGCATCTATGACTAAGTCACATATGAAATGAAAAGTTCTTTTAGGAAAATTATCCTTTTTAATTTATTCCTGCATCTCTTTTAGTATCAGTACTTTGTACCATATATTCTTATTATTTAAAAACAATTTTTATTGGAGTATAATTGCTTTACACTGTTGTAGGACAGTGTACCATATATATTTATTAGATATTTTTAAAAGAAAATGTATTTTTAAGAAAGTCAATGCTAACATCAACCTACTTAGTAAATTGAATAGTGATTTATATTTTGTTTCTATATTTTGTTATATTTTGTTTCTATTATTCTGTGTTTAGGAGAGGTTTCAGTTTCCAGCTCAAGTGGCTGATGTCTCTGAAAATGCTAAGGATCTTATTCGAAGGCTCATTTGTAGCAGAGAACATCGACTTGGTCAAAATGGAATAGAAGACTTTAAGAAACACCCATTTTTCAGTGGAATTGATTGGGATAATATTCGAAACTGTGAAGCACCTTACATTCCAGAAGTTAGTAGCCCAACAGATACATCAAATTTTGATGTGGATGATGATTGTTTAAAGAATTCTGTGAGTATGACATTGTAAAGAAGTTCTGTCTTGCTTTTTTTTGTAAATATGGTTATAAAGTAATTTTATAGATCACCTTACCAATTATCAAACAGTTATCGTGGCTTCCAGTATTTACTCTCCCTAAATCAAGAAATTAAAAGAGCTAACTGAGGTGAGCATAGTTATTCATGACTAGGAGCTAAATTAAAATTCAAAGATTTACTTCTTAGATTAGTTATGTCATTACGTTTCTTAAGAAGAGGACAAATTAGGGGCTTCCCTGGTGGCGCAGTGGTTGAGAGTCCGCCTGCCGATGCAGGGGACACGGGTTCGTGCCCCGGTCTGGGAGGAGCCCACGTGCGCCCGTGAGCCATGGCCACTGAGCCTGCGCGTCCGGAGCCTGTTGCTCCGCAACGGGAGAGGCCACAACAGTGAGAGGCCCGCGTACCACAAAAAAAAAAGAGGACAAATTAGATGCTTTAAAAAGTGGACTTCATGATGGCAGAGTGAAGACATTGGCAAATCTCTCCTTAAAAACCACGTTGAAACTGGGCAAAATTGTCAAAAACAACCATTTCAGGGCTTAATAAATCAAACCCAAGGTAAATAAATTGAGAAGCATTTATTCATGAAATACTGTTGAACTTTGGTTAAAAACAGCCCTCCCAACTTTTCCCTCAGCTTAATGGGGACGGTAGAACTGCTAGCATGGAGCTGCTTGTAAAAACCAGCCGTTTTGCTGACAGAGGGAGCTGACTTGATTGTAGAGCTAAATATCTATGCCCAGTGGTGTTGCCACTAAAAATAGCAAACTTGGTAGGAAATGAATGGGGAGAGAAAATCTATAGCCTTATTAACCTAAAGTTATAGCTCTGTTTGCGGCAGGTGGCTGACCAGTGGATTAGCCAAATAGTCCTCCATTTTTAGTTTGTGGGCCATACCAAAGCAGGCCAGCATAGTTTGTCAACCTCTGCTCTAAACCATTAGGTTATATTAAATTAAAATTTAGGGAAATAACACAATTTTTTTTCTTTTGTCTTTTTAGCCTTCTTAATTTAAAAAAAAATTTTATTGGAGTACAGTTGATTTACAAGGTTGTGTTAGTTTCTGCTATATAGCAAAGTGAATCAGTTATACAAATACATATATCCACTCTTTTTTAGATTGTTCTCCCATATAGGTCATTACAGAGTATTGAGAAGTGTTCCCTCTGCTATACAGTAGGTCCTTAGCCTTCTTATTTTGAACTTTCATTTTTATTCAGTTATTTCTTATGGGTTTAATTCTGCACTAAGAATTTACTTTCCACTGTTCAGTAAGTACCATATTCAAGACAGATAAGAACTTCTCTTATACTTTCCTTACTGAACCTCACAAGAAAGAATTAAATGGAGTTTCCTCATCAGTTTTTTTTATTACAAGAATTACTGTTAACAGGAATTGTGAGTCATTCCAAATTAAATACACAGTAAAGTTGATTCTGACTATTTGCTATAGTTATGTTCAGTAAAGTTGCTGCAAATACTGTATTAGTGAATCCTGAACCATTGTTCCCAGGGGAAATACACAGTCAGGTTCCTGTGAGCCTCTGGTCATAATGTTCTCATCAACCAATCAGTGCAATACATTAGCCACACAATACCTTGTTTGATGTGTGTTTCTATTTAAAGACACCTTATTTAACATATATTGTCAATTCATTGATGTCAAACTCATGGCCAACGGCACTGTGACTCATGCTGGAATGAAGCGTGTCTAACACACGTTTCTTTTGTAAGGCACATTACAGCCTTCTTGTTTGGACACAATAGATGGCATCTCAGCACTGCTCTTGGAGGCCATTTTAGATAGCAAAATCACCTGTAAGAAGCACAAAAATGAGGAAAATGTGGCACATGTAGACATTGAAAAAAACCCACTTGTTTATAGTATGAGAGCTGAAACAAGAAGGCATACGTCTCCTTGTTCAACTCCAGCTGGTAACATGTGCGTAGCACAACTCAATTTTTTCTTTGCTCTGCAAGTGTCTGCAAATGACTACAAAAGTATTTGTGAATGTTGATTTTGGGCTACAAATAAATTTCAGTGACTAGGCAAATTTGCAAATATGGAATATGTGAATAATGATTCTACTCAGTATCCGTCAGACTTTAAATCTTCCTTTTCATTTTATTAGAATTCTACAATAGCAATATTTATGGTCTAAATTTTTTATCACTAAATGTCTGTACCAAACTTAGCAATGTTTCTAAATTGATCAGTCACCTACTTACTATTGACAGGTAATATTTATAGCCCAGCCTGCAGTTTATAGTTATTCATTTCTTACCAGATGTTTTTTCCTCCTTTAGGAAACAATGCCCCCACCAACACATACTGCATTTTCTGGTCACCATCTGCCATTTGTTGGTTTTACATATACTAGTAGCTGGTAAGTTTGAAAAGTTAACATGATTTGGATGATTTAAGTCAAATTAAAAATGAATTGAGGTTTTAAAAAATATAATGCATAAGAGAGCCTTGTAAAAAAATTTTTAGAAAAAGGGTGAAGCTACTGGAAAAAGTTAGACATTACAAAGTGAATAGAACATATAAGAATCTTAACTCATTTTGGAGGACAAATAGAGAGCTCAGAATCTAACGCTTAGCAACAGGGCAGGAATTAGAAGAGTCCCATGCTATTGAATAAATATTTTCTAGGTGTCAAGCATCAGAACTTTCAACCCACTGATCTTAACATTCTTTTCACTGACCCTCATTCCACTCATATCTTCTCTTTCCTCCTTACCTTTCCTTAAATATCATTGAGAATGACTATAGTCACTCCTTGGGTGCCCCCTCAATTCCTTGACTGTCTGTTATTCTGTAACACTGGTTTTGCTAAGTTGACATTCATTATTACAGTTCCGTTTTCTGCCAATACCTGTGCAGTTCAAAGTGTCTGGAGAAAAATATCTGTCCATTCTTACTGGTCTCACTTTAAGTTCATGATTACCAACCTCAGGTGCCACTTATTGCTGCCTGGCAAATATACTGTGTTACCCTAGTGTATTCACTCTTCCACTCTCCTAGGTAACTATTTCATACTTTATACTTTTCCTCTAAAACCCCTGTCATACTTAGTCTCACCTGATGATCTCGCTTCCTCTTTCACAGAGAGGTTGAAGCGGTCAGCAGACAACCTCCCCAAGTTCACATCACCACATTTACCACCTTCACACCGCTGGACCCATGTAGTCTTCTTTTTATGGATGACGGTGTGATCTCCCTAGCTAAGCCGCATCCCTTCTTTCTTCTCTTACTTACTCTAGCGCATTGCTGTTACATCATAAATTTTTCCCTTTCTGTGTCATTTGCATAACAGATCATTTCCATCAGCTCACAAACATGCAGTTTTTTCTCCCATCTTAAAGCAAAATATAAAAACTGTTCATCTAACTTTCTTTACCTGCTACCAACCATTTTTCTGCTCTTAATTGTAGGAGAGTTACTTCAAATTGTTGTCTGTACTTTGTCCATTTTTCTCATACTCTTCTTTCTTGGCACCACTCCAGTCAGGTTTATGCTCCCATCACTTCATGCAAACTGCTTTTATCCATGTCACCACTGACCTCCATGTTGCTAAGTTTAGCAATCATTTCTCAGTCCTAGTCTGACTTATTTGCCTAGTCTCATCTCATTTGTCCCGGCTCCTTCCCATTAAAACACTCTCTCCTGTTAGCTTCCAGAGCACTTGCCTCGTTTCTCCTTACCTTTCTGGCCACCCCTTCTCATTCTCCACATTCCTCCTACTCTCCCTGTGTCCTATCACTTCATCTTTGGATCTTTTTTGTTTATGCTCTGGTGCTCTGGTATTATTTGCTGATGACTCCTAAATGTGTATTTTCAGCTGAGGCCTCTCTCCTCACTTCTACTTAAAATCTCTCTTAATCACCTATTTCAGATGTTTGTAACCTCATTTCTTATATTTCTCTGAACCTATCTGAGTGATCCTGCTAAAAGATAAGTCAAGAGTATGTCACTCCCCTGTTCAGGACCAGTTCTCACTGCCCCCAACTCCAGTGGCTTCATATCTTAACTCTAAAGTTCTTATAGGGCCCTACAAGACTGGCTCACTTTATCTTTCTGATTCTATTTCCTACTATTCTTCCCCTTGCTCACTTCTCAGCCACATAGGTCTCCTTTCTGGCCCGTGAACGTGCCAGACATACTCCTGTCTCGGGGCTTTTGCACTTCTTTTTTCTTTGTTTTTTAAATTTATTTTGTTGAAGTATAGTTGATAGGGCTTTCGTACTTCTATTTCATCTGCCGGGAATGCTCTTTCCTCTCATGTTTCCTTGGCAGGTCCCCTTATTCCTTCTGGACTTACTCAGTTACTTTCTGAGTGATGGCTTTCCTGACCACTTTATCTACATTTTTTATTTACTCTGCTTTAATACTTCATTTCCCCCTTTCCTGCTTGATGTTTTCTCCTTAGCATATAACACTGTCTAATGTATTGCATATTTTACTTGTTTGTTTATTTTTGTCTCTGCCACTGGAATATAAAGCTTGCTCCATGGGCAAGTGTTGTGCATTTTGCTCACTGCTGAATGTCCAGCACTTCAAATGTTTTTAATTAAATTGTATGGAATTAAAGAAAGCATTTCACTTAAAAGTTTTTTTAATTGACGTATACAGTTTATGTACAATATAAGTTACAGATGTACAATAAAGTGCTTCACAATTCTTAAAGGTTATACTCCATTTATCGTTATTATAAGATATTGGCTATATTCTTTGTGTTGAACAGTATATCCTTGTAGCTTATGAAGGCATTTCACTTTTGAATTCCAAAGACGACCATGGTTGGTGCTTTTGACTACTGTCTCACTTAGGTGGTCACATTGTTTTAAGCTACCAATAACCCTTCAGCAAACTTCATCTTATAATTTGTGATATTAAAATAAATTCAAGAGAATTTGGGCTATTTAAGTTTTCATTTTCAAAAATGCTTCTAGAGAATTGTTTATGGTGATTTTGCAAAAAAATATGTTTTGTAATCACTCCAGATGGCTAGCTATAACTAGATGTTCAAATGATGTTTTAAATGAACAATTTCAAAAGGTTATCTTTTTCTCTTCAAACTTATTGTTTCAGTGTAAACCCACGTTTTTTCCCCTTTTTTTCAGTGTTCTGTCTGATCGGAGCTGTTTAAGAGTTACAGCTGGTCCCGCTCCACTGGATCTCGATGTTAATGTTCAGAGAACTCTAGATAACAACTTAGCGACCGAAGCTTATGAAAGAAGAATTAAACGCCTTGAACAGGAAAAACTTGAACTTAGTAGAAAGCTTCAAGGTAAATACATTTTAAAGATAACATTTTCCCTTTTTGTATTGGACTCACAGTGTAGATGCTATTTATTATAAGTGGTTGTTTTATCTTGAAAAGAAATTTTTTATTAAATGGATAAAAGCAAGTTGTAGAAATTTATACAGAATACAGTATAATGCCATTTACGTAAACTCACATAATTAACAGTAAACAGCAAAATAGCATTTGTTTCCCACAGCTATATATGTATGTATATAAAAGTGTGGGAATAAATACCTCTGGGATAGGAAAATAGAACTACCAAGAAAAATGGAACCCTTCTTATCCTACTGCACTTTATATGATGCCCTGCCATATTTTCTCCGTTCTCATCTGTATTATTGCAATAGCTTCCTAACTGATTTCCCTGCCTTACCTCGTCCCACCACCCCCACCCCTCCCACTTTCCTGCTTTATTTTCTACAAAAAATGTTATATACAATGTATTTTACTTATATACAATGGTTGCAATAATGTTTATACGTTACATACAATGTATGCATTCCTTTAGTGAATGAAGGAATGTATCTATAATCATGAAACTTGTAACTCTTTTTAAAAATTAATTAATTTGGCTGTGTTGGTTCTTCGTTGCTGCACGCGGGCTTTCTCTAGTTGCGGCAAGCAGGGGCTACTCTTGGTTGCGGTGTGTGGACTTCTCATTGCAGTGGCTTCTCTTGTTGCGGAGCACGGGCTCTAGGCATGTGGGCTTCAGTAGCTGTGGCACGTGGGCTCAGTAGTGGTGGCTTGCGGGCTCTAGAGCACAGGCTCAGTAGTTGTGGTGCACAGGCTTAGTTGTTCCGTGGCATGTGAGATCTTCCTGGACCAGGGCTCTAACCCGTGTCCCCTGCATTGGCAGGTGGATTCTTAACCACTGCGCCACCAGGGAAGCCCCGTATAATCCTTTCAGTGTGTTCTTTAATTTGGTTTGCTAATATTTTGCTGAAAATTTTTACATCTATATTCATCAGGGATATTGGTTAATGCTGACCCTTGAACAGCACAGGGGTTAGAGGCACAAGCCCCATGCAGTCAAAAATCTGCGTGTAACTTTACAGTCATTCCTCTGAAACCATGGTTCTGCATCTGCAGACTCAACCACTGGGGATCATGTAGTATTGTAGTACACATTTACTGAAAAAAATTCGTGTATAAATGGACCTGTGCAGTTCAAAAACGTGTTGTTCAAGGGTCAACTGTAGTTTTCTTGTGGTCTCCTTATCTGGTTTTGGTATCAAGGTAATGGTGGCCTCATAGAATGAGTTTGGAAGTGTTCCGGTCTCAGTATTTTGGAAAAGTTTGAGGAGGATTGGTGTTAATTATTCTTTAAATGTTTGGTAGAATTCACCAGTGAAGCCATCTGGTCCTGGGATTTTCTTTGTTGGGAGGTTTCTGATTATTGACTCAATCTCTTTACTCATTATTGGTCTGTTCAGATTTTCTAATTCCTCCTGATTCAATCTTGATAGGTTGTGTTTCTAGAAATGTGTTAGTTTCTTCTAGGTTATGTAATGTCTTGGCATACACTTGTCCATAGTAGTCTTTTATGAGCATCTATATTTCTACAGCATCACTTGTAATGTCTCCCCTTTCATTTCTAATTTTATTTATTTGAGTCTTCTCTCTTTGTTTCTTAGTCTAGATATTTTGTCACTTTTGTTTGTCTTTTTAAAAAAACAGCTTAGTTTTGTTGATCCTTTCTGTAGTTTTTCTTGTCCTATTGCATTCATTTCTGCCCTGAACTTTGTTATTTCCTTCCTTCTGCTAACTTTGGGCTTAATTTGTTCTTCTTTTTTTAGTTCCTTGAGGTGTAAGATTAGGTTATTTGAGATATTTCTAATTTCTTAATATATGCATTTATTGCTGTAAACTTTCCTCTCAGAACTGCTTTTGCTGCATCTCACAAATTTGATATGTCATATTTCCATTTTAATTTGAGATTTTTTCTCTTTTGATTTCTTCTTTCACCCGTTGGTTGTTCAGAAGCATGTTATTTTGCTTCCACATATTTGTAGATCTTCTCACTTTCCTCTCTTTACTGATTTCTACTTTCATACAGTTGTGGCCAGAAAAGATAGTTGGTATGATTTCAATATTATGTTTGTAAAGATACATTTTGTGTCCTGTCATATGATCTATCCTGGGGAATGTTCTGTGTGCACTTGAGCAGAATGTGTATTCTGCTGCTGCTGGAAGGAATGTTCTGTATATGTCTGTTAAATCTGTTCTAAAGATGGTTCAATTCCAACGCTTCCTTATTGATTTTCTGGCTGTACAATTTATCCATTGGTGATAGTGGCATATTGATGTCCCCTACTATTATTCTGTTGTTGTCTATTTCTCTCTTAGGGTTTGTTAGTATTTGCTTAATATATTTCTGTGCTCAGGTGTTTGGAGCATATATATTAACAATTGTTATATCTTCTTGATTTATTGACCCCTTTATCATTATATATAATGACCTTCTTTGTCTCTTGTTACTGTCTTTGGCCTGAGTGTATTTTGTCTGATATAAGTATAGCCACGCCCACTTTGTTTTGGTCTCTGCTTGGAATATCATCTTCCATCCCTTCACTTTGAGCTTACTTGTCTTTAGAGCTGAAATGAGTCTCCTGTAGGCAGCATATAGTTGGAACTTGATTTTTTTTTTTCATCCACTCTGTGCCTTTTGATTGGTGAATTCAATCCCTTTACATTTAGGGTGGTTATTGGTATGTAAGGACTTACTATTGCCATTGGTCTTTTGCCTTCTGGTTATTTTGTATCTCCATTGGTTCTTTTTTTTTTCCCCCTTCTTTTTTTTGTCTGCCTTTGTAAGTTGATGATTTTCCATGGTGATTTGCTCACTGTCCCCTTTTTTACATCTCATGTCTCTCTTTTAGATTTTTGCTTTGTCTTTACCATGAGGTTTACATAAAATATCTAATTGATAAAATAGTCCTTTTTCTGCCTATAGCGACTTATCTTCATTCACCTGTAAAGGTTTCATCCTTTTACATCTCCTTTTAGATTTTTGATGTCACAGATGATCACTTTTTATGCTGTGAATTTGCTACCAAATTGTAGTACAGTAATTTTTAATGCTCTTTTTCTTTAACACTTATGCTATAATTGTTTAACACACTATTGTAAAATACAGTTACAATTTTCTAATTCTGACTGTCTATTTGTCACCTTAATCAGAGTTTTGTGTACTTTCAACTTTTTGTTTCAGCTTGAAGAGCTCCTTTCAGCATTTCTTGTAAGACAGGTCTAGTGGTGGTGAACTCCCTCAGCTTTTATTTATGTGGAAAGCCTTTATTTCTCCTTCATATCTGAAGAATAACTTTGCCAGATAGAGTATTCTTGGCTGACAACTTTTATCTTTCAATACTTTTGAGTATGTTATTCCACTCTCCCCTGGCCTATAGAGTTTCTGCTGAGAAATCTGCTTATCGCCTAATGGAGCTTCCTTTGGAGGATACTTTCTTTTTTTCCCTGGTTGCCTTTAAAATTCTTTCTTTAGCATTGACTTTTTTTTTTAATTGGAGTATAGTTGCTTTACAATGTTGTGTTAGTTTCCGCTGTACTTTTGACAGTTTCATTATAATGTGTGCTGGAAAAGGTCTTTTTTTTGCATTGAGATAGCAAGGTGTTCTATTGGCTTCATAGATTTGTATGTCCGGTTTTTTCCCCAGGTTTGGGAAGTTCTCAGGTATTATTTCATTAAATAAACTCTCTGCCCGTTTCTCCCTCTCTTCTTCTGGTATACCCATTATTCTTATTTTGGCTTTTTAAATGGAGTCTGATAGCTCTTGTAGGGTTTCTTCACTTAAAAAAAAAAAAAAAACAGAGGGCTTCCCTGGTGGCGCAGTGGTTGAGAGTCTGCTTGCCGATGCAGGGGACATGGGTTCGTGCCCCGGTCCGGGAAGATCCCACGTGCTGCGGAGCGGCTAGGCCCATGAGCCATGGCCGCTGAGCCTGCGCGTCCGGAGCCAGTGCTCCGCAAGGGGAGAGGCCACAACAGTGAGAGGCCCGCGTACCGCAAAAACAAACAAACAAACAAAAAAACTTAGTTCTCTTTCCTCTTCCACCTGAATCATTTCTAAATTCCTCTCCTCCATATGGCTTATTCTTTCTTCCATCTGATCTGTTCTATTTCCAGTGCTTTCTAATGCAGTATTCATATCACTTATTGAATTCTTCAGCTTCAGAATTTTTGTTTTGTTCTTTTTTTATAATTTCAATCTCTTTGGTAAAGTGCTCTTTCTGTTCATTAATTTTATTCCTGAGTTCACTGAGTTGCCTTTCTGAGTTTTCTTGTAGCTTGTTGAATTTCTTCATAACAACTATTTTGAATTCTTTATCAGTTAGATTGCAATATTCTGTGTCTTTGAGTTGGTTGCCTAGAGAATTGTCATTTTTTTGGGATACTGCGTTACCATGATTTTTCATAGTGTTTCATGAACTGTGCCTCTGCCATCACATTTGAAGTAGCAAACACCTTTCTTATTTAGGTAAGGCTTTACTTTGATTCTAAGTTCAGCAGCTTGGCAATCAGAAGCCTTTCTTTTGTTTTCCAGAAGGTGGCGCTATAGCACAAAATTTGGCTTTCTCTTACCAGAGATGACCCTCCACTAAAGTTTGGAGTGTGTGCATGGTAAAAGCTGTTGGCAGAGTGTAGGAGGTGTATGCTTAGTACCTGGGGCTTTTTAGTGGAGGAGTCCAGAAATCTGTGGACAGACAGCAGGAAATGCATTCCTTCATTTCTCTTTGTCTGCCTTCTTTCCTTCCTACCCTTCCCCCACCCCCCCCCTCAGAAATCCGGGTATTGCTGAAAAGCAACAGGGTCCCTCCAGCTGCAGCCCTCACAGCCTTCACAGCCCAGCACTTTCACTCATCACTTTCACTTTCTACCTCCTCTGCTAGAGAGGTCACTGTTGCCGGTACCTTGGATCTGCAGCCTCCTCTGAGGTCCAGTCTACCCACTTTTGGATACACATATGGATGTATCTCTGGTGTCCTGGTGTGCTGTGCAGAAGCAATTTTGTTCAGTTATGGATGTCCAATTAGTTGTAAATCGAAGGGAGAGGAAAAAGGAATGACCCATAGGGGCATGATACTGATGTCACTCAGTTTTGATTTTTAAATGGTGATATGCATACAGTAAAGTGTGCAAGTACTCACTTCAAATTGTAAGCCCCGTAAATGTTTATATTAGTGTACTTTTATGTAACTTGCCCCCCCAATCACTATATAGAACACTTCTAGCATAGGATAAGGTTCCATCATGCTCCTTCCCAGTTTGTAGCTTACAACTCTGAAGTAAACACTATCCTAAATTTTTTCAGCATCAATTAATTTTACCTTTGAACTTCATATAAATGGTTTCATACAGTATGTTCTCATTTGTATCTCTTTTTTTAATAACATGGTTTTCCATGTGTAAATATCAATAGTTCCTTTTCTTTTAACTGCTGTTGAGTGTTACATTGTATACAAATACTAAAAAAATTTATCCAATGTCTGAGTTCTGACTTTTTTTTTTTTTTTTTTGGCGGTACGCGGGCCTCTCACTGTTGTGGCCTCTCCCGTTGTGGAGCACAGGCTCCGGACATGCAGGCTCAGCGGCCATGGCTCACGGGCCTAGCCGCTCTGCGGCATGTGGGATCTTCCCGGACCGGGACAGGAACCCGTGTCCCCTGCATCGGCAGGCGGACTCTCAACCACTGTGCCACCAGGGAAGCCCCTGACTTTTATTTTAAAAAATACAACACATTGGGTGGCTTATAAACAATAGGAATTTATTTCTCCCAGTTCTGGAGGCTGGAAGTCCAAGATCAAAGTGCCAACATGGTCAAGTGAGGATTCGTAGCCAGCACCTTCTTGCCGTGTCCTCACCTGGTGGAAAGGGCTAGGGATCCCTGTGGGTTCTCTTTTATAAGGCATTAATCCCATGCATGAGGGCTCCATCCTTATAACTGTAACTTAAACACCTCCCAAGACCCCACCTCATAATAACATCATCTTTGGGGTTAAAATTTCAACATATGAATTTGGTGGGGGACCACAGGTATTCAGACCGTATCATCTAAGCTGTTGTTGTTGAACATTTGAGTTATTTCCAGATATAGACTATTATAAACATAGCTTCTGTGAATATTGTTATATCTTTCTCTTGATGGTCATATGTACTTATTTCTCTTGGATATCTACCTAGGAGTAGGATTTATGGGTCATAGGATAGCATATTTTCAGCTTTAGAAAATATTGCCAAAGAGTTTTCAAAAGTGATTGCATCAATAGTTTCACTAATAATATATGAGTTTCACTTGCTATATATTCCCATCAGAATTTGATATTGTCAGCTTTTTAAATTTTAGCCATTCTGGTATCTGTATAGTGGAGTTTTGCTATGATTTTAAATTTATATTTCTCTAATAAGTAATATTTACTGTTCATTTGGATATTCAGTCTTGTGTAGGTTCTTGCCCTTTTTTCCCATTAGGTCTTTACATGTCTTTTAAATAATTTTTATTTTTCAACTTCACAAACAATATAAGACCCTTATAACAGCCCTTTATGTTGTTGTTGTTTTATAGTTTACCTCTATCTGTGTTGTAAACGTTTCAATACATTTATTTTATTCTTGCTTTCAATATTTATTACTCATTAATTTTTAAAATATTTTTTTTACCCACAAATTTACCCTTTTTGTGTTCTTATTTCTTTCTAGTGATCCATGTATCCATCCAGAATCATTTTTCTTTAGTCTGAAAAACTTCCTTTAGTGTTTCTTATGATTGTGTGTGTTATAACTAAATCTCTCCATTTTTGTTTGCCTGAGATGTCTTTATTTTGCCTTCATTTTTGAAGAATATTTGCTGCGTTAGAATTCTAGCTTGGCAGTTTTTTCTTTCAGTGCTCTATAGATATTATTTCATTGTTTACTGACTTCCATTATATTTGAGAAGCCAGCCAACTATTAATCTTGGTCTCTTGAATGTATCTTTTCTTCCTCCCCTCTGGTTGCTTTTAAGTATTTCTGCTTAACTTCACTTTCAAACAGTTTGGCTATGATCTACCTGGGTGTAGTTTTCTTTGTATTAATGGAAAATCCTGTTGGGGATTCACTGAGCTTCTGAAATCTTGATTGATATCTTTCATCAATTTTGGAAAGTTCTAAGCATAATCTCTGTAGATATTTCTTTTGCCCCATTCACTATCTCTTCTTCTTCTGGGACTCCAATTACATTTATCTTAGACTGTGTCCCACATTCATTTTATGTTCAGTCCTGTTTCTTCCATTCTTAGGTTTTTTTGTGCTTAATTTGGATATTCTCTATTCACTTGCTTTCAGGTTCATTTGTCTTGTCGTCTGCTGTATCTGTTCTGATGTTAAGCCCATTCAATGAGTCTTAATTTCAAATATTGTCTCTTTTAGTTAAGGAATAATCATTTGATTCATTCTTATAGTTTTCAGTTCTGCATTGAAATTTCCCACTGTTTTGTCTTTTTTCCCCTATGTTTTCTTTAACATCGATAATATTTATTTTAAAGTCTTGTCGGCTAATTTTAACACCTGAACCATCTGCGTGTGTCTCTCTTTCTGTTTTTTCTTCTGATTAATGATCACACCTTCCTGCTTTTCCAAATGTCTCAATTTTTATTGTATGACAAATATCATGAATAAAAATAACATAGAGAATGATGTTATTATGTTATTTTCACTCCAGAGAGGGTTTTCCCTTTTTTTTTGGTCCAATCAGGAATTGAACTAAGACAAGGCTGGGTTGCAGTTTTAATTAGATTCAACCTACTTCTGGTTTCAAATGTCATGAAGGAAAACTAGCTGGAACCTGGTTTGGACTTGCTCTATCAACTGTGAGAGATTTATTCTGACCTTCAGACTCTTACCCCATGCCACTTTCAAATTTGGCAAATGTCTAGATGGGCCATGTGTTTGAAATAGGCTCTTTTCCTCAAGCAAGACTTTGTCTCTGAAATACTTCAATACTGTAGGAGACTTTGGTCTGACTTTTAGAAGCTCCTTAACTTCCCATACAGTCTCCAGATACAGCAAATATACCATGAGGAAAATACCACTGCATATATAGGGATCCTGAAGTTTCCAAATTGTTGCACCAGCCCACCCATTCTCCAGAATTTGTCATTTATTTTCCAGCGTCCTATCCCTCAATTCATGTGCTCACAGAATTGGATAAGATTCTGAGGTAAGAGGCAGCTGTCATGGCCTTTTCACCTTAGAATGGCTCATCCCTCTCTGGTTTATTTTACTTAGTTCTCTTTGCTTTCCCAGATACATGATGTTTGTAAAAATAAGTTTTTTTCAAATTATATAGTGTATTTTTACCTTTTGCAACAGGAGTGATAGAGAAATGACCTGTTACTTCCTACTCCATCCTATTCTGAATGAGAAGTTCCTATGTCCCAGGTTTTTTTTGATGTTTTAAATTCTTTAATCTGTTCTTAGAGAGTGTCATTACATACAGTTGGTGTCATTTGCCCAAAACAAACCCAGAAAATATTAGATCGTTGCCTTTTGGTACTAACACCTGTTTCATTTCATACAATGGCATAGGTTAACATTTAAGCTGATTCATCTATTTGTTCGCTACTTGTTGAGCACCAGTTAGGCAGGAATTGTTCTGCACATGACTGGGGATATAATAATGAACAGAAAAAGAAAAAAATACCTGCCCTCTCAATGCTCACACTCCACTTTGAGGAAACAGACGATAAATCAAATACAAAGCAGGGTCATCAGCTGAGAATAAGGAAGGTAGAGAATGTGTTAGTTTTTTGGGATTTTTGGGGTTTTTTTCCTATTAGATTTTTGACAAGAAAAAGAGAAGATGTGAAATGGTAAGTTTAGAGAAGAGAGAGGAGTGAATGGACTAGGGAAATATTTTAGGATTGCCAGTGTTGATTGAAAAAAATGCACAATGTGTGAATTGTGAGTCAAGTTTTATTTGGGGTAAAATGAGGACTATAGCTTGGGAGACAGCATTTCAGGTAGCTCTGAGAAACTGCTCCGAAGAGGTAAGGGGGAAGGTATTATATATGATTTTAGTGAAGAGGGGTACATGCAGTGAAGCACACATTTTGGCAGAAGGTTGCTGCTAGTCACAAGGAGCAGATGTCATGGTTAATGATTTTAGTGCTTTTCTAGATGTGAGAAGATGCAAGAATTGGGCTCGTAAAATTTTGTCCTGAAAATATCTGTCCTGAAAATTATCTGAAGACCTGCTCTGCCAGTGTTTCCCAGAGCACAGAGTGCCTCATTCTTGATCTCCACACTGATCTCCTTTCAGGGGGTGTTGAAGGTCAGCGGCTGCTAGAGGCAGATGGCAAGTGCCAGTTTTTAGTTGGCATCAGGCATCGCCAAACTATTTAGACATGAATTTTGAATGGTTGGGCTTTCTTCCATCACTTTCAGCTATTAAGGTGAAAGCACGGAGTAGAAGGAGAGTAGGATTTAGGGAAGACTGGGGCATTCTAGGCTAAGTACAGTGGAGGAGAGAAGAGCAAAGGAATCCGAGGTGTGTATGCAAAGCAGTAGTAGTGATGGACCAAGGAATCTAACCTGGATAAGTAAGGAAGAAAAGAGAAAAGGAAATAGTGTTAGGAACAGTGGATTGGCACTCTTGGTGGGAATGAAAAATTACTGAAGGGGTCCCTAGAGTAAGTTAAACTGTAAATATAAGAGATAGAGAGTATTTACTTGAAATCAGGATGTTGGAGGCTATATAGTTATTAATAATGACAGCAGCATTTCTCAGTAGGTGAACTACAAGCATTTGGGGCAGGGTAATTCTTTGATGTGAGAGACTGTTTCACATTGGTCCCCAGACAGTAAAAGTCTGTAGCAGTCTCCTAGGAGCCCACCCCAACCTCCATTCCCCACCTCCCCACCCCCACACACATGCACATTTCTAAGTAAGGTCAGAGCCACAGGTCTAGGGCATGACCAATAGATTTGGTGGTTGTGCTGGAGAGACGTCTACCAGCTAGGTTGTTTTAGGCAGCAAGTAATAGAATTCTTAAATAATACAGATTTCTTATCTCACTTAAGGAATCAGAAGTACACAGTTTCTGTGCTCTTACCAGGGTTAGCTTCTCTGTGATTTTCTTGACTTTTCCCTCATGATTCCACATTACTGTCAAAGTTCCAGACTTCATGACTTCACACATCCAAAGACCAAAAAAAGAAAAAAAAAGGAAGGTTCATTTCCTTTCATACATGTCTCACTTAACGGGACCTCTCAAGGTACCATTCATTCTGACGAGTTCACGTGCCTAATTCTTAACCAGTCCTGGCAATGTAGAATGAGATTGGCATGACTGATGGCAGCCTTCTTCCTTTCGGCTGAGCCTACCTTGCCTAAGCGCACTGTAGCCTAATACCTGAATTTGGTGCACAAGCAGGAAGAGAGGGGTAGCTGCTGGGTAAACAGCCTCAACAGTGTCTGCATAAGGGGTTTGTGTGCCTGTGAAGCCAGTTGGATAGATCGTCTCTTTTATTGTTAAAGTCACTAAGAATAATAATAAAAAGAGTTGTAATGGAAGGAAGGGCAGTGGATAACTGTAATAAACAGGTCATGGGTCATACGGTAGGTCCTTGTTGGTTATCCATTTTAAATATAGCAGTGGGTACATATCGGTCCCAAACTGTATTACACGGGGAGCTCTGCCTCATATTCTGTAGAAATCTAAGTGGGAAAAGAATTTGAAAAAGAATAGATACATGTGTATGTATAACTGAATCACTTTGTTGTATACCTGAAACTAACACAATGTTGTTAATGAACTATACTCCAATATAAAATAAAAAGTTAAAAAAAAAACCCAAGTAATGGGCATTTTAGCAGACCTGAGATTTATAGGGAGGACAGAGGTGACAAAGAGGAGGAAGGATACCTATCCCACCTCCATACCCTGCAGTGTGTGGGGTGTAGAAGGAAAAAAACTACTAATGTCCAGTGGATGTTTTTATTCTCCCCATTTTCTGCTCCCAACTTAGATGTCCTTAAAAAAAAGGATATTCTTTTAAAAATAATCAATACAGAAAGTACCAGTTTTCAACATGTCTTGAATCGAAAGAAAAAGAAAATGTGTAAGAAATACTTATTGGATGTAGAAGATCATGATTGAATGCACAATATGGTATATCTTATATCTTTAATTCAAATTAACAAATACTTGCTGACCACCATGCATATGAATATCATGATACTGTTCTCTGTACAGATGATGAAGATAAATTAGAAAATCTCCATCCTCTGAAGGTCACAGTCCCTTGGAGTTTTAAATATATATATAAATAATATAAATATATAAGTAATATAAGTTATGTAAAACAATATATAAATAATATTAGTAATGTAAAGCAGTCAGTAAATGATTTGTACTAACAAAAAATTATGGTGAGGTAGGGATTTACTATTTGGGGTCCCTCTATAAGCTAGCAGAGTAACTGTTTTAGGACCATTTCTTTTTTTTCCACATCTTTTAATGGTATCTGGGAATGAGCTTCACTAGATTTAATGTTTCTTTAGTACCTTGCATCTTCTCATTAGAACCACAAGTTAAATGAATAATCCCTATTTTAACTAAGTTGATGAGCCAGGTCGTCAATAGGTGGACCTCAGTGTTCATATATAAAATTTGGAAGGCCAGCACTTATACATATTCTATATTAACATCTCTAAACCTCTCTTCATACACCAGGCTCAGTTTTTCATACATCATCTGACATATGTTGTTGGGTTATCACATGATGACATTTTGTGCTAGGATGAAAGGGGGCTGAATAGTTGACTCACTGGCAGAATGTACCAACAGTATTTAAAACTGAAAACCTCACATATTAGGAGGTAGACTGTTTCCTACATATAATTTTAACAACATGCAATGGAGTTTTGTGGTTTAATTTTAATGTGTTTACATGCTTTTGTCAGTAGGTATATGCTTCGATTAGTACAATTAAATAAGGATTTCTCTAGAAAGAAATATATTGCTCTTAGTTTTTAAAATTTAGAGTATGAGCATATTTTTCATCCTTTCTTTTTTTTTTTAAAGAGTCAACACAGACTGTCCAGGCTCTGCAGTATTCAACTGCTGATGGTCCCCTAACAGCAAGTAAAGATTTAGAAATCAAAAACTTAAAAGAAGAAATTGAAAAACTGAGGAAACAACTAAGAGGTAAATTTCTGTGATTCATTATTAATTCTGTTTAGTAGATATTTTTAAATGTTTTATTCATGCACAAAACATTTATTGAGTACCTGTTATGTGTTACATGATGTGAGCTATGTGCCAGTGAGGGAAAAGCAAATAAAATGGTTCTGCTCTCAAGGAGCTCATGTTCTGGTCTTGGAAAAAGATAAACAAATAGTTTTTTGCAGTACGTGTTAAAAGGCCAGAAGAAAAATAAACATAGGTACATAGAGAGTACACAGGAGGAGCACCTTACCCAGAATTACATGAAAAAAGATGATTTTTGGAGGACCTATTCATTTGGGATATTTGTCTGGCAAAGCATTTATATGAGTAGTTCATTTTTCAGTGTAGGTTAATTAAAATTAATTTTGAATTGTTGATATGCTGTTGATATGCTGATATGCTGATAAATGTTATATCCATTTATTCATTTATTCCATTCATTCAACAAATATTTATTGAGTAGCTACTATGTACTAGGTGTTGTTTTATGATCTTGGGATGCAGTACTAAACAAAATGATAAAAATCTTTGTCCTTGCTGGGGTGGAGGGCAAACAACAGACATTAAACAATAACTATGTAACTTTGTAAATGATACAGTATGTTAGAAGGTGATAAGTGCTTAAAAATAGAAAAGATTAAGGAGAATGGGTCAAAAGTGTAAGATGAGGTGTTTTATAATTTTAAATAGTGTGATCCATGTGAGAAAAATATTGAAGGAGTTAAGGGGCCTAGCCATGCAGTTAAATGGGAAACACATGTTACATGCAGACGGATCAGCCAGTGCAAAGGCCCTACTGTCAAATTGTGCCTCGTGAGTTCAAATAAAACATAAAAGGACAGCAAGGCTAGAGCAGAATGAGCAAGCAGGTGGAATGGATGGACATGAGGGTAGAGAAATTAAACAGGTGGAGAGGGCTCATTGCCTGATCAGTGGAGTCTTACTGACTGTTAGGTCTTTGGTTTGTTCTGTGGGTGAAATGGGAGCCTTCTGCAGGGTTTAGAGGCATCACATGATCTCAGTAAGAGTAAGGGGAGAGAGAGAGAGAAGGTACTATTTTAGCTAGAACAGTCAGACCTCTCTAGAAAAGTAGTTTTAGGCCAAAATAAGTGAAGAAAATAAGGATCTGACCCAGTGTCTTTTACAAAAAGGATTATTTAAAATGCAATATTAAGGCACGTGGAGATTTTAAATTTGAGCATAATTTATGCTGTTCTATTTTTTTAAGTGGCTGTCCTCCTAATAAACATCTCTTTATCAAATTTCTGTAGCTTTATCTTTTTAAAACTAAGTTAGATTAGGAATATGATAAGTAGAATCATTTACTTTGCTTTGATATCAACACTAAAACATTATCAGTGGCACTGAATGTATTTGAGTTTTTTGGCACTAAAAAAGCAGTGAGACACAAGACACAACTAGGATGTTTAGTGATCCATATCACTTCAAAGAAGTGATATGGATTCGGAAAAACCTATTTACATAAGTCTATCTCACTTACATGTTCTAGGAGGGATTTTTGGTTTTTTGTTTTGTTTGTTTGTTTGTTTTTAAGATTCCTTGGGATTTTCTGTGCTGACCATCATGCATCTGCAAATAGGAACAATTTTCTTTTGCCCTTTCTGATCTGGATGTTTTGGGGTTTTTTCCCCCTTATTTCACTGGCTAGAACTTGCGGTACTTCGTTGAAGAAGAGTGTTGAGAACAGACATCCTGGTTTTCTTTCCTATCTTAGAGGGAAAGTATTAAGTCTTTCACCTTTAATTGTAATATTAGCTGTAGGACTTTTATAGATACTCTCATCAATTTAGAAGCTCTCCTCTATTTCTGTGTTTCTAAGGGTTTTATCATGAATGGGTTTGAATTTTATCAAATATTTTTTCTGCACTGATTGATATGAACATGTGTGTTTTTTTTCTTTAGTTAACCTGTTAATATGGTGGATTAAATTGGTTGATTTTGAAATATTGAATCATTGGAATATGCACATGCCTGGTCATGGTGTATAATTATTTTTATATATTAATTCTATTTCCACTGTTTTGTTCAGGAATTTTTAATCTGTATACATGAGAGATACTCATCTTTGTTGTATTTTTCTTTTTTTTTGTACTGCCTTTGCCTGGGTTTTTAGTTTGTTTTCTTCTTTTGTTTTTTGGCTTTTTAATGAGATATGATTGACACGTAACATTATCTTAGTTTCAGGTGTACAACATAATGATTCAATATTTGTATATATTGTGAAATAGTCACCTTAGTAAGATTAGTTAACTTCCATCACCGCATATAGTCATAAATTCTTTTTTCTCGTGATGAGGACTTGTAAGATCTATTCTCTTAGCAACTTTCAGATATACAATACAGTATTATTAACTGTAATAATAGCACCACGTTGTACATTACATCCCCAGTATTTATTTATTATATAACTGGAAGTTTGTACCTTTTGACCATCTTTCCTTCTTTAACCCACCCTGCACCCCCGTCTCTTGCAACCACCAGTCTTCTCTATATCTGTGAGTTCAGTTTGTTGTTATTGTTGTTTTTGTTTTAGATTCCACATGTAAGTGAGATCTTACTGTATTTGTCTTTCTCTGTCTGATTTATTTCACTTAGCACAGTGCCCTCAAGATCCAATCCATATTGTCACATATTGCAAGATTTATTTTTGTGGCTGAAAAGTATTCTATGGTATATATACAATTCCAGAAGTGGAATTTCTGGATCATATGGTAGTTCTATTTTTAATTTTTTGAGGACTCTCCATACTGTTTTCCATAGTAGCTGCACCAATTTACATTCTCACTAATAGTACACACGGGTTCCCTTTTTACCACATCTTTGCCAACACTTTTTATTTCTTATCTTTTGGATGAAAACCATTTTAACAGGTGTGAGATAATGTTTCATTTTGGTTTTGATCTACATTTCCTTGATAATAAGTGATGTTGAGCACCTTTTCATGTTGGCCATTTATATGTCTTCTTTAGAAAATGTCTATTCAGCTCCTCTGCCCATTTTTTGATAGGATTGTTTGTTTCTTTGCCATTGAGTTTATGAGTTCTTTGTACATTTTCTATATCAACTTGTTGATCTTAAAAGTAAAAGTCAATTATTTTACCAGAAAAAATGGGTTTATTTGGGAATAGCAGAGAATTGCAGTTTGGGACAAGCAAGCCATGGCAAAAATCATAGGCAAGTTTAACAAACAAAGTGAGGAACATTTTATAGAGAAAAATGAGGAAGTCGGTAAAGGTTGTTTTGAATGAAAGTCCTTTGGAGAATAGTGAGAGTTCAGGGTGAAGATGGTTTCTCATTGGCTTAGTTCCTGGGGTAGTTGATTTCTTATAGGAGATGTGATGTACTGTCTTTCCTGTTGGGGCCTGTAATTGATGATTCCATTCTTGGAACTGTAATTGACAGTTCTTCCTGTAATTGATGAAGAGAGTTACTGTGTGAGAGTTCCCCCTTCTGGCCCCCCAACTCCATTTTAGTGAGACTTCCCTTTATTAACTTTCACAAACACCTTGTCAAATATTTGTTGATTTGCAAACATTTTCTCCCTTTCCATATGTTGCTTTTTAATTTTGTCTATGGTTTCCACTGCTGTGCAGAAGCTTTTTAATTTGATGTAGTCCCATTTGTTGATTTTTGCTTTTGGCTGTGGTATCAGTGTAATGCTGGGCTCATAAAATGAGTTTGAGAGTATTCCCTCTTTTATTTTTTGAAAAAGTTTGAGAAGGATTGATATAAATATCCTTATTATTTTTTTTAGTTGCTTGAAGTGTAAAGTTAGGTGTCTGAGGGTTGTTTTTCTTTCTTTGTTTTTTTTTTTTTTTTTTTTTTTACTGTAGGTGTTTATTGCCATGAACTTCCTTCTTAGAACTGCTTTTGCTGCATTCCAAACGTTTTGGTATATTTTTTCCATTTTTGTTTGTTTCAAGATTTTTTGAAATTTCCCTTTTAATTTCTTTTTGACCCTCTGGTTACTAATGTGTTAATTTCCACATTTCTGTGAATTTTTCCAGTCTTTCCCGTTATTGGTTTCTAGTGTTATACCTTTGTGGTTGGAAAAGATCCTTGGTATGATTTCATTCTTTCTAAATTTGTTAAGACTTGTTTTGTAACCTAACTTGATGTATCCTGAAGAATGTTCCATGTGTGTTTGAGAAGAATGTATATTGTGCTGCTGTTGGATGGAATGTTTTGTATATATCTGTTAGATCCATCTGCTCTGAAGTATAGGTTATGTCCAATCTTTCCTTATCAATTTTCTGTCTAGATAATGTATCCATTGTTGAAGGTATAATATTGAAGTCCCTTACTATTATTGTGTTGTTGTCTATTTCTCTCTTCAGATATGTTGTATTTACTTAATATATTTAGGCACTACAATGTTGGGGTCATAAAAATTTTTAATAGTTATATCCTCTTGATGAATTGACCCCTTTATTATTATATAATAAACTTTTTTTTGTCTCTTGTTATTATTTTTGACTTAACCTCTCTTTTGTCTGATAAAAGTGTAGCTACCCTTATTCTCTTTTGGTTTCCATTTGTATGGAATATCTTTTTCCATCCCTTGATTTTGAGCCTATGTGTGTCCTTAAAGCTGAAGTGAGTCTTATAGGCAGCATGTAATTGGGTATTGTTTTTTTAATCCATTCAGCCACCTGAGGTCTTTATTGGAAAATTTAATCCATTTATATTTAAAATAATTATTGCGTAGGCACGGATTTACTAATGTCATCTTATTGTTTTCTGCCTGTTTTACAGTTCCTTTGTTCCTTTCTTCCTCTCTTACTGACTTCATTTGTGAATTGATGATTTTCCATAGTGGTGCTTTTATTTCCTTCTCTTTCGTGTATCTACTGAAGGTTTTTGCTTTGTGGTTACTGTGAGGCATACATAAAATGTAACAGTCTATTTTATGTTGATGACAACTGTTTATTCTTCCTGTTTATTATATAATTGTTTCAATTATTTCCTCTTCAGATGTTTTAGAAGCACATCAGACAAGGTTATAATGTTTCCTTAAACCATGAAGGATAATTTAGAAAGCTTAAGGCGGGAAAAAAATTCTATTCTATTTACCCGTATTTTTACGTGATGCTCTTCCTTCCTTCCTGATATTACTGCGTTCCTTGTTTTGTTGTTTGCTTTGTGTTTATAAAACTTACTTTAGCCATTTTTAAAAGGTAGGTCTGCTACCAACAAATTCTCTTCATTTTTCTTCATCTGAGAATGTCCTGATTTTCCCTTTATTCCTCAAGAATATTTTGCTGGACATAGGAGCCTGGATTGATAAGTTCTTTTGTTTTAGCATCTGAAAAATACTGTGCTGCTTCCTTTAAGTTTCATGTTTTCTGAGGTGAAATTCACTGCCATTCTGAGTATTTTTTCCCCTTATGCAAGAAGTTTTCTCTGGCTGCTTGCAAGTTTTTTCTGTAGTATTCTGATGTTTGATGGTGTGTTTTGGCATGGATTTCTTTGGGTTTATTCTGTTTGGTGTTTGTTCATCTTCTTGAATCTGTAGGTCTATGTGTCTTGGCCATATTTTGGAATTCTTTTAGACCCTATTTTTCTAAGTACTTTTACAGACCTGCCTACTTTCTCTTCTCCTTCTGGGACTCTGATGATGCGAGTGTAAGATCTTTTGTAAATCATCACACAAGTCCCTGAGGCTCTGTTCATTTTTGTTTCCATTCTGTTTTTTCTTTCCTGTTATTCAGATTGGTTAATTTCTATTGTTATACCTTCCAGTTCACTGATCCCTTTGATCCCTCCTTTGTGCTGCTGAATCTATCTACCAATATTTTTATTTTATTAATTTATAAAATTCCCATTTTGTTCTTTGTTAATCTTCCATTTCTTTGCTGAGACTTTCTGTATCTTTGCTCAGGTCTTCTACTTATTCATTTGTTTCAAATATGTTTATAATTGCTCATTGAAGCATTTTTATTATAGCTGTGTTAATATCTTGTCAGATTATTCTGACATCTCTGTTATTTTGGTGTCAGCATCTATTGATTTTCTTTTCTCATTCAAGTTGAGATTTTTCTAGTTCTTGGTAGGATGAGTGATTTTTGATGAATGACTCTCGATCTTATTTAAACCTTCCATTTTAGCTGGTTTTTCCTGACACCATTCCAGCAGTGGGAAGGGGATTGCCATCTCCTTACTGCCAGGTTGAGGTAGAAATCCAGTTTCCCCACTTGACCTCCCTTGACACCCAAGGAAGGGCTCCTTGTTATTCTTGGAAGGGAATGGGAGTTCCAGCCCCGTGACTGGTTTCCACTGACACTGTGACAGGGGTGGCCTTATTACTGCTGGGCAATGGTGAAAGTTCTTACTCTTTTCTGATACCACCCCAATGGGGAGAAGGGGGAGATCCTCATTAATGCTGGGTGGAGATGGAAGTCCCGGTTCCCCATGTGGTCTCCACTGACACTGTGTGTGGGAAGGGGCTTGTTACCAGCCAAGGGGGTTGAAAATCCTGGCCCCCCTTCTCTAATTACCCTTGTGGTATGTTTGGGCACTTCATTAAAACCTCATGTGATTGGAAATCTAGTTCTTCACTTGTCTTTCGCTGACACAGGTGGTCATCAGGCCACAGTGTTTTCTGTGGTGTTTAACTTGAGCAGAGTGGTTATTTTCTAAAACTTTTCTGTCTTGCTAGTTTACCCTCTTCTTGGTTCTTTGGCTAGAAAGAGTAGCCTTGTTCAAGCTTTTGTTCTCTGCTTCTGTTGGCATTTCTGCGTTGCTGGCTTCTTCAGCTCTAAGTCTGTGAAATAAGAACCAAAAAGAAAACCCAGGGAACTTACAGTAGTTTCAGTGTTCCTGACACACTGTGTCAGATTCCATTGTCCCTGGCCAGTCATCCTTTTTCTCTCCAATTTCAGACTTCTTAGTTTATTTTACGTATAATGTCCAGCTTTTAAAATATAAATCTGATCCCATCACAGCTTCAACATACATACGTAAATGTTTTCAGAGGATCCCCGTTGCCTCTGGGATAAAAGTAAAATTTCTCAATTCTAATTACAGGGTCCTTCATTATCTTGCATGTATTTTGCTCTCTAGGTTTGTCTTTTGTTACTACTCCCTCACCCACTGATCCCAGCCATGGTGAACTACTTTTAGTTTCACCTAATCACCTCCAGGTTTTACACATATTTGGTTGTTGTGTTTTTATGTAGTCTTCTTTTTTTTCACCCCCATTTCATTCATTTTTTTCATCCATCCATCTGCCCATCCATCCATCTATCCATCCATCCATCCGTCTAAACATCTATTTCTTTCTTTCTTTCCTTTTGCTTGTTTGTTTGCTGGAAACACTCTTCACCTAGTAAATTTCTACTTCTCTATAAAACTTTTCACCACTGACACATTTTAAAAATTTTATGTTGCTTTACTTCCCTTACCTTACCACTAGACTATAAGCTCCTAGAAAACAGGGACTTTGAGTATTTTATTCATTGATATATCGAAGTGCCTATAATGATGCTTGCCACATAAAAACCCCTAAATCAGTATTTGTTGATGAATGAGTGAATGAACGACTAAATGAAACCTCACTCTTGGAAATCTCTGACCACTTCCTAATGTATCTTCTTACATTGTGTCTTTACAGGCAGTCCCCAACACACTCACATCCCTTACATACAAATAAATGGTCCCTGGCATCACCCGAATTGGGGAAATTGATTACCATTAACTTATTGGTTGAAATGCCCTTCCTTTACTTTATTCCTACCTTCTCCCTAACGTCAGTGCTTATAGGATTACTCTACTCATTATTTTTTATCATTTCCCAGAGGTGGAATAGAATCAGTGAAAATAATGTTGTAAGAAAGGCTATATCCCTCTTTTTAGTATTCTTCCTTCACAAGCACTGTTTTCTTGGTCACGTGTTAGTCCCAGTGATACTCTAGATTTTATTCCATCTCCTCAATATCATTCATTAATTCATTTTTTAATCTTTTTTTAACATCTTTATTGGAGTATAATTGCTTTACAATGGTGTGTTAGTTTCTGCTTTATAACAAAGTGAATCAGTTATATATATACATATGTTCCCATATCTCTTCCCTCTTGCGTCTCCCTCCCTCCCACCCTCCCTATCCCACCCCTCTAGGTGGTCACAAAGCACCGAGCTGATCTCCCTGTGCTATGTGGCTGCTTCCCACTAGCTATCTATTTTACATTTGGTAGTGTATATATGTCCATGCCACTCTCTCACTTTGTCACAGCTTACCCTTCCCCCTCCCCATATCCTCAAGTCCATTCTCTAGTAGGTCTGTGCATAATATTAAAATGATCATTTTAACCATTTTTCAATGTACAGTTCAGTGACATTAAGCACATTCACAATGCTGTACAACCATCTCCACCATCCATCTCTACTTTACCCATTAAACAATAACTCATATTCCTCCCACCCACTAGGCCCTGGCATCCACCATGCTACTTTCTGTTTCTTAGAATCTGACTGCTCTAGGAACCTCATATAAACGGAATCATAAAATATTTGTCCTTTTGTGACTGACTTATTTTGCTTAGCATAGTGTATTCAAGGTTCATCCATGTTATAGCATGTGTCAGAACTTCCTACCTTAATACAATATTCCTCAGTATGTATATATCATATTTTGTTTATCCACTTATTTATAAATGGACTATTGGGTTGCTTCCACCTTTTGTTTATTGTGAATAATAATGCTGCTTTGAACATGACTGTACAAATATCTGTTCAAGTCCCTGCTTTCTCTTCTTTTGGGTATATAATAAGAAGTGGAATTCCTGAATTATGTGGTAATTCTGTGTTTAATTTTTTAGGAATTGCCATACAGTGCCTCAAGGGTTATGGTTTGCACCTCTGTGTACTGTCTGTGTCCCTCCAACTCTACACTGAAACCACCCTTTCTCTGTCTCCCTCTGTCCCCTTTCTCTCTCTCTCTGTCTCTGTCTCTTTCTCCCTCACACACACAAACACACACACATACTGTCCTACAATATGTAAGTAAAGGAGAAAAATAGTGAATGGAGGGGAAGGTAATAGGGAAATCTGTTTTCCTTCATCATGGTTAGAAGTAAAATCTCTTCACATCAGAAGAGTTATGGATTATTTGAGAAATAAGACCATAATGGAAAAGCTGTGACACTGCTCTTGTGTATCAGAGAGAGAGGTGCTTTGATTGTTCTGTCAGCCTCCTTCTGACTCCAGCCTCAGTCCCTCTGTAGTTTATCAGTGTTCTGCTGTGAGTGCCACTGTAGTCATGCCCTTCTCTTAATTCCTATATCATCCATATAACCTGCCACACAATTTGTATTTGATTTTCTCCTTTATGATTTCAAGAGTGTTACTCTTGTCTTCCTATCTCCTTCAAGACAGAGACCGTATTTTATATTTCTCTTATATACCACACCGTGCAAAGAAAATTCCTGTGTATTGTGCCCTCCTTAAATCCTTATTACTAACAGACTGAGTTTCAGGATTCTACTAGCAGCAGTGAGTTAAGAATCATTTTGTTGCTATGAGCTAATCTCACTTCCCTAGTACTGCTTTTCAATTTAATCACTAAAATAGTTTTAAATAACTTCATCTAAATGTTTTGGCTAGTCATGTTGCCGTATATTTAATAGATATTTTTGATAGTCTTAGAGGATTTCTTTCAAAATTTTAATCGAATTTTCTATTTGTTGTAGTGAAAGTGAAGGTTCTTCTGCCTGAGCCATTTTATAAGTAGTTGGCCAAAGTTCAATACATTCTGAATTTTTCTTGATTTGGGGTTTTTATCTTTGGCGATACAAAATTCTGTGTATTCCAAATTACAAGTGCTATACTTTTCTCCATATTAGAGGGTTTTATAAGTAATTGGCTGGGTTTGTCTTCTCCAACTTCTTTAGCCAGTACATTTCCTCATGTACTTCTCATAATTTACCTGTTGTTGTTTAAATGAATATTTTGAGTATTTTAGGCATTTTTAAAGTGTCTGAAATATGAGTCATGAAAATCTGACATGTATTTTGTATTATCTACTTAACAACTCCATGGCAAAGCTGCCAACATGAAATGGCTGGGATAAAACTAAAATTTAACCTATATTGAAATAAAACAATAAAAACATTCTTAAAGACTGTTGAAGCTATCACATTTAATACATTTTGCTGTAAACTTCATATGATGCAGACATTTTATTAAATATTGATACTTTTTTAGTTTCTAACACAGCAGTTTAGATAAATGGATGACTCAATAATTTGCAAAAATTTTAACATGCTAGGGAAAAACTTTTCAAAGTAGAAGAAAGGAAGTGAGCATTCTCAGAAGGCATTACTAAATGTACCATGTTACTTACTGCTCTAGATTGATATACCTTAGCCATAAAATTTGATTAAAATGACCCCAGAAATGATAGAAATCAGCTGTGTCACATACTAAATTTTGACTCCAAGTTATTAGAAATAACAAACTAAATTATACCTACTTTACAAATCATTGAAATCCTAAAAATGCTGAAAAGTTAAAATAACAAAAAAATTTTAAGATATTTAAAAGAAATTAGTATAAACAGAAAAATTCCCACATGAAATGCTGAAATTTGAGAATGATAAGATGTAATTTTCTGAATATAAGACTAAATACCCTGTGATCCTTAAGATTAAACATCCATTGATATTTTTTTATTGTTCTTCAAGGAAAACACTTAACACATACTATTAAGACAAAATGAAAACTGATTATATGCAACTTTGCAGATATTTTCAAAATTGCTAAAAACTAATACCTAATATAAATAAGCTTTTAATAAATCTGTAAGTTTAGGGCACTGAATATTAGTAAATTATTTTATTTAAGGAATCTAGAACCAGTTAGTGTGTAATACACGGATACATTTAAGTTACTTCTTGACTACAGGATTTGTCTATACAAATGAAATGCTCTTTTCAATAGAACTAATGTATTATAAACACTTCTTCGTTTATTGAAAGCATCAAACTCAACAGTGTGCAATGCTCTGTGCATTTGTTCCCAGCCTTTAATTTGCGAATGAGCCACCTGAGGATCTTGTTAAAATATAGATTCTGATTCATTAGGTCTGGGGTGGGGCCTGAGGATCTGCATTTCTGACAAGCTCCCAGAGGATGCTAATGCTGCTTCTCTGGGGATGACACTCAAGAGTAACAAGGCTGTAAAGAATAGAAAATATCCAGAACAAAATTAACAGTGAATGTGTTTAGATTTCTCTGTTTTCACTGGCTTCAGTTCTTTAATTTGCTAATTTACTTTTGATGCCAGGGATATTTCATATCAATTTATTAAATTTTATTTAAGCATATGTTAAGATTAATTATTTTATTTTATTTTATAATAACTCTTCTGAACTTACAATGTTATACATCACTTGATTACATTACTTTTTAAGTTGGAGAGGTTGATGTAAGACTGGTGGGCTGTAGTTAGCTCTGATACCCATTTAGCAATGTGACCTTAGGCAAGTTACTCAACTCCCTGAGCCTATTTCAAATATTTGCTTTTAGAAATCAGAGTTTATTCTTCAAATCACCACTAGTGAAACCAGGCGGGGTGATCTGGAACCACAACGTTACAAGCAAAACCATCATCATACAATAATTTGAGTAATATCAGCAGAGGAATGCTAACTAACAGTAGAGGAAAAGTTATCTATTTTGTTTGATTGGTCGTGTTCTTTTTTGTTAGTTTTAAGTTTTCAATTGGTTCTGAAGATACTGTTTTTTGGAATTATGGTCTTTTTTTTCTAATAGATATGAAGGCATTTTTGCGCATAAATTCTGTGCAAAACTTTGCACTTAAAATTTGTTCTTCATCCTGGCATTACCTATAAACCATCTTTACAGTGAACTGATAAGCACTTAATTTTCATGAGTCAGTGGCATGTGGTGTTGATAAGCTGAATACCAGTTTCAAAATACTTTATTTTTTAAAATTTAGTTGCTTTAAACCTTGGTTTTGAGTATTTATTTTTATGCAAATAGTAAAAGAAACATTGTTTCCTGTTTTTAGAATCAAGTCACTTGGAACAGCAACTTGAAGAAGCTAATTCTGTGAGGCGAGAACTAGATGATGCTTTTAGACAAATCAAGGCTTATGAAAAACAAATCAAAACATTACAGCAAGAAAGGGAAGAATTAAATAAGGTAAAAATACATAGATAGATTGTTAAAGCCTTTTCTGAATTCTTAATCTTGTTTAATTTGTATACTGAAAGCATTCATAAGGAATTACAATAATATATAGTATACTTTGTAAAAAGATGGTTTAAAAATTTAAGAATTATTTTGGTGTATGACATTTGATGAATGGCTAGTTATGAAGAAACTTCTAAATTTTCGAGGCTTCAAAGTTCAGAATCTTTTGTTCTTTTGGAGAGTTAATAACCAAAGGACTTGATTAAAAGTAAATGTTATTGAAAAAGAAATATTATGAAGAAGTGAGAGAATAGTAAAAATCTGTTAGTGTCTATGGAAGAATGAAAAATACAGGCATATTTTCATTGTGACTTGCTAATATGAGCATTCTTTAAAGATTATGATAGAAAATTTCTTTAATTCTTTAATAATTTTTTTAGATGTCAGTTTATCTTTCAAAGCATGGATGAATAAGCTGAAGTTACTTTCATAAGAACTTTGTGAACATGTAAATATTACTATAAACATCAACAAAATTTGTTAATATCTAGGACACAGTAACACAGTCCAATAGGATATATAATATTCGAGCACTAGAGAAAAATACTTTACATAAATGATATGCTGTGTGTACTTTGCCTTTCATTAACAAATTTTAGAATGTTGGAATTAATACTAGCCAATGCAAAAAAGAAATGAGTGGTTTATGGCATAGTATAAATTGTATTCAATGATGTTGTATATAATTCATTGATAAAACAGATGAAGTCCTTCTGGGAAAGACTTATAAGTCTTGCTGCCTGTAAAGAAATGGAGGTAATTAAAAATAAAACAAATAACCTTTTGCCGATGAAGCTAATCAAAAAGATTAACAGAGAAAGCTATGAAGGTCAAAGTGAATTAGATTAGTATATTTTTACTTTTTTCTTGATGCGCTTTCAAGCAGTGTTTTGTATAGATTCATTTATATTCATGGTCAATTTAATATTTGGAATTTATAACATATCCTATTTGTTTTAATAATATTATATTAATAGTTACTATGATGTATTTAAAGGTAGGATTACTCAGCCAAACTTGGTTAACATAATAAGGATGAGCATCTGATATCTAGATTTATAGTAACAGGTACTTTGCCAATTTTTAATAAGTTTTAATATTAAAAATCCTTTCAGTATATTTTGAGAAGAGAGTAGTACTGAAATGAAACACATCATATTGATAAAGAATTTTAAATGATTTGCCTGATATCCTACAGGCAGCAGATATTCTTTTCAAGATTTTTTTCATTTGATGCATATAAAAAATAAATGTACCATTATATAAGTTTTGACGCAAATAATAAAATGAACCAAACATCCAACTTAAGAAATAGAGCGTTACCTATTTTGTGACATAGCCCTGGGTAGTCATTTCCTATTCCTTTCTCATTACTTCCCTGACAATGGTAATCACTGTTCTGAATTTTATGTTAATCATTCCCTTAAAAAAATTTTATCACATATTAGTGTATCTCTAAACAGTATATTAGTGTTGGCTTTTTTTGAGCTTTGTAAAATGGTATATGCAATCTTTTGCAATTTGCTTTTTTCACTCAACGTTGTTTCTAAGATTTGTCTGTATAGCTGTTGATCATTTATTTAGTTGCTATAAAATACACCATTATGTCAGCACCCACAATTTACTTATCTAATTTTTTGTTTGCAGACATTTAGGTTGCTTATAATTAATAGCTACTATACATGATGCTGCTATGATCATTCTTGAACATATATCCAGACACACACACACACACACACACAAACACGAATAGAATAATTGGGTCATACGCAATGGAAATAGTGTATTTTTTATGATGATGTCAAATCATTTTCCACTGCTTCTACCAGTTTATACTCCTACCGATAGTGTACAGGAGTTTTTATATTCAACAGTACTTTATATTACTAGATATATTATTTTTGGCCAGCCTAATCTAAGTTGACATTTTAGGTCTAAAATGATGTTTTAGTATGGTCTTAATCTGCATTCTCTAATTACTAATGAGGCTGAGTATCCTCACACATGTCCATTTATCATTTATATTTCTTCTTTTGTGAAATGCTTCTTAATATACTTTATACATTTTTCTGTTGGGTTGTTTGTCTTTTCCTTATTGGTTTCTAAGAATTTTCTGGACATGCTAATCTTTTATCGATTATGTATGTTACAGATATCTCCCAGGTAGTGGCTTGTCTTTTCATTTTGTTTATGGGAGCTTTTGACTAACAAAAGTTTTTAGTCTTAATGTAGTCAAATTTATCAATCTTCATTTTTATGATTATTGCATTTGCTGGCTTATGTAAGAAATCTGAGGTAAAAAACAATTCTCCTAAATTTTTATCTTGGAAGTTTTTAAGTTTGGTTTTCATATTTAAATTTTTAATGCATCAGAAATTTATTTTTGTGTATCATATAAGGATCCAATTTCACTTTTTCCCATATGGCTAGCCAGTTGTTCATTTACTAAATAGGCCCTCCTTCCCTTAGTGATGAGCAGTGTCACCTCTGTCATATGTTAAATTTCCATTTATGCATGGGTCTATATCTCAACTCTCTATTCCTTGAAAACTGTGATGGGATTTTGATTAAAATTGCATTAAATCCATAGAGCAATTTCAAGAGAATTGACATCGTTATAACACTGAGTCTTTACGTTCTTATCCATGTTTATTAATATCATTCTAAATGCACACAAGATTTCAAGAGCAAGGAAAGATTATTACGATTTACATTCAGAAAAGCAAAACAAGACATAAACCAGGTGGCTTTCCTGTATGCCCGTTCTTACCCTTTAGGGCAACACAATGAGAGCTGGTTGGATAA
The DNA here is from genome assembly GCF_039906515.1 of Pseudorca crassidens. NCBI lineage: Eukaryota > Metazoa > Chordata > Mammalia > Artiodactyla > Delphinidae > Pseudorca > Pseudorca crassidens. The sequence goes on from NC_090297.1 coordinate 161,928,143, forward strand.
AACCCTACACATATGGAGACTGTATGGTAGAGAAAGAGCCCTGAAATAGTGAATCAGGGTGTTTACATAGAGGAGAGAGGCAGATGCTTCCTGCTTCCCCTCTATCTCTACCCACCTTTCTGCGGGTCTCCTTGGAAACCTTAAGAGAAGGATCTAGGACTCTTTGGAATATAAATAAGTCACTCCAGTGGAAAGATGTGTCCAAGTCTCCAGCTCTATAAAGAGATTTTCTCCTTGGTACAGGCTCTTATCTCTCTCTCCAACTCTCCTTGAAATGTAAACACATAAGTCCAGGAGTTAAATCTCTTTGGAGTTTTCTCACTACGTATCTAAATTAGTCATAAATTACTTTACAAGGCTTGCTTTTAACTCATGTTCCAAGTTTCAGTAAAATTTGCTTAGAAAGGCCTAACTGTACAAAAACATAAAATTATTTTCTCTGCAGTCCCACAGTCTTTTTATCCACAAACATAGTATGTCACTCTGTATCGTTAAAGTATTTTAAAATGTTTCTCCATAAAATTCTATACAGGTCTTGTTTGCCTTTCCTTAAATTTATGATTGTAAGTTTTCATATTTTAAATGGTACCTTGAAAATTATACTTTCTTACTGATTTTGTTCTAGGAACATTGCTAAACTCTTATTAATTGTAATAATATATTTGAGATTCTTTGAGGTTTTATGAAATAATGACAGGTTTTTTCCTTTGTCTTTTGATTTTTTTTTTTTTACTTTTCTTTCTTCCCTTGTCTTACTGTATAAGCTAGGACCTCAAAAACATTCAATAGAAGTGGTGATAGCAGGCATCCCTATCTTATTCCTGATTTCTAAGAAAATAATAATGTTTTCTGTAAGTTTTTGGTAAATACTTTTTATCAGGTTAAGAAAATTATCTTCTATTCCTATTTTGCTAATCATTTTTATCAAAAATGGGTATTGACTTTATTAAATGTGCTTTTTTTGCACAGTATTGCAACAAATTCCTAGAAATTTGTTAATATCTATTGATAGAATTATATGATTGTTCTCCTTTAATAAATTGGTTTGGGGCTTCTGTGGTGGCACAGTGGTTAAGAATCTGCCTGCCAATGCAGTGGACACGGGTTCGAGCCCTGGCCCGGGAAGATCCCACATGCCGCAGAGCACCTTAGCCCCTGTGCCACAACTGCTGAGCCTGTGCTCTAGAGTCCGTGAGCCACAACTACTGAAGCCCGCGCGCCTAGAGCCCATGCTCCGCAACAAAAGAAGCCACCGCAATGAGAAGCCCATGCACCTCAATGAAGAGTGGCCCCCACTTGCTTCAACTAGAGAAAGCCCGGGTGCAGCAACAAAGACCCAACTCAGCCAAAAATAAATAAAAATAAATTGGTTTGATGACTTACAGTTATAAACTTTTTCTACCGTTAAACCATTTTTACTTTTCTGGGTTACAACTGAATTGCCCATGTATTGTCTCCTAAATATTAATATGATAATATAGGTAACAGTTATGTTGCATCTGTTCTAATAGTACTGTTTTAAGTGCTTTACATTTATTAGCTCATTTAATCTTTTAAAGAACCCTGTGATTTACGTATTAGTAGTAGCAGCAGCAGCAGCAGCAGCAGTGGTAGTAGTGTTTTTATTTTATAAATGGTGAGATCCCACACAGAGAAGTTAGGTACATTTGCTCAAGATCATAGGGCTAGAAAGTGGGGGAACTGGAATTTCAACACAGGGAGTTGAGTTCCAGAGTTCATGTTTACCCACTTTATATATCACTGACCTGATTTCCTAATAATGTCTTTGGGTTTTTTTAGGACTTTTTATTTGTTTTCTTCAATGAGATTGGCTTTTTTTTTTTCTCTCTTTTTTTTTTTTTCCTTTGGTATCAAGATTATACTGGTCTTATAGAGTTAGCTGAGTAGCACTGCCTCTTTTTCTGTTCTCTAGAGAAGTTTGTAAAACAAGAATGTTTTGTTCCTTGAAACACATTGGAGGAATCATCTGTAAAACCATCTGAGTCTGGAGATTTTTTTTCCCACTTGGGGGGATGGGGATTTTTTTTAGCTATTGGTTTAGTTACTTTAATTGTTATAGGACTATTCAGGCATTCTATTTCTTCTTGAAACAGTTTTGCTAAATTTATTTTTATAGGAGTTTGTTCATTTCTTAAGTTGAAAAATTTACTGGCATAAAATTTTTCATTGCATCCTTTTACCTTTTTTGATTTCTCCTAGATTTGTAGTTATAACCTCTCCTTCTTTCTTCATATTATTTCTTTGTGCATTTATTCTTGTTCCCTTGTTTGACCTCACCAGATATTCAGTGAGATCAAAGAACAAGCTTTTGGCTTTGTTGATCTTCATTATTCTCATGTTTCCTTTTCATTAATTTATGTTCTTTATTATCATCTCATATTGGCGGAAGCGGTTAATACATTGTTTTCTCTTAACTTTTTATGTGGAATTTCATTGAATTTCAACTTTTTTTTAGTTTCAGTGTAAGTATTTCAGGCTATAAATTTCCCCCAATGTATATACAATACGTTTTACTGCATCCCCAAGTTTTAGTCTTTACTAAACATTTTTATTGTTTTCTGTATTTAAAATTTTTTTAGTTCTAAATATTTTAATACCCTTTATGATTTTTCTCCTTGATCTGTGAGTTATTATGGAATTTAGCCTTGTTATTTTTTATTTCTATTTTAATGGTAATATTATTAAAGAATTTGATCTGTATGATATCTGTTCTTTGAAATCTACTGAGAATTACGGCATGATCTAGACCTTTTCATTTTTAAATATTCAATATATGCTTAAGAAGAATGTGTTTCCCAGTGTTGGATGCAAGCTTCTAAATATACATGAAGGTTATTAATTGAGCTTTTCAAATCTTCTTTATATTCACTATTTTTTTAACTGCTTGGTTTATCTATTAATGATTGAGAAATTGGATTTTCTCATGATGATGTATTCACCAGTTTTTCTGTGAAGTTCTAGCATTTTTTTTCTAATATATTTTGAGTCTATCTTATGGAATGCACAAAAATTTAGAATGGAATCTCTTTCTAGTGAACAGAATTTTATCATTGCTATAATGATGCTTTTTCTATTTAAGTCTAGATTTTATTTCATAATTTGGTATAACAAACTGCATTTAACTGGTGAACTTACTCCTTTTATACTTATTTTGATTACTAATCTATATGGACATGTTTCTACCACTTTTTGTTTTCTGTTTGTCATGCATTTTCTATGCTTATCTTTATCTCCTTTCTCACTCTTTTTTTTTTAATTGGAGTAAAGTTGATTTGCAATGTTGCATTACTTAGTGCTATACAGCAAAGTGAATCAGTTATACGTATACACATATCCACTCTTTTTTAGATTCTTTTCCCATATAGATCATTAGAGAGTATTGACCAGAGGTCCCTGTGCTGTACAGTAGGTCCTTATTAGTTTTCTATTTTATATATAGTAGTGTGTGTATGTCAATCCCAATCTCCCACTTATCCCTCCCCACTTCCCCGCTGGTAACCATAAGATTGTTTTCTACATCTGTAACTCTGTTTCTGTTTTGTAAATAAGTGCATTTGTACCATTTTTTTAGATCCCACATATAAGCAATATCATATGACATATGTCCTTCTCTGTCTGACTTACTTCGCTTAGTATGACAGTCTCTGGGTCCACCCATGTTGCTACAAATGGCATTATTTCATTCTTTTTATGGCTGAGTTTGCTCTTTTTTTAAATTGTGGCAAAATATATATAACATAAAATTTCTATCCTAATCATTTTTATGTGTATAATTGAGTAGTGTAAGGTACATCACATTGTTGTGAAACTAATCTCTAGAATTCTTTTCATCTTGAAAATATTTTTCTTGATTTTTAGTTGAGGTTTTTGTTTTCTTGTTCTCGTTTTGCTCACTACTCATTCTAGCAGTTTCTAGTAGTATTGAATTTTATCGTGCATATTTAACAAAGTCTAAATTTAATATCTTTTTTTTAAATTTAATATTGGGTTGGCCAAAAAGTGCCTTCGGTTTTAAAGTAAAAATAAAAGACTTATTTTTCATTTTCACCAAGAACTTTATTGAACAACGTATTCAACCTTTTGTCCCACTACCTTCTGCCATTTTTCAGGCAACTTCATAATTCCATCTTCCCAAAACTTTTTATCTTTCTGGGCAAAGAACTGTTCCGGGTGCCTTTTACAGTCTTCCAGGGAACTGAAATTTTTTCCATTAAGAGAATTTTGTGAAGACTGAGATAAATGGAAATCTGAAGGTGCAATGTCTGGTGAATACGGCAGATGAATTAGACTACCCAGCCAAGCTGTAACAGTTTTTGCGTGGTCATCAAAGAAACATGCGGTCTTGTGTTACCCTGATGGAAGGTTATGCGGTTTCTGTTGACTAATTCCAGATGCTTTTTGTTGAGTGCTGCTTTCAGTTGGTCTAATGGGAGCAGTACTTGTTGGAGTTAATTGTTTGGTTTTCCGGAAGGAGCTCATAATAGAGGACTCCCTTCCAATCCCACCATATACACAACGTCATCTTCTTTGGATGAAGCCCATCCTTTGGTGTGGTTGGTGGTGGTTCATTTCACTTGCCCCACGATCTCTTCTTTTCCGCATTGTTGTACAGTATCCACTTTTCATCACCCATCACAATTTGCTTTAAAAACGGTATGTTTTCGTTACGTTTAAGTAGAGAATCGCAGGCAGAAATACGGTCAGGAAGGTTTTTTTTGCTTAACTTATGTTGAACACAAACATCAAAGCGATGGACATAACCAAGCTGGTGCAAATGATTTTCAGCGCTTAATTTGGATATTTTGAGTATGTCGACTGTCTCCCGCGTGGTATAACATTGATTGTTCTCAGTTAATGTCTCGATTTGATCACTATCAACTTCAACTGGTCTACCTGACTGTGGAGCATCGTCCAGCAAGAAATCTCCAGCATGAAACCTCGCAAACCACTTTTGACACATTCAGTCAATCACAGCACCTTCTCCATACACTGCACAAATCTTCCTTTTGTGTTTCAGTTGAGTTTTTACCTTTCTTGAAATAATAAAACATAATATGCTGAAAATGTTGCTTTTTTCTTCCATCTTAAGTATTAAAATGGCTACACAAAAATTCACCAGTTTTGTTAAGTTTTTTTTTTAATGTATACTGTTATGACAGGTGTCACAAGAAAATCTAATAAAATTGTTTCGAATGAGGTTAAAGACAGCTAAGCGCTACTAGAGCCGTCTTACGGGAAAAACCGAATGAACCTTTTGGCCAACCCAGTATCTTAAACTGTTGCTTCCAAACACTTTGAGGACCTTTAACTCTATTGCTTCTTCCCAACTACTGTGCTTTTTTGGACCAATATGTTAGTTATGTCCTATTTGTTTACTGTACAAATGAGACAATAATACAATCTTATATACAAGTTTGCTTACATTCATATTTATGTTTACCAATTTCTTAGCCCTCCACTTCTCTTTCATTAGACCTTCCTTCTAAAATCATTTTTCATTTTCCTGAAATAAATATTTAGAGGTTCCTTTAAGTTCAGATCTGGTTGTGGTAAGCTCTGTCAATTTGTGTTTGTAAGAATCTCATTATTTTTTAGCCTCATACTTCAAAAGTAGCCTCATACTTCAAAAGTAATTTTTCTGTGTGTACAATTTTAATTATTATCTCTTAAAAAATATGTCCTCCTGTTACTATTGTTACTTCTTAGATGTCTGCTCTAATTATCTTTTTTTTTCCTTTTTGAGGATGGGGAATAGGTGATTTGTGTTTTTTCCCTCCGATTTCTTTTTTTTTTAATTTTTATTTAATGTTATATACTTTATTTTTTAAAGTTTCTGGGTTTGAGTTTCTTCTTATTTTTCTTCATAAAGGTAGAGCTTTCTATATTGGTAGATTCATGTTTTTAATGTTAATACTTACATTTTTTCATTTCTAAATGCTCTATACAATGTTTTATAAACAGTTTTTCGTAGTCTTTTTGCCTCATCATTTTAAATAGTCTTTTGTCATTTTCCTATTTTTATGATTTCCTTTTATTTCTTCAAACATTTCATGTATAGCAATCTTATCAGTATCTGATAGTTCTAATATCCAAATACCATTGGGGTTTATTTTTATTGTTTGTAATGTTTGCTTGTGGTTGTTTGTCCTTTGGGTGTTTGGGAAATCTATGGTTGTGAGCTCATATGTGTATGCTCTTAAAAAAAAAAATAGATATCATTGAGACTCTTCCTCAAAGAAGGTTGCATTTCCTTTTGCTGGGAGACAGGTGGTTCTGCTGACCCAAGTCTACTTCAGCTTCTTCTAAGTTTCTCACTTTAATTAGCTTTTCTCTTTGCTGCTGGCCCAAGAGTTAGTCTCCACATCAAATACAGCCCTTGTTTTTATCATTTGTAATCATTTGATATAATTTTTAAAAATCTCACAGATATCCGTTAAATTTCACAAAATCTTTATCTTTACCATTGTATCTTGTATTCCTATACCTTTATTTGTTTATTTGTTTATTGAAACTAAGGTACTGGAAGGTTAAATCAGTTGTTCCTTTGCAGTTAGCATGTTAGCATAAGGAATTGAGAATATGAACAGAGCACCATGCTCCTAGTATCTGTTCAAAAGTAGTTCATTTCTTTTAATTTTGTTCTGAGGTGAATAATTTTGGCTCTTCTTGACTTCATGATAAATATTTTGATGGCCAAATTTGGTCCCTAGGGTGCAGAATTGGTAACTTATATTCTTTTTACGAAACTGTAGGAACTAGTCCAGGCTAGTGAGCGATTAAAAAACCAATCCAAAGAGCTGAAAGACGCACACTGTCAGAGGAAACTGGCCATGCAGGAATTCATGGAGATCAATGAGCGGCTAACAGAATTGCACACCCAAAAACAGAAACTTGCTCGCCATGTCCGAGATAAGGAAGAAGAGGTGGACCTGGTGATGCAAAAAGTTGAAAGCTTAAGGCAAGAACTGCGCAGAACAGAAAGAGCCAAAAAAGAGGTTAGTAGTCAGGCAAATTTGTAGTGCCCATGGGGTAGTGATTAAAGCTGCTTTTTCAGACTAGTGAAATAATATATATTTCATTCTTTAATTTTTGAAAAGAGTTTTTTTTTTTAGTTTGGTAATAATATTTAATATGAATTTCAACATTTGAGTTATCTATTGCAAGGTAAATTCCCATGGGGAGACATTTTATTGGAGAAACAATTATAACCGTGAAATCTGCTTTTATCATTTTATTTTAAAGCTGGAAGTTCGTACAGAAGCTGTAGCTGCTGAAGCATCTAAAGACAGGAAATTGCGCGAACAGAGCGAGCACTATTCTAAGCAACTGCAAAATGAATTAGAGGGACTGAAGGTATCGTTTGATTTCATATTTATGAAGTTGAATTAATTTTCTCCTCTTTCTGCTTAACAGGACTACGTTATGTTCTCTTTTTGGTGTAGAGTAAAAACTAGCTATCCTTCAAACATAGTATTCTTATTTCTCATTCTTATGAATAGGAAGCTGGTATAGACTTCTTAATCATGCTGTAAGGAAAGGGAAGGCGGCTGTATTTAGTGGGGAGAAGAAATCTTTCAGGAAGGAGTTAAAATATTTATGAAGGGGGCTTCCCTGGTGGCGCAGTGTTTGAGAGTCCGCCTGCCGATGCAGGGGACACGGGTTCGTGCCCGGTCCGGGAAGATCCCACATGCCGCGGAGCGGCTGGGCCCGTGAGCTATGGCCGCTGAGCCTGCACATCCGGAGCCTGTGCTCCGCAACAGGAGAGGCCACAACAGTGAGAGGCTGGTGTACCGCAAAAAAAAAAAAAAAAAAAAAAAAAAAATTATGAAGGGCTGCATACCTTGACAAGATATATTGGTAATCTCATGGGAGGCAGGGTTAGATGTCCAGATCCTCTGTCTTGTTAAGTGACTTAGGAGAGGCTCAGAGGTAGCTTTGCAGATACTTCTGTTAAGTGGGATGAGATGATAATTGGCCTGGATTTAAACATCTCAGCAGAAGTGCTTAGCAAGGGAAATCTTTGTGCCAGCTCTAGAGTTGGACTATCTGCTTTTAAAGCCCAGCCTCATCAGTTACCAGCTGTGTATCGCTGGACAAAACATTTAATCTCTTTGGACCTTAATTTCTCATTTGTAAAACCCTATCTCATTGGTTTCATGTAAGGAGTACATATACATGTATGTAAGCTGCCACATCATAAGTGGTCAGTAACTATTAGCTATAGTAATAATATTATATATGTCAAAAGTGAGAGAATTAGGATTAATTGACTTCGTATTTCTATAACACTAAATTATAATCTGAATATGATGTCTGCCTTTTCTTGACTCTACCCTTTGCATATCCCAATTCCTCTGCATTGTCTGCCAGCCACCACCTCCACACACTCCTTGCGTGCCTAGTCTGGTATCTTATTCATCCAGCAAATATAAGAACGAAGTTGAATGTCATCTCAGGAAGTCTAAATATTCCTTATTCTCTGCTGCTATAGAATTTTGTTAATAACTTTACAATAGCTCTTATTATAATTATTTATTCACAAAATGTCTCCCCACCTAAACTGTGACTTAGCTTATTGAAAACATAGACTGGTATATTATTTGTTTTGTGTTGATTGATCATGATTGCACAGTCTTGGTTAGCTTTCCAAAATAGTTATGTTTCTTCTATAAATAACCTATGCTTCTAGAGCAGGATTAGTATATAGAAGTCATTACATTACCGTCTCAAATAACTTTCAGTCAGGGACTACTTTGTTTCCAGCACTATCTTAGGTGATTTTGGTAAGCACAAGAATCACAAAGTGCAAACTGGAGGATATCTTAGAGATTATTTGCATTTGAGGAAAGCAAAACTCAGATGAGTTTAGGATTTTATAGTCTTAAATGATAGAGTACAGTTTAAACCCAGGTTTTCTATTTCTTAGTACCATTCTGTCCACTAGTTTGATTTTTATTTTTTTCTGTAACAAACACTGCTCATTGAAAACTCTGAGTCACATGTGTTTACCTACATATCAGACACTCATAATCTCTTGTGTCATTTACAGATTTGGGAAAATAATAAAACTACCCAATAAATTAGTTAATGCATTTAAAATGCTTAGCCCATGGCCTGGCACAAAGTAAAGGCTCAATAACTGTTAGCTATTATTATTATCATACTACCATTTCTTTAAGATATTTTCTAAAAGTGGAATTTCTTGATTTAAAGGTATACACATGTAAATTTTGAAACTTATTTTGGCCCCTTGAAAAGGTTGTAGGAATCTTTACTTCATTAAGAATACTCTTCAATAGAATTGAAGAGAAAAAAAGTTCTTGAATAAAAGTTAGAAACTTTAATACCCCACTTCCAAAAATGGATAGAACATATAGACAGAAGATAAATACGCATATAGATGTCTTGATCAACAGTATAACCAACTAGAACTAACAGATACATATATAGAACCCTCCACCCAACAACAGCAGAATACATATTCTTCTCAAGTGCAATTGATACATTCTCCAGGATAGACCAGATGTTAGGCCACAAAATAAATCTCAATAAATGTAAAAAGATTGAGATCACACAAAGTATCCATTCCAATCACAATGGAATGAAGCTAGAAATCAATAGCATAAGGAAAACTGGAATGTTAAAAAATATATGTGGAAATGAAATAAGACACTCTTAACCAACCAGTGGGTCAATGAAGAAATCACAAGGGAAATTAGAAAATACCTAACTTTATATCTTACAGAACTAGAAAAAGAAGAGCAAAGGAAACAAAGCTAGCAGATGGAAGGAAATAATAAGGATTAGAGCAGTGTTCAATAAAATGAGAACAGAATAATAATAATAAAGGGAATGAAACCAAAGTTCATTCTTTGAGAGATCAACAAAATTGACAAACCTTTAGCTAGACTGACAGAGAGAGGGAGGAAGGGAGGAAACAAATAACATCAGAAATGAAAGTGGGTATTAATACCTATCATCAGAAAGCAAAAGGATTATAAGAGAATACTATGAACAACTCTATGCCAACAAAGTAAATAATCTAGATGAAATGGACAGATCGAGAAGCACACAAATTACCTAAATGCAAGACAAAATAGAAAGTCTCAACAGACTTGCAACAGGCAAAGAGATTGAATTGGTAATAAGAAACCTCCTGACAAAGAAAAGCCCAGGACCAGATAGCTTCACTAGTGAACTGAACCAAACTTTTAAGGAAGAATTAACACCAATTCTTCTTAAACTCTTCCACAGAATACAAGAATAGGGAACACTTCCTAACTCATTCCATAGGCCAGCATTGCCATAATACCAAAGCCATATGAATAATATCACAAGAAAAGAAAATTACAGACCAGTATTCCTAACGAATATAGACGTATGAATTCTCAACAAAACACCAGCAAACCAAATCCAAAGCCATATTAAAAGGATTATAAACCATGGCAATGGTTTAACCTGGTCTATCCCAGGAATGCAAGGGTGGTTGAATGTAAGAAAATAAATCAATTTAATACATCACATTGAAAGAACCAAAGGGAGGGGGGAACTGCATGATCATCTTAATTGATGCACATAAGTCATTTCACAAAATTCAACATCCTTTCATGATAAAAACTCTCAGAAAACTAGGAATAGAAGGGAATATACTCAACATGATCAAAGACATTTATGAAAAACCCATAGCTAACATCATACTCAATGGTGAATGACTGAAAATTTTTTCCCTGAGTTTAGGAATGAGACAAGGATGCCCATTTTCACCACTGCAATTAACATTATGCTGGCGGTTCTAGCCAGAGGAATTAGATAAGAAAAGGAAATAGAAGGCATCCAAACTGGAAAAGAAGAAGTAAAACTATCTCTATTTGCAGATCACAGGATCCTATATTTAATAACTCCAAAGAATACTACCAGTTTCCAATCCAGTATATAAGAACTTCAGAAGTCACCACTTTGTTCTAACAAGAAGTAAAAAGCTGAACAAATTGAAAAATCAGCAACTCTTCTTAGATCTGTAAGGGAAGTAATATCACAGAACCAACTGCTGTCCTCCAAACTGGAGAGAGTGACAGGCAAATAAAGAGAATCACAGCTTATGAGATCAGGAACCCTTGTAGGAAATCAGTACCAGTGTAGGGAGACCTGAACTGTTATTGAAAAATTGCTAGAGGCTCAGTGCGGACAAGTTTGAGAGATAAAAACTCCAGGGGAGCCTCGTCATTGGGGAGCCCTGACAGTTTCATCAGTTTTACATCCTGGAGCTCTACGAGGTTTTCACAGTAAATATCAGAGAAAAGTCCCCTTGTACTAACAATAGGGGTAACAATTTTGAATGTGCCAGAGCATTCTGTTCTTCTTAACAAGGTCTATCTTCAGGAGAAACTCTTCAACCAGAATCTAACTTGCTGGGATTTTATCAGACCTAACTGACTTGAGGGAAGGGAAATATTCAGCCCCAGCCCACTCTAGTCACCCTGTCAAAACAGGTAAGTGGTGGAGAAAAACTGACAAGGTTGTCTTAAGTTCACAGGCCAGAAGCACAGGCTCAGTAACATACTGATATCCAATCTTAGGACTATAGAACGCTTCCCCTCCCACCACAGCTTGCAACCACATTACTAATAGCCTATTTACAGCAGTTCCTTTTACCCAGTACATCATGTTCACCTATCAACAAAAAATTACAAGACATACTGAAAGACAAAAAACACAGAATAGAGCAAACATCACAACCAGACTCAGGGATGTTGAAATTATCAGGCCAGGAATTGAAAACAACTGTGATTGATATGCTAAGGACTTTAATGAAAAAGTAGAGAGCATGGAAAAATAAATGGGCAATGTAAGCAGAGAGATGTAAATTCTAAGAAAGAACCAAAAAGAAATGCTAGACATGAAACATATTGTAACAGAATGAAGAATGCCCTTTATGAGCTTATTAGTACACTGGATACAGCTGAAGAAAGAATCTCTGAGCTTGAGGATATCAAAATAGGACTGCCAAAACTGAAAAGCAAAGAGAAAAAAGTGAAAAAACAGAAAAGAATATCCAAGTATTGTGGAACATTTACAAAAGTTGTACCATACGTATAATGGGAACACTAAAAGGTGAACAGAGAAAGGAACAGAAGAACCATTTGGAACAATAATGACTGAAAATTTCCCCCAAATTAATGTCAGACACTAAACCACAGATTCAGGAAGCTCAAAGAACACCAAACAGGGTAAATACCCAAAAAATTACACCTAGACATGCCATTTTCAAATTATAGATAAAGATAAAAATCCTGAAAGCAGTCAGAGATAAAAAAATACCCTACCTCTAGAAAATATAAGGTAAGAATTACATTTGACTTTTGTTCTTCATGCAAACAAGAAGAGAGTGGAGTGAAATATTTAAAGTGTTGAGAAAAAAAAACCTACCCACCTAGAATTTTGTACTTTGAGAAATTATCTTTCAAAAGTGAAGGAGAAATAAAGACTTCCTGAGACAAAGATTTCAGGGAATTTGTTTCAAGTAAACCTGCCATGCAAGAAATGTTAAAAGAAGTTCTCCAGAGAGAAGGAAAATGATATAGGTCAGAAACTCAGATCTACATAAAGAAAGAAAAAGCATCAGAGAAGGAATACATGAAGGTAAAATAAATAAAAGCTTTTATTTTTCTTATTCTTAATCTAATAGATGAAATGTTCAAAATAATAGCAACAATGTATTCAATTATATATACTTATATACATGCTTATGTCTGATTACATGTATATATAAATATGCTTATGTGTGCTTATGTGTAACTGAAATGAATGACAGCAATTATACAAGGGATAGGAGGCAGGAATTAGGATTATTTCATTTTATGGTACTTGCACTATCCATGAAGTGGTAGAGTGTTATTTGAAACTGGACTTGGATTGGTTATAAATGCAGATTGCAAACTGTAGAATGGCCACTTAAAAAAGGAGTTCAACTGATATGCTCAGAATGGGGAGAAAATTGAATCATATAAAATGCTTAATTAAAAACCACAAAAGACAGGGACTTCCCTGGCAGTTCTGTGGTTGAGACTCTGTGCTTTAAATGCAGGGGGCATGTGTTCAATCCCTGGTCAGGGACTGAGATCCCGCATGCTGCATGGCGTGGCCAAAAACAAGGGGAAAAAAAAACAGCAAAAGACAGAAAAGGTATGGAAGACAAAAATAGATACAAAGAAAGGAGCAATAAATAGAAAGCAGTAGCAAATACAATAGATATTAATCAAAAAACATCAACAATCATTTAGAATGTCAATGGTCTAAGTATACCAATTACAAAACAGATTATGTCAGATTGGATCAAAAAACAGTATCTAACTATATGTTGTCTAAAAAGTCTACTTTAGGTATAGAGGCACATATAGTTTTTCCTCAGTATCCATGGGGCATTTGTTCCATGCCCTCTCCACACCCCATGGATACCAAAATCTGCACACACTCAATTCCCTTATATAAAGTGGTGTAGTACAGTCAGCCCTCTGTATCCATGGATGCAGAATTCGTGGATACAGAGGCCAAGTGTCTAGATTAAGAGTACAGGCATACCTTGTTTTATTGTGCTTTGCTATATTGTACTTTGCAGATATTACAAATTGAAGGTTTGTGGCACCCTGCATCGAGCAAGTCTGTCAGCACCATTTTTCCAATAGCGTTTGCTCACTTCATGATTTTATGTCACATTTTGGTAATTCTCACAGTATTTCAAATTTCTTCATTATTATATTTGTTGTGGTGATCTGTGATTATTGATCTTTGATGTTACTATTGCAAGAAGATTGCAACTCGCTAAAGGCTCAGATGATGGTTAGCATTTTTAGCAATAAAGTATTTTTAAAATTAAGGTGTGTACATTTTTTTTAGACATAACGCTATTGCACACTTAATAAACTAGAGTATAGTGTGAATACAACTTTTATGTGCACTGGGAAATCAAAAAATTCATGTGATGCACTTTATTGGAATATTCACCTTTTTGCAGTAGTCTGGAACTGAACCCACAATATCCCCAAGGTATGCCTGTAAGTGGATGGAGAAAGATATACCATGATAACACTAATCAAAAGAAAGTGGAAGTAGCTATATTAATTTCAGACAGCGTGGAATTTGGAGTAAGGAAAGTTTTTGGAAATAAAGAAGGGCATTGCTATTCACCAAGAAGATGTAGCATACTAATGTGTATGTGTGTAACAACATAGCATCAAAATGCATGAGGCAAAACCTGACAGAAGTGCAGAGAAAAAGAGATGAATTCACTGTCATAGTTGGGAACTTCAGCACCCCTCTATCAGAAATGGACAGATCCAGCAGGCAAAAAAATCAGTAAGGACATAGTTGAACTTAACATCCATCATCAATCAAGTGGATGTAAGGACATCTATATACTGCTTCACCCAACAACAGCAGAATACACATTCTTCTCAAGCTTACATGGAACGTCCACCAAGACAGACCACATTCTGGGCCATAAAACAAACCTTAAGAAATCCTTAACAAATTTTTTTTTTTTTTTTTTTTTTTTTGCGGTACGCGGGCCTCTCACCGTTGTGGCCTCTCCCGTTGCGGAGCGCAGGCTCCGGACGCGCAGCCCCCGCGGCCATGGCTCATAGGCCCAGCCGCTCCGCAGCACGTGGGATCTTCCCGGACCGGGGCACGAACCCGTGTCCCCTGCATCGGCAGGCGGACTCCCAACCACTGCGCCACCAGGGAAGCCCTCCTTAACAAATTTAAAAGAACAGGAATCATACATTGTCTGCTCTCAGACCACAATGGAATTAGACTAGATGTCAGTAACAAAAAGATAGCTGGAAAATTCCAAAATACTTGGAATTAAGGCACCACCCTTATAAAAAACACATGAGCCAAAGAAAATATCTCGTGAGAAACTTAAAAATATTTTGAACTAAATGAAAATGAAAACACAAATTATCAAAATTTGTCAGATACAGTGAAAGCAGTGCTTAGAGGGAAACTTGTGGCATTGAATGCATATATTAGGAAAGAAGAAAGATCTAAGATTAATCGTCTTAGCTTCCACCTTAGGATACTAGAAAGAGGAGAGCAAATTAAATCTAAAGTAATCAGAAGAAAAATTAGAGCAGAAATCCATCAAATTGAAAACAGGAAACCAATAGAGAAAAATCATTGAAACCAAAGCTTATTCTTTAAAAAGGTCAATGAAATCGATAAGCCTCTATCCAGGCTAATTAAGAAAAAAAGGGGTCCCTTATCTATTTTTGAGAGAAATCATATTAACAAGTTTTCTAGTATGAAACTATTCTTACATTCTGGGAATCAGTTGCTCATATAAATAACTGAATTTCAATACAGCAATGGATTTCAAATGTTAACATTTTATTAACAATTTTTGCTGTTAAATGTATCAATATATTGAGATGAGTCTGGTTTTATTATTTGGTGTTTTGATCAGCTTTTGTTTCAGGGTTATCTTAATTTTATATAAAGTAGAGTAAAGCTTGCTTTTTTTCTCTGTGCTCATAGAAATAAACTCTTCCTTGAAATCTGAAAAAATTCTCTTGTAACACATTCTTTGTTATTACTTAGTAGCTTCTCAGTGCTTTATTTTATTGTTGATTTGAGACAATTTGGTCACTTATATTTTTCCCGTAAAAGTGTCTTTCAAACAGATTTTCAAACTTACAAGTTTGAATACCTTATATAAATTTAATAATTCCCTTGGAAACTTGTAAAGAAGGGGAATTACCTATCAATATAGTTTATATTATTTCATATATTTATAATTACCTTCACACTGTAATTCTTTTAAAATTTTTCTTCTCTTTTCTGTGGTAAATATTTTTGCACAGAATATGCTTAATCTGTGTTTTGCCTGCTGTACTCTCTGCTATATCTTTAAACCTTTGATTGTAAAATAAAACACAAATACAAAGAAAAAAAGAAAAGAGAGACAGGACACTACTAGTATCAGAAATGAAAGACAGAACATCAGTATGCAACCCATGTGCATGAAAAGCCTAATAAAGGAATACTATGAACAATTAATTCTTTGCCTACAAATTTGATAACCTAGATGAAATGGACCAATTCCTTCAAAGACACAGCTCCTATAACTATCCAAGGAGAAATAAATAATCTGAAATGGCTCTGTCTGTTAAAGAAATTGAATCAATAATTAATAATCTTCCAGAACAGAAAGCACCAGGCCCAGATGTATTCAGTGGTGAATTCTACCAGACATTTAAGGAAGAAATTATGACAGTTCTCTACAGTTGCTTTCAGAAGATAGAAATAGAGGAAATACTTCTTAACTCATTCTATGATGCAAGAATTATGCTAATACCAAAACCAAAGACATTACAAGAAAAGAATGCTACGGACCAATGTAGAAAGCCTCATAGACATAGGTGCAAAAGTTCTCAAAAAATATTAACAAATTGAATCCAACAATATATAAAAAGAATTATACACCACAACTAAATGGAATTTCATCCCATGTACACAAGGGTGGTTCAGCATTTGAAAGTGAATTAATGTAATGCATCACTGATGTGATAAAAATCACATGATCGGGCTTCCCTGGTGGCGCAGTGGTTGAGAGTCCACCTGCCGATGCAGGGGACACGGGTTCATGCCCCAGTCCGGTAAGATCCCACATGCCACGGAGTGGCTAGGCCCGTGAGCCATGACCACTGAGCCTGCGCGTCCGGAGTTTGTACTCCGCAATGGGAGAGGCCACAACAGTGAGAGGCCCGTGTACAGCAAAAAAAATAAAAAAATTTTAAAAAAATCACATGATCATATCAGTAGATACAGAAAAAGCATGTGACAAACTCTAATACTCATTCATGATAAAAACTCAGTAAACTGGGAATAGAGGGGAACTTCCTCAACTTGATAAGTAATACCTATCAAAAAACGTAAACTAACATCATACTTAATGACAAGAATCTTGACGCTTTTTCATTAAGATTAAGAACAAAGCAAGGATTCTTCCTCTCACTACTTTTCAACATCATGCTGTATGTCTTAGCTAATGCAATAAGACAAGAAAACAAAAAAGAAGTATACAGATTGGGAAAGATGACATAAAACTGTCTTGGTTAGCAGATGATATGATTGTCTATGTAGAGAATCAAAAAAATTAACAAAAAGACTCCTGGAACTAGTAAGGCATTTATAGCAAGGTTGCAGGTACAAGATTAATACACAAAAGTCAGTCACTTTCTTATATACCAACCATGAATAAGTGGAATTTGAAATTTAAAACTCAGTACTATTAACATTAGCACCCACAAAAATGAAATAGTGAAGTATAAATATGCCAAAATATGCATAAGACCTGTACGGGGGAAACTATAAAACTCTGATGAAAGAAATCAAAGAAGAACTAAATAAATGGAGAGATATTCCACGTTCATGGATAGGAAGACTCCGTATTAGGTGTCTTATAAGATGTCAGTTCTTCCCATCTTCAACTACAGATTTTTTTTGTGTGGTACGCGGGCCTCTCACTGTTGTGGCCTCTCATGTTGCGGAGCACAGACTCCAGACGCGCAGGCTCAGCGACCATGGCTCATGGGCCCAGCCGCTCCGCAGCATGTGGGATCTTCCTGGACCGGGGCACGAACCCATGTCCCCTTCATCGGCAGGCGGACTCTCAACCACTGTGCCACCAGGGTAGCCCCTTCAACTACAGATTTAATGCAGTACAAGTCAGAATTGCAGCAACTTCTTTTGTGGGTATCAACAAACTAAGCCTAAAGTTTATATGGAGAGGCAAAGACCCAGAATAGCCATCACAATAGTGAAGGAAAAAAAACATAGCTGGATTACTGACTTCAAGACTTATATAAAACTGCAGTAATCAAGACAGTATGGTATTGGCAAGAGACTATACAGATAAATCATCTTTGACAAAAAAGCAAAGGCAATATAATGGAGCAAAGATGTACTTTTTAACAAATAGTGTTAGAAGAACTAGACATCAATGCAAAAAGAAAATTGAATCTAGACACAGAACTTACACCCTTCACAAAAATTAACTCAAAATGGATCACAGACCTAGACGTAAAACACAAAACTATTAACACTCATAGACAATAACGTAGGAGAAACCTAGATAATCTTTGGTATGGTGATGACTTTTTACTTTCAGCACCAAAGGCACAATCCATGAAATAAAGAATTACTATGCTAGATCTCACTGAAATTGAAGTCTTCTGGACTGTGAAAACCACGGCCAAGAATGAAAAGACGAGGCACAGACTGCAGGAAAATGCAGACATATCTGATACAAAACTGTTATCCAAATATTCAAAGAATTCTTAAAACTCAGTAAGAAAACAAACAACCGCAGGGTTGCATGATCAACATATAGTAATTAGTTGTGTTCCTATGTCAGCAATGAACAATCCACAATGAAATTAAGAAAGCAATTATAGTTACAATAGCATCTAAAAGAATGCCTTGGAATAAAATTAACCAAGAATGTTGTGCACTGAACATTATAAAACATTGCTGAAAGAAATTAAAGGATACCTAAAATAAAGAAAAGATATCCCATGTTTACGAATAGGAAGACTTAGTATTGTTCAGATGTAGTTTTACCCAAAGTGATGTACAGGTTCAATTCGATCCCTATTATCAAAAGCCCCTTTTGCAGAAATGGAAAATATGAGCCTCAAATTCATGTGGAATTGCCCCAAATAGCCAAAAAACTTGAAAAAGAAGGCCAAAGTTAGAAGACCCAAACTTCCCAATTTCAAAACTTATTACAAAATCACAGCAATAAAAAGAATATGACACTGGCATAAGAATATAGACCACTGGAATAGAATTAAGAGTCCAGAAATAAACTCATGTATCTATAGCCACAATTGATTTTTGACATAGGTACACATAGGTACTAAATCTGTTCAGTATGGAAAGAATAGTTCCTTCAACTCATGTGCCAGACAGCTGCATTTCTGCATGCAAACAAATGAATTTGGACCCCTACCTTAAACCATATTAAAAAATTAACTCAAAATGGATCAACAACTTACATATAAGAGCTACAAACATAAAACTCTTAGAAGAAAACATTGGGGTAAATCTTCATGACCTTGGGTTTGGAAGTAGATTCTTAAGTCACAGAAAGCATAAGCAACAAAACAAAAAATGGACAAATTAGACTTCATCAAAATAAAAACTTATTTGTATTGCATCAAAGGATATTTTTAAGAAAATGAAAAGATAACCTAAAGAGTGGAAGAAACCATTTGTACATCAAATATCTGATAAGGATTTGATATCCAGAATTTATAACGAACTCCTACAACTTAACAGAAAGATAAACTGCCCAATCAAAACATGGGCAATAACTTGCATAAACATTTCTCCAAAGAAGATATACTAGTAGCCAATAAGCACATGAAAAGATGTTCAACATCATTAATTATTAGGGAAATGGAGTTAAAACCACAAGATACCACTTCATACCTACTAAGGTGCCTAAAATTAAAAACAAAAACAAAATAAGTGATCGCAAGAATATGAAAACAATTGGTGATTCCTCAATAAAAGTAAATGTAGAATTACCGTATGACCGAGTAATTCAACTCCTAGTTATATACCCAAAAGAATTGGAAGCAGGGACTTCAAACAGACTCTTGTACACCAGTGTTCATTAAAACATTAGTAAAACAGCCAAAAAAGTATAAACAACCCAAGTGTTCATCAACAGATAAAGGAACAAAATGTGGCAAGTACATATAATGGAATATTATTCAACCATAAATGGGGTGAAGTTCTGATATATCCTGCAACATGGATGAATATTGAGAACATTATGCTAAGTGAAAGAAGCTAGACAAAAGGGGACAAATATTATATGATTCTACTTATATGAAATATCTAGAATAGACAAATTCATTGAGATGGAAAGTGGAATAGAGATTACCAGGGGCAGTCTAGAGGGGATAATGGGGTGTTTATTCCTTAATGGTTACAGAATTCTCTTTGAGAAGATGAAAAAGTTTTAGAAATTACAGTGTTGATGGTTGCACAACATTGTGAATGTAATACCACTGAATTGTACATTTAAAATGGTTAAAATGACAATTTTTTGTTATATATGTTTTACCACTTTAAAATAATTAATGTAGTATACCAAAAACTATTGAATTGTTCACTTTAAATGGGTCAATAGTATGGTGTGTGAATTATATCTTAGTAAAGCTGTTTTTTTGGTTAATATTTTGTTTTTTAAACATTAATACAGCTATCATTTCTTGTCTGGATAAATATGTAATGTTCTGTGTGGTTTTCCTGGGTTTTTCTCCCCCCTAGTTGAAAAAAAATTTGTTCTTCATATTGTAGTCAGAATAGTATTTTTAAAGTCTTTTAGTTTTGTGCTTAAAATCCTTTCATGGTACCACTTTGCTTTTCAGAAGAGGCTCAAACTTTGTTAACATAGCTTTTACCTTATGAGGTCCTTGCTGTTGGAGATTTTAACTTACTATTTGGGTTTCCCTGCTCATACATCAGGTTTTCTCTAGTATCTAGACTTTCGTACATGTTGCCAGCAATATTCTATGCTTAGGTCTCAATTTAGATATAACTTCCTGTGGGTATCTTTCCTTCTATGGTTCTTCCTTCCACTGGGCCCTCTCCTCCCTGTTAGATATACCTCCCCTCTCCCCTATTGACTTTACTTGAGAAAGGCTGTTTTTTAAAAAAAACGTACTTTCCAATTGTTGCAATCATATACCACAGGAGTTGTTTTACCCTGTTGTATTAGTTTGCTAGAGCAGTTGTTACAAATACCCACAAACTGGCTGGCTTAAAAAACAGGAATTTATTGTCTCAATTATGGCAGTAGAAATCTGAAATCAAGGTGTTTGCAGAGTTGGCTTCTGATGGTTTGCTGGCAGTGTTTATCGCTCCTTGGTTTGTAGATGTATCACCCTGATTTCTGCTTTAATCTTCATATGATGTTCTCAATGTGTGCGTGATTCTAAGTCTAAACTTCTTCTATTTATAAGGATACAGTCCTATTGGATTAGGGCCTACACTGATGACCTCATTTTAAGTTGATTACCTCTGTGAAGACCCTATTTTCATTTTCTTTTTTTTTCAGGCTTTTTGAAGTACAAATGACAATTTTAAATTGTATGTATTTAAGGTGTAAAACCTGATATTTAGATATATGTATACATCG
Organism: Pseudorca crassidens; assembly: GCF_039906515.1. Taxonomy (NCBI): domain Eukaryota; kingdom Metazoa; phylum Chordata; class Mammalia; order Artiodactyla; family Delphinidae; genus Pseudorca; species Pseudorca crassidens. The sequence continues at coordinate 161,949,375 of NC_090297.1, forward strand.
TGAAATGTTTACCACAATCAAGCTAATTAACGTGTCTATCACCTCAGTTACCTCCTTCCTTCTGCCTTCCTTCTCTCTCTCCCTCCCTCCCTCCCTTCCTTTTTTTTTGGCTAAGAATATTTAAGATCCACTCTCTTAGCAAATTTCCAGTATGCAGTACAGTATTGTTAACTGTAGTTATCCTGCTTTACATTAGATCTCTAGAATTTATTTATCCTACATATCTGAAACTTGTGCCTTTTGACCAACAATTCCCCATTTCCCCTACCCCCTCAGCCCTTCGCAACCGCTGTTCTACGCTCTGCTTCTAAGAGTTTGACTTTTTTAGATTCCACAGATAAGTCAGATCATGCAGTATTTAAAGCCCTAGTTCTAAATATGGTCACATTCTGAGGTACTGGTGTTTAGTGCTTCAACATATGAATTTTGGAGGGACACAATTCAACCCTTAACCCTTATATTTCACTTGAGAGTGTGATGTAAGCTTTTTCTCTGATTATTATGTGATTGTCACAAACATAATTTTAATGATTATAGAAGAATATCCACTTAGCCAGTTTCCTACTGTTAAATACAGTTGGCCCTTCATATCCACAGTTTCCACGTCTGCAGATACAGAGAGCCCATTGTTTGGGGTGGTGTGGGGGAGAAAATTCCAAAAGGCAAAATTTGAACTTGCCATGCCCTAGCAACTTTTACATAGCATTTGTAGATAATTTAAAGAATTTGAGAGTATGTTATATGCGAATACTACTCCATTTTATATATGGGACTTGAGCGATCGTAGATTTTGGTAATGGAGGGTGGACAGACCTGGAACCAATCCCCCCAAGCTGACTGTATTTATTTTTCACTTTTGCAGTATAATAATTGCCATGGACCCTTTTATGCACTTCTTTTAGAACAGATACCTGGAAATGAAGTGGTCAGATCATTTTTAAGGCACTTGATACATGCCACAAATTTTTGCAAGTATGAGAGGCATTTCTTGCTTTCTTAGTAGATCTTTTATTAATCATATTTTCTTTTTGTGAATTATCTCTTTAAGTCATTTGCCCATTTAATTTTGTAGTCTTAATGTTTTTCTTATCACTTCTTATAAACTCTTTGCATAGTAAAAATTGTACTGTTTATCTTCTCTGCAACTCTTTTACCAATTTATCATTTGCCCTTTAATTTTGGTCTTCTTTCTTTTTCAAGTTATAGATGATTTGTTTTTATTTTCCTCAATAGTTCTTCTATTGCTTCGAAGCTTGGCTTGTCCTTCTTTTTTCAGAGTTTGCTAAATATTTAATTCTGCTTTTTCCTGGATGTTTCTATTGGGTTTAAAGATATTTAGTTCTAATCCGTTTGGAGTTTGTTTTGCTAAATGGTATGATGTGAGAATCATTTTTTTCTTTAATTGCTAGTTTGTGGTTTCAATTCCATTAATTAATCACTGCTTTCCTCAGTGATTGACAGTATCTCACATATTGAATTAAATTATTTTGGGGTGGAGATCTATTACACTGATTACTTTATTAAAGATTTATAGTAGGGACTTCCCTGGTGGTGCAATGGTTAAGAATCCGCCTGCCAGCGCAGGGAACACGGGTTTGATCCCTGGTCCGGGAAGATCCCACATGCTGTGGAGCAACTAAGCCTGTGCACCACAACTACTGAGCCTGCGCTCTAGAGCTCGTGAGCCATAACTACCGAGCCCGCATGCCACAACTAGTGAAGCCCGTGTGCCTAGAGCCTGTGCTCTACAACAAGAGAAGCCACTGCAATGAGAAGCATGCGCACTGCAATGAAGTGTAACCCCTGCTCGCTGCAACTAGAGAAAGCCTGCATGCAGCAACGAAGACTCAAGGCAGCCAAAAATAAATAAAAATAAATAAATAAATTTATAAAAGAAAAACAGTCTGCCTGCCAATGCAGGGGACACGGGTTTGATCCTTGGTCTGGGAAGATTCCACATGCCACGGAGCAACTAAGCCCACGCGCCACAACTACTGAAGCCTGCGTGCTCTAGGGCCCGCGTGCTGCAACTACTGAGGCTGTGTACTGCAACTACTGAAGCCCACGCGCCTAGAGTCTGTTCTCTGCAACAAGAGAAGCCACTGCAATGAGAAGCCTGCACACCGCAATGAAGAGTAGCCCCCACTCCCTGCAACTAGAGAAAGGCTGCGTGCAGCAACAAAGACCCAAAGCAGACAAAAAATTTTAAAAAAAAATTTATAGTATATGTTAACATCTGAAAAGAACATTACCCTTACTCCTTCTTTACTCTGTGCTTTTTCAGGATTTTCTTTGGTATTTTTACCAGTTTATTTTTGCCTGTGTGCTAGAACATTTGTCTCCATCTCTCACCCAGTATTACCTCCCACATTAAAAATTTTTTAATTAAATTTACAGGGAAGATAATTTAAGAAACATTGAATATATATACATTCAATCTTCCGTTTCAAGTACTTGGTATTTTTCTATATTGTCTTCTTTAAATCTTTTATAAAGACTTGTAGTTTTTTCATATAATTCAAATTATTCACTGTTGTTATTACTTGTGTGTGTACTAGTTGCTGGTGATTTTTGTTGGATCTATTAAAAAGAAATGAAAATTTTTTATTATTAACAATGAAAATTTTTACTATTATTGCTTATTGTACTGTCTAGAAGTACTGCGTGATTTATATTTATCTAATATGCAGTTGTTTTACTCAGCTTTTTCAATTCCAACACTTTACAGTGGATTTATTTGCATTTTCTGGATGAACAGTTATATTACGTGAAAATGATCATGATTTTCAACTATTCATGTTTTGTAACTATTTCACATGTTACTTAGAATATCTAAAATCTAATATTAAATAAGAGAGGTAATGGAAGACATCCTTTTCGTTGTTATTATTCCTGGATGTATCTGGTGTTTCACTAGAAAGTATTATTTTGTCTGATAGCTTGAAAGAGGTTATTTCTTAAGAGAATTACTGAACTCTTTTTTTTTTGTGGGACTTTGGGTAGTATTTTGGAATTGGTATTAGATTTTATCCAATACTTTTGGGCAGGGGTACTTACAGAGATTATCACATGGAGTTACTTTAATTTTTGCACAGTTATTAATGTTTGCTAATATTAAATTACCTTCAATACCTGTAATAAAACTTATTGTTTTGCAGTAGATTGTTCTTTTTTACCTATGGCTTAATTTTGTTTCTCAGCATTTTATTTGGCTTTTTTACATTCTTATCAATTAGTGACATGAGTCTATAACTTTTTTTGGTGGTATCTTTGTGAGGTTTTGATTTCAAGGTAATTTTTGCTTGAAACTTCTAGTATATCTACTGCTATCCCAACAGACAAACTATACTAAAGTGAGCGGCAAACTAAGAGTGTTCTTTAGGTGATTAGAAAAATGAAAGAGTAATATGATAAGTGGTTAGTGCTGCAGATGTTGATTTAGGCACCCTTTTCAGGGAGTTGCATGAGAGCAAGAACATGACTTGACATGGCTCTTCCCAGTTTCCGCCAAGCTTTCCATGTCAGGCTGACTCAGAAACCACTGGAAAATCTGGGTCCTGCATATGGTAGGCACTTCATAAGCAGTTTTGAGTAAATGGTTAACATTACAGTGACTATCCCAGAAACATTTCTCAGGCCCACGTTGATGCTTTTTTTTTTTTTTTTTTTTTTTAAACTATAGACCTCAAATGTGAAGCTAGCATAGTTTTCTTTGGACTTTAAATCAGGGACAGTTACCAGTTTTCCTGCCCTTAATACTGACTTCAAAAAAGGATACAGTGTCCTCCAGATCTTGATTCCTTGTTGTCACTAAATATAAGCTTATAGGTTCTTTGGGTTTTAAAAGTTTTGTTGTGGATCACCTGGGAAAATAGCATGTAACAAAGTTATAGAAAAGTTACTCAGGAAAAAGCTCAGGAAATCTTATAGTCATAACCTTTGTATGCTTCTGTTTACCTTAGCTACTACCTGGAAGAACCTTTGGACATTACACTTTCCTTTCTCACTGATACCAAGAGTATATTTCAACCTCATTTCTAAAAAGATGTCTTTCAATCAAATTTCCCCTTCTTAAAGCCCTACCTAAATGTGAAGAGCTGTATCATGTTTTTCTAGAATAGATACAAAGATGTTAGATTCGACCTTTGTCATTTCTCCCTGGACCACTGCAGAAGCCTTCTTTCTCCCTTTTCTTTTTGTGCATTCTAGCTCTACCACTCCTCCCCCAATTTAATCTTTTAAAGACACAAATGTATTTATAACCTTTTATTAGTTCCACATCAGAAATAGGATGCAGTTAGATTTTTCCTTCACTCCATACACCAACAATATTATATGTAAATTAGATATTTAAATGTAAAACAAATAATTATATAAGTACCAGCAGAAAATACAGATAAATATTTAATCTTGGTGTGAAGAAGACTGTAAAATCCAGCAATAAAGGAATACACACTTAGAAAAATATTGGCAACATATGGCAGGCAAAAGGTTAATAGCCTGAATAAAGTATTATTTTTTGTAATAATATACAAAAATAATATTCAGTTATATGAACAGTTCTTTATATTGTAGAAAGAGTTATTGATATTTTATTATTCTTACAGATTAATCTTTTATTATTACTTCTATAGCAAAAACAAATTAGTTACTCACCAGGAGTATGCAGCATAGAACATCAGCAAGAAATAACCAAACTAAAGACTGATTTGGAAAAGAAGAGTATCTTTTATGAAGAAGAATTGTCCAAGAGAGAAGGAATACATGCAAATGAAATTAAAAATCTGAAGAAAGAACTACATGATTCAGAAGGCCAGCAACTTGCTCTCAACAAAGAAATTCTGATTTTGAAAGACAAATTGGAAAAAAACAGGAGAGAGAGGTAAGAATCAAGTTATTTACTCCTCTAATAATTATTTATTGAATACCTGTTCGGTGTTAAGGACTGGAGATACATAGGCAATAAACATATTCCAGTCCTCAAGAAGACCAAAGTCAAGATTGGTAAATAGAAAATTATATTACAGCATCATAGGAAAGCAAATTGGATAAGTATAGGAACACCCGTAGAAGAGGCACAAAAGATAACTTTGGTGTATCTAGGTTTTGTGGACAAAATTATTTCTGAGTTAAGACCAAAGATATAAGAAATATATAGCTGTGGAAGAGTGTCCAGACAAAGGTTAGCAGAATTTGCCAAGATCTAGAGGAAAAGGGTAGCATGGCACTTTCAGAAAATGAAAGCTATTCATTATGGTGGAAGCATAAAACGGAAGATGAGTGGTGAGAAATGAGACTAGAAAGGAAAACAGTCGTAAGACCATTGAAGGAAAATTACATGATTATATCAATATTTGTATTTTTGAAAGACCACTCTTGCTACTGTTTAGAGAATGGATTGGAAGGAGCAGACTGCAGATCGTAATCTAGCTGTGAGAGATGAGGTGGCTGGACCTTAGATATGATAGTGAAGATGGAGAGAAGTTTATGGATTCAGAAGGTCTACCGAGAAGACAGAACCTGGATGACATGATAACCAGATATGAGAAATTAGAAGCAGGAGAAATTATCAGTGATACTCAAGTTTCTAGGTTTTAGGTAACTGAATGTATGTTATTGTCATTCTCAACTTATATTGGAAGCCTAAGTTTAATTCAGTTTGGTCTGTTCATTCAGCAGAATTTTTTAGAACCTGCTATGTGAAAGCACTGCTGTAGGCCCTGGAGGCATAACAGTGAACAGATAAAAATTCTCTCTCCTTATGGAGCTTTCCTTTAATTATGGTGAAAGACTATAAGCAAAATATAAATGAAATAAGTAAAATACAGAATATATAGGTAATGATATAGGATAGGTAATATATAGGTAGTGATAAATTCTAAGAACAAAAAATAAGGCAGTGGATGGGGGCTATGAAGCATTAAGGGGGAAAATTAAATTTTATATATATATATATATATATATATATATATATATGAATGAATGAAATAACCAGGGAAAATTATACTGAGAAGGTGATTTCTCAGTAAGGACTGAAGAAAGTGGGGGAGATAGCTATACAGATGTGTGAGAAGAACATTTTACATGAGGAACGAGAAGTCTGTTAAAAAAAATAATGGGAAGACAAAACTATGGAGATAGTAAAAAGATCAGTGGTTGCAAGGATTGGGAGGAGGGTGGGATGAATAGGCAGGGTACAGAGGATTTCTAGGGCAGTGAAACTACTCTGTATGAAGCTGTGGTGGGGGTATATGTCATTATACAACCTAATGTAAATTGCGACGTTTTAGTGATAATGATGTGTCAAATGTAGATTCATCAGTAGTAACAAACACACCACTCTGAGTAGTATATGGGCAATCTCTGTATTTTCCTCTCAGTATTGCTATGCACCTAAAACCTTTCTAAAAAATAAAGTCTGTTAAAATAATAATACTAAAAAAGAGGCCAATGTGGATGAAGCAGAGTTAAGGGGAAAGAATAGTGAGAGGTACGTATGAGAGGTAATGGGGGCCAGACCATGTAAGGCTTTGTAAGTCATGTTCAGTGACTTACAATTTTTTACTCTCAGTAAAACCATGGCGGGGAAGCATTGCAGGATTTTGAGTGGAAAATGGACAAATATTGACTTGTGTTTTAACAGGATTATTCTGACTACTAGATTAAGAAAAGTCTGAACTAGATAAGAGAAAGAGCAGTGAAACCATTGAGAAGGCTATTGCAATCATCCAGGCAAAAGATAATGGTGGATTGGGCCTAGGGTGGTGGCAGAATTGGCTGTGAAAAATGTTCGAATTCCAATTTCTTTAAAAGGTAAAAATAATGATATTTGCTGATAGACTAGATATGGGGTAAGAAAGAAAGAGGGGAAATCAAGGATGGTGCTACAGTTTTGGGCCTTAGCAATTAGGAGAATATAGTTACCATTTAGAGAGGAAAACCACAGAAGAAGCATTTTGGGGATGGGAATATCAGGAGCTCATTTTAAACAAATTCTGTTTGAGGTGCTTTTTAGGCATCCAGGTGGAAATGTCAAGCAGGTCATCATACAGACTAGTCTGGATTTCAGGGCTAGAGGTAAAATCCTGGGAGTAGTTATCATTCACATGATATTTAAAGGGGTGAGACTACATGAGATCACTTAGTGAATGAATATAGATGGAAAAGAAGTCCTAGGACTGCAACCTGGAGCACTCCAATCTTTAGAAGTTTGGAAATGAGGAAGAAACAGCAAAGTGGAGAGGGAAAGAGCAGTAAGAATGATAGGAAGATGACCAGGCAAATTTGGTGTGCAAATTTGGTGTCCAAATTTGGTGTTATGATGAATGTGTATCAAATCTGTCTACATGTTAAATTAGATGAGGTCTAAATCAAATAAGATGAGGACCATGTAATTGATAGTTGAGTTTAACAATATGAATGTCATTGGTGACTTTGATAAGAACAATTTCAGTGGAACAGTAGTGGGCAGAAACCCCATAATGGATCCAAAGACTTGAAGGAGAGCAATTGTAAGAGCAAGCAGATAATAAAAGCAACGAGATAATAACTGGAGGAGAAATTTGTCTCAAAAATAACACCATGCTTGTAATCTGATAGAAAGTACCAGTAGATGATTCAGGACAGAGAGGAGAAAAGTGTACTTGAGCAGGCGCATAAGCAAAGAGCAACCTTAGCTATGTTTTTCTCCTGTAGTAAGAGAAGAATAAGCAGAGTGTATGATCACAGGGGAAGGTACGTGGGGTGTTGGGAACTTGTTTTTCTGTTGTTATGGTTGGGCATGTTGAATTTGAGGTGCTTGGGAGACAACTTTGGGGAGATATCAAGTCAGCAATTTGAAGCCCAGAAAAGCTTCAGATGTAGATTCAGAGTTTGTCAGCATAATGGATGATAATTGAAATAGGTGGTATAATAGATGGGATAGCTCAGGGAAAATGTGTAAAAAAAAAAAAAAAAAAAAAGTTGAGCACCTGTGACAGAATACCTGGGAGCATTGGCATTTACATGGAGGAAAGAGGGGTTGGGGGGCTCACAAATACAGCTGAAAAGTCTAAATGTAGGCTGAAAATCAAGAAAGTGGGTATCACTGAAGCCAAGGGAGGACAGCATTTCAAGAGGGAGGGAATGGACAACACTGTCAAGGGTAGCCAGTAGATTGGATATAATAACAGTTGGGACAATAATGAGTTTGCGGACAACAGTTTTTTTGAGGTGGTGGCAGTAGAAGTCAGATTTTGGCACAGGGAGGAAAATTTAGGCAGTGAGGAAGTGGATACGGCAAACTCTCAAGATTTCAAGGTGGTTGCCAGTGAACGGGAAGACAAGGAAAGTGGAAAATGAAGTGTGACGTAGAGTTTAGGGGAGAGTTTGTTTATTTCATTTCAGTATGAGAGAGACTTAAGTTTTGTTTAACGCTAATAGGAAAAAACAAAAATGGTTGTATATAGAAATTTTACTCAATTTATTCATATACTTATTTTTCTGAAAGGATGCTTCTTTGTAATTTTTCATATTTTTTTCATTGTTGTTTGGAGTTGCTTCTGAATCAAGAAAGATTCCTGGGCTTCCCTGGTGGTGCAGTGGTTGAGAGTCCGCCTGCCGATGCAGGGGACACGGGTTTGTGCCCCGGTCCGGGAAGATCCCACGTGCCGCGGAGTGGCTGGGCCCGTGAGCCATGGCCGCTGAGCCTGTGCGTCCGGAGCCTGTGCTCTGCAACGGGAGAGGCCACAGTAGTGAGAGGCCCGCGTACTGCAAAAAAAAAAAAAAAAAAGAAAGATTCCTAAACATAACTAAATTTCACATTTTGATTATAGATAAGAAGGAAAGGGACACATTTGTTTGGACACAGGATGGTTATTTTCCTAGAAGTTATCATTTAAATTATAATTTAATTTATATTCAATAATTTAGTGAGGAAGGGATTTTTAAGATTACATTTTTAAAATCAGCCGTTACTTATGTTGTTTATTGACTTGGAAGCAATCATAAAATTACCCAGAACTGCTTCACATTTACTGCTAACTAACATCCCCCATCACACTGCTGTAGAGATAAGCCTCTTTATTTGCACTTCAACTCAGTATTCAAAAACTGATTCCCCTTTCTCCCTTAGGAGGTTTTTGTTGTTTCTTTTTTTTGTTTGTTTGTTTTTTTGTCTTTTAAGACACTGTTTTTTATTTTCTCAATGATATAAGGTGCTTTACAAGTATGAACAATAACCTGCTACACTTTAATGTTTTGTATCCTTTCCATTGATTTTTTCTTTAAATCTGGAATGTAATTCCGTGTGTGGCATCTGTTTTCTAATGTAGAAAAAATAACTTATCAAACACTAAATTTTACTCTAAGGATACTACATTTATAAATTTATTCCACGTTTGAAATGATAGCCCAAAATCCACCTGATTGATGCTCATTTGGCACGTTCTTCTCAATTCTGGTCGCTAAACTACATCCTGAGTTAGGATGAAAATAATGCAGCTTTCAGGCTTTGAAATGACTACATTGAAATTGCCAAAAGGGTCAGGAGGTTGTCTGCGCAGGACAATGTTTTCCATCACTTACAGAGTTACATTTGGCATGTCAAGAAGAGAGGACATAAGCCCACAGCAGCAGACATTTAAAATAAAAGAAGACAGCCACAAGGATTCGTGCAGAATATTTTAAATATGCCCGTTGAGCAAAATGATTTAAATGATTTTTCTTCAAGGGCGATGCTCCTATATGCATCCTTTGAAAAATTAAAGATCCTAGAATAGCGTCTTCCATGTGGGACATCTTGAAAGATAATATTTTGGTTTCAGTGGGTTACACACCAGTTCTTGTTAATTTAGCGGGTCTGTTTACAGAGTGTGGTGGTTTCGTTCTTTAGATTTGCAGAGTTTATAGAGAAAGAAAATTACAGCCCGCACACCCAAGACAAGGACAATTCCTCCAATGAAACTGGCTGCATCAAAGGTAGACTTCCGCGCAGGTTGTGAAGTCGGAGTTAAAGAGGTATCAGTTGTACCTGATGTAGTAGTTGTGGTGGAAGCTGTAGAAGAGGAAGGCAGAGTTGTGGTTTTAGCTGTAGAGTTGGTTGGCAATGGTGTGGCAGTGGACGCAGGACAGAATTCTGTGCTGTTCACCGCCTTGCAATCACGAACTGCTGAATTATCTGAACAGTAGCCTTTACCTTTGCATTTTATCCAAAAGCAGGTAGTGTTAGCAGCATTAGCATCAAAACAGGAAACCCTGTTGTTGCGGCTTTCAGAGATTTCTGGTGCTGGAGTGGTGCCCGGCGGAGCGGCGGCGGCACTGGGGCTGTCCTGGTGGTAGTCGGTAAAGCCAAGGGTGTAGTCACGTTCGGGGCCAGCGTGGTGTTCTGAGCCGCGCTCGTCACGCAGAGCGCTGCCAGGCAGCCGGCGGCCAAAAGCAGCAGGCGGGGCAGCGCCAGTATCGCGGCCTCCGCGTTGGCCTTCGAGCGCGTCCGTCCCTCTGTCCCCTGCGGTGCCGCCTCCCAGACTCCTCCCTTTGGAGATTTTTAAAAAGTTCGTTAGAACTGTGTTTACCCCTAAGGGTGAATCAATTCTGTCCCTTAAAACTATCATTTTAAATAAGTTTTATAATATTGTATGTATGTATGTATGTGTAGATAGGTAGGTACGTACGGAGGAAGGGAAGAAGGAAGGCAGGAGTAATGGAAGGATGGGCTTAGTGTGCTGAGAGAACTGTTGGAAATGGAAGTTGAATTTTCTATGCAATCTAGAGCTGAGTGTAAGCAATTGTATTGTGGTCCCTATACCCTCCTTTCTCCCTAGCTTCCTCATTTTCCCATGCTTTCTAGGATATTTACAACTGAATAAGTTGAGCATAATCAGGTTGTCTTCCTCAGATTTTCAAATGAAGAACAAAATAGATATTATTAAGCAGACAAATCTATTTATTAATTAAAAGGAAATGATTGTGACTTCCTAATTTTAAGGGAAATGTTTGGGATTTGGAGCAATTGAGATATAAGTGGCTTTTCAGAATAAGGCATATGATATAATAGCCAATCTGGGATACCATTATTTTACCTTTAATTCAATTCCTTTTTTTCCTTTTATACTTTTGCATTGTATTAGTCAAAGTGAAAGGGAAGAATTTGAAAATGAGTTCAAACAACAGTATGAACGAGAAAAAGTGTTATTAATGGAAGAAAATAAAAAACTGACAAGTGAGCTTGATAAGGTGAGTGATTTAATCTCATTGATACTCATTGATACATGCTAGATGTTCAGCACTATCATAGCAATTATAGATATAATTTTATATTTGGTGTACATTTTTTTATTTACTATTCTTCCTAAACGCAAGGATTGCTTCTGTGTACAGGCCATTTTTCATTTTACCAATCTGTACAGGAGTCTTCTTGGAGAGAGGACTCGGCTTACCTCATCTTATTCTTTGTCCCATTTATTTTTTTGAGCCCCTGTTCTTTATTTCACTTTCCATCTCTCTTTTACTATTAATCACTTACTTTGTCATGGCTAAGCTAAGGCCTGTCTTTGACAAGAACAGGAACAATTAAGCCAAACTAGAGAAATTTTGACAGTTCTGATGTCATATTCATGATGGAGAACTGATAATAGCTAGAAGTAATACCATTGGTACTTAAGAAGCCAAAGAAACCAACTCTGCCTATAAACTCTACAGCTTGAATAAAGAGCTGAACCATAGATTAAACCTAGATTAAAACAGCTAGATTTATGAACAAAATTTTAAATACTTAAAGGAATCTTTTTCCATTTAGTATCTCAGATTTCTTGAACTGACATCATTCTGCATTTCTTGTCCCAGTTGTTAACAGCTGTAAAAATCCTAATATTAATCAGCAGTTTTAATAGTTTTACTTACTTTTAAATAATAAGGTTTGGATAATTGTGCTTTGTAATGAGTTCAAGGATTTTCCTGAAGTAAAAGTATTATGTTCAATTAATAGTCATTTCAATAACACATTGAAAGACAATGGCTAAATAGTCATAAAAGAGAGACTTTTCATTCATTCTATCTCAATTTTCCATTGTGTTCCATATTTCTTTTTATTTCTGTCACTATTTTCCCAATGATTGTTCAGTTTTCTAAGCATTTAAAAATGACTGCTTGTTTGGTCGCAAACTACTTGAGAAAGAGCTCTGTTAGTTTATTTTGTAATTACAAAGCTGATGCACACAAACACTGTGGAAAGTGGCCAAATAGTAAGTAGTATAAATTATTTTTTTAACTATGAATACTGTATGAACAGTATTGTATAACTCTTAGTTACTTCCACTAAAATAAAACTAACAGTATTTAAACTTTATCCAAATAGGTCACATAATTGTTATTTAATGGGCTTAACCAATATGACTACAAAATTAAACATCATTTCTGTCTACCAGACAGAATTTTAAGATTCTGTTAAGAGTGACCTTGAGGTAAGAAATATAATTAAACTCTAGAAGGTCACTTCATGTAGAGTTTATAAGCAAATTACCTAGTAAAAGATGGTATTATAGTTAGAGAAAAATTGAATTGTGATATAATCAAATCGAATGTAGATCAAATCTTGTATTCACCCCTTGGTTTCATTTCATTATTAACCATAAAGTTCTGGCAAGTTTATCAGAAATACATCTTTAGAAATAATTTTTAAACAATACTCTTTGGATTTTGATGAGATCTGAAGGATAAAAATAAAAGCCTATCTCCTAATTTTATAAAAAGTAGAATATTACCTTGTCTTGCTAAATTGAAAGATGTGGTAAAGGATATGAACAGAACTTTGAGAGCAAATCATATGGTTGGCAAATATTCAGTGACAAATGATAACAGGAAATGTTTATTTCTGGAGAAATAGGGGAGGATCTGGGTCTTCTTCCATTTGAACCTCTTCTCTATTTTTGGTCCTTTTATTCAGCTTTACTTCTCTGTCAGTCCACCTAACTGCACATCATCACTGTTTCTTTCCATTTATTCATTTTTTGGTTTGGTTGAATTGGGTATTTTCCCCAAGAGGGATAACCAAAGAATACCTTTGCCATTGCTACACCAACTGTTCCATTGGGAACCTGCTTGAAGAGAACCGAATTCCTTCTCAACAGAACTTCAGATATAGAAACCAAAAAGCAATTAGTATGTTAATTTTGAAACTTATATAACTAATAGAGTCTCATAGTCAGATTTTTTAACTTCAAAAATAAAAATTAAAAAGGAAATAGAAAAAAGTTTGTTGATATTTTCAGAAGTCTGTATTCAAAGTTTCTATTAAAGGTAATTTATTGCAAGTAAAATTAGCCATATATGCCAAGGAGTGGAAGTAAATGGTTTCCAGTAAGAAAATATTATCATTTGTATCTTGTTATTAAATAATTATTTTACATAAAAGCAAAATTACACAATGTGGAAAATATTCAACATAAAAGTTACCTATGATTTCATTAACATGAAACAACTATTTTACTTTTATATGTTCCTTTCCAGGTTTTGTTGTATATGTATTATTACATAATTTCAGTCATATATACATTTTATTTTCTAATCTGCCGTTTCATTTAAAACATGAGCATTTTTCCATATTCCTGTGTAGTCTTATAATTATTGTAAGCCAGGTATGTCAATTTACAAATAGTAAAACCTTCTCATTCCCAAACATGCAAAATGAAGTAATGCTTAGGTAGAATTTACTTTGTGCAGGTCCTCTCCTGAGTTACTTTATGTAAACCATATAATTCTCACAATAACTCTGTGAGGTATACCCTATTGTTCCTACCATTTTACAGATGAGGAAATTGAGGAAAAAGGAGATTAAGCTACTCTTGTAATCTCAAAACTAGGGAGTGGCAGGATGGGATTGGAACACGGGTAGTCTGGCTCCAGAGCCCCTGTGCTTTAATTCAGTAAGAATGAGAAGATTAACTTTTCCTGACAAATACTAAACACATCTATTTAAGACTCCTTTGAACTACTGTAACATGACAGTGCAAAAATTTGTATTTCCTCCTCTTGCAAATCTCCAGCTGAAACCCCAGTCACAGATTGTAAGTCAAAAGCAATGGTGATCAGAAAAGGATGTGTTGTAGGAATTAATGAAGACACTGCATCTACAAAAAACATTCTCCAAAATAGCTGGTAGACTTCTGGCTATGCTAACATGAAGAGATTGATGAATCCGCTCAAGAAAAAAAAAGTTTCAAAGTGGACACAGTTGTTGAAAACAGACATTTCAGAGCTCCCAGAGTTAACCAAAGGAAGACAACTACAAAACATTACTGAGATAAATTAAGGAATATCTAAACAAATGGAGAGATATACTGCATATTGTTAGAACTGCAGTTCTCTCCTAATAGATCTATGGATTTGGGGAAATCACTACCAAAATTTTGCTAGGCTTTTTTGTTAGAACTGGCAAGCTTATCCTTAAATTTATATGGGAATACAGAAGATCTACAATAGCAAAAATATTTGGCGGGGGGCGGGGAGGCGAGGGGTACAGAAGTTGGAGGATTTACATTACAGAATTTCGAAACTTACTGTAAATCTATAGTAATCAAAAGACGGTAACATTGGCATAATGGAACAGAGTAGAGAGTCCAAAAATAAGACGTCGTATTTATGGTTGATTGATTTTCAGCAAAAGTACCAAGGCAATTCAATGGGAAAAAGAGAATCTTTTCAACAAATGGTGCTGGAATAATTGGATATCTATGTGTAAAAAATTAACTTAGATCCTTACCTCATAACATACACAGTTAATTCAAAATGGATCATAAACTGAAATATGAGGTAAGCATAGGAGAAAACCTTTGTGATTTGGCGTTAGTCAAAGATTTTTTAGATATGGCACAAAGCACAAACCTTGAGAGAAAAATAATTATAAATTGGACCTCATCAAAATTTAAAGACAACATTAATAAAATGAAAAGACATATATAGATGAAAAGATTTTCAAATAATTTATCTGATAAAAGACTTATATTTGGAATGTATAAAGAACTCTTAAAACTCAAGAAATAATACAAACAACCCAATGGAAAATAACGGGGGGAAAATTGAAAACGGGGGGAAAATTTCATGAAAGAAGATATATGAATAACAAATAAGCACGTGAAAAGATGTTCACTATCATTAGTCATTAGGAACAATGCAAGTTAAACCATAGAAACATATTGTTGTACAGGCTCAAGAGTTAATCAATCAGTGACCATACCAGCTGTTGGCAAGGATATGGAGGAACTGAAACTCCTACACTGCTTGTAGAAGTGCAAGATGGTATAACTACTTCAGAAAACAGTTTTAAATTTCTCAAAAAGTTAAGCATACACTTACCCTGTAACTCGGAAATTCTCCTAGTTATTTATCCAGAAGAATTAAAAGCATAGTCCCTTTAGACACTTGTATATGAATGTTCATAGCATCATTATTCATAATAGCAAATAACCGGAAACAATGCAAATGTTCATCAAGTAGTGAACGGATAAATAAAGTGTACTAATATCCATGTAATAGAATACTACCCAGCTATAAAAAGGAGTTAGTTTCTGATATGTGCAACACTGTGGTTGAACCTCAATAATACGATAATTTTAAAAAGCCTGATACAAAAATCTATATATTGTATTATTTCATTGATATTACGTTTCTAGAAAAGGCAAAACTATAGACACAGAAAATAGATCAGTGATGCCAAGAACTCATGGTGGAAGCCAGGATTGACTGCAAACCAGCTTGAGGGAAATTTCTCAGGTATTGGAAGTGTTCCCAAACCAGATTGTGGTGATTATTGCACAAATGTTTAAATTTACTAAAAATCATCAAACCATAAGTGTTATAATGAGTGAATTTTATAGTATGTAAATTACACCTTAATAAACCTATAAAAAGAAAATAGATGGTAAAATACATTTTTAAAGGTAAATAGCACACCCTGGAGTACAAAACGTAAGTTCCTTGTTCTCAATAGGCAGATAACGATGTGCGTTGGTAGTGACAGGTTCTCTGACTGTTTTTCTTTCTAAGAAGACAATGAGGTTGAGGATAGGATTAAATGGAGAATGCATAAAGTAATTTGTCTTTTGGCAGAGGGGAAGAAATGAAGCTTTGCATTGTGACTTGTGCTAAAACTGCCTATCTCCCATGGAAGTACAGGTTAAAAACACACACCAGAAAAAACCTGGGTCATTAGGAGAATTCCAGATGAACTTAGTTTAGGGAGTTGGCAAAACTTGTACATTTCTTCTAGTTTGTCCAGTTTATTGGCAGAGAAAATTACAGGCCCATATCTTTGATAAATATAGATGCAAAAATCCTCAACAAAATATTAGGAAACCGAATCCAACAACCATAAAAAGGATCATACACCATGATCAAGCTGGATTCATCCCAGGGTTACATGGATGGTTCAACATATGCAAATCAGTCAGTGTGATAAACCACATCAACATAAGAAAAAACAAAAACAACATGATCATCTCAATAGATGCAGAAAAAGCATTTGATAAAACTCAACATCCATTCATGATAAAAACTCTTTCCAAAGTGGGTGTAGAGGGAACATATCTCAGCATGTAAAAGCTATTTATGGCAAACCCATAGCCAACATAATACTCAAAGGTGAAAAGCTGAAAGCCTTCCTGCTAAAATCTGGAACAAGACAAGGATGCCCACTCTTACCACTTCTGTTCAACATAGTATTAGAAATCCTAGCCACAGCAGTCAGACAAGAAAAAGAAATAAAAGGTATCCAAATTAGAAGGGAAGAGGTAAAGTTGTCATTGTATGCAGATGACATGATACCATATATAGGAAACCCTAAAGACTCCACACAGAAACTACGAGAACCGGTAAACAAATTCAGCAAGGTAGCAGTATACAAGATTAACATACAGAAATCAGTTGCATTTGCTAACTGATTTGCTAAATCAGTTGCATTACACTAACAGTGAAATCTCAGACAGGGAAAGTGAAAAGACAATCCCTTTTAAAATCGCATCAATAAAAAAACAAACAAATTTAGGAATAAACCTGACCAAGGAGGTGAGAGACTTACATGCTAAGAGCTATAAAACATTGATAAAGGAAATTGAAAATGATTCAAAGAAATGGAAAGATATCCCATGCTCTTGGATTGGAAGAATTAATATTGTTAAAATGGCCATACTACCCAAAACAGTCTACAGATTTTATGTGATCTCTGTCAAATTACCCATGTCATTTTTTACAGAACTAGAACAAATATTCCTAAAATTTATATGGAACCACAACAAAAAACAGAATTGCCAAAGCAATCCTGAGGAAAAAGAACAAAGCTGGAGACATAATCCTCCCAGACTTCAGACAATACTACAAAGCTACAGTAATCAAAACAGCTTGGTATTGGCTGACAGAAACAGACATATGGATCAGTGGAACAGAATAGAGAGCCCAGAAATAAACCCACACACCTATGGTCAATTAATCTTCAACAAGGGAGGCAAGAATATACAATGGAGAAAAGACAGTCTCTTCAGCAAGTAGTGTTGGGAGAGCTGGACAGCTGCATATAAAACAATGAAGTTAAAACACTCCCTCACACCATACACAAAAATAAACTCAGAATGGCTTGAAGACTTAAATATTAAGACATGATACCATAAATCTCCTAGAAGAGAACATAGGCAAAACATTCTCTGATGTAAATCATACCAATAGTTTCTTATGTCAGACCCAGGAAGAGCTACTGTTTCAGTAAGAGACCAAGGACAGAATCCAATGTCCCAGCTTGAAAGCAAGTCAGGCAGGAGGAGTTCCCTTTTACTAGGGTCAGCCTTTTTTTCTGTTCAGGCCTTCAACTGATAGAATGGGAACCATCCACATTAGGAAGGTAATCTGCTTTATTCAGTCAATCAATTGAAATGTTAATCTCACCCAGAGACACCTTCAAAGACACAACCAGAATGTTTGACCAAATGTCTAGGCACCCTATGACCCAATCAAGTTGACTCATAAATTTAGCCATCACATGGCCCCTCATCTTCACAAACCTATAAATAATTCTTGTAGGAAATATTCGTCTCCTTCAAGCTGAGTAATCAGAAAGAAAACTAACACAATATCTCTACAAATATATCAGAAAGGAAGAAAGGAATAGTAATAACTAATGACATATTGAGACCATTTATCAGAAAAATGTAGCCATGAAATAAAAATTGTATGCAAATGTTTTATCATGAACTTTTAAAAACTCAATAAACAAGAATTTTTGCTTCTGTGACAGATTAGCTTACATCATACCTACCACCTCACCAAGAAGAGCTATAAAGCTGGACTTAAAAAAAAATGTTTTTAATACGGTAGCAATACTGCCTGGAAGTATTCATCTGCAGGAAGGCACTGGAGAGATAAGAAGGCAGCTGAGACTTTACTGACCCAGATCCTTTAGAAAGGAGTAGTACAGAGAGATGAGCCCAGCATTCAGTGCCAGTTTTCCTCTTGAGGCATTTGCAGATATGAAAGCTGTAGCAGAGAATCCAGGAAGTTGAGCACAGTATTCCACAGTATCACAAGTTTAGAGAGAAAAACTGAATATCAATGCCCACCAAGGTGCAGGATCCTTGGTAATCAATTCAAGCTTTCAATTGAACTCATCGAAAAGGCTACATTTTAGAAATAAGGGTGAACCAGAGAGAGATGAGCCCTCTCAGTGACTGAAACCCAGCCTCTAAGTAACTGAATCCATGATCTGTCTAATTGCCTAGCAGAAGTAAAAGTAAGCAGTCTCTGGAGGAAGATATTATATAGAGCCTCAAGTTATCTCTAAAATTTTCATACACTATATGTGGCATGCAGTAAGAAATTACAATGCATACCAAGAGATACAACCAAAGAAAACCAAGACATAAAAGTATAATAGCAAAAACAAAGTAAGAAAAGAATAAATGAGAAGAAAACCAGGCAGTCAGTATAAACAGACCCACACAATTCCGAGTATTGGAATTTTCTTAACTGAACTTTAAAATAACTGTATGATATATTGAAGAAAATAAACATGATGAAGAATTTCAGCAGACAACTGGAATGTATACAAAACAGTCAAATAAATCTTTAGAAGTGAAAAATAAAATAAATGAAAAATCCCAACAGAAAATTTTAACAGTAGATTGGAAAGAACCAAAGAAAGGAAGGGGTAAATAAAAACCTTCCCATACTGAAGTCTGGATATAGATTTAAAAGGACAGAAATACAGGGACTTCCCTGGTGGTCCAGTGGTAAAGAATCCGCCTTACAATGCAGGGGATGCTGGTTTGACCCCTGGTCAGGGAACTAAGATCCCATGTGCCATGGGGCAACTAAGCCTGCATGCCACAACTACTTGCACGCTTGCATGCCTCAACTACAGCCCATGTGCTCTGGAACCCGCGCACCACAGCTACAGAGCCCATGTGCCCTGGAGCCTACGTGCCATAACTAGAGAAGAGAAAACCTGCACACCACAACTAGAGAGCCTATGCACCACAACAAAGATCCCTCACACCGCGACTAAGACCAGACGCAGCCAAAAATAAATTAAATAAATAATAAATTTTAAAAGATATATTAAGAAAAAAGGACAGAAATACATAAAAGTGGATGTGAGACATAGGGGACGTGATGAAAAGATGACATACAAATATTTGCTTTCCCAGAAGGAGAGGAGAAAGACTGTGGTAGAAGGAATATTTGCAGAGTTAATGGCCCATAATTTTCCAAAACCTCTGAGAAGTATTTAGCCACAAATTCAAGAAATGCCACAAACCCTAAAAGTGATAAATAGAAATTAAATCCCTTAGGCACATTATAGAAAAATTGCTAAAAACCAACCAACCAAAGAAAATCCTAGAAGCAGCCAGAGAAGAAAGACACATTGTATTAGAAGGAGCAAAAGCTAAACTTAAAGCTGTCTTTACAACAGAAAAAATGGAACCCAGGATAAAAAGGAATGACATCTATAAATAATAAAAAGGAATAGAAAGGAAAATAACTGCCAATCTAGAAAATTATATACAGCAAAAAATGTCTTTCAAAAATGAAGGCAAAAATTCAGACTGTAGAGAACTCTGCAGGACAAACAACCTACTTTCTTCAACAAATAAATTACAAGAAAAATTAAAGTGTTGGAGGGGAACTGCTATGTACTAAATGTTTGTGTCCCTCCAAAATTCAGATGTTGACACCTAGTACTGTTTGGAGGTATAGCCTTTGGGAGATGATTAGGTCATAAAGGTAGAGCCTTCATGAATAGGATTAGTGCTCTTATAAAAGAGACCCCCACAGAGCTCCCTCATCCCACGACCATCTATAAAACCAGGAAGTGGGCCCTTGCCAGACACTGAATCTGCTGGTGCCTTGATCCTGGACTTCCCAGCGTCCAGAACTATCAGAAATAAATGTTTCTTGTTTAAGCCACTCAGACTGTGATATTCCACTACAGCAGCCGAAATGGAATAATCTGGAGCCTATAAGTAAAAAAGACTTAAAAGATAGAGCAACCATTAAGTTACGTTTACTTGTTGGTATGATTCAATTTAACAGACTGTTAAGTCTTTTGATGTTTTGAGACAACTGGAAATTTGAACAATTACTAGCTATGTGATAATGTAAGGAAACTTGTTAAATTTGTTTAAATATGATAATGATATTGTGGTTATACATAAAAAGGGAGCCTTATTTTCTAGAGATATACACAGAAATATATATGGATAAAATTATATGATGTCTGGTATTTGCTGCAGAATAATACCGGAGGAAAGGGTAAGAAGACAGGAGTACAAATGAAATAAGATTGACATTGAGGTGATAATTGTTGAAGTTAGTGATGATGGGCTCATGGGAATTCACTTATACTCTTCTGTTCATTTTTGTATATGCTTGAAATTATAAGTTTTTTTAAAAAGAGGATGACATAGAGATATTTTCAGACAAAAAAATGAGAGATGTTGTTACCAACAGAACTGGGGAGTTCTTCAGGCAAATGGAGAATGTTCACAGATGGAACCAATTCAATATGGGGAGTATGGGAAAAGCAAAGGCAGAAGGAGAATTCAGAGTACTTGATGTTTCCACATTCAGTGACCAGAGGGTGCATCATAATAGGAAATCAGAAAGACAAGCATTTTTGAGTTACCAGATTTAACAAGAGGCATCTGAGCACCTTGAATTCCTGTTCCTAAAAGTCACACGTCTTTAAGTACCTTAAAACTGCCTTTCAGCTTACCACTTTGTATGAGAACTTGAGTACATGCAACCAGCAGTTAGAAGAAGAGGTAAAGGATCTAGCAGACAAGAAGGAATCAGTTGCACATTGGGAAGCTCAAATCACAGAAATAATTCAGTGGTGAGTACTCTCTTAAATCTGTTTTTGTGGGTAAATTTTGGCCATATAGTCAAGTTGGTATGAATTCCAGGAGGAATATTTATTACTGGTCTGTGCTTCTTCTATGTTGTCTGTTATTTTCCTCTTTTCTCTAACTCCATCAAATATTCCATATCAGCTTTTACACAGTTTCATTGGAAGCTGATATTTCTTTCTAAGAAAAGAAAATGTTATTGTCTCCTAAGACAGTTGGTCCTTAAAGAACTGAAGAAACTCATTCACTAGCTATCTGTGTTCCTTTCTAAGATCAAAATTGCTGTGTTTGTGATTACTTTAAGAAACAGAAAGCCTGGAGAATACTTTACAAGCTGAAGATGTGGTTTCACCCTTTTCATAATTATAACAGACTAATTCACACACGGCATTTTAAAAACATTAAATGGTTACAGTTTAGTTTTATCAACTGTTCTTTAAGCCCCTAGGATTTAATTTGGGATAATTGCCTTAGTAACTTTCATATTAATTAACTCAAATGATTGTTCTGGTATTTGTAAAAATTTGTATATTTTTATAATACTTGAAGAAAGTAGAATCCAACAGGGACTTTATTTTCTAATGCAAATAGCCTAACTTTTTATATTTACTTTAACTTTCTGACTCTTTTTTAGCACGTTATTGATGTTTTATTTATATAAACAGCTACTGGTTTCTTCAAATATCTGTAGACCAGTAATTTGGTGAGAATGTTAGTTTATCATGCTCTTATTTTTGTTCTCTAAGCATTTTTTCCTACTTATACCAGCTTAATACCCTCCTTCTTAAATGAAATCATAAGTGAATAAACACTGCCTTTTTAAGTAATTTTACCCAAATGACTCAAATATTTTGATATTGACTTAACTATAGAGCTCTTATGTTAACTCAGCTTTAGCTTATGAATGTGACTGTTGAGTGCATATCTGAAGGAAAATGCCCAAATTGTGGAAATATGGTTGTGTTCCAAATAGTACAGTTAATGGTTCATTAATATTTAATTGAGATCCTTGTCATAAACTCTACATTTCTGAAGCAAAATCATTTTAATCTTTAGCCGTGCTTATAATATCAAACATTATGACTTTTCATTTGTAACTCCATTATTATGTAATCAAATTTGTAATAAGATGTTAATGAAAATGACTTTACAGAAGACAAAACTGATTTGGCCAAAGCCTAAGATCCTAGACCACTGATCTTTTCAAGTGATTGCATGGTGGGTTCAGATGGAATGGGAAGTGGTTCTAGTAAAGAAGCTTTAAATATGGACTATCTGGAAAGGGTTAGTAGAAAGGATGAAGATGAAAATTTTTGTGTGATACTACAAAGCACTTTTTTACACATTTCACATTCAAGTTAAATATGCAGAAGAAATCAGGAATACAATGAATTCACTTTGCATTAAAACTATTATTTAGAAATGGACTAATATATTCGATAATAAATTATTAAATACCTAATAGGCTAAAAGTAAAAGATATACTCACTGTTCTCAGAGTTCTCACCTATTTGAAAGTTATATCTCTGAGATATTCTGTGCAAGCTTATAAAGGTCAGAAGTCTCAGGTTATTCCTGGTTCTTTAATTTGGTATATTAAAAAATGAAGTAATGCCAAAACAAGGTTTTCGAAACTTGTGATATGCAGTGTTTTCAATGTTTCCATTGGCCAAATTAACAGTTTTAAAATAAAACAAACACTGCTGTATATAAGACTTCATTTGAATGCATTTCTAATGGCCTCATTACTCTGCTCCCTCTGCCTTTCCCTATGAAATACCTCTTTCATGTGAAAGAAAACCTTTTAGGTCAAGGAGACCTTGTTGCTCACACTGTATTGGAACAGGGACTTTTCTTCTCACCATTGACTCATCAGAAGACTTCACTCTTTCTCTTCGAAATGGTACTACGAGGAGAGGTTGAAGTAGTAGGCTGGTCCATAAGATTCATTTTTTAGATGTATCTCCTCACATATAATGCATTCTTCTGGTATAATAGGAGATAGAAAGGTCTGTAAAATAGGGTACTTGGCCTTCAAGTACTAGCTTATAGTGTAACATTTAAAAGTTTAAAAACTAATGTGATCAGAGCTGGATATAAATAGCAAGACTTAAATGTAAATTGTCTTATGTATTGTACAAATACTGATTTTTCTATATGAGTATAGAGGAGAATTACTTCAGACTGGGTGCTAAAGAAAGTTGGGGGTAATCAGTGGAACTATAATGCATTTTCTGAAAACACTGAGTTCAATAAAGGGTGCTACTATTCCTATAAAAGAATAGTAGGAAATAAGACCAATAAAGTTATTGCAGCACAATTAACATGAATACTGGGTAAGAATCAGAACTTCATTTATTTATAAGAAGAAGGAGAAGGCTTTTCTGCAACGGATTATGGAATTGATTGAGGTGATGCATTAGGAAGGTAATTCTTCATAGTGGTGTTCAGCATGAAATAGAAGGAAATTTGGGGGAAGATGAACAAATGGAGAAGCCATGGAAGAAGGATCTATAGGACTTAATTAATTATAAATGAAGGGCAAGAGATGAGGAGGAATTAGTATTTCTGAAACTCTGTGTTGGAGAGATTAAGAAAATGGTGCTATCACTGAAGTAAGAAAAGTCAGGAGAAGGAACCAGCTTTGGGGAGGATGCTATAATCAATTTTAGTTGTTCTTTTGTTTGTTGGTGAGTCTGAGATCATTCTGAGATATCTGAGTGGAGATTTCCAATATGCTTTAGAAAAGATGACTTAAAGGTTAGGATTAGAAATATAAATTTGGGGATTTAATTTCTAGTAAATAAGGCCGTTGAAGTTGTTGGGTTTTATAATAGAAAGAAGGATAATGGTGAGGGTGATAATAGTAGAAGATAGAGGAAACAGCTGTGTAAGACAATCAGGAAAATGTTTTAATAATCAGGAAAGGCTTTCAATAGTGAAACTTTTACTTTCCTTTGTTTAAATTCATTCACATTATTTGAAACACTCCTCATTCATTAATTTTCATTCCTGTGTAGTAATAGTTTACAGTGATTAAAAAATAGTATGTTGTAGGCATTAGGCTGAAAATTCACATGTTTTCTCATTTAGTTATCACAACAGTCCTATTAAGTAGATATTATTATTATTCCCATCTTATAAGTGAGATAACAGAGAGTTAGAGGGGGTAAATGACTTATCCAAAGACACACAACTGCTAAACAGTGAGCTAGGATTTGAACCTAGTTCTATATGACTCGAGTCAAGTTCTTAATCACTCTACTATATGTGTCCTGACTCCCAAACTTTTTTTTTAATTTTAATTTTATGTTGGAGTATAGTTGATTAACAATGTTGTGTTAGTCTCAGGTGTACAGCAAAGTGATTCCGTTATACATATATGTGTATCTATTCTTTTTCAAATTCTTTTCCCATTTAGGTTATTACGGAATATTGAGCAGAGTTCCCTGTGCTGTACAGTAGGTCCTTGTTGGTTATCTATTTTAATTATAGCAGTGTCTCAAACTCCCAATCTGTCCTCCCCCAACCCTTCTCCCGTGGTAACCATAAGTTCGCTAAGTCTGTGCTGACTACCAAACTTTTTAAGGACCATGTCTTATATGTCTTCTTCAGTCTTCCTAATATGTCTACATAATAATCAGTATTTAGTAAATATTTCTTGATTATTTTGACTTAGCCAAAGAAAAGATGAGAGACTTGCCTCTAAAACTGTTTATTTTAAACGTCTTTATTGAAGTATAATTGCTTTACAATGGTGTGTTAGTTTCTGCTTTATAACAAAGTGAATCAGTTATACATATACATATGTCCCCATATCTCTTCCCTCTTGCGTCTCCCTCCCTCCCACCCTCCCTATCCCACCCCTCTAGGTGGACACAAAGCACCGAGCTGATCTCCCTGTGCTATGCGGCTGCTTCCCACTAGCTATCTATTTAACGTTTGGTAGTGTATATATGTCCATGCCACTCTCTCACTTTGTCCCAGCTTACCCTTCCCCCTCCCCGTATCCTCAAGTCCATTCTCTAGTAGGTCTGTGTCCTTATTCCCATCTTGCCCTTAGGTTCTTCATCACCATTTTTTTCTTTTTTTTTAGATTCCATATGTATGTGTTAGCATACGGTATTTGTTTTTCTCTTTCTGCCTTACTTCACTCCATATGACAGACTCTAGGTCCATCCACCTCACTACAAATAACTCAATTTCGTTCCTTTTTATGGCTGAGTCGTATTCCAGTGTATATATGTGCCACATCTTCTTTATCCATTCATCTGTTGATGGACAATTAGGTTGCTTCCATGTCCTGGCTCTTGTAAATAGAGCTGCGATGAACATTTTGGTACATGACTCTTTTTGAATTATGGTTTTCTCAGGGTATATGCCCAGTAGTGGGATTGCTGGGTCGTATGGTAGTTCTATTTTTAGTTTTTTAAGGAACCTCCATACTGTTCTCCATAGTGGCTGTTATCAATTTACATTCCCACCAACAGTGCAAGAGGATTCCCTTTTCTCCACACCCTCTCCAGCATTTATTGTTTGTAAATTTTTTGATGATGGCCATTCTGACCGGTGTGCAATGATATCGCATTGTAGTTTTGATTTGCATTTCTCTAATGATTAATGATGTTGAGCATTCTTTCATGTGTTTGTTGGCAATCTGTGTATCTTCTTCGGAGAAATGTCTATTTAAGTCTTCTGCCCATTTTTGGATTGGGTGGTTTGTTTTTTTGATATTGAGCTGCATGAGCTGCTTGTAAATTTTGGAGATTAATCCTTTGTCAGTTGCTTCATTTGCAAATATTTTCTCCCATTCTGAAGGTTGTCTTTTTGTCTTGTTTATGGTTTCTTTTGCTGTGCAAAAGCTTTTAAGTTTCATTAGGTCCTATTTGTTTATTTTTGTTTTTATTTCCATTTCTCTAGGAGGTGGGTCAAAAAGGATCTTACTGTGATTTATGTCATAGACTGTTCTGCCTATGTTCTCCTCTAAGAGTTTGATAGTTTTTGGCCTTACATTTAGGTCTTTAATCCATTTTGAGTTTATTTTTGTGTATGGTGTTAGGGAGTGTTCTAATTTCATTCTTTTACATGTAGCTGTCCATTTTTCCCAGCATCACTTATTGAAGAGGCTGTCCTTTCTCCATTGTATATTCTTGCCTCCTTTATCAAAGATAAGGTGACCATATGTACGTGGTTTATCTCTGGGCTTTCTATCCTGTTCCATTGATCTATATTTGTGTTTTTGTGCCAGTACCATACTGTCTTGATTACTGTAGCTTTGTAGTATAGTCTGGACTCTGGGAGCCTGATTCCTCCAGCTCCGTTTTTCGTTCTCAAGATTGCTTTGGCTGTTCGGGGTCTTTTGTATTTCCATACAAATTGCGAAATTTTTTGTTGTAGTTCTCTGAACAATGCCAGTGGTAGTTTGATAGGGATTGCATTGAATCTATAGATTGCTTTGGGTAGTAGAGTCATTTTCACAATGTTGATTCTTCCAATCCAAGAACATGGTATATCTCTCCATCTGTTTGTATCATCTTTAATTTCTTTCATCAGTGTCTTATAATTTTCCGGATACAGGTCTTTTGTGTCCTTAGGTAGGTTTATTCCTAGATATTTTATTCTTTTTGTTGCAATCGTAAATGGGAGTGTTTCCTTACTTTCTCTTTCAGATTTTTCATCATTAGTTTATAGGAATGCAAGAGATTTCTGTGCATTAATTTTCTATCCTGCTACTTTACCAAATTCATTGATTAGCTCTAGTAGTTTTCTGGTAGCATCTTTAGGATTCTCAATGTATAGTATCATGTCATCTTCCAACAGTGACAGCTTTGCTTCTTTTCCGATTTGGATTCCTTTTATTTCTTTTTCTTCTCTGATTCCTGTGGCTAAAACTTCCAGTATTATGTTGAATAATAGTGGTGAGAGTGGGCAACCTTGTCTTGTTTCTGATCTTAGAGGAAATGGTTTCAGTTTTTCATCATTGAGGACGATGTTGCCTGTGGGTTTGTCATATATGGCCTTTATTATGTTGAGGAAAGTTCCCTCTATGCCTACTTTCTGGAGGATTTTTATCATAAATGGGTGTTGAATTTTGTCAAAAGCTTTCTCTGCATCTATTGAGATGATCATATGGTTTTTCTCCTTCAGTTTGTTAATGTGGTGTATTACATTGATTGATTTGTGTATATTGAAGAATCCTTGCATTCCTGGGATAAACCCCACTTGATCATTGTGTATGATCCTTTTAATGTGCTGTTGGATTCTGTTTGCTAGTATTTTGTTGAGGATTTTTGCATCTATGTTCATCAGTGATATTGGCCTGTAGTTTTCTTTCTTTGTGACATCTTTGTCTGGTTTTGGTATCAGGGTGATGGTGGCCTCGTAGAATGAGTTTGGGAGTGTTCCTCCCTCTGCTATATTTTTGAAGAGTTTGAGAAGGATAGGTGTTAGCTCTTCTCTAAATGTTAGATACTATTCGCCTGTGAAGCCATCTGGTCCTGGGCTTTTGTTTGTTGGAATGTTTTTAATCACAGTTTCAATTTCAGTGCTTGTGATTAGTCTGTTTATATTTTCTATTCCTTCCTGGTTCAGTCTCTGAAGGTTGTGCATTTCTAAGAATTTGTCCATTTCTTCCAGGTTGTCCATTTTATTGGCATATAGTCGCTTGTAGTAATCTTTCATGATCCTTTGTATTTCTGCAGTGTCAGTTGTTCTTTTTCATTTCTAATTCTATTGATTTGAGTCTTCTCCCTTTTTTTCTTGATGAGTCTGGCTAATGGTTTATCAATTTTGTTTATCTTCTCAAAGAACCAGCTTTTAATTTTATTGATCTGTGCTATCATTTCCTTCATTTCTTTTCCATTTATTTCTGATCTGATCTTTATGATTTCTTTCCTTCTGCTAACTTTGGGGTTTTCTTTGTTCTTCTTTCTCTAATTGCTTTAGGTGTAAATTTAGGATGTTTGTTTGAGGTGTTTCTTGTTTCTTAAGGTAGGATGTATTTCTATAAACTTCCCTCTTAGAACTGCTGTTGCTGCATCCCATAGGTTTTGGGTCATCGTGTTTTCATTGTCATTTGTTTTTAGATATTTTTTGATTTCCTCTTTGTTTTCTTCAGTGATCCCTTGGTTATTAAGTCATGTATTGTTTAGCCTCTGTGTGTTTGTATTTTTTACAGATTTTTTTCCCTGTAATTGATATCTAGTCTCATAGAATTGTGGTTGGAAAAGATACTTGATATGATTTCAATTTTCTTAAATTTACCAAGGGCTGGTTTCTGACCCAATATATGATCTGTCCTGGAGAATATTCCATGAGCACTTGAGAAGAATGTGTATTCTGTTGTTTTTGGATGGAATGTCCTATAAATATCAATTAAGTCCATCTTGTTAAATGTATCATTTAAAGCTTGTGTTTCCTTATTTATTTTCATTTTGGATGATCTGTCCATTGGTGAAAGTGGGGTGTTTAAGTCCCCTACTATGAATGTGTTACTGTCAATTTCCCCTTTTATGGCTGTTAGTATTTGCCTTATGTATTGAGGTGCTCCTATGTTGGGTGCATAAATATTTACAATTGTTATATCTTCTTCTTGGATTGATCCCTTGATCATTATGTAGTGTCCTTCCTTGTCTCTTGTAGCATTCTTTATTTTAAAGTCTATTTTACCTGATATGAGTATTGCTACTCCAGCTTTCTTTTGATATTCATTTGCATGGAATATCTTTTTCCATCCCCTCACTTTCAGTCTGTATGTGTCCCTAGGTCTGAAGTGGGTCTCTTGTAGACAGCATATATATGGGTCTTGTTTTTGTATCCATTCATCCAGTCTGTATCTTTTGGATGGAGCATTTAATCCATTTACATTTAAGGTAATTATTGATATGTATGTTCCTATTCCCATTTTCTTAATTGTTTTGGGTTTGTTATTGTGCTTTTCCTTCTCTTCTGTTTCCTGCCTAGAAAAGTTCCTTTAGCATTTGCTGTAAAGCTGGTTTGGTGGTGCTGAATTCTCTTAGCTTTTGCTTGTCTGTAAAGCTTTTAATTTCTCCGTCAAATCTGAATGAGATCCTTGCTGCGTAGAGTAATCTTGGTTGTAGGTTTTTCTCCTTCATCACTTTAAATATGTCCAGCCACTCCCTTCTGCTTCCACAGTTTCTGCTGAAAGATCAGCTGTTAACCTTATGGGGATTCCCTTGTGTGTTATTTGTTGTTTTTCCCTTGCTGCTTTTAATATTCTTTCTGTGTATTTAATTTTTGACAGTTTGATTAATATGTGTCTTGGTGTGTTTCTCCTTGGATTTATCCTTTATGGCACTCTCTGTGCTTCCTGGACTTGATTAACTATTTCCTTTCCCATATTAGGGAAGTTTTCAACTATAATCTCTTCAAATATTTTCTCAGTCCCTTTTTTTTTCTCTTCTTCTTCTGGGACCCCTATAATTCAAATGTTGGTGTGTTTAATGTTGTTCCAGAGGTCTCTGAGACTGTCCTCAATTCTTTTCATTCTTTTTTCTTTATTCTGCTCTGCAGTAGTTATTTCCACTATTTTATCTTCCAGGTCACTTACCGTTCTTCTGCCTCAGTTATTCTGCTGTTGATCCCTTCTAGAGTATTTTTAATTTCATTTATTGTGTTGTTCATCACTGTTTTTTTGTTCTTTAGTTCTTCTAGGTCCTTCTTAAACGTTTCTTGTATTTTCTCCATTCTATTTCCAAGATTTTGAATCATCTTTACTATCATTATTCTGAAATCTTTTTCAGGTAGACTGCCTATTTCCTCTTCATTTGTTAGGTCTGGTGGGTTTTTATCTTGCTCCTTCATCTTCTGTGTGTTTTTCTGTCTTCTCATTTTGCTTAACTTACTGTGTTTGGGGTCTCCTTTTTGCAGGCTGCAGGTTCATAGTTCCTGTTGTTTTTGGTGTCTGTCCCCAGTGGCTAAGGTTGGTTCCATGGGTTGTGTAGGCTTCCTGGTGGAGGGGACTAGTGCATGTGTTCTGGTGGATGAGGCTGGATCTTGTCTTTCTGGTGGGCAGGTCTATGTCTGGTGGTGTGTTTTGGGGTGTCTGTGGCCTTATGATTTTAGGCAGCCTCTCTGCTAATGGATGGGGTTTTGTCCCTGTCTTGATAGTTGTTTGGCATAGGGTGTCCAGCACTGTAGCTTGCTGGTTGTTGAGTGGAGCTGGGCCTTGGCATTGAGATGGAGATCTTTGGGAGATTTTCGCCATTTGATATTACATGGAGCTGGGAGGTCTCTTGTGGACCAGTGTCCTGAATTTGGCTCTCCCACCTGAAAGGCACAGCTTTGACGCCTGGCTGGAGCACCAAGAGCCTGTCTTCCACATGGCTCAGAGTAAAAGGGAGAAAAAAATGGGCTTCCCTGGTGGCGCAGTGGTTGAGAGTCTGCCTGCCGATGCAGGGGACGCGGGTTCGTGCCCCGGTCCGGGAGGATCCCACATGCCGTGGAGCGGCTGGGCCCGTGGGCGATGGTCGCTGAGCCTGCGCAATGGGAGAGACCACAGCAGTGAGAGGCCCGCGTACCAAAAAAAAAAAAAAAAAAAAAGGGAGGAAAAAAAAAGAAAGAAAGAAAGAAGAAGATAAAATAAAATAAAATTAGAGTAAAATAAAATAAAGTTATTAAGATAAAAAATAATTATTAAAAAAAATTTTTAAGGTAGTAAAAAAAAGAAAGAAGGAAAGAAGAGAGCAACCAAACCAAAAAAACAAATCCACCAATGATAACAAGTGCTAAAAACTATGCTAAAAAAAAAAAAAAAAAGGACAGACAGAACCCTAGGACAAATGGTAAAAGCAAAGGTATACAAACAAAATCTCACACAGAAGCATACACATACACATTCACAAAAAGAGAAAAAGGGAAAAATATATATATATCGTTGTTCCCAAAGTCCACCTCCTCAGTTTGGGATGATTCGTTGTCTATTCAATTCTTCAACAGATGCAGGGTACATCAAGTTGATTTTGGAGATTTAATCTGCTGCTGTTGAGGCTGCTGGGAGAGATTTCCCTTTCTCTTCTTTGTTCGCACAGCTCCCGGGGTTCAGCTTTGGATTTGGCCCCGCCTCTGCGTGTAGGTTGCCTGAGGGCGTCTGTTCTTCGCTCAGACAGGACGGGGTTAAAGGAGCAGCTGATTCGGGGGCTCTGGCTCACTCAGGCCTGGGGGAGGCAGGGGTGCGGAGTGCGGGGCGAGCCTGTGGCGGCAGAGGCCGCTGTGACGTTGCACCAGCCTGAGGCGCGCCGTGCATTCTCCCGGGGAAGTTGTCCCTGGATCCCGGGAACCTGGCAGTGGCGGGCTGCACAGGCTCCCGGGAGGAGAGGTGTGGATAGTGACCTGTGCTCGAACACAGGCTTCTTGGTGGTGGCAGCAGCAACCTTAGCGTCTCATGCCTGTCTCTGGGGACCGCGCTGTTAGCCGCGGCTCGCGCCCGTCTCTGGAACTCCTTTAAGCAGCGCTTTTAATCCCTTCTCCTCGCGCACCGGGAAACAAAGAGGGAAGAAAAAGTCTCTTGCCTCTTCGGCAGGTCCAGACCTTTTCCCAGACTCCCTCCCGGCTAGCTGTGGCGCACTAGCCCCTTCAGGCTGTGTTCACGCCGCCAACCCCAGTCCTCTCCCTGCTATACGACCGAAGCCCGAGCCTCAGCTCCCAGCCCCGCCCGCCCCGGTGGGTGAGCAGACAAGCCTCTTGGGCTGGTAAGTGCCGGTCGGCACCGATCCTCTGTGCGGGAATCTCTCCGCTTTGCCCTCCGCACCCCTGTTGTTGTGCCCTCCTCCGCGGCTCCGAAGCTTCCCCCTCCGCCACCCGCAGTCTCCGCCCATGAAGGGGCTTCTAGTGTTTGGAAACCTTTCCTCCTTCACAGCTCCCTCCCACTAGTGCAGGTCCCGTCCCTATTCTTTTGTCTCTGTTTTTTCTTTTTTCTTTTGCCCTACCCAGGTACATGGGGAGTTTCTTGCCTTTTGGGAGGTCTGAGGTCTTCTGCAGCGTTCAGTAGGTGTTCTGTAAGAGTTGTTTCACATGTAGATGTATTTCTGATGTATCTGTGGGGAGGAAGGTGATCTCCACATCTTACTCTTCCGCCATCTTGAAGCTCCTCCTAAAACTGTTTAAAAAATAAAAAAAGTTAAGAGAATGAGCAGTGTAAGCTTAACCAGATGGCCTAGAAGGAAGGGACAAGAGATGGTGTTGGGTTGGGGAAAGTGCGATGTTTTTAAGATTGAGGTTGGAAGTAGACGATGATTATGAAAAGGAATTGTTGTGCAAGACCTATGGCCTAGTGGAACTTAAATGGCATGAGCATGTAGTGGACCAAGTCTTTTTATTTTTCGTTTTTCATCACCCTTCCCATCAGTAATATTTTGTAGCCAAGAAAATAGACATAGGTTTCATCAAAAGTTGAGAATTAGTGGAAGACCACAGTGGTAAGGGGATGTGAATGTATTCAAGATGTAAATAGAAAGCAAAGTTAGAAGGTGTTGTTTTTTATATAATATTTCAAACAACATTATAGCAATTTACATGGAGTTATTTGAGTTCCAAAGTGAATAAAATACACTGGATTTCATAGGTTCCTGGATGTGCATAAGCCAAGATCTCTGGGCTTTGATAGATACTAAACCAGCACTGGCTGAGGCCTGTTAGCCTGGTTAAATGGTGATATCGTTTTCTTAATTGCTACTCTGTGAGTGTCTTTAGAGGAAAATACAAAATGTCTTTGGAGGAAAAAACAATCTTCCCCCATCTATATTTATTCTTTATGTTATAGATTAGGTGATTAAGTGAAAAGATTGTGGTCACTTGTGGTGTCCAAAGTTAAAGAATTTTAGAAGGTAACAGCATCCCAATACACAAACTTTCTTAATATTTTCTTAAGCCACTTTTCTTTAAAAGGCTGTGAACATATATACATGTATATAGAGCCTACGAATATGTAGCTATCACTAGAGTAGGCAACTTCTTAACAGTGATTTTATTTGCTCCTTTATTCTTTTGATTGTCCTCCAAAGCACTTTCCCATCTGAGAGAAGAAGGGATCAAACCCCTTTTAAAGGGCCTCTTTAAGATGTAGTTATGGGGGCTTCCCTGGTGGCACAGTGGTTGAGAGTCCGCCTGCTGATGCAGGGGACATAGGTTCGTGCCCCGGTCCGGGAAGATCCCACATGCCACGGAGCGGCTGGGCCCGTGAGCCATGGCCGCTGAGCCTACACGTCTGGAGCCTGTGCTCTGCAACGGGACAGGCCACAACAGTGAGAGGCCCGCCTACCGCAAAAAAAAAAAAAAAAAAGATGTAGATATGGAGTGATATGTAGGTAGACAGATGAATTTAACTCCTCAGGAGTTTAAATTGTAACAGATGCTGAATCATGCCTCAAGATTTAAACTTGTCTGCTGTATGCATCACAGATACGTATTGATTTACCTGAAATATACTTTCCTCACGGCTATTCAATGACCTGAATTTTATTGAGTATAATTTGAAAACATTTCTCTCTAAAATCATATAATTACATCAGTAAGATAGCCTTAAAATAGTAAATAGAAACTGAGTTTCGGGAATTCCCTGGCTGTCCAGTGTTTAGGACTCCACGCTTCCACTGCTTCCACTGCTGGGGGCCCTGGTTTGATCCCTGGTCCGGGAACTAAGATCCCACGTGCCTTGGGGTGCGGCTGGGGCAGGGCTTGGGGGGGGGGGTTGTAGAAACTGAGTTTCAGTAGACTTTAATCTTTTCTCTTTGTTATATCATTGACCATTTTAGAAAACAAAAGAGCTTTATTACAACACAGAATTTTTGTTTTTTACAAAATATTCTACTTTAAACTTTCTAAATTTAGTGTACTTCGGTTTTAAGAAGGGTGTGTTGTGTTTTCATAAGATAAAAAATGGAATCTAATTAATAAGAAATCTTAATATTCTTTAGAAATCATGTGAGTGTATGTGTGTGTGTGTGTATGTTTAATGTTAGATTAAAAGAGTATTAATTCCGTGGCTCAAGGGTGAAGTTTTACTGATTTATCAGATATGTATAACTTGGACCTTTCTAAACGTGGCTACCTTTATCTGTAAATAACTGAACAGTTCAGTAAACCATTTCCCACTTGTTGACAGATAGTAGTACTGTGGTAGACCTTTAAAAGAAGATATTAAGAACATCTTTAAATTTCTGTCACTTTTCACTTGTTTCTTTATGATGCTTTAATATATATCTCACTGAAGTTTTCTGTTTTACTTTGGTACTTGATCTATGTCTTTATTTGCATGTATTCTAGGGTCAGTGATGAAAAGGATGCACGAGGATATCTTCAGGCCTTAGCTTCTAAAATGACTGAAGAATTGGAAGCTTTAAGAAACTCCAGCTTGGGTACCCGAGCAACAGTAAGCTCTGCCATTTAGCACACAGGCTTATTATATTAGTCGGTGGGAAGGCTCAGCAAACACTGTAATAAATCTGAGTACTTACATCAGTTTGTCTAGGCTTTGCCTACTGTAAAGATTTTCATGAGAAATCATTCAACGTTTTTCCAGTTTAGGAAGTTATAATACATAGCTGCTTAACTATAATTTGTGTGGCTAGCCATTAATGGTAATAACCATAAAAAATAAATGCATTTATAATGTGAGTCTACAGTTTTTCTGAAGTTAATGAAAAATAATATATTTTCACAAGTAATAGTTCTTTTAAATTCTTTACTTAGGGAAAGATAGTTCTTTTAAGTAGTTTCCAAATGCACTTACATTACTAAACTTAAATGTTAAAGATAAAATCGAATGGAGCTAAAAACGCAGTCATATTTTTTCATAGGATATGCCCTGGAAAATGCGTCGTTTCGCAAAACTGGATATGTCAGCTAGACTGGAGTTGCAGTCAGCTCTGGATGCAGAAATAAGAGCTAAGCAGGCCATCCAAGAAGAGCTGAATAAAGTTAAAGCATCTAACATCATAACAGAATGGTAAGACTGAATAATATAGTCCCACTAGAGTGATTTCTAATTTGGTCCAAAAGTTTCTGGAGAGAAGTTACATGTTTAGTTTCCTACCTGTCTATACCTTTTTTTTTTTTAAGTGATGACCAGAAAAAAACTGAATATTTGAAAATGAATTGATGATTTTAGGCCTTGTGTGCAGTGATGCAATTTTAATACAGCTTTGTTTCTGACTTGTCCTTAAAGTGGAATTAATAGTACTAATTAATATTCTGTTATTTACTTTTCCCCTTATTTGTAAAATTCACTCTCAAATTTTATTCTATTAAATCCAAAATAATCTTTTGTTCAAGAATATCACATTAGTATAAAATTGCAGCATAGAGTCAGAACAAACTATAGTCATATGAAAATTCTGGCCTCTACCATAGGTTTTTTTACAAATGAAGTTTCAAGTGATGGTAAATTTCATAAAGGTAGAATATACTTAAATTATCCTTTCTTTCATGTTATGTATTAAAAAAAGTGTATCCCCCACAGGTCCAGGACAGTTAGCTAATGAATACATTCCCTCCATTCTTATCACAACAGTAGAATAAATCATACTCTGAATAAATAAATGATGAAAGGAAACTCGTAATTGGATTGGTTCAAGAATAAGTTATAGAGGAATAAGGTGATATAGAGGAATAAGGTGATATAGAGGAACAGTAGAAAGTTCATGTTACAAATCAAAATGTAAATAGAAAAATCCATTTGGTGCTCAGAATACCAAATGTTGCAAAGGCATCAGCATGAAAAGAAATATAGTCCCATAAATTCGGTTTTTAATGGTATGAAGCACCCCAGTTGAATTATAAACTCTTGCTATGAATTATCCAATCATAAATTAAGTATGTTTTACTGAAATGTGCTAGTGTAACATTGAAAATGGAAAAAAACTGTTTTTGGAGAATATGAATTGATCCCAACATAAAGACCTGCTAAATGTCATTCTCTGTATTGTAATTTGGAATAAGTGTGATCTTTCTGCTTATGCTTAGGACATATAAATTTACACATTTGTTCATAAATCAGGAATGTGAGTCAAACTGAAAATTACAAGTTTAGTCACTTTCATGGTTCTCTATGAAAGAAGTCTAACAATTCTAAAATTAACCTTTGATTTTATGACATTTTTTAATTTAATAATGTAGCTCAGAGCCAGCAACTTTTCTATAAAAGGAAAGATAATAAATACTTTGGGGCTTGAAGCCATATAGCTTCTGTCTGCTCAGCTCTGCTGTTGAGTACAAAAGCAGCCATAGACAGCATATAAATGAATGAGCCTGACTGTGTTCCAGTAAATCTTTATTTACGCAGGCTACATTTGTCCTTCCTGTAGTAGTTTTCAGTTCCCTACATTATCATGACTGGCATTTAAACCAATTAACTTCAACTACATACATGATGGCTCACTAACCAACAATATAAATAATGACATTTTTCCTTTTTTTCCCTTAAGTAAACTAAAAGATTCAGAGAAGAAGAACTTGGAACTGCTATCAGAAATTGAACAACTGATAAAGGACACTGAAGAGCTTAGATCTGAAAAGGGTATGGGAATGTGTTTTGCATCAACCAGGACTTAATGTTCTGTTATGAATACATTTTATTATACAAGAATCAGCCTACTGTGTAGGCAGGAGAATTGTTCACATACACAATTCTGGCACTCATTTATAGATGTATGTGTATATGGTGCACGCGCGCACACACACACACACACACACACACACACACATATTTGGTAGACAAGTCTCCTGAGTCATTTTGTTTTACTTGATAACGCATTGTTTAAAGATTTCTTAACAGAAAACTCACTGTGCCGTAAATTTGACTGTTTTTTCAGGACCATGGACTATATCATGAAGAATATTTTTGTGATTGGAAAAATTTGTTTTTATCATATACTTTATACTATTCTCAAACATTATAGGAGATTCACTCTCAGGGTAGTTGATGAAATAATGTATGAAATAACTAAAGATTAACCTAATCCAGTATTAGAAAGACAACTCAGTAACAAAGAATTATTTGGGCATTTCGGTGTCTTCTTCCATGTTTGATACTCAAAGTGCTTGCCCTGTGGGATTTTCCAGGATTTATTCCCATTTTCTTGAAAACATTACTTGAGCATTTTTTCATTAATGTAAAAAGTAACTCAGAGTGCTTGGTAGCTTTATTACATGAACTTCAACGTTCTTTCCATAACATGGGCATTAAGAATGTGAAGATTTAATTTTTTAAAATTCAGACTGTTATTATCTTAATGAAAGGATCTCTTATATATAGTTGTTAAAAATTCATTTTCCTGACAGTATTCCTGACTGAATACTGAACTAGTTAATAGGCTCTATGTTGTACTTATGTGCTGCCTTATCATTTCCCAGTCCTGTGACACACAGTGACGTAAAGCTGGTTGAGTCTCCGCATCTGCTTTTAAAATTGTGGCGGAAAGAGGGTAATCACACAAAGGAGTTAACATGAAAAAGCCATTAAAAGTAGTAGATAAATTTTTGTTGATTGAATTTCCTAGTGAACAAGAAGGAAGGAAGGAACCCAGAAAAAGTGAATTAGGAACTCAGATTAGGAGTACAAAGCATCATGCTAAAATGAGAATCAAGGTTAATTTTCATGTATGAAGAGTGGAAGGAGCTGTGTTATTTAGTGAGTTGAGGAAAAAGAATATATCAGACATGGAGGACCTGTGGCCCTAAAGGCAATTTGTATAGAAAAGAGACCAGTGAAGAGTGTGACTTACTATAACACACCAGTTGGCATTGATTGCATCATTTTAAAGTAGATCTAAACTTGCGAAAGAAGAAATCGTTTATCACATTGCAGGCTAACCTATGGCTATGGTTTTATATTTGGATTTTGAGCCTTGCAGAATAATAAAATTTCACTATGTGTTGTAACATAATAGTCTACTTAACTAATACAATGTAATGTTTATATAATGAGGGCAAGGATTTTGTTTTCCTGCTTTATTTACTATTATATATCCAGTATCTAGACAGGGTTTGGCAAATAAAAGGCTCTCAATAAATATTCATTGATGGAATGAATTTCTGAACATACTGCCTTATCTGGCAACTATGGTATATTATTAGAGAGTAATTCAAAAAAAACATAATTTGGTATCAGTTGATATCAGTTCCTGAAAAGCTATGGAGATCAAAAATGTATGTTGGTTGTTTCTCCTTTTCCTCCCTAGTATTTATCATTATGTGTATTTTAAGAATTAATTTGGAAATCATGTATTTAAAGTTAATACCATAGCCAAGAGGTATGAGTGAATTTTTTTTAATTTGCCTGAGAAAAGCTAGGGTTTGGAGTCCTCATTCGCCAACCCTAGTTTTTCTCAGACAAAATTTTTTAATTTCATGCAATTTTTATCAATAAAACAGTAAATGAAATCAGATTGAGGCCTTAGCAAAAGTTTTTTCATAATTAAATAAGTTTGTTGTATCACTGCATTTTTAAATAAAAGATTATTTATATTAATATATACTATATGCTTGATGAGAGTATTTCAAAAAGGAAACCTTGTTTGGTGATAAATTACCTTAGAAAAATCAGACGTAACCAGGGTCCTATTTTAAAATTTTTCTCAAGAGTACCAAAAGATTTAATGTGCTTCTTACAGTGTACTGTGTAGGAAAAGAAATTCAGGAACTCAAATAAGTCAAGAAACAAGTATTTCATGGAGTCTGATGTAATTTAACTCTTGAGTGATATTCCAAGAAACATTAATGTATTTTAGTTTTTTAAGTATGTGGAGTTAATGATATTAATTGGTTTTAAAATACAGTAGTTTGTGAGCAGCTTTTTAATAGATTCAGACAGGAAAGGTTATCCGTGAAAATTAGTTTTAATTGTTCTAGTTTTAAAAAAAGTTGCTGCTGTCTTCTAGGTATAGAGCACCAAGACTCACAGCATTCTTTCTTGGCATTTTTGAATACGCCTACCGATGCTCTGGATCAATTTGAAGTAAGTATTAAACTTTTCATATATCCTCTGCAGTCAATTTAAAATTTACTTTGTGATTTAAAATTTATTTGCAATAAAATCTTTATTGCATCCCATATAAGAGGACCTAGAATCTTATATAAACAAAAACGTATTAGGAAAGGAATATGTTCTGCAATGTTATGGAAACTTTAATCATAAACTTTTCTTGTGTTTAAGAAAAATCTAAGAAAGATCTAAATAAGAGGGTCGTTGATAAGATTTAAAAGAAATTTCATCTTTTTCCCTGAGGAACAGTAAGTGCAGAACAAATCCTGACTTTAAATAATTTTGACTCTTTTCTTTTTTCTCCAAAGCATAGAGCCACAGTAAAAAACAAGTGAAAATTTCAGAGCTCACAATAGGGCAATGCTGGTTCTAGTTCCAAATCAATTCAGTTTTTTAGAAGTATACCAAAAGAATGCTTTTTGTTAAAAGTATTACATAGACTTTATTTGGCACACTCCATTATAATGAAATAGTGATTATATGACTCTGTCATTCTTTGGTACTTAAATTCTTTGCTAGAAAAAAAAATTAAGATATGAAGTATATTTTTATGTCAGAAAACTTAAGTTAGTGATTATATCTTAATCAACAAATAATCATATGTCTTTGTGCAAGGCACTGTTCTAGGTGCTGGAGATACAGTAGTGACCAAATTGACAAAGTCCTGCCCCTCAAGAAGCTTACATTCTAGCAGGAACGATTAGAGGCAGAGATTCTGTTGCTTACTTTTAGTTGTTACCTTCTGGAGTGCTTCCATTTAATTTGATTATTAATGAGCTTCAGCTTAATACATTTTGAGCACAGTATATGAATTGTATTTCATTCTTTTGGGAAAGGAAAACCGAATCACTCTTTAAAAAGTAATTAATGAATTTCTACATTTCTTGAGAAACAATGACAGTGACTGCTTTTCTCATTTATTTATTTGAATTAATGTCATTTGCCTTTCAATTGTTTTACAAAATTTTTGATTTATTATTTGTTCTTATTAAATTGCTTCATCCATTTTTTCTATTTTTTTATTGCTGTATTCGTTAAATAGGATTCCTTTTCTTCTTCCTCATCTTCACTGATTGATTTTTTGGATGACGTAAGTCTTTGATTTTCAAACCAATGCATCCTTCAGTAAAAGAGATCAGTGAATTGATATGAAGAATTTACCTAGTAATGCAGTCAGTTTTAGAAATATCACACTTGATAATTTGTGAGCCAAAATGTGCTTCTTTCTTACTTTAAATACAATGAAGAGTTATCATTATTAAATATAATAAAGTAAAAATGTACTTTTAAAAATGTGTTGTCCATCAGAGAATCTCTATAGTTCCAATCTGCAACAATTCTGAAGACTGGAATGCGTATTTGATTATCGTCACTATAGATATATAGATATAAATAATTGCTCATTTTTGTTTTTCATGGCAATTTCTATTTCACATTCCCCTTTTCTTTTCAGCACTTTACTGTTTAGTTTATATGTTAGTTAAAAGTAAACCTCTGGTGGTAGAATCAGAACAAGTGACACGTTTTATTAACTCTTCCAGTAGATTTTATCATGACACAATAATTGAGTACAGATCAATTTTTAATGCTGACAGAATTTCTCTTCTAATGTAAAAAATGATTTTAGTTAATATATGCACTATATTCACTATAAATTGACTGCATTATCATTTTCTCTCTTAAATTAATTGTATAGATTTATTAATTTAGAAGTTCCTAATGTATAGTGTTCCTCTCTTTACAGAAATACCTGACATATACATTCTCTCTAATCCACATTAAATGGCACAATAATTCTTGTTGTAAAGCATTGTATTATCCTGTTGAACATTCTATCTTTACAGAAATTTGGAAATAAAATGGGTTCAAATGCAAATATTGTGCATATAACTATTTTTAAACCAGGGGAAATTCTTTAAATGTTTTATTTTTGTGTTTTGTTAACTATAATTCTTATATTGAGGAGAGTATTAAGCATAATTTTCTACTAAAGAAAACTCCTGATCTATATTTTTAAGTGATTTTTTATTTCTTTGAAATATTTATACCAAAGTGTGCACCTTTCCATTCTAAATGGAAACTATTTTATTATTCTTGAGACAAATAATTAAACTAGCTAATTCTGCAGTGTGATAAAAAGAGAACTCTTGATGTACAATAATATTTGATGTTATAATCTGATGTATATTTTACTATTCTAAAATACTCAGTATGGTATTTCCATATAGATAACATTCACTTTAAAAAGAATGGGAAGGAAGTTTGAACAAATATTTTAGTTGTCCTTTCTCCCAGAAGACCATTTTCATTTTTCTTTCTAATAAACTCTTCTCCACATCCCTTTTTCTCCCACAAAAATCTTTGAATGTACAACACAGGAGTAGTATGTATTTTGGTAAATAGGTTAGCTCTTCTCAGCAGAAGCACACCTCAGCCCACTCCTATCTCATCTCTGCTCTCATATGCTGTCTTCTGCCACCACCCAGCTGTAGTGTCTGTTTCCCACTTTTACTTTTCCTCTAGAAGTACCCTTTCTTACGCTTCACCCACTATTACCCAGTATAGATACAGTTCAGACATACGTGTAAATTGTAAAGTAGTACAAAGGAACTCCTATTATAAAGTAAACCAGAACTAAGTTCACAGAGGCTGCTGGATCTTTATGATCCAGGCTCAATTTCACTTAAGTACTTCCTTAGCTCTTCCCCACTCAGCCTTCCGCTTACCACCAATGTGCATCATTATACTTTCCTCCTGTTGAATCACGTTACCACTGGAAATGATTTTTACGTGTCAGGGCAAAGGCCAGCAGTAACCTCCCATTTAAAAAAATATTTTGTATTCTTAATTCATATTTTATGGCATAAACCTCTTATTTCTCTTCATAGTTTGTAACTGCGACCACCCTTCCCAGCATTATCATCCGTTTCACCCTCAAAGTCATAATAGAATGTTATTTTGAATAATGGTATTCAATCTTTGGCATGCTTGGGTTCAGCATCCAAGATACTTAGCATAAAACTCAAGTTCTGTAGCTTCCTTTCTCTTAGGCATGTGGATTCTTAAGGATTAAAATAAATCTTGATTGTTCTTTGTGCCCAAACTAGTTACGTTGTTGTGCATGATGTTTAAAATATGTGACTGCTCTATACTAAGTAGACTCTATCTCTTAACTAATCCATAGGACACATCCTCTGCTCATTCTTTTCGGTTTTCAATCTCATTGCTATAGAGAAGAAAAAGATTATGTTGAAGACCTAAAATTGAATTGCAGTGAAATTTGTAGGTATAGGAGGGAATAAGGTTAGTTTTAAGCAGAATTGCACAAATGAAGTTTTCTTTTGTGCCCACACATCATTGACCTTCTCCATCTGCCCCCAGTAACCTAGTGCCCTCATACTGCCCTCAGATTCTCCAGAGCTTTATCACCAGTGCCGCCCCTCCCCCAAAATTACCTTCTACTTTTTTCCTTAACCCTCCCACACAGGCCTATTAAAACTATAATTTTTTTACTTAAATAGTACACCTAATCACTCTCCTACCTCTAAGTTTTCCTCACTATGTTTTGCCTGTTATTCAAAATTCAGATGAATGCTAGGATTTGGGGCAATATGGGAAGACGTTCGGAACAAGATGCTTTCCTTTTAAGATACGCTGTTTAGACAACTCTTGACAGAAGAGAAAGAGTATATGTAACACCAGTCCCTCCTTCCCTCTGACTCAGGCACAGCA
Source organism: Pseudorca crassidens (assembly GCF_039906515.1). Taxonomy (NCBI): domain Eukaryota; kingdom Metazoa; phylum Chordata; class Mammalia; order Artiodactyla; family Delphinidae; genus Pseudorca; species Pseudorca crassidens. The sequence continues at coordinate 161,992,467 of NC_090297.1, forward strand.
GAATACATTCTCAACATTCTGCTTCTGTAACTCAGCGTTTGCAGTTCCACATGTAGAATAATAGGCTTTTCAAGGAGAAGAGAACCTTAGAAGATCTTTAGTCCAGTGGTTTTAGTAATTATTTACCACAGCACTCCCACTAGTAGATAGGTTACTCTCCCATTAGTGAGAGTGACATTTTAGGATTCTCAGTCTTTGGAGTAATAGGGAAGTGTTGACAAAAGGGTTACGTGGCATTCTTTAGGGCAGATAAAAGGGGGTGGGGGCTGAGTTAATTTTGAAAGAAACTGAGACCATTTTGATTAGTGGTCCCTTGGGTAAGGCACTCCCATATGAGTTACTGAGATAGCAGTTGAACAGATACCAGGATCCTTTCTGCTGTGGAAATGATTTCCTCTTTTACCCTTATCTTTCTTCTCAACCCCACGTGCCCAATCCTAGACTGCCTGTGATACTGCATATTAGGCCCAGCGTCATCCTGCAGGTTACAGATGGGGGGAGCAAATGGAGCTCAGCAGCTTAAGTTTTCTCTCATCTGTTCCCTTCATTCCCATGGTAGCAGATCCAGGGATCATCAGACTAAGCTTACAGGAACTTCCCATTCTGTTGAGTTCATTTTCTCCTTCTCAAGTGAACCCCCAAAATGCTTGACTATATTCAAGGAATACTAGTTATAGTTATATAACTGAATGAGTTGCTGTTTATATTTGATAAATATATTGTCATATATATGAAACACATGCTAGGTAAGTTTTGAGTTTTATTAAATTACAGTTCTGTACTCTGTTCATTTAGCCTGAGTTCACGAAAATGGAATTTGCCCATTTATCTGGCAAATGCGAACGTGTCAGCTTGCTTTTTGGAGGTTGTCTTACTCTAGTGAACTGAGGAAAAGAGTAAATCAAGGAGTTAAAGCTCTAGAGTATAAAGGTCAGACATAAAGGAATAGAGATCGTACCTTTAGTCCAACTACCTTTAGTCCAGTACTCCTAATATCGTGTTCTTTTCTTGCATTCTGGCATATCAAGAGGAGAGTAGCCTGGGAGTATTGGCAAGCTGAGTTCTACTCTTGGTTTTGGCCTCATATAGAAGCTTACTAAGATGTCCCAAAATATTTAATTTCAGTCCTGGCTCCTAGGTTCCTTCATTTATGTCTTGCCTTTAACATTGTTCTCCCTCCTAGGTTCTTCCATATTCTGTCATAACCAATCACAGAAATCTGGGCTTGGCAGCATAGGTTTAGCTGTATCTGGGAAAAGTTGATCACACGGGAGAATCAATGGAAGACAAATTTCTAAAACATGCATTGTAAAGAGTTCTTAATCCTATGACCAAAGCTAGGCCTAGATCCTTCTGAGAAATTATGACATTTCTATAATTTCCTCCTTTAATACTTGTTTTTTAAAACTTCCACATGTTAAGCACAACCTGACTTGAAACTCTTACACTTCAGAAGATTGGCATATGCAATTCTTCTCTAATTTAGGTAGTATGTTATATGGTATGTTATATATCATATATTATATCAATAATATATTTGGGTAACTAGAGGAAAGAACCATGACTACATAGTCTTTTACCTCTTTGGTATTTTATTAAATAAGACCTCTGGAATGCATTAACTGAACCTTAAAATCTGTTAGCCAAATTCTGTGTCCACAAGATAAATTGCTTCTTTTGGTTTATGCTTACCGTGCTTACCTTCCATAATCAGCCTTAAAGTTCTGGTGGGAATTTATAGACCTAGATATAAAAAGGTATATGAAAAAAAATTAAGACAAAAAGTTATATGATTGCATATTAAGAAAATGTACTGGTTTCCAGTGCTTGCTATGAGATCAGTTTCAGTGTTTATAGAAAACCGTGGTATGTGTGGGTATGTATAAGAGTGTGTGTGTTTTCCTCTAATTACACCATCAGGAAAGTGTAATTTGCTCTTTTCTATTGAAAATATAAAAATGGTCTGATTTCTAGGTAGCCACCTGTAGAAGAACATTATTGCAATGGTGATTTAGTATCACTCTTAGCTTAGTGATACTAAATGCCAGCTTAGAAAACTTGTTGTCCTTCCTATGCAAAGAGAATTTTGAGAGACATTCTGACTTGTTTTTGGTATAGTGGAAATATAGTTTATTTTGAGCTATTCATGCTGTTTCTCATGGTTTAACATACTCTAGACTTTAGGAGTATGGATAGCCAACAACTAAGGGTTTCTCTGTGTTTTACCACTTTTTACATGTGTGGTACTCTGCTGTGCACAGTGGTAGATGCTAAGATAAATCAGACTTAGAAGTAGACCTCAAAATGCTTATCTTATTATTAGAAAAAAATACACAGTTAATGTATTATGTGAAGTAGAAAATGGTAAATGCCATAAGAAATATTTAGGTTAAATATTGTAGAATTTCAGAAGGATTCATTCAATATTTACGAAGAATTTTAAAATTTACAAGCTTTATGCTAAGCATAATACAGTATTTCCGGCCCTTAAGGATCTGAGTCTGATGGAAAAGACAAACATCTAAATAATTACAACACCAATGGGAGAAGTACAATAATAAAAGATGCGGACTGCATATCATGGGAATATAAAGGAGATATTATGGAGCTTAGATTTAATCGGTCCTATATGTAATAATTATTAAAAACCTTAACAGAGGAGAAAGGTGACAAGTTAAGTTTGAGGTGCCTGAGGGACATCCATGTGGAAATGTCCAGCAGATAGTTTTCTAGATGAGTCAGAAGGTTAAGGAAAAGGAGTGAACTAGCAGTAGAAATTTGGGAATGATCAACATAGTTGAAAGTAGATTGAGATCTCCCAGGGAGAGATTGTAGCAAGAGAAAAGTAGTAAGTCAGAACAGAGACCTGGGATCTCTCACATTGAGAAGGTTGTGGAGGCATAGGACTCCACGTAAGAGAAGGAGGGGCAGTGGTCACAGGGGATGACTCAGCAAAGTGTCGTTTCACGAAAACTAAGGGAGTACAGAGTTTTAAGAGGTCAGCAGCCTCAGGTACAGCCGGAGATATCTGGTACTGTAAGACATACAGGAGATACTGATGCTATCAGCATTTCATTAGGGCGATCAAAGCAGAAGCCAAATTGTACAGTACTGAGAAGTGAATTGAGAGGCTAGGCAGTAGAGACAGTGATAGTCTGACTTCTGACAGAAGTCTGACTGAGAAGGTTTGAATCCTAGCTCTACCACTTACCAGTTTTGTGACCTGTTGCAAGTTAATCTGTTTTCTTCATGTTTAAAACTGGGATCATAATACCTACCTTATATTAATCCTTCTATGAGGATTAAAAAAGTTAATATATGCAAAGTACTTTGAAAAGTATGTGTATATATTTTACCCATGATAAAGATTAGCTATTATCATTATTAAGGAAGAGAAGGGAGAGATTAAATGTTAGAGGAAGGGTTGAGGGTTGAGTTATTTAATGTTTGGTTGTTTGGTTTGGGGGAGTGTGGAGGGAGATAGATACTTCCTATTAATCACTGAAGGAATATAACCAGGTTTGAACCTGAGACTTTAGCCTCCACCGTAACGGAAGACTCACTGGACTAAGAAGAACCTGTTGAGAAATCTGCAGACTTTCTAATCCTGGTTTGCTTATTAACTCTTTGGGACACAGTGTTTAAGTCACCTTCCATCCCAGTTTCCTACAGAAAGAAATAAGAGTTCCGGTGTACCAATCTTGTCAGAGCTATTGTACAAGTAAAACTGATCATCTTGGGTGATATTTCTTATCCTTGAGGTTTTCTCTGAAATCTTCTGTAACTCCTATAGACTCAGGTTATAAATTCCCTCCTCTAGGTCCCCCCAAAAATCTTGTGCATCCCTCCTCCAGGTTCCCATACAAACTTCGTACATGCCCTTATTATAGCATTTGTCACATTGTTGATGGCATGATGTCTCCCCCACCAGTCTGTGAACTGCCATACCCTCTTTATCTTTTAAGTACCTGACATATTGTAAACACTCAGTAAATGTCAGGTTCAACTGAATATAGGAAATTGCCTGAGTAGAGGTGGTATATATTTGTAAAACTCTATTACTTGAGCATCACAAATTTCAAAAACTTGAAAAATATTTCTATATAATTACTCATTGTTACTTTTTCTGAATTACTTAATTCTTTAATGTCAGAAAGGTGAAGGTCCCTCTTTTGATTAAGCCTAATGCCTAGTGAGGATGGACAATATTGTTGAAGTAACTTTTTGTTTTAATTGAACATCAGTAGTTCTGCAGGCCTCATTTAGCTCTTATCATTGAAAAGAGTCATCTTTGAAAAGAGCAAGAATTTGGTAGATAAATGTCTGAAGCAAGACTAGTTAATTAAATATTTTGTTACATGCTTACTAGCACTAAATCAGAGTTATTTAGAGCTTTCTGTGCTCCCATTTCAAGTTGCCACTACCAACCTTTCCAGACAAGAAACTGGCCATAGCTTGATGGAGCATTATTTGGTGGGTGACTGTGCAAGGTCCAATGAAAACTTTATTACCACTCTTAGACCTAGCCTGAGGAACTGTTTCTTTACTCTCCTGTCTTCCAGTTTTTCCTGAAAATACATGTACTTTCAACCTATCAAAAATGTGTCTTTATATGTATGTTTATATACTTTGTCTGTTAATACAGTATTAGTCATTGAGAGTCATGTGTGTAAATATTTGTAACGTAGTATTCTCCTTTCTTTGTTGAAGCGCTCTCCATCCTGTACTCCAGCTAGCAAAGGCAGACGTGTAAGAGACTATTGCACTTGTGAGCCCAACCCGATGCCCTCTACCCCTAGCTCTTATCCTTTTTGCCTGTGGTTGCAGTACATGCTGATGTTTTTGTGGTGTATTATTACATTTATTGCATGCTTTGTGCTGCTGCTCCTGCTATTGCTACTCTGCTTTTCTGTACTTTTTTTTTTTTTCTTTTTTGGCTTTGGCCGCAAAGCTTTAGGAATGTTCATATAAATTTCTGTAACCAAACTACTAAAATTATAAGGTATCTTTTTTATTTTGATTGGGTAAAAGAGTGATCCTAAAGTATGCTTTCTAAATTGGTCACATACAAAGTAAATGAGTTTCTAAATAATCTGATGTTAGCAATTATGTGGAGATTCTTAGACATTTTAATTACGTAGAAAGAAAACTTGATAAGTCATATTATGCAAAATTCAAAAAAGATTTGGGATAAGGTATAGATCTTACTGATTATAATTTTATGTAAATCAGTTCTGGAGAAACCTTTGATAGATTTTTTTAATGTAGCTCTAAGTTATATTCCCAAATATCTTGTATTTAGAGTTTTGAGGCAATGATGTTGGTAATAAATCATTTATATTCTAAGATATTTCCAAGATTTAAAAAAAATTTTAGCATTCTTTATACATGTATTGATAACAAGCTATAAACATCTTCCTATGCTAAGGCTAGTTCAGTGTTTCTCAATCTGAAATGGGCCAGACACTACCTCTCTACCTCTATCCTGCAAGATTCTGATGTGCCCAGAGTGGGGAATCTGTTTGCGAAAAGGTCTCAAATTTTTGTAAAGCAGCCTCCACCCGAACACCAATATACACACATTCAAACTCACTAGTTGAGAAGCTAGCTGACACCGTTTGCTCTGGTATTTATATGCAATGTAAATAACACCGTTAAAAAGGAAAATCTGTGATGGATGCAAATTTAAAATTTCTCCTTGTCGGCTTCATGATCGTTGGTATTGATCAACACCTTAAATCCAGAATTTCAGACTGGAAAAGTTCTAAATCAGGGAATTATCTGGTTTATGGAAGGCATGGTAAGCAACAGAGTGACCCACTGCTTCCTGTACTCTTATCTTTCTGGTGTGATGGAGGGTTGATTGTAAAATGAACACGATTAACCCAAATATAGCACATGTTTTCAAACTACTGTTTAACAATGAATAAGCGGTTTCAGATACCAGTGGTATGGCCAGTAGAACTTCGACTTCAACTGATATCTCATTAATTAATGAAGTTTATGAAAAGATTTCTGGTCGACTGACTTATTGATTATTTTGACATTTGTAGAGACTTAAAACCATTGGGTATTTGGATTTATCCGATCTGAATATATGTTCATTGGTATCATATAACCTCTAGAAGGGAAAACCAAGATGTTGTGTGCCCAGTTATATTAGGTTCAAATCATTAGCCTGTGGATTGACTACATTTTTATCTGTTTGCTTTTCAACAAATTTATCATTCAGAGAGATTTTGTTTTTCTGGTTAAATTTATCATAGATTAGTTATGTCTCTTACCTTGTAGACTTCTAGGGGCTTTGACCACCCAGAACATTTCTGTGAGTCTTTAAATAGGAAAAATTGTTGAGGGAAATAGCTGTTATAAGACCCCTGCTATTTAGTCTACATTTTTATTCTATAGGATATAAATAAGTCACACTTAACCAGAGCCTAATGACTTATAATTACATATGATTTTTTTAAATGCAGATGTGATAGGCTTGGTCATTTGCTTTCCAGGCTTCCTTTAAATTTTCCTTTATTATTTGACAGATAAGAAGTCAGCCACTTAAAAGTGGTAATGTCTGTGAGGGAGATGACAGAAGAATTACCAATTATTCAACAGTTAAATAGAAACATAGAATAGTGAGGAACTTTAATAGTCCCTGGGAACATCCATGAAAACAGCAGGACACAAATAGTTACCATTCCTGACAGTGGCCTTGAATCTAACAGTGGCATACAATTTTATGTTACATACTGTGTTTTTAGACAAGAAATGTACAATACTTTCATAAATTTAAAATTCTCTGAATGAAATATCATATAAATGAGGTATATATTTGTATTTCCCATGTGTTCTAAAACCTCATTTACAATTTAAATAATGCTGTTTTTAAGTGGCGTTATTTAATTAATCATAGTGTAAGAAAGATTTGTTATTAATGTCATTATTAATGTCTGAATACAGATGGTTTTGGAAAGGTTCATAGTGTTTTCATTAATAGTGAGAAACACTGAGTATCTATTAGATTATTCCTTCAGAATTTAAAGCAGAAATTGTAAATAGCTAACATGTGGCTGGACTTTCTTTTGTGTTTTCTTAGAACATGTGTAAATTCTCCAGAGTAGATATTCAAATCAATAAATTGAAAATAACTTAAGGAGAAATTTTCATAAAGAGAAACAAGTTATATTATTTGTAACTAGTAAGATTACATTTACTAGTCATAACTTCAGTAATTTAATATTTGTTTTAGAACGATAAAATATATTTACTGTTGTCCAAATGACATAGACAATGTCCAATATTGTTTTTTAATCAAAAGAACAATTAACAGAAATAACTATATCACTAAAAGCTTGAGTTATAAAGTGTTTCTGAATATTAAAAAATTGGATTACCTGCCACTTTGTTTCTAAAATACTCCCAGCTACAGGATAAAGAAAATTGATGAAAACTGGATTTTTTCTGTTAACTTAGACTTTTTTATTTACCAGTATAAAACAACATGTTAGATGTAAGCTATTTTTTAATCTATATCAAATTCGTATCAAGTGTTGGTATCTTTTTATTTTAAAACCAGGTTTCTTATATGAATGTTTTGCTATTTGTACTTGTTCAAATCTATAATTATTTTTGGAGTAGAAAATACCCATTGATACATGTTCAAGATAAGTAGTTTTTGATCCTTTTGTTATTTATAAGAAGGCCATATTGCATAATTTGAGAAATTCTTGATCAGTGGGTCATCTGAAAATCAGATGTGAGCCACGGTGGAAAAAAACTTTTCTATTTTATAATACCATACTGCTCTAAAAATACATTTCGTGGTTTATTCATTAGAGAAGTCCTAATAGATTCAGGAAACATTATGGACTTTTTACATGACAGTGTTATGCATTATGGACAATACACTGAGATTCAGTTTTTCTGCTTTTTTTTCCCCAAGCAGTAGAGCAGTAAGTAAAACTGACATTAGAGTAGATGTTTCTAATACCTATTCATCGGAATAACTCCTTAAAGTATGTTTACTTAGAAAAAGAATCAGTTAATCAAAAAACAGAAAAAAATCACATTTACATGAAGAGGTTTCTTATTTTTCTCAGTAGACGGCAGCTTATAAATATTGAGTGAATTGCTTATACTATTCAGTTAAGATTTGTTTCCAAGACCTTCCTTTGGATTATATCAAAATATACTGTCCAATTAATATTAGCTATTGTTCCTTATTATTTTCCCTATTTTATTATTCTTTCTATAATCATAAACCCAATTATGAATTAAGATATCTCTGCTATTGATGTATATCACATTTATTAGCTTTTCCTGCATTATTAATTCAAGTCATTGCGTACATTTAATGCTGTAATTTTTTTATAATACAAAGAATTTTTAACTTCCTTGGCTTTAATATAATATTAGTGATTATATTTGTCTCAAAGGTAAAAGTAACTAATATACTATTAATCAATTGCTTTGCTGTCATTTTTATATCTGAATCATTGCCAATTAATTTTAGGGTATCTGTAAATCCTGGCATATAGTCATTGAGTATTCTGAAAGTTTAGTAAAATTAATTGCTTTTTAGTAACTGGAATTACAAATTAATTATAAATGCATTGGTAAGCATGTAATTATAGATAAAATTAATAACATCTTGAAAACCATAGTCGTGTTGGGGTTAACACTTTGATGAAGAGAATATGTAAGTGATATTGTATTTTTCTTGTTACTGGTAACCTCTTTTGAGATATTGTTTATACTGGTAGTAATCCAGAAAGGAAATGAAATATTAAAATCTATTAATCTAATTAGCTATTAGCTTCTACTAGAGTCTTTTAAAAGACCTGGGAAGTTTTTTTAAAGTTTGATAGTCAAGACTTTTTTACCATGAGTTTATTCATCTTTACCAAACTTTTGTGTCCTTGTCTTTATGAGAAACACACTTGGAAAATAAAGTGGTAATTTTTAAGCTTCACTTATACATGCATGGTATTTTTGAAATCACAGCATCATTGTAAATGGCATAGTTCAACTCTTTAATAAGGTCAGTTAATGCCATCTCAAAATGTTATTTCAATATTTCTTACTTTGAATTTTGTTCAACAAAACTGTCTTGATTTTGTTTAATCTCTGGAATTAATTTTACTTTAGGAGCATAAAGCTCCAGAAAGCTAGTGTGGAAATTTTCATTACTCTATTTTACTATAATTCGGATGGGTTATTTTTAACATTTAAATGTTTTCCACTTCTGAAAAGCCAGTCTTAATCTCCTTCAGCTAAGAAAATCATTTTAAAATCTGTTCTCATTTCTGTTGCTTTCTTTCATTTTATTGATGAGTAAAAATTTTTTAGGAGAAAAAGATTTATAATGCCAGTAATTCTTCAGAAGGGCTAAGAGGTATGTGCTAAAGGCCTCAGTCATTCCTTAAGAGTCACTGATTTGTGTAATCACAGATTAAACTGTGATAGTGCTTTTTTTCTTTGCCAATATCAAACTGTCATAATGTCACATTTTCATAGGGTCATGAAACATGCTAGTAAATGTTTTAATGATCAACTTGATTTTTAGGTTTGACGGTTTTCATGATGTGAACCCCCCTTTAGAGCACATATTGGCAAAATGGCTTAAGGTGGTATATTCTAATTTCAGCACAGGAAAGTATATAAAACAGTGTGTTCAACTTCTGTCAGTATGTGTCCATACGGCACAAAGAGCAAGCCTGCTTTAAAATTTCAGCCAGTACTATTGGGAGCAGCAATGTCTTGCCTTTCTCATTTTTGAAGAATTTTTAAAGTAATTGGACCCAGAGGTACAAAGCCACTATATTTGCTATATTAAATTTGCTCCTCTCAGAAAGTTGAGAATCACTGTCTTATTTTAAAATCTGCTTCAAGTAAAATGGAACCAAATTGTTTCTGAATTCTCATTATCACCTTTTTTAAACACAGCACTATCCTTCACACAGGAACTTCTGATTTTATGTCTTTTAATTAATCTGTGGGCTAAAGGCTTTTGTGTGACAGGTCAGAACATTAAATTTTCTTAAAATAATCCAGTTTTTTTACAAGTAGCAAATCCTCTATTTGGACACTTCTTTAAAACTTTATGAGATCATTAACTCTTAATTATTTGAGTCAGTTTTAAAATTCTTATTAGTGTAAAATGTATTAGTATTGCTTATGAATTCCATTTTAATCGAACCTACTCCCCCATGTACTTTTTATTCAGCTTGCAATTTATATAAACTTAGGGAAACCAGAAGTAGATTTTTAGAAAATAAAAGACATTTTGCCTTATTCCCGACCTAGGGTCATATTTCAGATTAACAATTTGAACTGATAACCTTCTCCATGGCTGTCCCCCAGTAAAATTGTGAACTAGGTAAAATTTGACCGGAATCCCATTTTCTTCTTTCTTTTACTCTCCTGTTCCTGAGCAAAGTTCATTGTCAGTCTCCATGATCACTAAATTACTTTGACTATCTCTACTGTGGAGTTGCCTTGGTACAACAAAAAAGAGTACTGAATTTGGAGTCAAGAGATGAGATCCAGGCCTGGCTCTCCCACCTCATAAGGCATACTAGTTTTATGAAATTATCCACATCACACACACAGAGCTGACATACAGCTGGGATGCGTCGGTTCAGTGGTTCAGTTTTTAAAATATGAAATACTCTTCTAGCTGTTAGTACATAGCTGCTACTCCAGGTCCCCTAGATGCCCTTACTGAGATCCTTCCTGTCCCCGTTTCTCCCGAATCCAGTAGCTAAAGGTTTAAGGCCTGGCTGCCGGCCATCTTAGCCGGTCCCACCAAAGTCTTGCCTTGCAGTTTGCCAGAATACCTGCCCATGCCCACCACCAAGGGAGGCCACAGGTGGGCACCACCAGAGGGCTACTCCAGTATTTGCCAGCCCACTAGCCAGTCCCTAAAATAGTAACCATAATAATAATAGAGAAAAATTTTTTTAAAAACCTTTTTAGTACATGTTTAAAATCCTTAAGCTGATTACTCTTTTTATTGATTTGTAAATCAGTAAATGCTGATTTACAATAAATGCTGACCTAAGCATTGTTCTTGCTGCACAACGTATTTGAAACAAATTCTCTAACCTTCCCAAGTTGTCTTCATTGCCTTTCATTTAAAAAACCCAATCCTGGTAATTTTGAAAATTGCCAAACTGAATATATATCATTGATCGGTGTGTTCCATAGGATCTTTTATGTTAAATTTTAACCCGAAGCATCTTCAGTTTCTAAAAATACTTGGTTAGAAGGGTGCGACTGAGTATAAGTGCCAGTATTTCTACTGCTGCAAAATAAAAAGAGAATTTAATTTAGTGACAAAGCTGATAGGTTTGTTTCTTTTACTTTCAACTAATGCCTCGTAGAGGACCAAATTTCATTCTTATCAAGGACAAACTTATTTGTAATTTGCAGTACATATTTCTATTAAGTACTCTGCATTTATTTCACATGTATGATTTATTTTGTGGAATACAAGTGAAAAACATACAGTAGCTCGAAGTAAGAGATCAGTGGTGAAGATTGGAGCATTTTGTTAACTACTGTTATCTTGACCTTTGTTTAAAGCTAGTGGTTATGTTTTTGTATAATGACACATCCCTAATGTGAATATTCAAACTAACGTTTGTTATTCTCCTTTCTCAAGAATGTTATCATGGTCATGCCTTACAGAAATTTACTAAGAGCTGCACATTGTTTAAAAGTGATTTCTTGGGTTTTTGTTTTTCCTGACTTATTTTCCTAGACTGATCCCGTTGAGAACACATATGTACGGAATCCGAACGTCAAGTTTTACATCCAGTCAAGGTCCACATCTCCTTCCACATCTAGTGAAGCTGAGCCAGTTAAGGTGCCTCACTGGAGCAGTCTTGCTCCCCAACTTTTCACTTGTGTCAGGAAAGAGGGACTTGCAAAAACAAGTGAAATCTGACTCTCTTCTTTTAATCAAATGTATTGTGTAATAAGTCACAGTATATTGAAGATCATTACATTTGACTGATAATATAGATAGGATTATAAAACTGAAGTAAAAAATGGTCCCCCCAACTTCAACCCAAAATAGACAGAAATTTTATTTAATTTTAAAGTAGTCTTTATCTTAAGTAGAGAGCTATATAGAACAGAGGACAGAGTTGTGTGAATTTTGGAATTATCAGATAAAAACTCTGTGGACACATGGCAGTGTCAGGTGCCATTCTCATACTTTAATTCTTCTGATCAATCTAATAAGATATGACATAACTGTTACTTCATAAATAGAACTGAAAATTGCCACTGCTGGCAGCTGAATAGTTTATTCTGTTAATCAGCAATAGGCATCCAACCTTTTAATATTTAAATCATGCCTTTTTATAGTGCGAAAACAGTGTTGTGTTTGCACCTTATGTAAGTAAATGGTTTAAAACAGCCAACTGACCACCTTTCTCAACAAGTCAGAGGATGTATTAGTCATCAGTTAATGCTATCCTGCCTCAGATGCAGTTCTGGTTACTCAAGCTTTACAATTCTGACATGGCTCCCTTGTTTCCCATTTGGTCATCAGACAGAGCTGTGTCTAGTTTTACAATAGAAGCAGATAGTCCCATTTTGAAAGCTGTCTGAAGTGAAGTTTGAGTTGTAGTCAGATTCTGACTTGGTTTTTTCCAACCCTGTGATAGACTGCTTGGTTAAGTTGATGATACCCTCTGATTTTAGATTTTCATTGTTTTAATATTTTGAGTTTATGCATTTTTATTTTAATGTTAAAATACTTAAAGCATACAGAAAATAATATTATAAATACCCACATAACCATAGATTTAACATATATGAACATTTTGCCCCAAAATATGTATTAAAAAGAAAGAAAATATTCCTGACAGTTGAAATAACCTTCCCTATACCATTCCCCCTCTCCTTTTCCAGACATATCTAAATACCGTAAAATTGGCATACTCCCTTTCTTCCTTACTTTTACATGTTTATTTCATTTGTATGCATAAACAATACATAATAGTGTTTGTTGTATATTTAAATTTTACACAAAGGTTATCTGCATCTTATACAGATACATGTCTACTTAGTTCATTCATTATAACTGTTGCATAATATTTCATTGTATGAATATACCACAACTATTTATCCATTCTCCTGTTGTTGGATATTTAGGTTGTTTCCAGTTTTTTTGTTATTACAGTCGTTGCTGAAGTGAACATCCTAATAGCTATCTGCTTTTGCAAATGTGCAGAGTTTGTTCAGCATATATACCTAGAAGTGGAATTATTGGGTTGTGTGGAATATGCATTTTCAGCTTTAACTAGATCTTGTCAAATTATTTTCCACAGTGATTGGACCCGTTTTCACTCCCACCAGCAGTGTGTGTGTGAGTGAATTCCCTATTTCCCCACATCCTTCCAGCCCTTGGTACTGTCAGACATTAACTTTTGTCTATTTGATGGGTATAGAGTGGCATTTTTGTTTTAATTTGCATTTCTCTGATTTCAAGTGTTATTCAACATCTTTTTATATGTTTATTGACCATTGATGATTTGCCTGTTCATGTCTTTTTGTCTGTTGTTCTATTGAATTATTTTTCCACTTGTTCTGTAATTGTTCTTTATATATTCTGGATACTAATTCCTAGCTGGCTATATGCATTGCAAATATTTTCTTCCAGTCTGTGGCTTATTTTAAAATTTTATTTGTCGTATCTTTTTGTCTTGCAACAGTTTTTATTTTAAAGTAGTCATATTTGTCAGTCTCTTATGACTTCTGCTTTTTATGTCTTTTTAAAACAGTTCTTCCCTATGCAGCAGTTATAAAGATTTTCTTCCATATTTTCTTCTGAAAGTTTTTAAATTTTGCTTTTACATGTTTAGGACTTTAATCAAACTAAAATTTGTTGTTATGTATTATGAGAAATGGAGTTCTAATGTTTTTCTTGTATGAACCACCAACTCTCCTGTATTTCCCCCATTGATTTGTAAATCTATCTCTGCTTTATATAAATGGGTCTGTTTGGGGATTCTCTATTCTCTTTCATTGTTCTTTCTGTCTGGGATTCTCTGTTCTCTTTCATTGTTCTTTTTGTCTATTCCTGTACCAACATCACATTGTCTTAATTATTGTAGCCTTAAAATAATTCCTGATACCTGGTATGATCAGCCACTCCCACATACCTTGTTCTTCTTCCTTTACTTCTTGACTCTTTAGTTTTTACATATGATTTTTCGGTTCAGCTTCTAGGTTCCATGTAAAGCTTTTGATTGGATTTGAATTTATAGATTATCTGAGGAGAACTGATCTCTTTGTGATATTGGGCCTTTCCATCTATGAACATTATTTAGATATTTTTTATATCCTTCAATAAAGTTTCATTATTTTCTTCCCGAAGGTACTCCAAATTGCTTGTTAGATTTGTTCCTGGGAACCTTAAATTTTTATTGCTGTGGTGGATGGGATCTCTTTAAAATATGTTTTCTAAATTAGGCATTGCTGGTCTTTGTGAATTATGATGATCTTGGATTCAGCACCCCTACTTCACCCCTTTTAATTCTAAAAACTTCTCTTGGACTTTCTATGTAAATTCTAGTGACAATTTTGTTTCCTATGAATTGTTCTTTATTAACTTTCATAAAGGTTTTGTATCCATCTCTTTTATTTCATATTTATTTTTTTAAATGTTAAATTATAAATTGGGTTTAATACATTTTTCAAGCTATTTAAAAGTAAATTAAATTTAAATTAGAACTAAACTCATAGTTAAGTTGAAAACTCTGAGAAGCCCATCTAAATTCCATTTTAAGGCTATCATGTGTGTAAAATATTTGGCTTTTGGAGGTTATATAGTAACAAAGGCAAAGAGGGACCATCCATTTTTCTCTTAATATTTTAGAATATTCTGTAACTTTACACAAAGCTAGCTTTTCCCTCTTGCTTGCTTGCTTGCTTAGCATCCTAAAAGGAAGTCATTCTTCATATATTTTTTTTACACTTTGCTAATAAGTGATGCCTCTTTTCTTCCACAATAACATCCAGTAAAAGCACTGGTTCCTTTCATTCAAAGAAATATCTTACAGTAATATGCCATAAAATAAAGATATGGCAAGTAATTAAATTTCTGTCAGTTCTGAATTCCAGTAATATTAAACAATCTAACTCCCTTCTTAGAAATTACTTTCTTCACAAAAATTCCACTAATCAATCAATCCATCAATCAGTCAATCTCTTTATCTCGCATGCGCTCTCTCGCTCTTTCTCTCTACACACATACACACAAATCCACAGAATTGTATTCCATATATGTAATGTGCATCCTGTATATAGAAGTCAAAGGAGTTAAAAGAATCTTCTAAATATTTTGATTATAAATCTTGCTTTAAAACTCTTTAAGATACTTTATACAATTAATATGGCATTTTCAGTTGAACTTGAAAATTAATATCCTAAATTTTATGTAGGCTACATGCTATGACTTTCTTGTGTTCTTCTGTAGATTCTCTTTTACAAGTTATTTATTTTTAAATTTCCAGACTGAAATAATTTTTATAAATTGAACAAATATTTTATTTGTAGATATTGCAGGCAGAAATTTAAATTATCAACACTAAGAATTTAGCTTCATTGAGATAATTTTTCCTTATTGCTGTTTTGTTTGGCTGTGTTTACTTTTATTTTTAGTGATGTTTGAAATAGATGAACTGTTTTATGACATTTATTTCCTCTTTTCCCCTGGATTCAGACTGTAGACTATACTCCACTTCCAGTTCACACACCAACCTTAAAGAAAAAGGGATGCCCTGGTTCAACTGGCTTTCCACCTAAGGTATTCAATCTAGTGATAAGCATTGTATGTTGTGAAAAAAAAAAAAAAAAAGGAAAGAAGGAGAATGGATTTCTTCTGCTTTTTGTATGTACCATGATTTTTACTATTAGATTCCTCAAAATTATAAACATAAAAGCAGGGAAAGAGAATAAATTCTGTATGAGTGGAAATAATCACCACTAAGAAAGGTAGGACAAACATGCAAAGTTTGTTTTGTTTTAACTTCCATCTTCTTAAATTCAATGTTTTGAAGTCTGTTACAGCAAGGAGTAGTGCTTGGAGTATGTACTGTAAGGAAGGCATTAAGTTGAGGCCACTTGTGGAAGAATCTAAAATTGAGCTTAATAAAACACTTAGAAAGAGAAATGTTTAGAGAAAAATTCAGATCATTTTTTTTTCATTCCATTCAACATGACCATGTCCAAAGTATTGTATATGGTAGAACATGAAGATTTAGTTGCTTATCTCAAGCTCCTACAAAGGAATTCTAGAAATTGGAACTCTCCATCCCCCGAACATGAACTTCGGGTAAACCCCAGAATTAGAGACAGATTGATGCATCTGAAAAACTAATAAAATATACCAAAGTATAACTGGTATAAAAGAAAGCAACAAACTGAATTATCTATGCTAGATAAAATTTTGAGGCTAGACAGAGCATGAATTTAAAATAAGCATAATAAGTATGTTCAAAGAGGTAAGAAAGGAAGTAAGTTGGGAACATGGGTCAGGATAAGGTACTTATAAAGAAAAATAATTTCCAGGTGCTTGACCTGAAAATATAACTGCTGAAATAAAGAACTTAAGTAACTGGCCTTAATAGCAGAATGAGCAAACTGGATGTAGCAGAAAAACAAGTTGTGAGATGGAAGATGAGGTGGAAAATATGAAAGTTAAGCTATAAGACAGAAATAGTGTCTATCTATATAGTTGGACTTTCAAAAGAAAAGAAAAAATAGAGAGATGGAAATACTTAAAGAAATAATGACCTAATATTTCCCAGAAATAAAGGTGGAAATCCTCATACTGAAATACATTATTATGTGCTAAAAAGAGGAGGTAAGAAAACATTCACACTTGCACACATTATAGCAAAATTTAAGGATATCATAGATCAAGAGAAAATTCTAAAAACTTTCAAAGAGAAAGCAGATTATCTAAACAGAAGTCAAATTGATATTGGTCTTCTCAACAGCAATGAGATGCAAGAAGACAAGAAGTATGTTCAAGGTGTTGAAAGAAAAGAACTCAGAACCCTAAAATCCGTTCTGCTGTTAGAAGTAAATAGCTAACAGGGTTAAAGGAAATTGCCCCTAGGAAGGACGACTTGGGGCAAAGGGGTTCCTCTGTTTTTGTTATAAGGATTGTGATACTATTTACTCTTAAAACTATATACATGTATTAATTTGATTTTAAAAGTTAAACATACATACATAGGAGAAAATGTGGAATTTCTTTGTGACTAGTTAATGAAAATAAGGTCGCAAATCACAATCATAAGGTGAAAACATTGATGGACATTACTACATTAAAATTAAAGATCTTTGTACATTGAAAACATTGTTAGTAGGTGGTTAATAAGTGATGACAGACTAGGAGAGGATATTTGCAGTGTTTAACACCAGTAAGGGATTCATTTCTAGAACACGGTATATAAGAAACTTCTGTAACTGCATGTGAAGAAGATTAGAAATCCAGTTGAAAATCTGGCAAATAATATGAGTAATTCCCATAAAAGGAAATCCTAATGGTCAGCAAGCATGTGAAGAAATGTCCAACCTTATTTATAATTGGTGAAATTAAAAATTAAAGTAATTTAATAATTTTTAAATTAATACTACTTTATACTCACCAGATTGTCAAAAATTAAGTAAGGTAGCATCAAGGATGTGAAGAAACACGCAGCTTCACACACAGCTGGTGGAATTTTAAACAGGTACAACCATTCTGGAGAACAGCCTGGCTACTGGAATAGACATATACCACATAACCCAGCAATCTCATTCCTTCAGAAAAATTTTTATGCAGATCCATTAGGCAAAATGACAGAGATGCTTAGTGCTGCATATGGTAACAGGGAGTTGGAAATAGAAGAAAGATAGGTAAAATATGGTTGATGTGTAACAAAATCACATTTATATAAATTAGCAACACTCAAAAATATCTAATTCATAAGGCTGTGTACATATCCAAGGACCTGTGTAGATCACCTTAGATTGGGTGACAGATTTCATGGGGAAGGATGGGGAGTAGATCATCAAGGGTGAATTAAAAATAAAATAAGGCCAAATACAAGACCAATGTCAAGGATCTTAGTCCTTATGCTCTTTTCTAGGAGTTTTATGGACTCAGGTCCATGTTCAATCCTTACTCCATTTTGAGTTGATTTTTATAACTGGTTTAAGATAGGGGTCCAGTTTAATAAATAAATAAGGTCAAATAAAATTAGAGGGGCCTCCATGAAGCTCTGGTAATAATATTTCATGGACTGAATATTAACTCAATTATGTACACCTGTTGTTCCTCCCCCAAAAATAAAATAAGATTTACTTCATGTTTTTTAAAAGATGAAGGATTGAATCTATAGTTTTCTCAAAGTAAAAGTGTTTAAAAGGGAAAAAGGTTATTTAAAAAAAACCTTTAATAAAGGTTTGCTTGAGATAAAGACTCCTTGTCATTTATAGTGTAGAATCCTAATTATGTACAACTACTGATTTGTAAGTTTTCAAAAAGGGTTGGTTCTACTTTGTTCTCACATCTTTCATTAAAAGTATTTGACCTCCTCCACTGAGTAGCTTGAAGTCTGCAACACTGGCAAAATTGGAATAGAAAAGAACCCTTCTTTCTATCCACTTCTTTAAATTTCGAGATTATAGTTAATTCTCATTTTACTCCAAATTATCACATAATCTAAAATTAATTTGAGTTCATGCTTTAGGCTTAATGCCTCTTTTACTAGAAATTTTTTTCTCCTCCTCCAGCTACCTTTTGTGGAAGTATTAGAAATCAGGTATTGACCAGGAGACAAGAAAGGGGATCTTAGAAAGATCCAGAAGCCAAGTGGTCTAGACCCTAGGGCTGAATTCACCTATCTTTTTGTTACTATTCATCTTCCCCCGCCTGCTCCGCACCAAAAAGAAATAAAACCAAAAACCTATTGTGTGTTGCCTGAAGTTTGATGCTCTCAGAATCATGTTAATTATGTTACGTATTATACTGTTCTTAGTTGGGATTAGTAAAACATGGACCATTTAATCTTCAGTAGTGAATCACGCCCACCTCCTACAATTTAACCAGCACCTGCCAGTTGATCATTTAAAATCAATGCTTTGGTAAAACATTGTTTATCTTTCCTACTATTGCATACTTAGTTAAAATTATGACATCCTGAGCAGATCTCTGGGGAAAAAGTATATAATAGATATGTTTTATAAGCAATTTTTAGATATTGTGATGTAATACTATTAAATTTGTCATGGGCATGGTTATTTTATTACTGTCATTTCAGACATGTCTTCTTATCTTTTAGAAGAAGAAAAACAACAGTTACTTACCTTGAGCCATTGACTAATTCTTTCATTGTAATAGAAGCCTTTAGAACCAATCAGTAACAAATTTTGCATTATTGCATTAATGTATTTTGAACAATTGAAAAAGTTAGCACTAGAAAATTTACTCTCATAGTTCCTGAAAGTTAAAAAAACTAAGAGTAAAAATTAGTATACAGGAGAAATGTTGAGCAAAATTTTATGTGATGTTAACAAATCAGGTATTTTTATCACAGGCACGGAGGCCTCTAGTCTTGACCTAACTGTGTCTTATGCAGTCTGGTGGGGTTTTTTTTTAGGATCATATTTTTCAGTTACATGTTTTTAAATTATCAAACTCTGAAAGATGGCAGAATCAGATCCGGGCTTGAATTTTAACTCTACCAATAACTGTCTATTCATGACTAATTTATTTAATCTCTCTGAGTTTCAGTTTCTTCATCTATGTGAAGAAATAATACCTATCTTCCCAGAGGCATTGTCTCCATTAAATGAGATGGTTGAGAAGTACTGGCGCAATGTCTGCACCTTGGTTGTTGCTCAGTCCACACACAGCAATTATAGAGCCAGTAGAAAGATAGTCTGTCCTCTACTTAGAATAAAGTCAGATCCCAGTGCTGCTTTGCAACTGACCAAAGGTCCTGAGGAACTTCTAGATAGAATGGTTTGAGGTTGGACCAGAGCTCATGACTGCTCTAAGTTTGAGGATCTCATTCCATTCCAGGACCCTAATATAAAAAGATGATCTACTTTTCTACGCTTGATTTTTTTAAAAATTTCTTTTGTGGTAGGTAAATATATCCCAGTTGAGAAGAGCAAAATTTATTTTTAACTTAAATTTTAAAGCTTTGAATATTCTCTTTAGTTTTTTGTTAATATGGTAAATTTCAGCTGAAATAGTACTACTTTAAAACTGTTTTCCATCAGTATTCACATGTTACTGGAATACAGGATAAAGTTTTTACTAGTTTAAACCAATCACACATATAAAAAAGAAATAATTAGCCAAATTTGTTTTCAGAATATGTTTTATAAATATGTTTATAACACACATATGTAAATATGTTTTGAATGCTTACTCTGTGCCAGCACTGTTCAAAAGGCTTTGTTTATATTAATGCTCATTTAACCACCCCATGAAGTAGATATTATTACTGATTCTATTTTATAGAATAAAGAAAGTGAGACACAGAGGAGTTAAGTAATTTGTTCCTAAGTTCACACAGCAGAGTGATAGAACAGTGGCTGTAATTCATTTATTATTAAAACATGCTAAGAGTTCATTTGGAGAGGAAAGAAGTGTTCTAGAGAGCTGAAATGTACATTGGTGTACCACCATACAGATCAGCAGAGACTTAGAGAAGAACTTTAACTACTGGGTTTTCAGTCTGTCTCTGGAATAATATATGTGTATTTATATCTGCTCAAGTGTAATACTGCCTGCTTCCAAGGGAGGAAACATATTTGTTAAGCATGTTACTTGTTCGTGGTCCCAGAAAATCAAATACATCATTTTTAGTAGGGCCAAGAATTTTAAATTACTGTTTGTTCTTCGTAAGAAGGTATAAAAGCATATTAAATTTCTTTATTTGTATAGGTATAAATATGCAAAATTTCACCTAATGCATTGCCAAAGAACTTACAAAAATCCTGAATTCAAAATTCATGAGCAAAAATTGCGAGTTTATTTTATAACTTTTCAAATGGCATTCAAGAGCAATTGATTATCATTTAACTTCTTATATTATTTTTAGCATAATCCAGCTCAATATTGCCTAATAAAAATATTTAAAGAGCATTAATTATAGAAAGATATGGTGAGAAATGAAAAGAATTCATTCTACACCTAATTAGAAAACATTCTAGCAGCTGGTGTGGTTCACAGAGATTCATATTATGGAAGTCCTTTAAATGAACGATGTGTATGTTTTTATCAATTTGTTTTGCAGCGCAAGACTCATCAGTTTTTTGTCAAATCTTTTACTACTCCTACCAAATGTCATCAGTGTACCTCCTTGATGGTGGGCTTGATAAGACAAGGCTGTTCCTGTGAAGGTAAGAATTAAATGGTAAGAAAATGTGACTAATTTAATGTCCTGACATTTACTCCCTAAACTGTAATCAAATAGCTTTATTCTCTTTAAAAAGTATATAAATGTTTATTTATTTGACTTAATCATTTGCTTTTCTTTGGATAATAAACTGAACACCTTGCTAAAGTCTGTTGAATATTGGAAACTAGACAGATGGTCCCTAGAAACATTTTCTAGGGGAGCTATATTTAAATATGTTTCATTCATCTTTGTTTCATCATTCAGGAGAATTTGTGGTCCCCAAAACCCATTAACCTGTATGACAAAATATGTGAAAGTTATTCTTGAATCTATTCATTTAATTTTACTCTTGTTTAGTTTATTAGAGAAATTATTATTAATAAGTAGACAATGAAGTATCTTTTCACAAATATTAAATGTCAGCTACTATGCCTCAAAAGATATTTTATTCCAAGTGTTAGTAGCAGAGGTTTTTCCCTACCATTCATTGATCCATCCATCACATGCTCGCAGAATGCCTGCTCTGTGCTTCTAGGCACTGGGGGTCAGGGTTCTATGTTCGGCTAGTTCTCACAAGCCAAGTGGAAGATCCTGATTGCATTATCTTAACTAGTCTCTTAGATGCATGGGTTTAGAGCAAAAGGAAATGGGCAGGCTTTAAAAGTAGAGATTTGAGAGTTATGAATGTGTGAAGTGATGAATATGAATGATGTTTTCCAGGAAACACATGTAGAGTGAAAAGAGAACAAGTATGAGGACAGAGCCTTGGGAAACATAGTTAAGGGGAGGTAAAAGGTAAAGATAACAAAGTAATCTGAGAAGGAATAGCCTCTATCATTGACTAGGGAGGTGTGTCTGAGCCCAACGGAGAGAATTTGCCTTGTCTCATTGTGCAACTTAGCCAGTACTTATAAATGTGACTTTTTAATCTGTTTATCAGAAAGAATCCTGGCAGCTGCTTGGCTTTAGGTCCCTTGTCATTTTTTATGAATCAGAATCATTTGCGGTTCCATAGTAGGAATGTTTGAGATCTTCCCAATTCTCTTCCCTTCTAAGGGTCTCCTGCCATGAAATTGGGCCGGTCTTTTCTTCAGACTGACTCTTTGCAGCCTACCAGCCTACCCTATAAAGCTGTGGGGACACATTGGACTATGCTCAGGCTTTCATAAATGTTGTATAATGTGGTTATAACCTCTAAAGATTCCTGTCATTTTAATTCTTCTTGGTTGAAATTAGATCCAGTATTGGACAATTACCTTATTGTTTCCATTGCCCCTTGGAAGAGAGATTTTTGCTTATTAAAGCAAATTGTAACTTGTTAGACACTCTACTTAGAAGTGAATGAGTTGTCTTACAGAAGATGAATCGTTTTTGACAGTCAGTACTAGTCCCTCTTGCCTCTGCTGGTTTTATATCCATTTGTGATATACAATCCATTTTCCCATGTGTATGTTCCCATGACGGTATCCCTTCAGTTCCTTTTTTATTCCTTCCCAGATATTCTCCAGGATCCCCCTGAGAGTAGGAATTGTCTAAATAGATATTCTTAGTCTGTAACCTCTCCCAACAAGCTTGTTTGTTTTAAATACTTTAACCTTTAATTCTCAACCAACCAAGTCTCAGTGGAAGAGAGTTTATTTTTATTTATCATTTTGTCTTAGAATCTCAGGTTCATCGTTTAAGTATCAAGAGGTATCATGGCAATACTGTTGGTAGTTACATATGCAGGCTCTGAGCAAGACTGCCTGGGTTTGAATCCCAGCAATGCCACTTAACAAGTTCTGTGACCCAGGGCCAGTCATACGTAAATGAGGATGATCTTACCTCTCTTAGATTATTACAGAAAAAATTAAAAACACTCAGTAAAGTTAACTACTATTATTATCTTAGTAGTAATTTACCTATATACAATAATATCAGTAACTCCTAAAATTTAAATTGTACCTTCTTAATCATTGAACAATTTAAATTTCAAAAAGAGGGATTGGTAAAATTTGCCAGATATTGAAAAGATGTCAGGTAATTTAACATCCATCAGTGACTCCCGCAAGAGAGATTTCAGGTCAGATACCAAATTGCAGTGAGATGAAGAGTTAAAGAAAACTCCAGAAACTACTCTTTTAAGAATTCAGTTTAAAACAGCTGTTTTATTTGCAAGGTTAGATTTTTTTTTTCCATCTATTTGCTTCTCATTTTGATCACTAGTGTTAACACAGAACAGTAATATTACATATTACAGTAATAAAAAAGTATTTACTATTTCTCACTGAAATTCTTACTGGTGAGCAAATGAATCAACTCCCCAAATGACAAAAATATTGTCAAGTTGTTTAAAATAAAATCAGAGGTAAGCATTCATTTAACATGGCACTTTGCATGTAATGAGTGCTCAGTGAATTTTCTCTTTGTCAAAATGAATTTTTATTGAACACTGTTTCTTTTTTTCCCTCCAAAAGTGTGTGGATTTTCATGTCACATAACTTGTGTAAACAAAGCTCCAACTGCTTGTCCAGTTCCTCCTGAACAGACAAAAGGTCCCCTGGGTATAGATCCACAGAAAGGAATAGGAACAGCATATGAAGGGCATGTCAGGGTAAGTACGATTAGGTTGGGTTTAGATTTTTAAGGCTTATTAATGAATTAAAGAAAGTCACCTTACAAACACAGTCCTTGACAGAAAATTAGGTGAATAAAATTCATCTGACAGTTTTACTTCATTCAGAGTAATGGTCTGAAAACAAAAACCTAGCTTTTGCTCAGAATAAATTCCAAAATGTCTCAAAATTTTCTGTACTGTGTCTGTATTATAATGAACAGATGTTGAAATCTCCATAAAGGAGTCTGGCTCTTCATCTTGCTGGATAGGTGGCATATGCTTATGAAGTATGAGATGTTGTCAAGACATAATCTTACTTGTCATCTTGAATAATATTTAAAGTGTAAGCTGCTTTTCGTCCTACTACCAAATTTGGCTTTTATGCTACTTAGAAATCCATGAATGTTATTTTAATGAATCACTAGAGAAAATTAAAATGGTACCATTAAAGTTTTTTTCAGAATATAATGTCAATCAGTGTTTGAAGAATGTGTTATCACACTTTCTCATGTTATTAATGATGTATGTGTACCATCTGCTACTTTACCAAACACAGTGGCAGACTTACAACACGTGCACACTGTCTTTAGGTTTTCATCATGCAGTTACATATGTAATTAAAGGGGCTCTGACTGACATTTCAGTTTAGGTTGTTTTGTTTGTTTGTTTGTTTGCCTGTCTAAGATCCCTAAGCCAGCTGGAGTGAAGAAAGGATGGCAGAGAGCACTGGCTGTAGTTTGTGATTTCAAACTCTTTCTATATGATATTGCTGAAGGAAAAGCTTCTCAGCCCAGTGTCGTAGTCAGTCAGGTGATTGACATGAGGTAAGTTTGTGAAGGTGAAAATATTTGTATCTTTGCAACATAGGAATGAAAAGTGTGTGATTTTTCTTCTAATTGCATTGCCATGTTTTTATTTAAATCTAATTTAATGTTAATTTTCTCATTTACTAATATTGCAATCGTAACATAATTAAAAATATGAAATAAGGTGTAGTTATAGAACAGGTTGATGTGTGTTGGGTCAGGGAGAAGAAGCTAATGTTTGAAACCAAAAGACCAGTTTAAAGGTTGCTGGGGTACTGGAGTCTAATGTGTGTAATGTTCATATCATCACCTAAAGTAAAGGCTTAGGTATAATTCCAATGTGAGGAAAGGAAATAAAAATCTCAAAATCGTACAGGCTCTTGGAATATAAAGTGAATCAGTGAACATTTACGTATACCTCTTAAATGTTTCTAGTTTCATTCTTGAGACTCTTCCCCTGCCCCTTGGGGTGCTCTGCTTACCCTCTTCTCGTGACTCCCTTAACGCTTTCCCTCAGTGATCTTATTGACTGCCATAGCTTCAGCCATCGCCTCTGTGTTGACGACTCCCGGACATATGTCTCCAGTCCAGGTCTTTCTCCAGTGCTCAAAACTAGAATTTCTAGCTCTGGCTCACATTGGCACTTCATACCAGCATTTCAAACACATTATCTTCCCCACAAATATGGAATATATAGGAACAGATGCAAGAAATACTAGAATATCAGCAAGGAAAATTTGACAGAACCTCCTAAGGGAGAAGAATCAAAGATAAGACTAAGATGTCAAGTCTTCAAGACCAAGAGAATGATGGTACCAATAACCAAATTAAGGAAGTCACAAGGAATAAATTGTTGTGGAGGAAATCTGTCTCAGGTGTTGAAGGAACAGTAAAATGTCAGATGAGCTGTGTTGAAGGCACTTGAGATGTATTACGAGAGGAAAGAGGGTGCAGTCTACTGGAGACCCTGGAGACCTACCAGGGTTCGACTCCATCTGTACTTACTGGCCTTTTGACGCCGAGTAATCCAGAAATGATTTCTAACTCTTGTATAATGTGGCATTGTTAAATTACACTTGATAAATTACTTCTGGCACTATCAATTTACAAAGGGAGAAAATTCAAAATTTTTAAAAATTTAATTTGGATGTTTTATGTAATTAAATTTTAAGGATTGCTTCATATGTGTTATTTGGATACATGCCTAAAACCACACACACATACCCACATACACTGACTTTTACTGTTTCCATTGACTTTTAACTTTTCCTTCAGGGACGAAGAATTTTCTGTGAGTTCAGTCTTGGCTTCTGATGTTATTCACGCAAGTCGAAAAGACATACCCTGTATATTTAGAGTAAGTATGTGTGCTGTAATTTGATCACTGAATTATTCGCTTTTTATGAGTATACGTTTCGCCTTTCTATATACATCACAAACTTATTTGGAATAGAACCAAATCTTATAGACAATTTGTGCTAAGTAAATATTTAATTAGTAAAAGACCAATAGAAAGCATGAATAGGGCTTTGCTCGTGGCGCAGCAGTTAAGAATCCTCCTGCCAATGCAGGGGACATGGGTTCGAGCCCTGGTCTGGGAAGATCCTACATGCCACGTAGCAGCAACGCCTGTGCGCCACAACTACTGAGCCTGCGTTCTAGAGCCCGTGAGCCACAACTACTGAGCCCGCGTGCCACAACTACTGAAGTCCGTGCGCCTCGAGCTTGTGCTCCACAACAAGAGAAGCCACCGCAATGAGAAGCCCGCGCACCACAATGAAGATGAACCCCAGCTCGCTGCAACTACAGAAAGCCTGCGCGCAGCAACAAAGACCCAACGCAGCCAAAAATAAAATAAATTTTTAAAAAAAGAAAGAAAGCATGAATATATGGCTTCTAAAATAGATTTCCTCTTGGATAATATTTTTGAGTCACAATTCAATTTTCAGATAAGCGCTACAACATGAAAAAATGAATAAGCATGAGATTTCTCAATTTTTAAAAAAATAGAAGTTTCTTTAAGATCTCATTTAAAAAGTTAGTATGTTTCAGTTCTATTGCTTTGTAATAACCACTCCAAAACTTAGTGGCTTAAGCCAACAGTGGTTTATTTTTCACCATTCTGTGGGTCAGTCCTTCAGGTGTACAGTTCTGGTGTCAACTGGGGGCACTCATGGGACTGCATTCAGCTCATTTGGAGCAGGAATATCCAAAATGACCTTACTCTCACATCTGGGGCCTGGGTGCCGGCTGTTCGCCTTGGTACTTGGCTGGTCACTGGGCCACCTCAGTTCTCTGTATGAACTCTCTCCACGTGGTCTCTAATCGTCCACTAGTCTGGCTGAGCTCTCCATGACCGACTTCCAAGAGAGCAGAGGAAGCTGCCAGGCCTTTTAAGGGCTAGGCTCAAAACAGGCATAATAACCCTTCTCCATTCTGTTGGCCAAAGCAAGTCATGAGGTCAGCCCGGATTTAAGAGAAGGGGAAATAGACTGCATCTCTTGATAAGAAGAGTGGGATTCCAGAGAAGAATTGTTGGTAGCCATCTTTGGAGGCTGTCTAATACAGGGCCATCTCGAATTGGTGAATTAAGGTAATAGAGGTTAATAAAAAGGGCTGTTGCCTTAATGGTGTGCCTATATGCTTTGTATTTGTCTATGAATCTTGTATATGAGGAAGGTCAGACAAAGACCATACTTAGTCTTTCAGTTCCTAGACCAACAGCTATTCTCTCACCAGTACCAAGGGATCCTACAGAGGCCCACTTATCTTAACTGATCCTAATTGTGGGATTTTATTGTCACTGCTGCTTAAATTACTTTTAATAAAGGATCCATATATACATAATTCAATTCTGTTCTGATTATAGTGTCATTGTATAATTATAAACCTTCATTTAAATACTAGCTCAAGTGATCTGGTCTTTCCCTGAGATGAGTTATCGTTATGAAGTAATAGAGAATCTTAAGTACTTCCGAGTATTTTTGACTTTTTTAAAACAAGTTGAAAATCAGTGCAGTGTAGGGCTTACAAGCGTGGACACAGGATTCCAGTCTAGTTGTGTGTCCTTGGAGAAATTAATTTATCTGCATCACAGTTTTTTTCATATATAAAATCAGAATATAATAATAATACCTACCTTGTAAAGATGTTGATAGAGTTAAATGAGTTAATACTTACAAAGTGCTTTGATCAGTGCCCAGTAATTACTCAATAGATGTCAGTTGCTGTTGTTATATGACTGTGTGTAATGG
The DNA here is from genome assembly GCF_039906515.1 of Pseudorca crassidens. Classification (NCBI taxonomy): domain Eukaryota; kingdom Metazoa; phylum Chordata; class Mammalia; order Artiodactyla; family Delphinidae; genus Pseudorca; species Pseudorca crassidens. The sequence goes on from NC_090297.1 coordinate 162,020,545, forward strand.
ATTTTTTAGTGATAGTATTCTGGCACTTTGCAGCAAAGAAAATACAAATGACGCTAACATTTAGAACGGTATCTACTACCTTTGTCATGAATTCTAATGCTAAAACTATTCTTCTGATTATGAATAGCTAAACTCTGTTAAAGGTATCACTTAATGAATGCTCATTTTGTTGGCTAGTGCTAAGCGAACTAGCATCAGTATAAAACTGGCTTAAAAGGTATCTGTTTGCTGATGTCATGAATTTTGATTAAATTGTTTTAGGTCACAGCTTCCCAGCTCTCAGCGTCTAATAACAAATGTTCAATCCTGATGCTAGCAGATAGTGAGAATGAGAAGAGTAAATGGGTGGGAGTGCTGAGTGAATTGCACAAGATTTTGAAGAAAAACAAATTCAGAGACCGCTCAGTGTATGTTCCCAAAGAGGCTTATGACAGCACTCTTCCCCTCATTAAAACGACCCAGGCAGCTGCAATCATAGGTATGAATTCATAACATTTATCTTGTTATAATTGTTTACTAATATACCTTGTCAGCAGGGACTGGTTTTCATCTAGGAATCCCGGTGTCTAACATTGTATGTGTTATATCACAGATGCTCAGTAAATGTTTATTGAATGCATGAGACCATATTAGAACTTTATTTTTCAGTAAACAAGAATAAATATACTTTTCAAATGTATTTTCTTCTGAAAAAGCAACAATGCTGAAGATTAACCTATTAACGAATCGATTTTCTGCTTGTGTGACTTAGAAAAAGTTGTTTAAAGCATAAGCCGTTTCATAAAGCATAAGTTTCCTATGTAAAATGTAGGTACTAATTACCTTGCAAAGGTTACTGTGAAGTTTAAATAAGATGGAATGTGTAACACACAGTGTTCCATATATAATATGCCGTCAAAAATGGCAGCTTTTCTGTCTGGAGGGTTAAATTTTCGCTATATTCTTACGTACACTGCCCACTCTTTTGTTACTTTCTAGTAAATAATGAAAAGTTTGATGAGTAGGGTTCAAATGCCTTGCACAATTTTTCCCTCCCCAAACAAGAAATGGAACTGGACACAGGGTGCTAACAAACTAGGGGTTTTTTTCTTTCACCTTTTATTGAATAAACATTTATATCTTTTTATAAGCATTGATATAAATTATTTTCTAATGATTGTTCTATTAAAAAAAGACACGAGATAATATGTACCACAGTAATCTGAAAGGAAAGTTAATAGTGCAAATTGTTATTGCTATTTTTTAATTGTTTATTTTATTTATTTGGTTTTTTGTACCAAATTTCTTTTGCTATCTGTTTTATTCTATGAATTTACATAGTTTCTACCTAATAAAAATACTTCATATTTATGTCTTATATAGATCATGAAAGAATAGCTTTGGGGAATGAAGAAGGGTTATTTGTTGTGCATGTCACCAAAGATGGTAAGAGAAAATTATTTTGGAGAAAATATTATTGATAGAGTATTCTAACCTACAGATTCTGAATTCTAAAAAGAGCAGGATTTGCTCTTATTTATTCTATAATTGAAATTTTCCAGGCCTAATTGGATACGTTTATAAGTCAAAAGATAATTTTTTTGATTTTTATAATCCATCTGAGTTCTACAACTTCCATGTGTATTGTCTTTCTTGTGTCATTTTATTTACAGTTCTGCTGTGTGAACTCAGATTGCATTTCTAAAGATGGTACATGAAAGAAAAATGCAACTTGATTTTTTTCATAGTTCTAACAGTACTAGGAGTGGTAACAGTCATTAACATGTGTTTGTTGTTGGGGTCTTTTATCCCACAGTTTAACACAACAGATTTCTTTTTAGGGAGAAATTAAATACTGGGTGAAGTAAAAAGGAACCCATTTAACTTAGCATTCTTGAATACAGTGTTCTAAGTTCTGTCTTTATATCAAGTTAGATCATGGGAAAACAATGCATTTAAACTTCATTAATTTGTTACCCAAAGAAATACCTTTAGTGAAACATGAGTTACTCCGTTTTTAAAAATAGTAACCCCATGGTAAACTTGCCTAGGATTTGGTGAGAATAAAGAGGTTTTTCTTAAAGATCTGGCATGCTTTATCACATAGGAACTCTTTGCCATGGCTGCCAGAAATCTCAGTGCTAAATTTAATACCTTACTATAGATAGGTTAAATTATCTTATAATGGGTGTAATTATCTTCATCTTTCTCCATATGATTTCTGATCTCTCATTTTTTCTGTGTGTATCTCTGTCTTTATTATAAGTTGACATATTCTTTTGAGTATAATTGGGATATAATTAACAGGTAAACAAAATATTTTGCAGTTGATTTATTATTGTTTCTTTGCATAGAAATTATTAGAGTTGGTGACAATAAGAAGATTCATCATATTGAACTCATTCCAAATGATCAGCTTGTCGCTGTGATCTCAGGACGAAATCGTCATGTACGACTTTTTCCTATGTCAGCTTTGGATGGGCGAGAGACTGATTTTTATAAATTGGCAGAAACTAAAGGGTGTCAAACCATAACTTCTGGAAAAGTACGTCATGGAGCTCTTACATGCCTGTGTGTGGCTATGAAAAGGCAGGTCCTCTGTTATGAACTATTTCAGAGCAAGACCCGTCACAGAAAATTTAAGGAAATTCAAGTCCCATATAATGTCCAGTGGATGGCAATCTTCAGTGAACAACTCTGTGTGGGATTCCAGTCTGGATTTCTAAGATACCCCCTGAATGGAGAAGGAAGTCCATACAGTATGCTCCATTCAAATGACCATACACTCTCATTTATTGCACATCAACCAATGGATGCCATCTGTGCAGTTGAAATCTCCAGTAAAGAATATCTGCTGTGTTTTAACAGCATTGGGATATATACTGACTGTCAGGGCCGAAGATCTAGACAACAGGAATTGATGTGGCCAGCAAATCCTTCCTCTTGTTGTAAGATTCTCTTACTTTTTGCTGTCTTATCTTGCTGTTTCTTTCTTTTTCCTTCTCCTTCATCTCCTTTATGTATTCATTGTTAATAACAGGTTGTTTTTTAAGTCATCTTTGAGGTTTTTCCTAAGCATCAAGTATGTTTTATGTAAAGTAACTAACCATGTGTAGTGAAGACCTAGGCCAACAGGGTCAACATTAACAGGAACATAATTAAAGCTAACCTTCCTATGCAATGTTTTACTTAGATAGATTTTTTAACACATATTATTGTATTTTGAAATAACCCTAAGGAGTTATCTTCATGGTCCCCCCGAATGTAGTGCTTGTGAGCACTAATAGCTCATAGGACTTATTCTAGAGAAGTGGTTACCTAGTGAATTATTTTAATCAGTTATGTGAAGGTATGATGTAGCATTTGAAAAGTTATTCACTTTTACATTTTTATCTAGGTAGGTAGATACGTTCAAGAAACATTAAGATATTAATAAATTATTGAATACTTATTATGTGTCATTTTACTGTAAGAGATATAACATTGAGCAAAATAGACAGTCTTACCCTCACAGAGCATGAATGCAGTCGAATGGATTCCTGACAAAACAAGTTGCAGTAGAATATAAGTGCTCTGATAGCAGAAGTACAGAGTTCCGTAGAGGCATGTAGGAGGAATATCTAATCCAACACATTTTGTTTCTAGTGGAAGATACTTTGAGCATGTTTAAATGCCGAAGGGAGATAGCCACTAGGGAGCCAGGGAAAGGTTGATGACTATATGGTAAATACAGGAAACAGAGTAAGATCCCCAAGAGGCCAAAAAGGATGGAAGTCGGAATATAGGGGAAAGGATTTGGAACAGGAGGAGTAAAACCTCTTCCACTGCAACAAGATAGGAGGAATGGTGGGTATGTGTATAGTCAAGTTTAAAAGTTCAATATAAGAAAGTTTAGGAGAGCCATATATACTTATTACAGAAAAATTAGAAAATCTAGATCAAAAGAAAAATACATATACCTACCCAGACTTAACTATTCTTGATGTTTTGTTTCTTCTGAAATTTATACTCTTATCTATGGCATCATATTTGGAATGAATCCTAGTCAGAAAATAATTCAAAGTATTATGTGAATTGTACAGTGTTAATTGGAATTAGAATAAGAATTAGAATATCTGGCTTTTATGAATAGCTCTGCCAAAAATTTAATTCATGACCTTAGCTTGGGTAAATCATTTAATCTTTCTTTGCTTGTGTCACCATTTATTGATGTTCATTCTTTCAGTAAATATATATTGAGCATCTCCTGTGCCAGATGCTTTATCATACTTTGATAAATGTGACCATAACTCTTACCTGAAGATTTCTCTACTTCGTAAGTTGTTTCACTGTCAAGAGCTTAACTACTTTAGGAATCGGTTATTTAAAATGTAATGAAATTCCTTTATAGAACTAGTATGGGGCAAGGGAATAATATACTCTTGGTGTTAACAGACTCCTTCTGTATTATAATGGCCTTAAAACCTCTTCATTTATGATTTACGGGGTTTTTTTTAACTTCAAAAATGTATTGATGTGGCTACTGTATGTTAACAATAGGACTTTGGTGGGATTCCACTCTACACTTCTTTAGCATAGATCTTTCAAAATGTTTTGGGTTTAGCAGTTAAAAGTAACCAGCCAGCTGTTCTCTCCTTCCCATCTCCCAGGTTACAATGCACCGTATCTCTCAGTGTATAGTGAAAATGCAGTTGATATCTTTGATGTGAACTCCATGGAATGGATTCAGACTCTCCCACTCAAAAAGGTAATTTAACATTAAAAAATGGGCTAAGTGAACAAATGATTATAAGTGAAACACTAATATGACTATTTAGCTAGTTTTCACTAGTTTAGCATTTTCTGTCACATGTAATAACATAATTGGTAATCTGGGACTTAGCTAAGAGTAGAAAAAAAAAGAAAAATCAAGCTGGTTAATTTTACAGGTAGCTCAGCACCGTTTTATTTTTATTACATTTTGTTTCACTGTATAATGTATGATTATTATAATAATGAACAACTAGAATATATTCTACAACTTAAAATGTCAGTGTTATCTTCCACTTTAGTTTAAGGAGCTCTGAAGGAGTATATTATTTGTAATTTTACTGTTTTTCACATAATGGTATGCAATTTTAATCCTGTGAGGGCAAATTTCATGGGCTAGAAAAGTGATTAAAATTAGAACCAATGCTCTGTATAAGCATCTCATGATTAAAAAATAAGGGTCTCACACATTCCTAATAAAATATAATATTTTCCTTTAACATTTCCCTATGGTAACATAAAGAGAATTTTTACGAGTATAGAATGGCTGTTTTGCAACAATGAAGAATAATAGTTTCATGTAAGTATATGCAGCGTGTGTCATTAGTTGCAGGGCAGGGTTTAGAGGAATGGGTAAAAGAAAATAACCAAGATCTTATTTCAAAATCTGCCCCAATTTTAAACCATAACAGCAGTGGGAAAAGCTCTTGTAAATGCTGCCACATTTTATTTTAACTAAATACGGTCCTCGTGTTTATAAATTCGGGCTGGTTACAGTTAGTTTTCCCTTTTATGTTTATCATGTGAATTTTGAAGTATATATAAAAGAATATATGATCTTTATGAAGCATAATAATAAACTGATCACTTATGAACCCATCTCCTAACTTAAGAGCCAGAACATTACCAATTTCACTGAATCTGCTTGTGTATTTTTCCCTTACCCTGATTATTGTGTTTATGATTCCCTTGCTTTCCTTAAAATACAGAATTTTTTGTATATTTAAATATTTCTAAATAATATATTGTTCAGTTTTGCTTGTGTTTGAGATAATAAAATGTTATGTTGTATATCATCTTCTGCCTTGCTATCTTAATGTATTTACTGTTTCTAAGATTCATCCATGTTACATGTACTATTATATATATGTGTACACACACATATATATATATTTCATTGCTTTTCACTACTGTAAAATATTCTGTTGGGTGAATAGATCACAATTTATTTGTCTGATTAGCAGACATGTGAATTATTTCCCAGCTTTCTGCTATTATGAACGTTGCTGTAGAAGTCATATATGTCTTCAGGTGCGTATGTGCAGGAGTTTCTTTTACGTCATATGCCTAGGAACGAAACTGATGGGACGTGGAGAATGCACGTGTTCAACTTTACAAGAGAGTGTCAAATTATTTTCCAAAGTAATTGTACCAGTTGACACTCCCATCATCGGTATATAAGAGTTCTTTATGACCCATACCGTTGTCAGAATTCATAGTTTTATAACCATTTATTTATGGTTATAAAGTGATATCTCATTGACGTGTTCATTTGCATGTCCCCAATTAACAGTGTTGCTGATAATCTTTTGTATGTTTATTCATCGTTCATATTTCCTCTTCTGTGAAATACCTGGTCATGTTTTTTGCTCATTTTCCTGTTTGGTCATCTTTTGATTTTTTGAAATTATTCATATATGGTAGATACTGGTTTAGTGATGGGTGAGGTCAATCTTTTCCCTGTTTGTGACCTGTTAATTTTTATAGTGTATTTTGTGAACATTTGTTGTTATTGCTTGAAAATTCATTGTTACAAATTTTAATGTAATATCATTCTTATCCTTTTTACATTTATCTTTTTTTTCTTAAGAAGCTCTTTCCTACCTCAAGGTCATAAAGATAGGATATTTATTTTCTTTCAAAAGTTTGAAAGTTTTGCCTACTGTGTTTATGTCTCTGTTCCATTTAGAATTGACTTTTTGTGTATGGTGTGAAGTAGGAATTCAGTTTCATTTGTTCCATATAGATACCCAGTTGCTCCATCACCATTTATTGACAGTCCCTCCTTTCCCCAGTGATGTACAATTTCATCTCTGTCATGTGTGTACATTTAGTTCAAATAAGATTCATAAAGTAGCTGTATGAATATCTTAGTATCATCGTCTGGTACTAATGGCTTTAAAAAGTCAAATTTAAGGTTTAAATGTATTTCTGCTTTTCTTTTTTTGCCCAGAATACTCTTCCTTTAAAATGTTATCATTATAACTGTGTTAATTCAAGTTAGATAATTTTATACCTTTCTAGTCAGAATTGTTGATTTCCTTCCTAAAGAGGAAGGATAAATTAAAGGTCTTAATAGTATGTGCCTTATAAATATCTCAAAAGTTTTATGATTTCATTTTTGGATTTTGTTGAAATACTAATTTTATTTTTTATTATTTTAGGTTCGACCCTTAAACAGTGAAGGATCATTAAATCTTTTAGGGTTGGAGACGATTAGATTAATATATTTCAAAAATAAGATGGCAGGTAAGAAAATACACATTAGTAGGAGAGCTTCATAGAAGTATTCAGGTGTATCTTACTCCAAAGTCTGTATAGGGGTATTCATAAATTTATGATCTTTTCTGGTGGATCTAGTTAATGAAGATGTAATTATGGTACATTATGTATTTGGAATAATATTTTGACTTAAATGTAAGTAAAAACATTGGCATTAAGAAAACACATTAAAATGTTTATATCAATTATCTCTGGGTAGTGGGATTATTATATTCCTTATGCTTTTCTTTTTTCCCCCATATTCTTCCAATAAATTTGTATAGTCTATCAAAACAAATTCCATCAGAAGTTTGTCATTTTTGTTTTGTTTGTTTTTAAGTACTAAGATACATACAAATGGCTTGGCTTCAGATTTGATGCTCTGGTATATCCTCTTGGCACTGGCGGCTTCTTGGTATACAGACTGGTGACTGTAGGAGAAGTCCTATGCTAAGAGGATATTGCAGTATGACTTGAGAAAGGATATTCAGGTATTAGACGAGATTAGATCCACCCTCTTCTCACTGTATGTAATGATTGTAGAATGTGTCCGTAACCCAATTTGTCTCTATAGGATAAAACCTATTCCAACTCTCTTTTTTTATGCTCTCATCTTTCTACTCTAGGCTAGGAGTAAAGGTGGAGCTAGGAGAAGGAATACCTGACAAAATTTCAACATAGTTGTCTTATCTTTTGAAAAGGAAAGGAAATCCTATTTCCTGGAGATTCTGTTTCTCTGTCTTGTCTGTTTCTCTTTCATCTCTCAGGAGCCCAAAGTGCTCTTGCAGTCCTCTGGCTGTCCAAAATCTCCTGTTGCCACTGCAACTCACCAAGATCTGCTTCACCCTCATAATTCTCAAATTCCAACTCTCAAATTCTCATCTACTTTTAAAATTTTATCCTTTTAACATTTGCTGTTAGGAAAGCAATCTGATAAAGGTATCATTATGATACAAGGAGAATGTTGCTTTTTTTGTACTAATCATCTTGCTTTGGCTGGCCTTACAGGCTCCTTTGGCTTCTTCCTACTACATTTTTCTCATTTTAGCTTTTTGGGTGTTATAAACTTCTAAAGATTGGCTTTTCTCTTTTTCCTTACCTTATTTAGAGAATGGAATTCATCATGTTGTATGGATACAGTTTTCTGTTTTAGAGGATGTTCACCATATCCCAGCATGTTTTGGGAGCCCATGGCTAAGAGTTTTGTTTACTTCTAGGTATTAAAATTGAGATAGATGGGCATTAGGTGACTAGATGTACATAAGTAAGTATCCCCTGAAGATCAGGAGAGTAGAAATAGCAATAAGATTCTTACTTTTAGTAAAGGAAGCTGGAAGAAACACAATTCCTTTCCTTTACTCCACATCTTGCAAATTGGATCTGCAAAGGACATGTTTTAATATATTAAAAAAATCTTAACTGTTATCACTTTCATGGATAATTTACCATTTATGCCTGATTACTGTGCAGGTCAACAATAAGAGCTTTTTAACACCCTAAGCCATTGAAACCAATACTGGGAAGGTGGGAGAAGATGGTGTAGAGATATTGGGGGTGGGGTGGCCAAAGTGATAGGACACCAAGGCAACTACGTTTTCCTTTTTTTCTTCTAGTAAAATTGTACCATTTTGTGTTTATAATCAAATAAAGGTGAAAATATACTCTGTAAGCTATATTTAATTTCAGCATATATTTGTTTACATATATTTCATTGAAAATTATTATTTACTATGATTTATCAGCACAACTTAAAAAAAAATCAGAATTGCATATACTTGTATAATTGATTGATGTTTGTACCGTCTTGGAGATTAATGGGTGAAAAGCATTTTAGCACTTTAAAGAACATCATTGTTCTTTGTATTTTTTTTTTTTTTTAACAGAAGGGGATGAACTGGTAGTTCCTGAAACATCAGATAATAGTCGGAAACAAATGGTTAGAAATATTAACAATAAGAGGCGTTATTCCTTCAGAGTTCCAGAAGAGGAAAGGATGCAACAAAGGAGGTAGATATTTAATTCATACTCATCTAAAGATGCTTATAGCATCAGAAGGACTATTTGGTAATAATACTTTATTTGATTTGGAAGGAAAATTTGATCTCTGAAAGTCTGTCATCATCATCTATGGTGTTAAAAACTGCAATAATGAATGTATTTCTCAGTGTAATTTTAATTAATACTTCCCAAGTTGTGAGTATGTACTAGATTAAAGTACCATATTTTGATTCATTTCTCTTTGTATATGGAATAGTTACGATTTTTAGAATGTGGGCTTTTATAAACATAGAACATACCTGTGCAGATTAACTATTCTCATGACCAAACAGAAATAGGCTTGTAGTGTTTCCAGTTACATATAAAAACATTTCTAATATATTAGCAATTATTTTAAAAGATGTACATAAAATGTTCAGAATTATCTGTAAAATAGAGCTTCTTTGATATTTAAACACTAAAATAACCCTCTCTGTTTTCCCACCAAAAATCATAAGATCTTTTTTAAAATTTAAAACAAAATCTTCTAAGTAAATGTTTAACTTAGTATATTCTATTATTTTAATTCTATCCTTATTAACATGATTTCACAGTTTATTTTTATGAAAAAATTTAAGTATACTTAATTTTTCTCTGAAATTGTCTAGATTGGTCATGGAATAAAAGTGTTTAAACAGGTGTTTTCTCTTACAGGGAGATGCTGCGAGATCCAGAAATGAGAAATAAATTAATTTCCAACCCAACTAATTTTAACCACATAGCACACATGGGTCCAGGAGATGGAATACAGATTCTAAAAGACCTGCCCATGGTAAGAAAAATGAAGAGTGAATGTGAATATAAATGGGGTTAATACTAAGTTGGAGGGGGGAGGGGGTGGATACATATGAGTGTGTGTGTGTGTGCACTTAAATACATATAAGACTTAAAAAGACATATTAGTATAATGAGGAAATGTTTATCTCAATATATCACAAATATGTAAGATGCATAATGACATAGCTGATGAGAAAAACATAAAATACAGATGTGTATCAAAAACCAAACATATCAAGTTTTTATTTAGTTGAATACCCTATATACTTCTCCCATACCTAGATTTACTATTGTTGGAGAAATAAACCATCAGATTTGGAGACATTCTATACCAAGATTCAGAGCTTTGTTACCGAATTACTAAAATTTCACTAAGTTTTAGCAATTCAACACAGATATTTGTCCCCCAAAGAACCACATTAGCTTGATCATTAATGGTCACACCTCTCATCTGATTATGAAATTAAATCTTTTTCCTCTGCCCATTACAGACGTGTTGCCTAGTCAGTCTTATATTTTAAAAAAAGTACAACATAGGAAAACTGTTGTGTTTTTTTTTTTTTTTTTTAACAACATGAAGATTGGATTCTTGGACCTGATATACTGAGATTAAGAACATTAGTGGAATTAGCTAATTATCCAAGCTCTGTAACATTTCAGTAGCATGGTACTCTCAACAAACTATTGAAACTTAAACATGACTCTTTTGATAGGTGGTGATAGCATCTAGATTTTGCTCAGAATTTTAGGCATAATTTAAATGCTATGATAGTTTGGGAGGTGATATGTAAATCTCAACCCAAAGCTCTTTCTAAGGAAGTCTGTGTTAATTACCCACATTACTTAACTCTACTGTGATAGAAGATATAGACATGTATCACTGACAGAAAAAATAATAGGTAATACAGTTTGTACAGTCAAGTTTTTTTAATAAAAAAGTTCAGCTCTTAAAGGTAGTTTTTGCATTTCTTTCATAGGAGAAACCAAAAAAATCTGCACTAATTTGAGCCTGAGTTCCACATTATAAATATCTCAATTAACCAGTTGCCCTGTTTATGAATGGATGTGATGTTCTTACTGTCATTGTTTTTTCATCCTCATCAAGACATTATTATATGATTATAGTACCATTACTTCCTTTCAAATCATTCACAATAGTCAGATGGGGATTTTTATTAGCCGTGCTAGGTAGATATAAATAAAGTATGCAGAAAGATTACAGCCAATCTTGATATAGTAATTAAAATGAAGTAAGAAATTTAAGGCTGAGCATAAATATTAAGCTGAAAATATTGAGAATAAATAAAGGCTGAGTTGACATGGTTAACTGTTATACTTATCTATCATATCTAAAAGCTATACTACTTTTACAGCTTTTGCCTGGGAATGAGAGTTCAGATTTTTCTCCATTCTTTTCCCATTCTGAACGTTTACTTAAGTCCTCAGACTGGTTTTTCTTTATTCTGAGAGGTAAACGGAGCAGAACCACACGGTCCAAAAGCTTCTGTCATTTTTCCTTACAGAAGCTACAAGGTCAGGGCAGGTACAAAGTACCTTAGGAAAGAGAATTTTTTAATTATGATAAACAGTTGAAATGTGAATATATGTATAGCTTATATTTGATAGATCAATGTGAAATTTTTTGAAATTTAGTTAGTAAATAGTTTTTCAACATCTGCTGTGTAGGTAGCATTATGGAGGGATAGAGGCATACAAATTTCAAACACATCCATATGTTGCAAAGCAACATATCAGCAAATACAAAATTATTTCAGTAGTGAACAAGGTTTTAATGTGTATTATCCTTTTAAAATTAAACTTTCTTTCACACTTGCTTCATTCTGGTATACAAAAAAAGAATAGTATGGTTTTCCTCTCATATATTCCAATAACATAGCAAGAAGAATTATGGAAAATTGTTCTATAAATTATGTTATATCCCACAGTTTGTTCCTTAAGGAGAAATAGTTTCAGGATTTAATAAAATGTTCCTCTGCTTGACCAGGTGAAAAATCAGTTTGCTAATGTTCCAGAATTTTTTTCAGACCTTCATTCACAGTAAGACTTGGTCTTTCTACACCCTGAATAAGCACACTGAAGCAAAATGTGAAATTTCAAGCGTTGTAAGAACTTTCATATCCTAGCATCCCTCCTTTTCTCCCTTCACCATCCCACCACTTAAACGAAATCTCTGTTTTGTCATTGTTGTTGTTCAGAATAAGGTCCATTCTTAATTACTGGGCAAAACAAGTTCAGATAGCATTTCCCAAAGATTCAACATCAATCTGACCCCATGACACAGGGCCTCCTGTGCTGGCTACTTATTCCCATTAGACCTCTTGATTTTTAGTATTAGTGTCACTGATTTTGTTAACCCATGACTGCCTTGCTGGTTCTTTTTGTAATTAACACAAGTGACTCTTTACCCTAGAGGTGCAATCCAGTTTTTAATGTTCCTTTCATTCCTTTCATGTTTTCTTATCACATAAGCACTTTTGAATGTCCAGGACAAGAAGTTGGTGTAAATTTTTGAAACCTGTTCACCTGTACTTGTAATATTGTAGCAAAGATGTTATGTGTCTGAACTCCTGTTCTTTATTTTCACCTGACTTTCTTCCTTTCACTAGCAAAGAACATAAAAGCTGGGGGTTTTCATAGGCATCCATTTAATCACTTAACAAATATTTTTTGATATACTGTCATGCCAGAACTGTACCTACCTTGGAGTAGACACTGGTAAATGACACAATAATATGCATGTCTGAAAAGCAAATAATATACATGTCTGTACCTGTGTGTGTGTGTGTGTGTGTGTGTGTGTGTGTATGTGTATACATGTATTAAAAAGCTTGTGATATTTTAATATAGTCTCAGATTTTAGTATGTTCTTTCCACTGTAATTTTCTATATTTAATGAACTATTTTCAAAAATGAAGATGAATTTAATTCATCTAACATTAACATTTATAAGAAGCACTTTCAAATACCAAAGCTATGATGTTGTCATTCGTGCAAAGAGCATGTGCCCCAGAAATTTTTATGTTTAACTTATTCAAATCAGTATTGCCTTTCTCTGAAATACTTAAAAGCTTAGAGAGTTTATTGAATGTCTTTGGAAGCTTATTCTGTTTCCTTTGTACCAAAATGATGCTGAAAAGGGTTGTTTGCCTCATGAATGTGGAAAAGATAGTAAGGGTAAGGAGTCATTTTTTTCTTATATCTCCTATATCAGATGTGTCTTAGTGAGCCAAGAGAATATAGGCAGTTAATATAAAACAGCACATATGTCTTACAAGTACATACTGTAGTAGTTTCCTTGAATCCTTTTTGTCATTTACCTTTTTTCATAAGCAGGTACTTGTAATAAAGAATAGATTTGTCTCTAGTTGAATACAAGAGTAATATTTTATCTCTAAAAGATTTATTTTTTTTAGCACATAAAATTTCTCCTAGCCTTTTACCCATTCCTAAAATTGTTAACAAATAAAATTTCAAGCTCGGTGACCTTTTAGACCTTTATGAAGTAATTTTACTTCTTAAAGTTACATTTATATCAATAGTTTTATCTTTTTGAAAAAAACCTTAGAAAGTACTGGTTTCACTCACATCTCTAAATTTAAAACACCTTATATAGAAGCCTTTCTTTTAAGCTTCCCTAATTTACCAGATTTTTTTTTTTGCGGTACGCGGGCCTCTCACTGTTGTGGCCTCTCCCGTTGCGGAGCACAGGCTCCGGATGTGCAGGCTCAGCGGCCATGGCTCACGGGCCTAGCTGCTCCATGGCATGTGGGATCTTCCCAGACCGGGGCACGAACCTGTGTCCCCTGCATCGGCAGGTGGACTCTCAACCACTGCGCCACCAGGGAAGCCCAAGATTTTTTTTTTTAACAAAGAAAGCTCATCTCAGCCCATGAGAATATCAGTCAGCGTGTCTCCGGGAAGTCATTCAGCCTGTCTCTAATGAAGAGATGGTAGGATGTTTTCCTGAAACACAGTTGTTCTCAGAAACTGAACTTTGAAAGTTCCCATTAGAGAAGGTGACTGGGTGCTGAGCGACAGTTCCCAAATGTTCCCAAGTTATTTTAACATGAAAAACTAGAGCCCTTGTTTTCAAAAACTTTCTTCTATGTCTTTAGTATTACATTATTTCATTTTTTAAAAATACACCTGAACATTGAAGAGAAGCTTGTTCTCTTGTTAAAAACAAACATGTTCTTTGGGTGTCTAAGTGGAGATAAGCTTGGGCTACTTAAAGGTAAACCAATAATTGGTATTTTCCACAGTTACTATTTCTGTTACGGGAAGATAAGATCAGTAAAAGCAAACACATGTCAAGTCTATAAACACCAGGAAATGGCTTTAGTTTCTAAAGGAACAGTTTCATAACGCTTTTGGTGAGAGGCTGGTTGTAGGTTCATTTGTTCTTTTCTTTAATTATTTCTCGCTTTTTCTATCCCTAATGTTTTTGGTAGGTTTTTGCCATGTTTTGATTCTATCCCATAGGAAAATACTGAACTAAATTTTGAAAATCTACTTGTATCTCTGAAAGTCCAGTTTCTACCCAGCTTGATAGTAATAAGAGAGAATACGTTTATGAGGCAAATGATTTTTTGCAAATCAGCTCTTTAGGTAACTGGCAAGAGGATTACAAAATTTAACTTTCTAAGGCCTAAAAGTATTTCATTATGGATTCAATTCTTGATGTGAGATACTTACTTCATTTTTTCTACATGCATGTTGTCTGAAATGTCACATATATCCAGTGAATCCATTTTCATTACCTCATTACCTTTTTCTTCTTTCTGTTGTTTTTGATAGCCGGGTTTCCCTTATCCATCCCCTCATCATCACTCCGGTCTGATCTCCTCTCCGATCAACTTTGAGCACATCTATCACATGACTGTTAATTCTGCTGAAAAATTTCTCTCTCCTGATTCCATAAACCCTGAATATTCCCCGTCTCTACGCTCTGTCCCCGGTACACCAAGCTTTATGACTCTGAGGGTATGAACAGCTGAGTTAGGTGTTAACTTGTACTAACCATGTGTGGATCTCTGCCTGGCTTCATAAGTAACACTGCCAAGGGGGTACATTCTGTGAACGTTTCCCTTTGGCCTGTTTCTCTGTTGCCAAACTTCTATTCTTCCTCTTCCTCCTCTTCTGTCTTGGCGTTCTACTTTTTTCTTCTTTTGAGGAAAAAGATGAGGATTTGGGAAGATTTCAGTTTTATTTCTAAAACAGTATTGGAGGTTTTTCTATTTTTTAATAAAACATCATCCCATCATGATATTTTTCATTACGGATACCATAAGAAATAGCCCCTGAATAAGTAAATCTTTATTCTATTAAAAACAAACAAAAAAGGGATGTAGAATTTCTGAATTCTGGATTGCTCGTTACCCTAAAACCAGTTCAGTTCAGAGAAATTTTTTATATTTAGTGAAGTTAAAGTCTATAGAAGGGCCTGTCCAAAGGCCTTTTATCTACAATAAACCCCTTCTTGAAAAGCTCACAATTCTCAAAATTATAAAGTATAATAGTACCAGTGAATAACAGGAAAAATTAGCAAAAGAAGGTAGTCTTACTAATCTTTGAGTTGCTGATGCACCTTTAATTCCAGCCAGGATCCAAGATAAGAGAAGTAAATCAACAAGAGAAAAAAAACACAGTGTGCTGCATTCTGAAGGACCGTGGTACCTGCCACTGGGTCCTTCCATGCAGCCTTGCATCTTTGTAACTAGTGTCTCTGCAGTGGGCTGGAGAGCAAGTGGGCCATTCAAGCTGAATAGCCACACATCTGTCAAGAAATATGTACTGACTTCAAGGGAGCATTTTCTCAAGTTTGTTTTGCAGATAATAAAATATTTAGATTGTATCATGCAAACACATTTCCTCTGGCTTAGAAAAAATTAGCATCCATTTTTTATTTGTGTATTTAGTAAAGTAATTTTCCAATAAGAAAGCTACCTGTAGGGCGAGAAGTTTATTTTTGTATTTTTGTTTGCATTCTAAATTGTGATGTTTTTAAATGTCATTGTTATTGACATTAAACTATAATGTCATTTAAGTGTCTTAGTTCACAAGATAAGATCACTTATGATAAACTAAGCTTCAGTGTGCTTGGTAACAGATTTCAGGGAGTGGATTCTAGGGGAAGTTGTATAAACTAATCAGTCAAGAATTTTTGATATAGAAGATGGTGGAAATGTTGCTTAAGTTAGTCTTCTATAAATAGAAACACTACGATTGGTGGAAGTTTTACCCTAATCTTAAGCATATTTGTGCAGGAAAAGGACCATCAGCTTAGGTTTCACATTACTTCATAATGAAGTTGAACTTCAGCTGAATGAATGATAAACTGTTGGGTTTGGGTTTTGTGTGGGGTTTTTTTTCCCCCAGAACATATCTTCTGTGTATCATTCTTTTATTACCTCAACATTCAGTGTTACTAAACCACTGGTATTTTTTACAGGCTTAATTTTTGCCATTTTTTTCTAGGGTAGGTTTGTTTTATAGAAAAGGACGACACAAAGGTACCTTAAGGTTAATAGCAAAAACAATAAAAATTTAAAGGTTTAAACTGATATCCCCATCTCTCTTGAACTTGACTCTGCTGCATTGTATGCATGTCATCGGCATCTCTCAGGGTTGCTCCTATGAGTGGCTGTTGAAATGCTAGCACTGTTTTCTGTTTTAAATTTTTTTATTTTCTTAGAGAAAAAAAGGTAAAATGTTTGCTTTGAACGAATAACACAGTAAGAATTACATGGACTTCGCAAATTTGATATATGAACCAAAATGGCAATAGTTGAACGTAGAGCCACCCAGCCAGCCAAATCTCAGTATGTGTGATTCTTTAAAATGTATGATTTGGAGTTTTTCAAGATATATTAGTGCATGTTTTCCAGGAGATGTTCGTGGATGTTTGCTAGCTTTGGCCCTGCACTAGTTGTGTTGCCATAACCTTCTCTCAGGTACCAGCCCTGACACCCCTTCCGGTCTGAAAAGGTTAGGGCCATCGAGGAGACCGTGTTCAGGCAGCTGGTCCGACGCACCACTTCTCTAGGTGTGTGTTACTTTCAAAGCACTCTGTGGCTCATTTTCCTCCCTTGGACACCAAAATTATTCAATATTAGATGGGAAACTTCTCACACCAACATTCCCAAGTTAAAGGACTTCACCCAGGCTGTGATTGTCAACAAGCGTCATAGTTATGACCCGTGGTGCTGCTCTCTGTCCGTGAGGCAGGAAGGCTGCCTGGTGACTGGGATGGGAACGTGCAAATGGCACTTTCAGTATCAGGACGATAGAAGGTGTGCTTGAGAAGAATGTACTTTGAAGTGGCTTTCTTCTAAATGGGCTTATTCCGCTTTTGAATTATCCTAAGAAAATAAAAATCTCATATGTAGTAAAAGCTTTGTTTCAGTTATCTGCAGAGGTCCATGTAATTCTACATTTCACTGTCACTTCTAACCATGTAACTTTCACTTACTGCACTCACAACAACAAGAAAAAAATTGTTATCTGTTGGTAAGTATTTCAGTAAGTATAAAGATAAGCACTTATCTTTGGTTGGGGTGAGGGTTACCTCTGTTAGGGCTTTAGTACTTTTGTGGGCGGGAGGGATTATTCTGTTTCTTGTCCTGTATCACTCTGGTCAAGACAACTTTATTTCTTGAAATTAGGGTGAAAAAATAGACATCTCTGTAGAAAATCAGTTTCACTCTGGATGAAGAATTTTTCTTTCTCTTTTGATTTTAGAACCCTCGGCCTCAGGAAAGTCGGACAGCATTCAGTGGCTCGGTCAGTATTCCATCTATCACCAAATCCCGCCCTGAACCTGGTCGCTCCATGAGTGCCAGCAGTGGCCTGTCAGCAAGTAAGTGGCCCCAGCTGCAGGAAGCATTTCCATAGCAAGGTAGCAGCCGTGCATTATCGGTGGCCAGTGTCTCAGACCTGGCTGGGGAATGCCTAGGAGGCACAAGTGCAGCTGTTACAAAAATAGTCATAGAATCCTTTTAGAAGTTACAGTCCATGTGGGAGACAGACAAACAGTACTACAAATTGTGATGATAAATGCTCCGAAGAAGGGCTTCCCTGGTGGCACAGTGGTTGAGAGTCCGCCTGCCGATGCAGGGGACGCGGGTTCGTGCCCCGGTCCGGGAAGATCCCACATGCCACGGAGCTGCTAGGCCCGTGAGCCATGGCCGCTGAGCCTGTGCATCTGGAGCCTGTGCTCCACAACGGGAGAGGCCAAAACAGTGAGAGGCCCGCGTACCGCAAAAAAAAAAAAAAAAAAAAATGCTCCGAAGGAAATAAACAGGGGACAGTAATAGAGAGTAACAGGCAGTAGCTGTTGAGGATGAATACACACTTAGAATAATTAGCAAGGTCACGTGCCCGCCCTGGGGGTGAAGTCACATTGACTCATGTTTGATTAACTGAAAGGAGGCACAGTGGCCACCTGGTAGTGGGCAGGGAGTGACAGAGTAAAGCTCAAGAGGTAGGCAGGGGTCAGATCAAGCAGGGACTTGGGGACCAACATAAGACATTTTTTATTTTTTTAAAAACACAGTGGGAAACCTCTGAAGAGTTTTAAGTAGGCAAGGACCATTATCCAAGGGCAAGACTGTTCTTGGCCAACAACTGCTTTTCTGTCACTTTCTCAGAAGTAACCTGGTATTGGCTTCGATCAGACAGAGTGGGGCGAGTGCGCCCAAGCACATGCAGGCCCAGGGTGGACCCGGGGTAACGCTAACGAAGCCTCCCTCGCTTCCCTGCAGCTGAGCTCTGAGAAGAACAGCCGGTAGTAACTCCACCTCACATTTCAGAGTCATTCAGTCAGAAGCGTATCCGTTGCCTTGTATTCTTGAATGTGAGACATTCGAGTCAGGCCTCCCGGTGCAGAGTGAGTGTCCTCCTTCACGTACTGTTCATGCTGAGGACGCCGGTATCAGCACCCGGCTTGTGCCCAGCTCTTGGTTTTAGGCTCTGGCAACACAGAAGTGAAGGGTGCTGGAATACCATTTGTTCTCTTGCAGTGGAACAAATTACCCCAAAATTTACAAGCTTAAAAGAGCAAACGTGGGCTTCCCCGGTGGCGCAGTGGTTGAGCGTCCGCCTGCCGATGCAGGGGACAAGGGTTCGTGCCCCGGTCCGGGAGGATCCCACATGCCGCGGAGCAACTAGGCCTGTGAGCCACAACTACTGAGCCTGCGCATCCGGAGCCTGTGCTCCGCAACGGGAGAGGCCGCAACAGTGAAAGGCCCGCGTACCGAAAAGAAAAAACAAAAGAGCAGACGTCTATTATCTCTCACAGTTTCTGAGGGTCAGGAGTCTGGGAGCTTAGCTGGACAGTCCTGGCTCAGGGCCTCTCAGGAGGCTGCAGTCAGGCTGTCTGCTAGGGCTGCCATCAACTCCGAGCTCAACTGGGACTAGAGAAGCCACTTCCCAGCTCACCCACATGGTTGTTGGCAGGCCTCTGTTCCTCACCAGCGTGGGCCTGAGTGTCCTGGTGACATGGCCTCTGGCTTCCCACAGAGCAAGTGACCTGAGACAGAGAGACCGAGCAGCGGTCTCAGAAGGGACATGCCATCGCTTCTGCAGAGTGCTGGTGATCACACAGACCACCCCTGGAACCATGGGAGGGACCCTGCCCCGGGCCTGCAAACCAAAGACAGGCGCCTGCTGCAGAGACTGGCTGCAGACGTACAGAGCACGTTCAAGGAGTTTTCAGTCGACAGGCAGAAGTTGAAGGGCACATCTTGTGACTTTCTTGCCGTCATCTCCCAAAGTCATCTCTACACTGTGTGTAGCCTTGATTACAATGAAAATATCTAGCCAATTGGAAAAATGGCAACCATTTTATGAATTATCTTTTTACTAATGGTAGCTCGATAAGATAGTAGATTTACTATAACTAACCAGAAGTTATCAACACTTGAGATGCGAAGAAAGTATCACAATATTAATAGTTAAGTTCATAATCCCTTACCCAAAACTCTCAGAGCCAGAAACCTGTTTTCAGAATTCAGATTTTTTTTTATATATATTTTAGAAGGGAATCTACCATATATTATATTACATTCCAAGCAAGATCTAAGACAGCACCTACAAACAATATTTATAGAGCAAAATTTATGACTAGTCACACTATGAATATATAAATAAATGTACTATTTTTAAGTGAAGTCTGTAATCAGCCTCCAGCCAGTTCAGATTAAGTCTGCCACCACATGAATTGACGTCAAACTCACGAAAAAAGTTTTGGTTTTTCAGGGCTTTGGGATTTGTGGAATTGCAGGTAAGGATAGGACCTGTGATACAGAGATTTAAAGGGCTGAGTGGCCATCTCCTTAGGAGCGCTGAAGTGAGGGTCCACTGTCACTGTTGACCATATGCAAGCTACAGACTGGAGCCAGCTCCAGGTCCCTGTCAAGGCCTTTAATGCAATAATCAGGCGTGGCCTTCCTGAGATTCTTGGTACCAAGCTGTTTGTGTAGAGGTTAAGAGGAAGACCAGCCCAGGAATTCCAAGGGGCACCTGCTCTTGAGAGTGCGTCTCGCTGGCTTCAAGAGTAGCCCAGCTCACGTGAAGAATTTCCAGAAGGGCAGCCTGCCAAGAGAGACACAAGAAGAAACAGGGTTCCGTGTTGTCAACCTCCAGAACCAGAAGCACAGGCTCTTCCAGGGCCAGACTTGCGGTGGCTTCCTGACTGAAGTCAAATTAACACAGAGCTTTCCACTGTGACTACCCGCTCCTGTCAGTGACAGGCTCACTGGGGAGCCTGCAGACCCTCCTAGAGGTCATGTAGAGTTAGACACCGTCACTCCAAGAGATCTGGGGCCCAACCCCCTGAATCACCATCTAGAACTCTTTGGAAGAGACCCTGCCTGAGTTGGGACCACAGTTTTCAGATTGTCCCCCTTTGCTGTTCAATCAAAACAGCCCATCTCAGTTTTTTAAGATTAGGGTAGTTGAGTGTAATTTTTCTCTGAAAGGAACATTCCCAAAGTTAAAAAAGAAAGAAAAGAAAAGAAAAAAAGTGTAAATCACAGAGGTGGATTAATTTCTCCATTCTATAAACGATCACTAGGACAGAGGAAAAGAGCCCAGTAAGTGTGTACTAAGCTCTGGGCAGCCCCCTCACACACCTTCCGTCTCACGTTTCATTCTCCATGTATTGAGCGCTCAGTTCCCACAAAAATCCCGTAAGATAGAATTTATTTTCTTATTTACAAATGAAGAAAACTGAGACTTAGATAAAGTAACTTGCTTAAGGTCACACAGGTTAGTAAGCAGAGCAGCAGAACTCTCTGGCATTTTGGGTTTTTTATTCAGAGCGACAAAATTTTAAAAATAGTAACTTATATTACAGCTTTTGTTAAATTGAGCACTAAACTAGGCATGGAATTCAAAGAGAAGTTATACAAAGTGATTTATGCCTTCAATTAGGTTGTAATCTAATCCACAGCAAAAAAGTAAAGAGTACATAGCCAGAGAGACACATCCACAAATGAAAACCAGTCTATGTCTGGTGACAGACGGCTTAGAAATTGGATGGAGTGTTGGAAGTAAGAGTAAGTCAGTGGTTCTCAGCCTGAGATGCATTCTAGAATCATCAGAAGGGCTTTTAAAAGTTAAGTCAGAAATTCTGTTATTATTGGTCTGGGACGGGGCCCAGGCACTGGTATTTTTAAAGCTCCGTAATATAATATGCAGCATACAACCAGTGTTGGTAACGTCTGCAATAAGTAAGTTATGGTGACACAGCTGAGGGGCTCAGGAAACAAACCGAAACTAGAAGGAAGCTGGGGGAGATCACCAAGGACAGGGCTTCAGCAGGCAGGCTTCACAGTCTATACCTCGCAGTTGTGCTAAAACCTCAACGCAGTCTCACAGTCTTTTTTGACCAGTGATCTTAATATTGCAGCTCAGCAAGATTAAAACATTTTTCAGTAAAAACTAAAGAATAGTAGGGAATGCTAAGAGTTTTAAACAGGTACTCACAATACCCCAATATTTCTAAGATATTTTTGGGCATGGTGCCAGTCCTCCTTTGATGTACCCCAACTCTAAGATCAAAATAGAGTGTGATTTTAAAGAAACTCACCTCATTTTTGTATCTCAGGCTTTTTGCCCTGTGGAATGAAAATGCTTCTCTTTTGTTCGTTTGTGTTTTTTATGAAAATCCTCTACAAGTTAAGTGACAGTTATGCATCATCAGGTGGCATGGTCTTCACTTCTGGGAACTGTTCTGTTCTGCTTCATCGTTCAGCACATGTGTTTTGAGCACCTGCTGCATACCCAGTCCTGCACTGGGTCCTGCAGAGGCAAAGACCGTCCTTCTATTAAAAGAATGGCAAGGCACATAATTACAGCATAGGATCTGAATGCTCTGAAAGAGGTGATAGGAAGTGCTGTAGGTGCTCCAGGGAGTAGGAAAGAAAACTCACTAAGGCAGTAGCACATGGGTGGAGACTGGAAGGATTGATCCTGTGGAATTGTCTAGCAAGCAGGGCAGCCTGGGCACAGCCAGTGAGAGCAGAGGCCAGCGGCCTGGTGAGTGGTGCCCGCTCACCCAGCAGCCCTGGCGGCTGGGCTCCGAGGTGGGCTTGGGTGTCAGGGTAACGCAGCTGGACCCACTGTCCATCAGTAAAGGGCTGTAAGCGGGAGGATGACCCCAGGGCAGCGGGAAGGATGGCTCGTCACCTCAGCAGTCTGTGCACTTTCTAGAGGATCGTCCCCTTCTGCACGTGTAAAGTTTCACCTGAACGATGTGCTTGTAGGGTCATCCGCACAGAACGGCAGTGCATTGAAGAGAGAATTCTCTGGAGGAAGCTACAGTGCAAAGCGGCAGCCCATGCCCTCTCCGTCAGAGGGCTCGCTGTCCTCAGGAGGCCTGGACCAAGGAAGTGACGCCCCGGCGAGGGACTACGACGCAGAGGTGAGTACCGCGTGGGCAGTACCTCTGTCTGGGGACAGGGGTTTGGAGAAGTCCCGAACGAGAAAAGGCGAGTGCGTTTCCCAAAGCCGGTCCACCGCCTTAAGCCTGGCCTCCGCTGCCGCAGGGATCAGCCACTCACTGCGGCGGGGGTGGCGGAGCCAGTCACTTGGGTTGCAAACTGCAGTTTCCCTGGAGGTGTTCAGACTTCTAATAGCTTCTGTATGAAAATGGCCTACGTTTCTAAAGACCTGCAGAAGGGCCTATGAGCGTTCGTTATCTTCTGTGCCTCTCACTCAGCTCAGAAAAGGGGCTTTCTACCGACAGGAGAGAAGTCACGTCAGTTCATTGGCCAGGGTGGCTGGAGGGGAGCCGTGGTGGCCTGAGCCCCTCCCGCCCCTCTGCTGCTCCCTGACGTCTTCCTCTGGGCCTCACAGGACTCTGATTCTCCGAGGCATTCCACGGCTTCCAACAGTTCCAACCTGAGCAGCCCTCCCAGCCCGGTGTCGCCCCGGAAGACCAAGAGCCTCTCCCTGGAGAGCACCGACCGCGGGAGCTGGGACCCATGAGTGGCCTCTGCTCTCAGACCAGACGCCGGAGCAGCGGCCGCTCTGGGCTCCCTCCCCTCACTCCCCCTGTGCTCTCACTGTCATCTCCCACCACCCTTGCCTGGAAGCGCCAGGGCCGCAGCAGTAGCAGGCGGGGACTCAGGAATTCTGCCTCTAGGACTCACATCCACGCACCCCTCGACTGAACAGCAACAGTCGTAAAGGCAGACTTTCATTGAGCAGCTCAGATGAATACCGATTTCATTTCATACCCTTAGCGTTGCTTTCCAGAATATTTCCCCCCTCCCCTGAAAGGGAGCTTAAGTAGGCAGATTACACAAATGTAAGCGATAAGAATAAGATTAGACAGCCATTGTTTTCACAGTAGAGCCTCGTAGCCCTGAGACAGCACGTGGGGCTCGCCAGTGGGCCCCGGGCACGCCATGCCCTTCAGCACCACAGTGAATGTCGACCTGATCGTTGCCAGTAAACCCCTGTTCACTAAAGCGATGCATATTTTACTACAAAATAGAGTTTAACTAAATACACAAATGTAGAGGTTAAATACTGACTGTACATAATAAAAAGAAGCATCTTGTATTCAACAAAAGATGGATGCATATATGAGACAGAGATCATTTAATTTAAAGACATGTATTGTTTCTTGTCTGTTTTCCACCTAAGTAATCAAAGGGTAGAAAGGCCTCCAGCTGACGTTTACAGGAGGAGAGCGAGAGGAGTGAGAATTCCCCTTAGTGCCATTCCTCACCCTGGTCGCAGTCACCTGGGAGCTTTAGGGAATGTTCCAAGGCTTTGGTTTCATCGGTTTGGAGTGTGACCTGGAAACCAGACTTTTAACATTTGAAGCCTCTTCAGCAGCATCATTTAAAGGCATATTTACTTCTATCCAAGACATTTCTTTTTCTAGCAGTAGAATTTGAACCACACTTCTCATTTATTACTATATTTTGGTATCTTCTGCTGATGAATGTAGAAATGCAGTTTTGTCACCTTCTGGATCCCTTCCACCTGAAAGGACACAAGGAATGTCGTAGTTTCTGAAGGTCCATAAAAGGGTTCATAAAAGTGCTTTTTCTCCTTGGCGAAACCCCTTACTCCCTGAGTGGCAGTGAGGCGTCTGGCCCCCAGCTGCGCCAGCTTCTCAGGGAGGGGTCTGTTTTGAGGGGGGTGTGAGCTTCCTCAGATAAGCCTGGGAAAGGGGGTTTAGTTACCAAATAATGTAAAACCTCAAACGCAAGGACTTGACCAGCCTTAACCAAATACTCATTCCCGCAAGCAGTGGGAAATGGACGCGCTCAGCCTGGGCGCGGGCAGGAAGTCAGCCCAGCATGGCCACCTTGACTGCTGAAGCTTTTCCTCCCTCGGTTGCTGTGTTGTGTTGTTAGTCACATTCCCATTTGGACTCCCGCTGTTTTAATTACCACGAGGAAATGAGATGCAGGACCAGGACCTTATGTCTCCAGAGTCATTTCACCGGTTAAGCACATGAGTAGAGAAAGAGATAGAAATAAAAACATTTCATGGAAGTAAAGAGAATCTGCCTCTCTTTTACTTTTTCATCTAAATTTCTCTGAGAAATAGAAACAGATTTTCTGCTCCCTTCTTTAAAATTCAGCTAACATGGAAGAATCTTCCTGCAGTTGCTTGTCTGAATCGCAGCGTTTGAGCACCGTCATTTCACCCCTGGCCCCGATTTCACACCTTTCTCCTCAGCAGCAGCTGTGCCGGCCTTCCCCACCACAAGCCACAGGGAGCTATACTGTTTGCACTGACGCCACTCTCTGGAACAGGTTACTGAGGTTCAGTGAGGGAAGAAAGGATCCCGTTTGGGGATTATATTATAAAATGTTACAACAGAGAATTTTAAAATAATAACAGTTTTGACATTTGAACTTGGTGCTTGCTCAGATTTGATTGTTTTACTTTGGATGGGCATAAATTACTGCACAATTCTAACCTAAATCCTTTGCTTTTGGAAAAGTGTCATGTAAAAATACTTTGGTGCATTCAGATAGCAAGAGTGAGACCTTGAGTCTGGCTATGGCCAGGACTCCGGTAGCTCCGTAAGCTTGACACTTCTCGGGAGAGGAGGGAACCGGCCAGCCAGGTGCCAAGTGCACGTGGCCCGCTCTCCTCCAGACCCTCCCTCCCCCTGTTTTCCTTTCCCCTCGCGTCTTCCTGCCTCCCTTTTCTCCCCCGAGGAGGCAGACCAGGCTGAGATTCACAGGACTCCACACGAAGCCATTAGTTTATGGCTTTGACAACCAAGTTTCTGCTGCCTGTAGGTGCTTATTTTTTTAAAAGATGCTTTTAGGATCAAAATATAACCATACCTGAAGTCTGGGCTCCACTATGATGAGTCATACCCTGCAGCCCCCCCAACAGGGCAGATGAGAGAAGGGCTTGTCTTGGCCACTGGGCTCACTGGGAGGTGTAATATTAACCCAGTGGATTATACTCCAGTAATCTGAAATGGTCTTACCAGTAGTGAGAGAGCAGTCCCAAATATGATTAGCTTCCAATAGTAGAACTTTGGGGGAGAAACACTGCCAAGGGTAGTAGTTTGGGAGGTATTTTCCCAAGATAATGATCATTCTACTGGGCTTATCCCCATTCTTAAATATGAAGCAGTTACCTTCAGAAGCTTCTTGAGAATGATTTGGAAAGATGGGGAATTGGGTTCTAGAGAAACAGAAAACATAATGATCATCGAAAGGGATCATTGAAAGATCATGGAACAGATGTGATGTTGCTGTCTGAAGTTATCCTTTGTTTTCATGCAGGACATTCAAAGAATGTATGTGGCAGCAGGAACTCATTTCTCTTCTCAGTAGAAAGTAAAAATAAGTGAAGAGGCATTTCTGGCATAGTCTAGATGTGTTGGTATTTGGTGCTATCTTTGTTCAGCCAATTTGTTGTCTGCTCTTGAATTCTGACTACTTTAATCTGCTCGTGCTTTGGGTGTATAAAATTACATATATATATATATATATATATATTTCTTTTGCCAAAAACAAAAGCCTTCCTCCTTGTCAAATGATTGCTAAAGCAAATTTCACTTCTTTAGTTATGTGCGTACACACACACACACGCACACGCCCATCCCTACACTTAGTGATTTATCTTCCTTCCCAGGGAGCACAGTTTTAAGGCTATGAAATACAATTAAAAAGGGCCCATCTACTGAGTTTTCCAAGCAATTCTTGTACCCAGGTTTCAGGGAAGAATCTGAAATTCCTGTTACGTTTACAGCAACAACCTGCCATTCCCCAGCTGCCTCTCAGCCCCTCTGTCTGCCTTCCACATGGTTAGGATCCTGTCATTTTGCTACTCAGTGGCCGCATCTACTTCTGCGAAAGACCAGTTGCATTTCTATGGACTCTCAGGTATCATTAAAGAAAATCCAGAGTAGGAGTGGGTGGACATCCCTAACTCCCAGGTACAGCAGGGCCGTTTGCTGGCCTTTGGCCATGAACACTGTAGTCTCCCAGCTGCACAGAGCTTTGTAAAGCTCAGCGTCCACCCTCTGGACAGAGGGGCACTCTCGGCAGCGGCCAGACTTCGCCACTGCCCCGGTCCGCTGGGCAAAACAGGGAAGTAACTGGGCGCCTTGCTCCCCACCTCTCGGTGGCCCAGTCCCTGCATTCGCTAGATAAGCCACTTGGCATTTCGTTGGGCCCACGTTAAAACCTCTTTGCTTGTGATGACTTGATCATGCAAGTCCAGTGTCCTCTGCAGAGTCCTGCGCCATTAGAGGGCCTCGCTTCAGCTGGTGTTTTGTTTCAGCGCTGGCCGGTAGGCCAGCGCCCCTCTCCCTTCCCAGGGACAACCGTTACACACAGACACCATTGCATTTATGGGGGGAAATTGATGAAAACAAGTCAACCTTGAAATTTCATGAAAACAAAATGACCTGCCTTTTTATTTGATAGTGTAATACCATTTGTTTTATAAATTTTTTAGGGTTTTTTTTCTCATTGTAATATTATTGTACAGTTTTGCATGGCCTGGGTGTAATCATTTTTTTGTTTAGAATATAATGCTGACAAATAAGTGTGTATGGAAGGGGAAAAGATACTGCTTTGGCCTCTCATCACTCATTTCATTTTGTTTGGTTTTATCCCCTCATTGTCTTAGGGAACTTTATGAGATTCTCTGCTACCAAACAATGGTGTGGATTCTTTTGCACAGAGATATTTAAGGTGGGACAGTCAAAATGTAACAGAAGACGCCTCGCCGATATTTTACGTTGGTATCACTTAATATTAACCAGACTCTGATGTATTGCAATAAAACAGGGAACTGTTCGAATTGAGTATTTTGTCTTCTTTTCCCTGATTAAAAAGTCTGAGGAATGGAGCAAAGGTGACTGACTCTTTTTGTCTCGTTTGACCCCCATTTCTGCCCGTCCCTCTCCTCATCCAGCTTCCTCGTTACACTAGAAGGACGTGGGGTTAGTTTAATCTAGGACTTTCTTAGTCCCTTCCATAGCTCAGGCGGCATAGTGTTCCATTCCCTTGAAGCTTTCAACTCCCCTCTTCTGGACCTCCCTGCCGGTGCCACCGCTGACTGTAAACGGGGCAGCCCTTTGATCTTCCATCTTCCTCCTGCAGAGAAGCAGCAGACACTTCCCACGACTTGTGCTGGGACGTTTGAACGTTCAAAACGCCCCCGTGACCGAGGAGTGAAGTTTTTTGCCCCAGGAAAGTGCGCCTCAGCTGCGCTTGATCCCTGACCCGGGCGTCACTGCCGCTCAAGCCAGGCCCTCGCCCTGCTGGCTGGTGGCCACCTTTGCCCGCGGTTGCCAGCACCATGTCATACAGCCTCTGGTGCAGCTGTGGCTTCTCCGCCTCTGCGCAGTGGGGCCTGGGAAGCTGCTGCGGCAGGGACCTGGCAGCTGTGCCGTCCCCTCCCCGCACCCTTTCTCCGACGAGGAATGTGGGCTGAGCCTTCCGGGTTCAGGCACCAAGAGCCTCACGCTGGGAACAGGGGCAAACCTTGCAGAAGCGTCTGGAGGCGCGAAAGGCTGTGACGCTGACCTCGGGGTCCTCACCATCAGCTCAGAATCGTTTACAAGTGAAAGAAAGAATTAATGCCACAATGCTAGCATTTTTTTTTTAATTGAAACAAGTAAATCAGACAATTACAAGAATTGTACAGAGGTTAACAGCCTGAAACGACCCCTTGGGTCCAAGCAGATGACACGTGCACATCACCTTCCACAAAAGGCCCAGGCACCGGAGCGGGAAGAAGGGCCCACACACACCCAGAGAGCACGCGGCTTTCTCTCCCCTTCTGGGGCTCCTGCCCCTCCCCACAGGAGGCAGCAGTTCTCTGGAAACCTCTGCTTGTCCAAAAAAGCCTCTAGGAACCAGCCAGAGAGCAGCTGTGGGTGGACCTCGCTTGGAGAAGTAGTGCTTGTCGGCACTGCTCAGATCAGCACTTCTCCCAGGTGCAGATCCAAGCTGGAGAGGAAAAGGCAGAAAACACAAATCTCATTCTAGAAACACACACACACAAACCTTGTATTACACACTCCATAAAATCCAAAAAGGCTTTTCTGTTTTGTTTTTGGTGTTTTTTTTTGGTGGCAGGGATTCAAAGGGAGAACTCTCATCTTCTTCTGGTTACCATTCACATTAGCAAAAAGCCCTGTTACAAAAAGGAAAAGGAAATAAAATCGTCTTTTTATCGAGAGTCATTTCAGAGGATGAGTAAACAATAAGCAGATTCTGCCAGACAGCAGTGGGGCTGCACTTCCGTGCTGGCGCCTCTCGCCCCACACCCACTCAGCGATGAGAACCGTGTATAAGTGCTGGCCACGGGCTCTGAGCAGCGGCCCCCCCACCAGCGCGGCCCCCTCTCACTGGGTGAAGCTTAAACGGAGCGTGGGTACCACCGGCTTCCTACTAGTTTTAGCGGCAGGAGGACGGAGGGTCCCGCCTAACGGCCGGGCCCGCGGCTACTGCTGCTCGGCCTGCCTCCTGCGGTAGTTGCTGTAGGCCTCCTCGAACATGGCCTTGCAGGGGAACCGGGCCTTCAGCTTGGAGCAGATGAGGAAGGAGCCCCCCATCTTCCTGTGCAGCGAGTAGGTCTCCTCGGGCGGCGGGACGAGCCGGTGCTTCAGCATGACGGGGATCAGGTTGTGGATCTTCTCGGTGGTGCTCTGGGTGCCAAAGTCAAAGGGCTCCTCCGAGGCAAAGGCCTCCCCCAGGATAAGGATGGCATCCAAGTGGGCATCTTCCATGGCCTGGAGGGAGGTGAATGGAGGCAAGATCAAAGAGCCCTCACCAGCCCAGGGCTCCCATCACGGGGCCCAGACTGACTGCTCGCTGAGGAGTGGGCCAGGTAGGTGAGTGTTTCAACCAGACTGAAGAACGTTAACCAGGGTGTAAACTCAAACCAACAGGGGCCAGGAGAACATCATTCATGTGTGAACTGGGCTCCGTGGAAGAAGAAAGGAAGTGGCGGGGTCTGCGGCCGAAACACCTGTCATTCCCAAAAGAACAGTCTATAGGCCTGAGCTGACCTGAGCCTCTGCACTCCTCTTGGTGGTAGACCTGAGACCACCTGTGTGTCTGCAACCCTTCCCCACTGTCATCAGGAGAGGAAAGTGCTGCTTTCTGAGTGGGTTCTGGGTGACAGGAACACAGGTGGTCGCCCCTTCACGTAAAGGGCTGCTACGATTACTTCCAGCGCTCCCCTCACCCCTTCCCCGGTGAGGCCTGAGCAAGTGAGGGCTGTGCTTTGCCATCCCATCTGCCCACCCGGGCCCCGAGCGCCAACACGATGACTGGGATCTCGAATGGGCTGGAGTGGGGCATAAAACAAGAGCTTGGTGGCCAGTCCCCTGGCATTCTGAGGCCCTCAGCCCAGGGGCTGGGGCGGGGCCGGCCCAGGGGCCCTGTGGAGACCCTCGAGAGCAGCTGTCACTTCTGATCTCATTTGTAAACTGAGATTCCCTTCAGATTTCAAGGGAAAAGCAGTCCATGGCCCGGGGCTGAGTCTGGCTCAGCAGGCCTTGTGCGTCTCCAGAGTCACGGGGTGGGGGGTGGGGTGCGGAGCTCACCTTGACCTCGTAGCCGGTGAGGAACTTCATCTCCATGGACTTCTTCAGCACGGCCTCCCTGTCCCGGTCAGCAGCAGCCCTGATGATCTGGGCAGAGGTGCAGAGGGGACCGTGGGCAGCACGCAGAGGGGAGCTCCTGGGGGTCCAGGGAGCCAGCACTGCCCCTCCCCACACAGGACAGCTGCCGGCCCACCCACCTTTCCCCTTTACTCCCCTGAGCCCGAGGTGGCTGCGGCCTCATCCACGGGCACCAAATGCTGCGGACAGGCAGGGACATGAGGACAGAAGCCCGCCCGCCCGCCCGCCCACTCGAGTCCCAAGCATCCCATCTGAGCCCCAGGAGAGCACGGGCCAAGGCCAAGCTCTGCCTCCACCCCTACCTGTATGTAGAGGTCCGTGAAGGATCTGTCATATTCCCGAGTTGCCCCGAAGTCCAGAAGAGCCACCTGGGAACGGGCGATACCGGGGAGGGTTTGCCCCAGTGGAGCACGGGTTGGGGGGACAGGGCGGCAGAAGGCTGATCTCGGACCCTGCTCCAGCGGAGCTCAGGCTCCCTGTGGGAGCCCCACTGGGCACTCACCTTGTGCTGCTGAGGGTCATAAAAGAAGTTGGACCAGTTGGGGTCTGTCTGCATGAAGTGGAACTCGAACAGCTCCCTCAGGCACAGGACCAGGATGTTGTAGCAGATCTGGGGGCCGGGTGGGTCCTCGTCACCAGCACCGGGCCACCCGGTGGCCCCTGGATCTGGGCCGGGGAAGCTTGACTCCCATTTCCCTCCCCATCTTCCACCCCATCCTGCCTCACGCCCAGAGCTGACTTTGAGGCCAAGCGTACCACCAGGTGGGTACACGCAGCAGCCCTCCTGCCCGCTCTGCCCCGCAGTGGGGCCTCGGGGCTCCAGGCCCACCCTGTGACCCACCTCATTCCGGATCTCCTGGCTCAGCCCCTCGGCCTGGTCCAGGGGGAAGCCGGACACCAGCTCCGTGGTCAGCACATGGGGGCTGCAGAGCTCGTCCACAATCTCGGGCACGTAGAAGAAGGGGTGGTCCTTCAGCAGCTCCCTAGCAGAGGCGGGTGGGAGGTCACACCCGGGCCTCCTTGATCCCACCCAAGCAACACACTGGGGCGACACACAGGACAGCAAGGGGCTGAGCCCCCCAGGCAGAGGAGGGCCCTGCCCCGAGCTGGGCGGGACACGGCCCCGGCCTCAGGCCCCAACCCCAGCCATCGCCCCTCAGAGCCGGGGGAGGTGGGCGGGGGGGGGGGGCCTTCAGCCCACAATGGGCTGCCCGAAGCCGCCCCTTCTGTCTTCCCAGCGGGAGCAACGGGCAAGGGCCCGAGGCTGGAGCCGCACCTGAACCTGCGGGCACAGGCGGCCTCTCGCTGGTAGTCACACTCGAGGGTCAGCTCCCGCCTCAGCACGTCGATCAGGTGCTCAGGGAACAGGCCTGGGCCAGGGAGGGGGGCGTCAGGGGGACGGGGGGCTCCCCGGGAGGCCCCCCCACAGGCCTGCCCTTGCCCAGCGGCAGCCTCAGACCTTCTGGAAGCATGTTGCTCATGTTCAGCACGGCCATGAGGTTGTTGACGTCACTGCTGATGCTCTGGGCCACGCCGGGGTACTGCGGGGGACAGAGGGGAGTCAGGCAGACAGACACAGCAGGGCCCCGCGGCGCCCCCGCCTCCCTGCCACCCACCAGCTGCCCAGCTGTGTCCCTCCAGGACCCCGCACCTCCGCAAGGCAGAGCCAAGACCCACCAGGGCTGCTGTGACCCCCGGGCCCACCACGACCCTGCTCTCCACCGCCGACCGCTCCCTCCCCCATCCCCATCCCTGCGGCTCAGGCCCCAGACAGTCACTTGTCCCCAGTCCCTGCTCCCCCCAAACCAAGCGTGCTGGGAGGCTGTCCTCCCTCCTACAGTCACTCACTTAGCAAATACTTCTCGGCACCCACCGCTGACCAGGTGCCAGGACAGAAGTGAAGAGACACAGGCCCTGCCCTGGGCACGGGGACACACAGGGGACGTGGGGTGCAGAGGCCCCTCACTGCAGGGCCCGGCTCAGCCCTGTGCAGCCCCTGAGGGCACTGAGCCCACACCCCGGGTGCCCACCTGGATCTTCATGGCCACCTCGCGGCCGCCCTTCATGCGGGCCAGGTGCACCTGCCCGATAGAGGCGGCTGCAAAGGGCCGCTCCTCAAAGTACTCCAGCTTGTCCCGCCAGCTGGGGCCCAGGTCGTTGTTGAGAGTTTTCTGGAGGGAGAGGCCAGGGAGGGGCCATGAGCACCACCAGGGACACCCTGAGGGGCCCTCCCCAACCGCTCCCGCAGGGCTGCCAGCGCCTGGACCCTGGGCCGCACCGGCCTCACCGTCATCTGCTTCAGCGGCATGAAGTCTGCGCTCTGCCTGACCCGCTCGAAGATCTTGGCCAGATGGGGGTTGATGAAGGCGTCATCTGGAAGGCAGCAGAGCATTCAGAGCGGAAGGCTGACCCCTCGGAAGGAGGGTGCACAGGCCACCTCGATCAGCCCTGCCCAGCAAGGTCTCCCGGGGGGGAGGCCGAGGTACCGCTCTGCCCTTCACACGCTGAGCCCAAGGTTCAGAGAAGACGAGGCACAGGCCCAATGCCACACAGCAGGCCCAGCCTCGGGTTCTCCCTGCTCCCGCGGAGCATTTCCCCATTGGCACACAGACCCTTGATACTGCGGACCAAGGCTCCAGAGGGGATACAGGGACACTGACCCGTGCACGCTCCTGGCCCGCCTCGGCCAACAACCAAATCCGAGACCCCCGCAGCCCGGCCCACGGCACCCCTCCCCAGCCGGGCACTGGGTGCGTCTGTGCAGCTGCGGCCCTGCCGATGGCGTGCGGGGCAGCGTGTGCCGGGGCCTCTGAACTCACCCTCACCCAGGGACCTGAGGAGGTAGATTCCTTAGAAAGAGCAGGCGTAGCTTTTTATGATTATAAAAGAAAGACATTTAGGGAACAAAGCGTATTAAATGTTTAAAATACCCATAATCTACCTACAGAGAACTACTGATCTCTTTTTTCGTTTTGACCCTTTCCTATGCGTTTTTCCCTGACTGCAGTCACGCTGCCTGGAGACGCTCTGGCTGACTCCCCTCCTGCAGCCGTTTCTCACGAGCACTTGCCACGTCGTTGAATAGCTTTCTGAAATATTCTGTAACACACACAGAAGCTTCAACACGCAGCTCACTAGCCGGACAGCGGCTGACTTCAGTTTGTTTATTTGAGGCCAGAAAGAATCCTTCGATGAAGCCGCTCCTGCAGAGCCCTGACCGCATCTCTGAGGCTCTCCGTCCTAGAGGTGGGGCTCACGCACGGAAGGGCTTCCGAGGGGCGCGTGCCACTCCAGAGTCCGCACCGGTACAGGCAGTGCCCGCGCCCACCTGCCTGGGTGGTTATTCCTGTCCTGCACTTGGCCACTTCAGTGAGTCCATCTGACTGCTTGTCGGGGGACTGGCTGTGCTCCCACCCAGGACAGCAGCCCCTCGGGTGCTCCTCCCTGGGAGGCACCATCAGAAGCCCGGAGGGCCCCCCGAACCCCAGCTCTGCTCTGGGGGCTACAATGAGCCAGCCTCCAGCTCAGCCGCCGCCGTCTCCCCCGGCCTTCCTTCCTCGGGGCCACACAGCCCATGCCCCGGTGTCACGTCACCACAGGCCCGTGAGCTCCCCAAACAGTACCCTCGGACCACTGCGCGGGGCACCAGGGGGCATCAGCCGGACTCTCCCCAACTTTTGAGACGCCAGGACCTCTGGACATGTCAAAACACTCAGAAAGAAGCCAGAAAAACAACCGTGGGCTCCTATTTCAGACACTGTTTTTAAACATCCCAGGTGGGTTAACAGCCAAGCTTCAAACAAGAGAAGCCCGTGGGCAGGAAACCTCCCATCCCTTCCCCTCGGGGCCAGGTGCGGTGCCCCCCACTGCTCGCCCCCAGCTCCCCTGCCTACGCCGCCTCACCGCCCCCAGCTCCCCTCCCTACGCCGCCTCGCCGCCCCCAGTTCCCCTGCCTACGCCGCCTCGCCGCCCCCAGCTCCCCCCCTACGCCGCCTCGCCGCCCCCAGCTCCCCTCCCTACGCCGCCTCGCCGCCCCCAGCTCCCCTCCCTACGCCGCCTCGCCGCCCCCAGCTCCCCTCCCTACGCCGCCTCGCCGCCCCCAGCTCCCCTCCCTACGCCGCCTCGCCGCCCCCAGCTCCCCTCCCTACGCCGCCTCACCGCCCGCAGCCCGCGCAGCCGCACTCACCCTGGATGCTCAGCATCTGGCCCAGCTTGAGCGCCGCCCCGCGCACCTTGCACAGCGTCCGCACGATGCGCTCCGCGTTGGCCTCTGACAGGAAGGGGCTGGAATCCAGCACGGCCTTCTTCCCTGCAGAGGAGCGAAGTCACCATGGCCTCCCTCAGGCGGGGCTGCTGGGCCTGGGATCCCCCAGAGGCCCCTCCACCCGCCCCTGGTTGTAGGTCCAGGGACAATAACAAGACATCAGGGTTTAACACGTTTTAAGTGAGATGCAGTGAAGTCCCAGCACAGAGCTTGACACAAAGGGCTCAGTCAACGTCTTTCCTCCTCGGGGTCCACAAAACCAGCAACGCAACTTTAACCCCACATTTCACACCCACCTCCCAGATGCCGAGGAAGGCCCTCAGGGGCCAGCCAGGTCTCCCCGGGCCCACCTCCAACCCCATCCCAACACACACACAGGCTCGCCCACGGGGCCTCTCCCTCCGTATCAGCCCCTGCCAAGTCACTGTCCCTCGCCCCTCAGTGTGCTGGACAAAGGTCACCAGCACCCTTGGACTCTCTGCACAGTCACCTGGGGCCACTGGCTGCAGTGAGAGCGCAGTCCTCAAGGGAGGGGAGCTCAGGGTCAAGGACAGCCTCACCCGGCTGGTGCCAGCTGGCCTGGGGAGAACGCATAGGGACCTCAGGTGTGCAGACAACCTCCATTCAGCACAGTCGGGGGTGGGAGGGTGCAGGCTGGTGACTCAAGGTGATGAGGAGGGGGTGACCCAGTGGCAGTCGGTGCTTTTCCTGCCCTCTGTCCTGTGAGCCCAGTTAGATCGGGAACCCCCGAGGGGTGCCGCCCACAGAGCCTGGCACCTTCCTCAGCTAGCATCACCACGGGCCTGGCCCAGCGCTCAGAGTGGGTCTGAGCTGGGTCCCCAAGGCGCGAACACGGGAGGCGGCCGTCATGCCACTGCCCTCCGTCCGGGGCCGTGCCCAGCACGGCCTCTGATACACCAGGGTGGGTGGGCTGCAGGGGGATGCGAGACTGAAGGCCCACACCTGAGGCAGCTGTTAGGCCTGCGCGGGGCTAGGCTCACCCCAAGGTCCCGGACAGCAGGACAGGGTCCCGGGAAGGGGAGAGATCTCAGCTCCACAGGAAGCAGCCCAGCTGCCGGGGGTCAAGAAAGCTGTAGCCCCTGGGCAGGGCCACTCCAGGGTGTCTGGGCCAAGGAGGGTGCCCAGATCACCCCTCGCCTCGGGCCGCCCTCTATGTCCGCTCTGCCCTCCCCAGCCCCTGGGCCCTGTGGGCCGGGACCTGGGCCTGTGTCCCTGAGGAGAGGTGGGCGGGGCAGAGACGCCACAGCCCCGGCAGGAGGAGGGAGATCTTCTCCCCTAGGGACACAGCAGCGCCCCCGAGATCCAGGGACGGCGCCCGGCCCTCTTGAGCTTCCCAGGCAGCCGCTCCTCACGGCTGGCCACTGTCCACAGGCTGGAGTCTGGGCCCCTGCCCGGGCAAGGCTGGTTCTGAAAACAACCCGGGGGGAGCCGGGGGTGTTCAAGGGTGTGGTGGGCGCGTGCCCCGCTTAGAAGAGGCTTAGCCCCTGGGGAGGCCTGGGCCAGGCTGGTCGGTGCCCTCCAGGCCCAGGGGTTCCCGGGCCTGCTCAGGAAGCTAGAGCACGTCCCTCTGGGCCTGAGCCCCGTGTCCTGCTCTTGGGCCAGTGGCATCTAGGCCTCTTGACCCCCAACAAGGGCCACCGCCTCCCTGACAAAGGACACCAGCTGTAACCTTGGGGCCAGTATAGCTTCTTTCCTGCTTGGACGGGGCAGGACGGAGGGCAGCCAGTTTTCGGGGGGGCACGATGGGAGAGGTTGTGCCTGGGGAAGGCTGGCTTCTCACTTCCCAGAGTCTCAGCACCAACACTAAAAATACCCTCCCTAATCCTCTCTGCTCTCCCGTCCCTTCCAAGGACACACACATACTCAGGGGCCTGGAGGACAGGCTAGCACCTTCTCCGCAGAGGCCCCCATCCCCTCGAGAGGGTCCTGCAGGTGAAGCGGGGCCATCCAGGTGGCTGGCAGGGCCCCCTTCAGGGCCCCCAGGCTGTAGCTAGGGCCTCAGGGACCACAGCACAGCATGACAGTGGGGATCACTCAGGGTCCCCAGGGAAGGGGGGAGGAGTGTCAAGTACCGGAATGAACTGATGTCCCCTGAATGGGCCAGGGGCAGGGGGCACTCAGCCCAGAACTTCAAGTAAACTTTGAGAAATCCACCAAGCAGATGGCTCTAGCAGGGCTGCTCTCAACAGCCCCCAGGACCCTGCTGAAGGGAAAGCGCCCTGCACCTGCCTAGCCGCCTCCCCCCCGACACCTGGACAAGCCTGGGGGAGGGCACCAGGTAGGGGGTGGGTGGGGCCTCCAGCTGCCCCCTGACCCATCGTCAGAGCATCCTAAGCACGCCAGGTTTCAGAGCAGCCAGTCTGCAGAACGTTCTCCATGGAGTACCACCCACAGCCGGCCACCCAGACAAGGGGAACTGAGTGTTCTGACCTGACCCCGGGCTGACCCTGGGAGGCAGGGGACAGAGGAGTCACGATCTTCACCTCAGAGACAAAGCGTCTGAAGCTGGAGAGGTAATGGCCACCCCAGGTCACGAGGTGGGGGAATGGGGGGCCCATGGGGTCTGTTCCAGCAGCTCCCACGCCCCTCGACCACAGCCAAACGGGGAGCCCTGGGCACCTGACCTGGCCAGACCTGGGACCCCAGCGTCTCTGCAGAGCGGGGGCAGAGGCAGGGCCACACCGGAGGCTCCTATCAGAAGAGGGAAGGTATGCGGGCCCGGAGGAACCAGGACGGCTGGGTGAGCCAACGTGGGCCAGGACAGGAACAGAACAGCCTTCAGGCCTCAAACTCCAGGGCTGCCGTGAACACGGAACACAAGATGAAAGGTGCCCCTGGAGGCCAACCCTCGGGGAACGCAGGTGGGAGCTGGGAGCTGACAGGCCCAACTCTCAGGGCCCACCCTGCCCTCCCCATCAAGGGCCCAGCTCACCTGAGGGATCCTCAGGGCGGAGGCTCTTCTTGGCGACCTCGGCCAGGGCCCCGAAGCCCAGACCCACGGCCAGACCTGCAAGGAGGAGGTTGAGGGCTCTGGGCATTCGCTCAGGGGCTGCCCACTGCCCGCCGCCCACGAGGCCCGGAGCAGCCCCACACAGACACCTGCCTCGCTCCCCTGGGGACCTTCGCTGACACTCCAGGCATCTTGAAAAGGGAGGGGATAAGGAGGTAGGAGATACACAGCTGTTGTTTTCAGAGAAGACCTGCCTCAAGGTTGGTGCTTTCGCTGGAAAAGCCTCCTCCACCGCCACTTCCATCACCTTTGCTACAGGCTCACGCGACAAACACACACACCTCCAAAACAACGTACGACGGAGAAACGCATTGGGCAAGACGCAGCACAAATGGAATGTGGGCCAGGAATGGCTGCAGGCCAAGGACATCCTGACAACACTGGGCACCCCCTTGGGATGCAGCCGCCCACTTCACAGTCTGTGTGAAGAGCCTCCAATACTCTAGAATTCTCTAACCCAGTTCACTTAAGTCGCAAGGAGAGGCATTACCACTGCAATATAAAGCAGTCATTGGTGGGAACTGGAACATTTTGCAAAAGCCATGGGGACTCCCAGGAGCTCAGGCTACAGCCCTCACTTGCGGGGAAGGCCCCACAGGCACTGACGGTGGTCTAAGGACAGTGGGGTACCAGGCCCTCCTTCTCCCGTCAGCAATCTTTGAAATCAAGGTTTATTAACATCTCACTGGTCCAGAGGTTGGAACTGGATGATCCCTACTGTCTAGGGGAGGCCTGAGGAGGCCAGCAGGTGCCACTAAATGCACACAGAAAGCCCAGGAGCCTGGCTCAGGGCCTATTTCCTCTACTGAGATACAGTTCCAGCTGGCTTGGGGGGCGGGAGCACACTAGGCGAGAGAGTGAGGAACATTTGGAGGAGCACGCTGGCCACAGCAGGAGGGACAGCAAAGACCCCGGGAAGATGCCAGAGATGCCCCGAGGCCAGTGGGCCTTGGCGAGCACAGCCCTGGGGGGCTGGGAGTCTCACACCTGGCAAGGACACCTGCACGTGCTTCTATATTTTCCAAATTTTCTACGATGATTATGCATTACTTTTATGAAAATTATTATTGAATTTACTGAAAAAGTTATTTAATGAAAAATACATTTTAAAAATCATAAGAGGATAACCCAATTTTTTAAAATGTTTTTGCAGTACATTTTACCCACCATGACACAACCGTTCACCCTCTGCTTTGCCAGGTAGCTCCTGCCTCATGGGTCAGTGTGAGGATTAAACAGCTGAATGAGAGTGAAGCCCTCCCAGAAGGGCTGGGCGGAAGGCAACACTATTCAGGTGTTCGCTATTACTGTCCTTTCTCCTATTCAAAGGGCTAGACCAGTGCTGCCAAAAAAATATAATGCCAGCCACATATATGATTTTAAATTTTCTGGGGGCTATGTTAAAAAAGGCAAAAAGAAGCATGTGAAAGGAATCCTGATCATATATTTTACTTAGCCCAGTGTATCCAAAACATTATCAATTCAACAAGTACTCAATATACACATCGTTAGAGAGATGTTACTTGTTTTATTTATTTTTTGTACCAAGTCTTCAAAATCCAATGTGCGTTTCGTCTTGGAAGCCTGTCTCAGCTTGGACCAGCCACGTTTCAAGTGCTCAACACGCCACGTTGCTGGTGGGGCAGCACAAGGGCAGCACAAGGCAAGTTCTGGCGACCAGAGCAGAGGCCACGGTCATCTGGAAATGCCCCCAAGGACACCCTGGCGTGCTGGAATGGAGCTGCCACGGCCTGTTTCCCTTTGACACCCCAACCCAGCCCCGGAGGACACTGGGCACAGAGCTGCGTCCCCGGTCAAATGGTAACTCCCCTCCCCTCCCCCCACCTCAGCACACTGTCCAACTCAGCAAACGAATGGCAACAGCAACGCTAACCTTCAAACTGCAGTGACCTTCCCCAATGTCTCTCCGCCTCTAGATTTTTCTCTGCCTACATCAAGTCCAAAGACAAGCCTACCAAACAGGCAGACGTGTCAAAGGTTACCCAGGCTGGCCACTGAGAGCAGACGCCGAGCGCCCTTCTCTGCAGGGCCCCCAGCTGGGCCCCCTCACATGCTCTGCCGAACTCTTCTCTGGCCCATTCTGGGCTGCTGGGCAGAGCCAAAGCTCTCCAAGGCCAAGGACCGTCACTGAACACTGAATCACGGAGGGAACATTCCGCAAAGCAGGTTGCAGGCTCCTTCTGTGCGCCTGCGAGCTCCCTCAGGGCCAGGCCCGAGGAGCTGACAAGGGATGGGCTCCCCACTGCGGGATCCTGACCTCAGGAGCTCCTGCTCTAGTGAACCAAGAACAGGCTGGCCATCCCGCCATACCCAACCTGGCTGACCTGAAAGCATTCTCAGAACCTTGCAGAGACAGGAGGGCAGAGGCCAGCCAGGTTCTTCGTTCCCCCCGGAGCTGGGTGGCACCTGCAGGCAGCTCCTGGGAGATCAGCGCCTCTGCCTCGGACTCCCCGCGTTGGTGAGGACAGCCCGAGCCCGTGCTCACTCAGTCTCCGGCGTCACCTGAGGTCTTCCACTCCACCTCGGCCCCCCAGCCCTTAGGACAGCGCCTGTCCATGTCCGGACCCACAGGCAGGCTCAGCCGGGCCCGCATGGATGTCCCAGGGGAGACCAGCCGCAGAACCAGCTCCGCGGGCCCATGGCCACCACCAGCAGCCTGGCCACCACCCTAGCCTGTGAGAAGGCGCCAGCCCTTTCCAAGAAAGTTCCTGACATTTCTCACAAACGGAGATTTTGCAGGCAAGAAAGGCGGTGGCAGTGACGAGCAGCGAGGAGCAGGGTCTCCCCAAGGGGGTGGGGGCGCTTTGGGCTGCTTCCCAGGCTGTGGGACTGATCAGGGGGCCCAGGCCACTGGCCCAGCTCCTTCCTCCCCGAAGTCCCTCTGCAGGTCCTCAGAGCCAAATGAGTGCCCCCTGAGCAGCACCCCACAGACACAGAGGAAACAAGTAAATAAAAACCTTCTAACAAACAGCACCGTCTGTGAGGAGGCTTAGTGAGGGGCGCCTAACCGGCCAGCACCCCAGGCATGTTTACAGAGCAAGGCTGGACGGAGGTCCTCTGCAGCAGCAAGGGCCAGATCTGAGGGCAAAACCGCTTCACTCACACAGCACCACCCACGTGCCAGGCACTGTTCTCAGGCCTCCCTTTTCCAACACACCCAACAATCCTTCTGATCTGATAAGACAAGAAAGTCCACACAGAAAAGGCAGCGGACAAGGATATTTCCTTCACTTCAAGGTGTTCCCGAACCCTTGGTAATTCCACCTTCTCTTCCATCACCTGCATCCTCCACGCTGTGCCAGCAGCAGGCACCGGGAAGAAGAGGGGGCCTGGGAGGGGGCTGCAACCCACAGCATCGCAGGAAGGAGAACAGGAAGGAGCAGTGGACGAAGGTCCCTGTAGAGTGTTCTCCTCGGTTCTCAGAACTAAGCCAGAGCGGGGCGGCGGGGAAGACCTGACAGCCCCTCTGCTGGCTCAGGGGAGACGGGACGAATTCAGGGGCAACAGGCTCAGCCTGCCTGTATCTGTATGATACAGGCCTCCTCAGCCCGGGTCCCAGGACTGTCACAGGTGCACATATGGGCCTGGGTGACTGGCAACTGTGGCTCAGCTTCCTCACCTGTAACTGGAGATTATAACTGCCCTAATCTCCTTCACAGAGGCTCTAAGTGACAGAAAATAGACAGAAGACTCCCTTTTAAAGTATGCTCCTGGAGAAGGTAGAAACCACGCTCCCTCGCCCCTGCCAAGGGCACAAACTTTTCTTGGACCTAAAGGGCATCTGTCTTGCTGCCTCAGAGAGCACCGGAGGAGCGCTGGCTACTTAGAGCGGCAGCAAGCGTGCAGCGTGTCCCCTCAGGAAGTCAGGCACATGGTGCTCAACTCCTTTTGGTAAGTTTTCTCTAGTGCCTACTTGATCTGTTGGTCTCGTTTCTATAATCGTCCAGTTCTCCCTCATTTCATAGGTGCAGAGGAGATAAGACTTCTCCTCTGAACCTATAATACTGAAGCACAAATGAAAAATATAGAAAAGAGTAGAGGAGACACACATGACAGAAGGGAAAGATCTAACATATGTGTAACTGGAGTCCCAGAAGGAGAGGAGAAAGAGAACAGGGCAGAAACAATATTTGAAGAAATGACCAGAATTTTCCAAAATTGATGAAAGACATCAAGCACAGATTTAAGAAGCTCTATAATCCCGAGCAGGATAAAAGCAAAGTAAATCATACCCAAGCATGTCACAGTCACACTGCTGGAAAACAAAAGCAAAAGGAAAATTTTAAAGGCAGAGGACAAAATACAAATTACTTTCAAAGGAGCAGCAATAAAACGAATAGCTAAGTTTTCAACAGAAACAAGGGAAGTTAAGAAGACAACTGAGGGACTTCTCTGGTGGTCCAGTGGTTAAGACTTTGCGCTTCCACTGCAGGGGGCGCGGGTTCAATCCCTGGTCAGGGAACTAAGATCGCACATGCCGTGTGGTGTGGCCAAAAAACAAAACAAAACAAAAAAAAGAAGACAATGGAATAATATTGCTAAAGTGTCCAAAAGAATTAATTTTGAACATGGAGTATTATACCCAGCCAAAATACCTTCTAAAACAAAAGTGTAATAAAGACATTTACACACAAATAAAAACAGAGAATTAATGATTACCACTCTGCACTACAAAAAAAGAGAAAAGGTAGTTCTGCAGAGAAGAAGAAAATTACCCCAAAAGTAATTCTAATATAAAAATGAAGGGAGAGGGTTTCCCTGGTGGCGCAGTGGTTGAGAGTCTGCCTGCCGATGCAGGGGACACGGGTTCGTGCCCTGGTCCGGGAGGATCCCACATGCCACGGAGCGGCTGGGCCCGTGAGCCATGGCCGCTGAGCCTGCGCGTCCGGAGCCTGTGCTCCACAACAGGAGAGGCCGCAGCAGTGAGAGGCCCGTGTACAGCAAAAAAAAAAAAAAAAAAAAAATGAAGGGAGAAAGAAACACAAAAAGGGTAAATATGTGGCTAATCTAAATTCACATGGGCTATACAAAGAAATGACATCTTGTAAGGTTTAACATATCTTAATAATTTAGTATATAATATAAAACATGTAGAAACAAAATACATATCCACGTTAACACACACACACAAAGGGATTTAAACTGTTCTGAAGTGCTAGCATTACTGCAGAAGTAGTCAAAATAATCATTTCTATTACATTGTAGTAAGTCAAGAATGTATGCTGTAATCAAGAGAAACCACTAAAAGTATAGTAGAATAATAACACACAAACTAATAAAGAGAAAACATGTACAAGAAAAAAACTCTTTGATTAATTCAAAAGAAGGCAAGGCAAGTGGGGGAGGGAAGGGGAAAGGGGGAAGAAAGGGGTAGGGAATTAAGAGGTACAAACTACTATGTATAAAATAAATA
This sequence comes from Pseudorca crassidens, assembly GCF_039906515.1. Classification (NCBI taxonomy): domain Eukaryota; kingdom Metazoa; phylum Chordata; class Mammalia; order Artiodactyla; family Delphinidae; genus Pseudorca; species Pseudorca crassidens. The sequence continues at coordinate 162,064,016 of NC_090297.1, forward strand.
AGCTACAAGGATATATAGTACAGCACAGGGAATATAGCCAATACTTTATAATAGCTACAAATGGAATCTAACCTTTAAAAATTGTGAATCCCTATGTTGTACACTTGAAACTTACATAGTATTATACATCAACTATACCTCAATTTAAAAAAAGGTAAAAATTTTTAAAAAGAAAGTAGGACAGAAGAGAAAAAAAGGGAACAGAATGGATGGGTCAAACAGTAAACAAAGACTAAGACAGTAAATATAAACCCCAATACGTCAGCAACTCCATTAAATGTAAATGAACTAAATACTCACATTATAAGACTAAGATTAATGGTCTGTACCTAAATCACAGGAAAAGAAAATATATATATGCTGCTTACAAAAGACATACCTTAAATATAAGGATACAAAAGGTTGAAAGGAGAAGGAAGGAAAAAGATATACGATGCAAACATTGACCACCACCTCCCAAAAGAACAGCTGGAAAACAGCTATACTAATATCAGACAATGTAGACTTTCATAGAGATAAGAGAGGTAAGACATAGTAATAAAGGAGTCAATCCCCAGGAGGATATAAGAATTCTAAATCTGTAAGCAACCAATAACACAGCTTCAAAACATTAAAGTAAAAATTGACAGAACTAAGAGGAAGGTAAATCCATGATCACAGCATAAGACTGTTAAATGTCTCTTTTGATAGCTGATAGAATAAACATACCATCTAGAAAAATGGTACACATGATCTTATTTGCAAAGCAGAAATAGAGACACAGATGTAGAGAACAAATGTATGGATGCCGAGGGAGAAAGAGGTAGGGTGGGAGGAATTCGGAGACTGGGATTGACACCTATACTTTATTGTTACTATGTGTAAAACAGACAACTGATGGGAACATACCATAGCACAGGGAAATCTACCTAATGCCCTGTGGTAACCTAAATGGAAGGGAAGTCCAAAACGGAGGGGATATCTGTTTTTGTATGGCTGATTCATTTTGTTGTGCAGTGGAGGCTAACACAACATTGTAAAGCAACCATACTCCAATAAAAATTAATTTAAAAAAGAATTTTAAAAAGAAGTTTAAAAAAGAACAAAAGAATACACATACCAAAAAATCATTAAAAGATCTGACTAATATGAGTAACAAACTAGACTAGACAGATAGATAAACTGCACCTGACAGTGCCAGAATTCTTTTCAGATACACATGGAACATTTACCAGTATATTCCCATTGGAGTCAATGGCAAGACCCCTATTTCACAGAAAGGCAAACCAAGGCAATACCCAAGGTCACAGGAAGCAGGGCCGGAATTATAACCCAAATCTTATGATGACCTAAAGCCCAGTTCTGACCCCAAATCCAATATCTAATGCTATCTTTCATTTCATTCTCCAACAAAAGCTAATATCCAAAGATCACCATGCCCCACAGCATCAGAGCCACAATGTCCCACAGCCCAATCAGACCTAGAGTTCCTGCGCCGTCTCAGCATCAGAATGAGCCACCCAGATGGAAAGCCCTGCCTTCTGCCTCTATACAGCTCAATACCTGCTGCTGACCTTCCCAAAGACAATCCTACCCCCTGAGATCTAGAGCAATCCCTTTCTTTCATACCTGCAGTGTAACAGCTTCCTAAAGTCTGTTAGTCTACACCTCAAAACCATCTCGCCCTCATGAGGGGAAGAAAGGCCAGAAGTATTTTCTAGGAGAAGAAAGCAGAGCAGTGTTACTTCCAACTGTCTAGATAATGGCCCACCAGTAAGCCATATACTCCACAAGGCAATGAAGAACGTACATCAGCAGGATATTTAGATCTCTGAAACAGAAATATTTTTGCAACATGTGCAGTTCTAAGGATCTATGATACTAATTCTGATCCTTTTCTATTCAATTCCATTCTATTTAATTTGTTTTTTAAATGCCAGTCCTGACCCACTAAACTGATTTCACACTCACTAAAGGGTCATAAACCCCAGTTTGAAAACCTCTGGATAGGGTAGAAGGCCCAGAATTCACCTCTGGGGCCAGAACTTCACGTTCTTTCCAGACCTGGCTCCTCTTTGCTCCCCTCCTGCCACCTCTAATCCTGAAACATGAGCTGCCAACTGCTTGGGCAACAACGTGTGCAGCTGAGAATCACAGCTGGGAGCAGATCTCCAGCACAGACTCTGAAGGGCGGCTCCAGGCATCAGGCAGCTGTCAGCAAGGGCTCAAGAGGCTCCTGATGGTGCAAAGCCCCTACAAAGACCAGGGTCTCTCCTCACCCCAACCCCAGCTCCCTCTGGCAGCCCACGTCCCCCACGCCTTGAGGGGAGCCCTGTACCCTGGTTTTAACGAAGTTGACTTTTTGTCCTACACACCTTCCTATACAACCGCTTTCACTTCAGTCTGCTTTCCTTAACCCACCCCCCAAAAAGGCCTGACTCCTGCCTGCTTCACCAGGACCTCCATCAGATACTAATTGGCCATCATGACCTTCATCCTAACCACTTTTCCCAAACAGGTCCTCCACTACCCCACCCCAGCAAAGACTCACGAGAGAGGCTTATACCCATCCTAAAATACATCAGTCAAACTAAGCCTTATGGGGACAGAGCTCTGTGCTGAGCCCTGGTCTGCAGTGAGGGGAGGAGGATTATAGGTTACAGAGAAAGACTAACTACAAAGTAAGAAGAGAACAGTTCCTGCCCTCAAACTAATGGGGGAGAGAACAGAATCTCCATCTAATACTTTAAGAATAATAGATGTCCCAACTAATAGCCACTGAGCAAAGCAGGGCAAGTGACATGTCTTCTGGGGAATAAGGACCACTGGAGGCCCCCAGAGCAGCCCATTCTGGTAGTGGCACCCCAGGGAGTTACAGTGTTCTACGAGGAACTGCTTAAAACGCTAACCCATTAAAGTGAAATGAAGCAATAATTCTGTGCTGAAACTCAGATGACACTGTATGCTGGATTCCTGAAAAGCTAAGTAGCAGCAGATGCCACATTTTAAGATAACAATCATGGAAGAAAACCTCAGAGTTGAGAAAATTCTATCCAATTAACCTAGTTTGCTCTGCACCTAAGGAAGACAGCCAGCCTTCCTTCAACGTTAGAACCCACACATCAGGCCAGCTTCCAGAGGCCAGGCTAACAGGGAGCACAGATCCACCCCCGAACAAGGAGTAAGACGGGGTCTCCACAAGAGAAGAGGCAGCCGGGGAGAGCAGCGTGCCCGATGTGCGGTCTGTAGGAGGGGAGACGTACAAACCAGCAAAGCAAAAGGCAGGTAGGTAAAGGCTCAGACACATGAGAGCGGGCTTTCATGACCAGTCAGCACCGGCATCAACATGAACCCATCAATGAGACCACCGTTACACAGAGCCGCGCAAATGAGCACCTGCCCCAGGTGGGCACGCGAATCAAGTCGCCAAGGCTGTTGCTTTCATTAACTGTATTGTCTGGAGAACCTACTGAGGATAAGCGGGCTTTAGAGAAGTCACTCCATCTTCAAGCAGAACCATAGCAAAGGACGGCACTTGCAACAGGAACATCCTGGTCAGATATGACAATACAATGTCATAAAAGCAGAGACAACTGCTGTAAACCTTCACTATAAAATGATCCTCCAACTTGGACGAAGAGAGCACAGGGGGGTACTGGACACAACGGCTATGCAAACCCCTAAAGAAAAGAACAAACTCACAACTCCTCAGCACACTGAAATGGAGGACAGCAGCTCGGGGCCACGGCACCTCGTTATCATTCCACTGATGCCCGCAGGCCCAGCAAACGGGTCCCCAAATGGCTGGGCAAAAACCACTGGGTCCAGGAGCCAAAGAGCCCCACTGTCCCACCTCCTCCCTGCAGGGGCCTCCAAAGGCCTGAGTGAAACGCGGATGCTGCAGACGCTGCCCCCCGAGAAGCAAAGCCGCAGCCCACAGCGTGGAATCAGCCACGCATCGACCCCCAGCGGTGAGCTGAGGCAGAGACTGAATCGCCCACCCACGGAAAACATCCCGGCATGGCTAACACAGGAGCTGCCACGCTCCCCGGGGCAGCCCTGGGTCCCCGGCCTCCCCGCCTCACGCAGACCCCACGGTGGCCCCCGCTCCACTCACCAGGACTGGGACCTCACCTCCAAAGTTGGCCAACCGCCCAATCCGCGTAACTGGCACCTTCCGCTCGCGAGCCCGCTCACTGAGCTAGAGGGCGAAAAGAAAGAGACCTCCGGGGATCAGTGAACAGGGACAGGACCGACCTTCAGGGGTTCACACCGCCCCCCACACGCCCTCTCCACCCCCAAAGGCAGCAGCTCCGCCCAGCAGCACACGCCTCCCAGAAGAGGCCTCCGTGTGCCCGACATTCCAGGCCACGGCACCCAAAGAATGTCCCCGAAGAGGGGGCCTGACACCAGCAGCACCGTGGGAAGCCCCCAGCCCCACCCTGGGGGCCCCCTGCACACACCATCTGCTTGTGGGGCTTGCTCTCCGGGCGAGCCTTGGCCTGCCGGGCCTTCTCAATGTCCTCAGCCGTCAGGCCCCCCACAGGGGACTGGTCCTGGTGGTAGAACCTTCGCTGCAGGCCCGTGGCAGAGAATGGGTCTCTGGGGTCCGCAAAGAGCGGCCCGTTCACCCTGCCCATAGGGGAGGCGGCCTGGCCCCGGAGCCCGCCTTCCCCAAAGGGTCCGCTGGCAACATAGGCAGGAGCTGGGCCCTGGCTGCGGGCCTGATCCCAGGGCGGAGGGGACTGATCCGGGGAGGAGGCCACAGACGGCTCCTCGGAGGCGCCCTCGGCCCTCAGCCCTGAGGAGTGGAATTCTGCTTGCGGGTCGTCAGAGCTCTTGGTATAAGACTCTTCATGCTTCTCCTGACCCTGCAGGGAACAAATGGCAACGTGAGAGGAGCAAGAGGCCGGCCAGGAGCCCCTCCCTGTGTGCATCCCCTTCTGGCCGGAACAGCACACCAGCGCGTCCCACCCTCTGACCCTCTGGAGGGCCCTACCATGTCACCCCCGTGGCCCGTGGCCAGTGCCGGAGGCGAGCAGCAGCCCAGGAGCCGGGAGGCCCGGATTCCAGCCCTGCTCCTGCCAGGGCTCTGCCGTGTGGGCCCCGGCAAGCCGGCCGCCCGTGGTCCCTGAGCGCCCACTGGGTGCCAGGCCCAGACCAGGGGAGCGACCACTCTCCTGACAGGAAGCTCCTCACCTGTAAATCCGGGCTCAAGGGCAGCTCCCAGGGCTTTGGGGAAGGGGAACCAGGGCAAAAGATGGGGAAAGCGTTGAGAAGTAAGAGCACAACCGGAGACCAGAGGAGGCGAGCGCAGCACACAGGCAGGGCCACCCTGCCTCTCCAGGCCAGCGCCTTGCGCGCCACCCGAGGGGCTCTCCCCAGAGGGCTTGTCACATCCAGGACCTGGCCCGGCTCTTCCAGGAGCAGGGGGGACAGGACAGGAGAGGAGGGGGAGAGAACACCATGTTTTCCCTGTAACGGTCGCCGAGACCTGAGCTTCAGGCCCAGGTTCTTTCCACTTTTGAACCCCTCGCGACCTGGAGAGAGTTCCTGAGCCCTCTCTGACACTTCCTCATCTGAAAAGAGGGCTCCCCCCACAGTCACAGAGTTACGTGCAGCACAGACGGGGCCAGGGGAACAGGGCCGAGAAGGCTATAATTAGAACAGCACTGACTCCTGAAGGGAGGTCGGGGACCTGGATTCCCCGATTCCACTGAAATGGACTCAGTGCACGGAGTGTGGCCTGTAGGTTCTGCAGAAACAGCAGTAGACCCCAAAGCCTTCTCACTCTCAGCTTTATAAGACACTGTGGGATCTAAGCAGATAAGATTTGCCCTCCAGAGGAAGGAAAGAGACAGGCTGTTACTTTCATTTCATAAGTGGCAAACAGAGGCCGAGAGAGCTAAAATAATCTGGTAAAGGCCCACCAGGCGGCCAACGGCAGGGCAGGTATCCCGAGCCAGGGCCTGCCCCGCGGGCCGCCCCGAGGCCGCCTGACAGCACCCTCCTCGGAGCAGAAATGAATTCTATTTGGAATCAAGGGGCACCTGTCAGATGGCCAGGGAAGCCCTGGAGTGAGGGAGTCTGGGACAGGGTCCGAGAGCCACGTAACTCCTGTAGCTCCCACACCGGCCGCGGGCTCACCGCTCCTTCTGCCCCACTACTCCAGTGCTGGCCACCGGCCCTGCGTGACCATAAGCTGTTTATGTGGCAGCCAAGGGGTCTCAGTGTCTCAACGGGACCAGACTCAGTAAGTGTCTGTCGGATGAATAAGTGAACAAATCCCTTGAGGAGCTAGAGGGAGAGAGGTTCCTGGAGTACCTGCGCCTCCGCCCCCTCACAGACAGGGGAGGAACCCACATCTGAGTGTGCAGGGAGAGAACGGGAGTGCACTGGAGACCATCGCGCCTCCTACGCGATGGGGGACCGCCACTCCCTCCTACCTCCGAGGGGCCGTCCCAGGGGATGGCCCTGCCTCTTCCAAGGACCGGGGCCAGGCCCGTCCGAGGGGAGCAGAGGGGTGAGCGGGGAGCCCGGGCTCCCTCTCACCCTTCAGGGAGGCCTGCCCACGTCTAGCATGCTCCTCTCCTGGGCGGCCCAAGGGTGCTGGGCAACCTCACTTCCTGGGTGCTCCAAGGCAAACACCCAACAGGAAGGCGATGGCTCCTCACCAGCGAAGGCACCAAATGAGTCTGCCAGGGCACAGCCCAGCTTCAGCAGAGAGAGGGCGGGCAGGGAGTCTGAGACTGGGAAGAGGACACAGGATGCCGGTGCTGTCAATCAGTAATCACATCGAACTGCTTAGTCTCAGTTTCCCCATCTGAGAAAGGGGGAAGCATTTGGGTCTGCACCCCTCCCAGGACAGCTGTGAGGCTTGTAAGAGGTCACAGGTGTGAACACCTCTGCAAGCTGAAGGTATCTGTGTAGAGAGAGAGACACAGTACCGCCACTGGACCCTTAGAGAGCATGAGGGGAGAGCTGGGAATCCTAACCCTGAGAATGACCAGAGGCCGGCGGGCTGGGATGTCCCACAGCCTGGAGGAGCGTGCGTGTCCTTGTCCAGAAGGTCAGAGCAGAAATGGGAGGAGTGCGGCAGCAGGGCACCCTTGCAGCACAGCTCCCAACATACACATGCCCAGGCGCACACATGCGTGCACATGCGCACGCGCACACACACACGCCCCCTCCCCATGCCCTCAGACTGTCAGGAACAGGGGTGGGGACCATGCGGGTGATGCCATGGTGGATGGCGCTCCGCTACAGCAGGCCGTGTTGACAACCACAGCTCCAGCACTCGTTTTTGCTTAAAACCCTCCCCTTGGATGGTGAAACGTCAAGGCCCCCTCCCACTGGCACCCTGCCCACTGCCAACCGGCCTCCTTACCTGCACCTGCCCCAAGACCATGCTGATCTGCTCTGCGGCCGTGGACTGCAGGGCCCCGGCCGCCATAATGAGCTCCCTGCCGAGGCCCAGGTGCTGCAGGTGGGTCTCCACGGCCGCCTGGGTCAGCTTGGCAAGGCCTTTGACCACCATGATGGTGTCCCCCAACATGGAAGCCATCCTTCAGGGCTGGAAGAGAGTGGGCCAAGTCAGGGTCGGGGCTCCACGCCTCACACAGCATCGCACTCACACGGGCCACCTCTACCCCAAACTATGGCTGTTTGATTTTTCCAATGACCTCCCCTTCTGATCCAGGTTGACTGAGAGAAAAGAGAGGAAGGGCCCAGGGTTCAAGGTAAACGGAGTGACTCCCCACACGGCAGGGCGCCGAGCAGGAAAAGAGAGTCCATGGAGTCAGGGCTGTGCGCCTGGACCATGTTTCCTCACCTGGGCCTCACAGCCACCTCGTGGCACAGACAAGTAAAGGGATTTGCCCAAAGTCTCTCAGCCACCAAGTGGCAGAACCAGGACTTGAATCTGGGTGTCCTGATTTAGTCCAGAGCTCTTCCCTCTGGAGCAAAACCGTAGGTTGGGGAAGGAATGAAACAGGAGGGAAGGGAGCAAGGCACAACCTTTGAAAGAATGACATAGCCCAAGGACATGACATAAACTGATTAGAACCAAATGGGTCCAAGATGGCGGAGAAGTCAACTTCCACTAGACCTTGAGCCTCAGTATATGCTCACTGTAACGCGTCAGCAAGCTAAATGACACACCCACAGGCGCCACGACAGTTCCAAGACCAACCATAAGGATCAAAAAGTGGGCCGTGGCCCAATTCCTGGAAATCCCCGCCCCTTCCTGAAATAGCTGGAATACCCCTCCCACTCATTAGCCTATGAAATTACCCACCCCTATAAAAACCGACAACCCCACACCCTGGTGCCTTTCTCACCTTCAGAGATGGCCCACACTCTGTCTGTGGAGTGTGTTTCTCTCTAAATACATCCACTGTCTCTCACTGAATTCTTCCTGCGATGAGACATCAAGAACCTGAGCTTCAGAGCCTGAACCAAGATGACAGAGTAGAAGGACGTGCTCTCACTCCCTCCTGTGAGAACACCAAAATCACAACTAGCTGCTGGACAGTCATCGACAGGAAGACACGGGAACTCACCAAAAAAGATACCCAACATCCAAAGACAAAGGAGAAGACACAGTGAGACGGTAGGAGGGGCGCAATCACAGCAAAATCAAACCCCATAACTGTGGGTGGGTGACTCACAGACTGGAGAACACTTATACCAGAGAAGTCCACCCACTGGAGTGAAGGCTCTGAGCCACACGTCAGGCTTCCCAACCTGCGGGCCTGGCAACAGGAGGAGGAATTCCTAGAGAATCAGACTTTGAAGGCTACTGGGATTTGATGCAGGACTGGGGGAAACAAAGTCTCCACTCTTGGAGGGCACACACAAACAGATGTGCGCATAGGGACCCAGGGGAAGGAGCAGTGACCCCAGGGGAGACTGAACCAGGCCTACCTGCTAGTGTTGGAAGGTCTCCTGCAGAGGCAGGGGGTGGCTGTGGCTCACCATGGGGACAAGAACACTGGCAGCAGAAGTTCTGGAAAGTACTCCTTGGCGTGAGCCCTCCCAGAGTCTGCCATTAGCCCCACAAAAGAGCCCAGGTAGGCTCCAGTGTTGGGTTGCCTCAGGCCAAACAACCAACAGGGAGGGAACCCAGCCCCACCCATCAGCAGTCAAGTGGATTAAAGTTTTACTGAGCTCTGCCCACCACAGCAACAGTCAGCTCTACCCACCACCAGTCCCTCCCATCAGGAAGCCTGCACAAGCCTCTTAGATAACCTCATCCACCAGAGGGCAGACAGCAGAAGCAAGAAGAACTACAATCCTGCAGCCTGTGGAACAAAAACCACATTCACAGAAAGATAGACAAGATGAAAAGGCAGAGGGCTATGTACCAGATGAAGGAACAAGATAAAACCCCAGAAAAACAACTAAATGAAGTAGAGATAGGCAACCTTCCAGAAAAAGAATTCAGAATAATGATAGTGAAGATGATACAGGACCTCGGAAAAAGAATGGAGGCAAAGATCGAGAAGATGCAAGAAATGTTTAACAAAGACCTAGAAGAATTAAAGAACAAACAAACAGACATGAACAATACAATAACTGAAATGAAAACTACACTAGAAGGAATCAATAGCAGAATAACTGAGGCAGAAGAACGGATAAGTGACTTGGAAGACAGAATGGCGGAATTCACTGCTGCAGAACAGAATAGAGAAAAAGGAATGAAAAGAAATGAGGACAGCCTACGAGACCTCTGGGAAAACATTAAATGCAACAACATTCGCATTATACGCATCCCAGAAGGAGAAGAGAGAGAGAAAGGACCAGAGAAAAGATTTCAAGAGATTATAGTCAAAAACTTCCCTAACATGGGAAAGGAAATAGCCACCCAAGTCCAGGAAGCGCAGCGACTCCCATACAGGATAAACCCAAGGAGAAACACACCAAGACACATAGTAATCAAATTGGCAAAAAATTAAAGACAAAGAAAAATTATTGAAAGCAGCAAGGGAAAAACGACAAATAACTTACAAGAAACTCCCATAACGTTAACAGCTGATTTCTCAGCAGAAATTCTACAAGCCAGAAGGGAGTGGCATGATATACTTAAAGTGATGAAAGGGAAGAACCTACAACCAAGATTACTCTACCACACAAGGATCTCATTCAGATTCGATGGAGAAATCAAAAGCCTTACAGACAAGCAAAAGCTAAGAGAATTCAGCACCACCAAACCAGCTCTACAACAAATACTAAAGGCACTTCTCTAACAAGAGAAGAAAAGGACCTACAAAAACAAACCCAAAACAATTAAGAAAATGGTCATAGGAACATACATATTGATAATTACCTTAAACGTGAATGGATTAAATGCTCCAACCAAAAGACACAGGCTTGCTGAATAGATACAAAAACAAGACCCATATATATGCTGTCAACAAGAGACCCACTTCAGACCTAGGGACACATACAGACTGAAAGTGAGGGGATGGAAAAAGATATTCCATGCAAATGGAAATCAAAAGAAAGTTGGAGTAGCAATACTCATATCAGGTAAAATACACTTTAAAATAAAGAATGTTATAAGAGACAAGGAAGAACATTACATAATGATCAAGGGATCAATCCAAGAAGAAGATATAACAATTATAAATATATATGCACCCAACATAGGAGACCTCAATACATAAGGCAACTGCTAACGGCTATAAAAAAGGAAATTGACAGTAACACAATAATAGTGGGGGACTTTAACACCTCACTTACACCAATGGACAGATCATCCAAAATGAAAATAAATAAGGAAACAGAAGCTTTAAATGACACAATAGACCAGATAGATTTAATTGATATTTATAGGACTTTCCATCCAAAAACAGCAGGTTACACTTTCTTCTCAAGTGCACATGGAACATGCTCCAGGATAGATCACATCCTGCGTCACAAATCAACCCTCAGTAAATTTAAGAAAATTGAAATTATATCAAGCATCTTTTCCGACCACAATGCTATGAGATTAGAAATGAATTACAGGGGGAAAAACATAAAACACACAAACACATGGAGGCTAAACACTACGTTACTAAATAACCAAGAGATCACTGAAGAAATCAAAGAGGAAATCAAAAAATACCTAGAGACAAATGACAATGAAAACACGACGATCCAAAACGTATGGGATGCAGCAAAAGCAGTTCTAAGAGGGAAGTTTATAGCTATACAAGCCTAGCTCAAGAAACATGCAAAATCTCAAATAAATAATCTAACCTTACACCTAAAGGAACTAAAGAAAGAACAAACAAAACCCAAAGTTAGCAGAAGGAAAGAAATCGTAATGATCACAGCAGAAATAAATGAAATAGAAACAAAGAAAACAATAGCAAAGATCAATAAAACTAAAAGCTGGTTCTTTGAGAAGATAAACAAAATTGATAAACCATTAGCCAGACTCATCAAGAAAAAGAGGGAGAGGACTCAAATCAATAAAATTAGAAATGAAAAAGGAGAAGTTACAACAGACACCACAGAAATACAAAGCATCCTAAGAGACTACTACAAGCAACTCTATGCCAATAAAATGGACAAATTCTTAGAAAGGTATAACCTTCCAAGACTGAACCAGGAAGAAATAGAAAATATGAACAGACCAATCACAAGTAATGAAATTGAAACTGTGATTAAAAATCTTCCAAAAAAAAAAGTCCAGGACCAGATGGCTTCACAGGTGAATTCTATCAAACATTTAGAGAAGACCTAACACCTATCCTTCTCAAACTCCTCCAAAAAATTGTGGAGGAAGGAACACTCTCAAACTCATTCTATGAGGCCACCATCACCCTGATACCGAAACCAGACAAAGATACTACAATAGAAGAAAATTACAGACCAATATCACTGATGAATATAGATGCAAAAATCCTCAACAAAATACTATCAAACAGAATCCAACAGCACATTAAAAGGATCATACACCATGATCAAGTGGGATTTATCCCAGGGATGCAAGGATTCTTCAATATACACAGATCAATCAATGTGATACACCATATTAACACATTGAAGAATAAAAATCATATGATCATCTCAATAGATCCAGAAAAAGCTTTTGACAAAATTCAACACCCATTTATGACAAAAACTCTCCAGAAAGTGGGCACAGAGGGAACCTACCTTAACATGATAAAGACCATATATGACAAACCCACAGCAAACATCATTCTCAAAGGTGAAAAACTGAAAGCATTTCCTCTAAGATCAGGAACAAGACAAGGATCTCCACTCTCACCACTATTATTCAACATAGTTTTGGAAGTCCTAACCTTGGCAATCAGAGAAAAAAAAGAAATAAAAGGAATACAAATTGGAAAAGAAGTAGTAAAACTGTCACTGTTTGCAGCTGACATGATACTATACATGGAGAATCCTAAAGATGCCACCAGAAAACTACTAGAGCTAATCAATGAATTTGGTAAAGTTGCAGGATACAAAATTAATGCACAGAAATCTCTTGCATTCCTATACACTAATGATGAAAAATCTGAAAGAGAAATTAAGGAAACACTCCCATTTATCACTGCAACAGAAAGAATAAAATACCTAGGAATAAACCTACCTAGGGAGACAAAAGACCTGTATCAGAAAACTATAAGACACTGATGAAAGAAATTAAAGATGATACCAACAGATGGAGAGATATACCATGTTCTTGGATTGGAAGAATCAATATTGTGAAAATGACTACACTACCAAAAGCAATCTACAGATTCAATGTAATCCCTATCAAATTACCAATGGCATTTTTTACAGAACTAGAACAAAACATCTTAAAATTTGTATGGAGACACAAAAGACCCCGAATAGCCAAAGCAGTCTTGAGGGAAAAAATTGGAGCTGGAGGAATCAGACTCCCTGATTTCAGACTATACTACAAAGCTACAGTAATCAAGACAATATGGTACTGGCACAAAAAGAGAAACATAGATCAATGGAACAAGATAGAAAGCCCAGAGGTAAACCCACGCACCTATGGTCAACTAATCTATGACAAAGGAGGCAAGGATATACAATGGAGAAAAGACAGTCTCTTCAACAAGTGGTGCTGGGAAAACTGGACAGCTACATGTAAAAGAATGAAATTAGAACACTCCCTAACACCATACACAAAAATTAACTCAAAAGGGATTATAGAGCTAAATGTAAGACCAGACACTATAAAACTCTTAGAGGAAAACATAGGAAGAACACTCTTTGACATAAATCGCAGCAAGATCTTTTTTGATCCACCTCCTAGAGTAATGGAAATAAAGGCAAAAATAAACAAATGGGACCGAATGAAACTTAAAAGCTTTTGCACAGCAAAGGAAACCATAAACAAGATGAAAAGACAACCCTCAGAATGGGAGAAAATATTTGCAAACGAATCAACGGACAAAGGATTAATCTCCAAAATATATAAACAGCTCATACAGCTCAATATTAAAAAAACAAACAACCCAATCCAAAAATGGGCAGAAGACCCAAATAGACATTTCTCTAAAGAAGACATACAGGTGGCCAAGAAGCACATGAAAAGCTGCTCAACATCACTAATTATTAGAGAAATGCAAATCAAAACTACAATGAGGTATCACTTCACACCAGTTAGAATGGGTTTCATCCGAAAATCTACAAACAACAAGTGCTGGAGAGGGTGTGGAGAAAAGGGAACCCTCTTGCACTGTTGGTGGGAATGTAAATTGATACAGCCACTATGGAGAACAGTATGGAGGTTCCTTAAAAAACTAAAAATAGAACTACCATATGATCCAGCAATCCCACTACTGGGCATATACCCAGAGAAAACCATAATTCAAAAAGACAGATGCACCCCAATGTTCAGTGCAGCACTATTTACAATAGTCAGGTCATGGAAGCAACCTAAAAGCCCATCGACAGACGAACGGATAAAGAAGTTGTGGTACATATATACAATGGAATATTACTCAGCCATAAAAAGGAATGAAATTGGGTCATTTGTAGGGACGTGGATGGACCCAGAGACTGTCATACAGAGTGAAGTAAGTCAGAAAGAGAAAAACAAATATCGTATATTAACGCATGTATGTGGAACCTAGAAGAATGGTACAGATGCACCGGTTTGCAGGCAGAAATTGAGACACAGATGTAGAGAACAAACGTATGGACACCAAGGGGGGAAAGTGGCGGTGGGGGGTGGTGGGGGGATGAATTGGGCGATTGGGATTGATATGTATACGCTGATGTGCATTAAATCGATGACTAATAAGAACCTGCTGTATAAAAAATTAAAAAATAAAAAGATTTCCCCCTGAAAACCAACAGGGAGATGGTTCAGTATATAAAAGGATTTAAAGGGAAAAAATAAAATAGGTAAACAATGACAACAACAATAACAAAAAAAAAGAACCTGAGCTTCATTAAGTCCTGAAACCAGGTGTGTGATCTCAGTTAGAAGACTGTGGGTTTTGGCCGGGTTCGAGTCCCGGCTGCATGGGTTCAAGTCCCAATCAGGGTTTTGACCGGGTTTGAGTCCTGGCCACATGGGTTCAAGTCCCAGTCTGAGGTGCATGGTTTCAGGAACACCTGCTCCGGTAGCAGTTCCCTGCAGGGACCCAGGGGCCCCAAGCCCAACTCCTCAGGGGCTGCCTGTCCCTGCCCAGCCACTCTTACTCTGCCCAATGAAGCCTCTGACAGACACCCACCAAGGGACAACCAGAGCCCCTCCCCCCCCTCAGACTCAACTCTTCCCCAAGCCAGTGTTTTCAAACTGCAGTCCAGACCACAGAGCAATGCACTTGGAAAATCCTAACCAGCATTAAAAACAACACCAACATGATGTCAGAAGCATCAGGGCACACTGCGGGCAGGACTGGAGCTGAAACCTGGTTCCCCTCCGCGTGGGCATGCGCTCTCTTCTTTCTCCTGGGTCACAGCATAAAACGTGTTTATGTCAGGGTCAAAGAAGTGGAAAGCCAGAGTACACAGGGTGCTGCACAGGGTTGGGTGTGTCTCCCAAGCATTTCTCAAGACCTACCTGGAGCTGTGTGCTGGGAGGGATAAGATAAGGTAAAATAAGGTGGCTGAACAAAAAACAAAAAGGAAAGGAGCTGGAGAACCCAGAGTGGGGAGGGAGCAGTCTGGCCAGGGGGCAGGGAGGAGCTGGGATCTGCCAGGAGTCTCAGAGATAAGATAAGAGGAGCAGGTGTGGAAGGCACAGCAGGCAGGAGACCTGCAGGAACAAATCTCTGCACAGACGCATGGAGGCTGACTTGAGAAGGGCCCGAATTAACAGAAGCACAGACAGGAAGGTCAGGCGAGAGCACTGACAAGGATCTGAACCAGAACTCTCGTGCCTTCCAAAAACCTCAGGCTCACTCCCACCTGCCCTTCATGGGGAACCAGCCCCAGTCAGTCCAAAGACTCCTGCCAGATCCGCTCTGCTCCTGAGCATGAGACAGAGCTACTTTTATTTAAAAGGAGAGCTGTAGTGATAGCCAGAGAAACCCAGGAATGCACAGAAGCCTAGAAAGTTAAAATGACCCACCACAACCTGCCCTCTAAGAACCCTTCACCTTCACAGGAAAGCAGCGCCCAGGCACTGGGCTTCATCTTCTTTTAATCTTTATAAACAACCTCAATGACATGGATGTTATTGCCCCCATTTCACAAAGGAGAAAACCAAAGTCAGAGAGGTTAACTAACTGGCTGAGGTCATTCAGCTCCCGAACAGTGGCCCTGGGGTCTGATACCTGCCCTCCGCTGCTCTGTGCCCACCACACCACACTGCTTCCCCAGATGCTCAGTCCACCAACTCCAAGGCACCCCCATAGGGACAGGGTACTGATTAGACACAAGTGGACCTCCTGTACCCTAATCAAAGCCAAGGAGGTTTTTGGAAGGTGACCAAACCGTTGAAGGAGACAGGAGAGAGAAGGGGGAGCTAGCCCTGCCCATCACCTGGTGCTGTTTCACACCCTGGGCTCCACTCTGGGCTTCTGCACCTTATGGCAGTCAACAAGTGTGAGCCCCATAGACCAAATGTCTAGGACTGGGAAAACAGCATGTCATCAGAGCTCAGATGCAGCTGCTGCCAGCTCTCAACAGCTCCCCTGCCCCTGGCCCCGGACACACACAGACACATTTCACTCTTAAGGAAAGAGGTTTTTGAAAGAGACATCAGGGACATGCAATGGCAGAGGCCAGGGCCCCAGCCCCATCTGTTCAGAGAGACCCCTGCTGGTGGACCATCCACCATACCCCACTGCCCCAGGGGTCCCCAGAAACAGGCTTTCCCCTTGCTCACCTCTAAATCCAATCCGGATAACCAAGGCAACGGTCTCCCATAAGCCACAAACCTGGATAATTTCAAAACCTCACCTTGTCTGGTAACGGATATAAGACCTATTTAACTCAGACTTTGTTTTCAGGCTTAAAACTAATTCTGCCTAAATTTCTCACCCAAGTTATCATACCCACAAACTAAAGTTTCACTAGAGCAAAGCTGATAAGTGATTTTTTTGGCCAGTTTCCCCTGCCCTAGCTCTGCAGTTCATTGTGAAATACCCATTTCTGGTCCTGCACTCTGCAGTTGCAGCTCTGGCACCCACCAGACTCCAGTCCTAACTTTTCTGGTCTCTAAGTATGTCAACTCTGAGCATAGTTCTGTGATGGGTCAGGATTATACCTACTTTATGACGATGATTTTTTTAAAATTCAAAAGAGGAAACAATGTTAAATAAACTGACCAAGTTTTTTATTAAATTCCTGCATTTGAGACATATGAGTAATAATGGTCTCCTGCAGTATTTTCCTAACTGTATTTTCCTTTTTTTTTCTTTTTTGCGGTACGCGGGCCTCTCACTGCTGTGCCCTCTCCCGTTGCGGAGCACAGGCTCCGGACGCGCAAGCTCAGTGGCCATGGCTCACGGGCCCAGCCGCTCCGCGGCATGTGGGATCCTCCCGGACCGGGGCACGAACCCGTGTCTGCATCGGCAGGCGGACTCTCAACCACTGCACCACCAGGGAAGCCCTTCCTAACTCTTTTAGTTCACATATCCCACTTTCAAAGTGGAAAATAAATACGTCATCTTTAAAAAGTACACATGAAAAATTAATTAGCTATGCCTTTCTTCCTGCCTGAACGGTTGTGTCCTCATACCGGAGAACTTTCCATGGGTTCCCGTCTCACCCGGGACAGCGAGTGCCGTCATGGAGGAGGAGAACTAGAGCCAGCTCCCTGGGAAGGCAGGCTCCATCCACATGGAAATGACATCACGGAAAGCTACCATCCCGCTACTATGGGGCAGTCCCTCCCCTTCTCACATTAACAGGTGCTGCTCATAAACAGTCTGTCGTTGTGAGCAGATTCACAGGTGGATGCACATTTCAAAACCGCAGCCCGTGCCAGCCCCCTTAAGGATTATTTACCTAATGTTCAAGGAACGCTGCCCCCAAACCTCCCCACATGCTGCTCTGCTGGGTACAAAGTGACCTTAGTCAATACCAGGTATTCTTTTGCAAAGGAGTGCCTACCCTCAAGGAGCAGGGGTGGGAAGGCAAACAACTGCCAGAGGAAATACCTTTCCAGAACTTCGTTCACCTCCTGGTTTTCAAAAATTGGCTCTCATAAACCCTACTTCTAATGCACCAGGATCCCAACGTGACTCAGGATTCAGCTGTCCTGAATGGTGGGGCAAACCCCGCAAAAGGAATGCACGAGCGCCAGGCACGCAGCTACACCAGCACGCATTTTCATCAGGACCTTAAGGAAATGAAAATCAAAAATGTGTTTTGGGGGCTTTTGATTTTCAAAAGCCAAGATACATTAATCACAAGTTTAAAATCTTATCCTCACCACGATTTCATCTACAAGTATTAGAGTCCTCACCCACCCCGCTTCACCCTGCTGGTCCTTGAATGGGTTTTCGGGACCTCACGGAGGAGCAATACAGGGATGGAGGGCGCATTCAGGCTCTTCACCCACTTGCTCTAGAACGCCTGGGCGCCGCCCGGTCTCTTCTGAGCGAGCACCAATGAATACAGCGGTGAGGGTGGAGGACGGGCACTCACATTTGGGAGTGCCCACTAGGTACCAGCACCAAAATAGTCATTTGGTCAACTCTTTGAACACCTGTTCACTGATGTCTCCGCCCAGTGCTCTGGGTTAGTCTGTGCAGGTTCTGGGATAAACCTGCCCTTGGCCCCGGGGTGCTCACAGCTGCAGGAGCACGCAGGCACATCTATAACGGGCACAGACACCACGGAGACGGCCAGAGGCCCACTGAGGCCGACACACGAGGACCAGGTGCAGAGGAGGCAGCTGAGCAGCGGCAAAGCCTGGGAGCCTGGACAGCTCAGCCACTGACACTACGTGTGCTGCTCGCCTCTTCACCCTCCATAGCAAGAGGGGGCTTCAGGTGGCTCACCAGGCCCCTTTTCCAGCCCTAACATGCTAAAGTGCTATAAAGGAAGTGAACAAAGTTGTTGTCTAGAGAGAGAAAGAACTGGAATAAATACAGCTCACCACTCCCCAGGGACAGAGACTGAAAAAGAAGCACAGCCAGTGTCCCCTGACATGAGCCCTCAAGCTCCAAGAGGAAACTTTCCTGCTGAACCCTCACTCTCTGACCTTCCCGAAGACATTTCTGAGATACCATTTCATTCATGTTGAAAAACAGACTCAGAGACGCCATTAGCTGGAAATTATCTGGGGTATGAGGACCTTCAAATCTAGTCTCCAAAACTAAAAAAAAAAACCAAAACAAACAAACAAAAAAACCACCAAGTGATGCCTACCTGGCCAGATGCAATAAGATGTATCAGCAGCAATGAGTTGTGTTCTTTTTAAAAATATATGGAAATTCCCTGGTGGTCCAGTGGTTAGGACTTAGCACTTTCACTGCAGTGGCCCAGGTTCAAGCCCTGGTCGGGGAACTAAGATCCTGCAAGTCGTGTGGCACGGCCAAAAATAAATACATACACACATACATACATAAAAGAGGCAATCCTGACAAGCACTAAGCAAATGAAGGCATCATAAACCTTTCCACCAGGACCCACATGGGGGAATTTTATTTGGGGGGAGGGTTCCCATATGCACCCCGAAGTCCCCCCTTCACAGCCAGAACTCACCATCTGTCACTTGTCTCTTCTCATGAGGTGACAATAAGCCAGGGACAGTGCATGAATTTACTGAGCCACTGTTCAACCCCCTTCGTAAGTATAAAGTGTGACAAGGCAGACCAGCTCCCACCCAAGCAGAGCCAGAGTGTCTATACCTCTAAAAGCCAGCACGCCCTCCTCTTGTCTCTTCCCATCCTGAGCTGCCTCGGAAGCCATGGGATGACTGGTGTAAGGACCCAAAAGCAAGCTGCCCAGCAAGCCCTTTGTCTTGGGGAGTGTGTGTGAAGCTCACTGAAAAGCCTTTTCCTGAGCCGGCTTCGTCCCGCAGCTGCTGCATGCGCACCAGCCAATGGCCCACAGGCATCAAGCTCGGCATGTCCAGAACTGACCTCACCCCCCTTACCCCGCCCACCCCATGCTCCCTGTCCTGAGCACTGCGACCACCCCCCACGTCTCTCCAACCCTTCCCACTTCCCCTAGTCCCCCAGGGTGCTCCCAGCTGGGCAACCGAAGCAGCCCCTAACTGGCCTCTCTGGCCCCCGCCTTGCACAGGAACGCATGTCTTTCCTCCTCACCAGATCTCAACTCAAACAGCACCTCTTCTGGGATGCCCTCCCCAACATGTCCCATCCCTAAAGCCCATCCATGTCCCCCACGGCTCCCTGTTCTTTCCCCAAGGTAGCAGTGACCATGCTCTAAACCTGCCTATGTACCCATCTTCCCGCCACACTGGGCTGTCAGCCAGAGGAGGGCACAGACCACATCTGTTGTCCCCTCTCTGTATCTCCAGCAACTAGCACCGTGCTTGACACAGAGCAGACAGAAATGAGCTCAGCTGGTCCCCCCAAGGTTTAAGAAAGCCTGCCATTTCTGGAACTGACTCACACCTGCTTGCATTTTTAATCTGCACATGGAATCAAAGGTCTCTCAGGAGCCTGGTCTGAGGCAGGGTTCTCAGGCTTTAGTGGGCATCAGAACCACTCGGGAGACTTGCTGAAACACAGACCGCTGTACCGCCGCCCTGGGTTTCTGATTCTGTAGGTCTAAGATAGGGCCTGGAAACCTCTATTTCTAACAAATTCCCACCTTCTGCTGCTGGTGGTCCTAGAAACGTACCTTAAGAACCCTGTTCTGGAGGAAGAGGGGAAAAGGGAACAGAGGTGGCCCAAGCCCAAGGTCAGGCAGGAAGTCTAAACAGGGATCCTTTCCTAAAAGTTTCTCCCTGCTACTCCCTCCCCAAAAGTCTGGCTTTGTCCTTAAGTGGAAACCTTCCACCTGCCCCTTCCTTTCCCACTACTCCCTCAAGAAACTGAAAAAGAACATCGGAAATGAATGGGCTTAAAGACAATGGCCCACAGATCCAGCCACCAGAGGAATCTCAAAATTGTCACTTTAGTACTCCCGGGAAAGAGGGAGGCCCCAGGGCAGGGGCTCACAGGTGGCCCTCTGCCCCCTCCCAGCCAAGGACAATCTTTTTACTTTGGGCAGGAACAGTCTGTGTGGACACTGGAAAGTTCCTTTACATTCTTGAAATTTTTCTTTTCCTCTTAGAAAAAGGAAATAAAGTCGACTGTTTCCTCCAAGGACTCAGAAGAGTATATGTGTTAGGGGAAAGACTTAGACTTCTGAACCCAAAATCCATGAATTTCTTTAGATGTACCCTTCGCCTCGGCCTTTAAAAGCACACCCCAGGGCCCATCACTCAAATATCTCAGGCACTCCAGGCTTCTACATAGTGAGGTCTGGCTTCCGGGTCCGTCTGGCAGCAGGTTCAGAAACATCCTAATACATATCAATTTTCAAAGGCAACTAAAAACATGAAGAAGAACCCAGGGGAAGATATAAAGAGCCTCTGTCCCCCCTCAAACCCCACCTCATAGCCTCCCCCTCCCCTGTCAGTCAGCCCCCGCCAGGCCTGGTGAGTCAACCAGGCCACCAGAGTCATTCATTCCCCACAGCTGCAAGTCACCTCTGGAATGCCCCAAACCTGCATGTCTACCACTAAAGTCCCCTTTCCCTGTCTCCTTCCCAGGCCATCCTGCCTGAAAGTTATCTAAGCATGCAGCCAAATTCTGTCAAACTGCATTTCCTTAACCGTGGATGTGTGATAATGCAGCCACAAGAATGTAAATGACAACATTGTCTAAGACTGGCTACATAAATAGTGGTACACCCATTAGATGGACTGCTATGCAGCCATCTAAAATGACACTGTGGAAGGTATTTATTGACAAATAAGAAAGTTTACTATATATTCCCATGTAGGAAAAACGCAGGTTACAAAACAGTATTATCCTTTATTTTGGAGGGAGGGAGGGAGGGAGGAAGGGAGGGAGGGAGGGAGGGAGGGAGATGGATGATAGAAACAGAGCATGCAAAAGAGGAACAGTGGTTTTCTCTGGGTGGTGGGGTGATAGATTCTTATTACTTTATTTCCTAAAATCTTCTACAAAGAACATGTACTACTTTTATAACAGAAAATAAGTTATATAAAAATAATCTTAAATATCTGTTGTTAAAATAAAAGCAAGCACACAAAGGTGTGATTTAAAGAAACTATCCCACATCCCTGAAGCGTTTGTCCTGGGCGGGATGGGCAGAGGGTTAGATAGCAAATCAGAGTGCTATAAATACTACCTCTCTACACCCTTTAGCCACTGTCCTTCATCAGCAAACAACTGCCCCTGACAGGCCACCAGGAAGGTGGAACACGGCCACCCCACTTTTGGGAAAGAGGCTCAACTGTGCTTCTCAGAAAGTGGTGAGAAAACCACTTGGCAGAGGCAGGTCTAATGCCGGCCCCTGTGTTCAAAGATAGAAATAATTAACGGTACTTTCCCCAAAACAGGATCCTAGTTTAGAATCATGTAGTTAGTGCAGGGATCACATTTTTCTGAACCGAAAGTTAAGACATGTATAGGCTGGCAAAAAATTTGTTTGGGTTTTTCCGTAACATGACTGGTGCCCTTTTAGATCAGGGGTCAGCAAACCATGGGGGCAAATGCAGCCCTGTTGCCTGTTTTTGTAAATAAGCGTTTACTGGAACGCAGCCTTGCTCATTCATTCAGGTACTGGCAACAGCTCATTCATCTACATGTGCACTATCTATGGCTGTTTGGGGTTTGGGGGTTTGGTTTGGTTTGGTTTTAAGCTATAACAGCACGGTTGAGCAGTTGCAAGTGAGAACTATGGCCCACAAAGCCTAAAATATTTCCTATCTGGCTCTTTTTTTTTTCCATCTGGCTCTTCAAGGAAAGTTTGTTAACCCTTATTCTAGGGCAACAGAGTAAAATGTAACCACAACTGTCCCAGGAAATCCGGAAAGGTCACTAGAGTTATATCAGAGCAGCCCAACAAGGCCGGTGTTGGGGTGAGGACCCCCCCATTACAGCTCTGCTCCTGACCCCAAAAGATGGGTACCTCACCAGGCACAGAGCTGCCCACCACCCAGAGGCCCCAGGGACAAAGGGAGGGTTCTGTGGTGACCACCTTTTACTGGGTCACCTAGAACAGGGCAGCCGAGTTCTGGGGGGGGCGGTTGGAGGGGAGACACAGGCAGACACGATGTCCACTACTGTGGGGCGGCACAGCGGAATTGTGCCCCGTAAGGAAAGGAGCTCGTTTCTGGACCTCAAGTTGTCTCCTGGGCTAAGGACTTCATGTTCCTCCAAAAGCCATTTCTGGACTATTGGGATTTTTCTTGGAACCATTTAAAACGTATACACTCTTACGCTAACACACTCAAGAGCTTGTTGAATAGCAGGCACTGTGACATTCTCCTCCAATGAATTTCACCAGTTCCCCAAACATTCTTATTCTGTGAGAAGCAGAAAACCAGCACAATGTGATGATAACTATAGCTGCTATTATTTACTGGGAGTTTATTATACGCCAGGCTGTGTGCTAAGTGTTCTATGTGTATTACCTGACTCATTTTTAAAAGGTAAGTACTAGTATTTTGCCCATTTTACAGATGAAGGAACTAAGGCACAGAGAGGTTAAGTAACTTGCCGAAAGTCACACAATGAATAACAAGTAGAGCTAGAACTCGAATCTATCATGGCTCAGGAGCCAGGCAACCATTTAACAGATAAAAAGAGAAAACAAATAAGAGTGTGTTTTGATGTCCTAGACTGCAAGCCTTAATTCTCCACCCAATGGGTGATTAAGAAGACATTCCTTAGGGGCTTCCCTGGTGGCACAGTGGTTAAGAATCCTCCTGCCAATGCAGGGGACACGGGTTCGAGCCCTGGTCCGGGAAGACTCCACATGCCGCGGAGCAGCTAAGCCCATGTGCCACAACTACTGAGCCCACGCGCCTCTAGAGCCCGTGCTCTGCATCAAGAGAAGCCACCACAATGAGAAGCCTGCGCACCGCAACAAAGAGTGGCCCCCGCTTGCGCACAGCAACAAAAACCCAACTCAGCCAAAAATAAATAAATAAATAAATAGATTTATTTAAAAAAAGAAGAAGACATTCTTAGGATTCCCTGGTGTGTTGCCCCAAGGTGGGCACTGGGCTGGGGCCAGGGAGGGGGGGATAAAAAAGCAGCAGAAGGAGAAGTTCCAGCCTCTAATGATAATCCAGAGAGAAACCCAATGCTGTGTATGAAACTGCACGGCCCGGACTCCAACGCACAGGTGAGTAGCACGGAGGGTCCCAAGTGGTCTTTCCTCCCACTGGGGAGCAAACATAACTGATGACAAATACCAACCTGCTGAGCATGGGGTCCTGAGGGCAATTTCATTTCCTGACCAAAAACCCACCCAAGTTTTCTGCTTAGAACATTAAAGGAAGTGATACTGATGAAGCAGTCAAGATGCTCTGGAGCTGGGCGCCCCAGGTTCAAATCCCGACTCTGCTGTGAACCTAAGTAGTCATTGAAGCTCATCTTTGCAACTCAGTTTCCCTCATCTGTTCTCAAGAAGAGTGGGTTAGGTAATCCATATAACAGTACTTAGGACCCAAGTGCCTGGCACACAGTAGGTCCTCAAAACCATTAGCCGACATGATCATTATTAAGACCACACGGACACTCTGGAAGGGCTCACCAAGTCACTCAGACCTGGTGAGACCAGTGTGGACAACCCTCTTACCGATTTCTACCCCAGCACCTGGTACCAGATCTGACTCAGGGAGAGCAGACTCGCCCTCTCTCGGGGGCCAGTGAGGCTGATTCGGCTGTGGTGTGAGGCATCGTTCAGGAGAGGTGGTCTGGTGTGCTGGCGGCCTGCTTGGAGTGCCTAGACAACCAGGACATAAATACCGCTGGTAATCCTCACCATGGTCAATACCACTCTCAGAGGAGATAACAGCACAGGAGGCTTTCGCCAGGTAAGCACAGGCTTTTGACAGTGCTGGGGAACCCCTCTGACCCCCACAAGTTCCCTGTCTCCAAGCTACAGCCCATCTGCTGCCAGATTAACCTTCTCCAAATCCATTTTCATCATGTTAAGCCCCGGCTCAAATGGCTCGTAGTTTTCTAGAGGATAAGCTCCAAACTCCTGAGTCTGAAGTCAGGACCCAGGCCTCCCGTCCAGCCTCCGCTTACACCTGTGCCATGTAAGCGCTGCTCCAATTCCTTCCCTCTCACACCAACCCTTCATCCCTGCACTTCTAAAACTGAATGAGGCCTGCCTCCGGGCCTGTGCATCAGCTCTGCTCCACCCGGCCAGGCCACTCCAGGCCTGTCCCTGAACCCGTTTCCTATAATCTGTTTCCTCACCTGGATATTATGACAGCATAAGTTCTTATTATGTCCAATCTAAATAAGAGAGGCAGAAGTACTTTGAAATGCATGAACATGTCACATATATTCAAGGACACATTTCTAATCAGGCCCTAACTTACTCTTGGCTCTTATGATTTTGTCTTCCCATCAGCTGATGTAAATTTTCCACTGCTGGTCAGATTCTGCCCCATTTTGTAAGTTATCTTTGGCACACAGAAGTCTTTCCAATAATAAGGCTCACATCTCACACACCTCTGACTCTTTCCCCACCTACCTCCACACACAGACGGACCCTGACCACACAAATACAAGTGTCATCTGTACTGTCACACAGGTAGGTGAATAAGAACCCTGGTGGGGAACCCTGCAGCTGTAGTTGAGGAGTTTATCTTAAACTAAAATCAGATATTTAAGGGGTTGTGTTTAAATCTGGCCAAAATACTGTGGGTGGCTTTGGGAGGCTGACTGATGGCCCCCCAGAGATGTTCACACCCTAATCCCCAGAACCTGTGACTATGTTCTCTTATGTGGCAAAAGGGACTGCTGAAAGTGTGATTACGTTACAGATCTTGAGATGGGGGGATTATCCGGCTGGGCCCAATGTAATCAAGGGTCTTTATGAGAGACAGAGAGGCAGGAGGATCTGAGTCAGAAGAGTGAGAGAAAGATGTGAGAAAGGCAGACGTTGGAGTGATGCAGTTGTGAGGAAGGAACCACGGCCAAGGGATGCAAGCAGCCCCCAGAGGCTGGAAAGGCCAGGGGAGGGGCTCTGCCCTTGAGCCTCTGGAGGGAATCTGCCCTGCTGACTCCTTGATTTCAGCCAGGTGATACCCATTTCAGACTTCTGAACTCCAGAGCTGTAAAATAATAAATTTGTGGCGTCTTAAGTCATTGAATTTGTGGTAATTTGTTACAGCAGCAATAGGAAACTAATGCAATGGCTATTTTTAAAAGATACATCATTGGGCTGGGAAGAGGGGCGATATTCTAGAATAATTTCCGGATCATTCATCTAAAATAACTTAGTTTAGTCACTCCACAAGTGGTACTGAGTGCCAGCTAAGTGCCAGGTGCTGTGGTAGGTTCTCACGTATCCCATGGGCAGCTCAAGACACATTATGACAGAGTCCTGCCTGCTTTCAGTATGAATATGCCCCATTCGTCTACCAGCCTCCTTCCCAGGCTCGGTTCAACACTGAAACCATTATGGAGCACTTACGTTACATGCCAGGCACTGTGCACGGCCTGGGGTACCGCAACGTCCAAGTAAGAGCCCGCACCCCTCAAAATGCTCCTCATCAGTTCTTACATCCTTAATCTTTCAAAACACTTTCACTTCAGATTAAATATTTCAGTGAAATAGTATTAATAACAAGAACAGCTACCAGTTATTACTCCCCTTCTGTGTATATCACTTTTTATTAGTCCTAATCCTACAGCAACCCTGTGAGGTATTACTGTCCCCATCTGCTGATGAGACACAGCTCCCAAGGTAAAGAAATCTCCTCTAAGTCCCAACGCTGTCAGGGGCAGGCCTATCCATGCCTGTCTGACCCCAGGCTCAAGTCCTTTCCTCCTGCAGCCTAGGAAGTGAGCAGATAAGAAACCTGCCCCCAGGTCAGTAACAACAGTCACTCTCCTGGGGGCTTCCCTGGTGCCGCAGTGGTTGAGAATCTGCCTGCCGATGCAGGGGACACGGGTACAAGCCCTGGTCCGGGAAGATCCCACATGGCGTGGAGCAACTAAGCCCGTGAACCACAACTACTGAGCCTGCGAGCCACAACTATTGAAGTCTGTGCGCCTAGAGCCCGTGATCCGCAATAAGACAAGCCCGCGCACCGCCACGAAGACCCAACACAGCCAAAAATAAATAAGTAAAATAATTAAAAAAAAAAAAAAGAAAGAAATGCCTTAGAAAAAAGAACAAAAGTCATTCTCCTGGAAACACGGCAAGGTTCATGCCCTGAGAAGTGTGTCCACCTGGTTGCAGAAAATCATAAGTCCTAAAAATCCAGGAGCTGACGGGGCTCTCAAAGGCCACCTGGCCAAACTCCCTTTCTGGAAACTCCTCAGCTACCAGGTTGAGAGTGTTAGGCTTCTCAGCACCAGCGATCCCACCCCGGTTCTGTCTCAGACGTAAGTGGGAGAAAGAGGCAGGAGCCCCACACTGAGTCCACTCTGGGCGTGCGCCTCTGGAAGGAGCTGTTGGGTACGCGGCCCCCAGTCCTGCCACGCTGACTCCCAGAACCTGCCTCCATCCGCAGCACCCCCAAACACCACACACAGGCCAGGCACGGACACCTGTGCACATCACTGGTGCAGACATTAAATTAACAGGTCCTGCCACCGAGGTCCCGTGCAACCCTCTGGCACTACAAGCGTACGCAAAACCCCAATAGTTTTTAAGACCAGTGAGTTACCCCTACCAGGGACGATCCTAGACAGACAACAATACTCAGGAAGAGAAATGAGAAGAGGATGTTCAGAGGAAGAGGCGACTGTCTCCTCGCTGACCTCCACTCTCCTTTGCCGGCAGAACTAAGGCCACGGGCCCAGGCCTGGCCTTCAACGCCCTTCACTGTGGACCCCAAGACATCTTTCCAGCTTTTATTTCCTACTATCTCCACCCCACACCAGCGCTTCAGCCAGAATGGCTCATGCCCCAACACACACACACACACACACACACACACACACACACACACACACACACACACACACACACTTTCCTACTTCCACATGCTGCTCCCACCTCCACCCCCGGGACACCCTTTCCTCTGCCAAAATCCTACCCATCCTGATGGAATGTTAGACGCTCCATAGGGTCTGCCCCCCATCCTGAAGTCACCTCTTGTCCTCTAAAGTCCCTCATCTCTTAATGGCCTAAGGTCGCCCTGCCATGCCCTATAGGACTCTTAGAGTACCTGTCCCGTCTCCCAGGCTGCATGGTGCGCTCCTGGAGAGAGGATCTCTTACCCAGACCTACACTCCCCTTGCGGGTTGGTGCTGTACCATGTCCATACCAGCAGTTTAATACCCACGGGTGCCCAGGGGCTCCCCAGCTTCTCAAGCTCCCTCTTCTAGAACCCAGAACCCAAGAGACACCAGGGATGCTAAGCATCTGGGAAACGCTCTTCCTGTCACCAATCACCCTGAAACCGCCACCATCCAGAGCCCTGGACGCAGCAGCAGCAGCGCCCTGTGTTAAATGGGGTGAGGGCAGAAGAGGGAGATGGAGGAAAAGCGTCGTTCACAGGGGCCCGGAGCCTGCTCACATGCGCACACAGACACTGGGAGGGAGGGGTGGCGGCACACCCAGGATGCAGCACCTCTACTGCGTCCTCTGCTCGGTCCCACTCCTTGCTTAGAAGAGTGAGAGGGAAGAGGGACAAAAGACAGCAGGCCTGGCTGCCAGTGAGCTCACGCACGCTGGAACAGGGGCACAGCAGGCCTGACCTGTACGTGGTGCCCAGCCCTTGCTCTACCAAATGCTGGCTGTATACACATTAGGGGGCAAGAGCCACAAACTGCTTTTTCGATCTCAGACAGATGGGGAGATGTTTGCTCCAGCACCTGTCAAACAGTCACCACCTGCAGGTCACAGGGCAACCTATTCTTACCTTCACCCTCCCCTGAGCCAGGACCCGGGCCAAACGCAGAGAAAACATGCCAGACAGAAAGCAAACACCGGCTTGACCCCAGGATCTGGATTTAATGTAAAAGTTCTGGGTGTGTGAACAGACCCCAGGACCTCCCATCCCGCCCAGCAGACGGCAGGATCATTGCCATCAGGCCCTCCGGTTCCCAGACAACAAGGGTACTACGATGAGGCTGATGGAGGAGGGTGGCCAGCCAGGCCCGGGTTCCAGGCCCACCCTGGGCACCAGCCACATGTGACCCTGGGCACATCCGCTCTCCCTTGGGCCTGAGTTTCCCCGTTTCCTCATGTGTAAAACAAGGTGATTGACCTAGATGATTTCCAGTTCCCAGAGATTAGGACACGGCCGTTTACCCTGAGCACAGAAGGGCTGGGCTGAGAATTGGGATTTAACAGGTTCTAGAAAGAATCATACACAAAAGAATCTGAGTACTAACCCTTCTAGACGTTCTATGAAAATAGCAAGTGTGGAGGGGCAGACCAGCTTCTCGGGGGCGGTGAGGTGTTTCCCAGGCCAGCAAACACCTCTGGGAAAATCCAGCGGTGGGGAGGGGCAGGGAGCGCGCCCCTTCTCAGACGGCCAGGAAACCCATCCTGCCCCGTTACACACGCACGCACGCACACACGCACACACACACGTACACACGCGCGCGCACGCACACACACACACACCCCTC
The DNA here is from genome assembly GCF_039906515.1 of Pseudorca crassidens. Classification (NCBI taxonomy): domain Eukaryota; kingdom Metazoa; phylum Chordata; class Mammalia; order Artiodactyla; family Delphinidae; genus Pseudorca; species Pseudorca crassidens. Next base: position 162,093,178 of record NC_090297.1, read on the forward strand.
CTCAGAGGCTGGCAGGAGCCCGGCTTCCCCTTCAAGCGCCACCCCCAGCCCAGCCTCCCCCTCTCACATCAAGCAGAGGGCCTCACTCACTGCAACTGACCTCTTGTTTCCTCAAAACAGAGGCAATCAGATGTGCTCACCCTCAACCCTCGGTCCGGTCTCAGCCCTCCCCCCCCATCCTATCTCCTCCCCGCATTGGCCATTCCCCTCCTCCCTCTCCCTCCTCCTTTAGGACTTTGCCCCGGACCTATTTTTCATTTTGCCTTCAATGTCTCCTTCCACAAAAGCTTTACCCCTCAAGCCCACAAACCCCGCTCTCGGCTTTCACGTACCAAATACTGAAAAACCTCCCGTTGACTCTGCTTCTCCTTCAGCCTCATCCCGGCCAACCCTGCCTTCCCTTCTCCCTCAGCACAGGCTGCCCCGACCCCGAGCTCTCCCCCTGTGGCACTCACCACGGCCACCTGATGGTTCCACCCACCTGAGTCAACACCACCCTCCTCAGCCTTTCCAGCGGGTCCCACCCTCTCCCCTGAAATCCTCTGCTGGGTTGCCATGTCTCACCCGGCCCCTCCTCAACCTCCCTCACCAGCTCCCCCTCCCCCCCTCCACCTCCACAGGAGTCCCCAGGCCTGGTCCCCAGCCCCCATCCTCCCTGCTCTCTACGCTGTCCCCTGGGCTGCTTCAGCCTCCCCACGGGCTGGCAGCTCCCCCAGGACCGTGCATCCCATTCCCAGGCTGGGCAGGCCATCTCAACCACTGGCCCAATTCTAGAACAAATCCAGTTACACACACGCCACGTCTCTCCCTCCAAGTCCCACAGGCACCGATGAAGGGGCACAGGGAACCCGGGGGGCGGGGAGGACGGAACCGTTCTGGACCTTGACTGTGGTAATGGTTACATGACTATATGCATTTGTCAAACGGCACAACCGCACACGAGAAAGTGTGAATTTACGGTATGCAAATTGTACCTTAATAAAAAAGGATAGGAAAAAAGTCCCGCAGGCACCTCAACCCCTTCCCGTCTAAAACTAACATCACCGTCTTCCTGCCGCCAGCCCAGCCCCGCCCCCTCTGTTTTCATTGGTGACACCACCATCCACCCCAAACAGTCCCCACCGCTCCCTCCACTAGAAATCTCAGCGCAGTGGCCAAGCAGTAACGTATTCCAGAGAGTCCACCTGCACAGGTTTATAACCTCTTGAATCTACGCCTTCATTCCACCTCCCCACTACCCGCCACCTGGGACTCAGGCCGCCTTCACTTCTCACAGGCCGCCTCACGGGTCTCCCTCCCCATCCACCCTGATCTCTCAAATTGACCCATTCCAAGACCCATTCTGCACAGCCTGCCTGCCTGAGTGCCCTCCCCTCTCCTCCCCACAGCAGCGCCCACCTTTGCCCTCCCTGCTCTGGCGTCAGCTTCAGATCCTTCTCTCCCATGGAAACCTGTTCCTCCTTCAGGCCCTAGCTCCTAGACCTCCCAGCACAGGAAGGCGGTTTCCCAGCCCTTTTCCAGCAGAACCAGCACCGCTGCGCCCTGGGTTCCCACAGCAGAGGACTGCACCCGCCCTAGGTCCTGCACGGTCTGCCAGTACCCACAGGTACCCACGTCCACTGTGCACATGCCAGGGCAGGGAGCCACCTCCCTCTCTGTCAGAGCCCACTAGGCTGCAGCTGAGTTGTGGGCGCCCAGGGAACTCTTTCTGGCCTGAACTGAACTGTCAGGTGAAAATTACCAGGAGCCTATGCCAAAGCCCTCCTGCCCCCCACCACCTCGACCCTACGGAAGCCCAGTGGCAGCAATGCTGCTCAGACTATCCTAAACTCCTAAGGGCAGATCAGACAAGCTGCTTCAACAGGAAATGGGGTGGGGGACTCACTCCACTCTGCTCCCTTGCCCAGCCTCCCGCTGCTCCCCTGCCACTCCCTACCCTCCGGCCAGACTGCACTCACCCCTACCAGACACTCAGCCACCCCAATGCCTCTGCTCGAAGAGCCCACTGCCTGGACCAATGCTACTCAAAGAATGGTCCTTGGACTCATATTGTCATCCTCGGTGAGATAACAGGAGTAAGGGCTCAGAAACTTTCACAGCAATTTAGCACCGTCAGGACATTTTTACTGTGTTTTGCAAAAGCGCTGGTCTGCAACAAACTGGGAAAAAATAAAACCTGGCCTTCAGCATAGAGCATCTGGGAAGCACTGGCCCTTCACCCCTCCAAACTCCTGCCTCTTCCTGCTGAAATCTTTCTCATGCTCAGAGTCCCAGCTAACACGCCTTCTCCTCCAAGAGCCTTGCCGTTTCCACCAGCCAGAAGTGGTCTGATCTAGACCCGGAGCCCTAGATCTGCACACTGAGGGTGTTTAGGTGGTATCTGCACACCCCTTATTACAACTCCCTGAGGTCCGGGAACCAAGGAATTGTTCACTTTTATATTTCCAATGCCACGCTCAAGGCAGACAATCAGTCAATATTTGTTCAACTAGGAGGGAATAACCCACAGTTCCAGAGCGGGCTTTTCTTCAGGGCAGGATGTGGAGAAGCACCAACCCTTAGAGCACACAGGGATTTTCCAGGTTTCTAGCAAGTGCAGCCCCTCTCCCTCGGCCCAGATGGAAATGGGCTATTTTAAAAAAGCAAGTCGAGGACTCCGGAGACAAGAACTCAGTCACTATTCACTACAACAGACTCTACAATACCCTGAAAGGGCAAGGTGAGTGAAAAACACTCAGCTTTCTCATGAATCCTTCTCTACATGCACAGAGTAAAAAAAGGAAATCCAAGTATGGAGAATAAAAAGAGACTTTCAGGGTCATTTCCAATGTTAGATATTCTGTGGGCCCCTGACCTCAAAGCAAAAGGTCAAGGGCTCAGGAGCCTGTAACCCCACGACAAACATGCTTGTGGACAGACCAGTGGACACCCACTTGGGTCTGAAAAGTGTGGGGAGCAGCCCACCCAGACACATCAGGGTCTGCCTCAGAGTCGGTGGACCCCATCCCCCACATAGGTGCAACTCCTCAAGGAGCAGGGCCCTCGCACTCCCCCTCTCCCACTGGCTCTTCTTTCTACTGGCTCTCCCAGGTTCCTGGCTGTTGTTTAGCAAGAATGCTGGAACTATTTCCAGATGCCACTGTCAGATCAAGACAACTCTCTAAATATTCCTGTCTAATTTTGCATACAGCTCTTGTTTCAACTGACAAAGATAATGACTCAGTATCCACGGCTCTTGATGGAAAATTATCGTGCCAAGTTTGGAGCTTCCCAATAATACACTCCTGTAAACTTCTTTTTGAGAAAAGAGAAGTGACCTTCCTGTCCAGATTCTTCTCTATAGGCAAGAAAGGGCACCCAAAAGACACCCTAACTAACCAAGGAATGTTATGGGAAAATCCTGATACATCCCCATAGGATCAATTAACAACAAGAAAAAGAAATTCATGGCAGGGGTTTCAGATGTTTTTCCTTGCCCTGTACAATGATCACCATTCTTCACTTTTCTGCGTCCCCACCAGTTTGGGACTTTGAGGTTTGGGGCATAAATTCTGGGTTACAGTGAAGGCAAAATCTAGACTCAGAAGTAGTGTCTTTCCCCACACAAAAAGAAACGGCTCACTGTCTCTGATGCTTCAATCAACTGTAAAAGAACTGTACAAATTGTAGTGTCCATTCTGCGCTCCTGGGTAGCCCCTCTCTTGGAGGAGTACATGGCACATGTACATACACCCACATATATGTCTGAAATGCAGCCACACACTTACTCTCTGCAGACCCAGGCCTGGCACCCTCCCACATCATAAGACATAAGAGATATCTCAGCAAATCAGTAAGGATGAGCAAAGCATCGCCTTGGAAAAGCCACTTATGGATAACTGAATTGGCCTTTCTGCCAGCATTCAGACAGTATAAATTTGTTTGCTCACTATTTAAAAACTGCCCCATGGTTATTTCATATGCGTATCTCCCACAGTCTTGCAAAGTCCCCAAAGACAGAAACCACAAGTCTCCCACTTCTTTTGTACTCTGGACCCAGCCAGTCACTGCCATGCACCCAGCAGGCACAGCAAATGACCATGGGTTTCCTCACTCCTATCCCCCCAGGTGCAGAGTGGGGGACTCCATTAAAGCCCAACCTACAGGGCTTCTATCATTGGTTTAGGACAGAGATGCTACCCTTTACATAAACCTCTCAGCCAGTCATGGACAGGTCCTAGGGGCCCTCTGGCAGTATGGGAAGACTCTTTTTACAGTTTTACCTCTGGTTCTCAACCAAGGCTGCTTTTGTCCTCTAGGAGACATGTGGCAATGTCTGGAGACATTTTTGGTTGTCACAAATAGAGTGTGTGTGTGTGTGTGTGTGTGTGTGTGTTGGGGGGGGTGGGGGTTACTAGCATCTAATGGATAGAGGCCAGGGATGTTGCTAAAGGTTGAGAAACGCTGTCTTATGTGACACACACGTAAGTGCTCACCTTAGTTCACTTTTCCTTTGAGTTGCCCAAGGTCAGGCCCAAAATCCTAACCCTGCCTTGTCTGCATTATTTGCAAAGTTGAAAATGCCCAAAGTCATCACCAGTCTTAAAGATGCTGCTCCTGAGAACCACCAGCCCCTGCTTTGCTTCTTCTCCGGAGATGGGCCCTCCTGCCAGCATGACCCACCCATGCACAGCATGACAACTGGCAGGCTGGCATCAGGCATGCTCAAATCCTTTGGCAACAAGTTAGACCTGGCAGGCCCAGCTCCTCAGTCTTCTGTCACGCACACCCAAGGTGCAAGTGAGCATGGACAAGTTTTCCAATGGGCTGCAGGCCCTACCCTGGATGAGAGGTTGCACTTAAGTCTCTCACCCTTCAGAGGACTGGCACCTGTCGTCCAAATGGAGAGTTCCAGCATCCAGGCCTGCCCCCGCAGCATTTTCCATCCCACAAGGCACATGGGAGAACTGGCCTGGGTTTGGCAGAGGGGCAGAGACTGGGCAAAGGCACGAGTTTAGGCAATTAAGCCCAAACCATTCACAAGACCCCCGGAGATTGTAGAAGTACGAGGAGGGGCCAAAGAAAAGCCAACGGAGGAAAGGACCAAGAAGGGTCCTCCTTCCCAAGTTCACCCAAAACCCCCAACTGTGGAACCCAACAGCTGGCTCGGGTCAAGCGAGTCAAAGTCCTGGCACAAACCTGGGGCCAGGGGCAGTTAGCGCCCCTGAGACAGTGCAAAGGGGTCTAGGCGTGAAGAGAAATATTATCATGAGAAAGCGAGGCAAGAAAGCAGTACTGTCGACCAAAAGACAAGGCACCAGCACGCGGCCCTCGTCCCCTCCCCAAGACAGGTATGGGCTAAGGTGGGCACGGGGGTAGGAGACAGCCGCAGGGCGCCCGGAGCTTGGGGCAAATGAAACTCGCAAACGGGAAGCCGCGCTGTTACTTGAGGATACAAGAAGGGCCCAAGCGGGTGGTGAGCACAGATCTGGCCGCAGGCAGACGGCGCCCAGGGCACGCGGTGGGCGGCAGCCTTACCCGGCTGCAGGAAGCTGGGATCCGCGGTCACCTTCGCGCAGCCTCCACGCGCTCGCCGTAGCGTAGACACCCGGCATGCACTCCGTATCTGTTTACCAGCGCGCCCTAGCCCAGAGACCCAGCGCCGGGAGCCCCGCCCCGCAGGCCACTCCCATTGGCTGCGCCGCCTCCCCCGCCCCCAGTCCAACGTCGCGCGGCGTGGGGCAGCGTGCACGGCCCGTGCGCTCGACCCGCGGCCAATCGGGACGGAGGGCAGAGAGAGAGGAGCCAATGGGAGGCCGCCCCAGCGCGCGGGCCCCTCCCGTTCTTCCCTACCGCCAGCCCTTTCCTCTGGTTGGGAAGGCTGGGTAAAGGCTGGGCTGCAGGCGTGGGTGCTCGATGCGGCTGCACCCCGAGAACTAGCCCTTCGGTAGATGAGGCGGCGGGCGCAGCCGCGGTGACCAGCGGTTGGATGTCACGTCCCGGCCGGTGCTCGCCGGGCCTCCGAGCGGGACTGGAGGGGAGGCAGTGGAAGGAACTGACGTGACTGCAGCGGGCTGGCCCGTGCTCTCCTTTATGTAACGAGGGCCCCCTCCCAGTTCCCACAAAAGACTCCCACAGAAGGTGGAAGCGCTGTGGGCTGGCTGAGTGCGGGCCCGCCTCCGGCGCCCGGCCCCGCCCACATGTCGCGTTTCTCTTCTGGCTACGAGTGTTGGCCCTATGGGCGCGTCCCAGGCTGGGTCGCCCGAGCAGTGGCCCCGGTGCGTGCGGCGTCGTATACCCCTGTTAGCCAGGCTCCTCGCGGGGGCCCGGCCCTCCTCGGAGTAGCGGGCACAGGCCAGCACGTGGAAGGAGCGGAAGCGGGCTCTGCGGCGGGCGGCCGGCTCGATAAGAAGCGGAAGACAGGGAACTGCCCCCTGAGGAAGTGCCTCCTCCCAAACGGAGTGGCCCCAAATCTCCTCGTCAGCCCGAGGTATCAGATCTGAGACCCGGTTGTCTTGACCGTTTCCACTCCCTGGTCTGCAAATCTGTCCAGGGATGTCGGTGGAGAAAAGGGAAATCAGAACAATTTAGTGACTCTTCCACAAAACTAGATACTCAAGCCAAAGGATTGTCCTTTTTTCCGAGGTGATTTTGAGGAATTAACATTTTGGAAACTTGTTTACTATTACTACTTAGGAAAATTGACCGTTGTATGCTGATGCCTGCAATGGGGGGAGAGGGTTGTGATGAAATCCAGACGTGAACCGAGCTTCACCGTTCCTCATGGACGCTGGAGCCCGGCGTCCAGGCCGTCCCGGCCGTGGGACCTGAGTTGAGGCAGCGTGTCCCCCGCAGCGCAGAAGCGGAGCGTGCGGGACCGGGGTGGCACAGCTGTGCGCTTCTCTGGCCGGGTCCTCTGCGCTGCCGGGTCTCCTCTGCAGGAACGTTCACATACTCTTACCAGTCCAAATTCTATACACACGCCCCACCCCCAATCATCTCCACATTAAGTACAACGTATATTTTGAGAGAGAATTAAGGAGGTTTTGACAAGTTTCAAGGAACTGCCCCAAGCAGGGTGGGGCTAAGAACTGGGAACTTGCCTTGGGTAGGCAACTGGCTCCCTTTTACCACACAGGAGAGAAAGTTCCAGCCCCCTGGGTTAGGCCTTCAAGGGGTGTACGTTGCTCCCTCCTAAGCTAACTGTTCCCTTAACTGCCTGTGTTCCTCCAACCCCTGCCAGCGTAGTGACCTCTACCACTGCCCATAGGATAATGGAGTCCCCAGTTCATCCCTTCCCATAATGTACAAACTCTACCTGGTGAGACTTCACTGGGAAGAGGGTGTGATTTTCATCAGCTCCAGCTTCTGCCGAAGGGGAGAGAGGATGTGGTGCTTTAGCGAGGAGGGAATTGGGTACTTCTATGCCAGTTCAGTCTCACTCCACCAGCAATGCCAGGGTTAGCTTTTCTCTAAAGTACCTGAAGACCAGCATTACCCAGTACCATAAACATTCGTTTTTCTTCAGAGACCACCAGTCTAGTTTACTGGAGAAATACCCCCCAACTAGTTTGTGCAAGTTGTGAAATATGAAATTATGTGAAATGTGAAATTATGACCTCAGCTTTATTGTGCTAAAAACACCCTTCTTTCCTGACCTGACTTTTTTATTGCAAAGATTCCCCCCATTAACCCTCCAACACTGTTGGTGGGAATATAAGTTGGTACAACTATTATGGAGAACCGTATGGAGGTTCCTTAAAAAACTAGAAATAGCACTACCATATGATCCAGCAATCCCGCTCCTGGGCATGTCTGGAGAAAACCACAATTCAAAAAGATACATGCACCCCAATGTTCATTGCAGTACTGTTTACAATAGCCCGGACGTGGAAGCCACCTAAATGTCCATCGACAATGGAATGGATAAAGAAGATGCGGTACATATATACAATGGAATATTACTCCGCCATTAAAAAAAGAACAAAATAATGCCATTTGCAGCAATAGGGATGGACCTAGAGATTGTCATCTTGAGTGAAGTAAGTCAGACAGAGAAAGACAAATATATCGCTTATATGCGGACTAAAAAAATTGTACAAGTGAACTTATTTACAAAACAGAAATAGAGTCACAGGTGTAAAAAACAAACATGGTTACCAGGGGGAAAGCAGGGGGAGAGATAAATTGGGAGATTGGGATTGACATATACACACTACTACATATAAAATAGATAGCTAATAAAGACCTACTGTATAGCACAGGGAACTCTACTGAGTACTCTGTAATAATCTATATGGGAAAAGAATCTAAAAAAGAGTGGATATATGTATAAATGACTCACTTTGCTGTACAGCAGAAATTAACACAACATTGTAAATCAACTACACTCCAATAAAATTTTTTTTAAAAAAAGATTCCCCCATTACTTCAAGTTAAAGATTCCTTCAAATTTTTTGGTTATGATAATGGCATTGTAGTTAGGTTTTTTTTAAAGAGTCCTTATGTTTTAGATATACACACTGAATTATTTCCAGATGAAATAATAAAATGCATGGGATTAGTTTCCAAATGCTACAGGGCTGGAAGGAAGAATGGGTCATGAGTTGATAACTGTGAAGGTATGATGGATATATATAGTGGGGTTCATATTCTGTTTATGTTTGTTTGAAATTCTTCATAATAAAGTTAAAATAAAAAAGAAATCTGGGCCAAAAAAAACCAGTTGGAAGATAATACTAATAATAAAGGCAGAGTGAACGACGAGAAAACAACGAATAACAATCGTTACTACTCTTCTAGGTATAAACTCACTACAAAGTAAGAGCAAGGATGAATCTAACTGCAGCTGATGAAAAGACAGCCAGAAAATTCAAAATTAGCAAGAAGATATTTGAAGCATGGATTTATTCACTATGTACCTCACTCCGAGTGTCTGAGTGCCTGAGATATTATTGATTATATGATACGTCATCTTAATTATCGACTTTCTTTTAAATTTATCTTAAACTTCTAAAAATTTACATTTTTGTGTATCTTTTTTAATGGGCATAATATATTAATACAGTATTATTCAAAACACACACAGATCTGTGTATACATACATGCACATGTATGTATATACATATTCTCCCAATAAGCAAAGATGCCAATGCCTGGGACGTTTGGGTGAGAAGCATGATGCTGCAGCAATTCCCCTCTGATCTCAAAATTTCTTCCTTAATAGCAGAGACAGAGAAGGCAATTATCAATTTTTCTCACTCCACTCAGTTATTCCTATCAGCATACAAACCTTTTAACTGTCTCTCACTCTTCATCCCATCTCCATTTCTCTGCTCCCATTTTCAGCAAAGTCATGGAAGAATTGCCTATATCCATTTTCTCCTCCTTTTCTTCCATTCTACTTGAACCAATCTAGTCAGCTTTACCCCCCATCATTCCCATAAACTGCTCACCAGTGATCTCCATGTTGCCAAATCAAGTAGTCAATCCTCAGATCTCATCTTAAACTATCAGCAGCATTTGACCCAGTTGATCACTCCCTTCTTTTTTCTTAGTGGTTGCCCTGGGGTATAATTAACATAACATTCTAGTTCAAATTAATACTAACTTAATTTCAATAATATACAAAAACTTTGCTCCTATATGGCTCCGTTCTCCCCCCTCTTTTGTGCTGTTATTATTATACAAGTTATATCTCTGTTCATTTTATGCCCATCCCCACATATTTATCATTGTTGCTTTATGCAGTTATTTTTTAAATCAGGCAAAAAAATAAGAGTTACCAACAAAAATATACCTATGCTGCCTTTTATATTTACCTATATAGTTTCTCTTACCATTTTCTTTATTTCACCATGTGGATTTGAGTTATTGTCCTTTCATCTCAGCCTGAAGGACATACTTTCTTTCTTAGAGAGTGTATGTTCTAGTGATGAATGCCCTTGGTTTTGTTTATTTAGGAATGTCTTAATTTCTCCTTCTTTTTTTTTTTTTTTTTTTTGCGAACCCGGCCCTCTCACTGTTGTGGCCTCTCCCGTTGCGGAGCACAGGCTCCGGACGCACAGACTCAGCGGCCATGGCTCACGGGCCTAGCTGCTCCGCGGCATGTGGGATCTTCCCGGACCGGGGCACGAACCCATGTCCCCTGCATCGGCAGGCGGACTCTCAACCACTGCACCACCAGGGAAGCCCCCTCTCCTTCATTTTTAAAGAATAGTTTTTCTAGATATAGAATGTTTCATTGACAGGGGTTTTTTTTCTTCAGTACTTTATATCATGCCACCGATTTCTGCCTTCCGTGTTTCTGATGAGAAATCAGATGTCAATCCTATTAAGGATCTTCGTGCATGATGAGTTGCTTCTTTCTTGATGTTTTCAAGATTCTCTCTGTCTTTGTCTTTGATAGTTTGATTATCATGTGTCTAGTTGTTTCTCCTATCTGAGTTTATTCTATGTAGACTTCAGTGTGCTTCTTAGACATATAGATTAATGTTTTTTATCAAAATTGGGAAGTTTTCTGCCATTATTTCCTCAAATATTCTTTATGTCTTTTTCCCCCTCTCTCTTCTCCTTCTAGAACTCCCATTATAGGTATGTTGCTATATTTGATGATATCCCACAGATTTCTGAGGCTGTGTTCATTTTTCTTCATTTTTTTCCTTTCTTTTCTTCAGACTGGATCATCTGAATTGGTTCCTATCTTCAATTTCATTGATTCTTTCTCTGGCCTGCTCAAATCTACTGTTGAGCTCCTCTAGTGAATTTTTCATTTTACTTATTGTATTTTTCAACTCTAGAACTTCTATTTGACTATTTTTTAACACTTTCTATCTTTTTATTGATATTCCTTACTTGGCGAGACATCATTCGCATATAAACCCAGAGTTTGTTGTTGCTGCTGCTTATTGTACTATTATTCTTTGTTTGCTTAGTGACTTTTCTGAACTAATTCTGTAAAGTCTGATTTTGTTGTATGTGGCCACTGAAGTCTCTACTCAGTTAGCTTAGTGGTGAGCTAATGATAAGACAGAGATTTCCTTAAATGCATGGAACTAATAAATCATCCAGTCTTTGCTGAGGGACTCTGTGCACGCTGGGGCATGATTTCAACACTCAGCCAGGCAGTTGACAACTCTTCCTCAACCTAACTTCCTGCTTGTGCAGAGCCGCACAGTCAGAGGTGAGATCTTAGTGCCTTCCCTGAGCATATGCCCAGCCCTGCCATGTGTGTGGCCTTCTAGAGTCCCAAGAATATGTTAGATTTTCAAAGTCCCTGTGGATGTCTCATTCCCCAGCTCTCCTTAAGCTTTCTGGTTAGTCTATTGTTTGTCTCAACTGTGATCTACTGCCTCAGGCAGCTGCGAAGTTAAAACATATGTCTGTAAATTTTTTTTTTTTGACAGATGCTTCTTAAGAAAAATGGTTTTCACACTGGGTAAGCTTGAGTCAGGTCACATACAGACAGCCTTGCAAGTGGAGTCTTCTAGAGAACCACCAGACAGGTAAAATAATGACAATGCTCTGAGAATTTGGCTTTGAAAAAGTTCCAGTTCCATTATGCTCCCTGGGCCAGGCTGAACCAGGAATGTGGACTGTTATTTTTCAAGCTACCACATAGCTGGAGGTGGGGGGGTGGAGGCAGGGCACAGGTGAGACTAAAGCAAGTTACACCACCACAAAGCTCATTTTTCTTACTGAGATTCAGCCATTTTTCTTCACTCCCCAGGTTACTGCAAGCCTTTGGTTAGTTTGCAAAGTTCTGGAAAAAAAAGTTGATTCTGAATATTTTTGCCAGTTTTTTCATTGTTTTTGTGGAGGACAGAATTTTCAAATGCCCTTCCTTTGCCATTTTCTCTAATATCACCCCACTCCCTCCTTCTTGAAACAGTTTTTTTAAATTTAGCCCCTGGAACATTATACTCTGCTAGTTATCCTTTTGAGAACCAGCGTTTTCTCCTCAATTTCAATTGCTGGGTCTTCCTCATCTTCCTGACTTCTAAATATTGGAGGGCCTCAGGACCCAGTCCTTGTATCCCTTCTCTGTCTGCACCCACTCTCTTAGTGATCTCATCCACTTCCCATAACCTGACAACTTCCAAAGTTTTAACTCTGCCACGAACCTCTCCTGTGAATTCCAGACTCACAAATCCAACAGCCTATAAGGATCTTCACTACGATGTCCACTAGTTATCAAACTCAAAATGTCCAAGACTGAACCCTTGATTTACCACCCATCCCTGCTCCTCCCCTAAGGCTCCCTGCCTCAAATAAGTGGCCTTCATTCACTGCTCAGACCAAAGACCTTGGCATTCCCCTTGACTACTCTGTTTCTTTCATACTTCACATCAAATCCATGAGCAAATTCTTCCACTCTATCTGAAAAATACACCCTGATCAGCCAATCTTTGCCTCAACATCACTGCCACCCGAGTTCAAACCAACATCTTCTTTCACCTGAATTATTCTAAGTAGCCAATGAGCTGATCTTCTGTTTCCACACATCATCTTACAGTGATCTTTTTTTGTTTGTTTGTTTCTTTGCTTGAAAACAAAAGTCAGATCATGTTATTTCTAAACTCAAACCCCTCTGATGGCTTCTCATCCCACTCAGAATGAAATCCAACATTATTACATTGCTCTTTAAGACCCAGCATAATCTTACCCCCAGGTATCTTTCAGATGTTATTTTCAATTGCCCTCTCCCTCTCTAATTTTATTCCAACCAAAAAAGGCCTCCTTTCAGTATTCGCCTAACATGCCAAGAACTGTCCCATGTCAGACTTTGCACTGACCCTTCCTTCTGCCTGGAACACTCATCCCTCAGACATCCTCATGGCTCACTCCCATGCTTTGTGTGGTTCTGTGACAAAATGTCACCTTATTAGGGAATTCTTTCCTGATCATCCTACCAAAATATGACCTATCCTGTTCCTTAACTTGTCTTAAAAGGACTCTTTATTCCCTTATCTTGCTTTATTTTTCTTCCTTGTACTTTTTATCACCTAACATATTTCTATTTACTTGTTTGTTTAATCATTTGTATCCCCCAACTGGAATGTAAGTTCTATGAGAGCAAAATCTTTGTTTCTTTAGTTCACCATTGTATTCCCAGAACCTAGGACAGTTCCTGGCAAATAGTAAGTTTATGGTTGAAAGCATGGACCTTGGACCCAGAATGTCTGGATTAGAAACCCAGCTCTGCTACTTACTAACTGTGTGACCTTGAGGTAGTTACTTAACTTTTCTGTGCCTCAGTTTCCTCCTTTGTAAAATGAGGATAATACTAGTATCTATATGTAATAGGGTTGTTGAGGATTAAATGAATTAATATATGTAAAGTACTTAAGATGGTGCCTATCACATGTATACTTTATATAATTCTAGTTATTATTTTTGCTTAATAAATGAATGATAAACCCAACATTGTAACATGTATTCAGCAAGATACTATATTAATATCCATTTTTCACTAAATTGTTACCATACATACACCTGAAAATGACTTCTAGATTTTGAAATGAAAAAAATTAAATTAAAAAGGACCACATTTTCTGCAATTTCATCTAATTTATTAGCTATGGTGTTTCAAGTACTTTTAGACCATCTTGATATTACTAACCCATAGTAAAAATCAACTAGCTTACTTAATAATTGCATCTTTCATTTCTAAGTCAAAGCTTAGTCTTTATTGATAATACTTAGAAAATTTATATACTGGTTGCAATATTTTCTCTTTAACACTAGGTTCTGAAGTAGAAGAGCTTAATTTTCTAGCTAAGAGGTTGATAAATCATAACTTTCAGACCTGGAGAAAAAATTCTGAGGCACTTTTGTAGAATTATGATTTTCGTGCTCCACATTACCTAGTAGTGTTTAACGTCAGTATTCTTTTTGATTCTGTTAAAGAAAAAAAATTCATGGCATTTGTTAAAGTTGGTAAAGCAAGGGGCTTCCCTGGTGGTGCAGTGGTTGAGAGTTCGCCTGCCGATGCAGGGGATGCGGGTTCGTGCCCCAGTCCAGGAAGATCCCACATTCCGCGGTGGCTGGGCCCGTGAGCCATGGCCGCTGAGCCTGCGCGTCCGGAGGCTGTGCTCCGCGACGGGAGAGGCCACAGCAGTGAGACACCCGCGTATAACAAAAAAAAATAGTAAAGCAGACATTATTCAGGCCCATTGCTATAAGTACAGGGACCACTGCAGTAGGAATTTGCAGCGGGGAGAGAGATTGGGCTCAACTCTGAATATACCATAGGCAAGTGGGAATTTACAGCCAAGGAGCTGGGTGGGAGGTGAGTGTATGGAAAATAATTAAGAGGAAACATTAGGGGTAAAGAGGATTCTAGCTAAACTAACCTAAAAGGATTCTTGCTGAAGACAGGCCAGGGTGATCAGACAACACCTGGGGGATGTTGGCGATTGAGGAGCCTGATCAGATATCCAGCAATCAGATGTGGAGGATGCGGGTTCTTGCTAAACCAACTTAGCTGGGTTCTTGATAAAGCTGGATCTTACAGGGAAATGCACAGATGGGCCTAGGAGAAGGTTCAGGAGCCTGTCTAAAGTTTGGTAAAACAAGGAAGCTTGACAGTCAAGCGAAGAATCTTTGTCAATTCCTGGACCGTTTGGCGTATATATTAAACAGCATGTGGCTAAGAATAAAAACAACTCATAACTGTGTGATAGTCAAAACCAGCAGTTCAGGAGGGGCTGTTTCAAAGTGGGAAGATGCCTGAGCAACTGGGTCAGAGCCTGCACGCCTCCTCTCCACAGGCTGCCCAGTGTGAGTGCCCCACACCACCAGGGCTCTGTTACAGGAAAACAGTCGTTTAATATCTATTTTATCCCTTAAATGTAAGAAAGTAGGAATGAAGACAAATTCCACTACTGTTTTTTTGTGGGGTTTTTTTCAATTTTTATTTATTTATTTTTGGCTGCATTGGGTCTTCATTGCTGCACACGGGCTTTCTCTAGTTGCAGCGAGCGGGGTCTACTCTTCGTTGCGGTGCGCAGGCTTCTCATTGCGGTGGCTTCTCTTGTTGTGGAGCACGGGCTCTAGGCGCACGGGCTCAGTAGTTGTGGCATGCGGGCTCAGTAGTTGTGGTGCACGGGCTTAGTTGCTCCGCAGCATGTGGGATCTTCCCGGACCAGGGATCAAACCCGTGTCCCCTGCATTGGCAGGCGGATTCTTAACCACTGCGCCACCAGGGAAGCCCTCCACTACCGTTTTAAGTACATGAATTTCCCACGACACCTTCACAAACCACTGTGTGGGAACGCTGCATAGGGTGAGCCCCCTTTCCCTAAAACTTTTTCCTACTTTTAAAAAATTTTGAACATTTTAATAGATTTCGATCTTCCATTAGGTACTACATTCACATGATGATTTTTGGGTTTTTTTGCGGTACACGGGCCTCTCACTGTTGTGGCCTCTCCCGATGCGGAGCACAGGCTCCGGATGCGCAGGCTCAGCGGCCATGGCTCAGGGGCCCAGCCGCTCTGCAGCATGTGGGATCTTCCCGGATCGGGCCACAAACCCGTGTCCCCTGCATCGGCAGGCGGACTCTCAACCACTGCGCCACCAGGGAAGCCCCCCATTCACATGATTTTTAAACAACTATTCTGAAAAGGTTTGCAGTGAAAATTCTCCCCCTACTCCATGTCTCTCCCACCCACTTCCCAACCCCAATGCCCCCCACACCTCTACACCCTCCCAACTGAAATGCAACCACTGTTCTTAAGTTTTCTGTCTCTTTTCAAAGTTTCTTCATACATATGTAAGCAAATACAAACATACAACCCTATATTTTATACTAACACTCATACTGCACACTATGTTTTGTTTCTTGATTTAAGATTACGTATAGTTTGAAGCTCTTTCCAAATTAGTACGTAGATAAGTGTCCTCGTTCTTTTTTCAGTATTATGTTATGTGCATGAGCCATAATTTATTTAACCAGTCTCCTGCTGATGGTCATGCAGACTGTTTCAATTCTTTTGCTCTTTCAAACGAAAGCAACAGGAACAATCCTGTTTCCAAAATGTGATTGGTTTGGACCTAAGCAAGGCTGGGTTGGTGCACCGAGAAAGCAGAGCCAGTGCAGAACCCGCAAGTGCTCTCCCTGTGCTCTGAGACCTGACACCCATGACTCACTGGTTCCAAGATTAGTCACGTACGCCCAAACACCCCATGGTGAAAACAGATCGTTTCTGAAGCACCAGGAATGCACCATCACAGGCCGCAATCTGAGGAGGTCGCTGGACTCAGACAAGTCCAACCCAACCAGCTAAGGGAATGACTTCAAGGGATTCCCAAGCCTGTTCAACTAAGGCCAGCCTAATGACTGTAATTAGCTGACTGCGCAATTGTAAGTGATTAAGCACATTACAGAAGAGGTTCAGCTCCCCACAACTGGAAGCATCCCAGCTCAGCCCGCTAGCAATGTCGGCTGCTTTCCTCTCCGTTTTCTTAGCCTTTGCAGCACGTGTCTGCCTTCACCGTAGGGTTATGCTTTTTCTTTTCCAGACTAACTTCTTTTCAACACACTGTAGCATAGGGACATTAGCCAAGTATGCCTAATCATTGGTTTAATTTGTCCACTTTAAAATTGAAATATAGGGAATTCCCTGGCGGTCCAGTGGTTAGGACTCCATGGTGCTCTCACTGCCGGAGGCCCGGGTTCAATCCCTGGTGGGGGAAGAAGATTCCTGCAAGCCACGAGGTGCGGCCAAAAACATAAAATAAAATAAAACTGAAATATAACTTATATGCATTAAAACGCACAGATCTCAAGTCTATAGTTCATACGTTTTTACAAATGAATATATCATGTAATTAACACCCCAATTAAAATATAGAACAAATTTCTTCCCTCCAAAAAGTCTTTCATGCCCTTCTTTCCAGTCACCCCCTACCTCGCTCCAGGCAACTGTTCTGATTCTAAGTGAATGTTGTTAAGGAGAAATAACTGATTACATGACATGGATTGGGAAAGAGTACCCTCTGAATTGAAAGAGTATGTAATTCATTCTCTTGTCCTTAAATTCTCAAGCATGTGTGGGCAGCCATTCTAGCTGCTGAATGTTTTTTACTTTGTTCTCCCTCAGAGAGTCACTGGATACTTTTTAAAACTTTTTAAAAATTCACTTAAATTTAGGAGCAGTTTCCAGATCTGGGCCCCAAGTTTGTAGACTAGAGCAGCAACAAACATACTGGAAGCTGAGAGCCAGGAGCAGAGCTTAATTGTATGTCAATCTCTTGCACCGCGTCCTTCTGAGCTATCCAGGGTCAGGGGTTAAGAGAGCGAGGCTGTGAAGGGGAGTTTAGAAAAGAGAGGAGAGATGTGCCCCAAACAGAAAGAGCTCCTGCTGCCAGGAACCTCAATCAAGGCAAGTAGGAGGGCTGCAAGGAAAGACACTTCAACCTAAAGGTGAGGACAGACCAAGGGCACACACACGGCTCCATTTTACCAATGATCAAGGAGGTCGAAAGTCAATGTGAAATTTCAGTACGAGTGCAGGAGTGCCTGGTTCCCTCCAGTGAAATAAGCAATCTCTGGAAAAGACTAGGAGGCGTGAACCTACAAGTCTGGATAGGGCAGCTTGTCCTACAGGTAATTAAACTCTGGGTTCTATTTTCTTTCTCTGAGCCAGTGAGAGCGGTGTCAGCTAGTCCCCCTGGTCATGGTAAAGCATGTCACATAGTTGTCCCCACCCCAAGAACCCCAGGAGTGTGTGTGTGTGTGTGTGGTGGGGAAAGGCATGCAGGGAGGGAGTCATAGAAGGGAGGGACGATAGCTGTATTGTTACAGGGCAGGTGTAGCTGAGAAGGAGAAACTCCTGCCTCCTGGTGCCGTGGATCCCAGGGAAGGATAGAGGACAGGCATTCTGCATCCATGAGGAGACCCCAAACTATCTCTTACCGAGAGTCTCTGGGCAGCTGGTGCCTGGGTGGATGGGGGAGCTGTGAATTTAACTGAGAAGCAGAGCTCCTAGATCATGGTCCTGGACCACCGGTGAGGAACACCGTTCGCCAAGCTCAAAGTGACAGGAGTGGAATTGTCTTTCCTGAGGAGCCACAGAGACCTGGGGGCTCATATGGCAACTAGACAGACCAGAGACCAGTGGTCCCTGCTTGCATGTGAAAGTCAGACCCACCCCATCCCCTACTTTGAACTGTGTAAGCCTTTGGGTTTGGGGACAATTAAGGAGTGAAGGAGCCCCACGGAGGAGATACTGAACTTCCTGCTAACCAGGCAAAAGGGGAATTAAGCCGGTTTTCTTTACGGGAGAAAATAAAAGACAGGCTCACCTTGTACCCTAACTTTGTGGGGCAGTTCATCCTACTTACTCAGGTATCATCTGAACCCCCAGAATTCTTTGTACTCAGGTAACAGGTCCTGCCTAAGCAGTAACTTCTAGAACTTGTGCTCCAACTATTGCCCTTGCCTCCAGTGTCCTCCCTTCCTACCTGTAATCATTAAAATGCTACTCATTCTTTAAGACCTAATTCCAGTGTTACTTGCTACAACCCCTCTGATCACCTCAACCAGAAACAGTCTGTCTCTCTTCTTTACTTTTAGTGTACTTTGTTTTAGCATTTGCATGCCTCATTCAACTTTCCTTTTTATACCTTATAAATTATAAACTGCATATCTTAATACCTCCCACAGTGTCTTGTACCTAGAAAGTAGCCCTTAAATTAAAAAAAAACAAAATTTAAACTGCTACCAAGGTGTGGTAGACATTGGGAGTGTCTTCCCAACACCTCTTGTCCTTCTCTCCATTGTGTAGTCACCATAATATGAGTGGCATTGACCTCCCCCGATTCCAGGGGTGGTCCCCTATGGTGTAGGCCAATCCTAACGCACCTGCCAAAGTGATAGGTTTTTTTAGCCTGAGCCAGTCAGTGCATAGCACGCCCACAGTGATTGGTCCTGGGGGTGGTCCAATCAGAATGAAGCTAGGACTTACCCTCAGTGGTTAAGGGAAGCAGTAGTCCTTTTCTCCCCAGATTAGTTGTCAAGAAATTTCAACTAAGTTGGTCAGTACTAACTGAGCTGCTGTTCACAGGCATCTTGTAACCACGAAGAAAGCCAGCCTAAAAAGGAATCTGGTGCACAAATGTGGACAGGGCAGAGAGAATCAGAGACATGGAGCTGGAGCCCCAATTAAACCATATTAGAAGGCTTCCCTAACTTAACTTTTCAGCCATGTGAACCAATAAATTCTCTTCACGGTTTCTCTTACTTGCACCCCAAAGCATCTGAGCCAGTGCATTGGGAAGGCAGCATTACAGTGAACATTGTGGGTTCACATGTGTTCACATACACACCCCTTACCCCAGCACCCAGCCTGAATCTTTCCAGCGAGAGGGAACACACACACACACACACACACACACACACACACACACACACACAAAAGTGAACACTTTAAAGCTTTTGCTAACAATTACCAAGACATGGAACTGACATCTTTTGAAAAGTTTTAACTGACTTCTGTATTAAAAATGATTTGCAATTTTAACGTGAATTCTTAAGGATATCTCAGACTCTAGCAACTGGTAATAAACTGTGTACATTTTTTTCCTTAAAAAAAATCATATATTGTTTGGGACCCTGTAATAGTACTTAAAGTAATAAAAGCAGCCTTTACCTTTATGTGAAGTTTGTATTTTCAACATTTTTCTTCGAAGGTGAAATGGGGTTCGAATAATTGAAAGGCGATGTTGACTTTTTCTTGTCCGGTTCCATGTCTTGACCTGCTTTACAACTTAAGATTTTCCAGCCTGCTTGTTCACTTGCTTTCTTGGCAAGCATCTCTGGGTCTCCTCTCTAGGGGCCTAACTCCTTGTGACCTGGGACCACATCTTGTGCCTCTTTCATAACCTGTGTCCTCCTCATGCCATGAGGAGTTCCACAGCTTCCCGAGAGCTGGTGGATAGCCCATGGAAATTTCCACAGCAGTTGCCCAGCTTTAGCCCCCCAGCCTGGGCCCTGGCCTGCAAGTCCTACCAGCCCACGTACACTGAGCCTGGCTCCAGGTCAGGTCTGCGGTCTATTTATGACTTCTTATCTCAGGGTTTGTGCCTTGGCACTTTGCACTCAAGAAACTTCTGCCCCTCCTCACCTGTCAACACATGTCCTTATCTAGAGAAGAGAAGAGTGGGGTGATAAACAAACTCTCTTCCTCCACGGCTGCTTAGATGGCCCCAATGTCTCCCTACCTTTGGTTCACTCTTCTTGTTTGGGGGCCCAAATCCTTTGATGGGAACAAAGAAAACCTTCTGACATTCAGATAAAATATCGTTATGACCACTGATGAGTTTATTAATGAATTTGTTTCTCACATGCTTCCCCTTACTAGGGAAAATTTGTCTCCCGAGTGGAAGGAACCTCTTCCTCACTCCTGCCGGGCATAATCCTGAGCTTAGCTCATGGGCAGAACGAGTCATTGATTGACCCCAAGGTCCCTGTGGGAGCCGCTCGGGGAAGAGCTGAGCTCAGGAGGGACGAGGAGCACACAGTGCCCGAGGAGACACCCTGCTTGCAGCCCTGCAGCATCGTTCTGTCCTCCTGGGCGTGGAGTGAGAACAAGGGACCAGGAGCGAGAGACCCTGAGAACAGAGCAGAGCTCTACCGCCACACCAGGTCCCTTAGGTACGTTACATAACCTCCCTGGGCTTCATGTTCTAAGGTGCCAAATACCTGACCTACTACTTAATTCTTAATTTAATCTTAAGATATTATTACTATGATTTTATTTTATGTGACTCAGATGCCAGCTGAAGCCTCCCTAGATAAGACTGGTTCAAACGAGCATTCCATATCCTGCGGAAGCCTAAAGTCCTGCCCCCCATATTTTGGCCAATTCTGGGAGGCCAGGGTGGAAGGTGGGAGGAGGCTTCTGTGCACAGACACCTCTGGCCCTGAGCCCCTGCAAGTGCGGAGTTCTATCCATTTGTGGACGGGCTTGCCATCTGTGTGCTGTCCCTGTCCAGGGCTGTGCCTGCTCCTTTGGGGAATGGAAGGGATCTACGTGACGTTAGATTAAATATTAGATACCTCTGTCCTCGGAAGTTCTTTAGCTATCCCATCCTAGGAGGACTTTTATCAGCTGATCTCACTCATGGAGCGGTCCAGCTTAGTGGTTTTTCCCTCTCCTCACCTTCCCATCTCTCCCACTTATCCCTTCCCTTTTAGACTGCCTCCAGAACTCCAAATTCTCACCGTATTCTGTAGAGTCATTGATTTCTCTGCCATTTCTTCTGCCAAACTCAGCCATTCAAACTCATCAAGGTGTAAAGTAGGCCCTTCCAGACAGCAAGATCAACCTCCCCTCTGTACCAGGCAATTGTGGCTGTACATGTTTTTTTCTCACTCTATTAAAATTGCGATACGGCTTCTGCTAAATTCTTCTGCCGAAATGACAATTCCATTTCTTAGAAAGCAGAGAAAATAGAGAGGAGCAGCATTTTGGATCTAATTCTGCACAACCAGGGAAATTTGCTCGTCAGGTGAAAGTGAGAGAAAGCTCACTGTCACCCAGGAGTCTGGGACAGCTGGGAAGGGCCTGCTAGACGGTCCAGCGTGTGCCAACACTCAGGAAGAAGACTCCGTAAGTATTTGGAGAAAAGTTAGATGTGATTGGGCTTGTGATCCAAGAATAAAGGAAAGACAGCTCAAGCAGGACCAAGTGAAGTTGTAAATTACAAATGATCCCACAGGAGGAAAAGAGAAAAACAGTTTCCACAGTCAGATACACCCGTAGGTAGGTGAATGGGTCAGCAGGGTGTTCCTTCCCACACTGGCTGACAAGAGCTCTGGCATCTTCATCACATGACTTCCAAGGCTGCCCTGGGAGTCTTCTCCATTCGGTGTGGGAGACTAGTGGGCCCGGCCTGGCAGTGGCACACATACTTCTGTTCACATTCCCTCCTGGAACTCAATCACATGGCCACACCCACCTGCAGGGGAATCTGGGAACGGAGTCTAGGTGTGTGCTCAGAAGGGAGGGAAGAGTACGATTTTGTCCAGCAGCTAACAGTCTCTGCCACATACTCTTTCACTTTTCCTTATTAAGTGTGGAAAGTTGAGGAACAATATCGGTAAGAAGATTTGAAGGTCCAAGTATGGAAGGAGGTAGAAGGACAGCACCTTGATGCCCCAGAAGAGCTCAGGTCTTCTGACCTGGATGAATTATACCCAAGGGTACTGAGGGGGCTCGCAGACAAGCTAACTTATCTTTGGGGAACTGTAAAAAACAGAACTGCTACTAGAAGGCTGAAGAGGCAGGCACTGTCATCCTGATTTTCATAAAGACTAAGAAATTGGAATCTAAGAAGTATACAAGGGTGAACTGGACATTAATATGGGATGAGCAGCTCAAAGGGATAATCAGATGGACGGTCTCGAACTCTGAGAAGGAAAGCATTGACCACTAATAGTCAGCATGGGGTCCACGCTAACCTCCCTTTCTCTTTTGAAAGAATTATATTTAACAATGTTCATATCCTTAGACTTAATAATACTACTTCAGGAAGTTTGTGTTATGGAATCAATGCAAATTATGGACAAAGTTATTTTGCACAAAAAGATGTTGTCACCATTTTATTTATAATAGCAAAAAATTAGATACAATCTAAAAGTACAGCAATAGGGGAATGGTTATGTAAATTATTAATCATTCATACAATGAACTATTATACAGCCTTTAAGACTGTTTTCGAAGAATGTTTAATGATATGAGAAAATACATATGAAATACTGTCAATGAAAAAATCAGGATGCAAATACCAGAGAATATATGCTCTCAGTGATGTGAAAAATACCAGCACAGAAATGTGATGAAGGGAATATGCTAAAATGTTAACAGTAGTTATCTCAGATAGTAGAATTATTAGTCACTGTTAATTCCTCTACATACTTTCCTATATTTTGTCACAGTGGGCATGTATTACTTCTACAAAGATGGGGAAAAATCTATTTTCTGAAAAAAAAAAAATCACCAAGCTGGCAGAGCAGGTCAACCACACATATAAATAGGACATCATGGGACTTCCTGGTGGCACAGTGGTTAAGAAATCTGCCTGCCAATGCAGGGGACACAGGTTCGATCCCTGGTCCGGGAAGATCTCACATGCCACAGAGCAACTAAGCCTGTGAGCCACAACTACTGAGCCCGCCTGCTGCAACTACTGAAGCCCACGCACCTAGAGCCCATGCTCCGCAGCAAGAGAAGCCACCACAGTGAGAAGCCTGTGTGCCACAACTAGAGAAAGCCCACGTGCAGCAATGAAGACACAACAAAGCAAAAAAAAAAAAAAAGGGACATCATGATTTCACAAGGCATTTGACAATGTCCTTCAACACTACTCACTTCACTGATAGATAAGACTGTGACTCAGTATGAAGTGGTTGATAACCACAGAATGACCATACCCCATCCAGAATTAGGTTTCCTGTTCAATATTTTTACCCTTGACTCAGGTGAACATCTGCCCTATCCAATATGCTATCCACTAGCTGTGTGTGAATAATTGGTTTAAAATTAATTAAAATTAAATACAATTTAAAATTCAGTTTGTCAGTTGCACTAGCCTTATTTTAAGTGTTCAATAGGCACATGTGGCTAGTGACCATTGTATTGCACAGCTTAGATATACAGCATTTCCATCACTATAGAACATTCTGTTGGAAAGTGCTGATCTACGGGTAATGATTATCGGTTTCACAGAGGACACAGGATGAAGGAGAGTCAGCTTCCCAGGTGATCACCATGGGCTGGCACAACGAGCCAGGTCTAGACAGATGAACTTGAACAGTTCTAAGCATCACATCCTCCATGGGGACTCCAAAATATGACTGCAGATGTATAGCAGAATGGAGGGGGGTTCATTTTTGTTGAAGGAAAGCTCCATAGGTATCTGTGGGGTATTGCAGCAAACCAAAATAATGAGCTCTTGAGTTGAGCTAATGAGGTATAAGGTTCAGAACAAGAAAGTGATAGTTCCAAGCTACGTTGGTCAAACTACACTGAGAATGCAAGTGTTTTTCCTTCAGTGGTGTTTCAGAACTAGAATTGGCCAGAATGAAACTGATGAAATAGAAAAAAATATTTTGCATCACTGGAGACTGCTGTTGGTTATGAGCAGATCTCAACTGGGAATTAGCACGGAGTATGGGAGGGAAAAGTGATCAAGTGATATTTAAGGATTTATAGCAATCCTACCAGAACTATGAAAACAGCTTTCTTATCAAATTGTTTGCAAGAAAATTAATTCTGTTATTGTACGTCTAAAACTTTCTATTCCCTGACCCTGATTTAAAGAAAACAGTTCTTATGTTAGTTTAGAACTCCTCTTTAAAAAGTTGTTTTTTGATAATGTGTGATTTCCCCAAAATGCAACCATCATATTATAGTAGAGTAGACAGAATTGTATTCAGTTTTGGGTATTTCAGTCCAAAAGGGATGCTGGAGTACTTGAGCAAGTCGAGAGAAAAAGGAGCAAAGTGGATAAAGTTCTAGAAACAATGACTACAGAAGATATTTAGAACAGAAACTGCTGTGTGTACACCTGGGAGAAAGGGGAGTGATGGGAACTGGATCTCAGCTCAACACAAGGAAGGGCCTTCCAACAGTCAGAGATGATTGAGCGGCTGTAGGAAGTAGTACCGGGGTGAGGAAGGCTGAGTAAGAGGCCAACCTGAGTTGCATTCTGGAACTTTCTAGCCATGTGACCTTGGGCAAGTTACTTAGCTCTTCTAAGCCTCAGTTTCTTCACCTGTAAAAGAGATAATAACTCTTAGTGTTACTATAAGAATTAAATAGGGACTTCCCTGGTGGCACAGTGGTTAAGAATCCGCCTGCCAATGCAGGGGACACGGGTTCGAGCCCTGGTCCGGGAAGATCCCACATGCTGCAGAGCAACTAAGCCCGTGCGCCACAACTACTGAGCCCACGTGCTGCAACTACTGAAGCCCACGCGCCTAGAGCCCCTGCAGTGAGAAGCCCACACACCCCAAAGAAGAGTAGCCCCCGCTCGCTGCAACTAGAGAAAAAGCCCGCGCGAAGCAGCAAAGACCCAACACAGCCATAAATATATATATATATATATATTTTTTTAAAGAATTAAATAAGCTAATGCATGTCTAGTGCTCATCATAGTGCCTGGCACATGGCAAACCCTCCATCAGCGTTACCTATTGGCCATTATGATTGTTCGGGGTGATCAAGCTCCTTGTCTCTGGATGTTCCAACAGAGTCCGCTCGATTACTGATTGGAATCATAGGACAGATTTCTGCATTGGTAGATGGTTAGGATGTGCTGTGCCAATACTAGCAACCTGGAACTTAAGAGGTGATGTATGAAAAGGATTCTGTGGTCAAATCAGTTGACAAAGGCTGGAAAATGCTGTCGACATTCAACAGGTTTCTTTATACTCTGTGACTTCTCTGAGCCTTTAATACACTACCCTGAGTTTTAAATCCCCATCATACTTGGCCACAGAACCCTTTTGCTTAGAACATTTGAAGGAAGAGAGTGTTTTGAACACATTTTAGGAAATACTGAATTAGATGATTTTTGAGATTCTTTCTGACCCTGACAACTGAAAAAGTTGTGAATTTCAAATGCAGTGAAGTTTACAGCTACTGTTTATTGAGCACTTACTATGAGCCACCCACTGATTTGAGCACTTTAGATACCTGTCACATGATTCTCACAGTAACCCTATGACATTTCATCACCCTTTTTTTACAGTTGAGAAAATTGAGGCTCAGAGGTTAAGCTACTTCCCCAAGGAACCAGGAATACAACTTTGCCTGCTCTCCAAAACCCTGCTCTTAACTGCTAGGCCATGCTTCAGCAGAAACTGCTGATTTTTTGTGTATCAGTGGGTTGACTAAATATGATGATGACTATTTAGGGAAAAAAAAAACAATGTGGGGTTGGCATAATAGTAAAAGGGAGAAAACACAGTCCAGAAGCCAGGAGACTTGGGACTTGAGGGCTTGTCTTACAAATTTAGATCTTACGCCTTTTCTAATGACCAATGTTCAAGCTAGCTATTCATGCCAGGTTGCTTTAAGGTTATTGGGAAGAGGTCATTAGCTAACAGAAAATGAGAGGATTGTCTGTATTAAATGACCACAGGCTCTCTTTTTCCTTTGTTAGAGGTTTCCATGGCTGTTGAAAAATGAGGCCCTTCACATATGCCCTTTACCTCTACCTTCATCCAAGATGCGATAAAAGGAGAGAAGAACTCCTTTGCTCCCTCTCTCGCCTTACTTACCCCTTTATTGTGTTAACTACACGCTACTTAACAGTAAGGAGGGCAGGATCCTCCTTCCTTGCGGGCAGTACTGAAGAGAAGGAGCACGTCCAGATTAAGGCTGAGAACCTGGAAAATGGGCTTCTCGGCTCCGCTAGACATCGAGGTAATGTTCATTCCCAAACATGTCAGCCTCTCCCATGTGGTCAGTGTCTGGCCTGGGCCTGGATCAAACCTAGTCCTCTCCTGGCTCCTCGGCTCACTGGGAGGGCGCACAGGGGTGCTGCACCTTCTACAGGCAAGGACTTGGGTTTATCACCTTTGCTTCCCCAGCACCACTGGAACGACAGGAACTCAGTGCTGTAGGCTGAACCCTGAACACCGGGGCTTGAGGGCCTCACGGTGGCTTCTGGCAGAATCTGCTGCCCTCATGTGGCCATCCTGGCTCAGAGCTAGCAGAAGAGGAAATTCAAATCCTTGAGAGGCTGGGAAGGACAGTTGAACTGATAGCCACCAGGTGAAAGTAGCAGCCTTGTGTGGGGGGGTGAGGGGAAGCAGTGGTCCTCCAACTTTTTGGTCCCAGTACCCCTTTACACTCATAAAAATTATTGAGGACCCCAAAGACCTTTTGTTATGTGACTGATTCTCTCCTAGAAATTACAACTGAGAATATTTTAAAAATGTTGATGTGTCAGTTCTTTTAGAAGTAACAATAAACATTTCATGTTAACATAAATAACATAGTTATCAAAAGAGGTGTATTTTGCAAAACAAAAGGAAACTTTAATAAAACGAGTGGCATTTATTTACATTTTTACAATTCTCTTTAATAGAATACAGTAGTTCAACAGAAGACAGCTGGACTCTCATTTCTTTTGCATTCAGTCCCTTGCAGTACAGTGTCAAGAAACTTCTAGAAAACTCTAGCACACATTTGTGAGAGAAGGAGAATGAAATAGGCAAAGAATATCTTAGTATTATTGTGAAACAGTCTTGACTCTAGGGGGCCCTGGAACCACATTCTGAGACTAGTCCTGACTCAGGGTCCTCCTCTATCAGCTCAAGAGCCCAAGGACAGGGAAGCCGGGAAGGGAAGCACCCTAGGTGACTTTTACTCCAAGAGGAAACTTCCACAGAAATAAATAGGAAAGCCTTCTAATTTTTTTTTCTTTTACATTTAAAACAGCTGGACTGATGTGAGACAGAAAAATTGGGAGAGTCAGTGTTTCTCCATCAGAGACAAGATTTTTAAATTCTCTCCAGGCTGAGGGAGAGAAGGGTGTGCAAGAGGAGATGAACAGAAAGAGGTTCCGGCAGAGTCTGTGGGAAGAGCCCAGGCCCCTTTGCCCCCCTCTTCTCCCTCATTAGGCTTCTCTCTAAAGGAGGTGGCTGAACCCCAGATAACAGAGGGGACCTGCCCCTCCTGCCCAGGACCCTGGGGACCACAGGTGCTCAGAGGTCCTTGTCCTACCTGGCATATGGACACTCAAGGGAAGAGATGGCCACACGGAGGTACAGGCAGAAGGAACCAAGATTCCTCTGGGTTTTCTGTGGTTCCAGAGAGCAGCACCCTTCCTGTGCCTGGAGAAGGGCACGGAAGCCAGCAGAGGGGCAGGGAGGGAGAAACTGAGAGGGTTTCCTAGTTGGGACAAGGGAGTGTGGTATGCATCCTAAGGCCAGAGATCATCTCAGTCAAAACCAAAGTAAACTAACCATGAACAATCCAAAAAAGGAAATTAAGAAAACAATCCAATTCATAACAGCATCAAAAAGAATAAAATATTTAGGAACAAACTTAATCCAGGAGGCAAAACTACAAAACATTGCTGAAAGAAATTAAAGAAGACACACAGATAAAAGGAAAGACAACCATGTTCATGGACTGGAAGACTTAATATTGTTAAGATGTCAATACTACCCAAAATGATTTACAGATTCAATGCAATCCCTACCAAAACCCCAATGACATTTTTTGCAGAAATAGGAAAAAACATCCTGAAGTTCATATTGTATTTCAAAGGACCCCAAATTGCTACAATAATCTTGAAAAAGGACAAAGTTGGAGACCTCGTACTTCCTGATTTCAAACCTTACTAAAAACCTACAGTAATCAAAACAGTGTTGTATGGCATAAAGACAGATAAATGAACAGAATAGAGAACTCAGAAATAAACCCTTGTGTATGTGGTCAAATGATCTATGAGAAGGGTGCCAAGACCACTCAATGGGAAAAGGATGGTCTCTTCAACAAATGGTGTCGGGAAAGCTGGACATCCATATGAAAAAGAATGAGGTTGAACCCTAATCTTATATCATACACAAAAATTAACTCAAAATGGATTACATAAGACCCCCAAACTATAAAACCCCTAGAAGAAAACATAGGAGAAAAGCTTCATGCCATTGGATTTGACAATGATTTCTTGGATATGACCCAAATGTACAGGCATCAAAAGCAAAAAGAGACAAATGGGACTTCATCACACTTAAAAACTTCTGTGCATCAAAGGAAACAATCAACAAAGTGTGAAGGCAACCTAGAGAATGGGAGAAAATATATGTAAATCATATATCTGATAAGTGGTTTAATAACCAGAATATGAAAAGAGCACCTACAACTCAACAACAAAAAACCAAATAATCTGATTGAAAAATGGGGAAAGAAATAAAATAGACACTTCTCCAAAGAAAATATACAAATGGCTTACAAGCACATGAAAAGATGTTCAACACTGTTAAGCATTAGGGAAATGCAAATCGAAACCACAAATAGATACCACCTCACATCCATTAGGATGGCTGCTATCAACACAAAACAAAACAAAACAGAAAATAACAAGCATTGGTGAGGACGTGGAGAAACTGAAACTCTTGTGCAATGTTGGTGTGAATGTAAAATAGTGTAGCCACTATTGAAAGTAGTATGCTGTTTCCTCAAAAAATTAAATAGAATTACCATATGGTCCAGCAGTCCCACTTCTGGGTATATATCCGAAAGAACTGAAAGCAAGATCTCAAAGAGATATTTGCACAGCTATGTGCACTGCAGCATTACCCACAATGGCCAAGAGGTAGAAGCAATCCAAATGCTCATTGACAGCTGAATAGATAAAGAAAATATGGAATGTACATACAATGGAATATTATTTAACAGAAAAAGGAATGAAATCTGCCACATGCTACAACATGGATGAACTTGAAGGACTTTATGCTAAGAGAAATAAGCCAGCCACAAAAAGAGAAATACTGTATGAATTCCACTTAGATAAGTTATCTAGAGCAATCAAAATCATAGAGAAAGTAGAGCGATGGTTGCCAGGGGCTGGCGGGGAGAGAAAAATGAGGAGTCGTTCCATGGGTACAGAGTTTCAGGGTTGCAAGATGAAAACCTTCTGGAGATTTAATCCACAACAATGTGAATATGCTTGACACTACTGAACCCTGCACTTGAAAATGATTAAGATGGTAAATTTTATGTTATGTTTTTTTACCACAGTTAAAAATAAAAAGAAATCAAAGCATATAGGTGCCAATCAAGGACTAGTGGTTCCCCCAGCCCTTCACACTTAGGCGCTACTCCAAGAAGAAGGGAGAAGATGACAATTCATAAAACTGAGTTTATCAGTTTTATTTTCTAACAATAGGCACAATGGGACTTAAGTTACAGAAAAAGTAAGAAAGTTATTGTGGCAAACACTGTTAGTTGTCTATCTAGAACCTTCCCTGCTCCTCTGCCATTTCTTCCTTAACTAACAGAACTCCAATTTTATTCAGATATCCACCCCTCCCCCGTGAGACTCAGGGTTAAGTTCTGATTGGTCTAGGCTGGCCATGGCAATCCCACACTAAACCAGTGATTGGTTTAGGTGTCGGGATGTGACACAATTCTGGCCAATGAGATTTAGGGGGAAATCTGCCCAGGGGGCTTCTAAGAATGATTTGCATTGACCTTAAAAAATGACACAGGAATATTCATTCTCTCTCCCCCTCCCCTCTTCTCTCTCTCTGCATCTGGCTCTGCACAGGTGAGAATGCCAGAGAAGAAAATGGAAAGAATGAAACAATAATCAATGATGATTTCGTTGAACTGCTGAATAAACCAAACCCAGAACCACCATATTCTACTTCTTGTCATGTGAGATAACAAACTCCTGACTGCTTAAGTCCACTGGAGCCTAAATTAAGGCAAGACCTACCCCAACTTAAACAATTTAATTTAATTTAAACAATTAAAAAAAAAAGTCCTGGGCTTCCCTGGTGGCGCGGTGGTTGGGAGTCCGCCTGCCGATGCAGGGGACGCAGGTTCGTGCCCCGGTCCGGGAAGATCCCACATGCCGCGGAGCGGCTGGGCCCCTGAGCCATGGCTGCTGGGCCTGCGCGTCCGGAGCCTGTGCTCCGCAGCGGGAGAGGCCACAGCGGTGAGAGGCCCGCGTACCGCAAAAAAAAAAAAAAAAAAAAGTCCTCTACTAAGGCCTTCAGATACTTGCAGCCACAGCATCCTGGTGGTTTTCTGTATTTTTTCACATCTGGAAACATGGTGTAAAATAAGTCCCCCTCATTCTGCACCAGGGCCATCTGGAATCAGGGAGGGCCACCTTTCCCTCGGGGATCTCAGGTACCACTCTGAGGCCCCGGCACCCATGCCTCTGACCAGCTCTGCTTTGCTGTTTGTTTTGCCACTGCAGCCCTCTTGGGTTTGATTTGTGCTTCTAGAAACTAAAAATTCTTTTAGTGGCCAGACTCCAAGCCCCATGAGCCCTGAATCTTTTCATTTCTATATCTCCATGCTGCCTGGAATACACCAAGAAGGTAGCAAGTTCTCTGGTATGAATAAATCAATTTCCTCCTGAGCCAGGGCAGATCATGCCCAGAAAAGTCTCTGTCTGTGGTGACAACTGACAACTCTGCCTGTACCAGCCCCTCCAACTACCCTCAATGCACAGGGCCAGGACCAGTAGGGATGAGCCTGGGACAATTAACCAAGTCCCAGGCCAGGGGCTGAAGGGCAGGCAGAGTTCCCCTCGTGCCAAGGGTCCCACTTTCCTCCCACCCAAGAGCCCTGTGTCACACACCCCCCGCCATGTTTAACTCTGGTCTGCCAGACTCGCTGTGGTTATTAGCTAATAGTTCGAGGGGCCTTGCCGTAGCTTTTTAAAAACTGTTAAAATACCATTTGGATCACTTTTACTACTCTTCAAATCACTAGTTTGGGAATCACTAATGTATTTTAAACCCTTCATTTTATAAATGTAAGAAACTGGGGTCCAAAGAGGTAAATTGGCCAGCTGGTCATGGCTGTGGGTAGCTGACTATAAATCGACTCTCTAGGCCCCAAACAGCCGTACATTTTATTGTATTACAGTCTTCTTTTGTCAGGAAACTATGACTGTAGGAGAATCCCATGTGCATTTGCTTTAGGAAGATACAATTTCTTAGCCTAATGAGAAGATAGAGGGAGACATTGGTTACGCTGGGGCAGGTCTTGTCTTAATCTGGTTCCCTCAGCAGCCAGCCTGAGAGGAGGATTGAGAGCAGGCAGCTCCTGTGCACTGTGGGGGATGTTCCAGTATGGGGGGGAGGGGAGGGGAGGGGGAGGGGAGGGGAGGGGAGGGGAGGGGAGGGGGAGGGGGAGGGGGAGGGGAGGGGAGGGGGAGGGGAGGGGAGGGGAGGGGAGGGGAGGGGGAGGGGAGGGGGAGGGGAGGGGAGGGGAGGGGAGGGGAGGGGGAGGGGGAGGGGAGGGGAGGGGGAGGGGAGGGGGAGGGGGAGGGGAGGGGGAGGGGAGGGGAGGGGGAGGGGAGGGGAGGGGGAGGGGAGGGGAGGGGAGGGGGAGGGGAGGGGAGGGGGAGGGGAGGGGGAGGGGAGGGGAGGGGAGGGGGAGGGGAGGGGAGGGGAGGGGGAGGGGAGGGGAGGGGGGGAGGGGGAGGGGAGGGGAGGGGGAGGAGAGGAGGGGGAGGGGAGGGGAGGGGAGGGGGAGGAGAGGAGGGGGAGGGGAGGAGGCGGCAGCGGGTCAAGGTGCATCATCAGGCTTCTGGCAAGGAGGCCAGTGGGGGGCAAGGAGTGTTGACTGAACAATTCCCCAACCCACCCCGACTCCTACATCGGCAAAGGAAAGTCACTCCCCGATCCTATTCCAGTCTTTCATCCCTAAATATGAGCCATCAAGCAGGGATCATCAGCCATTTTAGAACAGGTATAAAAAAGAAAAGGATGAGCAGATGAAGAAAAAGATAACCCCCAAGAAAACTGGGAGGATTCAGAGAGTAGAAAACTTTTAAAACTGATTAATTTTTCCAGAGAGATCTGAGATGATATTATCTATGTCAAAACATTAACAGGTTAGCTGTGAGAAAGGAACAAGTAGAGGTGAACACTTCTGGGAAATTTTTTAAAATATGATGCCATTCATCTCACACACACACACAATTCTGTTAACTGTGTGTGGTGATGGATGTTAAGTAGGCTTATTGTGGTGATCATTTCACAATATATACTCTTAAAAAAGAGACAATAGGCCCAAAATAGAGTCGCTTGTGCTAAGCCCACGTCACCAAACCGAGACTTAATGTCTAACCTAATTGCAGTCAGCCTGTCCGGAACTGTAATCTTAACCAGTCTGCCTGAAATTTCCTGGTCAGCACTACTGAGGTCATCTGCCAGCTAGACCCCTGCCATCCCCCAAAGGCAGGCGACCTTCCCTGAAACAATCCACTCTCTGCTTGTAACTTCCTTGTCCTGTCTCCTTCTGCCTACAGAAGTCTTCCATTTTGTACCGCAGTTCAGACCTCCTTTCTATCCGCTAGATGGGATGCTGCCTGATTCAAAAGTCATTGAGTAAAGCCAATTAGATCTTTACATGTACTCAGTTAAATTTTGTTTTTTTAACAATACAAATATCAAATCATTATGTTGTACATTTGAAACTAATATTATATGTCACTTAATTTTTTAAAATGTAATTGCCAAAAAATAAAGTGTTGCAAGGCTGAAAGATAAATTAGAATATAGGCAGAGGAGAGACAAAGAGAGAGCACAAGTGAATAGTTTAGAGACAATAAGGAACAATTTGAAAGATCTAACAGCAGTCTCCGAAAAACAAACAAACAAACAAAAACCTAAAAGAGAGAATAGAGGAAACATGAGAACATTTCTGAGATCTAAACAAAGACACAACTATTCATACTGAAAGGACACAAGGAATACTGAGCAGGATGGAGGAGAGAAGATAAAATTCACATCCCTGGCTTCTGTAAGTCATCTGCACATAACACTATTTCAGGGTTGGGCTGACGTGATCAAAGGTTTGGGGGGTTCTGGGGTGAAGTAACATCACAGAGTGTGGCCATGGGCCTCCCACTAACTCTTTTTCTTCCCTCATTAAGTAGATGCCAAACTCTCCTCCAGGAATTATTATTCTACCTCCTAGTGTATGAGGATTAAAGGCATTAAGACATGAACTCATTTCGCAAACTCTGGGTAAAGCGTTGCTGTTGTCACCATACTCTAGAGAAAGTCCACAGGCACTGCCTCGAGGTCCTTCCAGAGGTGCTCCACACTCACCCTCCTCAACCCACGGCTCTCCTATCTGTCCCCAGGAAGCTCCTCCAACTTCCTCAAAGCCCTCTGGCCACTTGCTCAGATCCTTCCTACCTAGCATCATTCAAAGCTGTCCGGAAATCCCATGTCCTGCACACTACCTTTCCCGAGCAGCTGGAAGAAAGGTGGTGACTTACAGGGCCCTTCCTTCTCAGCAGATGACCCCAGGACCCCCCTCCCCGTTCAACTCACATAAATAATCCCACATCACCGAATCACAGACCCCCGGAGCATTTCTACATCGGGTAGTCTGGTCAGCTTGCAGTGCCTGCAGGCTGTGTTGTGAGGCAGGGAAATGCCCCCTAGCAGGGGCCGTAGATTTGCACCACATCCTTCACAAGTGTAAGCCGCTGCCAGGCACTCTGTAACGCAGTGGATAGCAGGAGGGGTCTCCTAGCTCCTGGGTACTGTGCTAATCCACCTCCATCACTCTCTCTCCTGCCTGTTTTAACTCCAGGATGACTGTCTACCTTAATCCTTGGCTGTCGTCTGTCATCTCCCAGGGCTGATTTCTACCTTTTTCGAAGACACCAGCTTGTGGTCCACACTATCCCTCATGACCTCGTTTTCTCATACTGTTTTGGTAACTTCAAGGTCTATGTTGGTGAATCAGAAGACACACCATAACCGCATACTTCCTTATCTTCTCTAGATGGATATATGGTCATTTGAAATAAAGATATTTCTCAGTCTCCCTTGTAGCCATGTGAATAATGGCCAACTGGATATAAGCAGGAGTGCTGTGGGCGACTTTAAGAGGAGGAAGTGCATCCTTTTCTTATCCTCCTTTCATGTCAGATGGAGTGTGGATGGCTAGAGCCCAGCAGCCAATTTGGGCCATGAGGTGAAAGCCACATACTGAGGACATCAAACAAGAAGATAGAAGACTGACCCCTGGGACCACAAGCTATCATGACCTCTCTGAGCTGCCTGGTTGTGGGAGAACAATAGCCATATTGTTTAAATCACTGCTATTTTTGCTATGTACAGTTTAACTTAATCCTGTTCTCGGGAAGTTTAAGAGACTTCCCTCAGGTCACACGGTAAGTAACTGGCAGAGGCAAAATTTGAATGTTGGCAGTTTTACTCCAGAGCCCATAGGACACTCATGAAAGTGGGGTTTGCCCCATCTTGAGGGCCTTACAGAGGGGGCACAGCACAAGGGACTGCAGTCATGAGCTCCAGGGGGCAACAAGAAGCTGAGAGAGCGTGTGATGTAGGAAGAAAAGGGAACAAGAGGAACACAGTGCAGAGGGAGTGGATAAGCTTCCCCGTACACTCTGCATGCTCCTTCCCATGGCACTGAGGAAGGAGACAGAGGGAGAGGAAAGCTGGCACTTGGGCTGAACTGGTTACACCAGGTTTCATTCCAGGACTGTCTTTTTTTTTTTTTTTTTGCAGTACGCGGCCCTCTCACTGTTGTGGCCTCTCCCGTTGCGGAGCACAGGTTCCGGACGCGCAGGCTCAGCGGCCATGGCTCACGGGCCCAGCCGCTCCATGGCATGTGGGATCTTCCCGGACCGGGGCACGAACCCGTGTCCCCTGCATCGGCAGGCAGACTCTCAACCACTGCGCCACCAGGGAAGCCCTAGGACTGTCTTTTTATCCAATGAATACAGATGTTGATTCCTACAGCAACTCGACACTGGTATAATGTGGTTTTGTACTACTTTTGGAGATGTGGTGTCATCACGTTTACATACCCTCTGCCTCTAGAATCCCAGGAATGGAAGGTCCCAGAAAGAGCTCCATCTTTTCTTTTCACCACTGGACTTCTCTGCTTAGAATCACTTGGTGAGGTATTGGCATGGGAGAGTGCACGTACCAGTGGAACAGAACAGATGGCCCAGAAGCCATTTATGGAAACTCGGTGAATATCTGGATAGTTCTATAAGCTCATGGGGAAAGCAGAAACTGTTCAATAAATAGCGCTGGGACAACCGTTCAGACGCAGAAAAACAAAATTGGGCCCCTGCTAAATAAAATACACAAAAATAAATTTCAGATGAATTAAAAATCTTAATACGAAAATAAAAATTTAAGCTTTTAGAAAAACTTGAGGGTAGGGAAGGATCTCTTAACCACTCAAAGGCATAAGCCATAGAGGTGAAAGACTGCTACATTTAACAACACTAGCATTTAAAAATGACTTTGGCATCACAGAAGACTCCAAAGGGAGGATAGGTAAGACGAGCCGCAGCCTAAGAAAGATACTTGAAATGCATATAATTGACCAAAGATTAGCATCGCTCCAGAATATATATCTCGAGGCGTAACTATCTGTAAGTAAAAGTCTGCATCCAAATAAAAACTGGGCAAAGGATCAAAAACAAGGGAATCTGGGGAATTCTCTGGCAGTCCAGTGGTTAGGACTCCGAGCTCTCACTGCCAAGGGCCCAGGTTCCATCCCTGGTTGGGGAAACTAAGATCCCACAAGCCGCGCAGCACAGCAGGGAAAAAAAAAAAAGGTGGGGGAAATCCACACAGTCAAAACGTGAGAAGATGCTTAACTTCATTGCAAACTCAAACCTCAGGAGATAACACCTACCCAATTAGCAAAAGTGAAAAATTTGATAATGCCAAGTGTTGGCAGAGCTGGGGAAAAGGGGGAACTCTCAGATGGCTGATGGGAGGATCAAGGGATGCAAGTGCTTGGGAAGCAAGTGGGAACATCCGGTCAGTGAGAGGACTGCTGGTACTCACCCAAATTAACAAAGCAGGATGCTCATTGCAGTAGTTCTAATACAGAAACCCTGCAAAAACCTGGAGTGTCCATCAATAACATCACACATGAACAGCGGAATATCACGCAGTGCAATACTAAACGACAGTTAAGACAAAGGACCAGAGCTTCATCTGCATACATGGGTGTCTTAGAATGTAATATTAAACATTTTTTAAATGTCAAGTATGTACAGTATGATACCATTTCTATAAAGTTTAAGAAAACATGCCAACGTGCACAACTAAAGTAAACGTGGATGGGAAGGACACAAGCTGACTTCAGGACAGTGGAAGGGAGTAAATACAACTGGGGCACAATACAAATAGCACTGAAGAACTGTAAGGTTGTATTTGTACAGACAAATCTGGAGGGAATATGGAAAAAATACTAAGATTAATTGATTGGTTACAAGGTGGGGGACAGAGGTGTTTGCATACCACTTCTCTGTCCTTCTCAGCATGCCTGAATTACCTTTTCTCATCCTCTTTTTTCCTCTCCTCCACTCGGGTTCTGGGTTCCCCAGTCCCCCAGCGACTCAGGGACCACGCTTCCGCCTGCAGAGTCTCCTCAAGCATCTTTGTTTTCTCACCAGTGGTTCTTGCCCTTTCGCCTTCTCACATTTGTTCCTTCCCAGTCTTCATATTAATCTTAACACCTAATCAGGGCACCGTTCACCTCTCCTCCCCTCACTGTCCATCTCTACCTTCTGCTTTTACCTCTAAGTGAGGCTCCACCCTCAGCACCCTGGTCAGGCCTTTGACAAAGGCCTTTTAAGCCTAACGAGTCAAAACACTTGTCAGATCTCCTCTTTGGAAGCCCCACCCTGAGACTCCTCTTTCAAAGATAAACGTTGCCCTACTTGCCAAACTGAATGAGTTTTTCCCAGTTTTTCTTCCCCTTTAATCTCCAGGGAGCTTTTACGATCACGGCCTAGCTCTCATTGTCTTAAAATTCTCCCTACCTTTGGCTTTCGAGGCTGTGATGCCGCCACCTTGGGTGTCACCTGCGAGTCAGTCACAAGCCAGTGACAGCTGTCCGGATTGAACTGCCACCCCCAGGC
This sequence comes from Pseudorca crassidens, assembly GCF_039906515.1. Classification (NCBI taxonomy): domain Eukaryota; kingdom Metazoa; phylum Chordata; class Mammalia; order Artiodactyla; family Delphinidae; genus Pseudorca; species Pseudorca crassidens. The sequence continues at coordinate 162,130,807 of NC_090297.1, forward strand.
CAAGCACGCTGGCCTCCCGGCTTCCACGCCTGCCTCCCTCGGCTCTTCTACAAACAGCCCAGGGGAAAAGGAAGCTAAGTCAGACACCAAAGTGCACGATTTCTTCATCTCCTTGTGATACCCAGCCGGCTCCACGGCTCCTGCGTTTCTCGGGTGTCTGACAGCCGCGCTCCCTGCGGGCCCAGCGGCCTGCTCTGCAAGGCCTCAAGGGGCTCAAATTCCGGTCTGGAGGCTGAGGTTCTCTTTGCAGCCCGTGAAACATGTAGAGAAACAAAGGAAAAACCCATCTGCCCACCTCCCACCCCCCGCAGTGCCCAGAGACATGGCCATAGAAGGAGAGGAGAGCAGGCTCCTGGGCTCCCACCTGGCCCCCGCTGGGCTGCTTCTGTTGGGGACCAGCCCTCTCTCTCGCTCTGTGTTTTGGCGACAGCCTTGCAGTGTTTCTGAAGATAGCCAGCCGGGTACCCGCCCAGCTGTCAGACAGTGGGCCTCGGGAGTCTGTGAGCGCCTCTGCTTAGGAAACCTAGTTAAAGAAACGATCGCAGAGATGGGGGCAGTTAAGCCTCTCTCCTCACAACTAGGCAAATCTCTTCCCTTTTGCGCCCAGGGCATGTTATCCCAGGATGCCGGGAGAGGGGCCCACACTGATGAGCAGACCAAACCCCAACACTGCAACAGGATTCGTCTATTTATTGATATTAAGACACTTCCCAGCAGTAACTGCTTTTAACAAGGACTCTAAAGGTAATAAAATGATGACAGCATCATAGACAAAGCGTTGGTGAACATTCCTTGCAGAGAAAATTGGCTTTTCCTCTCCGGCCAGAGCGACCAGGCGCTACATGCCGTCCCAGGCGTGACCTCCCGGTCCCGAATATACGCGCCCCGTCCTCCGGCTAGGCCCTCAGAGGACTCCAGGCTGTGGGGCGAGAGCAGGGGCCTTCCCCAAGCCCCTCCCACGTCTCAGAACCTTCCTCAGCTCCTCTGGACCGATTTCCCGCGTCTCCTGCTGGTGAAGCAAATGCTCACAAAGGGGTGAGCCACGGCCTGGTGACAAAACAACCAGCACCAAAAAGCTGGTCCTTCCTCTTCACAAAGTAAACACGACACTTTTTTACTCTCTCCCCGCTTTTTTTTTTTTAAGGAAAGAAAAGTCTTAAAAATATATGGCACTAGAGTGTACAACTGCACAACTGTATCCAGTTACCGTTTCTTCCAGCTTCCAGGCCACGGTGCCCAGGCTTCCCCTCAGATGTAGAGCTGATGGGAGGCCAGGGTGTCCATGAAAGGCCGTACCAGGTTGTCTGTGGAGAAGTAGAAGATTAGCCCGAACGTGATGGAGATGGGGAGGGCGGGCAACGCTTTCTTGAACACGGCGAGCAGCAGAAGGGTCAGACACAAACCCTGCAGGACACAAAGGCGAGGGGGTTGGTGGTGACCACGGGTGTGGACGGGGGACGGAGAGCAGTCAGTGATGGTACAGTCCCTGGGTTCAGGAGCCCTGGACACCCCGTCATCTTCCCTGGTCCCCTCAACGGCTCTGTGAGGTGCCTGAGGGCAGGAGTTCTCACCCTGTAGCAACGCCCTGCACATGGACGGGTGAACCAGAAAGCAGGCCTCCTGACCCCTAGAACGGGGCTGCCACTACCAGACTACCTCCCCTGGCTGGCTGCTGGAGGGTGAGGAGCTTTCCCCAAGGGGACGTATATTTATACAAGAACTGGACGGGCTGGACTGAAAGCCAGCAATGTTCTCAGCAGCGGACACCAAGGGAACCAAGATGCCACGTGACCCCGCCCTGGGGAGCAGGCCCAGTGGCTGCCTATCCTGTTCTCAGCCCAGTCAATGCAGGCAGTGGTCCAGGGTGGGGACAGGAAACCAGAGTGCCTGCCCTATCCCTGGGGAGAGCAGGAATTCAGGGCAGACAATCTGGAAGTGGAGGAGCCTGGGAGTTCACTACCCCATCCCTGACACACACTGGGCAAATACAGAATGTCTGCAGGACTGGAGCCTCGGCCCTAACGTGCCACGTGCCACCCGGGGTTCACCAGGCAGAACATCGAGTATGCACCGTTCAGAGCCTCCACCTCTCCAGTCACCGTAAGACGCTTCCCCACCATGTGTATCTGGCCATGTTACGTGACATACAGGTCTCCAAATTTCACTGCTGGGGTTCAAAGTGATGGGCCCCCGTCTCAAGTCCCAGGAGATCCCATGGGGCTTCAGAACCCCATGGTGCCTGGGTGGCATGGAGGGAAAACACACAGCCCTGGCTTCAGAGACTCGAGTTCAAATCACAGCTCGGCCCTCACAGCTTTGTGCCCACGGGCCAGGCCCTCAACCTATTCCGTCTTCTGTAAATCTCAGGTCACCATCCCTGCCTCACAGGTGCCGTGAGACAGATGCACAGAGCTAGCCAAGCCCTTGGCACCCGGTGCACAAGCTCGGTAATGTCAGAGCCCCTGGTCACTGCTCCCCTGTGCTGTGCCTGCGTCTGTTGATGACCAGAACCTCCTGTAAACCTCGGTCTCATCTTGAGGATCTTCTTGGCAACCCTGCCCAGCCCCTCCAAGGGATAACAGCACCTGAAAATTCCCCTGGGTTCCTGGGCCCCCCACCAGACAGACCCTCAGGGGCCCCACTGCCCAGGGCTGGGCGGGGAGCATCCCCCAGCCCACTCACGATGAGGATGGCCACAAAGCAGGCCAGCGTGGTGTTCCAGTCCCCACTGCCCGTGGCTGCCGCCTTGCCCACCAGCACGCTGTAGAAGATGAAGTCTCCGAGGCCGAGCTTCACGCCCCCTGTGTGGTGGAGACAGAGGGAATCCATAGGTCTCGGAAGCCCCAGGAGGAAGCGGCAGAGAAGGCTGACCCCAGCCAAACAGCCCAGGTTCTCTGCCCAGCCCAGGGGCCAGAGTCCTGAGGAACGCAGAGGGCAGATGGGGTAGTGTGACTGCCCAGCTCACCTCACCTGGACTCTGGGACAAGGACTGGCTGCCTTGAAAGAACAGCAGCCAGTGGGAAAAAGGGGGAACCTGTAGTCTGAGTGACTTGCATTCTGGGCCGTGCAAAGCCAGCATTTCTGATAACTCGAGTAAAACTGGTGCTTGGCAGGCTTCCCTGGTGGCGCAGTGGTTGAGAGTCCGCCTGCCGATGTAGGGGACACGAGTTCGTGCCCCGGTCTGGGAAGATCCCACATGCCGCAGAGCAGCTGGGCCCGTGAGCCATGGCCGCTGAGCCTGCGCATCCGGAGCCTGTGCTCCGCAACGGGAGAGGCCACAGCAGTGAGAGGCCCACATACCGCAAAAAAAACCAAAAAACAAACAAACTGGTGCTTGGCACTTGGTTAAGACTAGAGCGAATAAAATGCATTGCCTGGGGCTGATGGGAGGCTACCCAACTGAGCGCTCAGTTTGAATTATAAATGCTTTTTAAGAAATTTAATTTCACTACTTTAAAGAACATGTACAATACCTGAGGTTCTCTGGAGACTCATGTCCCTTAAAAGTACGTAAATGTACATTGTAAATCAACTAAACTTCAATTAGAAAAATAAGTAAACATAATTTGTAACTAGTGTATCCATTACTGATAAGGAAACAAGAGCTTCTAGAATGCTTTCATTTGTTTCCTTTCGTACAACTGCTCTGTACACTTGTTTATAGGATAATTTTATTCATCACAGACAATAAAAATGTTTAAGAAACAGACTTGAATTGAGGAGGTCTGCATCAAGGAAACATGCTCTGTCCTGTCTGCCCCCCTCGCCTCCCTTCTGGGCTCCAAGCAAGAGGCCCCTCACCTCGGTCTGTCCCTTCCTCCACGGCCCCTCTTCTCTGACTTCAGTTTCCTCACTTTGGCTCCTGCCTCGGCACAGAGCAAACACTCCAGTTTCGTCACCTCACAGAGGTGACTTCTCTTGCCGTGCCTCCTCTCGCCGCTACCCCCACTCCTGCTTCCCTGCTCTGCCTGCCCTCTCCCCTTCCTGCTCTCTTCTTTTTCAATCAGTTCTTTCTCAAAGGAACTGCGCTCACCTCCCAGGCACTTCAGAGATCTGTGGCGGCAGGTCCCATGTCCCCCAGCCAATGTGCTCTGGCCAGGCCACCGCCCGGCCCCCATGGACACCCTCACGCTACCTGTCTCAGCGCCCTGTCCCCTGGCTGGCTACTCCCCGGGGTCCTCCACAAGCGCCCTTCCCTTCATCCCGTAAACGTCGCCCACGCTGTCCCTCTCGCTCTCCATTCTGACCCTACACCTTCCCTGGGTACCTTCTGGGGACCCGCAGTTCTGACAACATGTATATCCTGGTGACTTCAACTGGGGTCTCCAACCCTGACCTTCTCGAGCATCGCTCCCCTTCGTGTGTCCGTGGCGTCTCCATCTGATGTCCTGCAGAGCCTCCCACCTTCCCCCGTCACCCTCCACGCCTCCCTGCCCATCCCTTGCCCAGCCAAGTCCTGTCAGTGCGTCCCAGGTATGTGGTAGCACCGCCTCCTCTCAGCCTGCTGCCTGAGCTGGGCCCTCATGACTCTTCCCTCACCTGGTCCCCCAGCAGTCTGTGTTCCTTGCTGCTGCCCGGGATCTGTCTGGGATGCAGCTCTGCTCACTTCAATTCCCTGCAGCAAACCACTAACGGTTCCCCACAGCCTGCAGGATGAAGTTCGAGCTCCTGTGAGTGCTGTGCACCCTTGAAGGTCCGGCCCCCAGCTGCCTGGGCCACCAAACTGCCCCGAGCTCCCGGAAGGCCTCCTCCTCTCTCATCTGAGCCTTTGCCAATGCTGCTGTGTAACAAAGAATCTAACTGGCCTTTGTCCCTGGTTCCAGGAGGGAGACCAAATCCTTGGAATTTCCCCAGTAACAGAAGTGTCTGTCATTCAGGAGCCCCTTGGATCATTTATGCAAATGAGAGGATCAGGATGGCGCTGGTCTCCAGAAAGACCACGTGGTTATGTGATAAGGGGGCCGCGACTCTGGGCCAGACCAACCTCTGGGGAGAAGAGGGAGCCTGGAGATGAAGTCCAGTCCCGCGAGCAATGAGGCTCTTCATCTGGCTGGTCCTGATTTGTATCCTTTATACTAAAACTGTAATTCTAAGTTTAGTACTTTCCCGAGTTCTGTGAGTCGTTCTAGCAACTTTTCCAACCTGGGGGGGGGGTTGTGGGAACCCCCAGATCCGTAGCCAGTCGGTCAGAAGTGCGGGTGGCCTGGAGACCCCCAGGACTTGGGGCTGGCGTGTGAAGCGAGGGTGGCCCTGTGGACTGTGCCCCGGTGGGATCCGCGCTGACTCCGGGGGCTCAGTGCCAGGCCTGGGCTGCAGCCTGGCAGCCTGTCTGCCGGGTGGCCGACTTGCCCTTCCAGGCCCACCTCGGCATCATCTTCTTCCCCAGGTCTGCCCTGAGTACTTTATACCTCACCTCCTCCCACCTGGGCTGCTCCCACGGGGAACTTCTCAAGGGCAGAGGCTGTTTTAATCCTGCAGCACCTCCCTGTTCCCATGTGCCACCCGGCAACAGTAGGTGGTACGTAAACGTGTGCTGATGGAATGGCTATTTTAATCCCCTTGGGAACACAGCCATATGTTAGAACGTCTTTGGGTGTGTCTTCAGGACGGCCTTCCACACCAGCTCCTTCTGCCCCCAAACACCCGGGGCTCTGCCTGGGGGAGTCTCCACCCCAGCTCCACTGTCAGTCCCATCACGGAGCCGTGCTGTTGGCGCTGACCTGCCCAGCCCAGCCGGCCCTCTGAGCCCAGAGCCCACGCCTGCGTCCCCCATGGCTACACGGGGACGTCCTCAGGCCACGCAGGTGCACTCTGCCAGCCACAAACCTGCCTTTCTCCCTCATGTCCCTCCTCCCATGCAGCTCAAAACCCTCCCCCACCCCCCACGGCTCCCACCGCTCACGGGACACAGACCAGATCCCCGTTTTGATCCAGAAGGCCCCTCAAGTCCCTGCCTGCCTCCCTGCCCCATCTCTGCACTAGGGTCTCAGCGTCCTGCCTTCACTGGCTCTAACTCACCGTGCCGTCTGCCTCAGGGTCTCTGCTCCCAAGGTCCCCTCAGCTGGAAACGCACCCCCGCTGTGCGTCCCCCTCTCCGAGTTCCAGTGGCTCAGCCTCTGGAGCTCAGCTCAGAAGTTACTTCCTCAGGCGACTTCCTCGGACCCCTTGAAACAGGTCATGAGCCCCGTCAGCGCTCCCCATCACCCCGTGTTCTCCTTCACGGTCCTCCCGGCTCCGGGGAGGGCGGTCAGTGCCCACGCCTGCGTAGCTGCGTCCCCCAGAGCTGCGTCCGTACGACCGCCTCCCAGCACAGAGCAGGCACGCAGCTGGTACTCAACCAGTGTCTGCCACACACGAGGTGCAGCCTGGGCGTAGAAGTCCCCGTGGCCTGCCGACAAGGCTGTGCCTTTGCAGGCTCCTCCTCGACTTTGCGAAGCCGTCTCTGATGTGGAAGGGGCTCCTCCCCTCGCGCCCTCCTCCCCTGACCTCAGGGGGCCCCACCCAGGCCCACGCAGACGGTCGGGGCACCTTACTTTCCTCCTCCTCCTCCAGCTCCTCCCCCGGGTAGCCAGGCAGGGGGGGCGCAAAGACTTCAGGGTACGAGGGCTCCCCCAAACTGTCACAGGAGTCCTCTTCTGGGTGTCCGGTGTCGTGTGAGCAGGGAGCAAGGGAGAGAGACGACAGCCCGTCAGACGGTTCTCTGAGCTCAGGGCTCCCCTGCCCTTACCATCCCCCTACCCCCCACACCCAGCCCGACCCAAAGAGGATTCTCCAGTCCACACACAAGGGAAGGGAAGGGAGAGGAACGGGGCGGAGGCAGAGGAGCGCGGTCCCACCGCACTCGATCCCCAGGGCGTGCGTGTCCAGGGGGGGCTGGTCTTCCCACCTGCCCCTCCGGCCCTCGTGCCTCCCGCAGAGGCCAGGCCAGGCTGAGCTGGATGTGGTGAAAAGCCGCCCCCGATGATGAGAGGCTGTCAGCCCCCTGATACTCACCCATCTCTGGGTCGTAGGGGAGCTGAAGGGCTCCCTGAGAGGAGGGGTCCAACTTGGCCATGCCCACTGTCCACACCATGGCGGCTGGGGAGGGAGAGAAGGGTCAGGCCTCAGGCAGTACTACCTGTGGCTGCCCCCAGGGCCTGGGAGGCAGGCGGGCCAGTCTGTGTCCCCAGAAAGCCTGCACAGGACCCTCAGTTCCTGTGGGTATTTGCTTATGCCCCACTGTTAGGGGGCCGCTGGGGGTCCAGACTCACTGACCAGGTGTGGGCAGACGATGCTTCTTCCTGTCTTTTTTGGCCTCCTCACAAAAACAATGATAATGTTGTTAGTGAACAAGTTTGGTGAACTAATTATGTTTTTGTTTTATTGTGGTAAAAAAACATGTAACATGAAATACGTCATCTTGACCATCTTTAAGGGTACAGTTTAATAGTGTTAAGTATACTCACACTGCTGTGAAAGAGATCTCCAGAACTTTTTTTGTCTTGCAGAACTGAAACGTTGTACCCACTCCCCATCCCCCAGCCCCTGGCAAGCACCATTCCACTTTCTGTTTCTATGATTCTGACGACCTAAGATACCTCGTATAAGGGGACTCATACAGTATTTATCTTTCTGTGACTGGATTATTTCACTTAGCATAATGTCCTCAAGGTTCATCCATGTTGGAGCACGTGTCAGAACCTCCTTCCTTTTTCAGGCTGAATAATAGTCCGTTCTCTGTATATATCACATTTTGTTTATCTGTTCTTCCATCCACAGACACCTGAGTTGCTTGCATCTCTTGGATATTGTGAAGAGTGCTGCTGTGAGCATGGGTGCACAAAAATCTGTTCACGATCCTGCTTTCAATCCTCTTGGGTCTATGTCCAGAAGCAGGACTGCTGGATCCTGTGGTACTAACATGTTCTCTCTCTCTGGCCTAGAAACTCTCTCCTGAACTCTTATCCCATCTCTCCAACTCTCCATCTGCATGTCCAGTGAGCATCTCAGACTCAACATGCCCTGAACGCTCTCAACAGCTGCCCCCCGACCCGCCCACCAGCCTTCTCCTTCTCAGTAAGCAGCAACTCCATCCTTTTTGTTGCTCAGGCCCAAAAAACTGACAGTAACCTTGACTCTCTTTCTTACAACCTGCACCCCAACCATCAGAAAATCTCGCCAATTCTGCCTCCAAGATGTCTGCAGAGTCCAAGCACATCTCAACGCCTCTACTGCTGCCTTGGGGCCAAAACGCCAACATCTCTCTCCCAGATTATTATTCAGCCTCCAAACCTGGCTCCTGCTTCTACCCTTGTCCCTGATACAACCTTTGTGGTCCTGTTAAAACGTAGTCAGGTCAGTCCACAGTCTTCCAGTGGCATCACATCTCACTCAGCAATAAAAGCCAAGTCCCCACCATGGCCTGAGAGGATCTGACCTCCCCCGCTACCCGCTGGCTCCCTCTGCCTGGCCTCGGGGCGCTCCGAGCACACCAGGCCCACGCCCACCTCAGGGCCTTGGCACTTGCCGCTGTTCCTTCTGCCTGGAGTTCTGTCACCAGATATTCCTAAGGCGGGTCTCTGGTCAAATGACACAGGGTCTCCCTGACCACCTTCTGTAAAATAGCACCCCTCACTACCCTGGAGTCCTTCACGCCCACCCCCCGCCCCCCACTTTATCTTTCTATGGGGCTCTCACCTCCTGACTTATGTTTGCCTGTTGGGTCCCTGTCTGCCTCCCCTCCTAGAATGTAAGCTCCATCAGAGCACAGCGACGGTGAGCGGAAGTCTGACACGGCCCAGTCTTTCCATACACAGTCTCTGCTCATTTTTTAGGCTGTGCCTGGAATGTGCTTTCTCACCCTGGGGCCAGGCCGCCAGCGGCTCTCCACGACGAGCTCGGTTCTTCATTTGTATAGGGTGCCAACTCTAGCCATTCATAGGCTGTTTCCCAGTGCGCCCTGCAGACAACCGAGCCCCAGAAATTCAGGCTCTCTACGTGAATAACAGAGGGGAGGGCATGAAAACCACAGCGCAGTGAGCTCCCTGAGGCCTGGGACCTTGTGGATCTTGTTTCCATGGCAACCGCAATGCCCAGCACAGCGCCCACCACAAAGTATGAATTTGATGCATGTCTGTTGATGCCTTTATAAGTACAAATCCCCGAGTGCACTGGCCCCAAGGCCAGCAGCAACCCCGAAGGCATTCCCTTCAGAGACTTCACTTCAACCAGCCACGAAGCTGTTGAGGTAGGCCAGGGAAAGGTAGGCGCACCCTTCCCCCCCAGACCCCCACCCTAAAGAGTCCCTCTCCAAAGTCCCTTATCAGGGGCCTGGAGGGCTGAGTCGGTGGCCTTGGGCTCATGGGAACGCGGCCTATAGCCACCATGTGCCACTGGAGGCAGGTGGGAGGAAGCTGCGGGGCAGGACCACATCCCCGGTGTCCTCTTCCTGCTCTGACTTTCCAAGTTTCTTCCTGTCTAAAAGCAAGACACAGCCCACCTCCATCTCAGAAGGTGGAGCCCTCCTGGTCACCGAGGCTGCCTCGTCTCCTTTCGTCAGGGAAACGGTTAACTATCTCCTCATCACCTCCGAAAGCCATGCATGTATCATATACTCACATGAATATATCAGGGCAGGGAATATGGGCTCGTTTCTCTCCTGGGCAGTTTCTACCAGCATTCTCAGCGGCCCTTTGGGGCACAGCACAGCCACGAGATCTGGGAAAGCAAAGACGTCCTTGGCATGTTAAGAAACATGTTTATTCCCAAGCAGCCCCCAGAGAGGAACCAGCCCTCTGAACACCAGGCGTCGGAGCGAGCGTGTCCCAGAGCCCCAGGCCGAGGCTCTCAGACCACGCCCTGCTGCTCCAGCAATCCACCCCCCACCCCGGGTTTCAGCCACGATCCTTAAAGCCTGCACTGGCTGGAGCCCACAGTGGGGTCTGAGCGGTGTCCAAACAGGCTAGCTGCAAACAGGGAACTGCTGTGTGCCTCAGAGACCAGAGGATGGGCTTGAAGTCCCACTTCTCTGAGCCCCAAATTCCTTATCCTAACAACGTAAGAAGCAGTACGGGTGATGGCTATCACACTGATACAGGCGGCTCTCCATATCTCTGGGTTCCGTATCCATGGATTCAACCAGCTGCGGATCAAATATATTCAGAAAAATATCCCAGAAAGTTCCAAAAATCAAAACTTGTATTTGCCGCACGTCGACAGCTATTTACATATTGTTTATGTTGCGTTATGCATGACAAGTAACCTAGAGACGATTTAAAGTGTTCGAGAAGATGTGCGTAGGTGATGTGCAAATAATACCTCATTTTACACAAGGCACTTGAGCATCCTCGGATTCTGGTATCTGAGGGGGTTCTGGTACCAATCCGCCGAGGATACCGAGGGACGACTACACTAACTGAAGAGCAGCTAACATTTTGGGTGCTCGTTATTTATCGGTACTGTGCCCAGTCTCAGGGTTGTTCTGAGGAACAAATGACTTCCAGTGTGCAAAGCGCTTAACGGTGTGAGTGCTGTTATTAGTAACCATGTCAACAGTCACGATTCCACAGGACCCCACTTGTTTTTTTTTTACAAAGGTGAACTTTCTAGAAGGGGGATCATCGAGGCCTCCCGGGGCGGGGTGGGGGGAGGGGAGACTTCTCCACACCCATCACCCTTGTCCAGCAGTGAGGACTCAGCCCTGGACATCACTCCATGGCCCACCCCTGCAAGCCCATGGCCCACCTACCGTACACAGAGATGGCGCCCAGGATGACCCACGCAGACCACTCTGGGAGGTACTTGATGAACACCAAGGCCATGAGCGCGCTGATCATGATGAGATAGGCCTGCTGCAGCACCAAGGGGCCCTTCCAGTGGATGCACACCATGCCCACCGCCCCGAAGTTCCAGACGGTCAGGAACAGGGTGGGGTAGTCCATGGCCACATTGTAGGTCTTGAGCACTTCCCTGCGGGACCACAGTCAAGCCCGTGAGCTGGGAAACTCAGTGGAGATGTTAGACCCTGACACAGTTCAACACCCTTCCATCATTAAGTCCCAGCATGGGTTCTTCCAACCTCTGGCTTCACCTGCTGACATCTCCTTCCCTGTTTCCATGAGCCCCACATGTAACCACTTGAAAAATTTATGAAACGGTGGGGAGTACCCCAACGTCTCATCCTCGGGCTGGTTCCCATAAACGTGCGCCGGCACGGCCTGGAAGACCCTCTGCCTGTGGAAAAGGTCCTTGGAAAAGTGTTCTCTCCTGTCCCTCCAGTCTCTTTGGGCCCCTGGGTCAGGCTGATGTCCCAAATCCAGGGCAAGAGAGATCCCTTTCCCCATAAACTAGGAGGTACCCAGGCCCAGCCTGAAGATCAGAATGTAAATTTTGAGGGGTTTCTGCCCCCGAATCCCCACCCCCGCTGGGGTTCACAGAGAACCCCCTCTGTGATGGCTCTGCGTTATTTGTTTTAAATCAGGAACCAGAAGGAGACGTGTGGCCCAACTCGCAGCTCCACTCCCGTGTCGAGGAGGCCGGGCTCCTGGAGCAGCAACACGGGGAAGGTGTGGAGACCAAGGGGCACCCTTCCCTCCCAGGTCCTTCAGACCCACTCGTACCACAGGGGAGGGGTCTCGAAGGACCCTGTTGCCCACCAGCTGCCACTCACCCAAGGTAGATGTAGGTGAAAAGGAACAGCAGCATCAGGGAGGACATGATCAGCCAGCCGTGGATGAACTAGACGGAAACAGGCAGCATGATCGCAGGCCCCGGTCCTCGGGACTGACGCCCAGGCCTGGAAACCCTTCTTCCTTAGGCTCCTCCCTGACTATGTTGGAAGGTGGCCATTTTACAGATAAGGAGGGCACAGACGGTCAAGGAGTTCTCTCCAGGTAACCCAGCCAGCATACGAAGGAGCTGGAGCTCCTTCAGGTCTGAACACCTAGCACTCTACTCCTTCTGGACACGCCAGGCACATTCCACGCTCTGGAGATAAGGCTGGCAAGGTCTCTGCGCCCACTGGCTGCAACCCAGTGTGAGGGCAGTGAGACAACAGACACACAGACACATGTTAGCATGAAGTGATAGGGCTATGAAAAAAAACCTGGCTGGATAAAGTGACAGGAGACCCACTGGGGTGCTATTTTATTAGACAGAGTGGTCAGGGAAGACTCTTGAGGTAGCCTGTTTAGAAGAGTCAGCCCGGGGAGTCACTGCCCACCTGAGGGCCTACAGACAGGTCTTCAGAAAGACACGTTCCTCCTCCCCTGGCCAAATAAGGGAGGGTCAAGGGCGAGGGTGGGGCTGATCCTCAACCAGTCCTTCAGGCAGCCGGCAGCGGCATGGTGGTCACCGCTACCAGCCTCCCTGGAGGCCAGAACCATCGGTCACCAGCTCAGGCCGCTGGGGACCTCAGCGGCCACCTGGTCTGTCTGCCATGCTGTGCGCTCCACCCAGAGGGGAAGGGGCCGCCTCTGGAACGTGCTGACCCTCCTCATCCCACCTGGGCCTGCCTAGTCCACCGTCATCTCCTGCCCGCGTCATGGAGTAAATCTTACTGCACGGAGGGTCGAGCTGCCTCTTAACAGTCCCTGGGAGTGGTCGCGTGACACCTGCTGACCAAAGCAGTGCCGGCTTTTCACTGGCCATGCTCCTTCTAGCTTGTCCTTACGTGTACTGTATCCTCTGCTCCAAACACAGAGCCCTCTACCCTGCTTCCTGCCACCCACGGCCATCCCTGCCCCAGTTACGAACTCTGCCTTTATACAGGTAGCTATTTACTGAGAAGCTCCAGCTCTCGGACACGCCCCCCACCCCCACCGCTCACCCCCACCGTCACCCCCGCTGGGACGGGGCTCGTCCCTCTAGACTGAGCCTCCCCATCTGTCTCTACCTGCTCCACAGATGGCAGCAGCCTAATATCAAGGGCCGCACACGCCTGTGTGTGAACGATTTTAAATCAGGTAATGTCTAGTTCAACTTCCATTCAGTCTTCAGGGCTTCAAAGCCTTCCTTGGGAGAAAAGCCTGAAACCTGTGCCTAAAAGCTTACGGATCTCTATGGACGATTTGGGCCACGTGGGACTCAACTCCCCTGTTCCTCCCTGGGACCGCCCCGCAGAGCAGGGGGCCCGCCCGAACATCTCCCAGTGTTGGAAGACCTCGGCACAGCAGCTGTACATCTCCAGCCGAAAGGGAAATGGGAAAATAAAAATAAACTTGGAGGGGAAGTATATCGGGTGAAAGGAGCCTAAAATAGAACATCTCACTTCTTCGGAAGGAGAAGCAAAATAAAATTAACTTCTGAACGTGAGAAGTAACCCTATGAACACTGCAAAGAGGAACTCAAGTAAGTGGGATTATGTGTAAGTTCAAAGGACAGGAGTATTAGGTAATCCATGGGGGGGGCAGAGGTGGGGTGGGAAAGAGTACAGGCAAACCTCAGTGAGGTTGGGTTGGGTTCCGGACCACGATAAAGAGAGTACGCAAGAAAGTGAGTCACAGATTTTTTGGTCTCCCACTGCACGTAAAAGTTAACGTTTCTACTATGCTGCAGTCTATTAAGTGTGCAATAGCATTATGTCTAAAAAAATTTTTAAAACAGCATCAATTGAAAAATAATACTGTTGCAAAAATGGCACGAACAGACTTGCTCAACGCAGGGTTGCCACAAACCTCGAATCTGTAAAACACGCAGTGTCTGTGAAGCCCGATAAAACGAGGTATGCCTGCACCAAAAATCAGGGTCTATTTTACAGAAGAAAAATGAACTCTGTTACAAAAAAAAAAAAAAAAAAAAAGGAGCCAGGGTTGCTGCCCAAGAGGCACTGAGGCATGGCAGGCAGGAGGAAAGCAGGCGGACCGGCGCTCACCTTGTAGCAGCGGTACTTGTAGAGCACGACCAGGAAGATGGTCATGACGACAATGACGCTGATCATGATGAGGGTGTTGAGCACGGAGTTGAGGAAGCGCTGGCCCACCGAAGATGTGTCCTCGGTGAAAGGTGTGTAGATGCTGAGGGAGGGGCAAGGGCTAGGTCTCTGTGCCCTGCCTGCTTGTACGCCTCACCCCGAGGGAGCCTGGACCTGGGGTGCAGGTGCCCTGGGCACCCCTGCCCCTCAGCACCGTGCTCTGGCTGCCCTGGCACGCGCTGCCCACCATCCCCATGAGCTGCCCTGCCTTCCCGTCTCCTGGCTCCTGACTTTGGCCTATGACTGAGCCGATGTAGCCGCACGGAAGGGCCTGGCTGGCCTCACCAAGGCCTCCCCTGGCCCCCACACCAACTCAACCCTCCCCTGGAAGTGCTTCTCCCGGCTGACCCCAATCCCCAGCTCTGGTCCAGGGAGACCCAGCGGTTCCCTACATCCACTTCCTTATCAGCCCCATCGAGCCTAGGACGCCTCCGCCCCCGCTGCTTCCCCTACCCACACCCAGCGTAACCCCATAGCTGCACAGGCAGCTAATAAACTCAGAAGGTAATTCATGGATCCCTCGCTCTGGACGTAGGGAAACAAACTGCCCGCGAAGCGCTCAAGGTCTCTTAACGCTTTTCACCTGAGCTGCTCTGAGTCCCCCCCCCACCAGACTACAAGCTTCCTGAGGGCAAGGGCTTCTTTCTCTACTCTTTTCATTAAAAAAACCATAAACGAAATTTAACAAAAACTCCCTAAAAAAAAAAAAAAAAAGATGTTTAGAGAAGGTACTCGGCAGCAATAACCACAGGGAGGCTGGGGGAGGGAGCAGAGAGAGCCCTCCCATTTCCCCAGGCTGCTGCTTCTGCCTGCGTTTTCCTTATTAAAAGTAACAAAGTCTCCCGTGCAAGGCTGGAAGTGAGCTCAGAAATCATTTGGTCCTCCTTGGTTTACATTCATGGGGATATGAATGAAGAGGCCCAGAGAGAAAGCAACTTGCTTGTGGTCACGCAGTGATGGGGGGTACAGCCACACCTGGGACGGAGAGCTTGCCTCCTGCAGCGAGACCCAGCGTGCCGGAGCGCTGCCTGGCGGGTGGCAGGTGCTCTTCTAAGCCCTTTATGTGGATCAACTCACTCAATTCTCCTGGTAACCTTGTTATCAAACCCATCATACAGATGAGGAAACTGAGGCCGAGAAAGGTTAGCAGTGTACCCAGGCAGGTCACATAGCCAGGAGGCAGTGGACGGACCAGGGTGTGGACTCGGGCAGCTCCTCGGCCCTGCTCTTCACTGCTGGCATGGGGCCGACACAGGCTGCACTCCCCTCCCCCAGCTCCCCCTCCCCCTCCCCGCCAAGCCCCCAACTCACAGCTGTCCATTCTTCTCCGTGTAGAAACGCACGGACTTGATGGTGGCCACCACCACGACCATGCACAGCGTGACAGGCACGAACAGCATGATAACGTGCTTTGCCCCATATTTGAGGGTCAGCTCCTCCTCCAGGCCTGGTGGCCGCCCGGGGACCCCGCTGCAGACGTAGCGGTCAGGGTCCTCCTCATGGTCCTCCTCGCTCTCCTGGCCTCTCTGTGGGAAACCACACTGTGAGGGCCACGGAACGCCCCCCCAGAGGCCTTAGCGATGTGGCGCATGGGTGTTTTGGAACCGGAAACGAGAAGTTTGAATGTTGCTTTCCAGATGTAAGAACCAGTCTATGGGCTGTAGTTTAGATGTGGGAGTGGTGGAACTGCAGGACATTTGAAAAGTTTATGAGGACAACGAGAGATTTAAGTTGGCGCTGACCACCACAGATTCAGGAGGGGAGGCCACTTTGCTGTGGACGAGGACGGTCCACTTTGCTGTGGACGAGGACGGTCTGCAGAATGGGTCTGGGGCATGTCTAAAGATCTGTCCCCTCCCTCAGTGTAGGGACTCAGGATGCCACTCAGTTCTGTTCACATGGCCACACTAATTTGGCAGGCCAGGTGATAGGAGGAGGGCAGAAATTAAACTCTGTTGGTTGAAACATCACAAACTAGAATGGTCAGCACACATGGGGATGTGGGGATTGTCTCTGATTGTGAATAAGACACTGGGAATTTGCAGAGCAAGAAATTACTTTGAACTTTTGAACTTTTTGCACCCCGCCCCGCCCCCCAAAGCAAGCATGCAAGATTTGCAGCTCCGAAGCGAAGAGGCGAACTGGGCATCAAGCATCTGGGAGGATCTGGGTTACGGATAAATGATGAGGCGGCGAAGGAGGACAGGACGCCAGGCGCTGGCACACACTGATCTGCAAGGATTTGTTTTGGAATTGTGGCAATTCAGAATCATTAGCTGCTCTGTTAATTACATTAACAGCCAAGACAAAGCCAAATGAAACAAAAATCAAAAGCGGCTGTTCTTTGGTAAAGCGGCTGTTCTTTGGTATCAGTTCTTGGCAGAGAGAATTCCATCTATATATTCATCTGAGAAAGAAAGGAACACTTAATGAACAGGAACTGAAAGAGCTGAAATGCACAAAAACTCCAGGAGATAAAAGACAAAGCAACTAGCAAGAAATGGGCTAAGGAGTAGCTGTGCAGTGGTCTTGAGCTGGTGAGCTCTCTCTCAGAGCCCAGAGGAGGATAGGAGAAGTGAGCTCAAGTTTCAGCAAAGGGAAATAAGGCTGGCTGGAAGAAAAAATTACTATAATGGGCAAAACGAAGAACGGAATTTAGGCAAATTCAGATGTTGTGTTACCCTGATGAGGAGGGAGGTGGCTTGGCTAGATGACTCTCCCAAGTATATCCTCCACTTCATATGTTACAACCTCCTGCCCTGCAGGCTGCAGAGGCAAAATCACAGTGCAGCCCACCCCTCCTGCTACGGGCTGAACGTCTGCGTCCCCCAAACTCACATGCTGAAGCCTAACTCCCAATGTGATGGTGTTAGAAGGTACGGCCTTTGGGAGATGATTAGGTCACGAGGGGGGAGCCCTCACAAATGGGATTCGTGCCTTATAAAAGGGGCCCGAGGGCTTCCCTGGTGGCACAGCAGTTGAGAGTCCGCCTGCCGATGCAGGAGACACGGGTTCATGCCCCGGTCCGGGAAGATCCCACATGCCGCGGAGTGGCTGGGCCTGTGAGCCATGACCGCTGAGGCTGTGCGTCCGGAGCCTGTGCTCCGCAACGGGAGAGGCCACAACAGTGAGAGGCCCGCGTACCGCAAAAAAAAAAAAAAAAAAGGGGGCCCGAGAGAGCTCCCTCACCCCTTTTGCCAGGTGAGGACACAGAGAGAAGACAGCTGCCTATGAACCAGGAAGTAGGTCCTCACCAGACATCGGATCTGCCGGCACCTTGACCTTGACTTCCCAGGCCCCAGAACAGTGAGAAATAAATTTCTGTTGTTTATAAGCCACCCAGTCCATGGTATTTTTGTGATAGCAGCCTTGAACTAAGACACATCCCCAGCTCAAAAGTCAAACATGAATCAGGTAACCTCTTGGTGACCATGTCTGGCCATCTACCAAAAAGGTTCCCTCTAGCAGTTTCCTCCTACCGTCCTTTCGTCTCTGCGCTGCCTGTCCTGGCATCCAAACTCACTCTCAGGTTCCTGTGGAAATAGTAACCTGCACTAGGAAGGCAAACCTAAGGGGCCGGGCCAGGATGGAGAGAATCACTCAGTCCATTGCGGGGTCGATCTGTAATAGGCTGTGTCTGTGCAGAGTCTACTATCAAGCCTTCACAGACCTAGGATCCACCATGGTGGACCACCCGCCCTTTTGGCCAATTCTCACCTTTACTTTCCCCTCCCTCCCACATCAGAGAATGCCTGGTTTCTGTCCACTGGGACCCCAGGTACCTGTCCGGAGGCCTTGGACTGCTGGTGGGAACCTACCCACTGGGTGGCACCCTCTCCGTTCTCCAGGCCCTGCCTGCCTTCCTGGCAGGAGCGCGGCATGGGGCTCTCGGCTGACATCAGGGACGTCCGCTCGTCACACACTTCTTCCTCGCTGTCAGAGGCCATGAATGTGAGCATGACCCTACCTCCGAAAGTGCCTGGAAAAGGAGCACAGGGGACCTTATTCCACTCTCCTGCGAGGCAAAGGCAGCAGAGGGTGAGAGGCGGATTTAAGACCTGCACAGCCCGCAATGACCACCCAAGACGCGCTTGTCAAAGGACTGCTATAAAGCAACAGTCCCCAGGAGCCACTACTGAGGCTGCAGCAACCTCGAGAGGGACTGGCTAGAGGAGATCCAGGCCACAGGGGGCAAAACCCCCAACTAGAAATGTCAGAGCCCCTCCAAACTGCCAGCACACTCACTCATTCAATCAACAAACATCTGTTCAGCACCTATCGTGCGCCAACGACACTTCTGTTGTAAAAAATTAAAAACCAACCATCCAACGTGACAAATTATATAATCCAGGTGTTCATCAAGAGGTACAGAAGCACAAAGAAGGGACTAAAACTCAGAGATCAGGAGTGTTTTCTGGAGAAGATAACGTCATCTGATGGAGACAGATTTTCCCAGGGGGGAGGGAATGGCAGAGGGCATGAAGAATGTTCCCGCCTGAGCCCAGCACTGCCGGGGTTGGGGTGGTGATGCTGTGGAGGTGTGAAGGGTCGCTGGTGCCGAGTTCAGGAGGTGTGCTTCGTCCCCCGAGGACAGAGGTGACAGATCAGATCTCTGGTTAGAAATATCAGTCTGGCCACTGACTGAAAAAGGAGTAAAAAGAAGGAAAGGTGACCTCCCTGGAGACAATTGTGGGTAATGAAGAGGGCCTAAGGTGGCAAGAATGGATGGGAGTAAGGAGAGAGAATCCAGAATGGGTAGGAGGTAGACAGACAGGACCAGATGTGTGGGACAAAATGGGACAGAGTCCAAGACTAGGGCCAGACAGGGAGTAGGATGGGAGAAGCGGAAGAACAAGGTTTCAGAGGAAACACTGTGAATTTGATCCAGGAATCTGCTGAATGTAAATGGGTTAAAAGGGTGAAGATGCCTGGGAGGCAGCTGAGTGCTGGGGCCTGAGGTGGAGATGAGAGTCATGAGTTTAGAAGTGACGGCCACGGGAGCAGTGAGCCGAGACCACGAGAGGCGAGCGTGTGTGTGAGTGTGTGTGTGTGTGTGTGCGTGCATGCGCGCTGGGGAAGTACAGCTGAGTGTGGGACCCACAGGAAAAAACAAGGCTGTAGGGACCATACGGGAGGGAGCCTGTCCCCCGGGACTGCTGTGCCGCAGTGGTGCGGGCAGAGCAGCACCACTGGGAAGCCGGGGCAGCCCGGAGCCCTACCAACATCCTGGGCAGGTCAGCTGGGCTAGCGGCTGGGCCAGCTCCCCCGTCACCTGCCTCCTGGGACCCTGGGGCAGCCTCACGCCACTCGGCACAGTCAGGTCTGCTCTCAGCTCAAAGTTCATCTCCACGTCAGTTGCCTCCAAGAATTTATGATTTTCAAATGGAGCAGGCAGGTTCCTTCTACTGAGTCAGCCAGCTCTGTTCATCTTGGCAGGGTCCGAGGCTGCTGCTGTTTTTGAAGACAGTGCCCCAGGCCGTGGCCTGGATTACTCCCAGCTGGACTTCTACTCCATCCCCAAGTACAGGCCTGCGGCAGAGCCTGACTCTGCTCACCTCACAGACTTGGGCCCTCACAAAAGGCTCCCCCGTGGCTCTCACAGGGATTTCAGAATGAACACGCTAAGCTCCCCAGGGTTCAGCAGAGATAAGACAAGTACAGGAGTGACAGCAGTAGTGACATCGGTAGGAAGTAAAGTACAGCAGCTGCCAGGAGGGGTGACGAGGACGCTGTGCTACTGCAGTTACGACTAAGGTGGAGACCAGGGAGGCAGTGGTGGGAGGTGGACCATCCCAGGGCGGGGCGTGGAGGCCTGACCGGGGAGGGGGAGCTGAAGCTAGCAGAGGGGGCCAGCCAGGGTTTTGGTGCTGAAGAGGGATGTGACCAGAGTGCGCTCTGTGGGAGCAGAGGGCCAGCTGAGCCCTCCTGCCTCTTCCCGGGAGGCCCCAGGACTAGTGCGGCCTAGGGCCCAGGAGGCGGATCTGCTTCTCAGCGCCCAGACCTGGGACCAGCAGAGTCTACCTCAGAGCCCAGCTGGAGGGGACACGGCTTTGCAGCCCCACAGGCTGTGAGACCTTGGGAAGTTCCTAGCTTCCTTCATCTACAGTAACGGTAACGAAAGAAAACACTTAATGGGGACCCAGGAGGGAAAACTTCAAAGCGCTCCTCCTCTGCAAGGCTGGGCCCCACCAGAAAAATCCCAAACAGACCCCTGCCTGGACCCAGGAGATCCCCTCGCTGCCCACTCTGGCAACGGTGAGTCCATTCTGACTCAAAAAGGGGTACCGGCACGCAGAGCTGGCTGCATTTCTGCAAGCTAAACCGGGACACTCCAACTGGAGCAGTGCAGCGGCTCTTTCCACACTTTATTCTGTAGCACGTCAGATTTGTTAGGGGTGTGAATTAATAATTTAGTTACGATCTCACTCCTTCTATTCTTCCCACGCCTCTGGAGGGCCTGTGATTTGCCTTTACCACGACTGGAGGAGCAGATCAGGAGTCCCTGCATCTAAACGGCAGGGCTGCACTCCCAGGGCAGAGGGCAAGCTCATCCTTCAGAACCACAACAGCTGCAGCATCCTGGCTGCCTCTTCCCCTAGTGGGGAGATGGACAGACAAGGAGTGAAGATGCTTCTTGGAAGGAGACAGGGAGCTACGGGGCGGGTGGGGACAGAAAAGCACGGGACCCGGATCAAGTAAAGTCCTTCCAATTTCCATTTCTTCAGCCAGTCACCAAATCCCAGGAATGCACTTCTGCCTCCCAAAGTCTGTGAAGGACGCGCCCAGGGAGAGTGAGCTTAAAAAAGGACTGTATCCCTTCCATGCAGCATCGCATTGCACAGAGGCAGGAAGTCAGAAAACTACAAAACACGCTTTTCCATCCACCACATGTAATTCATGGCCTCCTCGCGAGAAAACAAATGCTCCCTGAGAAGATTCCTTCCCTCCTTGCGCTCTGCCCAGGACTCCCAGAAAACCAGGGCACAGAGGGGCTGCAGCAGGGAAGGGCTGGACTTGGCTGTGGCTCTAATCGCAGCCCTCTGGGCCTGGTGGTCATGAGCTGAGGTGGAGGTGCCTCCCGGAGCTCCTAGCACCTGAGGGCATGGCTTAGGACTTTGAGAAAGCTGTAAGATGCTTGAGATGCTGTTTCTCAAAGTGGTCCAGGCCACCTGAGGGGTGGTGATAGAACAGCTGCTGAGCACTCACTATGCACTAAACACAACAGTCAGGTACGGGGTACTGCTATCCTTCTCCATTTCACAGATGAGGGAACAAGATTTAAAAAGTGATAGGTTCAAAGTCATCCTTGGACCTAGGTGGTCAGGTTCTGGGCTCTTAAATGCTACGCTAGGGTGCTTATTTAAAATGCAGATCCTAAGTTCCATCCTGGCCAAAGGTCCAGGGATCTGCATTTTGAGATGGTCCCTGGGCAATTCTTAGGCTGGTATTAGACCTTCCCTGGAGCTGCTGACAAGTAATCAGATGCCCTAGCCAGGGCCCAAACTTGGTACTGGAAGTGTCCAGTTACAGTTCACCTCCCTGTCTCAGGGGCAGGGCGCCTCGCTCACCTAGCTTGACACACCTACTGCCCTGTACAACTTGCTCGCTGAATGGGGGCGTGAAAGAACGAACAGTCCTTCCTCCTGAATACCCTGTGCCTGGTCAGAGAGCCACTGGGGAGGCAGATGAGCAGAAGCTTTTCAGACTAGGAGAGCCACAGGGGGAGAAGAGAGTGGTCTGGCTGAAAAAGCCCCCAAGCAATGCCCACCTCGAAGGAGGGTGTAGTAAAACTGGGGCTCAAGCATCGCTGGTACCAAATGGACCAGCCTTTCTGAAGGCAGTAAAAATCGAGGGCTTTAAAAACATTCATACCTTTTGATCCTGAAATGCTACTTCTTGGAATCTGTCCTAAGAAAATAATAAAAGATTTACATAAAAACATGGTTGTTGCAGTCATTTATATATTTTTTTTAAAAAGTGAAAATGACCAAGATGCCTGACTCTGTATGATAATATATCCATTTGATGGGATCTAACATATGACTACTAAAAATCTCACTTCAAAGAATATTTACTAAAAAAAAAAAAAGAATATTTACTAACATATGAAAACAAGATGTTAAATTTAATAGATATAAAACTTGACATACATAATTATCTGAATTGTCTTAGAAAATGCATGTATATGAAGGATTGGCAAGAAATATTACAAAACATTAACGGTGGTTATCTTTGGATAGTGAGATTGTGGGTGATACTTTATATTTTTCTGCATTTCTCAAAGCTTCTATAATAAACATGGATTGTGCCTGGCATTTTTTGTAAAGCTATTAATTTTTTAAAGGGAAATAACAAGTATCAACATTTAGACAGATTTTCTTCCATCCCGCCTTCTCCCACATCCTCTCTCCCTGGACTGGGGGGAACAGATGGACTCGGGAAGCCTCTTTTACACCTTCTCCTAACCCCTCTTATTACCTGGTTCCTGAAGGAGAACAGAGCAGCTGGGATGTACTCCTTTTGCTTCTAAGTTGGAACTGAAGACTGATGATACTCTGCAATCCTTGGAGGGAAAAATCACCACTCAAATGTATGCAGATAAACAACCTTCTTGCTAGATGTTTCTCCACATCAGAGCACCAGTGACGCCAAGAACTCCTGCCGGGAGGCTGACTCACAGGCAGGTGCTGGTGGGACTGGGTGACTCTCCTACTGCTGATGTCAAATCCTATCAACCACATAGCAACCGGCTCTCCGTTCTCTCTGACGGAGCAGCGGGAAAATGCAGAGAAGCTAATGGGAGGAACAGGTGCCTAAGACTGCATTCTGGAAACCCTTCCCAGAACAAAGCACTGTGGCTGAAAGCTCCTTGGATTAGGATGTAAAATCAAACATCCAAAGGAGCCACTGCTCACTCGCATTAATCAGCTGAACGGGATCCAAATGCTGAATGAGCCAAACCAAGGGAGTGTGACCCAGAGAATTTCCCCAACCTTGCTGTGTCAGCAGTTCCTGCAGTTATTACAGAAACCCTGGTGACCCAATTTCCTCAACCTGATTTTCATTTCAGAGAAATGCAAAGGTTTTGACCTTAAAGTTGAAGGCCAATGGACCTACGTAGGAAATCGATCTTTAAATGTCCTAGTAAACACTAGTGCCTCATGCAAAAAGATGGAAATTTCGGCTCCAAAAGAAAATTGGGAGTCACTGCACTTAAGACAAACAGGTGGTCAGCAGAGAAAGGCTTGCATCCGGGTACTTGTTTTTGCAGGCCTAACTGAACAGTGCCCCTCACTTCCTTTCATCACTGAAGGATAGTTGACTTCCAATATTACAGTAGTTTCAGGCGTACAACATAGTGACTTGATAGTTTTATAGATATTCCACATAACGTTATTGTAAAATACTGGCTATATTCCCTGTGCTGTACATTACATTCTTGTATCATTTATTTTATACATAGTTGTTTGCACCCCTTAATCCCCTTCCCCTATCTTGCCCCTCCCCGTTTCCTTCTCCTCACTAGTAACCACAGTTTATTCTGTTGGTCTGTTTCTGTTTTGTCACATTTGTTCATTTTATTTTTCAGTGCTCCCTCAAAGAGGGTGGCATTGGTTTTAAATGGGCCTCTGTCTATGGTCACATGGCTACTTCACAGAGCTCCCATGACCCCTGGGGTGTTCCCAGCCTTCCCTCATACTAAGGAAGACTTTCCTGAGCTGAGGAAATTCCCTTAGAAATTCCCACAGCTTGCCTGCCTGTCTCCCCCGACCGTGTACTGGCCCTGGCTGACCTTCATCCATCTGTCCATCCACCCTGCCCATACTCTGATGCATATCACTTGCCAGATGGTTCTCCCCAGCACAGGGAGGTGGCCTCGGCCGGAGCCAGGGCCTGAGTCCCACAGGGAGGCCCTGAAGTCCCACTCCGCCCTCCCAAGTCACAGGCCCCAGGCGACCCTATGGGGCCTCCTGAAACCTTGACCCAGGCTCTAGAGTTACCTCTGTCTGCCCTTTCCTACTCAGAAGTTCCCAGGAAACATTTTCTCTCATTTGGAAGTAGCAGAGGGAAGCTGGGAAGGTGGCCACCGTTGAGTAGGGCCCAGAAAAAATTGTGGGGTTTTGTTTGTTTGTTTTAATGAGAAGCAGTAAGCCAGTGGGCAAAAGCTGAGCCTTAGAAACGGACAGAGTTCAAATCAGCTAGGCTGACTGATGTGAACCACACACTGGGACAAGTGGCCCGCACACTCGGGCCACTTCACATGGCCCCTGTCCTCTTCTGTAAAAAGCAGGATAGGCACACTTTGCAAGATGACTGTAAAAACTAGAGATAATGTGTAAAGTGTCTGGCACAGAGCTCAATAAACGGTAGTTATAATGAAGATGAAATAAAGGCAGGGACTCAGTGAGAAGGGATAACAGAAGCCTGTTGATGGCCCTCTTGGAAAGCTATGATCTGCTAAACCACCAGACACACGAGTTGAGCACCAAGGTCACGCCTCATCCAGGCCCCGGGTGTTTCCACTTTAGCCCCAGTCCAGGGCACTCCGGCAATGTGAACATTTTGTCAAACAAAAGGGCAAGTCCGTAGACTGACGTCAGAGCTGGCAAGGACCTCATAGCCCATCCGGTCAGCACCCCATTTCCCATTTAGGGAAACTGAAGCCCAGAGGGACAAAAGGACAAAAGGTTAAGGCCCATGACCAGAAGCCACAGTTACAGCTCAGGTCTCCAAATTACCAACAAGGAGCTCTTCCCTGCTGCTGTAAAGTACTTGTGAGGGTCACATACTCAGTGGCCCAGGACCATAGTCACGCAGGTAGCCTACAAAACACAGACGAGGTCAGGATATGTCTCAGCAGATACGGTACAGCAGAAAGTGAGCACCCTTTAATTTTTCTTCCCACTGCTCCAGAAGACTGTATTTTAGCAAAGACAAATCAGCAACCCATTCTCCCAGGCAACGAAGAAACTGGACAGAAATGATCTCCCTCCCTCACACCTGGTCCTCCCTGAGGATCAATTTGAAATTACTTTTCCCCAGACTGTAATAACACAGCAGCCTCACCACCTCCAGGTCAAGAAGCCAACACTGATTACACAGGGCTTGAAGCCCATGTCAGATCCGGCCAGCTCAAGGTGCGGAGAACCTCTCAGGCCCTGGCCAGGGGCAGTGTGGAGGGTGTGCCAGCCT
Source organism: Pseudorca crassidens (assembly GCF_039906515.1). Lineage (NCBI taxonomy): Eukaryota > Metazoa > Chordata > Mammalia > Artiodactyla > Delphinidae > Pseudorca > Pseudorca crassidens. The sequence continues at coordinate 162,155,948 of NC_090297.1, forward strand.
CAGAGCCCTTGTATTCCACCCCCAGCCCCACCCCCAGCTGCTGCAGTCCAGGAACAGGTGGAAATACTGGCAGAAACATTTGTTATCGTGCCAGTCCCCAACTAAACAGTGTCTAAAAGTCAAATCAACAGCTGAAAACCAGCCAAACATGTCTTCAATAAAACATAATGTGACCTACACGCACTGCTTTGGTTTCTTTATAAAAAATTTTTGTTTTTGTTTTTTGCTTTGCCAGGTAGTTGCTAATGGAGACCACAGAGCAATGTCCTGGGCGGTAGTGCAGTGACATGGGTAGGGCATGAGTGTGGGAAGCCTCCTGTGCAAAAACTCAAAAGATGAAGAAGACACAGCCAGCTGGGTTCAAATTCTGGTGCTCACAGCCATGGAAGCCACACAACAGGACAAGCTGCTTGTCTCCCTGAACCTCAGTTTCCCCTTCTGTAAAAGGGTTAAAAATAAGAACTGCTTCAGTGTGATCGATGCTCTTAAGACAACTGTGACAACCACTGTACAAAATGGCTTTTTATTGTATATGACAAACCTAAGTTATGTTATTGTCATTATTACCGTCAGTGACTTAGAGAGAGGCCAAGGTAGGTGGGAGCCTCTCATTTGGCAAAGCCTGGGGGTGCAGCGGGGCTGTGAGTAGCCACAGGGGAGCTGGGGGGGAGGGGCGACGGGCCCCCAGGCGCATCTGAGCAGCAGCCCCTGGCCACGCTCTTCTTTGTCCTCCTCTTCTTCAAATAGACAGGCTCAGGGCATTCACCTCCCATGCATGCACATGTCAGACTCTAGACTTGGTGCACGGATACTTCAACACCAAACGATATAGAATTTTTCCTAAAAACCTGACACAACCACCATCCCACTCCACAGCAACATTCCACCAAGACCCCCACCTCCAGCCACTGCCCTGAATGCTCCCTCGCACACCCAGGGCACAAACCTGGATGGCCTGCCTGACGGGTGGCTGAAGCTGCAGCTCTGAGCTGGAGACAGGACCCGAGGCCCTTTCACCAGCTGGGCTCAGACAACACCGCTGCCAACACGTTTCCTTGTCCCACACAGCCACATTCACACAGAGGGGAACCTGAGGCTCACACACCGGAAGCAGCTTATACGAAGCCTTTTAACTACTGCCAAAGGTCTTGGCTGAAGTCCTTGGAGACTCAGGTGTCTACAGAACGGGGTCTATGTAGAAGGCAGGGGCATCCATACCGGAAGCCGGGGTCTGTACCGATCAGTTACTCTCAGGACAGGCTGGCAACCCAAGTTGTCAATTTTGGGTCAAGTTGGCTCTGCAACTGTTCCGGATGGGATGGATGCCTCTCAGGTTCTCCGTCTGTAAATGAGGATGCAGGTACTGCACCAATCCACAGTTCGTACCGTAAAAAGGGAATACTCATTAAGGCACAGGCGGGGGCATTTCACCCAACTGTCAAAGGGCCGAGGTCTAGTTCCAGGGCTGGACAACAGAACTAGAGTCCAGGACAACGGGTTCTAAGCTTGGCTCTCATATAGCCGATCTGCGTGACCTTGAACAAAGTCACTTTAGCTCTGTGGGCTGAGTTTCTTCATTGATAAAATTTTCTTCAGCTTCAAAAGCTAGATTCTGCAAGTCTCCTTGCAGCTGTAAATGCCTGATAAAACGGCCAAATACCAATGATAACGAAACGGGAGTCTCCAAGCCCGGACCTGAGGTCCTGTTCCTCACGTACGCAGGAAGACCTCCGCCTCCCCTCCTGCCCCCGCCAAGCACTGCCCGGGCCGGGTGCCACAGGCCGGCAGGACTGGGCGCCCATTAGGTGCCAGCCAGGAGGGAGGAACACAATGCCGCGTCCGCACGCCTTCGAGACCCACGTGCACTGCTCCTTTAAATGCCCCGGCCCTGTAACAGCCCGCACCGCGTCCACCCCGGCGGGGGCTCCAGCGGCCGGGTGGACCGGGCCCTGCTGAAGGCCCGAGGCCTGGGGCCCCTCCCCGCGCTCCTTCCACTCCCCAGTTCCGGGCCGGCCCCGCCGCTGTCCCGGCGCCCTCCCCTCCCCGGCCGCTGGAGCCGCAGCCCCGGAACCCTCCAAGGGGCCGCGACCCACTGCCGCGAACGGCGTGCGGAGGGCAGGGGCCGGCTCGCGGGTTGCGGCTCCACCCCGTGTCCTTCGAGCCGCAGGCGACCGGGCCGCGACCCGCGCGCGCGTTCCAGCCCGCTCACCTGCTCCGCCGCGGTGCTCCGGCATTGTTTACGCAGCTGGCAGAGCGCCCGCCGGACCCGGCGCCGGCGCAGACCCCGCCCCGGCCCCACCCCCGCCCCGTAGGCGACGCTACGCTCCCCGGTCCACGTCGGGGCCCCAACCTGAGCGGCGGCCCTGTAAAGGCAAGGGGAGCGAGAGAGGCCTGGCTTACCCGTATTCGCCGCAGGGACCGCGGAATGGACCTGACGTTGGGCTGAGCACTGACCTGAGAGTGAGTGGAGGCTGGGCCTGTAATGTAAGAAGGCCTTGGCGGCAGCACCATAGGACGGTAGCGCATTTGCTTCGTGGACAGTCTCCTGTCTTGTAGTTTTAGGTCCCTGCATTCCAACCCCCCACCCCACCCCCGGTATTTACTCACAATAAGGGAGCTCTAGTGGCCTGGGGTGAGCTAACATCTTGAGAGTTTTCCTGGTCTGTATTCTAGAGCTTCAAAACTACCAGATAAAATTGAACAGGAATGAAATTGCTACCCATGACCTGAGAATTGACCTGGAACGTTGTTTCCAGGATTTGGAGTCCAAGGGGTGAGTTGTCAATAATCTGATATTTCTGAGTGCCTTCATATTTTAAAAAGGTGAAGTTCACACAACATAAAATTAACCATTTTAAAGTGTGCAATTCAATGGCCTTTAGTACATTCACGGTATGGTACAATCCCAGCCACCTCTATCTAATTCTGAAACATTTCCATCACTCCAAAACAAAACCTCCTACCCATTTAAACGTTTCTTCACATCTCCTTCTGCCCTCAGTCCCTGGCAACCTATTTACCTATTTTGGATATTTCATATAAATGGAATTATAACAATATGGGACCTTTTGTAGCTGGCTTCTTTCACTTAGCATAAATGTTTTCAAGGTTCATCCACATTGTGGCATGTATCAGCACTTCATTCCTTTTTATGGCTGAATAATATTCCATTGCATGTATAAACCACAATTTGTTTATCTGTTCATCCACTGATGGGCCTTTGTGCTGTTTCCACCTTTTGGCTATTGTCAGTAGCACTGCTGTAGACATGCGTGTACAAATATTTGTCTGAATACCTGTTTTCCGTTCTTTGGGGTATATACCTAGGAGTTGAATTGCTAGATCATATGGAAATTCTATTTTTAACTTTTTGAGGAACCATCAAACTGTTTTTCACGAGCCTGAACCATTTTACACTCCTACCAACAGTGAACAGAGGGTTCCAATTTCTCCACATTCTCCATCACTTGTTATTTAACATTAAAATTTAAAATTATTTATCGCCTTCCTAATGGGTATGAAGGTTTTGGTTTGGATCTCCCTGTTAACTAGTGATGTTGAGTGTCCTTCCTGTGCTTGTTGACCGTTTGTATATCTTCAGAGAAATGTCTACTCAAGTCCTTTGCCCATTTCTAATTGGGTTATCTTTTTGTTATTGTAAGTGGTTCTTTATATATTCTGGATATCAGACCCAATCAGATATATGATTTGCAAATATTTTCTCCCATTTTGTAGGTTGTCTTTTCACTTTCTGATAATATCCTTTAGTGCATACATGGCTTTAATTTTGATGAAGTCCAGTTTATCAATTTTTTCTTTTATTGCTTGTGCATTTGGTGTCATAGTCAAGAATCTGTTGTCAAATCCAAAGTCATGAAGATTTACCTCTATGTTTTCTTCTAAGAGTGTTATGGTTTTAGCACTTACATTTAGATTGTTGATACGTTTTGAGTTAATTATTGTATATGGTGTGAGGTCCGGGTCCAGCTTCATTCTTTGGCATGTGGTTATCCAGTTGTCCCAGCACCATTTGTTGCAGAGACTGTTCTTTCCCCCTGTGAATGGTCTTGGACCCCCCTTGTCAAAAATCATTGGGCTATAGATAAATGGGAAAAAACAAATTTTAAAAAGAGCTATTTAAATGAAAATAAACCCAAGATGGAAATGGGGCAGGTCCGCATTTTGACAGACAAAATAATGATCCAAATAATAACCTTTGATAAATTAGAGAAATGAATTACAAGTAACAGAAACAATGATTAAACAATAGGTTCTTTAAAATGTAAAGATCCTTCAGGGTCACAAACTCAACGCTAACTGATGTATGAGTCATCTCTGCAGAATCCCCAAGAAAGGACTGCCCAGCCAGGTTTGTCGTTGTTTTGGGAACTTTCTGTATTGTACTTTATTGAGAGGTTGAATTTCAGCCCCTAATGTGGAGCATAAAGACTCGTAAAGTGAGTTTAGGAGGTATTCCCTCTTCCATTTTCTGGTAGAGTTTGAGAAGGATTGGTGTTAGTTCTTTAAAGGTTTTGTAGAATTCACCCAGAGAAGCCATCTGATCCTGCCTTTGAAGAGATTTTTGATCACTGATTCGATCTCTTACTACTGATTCAATCCCTTTACTTTTTATAGGTTTGTTCAGATTTCCTATTTCTTGTTGAGTCAGTTTTGGTAATTTGTGTGTTTCTAGGAATTTGTCCATTTTCTGTAGATTATCTAATTTGTTGGTGTATAATTGTTCATAGTATGCCCTTATAATTCTTTGTTTTTCTTCAAGGGTCATAATGATGTCCCCACTGTCATTCTGATTTTAATTATTTAATTATACCTTTTCTCTTTTTTATCAGTCTAGCTAAAAGTTGGTCAATTTTATTGAGCTTTTCAAATTTTTCATTTTAGTTATTGTACATTTCAGCTCCAGAATTACTTCTGTTTGGTTCCTTTTTATAATTTCTGTCTCTTTGTTGATCTCTTCTATTCGTTTATACATTGATTGTTCTCTGGTTTCCTTTAGTTCTATGTCCACAGTTTCCTTGAGCTATTTGAGCATATTTAAGACAGTTCATCTAAAGTCTTTGTCTTAGCAAGTCCAATTTCTGGGCTTCCTCGGAGATGGTTTCTGCCAAATTCTTTTTCCTGTGAATGAGTCATACTTTTTCTTTGTATGCCTTGTAATTTTTTGTTGACAACTAGACAATTTGAATATTGTGGCAGCTCTGGAAATCAGATTCTGTACCCCTTGGCAAGGTTTGCCGTTATTGCTTGTTAAGGGTTACAATCATCCATTTGTTTAGTGACATTTCCAAACTATTTTTGCAGACTGTATTCCTTTTTTTAATTTAATTTTTATTTTATATTGGGGTATAGTTGATTTACAATGTTGTGTTAGTTTCAGGTGTACAGCAAAGTGATTCAGTTATACATATACCTATATCCACTCTTTTTCAGATTCTTTTCCCATATAGGTTATTAAAGAATATTGAGTATAGTTCCCTGTGCTATACAGTAGGTCCTTGTTGATTATCTATTTTATATACAGTAGTGTGTATCTGTTCATCTCAAACTCCTAATTTATCCCCTTTCCCCTTTGGTAACCATAAGTTTGTTTTCGAAGTCTGTGAGTCTGTTTCTGTTTTGTAAATAAGCTCATTTGTATCATCTTTTAAAATTCCACATATCAGTGATATCATATCATATTTGTCTTTCTGTCTGACTGACTTCACTTAGTATGATATTCTCTAGGTCCATCCATGTTGCTGCAAATGGCATTATTTCATTCTTTTTTATGGCTGAGTAATATTCTATTGTGTATATGTACCACATCTTCTTTATCCATTCCTCTGTTGATGCACGTTTAGGTTGCTTCCACGTGCAGACTGTATTCCAATCATGTGTAGTCACTGAGGTCTCTGTTCCATTATCTCATTGGTCAGCCACTGACTTGACACAGATTTCTTTAAATACCTGGAGTTCACCCCCACCCTGCCCCAAATTAGAAGAAACCTCTCCTGGTCTTTGTAGATTGGCCCTGAGCTGGGTTCTCCTGCTGCACTTAACCAGGCCACCTGCAACTCTGCCTTAGTCTTTGTTTCCTGCTTGCATGGAAGATTAGCCAAAAGTGCAAGCCTAGGGTCCTCTCAGGTCTTTTCTGAGCATGTGTCTGGCCCTGGACATGTGTGTTGTAGTCTGGATTTCCTGATATAAGAAGTAGCCCTTCAAAGCCCTTGTTCTTCCAGTATCTTCCTCCTCAGCCTTCCCCTTTCCAGGCTTTTTGGTTTGTCTGCTGCTTAACCCCATCTGCCACCGCTTGCCCCAGACAACTGTGGGTACTGTATGTCTTTAAATCCTTTCAAAAGATGCCACCTGGGAAGCTGCTCCAGTCTGAGGGGGGTGAAGCAAATGTCAGCCTCTGCACCCTCACAGACCTGCCAGCTGGGCCAAAATGTACAGCCACATTTTTGAGAACAAGGTCTGTATTGCCCACCTTGGTATCAGCAAGCCACAGCAGGGATTCAGGCTGTTGTCCCCCTGGCTGCTGCTGGGCTGGGGAATGGGAGATGGTGGGTGGGTAAACAAAAATGCTGCAACAATTTCTTACTGAAATAGCAGCCTCTTTCTTCATGAGTCACTCCCCTGGTTGCTCTAAGTTTTTTTTTTTTTTATTAGATTCCAGAGTTCCAGAAAAGCTGATTCTGTCAGATTTTATCAGCTTAATGGTTGCTTAAGTGGAGGTACTGATTCTTGGAGCCCCTGGTCTGCCATTTTCCATGACATCACTCCTAAGTAGCCTGACTTTTACCACTGAACACTATTGACTGAAAAATTTTCTCCTTGATGCCGTGCTCGCCTTATTTCTCTCCATGGTGGATTTCACCTCCTCTGCCCATTGTTGCTTCCAGGCGTCACTGGAGTTCTATTCTCACTGTGCACACTCTTCCTGAGGAATCCACCCATGACCTAAGCTGCCACCTCTATGTTGATGAATCTCCAACTTAGTCCTCTCCCCAGAGCCCCAGACATGTGGACCACTACTCATGGACCACTCCACTCAGAAATCCCACAGATCGCTCTAGGTGAAGCCGTGTGAGTAAGTTCTGACTAATGGGATAGAAGGAGAAGAGGTACATCCTTACTCTTATTCTTCTTGCTATCTGGAACGTGGAGGTGATAACCAGAGCTCAAGCAGCCGTCTTGGACCGTGACGACCATGAGGATGGAGAATCAATAAAATGGAGGGAGCTCTGTCTTTGATGATTGTGGAGCCACTAGCTTAGAATTGCTTACCTCCTTGCTGTGTCTCAGGGAGGGAAAAACAATTTTATCTTGTTCAACAGGCCATTGTTATTTTTTGACTCCCTCACATGAAACTAAGCCAAAGCTTGCTTAATGCACAAGACTGTTCCAGCCCTATTCCCCTTACACCATTGTTCCACTGGCTGTACTAAGCTACATGCACCTCTCTCTGCTAGCATTCCTTTGCACAGCATCTACTGCAGACAAGCCACTTTTCTCCCTCACTTCCTGTGAACATCTCTAGAGCAGGACCTGTACATTTCTTGGATTCTTGACATGTCAACTTTTTAAGGCAAGAAAAAGAGGAATAGGGAATGGACAGTTTTTGGATCCCATTTATACGTGCTTTACACTTTATTTGTCTTAATTTGAACCATTAGAACAACTCTGGAGGGGTGGAACGTTATTATTGCTCTTTTATATATGGGGAAATGGAAGTCAACAAAGACAAAGATGTCTCCCAAATATACATGGAAAGCGAGGGGCAGAATTAAGTGTAGACCTCGAGTCTGTCTGACCTGATGCAGCAGCCCTCTTTAGCCCACTTAGAAGGTTCCATGTCAGTGCATCAGCTGGGCTGTGGCTGAGTAATCTTTGATGAATTAATTCCCTTCATGGTTCTCCTTTGAGATTGTCACTCTCAGCTGCTTTTCACATGCTGGTTTGTGAAGGATGAATAAGCACCTTCCTGAACCTGACCTCGGTTCCAGAAGGGGTGGTTTCTGCTTCAGGTTTTGGTGTGCAGGGGATTTTAAGTTTCCTCAAAAAATTAAAACTAGAACTACCATATGATCCAGCAATTCCACTCCTAGGTATTTATCCAAAGAAAATGAAAACACCACTCCGAAAAGATACATCCACCCCTATGTTCATTGTAGCATTGTTTACAATAGCCAAGATAGGGAAGCAACCTAAGTGTAAATAATTTTTAATTTTTTGAACAACGTCCATACTGTTTTCCATAGTGGCTGCACCAACTTACATTGCTACCACCAGTGCACAAGGGTTCCCTTTTCTCCACATCCTTGCCAACACTTGTTATTTCTTCTCTTTTTGATAATAGCCATTCTGACAGGTGTGAGGTGATATCTCATTGTGCTTTTGATTTGCATTTTCCTGATGATTAGTGATGTTGAACATCTTTTCATGTGTGTTGGTCATCTGTATATCTTCTTTGGAAAAATGTCTATTTAGCTCCTCTGCCCATTTTTTAATTGGGTTATTCGTTTTTCTGATGTTGAGTTGTATATTTTGGATATATTATATTTGTATATTTTGGATATTAACTCCTTATCAGATGTATTATTTGCAAATACCTTCTCCCATTCAGTAGGCAGCCTTTTCATTTTGTTGATGGTTTCCTTTGCCATGCAAAAGCTTTTTAGTTTGATGTAGTGCTATTTGTTTATTTTTGCTTTTGTTTCCCTTGCCTGAATAGACAGATCCAAAAAAATATGCTAAGACCAATGTCAAAGAGCCTACTGCCTATGTTTTCTTCTAGGAGTTTTATGGTTTCATAAAACCTATGGTTTAGGTCTTACATTTAAGACTTTAATCCATTTTGAGTTTATTTTTGTGTATAGTGTGAGAAGGTGGTCCAGTTTGATTCTTTTGCAAGTGGCTGTCCAGTTTTCCCAACACCATTTATTGACAAGGCTGTCTTCCCCCCACTGTTTATTCTTGCCCCCTTTGTCATAGATAAATTGACATATAAGGGTGGGTTTATTTCTGGGTTCTCTATTCTGTTCCATTGATCTATGTGTCTGTGCCAGTATCATACTGTTTTGATGACTGTAGCTTTATAACATAGTTTGAAATCAGGGATTGTGATAACCTCCAGCTTTGTTCTTCTTTCTCAAGATTGTTTTGGCTATTCAGGATCTTTTGTGTTTCCATACAAATTTTAGAATTATTTGTTCTAGTTCTGTGAAAAATACCATGGATATTTTGATAGGCGTTGAATGGACTCTGTAGATTGCCTTGGGGCGTATGGGCATTTTAACAATGTTAATTCTTCCAAACCATGACCGTGTTATATCTTTCCATTTGTCTTTGTCATCTTCAGTTTCTTTCATCAGTGTCTTATAGTTTTCCAAGTATAGGTCTTTTACCTCCTTGGTTAGATTTATTCCTGGGTATTCTTTTTGATGCAATTGTAGATGGGATTGTTTTCTTAACACATTATTGACCAGAGATGTATTAATCCGTTTTTAGAGAGTGATACAACTAACATCACCGTGCAAAGTTGTTAGAACTTAAAATTGATCAGGGGTTCATTATAGAACTCATGATTGTCGTTATCATTCACATTTTGCTCCATTAGGTTTTTGTTCCAACCTTGTGTATATTATAAATGTAAAATTTTCTAAAATGACGCATCACAGAATTTTGAGTGAGGAAGAATTTTTCGGCGAATTTTATGCAGATACTTTCTCTGATTGTCCGAGTGACATATATACTAGTGTCTCAGAAGATGATAGTTCTTCAGAATATAGTTCTGATTCAGACGATGTGAATATTAGTCCAAAAAAAGACAAAAAACCTTAGTGATTGATTCTGATACAGAAAGTGAAAATGAAACTCATGGTGCTGGAGAATGCTCCTTTGCTTCTACAGAAGAGTGAATTGAAGACAACATTTCATGAAAATTAGAAGACTTTACAGGTGAGTCAGGTGTAACTGTTGAATGTAATAAACCCGCAAAGTGTTAGTGAAATAACATAATTATTTTTGGCTGGCCAAAATAAAAATCACCGGCCATAGGCATTAGTTTCTGCAAAAATCCCCCAGTCAATAATGAGTTAATTTTATTTTTATTTTCTGATAGTTCATTGTTAGTGTATAGAAATACAACAGCTTTCAGTATATTAATTGTGTATCCTGCAACTTCACTAAATTTATTTCTTAGTTCTAATAGTTTTTTGGTTGATGTTTTTAGGATTTTCTATATATAGTATCACGTCATCCGAAAACAGTGACAGTTTTACTCCTTCCTTTCCAATTTGAATTCCTTTTATTTCTTTTTCTTGTCTGATTGCTGTGGCTAGGACTTCCAATACTATGTCGAATAAAAGTGGTAAGAGTGGGCATCCTTGTTTCTGATTTTAGAGAAACATTTTCAGTTTTTCACCCTTGAGTATAATGTTGGCTGCTAGTTTGTCATATATAGCCTTTATTATGTTGAGGTATGTTCCCTCTATAACTGCTTTATTGAGAGTTTTTATCATAAAGAGGTGTTGGATTTTGTCAAAAGCTTTTTCTGCATCTATTGAGATGATACTGTGATTTTTGTTCTTCATTTTGTTAATGTGGTGTATCACATTGATTGATTTGTAGATAATGAACCATCCTTGCATCCCTGGGATAAATCCCACTTGATCATGGTGTATGTATGATCCCTTTAATGTATTGTTGAATTTGGCTTGCTAATATTTCCTTAAGGACTTTTGCATCTGTGTTCATCAGTGATATTAGCCTGTAGTTTTCTTTTTTTGTGGCATCTTTGTCTGCTTTCAGGTAAATGCTGGCTTCATAAAATGAGTTTGGGAACACTCTTTCCTCTTCAATTTTTTGGAATAGTTTGACATTAATAGTTTGGTATTAATTCTTCTTTAAATATTTGGTAGAAGTCATCTGTGAAGCAGTCTGGTCCTGGACTTTTGTTTGTCAGGAGGTTTTTTTAAAAATTACTGATTCAATTTCATTACTGGTAATTAGTCTGTTCATATTTTCTATTTCTTTCTGATTCAGTCTTGGGAGATTGTATGTTTCTAGGAATGTATCCATTTCTTCTAGGTTGTCCATTTTATTGGCATATAATTGTTCATAGTAATCTCTTATGAGTTTTTGCATTTCTGTGGTGTCAATTGTAACTTTTCCTCTTTCATTTCTGATTTTATTGATTTGGGTCCTCAATCTGTTTTTCTTGATGAGTCTGGCTAAAGGTTTATCAATTTTGTTTGTTTTTTCAAAGAACCAGCTCTTAGTTTCATTAATCGTTTCTTTTTTTCTTTTTCTTTTTTTTTTTTGCGGTACGCGGGCCTCTCACTGTTGTGGCCTCTCCCGTTGTGGAGCACAGGCTCCGGACACGCAGGATCAGTGGCCATGGCTCACGGGCCCAGCTGCTCCGCAGCATGTGGGATCTTCCCAGACCGGGGCACAAACCTGTGTCCCCTGCATTGGCAGGCAGACTCTCAACCACTGTGCCACCAGGGAAGCCCTTTTCTTTTGTTTTTAAAGTGTCTATTTCATTTCTTTCTGCTCTGCTCTTGACGATTTCTTTCCTTCTGCTAACTTTGAACTTTGTGTGTTCTTTTTTCTAGTTTTTCAGGCATAAGTTTAGGTTGTTTATTTGAGATCTTTCTTATTCCCTGAGGTAGGCTTGTATCGCTATAAACTTCCATCTCAAGGCTGCTTTTGCTGTGTCCCATAGGTTTTGGACTGTTGTGTTTTCAAGTCTGGAACAGTTTCTTTGCCTCCCCTTTGAGCCATGCAAAGCCACTTTCCATGATACACCATGATTGGATAGTCTCACCTGTAGGGTTTCAGGACAGAGCCAGTCTGCCAGCTATGAAACCCAGCCATGGGCCAGTTGCTGGCAACAGATCTGCAGTATTGCCAGTCATGGGTGACACTGTGGACAGAAGGGATGCTTGAAGGACACCCTGAAACAGCTCTTGCCAGTATGTCTAGAAATTGCCAGCAGTTGCCTGAAAGATTATGTCAATTCACGTAATGACTCACATTTACATCATTTTCTCTGCATGATAGCTAGGATGGCTCATCTCTCCTCAGAGGATGTTTGTATTATTATTATTATTATTATTATTATTATTATTATTATTATTATTATTTGGCTGCACCATGCAGCTTGCGGGGTCTTATTTCCCTGAACCAGGGGCCCTGGCAGTGAGAGCACCGAGTCCTAACCACTGGACCACCAGGGAATTCCCGATGTTTGTGTTATTTTAAAGGAGTTCCTATGATGTCTGCTTTTACCATTTCAATAAGTTAAGCTAGACATTTTCTAACTTTTTGGTTTTGCTACCCCTTTATGCTCTCAAAACTGAGGACTCCAAAAAGCTTTTGTTTATGTGGACTATATCTATCAATATTTACGGTATTAGAAATTAAAACTGAGAAATTTAAAAAATTTATTCTTTTTAAAGTAATAACCAATGGCATATTAACATAACATTTTAATGAAAAATAACTATATGTTACTGCAAAAAATTAGCGAGAAAAGTGGCACTGTTTTACATTTGTGGGAGGTAGAATAATGTCCCCCAAAGAAGTCTATACCCTATTCCCTAGAACCTGTGAATATGTTAACTTTAAATGGCAAAAGGGACTTTGTAAATGTGACTAGGGTTAAGGACCCTGAGATGGGGAGTTTTCCTGGATTGTCCAGGTGGGCTTAGTCGCACAAATCCTTAAAAGTGCAGAACCTTTCCTGGCTGTGGTCGGAAGGAGATGCAACAACTAAAGAAGAGTCAGAGGGAAATGCAGTGTTGCTGGCTTTGAATATAGAGGAAAGAGACCTCAAGCCAAAGAAAGAGCGTGGCCTCTACAAGTTGGAAAAGGCAAGGAGACACATTCTCCATTAGAGCCTCGAAAAAGGAGCACAGCCCTGTAACACCTGTTAGTCCCGTAAGACGTGTGTTGGACTTCTGCCCTACAGAACTGTAGGGTAATAAGCATGTATTACTAAGCCACTAAGTTTGCGGTAATTTTTTATAACAGCAAGAGAAAACTAATACAACATTTTTGCAAATTTCTTTAATGTCTGGCTTATAAGCAGACAACTGGATCCTCACATCTGCTTCTGCATTCAATCTTTTGTGATATGCCGCTTTGGTGGAAGTATACGAAGAAAATTTGACCTTGCATAGATTTAAAGTTGGAAAACGTAAGAATGTTTCAATAGCCTTCTCAGATCATTGTGGATTATTCTGATACTATGCTAAGTTTAACAATTGTAATTTCTTATAGTTGCAGAGTGGAGTCTGAAATGATATCAATAACTTTTCATATCTGTTACATTAAAATGCATTGATCTCTCTTGAACTTTAATGGATCCTTTTACCCATGCATGATTTTATAACATCATGTATTGACCATTTAGAAAAACATTGGTTCACTGATTATGCAGATCTTCCAAATATTAACACACTTCATTTTACACTATAAAAACCACAAATTTTTAATATCACCACCAATCTCATCCGGAAAATCTTTAGGTGCTGGGAAGCTATTAAAGTCACTATGACAGATACAAGTTTTCTAGAATTCTCCTTTTCACTTGAAAGCTTACATTTTGTCATTAGCAACACATACCATCAGTATCTCCCTATGACTTGTTTCCCTTTGAAATGATAGACTCACTTTGTTCATTTTCAAGAAAATGTCTGCCAGGTACACAAGTCTGAATAGCTTCCAGTTGTCCATCATACTTCCAAGCAAAAATGATGTTCTCTAGAAACAGCAGCTAGTGCAGCTTACGTGTAAGCGTAATCACATGAGTGCTTTTCATAGAGACAACCAAGACACTTCAGATTGTAGCAGAAATGCTTGATGCCTGCTTCCCATTTCACTACACAGAATGGTAAAAGGATTATAAATCAAGGGTAGAGATTAAATAAAATGGATAACCTTTACTGATTTCTTTTGTACGTTCTCAGTTGAATCTGACTCTTTTAAAAAGTCACTAATTTGTGACAGTGACTGATGTAATGACTACCAGTACTGTTTGGCGCTGCTGAGTTCTTCTACACTCCGACACCAGAAGTTTTACCTGCCATTGCTTTTGTTCCATCAGTGCACATGTCAACATAGTGAGAAAGAATAATAATAAAATCTTAGTATTAGTATGGAAACCATATTGCCCACACATACCCTAGGGGTCTGCAGATCGCACTTGGAGAACCACCAATTGAAGCCGTTTTCTCTCCGGGCTCCACCTTCGTTCAATATTTCTATGGCGTGAAGCGGATGGGCGCAGCATTTTGGTGTTTGTTTCTTTAAACCATTTCAAGGATGTGCATATCACCTTGTCATTTTTCTTACAAGATTTATGAAATTAAATTATACTTTGTAGACAACTCGGCAAACATTTTTTTTAATAGCCTGGCTTCCACTTTCTTATTTTCTTTGGTTGTGTGTACCACTCTACACGTGTTGGTTTAGGAAGGAAAGTAGTAGCTGTCCAATAGTCATGCCCACTGAGTGAGGAATTACTTTACTGAACGTGGAGGGAAAAGGTGTGATGCATGTTAAGGTAATCGAACAAGGAGGCCATTAGACTGAATTGGCTCTAATGCCTTGGTGCCTCACGCAGGCAAACCAAAACCTAAGCCAGAGTTGATGCACTTGAACCAGAGAAAATGAAACTTAAGAACCACCAACCACAAACAGCCAACTAGGCTTTCCCAAATAAGGCAACTAACTGCTTAAGCTGTGGCCAATCAAATAATTTCCTTGCTTTGCTTCTTCTCTGTAAAACCCCTCCCCTAGCTGCTGTCAGTGAGAGCTCCTAATCACCTTTGGTTTGGTGCTGCCCAGTTAAATCAATGTGGACTCAAATAAACTCTTAAAAAAAAAAAAAGTTAATGTGCCTCAGCTTATCTTTTTTTTTTTTTTTTTTTTTTTTTTTTGTGGTACGCGGGCCTCTCACTGTTGTGGCCTCTCCCGTTGCGGAGCACAGGCTCCGGACGCACAGGCTCAGCGGCCATGGCCCACGGGCCCAGCCGCTCCGCGGCATGTGGGATATTCCCAGACCGGGGCACGAACCCGTGTCCCCTACATCGGCAGGCGGACTCTCAACCACTGCGCCACTAGGGAAGCCCTATGTGAACCATTTTATAGCCTACTTTTTTCCCCTTAACATTGCATTATATTCATGTATTACTATGTAGTTTTCATCAACATTATTTGAAATAGTGGGACAATATTCCAGTGAATAGATACACCACACTATGTTTAACCATTCACTTACTGTTGTACTTTTTAGATTACTTCCAATTTAAAAAATTTTAGGGCATAGATTTCTTTGTATTTAGAATTATTTCCTTTAGGATGAATCTGCATAAATGAAATTATTGGGGCTTTTGAAGAATATTATGAAATTGCTTTTCAAAAGATTTGCATTAAGGTTTGCTCCCCTCCAGCAAGGTGTGAGACTGTCTCTTCCCTCTACCCTGGCTATTTTTAGAAATTACAGTTTTTATAAAATTGTTTGCTAATTTTTTTGAATTTTATTTATTATTTTTATACAGCAGGTTCTTATTAGTTATCTATTTTATACCTATTAGTGTATATATGTCAATCCCAATCTCCCAATTCATCACACCACCACACTCCCACTTTCCCCCCTTGGTGTCCATATGTTTGTTCTCTACATCTGTGTCTCTATTTCTGCCTTGCAAACCGGTTCATCTGTACCATTTTTCTAGATTCCACATATATACATTAATATACAATATTTGTTTTTCTCTTTCTGACTGACTTCACTCTGTATGACAGTCTCTAGGTCCATCCACATCTCTACAAATGACCCAATTTCATTCCTCTTTATGGCTGAGTAATATTCCATTGTATATATGTACCACATCTTCTTTATCCATTTGTCTGTCGATGGGCATGTAGGTTGCTTCCATGACCTGGCTATTGTAAATGGTGCTGCAGTGGACATTGGGGTTCATGTGTCTTTTCGAATTATGGTTTTCTCTGGGTATATGCCCAGTAGTGGGATTGCTGGGTCTTATGGTAATTCTAAGTTTAGCTTTTTAAGGAACCTCCATACTGTTCTCCATAGTGGCTATATCAGTTTACATTCCCACCAAAAGTGCAAGAGGGTTCCCTTTTCTCCACACCCTCTCCAGCATTTGTTGTTTGTAGATTTTCTGATGATGCCCATTCTAACCAGTGTGAGGTGATACCTCATTGTAGTTTTGATTTGCATTTCTCTAATAAGTAGTGTTGTTGAGCAGCTTTTCATATGCCTCTTGGCCATCTGTATGTCTTCTTTGGAGAAACGTCTATTTAGGTCTTCTGCCTTTTTTTTTTTTTTTAACATTTTTATTGGAGTATAATTGCTCTACAATGGTGTGTTAGTTTCTGCTTTATAATGAAGTGAATCAGTTATACATATACATATATCCCCATATCTCTTCCCTCTTGCGTCTCCCTCCCTCCCACCCTCCCTATCCCACCCTTCTAGCTGGTCACAAAACACCGACCTGATCTCCCTGTGCTATGTGGCTGCTTCCCACTAGGTATCTATTTTACATTTGGTAGTGTATATATGTCCATATATACACTTTGTCCCAGCTTACCCTTCCCCCTCCCCATGTCCTCAAGTCCATTCTCTCATAGCTTTGTATCTTTATTCCCGTCTTGCCCCTAGGTTCTTCGTGACCATTTTTTTTTTATATTCAATATATATGTGTTAGCATATGGTATTTGTTTTTTCTTTCTGACTTACTTCACTCTGTATGACAGACTCTAGGTCCATCCACCTCACTACAAATAACTCAATTTCATTTCTTTTTATGGCTGAGTAATATTCCATTGTATATATGTGCCACATCTTCTTTATCCATTCATCTGTCAATGGACACTTAGGTTGCTTCCATGTCCTGTCTATTGTAAATAGAGCTGCAATGAACATTGTGGTACATGACTCTTTTTGAATTATGGTTTTCTCAGGGTATATGCCCAGTAGTGGGATTGCTGGGTCATATGGTAGTTCTATTTTTAGTTTTTTAAGGAACCTCCATACTGTTCTCCATAGCGGCTGTATCAATTTACATTCCCACCAACAGTGTATGAGGGTTCCCTTTTCTCCACACCCTCTCCGGCATTTATTGTTTGTAGATTTTTTGATGAAGGCCATTCTGACCAGTGTGAGATGATATTGCATTGTAGTTTTGTTTTTTTTATTTGCAGTACGCGGGCCTCTCACTGTTGTGGCCTCTCCCGTTGCAGAGCACAGGCTCTGGACGCACAGGCTCAGCGGCCATGGATTACGGGCCCAGCCGCTCCGCAGCATGTGGAATCTTCCCTGACCGGGCCACGAACCCGTGTCCCCTGCATCGGCAGGCAGACTCTCATCCACTGCGCCACCAGGGAAGCCCCTCATTGTAGTTTTGATTTGCATTTCTCTAATGATTAATGATGTTGAGCATTTTTTCATGTGTTTGTTGCCAATCTGTATACTTCTTTGGAGAAATGTCTATTTGGGTCTTCTGCCCATTTTTGGATTGGGTTGTTTGTTTTTTTGATATTGAGCTGCATGAGCTGCTTGTAAATTTTGGAGATTAATCCTTTGTCAGTTGCTTCATTTGCAAATATTTTCTCCCATTCTGAACGTTGTCTTTTCGTCTTGTTTGTGGTTTCCTTTGCTGTGCAAAAGCTTTTAAGTTTCATTAGGTCCCATTTGTTTATTTTTGTTTTTATTTCCATTTCTCTAGGAGGTGGGTCAAAAAGGATCTTGCTGTGATTTATGTCATAGAGTGTTCTGCTTGTGTTTTCCTCTAAGAGTTTGATAGTGTCTGGCCTTACATTTAGGTCTGTAATCCATTTTGAGTTTATTTTTGTGTATGGTGTTAGGGAGTGTTCTAATTTCATTCTTTTACATGTAGCTGCCCAGTTTTCCCAGCATCACTTATTGAAGAGGCTGTCTTTTCTCCATTGTATATCCTTGCCTTCTTTGTCATAGATTAGTTGACCAAAAGTGCGTGGGTTTATCTTTGGGCTTTCTATCCTGTTCCACTGATCTATATTTCTGTTTTTGTGCCAGTACCATATTGTCTTGATTACTGTAGCTTTGTAGTATAGTCTGAAGTCAGGGAGTCTGATTCCTCCAGCTCCTTTTTTTTCCCTCAAGATTACTTTGGCTATTCGGGGTCTTTTGTGTCTCCATACATATTTTAAGATTTTTTTCATTCTATTTCTGTAAAAAATGTCATTGGTAATTTGATAGGGATTACATTGAATCTGTAGATTGCTTTGGGTAGTATAGTCATTTTCACAATATTGATTCTTCCAAACCAAGAACATGGTATATCTCTCCATCTGTTTGTGTCATCTTTTATCTCTCCATCTGTTTGTGTCATCTTTGCTAATTTTTCAAGATTAAAAAAATACAAGAACAACTCCATGTTGTTATAAATTACACTGATTGCTAGGGAGTATGAATCTTTTTCTATATTCATTTACATTTTTTCTTTTGTGAATTGCCTATTGAGTCTTATGTGTGTGTATCGTTTGGTGTCTCGATGCTTTTCTTAATAATTTATATGAGCTTTTGTAATAAGGATATTGGCCCCATTCAGGTATTTGCTATGAATATTTTCTGAGCTAACACAAAGGATCAGGTGAAACTGGACTGACCTGAGGCAGAGATCTTGCCAGTATCAAATTTATGAATATAATAATCAAGAGGCACATGCAAAGCAGGGGGAAGTCTGAGACATCCCCGGTGGTTCCTGGGTCTGCTTGGACATGTGCTCCCTGGCTCACAATAATATATGAAGTCTCTAACAAGGTTTGCAGGGCACCTCACACAGTGCGGGGCGGGGGGTGGGGGTGGGGAGTGGCACTTAGGTCCTCTAAATTTAGGTCATCTCTATTTTATACCCAATAGTTGTACAACTCTAATATTACCCTTTCCAGTCATAAATCCAGAGTCTAGATCTGTTTATGATAAGCCATTCTAAACCAGAGACGTCATGCTGAAAGAATTTAGTTTATAAGCACTCTCCTCCTAGCAAATATCCAGTTGTCAGTATATTTACAAGGGGATTAGACCAGGTCGCTGGCCTTTCTTTCCCTGGGAATGTCCCCCACTAATCGGAAGAGGAATGAGTCCAAGCCAGCTGCCTAACTTCTTTCCTCCTCATTTCCCAAGGTAGCTGTTTGCATTAAAAAATTTTTTTTCTTTTGGACTCTAGAAGTTCTTAAAAACTGTAGTGTAATTAAGGGGGTTTCTGGTTTCAACAATGACAGAGTAGCTTATATTAGTCTAATCCTCTTACAGACAACAGTTATAAACTCTAGACAAAATATTTTAAAAATACATACATTATTTTAAGACACTGGAGAGCAAAGAAAGCAGGCAGAAACTGGAGGGTATTTGACTCTTGAGGAGGGAGGTGCACTCTGTAAATCCTGCTTTCCTGTGACTTGCCCCTGGAGGCACTGACCAATCTGTAAGAGCTTGGGGTGACTAAAAGTCAAGTAGGAAGCCACAGTAAGTCACAGACACAGTCAAATGTATCCTAAGACACAAAGTTAGGTACCAGAGCATGGAGTTTGAGGCTGGCAGGGTAAATAGAAATTGGGGGAGGCCATCCTGGAAGGAAGGAGCCACAGAGTGGAGAACCCCCTCCCAAATCTGCATGTAAATTCCCCCCAAAGCCATGGCTGACCCCTGAACTGTATTACTGTATCACCAGAGGTGAAGGGCATTTTATAATGATAAAAGAGACATTTCATCAGGAAGATACAACCATCCTAATTATGTTTGTATCTAACAATAGAGGTTCCAAGCTCATGAAACAAAAACTGAGAACTGAAGGGAGAAGTAGAAAAACTCACAATCATGGTTGGAGAGAGCTTAACCATCCTCTCTTAGGAATTGATAAAATGAGACAGAACACATACACGCACGCACGCACGCACACACACAACAGTAATGATAAAGATTGGAACAACACTATCTATGGCTGCTGTAACAAATTACCGCAAAGTTGATGGCTAAAAATACAAAATAACTCTCTCACAGTTCTGGAGGTCGGATGTCTGAAATCAGTTTCTCTGGCCCCAAATCAAGGTGCCAGTGGGCAGCACTGCCTTTGGAGGCTCTGTTTCCTTGCCTTTTCCAGCTTCCAGAGCTGCATCCTTGGTTTACAGTCCCTTCCTCCACCTGCAAAGCCAGAAATGTAGCATTTTCCTTCACATTTCCTTCTTCTCTGTAGTCAAATGTACCTGTGCCTGCTTCTTTCTTACAAGGACCACTTGTGATTACATTTAGGGCCCACCTTGGATAACCCATGATAATCTTCTCATCTCAAGATCCTTAACTTAGTCACACATGTAAAGCCCCTTTTGCCCTTGTATAGAAAACCCACACCACTCCTGTGAGTCTCTCCTCTGCTCTCACATGACTGCCACACTCACAACACTTCTGACACCAGATGTGTGGGGTTATTCCCCATACCAAGCAATTCTCCACAACACCAGATGGGTGTCTACAGTTTAACTCAGTTCTCACACTATCTACCTGGAGATGGCATCGATCCCACAGGTGAAGGGCTCAGTCCTACAAGACTGCAGATGCCACTCACAAGTAGTTGGTCCCCAGTTTACCCACAACTTCTGTCCAACGTGACAACAGATCAGTGATCCCCAGGGCCTTCTCCCCCTTGGATTCAATTACTTGCTAGAATAGCTCTCAGAACTCAGGGCAACACTTATGTTTACCATTTATTAAAGGATATGATAAAGATACAGAGGAACAGCTAAATGAAGAGATGCATAAGGCAAAGTCTGGGGCAGTCCCAAGCACGGGAGTTTCTTTCCCCATGGAGTTGAGGAGCTTCACCCGCCTGGCACATGGATGTGTTCACCAACGTAGAAGCTCTCTGAACCCCACACTATTAGGATTTTCGTGGTGGCTTCATCATGTAGGTATGATCAATTTTTAAATCAATTTTCAGTCCCACCCATCATTCTCCAGAGAGGGGAGAGGAGCTGGAAGTGGGGTTAGTGATCAATCATGCCTGCATGATGAAGCGTCCATAAAAACCCCAGTAGTTTGGGGTTTAGAGAGCTTCCAGGTTCGTGAACATATGGAGGTGCTAGGAGAGGGCGTGGGAGCTCCATGCCCCTTCCCATATACCTTGCCCCATGCATCTCGTCCATCTGGATGTTCATGGGTATCTTTTATCCTATTTTTAATAATAAACTGGTAGGCAGTAAGTAAACGGTTTTCCTGAGTTCTGTGGGTCTCTGTGGCAAATTAATCAAAACCAAGGGGAGTGTTGTGGGAACCTCCAGTTTACAGCTGGTTGGTCAGAAGCACAGGTAACAATGTGGACTTTTGACTGGCATCTGAGATGGAAGGTGGGGGGCAGTCTTATGGGATCTGTTGCTATCTCCAGGTAGACAGTGTCAGAATTGAGTTGAATTGTAGGACACTCATCTGGTGTCATACAGTTGCTTGGTGTGGGAAAAACTCTCACACATCTGGTGTCAGAAGTGTTGTGAGTGTGATAGTAGTATGAGAGTAGAGGAGAGACGAAAAAGAGGAGGACTGAGGTTTTCTTTAAAGCCATATAAGGTGATATTCACAAGTTCAGGGATTATAATCTGAATATCTTTGGGGACCATTTTTTAGTCAACCACAGTCCAACCCTCAGACCTCAAAGAGTCACGTCTATCCCACACACAAAACATAGTCACCTCATCCTAGCATCCTCCTAAGTCTCAACCTATGACAGTATCATCTCAAGCCACAAATCTTGTCTAAATATCATCAGCTCAAAATCTCGTCACGTATATCATGTAAAACAGGTATGGGTGAGACTCTGGGTATGAGCCATCCTGGAGCAAAATTCCTCTCCATCTGTGGACTTGTAAAATTAGAAAACAAGTTACCTGCTCCCAAAATACAATTGTGGGACAGGCACAGGGTAACAGCTGTAGACATTCCCATTTCAAAAGGGAGAGAATGGAAGGAAGGAAGAGTCACCGGCCCCAAGCAATTTTGGAATCCAACTGGCCAAACTCCATTAGGTCTCAAGATCCAGGAGTTATCCTCTGTGGCTTGAGGCTTCCACCCCTACCCTGCCCCCTGCTTCCCCATCTTCTTTTTTCTTGAAGGGTAGCACATGTTTGCACCAGAGTAGTTTTATCAGCCTGCTTCCGGCCTCTAGAATTTTGGTGACAACCTTCTTTCATTTCACCCTTTCTCTTTCAGTTCAAGCTGGCAGTGTTTCTGCTGACATAGCATTCTCAAAACCCTTGTGTATGTCAAGGACATTAATCACACCATGAAACAAGAGGTTCTTCCACAGAGCTTCCCTGGAGTCTCCCATCTCTATTCTTGGCTTCTGCTCAAATGGCTGGGGGGATCCATGGTGACGTGTCTCATCTCTTCAGCACTAGCAAATGGCTCTCCAGACACACCCTTGGCCTTCTCTCTACAGTCTGCTTTTTGGACAGTGACTCTCCTAATTAGCATGTTTTGCAATCTGGATAGGTGAAGAGTTTCCCAAATCATCAATTCTTGGTGCTTAACAGTTCTTCCCTCAATTTATCTGTTACCTCTCAAATTTTACTATAAGCAGCAAGAAGAAACCAGGCTGCATCCTCTGCACTTTGCTTGGAAGTCTCCTCAGCTACACTTGCTCACAAGTTCTGCTCTCCTCACAACAGGAGGACATAATTCAGCTAAGCTTTCTGCCATGATATAATAAGGATCCTCTTTCCTTCTGATCACATGTTCCTCATTTCCTCTGAACCTTCACCAGCGGCACCTTGAACATCCATACTTTTTGCCAACAGTCTGTTTATGACAATCTAGGTGTTCTCTAAGATTATGTGGGCTTTTCTACTGTGCCCCTCACTTCCATCTGAGCCGTCACTGACAGTCTTTAACAACCGTTATTTCTCCTAACAGTCTACTCGCAGCAATCCAGGCTCTTTCTATCATGCTTCTCAGAATTCTTCCAGAGTCTATCCTTTCCCCAAATCCAAAGCTACTCTGTGTTTTCAGGTGTTTGTTACAGCAGCACCCCGCTTCCAGGCAGTAAAATCTGTATTAGTTTTGTATGGCCCCTGTAACAAATGACCACAAGCCAGTTGGCTCAAAACAACATACATTCACTCTCTTCTACCTCTGAAGGTCAGAAGTCTGCAATTAGTTTCACGGGGCCAAAACCAAGGTGTCAGAATGCAGTGCACACTCCAGAGGCTCTCGGGGAGAATCCATTTCCTTGCCTTTCGCAGCTTTTAGTGGGGTTTCTCCTGCAGATTCCAGCTTGCCTTCTGTGGCTCATGGCTCCCTTTATCCATCTTCAATGCTGGCAGCAGAGCATCTTCAAATTTCTCTCTGCTTCATCATGGCATCCCCTTCTCTTCTGTCTCTGTAATCACATCTCCCTCTGCTTTCCTTATAAGTACACTCATGATCACATTTAGGGCCCATCTGGATAATCCAGGATAATCTTCCCATCTCAGGATTCTTAACTTAATCATATCTGCAAAGGTTCTGTTGCCATATGTGGTTAATTTTATGTGTCAACTTAGCTAGGCCACAGTACCCAGATATTTGGTCAAGCATTATTCTAGATGTTTCTGTGAGGGCATTTTTTAGATGAGATTATCATTTGAATCAGTAGACTTTGAGTGAAGCAAATTACCCCCCATAATGTGGATGGGCCTCATCCAATCAGTTAAAGCCTTAATAGAAAAAGACCGACTTCCCTGGAAGAAAACGGAATTCTGCCAGCAACTGGCCTTTGGACTCAAACTGCAACTCTCTTCTGGGTCTCCAGCCTGCCAACTACCCTGCAGATTTTGGATTTGCCAACCTCCATAATTGCATGAGCCCAATTCTTTAAAATCTCTTTCTCTCTAAATTTATACACACACATCCTATTAGTTCTGTTTCTCTTGAGAACCTGACTAATACATCATATAAGGTAACATTCAGTTTCCAAGAATTAGGACCTAGATACCTTTGGGGCCATTGTTCAGTCTATCACAAATGCCATCAGTTCTTTTCAAGTGCATATGGAATATTCATCAAAATAGACCATATGCTGAACCATAAAATAAGCCTTAGTACATTTCAGTTTTATGTAGTATGTTCTCTTTTGACAACAGAAATAAATGAGAAATCAATAATAATATAACTAGAAAAGTCCCACATATCTGGATATTAAGCAGTACCCACAGGACAAGGGAGAAATCACAAGGAGAGTTAGGAAATATTTCATACTGAATAAAAATACAACCTATCAAAAACTGAGGGTTGGGCTTCCCTGGTGGTGCAGTGGTTGAGAGTCCGCCTGCTGATGCAGGGGACACGGGTTCGTGCCCCGGTCCGGGAAGATCCCACATGCCGTGGAGTGGCTGGGCCCGTGAGCCATGGCTGCTGGACCTGCGCGTCTGGAGCCCGTGCTCCGCGACGGGAGAGGCCATAACAGTGAGAGGCCCACGTACTGCAAAAAAAAAAAAAAACAACCAAAAAACTGAGGGTTGCAGCTAGGCAGTGCTTAGAGTAAAATTTATAGCATTAAATGCTTACAGTGTTAGAAAAGAAGAAAGATTTAAAATTAATGACCTAAGTTTTACTTCCAGAACTAGAGGAGTGATTTAAACCCAAAGTGAGTAGCAGAAAAAATAATGATAAGAACAGAAATCAACAAAATAAAAAACAAATGATAGAGTAAATTAAAAATTCCAAAAGTTGGTTTTCTAAAAAGATTAATAAAATTGGTAAACCCCAGTAAGACTGATTAAGAAGAAAAATAAAGAAAGTAAACATAAATTACCAGTATCAGCAATAAAAGAGGGGTATCATCACAGATTCTACAGATATTAAAAAGATAATAGATGAATATTATAAGTAAGTCAATGACACTAAATCTGAAAACTTAGACGAAATGAGAAAATTTCTTGAAAAATCCAAATTATCAAAACTGACACAAAAATAAATACAAAAATTTAATGGTCCCTTTTTACAAATATTGTCTTTTACAGATGTTGAATTCCTAATTAAAAATCTTCCCACAAACAAAACTCCAGGACCAGATAGTTTCATTGGTAAATTCAATAAAACATTTAAGGAAAAAATAATAAAGCCAATCTTACACAAATCCTTTCAGAACACAAAGGAGGAAGGAAGAGTTTCCAATTTGTTTGGTGACACCAGCAATAAATAATCCTGAAGCCAAAATATGACAAAGATGCTACAAGAAAAGAACATTACAGATCAATATCCCTCATGAATATGGACACATAAATCTTTAACAAAATATTAGCAAATTGAATCCAGCAATGTGTAAAAAGAGCAATACATCAAGTATTCAATACATCAATACATCAAGAGCAGTACATCAAGTTCAAGTACTCATGGGATAAATCCCATGAGTGCAAGATTGGTTTCATATTGGAAATCAATCAAAGTAATTCATTGTATCAACAGAATAAAGAAAAACCATTATGATCTCAGTAGATGTAGAATAAGCATTTGAAAGAATGCAACACTCATTCATAATAAAAATCTCAGAAAACTAGGAGTACAAGAGAATTTCTTCATTCTGATAAAGGCCACCTATGAAAAACCTATAGCTGACATACTTAATGATGGAATATTGAATGTTTTTCCCTAAGACTGGGAAAAAGGCAAGAATGGTCTCAATTTTATTCAGTATTGTACTAGAGCCATAATGATTGCAATCAGGCAAAGAAAAATAAAAGGTGTAAGGATTGGGAAGGAAGAAGAAAAACTATTTACATCTGACATAACCATATATGACATCTGTGAAACAACCACTAGAACTAATAAGTGAGTTTAGTAAGGTCACAGATTACTAGGTCAATATACAAATGTTAAGTGTATGTCTATATACTCACAGCAAGCAGTTTAAAATGGAAATTAAAAAATCTCTTTTTAATAGTATCCACAAACCAAAAAAATGAGGAAAAAATTTATCAAAATACATGCAGAACTCTACCATGAAAACCACATGACAATCATGAGGAAATTTAAGAAAATCTAAAGCAATAGAGAAATATATCATGTTTGTGGATTAGAAGATGTCAGTTCTCTCCAAATCTATCTATAAATTCAATGTGCCAGTTAAAGTCTCAATTAAATTAAAATCTTTTTGGTGGAAAATGACAAGTTGATTAAAATTTTCTAATGGAAATGTAAAGAACCTATAATAGTTTAAACAATCTTGAAAGAGAGCAATTGAAGGCTCCACTGAATCTGATTTCAAGACTACTGTGGTAATAAAGACAGAATCAAGTATTGGCATAAAGGCAAATAGATCAATGGAACAGAATATAGAGTCCACACATAGATAATTGATTTTTTTTTTTTTTTTTTTTTTTGCGGTACGCGGGCCTCTTACTGTTGTGGCCTCTCCCGTTGCGGAGCACAGGCTCCAGATGTGCAGGCTCAACGGCCATGGCTCACGGGCCCAGCCACACCGCGGCATGTGGGATCTTCTCGGACTGGGGCACGAACCCGTGTCCCCTGCATCAGCAGGCGGACTCTCAACCACTGCGCCACCGGGGAAGCCCCTAATCAGTTGATTTTTGACGAAGTTACCAAGGTAATTCAGTAAGGAAAGGAACGTATTTTCAAGAAATGGTGCTGGAACTATTGGATAAATGTATATGAAAAAATGAACCTTGTCCCCATCATAGACCTAAACGTAAATGCTAACACTATAAAACTTCTAGAAAAAATTTAGGTCATTATTTTCATGACCTTGGGATTGGGGACGTTTTCTCAGAGCAGACACAAAAAAAGCACTAAACATAAAATTAAAAACTGATAAATTGGACTTTTTTGAAGTTGAAATTTTCTGCTTACTAAAAGACACCATCAATAAAACAAAAGGACAGGGCTTCCCTGTTGGCACAGTGGTTAAGAATCCGCCTGCCGATGCAGGGGACACGGGTTTGGGCCCTGCTCTGGGAAGATACCACATGCTGTGGAGCACTCAGCCCGTGCACCACAACTACTGAAGCCCGCGCGCCTAGAGCCCCTTCTCCGCAACAAGAGAAGCCACCACAGCGAGAAGCCCGCGCACCGCAATGAAGAGTAGCCCCCGCTCGCCGCAACTAGAGAAAGCCTGCACGCAGCAGTGAAGACCCAACGCAGCCAAAACTAAGTAAAATAAATTTATAAAAAAACAAAAGGACAAGTCAGATTGTTGGAAAATTTTTGCAATACATATATTTGACAAAAGACATATCCAGAATATATAAAGAACTCCTATAAATAAATAACAAAATGACAGACTATCCAATTAAAAATGGGCAAAAGACTTGAACAGATACCTGACAAAAGAAGATAAACAAATGGTTAAAAAAGGCATGAAAAGATGCTCAGCATCATTAGTTGCCAAGAAAATGCAAATTCAAACCCCAATGAGGTACGATTTATCCCCCTGACAATGCCAAATGCGGTGAGAACAGCAAGCAGCTGGAACTCTTATACAGGGGGGAGTGTTAAACGATCCAGTCATCATGGAAGACTGTTCCACATCCGTCCATACTATGACCCAGCTGTTCTATTCCATTCCTAAGTATTTATCCACGAGAAATAAAACAATGTCCAGAAAAAGTCTCTAATGAGAATACTCATAGCAGTTCTATTCATGTGTCAAAAATTGACAACAGCTCTAATATCTATCAACAGAATGGATAAACAAATTATTGTATATTTATACAATAGAATATTCAGCAATAAAAAGTACTGGGCTTCCCTGGTGGCACAGTGGTTAAGAATCTGCCTGCCAGTGCAGGGGACATGGGTTCGAGCACTGGTCCAGGAAGATCCCACATACCATGGAGCAACTAAGCCCGAGCACCACAACTACTGAGCCTGCACTCTAGAGCCCGTGAGCCACAGCTACTGAAGCCCATGTACCACAACTGCTGAAGCCTGCGCACCTAGAGCCCATGCTCCGCAGCAAGAGAAGCCACCACAGTGAGAAGCCCGTGCACCGCAACGAAGAGTAGCCCCCGCTCGCCACAACTAGAGAAAGCCCACGCACAGCAACGAAGACCCAACTCAGCCAAAAGAAAAAAAAAAGACCATAAAAAAAAAATGTACTGATACATGCAACAGCATGAATAAATCATAAACATATTATAGTAAAAGAAAACAGGCACATTAAGAGTACATATGGTATGATTCCATTTGTAAAAAGTTTAAGAATGGGCAAATTTATCTATGGGCTAGAAATCAGAACAGTGGTTTCCTCTGGGGGGTGAAGATTAACTGGAAGGGGTTATCAGGAACTTTCTGGGTGATAAAATTGTTGTGTATTTTGGCAGAGTAGTGGTTATATGGACGTGTACGCATATCCAAACTCACTGAATTGTATATTTAATATCTGCATTTCACTGTATGTAAATTTTTATATATTGTATGTATAATATAAAATATATATTTATATTTGTTACGGGCATCCCAATATCTCAAAAATAAGTGCTACTTAAGGGGAAGCTCAAAAGTAAAATAAAACACATTTAACTGGGTTTGTTTTTCCCCTCCCCTTTCCTTGTCTATTGTAAATATGCAATATCTTAAAATAAATAATAAAGATGGAAAAAATTTTGTTGTCTTTTAAAATATTATATCCAATGAAAGCTTAAAGAGTCTTTGCTGAGATAGAAATTTGAAAAACATATTTATTTTTCTTATGTATTTTTTTCTGAATTTCTCTTTAATCCATCCAGAATTTAGTGGGGAGAATGGCTGATTCCAGTGGTAGAGAGGAAAGGGCTTTCTTTTCACCTCCAAGTTCTTTCCCCTTCCCTCCTTGCTTCTAGGTGCCTGCTTCTTCTGGCCAAAGAAAGAGGCAGTAGAAAAGTCTGAGGTGGCTATTCAGGGTGAGAGCTGAGTGTCGCCCTCTCCACAAAGGGCACTTGTCCTTTTCCTGCACATGACGGTCTTTGTCTAAATGGCCTCATTTTCTGATTAATACAGCTCAAAATTGGCCCATTTCCTTGAAATTAAAACAAAAGTACAGTCCCGGAAATGCTCAAAAGAAGATAAAGAGGAAATAGTTACCTGAAAAAATAGGAAAATGCTCTAAATGGAATTTTATACCCATCCTGTGAAACGCATGGAGTGTTGTACATCTGATAAATATGGACCTTTGGGGAAAGGATGATTCTATGATTGGCTCTGGTCTTTGGGCATCAGCCCTGGGGAGCTGGGGGTAGTTGGAAGTACATGTGGTAAGAGGTGCCTGAGTCTGACCTACAGGGTCATATTTCAGTGCCAGGCTTAGTGGTAACTACACTCTGTTCTTAAACTAAAGAGCAGCTGGTCTCGGCACAAGTTGAAGAGAACTTTGGCCTCAGAGCCTTTTCCAAAGCCAGGTCTATGTGGCAACCACTGTCAGCAATGGCAACATCTGCAGATACAAGAAGCAGCCGGCAATTGTTGATCTTCCATAGATCTTCATAGCGTTTATTTGAGGGCGTTTAAAACCGTGAGACCGGAATTATCTGGGATTTGTGAACGCTGCAAAACGTGATGATAGGATAAAGCTGTGTGAAATCTTGTCTCCAGCCCACACCCCTAAGTGAACGTTACCCTCCCGAATCACTGCAGGAAGTACCGCGTGGGAGCCTGGCTTAGAACGTGCTTTAGATTTCTTCTGTTCACATTGATGTAAGCATCAACATATGATCCACAAGGGGGAAATCAGCTTGGTTTTCTTAATTCACATCCGTTGGTTGTGAATAACGTGTGTCTGTTTCCAAAAATTCAGTCCACTCCCAGAAAGGACAAAGATTGGCCGACAGTGAAGGTATTAAAGGAAATGTCCGGTCCACTCTTTTGAAATGTTTGCCATCAGAGTTCTCGACGGACAGGTGGTTGGTTGCCTTCCCCACAGAGATGACTCTGAAGGGGTTGCTCTTGTTGGACACATCAGTCCTATTGGCTTGTCACCACCCTTCTTCTGATGCCATATTCCTTTAGGGTTGGACCTGAACAGCACTTACAGATTTCCCTTCTGCTCAAAGTGAAAAACAGATGTGAACCCTGCCGCTAATATTTCTGCATTTTTTTCTAGCTTTTTCTTCCTCTCCTGCTCCCACTTGATGGTTTGGAGGATGAGAGGTCATAAAAGATTTCTGAGGGGTGGAAGGAACAAACAGCTTTTCTCATATCTCCCTCCTCCGCAATTTTCCAACCTAAAAAATGACCACTTTCCTCACCAGATGACGCCAGCACAGTCACGGTGTTTCACCTGGATCCCGGGTGAGGGCTGAGTTCCCTCTGTTTCACGCCTCCCTCCTTCTCTAGTTTCCTCCAGGCCCCCAGTGATGTTCCCTGCAGAGCAAAGGCCCTAAAATGTTTATTCCCTCTGCTTCCTTTCCTCTGCCTACCACATGTTCTTCTTGTCTTTGCCTGATAAGCATCTATTCTGTATACTTTTATTTACCGAAATTAAAAAATTTTTCTTGTTCATATAAGATAGACTTTAAAATATATTTTAGAAACACTGTAACATCTACTTATGACATTTTAAAATGTACAGTGTTCCAAGGTTCCTAAATTACAATCCCTTTCTAGCCCATCTCTCCTTCGGCTTTTTGTTTTTTACTTTATTTTTATTTTTAGTTGTGGTAAAATACACATAACATAAAACTTACCATTTTAACCTTTTTTTTTTTTTTTTCTTTGTGGTACGCGGGCCTCTCACTGCTGCGGCCTCTCCTGTTGCGGAGCACAGGCTCCGGACGCGCAGGCTCAGCAGCCATGGCTCACGGGCCCAGCCGCTCCGCGGCATGTGGGATCTTCCCGAACCCGCGCACGAACCCGTGTCCCCTGCATTGGCAGGCGGACTCTCAAGCACTGCGCCGCCAGGGAAGCCCACCACCTTAATCATTTTTAAGTATACGGTTCAGTAGTGCTAAAGTACACTCGCATTGTCATGCAACCATCGCCACCATCCATCTCCAGAAATTTTTTTTTAAATTACTAAATTTTATTTTTTGGAGCAGTTTTAGGTTCACAACAAAATTGAGCGGGAATTGCAGAGCTCCCATATACCCCTGTCTACACAACCTGCCCTACTCTCAACGTCCTGCACCAGAGTAGTACATTTGTTACAATCCCTGGACCTTCACTGACGCATCGTTATCACCCGAAGTTCTCCAGAACGTTTCCATCTTGTGGAACTGAAACTCCATGCCCATTAAACAGCGACTGCCCATCCTCCACTTCCCCCAGCTCCTGGCAGCCACCGTCCTACTTCCTGTCGCTATGAATTTGACTACTGTAGGTGCCTCTTTTTTTAAATTTAATTTAATTTTATTTTTTTAATACAGCAGGTTCTTATTAGTTACCAATTTTATACATATCTGTGTATACATGTCAATCCCAATCTCCCAATTCATCATACCACCCCCCCCCACCTTTCCCCCCGGGTGTCCATACGTTTGTTCTCTACATCTGTGTCTCTATTTTTGCCTTGCACACCGGTTCATCTGTACCATTTTTCTAGATTCCAAATATATACGTTAATATACGATATTTGTTTTCCCCTTCCTTACTTCACTCTGTATGACAGTCTCTAGGTCCATCCATGTCTCTACAAATGACCCAATTTTGTTCCTTTTTATGGCTGAGTCATATTCCATTGTATATATGTACCACATCTTCTTTATCCATTCATCTGTCGATAGGCATTTAGGTTGCTTCCATGACCTGGCTATTGTAAGAGGTGCTGCAATGAACATTGGGGTGCCTGTGTCTTTTTGCATTATGGTTTTCTCTGGTCTAGGTGCCTCATGTTTAAGTGGGATCATACAATTTTTGTCCTTTGGTACCTCGCTTATTTCACTTAGCATACATAATATCTTCAAGGTTCATCCATGTTGCATGTGTCAGAATTCATTCCTTTTTAAGACAATGATATTCCATCGTATAGATGGACCACATTGTGTTTATCCACTCATTCATCGAAGGACACTTGAGTTGCTTCCACTTCTTGGCTATCATGAACAATGCTGCTATGAACATGGGTGGACAAATATCTCTTCGAGACACTTCATTTCAATTCATTTGGGTATATACCCAGAAGTGGAATTGCTAGATCATATGATAATGATAGTTCTATGTTTAATTTTTTGAGGAACTGCCGTGTTGTTTTCCACAATGTCTGCACCATTTTACATTCCCATTAACATTGCACAAGAGTTCCATCCTCGGCAATACTTTTTATTTTCTCTCTTTCTTTTGGTCTTTCTTTCTTTCATAGTAGCTGTCCTAATGGGTGTGAGGTGTTGTGTGCCTTTACTTTTTAAACTTTTATTAAAAGCCTGGTGTCTTTCAGGCACAGTCTGATTTCCTTCAAATATGAAGTAGGCACTTTAGGATCTGCTGTGTATCTGCTTGGATATCAAATGTTCATCTGTACATTTTCTTTCTCAAAATGTGTACAACAGGAGTGCGTTGTCTTTCTGATTTAAGTGTAACTGAATTGATATCTTCAGATGGGAAGACAGCTTAGCCAGCAGAGACACCTGCCCCCATGGAGAGTACCTGGAATGATTCAGCCAGGTTTCCTGGTTTGGACGGGTCCCCTTCCTCCTACACCATTCCCGGACACCTGTCCCAAAGCTCTGACTGATCTCCCTCCAAGAGAATAGCCTTCCCAGACGGATCTCTCTGTGCAGCAGTCTGAGGTCCT
Source organism: Pseudorca crassidens (assembly GCF_039906515.1). Lineage (NCBI taxonomy): Eukaryota > Metazoa > Chordata > Mammalia > Artiodactyla > Delphinidae > Pseudorca > Pseudorca crassidens. The sequence goes on from NC_090297.1 coordinate 162,188,710, forward strand.
TGGATACATTTATAGATTATATGTTGTGTGTGTGAATTTAGTGGTAGTAGTCTCAATCTCACTGAGAAATAATGAAAAGAGTCTAAAATCCGGTCATAATGGAAGGCATTCATCATTAAAACCGTGTGCCTTATAGCAAAGCATTCTTTTTTTTATATAGATTTACTTTATTTATTTATTTATTGGCTGCATTGGGTCTTCCGTTGCTGTGCACAGGCTTTCTCTAGTTGTGGCGAGCGGGGGCTACTCTTTGTTGCAGAGCTAGGGCTTCTCATTGCGGTGGCTTCTCTCTTTCCGGAGCACGGGCTCTAGGTGTGCAGGCTTCAGTAGTTGTGGCATGCGGGCTCAGTAGTTGTGGCTTGTGGGCTCTAGAGCGCAGGCTCAGTAGTTGTGGTGCACGGGCTTAGTTGCTCCGCGGCATGTGGGATCTTCCCCGACCAGAGCTCGAGCCAGGGTCCCCTACATTGGCAGGAAGATTCTTAACCACTGCGCCACCAGGGAAGCCCCTAGCAAAGCATTCTAAAATCACATGGAAACTAGCAAACGCAGGGAGTACAGTTTTTCCTCCTTCTGCCCTGAGTCAGGGATCTTAGGGAGGTGGTGTTTCCAGGGCCATGTCACCCCTTTGGTTACTGCTCGGCAGGGTGGCTCAGCCTCCAGCCCTGTTGGTCTGGCTGGGAAGCAGCTTCTCTCCACTAGAGGGCATCAGGCTCCCTTATTCAGATCACTCTTTGGAAATCCAGGGAGGCCTCTTGCTCTTTTATGTTGGACTGGGCCTCCCGCCTCTATTTTTAGGCCCTCTATGTTGACCTTGAGTGTTCAGGCCTGGAGACCCCCCCTCCCCGGGTCAGGAAACGGCATATTCTCTTGGAGACCTTGGCCGAGACCCCCTCTGGGAGTCAAGTTCCTGCCGGAAAGCAGGCTGCGAGGGTGGGGTAAGACAGGTCACCTTTCACAGAGCATTCAAGGCCCCTGGGGGTTGGGGGCTGGGTGGGGGGAAAGCATGCCATTGTCTCGTCACATTTTAAGTTCTCAAAACTAAAGTAAAATGTTAAAATAAAAGAAAAATTGCAAAGTCCAAAAAACAAAACAAAACAAAACTGCCTTTATCTACTTTGCCTTCCTCTATGGTACTTCCTAAAAAGTTGAGAATTGTGTGGGAGGCACAGGAAGCCGTCCTCTCTGCTTCCTCACTTGATTGTGTGACCTCTTGGTAGCATTTAGACCATGGAAGCTTTAAGAGTCACCAGATAAAAGAGCAGACACCCAGGCCCCGCCCTTGGAGGTTCCAGCTCAGTAGGCCCAGGGTGTGGCCCAAGAGTCTGCCTTTTTGGCAAACACCTTATTTGATTCTCAGGCAGAGGATCCTCAAACCACACGTTGAGAAACTTTCCACTGTACTACATCCTCTGGTGCCATTCACTTAATCTGAGAGTCCTAAGGTAAGTTTTCTATTCCACGTGGGAACCATCCATGCAGGAATTCCATACATTTTAATATTTCAGTTACAGGCCACTTCTCTTGTATAACCCTGAGCCCCCTGGGAAGCCCCCATCTTAGGGTCTGAAGTGTAGTGTCTCCCAGCCTCCCTCCACCCCGCTGATGCTCCCTGATTCCCCTGGGCCAGGCAGCCTTCTAAATTGCTTTCATTTTTTTCATAGCTCTTGGGAGAAACCTTTCTTCCTGGGATGGAAGCCCCCAGATGAGGGTTTGGCTGTGCCTTTCCCTCCCTAACAGAGGGGCTTGTCTCAACACCAACTCCAAACACACACACACACACACACACACACACACACACACTGTGCAGCTCTAACAACTGCGACTGTTCTCTAAGTACAGCCCAGCAGCCAGACTGTAGCTCAGTTTTCGGCTTTTCATGGTGCCTTCTGCTCTGACGGTGCTTGGTAAAAGTTCATGTCAACAAGTCTGAGGATCAGTCATTACCCTACCCGTGTCTGGGAGTGCCAGGATTAGAACCACTGAACCAAAATCTACTTTGGAGAACGTGAGGCCCAAGCAACAATTGGGAGGGGGGGCTCCTGGCACCTCTTAGTCTGACATGAATGGTGTCTTTAAGACATAGCAGCACATACTGCCGCATCTTCGACACACGAGAATAAACACACACACACACACACACACACACACACACAATGCCTGCTTTCCCATCCCTGCTACTACGGGTTCCCCCGCTTTCAGCACTTTCTTGCTTGATTCTCATACTAATTCCTACGCCTCTGGGTGGCAGCCCTTGGCTATCTGCTCTGGGTCTGGTATTGAGATCTAAGACTGAATCCGTCATCAGTTTGTAATTACCTGGTACTGAGCTCCCGCACAACTCCAGCATCAGAGGCAACCTCTTGGAAAATGCGCCGGGGCCTGTCTTCTGAGAGGCTACCCCACCTGCTCCCAGTGGAGCATCCACTCGTAGGCCCACACGGCAGCCAACAAGGACAGCTGCCTGGCAGCCCAGAGAGGTCCAGGGTTGCAGGGAAGGGGCTTCACAAGTTAGCCCGGCCCTAAAGAAGGTGGGTCACCATGGCTCAGTGGCGCTGGGACCCAAGTAGGCTCGCAAGAGCCCGATGCGTGAAGCCATCACTTACCATGAGAAATAAGATCAGCTATTTCTATCAGCCCAACCAACGCAACAGGCAGGGGCAGGGAATGGGGTGGGGGGGCGGGGCTTCCTTTTGTGGGTGTGGCTCAGAACAAGTGTGGTGGGAAGTACGACTCCAGTGTAAGTGGCAGGGGTCTCTGCTTGCATTCAGTCAGAGTGGATATTCAGCAGAATACCCTCCGTGACCCCACAGTTTATTAATGGCTGGAGCTTATTCTGACTGAGCAGCACCTCTGCCATATAAGTTAAATATTTTAAACATTACCCTTAATAATAGGTGCGTGTAACACCTGCCAGAAGAGTCAGAGTTTCTGGGAGCCTGACAGGTTGTCTCTCCCCCGGACTGACTATAAGCCCCTCATTAGACTTCACAAGGTTCTACTCCTTGGTTAATTTAGCATCTAGCACATAGGAGGTGCTCAATGGCACATAATAGGTGGTTGTGATGTTGAGCTCAAACAACTGATAGTGCCCGGCTGGGCTCTGCCACGTTTGCCCCTGGGCTTCCCTTTTCTGGGCCTCCATGGTTGACCACTCCCCTAGTTGTGACGTTCTTTCTTCGCATACACCAGGCTATCCTGGGAGGCACCCTGTCTTTCAGGTGACCTTGCTGACTCAACAACCAATATCTGACTGAGCACCAACTACATGCCAGGCTTGGGGGATATGCCAGTGAGCAAAATAGTCATGGTTCCTGCTCTCCTGGAGTCAGGTCTGAAAAATGAGTCAGGCATTAAACATGTAAGATGAATAGTGTGGACAGAGAAGGACCAGGGTTATGGGAGCACATGGCAGAGGAATGAGGCAGCCTCTTGGAGGAAGTGATGTTACGGTGAGATTTGAAGAGTTCGCTGAGTAAAGGGAAAAGGGGCAGGAGAGGTAAGAAGAAGGGTAATTCAGGCAGAGCAAACAGCATTTACAAAGACTCAGGTATGGGCAAGAGTGAGTGGTGTCAGAGCAGCAGGAGAGGAGCTGAAGAGGTGGGCTGTCGGCACGTCGAGGTCTCGGGATGTGGTGGCCGGATGAATGCACCTTGCAAACCTCCAGCTCCATGGAGTGTAATTGGCCGAGAGCTCCAGCTGCCACGCTCTAAAATCCATTCACACCGAAGCGTGCCTTCCCTGGCTTCTCCCAGGCAGTGCCTGGGCACCTTGGGGTACAGCGCAGGGCAGGCTCATTCCCGGGAGGCACGGGACTCCTGCGATGCCAGCTTTGGCTCAAGGACTCAGTGGCTTTGCTGAACCTTCCTTAGACTGCACAGTAGTCCGGGACACTTCTACCTTCCCTTCTCGCCTCTCTCCTTCACTGGGGGTCAGACTCGCATCACAGTCTGACAGCTCTCCCAGTCTCCACCTCTCAGGTTCCTCTCACCGACATTTCCCCAAAGAAAATCCTTACATGTTTAATATTAACTTTGTGTCTGCTTCTGGGAAGATCTGGACGAACACATGAGGCTTTATCCTCCTGGTAATGGCCAGTGGTGGAGGGTTTTAAATGAGTGACACGATCAGAGTATATCTGGAAAAGAACAATGTGGCTGCAGGGTGAAGAATTTGGTCAGAGGGGATCGGGAGAAGGGCCAGAAGGCGATTAGGAGGCTGTTACAGTGGCCCAGGTGAGATAGCTTAGACTAGGGGGCGGCAGTGGGGATTCAAAAATGTGATTGATGATGGAAAACAGGAAGAAGGAGAAGTGGCACTGGGTGATGGATTGAATGTGAAGTGTGAGGGAGGAGTTGAGGATGACTCTAGGATCCTGGCTCATTCTACAAGCAGGTGGAAGCTAGTCGTCGGGTATTGTCCAGCTCTGCTTAGGGAAAATGCAGTATCTGGCCAACAGAAAGGTGAGCTCTATTACGGGTCAGGACAGCTCACTGGCCTTCCCACTACCTGGGTGAAACACCTCTTGGGAACATCCAACACGGTTTGTTTGAGTTCATGCTCACTTAACAGCCTTCGGATGGTTAATTAGACACACGGGCATTCAGATGCCAGGCAGATCCCTCTGGAAAGGAATAGTGCCAACTAAAAATGGGTAAATGAATTGGCATTCCAGTTTACCCAACAATGTCCTGGATGCCTGATGTTCCCGAGCCAACCTCTCCAAGCTGATCAGCTCTGTGATACTGGTGAGGATGGAGACTGGACCCTGGATCAGAGAAACTCCACTCTGTTCTCAGAGGCCCTGGTGTAGACAGCCAGCTGGCCTAGTAGGATGTGGAGGGATGAATAATGGCTGCTAAAGATGTCCATATCCGAATCCCCCGAATATGTGACTGTGTCACCTGACGTAGTAAAAAGAACTTTGAAGATGTGATGACATTAGGACTGTGTGCTGGGGAGATCATCCTGGATTATGATCTGAGTGGGACCAATGTAATCACAAGGGTCCTTAAAAGAGGGACAAGGAGAAGCAGAGAGCAGTAGATGTGACAACAAAAACAAGAGATTGGAGTGATGCAGGGAAGGGGCCGATTTCCAGGTGTGGGCAATCTCCAGAAGCTGGAAAAGAAAAAGAGACAGTGTCTCTTGTAGAGCCTTCAGAAGAACTACCGGACTGCTGACAACTTGATTTTATCCCAGTGATATTGATTTTAAAATTCTGACCTCCAGAAATATAAGATAATAAATTCATGTTGTTTTAAGCCACGAAGTTAGTGGTCAGTTGTTACAGCGGGAATAGGAAACCAACACACAAAACAAGCGCACCACCTCACCTTTTCAAGAGGCAATAAATAGCAGATTTATACTATGTTGTACACCTAAAACTAATACAATATTGTAAATTAACTATACTTCAATTTTTGAAAATAGAAGATTTAAAATAAATGAATGAAATAATATATAATAATATAGTAATAATTATATATATAATAATATAATTATATATATATATATAATGCCTATTTTCAGGTCATAGTGACTAAAATAAAGGGCCATGTAGAGTGGATATGTGTCATATTTGTGACTGCTTAACATCTTTTGAATAAATAACTTTCCTATTGTCAGACTTTTAGGCCAGAACTACATTTCCCAGGATCGCTTGCAGCTAGAACACAAGCATGTGACCCAGACTCCACCAATCAGATGCACCGTTGTGAGAAGGCACCTGGAGGAATTCTTTCCTAGGGGCCTCAGGGGAGCAGTCGGTTTGCGATCTCAGGGCAGCAGGGGCAGAGGTGGTGGTGTCCTAGCTCAGTAGCTAACGTGCCAATGGCACCTTCACTCCAGCAGTAGTGGGAAAGTGATTTGGGTATTGTTCCAGGCTGTAGAGCCTCCAGGGATGATCTTCTGGCCTTCCTAGAAATTCTGTAAGCCACACAATTATCCTTCAATAAATCAGTTTGCTAGTTAATCTTACGGTGTGGATTTTTTTGTTTGCAGCTAAGGACTCTGAATGATACATCACTTCATGGCATTGTGGTAAGTAACCGGCCCATTTTAGCAGCTGGAAGGTGACGCATTTGCAGTTTGCTCTTCCAGCCAGGCAGAATTGTTCATAGGATCAGGAGATGCAGGCCAAAGTGCACATTAGTTCCCAGTTACAGCTGCAGAGCGTCAGGGCCACCGCAGAACAGCTGGTCCTCTTTAAGCCTTGAGCGGCCATGGAGAGAGACCAGGGTTCACATAATGAGTGAGGAAAGCTCCAAATGGGTTTTCCTGAGCTGCAGAAGGGCCCATCTGGAGGAGGCGAGGGATTACTAAAATAGTTTCCTCAGACACAGGTGAGGGAGCTGCTAGAAACATCTTTCAGAGTCAGTTTCCCCCAGGGGCGGGTAGCCAGTCCCCATTTCCGGTTTGGGGAGAAATGCCTGAAGTGTTCCTGACCTTCCTGGGACCGAGAGCTCTCAGGGATGAGGCAGCCAGATGTGAGCTGAGCCTTGACACCCATCCCGCTTCCAGGAGCTCATGCTCATCCTGGAACACTGTCAAGGAGATGACAGATGTGCCTTCTTCTTGGGGTCAGCTTCAGATGAAGTCATCCTTTCCCTCTGGACTCTGTCAGGATTAGTGCTTGGTATTTCTGAGTCACTTCACAGTTTATAAGCACTTTGGGAACCCGAGGTGCTGAGTGTCTCTGTGCATGAAATTTTATACTGTGCCTTTACTCCTAAGGATGCTCTGGAAACCCTGAACCAAGAACGATGACCCCCAAATTAAATGTTATATAGATAGAGACTTTTGAGAATTTAAGAAGCATAAGAGAAGGGGAAACTGTGAATGGACATTCAAGAAGGCATAGGAATTTTAGCTACTAGGAAATCAAATCCATGTCTCTAGATGATCTCACATCCTCCAGGAGACACTGTTTGTGTTTTCTTGGATCCTACAAGGGGCAAGTAGAGTGGTTTTATATATGGTTTCATTTGAAGAATGCTAATCCCAGGAAAATATTTTTTCCTTAAAAAATATTGTTGAAGAGAGGTTTCCTGATTACCATTGCCTGATCTACCCTTAGACATTTTTATTCCTTTGATTTAAGGCTAAAACATCCTAATCCAAAGTCTCAAGAGGGTAAATGTTAAGACCTTCCCAATAATTACTAATAATAGTAATCAATATAAGGATTTGATCAGACCCTTTCCAACATCCCTTCAGCAGAACAGTTTCCCAAGAAATAAATTTCAAGTTTTGATTGGGGGTGGGGGTAGGTTAGGACATTAATTGATGAACTAATTACATTAGGGAAAAACTGTTCATTCCCAAGGAGCCCTTTCTTGAGGAAAGCTGGAAAGATGTCTTGGACGCATCCTCCCTTCCTTTATGGTACGTGTGCTTTATTCATTACCCTAGGACGTTTAGCCCCAGATAGGGTTTGCTCTGGGCCTGACCCTAGTTAAAAGTTCAAGTAGAATTCTGATAGTAACTAAGATTACTACCCAGTGCAATACAAGAATCAGTGATCTGTGTTAATTGTGCTTTGCTGATATGGCTGCAATAAATCGAAATCATTGCGGATGTGGACACAGTGAGTTGTATGTGAACAGTAATGTCTGTTTAATGCCTCTTTTTCCCAAGTGCATGTTCATTTAAAGCAGAGTCTTTAAAGAAGACTCTAGCTCCAGGTTCAACCAACCACTTGGTACATGTGAACACAGGAGACCAAGGGCCACCCTTCCCAATCAAGGGATCCCTGAATAATGTCCCTTTGTCCCCCAGCCACCCAATTCACCCATGGAGGAGGATCCCTGCCCCCTTTCCATGTCTGCAGAAAGTGCATTGCTTTTCTTTTTTTAATTAATTAATTTAGTTATTTTTGGCTGCGTTGGGTCTTCGTTGCTGCGTGCGGGCTTTCTCTAGTTGTGGCGAGCAGGGGCTACTCTTCGCTGCGGAGCATGGGCTTTAGGTCCGCAGGCTTCAGTAGTTGTGGCACGCAGCCTCAGTAGTTGTGGCACATGGGCTTAGTTGCTCCATGGCATGTGGGATCTTCCCGGACCAGGGCTCGAACCCGTGTCCCCTGCATTGGCAGGCGGATTCTTTAACCACTGCGCCACCAGGGAAGTCCCTGCATTGCTCTTCTGTTATGGGCATTCTTGGCTAGACTTTGTACCACGCAAGAAAATCTAAACATTGTTCCTCTCCTGCTCACTCAAGACAGTCTCTTTCTCCAGAGCTGGATCTCAGAGCTGGGCAGTTCCTGTGCTCTCACCGTGTGTCCAGGTGGGATGCATTTGGCAGATAGGACTCACTTAACACACCCATCTACCCACCACGATGCCAGATCCTCCGAGACAGCCCTTCCTGATACTCTTAGCCCCCAGCTTGATACTCAGAACCCGAATAATGTGTCAGCTTCACACGGATCACCTGCTTTGCAGGATCTCGACTCCTGAAGTTAGGAAGTCCCTGGAGGGTCACCACTCAGCTTTCCCCAATGCTGGTGCCAGTTTAACTCCAAGATGGTCTAACACATGTTGTTGTTTGTTTCTGCTCTGAGGTGACCCCTGCCCTTCCTGTACCCCAGGAAGCAGGATGTAGTCACTCTTCAATAATCTATAAAATACCAAGAATCACCTACTCAACATTCTGAAAATGATAGCAAACGTTTTTAAGTATTACAGCAGGAGGACGTGGTAACGTGTATCCTGCTTTGGAACTGACAAAACATCCCCTTTAGCCCTTTGCTTCCTTTCCCTCCCTGAAGGAATTTGCTGTTGTTTGTAAACATAATATACTCTTAACACTGGCTCTGTTTAACCACTTTTTCAAACTTAGCCTTTCTGCTTATTCTTAGTAAGTCAGTTTTGATTTTTTTTTGAACCAACTCTATTGAGGTATAATTTACATGTAATAAAATGCACCTGTTCTAAGTGTACAGTTGAATGAGATACAACAAACTCATTGTGTAACCACCACCATACTCAAGATATAGAATATTTTCCATCACCACCAAACGTTTCCTCATGCCCTTTCACAGTCAACCCCCCTCCCCACCCCCAGTTCCAGGCAACTAGTGATCTGCTTTCTGTCACTATAGATTAGTTTTAAAGAGCTTTGATTTTAATGAGAATATATTGTGGTCAATAAAATACCATTCTGCATGATTCTGCTCAAAACCCTTCAAGGGTACAACATGAGACAATTTTAACGTTGAAAAAAATTGCAATTTGTGTGTTATCTGAGCCACATAACATCTACCCCTCTGTTGACTTCCTTCCTTTCTTTAGTGTGGCAAAGTGCTTTCAAAGATGGCGTCAACACTTCCATCCTCCCTGTAACCTCATGCCACTCCTCCCAACAAGTGGTGGAAGATATCTCTCCTCCCCTTGAACCGAGCCTGTCTTTGTGACTTGATTTGACCAAAAGAACGTGGAGGAAGGGATGCTCTGCCAGGCCCAGGCCTACAAGACCCGATAGTGTCTGCTTTTGGCCTCTTGGGATTTGGCCACCACGGATAAGCTCAGGCCAGAGAGCTGAATGACAAGAGCCTGCCTGGGGAGGGAGAGGCCTGGTCAGCTCCCTGCTCTTCCAGCCCCAGCCAAGGAGCCAGACATGGGAGTGAAGCCATCCTGGATGTTCCAGCTCCGGCCGAGCTCTCAGCTAAATGCAGCCACGTGAGTGACCTCAGCCAACTCCATACAGAGCAGAAGAACTAACTTCCCAGCCGAGGCCGGCCAACCCACAGAATCATGAAAAATAATAAATTTGTATTGTTTTAAGCCACTAAGTATTAGGGTAGTTTGCTGTACAGAAGCAGATATCTAATGCAGTCAGGAACAGTGATGGACGGTAATGCCCTCCTAGAAACACTTGAAACAACACTGGAGAAAGGAAAGGACACACAGCCTCCACAATACCCTGAAGCCCTGTCTGCTCCCCTGTGAATTTTCAGATGTTCGTTAAACTCACTCCTACTAGAGGAACCAGAACCCAGGGTGCAGTCCCCGGCCAAGAGGGGCCTCGTCAGGGGCTCTCGAGAACTCAGTGTGAGGGTTGGTTCAGGGAAGAAAGGGGCCCCAGACCCTCGTAGTTCCCTTTCTCCCTGTGGCCTTTCAAAGGGAGAGTCTCACACAGAAAGGAGTCATAGCTGAAGAATCTGAGTCTCTAAGGAGACCTAGGACCCTATAGGAGGTTAGGAGCTTCTGAGAGCCGAGTTTCCTTAGGAAGACCCAGATGAGAAATAATGCAGGAGTTCCCATGTTCAAGGCGTGATCCGTAGCATGTAACAGTTACCCACAAAGGTGTTTGTTAAATCAATCAATTTCTGCCTGAGTTACCTGGACGTTTCATTAGGTTCAGGGAATCCAAGACCGGTGCTAAGGTATCCCCCAGGCATGGACAATCCACTTGGACAGTTCCTGGGGCATCATACACACTCTCCAGACCAGAGAGAGCCACAGGAAATTGAATCTGGAGCTGAATTGTTGGCCTGTTGTAGACTTGACCTTCACCTACCATTGAACCACATGGTGGGGTGAGCTTGGGTCATCAGCATAAGCCCATCACTTGCATCTTTCCTGAAGACGCCCTCATCTTCAAATCTCCAGGTCATGGAAAAAAGATCTCCTCTAGCAGTTACTCATTTGAATTGGGGAGGACTCCTAAGGGGATGTATGTAAATTGTTGCTGTAAATGTTTGAATAACCAGGTGGTAAAAGCAAGGGGACCAGCATTTCCTGATAAATATGGGCGGTCAGCTGCCAGCAGAGGCTGTTTTGAATTGGATACGGTAAGCAGTGAGAACAAAACGGCTTTGCCTCTATTTCACCCGGAGTATCCACTGGTTGACAAGCCCCTGAGAAGAAGGAAGACAGGGGACAAGAGGAGTGTCCTGTATTGGGGCCAGAAGATGCTTCTGTCCCTCATCTTAATCTTTCAGTGTTTACAATGGCCCCGGCCCATTTTCTGGGTCTTCGTGTTCCCTGTGCATGCATTTGAGGTGGTTTTCCATAGAGTCACCTCTCAGAAAACAGAGGAAGGGGAAAGAGGTGGAAACATGGTACCGCGGGAGTCTTTCTGCAAGAAGGGCCATGAGCGAGTGGCAAAGGCAAGGGAGGCCAGGGCACAGGCCAGCAGTCGATGTGGAGCAGTGCAAAGGGGGTGTCGAAAAGAGTTATCACTTTCTAAATTGGCTTGTGCCTTTTTGCACAAATCAAAAGGCCGTGTCCCTCTGCTTATGCAAGATCTCTCCGTGTATGCAAGCTGTTTTGAAATGCTTTAAGTGCTGCATGAACCACAGGTGGAATGACTGCTGTTATTAGCTCTGTCTGGAAGATGGCCACACCCGCTGGCATCTGACTGAGTAGGAAAAAGGCCCCAGGGTATCCTGTGCTGGGGTCACCAGGTGACCGTACAGAGTCCACACCAGCCGGGAGATCCCAACAGGTGCAGGGCTGATGGGAAATGAGCAAGCTTGGACGGTTTTCCTGCGTAGATGGAGCATCCGGCTGAGTCACTCTTCCCTCTGCCTGGGGGAGTGAAGTCACAAGTTCTTTGCTCTGTCTTGCCAGCCCTTCTCTTCCCTCCCCGTAGCACTCTTGCCTTCTCTAGGACAGCAAACTAAACATAACTGGAATCCAGAACACACTTACTTTAACGGACTTTCCCTCATATACTTAATATCTAAGAAAAAGGGTCACATGGCAAACAGACACCTCCCAAAACAAGAGCCAACCACTCGGCAAAACCAAGCTATTATCAAGGATTTTTAGAAGAAAACAAGAGGTGAAGTATAACGTAGGGTCAAAGACAAGTCCAGAGCGATCCTACCCTTAATACTTTCATAGGCTGAAAAATGAGATTGATATTCTTTTTTTTTTTTTTTTTTATGCGGTACGCGGGCCTCTCACTGTTGTGGCCTCTCCCGTTGCGGAGCACAGGCTCCGGACGCGCAGGCTCAGCGGCCATGGCTCACGGGCCCAGCCGCTCCGCGGCATGTGGGATCTTCCCGGACCGGGGCACGAACCCGTGTCCCCTGCATCGGCAGGCGGACTCTCAACCACTGCGCCACCAGGGAAGCCCGAGATTGATATTCTTAATGTGATGACTTCATCACAGAGATCCTCAGACATATTCGAAAGTAATATTTCATTATTAATATTTAATTTGCATGCTGTTCCATATCCTTTCTGGAATAAAACAAGGCAGTAATAATAATATATTTTAAAGGCTTTTGCAAGTACTTCCGCATACTTTGTTTTCTTTGATCTTTGGTCTTACAATGGCCTGTTGAACTGGTGGAGTCTTGAATGGGTCAAAGACAACCTGCCTTTTGGGCTTTGTCTGAATCTGTAGCACAGTGTTGGGGCACCTACCCACCATCAAGGCGGTGGCAGGGTGGGCATATGTGGCTGGACATGTGGATGTCCTGAAGGCTTTCCTGTCTTTTGCTGACCCTGTTGGCCAGTGACTTTCTGACGATGTGTTACGCACAGCATCTTTTTTTTTTTTCTGTATAGGGGCCTCTCACTGTTGTGGCCTCTCCCGTTGCAGAGCACAGGCTCCGGACGCGCAGGCTCAGCGGCCATGGCTCACGGGCCCACCCGCTCCGCGTCATGTGGGATCCTCCCGGACCGGGGCACGAACCCGCGTCCCCTGCATCGGCAGGCGGACTCTCAACCACTGCGCCACCAGGGAAGCCGGGACAGCATTTTAATCTCCGTGACATGTAGGAATACAGACTCACTGGCTGGGGATGTTCCTCAGGCCATTATAAAGGTGAAGTTTACCTTTGGACTCTTTTAGTCACAAGTTACAGAAACCTGTTTAAAATGGCTCAAGTAAAAAGGGGACATTTGTATCAGGATATACTGGTGTCTCAGGGAACCCAAGGGCAAGAAGGGCAAGTAGTCTTGCGAGGGCCTGGAACCAGAACAAACACACGTTCCAAACAGACATCCCATTTCTGAATCTGCCAGCAGAGAATGTTGGAATCTTCTACGACCCAGCTGGGTCTGACCCACTCGGTGAAATGGTGTAGTCCAGCCCAAGAGGGGACAGGGAGACAGACTTGACAGCCAGAAAAAATACCCTATTATATACAAAAATTAAATGTGTGATAAAGCATAACAAATGGGAAAGATTAGTCAGCAAATGGTGCCAATGGCATTTAGAAGTTCATTTTACTTAATATACCAAAATAAACTCCAAACTAATTAAAGGGTATACATTTTAAAATAGTTTTTAAAAGTATACCATAAAAACTAAAATAAAATATCACTTAATGTTAATTGAGACTCTAATGAAAAAAGGGAACAGGTTCTAAGCCCAGAAAGCACAGAGAAAAATAACAAAGAAATGTTGACATCTATTGAGTGCTTAATTATGGTCAGTCTCTATTTTTAAGCACTTTGTCCACATAATCTAATATATCTTTCAACCTTATGAAAATGGTATTATTATTCTCATTTTTAAAGATGAGTGAACTATGGCAGAGAGATATTAAGTAACTTGTCCAAGATCACGCAGTTCGTGGCAGAGCCGTTTTACCCGGAACTGTCTATCCTGAAAGCCAAAGCTCTAATCCTCCATATCGTAAGGTCTCCTTCATATACATTTAAATGGGTTTAAAAGGGCCAAGTTCATTCACTCATTCGTTCAACATGTATTTATTGAGCTCCCACTAAGGGATGGACACTGCTCTAGGCCCTGGGCATACAGCGATGAATCGGGCAGGCAAGCCGCTTGCCCTCAGGGAGCTTATGTTCTAGACTCTAGAATCTAGAGAAGGTACATACTATTTTTTTAAAAAATGAATAAATAAACCAGAGAGTTTCCGACTTCGGCAAGTACTGTAAAGAAGAAAATCTAGGGCTCTGTGATGAATAGTGACTTAGGTAGATTGGGTGCTTGGGGAGAGCTAGGGGACGGAGCCTGGCTGGTGGAGGAGACACAAGGCATCGGGGAACAAGGAGAAGCCAGGAGGACTCAGATTCCGGGCTAGGGTGGATTGGAGTGCCATTTACTAAGATGGGGAAGACAAGCAAAGGTACAGCAGGTTTAGGGAGCAATACTGAGGGTCCCATCTCAAGATGCGTTAAATCTGAATGGCCCATTAGGCACCCAAGCTTGCCGTACAACTTCTAATACGTGCATAGCAAATATCACAAAGCGTTCGTATTGGATACCTTGACGAGAAAAACACACTGAACTTGCAGCAGATGTGTGGGCAAAGGATGGGAAAAGACTATTTAGAAAAGGGAAAATAGAATCAATAAACAAACCTGGGAAAATATTCAGTCTCACTAGTCATCCAAGAAATGAAACTTGAAACATGAATGAGGTAGTATATTTTTAAGTACTAAATTAGAAAAAAATTTAAAAACAACACCCAGTGGAGCCAGGGTGAAATTGGTACTCTTCAGACACTGATGATGACATTGTAAAGTGGCACAAATATTTTGGAAAGTAATTTGCCAAGGGTCATAAAAATTCTATAACCTTGGACCCAGTTTTTTCACTTTGGGGATTCTCCCTTTAGGAAAAGATACTGTGTGCCCATGGTATTTAGCACAGAATTATTAAGAGCGAAAATTCAAAAACAGAAACAAAGCAGCAGGGAAATGGTTACATAACTTATGGTAAATCTTCTCCACTAGAGCCCCGTGGCTGCTGGTTTACCTCCAGTAATGAGTGAGGAAAGTTCTTCCTGGTGGCTAAGATGATCCAGTAGAAACAGCAGGCTGGGAGGCCACAGCCTGCCTCAGGTGTCCCGAGAGGCCCAGGCCTGGCTGGAGGGACACTTCAGGCCTGGTCCCCACAGCCGGGGCACCTGGGAGGATGAAGCCACTGTAGCTCCTGGGACTGGTGGGACTGGCTGGAGTCTCTGAGATGCCACAAGGTGAGAAGGAAGGAACCCACATCCTGCAAGGCGTGTGCCCCATTTCTACCTCAGGTTACGGAACTTCTGACAACACCTGTGTGGCTGCAGAGGCCTTTCCCCGAGATGCAGATAGAGCCAGATGACCCCTGCTGCGCGGCAGGGGGCCCCGGGCCCCGCAGTTTGCCTCTCTCGGTGCTGTGTCTCTGACCACCCTCCGCTTTGCATGGGCTTTGTCGTGAAACACCTGAAATCACAAGTGCAGGGGCTCAAGGTCCTCGCCCTTCAGCTGCTCGGCAAGCTGTTTAAATGAGAGGCAGAGCGCCACACCATTGGTTCCTAGGCAAGTTCCTTGGTGACCACTAAAGCCGGCGTGGAATGCGTTCTCCGGTCTCAGCGGGCAGTCTTCTCGGGGGGAGATCTCCTAGGAGTCAGATGACCCCCAGTTTTTCCATGCGTGTGAGGAGGAGGGAACCCGGGCCCTGTCTCCAGGAGAGGCTTTGTTAGCCCAGCCCCTGACCCCTCCGAGCAGCTTAGGCCAAGGGCACTTCAAAAGTGACCCGAGGAGGTACAATGGACCAGAGAATGTGGCCAAGGGCAGGGAGGAGTGTCAGGAAAGCCCCAGCACAGCACAGCGAATCAGGAATCCGGGATCACCTCTCACTCCTTCCCATGATCCCTTGGAGAGACTCCTGTGTCCAAGTCAGACAGCACTCGGGAGCCTCCCTGCCCCCCGGACTGGACCCAGCTTGCGTCTCAGGGGTGGCAGCACCTCTGCCACCAGCCTGCGGGTGGAGCTGTGCCAGGAGGCCACAGCGGCAATGCAGTGGAGCAGCCCCGGCTGAGAGCACAAGAACCGGGCACTGCACGCTCGCCGCATCCCCTGCTAACCCACTCGGTCTCCAACATTCTCTGGAGTCAGCTGTGCCCACCTGTCTCGAGGTTCCATCTCCCAGGAAAGCGATAGACCTCCTAGACACACAGCTCTGTGGCCACACGCCTCACCCTTATGCAGGGCCTGATGCAGACACCCAGAGCTTGCCTTAAATATGTGCTAACAATTTCCCTGATATGAACTTCGAATACTTGGTGTATTGCCCTTCTCAGCCCCCACCTCGCTCAAACACCCAGCACGGGGCAGGCTGCAGAGATCTCTTCAGAGGTGCCGCTCATGGCTTTTCACTCACCCCTCCCACCTCCAGGCCTGTCACTGCTGAACGGATCCAGCTGAGCTCATAATTTAGCTCCAGGGCCCTGCCCCTGGCTACAGCAGTTTGGACCAAATGGGGTATCTGAATGTCAGCCAGCAAGCTGTGGCTGCAGCTCTAGCCTGAGAAGGGCTGGTCAGATTTCTCTCTGGATTCATCCAGCATCAGGACACTGAGGGCTCTGGCAGAGAGTCCAGAGCTCCAGGAAGATGGGAGACTGACAGAGGAAGCGTGCAAAAGGGACAAAAGTGCCTCTATAAGAAGCTGAAGGAGGGGACTTCCCTGGTGGCGCAGTTGTTAAGAATCCGCCTGCCAATGCAGGGGACACGGGTTCGAGCCCTGGTCCGGGAAGATGCCACGTGCCAGGGAGCAACTAAGCCCGTGCGCCACTGAGCCTGCACGCCTAAAGCCCACAACAAGAGAAGCCACCGCAATGAGAAGCCTGCACACCACAACGAAGAGTAGCCCTCGCTTGCCGCAAATAGAGAAAGCCCGCGCGCAGCAAGAAAGACCCAACGCGGCCAGAAATAAATAAATTTATTTATTTATTTATTAAAAAAAAAAAAGCTGAAGGAAGTATCTAGTTCCCCACCAGCGGTGGTCAGCCGGCAGGAAGAGAGATCTTCCTTACAAACCCTTTGGAGTGACCGCTGTCCTAAATCTTTATGACTCTGAGCTGTGTTCCAATGCTCCCAACAAGGGGAATCCGAAACTAGAGACCCCATCACCCAGAAACGTGCAACCGATCCGTCTGGGGCTCACAGGGCACAGGTACCAGGAGCATCCCCTCTGGGCGGGTCTGACTGACTTCCTCAGACACCAGAAGGAGGAAGCCGGTGCTTCCTGTTGTCTCACTTTTGTTCTCGCTCAGCGCTGACTGTCCACTGGGCTTTCAAGGCTGAAGGCTCCACGACCATCCCGATACCCTCGCTAAAGCCACAGCTGTGTCCTCGGCCTCCCTTTCGACAAGCCACATAATCTGTATGGCTTGGGTAGTTTTACCCAGGGTTGCCTGGATTCCATGCTGCACCAGAATCGCTAGAGGAGAAAGGCTGCTTAGTAATCATATATTCACCTCCAGGTCTCACCCCAGACATAGTGAATCGGAACCTCCAGACCTGGAGTCCTGAATCTGTATTTTATAAGGCTCCCAGAGGATGCTGGTGCATAGCCCGGGGTGGGGACCACTAAGCCAGGCCAACTCCATCTACTCCGGAGGTGGAAACAGGCCGCGGGAGGGGAGGTGTCTTGCCTCGGCCACTCAGCTTTCAGTGGTAGTGGTGGCTGGGTGCTTTCCTCTCTAAACAGGGTGCATTCCCCAATGAGATTCCATTTGTGTAGTCACCTAGGGCTCATTTCTCGGATGCTCTTTGGGAGCACAAGTGGGGGAGAGGAAATGGACAAGGTGACATTTATTTCACACTCAGGACCTGGGCCCCGGATCCACCTCATTTATCCACACCCCTGTGGAGATGTACACACATGTGTATTAATATGTAGCTTCTGGGCTTCCCTGGTGGCGCAGTGGTTGAGAGTCCGCCTGCCGATGCAGGGGACGCGGGTTCGTGCCCCGGTCCGGGAAGATCCCACATGCCGCGGAGCGACTAAATAAAATGTAGCTTTTTTTTTTTTTTTTTGGCGGTACGCGGGCCTCTCACTGTTGTGGCCTCTCCCGTTGCGGAGCACAGGCTCGGGACGCACAGGCTCAGCGGCCATGGCTCACGGGCCCAGCCGCTCCGCGGCATGTGGGATCTTCACAGACCGGGGCACGAACCCGTGTCCCCTGCATCGGCAGGCGGACCCCCAACCACCGCGCCACCAGGGAAGCCCAAATATATAGCTTCTTAATCATGCAAAAGGAGGACAGCAAGGACACCACTTAGACAGACTTTCCATTTCTGGCCAATTGAGCTATTTCTTGTTACTGGATGTGGTTTCCCTGCTCAATTCCCTAAGGCTCATAACAACAGAAAGTCAACATACACAAACCTCCGGCACTGACAGCACCCCCTGAAAGGGAGTACTGCTACTCCCCAGCCCTCGAAGGAACCAAAAAACAAGACAAACCTGGAGAAACCCTGGTAGAGCCCCAAGGGCAGAGCAAGGCCCGTTTCGTTCATCACTGAGTGTGTGTTCAGGCTCGAGCACAGTGTCCGACATGCTGTTCACTAAAGACCTGCCAATCAATCAAACTTCCAGTTTTTTATTGCTCCCATTAACCCAGCTTTATCGATCTCTTCTATTCTGTTAGCGTCAGCGATCCCCCTGGCCCCTGGAATGAAGGGGTGTCCTGTAAGGCTTCTAGAACTTTGCAGAGGTGCTTTCCCTTTTGCCCAGCCATGACAGATCTCTCCTCCCTCCAAACTGCTGCGTTCCCCGCCTCCTGAATGGCCCCTCCCTCTCTAGCCAGGGAGCACTTGGACACGGATCTCACCCACTGTACCTAGCTGGTTCTACCTCTTCAACAGGTCTCTCTCACCTTTCCTCTCCCCTCTGTGGGCCTCAAGTCACACTTGGCTCCTCCCCAAGCCATCCTCCCTCCACTCACTTCTTCCCAAAGGGCAAGTATGTTGGTCTGATGGATTGGTTTCCCAGACATGAATTGGGCCATGATTCCTGTGGGCGCCATCTTGAAGATATTCCTGATCTTTTATGAGGCAAACATGTTCTACTGCTCTGCCTCCTGAGGCTGCCCTGAGGCTTTTCCTCACCCTTTTAGTTTGGTAACTGGGGTTTAGGGGAGCTAAAGAGCACTGATCCCTAGCCTAGGCCAAAAAAATATTGTACATGGTTCAGCCCAGTTTAATAGAGGTTGGGATTTGGACCCCAAACACCAGCTTCTATTAAACTTGGAGTCTTAGGGACTACAATAAATGACAAACTTGTTTTCCTCATCCAACTTCTGGACTAATTTAGAGATAAAAAAGGAGGAACAAAGCATATAGATGTCAAATTGTCATCTTGGTTACAGATAAAGCTGATATTGGAGAATGTGGCTCATCCTGGAAGCAAGTAGGATTTCTTCCCCACAGTCAGTTCTGGACCAGGGCAGCTTCCAGAATGGGAGACTGGCAGATGTCAGCTCCCATGAAACCTGAAGCATGGACCAGCAGACTGCAGTGTGTGCTTTCTCCCCTGGGAGGAATCAGGGAAGCAGTGGCAAGAGACCAGAGTATTGTGCTAATTGATACAAGGATAACTGATCCTTTTAAGCTTGGAAGGAAACACAAAGAAAGGGGAATTAATATGGCAACTTAACAAAAGTGGTATTTCCTCTTTCTTACTCAGCCTCCGTTCCCTGGATGTTTCCCTGGGAGCTTTGTAGGTTGGCAGGTGGTTGGGCTGGAGCAGGATTAGACATTCCTGGGTTCTCTGTCTTGATAACCTTGTAACGGTACCCAGGCCCACCATCATGCCTAAACCCGTCATCCCTCGTGCTGCTGCAGAATTTCAGGCCTTTGTCATCACCTCCCATCTGTGTTATTCCAATGGGCTCCCGTCTTCGTCAGTTTGGGCTGCTATAATAGAATTCCGTAGACTGAGTGGTGTATAATATAAGCAAGAGAAGTTTATTTCTCACAGTTCTGGAGCTGGAAGTCCAAGATCAAAGTGCCGGTGCATTTGGTGTCTGGTGAGAGCCCACTTCCTGATTCGTAGATGGCTGTCTTCTTGCTGGGTCCTCACATGGTGGAAAGGGTGAGGAAGCTCTCTGGGGCTTCTTGTATAAGGGCACTAATCGCACTCATGAAAGCTTTGCCCTCATGACTGTGTCACATCCAAAGGCCCCGTCTTCCAATATTATGACATTGAGTGTGGGTTTCAACCTACGGATTTTAGGGGGACACAAACTTTCAGACCATAGCAGCTCTTCACTAGTGTCCCTAAGCCAGTTCCCCCTCGAAATCAACCCCCCACTTGCACCCAGAGTGATCTTTCTAAAAACACAGATCTGACCGTGTGACTCTGCTGCTAAAACCTGCAGTAGGCTCCTCACCAGTTACAAAATGAAATTCTGATTAGCGTGACCCCTGCCGGATAAGAGCCCAGAACTTCCAGTGGAGGGGTCAGTGTGAGGATAGGTTTCTGGTTGCCAGGATTGAAATTTACTCAATCTGGGTTGCCTGAAAATGTGGCTCAAAAAATTTGTGGTAAAGTTCATCTAAGCTCAAATGAAGGATCAAATTCAGATTCTTCAGCTCATCATCAACCCAGAAACCCAAAGATATAGTACCTCCCTTTCAATGGCTGGATATCTGACATGCCATAAACAGGGTGTTCGGACATTGATGGATTTTCCCATCCCTCCTTACCTTCGGGTCTGTAGCAGCGGCCTCAGCCTAGAGTCTCTCACCTGGTCCTTCTCAGATGGAGGAAGAAGGTCAAAATCTGATAACAAAGTGTTATCAACTCAGGCGCTCTTCTCTCTCGGTTCACAGACTGGACCCCATAGACTTTAGGATGAAACAAACCTCAAAGTATTCTGTGCTCGCTTCAACTCCATGTGCTCC
Organism: Pseudorca crassidens; assembly: GCF_039906515.1. Lineage (NCBI taxonomy): Eukaryota > Metazoa > Chordata > Mammalia > Artiodactyla > Delphinidae > Pseudorca > Pseudorca crassidens. The sequence continues at coordinate 162,209,301 of NC_090297.1, forward strand.
CCCCCCACTCCGTGTCACAGGTGATGTTTGCACCAACGATGGCAGAACTTTAACTGTGTTTTCACCCAATAGAGCGGAGTGAGAAGTGACACAGGGAGAAGATGCCTGTCTCATAATGTCTCACCATCCCATGTACCATCCAACACACTGGCGAGACGCCCTTGTCTGCCTCTGCAGTCGCTCAGCTCAGCTCTCTCCTGAACAGCCTTGGGGCTGATGATTCACTCCCCTCCCCTACTTCCCAGCCTCTTGCAGCAGGGCGTCCAGAGGTCACCTCTGTCCCCTGTCCAGTCTCCTCTGGATGTGGAAATCAGCCTGAGAGGTATAAAGTAAACTGTTTTCTGATGACAGATGGTTCTGTGGTAGAAAATAAAAGAAAGAGAAGAATAATGATACTAGTTATTCCAACTTTTCTTTTTTCTTTGGGGAAGATGTCATACATAAAACAGAAGGAAGCAAGATTTTGCCGTAAAATATATCTTCCTGGAATACTCCAACAGTGGCTCTGTTGAGTGGTCAAGGCCTGATCTGGCTGAACTAATACGTACTCAGTCAAGGATGAGAATGAGAACCCAGTCCAGGCCCCGGAGGCCCTAACAACTTCTGAGGGATGGCGTGGGACTCGGCTCCGCAGACAGAGCAGGTAGCCAGCAGCAGCTCCTTTCCGCAGGAAATGCCGGCTGGAAGGGTGAAGCCCACAGTGCTCACCTTTGGTGGCCGTGGGCCGGTTACTCAGTGCTCACCCTGGTATCCCTCCCACGGCCAAGGGCCTGTCTTTGGATCACTGAGAAGGTGAGCAGCTGGGCTCCCTCTTGAGGTCCCACGTAAGAACCTGGGCCTGACAGATGCTACAGCCCTGACACAGGTGAAAAGGGAGAGTGGCCAGACAGCTCCACTGCTGTCGGCAGAGGGACAGACCCAGTTCCAAAACCCCACGCCAGCTTGACCCTTCCTCTCTAGATGAGGGAAATCAGTATCTGCCTGGGTACGTTTTGAAAGGATAAATGGGCTAAGGTACAAAAAAGTGACCAGCACAGTGCTTGGAACGTGATAGACACTTAGTAATTAACCGAGCAAGTGGGTTGAAGACCAAATACCGAGGCAACAGTCTTTTGCAGAAAGAAAAAAGCCTTATTGCAGGGCAGCCAAGCAAGGAGACAGGAGGTAATGCTCAGACTATCGCCCCATCAGCTTTTTTTTTCTTTTTGGCGGTACGCGGGCCTCTCACTGTTGTGGCCTCTCCCGTTGCGGAGCACAGGCTCCGGACACGCAGGCTCAGCGGCCATGGCTCACGGGCCCAGCCGCTCCGTGGCATGTGGGATCTTCCCGGACTGGGGCACGAACCCGTGTCCCCTGCATCGGCAGGCGGACTCTCAACCACTGCGCCACCAGGGAAGCCCAACCCCATCAACTTTTGAGGTGGGATATTTATAGTGGAAGTAGGGAGTAAGAGGGGGAGGGGGCTTAGAAATGATTGGTGGAAGCAGTTTGTAAGTTTCAGGAGTTCTCTGCACAGCCTCGCCTGCTCTTCCTGCCTCTTCATGGGTCCTACATCTCCTAGGTGAGCAGAAGCCTGAGGCCTTCGGGTGTCTCAGGCCCCCAGTTTGGGGAGGTGGTGGGGAACAGGCCCAGGCTGGGATGTCGGGCGGGGGGTGCTTCCGAGCCCCTCTTGGAGAAAGATGCTGGGGGCTGATTCCTTAAGGTGATTTCATGGGGCCCAGTTGCTTGCAGGACTAATTGATTCTAAAGTCCAAGGGGGCCCACAAGGCCATCAGACCCAGTCCTTATCTATCTTCAAAGGGAAAACACCGCTGCTTTAGGGCACACCTTCCTTCTCAGCTAGAAGATACCATTAGCTTTTGTTCTGTCGTTGTTCTCATTCAGAGTCCTCCTACTGGGTGAGACAACCCGCTGGATTCTATGCCTGGCCGGGTGTCTTGAGGGCCAGGGCAATGCAACTCTCTTCCCTCCCCACCCGACTCCCCGCTGTCCGGGATCTGATCTGTCAGTCTTCTGGATACTTCTAGACCTGATGAGGGCAGGAATCAGTGGAGGTACAGGGAACCATCCACCGAGACAGAAAGGTGGGCATCTGGGAGCCTGCTGGGGGGTGGAGCGGTGCTCTCCCTGCGCCCGCAGCGTGAGAGGACGGCTGCCCTGTGACTCATCTGCCAGGGGCCACCTTTCCCTTAGCTTCCGCCTGGCCCTGCCGCCCCTCTGCTACATCACACGCTGTGCCCACTGGGCTCTGGGTGAAGAAGGGACTCCTTCAGCTCCACCCTGGAGATGGGGGTAATGGGGCTGGTACCTGCACATCCCTACACCTCGCCCCCCAGGCAGAGGGTAGGAATCCAAGGCCCTCCCCTCCCACCCTTGGCTCTGACTCTGTGTTTCTCTACCTTATTTTGCCCTCCTAGGTAGCCACTAATTCTAATTTTAACCAAGATTTTTGTTCAATCAGCCTAGCGTGCCACACGTCCTGAAGAAGCCCTGTTCTTACTGCCCCTTGGAGAAAACCAGAAATGAGTACATTTAAGGAGTGGTTCGGAATGGGGGCTCCAACTGGGGGTCTCCATAGGGTATCCCCCGTACGCGCCCATGGGCAGGAGGTAAGCTGTGACCATCACACTCATGGGGAGAAGCCAAAGGACAGAGACCATTAACAACAACAAACTTGGGAATCGAAAATACTCAGGTTCCACGGTGCCTCAGCTAATGGAAACGCTTTAAGATTACTTCTTTATGTACCTCACTTTGCCCAATTTTATTCATCATGGATAGAGTTCTTTTTAAAATGTTTAATTCACTTTCCTGTCTTCCCAGAAGAGTAAGTTGAAATTGATTTTACCTACTTTTCGTGACTCTGTTATCACTTTGAATATTGGTAACGGTCTGTGATATGTTGGAACGCCCTCGTGAACTATTTAGAAAAAACAGACGTGACAATTGCCGCTAGTCTACTATGTTTTTTGAAGTCTACTTTTCTTAATTCTTTCTCGATAATAAAAAATATATATATTTACATAGGTAGAGTAAAAACACCTTTCTTTTCTTCCAGTTTTTAGTCTGCAGTAGACAGAGAACAAGATGAAGTCTGATAGAACTATTTGTAAATTAAGTGTCAACATGACTTGAGTGAGGGTCTAAGAGGTTCCCCGTGAGTGAAGTTCAGGATATTTAAAATAGAAATTTTGTGGCATTTAAGCTGCCTCAAGTCCTTTTCTCACATACTCAATCACTCACCAAATAGCTCTTGAACACCTACCAGCTGCCTGGCCTTTTCTGAGCACCATGGCTACAACAGCGAACAGGAGGGCAATCTCTCTGCCCTCCCACACCCAGCTTGCTTCCTAGCGGTTGGCTGTGGTCTGAAAGGTGAAATTGCTGAGTAACTAAGTTCCAGGTAGAAAGAATGTGGCTGCGTGTGCCTTCTGTATGTGGTCCAGAGACATACATTTAGTTCAGAAATGTGTTAGGACACGCATACATTTCTCAGACACTGCGCTCCCAAATCCCTCTAAATCCACCCCAGTCTTCTCCTGCCATTGGTTCCAAAGATACAGTTGAAAGTAGAGGAGCTCAACCATTTACAGAAAATAGAATCCTGACTTTAATTGCCATCTGTGGACAGATGGGCAGATAATTATGAGACGAGTTTCAAAAAGAAAATGTAGTTCCCAGAGTGTCCCGTCTCCTTTCCTCTCTTCCTTCCCTTCTTCCTCCCTTCCTTTTATTCATATAACAACATTTATTGAGCACCTACTACATGCCAGACCCTGGGCTAAGTACTGGAGATATAAAGTTAAAGAAGACTTACCTCTTATCCCTGAGGACCTGACACTGTAGTGAGAAGTGATTGTCGTCATCAGGGATGATGAATACCAGGATGGAGATGCACTGCTGCACAGGGAGATCTGGGGACACACAGGGGAGAGATTTAATCCAGAGTGAGAAGAGGAAAGAGAGCACCAAGGAGGGCTTCCTGGAGGAGGAGGCAGCGAAACTAAATTTTGCAAGATGAGTGACAATGGGTCTGCCTCTCGCCTTTGACATCTAACCACCAAGTCAGATCCTATAGGTTGGAAGTCCCACCTAGGCGAGGTGGGCAAGAATGGAACCATCTGGGGTATGGAAGGCAGGAAGTGTTGTTAGAACCCTTTAAAGACCCCCAGTGTTCATATCCTTCCTCACTGGCCACCTCCGAGGCCTATTTTTAAGATGATTCTGAGCCAAGTCCCTTTTAGAACTGGTAACCTCTGAGAGGGGCGGTTGGACCAGCAGACACTGGGTTTGTCTATTTGTGACCTCAATGCCCCTGCAAGCTGGTGGAGCCTGGTGGGTCATCAGGCGGCACTTTTGTTCAGTGAGCATTTTTTGTGCACCTACTGTGTGCCAAGCCCTGTCCCAGGCAGTGGGATCCATGTGAGCAGACAAGCCCTCAGCCCTGAGAGGCTGACAGTGTATTATGTGTAATTTGATGATCTCAAGCAAAACAAAGTCCTCCAAACATGCCCTCACTCACTTGAACCCACTCAAGGTTTCTTTAAAAAAAAAAAAAAAAACTATTGACTAACCCCTTTTCTTCTTTGCAAAAATTTCTTCTCAAGGACTGAAACATGTGTTTCTGCTTCCCTGCTCAAGTATGCAGTGTTTTAATGAACTGTTTTCTTCCTGTGTTGCTTTTGTCAAGAAAAATAAGAGCACCCCTTTCCTTTCTCCTAATGACGCAGCAGAGAACATTTTCAACTCGACACTCCCCCATTTCCTCTCCCCACCCCTTCCCAAACCAATTTGGCATTTGTCCACTTTCCACCTTCAGGTTCAAAGTGAGTCTATGTGCTGTGAGAACAAGGTCATGTCTGGTACTCATCTCTACCCTGTGTGCTGTGACATTTTAGGTTTCGCTTTTTTCAGCAGAAATACCTGGGCTTGGTGGGGAGGAATCAAGCAGATCTGAGTTCGAATCCTGTCTCCTGCATTTACCACTGATGTGAACTTGGGCGGGTCATTTAACCTCCCTGACCCTGTTTCCTCCTCCGTAAAGTTGAGCTGAACCATCAAGCCCAACTGTTGACCCTTCCAGCTTGGAAGGGATAGTGACAAATGCTGGGACAGGAGAGAGAGGGTCATCCTGAAAATACACCGGGAGTAAAGACATAGGAAATCAGCCCAGCGTCAAGACAATTGGGCTGCCAATGGAATCACTTGTCAAACTGCCCACCACAGTCCTGGCCCCCCTGAGGCTCAGTTAATGCTTCTTCCTGTCTCATCCACCTTCTCCAGTGAGACCAAGGTCAGGGACGACCCAGACAGCTTTGGTCTATCCCACGTGTTCTGGGATTGTCAGGACGGCCCCGATTTCCTTTCAAATGTTCTCTGCAGATATCCTCATATAACATCAAAATTCTTGAGAAATCCAATATTTCAGCATATATCCAATGACTCTCAGACTACCTCTCATATGGGAAACTAGCACAAGTGTGCCTTGTTCAAGCGTAAGTCCTGTGTTTTGTTTCCAAAACGCCGTTCATATAGCTGTGAGGTCTCTATGGGGCAGACCAAGAGAATGAGGTTGGGTCCACGCAGCCTGTCTCACTGAAGTCTGCTCAGGGCTCTTAACACCCTGGCTTCCGTGTGGCCTCCTGAATTCTTCAGGCTCTGCAGTCAAGCACTGTGTTTGGTTCCTTGGCTTTAACAACTCCCTTTCTGATTACCTGCTGTGCACATGGGCCACTTGGAGGCCATTTTCAATCTATGATTTTGATTGATTTTCATAAGAATCCTGCAAGGTAAATCTTTTTTTTTTTTTTTTTTTTTGCGGTACGCAGGCCTCTCACTGTTGTGGCCTCTTCCGTTGTGCAGCACAGGCTCCAGATGCGCAGGCTCAGCCACTGGGCCATGGCTCATGGGCCCAGCCGCTCTGCGGCATGTGGGATCTTCCCGGACCGGGGCACGAACCCGTGTCCCCTGCATCGGCAGGCGGACTCTCAACCACTGCGCCACCAGGGAAGCCCTAAGGTAAATCTTTGTTTTCACGTTGCAAGGGATATAGACAAATGTTAATTGCCCCAGGCCAGGGAGGGCTACTGTAAAGACATATTGGAAGTAAAGAAACACAGGGTCTCTGGGTGTCAAGACAATGGAAACTCAAGGAGAACAGGGAGATTGTTCTGGACCAGGTGTGTCCTCAGAAGCAGGCGTGCACGTGCTGGGTCCCACCTGAGTGTCTGCCCGACAGTGATTCAATTTATCCGGGTCTCTGTAGCATCTGCAGCTGCTCCTCTTGCCCCTACTCTCTCCATTTCTCTTCAAGCACCTTCTTTCTGCCTCAAGGCTTCTGCTGACTCATGGGTTTCCTCACTGTCCTTTCCTGGCTGACATTCAGCCCCTGGAGTCCCCTCCGTGTGTCTCTCCGCAGCTACCCTCCGGTGCAGCAGGCAGAGTCTTTCTGCAGGACCCCCTGAGGGCCTCTGCAGCTCCCACAGGGCTGCCTTGGAGGTTCCCAGGTCCAATCAGTGGTGGGGTCACATGTGCAGAACAGGGTCACCCATGCTCAAGGAATAGCCAGGAGCTGCTCAATGAAGAGCCACGGCCGGACAGCTCAGCACCGTATCCTGGTCAAGGACTGGCCCTCTTTATAGATGAGGAAATGGACCCCGAGGAAGATTCAGTATTAGTGAGGGGCAGAGCAAGGACCGAAACTCAGTCCTGGCATCTCCAAACCCGTCACACCCCTCTGCTTCCTGTTTCTGCCCATCATGCAGGATCAGAGGGAAGACAAGCTTCTCCTGGCTGCTGCCTGCTTTTCACCTCTGTCCTGATGTGACCTGAGTGTCCATCATCCCCAAACATTCCCCTCGCCTCTCAGCAGCTGGCCAAGACTTGGAAGTCCCCCTGCTAGAGTCCCTAACGAATCAAACAGGAGGGCCCCGGTCTCCCGGAGGACCCAGTGAACCCGCCATTGGCCTGATGGCCAGGTGGGTCCTGGGACAGTGCGAGGGAAAGCCCAGGCTCATGGCACCGAGGCTGCACTTAGGAAATAGAGGGCCAGCAGGAAAAGTGGCTGCAGCTCTGGGCAGCTTGAAGCACCCGTGGGTGAGCACAGACGTTCAAAGCCTCCACTTCCATCTTCCATCTAGGCACCCCCAGTCCATAGCTGGTCAGGTTTCTGGGCCCCAAACTGGAACACGTGGTCCAATATATCATGTTTAGACAGTGAGACAAAAGATTCAAAATCAGGACTTCCCTGGAAAATCCAGTCCCTCCTGTGGTCTTCAGGTGGGTGTTTGGTTGGGTTCAACTTCGTGTGCGAGCTCTCCCGTCAACCACAGGTGGCTGGGGCCCAGGAAGGAGGCGTCTCTTGCAAAGGCGCCCTTGAGAGACACGCTCTCCCCAGGGCAGGCGGCCCCAGCTACTTCTCAGCTCCTGTGGTAAACTCGAGAAGATCAAGGGAGAAGGAACCTGTCACGTCCTCCTTCTCCTCTGCCCGCCCCACCCCGTCTTCATTCTGTCTCCCCTCAGCCCTGATTTGCTCTCTCTTCCCAGCTCGCTGCATGCCTGAAGTGCCCCAGTGAGTCCTCCCACTTTGCAGATGAAGAAATGGAGGTCTTCGGGGGACTTCCCTGGTGGTCCATTAGGTAAGAGTCTGTGCTCCCCGTGCAGGGGGCCTGGGTTGGATCCCGGGTCGGGGAACTAGAGGCCACAGGCGTGCCACAACGGAGATCCCACATGCCACAACTAAGACCTGGTGCAGCCAAAATAAATAAATAAATAATTTTTAAAAAAGAGAGAGAAAGAAATGGAGGTCTTCAGGACGTAAGGACACTTTCCAAGATCATAGAAGACAGGTTAGCTGGAAAGTTTCTATAATTTAAGACTCAATCTGGCAGCCCGTCTGTCCCCGAGAAGGCCTGCTACCACGTGTCCAGTGCTGAGTTGGGCACCATGGGAATTAAAACACAAAAGAATAAAATTCCTACTCAAGAGGTATGTGGTCTACATCTGGAGATAAAACTAGAAAACGGAGTAGGGACTGAAATGCAGCCTGAGCTCTGCTCTCCAAGTAGTAGTTGCCCTGGTAGGGGTTGGAAGAGACGCCTTTTTAAAACTTGCACCAAAGGTACTGTGTGGACTAGGAAAGACCCTAAGAGGTGAGATCCCCCAGGACTGGGCAAGCTAGACAGACAGAGTTGTTTAATGTTGAGACAATTGGTGGTAATAGGGAGCCACTGTGTGTTATGGAGCTACTGAATACCGAGACAGGCTGGGGGAAGCCAGCAGTGAGAGGGGCTGCCGGATGCACTGGAGAGGGAGAGCCTGGGACGAGGCGTGTCACAGCCCACAGCCAATGCGGTGATGATGGGGACAGCCCAGAGCTGGGGCTGACGATGAAGTCAGCCCCGCCCCCAGCCCAGGCCATCACCCACGTTCACAGGGCCACTTACAGCCCCTCCTCCCCAGCACTTAGCCCAGTGGTAAGTTAACATCCATGTGTGGTCATCTGATGAAGGTCTGTGGACCTTCCCCTCCCCCACCCCCGGACTGAATGCTCTGCGGCGGCAGGGGTTGTATATTTTTCTGTCTTTTTTTGTTTCATTGGAGTATAGTTCATTTACAATGTTGTGTTACTTTCTGCTGTACAGCAAAGTGAATCAGTTATACATATACATATATCCATTCTTTTTTAGATACTTTTCCCATGTATGTCATTACAGAGTATTGAGTAGAGTTCCCTGTGCTATACAGTAGGTCTTCATTAGTTATTGTTTTATATATGTCAATCCCTATCTCCCACTGTATCCTTCCCCTATTTTTTTGTCTTGTATCCCCAGCACTTAGAAGTCACTCCACAAATGACCATTGAATGAATGAAAGAATGAATGAATGAGGGAAAAAGTGATCGGTGACCAAACTGGGCACTTTGATAAAGGAGTTTTATATTTGCTTTCAGTTTTCCAATGTCCACTTCCTCGGTGGGTGAAATGATATATTTTTCTCTTTCCTTCTGCTTCCAAAGGTAGAGTAATAGTAACACTTTTAAAAAAGATTGGTGGGACTTCCCTGGTGGCGCAGTGGTTAAGAATCTGCCCGCCAATGCAGGGGACATGGGTTCGATCCCTGGTCCGGGAAGATCCCACATGCCGCGGAGCAACTAAGCCTGTGCGCCACAACTACTGAGCCTGTGCTCTAGAGCCTGTGAGCCACAACTACTGAAGCCCGTGCGCCTAGAGCCCGTGCTCTGCAACAAGAGAGGCCACCACGATGAGAAGCCTGCTCACCGCAATGAAGAGTACCCCCTGCTCGCCGCAAATAAAGAAAGCCCGTGCACATCAATGAAGACCCAACGTGGCCAAAAATAAAAATAAATAAATCTGGAAAAAAAAAGATTGGTATTCCTCTGGAATCTTTTTTTGTTCTTTTTTTTCCTCTTTCAGCCTCTGACCATGAAAATAAAACATGGTCATTATAGGAATTTTTTAAGTAGAAAAAAGAATAAAGAAGCTGGAAAAAAAAATTACTCATGACCCCATCATGAAGATGCTTCAATAGTCAGTTTGTTGGCGTATTTCTTTCAGGACTCTGACATCTCTTAGGGGCAGAATAAGATTTCAAAGGCCTTGACCTCAGGACTTGTTCTCAGGCCTCCTTCCCAGCTGCCTCACTCACAGCCATTTCTCCAATTTACCAGGGAACCATTCCTTACCCTTCTCCCCTGCTCTTGTCCTAGCACTTTCCCAAGGCCTTAACGAGCTTTGGGAAGGCCGCCCTCCACTTAATGATGGAAATGAAGCGACTTTGGACTTGAGCTTTTCCCCTGCATTTGGCAGCCAAGCTCTCATGGTGTTGGGTGTCAGGTGTACGGGTGTTTGGCATTACGTTAATCTCTTGCACTATTATTCTTTTCCAATTTTTCTGTCCCTTTCCAGACTAGTTGACATTTCCAACAGTTGACTCAGCCATCAGCGTGTCACTAAAATGAGGTGTGAAGTTTCTTCAAAATTACTTGCCTAAGACATTTATAATTTCTGGATTTTCAAGATGATGCTGTTCCTTCTGAGTCTCTCCTGGGAACAACACTGGTCCTTTGGAAGCCACAAAGGAAGCACAGGCAGGGGCGGAGAGAGGTTTCATCTGCATGCTCAATCTACACAATTGGTGACTGCAGCTGCAGGTGCTCTGAGGAGGACTCTGAGCCACGTCCAAGTTCACTGGGAAGAAGTCATGTGGTTGATTAGTTATGTCTGCCATGGGAATGGAATAGGGATGGGGAATGGAATGTCTTTTGCCAGCCTGATTATAAGATGGTTAGGCTTGCAAGGAGCATAATGATTCTATGGTGAAGGCAAATTAAATTCAAAGTCAAATAATATGTGCTAAATGAGTGGTATTACTGGACTTCCCGTGAGGGAGAAATCAAAACCGGCTGGGAGGTCCTGAAAGGAAGTCAGACAATGGCTGGGCAGGGAAGAGATGAGAATACACTCCAGACTAAGGAAAGAATTCGAGGAAAGTACCATCATGACGTGCTTAAGGGGGATGTGAAGAGACCAGCCTCTTCAAAGTCAACATCAAACTTTAGAATATGTGTAGCCAGAACTTACTGGGTAAGTTAAATCACATCTAGTACAGAGTAAAAATGCATTTAAACTTTTTAAAGTGATGACTACCTTTTTAAACTTGTGAAATGTTTAAAAATGCCGGGGGGTGGGGTGGTGTAAGAATGATATAACAAAAACTTATTCTTAATTATTCATATATTGTCATATTTGTCCCATCTCTTTTTATTTTCAAAGAAATAAAATATTGTATGTAAGACTTCAATCCTTTTGACTGTCACCCCATCCAATTCCCCAGGAGCAACCACAATCACTATCAGAAACTTGAAGTCTGTCTTTCTAGACCATTTTAAATATTTTTACATACCAACTTATGCACATTTTTGACCTTTTTTTGACTTTTTTTCATCCCTTCAGTTTCAAGAACTAATGATAATTCTCTACTTCAAATTAGCTCAAATACAATCCTCTTCTTGCCAACCATGCGTCCTCAGCTATTTTCTTTAGACCCCCTTGGGACCCTCCTGCCACTCCCATCACCTCCCCTCACATTCCCCTGCCCCTCCCCCAATATGCTGCCTCTCCCTTCTTGCAGAATAAACCTTATACTTTTCTTTCTTCCCTTTCTCCAAGCCCACTCCACATGATTTCCCCCTTATTTTGAACTCCTCTAATACTGATATATAAAACCTGGCCGATATGACTACCCATTTTTATAAGTTGAAGGTTTCCACTGTATTAAGTATTTAGATGAATTACAGAATGACCAATAGGAGAGGCCAGATTTCTCTTGTATTCATCATACTCTACAACACAGAGCGAGGCTTAAAATAGGATCTTAACAGTTGCTTAATGGATGAATAAAGCCATTCTGTAGAGTTTTTCTCTGTCAAGTGTCAGAGGCTGATAACCATCCCTCTTTTTCTAAATAATAGAAGGGATTCCTAACGTGGGGTCTACAGCCCTTAAAGTGTTTGTCAATAGAACCATATCTCAGTATAATTGGATTCTTTTGTAGTTTTATGTATTTATTTTATTCATTTAAAAACATTATTCTGAGAGGGTGTCCGAAAGCTTCGCTAGACTGCCAAAGGGATCCATGACAACAACAACAACAAAAGGATAAAAATCCCTATGCCCTTGATGTTTAGTTGGGCATGTTGCTGGGTAGAATAGAGATATACTTTCTAGTTTGTTCTGACAAGTGTAATGCTATAGAAATGGCGTTTGCAATTCCCTCAAAGAGTCCTTAAAAAGAAGGAATATATCCTTTCTCTCTTCCTCCCTTCTGCTTCATGGATTCCAGACATAATGGCTGGAGCTGCAGTAGCTATCTTGGGCCTTGGGAATGGAAGCCACAGATGGTAGTGCAACAAGATAGAAGACCTGGTTCCCTGACAGCATGGAAGGCTGCACAAGCCCTAGGATGACTACCTCCAGACTTCTTACATATGAGAAGGAAATAAAATTCTAGTTTACTTAAGCTACTGTTATTCTGGGTTTATGTTACTTGCCGGTAGGCATAAACCAAATTAATGCAGCAAGCCTTTCTGAAGATAAATCGAAAATGGTGTTGTTTATCTAAAGATTTTTCAGAAATCATCTTTCATTCTAGAGAAAGAATCATTTCAGACCTAGGTGATGACTCTTTCAGGGCCTAATCATATACGTAGTATTTTTTTAAAAAAAGCTAGTTGTGTGGAAACATATTTTATTCAGTTTCCATTTTCTGACACAACTACTAAACTTGGTAACTTTTTGAAATTCTCATTTTTCAGCCACTCCTTTAGTCTGCTTTTGTCTCCCCCAAAGAGCATTTATGAGTAGACTAGCTTGGTGCCCACCAACTCTTAATTTATGACAGTGGTTCTTTTAAGAACGTGTCTTAAGTATTTTAAAAACCAAATAGTAAAGATTTTTCTGGCATGTCCATTATATTATTGATGGATTCAGAATATATGTATGATATCATAACCATCAATAACACATTTTTTTAAGGATGATGTGGTTACTGAAAGGTGTATAATAGCAGTGCCTTTCTTCAAAAAAATTATGATATAATTAGGGCAATAGACATGAAAAGATCAGTAGCATACAACATGTGTCATATAAGAACAATGCAATCAGCAAGTGATAAGGTAATTCAGAAGAGGGAGCAACTACAGTCGTTGGAAGAAGGATACAGTTCTGATAAAGGAAAAAGAGCAATGACAATGAAGACTAGAAAGAAGGAAATGGGTCTACCAGTTGGCTGGAGGAGAAGTCTAGCTCAAATGACATCTCTGTAAAGCCCTTCCTGACTTCCCCAGGTGGAATTAATCCATCTTTCCACATAGCTATGTTTCTGTGTAGCTTTGTGTGTTTTTTTTTAATTGAAGTGTAGTTGATTTACAATTTTGTGTTAATTTCTTCTGTACAGCAAAATGATTCAGTTATACACACACACACACACACACACACACACACACACACACATATATATATATACACACATTCTTTTTTATATTCTTTTAAAATGGATAAAGAAGATGTGGTACATATATACAATGGAATACTACTCAGCCATAAAAAAGAATGAAATAATGCCATTGGCAGCAACATAGGTGGACTTAGAGATTATCAAGAGATTATCATACTAAGTGAAGTAAGTCCATATAGCTTTGTGAATGCTTCTAATATCACAGGAGGGTGATACATCCTCATTTTTATAAGCTCCACACCTACATGAGCTTCTAAAATTACCATGAATGAATATAATTTTTTATGAGTGTACATACTACATCTTTTAATGGACCATCCCCACTTAATATTTTCTTTAAAATTACATAAACAAGTCACATTTATTGTAGAATTATTTTAAGATATCTAAGTAGGGACTTCCATGGTGGTGCAGTGGTTAAGGATCCGCCTGCCAGCGAAGGGGACACGGGTTTGAGTTCCTGCAGTCCCGGAAGATCCCACATACCGCGGAACAACTAAGCCCGTGCGCCACAACTACTGAGCCCACGTGCTGCAACTACTGATGCCCGCGCGCTGAGAGCCCATGCTCTGCAGCAAGAGAAGCCACCGCAATGAGAAGCCCGCACACCACGACGAAGAGTAACCTCTGCTGGCCACAACTAGAGAAAGCTGGTGTGCAGCAACAAAGACCCAACACAGCCAAAAATAAATAAATAAATAAATTGTTAAATAGGTTGTTGTAAATCTAGAATAACCATATTGAACTCATCGAAAGGCCAATTGTTTTAAAAATAAATAAAGTATCTAGGTAAACACAAAAAAGGAAATTAAAATTCCCATTTCTAATCCCACAAGCCAAAGATAAGACAGAACCACTATTAATATGTTAGTGTACATCCTCACACAGTCACACATATAGGTTTCACTTTTTTGATTCTGGCCTGGAAATCTGGGTCTAATTTTTCTGGAATGGCCATCCCAATATTTGTGGAATGCATGAAGATATATACATTTCAGAGTGTTCTGACTGAAGCTGCCCTGAGCATGGACCCAGAAGCTGAGGTGGGCAGCCAGCTGGTGAAGTGAACCAAGTCCTGAAGAAGACCTTTGCTGCATCAAAGAAATGATAACCACAGGAGGCTTTAGTGTGTTACAGGCTGTGAGTGAAGAGAATGGAAGAGGCTTTCTCGGAGAGCTTAACGAAGAACTCATCCTCAGGCAGCCACTGCTGAGGTCCCATTGTGAAACACTGTCATTTAATTGTCTCTCTTAATTAAAAAAATTACTGAGGTGAAATTCACATGATATAAAAAAATTAGCCTTTTTTTTTAAAGTGAGCAATTCAGTGGCATCCAATCATTCTCACCGCCTTGCAGGTACCACTTCTAAGTAGCTCCGAACTATTTCCACCACTCCCAAGTAAAGCACCACACCCAGTCTCACCTCATCCCACCTTTCCCCTAGCCCCTGGCAACAACCCATCTGTGTTATGTCTCTATGGAGTTATCTCTTCTGAATGTTTTATGTAAAAGGAATCAAATAATATGTGACATTTTTGTCTGGCTTCTTTCACTTAGCATAATATTTTCAAGATTCATCCACAGTGTAGCAAGTATTAGTTCTCCCTCTTTATGGATGAAACATATTCCAACCTATGTATATAACAGAATCTGTTTATCCATTCATCTGTTGATGGACCTTTACTTTCAGCAAGGTACCTATGAAAGGAAAGATTTGCAGATCTGGGGTTTACAGACAGGGTCTCATAGGGAGGGGGCAGCGGTTCATTTGGGGTCACCATGTCAGCCCATATCACTCTCAGTTTGGTAGTGCCTAGTGCACTCAAGTACCCCTGGGGTATAACTGGTGGGACTCAGAAAACCTCATTATAATTCTACTCCATATTTGCTTCCCAAATTTCCACCTACGTGAGACAATCAGGACAGAAAAGTTTATCCCCGTTTTATAGATGAGGGACCTGAATTCCAGAGACTAGAATTCAGATGACCTGGCTGGGAAATATTCATTGTCAGGGCACACTCAGTCCTTGTGATCAAATGTATCCCTCACCTCCTTTAAACGGTTACCACTAACAATAACCACAGTGAAAGACAAAGACCTGCGTGGGAGGGAGATTTGCGTGTCAGGAATAAATCTGGTGGCAAATGAATGGAAGTGAACAACTGCAATTCTGTAAGAGCAGGAATGACACTGGTACCGAGGACGGAGAATGCCTTTCTCCATCCAACACTCCATCCTCGCTGTTCTCTGTCTGCTGCCCACACGTCAAAGCATTTGAGCAGGAATTCCCGTTTCACCTCTGTGGATCCTGCTTCCTGTAGATCTGGGAAGATGGCATCCTGGACATGGTGTGCGTGGGGTGGGCAGAGAATGTTCCGAATGGGAGCAGGCAGCACTATGCCTTTTACACGTAGAGGCACTTAGGCAATGTTTGTGGGCTGAATGGACAAATGAACTGGCTCAAAGCTCTTTTGAATCTTTTGCAACTTTTTCTGCTGGGCAGCTTATTCTCTTTGCGTCATAAACAAAGTCTCCATGCAACGGTGGCCATCAATAGACCAGAGCCTGTGCTTTTCCCCTGTCTCTAGGAGAGAAAGGGGAAGCAGAGCTTTCCTATGTGTGTTAGTTAAGGTGGAGGCTAGAGAGCTCTAGCAGAAATCCCTAGATGTCAGTGGCTTAAAGCAGTGGTCTCCAACCCCCGGGCTGGACCGAGGCCTGTTAGGAACCGGGCTGCACGGAAGGAGGTGAGTGGTGGGCGAGCGAGCAGTGCTTCATCTGCTGCTCCCCAGTGCTGTCATTACCGCCTGAACCATCCGCCTGACTCATCCCCCCAACCCCCTGCCATCTGTGGAAAAATTGTTTTCCATGAAACTGGTCCCTGGTGCCAAAAAGTTGAGGACTGCTGGCTTAAAGAACAAATATGTGTAGAGAAAAGGGAACCCTCATACACTGCTGGTGGGAATGTAAATTGGTGCAGCCACTGTGGAAAACAGTATGGAGGTTTCTCAAAAAACTAAAAATAGTACTACCCTATGACCCAGCACTTCCACTCCAGCATATATATCCGAAAAAAACAAAAACACCAATTTGAAAAGAGACATGCACCGCAATGTTCATAGCAGCATTATTCACAATAGCCAAGATATGGAAGCAACCTAAGTTTCCATCAACAGATGAATGGATAACGAGGACATGGTACATATATACAATGGAATATTACTCAGCCATAAAAAAGAACGAAATTTTGCCATTTGCAGCAACATGGATGGGTTTGGAGGGCATTGTGCTAACTGAAGTAAGTCAGACAGAGGAAGACAAATACTGTATGATATCACTTATATGTGGAAACTAAAAAATACAACAAACTAGTGAATATAACAAAAAAAGAAGCAGACTCACAGATATAGAGAACAATCTTGTAGTTACCAGTGGGGAGGGGCGGAGAGGCAGTATAGGGGTGAGGGAGTAGGAGGTATAAAAAGAAAATTTCTAAAAATTTAAAAATTAAAAAGAACAAATACATTTAGATCTCTCTCCTGTACAGTTTCACGTGAGCATTCTAGGCTGGTGGGCAGCTCGTTTTGCCTGGTCCTTCAAAGAAAAATGGTACAAATGAACCTATTTACAAAACAGGAAGAGAGTCACAGATGTAGAAAACAAACTTACGGTTTTACCAAGGGGGGAGAGCTGGGGGGAGGGACAAATTGGGAGAACTGGATTGACGTATACACACTACTATATATAAAATAGATAACAAACAGGGACCTACTGTATAGCACAGGGAACTCTACTCAATACTCTGTAAAGACCTACATGGGAAAAGAATCTAAAAAAGAGTGGATATATGTATATGTATGACTGATTCACCTTGCTGTACAGTAGAAATTAATACAACATTGTAAATCGACTGTACTCCAATAAAAATTAATTTACAAAAAAAAAAAAAAAGACCCAGGCTCCTTCCTAGTCATTGCTGTGTCATCACTGAGACATTGTTGTCATCTGCATGTCAGAGCTTAGTTGCTACAAGTTCCAACTGGCCAGCTGGTGGAAAGAGAGAAAAAGCACGCAGGAGGAGACCCTGCTGTCTTGAGGCCTAGCAGGAGTTGCACACATTACTTCTGCTCAATTCTATCGGCAAGAACTTCATCCCATGAGCATACTAACTGCAAGGGAGGTGGGGAAATACAGTTTAGCCATGCGCCCGGAAGAAAGCGAGGACAGATCAATTCACACACATGCTTGCTCTCTCCCTACTACCTCGTGACCCCTCTCCAAACTGCCACATTTCATTGGCCATCCACCTTGTGCTGTGGTCTTTGTCTAATTCTGCCGGTAAAGAAAACGAGGCTCAGAGAAGTTAAACGACTGTCCTGGGGCACACAGTCAATAGGCGAGAAGCCAAGAGTTGAGTCCAAACGTGTCCGACCACATAAATCTCCCATCATCACCACCCTGCCTCTCCTGACATGAGCAATGCCTTAACAGGACAAACTCTGAGGCTCCCAAGCCCCCTTCCCGTGAAAGAAGTTGTGTTTACATGAGCGACCGTGCTGGACAACACAAGGACAGAGGTCGGACACGCATGCCCATCTCAAGCCTTTGCTTCAGCGAGTCTGTGTCCCCTCGTTCACAGCTTCCTCCTTGTACCAGAACGATGGGAGGGCTGTGAATCCTCAGGAAAACTCTTCTTCCAAAGACCAGAAAAGGAGCTGGGCCCTCAAAACAGCAATAAACCCCTCAAGGTTTTGTGAATTTAAACAGTGTAATCCGTGGCAGGGAGGGGTTCAAGGGCCACAGACAGAGCCTAAATGAGTCCCAGAGGAAAAGAAAGGGAGAGCCGGTCTGTCCATCTGTTTATTGGGAACACTGTTCCTCCAGCCCAAACTCCATAATAGGGAAGCGGAGAGTGGCCCTTTAAGGGAGTTTTGACTCTTAGGGCCGGAAAAGAGCAAACGATGCTTCTTTGGTCTGCAAAATACAGGCCTCAGACTTTCCATTTCCCTCTCCTCTCCCTCTCCGATCCCCCCCTCCACCCCCAGCCCTGGGGTTTTTGGTCTTTTGCTTGCATGAAAATTTATTTCACGTCTTGACACTGTTGAGATAGTCCATAGCACCTTCTTAGGATGAGATGAGCAAGAAGCTGCAGGAAATGGAATCAACATTTCCACAGTCTGGGCAGCGGAGCTTTTGGAGAATAAAACGGAGAAAGCTGAACCTCGTCTTGTGGAAGCGTGAAGTCTGAGGGGCTCTGCCGTCCCAGCCTGGTCCTCAGAGTCGCTGGAGCCCTTATCACAGCTGTGGGGGAGGCTGGCTCAGCTGCTGGGCCTGGGGACGGAGCCTGCTCTGTGGTGTCTCTGACAGAGGCAGGAAGGCAGGAGATGGCTTTGTGTCCGGAGAGCCTCCAAATTACGAGGATGTCCATCGATGGATTTCACCACCCTGGGCAGTCTTTTCTTCTCCAGAATCCTCCTGGTGTTGTTATAAGTAAGTGCCTAGGAGACAGCTGTTGTTTTTAAGGGACTGAGAGAGAGATTTGTGACCCCGCTTGTTCCGGCTTAGGGGTAAAGACAGCTGGACAGTTTATGGCAGGCGCTGTGGCATGGATGGATGCCACCTGATGAAGACCAGAGCTTCTCAGACCAACTTGCCCAGTGCAGTCAGGGCTTGCTTGAGGCCCTTCACAGGCACCTAGACACAGGCCGAGTCAGCCTCCCCCTCCCCTACTTGTTAATAGGCTCCCGCATCCAGGGATGTGATAGGTGGTGTGTGCATGTGTCCATGTGGGTGTGAGTGTACAGCAGGAGGTCTCCTGGGGTCACAGTTAACTTGGCAAATTCGCCACCGGTCAGGTTCAATCCTTCAGGCTCAAGAATCTAATGTCACTCACAATGAGTGTGCCCATTTTCTCAAGGGCCAATTAACACTAACCTGGCTCACAGAGACTGATGTATAGACCAGAGTGCCCTGATTCAAAGTGAGAATACAGTCACTGGGAGGACCAGTCAGAGCATTCCCAGTTGATGGGTAAGTAATGTGGGAAATGAAAGTGTCACTGGGACTTTGCTTGGTAAACATGGCTGAGGAACAAGGGGAACAGATCACATTCATTAACTTAAATGGTCTATTATCTGCTCACTCCTGTTCCCCACACCACAGTCACACCAAACAACTTGCGGTTCCACGGAAGTGGCACATTGCCTATTGTGTGCATTTGTTGGTTCCCCATCCAGGATCCTTTCCCCTCCTAAGGCTCAAACTGTTATCACAGTATCAGCCACGCACACCCCATGGGCTACAGGGAGACCGACTCCATCTGCAGTTCCCTATCCAAACTGAACCATGACTGGCCCCCCAAAACTCCATTAAAAACTCCATACTCCAAACAAAGCATCAATTGGGGCAGAAAAGTTTAGCTGAAGCTCACATCCTCCAGACAAATTGTTCTCAATTTGTGGGAGTGATTGGGTAATACTACCCCTTGCAGCATTTTAGAAACGTATAAGACCCTTTTAGCTGTCATAGTGCTTGGGAATGTTAGGTGTTACCGGCATTTAGTTTGTAGATGCCAGGAACACTAGATATTCTGCGATGTGTAGACTATTCCACACAGCAGAGAACTGTCCATAGTCCTGTAAGACCTGTGTATGTCTTATCTGACATCAGTGTTGGTAAAAATCCTGTTCTTTTAGTTTGAGTTGCCCCCAGAGCAGATCTTGAAGTATAGGCTTATGTGTGGTTTATTTAGGAGGTGATTTCAGGAAGCAAAGAGTATGTGATGGTTAATTTTATGTGTCAACTTGACTGGGCCATGGAGTGTCCAGATATGTGGTTAAACATTATTCTGAGTGTGTCTGTGAGGGTGCTTCTGGATGAGATTAACATTTGACCTGGTTGACTGAGGAAAGCAGATTGCCCTCCTCAGTGTGGGTGGGCCTCATCTAATCTGTTGAAGGCCTGAAGAGAACAAAGCCTGAGTTGGTTGAGTCCAACTCTCTCTCTGCCTATCTTTGAGCTGGAACATTGGTCTTCTGCTCCTTTTGGACTTGGATTCAAACCGAAACACCATCAGCTCTCCTGCCTCTCAGCCTTCAGACTTGGATGGAACTGCACCATTGGCTCTCCTAGGACTCCAGCTTACTGACTGCAGACCTTGGAACTTCTCAGCTACCATAATAAATAATCTCTTATAATAAATAATCTCTTTCTTTCTCTCTCTCTCTCTCTCTCTATATATATATATATATTTAATATATATTCGATTGTATAAATTATTATATAATACATAATATAAAATAATCTATTTTCTAGTATATATTTTATAATTACATATTATATAATTATATATATGTATGTGTGTGTGTGTATATATATATATATGACATATATATTCTCCTATTGATTCTGTTTCTCTAGAAAACCCTGACTAATACAGAAAGTGAAGCAAGGAAAGAGAAAAAACTAATAGTGACTGGGGCTCAATCCCACGTGAAGAATGAGAGGCATCTATCCAGGGTTCCTTGTTGGCCAGGAGTGTCCCAGACGCTACACACGCCTCCACTTCCCAGTTGTGCAGGTGCTGTTATGTGTGCCCCACTGGTACCCAGGGTGGGAGATGCCTGGGGCAGGAAGCCAACATGCTTGGGGTGCACTTGAGGCAAGCCTCCCTTTCCCGAAGGTGGGAGTCTGCCTGGACTGCATACTGCAGCAACAGCTGGACTCAGTGTCTGGTGGGCAGAATACTAGCCCCCAGGTATGCCTGCATCCTAATCCCCCGAGCCTGTGAATGCTACCTCCCAGCAAAAGGGACTCTGCAGATGTGATAAGTTAAGAATCTCAAGGAGAAAGTATTAACCAGGATTATCCAGTTGGGCCTGATGTAATCACAGCACTCCTTATAAGAAGGACACGGCAGAAGTCAGAGTCAGAGAAAAAGGGCGTGTGATGATGAAACAGAGATTGGAGTGATGCACTCTGAAGGTGGACAGAGGGGCCGAAAGCAGGTGGCCACGAGAAGCTGAAAAAGGTAAGGATGTGGATTTTCCTTTCAGAGCCTCTAGAAGGAACCAGCCTTGGTAACATCTTGACTTTAGCACAGAAATTGTCTTTGGACTTCTGGCTTCTAGACCTGTAAGAGAATAAATCGGGGTTGTTTCAAACCACTA
Organism: Pseudorca crassidens; assembly: GCF_039906515.1. Taxonomy (NCBI): domain Eukaryota; kingdom Metazoa; phylum Chordata; class Mammalia; order Artiodactyla; family Delphinidae; genus Pseudorca; species Pseudorca crassidens. The sequence goes on from NC_090297.1 coordinate 162,230,503, forward strand.
AGGTTGTGGTAACTTGTTACAGCAACCGTAGGAAACTAATACACGAAGGTGTGTCGGAGGGGACATGAGGCAGCGGATACATCTGGTTATAATTAATTGAGCCTAGAACCTAAGCCTGTTTTATGTACAAACCCAGGGCACATTTTTCACAGTTTTAGAATATACCAGATTTTCTAGGGAAGACTGGGGGCCACTACTCAGAAGTTCACCGAGAGTCGTTCCCCACTTCAGGCAAAGCTACCTGTGATGGCTGAGTCGCCAAATCCACAGACGTATATCCGCCTGTGTTTGTCATGGTCCCCTTTATGGAGATTCTAGGTGCAGATGCCAGCATCTCACTATGTCTTCTAGAGTAGTTGTGTCCCCAAATTCACATATTGAAATACACATTATTTTGTTATAAATATGTTCCTTTTTTTCTTCCTCGATATGACCTCTGTGACCTAGTTAGGGCCTGATATTGCTTTTTTTTTAAAACATATATATGCATGTAGGTTATATTATGCACTTGTTCCCTTCCAGGAGATATAAACTGTTTGTTAGAAAACAGGACTTTGGGTCACCTAGAGCTGATAATGACGGCTCTCAAATTTTGCTGTTGTTACATGCATCCACTTTCTAAGTAATCACGTCTACCCTCCTTTTTTCTAAGACTGGCCTGACGTTATACAGTGTCCTGCCGGTCCCCACTCCCTCACCTATAGCAGACGTATTAGTTCAGTACAGCATTCTTTTCCACTGAGAGTGATTTCGGCTACAAATTCTGCTCCCCTGAGTGCTCTAAGCAGCGCATTGGCTAGAGTCAAGGGCTGTCCTTTCATCCAAAGCCGGCAGGTGCCTTGGCCTGAGACACCCTCTTCCTGCCCCAAGGCCATTCCTGGCCTTTAGACACCTCCTCCTCAGGAGGCACGCGCCCCCCACCCCCCACCCCCACCCCCGGACAGGAGTCTGCCCTTGGCTTTCCCGTGGCTCCTGTGTTCTCCTGGGTCATCCCACCCATCTCCCAGCTTGCAAAGGGCCTGCTGATTTCTCTCTCCCCGTCTAAATGCAGGCTCCTTGAGAACAGGAGCTGTGACACATCCCTTGCACTTAACATAGTGCCCGGTAGGGACTCGGAACTCAATAAATCTCTTTTCAAATCAGGCACGCAAATCGACACAACCAGCTCCTGCCTTCAAATTTTCTATTTCCTATTCTCCCGAGACTTACTAATTCCCTTCTGACTGATGATTTTTAATTTAGAGGTGCTAATAGATTCCATCAGTCTGCAGTAAAGCTGGGGGCCTGTGAAGAACCTGTGTCATTTCAGCCACCCACCTGCCTAACAGCCCTCGGTTGGGAGAATCCCAGCCCCAGTGGGAGGGAAGTGCAGGCACGAGGCCTGAAGCATCAGGCAGGTGCTCTTACCCAGGACTTAGACTCTTGAGGGAGGGGCACTAAGACACAGAGTCAGTCAGAGCCGCCGGCACAGCCGTGGTGGACCCTACAGCCCAGAACTGGGGGTGGGGGGAGTTCAGGGGCTGCAGCATCCTGTAGGATGCTGGTGAGTGTCTGGGGTCCAGAAGAGCAGTAGTAAATGTGCATGGTGATGAGGACAGCAGTGGCCTAAACGGATGGCTCCTGGGGAGTCTTGACGAGACCGTGTCTTGTTTAGCTCTGTCCGAGACTCGTTCTCCTGTCAATTACGTGAGTTCCCAGAGAGCCCCTGTCCTCAAGCTTGTCCCAGATTCCCGCTGCTTTCTCCACAGCTTCTTTCTTCCTGCGTCTCCCGCCAAATCTTCAACCTCAACCTCCATCCTGCCCCCAGCACACCTCAGATCTCAGTCCCCTGTCCTCCCAACTCTGCGGCTGCACTGGGATGTGGCCCTCATTCTCAAGGAGAGGAGCGAGGCCAGCTGCCCGCCCTGGGAAAGCATGGATGCGGATGCTCCGGTGGGAATTTCCAACCAGAGGAACGAGGGAAGAATGAGGGCGATGTTACTGAGTGGCAGAACAACGCCTCCTGGAAATCCTGATCCTCTAGAATCTGGGAATTCCCACACGTGAGAGGCGGATCCAAAATCTACAGAAGCTCTTCCATGAAAACTCATGTTCATTTTTCATATGTTCGTATATTTCATTTTCATTATCCAACTCCATATTTAAGACGAATTCTTTTCTTAGTGCAGAAGGTGCCTGACCAGCCCTTGTTGCCAATGAAACCGCATCGCCGGGACGAGCAGCTTTGGTTTCTTCTTGCTCCACCCAGGGCCCTACCTGGGTCATAAAAGAGCAACATTAATCTTTTTTTTTTTTTTCTTTTTTTTTTGCGGTACACGGGCCTCTCACTGCTGCAGCCTCTCCCGCTGCGGAGCACAGGCTCCGGACGCGCAGGCTCAGCGGCCATGGCTCACGGGCGCAGCCGCTACGCGGCATGTGGGATCTTCCCGGACCGGGGCACGAACCCATGTCCCCTGCATCAGCAGGCGGACTCCCAACCACTGCGCTACCAGGGAAGCCTGCCACATTAATCTTTAATGACTCCTTGATTTGTTACCCCGGGAAGAGCTCCAAGTTCAATGAAATTCTTCTGATGGAGGGGTGTGGAGGGTAATCAGATCCTCCTGCCACAATAACGAGAATGATGACTAACGAAAGCGTCGGACCAAGTATCCTGCTCAGCCCAGCCCTCAACTTACGGCAGAGAGGATGTCACTCAGTGTGACAGCAATTCCGTGCTGGTGGTGGGAGCGCAAGCACCCACACGCTGTCACTGCAGAAGCGGAGGCACAGAGGGACTGTGTCCCTTCCAGGGCCCGAGAGTGGGCTCTTGTCTAACGCTCGGAAAGGAATTGTCTGAGGAGACACACGTGCTGACAAAGCAAAAGACTTTATCGGGAAGGGGTGCCCGGGTGGAGAGCAGCAGGGTGACGGACCCCGGGAGAACTGCTCTGCCACGTGGCTCACAGTCTCAGGTTTTGTGGTGATGGGATTAGTTTCCGGGTTGTCTCTGGCCAATCATCTTTGTTGGCCCATATTTGGTCTGACTCAGGGTCCTTCCTGGTGGTGTGTCCATCCCTCAGCCAAGATGCATTCCGGTGAGGAGGATTCTGGGAGGTTGGTAGGACGTCCTTTCGGCCCCTGCCGAATTCTCCCGGTTAGTTTTCGGCGGCAGCACTGCGTTCTTTATCAGGACCTCCTGTTGTGAGACAACTCAGGCAAGCAGTTAGCATCATGCCTGGCCAAGGTTTGAGTCAACGGTTCCTTGACAAGACTTTCCAAAGGTCACACAGCTAGCGACAGGCAGTCTTAGATGCTAAGCCCTGAAGGACAGGAGGAAAAAGGAGAACGAGGGAAGAAGGAGGGAAATGTTATTGAGTGGCAGAACAACACCTCCTGGAAATCCTGATCTTCTAGAATCTGGGGCAAAGAGCTAGTACAAAGAATTATGTACCAAGCTAGGCACATTTTTTAAAAAACTATGTTGGATTTTTGAATACATTGACTGGGTGGCCAAAGAGACCTATCTTTTGTCTCTTCTCCAAACAAATAAAGAAATTTCCTCTTATGACAAGTGGTCATGGATGACAATTTCACACAAACACGTTATTCTGGAAAACTCTCATACAACATTTCACTATCCTACTGGAACTTCGGAGCATACAGAGTTGGATTGTGTTAAAAGAGTGGATGAAGATCCAGATCGATACAGTGTTTGGCTTGGACACCTCCTGGACAGAACTCAGGTTGCCTCTACAAGCCTTCTGTAGCCCTTTGTTCTGCCCTGGGCCTGGGCCTTCGGCACTCTGGATATCACACGTGTGCACCAGAAATAAATGTATCAAGTCACACGCAGATGGCTTTGTCACTGGGATCTGGTGCTCAACGTTGAGTACAGCGAGGCTGGTAACCGTACGCATCTACTCTATTAACTAACACCATTCAGGCCCAAGAAACATGCTTCTCTACATCTATTGCCCCATATTTTCAAGACAAAAAGTGACTGCCTCTGAGTGCCATGAAGTTTGTGGGTTGTATCACTGCCAACTTTGGAGAAGGACACTGTTTCTGGAGTGTGGAAAGATTTGAGCAGTGGAAGAATTTAGATAAAAGACAAATTAATTAACTTGTTAAGTCCTCTTCTCAGCACGAATTCAATAGATCCTTGTACAATGAAGCATCATTTCCCAGGGGGTTCAAACATGCATTTTCTTCCTTATCCTTGGATTCCCACTTGTGGTTCCGGGGGCCCTCACTAGTGCAGTGTCTGTCTCAGTTGCACATGCCAACCTTGGAATACTTTGCAATGTTAAACATCACTCTTAGATTTGGATAGACAGTCAGTTCTTATTATTCGAAGTAGTTATGTTCTATAAAATCACCACAAACCCTGAATTAATGAATACTGAACCACTGTTCCTACAAGAAACACAGAATTAGGTTCCCGAGAGCCTCTGGTCACAACATTTTTGTCAATTGATCTATACATGACCTTGTTTTATGTGTGCTCCTGTTTAAAAACACCCTATTTAATAAGTATCGCTGATTCATTGACATTGAACTCATGGCGACAGTGCTGTAACTGATGCCCGAACAAAGCTTATGTAACACACGTATCTCCTTCATAGGCCCAGCACAGCTTCTCGGACTTAGGACTCTAGACAGCACCGCAGCACTATGCAAGGGGACATTCTGAACAGCAAAGTCACCCCAAAAAGCACAAAAATTCGAAAAGAGTGGCTCTAAATAGACCACAAAAAGGATGCTTATTTACAGTATGAAACAAGAAGGGAGGGTGTCCCTTGTTCCACCTCAGCTGGGAGCATGTGTGTCACGTGGCTCAAATTTTTCACCATAGTCCCCAATGACCTAAAAAGCCCTGCAAATATTGATTTGGGGGTGACAAATCAATTTTAGCAAGTAGGTGAATTCTTAAATACAGAATCCATGCATAAAGAGGGACAACTGTATATGATCTAGATGTAACCCGTGTGAAGTAAGATACCAATTTTTTACACTATATTAGCTAGTTGGGCATGGAATGCCAGAATGCAAACACTTCTATTCTTATTAAAAAAATGTTGGGGCTTCCCTGGTGGCGCAGTGATTGAGAGTCCGCCTGCCGATGCAGGGGACACGGGTTCGTGCCCCGGTCCGGGAAGATCCCACATGCCGCGGAGCGGCTGGGCCCGTGAGCCATGGCCGCTAAGCCTGCACGTCCGGAGCCTGTGCTCCGCAACGGGAGAGGCCACAACAGTGAGAGGCCCGCGTACCGCAAAAAAAAAAAAAAGTAATAAGATTTAATTAAACTTTCAATAAAGTAAATTAAAAATTTCATCTTTAAATAATTTTGATCAAAATATTTATATTTATTAATTTATAATTTGGCTTTTAATTTTATTAGGTAAGTTTAAGTATTTTTAAAGAAAAATAACTTTTAAGAAGGCATAAAGACTTCCCTGGCGGTCCAGTGGTTAAGACTCCACGTTCCCAATGCAGAGAGCATGGGTTTGATCCCTGGTCAGGGAACTAAGATCCCGCATACTGCAGGGAGTGGCCAAAAAAAAAAAAATTATAATTTTAATCTATTGCATTTTCTTTATATTTTTGTGAAAATATTTTGAAGTGTGTACTTTGAATATGATTTTTTTTAATTAATTAATTTATTTTATTTTATTTTTTTTGGCTGTGTTGGGTCTTCATTTCTGTGCGAGGGCTTTCTCTAGCTGCGGCGAGCGGGGGCCACTCTTCATCGCGGTGCGTGGGCCTCTCACTGTCGCGGCCTCTCTTGTTGCGGAGCACAGGCTCCAGACGCGCAGGCTCAGCAGCTGTGGCTCACGGGCCTAGTTGCTCCGTGGCATGTGGGATCTTCCCGGACCGGGGCACGAACCCGTGTCCCCTGCATCGGCAGGCAGGCTCTCAACCACTGCGCCACCAGGGAAGCCCTGAATATGATTTTTTTATTATTTAATTCTTTAGATCATTATTGTTAATGGAAAACAAGTTATCCAAATATCTTTATTACAATACCATAATTAATAACGTTGCTAAAATAAAGATAAGGAAAATTAATTTTATGGAATAAATAATATGATATGTGAATTCTGTATGTCTTTATTTTGTTACTCATCTAGATATTGCAAGTCTATCAACTGAAGACCAGACGCATCCTATAAATAAATTTATATTTATATATAATAATAAATAGATACATAAATATCTATTCTAAACAGATAAATTGTTAGAAAGATAAATTTGTCAAGGTAGGAGGAGGGAGCATGTGTTATTTTACAGTTTATTGGTTTGCTTTATCTCTTCTTACTTTTTAGACATAGTGTATGTGGAGCTCTTGCTCTGGGGTGGGCCTGTTACTATGGAGATCGGCGGTTTTAGGGGCGTTTTGGAGTCTGCATTCAAGAAGAGCAGCAGCTCAGCCCAGCAGATATTCTGATATTCTGATCAGGCCTTGCCCCAAATCTCAGAACAAGAGACAGCAACAGCATCGAACCAAGCTAGAAACTCGCCAATAATAGTGCTAAACATCGTCGCAGGGCTGAAAAAGTCCACCCTGGCAGCCTGGAAGCCAGAAGGGGAGGGGTTCAGAAAATGCAGGGCCGCGATGCCAACAGCAGGGAAAGGATCCTCAGAGAGTTGTTTGTTCTGCTGATCAGAACAAGAAATCAATACACTTCACCATCCAGCCCTGAAGGAGGTCTCCAATGGGACCAAGACCCCGTCCTCCCTGAGCATGGAAGGTTCCAGGCAACAGAACTGTGTCCTGGGGCTCCCACCTCAGATTAGCCCCAAACCAAGGCTCCTCCAGAGCATGTTTATAAGAAACTGAGGGGCTTCCCTGGTGGCGCAGTGGTTGAGAATCCGCCTGCCGATGCAGGGGACACGGGTTCGAGCCCTGGTCTGGGAAGATCCCACATGCCGCAGAGCAACTAGGCCTGTGAGCCACAACTACTGAGCTTGCGCGTCTGGAGCCTGTGCCCCGCAACAAGAGAGGCCGCGATAGTGAAAGGCCCACGCACCGCGATGAAGAGTGGCCCCCTCTTGCCGCGACTAGAGAAAGCCCTCTCACGAAACGAAGATCCAACACAGCCAAAAAAAAAAAAAAATCCTTCCCTCGCTAAGAAACTGAAGACAATGCCATCTGCCCAGATATTAAAGTTAGGGCTGTAAATCATGTGAGGAAAGATTCAGCATATGTGAAACTTCAGGGGACACAGAAAGTGACCTGGGTTCTACTTGCAGTTTCTAGTTTCGATACTAACTACCTGTGCGACCTGGGACAATTTTTTTTAACCTCTGCAGGCCTCTGTTTCCTCATCTTGAAAACAAAAGCATAGTCCTAGTTGATTTTTAAGGTCCCTCGTGCTTTGCAACTCCACGATTTATCTGCCAGAGGGATTCCTTCTGTGTGTCTTGGACGACGTCCAGTTTAAGGATTACTTATTCCAAAAGGCAGTTGTTCTTTTGTTTGCTGTCCTCAGGGGGAACCCAGATATTTTATGATGTTATAAGGGAGCGGGGGTGGCAGTGAGTGACTGGCAGGTTTCCCTCCGCCTCGGGGGCCCCCGTCCTTGGCACCGGCCCAGGCTCTTTGGTGGGGGTCATCCCACCCTTGTTATGTGGTCAGCCTGGCTACCTTCAGGGAAGTACCCACAAGGCAATAGCTCCCTTTGACAGCACCACATCCTTCCAATTGCGACAGACAGCCCTCGGGCTCTCTAATGGGGTTCAGTCTGTAGCTTCCTTAAACCATGATTTATCCTTATTATTTCATTCAATAAATATTTATTTGGGGGATAATAATATCTACCTTGTAGTATTTCTGTGAAAAGTAAACAAATTCATATAGAACGGACTATGCCTAACACATTCCAATAAACGTTAGCTATTGAGTATCTACTATGTACCAGGCACGGGCTAGGCACCGGAATGCCAAAAGGAGTTAGACCAGCTCCCTGAGCAGTGCACCGAGGGGATGGACATGGGCAGAACAAGAGCACACCGTGAGAAGCAATGCAGCAGGAAGAAATAAAACTTATGGGAGTACAGACAGGGAGGTACTGATTCTTTCTGGCGTAGGAAAGAAGAATGGACGGTAAGGTGGAGATCTGTGGCTTCTGTATACCCGGCATCGCATCCCTCCCGTCTTCAGATAGGAGAAGCCGTCTTACTTGTGGGGAATTCGTTCCATGTAGTCAGGTAGGGTGATGAGGGCAGGTGATCCAAGTCTGGCCAATCAGAATATCTACCTCCCTGATGACAGTCATTGCTCAAGGATGACCATGGAGCACACACAAGGACAATCAGCTACTGAAGACTTTTATCAAACCTATTAGAAAAGCATTCATTGTCTTTTTGTCTGGGGTCCCGAGCTTTAAAGATAATGCATGCCTGGAGCTCCCAGTGACCATCTATAACTTTAGGTGGAGAGAAACTGAACCTAAGTCGAGGAAGAGCTTGGAGGGAAGGAGAGACAGAGAGGCAGAGACAGAGAGCAATCATGGCATTCTGAACCCCTGTATCCAGTTGAACCTGAAGCTACAACCACTCCGTCACATGAGCCAGTAAAGTACCCCTTTGCCTAAGCTAGATTGTATTGGATTTCTGACATTTGCAACCGTCAGCCTTGGCTAATACAGAAAGGTGTCTTTTTTCCAATTATAGAAAGTTTTACAGTAGAGGGGATATATGAGCATGATCATGAGGCAAAAAAAGTAACATGAGTCTTTGAGATTCAGTAATAAATCATAATTCCCTGGAATTCTTGAAATTTCCCCCCAGATCATAAATTATTCTATATTTTACAACACTTTATGTAGTTGTTTTCAAAAAATAATGGGTGACCATAATAAAAATCATGATCATGTTTCTGTGATAGGGCTATAATAAATGTTTCAGAGGTTTTCCATTTTTAAAAAGACATAATAATAAATGTATAATTTATTATTGTTATGAAGAAATATATAGTGCTTGTAGATTATATATTTCAATAACACGAATAATCTCTACCTGATATAGACATTTGACAGTAGAAAACAATAAAAGTTATACCAGAAGAACAAAATAAATACCAAATAAAAGTCATTAAAATTGAAAGATATTATCATAGATACTGAAAGTCATTGTTCTTTTTTTTAAGTTTTAAAAAATTTATTTCTTTATTTTTGGCTGCGTTGGGTCTTCGTTGCTGCACGCGGGCTTTCTCCAGTTGCAGTGAGCGGGGGCTACTCTTCATTGCGGTGCGAGGGCTTCTCATTGCGGTGGTTTCTCTTTGTTGGGGAGCACGGGCTCTAAGCGCGCGGGCTTCAGTAGTTGTGGCTCACGGGCTCTAGAGCACAGGCTCAGTAGTTGTGGTGCACTGGCTTAGTTGCTCTGCGGCATGTGGGATCTTCCCGGACCAGGGATTGAACCTGTGTCCCCTGCATTGGCAGGCGGATTCTTAATCACTGCGCCACCAGGGAGCCCCTGAAAGCTATTGTTCTTAAAATGAAATGTTTAAACACAGAAAGCATCAATTGGCCTAAACAATGGTCTTGATCTTTGTTTCATGACAAGTGTTCCAGAGGTAGAAAAAGACCTTTCAATTTGTGTTGACACAGGTTGAATTGTTGGAAGTGCATCCCAAACCGTCTTTAAGTTGGGCCAGAGGGTCCATGTTGTTTCATGTAAGCTCATTTCCTATGTAATGATGAAAATATTTCGTCTCCTTGCCCTGATTTTGATTTTGCCTTTGCAATCAGTATCTCTTTTGCTAGTGTAGACTTCAGACTGTGCCTGACTTTATGTCATCTTCTCATGGGGTTTCTTCTTTTCTAGGGTCCAGCTGGGCACCCCAGGTGCTCAGCAGGGCTTGCCCACTCTGGCTCTGGGGCAGGCCAGCTACTCACGGTACTGCTTGGCTTCTGGGGTCTCCAGGCAGCTTGCAGCCTCATAACCTCAGAGCTCTCTGTCCAGCCCTCTGCCAAGGACCACCACACTCAAACTCCTGGGCTCCCTTCTCTCCACTTTCCCACCCCACACATTCCGGGGGCTTCAGCTCTTCCTCCTCGGCTCCGTAAGACCGCCTCTCTCTGCATCTCCTTGCTGTGGTTCAGAGAAGGCTCCCAGGGACAGGAAGCTGGGGTGGATGTGCGGTCACCTGTGTGTATCCCAGCTCTCAAGGATCGCAGCCCTGTGCTCCTCATGCTCCAGTTCCTGGAAACAGTTGTTTCATCTGTTTTGCCCATTTTTATAGTCATTTAAGCAGGACAGTATATTCAGTACCAGTTACTCCAAGATGGCCAGATACAAAAATCCATCCCTGATTTTCAGTAGAAAATTGCTATTATGATCATGTTTATTATTACATTGTCCAAGTTTATAACACGTCTGTTCTGGGTTTGTAGCCATAATTCCACCCCTTTCTTTTCTTTTCTTTTTAGCAATAATACTATATTTAAATAGATTCGATATTCTCCCTAATTCCCTAAATGTAATTTTTACAAAGTTCTCTCTATTCTTGAGTTCTTCATTTGATTCATTCCCCTAAAGCTTTGATTTTATAACAAATAGGTTTTTGTTTTTCAAAAAAGACTGATAGGTGCTACATTCCTGAGCTCTTTCAAGTTTGAGAATGTCTGCCTTTTGTCTTTATACTGAAATGGCATCTTGTCTGAGTATCATTTTCTCAGTCATGCTTTGTTTATAGTACTATATATATTTTTCTTTATACTGATCTATTTTCTTCCTTAATTATTTTCCTAGTGACTAAAAGAATCTTTAAAATGTCAAACAACAATATCATCTCACACCTGTGAGAATGGTTACCATAAAAAATCTACAAATAACAAATGTTGGAGAGGGTGTGGAGAAAAGGGAACCCTCTTGCACTGTTGGTGGGAATGCAAATTGATACAGCCACTATGGAAATCAGTATGGAGGTTCCTCAAAAATCTAAAAATAGAACTACCATAGCAATCCTACTCCTCTGGTATATAGCTGGAAAAAATGAAAACACTAATTCAAAAAGATACATGCACCACAGTGTTCACAGAGGCACTATTTACAATAGCCAAGATGTGGAAGCAACCCAAGTGCCCATGAACAGACGAATGGATAAAGATATGGTGTATATATATAATGGAACATTACTCAACTGTAAAAAAGAATGAAATTCTGCCATTTGGAGCAACATGGATGGATTTTGTTTCCTTTATTCTTATGAAATATTGATACCTATTAAAGAATGTGCATAAACTATATATTAGAAATCTTCATAATAAAATGAACGTGCATGAATTCATCAGCTAACCTCATAATGGATACATTATTGCTACTGGTGAAGCTCCCTTTGGGCACCTCCCCAAGCTGAGTTCCCCGGACAACCCTCAGAGAAAGTCATGATCCTAAACTTTCTTTATAGATTTACCACGAAATTTTCCTTACGTAGTACATAATTGTTCTTTAACATGAAACGTGCGGCATGTTTCTTAAGATTTGATCACATTGCTGTGTGTAGCTGTAGCGCATTTACCATCACTGAAGTAAAGTATTCAGTTTCATGAATATACTACAATGTATCCATTCTGTTGTCAACTGACAGGTTGTTTCTAGTTGTTTTCTATATTGAGCAATGCTGTCATGAACATTCTTATGCTTGTTTCCTAGTATATTTGCAATAATTTTTATTGCAAATAAAAATTTAGGATATATATCCAAAGGTGGAATGGGTATGATTATAGGGGATGTGCATTTTCACCTTTATAATCTAATGTCAAATAGAGCCGTTAAACAAACGTCCACTCCCCCTGTGGGGGGCTGAACTTGTCTCCGCTAGGTGCTTTGTGTCCACTGTTTTCTGGCCTTGAATGTCACTTGTGAAGAGGGCTGAGTCCTGCTGGTTTTTGCTCCCCTGGAATGATTTGCTTTTTCTCTCAAATGCCTGAAGAATTTTTTCTTTATCATCAAAGTTCATAATTTCATTAGACTATATGTTGGTATTTAACATTCTGCATCATGTTTCCTTGGAACAGTGTATTCTGCTTTTTTATATATTTAGCCCTTCCTTTCATGGAAACTCACTCGATCATATTTACATTTGAATACATCTTTTGTCCCATGTGTTGGGCCCTCTACTTAAGGGCCATCAGTTATCTTTATATTTAATCATTTTTTCTCTCTTCCATACCTATTTCTCTCCCAATCTCTCTCTTCCATACCTATTTCTTTCTCAGTTACATTCACAGTGATCATCTTAAGCTTTACCTCTGCATCATAATTCACATTTCAACAGTACCTATTGTGTTTCTTCTTATTCTGTTCTTCTTATTTCTAATTTATATTTTCATTCTATAATATTGCCCTCCGTGTATGTCCTTAAATCTGAAATCTCCCTTTTCATCTCATTTCTGTCGTTTTACCGTCTCATCTTTGAGTTCTTCTTTCACTGGATTCATGCTCTAATTAAGCCGTATAGCATGAAGGTACTGGGAGGAGTTTCCTTCTGTTGCTTGATTTACTATTTCTTCTCATCTGGGTTCCTGGTCTTTTGCATGTTGCTTCTCCCTAGCCCTCAGCCCTATAGTATGGTTTTATTGTTGTCATGCTTATTCTTTCATTTTGCTCATGTATAGGGAATTACATCCATTCAGTTCTTCTGAGGAAGAAGCCAAGTCAATCCCTTAAGGTAAACTGAAGGCTCTAGGGTTTCTAGCTTGGATGACCGGGTGGTGTCATTAGGTCCTCAACTGAGAGAGGGACCACCAAAGGAACAGAAGATACTGGTTCAATGTGGACTCACGTTTGATTTCATCTGGCTGCTTAGATACGAGGCTGATGTTTGGGAGAGAACAGGTCTGGGCAGTCTGCGGTGTCATCGGCAAAGGTGGAGTTTGAGGCGGCGGAGTTAGAGAAGAGAATGGGGCACAGGAGTGAACAACTTATCGGCATTTAAGGTGGGGGAGGAATGAGGGGCAAAGAAATCCAATTCATGAAGCTCCAGATCCTAAGAAATGTTTCTAGAAGTAGAAAAAAAAAGGTTATGCAGATGTATATCACATTTGTGCCCAATTTGACTTCCTCCAGGGTCCACCTTCTCCCCCAGGCTTCCCTACCATCCTTCAGCCTCCATCAAGTGTTTCCAAGGTACAAAAAAGAAAATGCAGATTTGCATAACCTCAAGAAGAGGGAAACCACAGCATTTGGAACAGGAATGGCTCGTTTCTTTTCGCATTCACTAAAGTGCACAGTATGAGTCATTTGAGGTTCTGAAAATTCAGCAGAACCTGGGCTTTTTAATTCTCTAATCAGTGGGGGAAGGGCAGTGGGGGTAGACAAGCACCAGGCAGGAAATGCTGAGTGTCACACAAGGGAAGATCCCAAGAAGGTTTCCCTTCAGTGACGACTCTGGGTCTGGAAACAATGACATCACTACAAGCAGCAACGCTGTGATTGAGCCAGTTCTCCTTTTGCTTGGGTCTGAGACCCAGGGCTGGGGACACTTCCCATCATCTCCCAGCCTACCTCATCTTCCCTGCCCGCACCCCCTCTACCCTACAGCGTATTTAGGGCTGGGGTGATGAGTCCAATTTCTGTGGGCTATACCCAAGGCCATGCTGGCCAGTGCCCTCCCTAGGCATCCTCACAGGAATTGGGTTGAAGTGGAGTCACCTTGGACTCCAAAGGGCTTTAGCTACTGAATTGCCACGTGCAGATCTGAGCCAGGTGTTGTCAGGAAGGAAGGAGTTCCTGTTTTGCAAATTTTCATCCTTCTTCAGTCAACTAGCTGAGGCTTCAGAGTAAGGGCTACTGCCAATGGTCACAAAAATAAAATTATGATCATTAATAACCTAATTGGCTGATTATTGCTAAATTAATACTAATTTTACTGTGGCTAATAATTATTCTCATTTATTATGCACTCACAATGCTAGACCGATTAACTTACGCACATGAGCTCATTTAGGCTTCCTAACGACCCCTGAAGTACACGTTACCATTTCTGTTTTATTACCGAGAAAACACATTCACTCATTCATTCATTCAGTCGATGGTTAGGGATGCAATGTGAACGAAACGGATGCTGTTTCACTGTTGATGGCTCGCCCAAATCTCTTCACTGGGCAGGTGGGCCTGTCTCCAGTGGCTCTGACCATTGGCTGCTAGTGCCTCACAGAATTGCCCTTGACCAAAAGGGAGCTGCTTCAACTGGGAGGCTCCCCGGCCTGCTCCCCTGCAGCCCATGATTCACCTGCACATAGAGGAGCAAAAAGCTGGCTCCCTTCTCACCTCAAGATGGACAAACCCTGTGGTGTAATTCATGCTCTAGAGCTCCCCATGGGACTAGGCTGAAGAAATTACCTAGTTTCCAGCTAAGACTATATCCTTCCTTTCACATCCTTTCCCGTCCTCACCCCCTTTCTCTTGTGAACACTTCATATGTAAGTGATGTGCACTGGTGTCTCAGGCTCTATTTCTGGTGGGCCCACCTACCACAGCTGGGCAGCAGAATGAGCATAGGCTTTTGTTTCAGACAGAACTGAGTTCAAATATATCTGTGTGGCTGTGTAATCTTAGGCAAGTCAATTAACCTCTCTGAGTCCTAATGTCTTTATCAGTTTTTAAGAGTTGAAATAATACTACGAATTTAATCTTCATTCCTTCCTCCTGGCAATAAACTTTAACATTAGACTCTACACTGGGAAAATAGAGACGAAAATGCATGTTGTGAGAGAGCAGGTTCTGCGACTCTTCTATCCCTTCGTCTTGCTCTCAACGCCACCCTGCTCTGGGATTCTTCCACCCGGCTTCCTCCACTGCGGCGAGCTTGCCTGAAGGGGCCTTGGACTGCTCACTGATGATGTACAGTGGCAGCAGGTTGGGGGCCCTGAAGGAGTGTGTGTGGATCACAGCACACCCAAGGATGCTGGGCCTTGGGGTTCAAAGAATTCAAAGGATCAAAGTGCTGTCCAGGAGAGGTTGACCACCAGGGGACACCATTTACAGAGAGTTTACTCCAAGCCAAGCACAGGCTACATGGGCTTTACATATGTAGCATCAAATCCTTACAATAACATGGAAAGTTAGATATTATTATCTTCATTGTCCAGATGAGGAATTTGAGGCTCAGAGAAGCTTACTGCTTTGCCCAAAGTTACACAGTAATTGCTGAGGCAGTATTTGAAGCCAAGCATACCTGACTCCAAAATGCATCCTCCTACACTGTCCATCCTTGAGTATGTTGCTGTCTTGTAACATCTTAACTTGCAATGAACAGTTCAGCATATAATAGGGACTCAATAAATACTTTTTGTATGAACGAACAGATGGACAGATGGGTGGGACGGTTTGGGGTGCCACAAGCAGCTGTCCCTTGAACTCCAGCCCTTTGTTGACTTTTCACCTGTGTTGGAGAATATTTGGCTCTGTATATGTGAAAGGTACAATTTTTCTGAATGAAGACACACTATTCATCAAACTAATTAGCATCAATGACAATTTTTTTTTTTTTTTTTTGCGGTACGCGGGCCTCTCACTGTTGTGGCCTCTCCCGTTGCGGAGCACAGGCTCCGGACGCGCAGGCTCAGCGGCCATGGCTCACGGGCCCAGCCGCTCCGCGGCATGTGGGATCTTCCCGGACCGGGGCACGAACCCGTGTCCCCTGCATCGGCAGGCGGACTCTCAACCACTGCGCCACCAGGGAAGCCCATCAATGACAATTTTTAAGCAAAAACAAATACTTCATGAAATCAGGTTACTCTTTAAATGATCATTGTAGGCATTGAGAAAACGTGACTTGATTTTTTACTGTTTATAATGCGAGGGAGGCAAACAGGACAATATTTCCTTTGTTAGCAACGAAGGATTCACGGACAGTCACAGCTAAAGGACTTTAGCAATTATCCCTTCCAATACCTTCATTTTGTAGATGGGTAATCGGGCCCCAGTGAGGAATGTGTATGTTTACATGGTTATTTAATAATTATTCCATCTTTCACTAAAGACAAAACTTCGTTTCTCGGGCTTCCCTGGTGGTGTAGTGGTTAAGAATCTGCCTGCCAATGCAGGGGACATGGGTTCAAGCCCTGGCCGGGGAAGATCCCACATGCTGTGGAGCAACTAAGCCCGTGCACCACAACTACTGAAGCCTGCATGCCTAGAGCCTGCGCTCCGCAGCAAGAGAAGCCACTGCAAGGAGAAGCCCGTGCACCGCAACGAAGAGTAGCCCCTGCTTGACGCAACCAGAGAAAGCCTGCACACAGCAATGAAGACCCGATGCAGCCAAAAATTTTAAAATTAATTAATTAATTTTAAAAAAGACCCAAACTGCATTTCTCTGTAAGTGGTCCTTATCTAACTTATTTAACCTTTCTGTTACTCAATGTCCTTGCCTTTGAAGAGGGAATAATAATATTACCTACCTTATGGCATAACTGTGATAATGAAATGAGTAATACATGGAAATGACATGCGTAAGGTGCTTAGCACGGTGACTGGAACCCAGTAAGCACTCAATACAAATATCATTATGATTATTATTACCCAGTGGCAAGGAATTGGGAGCTTGTGCTAATCGATTCTCAGCTTCAAAACTGAACTGATCTCTCTTTCCTTTCTTATATTTATTTTACTATGTTAACTTTTGAACAGAACTCTGATTAGGATGAGAGTTTTCTTGTTTTGCCTAAACACACACACACGTGTATATGCATATAGATGTACATGTGTATATGTGAAAAAGAAAGTATGAAACATCGAATCCATCGGGAGATGACTCTACCTTCAGAATACATCCAGAATCTGTCTCTTTCCCATCACCACCACCCTCCCACCGGGTCCCACTTCCGCCCTCCCGCCTGCATTAGTGCAGTAGCCACTTAATCTCTCCCTGCCTGCACTCTTTCTCCTCAACAGTCTGTTCTCCACCAGAGTAAGAGGGCTCCTTCTAAAATGTGAGTCAGATAATTTCACTTCTCTGTTCAAAACCTTCCAACAGCACCCCTCCTTGTGCTGGATAAAACCTCTCCCGTCTCCTTGCTCTTATTTCCTCTGACTTTCCCCTCCCTCTCTCTCTGTCCCAGCCACAGTTGTTCCTTGAACACTTAGGTGTGTTCCTGCCTCGGGTCCTTCAATATCCTTTACTATAAATTTGTCTTCTGCTTATAGAGGCTAAACTCAGGCTTCTGTTGCTTGCCATTAGGAACCCTGACTACTACAGGGCTCTGCTCTGTGATACTCCATAGCAATAAGCACCAGCACCAACAGAGGGTGGGGACGTTCAGGGACCACTGAGATCAGAGGGACGACTGGGAAAGCAGTAGCCTCATATAAGCCTTCCTAACCTCTCACAACCTAGCTTCCCAAATGTGGGCAATTTAGTATTCTTTGCATCTCACACTTTGAAGTCGTTCATCTCCGTGCTTTTTCAGAGCGTCTGTGGTCTTTGGAAAAGATGTCTATATTTGAAGTTATTATGCATCTGGGCATTCTGAAGCCTTCTTCAGATGGATTTCCTGCACATGACGTGAGCTATCCAAGCTGGTGGCAATTTCACCACATGGAGGCAGAATTTGGATGGGAAGCTTTCAACCCGAGCATTCGTGACCCAGGACTCCTCTGGGGGATATTCTTCTAGAGGTCCATTTCCAGGATATTTGCATATCTTATTTTATTTTTTTATTTTTTTGCGGTACGTGGGCCTCTCACTGTTGTAGCCTCTCCCGTTGCGGAGCACAGGCACCGGACGCGCAGGCTCAGAGGCCACGGCTCACGGGCCCAGGTGCTCCACGGCATGTGGGATCTTCCCGGACCGGGACACGAACCCACGTCCCCTGCATTGGCAGGCGGACTCTCAACCACTGCGCCACCAGGGAAGCCCGTATATCCCATTTTAGCATCACAACCACTGCAGCTGTGCTCAGGAGACCTGACTGAGGAAGAGGTTTCGCGCCTATCCCTAGCTCCTTTTTCTGAGCTCTGCCTTAGTTGGGAGCTACCCCACCCCATGTCAGCCCCGTTTACCCCAGCCTTCTATCCTTAATCATGCATCTTAGTTTAGTACAGAGGTAGGCACATAATAAATAACTTTAAAAAGCAATCCAGGGCTTCCCTGGTGGCGCAGTGGTTAAGAATCCGCCTGCCAATGCAGGGGACATGGGTTCGAGCCCTGGTCCGGGAAGATCCCGCATGCCGTGGAGCAACTAAGCCCGTGCGCCACAACTACTAAGTCTGCGCTCTAGACGCCGCGAGCCACAACTGCTGAGCCCGCGTGCCACAACTACTGAAGCCCGTGCGCCTAGAGCCCGTGCTCCGCAATGAGAGAAGCCACCACAATGAGAAGCCTGTGCACTGTAACCAAGAGTAGCCCCTGCTCGCCACAACTAGAGAAGGCCCGCACGCAGCAAAGACCCAATGCAGACAAAAATTAAAAAAAATAAAAAAAAAAAAAAGCAATCCAAGGCTTTCTCTTCGGCTGGTCTGTGGACTGCAGATAAGAGTAAATGGAGACAGGGACTTCCCTGGTGGTCCAGTGGTAAAGAATCCACCTTCCAATGCAGGGAATGTGGGTTCGATCCCTCGTAGGGGAATAAGATTCTACATGCCGTGGGGCAACTAAGCCCACACGCCACAACTATTGAGCTAGTGCGCCTCAACGAGAGAGCCAGCATGCCGCAAACTCTAAAGCCCACGCACCCTGGAGCTCTCATGCCATAACTAGAGAGAGAAAAACCCGCACACCACAACCAGAAAGAAGCCCGCATGCCACAACTAGAGAGAAACCCCAACAGACCGTGCACCGTAACGAAAAGGTCCCACGTGCCTCAGCAAAGATCCCGTGTGCCACAACTAAGACCCGACACAGCCGAAAAAAATAAAATAAAATAAGGAAAATAAATTAAAAAAAAATATTAAAAAAAAAGAGTAAATGGAGACAGTTTTAAGTAGGTAATTGATAAGTAAAACTGAGGGATGCATGGAAGTCAAGTCCAGTGTCGGAGGCTGTGGACTCTAGAAACTGGTGGGATGGGGCAGTAGGAGCTCATCTGTCATTTTGGTTACTACTGTTCAGGGAGAGAAAGATGTAATGACCTTGAGGGATTTCTGTTGTCTCTAAGTCCACTGTGTTGCATCTGGCTTCACATCCCCTCTGTGCCTGGCAGTGCCATGCCATCGAATGAATGCTGGACCTTAAGGGTGGAGGGAACCTGCTCATTTCAGGGCCTGGCAGAACATCTGGAGAGGAGGATGTGGCCCTGGAGTCCACATCCTAGAGGGCAGTCAACAAGTATTTATCAGGTAGTTACCAAATGGATGGAATGTCCATGCCACAAGACGCAAGGGCCTCCTACTTTTACCACTGAGGTGATCTTGGTGTTGGGTGTGTCTGTGACAGTCTTGATCACAGTCCTCTCAGGAGAAGCCTGGAACCCAGGCTCTCTCATAGCTGGGGCTTGCTTTGTGTGTGACCTTGAACAAGGCCTAATGTCCATCTGGGTCTGTACTATTGGCCTTAGTTACTGGCTAAACCTGGATGTGGCAAGCCCTGTGCCAGGTTCTTCTGTATACGCCATCTCATTTAATCCCTCAAGATCCCTGTGAGGTGAGCAGCAGTATCCTTGTTTTGCAAATGAGGAAACTGATGCTCAGAGAGGCTACCTAACTTCCAAATTAACACAGCTCTAAATGGCAGATCAGGAGTCCCAACCTTTATTCATCACAGACTTTTAAAACAAAGGACCTTATGGGCAATAAGAAAAAATAACAGGAAAAGTTCAGATATTCGACATTTCATAGGCTCACAGCAATGGCTTCCTAATCGACCTTCTCAAGGAAGCATCCCCACAGTTGCCAGATTGGTCCAGATAACCTGTCTTTGGATTCACAGCCCCCAAGAGTATTCCTATCTTGTCTTCCCCTGATTATTCTGAAATAGTTTAAGATCTGTCTCCCTCCCTAGAGACAGACTCGAAAATGACCCCGAAGTATTCCTGCTTACAGATGTTCATACCCCTGTGTAATCCCTTTCTCTTGAGCGTGGGTGGCATCTGGAACTTGCATCTAAACAATAGAATATGGAGAAGATGATGAGCTATCACTTCCATGATTGTTATATAAGAGCACCACTTCTGTCTTGTTAGCAGTCTCTCTCTATTGCCTTCTCAGCTCACATGTTTTGATGAAGTCAGTGGCCATGCTGAGGAGGTCCACATGGCAAAGAACGGAGGGCTGCCTCTGGCCAAAGCCAGCAAGCAGCTGAATCCCACCATCAACAACATAAGCTTGGAAGAGGATCCTTCCCCAGTTGAGCCTCAGATGAAACCTCAGCCCTGACCAACACCTTAACTGTGGCCAGAAGCAGAGGACTCAGCTAAGCCACACTGCATCTCACACAAACTGTGGGATAATAAATATGTGTTGTTTTAAGGCACTACGTTTCTGGTAATATTTATGGCAATAGGCAATTGGTATACTCCCTCAGTTGCAAGCTCCTGAAAGGCAGGGATGGAGTTCTATTCATCTTTGAAGTCCTAGTACCCAGCACAGGTGCTCTAAGAATGTGGCCCCACTGAACTGGCCTCTGTCTCCCCTCTAATGTATCCTCCACATTGCCTCAAGGAGATTGTTCTAAAATGCTAACGTAATTGTGTCACTCTCTGCTTCAGACTCCTCAGAGCGCCTTATTATTTTTAATAAAAGTCCTATTAGCATAGCAATCAAGGAACTTCACTACATGTCCCTAAACTGCTTTTCCAGGCTCTTCTCCCCCAGTACTGAGCCTCTCCCACCCTCTGCTCCCACCCTCTCACCTACCATTCTTCCACCTGCTCCTCCATAGCTCAGGGCCCTAGCACATGCTGGGTCCCTCCCTGCCTAGAAGACTCTTTCTTCTTTGCCCGGTGAGTTCCTACTTATCCTTTATGGCCCAGCTCAAATAGTGCCCTTTCCTGGAGCCTTCCCACCTCTTCCTCCAGCCCAAGGGCAGCCCGCCACTGTGCTCTCCTGGTACTTTGAATGCTGTTATAACACGGATTACACTGAGTTATCCTTGTTTTCAAACTCGACTTCCCTGCTAGTCTATGAGTTCTCTGAAGAACTTCCTAGACTTCTAGTCTTCTTCATATACCTCCTCCTGTCCTTCTCTCCCGCTCTCCCTGCCTGGAAAACTCCGGAATGGATTGATGCGTGAACGAATGGCATTAATGATAATACCCAAGGCTGAAACAAGGTGCTCATGGGTCAAATAAGAGCTGAATAGGCTGCATGCATGGGTACACAGGGAAAGCTCTAGACACCTACAGTGTTGATGGACGGTGGTTTGCAAGCACGAGAGATATGATCTCATGTAGCTGATACCGTTCCTTCATTGTGGGGAACAGGAGAAATGAGAGGCCTAAGAAACTTCCTCTTTCTGCTGGAGATAGCTGTCTATTTTGTATTAGAACATTACACAGTGACCTTTTCTGAGACTTTGTCCTTAAAGACTCTGTATGTAAACTTTACACTTCCTTCCTCTTCCTAAAATATTAGATGATGGGACAGGTTTGACTCAAAGGCTCTCTCTGGCTCTCTTGGACTTGCTGATTGAGATCACTAAAGCCCAAAGCAGACTATATCATAACTTCAAAGGAAATACTTTAAATTTCATGTAACTTACATGTCCTCCATGCTCTTTCTCGTCACTTCTTTTTGTCGCAGGGGGTCCACAGATACCACACAAACCCAGTTATCTAGAGAAGGCATTATGGAAGGGCTGTAGACGCTGAGGCTGCTCCTCATTGCTTCACTTTTTAAACCTTACAATAAGAGCAGCTTTTTCAGTCACAAACAGGCTCAGTGAGTGGGAGGGGATCCCTGGAGAAGGGGTGTATGTGGTACAAAACCATAGACCCAGTATCTTTTTTTTTTTTTTACTTATTTATTTGCTTGCTCTGGGTCTTAGTCACGGCACGTGGACTCCTTAGTTGTGACATGCAGGCGCCTCAGTTGTGGCATGCAAACTCTTAGTTGCGGCATGCATGTGGGATCTAGTTCCCCAAACAGGAATCAAACTGGGGCCCCCTGCATTGGGAGTGTGGAATCTTAACCACTGCACCACCAGGGAAGTCCCTACCAGTATCTTAAACTGATAACAAACGACTTGGTTTAAATTTCAGCGAAGTCTTGACACCACATTTCATCTTGAGTGTTGAAGTTGGCTAAGTTCACAAATGAAAAGCAGGAGCACATCTTTTCAATCCATCTCGTATCAGTTCATGGTTGCTTGCAGACAATGAAAAAAATATATTTATATATATGAACCACATAGCTTAGATAATGGCAGATCCACGGCATTTGCATGTCCATGCTTGAATCAGATCTGTAACACATCCAATCCAACTGTGCAGAAATCTGTTATTCAAGTGGTTGAAAAGTCTATTTGAAACTCATTATTCCACATGTAAGTAGGGTCTACCTATTTACGCTTTGCGGCAGGAATATTTCCAGCCAGTTTGATTTTCCAGCACCACCTCAAAATAGAAGGTAGAAAAAATCCTTCTGCTTCGTGCCCCTACCTGAGGTGAGGACAGTGATCATTCAACAAACATTTATCAAGTACCTTCTCTACGTCAGGCCCTGAAGCTGCAGATGGGAATGAGGCATTATTATTCCCTGTCTCAAAGAGAAGGAGACAAAGGGAGCAGATTACAAAAGATGTGTAGCGAGTGGTGTTTAGTAAATGTTTGATGAATGAATGGAAGAAAGAAAGAATAAGCTATCATAACACAGGGAAGCCCCGATGCTAACGGCTGTACACAGGAAAATAATAAGACTGGGGGTGGGCGGGGACAAGATGGGCTTTTTCTGCTTCCTATCAACCTAGAATCGCAACCTGTGCTATTTACATTTTGCTCCTCCAGATTCTGTGGCCTATTAGTAGTAGCAGAGAGCAGCAAGACTCTGTGTGTGTGTCTTTTTAAAAATCTTTTTATTTTTTTAAGATTAAGGAATTAATCGCGAATAAATATTTCTGTGTAAGGTAAGGTATTAGGTGGCTGGGAGAGGGTGGGGTTATTCATAGAAATGCCACAGCTGTTCACATACCTAAGGGCAGACACAGAACCTGCCAGCCTCATGGGCATGGGATCTGGGATGCCACCAGTTGGTGAGGCAACTCCTTTCTCTCTCCCTGGCTTTCATCCGGAGCTGTAGTTTCTCTGGTCTCCACACCTGTTCCGCACTCCCCACTTCCCGAGAAATCTTTTGCTCATTCCTGGTTCCTCTCATACATGCTTCACTAGCCCCACGGTTACTACATGATCCTTTTGCTCATTCCTGTAATAAGGCTTCCAAAGTCCCGTGAGGAGAATCCAACTGACTGCCTCATATTTTCATGCCAGGTCATTAGCTAGCCGGTGGATTAGCTGTCTTTGGGAGGCTTGTTCATCTTGGTCTAATTAGCTGTGGGCCCAGCATGGCCCTTTGATAACCCAGCATTTCTAATCAGGAACAGGCAGGCAGATTCACTTAGAAGGGGATGTGGCCTGGGAACAGGCATCTCTCATGTAGTATTACATGCCTGAGCGCGGGCGTAGCCAATCTAGGTGTCATTAGACCTCAGAGTTTCTCAAGATAGAGCAAAGAGAAACTGCTCAAACCCCTCCACCCTTGGTGCTCCCACCAGGAGATCGGAGTAGCATCAGCATAGGAAGGAAGGGTACCTGGGTACTAAAGAATCTTATTCTAGAAGCAACTATTTATTGAGTACCTGCTTTGTGTAAGGCAGATTCTTAGATTCACTAAGTCTTGGATCTTTTTGGTGTGAGAGGCTAACGGGTTGAGAGCTACTTTTTAAAGAAAGCGTATCTTTTGGAGTGCTTAACTGTGCTTTATCTAATAGATCTTCATAAGAACACTGTGGAGAAGGGTATTAGAATGCTTGCTACTTTACAGAGCTCAAAACTGAGGCTCAGAGAGTTTCAGTTACTTGCCTAAGGACACACAGCTATGGGAAATGAAGGAGCCTATAAGACCCTCAGCTCTAACTGAGCTGTGTCTCCCTCCCTCCCTCCTTGGCAGCAGCTGAAAGAAGGGTACAGCCTATTCTTGATGCACCTGCTGGTCTCCCCCTAGAGTGGGGGGCAGGGATAGTCTTCATCATCTTGTGTTTAGTAGCTGCTGCAGGCCAGATGCACAGCTCTCACTCAGTAGTCCAATACCTAAGGAATGAGGGAATCATCTACTGCCTTACCCATATCAGGGGGAAGGTGAGGGAAACAAGTGAAGAAGGGGTCAGAGGGTCCAGGGCAGAGGTGAAAGGCAGTAGAAGGCTGCTTCTTTGTTTGTGGCCTTGGTCTGTGCTGGACAGGAGAGGGTGTGGTGATCTCCCTTAGAGACAAGCCTTGACCTCAGCCATGGCTCAGGCTAATGCTGTTTTGGGACCTTTAGAACTAAGATTTCAAGCAAGAAGTGTAGGAGAAGGGGAAGACTGACGGAGACCTCCATCATCACCCCCTCCACTGCCTGCTCGCAGCAGCCAAGCATGGCGGTGGGAAGTACTTCCTTCTGTCTGGGAAATATGGGAAATAGGAGGGGCAGCTTTCCTGATGGTGCTGATTCCTTGGTCCTTTTGCATAATGATTCGATTGCTTGATTCATCTATTTTTTTTAAAATTTAAAAACATGTAAGATTGCCACAACATTGTAAATCAACTATACTTCAATAAAAACATATTAAAAATAAATTAAAACATGGATAGATCCATTCTGTGTGGGGCTAAAACCTAAGGCTAGAAAAATAAATACATCAGGGTCCTTCCCTTCAAGAGCTCACTATCTAGGAAAGAACAGGAAAGATAGTAAGATTGAAGATTTTTACAGTGCAGCAAATAACAGAGTTATATATGATGGGGAGAGGGGACACAGAATTATTCCATGAAGTTCTTGAGTGATGAATGATTTCATATTTTACCCAGAGAGTATATCATATGTCAGGCACTCTGCTTGGCACTAGGATGGGGGCCCATAACATCCTTATCAAAGGCTGTAGCTGTCCATAGCTATTTTTAAAAAGTATTTATTAAGTTATAATTGATATACAGTCCAATAACGCACATATCTAACATTTCATAATTTGATAAGTTTTCCCTGGTGTATACATTTCCTTACAATTAAGATAGTGAACGTATCCCTCACCTCCAAAAGTTTCCTCATGCCCCTTTGTCTTCCCTGTCTCCCATTCCTCCCCACAGCCCCCCATTTTTAGACTGCCACCAATCTGCTTTCTGTTATTATAGATTAATTTGTGTTTTCTAGAATTTTCTATAAAAGGAATTATGCAGTAGATATTCTTGTCAGTCTAGCTTCTTTCACTCAGCATAATTACATTGAGACTCATCCATGTTGTATGTATATCAATAGTTCATTTCTTTTTGTTGATGAATAGTATTCCATTGTATAGACATATCACAATTTGTCTATTCATTCACATGTTGATGAACATTTGGGTAGTTTCCTGTTTATGACTAATTCAAATAAAGCAGCTATGAACATTGGTGTACATATCTTTGTATAGACATACGCTTTCATTTCTCTACAGTAAATACCTAAGAGTGGAATGCTTGGGTCGTATGATAGGTATATGTTTAACTTTTTAAGAAACTGTCAAGCTGTTTTCCAAAGTGGTTATGTCATTTTATATTCCTACTAGCAGTGTATGAGAGCTCTGTTCCCCCATATTTTTACCAAGTAAGGTTTTACGTTTTTAACCACTCTAATAGGTGTGTAATGGTGTTTAATTGTGGTTTAACTTGCACTTCCCTACTGACTAATGATGTTGAGCATCTTTTCATATGCATGTTTGCCACTCCTATACTTCTTTGTTGAAGTGTCTGCTCAAATCTTCTGCCCGTTTTTTTAAATTGAGTGTTCTCTTATTATTGAGTTTTAAGAGTTCTCTTTCTAGATACAAGTCCTTTATCAAATATGCATTTTGCATACATTTTCTTCTAGTCTGCAACTTGTCTTTTCATTCTTTTCAGAAGAGCAGAAGTTTTAAATTTTAATATAGTCCAACCTGCCAAAATTCTTTTTGTGGATCATGCTTTCAGTATTGTATCTAAGAAATAGTTGCTTAACTGAAGATCTCAAAGATATTCTCTTATGTTTTCTTATAAAAGTTTTATGGTTTTAGCTTTTACAGTTAGATCTATGAGCCATTTTGATTTAATTTTTTGTATGTGGTGCAAGATATGGATTGAAGTTCTTTTTTTTTTTTTTTTTTGCACATGGGTATCCAATTGTTACAGCACTACTTGTCAAAAAGATTCCTTTCTCAACTTTTCTGCACCTGTATCAAAAATCAATTGTCAAATGACCACCTAGAGGGGTGGGATAGGGAGGGTGGGAGGGAGATGCAAGAGGGAGGAGATATGGGGACATATGTATATGTATAGCTGATTTACTTTGTTATAAAGCAGAAACTAACACACCATTGTAAAGCAATTATACTCCAATAAAGATCTTTAAAAAAAATCAATTGTCCATATGTATATATGTTGGCCTATTTCTAGACTCATATTCTGTCACATTGATCTATTTGTCTAACTTTATGTTAATACCACATGTTCCTGATTATTGTAACTTTATGATAAGTCTTGAAATCAAATAGTCCTTCCACTTTGTTCTTTTTCAAAGCTGTTTTGGCTCTTCTAGATCCTTTGCAGTTTCCAATGAAATTTCGAATAAGCTTGTCAACTTCTACAAAAATAAAAACTTGCTGGGATACTGATTTTGATTGCACTGGCTCTATAGATCAATTTGGGAAGAATTGACATCTTAACAATATTGAGTCCTCCAATTCATGAACATGGTATATCTCTCCATTTATTTAGGTCTTCTTTAATTTTTTCAGTAGTGTCTTGTAGTTTTTACTCTGTGGTTTTATACATCTTTTTTCATGTTTATCCCTATATATTTTATAGTTTTTGATGATATTATAAATATTATTTTTTAAGTTTTGATTTCTGATTGTTCATTGCTAATATGTGGAAACCAATTGATTATGGTATATTGGTCTTGAATCCAGCAACCTTGTTGCTATGGGCTGAATAGTTACCCCAAAATTTACATGTTGAAGTTCTAATTCCCAGTACCTTAGAATGTGACTGTATTTTGAGATAGGGTCCTTAAAGAGGTAATTTAGTTAAAATTAGGTGGGTCCTAATGCAATATGACTGATGTTCTTACAAGAGGAGGAAACTAGAACACAGACACACAGAGAGAAGACCATGTGAAGACATAGGGGGAAGATGGCCATCTAAAAGCCAAGGAGAGAGGCCTTATAAGAAGCCAAACCGACCAACACCTTGATCTCAGACTTCTTGCCGCCAGAATTGTGAGAAAATAAATTTCTATTGTCTAAGCCACTCAGTCTATGGTACTTTGTTACAGCAGCCCTTGCAACTAATACACTTGTTAAACTCACTTATTAGTTCTAGTAGCTTCTTTGTAGACTCCATAGGATAGTCTATATAGGCAATCATATTATCAATAAATACACTTTTACTTCTTCCTGTCCAATCTGGATGCCTTTTATTTCTTTTTCTCGTCTAGTTGCTCTGACTAGGACTTCCAGTACAATATTGAATAGATGTGGCAAATGGCTTACCACTTTGTGCTTTAATTTCTTCACCTATAAAATGGGGGTAATAACAGTATGTATCTCATACGGTCGTTATAAGGATTGAAATGTGTAAATATTTATAATGTGCTTAGAACAGTGCCTGGATAATAAGTGCTATATAACTTTTTTTCTTTGTTCATTTAAAATCATGGAAGGCTACCAGATTCTGCTTCAAGATGCAAGCCAACCATGCTGGCTTCCAGATATGGCTTTTGCTCCATCTTTTCCCTAATCCCTGCTGTCCTTGGTAGCACAGTTAGAACTTCAGACTGGTAGAACTATCATTTAGTTCTACCGCCAGCCCAAGGCAGGAATCCCTTCAGCATGCCACACCTGACCAGTTGCTGGCTGCGTTCTGAGCAAGAACTCTTCATTCAGGAAGCCTGAATTTCTCAATTCTTTGGAATGCCAATGATGTCTGAGGTGACAGTGAGAGTTCCCAGAGGCTGGAAAGCTAAGATTCTGTGTTCACTGTATGCACTGCTAGGTCCTCCAGTTGTTTCCACCATGACACCTGGCATGGGTGTTTGCATCTCCTATGATAGAAATAAGCTCCATGGAGTGGGTCTCCTGGGAACTGGCAGCTCCTGTTTCTTGTCACTGGGGAAGCGAATTAGGGGCAAGGGTAGAGCTGGCTTCTCTGCCTTAGCAACTGCCCAGATCCTGAGTCAACACCTGAATAAACTCTGGGCTCTTTTTATTTAGCCCCATTGGGGATGGGAGAGGATCCAGGCTCAGTCTTTTCAACATGGCACGTTAAAAAAACAAGTAGGACTCAAAAGTGTCTCATTCCTGGGAATTCTTAGCTAGAAGATCTCAGTTTCAGATTTAACATGAGTCTTTTTTCTGATGCAGCAGCAGGCAGCTTTTCTCACAGAGTATTGTTACATAAACAAGCAAGAGATGGGTTTGCCACAAGCAAAGTCAAAATTTCCATCTAAATTTTAGCTAATAAGACTATTAGGACTGATACAGGCTTTGGAGTTTTACATTTCCTGAGCCTGGCAGCTGTGTTTTCCCTCTTTCCACTAAATTCTGTAGTGTAGAATTTAGGGAATTATGGAAAACACACTTGCAGCACCAGAGCTTAAATGGGGTAAGATCCCTGCCCAGTAGTAATTGCTGATGTTGGGGGAAAAAGTCTCTTGAAAATCATCCAGCTGCAGGAGACTGAGCAAGGGGTCTCAGGCCTTCTCAGTTCCAGGACTATCCTTTTTCTTAAAATACCCTTGAGAACTGAGTGCAAAAATATGCCAGTGTCACATTTGCTGTGTGCATTTAGTAACAGAAAACTGTGCAGCGCGAAGGCGTGTTTATACAACTAGCAATTGTACTGCAAAACCATCAACAGCTCACAGCCCAACCAGTCTTCCAAAATACAAGTGTGAAGCATTTAAAATCTGCAACTCTGCAACGAGGTGCCCACAAAGTACCTTCTTCGAATTTGCATATTTGTGTACAAGAACACAAACCGTTTATATAAGGCTTTAGCCCGTTTTAAATGTTAAAAAAGTCCCCATGATTTGCTTTGCTTAAAATGCACGCTCAAACTTTATTAAAAACATTTTTCAAAAAATGTTTCATAAAGCTAGCCGTCAGCGAGGCTCACTGGAGGGTGTGGAAAATGGATCGTATATCTTTAACCCGCAGAAGTTAAAAGGTTTTTTTTTTTTTTTTTTTGGTTGTTAGCTAACAATGGAAACTTTTTTTTTTTAAGTGTTTCCCTCCCTCGGTCTTGCCAAGCAATAGAAAAAAAAGAAGAAAAGAAAAACTTGTTCCGCTGAGTTCAACCCCAGACAGGCTCACAACTTCCTTCCTGCTTTCCTCCCCCAAGCCCCCGCCTTTCTCCCTCCTCCCTCCTCCACCCCAAACCCCCCCGCCCCAACTTTTTTTTTTTAATCGCACATTGAACAAACACTGAAGTAGCAGGGAGCAGACACTGACAGGGGTAGTATCTCAACAGCCCACAAGGGCGTGCAGGGCCGGCCGGCGTCGCCACCGCCCGGATCTCCCGCCCCGGCCAAGGAGCTTTCCCTCTTTTTTCCCATTCCCCCCCTTTTTTTTGTCTTCCAAAAGAAGTGAGGAAACCATTTACGAGCTTTTTTACTTTTAAAGCCATCTTTCTCCTTCGAGGTCTGCTTCCCCGGGCCATGTAGTCTGCACAGGACGCGGGAATCTTGAGCAATTGTAGGTAAGTTTGGCGGCTTTTTAATGGTTCTCGCCTCCGAACCCTCTTTCCCCTCTCTCTCTGCTCTGGAGCGAATCTGAGGGTTCCGGGTTCTGAAAAGGCGCAGAGAGGTGGGCCAGGGAGACGGGCAAGGGGGTTTGATTGGGGAGGGTGGCGTGGAGAGGAGGGAGAAGCGAGTTTTCGGCGTTTCCCGTGCTCGCCTTCCGGGCCGCTGACTCCCCGCCGCCTACCTCGGCGCGCTGCAGGCGTCCACGGGCTCCGGCCGCCGGGCAGCCGGCTTGGCGCCGGGCGAGGCTGCCCAGGATGCGGAGAAGCCCTGCACTCGGCCGCGCCGCCTCCGGGCTTAGAGCGGGGCCCCGGGAGGTTTGCAGAGCCCGGGCTTCCGCCTGGCTGCAGCCATGCACACCCTGGAGTCCTTCCGAGTGGGCAAGGGTCCCGGAGCCCGCAGAGGCAGCCGCGTCCTCCGGCACAGGGTGTGCGGAGTGCGGACTCGCTGTCCGCGCGCGTACACACACACACACACACACACACACACACACACACACACACACACACACACACACACACACACACACACACACACACACACACACACACACACACACACACACACACACACACCCCTACGCGGGGGGCGACAGCGTGCGGGGGGGCGGCGTGTATTGGTTCCGGTACAGGGGACGAGCAGCGCCTCGGCCCCGGGCGCGCGCAGACGCACCCACACTCACAATACACACTTGTTTGGGGACTGGCGACAAAGCCAGTGCTGAAAAATGCCTAGGCTGCGGCCCCGCCGCGCGCCCAGGCCGTCGTAGGCCGAGGGACACAGCACCAAGGCCAGGGTCAGGAAGGTAAAAGGCAGGCACGCAGGGGTCTTCCTAGATCCGGGCTCAGGCAGCGACCGGGGAAGGCAGGTCCAGCTCAGGTTCCCTCCGAGTCGGTCCCTGATGGCCAGAGAGGGTGGAGCGAGGAGATCCTGAAGCCCAAGGCGGGTGGGGGGAGCTGCCCCGTTATACCCGATGCAACCAGTGTTTGCAAAGCCGAGGGGACCCAGAGACGGTGGAGGGGGTGTCCTCACTCTCGGAGAGCTCGGAATCTGCCGCGCCCCGCACATAGCCCGCTTAGCAATCAAGTGGTTGTACAGTCCCCCGCCCGTCCGCGCGGCTCTGGAGGCAACTCTTAGAATTTGGAATTTGAAGGGACCTTCAAGCGCATCACAGTCTGGGGCGAAGGGTGGGAGCGCACTCGGAAAACACACCCACAACCTAGCTGGCGACCGAGGGCCCCCGGGGTTTGTGTCCTCGCCGTGCCGCACAGCCCCTGTAGATAAGATGTCCAGTGGCACCGATCCCCGACAGATTGGGGGATCCCAATCCCAGTCCTAGTCCCCTAGCCGTCCCCCGCACCCGCCCTCTAGGGTCCTGACTTTTCTCCTTGTGTCTCCACAGCGGCGCTGTTGTTTACGGAACTCGGCGGGGGCTGAGCCCGCGGTCTTGCCCCCCGCCCAACGCCCAGGCCATGCCACCCCATCCGCGCGCGGAGCCGCGGCCGCCGGGCCTCTGGGGCTGAGCCGGGAGCCGAGAGCCTCGGGAGGAGGAGGAGCCGGCGGCGGAGCCGGAACAGGAGCGGCGGCGGCGGGCAGCGCGGCGGACCCAGTACTATGGCTATGTACTGCTATGCACTCAACAGCCTGGTGATCATGAATAGCGCCAACCAGGTGAAGAGCGGCGGCGGCCCTCGGCCCAGCAGCAGCGAGACGCCCCCGCCGCCGAGGAGGGCCGTGTTGAGCCCCGGCAGCGTTTTCAGCCCCGGGAGTGGCTCCTCTTTCCTCTTCCCCGCAGCCGAGTCGTCGCCGGAGGAGCCCGGGAGCCCCCTGGGCTGGCGGAGTGGCCGGCGCAGGCTGAATAGTAGCAGCGGCAGCGGCAGCAGCGTGGGCAGCCCGAGTTGGGCGGGTCGCCTAAGAGGCGACGGGCAGCAGGTGGTGACCACCGGTACCCTCTCCCCTCCGGGGCCGGAGGAGGCCAAAAGGAAGCTTCGAATCCTACAGCGCGAGCTGCAGAACGTGCAGGTGAACCAGAAAGTGGGCATGTTCGAGGCACACATCCAGGCGCAGAGCTCCGCCGCTCAAGCGCCCCGCAGCCCGCGTTTGGGCAGGGCTCGATCGCCCTCCCCGTGCCCCTTCCGCAGCATCAGTCAGCCCCGAGGAAGGGTCCTGGCTCCGAGTGAGGGGCGGAGGACAAAGTCCTGGGGGGAACAATGTCCGGAGACTTCAGAGGCCGACTCCCGGAGAAGAGGAGGGACGCCCAGCCAACGCCTCTCGAAAGACAAAGAGGGAGTAGCACCTTTCCCCGGCCCTGCTGCCCCGGCAGGATCAGCGGCTCAGGGTCCAGGCGCTTCGGTGAAAATGAGAAAGCCGGTCCCGGCCGGACGCCACTGTGGCTCACCCATTGCTATGGAAGTTGACAAGAGGGTTTCTCCTCCTTTGGGAACTCAGAATTACCAAGCTCCCCCGTTGGGGCTGGTCGGAGTGAACATAACGATGGCCGCAGAAGTGGCAGCGAGAGCCACATCCACTGGGCCACACCATCCACAGGACCCAGCCCTCACTGAGCTGTCTGAGAGGGCCCGCGAGCTTGGGGGTGTGTACCCTCGAGAGGCCCTGTCCAAGAGTCAGGGGCAGTCTTTGGGCAGTGAGACAAGTCCGGCCCCAGAGAGGGGCGGGCCCCGCAGTGGAGAGCCCCCTGGGAAGGTGGGGAGAGGAAATCTGCCCGGTGGCATGCCGGGCTCCGGGGCGCCTGAAGCGGACAAAAGGCCAGAGGAGAGGACTGTGAACGCGCAGAGTCCAGCGGACTCCTCTGAGGCCCCGGGCTGGTTCAGGCAGCCCAGAGACTGGGGCTCAGTAGGCTCCGAGGGGACCCAGAGTGGGGCCCTAGTGGCCAGGGAGGCACGGCCGCGCTCCAACAGAGTGGATGAAGGGTCTGCGTCGCTGGGCTTGCTTGGGGGCAGCAGCTCAGCACAGCCAGGCCCGGGGGAGTTGGAGGCGGGGATTCCCTCTGGCGGAATGCTGGAGCCTTTGCCCTGTTGGGAAGCAAAAGATCTGAAAGAACCTCAGTGCCTTCCTGGGGACAGGGTGGGTGTGCAGCCTGGGAGCTCCAGGGTTTGGCTGGGCTCCATGGAAGAAGCGGGTCTGGCCTGGACGTGTGTCACAGGGGTACAATCCGAGGGGACTTGGGGAAGCCAGCCTCAGGGCAGAGATGCTCACCCCAGCCCAGAGCAGCTCTCCCCAGATCAGAAGGACAAGCCTTCCGGGGGAGAGGCCTGCAGCCGAAGCAATATCCCCGCCGTCATCATTACAGACATGGGTGCCCAGGAGGATGGTGCCTTGGAGGAGGTGCAGGGAAGCCCTCTGGGCGGCCTGCCGCTGAGGAAACTGTCCTCTTCCTCTGCGTCTTCCACTGGCTTCTCCTCCTCCTATGAGGACTCGGAGGAGGACATCTCCAGTGACCCCGAGCGCTGCCTGGACCCCAACTCTGCCTTCCTGCATACCCTGGACCAGCAGAAGCCCAGAGTGGTAGGTCTTGCCCTGAGATTTTTCTAGAACTTGTGCTGCTTTCATGCCCACGTGTCCCTTTTTCTTACCTTCTACTGAGTCAGAAAGACTCTGACCAGGGCCCTGGGGCAGTCACAACTTATAATCCTCTCCAGGTGTGTTTGCTGGGGAGGTACCTAGGCACTGGCCATGCACTTTGTAGCTTGGACAGTGAACCGGAGTCATTTCTGTTGTTATTTCCATGTACATCTTAAAAGACATTTTTTAAGGTATCTCTGGTAGGTCACCACTCATTTTTGGGGAAGATAATATTCGTGAGTGTTACCATAAAGCTTCCTGGTGAATCTCCAAAGATAGTGAACAGAGCTGCTGAGTGTAGCTTTTGTCTGATCAGGTGAAACACTTAATTCTGTGCTTCATTTAGGCAGAGGAGAACTGACAAGGATGTCATCGAATTAACTCAGACTCTACTAATAGGCTAGGAAAATGAGTGACGTGATTCTGGAACAGGGCCCTGAAACCTGCAGATGTGGCATTGGCCGGTCTTTTGGGTGAACAATCACCTAGCCTCAGGAAATTGTCAGGACATTGCAATATTTGTGGGGTCAGCAGAAGATACAGTTTGATGTATGAATTAAAATGAAAACTAGGCTTTGAGCTAAGCAGATAGTTTCTTTAATAACAGGATATTACATTACATTAGGTTGAATTGCATCTGGGTGATATCCCTAAGGTAGATACGTCCTCATGGATATGCTCATTGGCTGGTGCAGGTACATTTCAAGTACGTTTTCAAGTGCATCTGTTGTGATTCAGCACACTGACATCTTGTTCTGGCTATGGCGGTAGACGGGTTTATTTCTGTACACAGTTCATCTCAGTCCTAGGCTGTTTTCACTCTTAGGAGGATCAGAGCATCGTATGAAAGATGTAAGAGTTGAAGCTAGCACTTCTGAAAAGGTCTGGACTTTCTCTTAGCTTTTCCAGAGTCTGGGGAATTTCCTAGTTCGGCGTGTAAGGGGTTCTTGTGCTACCTTGGGCGAAAGTCTGCATTTTATTGTAGTAGGTAGTCTTCCGATTTAATCTTGACTATCAAGTACTATTCGCTGTACCTCAGTAACTTAAACCACAGCAACTGAGAGCTTTATATTTCTACTCTACATGCTGCTCTAAGTTATTCTGGACTCCAAAGCATGTGTCTGTCATACTCCCACTTCAGAAATCACAGTCTGAATCTTTGTAGACCAGGCACTTCTTTTCATGAGACTCCGCCTTCTGCTGATGATGGGGAGGCAAATATGTACGCAGAATCTGGCCCCAATCAGCCTGGCATTTTGTGGCCAGCACAGGGCATCTGGCACGGGCACACCACCTTTAGAGGAGGTATGGTCCACCTGGAAGGGGACGGATGGTGGTGAAGGGCAGGTGGAAAATGCTTCTCACTGAAGGAATGGCTCAGGTTTCTCGGCCTTCTTGCCCACAATTAAAGGTCTATGAGATGGTCCTCTGTTCCAGTCCTCCCTTTGGCTTTTTATACCCTGGAGCGTAGCCAGCATAGCCAAGTTGTTTTAACTTGTTCTCCAACTTTCCATTTGCCCTTTCTAGTGGTGGATTAGCAGCTCCTACTGGCTGGCTCTCAAAGTATTTTGTGTGTCCCGATGTTTGAAAAGGGCTCTTGTCTGGAAGTGAGTTAAAGGGGAGATAAATAATGATAGATGACAATTTTCTTTTTTTCATTTGCCAGAGGGATGCCAGCTGAGAAACCAGAGGGTTGAGTGGTGTCAAGGTAGCGAACAGGTCCAGAGGTGGCAACGAGGCCTGCCTGTGGTCCAGCCTACCTCCCTTCTTTAAACAAGGTTTCAGACACCCACAGAGAAGGGCCAGGGAAAAAGTCCCTGCCAGCCTCACTCTCTGGTCATGTGCGGCTGATAGGGAGTGTCTGTGGGGGAAGGGTGGGTAACCAACTGGAAATTATGGGATCCTAGGGACTTTTGAGCTTTTGGTTGATTGCTTGCACGATACGCTCAGTTTTCTTTTTCACATACAGATTGTTGCGGCGGAGCCTTATCTGTGACACCAAAACATCTGCTCCTTGAGTCAAAAATCACTTGATTACCTGAGATTGATATTTTGTCTACAGAAGGCCAGACAACTTGATTGACGGGGCCTTTTGGCTTGGCTGTTCAGTGTTTTATAGATAAAACCCCAGCCGGAGCTGTTTGAGGCTCTACAGTATCGATACTCGGTCCTCTCCTCGGACTGTGCTGCTTCTGTCTACGCTGCAGCACCGCACTCAGGGGCCCCCGTCCTCACCTGTACGCACCCTCACACATACACTCCCAGCAGCCCGTTCACACACACAGGTTGGAAATTGCATGTTCAGCCTCCGGTCACACAACCAACCCCTGACCTTCAGACCCATACTGAGAACACTTTTTTAGTGTGCTGCTGTGTCTTTGAGCAGAGTTAGACCTTTCATGCCTCGTGTGCGCGGGCGGTTCTTTGCTTCTGCGGAGGCATGACTGTGTGACGAGGTGCGCAGGCAGAGGTGACAGCCCTGCAAAGCCTGGAGCCTGGCTGCTGGGTTAGCTCTCCTGCTGTGTGGCCTCCCTGCCAGTTCATCACTGTGAGAAGTCCCAGCGCCAGTGTAGGGGAATTCGAAGATGTCCCTGTAGTTAAAAACAAAGTGCAAAGCAGGTTGTTTGGAAATGCACTCTGAAACGTATTTAGCCATTTAGATTATGCAAATTCGCAGAGGCCTTTTTACTGAAAGGGAATGTGTTGAGAAGCGCCTCTGCTCATTTGCTTCCATGGGTAGGAGCTGTATGCAAAGTGCTTCAGGCCTTTCCTACAGCTCAGGCTTCAGATGTGCCTGTCTCTGAAATAGAGTGTTCCAGAGTTTTTGCTCCTCTGTGTCTGTTTGTAAAGGAGCAGGCGCTTGAAATTTGCTCACAGGTAGTTGTATCACGTGCTTTGCGTTCAATGGCTTAAATTCAGGCGTGTTCACATTTACGGTTTTCTGAGATCTGAACAGAAGCGAATTGCACTGGGGAAGAAGGGTGTTCTCTCTTGTTCTTTAAGACAACTAGAAATTAATCAACAGTTCTTGACCTCCCTGTGTTATGCCATTTAAAAGTAACTGGGCCATTGAAACACCAGGTTTAAAGTGCTAAATTAAAATAAGCATGCATCTTCCAAAAATAGGTTTTCTTGATTTATTCCAAAATTGTACTAGCAATCATGTGTACAAAAACCAAAACAAAACGCTGGTCTAGTTACCTGGGGGACATTTAAGGAATTATAATACAAAATCCTTGCCTTCTTGGTGCTCACTATTTTTTCAGGGCCATTGGAATTTTGTTTCCTTTAGTTTTTTGTGTGTTGACTAGTTTTGTTGCCTTTTTTAAAGTAAAAAACTAACTAATATATATGGTAAAAAAAATTCGAGCAGTTTAAAATGGTTTTATGTGGTTTTTAAAAGTGTGAAATTTTTATCTGAGGGTAAACCCAATTAAAATTTAAAAGCCTTAGTGGGATACTTACTTAAAAAAAAAAAAAGAATATGGTGGTAAGTACTTTTAAGTGGGAAATTCTTATCTGGAAGAGAATATGGAAGGTCCAGATTTATCGGGTCACGAGTTCGGGTTGCATATGCTGTTTTCTTAAGATGGGGCACCCTTCCCCCTCAGGTGTGCAGCCAGAATCTTTCTGGAAAGGCTTCAGGATTTTTCAGATCTGGGAGAACCCCTAGTCATTTACGTGAGGTTCTGGGTGTTACCCTGATCTGTTTAAGAAGGAGGAAACCAAGACTCAGAGGGGCAAAGGGACCCAAGGGCTGCAGCTCTGGCTCAGATTCCTCCTTTTAAAATATGCATTCTGCGTGAGGGCGAGCTCATGGGGGCCTGTAGAGTTCTAACTCTCTGTGACTATGTGATTCCAGACATTTGATTCAAAACCTGCTGTATGTGAAGTACGTATCATGGTGTCTGGAAATGTGACAAGATTTCTTTGGTGTGGACCTTG
Source organism: Pseudorca crassidens (assembly GCF_039906515.1). Lineage (NCBI taxonomy): Eukaryota > Metazoa > Chordata > Mammalia > Artiodactyla > Delphinidae > Pseudorca > Pseudorca crassidens. The sequence goes on from NC_090297.1 coordinate 162,267,895, forward strand.
GGCAGTCGAGGCCGAAACTGGGCACATTTAATTGTGTGCTTTTCCTTAAGATCCATTAATTATCTGCCTCTCATCTCTCTTAACTGGAAGAATGGTTCTTTGTAATTTCACATTGAAAAAGTATCATCAAAATAAATGAGTACAATACCCAAGATTCTCGTTAATGGTTAGACTGATTGATATTAGAGGCTGTGCTGGTAGGATGCCAGCACATTAACCTGACAAGTGAAAAATGCATTGTTCTCTGAGGGCTTCGGCCTCCTCAGATAGTTCAGTTTGGAAACTGAGGCTTTGCCTCTGCAGAGCCAAAACGTCACTTCAAAGACCTCGTTTTATCAAAGATAAAAGTAATTCATCCAGCTTGAATCCTTTCAAATAAAGGTGGGGCATAGAGAAAAAGAGAGATTGGTGTTGAGGCATCACAAAAACACAGCTCAAGATTTACCAGGCTTTTAGGTTTAACAAGAAAAAACATATTAAACTGGACGGCGTCTGCTTTTAGAGAAATGTATTTCAGGTGTTACAGAAAGCATTTTCAGAACTTTGCTTTTTAGCGCCAAATTGCTACCGAGCCACTTTTCTGATTTTGGTGGCACATGCCAGTTAAATGTAGTTACAGATTAGATTAGTTCTCTGTAGTTTATTTATATTCCTGGGAGCATTGATAACATTGTTTAGGCTTATTTTATTTTGTCGGGTTTCAATGTAGTTGTCTAAAGGCAGAATTTTAAAATATTTAATGGTAAGAGTTTTATATCTTGATTGAAAAAACTTGTAGACTTCAGGTCATCAGTGATTCAGGATTAACTCACGAACTCTTCTAAATTGTGTTGTGGACACACTGTCAGCATGGAAGGATCTATCTATATATATATTTTTAATTTATTTAGGTTGCACCAGGTCTTAGTTGCGGCACTCGGGATCTTCAGTTGTGGCATGACAACTCTTAGTTGCAGCATGCATGCTGGATCTAGTTCCACGACCAGGAATCGAACCTGGGGCCCCTGCATTGGGAGCGTGGAGTCTTATTCACTGGACCACCAGGGAAGTCCTGGTCTATGGGTTTTGATAAGAGACGAGATCTTGGCATTGTAAGCTATACACATTGTTCCCTCCAGTCCGTGACAAATGTGCCTTGCAATGATTTTTTCCTGACTGGGTGGAATTGACGTTGTGAATGATGTATTTTTCATGAATTGGGAGCTCATTGTTTACAAATCGCAACAAACCCAACTGTGAACTCTCTTGTAACGTGAAAAGCCAGTTAGAGTGCCAACCTCCATTGTCTCATTGGAATATTTGGGATTTTGTATGTCCAGTTCTCTTGAGACTGTGTGCCCTCCTGTGGTTGCATACTGTTATCTTAGTTAACTAAGGAGTGTGGTACTACAGGTGGCCCCAACAACATGGAAACACTCAGCATTGTAGCATTCCCTCAGACCGATGGGTCCAGTCTGCTAGACTGTGGAGGCCACCCTGGGGGTCTGGAAGAATCTGGTCCAACCTGGTCCCATGATCCTGTAGTCAGACATGACTTACTGTAGTTCTGCCATCAACTATCTCGTTGTGGTTCCCCCAAGACACCTGGTCGTTCATTTTTCCAGGGGTGTATTATTATTTTAAAGACAATTCAGGTCTCCTGGGCTAAAAGACACTATAGATATAAATATGATCTCATTAGGGAATTAGGCCTCTGTTCTTAGAATTTAAAAAATAACAATTTCTTTTCTATAACCTACATAAGTATCATAAGATAAATCTGAGTCTGGGAGAGGTTTTAGAACTCATTTTCTCCAATACCCACATTTTACAGGTGAGGAAAGCGAGGCCAGAGCGTATTCCATACAGTCATGTTTACATTTTTCTTTTCCCTTAAAAAACTTCATTAGTGGATAAAGTCCTTACTCACCTGGGGAGATCCACCTTGGCTTTAAACATAGGACGTGTTTTTAAAATGTTTGTTAAAGGAATGGATGAATGAATGAATGATAGACAGTAGCTCTGCGGCATTATCTACCCATAAAAGAACTGTCGAGTCATCTGGGAGAGGAGGAACAAAAAAAGGGAAAAAAGAACAATTAAGGCAGGCTCACTGCTTATTCCTGTGACCTTCCTGCCATAGGAGTAGGGGTGCCAGACTGGGCTTTAGGAGACCTGGGTGAAATCCCAGTCTGCACATGGCCTGCAAGCCCTCTGAAAAATGGAGAGAGGAGGCATGACCTCACGGGGTGGGGGATGAGAGTTCAGGGACGCAGTGTTCTAAAAGTGCCTCGGATGGCTCCTGGCACATGGTACAGGCTCAATCAATGTTAGTGGAGGTGGAATTAGGAGACATCTTAAGTACTGGTGAGGCAGTGTCTGTCTGGAAAATTCACGGGGTCCCTGGGAAGAAATTCTTGGTAGCAACTCCAGGATTTTGTTGAGGTGCCACTTTCACCCAGTACTGTCCTGGAGGATGATTCTGCCTCACCCAATAAGGCTGCAATGAAATGGATTTCTCAGAGACCGGTATTCACAGGCTACCCGTGAATTCACACGCTATTGTGGGACCACAACAGCTTCCTGAAGTGTATTTCATGGAACATTGAGAAGAAGGCTGGTCTTACCCTCTGTCTCTGTTTCCTAGTGTAGTTTCCTTTGGTTCAGTTATGGGGCTGGGGATCAAAGACCAATACAAGCCTCAGGGAACAAGGTCAGGGACGATACCTTCTCACAGTGTGTGTGCAGGGAAGACCGCTCTGCACGGGAAGGCAGGGCCCTCCAGGCTTTCTCTGATGAGGAATGATTTATGATCATCATTTCCCTGGTAAGCCAAGACGCGCAGGCTTTTGACTAACTTGTCTGGTGTGTTTCTCAGCAGTTCCGTTAAGAATTCACTCCTAGGGCTTCCCTGGTGGCGCAGTGGTTGAGAGTCCGCCTGCCGATGCAGGGGACGCGGGTTCGTGACCCGGTCCGGGAAGATCCCACATGCCGTGGAGCGGCTGGGACCGTGAGCCATGGCCGCTGAGCCTGTGTGTCCGGAGCCTGTGCTCCACATCGGGAGAGGCCACAACAGCGAGAGGCCCGCGTACCGCAAAAAAAAAAACAACACACACACAAAAAAGAATTCACTCCTAGAGATCTGATCTTTCCCCTCCATTGAGCTTTACTTGGGCATTTTATTTACTTGATATCACTTTATGGAAACCCATTCAACAAAAGGTATCTCTTCAGGCCGCTAGTCAATACTACATGTTTTATTTCCTGAAATGTGTATTTCTATTTTGCTCCAAACCAGCTGATAAGTTTTATAAGTAACCAAAAGTAGGAGCTGCAGACAGTAAAAGTGGTGAAAGTGGCACCTCAACAAAATCCTAGAGTTGCTACCAAGAATTTCTTCCAAGGGACCCAACGAATTTTCCAGACAGTAAGCAAAAGCGGGATGAACCTCTGCAGTTCATATGTATGTATGATTTGATGGGGTAGGGGGGAGCGTGGAGGGGGAGTATACTTGTTGTACACTCTAAGTATACTTGTTGTTTTTTATGTTTTTATTTTCCCATCTCAGAATGAGTAGGAAAAAACTTCTCATTCGACCTGGTGGTAACCAGTATTCAACTGAAGAGACTCCACCCTCTTGAAGGTCACTGTTATCCTGTGAATCTAGCATTTTAACTTTGTGGTAAGATTCTGGGTGGAAAGGGAAAATAAAATGATACAGCATCTCAGACAAAGACATTGAGATCATTTCCATTGACCTGGTGACTAAGATTAGGGTTCGCCTAACCCAGAGATGATATATGTATTGTGAGGCCCGGTAAGGCTCTGTCCTTGGAGAGCTTGCCGAAAGGGTGGTCTGGTCCATTCGCTCATGTTTATAAAATTGGTCTTAATGCATCCAGAGGGCAGGAATGAGGTACTTTGGCCTTGGGCTTTGGGGGCTGTGACAGTTGTTTTCTTTCTTTACCCTTCTTAATGGGTCCTCTGCATCCTGCCCCCCCATTCCATTTAATCAGGAGAAATAAACTGATTGTTTATTGTTCTTCCAAGAAGAAGCTGTAATACATTTTATATTAGCAGTGCTCAATATTTTCATTCACTATGGGGAGTCTTCCGTGTGCCCTGGGACGGAGGGATTTGCTATCCACCGGCTCACCTGGCAACTTCTCTTGGTATGCTGAGAGTTGGTGGGACCCCGGCAGTTACCGGGGAGGTCCCTGCACCCCCAGGCGGTTCCCAGCGAGTGTTTTTCCAATTACACTGACATTCTTTCCAGGCTCAGCTCAATTTGTTTTCTTCTTCTCTATGGTAATTGATGACTGAGTCGTAAAATGTATAATTCAGCAGGATCTTGTGTTAAGTGCTTCTTCCACAGTCGTGCAGGAGCTGGTGTTTGGCTAATCCTCTGCTATACATGGGTGTGTAAGATTTTCTTTTTGCAAGTTAGCTATCTGGAGAGTAGGTTTAATACAATACATCTCATAACTATGGGGAAAGGAGACCGGCTGGGATATGGAGAGGAACTCAGGGAGTATCACTTCTGTAATCCTTATCTAACCTGAATCTATTAGCAGGAAACTGAAAAGGCCTGTGTATGACAATGAGATAAACAGTTTAATCTATTAACAATGTCAAGTGGAAAATCCAGCCACAGCCAGTAACTTAAGAAATGGCTAGGAGGTTTTGTTGGGACAGCAGATCCTGAGACCCAGGTTGCTAAGCCAAGGGTAGGAAAATTGGTTGCTGTATGTTCAAGCTGGGAGGTTGGGAAGACACTGGTTTGAGAAACTACTGAAAAATCCTTACGGATACAAAACTATGCTAACGTCGGAGACATTTTGAATGCGTTATAATTGATATTTTAGTCTGTATGAGGCCATTGAAACCTTTTCCTCCTCTTCACCGTTGTCATCATCATCGTCACAGCATTTAAGTACTCATTAGTATTCAGCATCTTGCTAATTCCAAGTAATTTAGGACATGTAAGACCTTCTCTGAGAACTTTCCTGGGCATACTCTAGGAGTGCAGTGTGCTGGGAAGACTAGGACTCTCAGATTCGGTGCTTGGCCTCTTTGGGCTTTGGTGTCCTCATCTGTAAAATGGGTGCATCGATAATCTTCCTACATCATGTGGACTTTGTGAGTCTTAAATGAGATCGTGTTTGTAGAGTCATTTTGAGGGTGTATTCTTTCCCACTTAAATTTTTTCTTCACGAGTACTATGATGTTGCCTTTTTCCCCCAGATTTTCTCTTGATTTCTACAGTACTCATTTGTTTATTTCTGTCATGCACACTCTAAGTATACTTGTTGTTTTTTAATAAACAGTGATCTATTTTATTTTTGTAACTGACGTGTAATATTGCCTTATAATATTATATTAGTTTCAGGTGTACAACTGTGATGTTGTTTTTAAAGCTTTCCCAGAAGAGGATGGACCAGGGCAATCACTGCACCAGTGCAAGATATTCCCACATCTGTGTTGCTGAAAGAGAAATTGCTAAGGACTCTGTCAGAAACAACCTCTATGTCCACAGCAGAGCCAGTTCTGACGTGGGCGTGGCAGTGGGCCCGGGGAGCAGGGATGAGTAGACGTTCGGAATTACATCCTATTTCCACACGGCAGCTGCTCAGTAGCGCCGCCTCCTGCCCAAGGGACCATCGAAGCCAGTGCTGACTGTGGACGAAGCTTCATGCCCCTGTGGTTTGCTAACTGGTCCATGGAGATGCGAATGTGATGGACCTGAGGAAAGGCTGGAGGGAGCGAGGAGGGGCCGCAGAGCAGGGGTCTGATGTTCCTGGAGCAGGTCTGTCAGCTCCTGAATAATTGAGAGCAGACTCCGCTCCATCCAGAGTCCGAGGATGCTTAACGGGAGCATTGATTTTTCCAATACCGAGTTGTGGTTTTCCCTTCCGTGTCCTGGAAAGTGAAAGGGAGGAATTCGGCAGTCTTGGGTTTTTTTAAAGCAGACATTACATTCAGCAGCTGTTTCCTGGGCACTTCCTAAGTATGGCCGGGCCCTGGGCTAGATCCCGAAACGCTTTCACAGGGCTGGACCTCCCTTCTGGTGGCTGCCCACGTTGAGAGGCGGACGTGGCACCCCCGTGGCTGCCAAGCAGCAGGCGTTTATCCGCCGTCTGCAGATGCCTGTGCATCGGAGAATGGCTTAATTGATGCTATCCCTGTCCTTGGGGATGCACCCTCTAAGGCAGAGTGGATGCCAACAGACAGACTTGAGATTTGTGAAACTCAAGAACAAGTTGTCTAGCCATTAAACGAGCACATTCATTAAATATGAGTTGATAAATAATGAACCAGTGTTGGCGTGGGAAATGCAGGAGGCTTCAGTGCGTGTCGTGGAACAGGGAGTAGGGGAATTGAATTTGGGCGACAGCCACTGAAGACAGTCAAGGCCTTGAGGGGTTTGCTGCCTCTGTTAGAAGTGGTCAAGCAAAGGGACTATTCTGGATCCAAAGACTCTGCGAGGTTGGAAGGGAAGAGGGCACGCCCCTCCCTCCGCAAGCCTTAACGCCCTGCGTTGAACACCACACAAATTGATGCTCAGCAGATAAAGGATGTAGTGCTTGGACGGCTAAAATGGGGCCTCGGGAGAACCCCCATCCCCACCCCAATCGACCAGAGGGACATGGTCAGGAAAACTTGGGAAGGACTTCTGCTCAGTGAGTGTCTCCTCAGTCTGAAGCTTTGGAAGAGCCCTGGGGGTGGCTGGGCTGGGGGTTGTGTAGACCCTTCCAGGGAGAGAACCCTGGCGTGGCGTCAGGACAGTCCTGGGTTTGAGTCTAAGCTCTGCCACTTCCTGACTGTGTGACCCTAGAGAAAGGTTTTACCTTTCTGTCCCTCAGTCTCACCATCCGTGCAGTGGGGCTAATACCAGCCGTAAGGTTGTGAGCCTTAAACGAGGTCATGTGTGAAGTGCCTGGCACAGCGACTGGACATACTATAAATGCTCAATAAACAGCATCTACGAGGACTTAGAGGCAGCCGTGCTCTCGTTGCTGAGCGTATTATGCTGAACCTGCAATGTCCACCGTTCTCTTTGTTTAGGTGAAAGTGACGAGGGTAACCAAGGGAGTATTGCTTGCTGGTGCCCTTCTTCCCCTAGCAGAAAAAATGGGGCCTGGGGGCTCTTTGATGCTGAGGTTAGTAGGAGGTCTGTGCTAGAGTGGGGAGGAAGTGAGAGGGTCTGCTGGAGAGGGGGCTCCGGCCAGCCACACCTGAAGCCACGCCCTCACTCCGTCCCAGACCTCGGCAGGGACTTCAGTTCTTTGAGCCTTGGTTTCTTCATTTCCCATGTGAGGGTGACAATCCTCTGTCACGCGCTGTTGTGAAGATGAACTGAGACCGTGCGGCCCGAGGACCTGGCACAGAACAGGCAGGGATAGAGGCAGCCCTTCTTCTGCACCTGCACCCCCCAGTTGTGACGCTAACTTGCCTTCACTGAGTGGCCTCAGCCACCTTATCCCAAAGTGCAGTTACTTGTCAAGGATGATGACAAAATAGGCAGCAGGACTTATTTTTCCAAGAAGGTTTCTCAGTTGCAGGAGAGGCCTCACTTTGTCACCAGGGCTCAGAGCTTAATGTTTAAAAAACAATCCATTTTATTCAGTAGCTTGGCAAGAGGTGTCAGGTTACTCACCGGGGACCAGCCTCTTTTTATTCTGTTTTGGAGGTGGAAACTGGCTGAGGTCACCCAGGCCCGGGAGGCCCAGCCTTTGCAGGTGAGGAAGCCTCCATCTCTTCTCTCCCCTCCCCTCACGCCTCTGCTTTCTTGGTGTGTCTTTTAGAGTCACCATTGCTCTTAAGAGAGAGAATGAAATATATATACATGTGTATGAGAAACATCACCGCTTTGTGTAGCTGTGGCTCTTCCTGCCAGGGAGGTCTTTGAACTTGTACGTGATTTCACTGGCCTTCATTGCTTTCCTGTGCCGTGTCTGGTGGCGGGCTGGACACAGGCTTATGAAGATGTTTCTTATTCTCTTTCTTAGGATAAGGAGTTGCTTTCTTCCACTGCAGACCCAGTTGAGGTCTTGAGGCTGGTGGTCTCCGCAGCACGCTTTGCACACCCCAAAGGAGAGTGAGCAAAGGAGAGCCTGCGCAGCGCTTCCTAGCCACACGGCTGCTTTTTGCCTTTGTCCTGGCTGAGCAGACCCGGCCTGCTGGCCTGTTCTCAGGGCTGGGAGGGTGGACGGTGGTACGGAGGGAGAACGCAGTCAGGCGGCCGGGCTCAGCTGGGCTGACCTGGGCATACCAGCATGCTTCGGAGTTCCAGGAGGGCCTGTGGGAGTCTGTGCAGACCCTGGCGGGAGCTGGGGCTCTGTGGCCACAAGTCCCCGCCGAGCAGCACAGACTGTTCCGGGGCCAGACATCACCATAGTCTTGGGCGCCCTGCCTGCCAAACACGGGCTTCTACTTTGCTGCACACTCGATGTGTGATGTGGAAATCCCTCTTTCCTTCTTGGCTGTAATATGGGGTGGCAGCCTGTGGTGTGCACCCTTGGGGTTCGCATCCTTCCTGTCTGCCGCTGGTCCACGCTCACCTTCCCACCCCAAGACGGCCACTAGGCATCCGGGCAGAGTTTCCAGGCCCTAAACTGTTGGGTCCTTCACGTGACGTTACTGGGCCACGCACCTTTCTGGAGAGATGGGTCTCAGGGCTGGCCTGTGCTAACATCCCCCCTCCCCCGAGCCCCAGTCTCCTCCTGTCCTTTGCAGGGATGGAGGGGCTGATGTCTGGAAGGAATGAAACCACGAAAGGAACTTGTTAGTATGTGGCAGCCTCAACCTCAGAGGCGGTCTGGAGAGTGAGTGCACAGGACAGTAACTCCCTATTGCCCGGACCTGGAAATATACACAGGACGGTAATTAGTTTCCATCCCAGGCTAAAGCCATATGGAGCAGCATCTGGGATGCTGTTTACATTGCGGTATCACGCTGCACATCAAAAATCAGCCTGCTCCCTCCGGAGAGCCGCCTGCCCCCTCACTGTGGGCCGGCTGCTGGTTCACGCTGAGAAGCTGAACAGTCTTGCAGGTCAGAGGTTCTTCCTGGCATCCTTTCTTTGGCATTCTGCACTGGCCTAGATTTTCTGATCTGTCACCATTGGCCTCAAGTACCACATCCCCAGGGGAAGGCAGGAGTGTCTCACCAGGAGCTGCAGAGGAAGGGAGCTGGCCCTAAGGGTCGATGGGGGTGAGCCTGGCGGGAAGTGCCCTGAATGTCCCAGGTGGCACACTGCTGGGGATCATTAGCTTGACCTCCGACCGTGGTTTGCAGACCTGTTACACTGACTTTGGACATAAGATTTCAAGAATTTCAGAAAATAGTTCAGTATGACTCCATGACCAGGTATTGTAAAAGAGGATGTAAGTCCTGAGTAGAGGTTTTGCAAAGTCAGCTGCACGAAGGATGGGATGGAGGGGATCCAGCTCAGCAATATTTCTTATGAAATTCAGCAATAATTCTTATGAAATTTCTTATGAATTTCTTATGAAATTCGAGTTATAATGTTAACAAAAATTCAGCGTGCATTAGCTGGCGGTGCAGCTGTTACAAACGCCCAGCAGTCTTAGGCCGCACAACAATAATCAAATAACAGTGGCTAGGATTTCAGAAGTATCTGTTCTGTGCCAGGCACGTTCCATAAGTTACGTCATTCAATTTCTGTAAGGTGTATATTACCTTCCTCCTTTTACAGCGAGCAGACTAGGGATCAGGCAGATGAGGTTGCCAGTCCCAGGGGCACAGCTGGGCATCGGCAGGGCTGCAATCTGAGCTCATGGGTATCTCCCAGCTCCCTGCTCCTTCTGTTGTCTGTCACCTGGAGGAGAGAGGAAGGGGATGGAGCTCTGCGCAGAGGGATGCTGAGTGTAGTTCTGGGCTCCGTGCTTTAGGAATATGGGGACTAATTGTACTGAGTGCAGAGGAAGATGCTGGGCTGACGAGCGGTCTGCACCACAGGCCTTGGAGATGGTTGAGGGAACTAGAGTTGCTTGTTGCCGTGGACATATTACATCTGGAGGGGGGCAGGAGAGTTGCCTTCACATGGTTGCCTTGGAGTAGCATTTTAGTCTGGTGCAAGATCAGTTTTCTGTTCACAGGGGTGGAACTGAGAGGGGATTCTTTTCCTTCTAAATCAATGGGCCTTTGTACGGAAACACAGATCGGCAGATGGAACCGCAGCAGAAGCGAGCTTCTGGAGCTGCCTCTCGGCCCCCGGCCTGGTGGAGTGGAAAAGTGGAGAACTCCTAACCCAAAAGGGCAGTGAAAAGTGAAAGCTCCTCACTGCTCGGACAGAGCTGGGCTGTGAGCCCCTCACCGTGGCGGGAGGGGAGGGCATCAGGCATTCGTCCTGCAGCCCCCAGGGGCCCTGGGGACTCGCCTGCCCCCTCCCATAGGAGAGAGAGAGCAGTGCCGCCCGAGGACAGGGGTCTCCGCAGAGCAATGATTTGTACGTGTCCCGTTTCCTCAGGCCACCCAGAGGGGCGTCACGGGTCTCTTCGTTTCATGGGTCCCTGGATTCAGTTATACGGCACAGCCCCAGGCATTCTGGCTCCTTTCAAATGGCACAGGTGAAAGCCTGTCCTGGGTTTATATTTCAAACACAGTATTAGCACCTCACTTGGAAGTGGGTGCATCAGGTTGCATCACCTGCCTACAGACTTCAGATAAATTAGGAGACACTGGATGAGCTAAGGGAGGAAGTTTATTCCAAAGGGGCAGGTGGCCGGGAGGCCCAGGCTTCCCATAGGATGGTTGCCTTGGGGCTCCTGACCTACAAGAAGAGACTTTTCTGTGCATAGCCTCAGTGGGCAGAGCTGAGACCTGAGGGTGTGAGCTCCGAGGATGCCGTGCGTCTCCTTAGAGAGGAGCACAGCACCGTCACCACGTGAAGGTGACCTCCGCTGAGCACCATGTAGGGGCCACGTGGGGCAGCGAGCAGTGCCACAGGGCAAAGGCAGGCCGGGGCGGAGGGACCGCCAGCCTCTCACGGGGTCCCTCAGCTTGTCAGTTGGGATTCTCAGCCTCGGCGTGGCCTTCTGAGACTCTGAAGAAAGTCTCACTTTTAGGAGGGGACATCTAGGTGGTTTCCAGTTTTTGGTTCTTTAGATAGAGCTGCTGCGAACCTTCACGTACAGGTGTTTATGAGACCATAAGCTCTCATTTCTCTGAGCTGAATGTCCAGGAATGCAGGCGCTGGGCCATAGGCTGTTGCATATTTATTACGTTTTTAAAAGAAACTGCAAAGCTGTTTCCAGAGTGCCCACACCCTTGTACGTTCCCACCAGCAGTGATGCCGTTTCCCCGCATCCTCGCCAGCACGTGGTGGTGGTACTAGTTTTTATTCTAGCCACTCTGATAGCTATGCAGGGCTGTCTCTTTGTGGCCTGATGGTGTTCAACATCTTCCCATGTGCTTATTTGCCATCTGTATACCCTCTTCGGTGAAATCACCTGACTTAGAAAAATAAAAAAATTCCACAGAGCTGCTGTGAAACCATGGGCAGGGGTCAAAAGCCTTGGGCATTGGTACCCCGCCCCCGCATGAGCTTCCCCTCTCAGGGCTTCAGGTTGGGGGTGATTGGTCGTCTCTGAGGTCCCTTCATGCCCCCAAGCTTCTCTGACTCCAAAATAGCGTGGTGACCTAGAGCAGCGCCTCCTTGGCGGGACCGCGGTGTGCAGGAGGGAGGTCCCGGGCGTCCGCACCCACACACCGTCAGCTCTTGTGTCCTCAGGATCCCGCCCAGGCTGACTCATGGGTGCTATATTTAAGGAAAGGTGTCGTTGGGCCTGGAAATAAAAGGAAAAACAAAGGAAGAACTGTCGAGTGTCTCCGTGCCCCCTCTGGGCCTCCTGGAAGGCTGCGGCCCAGCAGGCCCCCGGCCCCCCGATGCTCCTTTCCTCTGCGTCTCCTCAGCGGGGCCTGTGCTGTGCGGTTTAGTTTTGCAACAGGGTCATGCTGAAGGTCCCAGCAGTGCTTCCCTTTTTATGTTAATTAAACAAAAAATGTGTCTGTGTCATTTAAAACGGCTAAGGACAGTGGTGGCTGAAGTCACTTTTCAGGGTGCACTGAAGTCACTTTTCAGGGTGCACTGACTCGCACCCTCTCAGCCTCCGCTGCTTGGCAGTGTTGTTGATTTTTCTCCTCTTGCCTCCTGTGTCAGGAGTAGGGGCAGCCGGAAGTGGTCTTGAGTGTTAATGGAATTGCTACCAGTTTGAGGGCCTGCTGGAGGGTTTGGTCTCCACTGGGAAGCAGGGTAGATGACATCTGCTTAAGAATGTATTTATTTTTGTTCTTCTGCCTAATGATGTATATGGGACTTTACAGCGCGTGAAATAAGCATCCTTGATCTTAGCGTCAGTGAGTCATAAATGAAAAGACATGGTTGTTTCTCCCTCGGTATAATGAAGTATAATATTTGCAAAATCGCCTTTGGTGAAATTGTACAAACAATCTATCATAAAGAACGACTTGTTTTCTGTGTGGGCTTAGAGGAGTTTCAGAAAAAGAGCAGAGGAGTGTCCCTTGAGCCCGGCCCGGGCGGTGGAGATAGTCTCCTGAACGTAGATGGTCACGGGCTTTTCCCCGTGGCCCGTTAGAATATTCCAGCACATTGTAGTGGTCATTTGATTGGGTCCAAGACCAAACATAGAGCTGAATCACATGACGGTTTGGTTCAGAATACTTTTCTGGTTTGGTACTTTTTGAAAATCTAGGTTTATTTCTGGTTTGAACTTGTTCAATAGAGTTAAGAAAGAAAAAAAAACTCTCTTGTTACGTTCCTCGTTCAAATTAAAATTTTATATTTGCACTTGGTTTGAGGTTGAATAAATCAAACGTATTATGGCTATTGGTGAGAAGTTCATTTTGATTCAAGTCACTTCTCCAGATAGCATCACTGTTATAAAACTCATTTCCCATGAACTTGCATTCTTCCAGGATGGTGTGTGTGTTGACCTCATTTCTTAAATATTCTGGATAATGAGAGTTACTATACTTGCATTAGTACTTTGCAATGAACTAGAAGTAATAAAATACTTAACATTAAAACCAGCAGAGGTTTTGCTAAATGCAGAGACTTGGTTTTCTTGGGACCAGGCGGAGGGTTTTATCTACTATTTGCAACTAGCTAACTTTCAGGGAAGGGTGAACTAACTCTTTATTCCTACGGCCCACAAACATTTATTGTGTGCTGACTGCATCCAAGTTGTGCTGACAGGTAGGGATCTGTATATTAGTGAAGCTTAGTTCCTACCCTCTAGGAATTTTCAGTTCAATCGAGGAGGCAATTGACAATACCTAACATCTATCATGCGTTTATTTATTTCATTTTTTTGTTTTGTTTTGTCTTTTGGTTTTTATGGCCATGCCACGCAGCATGTGGGAACTTAGTCCCCTGACCAGGGATCGAACCCGTGCTCCCTGCAGTGGAAGCTCGGAGTCTTAACCACTGGACCGCCAGGGAAGTCCCTATTACGCATTTATTATGTGGTGGGCATTGAATGAGGAGTTAAGTGACCTGCCTAAAATCACAGTAGTAGAAGAGTCAGAGTATGAATCCAGACATTCTTATTCTAGAATAAGTTTTCTCAACTTTGGCACTATTGACATTTGGGGCCAGATATATATATATATAGTTTGGGGGACTGTTCTGTGCACTGTAGGGTGTTTAACAGTATCCCTGACCAATAGCACTCCCTCAGGTTGTGTCAACCCAAAATATCTTCAGCCATTGCCAAATGTCCTCCGAGGGGCAAATCACCTCTGGTTGAGCCACTGCTCTAGAGCTTGTCCTAGTAACCATGGCTCTATACTGCCTACCCAGGTAATAAGTGCTTAGCACAGTATCCATGTGTTTAGAACGATAAGTCCATGCAGAGTCCTGTCGGAAGCAGAGGACAGATGCCACTCTGTCTGGGGTCATCGGGAAGAGAAGTCTCCAAGATAGTGCTGTTTGAGTTCAATTTTGGAGGAATTCACTTAGGTGGAGAAAGGGGAAGGATATTCGTAGTAGAAGGACCCACAGGCACAAAAGCATGAAAGCGTGAGAAGACAAGGCAGGTTTAAGGGATGACCGTTCACTCTAGACCCTTCACTTCCCTCTCTTGATGTTGTCTTGTTTCCTCAGCATCAGGCTGTGTTCACAGCAGCCGTATAATTCTTACTTTCAATCCAAGGTGTTGTATCAGTCAGGATGAGCTAGGTTTTGTTGCATAACAACCTCGCAGTCAGCGGTTTAAAACATCAAACGTTTGTTTCTTGCTCATGCCTCCTGCCTGATCTGGGTCAGCTGTGGGCTCTACTGCTTGTCGTCTTCACTGTGACCCAGGCTGGTGGTGCAGCCACTGTCTGGAACACTGCTGGGCACCAGGGCAGAGGGAACGAGAATGTGGCGTATCCCATCCTGGCTCGTAGAGCTTCAGCCCAGAAGTAGCATCTATCACTTCTGCTCATATTTAATTGGCCAAGCGAGTCTCATGTCCTCAACTTTAAGGCGGCAGGGGATTCGGGTCCTACCACGTGCCCGGGGAAAGAACCGGAAGTGTGCTGGAGACAGCACTCACGTCTACCACAGGTGTCAAAGGTCTTCACCTGGGATGCGCGACCACGGACACCTCATCCTCTCTTTGAGGGCCTCCTAGCTTGGCTTTCAGTGATGGCCTATTGCCACAGCCAGTGTGAAATCGCTGAGCAAAAAGAGAAAATTAAACTATTAAGATTCCAAAAAATTTTAATACTCTGAATAAGCCAGAGAGGTCCTTGTGGGTTAGGACCAAGTCACAGGCCCTCATTTTAGAGTTTGGACGTTGGGGGTGGGAGTGGGAGGAAGGAGTGGAGAAAATAAGACCTGGATGCCGTAGGTTGTTTTATGGAAGTGGGTGTAGTTGTTCAGGACACTGGTAGTTATCTCAACACCCACCCAGGAGGCTTTCCCTGGCTGGTCCTGTAGTAAGTAGAACAGCTTTCAAGCCCGAGCCAAGTAGCAAGATGGTGTCCTTTGTGGACTGTAAATTTATGGGGCTGTTCAGAGACAAAAGGAAGCCCTGGATGAGAGCAGGAGCCACTGAGAGCATTTGGGATGATTTTAGAAAGTCTCAACCGATGCCTTATAAATAACCCAGGAGCATTTTCCTTGCTGGAAACTCGCTCAGACCGCGCCTCTGTCCCAGGCCCTGGGGTGAGGAGATAGAGACAGAGACTGGCTGCAGTGGATCTAAAATGGGAAAAAACCGGAAACCTGTGGGGAGGATGCAGTCCTTGTCACCCCTAGGCAGAGGGGGCACAGAGGTCTTAGAAAAATAGAAATAAAGATAGCAATCGTTGGCCACTTCCCTCCCCAATGAAGTGCTCTCTCCAAACCTGGTTTCCACTCTGTTTCCAAACTGTTTCTCCCCGTGGCGTGTAGGGAGACAGGGCAAGTGAGGTGGACAGAAATGGGGAGGGCGGGGGCGACACACAGGCATCGACCCACAGGGAGACAGGATGAGTCACAATCTGGGAACTTGGAGGTAGGGACTCCAGGCACCAGAAGAGCTGAGAACAGCAAGCTAGGTCCAGAGTCTCCTTACCTCTGGGGTCTTGCTGGAGCGTGTGTGAGTGTGAGCGTGAGTGTGAGTGTGTGTGCGCCCGTGTGTGCAGCTGTAGGGGCGCGTGGGCTGCCTGTACCCAAGGGAGGGCTGCGATGCCAGGTGTGCAGTGGGGTAGCGTTCCTGACCGTCCTGCGGTTTGCTGACAGCTGCCTAACCTGGGTTGCACGGGCTTCCTCCCTCTGCTGTCGGATACCCCAGGGTGCTCCGTGATGCACGGTGGCTCCCTTCCATTTTTCACACCCCCAGCCTGTCCTGTGCTTTCTCCCTCTGAGAGCATCAAAGCCGATGGTGCCCCTCAGCAGGTTATGCAGGACCAGACGGGAACAGACAGGTGGGCCTGTGGGGTGCAGGGCCAGGGCCAGGCCAGCTCCCCCTCCGCCCAGGCCAGGCCTCCCCAGTCAGGACCAGCGTCCCTTCAACACCTTTTTCTCGGCTGTAAAGTGGGCATGCTGCAGGTAGCCGAGCAGGAGCTGTTTGCAAGTGCACGGGCTCTGGGGACCTGTTTGGGCAGAGGAGGCCTGTAGCCCAGCTGCCTTTGCCGTCTTTCTCAGTTGCCCACTTAGTGTGGGGAAGCTGTGAACTCTTGCTAACCCTTCACTCATCCTCGGATTGGCACTGTGCCCACAGAATCAAGAGTGCAGGGGACCCAGACTGCTGTGGACCCCACAAGGGCCCGACCCCTCCCAGCAGGGCTCCGAGAAGGGCTGCTTCCTGGTGAGCCCTACCCACCCCTGGGGAGGTGGAAGGTGGTTAAACCTGTCCTTCCCCGCTCTGAGGTCTCCGGAAGACACAGGTGCTATATATAAAACTCAGCGATTATCTCACTCTTGCTAAGTTTCCACCCTGGCTTGGCTCACTGTAGCCACCGCAGGGAGATTTCCTGAAGCCCTCCTCCCAGTCCCAGGGGCTGGGGGACTCTCCCCGCGAGAGCATTGCAGGGTTTGCTTGGGAGGAGAGTGGAAGGGAACGAAGGGCGTCTAGAAGAATGATTAACCTCACGCTCAAGCTCCTGCTAACTGACTTGGGGCCCCACATGGCCCCAGCCTGCTGTGAAACCCCTCTTTCTCGCCCTTCACGTGGGGCCTTGAGGCCAGGGACCGGCGTGGTGTGTGAGGGATGCTAAGTACTGGCAGACACCCCAGCAGTTCAGCTCAAACCTGGAAGAGACAACGGACTCCTGAGCTATTTCTGTTGTCGCCTCCATGACAAGGGAGAGGAGGTCCGGAAGGGCAGGTTTCCACTGAAGCTTCGGTGACTCGAAATTCCCCTGCGTGGTTTTTCTTCCTGGGGCGTTGCTGGCATATGCTGGGTAGGACCCGTCTCATAGTTTGGGACTGCCAGCACACTGCTGGCCATCTAGTATTTTCCACCACTGGGCAGTATTTGCCAGTAGTAACTCCCCTGTCCACTGTGCACCTCCCCTTCCAGACACCCCCTGGGGCCAGGCCACATACTGTGTCTGGTTAGGAACCACTGCAAGGAATTAGTTACTTGGGCAGCATCTCAGAAGGACACCAGTCACAGCCAAAGGATTTTGGAGAGGTGGGGAGAAGACAGGGGTGGGATATTAGGCAAACACCTTGCTAGCTTGAGCCGGCTATGGGCCTCATATATATATTTTTTGGTTTTGGTCATTTATTTATTTTTTAACATCTTTATTGGAGTATAATTGCTTTACAATGTTGTGTTAGTTTCCGCTGTATAACAAAGTGAATCAGCTATACATATACATATATCCCCATATCCCCTCCCTCTTGCATCTCCCTCCCACCCTCCCTATCCCACCCCTCTAGGTGGTCACAAAGCACCGCGCTGATCTCCCTGTGCTATGCGGCTGCTTCCCACTAGCTATCTATTTTACATTTTCATTCCATCTTCTCTGAATCAGCACTGTTACCTCAGGGCCGGCTTCATGGGTGCGTGAGCGGTGCAGTCACACAGGGCCCCGTGGTCCCTGCAAAGTCCCCACCCTTGGGCTTAATGCTCTGCAGTCACCATCTTGAAATTCTTAATAATTCTGTCTTTGAGTTGTGTTTTGTAAATGAAGTCCTGTGAGACAATGGAGCCTGGGTCCCCTGGGCTGGGGCACCACCTGCCTCCTTTCCCCACCCCCCAGCAATTGCTGACGTCGCACCAGGGGTCTGGGGGAGGGGTCAGGGAGGGCCAGGGTCTATGCCACTGGTGTCGCAAGGTGGGGCGTGGTGGCCATCCCCACCCCAGGCTGGCAACGCCGCAAAGCGACAACTTATTGGGTCGAGCCTCACTCTCCCTCCCCATCCAGGTACCAAGAGTGTTCCACACGGAGGTTGTGATCCTTTGGGTGCTCCCATCCTGGGGCAGGCGAGCCTGTGGGGAGAGGAGACCTCTCTGCCCCTGACCTGGCGGCTGGTGGGAGGGGACCCAGCAGCCCCCTTGAGTGGCCAGAGTCATGGGGTGAGACGCCTGGGTCCCGTGAGGGTCTGCATTAGCCCAGAGATGTTAAACAGCAGAGAATCAACACTACCTCCGGTAGAGAAAGAGAGACTGTGGAAGAAAGAAAAAAAGTTTTATATTTTACTACCTTTCCTGGCCCTTTTCCCTGCATTTTGAACAACAGGTGCTACTGTTTTCACTTTGCCCTGGGCCCTGCAAATTATATAGCATTCTTACCTGCCACTTCTGTTTAGCTCTCCTTCCCGTTTCTGGAAGGAAAAAAGACAAGTAATTAAAAGGGATCACTGTGAATGTAGGAGATTCCATGTGTTTTCTCCCTCTGTCCTTCTGAAGGTCATGGTCACCAGCCTCAAACTTTTCTAACAATACCTGTTGGCACAGCAGCTTCTACAGGAAGCAGCAAACGGGGAAGAGAAGAGAGAGGGGAGGGGAAGGGAGATCTGTCTGTCGCTGGAACGTGGCTGGAGTTTTCAATCAGTCAGTCAGATCTTCCTTAGTCGGTGAGCTGTTTCTTCACAGGCTCTTACTGTGTGCCAGTTCTGGGCCAGTACTGGCCTGGGCAGGACACTGGAGGGATACCAGACAGGAACCATAAAGCCAGGTTCCAGGAAATGAGGCTCCCCTCTCATCGGCAAGCTGTATTAAGGGATTGTCTGTGAGCAGGTGTAGATAGTGTCGCACCAAGCAAATTACACACACCTCGTGCTCGGCCTGGGGGACTGTGCCGTAAGACATGGCCTGCTGGAGAGAGACCATGTGGCCGACGTGACCACAGATGAGGTGAGTCTATAGACAGTGTACCGGCGCTGCCCAGAGGCAGGGGAGTCATATTCAGACAGGGCAGGCTCAGGGAAGTTTCTGCTTCATCAGTGAAGCTCTTCTGGGGGAAGCTGGAGGTCAGGAGCCTCTGTGTTTCTCCAGGTCCTCTACCGCCTGCTGCATAGCTGCCAGACCTCCCAGGACCATAGCAACGCCTGCCCCATCCCTGCATTTGAAGCTCAGCCGCTTCTTGTCTGTTACTATATCATGCTCATCAGACCTTCCCAGACTCATCGGAGACCTCGTGAGGCCAGACGCAGACCATCCTCCTACCCATGGGCCAGACACACCCAGGGCAGCCCAGATGACGACCGGGGGTCAGGGGGGCCATCTCCATGTCCAGTGTGCAGACGAAGGCCTTTGTTCCTAATCTGATGCCTGGAAGAGGGGGGAGAGCTGGAGCAGAGGCATGGAAGCCTCACATATGGGATATACTTATACTAAAAAGTTACCGTTCTTTATCTGACTCAAACTTAGCTGGATGTCCTGTACTTTTCCTGGCAGCCCTACTCCAGAGGGCAGTTTTGTCCTAGGCTTTGTGAAATGTGTGAATCCAGAAATGAGCGTTGGAGGCCAGGAGGCCTCTGGAGGTCCCCTCTTAAGGGGCCAGACGTCTGGGGCTCTGCTGCCCAGTGCTGTCACCTGCTTACTGTGCCACCTGGAGTTGTCCTTAGGCCTCTTTTGTAAGATGGGGATAGAAAAGCCAGTGTCTTCTCTTCTTCCACCTCCCCTGACCTCTCTCCCTGGATGGGCTACAATGAGGCCTCCTGGCAGAATCCGCAGGGCCCGGGGCTTCGAGGGGGCTGCACAGGCTCCCTGCCTCATTAGTTAAGATGCTCTCGCTGCAAGTATCAGAAAACTGCAATTCTGCGGGCTTGAACAGTAAGGAAAATACAACGTTTCACCTTAATTAATTAGCTCCAGCATAGGCAGCTGCAGTGCTGGGTAATTCACTAGAGCAGCAGAGTCACTCATGTCCTTTGCATCGATCTGCTCCGTCCCCACAGCACGGTGATGCCCCTCTTCTCTGGGTGGCAGGACGGCTGGTGCAGGTCCAAGTGTCCTGTGTGGAGGGAAAAGGGGGATGACTCTTCCTTGTGTCTGAGGCATCTTTCTCAGAAGATGGCTGGCAGATAGCCCCGTCTCGCTGAACAGAATGTGTCACAAGCTTGTGCCCAAGTCCGCCTGTGGCCTGGAAGTGACTTAAAACCATTAGTACGTGTTTACTCCTGGAAAGCTTCACCCAGCACACGTTTTGCTGGGTTCCTTCAGGGCGGATGTAGACACCCAAACAATATCAGGTCCCTTGCTCTGTTCCCTGCCTCATCCTGCAAAGCGTTTGAGGCAGTGTTGATTATTTCCTTTGTTCTTTTTTATTTTTAACATAAACATTAGGGAGAAAGACTCTAACGATAACCATGATCAAACGAGTGATTTCACTCATTCTGAGTGTACTTCGATAAGCTGCATAGTTTTGTTTTACATACGTGTAATCTGATTGTAGTATTGATAGTTTTATCTTTCGATTTTATCATTTTAATGTCATCTCACATTTTCATTTTCATGAATTGACATGGGGTCATCTGCTTGTCATTTTAAGTGAATATAATAGTGATAGCACCTAACTTTTATCAAGTACTTACTGTAGAGCAGGCACTGTTCTAAGTGTTTTCTATGGATTATTTTACTTAATCCTCATAGCAGCCTATTTTCAAATGAGGAAACTGAGGCACACAGTATCTAGAAAGGTACTGCAGCCTGATTCCTGAGTCTCAGCTTTGAACTGCTATGTAATTTACACGGTCATGCCTTTACTGTAGCAGCAATGAGCATTTTCGTAAAAATTACCCTCTGTCTACTCCCTTTAGTAACTAATTTGGAAAATGTTCCTCTTAGTGGTATTGTCGGTCAGAGCCCAAGAACATATGGCTGTGTCATCTTTCCGCCTTATCCTCTGGAAAAACTGAACCAATTCAGGGTCATCTGCAAGGTCTAAATGCTCTGGCTTCCCTGTCACCAGTGGGTTTTCTTTCTAGTTTGGTATTGTCTAATTGTCCCTTAAAATTTTTTTTCCCCTAAAATTTTAATTTGTAATTCTTTAGTTAAAGTGAGACCCTACGTGTTTCCTTGTGATGATGCCTTTAATTATGCAAACTGGCTGCTTGTCCCCATTGAGCAACCATGTAATTGAATTGCGGTATTAATGGCCCGTGTTGATAGCATTTTTCTATAGTAAGTGATCAGTATATTATTTACAAATGTCTTTCTATTCTGTGGTTTTCTCTGAAAAGCATACTTTATTTTGCAACAGTGTTTCATTCCGATTTATTCTAATCTCTCTCTTTTTTTTCCCCCGTGTGAAACTGTTCTTAATTGTCCTGGTCTGGAAATAGGGACCATGTGGTACTTGAGGGCAATGATTTTTACTGATTTTTCTTATGCAGCCAACCTTGGTGATGGGTCCTTGGAGGACTGAACTGTGTCTCACCCTGTTTTTTGAAAACCCCCTTTTGAACTCCCAGGAGGCATTTTGGTGGAGAGCTGGTGCCTGGGTGCTGGCTAGCTGGCGGCTGGCCATATCCAGCCATCCCCAGCCCCCCGGGCCATCTGTACACCTTGGCAACCGAGTGGCGACCGACACACCCAGGCCCAGAAAGCCAGACAGAGTGGCGGCTGGAGACTTCACGGAATCCTTGTAATTAGAAAGGGAAAGAGCCTGTTAGCGCATGCGGTGTCCTCCCCTCCCACAGGCCCAACCAGCTTTAGAAGGTGGCTTGTAATTTGCTCTGTCACCTGGAGCACTCAGTTGAGTTTCTGGGTCTTTGAAGTCCAGGAGTTGGACTAAATCGGTGGTTTTTAACCCCTTTTTGCGTCTTGTGCTTTTGGAAAGTGGTTGAAAGCAGTGTACCCTTTCCCTGGAAAAATGCACATTTCAAAAACCATTTTGCATGCTCTTTAAGGACGTGTGCAGCTAGAAGCCCACCTCAACTTCATTCCACAGTCTGCAGGTTTAGAACCCAAAGACTTGTTGATCTCTGAGGTCCCTTTTTAGCTCAGAAAGTCCAAGTTCCAGAAAGTTTCCGGTCAAGGAACCTGGGATTTGAAGTGGGCAAAGGAGAGCCTCTTGTATGTACTTGGAGGAAGCAACTGTCCAGCCCGAAGGGTTTTACTATCTGGTTTGTTGGTTTGTTTGTTTTGTGTTGTTTGTTATTTTCCAGGGTTGAGTTCAACTTTGTGATACCATGTTCTTTTATCTTATTCTTTCAAAATTTTGTAGTGCCTCTGAAACTATTGAAATCTTTTAGGGTTTTGGGGGTGGAGATGGGTTCCGAATGCTTTTTGACATTCCTATCACAGGAAGGGGGAGGGGAACATCTGCCCAGATGTTCCTGGCAACTCCCAGCAGCTATTAGCCTTTGCCTGCTGACCCTTCGCCTTTAGCAGCTTGGGACATGAGAGAACGGGCTGGTTGCATTGATGTTTTTGTGAGCAGATGGGTCCTTGGGAGTTGGAAGAGGGGGAGGAAAATTTCTTCGGGTTCATCAGAGTGCTTTCCCAGCACCTCTGGGCCTGCTTGGTTAAGAGGCTTTGCTTCAGTTCCCAGGGACTTTTCTAATTCCTCAAATGACCTGCCTGAGAGGGAGCTGAAGGGAATGACTCGGGTCTCAGAGATCTGTTCTCAGGGGTCAGGAGAAAAGTCCCAGTGTAATTTGGTGTTAGCTGGAGGGGAGATGCCCACAGTCACCAGCTGGGCCTCCAACTGTCCAGGCCAGCCCAGCCTCCTGCAGTGGGACGGAGACAGTCACAGATACAAGTCTTTCTGGTTGGAGGTTGAAGGTATGTGTGCATACGTGTGCACACAGCTGCTTCTCAGTATTTGGATTCGACCCAGGAAATTGACAGGACTTGGGGCAGGAGGGAGAGAATCAGAATCTTCAACCCCGATTTTATGTTTCTGGGATCTCTTCCCTCCCACTGGCCGTCAGAATGTTTACGTAAAATGTGGGGCAAGTGATAAAGGAATCAGCCCCTAAATATTTTACAAAATTTTAGGATGATTTTGCTGTGTGGGAGAGTGGCCTGAGTGTGGGGAACCTATGGACCTGGTTCTACCATAGTTACTGGTACTTTTTTTGTTTCCTGCGTATTCTGGAACTCACCTCTGAACATTTAGCACTTTTAACCAAGCAGGAGCAATGCTGTGATTCTTCTAAAAAGCACACACACGATTTTGCCAGTAGTTCTCCCTTCCAGTTCTAAGTTTTGAGGAGTTTTTTCACAGTGCAAGAGAGCCTACAACTTTAAGAAAGTTCATTCCAGCACAAGATTTCAAATGAAGCTGAAATTGTGTGAAGTCACAGTTCTTCCCGTATCAGCTGAGGAGGCGAAAGCCTCTTACTCCTAGACTGGGCACTGCATTGTTGAACGTCCATCACTTACTGTTTAAGTAGCCAGTGATCCCTGAAAAAAGCCTTCCTGTAGAGTTGCCAAAATGATGCACTGCTTTGTTTCAAGCCACTGTAAACTCTCTTTCCCCATGTCATTTTTATCTCCAGTGCTTTGGTCAAGGTCTTTTTCTGTTTGTTTCTGCGGAGTGAGAAAATGTTGCATTCCCCAAGAAAATCTCCCAGAAAGACAGTTTTCATTGTTGCCTGCTCAGTTCAGTTCTTCATAATGACCCAGGAAAGAAACTAGCTGGGTTTTTCTCCAGTCTCATACATTTTCATCAGCACACACAAGTTTTATACAGGAAATTCTCACAACTTTGACCAGTTATGTTGGCTGTTGCGGGGTGGGTGTGTGGCTAGCCTGGATCATATAACAATTTTTAAAAAGATAAGTCATTTTTATTACTTTCTTAGTCATGTACAATTACATCGGGGACCTAATTTTGTAACAGTTAATAATTTGTAAATGATATTTTATGGCATGCTAAATAGATTTTTCTTAAGTGCTTGTACTGTTAATGTTTATTCTGCTCTAAACTCTTAGTTTAGCAGCCCTCTTTTTTCATACATATTGAATTCAGCCTAAGACTGAATTATCCCAGGTTCTCTGGGCTGTGAATAAATAGTATTAGAGCCTGACCCTCTCAGTGTTTGAGGTCTAGGGAAATACAAGCTTAAGTCTGTCGGTTTCGTTTGCGGAACTGGTTAGTACCCTTCGCAACCGGTCAGTACCCTTCGCAAGCTGTCCGTGGCGTTGGGCACAGTGTTTTATGAATAAATGAAGGGTTTTGTTTCTTTGTGGGTTTTGGGGTATCAGCCCTTACACAAAAGTTAACCAACAGTGAGACCAGAAGTTGTTGCTCCTGGGGTGTGAGAGGGATGGGGAAGACATAAGAGCCGGTAAGTTCGGTAATTCAGTGTGGGCTGAATTCAACATACTTGGCGGTATGAAAAACGGGGACTGCTCAACTAATGAGTCATATAAATAGTAACAGTACAAACACTTTAGAAAAACCTGTTTAGCGTGCCATAAAATACCAATTACAAGTTATTGCTAACTCAGTAAATTAGGTCAGCAGACCTAGATTGTCCCTTTCGGTTCTCACAAAATCCCTACAAAAGAGCTATTCTACCCATTTTACAAATGCGGAAACCGAGACTTCGATAAATCCTCCCAAGACCACGGAGCTGGCAGATAGCGGCACTGAGATTCCTTCCCAAACGGTGCAGTGGCGGACCCCAGACTTTCCCACCGCCAGGGGACCAAGCAAACGCCCAGGAGAGCCTGTTAGGTCCCCTTAACCCGGCTGCGGGCAGAAGCGCGGACCCGCCCCTGCCGTCACGTGACCGCCGCGGGCGCGCGCCCCGCCGCCGAGCATGCCGGGAGACGGTGGCCCCTTCCAGGCCGCGGGCTTCCGCGAGTGGGCGGCGGGCGGCGCGCCCCGGAGGAGCGCGCGCTGGGTGGTTGGGGCCGGGCGCGAGGAGGAGCCGCTGGGCGGCCAAGCCCCTCCGAGTGCCGGCTCTCTTCCGACCTCCCTGGCAGGGCGAACCAGAGCGGAGGGCGGAAGGCCCGGCGCTCCGTCGCTTAATTGTAAACAGCTCGAGTGGGAAATGAAGTCAGGCTTGGCCCTCTGGGTCCCTGGTGCAGGCTTCGCTGGTTTCAAGGGAAGCTCAGACCTTCACACCCAGGGGCGCTGCCCCTCGCTTTTTCTCATGCTTAGGCGATAGGACTTTGTGTGCAATCTCATTTTTCTAGCGATGTCTGCACCTCTTTTCCCCTTCACCTACTCAGACATTCCCGTGTTTCTTCATAATCACTTTCTCCTACTTAAACATACACACTTAGCCCTTGGCAAGCGAAGTGGAATCTTGGGTCCTTGTCAGACCTCAATGTTTAAGCTGCTGAAACGCAGGGCTATTTGGTTTAGATATTTTACTGTTGTGAAAATAAACCACCTCCTGCAGTCTCACCAGCTCAGATTTTTCCTCGTTAGGGTCAATGTAGATTATCTACTGGAGGAAAAAATGTTTAATTAGAAAGGAATGAAATTATTCTAACTCCTGGTTCCTTGAGACTGGGGGGAGCTAAGGCAAGGAGCAGTTACACAGATGAGTACAAAACATACCAGGGACTAAAGAAACCCCTGTTGAAATGCAACGTCTGTTGGCTCCTGGTGATGGACTCGCCTTAACTTTGCTTTCTGGCTCACAGCACGTGGCCCCAGGTTCCCTGGCTCTGGGTTTCCCTGTTCTTACTCCGCTCGAGTCTTAGAGAGTTCTAGACCGATGAAGTGGGAAGGCGCCCTGTTAATGGGTCTGCATTACCACCTGCCCAGTAAAGAGACTGAGCAGTTGTTCCATGGGTTTCTTAGAGCCAAATGATGGGAATTAAATCTATGCTCTTATCTATGTGTAAGTGTAGTCGCTGCCTCAGCTCTTCTCTCTCTAGGCATAGTGCCTGTTGTTTCCTGCCTTTTTAACAGAGATACAGTGAGGCCCCAGGAAGATGACAGGCAGCACGGCAGAAGGTAACTCGTGGTACCTCACTGTCATGAGATAGAGGGGGAGTCTCAAGTTGATCTTTCTGTTAGGGAACTAGTTGCCCTGCTCAACAAATACCTGGTGCAGTTTTCTTGTCTCTTTCTGTTCTCTGGTATTTTCTCTGGCCTTAGGCAAGCATTTCCTGCTTTTTCTGATCCTCTCAGTGTGTGTGCAGGGGTGTTAGAGGAGGAAGGAGGAGGAAGATTTCTGATAAGGGAGCAGCTGGTGAGCAGGAAATGGCTATTTGGTACTGGGTGTTCTGCAGAAGTAGGGAGTGTCTATGGTGCTGATGCTGTGAGGTCAGTGAGAAGCATTCAGTTCATGACCAGGAGCCTTCTCATCACAAGCGGGTACGTTAGTGAGGGTCCCTGAAGTGTGCTCATTTCAGGCCCAGTCAGCAGTGGGCGGAATCCCCACCTCTTCTACTCCCTGCCGTGCTGACAGTTCACTGAGCAGGTCTCCCATGTTTCCGTGGCGCTTAAAAGATGAGGTCCTTAGAGGAGATGGGGAAAGTCAAGTTTTCGAAGTAGGGCTCTTGTTAGAAGATGTTAGTGTCCTCAGAGCCTTACAGGAATTCTCCTGTTGGGATTGTACTTTCTGTTCTGTAGAAATGGTACTTCCAAAAGCAGGAAGTTCCCGGCTAATATAGCAGCGAGCCTCACCTGGAGCTCACACTGACCCTGCATGGCTGGCTTCTGATCAGAGTGCCAAGAGTATCTGAAACTCTTGGAAGTGTGTTCACACGAAGAATGGAAGGCACTGTGTACTGCCGTGCAATGCCCTGTGCGATCTGAAATCCAGAGTCCAAGGGAAAGCTCAAATGATGACAAACCTAGGTCCAGAGAAAGACACAGACCTTTACGAGACAGTGAATTTCTTCTGAGGTCCACAGCATCTCTTTTTATATTCTCTTCTTCTCTTGCTAGACTTCTGTTTGGGCTTCCGTTCCCGTCTTGCTCTGTGCTGAGCAGGTGGTGGTTAGCAGTCAGGCAGTGTAGCCTGTGGGAAGAAGAAGCAGGCTCTGTAGTCAGAGGCTGAGTTTCAATCCCAGCCTGGACAGTTACTGGTTTCATCTTAGGCAAGATATTTACCTTCTGTGAAAATACTTCCTGCATTGGGCTTATGTGGGGAGTGAGTGATGTAAGTCTCCATGGTGCATACGTGGTAAATGGTACTAATTGTTTTTGTTTTACATTGATGAGGCCGTGCTACACTGGGCACTGCGGAGACTATCTGAGTGAGGACTGTTCTCAGAAAGCTGACGGTAGAGATGATAATAGTTAACTACTGTGGGTTTACTATGGGCCAGGCGTTGTTCTCGGCGTTTTCAGTCTCTTGGCTTATTTAATCCTCATGATGGCCCTGGGAGGTAAGGCTGTTAATATATCTGTTTTGCAGATGATGAAACTGAGACACAGGTTAAGTAACTTCCCAAGTCTCAGAGAAAGTTCTAGTATGTGAAAATAGGCAGCCTGGCTCTGGGGTCTGGGCTCTGAACCACTCTGCTCTCCCCTGCCTCTCAGTATAGGCTGTTAGACCAGGGAACCAGTGTGGTCAGCAGCCAGTGGGTGCCTGGTGGTGCTGAGACCCTCAGAGGTCATCCTCCAGGCATCCTGCCCTTGAACCTTTCCTTACTCTGTCCCAGTGCCACTGTGACTGGGAGGCCGCCTACTCAGCTTTCCTACTAAACAAATGGCCCACTGAATGCTTCCCTTTTGGCTGAGACCTTTCCCTCTCTCTTGGCCTGATAGACCCTTATTATCAATGTGTTAGAAAGTCAAGCCTGTTCTTTATGGAAGATGGTTGGGGGGAGAGGAGGCCACGGGGGGAGAGGAGGCCACAGGGCCATGGAGAGTTCAAGAAACCCGAGGGAAACTTAAAGCATTGTTCCTTGGCCATCAGCTGCTCCCTGGGTCCTCCCCAGCAGTTTATTGGAGTTTCCAGATGACCCTGGTTTGATATGAGTTTTCCAGCTCTTTCTTGAGCTGCCAGGCTTCAATCTTCTTCATTTTAAGCAAGTAAGTGCAGCAGGTTGGAGAGGCCTGAGCTGTGACCAGCATAGCAGAGCGAGTGGTGCCCAGGGCTCTTCCTGGAGCTCATCAGCAGATCTGTGAGTGCTGAGTCAGCAGCAGGGGAGGAGAAGCCAGGTGCAGGGCTGAGCTCGAGCTCAGTGGCCTGGCGGGGAGAGGGTTGCCCCATCCAGGATGCAGCCTTCCAGAACCTCCTGCAGATGATGCCTCTCCTCTTCCTGATGCTCTGGCCTCAGTCAGCAGCTCCCGAGCTTCGGGATCAGCCACGTGCAGGAGGAGTCTGTCTTTTCTGTTTGTCTCCAGCTGCTGGAGTTATGGAGTTATGACCCATTCAAACGTGAGTGAACAGTACCTGTCCCCGAGCCTCTGTCTTTCCAGGTGTGGTTTGGTTGGGCCCTGCTCTGAGCTTGGGGAGAGGCAAAATGAAGTGAAAAGACACGCACTTTCCAGCCTTATGATTCTGAAAGGCGCTCCTCCTCTAATTAGCTCAGAGCGTCCACATTCTCAGTTAAGCGAGGTTTCTCGTCACCCATGCATTCAGCATCCCGAGCCCTGCCCCTCTGCCCTGAGGCCAGCCGTGTGCAGTCCAGAAATGAGCTGTAACCGCTGCTTTAGAAGCCTTAAGGAGTCAGTGACCTTTCTCATCTTTCACATCAACAGAGATTTCCTGAACATCCACGCCATGCCAGACACCATGCTAGGTGCTGCAGAAGCAGAAATTCAACAGATCTTCTGCCCTTAGGAAACTGTCCAGTATGAGTGATTCCTCTTGGCCCCTTGACAGTCACATCCATGACATTTAGAGAACAGAAAACAAGGTTTGAACGGGTTGGGCAGAGAAACCCAAAGCTGCCCTTCAGCCTGTGGTGCTGTCCTGCCGCGGGACAGTGCCACACCATCTGTCTGGAGGGGGCAGTGTGACACATGTGCCTCTGGGCCTGGTAGCTTTGACCAGCACTGTCCCAAGAGGCTGTTTGCTCCTCTCTGGGGCCCTTTGTGTTGCTGGCTGTCCTTGCCCACTCTGACAGGGCCCTTCCCTGGAATGATCTCTGAGGAGCTGCTTCAGCCTTCATGCATGTGGAAAGGCACTTTTGGGGGATAACGTGTAGCAGAGGACCGGCCACATCACCAAATTCTGCCCTCCTTTTAGGGTTCGGCTTTGGAAGTTACTTTTCCCTTTGAGGGCTTGGCTTGGGAAAGGAAGGCTCGAGAGCCCGTTGCCCCTCAGTCCTAACCCCTCAGGCCCTCACCCACCTCTGTGTGGTCTCCCAGGAGACACCACCAATCCTAGCTAAGGGCCCTGGCCTGGGGCGTGGCTGGGGCCCAATGTGCCAGGCGAGGCCGGAGACCCGTGGCCTCGCTGGGGCAGCCCTTGCTGGGAGAGCTCAGGGTTCTGGGCAAAGATGCTGAGAGTTCTGTCTCTCTCACTCATGCCACCCGGAGCGGGGTGCCGGCGTCTTCCCCTGTAATCACCCACCCTCCAGCCCCGGCAGTTGTGCTGAGAAGTGACTGAGCCCTGATTAGAGTGCTGGGAACCACGTGCAGCCCGTCTTCATGTGAGATGTGCTCCATTTCAGCTTCCCCCTCAGCGTGGAAGTGGCTAGATGTCAACTGCAGAGTTGGAGAACCGGAGCAAAGGGATCCCGGACCCGATGTCCGAGCAGGGAGGGTGCCAAGAAGAGGAACCGGTGCCTTCACTGGCTCGTGCCAGAGCTCTGTCTCCTGTGCTCGCTCATCTCCAAGGCGGGGATTCTGTTTCTCGTGTTCGCTGTACTGTGTGTTCGTGATCTTTTCAGATTTGCTTACTGGTGGAGAAAAGGAAAAGAAAGTTCACCTCTGTTGAATATTCGCCAAACACTGCACCGTGCCCTTAAATGCGTTAATCCTTCATCACACCCCACAGTGATTATTTTCGCCATCTCTCAGCCAAAGAAACAGATGCAGAAAGGTTAACCACCTTGCGACAGGCACGTAGCCTGAATCAGTGGATTTCCTCCTGGACCTACCAACTTGTAGTCGACGCTTGCCCATGTTTTCTGGTTCAGTGAACTATATGGTTATTATTCTCAGATGATTACCACTCCAAATTCAAGCGAACCAGTTTGTTTAGTGGTTCCTGGTATGGTTTGTTCCCAAGAAGCCTGGATGAATGAACGTCAGGGTGTGTCCTCTTTTTAATTAGGGACACTCCACCTGTCCTTATGTAGGAAGCTGGCGTCCCTGAGTGTGATCCGTGCTGGGGATGTTTCCTGGGAGTGGGGAAGGGTT
The DNA here is from genome assembly GCF_039906515.1 of Pseudorca crassidens. Lineage (NCBI taxonomy): Eukaryota > Metazoa > Chordata > Mammalia > Artiodactyla > Delphinidae > Pseudorca > Pseudorca crassidens. The sequence continues at coordinate 162,298,024 of NC_090297.1, forward strand.
GTGCCGAGCTCTCTGCAATCCCTACGGGGGACTCAAGCCTAAGGGGGAGGCTGGGACCGTGTCACCTCTGCAGTGTCTCAACTCTGAGATTCTGTGACCTTACTAAGTGTGATGAAGCACTTAGAAACTATGCAGAGCCCTCACTGGATGTCAAGGCGTTGCGTGTTGTTTTTCTCACTGCTAATGCCAGCAGTGACTTCTCCGGAGAAAATCGGTCATCTTAGTGGTCACTTTGTCTCTGAAGGGACCCTGAGAAACAGGAGCAGCTAATGCTCCAACTGGAAGACGATGTCCTCAGGAAACGGAGGAGAAGGTGCAGGGCCTGGCCCACCACCGTTTCCTCTCTCAGCTGTGGCCTCGTCAGAGGTGGGAGCTGGCATTTGGGGTAGTAGAATAAGGTTACTATCTACCTGCCAGGGTTGTCCATTACATCTAATTCTAGGTACCAGGAGCACTTTTTGTGGGCCAACCTAATTCTCATTTAATCCCATAGCAAAACTATGAGCAAAACTATTATCCCCATTTCACAGATAAGGCAACTGAGGCTTAGAGAGATTAAATAATTGGACCAAATCATACAGCTAGTAATTGGTAAAGCCAGGATTTTAACCAATTATATTGAATTCCAAAGACTCTCAGGTAGGGCATTAGTGAGTGGGTAGTGGGCGAAGCTGGGTGTCCTAGGTGAGGGGCAGGCAGGAGCTGGAGGGACGAGGGAAAATGAAAGTGGGAATGACAGTTGGAGGGCTGGGGAGGAGGCCTGGGGACCATGAGTCTTTTCCCCTGCTCCGCCTTTTTCTCTTTTCTTCTTGGTCCTGGGCCTAGGGCCCTTCTGCCCTCTCCCTGCCCGCATCCTCCTGCAATGCCCCCGCACTGGGGGTTCCATTGGTGGTGTGGGCCTTGCCATATTTTCTCCATTGCCCTCCTCCACTTCTAGCCATTTCCCCCACCTCCCTTCCTTCTTGCTGTCTGTCTGCCAGTTTTACGGCACGCCGGACTCCTCGGAAGGGCAGGGTGAGGATGGGGTGGAGGCAAGTTCTCCAGGGGCAGCGGGGGCTCTGCAGTGTCTCAGGGTCCTCTGCCATGGGTAGGGAGGGGAGACAGGACCACGGGGCGGTGCTGGGGCAGCGGAGCTGGACTGAAGGGCGGGAGACACCTGCACTTCACGAGCTTGGCCCCCGCCCCTGATCTGCCGCATATAACTGCTGTTAAACCGGCATCAGCCTTACTGCACAATGGGTATTTTTAACACCAAAATACGGACTCCATTCTCTTTTATTATTGATTTTGGCCTAACATTTCACTCAAGGTAATTCTGACTCCTGTGAATTTCTGTGATTTATCCTATTCACTGTCCCGCCCAACTTTTTGCAAGGGTAGGAAGAATAAGGAGACTTGAATGCAAATACAGCCCTGGCAACTTTTTAACTCTGGACCTAGAGACATTTTTTGTCTGTCACAACTACAAGGGAGGGGGTGCTACTGGTATTTTATGGGTAGAGGTCATGAACGCTGCTCAACAACCTACACGCACAGCAGAACAAAGAATTACTCCATCCGAACTGTCAGTATGGTAGAGGTTGAGAAACCCTGATGACTGAGTCTGAGTTTCTTCAGCTGCAAAATGAGTGTCCTGATCCCAGGCTCCCTCACTTGGGAGGCTCAAATGAGATAAGATACGTGAAAGTACTTGATAAAACTGTGATATGCAATATGGGCGTCCAGTTCATCTGGTCAGTTATGATGGAAGGCATTCCAGACCAGTTAGTCCTGCTGTATTCACCAGTTATAAGAAGTCATTGATATCAGTGAAAAGGTCGTCTAGGGTTAGACTCAGGAAAGAACACTGTGGGGTCCTAACAGAAGCACCCCTCAAGGTTCTTAAAGGTCTGTTGTCAATAGTCCCCAGGATGTAGTTCAAACAGCTTCAAAACTATTCAACCACGCTCTCGTGCAGATTTTATTTCTCTGCTTCTTCATGCAACTTGGTGAGATATAAACACATTCTCTGTGGCATTCTTCCTGGTTTTGTAGCCTGCATCCAAAGAAGAAATGAGAGTGGTTTGTTGAGATTTTTTTCTTACTGAATGCATTAGACTGTTAGCAATGTCTACTTTTCTCTGTTTGTTCACAAATCACTTGTTCTATAATCCAGCCCTTTGTTTGCCAGTTGGCAGCTTCCAGAATCCAGGTTGGCAGAACATTAGGCAAATACATATTGACCTGTCTGTAGTCCTCTGAGCCTTCTCATACTCTCTGTGCTATCTTAAGGGTTACTGGTAGCGGTTCTGTGAACACGCAGTGGAGTTCTTTTGGGCTGTCCCTGAAGACAAGTATAGTAAGCAAAGTGCGCTGGGAGATCCCCTGTGGCTGGGGCCCTTGGATAACTTGAGTTCTCTTAAAAGAACCACATGAGGCTTTGTGGGGAAATTGGGGTCATCCAGGAAAGGGGAATAAGATACACATCAGCCCCCGACGTAGCCCTTCCGTCTGACCCATGGTGTCAGCACGTGATGTGAACTCAGAATGGGAGGACTGCCTGCTATGGACATAGAAAGTGGTTCTAAAGTCTAGAAATTAAGTTCTTAAAACCATGACTCTTAGACAAGCGTTTCCCTAATCTCTGTGTGTAAAGAGGTTCTCAGCATTGCTTGATGGTATTCGGTTTAGACCAGCCAGGAAAAGGCAGGAGAGGTGGAAGGGGGTGATGGAGGGCCCTGACTCCTTCCGGAAGCCCGAGGCAAACTTAGCTCAGTGTCTTCCGCGCTCTGCTTTTGGGCTCCTGGGCCTCCCATTCCACGCAGTAACTTTAATCCAGCTTCTGGAAAAGCTCTGTGCTGTCTGCTCCCAGCAGTTGACCAGAAGGTCTGTTGTAACGGTGTGGCCTTGAAGGGCTCTTTGGTCCTCGGACAAAAGCAGAACTGGACCGAAATGCCTGCTTTGTTCCCTGACCAGCGAGCTCTGTTCCAGTCGGGTCCGAAGTAGCCGGGCCAGGAGACCAAAGCCGTGGACTTAGGGCCAGATGTTGAGATTTTATTGTCTGCTGGTTGTTGGTACGTGTTAGGAAAAGAGGAGGAGGAGAAATGAGAGACAGCGTTCGCATTGGCAAAAATACTTCCACAAGGTGCTGTTGCATGCTGAGTTGGCCTGTCTCTTTCGTTCTTTCCATCTCTTAAGAAGTTGGCGTGTTCCTCAAACTTCAGTATTTATATTCTGGACATTAATAGTTATGCAGATGGAGCTAAGTCTCTGGAACACCATATGCCCTCCAGCTCTTTCTTTGGGGTTCAGCCGGGTGGTGGTGTGATGTGACTTTTCCTTAAAGCGGTGGCTCAGAACTAGCCAGCGTGGCCCAGACCCCCAGGCTCTCTAGAGGCCAAGTTCAGCCTCAGCTCCTTTGGCGCCGGGTAGAGTGGAGATCGGCCCTGGTTTCTGTGGAGGATTTCAGGGCTGCAGAATGAGGGTGCTTTCTTTAGAAGCTTACCCCTTTAAAAATAAGTTCCAGTTTCCTATTTATTTGAAGAGGCTTTTGGACTTGGGTTTTTGAAACCTCTTCCCGCCATTTCACGTGACTTGGGACACAGCAGCTGGGAAGATGTTCTTTTAACTCAAATGGAAAGTTGGACTGGGCTGGGGCCTACAGAAAACTTGGGAAAGCTTAGAATACAGACAAGTGAGATTTAAAAAAATATATAAAAGGCATTGTGAGAGGCAGCTGAGCGTAATGGAAAGAGTGTAAACTGCGGAGTCAGATGACTTGGAGTTGAATTCTAGCCCTTCTTTTTGGGCAGATTGCTGAATTTCTTCTCCTTCATTAAACTGGACAACTATACGGTTGTGAAGGCTCATGAAAAATTAAGGTCTAGCATCGTGCTCATAGTAGGCCCTTGATAAATACTGACCCCACCCCCCCATCTCCCCACCCCAGGCCTTTTATCCTTGTTTTCCCAGAGCTGTTATGTTTCATTACTGGCCCTTCATAAGTCACCGTGTGGACTCCAGCCGGTACCTGGGAGCCCAGGACAAAGAGTAGCCGCTATGGACTCTGGGTGGGTCGTGGTTGGGCCTCCCGGGACCCACTGCAACTTGCCTTGGGGATTAGGGCTGATACAATCTAGAACTGCTCCCAGAGCTCTTCTGTGTTTATTTTTAGTTTGGGGTCATTTAAAATTGAACTCATCACGTACAAAGACTCCATGGGGAGAGATGGAAGCAACACAGAAGAAATATTTGGAAGCAGAGTACACAGCTGTTGAGGTGACAGGACAGACTCCTGGGCATTACAACATTATTATTTATCAGGGAAAGTTGAAATTGGTCAGAGAACAAAGTTTTCCTTAACACATCAGTCTTAGTACCAGAAGTCTCTTTTTATTGTTCCTGCATCAAAATTATTTGCTGTGCTCTGTATTGGGCCAACCACACGAGCCAAAATACTGTTTTGCAAATTGGGAGGGGGCATGTGTCTGCAAATTCTAGGTCCTCCGTTTCCTCCTGTTGATTCAGGCTCGAGCTAAGGCATTTATATACATTTGGGGGCTTTTTCTGGGGCTCATTCTAGAACGTCTGCTTACTGTGTGTGCAGTTGCATTTGGCCCCTGCCTGCTGCTGACACTGGAAGCCTTACGGCCTGAGGTTGGGAAGAGAATAGAAGAAACTGATCTTATGAATGTGTCTGTGGTTAATTTGAGGAAAAGAATATGCATCTTACTCCCAAGGAGAATAAACAAATTTTTTTTTAAGTGTGGAAAATTTACTTTTTTTAAAAAAAAAATTGAAGTATAGCTGATTTACAATGTTGTGTTAGATTCCGGTATACAGCACAGTGATTCAGATATATATATATCCTTTTTCATTATAGGTTATTACAAGATATTGAATATAGTTTCCTGTGCTATACTGTAGGACCTTGTTGTTTATCTATTTGATATAGAGTAGTTTGTACCTGCTAATCCCAAATCCTAATTTATCCCTCCACCACCCCCTTTCCCCTTTGGTAACCATAAGTTTGTTTTCTATGTCTGTGAGTCTGTTTCTGTTTTGTAAATAAGTCCATTTGTGTCATATTTTAGATTCCACATATAAGTGATATATTTGTCTTTCTCTGTCTGACTTACCTCACTTAGTGTGATAATCTCTAGGTCCATCCATGTTGCTGCGAATGGCATTGTTTCATTCTTTTTTATGGCTGAGTAGTATTCCATTATATATACACACCACATCTTCTGTATCCATTCATACATAGGTGGACATTTAGGTTGCTTCCATGTCTTGGCTATTGTAAATAGTGCTGCTATGAACATTGGTGTGCATGTATCTTTTCGAATTAGAGTTTTCTCCAGATATATGCCCAGGAGTGGGATTGCTGGATCATATGGTAACTCTATTTTTAGTTTTTTGAGGAACTTCCATACTGTTTGCCATAGAGACTGCATCAGTTTACATTACCACCAAAAGTGTAGGAGGGTTCCCTTTTCTCCACATCCTCTCCAGCATAAAATTTACCATTTTAACCGTTTTTAAGTGTGCATTTCTGTGGCACTAAGTACATTCACATTGTTGTGTAACCAACACCAGAGCCTTCCATCTCCAGAACCTTTTCACCTTCCCGAACTGAAACTCCATACCCATTAAACACTAACTCCCCATCCCTCCCTCCCAGCCCCCGGCAGCCACCATCCCACTTTCTGTCTCTAGGAATTGGACCACTCTAGGTCCCTCATATCAGTGGAGACATGTAGTATTTGTCTTTTTGTGACTGACTTATTTCACTTAGCATAATATCTTCAAGGTTCATCCACGAGTCAGAATTTCCTTCCTGTTCAGGGCTGAATAACATTCCATTGTGAGTGTAGCGCACGTTTCGTTCATGCATTCATCCATTGATGGATACTTGGGTGGTTTCCACCTTTTGGCTATTGTGAGAAACTAGTTTTGACATGTTGGGACGAAGGCCTGCTTTCCCTGCCTCCCTGTGAGGTTGACAAGTTGCGTGGATGGTACTCTGTGTGAGTGAGTGAGGCACATCTGGATGTGCCTGAGTGTCCGTCTGTCTGTCTATGTGTACATACATTATTAGGGTATAAGAGTCCTGTTTAATATCTGGAGAAACTCTCCCTGCCCACCTGGCTTGTCACAGAGTCCTGACGAGAGGATAAACAGCAGGCGCGTGCAAGGCAAGCTCTCGACACGAGAGGAGACACGCGTGGCAAGCTCCTCCCCTGGGCCCAGGTGGAGTTTCCCTGCTCTGAGCAGCCTCTTCTGACCAGCCCCACCTCACCTCCTGTACTAGGATGGCCTGTTTACTGCCGGGTGCTGCAGTGGTGGGAGATCCAGCTGGGAGCCTGGCAGCCTGGGGCCAGCACCGGTCCTGTAATTCCCGGGTTGTGTGACTTTGGCTAAATCGCTGAACCTCACTCAGTCTCAGTCTTTGCATTTAAGAGGACCTTGTTTTTGGTGTGCGTGTATTAAAGGCAACGTAGCAAAAGCTGTTAGCCCAGTACCTGGCTTATGGTGTGCATTCCCCCCAAAATCTTTGTTCCCTTTCTCCTCCCTTCTCCACCAGGTAGTGAGCACCTTGCTGGGACGGGCCTTGTTTTATTTACCTGGATGGCCTCGGGGCCTAAACAGTGCCTGGCTCACAGTAGCAGCGCTAGTTCAGTGCTTGTAATATGATGCTGGACTACATGCAAAACAGAGGCTCTGCTACGACAGGACTTCCCAAAAGTGTTCTGAACAAACAAAGCATCAGTGCAATGAGGGCAGGGCCCCCTAAGGAGACCCCTTTGAAGAAAATATTGTTTATTTGGTTGGGTAGATTCTGGCTTGATTGAAAAACAAAAACCTGATACTGGTCTCATGACTTTTTTGCTCATCGCCTCCTTGTCTGTGTGTAGGGTGCCTCTCAAAGATTATTGGTTGGGACTTTAAAAATAGGCCAGTTGTCAGATATCTTGGCAAGAAAACATACCCCAGTAGCTTTAGGTATTTTCGTAAAGCTAAACATCTCTCCTTGGAGAGAGCTCTTTGGATGAAGGGTCACTGAATACCCTGAGGAAGTCGGAGAACAAACTCCGTCTGTCCCAAGCTAGTGGCGTGGAATCTGGATATCAGTAAAGTGGGGAAGGCTTGTGTGTTGGCGTTGGGGGCCGAAGGATGGGTGACTGGAGGATAAAGGGTCCAAATCCGACCACCACCCTCCCCTCCCCCCCACCAAGGGTGTGTGTCTTTGGTTTGACCAGTGAATCATACCAGCCTCCGTGGGTAGTTGGTGACTTGGGCAGAGAGGAGGATGCAGGGATTGTTGGTGGTGTTCCAGACGCCAGGTGGAAGGCAGAGGAGAAAGTTCTGGCATAAAAGCTCTGTCCTGGGCTGGATGGGCTCCTCCCACACATGGGAATGTTGCACTGGCTCTGAGATCCCGTGGCTCTGAGCCTCCCCCTAATTGCCATGGGCCTCGTTAGCATCGGGCCATGGGCCCAGCAGTGTGTCTGCCGTCAGGGTTGCTTTGGTGACGAGGCCTCCCTTCCTCCTTTCTCCTCGTGACCTTCATGATTACCTAATGCCAAATATAGCGGGATGGGGGTGGCTCTTCTCTTTGTCTTACAGGAGACGCTAAACAGATGGGGCCGTCCTGGCAGAGCCAGGGGTTTACATTCTGGGTCTCCAGGAACAGCTCTGCCCAACATGGCAGCTGTCCCATAGAGGGCTGCGGTGATCAAGGGAGCACTCTTCTCTTCTGAGCCCTTCAGGGCTGCAGGGATCTTCTTTACAGTAATATCACTAGTCTAGTTTGTCATTTCAGAGGGACTTGCAATCGGTGCTTAGCTCTATAAGACGGGTTAGGCCCAGGGTTTTTTTCCCTTGCCTTGGATTTGGGTCAGACTTGGTATATAAGCTTCCACTTTTCCTTATCCTAAGGAAAATTTAGGAAGATTGGGTGCTTTCTCCTGTTTCTTGTTTAAAAAAAAAAAAAACAGGGGGAAAAGGTTGTTGCAGACACCCTTGGCTGGTCCTGGTTCCCAGGGGCAGCTCTACCCTCTCCCCAGATGCCTGCAGGAGCTGGTGAGCTCCCTGAGGAGGTGTGGGATGCTGTCTTTTGACCTCAGCCTCTGTTGCCTCGCAGAGGGCCACGTGTAAGGGGCCCTTGAAGGTGCGGATCGATCACGGAGCTGCCCTGGCCCTCAGCGGCATCTGCTTGGCTGTCTCTGCTCCATGCAGGGCCGAAGGAGGGCAGGAGGCACTGCGCCTCCAGGGGAGTGGAGCTGCTAGGACCAGGATTTCAGGGAACTCCTCGGTTTCGCTGGCTTCAAGTCTGCAGGCTCAGAAGCAGACTTTGTGTCAGAGCTCGCTCACGTTCCTTTATGCTGGAGGAAGCAGTTTACAGGGACAAAAGGCAGAGGCTCTTTTCCAGGCTGACCCCTGGGCTGGAGAACAGAAACCAGGGAGCTTTGGGGGACATGGAACGCAGCAGACGGCAGCTGAAACCCTCCGGTGGCCCCTAAAAAGGCCCACTTTTGGCGGCTCTGTGTGGGCAGTGGGTGAGGTTTTTGTTTCCATCCAAGGATGAGAGCCGTGGACCCATGACCATGAAAGAGCTCTCTTCACGAATAATTTATGGTTCCGTCCCTCATGGGCTAGATATTCGGCAGCATTCCTATTTCCTATCCCTATACTCTGTTTCTGCTTTCTCCTCTTAACCGGAGTTTACTTTGCTCCACCCTGAACTTAACTTCAGCCCACGTGTAAATGACGCTATAGAAAGATTCCTTTTTTAGGTATTCCTTTTTGCTCACCAACTACAGAACTCGAAACTCAAGGCAGCAGATGACTTGTACCACATCAGTGAGGCAGGGGTTGGTCCAGGGCCGCAGCACTCCCTGGAGGTTCGGGCCGTGCACCCAGCCAGGCGAGCCCTCTGGGGGCTTTTGTTGTCACAGTCAGATCCTCCCCAGCGGCACCTTTCCTCTCCCCACGCGTCCTCCTGCACCTCATGTTCTGCTCCAGCCCCGTCCATCGCCATAAACCAGCCCCAAGTAGCCCCCAGGCACATACACCCAAACCCTTTGGGTGCCCTTTTCCAACACTGTGCGTAGCTAATGCTACAGAAGGGAATCCTAGGTGGGCAGGAGGCACTTTTAGCGCTGGGTTGGTCTGTGCTGGGTGGAGGGCGCTCACAGCTCAGGCTGGAGGAGGCGGGGCCTCTCAGAGGCTGGGGAGGGGCGGTGCAGGAGCTTCGTGTTTTCCCACTGGGTGTGTTTTCCCAAGGAGCCTTGCTTGAATGGTCCGATCCTTCTGAATTTATCCCATTTTCCCAAAGCCCAAGGTGGATTCCCAGCTCTGGACTGCAAAATGCTGGAGGGGACCCGAGTCCAGTAATGGTATCTGTGTGAACCCGAGGGAATTTTTCCATGTCCTTTGGTAACTAACCATGCCCTCCTTTTCAGTCAACACCAGGCATGCCCAGAAGTGGAATTAGGCTCACTGGGCGGCTAAGGGATTGGAGACGTTCTCCAGCCAATCAGAGCCTCGCTGCTGATCTAAGGGCAAATGTTTCTGTGACCTGCCCCCAGCTTACTCACCTCCACTGCTTCCTTGCAGCAGACAAAACCAGTTGGGAAGCCTGCTAGCCCACATGGCTTTCCACTGGGTTCTCCTGAAGTTCCCTGGGAGTCCTGTGGGCGTGGACCTTATCTACCATGCTGGACGAGCTATTCACTTTCCTGTGGCAACTTGTCCCGTTAATCGGGGGTGGGTATCGTCATCCTCCCCCGACTCTTCACTCAGCTGCTTACACCCATCAGCAGCTCCTGTGTTGCTCCACGTTTATCTGCTCAGGGAAGGCCTCTTCCCAAAGACTGCCCATCAGTCAGTCCCCTGCCCTCCTGGCACTCAGAAGCCACTTCACTTCCCGAGATCAAGAGCTTTGTAATCAAGAAAGGGGATTTTTCTTTTTCCTTCTGCAGTGTGTTTGGACTTTTCATTAGTTCATTTTATAAACACTGAACTAAACACTTGTCACATGCTAAGCATTCCAGCTGAGTGAGACCCAGTGCCTGCCCTGGAGGAGCTGGAGGTGTAGCTGGTCACAGGGGTGCAATCAGATCCAGCGCCTGGGAGGGGCAGGGCAGGGCCGTGGGGCACACTGGGAAGCCTCCAGCCCAGAGCCATCCGTGAAGGCTTCCCGGACGCGGGGTCAGTGGAGCCACGTCTTCACTGGTGAGCTGGACATCGGTGGCTGGACAGGGAGGGAAGAGTCCATGTCAAAAGAGCCAGCAACCAAGAGACTTGAGAGAGTGTGGTGGGACCGGGAAATGGTGAGTGAGCGGCGTCCCAGGACTGTGGGGCGGGGGTGGGGAAGTGCTGGAGTGTCTGTACCGAGGGTACTGAACATTGAGCTCAACGGAGGCTGAATTTTGACGGGCATCACTCTCAGCAGATTCAGATATCCTGTGAGTGACAAGAGGACATGTCGAGGTTTGAAAACGGCAACAACACATCTAGGTGTGGAGAGGCAACTCCGACGACAGGGACTTTGGGATGACTCTCCGACCATGTTGTTCCCGTTGATGGACTGTTTCCCTCCTGGTGCATGGAAGGCTACCTCCTTCATTCCCCACCTTGGTTTCTTTCGATGGACCGGTCGATCAGTCTGATCCTGAGTTCTATATTCTGCTGCCCCGGGAATGCTGACCCCTGGGCATGAGTGGCGGAGGGCAGGAGGCAGGGTGCCAGGATGGAGAGGACAGCACAGTGGCCTCTGAACCCCCCTGTGTCCCTCTGGGCGAGTCATTTAGGCCCCTGTGCCTGGGTGTTCTTATCTGTAGATGTGAATGACTGCACACTTTCTGGATTCTCCCTGAATGGCAAATGATAACCCTGCATGCGTGCATTTGTGGTCCTGTACCTGGCCCCCGCAAGGGCTTTCACTGGCTTCCTCCATTGTGGAAACGACTTTCTGCCTGAGGAGAAGGGCTCTTAGAGACCCCAGTTCTGGGTCACGTGTGATTTCGGGTTTGTAGGGACTGTACCTGTGCATGTCCCTTTTTGGTTTTTAAAAAAAAAGAGCTACCTTTCGTCCACCCCTCCCCGCTCACCGACAAAAGGGCTGCTCCGTGAATCCAAGTGTAGGCATTCCGCACAGGCTTTTGAAGGAGGTTGGTGGGGTCTAAGGGCTGGCTGCTCTGCTGCCTGGGTGGTGCTCATTTCCTACTGGAAGCCTTGTGCCAGGCGGGCCGGTTGGAGAGGGCCTGGTAACAGGTGAGCAGGAGTTTCTCCTGCCCTGAGTCCTTTGGGGATGAGTCTGTACTTCTCCCACATTCCCTTCTGGTAACGCTTGTGCGGGTTCCATCTCATTCCCCTCGGTTTTGTTCCTAATAGCGCCACATCACTACTTCACGCTAAGGGCAGGAGAGAATTCTGTTGGTGAGAATTGGGTGCTGTACAGGGGCTATTTTTCTACTGTTTCAAGTTCATTTACTGTTTGTATTGGACATTTCCCTGAGACCCATCAAGCCAGATGGTTTGTCAGTATGGAGCACGCCTTGGGGAATTAGCAGGATATCTGTGCCTTCTTTGGCTGGAACTTAACATTTCCCACTTGGGATCAGCAACTAATAAACTCTCTTTGCAAAATACCTTGCACTATCCTTATTTCCTTAATTTTTTAAAATGAAGTTTGGTAAGATTAAAGCTCTGCTCTGGGGCATAGATCTTGTAAGGGGCTTGGTGACTGGTTTTTTAGTCCTCCTATAACCTGGCCTTGGGTAGGTGGCTTGGCCATTTGTCAGTTGAAGATAGGAGACAGGCATAGAAAACAAGGAATGATGTGTTGCCCACATTTACAGTTTTGGAATTGAAAATCAAGCCTGCCACCTCTCCTTATCCCCTGCCCCCCATATTTCACAATTGACTTACACTACACAGCTAGCGGGAGGGATTTTGAAATGGGTAGGGGCAAGGGGACATAGCGTAGTGGAGAGAAATGGGTTCTCAGTACACAGACATGGACTCAAGTCCTGGTTATGCCCCCTGATGAGTTCTGTGACCTTGAGCAAATCATGGGATCTGCTGAGCTTCTGTTTTCTTATTGATGAACAAGGGTAATTTAGTCCCTGCGTTGCCTGCCTCACAGGTCTGTTTTGAGCATCAAGTGACATAGTATATGCAGAAGAGCTCCATCAACTCTGCGGATGTGGAGGAAGGAGAGGAGAGGAAAAGGAGACATCACCATGTTGGCAGCAGGGTCTTTTATGCTGGGCTGCTCAGAGCATGAATGGGGAACTGTTGTTCCGGAGTGGGATTCCCCCCTTCCTCTCTGCCTTCGGACACCTGTCACAGATTCCCAAGCTCTGTCTCTTCCACCCAGGTCTGCACACGTCTGTACAGGACAGGTGACAGTTTGCTGTGGTGTGGCCGCCCCCCTGGGGCCTGGCTCCCCTCGGAGCGTCATGACGTCATGGCATCAAGTAGGAGGGAGGGAGCAGGCGTGGGTCCCTGGGCGGACAGACTTGTCCTGGGCAGAGCTGCCTCGGGTGACATAACCCAGGGTGACACAATCCAGTCTGATGGCCACGCACTTTGGGAGGTAGAGCTGTAGCCAGATGCATTTGGATTCTCCCCTGAGTACACACCTCCTCCTGAGGCTGAATTTGGAAGTGAAAAGGGGACTGGAGGTGGGGAACCAAAGTGGGAGGTGTCCTGGAGGCTTGGAGGGCTGCCCTGCCTGTCTCCCATGCCACTTCAGAGCTTCATGGATCTCCTCCCCAAAGAGGTATGAATCTCACTCACTCAAGGGGGCTCCGCTGAAGACTGCCGTCAGCCCACAGCATCCCTTCTCTTCATACCAAGTGCGAGTTAATCCTAGGTGGTTTGTTAACAGGGCATCACCTACCGAGGACCTAATACGTGCCAGGCAATGTCCTAGTACAGCTAGTCCTTATACAGCCCCGTGAGGGAAGTATTATTATTAACACCTTCACTTTACAGACCAGGAAACTAAGGCTCAGAACCATTCAGTGGCTTGGCCTGGGTCACACAGTGGGCAACATGCTGGAGCTAGGGTTCTGATTTCAGCTTGCTTGGCTCTGAAACCTATGCTCTACCTTGCCAACTCACCTTCACTGCTGGTCAACAGAAGTCCTCAGGAACCCCGAATGCTGAATGTTACTTCTGTTTTCCCAGCTCTTTGGGGCCACTATGACCAAACACTAGCCCAATGGTTCTTCCCTAGGCTGCACACTGGAAACGTGGGAGCGTTAAGCAATCCCGATGCCAGACTGCAGTCCAAACCAAATAAGTCAGACTCTCTGGGAGTGGGACCCAGGCAACAATGGCTGTAATGCTCCCAGGTGGTGCTGTGCAGCCAGGAGTAAGGACCACTGCACTCGCCCACCAGGCCTCTAGCCGGCGGTGCTCCTCTGAGTAACGGAAGTTAGGTGGTGGCAGCTGCCTGGGATCCTTCAGGAGGCCAAGAAGTTCTTCAGCCCGCCCTTTAGGTGGCCCACCTCCACGGCTGCTACACTCTTTCCAGATAGCTCTGCCACTGACTTTTCATTTAATGGCGTCAGACAGCCTATAAGCTTTTTTTTTTTTTAATTTATTTATTTTTGGCTGCGTTGGGTCTTCGTTGCGCTGCACGCGGACGTCTCATTGCGGTGGCTTCTCTTGTTGCGGACCACAGGCTCTAGGTGCACAGGCTTCAGTGGTTGTGGCATGCGGGCTTCAGTAGTTGTGGCTCGCGGGCTCTAGAGCGCAGGCTCAGTAGTTGTGGTGCACAGGCTTAGTTGCTCCGCGGCATGTGGGATCTTCCCGGACCAGGGCTCAAACCTGTGTACCCTGCACTGGCAGGCTGATTCTTAACCACTGAGCTGCCAGGGAAGTCCCAGCCTATAAGCTTTATAAGCAGCATGAAAACTCCCAGTCTGGGTTTCTCAAGACAGATGTGGGAATGAAGGTATTTGTTTTGAAGAGGGAGGTGAGGTATTGTCAGGAGAACTGTGTCCTGCAGGGATGCCAAAAAGATGGCCAGCTAGTAGACCTGCATTCACTCCCTTTTTCAGCACTCGGGTTGAGGCATGTAAATGTTGCAGGTGGGAAACGCTAAGCACAGATCCAAATCTGTACAATGCAAAAATATGCAAATTGGGTTTTAAAATAAAATACTATATTTAATTTTTAAATCAAATCTTCTACCTTGATGTAGGTGCCCCAGGCAATTGCAGGAAGGCAGCCTGACATCTAGCAGACCTGGGTTAGATCTGGGCTCTGGATTTATCAAAATTTCTACACTTACCCACTCTGTGCCCTTGCCAGGGTGGCGGATAAGCCTGAGAGAACGGACACAGTCTCTCTCACACAGTGCCAGGCATGGAACGCACACCCGATGCATATGAATCCTTTCCCCTTCCTTCTCTGCCCCATTTTAAAGACGGGGATGTCTGCTGCTCTGCAGTAGTGAACCTGCCGGTCAACCCAATGTTAAGTGAAGTAAAACCCCTCAAGAGCCGAAGGCCTGGTCTAGGCAGGATCCACAGGCTGGGAAGAAAGGAGCTATTTGGCTTCTCCGTGGGAACTGGCAACAGCCCACCACACAGTGTTAGGTCTTCTCTCAAGACCACCCGGTCTGACATGGTAGAAGAAAGCGGATGGTTAACTTTCTGACCAAGGTGCTCAGCTGAAAGGCCACCGGAGGTGGCACTAATGATTCTGCCATCCCTGGTGAATTTTGGTTTCAGAGGACAGTACCTCTCAAAGGCACTGTCAGGCACAAGGACTTCACCTCACAGGCTGACCATTTCCCGTTTGGGGACATTTTCTCAGCATATGAAGAAACACACCCACCTAGCCATCACAAGGCGTGTGTGTGTGTGTGTGTGTGTGTGTGTGTGTGTGTGTGTGTGTGTGTGTGTGTGTGTGTGTGTGTGTGTGTGTGTGTGTGTGTGTGTGTGTGTGTGTGTGTGTGTGTGTGTGTGTGTTGGAGTGTGGTGTGGCCTCACATTCACCCAGCATGAGGTGGAACATTCTTCCCTGTTTATCGCAGGGACAGGCTAGCGCTCTTATGTCCAGTGGGCTTCAAGGCAAGAGGGTAGCATAAATCCCTGTGATGACAGAAGGCATTTAAAATGTCTCCTGGACAACAGTTCTTGGCTTAAGTTCTCTTGATCTGACTTTTCTTTGGCTTGAGTTGCATCCCAGCTAAGCTGAAAAGCCAGGGTCCCCTTGCTTCCTCCCCAGATTGTGAGACTTTGCTTTCCTTTTTAATACAAATCGTGGCTAACTTAATACAATTAATCACGGTAAAGTCAACTGTCCAGTAACTCGTCCACCCGCTGTTCTTAGACAAGGACCCTGAAACGTTCAGTCTTATCTCTTTAGGGGAAGAGTTTCCGTTCCTCCTGTCGGTACTCAGCTGTCCTTGCGCTTTCCTGCCTTCCACCTCGCGGCCAAAAGGGATTTAGAACCTCAAATCTCAAAGGAATGCGAATTAAATTTCCAAAAGCGTGGCGCTCTTTCCGGGTCGCGCTGATTTGGGCGGCTCGTGAGCCCAGTGCGCCGGTCCCTGCGCTCCGGCCCCGCCCTCCAGCGCCGCGACTCTTCAAGGCAGGGGCGGGGCCGCGGTCACATGGTCGGCGTGAGGCTGGGAGGCTCGGCCTTCTGACTTTTGGGTTAAGTTTCAACCCCCTGCTGGGGCCGGGGCGTCCCGGGAAATTCACTACCCGCCCAGAGATGTGTCTTAGGCTTGGAGGTGGTCTCCGTAAGCAGGTTAGAGGCGTAGACGCGGGGCCAAGGTGTCCACATCAGTAGGAAAACAACAGGTTGTCAGGGGCTTTTCGCATTTCACTTTCTCCCACGCCCGGCATCGCGTTAACTCTTGTCAGGTTTCTGCCTGGTTGGGAGTGAGGGCAGTTCACAGTGGTGAAGAGGGATATTTCTGAAGTCAGATTCTTTCTTAACCCTGTCTCAGGAAATATAATATGGAACAGGAACGTTTAAGTTTCTTGAAAACGTTATACGTCCGTTGTAGACAATTGGATAAATCCAGAAAACTATAAAGAAATGAAAATCACCTATATTTATCGTGTTAGACATTTTTAAGCATTTTTTTAAAAAATTGCTTTCATACTGTCAAAATGCAATTTTAAGTATACTCTTTTGGGTTACTCTGATAAAGTACAAATTTTCCATTCTCTTATCTGCTTTCTCTCTTAAAAATCACTTCAAAAGGGAAGCAGAATATTAATGCAGGTCAGTAACCACAATTTGGCCTTTTTTGAGATTATCCCAAGACCACGGAATTTCAGAGCCAGCTATTGTTTTTCAGTTTATGTGGTTAACCCTTCCGTTTTGTGGACTGAGACTCAGAAGTGACATGACAAGCTTGGGGTTGCCGATTTAGCTGCAGATCTCCCCAAACTCCAAGAACACGGAATATGGCAACTCATCTTCAGGTTGGAAATCTAAACTAAGAACGGCAGAGAAGGGTACAGGGGAAGTAGGCAGTCAAGTTAGAGAGAGACAATTTTCTTTGGAATTTTGATACATTCTAATTTCTTTTCACAAATGGAAATAAAATGACGTTTTCTAAAATTCTAAATAGATGCTGTCCCCATTGGAAGAAAACACCAGCAAGGAGATGGATACATAGAGAGGCAGAGGTCTCTGTCTTAGAGAGGCACCCATTTCTTTGGGATACATGGCCGTATCTATGAAGAAGTCAGCCCCCAAATCCTCTAGCCAAAATCCTGGAGGCTGTGTGCTTTCTCCTGCTGGTCTGTCCTCTGGGCTGCCACCATTCTCCATTCGCCCATTACTAGCACCTTCTCTGGGGCCTGCCCCTTGGGGATGCTCCACTTCCTGGCATCCGCTCTGTGCCTGCCCTGTTTCTCTTCCTGGGAGAATTCATTGACACTCCTTGTCACTTCCTGGGAGGCCTCTCTCTTCACACAGGAAACCTCTTTCCTGAGAGCAGCCTAGAGTAAGCCTCTTGTGAACAGGGTTGTCAAGACCATGTAAAATCCCAACCAAAGCCTTAGCGCAGCTTGGCTCTTTTTGGAATAGATAATTCACTCTTTTTCTCTCTGACTGGGACGGTAATGATAATAAAAATGGACACCTATGAGACAGGAAGGAAGGGGGCAGGGCACAATCATTAAAAGAATGACACAACCATTAAAAAGAACAGGATACCACAAAAACTGGTTAGAACCTACTAGGCCCAAAATGGCAGAAGACTTGACTTCCAGTAGACCTTGAGCCTCATTATACACTCATTGTAATACATCAGCATATGCTAAATGACACACCCACAGGTGCCTTGACAGTTCCAAGGCCGACCATAAAAGGCCAAAAAGTGGGTGGTGCCCAATTCCTAGAAATTCCCACCCCTTCTCCAGTATAGTTAGAATATTCCTCCCCCTCATTAGCCTATGAAATTACCCCACCCGTGAAAACTAACCACCCCACACCTCGGGGCCTTTTGAGATAGACCAGAATGCATTCTGTCTGTGGAATGTGTTTCTCCCAGTGCCCTTTCCAACCCCATGCCCTGGGACGGCCTGCACTCTGTCTGTGGAGTAGGTATCTCTCTAAATAAACCTGTTTTCACTTAACTATGGCTTGCTCTTGAATTCTTTCCTGCACGAAGCCAAGGACCCTCACTTGGCGGCCCATCCCGGGGACTCACGCGATACCTGGGACATGACCATCCTCTCGCACCCCATTTTTTCCTACAACACCTAGAGAGCATTTAATGCTATCTCACTGTGTCCCATGCTCATTTCACAGATGAGGAAACGGATGGGGCACAGACAAGCTTACCGGGAGTCATAGGGCTAGTAGATGGCAGAGCCGGAATTCACACTTGGCCTGGCTCCAGAGATCATGTTTCTAACCACTAGACTAGACTAATTGGTTTCCTACAGGGGCTCAGCCCTTTGCCTGTGTGACAGCATACTATAAGAGGTCTGCAGCCAGCTACACAGGGATTTTATTTTCTTCTCTCCTGAGCCAGAGTCTGAGGTCTTGAACACTAGGTAGAAGCCTTGGTTCCTATGCTCTGTCCTAAGTTTGCATGGCAACCAGTTTTCATTTTGTGTCATTTTCTTTTCTTTCCACCAGGCCATTTTTGTCATGTTTAATAACAAATTGTCATTTAGTAACTGGTTCTTTTGTAAAATTTTTCATAGCAATAATGTTAGAAAAATAATCTTGGTCAGCTTCCATGTCCTGGTTTGGGTTTGGACAAGTGTAGATGTGTGACCAGAGATCATATTCTGGAATTGGACAAATCTGTTTAAATATAGATCACCACTGACTGGCAACATATCTTCTAAAAAAATTCCTTCATCTGATGTTCAAGTAATGCCTATACAAGCTTGATACAGCAAGTGAAATAATATAAGTGAAATACCCGTACAGGCGGGATAATACATTACAAGATGTATAGAAGGGAAGTTAGTCATCTCCCCCTTCAACGCTGTCCGTCTTCATCAGTGTTAGACACTTTCTTCTCCTGGGCAATTTACTTAGCCTCTCCAAGCTTGTTTTCTTGTCTATAATGTGAGCATGATGCCCCACTTTGTGAAGGACTGAGCGTGATTTATGTAGAAGGTCATCTTTATTTATTTAAGATTTTTTTGATGTGGACCATTTTTCAAGTCTGTATTGAATTTGTTATGATATTGCTTCTGTTTTATGTTTTGATTTTTTGGCTGTGAGGCGTGTGGGATCTTAGCTCCCCGACCAGGGATCGAACCCGCACCCCCTGCATTGGAAGGTGAAGTCTTAACCACTGGACTGCCAGGGAAGTCCCTAGAAGGTTCTCTTCAAATGGTAGTTGTTTGTGGAACCCCCCAAAAAAAGATATGAAGGAATTTATTTACAAAACAGAAACAGATTCACAGACACAGAAAACAAACTTATGGTTACCACAGGGGAAAGCGGGGGTGGGAAGGGGGATAAATTAGGAGTTTGGGATTAACAGATAGACACTACTGTATATAAAATAGGTAAACAACAAGGGCCTACTGTAGAGCACAGGGAACTATATTCACTATCTTGTAATAACCTATAATGGAAAAGAGTCTGAAAAAGAATAGATATATATATGTATAACTGAATCACTTTTCTATACACCTGAAACATTGTAAGCAACTATACTTCAATAAAAATAAATAAATAAAATGGTAGTTGTTACGCAGTGGGAACATATGTCCGTTAGGGCTGCAGTAAGTTGCGTTTTTGCCGTGGAAAGAGGGGCTCGCTAGCTTTCCCACTCGCTCTGTTTTTCCAGGCTCCTCCGTCTCGCAGCCTCTGGCACAGCCCGGAGCTCGGGGGGAGTGGGCAGCGGCGGCTGGTGACTCCCAGCGAGGCCCAGACAGCGGGTGGGAGCTCACCTCTCCACTCCAGCCAGAGTGGGTCTGGGTCTGGGTCTGAGTTCCAGGCCTTCTGATCCTGGGCCTGGGCTTGTCTGAGGTTCAGATGAGGTTAGAGAACTGAGGAGGAAGGAGAGACAGCCTTAATGCCCCCTCCCTCCCCCTCAAACCTCAAGCAGCTCTTCATGCTACTCCCCTGCACACACACCTCTTCCTGCCTTCTCCACCTTGACACACAGGTCTCTCCCCAGCCCGGTGGCATCTTGCCTGGTGCTAATAATAGAGAGGGGTATCTTGCCAGGCAGTGTATTCAGGAGGCTGTCCCAGCTCTGCTCTGGCAAACTTGCTGGGCTGACTTGGTAAATAGCCTTTGTGAGCAGAATAAGCCTTTGTGTGTCCTGGAAACTCGTGCTGTCCCTCCCTGAGGGCAACACCCTCCTGGAAGTGTGATGGGGATGCCTTTGGCCTGGAGATCTTAGGGAAACCTAGTTTCAAATAGCCCTAGACTTCCAACCCAGCTGGGGTCTGGGAAGGGAGGGCTTGCAGGTTTGGCCAAATTGCTGCCCCAGGTGCTGGGGGAAGAAGTGGGAAGGCGGTGTGTGTGTGTGTGTGTGTGTGTGTGCGCGTGTGTGTGTGTGTGTGTGTGTGTGTGTGTGTAAATGTGAGGAGGCTACGCTGCATAGTTCTACCTAAAAGGCAACACAATATGCTTATGGTAGTCCTTTTCAAGGCTCTAAAGCAGAAATCAGAGTGAAAGAAGAAAAGTAAAAGATTTCCAGTTTTCCTATTAAAAAAAATCCCCGAAGCCTACTGTCCAGTTCATGTGGTGGTTTTTGTAACTTGCTTGTATGAACTCCTTTAGAAATTGTTTAAGCATCCCTCCGGGCAACTACCTTAAATTCTTGTTAAATGAATGCAGGGTATATGTCCATTAATGGATTCAATAAAACACTTCCAGATTTGGGGGTTATTCTCCAGGCACTTCCGCTAGGTAATACCTCGCACTTGGATGATGTTTTGTGGTTTGCAAAGCACTTTCACATCTGTTTTCTCACTTAGTTGTCACAATAACCTTGGGAGCCAGGCAGGGCATGTCTTGTTATTATCCCTGTTTCACAGATAAGGAAGCCAAGGTTTTGGAGGGTTCAGTGGCCTGCTCAAGGTCACACGGGGAGCGGAGAGGGCCCTGGAGCTCAGGCTTTCCTTAACTGGCCTGCCTCCCACTGAGATGAAACAGCAGGATGGTTCCTGGGACCCAAGATCTGGGGGTGGGGTGGGGGTGTTCTTGGATTAAATTAATTCACAGTTCTTTCAAAAATAAATTTATTTTTGGCTGCATTGGGTCTTTGTTAATGTGCGCGGGCTTTCTTTGGTTGCGGCGAGCGGGGGCTACTCTTCGTTGTGGTGCGCAGGCTTCTCACTGCGGTGGCTTCTCTTGTTGCGGAGCACGGGCTCTAGGCGCACGGGCTTCAGTAGTTGTGGCTCGCGGGCTCTAGAGCACAGGCTCAGTAGCTGTGGTGCACGGGCTTAGTTGCTCCACCGCATGCGGGATCTTCCCGTACCAGGGCTTGAACACTTGTCCCCTGTATTGGCAGGCGGATTCTTCACCACTGCGCCACCAGAGAAGTCCCCACAGTTCTTTATGAGTGTGTGGACCTGCTGGTTGTGGCTTTTCTTCATTAGAATTTGCACGTAAACAAAGATGGCTGACTTCTGTGCCAGACCCAGCCTGCTTTCGCACCATGCACAGTGGCGTGGATTAGCATGGGGGTGTCCATGATCCTTTTCTCTGCATTGCTTTACACATCAGAATTGCTCTGCAGGTAATCGTGAGTTAAAAGGCCGTACACAAAGGCATCAGGCAGCAGCCAGATGTTCATTTTAATAAATGGAAAATATGACTCTGAACTGGGGCCACCCTGACCCACCAAGCAGGCAAATTAGCCATTGAGGATGAAGTCTTTGTCTTTGGATTGATTGCAGAAGATGTGGGAGCAGGGGCCCAGAGTTAGGTAGTTTCGTTTCTTTCTCCCCACTTTTTCTGTTTGGTCTTGCTTAGATCCCCTGACGAGACTCTATAGGGTATTCTACCAAAACTCTAAAGAACTGTGGGCAGAATATTAAACAAGGCTCAAAAGGATGAGTTGGGCAGGTACTCAAGTGGAAATGTAGCTGAGGGGATGGACTGGAGGAGCCGAAGCTCAGCACTCAGGAGAGCTTTGTAAAGACTTGAATCTTGTTGATGGTAACAGCCTGCATGGGCATAGCACGTTGGAGCGTCCTTTATGCCTTCACCTTTATGCCTTATGCCATATCAATCTCACAACAGCCAAGGATGTGAGCAGAGCAGTTAATAATATCCCCGTTTTATAGAGGAAGTAGAAACCGAGAAGCAGGGAGGTTGAGTAACTTGCCGAAGGTTCCACAGCTAGTAAATGGCAGAGCTGGGACTAAACCCGGGTCTTCCGACCCTTGCTTTCTTGAGTGTTCTTTCCAATCCGCTTTCCAGGCTTCTTCCCCTTCTCCTCCCCTCAGCTGCCCAGGGGGTCCTGGCCATCCCTCTGCTTAGAGGTAAGGGAAGTGATCGTGAGAATTTTTCCAGTGCTGAGATGTTTCTGGAAAAAAGTGGAGCTGTATCTGTGTCCTGATCTGTGCTTTTTAAGGTTTAGGGTAATAGGACTGAGTCTTAGACACTCAGCGCTGGAGAGTGCTGTGCAAGCGTTTCCAGGTGTGGCCGGTTTCTTGCACGCTGCTAGTGGAAAGTAGTAAGAGTTCCATTTTCCTGTTTCAAGCGAGCATTTCCCCCTTGGGGTTATAGTAACCACTTCCTCCTCAGCACCCAGTGGAACATGGTAAACACCAGTTACAGAAGAGTATTCCCTTCTGAGAGCCTCATCGGGTTCCTTTTTTTCCTTTTGTCTTTAAATACACACACAGGGCTGTGAAGGATAGGTCCCTTTCCCCTCGGGTGTAGGGTTTTCGGAACACAGAAAACCCACACACAAGTCAGGTGCAGGTCTGCCGAGGTGCTTTGTCATCCTGCTTCATGTTGGAGGGAACTGGGTTGGAGGCAACTTAGTAGGAATACGGAGCCGTTAATTATCAGGAGTGGAGGGGGACACACTGCATCACATCGCAGACTTGATGGTCAGGTTGTTAGAGAGGATAAGGAACAGTGGTTCTTTTGAAATTGGCAAGGGGAGCAGAGCAGGACTTGGTGGTTAGGTAATGATGAAAAGGAAGCAAATAGGGATTCTAGAGAAATTAAAAGGGTGTGGGGAATATAAGGAAAGGGTCAGTAAAGGATGAGTAAAATGTCTGAAGATACTGTTGATTTTAGATATTTTTCAAGTACTTTAATAATGAAAAAAAAATTGTAATTGCTGGTTTGGGGTTACAAGAACTTCTGAACCCACCCGTCTTTCTTAGAGCCTTGAAGACCGTGAAATCCCATCACCAGAAAATGCTTATGATGTAGATCACCCTTTGGAGGGTGGCAACTGAGGTCGACGAGGAAGTGGAGGAGTTTGAGGCATGTATGGGCTGTAAAACCTCCTGACTCTGTCCTCCAGTTATGCGGTCGCTGAGCCAAAGGAGGGGGAAAACAAGTAAAGCCACTCTTTGTGTAGTTTGTGCTTAATCTTTATGCGTTATTAAATGGAACAGTACAAGAGCAGATCTCCGAGAGATCTCTCGACAGAACAAGAAGGAGCTTCCTGCAACTCTGGCAGGGTCGCAGGGCAGTCCAGATATAGAAACTTAAATTGCACACAGGCTTGTAACGTTTCTCACTTCGCGCAGATAGATAATAAGGCTGAAAGGCCAAGAAACAAAAATATATGACGTATATCTAATGTATATGATGTATTATGTATCCATCTATAGCTACGCTATACTCTGTACTCTACAGGCTCCAGAAGACCTATCAAATATTTCCGTATGTCTAGAGAATTTAGGAGGGTCCCCTGATAGGTAGGAGTTGAGACTGGCTACGGGTTGGGTGTCGGCTGAACTCGTTACTAGTACCGCCCCTGGTTGCTGTGCTTGTGTTTAGACGGACCGAGACGTCTGTGTTGGCCTTCTTCACATCATCTCCGCTCCTGAGCAAAACCGAACCTGTTTCCACAATTTCTCCCATGCATCCCTTTTCTTAAACATGGGAATATCTAGAAGAAGATTCTTGTCGTTACACTTGGTACAGTTTAAAGCATGTTCTCCACTTGTCAGAAGCAGGATTCTGGTTAGGAAGGGCCAGTGTTCTGAACGTGGTGGGGATTTCTCATCCCTGGAATTGGGGGACAGAAACCAAGTGCAGGTTCTGCACCTGGGACCTACTTCCTGTTTGTCTGCCCAAGTTCACACCTCTCTTAGGAGCTGAAGTCTGGAGTGAGATTACTGCGCCCCTAATCAAACATGGAATTCCTTCCAGGCTTCACCTCCCACCGATGCCCACCCAGGGCAGCACCCCTCACCTGCCCACAGACAGGCTCATATCTCTGGCACAGGATTCCTTCCCACTTCCCTGTTGTCAGGATCCCAAGGTCTTTGGAAGCACCTACTTTGAACAGGGATCTCGCCTCCAGGCTAGAGTGGGCATGTGAAGGAGCTGTGCTCTCACACCCAGAGACCAACAGTCATGGTCCAAAGCAGAGAGCTGTTGGTTTTCTTAAAAGTCTGTCTTCCTCTCTTACCTGGACGATTACAGCAGCCTCAAAACTGATCTCTCTTCTCTGCCCTTCTTTCTATTCCCCAGGTCTGCTCTTCACAGGCTGAGTGAGCCTGATTTTTTTTTTTTTTTTTTTTTTTTTGCGGTACGCGGGCCTCTCACTGTTGTGGCCTCTCCCGTTGCGGAGCACAGGCTCCGGACGCGCAGGCTCAGCGGCCATGGCTCACGGGCCCAGCCGCTCCGCGGCACGTGGGATCTTCCCAGACCGGGGCACGAACCCGTGTCCCCTGCATCGGCAGGCGGACTCTCAACCACTGCACCACCAGGGAAGCCCCTGAGCCTGATTTTGACACTCCTCTCCCAAAACCCTCCAGTGCCTTCCTGTCTCACTCACATAAAATCCAAGATCCTCAATGCAGCCTGAAGAGCTCTGCCTGAGTGGACCTGGTTTCATTCCACGCCCCCCTTTGCTCACTCCATTCGGCCACTCTGTTGCTCTTGCTGGCCTTTGAACGTGCCCAGCACGCCCTGTCCCAGGCCTCTGTACTTGGCTGTTCCCTTGGCCAGGACCAGGAGGTGTGCAGGGCTCAGCCCCTCACTTCCTGCAGGAAGGGCTTCCTCAGCGTCCAGCCCAGATGGCACACCCTCCCCCTGCCCTCCGCCATACCCTTTCCTCCACCTCCCGTTCTCTTTCTTCAAAACACTTGCTGCCATCCAAGGTACTGTGTATGTATTTACATGATGTACTATTTATATATTTATGCCTTTTTCTACTTGGAAGGGAGGGGCTTTGCTGTGTCCACTGCTGCGTCCCCCATGCCTAGGGCCCTGCATGTGGTAGGTACTCTATAAATATTTGTCCAAAGGCCAGCAAAGAAATGCACCCACAAGCTGTAGCATTTATGGAGCTCTTGCTTGGGCGTCGTGTTTGTAGCAAGGGGCGCAAGGATGACTCTCATAGCCCTGCTCGTTGCACAACCTTGATCTCTTCTCTGTGGGAGGGTTTCACACATAATTCTGTTCCCCATTCCTGTTCTTGCCTGTGCTTTTTGAATATTGGGAAGGCCACTCACCATGTGCTTCTAGCTGTTTGTTATCCTCTGCTAATGTTCCTGGGCTTCCAGAGTTCCACGGGGTCCCATTCAGGGAACCGTGTTCAGTCTCGACCTTGAGGAGCCTACCCAGAGGGGAAGGAAGGCTGCTTCTCGCTCAGATGAAGAGGCGTTTTGGAGGGAGCTGTGTTCTCAGATCAAATGCAGGGAGAAGCACTGAAGGTGCTGGAGGAGATATAGCAGCAGCGTATTCATGTCGCCTGTTTAGTGTGTGTGTGTGTGTGTGTGTGTGTGTGTGTGTTTGATCCGTACACTTTTTTAAATTATAAAAGCAGACTAACCACACGCAGACATTTAAAAGATAAAGCAAAAGGGCCTATAACCGTACTATCATCATAACCCTAAAATCTTAACTAAATCTATTGATTCTGTTGACTATTAATTGGTTACTTTATATTCCATCTTAATTCAAAAAGGTTTGAGGATGCTTACAAACATATGTAGTGCAATAGAATATAATAAATAGCTAAGAAATCAAAGGGTTAAATACGTTTATAGAAGTCAGTATAAATTTAATATGCAGAAATGCGTACGAATGCAACTATTCATATAAATTGGTATAGTTCTTCCTGGCCTTTTTTGTTTTTTTTTTTTATTTTTTGCGCACCACACGGCTTGCGGGATCTTAGTACCCCAACCGAGATCGAACCCGTGCCCTCAGCAGTGAGAGCGCAGAGTCCTAACCACTGGACCGCCAGGAAATTTCCCCCTCCTGGCCTTTTAAATGTGCACATTCTTCACAGTCTCTTCTGCTTTGGCCCCCGCTTAACATTTTACCAAATTTTCCATGTTTCCTTCTAAGTCTTATTGTTCAGGACTGAATGATAAATCCCAAGGACAGACCCCTAATTTATTTAATTATTCCTCTATTGTTGGATCTTGGGTTATTTTCAATGCTATTGTTAAATAACAATGGCCTAATTAACATCTTTGTGCTTGTAAGTTTTTCCATATTTTAGAGTATTTCCTTAAGGAGATTTCCAGAGGTAAAATAATTAATGCAAAGTTCAGACATTTCTATTGCCTTTGAAACATATTCGAGGGTTGCTTTCCCCGAGGGTCCTGTGCACTTGGGATGTCTCCAGCAGACTTCTGTGGTGTCCTGGTCTTCACAATCACTCGTATTGATTATTTTTCTGTTTTTTTGCTCATTTCATAGGGAAATCGTATATTGTTCTTTTCATTATGTGTTTGTTGAATTTTGTGTATGTTGCCAAGTTATCTGTTGGCATCTAAGAGGGTTTTTTTCACCCATTTCTTTAAGTTCTTTATGGACAAAATGTGTTAACCCTTCCACCATAATGTGTTTTGTAAAATATTTTTTCCAGTTGATTTGACTTTTATTTTGATTTGGGGGTTTCTTTGCCCTTGATACTTAGAAGTCTTACAGTTTGGATAGTCAAAGCTCTTGTTAATTTCCTCCATCGGTTCTACCTATTTCCCTAGAGACTGTCGTCCAAGTTCATTAGCCTGGCAGTCCAGGCCTTGGTGATCTTGGCTTCGTTCTCCTTTGCCAAAGCCTCACCTTCTGCTCTCTTCTTGACACCTTCTTGTCAGGAAGCTGAATCAGTCGCATATCTAGCATATTTGGCACCTGGCGTGGATGATTTTTTTTAACACTCCTCTCTTCTGTATGACAGAGTTATTTTCAGTGATAATTAAGAGAGAAAACAAATAATGAAAATGGCTAGAAAAGAATTGCAGACAGTGAAACTTTTCTCTTACTGAATTTTGTGTATATGATCATGGCAGTAAATAAAAGCTGTGTGTTTTGTGGGGGGCTGGGGATTAGTAGTGGAGGGAGCACAGCTGGACTGTTTGCTCTCAGTAAGGATAGACCCTTCTGGAGAGGAGGGCTGACAAAGAGAGGTGACAGACATACTTGTGGAACCAGCTTTGGCCTGGGTACGGAGAGACCTGGATTCTTCTCTGCTGAGCTTGTGATCTGGGCAGGTCCCTTCCCTCTGGGCATCCTCTGCGTGATGGACCTGCACAGGGTGGCCTGAACGGTGGCTGCTTCTTGCTCCAATGGTCAGAGCATCACACAAGGTGCCTTTGGGGGATCTGCTTTCCTTGTGTGTCCTAGTCCCCAGGCGGCCCTGCCCTAGGTCTGCGGGAGGAAGCCGACCACAGTGTGTTGTGTGCAGGCCAGGACCAGCCTCTGACAGCGGGGAGGCCTGGGGGCCCACCCAGGGATACCTGCCTGGTTCCGGGGTCTGGGGCTCTCCCTGAGGGGCTGGCCCTGGTGGCGGGACCTCAAGCAGGCCTCAGAGGCTGCTGCCTCTAGTTCTTGACCTCTGCGTGAGTGTCAGGCGCCCCTTCCTGGTTTAGGAACCTCCAGCCTTCAGCCAGACTCCTTAGTGAGGGCTGGGGATTCCGGGCACATCTCCCTCCTGCCTTCCCACCCAGGCTCTGAGTCTAGGGGGCTCCCAGCAGTTTAGTGTTATGGGCACGTACTGCTTCCTGACCCTGGGAAAGTAGTGTGCTAGGGCCTAGGGGTTCAGCTGTTCGCTGCCCTCAAGGATGGCTCTCTGTAGTGGGGGTGAGAGCCGGGGTACAATCAGGTGAGTTGAATACACTCTAAGAGGAGCAGCGAATGCATGTACAAGGTACGGAGTAGCAGGTCTGCAGAGGAGGAAGCAGTGAGCTTTTTCATGCGCTGGGCAAGGGGAAGTGGGGTCTGGGGAAGGGCAAGGAGCAGGTGATAAGTGAGCATGGTTTGAGAGAATGGAGGAGAATTCTCTGGGCAGGTTAGCGGAGGGCTCTCCAGCCAGAGAGAACCGCACAAAAGGCTCAGAAGCGTGAAGCAGCAGGATGTGTCTTGGAGGATCGGTCAGTTTTTCTTCGGCATAGTGGGTAAAGGGCCTGGCTGGGCAGGAGCGCTTGAGAGTCCATCTGAAGGAGTTTGGTCTTTGTCCTGAAGGCTTTGGGGAAGCTATTGAATGAAGGTTTAAAGCAGGGAGGGGTGGGCTTCCCTGGTGGCGCAGTGGTTGAGAGTCCGCCTGCCGATGCAGGGGACACGGGTTCGTGCCCCGGTCCGGGAAGATCCCACATGCCGCGGAGCGGCTGGGCCCGTGGGCCATGGCCGCTGAGCCTGCGCGTCCGGAGCTTGTGCTCTGCGGTGGGAGGAGCCACAACGGTGAAAGGCCCGCCTACTGCAAAAAAAAACAAACAAAACAGCAGGGATGGGTCTGCTGGAATTGGTGTGATGAGATTTACATTTTAGAAAGATCTCCAAGGCAGAGGTGTGGAGAGGGGCCTGCAGGAGGGCACACCTGGAGAACGAACGGGAAGGCTGTCAGATCCAGGAGAGATGGGAGGAGCAAAGGGGTGGCCCAGGTAGGGACGGGAGAGGTGTCAGTGTGGTAGAATCGGGGGCCTTTGGCCATCTCCTGGATGTCCTGGAAACACAGTACCAGGGTCTCCTTAGCTCCCCTGAGGGGAGATTCCAGGGTCCCCCACGTAAGTTGTGATTCTCATAGTTGCATCAGGCCTGCTGGGCGGGAGCGACAAGGCCGGGCATTGGAGCAGGAGCCCCTAGAGCCCCCAGAGCCCCTAGAGCCCCCAGCCACCAGGAAACCGGTTGGGGGTGAGGACAAGCAGTGGGGCTCCTCCCCTCTGGATGCTCTGGGAAGGAGCTGGTAATGCCAGGAGCAGTGAGCACTTGGGCCCCGCCCTCTGAGCGCCTCTGGCTTTTGGGGAGGCGCCCTGATTGGGTGGCCCATCGCCGAGTCCCCAGCCCCTAGCCACAGGCACGCAAGCCATGGGATCCCATCCCGTGCTCCCTGCTCTTCTCGTTTCACAGTCGCTCTCTCCCCAGCCTTCCCTCGTGCGTTGCCTTCGGGAGGACTAAAGGATGGAGGTGGGACCAGGGCATTTACCACTGAGAGCTCTCCTCGCCTGGGAGAAGCCCTTTGGCGGCTAGCCCTCTACCTTCGAGTCTGTCATTTCGTTCTTATTTTCGGCAGGTTTGGGGGAAGAGAGAGGATGGGGCAGGGGCTCTGGCTCTGGCGTGGCGACTGTCCTGTGAAATACTCAGAGGCCGTGGGACCCTCTGGTTTTCCCCTAGCATTTGAGTGTTAAGTTTCATAGCCAGGATGTGAGGGTTCCTCCTGACCTGCTTCAGATGCCATGGTGCGTGTCACCTCTCCAAGGCTTGGCCACAGCTGCCAATCCCAAGGGCCAGGCACCCCCAGTTCTAAATTCTGCTCTAACTGACTCGAGGCCCATCAGAGCCTGTTCTGTTCGGCCGTGACCGCGCGATGTCCCACCTCTCTGGTGAGCAGGCAGGGGTTCAGAAGCCCCCGGTTCTATTTCAGCTCCTGTAAGCGACCACTGAGTCACCTGTTGTCTCCCCCTCCCCGGCTACTAATCCATTCATAGAGGCCAACTTTCTCTGAGTGTTTTATTTTATCCTTTAGACCTAAATGGCCATCTCACCTTGCCTGTGGGGTGGGCAGGTGTTCAAAGCACTCCTTTTGTTTCCCCACGTCATCCTCCCTACGGTCTGAGAGGTGGGGGGAGGTTCTGAGCACTGTCTGCAGATGGAGAAACAGAAGCTCAGGGAAGGAGGCGACTTGTCCATGTTACATGGCAGTGAGTAGCCTGCTTACGACCAGTTGGGGTCCTAAGGCTGTCCTTGGCACTCCGTCCCCTTCATCTGTCCTCGAATGCCGTCGGGGGCCGGGCAGGTGACGCACATGAACAGGGCCTGGTGACAGGGGGCGGAAGGCATGTCTCAAGGTGTGCAGTTTAGCTCCAGCCCACAGACGGTCGCTACCGGGAATGTGGGCCCAGCATTTCAAAGAACTCTGGAGATGTGGATGTTTCTGTGAAATGTCCCGATTTTTAAGTGTTGGCAACTAATTTAGAACAACAAAAAAAATTGTTGCCAAAGAAAATAAGTCTGCTGGCCACTGGCCGGAAACTCAGCCCTGCATCATTGGTCACTAAGTGGCTTTCCTCTGGGTCTGATTCAGGGTTGAGGGGGAACTCCACTGACTGACTTCCCTGGTGAAGGGCAGGGGAGAACTGAGCTTGGGAAGTAAGGGAAGAGGAAACGGTCCCAGGAGCTGCCGGTGCCTTCGCGTCATGCTGTCCAAGCACCGTGTAAACAGCTCAGCCGCCTGCGTTCGCAGGGCAAATACTTTCCATTTTCCTCTTGGGTCACCTTGAATTCTGGGGTTCTTTGGAGGTTTATCGCCTCACTTCCTTTTCCAAAGATTGAAATGACGATGGCTTGAAAATATTTTCTTCATTTGGGTTTTTCCTTGGTGACCTCATTCAGAGACAGATGTGCCCTAATAATAGCATTGAAAGTTGAAGGGAATAAATCAGCCAGCTGGTTCTGTTCCCTAGAAGTGATCTTACAGTTCCTAAATGTGGGCCGTCCCCAGAGACCCAGGGGTGTGGGCGGAGCCTGCGACAGGGCCACGGTCATTGTGAGACTCCGGAGTGTCCCTCCCTCTGGGACAGAGTCCCTGCGGCTCTGTTCACCCAGGAGGGCAGCGCTCACGTCTCGTCCGGGCTTCCAGCTTAGCTCCCGGTCTGCCGGCACACGGCAGGTGGACATCGCAAAGGTGGTTTGCACTTGTCACAGATTGGCAGACAAAGCTCTCACTCAGCTCCTGCCTTTTCCCTGTGCCCAGAGTCCCGGAGCTTGGTGACACCTAAACCCAGTCTGTTTCGAGCAGTCCAGTCCTCCAAAGGGTCTCTCCAGTTCCTTTGGTTCAGGGCCACTGGCCGGAAGGACCCTCAGTCATTAAGCCCCTACCTCAGCCCCTCCCATTCCAGAATACATTTTCCAGACAACCCACTCGCATCTCTCAATAATGTTTCACTTCCTCTAACTCAGTAGGAAGGGGATGAAACACGTCTAAGAGAAGCAGAAGCATTCCATAAGCTGCACAGGCAAGAGGGGGACTTCTGTGGGTCAAGCTGTGAGGTAGAGGGTGGTGTGTACCTTAGATAGAAAAGGTACCACCCATACGCAGGTGCTGATGCTGGGTTGTGGGTTAGCTTCTCTTTAAATCCGAGGGAGAGGACAGGAGGGACTGCAGCGGAAGCCGGCTTTGCCCATCTCTAACACAGGAGATCCCCACCACAGTGCTGTGAAGGTCCATCCCCCATGTGATTACCCCAGGAGCTGCTGTAGAATACCTCAATATGAATTAGATGTTAATGCATTGTAGCCTAAAGCCAAAAGGTGATGGAAACAGGGATGGGGTGTCCTTGCTTCCAGGGTGCCAGGGTGTGGGAGACCCCCTTGCAGTTGGGCATGCAGGCTGCCAGGGATAGGGGTTGGGGCGGGAGCCCCAGGTCTGTCCCCTGATTGGGACCCAAGCCTGGCTGAGCCCCTTGGCCCCTGCTGCTCAGGGAATGAGAGGTGAGTCCGCTGCCTGTTTCTCAGGGCCCCGGGAGGCTCCTGCTACACAGGAAAGTGCTAAGTAAGCACTCAGGGCCCCAGTTGACAGAGATGCACGGGGACGGGCGATGAGTCAATCTGTTTATGAAAATCACACATATTGACACAGACGTCAGGATGACCACCCCCGCCCCCGGGGTCATCTCACAGCTGTGCTGAGAGCTGACAAGTCTTGCTTATACTTGGGGGTTCACTGGTGTGTCTTTTTGGCCTCCAGCAGTCTACACGTGAACAGATGCATGACCGCCTCGCTGAAACAGACCTGTGCCCTGAACAGCCCTGGTCCGGAGAGGGAGGCCGGGTGACTCAGAGCCGGCATTAGAGTTGTTCCTCAGCCTCTGGTGGGCAGGGCTGCAGCAGCTGGGTTTCTGAGCCTCTGCGAGTCTGCCTTCCCATTTGCTGAGCGCCATTTAGCCACAGGCAAATCAGTGTAATCTGTCAGAAATATGAATTGCACCAGTATGTCTTGCTGGGAAATATTTTCTAAATATAGCTAAATATTTGATACTGCACATGATTTGTTCTCATGTGGTATTCATGCTCTTCCTGAAAAGTTTCCTTGTTAGAAATTCCTTTGGTGGGAGTTCCCCCCAAATCTGACTTTGGAGTTAGTCCAGAGTAAGCCCCTTACCAAATCCCTTACAAGTGCTTTCTGGGTTCTCCGAAACTACTTAAAAGGTAGTATTTTGTCTGTGAATGTTCTTGGCCCGGAGAAGTAAGCTTTCAGCAAACTGGAGATTGAGGAAATCTTGTCCCTTCTACTATGTACACAGTAGGATCCTTAGGTTCTCAAATTTACAACCAGAAGATTTTCAATCTCAGAGAATCTCGGAGAAAATACAGGAGCTGCTAACACAGGAGAAGCTTGTTTCCGTAAGCAGGGCTGTGCTTGTAAGAGCTGGGGGCAGAGAAGAGGACTTTTCTGATTCTGCCTCATTTTGCAGAAAACTTCATTTCAGATTGCTGGCTTAATTTAAATGTCATCTTCCAGCATGGGATGAAGCAGTCTGTTTCCACATGGGCCACCTGTCAGAGCCCATGAGTCCTGTTGCTGGGTTGAGCCTCCCTGGGAACAGGCAGAGTTACTTCCTTCAGACTTCGGGTCCGTGGGGTGGACTGGGGCGGTGGGAGGGGAGGGTCTGCAGGAAACAGAAGGACCGCTGGTGGCTTCCGTGCAAGGCCGCCTCCTTATGTGCCGCCTCTCACACCCATCCTAGAAGGGCTCCTGGGCATTCTGGACTTCCAGAAAGTCTCTGTTTAAGGCCAGCCCCCAGCTCCTCCAGGGTTCATTTCATGGCAAGGAATCGGCTAGTTCCTGGGGACCCACTGCCTGCCGTCTGTGGCCTTCACCCTCTGCCCTTTCCTCTTGGAAAAGTGGCCCCTGAAGGCCAGGGCTGGGATAGAGGAGGAGGTGATCAGACCCTGCTGCTAATTCTGCTGAGCCAACGCAGAGTCTCCTCCTGTGTGTTTCATCCCACAGACAGTCTCATGCCCTCAGGGGGCTTACAGACCAGACTGGACACATGAGAGGTTTGTAGGGTAGGTGGTATTCCCATTTTACAGATAAGGAGGAAACTGAAACTCAGAGAGGTTTGGTAACTTGCCTAATACCACCAGCCAAGAATAACAGGATCTAAACCTAGGTTTATCCGGCTATAAGTTTACATGTTACAAATGACCAATGAGGCAGCCTAGCAGAGTGATGGAGAGCTTGGACCCTGGAGCCAGACTGCCTGGGTTCAAATCTTGGCTTTGCCACTTATCATGTGTAGAACCTTGGGCAAGTTGCTTAATGTCTCTGTGCCTCAGTGTCCCCATCTGTAAAATGGGCTAATGAGATGACCTGTGTGACAGGTTGAGATATTTGTATCATGCATACATAATACTTATCAAGCACTTGGCATCGTGTCTGGCTCTAGAAAACAGTCGAGACATGTCACCTATTTATTACTAGAACAGCCCACAGTGCTATTGGCTCCACCGCACTGCCCGCCTGGCCTTACGTCTCGCGAGCTGAGAAGGGGAGATTGAGCTGCAGGAGCTGTGTTGGGGCTGGGGGTGTCATGACCGGCCCCTGTGAGGAAGTCGCTCAGGAGGGGCACTGGGGGTGCTCAGCCGTCCCAGGCCTTCGGTGCCAATTGTCTGTTGACCAGTGAAGACCTTCAGTAAATTTCCACCCTCTGTAACTCGGCCTTGTTTTTTGCATTTTAACCAAAGTAAAAATAAAATCTCTGGGGAGGGGTGGACGAAGCGGAGGGAGGGAAGGGACCTGGTGTGTGTCGCAGGGGCCGCCTCCACCAGCTGGGCAGGGCTCTAGATGCCCTTTCCCAGAGGAAAGGCTGAGCCTTTCTGTCCTGTGAGCTTTGTCCGTTAGGAAGTCAGCTGCTAGAGGCTGCCATTCCCCATCCCCCAGGGCTCTTCCTCAGCCCCCTGGCCACTCCCTGTTTCCTGCAATTGTTGCCTCCCCCCCAGCCTCGGCTCCAGTGGCCCCGGCAGGCTCCTGGTGTGAGAGGTAGGCTAGGCCCCTGCGCACCAAAGCATTTCCTTTGCTTTCAGCTGCTTCCCCTCTCTGGCCTCTTTCTTCTAGCGCTCCATTATTTTTAGTTCTTAAGAAGATGAAGTCCAGGAGGGAGGAGGAAGGAGAAGCCAAGCCTGTGACCTTCTAGATCAGAGATGGAGCATTTGCCGGGCCTTCCTGGTAGGGGGTATTTGGAGCATTTCCATTTTGGGTGAAGGATACCTCCATTCCTTGGTAACCAGAAAAAAAGACTGGTTTGGCAAGACTGTGAGCCCCTTTGTTGCCAGCTCCTGTAAAGTTAGGAAGAGGGAAGGAGGGTGGATCTGGAACAGTCATTGGGAGAAGTGCTTTCTTTGCTGGGTTGACTAACCAGAGTGAACGAGTGTCCTCCAGACCCTTATGTGTGCATGTGAAAAGGCCCTGGGGCCGGGGCCCACTGTCCTGGAGGCTGGTGGTGTGTAGTGAGCCCCAGGCAGATTGGACAGGAAATCCCCCCAAGTCTTCCCCCTGGAGATGTCTCTGGAAAGCTCCAAGCTTGAGCATGCCAGCATAAAGAGGTACGAGCTGGTGGAGATTCCAGGAGATGGAATCAATTCCCAGGAGATGGCACGCAGCAGGGCCTGAGCCCCGGCCGTGTGACGGACCTGTAAAATTTTCTCGTCGGTCACGCAGCTGGTAGTATTGTGCTCCCACTGTGTGTCCAGCCTGGAGGGGAGTCCAGAACAAATTCTGGACAAATTCCGGTTCTCCAGAAGCTTACCCTCTGATGGGAGACACAGCACAGGACACAGGGATCACGAAGTTCTCAAAGCCTCTCCTGCCAGCGGGGAGGGTTCTTGGAATGGCCTGTAGCTGGTCTGAGAAGCTTTATGGAGACGGTAGGGCCAGTTCACGGACTCCAGCACCATCAGCTGTGGGGACAGGTGGGGTGTGGATAAAGAAAAGGAGGGGGGAGAACACTGCAGGAAGAACACCTGCGGGAGCGGGGACCTAGAGGTGGGGTGGGCATGGGACAAGAAGGTGGCCAGCCCTGCAGGATCAGAGAGGGCGTCCGAGAGCGTGAGCGTAGGAGAGGAGGGTGGGCAGGTGTCTGGGGCGGCCCTCTGTCCCTGGTGGGGGCCTTGATCCCGCCTGTAGGTGGTCAGGGAACTCTTGGTGGCCAGTCGGGCCAGCTGGGCCTGGGTGGACTCCTCAGGCAGGGATTCTGGAGGATGGTAGGGGAGGGAGAATGGCAATGAGGGATGGACCCCTGTGTGCCAATCTGGGTGCTACCCTTGTCCCAGAAACTGGGCCTCTGGTTGCGACAGGAAGAAGGCAGCTGCTCAGGGTTTTCCTGGCCCTCAGGAAGGGCCAGCCCGAGCCGAACACTTGCATCAGGAGCTCCCATTTTTCAACAGGCGCTCTGGGCCCTGCCCGGGTCCTACGCTCCAAACCCGGAGCAGAGCAGCCCTCTGATCCGACCAGCAGTGGAGAGGACAGAGCACCCACCCTGAGACCACAGAGCTGGTCCCTGCCTCTCAGGCCCTCAGTAGCCAAGGGGTCCGGGCCTGCAGGGGCTGGTGAGGGCCCGGCCGTCCTCATCCTCCTGCCCTAGAGCAGCCGCTGATGCTGTGGGAGGTACGTCGCCCACCCCACTGCCCTCAGCGTGATCTGTGGGTGGGTTCCGTGCAGGACAGGTGAGGAAACGCTGTGCCAGCCGTAGACACTGAACCGCTCATCTTGTGGGAGCACCGTGTGGGGCGGGGAGAGACGTAGGGATGAAATTCAACGTTACTCAGGTCTTTCTCAAAGAGTGTTTCTGCATTCGGTTTTTAGGGGAGTTTCCTTGTCTGTTAAAGGGGAAAGACGGTTAGTCTTAAAATCCAGATGCTTATTTTTAGCCAGAGCTACCTGCCCTGCCAAGTCCTTGGGCTTTGTTTCTCCTACCCTTGGTGTCTTGGTTTTGAAAGGCCTTCCCTCCTCCGCTCCAGGCTCCCAGCTCACTTTGGCAGGGGTGGGTTTGGCCCCAGCCAGGTTTCTAACCAGGCCTCCAGGACGGAGCTATTGAGCCAGGGGCCCCTACCTGCCTGGGCTTGCACCCAGCTGCCGTCACAGGAGGGCCCTGCCAGGGCGAATACAATGAACAAAGTTGTCTTGCCCTGGCTCTGCCTCCTGGGAGAAGCACAGCCTTTTCCCCAGCGAAGGAAAGAACGATCACTAGGGAAACCCAAACTGCTTTTTTAGAAAGACCAAAAGAAGAAAAGAAGGAAGAAAAAAGCATTTTTTCCAAACATGGACAACTCAGTGCCTTTTGCTCAGACTTCTGCAAGGCCAGAACAAAGGCACTGACACAGAATGAACCTTCCCGGGCACGGGCGTCTTCACCCACTTTCAGCGCTTTGTTAATGTGTCTTCCCAAAGTGGGTGTCAGTGAGGCTGTTCTGGGAACCACTTGGAAAGGAGGGCAAGGCGGGTCATTATTCAAGCCTGCCCCATCTGAAAGGTCACTCTTTTGACAAAGCACTTGCTGTTTATCTGAGGCTATTTTTTAACTGGAGGAGAGACGATGGGGGCCCAGTTACCCTGTTGGCTGAAACAAAACAAAATCCTCGGAGCAAACCAGGAAGCTGTGTGACCTTGAGCAAGTTACTTAACCTCTCTGAACATGTTTCATCATTTGCAGAATGTAGATAAGCATCAGTGCTGTGAGTGAGGATTACATGAAATATTGGCATAGTACCTAGCAACATGTTAGGCATTTAATATGTGATTTCTCTGCCTCTTTCCCTGGACAAGCCAGGTTATCACCACTAACCAGCACATATGCACAGGCATCATAGACACATGCACACATGTGCAGCAAGGCAAAGGATTCTGGCAATATTGCTTGGAAGAGTCATAGGGTCCAGAGATAATTTCCCTTTTCTGATATTTTAGAGATTTCCCTTCATCACTTCCACTCAAAAAAAAAAAAAAGGATACTCTTAATAATTATCTAAAAATAAAAGTTTGGCAAGTGCTCTAACTATTTACATAAAAAGGGAAGTACTGGAGGAAAGAGCAGAATATTAGGGGAACAGCTCAGATGGGAAAGGGGTTAAGAAGAGTGTGTAAACCCTCTGTATAAAATGAAATCCGTTCAGCAGTCTCACTGTTTATTATGTACTTCGCTGGTGCCTAGCAGAGTTCCACACGTGTGAAATGGCGTTCTTTGGGGAACTCTTCTTTATCCTTTTAGCAACTTTACTGACCTTCTGAACCAGAAACTGGTGTCGAGGCACCTGGACGCCGGCCGGCTCTGCTCTCCCTGAGTCACAGAGCTCGAGGCCCCAGGAGCTGCCCTGTGTGTTCGCAGTTGCCATGAACATCCAAAGGGAAGTTTTGTAAGCAATTAACCACACAATTAGCTCATCTTCTTGCCACCGGCAATGACTGACCCTATGGAAGTGCCCAGCGGATTTTTGCCAGTCTCCTATGCCTTGGAGGAGAAAACTGTTTCAATTAAAACAAAACAAAACAAAATAGACACAGAAGTACAAACAAAGTGAACATCTAAGGTTCACCTGTCCAATGACGGTATACAGAGCACCCGTGTACATGTGTACCACCTCATCAGTTCTCTCAGAACTGATCAGGTAGAGTGTGCCTCAGGGCAAGTGTGATGTTATCGTGCCCAGTTTACAGGTGAGAACGCTGAGGTCGGAGAGGTTCAAAGGCTTGCTCACAGCTGCAGCCGGGAGGTGGCAGAGCCAGGGATCGTTCTAGCTCCAAAGCCTGGGTCGTGTGCTGTCTTCTGGAAACAAAATCCAACACTGTGGCCTGCCTCAGAGGCAGAGGATTTTAAACACACTCGAGACGGAGGGGAAGAGTGCGTCGCTTCAGCCTGAGTTTGCAGGGCGGAAACAGCGGCAAGCCTGGCAAAGCCAGCGGGAAGGGAAGCTGCAGGAAGGGCCGGCTGCCTTGGGTAAAGAGGCTTTGTCAGGAGGCCTGCTTCTCCGGACAGGAGACAGTGCAGGCACTGCTGGGGCCGACAAGAGGGCAGCAGAGCCCGCAGGACCCTGGAAACTTCAGCTTACTTCCAGAGGCTCTGACCAGGTTCCCGCCTGCAGGCCTAGCTGACTGGCCCTGGTGGCCTCTCCTGGACCTGCGGCAGGCGGTTGCCAAGTATCTGGCGGAGCCAGCTGCTGGGGATCCTGGCTGTCGGGAGGGTACACTCGCCCAGAGGAGAGCTGGGGTGCAGGCGTGCCCCGGGCACTGTGGGAGCACCCAGGAGGGACAGCTCGAGCAGAGGAAGGGCCTCCGGGGTCTCTGAGCTGCCTGGGGGTTAGCGGAGTCCTTTGCCTCCACTCCATTGCTTGCAAAAAATTCCTGGTGGCGGAAGGTGTCACCCTTGCGGTGTCTGAGGGTGGGTGAGCAGGGGTACATGCGGCGAGCCAGGGGTCGCCTGCAGAATCTCCTGGGCCTGAGAGAACATGTGTTTCCTGAACTGCAGATACCTCCGTGTGTGGATGGGGGAGGAGAGCTAGGCCTGCAGACATCCTAGGGCATGTGAGGCAGTCCTCCAGCAAAGGAACAGCTGGCCCCCACGTCACCACCCCTTCTGGGCCATGCATATCATGAAGCTGATCCTGATGACAGCTAAAGTGTCCTGTGAGTGGGGTGCCTAGAGGCCCCCTCAGCCCCCAGCCTTGGCTCTGGGTCCCTGCTTCCCCGCCTTCCTCTCCTCATCTCCACCAGTCCTTTTGGCCTGTTTGATGGAAGTCAAAGAAAGACCTGCCTCTGAGGTCATCCACTTAGCCTTTTTATTTAAGGCAGTGTTCCCTGCAGCACGAGGCAGATGACTGGCTGGGGGAACCAGCCAGAGGGTGGCGTTTACCCAGGAGCCATTAGCATCCCTGGGAGGCTTGGAGTCCGGTTTAGATAAACACAGAGTCCGAGACGCTGCCCAGGCTTCCTCCCTTGGGCCCCACTGGCCAGTGGACCGTTTCCATGCTGGGCTCTCAAGGGCTCTGGGTGAGTCCAGGCCAGAGGGATGAGAAGCTGCCCTTCCTCGCCAGGGCTGCCCCGGGCGCCCTGAGGCTCTTCGTGCTGAGGGGAGAGGTCGCCACACGGGGGTATGGGCCGTTAGGGAGTAGATGCATGTCTGCTGTGAGACCAGAAGTCTTCGGGCAAAGAGGAGGAGGGAAAAGTGAGAGCCCCCGAGCCTTCCAAGGGCACCAGTGGCTGCAGAGGGCTCAGCTG
Source organism: Pseudorca crassidens (assembly GCF_039906515.1). Taxonomy (NCBI): domain Eukaryota; kingdom Metazoa; phylum Chordata; class Mammalia; order Artiodactyla; family Delphinidae; genus Pseudorca; species Pseudorca crassidens. Next base: position 162,337,337 of record NC_090297.1, read on the forward strand.
GGGTTCTGAAACTCCCTTTCCAGGTGACTTCTGTCACCTCAAGCTTAAAGAGGGGTGGGGTTTTGTTGTTACTAGGCTTTTTCTCCTGCTACAAATCCCTCTCCACATTCTCTGAATATTTCAGCTCCTGTCAAGTCAGGTATGAAGGGAGGGAACTGCCCAGAGCAGCTTCAGAGCCCCAGGCAGTCTCCAGCCGCTCTGAGTCGTAAAGGACCAGCCTCCACTCCCCAGGCCTGGCTCTTTTCTGATCCTTTTGAGCTCCTCTGTGTGAATGAGGGCCCTACCTTTTCCTGTGCAGCCGAAGCAGAGAACATGACCCCACCTCTTACAGAGCGAGGTCAGGGCTGTAACAAAAAGGCCCTGCCTTCACTCAAGTAGAAAACAGCGAAACAAAAGCAGTGCTTATTTCACCCAGGAGTGCAGGCGTCTAGGGATTTGTGGAGCTGGGTCATCCAAGCCCAGGAGCCTGAGGTGTCACCTGAAAAACCTCACTTCTGGTCTGCAGTTGGCTTACACCCAGCACAGAATCAAGGTGAGGGCTGTTTGTCGTCAGCCCGCCCTGTGGCTCCTTCCCTGCACAGGAGGCAATCGGCTGTGTGGGGCTTGCCTTTCCCTTGAAGTGCTGCCCGAGAACATCCCAAGTGTAACATTCCAGCCACAGTCTAGGGGCGATTAGCTGGTCTGATCGGACTCATGGGAGAGTCTTGTGTCCCCTGGTAGCTAAGCTGGAAGTGGCACCTGCCCAGCCCTGGAATGAGACCTATCTGGGGTTTTGATGGCCAGCTGTGGAGCCTCTCCCGAAGGCTCTGGGCTCCTCTGCTGAAGAAGCAGCCGGAAGACCCCCTGCCCCGGAGCACTGTCCTGCCGGCCCAGCGGCCTGGCTGCCCAGGGGAACCTCCTTGAAGGAATCTCCTGGTCCTTCCTGCCCGATCTTCTGTCCCCATCCCCTTGCCCAGCGTGCTCTGGGCTGGAAGGACCCCTGCTTGTTGATAGGCACAGCAGTTGGTGAACTGCTTTGAGGTTCCCAGGGTGATGTGGCAACCTACTGGCGGGGAGGAGAATGGAATGACTTTGGGGAAGCAACTCAGCTTGTAAGATTCTTCATCTTACAGAGAAAAGAATCCTATCTACCACCAGGTTGTTTGAAGATGAGAAACGAGGCCATAAGGAGCCCGGTCCAGCTCCTGTCACACAGTGAGAGCCCATAGTGATGAGTCGTGAACGCTCACGCCAGGCCCAGTGCTGGGGGAGGCTGGCCATCCGTCCGTCCTGTTGCACATCTAGGGAAAAGAGCCCTGCCGGTGAGATGACCACTGATGCCAGCTTGCAGGGAGTTTCTAAGAGCCATTCCCTTTGCTCTGTCATGCCCAGTGGACTTAGGAAGAACACCCCAGCGTATCCATTAGGTGGGCCATTTTATCTATCAGATCCGCGTGTAAGGAGCGTGCCAGGGTAGAGCTTGGCGGAGTCAGCTGGCCGACTCGTCAGATTTACACAGGAGGACCCCGCCACCCAGAGAGGCCAGGGGGCCTGGCAGGCATGTGGAGCTCTGGGGGGCGTTCCAGGAAGGGTCAGCAGAGGGTGTTCAGATGACCCTGGTGATTGGGAGGTGATGGAGGGACGGGGCCAGTGAAATCATCCGGCAGCCAGCGCTGCCGAGGGGGAGGGACCAGGTGCCCTTTGCCACACCGTGTTCACGGCATTTGAGAGCTGCCTGTGTGTCTGACACAGCTCAGCTCGAGAAATTCGAGACCTGGGACTGTAGTCTGATTGCAGAGAAGTGACTGAGGCTAATTGAGACTCTCCCAGGAGAGAAAAGGGGATCAATTCCTCTGGATGGGATTCTTCCAGGTTGTTGGGCTGCCCTCCTTTCTTGCCTCGTCAGCTGTCTTTGGTGGGGAAGAGGCCTGGTATCCATTCCTGAGGACTGCGTCTTCGTCCAGCGAGGGGCTTGCAGGGAGACTGTTAGCCCAACTGACCCTCTGGGACCGACCACCTGGAAGCGGCTTCTGCCTAGAGTTGGTGGTTCTTAAATGGGTGCTGTGGTCTCCCGGGCATCGTAAGGGAATCGATTCTCTGTCATCTCCTGCCCTTCTGTTTCTCTCCACTCCTGTGGCCGGGGGTAGGGGCGATGGTCACCCTGCCGCCGTCTTTCCTGGGCCTTTCCTGGACCTGCGTTTCTGTTTAATGTTTGGCAGCGACTCTAGGCACTGCCTGGGTGCCGCTATTTAAAAACCACAGGAAAACCCCCTGCTTGCTGCTGCCAGCACAGTCGAGAAATCCCGTGGTGTGCAAACCCGCCCCAGTGGAATATTCCACCTTGGAAGCAGGGGGACTCTCTGGCCTTGGCCATGTGGGGCCCAATTTTCATGTTGAAGAAATGCTCCCTTGTGGAGGAGGTGTGGGAAAGAGGAAGCTATGCGGGAAAATGCCCCATTTACTCAGAGCTCAGCCGTGTTGGGAGGCTCTCGGGTCCCGCGAGCCATCAGAGGACCCCGCCCTGGAGCACCCCTCTCCTTTTTGGACCCCTGAAGAGCGGTCCGGGAACTAGAGGTTTCACAGCTCAGATGACCCTGCTGGACTCGAACCTGGCTGTTCTCGCCCAGCTCTTTTCCCTCCTGCCTCCCGGGTCCCAGGTCCACTGCCCAGTGTGTCCCCGTGGATCCCCAGAGAGCTGCATCCTGACAGGGTGGGTTTGGTCCAGCCCCAGGCTCCGTGACCTTTATTCCTGAGTAACTATGGCAACACCGCCACTTGGCTCCGGACTGACTGTTCCTGGGATGACTTCAGGGGCACCCCTCCTTGAACTCAGACCACTAAGACTCTTCCACAAACACCCCGGTGCCCATGAACTTCTGATGGCTTTACCTCTGGGGCTCGCAGACGCAGCCAGGACTCAGGCCCAGGGCAGCCTGCCTCCCCAACACCACACTCCCCAGAGTCCCAGCGTCTCGGCCCCGCGTGCAGAGCTGGCCTCGCCCTCTAACCCTTATCAGCCACTGCTTCCGGCTCCCATTCCCAGCACATCCGGCCCAACTGCTCCAAAGCCCAGTCCCGGACCTCTGTTCCCACAGGCCCCGCTGCCCGCAGTAGTCTTCTTCTGCTCCGTCGATTGTGCCCCCAGCCTGCGTCTGTGGGGTCAGCCTCTGTGATGACCTTCCTCCCCGGCAGGCATCCAACTTTGCAGGCCCCCGACCCGGCAGCGGGACACATCCTCCCTGGGTCCTCTGCTGGCATCGCATCTGCAAGTGCAGTAGGAGGTGACACGCTGCAGCTGGGTGATCGTGGCCTCTCTGGTCTTCCTCTGAGGGGCCCTTGCTCTTGGGATGTGAGAGGTCATTTTTCAGAGTCCTAGAGTGTCCACTGATCCAGAGAGCATTGGGGGGACCAGTTGTCCATCCCTCACTAGACAGATGAGGAAGCTGAGGCCCTGAGAAGGGGGCATGGAGAAGGGCAGTGTGGGTTTAGTGGTCCCCTGATGGGGGAGTGGTGTGGGATGGGGTCCGCCCTGGATGGAAAACGCTCTGCCCTCCCCCTCCTCCCACCCCACTCTGAACCCGTCGGACCCTCGTCCCCTCTGAGCTCTGTTGCAGGGGTATGACCAGCAGGTGGTGAGAGCTGTGCGCTTCCCTTCTGGACAGACCATCACTTGGTTGGTCATCTCATGTAATTAGGTTTTCCCATTGCTGCCCCCGTGCATTGTCTGTCCTGAGTGTTTGTGCAGCCTTCTGGGTGCTTAGATAAGAAAAGCTGGCTTTCCTTAGCCTTCTTCGGAGATCTGCATCAGAAGGATCTAGGAAAAACACCCTTGTCGGTGAGGCCGGTCCTTTGTCACGTGGCCTGGCAGAGCGCTGCCCTCGCTTTAGACTAGGTCTTGGCGGTGGAGTGAGGGTTTCTGGGGTGGGGTAAACATTGCCAGGCTCGGTAGGGAAGAATTCTTCTCCTTAAACAGATTTTAACTTGAAACCTTGATGACAGAAGCAGCTGAGTCTCACCAGAGAGAAAAAAACAAAGGAGACTGATTTAACCTCAGGCTCCAGCAGCTGGAGTCAGTCCAGCAACCCTCAGCGTGGCTGCTAGCGGACGCTGCAGGACAGAGAATGAGGACCCGCCTCTCCTGGGGTCCACTGTCCAGGCAGGACCACTTCTCACCTCCCTCTTCTGTAGAATTCCCAGCTTCTCCTTCCCAGCGCAGAGCCTTGGGGGTTTACTGTCTGGTTTTGTTCTCAGGAGCTTGAAATGCTTCACTTCTCATCACTCCCTTCAGGGGCTCATGTCTGGGGACACTTGATCTTCATGTCTACAGCCCGTTCTTATTAAAGTAACTTAGGGATATTTTTATAGAGAGAAATGTTTATAGCTGGGGATAAAAAGGATTTTCTTTAAAGTAGTCATATAGGTGAAGGTTTAAACGCGGCTTTATCACTTGCTTGTCTGAGGCTTGGGTTCTGCAAATGGAAATAATGATTACCTTGCATCCTTGCTGTGAAAATAAAATAAGAAGGTGCTCAATAAATGTTAGTTCTCCTTTCTGTCCAAGGAGCCCCTCCTACACACACACACACACACACACACACACACACACACACAGAGTTTTTACTTAAGAAATGTCTTGAGAAGGAGAAGTGCAGTGGAGAGAGAGTCCTGCGGGCTGGCTCACCCCTGTGTGCACCAAAGCCTTGGAGGCTCTGCTGTCCCCGGGGAGTTCCCTTTAAAGTCTCCTCAAACCTCTCACAGGCAAGAGGTGCCTCTGCTGGCATCGCATCTGCAAGTGCAGTAGGAGGTGACACGCTGCAGCTGGGTGATCGTGGCCTCTCTGGTCTTCCTCTGAGGGGCCCTTGCTGTTGGGATGCAAGAGGTCATTTTCCAGAGTCCTAGAGTGTCCGCTGATCCAAAGAGCATGGGGGACCAGCTGTCCATCCCTCACTAGACAGATGAGGAAACTGAGAGGGGACACAAAGAAAGGCAGTGCGGGTTTAGCTGTCCCCTGATGGGGAAGTGGCGTGGGATGGGGTCAGCCCTGGATGGAGAACGCTCTGTCCTTCCCTTCCTCTGTTCCCAGAGCCTGTCAGATCCTTGTCCCTTTGATTCTGGGTGTTTTGCTCAGCCTGTTTGTAGCATGGGACAAAGCCCATAGATGCATGCCACGTAGTTGATGGAGGTGAAGTCCTCAGACTCACCTCTTGTCCTGTGCCACAGGCAGGGGGTTCCCTGGTTTTGAATTCATCCTAACCAGAAAGTAGTAGTTGTGTTTCTAATGTAGAGCTTTTCGTTTGCTTGTTTCTAGAGCAAATCATGGAGGAAAATAAAAAACATGGTGCATTGGTCTCCCTTTGTCATGTCCTTCAAGAAGAAGTACCCCTGGATCCAGCTGGCAGGACACGCAGGTAGCCACAGCTCTCCCGGACTTTCTGACAGGATGTCCGGCTCTCTGGGGAGGCGTCCAGCGCGTGTGGGGGACGGGCCTGGCCCTGGATGCTCCTGGGGATGAAGCATCTGAACAGGTGCTCCCCGAGAGGCTTCGTGGTCTGCAGTCGCAGGCGTACTTGAGAGACGGGCCTTAACACTGCCTCAAAAATGCACATGGACACCCGCCCTCTCCACAGTCTGTGCCACCTCTCCACAAATCACACACATTCCCCCCTCAGTCTCTCTGTCTCTTTCAATCTCTTTCTTTCAATCTCTCTTCCATTTTAACTCAATAAAACAGTTGAAGTCATCAGTCTTTATAGCTTGCCTGCCATTTGTCACCTGGGACAAAGAGACAAAGCTAAGTGTTTCCCTGAGTGCCTGTTGTATCCCCTCATCAGGGTGCTCCTCTGGGTGACAATACGTATGTAGATATAGTGTCAGCCCCGAAGGAGCTCGTAGCTGGTGGGAGAGGCAGGCAGGTCGCCCCAAGAGTGTTAAGACGTAGTGGAGTACCGGCTGCAGTGGCCATGCCCTGGGCTAGCCATGAGGTCTCCAGGTGGCCCCTCAGTGACAGGGGACGATGTCTAGAGCTGTCTAGCCCACCATGGTGGTCCTTTGGTGGGCATCGTCCCCAGGGGACAATTCAGTGGCCGCCCGTGGATTTCAGGCCAGCACAGGGTCTGACATTTTTTTTTACACCCTTAACCACGTTGGCCCAGACCCCAAGGCAGGTGGATGGACACCCTTCCTCAATACTTACCTGAGGGTGTGGCGCAGAAGGAACACCACCCAGCCCTGCAGAGCCTTGGACCGCGGCTTCTCAGCTGGTCTCCCTCTCCTGGCGCTAAATCCGGTTCTATCAAGGCTTCTCCTCCACTGAGACCGGAGACACTTTCGTGGCTGGGAAGCAAGGTCGATGGTGGGGTTGGGAGGTGGTAGTCGCACAGAGAGGGGTGAATAGGTCCTGACACAGACCTCTCACTTCGTCTTGCTCACCCTCCAGTGGTGAGCACTGGTGTACTTCCATCTTCAGAGGAGGAGCCTGGGGTCTGGGAAGTCCAGGAGCCACCGTCAGGGCACGGGGCGTGGCCGGGGCGGGGCGGGGACTGGGACTTGCACCCACTCCGCTTAAAGGGCTCGGTCCACCAGTGGAGACCTGGGCACACCTTCAGCCCCGTGCTTGGCAAGCTCCACAGCATCCCCGAGCGGCCCGGGCCCTGTGACGGAGGGCGTGTCTGGCAGGGGCGGGGGTCAGAGCGGGGAGGGCTCAGGCTGGGGACCCAGGGCCTCCTCCCACCTTGCTGTGCAGGGAGCTTCAAGGCGGCTGCCAATGGCAGGATTCTGAAGAAGCACTGTGAGTCGGAGCAGCGCTGCCTGGACCGGCTGATGGCCGACGTGCTGAGACCCTACGTGCCTGCCTACCACGGGGACGTGGTGAAGGACGGGGAGCGCTACAACCAGATGGACGACCTGCTGGCCGACTTCGACTCGCCGTGCGTGATGGACTGCAAGATGGGCGTCAGGTGAGCCAGGCTCCTCAGATGGGGCACACCCGCCCCTCAGCCCCCAGCTGGCCGGGCGGCAGATACCAGGCATGGCATTCCAGGCTTCCAGGAGGCCGGGCTTTCTGGGCTGTCCCTGAGGCCTCATGTGGGCCAGGGGTCTGGCTGGACCCCGCTCTGGTCATCTCACATATGTGCTGGCTTTGCTCAGGACGGCCCCCTCCCTTCTCTGGTGAGCCAGGGGCCGGCGGGGGAGGGGCCGGTAGCCGGTAGCCGGTGGGACCAGAAAGGGGACCTGGTGGATGCGGAGCCTCCCCAGGGAGAGGGCAGAGAGAGCTGCCCATCTGGTCAGGTGGGATTGCTGGGGAGAGCAGGGGGCGACTTCCCGTTAATGTGGGCTGCGAGGGGGAGACTGGAGTAGAGGCTGTTCTCATCCCACCCTCCCCCGCCCCCCGCCCCCCAACACCGGGCCAAAGAGGCAGCCGGTTAGCAGATTGTGTTGATTTGCCAAAAGAGACTCGCGCCTGTCATAAGGGTGCAGTGGAGGAGAGAGGGGTGCGAGAGGCCCTGACAAGTCACCAGCTTGCCGCCTTCTGGACTGGGGCTGGCGGTGACCCCAGCCCAGTAGCTGCGTGGTCCAGGGCACAGGGCCAGATGGGTATGTGGTCATGTGTGTGGAAATGGGTGTGTTCCCCCCACCACCACCAGGCTCCGCCCAGAGAAGACCCGGGAGGGAAGGAGGCGGGAGGAGTGGGCTGGAGAAGACAGGATGGGGGGCAGAGCCAGGAGGACCCGAGCCCCAGGCGCCTGTGCTCTGGACCCTGCTTTGGCAGCAGGGTTTTCTCATCTCCTCTCAAACTCTGACCATTCCGTCTCAGGAGTCGTGGAGTAGGTCCTCCCTGGCGGGTCAGCGGGTGGTGAAGTCCTCTGAAGCCTCAGAGAGCCGCCGACTGCAGGTGCCCAGACGGGACGGCCAGGCGCGGGCCTCCTCCATCCGGCCCGCCGCTCTCCGGGGAGACCAGGCTCCGAGACGCAGAGCTCACAGCTGGAGCCTGCGTTTACCTTGGATGGTTTAAGCGGTTTTATTTCTTATAAGAGGAGTTTGAGAAAGGGGTATGTGTGTGTGTGTGTGTGTGTGTGTGTGTGTGTGTGTGTGTGTGTGCGCGCGCGCGCGCGCGCCCACAGGAAAGAAGCCAAGCCAGTCGGTTTTCCTTCCTTCCTCGTTCCTCCTGGGAATTGTGTCGTAAAATCAGACCCTGACCCTGCAGGCGGACCCGCTGTGTTCCCTTGGCTTGGCCCCGAGGGCAGGGACGAAGGGGTGGGGAAGTAGAGACCCCACTCTCTGCGCTGTCCCCAGCCTCTCCCTCCCTCCATCCAGGGGTCTCACCATCTCCAGCCCACAGGGAGAAGACAGAATGTCCCTCCAGCCACCCCTCGGCCACTGCCCTCCCCAGAGTCTTATTTCTGTCCCTGGAAGGCCTTCCCGTGGTGCAGCAGGATGTGCCCTCTCAGGGGGCGACACATAAATATTCTGATCGGTATTCACTCAGACCAGGGCCAGAAAAAGTACACCCTGTGGGTGGAACGTGTGGCCAGTCCTAAAAGGCTGCCGGGGTGCCTGTCTGTTCCCTGGGAGGCTGCTGGGGACAGGAGCCCCCTCTCTTACCAAGGCTGCCCCATCCCCCTGCTGCCTGGAGCTTCTGTCCCACTGCACCCAGGGCTCTCAGGAGAGACCCAGAGTGACCAGCAAGCCTGGGACGTGTTTAACCCAGTCCTGGGCAGGGCCGCCTGGAGGCTGAGGGAGGACGTGTGTGAGGATCCCCTACGGAGGGGAGGAGTAGGTCTCCCCAGGACCAGTCCCACCCCAGCACCCCCTTCCCTGTCTCACGGGTCCTGAGGACGGGGTGTAGGCCCTTCTGTGCTCCGAGCGCTGGGTGTTCCTTACAGCCGCCCTGGCGGATGGGCCACCATCCAGTCTGAGCAGTCCCTTTGACACCAGAGGCTAAGGGACTCCCCGGGGCCACGCAGCCACACAGCCTGCCTCTACACCAGGGCTCTGACTACCAGGTCGAGCCTGGGCTGCAGCTCGGCACTCCCCAAGGGTTCTGTGCTTGCCAGAGGGAGGAGGCCACAGCCCAGGGCCACCACCAGCCCTGAGTCCGGGGCATGAGAGGTTGAGGCTTGTCACAGACTTGTCACAGTGGTGGAAGGGCTGGCTGGTCAGCAGACCCAGCCATGGTGAGGCCTGAGGGAAAGGTGATGCAGCCACCCGTAGTGTCCTAACGAGGGGTGTCTGGGGACCCCGGTTCCACATGGACATGAGCTCACGTTGCTCTAGGGCGTTTTCTTAGGTTTGACCCCGTATCTCTTGTGTGTCACGTAGCCTGCCGTGGAGAATCAGGAGTGTCTTCCCGACCTCTGGACCAGGGCTGGCAGGTGGAGACCAGAGCTGTCTGTAGCACCTGTGCCCTGGTGGGAAGCAGGCTGGAGAGAGCGTGGTGGGAAGTGGATGGCTTTGGTGTGTCACCTGTTGGCTCCCCATGGGCTGGCCGACCTTCCTGCTGGGGTGGGCAAGGTGGGCCGGGCCACCAGGGTTGGGGAGGCTTTGCAGCTCACCTCCCGGTGGATCCCTGACCCCACCACCAGGCTCGTGACCCCTGTGGGCATCTCTGCCCGGCCCTTTTCCTCTCCCAGAGGGCGAGCAACTCTGCCCAGACTGCGCCGCACGGGCCCTTTCTGGAGCAAGCCCCGTGTGGAAAGGGATTTGACGGTGAGGGCTGCCTCCTGCTTACGGAACTACTGAGAAGTCTCTGCAGAAGTGCAGCACCCATCCACCCGCAGGCCCTGCAGCACGCTCAGGAGCACTGGGGATGGCAAACCCTTTGCCCACCACACAGCACACACACACAAATACACACACGGGCCAGCATGACACAAGTCCATGCGAAAGCAGCCTGCCTCGCAGCTCTGCACTGTCGCGCTATCGGCACTGACCGGGCTCTGCACGCGGTCGTGTTCGTACATGCGCGTGTGCGTGCGTGGGCGTGCCTACAGTAGTGCGTGCATGCGTGCATGTGTGTGTGTGTGTGTGTGTGTGCGTGTGTACGTGTGCAGGGGCGCAACCAAGGACAGAACCTCCGTATGGTCTGCATCACCCGCTGGAAGGTCCTAAACGACCAGACCCAAGTTCACCACCAAGGATTTGCTTTTTTCTTGAAAGAGTTGCTACAGTGGTTCTGGAAACTTATCTTTTAAAGGATTTGACCAGTCTGTCCTGGGTCCCAAGCCAGCAGGTTAGAGGTATGGTGGGAAGTGGTAGAGCAAGGCCCCGGGGACAGATGGAGAGTGGAGGCTGGGCCTGCTGTCACAGGCCGCCGTGTGGGCAACGCCCACGCACACAGGCCCAGGGAGAAGACTTCCCTCCACTCAACTGACGTTGCGGATTCCTGTTTCAGGAAGGGTCACGGGCAGCCGCTGAGCCCACTGTGGGGGAGAAGGGGAGCTTCAAATAGAAGCAGGGAGGAGGGTAGGCGTCTGTGATGTGCAGCAGGGGTGACTCACCCCGTTGGCGAAGGGGGCCAGGGAGGCAGCCTGGGGCCGGGAAGCCGGTCTCGGGCTGCCCAGATCCTGTACTGTCCCCAGTCCTGTTACCTCTGCCAGTTCCTAGGGGACCCTACCAGCCCGTGCGGAGGCCAGGGCGGTGAACAGTTTACTTGGCCACGTTGTCTTGAGGCCTGGGGTCCGAGGGGCAGGAAGAGCCCAGCACGTCTCTGTGGTAGAAGAAGAGCCCCGAGGCTTTGCCTCGCATCACGGGCTTCTCCCTCCAGCACTGGGGCCCCTTCAGAGGCCGCCTTCTGGCCTGAAGGTGCCCCCTCTTCGGAGAGAGCCCTTAGGCTGCCGGGGCACCAGGGAGATGTGGACGAAACGCACTCCGCGACTCACACAGGTGCTGGCTTACGAAGCCCTCGCCTCGTGGAAGGCAGCCGGGGGGACAGCTGGATCCTGGGGGGACCCGCCCTCAGCCCCCTGCGCCACCCTCACGCCAGCAGGACGAGCCGCCAAGCTGCCCCTCTTCCTCGCTCCTCTGCTGGTCCTGTGAGGTGCCCAGAAGGAAGAGCTCCTTGGGCTTTGTCGGGCCTTCCCAGAGCCCTTGGAACAAAGCTGCTCGCATTAGGCAAGGCTGGCCCGTGCTCGGTCGACAGCCAGGCCCAGCGCAAGCAGATGTGCGCCTGTCCGGGACGAGGCTGACTTGGCTAAGCTGACTGCAGCCCTCGGGCAAGGCACCAGTGGGCCGCGCTCCGGCCACTGGCCCTCACGTGGCTTCCCCTCCCTCCCAGGACCTACCTGGAGGAGGAACTCACCAAGGCCCGGAAGAAGCCCAGCCTCCGGAAGGACATGTACCAGAAGATGATAGAGGTGGACCCAGAGGCCCCTACCGAGGAGGAGAAAGCCCAGCGGGCTGTGACCAAGCCGCGGTACATGCAGTGGAGGGAGACCATCAGCTCCACGGCCACCCTCGGGTTCAGGATCGAGGGCATCAAGGTGAGGACAGCCTGCGGTGGCCTGAGGCTGCCTGAGCCGCCCCGCTCCTGGGTGGGGAAGCGACTGGGTCCTGGGGCTCCAGCAGCGTTCACCCAGCGGTCCTGGATGCTCTCAAGACCCTACGGAGGCTGTAAGATTCCTCCCCATATGGGCCCAGGGCATGGGCAGCCGGCCCCAGGGACAGACATCTGGGGAAACTGGCCTGCTCCTTGGTCTGGGTCCGGGTGGGATGGCCACGTAGGGGGCTGGGGCCTCGGAGCAGGGCTGGCTTCTAGCCCCACCCAGCGTTGAGCCCTCCGCCGAGGGCCCTACATCTAGCCCAGACCATGCCCAGCACAGAACCCCACCCACCCAGGAGGCGGCTTGCCGCGTGCCAGTGCCGGGAGCTGGCTCCTTCTGCCCAGGGCCCGAAAATTGGGACTGGCAGTGAGATACAGCCAAGGGAGGGAGCGCGCCGGCTGCCTCTGACGTCCGAGCCATCTGCCTGGGAGGCAGAACGAGGCGCTGCTCCTCCGGTCACCAAGCCCCTCTGGGGAGGCTGTACCGAGGCCACCCCCAGGGTCGGGGCCGCCTCAGTGTCTTTTCTTTCCTCTCACTCTCCCGGGAAGGGCCTGAGAACACTCTCCCTAGACCCAGGCTCCCACACGCCTCCTTTGCTGCTAGATGTGAGAGCCTCTGCTCAGACACACGCTTCACCCCAAGGAGCGGGGCTGTGAGGCGCTGGCCCCTCGGTCTCGGGCAGCCGTCCCTCTCAAGCAGAGGACAGTCCGATCATACTCGGGTTTCTGTTCTCTGCCCATTCTTGGCCCACGTTGGCCAGCCCTCGAGTCAGAGTAGGGCAGCGGGGAGCCCTGACTCACGAGCGAGAGAAGCCAGGACAGCCTCCTTGCCGATGGCATTGGCTGGAAGTTCCTGCGGGGCAGTGCCTGGCTGCCGATGGTTTCGAGTGGGGCAAAGTTTTCGCCTTCTCCTGTGACAGCTGCTTTACGACCTCCAGGCTGAGAAAGCCATCTGCCCCTCCCCTGTCTTCTGAAATCAGCTTTTGCTGTATTTTTGGATCCAGTGGGAGAGTAAATTATACGCTCATCCTCTTCCTCTTAAGGCTCCTTTCCTTTCTGTATCTGTTTGAAACAGTCTGCTTTCCCCTTGACCTCTCTCTCCGTCTCTCGCTGGATCTCCTGGTCTCTGTCCACTGTCCAGCTGCAGGAACGGCCGACAGCCCATCTTCTCGGGCTGCGGGCCACCAGCTCCGAAAGAAGCCAGCTGCCTTCACCAGCACACCCCCGCCTCCCCCGTCCCTGGTCCAGGAAAGGCCCTGCAGAGACCCCTGTGGGGAAGGCCCAGCCCTCGGCTTTCTCCCTCTGCCCAGGGTCCTGCCTGTTCTTGCAGAGGCAGCGATAGCGCGCAGCGACAGCGCTCAGCGCCACCCTGGTGGTGCACAGATGCACGTCTGGGGGCCTAGTAGAGCCAGCCTTTCTCACCCTTTGATCTTAAAGAACAGCTTTCCTCGTAGAGATGCTGAGCCCCACGTGCTGCCTGAACAGCCTGGAACAGACGTAGTACTGGGCTCAGGAAATGGAGCCATTCCGTGCGCTGGGTGGGGAAGGGAGCGGGATGGGCTGTGTTTTATCCTCGCTTTCAGGGAGCCTAAGTAAGAGACCTTCCATTACAAGGGAATCGAGCTGAGCTTGGGGCGAGGAACGCCTCTCTCCTGTGGTGAGGGAGGGTGTCCCTGGGCAGCAGGGACCTTCAGGCACCCCGGTTCCAGGGACGTGGCCCCTCGTGGAAGCAGAGGCCCATGCATCTCCCTCAGCCCCCAGTTGCTCACACTCAGGACCCCCAGGATGGACGTGCGGGCCCCGCAGCCTCGCTCCTCCAGTCTTGGTCCAAGCGCCCCTCGGGCCTCCGGGCCTCCCTAATGCCGTTTACTCTGCCTGGGATGCTGGTGCCACCTGCTTTGTTCTCCTCAGCGAGGGCGCAGGACAGGCTCCCCCGTGCCGTGCGGTCGGATTGACCACGCGGCGCCTGCCTCCTTGTGCCCCGTGTAGGCACCTGGCTGCCCGGGGGTCAGCCTGGGGCTCGTGGCTCTGAGGCACTGTGTCATTCTCCTTCTCAGAAAGAAGATGGCTCCGTGAACCGGGACTTCAAGAAGACCAAAACGAGGGAGCAGGTGATTGAGGCCTTCAGAGAATTCACTAAAGGAAACCGGAACATCCTGGTGAGTTGGGTGCCCCCTGTGAAGGGGTCGGGCCGTGTGGTCTCCGGGCAGGGGTAGCTGCATCCCCTCTGGAGGTTCTTGCCCAGCCCGAGACGGAACCGAGGTTCCCACACAGAAAACCCTGGCCCCAAGCTTCTGCTTGGAAGGTGAAGAGGGAGGTGGTGTGGTTGTCAGCCCGTCCAGCGGGTGAACACGCACTCACTCTTTCCCTTAGCCAGCAGCTCAGCTCCCAAAAACGTCTCCATCCCCTTCAGAGCAACCCTTTCCGATGCCCGTATTCCTCTAAGGCCAAGTATTGTGCCAAGTGCTCATCAAACCCTCGTAGCAGCCCTCTGCCGCGGGTTGGCATCCTTGTCCCCATTTTACAGATGAGGAGACTGAGAGGTCAAGGGCACACAGCTAGGAAAGGGGGAGCTGGAGCTCACACCCAGGTGGGCCGGCAGCCTGCTGGTCCCTGCGCTTCTAGGCCTGGCTGGGCCTCCGCCAGGCTGAGACTGAGTGAGGGAGGTGTGTGGGCGTTGCGGGGCGAGGTGCCACGTCACCCTCCCCAGCCAGAACTGATGGGCTCTCTGAGCCTGGAGGTGTGGGTGGCAGAAGTTCACGACAAAGTGACTTCATTCGCCGCAGGCAGGCTGCTGGACAGAGGCTCTGAGCACTGAGATCAGCTGAGGTAGGGTGTATTGAGTCCCCACACCCCAAGGACAGGGCGCCCTGTGACAATCAGAGACCTGGGTACCCCAGGGACCTGAGCCCTGGAGCCCCTGTGAGAGGCACCTTCCCCTGCACAGGCTCCCGGGATGCTGAGTGGGGAGGGCTGGACCCAGACAGCCTTTCTCCAAGGAGACTCAGCACTGGCTGGAACTGGGGAGTTTCCCTACCCCCCTTTTCCAGCTGGGAGACTTCGCTTGGCCCATGGTAAGAGCTGAGGCTTCAGTCACGGGGCAGGCACCCCAACTCTTCCATAGCTGGAGCCTCTGGACGCCGGGTCAGCGGCCGGGGAGGATTCCGGCTCCTCAGCAGAGTTTGCCACAGAACGCGCGCTGCCTGCGCCCGGACGAGAGGGGTTATTCCTGGTCCTGAGCCCCAGGCTGGCGCTGCTTCAAATGGGCATCAAGGGACCCTATGAGCCTGTGTGCGACAGGCTTCCCTCGCAGCCCCTGGGGAGGGCGGGCACCCCCAGGGCCAGCGCAGCTCTGTGGAGAGGCCACTGGCAGAGATATTTGTGGCTCTGGCTCTCGTATTCTGTCCTTTTCAGGAGTTCAGGGCACTGAAGTTTGTATCAGGAAGACAAGCACCATGGCAACCGGGCTCTCTGGGTGCTGCCTCCACACTGCTGGCGTTCCAGGATAGACTTAACCCCCGTGCGAGGGGCTCCTGGAGGCCTCCGGGCTGTTCGGGAACTGTCCCCCGCTCCCCCGTCCCCAAACCGCGCCTCCTGTCACAAAGCAGTGTGTAGTGGGGGGAGTGTGGGACCAGGGCCCCAGCTGCTCCGCCTTCTTTGGGCCTCAGTTTCTTCATTTCTAGATGAGGAGGTTGGAATAAGCAGGGTGTAAGGCCCTCTCACGCTGACGCTCAGAGACTCTAATGGGCCAATTAGCACCTAAAATCCACCTCCCACGCCCACGTGTTTAAAAATCTGGTCATCTTTTCTGTTCCCAGATCGCCTACCGGGACCGGCTGAAGGACATTCGGGCCACCCTGGAAGTCTCTCCCTTCTTCATGTGCCATGAGGTAGGTGTGTGGGGCTTTGTCCTCGGGGACAGAGAGCCGTGTTCCGTGTGGCTGGCCACGACCCCTGGGCACGCCCGCCTGAGCTGTGCGCCTGACCCCCGTGCTAGCAGACCTGCTTGCTCCTAGACGGGCCGCCCATAAGGAAGGAGTGGGGCATACGGAGGGCCGGCTCGGCCTGGCTCTGCCCTGTGTAGCTGCACTGGGTCCGGCCATCCTGGAAATGCCCTCTTCTCCCTTTGTCCTCACTGAAGCCCAGCGTCCCTGGGTCCTTGGCTTCTCCTGGGGTCTCTCTGTCTTCTTAGCTTTGTGCAGCCGGCAGAGCTTCCTCCAGCTGGCCTGCTTTCTCTGGAGGACAGCCTGGGGCCGAGGCTGAAAGGACCTGAGGCCGAAGAGCCGCCCATGACCTCCTGCGTGGACGGAAGGACCCGCGGCTGCCCACTTGGCAGCCCCAGCCTTCGTCTCACGGCTCTGCCCCCCCCTTCTTCAGCACTTTGCTGTTACTTCCTGAAAAACTGTTTTGCTGTACTCTTTCTGGAGTTTCACTTGGAAACTTCAGGTCCAGACCGAGGCCAAATGAGCTGGGGCTTCTGCTTTTTTCCATCTGGGAAGAGAAAGCCCCCTTCTCTGAGCTCAGCACGTCCAGGGGGTCTTCCCTGCCCTGGCCGGGGCCCTGGGAGCTAGAATGACACTTCAGCGCCTTGCCACACCTCCACGTCTCCTTCGGGCCTCACACAGGTGACCCAGGGGGTCGGAGGGTGTGTTCATATTTGGGAAGGCGCCTTACCCCGCGCAGGTGCTCTGACCACAGCAGGGAGGGTGCCCGCTGTCCCTGGCAGAGACCGTGAGCAAAGACCAGCCTCAGAAGCCCTGTCTGCCCAGGACTTGCAGCAGGTGTGCTCCCGGGCTGGGAGTGACCTGAGCCTGGCGGTCCGCCGTCCCCGAGGGGCTGTGAGTGCCTTGGGACAGGGTCCTTTCCGGTCTCCCCACAGACGGGCATGTGGCATCTCCTTGGCATCTCCCCCTCGGGCAGTTGGGTAGCACTCAGAGGTGCTGAGGGATGGGTTAGCTGTGGTCTAGAAATAGAGGAAAGTGTGCAGGTTGGGACTGGGGGATGGAGACGGGGTCTGTCGTCCTGGACATTCCTCCCTGGCAGTGTGGGCCGTCATTGTTCTGGGTCCCATGTCCCCCGTCCAAGGCGTGGCCACTCGGGCAGGCTCTGCCGCTCAGGTGAGAATGGGGAACAGAGCCCATCGGCTGAGCAAAGCTCGCTCCACTTCCCTGAGGTCTCAGGCTTTTCCAAGCCCCCCTAAGGTGCCGGCTTGTTGTCTGGAGGGCAGGGCGGGGCCCCAGCCCTTCCCCGCCTCACCCGCCTACTCCCCTCCAGGTCATCGGCAGCTCCCTCCTCTTCATCCACGACAAGAAGGAACAGGCCAAGGTGTGGATGATCGACTTTGGGAAAACCACGCCCCTGCCCGAGGGCCAGACCCTGCAGCACGACATCCCGTGGCAGGAAGGGAACCGGGAGGACGGCTACCTGTCGGGTCTGAACAACCTCGTCGACATCCTGACGGAAATGTGCCCGGGCGCCCCCCTCTCCTGAGGCCACCCTCCGCCCCACCTCGTCGCCACCCTGGCGTCTTCTCCCCCTTGCTTCCCTTCTCCTTCTGAATTTTTCCTTCACTTCCACCTGGGTGCAAGCCCTAGAACTGACCCTCCCGAACGGCACTACAAGACACTTTGTAGACGAGATGAGATTTTCTAGTTACTGCCTGATTGAAGGGTTTGGAGCTGGGGCTTCCGTTTTGCTTTCTCAATAGGATCTCCTACTGGCAGAGAAATGCCCAAACCCAGGCTTGGCCGCCTGCAGGGAGGTCAGTAGGGTTTAAACCTGGAGGGAGGTTCAGGTAGCCGTGGGGTTCCTGGCTCCAGCTAACAGAAGAGCCCCCCACCCCAAGCCTCTGGGCAGGTTACCTGTGGAGGCCTGCTGCCCCCTGGTGGCCAGCGCTATTGGCACCACTGTTAGGCACAGCCGGTTCCTGCCCCATCCTCTCAGCCTGGGGATGGGCTGGTGCTGTAAAAATAGGTGCCTGGTGCCAGGCTTTCTGGTATTTGGGGCACAAAACCACTGGGAACAGAATGTTGGCCATGAATAAAGTACCCTCTGCCTAGCAGCCTGGGGACTCCGAGAGATGCCGTGGTGGCCTTTGTAGGGCCGCTAAAGCAGAGACCCCATCCATCCGGTATTGAAACCCTCCAGCATTGGGACAGACCCAGGAGCCAGAAGTCCAGACCCAACCTGACTGTGCTGTCTGACACTGGCCTTCCCAGGAGGGGGCAGGCAGGAGCTGCGTTCTCCCGTCTGTGATTTTCGCCCATGAATTCAGAGGGACATTCTGCAACCCTGAGCTTCCAGGGATGCCACCCAACCCCCAGAGCCACTTATACCTGCCACTCCCCACCTTGCTGTGACAGGGTCCTCAGGGCTGGAGGGCAGTGGGCCAGGGCCCAGGCAGCCCCAGGGGAAAAAAGACAGAACCTGCCAAGGACATTCCTCTCCTGTCCCCTCACCTCCCAACTTCCTGGTGCCAGGTGGTCCACCTGCTGCACACCCAGGATGCTCATGAGGCCCAGGGTCCCCAGCAGTGATGGGGCAGAGCTCCAGGCCAGCGCTAAGCAGGGAGGAGGCAGGAAGCTGGCTTACTGCCATCATTCCCCCACCCCCCCCCCCCACCCCGCCCCCGAAATAAGTCTTAACGGCCTGAAGGGCTTAGACCCGCTTCCCAGATACGGTGTGAGCAGCTTCCAGAGTATGTGGAGGGTGCCAGGCATCTCTTCCTGGGATCTCTAGGTTGCTTGAAGATTCACAAGGAACCAACTATAAGCCTTATTTTAATTGTAAAGCAAGTAGGTCTACATTATTGAGAAGAATGTAAATTTGCATGAGTTGTAAAGAACAAAAGTCCAGCTCTTTGGCCATTTGGAGCTGGGCCCCAGGTGTTCACCTTTGCTGTCGGAGGTTGGACCCATTGCTCTGCAGGGAGCTGGTCCAGGGACACTTGGAGATGATGTGTCCCCAGGGGTGTGTGCCTGGAGGACCAATCCAGGGGGAAGCCTTCCTGGGCTGCCCCCTGTCACCGCAGGGTCTCTGGGGGAACTGTCAACTTGCCCACGTGACACGTTCGTTTCCCTTTTCATGCTGGGTGAGTGATGATTGGTGGGGGCAGAAGGTGGGACACGTGAGGATGCATAAGTACAGAGTTTAAAAATGGAAATCACTTTTGAACTTCCTGGCTCTTGTTCAAAACAGCAGTGAGCTCCCGTGTGGGCTGCCTTGCTAAAGGTCACACCCCCTCCCGGCTGAGCACGAGAGACCTTGTGACACCACATGACCCTAGAAGGCAGAAGCACCAAAGTCAGCCCGGGGTCTTGGGAGCTGTAGTCAGCTGGGTCAGAAGGGACCCCGGGGGTCTGGGCTGCTCCTGTCTGCAGGGAAGGGACAGCATTAATTCAGATGTAAAATTCTACGACTGTGGGCTGGCCAAGTTACCCTCATTCTATCTATGAAAAGAGTTTGCTAAAGCAAATTAATGCTATGAACAAAAATTACAGGGGACCAACTTAACCAATTTAAGAGAACAAACTTTCCAAGCACTTTAGGCAGGCACCAGTTGTTTGCAAACAATGTGCTAATATGCCAGTGACTTGTTCATTAAAGGAGGCCCATAGGGCCTCTTACTGGCGATCTTTTGCTTTGAGTTACAGTATATATGTGAATGGTAGAAAGTGGCATCTTTCTAGGGTTAATGCTATTAGGGGTTTGGGGGGTTTGTAGTTCCCATGCTAGTTCTCTTGCACACCTACTCTCTCTCTCAACCCATTCTCCCCTCTGTCCCCCCACTCCCTTGACCGAGCGGGATAGATGGATCCTGGAATGTGATTTCCCAGAACCCCTGCCCAGGCGGTCTGAAAACCTTCCCCAGCCAGCCTGGTCCAGGCAGGGACTCCCTGGATCCCGGCCGTGCAGGTGCCAGGAGGGTGGGACGTGGTGTGCACACCTGCGCACAGGTGAGTGGGCGCCCTTTCTGCCCTGTCCCCATGGGGCCCCGGGGCCCTTGGGGTTCAGCACTGCTCAGCAGTGGAGGGAGGTATCTCAACTGCTTGTCCCAGATGTGCCTTTAGTGTCATGTAAGAAGTTTTTAAGTTATATTTATTTTGTCGGGTTTTTTTAATTGCACAAAACACTAAGTCTGAGAGGCTGGATTCTGTTTCTCCTTTAAAGCTTTGCCTTCTTTCCGAACTTCCTTTCCCACCCAATGGAAAGAGCCGGATGCAGCCCTGGCCGTCCTCCCACCCTACCCCACCACCCTCCGCCATGGACTCTTTCCACGCTTCGCTGTATTTAGCTTTGAGTTTCTCTGCGTCTGGTCAACCCCCGTGTGTACATAACCCAGGCCGTTGCTTGGGAAGAAGCAGGGTGCTCACCCCCTGCCAGTGCCTTTTTCTGGAGGAGAGAACTCCCCTGAGCGTCCTCCTTCCTCCTGCACCCCTCTCCCTGCCACACCTTTGGAGAAAACTGAGCTGTTACAAACCCCCGCACAGTGCCTGGCAAACAGACTGCAGACGCTCTGTACCTTCCTGAATAAAGGCCCTGGAGACCACGGTGCTGGGTGCTGTCTGCGTGTGGTCCTTGTCACCCCAAGCCCTCCAGGAGTGTCTGGGGGTGAGGGGGTCTTTGGTAGCTGGAGGATCCAGTGGGGGCTATGACAACCCCCAGGGGTGGGGGTCAGATTTGGGTAATATTTTAATCTGCAAAGGATTTTAAACACTCTTCAAAACTGCTCTTTTCTGCTCTCTCCATGAAAACTTTTACATAGCAGCTCAGGGACGAAGCAACAAACTGCTCCCCACCTTCCCCACCCCGGGCTGGCCGAGCTGCCAGCAACTTTTGCTTATGGAGCTCTGTACGAGGCACTGGGTGCTTGCATCCGTAGTCCCCTTTGATCCCTGTATTAACTCCGTGACTAAGGCTGTGTAGTCTACAGATGCGGAAACTGAGGCTTAGAACAAACACCTTGACCTGGGTAATAAGTGGGAAGCAGGGATTCAGATCCAGAATGTGTCTGGTTTCAAAACCAGTTGTCTTCCTCCCTCCCTAGGGAGCATCTAGACGGCAGAGAGCTTGGCTTATCTTTACCCTGCATCCCAGGCGCTAAGCACTGGGCCTGGCACGTAGTAGCTGCCCGGCGAGGGTTTGATGGACTCATGAATGGCCGTGTGGCTGGGATGGCCAAGGAAGACAGCTGAGAACAGGAGCCCCTGCAGCACATCAAACGTTCTCCGTGCACTTGCCTTCAGGCCTCTCCAGCTCTGGATAGCTAGTGGCTTCATTTGCAGAACTCAGAATTCTGTATCTGGGGGCTGGTGCCTCCTTCCTTTACCATTCTGAAAAATTATAGGACAAAAGTACAAAAAGGCCACAGTGCCTTTGCACCTTCTGTCCCTTCTGCCTGGACTGCTCTCCCCAGGTTATCACGTGGTAACTATGCTCATTCCGGATTCTCACACCTGTATCTCATTCCTGCCCCACAGCTGGCTCAGTGGGCTCCAACCATTGTCTACACAGGTTCACGCAAACTGCTTCCTGCCCTTCCTCCCCTGTCAGCCCAGAGCCCCGGGAGGTACCCAGCCCCGTGCCCATGTAACCCTGAAGTCTGGGGGATTTAATCCCCCTATGGTACAAACTTTTCCCCAATGGGAGATGAGAACAGGTCAGTAGGTCCCTGCCCCTTCACCACACCCCCCCCCCTGACGGATGCATCCTGATTGGCTTCCCCGAAAGTGGTCCTATGAGATCAAGCAACCAGCTGCACTTAGTGGGGCTTGCGCTCTGACAGAGCAGCAGGAAATAAGCCTCCTCCTCAGGCTTTTCTCCCTGGGGAACCTGAACAGAGATACACCATCGTGTAGATCTTGGCTCACATGTTGCCTCCTTGGAGTGGTCTCTGAACCCCCAGCTAAAGCAAGCGTACCCCAGCCGCACTCTCAGTGCCCTGTCTCATCTCCCACACTGTTGCTCAGGGTTCAAAACCATCTACAGGACTTGGGGTCTGTCTCTTCCATTGCGACACTGCCCCTGAGCGTGGGGACTTGACCTTTTAACTGTTGTTTTCAGTGTCTCGCAGTGCCAGGTACAGGTGCTTAGGGAATGTTGATGGGGTCCCTGAGCACCTGCGTGACCATGGCAGTGGGGCACACAGACACCCCTTCTTAGGCAGGAGAACAACTCCCAGGTCGTGTGGCTTCTCTGGGCTCGGTCCTCTCCTGCGATCTTATCTGCGCCCCTTTCAGCCAGCCGTTCTCAGTGTCTCTCCAGATCTTGCTGTTGCCGGTAATTGACCAGTAAAGGCACTCAACAAGTACTTTCTGGAATGGGTGAGCGACACTCCCTCTTCTCATCCTTTCTGCTGTGGTTACCCCCGTCCCAGGGCTTTGTGATCACCCCCAACCCATGCGGAGCCCCTGTGGCCATGAAACCCCGGCCTCCTGTGCCTGCCTGGGTTTCCCTGCTCAGCCTCCTGTGTCCAGCGCACAGGCTGATGGAGATGCTCCTTCAGCCCTTCAGGGGTGGTGCCACTGTCCCCCACTCCCGCCCGCCCTGGGACTTGGGCCACCCACCGGAGGACGGTCCTTCTCAGCTTCTGCACCCCTCATCCTGCTAACCTGGAGTGGACGCCACACATCCCCTAGAGGCTCTGGCCACAGAGAAAGGACCAGACCCCAGGCCATGGGGAGACCCTTAGAGGAGCCTGGGCACCACCAGGGCGTGGGCCCCTGGGTGGGGAAGAGCTGTTCTCTGGCTCAATTAATGGGATCTTGGGTCTTTCTGCCTGCTTCAAACTTCACTGGCCAAGGTGGCCTGTCGAGCTCTGCCTGCCCTGGGAAGGGAGAGTCAGCCTGGGAACCAGTGGAGCTCAGGGAGCCTGCTGCCTACAGGCCCCGTCCATCCTGGGTAGAGACGGGATCGGCGGGGGAGTGGGGTTCTGAGTCCTTCCAGCGCGGTCCCGCCAGCAGGGAGGTCCCAGTGGCAGGGAGGAGTGCCACCTCTTTCCCTCCATGGTTCTCAGCTGGCTGGGCGTCTGCACAAAACAGCCGGAAGCAGCTGAGTGCGTGCTGCTTCATTGGGAGAATCTACCCCAGTCAAGGCGCTGAAGTGAGGTTCCATCCGCTGCAGATTAAAGCCATTTCAGTTATACCCCTGGGAACCAGGCTGGCTCTGTGGACCCACTGGACTCGCGGTGGGATGGCTAGGGGCCCAAACTCCTTCATCCCACGGACTCTATAAGCCCCTCTCTAAGCAGAGGCCCAGGGTGGCCTTTCAGGCGCCAGGCAGCTCTGTCAGCACAACCCCCGGAAGACTGACGGCTGGTGCAAAGGGAAAGCGCTGGCCCTCCCAGAACGAGGGCAGCCCACAGAGCCCGGCCACTGACTGGGGCCTGCCCTGCTCGCCTTCCACCTGCCCCTCGCTCCACTGGACCACCTGCTGACACAGCTGCCTCGCTGCCTCCAGACCGGTGGGCAGGCCGACTTCTCAACCCCACCCGGAGGTTCCGCTTTCTAGGGTGACAGACTGTGCGGGACAGTCCTGCATCATGGGGAACCTGAAGGTCAGTCACCCTGCTGCATCCCAGGACCACTTCTGGCACCAGCCACCTCGGCTGGGTTCCCTGAAACACGGAACCCGGGGTGAAAGCTTATGAGATAACACTTCATTGAGAAGAGCGGTCCCAATACTGAAGTCTGGGGAGTCACGTGTCTTAACACAGTGGTTTTTCACCTTTTGAGGATCACAGATGGCTGAGATAATCTACAGGGAGCTATGAGCCCTTTTCCCAGAAAAATGTGCATAAGCATATACATAAACAAACGTATGTACAAATTTAGGGACTCCTAGACACCCCCCAAAGTCCCTTGAAAATATCCCAGATGGTCTACGGGCCCTGGTTTAAGAACCCTTGGATTGTAATAGCCCTTCCTAATAGTACATTAGGGACACGTGCCCGCCTCCCCTTGCTGCATGGACATCTCTGTGCATCAGAGACCTGCCCGGCCTCTGCAACCCCCGTTTCCCCTCCCTTAACCACGCAGCCTTCTGTACAGGCACCACCTTTGAACTACGGCCCACCTGCTTTTAAGCAAAGCTTTATGGGAAATAACCATGTCCATTCCTTTATGTACTGCTTCTGGCTGCTTTCATATTAAACAGCAGAATTGAGTAGTTGCCAGAGACTGAACGGCTGCAAAGCCTAAAGTATTTACTATCTGACCCTTTATCGAAAAGTCCTCCAACCCCTGCCTTATGGAATAACGGTGACCACTGATGAAGAATTGCTACCTGTCAGGCACCATACCAGGTAATTTAAGGCTACCTGGTTTAACCCTTATAAAAACTTCATGAAATGAGATTTGTTAACCCCATTTTGTACACAAGAAAGAAGAGGCACAGAGGGGGTGAGTAACTTATCTAAGATCACACAGCCGATAAGCAACAGACCAGGTTTTGAACCAAAACTCGAGATCTTTCCATGACCCTGCATGACTGAGTTTCCTCAAGCAGCAGGGCTTGTCCCTACACCTGGCTGCATCACAGGATTGCTGGAATGGCCCGTTGTCAAGCCAGGAGTCCTGGTTTTGGTGACTGTAAACCTGACCAGGCCCTGGGAATGTTAATCCCAAGCATGGCCTTCTCCTGGGGCTGGGGGATGAGCTGCAGAACCCCTAAGACCAACAGGCTGGACCTGGTCTCCAGCCAGCCTGGGGGAGTCGGGGGTGGAGGGAGACCCTGGATCAGGTGCTCTCTGATGAGGCACTGTTTGTTCTAGACTCTGTGGGACCCTGCAGGGAAGTGCAGCCTGCACAGCACCGTGACACCAACACTCAGACTCACACTGCTCCCCCTACCCCACCCACAGCAGACCGTGCAGAGCCAAGTTCACTTGCCAGTTCACAGGCTGACTCACACGCCTTTCCACAGAAAAACAGAAGACGCGTTCTAGCTTTCAAAAACACCAGGAAACAGCACGTGTGTCGTTTTTCTCTCTTTACTGTGACAGCTGTGGCCTGCTCCTGGCTTTCCGTGTGCCGTGTACAGGCCTGAGGTGACAAATTCAGCAGAGAAGTCAGGAAGGGAGTGGAAAGTGCTGAGTGAGAAGAGGGCTTTCACACTTTAGCAAGAGGTGAGGGCTTGCGGTTATTTCGTTTTTTTTAAGAAGAAAATAACTAGTTTGATATAATACTGACAACAATAATAATATAAGAAAAGGAAGTGCTTCCCTGACTAGGTACCTGTCTCAAAACACAACCCAAAGTCACAGACTGGGTGGCTTAAACAACAAAAATTAATTTTCTCCCACTTCCGGAGGGTGGAAGTCCCCGATGAAGGTCTGGCAGGGCTTGGTTTCTGGTGAGGGTTTCTCTCTTCCTGGCTTGCAGATGCTGCCTTCTCACTGTGTCCTCACACAGCACAGTGGCCGGGAGTGGGAGAGTCAGCTCCTGTGTCTCTTCCTCTTCTTCTAAGGGCACCAGCTCTATCTGATTAGGGCCCCACCATTATGACCTCACTTAACCTTTATCAGGCCCTCACAGACCCCATCTCCAAATACAATCACTTCTGGGGATTAGGGCTTCAACATATGAATGGGGCAGGGAGAGACACAGTCCATAACACAGCTCCTGTGCTACCTAACTTCAGGGACTGTTTCCAACTCCATCTTCCAGTCCTGTACCTTCCAAACTGGTGAATTAGTAAAGCAGTTTGGGGGTGGGTTTGGGGCGTGCAACGCTAGTTTCTGTGGTTTGCAATGTGGTTTGCAACCTGTATTTGGGTTATTTTAAAAATAGTTTCTGCAAATCATGGACAACCAGCATCTTACTGAGACAATTTGCTGTCGACAGCAGCCCTGTTTTATTTCAATGGGAAAAAATGCCCAATTTTAGTCATGCTTTCGAGAACACATGCTGGAGTGAAATCAAGACTGCAGCCTACAGAGGCTGCTGAAATAATGCGGCCACTTCAGGGGAGGGTGCCCCCTTCTGGACAGTCATGTGCATTACAAGGTACATGAAGAAAAGGAAGATGGGTGGAGAGTTCGTTGAATTTCCAGGTCTGGGAGCCCCGCTGCTCAGCGAGACTCCTTCTTCTGCTGTCCCCCAGGAATGCCCTGGGGAAGAGAAAGTTCCCTTCCTC
This sequence comes from Pseudorca crassidens, assembly GCF_039906515.1. NCBI lineage: Eukaryota > Metazoa > Chordata > Mammalia > Artiodactyla > Delphinidae > Pseudorca > Pseudorca crassidens. The sequence continues at coordinate 162,362,985 of NC_090297.1, forward strand.
TCATGGCTTCTCCAAGCCTAGCTACATCTTTAACTAACGGGGATGCAGTGGCCGTGGCAATGATGAAGGAATCACCAACTACCATTACAGAGGGTTCAGTGTCGGGTGGGGAGGCATGGCGGTGAGCACAGTACGTACATTACCTCATTTAATCCTTAAAACACCCAGCTGAGGGAGGTATTGTTAGTATTACTACCTGTGCTGTCTAAATCAGGGAACTGAGGCTTAAAGAGGTTAAGTAATTTGACCAAGCTTGCACTGCAAGTAAATACCAGCTGTGGACCCAGGTGTACAGGCGTGGCGTGGAGGTGGGCAGTAAGCAGGCACGTGCGATGCAGTGTGTACAGGTGTGGTGTGGAGGTGGGCAGTAAGCAGGCACGTGCGATGCAGTGTGAACATGGGGCTCCATGGGGCACAGAGGAGGGTGCCTGATCCAGGAGAGGCACAAGAAGGCCACTGGAGAGAGTCTTTGCAGAGCAGGTGCCAACCAAGGTCGGTTGACAGGCTCAGTAGGAATTATCTGGAAGGGGAGGGCAGGTAGAGGGAAGAGAACCTGCAAAGCCACAGAGGCACATGGGAGGACACGGGTCAGCTGTCACTCAGGTGGCAGGAGCACAGGGTCTGTGCGGGGCTGAGGTGGCGGATGGGACTGGGGGACGGGCAGGGCCCTATCACAGGGCTGGTGAGCCCAGTGCAGTGCGTGGACTTCCCCCCTGCCCCCCGGTAAGGGGCCGTTCTATAGGCTCTTACACCAGGATGTGACGAGATCGCCATTGGCACATGGCGGATGTCTCTGGCTGCCTGTGCCTTGGGGGTGCGCTGGGGGGACGGACGAGGTGAGGGGATTCATTAGGAGGAGGTTAGGATAAGCCAGAAGAGAAATACTGGGGTCCTGAAATGAGACGAAGGCTGTGGGCTGCAGAGATGTGAGAGACGCAGTGTGGGTGCCCTTCCATGAGTGGCCGCAGGAGGGCTGGGCCTGGGGGGCCCAAGAGTGACCAGCTGGTAGATTGGGGCAGAGTGACACCACTCCCCCAGGGGAAAGGCAGGGAGGAGAAGCAGGATTGGGGTCGGGCTAGGGGGAGCTGATGATGAGTTTAGTTTGGACGTCCTGAGTTAGAGGTGCCTGGGGCACATCCACGTGGAGCCGTCCTCGGACAACTGGGCACACGGGCCTGGAGTTCAAGAGCCAGGCCCAGGGGGGAAACGATGCTTCTGGAGTCGTCGGGATAGACTGTGGGCTTCCCCAGGGAGGCCAGAGCAGGGAGAATGCACAATATCACCAGAAGTAAGAAAAGCAGAATTCAGAATTGTATGTGCAATTTAGCCTGGGTTTTTGGAGTTAAAAGGAAACCATCAGATTATTAACGGTGTTTTTTTTGTGTGATGGGATCATGAGTGCTTTTAATTTCCTTCCTTACAGTTTTCTATTTAATCAAAACTTTCCCAGCAAGCATAATTTGCTTCCATAATCAGCAATTTTGTTTTAGTCACTACCTCTGTAACCAGATCATCTGGAACCCTCCCGGCAGCGGTGGGCACCACTTTCCGAGTCCCCCAGCCCTTCTGGTGCTTATCACACACTGTTGTATTTGTTGAACTGCAGGAGGGTCTGAGTCCTGGTCATCCCAATGTCCTCAGCTCCAGCCCAGGACCTGGCATGCAGAGGTGGCATGATAAATGTCACATGAATGGAAAAATAAAACCTAAAAGACCTACCACAAAGCATGTACCCCAGAGCCTTGACAGTGCCCTTGTCAGGGTTCACAGGCTTGGGCAGGGGACAGGAGCTTGCTTTTTACGGAGCTCTGAATCCTTGGCAAAATCTGTTTATAAAGAAAGATATATTTGTAAATGCTAATGAAATGCTAATATGAAACAAGGATCAGTAATGAATAATATATCAACTCAGAAATGAGCTCATAAAGAGCAACGCTACTCATTGACATATACACACTACAAAACGTAAAATAGATAGCTAGTGGGAAGCAGCCGCATAGCACAGGGAGATCAGCTCGGTGCTTTGTGACCACCTAGAGGGGTGGGATAGGGAGGGTGGGAGGGAGGCTCAAGAGGGAGGGGATATGGGGATATATGTATACATATAGCTGATGCACTTTGTTGTACAGCAGAAACCAACACGACATTGTAAAGCAATTATACTCCAGTAAAGATATAGTAAAAAAAAAAGATGCCATATAAACCCAGGTTCTAACCACCTCCTCCAAGGTACTCATCACCGGGTGCTCCCATATGTATGCACAATGCACACATTAATAAACTTCTGTCTGTTTTTCTCTTGTTAAAAAAAAAAAAAAAGCAACGCTACTTTCATAGGGGAAAATTTGGTGGTAAATAGTCTCAAGTTTTTAAAGCACATACATACCCTCTGACTGAGCAAAACTGTCCAGGTGTTTACTTATAGATACCATAGCCCACATGTCCGATGACACTGACACAAGTATATTTATTCCAGGACAGCAAAAGATTGCAAACGCCCTCCGTGTCATCGTGGGGACTGTCTACATGCATCCTTCTAACGCAGCTGTTACAAAGAACGAAACGGCTCTATCAGTACTGAGAGGCAACCCACTCCAGAGCATATAGTTAATTGGAAAACAGCTAGGCTGATAACAACATGTGTTCGTTATTGTGTAGACTCTTTGGCAACAATACTTGCTTCCGGGGGTGGGGAGAGCTGTGGGTGGGATCCTGTGGGAGGGGGCCTCTTCTCACTGCAGTGTGTCTTTTTGTTACTTTGAGTTTTGTACCATGTTTAGGTACCCCCATATGAAAAAATTAATAAAATAAGATAAATAAATATTTAGTGAGGCACAGTACCAAGCTATAGCAAATACATATTTTATTTTATCTATTAATTTTTTTGGTTGTGCCACACGGCCTGTGGGGATCTTAGTTCCCCGACCAGGGATCGAACCCCAGCCCCCGCAGTGAAAGCATGGAGTCCTAACCACTGGACCGCCAGGGAATTCCCAGCAAACACATATTTTAAACCACAGCGTGTTGTATTTTGTTTTCCCCTTTTCAGACAAAGTTCTGCTCAGAAACACTAACCTCTCTCATTTTCAGGCAGTGCAACTCTCCTACCTATGTATCTTAACAGATTCTCTTAAAAAAAGTTTAGATGAAGGACCGGTTTGGTTGTTTCTTTAGAAAATGAGATTGAGGGGCTTCCCTGGTGGCACAATGGTTAAGAATCCACCTGCCAATGCAGGGGACAAGGGTTCGAGCCCTGGTCTGGGAAGATCCCACATGCCACGGAGCAACTAAGCCCGTGAACCACAACTACTGAGCCTGCGCTCTAGACCTCGCAAGCCACAACTACTGAGCCCGCGTGCCACAACTACTGAAGCCCGCATGCCTAGAGCCCGTGCTCCACAACAAGAAAAGCCACCGCAATGAGAAGCCCACGCACCACAACAGAGAGTAGCCCCCTCTCGCCACAACTAGAGAAAGCCCGTGTGCAGCAACAAAGACCCAATGCAGCCGAAAATAAATAAATAAATAATTTTAAAATGAGATTGAATGTGCCATATCTGACTTTTCTGCCCTTTTCTTGCTTCCAGTCCCATGAAGGGTCATTCAAGGAGCTACCAGCTGCTACGTGGAGCAGATTAGGTTGCAGGTGGCCTGTGAGGATGGTGGTGGGCTACTGGGAAGGTGCAGGTGGGTTGGAGGAGCCATACGTGGAAAAGCCCCTGACCTTCATCTGCCTGAGGTTGTTGGCCCTCTCATTTGCTAACTGGTGTGAGAAGAACCTTGCAGGGTCCAGAGGTGGGAACTACTGCTCGGAGCTGTGTGGGCTTGAGCTTCAGTTTCCTTCCCTATGACATAGGCATCACCTCAGGCTCAAAGGATCACAAAGGAGGGAAACCCCTGCACCTTCCAAGCAGGATACAAGCTCTGGATCCAGCCCCAGAGCATCATTCCCTTGGATCTCCTGTGAATGGTGCTCCCTGGAACCCACAACCTGGGCCTTTGGGCTTTATTCCAACTGGAGAACCCCAGGAACCACCCCTGAGTGTCTGTGGTGGACATTGGCCAGGTGGTGGCTTGGGGTGTGATCAGCGGGAACGAGTGTGTCCTAGGTCCTCAGGGGAGTGGGAGGTCAGTATCCAGGAAACTGACCAAAGAGTGAGTAGGACTTTAAACAGTGTGGGGTCAAGAAGCAAAGGAGCACAAGAGCGTGAGAGGAGGGGTCCAGGGCAAGGTGCTGAGGGCCTGGTTTTGCTGGATGCTGGGTGAGGGCTGGACAGGCTGCCCCTTAAAAGTGAAGGGCCAGGCTCACAGGTGGGAATTTTGTTGGACTCCACAAAACAGAAGGAGAGATGGTCCTCAACATTCTTCCCCTAGACGCTGCCTGGAGTCTCCCTCCAGGCTGTCCTCCCACCCTGCTGAGGCCCAGGAGGTCTGGCTCCCCTGGCTGCTGGATGTGGGCATTGTGATTCACACAGGCCTTGTGCTGGCAAACACCCAGGATCTTTAGAGAAAAGTGTTAGAGATTTGTGATTTGGGGGCCTGTTCAGGCTTTAGTTTCCAAGACCTGTACTTCTATAGGGCACCAGGGGCTCAGGGCTGAGTCAGACTGGGAAATTTGGGACATTACTAAATGCACCAACATACATGTATGTAGACTACCAGAAGGAGAGGAGAGAGAGAAAGAAGCAGGGAAAAAAAATCATTAGAAGATATGTATGAAAGACAGACTTTTAACATTTGATGAAAATCACTAATCTACACATCCAAGAAGCTCAACAGACTCTTAGTATAAACACAAACACTTCATAGAATAAATCCTGGAAGACAAAGCTAAAGAGAAAATATTGAAAGCAGCAAGAGAAAAATGACTTGTCACATATAAGGGAATCCCAATGAGATTATAGCTAACTTCTCATTAGAAACAATGAAGGCCAGAAGGTACTGGCATGACATTTCAAAGTGATGAAAGGAAAAAAAAAAAAAAAGAGTCTTATATCCAGCAAAACTATCTTTGAAAAATGAAGGTGAAATAAAGACATCCTCAGTTATAAAGACAATAAAATATGTTGCTAGCTGACCTATCTCACAAAAAAATACAGGGAGAAGGGAGAAGCAGAACTATTTCTTTTCACAAGCAGCATGATCTTGCATATGGAAGATCCTAAGTATCTACTAAACAAACTATTTGAACTAATATACAAGTTCAGCAAGGTTGAAGGATACAGGATCAATATAGAAAACTCAACAGTATTTCTATATACTTGCAATGAATTATCTGAAAATAAATTTAAGATCTATTTAAAATAGCATCAAAACAAATTAAATAGGAATAAATATAACAAAAGAAGCGAAAAACTTAACCTCTGAAAACTACACAGCATTACTGACAGAAATTAAAGAAGACATAAATAAATGGAAAAGCATCCCATGTTCATAGATTGGAAGACTTAATATTGTTAAGATGTCACACATCCTAAGTTGATCTACAAATCCAATATAATCCCTATTAAAATCCAAGCTGGTTGGATTTTGCAGAAATTGACATATTGATCCTAAGATTTATGTGGAAATAAAGGGATCCAGAATGGCCAAGACAATCTTAAAAAAAAAAAGAACAAAGATGGAGGACTCATACTTCCTGATTTCAAAATTTTCTAAAAAATTAGAACAACCAACAGAGGTGTGACCAAGATGGCAGAGTTAGAAGACCCTGAGCTCATCTCTTCCTGGCACATCAAAATTCAACTATTTACAGAGCAACTACCTATGAGAATGACCTGAAAACTAGTAGAAGAGATTTTCCACAACTAAACTAAAGGTATAAAGAAGGAACCATAATGAAATGAGTAGAAGGGGTGGAGATATGATATAGTCAAGACACATATATTGTAGGTGAGCCACAAATGGGAAGATAATCACAACTGCAGAGGTTCTCCCCAAGGAGTGAGGGGTTTGAGCCCCACATCAGGCTCCCCAGCCTGGGGGTCCTTCACCAGGAAGATGAGTCCCCAGAATGTATGACTTTGAAGGCCAGCAGGGCTTGCATATAGGAGAGATGGAGGGCTGTAGGAAACAGAGACTACAATCTTAAAAGGCTCATGTAAAATCTCACATGCTCTGAGACCCAGTGCAGAGGTAGTAATTCAAAAGGAACCTGGATCAGACCCACTTGTTGATCTTGGAGACCCTCTCAGAGAGGCAGGAGGCAACTGAGACTGCCTCTGGGGCCATAAATGTTGGCAGCAGCCATCTGGGGGAGCTCATTCTACCACAAGGACATTGGTGCTGGAAAGCACTATTTTGGAGTCCTCCCTCTAGCCTATTAGTGCCAGAGGCTTGCCTGCCACCAGTAGGCCAACACCAGCTTCAGGTGTCCCCAGGTCCCACAGCCAGCCACCCTGGAACCCAGTCCTGCCCACCAGCAGGCTGGCAGCCCATTCACAAGGCAGGGCTTAGCAGCCAAAAAGACCATGACCCAGCCCTGCTGACCAGTGCACTCACAGTAGTCAGCCCTGCCACAATAGAAGGACCCATGTAGCCCAGAACATATAGTTCTGGTGACAAGAGGGGAGTGGGCTGCTGGACCCCATTGAACTTCTCCTATATAAGGCCACTTCTCCAAGATCAGGAAAGGTAACCAACCTATCTAATACCTAGAAATAAACACAGAGAATTAGACAAAATGAGAAGATAAAGCAATATGTTCCAAATGAAGGAGAAATAAAAGAAGAACTAAGTGAAGTGGAGATGAGCAATCTACCTGATAAAGAGTTCAAGGTAATGATCATAAAGATGCTCAACAAACTCAGGAGAAGAAAGGATGAACCCAGTGAGAAACTTAAGAAAGAGTTAGAAAATATAAAGAAGAACCAAGTGGAGATGATGAATATAATAACTGAAATTAAAAATATACTAAAAGGAATCAACCAAAGATTAGTAGATTAGTAAAGGAATGGATCAGTGAACTGGAAGACAGAGTAGTGAAAATCATCCAAGCTGAACAGAAAAAAGAAAAAAGAATTTTTAAAAAATGAGGATAGTTTAAGAGACCTCTGGGACAACATCAACCATACTAACAGTTGCATTATATGGCTCCCAGAAGGAGAAGAGGAGTGAAAGGGGCAGAGGACTTATTTGAGGAAATAATAGCTGAAAACTTCCCTAACCTGGGAAAGGAAACAAGCATCCAAGTCCAGAAATCACAGAGAGTCCCAAATAAGATGAACCCATAAAGGTTTATACCAAGATGCATTATAATTAAAATGGCAGAAATTAAAGTTAGAGAGAGAATCTTAAAAGCAGGAAGAGAAAAGCAACTAGTTACTTACAAGGGAACTCACATAAAGCTATCAATTAACTTTCAGCAGAAACATTGCAGACCAGAAAGAAGTGGCATGATATATTCAAAATGATGTAAGGAATAAACCTACTGCCAAGAACACTTTACCTAGTAAGTCCATCAGTCAGATTTGAAGGAGAGATGAAGAGTTTTACAGACAAGCAAAAGTTAAAAGATGTCAGCATGACTAAACTGGCTTTAAAAGAAAAGTTAAAGGGGGCTTCCCTGGTGGCGCAGTGGTTGAGAGTCCACCTGCTGATGCAGGGGACATGGGTTCGTGCCCCGGTCCGGGAAGATCCCACATGTCACAGAGCGGCTAGGCCTGTGAGCCATGGCCACTGAGCCTGCGCATCCGGAGCCTGTGCTCCGCAATGGGAGAGGCCACAACAGTGAGAAGCCCACGTACCACAAAAAAAAAAAAGAAATGTTAAAGGAATTTCTTTAAGCAAAAAAGAAAAGACCATAAATAGAAATATGATAATTATGAAAGGAAAACATTTCATTGGTAAAGGCAAACATACAGTTAATGTAGTAGATTAAGCACTTATAAAGCTAGTAGGAACATTAAAAAACAAAAGTAGTAAAAATCATCTATATCAACAATAAGCAGTTAAGGGATACACAAACAAAAAAGATGTAAAATATTATATCTAAAACATTAAACATGAAGGAAGGAGTAAAAATTAGGGGTTGTTAAAATGCCTTCAAACTTAAGAGATAATCAACTTAATCATGTATGTATATGAAATAATAATAGTGTTATATATGAACCTCATGGTAACCACAAACCAAAAATCTATAATAGATACATACACAAAAAAGAGAAAGTAGTCCAAATATAACACTAAAGATAGTCATCAAATCATAAGGGAAGAGAGTAAAAGAAGAAGAAAGGTACAAAAAAGAACTATCAAAACAGCCAGAAAACAATTAACAAAATGGCAATTAGTATATACATATGAATAATTAGTTTAAATGTAATGGACTAAATGTTCCAGCCAAAAAACATAGAGTGGCTGAATATATTTTTTAAAAATTTTTAAAAAGACCCATATATATGCTGCCTACGCGTGACTCACTTCAGATATAAGGGCACACACAGACTGAAAGTGAAGGGATGGAAAAAGGTATTCCATGCAAACAGAAACAAAGAGAAAGTTGGGTAGCAATACTTATATCAGATGAAATAGACTGTAAAACAAAACCTGTAAAAAGAGACAAGGACATTTCATAACGATAAAGGAATGAATCCAGTAAGAATATGTATAACAATTGTAAGTGAATAAGGGCCCAATATATGAGCACCTAAATACATAAAGCAAATATTAACAGACATAAAGGGAAAAATTGACAGTAACACAATAATAGTAGGGAATTTTAACACCCCACTTACAACAATGGACACATCACCCAGACAGAAAGTCAATAAGGAAACACTGGGCTTAAATGATACATTAGGCCAGACGGAATTAATAGATATGAAGAGAAAATTTAATCCAACACCAGCAGAATACACATTCTTTTCAATTACACATGGAGCTTTCTTCAAGATAGATCACATACTAGGCCACAAAACAAGTCTCAATAACTTGAAGAAGATTGAAATCATATCAAGCATCTTTTCCTGCCACAATTATATGAGACCAGAAATCAAATACAAGAAAAAAAATTAAAAATCACAAAAATGTGGAGGCTAAACAATACACTACTAAACAACCAATGGGTCACTGAAGAAATCAAAGAGGAAATCAAAAAATATCCGGAGAGAAATGAAAATAGAAACACAATGATCCAAAATCCGTGGGATACAGTAAAAGCAGATTTAAGAGGGAGTTTTGTAGTAATACAAGCCTAACCTAGGAAACAAGACAAATCTCAAATAAATAATCTATCCTTATACCTAAGGAACCTAGAAAAAGTTTGCGAATATAACCCAAAAGTAGTGGAAGGAAAGAAAAAATAAAGATCAGAGCATAGGGCTTCCCTGGTGGCACAGTGGTTAAGAATCCGCCTGCTAATGCAGGGGACATTGGTTTGAGCCCTGGTCTGGAAATATCCAACATGCTGTAGAGCAACTAAGCCTGCACACCACAACTACTGAGCCTGCATGCCACAACTACTGGAGCCTGTGTGCCTAGAACCATGCTCCACAATAAGAGAAACCACTGCAATGAGAAGCCCATGCACCGCAACGAAGAGTAGCCCCCGCTCACCACAACTAGAGAAAGCCTGTGCATGGCAGTGAAGACCCAACACAGCCAAAAATAAACAAATAAAATAAAGAAATTTATTTAAAAAAAGATCAGAGCATAAATAAATAAAATGGAGACTGAAAAAACAATAGAAAAGATCAATGAAGCTAAGAGCTGGTTCTTTGAAAAGATAAACAAAATTGATAAACCTTTAACCAGACTCCTCAAAAAAAAAAAAAAAGAGGGCTCAAATAAATACAATCAGAAAGGAAAATAGAGAAGTTGCAACCAGCACCACAGACATACAAAGGATCATATAAAGATTACTGTGAACAATTATGTGCCAATACAATGGACAACCTGGAAGAAATGGATAAATTCCTAGAATCTTACAATCTCCAAGACTGAATCAGGAAGAAATAGAAAATATGAGTAGACTACCAGTAATTAATTTGAATCAGTAATAATAATAATATTTTAAAAACTCCTAACAAACAAAAGTCCAGGACCAGATAGCTTCACAGGTGAATTCTACCAAACATTTAAAGAAGAGTTAACACCTATCCTTCTCAAACTATTTAAAAAAATTGAAGAAGCAATGCTTCCAAACTCATTGTACAGGCCAGCATCAACTTGATATGGAAACAAGACAAAGATAGCACAAAAAAATAAAATTACAAGCCAATATCAATGATGAATATAGATGAAAAAATCCTCAACAAATATTAGCAAACCAATTCAATCATACATTAAAGATATACACCTTGATCAAGTGGGATTTATCCCAGGGATGCAAGGATGGTTTGATATCTGGAAGTCAGTCAATGCAATACTACACATTAAAAAACTGAAGAATAAAAATCATGTGATTATCTAAATAAATGCAGAAAAAGCTTTTGACAAAATCCAACATCCATTTATTATAAAAACACTCAACAAAGTGGGTAGGGAATATACCTCAACATAGTAAAGGCCATACAAGACAAACCCACAGCTAACATCATACTCTGCAATGAAAACATTTCCTCAAAGATCAGGAACCAGGCAAGGAGCCCACCCTAACCACTTTTATTCAGCATATTATTGGAAGGCCTATCCACAGCAATCAGACAAGAAAAAGATATAAAAAGAATCCAAATTGAAAAGGAAGAAATAAAACTGTCACTGTTTGCAGATGACAAGATACTATATATAGAAAATCCTAAGGACACCACCAAAAAATATTAGAGCTAAGAAATGAATTCTGTAATGTTATAGGATACAAAATTAATATATAGAAATCTGCTGTATTTCTATACACTAAAAATGAACTATAAGAAGAGAGATTAAGAAAATAATTCTATTTATAATGGCATCAAAAAGAATAAAATACCTAGGAATAAATCTAACCAAGGAGGTAATAGACCTGTACTCAAAAGACAATAAGATATTGATGAAAAAAATTGAAGATGACAAAAACAAATGGAAAGATACCATCCTCATGGATTGGAAGTATTAATATTGTTAAACTGACCATACTCTCCAAGGCATTGTACAGATTTAATGCAATCCCTATCAAAATACTAAATGCATTTTTCACAGGACTAGGACAAATAATTCTAAAATCTGTATGGAAACACAAAATACCCCCAAATAGCCAAAACAATTTTGAGAAAGAAGAACAAAGGTAGAGGTATCGCACATCCTGATTTCAAATTACACTACAAAGCTACAGTAATCATAACAGTAGGTATAGACACATAGATCAATGGAACAGAATAGAAAGCCTGGAAATAAACCCACACTTATAGGTCAATTAATCTATGACAAGGGAGTCAAGAATATATAAAGGGTAAAAGAGAGATTCTTCAATAAATGGTGTTGGGAAAACTGGACAGACACTTGCAAAATAATCAAAATGAATTACTTTCTCACACCATACACAAAAATAAATAGTTGATGGGAATGAAAAATGGGCACTTTGGAAAACAGTCTCACAGTTCCTCAACAGGTATGGAATTACCATATGATCTAGAAATTCCACTATAGGTTCATACCCAAGAGAAATAAAAACATATGTCCACACAAAAACTTGTACACAAATGTTCACAACACCATTATTTATAATTGTCATAAGTGGAAACAATACAAATGTCCATCAACTAGCGAATGGGTAAATAAAATTGGTATATCCATACAATAGAATATTATTTGAGAATAAAAAAGAATGAAGTACTGATACATGCTACAACATGGACAAACCCTGAACACATTATGCTAAGTGAAAGAAGCCAGACGACATATCAAATGGTTCCATTTGGATAAGACATCCAGAAAAGGCAAATTTGTAGAGACAGGAAGTAAATAAGTGGTTGTCTTAGAGCTAGGGGGATTGGGATGAAAGAGAGAGTGACTGCTAACAGTTATTGAGTTTCCTTTTGGAGTGATGAATATGTTCTAAAATTGGTGATGGGTGATGGTAACTATCCTTATAAGGGATAACAGTGCATCATTTAGAAGGACAAGAAATAAATATTATAAATAACTTTTTTTAAAATAAATAACTTTAAATTTAACAACTCAGATAGAATGGACAAGCTACCAATGCTCATAAAGAAGAAATAAATAAATTGAATAGTCCTATATCTCTTAAAGAAAATTAATTTGTAGTTAAAAATCTTTCCACATCGGGCTTCCCTGGTGGCGCAGTGGTTGAGAGTCCACCTGCTGATGCAGGGGACACGGGTTCGTGCCCCGGTCCAGGAAGATCCCACATGCCGTGGAGCGGCTAAGCCTGTGAGCCATGGCCGCTGAGCCTGCATGTCCGGAGCCTGTGCTCCACAACGGGGGAGGCCACAACAGTGAGAGGCCTGTGTACCGCAAAATAAATAAATAAATAAATAAAAAATATTTCCCCATCGATTGGTTCAAGATGGTGGAATAGAAGGACGTGTGCTCACTCCCTCTTGTGAGAGCACTGCAATCACAACTAATTGCTGAACAATCATTAACAGGAAGACACTGGAATTCACCAAAAAATATCCCCCACATCCAAGAACAAAGGAAAAGCTGCAGTGAGACAGTAGAAGGGGCACAATCACAATAAAATCAAATCCCATAACTGCTGGTTGGGTGACTCACAAACTGGAGAACACTTATACCACATAAGTCCACCCAGTGGAGTGAAGGTTCTGAGCCCCATGTCAGGCTTCTGAACCTGGGGGTCCAGCAACAGGAGGAGGAATTCCCAGAGAATCAGACTTTGAAGATTAGCGGGATTTGATTGCAGGACTTTGACAGGACTGGGGGAAACAGAGACTCCACCCTGGGGGGAACACACAAAGTAGTGTGCACATCAGGACCCAGGGGAAGGAACAGTGACCCCATAGGAGACTGAACCAGACTTACCTGCTAGTGTTGGAGAGTCTCCTGCAGAGGTGGCAGCTTTGGCTCACTGCAGGGACAAGGACACTGGCAACAGAAGTTCTGGGAAGTACTCCTTGGCATAAGCCATCCTGTCCTGGAGTCTGCCATTAGCCCCACCAAAGAGCCCAGGTAGGCTCCAGTGCTGGATCACCTCAGGCCAAACAACCAACAGGGAGGGAACTCAGCCCCACTCATCAGCAGACAAGTGGATTAAAGTTTTACTGAGCTCTGCCGACCAGAGCAACATGCAGCTCTACCCGCCTCCAGTCCCTCCCATCGGGAAGCTTGCACAAGCCTCTTAGATAGCCTCAGCCACCAGAGGGCGAACAGCAGAAGCAAGAAGAACTACAATCCTGCAGCCTGTGGAACAAAAACCACATTCACAGAATGACAGACAAAATGAAAAGGCAGAGGGCTATGTACCAGGTGAAGGAACAAGATAAAACCCCAGAAAAACAACTAAATGAAGTGGAGATAGGCAACCTTCCAGAAAAAGAATTCAGAATAATGATAGTGAAGATGATCCAGGACCTCACCTCAGAAAAAGAATGGAGGCAAAGATTGAGAGGATGCAAGAAATATTTAACAAAGACCTAGAAGAATTAAAGAACAAACACCTAGAAGAATTAAAGAACAAACAGAGATGAACAGTACAATAGCTGAAATGAAAAATACACCAGAAGGAATCAATAGCAGAATAACTGAGGTAGAAGAATGGATAAGTGACCTGGAAAACAGAATGGTGGAATTTACTGCCACGGAACAGAATAAAGAAAAAAGAATGAAAAGAAATGAAGACAGCATAAGAGACCTATGCGACAACATTAAATGCACCAACATTCCCATTATAGGGGTCCCAGAAGGAGAAGAGAGAGAGAAAGGACCCGAGAAAATATTTGAAGAGATTATCATTGAAAACTTCCCTAACATGAGAAAGGAAATAGCCACCCAAGTCTAGGAAGCACAGAGAGCCCCAGGCAGGATAAACCCAAGGAGAAACACACCGAGATGCATAGTAATCAAAGTGACACAAATTAAAGACAAAGAAAAATGATTAAGAGCAACAAGGGTAAAATGACAAATGACATACAAGGGAACTCCCATAAGGTTAACAGCTGATTTCTCAGCAGAAACTCTACAAGCCGGAAGGGGGTGGAACGATATATTTAAAGTGATGAAAGGGAAGAAACTACAACCAAGATTACTCTACCCAGCAAGAATCTCATTCAGATTCAATGGAGAGATCAAAAGCTTTACAGACAAGCAAAAGCTAAGAGAATTCAGCATCGCCAAACCAGCTCTACAACAAATGCTAAAGGAACTTCTCTAAGTGGAAAACACAAGAGGAGAAAAGGACCTACAAAAACAAACCCCAAACAATTAAGAAAATGGTAACAGGAACATACATATTGATAATTACCTTAAATGGATTAAATGCTCCAAACAAAAGACACAGGCTCACTGAATGGATATAAAAACAAGACCCATGGAGAGACCTTCAAGATGGCAGAAGAGTAAGATGTGGAGATCACCTTCCTCCCCACAAATACATCAGAAATACATCTATATGTGGAACAACTCCTACAGAACACCTACTGAACGCTGGTAGAAGACATCAGACTTCTCAGAAGGCAAGAAATTCCCCATGTACCTGGGTAGGGCAAAAGAAAAAACAGACAAAAAATAGGGACAGCACCTGCACCTCTGGGAGGGAGCTGTGAAGGAGGAAAGGTTTCCACACACTAGGAAGCCCCTTCACTGGTGGAGAAGGGGAGTGGGGGGTGGGGGGGAAGCTTCAGAGCCACAGAGGAGAGCGCAGCAACAGGGGTGCAGAGGGCAAAGCAGAGAGATTCCCACACAGAAGATTGGTGCTGACCAGCACTCACCAGCCTGAGAGACTTGTCTGCTCACCTGCCGGGGCGGGTGGGGGCTGGGAGCTGAGGCTCGGGCTTCGGAGGTCAGAACCCAGGGAGAGGACTGGGGTTGGCTGTGCGAACACATCCTGAGGGGGCTAGTGCACCACAGCTAGCTGGGAGGGACTCCAGGGAAAAGTCTGGACCTGCCTAAGAGGCAAGAGACCATTGTGCGAGGAGAGGGGATTCAGACCACCACCTAAACAAGCTCCAGAGATGGGTGCGAGCCATGGCTACCAGTGCAGACACCAGAGATGGGCATGAGATGCTAAGGCTGCTGCTGCAGCCACCAAGAAGCCTGTGTGCAAGCACAGGTCACCATGCACACCACCTGTCCCGGGAGCCTGTGCAGCCCGCCATTGCCAGGGTCCCATGATCCAGGGACAACTTCCCCGGGAGAACACACGGTGCACCTTAGGCTGTTGCAATGTCATGCTGGCCTCTGCCACCGCAGGCTCGCCCCACATTCGGTACCCCTTCCTCCCCCCAGCCTGAGTGAGCCAGAGCCCCCGAATCAGCTGCTACTTTAACCCCCTCCTGTCTGGGTGGGGAACAGATGCGCTCAGGTGACCTACACGCAGAGGCGGGGCCAAATCCAAAGCTGAACCCCAGGAGCTGTGTAAACAAAGAAGAGAAAGGGAAATCTCTCCCAGCAGCATCAGGAGAAGCAGATTAAATCTCCACAATCACCTTGATGTACCTGCATCTGTGGAATACCTGAATAGACAACAAATCATCCCCAAATTGAGGTGGTGGACTTTGGGAGCAACGATATGTATATATTTTTCCCTTTTCTCTTTTTATGATTGTGTATGTGTATGCTTCTGTGTGTGATTTTGTCTGTATAGCTTTGCTTTTACCATTTGTCCTAGGGTTCTGTCTGTCTGTTTTCTTTTTTTTTTTTTAGTATAGTTTTCAGCACTTGTTATCATTGGTGGATTTGTTTTTTGGTTTGGTTGTTCTCTTCTTTCTTTCTTTCTTTTTCTTCCTTTTCTTTATTACTTTTTAATTCTTTTTTATTTTTAATAATTTTTTATTTTAATAACTTTCTTTTCCTTTCTCTTTCTTTCTTTCTTCCTTCCTTCCTTTCGTTCGTTCGTTCTCTCTCTCTCTCTCTCTCTCTTTCTTTCCTTCTCTGTATTCTTCTGAGCCATGTGGCTGACAGGGTCTTGGTGCTCCGGCCGGCTGTCAGGCCTGTGCCTCTGAGGTGGGAGAACCAAGTTCAGGACAATGGTCCACCAGAGATCTCCCAGATCCATGTAACATCAAATGGTGAAAGCTCTCCCAGAGAACTCCATCTCAACGCTAAGACCCAGTTCCACTCAACGACCAGCAAGCTACAGTGTTGGACACCCTATGCCAAACAACTAGCAAGACAGGAACACAGCCCCATCCATTAGCAGAGAGGCTGCCTAAAATCATAATAAGGTCACAGATACCCAAAAACACACCACCGGACACAGTCCTGCCCACCAGAAAGACAAGATTCAGCCTCATCCACCAGAAAACAGGCACTAGTCCCCTCCACCAGGAAGCCTACACAACCCACTGAACCAACCTTAGCCACTGGGGGCAGACACCAAAAACAACGGGAACTATGAACCTGCAGCCTGCAAAAAGGAGACCCCAAATGCAGTAAGTTAAACAAAATGAGAAGACAGAGAAACACACAGCAGAGGAAGGAGCAAGGTAAAAACCCACCAGACCAAACAAATGAAGAGGAAATAGGCAGTCTACCTGAAAAAAATACAGAATAATGATAGTAAAGATGATCCAAAATCTTGGAAATAGAATGGAGAAAATACAAGAAACGTTTAACAAGGACCTAGAAGAACTAAAGAGCAAAAAAACAGTGATGAACAACACAATAAGTGAAATTAAAAATACTCTAGAATGAATCAATAGCAGAATAACTAGGCGGAAGAATGTAAGTGACCTGGAAGATAAAATAGTGGAAAGAACTACTGCAGGGCAGAATAAACAAAAAAGAATGAAAAGATTTTAGGACAATCTCAGAGACCTCTGGGACAACATTGAACACACCAACATTCGAATTATAGGGGTCCCAGAAGAAGAAGAGAGAAAGAAAGGGACTGAGAAAATATCTGAAGAGATTATAGTTGAAAACTTCCCTAATATGGGAAAGGAAATAGTTAATCAAGTCCAGGAAGCACAGAGAATCCCATACAGGATAAATCCAAGGAGAAACATGCCAAGACACATATTAATCAAACTATCAAAAATTAAATACAAAGGAAAAATATTAAAAGCAGCAAGGGAAAAGCAACAAATAACATATAAGGGAATCCCCATAAGGTTAACAGCTGATCTTTCAGCAGAAACTCTGCAAGCCGGAAGGGAGTGGCAGGACATATTTAAAGTGATGAAAGAGGAAAACCTACAACCAAGATTAGTCTACTCAGCAAGGATCTCATTCAGCTTCGACGGAGAAATTAAAACCTTTACAGAGAAGCAAAAGCTAAGAGAAATAAGCACCACCAAAACATCTATACAACAAATGCTAAAGGAACTTCTCTACTCAGGAAACACAACAGAAGGAAAAGACCTACAATAAGAAACCCAAAACAATTAAGAAAATGGTAATAGGTACATACATATCGATAATTACCTTAAATGTAAATGGATTAATGCTCCAACCAAAAGACATAGACTGGCTGAATGGATACAAAAACAAGACCCGTATAAATGCTGTCTACAAGAGACCCACTTCAGACCTGGGGACACATACACACTGAAAGTGAGGGGATGGAAAAAGATGTTCCATGCAAATGGAAATCAGAAGAAAGCTGGAGTAGCAATTCTCATATCAGAAAAAATAGACTTTAAAATAAAGACTATTACAAGAGACAAAGAAGGACACTACATAACGACCAAGGGATCAATCCAAGAGGAAGATATAACAACTGTAGATATTTATACAGCCAACATAGTAGCACCTCAATACATAAGGCAAATGCCAACAGCCATAAAAGAGGAAATCAACAGTAACACATTCATAGTAGGGGACTTTAACACCCCACTTTCACCAATGGACAGATCATCCAAAATGAAAATAAATAAGGAAACACAAGCTTTAAATGATACATTAAACAAGATGGACTTAATTGATATTTATAGGACATTCCATCCAAAAACAACAGAATACACTTTCTTCTCAAGTGCCCATGGAACATTCTCCAGGATAGATCATATCTTGGGTCACAAATCAAGCCTTGGGAAATTTAAGAAAATTGAAATTGTATAAAGTATCTTTTCCAACCACAACACTATGAGCCTAGATATCAATTACAGGAAAAAATCTGTAAAAAATACAAACACATGGAAGCTAAATAATGCACTACTTAATAACCAAGAGATCACTAAAGAAATAAAAGAGGAAATCAAAAAATTCCTAGAAACAAATGACAATGAAAACACAACAACCCAAAACCGATGGGATGCAGCAAAAGCAGTTCTAACAGGGAAGTTTATAGCAATACAATCCTACCTCAAGAAACAAGAAACATCTCAAATAAATAACCTAACCTTACACCTAAAGCAGTTAGAGAAAGAAGAACAAAAAAGCCCCCCAAAGTTAGCAGAATGAAAGAAATCATAAAGATCAGATCAGAAATAAATGAAAAATAAATGAAGGGAACAATAGCAAAGATCAATAAAACTAAAAGCTGGTTCTTGGAGAAAATAAACAAAATTGATAAACCATTAGCCAGACTCAACAAGAAAAAAAGGGAGAAGACTCAACTAAATAGAGTTAGAAATGAAAAAGGAGAAGTAACAACTGACACTACAGAAATACAAAGGATCATGGGAGATTACTATAAGAAACTCTATGCCAATAAAATGGACAACCTGGAAGAAATGGACAAATTCTTAGAAAAGCACAACATTTGGAGACTGAACCAGGAAGAAATAGAAAATATAAACAGACGAATCACAAGTAATGAAATTGAAACTGTGATTAAAAGTCTTCCAACAAACAAAAATCCAGGACCAGATGGCTTCACAAGCAAATTCTATCAAACATTTAGAGAAGAGCTAACACCTATCCTTCTCAAACTCTTCCAAAATACAGCAGAGGGAGGAACACTTCCCAACTCATTCTACAAGGCCACCATCACCCTGATACCAAAACCTGACAAAGATGTCACCAAGAAAGGAAACTACAGGCCAATATCACTGATGAACATAGTTGTAAAAATCCTCAACACAATACTGGCAAACAGAATCCAGCAGCACACTAAAAGGATCATACACCATGATCAAGTGGGGTTTATCCCAGGAATGCAAGGATTCTTCAATATATACAAATCAATCAATGTGATAAACCATATTAACAAATTGAAGGAGAAAAACAATATGATCAATATGATCCTCTCAATAGATGCAGTAAAAGCTTTCAACAAAATTCAACACCCATTTATGATAAAAACTCTCTAGAAAATGGGCATAGAGGGAACTTACCCCAACATAATAAAGCCCTTATATGACAAACCCAGAACCAACATCGTTCTCAATGGTGAAAAACTGAAAGCATTTCCTCTAAGATCAGGAACAAGACAAGGATGTCCACTCTCACCACTGTTATTCAACATAGTTTTGGAAGTCCTAGCCATGGCATTCAGAGAAGAAAAAGGAATACACATTGAAAGAGAAGAAGTAAAACTGTCACTGTTTTACAGTGACATGATACTATACATAGAGAATCCTAAGGACGCTACCAGAAAACTACTAGAGCTAATCAATGAATTTGATAAAGTTGCAGGATACAAAATTAATGCACAGAAATCTCTTGCATTCCTATACACTAATGATGAAAAATCTGAAAGAGAAATTAAGGAAACACTCCCATTTACAATTGTAACAGAAAGAATAAAATACCTAAGAATAAACCTACCTAAGGAGACAAAAGACCTGTATGCAGAAAACTATAAGACACTCATGAAATAAACTAAAGATGATACAAACAGATGGAGAGATATACCATGTTCTTGGATTGGAAGAATCAACATTGTGAAAATGACTATACTACCCAAAGCAATCTACAGATTCAATGCAATCCCTTTCAAACTACCAATGGCATTTTTCACAAAACTAGAACAAAAAATTTCACAATTTGTATGGAAACACAAAAGACTCCGAATAGCCAAAGCAATTTTGAGAAAGAAAAATGGAGCTGGAGGAATCAGGCTCCCTGATTTCAGACTATACTTCAAAGCTACAGTAATCAAGATAGTATGGTACTGGCACAAAAACAGACATATAAATCAATGGAACAGGATAGAAAGCCCAGAGATAAACCCAAGCACATATGGTCACCTTATTTTTGATAAAAGAGGCAAGAAGATACAATGGAGAAAAGACAGCCTCTTCAATAAGTGATGCTGGGAAAAATGGACAGCTACATGTAAAAGAATGAAATTAGAACACTCCCTAACACCATGCACAAAAATAAACTCAAAATAGATTAGAGACCTAAATGTAAGGCCACACACTATCAAACTCTTAGAGAAAACATAGGGAGAACACTCTATGACATAAATCACAGCAAGATCCTTTTTGACCCACCTCCTAGAGAAATGGAAATAAAAACAAAAATATACAAATGAGACCTAATGAAACTTAAAAGCTTTTGCACAGCAAAGGAAACCATAAACAAGATGAAAAGACAACACTCAGAATGGGAGAAAATATTTGCAAATGAAGCAACTGACAAAGGATTCATCTCCAAAATTTACAAGCAGCTCATGCAGCTCAACGTCAAAAAAATTAAAAACCCAATCCAAAAATGGGCAGAAGACCTAAATAGACATTTCTCCAAAGAAGACATACAGATTGCCAACAAACACATGAAAGAATGCTTAACATCACTAATCATTAGAGAAATGTACATCAAAAGTACAATGAGGTATCACCACACACCAGTTAGAATAGGCATCATCAGAAAATCTACAAGCAACAAATGCTGGCAAGGGTGTGGAGAAAAGGGAACCCTCTTGCACTGTTGGTGGGAATGTAAATTGATATAGATACTATGGAGAACAGTATGGACATTCCTTAAAAAACTAAAAATAGAGTTACCATATGACCCAGCAATCCCACTACTGGGCATATACCCAGAGAAAACCATCATTCAAAAAGACACATGCACTCCAATGTTCATTGCAGCACTATTTACAATAGCCAGGTCATGGAAGCAACCTAAAATGCCCATTGACAGATGAATGGATAAAGAAGATGTGGTACATATATACAATGGAATATGACTCATCCGTAAAAAGGGACGAAATTGGGTCATTTGTAGAGATGTGGATGAACCTAGAGACTGTCATACAGACTGAAGTAAGTCAGAAAGAGAAAAACAAGTATCGTATATTAATGCATATATGTGGAACCTAGAAAAATGGTACTGGTGAACTGGTTTGCAAGGCAGAAATAGAGACACAGATGTAGAGAACAAATATATGGACACCAAGGGGGTAGGGGTGGTGGTGGTTTGGGCATGAATTGGGAGATTGACATATATACACTAATATGTATAAAATAGATAACTAATAAGAAATTGCTGTATAAATAAATAAATAAAATACGTATATGCAAAAAAAGAAAAAATCTTTCCACAGAGAATAATTCAGGCCATGATGGCTTCATTAGCAAAATCTACTAATTGTTGAAAGAAACAAAAATACAAATTCTACACTAACTTTTCCAGAATGTAGAAGAGAAGGGAACACTTTCCAACTCATTTTGTGAGGTCAGCAGTACGCTGTTATCAAAACCAGACAAACCATTACAAGAAAATGACAGATCAATTACTTTCAGGAACATAGACACAAATATTTTCAACAAAATGTTAGCAAATCATGTCTAGCAATATGCAAAAAGAATAATACATCATGACCATATGGGGATTAGCCTGGGGATGTGACACTAGCTCAGATTTGAAAGTTAATCAATGCAATTCATCATATCAATAGACTAAATAAGAAAAGATATATGATCATATTAATAGAGGCCAAGAAATTATTTAACAAAATTCATCATCCATTCAACATTCAATTCCAGGTAAATAGGAATCAAAAAAACTCCTTAACATAATAAGGGCTTCTACAAGAAAAACTGCAACTAACATCATACTTAATGGTGAAAGACTAAGTGTTTTTCTCCTAAGAATGGGAACAAGGCAAAGATATGTTCTCTCACCACTCCTATTCAACATTGTACTGAAGGTCCTATCCACGGAAATAAGGCCAGAAAAAGAAATTAAAAACATGCAGATTGCAAAGAAAAAAAATAAAATTGTCTCTATTTGCAGATGACATTTTTGTCTACTCAGAAAATCCAAAAGAACCTTACAAAAAAGCAACTAAAACTAACAGGTAAGTTTAGCAATGTCTCAGGATACAAGGTAAATACACAGAAATCAATTATTTTTTCTATATACTAGTGATGAACAAATAGATATTGAGATTTTAAGAACAGTACCATTTACCATAAATCATGCCCAAAATGATGAAATACTTAGGTATAAATCTAACAAAATATGTGCAGGATCTATATGCTGAAAACTGTAAAATGCTGATGAAAGAAATCAAAGAAGCACTAAATACATGGATGGATATAACATATTCATGTATGGGAAGACTCAATCTTGTTAAGATGTCAAGTCTCAAAATTCATGTAATCAAAACCCTAGAAGGATTTTTTTGGGGTAAAAACTGATAAGTTTATCCTAAAATATACATGGTAAGACAAAGTAATTAGAATAGCCAAAACAATTTTGAAAAAGAACATAGTTGGAGGACTCAAACTACCTGATTTCATTACTTACTATAAAGCTAGAGTAGGGCTTCCCTGGTGGCGCAGTGGTTGAGAGTCCGCCTGCCAATGCAGGGGACATGGGCTCGTGCCCCGGTCCGGGAAGATCCCACATGCCACGGAGCGGCTGGGCCCGTGAGCCATGGCTGCTGAGCCTGCACGTCCGGAGCCTGTGCTCCTTAACGGGAGAGGCCACAACAGTGAGAGGCCCGCGTACCGCAAAAAAAAAAAAAAAAAAAAAGCTAGAGTAATTGAGACAATGTGGCACCAATGCAAGAATAGACACATAGGTACATATATATAGTGGAATACTACTCAGCCATAAAAAAGAACGAAATAATACCATTTTCAGTAGCGTGGATGCAACTAGAGATTAAGTGAAGTAAGTCAGAAAGAGAAAGACAAATACCATATGATATCACTTATATATGGAATCTAAAATATGACACAAATGAACCTATCTGCGAAACAGAAACAGACTCACAGACATAGAGAACAGACTTGTGGTTGCCAAGGGAGAGGGGAGGTGGGGGAGGGATAGATCAGGAGTTTGGGATCAGCAGATGCAAACCATTATAGATAGAATGGATAAACAGCAAGGCCCTACTGTGTAGCACAGGGAACTATATTCAATATCCTGAGATAAACCATAATGGAAAAGCATTTTTAAAAGAATGTACATATATGTATAACTGAATCACTTTGCTGTACAGCAGAAATTAACACAACATCGTAAATCAACTATACTTCAATTTAAAAAAATAAATTAAAAAGAATAAACACATAAATCAGTGGGACATGAGAGTTCAGAAAGAGATCTATACACAGATTATGAATTCATTTTCAACAAAAATGCAAAAATAACTCAATGAAGAAGGAATAGTTCTTTCAACAAATAGTGATGGAACAATTGGACATCCATACACAAAATAAACAACCTTGACTCAAACTTTGCATCACATGCAAAAGTGAACTCATGTAAACTGAACTCATGTAAACTCATGTAAAACCTAAAACTATAAAACTTCCAGAAGAAAATATGGGATAGCATCTTTGTGATTTGGAGTTAGGCGGAGAAACTTCTGTTCTTTTTTTTAATTAATTAATTAATGTATTTATTTTTGGCTGCGTTGGGTCTTCGTTGCTGCGTGCAGGCTTTGTCTAGTTGCAGCGAGCAGGGGCTACTCTTCATTGCATTGCATGGACTTCTCATTGTGGTGGCTTCTCTTGTTGTGGAGCACAGGCTCTAGGCATGCAGGCTTCAGTAGCTGTGGCATGCGGACTCAGTAGTTGTGGTGCACTGGCTTAGCTGCTCTGCGGCATGTGGGATCTTCCCGGACCAGGGCTTGAATCCACGTCCCCTGCATTGGCAGGCATACTCTTAACCACTGTGCCACCAGGGAAGTCCCCAAAACTTCGGTTCTTTTAACAATATTGTTAAGAAAATGAAAAGACAAGCCACAGGCTGAGAAAAAATATTTGCAAAACACGTATCTGACAAAGGATGCAAACATTGTATCCAGAATATATTAAAAAAAATTTTTTGTGGTACAAAACACATAACATGAAATCTACCTTCTTAACAAAATTTTAAATGTACATTATGCTACTGTTAACTCTATGCACATTGCTGTACAATAAATCTCTAGAATTTTTTCATTTTGCATGACTGAAACTCTGTACTCATTAAACGGCAATTCTCCGTTTCCTTCTCCATCCAGCCCCTGACAACCACCATTGTACTCTCTGCTTCTGTGAGTTCAACTACTTTAAATACCTTGTGTAAGTGGAATCATACAGTATTTGTCATTCCGTGACTGGCTTATTTGACTTAGCAGAATGTACTCGAGTTTCATCCATGTTATAGCACATGACAGGATTTCCTTCTTTTAAAGCTAAATACTATTCCATTGTATATCTATTCTATGTTTTCTTTGTCCATTCATCCATTGATAGGCATCAGAAACTCAGCAATATGAAAACGAATAACCTTCCGCCAAATGGGCAAAACATCTGAACAGACATCTCACCAAATAAGATAGGAAATAAGCACATAAAAAGATACTCAACATCATTAGTCATACGGAAAATGCAAATTAAAACCATAATGAACTGCTACTACGTACCTATTAGAATGGCTTCAAAAAACAAACTGTGATTGCAAGTGCTGGTGAGGATACAGAGCAAGTGGGACTCTGACTCGCTGCTGAAGGGGATACTGAAGGGAATGGTGCAGTCACTTTAGAAAATAGCTTGACAGCTTCATATAAAATAAACATACGCTTGTCATACAATCCAACAATCCCACGATCTCTCGTATTTACCCAAAAGAAATGAATATTTTATGTTCGCACAAGAACATTCCCAAATGTGTGTAACTTTATTCACGATCATGAAAAACAAAACTCTGCTTATCTCCGTCAACTTGTGAATACATAAAAACTGTGGTTATCCTTACAGTGAAATACTACTCAGCAATGAACAGGAACAAACTATTGGTATAGGCAACGACCTGGATGAATCAGAAACGCATTATGCTAAGTGAAAGGAACAATTATTCTAGTTATAATTATATATGATTCTCATGATACGACATCCTGGAAATGTAAAAGCTACAGTGACAGAAAACAGCAGTGGTTGCGAAAAGCTGAGGTTCGGGGCAGGGCTTGAACACAGGAAACTCTCTGGTGGGAAGGAGCTCTTCTATACCTTCATGGTGGTCATGGTTATACAGCTGTATGTGACTGACAAATTGTACATAGGACTGTGTATAGAACTATTCCCTATAAAGGGTGAATTATGTAAATTATTTCTCCAAAAACCTGACTGAAAAATTAATTGATCTCTGTTATGAATAAAAAAGGCTGGAACATAAAGAAAATAAGTCACCCAGCATCACTGTTAGTGTCTTGGACTAATTCCTTCTACACATCTTTTTTGTGCACCATCACCCTTTACCCTTTGCCTGCTCTATATCAGCTCTGTTCTAGGCATTGTGCAAGTGTTATTTCATTTATCCTTAAACATGGTTATTATTTACAGAAACCAAGTGTGATGGTCAGTTCTGTGTGTCAACCTCATGTTGCTGTGAAGGTATTTTATAGATGTGTTTAAAGTCCATAACCAGTTGACTTTCAGTAAGGAAGATTAACCCAGATAACCTGGATGGCTGGATTCAATCAGTTGAAAGACTAGAGCAGCAGAACTGAGACTTCCCAGGAGAAGCAACTTGACCTGTGCATGGTAGCGTCTGCTCACGTCCAAGCATTCCAGCACGCCCTTCCTGGTGGTCTGCCCTACAGGTTTTGGAGTTGCCACAATTGCCTAAACCATTTCCTTGCTATCTATGTCTCCTACTGGCTCTGCTTCTCTGGTTGATATGCCTGAAAGATACACCAGAACTCAGAGGCATCACGATAGGCATCAATTTACTCAGCTAGTTAGTAGCTCAGTGGGTCCTGTCCTTTCCCACTGTGTTACTCCACTCAGAGGCGAGACCCTCAGGGACAGAAGAAAGAAACATTTTGACTTGCCTCTCAGGTTAAAAAGAAAGGAATGGCATCCTGACCTTTCTCTCCCTCCCTCCCTCCTCCCCCATTTCTTCTGCAGAATCCCAGTCAGTGAATTCTCTCTCTGCGGCCCCTTATTTATTTTAAGCTTCTCCCTTCCTCTCTCCTTCCTCCCTACTCAGTTTCCGGCTTCCCCTGCACTAGGTTGACAAGAGCCCCTTCCCTGGTGAAAGAGCCGCAGGCTTTCCTGCAGCAGGGCCTTCCAGAGAGGAGCTGGAGTCCTCCCAGCCAGCATCCACTCTCCTCCACCTGTCTCTGGCAGGAGACAGTGGCTATGGAAGAGGCTCCTTCTCTTGGCCCTTTCGTTCGGGAGAGAACAGAGTGGATGCGCCAGCAGTGGCAGGGCTGGAAGTTCTAGCATCTGCAGGGAAGGGTGCGAGTTGGCTCAGGCTCTCTCAGGGCTCGGGGTGTGGGGAGTGTGGGGAGTCTTAAGCCTGGGGTTGCAATCACTCAGGAAGGGAGGCCGAGGTGGGTGCCGAGGACTCATTTATTTCATGGCTATGCCTAAACCTGTGTTGGGCAGTGAGGTGACCATTGCAAGGAGAGAGCTGTGGTGACCCCAGCTCTTTTCTAATCTCAAGGCCCTGGATGGTGGAGCACTGGGACTTGCGATCTAGTTGGTGAGACACCCACTCTCTACACCTACACGCACATACACTTGTCAGCAATCAAAACACATGGACGGGCTTCCCTGGTGGCGCAGTGGTTGAGAGTCCGCCTGCCGATGTAGGGGACTCGGGTTCGTGCCCCGGTCCGGGAAGATCCCACATGCCGCGGAGCAGCTGGGCCCGTGAGCCATGGCCGCTGAGCCTGCGTGTCCAAAGCCTGTGCTCTGCAACAGGAGAGGCCACAACAGTGAGAGGCCCGCGTACCGCAAACAAACAAATAAACAAATAAAACATAAGGACTAGGATTCCTTGTTCAGAACATGGGCATGTCTGGAATCCAGATCACATGGGTGACGGTTAAAAGGATCAAAGGTATTTACCCTGCAGAAGAGAAGGGGAGATGGAGACAAGAGAGACACCTTCAGATAATCGAGGGGCTGGCTATCTAGTAGAAGAGGGAGAGGACCTCCTGTACTCCCATCTTATCCTCATTCTTTAGCTCTGGAAAGAACCACTGGGACTGATGGGGAGAAGTTACAGGAAAGTAGGTTATGACTCACCCAACAGGCTCTCACAATTCTCTTTCCATCCCACAGAGGAATAAGGTAGTGAGTCCCTGGTCATTGGAGGAATTTACACAGAAGCTTCATGACCACTCATCTGGCCGACGGTAGGGGGGATTCACAGAAAAGGTAGGGGATGCGGCACCGTGACCTCCAAGCTCCCTCCCAACTCTGAGATTTTATGAAGAGCCACTTGCCATGCAGAAAAGTAATTTTCAACCAACAAATAAGCTTTTATTTTAACTGCCTTTTTATATTTTCCAAAAAGTTTTCATGAACATGCATTGCTATTATAGTGAAAAAGATACATTTAAAGGCTCAATTTTTTTGCATCAAATCCTGCAAAACCAGATGGTCTGCCTGTGTCCTGAAGAGGATGTAATAATGGCATGATTGACAGGAAATGAATGTGGGAAGCAATCTGGGGAGGTGAGTTTTGAACGGGATGGTCTCGACCTTCACCACTCAAACCAAACTACTGTCAGTAGAGAATCTGATCTCTCCAGCTGGGCACTCAGGGCAGGCCACCTCCACGGGGACGGCCAGACCAATTCCCAGGCTGGGACCTTGAGGCCAAGGCAGAAGTTGAGGCCAGTGACCCGCAGTGCCTTCTTTCCTTACACCGTGGTCCTTGGCACATGCAGTGTTCCCTACCTCTGCAAAGTGCGGCTCCCTCAGATGTTTCCAGGCATGCTCCCAAATGACCTGGGGCCTCAGGACTCTGGGCTGCCATACGGCCACAGCAAACAGTGCCTCTTGTGTCTCACAGCAAAGAGAGAACAGAGCCTGGAGGTTAATGCTTTCGCTGAAATTGAGAGACATTTTGGAAATCCTGGTCAGTCCCAAGTGTCACCATCGCTTCAAGAGGCTTGACTGTCCACCTTCTTCCATCTGTTTGTTCTCTTTCTGTCTAGCTTCTTTCTGGTCCAAATGAAATTCTTTGACTTGTGCTTACTTTCATGACTAGTAACCAGCATTTCAGACAGGCAGGAAGCCAACGGACACAAACTTTGCTCCTATTCTAGGTTCCGAGATGGTCTTTGCACAGAATATTTCCCATTCTAGGTAGAAGGTGGGAGGTGGAATAGGAGGCCAATACGCAGGTGTGCTTCGTGTCAATTAGCAACTTGCTGCTTCTAACTCTTCCTGCCCCGTGCAATGAAATTTCTCTGGAACAGGGCCAGAGACGGCACAAGGGAAATAAAAAAATGATCTGAGCTGGTGCTATTTGGGGGAGAGTTTCATGTCTGAGAAACCAAGTTCCCTCTGTGAAGCGACTTGGGCCACTAGCCTTGCTTTGTGGAGAATTTAGTGGGGCTGGATGGCTCATGCATTTAAACTGTGGGATGGGCAGGGCTGGTACTGCCTTGGGGGTGACGGGTGGCATCCTCCCTCCCTCTTTCACCTCTACCCTTCCCAGTGTGCTGATGTCTTGCTCCATCCTCATGTCTCCACGAGTGGGGGGACCTTGGCCATTGGCAGGTTTAGGCTGACGAACCACCGCCTCAGGACCAAGGAGGGAAAATTGCTTTCCCGTACTCCTGTTAGAAAGATCTCAGGAAGGAGCCGGATCTTTGCAGGTTAGCCCAGCAAGAGGGACATGCTATGGGCCTGTCTGGGGTGGGGAGAGGTCTGGGAGTGGCTTCCTCCCCCAGAATCCCATGCGCCGAGCAGGGGAGGAGCTGGCCCCTGGGAAATGCAGGTGGAGAGCGGAGCAAAGAAGATTCCAGTCTTGTCTCGCCCTGGTGGGTGCGGCTCCTGAGCTGGGCCTGGGAGCCAGCGAGGATCTGAGTGGAGAGGGGAGGCGGGCTGCCTCCGTTCAGGGAGAGGGAACAGGCGGCCAACTCTGGGGGCACCCCCATGCTGGGGGGACAGGATGCTCAAAGCCACCACTCTGACCTCTTTGTAACAAAAATCTATACATCACCACCTCGGCTTTTTCAGAAGATTCTGGATGTGTTTCAAGTTTCCCCAGAAACTTAAAGGCAGCAGCGGAGGTGAATCCTCTGTCCCCTGACTGCTGGGCTCCCCTCCTGGCCCGGAACCTCAGGAGATGGGGACAGCTTCTAAGGCTTGGAAAGTGCTTATTTCTTTCACTGAAGACATTCCTAGTTTTAAAAGTTTCTTTGCTTTCTAGAGCTTTTTTCTTTCTTTTTTTTTTAAACATAGCTATTTTTGACAAAAATATAAATAATCACCGCCCTGACTGGAGAGACAGCTGCAGGCTCCTGCTCTGAGCCCCTCCTCTGATTACCCTCCACAGAGCCAGAGCCCGTCGCGGGGCCTGGACTCAGCATCGCGGGTGGAGGGGGCACTAACCCAGGGGCCATTCAGGTCTCCAGGTTTTCCACAAGGACACTCAGGGCCAAGGCCACAGGAGTGGCCACACAGCTGCGCCCCACAGAAACTGGCAAGTGGGTGGGCACCCTAGGCCCAGGACATGGGGCTGCCCCCGGAGCCATGAAAGTGTACCCCACTCACGTGGCCAGACATTGCTCTGTCTCCTCTTTTTCTGCGGGGGGTCCCCCTTTGCCCCCTGCTACCCACCAAGTGACCATCTCAGTAATTCCTAATTTATGTCGCTGTGTGAGGAGGTCTCAGTGACCTAGCTGGCGGCCATCCTCCAGCACTTTGGGCCACTGGCCAGCTGGGGGCTGAGGACAGGTCATGGGGCTGGGGGAGAGGAGCCATGCGTACAGGACTCAGCTTCCTGCTCAAGGAGCTGCCCGGGCCCGCTGCTTCCTTAGCACCTCTGCCCTCCCTCCCTCCATTCCATTCCTCCTTTCCATAAACTGATTCAAGTTGAGTCCCTCTCACTAGTGACAACAAGTCCTAGTTAAGTTCTTGCTCCCAGCATGCTCTCTGCCCCAGCTCTCTTTCTGCTCCGGAGGCCATGCATCTTCAGAATAGATCCACAGCCCAACCACGGCCCCCCCGCCTCCTGCCCCCCACGTATCCTCCCGCATTCCGTCCTGTGACTGACTACAGGCGACCACAAATCTCCCTCAGAGCCTGGGCTCTGGGAGTGCAGGGATTTCTGGACAGCAGATGGCTCTGTGTTTTTCACAGCCCCTTCCCTCTGGGTCTGAGAACTCTCTGTCTCTTTGGGGGACACTGTTCCTCACCCTCCAGGAGAGGCACTAGAAGGTTCAACCACGTCACCTTCCTCAGGATGAGCAGGTGGCGGCGGGGAGGGGAGAGGAGATGTCGGTGCCCCCCAGGGTTCTTTTCTGTCACGTAGCAGGGCTGGAGAATGCTGCTAACTTCATTTCCCACTGTGCCTTCCCACCAGCCCCCTGAAGCCGGAACCCTCTGCAGGAAGCAGTCTCTAGCCAAAAGCATTCCTGGAATAACCTGAGCACAGTAAGTACTTGGAAGATGCACACCGTCAAGAAATGCTCCCTGGGGTGTCTGGGCAACCGTGATGTGTCTTCGGTCATTATGCTGCCTTGAGCTTTGCGTCCTGGTTTTAGCAGTGACTAAAGTGAACCCTTAGGCACAGATGGCATTTCTGGGGCCTCGAAGCAGTCCCTGAGGTTGAGTCTGAAGCCTCCCTGGAAGGTGTACCTTGCAGCAGATTCATTCTTTGGGGCCACAGCAGCATCAAGGTCCCGAGACGGCAGCATCTCTCAGTAGACACACCAAAACGCCCCCGGCAAGTGGACGAGGATGGCGGGCCCCAGGGGTCCCAGGCTGACCTGAGGAAACAGCGAGCGGCAAGGCCTTTCCATTGGGGTGTGAGTATTGGGGTGACACGTGGGGATTCACCTCCCACAGCCCCCGGCGTTGAATGCAGCACTGCAGATGTGGCCTCTTTCTGGACCCCAGGTTGCTGCTCCTAAGGCATCGGAAATCAGACGTTCTGTTCTGTCACCTACACCGCGCTGCTGCTGAGTGCCAAGCCGCCTGTCAGATGCTTCCCTGGCACGAGGGAGAGCCTGGAGCCTTCTTAATTCCAAGCACGACTTGTTCATTTCACGCTATTAGATTTCATCTTGTTAGATGGCCTCTGCCTCTCGAGAGCTCTTTGAATTCTGATTGGTCTAATATATTTAGTTCCCTTCAGCAACACATTGGATAAGCTATCTAGGTCTTCATTCAGTTATTAAAGAGAACACCGACTGGGCCACGGGCCATGCCCTGAAATTCCCTCCAAGGTAACATCCGTTCAACCAGTCCCTTGTTACAACTGACCCGTTAGTTATAAGTTCTCCTAACCACCCTTACCCAGCTTCTTATTTACACCGGAGACTTGGACAAATAAGTACTCTATACACACGTCCCTCATCAACCCGTCTGGCAATCAACAGAAGAAAATGAGTTTCATCTGTACACTTATTTTTGGAAAACCCAGTCTGGGCCCAACACTCGATTTAGCCCGCAAACTCCAGGTTGAGAAGGCATCAGATTACCAAACATGTGGGCCTTTGAGGAGTAACTTGTACAAGCCTCCCAGGAGAAGGGGGATGCGAGGAAGCAGTGTGAAGGAAGAAGGCAAGGCCCGCCTCGGAGAAGGGCAACCTTCGTAACAGGAAGGACACCGACAGCAAATGCTGCTGAGGGAGAAGGAGGGAGGCATCGAGGACCAGTCAGAGATCTGCCCAATTCTGAAAACGAGAGGACACAGGGACTCGAGAAGCCACCAGAAAGGTCACATGGGTGTTTATTACATAGAAAAGAGGGAAAGGAAGAAAAGGTTTCCAAAGCCATAGTTCCGGGATTTAAAAAAACACAAACTTGGAATGTCAGAGAGATGCCATGCTTTCTACATTTATAATAGGAATATATAAATATGTACATGGAGATATGTACACAAGTTTTTATTGTCATACATGGTATTTTTCATTACATGTACAGTAAAGGTGCTCGAATTATGCATCTGAAAGCTGGCAGAAGGCTGGAGAAACTGGAACCCTGCTCAGTGCTTAGAGGGCGCTGTAGAGACCCAGCAGCAGTGGGCAGGTCTGCCAGTGGGGGCTGGGTTTTGAGGGTCTGTGGGAGCTAAGCTGCAGGCAGGCCTGGGCCCCAGGCTGCAAGGTTTGGGCCAGGGCAAGTCTGGAAGCTTCCCTAGTCTGTGGCATTAGAAGTTTCTTCCTCTCTTGGAACCGAGGAAGGCTCCAGTCATTGCCATGGGCTGGAAAAGCCCCTTGGCTGGATTGGATCCCAGGGGAAGCTTGTGGAGGTAGGGTGGGCTCCCAATGGTCAGGGTAGAAGTGAGACAAGAATGCCCTGGAGATCGGGGAGTAGATCTTGCCAGAGAACAATAGAACCATACGGCGATTAATTTAACATAAAGAAGAGCGACCCAAACAAAGCCAATCACGGAATCAAAAACTGTAAATCACAGCACTCATCCATATATAAATTCAGCTGATAAGCAACAGAACCAGTCCTCTTTCTATGTATGTTGTTTTCTTTAAAAATGGCATCACGTACAACAGCATGGAGCTTAGGCTGTGAAGGGGGCCGGCCAAGGGCTCCCTCAGGGCGCCCAGGCCACTTAGAGCCACCGTCACCCTCTCCCTGCTTGGAACATGGGCCAGAAAGTCGGGTGGACGTGACCTCTGTCCCCCTTCTCTCCTCACTGGTTCCTATACCGGGGCTGGTGGGAGGGTTGTAGGAACAGAAAAGGACCTCAGAGGACAGGGTTGTCTGCAGTCCTACAAGAGCCCAGAAGGAGACCACTGTCCCCTCTTCTCTGGGCAGACTCTTCTTGTCCCTCCCACAGAAGGCCAAGCTGGGGCGTAGGGCTGAGCACAGTCAGGTTTGGTGAGGTGTGGGTGCTAAGCCCGTGGACCCTGGGAGGAAGAGTTCCAAGACCAGGGGCCCTGGAGGGAGAGGAAACAGTGTGGGCATCTGGGCCTGGGATGGGGGTGACAACGGCAAAAGTACCACCGGCCAGAGGCCCTGCTGAAGGGAGGTGGCTCCTGGATGGGGCACGGGGCTCCTCTGGAGACGGTAAGTACCAATCCTGAGTCTCCAGACAGACCCTGGCCTGACTTCTCCCAGCATCAAAGGGGCTGTGAGTGTGCACGTGCGCGCTGTGTGTGTGCACAGGCAGGGGTGTGCATGTGTCTGTGCTTCTGCTCACTCCAGGGTGAAGGTGCGGGGTCGGGGATGACCGTGGAGTCTGGACCAGCCTGGGTGGTTGGCATTTTGGCAAATCCAGACAGGGAGGAAGAGGGGTTAGGAACAGAGATTCCACAGCTAAATCAAAAGTGAGAGACAACTTGTACCAGAAATTAGGACACACAAGTGGGACCCTGTGGTCAACCTCCCCTCTCTGGGGCAGAGTCAGGAAGGGAGAGCAGAATTGGGGGGCCAGTGTTTCTGTTTTACTAGGAAGAGTCCTGGCCTCTAAGTCCATGGGGCCGGCTACTCCCTGGCCTGGCCCTGGCCCTCGCCTGACAAGGCTCGTCCTCCAAGCCCTTTGCTCTGAGAGAAGTGGGAAGGATGACGGTTGCCCAAGCCCCTCCTTGTACCCAAGCTATAGATTTTAAACTGAGGCACAAGACACTGGGAGAGACGAATAGCGCTGAGGCTGGAACTCACCCCCGGGGGCTTCGGGGGACATTCGGGGTCACTCTGGTTGGGGTTTCCCCCATCCGTCAGCAGAGCGGCTCATCCTGTCTCCACGTGGGATCTGGGGTGGATCCATGAGAATCTGAGCGTAAGCCTCCACACCTCTGTTGAGCCCAAGAGCGTTCTGAGGTTCTAAGAATCCAACGGGAAGAAAAGTGATGAAAAATACAGGACCCCGGGCATCGCCACCTGCTCAGGCTGACCTCAGCCTCCCTTCCCCTGACAGCCTGGCCTCCTGTCTCCTCCAATACACACAGAACCTTCTGCGGGGGAGAGGCTCCAGCCCCAGGCCCTGGAGAGCATCTCCTCTCTTGGACCTCCACTCACCTTGCTATTCCACCTGTGGAGGTGGGGATTCTAGAGATGCTGCTCACCAGGTAAGTGGTATCTTTGAGCTGCTCCTCCGAGGCCACGCCCAGGACCTGCCTGGCCCACTCAGTGCCCACTGAGCGCTTGCTGAATGCATAAAAGCAAAACAGGGAGCCTCCCCTGGCGGGCCTACTAGAGGCCAGCACAGGGAGCCCATAGAGACAAAGGCCAGGTTCCACGGGGGAGTGTGTGTCCGCGGAGGGTCAGCAACTGCTTCAGACTGCTCGTCCCACTGCCAAGGTCATGGTCTCTGGGGAGGGTCAGTGTGGCCGAAGTGGCGGCTGGTGATTTAAAAGTGTTCCTCCACCTCCGATGCCCCTGTTGAAAGCCCTCTAAGCAAGCCTGCCAGAGGGAGTAGCAATAACAGTGAACAGCCCTGTAGCCAACAACTGGAGGGTTTGCATCTCAATTACATATCCCCAGGCCGTTTACACAATGGAGGAGGCTTTCTCTGTCAACATCACTAACAGGATAAAAACAGCGGGTGTCATTAAATCCTGAGGTGGGCCTGGAGCCCATGGCCCAGCTTCTCCCAGGGTAGGATCCGCCCTGGCTGGGGCCCAGCGGCCCAGAGGGAGGTGGATCCAGGCAGAACTGAAGTGACCCTCACAAACTCACCTGTCTGGGCAGGAATGGGGGCTCACTAAAGAAAACACGTCAGGTCTTTGTTTTTTTTAATTTTAGAGAGCCAAGATGGCCCAGAAAGACCACTGTCAGCCAGCCCCTTGCTTCCCTCCTCAGGAGCCCCAGGTCTTTGGAAGCCATCCTCCTGGTCCCGTGGATTCGGTCCCTCCTTTCACTGGCCTCAGGGCTTGGTGTTTGGTTTTTCTTTCTCAGATCTGGGTCCCCGTTCCTCCAGGAGGAAACGTTGCCGTGTGGCTTTCTTTCTTTCTGTCCTTCCCGTTTGCGTGCCCCCTACAGCTCCTCAGCCCTGGTGGCGCCCAGACGAGGCTGAAATCACTGCTGTGCCTCTGAGACACGGTGGGTCAGGGACTGGAGCCCCTGGGCGGGGTCCTGCGTGTTGGGACCAGGCAGGTTTGCCTTCCTTCATCAAGGGAGCGCAGGTTTGAGGGCCGCCCAGGATGGTGGCAGCAGGGTGGCACCCTATTACTTCTGAGTGGGCCGGGCACTGCCCCCCGAGAGGACCCTCTCTTGTCACCTCAGTTCTGACATCTGAAAAACACCCCACCCCCTCCCATCCTCGCACACTGATATCCCCCTCCTCCGATTCCCCGGCAGGCTATCGGTAAGGGTCACAGGAGATGAAATGCACCCCACAGTGCCTGGCAAGGGCTCAGCATCTAGAGGCTGCCCTTGTCGTGGGGGCTGACACGTGGGTCCGAGGCAGCAGAGAGAGGGCCTCGTGTCCCCTCCTTACATTCCCTCAAGTGCAGCCCGAGGCTGGCTCCAAGGCCAGGCCTGCTGCTCATCAGGCAGGGGCCGCGGGAGGGCTCCTGCTTGCAGCCTCAGCGCCACGGCAGGCGGGAGGGGTGCCGGACCGGAGCCGGGAGCCATCCGCCCCTTTGCTCCCCACGGGGACCCCGGCCTTCCCGGCCCGAAGTCCTGGCTTGGGCTCAGATCTTAAGATCCAGGTCAGCTGTGTCCACCGTCCGCAAGACACTCCCAGGCGGCCAGGTGGCTGATTCTTGCTCCGGGATCCTGCTCTGGCCCAAGGGAATGGCTACTGTGTTCCAAGTGTCATAATGAGGTTCTGGGAGTATCTCATTCACTGTGAAGTTCTCTGTGTGCCTGTGATCCCTGCCCTGAACACCCGTGGCCTAGGACTGTCCTACGGAATTCTGACTGATAAATGGCTGGACCTGAAATGCACCCTGGAGTTTCTGGACCATCACCCTTGTGCTGTACCACTGAGGTAAGCCCAGATCTGTCAGCAAAGGGCTGTGTGTCAACCAAGCTCTTGCTGGCCAGAGAACCATGCTTTTCAGCCAGCTGGTGTTTCAGAAATTAACTTTGGCCATCTAAAAGCCTGAGCGGCCAGCTCAGGGGACTAACAGGACACCAGCCACTGTTCCTTATCTAATGATGATGATGATTCTGAGACCATGGTCTCACTCAGAGAGAAGCTATTTTGAGCCGTTCCACCCGCCTGGCAATCCTCATAGACTCATTGCTCAGAAGACGGGCTGGGGTCCTCTTGGTTTCTTCTGCACGTCAGTTACCTGGAAAGGGGCTACCTCTTGAGGCTGGTGTCTTCTCAAGTTTGGAGAAGCAGCCGCAGGTGAGGGGAGGGTCCGGGGACCGGGGGGTAGGAGGGGAGATGTCCTTCCAAGCACACAAACCCTGGCATGAAACCATCCCACACTGGGACACATGGTGACACTTGTCACTCAAGAAAACTCCACCCGTGTCTGAATGTGTCACTAAACACGAGACAGAAATTGCTCTCTCTTCTCTACCTCCTTAGCAGCCACCCCCGGCCACGCCAGGAAAATAAGATCCCCCCTCTCCCTGTGGGGGCAGTCCCCTCCTGATACCTGTCATCTCTCCGGGGAGTCAAGCAAACTCGGGGGAGCTGTTTGGGGTGACGGGCCGTGGGCTGGAGTTACTTCCCTCAGCTGGAGCTGTTTTTATCTGATTCTAGGGGAGGCTCTGTGCTCTGATGCCGCTTCCTCGAGAGCAGCCAGCCGCCAGCCTGCTCTCCTCTTGGCCTGGAGGATGCTGTCTTCACACAGCAGAAGGTTCTGACTTTCTGGATAAAACCAGATCTGAGCCCACACCTTGAAAACACAGAGGCTGCCAAACGTGAAAGGAGCAGCAAAGGCCCAGGTTGGGGCCAGGAAGAAAGGAGGGGGAAGAGATAGACACTGCCAGGTGTCCAGAAAGTGCAACCCCGCCCCAGGCAGCTCATCAGAGCTAAGGAGTGGACAGCGGGGTAGGATCAGGCCAAGGAGAGAACCCACCCCTGAGTCAGGGCCAGGGTGGGCTAGGGGAGCAAGTGGCTGGGAGGAATTCTGTCTCTCCCAGGATGCCGGTTTGCTCTCCGGGCCACAGGAACCCTGAGGCCCACTTCCCAGCAGGACTGTAATTAGAAAGCCCAGCGGATGGGGTAGGTGGGCCACTGCCCCAGGTGGAGGGTTGTAGGAACAGAGACTATGCAAGCAGCGGCTCGCAAAGGGGCTCACGGTGGAGCGAGGGACCTGTCCTGCGGCCGGCTCCCCAATCCTTTGGGGAAAAAGGCCAGACAGGCCACTCCTCCCGCCCTGGCCAAATTCTGACAGAGCCCCTGATGGATAGGAAATGCCCCTTGGAGAGAAACACACCCAATGGCACAAAGTCCAGTCAGGCCAAAAACTTGGCTTTGGGCCAGTCCCACATTTTAGCGATTCCTACATTAGAATGAAAAGGAAAAGAAAACAGACATGTAAATGTCCATCTTGTCCCTGTCACGTAGGTCTCCATTCTCTTAATTTCTGATGGATCTTGAATCAGACAGCTTCTGTTGGCTCCCGGCTCTGTAACAGTCACTTACAGAGGTGTCTTAAAGGGCCTGACCGTCCCTTTGCAACAGGAGAAATCCCTGTGTAACACCAACAGTATCACCTGAATGCATCTGTTTGCAAGAAGGATTTTCAGAGAGAGGGCCAGCACCCCATACAATTTTGTTTTTTCTTTCTGTTTTTTGCAATCCTAAAACCGCCAAAGCTCTCAAATGGTGACATTTCTCCCATAGCTTATTTAGTGGCAAAATCTGACCTGCACTGAGGTAAGGCTATTTACAGTTTTATTGATCCTAATTAGTCTGATATTCACATGTTTCTTTGCAGAAATGGTCGCGTGTTTGATGGTGGTGAGCTGTTCCAGACTCTGCTGGGCTGTAAGGAAGTATGGCAAACATCTCTTATCCTCCTCCTCAGATCCAAAATTTGTCAGGTCAGAGACCCATTTGGCCCCAAGGATTTCAGAAAAAGGGGTGTGGACCCCAAATGGTGTTAAGTATAACGGGAAAGGCTGCCCATGCAAACCTGGGTTGGTAAATTTGTGTATGAACATCGGGCAATTCCAGCAGTTTCGCCCCGGGAATGGAGCCACTGCCCTCCTTCCCAGGGAAACAAAGGTCAAACACACCCAGGCCTGGAGATTTCAGGGGCGAGGAGGTGAGGGCTGCGATTAGGGTCAGCAGACACCTGCGGAGATCTGTCCCCCTGACAGCTGAGGGCACAGCAGGCCTTTCCACGCTGGGCTGGAGTCTGTCCATCCTCACTCCCGCTGCCCCCAGGAGACCAATCTGGCAGGGGCTGGGGACCCGGAGGAGGTGTCCACTGCAGTCCTGTCCCTTGACGAGCCCTGCTCGTCTGGACAGGGCCACTGCTGCCTGGACTGGCGGCCCCTCGTGCCCTCGCAGTGGGCGGCGGGTGACGCGAAGCGGGCCGAGCCGGGGCGCTCCTGCCTCTCTCTAGGCATTCCCATTTCCATCCCACTCCCCACCCAACCCAGATGCTCTGTGTGTCTGCACTACAGGGCTTTCTGGAGCAGCGGGAGGAGCTGGTAGCCCTTAGAGCCTACTGAGAGAAGCAGATGAGTTTTCAAAATAAATAATATTTTTAAGTCCCCTCTTTCCACTCCAAACCCGGGAAGCGGCAGAAGAGAATATGTGAAGACCCCGTGCCCGCCTCTGCCTGACGTGGCCCTCTGGGACACCGGGCTTCTCAGTGGCTCGCCCGGGCTCACAGCTGCTGTGGGATGCCCTGCTCCTTGTAGCCTGTAAGGAAGAAGCAGAGGAGAGATGGTCAGACACCCGGTTCCCTCAGCACTTCTCCAGGCGGTGCCCCCAGACTAGAATATGCTAGAACTTATTCACACAGAGGTGTAAATGACTGCCAAGGTCATTGGCTTTTAACGGGAAACAAAGGGATGAATGGAGAACAATGGATCTTTGGGTTTAGTGGGGGATATATGAGAGGAGGGTGTCTGCTGCAGATCTGGTGGGGCTTGGAAGGTTATCACTGTGCTCCTGAATCCACACCCTTGAAGCTACTGCACAAAAGTGGCCCCAGCAGACTGGCCTGCTGTGATTTCCCAACGCGGAGCCTTGGGAGAAGGTACCAGGCAGGCTTCCCCAAGTGATGGGCATCTGGTGCATGTGGACCGAGAGGAGGAAAGAATTAAAAAGGAAGACAGCGTACACAAGGCAGGAGCCGAGTGTGCGTGCTCCATCAGCTGGACGCCTCGGACACTGGCCAAGGCGACTGATGGCTTCGAGCCTTTAAAGCCTTGGTGATGATTACGAGGACATGGGAAAAAATTGACCACTGTTGCTATTAAGGAACTGATGCTAGTTTATTTGAGCATGAAAGGGTATTGTGGGTTTTTTTTTTTTTAAAGACATCTACTGGGCTTCCCTGGTGGCACAGTGGTTGAGAGTCCGCCTGCCGATGCAGGGGACACGGGTTCGTGCCCTGGTCCGGGAGGATCCCACATGCCGTGGAGAAGCTGGGCCCGTGAGCCATGGCCGCTGAGCCTGAGCGTCCGGAGCCTGTGCTCCGCAGCGGGAGAGGCCACAACAGTGAGAGGCCCGCGTACCACAAAAAAAAAAAAAAAAAAAAAAAAAAAAAGACATCTACTGAAATATTTAAGGGTGAAATTATAAGTCTGGAATTTGCGGAGTGGTTACCCCTATTAGCTGGTAACTCAGCCCACAGAGGAGCAGCAGTGGACTTACATGTAGTTTTTCTCTTTATTTACCAGATATTCATCAAATTTAGTTGTTTGGGGTAGAGGAAGATGTAGGGAGTAATCGATGAAACCAGAGTGGCCATGAGTGGATGATGGTTAAAGCCAATATGTGCGTTTAGGGACTCATTGTACTAGGCCTTCTACTTGTGTCTATGTTTAAACATTTTCCAAAATAAAAAAAAAAAAGAAGCTTCTGAAAATAGAAGCTTGTTGACCAATTGGGAGAGGGGGTGTTTGTGTGCATTGGGGGTGCAGGGCAGGACAGTGAAGGGGAGGCCCAAGGCAGCCCAGGCATGTGGCCTGTCATCCCCCAACAGACTCACCTTGGGAAACTTTGGAGCAACACAGGGTTATGAGGCAGCATGAGGAAGAGGAGAAAAAGAGAAAGAGAAAACAGTCTGAAAACAGAGGCCAGAGGGACTGCCTGAAATATAAAAAGAGGGAGGATGCACAGTGCGGCCCAGGAGATGGAAGCGGGCCGTGGCCAGTATTCACAGTGACCAGCCCCTGCGGCCAGTGGCCAGCCCCAGCAGGCGTGTGGACTTGGCTGCAGGAGCGCACAGAGAGCATCCTCCCCTCCCTGGGGGTCATACTTGGTGAGACACTGCCAAGAAGCTCTCTCCCCTTCCCTCCCTATCTCAGCCAAGGCCGCTCTTCTGCTCATCTCTGCCCCTCACTCTTCTCCCACCCCCAACCCATGTTTGTCTTGAGATGGAATTCTGGATGGACCCCAAGAGGGATGGGTACAGGACAGGTTTAACTGTGACAACCTAAAGATGTTGAAGTGACCCATCCTGGCCCCAGCCCAGCTCTGTCTGAGCCACGGGGCTTGCCTTTTATGTGGACAGGAGCCACATATATAAAACCTATTGCTTTGGGAAAGATCCAGGTGGGGGATGGTAAACAGACTTTATCTTGCAGACATCTTGGATCCATTGATAGTGACTGCCTGAAGCCCTGTGTTAAGAACATGTAAGACTATTCAGCAGAAAGTGTCATGATTGATTAGCAATGTCTGTCATGGGTATGGCAGTAGAGAGAGGCTCTCGTACAACTACCAAATATTTATTGACCCACAACCAATACAGGCTGTTGTTGACTGTTATTTGTTATTATTCATATAAATAGAGCAGCGGCCTTGTAAGTTCCTGATTTTAACTTCTACTTTGATCTATATTTCTCTGATTCACCTCTTAGGAGGTTTTTCTTGATGGTACATTTCTTGATGACACCCCAGGCAATGCCAGGTAAAAGAAAAATCACGCTGTATTGTTATAATTGAAAAGTTCCCTTCATTTTCACAGGACGAGGCTGGAGTGACACCGGAAAGAACAGCCCCTTATCCAACTATCTACCAGGACAATTAAGTCAATTGTGGCTATTCTCTTCGAGGTAGTCATCCTGGGATACACACACTGCATTGTTGCTCGGGGCAGTTCCAGCCCACAGCACCATCTCAACAGTGGCAATTACTCATCCTTTGAGGGTGGGCTTACTTTTTGGAGAAAGGGCAAAGGCACCCCTTGCTGAGATAGGTGAGCAAGTCTGGTGGCCAGGTGGGGTACGTGGGTAGCGGTGAGGTGTGTTGGGTTTTCTGGTACAGCCCTCAAGTCCATCCCCCAAACAGTGTTCTAAAAAGTCTGACACAAAGACAGCATCCCTGGAACCAAGGAGGTGACCCACAGTGAAAGCTTGGATCGGGGCGGGGGGGAGGGGGGAGAGGGTAGGAAGGGTGGGGAGGTGGGTTCCAGCACTTGATTAGCCTGGCGCCAAATACGGCCCCGACACCAGCCACAGAAGAGGGATTTCTGCTGAGTCAACAGCTAGGGTGGTGGAAGGTGAGGAAGCGACAGACCCCCATCTGCCCTTCTCGGGTCTCTGTTTCCTCCTTCAGGAGGTGATAAGGGGAGTTCTTGAGGCTGTCTCTAAGATCCAGACCCCTGTGGGTCCCGGTGTCAAGCATGACCAAAACAAGGAAACCAGGAAGCTCTCGGGATCAGATTAGGCATCAACACATTTATTGAGACCCACCCTGTGACACAGGCTTGTGCCGCTGTAACAGGAAATTTCCTTACTGACATGCCCCAGTGCCTGGCCAGACAGTTGTGTGATGAGGAGATGATGTAGTAAGAGGGGTCGGGGCTCCTATTGGGTGGAGATGGGGCAGCCATCACAGGCTTTCCATCTGCCGCTGAGGAAGCCTCTGAGAGCAGAGGCCCCTTCCAGTTTCCAACTGGGACCAAGGTCAGGAGCTTACAACAGGCCTCTCGGGAAGCACCCAACTCCCCCTGGGAAATTGTCAGACTTGGCTTCTCAGGACTCACAGGATGACAGGCAGCACTTCCGTCCAATTAGCGATGTTCTGCACCCCTCCCCACAAATGCAAGTGGTCCGTGGACAGGCCCATGGGGCGGGGCTCCCATGAGGGGCCTGCCTTGGTCTCTGCCTGCTCTGCCCACTTTCCGACATCCTCCCTGACAGCAGCCCCTGCCCTGAGAGCAGCTCTCCACAGCAAGGAAGGACGGCTCCTCAGCTTCTCCCTGCCCAGTGTCCCCCTCCCTCTTCTCTGGCTGCCCCTGTCTCCCAGCTCTAACTTTGGGATGCCCTGGCAGTCCAGCATCCTAGGCAGGGGAGGAGCTGCTTCCAAGCAGCCTGTCTGACCAATCTACGGGCTCTGCCGAGCTCGCTCATGCTCAGGGACCTGCATTTTCTCCGGCCTGGCGGCTTAATTGGTCACTGACCCGAGCCTTGCTGGGCCCTGGCATCTGTGTGTGCCCTGAATCTTGGGTCCTCACAGGATCCTGAACTCAGACTGGGTCAACTAGGAATCATTCTAGATCGCTCTAGAGCCCCTGGCCCCTGGGCTTCCCCTCCTGCTTCTGCTGTCCTTACCTGGCACAGCTCACCTCTGGCATTGACATTCCACCTGTCAATGGTTTTGTCAGGTGTAGGACACAGTAGGAGCGTGGGGTGTGGGGAGAAGGGCAAAGTGCCTGAGGAGACGTGGTCCTTGTTAGGACCTGAGGCCTAATGAGGTAGACGGAACGTGTGACAATACAGGGCCATGCACAGGGGCACACGGTGACGAGTACGGCTGCTTAAAATATGTGTCTGTTTTAAGATCTCACTAGGTTATTTTTAAAATGTTAATCAAGTCTTCTCTGGTAGTTTTGTGTCCAGATCAAGTTTGTGTTAAGTGACTGGTGAAGGTCCACTGCATACAAATTAGGAAGAGTAAGGCTTTAGCATCAAGGAACAAAAAGCTTAGTTTAAAAGAAGTTGAAATTAGGCTGTTCTAGTTGTAGAAAAAGTTACAGTGTTTCCTGAGGGCAAACATACCCAGTGGGCTTTTCCTTCTGTCTGGAAACGGCATGCTGGGGGCACAGGGGACCTGAGCTGACGCGGGCCACACCCCTGCTACCGCGGTTGTCAGCAGGACTGTTTCTGAGCTGAACGGGGGCTCCCTCCCTCCCTTATTCACGCCCTTCCCCTCCGGCTCAGGTCCCTCAGATTCCCTGCAGGCCTCGGGG
The DNA here is from genome assembly GCF_039906515.1 of Pseudorca crassidens. Classification (NCBI taxonomy): domain Eukaryota; kingdom Metazoa; phylum Chordata; class Mammalia; order Artiodactyla; family Delphinidae; genus Pseudorca; species Pseudorca crassidens. Next base: position 162,406,585 of record NC_090297.1, read on the forward strand.
CTGGGCGTGCGGGGAGGGTCCCGGAGGCAGATCGCCCTGCGACGCCCCCATGCCCCGAAGCATCGCAAACACCCAGACCACCCTGGCCCCTGCCCCTCCCCCAGCCCTGCTCCCCGCATGCCGGCCCGCTCCAGCGGTTACTCACTGGCGAGGATGACCATGTCCATGCCCCAGAAGATGCTCATAATCCAGCCCACCATGACGATGGCCGTGAGCATCTGGATGAGGGCCGCGGCGATGTTCAGCCAGAAGACGCAGCACACGTGCCTGTCCGGGAGGTCAGTGCGGGCGCCACACAGCACGGTGAAGGCCGAGACGAACGTCCCTGTGAGAGGCCGGAGGGGACAGCCTCCTGAGGGCGCTGCGAGACACAGCGGCACGTGCGCTCATCACTAGCGCATATCACAGCGGCACGTGCGCTCATCACATGAACTAGCGGTTCACCCTCCGGGAGCTCCGAGAGAGCGGCCTGGGTGGCACCTTCCGGCTCAGGCCACCTCTGCTGCCCATACTAGAGATGCCAATGTCCCAGCCTGGAGGAGGCATGGCCGGGGGATGCCAAGGACCCAGCACAGTCCTGAGGCCTCTGGGGGAACACAGAGGCCACAGGACAATTGGTCCCTGCCATTAAGGAACGATGGTGCAGCCACTTTTAAGGACAACAGACAGCGGGTGGAAAGGGCACCGACCTCGTGCGGCAAAGATCCTCAGGGCCTAGCAGTTCAGAGGTAGGAGCTGCTGCCGCTGAGGTGACACAGAAGCCACCCACAGGGTAAATTCAGGAAATGACCCCCGGCACACACGCTGATGGCGGGTGCCAGCAGAGGGGAGAGAGCACAGGCCAGGGCATATCCTGAGGGGGCTCCCCCAAGCACCCCAGACCTGAAAGGGGAAGGACAGAGAGCCCGAGATTTACTGGGCAGCCGCAAAGCACAGAGCAACGTGGTGGGTGTGTCCACGGTCTTTACCTCGTCCCAAACTTCCCAGAGCCCTGCGGGTACTATTGCTGCATTTACTGACATTTCTCTCCAGCCAGGCTCTTATCTACACAGGCTCGGAGCCCCTCAATGACCCTGCAAGGCAGCTGGCCTTCCTTCTATTTGTATGAGTTTCCTATGGCTGTTGTAACAAGTTACCACAAACTTAGTGGCTTAAAACAACGCAATTCTGGAGATGAGAAGTCTGAAACAGGTCCGCAGGGCTGGGTCCTTTCTGGAGGCTCTGGGGGACCGGAGGTTCCCTGGCCTTTTCCAGCTTCTTGAGGTTGCCTGCACTCCTTGGCTCGTGGCTGTGTCGTCAAAGCCAGGAGCTGCACTTCTCTCCTCTCTGACCTCAGCTTCCATCCTTACATCTTCTCTCTCTGACTCTGATCCTCCTGTCTCCCTCTTATAAGGACCCTTGTGATTCCATTGGGCCCACCGGATAATCCAGGGTAATTCCCACATTTTAAGACCCTTAACTTAGTTACATCTGCAAAGTCCTTTTTACCATGTAAGGTACCATATTTGCAGGTTCTGGGGACCAGGGTATGGACATCTTTGGGGGGGGTGGCATCCTTCTGCCCACCACACTAGCTTACATATTGTATTAACCAGGTGTTTCTGATGCTTTGATATCTGGGGCCTTGCTGACCCTGGAGAGAACCCCTCCCAGAGCTAGCCAAGTCCTAGAGATACTAAATGACTTTCTTACGCAAGCCAACCAATCCACAGCCCACACCCAAACTCCTCCTTTATGGACTCTCACACTCTGGGTCGCTCCCCGCTACCCTAATCACCCAGAGCCAGGTACCAGACCACTAGGGCAGCCCCTACACCCCAGAGACCACTGAAATGATTCAAACTAGCCAATCCTAAACCTGCTTACCCTGTGTTGCCGTTCCTTCCCGTGGAAACCACAGTAAAGGCTCCTCCCCACGTTTCCCCCTCACTCCCTCTGCCTCCTAACTGTGCTTTCTTATTTGCCACCCCCGAAGTGCGGTGTGCCCCCTCCTCTTAGGAACTGTGAGTAACAAACTATCTTTCCTGCAAACTATTATATATAGAATGGATAAACAACAAGGTCCTACTGTATAGCACAGAAAACTGTATTCAGTATCCTGTGATAAACTATAATGGAAAAGACTATGAAAAAGAATATATATATGTATAACTGAATCACTTTGCTGCACACCAGAAATTAATACAACATGGTAAATCAACTATACTTCAATAAAACTTTTTTTAAAAGAGGAATGTTAAAGAGAAAAAAACTATCTTTTCAGTGGCCATGATTTCCTGATCTGTTGGCCTCACCATACCTAACTAATAATAAAATCTACATTTTAAAGCACGCACACACACACAATCAAGAGTTAAGTATCTTATCCAAGGTCACACTCACAGGTGGGCATTGACCCCACCGCTGTCTGACGCGGATGGCCATGCTCTGTCATCCTGACCTCACAGGTGACGTGACCTGGGAGAGCGGGTCCAGATAAGAACACAAGCCACTTGGGAAATCAGCCCATGATTCTCACGTTCCTACTTCTCATACTTCCTGCTCCTTGAGGAAGCTGCTCGGCAGGCGGGGATTGGGGTGGACGGAGTGGGGGGAGCTTTGATTCCCCTCCTTCTCTGCACCCTGGCTGCTGGTCCTTCTTTGCCCAAACTTGGTGGCTCCTACTGGCTTCCTAACGTGGCCTTTCCCTCAGCCCACACACTCGTGCCTCAGATCCAAGGCTGACCCCTGAGTCCACCAGGCTGATTTCTGATCCCAACCCTGCCCCGTCCTCCTCTTCATCCGAACACCTGCCACTGCTTGTGAGTGTTTCTGCCTCCTGAGCTACCGAGAACTCCTCTGAGGTCCCAGGTGGCATCCCATCCACCTTTCTGCCCCCAGCCCAGCACAGCGCCTGGTGAACAGCAGGTGGGATACGGGGACCCAAAGAAATGCAACCCGTGTGAAGTTCATCCTCAGACCACCTGCATCATCGCCTGCAGTATTTGTTTAAAATGCAGATGCCTGGGTGTCCGTCCGAGAGCTGGATGTCTGAGGGGTGGCCCAGGAATCTGCATTTCTAAGCAAGTTTCTCCTTCCACTCAAATAATGATAATGCTCACTAAAGTGTAATTACCAAGGGTTCAAGATCAACCAAACAGATTCAAGATCAAGATTCAAGTCTAAACAGCCCCTCTGTGTTCCTGACGCAGCGCCAGGGGTGGCCCTCTGGGAGATTTGGGGAGGCAAATGCTGTTCTCCCACTCTCACCAAATGGACAGTCCGGTTTTTTTTGGTTTCTAAAAATTTATTTATTTTTGTCTGTGTTGGGTCTTCGTTGCTGTGCACGGGCTTTCTCTAGCTGCGGCGAGCGGGGGGATACTCTTCGTTGCGGTGCGCAGGCTTCTCATTGGGTGGCTTCTCTTGTTGCGGAGCATGGGGTCTAGGCGCATGGGCTTCAGTAGCTGTGGCACGCGGGCTTAGTTGCTCCGCGGCATGTGGCATCTTCTCGGACCAGGGATCGAACCCCTGTCCCCTGCATCGGCAGGCAGACTCCCAACCACTACACCACCAGGGAAGACGGACAGTCCGTTTTGTCAGCAGGGTATTGAGTAGACTGAAAGTGTCTGAGATGACTAAGACAAACGAAGAAAGCAGAGCTGAAAAATGATGGGGACACGAATTCAGGGCTTGGTAGTGGGCACGGGAGGAAACAGGACATAGGGACCATGAGAAAGTGTGCGCCACCATCCTTCGCCTCTGCTCGTGTATTATGCTGTGGGATATGAGATGAACACAAGCTGACACCATTAAAAAAGAGAACACCACTGAAGTAGAAAGATGGTAGAAGGTGAACACAAGCACGTGGGGGAAATATTCAGTAAAATTAACACAGATATCATCTACTGCACACCCACAGTGTGCTGCAGCATGTTACCTTCTCCTAACCACACTACCTCTAATCCTTACGACAGTTGGATAGCGGTTCCCACCTTATAGAAGGGGAAACCAAAGCTCAGAAAGGCTAAGTGACTTGCCCACATAGCAGAGTGCAGATTTAAACCCACATCTGTCTAGTGTGGAAGGCTGAGCTCTTTTCAGTCTAGGAGGTTGCATCTTTACATTAAAAATTAAGGAAAATTATGGAAAACAGTATGGCCCTTCACAAAAAAATTAAAAATAGAGTCACCATATAACCCAGCAATTCCACTCCTGGGTATATACCCAAAAGAACTGAAAGCAGAGTCTCAAAGAGATATTTGTACACCCATGTTCAGTGCAGCATTAGTCACAATAGCTGAAATGTGGAGGCAACCCAAGTATCTACAGATGGATGAACAGACAAGCAAAATGTGATCTATACAGACACTGTAATATTATTCATCTTTAAAAAGGAAGGAAGTTCTGACACAGGCTACAACATGGATGAACTTTGAAGATATTATGCTAAGTGAAATAAGCGAGTCACAAAAAGACAAATGTTTTCTGATTTCACTTGTATGAGGTACCTAGAGTAGTCAGATCATAGGAAGAGAAAATAGAATGGTGGTTGCCAGGGGCTGGGGGAGGAAGAAATGAGGAGTTATTATTTAATGGGCACAGAGTTTCAGTTTTGCAAGATGAAAGAGTTCTGGAGATGGAAGGTAGTGATGGTTGTACAACAATGTGAATTTGCTTAATGCCACTGAACTGTACACTTTTTTTGGTTTTGTTTTTTAAAATTTATGTATTTTATTTATTTATTTTTGGCTGTGTTGGGTCTTTGTTGCTGCGCACAGGCTTTCTCTAGTTGCGGAGAGCGGGGGCTCCTCTTCGCTGCGGTGTGGGGGCTTCTCTTGTTGCAGAGCTCGGGCTCTAGGTGTGCAGGCTCAGTAGTTGTGGCTCGCGGGCTCTAGAGCACAGGCTCAGTAGTTGTGGCGCACGGGTTTAGTTGCTCCGCGGCATGTGGGATCTTCCCGGACCAGGGCTCGAACCCGTGTCCCCTGCATTGACAGGCGGATTCTTAACCACTGCGCCCTGTGGAAGTCCCGTGAATGGATTTATAATATAAAAACATCGTTTTAATCTATTCAACCAGAAGTTTTTTAAAATGATTTTAGCACCCTTTCATATGAAGAGGTGTTAATTACTTTAAATGAGTCTTACCCGCTAAAGAACGGACCCTCTCCAACAGCGACGGGTTAGTTCTAACTTATTGCATGAGCACCAACCACGAGCCCATGCTGGGCCCTGGGAATACAGAGTGCAGCAGGAGATGGGGCTCGGCCGGGTCCCACTCCGGGAGCTCACATTCTGGTGGGGACACTGGGTCACAAAAGGAACAGTGACGAATCTTGTTTGGTTTATCAGAAAAGGCTTCACAGAAGAGAACGTGAAGTGGGGAGAGGTCTGGAAAGCTGACGGGAAACATTCAAGGGGAGGAAGAGGGGAAGTGCATCCCAGAGATGACCCAGTGTGTCCGTCTGGAAGCTCAGAGGGTGGCAGGGGACTTTGAGGGCACAGGGAGCTGAGCATAGGGTGCAGCGTTCGGGGCAGGGATGAAAAACGGGGCTGGAGGCGGGCAGGGGTCAGACTGCAGAGGGCCCCGAGGGACTTGCTGTGGGGCTCGACTTCCTCTTCTAGGCAACACGCGGCCCCGGGAAGGGTTTCAATGGGGAATCACAGACCAGGGTTTTGACTCCCAAGGGGAGGATGGGGCAGAAGGGGTGAGGCAGAGGCTAGGAGATGAGATGAGGTGAGGTGGTCAGGGAGGCATGGCAGTGGGGAGGGGAGGCGGAGAAGGACCCCCAGGAGGGGATGGTGTCCCGGGGATTGGGGGACCTGCTCCATGTCGGGGAAGGGAGAAGGGGGCACAGGTGGGTCTGGGTGTCTGGTTTCCCGCACTCTGTGATGAGGGTTGAGCCACGAACCAGGTATGGAGCCCAGCGAGGGTTGTGCCCATGGGCTGAGCAGAGCCGAGCTGGAGACAGAGGCTGAGGGTAGCACAAGTCACCAAAGCGAATGATGTCACCCGGGGAGTCATGAAAAGACCCAGGGGGACATTAAGACCACAAAGGGGACAGAGCGGGGCCGATCCGAGAGGTGAGGGAGAGTGTCCCAGAAACAGAGTCTCAGGGAAGAGAAGCTGGTGGACAGGGTCACTTACCGCAGAGAAGGAGAAGGGACAGCGGGGTCCCGGGTCTGATTAGGTCACGAGCAGCCTCAGAAGGGGGGCTGAGAGGATGATGAGGAGAGAAGAGAATGTCAGAGGTTTGAGGGGAGAATGAGGTGAGGGTTTCAGAACACAGGCGAGGACCACTGTGTCAGAAGTACTTGGGAGAAACTTCAGCTTGTCTGTCTGCTGAGAAGCCGCCAGAGAGGGGAGAGGATGAGGACATAACCAGATAGAGGGTAAGTGGGTGGCGAGGTTCTCGATAAGGTGAGAAGGTGAGGGGTGGGGGGGGGGCTACAGCAGATTTCCCAAACCGGTTTGCGCATTAGAATTCTCCAACTGAGGTTCATGCAGATGCAGGTCGCAGAGCTGCACCTCCAGACCACCAAGGGCACAGTGACGCATCCAGGGACGGGTCCAGGGATTGCTTGTTTGAAAGGACAAAAGAAACAGCCCCCCAGCTGATTCTAACTCACAATCAGGTTTGAGAATCCTTCTCCGAGGGGCGGAGAGACTGGCTTCCTGGTTACAGAACCGGAAAACCACAGAACCTGGTAGGAAATTAGTCCGTGATTCCGGCCTTTCACTCTGTCCCACGGCATCTGCCACGTGACCCGGCGCTGAGTCAGTGGAGGTTACCCTCTGCAGCAGAGGCAGGGGCCCGGCCATAATGTTTCTGGGGGTGTCAAGGCCCGGCCAACACTAATTGGCATAAAGGAAAAGGATGGTAATGAACTGAACTGTCAACCCCCAAAATCAGTGTGTGCTCTAAGACACCTGCAACTTAGGCATGGACATGTGCTTTGCATGTCCTACAGGATCCTGAGGGGGAGAGGAGGGTGGGAGAAGCCTGAGGAGGACTCCACCCTCACCGCACAGAGATTTACAGCAAAGACCCCCAAGGACTTTGCAGCCATAGCCCTCTCTGGCCACCATGGATCTGCCGAGGTCACTGGCTTCCCCGAGGAGCTCAGGGCTCAGGCCCCAGGCGCAGGCAGTGGGGAGGGGAAAGCATCCCTCCACTTCCATCCTGGATATCCCAAAGCGTCCTGGGGGAGGGCTCCTGGTTCCCCCGCTCCCCCGCCACTCTTCTGTCAGGTGCCAGAAGTGGGCTGACAGTTTCCCATCAGCAGAGGGGCTGGCTCCGCTCTATAAGATTGAGCCTAGGGGCTGAAATCGTCCTTCATGAGCCCCGTCAGGTTCAGCTTGTCACATGACTCACGTGAGAGAAGTAGAAGGTTCTGGGCTCAAGGGGGGCTCTCAAGGCCTCTTGAACTCAGGGGGAGAAGGGCAGAGCTGTCCTCTGAAGAAGCTGCTCCCCAGAAAATGCGCTCCCCTGGGACGGAGACCAATAAGTCCAGCTGGATCCCAGCCATCATCTGCAGCTGGCTCTGCGGTCATTAAGATGTGCTACTCGTCAGTGGCCGAGACTTACACCTGGACCCCCTCCATCATTCCTCCAGGGAGGGCTGGTTGAGCACGGCTCTCTTACCAGCACAACCTTGAACGTGACCTTCGGGGGAGGGGAAGGAAATGTAAGGGAAGGCTTGGCCCGGACTTCACAGCTGATTCGGAAGGACAAGCCACACCGTACAAAACACGTCCCACTGCTGACTGTGTGTTCCAGTTCACAGCCAGAATAAGATAAACGGCAGACCACGTTCAGGGTCAAACTCAGCCCTATGAGATTTCAATTCTCAAACCTGGAGGTGGGGGCATAAGAAGCAATGGAGATCGTGCTAAAAATACACCTTCCTGGGCTACACCAACCTAAGATTGTAATTCAGTGTGTCTGGTCATCATCTTTTCATCATTGTGCAATCATTTCAACGGGAAATGGAAAAGGAAAGGAAAAAGAAATGACTACAAGTTCACAAATGATTCTGGACAAAAGTCCTAGGAAGACAGAATCAGGAGGGTTTAAAAGTGCCTGTGACAGCCACTATGGAGAACAGTATGGAAGTTACTTAAAAAAATAAAAATAGAACTAACCTATGACCCAGCAATCCCACTACTGGGCACATACCCAGAGAAAACCATAATTCAAAAAGACACATGCACCCCAATGTTCATTGCAGCACTATTTACAATGGCCAAGACATGGAGGCAACCTAAATGTCCATCAACAGAGGAATGGATAAAGAAGATGTGGTACATATATACAATGCAATGTTACTCAGCCATAAAAAGGAACGAAATTGGGTCATTTTTAGAGACGTGGATGGACCTAGAGACTGTCATACAGAGTGAAGTAAGTCAGAAAGAGAAAAACAGATGTTGTATATTAACACATATATGCGGAATCTAGAATAAATGGTATAGATGATCTCATTTGCAAAGCAGAAATAGAGACACAGACGTAGAGAACAAATGTATGGACACCAACGGGGGAAAGGGGAGGGGGTGGGATGAATTGGGATTGACATATATACACTACTGACGCTACGTATAAAATAGATAACCAATGAGAACCTACTGTATAGCTTGGGGAACTCTACTCAGTGCTCTGTGGTACCTAAATGGGAAGGAAATCCAAAAGATAGGGGATATAGGTATACCTATAGCTGATGCACTTTGCTGTACAGTGGAAACTAACACACCATTGCAAAGCAATAATCCAATAAAAATTATACTCCAGGAAAAATTTTTATACTCCAGTAAAAATTAATTAAAAATAAAATAAAAGTGCCTGTGGCCTAAGCAAGCCAGGGTCGGTCTGCAAAAGATAAGGCCTTGGTCCTGGATGGGGTCCTGCATGTTCCTTCTGTCATCCCGGCTCCTGTGGTTCTGATTTCTTAACAGACGGGGCAGAAAGGGGAGAGGCTTTTGGACATTGTGTGTTCACATGTGCTTGTGGGAAGGCACGGTCTGTTTTTTCAGCCTGATAAGTCGAACAGAGTCTGAGAAGGCTGTGCTAGGCGGGCAAGGAATGCACGCCAGACCAGTACAAGCGGGACCTCGTGCGTCTCAGAGAACGAAGGGTATCGCTGGGAGCCGAAGGACAGTCAGCCCAAGGTCCAAGGCTGTGGAGGTCTGTGAGGACGACTGTGTCCTCCTCCAGAACGTGTTTCGTAGACCCAACACCATGCTTCTCGTGTCCCGGCCAGCAAGGAACTTGCAAAGAGGAGACCAATTATAAAACCAAGAGAGAACAGTGCAGGTAAAACACGGACAGTCCTGACCACCCTCAACGTCTTCAAAACAAATCTGCCTTGTTTCTTCGAAACAAAGCTAACTGCATCCCTCAAGAACAAAACAAAAAGGCCACATACTTAACGGGAGAAGATATTTGCAAATGATACATCCAACAAGGGGTCAATATCCAAAATATACAAAGAACTCATACAATTCTACATCAAAACAAGAACACAAACGACCCGATTTAAAATTGCACAGAGGAGCTGAATAGACATTTTTCCAAAGAAGATACACAGATGACAATTTTCCAAAGAAGACATACAGATGACACACGCAAAGATGCTCAACATCAATAGTCATCAGGGAAACGCAAATCAAAACCACAATGAGGTATCACCTCACACCTGGCAGGATGGCCGTCAGTAAAAGGCAACAAATAACAAGTGTGGGCGAGGATGTGGAGAAAAGGAAACCCTCCTGCGCTATTGATGGGAATGTAAATGCAGCTACTGTGAAAACCAGTTTGGAGGTTCCTCAAAAAATTACAAACAGAACTACCATACGATCCAGCAATCCCACTTCTGGGTATTCATCTGAAGAAAATGAAAACAGTAACTTGAAGAGGTATATGCTATGTTCATTGCAGCATTATTTGCAGAAGCCAAGGTAGAGAAGCAACCTGTGTCCATCAATAGATAAAAGGATAAAGAAGATGTGGTATGTGTGTGTGTGTGTGTATATACACACACACACACACACACACACGCACAGTGGAATAGTACTCAGCTATAAAAAAAGAATGAAGTATGCCATTTGCAACAACATGGATAAACCTAGAGGGAATTACGCTAAGTGAAATAAGTCAGACAGAGAAAGACAAATACCGTACGATTTCAGTAATATGTAGAATCTAAAAAAAACCCAAAACAAATGAACAAACAAAACAGAAACAGAGGCATAAACACATAAAACAGAGTCTGGTGGTTTGCCAGAGGGGAAGGGGTGGGAGAGGAAAGAAATAGGTGAGGGAGATTAAGAGTGACAAACTTCCAGGTACAAAATACGTGAGTCCTGGGTATGAAATGTACAGTGTGGGTAATCCAGTCGATAATTATGTAATATCTTTGTATGGTGACAGATGGTAACTAGACTTATCAGGATGATCATTTGGAAAGGTACAGAAATATCGAATCCCTACGTGGTGTAACAGTAACTAAAATAGTGTCATAGGCCTATTACACTTCAAACACAAACACACATGGTTGCAGAAAAAGAGATCAGATTTGCGGTTACCAGAGTCAGGGGCTACGGGGAAGGGCAACTGGATGAAGGGGGTCAAAATGTACCAACTTGAGGTTCGTTGTAAGATAAATAAGTACTACTTATGTAATGTAATGTACAACATGATAAATATGTAAACACTGCCCTATGTTATAGATGAAAGCTGTTGAGAGAGTAAATCCTAAGAGTTCGCATCACAAGGGAAACATTTTCTTCTATTTCTTTAATTTTGTACCTACATGAGATGACGGATGTTCACCAAACCTACCAAGGCGATCATTTTATGATGTGTATAAGTCAAACCATTATGCTGTATACCTTAAACTGATATAGTACTGTATGTCAATTATATCTCAGTAAAACTGGAATAAAAATATATTAAAAAAATCTGCTAGTGTCTTTGCCCCATAGATCCTGGACCAGTGGCAAAAGGGTTCGTGAACTGTTCTCTCCATTCCAAACAGCACAAAGATCCCTAATGAGGTCGCAGCAGCCCATCAGAAGGCGGCTTAGAAGTGTGTGGCTGGAAGCTCATCATTTTAGTGCAGTAACTGGGGTTCCCTCCTGCTGTTAGCATCTCCTAGGGGCTGTTCTATCCACCTCTGATCAATTAGAAACAAGAAAGTGAATTTATTACGACTTAAACATTTCCAAGCATCAATTTCATGGAAGAAAAATAATGAAGGGTGGACAGATGGGCCTTCTGTGCTCCCAGTAAAGAGAAGGTGTATGGTACCCGGGACCACTTCACCATTAGCCCCAGCTGCTACCCCACACCCGGTGCCCCCTCTCCTCTCCACTCTCCTTAGTCAGAAAGTACCAGCTCGGGATACCCTCTCTGTATTCCTCCCTGGCCCTCAGGCAAATGCTGAGGAGTCACATGGGGACCCGAGGATTGAGGAGCTTGGAGAAAGGCAGCCAGGAAGAAGCCATCAGATGGATAAGGGGGCTTGCAAGGGAGACCTCGGCAGGTAACAGTCCTGGGTCGACACCACAGCCACTGAGGGGCCTTAGATTTTCCAACTGAAAAGCCTCCGTGGCTTAAAGGAAGGAGGACGGGAGCCCCTCCGGCTGCCACTAATAAATCTGTCATCCTTCCATGGAGGGCAGAGAAAATGAGACTAGCTCCCTCCTCCGTCCCTCTTACTGCCTCCACCGTGACATCAGGCTGATTGTCCCGCGGACGGGCAGGTTGACTGGAGCAGATAATTAATTTTAATGGCACTGGGCATTGCATCAGCCTCCCTGTGGCTGTTAGCACATCTCCTCTGCCCTCAGCCTCCCCTGCCACATCCCTGATGGGCTCCAAGATGTGCTCCCAGCCCTAGACGAGCTGCAGGACAGAACTGGACACCTTAGGTCTCTCGGGGGCCCCAGAGAGGCCCCAAGATCTCCCCGGGATCTTAAGCCTGAGCAGAAATGCAACCACGTGGAATTTCTCGGTTCCCCAGTTCTGAGCCTTGTCAGGACAGATTCTGGCTTAAACGGCAGAGGGTAAACTGAGGAACTGGGGATAGGACCAGGAGGGCGGCTATGCAATGACCAGGGCTAGGAGTGTCCCGGCCCTCAAGAATCTCACAGGATGGTGAGAGAGAAGAAGCCACGGAACACAACCTGTGTGGTCAGTCCTGGGGGACAGCGCAGAGGCGGGGTGACCCCACGTTACAAAGGGGGGGCTCTGGCGTCAGAATTCCGGCTGATCCTCCAGAAGCCTAGACAAGTGACCTAACCTCTCTAGACCTCAGTTTCCCCATCTATGAAGTTAAGGTAATGATAGTAGCCTGCCTCATAGGGATGTGAGGACTGAATTCATGCATGTAATACTTGGAACACCCTCGTGGGAGCAAGGGGAGGGCCCTCACCCCGACCAGGGAGACCCAGAGTCTTCCCCAGGAGGCAATGCTGGAGCAGAACCCTGAAGAAAAAGGAGTTATTCTCAGTGAACATGAGTGAAACTGAAGATCTCCATGAATCCTGCTCTCCTAGCGGCTTGTAGCCAATGGTACTACTCTTCACTCTACCTTAAAACAAAGTTTACTACAGTTGCCGAGTTCACTGTGTCAGCCTCACGGAGCCAGAGGCTCGGCACGCATCCATCTGCCACGGTACCATGCAGCCAGTAAAAGTTATAGTTATGACAACTACGCAGCAAGCCAGGCCAGTGTTTTAAGTGAAATTACAAAAATAGTACGTATACTGTGCAGAGGACTATTTAAAAAATATTTACGCTGTGGACAAGGATTGGAGTGCATTAAAGCAAAATGAGAATTGTTTTGCCATGGCAGGATTAGAGGTAGCTTCTTCTCTTTTTTCAGAAACAAATTCTCTTTCCAGTTAAAAAAAGTTTCAGGCACCTGTCAAAATCCAACTCTGCTGTCCGCCAAACAGCATCTTACTGCTGACAGAGAAAACCATGTGGCAGTCGAGCCAACTAGGGGACAGGTGGCATGCAGACACCTGACACAGAAAATAAATGATGCCATGTGACCACGTAAGGGCTGTGACAAAATCCCCGGAACTTCCAGGAACACCTCTGGAATGCAGCCCCCAACCCTACGGCGTCTTTCCCACTTAAGCAGGGAAAGCTAGGCTATCAAGCTAAATGGGAGGCTTGGGCTCACCTGCTGGAGGTGGGATGAGAAGGAGGATGCTCCAGGTTCCTGTCTGGAAGCCAGGAAAGGACTCCAGTCCCAAGAGACCTGGAGGAGCCACGGTGGGTTCATTTAGGAGGCCACGCGACAGCAAGAGCAGGAAAGGAGGGGGCTGGGCTGAGCGGGTACCCCAGCCTCCCGGAGGACTGGGAAGGAAGGAGAGAGGGCGGCAGGAGGCCTGTGTGGGGCTCGTGCTCAGATGCTCCCTGTCTGGCTGGGGACTCCCTGCTGGCCCAGCAGGCACACCTGCTCCTTCCTGGAGCCGTGCCCTGCAGGGTGGCCCGTGTGTGTGTGCTTCCGTGACAGGGACAACTTCCTGCCCGGGCTCCTGGGACTAGGCTCCTGTTGGCTCTCTCCAAGCAGGGCTGACGTTGCAGCTCATGGCACAGGAGCGTGCCACGCTGGCAGAGAGGTGTTGTCAGTTGTGGTCTTTATTTGGGAAGGAAGCAACTCAAACAGGCTCAAACGACACAGGGATTTGTTGGTTCACATAATTGGGAACGTCCAGGAAGGCGGTGTGGGGCAGTGGTTAGGCATGTAGGCTCGAGAGTCAGACTGCTGAGTGTGATTTCTGACTATCATTTACTGGCTGTGGGAACGTGGGCAAATGACTCTGCCCCTGGAGGCCTGTGCCCTCATCAAACATTTGTACACCTATTGCCTCATCTGTAAAGTAGGAGTTATAATAATACCCTTATCCAGGGCTCTCTGTAAGGCTTAAAAGAGATTACGCATTTAAAGTGCTTGGAACATACTAAGTCCTTAACCGCTGTATGCTGTCTGATTATTAATAAGAATTCAGGATTGGCTTGATTCCATGACTCGGTGATTCAGCAGGGACCCAACATCTTCCATCTCTGCTGTGTCTTCCATGGTATCAACTGTATCGCAAGACCAACTTCCCTCATGGTGACAAAATGATTGCAGCAACTCCAGTTTTCACATCTACATACCACTTGTCCAGAGAAGACAGAACATTTCTGTCCCAGTGTTCCGAGCAGGAGTCCTGAGATCTACCTAGATCGGACTGTGTACGTCACATACCCGCCCTTGAACCAACCATTTGTCAAAGAAAGTGGAAGGTACTTACTGGCTTAAGCAATTGGGCCCACCCCTGGAGCTAGAAATAGGGTCAGATTTCCCTACAACGCCCAGATTGTGTGAAGGAGGTGTCGACTTCTGAGTGAAAATCTTAGTTTGGGGGGGAAGTGAGAAGAGGGTAAAATGAGGCTGGTAAGTGGTCTTTGATGTTTGCTAACAGAAATGTGTTACAAAGTCCAGCAGAGAAATGACACATTGGACCATCATTTTTTAAATGGAGGTGTGGTGATTTTAAAAGATCGCCCCAAATTCTTTGACACTCTTCCATCAAGAGGTGGGGTCTAAATTCCTTCCTCTTAAACTGTGCTCTGTGGCTGGCCAACAGGATATAAGAGAAGTAACACTGTGCTAGTTTCCCAGGTCAGGCCGTAACCAACTGGTACTTCCACTTCCTGAATCTCTACCTTCGCACTCTTAAACCCAGCGGGCATGCTGTAAGGAAGCCCAAACTAGCCTCCTCAAGAAGCCACGTGGAGAGGTGTGTAGGTGTCCAGCCAACAGCCCAGGTGAGATCTCAGCTGATGGCCAGTATCTGCCACCAGACATGTGAGTGAGGATGCTTCCAGATAAGTCCAGTCGCCAGCCATCAAGTCACCTTGGTCTTTGAGTCTTCGCAGCTGAAGCTCCAGACATCATGGAGCAAAGATGAAATATCCAGTGTGTCCTGTCCAAATTCCTGACCCACAGAATTGATGAGCCTCCCACAAGGCTTTTCTCACACCACTAAATTTTGGGAGGTTTTGCTGGACAGCAATAGATCATTGGAACAGGGGTGTCACTGAGCAACATGTCAGTGGTGGGGAAGGAAGGGTAGCAGGAAGTGGGCCAGGCTGTTTGGTTCTTACAGCGCTCATTTACCACCTGACTCCAATCCTAGAGGGCCAGTTCTGCTTGCCCCCTGGGCACTGGGTGCCTAGTCCCATCCTCCACACCGAGCTAGGACAGCCGCCGACAGTCAGGGATTCAGTTAGGACAACACCACACTGGAGCAATGTTACTAGAAGTACTCAATACTGTCAAAACATAGGGCTGCCGGCCACGTATGGTGTGACCTTTGACCCACACAACTGGAGGCGGCAGCCGGGGACAAGAGAGGCTCATTTGCCCTGTAGCTGGGCCACTGTGACTTCTGTGTCTCCTGGACAGTGAACTGATGCCCTCGCCTCCCCCTCCAACGCCCCACTCCATCGAGGAGCAGTACAGTGGACCCCGGGGCTATGGGGAAAGAGAGAGGAAGGGGCCAGTGAGGAGGGGGTCCCTGAGGACCGTGCCAGGTGGACAGGGACAGACTAATAATTCACTGAGAAGGAAGAAGAGAGAACTGCTTCTACTGTCCTTTCTGCCAGATACGTGTGCTTGATGTCTACAGAAAGGTCCTTTCCCGACCTTCCAACGGCCACGTGTATAACCGTTATTACGATTCTGATTATGGATCTATAATGTATCGAGCATTCGTTAGAGGTTAACATTTTACTGTATTACCTCACCCGGTTCCCACAGCAAGCCACGTCTCTATCCTCATTTAACAGACAAGACCTGGAATACAAGGTGCATTAACCAACTGTAGTCGATTGCAGAAGTGGCCCCAATTCTCTACTCCCTGTACCCATGTCCTTCGCCATGTGACTCTGCAGCTCTGCCCATGAAAAGAATGTTTCCCCACCCTTTGGCTCCAGACCGGCCTTGTGACTTTCATGGGCCGATACGTGGCTAGAAGTGGCATCGTGGCAGTTCTGGGCCGAGGCCACAGGGCAACGCGTTCCTTCACCTGCTCTCGTGGAGCTCCGGCCAGCCGCCATGTGAACAAGTCCAGCCTGTCCTCTGGGGGATGAGGCCACGTGGAGGAGACTCCAGCCACCCGGCCATCGTGGCTGAGAACAACCACGCCTAGCCCCCCTGAACCAAGCCCACAGTGCAACCCACGGACTAAGTAAATGGCCGCTGCTTTAAGCCACTACATCTTGGGGAGGTTTGCTATGCAGCAAAAGCTAACTAAACACCAACTGTGCCTGTTTTCAGAACCCAGTGGACGCCAGGAAAGGGGAACGAGAGGCCAGAAGACTGGAGGCCCTCAGCTCCATCAAGAGAACAGGAGGGAGGGGAGGACCCAGGCTTTGGCTGCAGAACCTATCCTGGGACCCGAGAAAGGCTTTTCGGAAAATAGCCAAACAAAATTGGTCTGGCTCCCCATGGATTGCCCTCCAGAGGGACCACCTCTGAGGCAGCATGTACTTGCTGATTTCTTACAGGGGCCAAGAGGAGAATGGATTTGATAAACCTACTTATTTCAGGAAAGGACCAAGAATTAAGCCAGCTGTCCTGATGGAGGCCTTCCCTCAGGTCCGGGAGGCTGGGACTTGATCTCTATAGGACAGGGGCCACACAGCTGTCCCAGCTCCAGCCTCAGTATTGGTGGAGCTGGGGCAGCACCCCTGGGATGAAAGCTTCCAAAGGAGGCTGGGAATGTCCACCGTGGCTGCAGGGTGACTCAGCTGAGGGGCCCACATGGCAGGGACGCGGAAGCTGTGATGCTCAACGGGGCAGATACATGAGTGGGGAGGGAGGGGAGGGCAGAAGCTGGGCGGTCTGCAGTTGGAAATGGAAAGAAAGAAGATTTCAGTGGAATCCCAGTTGCGAAGGGGACATCTACATTACTACCCAAGGTGACTGGCCACGGTCAGTCCAGAGAATGGCTCTGCCAGAGCCGTTGCAGCTTCTCCGTGACCCGAGGGCGCCAGGCTAGGCTCAGGAGGGAACTCGCTAACGGGTGGTGAGTCTCCCAGCCCGGCCTCCTACCCACCAGCCAACTCTTCTCAGCCGATTTTGCTAGTTTCCTATTCTTCTCCCCGCCCACAAGCTGGCTGTCCGTCCGTCCGCCCCCACCATCTTCTCCGCTTACACTCCCTCCCGCTGTACAACCCACCTGAACGCTCCAGCTCGGAGCCTGGGTGGTGCTGCGAGCAGCCCACGCTCCACCCGGGCACCACGGACCTCCGCTCACCGCTTTGTACTATTTGCAGGTAGGTCACTCACCACGGTGCAAGCCTTTCGAGGGCCCTGGCCTTGTCTGGTCCACCTTTGAGGCCCCTACGTTGCCTAGAAGCATAATTGGCACATAGAAGGTACTCAAGTGTCTAAGGAATCTGAATGGAGCACAGTGAGGACAACCCCTGGCTGGAGAGTGGTCCCAAGAAGTTACACTCTGCCCCCCACACAAGCTACGAGCCCTTCGAGGGGTGCAGCCAAAAGGTATGGAAGCTGACTGTGAACCCAGCCTACTTGGGTCTGAGCCCTGGCTCTGCCCCTTACCACCTGGGTGACCTCACTTAACCTCTCTGGGCCTCAGTTCCTCATCTGAGGATGAGAGCAATCATCTACTGCTCTGTGCTGTCATCAACATTACAGGAGGTGTTTGGAGCTTAGAACAGTACAGGGCACCCAGTAAGTGTGACGGAAGTGTGTGCTTTAACTCTTAGGACACGAGAAATAGGGTGTGCATTTCGCTCCCCTTTATCTTCCAGGCACTGGTGCGATGCCTGGCACGTGGCAGACCTTTAGTACATGAATAGATCTCCACAGAGGCGGCAGCTAAGGCCTGAAGATCTGTGTGTCTACAGAACCGGGCGAGATGTGTTTGTGAGTTTCTACATCTCCACTGGGTCCCCATCCCACACCCTGACCCGCTTCTGTGGTCGGCACACAGCTCACATTAGAGCAGTGCCCTCGCGGGACCATCTTCCCCGAGAAGCTGAAGGTTACGCAAGCCAAGGAGCTGGATCCACTCTTTCTGGTCCCTACAGATGAGAGATGGCCTGAGGTCCTGGGAAGACAAACTGACTGCCTGCACATGCTCCAAAGCCTTGGGCTGTTTAGGAAAGGCCGCATGGTAAAGGAGAGCAGAGTCACATCGTGGCCTCCAGCCCTACTTGGACACTCATCGCTCACTGCAGGACCTCGGCCATCACTTCCCCTCTCTAAGCATCCTCCTACTCCTGGGATGGTTATTATTACTGATGTTATTATTATTATTATTTTTTTTTTTTTTTGCGGTACGCGGGCCTCTTACTGTTGTGGCCTCTCCCATTGCGGAGCACAGGCTCCAGACGCGCAGGCTCAGCGGCCACGGCTCACGGGCCCAGCCGCTACCGCAGCATGTGGGATCTTCCCGGACCGGGGCACGAACCCACGTCCCCTGCATCGGCAGGCGGACTCTCAACCACTGCGCCACCAGGGAAGCCCTACTGATGTTATTATAGGCACCCAGCAGTATTCAGTCCCCAGGATGTTCGATCTGGGCACCACTTTGCCATCTGAAATGGAAATGACGTAGCTTCTTGGGGGCTGTGCAGTCCAGGAAGTAACTCCCCACCCTCCCTGCAGGCTTGGCAGGGTCCGAGAAGGAGACAGGAAAGGGACAGAAGCCCTCGGGGGACAGCCTGACAACAAGAGACCAAAGCCCTGTTGAGAAGGAGCTACATGAACAGCATAAGGACTTTATGTCCCAGAGTTTCCCACACCCTAAAAGTGGACACAAACAGACCCAAGCGCACATCAAGGAACGTGTCCTTAAAGAGTTTTGGGAGACCATAGCCCCCTCCCCCGCAATGAAATGGCAGGAACATTTCAAGATATGTGAACCATTATTCCACACAGATAGTCGCCCCAAAGTACACACTTCATTCCCTGAGATGCTGTGACTGTTTTGCACCCACACCGTCAGGACAGGAACACGGCAGCAGACCCTCAGAACCCACACCAGGATTCAGACTCATAGGTCTTGGTCACAGTTCACCCTGATGGAAGTCAGAATACTTGGCTCAATCGCTCACTTTATTCACCTCGCTTGGGTGCAAACTGGCTCTTTCCAGAAATTAATTTCACCCTCCTTGGGTGAGCTTTCTGGGAATGATTTAGAATTTTCCAAAAAATGTGCCGCCGACCTTGAGAGCAGATCCCCAGGGCATGAGCTTTTTCTGAGCAGCGGCAGCCCTGCTAAGACCGGTGACACGCAGGACAAGAGGATCGCCCATAAATGTGCGTCTTGTAGGTGAGGAGTTATTTCATGTCCCAGTCACCCCCTCAAAGGCGATGGCGTCCAAAGGCAGAGCACACAAGCGTTGGGTAAACACAAAAGCCCGTTCCCTTGTGTCCCTTTCCGGTGCTTCCCCAGTGGGGACGGGCAACGGCAGGTTTGGATGCTGGAGGGCAGTGGCCACCTTCAGCATCAACAACCTCATCTCTAGAGGTGAGATTAGAGCAGAGTCAGGCCTACCCTGCACTCCTAGACTCAGCACATCATCTGCTGCAGTGTTGCACGCCACCTCCACAGGGCTGGAAGAAGTAGGTGCAGATGCAGACAGGCATCGGCACTTACGCAGACACCCTGGTGGAATGGCAGGTACACCAACCAAGGTCCTGGGGCTGGTCAGGGTGCATGGATAGTGCAACTGGATTTGTTACATTATATCTATATTTACAGTTAATGGCAGGCTCATGTCATTCTTGAGGCTGATAAATTGCCCTGTTGTTAGGCTTTTTTTCCAAAGCGCTTCGAGGGTCTAATCGAGGAACATAGCTGCTTGGAGATGGTATCTCTTGGTATGCTTTGGGCTGAGTGTGACACAAAGCCAACTCAAACGAGCTTGAGTGATGTGAAGTGTGTATCACCTCAGATGATAGGAAGTCTAAAGGAGCTCGATTGTGTCCCCAAGGGCCCAGGCTCTTTCCGTACCTGCACGGCCACTCTGAGAGCTGGCTTCAACCTCAGGCTGTACACAGATGGCTGCGGCAGTTCCAGAGATCTCAATCCAGACATGACACTGTCTGCAAGAATAAAGATAACCTCTTCCTGTGGCCCTCTTTCACGCTCGAGGAAACATTTCCCTAATTAATGATCATTGAGTCGCCTGTCAGTTCCTGAGCCGGTCACCCATAAGAGAGTTGGAATTATAAGACTGGCTTGGACTAGTCATCTTGGTGGAAAGGATGCTGGGAGTCAAACTCCCGCCCACCACACACAGCCTTTACCTGGGAGCAGTGGGCCTCTCTCCTTTCTCCTCCTGGGCACACCTCTTCCCAGGCAAACAAATCAATCCCAGAGACTACTACGGTGAGATGTCACAGCTAGACATCTAGAGAGACCCTCAGAACAATCACTGCATTTCAGAAATGCCCTACCCAAGTGTGCATCACTGATGAATGCATACACAAAATGTGGAATATATACAATGGAATATTATCCAGTCTTAACAAGGAAGGAAATTCTGACAAGTGATACGACATGGATAAAACTTGAAGACATTATGCTAAGTTGAATAAGCCAGTCACAAAAGGACAAATACGGTCTGATTCCACATAGAGACAGAAAGAATTGAGGTTACCAGCGGCTAAGGGAGGGGCAGTGAGGAGTTACCGTTTAATGGATACAGAGTTTCCATTTCAGATGATAAAGTTCTGGAGAGTGGTGATGGGTATATTCACATTCACAACAATGTGAACATACTTAATGCCACGGAGTTGTACGCTTAAAAATAGTTAATATGGTCAATTCTATGTGATGTATATTTTACCACAATAACAAAAGTCACTTTTGGATCTCTACTAGTCGGCAGCCTCAGTGAGAGGTGAGCCTTTACCGGGGATGTACACACCCTGCCCGGCAGCCACTCGGGAGCCTTGATCCTGTGTAATCTCGCCATGTCTCAATTTAATTTCATCATGGCTTCTGGCATATGGAAAGAATTTTTTTTCTTCTCTGACTTGAATGCCATTTTTTTTTTTTTTTTTTTGCGGTACACGGGCCTCTCACTGTTGCGGCCTCTCCCGTTGCGGAGCACAGGCTCCGGACGCACAGGCTCAGCGGCCATGGCTCACGGGCCCAGCCACTCCGCGGCACGTGGGATCTTCCCGGACCGGGGCACGAACCCGTGTCCCCTGCATCGGCAGGCGGACTCCCAACCACTGCACCACCAGGGAAGCCCCCTTGAATGCCATTTTGATTAAAGAGGTCCAACCTATAGGAAGGCAGTGTGTGAACGCCAAAATCAGGGCCACTGACCCCCCCCAGGGGCACTCACAGCTGGGGACCCCAGAAGACACAGCCTGCCACCCCATCCCCTGCCCCTAGTACAGCTCAGTCCCACTAACTCTGCTCCTGCAGCCACCCTGGTCAGCAGCTCCAGGAGACTGTGTGTCACTCACTTTAATGAGGAGCTTCTGAGACCTGGAGTAAGGACAGACCATCAATCCACCTGCCAGGGAGCGGCCGGGAGATGAGTCGTGTTCCTTCCTGTGATCTGACTACCGAGCCAAGGGGAGAAGCACAGAGTCAGATAGAGCCGCTTCCGCAGCTGATAGATTTCTTGGAGCAGAACTCATTAGGTGGAAGGAGACTTATCTGGGGGCTTTGCAACCTCGGTAGGATATTCTCTTTGCAGAGATCTGAACAAGCAGGAAAATAACGAAGGTGGCAGCCCGGGAGCTGGGAGGTGGGACTTGGCCCCAGTCCAGACGCCCAGGCAGGCTCTGGGGAGCAGCTCACCACCAGACATTGCAAGAAGGCTCTGCAGATGTGAAAAGCAGAATTTGTGATCAGAGTGTAGTTCCCTTCAATATTTTAGAAGTTCAGACTCGTCACTATAGATCCCAATCGCCTAAAAGGGGGCTGGAAACTGGGCAAGTGAGTAAGGCATGCCTTTCTGTAGAAACAGTTGGTTGTTTCTTTCCTCTCGGAAATGGTACTTTGGAAAATCTTGCCCTCTGATGGACTCCCAGAAATCCCTACCCCGATCTCCCCAGCAGGGACAGTGTAGGTGGAGACTGGCCCATTGCCCCTGCCCCAGACTTCCCTGTTGCCACTTAGCCATCCCCTGCTCTGCTGCTCCCCGCGACCCAGGGGCCAGCCAGGCCTGGCTGCCCAGTTCAGCGACCAGCCGCTTCCGTCCGGCCTCTCTCCCCGGCTACCCACCCTGGGGGCTCTGCTGGGGTGGGGGCCAGAGAGTGGCCTGCCGGAGAACTAGGCCAGGCCAACCTACCTCTCTGGGAACCTTCAGCTCCCAGCTGGGGTGCTTCCTAACTTTCTGCTCCCCGTCCTCTGTGTGCAATGGGGCAGGGCGACAGCGCTCAGCCTCAACTGGGGCTCGCTCTGTGCCAGGCCTGTTCAAGTGCTCCGCCTGCAAAGACTCCTTCCGTCCCCACAAAAGCCCTGAGGTGGGCGCTCCTGGCAAGGGAGGGGGTGGGACATTGGTCACGGGCTGCTGATGGTGCCAGGGTGCCCACGCCAACCTGGCTCTGCCCCCTTCCAACCTTGGGCAGGTCAGCTAGGCCCTCTGTGCCTCCGGCCTCCTTCTGCCCCACAGGGCTGATGTTAACTGTACCTGCTGCACAGGTGTTTCAGGCAGCTTGGACCGCCATAACGAAGTGCCACAGTCTGGGTGGCTTAACAGAAATTTATTTCTCACAGCTCTGGAGGTTGGGAAGTCTGAGATTAAGGTACCAACTGACTTCAGTTTCTGGTGAGAGCTCTCTTCCGGCTCTTCAGGTGGCTGCCGTCTCACTGTGTTCTCAGGTGGCAGAGGGAGCGAGAGAGAGTTGGCCTCTGGGGTCTCCGCTTATAAGGACACTAATCCCACCAAGAAGGCCCCACCCTTATGACCTTATTTAACCTCAGTTACCTCCTAAAAGCCCTCCCCAATACAGACACACTGAGGATTAGAGCTTCAGTGTAGGAATGGAGTGGCTGGGGGCAGACACAGTTCAGTCCACAGCAACAGGCCTGGTGTGATGAATAAGTGAGTGAGTACACACAGAGCTCCTGCAACACAGCCAGGCACACGGTCACACCTACAGGGAGAGTCTAGGTGCGTGACCCAGACTTGTACTCTTCACCCTGACGCTGTGACACTCTCCACCCTGCTCATAACACAGGATGGGGGTGACCATCCACACCTGCTCTGGTTGCTTGTCCCCTGTGAGTGCTAGGCAGGCCTTTCCCTGGAGGGTTATGAGGTCTGCATCCCTGGGGTCCCCTGACACCCAGCCTGGTGCCCCCTTCCATCTCTCTGGTTCATTCACTGCCAGAACCTGACTCCTATCCTCTTCTGGGCTTCAGGAGTCCTCTCACAGCCCCAGCTCAGGTGGACTCCTGGAGACGTTTAGATTCTGGACTCGAACAGATTTCTGAAGCCCGCCCCGTAGCTCCTTCAGAAAGGTGCTTCCTGTCCACACAGGGCAACGACTGGTAGACAGGAACCAGACTTATGGACCCAAATCTATTAACTAATATGAGTAACACCCTCAATCCTGCCTCGGGTTTATATCAGGGACAATTTCTCTAATACTTTGTCCATTTGCTTGTGCTGCAAACCAGTTGTAGCCACCATGGCCCCTTCCTCCACTCAGCTCTCTCCATTCTGAGAGTTGGCAGTGGTAACATCCCCACCGTCAGCTCCCCTAGATGCACAGGTTTCTGTGAGGTCACCACATCCCTCACCTGTCTGCTCAGCTGTAATTTTTACCTATTTCATATCAGTTCCCCTTCTTCTGGAAACAGTACCCATAGCTTCCTTTGGGGCCTCCCTCTCTCCCATGCTCAGGCCATGAAGTTTGGATGGGAATGACCTTGGCCCCCAACTCCCAAGGCAGATGAATGACACAGACCTGGACGATCCAGACATTCCACTCCCCAGGCCACAGTGACTGGCTCAGAGATGGGCACATGACTCAAGGCAGGCCCTTGAGATTCAGTTCCAGGAGTTTGCTGGACCAACTGGGAGAAAAAGCCCTCTTTACACTGGAATTGCTCGTTTAAAAGACATTGTCAACATGAAGCACCTGGGAGCTATTGTGTAGAAAGAGCCCATCTAAAAATCAAACATAGAGGAATGGAATTAGGGCCAAGAGCTGGGAAGAGAAACTGAGTCCTGAGACATCTTTGAGCACCTGGATCCAGCAAAACCTGAAATCCACCGTGCCACTAGATTCCACAGTTCTGTAAGGCGATACTTCTCTCTTTTGTTTAAGCCAGTTGAATTGGTTTCCTGACACTTCTAACTTAAAGGCGGTAACCCATCACCATGTGTTCCAGGAGCTCTATGTGTATGAACTCACATGACAACAAGCCCGTGAAATAGGTACTAGTAACATCAGGTTGTTTGAACACAGGCACAAAGAGCTTCAATGACCTGCCCAAGGTTAGACAAAGCAGAGCCAGGGATGGCAGGGCTGAGGTACCACTTTGGAAAACCTTAGCATGCGGTAACTAACCAAGGTGGGGATCCACATCGCCTCATCAGAATTGCCCAGGTAACACGCTGTGCGTGCTGAACTGACTCTCGGATAGTTGTATTAAAACAACAAGCCAAACTCCGTAAACTGCAACAGGCCCAGGACTCAGGAGCGACCTCCGTCCTGCCTGGGGCGAGAAGAGGAAGGTGTGGTCACAGCACACTGCTCAGGACTCGTGGTCAGGGGACCAGGGCTCTCTCCCTGCCTCTTGCCACTGCCCCACGACCTGGGAGAGTCCCCTCACTCTGGCCCCCTGGTGTCCAAGTCTGTAAATTGAGACGCTTGGATGGCATGTTCCCCAAGGACCCTTCCAGGTCTCACTTTTTGTGGCCCTGGTCCTGGGAAACAGAAGAAAGACATTCTGGCAGAACCAGCACCATGGGGCCCACAACCTTCCTGCTCGGTGATGGAGCAGAATCAGTGGTGGGCGGGGGAGGGAGGATTTGAGCCTTTGCTCAGAGGCTGGGGGGGCCCCCTACACGTAGGCTTGCCCTGGGCCCCAGGAACCCTGCCCAGTGGCTGACTCCGGGACTCCGGGAACACGTGGAGGTTTCCCTGCCCACCTAACCTGCCTGCAGGCCTGCCCGGTGGGTGCAGCTCGTGCAGGGCATCCCCTCCTCTGACCCAGAGGTCTCGGGTGCTCTGCAGTGAGGCAGGGGCCGCTCCCGGTGCCACCTGATCAGCTTCGCTTTCTGTCTCCCGTGGGCACCTGGCCGCGCAGGGCTGTCAACCTCCCCACCTGGGTTTTCCTGGTTTCCACTGAAGCCCAGCTTCATGAGAACAGCACTGCAGACCCAGGATCTAGTCGAGTGACTAAATTTTAGGCTGTTGAGAGCTGTTACATGGATGTAGTAAATATGAGAGAAACAGACTGAAAACAAGCCCCATAGCTGTCCCTCATAGTCAGAAGCTCTCATGTTTCCGAGGTTTCCGAGGTCACATCACATCTCAGTGACCTTGGCCCGGGACGCCTGTGTTGAGAATGCCCCTCTCTGTGGAGGAAGGTGAGGGCAGAGGCCTCCTTGACGACACAGGTCACAGGTTCTCATGGCAGCCCCAGCGCCGCCACGCCCGTCAACACGTATTCGCTATGTTTGTTCAACAGTGTCTTGCTGCCTCTCTGTCTGTCTGTCTGTCCATGCCCGTGGAGCAGCTCTGACAACGTAGGTTTTTAAGCAACTTTGGTTAACAGGGCTGGGTACACAGAAGTGCAAAGTAGGAGGATTAGGAAGGGAACAGGTTCTAAGGGGTAAACAGGGGGCCGCAACCCCCCTGGGGATCCACGAACTAGGACTGGAAAAAATTTACTTCTTTATTTTCACTAACCTTTAACTCAATTTCAGCATTTCCTTTCATTATAGATGTAGGCAACAGCCACCATAATATTAGCAGAACCTGGTCTTCATCACCAATAAGATATTTCCATACCACAACGAAGCTGAGAAGTAGATTTCTCAAAATATCACTGACACTTATTATTATTTCAAAGTTATGGTAATTAGACTCACGGCTGGATCGTCTTATTTAGTATATTAATACAGAAGCCTGGTGTTTCTATATACAAATTTGTTTTTAATATTTTGATAACAGTTTTTTTTTTGTTTTGGGGGGGGTTTGTGGTACACGGGCCTTTCACTGCTGTGGCCCCTCCCGTTGCGGAGCACAGGCTCTGGATGCGCAGGCTCAGCGGCCATGGCTCACGGGCCCAGCCGCTCCGCGGCATGTGGGATCTTCCCGGACCGGGGCACGAACCCGCGTCCCCTGCATCGGCAGGCGGACTCTCAACCACTGCACCACCAGGGAAGCCCCCTTGATAACTGTTTTTTAAAATCATTCATTTTCTTTATAAGTCTATGTAGTAAATACATTAAAAATGCATTAAAATTATTTTGAAAGGGGATCCAAGGCTTTACTAGACTGTTAAAGGGTCCAATGGCACCAAACAAGTTTCAGAACCCCTGGATTTGGGTCTAATATCTCCTCGAGGGCTCAAACCTGCCACTCTTCAATTACAGACCATGGAAGGCCATTTGATTGGACGCTGGGTCTCCAGGTGCCGGGGAAGGAGGGAGCCATGAGGAGAGGAAAGCCCTCCAAGTGATGCTTTTTCCACTGGTCAGAAGGGAGCCTCGTGGAGGGAAGTGGCTTGGCGTCCCTGGGTAGGAATTTTTCTCCCGCGGAGCTCTCTAATGTAAACCAACAGCTGCTGCATCTGTTCGGGGTTCTGAGTTTTTCTGCCTGTTGGAGGCACTATGCTCAGACTTTTCTCTCGTACTCTACAGATCTTTATTGTATTTGCGAGGGTGCCTGCGGGCATCATTGGATGTTCCGACACTGCCAGCGTGCTCTGGATGAGCCCTGTTGCTAAGAAACAAATCCCAGAGGTATCTTTAAACACACAGCTCCATAAAAGCACATTCCTCCTCACTTGACTCCAGCGTGTCTTTTCTCTGGCTGCTTAGGTTAAACTAATAGCTGTTTTGCAAAGGCCTCAGTCTGAGCCTGGAGGAAAATCCAATGAACTGCTCCAATGATGCAAACAGGGGAGCTACTTGCAGAGCTTGGGGTGGTGGCCTTGGACAGAAAGAAGGGCACCACCCTGGCCAAAGTTGCCTGCAGGCTCTGAGCAGGTGGCTGGTGAAGGAGGGCCTCCTAGGAGGGACCAGCGCAGGCTGAGGGGACGAGCAGGGCCCTGATGTGCAGAGATGCCTCGAGGGACCCCCCCACCCCATCCGGGGGGCTCCTTTGAGGGTTTCTAGGAACCACTGACCTCACCATTCCCTGTAGAGCGGTTCGAAGTTAATCATGCTTTAGACCAAATTCAACCACAACTTCTCTCCCTGGAAGGCTCCAGCCTTCCTTGCACAGAGCAAGGGCTCCTGTGAGGGACACCACCTTCCCCTCGCAGCCCTACCCCACGCTTACTCCTATTAGTAGGAGTGAGGTGGGGCTGAGGAACTTGCATTTTTAAAAAAGAACCCCATTTGAGAAACTCCTGGGGCAGGCCCTGCTGGTAGCAGTCACCCCTGGTTCCCTTCTCCTC
This sequence comes from Pseudorca crassidens, assembly GCF_039906515.1. Taxonomy (NCBI): domain Eukaryota; kingdom Metazoa; phylum Chordata; class Mammalia; order Artiodactyla; family Delphinidae; genus Pseudorca; species Pseudorca crassidens. The sequence goes on from NC_090297.1 coordinate 162,434,213, forward strand.
CAGGCCTGGCTCTGGGGACACCACAGAGTGCCACGGGCTGAGGTTGTGCACCACCCCACTCCTACTAATCCTAAACCAAACTCTCAGAGGATGAAAGCTGGGATTTGACATTTAACAAGCTTCCCAGGGGATTCTAATACACCCTGAGGTCGAAGAACCACGGTGTAGGACCACACATCAGCCATGTCCCCAACTGGCTATTGTGATCCCAAATTACTGAGGATCTGCTATGAGCCAGGCATTGTACCAGCCTCCGAGGGGCAGAGCTGAGTGTGAGGACCGGTCCTGTGCTCAACAGGCCCATAGTCTAGAGGCCCTGCTGGTTTATACAGCATCCGTGCTCTCAGCGCTGGAATGGGAGGGCTAGCTTCACCCCGATACAAATTCCAAGGATGATAAGAATAATATTTAATTTTTCAAAAAAGCAGTTTAAAGATAGGCAAAAAACCTGAATAGACATTTTTCCAAAGAAGACAAATGGCCAACAGGTACAGGAAAAAATGCTCAACATCCTTAATCATCAGGAAAATGCAAATCAATGAGCTATCACCTCACACCTGTCAGAAGGTCTATTACCAAAACGACAAGAGCTAACTAGTGTTGGAGAGGGTGTGGAGAAAAGGAAACCTTCGAGAACTCTTGGTGGGAATGTACATTGGTGCAGCCACTGTGGAAGATGGTATGGAGGGTCCTCAAAACATTAAAAATAGAACTACCATATGACCCAGCAATTCTACTTCTGGGTATTTATCTGAAGGAAATAAAATCATTATCTTGATGAGATATTTGCACTTTCATATTCATCACAGCATTATCCTCAAGATATGGAAGCAGCCTAAATGTCTGTCAATGGATGAATAGATGAAAAAACTGCCATGTGTATATATACACACACACACACACACACACACACACACACACACATAAATGTTATTCAGCCTTTAAAAAAGAAGGAAATCCTGCCATTTGTAACAACATGGATGGAACTTAAAGGCATTATACTAAATGAAATAAGCCAGACACAGAATGGTAAATATTGCATGATCTCACTTACGAGTGGAATCTTTAAAAAAAAAAAAAAAAGCCAAATTCCTAGTAACAGAGAGTAGAATGGTGGTTAGCAAAGGCTGGGGTGTAAGGGAAAAGAAGAGGTAAAAAAATAAATTCCTTTAGAGCTTGGTAAAAATGTAGTCTTCACTGTGTTCCAAGCACAATTTAACACTTTATGTGTAATAGCTCATTTCGTCTTCAAAAGAGTCCTATGAAGTGGGTACTATTATTATCCCCATTTTGCAGATGAAGAAACTGAGGCACAAGAGGTTAAGTAACTTGCCCAAGTCACACAGCTATCACATGGTAGAGTAGAATCCAGGCCCGCAGCAAAATAAAGAAGTTATACCCAGAAAAGGATCACCCGGATTCATTGAAGCACACACAGAAAATTGGGGATCCCCGACTCCCCACATCAAATGCCCTTTTGCTCCCGAGCCCACAGAGGACCTCTCCCTCCCACGCCCTCATCTCTGGGCAGTGTAGCAGGTGGTTCTGCTTCTACTTATTTTTCCCACCCTGAGAATGAAATCTTCCCATTCCTGGCAGGGGGAGCAAGGGCCAGCCTGGCCTTCCTGCACCCTGAGCATTGAGGAGCATCTCAGAAGGCGACGCCCCAGGGCAAAGCTCTCCACTGCAGTGCACACCTGGGCCTCCACCCTGCAGCAGGACAGCGGCCGCCAGAGTGGGCAACAGGAAAAAACGCTCCAGGCTCCTTCCCTCTCCCAGCTGCCCAACGGCCGCAGCCGTGCTGCCTGCTACTGGTGCATTATTTAAAAAAACCCTCTAAATTAAATATGTATTCAGGGAAGAGGCTGGAGCAGTGCTCCAGGCACTGTTCTGGTTCTGATTCCCACCCTGGACGGGGCAGTGAGCCACTTTCTGGCAGCCCTCTATGCCAAATTCCTCTGGGCTATTTCAGGGCAAATAAAAATGCCTGGGAAGCCCTCTGAGCAGCCCTGGAAGGCACCACTACAAACTAGTCACCAGGTCATAATCAAGTCACTCCACCCAGGCTTGACAGCCAGGAACATCCCATGCCCCAGGCAGGGAAGCCCCAGCAGCAAAGGTGCCAGCTCTCCACCAGGCATCCACAGTGGGACCCAGCCCAGGTCACCCCCACCATGAGCCTTGCCCCAAGCTCCACCTACTCTAGAAGGGAGCCTCACGCCTCTCTTTCACACTCTTTTTCTTTTTCAATAAACTCACTTAACAAATAACAAGTCAGCAGCAGCTGCTGTCTCCAGAGTCTGTAGACTGGATAGCCCACTGTGTGAGGGTGAGACTGTGGGTAGTAGGGCTGGGGCTCTGCACCTTTCTAACTTGTGCAAACTCTGAACATGCCCTTGTCCTGTGCACACCGGGGGCACCAGTGTGCAGGCTCACACGTGCACACACCGGGTGTGCACATACAGCGTCTCCCGGGCATCGCAGTTTGGCTTTCAAGGAACAGAGATCAGCACTCCGCCAGACGGGGAGTCTCGCACATCCTCTGGGTGGTCCTGTTCAAATTTCCAGCACTATATAAATAATAACAGTCAACACAATGGCTTTCTAGTAATTCATAATGCCTTATGATTCATAATTCTGTATGATTCAAACCCCTCGGCTGGGCCCAGGTGCTCAATTAGCAACTCCTGGCACTGAATGCCTGCCCTGCTCACTGGAGAACCCTCGGTGGAATTTATCTCATGCTGACACACTTCCTCTTTTAACTCCTTTTACTGGTCATTTCTTTTCCAAAACATTTTTAGTTACTAGAAAATCCTCTCTCTTATGTGTTCTGCTTCTCCCTCGATGGCTTTGTATATTCCATTTTCTGGGAAATGAAGTTTCATTGTGAAGCCCCTCTGTTTATGAGCCAAAGAAATATCTAGCATCATTGATAAAAAGTCTGGTGCCACTGGGACCATCTACCTCTTCTTCTAATTAAATCTGCTTTTCCTTAACTGCTGGCATTCAAGATGACTATAAAACTCTTTCTGATTCAATGTCTTCTTGTTTTGTTTAGCAGTTAATATTGTTACATTTTGATTTCCTGTTATTTTCCATTATAGATTTCAGCATTTTAGCCGTATTGTGCATTAAATGGGTTTTTTTTATTTTTGGCAAATCTGGTTAAAAGGAATAAAAGAGCCCTCAGGCTCTTCACCACACCTTGGGTAGCTCCAGGGTGTCTGGTCCTCAAAGGCTTTCTGAAAGCCAGGTTTAAAGAGACTGCAGGTCACTGAAACCTGGAGAGGATCATTGATTAGCTGAGACCACGCCCACAGTCCACCACCCCATTGGTTTCATCCGGAGAGCAGGCTGGACTCCTTCTCCCCTGACCAAGTCCACTTCCCAGAAGCCTCTCGTGTCGATTGCATTCTTTAGAGATCCAGGTCTCTGTCATAACATGGATTCTTGGAATCAGATTTCTAGCACTTGAGGGAGCAGCAATTGGTGGCTGACAAATTTACCACCTACTTTCCCCCAACCATATCAACCTCAGCCTTCAATGTGCAAAAATCTCGACAAAAATCATGTTTATGGAAATTATATCACCATGGCAACTGTAAAGGTCTCACAAGTATTTTTAAAATAGCAAATTAACAAAACCCACTTATAAAAATCTAAAATCTGTTCCTTTATGGACATTAGTGAACACACAGATTCGAACAAATACAAAATACGTTTCATGACATGATGCCCAAAAGTCAGTAAAAAGGGCTCCTGACCCTAGATTAACTACGGACAGAGGGCTGAATTTGTGAAAACAAAGTTTCCTTTTTCTAATAAAAGGTTGCACCTTGGATTTATTCTGGAAAATGACACCAAGATCTCCTAGTGCAGAAAAATGTGGATAAGAGACCTGAATTGCTGAAATACTAATTTCTTACTTTCTATTTTCACATCACTGATATTATTACCTTCCCCACTCTGTAAGACTATTCCATTTTTAACTCATAGGTTTTTAACAGTTGCATAAGCTTCTGCCGCTGTGATTTAGCCTGGCTGAATCTCTATTATAAAATCTGCTTCTCAGAAGTCTGCACACAAATCACACAGGAGGAGGAAAAAAACAGATCAGAGGTACCCAACCGGAATCTTTTTGCTTTTTAAAAATGTTAATTGTATGGCTATCAAAGGGGATCCTTTTAAGTAGCTGATGCACTCATTTTTGGTGTCTTTTGTAAAGACTTTAAACGTAATAGGCGTATTTTGGTGACTCTTCTCATAACAAGGAACCTTTGAGGGTTTTAACAACTCAAACGGTGGGGGTTCTTTTTGAGAGTGGAGGGAGAAACATCAAGCCATGCACCTGACGACTTCGTTCTCTAACTGGTCTCAGTCTCCACAACGGGGAGGGCTGGTGGTGGGTACAACCAAAGGAAATGGGGGGCAAAATGCAAAATGATGGGTCCTCCAGAGAGGAACACACGCTGGATGGAGGTGGTGATTTGCTTTCAGTGTCTTCCATTTATAGCAGGAAGCGTGAAGAGGAATAGCTGTTACAAGTACAACAGCCTGGGCTGATGCTGCATCTTGCAAAATGATCATAGAGATCACAAGCGAAAAGTTGCTTGTGAATGGTGAGTTAGTTCTGAAAAGGTGGACGGTGTTCGGATTCATGTCAGGGGAAGCGGGGGAGAGGGGGCCGAGCGGCCAATGGGCAAGTAAAGACGAGGGCTCCAGGATGAGAGAGCAGCGTCTCCTGGGGCAGCCATGCTTCCGGCGACCCAAATCTGCAGAGCGGACGGGGTGGGAGCGCAGAACCTGGCTTCGGCCGCTGGGGAAAGAGGGGCGGCGCACAGATCTCTGAGCCAGGCGCCAGGGGCCAGAACTGCCCAGGGAGGAGCTGGGGCTGGCGCCCGCCGTTAAACAAGAACGTGAAAAACCATAAAGGAAAACACAGGAAGAAGATCCCTGGGGCCCGGGGGCGCCGCTCAGCACCGTGTCAGGCCCCCCCTCCCTGCGCCGCCCCCTCCCCCGGGCACTCTTGGGAATGTGGCATCTCACGAGCACGAGAGCCATTTGGAAGCTGGACGCCCACGTTTTTCTGGCTCTGTGTACTGGCTGTTCCAGAGCTTCCAGGAGGAAGACTGTTGGAAACCAACTTCTTTAGGAAAACCGGGCTGGGTCGGGGAGGGGCGTGACTGCCGGGTTGGCGGCCGGGCGGCGGTAATGGTGCCAAGCTGGTGGTTCAGGATCCCACAGCCCAGCTGGGGGCGCTAGAAACACAGGTCTCTCTGCCAGTGGGGGTCAGGGTCTTAAGGCAGTGACTGTTGACGGAGGTCTGGGCAGGACCAGGAGAACCAACCAGTGAAATGCTGATGTTTAGCAGTAGAAGGGGCGGGAACGGGGTGCTGAGTCTCCAGAGGGCTGGGTGGAGGAAGGGGGGTGCAGGATAGAAACCATGGTCAATACACAAGCCGAAGGGAGCCCGAGGGGCAACATCCCACCTCTCTGTTCCTTTGCTCCATCCCCTGCCGGTGCCTCCCATTGGCCAACGCGCCTGGAGCAGGTGAGGTCACGGAGAGGTCAGCCTCAAGGCCAGGGATGAGTTGAGAACGGATGGGGGACAGGAGGAAGGATGTGGAAGCCTCCGCTGCTGCCCACCTCGGCAAGGGCAAGCCTCGTGCCCTCAGAGCATGAAAGCAGATCAGCCGGACTGCGTGGGTGGGACGAGCCAGACAAGCTGCTGGAGCAGAGCCCCCATTCACTTCCTGACTTAAAGGGACAGGGTGCATGTGACCTTGATCTTATGTCGTTAACTATCTCAGCGCAAACAAGGAGGCAAGAATAATAATCACTCTTGCTTCGGAGGAGTACAGAGCAGGGCCCATCAGGGAGGTGAGCGCCAACGGGCCGAAGGTACGGTTAGCGACAGATCTGGAATGAGAAGCTGGGATGCCAGATCTCAGCCCAGCGGGGGCCACGCTCCTTCCCAGCTTATTATCAGTCAGCGAGTGTGGCTGGGATCCTGCTCTGTGCTCTGCGCTGGACCACACTCTAGGGGATGACACAAAAGAGGTGTAGTTGAAGAGACAAGTCGAACCCATGTGATAGATTAGAAAACCCAAAGTTAGAGCAGCAGGTAGGCCAGATAATCCAAAAGAGTAAATAAATGCTCAGTTTTAAGGCATATCCTACCCATCACCGTATCCCCTACCACCAGTCAGTTTTCATTGTCTTCAGACTTATGCTAAGAACCACGTGCATTTCTCCCATGGCCGATCCCCTGATGCCTGGGGGTGGTGGGTGAGGAACCCCATGCAGAATATGAAATGATGGGACGCAAACAGCACAGGGGAGACATAACTGCTCACTCCTTCCTTCCTAGGTCTACCTTTAAGGAGTGTGTGGGTCCATCTCCAAGTACCTACATCCTGACATGGGGTAGACCAGCTCTTGTCCTCAGGGGAACCCGCACAGGATCATTGACGGCACCCTGTGGCAGGTTTACGTTGGGCTCAGAGACGCCGGTGGGGAAAATAAAACACACAGCCATGGGACTTCCCTGGTGGTCCAGTGGTTAAGACTTCACGCTTCCAATGCAGGGGGCGTGGGTTCCAGCCCTGGTCGGCAAACTAAGTTCCCACAAGCTGCGTGGCCAAAAAAAAAAAGTGTACAAGAAAACCAAAAACCAAAAACAAGACACACAGCCACCCTACCCAACCGTGGGCCCAAGCAATTGGGGATCTTGCCCAGGCCATTGCTTTCTCTGCTTTCCTTTAGCCCAAATCAATTCCCAAGCCCCAGAGTGAGGCCCCTCTCCTCAGGATGGACTCAGAGTCCAGCCACAGACACTGAGGTCCTAGACTTTGGAAACCTGGCCACGCCCAGCTTGTGAGCTTTGGTGTATCAGCCACTACCCGCCCCCCTTCTGCCTTAAGCCTCAGAACCCCAGCTTTAGGGCCTAAGATGGTTATGTTTATTTTTCTCCTTCCTGAGTCAGGCCACAGGATGATCCCTGAAAAGATTCCACTTGTGTATTCTATCCACATGACCCCTCAGAGTAGCCGAGGCCAAGGGTAGGCTCTCCCGTGCCCTCCCGGCATGGTGTGGTCATTGGTTGTCGGCTTGAGGCTGGTTTCTTTGAGGTCCACGAATGATTCTTGGACTCCACACTGAGATGTCAAAAAGAGGAATTACCAAGACAAGAAAGACTTCTCCAAAATAGCTCTGCAGCATCGGGACCTGCTCCAGCTCTGGCTGAAGCATTCAGATGCCTGACCGGCCCCAAAGGAAGGCTGGGAATGTAGCCGGGTCAGTCCCAACCAGTCACTGCAAGGCGGGCTAGCTGTGTGCACTGCCCACGGGCCCCAGCCTCCCCGGAAACTCACTTTAGTTATGATCAAGCCTGTTGTACTTGATTGATGTGCTGATGGAACAGAGGAACGGTTCACGCTCCCAAATGTCTGCAAGAAGCTTCTGTGCCTCCTTGGGATTTTAATGGTTGGCATCCCTGAGAGAATCTCTTTTGGGCGTCTGGACCCTGCAAGCCAATGCCACCTTGTACCATGACTTTGTTCCCATGGCCCCAGGCAGCCCCTGAGTGAATTACAGCTGGTAGACTTGAAGTGATAGGAAAGCACTTACATAGGGTACAGTAGTTTAAATTTAGGTGCAATTGCTATATCTGAACTATGTGAGTTCAGAACGTTCGGCTTTTAACCATATAATTTTTAACCTATTAGAAAATACTTTCAAACTTACAGAAAAGTTTCAAGAATAATATAGAAAAATCGTGTCTACCCTTTGCCCAGATTACCAGATTTTAACACTTGACTATATTTCTTTTGTTTTTCTCTCCCTTTCTCTTTACATAGTGGTATCTTTTTTTCTGAACTATTTGTAAACAAGGCTGCATACATCTTGGCTTTTTATCCCTTAATACTTCAGCGTGTTTCCAAAGACAAAGGTATTCTCTTATGTATCCCCAGCACAGTTACTGATTTTAGGAAACATAACATGGATACAATACTCTTTCTAATCTACAGTCCATATTTCGATTTTATCAACTGTCTCAATAATGTCCTTATTGGTATTCTTTTTCCCTCCAGTACAGAATCCAATACCCCGAAGATTATGCTTTCTATTTAGTGGTCATGGTTTTCTGTCTCCTTTAATCTTTCATAACGGTGATGTTTTTGAAGAATACAGCCCAGGTATTTTGAATGCCCCTTGATTTGGGGCTTTTCTGATATTTCCTCATGAATAGATTCAGATTATGCACCCCTGGCTAGGATACCACAAAAGTAGTGATGTGTCCCTCTCAGGATGTCACATCAGGAGGCATGCGATCCTCCTTGGTGATGCTAATTTTTTTAACAGCTTTATTGAGATATGATTCATACACCATAGCATTCACCCATTGAATCATTCAGTGTCTTTTAGTATATTCAGGTTGTGCCACTATCACCACAATCAATTTCAGAACATTTTTTATCACCTGAAAGAGAAACCCCGTACTCATTAGCAATCATTCCCCATGTCCTCCCAGCCGTGCCACTCCTCCCCCGACAGCTATTTTCTGTCTCTGCAGATTGGCCCATTCTGGACATTTCACATAAATGGAATCGTACAATATAGGGTCCTTTGTGACTGGCTTCTTTCACCTAGCATGACGTTCTCAAGGTCCAGGTAATGTTATTTTGTTCACCCAGTCAAGATGCAGTCTACTTTCTCTGCTCTATGATTTTTTTCCCCTCGCAAGCAATGAGCATTCTGTGGAGAGACACTTGAAGATCACGCAGATATCCTGCTTCTCATCAAAATGTCCCCTTAGGTTTAATTTGATGGCTATTGCCCAAAGCAATCTTTATTAAAATGGTTTACGAAGCTTGATCGCCTCCGCTGCTCCGCCCTCCCCCTCCCCCTCCCCGCCCACGCTTCTCAGTTGTTGGCTGAGCAACTTGAAAGGATGGGTTCGGACCCAGCTCTTCCCAGTCACATGGTGACCGTCCTCAGTGAATTCCCCACAGAGCAAGCCCTCTGGCCCAGCGACGGGGGCGGCCAACATCCCTCCCCTGAGTGGCTGGAACACCAAGGACCCACCAGAGACACACATGTTGTGGTACAGCGTGTACCACACTCCTCCAGTCCTGCCTCAGCCCTGAGAACTGGATCCCATCCTTCCCTCTGAGCCGGGAAGGCTGAGAAGTGACACGAGAGCCTATGTCCCTTGGGTAAGAGACACACTCACTAGGTTAACGGGGCCAGGACACGCTCTTGACTCCACCTTCACAACCAGAAGTCAGTCTGCACACACATCTTTCCTTCAACAAATGCCTACTGGGCCGTGCTAGGTGCTGTGGGAGGTTGAAGTGATAAAGCACGGCTCCTCCGCTCAAGGAGATGATTCATACGAGAAGATTAAGACACTAACAGCAGAACAGAATTTAAGGGGAGCAAGAGAAATGTCCTAAGTGGCCTGACAGCCCCAGGAAGGAGGAGCTCCCCACACGGAAACGGTCAAGAAAAGCTTGGAGCGGCAGGGCGCTGGAGGTGGGCCTGGAAGCTGGGCAGGATTTGGACACGATGGTGGAGAAGGGTGTTCCAGGCGGGGGTACAGAGGAGCAAAAAGGCGTGGGCAGAACCATAAAAGCAAGTCGTCCGGTTTGATTCAGTAAAAGGGAGGGAAAGAATAGGTGAAGTTCATTGAATCCTGGTGGGTCTAACGTGGAATGTGAACTTAGTCTGTGGACAAGAGGGAGCTATTGAAGGTTTCAGAGCAGAAGAATGAAATGGGCAGAGCTGAGCCATGGGCAGACATGGCTTAATCTACTAGCATAGAAATTCTACTAAAACCATAGGTGCACTGAGCTGTTGCCCAGGAAGACCCACGTCCACCTGAGGTGCTGTGGGCACTCCCTTCTGCCGCCTGGACTAAGGGGAACTCTTCTCGGGCCAATGCAACACCCACAACCAGGGCCAGAGCCCATCTGTCTCCAGAGGGAGGGGCTCACTCCACCTCGGAAATGGCCCACGTTTCAACTTATGCCACTGGCGCCATGCTTTTACGTTTTTCATTGAGAAAGTTTTCCCTCTTGGTGAGACGCTTCTTTTTAAAACAAAACAGAAAATAAAACATGACAACCTCCCAAAAAATGTTTCTTCTGAAAGCCTCCAAGCGGCTCGCGTCTCGCCCATCTGGGCCTCGCCTTCTGAGATGCGGATTGCTGACTAGCAGAACTCTGAGAAAAAGGTACCCAGACAATCACTCTTCCTCAAAACCACCTGCCTGAAGGTGTTCTTGTCACATGAAGCTTCCGAGGTTCTCAAAGGAGACGGGCCAAATGGTGGAATTGGAAAGCAGGGCAGGGGAAGGAACAAAAGGCTCTGAATAGACTACAAACCACTGAGTTGTACACATTGAGAGAGTGACGTTTATTTTATGTAGCTATATCTCAATAAAGCTGTTATGAAGGGAAAAAGGCTGGGTCAGTGAGAAAAAGAAGGTTCAGGTGGTGGGATCGGATGTGATCACTGACAAGTCATGTATTGTCTCCTGCAGCCCTCATCAGGTCTTTATAATAGCCACACACTCATTTAATTCGACAAATAGTAATTAACCCTCCAGTACAAGCCAGGCACTGGAGTGGGCAGGAAGACCTTGGGCTGGGGTAAGTGACGTGAGATTGTGGGTAAGAGCCTTCGGTCCGGGAGGAGACCTCTTCTCTGTAAAGTGAAGGGGTTGGACAGCCCTAAAGCTGCCTGGCCCTGGGAAAAGGGGACCATTTTCTTTGTTGAGATTTTAGGACAGCTGACAGGCTCTTGTCCACAAACACCAAATTATTCTTGGCTTTGGGGTCAAACTTCTCAGTCAGTGAAGACCAAAGCCTACAGAAGACCTGGCCGTGGCCCCTACACAGTCCAGGTTCCAGGACAGCCCTGGTCTCATGTCATTTTTTTCTTTTCAAGAAAAATGACTTCTTCAATGAATTTAAGACCTTTCATAAAATAAATGCTTATAAGTATCCACCAATAGACAAATGGATGATGTGGTATATATACACAATGGAATATTACTCAGCCATAAGAAAGAATGAAATAACGCCATTTGCAAAAACATGGGTGGACCTAGAGATTATCATGCTAAGTGAAGTAAGTCAGAAAGAGAAAGGCTAATACCACGTGATATCACTTATATGAATCTAAAATACGACACAAATGAACCTATCTACAGAACAAAAATAGGTTCACAGAAATAGAGAACAGCATTGTGGTTGCCAAGGAGGGGGAAGGGGGGAGAGGGAAGGATTGCGAGTTTGGGATTAGCAGAGGCAAACTACTATATATAGGATGGATAAACAACAAGGTCTTAACTGTATAGCACAGGGAGCTACATTCAATATCCTGTGATAAACCATAATGGAAAAGAATATATATTTATGCATAACTGAATCACTTCGCTGTACAGCAGAAATGAACACAACACTGTAAATCAACTATACTTCCATAAACTAAATTTTAAAAAATGAAATTCTGCTATTTGCAACAACGTGGGTGGACCTGGAGGGTATTATGCTTAGTGAAATACGTCAGACAGAGACAGATACTGTATGATATCACTGATATGTGGAATCTAAAAAAGTAAAACAAATGAATGAATATAACAAAGCAGAAACACAGAGAGAACAAACTAGTGGTTACCACTGGAGAGAGGCAAAGGCGGAGGGGCAAGTTAGGGGCAAGTCTATTAGAGATACAAACTACTATGTATAGAATCAATAAGCAACAAGGATATATTATACAACACAGGGAATATAGCCAAACTTTGTAATAACTTTAAATCTATAAAAACACTGAATCACTATGTCGTACACCTGAAACTAATGTAATGTTGTAAATCTACTAAACTTCAATAAAAATACATCCTCCCAAGGCCGACCTCTGCCCGTTGCCCAGGTGATAGGGCTTCAGGGCTACAAACCACCTACATGGCCTCCAGGATGAATAAACGGTTTCCCTGGAATCATGAGCTGGGAAGTTCAAACACAAACCTAGGACCTGTCTAACTTTTACAGTAAGATAACTACAGGTAAAGCTTGCGGGGCATTTGTGCATGTGTCTGCGTGTCCAGATACACAGGCACACATTCATTCTCCAGTTTGATGCTCCCACAGCCTTTTACCAAACGGCAGAGTCGGCCTCAGAGACGCGTCCCTCTCAGAGACCCAGGGTTTGGGGGTTATAATGGCAGAACCTTCTGGTAAATGGTAAACCAAGCCCTAGAGAATGTGCGCTGTTGCCCCCTTGCCCCCAGCGTGTTGGGTATGGGAGGCCCCAGCAGTGCCCAGCAGGAGGTCCCAGGTCTCAGCTCTGAGCCACATGGGGCCAGATGCTGAAAAAGCTGCCCTGTTTGCAGCTCTCCCGCTCGCCCTCGCGCCACTGTGAGGAAGAGCCCAGGATGAGCTTGGGGACAAAGGACATTTTGTTAATGTTAACTGGCAGTGATAACCCCCTTTCTGACCATGGAGTGCTTCGTGGTTAAACAGAACATAAACGACCCTGCGAGGTGGCAGAGCGGGGACTATTTCCGTTTCACGGATGGGGAAATGGGCTCAGAGAGGTGAAGGGGCTCAGGGCTGCACGGATCTGAAAAATCAGAACTAGCTCTGGGCCCTCCTAACTTCTAGTTCACCCCCTTTCCACAACACCTCGTGGCTTCATGAATCTGACGCGCAACTGGAGATGTGATTTAGTCCAGTGCCCTCCAGGTCGCCCCACTGTATTTACCCTACCTGCCTGCCTATGTATTGCAGCATCACTTAAAAGCCAATGTATAAATGTCACTGTGCCAAGCGACACTCGCTCAGTGAGTCTCCCATGGGACGTATCCTGTCGTGAGTTGGGTCACAGCCTGGGCAGCGATACTTTGAGGGGTGACCAGGTCCGGTTCAATAATGTAAATAGCATCCACATTTCTTCCCAGATGTTGCAAGAAACGGAGCTGCTGTGGGGAGTGGACGTGGTCAGTCAGCAGGTGATACTAAGGAAGTCTGTGCTGCAATCAGGTGTAGACCCAGGGGCGTGCTGATCAGAGGACAGTTGACTCGGTGCCTACTACAGAGCACATCACTCCCCAGATGTGCACTGTGCTCCTGCTGAGATGCAAGGTCAAAGGGGACAGGGTCCCTGCAGTAGACCGTATGTTTGATAGTGAGAGCGCTCTTAAGGAAAATGAACTAGGGAAAGATAGGGAGTCTGGGGAGGAGGAGGAGAGCCACAATTTTAAGTAAGATCGTCTGGAAGGTGTTATGGGCTGAGCTGTGTCCCCTCAAAACTCCTATGTTGAAGTCCTAACTCCCAGTGCCTCAGAATGCGACTGTGTTTGGAGATAAGGTCTTTAAAGAGGTAAATAACTTAAAATGAGGTCTTGAGGATGGGCCCTAACCTCATATGACTGGTGTCCTTATAAGAAGAGGAGATCTGGACACAGAGACACACAGACAGAAGACCATGTAAAGACACATGGGGGAAAGTGGTTGTCTACAAGCCAAGGAGACAGAACTCAGGAGAAACCAACCCTGCTAATACCTTGACCTTGGGCTTCCAGCTTCCAGAACTGTGAGAAAATAAATTTCTCATATTGAAATGCATTGAGGGCTTTCCTGGTGGCGCAGTGGTTAAGAATCCACCTGCCAATGCAGGAGACACGGGTTCGAGCCCTGGTCCGGGAAGATCCTACATGCCGCGGAGCAACTAAGCCCGCAAGCCACAACTACTGAGCCCACATACCACAACTACTGAAGCCCGTGCGCCTAGAACCTATGCTGTGTAACAAGAGAAGCCACTGCAATGAGAAGCCCACACACCGCAACCAAGAGTAGCCTCCGCTCGCCGCAACTAGAGAAAGCCCGCGTGCAGCAACGAGGACACAATGCAGCAAAAAAAAAAAAAAAAAAAAAAAAAATGCATTGAATGATGAAATTTTGGATATACTGGGTTAAGTACAATATACTAATAAAGTTAATTTCACCTGTTCCTTTTTACTTTTTTTATAATATAGGTACCAGAAATTTTAAGATTACACCTGTGGCTCATGTTATATTTCTTTTTAACAGTTCTGGCCTAGGGCCACGTGGGTCATCATGAGGACCTGAGATTTTACTTGAGTGACGTGAGAGCCATTGGAGGGTTTCCAGCCCAAAGGTAACATTATCTGATTCACTTGTGTTTTAAAAGGATCCCTCTTATTGCCACGTTGAGGACAGACTATAAGGGAGGTCAGTATGGGCAAGCAGCCCGTTAAGAGGCCACTGCACTCTGGAGAAGATGGAGGCTTGGACCAGTGAAGTAGACACAAGATGGTGAGAAGTGGTCAGATACTGACTACATTACGAAAGCAGAGCCAAGTGTTTCCTGACAGACTGGGCGTGGGGTGTGAGAAAAAGAGGAGTCAAGGATGAATCCCAGCTTTTGGCCTGAGCTACTGGAAGGATGCCATTTGCTGCGATGGGGAAAGACGAGGGAGAAGTAAGTTTGGGGAAGAAAATCAGAAGTTTGGTTTTGGATAATTTAAGTCTATGATGCCTTTTGCTTTCCAAGGGGAGATATTGAGAAGTCAGTTGGGTATAAAACTCCGGAGGTCAAGGGAGAGGTCTGAGCTGGAGATCTGGATCTGGGAGTCATCATCACAAGGATGCAGTGTAAAGCCAGGAGACTCAGCATGAACATCGGGGGAGGGCGGTGGTGTAGGCAGAAAAGAGATCAAGGTCAAAGAGAAGATCGAGAGCAAGAAGATCAAGTGCCCTGGGGAACTCCCAAGTTTAGACACTGATGAGATGAGCAAAGGGAACAGAGAAGGAGTCACAAGGTATAAAGAAAACTAGGAGAGGGTGATGTTCCAGAAGCCGAGTGAAGACAGTGTTTGGAGGAGGGAGTGAGCAATTGTGTCCAATGCGACTGAGAGGTCTGGGAAGTTGACGGCCGAATTGACCACTGGATTCAGAAAATCTGGAGGAGACTGGTGATGCTGATAAGTGCAATTTAGGTGACTGATGGAGGTAAAAACATGCTTAGAGTGGGTTCCAGAGAAAATGAGGGAAGAGGGATTGATGACAACAAATCTAGACAACTCTTTCAGGGGACTGAGCCACAAAGGGGAACAGAGAGATGGGCAATGGGCAGAGGTGGGTGTGGGATCAAGAGATCCTATTTCAAAATGATGGGAGACAATTTCAGTATGTATATGTGCTAATAATGAGTCACTAGACAAAGGAAAATTGATGATGTCTGAAAGAGTGGGAATTCTTCTGGTGTTTTCCTAATCTCCAGAGTAGGCTTATGTTGCTTTTTCTGTCTTATCAACTTCAGACATCATTTATTGACTTTCTGCTATGATACATAAGAGTTAGCTTACTTAACCATTCCTCATCTCCCTTCTACTCTTGTTCCCACATTATCCCATTGTCCCAAGACATCGCTACTGTATTTCAGTGCATCTGTTGATTTCCTTGGTAGTCTATTTCTTGGTCTAGCAACTACAGACAGTATGTCTTGATCACTCACTCCACATGAGGAGGGTATTCACATCTCTACTCCACCCTCCACACATTAGTCAGCTTTGGTAGGCTGTGCTGGGACAATAACAACACTAACACAACAACAGAAAAATCTCAGTAACTCAGGCTTATTACTCACTCATGTGACATGTCATGCTCTGCTTCTGATACCCTCTTTATTCTGGGAGCCAGGTTAAAGAGCAGCCCCCATCTGAGACCTGCCATTCTCATGAGAGAGGGAAAAGAACAGTGGCAGAACCTCAATACCTCTGAAGATGTCTGCTCAGGCATGGCCTATGTCACTTCCACTTACTCAACTGGCCAAAGCAAGTCACATGGCCAAGCCTGATATCGACGCGCAGGAAACGAAGTAGTCCCCTCCCACAGGAATCGTGGCGAGCCACAGGGCATTAAGTGGAGATGTGCCGTCATCTTTCAGTGGCTAAGTGGGAACAATAATTTAATCTATCACAATCTACCTGCCAACTTCTACAAGCTGTTTTTTTTTTAAATTTTATATTGCCAAGGTAAAAAAAATCTTTCACACTCCTTTATAGCTATTATTAAGTACTCTTCAGTGCTTTGCCTGTGGTTGGTTTTAAAAGTTGAAAACCACTGAGGAGGGCGGAGTCAAGATGGCGGACTAGGAGAACGTGGAATTCGCGTCTCTGCACAACTAGGGCACATACCAGGCACCTGTGGGGGACCACTTACACCTAAGGGGACGGGAGGAACCTCCAGTGACCAGGTAGGCCGTGGGGCATGGCGGGAGTGAAGGGGGAGGAGTAGTGGAGGCCAGACGGAACTGGCGCCCCTGAGGGATGGCTGGGGGAGAAGGGATCCCACATCCGAAGGGAACATTGGGGGACGATTGGGAGGGTGAAGGATCAAAAGGGAGGGTGGCCAGGTTTCCCCTGCCCACTTGGACCCCCAGGAACCTGCTGAGATCCCGGGCCTGATCCTCTGCCCACCTAGGCCCCCTCCAGCTATGTGGGTCCTGAGGGAGTGGGAAGGAGGGAAGGGGGAGCAAAAGTACAGGCCGGAACTACAGGACTGGCACCCCTGAGGGGTGGCTGGGGGAGGGGAGGAGTTCCTACACCCAGCAGGACCCACCCACCATTAGAGGTCCAGCAGGGACAGAGGAGACCCTGGGGGAGACCATGGGTGGGGTGGCATGGAGGAACAGAAGGGAAAGCGGCCAGTGCTTTCCCTGTCCACTTGGGCACCAGGGAGCCTGTTGGGTTCCCAGGCCAATCCTCTGCTCTCTGGAGCCTCCCTCCTCCCGTGCAGGGCCCAAGCCCCGCCCTTGCACCCCCACCCAGGGCCCCACCTCTACACTCGGAGACCCCCTCCATCACGCTGGGCCTAAAGCCCACCCAGGGCCTTACCTCCAAACTCCGAAACTCCACACTCCAGAGGCCCTCCTTTCCACGTGCTGCCTCTGCCCTTCTGGGCAGGTCCTAAGCAGATGCCCCGCCCCACACTCAAACATCACCCGCCCCTCTGCCTAGGTCCCGCCCCACCATAAACCCTGCCCCTGCCTAAGTTCCACCCCCACCTAAACTCCGCCTCCACAGCCAAGGATTTTTTTTTTTCTGTTGTGGTTTTATTTTACCTTGTTGCAGTTGTTTCAATTATATTTTTATTTTTCCTAATATATTTTTTATCTTTCTAATTTTATTTTGTTTATTATTCTTTATTATTGTATTGCTCCTTTTTTTTTTTTTTTTTTTTTGCAACGGCACACAACTTGCGGGATCTTGGTTCCCAGGCCAGAGGTCAGGCCTGAACTCCTGTGGTGGGAGCTCTGAGTCCAAACCACTGGACTAACAGAGAACCTCGGACCACAGGGAATATTAATCAGAGTGAGGCCTCCTGGAGGTCCTCATCTCAGCACCAAGACCCAGCCCTATCCAACTGCCTGCAAACTCCAGTGCTGGACACCTCAGGTCAAACAACCAGTAAAACAGGAATACAGCCACACCCATCAAAAAAAAAAAAAAAATAGAAACAACAAGAAAATGTTACAGATGAAGAAGTAAGGTAAAAACCTACAAGACCAAATAAATGAAGATGAAATAGACAACCTACCTGAAAAAGAATTCAGAGTAATGATGGTAAAGATGATCCAAAATCTCAGAAACAGAAAGGAGAAAATACAACAGAAACATTCAACACCGATCTAGAAGAACTAAGGAGCAAACAAACAGTGATGAACAACACAATGACTGAAATTAAAAATACTCTAGAAGGAGTCAATAACAGAATAACTGAGGCAGAAGAAAGGATAACTGACCTGGAAGATAAAATGGTGGAAATAACTGCCAGGGAGTGGAATAAAGAAAAAAGAATGAAAAGAATTGAGGACAGTCTCAGAGACCTCTGGGACAACATTAAACGCACCAACATTCGAATTATAGGGGTCCCAGAAGAAGAAGAGAAAAAGAAAGGGACTGAGAAAATATTTGAAGAGATTATAGTCAAAAACTTCCCTAACATGGGAAAGGAAATAGTCAATCAAATCCAGGAAGCTCAAAGAGTCCCATACAGGATAAACCCAATGAGAAACATGCTGAGACACATATTAATCAAACTATCAAAAATTAAATACAAAGAAAAAATATTAAAAGTAGCAAGGGAAAAGTAACAAACAACACACAAGGGAATCCCCATAAGGTTAACAGCTGATCTTTCAGCAGAAACTCTGCAAGCCAGAAGGGAGTGGCAGGACATATTTAAAGTGATGAAAGGCAAAAACCTACAACCAAGATCACTCTACCCAGCAAGGATCTCATTCAGATTCATTGGAGAAATCAAAAGCTTTACAGACAAGCAAAATCTATGAGAATTCAGCAGCACCAAACCAGCTTTACAGCAAATGCTAAAGGAACTTCTCTAAGCGAGAAACACCAGAGAAGGAAAGGACCCACAAAAACAAACCCAAATCAATTAAGAAAATGGTAATAGGAACATACATCTTGATAATCACCTTGAATGTCAATGGATTAAATGCTCCAACCAAAAGACATAGACTGGCTGAATGGATACAAAAACAAGACCCTTATATATGCTATCTACAAGAGATGCACTTCAGACCTAGGGATGCATACAGACTGAAAGTGAGGGGATGGAAAAAGATATCCATGCAAATCAAAATCACAAGAAAGCTGGAGTAGCAATACTCATATCAGATAAAATAGACTTTAAAATAAAGACTGTTATAAGAGTCTTTTTACTACATTTGATCAAGGGATCTATCCAAGAAGAAAACGTAACAATTATAAATTTTTATGCACCCAACATAGGACCACCTCAATACATAAGGCAAATGCTAACAGCCATAAAAGGAGAAATCGACAGTAAGACAATAATAGTGGGGGACTTTAACACCCCACTTACACCAACAGACAGGTCATCTAGACAAAAAATAAATAAGGAAACACAAGCTTTAAATGACACAATAGACCAGATAGACTTAATTGATATTTTTAGGACATTCCACCCGAAAGTGGAAAAATACACTTTCTTCTCAAATGCACACAGAAAGTTCTCCAGAATAGATCACATTTTGGGTCACAATCAAACCTTGGAAAATTTAAGAAAATTGAAATTGTATCAGGCATCTTTTCCGACCATAACACTATGAGATTAGAAATCAGTTACAGGAAAAAAACAGGAAAAAACACAAATACATGGAGGCTAATCAGTGCACTGCTAAATAACCAAGAGATCACTGAGGAAATCAAAGAGGAAATCAAAAAATACCTAGAAACAAATGATAACAAAAACACGATGATCCAAAACCTATGGGACACAGCAAAAGCAGTTCTAAGAGGGAAGTTCATAGCAATTCAAGCTCACCTCAAGAAACCAGAAAAATCTCAAATAAACAATCTAACCTTACACCTAAAGCAACTAGAAAAAGAAGAACAAACAAAATCCAAAATTAGTGGAAGGAAAGAAAACATAAAGATCAGAGTAGAAATAAATGAAATAGAAACAAAGAAAATAGCAAAGATCAATAAAACTAAAAGCTGGTTCTTTGAGAAGATAAACAGAATTGATAAACCTTTATCCAGAATAATCAAAAACAAAGAGGGAGAGGACACAAATCAATAAAATTAGAAATGAAAAAGGAGAGATTACAACTGACACCACAGAATACAAAAGATCATAAGAGACTACTACAAGCAACTATACGCCAATAAAATGGACAACCTGAAAGAAATGGACAAATTCATGGAAAAGTACAACCTTCCAAAATTGAACCAGGAAGAATTAGAAAATATAAACAGACCAATCACAGGTAATTAAATTGAAACTGTAATTAAAAATCTTCCAACAAACAAAAGTCCAGGACCAGATGGCTTCACAGGTGAATCCTATCAAACTTTTAGAGAAGAGTGACACTTATCCTTCTCAAACTCTTCCAAAACATTGTGGAGGGAAGAACACTCCCAAAGTCGTTCTACGAGGCTATCATCACCCTGATACCAAAACCAGACAAAGATATCACACACACAAAAAAAAAATTATAGACCAATATCACTGATGAACACAGACACAAAAATCCTCAACAAAATACTAGCAAACAGAATCCAACAACACATTAAAAGAATGATACATCATGACCAAGTGGGATTTATCCCAGGGATGCAAGGATTCTTCAATATACGCAAAACAATGTGATACACCATATTAACAAATTAAAGAATAAAAACTATATGTCATCTCTTCATCTCTGCAACAGATGCAGAAAAAGCTTTTGACAAAATTCAACACCAATTTATGATAAAAACTCTCCAGAAAGTGGGCATAGAGGGAACCTACCTCAACATAATAAAAGCCACATACGACAAACCCACACCAAACATCATTCTCAATGGTGAAAAACTGAAAGCATTTCCTCTAAGATCAGGAACAAGACAAGGATGTCCACTCTTGCCACTGTTATTCAACATAGTATTGGAAGTCCTAGCCATGGCAATCAGAGAAGAAAAAGAAATAAAAGGAATACAAATGGGAAAAGAAGAAGTAAAATTGTCACTGTTTGCCAATGACATGATACTATACAGAGAAAATCCTAAAGATGCCACCAGAAAACTACTAGAACTAATCAATGAATTTGGTAAGGTTGCAGGATACAAAATTAATGAACAGAAATCTCTTGCATTCCTATACACTAACAATGAAAGGTCAGAAAGAGAAATTAAGGAAACAATCCCATTTACCATCACAACAAAAAGAATAAAATACCTAGGAATAAACGTACTCAAGGAGGCAAAAGACCTGTACATAGAAAACTATAAAACACTGATGAAAGAACTCAAAGGTAATATAAACAGAGGGAGAGACAGACCATGCTCCTGGATTGGAAGAATCAATATTGTGAAAATGACTATACTACCCAAAGCAATCTACAGGTTCAATGCAATCCCCATCAAATTACCGAAGCCATTTTTCACAGAACTAGAACAAGAAATTTTACAATTTGTGGTCTTCCCATGTGGCACAGTAATTAAGAATCCGCCTCAATACAGGGGACATGTGTTCGAGCCCTGGTCCGGGAAGATCCCACATGTTGTGGAGCAACTAAGCCCATGCACCACAACTACTGAGCCTGTGCTCTAGAGCCTGCGAGCCACAACTACTGAGCCCACGTGCTACAACTACTGAAGCCTGCATGCCTAGAGCCTATGCTCCACAACAAGAGAAGCCACCATGATGAGAAGCCCACGCACCACAATGAAGAGTAGTCCCCACTCGCTGCATGTAGAGAAAGCATGGCGATGAAGACCCAACACAGCCAAAAATAAATAAAAATAAAAATTAATTAATTAAAAAAAAAAGAAATTTTACAATTTGTATGAAAGCACAAAAGACCCCGAACAGCCAAGGCAATCTTGAGAAAGAAAAACAAAGCTGGAGGAATCAGGCTCCCTGACTTCAGACTATACTGCAAAACTACAGTAATCAAGACAGTATGGTACTGGCACAAAAACAGAAATGTAGATCAATGGAACAAGATAGAAAGCCTAGAGACAAACCCACACACATATGGTCACCTTATCTTTGATAAAGGAGGCAAGAATATACAATGGAGAAAAGACAGCCTCTTCAATAAGGTGGTGCTGGGAAAAATGGACAGCTACATATAAAAGAATGAAATTAGAACACACCCTAACACCATACACAAAAATAAACTCAAAATGGATTAAAGACCTAAGTGTAAGGCTAGACACTATAAAACTCTTAAAGGAAACCATAGGCAGAACACTCTATGACATAAGTCACAGTAAGATCCTTTTTGACCCACCTCCTAGAATAAGGGAAATAAAAACAAAAATAAACAAATGGGACCTAATGAAACTTAAAAGCTTTTGCACAGCAAGGGAAACCATAAACAAGATGAAAAGACAACACTCAGAATGGGAGAAAATATTTGCAAATGAAGCAGCTGACAAATGATTAATCTCTAAAATATACAAGCAGCTCATGCAGCTCAATATCACAAAAACAAACAGCCCAGTCCAAAAATGGGCAAAAGACCTAAATAGACATTTCTCCAAAGAAGACCTACAGATGGCCAACAAATGCATGAAAAGATGCTCAGCATCACTAATTATTAGAGAAATGCAAATCAACACCACAATTAGGTATCACCTCACACCAGTCAGAATGGCCATCATCAAAACATCTATGAACAGGGGCTTCCCTGGTGGCACAGTGGTTGAGAGTCTGCCCGCCGATGCAGGGGGCACGGGTTCATGCCCTGGTTCGGGAAGATCCCACATGCCGTGGAGCAGCTAGGCCCGTGAGCCATGGCCGCTGAGCCTGCGCATCCAGAGCCTGTGCTCCGCAGCAAGAGAGGCCACAGCAGTGAGGGGCCCGCATACCGCAAAATAGATAAATAAAAAAAATAAAGAGACATGCACCC
The DNA here is from genome assembly GCF_039906515.1 of Pseudorca crassidens. NCBI lineage: Eukaryota > Metazoa > Chordata > Mammalia > Artiodactyla > Delphinidae > Pseudorca > Pseudorca crassidens. The sequence continues at coordinate 162,456,692 of NC_090297.1, forward strand.
CAATGTTCACTGCAGCACTATTTACAATAGCCAAGACATGGAAGCAACCTAAATGTCCATCAACAGATGATTGGATAAAGAAGTGTGGCACGTATATACAATGGAATATTACTCAGCCATAAAAAGGAATGAAATTGAGTTATTTGTAGTGATGGACCTAGCATCTGTCATACAGAGTGAAGTAAGTCAGAAAGAGAAAAACAAATACCGTATGCTAACGCATTTATATGAAATTTTAAAAAGCAGTACTGATGAACCTAGTGGCAGGGCAGGAATAAAGACGCAGATGTAGAGAGCAGACTTGAAGGCACAAGGGGGAAGGGGAAACTGAGATAAAGTGAAAGAGTACCATTGACGTATAAACATTACCAAATGTGAAATGGATGGCTAGTGGGAAGCTGCTGCATAGCACAGGGAGATCAGCTCAGTGCTTTGTGACCACCTAGAGGGATGGGGTAGGGAAGGTGGGAGGGAGGCTCAAGAGGGAGGGGTTATGGGGATATATGTATACATATAGCTGATTCACTTTGTTGTACAGCAGAAACTAACACAACATTGTAAAGCATTTATACTCCAATAAAGATGTGGGGAAAAACCCACAAAACTGAGGAGCATTTATATCATTATGACTAAGCAAATATTCTTCACTACAGAATCAAAGGGAAGCTAAGAGCCCATACAGTGCACCACTGTTCCAATGACAGATTCTATGCACTTAAAAGAGCTTTCCTTACGTTCCACCACTTGCTTAAAATCAGGCCACATTTTGATTTGCTTCCTATTTGAGCTATATCTTTAATAATTTTTTGTTGTTGCTTTTCCTGAAGTTGTTATTACCTCTCTTTTTTATTGTTGGTAGAAGAAACGTGCTTTCTACATCATATCCCTAGTATCCTCAAATTCTTTCTCATTGATTGTTTGGAATCTTCTATTCTTTTTGAAGCCTACTGGCCTCCTGATATAATTGGGTAGGTTGCTTCATTTGAGCCTATTAATGCTTTTGCATAGCTTTTTGTCTTTACTGCAGTTACTAATTGCCTTCTGTTTTTCTTGCTTGCTTTCTGTTTTGTATCACAACTTTAATCTCTTGCAGTATACCAATAATATTCTCTACTCTGTGGAATGTCCCCTCCTCACATCATCCTTAGAAACCTGCTTCCTGGAGCCTTCTACCCTCCCATTCTAATGAAGACTGACTGCTTTGCAGGCTTGCTGAACAATTTTATCCTGCGTGGCTTTTCATGTCTACCCTGAATTGGATACATTATTCCCTGGATCTCATATCTTCTTTCTTGGTTTACTCTCTTGTTTTGCTGAAATACACCCTCAAATGATTTCCTTAAAAAGGTTGAGTAGGATGTAAACTTCCTTGGTCTTTTGATCCTCCGGCCTGACTCACTTCTATATAAAATAAAGGCATTGGGTGAGATGATCTCTAATGCCTATTCAAGGAGTAAAATTCTGGTCAGTGTGCATTCCATAAATAGCATGTTGATAGTATATCAAGGAGAAATTTTAAATGGTTCCTGCTCTCAAGGAACTTACAATCTATCTAGATAGACAAATAATAAACTCTTGAAGCAATAATAAAAAGGCAACAATACAAAAGATGCCACAGGGTAGGGCATGGTTCATCATCAACTAGAGGCTCAGGCTTAAAGGAAAGAGAGAGAGAAGCTGAGCCAACCTGTGGTGCTCTGACCAGGGAAGCAAGACCTTAGCTGAGTGTCAAAAAGTAGGCAATATATTAGGGACAGATTAAATATTTATGAATATTCAACAGTAGATTAATATCCAACATTAATCTGATGGAATGGTTAACAGTCACTGGAAGTTCTTCTCTGTCCAACTTTCCCTGCCACTATCTGAGTTATCAACATTTTCATTTCACCAAGTCAATAAAGATAAATGACAGTTTTCAAATATGAAAGTATCATTTGGATCCTAACCAAAAGATAAACCCTCTGGCCATCTGGGGGCATAACGGTGAACTTCCATGACATGTGTGAGTAATTGTGTGTACTTATAAATGCCCTACCAGTTGGACTATGAAGGTCCATGGTCTTTATTAGTAGACTTTCACTGAATAGGAAATTACCATCATCCATTTTTCAAATTTATTTTGCATTGTTCCAATGAGGTGTCAGAGCGATCATAAATGACTTCTCCTTCCCATCCACTCCCCAGGAAAGGAAACATCCCTTTTATGTATGTTATCCCAACAGCACTGTTGCTTGGGTGGAGAAGGCACCAGGGAACTGTAAGGACTGGGCTTCTCCATGGCAGGTCCTGCAGACTGGGTGGACCTGAGACACTCTACCAGAGAAAAACTGTGCCTGCATTCAGCCTAACACTGGCACTCTCATCCAATTTGCAAATGAGGAGAGGACTTGCAGGTAAGGAAGCTTCCAGAAAAAAGAAGAGCTCTTTGGGCCAATGCTGTGACCAGTTTCCAGAGAGTGAGAGTGAAGTGAGGCTGGCAAGTGCTTGGGGCCTCGTGATGGATATGCTCAGCAAAGTCTAACCCAATACTACTCCCTCTGGGAGGCTTTCTCTGAACACCCACCCCAACCCTGGAAGAATCAATTACTGCTCAAATACTCTTCCTGCTGCCATCATGGCACTTTCAAATGTAAACAAAGTTTGCATCAATTTCCCTCAACTATCTATGACATCTTGACTGATTTATTCATCATCACATCCCCAGTGCCAGGCATGTGGTGGGTGCTCTGTGTTTGTCGAATGAATGAGTGAATGCATTAAAAGAAGCTTCGCTTCTTCAAAGGGCAAAGCCAGACACGAGTACTCAGTTTTTGCAGGAGCATCAGATGAGCCAGGAGGACCTGGAGAGGTAGATCTGGGTTGAGGGAAAAATTTCTGAGAGCTGGGACCATTCAAACCACTGGGGAGGGGGCAGTGCAGAAAAAAAAAAAAAAAAAGCCTGCAAGTTTTTCCTGGGCTGCTTTGCCGTCCAGGACTCTACTGCAGGTCGAGGGGAACAGAGAGATCAATAAGTACTCAGAAGAAAGGTCCCGGGGGCGGCCCCACATACCAGAGATGGGAGTAGCGCTCAGCTCTGTAGAAGGGCAAAGAGCCACAGGGACCCACGGTCTCCGGAACACTCTCTAACGGCCAGACCCTGAGCTTTACGTAATCTCATTTCATCCTCCCAGCAACCTGGAGAGACACGCATCCCTGACTCACAGATATGAAACACCAACAAAGATCTGGAACCCCTTCAGGGTGGAGAGGGGCAGGGGCCTGTGCACTCAGTCCACTGTACAATGATAGTCAAAACAAAATGATAAAAGGCCTGGATTTCGTCATTGAAAATTCCTAAGTCTGTACACCCATGGCTCATCTCAGCCTGTTTTATTACTTTTGTAGTTTGCTTTATTTCCTCTTTATTTTCTTCTGGCTTCTTAGAAAGGTTTCTTACAAAAATCCCATAGGATTCTGATCTAACAAAGGGAAGTGTAAAGAGAGAAGAGCTGGATACCCAGGGCAGGGGGGCAGAAGGGCAGGGGGCGTGGCAGCAGGGCTAAGGGTGGGAAAGGGACCTAGTGAGGCAGACCCAGGAGGGCGGGCGCAGGTGCACAGGCGCTGTGGCCTCAGCCAGCAGAGACTTGACGTAGCTCCTCCCACCAGGCCCCAATGTGCTTCTTTCCTCAAAGACCATAAGATGGCATTTGCTTCACCACTTTAAGAAAAGTGGAATCGAGACACATCCCTGCTCGTGATCTTCACATCCCCGGAGAGATGGACAGGCAGTGTGTTTTTACTCCAGCAGGTGGGGATTTCTGACAACTTAAATTAACATCGCTTGCGTCCCCACCGTGTCTAAATGTACTAAGAGAGCCGCCCTGATGACACCAACCAGGCTGATGAAGGCACCAACAAGGCGGACGCCCAACTAAAGACCACCTAACTTCCTGCTCAGACAGATACGCTGCTCTGGCCACAGCCCCCCACCTCCCCCCAGGGGGCAGAAAGGTGAGCACGAAGGGGAAAGTGAACGCGACCTGCGTGGGTGGGTGTGATCTTCGCTATCAGCGCTGCAGAGGACCCTGCAGAGCTGGCTGAGAGCGGGGCCGTGAGAAAGGCCAAAGCAAAACAGAAAACCACTCCTAGCTGACCTCTGTTCTTGGGAACTTGGAGCCTTACAAGCGGCAAGCTTTCTCCTGGGCACAGAGGTGCCTGCCTCTCCAGTCCCGCATGGAATTGGGGGGGGTGGTGCTCTTAGCACGGAAGAACAGACGGTGCCAAGCTGGCAAGCTGGGAGTGCCGGGGAGGGCGCGCAGTCAGATTTGGGCGTGGGGTTAGGAGAGGGAGGGTCAAGGAAACCTAGCATTTCCTCCCTTTATGCCCTCTTCGGCACTCCCATCTCTGTGATGGGCCTCTGTGTTAAAATTTGGGACACTGGTGCTATCAAGGACCCTGCAGGCAGCCAAAGTCCGACACCGAATTACAACCGCGCTCTCTCCACTTTCTCAGGAACGGAAGTGATGGGATGGAGTTATGGGGTCACCTCTGGCCAAGTGCGGTTCAAACCCACAGGCATCTAAACTAACAAAATCATCCCCCTTCCCCTCGGCGTCCTGCGGGGCTGCCGGCGGAATCGCGGGCACTCGGGAAGGAGGTGGGGGAGACTCTGGCTAAAGAGCTCTCGCCCACACACGCCCAGCACCGTGCGAACGCAGGCGGGGCTGAGAGGACCCTTCTATCCGGGCTCGCCCCGCTTTTCCATAGCTCGGCCGACTTCTCGAATGCCCGAGACCTTGGTCACCCCCACCCACGGCCCCAACGCTCTTCCGGCTGGGGGCCCGCGCCCCTCCGAGACAGGAGCTCGTAGGGGGGCGAGCGCGGCGGAGGGAAAAGACAGGATTTGGGGGCGCTTGGAGGGGAACCTAGCCAGGGCCGAGAGAGCCGCCCGGGCCGCCGCCCGCGTGATCCAACATTCCCGGCAAAGTTTCTGGCTCTTTGGGCCCGGATCACCTGGCTCCCAGGTCGGAGAAGGTGAAAGGTGTGTCAGGAGCCCTTCGCCGCGCCTCCCTCCGGGCGCCCACTCCAGGCGCTTCTGCCACCTGCCAGAGGGCGCTGGGAGCGCCGGCGCAGCACATGCCGCCCGTGGTTGCCGTCCGAGGGTCCCTCCCCGGCGCCTCCCCTGCCGCCCTCCCGCGCCGGTGCCCGGGGCGCAGGGGTCGCGGCCGCCGCGTCTTACCCAGTCCGGGCACGAAAGTGTTGAGGAAGAGACAGATGACGGCCACGGGGAAGGGCATGTAGGGGATGGCGGCGCGCAGGGGGCCCTTCTTCTCGCGGACCTGCACCACCACCCCGCTGGACGAGGACGTCCCCCGGTCCGCCGCCGCCACCGCAGCCACCGCCGCCGCCGCTGCCGCCGTCTCAGCGTCTTTGTGCGAAGGCTCCATGGCGGGGCGCGCTCCCCGGGAGCCGGGCTGCCGCGGCCGGGACTGCCGCCCAGTGCACAGGAGGCGGGTGGCGGCCGGCTCCGGGCTCCGGGCTCCGGGCTCCACGCCGAGCTCAGGCGTCCAGCGTGCTCGGTGTGCCGCGCGGCTCGCCCAGAGCCCCGCACTCCCGCGTCCCCAAGCGCCCGGCCCTCTGCCGCGCGCTCCGCTGCGCTCCCACAGCCCCGGCGGAGGGGCGGGGAGGGCGGCGTGACACTCGGTGACAGCGCTCCGACGCCCCTCCCCGCGGGGCCCCTTCCCCGCCCTCCCCTCCGCTGCCCCCACCCCCCAAAATACCACTTACAAATCAGGGAGGAGGGAAGAAAGTAGAAGAGGAACGCAGAGGGAGCTGGTGTCCAGGTATTAGGAGGAATGGACACACGTCTCGCTCCCCAGACAGGTGAACCAGGAGGGAACCGCAGCCAAGGACACCGCGAATTGGGCGTGTGCGCTCGGCTGGCACGGCGGGGAAAGGCTTCGAGGTTGAGTCCTTTACTCCGGAGGATGCATTTAACGCTAGGGAGATGGAGGCAAGGAACGCGCCGCGCCTGGTATCTAGTACGCTTTAAATTCGTTCTGATTTAAATGGACTTGAGTCAGAGAAAAAGCGATTTTAGGATCGATAATCGAGCTGAAAGCAGGAGACGCAGCTTTTCAAACAGGTCCATGAGACTAGTTTAAATGGGACCCTTCCTTACATACACACACACACACACACACACACAGATGCGAAAAGCTAAAAGAAATGAGCCTGTTGCTCGGAACTGGGGTTGGGGAGGTGGGTGTTGGGGACCATCCCCTGAACAGTTCTGGTAGAAACCTGGGGCTTTTGTGAGCTGGACCTGGTGTTTAAAAAGCCAGCGAAGACACAGCGCCGTCTGGTGTTGATAATGCAGCAATTGGTAGAAGCAGAAGGATGTGGCCGGGCCGGGTCTAAGCCGGCACCAGGAGGCCCCATGTTTAATCAGATTTCCTGAATAACGCCACCTTCACCTCCACACCTGGAAAAAATGAACGAAAGCAACCGCCTCTTATGTTAGGGAGGGATTCAAGGCATCAGAATTATCCAGATGTTCAGCAAATTGTCTGCATAAATCCCCTTCCTTTTCAGTAACCCTCTTTCTCCAGGAAAAATGGTGATTGAATAATCCCCAAACAACCCAGGGACTCCGAAGAAGGATGCTAAAAAGAACCATGGGTATTACTTTATGGGTATCTGAATAAAATAATTTTAAAAGCAGATGGTCAGCAGAGGGTAGTGGTGATACTGGTGCACACACACACACAGTAACTAGTTAGGCCTGGCAGTCAGAAGTGAACAGGACCGAAACGTTCGTCTCTATTCGGCCGCTAGTTACCTGTATGACTTAAAAGAACTCATTTAACCTCTTATGGGCTTGAGTTACTGTGACTGTAAAATCAAAGCAATATTCAGTTTAATACTTGCTTATTGAAGACCTAATATGACTTGGATTCTGGGGAGAGGGAAAGGAGTAAAACCCAGCCCCTGACTTCAAGAGTCTAATAGAGGAACTGATAGATACTAACAACTACAAGGGACAGAATTACAGGCGGTGATGAATGCTGTAGCTGGGTAAGCTGAAGGTGCTGGGAAAACATGGAACCATCTGTGAAAACAGCTACGGAGGGGAGGCGTCAGGAGGTTTCCCAAAGACGCTGATAGTACATGAGATTTGAGCAAAGACTACAGTTAACTACTTGCAGGAGATTTATTTTATTTTAAACAAACATTTATTTATCCAAGCAGTCTGCCGGGCACTAAGCACTTTACATATTTTAACTCAGTTAAGCCTTACCACACTCTGTGAAGTAAGTATTATTTATTACCCCATTTTACCAATGGGAAGATTGGAGCACAGAGAGGTTAAGTAAACATTCTTTGAACATCCTTTTGCAAAGCACCTGAATGGTTTTAGGGCCACTAAAACGGTTTCAGGGAAGGAAATGGATATACATCCTCCAGTTTTCTAGATGATTTTCTTAATATCTAGAATGGACGTCAGAAAGACATCTAGGCAGAGCAACAGCATGTATGAAGGCATGGAAACCTAGAAAAGTAGGAACATTTCAGGATTTCAAGTGTGGCAGAACTAAGGCTGGTATGGGCAGGGGCTAAAGATGGCTCTGGTGGAGTGGGCAGGAACCAAGTAATGACTGGCAAAGGAATTTGGATTATATGGAATCACTGCAACATTTTTTTTAATATAATTTTATTTATTTTTGGCTGCGTTGGGTCTTCGTTGCTGCATGGGCTCTCTCTAGTTGTGGCGAGTGGGGGCTACTCTTTATTGTGGTGCATGGGCTTCTCATTGCAGTGGCTTCTCTTGTTGCGGAGCATGGGCTCTAGGCAGGCGGGCTTCAGTAGTTGTGGCTCGTGGGCTCAGTAGTTGTGGCACGCAGGCTCAGTAGTTGTGGCTCACGGGCTCTAGAGCCCAGGCTCAGTAGTTGTGGCATACAGGCTTAGTTGCTCCGTGGCATGTGGGATCTTCCCAGACCAAGGTTCGAACCCGTATCCCCTGCATTGGCAGGCAGATTCTTAACCACTGCACCACCAGGGAAGCCTTCACTGCAACATTTTAAGCAGGCATGTGGCATGAATTGAATATTCTAGTTACTATGTAACAAACTACCCACAGACACAGCTATTTTGTTATGATCACAAATTCTGTGGATCAGGAAATTGGACAGAGTGCAGCTCAGACAGGTCTTCTTTGCTTTATTATGTCTGGAGCTGAGAGGACTCCAACGGTGGCAGCTGGAACAGCTGTGGCTAGAGGGTCCACTTCCAAAAGGATTCTCAACTCTGATACCTTGACTGGGATAACCTAACAGCTGGCTCAGCTGGGACTGTTCCGTAGAGCATCTACATATGGCCGTTCCACGTGACGTGGACTTTTCACAATGTGGTGGCTGGGTTCTGGGAGAAACTTCCCCAGAGTGGGCATCGCAGGACCAGTGGAAGCTGTGTGGACCTTCTTCCCTAACCTCAGAAGTCACACAGTGTCAGTTCTGCGGGCTCTGTTGATCGAAGCAGTCGCAATCCTGCTTAGATTCAAATGGAGGACACCATACCTCTCAATGGAGTAATGTCAAAGAATTTGAGCCCTGGTTCTAAAACTACCCTAATGAGATACGGTTTGGGGGAAGGACCACTCAGTCAACAGTGTGGAGGATGGATTCGAGGGGGTTGTAGACCAAAAAAAAAAAAATGTTTCTGTTATATCAGTAAACAACGAATGTTGCCCTCCATCAAGCCATCCGTTACTGTTGCCACCCTGACGGTGCGCCCTGAGGGGAATTCAGGATGGAGGGAAACGGGATACTGGCCCTAGGTAGTTAAGATGCGTATCAAAGGTATAATTTCAATGAGCCCAGACTCTTGCATCTTTCTAGACATAGAAAAGCACTAAAATTATTAACTTGAGATGTCTATTTTTTGTGACTGGCAGTAATCTTTTGATGCTGGACTCCATGTTTGTTTGTTTTTCAACGAAAATTCCTATACATCCCAGCTCCTCCCTTACCTCTTTAAAAGAGTCCTTCAGAGCTATCTGAGAGGCTATTTCCCAGGCTATAGTCATCAGTAAGTTCCCCTAATACAACATAACCAACAACTTTTAGGTTGTGCATTATTTATGGGTTGTTTTTGTTTGTTTTTGTTCCTCAGTTGACAGTGTAAAATTAGGGCTCATGAGAGGAAGGACTCTTCCTGACCTCCATGGATGGGGATAGGGAAGGGATAGTTCCCAAATAATAGTGATTTTATTAGCAGACAAAGCGGAAAGTTGAGTTTGAGGGGCTGAGGACAGCCAAGGGGTGGTGGGCACTTGTTGATTATATAACCAGCTGTCTTGACTGTCAGTCAGTGTGAGTCTCAGTAAAGCTATTTGGGCTGCAGACTTTGGAGCCCTCAGCATACAAATAATACTTAAAGCCCTGTGGAGTAACGCAAATGTGGAATAAGAAGACTAGAGTTTCCAGGAAACTCACCAGAGGCTACTGAAACCAAGCAGAAAGAGAGGAGGGAGAAGGAGGTTTTAAAGGAGAAACACTAAGAGTGTTTCATGGGAGCCAAAGAGGAAGATTTTTAAGGAGGAGCGGTCAGCCGTGTCAAATGCCATAGAAAGGTCGAGTAAGACGCCGAAAGTGCCTATTAGATTTGGCTGTTAGGAGGTTCAGCTCACTGGAATCCCAGCTCAAAAATCTCACCTACTGTGTCCATTTTCAAGGAATTTGTCCCATTTCACCTAAATTATTGAATGTGTTAGCATAAAATTATTCATAATATCCTTTTATTATCTTTTTAATGTCTGTGAAATCTGTAATGATGTCTCCTCTTTCAGTCCTGATATTGGTCATTTGTGCTTTCTCTTTTTTCTTAAGCCCTCTTGCAAGGGGTTTATATCTATTTGACATGGTGACCATGACACGTTTGAAGGTGAGTTTAAGATCTAAGCTACTTCAGGTAGTAAGAGGTCTCCAAAAAAGTTGAAACCTTAAAAAATAATCTCCCCGCCCCCAAATCAGACACAAATACAGCAGAGGAAACAGAGCAAACAGTTGATTACATCAGCCAAATACATCTAGGCCATGCATTGGGTCATGAAGATAAAATCTGTTGTTTGGCTTTGTTCTGTCCTCAGCTGAATAAAGTACCTCAGCTTTGAACCCCTTTTTAGCTGAAAATTTTTTTTTTTTGCTTAAGTCATCTTCCAAATTGTACACGGAGTTCATATATCAACTAGGATGTCTCCTTTTGGAAAAGACTACATCGTAGCCTTGGCAGTAGAAAGACAGACTGTATTTGGAGTTCCCTGTATTTAAACAATTTCTTAACTTCTCTGAGCCTCAGTTTCCAAAACTGTAAATAATACTTATCTCATTTGTGTATGTGTCGGGATTAAGGGAGAAAAATATGTGCAAGATACTCAATAAATGGCAACTGAGGCAGGAGCCTTTTCACCCCAAGTGATAGAAAAACCCGACTCCAATTTAACTTAGAGGAGAAAAAAGGAATTTATGGATGTGATGGCTTTTTGATGTATGAGCGTGGCAAAGCTGAATTACAGTTCCCAGAATTCCCTTTCTAACCTGTTTCCATTTAGCGTGGGCTACAGATGATGACGGCTCTCAAGAGCTGAAGGACAGATGGAGGCGGTGGCCACTTTATACCATACGAGCACCTTCTCTGAGGCATTTAATCACATACTAATCTAGGTGCTGTGGCGAAGCAATTCTGCATATGTGATTGGAGTCCCTCATCAGTCAACCTTAAGTTAATCTATGAGTGTCCTGGCTGGGCCTGACTTAATCAGTTAGAAGTGCTTTTAAAAGCAGGCTTAGGCCTCCTCTGAGGGAGCAACTCCAAGAGACTGTCAGCTGTTGCTTTCCCTTCCTTCTAGATCTTCCTCTGTGACCCAAACCTGTGAACGTCAAGTTTCAACTCTTACCAGGGGCTTCCCACTTGCTTGTGATCTTCTCTCCCTCTCTGCCTGGACCTCAGATTTGCTTAGCCAACCCCCACAGCGTACAAGCCAATCCCTTGTAATAAATCCATATCTGTATCCTTATCTATCTGTCAGTCATCTGTGATTCTGCTGGCTCTACTTCTCTGATTGAATCCCAACTGATACAATGGGCTCACATGGCTGGGAAGTCCAGAGAAGGGCTCAAACTATAGCAATGAGTCATCTGATCAATTCCTCTCTCTCTCTTTTTTCTTCTCTCTCTCTCTCTCTATCTCTCAGCCCTGCTTCCCTCTCTGTGTAGTGGCTTCGTTCTGTACACTGGTTCTCCCCATGTGGTGAGGGAGATGGTCTCTGAACACTAGGTTCACATCTTCCCAATCGAACCAAGCAGAAAGAGACTTCTTTCTTTCCCACAGAGAAGGGGTTCTGACTGGTCCACATTTTGCATCAATCACTTTTGCCAGAATACTATGTTAAGTTTGACCAGGCTTGTCATGAGTGGGATTCTGTGATTGACAGCCCCCATCAAACCTCAAGGAGTGGGTGGAAACACCCCCCAAAAAAGAGGTGCTACTGTAACCAGAACAGGTGTCTGGGGGTGTATGCTAGACAAACATAGCGTAGTGACCACAGTCTACCGCAAAGACTGTTAGTGGGCTTCTTGGTGATGAGCCGTTCTAAGTCACTGATCTTGATCTACACGAGTCATGTGTTCGGACTTCCATCCACATGCTGACTTCCACTGACACATCTTCTGGTTGCCTTTCCCAGACGCAACACACTCATGTGAAGTGTGGTCTTAAAGACAGAGCCCAACCTGGCTTCTCTTCACATCTGCACTTCTACCCAACTGTGTGATCTCAGTCAGAGCAAGTCATCTCTCTGTGTCTCCATTTATCCATTTGTTGAATAGGAATTTTCATGCCCAGCCTTCTCACACTAAAAGACCAGGGATGTGGATTTAGATCATAAATTAGAACAGTAGTATTATTTCAGGTCTTGGGATCAGGTGGATCACTTCCCTGCTTCCTCTGTGGATGGAACTTCTCATCTTCCTTCCTAAAGTGACATTTGCCCTCCCTACGCCTCCCCCAAAGCCATAATGGTATGAGGTTTGCAGAGGAACAAAATGAGAGAAAAGGAATGTTTATAAGGCCAAGATCAAACAGAGAAGTGGAGGCCTGGGCCCCCCACTCTCCCATCTTCCCATGCCGGAGCCAGAGTGTTCTACTGGACTCAGTGTGGGTCCCTGTTCTAGAGGAGGGGCGCTCCCCTTTGTGGGTATTCTTTTTTATATTTAATAGGTAAGCATGGTAGAAACCTTGGCCATAATCAGACCAGGCTGTCTAGATTTGGACACTAACTGTTTACAGAATTTGGAAACCTACTGCTCATAGGAAGTCACCCCTCACAGGGAAGGGTGAAGCTTAGCAGAAGTTACCTATCCCCCAAGTGGGAAGGTGAGCTTGGACATAGCATCTCCACCCCAGGGGAAGAAGGACCTGGGACCCAGAGTTACTGTTAAACAATATTGCTCCTTGCCCTGCACAGTATTTAAGGATCAAGGGAAGAATTATTATCACACTGAATTTAGAGTCTTGATGACCTGAGAAAAACACGTTAATGTGACGAGCAAGGCCTCGGGGGGAGACTGCCATCTCTTTAAGAGTCCTCAGCAGACACTCAGCCAGAGCTTTATCTGACCAAGTCCTACTTCTTGTGCAAACAGTTTGACAGTTTTCTAAAGTTGGTCAGGCTGCAATTACTAAGAAAAATATGGAATGCTGTTAAGAGGGAGACCAGGAGAGCTAGCACAGCCCTTTCTGATCTAAAAGCAGGCAGGGGCTTCCCTGGTGGGGGCGCAGTGGTTGAGAGTCCACCTGCCGATGCAGGGGACATGGGTTCGTGCCCCGTTCCGGGAGGATCCCACATGCCATGGAGCGGCTGCGCCCGTGAGCCATGGCCACTGAGCCTGCACGTCCGGAGCCTGTGCTCCATAACGGGAGAGGCCACAACAGTGAGAGGCCCGCGTACCGCAGAAAAAAAAACAAAAACAAAAAAACAAAAAAATCAGCAGAACTTAAACTTCAGTTCACCTGCACCAGCCACATTTCAAGTGCTCAATGTCCACCTGTGGCTCGTGGCTACCATATTGGATGGTGCAATTAGAGAACATTTTCCTCATCACAGAAAATTTGATTGGACAGCACTGAATTAGAATAGGATTGAGCTGCATGTTAAAAAGATGCAACACCGAGTGGCTTAACCAAGGTATTAGTTTATTTCCCTCTTTTATAAAATTCCACGTCAGTAAAGTTGCTCAATTCCCCAAAGTCATCAAGACCAGTTATGCTCATGTGGTGTCCACAGAGTCAGGGACCCAGGTTCCTTCCATCTTGACGCTCTGCCACTGCGAGGGTGTTTCCTGGTCCACATGGTTGAGAACGGTGCCCCAGCCAAGGGAAGAGGGAAAGAGGAAGCATCGCAGCTCCTTTTAAAGGCACCACCTAGGCCTGCATCAATCCCTTCCACTTCATCCCTTGGCCCCATTTTGTCTCATGGCCTCACCTAACTACAAGGGAAGCTGGGAAACTTTATTCTGGTGAAAAATTAAAACTTTATTCCTGGATTTCCCTGGCGGTGCAGTGGTTAAGAAGCTGCCTGCCAATGCAGGGGACATGGGTTCGATCCCTGGTCCGGGAAGATCCCACATGCAGTGGAGCAACTAAGCCCGTGCGCCACAGCTACTGAGCTTGCACTCTAGAGCCCACGAGCCACAACTACTGAGCCCATGTGCTGCAACTACTGAAGCCTGCATGCCTAGAGCCTGTGCTCCACAACAAGAGAATTCACCCAATGAGAAGTCCGTGCACCACAACGAAAAGTAGCCCCCGCTCGCCGCAACTAGCAAAAGCGCACGTGCAGCAACGAAGACCCAATGCAGCCAAAAATAAATAATTAATTAATTTTTTAAAAAAAGTGTATTCCTATGGGAGAAAGGGAGCATGGATGTTGGGGGCACGTAGCAATCTCTTCCATGGCAGTTATGTGGGTAGCCCTGGAATCCATTTCTGCCAAGTTTTCTTTCTTGTAACCTTTCTCTCTGTTCTCTATCTTCCTAATTTCCTATTTCCTCCCTCTTCCTTCTACCCCACTCCCTGCTGCACCCCCTTCTATGCAGCAGGCCCCATGCTCCCCAATTTCACATACACAGTCTCATTTTACCATCACAGCCACCTAGTGAGGGCGGTAGTAATTGTGCCTATTTGACAGATGAAGACAGTGTGACTCAGAAAAGTTCAGTGATGAGCTGGACTAGATAGGTCCCGAAAGCTTTCTCCCCCGTTCACTAAATTCCACCTGTTTCTTCCTCTCTCCCCGGCCCAGGCCCGTCTCTCCTTCTCCTTGGATTCTCTCCACTGCCTGTCTCTCTCCTCACATCCTAACCCTCTCCCTTCCTCCCCCGGTTTTTTGGCTTTTATTCTTCTTTCCTGTCTCCCAATGTAACAGCATGGCCTCACTCAGCCGATTACTCACTGCTTCCCCTCAGCTTCTAATAAATTTATTAAGTTGTAATCAACCTATAAATCAACTCTCCTGAGAAAACCTGGTAGGGATTAGGTTTGCGTTTCCCTGTAATTACAGCTGAGGAGCCGAGCAATGAATCAAATTGACTGACAGAAAAAATGGGGTGACCTCAAACACCTTATGTCTTCTCTCCTGTGGCCTGTCCGGCCAGGGCCTGACCACAGATGACCTGGCTCGCTGCTGTGCCCCTCCCCACCTGTCCCCAAAGCTGAGGATATGGGCGCCAGACCAGACCTCTGACCTCAGGCTGGAGGTCAAGATCCTGAAGGTCACGGAAAAAGGGGGTCTCCAAGATAGGCAAGAATCTTCCAGAGCTCTCATCCTCCCGTTCACAGATACCCCTCCTCCTCTGGGTCTTGGGTACTTTCTTTCTCCTTTGGTTTCCTGGGGTTTCTCTCCCTCCACTGGGGTACAGAAGTGGGAGGGAGTGGGACTTTCTGAGACGTGTCAGTCCCCTACGTAGTCTGGAAACTCTACACTTGATTTTGGCTGTTTCTGACAGAAACAGAAGGGGACGGCCAGCAGCCGTGAGCCTTTGGTGGGGACCAAAGATGGAGAGGGGTGCTAAGGCCAGAGGGTGAAGATGCCCTGAAAACTGTGGGGACCAAAGATGGGGGCAGGGGTGCTAAGAAGGACAGCTGGGGAAGATGCCTTGGAAACTGAAAATCAACCTGCCTCTCCTTTCTCTCCAGGAACCCAAGTGGGTTTGAAGCAAGTGTGCTTCGTCCAGGCCGGGATGCTGACCTTTCTTCCCGCCCTCCTATGGAGATTCCCTACCGTCCGGCTTGGGATTCTGTAGCCTTCACGCCCACACCGGCAACTCCTCTTCCCTGCAATACCCTCCCACGCCGGCCTGAGCACAGCGGCTGCCACATCCCGCGTGTTCGATCAATGTGGATTGAGTTCGCCTACTCATTCAGGTGCCAATCAATTCATATATCTCCACATGCAATTTTTATTAACCGGCTGTCCCAGACATCCCCCAATTCGCTGATGTCTTTTCGGAAACAGTGGGAGTCCTAGAACTGATGACTTGCTAGAGGATGAGAGAAACCAGGAGGAATCAAAAGAGAAATAGCGAAGATGAGAGCGAAGGAGAGAGAGAGGAGGGTATGGGAGAGGAAAGGCGAGACAGAGACAGAGGGAGCCTGCCTTTCACCTTACAGGTGATCTGAACCAGGGCACAAGGGTGGATCGTGTGCCATTACACTCACAACCCTGGCATTTAACTAAGAGAGTAACAGACTAGAAAACAAAACAGAGAAAGGCAACCACAAAGCCCATCCAACCTAGCAGGCAGGCGCTATCAGCCCTGGACACCCTCAAATCACTGAAGGGGGGTCAGAGCTGAGACCCAGTGTCTTCTTACTGACCTGGTTCCTAACCCGTCAGCTGAACTCCCTCTGGCCCTAAACTGGGAGGCTTAGCCCTGCGGCCACTCACCAGCAGCCTGGCTGGCTGGCTCCTGCTTCCTGGCCCCTCCTTCCGCCTTCCGGGGCCCCCCCTCTGGGTCCCAGGCTGCTTTTGCACCGGTGCCTTGTCTCCTGCTTCCCGTGATGACGCATGAGGACACGAAGCTCTGTCGTTCTGGCAGACACCGCAGACTGGGTTCTGTCGGCCCTTAGTCCCTGGGCGTAGGTTGGTTTGTCTCTCTGGTAACCACCCAGTACTGATGTCAGAGGGGCTTCAGAGGGGCTGAAGGAGGCCTCTCAGGCCTGCACCCTGTCCCCACCCCCACTCGCCCAGGGTCCCGGGGGAGCCTCAGAGAGCCCAGGGGGGCCGCGCCCTGGGAGGTGTGCACACGCGTGCTCAGTACCCAGGACACAAGGATATACACTCGGGCTCTCGAGAGGCCGTTGCATGGGCTCTGGAGTCAGACATTCCAGGGGGTACCATCCTACTTCTGTCACTCACCAACTGCGCAAGCTGGGGCAAGGGACAGACTCTCAGAGACTCTGTTCCCACACTTGTAAATGGGGGGGCCAATAATAGTGCCCACCTCATAACGTTGCCCTGAGGGCTGCATAGAGAATGCTGAGCACGACGCCTGGCACGTGGCAAGTACTCCATTACCATTATCATTACTGACACTTCCTAGAGGAGACCAAGACAATTCCCTTGGTACCAGGTAGCTCTAGTCATCCCATTTGCCAGACACAAGCACACAAAGTCCAGGTGATTTACTGGGCCAGTTGTCCTCTGGGGTGGCGGGAGGAGGGAGGCTTGACCCTAGAACCCTACAAGAGATGACCCTAAAAAGTAGAAAACTACGTGGTTATCTAAGCAGAGTAATTAAGAGTGACCTTCCCAGCATCTCAATAAACCATCTTTACCACAAATGAGTCCCGAATCCCTAACACGTCCACCTCTGGTCACTTATTTGGGATAAGGCAGAGGCCCCAGACAAAGAAAAGGCATTGAGGCCTCCTTGGGAGACTTACTTCTTTGATCTGATCATTTCGGCCTTGTTGGACAGCAGGGAGAAAAGTTGCGTTGGGGTAAGATGCAAGGCTGAGTCTCTGATTACCAGCAGAGAAGAGCCGGTCTGGAGTTGGGCATGAGGTTGGGGGGGGAGTGAGGGTGGAGAGAGTATGGGTCTCAGCAAGCAAGGTCATGGATTAGGGCACTGGAGCCTGGGGTTTCTAAAAGGGGGTGTGTGGGACAGACTCCAGGGTGGCCTCCATGATTCCTACCCCCTGCTGTTCACACCCTTTGAGCCTGGCTGGGAACTGTGACTTATTCTAGCCAATGGCATATCGTAAAGGTGAAGGGATTTTGCAGATGGAACTAAGGTCCCAAATCAGTTGATTCTGAGTTAATTTAAAAGGAAATTGTTCTGGGTGGGCCTGACTTAATCAGGTGAAACCACCTAAAATGGGACTGGCTCCCCCTTGCGGTAAGCAGCTCTCCTTGCAGCCTGGGTGAAGTCAGCAGCCATACTGAGGAAGCCCACAAGGCGGGAGCTGACAGCCTAATACCTGAAGGCAGCTTCCGGCCCAAAGACAGCAAAAAGCCAGAAGCGTCAGTCATATCAGTGCAAGGAAATAAACCTTGCCAATAACTCGAATGAACTTGGAAGTGGGTTCTTCCCCAGTCGAGCCTCCTCAGGAGAAGGAGGCCAGCCGACCCCTGGGTTGCAGCCCAGTGAGCCCCAGAGCAGAAGACCGGTTAGGCCACCCCTAGACTCCTGAGCCACAAACACTGTGATAGAATGAAGTGTGTTGCTTCATGTTGCTAAACATGTGTGATCTGTGACAGTGACAGAAAACTAATATTATGGAGGGAAACGTCCTGGAGCTGAAGACAGCCTCCAACTGTAACACGTTAGCCTGCTTCTGTCTCCGGGAAGCACCTGCTCGGGCCAAAATATTCAACCCTGATCACCTTGCTGGTCCCACTCTATCTTTGTCCTGAGGTGGAGAGGGGCCATGTCTGTGGGTCCTGCTCCCCGAAGAACCCTTGCCTGAAGCTGCTATGAGGAGAGTGGCACCCTTGAGTCACACCGCCAAGACCCCTCACCCTGAGAGAAAGCCAAGTGCTCTGTTGCAAAAGGTCCCTGGCTCCCAGGCTCACCCAGGGAGGGGGCTGCTGGGAGTTCAGGGGGAGCTCCAGGTTCTCCAGTCAGATCTGGTCCAAGACCAGTGCCCTCCCTCTCTTTCTGTGCTCCCAGGGAGTGGTCATCTGAGCATCCCTGGCCCTGGCTCTGTCACCTGAGACCTCACACCACCTTTAGTTAGACGTGGGGCCACCCCTGGGTAAGTAGGCAAGCGTGTCGAGACTGTAGCCTCAGCGTTGGTCCTGGAGCCGATGCTGGACCCTGCGCACCTCAGCTGCTTCCCTCCCTCCCTCCATGGCAAAGGCCTGTGGGCCTGCTTCCCATCTCTGATCCTGTGTGTGACATCCCCCATCCCGTGTCTCCACCTGCAGCACAGCCCTTGAGCTGACTTCATGTTTCTTATGGATAAAATCTCTCTGAGTGACTTCTTAACTTTTATTTTCTTAGAACCCTTTATTCGCACAAAAATCATACAAGAAAACTCAGTCTGCAAGGGCACAAAAGTGGAGCAGCTCTGACTGAGTGGAGGGAGGTGAGTGGCCTCTACCCAGCAGACCCCTGCCTGCCCCCTCCCCGACTTCAGCGGAAGTGCTTCTTGGAAGTTTGTTTAGACCTTCCTGCCCGCGGCCCAGTCAGGACTTCCTGTTTGTCTCCCTCAGGGCTGGCCAGAACAGGAAGTCCCACCCTCTCATCCCCAGCACAGCTGTCAATCAATGAGAGCAAAAAGAATGTTCCCCATCCATACTGAGTCCCTAAATATACAGCCACTAAGATATTTTCCACCTGGAAGACTACGATCCCTGTCCCCCGACCCACCTCTCAAATGCCCTGACGTGAACTTGCCACCTGTGAGACAAATGTTCTTCCTGGCCTGCCTAGGAGAGCTTTAAATAGACTCAGAGTTGAAAGGAAGCTTATGGTTACTGAATCCATCTCCTAAGGCAGGGAAGCATTCCCTATACATCCCCACCAGGCTCTCTTTGGACGCCTTCCATGACGGGGAACTCACTATCTCACAAAGCAGGTGTCTCCCTATTAAAACTCTAATCTGTCTCCCTGTAACATTCCCCCACTGGCCCTGCTTCTGGAGCTCAAACAATAAGTTATGTAACCTATACTAAGAGGAACCTGGCTCACTCCAGGCCAGGCTGCTCCTTCCCTATGCCACTCTCCTCAGAGGCCTCTTATGTAGACTGGTACATTGGTGGCCCAAGGAACCACGCCTCCCAGTATCCGTGGAGATATACCTGTCTATCCTCCTGTCTCATTGACTCTGGGATTGGCCATGTGACTTGCTTTGACCAATTGAGATATTAGCCACATGAGGCTGGATTAACACTTGCAAATTGGGGCTTGCCCTCTTACAGAGTTCCCTCTTAGGAGACAGCTACCACGCTGTTAGGCTATTGAATGCTACAAGGCCGTATGAAGAGAAGCTCTGGAAGACGGCAGGCCGTTTTAGATGTTCCAGCCACAGGTGGGCGCCCAGCCGCGTGCCACCACATGAGTGACCTAAAAGATTCACATGGAACGGCACTGCCCGGGGGAGCTCAGCCAACCCACAGAATCGTGAGAAATAATAAATGGTTATTTTAAGCCACTACATCTTGCAGTGGTTGTTATGCGGTGACAGATAACCGAAAACCACTGATAGGATTTTCCTGGGAGCAAGTTTCTGGGATTAGTATAGCCAAGACTTTTCATCCCAGGTCAGACATTTACAAAGAGCATAGACCAGCTGGCTCAGCTGTGAGATAACAAACATCTTCACTGGGGATACTGGGAGCCCTGCCACTTGGAATTAAATTAGAAGGAGCCAGTAGGAGATGGGGGGGTAGGTAGGAGCCTTTGGCTGGAGCGAGTCGGAGAGCCCTGGCTGGATGACAAATCATGCAGAACAGCTTGGCTTTCTGCACAAAATGGAATTATGCTTTGGTTCAAATTTTTTGCCACTTATAAATTACTTTTTATTTTATTACCCTCCAAACTGCCATCCAGACAGACTTGGAGGCTGGTTTGGATGTGCTAGTTGCTTTCCAAAGCTGTGAAGGCGCAAATCATGTGTCATCCCCAGTGGTTTGGGAAGAGATGCCTTTTCTTTCCAAAAAAAAAAAAAAGCAATTTGGGTACACGTGTGGTAATGACTTACAAGTGGAAAAACAGCAAGATCCGTTGGGGATTATAACAACATCCTGAATAGGGAGAATTAATGTGAAATGTTCTAGAATGAACGCTGCCCCAGACTCCACGCATTCGCTCCATATGCGTTATTTGAGCGCCTACAATCCCTGCCTTCCCAGAGCTCACCGTTCAAGGGGAAAGACTGACAGGTGAACCAGCAGGTGCAATGTGGTGTGATAATGGGTAAGTTTGGGGTTAGAGAAGCACCTAGAGGAAGGCTGACTCCTCAAGAAGCTGTATCTAAGCTGAGAACAAAGGGTCAATAGAACAGCTGAACAAAGGGAACGGACATTGAAAGGCAGAGATTACTAGTTCCTACCCAATATCTATCCATCACTTCCTTATGATTAGAATATCTTCTTAGCCCGGTGTGCAACGCACCCAGCTAAAACACTCCCTTGTTTCTAATAATGAATAATGAGATATAAATGGAAGTTTATATAGATTCTTTGGAAGGAATTCTGTCTCACCTAGGACCTGTCTAGACTCTGTACCTGATGGCTGGAATTCCAGCAGCCATTTTGTACCATGAAGCAAATTTGAGGATAAAAACCAACTGCTAAGAATGGTAGAGCAGAAAGTCAAAAGGACCCTGGGTCCCTGACAACTATGAAGCAGCTGGGCCAGCCCTGGAGAGCCTCCCACCTAGCTACTTTCACACACAAAAGAAATAAACACCATATTCAAACTACTTATCAGTTGTGTTGTTGTTGCAGCATGCCTGGTTCTAACAGATACAACTGCACGTACCAAGGTCCAGAGGTAAGAGAGCACATGGCATGTTTCACACGCTGCAAGTGGCTCCAAGTGACTGGAAGTCAATCATGGCGTGTGATGGGGGAAGGCGTGGTGGGGGGGCCTGGAAAGGGAGGCAGGGTGAGGCTGGAGTTCTTGGGATGATGCGGTGCAGAGGGAAATCATAATTGCCGGCCCTGAGGAAGGGTTTTTAAGAAGTGGTTCTCCTCTTCCTCTTCTCCACATCTGGAGAAAGGATGACTTCCTGTTCCCCCAGAGACTTAGGACTAGGAACCAAAGTGTCTAAGTCAAAGAGTGTGTCTCAAAACTGGAGACCTGGTCACAGATGACTGCCCTCATGACTTCTCCTAAACTAAATTAAACGAGGCTCTGAGCCCCTTTCCCGGGTGGTGCCTCTCAGCCTCCCCCTCCGGAGAGCGGCGCAACATTAGACAGCAGAACTTGCAGAAACCAGGAAAGGGTTCTAGCCTTCCATCACGGGATCGTATCTGAGATGCCCATTGCCAGGCTGGCATGGTCCACGGGCAGCTTTGTTTCTGTCCAGCTAAGGCTGGGAACAGGGATCCCCGTGGAGGAGCCTAAGTCCACAGCCCACTGTAAACGGCCTCCTGCATCCATGGGCCACCCCTGCAGAGGTCTGACAGCTCCCAGGCTCCAAGAGAAGCAGGGCTTGCTCCCTGCCACCCTCAGAAACCCCCAAACACAGCCCCTCACCTTCCTTGGGGAAACTTCTTCCCCTGCTTCTGGATCAGCCCCTCCCAGCACCAGCCCTGGCCCCTCCTCCAACCCAAAGGAATTCAGCTTGAGTCTCCTGAGACCTCAAACACAAAAGAGATTTACCTCCCACCTTTCTATCCTTTCTCCCTGCCATGGGGAAAAGGATGCTATAAGGAACTCTTTTGAAAACTCAATTAGACGTCTCCCACCAACACTGACAGAAAAGGCCCCTGAAAATGATGCGGGCCGAGAGCAACTTGTCACACCAGACAGCGAGGAAGCAATCGAAGACAGCTAGGGGGCTTCCCTGGTGGCGCAGTGGTTGGGAGTCCGCCTGCCGATGCAGGGGACGCGGGTTCGTGCTCCGGTCCGGGAGGATCCCACATGCCGCGGAGCGGCTGGGCCCGTGAGCCATGGCCGCTGGGCCTGCGCGTCCGGAGCCTGTGCTCCGCGGCGGGAGAGGCCACGGCAGTGAGAAGCGAAAAAAACAAAAAACAAAAAACAAAGACGGCTAGGGCCAGGGCCGAAGGACTCAGGAGCCAGGCTGAAGAGGTTCTCCCTGGCAAGAGAGACAACAGTATGTATCAGTGAGGACAGTAACTTCAAGAGATTGAAACAGGTCAAATATATTTGAGTCTGTGAGTCTGTAATGATAGTTTTAAGAAAAACAGAAACTAATTGATAATCAGTTGAGGACGCTAATAAACTATTTCATTACTTCCAAACTGACAAATAAAAGGAAAAACTCAAGCAAGAGACAAGGATAGAAAGAAACCACTCTGTTCTGAGTAAATATATCCCAAGATGCTAAAGAAGAAGAAGGAGGAGGAGGAAGAAGAGGAAGGAGTTTAGCCTGTAATGACTCTGATGTCATGGAAACAGGAAAAGCAGCAGCTTTCCACAGGGGAACTGGGGACCGCAATTTCTCTGTACCTCACTGGTCAGCGGGAGGTCTCTGTGGGCTGGAGCAGGCAGGGCCTCCTAGAATATGGTCCCCCAGAGAAAACGTCCTGCCAAAGACAGCGGGGTGCTCTTGGGATGGGAGAGCAGCAAGACTATTCCAGAAAGCATGTGGGCATTTTCCCAGAGTCCAAAACAAGCTATTTTACACAATGCTGAGTGATGTAAAGAAGATGGCCCCTCTGTGGGAAGGATGAGAACCGAGCAAAGCCATCGAGTTTGGCAGTTTGCAGACTCTGAATATCCTTCAAGGGAGTCGACTCAGGAAAGTCACGAGTTGTCCCCAGACTACAGTGGGAAGGGTCAGCCAGCCCAGCAGGAAAGTCAGAGATGGAAAGTTGACTTGAGGATGAAGCAGGGACAAGGGAACTTCTTTTTAGCCATTTTTTTTAAAGCAGAGGCAAAATACCGTAGTGATTAAGATCATCAATTCTAGAATCAGACAACCTCGGCTGAATCCCAGCTCTGCCAATTACTAGCCGCGACCTTGGGCAAGTTACTTCATTTCCCTGTGCCTCAGTTTCCTCAGCTGTAAAATGGGATATAATAGTGGGAGATGCTGGAGCAGCCAAGCATTACAGAGTGGACAAGACACGAACAAGAGGACGGCGGAGAAGTCATGACATGAGAGGGAGGCCGTGAATTTTCAGGTTGGTGACTGTCCTGGTCTTCCCCAGGCTCAATCACTTAGGCCTGAGCTGGCAGCGATAAGCATCATCTCATTTAAACTTCTCAGCCCGCATGAGGCGGGAACTGAAAACAACCAGACTCACAGGATAAACATCTCTGAGACAGCAGTGCTGAGCTGACTCCTGCGGAGTTAGTGACCAGCGTGAAAGCCTGCATGCAGGGCAGGTAGTGACAGGAAATGACAGGGAAAGGCGAGAGAAAGAGACATGGTTGAGTTGGGGCTGGGAGGCGGACACCTTGAGAGATCTCTTTCTAGTTTCGGTGAGCAACCTTGCCGTGTACCAGCCTGGTCTGTTCACTTTCCTCTCTTAACCTCTTCTTCATTCGAGGATGGACAGGGGTCCAAACACCCAAGAGAAATACGAAGAGATTCCAAGGCCCTCGTTCCCGAGAGACCGGGAGGTCAGTGGACAGTGCTGGAAGGTCTAGGCCACCTGGAGCCAATGGGACAGGGAAGGTGGGGGCAGGAAGGGATGTTGGTGAGTGTGGGGAGAGTGAAGAGGAGGGTGGGCTGGGAAGGGAGGTAGAGAGGGAGCTGGCAGACACGGAAATGCAGTATAATTGGAAGTGGCTACCATTGCATCTGACACTTTCATTGTTCAGGTGAGACAATTGAGACCCCAAAGGGCCAGTTGTTGACCACAAAGCTCATCTGTACCCCAAAGGGGAAGGACAGAGGTGAGAAACACGCGAAAACTAGGTCGACACCTCTCCCGGAGACCCCATCACGGAAAAAAAGGCCAAAAGATCCCTGGCTCCGCCCGGGTCAGGTGACTCTGGAGGGTGGTGCTTGAGGGAGGGCCCAGGAGTCTAGGGTGCATGGGTGCAGGCCCGTCCTTCAGGGTTAGTGCCGCCTTTTCCCGAAGCTCTCAACTCTGCAGGGAAGTTCGTGGGCTAAACTACTATTCAGTGTGTGAAGTAGGAGACAAGAGACTTGGAAACATATGAACACCTGCCCGGTGGAGAGAGGACAAGGTGGCCCTTGTTATACACACACAGGTGGGACTCAGGCCTGCTCCAGCGAGGCAGGCTGTCCCCACCAGGCATGGACTACAGTCACCGTGGAAACCTCCCCGTAAAGGACTGAATGACCTGCATTTTGAGTTTCATCTCCTGACATAGGAGTTTATCGGTAGAACGCAGAAGGCAGAGACAGGGATGGGTTTTCTCTTGTTTCAATGCCAGCTGAGCAGCATTACGGAGCCCAGGAGGCAGCCGATGAGCTGCTCTGGTGTATGTATGGAGCAAGGGCATCTCCTTGAGCCATCCTCTGCCATTGGCCACTCTGCTTTACTCATACAGATTCCAGGTGCTGCGTCAGGTACCGAGGACAGGAAGATGAGTAAGGGACAAATCCTGACCCAAGGAAGGGCACAGCTGAGTTGGGGAAACAAATACATAAATAAGCCATTACAACCCCATGGGGCACGTGCACGCAGCCCAGAGCGATTTGCTCAATAAAGTAGGTGAAAGAGGGGCAATGCGAGGACGGAGGACGGGAAGGAAGTGGTGAAGGTTTGCACAGTCATTAAGGGAGATCAGGGGACCAGGTCAAGTGGCGATGGACGGTTGGATCACAGGCCAATGTACAGGCCATGTGATTTTTCTCCAGCAGGGCTTAGCTAAGAAGGTGTGTTGTAGAGGCTGCAGCCAGAGAGTGAAACATTGGTTGGAAGCAAAGATTTAGGCAGAGGAGCAGCTGTGGACATAAAGGCCAGGTCCAGGGTGGGCCCTGCCAGTGGATGGCACCCAGGAGTGGAGAAGAGCCACGGGAGTTGCAGAGGTACAGGCATTCCATCCTGTTGGAGGACAGGCTGTGTCCACAGACACTGCCGTCTCCTGGGATGGAAGGGATGCTGGCAGGAGTGGGATGGAGAAGATGGACGCCGCAGCCCAGCCACTCAGGGAATTGGATCCCTCTCTCTGTTCCCTCGTGTGAAGCAGGGGTGATAACACTGCTCTCTGGATCCCTGTTGGGGCGTCCAAGGCTGGACATGTAGTGTGCCCTTCCTTCTTCCCACACTGCCCTGTTTACTTCCCCAGATCACTCGGGAGAGTGGAGCGCCCTGTGCCACGCGGGTACACCTGGCTCGGAACCCTCGCCAGCTCCGGGCTAAATATGGACATTGAGCCACGACTGGACATTTGTTCTAGACTGCATTCAATGCGTGTTATCACATTAAATAAAGGAATGAGAATTCTTCAAGCAAATAAGAGAGAAAAAGACAGCCTGAAGGAGGTAAGTTGAAGGCTTTTCCCAGGTTAAAATAGCCTGGCGCTCTCTCCTTGGCCATGGGGGGCTGGCAGCCTTTTCAGATGCTGAGCAGGCCCCTGTCAAGCCATTTCCTGCTGGGGTGAATAACAAGCACCCCAAAAGGAGTGTTTAAAGGAGATTGAGTCCCCTCTTTATCGAGAGCCAGGTTGATGAGAGTATACTCATCCCCTCCCCAGCCCCCTGACTGCATCCGGAAGCAGCCGCCCCACCCCCACCCCGCAGTGCCACGAACCAGAGTCCTACAAGGAAAAAAGCAGGACTAGCTGAGTCCTCATGCCCTCCTTTGCACTGGAAAGGGGAGGCTAGTGGGATCGGCCTCAGCCTCGGCACCAGAAGACCTTCGTTTGAATCCCAGCCCTACCACTTTCTGCTGTGTGACCTTGGGTAGCTCAATCAGCCTCTCTGAGCTTTGGTTTCCTGTCTAGTAAGACAAACAACACGGGGTTGTCGTTGAGGGCCAAGGGTCAGAATCATACTTCTAGAGTCCAAATCCTGGTTTTGCCATTTACTAACTGGTGACTTCATCCTCCCCAGTTTTGAAGCCCAGCCTCGCAGGCACTCCGCACAGTCAAATGACCATGTGACCCTCCCATGGCCACTCTGGGCATGTCTGGTCCAGCTGGGTCCCTAGGGGCCTAGGAAGAGGGACTATCTTACCCACACGTGTCCCCCAGTCCTGCCTTTCCTGATTCTCCGTGGCCTGCACTGTGTGTGGCCTGCACTGTCTTCCTTTTTCTGCCCTTCACAGAGTCTGCCTGGGATTCTCATCTGGCTTGCATCCCATCAGAACCTCCTAAAGGCTCTCCTCCTGATTCTGTTTTCTGCCTCTTTGGTACCATTTAACCACGTGCTTTCATGGGCCAGAGCAATTTGTATTTATACGCCTTTCCTCCCCAGGATAACTTACGGGCTCTGTCAAATACCCGGGCACAGCCTGCTCA
The DNA here is from genome assembly GCF_039906515.1 of Pseudorca crassidens. Classification (NCBI taxonomy): domain Eukaryota; kingdom Metazoa; phylum Chordata; class Mammalia; order Artiodactyla; family Delphinidae; genus Pseudorca; species Pseudorca crassidens. Next base: position 162,483,310 of record NC_090297.1, read on the forward strand.
CACTGCCTGCCACAGAGTGACCTATCTGTAAGGCAACTGGGGTTATTTGGTGTCGATTTTCCCAGAATTCAGTGATCATTTTTAACTGCCTTATTGAAGTATCATTTGCATAGTGTTCCGTGGTTTTGAGTGAATTTACAGTTGTGCAACCATCACTACAGTTGAATTTTAGAACATTTTCATCACCCCAGAAAGATCCCTATGTGCGGTTGCAGTCGCTCTCTGATCCTATTCCCAGCCCCAGGCATTTTATAATATTTTTACTAAAAAATTTATGAGTCAAATTTTTTTTCCAAATGCTTTGCTTTTGAAAATAGAGCTCCGAAAACATTTTTATAGGAGAAGGATGTTCATTTCCTGTAAGAACATTCTCATAGGAATGTTCTTCTGCTCATTTCTCACAGACTCACTGATGATGCAGGGAAGTGCCGAGTATCTGACCTGGACCCCACGTCCCACAGGTGACATGGGAGTGATGGGCACCCTCCTAAGACCACAGAGTCCCCGCAAAGCAGGGACTGGAACCCTCCAGCTCTCCTTGCCCAGCAATGGCCACTTCAGCAACTCTGTCCCTCTAATGACAGCTATCCTAGTTAACTGGTCTTAATTAAGTTAACTATTTTTTTCTTCCAACTTTTTCTTACCCTCCCTCCACTCAACAGAAAGGCTAACTAGATTTGACTGACTCAGAAACAAACAGCAAAGAGGGAGGTGGAAAAGAAAGGGCTATGAAATCGTAAGTCATTCTCCAAACTTCTCATGCAAGGCAGGAGCCTTCTCCTTGGCTTTCCCACCTCCATGTGGGTCTCCCAGTGTCCAGGAGCTCACAATTGACGGTCTCTGTCTGTCTTTTTTTTTATTATAGGTTATTACAAGATACTGAGTATAGCTGCATGTGCTATACAGTAGGTCCTTGTTCTTTATCTGCTTTATATATAACAGTGTACGTCCGCTAACCCCATATTCCCAATTTATCCCTCCCCCCTACCATTCCCCTTTGGTTACCATGAATTTGTTTTCTATGTCTGTGAGTCTATTTCTGTTTTGTAAATAAGTTCATTTGTATCATTTTTTTAGATTCCACATATAAGTGATATCATATGACATTTGTCTTTCTCTGTCTGACTTCACTTAGTATGATAATCTCTAGGTCCATCCATGTTACTGCAAATAGTATTATTTCATTCTTTTATGGATGAGTAATATTCCATTGTGTGTGTGTGTGTGTGTGTGTGTGTGTGTGTGTGTCTTCTTAAGCCAATCGTCTGTTGTTGGGCGCTTGGGTTGTTTCCACGTCTTGGCTATTGTAAATAGTGCTGCTATGAACATTGAGGTGCAAGTACCTTTTCAAATTAGAGTTTTCTCCTGATATATGCCCAGGAGTGGGATTGCACAATCATATGGTAACTCGATTTTCATTTTTTTAAAGAACCTCCATACTGTTCTCTATAGTGTCATGTCTTTGTTTTCCAGGTCCAGAAGACCCATTTCCTCCGACGTGTCCTTATGTGCCCTGAACATGTTCTTCTGGATACACTTATTTGTGAGTAGGAGGCTTTGGGTCAATGGTGGGGTGGGAGTAGGGAATCCTAACTCCACTGTTCACTAGCTGTGTGACTTCAAGCACCTCCCTAACCTCTCTGAGCCTTGGTGTGCTCATCTGTAAAATGGAACCAGAATCGCCTGCCTCAAAGAATTATTGGGAGAATGCAATAAAATAGTATAGGCCAAACACGAGGTACAAAGTACGTGATCAATAAATGGTAGGTTTTAAAAAAAAATGAATGTATGTACCGCTTAAACTGTGATCCCAGTAACAGCTACCTGATTATACTCTTATATATTACAGTCATATGTATTATACTTATGTGTATGGGGCTTCTCCCATACACTGAGGACTCTTTCCTTCTGCTGTGAACTGAAGTGTTCTCCCAGCATGTTTTCCTGTCCCCTTTGAGGACAATGCATCCTCACTCTGTAGACGCAGCTGGTCCTTAACCAGATGCACGTTTTTACAAAGTTCAGATGGTGGGACTTCCCTGGTGGTCCAGCAGTTAAGACTCCGCACTCCCAATGCAAGGGGCCTGCGTTTGATCCCTGGTCAGGGAACTAGATCCCGCATGCTGCAGCTAAAGGTCCCGCATGCCTCAACTAAGACCCGGCACAGCCAAATAAATAAACATAAAAAAATAAAAAGTTCAGATGGCAATGCAGGGAATAGATTGTAAAGGTAAAAACTAGAAACCACGGGCTTCCCTGGTGGCGCAGTGGTTGAGGGTCCGCCTGCAGATGCAGGGGACGTGGGTTCGTGTCCTGGTCCAGGAAGATCCCACATGCCGCGGAGCGGCTGGGCCCGTGAGCCATGGCCGCTGAGCCTGCGCGTCCGGAGCCTGTGCTCCGCAACGGGAGAGGCCACAACAGTGAGAGGCCCGCGTACCGCAAAAAAAAAAAAAAAACTAGAAACCAGGAAGCCTGGTGAGGGATCATGCAACAATCCAGGGAAAAGATGATAAGGCCCTGAAAAGGAGGAGGCAATGAGGAGAAGCTGGGGAGGACAGCCCTGAGAGATATTTACGAAGTAGACTCAGTAGCTTGGCTGTACAGCGGAAATTAACACAACGCTGTAAATCAACTATATTTCAATAAAATATATATTTTATATATAAAAGAATTGGACTCAGCAGAACATGACAGATGATTGCAGAAGGCGGCATGGTGTAATGAAGAGAACTCGAGCTCAGCCAGCCAGGGAGACCAGAGCTCACTCGCTCTCTGCTATGTGAGGACACAGCAAGAAGGCAGCTCTCTGCATGTCAGGAACTGAATCTGCACCTTGACCTAGGACTCCCCAGCCTTCAGGATTGTGAGAAATAAATGTTGTCTAAGCCATGCAACCAACGGTATTTTGTTGGCAGCCTGAGCTGACTACATCATCCGCGTAAGGTCTTTTAGGAGGCTCTCTGCTCTGCTGCATTGGTCCATTTGCCGTCCCTACACTAATCCCCCATTGCCTTACTTATTGTAGGTTCATAAATCCTGGTGTGTGGGGGGCGTTCCCCACCTTCCTGCTATCCCTCTTCAGAAGTGCTCTGCTATTCTTAGCCTTTTATTTCTTCCATATGAATTTTTAAATGATTTAATCAAGTTCTATGAAAAACATTGTTCAGATTTTGATAGAAATTGCATTGAATCTATAGATCAAATTGGGCAGAACTGGCATCTTCACGATCTTGAAACTTCCTGTCCAGAAGTTTGGTGTATCCACTTATCTGGGTCGTTAGCATCGCGAACAAAATTTTATAATATTCTCCATAGAGGTCCTGCGCATATTTTGGTAGAGTCTTGATATTCTCTGATGCTTTTATTAGACACTTGATATTCTCCACTGTCTTCAATAGTAATTACATTCCTAATCATTTGCTGCTGGTATACAAAAATATACCGGAATCTTATATCCAGCAATTTTGCTAAACTCTGGTATGATGCATGTCAATAATAGCATATGAATTCTTCTGGCTTTCCTATGTAGCAATCATGTCACCAGCAAATACTGAGTTTTATTACCCGCTTTCCAGTTTCATGTCTCTAATCTCTTTTTCTTTTTCTTATCTTACTGAACTGCCCAGGTCTTCCAATACAGTAGAACTTATGGTAGCAGGGATTCTTGTCTCATCCTTGATTTTAAAGGAAATGCTTCTTATATTTCCCCTATTAGGATTTTATTTCTTTGTTTTTTTATGGATACTTGTTTTCAAAATAATCTTTAATTTAGAAACAGTTTTTAGCATGAAAGTGTTCAAATTTATCAAAGTTAAATCTACTGCCCCCCCTTGAAATGGTTAGATGGTTTTTCTCTTTTAATCTGTTAATATGATGATATATTTGCAGTTTTCTATTACTAGGGCATCCCAGACAGCTGGGATATACCCAATTAAATGTGGTATATATTTTTTTAATGCCATGTTGGTATTTTATTTGCCAATATTTTGTTTAGTGTTTCTGCATCTATATTCATGAGTGAAATGGGACCATGATTTTCCTTTCTGATAAAATCTGTGGTTTTGGTGTCAGTACAGGGAGAGGAAGATGCTCTAATCTGGCTTTAATATCTTTACACAGAAATCTTTGAAAGCTCATTTTTAGTAAACAATCAGGGACTTCCCTCGCGGCACAGTGGTTTAGAGTCCACCTACCAATGCAGGGGACATGGGTTTGATCCCCGGTCCAGGAAGATCCCACATGCTGTGGAGCAACTAAGCCCGTGCACCATATCTGCTGAGCCTGTGCTCTAGAGCTTGCGAGCCACAATTACTGAGCCCGCGTGCCACAACTACTGAAGCCCACACGTCTACAGCCCGTACTCCGCAACAAGAGAAGCCACCGCAACGAGAGGCCCACGCACCGCAGCGAAGAGTGGCCCCTGCTCGCTGCAACTAGAGAAAACCCGCGTGCAGCAACAAAGACCCAACACAGCCAAAAATAATTTTTTTTAATTTATTAAAAAAAAACAACTAGCGATCAATGGCACCTAGTGAGGACTAGTTTTTTCCCCTAAGTACTCAAAAAATCAACGAACTTAACAATTTTCTGTAGCAATTTCTTGTGGATTGACATCATATTCACCAACACGTAGATGTTAAAATCTGTCTTGTTCCCTCTAAAAAGATCCGGGTGGGTTTTCCCGGCTCCAACCCCCAGCACCTCTCCCCGTTGCTGTCATTCCTCGGAGTCGACCGGCCACTGTGCCTCCAGCACACCTGTGCGACCCCGAGAGCGCCTCACCACCTGGACGTGGCTCTCGAGAAACCCAAGAGCCAGCTGGTACGTGACGTGTGCTTTGGGACACAGCACGGGAGGTCCCCCAGGTTTCTTAGAAAAGAAGTAACTTTACATCAAAGACATCATTAGGTTGTGGACTCTTGGCGAGTACACTAATGTTATCCTTCAAACAGAACTTTCTAGATCTGCTTCTGGGCAGGCAGCCCAATGTGAGAGCGCTCCGTGGCCAGGCAGCGCCACTCAGGAGCAAGGCATCCCTGTCATCGCCGGCGGGAGAATCTCGGGGCCAGCTTTCGGCTCCGGCAGGGCCTCGCCTGCATCAGCATGCTCTGCTCATCCTCTCCACCCCCCACAGCGAGCAGCTGGGCTCCAGGAACCCCTCAGGGCGGAGCGAGGTCCAGCTGTGAAGTTCCAAAGGAAGGAAACACCTGCACCTGGCGTCTCCCAGCACAGCATCCCTGCCTTTGCTCCTTTCGTGTTCTGGCTGCAGACAGGCCACGTCATCACCACGTGGGGCCCCTCCTGGCTCCTGCATGGAAAATCACGGAGGCCCCTTCTGCTGGACAGGCCAAGCCAGGCTCTGCTCTGGGTTAAAGACAGGGCATCGCTCTCCACAAGACCTAAGGGGTTTCTGAGCACTGAGATCATGAGATAAGGTGGCCAGTTCCCTAAAGAGAAAGGGTTTGTACTTTGTCCCCTTGCCCATTCTCTTATCCCCTTTCCCTCCTTCCCCTCTAGAAGGAAAGAAGAAAGGGAGAAAGGAAAGTAGGAGCAGGGAGGAAGGAAGGAAAGGAGGAGCGAGGGAGGGAGAGAGGAAGGAAGAGAAGAAGGAAAGAAGGAGGAAAGGGAGGGAAAGTGGGAGAAAACTTCAGGCAAATAAAACCCCACGTCTTGAATTTCTATGAACACAGGAAGTGGATTCATTAGTCAGGGTAGCAGGAGGTAACCGAGGCAGCTCTGAGGGTGGGAGGGCAAGCTGGCCATGAGGGTTGATGCCACTAACCTTTGGCAGCTCAGTGGACACGCCATGCCCTGGCAGGGGGCTGCACTGAGCTGCCGCGAAGAGATGAGCCCTGTACCCCCTCCCTGGGATGGCCAAACCTGCAGCCCCGAGGACGCTCTGTGCTCCATGAGCTAGACTAGCTCCCTCCATGGAAGTATCTGTCATGGCCCTGGCTTCCTGCCCAGCCGTTGATGGATACCTTCCCCATCACCCCAGCCACCCCTTACCCTCACCACTAACCAGCCTTCATCAGGACAAAAGAATGAGAAAGAGAATGGCCCTATCTGTCTCAAAACACTTCTGTGATGTTTATTTTTTCCATTATAAAAGAAGTAGCCAGAGGAAGTATGGAAAAGTACAGGAAAGTTTTAAAAAGAAAGAATTTACCCATAGTTCCACTACTCAGAGACAACTGACATTAATATTTTGGGGAACACTTATGCCCCATGTAACACCTTTTAATTTTTTTCCAATTTAAGAAGATAGAGGTAAATAGGTATTAAACAAAATGACAATTATCACAACAGAGATATTCTTAGTAAAAGAACTGTCCTCCTTAACTTCCTAGCTAAGTTTTCCTTCAAAATCATTCTCCTGAACTATTATAATGTGGTGGTGGGGAGAGTCTCTTACTCTCTCTTCTCATGCTTTCCAAATCGGTTCTTTATTTATTATTTGAATTCTTATCCATCACATTCATGTTACTTTGAGAGATTACAAATTTATTCTCCAATATCTCCAACAGCCTCAGAAAGAGAAGATCTTATGCATATGTACAAGTCTAAACCCAATGTGGCAGATTGAAGATGGTCACAAATTCTTGGACAAATTTTTGTGTGTCCCCCCCCCCCAAATTCACATGTTGAAGTCCTAACCCCCAGTTCCCTAGAAGGTAACTGTTTTGAAGACAGAGCTTTAAAGAGGTGATTAAGGTAAAATGAGGTCATTAGGGTGAGCCCTAATCCAATATGACTGGCGTCCTTATAAGGAGAGAAGATTTGGACACACACAGAGACACCAGGGATGTGCCCAAACAGAGGAAGGGCCATGGGTGAAAGTGGCCATCTGCAAGGCAAGGGGAGAGTCCTCAGGAGAAAGCAAATTTTCTGACACCTCGGTCTTGGTCTTCCAGCCTCTGGAACTGTAAGAAAATAAATTGCTGTTGTTTAGCTTACCCAGTCTGTGGTATTTTGTTTTGGCAGCCCTAGCAAACTAATAAAATAGCTGTGCAACCTTGGACAAGTTACTCAACCTTTCTGAACCTCAGATCTCCATATATAACCTGGGTCATCACAAAGGTAAGAATCAACATATGTGATACATAGTGCTCTCCAGCATTCATTAAGTGGTTAAATCAAGGTGCAGAGTGGCATAGCTAGAATGCTTCCTTCTGTATAAATATATATATATATATATATATATATATGTATATATATATATATATATATATATATGTTTTGGTTATCTACCACTGCATAAAAAACCATCCCAAAACTTAATGGCTTAACACATCAACAAACATTAACTTATCTCTCATGAATCTGTAAGTTCACTGAACAATTCTTCTGTAGGTTTTTTTGGGGGGTGGTTCTCATGCTGCTGCAGTCAGATGGCTGCTGGGCTGGATGGTCCAGGATGACTCACTCACGTGTCTGGTGTGTTGGTGGGATGGATGAGAGGCTAGGACGTCTCTATCTCCCCATGGCTAGCTTGGGCTTTTATAGTTGGCAGCTGAATCCTAAATCCCAAGGGTGAACGAACCAAGGAGGAAATGAAAGCTGCCCATCCTCATAGGCCTAGAATTAGCAGAGGGTCACTTCCTCTGCATTCTATTGGTTCAGGCAGTCCCAGGACCAACCCAGGTTCAAGGGAAGCGGGGAGAAACTTCATCCCTCAGCGGGGAGAGTAACAAAGAATTGGTTACCTCACTAATCCACCACAAAATGGGAGGGGATAATGTGAATACATACGTATTTGTTTATATTTTTTTAAATTGATGAGTGGATAAACCAAATGCTAATACATATTACTTATGTTAATAAAAGTTACCCATGCAGAGAGAGAACAGGATGGAGGAGATAAGGGTGAAAGCTAGATTTCTCTGAATATATTTTGTTATGTAGTTTTGACTTGAATCCATATTTTTTTTAAAAAAATCCAAAAAGCAAGTCTTAAAAATTGAAAACAAAAGGAAAGAAATGCACCTAACTGCATGTCAAGATGGTGGCATAACAACACACACACAAAATAATTGCTTCAAATAATTTTAAAATATAGAATTGATTATACAGTCCTAGTGGGAAATATTCTAAGGACAAAAACAAAGATATCTTATACTGCATTCAGTCATCTCATTGTCAGCAGCGATATGCATATAGCTATTTTGAAATTATTATACTTGTATTGCGGAACAGGCAAACAAGCAATTGTGTTATTAAAGTCGTTAAAAACCAAGTTTTTCAGCAAAGAGAAAGTGAAAGTGTAAATTCAACCAAGTTAAGTGAAAACTCTGTAATCTTACATTTGAATTGGAAATATTAGTATGAACTCAGGATTGTTTCCTCTTTAAAAAATATGAGAGTACAAACAGCACAATTATGCAAATTTCAAAACCAAGCAAAACTTAGGATGTTAGAAATCAGGAGAGTGCTTTTCTTTGTGAAGTGGTAGTACGTGGGAGGGGCCATAAAGCCGCCTTCCAGGTGCTAATAATCCTTTTTGTTAAATTTATTTATTTTTGGCTGCGTTGAGTCTTCAACGCTGTGCACGGGCTTTCTCTAGTTGTGGCGAGCAGGGCCTACTCTTCATTGCGGTGCACGGGCTTCTCCTTGCGGTGGCTTCTCTTGTTGCAGAGCACAGGCTCTAGGCGCACAAGCTTCAGTAGTTGTGGCACATGGGCTAAGCTGTGGATATCCCCCAACCCAGGGCAAGATGGACCAACCCCAAAGGACAGGGCATGGCAGGAGCCTGTGAAGGAGACTAACTGACCCTTAGGGTGAGGGTTCAAGTACTGAACTAGTCACGTTAAGTTTTCTATTATACACACACACACACACACACACACACACACACATGCATTGCTTATATGATTGAATACGTATTAGAATAATTTTGTTGTATTGCTTTTGTCCCCTTTAATAATGCAATCGCCAGTTATTTTACCAGGAAAAGTGAGTTTACTCAGGAATAGCCAGAGGAAACGCAACTCCCACACACAAACTACGGCGATCCATAAACAAATCCGCAGAACAAGGAAGGGGAACTTGCTTTTATAGGGAAAGTGCGGGGGGGTGGGGGGTTAGAAGAGCTTGTAATAACCAAAGAATCCATTGGAAGAGCCAGGAGTCCAAAGTATAGAGGCTTCTCATTGGTTGGGCTGCTTTGATTGGCTGGGCTGTCCTCCAGTGAAGGGAAGCTTTCTTCTTTCTGCTAGAAAGTAAAGTAGACCACACCTTCCTGTCTGAGATGTGAGTTTAGAGTATCCGAGGATGCCTGGTGGGGCGTGAGAGCCTCCCCTACAGGCCTGTCTCGACTCTAGTTTTAGCTGAGATTTCTTTAATTAATTCCACAGTTTTTATTACATTTGTATTACATTTGTATACATTTTATTACATTTGTAGTCTGCTGTCTCTTACGATTTGTTCACATAGCTTCTCGCACATGTAGCATCACTATATACTGTCAGGTTTTTTAACGGTAGAAATGCCCTCCAGCCAGCCAGGAAAAGAGGCTCAGCACCCCTCAGCTGAGCAATCAGGCTCGTCGCCTAAGTGTTGGGGGACCTGGATCTGTAAGATGAGAAGCTATTTTGGACTTGCCTCCCGTGCTGACAATATTCTGAGAGATAAAATAATTGGGGGAATTAGATCGCCTGGCTGCAAGTGTAGGTAATTTTAAATGAGGTGGCTCCCCTTCCCTGTTCAAATCCCCAGGCCGCCAATGACCTGAACCCTAAAGGTGGTGACAGGGAATGCCCAGCCCAGCCCCCTCAGGTCCTTGCCTTGGGGCACCTGTAGAGTCATGATAATGAGGGAAATGACCCAGGCCCTCCCAGCCCAAGAAAACTACCTAAACCTAAACCTAAACCTTTCTTCAGAATTCCGTTGGAAAATAAACTTCTATTTCAAAAATAAATGCCAAAATATTAAAATACAAATAGACAAGCTACTTCCCAATGCAAGTCATGTTCTTAGTTGTATAACTCCTCACTTGTTCAGCGTTCACCATGGGCTGGCTTGTATATAGTTCTCCATGGAAAGAGACTGCAAATAGCCTCCGGGCAGCTCTCTCTTGCCCAGCACTTAGCAGAACAGCCAGCCTTACTCTTGATGTTTGCCAACTACAGTCATATTTCAAAGGCACTGATAAAGGGGCCACAATTTGCTTTGTTATTAGAGCCTGAGGGATGGTTAAGGAATGAGGGTTTATCGCATCATATAGCCTTCCATCCTCCTCCTGTCTCTCTCTCTTTTCTCACACTCCTCCCTTCCCCCCTCTTTGCATCTGAGTGTGTGTGTGTGCACACGTGTGTATGCACAGGTGTGTGCGTGCACGTGGTGGAATGCTGGTGAGAGTCGGGAGAGAAAGGATGTTGGTCTCACGCACACCCTGTCTTTTCAACGTCCTGACCTTTTCTTTTTTCCCATCCCCACTTCCATGCCTTTCAATATATTAAGAGGCCCTGCCCCTGTCCCCGCCCCAAAGCCTCTTCCGGGTCTCGGTTGCTTGGGCAGGAGTGGGTGGGAAAGAGAATGTCAGTTGCACCTCCGCCCACGATGAAGACGGCCTCTCAGCCTCCCGCTCCCTCTTCCCTGCGCTCTGGGAGACTGGTGTCGTGAGAGAGTCCTGGGAGATAAAGAAGGACTGAGTGAGCTGGCCGACTTCAAACTGTCTTCCCAGAGCAGATGTGGCCTGAGCCTCTGCCATCGGGCTCCGCCTTCCCTTATGTCGTTTTTTTTTTTTTTGTGAGCAGGGCTGACTGCCCTCCTCAGCTGCGACTTTATTCATTGCTTTTTCCCCTAAGCGCTCAGGCAGTAGTGTGGGTGCCCGAGAGCTGCCTGGAGTGTGAACAAAAGCCCACTTAGGAACCACATCCTGGTTTCTCTCCCCCGACTCACACCCCAGCTGCCTGCACTGGACAGCAAAGTCCTCTTCTTGGGGACAGAGGGGTCACCGTGACAGTGCCACTCGCCTCAGAAACCCCTATGCAACCCGCTAAGGATAATTCTTAGAGAAACCCTGGCATTTCCATTCCATGGAGATACTAATTCGTTCCAGAGTTGCTAATTAAAGGCCCAAGCTGCTGCGTACAAGGGTTCTCTGTGCGCTGGGCTGAGGCCACAGTGAGAAGCGGGAGATAAAGCTAGAGGCATGGGGCTTCCCTGGTGGTGCAGTGGTTGAGAGTCCGCCTGCCGATGCAGGGGACACGGGTTCGTGCCCCGGTCCAGGAAGATCCCACATGCCGCCGAGCGGCTGGGCCTGTGAGCCATGGCCGCTGAGCCTGCACATCCGGAGCCTGTGCTCCGCAACGGAAGAGGCCACGACAGTGAGAGGCCCGCGTACCGCAAAAAAAAAAAAAAAAAAAAAAAAGCTGGAGGCATGGCTGGGCCCGCACTGGGGGACTCTTCAATGACAGGCCCAAGAAATAAATGAACCTCCAAAGGCCCTTTAATTTTCTCACTTAGCTGTCTTGATAAGAAAGGATTAAATCATCATGATTTGCTGGGCCATTTGCAGACAAATGAGGGACAGACTCTGGAGCTGAAGTGAATCCAGCTCTCTCTCCAGGGTGAGCTTCTGTCTTACATTAACTGGGGGCTAATGAATGTCTCGAAGGAGAGGCTTTGAGACCTTCATGTGGATTGAAGGATCACTCTAGTGGCAGCTAAAATGCCAGTGACGGCCTGCCTTTGGCCCGTGACAGCATTAATAGGCCCTTCAAGACACGGGCAATTTCTACCAGAGCCGGTCCTTTGCTCAGTGGCCCCCATGGGAGTTAATAAACAGAAAAGGTCAGATCCCGCACCCGCCTGGAATATACACAGCCTTGGAACTCTGCACCACGCGCACAGGGTCTGCAGACTGGCCAGGCACAGGCTCCTCCTTGGCCCAGGGTGAGGCTGGCGTTTGCAGGCAGATTCTCCCTCGGAAGTCACAGCATCTGGGGGTTTCTGCACAGAGGTGCTAAAGGAATCCAGTCGGGTCTTGGACACGCCACGCCACAGCCCCTGGGTGGGAAATGTAGGAAGGAGCTTTAGAGAGAAGAGGAAAGGGCAAGAATTGAGGAAGGCAAAGGGCAGGGGTTAGGGAACCAGGGAAGGTCCTCTGGTCAAATGGGGGAAGCTCACCGCAGCAATGCCTAGCCATACTTCCCCAAAACTGCCCCGAGGCCCCGGGATAGCTGTTCCCCTCACTCTTCACCTTCCTCAGAAGTTGAGCCGGGCCAACACAGCCTTTCCGAGGCAGCTGTGTGGGCCAGTGGCCTTGGGTGAGTCACTTCCCTTCTCTGGGCTCAGTTCCCTCCTCCATTAATGCTGGTGGGCTCATTGGATACTCTCACGTACGGACACCTCTGGGCTGGCTTGGAGGGCTCGGGTGGAATAAGGTGACACTTCCTTCACAGAGTAGAGGGCTCAGCCCAAACACCTGGCAGTCCCCCTCCCTGGCCCAGTGGGTAACGTCACTAAGGACCCCACACTGCCCATCAGGCCCAACAAAACTCTCCAGGCTACATCACATGCCCAGTGGCGTGCCACCCACCCTAGCCACGCCCCTCCCCAGTCCTCCAAACACCTTGCTGGTCTGGCAGCGCCCTTCATACCTTCTGCTCCTTCTGCCCCCTCCCAACCAGCCCCCTACTCCTTCTCTCTCCCTTTACCTTGTTTCATTTTTCTTCAAAGCCCACTTCACCACCAGATACCATCAAATCTATGAGTTTGCTCGTCGCCTTTCTCCCCTCCTCGACGGCAGGAACAGGGTCCGCCATGATCGCTGCAACACACGGTGAGTCCTCAACAAATAACTCCGTGCCTTTGCGCCCACAGCTCCGCTGTTCCCCGCCACCTCCCTCCAAGATCCAAGATCGTCACCACCTCATGTCTCCCCTCACCTGCCTCTGGAAGCCTCTCCAGTCTGAGGCCCCCTTTGCTCTAATGCCTACAGTACCAGGCTTCCCTGAGGGTCACGGCAGTAAGCAGTGCTGGGGACTAAGCCGTGCTCAGAATGTCAGCCCCAGGGCCAGAGGTTCCGACGTGATGGCTTAGACAAAGAAAACCAAATACCATGCACGTAATTGGCACAGAGGGAAAAAAATCTTCTCAAAGTCTCCAACCCACAGAACTCCACTCGTCCCTTCTGGGTACCACAGATGCTTAGTGACAGCTGAGATCTGTCTTCCAGAAGCAGGAACCAGGGAGTATTTCTGGCCCAATTAAGCTTTAGTGCTTGACAAGTAGGAAATGCAGCCTCACCTCTACGTTCCTCGTGTGAGAAGCACATGGGCTCCGTGTACATCTGGGCCATCTTGCTTGCCTTCCTGTAGGTACGTCATGCCAAGGACACAGGTGGATGTGCAGGCCGTGATGAGGGTATCTTTAAAAGGATGCGGTCGACTGGTGGCATCTGCCTCAGGCAATGGGTACAAATATTGTTTTCAAATTATCCATATTAGAAAATCAAGCAATTATCTCCATTTCAAAGGTACGAGAACTCTTCTCATAGCTATTATTACCAGCAGCATCGAGTTTATAAGTGCAATAAATATTGCCAATAGATCTGCAATCTGCCAGGAATATGGTTTCTATTCTTCCAGGCATGGCAGATTGTACCCTTTCAGTTTTAGCAGGGAGATCAGATCTGAGTTGTGATCCCTAATTGAACCCTAGATAGGTAGGAAGGTGAGAAGACAGATTAGATAGCCTATTTAAGTACCCACATTTGAAAAACTCTTAAAAGAAACACATCAACTCTAATGTTAAGTGCCCATTTGAAACAGACCTCATTCCAGGCAGTGAATGTCTGGCTCTCCCCCGGAAAGAACCACAAGCATCTTGTCCTCAGGGTGGAGAGAACCTGTCCCGCCCCCCTCCCCAGGCTGGTCCCCACCCTGCCCTGAACACTAGAGGCCTGTCCTTGGCCTGTGCTCAGGACCCTGCTGTACCACCCGCTGCATCAGCCATGAAGAGCTCTCTTCCCCGAGGACTGATCAGTTTCAAGGAGGGTCAAAGGCCCCTCTGTGTCAACAGCCCCTTGCCTTTGTGTAGGCACTGGCCCTCTGTGACATGGATCCTCCTCCCTCTTGGCCTCTCTGTGGGAACTCAGGACCACAGACCATTATAGGTAGGGGTGTCTCCACGCAAGATAGCGGAGGGGTTGGTGTAAGGGGAGGGAGGTGGTGAACGGCCAGTACCTCGTTCATTTACTTAAGCTCTGCATAGCACTTAGTATGTAGTTTGTGGTGTTCTTCTCTGAAGCCCAAGGTCTAGCAGAGTGTCTGGCACGTGGCAAGCTCCCAGGAGTTGCGGGGGCCGAATATAGGCATAGTCAGGTTGGCAAAGGGAAGATGGTCAGCTTGATCCATCAGAGTCAAATCAATTACAACAATATTAGTTACCATTTTTTAAGCTTACTCTATGCCAGGTACTTTACTGACTTTTAACATAATGAACATTTATGGCCTCCCAGGGAGCAAGATGTTATGAGCCTCATGTTTCAGATGAGAAAACTGAGGCTCAGAGAGGTTAAGCAACTTTCCCAAGGTCACACAGCTTATGACATAGCTGTCAAACCTGGGATAGTCTGACCCCAGAGCCTGTGTTTTTGACCACTATGTACTTCTCCCCTTCCCTCCCCTCCCCTCCTCTCAGAAAAAGCAAATGAGGGCAGGACCAGGAATCTGAGGTCAGTAACCTGACCACCCCCTGGGGAAGCCTTGAGGGAATGTGGCTTCAATGGAGCCTTCAGACAAAGCAGCTGCCTCCACAGAGGAACCCTATAACTGAGGCTTGTTTTTCTGCCCGACTGTCATTCAGCAGCGCCACCAGGACTGCTAACCAGTTGGCTGTGCACCGGTACAGTTGTACCTGTTGGTAAAACTTTGAAATACATTCATGCACATTGACAAACAGCTGCTGTCCTAATGTCTTCCTCCTGGACCCCATCGCCCTGATGGCTCAGGAGCCCCCATAGGAACCCTGGAGCTTCCCCTGATCCCATACCTCAAGGGTTAATGCCTGGCCCTGCATGGAACCTCCAGGCCCCTGCTCCAGGGGAGGGCTGGGGCTTAGTCAACGCTGGGTCCGTTCCTGTGCAGATCACTTTTTCATAATTTTGAAACTCTCCTTCGGGTCCCACCCTGTCATGGGAACTGCTGGTCTGAAAGGGCATCTCCAGCGGCTCCTGGGCCCCAGGGATGAAATAGTCCTCCTTACCCGACCCCCTAGGGAAGCTGCATCTGGGGGGTCAGGCTCCGCCAGCACAGAGGGGTGGTCCCCAAGGCAGAGAATTGGCCAGGGCAGCCATCTCTCCTTCAGAGCCCCCCATAACCAGAATGGGCAACTCCCAAGCACGCCTGAACCAATTGCGGGAGCCTGGTGAGCCAGGAGGCCTGGAAGAATGGTCCAGGGAGGGGGTCTGCGGTGGCCCAGAAGGGACTAAATGTTCAGGAAGTCAAAGCCGGATAATCAACTGTTAGTGTGGATCTGTGGGGTGGGGCAAAGCCAGAGAAAGAAATGAGCCTCAAAGACAGAAGCTGGAAGAGCAAGGACAATTTGGTTAGAGGCTTTGGAGGTGGGTCAGAGCATGTGATTTCAGCCTAAAGATGCGAATACCATAAGGCGGCTTGAGGCCTGTTTCACGTGGTGCTGGTACGTGGCCTGCAGTCTCTTAAGACTGGCTGGGTGGAGGCCCAGGACCTGGACGCATGAAAAGCTGTAAGAAGGGGAGCTGTGACTGAGGAAAAGGACAACATTTTGCTATCAGCAAGGACAGCACAGGTCCCTCCTCCTGCCCCCGCCCCAAGCCCCCAGCTTGTACTTAGTGCGTCTCCCAGCCCCACGTTCTGAGTCCAAATGCGATCAGACTTTATGTACCAGAGCACATAAAAGCAACAAAGCCCTGTGGATTCCTCTCTGCTCAATTCCCCCCTCCCAGGCCTGCTGTTTGCTTCACAGCCTCATATTGTGTTTGTGTGCAGTTCAATAGATTTTTTTTATTACAGCTGGAGTTAAATAATTGAAAGATGGATCCAGTGGGCTTAGGGAAAACAGAAGTTTAATCAAAGGAAATAACAGAGTCGGCCTGGTTCTAGGAATGCAGGATGTCCTGAAGCACCCAGCAGGGCCTGGTGACGATGTCCCTCTCTCAGACTTTCCCTTTGAGCCTTCCTCCCCCAGCTTGTGCCCATGAGGGGGCTTCAGAGGTCACCCACCCCCCACAGGTAGGAGACTCAGTGGGTGGGACCAGGGCCAGGCTCTCAGGGCCACCACGAGCTCAGGAAAGATCAAACCCAGGGCCTCCCTCACAGCATCAAAGTATTGCTGAAGGGGATTATCCTTTCACTTTTCTCTTGCTCTGAGGTTTACGGGCAGCAAACCCTGTGAAAGGGATCATAAATTCTGGCTTGGGGTCCTGTAGTCTTGGCTGTTTCCAGGACTCATGCGGCAACAGGAAAGGCTATATGAGGAGGGGAAGACAAAGTATGAGATCTTGGAACCCAGCTGGACATGGCCCTGTAACTGGGGCAGCTGGCGGGTGGCAGGACCTGGATGGGACCTCCCTGGAAGGTGCAATGGGAAGGGGCAGGGCTCAGGCCCACCCCAGGGGAGGCCTGATCGATCCTGCTCAGGGGACTGACAGGCAACCGCCGGTTTAGAAAGCCCCTACCCGCATTGCCAGCCTCTCTGTGCCCCTTCTCCCTCTCATCCACTGTGCTCAACACTCAGAGGTTCCCCCAGGCATCTTCCTGCCTCAGAACCTTCACACGTCACTTCCTCAGGGAAGCCCTCCCTGACCCCTTCAGACCAGCTCAGCCTCCCCTATGAAACACTCCACAGCCCTTAGGGTCTCCATGGCGCTGACCACCATTACCATGTTATGTTCAGTATCTTTCTGCCTTGCCGCCTATGAGCTCCCCCTGGGCCTGGGCCATCTCGTTTTATTCTCCACTTTCTCCCCAGTGCCCGTTGAAGTGTCTGGCCTGTAGAAATGGTTCAACAACATTAAAAAATAAAGGACTTGAGTCACACCTTACCTGTAGGTGTTAGGAAGGTTCCAAGACAAGGCAGAGCAGGTAAGGGGATGGAGGCCAGGGCAGGGAGGGCTTCCAGCGGCCAGCAGGACTCCAGTCCCAGGGGTGTGGAGTCTGCCAGGAGCAAGGAAGGACCAAATCCAGGGACCCCCCAGCCTGGGCCGCTCACCGTGATGGGACTCAGGCCCCAGGAACAAGACGTGGTCCGGTTCTCCATCACTGAGACCCAGGCAGTCACTCAACCTCCAGGAGCCCTTGTTTCTCATTCGTAAAATGGGGATAAAAATTCCTGCCTCACAGGTTGCTATGAGGATTAAATGAACTCAGGAAGTGGTAGCTTTTTTCTTCCAAATGTGTGCCTTTGCCTGGACTGTCTTTGGTGATATCTATGTATCTATATGTATCCATCCATCTATCTTACCTACAACTATATAACTACATCCATTTCTATTTCTACCTCTCGATCCCAATGTCTCTACCTCCATATTGTTTCCCTCTCTCTAGGTCTCCCTCAGAGCCTGAGCTCTGAGCTCTGAGCTCTGACACTCCAGCAGCAGCTGGAGGAGGTTTGGGTTTGTGACTATTTGGACAAATACTAACGAGACCGGCAGGACCAGCCCTTCCCAGATTACATAGATGCTTCATCACAGCCCACAGATGCCCCCAACCTAATTAACTTGGCCAACTTAGGAGAGATCAGAACAGGCTTGCAAATTAAATCCTGCTATTGGCTCCAAAGGGAGCTGCTCCCATCACATACACACCCCTCTGTGTGCCGGGGAGAGGCAGACTCAGGGCTTCTGCTTAGCTGCTCGGGCACACCAGGGTTTCAGGGTTGCTGCATTACCAGAGAAGTAACCCCATCAGCTGATTCCAGGCCTCGATCAACTTCAACAGCAGCTTTGGGGCTTTCCACAGGACGTCCTAAAATCAAAGCTTGCCACTCCACACATGCCTTGAAGGAATAGGAATCACCTCTCTGGTAGCAGCAAAGGGAGTCGGGGGACGTTGTGTTTGGCTTCATGCAGACCCGAGTTGAGTCCTGGGTCTGCCACTCACTAGCTGTGTGACCCTAGTCAGCCAGCTCGACCTCTCTGACCCTTGGTTCCTCGTCTGCATAATGGGGTGAGAAGACCATGTCCAAGGGCTGATAAGAAGATTAAATAGGCCTGTAAAGTGCCTATTCAACAGAAGCTCATTCTCTCCCCTTATTCCAGATCAAGACTGGGAGAGTTGCCAGCAAATATATCAGATCCCAGCAGAGGACGGTGCATCTCCCTCCTGTTCACTCTGCTGCGGAGCTAGTGAGAGGTCAAAGTCAGATCCCACCTGGGGAAAGGTCCTCTGCAAGGAGCAAATTCGCTTGCGCCCAGGTCCTGCTGGTGTATAAGACTCCTCTGTAATTACCGGCTTCCACGCCTTGTACCCACCTGACGTCATCCCCCCACCCCCACCCCCGCCCCGGGTCATGGCTGACCCGTTCTTGGGAATGATCTGTCCCAAGGCTGTCACGGGAGGCCGGACTTATTTGCTGTTATTTCGGCTCAGATTCCAGGACACTTGCCTTGTCCCCTTGTCCCTCCCCCTCCTATACTTCAGCCTCAAGAACTGTCCCCTGTATTACCACTATCTGCCTCAACATCCATGCCTTGAGCCATCCCCTGGGAGCAGGCATCCCACCTTCCCCCAAATCTAACCTCAGTACTCCAGCTAAACCCAGCTCCCAGAGGCTGGACCTCCCCGGGGACAACTGGCTGTCAGCCCAGGCTACTGGCTCCGCCTGCCACCATACGTACCTGACTCTGAGTGCCATATGCCTGCTATCTGGGATCTCCGCCTCCCTGTGACAGCTGCCCAGAGCCATCAGGAAATGGGGAAGAGACCCTGGTACCCAGGCTGAAGGACAAGAAATGCGCTTCCCCTCCCAAATATTACTACAGGTTTTTATCCTGTCTTTCTCCAAAAACCCCACTGAAATGAAAGCAAAGGCATTTTTGAAAGTAGAAGCCCAAAGACTAGGAGAATTTCTCCTCTAGGAGAGGAGACAATTATAGATAAGAGATTTTGACAAAGATGAAAAGCAGATGGAGGAGGAAAATTAGCAGAGGAAGATATAAGCTGAAATGCCTGCAAAGGAGGTTCCAGATGAGAAGCGAACCCATTTGCCCGGCAGAAAACCTGGGATGCTCAGGACGTAGAAGCAACAGGTACAGAAAGTTGTGGGCAGGAGTGGGGCTGGGAAAAGGAGATTTGTGTGGGCATCCACACTGAGTGACACCCCACCCCCCAGATTCCCCCTTTGCCCTGCACAACTGGGCCGCTCACATGCTTCCTCCACCGCCACCTGGGCAAGATGCCCAAGGCTTGTTCTCTGGTGAAGCAGAGAGAAAGCTCCAAATTTGGGGATACCAGGCAAAGTGAGGGGTAAGGCTCAGGACTGCATTCTAAAAACTGCACAGTGGGGCTTCCCTGGTGGCGCAGTGGTTGAGAGTCCGCCTGCCGATGCAGGGGACGTGGGTTCGTGCCCCGGTCTGGGAGGATCCCACAAGACACGGAGCGGGTGGGCCCGTGAGCCATGGCCGCTGAGCCTGCGCATCTGGAGCCTGTGCTCCTCAACGGGAGAGGCCACAACAGTGAGAGGCCCGCTTACGGCAAAAAATAAAAATAAAAAAATAAATAAATAAAAAATAAATAAATAAAACAAAAAACTGCACAGTGGGTTTCTGAGTCCCATTTTCTGGTCCTGCTACAGGCATCCTGCCCCCAAGCAAGAGATTAGAGGATTCTCCTCTTGAGTAACTGAACTACCCCAGAGAAAAAGATCTCTAAATACTGGCATTTGACAATTTCCAATGTAAAAAGCCCCACCTGTCTTCACGCTCCACCCAAGCATTCAGAACTTTCAATCGGCTTTATAGAGCCTCTTGGAAATGTGATCAGATAGTCAAGGATTAACAGATATTTGAGGAAAGACTCCAACGTGAAAAGGAGACCTAAAAAAAGGCAGCTCTGGAGTAGGTGTCAGAGCACCTAGCATCTCAGAGACAGGGCAAGGAGCAGAGGACAGTTTCAAAACGAATTCTAGTGAAAATTCTGAGAATCAAGAGCAGACATTGCCCTTTATGGGAAAGGAAATAATCAGAAAACAAGAAAGAACTCTTGGAGATAAAAAATATACATAACATTTGCAATTAAAATTCAATAAAGGGAAACCTGCCAGAAAAGAAAATTAAAACACAAAGAGGGAAAACAGGACAGATGAAATTTTTTAAAAATTTCAAGAATCAAAGAGAAAACAGGTGGGAGGAAATAATTTTTAAATATTTAGATAAATATTCCTGGAATAGAAGGGTGTGAATTTCCATATTGAAAGGGCCAATTGAGAGTCTATCATTACAGATGAAAAAAAAATACCTACACCAATTTTGAAATGTCAGAACACCAAAGATAAAGAGAAGATCCAAAAAGCTTGGGTCTGAAAGCTGAAACAGGGCACAATAAGAGAAGCAGGAATCAAACTGGTACCAATTTCTCAGCAGCAACACTGGAAGCCAGGAGATGAGGAAACAATGCCTTCAGCATCCTCAGGGGGAAAATGTTATTTTCAAACTGGATTCTATATTCAGCCACTCTCAGTGAGCGTGAGGATAGAAAAAAGACAGTTTTTCCATGTAAACAGACTCAACCAAACTGACCAACCATGTACCCTGTCTTAAAAAACTGCTGAAGGATGTGCTCCACCAAAACTAGGCTGTAAATCAAGAAAGAAGATATGGGCCTGAGGAAACAGCAGAGCTGGGATTGGACAGAGCAGTGAATGTAAGTCCCTGGATGACAGATGTGCAGCAGGCCTAGAGAGCAAGCTTATGGTTTGGAGAAGGAGGGAGAGCTGCTCCAGGAGGGAGACCACTGGGGGAAAATGGGATAGATACATTAAATGATAGGTCTCACCATTCAGAAATTATACTGTTAGGCCTTTGCCAGAAACAAAGGAGCAAGTTACATAGAAAACTAGGTGAATTCTTTTTTTTTTCTTTTTGGCAATAAAGCAGGTATATTTTAATAGGGGCAGGCAGCTAATTTGCACTCAATTTATACATTTTCCATCCAATTTCATTCCACTGGTTCAAGTTTCTTCATAGCCATGGCAAATGCTTCTTCACCAAAATGAACGTTTTTACCCAATAATATTGTCCTAACCATTTACATTTCCAGAATGGGAGGAAGAAGTCATGTAAATGGACATTTTTTTTAAGTAAAAGATAAACGTACAAACATGAACCCCGTTTGTAATCTAAGATCGTTTAGACTAGCGCTTATCAAAGTTTAATATGCCTATGAAACACAGCATAAGATGTAGCCTCTGATTCAGTAGTTCTGGAGCGGGACCTGAGATACTGCATTACAAACAAGTCCCCAGGTGGATGCTGCTGGTCTGTGCGTCATACTTTGAGTAGCAAGTATTTATACAGAGATAAATGGCAATGAAAACATCTGTTGAGCTATGATAATAATATTTGCCATTTATCTAGTGCCTGCTGTATGCCAAGCACTACACTGTTTTGCATGCATTATCTCAATTTATTCCTCAAAATCCTTATTATCATTATCCTCATTTTACAAATAGAGAATTGAGGCTAAGAGGAGAAGTAATTGCCCAAGCTCTGACAAATGCTAGTTGGTGGAGTGGGGATTGAAGTAAGACTTATGTCACCTCAAAGTCCAGATTTTTTTCCCTTAGAATTACAGCTTCAACCTCCCCTGCAATGTAAAGAGACAGAAATAAATGGAAAGACATTCTGTGTTCATGGATTGAAAAACTCCATGTTGTTAAAATGGAGTTTTAACTCCTCACTTTGAGGAATCTACTCCTCAAAGTGATTCAACGCTATCTGCACCTACAAACAGTGACAGTTCTACTTCTTCCCTTCCACTTTGGATTCCTTTTATTTCTTTTTCTTGTCTGATTGCTATGGCTAGGACTTCCAATACTATGTTAAATAAAAGTGGTGAGCCCAGGCATCTGTGCCTTTCTTGTTCCTGATCTTAGAGAAAATGCTTTCAGCTGTTCACCATTGAGTACGATGGTTGATGTGGGCTTGTCTTATATGGGCTTTATTATGTTGAAGTATGTTCCATCTAATGCATTTTGTTGAGAATTTTTATCATAAATAGATGTTGATTTTATCAAAAGCTTATGATACATCTCTTGATATGTTCATAAGATTTTTATTCTTCAATTTGTTAACATGGTGTGTCACATTGGTTAATTTATGTATGTTAAATGCTCCTAGCATCCCAGGGGTAAATCTCAATTGATCCCAATGGCAGGAGTTGGGCTGGCAGGATGCAGCTATATTCGGGGGCTAACTATAGCCAAGTGCAGCAGGGCAGGCCAGTGACAGGAGACAGGGTTTTCCTGAGTTAGGGTTACACATTTTTGCTGTTCTTCTGTTTAAAAACATACTTTTAAATTTCTTTAACAACCTTGCTTTGTCAAATCACATTTGGGAAAAAAAGAGAGCTGCAGTACCTCCTGAAACGGTTGTCTTATTCTCTTGACTCTAAAGGTTCACTGCCATTTTCCAATAAGAATGGCCTGAAAACATCCCATCTTTCTAAGCCATGATTAATGACCATTGATTAAAAGTAGTTTCTTGCCTCCAAGCAGCCCACAGAGCAGTCAGGGCCACAGCCCTGGGCCCCTAAGGCAGCCGAGCCTAGACACTTCTGGCTGTAGTGCTCAGAGCAGGCACACCATCAGAAAAGCACTAGGTGAATTTTTAAATGAAATAATTATTAACCCCAGGATAAACAAAGGAAGGTAGGAAATATAATCACTGCATATTACTTGCTCTACCATAAATAATATTCACACAGTTATAATAATTATACACCAACTACTTATATTAACTAAAAGTATCAGAGCCATTATCCTGGGAGGGTAAGAGAAGGGAAGGGAATGGGAAGAGGACAAATCCTTGTCTACCATATCAGGACCTCAACAGATGAATTCTAAATTTGGTAAATCAAGGAAAGAAATATAAGCACATTACTTAGAAATATAGAGATAAATGCTAGAAGAAACAGCTCAAAGAGTGTGCTTGTTTTCTATTGCTGCATCACCATAAACTTAACAGTTTAAAACAACACATGTATTTTCTCATGGTTTTCCTGGGTCGGGAGTCTGGGCATGGATCTTCTACAGAGGGTTGAAATCAAGGCATCAGCTGGGACTGTGTTCTCATCTGAAAGCTTAACTGAGAAAAATCATCTTCCAAACTCATTCAGGTCACTGGCAGGATTAATTTCCTTGTGGTTGTATGACTGAAAGCCCCAGCTTTTTACTGGCTGTTAGCTGGCGGCCACCCTCAGGACTATAGGCCTCCCGAAGTCCCTAGAAGCCACTCACGGTTCCTTGCCATGGAAGCTTCTCCAACATGGCCACTGACTTTATCAAGCCCACGGGGAGAGCCTCTGGCTCCAGTTTGCTATGAAGAAAGTCTTATATAACACAGCATAATCATAGCAGTAATATCCCATCACCTTGCCATGGGAGGGGAGATGGGAGATGTGAACGCCAAGAGGCTGGGACCACTGAGATCACCCTAAATTCTATCCACCACAAAGAGGTTCTTAAATGTTTTTTCATAAAGAAGTCATGCAAAATACATAAAAGAGTATTAATGGATCCCTCCCACCCATTTCCTAGCCAACACGTTCTCTTCCCTGGGAGGCAACAAATATAACCAGTTTCTCTCGTAACTTAACAAATGATTCTGTCTATATAATACATGTGGACATACACATGTTACTCCTCGCTCCCTTAGCTCTCTGCTCAAATGTGCCAGGCCTTAACGGAGCCCTCTATAAACATGATGATACATACATATTTTTCCCCTTTTTTGCATAACTGGTACCATGTTATGTAAACACATATGCATCTCACTATTTGCACTTCATATATCCTGAGATGATTTAAAATTGGTACATAAAGAGATTCTTCACTGTTTTTCTGCCGTGGTCTAGCATTCATTGACCATTTGATGGACAGTTAGGTCATTTCCAACCCTTTTCTATTGTGAAGTTAGATACTTCTAACGCTTCAATAAGTATCTCTGAGGGGAGATCATTTTACTAATAGTGTTGCCTCTGGGGAGTGGGACAGGAAAGGGCAAGGATCTACTGCTTTCATTATAAGCCTTGTGCACCACTTGATTGTTTTTTTTAACCACGCACACATATTACTTTGATAATTGTAAGAGGGCTGTGTGATCTGTTCAGGGGGTGAGGCTGGCTACATGGGGAACCTCTCTCATCCTCGCCACCATCAGAACAGACTTCCAAGCTCCTCTGAGCTGCTAGCCGCCCACTCCCACTCAGGCTTTATTCTTTTCCTTTCTCAGCATTTATTGGGCATCTGCTGTGTGTCAGGAACTTGGAGACTGGAGCTTCAGAGAAAAATTATACTTCTCACTTCAGGCCAAAGATTCTACTTTGTAATATCCCTTGTAATATACGAGAGCAAACATGCACACAGCTCTCCTGGGCTCTCGGGAGAGAAATGGGCTTCCAGCGGCCTCAGCTGGAGCCAGAGCCCCCTCCAGGGTGCAGGAAGTGCACAAGCAGTGGCTACCTCCAAGGTGGGGAGTTTGGGAATTGTTTGGTGTTAACGTTCTGCTCTCCAGTGGATCTGAGGGGCAGCGTCCCTTATTGCAGTCATCCACTCCTTCCTCTGCAGCCCCAGCAGTAGCTTCTGGAACACTGCCAGCCCCCTCGAGGTCCCCATTTGTCACATTGTAAGACTCTCCCCCAGAAAAGGGCAGGACTAGAGAGACCCTCTGTGTCTCCCTCCTTCCCTCCCCCTCATCTTTCTCTGCCCCCTTCCTCCTGTAACTCCAATCTGTTTTCCTTCCTTACAATTGCTTCTCCTTTTCTTCTCCTCCTCTACTGATTATCCTTGGCTTCAGCTGTGTCCCTCAGTGTCCAAGGGGGGCCGAGACCCTGTGACCCTACCCCTGCCAT
Source organism: Pseudorca crassidens (assembly GCF_039906515.1). Lineage (NCBI taxonomy): Eukaryota > Metazoa > Chordata > Mammalia > Artiodactyla > Delphinidae > Pseudorca > Pseudorca crassidens. The sequence goes on from NC_090297.1 coordinate 162,508,362, forward strand.
CTCCCTTTGACCCAGTGGACAACAGAGCCTAGCATTTGCCCAGTGAGGTGGGTACACACTGTTTTAACAGGGGAGAAAATTAGGCCTCTGTGCCTCATTTCCCATAGCAATGCACTGTGATGAACTTGATCTCCATCAGAGTGACAGTTACTGAGCAGTCTCCTGGGCATCAGACCATTTCATCCTCACAGCAACTGCACAAGACGGTATTGCTATGATCCCTGCTTTATAAATGAGGGAACAAAATTAGTTACATCTCTGGGAGATGTAACTAATCTGCCTGCGGTCACACAGCTAAAAGTGGCAGAGCTGGTATCTAAACCTGTATCTGCTTGTTTCCAGAACCAAGGCTCTTAATCTCAGTGTTGTGGGCTTCATCCTCTACACATGTGGCAAACATATTTTCTGTTTCCTTTCTAGTGAGCATTGGCTTCATCAATGACCCACACTGACATCAACCCAATAATCATGACTATGTGGGTGCAGTTTTCCATCAGTTAAAAATCCACTTAATCCAGAAAACAAACTTATCGTTACCAGGGGGAAAGAGATAAATTGGGAGATTGGGACTGACATATACCCACCACTATATATAAAATAGATAACTAATAAGGACCTACCATATAGCACAGGGAACTCAATACTCTGTAATGACCTGTATGGGAAAAGAATCTAAAAAGAGTGGATATATGTATATGCATAACTGATTCACTTTGCTGTACACCTGAAATTAACACAATGTGTAAATCAACTATACTCCAATAAAATTTTTTTAAAAATCCACTTAATCCACCATCAACGGGCCCACATTTCTTCAGCTTGGCTGCAAGGACTTGAGGCATTTCATCAAATGTTTTGCTGAAGTCAAGTCTACATTCCAACATGAAATTTCATCAAGACTTTACCTCCCAAGGCTCCCTGAAGTAATAAACCAACACCCAACAAGCTCCCCCAACCCTCCCCAAGTCTTTCTGTGCTGTTATATCTGGCCTGGCCCTGATCAAGGCGCTCCTCTGACCTCCTGAAAGCAAGATCGAAAAGACTAGTGGTGTTTGGAAGTGATAGCGGGCAGTGGGAGGAGGTAGAGGGTGAAGTGTGACAGCGGCTGCCAGGTGGCAGAAGTGAGATTAAAATGGATTCGAAAAGTGGCTGGCGCAGCGGTGAGGAGATGTGGCCTTCCATCAGTGTGGGGCAGCAGCCTGAAAGATGCGCTGGGGCCCAAGGTCCTCCCTACAGGCTCTTCCTTCTTTTCTGGAGCAGGGCTTGCAAACTGAAGCCTGCAGCCACCAGGCCAAGACCCTAAAGAGGGGAAGTTGGTCCTGGGGGAAGTGATAAATGAATTGCATGTAAAGTACGCCTGGCACATGTCAGAACTCCCTAAGTGTTCATTGTTATTATCAGTTGCTATTATCATCATCATCATCATTATTATCACTATTATTAGAGAAGCAGCTGTGGCTCAACCCCAGACACAACTATCGTCCTTCAGCAAGGTGGATGTAGTGATGCCAGATTTCCCAATACGTCAAAGAAGCTGGGAATCTGGATTTTTGTTTAAAATCTCTCCATTTTTCCATTTGGCAACTAATGCAATTAGAACAAAAACCAGTGCCTGTGTGGACCAGACGAAAGCAGCCTGTGGGCCACCCTCAGGCCTGTATGCTCAGTCCTGGAGCCTGCGGCAGAAGCTCTGTGCCCAGGATCCCACAATCTCTGGGGATTAGGGACGTGGCTGTGACAGTCTTCCAAGCCTCCTTGTGTCCCACACCCCTACACACACACACACACACACACACACACACACACACACACACACACACACACAAACCCCAGAAGCACTCCAGGGACGTTGCATCCCCAGCTGAGCCCTTGAGCCTGACAAGAAGCCAGCTGCACTTCCAGCCTGGCAAGGAGAGCGGTGAAGGGAGAACGGTGGCCAGCCGGGAAGAGAAGGGCTCACGCAGCCCTCTTCAAGGAAGAAGCCCAGGGTCCCCGCACGGCCCACAGCACTGGGCAGCTCAGCCGCTGCTTGGCTGAGGGAGCAGAAGGAACCAGCCACGGACCATGAGAGGTTCCCTGCTTCCTGGGCGCTGAGAACATCTCCCCTGAGCACAAATGGGCTTGAGTTGGATTAGGTCCCTTCTGCTGCCCACCTTCTCTGCCCTCCTGCCTTAGAGTTGTGACTGCAGTGGCTGCCACTATGAATGTGGGGTGGCCGCTGTCACAACAAGTATGTCAGAGCATAAACAAAGAAAGCGAAGCACGCCTGTAAAGAAGACCAGAGAACTCCCAAAGCTGTGGTCTGCCCGTAACCGCCAAACCAACAGGGTGGAGTGATGCCCCGTGGTGCCGGGTAGCCTGTCCCTGAACTGTGGGCGGGCTGGGGGGGACCGTCGCCCAGGAGCTGTGGTTGTCCTTTCCCTCAGCTCCCTTTGTCCATAGTTCTCAGCGAGAGGGGGTGCATCAGAGCAGCCTCTAGAACCTTCTCTGGGGTCCTTTCCCTCCAAAGCTCTTCTCTGCAAGACCCTGGAGGAGTTCTATTGATGCTTTCATGTAAGGGGATATCGCATCAGCCCCTCTTTGCAGAATTTCTCCTGTTTTTGAGAAAGGCGATCATCTAGGAATGGGAAGGGTGGGGATGGGAAACAACTCAATACCATCATCATCATAGTTACATTTTTGTTGCTTTTAACAGCTTTATTGAGGTATTACTGACATACAATACATAGTTAAAGTATTCAATTTGGTAAGTTTTGACACATGTACACACCCATGAAACGTTCAACACAATCAAGATAGTGAACATACCCCAAAGTTTCCTTGGTGTCCTTTGTCATCCTTCCCCTCCCCTCCCTTCATCCACAGGCAACCACTGATCTTTCTGTCACCAGAGATTAGTTTGCGTTTTCTGGAGTTTTATATAAATGGAATCTTACAGTATGTATTCTTTTTCTGTCTGGCTTCTTTCACTCAGCATAACTGTTCTGAGATCCAGCCACGTTGCTGCGTTGCTGCTCGTATCAGTAGTTCATTCCTTTTTGTTACTGAGTGGCTTCCATTATATGAACATAATTACTTTATATATATATAATTACTTTGTATTAAGTACTTCTTATATGCCAGGAACTCTACTAGTGAGTTCACATACATTATCTTTTTCAGTCCTCAAACTGATCCGCAAATAAGAACAGTAATCTTCACTTTACAGTTGAGACAAGCAAGGCTCAGAAACGTTAAGAAAACTTCCCACAGGTCACACAGCAGGGAAGTGTAACATTCAGGAGATGAACCTGTCTCCCTGCACTGAGCTATACTGCGTGTGCAGTGTTCCCTCTGAGCACCTGGCCATCCCAGGTGTCCCGGGCTGCTCAGCAGCGGGATGCCTTTGCCCTTCCCTCCTAGCTCCACCCCACGGGCCCGGGAGCACAGCGGACCGGCCTGGCCGCCTTGGTCCCACCTCCTCTCGCGACCGTGACACTCTGGGCACATTGCCTGTGGAGAGGAGGAGGTCAGAAGAAAGGGGCCCGAGCACCTGGAGGCTTGAACCCCTTCTGCCCACAGCACCCCCCCACCTGTTTGCAGAAGATTTTTACTGGAGTCAACTTGTTTTGAGCTGAGGTGGAACACGCTCCCCGAGCCTATCAATAGAACGAGGCAGAAGGGTGACCACGCGGCAGATGGCACGGGTGGGTGGAGCGGCTCCTCTGTCGTGTTCGGCGGTGGTGAGAGATTCCCGACTGCGGGCACCGGCACTTCCCTTCTCCTCCATCCCTTCAGCCCACTGCAGCTGAGCTTCTTCCGTCACAATCCGCCTTTTCCGGGTTCCCGGAGATCCTGCAAAGGCCTCTGGGAGCGAGGCCGCCGGGCGGATGAGCACCAGGGCCTCGGGGCCGCACCTGCGAATCCCGAGAGCAAGCTCCTCCCTCGTGTTTCCGGACACCATGTCTCCAAGTGCCCTGCAGAAGGGCGGGAATCGCTGTCGCTGGGGCCTGTGTTCAATGATTCACATCCCACCCCACCTGCCTCTTCTGGGACTTCGCATGGCCCGGGCCTGGCATCTTCAATCTGCCCCTCTCGCCTTGCACCTTCTTTGGGGCAGACTTCCTTTACCCAAATCAAAATCCTTCTCTTGATTCTGCTTCCCCTTCACGTTACCAAACTTCCTAAATTATCTCCTCCGAAGACCTCCCCACCCCCTGGAACTGTACGTATATACATACAGTAGAATATTATTCAGCCTTCCAAAGGAACTAGGTTGACCTCCCTAACAATCCTCTCCAATGAGTGCCTTTGGGGACGCGCATCCTACCTGTGATTCCCTGTTGGAAAAGCATCATGCCCATTAGGCTGCCAGCACCACGTGGCAGGGCCTCCCCAGTCCATCACTGTGGTTTCTGCAGCACCCAGCACAGTGCCTGCATCCAACAAATGCTCAGTGAATACGTGATTTCTTGAAATAAGGTTTTAATACTTGCAAGAGTAAACAATGTATTATTTAGAGGTATATATATTTAGTAAAACTATAAAGAAAAGCAAAAGAATTACACGCTCAAGATAAGGATGAAGTCATACCCATTAGGATAGCTATTTAAACACACACACACACACACACACACACACACACGGAAAAACAAATGCTGGCTGTGGAGAAATTGAGACCCTTGTACATTGCTGGTGAAAATGTAAAATGATGCAGCCACTGTGGAAAACAATCTGGCAATTCCTCAAAATATTCAACATAGAATTACATTTGACCCAGCAATTCCCACTTCTGAGTATATACACAAAAGAAAGCTGGGACTCAGCTATCTGTGCACCAGTGTTCGTAGTAGCACTATTCACAATAGCCGAAAGGTGGAAACAACCCAAATGTCCATCAACAGATGAATGGATAAGTAAGATGTGGTATATACATACATGCAGTAGAATATTATTCAGCCTTTAAAAGGAAGAAAATTCGGACACAGGCTACAACATGAATGGACCTGGAAAACATTATGGTGAGTAAAATAAGCCAATCACCAAAGGACGAATATTGCCCTTATCTACTTACATGAAGTACCTAGAGTAGCCAAATTCATAGAGGAAGAAGGTAAAAACAGTGGTTACGAGGTCTGGGGAAGGGAGGAATGAGGAGGTATTGTTTAACTCAGTTTATTTAACTTTAGTTTGGGATGATGAAAAAGTTCTGGAGGTGGATACTGGTAATAGTTGCACAACAATGTGAATGTTCTTAATGCCACTGAACTGTACACTTAAAAATTATTAGAATGGCAAGTTTTATGTTATATATATTGTACCACATTAAAAAAAACAAAACAAAAAAACCAAGATGGTGGTCACTGCAGCGGGAGGGAGGGGGAAAAAGAAAGGGCTACAACTGTACCGAGGGTGAGTCCTCGAGTACTCAGACTCTTATACTTGTTTAGTACATTGCCTATATCCAGCCACACCTGCCCCCTCTGCAACAACACAGGTATGCTATGCACCTTATTTCATGGATTCTAAAGCTCACATGTTAAAAATGTAATCTCTCTGAAATTGGGATGCATCTCACAACCAATGTGGTAAGAATGGCCTTGTGCCATAGTTTAGGTGGTAGGCTATTATCTTTCTCTGTGGTACATAAAACAGTGCTGCCTCTGGGACTTCCCTGTAGTTAAGGGAAGTGTCCAGTGGTTAAGACTCCGTGCTTCCACTGCAGGGGGCGTGGGTTCGATCCCTGGTCAAGGAACTAAGATCCTGCATGCCAAGCAGCATGGCCAAAAAAAAAAAGAAGATGCTTCTGACAATTGATGGTGTCTAAGAGCAGATGAAATACAGGGTATGTATTTGTAAGTAAAAATATTTCATAATAAATTTTTATTTATTTTTATTGAAGTATAGTTGATTTACAATGTTGTGTTAGTTTCAGGTGTACAACGAAGTGATTCAGTGATTCTTTTTCATATTCTTTTCCATTATAGTTTATTACAAGATACTGAATATAGTTCCGTATACTATACAGTAGGACCTTGTTGTTTATTTTATATATAGTAGTTTTTATCTGCTAATCCCAAACTCCTAATTTTCTTTATCTGCTAATCCCAAACTCCTAATTTATCACTCCCTGCCCCTTTCCCCCTTTGGTAACCATAAGTCAATCTCTGAGAGTATGTTTCTGTTTTGTAAATAGATTCATCATTTATGTCATATTTTAAATTCTACATGTAAGTGATATCAGATGATATTTGTGTTTTTCTGTCTGACTTCACTTAGTATCATAATCTCTAGGTCCATTCATGTTGCTGCATTTGGCATTGTTTCTTTTTTTTTTTTTTTGGCTTCACTGGGTCTTCGTTGCTGTGTGCGGGCTTTCTCTAGTTGTGGCGAGCAGAGGCTACCCTTCATTACGGCGCGCGGGCTTCTCATTGCGGTGGCTTCTCTTGTTGCAGAGCACAGGCTCTAGGCACGCGGGCTTCAGTAGCTGCAGCACGCGAGCTCAGTAGTTGCGGCTCATGGGCTCTAGAGCACGGGCTCAGTAGTTGTGGCACACAGACTCAGTAGTTGTGGCACATTGGCTTAGTTGCCCCACGGCATGTGGGGTCTTCCCGTACCAGGGATTGAACCCGTGTCCTCTGCACTGGCAAGCAGATTCTTAACCACTGGACCACCAGGGAAGTCCATTTCATTCTTTTTTATGGCTGATTTAGATAGATAGGTAGATAGATAGATGTGTATAGCTATATCACATCTTCTTTATCCGTTCATCTATTGATGGACACTTGGGTTGCTTCCACGTCTTGGCTATTGTAAATAGTGCTGCTATGAACATTGGGATGCATGGATCTTTTCGAATTAGAGTTTTCTCCAGGTATATGCCCAGAAGTGAAAATGCTGGATCATATGGTAACTCTATTTTAAGTTTTTTAAGGAACCTCCATACTGTTTTCCATACTGGCTGCACCAATTTACATTCCCACCAAGAGTGTAGGAGGGTTCCCTTTTCTCCACACCCTCTCCAGCATTTATTATTTGTAGGCATTTTGATGATGGCCATTCTGACCAGTGTGAAGTGATACCTCATTGTAGTTTTGATTTGCATTTCTCTAATAGTGATGTTGAGCATCTTTTCATATGCCTACTGACCAACTGTATGTCTTCTTTGGAGAAATGTCTATTTAGGTCTTCTGCCCATTTTTTGATTGGGTTGTCTGGTTTTTGATATTGAGTTGTATAAGCATAACAAATTTTTAAATAACAGTTCTATTGACATATAATTCACATACAATACATTCACCCATTTAAAGTATACAATTCAATGGTTTTTAGTATATTCACAGAGTTGTGCAATCACACAATACATGGTCTTTTGTGACTGGCTTTTCTTACTTAGCGTGTTTTCAAGTTTCATCTGTGTTGTAGCATTATACTTAATTTTTAAAGTGATCCATTCACTTCTCTACTCACTGGAATCTGGCTTCTGAATCCACCTCTTTATTAAAATGACTCATGTAGGTCACAAGTAATTTCCTCATTATACAGTCTAGTGGACTGTATAATGTAAGACTGTAAGGCTGTAAGGCTTTCCTTTCCCTACTCCCATATCTCAGGCTTCATTTCAACCTCATTCAGCACAAATACGGGTTGAGTGTTCACTAAATGCCAATTTTTACTGGCATCACTCACTTCCTTCTCTCTGGCATGCTCCTTCCTTAAATTCCACACCTCATGCTCATTTGCCTGTTTCTCTGTCTAGACCTTCTCTGTCTGCTTCCTTGGTTCTCCCTTCCCCTCTCCTTTGGCGTCTCTTTGGCCTTTGTCCCCTCCTTTGACGTTCTTCCAGTGATATCCAGCAGACTGGTATCCTCCATGATCAGGCCCTCAATCTGACACAACCCTCAATCAGGTTGTATCTTCAACCCTAACCTCTGTTTCTCCACCTGCCTGCTAGACCTTTCTCCCTGGGTGTTGCACGGGTGCCTCACATTCCATGCTAGATGGAATCTCTCCTCTGCATAACCCAGCACTCCTCTTAAGCCACTTAAATTCTGCCTTATACTCTTTCATTCAACAAAATTATTTACTCGAGGCCTGTGTCACAACCGTGCTCCACCAGATCATTGGTCAGGCCAAGAATCATCCTAGCTTGATCCCCCTCTTCGTATTTATTGGAGCAGGAGGTACTGGAGGAGCACTGTATGTCTGGAGCCTGGCATTGTTCAACCCAGATGTCAGTTGGGACAGAAAGAATAACCCAGAACCCTGGAACAAAGTGGGCTCCAATGATTAATACAAGTTCTACCCAGTGAATGTAGATTACAGCAAAGTGAAGAAAGAAGGTCCAGACTTCTAAATGAAACATTTCACTATAAAGCTGCTTAGAATGAAGGTCTTCCAGAAGCCATCTGCACAATTTTGCACTTGACCAGGAAATAGTTCCCCTCTCAATGCGTGATTATGTTGGTGTATTGTGTTGGGGTTTACACTGATTAATAAATAATCTGAAACTTAAAAAAAAAAAAAGTTACTGAGAATCTGTTGCTGTTGGAAGTACTAAAGACATGTTAGAAAAGAAAACAAAGTCCCTTTTCTCCAAGAGCTTCCCCTCTAGGGAGAGAGCCAGGTGGTCAACCATGAACCTGCAATATGGCTGGTGGTGACGAGTTCCTTAAAACAATTAGAACAGGGTAAAGGGATCAAAAGTGACAGTGGGCTGTGCTGGCTATTCTCTGCTTACTGTCCCTCCCTCCCATACAATTCACCCATCGTCCTCCCTCTCAGCCCTGTTCCATGCCCCAGGGACTGGCCTACAAGGCTTCTTTCACCCAAGCTCCCTCACCCTCTGCCTTCCTATTGGCTTAGGCAGAAAGAGGAGATGAGAGAATGGGGGGCAGTGGTGTGGCAGTAAGTGTTTAGCAACCAGCTCTCCAAGGAAAAGCAACCTGATTTGTAGCATTTGCCCATTTCTGTGGTGTAAATACTCCACCTTGAGAGATTTCAAACAGCCATCTTGATGTCGGAGTTGGAAAGAGATGCTTACCGTGGGCCCTGATGAACCAGGATAAGCCAGTTTCAACACACCATTGGTGGGAGGAGAGGGAATGTCTTCTCAGCTTCCTCTTGTCCTCGGTCCCGGCAGGGGCTGCATCCCTTCAGGACTGCAGCTCTAGACAACAGTGCCTCTTAGGCCACTCCAGCTCTAACGAGATGCTGAGACTCCCATTCCCTCCTCCTACCTCTTCAGGTCTGGGATTGGGAACAGCCTCTCAGTGAAGCTGGTCCCTGGGTTCCTCACTATCCCTAGTTTCCTTTCCCTACTCCCAGCTCTTCATTAATGTTCTTCAAAATCCTTGTGGAATGTACCTTCTGTTTCCCGTGGGACCCGGACTCATACAGGAGGGTTGTCTTTTTCCGTAGAGTGCACAGGAAGGCCTTTCTGATACTGTAACACTGAAGCACAGAATGAGGGTGTGGGAAGTGATTTGTGTGTTGATCCTGCCACCTCCTCTCCAGTTTCCCCATCCCCATGCCTGGTAACCATTTCTCTTGTATTTGATTTCTAGCAGTGCCAATCTCAGTTCTTTGCATGTATCCAAAAAAACATTTGTTGAATTGTACCAAAACAGGGCCATCTATTGCTTTTCTTCTGCTCTCTAAAAAGTGTTCCTTGTTCCTATGAATTTCACTAATGCTCTTTCATTCTTCATTTGAATCTTCTATTGGGTCCATGCCCAGTGAGCCAGTGCTAACAGAAGCTGGTATGAAATCCTCCTACAAAAATTACAGTCCTCAAAAGAAAAAAAAAAAACAAAAAACACCACAGTCCTCTTATAAAAATTGCTGGATTTGAGACCACAGTAGATAATTTACATAGGTTGAGAAGATGAATTCAAAAGCCATTAAATCTAAGCCTGTGAAATAAAAATCAGCAGAGTTTGCTACAATTGTACTTAAACTCAACATGAAGGCCAAATGGTAACATAGCATTCTGAAGTTACACCACTTTATACAGCAATACCACCAGTGTTCATGCTGCCTGGTGGGCCTGGGTCTGAGAACATAACGTTCCTGCTGTGGTTCTGCACTCCCCTCCCCGCCGGCTGTTAACCCCCTGTGCCAAGGTAGGCTGGCTTCATGAGACCCATTGTGTCCACACCCACTTCACCCACCAAGTGGACCTCTTTCATCATGTCAACCAGCCTATCTGCAGAGGTATCAGCTTGGTAGGGAGAATGAACTCTTTGTGGAGAAGATTAGGATTAGGGCTGGGATTTGGGTTGAGGTTTGTGAAGGTTAATTTTATGTGTCAACTTGGCTGGGCCATGGTGGGCCAGATATGTGATTAAACATTACTCTGAATGTGTCTGTGTCTGTAAGGGTGTTTTTGTTTATTTATATAATTTTTTATTTGTTTTATTTATTTATTTTTGACTGCATTGGGTCTTCGTTGCTGCGTGCAGGCTTTCTCTAGTTGCGTCGAGCAGGGGCTACTCTTCATTGTGGTGCATGGGCTTCTCATTGTGGTCGTTTCTCTTGTTGTGGAGCACAGGCTCTAGGAGTGCAGGCTTCAATAGTTGCAGCACATGGGCCTTAGAGCATGTGGGCTTCAGTAGTTGCAGCATGTAGGCTCAGTGGGCTCGTGGCTCGTGGGCTCTAGAGCACAGACTCAGTAGTTGTGGCGCACAGGCTTAGTTGCTCCGTGGCATGTGGGATCTTCCTGGACCAGGAATGCAACCCGTGCCCCCTGCATTGGCAGGCAGATTCTTAACCACTGTGCCACGAGGGAAGTCCCAGTGAGGGTGTTTTTGCATGAGATTAATGTTTAAAGCAGTGACTTTGAGTGAAACAGATTGCCCTCCTTACTGTGGGTGGGCCTCATCCAATCAGTTGACAGTCTAAATAGAATAAGACTGACCTTTCCTGAGCAAGAGGGAATTCTGCCAGCAGACAACCTTTGGACTTGACCTGAAACACCAGCTCTTCCTGCAGATGTTGGATTTGCCATCCTCCATAATCATGTAAGCCAATTCCTGAAAATACATCTTTCTTTATATATACACATCTAATTGGTTCTGTTTCTCTGGAGAACCTGACTAATACAAGGTTGGAGTTGTGACTGGATTTAGGGTTAAAGTTAAGGTTAACATTAAGGCAGTGTTACAGTTAGGGTTAAGATTCGAGGGATATCGGGGCTAGAGTTGGCATTCAGGTTGAGTTTGAGGTAGGGGTAGGGTTAGCATGAAGGGTAAGGTTAGGAATCAGGTTAGAGTAGGGTTAGGATTAGGGTTGGGTTGAAGTTAGGGTTAGAGTTAGGGTTAAGTTTAGGATAGGGATCAAGTCAGTTAAAATTAAGTTTAGTTTTTAGGATGAATTGGGAGATTGGAATGGACATATATACACCAATATGTATAAAATTGATAACTAATAAGAACCTGCTGTACAAAATAAATAAATAAATAAAATTCAAAAAAAAAAGAATATAGTTACCAATTAAAAAAATGTTTAGTTTTTAAACAATGCCTGGGGTTAAGGAACGTTAAGGTGTGGACTAGGGCTTAACAGCTAATGGTGCATCCTATCACCCTGGGCTGCCTAACTCAAGACTGCTTTTGCAGTAAGAGAGAAATAAATTTTCTTAGCCTCTGTTATTTTGTATATTATTGTTTTATGCAGCTGAACCAGACCCTGATTAATCCAGCACCCCAGAATGGGGTTACCTACTGCCCTAGTTGCATGCCAGGCACCTGTGCCTCCGCCATCAGCATATTTAGATCACGGTCCTGCGAGCACTTGTCCATGTTTTTTTGTCTGTATTCCTATTTGGCTCTGAGGTACCAGACAGCAGGAATTTAAGTTCCCAGCACACATATAGTGCCTGGGTCAGTACCCCACAAGGAACGTTAGTGTCCCTATCTTTACTATTAAACATGGAATCCTGGCCCCCTTGGCCATATGTCTGGCCTCAAGCATCCTCAGAGCCACCTCTATATGAGAAGCCTGGAGGACAGGACTGCCCTCTGCCCATGCACTACCTCTGCAGAGGTCTGACCAGGCCAGTATGAAAACAGTAGTATGGGCAAATTCTGCCCATGACACGGACTCCTTCTAAATGCAGTGATCAATTAATTGCTATGACCAGGCCCCCAAGAAGCTGCTGGGACAGGAGGCAACCTGCACAGACTTACTGCAGAGCTGGGATTGAGGGTAAAGTTAGGAAGGGCTGCCTCATTCTTGGGCAAGACCAACCCAAACTGTGCTCACATTCTGATTCCCAACTGCTTGTTCAGACATAGCAAATAACGGTAGCAATTATTATTATTATTATTATTATTGACGTTTACAATATGACAGACTCCATTCTAAATGCTGTATCTGGATCATCTCATCGAATCCTTACAGTAGCCCTATGAAGTAGATATTCTTTTCCCTTTTTACAGGTGAGAAACAGAGGCATAGAGATGTTAAATAATGTGCCGAGGTCACAGAGCTGGTAAGCGGTACAGCTGGGATCAGAACCCGGACAGTCTGAGACCAGAGCCCATGCTCTTAAGCACCACGCTCCACTTCCCTCCTAAAAGACCCACTCATTCAGCAAATAATAATACTTACTGTCTGTTGAACACTTTCTATGAGTCAGGCTCCACACCAGTGGCTCTCAACTAGGGCAATTTTGCCCCCCAGGGAATATGTGGCGATGTCTGGGAACAGTTTTGAGTATCACCACTGTGGTGAGGTGTACCGTGGCACTGAGTGTGTAAAGGAGAGGAATGCTGCTAAACTTCCTACAATGCCCAGCACAACACAGAATTATCCAGCCCAAAATAGTGCCAAGGCTGGGAAATTCTGCTCTATCCTAAACACTGTACATTGTTTGCTTTAATCATCATAATAATCCTGTGAAACAGTTGCTGTTATTCCCATTTTACAGGTGAAAAAACTAAGGTTTAGACTGAGATTAAATAATTTCTCCAAAGTTACATAGCAAGTGGATGAGGAGATAATTCAAACCAAGGTCTGTTGGATTCCTAAACACTTTCTGCATCCAGGCACTGTGCTATTTGATTTATATATTGTATAAAGTTTCCTATGGCTACTATCAAAAACTACACAAACTTGGTGGCTTAAATCAACAGAAATGTATTCTCTCAGCGTTCTGGAGACCAGACATCTGAAATCAGTGTCCCTGGGCCAAAATCAAGGTGTCAGCAGGGCCACACTCCTTCCAGAGGTTCTAGGAGAGAATCCACAAGTCAGCATTCCTAGGCTTGTGGCCACATCATTCCAGTCTTCAAGGCCAGCATCTTCGAATCTCTTTCCTCCATCTTCACATCACCTTCTCCTTTGTGTGTGGTCAAATCTCCCTCTGTCTCCCTCTAATAAGGACACATGTGATCATAGTTAGAGCTCGCTCAGGTAATTCAAAATAGTCTCCCCAGCCCAAGATCTTTCACTTAATCATAACTGCAAAGATCCTTTTTCCAAATAATTTAAAATTTACAGGTTCCAGGGATTATGGTCTAATATCTTTGGAGGCCATTATTCAGCCCACTTCACATATATCTTCCCAACGCTGCTCACAGTTTTATTATGCCTGTTTTACAGATATACCCGGCTCTGAGGGACATGATCTGAGCTCTGGATGGGTATGGCCAAGTCTATGACCCCTATCAGAGGAACCAAAAGCCTGTTCAGGAACAACCCCACACTCACCACACACATACAAGCACACACAAACGTAGATTGATCCGACAGATTTGGCCTTACAATAATTACTTCTAAATTCAGAAAATATTTTTCTAACTGTAAATTACACTGCGTTTTTAAAGTTGCTAGAGAAGACTGCTTTTTAACCCACCTCTGTAGGCTTTATTTGCAAAGTGAAGACGTTCTTATAATGCAAATAACTGCTCCCTAGTCTAGCTGTACCTTAACGCTGACTTTTTAATGAGGTTTTTTTAAAGTCAGGGACTCCACTGGTACTATAATATACTAATACCTAATATCTGTTCTACCTTTTTGTTTAACACTTCGTATTGACCAAGGGACTTTGGTCTATATTAGCTCCTATGCTCTACATGCTGGTCTATATTAGCTCCTATGCTCTGCATGCTAAGTCGGGGGCAGTGTGGGTGCCCGATGTGACAAGTGAAACAGGACACGTAAAGTAAACATCAGTGACGATGCCACTTCATCAGGCAGTTTCCAGGTAGCTCCAAGGGAGAGTTCTCAGAACATTCCTTCTTGTTCTACCTTCAGAAGATTAAGATTTGGACTCATTAAAACACAGGTAACCACACCTCACCCAAGAAGATATACAGATGGCAAACGGGCATGTGAAAAGATGCTCTACATCACATGCCATCAGGGAAGTGTAAATTAAAGCAATAATGAGACAGTACTACATACCTATTAGAATGGCCAATACCTGGAACACGGACAACATCAAATGCTGGCGAGAATGTAAAAATAACAGGAACTCTCTCATTCACTGCTGGTGGGAACGCAAAGTGGTACAGCCACTTTGGAAGACAGCTTGGTAGTTTCTTACAAAACTAAACATACTCTTACCATATGATCCAGCAATCACGCTCCTTGGTATTTACACAAATGAGTTGAAAACTTACGTCCACACAAAAACCTGTACACTGTTTATAGCACTGTAAAGATGTTTATTTATAATTGTCAAAACTTGGAAGCCACAAAACTTCAGTAGGTGAATGGATAACTAAACTGTAGTACATCTAGACAATGGAATATTATTCAATGCTTAAAAAAAAACAAAGGAGCTATCAAGCTATGAAAGGACATGGAGGAATCTTAACTGTATAATGACTAAGTTAAAGACAATCTGAAGAGGCTGCATACTGTGTGATTCGAACTCTATGACATTCTGGGAAAGGTAAAACTATGGAGACAGTAAAAAGATCACTGGTGGTCAGGAGTTGGGGGAAGGAGGGATAAATAGGCAGAGCACAGAGAATGTTTAAGGCAGTGAAAACACTCTGTATGATACTATACAGGTGGATACACGTCATTATACATTTGTCCAAACCCATAGAATATACAACATCAGGAATGAACCCTGATGCAAACTATGGACTTTGGGTGATGATGATGTGTCGATAGAGGTTCATCAGTTGTGACACATGTATCACTCTGCTGGGGATGTAGGTAATGGGGAAGCTAAGCCTGTGTGGTGGCAGGTGTATGTGGGAACTCTCCATATCTTCCTCTTAATCTTGCTGTGAACCTGACTGCTCTAAAAAAAAATTAAGTCCCTCTTAAAACACACACAGGTGACCTAGGAACCTCTCTGGTGTTCATGAGACCCTTTCATTGATTCATTCATGGGTCGATGTTAGCTGAGAGCCTGTGTGCCAGGCGCTATGGAGACACAATGGGGGGCAAAACCACATCTAGTCCCTGCTTTGATGTTGTTCATGCCTGAATGGGAGGAGTAGACCCTGCACAGTGAGGACCAGTAAGAAAAGGAACGTGGCTCTATGAAAATGGTGGCCCCCAGAGTTGACCTTCCTTTAAGACTTAGTCCAAGTACCACTGATTCCACAGGCTCCCACGGGCCTCATTCTCTGAATTCCAGCGGTCTGGCAAGGCAGCACCCCGCCATCCTCCCATAATGCAGTGTGTCAGAGCCCTCTTATCCAACACTTTCAAACCTGGAAGCCGTTGTGTTAATCGAAACAAAGAGTGAAATCACTTAAAATGAAGTGTCCCTTAAACATTTTAATTTTATGTAAATCACATAAATATTCCTCCATTCCTTTACTGTGGAGTCAAGGCTGTGCTTGTAGATCTGCCATTGCGAGTTATGAGTCCTCTTCTCACAGGAAGCGTGTCCATAATTTATCCCTGAGGATTTCCAGTCTCCATTTCTTTAAAGTGAGGGGAAGTGGTAAAGATGCTTGTGAGGCAATCTGAGTTCAGAATCCTGGCTCTTCAGTATCTTTCCCCCTATCTTTTCCTCTCATCTACATCTAAAAATTTTTTTGTATGATTTGCCTTTATTAAATCTTTCCAAACATTTAGGTTAATTTTCAAAAAAAACCTTTTGCACTCAGATTTTACCAGTTTGCATGATATTAATTAAATTACGTTAAATGCAATAACAAATCACAGTCAGGGTTGGGAACAACTGATTCTGGGTAAAAAAATACAGGTCGGGACTTCCCTGGTGGTCCAGTGGTTAAGAATCCTCCTTCCAATGCAGGGGACAAGGGTTTGATCCCTGATCGGGGAACTAAGATCCCACATGCCGCAGGGCAGCTAAGCCCGCGCGCTCTAGAGCCCATGTGTCACAACTACTGAGCCCACATGCCACAACTGGAGAGAAGCCCGCGCACCACAACGAAAGATCCCGCATGCCGCAACGAAGGTCCTGCGTGCGCAACTAAGACCTGATGCAGCCAAATAAATAAATAAATATATTTTAAAAACACAAAAAAACATGTCAAGTATGGAGGCAAAAGTGTGCAGGGTTCTGGTGGGTTCTGGATGGTTACACTTTACAGAGGGCATGAGGCTTCCCTGGTGGGCCAGTGGTTAAGACCACTGCAGGGGGTGCAGGTTCGATCCCTGGTCGAAAATGTTTTATGGAGGGCATGGGGAGTGAAGGTGAGTTAGGTGAGTGGGCTAAGCAGAGGATGGTAAGAGGGCCTCTACAGATCCTGGGCCTGAGAGCATACCTGAAGAAGTCCTGGGTCCAAGCTGGTGTAGCTGGGGCATCAGGACCTGCAGGCCCCACGGAAGTCTCTCCCAAGGTGTTTTGGAGGCTGGGGGTTAACTAAAATGGATAAAATCAGAAGACCAGAGCTGGTGGGAAGGAAGTGGGGCAGGGTGCCCTTCTGCAGCTGTCACTCAGGCTCCAGAAGTCCACTGGCAACTCCCAAGATGATCAAAACTAAATTACTGAGGGTTTGTTCTTTGTCTTTGCAACGTGCTCTAACCATGGAAGAAAAAGCCACTTACTGCCCATGTCTCAGCAAAAAAACCTCCGTGCTGTACTCCCAAGGCTGGGCAGAAAGAGGAAGAGTGTTCCTGTTTTGTACCCCTGGCTCCCTGCTGGTCAGGCCGGTTGCACAAGCCTTGGATCAGGAGAGTCCAAAGAGCTGGAATGAAGCGGCAGCCCTACCACTCCGGAGCCAGGGAACTAGGCTGGCCCCTCCTCACTGTTCACAGGAGAGGGATCGTACTCCACCCAGGGAGCCCCTAGGGATCACTTGCACTATCTCCCTGGCATCTCAACAGTAGTAAGCATCCCCCCGGGCTGGGCTGAGGTTAGTGGGAGGCGTCCCTGCCTCTCTGGCTGCAGCATCAACAGGTGCCTCTGTTTTGCTCCGAGAACAATCATTTAGCGTGTTGTTTTTACATTTATGTCAACACGGACTTAGTATGGAGTAGAATGAGAAATCCTCATGATGATTTAAGAGGACACCAGACTTCAGATTTTAAACACACAAGCCACACGGGGCTACACCACAGACCCCTGAGAACAAACCCCCACCCTCTGCCATCCTGCGCTTGGGCGTTAGGGGCACGTCCTGGGGAATGGCTGAGACGAGCTGAATCATGTGAATACACTCAGCAAACCACTAAGCGCTAGCAAACAGAGGAGGTTATTCTTATTCATATTCTTCTACTGTGTGTTAGTCTAGGGTCCCCAGCTGGATGGAAAGTTCTCAAGATCAGAAACGATCTTTTTTTCCCTCAAGCTCCCTCTCCCTTTCTTCCCTCTCAGCCTGGCCCTGAGCATACTGCAGGGCTCCATAAGTACAGGGACAGTGAGGGCAATGAGGAGACCTTCAGTTTTAGGTCAGAGTCACCTGGGTGTGAATAAATTTCCACTGAAATTGATGGGAGTCTTCACAGAGACCCTCCCCAAGCCCCAGAGAGAGCCTTGGGGTTGCTAATTGCAATCATCATCCTCTCTGAAGGGTCTGAATCAAGACTGACTCCTAGGCTTTCTGTGCTGTAGAAGAAATCTGAAAAGGGGCCAGAAAGACAGCCCAGAGAGGCCCTGGGAGATGGGGCAGATGGGAAGAGAGAGGTCAAGTCAACCTGCAGAAAGAGAAGGAAAAATACCCATTTGCCCTCCAAGGGTTGGCCTGTTCCCTGCAGTGGAGGCCTTGTGGGGGGGATCCGTGCCCTGCCCTGGACAGCAGCTGTTGGGGGCTGAGGGATAAGGGATGTGTATCACAGCAGGTCTCCAAGGGCCACAGAGGATGAACGTGGTCGTGCAGTGGGCGTGACCAGTATGTCCAGGAAGACGCAGCGACCACAATGTCAGAGGGCGATTATCAAGGACACCTGTGTTTGAGAGCCACTCTAAGTTGATATGACATGTGGATAACCGTGTCTGGATGGCGACCACAGGCGACTCCTCACAGCCACAGGCTTGGAAGGAAAGAAGGGAAAGAAGCGGGAAGGACAGAACCCCCAGGAGGAGGCGCATCTGCCATCCCCAGGACAGGGCAGGTGATGTGAAAGGGAGAAGGGGAGTTCAGCACAGGGAACTATATTTGGTATTCTGCAATAAACCATAATAGAAAAGAATACGAAAAAGGAAATATATATATATATATATATGTAACTGAGTCACTTTTCTGTACACCTGAAACTAACACAACATTGTAAATCAACTATACTTCAATATAAATAAATAGATAGATAGATAAAAGAGGGAGTAGGAGAGGGACAAGTCAACCCCCAAATCATCTTCCCTCCAGCCCTTAGCCAGTGGGGTGGACCCACTCAAGGTCACAAAAAGAAAAAAGGCTGGAGCAGCCCAGGAGACAGAGAACACAGCCACCCTCTCAAGAAAGCAGCCACCGTGGTCCCTCCACAGAGGCATCTGGGACGTTACACAATCACAAGGAGACTGTCTACAGTTCGCTCAAGTTCTGCAAGAAGGAGATCCAGCAGGTTGCTTCCATGTCCTGGCTATTGTAGATAGTGCTGCAATGAACATTGGGGTGCATGTACCCTTTCGAATTATGGTTTTCTCAGGATATATGCCCAGTAGTGGGATTGCTGGACCATACGGTAGTTCTATTTTTAGTTTTTTAAGGAATTTCCTTACTGTTCTCCATAGTAGCTGCACCAATTTACACTCCCACCAACAGGGAAGTCTACTCAATACTCTGTAATGACCTGTATGGGAAAAGAATCTAAAGAAGAGTGGATATATGTATATGTATAATTGATTCACTTTGCTGTACACCCAAAACTAACACAACATTGTAAATCAACTATACTCCAATAAAAATTTTTTTAAAAAGAGAGATCCATCAGGGTTGGCTCTTTCTTAGGAACTTCAAAGCCAAACAGTGTCCCCAGCACGTGATACACAGGTGACATCATGTCTAAGGTGGTGGAAAGAGCAACCCAGATACAGTCAGGGAGACACAGTGATGAGGGCTGGAGATCTCGGTACTGTGACATCTGAGACCAAGGACACAGTGACCTCTGATGCCAGAACAGAAAGCTGCAAAGGGTATCAGGTCTCAAGCATTTGTCCCTAAAGAACACTTTCCAGCTCTGTCATCCCAGCTTAACTAAATAACAAGAGAAGCCTGCAGTCTCAGAGTGGGATGCTGTCTTCTGTTTGAAATCCCATGCTCCACAGCCTAGTATGACCTTGGAGTGGATTCTGTGACGTCAGCCGTGTCTGAGACCCCAGTGTCCAGTGAAGCGGAGCCCACCTCACACCCCCGCTCGGCAGAACCACGTGAGTGTCCCCGGCCTCAACTGCTTTCTGGCTTTGGCTCCCCAGGGCTAGGGCTGAAGTCGCAGTCTGAATGTTAGGGACTGCCACCATGACCCCTCCTCTCCCTCCTCCTCCTTTCCTTCCCCTTGGATGTCCCTGAAACTAGATATTCAGTCCAGTCCACAGATTAGCAAGAACAAAATTCATGTTCATTCCCTCAGTATATTCAGGGTAGGAAGGAAAGACCAGCAGCCTTTGCTGGCAATAGAATAAGAAAGTCTATCTAGACAGCTGCTCCTCCAATACAGCAGTCATGAGCCATAAATGGCTACTTAAATTTAAATGAGTTTAAAAAGTTTAAAATTCAACCCCTCAGCTACATGAGCCACATTTCAAGTGTTCAAGGAGCCACATGTGGCTACTAGTCACTGAGCTGGACAGTGCAGAACACAGAATTGAACATTTCCATCATCATAGAAGGTTCTATCAGCCAGCAGTTCCACTCCTAGGGTTATACCCTAGAGAAACCTTCACATATGTGTTCCAGGAGAAACCACAGGAATCTTTATAGCAAAATAATCTATAACAGCAAAACACTAGAAACAGCTTCAGTGTTCATCTTATGCACAGACTATATGGACTACAATGGAAATTAATAACATCTTACACATCTGTGTGGATAAATCTCACATAATGTTCAATTTAAAAAAGCAAGTCAGGGATTTCCCTGGTGGCGCAGTGGTTAAGAGTCCACTTGCCAACGCAGGGGACGCGGGTTCGATTCCTGGTCCGGGAAGATTCCACATGCCATGGAACGACTAAGCCCGTGTGCCACAACTACTGAGCCTGCGCTCTAGAGCCCGTGAGCCACAACTCCTGAAGCCTGCGTGCCTAGAGCCTGTGCTCCGCAAAAAAGAAAAGCCACCGCGATGAGAAGCCCGCGCACCGCAACGAAGAGTAGCCCCCGCTCGCCGCAACTAGAGAAAGCCCGTGCGCGGGAACAAAGACCCAACGACGCAGCCAAAAATAAATAAACTTATAAAATAAATAAATAATAAAATAAAAGAGCAAGTCAGCCTTCCCTGGTGGCGCAGTGGTTAAGAATCCGCCTGCCAATGCAGGGGACACGGGTTCGAGCCCTGGTCCAGGATGATCCCACGTGCCACGGAGCAACTAAGCCCGTGCGCCACAACTACTGAGCCCACGCACCTAGAGCCCATGCTCCGCAACAAGAGAAGCCACCACAATGAGAAGCCCGCGCACTGCAACGAAGAGAAGCCTCCGCTCACCACAACTAGAGAAAGCCTGTGTGCAGCAATGAAGACCCAACACAGCCGAAAGTAAAAATAAATAAATTTATTAAAAAAAAAAAAGCAAGTCTCCATCAACGGACAAATAGATAAACAAAATGTGGCATATCCATACCATGAAATATTATTTCGTGATAAAAAGGAATGAAGTACTGATACAGGCTGTGATATGGCTGAATCTTGAAATCATCACACTAAGCGAAAGAAGCCAGTCACAAAAGACCACATATTATGAAAGGCCAGAATAGGCAAGTCCTATTTTTTCTGTCCTAGAGACAGGAAGTAGATTAGTGGTTGCTTAGAACTGAGACTGGGGCTGGGGCTGGGGAGAAAGGAGAGTGATAACTAGAGTTTATTTTTGGGGTGATGAAAATGCTCTAAAATTGACTGTGGTGATGGATGCATATATCTGTGAATATACTAAAACCATTAAAATGTATACTTTAAATGGGTGAATTGTGTATATGGTATGTGAATTATATCTCAATATGGCTGTCTTAAAATAAAATGAAGGGACTTCCCTGGTGGTCCAGTGGGTAAGACTCTGCGCTCCCGATGCAGGGGGCCTGGGTTCAATCCCTGGTCAGGGAACTAGATCCCACATGCATGCTGCAACTAAGAGTCTGCATGCCGCAACTAAGAAGTCAACATGCCGCAACTAAAAGACCTCCGCATGCCATAACTAAAGATGCCACAAGGAAGATCCCGCGTGACGCAACTAAGACCCGGCACAGCCAAAACAAACAAATATTTTAAAAATAAAATAAAATGAAAAAGCAAGTCACAGAAGAATATATATGATATGATTCCATTTATGAAGCACATCAAAAACAAGACCTAACAATGTATTGTGTAGGTTACATATTTGGTAAAACTGTAGGGAGGGAGAACAAGGGGATGATAAACACAAAATCCAGGAGAATGGCTGCCTCTGGGGTGGAAAGGACAGAGGCGTGGTCACGGAGGTGGGCCCAGAGACCTCCAATAGTGTTGGGAATGATTCTGTTTCTTCAGCAAGGTGGTGGGTCACAGGGGTGTAACTCTGACATGAGAATGTCTTACAATTGCTGTCAGCAGATGGCAATGATGACATAGTTGTCATGGTCTGGAACATATCTTTTTTCTTTTTCAAATTTTAATTTTTCAGCTGTGCCGTGAAGAATGGGGATCTCAGTTCTCCAACCAGGGATCGAACCCGTGCCCCTTGCAGTGGAAGCACAGAGTCTTAACCACTAGACCGCCAGGGGAGTCCCAATGCCTGGAACATACCTTAATACATTTTTTTCATTTATATTTTCCTTTTTATATATGCACAGTTACACAGGCCATAAATCTAAATCTGAAAGACCTCTTTCAGCGAGTATAAAATTTAAAAGTCTAAGTGATAAGAAGAGTACAAAACAGAGAAGAGAAGAGGGGAGAAAAAGCCAGCTGGGCTGGGTGAGAGTAGAGGGCCGGGAGCGGGTGTTGAAGGTGGAGCCCAGGAGAACCTGGGATGGAATTAGGCAACCAAGAAAGGAGTCACTAGAGGTACAGCTGGGAATTACAAATTGGCCCCTCCTCAATGCCCTTCAGGAGATTTGAGTACAGGGTGCAATCCTCTTACATTATTTACAGCCTGTTGTTATGATTCTTCCCACGTTCCGCAGCTTCAGGTCAGAATCGCAGGGGTCAAGGAGTCTACAGGGTTGCCATGGGCAGATGGCCTTAATTTAGCATTGATTCATTTCTATCTGCCTCTCTGCAACAGAAGCAGCAGAAAAAAGGGCCAGCGGTGAAGCAAGCAAGTTCATTTAATCTCCCTGAATCTCATTTTCTTCATCTAACAAACTGGGCTCCTGATGCCAAGGGTCCAGGTGACCAGATGCAACGAGAACACAGGTGAGGCACCAGCACAATTGCCTGGGACCAAGTAAGCTCCAGAGCCGCCTACTCCCTCCCCCATAAATACCTGTGGAATCACGTGACTGTTTCAGATGAAATAATAGGGGTGCCCTGAAAGCAAAAAACCTCTCTCAGTGCACGTTGTTACTGCTGTCTTTAATTTCACATGCTTTACAGGCCTGAACTTGATGAAGGAAAGGTAATAACAGCTTGTCCAAGAAACTTCAGGTATTTTATGCCTTTCCCAAAGCTCTAATGCCGGAAAGGGAGTTGGGCAGGGAGACAATTTTAGTCCATCTCCCTTAAAGGTGCTGCAGAGAGAGGGAGGGATGACTCACTGTTCTCTAGCTCTACCTGAACCGCCAAGGCCCAGAGAGGAGGGACCAGCCTCGGGAGTGGTGGGGTTGAGGCTTCAGCCCACGTGGTTGGACTCCTAAGTGAGCGCTCCTGGCGCCATTCAGCTGTGCCTGATGAGCTGATGACGGGGGCACCAGAGCTGTAGATACAGGGGTGTAACTGTTAGTAAACCAGGCCTATGGTCATCTGCCTCTCCACCTGCGGGGGCTGTTCTGTCAAATGGATGGGGCCCTGGCTGACCCAGCAGAGAAATTCTGTGGGAAAACTTCTCAGCCCAGCTGACTGCTCAGTTTACACTGACAGGTTGCATGAGCTGCTACTGGCTCCTGGACAGACACAGGGTTACCCCCACACACACTCCTTAAAAGTTACTCCCCCTCCCAGCCATGCTCTGCTCCAAAGAAGCTCCTGATTACCTCTAGGACTTTCCACAGGGTCCAGGACAGGTGGGAAACAAGGTCTCAAGTTCATTTGCACTGGTTGCATACAACGGGGGTATCTCTGCACAGGCTTTGAGAATCACTTGTATTTCTTCCCCACCCACCGTGGAATCTTGCCCTTCCCCTCCCAGGAAAAGCCTGCCTTTGTCCCCACTGCCTGACAGCCTCTTTTTGTGATTCCTAAGCATGAATTCCAACTGTCACTGGGGGGAGTGCCACCTTATTTGAACATGTCACTGTTTCCTGCTCACTCGCCTGCCTAACCACCTACACTCACCTGCTTTTTAAAAATGCACTTAAAGAATTTCTCCACCAATTTCCTCTACTCCTTCTAATTGAACTTGTTTATTTGACTTATCTTTAAGAGCCTGGTGGCCCCAGAGTCAGGGCCTGGCCCAGGCCTGGCTCAACAGTATTCCAATTTGGGAGCTCCATGGCGGCCTAGTGGTTAGGATTCCGGGCTTTCACTGCCCTGGCCTTGGGTTCAATCTCTGGTTGGGGAACTGAGATCCTACAAGCCACGTGGCACAGCCCCCAAAAAAGAGTATCCCACCCATCTCCAGTGCTGCCCAGTCTGCAGTGCAGAGTGACAGTAGGCAGGTGGGTGGGCAGCCCTGACCCCTTGCCTTCTCTTCCCCACCAGCCTGGAGTCCTTGCCGACACTGTCCCAGTAGGCGCTGCACAGCCAGCCTTCCATGCTGATAGCACCCAGCCCCCAGAGCAGATACATCATCTAACAAAATGTGGAGCAGAAAACGCACAACCCTTACTCTGAAGGATTGCAGGGCCTAAGAAGAAAGATACATCTTGGCCTGTTAAGCTGCCATCAGTCAGCCAGAAGGCCCTGCACTGGGGGCTGGGGTTGAGAGTTCCAGGGAAGATTCTACCCTCGTCAAATTACACACCCGCTCCCCACCTCACCCCCAGGTTCCTGGGCCTCAAAGGGCCTCAGAAGTGCTGGCTCCAGATGCCCTGGAGACCCTTCAGAGAGGATTACCAGGACTGTTCAAACAAGATGATGGATGTGAGCCAGGCCCCTCGCACAGGCAAACTGCTGGTATTAGGATTATTATGACTATTATTCAGGTAAATGCTCTGCAGGCCTAAAAGCTAGCAAGGGAGAAGCAAAAATAGCTGATGCAATAAGCCCTAAAGTGTGCTGCCCTCTTCTGGAAGTCCTAACAGTACTGAAAACAGAAAAAGGGATTCTCGGAGCTGAAACGTCTCTGGCCCTCTGCAATTCACCAGCTGCTATTCGCACTCTTTAGGACGAGCTAATGGGGTCCAGCGCGAGAAGTGATCCTAGTCATCTCAAGGAGACCCCCTGCCCGGGCCCCTATGCTGAGCGGTGCGCGCAGCCAAAGCCAAGGCCCGGAGGCTACTGTCTACTTTTCAAAAACTTCTCTCAGCTAAGATCCTTCTGCAAAAGGCTGTCTGCTGCAGGTGGGACTTCTCCCGCCCTGGTGGTTGGGCGGTAACGAGCCTGGGATGGCTCAGGAATCCAGTGCAGCCACAGCCCGGACTTGCCTGTGGGACGGTGGCTCTGTCCCCGCCCTCAGTGTCTCAGATCTGAAGTGACAGCCCTTCCACCCTCCTTTAAGGACTGCCTTGAAGCCAAACGGGGCAGGTGTTCTAAATGCCTCCCACTCTTCTGAGCAACAACTGCAGAGTAATAAAAAACTGTTGGAATTACAGACTGTCCTCAGCCAGTTGTATGGAAGCAGGTGTGGGAGGAGTTTTGCCCTCAGCCTCCAGGAAAACCAGAGAGACAATCCTGGCCTTTGTGCAGCTGGGCCTCCTGGGAGGGGAGCGTGGGCACCAGCAGTGCTGGGGATGAACTCCAGCCCTGCTGAGGGGACGTTTCTCCTCCTCTGCACTCCCTCAAGGGGCCAAGTGGTTGTAATGTGGGCCCCAACCTGAGGCAAAACGGGGTGAGCCTGGCGTAGGCCAACCTACAGGAACCCCGTTACAGTCACCAGCTTTGATGTAATTAGTGGAAACCAACCAGAGGCAGCTTTTCAAATTATTTATATTTGTTACAGGATTATTCAACTCAACAAAGATTACCCAGTATAAAATTATCTAAACTATTTTTATGTAAAACACACACCTTTCTTTGGAGTTGGGGTAAAAGGCCACACGTACCTTAACTTCCAGGTGGGTGTCTGGGACGGCGGGTCATCCCCTACCCCAAGCTGGTTGTAGGTTTTATGTACCTGCAAATTAGGCAACCAAATATATTAATGTAAATAGGATAAGATGGCCTGCATATAGGATGCTGGCAGACCTCATGAGCCGGTACTGAGTCATAATTCATACCCTCTACACAAATGGGTTTTAGTCTCCCTTAGCACAGAACCAAAATTCTAAGGTCAGTCCCATTAGTTCTTCTCAAGCTGCCCCTTCCCAGCAAGTTCCTCGATGAGTGGGAAATGAAACCGGATGCTAATCAGTTCTCCCCTCCCCCCAGCCAAGGACAGAGCTTGTAAACATCTGGAATGCAGTCTCCTACACTGTCAGGCTTCCTACATCCCTAGCATGATATCCCCTGCAAACAACTGCACAGGGCTGCAAAAGGAACTTGAATGGTAATGGCAAAACACGTCCCCTACCAGAAGCCCGTATGGACTGGTAGAGCCGACCCAGAATGGGCCAATCATTGTACCTTATCCTCCTGCCATAGCAGTTGGTTTGGAAAGGGACATCTGACCTAATTAGAGCCAAACATAGGCTTCCCTGAGATGAATTTAGGAGCACTGGGAGAGACTCTCCTTCATCTGGAGTCGCCAAGCCAGGAGGACATGAGTCCAGGGGAACCACCAGTCATGGTGCCTGCGATGAAGTAGCACAAGCAGGGGTAAGCCAGGCCAGATGGAAACAGAGAGTGTCCCCGAGAACTCTGAGCAACTGGATCTACCTGTGCCTAAAGTGACAGCAACCCTGTTATATCAGCAAATAGAATTTCTATTTTCAAGAAAGTTTGTTTTTTCTGTCAAACCCAGTATTTCTGATAATGTAACGGTTGTATATTCATGCTATTATTTTCATACCTCCTCGTGGTGTCCACATAACATTTATAAGTGTTCACTGACTTACTAATTAAGGGTGTATACAATAGCTAAAGTTTTTCTACAACCATGGTTGCCCTCCAAGGCAGCTAAGCTAACCTCTATGGGGCCAGGACACAGGACAGAGTTCCATGGACTGTAGGTTACCGAAGCTCCCATCCTGATCTTTTGAAACGTGTACAGAAAATGTCCAAATGTCTCCTGGACAGTCTTATTACCTATAAACTTATCGTTTGCCACCTTGGCCAACCAGGTCTGTGTAGTCAGATTAAAAACAGGAAATTATTATTAGGATGGGTCCGCTCATCTCGTTGTCCCTCTTTTATGATCACCCAGAACCTAATACCAGCAGACACAATCACGATCATGATAATATTCCACACCTACACTTTTCTTTTCTTTTTTTTTTTTGCGGTACATGGGCCCCCCACTGTCATGGCCTCTCCCGTTGCGGAGCACAGGCTCCGGACGCGCGGGCTCAGCGGCCATGACTCACGGGCCCAGCGGCTCCACGGCATGTGGGATCCTCCCGGACTGGGGCACGAACCCGTGTCCCCTGCATCGGCAGGCAGACTCCCAACCACTATGCCATCAGGGAAGCCCAACACACCTACACTTTTCTAGGTATTTTAACATATGGTCTGGTTATTCAGTTCAGGAGGCTCAAATGTCCTCAATTCACCAGGGGTGATCAGGCCTTAGCAAATTGATTTAACTGAAGTTCCAAAGAAATGACTTGAGGAACCAGAATGACTATTTACTAATTTAGAATGAGGAACATGACATTTAACATTTAATTGACAAGATCGGAGAAACTACGCTGTCCGCTGTGAACACTGTCTTCTTGGTAAGAAAATCTACTTGAGAAACTGAATTAAGGAGGCCATTGGGTAAATATGAAATGAGACTAATGGTCTTGGATAGTCACGTTGTTTATGTTTCTCAGAGTGGAATAACCAGATGACTCATTCTTGTCCAGTTGTCAGAGGGTCATTTCCACAGATCAGCCCACCCCCTCCAACGGACAGAGCCACTGACTTCCTAAGAAATCCTTCCATGTTCACATAACAGTTCCCTTCTCCCCCTTCCTCTCTGTGTATTCAAGTTGTTCTCATCATTCAAGGTCAATTTCAACAAAAGACTCAGAAGAAGGTAACCAAGAATGGGAAGGATCTAGAACCATCTCTGGTTGCCCACCCCTCCCTCCTAAAAGAACTCCAAGTTTGGAGTTCTGAATTCCAGTATCATGCTCATCCCACGCAGCCCACGAGCTTCAGGGGAAGTTAAACTATCACTAGCTTTAGGAGCTGGTCTGATGAGTCTCCGGGTACTCACATCTCCCTTGAAGTGAGTGGGTCCAGCAAGGGCATGTGACCTAATTTAAGCCAATGAGGTGACGGCTTCTGGGAAGTTAGCCTCACTTTCCTCCTGTGAAAATTCTCCTATTTGACCACGAGGCTGAATTTGGGCTGCCATCTTGCACCAGCCTGAAGAAGAATCCAGCACCCAGAGGAGGGCTGAGTGAGAAGCTCACAGAGAAACAGAGCCAGAGGCTCTGGAAGGTGTCCACCCTGACATTGGCCCCTGCACTAGGGCTTGAGTATGCAAGACAATAGCTGTCCTTATTGTTGAAGTGAGTTGAGCTTTGTCTTTTATTACCTGTGGCCATAGGCAACCTAGCTGAAACATTCTCTCATTTGAGGATTATCTGGAAAGACAGGCATGTTTGTTTGGTATCCCGGGGCAGAGCACAGTAAACTCATTTCCTTTAACAGTTATTTGATTAGACTCTGAACCAGTGTAGGTGGATCAATGACCCCGCCCCCCCCCACCAGATCCCTAATTAGTTAACTCACATGCTTTATTTAGTCCTACTCTTAAAGCTTGTCCAAACCCAAGAGAAAGAGAAAGGAGGAAAAGGTGAGGTAATATGACTGGGGCAGAGGAGGGTCTGAGAGTTTTACATAGAATGGTTTATCAAATGAAAGGTTCAGGGAGCCTGTGGTGTGGGTAGGTCCTCCAGGCCTGGGCTGGGATTCTGCTGCCCACTGGGAGATGGGATGAGCACAGGGGAGGGAGGAAGTAAGAGTAACATCATTCTAAAAAGCTGTCCAAAAACAGCCCCAAGGCCCCCAGAGCCTCACCTCTCCATCTCCCAATTCCTGCCTCACCCTTCCCAGATAAGACTGCTTCAACCTTTCTTTAAAGCACAAAGTTGTTAGGGAACCTTTGACCAAAACCACCATCTTGGCCAGGAATGATGATAACCGCTTGCCTGACTTGCCTCACAACGGGAGGTCCCTCTAAGTAACATAGTGAAGGAATCGGGAGAATTCGGGAGGGTCCAAAAGGAGGCAGAAGACACCAGCGCATAATATGTCCTACCAACCTCTCAGAATCAGAATCCTTCTTTTTTTTTTTAATGTATTTATTTATTTATCTTTGGCTGCGTTGGATCTTCGTTGCACACAGGCTTTCTCTAGTTGTGGTGAGCAGGGGCTGGTTGCCAAGCACGGGCTCTAGGTGCGCGGGCTTCAGTAGTTGCGGCACGTGGGCTCAGTAGTTGTGGCTCGCGGGCTCTAGAGCACAGGCTCAGTAGTTGTGGCGCACGGGCTTAGTTGCTCTGCAGCACATGGGATCTTCCCAGACCAGGGCTCGAACCCGTGTCCCCTGCATTGGCAGGCTGATTCTTAACCACTGTGCCACCAGAGAAGTCCCTCAGAATCCTTCTTGCTGGAATCCATTTTGGCTGAGAGATGCGTGTGCCACCAGGAAGGACCCTGAGTCAGACCAAGTATGGACCAAGCAAGATGATTGGCCAGAGACAACCCGGAAACTAACCTCGTCACCATAAAACCCGAGACTGAGAGCCACGTGGCAGAGCAGTTCCCCTGCGGTCCCTTACGCTGCTGATCTCCGCCCCGGCGCCCCTTCCCAGTAAAGTCTTTTGCTTTGCCAGCCATGTGTCTCCTCGGACAATTCATTTCTGAATGTTACACAAGAGCCCACTCTCGGGCCCTGGAAGAGGTCTTCCTTCCTGCAACAAAATCATTGGATATGAATAATCACCAAACTACCTTTAAATAAAATTTAATATATAAATATTTTTATAAATAAACATAAATCAAAATATTGTAATGAAGGACAGACAAGGTAGGACTTCCCTGGAGGTCCAGTGGTTAAGATTCTGTGCTTCCACTGCAGTGGGCATGGATTCGATGGCTGGTCGGGGAACTAAGATCCCACAAGCCTCGTGGCACGGCCGAAAAAAAAAAAAAAAAAAAAGAACGTACAAGGTAAAACAAAGCTGACTCGACAATGTATGTAAGCCAATTATGGGAAGAAACTTCCATTTCATAAAACGATTAAGTGAGAGACTTTACATGACATGCAGTCAGAGAGCTTCCCCTGATTCTACCATGACGTTTGGCCGGGAGAAGAGAAGACACAGAGAAGACACGGCAACAGTGGTCTTTTAGAGTGAGCGCTGACTTGCTGTGTGGTCTCGGAGGGCAGGACTAACCCCAGGACAGGCTACCTCCCAAGCTTTCTTCTCCCTGCTTCCTGCCATCTTCCCGCAGATCACCAACCCTAACACGCTGGCTGGCAAAAACAGCTTCTTTGTGATTGGTACAGAGCAGGCAAAGTTATTGGTTCACACTCTGATGCACAGATAGTAAAAATGGATTCCAGGGCAAAATCTTCTGTGAGCCCCTGCCTGAGCCTTCCCACCATCAAGGGAGAGGAGTCTGGCTGAGCAAGGAGGAGGTTCTCAACAAGTGAGAGAGAAAGCAAGTGTGTTTATTCAACCGGAAGGAGAGGCTGTTTAGATTAAGAGTTTAGCTGAAGTGGATTCTCCCCCCTGGGAATAGCCTCAGGCAAGTATAGACTCCAAAGTAGCTGAGTGGGAGGAAGCTGCAACCCTCTGGCCACCCTTCCCTTCCAGGCTGAGCACTCACCAGGGCCCCATAGCCCTGGGGCCAAGCCCACTGTGAGGGGAGCGAGGGGGGACCTCATGAGCCTTTTTAGTCACCAGAGCTTAGCCTGCCTGAGACTCCAGCTTTGGTTTTTGGTTTTAAAAATATATTCTTTTTTTTCCCTCCTTTCCTTTTCTTTTTACAGATTAATGATTTCTTCTTTTAATTAAAAATGTGCATGTTCAACTTTTTTTTTTCAAATTCAGGCAAAAACATGTAGGAAAAAATCCTACTACCTGCTAACAGCTAGAAATGAATGGAGTTGGGCAAGACCTTAAAACAAATACAAGGACACAAAGGAAGGCTGAAACTGAAACTGCACAACTCAGATTGGGACTTGAACCCACTGTCTTTTAATTGAGATCACACACCTGGTCTCAGGACTTAATGAAGCTCATCACAGAAAGAATTCAGTGAGAAACAAAGTGATAGGTAAGAAGTAGATTTATTTAGAGAGATACACATTCTGTAGACAGAATGCGGTCCATCTCAAAAGGTGAGAATGGCCCTGGGAGAAACACACTCCACAGAGTTTGGGCCATCTCAGAAGGCAACAGGCTCTGAAACTTGGAATGGTTATGTTTTTACGGGCTGGGCAATTTCATAGACTAACGAGTGGGAGGATTATTCCAACTATTTTGGGGAAAGGGTGGAGATTTCCAGGAATTGGGCCACCACCCACGTTTTTGCATTTAATGGTCAGCCCGGGAACTGTCATGGTGCCTATGGGTGTGTCACTTAGCATGCTGATACACTGATATTACAATGAGCATATAATAAGGCTCAAGGTCTAGTGGAAGTCTATTCTTCCGCCATCTTGGACCTAGTTGGTTCTAATCAGTTTATGTTGTATCTTCAACAGCTATGTCATTCTTTTCAAGGTTGTGCCCTGCCCCTTTCCCTCCTGTTTCATTACCAATGGAATATTATGCCACTTTTTGGATAAGAAGACTCATAATAAAAATATCAATTCTCTAAAATTTAATTTACAAATTTGAGGCCATCCATTAAAAATACCAAAAAATACTATTTTGTTTAACCAGGCAAGCTAATTATAATGTTTATATGAAAAAAGGAACAGGAATATCTAGGAAAATGCTGAGGAAAAAAAGCAGTGATGGGTGATGAGGCCTCCCAGATATTAAAACATATTGTAAAACTTCAATAATTAAAACAACTCAGACCAATGGAACAGAAGTGAACATTTTTAATGGGCCCCCAAATACAGGAATTTTGTATATAACAAAAAGGGCTTCCATCGATGGGAGAGAAGATGAACTATTCAATAAATGGAGTAGGGAAAACTAGGTAGTCATGTGGAAAAAATAATTAAATAGAAGTCATGCCACACAACAGCATAAGACCAGGACAAATTCCAACCAGATTAAATGTTTAAATAAAAGAAGAGAAGGAACCATAAAATTACACTAAGCCCAGTTCATTCACCTCCCAGGTTTGGGCTACTGGCTCTGTGGAGAACACTGGCCACTGATGCCCTAGCCTTGTTCCCTGGCACCATCACTATCGCAGTCTCCAGGATGTTACCCAAAAGATTGAGTTCACCTCTTGGTGGCTGTTAAGCCAAAAGACACAACCAAGCCAAAGATGGGAAGATGGAAGGACTTACTACTCGCAGCAAGTAAGGGGAGCACCAGGGACCCTTCCCAAATCAGTGTCTCCCCAACGGCAAAACTGGGGAAGCTTTAAGCTGAGGGAACATGCACATTCACAAAGGGCTTGAGCAGAGGAGAATGCAGCATAGAATTGGGGCACAGGTTGCCAGAGTCTAAGCTTTAGTTGATTGAGGTCACGAGGATCAGAAAAGGTCATTCCATTCTCCACCTGGGTGGGGGGGGGTCTTAGTTCCTGCAGAACTCAAAGATAGGTATCAGATTGTTATGTAAATCCCTTGAGGAGGAAGTAGAACTCTGTTTTTTTTCCCCTGAACTATTGTTTCTTGACTGCTTTTCCTTTGTTTATGTATTCCCTCACTTCCCTTAAGACCATTAATTACTGAGACCTGTTCAAGGGCAAGCATGTGGCCAGGCTTAGATCACAAAATGACTTAGGCCAAAAAATGGCTTCTCTTATGTCAAGAAAGCCATGCCTGGTTCTCTTTCTCTGGGGACCCACTAGTTTTCAGTAGGGGTCTGGCTCTGGGATAGCCTCCACAGTGACAACACAGCACTGAGAACACGGCCAACTCAGTCAAACCCACAGAGCCTCTGACTCCTCCCGCCACTTCCAGATTTAGATGGAGCTTGGGGCTGTAAGGTGTGAGACTTGATTGCCCAGAAAGGCCACAGCCCGGAAGTCCAGAGCAATCAATACCACCACTTTTTTTTTTTTAACATCTTTATTGGAGTATAATTGCTTTACATTGTTGTGTTAGTTTCTGCTGTATAACAAAGTGAATCAGCTATATGTATACATATATCCCCATATCCCCTCCCTCTTGAGCCTCCCTCCCTCCCTCCCTATCCCACCCCTCTAGATGGTCACAAAGCAAGGAGCTGATCTCCCTGTGCTATGTGGCTCCTTCCCACTAGCTATCTATTTTACATTTGGTAGTGTATATGTGTCCATGCCACTCTCTCACTTCGTCCCAGCTTACCCTTCCCCCTCCCTGTGTCCTCAAGTCCATTCTCTAGGTCTGCGTCTTTATTCCTGTCCTGCCCCTAGGTTCTTCAGAACCATTCCTTTTTTTTTTTAGGTTCCATATATATGTGTTAGCATATGGTACTTGTTTTTCTCTTTCTGACTTACTTCACTCTGTATGACAGATTTCTAGGTCCATCCACCTCACTACAAATAATGCAATTTCATTTCTTTTTATGGTGGAGTAATATTCCACTGTGTATATGTGCCACATGTTCTTTATCCATTCATCTGTCGAGGGACACACCAATGAGAGACAAGAGTCAGGAAGGAGCCAGCGGATCATTTCTCTCCCTTCCACCTCCAAGGGGCTTTTCTGAAGCATGTCAGCAGAAGATCTGCTTGGAAGCAAACTACTATATTTCTTGTGAAGGCATGGCCAGCTTGATGACATACTACCTTGTTCATGCCTTCCTGCCTACCCTCCTCAAACCCCTTTTGCCCTCTCTCTTGCTGCTCTGGGATTGCATCTCCTAATAAAGCATTTGTATATCTTTGCCTCATACTCTGTTCTCTAGATCACCTGGGCTAAGACATGAGAGAAGAAAGCATGGTAGACTTCCATTGTAAACTTGGAATGAGAAAGGCCCTTCTAACTATGACTCAAAATCCAAGAGCCATAGAAAAACAGATTGGCAAATTTAAATACATAAAAATCTTCTGCATGGCAGAGAACACCATAAGCTAAACCAAAGGCAAACCACAAACTAGGGGAAGTAATTGCAATTCCTATCTCAGACAAAGGATTAATCCACCTAGTGCATACAGGCCTCCTAGAAGTCAGTAAAACAAAGACTCACACCTCAATAGAAAATTGGACAAAGAATATTAATACACAGTTCACAGAAAAAGAAATACTAATGGGTCCTCAGCATGCGAAAGGATGCTCAATTTCATACAAAATAAAAGAATGCAAATGAAATCCTCACTGAGAAATATATAAAGAACTCATAACTCAAGAAGACAACTCAATAAAAAATGAGAAAGAGATTTGAAAAGATACTTCACGAAAGATACAAATGGCCAATAAGCACATGAAAAGAGGCTCATCGTTAATCATCAGGGAAATGAAAATTAAATCTATGATTAGACACCACCATATACCCACTAGAATGGCTAAAAGTTAAAAGACTACAAAGTGTTGATGAAAATGTGAAGCTATTAGAACTCTTATACTTTACTGATGGGAATATAAAGTGGTACAACTACTTTGGAAAGCAGTTGGCTAGTTTCGTAACAAGTTACACATACACATAGGGTTAGGGTACAGTTTAGGGTATGGCTACGGGTTAGGGTTAGGGTATGGGTTAGGGTACGGGTTAGTGTTAGGGTACGTGTTAGGATTAGGTTACCGGTTAGGTTTAGGTTTAGCATTAGGGTTAAGGTTAGGGTTAGTGTACGGTATAGGGTACAGGTTAGGGTACGGCTGTTTTATATTACTCAGAAATTCCACTTCCTTTTCTTTACTGAAAAGAAATGAAAACATATAAACACAAAGAGATTTATTTGTACATGAATGTTCATAGCTGCTTTACCCATAATTGTCCCAAACTGTAAACAATTCAAATGTTCACCAACATCTCAATGAAAAACAACACAACTGGGACATCCCTGGTGGCGCAGTGGTTAAGAATCCGCCTGCCAATGCAGGCAACACTGGTTCGATCCCTGGTCTGGGAAAATCCCACATGCTGCGGAGCAACTAAGCCCGTGTGCCACAACTACTGAGCCCAGGCACCTAGAGCCCATGCTCCGCAATAAAGAGCTCACCGCAACTAGAGAAAGCCCGTGCACAGCAACGAAGACCCAATGCAGCCAAAAATAAATACATTTATTAAAAAAAAACCACAACCAAAAAAATGTGGCATATTTATTCAATGGACTAATACTCTGCAAGAAAATAGACTGAAGTGCTGATACATGAAACATTGTGGATGAATCTCAGAACTGTGCTGAGCAAAAGAAGCCAGTTATAAGACAATACACATTGTATGATTCCATTTCTATGAAATTCTAGAACAGGAAAAACTAATTGATTAATTAATAAAAACTAATTAATGCATTTATTTATTATCACTAATTTACAGTGATAGCTTTCAGAGCAGTGGTTTCCTGGGAAGGCATGGAGAAGGTGTTGATTAAAAAGAGGCATGAATGCACCCCAGTGTTCATTGCAGCACTATTTATAGTAGCCAAGACATGAAAACAACTTCAGTGTCCATCAACAGATGAATAAAGAAGATGTGATACATATGTACAATGGAATACTACTCAGCCATAAAAAAAGAATGAAATAATGCCATCTGCAGCAACATAGATGGGCCTAGAGATTATCATATTAAGTGAAGTAAGTCAGAGAGACAAAGACCACATGATATCACTTATGTGTGGAATCTAAAATATGACACAAGTGAACTTAGGTATGAAACAGACTCACAGACACAGAGAACAGACTCATGGCTGTCTGGGAGAGAGGGGGTGGGGGAGGGATGGATTGGGAGTTTGGGACTAGCAGATGCAAACTTTTATATATAGAATGGATAAACAACAAGGTCCTACTGTATAGCACAAGGAACTATATTCAGTATCCTATGATAAACCATAATGGAAAAGAATATGAAAAAGAATGTATATATATATATATGTATAACTGAATCACTTTGCTGTACAGTAGAAATTAACACAACATTGTAAATCAACTATACTTCAATAAAATAAATTTTTTTAAAAAGAGGCATGAATGAATCTTTTGGAGCAATGAAAATGTTCTATATCTTAATTGTGGGTGTTGGTTCCTCAGGTGTATACATTGTTCAAAACTCTTTGAAGTATACAATTAAAATGAGTCCATTTTATTGTATGAAAATTTAGTTCAATAAAGAAGATTTAAAAACCATACTGAGATACACATCACCTATCAGATTGACAAAATTCCAAAAATCTGATAGCAAATTCTGTTGGCAAAACTGTGGGGAAAAGTCACTCCTGACAGTATACATTAGTACAATGCTTACAGAGGATGATTGGCCAAATTAATAAAAATTACAACTTCATATACCCTTTGACCTAGCAATTACACTTCTAGGGCTGTATCCTACAGGAATACTTGTGCATATACAACATAATGTATGTACGAGGCTTTTTACTGAAACATCATTTGGAATAGCAAAAGTCTGGAAACAACGTAAAGGCGTATCAATAGGACACTGTTTTTAAAAATCATGACACTATCATGTTCTATCACAAAGGGCAACTATACAAACACTGAGGATGCTCTTTGTACGGATAAAGACCTCTGAGATATATTGTTAGGTGAAAAGGTAAGCTACAGAGCAGCATGTACGTATAAAAAAGGGAGAAAATAAAAACATTTTTTTCATTTACTTGTATATGCATAAAGAAACTCTAGAAGTGTACATAAATTGTTATAACATAGGATACACCAAAAGATATTATCATGGAAAAGAGGGGGCTCTGAAGGGGAACAGGGAAGATGGATCTATAATGAAGACTAATTACTGATTACCTTGTAAGTGTATTTTTTAGTTTGGGACCATGAGATATAATACGTATTCAGAAAATTCTATGAAACAGTTTTGAACTCTAGCAGTACAGAAAAATGCAAAGAAAAAAAAAAAGAAAGAAAGACAAAGAAAAAGAGAAGGCAGGGAAAGGAGAGGGGAAAGGTGAGGAGAGAAACATCTCCCAGTCTAAGGGCACCACAGACGGAAGTAACATTAGGTGACCACTGGCACACACAAAGAGAAGGGTTTGGTCAAGGTCTCTCCCGGCTGTGTGTGCCGGCTGTGATAACCCCTCCCCAGGCATAGCTGGGAGAGAGCCTGCATGGTGGGAGCCCTCTCAGGCGTTGTACACATAACCAGTGTCTGGAGGCCATAGGGTCACTTCAGCAAGAAAAGCCGAGCTCTGCTAGCTCGCTCTGTCCCATCTGTCATGCTCAGATGCCAGCCATCTTCAGAAACGCGTTATTTCTGCTGTTCTCCAGGGGCACCTCAGGTGTACTACGGAACAAGTCCTGGCTGTCATGTGCCGACTGCCACTCTCCCTTCCTCTCCTGCTCTCCTGGTGCACGTCCCTCCAGCAACGGCTACTGTTGGCGCCTTGGCTGACTACCAAGCATCGTGAAGGTGTGCTGCTGCTACTTCTGGGACTATGTGCCCCATTAACTCTGCTGCTACTTCCCATGCTGCCACTGCTGGTGTGGCTGATATGCTGGACTCCTCGGGCTGCCCAGGCTGGGCAGTGGTCTGTGGCAGTGCAGGAACAAGTCTCTTTCTGGAATGTTTTCCAGAGAGGTCCTGAAGCAGCACTGCCTGTGCACTGATGACGTGGGAACGTCATAGTTGATGCCCCGACACCCATTCCACCCAAACGAATGGTCTAATCCAGTCCCAGTGATTGCATCCACATGTCCCATCTGGAGCTGCCAACATTGAGGCTGGCCTGCTAAGAGACAGAAAGAGCCCTGGAATCAACAAGCCTGAGAGTCCGATTAGCTGTAAACTTTTCTGTTACGTGAAATAATAATATTGTCTAGGTCATTTTGAGTCGAGGTTTCTGTTTTAAGCAATTCGAAGAATCCTAATTGATTCCATTGAATCAGAGAATTTTAGTGAGTCTAGCTCTTCACCCTCGCTCCCTCCTTGGTCCATGGGGAGCAGAACTGGTGAAAATCCAATGACAGATCTCACACTGGGCTCACTCCCCCTTGGACAACCAGAAGACCATGCCAGGAGCAGCTCCAGCTCATAGGCAAATGGCACTGGGTGGGTGTGGGACCATGACTTCACACCTGTGAGATGGTGAAGGAGCAAAGCCTTTGGAATTTTGACCTGCACTCAAATCTCATTTCTGTCACGTGCTTGTTCTCCACCTCCAGCAAATTGTTTGCCCTCCTTAAACCTCAGGGTCTTACCTTTAAAATGGAGAGAATATAATAACTACCTCAAAGAGTTTATCCATCCATTCATTCAGTCCCTGGATCTTTTTTGAGTACTGCCCACGTGCCAGCATCCTAGGCACCAGGATACAACCAGGAAAATTAAATGACACTTGGGGTGAAAGCTGTTCAATAACCTTCTTTTTCATTGAAGTCAGGGAGCTGTAATCTCTTGGAGGTCAGGAAACCAGGGCTGGGAAAGTTGAGGGAGGTGTCTCCTGTTCCCACGGGCCCAACCCACAGCAGAGGGGTGACCCCCAGAATGTGTAGACCCTCACTCCCCCTGCCCGGCACCAGGACCCGGGGGTGGGGTGGGAGAGAAGCTGGACCTTGCTGTCCTGCGGCCTCCAGACACCAGGGGCCGCTGCGAGCCGGCAGGGTGGACGCGGAGGACCATGCTGCACCCCGACACCTTGGGGCCAGGGAGCCAGACCCTGACGGTCCCCATCTCCACCCAGACCCATGCTGGGAAAGCTGGTGGCAGTAGTCGTGGAGTAGGGTGGGGCCTACGATGGTGAGAACCCATCCTTCAGAGGCAGCGGCTGTGAACCTGGGCTCCAAGGCCCTGTCATGATCCCATTAGACTTCACTTACAAAAGCACAAAGTCACAAAATTACCAAGCATTTCAAGGGCAGCCACTGCAGAGCATTAAGCCGAAAGCGTGGGAGCCCTTCTGCCCGTGGGCCCCTGTACCACCCATGTGCTGTCACCCACGAGGCCAGCCCTGATTTGAGGCTCTAGTTATAGGCTTTCAGAAAACGCTTGTTAATTAATTTGAGCCTCTCTGAGGGTTTAAAGCAACTGGAAACCTTGGATGAAGTTTATTCATTTTGCTGGACTGAGGTAGTGCTTTTCTCCACGTGTGGTCCCATCGGCCCCCTAGGTTAAAATGCAGATTCCTGGGTCCCACCCCAGACCTCCTTAATCAGAATTCTGGGAGTGGGGCCTGGAAATCTTCATTTCTAGACCTCCTCATCAAGGTTCTTCTAGGATGTAAAGATTGAGAACCATTGAAATCAGGCAACGAGAGAAATCGTGGGGTCTGATGATGGACCCCTCCCTCTGTGTCCCTATTCTGCCATGAGCTTCACCTGCCTGGGACCTTTCTACATTGTCTTGCATCTAGAGGTGGATATGGCGTCTCACCAGCTCACCAAACAGGGCTCCTGGGGAGGCCGCTCTCTCCAGCTCTTCTCAGAACCTTACATGCTGGAGCCAAGGCACCTGCTTCACAGGATTCACATCTTGTGAACGTAACCCAAGTCCTGGGCTCGTCAGCCTCGAGACTTCACTGAAGAAGTGTTCATTCAGTTCTGCCATCCATTCTCCTCCTTCCTCCACATCTCCTTTTCTCCTCCTCTAGTGCTGGACACTCAGCGATGGGAGGGTTTATGGTGGTCATGAAGGTAGTGACCTGGGTGTCAAGTGTGAGTCAGGGCAAGCCGCATGCCCACCACCTCTGCTCGGTTCCCTGTCAAGGCATCTAGTTGGTTCCACCTTCCCGAGGACCCAGGCAAAAAGAGCCTGGGCTATCTGAGCCTTGGGCTACAAGGGCTCCCAGACTGGGCTCCATCAACACCTCAGACCCCTCTGAGCAGCCAAGGGGGAGGGAGGAGGAAAGAACAAGCATGGAGGCCCCCCAGAGAAACACTTCATCGCCCATTGAATTAATTTTCTCAGCAGATGTCTCCTTGAGTTTTATGAAAACCTGTTTGCATCTGATAGACTGGAGCAAATCAACAAGGGAAGCTGATACTCCCCGGGGGCTCTGCCTCTGCAGAAGGGAGTGGGTTGCTTCCCACAGACTCCCCAGCAACTGCTCTAAAGCTTGTTACCACCAGTCAGCGTCCCCTCCTCTCCTGTTACTGCAAATAGGCTGGGTTCTGTCTAAGAGCCGGGGCCTGACGCTGGTCAGACTCACCATCATGGATCCTGAGCCGTCTCCATCACTCTGAGGGGACAGCCACTCCTTGGGTCCCCCTGCCTTGTCTATACATGGACAGTCAATGCAGCCCCCCACCCAGGGAGGGCCCTGGGACCCCAGTGTTCCTCCCTGCTACAAGCCCAAGATGACAGAAAACCCCACAGCTCTGTCCTAGGCTCCTGCTTGCCCCTCTGGAAGGAAGACGCAGAGCCCTGAGGCTCGGCTCCAGGGGTAAAAATCTCCCACCACCGGTACCCCAGCCCAGAGGAAGATGTTGGGCAGAGTTCACCCTCAAAGCCCGAGGAAATTCCCAGCCCTGCCAGAGGTAAGCTGACAGCCCCAAACCAAAGTTTGGATGTCCCTCTACTGGGATAACCTAATTAGACTTCCATCCTTGTTCAGCGCTGTCTCCAGCAGGGCCGGTGCTTTCATTAACATGGTGGAGTCTGGAGCCTGCAGCCGCCTGCCAAGCCTCCAGCTAATTGCAAATTGATGACAGCCTCTGAGCGAGGGATAACTAGGCTCTGCCGGCAGCCCTCCCGCGGTCGACACCATGTTCATCATTCCAGCCTCCCTTCTGATGGACACAGTGGTAATCCTTCCTCAGGTGTCAGGTGCCTGAACAGGGAAAAACCCAACCATACCCTCCAGGCCCCCACTGCCCTCTGTGCAATTCCAGGATGTGCAGGGCAGAGTCCAATTCTTAACCAGAGGATGTGGACAGCGCACCTCCTCATTTATAGGTGGATATATATTTTTCACTTTCACTTACGTGTATAAAACCTCTTAACTATGTCCAGTGAGAGTAGGGACTCAATTTAACAATTAGTCAATCCAGACCACAGCATGAGTACTGTGAAATTTTAAGAGTGCCAAGCAAGCCAAGGGCTATCTAACCAAGCAGTGGTTCTGTTACAGGTGCTATGGAAATCCCTCCACCAAGATACAACGCCGGTTTGTGTTGGGATTACCACTGCCTTCTCTGGGCTATCCAGAATCAGAGCTGGGGACCCCAAAAGGGGCTACCCTTGGGGCATTAAGATGATGCTCCTGGCTTGAGGCCCTGTGTTTAGGCATCTGACTGTCTGGTAAGTGGGAAAGATCTCCCGCCCAGGGCTCAGATGAGGAACTGCTGCGCGGGGAACCAACTGTGATCGAGGAGCAGACCAAGCACGGACCTGGCTCCCCACCACCATCACTGATCAGCTCTCTCATCACACGCCTGTGAGATCCCACAGACAGGATGGCCACGTGGGAGGAATCTGTGGTCCGTAGCTGATGTCCCCACTGAGAGTTCCTGGACAAAGGCCCAGACACTTGCTGAAGGAGAAGGAGAGCCATCTTTAAAGATGTGTCCCAGTAAGCGCAGAAACGCCAGCGCCACCCTCCTTGCTCCCCCTTTGCCTCACAGGGACTCCCACACCTCTGTCATGAGCTTGTGACTCCAAAAATGTCAAGACAGCAACATTGAGCCCCTAGTCAGGGCCACAGCTTGGGCCCCAGGCTGAGGAGCCCTTCTCATCACGTCCCTGTCCTCTGCCCAAAGCCATAGCTGCAGTTGGGGTATCACTCAGCGGGGTGTAAATAAAGAGTGACTGAGGGTTTCCAGCCTGTGGAAGTCCCAATTGTCTGTGTCCTGGGGGCTGGGAGGCTGGATCCTTGTTTCTTAGGAAACAAGGCTCAGTCCCTGAAGGGCTGCTACAGGAGGTGGCATTTGAAACACCCCACTTTTATCTGGCTAACCTCACACTGCCCGCCCTGAGAGGTCTCCACGCCCAGCTCACCCGACCCTCGAGCGGTAGCCCCTGCCTGCCTGTGGCCTCCACACCCCAGACAGGGGTCTTGGGTGCCAGTCTTCCAAAGAGGAAAGTCAGGGAGCGGGGGCCCTCCTTGCTGACTGTGGCACATGCCCCCAGCACACTGCCATCTGTCTCCTCCGCCTCAAAGGAGGCGCTCCCCTTCCCTGCGCTCACACATCCCCTGTCTTTCTCTCTAGGGGCTGAGAATCTCTCTGGCCTTGGCTCTCGGCCGAATGATTGAGCCCTTTAATTTCTTTACCAGGAGATGCCTTTACAGCTCCGGCCTCTGTAATTCACACGGCAGCAGTCTGCTTGGATGGGTATAATTCAGTGCTGAGAGGGCTCTGGGATGTGCTGCTTGAGATAAAACTGCTGGGAAGGAGGCTGGAGCAGCAGAGCGGGGAGAGGCCCTGCAGGAGGTGGGGATGGGGTTCCTGCCCCAGTGCGTTTGTGCTTTAGAATCGCCTGAAGGACTTTAAAAACGATGCTCCCCCAGTCCCACCGCAGCCCAATCAAATAAAGCATGGATGTTTTTAAAAAGCTTCTCTGGTGATTCTAAAATTCACCCAGAGATGAGATCGACAGGCTCAGCTACAGCTACTGGGGAGGGAGAGAGAGGATGGGCCATCCCCGGTTGAAGGGGTGTCAATCCCACCACCCACCTCCCCCTTTAAGGCCAGAGAACAAGGGGACAGGGGTGTAGACCCTGGGCGAGTGCCCCGGGCTCTAAGGGAGAAGGTTGGCCTTGCAAAGCTTGGCTGGAGGCGGAGCGGCGGGGGGAATCCCTGATGCTCAGATGCCCCAGAGAGTAACCGGAGGAAGGGGCACCGAAGTAGCTGGGCCTCTTGCCGTGCTTCCTGACCTCACGTCCTGCTCCCCGAGCCCTCACCCCCACTCTCATCCTCTAAATCCTCCCCGTGCGCGAAGGCCCAGCTCAGATGGTACGTCCTATTCATTCAACAGGCAAATACATAGCACCTACTGTGTGCCAGGCCCTGGTTTCTGGGGTGGGAAGTGGAGGCATGGCTCCAGGCTGAAGCTGCTCACGGCAGAGGGACCCTGGGAATCACAGCTCTTCATATGGTGCAGTAACCGCCATGGGGGTGCTGGGAGCCCAGAAGCAGGGCTCTTAAATCAACCTAGGGGTCCTCCCAACGGGGCTTGAGGTTTTGGGGGGGGATGTGACACTTGAGCGAAGTTTTAAGGGGCAACAGGCTTCCCTGGAGGCTTTCTCAGACTCCCACAGCCTCGATTAACATCCCCCTTTTCCCTGTGACCAATGCATGGGCACCTTCTCTCCACCAGGTGTCCCGTAACAGATGTTTTGTGGCTGCATCTGTGAACAGAAGTGAGGTGCTTGGGTGGGAGGAGGGTGTCTTACCTTGGGTAACCCCAAGGCCTAGTAGGTACCCGATGAATGGGTGTTGAACTAAATACAGCCCCGGCTCACTTTCTTTTTTAAATTATTTTATTTATTTATTTTTGGCTGCGTTGGGTCTTTGTTGCTGTGCGTGGGCTTTCTCTAGTTGCGGAGAGCGGGGGCTACTCTTCGTTGCGGTGTGCGGGCTTCTCATTGCGGTGGCTGCTCTTGTTGCGGAGCACGGGCTCTAGGCACGTGGGCTTCAGTAGTTGTGGTGCGCGGGCTCAGTAGCTGTGGCACGCGGGCTCAGCAGTTGTGGCACGAGGGCTCAGCAGCTGTGGCACGTGGGCTCAGTAGCCGTGGCGCATGGGCTTTGTTGCTCTGCGGCATGTGGGATCTTCCCGGAGCAGGGCTTAAACCCGTGTCCCCTGCATTGGCAGGCAGATTCCTAACCACTGCGCACCCAGGGAAGCCCCCCGCTCCCTTTTGTTGGAAAGGGAGCAGCACAGCAAGGCTTCTCCCGCAGCCACATCCTCAGGCCTCTGTGACGCCAGGCCCTCCGCCTCTCTG
Source organism: Pseudorca crassidens (assembly GCF_039906515.1). Classification (NCBI taxonomy): domain Eukaryota; kingdom Metazoa; phylum Chordata; class Mammalia; order Artiodactyla; family Delphinidae; genus Pseudorca; species Pseudorca crassidens. The sequence goes on from NC_090297.1 coordinate 162,552,375, forward strand.
TGCTCCGAGCACAGCACAGGCAGGCGAGGAGGGCGTGTTCAATGGAGGTTACTGGTGCTGGGGCCGCTGCGGACCCTGAGGACGGCCGACAGGAATAAGGGGTGGGGAGGGCTGTGGGCCTAAGGTGGAGGCCAGACGCTGCCCCTGCAAGGAGGGCAGGATGGAGGCTGCAAGGACGGCCCCTCTGGAGGGCACCGAGTGGACAGGGCTTCTCACCTGGGGGGACCAGGGCCAACACCACAGATGTGCTCCAGGGCTGTGCATGGTTCACAGGAGGGGTAAGGGACAGAGAGAGAGACTGAGCAGGGCCTGGAGGTGTTCTGTGAAGAAGAACAGGAGAAAGGAGGAAAGAAAGCACATGAGGTGTGTGGCAGATTAACGTGAGGAAAAGGTCAAAGTGGAAGAGAGATGCAAGGCCTGAGGCCCCTGGGAGACCTTGACTGGTAGCCCTGCAGCCCTGCCAGTGGGAGCCCCAGATCCCCTCACAGGACAAGCCTGCCTGGACCTCAGCTCCTTCCCCCACCAGAGCCAGAATTGTGTAAGGATCACATGGGGAGATTTTTCAAAATACACTAGCTCAGGCCCATCAGTCCCAGAGGTTTTGATCCGGGCAGGGGCCCAAGATGTGTATTTGAGGGGGAATAAAGGAAATTAATACATGTAAAGTGCTTAGAAGGGCTCCCATAAGCTCTCAATAAATCTTAGCTGTTTTATTCATTCGTTTCCAAAAAGCCTCCATATTTTGAGTATCTGCACTGCACTGGAAATGCCAACACTGATAAGCCAACCCCTCTGCCATCTTACAGAAGGAGAGATTGAAACTAGGGAATTCAGGCAGTGCTAGATGCAACCTTCCATCGAGGCCTGTCTTTCCTGCCTCCAGACCCGTCCACTGCTCTCCATCCGCATCACGCAGAGCCATGGTCCAGGCCAGCATCCCCTCTCACCAGCACGGCCCCGACAGCCCCTGTTTTTCTCTGCCTCACGTCCTGCAACCGTTCAACCAGAGAGATTGTCTAAGGGCACGTCTTCCTCCTCTCGTGCCAGTCCCCAAATCTCTTCCAGAGCATGCCGCCAGGAAACAAAACAAGACGACCAAACTTGGATGGATTAGATCTTTCTTTCATCAACATCAGGCTCAGTTGTGCAGTTCCAGTGATGCATGTGTAGGGGGTGCGTATTGGACACCATCTAGTGGACAGTAGGACAACTTCTTTCCAGGCTATGGAATGAACTCCCCAAGCCCTAGTCAGACTTCTAATATCAAAGATTTAGTACATAGCCAGATTTTCAGAGCAAAGATTGCTTTGACTCCCCAATACGGTCAGTGTAGCAAAGGTGACTTACAGCCTTCTCGGAAGGCCCTGGCAGTAGGTCCAGGGAAGGGAAGGTTAGGGTTGTTCCACACAGAGGGTGACCTAGCCTCAGGGCTGGCTCTGACGCTAAATGCCTGGCCATGAGCAGTTTTCCTGGTGCCCAGGGCCTCCGTTGCCTCATCTGTAAGCAAGCAGCTTACACCAGATGAATTCAAAATCCCGTCCAGCTCTAACAGCCTACGGGCCGATTAGATCACACTCCTCCTGCCAAGCACAGGTCTCCTGGAAATGGGGTGACCGTACCATTTATCATCCAAGCCAGGACAGTGTCTTCCAAGAGAAATGCTAAACCAGATGGACACCAGCACTGCAGGTATAAGTTGGACTGTCCTATGCAAACCAGGACGAATGGCTGTCCACCTATAAAGAGGCGACTCTTTGGAACCGTCAGTCATAGGATGAGGGCATACACTCATAACCTCAATGCTTCCCATGCTTGCCCCAAGGATAGAGTGAAGAGGGAGAGAGTCCCTCTTTCCAGAGTGCCTTGGTTTGGGCTCCCTCAGAAGCAAACCTGACACAAGGATTTGGGTGGTGGTTTATTTCGGAGTGGGAGGGAGGTGCGTAAGAAGTGAAACAGAAGAGGGAACATCACCAAAATAGGCTGCTTTAGGTTCCCTCTGAGGGCAATGGAAGCTTAATCCAGATGGGAAACCCTGGGAGCTTTAGAATCATCCCACCCCCAGGGCAAGGGAGCTGCGGTATTTCTAGTCGTCAACCAGAGCAGATCCCAGCTGCTGGAACGAAGGTGGGAGCGTGCTGAATAGAGGAGATGAGGGAACATGCTGGGAGCACCCGCAGAGTCTACTACCCTGGGCTTTGGGGACGTTTTCATGGTATCATATAGGCAATGTTTTCAAGAGAAAAGAAGGAAGGAATAAGAGATAGCTTTGCCTCATACTTATTTAATAAAAAGCTGCGGCTTGGGCTTCCCTGGTGGTGCAGTGGCTGAGAGTCCGCCTGCCGATGCAGGGGACACGGGTTCGTGCCCCGGTCCGGGAAGATCCCACGTGCCATGGAGCGGCTGGGCCTGTGAGCCATGGCCGCTGAGCCTGCGCGTCCGGAGCCTGTGCTCCTCAACGGGAGAGGCCACAACAGTGAGAGGCCCGCGTACCGCAAAAAAAAAAAAAAAAAAAAAAAAGCTGATGGGAAAGATTTTCTAAGCACATTCTTGGCCTTTCTTTCCTCCTTAAGGATGCTGGAAGTGGTCCTATGGGGTGATATCCAGTTCCCCCGGGGCCAAGGACACTTGCCCCTCCATGTCCCTGTTTACGCTACAGACAGACCCCAGAGGGACAGCACTCAGCAGACAGGCACTGAAATGGACAGGGTTTCAAACCCCAGCAGACAAACCCACTACAGGTAGGGTCAGACTGTTCAAGGGCCATGGGCTCCCCAACAGGTTCCTTCCCACCTCTGTGGACAGACCAGGTCAAAAGTGTTATGGAGAGCTTCCATCTAGGTTTGTTTGGTGGTGGTGTGTTGTTTGAAATTTTTTATTATGAACTATGTGAATGTGTATACTACGTGTAACCCTTTTAAAGAATAATCATAGTCATGTACTCATCATCCAGCTTGATAAATAGAATTACACCAATAACTTTGACGCTCTCTGAGTTGTATTTCCCTCTATCTTCCCAGAAATAAACACTATTGAATATGTGTTAATCATTTCCTTGCTTTTCTTTAATGTATCATAACATATGTGTGCAATATATTGTTCAGTTTTCCACTGTTTTGAATTTTATATAAATGGATGCAGTCTAAATGAATTATTCTCTGATGTTTTTCACTCAGCATTGTGTTTTTGAGATTCATATTTATTGATATGTAGGCTGTAATTCATTCAGTTACATTGCTGTATAGTATTCCATTGAAAGATGGGTGGTTTCCATTTGGGGCTGTTATGAACAATCCTACTACCAACATTTTTGTAATGTTCTAGTCTTTCTGATGCTCATGGGCAAGTATTTTTCTAGCAATGGAATTATGGGTCAGAAGGATGAACAAGTTCAACTTTATTAGGCGATAGCTGGTTGTGATTTTATTCTGCACTGGGATTGGCTCTAAATGGGGCAGTCACCGTTGGTCATTTATTTTGCAAATATTTGTTGAGTTCTCTTTGTGGCGGTCACTGTGCTCAGTAGAATTTCAAAAATGAGCCAGATATTGCCTTTGTCCTCAAGGATTCACAGGTTAGAGGGAAAGCCAGCTATGTGAGCACATTATTATAAAACAGGATTCAGCACATGGTTAAGGAGAGTCCATGAGTTTAGTCTAGACTCTGGGCAGCTTTGAGAGAAGCCCTCTTTGTTTGTGTCTCCAGGGCACTGTCCCTGGGTCTGGAGAGGGGCCTTGCCCTCCATGCCGCATCTGTGGTATAATCCAGGTGACCAAGCCGGTCTTGGGGTTGACCTGGCTTCCTGAGTCTCCATCATCACTGGTTGGCTCACTGCTGCTTCTTTATACCCTTGCCCACACCTTTGTCTCACAATAAGAGAATGCTTCTTTCCAGAACACTAGCCCTCGACTCACATAAAGTAATCTTGTTCCTTACTGGGGCGGAGCGGGGAAAGTCTGGCTGGAACAGCGGTGCTCTCTCCACTCTGCCCTCACTAGCTGGGTGACCTTTGGGAAATCACATTACCTCTGGCCTCAGCTGTAAATCCAGGAGACCAGACACAACTCCAAGATCCCTCCCTGTTTAAAAAGTCTGCGGGTGGAGAGTGGGGCTATTGGGCTGCTATTATCGTATTCCAGGGAATTAAATTCAACTCATCTATTTCTCAGTAAGTCAAATAACAAATCACACTACAATAGTGTTCTACTGTAATTCAAATAATCAAATCTTAAAACATTAAATTATTTGTGTGTATTTAGTTCTAACTAAATTTTCTGCCCTCTGAAATTGTACAGAAAGGAGAATCACTGATTTTGATTTTTTTTTAAAAAAGGAATAGTTATTGAACAATAAATCATAACAGTTGAAAGGCGCCTCTGTGTGAATGCGGTTAGGAAATCTTCACTCTGATGGGAATTATGCAATGATTTCCAAACCAGCTCTGTTTCATAAACACAAAGATTCCCAACTGCATCGTAATGTAACTGTGGCTCGGGGAAGCTATGACCCTCTTGAATTGGGAAGCTACCCGTAGCTTTAATTTCTTCCCTTTCCTCCTTTATATGTTTTGTAAAAGAACAAAGGAGTAAAGTAAGATCGGCTTAGTCACTAAGAGAACAGGGACAGAGATCTTCAACCTAGAAACAAGGGAATGAAAATGTACATTATTCGTGGCTTTGCTCTCACTCGAGAAATGAGCTTACTGCCAGCACTTCAGTTCCTGCAGCGGCCCCAGACCTACAGACCAAGCTTTGATCTTCATCTTTCTAGAATATTTCAGTCCATCCCAGCAAAGCCCTGTTCTTGACAGAAAATCATCCCGCAGGACAATTGTGTGGGCTTAGCAGGGAACATAATTTTCGGAGGCAATTGTGAGTTTCTTTATGTCAGCCTCGTGGTTCAAAATAACAAGGCTTATTTGCTTTGTGAGAAATGCGCTCAGGAGGCAAGGCACAGGCCAGGGCTCAAACCCGCCGGCTGAACTGCGTCCTCCTCTGAGGGGCTCTGCTTTTCACCAGGCCCTGTTGGACTTGCTCTCACGTCTTTAAAGGCAAGTCAAAAAAACGTTTTTTTACATATTTGTATATGTATTCAATCGCTGATTCATTCATTCAGCAAATGTTCACTAGGTGCCTACCATGTGCGGATGCAAGGCTGAGGGTAAAGAATACAAAAGAATTCATGTGTTAAAACTTACCTCTGTGGCCAAGTAGGAGAGCTGTGTTATTCACTCACTCATTCATTCATTCATTCATTCATTCATTCACAGGGCACCGCAGGTATAGTATGAGTAAGATTCTCAAGGAGGATTTACAGTTTAGTAGGAGATGCGATTGGCACGCTGAGGGTCACTGAAGGGGGCTGCCTTCCATTCATTCATTCGTTCACTTCTAGAGAAGTTGTTTTTTCTAAATTGCCTGACCCAGGTGTCGCTTTGGAATGATCTATGTTAAGTATTGCCAAGCACTCAAAAAGTCCAGAGCCCCCCATTACCCCTTTTTGAGGTGAGGCCTCCAAGGGTTTCCTGCCTAGGACTCCTTGGTGTGCAGATCTGGTACTGGGGGGTGGGAGAGAACAAAACTGCAGAGGCCCAAGGAGACTCTTGGGAGAAAAAGGCAGCCCCCAACCTCTCCACCCACTCGCCAAAACTTCTCTGACTGATTGAAATGGTTCCATCCGAGGTCCACAGCAACAATGGCCTTGAGGGCCCCGAAGATGCCAGGGCTCAGACTCATGGGGAGGGGTACTGGTTACAGCACGACTGTGGACTGTATATTAAACTAAACAACTAGACTGTCGTGGAGATTCCCTGTCCCCCACCAGGGGCCCCAGGAGGGCTCCAGGCTCAAGGTGCTCCTTCAGCTCAAACTACATGCCTTCCTCTTGCACGAGGCTTAGGAGGAAGTCTTCAAAATGAGGGGGAGCTCTGACGTCATCCACGTCGCCACATTTATGCCAGGCACTGCTCCAGGCACCAGGGACCCAGCAGTGAACAAGAACTAGATGCACAGAGGGCCTGCCCGAGGGCGCCTCCCTCTGGGGTAGCCATCAAAACGTTAACAGAGCAGGAGTCTTGCTAGATTTCTCATCCTCCAAGTCATGTGGCTTTGCTTTGCTTCTACAGGCTGCAAGTATTACTTACATAATCAGGAAAAACAACAAGGCTGTTTATATTGTGGCTTTTTAAAAAGGAAGACAAGAAAAGGATGGTGATGCCACGTGTGGTGGAGGCAGCCATGGAAACAGCCCTTCTCCGCCTCTCACTCCGCACAGACCCCTGGCTTCAACCGCACACCCCAGTCTCCCACCATCATTTCTGTCTTCCCTCATCGTGCAAGAGCATTATTTTTGTCTAGTCTCGCTCTGTTAATAAACCAGGCAACATAATGTATGGTAAAGAGCATTTGGAAGTTAAGAACAAACAGGGAAATAAAGTAAGATATGTTTATATCATTTAAAAAGAACTATGGGGGCTTCCCTGGTGGCGCAGTTGTTGAGAGTCCGCCTGCTGATGCAGGGGACACGGGTTCGTGCCCTGGTCCGGGAAGATCCCACATGCCGCGGAGCGGCAGGGCCCGTGAGCCATGGCCGCTAAGTCTGTGCGTCCGGAGTCTGTGCTCCGCCAACGGGAGAGGCCACAACAGTGAGAGGCCCGCGTACCGCAAAAAAAAATAAAAATAAGAACAGAAGTACATGGAGGTGTGGTCACCCGGTGGAATAGTACATGGCAATCTGATGAACAAAGTGCAAACACACACAACCATGGGGTGAATCTTAACAGACGTAATGGTGAGCAAAAGAAGGCAAGCACAAGAGAACACAGAGTGTATGTGCCCATTTGCATGAAGCTTAAAAGCAAGCAAAACTATAAAGATAGGAGCTGAGCAGTGGTTGGTGGGAGGTGATAGCGGGGAAAGGGCATGATGCCTGTAAAGAGCTGCGAATGTTCTGTATCCTGAATTGGGTGGTGATCGTGCAGGTAGATTCACTCAGTAAAATTCATCAAACTGTTCGCTCAAGATGTGTGCACGTCACTGTATGTTGCTCTTCAGTAACGTCGTTACAAGCAAAATCAGGAAGTCATTAGAGTCTCAGAATTTAAGGGATTGTGCATTTCCTCACACTTTCCCAATTTCCAGTGGATATTGTTAGTCTCGAGCACTGCTAGAGGAAGTATAAAGCAGTACAGCCTCCTCGAACAGCAATTTGCCAGAGTCTCTAAGAACGTTTATCTCATCATCCCACTTCTAGGATTTCATCTCAGAAATCATAGCAGGGGGTGTACAAAGACACACGTGTAAAGGTGAAAATGGCAGCATTATTTTAAAAAAAAAAAAAAAAAAACAGTAGGCAACAACCTAGGTTTTTATAAAAGCCAACTGAATTAAGGGGAGACAGACTGAGTGCATGTCATCTAATATCCGTCCCACCCCAAATCCATGAAGTTGGAGAAGAAATATATATATATATATATTTTTTTTTTTTTTTTTTTTTTTTTTTTTGCGGTACGGGGGCCTCTCACTGTTGCGGCCTCTCCCGTTGCGGAGCACAGGCTCCGGACGCGCAGGCTCAGCGGCCATGGCTCACGGGCCCAGCCGCTCCGCGGCACGTGGGATCTTCCCGGACCGGGGCACGGATCCGTGTTCCCTGCATCGGAAGGCGGACTCTCAACCCCTGCGTCACCAGGGAAGCCCGTGGCGAAGAAATATTTTAAAGTAATGAACAAGCCCATAATAGCACAGGAAAACAAGAAAGCTTGCCATCAGTGTGTTCTGATCACCTCCCCATCACCTGATTGGTGAAGGAGGCATCCCCTGCCCTAAACAGTAGAGATGGCTAAACACGTGACAGCTGACACTGGGCAGGTGAGGACGACAGCAGTTTATTAATCACCTACATCACAGCCCGGGGTGGAGGATACCCCACACCAGGAAGGGCCACGCCAGGGCTGCACTTGGGAGCAGAGTGAACAAGCAGTGACTGTCAGAGGCAGGCTTTGTAGTGACGAGAAGGTGGGGTGACCTTTGGTTCCCACGGGAGAATGTGATTGGCTTATTTGAGCAAATTTTCAGACTGGCAGGAAGGTGAAACCCCTTAGGGTGAGGCTGTGGACAAAGAATATCGCCTGCCTGTTCGGTAAACAAGGATGTTGTAGCCCTCAAGCCCTCAGCCACTGCAGCCACCCATGATGGTGCACCCTGAGGGGATTCAAGATGGAGAAAAACAGGATACTTGCCCTAGAGAGTTAAGGCGCATATCAAAGACATAAGCCCAGACTCTTACATCTTCCCAAACATAGAAAAGTACTAAATTCATTAATCTGAGATGTCTGATTTTTCTTTAATTAACAATAATCTTTTTTTTATTTGTTTTTGGCTGCGTTGGGTCTTCATTGCTGTGCACAGGCTTTCTCTAATTGCGGTGAGTGGGGGCTACTCTTCCCTGCGGCACACGGGCTTCTCATTGCGGTGGCTTCTCTTGTTGCGGAGCATGGGCTCTAGGCATGAGGGCTTCAGTAGTTGTGGCTCGCGGGCTCAGTAGTTGTGGCACACAGGCTTAGTTGCTCGGCGGCATGTGGGATCTTCCCAGACCAGGGTTCGAACCCGTGTCCCCTGCATTGGCAGGTAGATTCTAATCACTGTGCCACCAGGGAAGTCCCAGCAGTAATCTTTTGATGTTCAACTACCTGTGTTTTGGGATTTTGTTTTGTTTTGTTTTTTCAAAAACCCCTGTATATCCTGGCTCCTCCCTTGTCTCTTTCGGACAGGCCCTCAGAGCTACCTGAGGGAGGCTGGCTGCCTCCTGGGCTTAAGTCCTCAGTAATGCAGCAAATAAAACATAATTCTCAACTTGTAGATTGTGCATTTTTTCCAGTCAACAAAGTTCAGGTGGGTGGGGTACTGCTGGTCCAACTGTTAGAGGAACTAGCTAGTGGGGAGCCTTTCCTGTCTGGAGAAGGACACACTGGTGAGAGCCGGGGAACTCAGGGTTGGGCCCTGTGAGGCCCAAAGATGGCCAAGCAGCATGTGGCATCCCAGACCTTACAATACACAGTGGACCAATACCTCAGGAAATCCCGAATGGTAGAGAGCAGGTAGGGTAGGATGTGTGGGGAGACCCGCAGATGACACCACAGGAGAAGTTGCCACAGGGGCAGGACTGGGTGTTGGAGGATGGAGAGAATGACAAATGCCCACCAAGCTGAGAAGGTATCTTGAGACTAAAAACATGAGGCAGGCAGCTCCGTATTATAGGGTCACTTACTCACAGGGTGGGATCAGGACCGGGTAGACAGCAATCAGGAAGCATTTGTAGCAGCACTCTGCACCTGGGGCAATTTTAAAGTGAACCTAGAGAACGGAGGTAGGTGCTTGGAAACAGGACATGCATACCTAAGTCAAGATTTATGAATGGGTAACTAGTCTCGTGGGCGCCAGGAATATATCAGCGAAGGTTTTCATCACTGTCTGGGGAATAACAGAGCATAGAGGCTACCTGGTCCTAATGATTATAAAACAATATCTATTAACTGCGAAGCCCTTGACAACAGAGAAGTGATTCACTGCACAGTACAGTCCTGAGCAGGATCAGCAGAAGGACAGGAGAAACTGTAAGTGCCCAAGATGGCGTCAGTTATGCTAACAGCCATACAGTGGGTAAGGAAAACTGCACACCCAGACAACAGCTGAGTGGAGGAAGAGGGGTTCAGGGGCATCAGTCAAGGCTACGAGGGCACATCTAGGGTAGATGTGGGGACTGAAGAGGCTCTCATGGCTCCAGGCTTCTGCTGACCCCAGGAGGGGTGTGGGAACTCCTGCAGGCAGAAGACAACCCACGAGCAGCCCCATCGCAGGAGCATGCACCCACCCTCACCTCCCCCCACCCTGCTTCCCACACACAAAATCACCAATCATGGGCCATGGAAGACAAAACCGGAGATGAACATATATATCAACATATATATCACACAAATCAGCAGATGACCAAGAACCACTAAACGTTTGAAGACTGCCAACACGACAAAAGCCGCACACAGGAAAACCCAGGGACAGCTCTGGCTCAGAGTTCGGGTGATTGGTCACGGCGCCCTTCTTCCCCATGCCTTGATTCTCTAATAGGGGCAAGATAAATCTTATCTTTGGAGGAGATGGAGGTCGGGGGCATGGAGGAAAGAACAGCCAGGTAAGGAAACGACAAGTGACCCTCTTCAGAAGTGGAAGGCAGAGGTTGGATCCTTCTGCCCCAAGTATTCTTCAAATCCAGATTTCTGGATCAGACTGACAAAAGAGGAGATTCCTGGAAATGCTGTCCAGAAGTCCCAGGCAGTTGCAGGACCCGAAACTGCCTTATCAATATGTAAGACAGAGAGGACCACTGCCGCCAGCTGGCTATAGTTGAAAGGCTCAGAGCAGTCCTTTTATTAACCTCACGATTATACAACCTCAACATTTTACCATTTGTGTTTTTTGGGGGGGAACCCTTCCTGTACTACTGTAGGGTCTATAAGTACCAAACTCATCAGAAGAACTAACACCTAAAGAAACACTATTTAAAAAGCAATAAATGCAAGAGTATATCCATAAAAACACCAAGTAGAGATACTAGAAAGTAAAACATGTAATGGCTAAAATAAAAAAGCCAATAAAAGGTGGAGTGGAGAGCACAGAGGACACAGCTGAAGCACTCATTAGCGAGCTGGGAAACTGAGCTGAGAAAACCTCTCACCAGCCTGCAACAGGTTAAGGAAATAAACAGAAAGTTTTGAAATTGAGAGGATATTTCCAAAATGGAAAAAGGTAAATAGTCAAAGCGATGGTAGGGAAAATATTTTCCCAGAACTGAAGACCCAGCTTTTTAGATGCAATGGCCACTTCGTACTAAGAAGAATGATTCAGAACGAAACTGTAGCAGACACTGCCGGTTGTCCACAGAAGGCAGACACTGTTCCAGCCTTCTTTTGGGACCCAGGCTAGACTGCATCACCACCTCCCTTGTACCCAACATGGCATGTGACTAGTGGAATGGGAACCAAGTGCATATGTGCAACCTCTGCCTCGCTTGCTTGATAGGAAATCCCTGGGTGGGCTTTGGGCCCCCTTTGTGGTCAAACTTCCACACCACTATATACAAAATATCTAAACAACAAGGACCTACTATAGCACAGGGAACTATATTCAGTATCTTATAATAACCTACAATGGAAAAGAATCTGAAAAAGAATAGATGTATATATGTATGTATATAATTGAATCACTTTTCTGTACACCTGAAACATTACAAATCAACCATACTTCAACAGAAAAATAAAAAATTCAAATTAAAAAAATTTTTAATTGCATTTTTTTGTGTCTTCCTTCATCTCTTGATCAATTCTGACAGTGTCTGATTTTTTAAAAAACAACTTTTGAAAAAGAAGACTAAAGTTGAAGGTCTCACACTTCGTGATTTCAATACATATTACAAAGCTACAGTAATCAAAACTGTGTGGTACCAGCTTGAAAGCAGACATACAGAGCAAAGAATAGAATATAGAGCCCATAAATAAATCCTCACATGTATGGCCCAAATGATTTTCAACAAGGATGCCAAGACCATTCAGTGGGAAAAGAACAGTCTCTTCAACACATGATGCTGGGTATCCACATGCAAAAGAATGAAGTTGAACCCTTACCTTATATCACATACAAAAATTAACTCAAAATGGATCACAGGCCTAACCATGAGAGCAAAAACTATAAAATTCTTCAGAGAAAACATAGGGGAAAAGCTTCATGAAACTGGATTTAAGAATGATTTTTTTGGTTATGACCAAAAGCACAGGCAACAAAAGTAAAAAGGGATAAATTAGACTACATCAAAATTTAAAACTTCTGTGCATTGAGGACACATCCAACAGAGTTGGAAACCTATAGAAAGGGAGAAAATATTTGCAAATCATATATCTAATAAGGGAGATAATATTCAAAATATAGAAGTCTTACAACTCAACAGTAAGAAAACTACTCAATTACAAAATGGGCAAAGGACTTGAATAGACATTTCTCCAGACATACAAATGCTGACAAGCATATTAAAGGATGTAACATTACTGATCATTTAGGGAAATACAAATCAAAACCACATTGAGCTACCATCTCACACCCTTTAGGATGACTACTATAAAAAAAAAAACCCACAGAAAATAACAAGTGTTGATGAGGATGTGGAGAAATTGAAATCCTTAAGCATTGTTGATGAGAATGTAAAATGGTACAGCTGCTGTGAAAAACAGTATGGTGGTTCCTCAAATTTTTAAAAATAGAATTACCATACATACCCAAAATATCAATATATATTCTGGGTATATACCCAAAATAATTGAACATAGGACCTCGAACAGATATTTGTACACCCATGTTCATAGCAGCATTATTCATAATAGCCAAAAGGAAGAAGCAACCCAAGTGTCCATGGACAGATAAACAAAATGTGGTATATACATACAACGGTATATTATTCAGTCTTAAAAATGAAGGAAATTCTGACACATACTACATTACAACAAGGTTGAACCTTGAGGACACTGTGCTGAGTGAAATAAGCCAGACACAGAAGGACAAATACTATATGATTCCACACTTATATGAGGTACCTAGAACATACCTCCAATTCACAGAGATAGAAAGTAGCATGGTAGTCGCCAGGGGCTAGAGGGAGGAACGAACGCGAAGTTGTTGTTTAATGGGTATAGACTTTCAGTTTTACAAGATGGCAAGAGATCTGGAGATTGATTGCACAACAACGTGAATTTAACACTACAGCTGAATACTTTCTCTTTTTTTTATTAATTTTTATCGGAGTATGGTTGCTTTACAATGTTGTGTTAGCCTCCACTGCACAGCAAAATGAATCAGCCATACCCATACAGATATCCCCTCCCTTTTGGACTTCCTTCCCATTTAGCTTACCACAGTGCATTAGGTAGAGTTCCCTGTGCCGTACAGTATGTTCCCATCAGTTGTCTATTTTATACATAGTATCAATAATATATATGTGTCAATACCAGTCTCCCAATTCCTCTCCCACCACCTCTTTCCCTTTAGTATCCATACATTTGTTCTCTACGTCTGTGTCTCTATTTGTGCTTTGCAAATAAGATCATCTATACCATTTTTCTAGATTCTGCATATAAGATTATATGATATTTGCTTTTCTCTTTCTTACTTCACACTGTATGATACTCTCTAGGTCCATCCACATCTAAAACATTCTCTTCAAAATGGTTCATACCCTTAAAAATGATTAAGATGGTAAATGTTATGTGTATTTCATCAAGTTAAAATAAATTAAAAAAACACAGCTTTTGGCTAGCTGATATTTTCTATTTTACCTTCATTTTTTATTTTACTGATCTCTGACTTCTGCTCTTATTTATTTTACTCTGTCTTTATACTTACCTTGAGTTTATTTTATTGTTTTTTGTCACTTCCCTGTTTTTAACCTATTTTTTTAAATTGAAGTACAGTTGATTAACAATATTATGTCAGTTTCAGGTGTACAACAAAGCAATTCAGATATACATATTATTTTTTTCCATTCTTTTACATTATAGGATAGTATAAGATATTGAATCTAGCACCCTGAACTATACAGTAAATCCTGTTTATTATCACTTTTTAAAAATTTTTATTGGAGTATAGTTGATTTACAATGCTGTGTTAGTTTCTGCTGTACAGCAAGGTGAATCAGTTATACACATACATATATCCACTCTTTTAGATTCTTTTCCCATATAGGTCATTAGAGTATTGAGTAGAGTTCCCTGTGCTATACAGTAGCTCCTTATTAGTTCTCTATTTTATATATAGTAGAGTGTATATCTCAATCCCAATCTCCCAATTTATCCCTCCCTCCCTTTCCTCCCTGGTAACATAAGTTTGTTTTCTACTTCTGTGACTCTATTTCTGTTTTGTAAATAAGTTCATTTGTATCATTTTTAGATTCCACATATAAGCGATATCATATATTTGTCTTTCTCTGTCTGACTTACTTTACTTGGTGTGGTAATCTCTAGGTCCATCCATGTTGCTGCAAATGGCATTTCTCATTCTTTTTTATGGCTGAGTAATATTCCACTGTTATATATACCCCATCTTCTTTATCCATTCATCTGTTGATGGATATTTATTATCACTTCTTAAATATGGACATTAGCTCCCTCGTTTTGAGGCTTTCTTCTTTTCTAATATAAGTATTTAAGACTATAAATTGCCCTTAGAAGGTCAATCTTGCTGGATTCCACAACTTTGAAACAAAATGTTTTCACTATCATTCAGTTCTGAGCATTTTAATTTTTTATTTAGTCTTTTTTTTTTTAAAGAATAACCATTTTTAAAAAAATCAAGGTAGGGACTTCCCTGGTGGTGCAGTGGTTAAGACTCTGGGCTCCCAATGCGGGGGGCCCAGGTTCAATCCCTGGTCCGGGAACTAGATCCCACATGCATGCCACAGCTAAGAGTTCCCATGCCACAACTAAGAAGCCATCTGCCACAACTAGGTCCCAATAAGACCAAATTAATTAATTAATTAATTTTGAAAATCAAGGTATAATTTACACACAATAAATTACACAGATCTTAAGTGTTCAGTTTGGTGAGTTTCAGCAGCTGTAAACCCCCAAGTTATTAAAACCCCAAACAAGATGCAAAACATTTCCATCACCCCAGAAAGATGTCACATGCCCCTTCCAGTCAATACCTGCCCACCCACTCCTGCTGCAATTACTGTTCTGATTTCTATCACCAGAATCATATAGTATTAATACTTTGTAACTGGCTTCTTTTACTCAATATGATGTTTTTAATATTTGTCTTTATTGTTATCAGTAGTTTATTCCTTTTTACTGCTGAGGCATAGTCCTTTGTAAGAATATAGTATAATTTGTTACCTGTTAACCTATTAAAGGGTGTTGGGTGGTTTCTAGTGTTTGGCTACTGTAAATAAAGTTGATATGATTCTTTCAGTCTTTTTAAGGAGCATGTTTTCATTATTCTTGAGAATATAGGAATGGAATTCCTGGATCATGGCATAGATGTACGTATATAATTTATAAGAAACCATCAAAGAGTTCTCCAAAGTAGTTGTTCCCTTTATAATCCCACCAGCAACGTAGAGGAGCTCCACTTCCTCTACATCCTCACCAACACTTGGAATTGTCAGCCTTTTTAATAGTAGCTGTTCCGTTGGTATGAAATAGTATCTCATTATGATTTTAATTTGCACTTCCTGCTGACTCATGCTCCTGAGCTCCTCATATGTGCTTATAATACATCCACACATTTTCTCTTTTTTTAAATTAATTAATTAAGTTTATTTATTTATTTAGGCTGCATTGGGTCTTCGTTGCTGCATGCAGCCTTCCTCTAGTTGCAGCGAGCGGGGGCTACTCTTTGTTGCGGTGCGTGAGCTTCTCATTTCAGTGGCTTCTCTTGTTGCGCAGCACGGGCTTTAGGTGCGTGGCCTTCTATAGTTGTGGCTCACTGGCTCTAGAGCGCAGGCTCAGTAGTTGTGGCGCACGGGCTTATTTGCTCCACAGCATGTGGAGTTTTCCCGGACAAGGGCTCGAACCTGTGTCCCCTGCATTGGCAGTCAGATTCTTAACCACTGCACCACCAGGGAAGTCCCATCCATACATTTGCTTTCCTGAGATGTCTATTCAAGTCTCTTGCTCATCTGTATTAGGTTGCTTGCTTGTTTAATATTAACATATAGAAGCTTTTTATTGATATATAGTCTGGATTCAAATTCTTTGTCAGATACACCTGTTGCAAATATATTCTATAACTTGTTTCTTTGGCATCTTAATAGTATCATTTGAAAAGCACAAGTTTTAAATTTTGATGAAGTACAACTTATCAGTGTTTTCTTTTACGGAAGCTCTCTTGATCATATAGACTGATACTTTTAAAACATAACTCAAGTTCTTTCTCTATGTCCTCATATCTTTGTGTTCAGACCCTCCCCAAGCTCTACCTCAGATGTTTCTCCAAGTTGAAGCACTCTAAATCATGGGTGGCTCCTTCAAATTTGTGTTTTTTTCACTAGCATGTGGGTTTTTGAGTATAATAGTATTATCACAAGAGGGTTCCTCTGCCAGGCCCATCAGGATGTGCAGTTTCCACTTCCACTGACACCTCAACTCTCTCTGTGTTCTTGCCTTCTTTTTTGGTGTGATCAAAATGTGGAAAGTCCTCTGAGGCCTTGCCTGTTTTCTCCCTATTTTGTCTCTTTTTCCTCATAAGGTCTGACTAACGTCTACAGTTTATGGTGAATGTGTTAATTTGCTAGTTAATCTTGATGTCCGTATCTTCTCCTATGAAAGATATCCTTCCCTCTGAAGTCTCTCTCTGATCAATACTACACCATTTTGCTGTTGGAAAATCTGATGGCAAATTGATTCTTGTTTCTTTGTGTGATCTTCTCTTTCTTTACAAAGGTTTTTACAATTTTCTCTTTATTTTTGGTATTCTTACACTTCTGTATGAGTCTATGGGTGGGTTTTTCCTTTTCTTTTCTCTCTGGAATTCTGTGCATCTTAATGTCTTTCATGTTTGTTTCTTTTTTTTTTTAATTTTGAGGAATTACCTTCATTATGTCTCTTTTCCTTTTTATAATTTTATTTTTTTATTGAAGTAGAGTTGATTTACAATGCTGTGCCAATCTCTGTTGTACAGCAAAGTGACTCAATTATACACATATAGACATTCTTTTTTTTTTAAATATTCTTTTTCATTATGGTTTATCACAGGATATTGAATATAGTTCCCTGTGCTATACAGTAGGATCTTGTTGCATTATTTCTTGAAATATTTCCTTCTCTCCATTTCCATTCTTCTCTTTCTGGGATTCCTATTATTCAGATATTAGCATTTCTATTTCTGTCTTTAATTTGTAGGTGGCAATGCCAATACCCAAAACAATGCATTCTGGAGAAGGATCAGGGTTGTGGAAAAACAGGAAGAGTTCACTGTCTTTATTTTAAAAGTCATGTATTACTTGTTTAAATTAAAGCAACTCTATTTGCTATTAAAGTATTTATGGAAAATAAGAGAATAAACGTTTTCAAAAACAAACAAAAGCACAATATACATACAAAATCTGAAAAATAAAGCAAAAACATAACTCAGGATAAAGTATATAGCCTTAAATACACATTGGAAAAAAGATAAAAATAAGTGACAACTCAGGGAGGGAAGGAGGTTTGATGATGAAGCAGAACTTTCATCTTTTGTTCTGTACACGTTTGTATTCTCTAAATCAACCCTGCCCAAAAGAAATATAATGCAAGACACGTATGTAATTTTTAATTTTCTACTAGCCACATTTTATTGGTTTATTGAAATATAGTTGATTTAAAATGTTGTGTTAATTTCTGCTGTACAGCAAAGTGATTCAGCTATACGTATACTGTGTACATTTTTTTTTTATTATGGTTTATTTATCCTCCACTGTTTTAATTTAATGCTAGAAAATACACACACGTATTTATTGGTACCCGCTTTTTTCACAGGCTCCGGACACGCAGGCTCAGTGGCCATGGCTCACGAGCCCAG
This sequence comes from Pseudorca crassidens, assembly GCF_039906515.1. Classification (NCBI taxonomy): domain Eukaryota; kingdom Metazoa; phylum Chordata; class Mammalia; order Artiodactyla; family Delphinidae; genus Pseudorca; species Pseudorca crassidens. Next base: position 162,569,963 of record NC_090297.1, read on the forward strand.
CCGCTCCGCAGCATGTGGGATCCTCCCAGACCGGGGCACGAACTCGTGTCCCCTGCATTGGCAGGCGGACTCTCAACCACTGCACCACCAGGGAAGCCCCCTGTGTACATTTTTTTAAATTTCTTTTCCATTATGGTTTATCACAGAACACTGACTATAGTTCCCTGTGACTACTAGCCACACTTTAGAAAAAGAAACATAAAATTAATTTTAATAATATATTTTATTTAACCCAATATTCCAAAATAGTATCATTTCAACACGTAATCAATATAAACAATTACTAATGAGATATTTTACTTTATTTTTTTCATACTAAGTCTCTAAAATCCAATGTGCATTTACACGTACAACACATCTCAATTCCAACGCACTGCATTTCAGGTGCTCGGTAGTCACGTGCGGCTAGTGGCTGCTGTACTGAACACAGGTCTAAATATTTTACAAAAAGGATGTGTTTGTATACCATGTGTGAAATATGAAAACTCCGTATAGATAAAATAAATGTAAATAACATTGTCATCTCTCCAAACAGACCAACAAAAGTATGGTTCATCTATATTATAAATTTGCCTGCAGCCATTGAAAGAAATGATATCTCTGGGATATTAAAAAAATGTAGATTATAATATGTACATAATACGATCTCATGTGTGTGCGTGTGCGTGTGCGTGTGTGTGCGTGTGTATGTATACAGAAAGAATATGGCAGGATATAGGAGGAACTGTAAACAGTGATGACCTCCAAAGTGTGGGAACAGGAACAGGGAGGGATTGATTAAAAGCTTTTACTCTTTATTCTATTTATGCCTGTATTAGTTAATTTGCTGTTTGTTTTTGTTTAGTTTTATCAAAGGAAAGCCACAGTAAATCCCTTAAGCTCAGTCTCTCACACACACACCCTTCCCCCACAAGACAACAATATGTGGCCTCAGGGGCTCCTCAGGCATCTCTGGAGGTCCTGAGAGGTGGTGAGCAGGTGGGGACACATCTCCTTGCTCCGACTCAGTTGCCCATCCCCCCACATACCAGGAACTGGGGTTCCTTTGGAGCTGGCTAGACAACTAAGAGAAAATTGAGGGTGCTTGAAAAACAGGGATCTGTTTAAATAAACATCTTCTGAGGGCTACTAAATGTCAGGCAGCAAGCTGGCATAGAGAAAAGAAGTTGGGCAAAACAGTCTCTGCTAAGGAAGAGCTGAAACCTAGCGAGGGGCCAGCTCTGGCCACAGCTGGCTGCAGTAGGAGGAAGGGCCTAAGACAACAGAGCTTTCAGCACAGAGACGAGGATGGAGGAGACAGCAGCTTACCCTGTAAGCTGAGAGGGAAAAGGCAGAGGTTCAGTTATCTTCCTGGCTTGAATACGAGGTGACCTTAAGCACATCCATTCATCTCTCTGTGTCCTCGTTTTCTTACCTGAAAATGAAAGCATGTAACTTAAAAAGCGAACCCAGAGCACTGAGCACAGGATTGAGTCTGCCCTGAGAGGGGAGGGCAGCTGCCATGCTGCGAGGGAGCCCAGGCCACGTGGAGGTGTTTGAGCTGAGAGCCCCAGCTGACAGCTCAGCCAGGAGCCAGCTGCAGCCACCGAAGGAAGCCTCTGAGCAGACTTCCGCCTCATCCCCCTCTGACTGCGACCACCTGAGACCCTGGGTGAGCCCCCACCTGGCTGAACCCCAGAAACATGACAGGTAATGATCATAAATGACTTTTATTGTTTTTCACCTCTTAGTTTTGAGTGGTTGATTATGCAGCAATAGATAACTACAACAGGGAAGCAGCAAGAGGTCACAGGACAGCAACAATTGAATACCCCATTTAAATTTATTTATTTATTTTTTGCCCTATGCAGGCCTCTCACTGCTGGGGCCCCTCCCATTCCGGAGCACAGGCTCCGGACGCGCAGGCTCAGCGGCCATGGCTCACGGGCCCAGCCGCTCCGCGGCATGTGGGATCTTCCCGGACCGGGGCACGAACCTGTGTCCCCTGCATCGGCAGGCGGACTCTCAACCACTGCGCCACCAGGGAAGCCCTGAATACCGCCATTTACATGAGCAACCTCCATTCAGCTCCAGCCAATTGTAGCCACGTGAGAATGTAAGGGCCCAGTGATCTCACATTTCAACATTTTCAAGGAATATGTTGAAATCCAGGCTTTTATGAGAAATATCCAGGTTTTGAAATGTTGACAGATAGTTCAAAACAATGTTAAGCCTATTCAAGACGATGTCGTAGGCCAAATGTGGCCTTCGGGCCACCAGCTGTCTGGGTCTGGTTCGGCAAAGTGGAGTGACTATTGTCTGCCTAGCCCCTTCTTTTTCTGGGGACATCCCTCACCCCATTCACATGGCTGTAGGGAAGCCCCCATGTTCTTACATGACTGTACCTCTGGGTCGCTGTTGATTGGTCCAGGGGTGGGCATCTGACCCACAACGGTTTCATCAGAATTCTCAACCGGAATATCTTATGCAAAACAGAGGAAAAAAGACCCTCCTCCTGGTGGTAGGAGCCATAAAAAAGAGAGGTCAAGAGACATCAGTGGCCTTGATCTCTGCCTATGTGGCAGAAGCCGGTCTCCTATAAGAAAGATGCTCTGGAGAAGCAGAGACAAGAAGCAGACAGAGTCCCAGAGGCATCTCAGTCCCTAGATCCCACCATCTCTGCCGTCCATCTGCATTTAGTCCTTCCCATGGTCTGGTTAATTCTTCCTTCTGTTCTGTAGATACCCCAGTACCCCCTCCCCCAATTCCCCTTTTGGCCTATCTTTTTTCAAGCCGGGTTTCTGTCACGTATAATCAGAAAGTTTTAATACAGGGATTCAACAGAGAGGTTTGAGCAGGATAGACGTCATGACCAAACTTGTTTTTTAAAAAGCAATGGACATGTTGAAAGAGGGTGAGAAGAATAATGCTGCGGGGCGAGGTGGTGAAGACGATAGCAGAGGGAGGGAGAGAAAAGAACAGGAGAGGCAGTAGACAAGGCTTAAACGACCAAGGGATGAGCAAGCCTCCAGACCTGTCGGGTTCACGTTCTTACATGAAAACTGGTATTAAAAATACCTAGAGACACTGCCGAGGCAAGTGAGAGCAAGGGGCACTGAGCAACTCTGTGCCTCCCTGAGGAAAAATAACTAAACACGGGCAGAGGAGGTCCTACAAAGCCTGAGGCCAAATGGCATCATAGGCACTCTGGGTAAACTTGCTGGAAGGAGCTCAGGAAAAACCATCCAGATGCTTCGGTCAACTTCTCAAGATGTTCTTTAAAATGCTCGGAAAGGTGGAAAGCCTTGTCTGCCAAAGAGAAAGGAAATTGGAGAAATGTCAAGAGTGGACAAGGCCCCTTATAAAACAGAAATGAAAACTTTTATCCCTCCCAAAATGGAAACAAAAAGAAGTTCAGGGATTTCAACCACCCAAAAAGCCTCCTATGGCCTCTTTCTCGTCTTCTGAGTACCACCCCCAAACCACAGGAGATCCTGGTCTGTCTATTGGCAATGAAGCAAAGAAACTGGGAGAGATGTGAGTGACAGTGCTGTGGATGGCAGGCAGCCTGAAAAGAAGTCTGTTCAGAGGAAGGAAAAGTACTGAAAGGATCTTGCTGCATCCTGAGGCAAAGGAAAGCTGATGTGGAAAAAAAAAAAAAAAGGAGGCTGTCAAGGCTGATCCAGACAAGAAGAAAAAGGTAGAGGAGGGACTTCCGTGGTGGCACAGTGGTTGAGAGTCTGCCTGCCGATGCAGGGGACGCGGGTTCGTGCCCCGGTCCGGGAAGATCCCACATGCCGTGGAGCGGCTGGGCCCGTGGGCCATGGCCGCTGAGCCTGCGCGTCCGGAGCCTGTGCTCTGCAGCGGGAGAGGCCACAACAGTGAGAGGCCCACGTACCGCAAAAAAAAAGAGAAAAAAAAGGTAGAGGAGAACGAGAAAGAAGGAGAGAAAGATGAGGAAGAGGAAGATAAAGACAACTAAGTTGAAGATGATGATGATGAATGAAGTGGTTCTAGGGCAGCATTTTTTTTCTTGTCTATTAAGCATTTAACCTCCCTGGACACAATTCATTTTTCTTTCATTCCTTTTAAATTAAAAAAAAAAATTGAAATGTAAAGCTGGGTAAGATTTTCTTTTAAACTGCCCCTTTTTGGAATGCGGGGTTATTGTTAACAAGAATTCCCAAATAATTTTTATACAACCCTGTCCTGGTGATATTTTCCAAGGCCACTAACCTTACCTGGTGTTGTATACGGGTTGTGACCCAGCATGGGAATTCAAAGCAGGTTCTTGCAGGTGCAAAAGACAAATTAATTATATAGGGGCACTGTCGTTTTTTCAGTTGTCTCTCATGCAGCTTATACGAAATAATTGTTCTGTTACTGAACTCTACTCTGTAATTAGGGGTCGGGGGAGTTGTAACAGTTTTGTGACAGCTTGAATGCTTCTAAGTAAATATAATAGTTTATTAGTTTTTTGAAAAAAGAAAATTATTTTATGGCATTATAATGAGAAGCAAACAAAATAATGTTTGGGAAGGCCCATTGTAAAACACAAAAATCTATATAAATGTGAAGGAACCTTATTATTAAACAGGTGGGCTGTGCAGAGGAAGTGCCAAATGTGGATTCATTCAACAAAATATTCTGAGTGCTTGGCACTGTTCCAGGCACTGAGAATATTACTACAGGCAAAATTGATAAAAACCCCTGCCCTGGTGGAGCTTACATTTTGGTGAAAGAGACAGACAATAAACATATACATGTGTATGAAATATGCTTAGGAGTAATAAGTGCAAAGAAGAACACAGCAGGGCAAGAAGTTGAAGATGGCGTGCAGATGAAGCATCTTAGCTGGGGTCATCACAGTGATGTGTGAGCAGAAGCTGAACGAAGAGAGGGAGTGAGCCCTGCACCCACCGGTAAAGACTGTTCCAGGAAACGTAAATGCAAATCTCCAAATCTCCAAGGTGGGAGTGAATTTGTGGCGTTTGAGGAACAGGCAGGAAGCCGGTGTGGCTGGGGCAGCTGGAGCCCCCAGGAGACGGAGGCCATGAAGTCAGGGTAGCAGACAGGGCTCAGATTCAGCCACAGGAAGAATTCTGGCTTTTATTCCAAGTGTGATGAGAAGGCTTTGGAAGGTTTTGAATGTCGAAGTAACACAGGTTGAGATCTAAAGTGACCTCACATGCTTTCATGGGGAGAAAAGACTGCGGGAAGGCCAGCAGGGAAGGGGACTGTCTCGGAACCACAAAAGATGATGGCGGTCCAGACAGTGGTGCTGTGTTGATGGGAAGGTGGTGAGAAACTATTGAGGTCATGGAAGTCAGGATTCAGTGACGGATTGGATGTGGAACAAAAGAGAAAAGGAGTCAAGTTGACTCCAAGGCGTTTGGCTTAAGCAACGTGGAGAACCATGGACCATTTCCTGAGGTGGAAAGTACTAGGGGAGGTTTTGGACATCACTGGATATATATATGACATCCAAACAGAAATATCGAGTAGGCAGTAGAATACACCTGGCTCTCCTCAGTGTTCTACGGCAGGAATTCTTTTCTTTCTTAATTGAAGTATAGTTGATTTACAATGTTGCATTATTTCTGCTGTACAGCAAAGTGATTCAGTTATACATATTATATATATATATATTCTTCTTCATATTCTTTTCCATTACGGTCTATTACAGGAAATTGAATATAGTTCCCTGTGGCATATAATAGGACCTTGTTGTTTATCCATTCTATATATAATAGTTTGCATCTGCTCGTCCCAAACTCCCAATCCAACCCTCCTCTTTGGCAACCACAAGTCTGTTCTCTATGTCTGTGAGTCTGTTTCTGTTTCGTAGACAAGGTCATCTGTGTCATAATTTAGATTCCACATACAAGTGATATCATATGGTATTTCTCTTTCTGACTTACTTCACTTAGTATGATAATCTCTGGGTCCATCTACGTGGCTGCAAATGGCATTGTTTCATTCATTTTTATAGCTGAGTAATATTCCATTGTGTGTGTGTGTGTGTGTATATATATATATAAAACACATTTTCTTTATCCATTCATCTGTTGATGGACATTTAGGTTGTTTCCATATCTTGACTATTGTAAATAGTGCTGCTACGAACATAGGGATGTATGTATCTTTTTGAATTATAGTTTTGTCTGGATATACGTAGGGCAGGAATTCTTAACCTTTGTGTGTGCACCCAGGACCCACTTGTCGATCCAATGAAGTCTGTGGACCTCAAATGCAATGGTAGCTTCTAGATACACTATCAGGCAAGTTATCTAAGTCACAAAACAGAAAGCCCCACAGACCAAATTAAGATGCTTGAATTGTGAGGCTTATTAAATCCATCTGAAACACCTGACTGAAACTTCCTGCAGCAGGAAACAACATGGGATGCATGCCATACCCAGGACAGGCTAGAGGTGAGGTGGACCACACCATCTAAACCTGGGGTCATGCAATGTTCATTTTCTGTCTCTCTTTCTCTCTGCTTCATCATCCAACCCCACTGATAGTGGGGTTATGAAGACCAGAGCTGAGGATGCTCGAGGCTACTCAACAGAGAGTATCTGGAGCCAACTCACAGTCACGTATCAGAAAGACACAGGGGCAACTATGCCTGGCCACAACCGTAGCTTGCCAATCAGCCGCTGAACAGACGTGGGTTTTATCTGCAATTCTTGGGCAGAGCGTAGGGGAGCCAGAATGGGACCATAGCGTTATCACCAGTGAGTGGCCATTAGGGAGGACATAGTTGTCAACCCAGACGTCGAATGATGATGCCTTTTGGTTTCTCTCCAAGCAAAATTCTTTTATTTGTTCCATCATATATTCCACTTAACTCTATTTATCTTCAACATATCTAACAGGTCACTACTTAAGCTTCTTGCCTATGTCCCACAACCTTCTTGCTTACTCAGCATCCATGTCTCAAAAGCTACTAGCTTTCTTCTCCTCTCTAACAAGTTTTGTTTCATTCATCCCATTTATTTTTCTTGTCCTCTATAAAACTGAAGAGTCTCAAAGACAGCACACTCTGTTACAGGGTTTTAAACGAATAAAATTAAATGCATAGAATTTTAAAAGAAACCAGTTATATAAAAACACAGTTCTACATTAAAAAACAAGATCTAGTAGCAGGTCTCTTAACTACCGCAATTTAAGTAGTGATGAGCTTAATACTGAGTTCTCTCCAACAATCGCAAAGTGATAGGAAAGCACCTGTGCTAACTATTGCTGACAAAGTCACAGGTATTGCTAAGACTCCCAGAATCTGTATCCATGCATTACAATTCATAATGAAGGCGATGCTAGATTTCAGTTAGTATTGGGTCCCAACGGTCTGCGGACTGCAGTTAGAACGTCCGCCGAGGGCCAGCCCAGGTTGACCTCTCTTTGGCAGATCAACCACATTCCCGAGCCAGCCCAGCGCCTTCCAGACCTGTCCGCCCTCAGGGGAGAGAGTATACACGTATTAAAAAGAGAAGAGGCTGGAATTAGTTGTGAGAGCACGTAAGCCTTCCTGGGGACAAATGGTTAAAGGTGTGGCGGCGCTTCGTCCTTCAAAGAGCTACAGGCGCCGGGTAAGCCCGGCCTAGGCCCGCAGCCAGGGTCGAGCTCCCGCAGCCTCAGGCGCCGGGGAAACACCACCCCACTGCCGGCAGGGGGCGCGCGTGCCGGCGGCCCCGCCACGTGAGCGCGGACGCCGGAGCGTGCCCGCCGCCAGGCATCAGTAATCTATCCAGAGCGGCGGGTGGCCTACGCGGCTTGCTCGGAGGTGGCGGCGGCTGCGTCTCTAGACGCTCGTGCGCCAGCGGGGAGCGGAACGGCGGGCGAGGCGTTGGTAGCAGCAGCGGGTCTCCAGGTAGCGGCGTCGGGCTCCCGGAGCTGCAGCAGCTCGAAGAGGAGGATGGCGGAGTCATCGGACAAGCTCTACCGGGTCGAGTACGCCAAGAGCGGGCGCGCCTCTTGCAAGAAATGCAGTGAGAGCATCCCCAAGGACTCGCTCCGGATGGCCATCATGGTGCAGGTACGGGCGGAGAGGCCGCTTTGTGCGAGGCTGGGGCTTCCGCGCGTCCGGGGAGGGTGGGGGGAGGGCTGGTCGGGAGCTGCAGGCCGGGCCGGCCCTTTCGAGCCCGCGCGGGGCCTGCGGGCGCAGCTGCTTCCTCTCGTCCCCTGTATGGCCCGCCGGGTGGACCCTTCTGGAAGGTTTTGCTGATCTTGCAGCAAAAGCCCGGGAAATACGGTCAGGAGCTGGTGGTGCCTTTTACTTTGTAAAAATAAGCAGCCGCTTCTGGCCTTATTTCTGGGTTTGTTTTATAGCCATTCGCCTTGGGAAGAAAACGTACGCGTGGCCTTTTGAAGCTAGTCTGGTTTTGACCTAACCTTATTCTGGAAGATTTTTGTCCTACATTGATGGTGGCGACTGGCAAGTGAGGGTTGTTTTTTTTTAATCTATTTTTGGCTATCATTTCAACACCCACTCTCATTTTTTTTAATTATGCAAAACTATGCAAGTTGGTGTCATTTCAGTGCGGTGCATTCACTTTTGGCTTAATTTATGGTTTAACATTTTCCTCAAACTTTCCAAGTTCACAGACACGTCCTCCTGATGCCTTTGCAGCTCTCTGGTTTGAGTAAGAGTGGCTCCTGGGGTTTCTCACCTGGGCTTCTTGACAGATTTGGGATTTCCCTCCGGTGGTCCCTGAGGCTTGCCCGATGGCGGGAGGGGTGTTGGAGTGAGGTAGTGTGTCTGGAGGTTCCTGCCTCCTTCAGCTCCTGTCTGCCTGCCTAATCAGGGTTCCCACCTGCCCTGTCTTCCCCACTCCCAACAGAAAGCCTTTATCCAAGCTTAGTGCTCATGGTCAAGGTACCTTGATTTTCCTTCCAGGCGGTGAGGCAGTATGTGTTTTATGAATGACGGGATGGTACTGCTGGATTTGCAGTAGTTACTGGCTGGAGGGGAGTGGGTACCATAGTGTACTTAGACTGTCTCATTTCATACTATGGCAGGGACTGAGGTGGTCATCTTGGAATCAGCCTCAGGGCCACCTAGCTCAGTACCTGGCACACAGTACTTACTCGTTCAGTCAACACTCGCTGAGCAGCTGCTAGGTTCCGGGCACTGTGTTAGGTACTAGGGGCACAAGGAGAGACTCCACGCCTGGGAGCTTCCAGTTTGGTTAAAGGGGTGATGACTGGTAAACATTGCTCTACAGGGGTGGGTGCCACCTGATGGAGCTGTTCCCTAGGCATGATGTGTCCAAGATGGGAGCTCACCACAGAAGTGGCAGGAAGTTGAGGATGCAGAAGTGGGCAAGGCCTACCATTTGAGGCGCTATATCTCCTGCAGAGCATCTTTTCACCCTAATGTTTGGGCCGCCGATCCTATGAAGTTGCTGTTAGTGCAGGGGCTCTTAACCTGGAGTCTGTGGGATGGCAGATAGAACTCAAGAGGTCCATGAGTTTCCGTGAGAAAAAACATGCATCTCTATTTTCACTAGACTTAAGTTACAATTCATTACTTCCTACAATTATGAATGTAACCTGCAAAGCAAAGGCGCATTAGCAGTACCTGTGATTTTTGTCATCAGTAGTAGTTACTGTTATTTTCACATCGCTTTACAGTTGTTGGGGATTTCTTAAAATAACCATTTACACTCATCGCTACAAGATCACAGTAGTTATTAAAGTGGGTACTATGTTTCGTTATTTAATACTTTAAAGCTTGTAGATTACTGTATCCCAGTAAACATTTTAAATGTCTTGATAATTATTTCAATATAATTGATTTCGTTTGTGAGCGTATGTATTTTATCGTGCATTTTAAAATGTTAGTCTGAGAAAGGGACATCCGTAGCCTTCACCGGACAGCCAAAGATGACCCTGTTCTATTGGGAAAGACAGAAAACCTCAGTCCAGCCAGTGTGTGGAGACAAGGACACTGGTGAGGAATGAAGAGGTGGGTTGGCTCTCTCTATCGGAGTCCAGGCGGTAAGAAAGTCTAACATTCTGGATCCTTCTTGATAGTGAAGGAAATTATTATTAAAATTAAGTGTGGTTTTCTCTAACTGTAACTGGGGGTGGGGTTTTAACTCAGAATGTAACATTGGTCTTGTAGGCTGAGCTGGTGAAGGCCAGAAAGAAAGAAGCCATTCTTGCCGCCCGCCCCCGCCCCACTTCCCTGGGATTTAAATACCTTCTTTTACATTTTGTATGGGAGGATTGTTCTCTGAGTATCAAATACCTGATACTTTAGCTGGCATGCTCTGGGGCAGCCTCGAGGGGATGAACTGGGCCTTCCTGCCTTTTGACTTGTTGGTGTTCTTGGAAGGACCTGCAGCAAACTGCGTGGTGACTTTCTTCGTGCTAGTGGTCATTCCGCTCTCTGCAGGGTAGTGGGCCGTGGTATGGCCTCCTTTCATGGCCCGTTTCTCTGGAAACAGACTTGAGTGGCTGGGTAAGGACCCTGGTACGTGGTAGGCGCTCATGTTTGCTGAGTATAGAGCGAAGGATCCGGCTGCTTCCGGAGCCAGTAGTCTTGTGCCCTTGGTCCAATTCCCTTCCGGCTGTATCATTCTCAGTCCTAAGTTCTAAAGTAAAGCCTTGCCTTGGTTAAGGGGTCTTTCGTCTTTTGGGGGAGGATGGGAGCCCTAACAGTCCCCCAAGCCTGTGCCGTGAGTACACCCTAGTGCAGGCCTCCTCTCTGGTGTCTGGCAGTGCGCCAGTGGTTGGGGGCATGGCACCCAGACCGAAGTTTAAGGGGTAAGTGTCAGGCCCCAGCAGAGCCAGGAAGAAATGCCACGGCCATGAGTTCCAGTTGGGGGCAAAGCCGCTGAGCCACATGCCCCCCTTTGCTCTTAGAGCAGGCTTAGACGGGGGTCCCAGGGCAGGAAGACCCAGGTCGAGGCCACCACAGACGTTGTAACAAGACGTCCAGATGCTTAACGAGGTGTCGGCTGCCTTGGTGAAAGTTTGAGAGCCAGGGCACAAGTCTACTCTCTGAAATGCCGTTTGTCGTCTGGTTGGGGGTGGGGAGGGCTGTCTCAGGTTTGGAGGGAGCGTCTTTTCCACGGCAGGAGTTCCCTCATCCCACCTTTCTTCCCCCTTCCTTCCAGACTTGGGGCATTCCGCAGACACTGTGTGCCCGCCGTGAGCTGGCGTTGCCAGTTGCTAGCAAGGCAGGCATCGTGCCTCTCTGGGAGCTTCTAACCCGACGCAGGACACAGATGTTGATCAAATAATAACCCAAATGGCTCTTGACTCTGGGGGGGCATGGGAAGGGGTGTCGTGGGACCTGAGGAAGTGCTGTTCGCCCCAGGTAGGGCTGGGGCACGTTCTGGGCCCAGGGAACAGCCGATGCTGCTTAAGCCCAAGCTGCTTGGTGCTGAAGAGTCCTTGTGCCCCAGCCTTATTAACCCTACACTTTATTTAATACCGTATATTAAATCCAGAGAGAGGCCGCTCACCTGGTAGGAGAGGGCCAGTTGGAGATCTTGTCACTGCTTTTTCAGAGTCCTTCCTCTGTCCGCACAACTCCATCCTGAAAGTTCTGCATGGTATTTATTTTTAATGCTGTTTTATGCCATCTGCTTGACATTTAGACTTATGTTCTATCAAAGCAGATGTTTGGGGCCCCTCTTGCTCCAGTCAGACCGTTTGTATATTTTTAAGTACCTCTTCCTGCCGAGCAGCGTAGTGGAAAGAACCGTGGTCACTGTTTCAAGTTGAGGCCGAGTCACTTGCTGCCTGTCTGACCCCCACCCCCATGCAACTGTGAAATAACGGTGCTGGTTCCCCAGAGACAACTGCAGGGTGTCCCCTGGTGGCTGGTGAGGGGCAGGAGGGACCTCCCAGCTGCTGGGGGTGAGGTGACACCGCCCCCCCGTCCCTCTCCCTCGTAGAAGTCCTTCATCCCACGCACATCTGCGTGGCTCGCTGCCGGCGTGACGCTTCTCTGACACGTTTGCTTGGCCTGGCGCCTGAGCTTGGACTTGTTCCGCATTGTTCTAAGTGCACAGAGCCCTTTGGGCCTGGCGGTGGCGTCTCTCCACGTGTGGGCGTGCGGGACGCAGGACTTGCGTCTCCTGTGCCCTCACCGAGCTCTGGGCTGAGCCTGTGACTGAAGCACGGCGGCGACTTTGGTAACAGTACGCTGAACTCTTAGCCAGAAAGGCGGTCAGTCCCGAGGGATGTCCTGGTCCCTGTCCCCAGGGCGGCTCGGCAGGCAGCTTTCATAGCTGAGGGGTGGGTGCTGATTGCCCATGTTGGCAGCTTTTCCTCTGCGGCGTCGGGGAGTGGAGAGGAGGCTGCCCTTGGTTTACAGGTAAGCGAACGGGGGGGCTAGGATGCCAGGTGCTGAGGGCCGGGCCTGAGGCTCACTGCGCTTTCTCCTCCTCTGGTTGCGCCCTTCTAGTCGCCCATGTTCGACGGAAAAGTCCCGCACTGGTACCACTTCTCCTGCTTCTGGAAGGTCGGCCACTCCATACGGCACCCTGACGTCGAGGTGGATGGGTTCTCCGAGCTCCGCTGGGATGACCAGCAGAAGGTCAAGAAGACGGCTGAGGCTGGAGGAGTGACGGGTGCGTGCACACCGGGGAGGTGCGGGGGTCGCCCCAACCCCTAAAGTTTCCTGGGTTGTGGGGGGAGGGGGAGCTTTTCTGTGGCAGCAAAGAAAAGGTCCTTCACTTACCCCTCTGTTATTTCAGCAGCGCCTCAGGGACCCAGTGTTCTGTTTGGTGCAGGATATTTCTCCAGATGCTTGAAATGTAGCCTTTACATTTGTTGCGGTTGTTACCTTCAGTAGACCTTGTTTTTAGAGTAGTTTTAGGTTCACAGCAAAATTAAGCAGAAAGTACAGAGAGTTCCCATGTACCCACAGAGGCATGACCTCCGCCACTATCAACATCCCCCAGCAGATGGTCCATTTGTTACAGTCACTGAACCTACACTGATACATCATCACCCAAAGTCCATAGTTTATATTAGTCATCACTCGTGGTGGTGTACATCTTACATGGGTTTGGGCAAATGTATAATGACATATATCAATCATTATAACGTCGTACAGAGTATTTCCACTCCCTTATAAAATTCCTCTGTGTTCCACCTGTTAATCCCTCCCTCTGCCAACCACTGACATTTTTCCTATCTCCATAGTTTCATCTTTTCTAGAATGTCACATAGTTAGAATCAAACAGTGTGCAACTTTTCAGATTGGCTTATTTCATTTAGTAATAATGCATTTAAGGTTCCTGCATATCTTTTCACGGCTCAATAACTTACTTCTTTTGGGCACTGAATAATATTCCATTGTTGGGAGGTACCACAGTTTATCCATTCACCTATTTAAGGACACCGTGGGTGCTTCCAAGTTTTAGCACTTATGAATAAAACTACTATAAACATCCATGTGCAGGGTTTTGGGTGGACCTAAGTTTTCAACTCACGTGGGTAAATACCAAGGCACACAATTGCTGGATTGTATGGTAAGAGTATGTTTAGACTGCAAGCTGTCTTCTAAAGTGGCCTAACCATTTACATTACCACCAGCAATGAATGAGAGTTCCTGTTCCTCCACGTTCTTACCAGCATTTTTTACCAATGTTTTGGATTTTGGCAATCTAAAATGTTCGTAGTGGTATCTCATTTTAATTTGCGGTTCCTTAGTACCATATGATGTTGAGCATCTTCTCACATGTCTGTCTGCCATCTGTATATGTTCTTTGGTAAAGGGTCTGTTCAGATATTCTCCCGATTTTAATCAGGTTCGTTTTATTGAGTTCCTCATATAGTTTGTAGAACAGTCCTTGATCAGATGTGTCTTTTGCAAGTATTTTCTCCCAGTCTGTGGCTTGTCTTTTTTATTCTCTTGGCACTGTCTTTCACAAAGTAGACATTTTTGATTTTAATAAAGGCCAGCTTCTCAAATTATTTCTTTCATGTACTAGGTCTGGTATTGTATCTAAAAAGTCATCACCATACCCAAGGTCATCTAGATTTTCTCCTGTGTTATCTTCTAGGAGTTTTATAGTTTTGTGTTCTATCAATACATTTAAGTCTGTGATCCATTTTTTTTTTCTCCCAAAGACTGGGTGTGGGAGTACTATTTAGACAAATCAGTGATACACAGTATTATTCTGAAAACAATGTTTGTTTGTTTTTAAATGAAAGCTTCTTTATTTGTGTTGGGTCTTCCTTTCTGTGCGAGGGCTTTCTCTAGTTGCAGCGAGCAGGGGCCACTCTTGATCGCGAGCAGGGGCCACTCTTGATCGCAGTGCGTGGGCCTCTCACTGTCATGGCCTCTCGTTGCGGAGCACAAGCTCCAGACGCGCAGGCTCAGTAGTTGTGGCTCACGGGCCTAAGTTGCTCCGCGGCATTTGGGATCTTCCCAGACCAGGGCTCGAACCCGCGTCCCCTGCATTGGCAGGCAGATTCTCAACCACTGCGCCACCAGGGAAGCCCCTGTGATCCATTTTGAGTTAATATTTGCGACAGGTTTAATCTGTCGTCTAGATTAAATTTTTTTGCATGCGGATGCCCAGTTGTCCCTGCACCACTTGATGAAAAGGCTGTTCTCCACTGTGTGGCCTTTGCTCCTCAAACATCAGTTGATTGTATCTGTGTGGGTGTACTCCTGGGCTGTATTCTGGCATGTTTATCAATTTGTGTATTTCACCAGTACCACACTCTCTTGATTATATAGCTTTATAGCAAGTCTGAAAGTCAGGCAGTGTCAGTCCCCTGACTTCGTTCCTCTTCAATATTGTATTGGCTGTTCTGGGTCCTCTGCCTCTCCATATAAGCCTTGGTCAGTTTGTCAGCATCCGCAGACTTGCTGAGATGCCTTTAAATTTTAAACAGTTTTTTTTTTGTCCCCTTTTGAAGATCTCCTGAGACTGAATTCTCATTTCTCTGCCTTGCTGTGAACTGACCCAGTTTAACCTGTTGTTGTGTGACTCCAGGCTGTTGATGAGAACAAAAAGTTAAATCGTCCCAGATCCTGTAATTCAGAAAGAACTATCATTAATGTTGCGGGTGTCTTATTAGAAAATTATTTTCTATTCAAATTTTTTTCTTTTTTTTTTTTTTTTTTTTTTTTTTGCGGTACGCGGGCCTCTCACTGCTGTGGCCTCTCCTGCTGCGGAGCACAGGCTCCAGACGCGCAGGCTCAGCGGCCATGGCTCACGGGCCCAGCCGCTCCGCGGCATGTGGGATCCTCCCGGACCGGGGCACGAACCCGTGTCCCCTGCATCGGCAGGCGGACTCTCAACCACTGCGCCACCAGGGAAGCCCTCTATTCAAATATTGATGCGTGTGTGTTTTCATTCCTGCAGAAGTGGAATTCTACCTTAGGTATTAACTTTTTTTAATGTTCAGTCACCTTTTCTTCTGATAAAGTATACATAACACAATATTTACCATCTTAACCATTTTTAAGTGTACGTTTCAGTGGTGTTAAGTGCATTCACATTGTTATGCAGTCATCACCACCATTCATCTCCAAAACTTTGCCATCTTCCCAAACTAATACTCCATACCCATTAAGCACTAATTCCTCATTTACCTCCCCCCAGTCTCTGACAACCACTCTTATTTCTGTCTCTATGAATTTGACTACTTCTAAGTACCTCATATGGGTGGAATCATACAGTATTTGTCCTTTTGTGTTTGGCTTATACTATATTTGTCTATTTGTGCCTGACTTATTTCACTCCGCCTAATGTCTTCAGGATTCATTCATGTGGCGTGTGTCAGAATTTCCTTCCTTTTTAAGGCTGAATAATATTGTTACATGGCTATACTAGATTTTGTTTATCCATTCATTCATTGATGGACATGTGCGTTGTTTCTGCCGATTGGTGATTGGTGAACATTGGTATACAGATATCTGTTCCAGACCCTGCTTTCCGTCCTCTTATGTATGTACCCAGAAGTGGAATTGCTGGATCCTATAGTTATTCTATATGCAATTTTTTGTGTAAACTGCAGTACTGTTTGCCACAGCAGCTGCGGGATTATACATCCCCACCAGCAATACATGGGGTTCTGATTTCTCCACATCCGTATCAACACTTTTATTTTCTGGATTTTGGCAGGAGGGGAGGGGAGGTTGGTTTTTCAGGATTTTTTCTTTTTAGTAATACTCTTCCTAATGATTTGAAGTGGTATTTCATGGTGATCTTGATTTGTACTTCCCCATACCTACCTATTGCATTATACAGCTTAATATTTACTCTTCATGTTAAGTTACAGATTTCCGTCGTTATTGTTAAAGGTACGTAGTACTCACTTCTTGAGGTCTTGCTCAGTTTTGCTCATCATTCACGTATTTGACGTATATTAATTTCATTGAATCCTTGCCCCAGCCCTTTACCAGTTTTTCCAGTTGAGGAGCTGAGACACCTAGAGGTTAGGTAAGTGGCCCAAGGTCATGCTGGTGGTAAATGTTCGAGCTGAGATTCAAGTCTAGACTCTCTTGCTTTTGAAACTAGACTTTAAACCATTTGGCTCTATTACACATAGAGCTGCCGCAGATTTCTGGTATATCCTGGGCACCTGTCCAGTTTTTTCTTTAATTCCAAGGGGGGGGAAATACTGCTGAAAGAGAAAGTATTTGAAGGCCTTCTGTGTGTGTGCCAGCTTGCCTTTCAGAAAGGTTGTATCAGTTCCACTTGTACCAACAGTATGAGATGTACCCATTTCTCCACTTCCACACCATCCCTAAGTATTTTCATTCCTTTTCATTTTGCTCCTAGTGACATGGAACATTTTGTCATGTGTTGATCAGTCATTTGTGTTACTTTAATAGTTGTGTGTGTCTTTTCCTCATTTTTCTCTTGGGGTATTTTTCTTTTCCTTAGTGAAGTACAAAAGATACTAATTCTTGGTCTCATGTTTTGCAAATATTTTTCCTGGTTTGACATTTTTCTTTTAGATAGGTTATTTTCTGTTTCATCATATTGAAGCTTCATCTTTGACTAAATGTTCTTGTCATATCTGTTTTCTCACTTGAAGTACCTGGTTTTTTTTTGTTTTTTTGTTTTTTTTGCGGTACGCGGGCCTCTCACTGTTGTGGCCTCTCCCGTTGCGGAGCACAGGCTCCGGACACGCAGGCTCAGCGGCCATGGCTCATGGGCCCAGCCACTCCGCGGCATGTGGGATCTTCCTGGACCGGGGCACGAACCCGCGTCCCCTGCATTGGCAGGCGGACTCTCAACCACTGCGCCACCAGGGAAGCCCAGAAGTACCTGTTTTGGGTATTTTGAATAAAGTATCTGTTTTTGGTATTTTGAAATCTTTCATCCGGAATTTTAAAAATAACGTACATACAGTTACATGCACAAATTTACGTGTACAGTTCAGTGAGTTTTGACAAATGCATACACACATCTAATATTCACCCCATCAAATTTCTGTACCCGCCACCCCCAGAAAGGTCCCTTATGCCCTTTCCGAGTCATCTTCCGCCTCAGCAAGGTAACCACTGTTCTGATTTCTATCCCTTTGGATTAATTTTGTGTGATTTAGAGTTTCAGGGAGAAAGGAATAGTATCTTTTTCTCTCGTAAGGTGCTTTCGCTCAGCATAATGTCTGTGAGACTTATCCAGGTTGTCTCATGTGTCGTCAGTTCTTTTATTACTGAGGAGTAGTCTCTTGAGTATATCACACTTGGTTTATCCATTCTCCAGTTGGTAACTTTTAAGTTGTTGACAGATTGGGACCATTACAAATACAGCTGCTACGAACACTTGTGTACAAGCTCTGTACGTACATGTGCTCTCGTTTCTCTTGGGTATATAGCTGGGAATGGAGTGGTAGATCATACATTAGATGTACGTTCAGCTTTCTAAAGAAGGTGCCAAACTGGTTTCCAAAGCGGTTGGACCATTTTACATTGCCACCAGCACTGTTTGAGAGTTCCTCCACATCCTTGTCAGCACTTGGTATGGTCACTCTTTTTGATATTAGCCATTACAATAAGTGTGTAGTGATATCACGGTTTTAATTTGCATGTCTTTATTATTGAGTTGTAAGAGTTCTTAGAATATTCTAGGTGCGTGTCCTCTATTAGATATAAATAATGCAAATACCTTCTCCCATTCAGAGGTTTGTCTTTTCGTTTATTTACTGACTTTAAAAAATTTATTTATTGTATTTATTTATTTTTGGCTGCATTGGGTCTTTGTTGCTGCACGGGCTTTCTGTAGTTGCGGCCAGCGGGGGCTACTCTTCATTGCGGTGCACAGGCTTCTCATTGCAGTGGCTTCTCTTGTTGCGTAGCCCGGGCTCTGGGCGCGCAGGCTTCAGTAGTTGAGGCTCTTGGGCTCTATAGCGCAGGCTCAGTAGTTGTGGCGCATGGGCTTAGTTGCTCTGCGGCATGTGGGATCTTCGCAGACCAGGGCTCGAACCCGTGTCCCCTGCATTGGCAGGCGGATTCTTAACCACTACGCCACCAGGAAAGCCCTACTGACATTTTTTGAAGAGACTAGTTTTTCGTTTTGATGAAGTCCAATTTGTTGTTTTTTTGTGTTTTTTTTTCTCCTTTTTGGGGTAGTAATTTCTGTCTCCTAAGAAATCTTTGCTTACTGTTTAAGGTCATTGAAGGATATGCTCCAGAACTTCTGGGAGTTTTGTAGCTTTAGCTCATCTTAAATTATTTAATTTTATTTATCTTAAATTAACTTTTGTGTTAGGCGTGAGGCACACGTTTTTTGTTTTTTTTTTCCCCCATGTGGCTATTATTTTGTTCCAGCACCATTTGTTGAAAAGACTTTGGCTTCCTTATCAAAATCAGCTGATGATAGGTCTGTATATGGTCTCGATATTTGGTTCCACTGATTTATGCTACTCCACTGTCTTAATGATTGTAACCTTAGAGTAAGTCATGAAGTCTTGTAGTGTAATTCCTCTAAATTTGTTCTTTTTCAGTAGTATTTTGACCTTTCTAGGTCCTTTGTCATCTCCTTACAAATTTTGTGGTAAACTTGTCAATTTCTCCCTCGAAAAGCTTGCTAGGATTCTGACTGGCATTGCATCAGATCTGTAGATCAAACTGGGGATTATTGACATCATAGTAAATTGAGTCTTTCGGTCCATAAACATGATATTCATTTCTTCTTTAATTTCAGCAAAATCTTGTAGATTCAGTGTAGAGAGAGATCTTGTATGTCTTATTAAATTTATCTCTAAGTATTCTGTGTATTTTAATGCTGTTTAAATAGTAGTGTGCTTTAATTTCTTTTTCCAGTATGTTTATTGCTAATATATAGAAATGTTTTATATTGACCTTGTGCTCTGCAACTTTGCTAAATTCACTTAATAGTACTAGTAGCTTTTTTGTAGATTCTTAAGACTAATCCCAGTTACAATCATGTCATCTACAAATAGAGATGGCTTTACTTGTTCTTTTCTACACTTACACATTTTGTTTCTTTTTCTTGCCTACTGCACATATTAGAGCCTCCAGTACAGTGTTGTCTGTGGTAAGAGAAGACAGCCTTGCTTTATTCCTGATTTTAGGAGAGAAACATTCAGTCTTGGAGTTTATTTTTATATAAGAAAAGAATCTAGTTTTTGTCCCAAATGGTTGGCCATTTTTCCCCAAGATTCTTTATTGAATGATTCAATCTTTCCCCGCTAATTAGGAATGCCACCGTACCACATATTTAATTTTCTTTTTCTCTTGATTATGGAGGTTTTTTTGTTTTTTTTGTTGTTTGTCAGCTCTCTTGTTTTTGTTTTTTTATTGAAGTATAGTTGATGTACAATAGTATATAAATTACAGGGGTACAATAGAGTGACTCGTGTAATATATTACATTTATATTTATAAAATATTGGTTATATTCCCCGTGTTGTACAATATATCCTTGTAGCTCCACATGTTTAATTATTACATATACTTTTATCTGTTCCTATATCAAGATACTCCTTTTAACTCAACACTCAACTCTGATAAGTGAAGGTGTAATGGAAATTAGAAGGCAGTGTTGGAATTTAGTATGTTACAGGGTTTTCATAGTAAGCACTTACGTTCTTTCCAAAGTGAAGAAGGGGGCTACAGAGGAAATGGAGAGAGGGGGACAGCGAGACCACCACCAGCTAACACTGCTGTTTCCAGGAGGCTGTCTGAGAAATTTTTTTATTTTATTGCCAGAAAAGAAGCTCTGTTAACCAACCACAATGGTAAGAAACAAGTGTAGATGAGATGGACCAGCTGTGGTCACCCAGAACACAAGGTGTCCTGGTAGAGGAATCCCAAGAGGTAGAGGAGGAAGACAGGGGCTCCTTGGAGCTGCGCGGAGGCTGCTAAAATGAGCGTGGCTGTGTTTCATACTTCAGGCAAAGGCCAAGATGGAGTTGGCAGCAAGACGGAGAAGACACTGGGCGAGTTTGCGGCAGAGTACGCCAAGTCCAACAGAAGCACATGCAAGGGCTGCATGGAGAAGATAGAAAAGGTGAGTGAGAGCTTTGGACTTCACCTGTCTGACTTTCTGGATTTCTTGCATTGGATGTCATCGGATATCTCAAAAGAAAAGAAAAAATAGGGGCTTTAGGTGCTGGGTCAACACCAGTGGTTAAAAATAAAGTGAAGATCTTAGTAGAGACAGGAGATGACAGTGACTTTTCTTCCAGGCAGGTCTGGCCCTGATTATTCATGGTCCAGCCCATGTACGTCGCTGCACCTGCTTTTAGGAGACCTGGCAGAGTTTGAAAAACATTTACACAAGGGCTCTCTCCTGGGCTGTGCAGTGGCTGGGGGAAAGCTGTATTTTATGGTAGGATTAAGTTTAAGGAGTGTGTTTCTTCCCTGGTATGAGCCTCCAGGTTTCTTCCTCTTAATCAGGAACTTCATTAACCACCCTTCCCCACCAGCTCTGGTCCCTGAAGAATGACAGCTTGTCTGGCAGAATGACGGCTACCTGAGTAGCAGGGACACAGGTGGAGGGGTCGGCCTGTGCCCTTTCGCCTTATCACCCAAGATGCTCTGATCTTAGGTAAACATGCTGGTTGATTAATTCAAGGCATCCATTAAAGGTTTCTACCTCCTTGGTATTATACAGGAAATTGAGGTGAGTCAGTGGGTGTTTAGAAAGGAAAACCATGAAATTGCTAGATCTTTTCCAGCTACCTTCAACCACAAGAATTTGAGGCAAAAGTTAAGGGAATGCCCGAGGCTGTGTGCTGCTGAGTGTTGCTTGGCCTGAAGTGGAGTAGTGTCCGGTGCTCCTTGTTACAAGGTTTCCAATCTGGGCTCAGGAATGTCAGGCCTGGGAATTGTAAACCTGGGGAGGATGGCAGGGCTAGATTCTAGCATAAGATAGTTTATTACTGCATCTTAGGGGGTCTTCATATGTGTAAAGAGACTGAAGAGTCTGGGTGGGGAGATTGCAGAAAGTCCCTGCTAGAATTGGGGCCTGCACTGGCTCCTTCTGAGCCTGCGATATAGCAGCCCAGGTGTTGTTCTTATGTCTGCACCAGGTCAGCAGAACATCCTCAGGGTAATGCTGTTACTTCCTCACTTGCCCAGGCAGCTAGGTAGGTGGGTAGCTGGTTGGTAGCTGGTTGGACTTAACCCCTTCTTAGATGGGGTGCTGAGGCTTGAGGGAAACACAATCCTTGGTGGCATAAAAGAGCCAAAACCTCCCAGCAGCCCGCCCATTGCCTTCGGTGTGGACCTGGTCGCCCCTGGCCCCCTGATGTTTGACCATCCTTCCTTGTCTGTCTTTGGTAACACATGTGGATTCTCCTACAGGGCCAGGTGCGCCTGTCCAAGAAGATGCTGGACCCCGAGAAGCCCCAGCTAGGCATGATCGACCGCTGGTACCACCCGAACTGCTTTGTTGAGAACAGAGAGGAGCTGGGCTTCCGGCCTGAGTACAGCGCGAGCCAGCTCAAGGGCTTCAGCCTCCTCGCCGCAGAGGACAAGGAAGCCCTGAAGAGGCAGCTCCCGGCCATCAAGAGTGAAGGGTGGGTGCCGGGGCCGGCAGGGTGGAGGCTTCACACAGGCCCAGAGTCCATATCACTCCTGTGTTCCCCTTGCTGCCCGTCAGAAAGCTGGGGGTGCAGGCGCTGTGAGGCAGCAGAGCTCCGCCCCTTCCCCAGCTGAGGCAGTGGGGGACAGAGCAGGGAAGGCCTGGGGAAGCTGCAGTGCGTGTTCCTGCCGCTGCTGGTGGTCTGTTCCCTGTCCCGCATCTGACCTCCGTGGACAGGCAGAGAGCAAATCCCACTTCCCCCTGCTCCGTCTGAGCGTTCCCCTGGCTGGAGTCCACCACCGCCACCTTTCCTCTGACCCCTGCGTGACCAACTTTCACGTCCCCCTGATGTCCTCGTGTGTGGATGTGTCCCTGTGTGTCTGGGTCTCTCTTGAGAACGGCGCTGGGAGAATCTTGACTCTTTTTAAGTAGCGGGGGTGGGCGGTCGATAAGTTATCTGGTTGAGTTCAGAATGGCTTTCATACGGTGCTAACATTTAGGTCTGTGTTGATCCTGTGGTACTTCTTTCCTGTGTTCCCTCTGCCAGTCCCTTGGCCCCAGTCTAGTTCTTGGTGACGAGCCCACCGAGGGGGGCGTGGCAGGGCGGTGGTGTACACTGTGCTCCTTGGACAGTGTAGGGTCGGGGTGACCCCACCTCCCCATCTTCAAGCGGCCTTCACGCAGTATTTCAGTTCAAAACGCACAAGTTTATTGCACCGCACACGTGGCTCTGGAATGGGAAAGAAAACTGGAAAGTCGGACCCACAGATTTAAAAAGCCTCAGGGTACTTTGATGTGGGGTGTAGGTGTAGGAGTGAACAAGCTCACATTGATGCTGTAACAACCAGCATTGGTTGAGCACTTGTGGCGTGCCATGCTAAGCCTTTTACAGAGGATATTTCATTTAACCGTCACCACGATCCTACAGAGTAGACGGTATTCTTTCCCTTGTTTTTACGGATGAGGGAAAATGCAAGGGTTTGATCTCAGGCCTGTGTGATGGCTGAAAGTGAGTATTAACCTCCGTGGCTGACCTGCCCTGATTCTAGGGCCTACCGATGACCCTCTGTGCCCCCTCTTAGGTCAGGAGTGATGCCGCTGGACTTGGTCGGCAGCGTTTGCTGAGGCAGACTGGTGGGCAGCGCCTAGACCACCGCTTCTTGTTGGGCTGGAAGTGGCAGCACAGCCTCCCCGGTCTGAGAACAGCCTCTTGGCCTCAGGAGCAGCCCTGTGTCTTAGATTGAAAGGCTCAGCGCCTGGCACTGATGCAGTCCCCGCCCTCGGCTACGGTCTTACCTCTGGCGTAGTCCCTGCCAGAACCTTCCAGGCCATCTCTCTCATCTGTGCTGCGCCGGGTTGTTCCGAGGCCCTGGAGGGACCGCGGGCCCCTCCTGGCAGCTGTGCTTCCTGCAGTGGATGACGTCAGCCCCAGACACTGCCTGAGCAGAGGGCGAGCTTCTCAGCGGGCAGGGCCCGGCTGAGCCGCATGAGAATGGCCTTAGGATGGTGTGTCGCCAGAGCTGTTGGCTTTCAGGGCTTTAATGGCTCTGGTTCTTTCCCTTACATCCTTTGTCTCTTTCAGAAAGCGAAAAGGCGATGAGGTGGATGGAATGGAGGAAGTGGCCAAGAAGAAATCTAGAAAAGAAAAAGACAAGGAGAGTAAGCTTGAAAAGGCCCTCAAGGTGAGTCCCGAGCTGGACGTCTCCTCTCGCCATTCAGTCTCAACTCTGTTCCTCATTCTGGGAAGAAAGTTCAAGGAGGTGCGTGTGTCCTGCTTAATGAGAGCTGTAAAAATTCCCAACTTGATAGCTGTTGTTAAATAGCCTGGCTTTTCCCCCAGGTTTGCTTCCCTCCTCCCAAAGCAGTAGTTCTTTTAGAAGTTCTTTTAGTTCTAATAGAGCACCCACAGTGGGCTCTAGGCGCCAGAGCAGCAGGAGCTGGGCTCAGCAGGAGCTGAGCTGTTGCTTCCCGCTCGGCAGCCTCACGCTGGGACGGGCACGTCGTGCTTCAGCCACACTGTGCATCACTGTGCCTCCCGGACCTGTAGCACGTTGGAAACTGCGTATTAAATTCAAGGATGCCACAGGTTCTTGGCACAGGCAATGGCTGGAAGAGATGAAGTTCCATGTTTTTTAATGAAAATCTCTTGTTAAAAAAAATAATAATAAAAGGCATGTATTAAGAGGAGCAAACTGCCCGTTAGGTCAGCGGTCACTGACCAGAGAAATTCATCACCGTGTTGGTTACGTGTGTGTCGAAACGAAGTAAAAATTGTTAACCAGAAAAAGGTGAGTGTTGGGGAAACTAGGGGAGAGCAGTCAGTCGCTTCTTGGGGACGTGATTTCCATGAGCCCTCTGCTGCACTCTTCCGTGACTATTCCGGTTTTTGCTGGTGGTGTAAAAAATTAGAAGCAAGTTCTGGTGTGGTTCCAGCTGCTTGATAAGAATCACAGATTCGGTGTTGTTGTCCTTCAATGAAAACTGTGTCAGTTTGGTGCCAACCCCAGCTGCAGTGGAGCTGGGGTGCTCTTCTGCATTTGCCCTTCATGCCCATCTTTCCCGTCTCCAGTGTTGTCAGAGGTAAAACGAAAATCAGAAGCTGGGAACACTGCGCATGGTCCCCACCCTGGCACACCCATTTATGCTGGCCTCCCGTCCTTGGTCTCGCAGATGACAAAGTTCTGCTTCTCTGATCTAACCTTATACCCTTAGACTTTTGCCTCGTGCTCCCTCATCTCCGTCACCAGTGGCCCAGCACGTGGCGCTGCAGGCAAGGATGTTATCTAGAGAGGCCCTTACAGAGGCTGGGAAAGGGCGCGCGCGCGCGTGTGTGTGCGTGTGCGTGACAAGCGAGTTAAACAACTCCTCGCTCGGTGCAGAGAGGGCCGGCATTTTCCTGTTTTGCAGAGGTGGTGGGGTCTGAGGCTGAGACGTGAGTAACTCGCCCACCACTCTCAAACGGGAGGACGCTCTTCCCTGCCCTGCCTCTGACGTCGGGAGACTACTGCCTTGCTGGCCAAGGTGGTCGTGAGAGTGCGTGCGATGGCGTGAAAAGTGTCCCACGCAGAGTAGGCGCTGCATGAGTATTACCACCGAGGTTTAAAGTTCTATCTTCAGAAGAGCTTAAGTCTGTTCCTCCGTGCCACTGAGTATTGAGGAGGTGGGAGGTGTTTGGGGATCGCCCCTGCTGCTTGCTTTCACGTTGTTGAGGAGCCGCCCCTTCCTCCCTTAGGGGCCGGGTGTTGGGGCAGATGAACCTGGTGCTTCGGGTGTGTTCCTGTGTGTCCTGGGACTTGTCCCTGAGGGGCTGGTTCCGGGGACCCCGGCGCCTGGGCCGCAGCCTCCCCACCTGCCTTGGCCCTCCCTGAGCGCCCGCGCCCCAGGCGGACACCGCGGCCGCGAGCTGGGAGCACAGTCCTGGGGCTGCGGCAGCCCCGGGGCAGCTCAGCTGAGCGCGGGGCTGTGACTAGAGGCAGAAGCAAGCCAGGGTGGAGTCTTCCTCCAGTTGGGTTTCTTTCTTTGAGAGGAGCTGGTCGCTCAGCTGCTGGCTCTCGTGCACAGGCCCAGAACAACCTGATCTGGAACATCAAGGACGAGCTAAAGAAAGCATGTTCGACGAATGACCTGAAAGAGCTGCTCATATTCAACAAGCAACAAGTGCCCTCCGGGGAGTCTGCGGTGAGCTGCCTTTGTGTTACGGGCGCCGCGAGCCGAGCGGCCAGGCCATGCGCGGTGCACGGTGACTGCCCCGGTGGAGTGTGGGAGGCCCTCCGGGTGAACACCTGCTGGTATTAATTGGGAGTGAAATTCCATAGTCTGTGTTGCATGGTCATCGCCATCGAGGTCGCCGCTTGCGGGGGCAGGAAGGGGCAGGCGCTCAAGGACCGAGGTGGGCTGCACATCTGCCTCGTGTGTTCACACCACAAACTTTGGCCCGAGGAGCCCTCTCTGCTGCCTTCTTCTCACAGACTCCCCGAGGGCTGCGAGGGCTGTCTCCCCTGCAGGCCCTGCCCTGCCGTCCCTCTGGTGCAGAAACAGTGGATGTTCTGGGTTCTGCCTTTATTTCTAAGTCACTGAGGGAAAGGGGAGCTGCAGGAACCCCTCATGCGTGGAAGTAAGGTCTCATAAAGCACAAAAATGCAAGCTCCAACTGTAAACCACCTTCTCGGGGAATGTTAGGAACCTCAGGGCAGTCCCTCCCTTCTTTTTTAGCGAGTGGAGTCCGTGCAGATTCTTGGTAAATGTCCTCTCCTGTAGCTGCTTCTTTCCTCCTTGACTTGCTTCTCTTCTTCACTGGCTTCAGATCTTGGACCGAGTGGCCGATGGCATGGTGTTCGGTGCCCTCCTTCCCTGCGAGGAATGCTCAGGCCAGCTGGTCTTCAAGAGCGATGCCTATTACTGTACCGGGGATGTCACTGCCTGGACCAAGTGTATGGTCAAGACACAGACGCCCAACCGGAAGGAGTGGGTGACCCCAAAGGTAAGTGGGGGTGTGGATCCTGGGATATATTTGCAGAAAAACCTGGTCCCATCTTCTGGGCTTGTCCACACTCCAGGTCACCACAACTGCAGAGCAGTTTCTCAGACCTCTTTACATCGGGGCCATCCTCATAATCGGATTAGAGAACTATGCCCTTGGTTCTGTACATCGGCACACTACACAGATGTAGTACCAAAGCACTTCCAGCTGGAGCACAGGTTTGTCCAACTGGTGTAAAATCTTCCAGCTTGCAAAGACTGTGAGTGTTATTTCTGTTTATCAAGTGCCTACCCTCTGCCAGGCACTGTCCTGGGCACAAGGGACGTGGTGGTGAACAAATGGTAATTCCTGCCTCTGTGATGGGAGAGTGTTTCTCAGAGCAAGACATTTCCTTGCCTTGGTGCTAGACGGGGAGTTGTGTCCAGAGTTCAAGTCTCCTGTTGATCTCTCTCTCTCTCCCTTGAATTCTCAGAATGTAAAACTCCTCAGTTGGGGGACCTTGTTTGGAGCCACGCTGTTGGGGGAGCCAGCAGTGTCTTGGGGGGCTGGCTGCTGGGTGGACTCCGCCGTGCCCTCAGACTCGTGCGAGCTGGCGCCCCACCACCTGGGGCTGTCGTGGGCTCCCCGGGCTTGGGATTTGATGTCCGTCAAGTTCCCTCACCGCCCGTGCCTCCTCCCCAGTGGCACATAGTAAGCGCTCCAGAAGTGTTGCCTGTGGGCCCTGGGGGCTCTAGCACCTCGGCATCCAGAGCTGAGCCCCGCTTCCCCGCTTGCCTCTTCCACTCGTTCTTTTCCTGCCTTCTCTGTCCACTGCCATCATTACTGTGTACGTATCTCTGTACTTGCGCTTGCTCGGTTGCTCTACAACAAGTCTGACCTTGTCCTTTCCCCACCCTTAAAACCTCACAGTGATTCCCCATTTCTTCTAGAAATATTTTCCCAGTGTTTCTGAGAATGCCATTGTTACAGGCCCGTTTGTGGTGTTTGTATCCCTTTTAATATCGTAGGTTAGGAAAAAAGATCGTGATGTGAACTATTTAGGATTTTATGTGTCAGTTGCACTGCATCTGTGTATATTTTTAAAGGGTTATTTTAAAACAGTACCTACAGGTGCAAGACATTTTGTCTGGTGGACAGTGCTTGCTGCTCATGCAAATTCATGGATTTACAGACTGTGGGTAGGGAGTGTGCTGCCCCCAGGGGCTTGGATCACAGAATCACAGACATCTCCTTAGCTTGAACTCCCCTCCCCCAAAGCCCTCCATGATCTGGCTCCAGCTACCTTCTGCAGCCCGTCTTTCTGCCACCTTTTTTCTCCTCACATTACACTCACACCACCCCTACACGCACACACACTCTCTCTCTCTCTCCCCCTCCCTCCCTCCCTCCCTCCCTCCCTCCCTCCCTCTCGCCCTCTCTCCCTCTCTCCCTCTCTCCCTCTCTCCCTCTCTCCCTCTCTCCCTCTCTCCCTCTCTCCCTCTCTCTGCCCCTGACTTGGCAGGTCACTGCCTCCAAGGAGCCCTCCCAGCATTCCCAGTATTTCAGCACGCCTCTGGTTTAGAAGCTAGCTCCTGTGTAGAAGTTGCCTTTGTATATCTGACTGTCGGTCAAGGCTGAGCTTCTTTCTCAAAGGCAGAAACTCATTCTAAACTCACTGTGATGTGTGGCACTGTGTTAGATGCCCAGCATACGTTTTATCCACCAGGCAGTCGTTGACCATGGATCTAGCAGGGAAGGGCTGTTTCTTGATGGGAAGAAGGCTTAGGAGGGTAGGAACCTGATCCCTGAGCCTGGTGTATGTGATGTTTATTGAGTGACCACTTAGGGCACAGCCCATTGTAAATCGCCCGGAATGCCGGTGGACCGTGCTGGTGGCAGAGTTAATACTGAACACTGACTGTTGATGGGCTCCCTGCATTCACGGTCCCTTCTTCTAGGAAGGGAAGGGAATTGCCCTGATTTCCTTTCGGGTAGTAATCTCTCTCCCGTGCTCTGGGGAGTCTGGGGTGGCTTTTGGTCATGGAATGGACACACGACCCCAGGAAGAGGCCTCTTTATTCTTGAGGGGAACAACTCCAGAATGAGGCCTGGGGGTTGTAATCAGGTTCCAGCAGTGGTTCCCTGACCAGATTATCAACTGGGTTTTTTGTTGGTTTTGTTTTTGTTTTTTAAGGAAAATAGTTTTTCTCTTCAAGCGTCACGGTACCAGCTGTATTATAAACGTAGAAGTACTGCAGATAAGCACCATAGCAGCAGTAATACTGTATTTCATACTAAAAGCCTCAAATTTTCCTATTTTGTGTTATTCTTTATCATAAGAAAAAAAGATTCTTAAGTTCTTTATCAGGTGGTTATTTCAAGGGAGAACTGGTTTCTTAACTAAAACTTACACTCTTTAGGAATTCCGAGAAATCTCTTACCTCAAGAAATTGAAGATCCGAAAGCAGGACCGTATATTCCCCCCAGAGACCAGCACCCCACTGGCGGCAGCACCCCTGCCCTCTGCAGCCTCAGCGCCCGCCACTGTGAACTCCGCTCCCCCAGGTGCAGCTCCGGGCCAGCCTCGGGGGAGGGTGGGGGGACTGGGGCCCTGAGCTTAGGGTGGAGAGGGCGTCCGTCTGGGTTCTTCGCTGGCTGATCCTGGGGAGAAGCTCTGCCCTTGTTCTCCCCATCCCACCCCCAGCAGGAGGAGGTAGGTTGGGGAGGGGGGCTTCTGAGAAAGGCCAGGGAGACAGTTACCTGCAAGGGGCATTCAGACTCCCCTGCCTGACTGCGCTACGCTACAGAGCAGCATTCCAGGGCTCAGCCTTGTGCTTCCGGGCAGCCCTGCCCCCACCATTCATCCTGAGCCTGATGTGCTGCTAGGTCTCTGTCGCCTGCAGAGACCTGCCGTACTTGTGATCAGTGTCAGCGAGAAGTGCTCCACACCAACAAAGGCAGTGAGATGAGTTTGTGTTTTTGTGGCAGAAGGTACTGCTGTCTTTGTTTACTCAGGGACACGTGTGGCGTAGTCTAATGGTTATGGCCACCGTGTGCTGGGTGGAGGATGAGGATTCTTCTGTGAACGCGAGCCCAGCAGTGACCTCCCTCCATCCTCTGGGGGGGGGGGGCGTGTGGGTGGTCATCGCGAGTTCAACCTGCTGCTTGCAGCCTGGGTCCAAGAGCAGGTGTGGTGGGCCAGGCGGGGTCGACGTCCGGGCCCTGCCCTGAGGGTCCCTTCTGCTTTCCCCTTACTTGCAGTTCACAGCTAAGTGATTCCGTTCCCTGCGGAGACCTCGGCCAACTTTCAGTTAAACCCTACGGGTATCCCTAGTTGTTCTCCCTCACAGGGACAGCTTAAAGGACTCCTCCCCACAGCGTCTCTTGTGGAAATGTGTAACCAGCTCTGTATGTTCCCGTTCGCAACAAACAGAAGGCACACCCCTGACCCAGGTCTTTCTGGCTGGGATCAGCGCTAAATACCTAAAATGCCAGCGTTCTTGGTGCCTGAGTCAGTTCTCTCCGCTCAGTGTGGCCATGCTGACCAAAGCTCTCAGTGACTGCCGTGGACAAGGCTACTTTTTAAATTTTTTTTTGGCCATGCCGCACGGCATGCAGGGTCTTAGCTCTCCAACCAGGGATCGAACCCATGCTCCCTGCAGTGGAAGCGTGGAGCCCTAACCACTGGACTGCCAGGGAATTCCCCAAGGCTCGTTTTTTTAATGGGGTTGATTAATAAGCATCCTGTGAGAACTGTAGTTTGCTTTTAGGCATGGGGTGGGAACAGAATAACAGAAGGAAATCGGGAGTTCACGTGACCCCGGCGTCCCACCCTCTGGCCGGCCTCCTGGTCTTCCTCGTCTGTCTGTGGAGCAGACCCAGGGCGCCCCCGGCCACCTCTGCTCGAGGCCTGCTGTGGAGCAGTGTCAGTGCACGGCTTCTCCCTGGCTGGTCCTTTCTGTGCTGAGGACTGCGTACAGGTTGCTATCCTGTCCTCTGCTTTCCTGCTACTCTTACTCTTTTCTTCTGTTTATGTAGACTTCTCCTCAAGGAGGTCCGTTTCTCCCTGATCAGAGAGGGTGCTGAGGCCGTTCGGGGGCCTTGCAGCCGGTCTGGCTTTCCCCTGGGAGCTGCTGCCTGGTCTCCTGCTCCCCCCCTCCACCCCGGGCAGCAGCCCTGCCTAGTGATCCTTTTCTCCCATCCCAGACAAGCCGTTATCCAACATGAAGATCCTGACTCTTGGGAAACTCTCCCGGAACAAGGATGAAGTGAAGGCCACAATCGAGAAACTCGGGGGGAAGTTGACAGGGACCGTCAACAAGGCCTCCCTGTGCATCAGTAGCAAAAGTGAGTTCAGTCTGCCTGTGAACCAGAGGGATCCCTGTCTCTCATGGTGGTGTTGAGAATTAAACGAGGTGAAGTGCCGAGCGCAGGGTCCGACACACAGAGGGACCCCAAAAATGTGTCTCTTATCATCGCTGGCATTGTTCAGGTCCTCTGGAAAGGGGTGTGGGCACTCGTACTTGGCACTGCTGCTCCATGCTGTGGTCTATATTCACGCACCGAAAACTCCCAAGTAAAGACTGTAACAGCCCACTCTTCTCACCTTGTTCACAAGATGTTGGTAGGTTTGCCTCCAGGCAAAAAGTTCACAGCTTAAGCAAGTTTGGAAAATGCAGAGTTAAACGAAGGTGAACAGGCTTCTTTGCAGGCTTAATATGCCGACGACCATTGTGAGTTTCCAAGACCAGAAAACAGTGCACCGCTCTTCCCATAGGAATCTGACCTCCTTTCTCTATGTAATACCTATTAACATCTCGTTCTGTAGAAGGGTTTGGAGAAAGCAGCTCTCACTCATCGCACCTTAGAAAAAGGGGGATGTTGCTGGTGAGAGACGATTGTTGAAATGAACCAAGGCCCCAAGCACTAGATTTTTTTTTTTTTTTTTTTTTTTTTTTTTTTGAGGTACGCGGGCCTCTCACTGCTGTGGCTTCTCGCGTTGTGGAGCACAGGCTCCGGACGCGCAGGCTCAGTGGCCGTGGCTCACGGGCCCAGCCACTCCGCGGCATGTGGGATCTTCCCGGACCGGGGCATGAACCCGTGTGCCCTGCATCGGCAGGCAGACTCTCAACCACTGTGCCACCAGGGAAGCCCCAAGCACTAGATTTTGAAGGAGAGGAGAGCTGTGGGTGACGAGGGTTGGGAAGTACCCAGCAAGTAATAACTGTGTAGTGACTTGAGATTTCAAAGTTCTTTCCCTCCGATTTGAACAGAGGAGGTCGACAAGATGAATAAAAAGATGGAGGAAGTAAAAGAAGCTAACGTCCGCGTCGTGTCTGAGGATTTCCTCCAGGACATCTCCGCCTCGACCAAGAGCCTTCAGGAGTTGCTCTCAACCCACCTCTTGTCCCCCTGGGGGGCCGAGGTGAAGGCAGAGCCTGTTGAAGCCGTGGCCCCAAAGGGGAAGTCGGGGGCTGTGCTCTCCAAGAAGAGCAAGGGCCCCGTCAAGGAGGAAGGTGAGGCCCCGAGCTGCCCCGCCCTGCCGTGGCCCCATCCTGCTGGGGGCCGTGGCCTCTGCCAGGCTGGCCAGGTCCACCTGTGCACAGCCTCTCCCTTTGCGCCCGAATGGTCTTTTGAACGCTGCCCACACCAGTTTTCTCATTCATTTTCCCTGGGCGCAGGATGGTGCGAGGCAGCACACAGATGCCATGTTGACATCTGACACAGGTGAAGGTGACCCACTCGCCCTGCCTGCTACCTTCCCCTTACTTTTTATTTATTTTTAATTTAATGTTTGCACTTCTCTATCCCCTTCCAAGGTACCAACAAATCTGAAAAGAGAATGAAATTAACTCTTAAAGGAGGAGCAGCTGTCGACCCTGATTCTGGTAAGGGAACGGGAGTGAGCAGAGTGAGCTGTGGGCACCCCGTTGATGAGGGAAACCATGTGGGACAGGGCTGCGCCTCGCCCTCTGGCCTCAAGGCTCCCCGGTCCTGAGAACGCACACGTCTTGTGGGGAGCCCGCAGACCCCCTTCTCCCTGTGAGACTCATCACAGGAGCTCTGTCCGTGACAGGTCTGGAACACAGCGCACACGTCCTGGAGAAAGGCGGGAAGGTCTTCAGCGCCACCCTCGGCCTGGTGGACATCGTTAAGGGAACCAACTCCTATTACAAGCTGCAGCTCCTGGAGGATGACAAAGAGAGCAGGTGCGCCGAGGGCGGGAGTGTCCAGCAGAGCTGTGCTCCTGAGAGGCTCTCAGTGCTCCTGGGAAGCCAGCCGCCTCATGAAGAGCATGGGTGTGTCGTGAGACCTGCAGTGAGGGAGGGAAGAGGCCCTCGCCCCCAGACAGCCTTTCTGTCCTCACTCATCAGTGTTACCTTGGGCTCCCCCGTTACTAAAGGCGTTTGGGTTTGCATCTGTTTTATTTTGAACATAGTGGAGGCAGGTAAGAGCCAGTTCTGGGGTGCTGAGGGACTGGGCTGGCTTGGCCACGCACACTTTACTAGTACGGGCAGTTGTCTGCCAAGTCGATGGGCCCTCATTGCAGCCAGCACAGAACAGGAGCTGCATGTAAGTGGGGAAGGTGGGGGGAGCACTTTCGTATATTAAACTGACCTTTCCTTTTTAGCAAATGAAAACAGTTTACACATTGGAACTCCAGGAGATCCAAAAGGCTTTCCTTGTTGAAAGGCAAAACCCATGTGAGAGTGGCAGCCCCCGGGAGATACAGTCAGCGCCCGGTGCATCTTGGCCAGCCGCAGGTTGTAGGCACTGGCAGGCTCAGGCTCTTCACATCTCACCAAACCTTTCATTGAAAATGTGGATGTCAGAAGTGACCCTTAAAAGAGCACACAATATCTGTGTGGCTACTTAAAATTTCTGAAGAAATAAAAGCCTGCGTCATTTACTTTACTACCTACTCTTGCTGGAGATTAGAAGGTCAAAGTAGGGTATCTTGCTTGTAAAACATACCTTCCAAAAGCTAGATGTGTACTGGAGTGCAGGAGAAGGGATAGGGTTTTTGTGGAAATGTGCTGAGTGCCAGAGTGTGTTAAACAACAGGCAAATGAGAACAGAATTGTCCACCTCCAGCAAGCAAATTCTAATGGTGATTTTGGACATGGGCGTTATTCTGGTGGCCTAGATTTATTGGTTTTTAGAGGGAAAGGACAGTGTGGGCTGTTAGAGTCAGAAGGTTTTTTTCAGGATAGGTCAGCGTGGTGTCTTCCAAACATTTCCAGAGGGAAATAACCCAGCAGAGAATGAATTTGTATTTCTCTGGGCAGTAGCCCAGAAAGCCAGCAGGAAGCCCCAAATCTTCTTTGAAATCTCTGGTTTTATTTTTAAAATGCATCCACATCTTTCTGGATTTCCAATATATCTGTGTTTATTGTGATGTAAAATTTAACTTATGCTTGATTTCCACTAAAAAAAATGAACTCGCCCAAAGCTAGGCGGCACAGCCCACAGGGTACCCAAGACTTGGCCCTAGATTGAGATAGAAACTGAAGACGCTAGCCTGGGTCTGTAGGTGGCTGACCCTGCAGGCCAGTGGCCCACCCCCTCCCATTTCATCACATCTCAGCCTCTGATCTGAGCCAAAGGTTCTTCATTATTTTTAACACACGTCGTTGATGGTTGCATCACCTTGGACGCATGACTTCCAAGTGTTGCTTGCTGTGTTTCTTTGGGGAGAAGAATTGGATACTCTCATGTAAAGTTCTGTAGGCCTCAGGATTTACTCCTCAAGTTTGGTTGCCAGATACAAGGTTAACCTGTTCTTTGGTACTTTTTATAGCCCATTTGCCAATATGATTTGGAAGGGCATTTTTAAATTAAACTTACTACACTCAGTTTAATCAAAGTAAAATTAAGGTCCTTCATTGTAATACCAGTTGCTTTTGTTCCTCTTTGTCAGTCACCCTCATTTTGGGGTGTTTGCAGTTGTTTCTCCCTCAAGGGGAATGGCAGGGAAGGGAAACTCATCCTGAAATACAACAGGCTGACCCTTGAATTTGTATCTGATGTTCCTCCTCTCCTCCCACAGGTATTGGATATTCAGGTCCTGGGGCCGCGTGGGCACGGTAATTGGTAGTAACAAACTGGAGCAGATGCCATCCAAGGAGGAGGCCATTGAGCATTTTACGAAATTATATGAAGAGAAAACCGGGAATGCCTGGCACTCCAAAAACTTCACAAAACACCCCAAAAAGTTCTACCCTCTGGAGATTGACTATGGCCAGGTAATCACTTAATGCTCTTACACCTTCTAGTTCTGATAAAAGGAAGGGACACTATTCTTTTGAAAACATGCCATGGAACAGATGGCATCATTGGTGAATCCTATCAAATGTTTAAATAATTAATACTGGTCCTTCATAAACTTTTCCAAGAGAGAGAAGAGGAGGAAACACTCTTCAACTCATTATGTGAGACCAGTATTATCCTGATACCAAAGACGAACAAAGACATCCCGAGAAAACTCCAGTCCAATATCCTTATAAATATAGATGCAAAATCCTCAACAAAATACTAACAAACTGAGTCTAGCAGCACTTGAGGATTTATGCACCATGACTGAGTGGGATTTATCCCAGGAATGCAAGGTTGGTTCAACATGGAAGTCAAGTCCACGTAATGTAACGTGAATAGAATAAAGGACAGAAGCCACATAGTCATCCTGATAAACAGAGAAAAAGCATTTCATAAAATCCAGCACCCTTTCATGAATAGAATCTACCCCGTGAAATATGAGATGGCGCTTAGATGAGAACAAGCAGTGTGAGCATTTTTAAGACTGTCAAGGAGGAACAGTCTTTGAAGTTGCTCCCTAAACACAACAGGGAGTAATTCACAGATTCCAGGTGAGGTTTCTTATCTGAAGCTATGTTGAATCATAGATCACGCGACTTGCTTTACCATCAAGATAGAATTATAGTGACTTGACGTGCTCCAGTAGGTCCCAGTTTTTAGTCCCAAATTATTTCCTAATAATTTCACATTATTTGTATTTGTTGCTACTTTGGTGGCCATTGGTTTTCACAAAATGCTTACCTTGTTTTTATTTTATTTTATTTTTATTTTTGGCTGTGTTGGGTCTACGTTGCTGCATGTGGGCTTTCTCTAGCTGCAGCGAGCAGGGGCTACTCTTCGTTGCGGTGGGCGGGCTTCAGTAGTTGCAGCACGTGGGCTTCAGTAGTTGTGGCTCGCGGGCTCTAGAGCGCAGGCTCCGTGGTTGTGGCCCACGGGCTTAGTTGGTCCGCAGCCCGTGGCGTCTTCCCGGACCAGGGATCAAACCCGTGTCCCCTGCATTGGCAGACAGATTCTTAACCACTGTGCCACCAGGGAAGTCCCACCTTGTTTTTATATGAAAACTTACTGCTTTTATAATGGGGAGTGGTGCACGCTTATATTGTAGAAAAAAAGAGATTTGTAGATGGTACAGATTTAATTCCAAATTTTTGAGGCCTAACATGTCTTAAAGGGAGAATTCTCTAGTTTATAGAGAGTGTCATGAGCTCTACCATTAAAAATAGAAATTAGCTCTTGTATAATGTTGAGGTGGAGAACTTGGGAGTTTAGAGTTGTCCAGACTTGGTCTAACTCAGCAGTGCCCCCTAGTGAGTTTATTTTTCCCATTTCAAAAATATATACAGTTGAGCAACACAGGTTTGAACTGCATGGGTCCACTTACATGTGGAATTTTTTTCATTAGTAAATACTACAGTTCCACACAATCCGTGGTTGGCTGAATCCACGGATGCAGCACTGAGGATAGGGAGAAACCAGGAATATGGAGGACCAACTCTGTTATTCTCGGATTTTCGACTGCACAGAAAGTTAATGCCCTTAGTCCCTGAGTTGCTCAAGGGTCAACTGTATTTGTTTTAGAAAATTTTGAGAACGACAGAGGCACAAAGAATTAAAATCATGGTGTATGTCTTTATATACTTCTTTCACTTCACAGCTACTTTTCCCCAATGTAACGCTGGAGTCTTTCCCTACATGCTGTATTTTCACCACCAGCTTTTGGCCTTACTGTTCTAGGAGCATTTCCCCATGTCTTCTAGAGCAATGCTGTCCAACAGAGAGAGATAGGCAGCCACTTAGGCAATTTTAAATATTCTAGTAGCTACATTTTAAAAAGCAAAATGAAACAATGAAATTAATACTAGTTATGTGTTTAACCCAGAATATCCAAAATATTATCATTTTGATATATTAATATCATTGAGATATTTTTACCTTTTTTTTTTAACTGAATATTTGAGAGCTGGTGTATTTTTAGCTCTTACAACACAGCTCAATTCAGAGTGGCCACATGTCAAAACCAGTGACTACTGTATTAAACTGCACTGAACTAGAGCATCATTTCTTAAGTCTGTATAGAATTCCATCCTGTGGGTGGCCATTATTTGTGATTTACCAAACAACGCCCTCCCATGCCCCAATTAGATACTTAGATTATTCCCAGGTATTTGCTATAATGATGCTGATATACTTACCTCTGTGCTTGTTATCATTAGAGATCGAGTTACCGGGTCACAGAGTATACGTGTTTAGATAAGGCTTTTTAACATACTAATAGTTTGCCTTCAGTGAAGTTACAGCTACAGCAGGGGTCCCCAATCCCTGGGCCATGGACCAGTACCTACTAGGAACCAGGCCGCACAGCAGGATGTGAGGGGCAGGGGAGCGAGCCAAGCTTCATCTGTATTTACAGGCGCTCCCCATCGCTCCCGTTACCGCCTGAGCTCCGCCCCTGTCAGATCAGCAGCGGCGTTAGATTCTCATAAGAGTGCGAACCCTACTGTGAACTGCGTGCGCAAGGGATCCAGGTTGCGTGCTCCTTATGAGAATCTAATGCCCGATGATCCGAGGTGGAGCTGAGGCGGTGATGCCAGCTCTGGGGAGTGGCTGCAAATACAGATCATCATTAGCAGACAGGTTTGACTGCACAGAGACCATAATAAATCAGTTGCTTGCAGACTCATATCAAAACCCTATCAGTGAGTGGCAAGTGAAATCAAGCTCGGGGCTCCCACTGATTCTGCATTATGGTGAGTTGTATAATTATTTCATTATATATTACAGTGTACTAATAATAGAAATAAAGTGCACAATAAACGTAATGCACCTGAATCATCCCGAAACCATTCCCCCACCCCCAGTCCGTGGAAAAATTGTCTTCCACAAAACCGGTCCCTGGTGCCAAAAAGATTGGGGACCGCTGAGCTAGAGGATAAGAATGCATCTAAGACTTGTGTTTCCGCATCAAGAGTAGATGTATTGTGCCCCTGACAGCAGCAGCCCTGAGCACTAGCACACAGGTTCCTCTGCAGCTTTGTTAAGCCAGGCAGAGTCCAGGCTCAAGGCCCAATGCCAGTTACCTTCATTCAAAACAAATACCAAACACCGTTAGTTGTTAGGGGACACCATGATGGTCATAGTCCCTACCCTTGTGGGTTCAAACGTGAGAAGGGTTAAGGCGTTTTCAGCATAGCCGGATCTTGGCTCAGCCTGGATTCCCCGGATGGCAGGGGTGAAGTCCTGTGCTAGTAGAATATTGGGAAGAGCAGTCCCAGGGAACCGGGGTGAGGGGTGCAGACTTGGGAGGGTTGATGCTGGGATGCACTTTAGCTTCCTGGCGGGAAGTCGGACTGTTAGCCTGGTCCTCTGGCACTATAGAGAATGCTGTGTGGATTCCGTCTTTGGGGAGGCAGGGCAAGAGAAGAAAGGAGACAAGATTTGTCCATCAGTCCAGTGTCCCCTGGGTCCAAGGATCACCCTCATAGCTGCCCAGCACTTCCAGGTTGGGCAGGAGTGGGCCCCGGGCAGGTTCCCAGGCACAGGGCACCAGCACCCCCGGCATGGGAGGCAGTGAGGGAGGAGGTGAGGGCATGAGGGGAGTGTGGGTGCCTGCGGGTGTGCCTGTACAGAGCTGGATGCTTCAGTGGCGTCTGGAGTGAGGATCTGGAGCAGCCAGGAGGACCTGGAGGGGTGCACAGCAAGTATCTGGTCCTGTGCACACGCATACATGCTTCTCCTGGCAACTAACGCCAAGCCCTTTTGATTAACACTCAGCTTTTTTTTTTGGCTGGTGGCGCTCCATCCTGTGTCCTTTCTCTGCCAAACACCACCACCACTTTGCTTAGGTTGTTTAATTGTGTCCCTTCCTGATTTTCTTTTTCCCTAAAGGATGAAGAGGCAGTAAAGAAGCTGACGGTAAACCCTGGCACCAAGTCCAAGCTCCCCAAGCCAGTGCAGGACCTCATTAAGATGATCTTTGATGTGGAAAGTATGAAGAAAGCCATGGTGGAGTACGAGGTTACTGCACTTCTTGTTTTATTTGTGAGCGTTCGCTGGGGTTGATGATTTGAGTGCCAAGTTGGCAACGAGTTTGGTGGCTGGTCTTCAGCCTGAGACATGCAGGAGCTCTGAGGCCTGGGGTGCGTGCTCTTTTGCAGAGGATCGTTGACCTGCTGTGAAATAGATGGTGTGTTGTCCCCTGGGTCCCTAGACCCACTTGCACTTTTCCCCTCATTGCCATGATGGAGTGTGGGCATGGTCTTTCATGGCCCAACCAAACGGGCCACCTGGGGCTGTCATGGGAAGTCCAAGACATAGCCCACTTACAGTAAAAGAACTCCTGTAACCAGCATTGACAGAAATGCAGAGAGCTTCTGACACTTGCTTCATCAGATAAAATTCATACCAGCTGTTTTTAAGGAGAGATTGGGCTGGGTGGGATGGGGGTGATGGTATTTGTTTTTGTCCAGGGAAAGTGGCGGGGACCCTGGCCAAGGCCAGGCGTTTTCAGTTTGTTTCCCTGGGAAATGAGTGCAGAAGGGCCCCTTCTTCTTGCTGCCTCTGGCATCAGAGGTCTTGAGTGCTCACCCAAGGGGCATTCCCACAGAGGTCGTCCAGGCGCTGCTGACATCTGGCTGGCAAACAGACTCTCCCCTCTTCTCCAGCCACCGAGCCCAGAAGCTTCAGGCTGCTCTGAAAAACAAGCAGGGACCAGCCGAGAGAGCAAGAATTGCAGATCGGCCTTGGCCGTTGCGCCCCTTCGCCGGCTGGCTCCCTCCCTGCCTCTTCCCAGGGCCTTCCTAGAGGCTCCCGGCAGCCTTGGAGGGGGGCGGGACGAATCTGAGTGGTATAAACCACTGGCAGCCTCTCTTCCTCAGCCCCGCATCTCCGTGTCTGGAGCTCAGCCTGGCAGGACTGCTCAGGCTCCACTCTTGTTAGAAAACTGAGTGTTGGGTCACCTCCTAGGAAACCCCTAATGGGTTTGAAGATAGCCAGGGCTTGTGCGGATGTCTTGTTCAAACAGATAAACAACCCGACTTCTGTCTGGGAGGTCTGACTAGTTTGAACAGCTTGTGGGTGGACTCCCCAGGAATGCTGGCAGCGAGATGTGCGGAGGCGGGGAGGAGGGCAGGAGGCAACTTCGTTTCATTAACGTTTCAAAAGAAATGTCCCACGTATCATTTCCGGCTTCCTGTGCTCTGGCTTATCTGTGATTCATAGAATTTCTCAACTGTGATCAGACCCAGTCTCTTTCTGTGAAAATGACTTTTTTTTTTTTAGCTTGTTTTACACTCAAGACAGGGAACTAGTTGATAAGAGGAGGCAGAGGGCCAGGGGCCTGCTGCTGGAAGGCAGCCTGTGTTGAGAATGTGGCGAGGGGGGCGCCCGCTCCCAG
The DNA here is from genome assembly GCF_039906515.1 of Pseudorca crassidens. Lineage (NCBI taxonomy): Eukaryota > Metazoa > Chordata > Mammalia > Artiodactyla > Delphinidae > Pseudorca > Pseudorca crassidens. The sequence continues at coordinate 162,610,097 of NC_090297.1, forward strand.
CCTGATGGGCTCCACGTGGGATTGGGTGGCCAGGTGGATGAGTAAACATGGTGCCCAGGGGAACTGAGCGCTCCCTGTAAGGCGGGTGAGTCCTGAGCCCAGAGCAGAGTCCCAGCTGAGGTCGGGAGGGTGTGTGCTGTATCCAGACTCCTGGCTACAGCTCTCGAAGCCTCCCTCTGGCTGCAGCTGTGGCTCTCAGTGCCCTGAGCCCAAGGCATCTCTCCCACTTTTCACTTTCTCCCTAAACGCAGCTGCTGTGGAGCCCCTGCCCCCAGCCCACAGTCGGGAGGGGAGGCAGCTTGTGTTGGTTGAGCCCTGTTCCTGTTCTTGTGGCCTTTGTGTGTGTGTGTGTGTTGAGGGTGTCGGTTAGAGACACCAGGTCTTTTTTTAAATAAACACCGAAATGAGACAGCTCAGGGAAGCCGCTCCCCTCAGAGCATGTGCTCTCACTCTGGTCACACTGCCCTTGGTCAGAGCATCTTCCGGAGTTCCTTCTTTAGAATTGCTTTAGAGCCAACTCAGTCCATGCTAAGGTCACTCTGTTCTTTTATTTTACTGTGGTCTTGGCTCAGAATACATTACCCACCTCCTTCCCCGGACTGAGCGCCAACTATTTAACTCTTCCCAGAAACCGGCTCTCCCCTGGGGATGGACAGTACTGAGGGTACAGAGACGCTGAGGTGCCATAGCTTGTCATCATTAGACGCTGTCACCACTGGCCCCTGATCGGTTCCTCATGGGCTGTGAGCACTTTCACATCCTGTTTCGTTTAATCGGCGTAGTGGTCTCATCTCTCAAGTGCTTATCCAGCCCAGTCTTTGTTCCAGGCCCTGCAGGTGCTGGAGATGTCAAGACGGGCAAGGTGCAGTGCTGGGGCCGGGAGCTCAGAGGGTCCACTGGGAACAGCCCTGGAGACAGTGGCTCCGGTTTCAGGGTGAGGGGCCCCGTGCGGCACTGAGGCGGGAGAGGGGCCGAGGCAGCTTTCGGGCAGGTCGCTCCCACAGGGAGCGGGTGCCTCGCCCGCTAGCTGGCGACCAGGCCTCGGCCCCCAGAGTTCACGCTTCTGCCGCTGCAGCCAGCTTGCCACCTCCCTGGATGCTGGTTCCCAAGGTATTGTGAGCAGCACTGTCGTAGGGACGGATGTTTAACCTCTGGGGTGACTGATTTGAAGGGCACACTGTTGATTTGGTGTAAGCATGTATGTTCAGGGGTGTGTCCTCTGAAAAATAATGTTCACCGCTTTATGGTTCTTATTTTCCGGGTGGGAATGGCCTTGGCTCTGAGACCCCAGGGAGGGTGCACCTTCGTCCTCACTTTAGAATTAGATGGGAGTCCTGCTGTGTCACCTTCTTCCAGAAGCGTGGGGCTGTTTCAGACTGAGTGCAGGGGTGGGCGGGCCCTGCTTGGCTTTTCCCTGCCGCAAATGGCAGTGAGCCAGAATCTTCCCTCCCAGACTCCTGTCCCCTGCCGTGGGGGCGAGGCTGCAAAGCCCGTGGAGCTGGGTCACCAGGTGTCCCCGGGAGGACCAGAAAGACTTGTGACTGCTTCTGTAAGGGCCCAGGAGGCCTGGGGTGCCGCTTGGTCCAGCTCTCCCATCATCTCCCTGCACAGTGCTTTCAAAGGGAAAAATACCCCTGTCTCCTCAGATTGACCTTCAGAAGATGCCCTTGGGGAAGCTGAGCAAAAGGCAGATCCAGGCTGCGTACTCCATCCTTAGTGAGGTCCAGCAGGTAAGCGAGGGACCGGTCTCTCCTCCAGCTGCCCAGGGGCTCTCCTGGCTGCCCTGTCACGGCAGGGGGGCAGTGGAGAGCACGCAGCAGTACATTTACTCAAGGTTACATGAAACAGGCATACTGATTCATGATGATTTAGATGTTTTCAGTTCAACAAGTATGACAAGTGCCTGCCACTTGCGAAAAGATGGTCACAGTACTGATGATTTAGCGGTGTTTTCAGTTATCAGCTATGCAGTAAACTCCCTATATGCCTAATGAGGAATTTCGTTCTCCTGCCTCATAGAAATGTTCTGATTTTTATTTTGTGTGTCCTTAAGAGAAGCTGAGTTTATTTTGCAGTTACTAGGAAATCATCAAATAGGAAGTTAAATATTGTCTTTCTTTCATTTATGTTCATTCAACATCAATTTGCTGAGCATCTCCAACGTCCCCCAGTCCCCGGAGCCTGATTTAAGCCTCTGCCCTGAAGGGGCTGGAGGGTTCCACTTGTATTTGGGAGTGGCGTGTGAAAGAAGAAAAGCAAACAGGAAACTCAAGTGGGACCAGGGAGGTGGGCTCTGGCTGGTGCTGGAGAGGAGGCCCTGAAATGTAGCAATTAAATCTGGTTACAGCCAGTCCTGAGCAGTGACCCCTTTCCTTGTTACCCACTGCCTGAGACCTGGAAGGCTTTCCTCAGCCCAGGCTCTTTCCTGTTCCAGAATGTTCAGGCGGAGGGGCTGGGGTGGTGTCCTTTGCCCATAGCACAGAGCAAATTGCAGCACAGGCAGAGGTTTAGGGTGTGGACAAGACCGTGTCACGGTGAGAAGCAGACTTGGAGCTTCGTGTCTGCAGGGTGCCGAGTCATTGCCCCCCTGCCATCCTGTAGGCCCCTAGGATGTCTGCCAAGTACGCAGTGACTAGTCCAGCTCCTCCATTTCTTTGTGCGTTTACTGAGCACCTTCTGCATAGAGCGCTAATTGGCATTGTAGCATAGGGAGGGGCTCGCCTTTCTGTGCCTGGCCCTGGCCCTCTGGGGGCACCAAGGACAAATTCCCCACCTTAAAGATGAAGGTCAGTGGCCAAAGGGGCCTGACTGAATTTGGTAGCAGTGGGGGTTTTTCTCCCTTTCAACATTTTATTATGAAATGTTTACAAACATACAAAAAGTTGAAAGCTACGAGCCCACCACCTAGATGCCGCAGGTGACGTTTTGCGGAGTGGTGGAGGTTTATGTGTCTGTGACTACACAGCTCTCTGTACAAGTGAAGTTGTGTACGAGAAGCCCCGTGTGTGCCAAGCCACACAGTTTGAGGATGAGATCCTGCCACCGCCCAGCTGAGTGGCACCCCAGGAAGGAGGTTTCCTGGCCCGCGTGCACCGCAGGCTGCCCCAGGACTCGGCTGCGGCACCCGGCGTCCAGAGGAGAAAGCCCGGCCAGGTGCTGGGGACTCAGTGCTGCTTCAGTCTGTTCCCTCTGTCCCCTCTCCTAAAGGTACTGTCCCAGGGCAGCAGCGACTCCCAGATCCTGGATCTCTCAAATCGCTTCTACACTCTGATCCCCCACGACTTCGGGATGAAGAAGCCTCCGCTCCTGAGCAACTCAGACAGCGTGCAGGTAGCACCGAGGTCCAGCAGGGAGCCCCGGGTCCCGGGCTTTGCAGGGCTGGGTGTCGCTCCCGTGCCACTGCCCCTCCATGTCACGATCCCTGGGGGCAGCGGCCAGTGCTGGAGGCCCACCACTGGGCCCTCGTTTTGAAGTGGGGTTTCTACCCCTATTAGGAGCCTGCCCAAGGGTAGAACGGTTGGTTTTTCCTGCCCTTCCTGGACCACGTCAGTCTGGGGAAAAGGAGCCTTAGGAGAGAGGGAGCGTCTTCCTCCCTGCTTTCCCTCCCTGCTTCATAAGGGAGCCAGTGATCAGTCCCCACCTGTCAACCAGTGCGTGCAAGAGGAAAGACCGTTCTTACCATCACCGTGTGGCTTCTGCCTCTTCTCCCAGCCTCCTTAGCATTCCAGAAATCCTTAGGAGTGTTCATCTGCGAACGGATGGCGGGCTGTCCCTGAGCAGCTAGGAGGCACCTCGTCACTCTCTGTGTTGGACGTTACCTGGGTGAGTCTTTCTCCCTCACCTTGGTCCTTAGCTCAGGGTTTTTCTTGTGTTCCTCCAGGCCAAGGTGGAAATGCTCGACAACCTGCTGGACATCGAGGTGGCCTACAGTCTGCTCAGGGGTGGTTCTGATGACAGCAGCAAGGACCCCATCGATGTCAACTATGAGAAGCTCAGAACTGACATTATGGTAACAGGGCCTGCCCTTTCTGAAGCATCCAAACCCTTCATCCCAAGAGCAGTGGTCCCCAAACCTGAATGTGCGTCAGCATCTCCTGGAGAGCTTGTTAGGACAGATTGCTGGGGTCCGAAGATTGACCGTCCTAACAGGTTCCCAGGTGTTGCTGCTTGTGATACTCTGAGAACCTCAGAGCGTTTCACCGGTAAAGAAGCACCTTGTTTGTGAGGCAGGCTTCCAGTTCGCAGCCTCAACTGAGTGTAAAGACCTGTTTTTGTGGGGCCTTAAAGTTCTTCCCCTTCATCTAGAGAGGGTCTCTGTTTTTGGAGGTTGTTGAGGTGTGAACTCTGCAGGATCTGTTACTGGTATCCTACTTGAGACGTAGAGGTGCCTGACGGCAGCTGTAATAAAACTGTGGTGCCTGGGTTCATGTCCTCTGGAGTCGAACTGGCTCTTCGACTGGTGCACATAGTCGTTGAACTTGGGTGTGCTGGAGGCTTGGGCAGCAATCACCCTGCCTAAGCCACCCGGAGGAGAAATTTTTGCCTCAGCTCCGAGCTTGCCCTGGCCTTGAGCCCAGTCTCGCATCTCTCTTCCTCAGCCCCCGTGTCCTTCCCTGCAGTGTTAGGAGGTTCAAGTGCACCAGGATCTGTTGAGCCTGGTGTCGTGTGTTTACGTCACTGAAAGAGTCTTTGCTCCGTGCTTAGGACAAAGTACAGGTCTGTGGGTGTATGCAGGGTAGGACACCAAACGGCCTGGTTCTTCGTGAAGGGGTTGTTATTCTCTCCATCTATGATTCTGAAGCCCTTTAATTAAGAGGCAACGAGGAAGACCAGAATTCCTGAATTCTCTTAACTTTGGATAAGAGTGTGAAAATGTAAGAGAACACACGTCGTATTTCCCATAACACACCCATTTATTTAGGCAGAGATTCCGTTACTTGATGGTTATTTGGTGGGTGTTTGCTCTGAGCCGTGATGTGCATGGCCCTGAGGATCCAGAGATGGAGCATTCATCCCCATTGTCAAAACCCCTGTAGTCCGTGGGCTCCCTGCTGCTTTTCATTGCAAGTCTTGGCTGCAGGGTGTCTCCTGGCCCCGGTGTTTTAACTCTTGGTGAGCTGGAGTGTTACCTGAGAGCCAGCTCCTTGTTCTAGAGGCTCCCTCTTCCCAGACAGTGAGCCCCGTGTTTCTAGCTTTCCTGATATCCCAAAGCACAGGGTTTTAGGGCAGAAGGAACACTGGGCTCATCCAGATAGGTGATGAAGAAGCCGATGCCTGGGGAGGTGGGGGCACTGGCCTGGCACCTGCCCCGGAGCGAGCGTGATAGGGCTCGGAACACAGGTTGGCTCTGTCCCGCCCGGGCTCCACGTGGGCCGTTTATTACCTGTGCATCAGCTGAGCCTGTGATTGTTCTTCCTGCCTCTGTGCGGCTCTCTTGGGGTCTTCCTTGCTCTAATTTCCAGGCGCCTTCCTTCTAGGTGGTGGACAAAGATTCTGAAGAGGCTGAGATCATTAGGAAGTATGTTAAGAACACTCACGCGACCACACACAACGCATATGACTTGGAAGTCGTGGATGTAAGGCTCTCTCCTCCCTCTGCCCCCTTTGTGTCCTGCCAGCTCTTCCCTGCTCATTCCTCCGACCTGGGCCTGGGTAGAAAGGAGCAGTTAACTTTGCTTTAAATCACCAGAGGAAGTGACTCGGTTGTTTGTGGAACACACAAGTTCATAGTCCTATGGTTTGGGGTTGGCTTTTTATTCTGTTTTTTTAAAAGACATTTCCTACCCCGAAACCTAGTTTTGCAATCAGAACTGTTATCAGAGATCCAAAATAAAGTGCCTCAAGTGTGCACCTACACGTAGCATTAATTTTAATAGCTAGTCTCTGCTAAATGGGACCTTGAGTAGCAGCGTTGCTCCGTCCCAGCCTGATTGAAACACCTTGCATACTGCAGAAGGCCTTAAAGTGTTCCAGCTCTGGGGACAGACAGCTGGTCGGTTCTCCTGTGTCTAGTCAGATCTCCAGTTAACCAGAGTGACAAGTGGTTCCTCCTGCCTCTCTCCTTTATTCAATGCTCCGACCAGATCTTTAAGATAGAGCGTGAAGGAGAGAGCCAGCGTTACAAGCCGTTCAAGCAGCTGCATAACCGAAGGTTGCTGTGGCACGGGTCCAGGACCACCAACTTCGCCGGGATCCTGTCCCAGGGCCTCCGGATAGCCCCACCTGAAGCACCTGTGGTACGTGCCTGGCCCGGGAGCTGTGGGGAGAGTGGGGGGTGGGGGCAGTGCCTGTTTCTGCTGCTGTCTCCACCAGAGCTTTGTGGGTACTTGCGTGAGAAGTGCACATGCCCCGGTGAATAAGGGGCCTTGTTTAAAGATGTAGGTGTAGCCATGGTTGATAAGGTGAATGTTGCCAGATGTCCCTCTCCTGACCCTCACTATTGAGAGCATAGCTGCACACGTATCAAGCAGAGTTTCTGGAACAAAGGAAGTAAGTGTCCAGGCCCTGCTTTGAATGCTAATTGGGTGTGTTGACTGACAGAGAGCAGACTTTGGCCGCAGGCCAGGCTGAGTTCAGACCTGCCTCTCCCATCTCCCGGTGGGGGACCTCCTTGAGCTTCAGCACATGCCTCGGTGGAATGTGCCGATAAATGAGTAGAGCCTGACCCAGACCTGAGCGATTGCTGTGTCACCTGCTGGGTTATAGACGTGACCCACCAGGCAGGGACTTAGGAATAGTCTTCCAAGCCCCTCGTTTTGTACGTGTAAAAAGAGGGGAGCAAAGAGGCTTAATGACCGGACTCATGAGTGCTGCGTGGTAGCAAACGCCTAACCTCTCTGAACCTCGTTTTCACTTACCAAAAGGAATAAATATAATAGCCATGTTTACTGGGTGTTCACACGTGCCAGGCCCTGGTCTAAGAAGCTGTTATTAACTCATTTAATTTTCACAGCAGCCCCCTGGGGTGCTTTCCCCCAGTTCGGAGAAGGAAGTGGGGTCCAGAGAGATTAGGTAACTTCTCCCAGCCCCTGGGTACCCGGCAGAGCTGGGATCTGAACAGCCTGCTCCGGAGCATGGGCCTCTACCGCCTGCCGGGGGCGCTGTGGGAAGTGGGGACACGCAGTCAGTAGTAGGTGGTGCTGCTAACTTGCCGTGAGAAGGTCTTCAGCTGTCCCTCTTCCATCCCTCCAGACGGGCTACATGTTTGGTAAGGGGATCTATTTCGCCGACATGGTCTCTAAGAGTGCCAACTACTGCCACACATCCCAGGGAGACCCAATAGGCTTAATCCTGTTGGGAGAAGTTGCCCTTGGAAACATGTGAGTAACCCTGGCTTTGGGGCTGGTGGCAGTTGATGGGGGTGGGTGGGGTGAGCTGTAGGAAGGAGAGCTTCCCTTGGCTGGGGGTTGATCCTGAGAATTCCCCACCGTGATTAAGAGGACCCACCAGTTAGGCAGTGGGTATCAGACGCCAGTGCATGTTAAGCAAACAAGATACAGGAACGCCTCACGAGACCAAGGACAGGAATACAGCCAGGCCTCGGGAACTGGCAGTGTCCATTCTTTCTGTGGGCTGCGAAACAGAGAGGTTGACTTGCACAAAGGATGGTCACCTCATGGCCCCTGTCCCCCTGCTGATGTGTACATTTTCTGTCTGAGACCAGCTCAGATTGAACTGGAATCTCAATCCCAGTTCCAGATTCCCTGCAGAGGAAGTCTGATTGGCCCAGCTTGGATTGATTGTCCACCTTGGTCCTATCAACCGTAACCCAAAGAGAGCAGGGTTATGTAACAGACCAGGAGGGGTCCCAGGTTCGTGAGCTGGACAGAAACCTCCAGAACGCCCAGCCACCCCACAGCTCTAAACGGGCCCTTTCCTGAAAGCGGCCCCGTGGCAGTGATCATGGGCATAAACTGTTCAAAAGGGGCTGCGCCGTCAGTTTCTAGAACCAGAGAAGGAGGGAGTTCCTAGCATGGAAGGTGGACTGGGTTCTCTGAGTGTTTATCTCAGCAGCTCCCGTGGCCTTGCTCTGCTAGTCATACTGTTGGTTTGAGAGCCCAGTGACCTTGGAGGCCCTTCTGAACCTGTCTTCTCTTAAATAGGTATGAACTGAAGCATGCTTCGCATATCAGCAAGTTACCCAAGGGCAAGCACAGTGTCAAAGGTAATGTGTTTCAGAAACTTGCTGCTGCAGCCCCAGGCACCCTGGACGGCGCAGGGAGGGGGCTTTCTTTCCCCCAAAGCCATAGTTCCTGTGGCTAGCTATTACAGGTTCATTTAAAAAAAAAAAAAAAAGACTCTCTATGCTTGCCACTAGTATCGCAAATGCCATAGGAGAGTCCTGGTTGGAGCTCCAGTAACCAGGTGCACTGGCTCTGGGTTTTAACCTGACTCTTAGCTTCAGCATTGAGGGACCTCTGGTGGCACCTGGAGCTTCTTGAATTGATGCAGTTCATAGCCCGTGATGATTAGGACCTCCTACTGACTAGTTGAAGCGAGGGCTTTGGAATTCTGCTCAACAGAAAGAGGGCCAGGGCCACTACTATGCTTACGAAAATCATTTAAGGCTGATACCCTGGAACTTGATAATATACCTACAGCTTTATGTCTGGAAGAAGGATGCAGTATGGGATGGGATTTGTATGTCTTTTAAATGAACACATAGAATCTCATCTCTCTGGAGCATTTTCAACATCTGTTGCCACAAATCATATCACTTCTGCCTTCTGTTTTGCAGGTTTGGGCAAAACTACCCCTGACCCTTCAGCTAGTATTACTATGGATGGTGTAGAGGTTCCTCTTGGGACCGGGATTTCATCTGGTGTTAACGACACCTGTCTACTGTATAACGAGTATCCTTTTACGAGTGTGCTGTGTGAGCCCAAAGGAATGTTCTGGGGCTGTGGAGTCACTGATACGCAGCCAGTTAACCTGGGGTAGGCTGGCTAGAGACTATCCTGTTGTGTGTTGTTCCCCGCAGTGGTCTCCCTGGTCGGGGTGAGAGACCTGAACACCCCCCGCCCCCCGCCCTTCCCCCACCCCCACCCCCCCACCCCCCCAACCCCCCGCAGTGAGGGTTTGCAGGGTGTGGCCAGCAGGCTGGCTTAGCCGCAGCAAGTGCACTCCGCGTGGAACCGTTTGTACCTTGACATGCTTCCCCTCCAGGTACATTGTCTATGATATCGCTCAGGTCAGTCTGAAGTACCTGCTGAAGCTGAAGTTCAACTTTAAGACCTCCCTGTGGTGAGCTGTGAGGCGTGGCAGCCCAGTGACTGCGGTGTGAATTCGCCCGCCTGACGTGCTTTGTACCGACTGACCAGGCAGAAACTTCAGCTGAGTTGCCGAGGGATAGCACCTTCACTAAACCTCCTTAGAAGGATTTTATATGAACACTAGGTCACATGTTAAATGATTCTCCCAACTTTTCAAATCCCTTGTTTGTGTTGCTGGGGCGGGGCGGGGGTGGGGCCGGGCGGGGGTGGGGCCGGGGGTTGCTTTGGGTTTTTCTCTTTCCAGCCATAACCCTGGTAGGTACACCTAACAATAGAGGAAAAGTTGGGAAGGGTTTTTCTGTGTGTCTAGACTAGTCCAATGAAAGAACCTTGCAAGCCACGTTAGAACGTCTGCCTCACTGGTTTCCCCAGGGAAGGAAAAAATAATCTTCCGCCCTTATTTCTAAGTGTTCATCTTTAGTTTTGGAAAAATGTTAAGCATTTATTTTGAGGTTAAAATAAAAACTAATTTCATACTATTTAAATTTCCTTTTTTATTTTGCATTTGTTGTCATCCTTTTAGCTTTTTGTTGGTGGTGTTTGGTGAGGAGTGTGGGGAGACCAAAGGGAGGAACATGAACAATTTCTCATACTTAGAAACGAAAAGAGCTTTCCTTTTCTAGAGACACTGGAACGTGGCAGCTCGCAGAATATGTAGTGTAGTAATTTTAAGTTGCATTTGAAATTCTCAACTTTCCTCTCAACAATTTTGTCTTCTAACTTAGAACTATATCACCAGAATACCAAAGGGCTAATAGTGATTCTGAATTAAAATTGAAATGGCTTCTGTACTTGTGTGTTGTGTGTCTGGTCTCATTCTGAGTGCAGATCTTTTCATCTTCACAGTGCAAGGTCCACAAAGACTGTAGGGGGATTGTTTGTACCCGTATCTATGAAACCACAGAATGTGCCAGGCAACAAACGGCAGTGCCCAGTAGGAGTGCCGTGTCTGAGTGACAGAAAACCAAACACAGGAGGGCATTCTTCTTTTTCTTCCGTTTATCAGATACTTAGTGGTGGTGAGACACGTGTCAGCATGTCGTTCTAGTCTATGGAGTACCATTTTACATATACTATATCGCCTCATACTACCACTGTATATTTGAGTGCGGTGCTTATCACATATTTACATTTAAGCTCCCTGAGAGCCAGGATGATATCTGATGACACTTTTGACCTTTTACAGAGGAGAACAGGAAGTGTGGGCTAGAAGGTAGCGTCACAGGCAAGAGAAGGCAGCAGAGTGAGCTGTTGTCTCAAACCCAAAGTTGCACCGGAATCTTTGGTCAGAGAAACAAAGGACAGACATCATTCCAGACAGAAAAGAAGAAAAACATTTTCTCTGAGCTGAGCTACTTTTTAGTGATTACAATGGTAGGTGCGGTTTATGGGCTGTGGCTGTGTCCCGTCATAGGCATGTTCGTGACTTTCTGCAGTCAGCAAAGTTTGAGGGCCACACAAACCCAAGTTAGGGTGTCGGATTTCAGATACGGGCAAATCAACTTGATAACAGAGTCTTTGTGTTTTTTCAGTGTCCTTAAATTTTGATGAAAATCCTTAGCACCATTGACCTGAGGGCCCCTGATCAGCCAGCCATTCAGTAATTCTCTCGGGCTCCATAGATCCTGAATATTCTGTATTCTTTGCCTTTTTTATCAGCACAGAGAAAGGCAATCGCCCCCACCTGATCAGACAGTATTTTTAGATTGGAGTGATTGCTTAATAGGTTCTCTGTAATCAAAACTGATCTCTTTCTTAAAGAGAGATTCACATCTCTGATTCCGCATTTTTCTCGTAAAAGAGGGAACCTGCCATGTTAGGATTCAGTATTGATATTTTGGTTTTCTTTCTTCACTTTATAAAAATTCCGGGTAGCAGCGAAAATGTGCGCAGTTAGTTTAAAATTTAAATCCTACAGAAGCACAGGGTGCTCGGGGAGACGTGGTACTGCCCTCGGCCTCTCCTGGGAGCTGCCAGCCCTCCTGCCTTTGCCTGGAAATGCCCTTGCACGACAGCCGCGTCTGCCCGGGGCAGCACTTGGCTCACCTTTCAGTCCACACCGTTCCACGCAGTGTAGTCCACGCCCGAGGTTGAAACTTTCTGAGCAGAAGCACCCCCCCATTGATCTGACGTGTTAACCAATGGGTTTGGCGTTGGCTCTTCTCTTGCCGCTATCTCTTGGAGGCTGAGAACAGCTCCTCCGACAGCCCAGAGGACTCCTGTGAAGCTGCTGTACTGACATGACTGGAACTTCGCGCTGGGGTGGACCCCGAAGCCCTGTGCTTTTAGGGAGTCCCCTGAGTGAAGCCCGTGGCGTGTGCAGAGTGTGTGCTCCGTGTGTTTAGTGTTCACGCTGAAAGCTCTTCCACCTCGTGTAATTGCTGCAGACACCGTGTCTTCTCTCCACGGAGATCTGAATATCGGGAGCGGTTATCTCCAACCTGTGCGGCTCCTTGTCACCCGGCTACTTTAAGGAGTTCACATTTCCAAAGGGACCTCACTTCCTTCCCCTTCAATTCTGTGTTTCAACTCCCCAAAGATCGGGAGTTTTTTTGTTTTTTGTTTTTTGCGGCACGCGGGCCTCTCACTGCTGTGGCCTCTCCCGTTGCGGAGCACAGGCTCCGGATGCGCAGGCTCAGTGGCCATGGCTCACGGGCCCAGCTGCTCCGCGGCATGTGGGATCTTCCCGGACCGGGGCACGAACCTGCGTCCCCTGCATCGGCAGGCGGACTCTCAACCACTGCGCCACCAGGGGAGCCCGGGAGTTGTTTTTTTAAGGAATAGTGTTTCTACCACTTCAAACAAGGCCTTTTATATTGTGACTTACTGGGGGTTAATAGCCAGTTTTGAACCTCTGCCTGGAAGATGGGACAGCAGCCTCAGTTTGCCCATTTCTCTGGCTTAAGAGAGCAGAGCCAAGCCAGGATCTAGGTTATAAGCAGGTAGATTTGGGGAGACTTGTTTTGAAAAGTAAAAAGAAAATAGGGCCTGCAAACTTTTTCCTCAGGTAAGAGGTTGCCGACTGGTGGACGGTGCTGATGATGGGGACACCCGGACGTTAGCCCCGCTCCACCCCCGTGCTGTCTGCGCAGCCTTGCTTCTGGGCGAGGGGCTCATCTCAGCACAGGTGGCGTGTGCAGCGGTGGGCTCGTGCCCGTGAGTCCACGGGTTTTGCCACAGTCGCCATCCCTCAGAAGTGGCCTGACTGAAGGCGGAATGGCTTCTGACGGTTCAGCTGTGAGGCAGCACCCTGAGGGGATGGGGCTCGAGCTTCTAGGCCCCAGAATAGGCTTTTTTTCTTCTTTATAACTTTTATTGGGGTAGAGTTGATCTACAAAGCTCTATTAGTTTCACGTGTACAGCTCAGTGACTCTGTTATACATATATCCACTCTTTTTAGATTCTTTTCCCATATAGGCCATTACAGAATATTGAGTAGAGTTCCCTGCGCTATACAGTAGGTCCTTAGTTACCTATTTTCTATATAGTAGTGTGTATGTGTCAATCCCAATCCCAGTATATGCTTAAGATCAGAGACCAGTCTATGGTCTGGGGAGCAAGGGGTGGAGTGGGAGTAGCTCCTGGTTCTTGGCACATAAGACTTCCCCTGGAGCTCTGCTGGTTTGGAAGTCCAAGGTGCTGAGGGAGACATGCTTCCCTAGGGGCCACAACAGTGGTTCCAATGAATTGGAAGATAAGGCTGCTACCTGGCTGTTTGGGGCTCCTGAAAGGCCACCGTCCCCACAAGCAGAGAAAGGGGTTCCTCTACTGGCGGGAGTGACTGATTACGAAGTGGGAAATTGGGATGCTGGACCGCAGAGTCAGGAGGATGGTGTCTGCAGCCCAGTCGCTTCTCAGCATCACCGTGTCCACAGGGGGCGGTCAGTGGAAGTCAGCAGCTCATGACAGTGGCGGGACTTTTGAGGACTCAGACCCGCAGGAACGAAGGTTTGGGCACTTCACCAGGTCAAAAACTGATCAGCTACAGTTCTGGCTGAGGGCAGAAGAAATAGGCAATGGACAGTTGAAGAAGGAAGCTACAGGTAACAACTGTGGCTTTATGGCCAAGTATAGAAATGGTTGAAGCAACCAGATAGGGGGCTGGAGACAACTGGCCTAACTGACCTGAGTCTAGGATTTGAGATGTTGGGTTAGAATGGCTATAAATATAAAACTGAACTCTTGTTTATGAAGTAGCTATAAATGTCAGTATAGGTTACATTTGTACCCCCAAGCTCCCCACCCCGTACGTAGTTCAGTGGATCCTGAACTCTGAGGGTTACTGTTGCCCCCTCTAGAGAACCGATGGTGGGCTCAGCTTGGGGGAAGAGCCCAAAGGAGAGAGCCCCTGTATTCCCAGGGTCTTCTCAGCCCTTTCAGCCAGGGCTCTTTCTCTTCACCGCAGAAAGATGAATCAAGCCATTCTGAATCCCTGAAATCTTTTGGTACCTACCTCTGAGTTGCTCTGAGAATGTGTGCTAATTCCTGTAAAGTACTTAGCGTGGTTCCTGCCCTTGATATGCCCTCAGTAAATCTTGGCCATTATTGCTGAAATTCTAGAGAATGTCGTTGCTGGGGTAGGAGTCAAAACAGGAAGCTCCCTGGTGGTGCAGTGGTTGAGAGTCCGCCTGCCGATGCAGGGGACGCGGGTTCGTGCCCCGGTCCGGGAAGATCCCACATGCCGCAGAGCGGCTGGGCCCGTGAGCCATGGCCGCTGAGCCTGCGTGTCCGGAGCCTGTGCTCCGCAACGGGAGAGGCCACAACAGTGAGAGGCCCGCGTACCGCAAAAAAAAAAAAAAAAAAAAACAGGAAGCTCCAGGTAAAAAATGAGAAACTAGGGACTAAGACAAAGAAAACAAATCCTGTGCTCATTGGGAGCCGTTGGACAGTCAGGAGGAAGAGCCCAAGACTATAAATGTGACCTTATGCCCACATTTTCAATCTCCTGTGAAACCTCGCAGTGACACTGGCCTCCCCTCAGTGTGACTTCATCTTCCCGTCCCTCCCCGTCACCCACCTTAACTGTAAAGGGACAGACTCTCCAACAGTGTTCCCCCCAGGCCCAGCCCCACTTCCAGCCAGGCCTGCTGGGGCTCAGAATAGCCCAGCTGCTGTCTCAGCAGATGGCCAGGCTAATTTTAGGCATGTGGTGCTCACCCAGAGACCAGGCTAGGCTTTTTAGATTTGAATAAGCTAGTGTGCAACTCTGGTTTGGAGCCAATAACAGAGCTTTGAGTTGTTGTGATCTGTGTGTCTGCCTAGCGCTTTACAGGCATTCCAGAAATGTAATTTCTAAAGGATTTTGTTTCTCTGAACCAACAAGATCCCAAACTGTAGAGCCAGCAGGCAGTCAGGCCTGCGAGGTGCTGGGGACAAGCGAGGAGGACGGTGAGAAGCAGGTGATGACACCAGCTCCTGCCCTGGGCACACTTAACCCCTGGTTGCTCTCTTGGTCAAAATGAAAGGAGAAAGCCTTAGCTTCCTGGTTCATCTCTGGAACCACTTCTGGTTGATGGGCTGCATTTTGATGCCGTGGAAGGACTGTGATCAGGAAGAAATTAACCACAGATGCAAACAAGAACCGACTTTGGCCATTTCACATACAGTCCCTTAAGACAAGGTAGCATGAAGTAGCAGACGTGGAAACAGTGTCAGAGAGGTGAGACTGTCCCAAGTTCCCAACAAAGGTTGGAATCGAGCAGGTTGAGAACCTGTATTTTCCGGCAGGATGTTTCTTATGCAGCATCCCCCATGTACGAAGACTGCCTTGCATACAAATTCCCTCAGAAAATTAAGAGACAGCCCAGTGTGGCTTGGAGATCTGTGATCCGGCCTGCCTTCGCCTCTCTGTGGGCTGATGCTTCGTCACTGAAGGAAGTTGAGGACCTGAGAAGACATCGCTAGAATGATGAGACCAGACTCTAGTTCATGGCTTCCTAAGCTGGGTCTGTGAATTCTTAGAAGTTGCTGGATGGTCATCAGGGACTCCACTGTGTCAACGGCTGCTTTCAGCGACAAGACAAGGAAAGCCCAAGTAACAGCTGCTCCAACTATAAGGACATATGTGATCTCTGTCAAGAAGTGGTCGGTGACAGGACTGGGTAATTCAGCTCTGTATTGCTCTTGGCTTTCCCTTCATGGTTGCAGGATGGCAGCTGGACTCCTAACATCAACATCCAAAGGAGAGGGTTGCCCCCTCATCCTTCTCTTTTTGCCAGAAAGACAGACTTTTCTCCATTGCTCCTAGTAGACCAGTCTCATTGGCAAGGGTTGGGACACAGCTATAAGGGAGGTTAGATACGGAATATCTGGTATTTTCAGCCTGTTTAGAGGGAAGTGGGCTCTACCAGCAAGGACCAAGGGGGTCAAGAATGGTGGCCGAGTGCATGTCAGTCCCTGGGAAGTATATGGGAAGGGAGCTGAGGCCCAGGCACACTTTTTTCTGGGCGGTGGGTCCATAGAACCCACCAGATCCTCAGCAGTCTGTGAATGCAAGGCTTTTCCAAAACTGCAGCTGTGGAGAGTCACTAAGGCTCACTCAGCTGCTCTAACATTCTGTGATTTTCGTGAGGAAAGATGCAGACCATCACGATAGAAACAGTTGCCCAGAATAGTTTAAATGGCAGTACTTAGTGTCCATCTCACAAAGTCAGGCTTCGGTGACACTGTGGAGGTCACGGTTAGAAACCCCTGGGGACCACCAAGTTTTTCTTTTCCTCCTTAGCTTTATTTTTTTTTTGCTGTGAACCCCAGTGCCCTTGCCCAGAGGATGGTCCTGCCCTGCTTGTCTGGAGCTGAAATCCTTCATCTGAGCGGGTACTGGATTTCAATTGTACTAGTGGTGATTCCATTCCTTCTTGGGGTGGGGCAGCCACTGGAAACAGCTCCAACTGGCTGTGACAATCTGAGGAGATCTCCCAGGGCAGGGTTAGTGACTCCCTAGGGACAAGGGCCTGTGGGTCACAGGCACCAAGAGCTGCATTGAACCTGGTGAACTGCAGCCTGGTCTCCTTGGTTAACCCCCAAATTATCCCCAGTGCAGGGACCTTCTCCTGGCAGGCCCTGGCTTGTGGCAACTACTGCAAAAACACACCTAACGCCCCTGTCAAACAAAACACACCTTATCTACGTTACGCTGAACAAGCACAGCTTGTGATCAGAACCATTTCTTTTTCTCCCACTGCCCTTTTAAAATTGTTCAGTGAAGGAAGCCTTCTGCTGCCACCAGAAGAAAATTCTGCAGGCAGGCCCTCTGACGCTTCCCTCTATGAAGACAGATGGTCTTTGACACCCCACGGTGACTCCAAGATTCAAACCGTTTCAACTCAGCAATTGGAATGCCGAGTCCAAGATAACTATCAAATCTCCGGACTCGGTTTAGCGTTACCATTTCTCCCTTCCTTGGCTCCGTTGGGCCTACTTCAGGCTGGAGGCCTGTGGCGGGAAAGGGACACAGTTGTTCTCTTATTTGTCAGCCTCTCCTCTTCCTGTCTGAGTTTCTGGCCAGTTTCAGCACCCCGGGGAGGTGACGGGGGGGCAAAGGCTGAGGGCTGGGAAAGGTCTCCCCTACGCTGGTACCTGCTTAACCTGGCTCTGGCAGGTATGTGACCCTGGCTCTTTCTTAGGGTGCGTTCTTTGTCTTTGCAGGGGGTCCCCGGGTGCGTGTCTATTGTGGTCGCCTGGGCGGGCTTAGCAATCAGACGCTCACCTCCAGCTTCCTGTTGCCAGGCTCCTCCCCGCACACAGGCAGCCCCACTGGACAGGCCCCCGGAGAGGACCCCCCGCTGCACTCCCCCTGGTCCCCCACCATCCCCTGCCCTGACCGTCTCTAGGAGCTTGGCCAATCCCACTGCAGTGGCACTCCCCAAACTCTCCTGCAAAGCCCTCAATCTGTCCTATCTTTACCTAGTGGGAGACGGACCCCAGTCCACCAAGCCCGCAGCAGAGGGATTCCAGATAAACCTTCCGAGGAGACAAGCCCCCCACTTCCCCTTCCTGGGGAGGTGGATGGGCTCTCAGCACAGCTTTCTTCTAGGATGGACTTCCCCTTCCACACGCTGATTTCCTTTATATCTCCGACCTGCCTGAAGGTTCTAAGAGTCATAAAAGTCTTCTCAGACTGTTTCCTTTGCATATTGTATTTTGGAATCTCCACCTGAACTTTAATCCTAACATCCTCTTGCACACTTTAATTTTATCCTCATACCAACCCTGTGAGGTAGATATTATCCATGGTCTACAGATGGGAAACAGGCAGAGTGAGGTTAAGTGACTTGTCCAAGGTCATACAGCTAGTAGATGACTATTCTACACATGCCTTTCATTGCCTGACCCCTACACAAATCCTGCTGAATGGGTGGACCAAGTGACAACCCCCTTCACCTAACCCAAGGCCAGCAACTGATGACCAATGTGTTGAGTAATTTGTACAAAGGAAAAAATGATTGCTCCTCCACGGAATCCTTTTCAGGTGATGGAAATGTTATGTATCTTGACTGCGGTGTCAAAGTCACTGAGTTGCACACTTTAAACAGATGTATCTTATTGTTATTAAGTTACACTTCAGTGAAGTTGACTTTGAAATAGTAGTCGATTAAATAATAATAATAACCTCTTGCCCCTCGGTGGTGAAAACTAGAGCTGAGATGTCATTATGCAGACATGGATCTGGGAACGATCTTGGACTCTGCATGAAGAGCTAGTAAGTCATGAAAGGGAAGGGAGGTGCCCAGCAGAGTTCCAGAGGAGTCACAGGGCCCACACCTAAAAGGGAAGAGAAGACCTCAGCTTCTGACTTTCTACTTCCCACTTCCTGTTTCCCACAGATCCAGATCCCCTCTGTTTCCTTCCTTTGGAGTCCCAAGGCCTCTGTAACTTTATCGTAAGCCTTCCTCTTTTCTTGAGCCAGACAGGTGGATGACTGTTCCCCACCCCAGCATGTGCAGCAAGAGGACCCAGGTGCAGGCTCTTGGGCCCGAATTCCCCGCCTGTGTTCCCAACCGTCATGTTTCTGCTGGGCTGGCCCTCTCCTTCTGGGGCTTGCATACTCATCCAGGTACCCTGTTATCTGACAAGCTCACCCTCACAACCCTACAGAGTGCCACCAGGGCCTCTCTGGGAAGAGGGCCAATGAACAGTGAAATGTATGATGACTGTTTGAGGCCAGACACAGTCTGCTCCCTGCTGGTGTGGCTCCTGCTTGGAGAAATGAGACAGAGAGAAGCCATACAGACTAACGAAGCAGGTTAGTCAAAGGGGGCATCTGAGCCTGCTCTCTGCATGAGGGGACAAGAGGGATGGAGCCACTGATGCCTGAGATGAAGCAAGCCCTGGATTTGCCCAAACGTAGGAGGTTACTGTGACTGTTCTGAACCCTCGTAGCTTGAAGGGCAGGGGGACTGGCGTGGTAAGCCCACAGCCCAAGCCCAGGGGAGGAGAGCACGCTCTCCAGCCACACTGCCTGGGCTTGAAGTGGCCTCGGACAGGTTACTAAACCTCTCTGGGCCTCATATTCCTCCTCTGTAGGTTGGGATCACAGTACCTACTCATGGACTTGTTCTCAGGGCTTGGGGTAATTTTTATCTCTTTAGTTTCCATGAGTTAGAGGTGTGGCGTACTTACATCAGTGCCTGATATAGTTGTGACTTGTGTAGCCACAGCAGCAGGGACCACAAGGCTTCGGAAAGTTCCCTGAGAGTCAACACTGAGCACTTCCCATCCCCCAGCCCCCAACACTCCCTCCTCTCAGCCACCTCTGTCAATTTTAAACATTTCAACTTGCTTAAAGACATTTCACTTTAAAACAAACTTGCCTTTAAACATTTCACTTGCTTATCACACTATCTACATATATTCATCTCATTAAAATTGAAATTAGATTTAAAATTTAATTCACAAATTAATTTTTAAAAGCTATATTCTACAACATGATGCAATTCTATAAGAAAAAATGAAAATATACATGCCTAGAAAAAAAAGGATTGAGAAGAAAACCCCAAAATGCAAAAGTAGCAGTCTCTTCGTGGTAGACTTACAGGTAGTTTTTATCTTTGGGGTTTTTCATATTTTCCCACAATAAGCCTTTATAATCAGGTAATAAAAACAATAAATCTTTTTAATATAGTTGGGAAGTCAACCTTCCTGTCACACTCTCATTATCCCTGCTCTTTACCACAGATAAGCACTGGTCCTGGGTCCCCTAAGTCTTTTCTACGTTTTCCCCTTGACAGACCCTGGGTGCCCTCATCCCGAGACAGCAGGCACTGTGGCTGCACTGTGGCTAAGGTGTGTGGGCACCTGTGGGTGTCCTTCTGGTGCCTCCCCTCCAAGGCCAGCTCCTCAGGCACCTTAGCCAGGGCTGTTCACCTCCAAGATGCTCGGGCCTTCACTCCCAGAGCACAGGCCTACAGGACTGTGGCAGGCCTTGTTTGGTAAGAAAACGTTTTCCAGGCCTCACCCCCCAGGTGGGTTATAACTGCCTACTGGGGAGAGACAAAGGGGCACTCCTTTTTCTGCACTTCTCTGACTGGGAAGTTGCGTTTTACAGAGGAAAAGGTCCACGTGGTCAGAGGTGGACTCCAAGGGGAGGGGATTGGTGAGGTCTGCTGGCTGATTAAGGATAAGGGAGAGGACTTCCCTGGTGGCGCAGTGGTTAAGAATCTGCCTGCCAATGCAGGGGACACGGGTTCGAGCCCTGGTCCGGGAAGATCCCACGTGCCGCGGAGGAACTAAGCCCGTGTGCCACAACTATTGAGCCTGTGCTCTAGAGCCCGTGAGCCACAGCTACTGAGCCCGTGTGCCACAACTACTGAGCCCGTGTGCCACAACTACTGAAGCCTGCACATCTAGAGCCCATGCTCCGCAACAAGAGAAGCCACCGCAATGAGAAGCCCGCGCACCGCAATGAAGACCCAACACAGCCAAAAATAAATAAATAAATAAAATAAATTTAAAAAAAAAAAAAGGATAAGGGAGAGAGGAACTGTGGAGCGGAGGTAAGCCCTTGGTAAGGTTCTGGAACCTCGGGAACTTCCCCACATCGGCCCTGACTGTTAGCAGTTGCCTGCTCCCATAATGATTAGCAGGAAAACTCTTGAAATGGAAACGGGTCTGCATGCTTGCCTTTGACAGCAGCAAGAAAGAGGGAAGCAGGGAGGTCTGGATGGCCCTCCTCAGCCCTCTAAGGGGTAGAAGGGGGCAGCCGGGTCAAGGCCTCCTGCAGAGGGGGGAAGACTTCCAGGTGGGGGGCAGATGGTCCTGACCCAGAGGACTCTGGGCCTGCGCAGCGGCAAGTCCAGAGTGGAGTCCCCAGAAAAACTCCCCTTCACATTATAAATCCCACGTCCTAAGTGAAGCTCAGGAAGGCTGGTTTAAAACCCAGACAGTAACTTGTTGAATTTTTAGAGGTCAAATATACTTCTTCCTAGTACGTCATCTTTTAAGTTTGTCTATGTTGCCTTCATTGTTTACTCATTTATTTAACTAACACGATATAGTATGTTTTATTTGCCTGGTTCTATTCTAAGTGCTTCAAAGAAAAAATCAACACGTTGAAACAACAATATTTCATTTAAAAATAGAGGAAAAGAATTAATTTTTTTAAATCTCACTCCATATTTTTTTTGTAATTTTTAAGAGAAAAAACTAAATATTTCTTTCTGATTGGCTTTTATACAAAATTCAAGACCACAGGTACTTTCAACTAGGTTGACAGTGGCTCTTTGTAGTTGTCATTTCTTTACGGCATGCATGGAACACTGCCAACTTATCTATCAATCATCCTACAGATTTCAGGAAGTATACGAAACAATGGGGACCGCCCCCTTTACCATGCTGTGTGTCCGGTTAACCTGCTGGGCCCTGCAGGGCTCGGTGATTAATTGTGCCCGCAATTCAGTTGGGGAGCAGCGGGTGCCCCCGTGGTGAGGACACACAGAGGCTTAACTTCCCGTGTACAAGAGATCAACAGGTGGTATCTGGTGCCCGAGGAGTGGGCTCCTTGTCCATTTTC
Source organism: Pseudorca crassidens (assembly GCF_039906515.1). Lineage (NCBI taxonomy): Eukaryota > Metazoa > Chordata > Mammalia > Artiodactyla > Delphinidae > Pseudorca > Pseudorca crassidens. The sequence goes on from NC_090297.1 coordinate 162,631,379, forward strand.
CATGGTGCCTTCATGCCACAAACGTGGTCCACTTCCATCCCAAGAGGGCCTGTGAAGTGTTAGGGGAAACACTGACTGAAACCGCCCGCCCGGGCCAGGCAAAGACAGCAACAATTTGCATGAGTTATTTTACAACACGAGGTCCTGGTTAGGAACAAGGAACTAACAAGCCACCGCCAACCAGAAAACTACGGGAAAGGTCAAAAGGAGAGAGGAGACACCTGTCCACATGTCTTACCAGCCTCCCAGAATCCTCCTCGCTGGAATCCATCTTGGCTGAGCCGTTGTGCGCACCACCAGAAAGGACCCTGAGTCAGAGAGATTGGCCAGAGACAACCCGAAACTAATCCCATCACCATGAAACCCAAGGCTGCGAGCCACGTGGCAGAGCACTTCTCCTGCGGTCCCTCACCCTGCTGCTCTCTTCCCCGGGCGCCCCTTCCCAATAAAGTCTCTCGCTTTGTCAGCACGAGTGTCTCCTTAGACAATTCATTTCCAAGCGTTAGACAAGAGCCCACTGTCGGGCCCTGGAAGGGGTCCCCCTCCTGCAACAAAGGGAGGCCCCCTCCCACAGACCTGGTTTTGCCGGCACCTCCCATTAAAACTCAGATCTCTGAGGAAACCGCAGTGCCTGAGCCTGACTGTTCTGGTCACAGCCCCTGCTTGTTCCGAAGGTGATCAAAGGGGCAGCAAGAAGCAAAACCGGCAGCATTTCCAGGCCAGGAAAAACACCTGGACCCTGTTGTTAAAACCCCTTTGCTCCACTGATATTTTGCCCCAAGGGGCTCAGCTGAGGTATTTCAAGGGCAGGCAACCAAGTACATTAGAGTTTTCCCCCCTTTGATCTATCAAAGCACTGGGTTGAAAATGCCATTTTAGATCCAGAAGCCTGTAAGCCTCTCTGTTCTGAAAACAGAAAATTAGTACCCAGAAATGATTTTGCAGAAAATCTTTTAAACATCTAGTAAATATATATATATATTCTGTTCTTTCTTATTCGAAGGAATCTTTCTTATTCTCTTGGAACCACTCTCTTGGAAGTTGCTCGTATTTAATGGAAAGCAAATAAATTAATGGACTGGAATTAAGGTGTCAGGAAATCCGTGAATGGACCTGAGTGTATCACTTAACCCGCAGTCCTTCATTTTCTCTGATAGACAATGAGAGCTACCTTTACTTGCAACATTAATAGTCCTACTTGTTTTATGTCTCATGGGAGGAAGGTCTTGAAATCCCAGCCAAGCTTTCTCTTGAAATGGAGTCTCAACTCTCCTATCTGTAAATGTCAGTGGCCCAGCACCTCTGCTCTGCTTTAGAATGAAATCGAGTGACAGTATATTTAGAATGAAATGCAATGTAACACAGTAAATTGTAAGGACTTTGGACTGAAAACCCAGAAGGAGGTAAGAAAAGGCATAATGTGAAAACAGGAGCTTGAACTGTAGCTGGGCATAGAATACTGAGGGTTGTTTTGTTTTGTTGTTTTGCCAGTTTCACCTGTCCTTGCAGATTTCCTGATCATGGGTTGTTAGATTATATCTGTTGGAGTTGGAAGGAATCTGAGGGGTTTTTAACTTAGGGATTCCGTGGAGGGGCTGCGGAATCTGTGAAACGTCAACTTTGACGTGTAAAATTTTGTTGTATGTGGATGTGTTGGTTTTAAGATATGCCCACAAATTCTTTGATAGTTCTCCCCTCAAACAGTGAAAGTTAACTACTCTCCCCTTCCCTGTGGGCTGTATTCAGAGACTTCCAGAAAAACAGTCGTAAATGTGCTTCATACCGGCCCTCTTGACATCTCTCTGTTCGCCTGGGGGAAGCCAGCTGCCATGTTGTGAGGACACCGCAGCCCTCACCAGCCACAAGAGCGAGCAACCTCAGAAGGGGCTCCTCGAAACCCAGTCAGGCCTGTGGACCAGGGCTTCCCAGCTTCAACACTATTGACATTTGGGGATCATTTTTGTGTGGCGAGCTCTCTTGTGTGCTATGGGAGGTTTAACAACATCTCTGACCTCCACTCACTAGAGGCCAACAGCACACACAACATACTCTTGGTGATAATCAAAGATGTCTCCAGGGCTTCCCTGGTGGCGCAGTGGTTGAGAGTCCACCTGCCGATGCGGGGGACGCGGGTTCGTGCCCCGGTCCGGGAGGATCCCACATGCTGCGGAGCGGCTGGGCCCGTGAGCCATGGTCACTGAGCCTGCACATCCGGAGCCTGTGCTCCGCAACGGTAGAGGCCGCAACAGTGAGAGGCCCGCACACCGCAAAAAAAAAAAAAAAAAAAAAAAAAAAAAAAAGATGTCTCCAGGCATTGCCAAATGTCCCCGGTGGGCAAAGTCACCCCCAGTTGAGAGCTACTGTGTTAGATGATTGCAGCTCTGGTCGACCTCTCGACTTTAACCTCATGAGCCAGAATGACCCAGCTAAGCTGCTTCTGAATCCCTGACCCACAGAAACTGTGAGATAAGTTCTTGGGAGTGATTTATAATGCAGCTGTACATAATCAGTTCAATGGACATGTGAATTTTCAGAGGAGAACAAAGGTCTTTACCTTTCTTCAGGTTCTCGGGGGCACCTGACCATAGAAGGTTTAAGAACCCCGGATCTAGCCCAGCCTCCTAACCTATGTAGAAATCCTTTCCACAACATCCTTGAGTGTTGGTCAAACCAACACTACTTGAATACTTCCAGTATTCCTACCTTATATGCTCACTCAGTTCATTTTTTTAAACATTGACTTGTACTTAGCCAAAATCTGCTACCTGAGCTTCCGCCTATGTGGCTCGTGGCCTGCATTTTTTTCAGATTTCCTTCCCAGCTCCTCAGTCCCTATCAAAACTTGGCTTGTCTATGCCCTGCCTCTTTTCCTTTTTTTTTTTTTTTAAGACTCCTGTTAACTAGTGAACTATTCCTTGCTGCGCTGAAAATATCAGCTCCAGTGTATGTTACGTGTAGCACTTCTGGAAATAAGAATGCCAGGCAAATCAGTTCTATGAGTGGTCCCTGCTGGTGGAAGTCCCCGCTTGTGTTTAGGGCATTAGCAACTGTGAATTGCTGGTCCTTTCTCTCCAGATTCCCTGACATCATGGACTTTCTCCAACCATAGTTTCCTCCTGTCGGCCAATCGCCTTGGTCTGCAGCGATGTTTATGGTTTCCTTCATCAAGTCAGAGGACTCCCACCAATCCTTACCTGTTGATCCTCCTTTCCTGGACTGCTGCCTTGAAGGCCCCTTTAGTCCTTATTGAAACCCAATATGACACTTTTCCTTTGCTACTTTGAAACGGGTCCAGCCCTATTACTTCTAAAGCCAGCCATTGTGGGTCAGGATTACTTGCCAGAAACAAAATTGATGCAAAAAGAAAGGCCACAGAGGAATGACATCACCCTTTGCAGAACTCACCCAACCAAAGAGAATGCAGAGATACTCACTGCTGAGAGCTTGTGCTATAGGAGGCTCGTGCTCATAGGCTCAGGGTGCACAGCACAGCCTGCTCTCATTGGCTACAAATGCATGCACGGTACTCTCAGAACAGAGGAAAGTTACGTGAAGAATTGTGCTGGCTTTTTTCCTTTTTAAGAAAAATATTTCTAAAGACAAATAACCTCATAATGAATTACTGCCATGCAAGATGACCTTATATTAGGGTGTGCACCTATAGTCACTCTCCTACTTAGAAAATAGACTAAATTAAAAGCATGTGTCTCCTGAAAAGCCATAAAAATGTAATCTAATGATAGAACTTTTAGAAGCCTTCTACCTTCTTTGGCCACCCCTTATAAACTTGATAAACTATCAAAAGCAGTTGGTATATTTACTTGTGTGTTTCGCTCTTCTAGTCTGAGGTCCTGGCACGTAGGTCCTAAGTCTGGTTTATCTTTGTCTTCTTCAGTCCTCCTTGTGCAGTTAATGGGGGGCTGAAATCCAGCCTGCTCTTCCTGAATCAAGCTCCATGCCTTGTGGGGTTGTATCTACCCAGAGGAGGTATACTTTTCCTATTTTATTTGATATATAACTTTCTCTCATTCCTCAACAGTGCCCTTTGATTTCTCATCTTCTGATCATTGTGGGAGCCCAATAAATGTTTGTTGAAAGAAGAAATAAATCAATGAAAGAATGAATGGACGTACTTTGTTTTCAAAGGAGGTGAATGGGCAAGGCAGACACTATTTCTTTGCCAGCCCAACAATCATTCCCCTCCTTCCTGGCCCATATTTTTTTTCTGATATCTACTTCTCCCCAACTCTCCCCACTTAGCTCAGGGTAAATCCTGAGGAGTCTAAGACAGTGGTCCTCAATCTTGGCTACATATTAGTACCACCTCGGAAGATGTTTAAAAATCCCTATGCCAAGGATAGAGCCCAGACCAATTAAAGTGGACGGTGAGGGGCTGGGCATCAGGGATCAGTGATTTTTAAAGCTCCCCACGGTATTCCACATACACATGGCACCTGGCTGATAACTGACACCGCTGGTCTAAGTCAACTATGGGGGTCCCATTCCCCTTGCTGACACATCAAGGAAGGAGCATGTGAGCCAATTCGGGCCAATGACGCATAAGAAGAAGTCTGCCAAGAGCTTTTGGAAAAGAGGTTAAGAAGTAGAAGAGGGGGGTCCTCCCCCTGGGCACTCTGATGTCTGGATGCCTAGACGTGATGTAATCATCAGTGCCCACGAGAAGAGCCCTCTCGAGTACAAGGTGATATGCTGAGGAAGACAGAGCAAGGAGAGAGAAGGGTCCCAGGCCCTGCTAACCTCCCCAAACTGGACACCCACCAGCCTGAGGCTGCCCCTCCTCCAGGAGTCTCACAGCCTGAGACAATACCATTTCTTTATTGTTTAAAGCCATTCGAGTGAGGCTGTTACAATGATCATAACTGATACAGTTAAGAATTCTCAATATACAAAGGACTCAATACATAAAGGACTTTAAAAAGATTTTCCTCATTGGAGGGAAAGCTCAGTGTGTGTGTGTGTGTGTGTGTGTGTGTGTGTGTGTGTGTGTCCCCTAAAGGAACAGCAACATCTAAGGAAACAACGTAACAGAACAGGAAGGCAGAGGAAGAAGGGAATAAAAGCCAAGAGCTAAATGTAGACAAAACCCATATACATCATTCGGGAGGAGATTATGCTTCGGAAGAGGAATTAGAATGATACAGGAAGAAATTAAGAGGAGGTGCTGAATAACTTTGAGAACTTAAAAATGCTGATGATTAACGGAGAGGTAATATGGTTTGCTGAACACAGAGGCCCAGGGGAAGGACTAAAATTAAAGAGCTAAGGTAGAAGGAGAAAGAACCTGTTCTAGGACAGGGGCTGGAGGCAGTGAATGCAAAGAGTTATTAAATACCCATTCCATGTTTGCTCATGGAGGTGACACAATAAATCCAAGAACACTTGCCACCAAAGAACAAGATTTGCTCTCAAACAAAACAATTGAGAGCACTCTATTGTGTGCTCATAAGATGCACACAATGACTACTGGCTGAATAAATTAGGGACTATATATGATCAAGAAACAAGTTGTTGGGTAAGGGCTATTGTGTCTTTGAAGCACAGAGAAAGGAAAATTAGCAGAGTGGCTGGAATGATTCTGGAAGGGACCGTCGAAATATAGGAGCTGGATCTTGAAATTTACAGAGAATTTATTTGGGTATAGAAAATGCAGAGGGACTTAATGACATTGTGGTGGGTCATTAAGTTCTCAGTCATAGATGCCTGGAAGTTGCTGCAGGCTGCATAATTCCTTTTATTATGATCCAGAGGCAAGCACGTTATCGACGCAGTAGCATTTGATGTGTGACTAATTGTTTTTCATTTGAAAAATAAGAAGTATTTCATTCAAACAGAAAAAAAAATGTATGAAAAAGCTTGAGAGTGACTAATATAATCTTTGTGCCACTCTTTTCAAAGTTAGCAGTTTTTATATTTTTTAATTAGTAACAGGCACCATGCAGAAGCTTAACAGAGAGCCTTTTTATTTTTTTTTAAAGAAGATGTTAGGGGTAGGAGTTTATTAATTTATATATTTATTTTTGCTGTGTTGGGTCTTTGTTTCTGTGCGAGGGCTTTCTCTAGTTGTGGCATGTGGGGGCCACTCTTCATCACGGTGCGCGGGTCTCTCACTATCGCGGCCTCTCTTGTTGCGGAGCACAGGATCCAGACGCGCAGGCTCAGTAGTTGTGGCTCATGGGCCCAGTTGCTCCGCGGCATGTGGGATCCTCCCAGAGCAGGGCTTGAACCCGTGTCGCCTGCACTGGCAGGTGGATTCTCAACCACTGCGCCACCAGGGAAGCCCCGAAAGAGGGCCTTTTTGAAGCTAGGTGCTCATGTCGCTGAGAAATTGAAGCTGTCATAGTCACTCAGTGTTGGCGACCATAGGCTGCCTAACTGCCACTTGCTAGCAATGTGGTCCTGGAAAGTTTTTTAAACTCTTGGTACATCAGTAAAGTGATGATAATAATGGTGCTTCTCTCAATAGGTTGTGAGAATTAACTGAGAAAAACGCAGGTAGTGTTAACCAGTAACTGGTATGTAGTGGGTATTCTTAAATGGTAACTACTAGTTATTATATAAATGCAAAATAACAATTATCATAAGCATGCCAAATAGTTTAAGGCCTAAAATCAGGTAGGCCAGAAAAAAGAAAAAAGTAATAACCAATAATTATCAGATAATAACCAAATAACCGAAGTTACCTACTATTGACATTTTCGTATATTTCTTTCCTGTCTTTTTTCTATATAAAAAATTTTAATAATATTATTTAATACATTTGAGACATCATCCATACAAAGTTAGCTTTACTTTATTTACTTATTTATTTACTTATTTATTTTATTTATTTATTTTTGGCCATGCCAAGCAGCATGTGGGATCTTATTTCCCCAACCAGGGATCGAACCCGTGCCCGCTGCAGAGGAAGCACAGAGTCTTAATCACTGGGACCACCAGGGAAGTCCCCATATACAATGTTTGAGTTGTAACCCTACTGTATATACAATTTGGCATCCTACTTTTCTGGGAGGAACTTCTTAAAATCCACCACCTTCAAATCAACCACCTTCAAATCAACCTACAATATATTTTGAAGTCTGTTCACATACAGTCTTCTGAGCTCTTTTTTTTTTTTAGTAACACTTTTGGATTGGTAGAAATGCCCACACTGTTGGGGACTCTGAAGTGTCAATCTGCCTCAGGCAATGATGCTCTTCACCCTGTTCTATGATTCTTGAGAGTAGTGGGCACCGTCTGATTCAACTTTGCACTCTCAGCTCTAGGCAAATAAGTGCCCGACATCAAGGCAGGACTGAGGGCGCTCTGGCTGAATGAATGAATGAGTAAATGAATTAACAAGGATATAGGTTGCTTGAAGCTTATTTAAGACTAAGGAGACCATTTTAAGTTCAGCCAGCTTTATTCTGAATTGGATATTCTCTCTCCCTCTTTCTCTCGTGCTCCCTCCCTCTCTCTCTCTCTCTCTCTCTCTCACTCTCCAGATGCTTATGCACATGTGGCAAAACAGAATCATTTCTAGATTATGACACTCATTTTTACACGACCTTGGCTCTTTTCCCAAAAATTGACATTTGGTGCGGCACACAGATACACGCTAGAGATCAGAAGGCCTGACCTGACATCCTAGGCCAGCACTTATGAGCCAGGCCGTTTCATACCTCTTTCCTTAGCCTAGAGTGAACTTCCCACCTGCATTGACTAGATAAATTATCCTTTAAAACTCAGCCCAAGCATCATCCTCTCTGGGAGCCTTTCCTGACCCCAAATACACCCCCAACCCTGCACTACACCCATTGTCTCCTACGTTTATCACGTTCTGCCTAACTCCCTCACTAGATTGAAAACCTCTAGCAGGTAGGGACTGAGCTATTCTCAGTGCCTTGTAATTAGCAGATGCTCAGTAAATGCTCCGTGAATGAAAATGGATGTGATTTTGAGCAAGTTACTAAACCTTTCACTTTTTTTTTTTTTTTTTTGTGGTACGCGGCCTCTCACGGCTGTGGTCTCTCCCGTTGCGGAGCACAGGCTCCGGATGCGCAGGCCCAGGGGCCATGGCTTACGGGCCCAGCCGCTCTGCGTCATGTGGGATCTTCCCGGACTGGGGCACGAACCCGTGTCCCCTGCATCGGCAGGCGGACTCTCAACCACTGCGCCACCAGGGAAGTCCAACCTTTCACTTTTCTCTATAAAGTGGTGATAATAATAAGATGATGGATGTAAGTGTATTTAATGTAAAATGTAAATTGGTTTAATGTAAAATAGAAAAATCAAGAGCTTCTGTGACATTGTACCAGCATCATCTGGATCCAAAATTACTATCTCGCCCTCAGTAGTATTTATTCAGGGGGCAAGAGTGTCAGGTGATTATCTAAAACATACGAGACCATAGTGGAGTCCTATACACTGAATAACACAATCAGCCACCATTTATAGCAGGTTTAAGCCCAGTGCTGTGTGAGATGCCTTAAGTTTCTTACTTTTCCACTTTCATTAAAATCCAGTAAGGTGGGACTTCCCTGGTGGCGCAGTGGTTGAGAGTCCGCCTGCCGATGCAGGGGACACGGGTTCGTGCCCCGGTCCGGGAAGATCCCACATGCCGCGGAGCGGCTGGGCCCGTGAGCCATGGCCGCTGGGCCTGTGCGTCTGGAGCCTGTGCTCCATGGCGGGAGAGGCCACAACAGTGAGAGGCCCGCGTACCACAAAAAAAAAAAAAAAAAATCCAGTAAGGTGGGTTAAAATGTAACCATCATTTACCATGAGGAAATGAGGTGCATGGAGGTAAAGTCACTTATCCGAGGTGGTAGTAGTAGGCTGTTATATTGATGGCTCCCAGTGGAACATGCCTCCCAGTATGTACGCCCTTTATCTTGCATCTGGCTTGACCCATGGCTTGCTTTAACAAATAGAATACTGCAAAAGTGATGCTGGACCAGTTCTGGACCTGAGCCTGAAGAGATCGGGAGCTTCTGCTTCTGTGTTCTTGGAAGCCCTGAGGCACCATGTAAGAAACCTGGCTAGTCTGCTGGAGAGGCTGGCTGAGAAGGCTACCTGAAGGAGGAGAGGCCCTAAGCCTGCATGGAGAATGAGAGAAGGCTTCTCATAATCAAATGTATTACAAAATAATACATAATTTACTTAATTCTACTACCAATGTCCACTTAAAAGCTTCAGTTCTGAATTACAAAGGAGCCCAGATGGAAGATCATTATTTTACCCTATTAAAAAACTGAGACTGTCCAGCTTACCTGCTGATTTGAAAGCAGGTGTATCTACCTTGGGCACAGTGAATAATGGATATGGTCAGTATTTAGTCAAGGATGACTATGATTACCCAAAAGCAAAATAGAGATCTAACACGTTTTGTAAAAGGTGTTCTCAAAGAAAACAAAGTATGTTTCCTTGAGTTGTCCACTTTGTATGATTCACTAATTGAGTGTTTAGAAAACATAAGTACTAAAGAGCCAAAGGAAGAAAGGTTAACATCTGCAAGGCATGTTAAGTAGATGAAATGTTTAAAATTGTAATTATTGAGGAAGATTTCTGTTTCCAGCCATGACAGAGTAACAGATACCATACATGCTCTCCTGCTGTAAGGAAGCTAGGAAAAACAAACTAAACAAATGTTCTTAGACATTGCGCAACACAAAACTGTGATCCTTGAGAAGGGAAAGGAATGAAATGAGCACGAGGATCATGTAGGCTTTCTGCCTGGGGATATTTCCCAGACTGCTGTCATGGAAGAAGAGAGTTTCATTGAGCTGAAGGACGGATTGGTTTCAGGAGGCTATCATGGCTGGAATTTGCAAGGCAGAGTAACAGAGAGAAAGGAACCCAGAGAAAGAGCCTGTGCAATAAATGTGCACAGGATCCCTTTGAGTCTCGTGCGGGAGACTAAGCTGTGTATATCTAACATGAGATTCTACAAAGTCAGGCAAAAAATAACCATGAGGAAATGTAAGTTGGACAATTACCAGAGCTCACGCTGAGCTGAGAGACGCTTGAGTTCTGTCTTAGTCTGTTCATGCTGCTATAACAAAATGTCATAGATTTGGTGGCTTATAAACAACAGAAATTTGTTTTTCACAGTGCTAGAAGATGGGAAGTCCAAGGTCAATATGCCAGCAGATTCAGTATCTGGTGAGAGCCTGCTTCCTGGTTCACACATGGCTGAATTTTCTCTGTATCCTCACATGGTAGAAGGGGCAGGAGAGCTCTCTAGGGTCTCTTTGACAAGGGCACCAATCCCATTCATGAGAGCTCCACCCTCATGAGCATATCACCCCCCAAAGGCCCCACCTCCAGATACTATCACACTGGGGATTCAGTTTCAACATTTGCATTTGGGGGAGAAGAAACATTCAGTTTATGGCAACTTCCAACCAATCAGAGTGAAAAGTATTGATTAAACACCTAAGATACTTAATAGAGATCCCCCAAAGGTCACACCTTAAGAGTAGAGCTAGGACTTCCCTGGTGGTGCAGTGGTTAAGAATCTGCCTGCCAAAGCAGGGGACATGGGTTCGATCCCTGGTCTAGGAGGATCCCACATGCTGCGGAGCAACTAAGCCCATGTACCACAATTACTGAGCCTGAGCTCTAGAGCCTGCAGGCCACAACTACTGAGCCCAAACGCCATAACTACTGAAGCCCACACACGCTAGAGCCTGCACGCTGCAACTACTGAGCCCATGCGCCACAGCTACTGAAGCCGGCACACACTAGGGCCCGTGTGCTGCAACTACTGAAGCCCACACGCCTAGAGCCCATGCTCCACAACAAGAGAAGCCACCGAAATGAGAAGCCCATGTACTGCAACAAAGAGTAGTCCCCGCTTACCACTACTAGAGAAAGCCCACACGCAGCAATGAAGACCCAATGCAGCCAAAAATAAATAAATAAAATTTAAAAAAATTAAAAAGAGTAGAGCTAAAATAGTCCTAGAGCAGTGGTTCTCACCCAGGAGTAATTTTGCTCCCCAGTGGACGTTTCATAATATCTGGAGAAAATTTTTGTTGTCATAACTAGGAAGTTTCTACTGGTATCTGGAAGGTAGAGGCCAGGGATGCTGCTAAACATCCTACAATACACAGGGCAGTCCCATAATAAAGAATTATTTAATCCAAAATGTCAAAATTACCAAAGTTGAAAAACCCTGCCCTAAAGTAAAAATTTCTCTAGAGCCACCCTAATGGAGCTTAAAAATAAGATTTGAAAGGATCAGACGAACCCACAGGTTATATAACTGTTTATTGAAAGAAAATTCAGCATTTTTTAAAGGAAAACAAAACCCCATACATTCAACAATATAATATTTACAATGACCAGCATCCAATAAAAATTACTGGACATGCAAAGAGACAAGAATATGTGACTCATAATCCCTGGAGAAAAATCAGTCAGTAGAAATAGAGCCACAAATGACAGAGACAAATGAATTAAACAAGGACATTTAAAAAGCTATTACAAATATGTGTAAAGATTTAAAGAGGGGCTTCCCTGGTGGCGCAGTGGTTGAGAGTCTGCCTGCTGATGCAGGGGATGTGGGTTCATGCCCCAGTCCGGGAAGATCCCACATGCCACGGAAAGGCTAGGCCCGTGAGCCATGTCCACTGGGCCTGCGCATCCGGAGCCTGTGCTCCACAACAGGAGAGGCCACATTAGTGAGAGGCCTGCGTTCCGCCAAAAAAAAAAAAAAAAAAAAAAAAAAAAAAAGATTTAAAGAAAAACAGAGACATAATGCAGAGAAAAATGGGAAACATAAAAAGCAACCAAACTGAATTTCTAGAGCTCAAAAATGAAATGTCTGGGCTTCCCTGGTGGCGCAGTGGTTGAGAGTCCACCTGCCGTTGCAGGGGACGCGGGTTCGTGCCCCAGTCCGGGAAGATCCCACGTGCCGTGGAGCGGCTGGGCCCGTGAGCCATGGCCGCTGAGCCTGCGCGTCCAGAGCCTGTGCTGCGCAACGGGAGAGGCCCACAGCAGTGAGAGGCCCGCGTACCGCAAAAAAAAAAAAAAAATGAAATGTCTGCTGAAGAAAATATCAGTTAACTTGAAGACACTATCCAATAAAACTATCCAAATTAAAACACAGAGAGAGAAATAACTGAAAACATGAACAGAAACTTAGTGGCCTCTGTCCCAATATCACACAGTCTAATATATGTATAATTGGAGTCTGAGGTGGAGGGCAGGAAACAAAGTATTTTTTAAAATAGTAGCCAAAACTTTTCCAAATTTGCTAAACCATAAACCCAGAGATCCAAAAGGCTCAATGAACCTGAAGCAGGAAAAACACAAATAAACAACATGCCAAAGGACATTATAATCAAATTGCTGAAAACTAGTGATAAAGATCTTTAAAGCAGACAAGAAAAAAGACATGTTACATATAGGGGAACAAACAGTTTTTATCAGAAACAAAGCAAGCAAGAAAAAAAAGAATGCCATCTTGAAAGTGCTGAAAGAAAAAAACTTCCCAGTCTAATGAAATAAAGATATTTTCAGATAAGCAAAAGCTGAGAGGGTCATTTCCAGCAGAATTTCGTTATTAAGAAATGTTTTTAAAAGAGTGCCTCAGGGTGAAGGAAAATGATACCAAATAGAAAAATCAGAGCTGCACAAAGAAATTAAGAGCGGCTGGGCTTCCCTGGTGGTGCAGTGGTTAAGAATCCGTCTGCCAATGCAGGGGACACAGGTTCAATCCCTGGTCTGGGAAGCTCCCACATGCCGTGAAGCAACTAAGCCCATGCGCCACAACTACTGAACCTGCGCTCTAGAGCCTGTGAGCTACAACTACTGAGCCTGTGTGCTACAACTACTGAAGCCCATGTGCCTAGAGCCCATGCTCCGCAACAAGAGAAGCCACCACAATGAGAAGCCCATGCATCACAAGGAAGAGTAGCTCCCCACTCACTGCAACCAGAGAAAAGCCTGCGTGTCAACGAAGACCCAACGCAGCCAAAAATAAAATAAATAAATTTTTTTTAAAAAAGAGTGGCTGGGGCTTCCCTGGTGGCGCAGCGGTTGAGAGTCTGCCTGCCGATGCAGGGGACACGGGTTCGTGCCCCAGTCCGGGAAGATCCCACATGCCGCGGAGCGGCTGGGCCCGTGAGCCATGGCCGCTGAGCCTGCGCGTCTGGAGCCTGTGCTCCGCAATGGGAGAGGCCACAACAGTGAGAGGCCCGCGTACCGCAAAAAAAAATAAATAAATAAAATAAAATAAAATAAAATAAAATAAAAAAATAAAATAAAAAAATAAAAAAGAGTGGCTGAAATGGTAAATACATGGATAAATACAAAATACTTTTTAAAATCTTTAAAAGACAATTGATTATTTAAAGAAAAATAAACATATATTTTGGGTTTTAAAAGATATACAGAAATAAAATGTATTACAACAGTAGGCTAAAGGTTGTAGGGGAAAGTGGAGGTATACTATTAAAAGTTACTATACGTAAAGTGGGCTAACAGTATTTAAAGATATGAGGTAAATTAAAGTTTCATATTATAAATCCTAGTGTGAAGTTTTTTAAAAAAGAAGAAAAAGAAATAAAAAAGAGGTATAGCTAATAAGTCAATAGAGAAGAAAAAAATGGAACCCTAAAAATAATCAAAAGAGGGCTTCCCTGGTGGCGCAGTGGTTGAGAGTCTGCCTGCCGATGCAGGGGACACGGGTTCGTGCCCCGGTCCGGGAAGATCCCACATACCGCGGAGCGGCTAGGCCCGTGAGCCATGGCCGCTGAGCCTGCGTGTCCGGAGCCTGTGCTCCGCAACGGTAGAGGCCCGCGTACCGCAAAAAAAAAAAAAAAGAGCAAGACCAAGGACTTCCCTGGTGGCACAGTGGCTAAGAATCCACCTGCCAATGCATGGGACACGGGTTCGATCCCTGGTCTGGGAATATCCCACATGGCACGGAGCAGCTAAGCCCATGCACCACAACTACTGAGCCCGCACTCGAGAGCCTGCAAGCCACAGCTACTGAAGCCCGCGTGCCTAGAGCCCATGCTCCACAACAAGAGAAGCCACCACAGTGAGAAACCCACCCACAGCAACAAGGAGTAGCCCCCGCTTGACGCAACTAGAGAAAGCCCACATGCACCAGCGAAGACCCAAAGAAGCCAAAAATAAATTTTAAAATTAATTAATTAATTAATTTTAAAAATAATAAAATGAAAGAGCAAGACCAAACTGTACACTGTCTAAAGAAATGTACTTTGACACAGATTAAGAATAAATGAATGAAAAAATACAAACACAAATCATAAGCAATCTAAATTAATATCAGATAAAGTAAACTCCAGAATAAGGAGTACTACCAGAGATTTTTAAAAAATTTTCATAATGGCAAAAAGGACGATTCATCAAGAAGATAAGAATCCTAAGTATGTGTATACTTAGTAAATGAGGTTCAAAATGCAGAAAACCAAATATTACACAACTGAAACGAGAAATAAACAAATCCACAGTTACAGTTGCATATTTCAACAATTCTCTCAGAAACTGATAGATTAAGTAGAGAGAAAATCAACAGGCGCAGATTTGAACAATTATCAGTCAACTTGACCTAACTGTTATTTATAGAACACTCTACCTAACAATTGCAAAATATACATTCTGCTCAAGTGCAAATGTAACATTCAACAAGATAGTCCATATCCTGGGCATAAAACAAGTCTCACATGAAACAATATAGAGTATGTTCTTTGACCCCAAAAGAAGCAGAACGGCAACAACAACAAATCAAAAACATGACAATACCCTCACCTTCCAGGGTAAATCTCATCCAAGTAGATGCTCATGTGACCTTTTCTATCTCAACTCAGTTCAGGCAATCTCACTAGTGTGAAGCATTTCCGTAGTTTAGATCACCAGGTAGAACTAACCATTCTATCTCTTTTGCCTGCACTGTATTTGGTATGAATGTTTATATATAAATATGAATATGTACCATGCAATAAATATAATGTTGATATTTTATGTACAGAAACACATACGGAATCCTCATTCCATAGTCAACCTCATCTAATCCTTTTATTTTTGATAAAGCACTGACTCTAAAATGAAATTAAGAAAATACCGTAGAGCTTCCCTGGTGGTGCAATGGTTAGGAATCCGCCTACCAATGCAGGGGACACGGGTTCGAGCCCTGATCCGAGAGTTGCTCTGGTCACAGAGCAACTAAGCCCATGCGCTGCAACTACTGAGGCTGCGCCCTAGAGCCCATGAGCCACAACTACTTAGCCCATGAGCCACAACTACTGAAGCCCATATGCCTAGAGCCCATGCTCCACAACAGGAGAAGCCACTGCAATGAGAAAGCCATGCACTGCAATGAAGAGTATCCCCTGCTCGCCACAACTAGAGAAAGCCCGCATGCAGCCAAAAATAGAATAAATAAAAATAAATAAATTTAAAAAATAAAATACAGTAAACTATAATGGAATATAATCTGCAAAAATACTGAGTCACTGTGCTGTACTGCTAAAACTAACACAATACTGCAAATCAACTATACCTCTGTTAAAAAAAAAAAAAACAAAATTAGCTAGAAAAAAATGACAATACCAAGTGCTGACAAGGATACAGAGCAATTGGAACCCTCATACATTGCTGGTAGGAACATCAAATGGCATAATCACTTTGGAAAATTATTTGGCAGGTTCTTATGAAGTTAAATGCACACCTATCAGACACTCTACTCCTAGGTATTTACCCAAGAGAAATGAAAACACGTGACCACAAAAAAGACTTGAAAACACATGTTTATGGCAGCTTTATTCATAATACTCCAAAACTGGAAACAATCCAAATGTGCATCTATGTGCAAATAGATAAGCTAACTGTGGTATATCCATACAATGGAATACTACCCAGCAATAAAAAGGAGCAAATTACCAGGGCATGCAACAACATGGATGAATTTCAGAAACATTATTGCTGAGCTAAATAATCTGGGCTCCCAAAAGTATTCATATATTTATATTTATATATCTATTATATATATACATATCTTTTCTATAAAATTCTAGAACAGGTAAAACAACTGTATAGTGACAGAAAGCAGATCAGTGGTTGCCTCGCATTGGAAGGGGGTGGGATTGACTGCAAAGGAGTATGAGGGAACTCCTGGGGGAGGCCTCTCACTGTTGTGGCCTCTCCCGCTGCAGGCGCAGCGGCCATGGCTCACGGGCCCAGCCGCTCCGCGGCATGTGGGATCCTCCCACACTGGAGCACGAACCCATGTCCCCTGCATCGGCAGGCGGACTCTCAACCACTGCGCCACCAGGAGAGCCCAGAGGGAACTTTTTAATGATGAAAATATTGTGTATCTTGGGAATTCCCTGGCGGTCCAGTGGTTAGGGCTCCGCGCTTCTACTGCAGGGGGCATGGGTTCAATCCCTGGTCAGGGAATTAAGATCCTGCATGTGAGCAGCACAGCTGAAAAAAAAAAAAAGAAAATGTTGTGTATCTTAACTTTAATGATGTATACACAGGTGTCAAAATTCAAACTATACACTTAAAATGGGTACATGTTATTATATATAAACTTTACTTCAATAAAGTTGATTTAAAAAGAAAAAAATTGTCAAGATGTTATAAATTTAAGATGTGTATTTTAGTAAATGTATGTTATGCTTCAATTTTTTTAAAAAAATCTAAAAATTGGTTGTGATGCAAATTATTCACAGACATAAAAATAAAGGCCAACATTCACCCATCAAATAAATTAAGCTGTTCTCATTTTCCTTCTTTGCCTCTCATCCTTCGCTCATATGCAGTTTAGTTTAACTACAGTATAGAAATACAGGATAGTGAGGCATTGGGTTGAGAGAAACCCCAGGGCGGGAGTGCAGCCAGGCCTCAGAAGCAAAGAAATGGAAAGAGGCCTGGGAACACGGCTGGTGTTCAATCCCTCTCTTCTCTCTGAGCCTCCTGTGAGTCCACCACTTTCTCTTCTCTGTGGACGGGCTTTTTCTAGCCACAAGACAGAAAACATAGACAGAGAAAAGGACAAATTTGTGCTCTACTGTGTAACCATTTGGAAAGTGACTAGTCCACTCTTATGGATCCCATTCGGCAATCCGTACAGGAGAGAATCACTGATTCAGTTTCCCATCCTTGAACCAATCACCTGTGGCAAAGTGTAAGAAAGAAAATCTTGGGTAGGAGTTACCTTTGAGCCAATCAACCGTGACCTGCATGTCCTGGAGGAGCAAGGATATTCAGGACAGAACAGACATGTGCTAACAATGCCTGAAATAAATATTGACAATTTTGATGAGCAACAGTTTTCATTTCTGGCAGCGATGTATATTCTTATCCATGAAAATTACAACAAAATTGGACCTAGAACTAAAATGAATTCTCACTTGAAAGAAAACATTGAGAAAAGACTATTGCACTGAGCCTTAAGTGTCATCGTATTCAACACAGAAAATAAGCTACTGCTACAGCAGAGGTCAGATGCTAAAATTTCCTTTCCAGGTTGTTTTACCAACACTTGTAGTTATCCATTAAGTCATAAAGGAGAACTTGAAGAAAATGATGCAATTGGACTAAGGGCAGCACAGAGGTCTTTAAAAGCTGAATTAGCAATTCCCATGGCACAGGTTTCCCCAGAAGACATTAATTTTTTAACGCAAATTCACTACCAGGCTCAATCTGATGATATTTGGGGTGAAATTGGGTACATTTTGTTTGGGAGGAAGAATGTAGCTTTGGATTCCTATCCCTGTGGGATTAAGAGCTATTGTTACGTGTCCAAGGAAGAACTAGAGGACTCTTGAGAAAAGGAGCCAATGGTGTAATCAGGATAACTTCGTGGTTTAAAATGATCGCACAGACTTTTCTCCTTACATGTTGAGGTAATTTTTTTGAATCAGTTCGTTGAACTGACATGGACATGAAAGTGTGGCTGAATGGTTTTACAAGTACTGAAAAACTGGTCTCTATTAAACTTAGATTAAAAAGAATAAAATCTGAGACTTGACATCCTTTAGATCTTTCAGATCTTTGATGGTGACACAATCTTCACCATCCTCTCCCCCAGGATTTGATTCTGGTTTTGATTTCATATCCTGTGGGGAGAAACAGAGGGTAGTTTCAGAGGCTCCACTTACCCTTTTAACCTTCCCCACTACAGTAGCTCTTCTTATCCCACAGGCCAAGGACCCAATGAGGCGGATCCTCTAACTGCCAACTTCTACTCTCAGGGACTGAGGAAATGATCACCAAGTGAGTCCACAGACCCACTGGACTTACTGGAAGCCAGGACTCCGTTTATGACTTCCTGTCTCTACCCCATATACCCAACTTTAAAGGAGGTTGATGATGACTTCAGGCCTATGACTATCAAACTCAGATATGTGTTCGATAGTCCTTGAAACATCTGGGTATCCCCCTTTCCTCAGTGTACAGTCACCTGAATATATAGGTCCCTCTGAGGAACAACTAGGAATCATTCCAGTGTACACTTGCCACACTGCTCCAGGGCGCACCCTCCTAGGGACCTGTCCAGCTCTCCAATCAATGAGTTCCAGATCTGAAATTTGACTCAGGTCTGGGAAATGAGCAAGGCATCAAGGCCTTTCATTAGGGTGACTGCCCTCCCATTCCTACTCCTCCAGTCTTGTCTTGATTGTAGATATTAAGTACCTGCTTTGCTGGCTACCCATCTATTTTGCCCCTAGAGACACCATGTCCTATTAACTATTTCCATTTCCACATGTCCCTGTGGGTCAACTCCCCTTGGCTGTCCCTTCAACCTTGACAATTTTTTTTTTTTTTTGGCGGTACGTAGGCCTCTCACTGTTGTGGCCTCTCCCGTTGTGGAGCACAGGCTCCGGATGTGCAGGCTCAGCGGCCATGGCTCATGGGCCCAGACGCTCCGCGGCATGTGGGATCTTCCCGGACCAGGGCACGAACCCGTGTCCCCTGCATCGGCAGGCAGACTCCCAACCACTGCGCCACCAGGGAAGCCCCAACCTTGCCAATTTTTATGGTAAATGCAGCCCCCTGCTTTCCCATGATTAAGCACTGCCATCTGGCCTCTGTTATTTTCAATAGGCCATGCATCATTCCCATCACCCCTGAGTCAGAAACTTATTGTTTTGTCAGAGAGAAGATTCTGCAGTGTCTTCCTGCATGGGAGGAGTGCTAGCTCTTAAAGGAGGGCTGGACACCTCTGCAACTCTGAAGGTTCCGGAGAGTCTGCAGAGCCAGATCCTCAGGGGCATCCCCCTAAAAGTTTCCTTTCCATGTGTCACTGTCAAAGGACCTCAGGTTTTCTCAACTAGGACTCTAACTTTAGCATAACAAACCTGCCTTGGCAGAGAGATTAAATGTCTCTGGAGCTCAAGCTATTAAGTCCTGTTCTTACCCCTTAGCTGTGTTCATGCTTCAAGGAGGTGACAAAGGCCTCCTTATAAGCTACCAAAGAGGCCCTCTGGCTCTCCACTGAGTGTTTAGGTGTTTGATAACTCTTTTTTTTTTTCATTATCCCTATATAGGACGTCAGTGCAATTTAGTAATAACCAGCCAACTCCACTGTCCTCATAAGCACTATTTTCCCCTTTTCTTTCAATGCCTGAGTCATGGCACCAGCAAAGGTGTGTTCCCCTGCCCTGGGATATTTCCCAGGACACCACAGGTGGAATCTTCAGTCACCATGTGGCAGGCATTACGCTCCACATTCCACTTGGGTTGGGATAGTCCCTGCCAGCCAGGTGATGAGTTATCCAGTTCAAAATCCATTGTACCACCTGCTTTTCCAGACCATTTCCTAATACCTACTGTTCCAGTTCAGGTTCTCTGAGAAGCAGATGTCAGGATAGAATCAGATATGCAGAAGATTTATTTGGGGAAACACTTTTGAAAGATATAGCAGAGAGGGATCATGAAGTTGTGGGGAGAGCCTCAGACCAGATTGCAGGTCTGACACTTATAAAAGAGAAGGGAAAGGAAGGGAAAAGAAGGGAAGGGAAGAGAAGGGAAGGGAAGGGAAGGAGCATCTCATAGGAGGAGCTTCCAATCGCAGTGCAGCTCTGAGGATATCTTGGCCAGGCCAGTGGGGAGGCTGTGCTAATTATGCTTTAAACACCTTACATGTTTGATTGCTGAAAGGACTCATAGGACTCCAACGGTTTATACTCATAGTTTTTTGTTTGTGTGTTTTTAGACTTTTTTTTTAGAACAATTTTAGTAGCAAAATTGAGTGGAAGGGAAGAAGGTTTCTTATATACCCGCGTTTTTTTTTTGTTTTTTGTTTTTTGTTTTTTGCAGTACGCGGGCCTCTCACTGTTGTGGCCTCTCCCGCCGCGGAGCACAGGCTCCGGACGCGCAGGCTCAGCGGCCATGGCTCACGGGCCCAGCTGCTCCGCGGCATGTGGGATCCTCCCGGACCGGGGCACGAACCCACGTCCCTTGCATCGGCAGGCGGATTCCCAACCACTGCGCCACCAGGGAAGCCCTACCTGCATTTTTTGTTTGTGTGTTTTTAGACTTTTTTTTAAAGAACAATTTTAGTAGCAAAATTGAATGGAAGGGAAGGAGGTTTCTTATATACACGCGTCCCACAGCACGGCTTCCCGTTTTCAGCGTCCCCCACCAGAGTGGTACATTTGTTACAGCTGTTGAACCCACATGGACACATTGTTATCACCTGAAGTCCACAGTTTACATTAGGCTCCACTCTTAGCACAGAACAGTGTTTCTGTTTGTTTGTTTTACAGGCAAAGGATACAGTAGAGTAACAGCAGGAGAAGTTATGCAAGGAAGGGGGCTGGAGATCTCAGGCACAGGCTTCTTTGTCCTCCCACTGCTGGATCGCACAGGATGCGCTTTGTCTCCAGGTCTCAAACCACCATTGGCTTGTGTACCAAGGAGTCCAAAATTGACTCATTGTGGGAATCTGTTGGAGTGAGCTGACGGTGTAGGCATATTCTAGCTCCACTACCAGCCCCAATCATTGAAATCCCTGAGGCTCCACCAAAGAAACAACTATTAATGCTGACAAGCTGGTATATCCTGCACCCCAAACACAGACCAATGGTCACAGAACATCCTTTATTGTGTTCAACAGTGTTGCCGAGGGTCACATGCTGCAGGCAGCTCTGTACGTAAGCACGCAGCCAATCCAGACCATGCCATGCAGGAGCCCCAGAGCCAAGATTGTACATTATGGGAGGCCCATGTTGAGGACAAATGGCCTGGCGCTAGCAGTTCTGCCATGCTCAGTCACTGGCTAGGAGCAGCAGCCTGGGGACAGCATAGCATCAGCACAAATGCTGAGCACATCTTAGGGTGCAGCAGCTGGGGCCGTCAACCGACAGCCTGGACATCTGTGAGGCACCTACCTCCATAGCTAGCAAAACCCACTTCAGGAAAAGTTTCTCAAAGCTCCCCCTGACTCTTGTGTGATCCCAGTTTATTTCTCAGGTTTTTCCTCTTGCCATATCTTACTCTCCAGCCATCCTGAGCTACTTAAAGTTCCTGGAATAAAAGTCATTTACATTCTCACCTCTGGGCCTTTGCACATGACCCTCTGCGAATAATAATAATACTTTCTTCTTCTACTTCCTTTCCCTAACTTCTACTCATTCTTCAGGTCTCAGTTTAGAGACCATTTCCCTGAGAAAACTTTCCTGCTCCCCGCCCCTCCCTACTCTATTCTCTTATAGCATCCTGTCCTCAACCTCAAGGTAGCACTCATCATGCTACTGTAATCTCCTAAAGAATCTGTGTTTTCCATTAGACTGTACAATCTGTAAGGGTAGGCACCATGTCACATTGAATGTTGCCTAATTTATGCCACACAGTAGGTGCTTAATAAATATTTGCTGATCAACTGATGGATAATTTCACCCTGTTGAATTGCTTAGAATCTGGGGGTTAAGAAGAGAAAGCAAAATCAGTGATTATCCAATTCAATGTTTTCTTACATGCCATGGACACATACATGTCCTGAAGGGGCAGTCTTTCCGGGTTGGAATCCATAAATCCACTGCATGAAGCCATCTTTCTGGCTGGGGAGCTTTGATGACAAGGCACTCCTTCTTGGGTAGTCTGGTCTCATGTGCTCCTTAGCTGATGTCCCCCAATTCATTTAGAAAATTCTGGACAATGATGGAGTGTGTTCATTTGTGTGGGGAATATGTCTTTCTACTTTCCCTCCCATGGTTTGATCTATTACAACGTTTTCATAGTTTGTTACTAAAGGTACCTGGTGAAAGAGGTTGCTCTTATTCCTTCAAGGAAGTGATGGTTTTCCTTAGGCTTGGCTCCATTTTGCAGACTGAAAAACAGAGGCCTCCTTAAATAACCTGGAATACACCACTAAACTTTGCTGAGCATAATGTCTTTAGAAGCAGTTTCTCAGAAATACAACTAACAATACTTAGTTCCTTCTTGGTACAATTTAGGGAAACAAGATGTAGGAAAGAGTGGCAGGGAGCTGGTGTTTATGTGCTGGGATGTGGGCCAGGTGTTTTACATAAGTGATCTCATTTAATTCGCACTACAGTCCTGGAAACAGGCTTAATAATCCCCCCCTCTGTTGTTGCTGTTGTTGTTTTTTAACCAAATGACACTTTCATCTGGGTCTGAGGAGAAACTGGTGTTTGATGACCCCCTTAAGGTTCATTCTAAAAAACAGGATCTGTCAGGAATTCAGTCTGCACCTTCCTGTAGCCACTTGGGTCCAACAGGAAAAGCAGTTTCTTTCCAGCATAGTTTGCAGAATAGTAAGTAGAATGTTTGGCAGAAAAGACAAAGTGGGAAGGAAAGCAGTTTGATATCAGTCTTTTGTTTGCAGCTATCATTTAAAATTGCCCAGCACAAGATGGTAATAAAGATGCAGACATACTAGAGAATGAACTTGAGGACACGGGCAGGGGGAAGGGTAAGCTGGGACCAAGTGAGAGAGTGGTATGGACATATATACACTACCAAACGTAAAATAGATAGCTAGTGGGAAGCAGCTGCATAGCACAGGGAGGTCAGCTCGGTGCTTTGTGACCACCTAGAGGGGTGGGATAGGGAGGGAGGGAGGGAGATGCAAGAGGGAAGAGATATGGGGATATATGTATATGTATAGCGGATTCACTTTGTTATAAAGCAGAAACTAACACACCATTGTAAAGCAATTATACTCCAATAAAGATGTTTTAAAAAAAAGATAAATTCAGGGCTTCCCTGGTGGCGCAGTGGCTGAGAGTGTGCCTGCCAATGCAGGGGACACTGGTTCGTGCGCCAGTCTGGGAAGATCCCACATGCCGCGCGGCGGCTGGGCCCGTGAGCCATGGCCGCTGAGCCTGCGCGTCCGGAGCCTGTGCTCCGCAACGGGAGAGGCCACAACAGTGAGAGGCCCGCGTACCGGAAAAAAAAAAAAAAAAAAGATAAATTCATTAAAAAAATATAAATAAATAAATAAAAATAAAATTGCCCAGCAGAGTGTGGTTGATTTTGCATCTTCATTAAGTGACTAAGAACAGGATTCTACAAAAAGTGACTACCAAAGATTTTAGATTGAGACAAAACCCAAAAAGTCTAAAAGTAAGATTTTTCATGTAACAGCTTTATTGAGATATAATTCACATAGCATAAAATTCATCCGTTTTAAAATTCAGTGGGTTGTAGTACATGCACAGAGGTGTGCAGCCATCACTGCAATCAATTTTAGAACACTTTCCTCACTCCAAAAAGAAACACTGTATCATTTAACAGTTACTCCCAATTCTCCCCCCACCTCCCCCACCTCCCAACTCCAGCCCTAGGCAGCAATTAACCTATTGTACTTTCTGTCTCTATGGATTTGCCTGTTCAGGACATTTTATATAAATGGAATCATACAATATGTTGTCTTTTGTGTCTGGCTTCTTTCACTTAGCATAATGTTTTCAAGGTTCATCTAGTCGTAGCATGTATTAGTACTTCATTTCTTTTTACGGCTGAATAATATTCCATTATTATTATTATATTATATACCAATTTTTTCAACAACCACTTTTATTATGAAAGTAACAAAAATCTTACTGTAGAAAAATAATAACTATAGATATAAAGAAAAAAAAATCACCCATAATCCTACCACCCAGAGACAGCCACCACTGTATATCTTTCGTTCTGGATTTTAGTCTATGCATATATACTTGTAAATGAGATCCCATTGTGCGTCCTGTTTGTGCAATGTGTACTTTTTTTTTTTTGGCTGCACTGCAGGCGAGGCTTGTGTGACCTTAGTTCCCCCACCAGGGATCGAACCCGGGCCCTCGGCAGTGAAAGCGCAGAGTCCTAACCACTGGACTGCCAGGACTGTATTTTTTTTATAGTGGTAAAGTATACATAATGTAAAATTAGCCATTTAAACTATTTTTAAATGTACAGTTCAGTAGCATTATGTACATTCACACTGCTATGCTAACATTACCACATCCATCTCAGAACTTTATCTTTCCAAAATAAACTCCATACCCACTAAACAGTAACTGCCCATTTCCCTCTCTCCCAATCCCTGGCAACCACCGTTCTCCTTTCTGTCTCTATGAATGTGACTATTCTAGGTACCTTATGTAAGTGGAATCATACAATATCTGTCTTTTTGTGACTGGCTTATTTTACTTAGCATGATGTCTTCAAAGTTAATCCATATTGTGCATATGTTAGAATTTCCTTCCTATTTAAGGCTGAGGAATAATATCCCATTGTATGTATATATCACATTTTGTTTATCCATTCACCATTGATGGACACCTGGGTTGCTTCCACCTCTTGACTATTGTGAATAATGCGTCTATGAATATGGTTGTACAAGTATTTCTTCAAGACCCTGCTTTCAATTCTTTTGGCTATATACTCACTCAGAAGTGGAATTGCTAGATCATATGGTTATGCTGTTTAATTTTTTTGAAGAACTGCCATACTATTTCCATAGTAGCTGCACCATTTTACATTCCTACAAGCTATACACAGATTCCAATTTCTCCACTACCTTGTCAACACTTGTTATTATCTGTCTTGTTGATTATAGCCACCCCAGTGGGTGTGAAATGATATCTCATTGTGGTTTTGATTTGTGTTTCCCTAATGACTAAAGATGTTGAGCATCTTTTCATGTGCTTATTGGCTTTTTTATCTTCTTTGGATTCTTTGCCCATTTTTGAATTGGGTTGTCTTTTTATTAGCAAATTGTAAGATTTCTTTATATATTGTGGCTACAAGTCCCTTACTAGGTATACGATGTGCAAATATTTTCTCCCATTCTGAAGGCTGTCTTTTGCTTTCTTGATAGTGTCCTTTGAAGCACACAAGTTAACACAGAAATAACTCAATATTTGATAAATGGGCCATGGGACTGGAAATGACCAAATAAGTCCCTATAATTTGGCTATGTTTATTTCCCTTATGATTTATTTTCATGACTTTAGTGACCTTGTCAAAATTTTAGTTTTTTTTTTTTCTTTAAGCAAACAATGACACATACAATCATGTCATTTTAAATTGGAATACACAATTCGAGGAAATTTAACAACCTTGTGATGGATGTGTTATCCTAACATCACAGAGGGAGAAACTGAGGCTCTGAGAGGGGCCGGATTCCTGATTCTATCACCCGGTCAATGTTGTCCTTGAACAAGTTACCAGATTGTTGGGAGGATCAAGTAAGTCAAAGATTATAAAAATCTCCCTCATAAATATCCAATAAAGACCCTCACTGAAAATAATAAAGTGCTTTGTTTGTAGTCACACAGCTAATAAGTGGTAGATCTGAGGCTGGGATACAGCTTCAGGCTTCAGAGTATGAGAAGACTCATTTAGGGTCCTTCTTTAAAATGCAGATGATCAGAGAAATAGCGTAAAAATATCTGTTTAAACAGCAGACCTGCTGTTGTGTGTGTATGAAAACTGCCTTAAGATAAAACCTGGTTTGCCATCAGTTGTTTTTCATGGTCACATAAGATAGATCAGAATGTGATTAGAAGGCACAGGAGGGGTTAAGTTACCTATGAAGGATTACTTTGTAAAATTTAATTTTTCATCCCCCTCTCCTTCACACCCTGCTTCACCTCCAACCTCAGTAAGTGGTGGTACCCAGTTACCCAAGGCACGAAGTTAGCATCCAGTGATACTTCCCATTCCAAAGTGGTGGTGGCAATAGCTAATATTTGAGCCAAAATGTGTTCTAGGAACTATTACAAGGTCTTTATGTTTACCAAGGCATTTATGCTCAAAACAACCCTGTTATTATCTGCCTTTTACACGTGAGAAACTGAGGCACAGAGAATTAATAAACAAACTTGCCTGAGATTATATAACTAGCAGCCAGAATTCCAGCCAAGACTTGGGGCTCCAGAGTCCATCCTCTGAAACTCTAGGGTGGCTGGTACAGATCTCTCCTCTCCTTTGCCTGCCTGCCCCAACAAGCTTCCTCCTGACTGGTTTCCAGAACTCTCATTTTGTCACACTCCAATTCGTTTCCCACATTTGTGTTCTACAACACAAATGGAAACATGCCAGTCCTATACTTTAAAACCCCACCACCCATTGCTCCAGTGCTCTTAGCAAGTTCAGCTCCTTAGCCTGGGCCGGCCTGTGTGTTCTGCTGTCCTCATCTGTCTACCACCTTTTAATTTTTCAGTTCTTGGAGTTCACCCGTGTTGTACTCTCATTGCTTAACTATCCCCCCCCGCCCCGCCCGCCCCCTTACATCCCTGGAAAAAAAGGACTGGAGCTCAATAACATTTGTCAGATGAATTGCTGAAAAGCAAGAGTGGTTTATTACTGGACGCTGTTATAGACAGGATTTGTGAAATCTTTCCCTGAGCTTCTTTCAAAACTGGATGAATTCTCATTGTGTTCTCATAACATTTCGATCAGGGTACTTCATCATCTTTAAGTGTCACTCTCGGTTTTTGTTTCTGTAATTCTCTCCCAGCTCACTACATGGTCTGGTGTGAATGGGTGAAAGAGCTGAGCAAAACAGTTCTTCAGCTGCCGACCTAAATGACTAACTTCATGACCTCTCAAGGTCTCTCCTCCGAGCTCCACGCAACTCCGGTTCCGGCATTCGGGAGGGGTGGCCCAGGCTCCCGAGGGGCTGCGGGCACCGCGAGTCCTGGGCGGGCAAGCTGTGGGGTTGCCGCGGCCTGAGCCCTCCTCCCCGGCCCTCCCCCAGCTCTCCGGAGAAAGGAGGAGATGGAGACGCCGGAGAAACGTGGGCTTGGAGAGCCGCGAAAATTTTACTTCGGGTAGAACCCCCTAGGGAAATGAGGCCGAGAACCTGGGGCTTCTCCCCGCGCCGGGCCTACGGGTGCCGCTTCCCTGCCCCCCTGCCCTCTTCTCAGCCGGCCGGGGCCTCCTTCCCACCTTCCCTCCTTTTCCCCACTCGGAATAAACAGCCTACAGTTCCCGCAGCTGCAGCGCGAGACTCGAAACGCGCGCCGGGAGCGAGCCCCGGAGGGGTCGGGCGGCGCGGACCGGGAACCGGGCCGGGCGGGACACTGCAGCTCGCGCCGCTCCCCCCGCTCTCCCCGCGCTCCGGCGCCGGGCCCAGGTAGGGGCGGCGCGAGACGGGCCTGGCGGCGCGGCCTCCCTCCCCCTCCCTCCGGCCCGGCCGGGGGCGGGAGCGGAGGGGCGAGGCGCGGCCCCACTTGGCTGCACCCCCTCCCAGGGCAGGCGCGGGCGGAGCCGGGCCCGCCTCAGCCAGCAGCGGCGGGAGTGGCGCCGCGGTGCGCCGCACCGCGGGCAGCGAGCTCCGCATTCGAACCTCCCTCGCAAAGACAGTCTCCGCCCCACAATGCACCGCGGCGGGCAGCCTTTGAAAAAGCGGCGCGGCTCGTTCAAGATGGCGGAGCTCGACCAGTTGCCTGACGAGAGTGAGTAGCACCTCAAAGCACCCCCACTCTTCCCGCCGTCCGCCTGCCCCCGGGTTGCATCCGGCCGGGACGGGCGGCCGTGCCCTCTGCCGGGCAAGTGGGCTGACTGCCAGCCCCGCTGTGGTCCCCTAGTCCTTCCACCCCGGTGTTGCCGCCGCGTCGCCGCCTTTGTTATGGTGTCTGTGTATTGGTTTGTGGGGTTGTGTGAGAGCCAGGGCCGGAAACCGAAAGCCCGGGGGCCCAACCCGGGCGGGGCGGAGGCGGTGGCTGCTCTCCTGGCCCGGCTCGGGCCCCCGGCCGCGGTGGGGGAAGAGCGACCGCCGGCCGCGGGGGCTGTCCTCCCCTCCTGCACCGCTCGCCCGGCGCGGAGAGACGCCTGGCGGGGTTATGTAACTCGCTTTTGGGGGCCGGGAAGGGCTCGGGCTGGGGAGGGGGTGGTCACAGCTCTCCTTCTTGTCCCGGCCTCTGATCCTGTCCTGTGACAGTTCCTGCCGCTGTAGGCACTTATGATCATCACTGCCCTCCCCTCCCTCCTCCGGTGTGTCCACCCCTGGAAGCATTTCCGTGTCAAAGGGCTGACCCCTTCCCCTGGGACCACAGGTGGCTGTGGACCTTTCCAGAGATAATCCAGACTGGGTACACAAGTGTTCAGGCAGCCCCCATCCCGCAGACTTTCTTCTCTGCGTATGTGTCTTAGGAATCACGGGGGTACCTTTACGCATGGATGTGACCATCACCACAGGCATATTCAGTACTCTTCCTGACACCCACCCTGTGCATTGCCTCCTTTAACCACGTTTACTCATTCTGCCACCTCAGACGTGGATGCTCACTTGTGTTTAGTAAGTAAAAGCACTAATTCTGTAGTTTAAGCACAATAGAACTTAATTTTGTAATTTACAATATTGTATTGATATAAAGTATAAAAGATAAAGGCACATCTTTCAGTTAATTACAGATGGGTCCTGATGCACACTCACTATTCGGTTTATGTATATATATCATTTGTGAGAGTTTTTAGTGTAATAGAAACAACTGTTAAATTTATCTGTGCAAGACACTTTTAAAGTGAGAACTGAACACAGCCAATTCTGTTTTCCTTGTGGGGTCGTATATTCTTAATGTGCTGTAAGGTTGAAAGTTCAAGTTGCCAGACTGGTGAAAAGTTGTATTAAGAGAGTTTGTGTTTTAAATTTGCTCTAGACCAGCGCGGAATTCCAGTAGAACTTTCTCAGTGATGGAAATGTTGTGTTTTGCGATGTCCAGTAGGGTAGCCACTTAACCATATGTGGCTATGGAACTCTTAAGATGTGGCTAGAATGACTTAAATTTCGTTTGATTTTTGTTAATTTAAGTTTAAATAGTCATGTGTGTCTAGCGGCTACTGTATTGGATAAGGCATAGCCGTAGACCACCAATGAATTTTATTGTTTCTTATTTGGAGAATACAGTCGATTGTGATTTAGGATGCTTCTAAATAAAGGTGGGCCTGCTAAACACAGTGTGCTCGTCATCTGGAAGTCCTTGATCTCTTTGTCGTAAAGATGTTTTATCACCACTTGGAAGTCCCACCCACTAGATAACTGTCATTTAGAATATTTGCTCATTATCATTAAACTTTTATTGAGGATTTACTCTGGTTCTTTGCAGACACTTGGGACTCATACTAGGGTTCAAATTACAACTACACTCTCAAGCTATATAAGATAATCACTTATATTGCTTTGTGACATCTCTGGTACACTAGGGTGTGTGTGGGCGTGCACCTTAGCTTGTGCGATATATGTCTTGTTTAGCTTGACCACGGCTGGTTGAAAGCAGGGATTGCTTTACCTGGTTTGTCACACAGTGCCATAAATCAGGTATATATGAATGCTTAATTTATATGGAATTGAATGTAGGGTAAGAGGCATGGTTAATGAAACTGCAGCAGAAGTGATTTCAGTTTGATACTAGAAGTAGCGATATGTCTCTTTGCCAGTTTTAGTCAAGGGGACTAGTTTGTAAGTTATCCAATAGTCAGTATAACATTAACAATAATAAAAGCTACTATCTATTTAGTACTAACTATGAACCAGGTGCTGTGCAAAGCATACTGTATACATTTGCTCATTTAATCCTCATTCCAGTTGAGGTAAGTACTCCTACTAATGAGGTAGCTGAGGCTATCTTCAGCCCAGATCTTTCCTCTGGGCTTCTGTGTTTAATATCTCTTGCCCATTTCACATCTTCTCTCAGATGCCTCAGAGGCCCCTCAGACTTTATGGGTTCAAGATCTACCTCATAATCCTACTGCAGTACAGAGATACTTCCAGTGGTTCCGGTCGTAATGAATGGCTCCGCTGTGCAGTCATCTAAAACCTAGATTGAGGTTGTCTTCCACACTTCCCATAATTAAGCCTTTACTGAATCTTGTAACTTTTACCTTCTAAATGTCTCTCGGTTTTACCTACTTCTCACCTTCATCCTGGTCCAAGCTGTCACCATCTCTTCTGCATTAATTGCTTCAGCCTCCCATCAATCCACCACCCAAACCCTCCCCCGCAACCTACACACAGCCAGAGTGATCCTTTCAGAATGTATGCTATGTCATCCTATTGCTGAAAACACTTTACTAACTACAAGACCCTTTGTGGTCTGGCCATTCCCCACCTCTCCAGCTACATTTTGTACCACTCTTCCTCTCATTCTATCCCTTTGAACTAAACTGGACCTTTTTCATTCCCTATACTCACTAGGCTTTCTTTTTTGCACATGCTGTTCTCTCTACCTGGAATGCTCTTCCTTCCTCTCACTTCCAGTTAAGTGCTGCTTATCCTTTAGATCCCATTTTAAGCTTCTGTCCTCCCTGACAAATAATACATCTTCTTATTAAATCTTTTCACACCACTGTGTAATTTCTTAGTGGCAGCTGTCACAGTTGCAGCTTTATGTTTGTTACTGTGATTGTTTGGTTAGCTTTGGTTAGAAGTCCCACCAGAGAAGGTGCCATTTCTGTTTTTCTTCATGCTTGCATTCCAGTTCCATGCATGACAGCTGGCTTACTTCTCTGTTCTTTCTTTCATAACCACCCTTCTCTTGCCAGTGACTTCCCAAACATAATGCCCCCACCCTTCCTAGAATATTCTAAATGTTCTACCTCGGGGCTTTTTTACCTGCTGTTTCTACCAGCCTGACTCATTGCTTTGCCCCCCTGTCCTCTCATGGCTAGACCTTTTCACATGTTACCTCCTCAGAGAAGCCTTCCCTACCCACCCTGTGTAAAGTTAGTTACTCCCCACGCTGTGATCCCTTGGTTATTTCCTTTACAGCAGCTGCCAGCAGTGTAGCTGTCATTTTATATACTTGTTTATTGTATGTCTCCTCCCACTACAGTGTAAACTTCCCTGAGAACAGAGGCCTTGTCTAGCTTTTCCTTCAGTTAACCCCAGTCCCTAGAATACTGCTGTGGTAGGTATTCAGTGAATATATGTAGAATGAATGAACATACCCAGTTAAAGCAGGAGTCTAACTTAATTGAATTCACCTGCCTGTAAAATACATGTTCTTAACCTAATCTTTTTTTTTTGATTGATCAAAGTAATACAAACAATAAGCATGGTCTAAAAATTAGTCCTGTACCATGTGCATTTTTCTCTAAGCACTTTTACATATACTAACTCATTTAATCCCCATTTTACAAAAGAAGAATAAGTAGCACAGAGAGGTTAAGTAACTTGCTTAAGATAACACAGTAAGACAGTGGCAGAGCCAAGATTCAAACACAGCTAGTCTCCATCTGTGTTCTTAACCACTATGCTATACTATCTCTCAAGAAGGGAAGAAGGTTAAAGGCGGTAGGTCAGAGTCTGCAAGATACAGTCCCTGCCTTCTTGGAGCTGGAATGAATATCCTTACAACTCACACCTCTTCCTTCAGATCTCTGCTCAAATATCACGTTTCAGAGAAGCTAATCATGAGCACCTTATAGAGAAATAGTCTTCCCTCCACCAACTCCCACCCCACATTCCCTATCCTTATTATCCTGCTTTATTTTTTTTCCGGTAGTGCTTATTGTCCCGTGGTGTGTGTGTGTGTGTGTGTGTGTGTGTGTGTGTGTGTGTGTGTGTGTGTGTGTGTGTGTGTGTGTGTGTGTGTGTGTGTGTGTGTGTGTGTGTGTGTGTGTGTGTGTGTGTGTGTGTGTGTGTGTGTGTCTGTTTCCCCCTCGCTAGAATGTAAAGAGCATCAGGAGCATGGACTTTGTCTGTTTTGCGTGCTGTCCATACCCTCAGTGACTAGAGCAGGGGCCAGGATGCAGGCAGCACTCTACACATATTCACTGAATGAATGAATGAATGATTACCACTTTTTCTCAAATGAACCATGTTTTTCTTGGTAGCTACACTGACACGTCGTGCCCTGTCTACTACTGCTGCTTTCCCAGTTGTGTTGTATTTTTTGAGGCTTCTTAGCAAGGCTTTATGGGCTCTCTCCCCCACTTTTCCCCCTACAACTTTACTGCCTTTGGTCATTAAATTTCACTTTGCCATACAGAAGCTGTTAACGTGTCCTTAACCATTCTCCACATCTAGGCAGGAGAGTAGGGGGAAAGCAAGAGTGGCTTTGATGTTGGTGGGTTGTCTGACAAGCCTCTCATACTGCCTTGCAGAGAAGTCAGTTGAGGTTTAGAGATCTGAGATACATAAAAATGTTTCATAGCCAGAACCATGATACTTTATCTGTTTCTTCTCGTTTAACGCCTGTTGTCCATTTATGTGAGCTGTAAATCATTGCTGCTTTTGTTAAAAACCAAGGAGAATTAATCTGTCGTCTCTGATTTTTGTACTTAGTTCATGTTCTTCTATCTTACTTTATTCCCTGAGATCATCTTTTATTTATTTATTTTTGTGTTTTGTGTAATGTCATACTGGACTGGCTCCTTACAGATGTTGACAGACATTTTTAACAAGCCACTTACAAATCTTTTTTCTCAATGTAAGTAAAAGGCTAACCTTTCAAATAACATCACTACTGCCTGGTCTTAGATTATATTTTTTTAAACATAAACGGATGTCAGAGTAACTGAGATGAGAAATAGCTGGTTCTAAAATAAAACAAATTTAAAAATGAGGAATGATAAATAATAATTTGACTATAGTAAAAGAAAAAAAAGGTGTTATAAACAGTTTTTTAAATTTAAAGAGGGAGATTTTGCTCATTAATAATTATGTGAATAATTTCTATTTTGAAGCATAGAAAGGTTTTTTCCCCTGTTAGTTTATTTTCTTTTATTGAGATATAATTAACATATAACATTGTATTAGTTTTAGGTGTACAGCACAATGATTTGATATTTGTATATGTTGCAAAACAATTGCCACAGTAAGTTTAGTTACTTACTAACTACTAATCACCACACAGTTACAATTTTGTTTTGTTTTCTTGTGATGAAAA
This sequence comes from Pseudorca crassidens, assembly GCF_039906515.1. Classification (NCBI taxonomy): domain Eukaryota; kingdom Metazoa; phylum Chordata; class Mammalia; order Artiodactyla; family Delphinidae; genus Pseudorca; species Pseudorca crassidens. The sequence goes on from NC_090297.1 coordinate 162,664,699, forward strand.
CTTTTAAGATCTATTCTTTCAGCAACTTTCAAATATATAATACAGTATTGTTAACTATAGTTATCATGCTTTACATTACATCCCCAGAATTTATTTATCTTATAACTGGAAGTTTGTACCTTTTGACCCCTTTCACCTATTTTGCCTGTCCCCCACCCCCTGCCTCTGACAACCACCAATTTGTTCTCTGTATCTGTGAGTTTGGTGGGGGTTTTTTGTTTTTTTAATTTAAAAAAATTTATTATTATTATTATTTTTTGGCCATGCCACGCAGCTTGTGGTATCTTAGTTCCCGACCAGGGATTGAACCCAGGCCCTTGGCAGTGAAAGTGTGGAGTTCTAACCACTGGACTGCCAGGGAATTCCCTTTTATTGCTTTTTTTAAGGTGTCACATGTAAGTGAGAGAGATCATACTTTATTATTTTTCAAATGACTTGAACTTCTTTGCAGTATACCTATGCAATTCTGAGATTTTCAATTTAGTGCTCCCCCTCTCTCATAAAAACTTCTTTCCCTATCAGTTCTCCTACTTCCCCTCACCTATAGATCCTATCCTTTATTTACATCAGAACCTGTAGCCCAGTGTTTCTCGAAATGGGCCTGAGGGGTACCTGCAACAGAATTCCCTGAGGGCCTTTATTAATCGCACAGTTTCTGCATGTATGGGGAGCTTCCTGGTTATTCAAATATGCACTGATGTTTTAGTCAGTGAACCCCTCCGGCTCCCTAATCCAGCTTGGATCTTTAAGTGTTGCACATACCTGCATTCTAGACTTCCAGGGGACTTATTGTCTGCTATGACAGTCCCTGGATCATTTCCATTTTCTGTTTTCTCCACTCTATTACCACTTCTGATCTTTGCCTCAATAAATGTCAATTCCCTTTCTCTTTTCCTTCTCCAGCACACTTCTGGATGAGGATCCCAAATCACTTTTGTCCCTACTCTTCCTCTTACGTCTCTTTCTACATTTTTCTGTCTTGGGAAGGTTTCCAGTTCTCACAGCTTCAAACAAGATTCCCAAATATCTCCAGTTCTTCCTTACATTGTCTGAGTTTTGGTCAATAGCTTGAATTGTCTACTAGTTATTTCTTTTTTTTTTTAAAATAAATTTATTTATTTTAATTAATTTATTTTTGGCTGTGTTGGGTCTTTGTTGCTGTGCACGGGCTTTCTCTAATTGCGGCGAGCGGGGGCTACTCTTCGTTGCAGTGTGCAGGCTTCTCATTGTGGTGGCTTCTCTTGTTGCGGAGCACGGGCTCTAGGCACGTGGGCTTCAGTAGTTGCAGCACGTGGGCTCAGTAGTTGTGGCTCACGGGCTCTAGAGCACAGGCTCAGTAGTTGTGACGCACGGGCTTAGTTGCTCCGTGGCATGTGGGATCTTCCTGGACCAGGGCTCGAACGCATGTCCCCTACATTGCCAGGTGGATTCTCAACCACTGTGCCACCAGGGAAGCCCTACTAGTTATTTCTAATTGCACATTCCACTGTCACTTCAACATTACTAAAACTAAATGGATCACTTTTAACCCTAAACCAAGTTCTTTTTCTCTCACTTTGATTATGAAGTAATACTGATTTGTTTTCATTGTAGGCTCTTCAGCGAAAGCCCTTGTCAGTTTAAAAGGTAAGAATCATAGCATGATTCTTTTAGGTATGACACAAACTAGGAATTTATTTCATTAAATTTATTTGGATATAGTATTTCTCTTTTCTTTCTAAGTTATGATTCATTATAGCTTTTAAATATTGGTTTTCACTGGTGATAATAAGTTCATATGGGGAATCTGCCCTTGGTTTTCTCCCCCTAGAATTATTGATTAAAGAACTTTCTAACTAAATGTTCCAGACATTTCTTACTAGAGTTAAATCGTTTATTAAACAACTGGGCTAAGCTGTATTTTTACATAATTGTTTTTTAAGAATCTTGTCTTATAAGTAGTAATGCAAGTCTCTTGAAATAAAAGAATGATAGTATTTTTTTCTGAGAAAAAGTTAGACATGTTCCTTGGTCTTGCTGTTTCTTTGTGTAAGTACGTTAGACCTATCCTTTTAATATAATTTATTTTGAGATTTTACCTCTTGAGCAAGATTCTACTGGATAAGTAAATTTGGAACCAATGTAGATCTTCTCAAAGGTCCATTAGTACTTTCAGTTTTTAAAGCTACCGTATTATACTTTGGATTGGTGATCTACCAAATTAAGTCCTTCTGGCTTGAGAACACTTATCTTCCAGGATTACCCTAATTTATTTGCCTAGCAGGATCAACCCCATCCCATCTCTTTCCTTTTGTACTTATTAAAATGTATGTCTGAAAAAGTATTCCACTAATTTTTTTCTCCCAATATTAAAGCCATTTCTCTTTTTAAAGAAGTGATATAAATTTTTTATACAAAAATTAGAAAATGCTTTCAGGTAATTAGAAGGAAATAAAACTATCTTATGTATATTCATTCCAGTTTTCTATATCTGTCTCTAAATAAACATATCCTTTTTGTAAACATTAAACTCGCCTTCTTTATTTTCATAACACGCTTAATCGGTAACTTGATCAGATTTTTTCTGGTTGCATACAACTCTGAAGACGTTTATTTGAATTAAGGGAGAAACCCCTGCATATTTCATTTTTGGATATCAAGTGTTTTACACGTTGAAGCAGAAATATGTTCTAAATTAAAGGTTAAAGGAGCTTTTCGCATTTTTCCTTGCCTGCTTTCAGTCAGATTGTACTGAGGTAGTTCTTGGCAAATAAGAATAGAGGAATTATTGAAAAACAAAATGAAATAAGCCACACATGTTTTAATATGAAAATGTAATACTTTGAAGTAGCATTGCCTTGTCAGATTATTTAGCGAGTTTGACAAAAAAATACAGAAAAGATTTTTTTTATTTGTAATAAACTAAAATTATTATGGTCAGTATATTTTTTCCGTATTCATAAATATTTCAGATATATTGCTGTTATTAAAAAGGCCATGTTTATAGTATGAAATCCGTTGAACTAAACTTAAATATCATTAATAATTATTTATTACAGAGGGAAGCTTATCTAACACATGGAATGAAAAGTACAGCTCTTTACAAAAAACACCTGTTTGGAAAGGCAGGAATACAGGCTCTACTGTGGAAATGGTAAGGAATTAGTTTTTCTTACTCTTTAGAATATGATAGCTAAATTGTCTGTATTATTGTCACGTGCACATTCTTACAGCACTACAAAAATTTTCCAAGGGTTTTCCCCAACTCCAAGCATTTGTGTCATTAAGTGTCATTGAACAGTATTTGATCATACCTAGATAAATAATCTATAGCCTGTGATAATCTGTTCATCATTAAGCATTTGTTAAGTAATTGTAGTTTCTTTAAGTAGGCAAACCCAAAAAACTCCAGCAACCCGAAATCTTACTTTTAATATAGATTTTTAATAATTTAATAGATTTTTTTAAAATAAAAAGATTGTACCTGGCTCTGCTCCCTACAAAAAGATATATAAATAAGTGGTAGGGTACTGAAATCTTGTGTAAGTCAAGGATAAATGCATTTAGGGCTGGGAAGTAGAGATGAGCATATAATTGGCGTGACTAACAATTTTCGGGGCCTCTCTTCCTGCCCTGCCCAGCCAGGTAGCCAGGAAATTTTAGGGGTCAATCATGAAACAAGCCTGGAGCTAGGTTAGACAGTAGCTGTCAGTAGCCTGGGCAGCTGGCCACAGTGAGTGTACAGGACTCTCCGTGCTGTTAGCATTTCTGTCAGCATCATTCTCTTCCTCCTCTCTGCCCATGGTCAGAGGAGGGGAGCAGGGTAGAAGGGACTTCCTGTCAGGGCTCTTCAGTGTTGAGACTCTCAGTGGGTTTAATTTCACCGGTCCATACCTCTAGCCTTGACCCAGTTGGATGCTTCCCATATGTTGCTAGCCCGCTGCACCGGCTTCAGTTCTAAGTAAGCATGGAACTGTCTTGAAGGGTGGGAGAAGGATTTGAAAAATGATGTGGGTGCTATTGGGATATTATTTCTGTTGTTCTTCCCTATTAAGCCTCTGAACCTAGGATGGACTGTAAAATTTTTCATATTATAAATCCTTAAGTGTGTGATGTACTTTGGATGCTTAAAATTTTTTAGTTCTGCATGCACTTATTAAGTATCTGTTATAGGTATCTTGTATTTTTATTTGCAAATGGAAATTTGTCAACAGTTTTTGACAGCAGATCTAGTATAATATTATATACATTTAGATTTACTCTCTAAAGTGATCTAGTAACTTTGTCCCAACCCAGCCCTATCCAATAGACCTATCAGGTGAAACACCCAACTGGTTGGTATTAATCCAAGCACCAACATAATGAGAACTAGAATTTCCAGAGCTTAATTTTCCTATCTTCAACATTCAAGACTGCCAGTGTACTATACGAAGAAGACTTGGGTTCTAGTTTTAATTAACAGCTAGGTGTTTCATTTCTAAACAAATTACCTACATATGTATCTTTCTACTTTCTAAAATCTGAAATTATTTGTGTGCTTTTTATTACCCGTTCTTCATCCTTCAATACTGCTGCTAATTCGGAGTTAGCTGTATTTTCGAAGTATAGAATTGTGTTTTGGAACAAAAATGGCAGGTGTTTGGCCTTTTCATTAAATAAAAAAATTTCTATCATAGCCTTTCAGAAATTCGAAACGAAGTCGGCTCTTTTCTGATGAAGATGACAGACAAATAAATACAAGGTCACCTAAAAGAAATCAGAGGGTGGCAATGGTTCCACAGGTATGTGTGTGCTAAAATTTTGTTTCATTGAAAGGAAGTGAGCAATCGCTCAGTATAATAAAGTTTATATTTATTGTTGTATGACATTTTGAGTAACAAGTTCTTTAAATCAGTACTTCAGCTCAGCTCCTATTTTAATTACCTAAAACAGGGCATTATTTTATTGATGGACTTTAAGCCAGTGTAGAAAGCCAGTCCTCAGTCTTAAAGATGCACACTCTTCTTCTTTTTTTTGTTTTTGGCTGCACCACAAGCCATGTGGGATTTTAGTTCCCCGACCAGGGATTGAACCAGGATTTTGTGCCCCCTGCAGTGGAAGCATGGAGTCCTAACCACTGGATCGCCAGGGAATTCCCATGCACACTCTTTTTTTAAGCATGGAGATAGTGGACATTCAGCAAATGGATTTGGCAAATTGGAATCAGCTTGGCGTTTGCATGGAAATCAGAGGGGAAAACTCATTTTACTTTGTCATTGAGTGAAGTATGTTGAAGACTTCCCTTATCCAAAAGAGGAAAATATAGAGCATGAAATCATATCTCCTTTTTCATTTTTGACATCTTTTAAAGAAAAATTATAGTGGACATGTAAGAATCAAAGCAATGAATGAAAATTAGATAAGGAAATATTAACCTTAAGAATACAATAATTTTCTCCTATGCAATGTATAATTTTTGATATAGTTATTCCCTACTTCCCATTCATTTTTTTTTCAAAAGTGTTGTAACATTTTCCAGTAGGATGTATCAAGTAGAGGTAATTTTCTCAACCAAGGATTTGGCATCAAATTAATTAAAGGTATTACCAGCAATATGCCCTTACCAAAAACAAAAACAAAAACAAAAAAAAACCCAAAGAACTTTTACATACCTTTATAATCATTTCAAATAGTAAAATACGAAAAAAATAGTAAAATATGTTCGTTCTCTGTAAAATGAACAAAAATATATGAACTTTTTAACATCAAGGACAAGTGTGCATAAGCATCTAAAATTCAATTTAAAAATTTGACCCAGTTGAAACTAACACACAGTGTGCATTTCTTGGCTCAGTAGATGTCGGATACAAGGTTGAATGAATACAAGAATAGTCAACAACTATTTCTTGTATTGATTTTAGAAGAGCTGTGTTATTAGGATAATTTGGATGCTTTAACGCTGTTTAGATTTTTTTAACGCTGTTTAGATTAGGATAATTTGGATGCTTTAACGCTGTTCAGGCGGTATGCGGGCCTCTCACTGTTGTGGCTTCTCCCGTTGTGGAGCACAGGCTCCGGATGGGCAGGCTCAGCGGCCGTGGCTCACGGGCCCAGCCGCTCCGCGGCATGTGGGATCTTCCCAGACCGGGGCCCGAACCCGTGTCCCCTGCATCGGCAGGCGGACTCTCAACCACTGCGCCACCAGGGAAGCCCGTGGATTTTTTTTTTAAGTTCTTTTTTTTCCCTCCAACTATTTACTAGGAAAATTTTCAAACATACAGAAAACTCTGATCTTTGTGACTATGAAACCATCCTGCCCTAAGTCTATCCAAAGCCCTCCTCCCCAGGCGCATATCATTCCTTCTGGGACTATTTCACAAAGGCCTTTCTACTTGTGAGCAATACAGAACAAATATAACGTAGGACAGACATGATATGAGACTTCTTTAACTATGTGAAAAAATTTTATATCCTCTGAGTTTTCTCTTTTCTAGTCTTAACATGCCTAGTTCTTTCAATCTTCAGTTACATGATATGCGTTGTTCTCTTACTCTCCTAGTCACAGCCTCAAATCTGGTGTATTCTATCTGTGTGTTTGTTTAAAGAGCACTATTCAGAGCTGGAAAATTATTAAAAAACAACGTTTATTCAGTACTTAGTATGTGCCAGATCCTGTTCTAAGCACTTCATATGTATTACTTTGATTTAATCTTCAAACCCCCCATGAGTTAGGTTACTATTTTCTTATTTCCCATTTTTCAGGTGAGAAAACAGACACAGAGAAGGGTTTTTTTTTGTTTTTTTTTTTAATGTATTTATTTTTGGCTGCACTGGGTCTTCGCTGCCGCGCGTGGGCTTTCTTTCTCTAGTTGCAGTGAGCGGGGGCTACTCTATGTTGTGGTGCGCAGGCTTCTCACTGTGGTGGCTTCTGTTGTGGCAGAGCATGCGCTGTTGGCCCGTGGGCTTCAGTAGTTGTAGCACGTGGGCTCAGTAGTTGTGGCTCTCGGGCTCTAGAGTGCAGGCTCAGTAGTTGTGGCGCACGGGCTTAGTTGCTCCATGGCATGTGGGATATTCCCGGGCCAGGGCTCGAACTCATGTCACCTGCATTGGCAGGTGGATTCTTAACCACTGCGCCACCAGGGAAGTCCACAGAGAAGTTTCTTGTTCAAGATCACAAAGCTAATAAGTGAAAGCCGATACTAAATGGCAGGCAGCCTGTCTTCAGAGGTCTACTTTTTTGTTGTAGCTTTATTGAGATACAGTTAACATAGCATACAATTTACCTATTTAAAGCATACAATTCAGTCGTTTTAATATATGCGCAGAGGTGTGCAACTATCACCACAACCAATTTTAGGACATTTTCATCATCTTAAAATAAATCAGTAGCAGTCACTGTCCATTTTCCATTTGTTGAATAAACCCTTAGAAGTGTAATTGCTACAAGGGTATTTACACTTAAGCTTTGAAAGATACTACTTAATAACCTATTTATAAAAGTTGTAATAATTTATATTTCCACTAACAGATTGAATATATTTCCTCATACTCAACAGAGGAATCTTTAATACAGTTTTATATGCAATGAGCCACCAATATGCTATTTTAGAATTTGGGTCAATAACTCAGTAGGAATAAAAATAGCACTCTTTCTGATAATAATACTTTATAATAATTTGGTTATTATTTATGCTAAATTACTCATGACATATAATTTTTTTTTACATTAAAAAGTTAATTTTCTAAGTACAATGTGGTATCCTGAATTGGATTCTGGGACAAAAAAAGGACATTAATGGAAAAACTGGAGAAATCCAAATAAAGTCTGTGGTTTAGTTAATAGTATTATACGAATGTTAATTTCTTGGTTTTGACAAACCGTGGTTATATAAGACGTTAACATTAGGGAAAGCTGGATGCAGGGCATGTGGAACCTCTGTATTATCTTTGCAACTTTTCTATAAATCTACAATTTTTCCTAAGTAAAGTTTTATACTAAAAAATAAAAAGTTAATTTTGACCTTCACCCACCCTCCAGATCTGCTTCCCTCTTCCACTGGTAACCAACCACTGTAGTTTGATTATCCTTTTAGATCTTTTTAATACTTCTAAACCTTTATATATGTATTCATAGAAAATATATGGTATTGTTTGGTGTATGTAGTTTTAAAATTACATTAGTAGTATTATTTTCATGATATTGTATCAGGCATCATTCTTTATTTTTTCACTCAAAAGTGTTTTTTTTGGTTTGTTTTTTTTGGTTGGTTTTTTTTGGTTTGTTTGTTCTTTTGGGGTTTTTTGCCTCGCGACTTGCAGGGGTCTTGGTTTCCTGACCAGGGATCAAACCCGGGCCCCCTGCAGTGAAATCAAAAGTCTGTTTTTGAGATCTGGCCATGCTGACTGATTTAGTTAGACACGCTTCAATATTTCATTTCTTTTTACTGTTTTGTAGTAGTCAATCTTACACCATAATTTATTTATTTTATCGGCATTCAAGTGGTTTCTAAGTTTTCATTATTACAAACAATGCTGTAGTGAACATCCCAAACATATTTGTATAAATTTGCAAGTGTTTTTCTAGGGCAGATGGCTAAAATGTGGAATTGCTGGATCACAGGATATGCACATTTAAAGTTTTTAAAGTAGTGCCAAATTATTCTCCAAAGAAATTGTACTGGCTTATACTTTCAACCAGTAATATATCACAGTGCCTATTTTACCTAATGCTTCCTAACTCAGTATATAACTAAACATCTAGATTTTTGCTAATCTCATAATAGCATCTCACTTGTTTTAGTTGGCATGTCATCAATGAGTGACGGTGAGATACTTTTCATATATGTTTACAAACTTTCTTTCCTTAGCTCAAAACTGTTTTTCTTTCTCCCGTTTTTTATTAGATTGTTGGTCATTTTCTTGTTAGTCTGTAAGAATTTTATATATATTAAGAATATTAGCCCTTTGGCTGTTCATACTGGTTATAATTTTTTTCACAGTTTGTAGTTTGTCTTGTGCTTTGTTTCTATATTTTTCACCATAGAGGACTGAAAAAAATTCTAAGGGTCAAATATAGCTGTGTTTCCTTTTAATGACTTTTTGATTTTATGATTAGAAAGACCTTCCCTAGTCTAACATTTATAGTTTTAGAATTCCCTCTATATTTCTTATTTCATTTTTAAAAAAATATGTTTAAATCTTCAATCCATCTGGAATTTATTTTGGAGTAAAGAATGAGGTAAGACGGCAACCGAATTTTTTTCCTAGAGGACTACTTATTTGTCCTGGGTAACATTTACTGAACAATCCATCTTTTTTTTTTTTTTTTTTTTGCGGTACGTGGGCCTTTCACTGTTGTGGCCTCTCCCGTTGCGGAGCACAGGCTCCAGACGTGCAGGCTCAGCAGCCATGGCTCACGGGCCCAGCCGCTCCGCGGCATGTGGGATCTTCCCCAACCGGAGCACGAACCCATGTCCCCTGCATCGGCAGGCGGACTCTCAACCACTGCGCCACCAGGGAAGCCCCAATCCATCTTTTATACATTGGTTTATAATGCTGCTGCATGACAAGCTGTATTCCTCTATATATTTGGGATTATTTCTAGACTTTTTTTTTTTAAGAGTTCAAATGGGGAAGACCAAGTTACTTTCTTTTTTTCTTTAAGTTTTTGTTTGTTTGTTTGTTATTTTATGGTTGCGTTGGGTCTTCGTTGCTGCACGCAGGCTTTTTCTAGTTGCGGCTACTAGTGGGGGCTACTCTTCATTTTGGTGTGTGAGCTTCTCCTTGCGGTGGCTTGTTGCAGAGCACAGGCTTTGGTAGTTGTGGAACATGGGCCCTAGAGCATGAGGGCTTCAGTAGTTGTGGCACGTGGGCTCAGTAGTTGTGGCATGGGCTTAGTTGCTCTGTGGCATGTGGGATCTTCCTGGACCAGGGATCGAACCCACGTTCCCTGCATTGGCAGGCGGATCCTTAACAACTGAGCCACCAGGGAAACCCCTATTTCTAGACTTTCTATCTCTTTATGTCTAGCATGTCTCTGTATGTGCTTGTGTCAACTTTTTTTTTTAATTTATTTTTTGGCCACATTGGGTCTTCGTTGCTGCGCATGGGCTTTCCACTAGTTGTGAGCGGGGGCTATTCTTCATTGCGACATGTGAACTTCTCATTGTGGTAGCTTCTCGTTGCGGAGCATGGGCTCTAGGGCACACGGGCTTCAGTAGTTGTGGCACATGGGCTCAGTAGTTTTGGCTTGTGGGCTCTAGAGCGCAGGCTCAGTAGTTGTGGCGCACGGGCTTAGTTGTTCCCACAGCATGTGGGATCTTCCCGGACCAGGGATTGAACCCATGTCCCCTGCATTGGCAGGAGGACTCTTAACCACTGCGCCACCAGGGAAGTCCTTCAGATTGTTTTAATGTGACTTTATATTGTGTTTTAATTTCTGATATAACATTATTACTTATCCTTTTTAAAGATTTTCCTAAGTATACTTGAACATTTATTTTTCCATATGAACTTCAGAATCAACTTGACTAGGAAAAAAATTCTGTTGGGATTTTCATTGATGTTGAACTAATATTATAAATTAATTTTGGGGTTATGACGTGTAACATTGGTACTGCCCATCCAAGAACTGGTTGTAGTTCTACTTATTCAAGCCTTAGTACCCCTTAGTAGACTTTAACATTTTTTTCCATGTCAATCTTGCACCTTTCTTAAGTATATTCCTAGGTGTTTAATACTTTTTGTTCTTGTTATTTTTGCTGTCATAAACAGGATATTTCTTCTGTTTGATTTATTCTCATTGATATATAGAAAAGATAATGATTTATTTATCTATCTATTTATTTATTTATTTTTGGCTGTGTTGGGTCTTTGTTGTTGTGCATGGGCTTTCTCTAGTGGCGGCGAGCAGGGGCTACTCTTCGTTGTGGTGTTTGGGCTTCTCGTTGCGGTGTGCGGGCTTCTCATTGTAGTGGCTTCTCGTTGTTGGGCATGGGCTCTAGGTGCGTGGGTTTCAGTAGTTGTGGCACTCAGGCTCAATAGTTGTGGCTCACAGGCTGTAGAGCGCAGGCTCAGTAGTTGTGGTGCACTGGCATAGTTGCTCTGCTGCATGTGGGCTCTTCCTGGTGCAGGGTTCAAACCTGTGTCACCTACATTGGCAGGTGGATTCTTAAACACTGCACCACCAAGGAAGTCCCGATAATGGTTTTTTTTTTTTTGATTTATTTTCCATTATATTGAAAACTTAAAGTACCGTTGTAGCATCTCTTGTCATCATCAGTGGAAACAAGCCCTGTGATGTACTCTTGCAGGGAGTATACATAACCAATATCCCTTTTGAGGCAGTTTATCTCCTCTTTTGCTTCTTCAGGATCTGGGCTTTAGGGGTTCTGTGGGGCTGATGTTTGTGTAATGACCTTGATATTTCCTGTGTCCTTGGGCCTCTGGTCAGTCTCCTTCAGGCATTGATAATTTGATTTCGTGGTGTAGGTAGGAGGCCTCAGTTCCTTGCCACATAGATCTCTCCTGAGGGCTGCTTGAGTATCCTCATGACACGGCAGCTGGCTTACCCCAGGATGAATGAGCTGGCACAACGTAGCCATCCCTGGTTTCACATCAACATGATCTCAGGCACAAACCTCCTTGTTTTTCCATTTTGTCTTTAAGTTACTTGTTGAAACAACTGGCCCCGGGGTCCCAAAGACTGTTGCGGCTTCGGCTGGTGGGGCCCCTCCCGAGCCAGCAGCTTCAGTGAGTCCGCCCTCCCCTCAGGCTCTGGGGCAGTTGAGTCGATAATGATTTTTTTTTAAATAGAGATTTTTGTATAACAACTTTGTTTTCTCCCACTTTATTAATTTATTCCTTTTAATGGTTATAGTTGATTTTCTTGAGTTTTCTGGGGGAGTCATATCACCTGAAAATAATGGTAATTTTGTCTTCTCCTTTACAATTTTATTCCTTTTGTTTAATTGGCTAATTCCATCAAAACAGTGTCAAAAATAGGCGTATAGGGCTTCCCTGGTGGTGCAGTGGTTGGGAGTCCACCTGCCGATGCAGGGGACATGGGTTCGTGCCCCGGTCTGGGAGGATCCCGCATGCCGCGGAGCGGCTGGGCCCGTGAGTCATGGCCGCTGGGCCTGCGCGTCCGGGGCCTGTGCTCTGCGGCGGGAGAGGCCACAGCGGTGAGAGGCCTGCGTACCGCAAAAAATAAATAAATAAATAAATAAATAGGGGTATAATCAACATCTTTGTCATATTCCTCACTTTAATGAGAATGTTTTTAGAATTTTAACATTGAATATGATACTGACCTTTTTTTAAAATATTAATTAATTAATTAATTTTATTTTTGGCTGTGTTGGGTCTTCATTGCTGCACACGGGCTTTCTCTAGTTGGTGGCGAGCGGGGGCTACTCTTCTTTGCAGTGTGCGGGCTTCTCATTGCGGTGGCTTCTCTTGTTGCGGAGCACGGGCTCTAGGCGCACAGGCTTCAGAAGTTGTGGCACGAGGGCTAAGTAGTTATGGTTCGCGGGCTCTAGAGTGCAGGCTCAGTCGTTGTGGCGCATGGGCTTAGTTGCTTCACGGCATGTGGGATCTTCCCGGACCAGGGCTCAAACCCTTGTCCCCTGCATTGGCAGGCGGATTCTTAACCACTGTGCCACCAGGGAAGTCCAATACTGACCTTTCGATTGGAATGGGGAGAAATGTGTTTTGAAGGTTAAGAAAGTGTTCATCTATTTTTATTTTCTTGGTCAGTATTGCTAAAGGTTTGTCAATTTTGTTGATTTTTTTCAAGGAACTTCTGGTTTTATTGATTTTTCTCTATTGGTTTTCTATTTTTTCTTTATTTATGCTCTAACTTTTATTATTTTCTTCCTCTGCTTGCTTTGAGTTTTCTTCTTTCTCTAGTTTCTTAAGGTGGAAGGATAAGTTATTTATTTGAAATTTTTCCTTTTTTCTAATATAAGCATTTACCCAATGAATTAAATTTCCCTTCAAGTACTACTTTAGTTGTATCATTTAACTTCTGGTATATCATGTTTTTTTAGTCATTTTGTCTACTTTTATATTCCATTAAGTGTTTTTTTTTAATGGATATTGAATTTTATCAAGTGTTTTTAGCATCAGTGAAGGTGATCATATGACTTTTATTGTTTGATTTATTAATAATGACAGATTACATTAATAGTTTTCTAATACTGACCCATCCTTGTATTCTTGACATGAATGAATTCCACTTGGTTGTGTTGTATTCTTTTGATGTTCTGATGGTGTTTTTTAAGCTTTTTAAAAAATGAAATGTAATTGACAACATTATATTAAGGTATACATGATGATTTCAGTGTTTGTATATATTGTGAAATGATCATCATAGTAAGTCCACTGTAGTTAACGTCCATTACCATAGTTACAAAAATATTTTTCTTGTAATGAGAACTTTAAAAATTTATTCTCTTAGCAACTTTCAGGTATACAGTATGGTATAGTCACCATTCTGTACATTACATCCTCATGACTTATTTATTTTACAACTGGAAGTTTGTATCTTTTGACCTTTCTTTATCCATTTCATTTGCCCCCCTACCCCTGTCTTTGGCAACCACCAGTCTGTTCTCTGTATCTACTGAGTTGGGTTTTTTGTGGGGAGGGAGGTAATTTTTTTTTAGGTCACACATGTAAGTAAAATTATATGGTGTTTGTCTTTCTCTGTCTGACTTATTTCACTTAGCATAATGTCCTCAGGGCCTATCCATGTTGTCACAAATGGCAAGATTTCCTTCTTTTTTATGGCTGAATAATATTTTATATATATATATATTTATTTATACACCACATTTTCTTCATTCGTCAGTGGATGCATAGGTTGTTTCCATGTCTTGGCTATTGTAAATAATACTGCAACAAACATGGGGCTGCATGTATCTTTTGGAGATAGTTCATTTCCTTTGGATAAACATCCAGAGTTAGAATTGCTGGATTATGTGGTACTTCTGTTTTTAATTTTTTGAGGAACCTCCATACTGTTTTGCATACTGGCTGCACCGATATACATTTCCAGCAACAGTTCACAGGGTTCTCTTTTCTCCACATGCTCTCCAACACTTGTTATTTCTTGCCTTTTTGATAATAGCCATTCTAACAGGTATGAGGTTATATCTCACTGTGGCATTTGTCTGATGATTAGTGATGTTGAGCACCTTTTCATGTACCTGTTAGCCATTTGTGTCTTCTTTGGAAAAATGTCTTTCAGCGTCTCTGCCCATTTTTTAATCAGGTTGTCTTTTTGTTGTTGAGTTCTATGAGTTTCTTACATACTTTGGGTATTAATTTCTTATCAGATATATGATTTGCAAACATTTTGTCTCATTCTGTAGGCTGCCTTTTCATTTTGTTTCTTTTGCGATGCAGAAGCTTTTTAATTTGATGTAGTCCCACTTGTTGATTGTTGCTTCTGTTACCTTTGCTTTTGGTATCATCCCCAAAAAATCATTGCCAAGAACAGTGTCAAGGAGACTTTTCCCTATGTTTTCTTCTAGGAATTTTATGGTTTCAGGTCTTACATTTACAGCTTTAATCCATTTTGAGTTAAGTTTTATGAGTGGTGTAAAACAGGAAGCCAGTTTTATTCTTTTGCACATGAAAACCATTTCCCAACACCATTTATCGAAGAGACTGTCTTTTCCTCATTGAGTATTCTTGGTTACCTTGTCAAATATCAGTTAACCATATATGCATGCATTTATTTCTGGGCTCAATTCTGTTCCATTGCTCTAGTGTGTCTGTTTTTTTTGTTTGTTTGGTTTTTTGTGATACGTGGGCCTCTCACTGTTGTGGCCTCTCCCGTTGCGGAGCACAGGCTCCGGACGTGCAGGCTCAGCGGCCATGGCTCACGGGCCCAGCCGCTCCTCGGCATGTGGGATCTTCCCCGACTGGGGCACAAACCCATGTCCCCTGCATCGGCAGGCGGACTCTCAACCACTGCACCACCAGGGAAACCCTAATGTGTCTGTTTTTATGCTAGTTCCATCATGTTTTGATTACTGTAGCTTTGTAATATAGTTTATAATCAGGGTGCATGATGCCTCCAGCTTTGTTCTTTTTTCTCAAGATTACTTTGGCTATTCAGGTTTTTTTGTAGTTTCATAACAGTTTTAGTATTGCTTGTTCTATTTCTGTGAAAAATGCCATTGAAATTTTAATAGGGATTGCATTGAATCTGTAGATTGCTTTGGGTATTATGGACATTTTAACAATATTCTTCCAATCCATGAGTACAGAACATCTTTCTAGACATTTTTAAAGTTCATACAAATGAGTGATATTTTCTTCAGGTTCTTTCTCTCGCTCTCACTCTGTCTCTCACAATAGTGTCAGAGTCCTTACTTGTCTTTTCTGGACCTAGAACTCTAGAAATATTTTTCAAAAGTATCTTCTTCCTACATACCTAAATTGAAATTACACTGTAGTGCAAACATGGCGGGGGCAAATATTTCACCCTCCTTGTCAAAATATGTTATGAAATTGGAGGCTTTAACTTTGTAAGAAATAATCAGAATGTATATTTGTTAAATAATGACAAAAATTTTCATTTTGTATATTGTTGAATCTTTTTGAGTACCTACCATAATCTGGCTTTCTACAAATGTATTCACTGTTATAGATGTTCATTTTTACTTAATGGAACTGTAATTAATCTCTTTTTTTTATTGTACAGAAATTTACAGCAACAATGTCAACACCAGATAAGAAGGCCTCACAGAAGATTGGTTTTCGATTACGTAACTTACTCAAGCTTCCCAAAGCACATAAGTGGTGCATATATGAGTGGTTCTACTCAAATATAGATAAGTATGTATCATGGCTCATATCACAAGTATCATTTGAACCAGAAGTTTAAGATTTTCAAATGTTAAAAGCCTCAACCTGGGCTTCCCTGGTGGCGCAGTGGTTGAGAGTCCTCCTGCCGATGCAGGGGACGCGGGTTCGTGCCCCGGTCTGGCAGGATCCCACATGCCGCGGAGCGGCTGGGCCCGTGAGCCATGGCCGCTGAGCCTGCGCGTCCGGAGTCTGTGCTCCGCAACGGGAGAGGCCGCAGCAGTTAGAGGCCCGCGTACCACACACACAAAAAAAATCTTTCAAAGCCTCAACCTTTTCTAGAGGTCTATTTTGATTCTATTTTTTTCCTGAATTTCTTTTTCTATTCCTCATTCTAGTTTGATCCATTTCCATTTTTCAAAGTTTTCTTCCCTCCTACCCCTTTTGGGGAAGAAGTTGTTATATGAAAATGAAAGTATAATCTCCATATTATAATTTACAAAGACTGTGGAGTGGAGATACCCTGAAAACAAAGCACCATTATTTGCAGTGAATGGAACTTGTTTTATAAATCTCGAGATTTTAAATGCTAGTATAATAGTAGAGAAACAGTTATTAATGGTAGAAGTGATTCAGGAAGATTTTAATGAGTCTTTCTATTTGGGGGATGATATTCATGCATTTTAGTTATATGTAAATGTTTAAGTAGAACATAGAGGTTTGGGTGAAATCCAATTATTCAACAACAGAATTTATTGAGGAAAAATTCTGATTTCTCATCCACCACAATCTAATCTTATCTAATCCATGCCAGTCAGTGGTGCTTGCTTTGCTGACTGCTTATCTTTATTTCCTTTCTCTACTTTCACCAGTTGCGTACTCTGAACCTTGTGAATCTCATGAACATTCATATTTAAGCCCAAGACATTTCATGTGTCATTGCTGAGACTGGTTCCTGGTTTCCCAAACTCATGAATAAAATTGTTTTATTTTTGTCCACAAATTTTTTCATAGGCTTAAGACAGCTCTCAGGGTGTCCTAGTATGATCCGAGTCCTCGATTTCCCAAGAACTAATCTAACCCTCTGGAGTCCCCAGTTTTCTAAAACGAATTGACTCTCAAAGAGAACTCCCTGGTGATGATATTACTTTTGGGACAAAGATACTTTGTAGCTAACATTGTTTATCCTCACCAGATATAATGATAATGCCAAGATAACCTCTGGAAGGATAGACTCCTATAGGAGATTTTTAACAAAAATCAGTGTCTCTTGGAGTCTCAAGCACAGACAGTATTTCTTGAGTAACTTTTACACATTATTTGTTTCATAAATGCAAAGGATCTAGTTTAATTTTAACATTTGGAATTTGTGCCTGTTTTGGGTAGAGGTGAAAGTTTGGCATCTTGTGATTAATATGTTGAAAATTGGAATGCATATTTTGAATTTTATGGCTCTTAAGTAACACATTGTATATTAACTATTAAAATACCATTTCTGTTTTACAGACCACTTTTTGAAGGCGACAATGACTTCTGTGTTTGTCTAAAGGAATCTTTTCCTAATTTGAAAACAAGAAAGTTAACAAGAGTAGAATGGGGAAAAATCAGGCGGCTTATGGGGAAACCACGGAGGTAAAAATAATGTTTTTATTTAAAATAAAATTAATAAATTAGTTGGTAGTATTATTACCATATTGACTTTTTCATCTTCAAAAGGACTAGTACCAAAACACAACTTCCCAGAATAGTTATATGTTAAATATATCCTACTGACCAACATTAATGTAGGTGCTTTTTATACTTACGTATCTTATAATTAAATGCACAATTTCATTTTTGTTTAGGTCACAGGCTTTGAACATAATTTTGTTATATTATCTATGCTCCACTATGTTCCAAAAAATATTTAAGAATGCACTAAAAATCATTTAATGAAGCTATAAGGTTATGCATACATTGTTTTTTTTATCCGTTGAAATTTTAATTTTTTAGTGAAAACAAAGAATTAAACAATTGTGAACTTTATTAACATTTTGTGGTGTGACAAACATAAATACGTTTTATAATTTCTAGAAACATGCTATTTCATAGTACAATCTTTTTTTTTTTAACATCTTTATTGGAGTATAATTGCTTTACAATGGTGTGTTAGTTTCTGCTTTATAACAAAGTGAATCAGTTATACATATACATATGTTCCCATATCTCTTCCCTCTTGCGTCTCCCTCCCTTCCACCCTCCCCATCCCAACCCTCTAGGTGGTCACAAAGCACCGAGCTGATCTCCCTGTGCTATGCGGCTGCTTCCCACTAGCTATCTGTTTTATGTTTGGTAGTGTATATATGTCCATGCCACTCTCTCACTTTGTCACAGCTTACCCTTGCCCCTCCCCATATCCTCAAGTCCATTCTCTAGTAGGTCTGTGTCTTTATTCCTGTCTTACCCCTAGGTTCTTCATGACATTTTTTTTTCTTAAGTTCCATATATATGTGTCAGCATACGGTATTTGTCTTTCTCTTTCTGACTTACTTCACTCTGTATGACAGACTCTAGGTCCATCCACCTCATTACAAATAGCTCAATTTCGTTTCTTTAGGTGCAAGGTTAGGTTGTTAGGTTAGGTTGTTAATTTGAGATGTTTCCTGTTTCTTAAGGTAGTATTGTATTGCTATAAACTTCCGCTTAGAACTGCTTTTGCTGCATCCCATGTCATGTCTCCATTGTCATTTGTTTCTAGGTATTTTTTGATTTCCTCTTTGATTTCTTCAGTGATCACTTCGTTATTAAGTAGTGTATTGTTTAGCCTCCATGTGTTTGTATTTTTTACAGATCTTTTCCTGTAATTGATATCTAGTCTGATAGCGTTGTGGTCAGAAAAGATACTTGATACAATTTCAACTTTCTTAAATTTACCAAGGCTTGATTTGTGACCCAAGATATGATCTATCCTGGAGAATGTTCCATGAGCACTTGACAAAAATGTGTATTCTGTTGTTTTTGGATGGAATGTCCTATAAATATCAATTAAGTCCATCTTGTTTAATGTATCATTTAAAGCTTGTGTTTCCTTATTTATTTTCATTTTGGATGATCTGTCCATTGGTGAAAGTGGGGTATTAAAGTCCCCTACTATGAATGTGTTACTGTCGATTTCCCCTTTTATGGCTGTTAGTATTTGCCTAATGTATTGAGGTGCTCCTATGTTAGTTGCATAAATATTTACAATCGTTAAATCTTTTTCTTGGATCAATCCCTTGATCATTATGTAGTGTCCTTCTTTGTCTCTTCTAATAGTCTTTATTTTATTTATTATTATTATTTTTTTCGGTACGCGGGCCTCTCACATTGTGGCCTCTCCCGTTGTGGAGCACAGGCTCCAGACGTGCAGGCCCAGCGGCCATGGCTCACAGGCCCAGCCGCTCCGCGGCATGTGGGATCCTCCCAGACCAGGGCATGAACATGTGTCCCCTGTGTCGGCAGGCGGACTCCCAACCACTGCGCCACCAGGGAAGCCCTAGTCTTTATTTTAAAGTCTGTTTTGTCTGATACGAGAATTGCTACTCCAGCTTTCTTTTGGTTTCTATTTGCATGGAATATCTTTTTCCATCCCCTCACTTTCAGTCTGTGTCTCTAGGTCTGAAGTGGGTCTCTTGTAGACAGCATATATATGGGTCTTGTTTTTGTATCCATTCAGCCAGTCTGTGTCTTTTGGTGTGAGCATTTAATCCATTTACATTTAAGGTAATTATCAATATGTATGTTCCTATTCCCATTTTCTTAATTGTTCTGGGTTTGTTATATAGGTCTTTTCCTTAACTTGTGTTTCTTGCCTAGAGAAGATCCTTTAGCATTTGTTGTAAAGCTGGTTTGGTGGTGCTGAACTCTCTCAGCTTTTGCTTGTCTGTAAAGGTTTTAATTTCTCCATCAAATCTGAATGAGATCCTTGCTGGGTAGAGTAATCTTGGTTGTAGGTTTTTCTCCTTCATCACTTTAAATATGTTCTGCCAGTCCCTTCTGGCTTGCAGAGTTTCTGCTGAAAGATCAGCTGTTAACCTTATGGGGATTCCCTTGTGTGTCATTTGTTGTTTTTCCCTTGCTGCTTTTAATGTTTTCTTTGTATTTAATTCTTGACAGTTTGATTAATATGTGTCTTGGCATGTTTCTCCTTGGATTTATCCTGTATGGGACTCTCTGTGCTTCCTGGACTTGATTAACTATTTCCTTTCCCATATTAGGGAAGTTTTCAACTATAATCTCTTCAAATATTTTCTCAGTCCCTTTCTTTTTCTTTTCTTCTTCTGGAACTCCTATAATTCGAATGTTGGTGCATTTAATGTTGTCCCAGAGGTGTCTGAGACTGTCCTCAGTTCTTTTCATTCTTTTTTCTTTATTCTGATCTGCAGTAGTTATTTCCACTATTTTATCTTCCAGATCACTTATCCGTTCTTCTGCCTCAGTTATTCTGCTATTGATCCCTTCTAGAGTATTTTTAACTTCATTTATTGTGTTGTTCATCGTTGCTTGTTTCATCTTTAGTTCTTCTAGGGCCTTGTTAAATGTTTCTTGCATTTTCTCTATTCTATTTCCAAGATTTTAGATCATCTTTACTATCATTATTCTGAATTCTTTTTCAGGTAGACTACCTATTTCCTCTTCATTTGTTAGGTCTGGTGGGTTTTTATCTTGCTCCTTCATCTGCTGTGTGTTTTTCTGTCTTCTCATTTTGCTTATCTTACTGTGTTTGGGGTCTCCTTTTTGCAGGCTGCAGGTTCGTAGTTCCCGTTGTTTTTGGTGTCTGTCCCCACTGGCTAAAGTTGGTTCAGTGGGTTGTGTAGGCTTCCTGGTGGAGGGGACTAGTGCCTGTGTTCTGGTGGATGAGGCTGGATCTTGTCTTTCTGGTGGGCATGTCCACGTCTGGTGGTGTGTTTTGGGGTGTCTGTGGACTTAGTATGATTTTAGGCAGCCTCTCGGCTAATGGGTGGAGTTGTGTTCCTGTCTTGCTAGTTGTTTGGCATAGGATGTCCAGCACTGTAGCTTGCTGGTCGTTGAGTGTAGCTAGGTGTTGGTGTTGAGATGGAGATCTCTGGGAGATTTTTGCTGTTTGATATTACGTGGAGCTGGGAGGTCTCTTGTGGACCAGTGTCCTGAAGTTGGCTCTCCCACCTCATAGGCACAGCACTGACTTCTGGCTGCAGCACCAAGAGCCTTTCATCCACACGGCACAGAATAAAAGGGAGAAAAAGTAGAAAGAAAGAGGATAAAAGAAAATAAAGTAAGGTAAAATAAAATAAAGTTATTAAAATAAAAAATTATTAAGAAAAAAAAATTTTTTTAAGTAAAAAAAAAACCAAAACGGGCGGATAGAACCCTAGGACAAATGGTGAAAGCAAAGCTATACAGACAGAATCTCACACAGAAGCATACACACTCACAAAAAGAGGAAAAGGGGAAAAAATAATAAATCTTGCTCTCAAAGTCCACCCCCTCAATTTGTTATGATTGGTTGTCTATTCAGGTATTCCACAGATGCAGGGTACATCAAGTTGACTGTGGAGATTTAATGTGTTCCTCCTGAGGCTGCTGGGAGGGATTTCCCTTTCTCTTCTTTGTTCGCACAGCTCCCGGGGCTCAGCTTTGGATTTGGCCCCGCCTCTGCATGTAGGTCGCCGGAGGGCGTCTGTTCTTTGCTCAGACAGGACGGGGTTAAAGGAGCCGCTGATTCGGGGGCTCTGGCTCACTCAGGCTGCAGGCAGGGAGGGGTACGGGGTGCGGGACGAGCCTGCGGCGGCAGAGGCCAGCGTGACGTTGCACCAGCCTGAGGCGCACCGTGCGTTCTCCCGGGGAACTTGTCCCTGGATCCCGGGACCCTGGCAGAGGTGGGCTGCACAGGCTCCCCGGACGGGAGGTGTGGATAGTGACCTGTGCTCGCACACAGGCTTCTTGGTGGCGGCAGCAGCAGCCTTAGCGTCTCATGCCCGTCTCTGGGGTCCGCGCTGTTAGCCGCGGCTCGCGCCCGTGTCTGGAACTCCTTTAAGCAGCGCTCTTAATCCCCTCTCCTCGCGCACCAGGAAACAAAGAAGAAAGACAAAGTCTCTTGCCTCTTTGGCAGCTCCATTCCCGGACTCCCTCCCGGCTAGCCGTGGCGCACTAGCCCCTTCAGGCTGTGTTCACGCAGCCAGTCCTCTACCTGGGCTCCTACCGAAGCCCGAGCCTCAGCTCCCAGCCCCGCCTGCCCCGGCGGGTGAGCAGACAAGCCTCTCGGGCTGGTGAGTGCTGGTCGGCACCGATCCTCTGGGCGGGAATCTCTCCGCTTTGACCTCCGCACCCCTGTGGCTGCGCTCTCCTCTGCGGCCCCGGAGCTCCCTTCCTCCGCCACCCGCAGTCTCCACCCGCAAAGGGGCTTCTAGTGTGTGGAAACCTTTCCTTCTTCACGGCTCCCTCCCACTGGTGCACGTCCCGTCCCTATTCTTTTGTCTCTGTTTATTCTTTTTTCTTTTGTCCTACCCAGGTTCGTGGGGGAGTTTCTTGCCTTTTGGGAGGTCTGAGGTCTTCTGCCAGCGTTCAGTAGGTGTTCTGTAGGAGTTATTCCACATGTAGATGTATTTCTGATGTATCTTTGGGGAGGAAGGTGATCTCTGCGTCTTACCCTTCTGCCATCTTCCCCCTCTCTCCCCGCATACATTGCTATTACCTTTTGTAAAACTCTTTTTATCACCTCAAGAGCCTTTCCACAAATGCATGTTTTACTCTATGTAGAAACAAATCAAGTGAATGTATCCAATATGTTACTTCCTGAGAATTACTTTTCGTGTTAAACTGCTTTTCCTTTTCTAGTGTTATCTTGCTTTCTTAACACATCAGAAAACCTTATATTACTTTTGAGAGAAATTTTGCAATATACTACATCATTAGTCTCATGTCTGTCTGCCTAGTAAAAGCATGTGTAAGACTTTTTCAGTTTGTGGGGAAATTCAGAGAAGACTTGGAATTATGAAGTGACTTGGACAAGTAGGTATGGAATTTAGTTTTCCTGATTTCTGTAGATAGTAATGAAATTCAAGGAGAACTTTTCATTGAACTGGTAATATTTTATTTTATCCCATTGTATGGAAAGATGACATTGCTGCTGATGTTTTAAATATCTCCCTCATTTATAAGAACAAATCAAAATGTGATACGTTAGTGTGTTTCATACAGGTAATTTATGGTCTTTGTTAATTACTTTAGGCCATTTGGGGGCTTTTTGCTGTGACTTTACATGTTTGAGTAAATTAAGCCACACTGTTTCTGATTATTGTCAGAATGAGATATTAGTCACACCTTATTTTATTGTTTAGTTATAATTCTGCAGTTTGTTTGTCATAATATTTCTAATATAATATTTCATAAAATATATTTCATAAAATCATAATATTTCTCTTATTAATTTATCCTTTCTTATGTTACCATAACATTGTTGAATTTTATAGTCCTTTACTTCATCAAGGTAAATTAATAGTTGAAATGAAGTCTTTATTTTCAACAAAAGTTTATAGTTTTTCTTTTCTCTGAGGAAGTTGAGGTACACTACAAATTATTGATACAATGTACTTTTCCAAATATCCTAAAGAAAAAGTAAAGTAAAATACCAAGAAGGAGCTTAACAGGAAATGTGCAGGATACAAATGAGGAAATGGGAAGACATAGATGATCTTGGATTAGGATGCTCAGCATTCTAAAATCAGTCCCAATAAAAATATCAGTAGCCCCCCCCCCCTTTTTTTTAACTTTAAACTAGATCAATTAATTCTAAAATTCACATAAGAGAAATCAAGCAGGAAGATCCAGGAAAATTCTGAAGAAGCAAGGTAATAAAGGGAGACTATGTAGTATCATACATACATATGTAGTATGTATTATCACCTATTAAAATAGATATAATGTGATCATAATCAAAATGGTGTTGTAGTGGTACATGCATAGAAAGATGAATTAAAAAGGAGAGGAAAAAAAAAAAGGAGAGAAAGCCCATGAAACTAACACCACATTGTAAATCAACTATACTCCAATAAAATTAAAACTAAAAAAAAAAAAAGAGAGAGAAAGTCCAGATAGAATCAAAGATGTCTATAGGAATTTAATACATGATAACAGTGGTTGCATCTCAAGCACATAGGGAGAGAGGGGTTAAATTACTTATTTAATGGATACTGAGACCACTCTGAAGTAATCTAAGAAAACACAAGTTGGTTTCATATCTCATACTTTATACCAGGAAACATTTGAAAAGGATCAGAGATTCACATTTTTAAAATGAAACAGTAAAACCACTAGGGGAACCTGTAGGAGAGTTTTGCTTAATCTTGAATTGGAGAAGATCTTTCTAACAGGCCCCAAAGCTAGGAACCATAAAAGAAAATATCGATAAATTTGACTTCATAAAAATGAAAACATTTTGCATTGCCCCCCTACAGAAAATCCATAAACAAAGTCAAAAGACAATAACAGAAATATTTATAATTCTTACAACAAAGGACTAATTTCCAAATATATGAAGAACTATGTATGAATCAATTAAAAAAGTCAAATAACCTATAATAAAAGTGTCTGTTTATATGACAGTACATAAGAAAGGAAAAAGAAATGGCTCTTCTGAACAGATGAAAACAGTTCAATCTTACTCATAGTGAGAAATATAAAATCAAATATAAAATCAGAATACTGTTTTTAACTATCAGATCAATGGAGTTCATAAAGTTTTAATATGTTGGGTTTGGCAATGGTGTGGTGAAAAAGTCACTATTGGTGGTGAGAGATTAAATTTATATAACCTCTGTGGAGGGCAATTTGGTAATATCTGTCAAATTTTCAAATTTCCATACCCTGTAACCTAGTACTTTTGCGAATTTAGATCACAGAAATACTTGTACATGGGTAAAATGACACGTACAGTAGTATTCGTAGAAGCAAAAGATTGGCAAAAACCTAAGTGTCCATAAATAGAGGAATGATTAATTAAAGTATGGTACCTCAAAATAGTAGAAAACTCTGAAATCATTTAACTTAAAATCAGAGGAAGTTGGACTTCCCTGGAGGTCCAGGGGTTAAGACCCTGCGCTTCCATTGCAGCGGTCACAGGTTCAATCCCTAGTCGGGGAACCAGCATCCCGCATGCTGTGTGGTGTGGCCAAAAAAACCCACCAAAAAACAGAGGAGTTTTCTAATGTACTGATATAGAAGTGATTGCTAAGATACTTTAAGAAAGCAAAATACACAACAGAGCATATTGTAGCTATTTGGGGAAAATAAGAAGGGAACATAAGCAGTTTTTGCTTGTGTATTCCTAAAGTATCAATGAAGGACATGTAGAAAACTTACAGTCATGATCCTCTGGAAGACAGGAAACCGAGGGACAGAGGTATTAGAGTTTTCAGTGCCTTTTGAACCTTTTAAATTAGAAGCCTATGAATGTATTAACTATGCAAAAATACTATTTAAATAAAATTTGATTGCTGAAAGTGTATATTATATCCAGAATGTATGAAGAACTCTGAAAATTCAGTATTAAGAATCAAACGGGGGCTTCCCTGGTGGCGCAGTGGTTGAGAGTCCGCCTGCTGATGCAGGTGACACGGGTTCATGCCCCGGTCCAGGAAGATCCCACATGCCGTGGAGTGGCTGGGCCCATGAGCCGTGGCCTCTGAGCCTGCGCGTCCGGAGCCTGTGCTCTGCAATGGGAGAGGCCACAACAGTGAGAGGCCGGCGTACTGCCAAAAAAAAAAAGAAACGGGAATTCCCTGGTGGTCCAGTGATTAGGGCTCCATGCTTCCACTGCAGGGGGCACAGGTTTGATCCCTGGTTGGGGAACTAGAATCCTCATGCTGCACGGCACAGCTGAAAAAAAAAAATCAAACAGCCCATTTAACAAATTGGCAAACGATTTGAACAGATGATTCACCAATGATATAAGAATATCAGATAAACCAATGAGAGGATATTCAACATAATTAGTCATTAGAAAAACGCCAATTAAAACCAGTGTTGAAAATTTACTAGACCAAGCCTACCACGTGTTGGTGAGGCTATGGGGAAACTTGAACTCCTGTACACCGCTGATGGGAATATAAAATTGTATAACCACTTTGAAAAAACTGTTTGGCAGTTCCTTTCTTTCTTTTTTAAAAGACTTAATTTTTTAAGAGTCGTTTTAGGTTTACAACAAAATTGAGAGGAAGATACAGAGATTTCCGGTTTACTGCCCCCCCCCCCGCCCACATACATAGCCTCCTCCACTATCAATGTCCTCCATCAGAGTGGTACATTTGTGACAGCTGATGAGCCTGCACCAACACATCATAACCACCCAAAGTCCATAGTTTCCATTAGAGTTCACTCTTGGTATTATACCTTCTGTGGGTTTTGACAAATGTTTAGTGACATATATCTATCATTATTATATTTTACAGAGTATTTTCATTGCCCTAAAAATCCTCTGTGTTCTACCAATTCACCCCTCTCCGCATCCCCACAACTGCTGGCAACCACTGATATTTTTATTGTCTTCATAGCTTTGCATTTTCCAGAATGTCATGTATTGGGATCACACAGAATGTAACCTTTTCAGATTGGCTTCTTTCACTTGGTAATATGCATTCAGGTTCCTCCATGTCTTTTCATGATTTGATAGCTCATTCTTTTTGGTACTGAATAATACTCCATTCTCTGGATGTACCAGTTTGTTTATTCATTTACCTACTGAAGATTAGTTGATTCCAAGTTTTAGCAATTATGAATAAAGATTCTGTAAACATCTATGCAGATTTTTGTGTGGATGTAAGTTTTCAACTCATTTGAGTAAAAACCAAGGAGCATGATTGTTGGATTTTATGGTAAGAGTATATTTAGTTTTGTAAGAAACTACCAAACTGTCTTCCATTTTGCATTCCACTAGAAATGAATGAATTCCTGTTGTTCCACATCCTCACCAGCATTTGAAGTTGTCCGTGTTCCAGATTTTAGCAATTTAATAAGTGTGTAGTGATATCTCATTTAATTTGCATTTCCCTGGTGGCATATAGTGTGGAGCATCTTTTCATATGCTTATTTGCTAATTGTGTATCTTCTTTGGTGATATTTGGATTCTTTGATTTCTTAAAGTGTTAAACACACATTGACCATATGACACAGCCCTTCCACTACTTTAATCAAGAGAAATGAAAGCATATGTTTGTACAGAAGCCCACACACAGATGATCATATCAACTTTGTCGTAAGAGCCAAAACCTGGAAATAACCCATAAGTCCACTAACAGGTGAATGGATAAACAAATGGTGCTATATCCATAGAATAGGATGTGTCACAATAAAAAGAAATGAACCACTGATACATACACCAATATGGACAAATCTTAGAATAATTATGCTGAATGAAAGAAGCCTGAAGAAAGAGTATATACTAGATGATTCCATTTATATAAAACTTTAGAAGATATAAACTTAATACAGAAAGCAACTTAGTGATTGCTTGAGAAGTAGGAGTATAGAAATGAGAGGAAGCAAAGGAAGGATAGAAAAGTGGCACAAGGAAACTTTAGGGGGCTGATTAATGTCTTTGTATGTTCATTATCTTGACTGTAGTGACATGGATGTATATTTCGTGGCCTGAAAGCTTTGTTTAAATACCTTTGGTTCATCCTAGAATTTGAAAATAGAAATATGACAGGCCCTAAAGGTAAGAGTATATTCAGTATTCATACTTCAAGACAGGAAATATGATTAAAAGTTTACACGGTGGCAAGTCTCATCTTTAATTCCTGTACAGATAGGTTCACTGGGTCACAGGGAAAATATCATGTTCTTTTGAATAGAGTATTGAAACTGAACATTGTTCTTAAGAGGAGACCTGGGATCCAGGTGCAGTTTTGTCAAAGGATGGTGAACAAATCCTCCTCCTTTGAGGAAGGAATAATCTAGACTTGCTTATGTATCTTTCAGTTTTGCAAGGTCCTGTTCTTAAAAAGATATAAAGGTAATTTACTTTGAAGAGAAAATTATTATTGCTAAGAACCCATTTTTAAATATAGTACTTAAAAGAATGAGAAGAATAAAGGGAGTAGTGAGATGAATGGTCTGACTTGAAGTTTTTATATAGGACAGTTATCAGTTTATATGATTTTTATAATTTATTCTAGATGTTCTTCTGCATTTTTTGAGGAAGAGAGATCAGCATTAAAACAGAAACGGCAGAAAATAAGGCTCTTACAGCAAAGGAAAGTTGCGGATGTTTCACAGTTCAAGGATCTCCCAGACGAAATTCCTTTGCCCCTGGTTATTGGAACCAAAGTTACAGGTAGGTGAAGATAAGCTTATTACTATTTTGACTTGCAGTTTTTCACCAAGATAACGTTTATTAGACAAATGGCTTTTATATTAGAAAGCTTAAACTATAATTCTATAGCAATATTCTGTAGAGGTTACTGTTTCTTAATCTGTGAAGTCTGTTTTTTAAACAAATTGGATAAAAGTGTACCTTTTCAAAGCAATGTCTGCCACAACATAAACTAAAGCAAACTGCCACAAAGATGAAATTTAAAATAAGTATAATGTTTAAATTTTAAACATTTTGAATTCTGTTTTTGCTTCCACTCATTGATTTTCTTTTCTAACCATTTTTACCTGGTTAGTTCACAAACACCATTGTTCTTGTGATCTTTGAGTTTAGAAGTACTCCATTTCTAATGACTGAATAAAACTAAATTATTCAGTAGGTAGTTTTGTAAAGATGTAAATTCTGTCAATTTGTAGGTGGTGATTCTATGTGTTCACTCCAGTTACAACACTGAGGGAAATTACCACCAAAACCTCACGTTTAAGTTAATCCTTAATAATTTGGTGATCTAAAATTACAATTTATATAATACAAGAAATGACAAGGTGTTAAGTGGGTAGGTAGGGTAGTAATAGTACTGGAAGAGTTTGAAAAATGGTTGGATTAATCAGAATATTTTCTGGAGGAAAGGGAACATTGAATTACATATTTATATTATTATTTTCTGGATATAAAAGTGGTACATGTTTCCATTATATTGTAAAAATGGGTAATGAAAGGAAAGGTAGATAATAAGGAAGAGACTGTATCATGCATATGAAATGCATTTGGAAAAGAGAAGAATGCATTTAGTCATAACCTACCATGTATAGAAGTTACAGATGATATATATGGTCTCTCTCTTTACAAAATTAGTCTGGGAGTGGGGGTGGAGATAGAGTGAGGGAGAGATAGCATTCCTGAAAAAATATATTAGTTCTAAAAACCCCATATAAATAAGTACAAAGTCTACAATATAACTACTAATCAGAGAAATGCTGGTGTGAATAGAGTGACACGTAGACCCAATTAGGAAATCCTTAAAAGTTAAGTGCTACAGCATTTAAGGATTGGCAGTATTATTTGATAAGACTGAAAATTTTACAGTGTCAGTAAGTAGGTACTCATGTCACAATGCAGAATAGGTGGGACTGGATATGTCAAGATATGAGAAAAGTTTGTAGGAATCAACTACTAGAGCTTTTGAAGGTTTCTCTTTGGTTTACAGGAGGTGTCAGCATACAATAAAAAATTATTAAACCTATGAAGAAACATAAAAACAGGTTCTGTAGTAAAGACCAAAAGCAATCAATAGAAAATAGATGCTGGGATGACTCAGATACTGGAATTAGTTTCAAAATATCTGTTATAAAACATGTTCAAGAACTTAAATGTAAATATGGTCATAATTAATGGGGATATCACAGTAGATAGATGGAAATTACTTAGATAAAACACATTTAAAATTGAAAAGTATAGTGTCTGAAAAGAAAAATTCTGAATGGGCTTAAAAGCATATTGGAAACAGCAAAACCAAGGGTAAGTGAACTTCAGAATAAATCAGTATAAATGATCCATTGTGAAAGCATGGAGGAAAAAATGGAAAAAACATTAATAGAGCCTCAGAGACCTGTGGGACAATATTATGCAAATAACATACATGTAATTAGTGTTCTTAAAAGGAGAAGAAAGGCACAATGGCATGTGGGAAAAAAAAGACTTGATTTTTTCTTTCAGTTTTTTCGAGATATAGTTGACATACACACTGTAAAGTGTAGGTGATAATGATTTGACTTGCATCCATTACATTTGCCGACCTTGGAGAAGTGGCCTCTTGTGGGAGACCTCCTGTGCTTCCCAGCAGCGCACTCCCCTCTGGTCACCAGAGCTATGTGCTCTAGGGGTGCCCCCTGTGTGGGCTGCCTGGGTCCTTCTGTTGTGGTGGCCTGACTACTGTGGGCAGTCTGATAGGTGTGGCTGGCCCTCCTTCAGGTTGGTTGCTAGGCCCTGCCTCGTGGAAGGCTTCCGTCTGTGGGCTGGGGCACAAGGTGGCCGGCTGCAGGAGTGAGTGGGGGGTTCCTGGGACTAGTACTGGCCCACTGGTGGGTGGAGCTGGGCTCGGGGTGTGTGGTTGCAGGCTGGGGTCCCAGATCTAGTGCTGGTGGGTGTGCTAGTTCCTGGCATGGCTGTCTGTAGGGGCCTGGGATATCCCAAAGCTGGTTATCAGCCTTCTGGTTAGTGGAGCTGGGTCCTGAGGCTGCTGGCTGAGGGGCCCAATATGTCTGGTGGCCTGCTGTCAGCCTGCTGGTTGGCAGGCCAGAGCCCCCGCTATTCCCTGGGCTAGTGTCCCATCACTGGTGGACAGGAGCAGTTCCTGGGGCGGCTAGCTGAGGGGCCCAAGGTGTCCCAGAGCTGGCATTAGCCTGCTGGTGGGTGGGACTAGGGCTCAGTGGGTCTTGGAGCTAGTGCTGGCCTGCTGGTCTGTGGGCTGCATCCAGACACAGCAGGCTGTAGGTCTGTGGTGGTCCTGGGGCTGCTGTCCACCCAGTGGTGGGTGGGACAGGGCTCAGGGGATCAGATCCCTGCGCTGGTGCCGGCCCCCTTGTAGGCAGAGCTGGGTCCTGGGTTCTCTAGCCGCAGGCCTGGTGTCTGCCCACTGGTGGGCAGGGCTGAGGCCCAGGGGGTCCCAGGCTGGTACCCACCCACTGGTGGGTGAGCCCGGGTCCTGGGGCTAGTGCCGGCTCACTGGTGGGTGGAGCCAGTCCCAAAGTCTCTGGCTGCAGGGCCCTGGAACTCCCTGAGTTAGTGCGTTGGTCTCTGTTGTGCTGGGCCAGGACCCAGTGGCTGGTGCCTGCCCAGTGATGGGTGAGGCTGATCCTGGGGCTAATGCTGGCTCACCTGTGAGCAAAACCAGGTCCCAGGGTCTCTGGTGCAGGGCCCTGGGGACCTGGGACTAGTGAGGCTCGTTGGTGTCAGTGGCCGGTCCTGGGCCCTCTGGTGGATAAGTCCAGGTCCTGAAGCGGCTATGGGCTCAGGGGCTCCCAGCCAGGCCAGCTGGTGGGTGGGGCTGTGTCCCCGCCCAGCCAGCTGCTTGGCCTGAGGTGTCCCATTACTGGTGTAGACAGGCTGCTGGGCGGGGCCGAGTCCCAGCCCTAATAAGCTAGAGGGAGGATTAAAAAATGGCGCTTGCCAGCACCAGTGTCCTCGTGGTTGAACAAGCTCCCAGAAATGGCTGCCACAAGTGTCTCTTTCCCCCCGGTAAGCTCCACTTGGCTCCTGCCTCTCAGGGAGGCTCTCCAAGATCAGCAGGTGGGTCTAACCGAGGTGCCTTTTGAATTACTGCTTCTGCTCTGCGTCCTAGAACTTGTAAGATTTTGTGTGCACCCTTTAAGGATGGAGTCTATTTCCCATAGCCCTCTGGCTCTCCCGAATGTAAGCCCTGCTGGCCTTCAAAGGAAGGTGTTCTGGTGTTTGTCGTCCTAGTGCAGGACTTCCAGTTTGGAGAGCCCCACGTGGGGTTCAGATCCCTTGCTCCTTGGGGAGAACCTCTACAATTGTTATTATCCTCCCCTTTGTGGAGGTATTGTTCTTGACTATACTGTGTCTCTGCCCCTCCTACCTGTCCGGTCGTGGTTCCTTTGCATCTTTAGTTGTAGAAGATCATTTTTGCTTGTCTTCTGGTCTTTCTCATCAATAGTTGCTCTGTAAATATTGTAATTTTGGTGTGCCGATGGGAAGAGGTGAGTGCAAGGACTTCCTACTCCGCCATTTTGGCCACCTTTCCCAAACTCGATTTAAAAAAAAAAAAAGTACAGATCCACAGTACTCTAAACCCCAAGGCATATAACCCACGTGTATACATAACCCATAATTAGACACAATACAGAAAAAATACAGAGCAAATCTTGAAAGCATTCATTAGAAAAACAACATTATATGAGGAACAGTGATACAAACAGCAGCTGACTTCTTACGGGAAAAGAACACTAGATGCTATGTCAAATGAACTTTTCAGATTGAAGGGATATGATACCAGATGGAACCTTGACTACAGAGTAACAGCACCAGAAATAGTAAATACATGTGTAAAATGGAACTGTTGTGTTTGTTTCTTAAATTTGTAGTGAGAGTATACAGTATTAACTGAAGTAGAGTGTAATAAGTAAGGAGTGAATATTATAATCCCTAGAATATTGAGGTTCAGAAACCTTAGTGTGCGTCAGATCACCTGGAGGGCTTTAAAAAGACAGATTACTGGCCTCCACTCCAGAGTTTCTGATTCAGAAGGTCAGGGGTAGGGCCTGAGAATTTGCATTTCAAGAAGTTTCCAAGTGGTGTTGATGCTGCTGGAGTGGGGCCGTACTTTGAGAACTAGTAAAGGAATTACTTTAAAAAAATCTTTTATTGAGGTAACGTTGGTTTATAACATAAATTTCATGTATACGTTATATTTCATCTTCTCTTTACATTACAGCATGCTCACCACCAAAAGTTTAGTTTCTGTCTCTCACCGTACAGTTGATCCCCTTTACCCGTTTCACCCTCCCCTGTCCCACCCCTTCCCCTCTGGTAATCACTACTCTTTTTTTTACCGTGGAGTAGTATTCCAGTGCGTGTGTGCGTCTGTGTGTGTGGCATATCTTTTTTTTTTTTTTTTTTTTGTGGTGTGCGGGCCGCTCACTGTTGTGGCCTCTCCCGTTGCGGAGCACAGGCTCTGGACACGCAGGCTCAGCAACCATGGCTCACGGGCCCAGCCACTCCGTGGCATGTGGGATCTTCCCGGACCGGGGCACGAACCTGTGTCCCCTGCATCGGCAGGCGGACTCTCAACCACTGTGCCACCAGGGAAGCCCGTGTGTAGCATATCTTTATCCATTCATTCATTGATAGGCACTTAGGTTGTTTTCATATCTTGGCTATTCTAAATAATGTTGCTATGAACATAGGGTTGCATATATCTTTTTGAATTAGTGTTTTTGTATTCTTTGGATGAATACACAGAAGTGGGATAGGTAGATCATGTGGTAGTTCTAGTCTTAATTTGGGGGGCAATCGCCACACTGTTTCTCATAGTAGCTGCACCAACTTACATTCCCACCAACAGTGTATGAGGGTTTCCTTTTCTCCTGTCCTTGCCAACCCTTGTTATTTCTTGCCTTTTTGATAATAGCCAGTCTAACAGATGTGAGGTGATATCTCACTGTGGTTTTTTTTTAATTGAAGTACAGTTCATTTACAATATTGTGTTAGTTTCAGCTGTATAGGAAAGTAATTTAATTATACATATTTTTTTCAGATTATTTTCCATTATAGGTTATTATAAGATATTGAATATAATTCCCTGTGCTGTACAGTAAATTCTTTTTGCTTATCTATTTTATGTGTAGTTTTGTTAATCCCATACTCCTAATTTATACCCCCCACACCTCCCTTTCCCTTTTGGTAACTATAAGTTTGTTTTCTGTGTCTATGAGTCTGTTTCTGTATGGTATATAGATTCATTTGTATTACTTTTTAGATTCCACATATAAGTAATATCATATAATATTTATCTTTCTCTGACTTACTTCACTTACTATGATATTCTCTAGGTCCATCCATGTTGTTGTAAATATTTTACTCTTTTTTATGGTTGAGTAATATTCCTGTGTGTTTTATACATATATATATAAAATCTCACATCTTCTTAAAGTAATCATCTGTTGCTGGGCACTTGGGTTGTTTCCATGTCCTGGCTACTGTAAATAATGCTGTTATGAACATTGGGGTGCATTATCTTTTCGAATTAGTTTTCATCTTTTCTGGATATATACCCAGGAGTGGGGTTGCTGGAACATATGATAACTCTATTTTTTGTTTTTAAAGGAACCTCCAGACTGTTTTCCATAGTGGCTACACCAATTTACATTCCCACCAATAATGTATGAGGGTTCCCTTTTCTCCACACCCTCTCCAGCATTTTTTATTGTAGACTTTTGATGATGGCAATTCTGACCCGTGTGAGATGATACCTCATTATAGTTTTGATTTGCATTTCTCTAATAATTAGCAGTGTTGAGCATCTTTTCATGTGCCTGTTGGCCATCTGGATGTCTTCCTTGGAGAAATGTCTATTTGGATCACTTGCCTATTTTTTTTAATTTATTAATTAATTTATTTATTCATTCATTTATTTATTTATTTTGGCTGAGTTGGGTCTTTGCTGCTGCACATGGATTTTCTCTAGTTGCGGCGAGTGGGGGTTACTCTTCGTTGCAGTGTGCGGGCTTCTCATTGTGGTGCCTTCTCTTGTTGCGGAGCATGGGTTCTAGGCATGTGGTCTTCAGTAGTTGTGGCACGCAGGCTCAGTGGTTGTGGCTCAAGGGCTCTAGAGCGCAGGCTTAGTAGTTGTGGCCCACAGGCCCAGCTGCTCCATGGCATGTGGGATCCTCCTGGACCAGGGCTCGAACCCGTGTCCCCTGCATTGGCAGGTGGACTCTTAACCACTGTGCCAGGGAAGTCCCCTGCCTGTTTTTTGATTGGGTTGTTTTGGGGTTTGTTTTGTTTTGTTTTGATAGTGAGTCATTGTGGTTTTGATTTGCATTTTCCTAACAATTAACGATGAATATCTTTTCATGTGCCTGTTGGCCATCTATATGTCTTCTTTAGAAAATCACCTATTCAGCTCTGCTGCCCATTTTTTTATTGGGTTGTGTGTCTTTTTGTTGTTGAGTTGTATGAGTTCTTTATATATTTGGGATATTAGCCAATTAATGGATATATGATTTGCAAATATCTTCCATTTGTTTCTTCATTTTGCTGATGCTTTCCTTTGCTGTGCAGAAACTTTTTAGTTTTATATAATCCCATTTGTTCAATTTTGCTTTTGTTTCCCTTGCCTGAGGAGACATATCCAGAAAGATATTGCTAAGATCAATGTTACAGAGCATACTGCATATGCTTATTTCTAGGAGTTTTATTGTTTGAGGTCTTGCTTTCAGGTCTTTAGTCCATTTTGAGTTGATTTTTGTATATGATGTGAGGTAGTGGTCTAGTTTCTTCTTTTGCATTTGGCTGTCCAGTTGAAGGAATTACTTTTAAAAAAGTGTTAAGAGGTATACCTAAAAAGCCAGTAGAGGAATTAAATTTGACAAACTAACAAATACTCAGTTAAGTGAAAAGATGACAGGAAAGAAAGAACAGAGGAGTAGAAAATAAATAGCAAGATGGTAGACTTATATCTAGCCCTTTTAAAATTACATTAAATGTCAATGAACTAAACACTACACTGTAGAGCTTATCAGACTGGATTTTTTTTTTTTTTTTTTTTTAAAGGAAGTCAAACTCAACTACAGTTGACCATTGAACAACATGGGTTTGACGGGTTTGAATTGTGTGAGTCCATTTATATGTGGATTTTTTTTTTCAATAACACACTGGAAATTTTTTTGGAAATTTGTGACAACTTGAAAGAACTTGCAGATGAATTGCTTAGCCGTGAAATATTGAAAAAAATTAAAAAGATATGTCATGAATGCACAAGATATATGTAGACATAGTCTATTTTATCATTTACTACCATATTTTATGGTAGTAAAATTTATCAAAACTTACTTCCACAAACACAGTCCATACATTTGCCATTGAGAGAAATGTAAGCAAACATAAAGATGCCATATTAAATCATAGCTTCATAAAACTAACTGTAGTATACACTGTACTACTGTAAAAATTTTGTAGCAACCTCCCAATGCTGTTGCAGTGAGCTCAAGTGTTGTGAGTATCTGCTAAAAATGCTGTGTGACAGTAATCATTTCCATGTGATCAGTTCATCTCCAGTAAATTGCATATCGTTGTAAAAAGTGATCTCTTGCAGTTCTCAAGTATTTTTCATTGTGTTTAGTGGAAGACCATAAACCATGGAGCCCATATGAAGTGCCATAGTGATGCTAGAATTGCTCCTAAGAAGCAGAGAAAAGTCATGACATTACAAGAAAAAGTTGAATTGCTTGATATGTACTGTAGATTGAGGTCTTCATCTGTGATTGCCCACTATTTCAAGATAAATAAATGAATACAGTGTAAGGACCATTGTAAAAAAAAAAAAAAGAAAAGGAAAATTGGTGAAGCTATAGCTGCACCTATGCCAGCAGGCATGAATACCTAGCATTTTTTTGAAATATCTTTTTACCTCATAATGAAAATACAGCTTTTATGTGGGTGCAAGATTGATATAAGAAAGGCATACCTATGGACTCCGATATGATTTGAGAAAAAGCAGTCATTTATATGACGACAGAGCAAAAGGGAGTGAAAGATCTAAAGCTGGAGAATTTAATGCCAGCAAAGGATGGTTTGATAATTTTAAAAAGAGGTTTGGCTTAAAAAATGTCAGGATCACAGGAGAAGCAGCTTCTGCCAACCGAGAGGCAGCAAACAGCTTCCCAGATGCCATTAAGAAAGTCATGGAGGAGAAAGGATATCTACCTGAACAGGTTTTTAATGCAGACATAAGTGCCCTATTCTGGTAAAACAAAACAAAACAAAACAAAAAAGCCTTGTTAGTAAGGAAGTAAAGCAAGCACTAGGATTTAAAGCAGAAAGGGTGGACTTCCCTGGTGGAGCAGTGGTTAAGAACTTGCCTGCCAATACAGGGCACACAGGTTTGATCCCTGGTCCAGGAAGATCCCACATGCCACAGAGCAGCTAAGCCCGTGTGCTAC
The DNA here is from genome assembly GCF_039906515.1 of Pseudorca crassidens. Taxonomy (NCBI): domain Eukaryota; kingdom Metazoa; phylum Chordata; class Mammalia; order Artiodactyla; family Delphinidae; genus Pseudorca; species Pseudorca crassidens. The sequence continues at coordinate 162,701,521 of NC_090297.1, forward strand.
AACTACTGAGCCTGCACTCTAGAGCCCACGAGCCACAACCACGGAGCCCGCATGCTGCAACTCGTGAAGCCCGTGCACCTAGAGCCTGTGCTCCACAACGAGAGAAGCCACCGCAGTAAGAAGCCCACGCACCGCAATGAAGAATAGCCCCCACTTGCTGCAACTAGAGAAAGCCCTCGTGCAGCAACAAAGACCCAACGCAGCCAAAAACTTAAAAAATAAAAAAATAAAGCAGAAAGAGATAGGCTAACTACTGTTTTGCAAATGCAGTTGGGTTTATGATCAAGACTGCCCTTATGTATAAAGCTGCCAGCCATAAACAACAAGGTCCTACTGTATAGCACAGGGAACTGTGATAAACCATAATGGAAAAGAATATATATTAAAAAAAAGAATGTCTATGTCACTTTGCTGTACAGCAGAGATTGGCACAACATTGTATATCAACTATACTTCAATAAAAAATTTAACTAAATTAAAAAAAGCTGCTAACCTTGGACCCTTGAAGGGAAAAAATAAACACCAGCTGGCCCGTCTTTTGGTTGTACAGCAAGAAGACCTGGGCAACAAAAATTCTTTTTCTGGATCAGTTCCATTGATGGTTTGTCCCTGAAGTCCGGAAGTACCTTGGCAGTAAGGAACTGCCTTTTAAAGTTCTTTTGATATTGGACAATGCCCCTGGCTACCCAGAACCCCATGTGTTTGACTCCAAAGGCATTGAAGTGGTCTACTTACTCCCAGACACAACATCTATAATTCAGCCTGTAGCCTTAAGTGCCTTTAAGGCTCATTACACATGGTACTCTATGGAAAGGATTGTCAATGCTATGGAAGAGAACTCTAATAGAGAAAACATCATGAAAATCTGGAAGGATTATATCACTGAAGATGTCACTGTTGTTATAGAAAAAGCCTGAAAGAGCCAGTAAAGGAAAGAGATTGTAGAGGTGGAGGAAAAAAAAAGAGGTTGGAGGTAAAGGGCTTCAAGACACGGATATTTTCAAGAGCTAATAGACACCACACCAGAGGAATTAACAACACAACTTGATGGAGATGAGTGCTTCTGAATCAGTGCCAGCCAATAAAGAAGAAGACATAGAAGATGCAGTGTCAGAAAACAAATTGACATTAGACAGTTGGGGAGAAGACTTTCAATTTTCAAGACTGCTTTTGCTTTTTTTTATAGCATAGACCCTTCTATGATAGGGTCACTTAAACTAAAGCAAATAGTGGAAGAAGGATTGGTACCATATAGAAACATTTTTAGAGAAATGAAAAAGCAAAAAGTCAAGTAGAAATTATGATGTATTTCCATAAATTCACAGTAAGTGTGCCTGACTGTCTTCCCTCCCCTTCCACCTCCTCCACCTCTTCCACCTCTGCCACCCCTGAGACAGCAAGAGCAACTTCTCTTCCTTCTTCTCCTCAGCCTACTCAACATGAAAATGGTGAGGATGAAGACCTTTATGATGATTCATTTCCACTTAGTGAATAGTAAATAATCATCATTCCATACAGTTAATAAACTTATCTATTGCGTAGGTGTGTGAGTGTCTTCCTCTGAAAATCTAATCACTGCACGGCAAGAACTGTATGAGATGTATTTGTGTCATCATCATCATGACCTAAGTATTATTCATCATGTGGAATATTGTGTGCAGGACTTGTATTGAATCAGTCTGCCAAGGCAATAGAAACAAAAGCAAAAATAAGCAAATGGGACCTCATCAAACTTACAAGCTTTTATACAGCAAAGGAAACCATAAACAAAACAAAAAGACAACCTACAGAATGGGAGAAAATATTTGCAAATGATGTGACCTACAAGGGCTTAATTTCCAAAATATTCAAACAGCCCATACAACTCAACAACAAAAAAACAAACAACCCAATAGAAAAATGGGTAGAAGACCTAAATAGACATTTCTCCAAAGAAGACATCCAGATGACCAACAGGCACATCAAAAGATGCTCAACATTGCTAATTATTAGAGAAATGCAAATCAAAAGTACAATGAGGTACCACCTCATCCCAGTCAGAATGGCCATCATTAAAAAATCTACAAATAACAAATGCTGTAGAGGGTGTGGAGAAAGGGGAACATTCCTACACTGTTGGTGGGAGTGTAAGTTGGTGCAGCCACTATGGAAAACAATATGGGGGTTCCTCAGAAAACTAAAAGTAGAGTTGCCATATGATCCAACAATCCCACTCCAGGGCATATATCTGGACAAAACTATAATTCAAAAAGATACATTCACCCCTATGTTCATAGCAGCACTATTCACAGTAGCCAAGGAAACAACCTAAATGTCCGTCAACAGATGAATGGATAAAGAAGATGTGGTACATATATACAATGGACTACTACACAGCAATAAAAAAGAATGAAATAATGCCATTTGCAGCAACATGGATGGACTTAGAGATTACCATACTAAGTGAGGGAAGTCAGAAAGAGAAAGACAAATACCATATGATATCACTTATATGTGGAATCTAAAGTATGACACAAATGAACCTATCTACAAAACAGTAACAGACTCACAGACATAGAAATCAGATTTGTGGTTGCCAAGGGGATGGGGTTGAGGGAAGGATGGATTGGGAGTTTGGGATTAGCAGATGCAAACTATTACATATAGAGTGGATAAACAACAAGGTCCTACTGTATAGCACTAGGAACTATATTCAATATCTGTTGTAAACCATAATGGCAAAGAATATAAGAAAGAATGTATATATATATATAAAAATATATATGTATAACTGAATCACTTTCCTGTACAGTAGAAACTAACACAACATTGTAAATCAACTATACGTCAATTAAAAAAAAAAAAAGACTTGTATTGAAGGAAGACCCTGAGCTCACCTCCTCTCATGGGCACACCAGAATTACAACTATTTACAGAACAACTGTTGATGAGAAAGACTGGAAACTACCAGAAAGAATCACAGTGAGATGGGTAAGAGGGGTGGAGTTGCTTTATAATCATTATACATACCCCCAGGGTGGGCAACCCACAAATGAGAGTAATTAACGATTGTAGGGGTTCACCCCATGGAGCAAGGACAACCAGTGGATCACTGAAGAAACCAAAGAAGAAATCAAAAGATACCTGGAGACAAGTGAAAACAAAAATATAACAATCCAAAATCTATGGGTCGTAGCAAAAGCAGTTCTAAGAGAGAAGTTTATAGCGATGCTAACCAACCTCAGGAAACAAGAAAAATCTCAAATAAACAACCTAACCTTACACCTAAAGGAACTTAAAAAGAACAAACAAAATCCAAAGGTATTAGAAGGAAAGAAATCATAAAGGCCAGAGCAGAAATAAATGGAATAGAGACTTAAAAAAGAAAATATTAATGAAACTAAGAGCTGGTTCTTTGAAAAGATAAACAAAATTGATAAACCTTTAGTCAAACTCGCCCAGAAAAAAAGAGGGCCAACAAGAAGGAGAAGTCAGAACTGACACTGGAGGATCATAAAAGAATACTACAGACAACTCTATGCCCCAAAAATGGACAACCTAGAAAAAAATGGACAAATTCCTAGAACTGTACAATCTCCCAAGACCAAACCAGGAAGAAATAGGAAATATGAACAGACCAGTTACCAGTGATGAAATTGAGTCAGTAATTTAAAGCAAAACAAAACAAAAAAACACCCCAAAACTCCCAACAGACAAAAGTTCAGGACTAGATGACTTTATATGTGAATTCTGCCAAACATTTAGAGAAGAGTTAACACCTAACCTTCTCAAACTATTCCAAAAAATTGCAGAGAAAAGAAGACTTCAAGACTCATTCTACAAGGCCACCATCACCCAGATACCAAAACCAGAGAAAGATACCACAAAAATAGAAAATTACAGGCCAATATCACTAATGAACATAGATGTAAAAATCCTCAACAAAATATTAACAATCAAATCTAACAATACATTAAAAGGATAATACATCATAATCAAGTGGGATTTATCCCAGTTGATGCAAGGACGGTTCAATAACCACAAATTAATCAACGTGATACACCACATTAATAAATTAAAGAATAAAAAATCATACAGTCATCTACATAGTTGCAGAAAAAGCTTTTGACAAAATTCATTCATTTATGATAAAAACTCTTCACAAAGTGGGTATAGAGGGAACGTACTTCATAATAAATGCCATATATGATAAGCCCACAACTAACATCATATTCAACAATAGAAAGCTGAAAGCATTTTCTCTAAGATCAGGGACAAGACAAAGGTGCCCACTCTTGCCAGTTCTATTCAACATAATATTGGAAGTCCTGGCCACAGCAATCAGACAAGAAAAAGAAATAATATAACCCAAATTGGAAAGGAAGAAGTAAAACTGTCGCTGTGTCACTGTCTACAGATGACATGATACAATATATAGAAAATCCTGAAGACACCACCAAAAAACTACTAGAGCTCATCAGTGAATTCAGTAAAGTTACAGGATACAAAATTAACATACAGAAATCTCTTGCATTTCTATACATTGACACTGAACTATTAGAGAAATTAATGAAACAATCCCATTTACAATTGTATCAAAAAGGATAAAATACCTAGGAATAAATCTAACCTAGGAGGTAAAGACATGTACTCCAAAAACTATAAGACGCTGATGAAAGAAATCAAAGATGAGACAAACAGATGGAAAGATATACCATGTTCTTGGATTGGAAGAATTAATATTGTTAAAATGACGATACTACCCAAGATAATCTAGAGATTCAATCCATCCCTATCAAAATACGAATGGCATTTTTCACAGAACTAGAACAAATCATTTTAAAATTTGTATGGAAACACAAAAGACCCTGAATAGCCAAAACAATCTTGAGAAAGAAGAACAGAACAGAGGTATCACACTCCCTGATTTCAGAGTATACTACAAAGCTACAGTAATCACAGCAGTATGGTACTGGCAAAAAAACAGACACATAGATTAATGGAACAGACAAGAGAGCCCAGAAGTAAACTGACACACTTATGGTCGATTAATCTACAACAAAGGAGGCAAGAATATACAGTGGAGAAAAGACAGTTTCTTCAATAAGTGAGTTTCTTCAATAAGTGGTGCTGGGAAAACTGGATAGCTACATGTAAAAGAATGAAATTAGAACATTTTCTCACACCACATACGGAAATAAACTCAAAATGGTTTAAAGACTTAAATGTAAGACCAGAAACCAAAAAGCTGCTAGAAGAAAACATAGGCAGGGCCTTCCCTGGTGGTCTAGTGGTTAGGACTCCATGCTTCCAGTGCAGGCGGTGCGGGTTTGATTCCAGGTCACAGAACTAGGATCCCACATGCTGCACAGCCAAAAAAAGTCGAGATCCTTTGACTTCTGTAACTATCCAAAATTAAATAAATATTTTTTAAAATGAAGTTTTAAATAAATTAAACTAAACTACTTTAAAAAAAAAGAAAACAGGCCCACCTCACCTGCGTGTCATGTGCCCTGCACCACTTGCCGGCATCTGAGCGCTGATCCCAGGTGTCGTGGGTCTTTGAGGTGAAAGGGGCAGTGCCCATGGGCCAGTTTAACAGCGGCGGAGGCAGGCGGAGGACCTTGACTGGGGTCAGCCCACCGAGCTTCCCTGCTCAAGGTGTCTAAACCCACCGTTTCTCGGCGTCAGGTTCTAAGCGCACGACAGGGACCTGCTGAGATCTTGACCAGAGCGATGCATGGTTTTGCGGCCTTGGTCTGGGAGCCGGGCGACGCCTCACGGCGGGGCGTGAAAGCCCCAGCTGGCTTCCACCCCTCCCCCACAACCCGAGCGCCGGTCCCCGCACTCGGAAGGCCCTGCTCCCCGCCGGCCGTGCTCCTGCCGCGGGTCGCTCGGTTCGCTCAGGCCTGGTTGGCTCTCAAGAGTTGGGCAAATCCTTGGTCCCCACGTGGGCACGGTGGGAGTAGGTCTCGAGCTTTATGTTGGAGGATTCTTGGCACATCTTGGGTTTGCCTTGCATTAGATGGGTATGCATGTGTTCACACTGGCGAGTTGATCCGGGATATGACCGGAAATTGAGTGTTTGGCTTGACGGCTGAGGTTTAGGTGGACGCCCACACCAGGATATTTTACTTCAAATAAAGAACATGGTGAAACTAATTCACACGTTAGCGGATCATGATGATGATGTCAACTGCTGTGCCTTCTCCTCTTCCCTCTTGGCCACTTGCTCCTTGGACAAACCAATTCGCCTGTACTCCCTGAGTGACTTCAGTGAATTGCCACACTCTCCATTGAAGTTTCACACCTCTGCTGTCCACGCTGCTGTTTCTCTGCTTCAGGGCATATTTTGGCTTTATTTTCAACAGATGGTACCACTGTCTTATGGGATACTCAAAACGGACAGACTTTGGCAGTGATGGAACAGCCCAGTGGTAGCCCCGTGAGGGTTTGCCGGTCTTCCCCAGACTCCACTTGTTTGATATCAGGGGAAGCTGATGGAACTGTTGTTTTGTGGAATGCACAGTCATACAAGTTATATAGATGTGCTAGTGTTAAGGATGGCTCCTTGGTGGCCTGTGCATTTTCTCCTAATGGAAACCTCTTTGTCACTGGCTCCTCGTGTGGAGATTTAACACTGTGGGATGATAAAATGAGGTGTCTGCATAGTGAAAAAGCACATGATCTTGGAATTACCTGCTGCGATTTTTCTTCACAGCCAGTTTCTGGTGGAGAACAAGGTCTTCACTTCTTTCGACTGGCATCATGTGGTCAGGATTGCCAGATCAAAATTTGGGTTATTTCCTTTACCCATACCTTAGATCAGTGGATAAGTCTGTCATAGTGTATGATACTAATACTGAGAATATACTTCACACCTTGACTCAGCACACTAGGTATGTCACAACTTGTGCCTTTGCACCCAATATCCTTTTACTTGCTACTGGTTCAATGGACAAAACAGTGAATATCTGGCAGTTTGACCTGGAAACACCTTGCCAAGCAAGGATCGCAGAAGATCAACCAAAGCAATTTACTGAAGATTGGTCAGAGGACGATGTCTCAAACTGGCTTTGTGCACAAGATTTAAAAGACCTTGTTGGTATTTTCAAAATGAATAACATTGATGGGCGAGAACTGTTGAATCTTACAAAAGAAAGTCTAGCTGATGATTTGAAAATTGAATCTCTAGGGCTGCGTAGTAAAGTTCTGCAGAAAATTGAAGAGCTCAGGACAAAGATGAAAACCCTTTCTTCTGGAATTCCTGATGAATTTATATGTCCAATAACTAAGGAGCTTATGAAAGATCCTGTCATTGCATCAGATGGCTATTCATACGAAAAGGAAACAATGGAAAATTGGATCAGCAAAAAGAAACGTACAAGTCCCATGACAAATCTTGTTCTTCCTTCAGTGGTACTTATACCAAATAGGACTCTGAAAATGGCCATTGATCGATGGCTGGAGACACATCAAAAATAAAACTGTTTATTTTATATTGCAAAAAAAAAGAAAAGAAAATAGAGGCAGGACACAGTTTGTTATAAATTGTAGCCATATTTCTTTGGATCTGTCTCCTAAGGCAAGGGAAACAAGCAAAAATAAACAAATGGGACCTCATTAAACTTAAAAGCTTTTGCACAACAAAGGAAACCATTGGCAAAATGAAAAGACAACCTACTGAATGGGAGAAAATATTTTCAAATGATATGACTGATAAGGGATTAATATCCAAAATATATAAATAGTTCATACAACTCAATATTGAAAAAACTACCTGATTTTAAAAAATGGGCAGAAGACCTGAATAGATATTTTTCCAAAGAAGACATACAGATGGCCAACAGGCACATGAAAAGATACCCAACATCACTAATCATCAGAGAAATGCAAATCAAAACCACAATGAGATATCACCTCACACCTGTCAGAATGACTGTCATCAGAAAGACCACCATTAACAAATGTTGGTAAGGATGTGGAGAAAAGGGAGTGCTTGTACATTGCTGGCAGGAATGTAAGTTGGTATATCCACTGTGGAAAGCAGTATGGAGGTGCCTCAAAAAAGTAAAAACAGAACTACCGTATGATCCATCAATTCCATTCCTGGGTGTACATCCAGGAAAGATGAAAACTCTAATTTGAAAAGATACATGCAACCCAATGTTCACAGCAGCATTATTTACAATAGCCAAGATATGGAAGTAACCTATGTTGCTAATAAAACAGAAACAGACTCACAGATGTGGAGAACAAACTAGTGGTTACCAGTGAGGAGCAGGGGAGGGGAGGGGAAAGATAGGGGTAAGTGATTAAGAGGTACAAACTACTAAGTATAAAATAAATAAGCTACATGGATGTGTTGTACAGCACAGTGAATATAGCCAATATTTTGTGATAAATTTAAATGAAGTATAAGCTATAAAATTTTGAATCACTGTGTTGTATACCTGAAACTAATATAATATTGTAATTCAACTATACCTCAATTTTTTAAAAATGAAAGTGTTTTAATACTGTATTATGAATATGACAGTAAAACTGTATGCCATAAAATTTTTATAATGATTCATTCATTAATGTATATGCCAGGCTACCATGAAGCCATCATATTGATTACACTAGACTACTATAAAGCAATTTGTATTGCTTTTTCTTCATTATCAATGCATGAATCATTGTACCTGTAAATAAAGATGAATTTCTTTTTCACATTATCTTTTCTTTTTTTTGATATCTAGTTTTAGTAATATGCGCAACATGTAAAGCATTTTGTAATATCATATAAGATAATATTGATGTAGGTACTGAGACATGATTCATCTTGTAAACAGACGATGTAAACTTATGGTATTGATAAAAATATACAGTACTATAAATGTATTTCTCTTCTTTATGATTTTCTTAATAACTTTTTTTATCCCTAGCTTACTTTTTTGTAAGAATACAGTGTATAGTACATATAACTTACAAAATACATGTTAATTGCTGTTTATGTTATCTGTAAGGCTTGCAGTCAACAGTAGGCTATTAGTAGTTAAGTTTTGGGTTATACTCTTGAGTTAAAAGTTATACACAGATTTTCAACTGCTCAGGTGATATCACCACTCCTAATCCCCATGTTGTTAAAGGGTCAACTGTATGTGCTGTCTTCAAGAGTTGTACTTGAATTTTAAAAATCACAGACAGGTTAAAAGCAAAAGAATGAAAAAGATATGCCAATCAGATATTAACAATAGGAAGTTGAAGTGGCTATGTTAACATCAGACAAAATAGAATTCAAGACAAAGAGTATTACCAGAGAGAGGAGATACTTGATAATGATTGAAAGAGCACTTCATTAGAAGAACACAACAAATCCTAATATATGTTTATTAGTAGGCCCCTAATAACAGATGTTCAAAATACTTAAAGCAAAAAGTAAGACAACTAAAGGAAGAAATATACAGGTCAACAATTATAGTTGTAGATTTTAACAACTCTCTACCAGTAATTGAGAACAGGAAAAAAAAATCAGTACAACTATAGAGAATTAGAATAGCACTACTTGGCTTCCCTGGTAGCACAGTGGTTACGAATCTGCCTGCCAATGCAGGGGACACGGGGTCGAGCCCTGGTCTGCGAAGATCCTACGTGGCACAGAGCAACTAAGCCCGTGTGCCACAACTACTGAGCTTGTGCTCTAGAACCCGCAGGCCACAACTACTGAAGCCCGCATGCTTAGACCCCGTGCTCTGCAACAAGAGAAGCCACCGCAATGAGAAGCCCGCGCACCGCAATGAAGAGTAGCCCCTGCTCACTGCAACTAGAGAAAGCCCACACACAGCAATGAAGACCCAATGCAGCCAAAAATAAAGTAAATTAATTTAAAAAAAAAAGAATAGCACTACCAATCATGATATCTAATTGATATTTTTAGAACAGTGTACCCCAAAACTGCAGAATATATAACCTTTGCACGTGCTTAGACTTTGTCAACATAAATCATATGCTGGCCTATTAACACATGTCAGTAAATTTTGAAAGATTGAAATCATATACAGTGTACAGAATTTCTCTGAGCACAACAGAATTTAATCAGAAATTGGAACAGTAAGATCTCTGAAAACATCCAAGTATTTGGGAATGAAACATCATACTTTAAATAATTCATAAGTAAAAGGAGAAAATCTCAAGGGAAAATCACAAATATTTTAAATTGAAAGATAATAAATATACCAAATATAAATATTTGTGGGGTGCAGCTAAAGAAGTATATAGAGGAAACTTTTACATTTTTAAATACTTACATCAGAAGAAAATGCTTATATACATTTTAAAAAGGTATAAATTTCTGTTTTTACCTTAAGAAGCTAAAGAACAAGCCCATAGCTAACATCATACTCAACAGGGAAAGAGTGAAAGCTTTTTCTCTAAAGATCAAGAACAAGACAAGTGTGACAATATAGTGCTGGAAGTCCAAACCAGAGCAGTCAGGCAAGGAAAAAGAAGGTGTCAAATCCAAAAGGAAGAAGTAAAATTATCTCTGTTTGCAGATGACATGATCTTATATAGAGAAGACCCTAAAGACTCTACAAAAAACTATAAGAACTGGTAAATGAATTCAGTAAAGCCAGGATATGAAACCAACTACAATAATCGGTTGTGTTTCTATACACTAAAGACAAAATATCTGAAAAAGAAAATAAGGAAACAGTCTCATCCACGATGGCTCCAAAAGCAATGGAATACTTAGGAATAATTTTAACCAAGGATGTAAAACATCTGTACACTGAAAATTACAAGACATTGATGAAAGAAATTGAAGAAGGCAAAAATAAAAGGAAAGATATCCCATGTTCATGGATTGGAAAACTTAATATTGTTTTAAACAGTTCATACTTCCTAAAGCCATTTATAGATTCAGTGCAATCCCTATGAAAATTCCAGTGGCATTGTTTACAGATATAGAACAGTCAGTCCTAAAATTTATGTGGTAACACAAAAGACCTGACTAACCAAGGCAATCTTGAGAAAGAGGAACAAAGTTAGAACACTCAAATGTCTTGATTTCAAGCTATATTACAAAACTATAGTAATCAAAATAGTATGAGACTGGCATAAAATAGACATATAAACAAATGGAACAGAATTGAACCCCCCCCAAAAAACCCCATGAATATATGGTCAACTGATATTTGACAAGGCAACCAAGAATACTCAATGGGGAAAAGACAGACTCTTCGATAAATGGTCTCAGGAAAACTAGATATTCACATGCAGAAGAATAAAACTGGCGTCCTGTCTTACACCTCTCACAAAAATTAACTCAAAGTGGAATAAAGTCTTAAATGTAAGACCTGAAACTATTAAATTACTAGAAGAAAACACAGAGGAAAAGCTCCTTGACATTGGTCTTAGCAATGATTTTTTTTTTTTCCTTTGGAGATGACACCAAAAGCAAAGGAATAGAAGCAACAATCAGCAAGTAGGACTACATCAAACTATAAAAAGCTTCTACACAGCCAAAGAAACAATCAACAAAATAAAAAGGCAACCTACGGAATGGGAGAAAAGATTTGCAAATCATATATCTGATAAGATGTTAATATTCAAAATATGTAAGGAACTCATACAACTCAACAACAAAAAGACGACCTGATTAGAAAATGGGCAGAGGAGCTGAACAGACATTTTTCCAAACATGACACATAGATGGCGAACAGGTACATGAAAAGATGCTCAACATCACTAATCATCAGGGAAAGGCCACAGTGAGATGGCACCTCACACCTGTTAGAATGGCTATTATCAAAAAGGCAAGAAATAACAAGTGTTGGAAAGCATGTGGAGAAAAGAGAACGCTGTGGATTGGTAGTGGAAATGTAAATCAATGCAGCCACTATGTAAAACAGTAAGGAAGGTCCTCAAAAAATTAAAAATAGAAATACCACGTGATCCAGCAATTCCACTTCTGGGTGTTTATCCAAAGGAAACAAACTCACTATCTCCATAAGATACATGCACCCCCATGTTCGTTGCAGCATTATTTACAATAACTAAGGCATGGAAACAGCCTAAGTGTCCACTGACAGATGAATGGAGAAAGAAAATATCGTGTATACAGTTGACCCTTGAACAATGCGGGGAGTAGGGGTGCTGGTCTCCCGTGCAGTCTAAAATTCACAAACATTCAGCCCTCCATATCTGCAGTTACATATCTGCAGGTTCAACCAACGATGGATCATGCAGTACAGTAGTATTTACAACTGAAAAAAATCTGTGTGTAAGTGGACCCCTGAAGTTCAAACTTGTGCTGTTTAAGGGTCAACTGTATATACAATGGAATATTATTTGGCCATAAAAAAGGAGAAAATCCTACCATTTGCAACAACATGGATGAATCTTGAGGGCATTGATAAGTGAAATGTCAGAACAAAACAAGTACCCTGTGATTCCACTTATATGAGCTGCTTACAATAGAAACAGTCGTAGAGACAGAAAGTAGAATGGTGGTTGTCAGGGGCTGTGGGGGAGGGATGAATGGGGAGTTACTGTAATGGGTGTAGAGTTTCAGTTTTACAAGATGAAAAGGGTTATAGATATGAGTGATGATTGAACAATATTATTAATATTTAATACCACTGAACTCTACACTTAAGAATGGTTAAGATGATAACTTTTTAGTGTATTTTACTACAACAAAATAATTGAAAAAATAATCAATGTCAAGAGGATGAGAAGAGAAGCCACAGACTGGGGCAAAATATATGCAAAGGACATATCTGATAAAGGACTGTTATCTGGAACATGCAAAGGACTCTTAAAACTTAATAAATAGGAAAGCTAACAACCTGATTAAAAAATGGAGAACTGATCTGACCAGGTACCTCACCAAAGAAGATATACTCTCATACTGTTGGTGGGAATATAAATTGGTGCAGCCACTATGGCAAAAAGTACAGAGATTCCTGACAAAATTAAGAATAGAACTATAACACACACACAAAAAAGAACTATCATATGATCCAGCTATTTAACTTTTGAGTATTTATTCAAAGAATACAAAAACACCAAATCCAAAAGTTACATACACCCCTATGTTCATCACAGCATTATTTATAATAGCCAAGATATGGAAACAACCTAAGTGCCCATTGTTGGATAAATGGATAAAGATGTGGTATGTGTGTGTGTGTGTGTATATAAAATATACAGTGGAATACTACTCAGCCATGAAAAAATGAAATCTTGCCATTTGTGAGAATATGGATGGATCTTGAGGGTATTATGCAAAGTGAAATAGAAAGACAAATAGAAAAAGAAAAGACAAAAAAGGAAAGACAAATATCGTATGATTTCACTCGTATGTAGAATATTAATAAACAAAATGAAAACAAACATAAATACAGAGAACAGAGTAGTATGGTTACCAGAGCGGAAGGAGTTGGGAGAAGGGCAAAATGAGTAAAGGGCGTCTGTTGTATGGTGACGGATGGAAACTAAACTTTTGGTGATGAGCATGCTGTAATATATATAGAAGTCAAAATATAATGTACACCTGAAACTTATATGATCTTATAAATTAATGTCACCTCAGTTTTTTAAAAAAGAAAAGATATACAAATGGCAAATAGGCACATGAAAAGATATGCCACATCATATGTCATCAGGGAAATGCAAATTAAAACAATGAAATACCATTATACACCTATTAGAATAGCCAAAATCAAGAACTTGACAACACCAAACGAGAATGTGGAGCACAGGAACTTATATATTACTGGTGGGAATGCAAGATGGTATGGCCACTTTGGAAAACAGTTTGGCAATTTTTTACAAAAGTAAACATATTCTTACCACACAGTCCATCAGTCACACTCCTTGGTGTTTACCCAAATGAGTTCAAAACTTACTTCTTCACAAAAACCTGCACATGGATGTTTATAGCAGCTTTATTCATAATTGCCAAAAGTTGGAAGGAACCACTATGTCCTTCATTAGATGAATAAACTGATACATCCAGACATGGAATATTATTTGAAGCTGAAATGAAATGAGAGGGAATTCCCTGGTGGTCAAGTAGTTAGTACTCTGCGCTTCCACTGCTGGGGGCCTGGGTTCGATCCCTGGTTGGGTAGCTAAGATCCCACAAGCTGTGTGGCATGGCCTAAAAATAATAATAATAACAAAATTCCATGAAAAGAGATGGAGGAACCTGAAGTGCATATTACTAGGCGAATGAAGCCAATCTGAAAAGGTTACATACTGAATGATTCCAACTGTATGATATTTTAGAAAAGGTAAAACTATGGAGACAGTTGAAAGATGAGTTATTACCAGGGGCTAGTGGGAAGAGGGATTAATAAGTGGAGCACAGAGGTTTTTTAGGGCAGTGAAACTGCTCTGAGTGATACTGTAATGATGGGCAGGTACATGCCCTTATACGTTTGTCAAAACTTATAGAATGTGCAACGCCAAGAGTGAACCCTAATGTAAACTATAAACTTTGGGTGATAATAATGTTTCAGTGTAGGTTCATCAGCTAACAAAATGTACCACTCTGGTGTGGGATGTTGATAGTGGGAGAGCCTGTTGGGTGTGTCAGGCAGGAGCTATATGGGTTGATAGTCGGGGAAGCTCTTAGGGAGAGTAAAGGTAGGGCATGTATGAGAACTCTGTACTTTCCTCTAAATTTTGCTTTGTGTTTAAAACTGCTCCTAAAAAGAAAGTCTGTTTTTAAAAATCAACTAATGTAATTCCCCATATTTAGTAGCATAAAGTGGAAAAACCACATGGTCCTATCAATAGATAACAAAAAGTCATTTGACAGTATTAATGCCCACTCATGATAAAACTCTCAAAAACTAGAAATAAAAGGGAACTTCCTCAACCTGACAAAGTTAATATATGAAAAAATCTATGTGCAACTACATACTTAATGGTGAAATTTTGAATGCTTTGCCACTAAGACGGGGAACAATGCAAGGATACACTTAGGATCTGTATACAGTATTCTGCTAGATACAGTGAAATAATACAAGAAAAAAATAGAAATCATAAAGTTTGGAAGAAATAAAACTGTCTCTTTTCACAGATGACATGATTACCCATATGAAAATCCTAAGGAATCCACAAATCAAGGACTAGAATTAATGAGATGAATTTTTTTGCAAGGTCTTTGGATATAAAATCAATATGAAAATTAGTTGTATTTCTGTATAATAAGGCAACAACTGGAAAATGACATTTTAAAAAATGACACTATTGACAATAGCATAAAAAACCTAAATAATTAGAGAGATAAAACATGTCATGGATTGGAAAACTCAGTATTGTTAAAAATGTCAGCTCTGCCAAGACTGATCTTAGAGGTAAACAGTCTAAATCACAGCAGCCCTTTTCTTTTTCTTTCTCTTTTTCTTTTCTTTTCCTTTTTTTTTTTGAAATTGTCGTGCTTATTCTAATGTCTGTGAAAATGGGAAGGATAGTTTAATCCAGAAATAGATCCACACATATGTCCAGTTGACTTTCTGAAGGTACCAAAGCATTTCAATGGAAAGTAAGGGCATTTCAATAAATAATGATTGATCAACTAGTTATATATTTGGAAATAATATGAACCTTGACCTTTCCTCATGCTATACAAAAAACTTAATCTAAGATGGACCAAAGGGCTAAACATAAAAGCCAAAACTATAAAGCTTCTATAAGTAAACACAGGAAAATATCTTGTGATCTGTAAGTAGGCAGAGATTTCTTGGATCTGACAAAAAATTATCAAAAAAGAAAAATAAAGGTGATTTTTAGGTTTAACTTAAATTTAAAACTTCTGCCCACTAAAAGCCAACATTAAGAAAATACATAGGCAAGCCATATACTGGGAAAAAAATATTTCCAAATCATATATCTGAAAAGGGACTATATCTAGAAAACATAAAGAACTCCATTATTTAGTAATAAAAACATAAGTAATCCAATTCAAAAAATAGACAAAACACTTGAGTAGAGACTTCCCAGAGGAAGATGTATGAATGACCAATAAGCACATGAAAAAGCACTCAGCATCAGTAGTCATCAAGGAAGTGCAAATTAAAATCATAATGAAATACCACTACACACACCAGAATGGCTAAAATTGAAACTACTGATAACATCAAATGTTGACAAGGATGTGGAGCTACCATAATTCATATACATTGTTGATAGGATGGTATACCACTTTGGAGTAAAGCATGACGGTTTTTAATAAAATTAAACTTATGTCTGTCCTGTGATCCAGCAGTTCTGCTCCAAGATATTTAAGTAAGAGAAATGAAAATTGCTGTTCACAGAAGGATATATACAAGAATGTTTATGGCATCTTTGTTTTAATTTTATAGTCAGAACCTGGAATCAACCCAACAACAGGCGAATGGATAAACATAACATGATATTTTCTTACATTGGGATATAAATTGACAATAAAAAGGAGCTAACTACTGACATATAGATTAACTTCAGATAGTATGACGAGCAAAAGAAGCTGAAAACTAATGAATGCATATTGTATGGTTCCGTTTATATGAAGTTGTAGAATAGGCAAAATTAATTTATGGTAGAAAAATATCATCAGAAAAGAGGTTGCTCCTGAAGAAAGGATTGCCTAGGAAGGGGGAACTTTCTGGGATAATAAGAGTATTCCGTGACTTTAAAGATGGATGATTTCATTTGTCAAAACTTACAGGATTATACACTTACATTTTCATTTTACTGTATGTAAATTTTACCTAGAAAAGAAAAGTATATAAACAAACAAAATTCCACATTCCTTTCTGGGAAGAAATTTTTTAGTAAAGAAGGAGTAGTAGACTTTTCCTCAATAACAACAACAAAGGAATTTTTTAAGTAACTATATTTAAGATTTTGCAGTAGGCACAAAGAAGACAGGTAAAAAGTGACGACAAGTGATTCTTAGTTACAGAGTTAAGAACGCAAGTGTTTTGACAAACACCAAAATGATGGAAAATTTGAATAGTGGAAAAGTCTTGGGGAAACGTCTGGACATGATACTTTAACCACATTGTACAGGAAGTTGTTCATCAGGTGTCCATTGCTGTGAATAGTTCTAGAACTCTGTGTAGTCAGAGAAGTCAGGGTATAAAAAGAGATTTTAAAATCATTGGTTTGTTAAGAAATTGTAAAATTCAGAACTGTCTTAAAAGTAATGTAGTTTATCTAAGTAGTTTATCTAAGTCAAAGGGTTATGGGAAAGGAAGTCATCAAGGACAATATGGAAGATGTGATTTGGAAGATATGGAAGATGTGATTTATAGAAATGTAGAGTTAAGATTTGACAGCTGCTGGTTAACCCAAATTCTGAATCCTGGCCCAAAGCTGAGGCTCTGACCAATAATATTTAAAGTTGTCCCTTGATGTTTGTTTATAATGAAAGTACTTTCTAAACTTGGATTTTTGGATGCCATTAGGTATGTTCACCAGATTCCCAGCAAACCTTCTGTTGTGCTTGAAAAATTGTCTTTTTTTGCATTGCGTATTTGACCTTATAAACGGTCAAAGAAGTAGAGTGACCATATAATTTATCACCCAAGTAAGCATCTTCTGAAAGTAGAATAGGAGGTGCTGTTAATAACTGAAGTAGGATAACAGGTGTAAATGGACATTGTCCCGAGATAATCAGCTAATAGGATTTATGGATTAATAGGATTTACCCCACCTAAAGGATGTTTTTGAATTTTTTTCTTATTATAAAATATTCTCAGAGCCTTAGGATAATGCTGATAACCACAACAGCATTTTTTTCTTACTTTCCTGAACTTGGCATTCTGACCGAGAACCTGCTTTTCATCCCTTAGTGACCATGTATACTAACTTAGGTTGCTGCTTTTGTTTTTTTAGCTTTGCATTGTCAGCACCAGTAA
Source organism: Pseudorca crassidens (assembly GCF_039906515.1). NCBI lineage: Eukaryota > Metazoa > Chordata > Mammalia > Artiodactyla > Delphinidae > Pseudorca > Pseudorca crassidens. The sequence continues at coordinate 162,719,403 of NC_090297.1, forward strand.
TCTGGAAATGGCTGTTAAGGAGAGGGCTGCCTTAGAGACAAAAGTTTAAGTATTTTTAAAAGTCTTTGAGCCAGTTAAGTAAAACTGGATAGAATGTAGCCATCACTTGAACAGATAGATACTCCTGTAATGATAGGGGAGCCTGACTTCAAATAATGATCTGTGGTAGAGGGACATAAATGACATCCGTATAAAAATATGGAAATATCTTCTTTTCTTGATTTATAAAGGCAATGCATTCTCAAAAAAAAGAAGAAGAAAAAAACACAGAAGTGTAGAAAGTGAGTTTCCCCTAAAGTTTTATAAATCTCCCTCTAAAGTTTGATGTATGTAAGTATACAGTATATGCCAGAACATAAGATGTTCCTCCCTCCAAATTATATTTGAGTTCTTATACTTTTCGTATTATAAGTATTCTCTCAGTTTATTTTGCATAACCAAGCCTGCTTGGTGAAGACTCACTGATTTCTGATTTCATTTTGTTGCAGTTGGAGAAAGCACTTTGTATGATTTTACTTCTTTTAAAGTTGTTGAGACTTGTTTTATGACCTAACATTTGGTCTGTCTTAGAGAATGCCCCATGTATGTTTCAAAAGACTGTATTTTGCTGTTGGGTTGAGCATTGTGTATATGTTAGTTAGGTCAAATTGGTTGATAGTGTTGTACATGTCTTCCATATTCTTATTGATTTTCTGTTTTATTGTTGTATCAATTACTGAAAGATTAATATTAAAATCTCTAACTATAATTGTTGAACTCTTTACTATTTCATCAGATTTTGCTTCAGGTATTTTGGTGCTCTGTTAAGGTGCATATATATTTATATTTGTCATATTTTCCTGATACATTGACCCTGTTATCATTGTGAAATGTCCCTCTTTGTTTCCAGTAGTATCCCTTATTTTAAATTTTCATTAATATAGCCATTCCAGTACTCTGTTGTTACTGTGGTAAACCTTTTTCCATCCTTTACTTTCAACCTATTTGAATCTATGAATCTAAAGTGTGTCTCAGACACATGTAGAAATATATAAACAGCTTATAGATGAGTCTTGTTCTATTGAAGTCAGTCTGCAAACCTCTGCCTTTTTAAAAATTTAAGAAATTTTTATCTAATTGTATTTTTTATTGAGGTATAATTGACATTAACATCGTATTAGTTTCAGCTGTACAATGTAATGATTCAATATTTGTATAGATTGTGAAATGATCACCACAGTAAGTCTAGTTAATATCCATTACCACACATAGTTACCAAAAATGTTACAACTTTTAAGATCTACTTTTTTAGCAACTTTCAGATACAGGATTTAGTATTATTAACTATAGTCACCATGTTGTACATTACCTCCCCATGACTTTTTTTGTTTGTTTATTGTACATTTACAATTAAAAAAAAATTTTTTATTGAAATATAGTTGATTTACAATGTGTTAGTTTCAGGTGTACAGCAGAGTGATTCAGTTATATGTGTATACGTGTGTGTGTGTGCGTGTGTGTGTGTGTATATACATATACTTCTCCATTATAGGTTATTACAAGATATTGAGTGTAGTTCTCTATGCTGTACAGTAGGTCCTTATTGGTTATGTATTTTATATAGACTTACTTATTTTATAACTAGAAGTTTGTACCTTTTGACCCCTTTCACCCTCTGCTTTTTGATCAGTGGTTAGTCTATTCACATTTTATGTAATAATTGATATGCTTGCATTTATGCCTGTCGTTGTACTATTTGTTTACAATATGTCTCATATCCGTTATTTTCCTTTACCTCCTTTTCTGCATTCTTTTCTGTTAAACAAATACTGTTTAGGATACAATTAGTATACAAATTTTACTTATTATAGTTATATAGTTAGTATTTGTATATTAGTATACAAATGTAGTACACAATTTTAATTTCTCTGTTACTTTTATGTATTTTTTGAGGGTTTTGTGTGTATGTGTGTGTTAGTTGCTCTGGGAAGTACAATATGCAGTTTTAACATATCATAATCTAATTAAGATTAATACTGAATTAATTCTGATAAAATATAGCAGAATTACTCCAATATAGCTCCATTTTCTCCTACTTCCTTTTTACTGTCATCAAACGTGTTACATTACTATCTATGATAAACCTGAGAATATAGTATTATAATTATTGCTTTAAATAATCTTTTTAAAAATGAAATGAAGAGAATAGAAAAAAATGTGTGTGTGTGTGTGTATTTTGTACACACCGTTTTTTATATGCACCCACATATTTACCATTTCTGGTGTTTTTCTTTTCTTGCTGTGGATTTTAGTTACTGTCTGGTATTATTTCCTTTTATCACAAAGAATGTGTTTTAGTATTTCTTCCTAACGTGTCTAGTAGCAACAGATCCTCTCTGTTTTTATCTGAGAATGTTTCCATTTCTCCTGCATTTGTGAAAAATAGTTTCACAGGATATAGAATTCTTGCTTGATGTTTTTTTCGTGTTAGCACACTGAATATGTCACTCTGTTGCCTTCTGACCTTCATTGTTTCTGATGAGATGTACCTGTTAATTGTGTTGCTCTTCTCCTACATGTGATGAGTGATTTTTCTCTGGAAGCTTTTCTCTTGAATATTCTCTCTCTATCCTTGGATTTTGGAAGTTTCACTATGATGTGTCTAGGTTTGATACTCTTTATATTTATCCTATTTGGGGTTTATTGAGTTTCATGGGTTAGTAGCTTAATTTTTTAAATCAAATATGAGAGATTTTTAGCCATAATTTCTTCCAATTTCCTCTTCACCTTCTCTCTCTCCTTCCTTTGGGTCTCTCATTACAAATATGTTGGTGCACTTGACATCTTCCTATAGCTCTCTGAGGCTCCCTTCATTTTTCTTTAATCTTTTGTTCTCTGTGTTCTTTGGATTGGATAATTTCTGTTGATCTCTCTCTCTCTTTTTTTTTTTTTTTGCGGTATGCGGGTCTCTCACTGTTGTGGCCTCTCCCGTTGTGGAGCACAGGCTCAGCGGCCAGGGCTCACGGGCCCACCCAGCCGCTCCGCGGCATGTGGGATCTTCCCAGACCGGGGCACGAACCCGCGTCCCCTGCATTGGCAGGCGGACTCTCAACCACTGCGCCACCAGGGAAGCCCTGATCTCTCTTTAATAGATCAGAATCCAGACTTGCTACAATATATTATCTAAAATATTCCCTGATTCTTTTCTTCAGATCTTCTCTTTAACTCTAAAGTTTCTATTTGGTTCTTTTGTATAGTTTCTTGAAATTCCCTGTTGAGTCATTGTCTTTAATTCTCTGAACATATTTATAAAATCTACTTTTGAAGACTTTGCTAATGTATCATCTGTGTCAGTTTCTACTTACTGTACTTTTATCCTGAGTAAGAATCATGCTTTTTTATTTCATTACATATCTAGTAATTTTTGGTTGAAAACTAGATATTTTAGATAATATATTGTAGCAACTCTGTAATTTTTTTGAGAATTGTTTTTACTTTAGTAACTTCCTGTGCAACCACTGATGTCTCTGCTCAGTTTTTTTTTACTCTTTTATTTATTTTTAAGCTTGCTTCCTAGGGAATGTTCCTGTGTCTGCATAACTTAGTGGCCAACCAGTGACTTAGGCAGAGATTGTACTCAAACATCTTAATCCAGAAAGGCCTCAGACTGATCTCTGTGTGGACTTGGGAAACACATACAAAGTTGCTGTCCGTTTTCAGGTCATCCTTAGCTTTTACTTTTTACCAGACTTTCTTAGGTCTTTCCCACCCAATCACATAGTTTTCCACTTAGGCAAGAATTTATGGAGAGTTTATTTCAGTCTTTTTATGGCTCTCTAGTTTCCAGGATCTCCCTGTTAAATTCCTAGCTATTCTGCCAGTCACCTCAGACAGGACTACCTCTTAGGCTTGCAGAGTTGTGGGGTTTTCTTATTCTTTCCTGATCGAGTTTGCCACTCTTAACTAGCACAGTCACAGGTTTTTACCCACTGGTCCACATCCTGTCTGCCCCTCTGGCAACAAACAACACTGTTTCCATGACCAACCATACACTAGAAAAACTCTTTTTACCAGCCAAGCTATTGGTGGTGGTAGAGTGTGAATAGCCTCTTGCAGAAAGGCCACTGAGTTCACTTGTCCTTAACTGAAGCTCTAGCAGTTTTTCAACAGTAATCATTTCTTAATTGTTTTCTGCATTTGGCCCATTTCTAGTACCCTGAAATGGTTGTCTTTGACAATCTTGTACAGGTTTATACAAGTCTTTTGCAGAGAAGAATCACCAACCTCTTCACGCTGCCATAACTGGAGGTCCTTTTCTATATTTACGTTTGTTTATTCAACTTTATTACTCGTATCTTCTGTATACCTGTTTACTTTTCCTTTAATTGGTCTGTCAAAGACTGAGAATGATATTTTTTTTAACTTTTTATTTTTTATTGGAGTATAGCTGATTAACGATTGTTGTGACAGTTTCAGGTGCACAGCAAAGCAACTCAGCCATACATGTACATGTATCCATTCTCCCTCAGACTCCCCTCCCATCCAGGCTGCCACATAACATTGAGCAGAGTTCCCTGTGCTATACAGTGGGTCCTTGTTGCTTATCCATTTTAAATATAGCCATGTGTACCTGTCAATCCCAAACTCCCTAACTATCCCTTCCCTCCACCCTTCCCCCCTGGTAAACATAAGAGAATGATATTTTAGTCTTCTACAATTGAGTTTTTATCAGTTGATCCTTTTAAACAGTTTTGCATTGAATATTTGTATTTTATTTAAATGATATCATTGGGACTTTCCTGGCGGTCCAGTGGTTAAGACTCCACATTTCCAATGCAGGGGCACAGGTTCGATCCCTGGTTGGGGAACTAAGATCCCACATGGCACACACTATGGCCAAAAAAAATTAAAAAATAAATACTATTTTTGTGTGTATAAAATGTGTCACTTTGCCTAGTTTAATGCCTTAAATGCTACTGCTCTTATATTTTTCACTCACGCTGGATGTTTGCTTGGATTTTCCTTATGTTACTTCAGACTGGATTTAAATAGTGACACAAGAATTCATCTGTGTGAGGGATCCCCAAGACCACCCCCAGGTTTGGTTTGGTGATTCACTAGAAAGACTCAGAGTACTTGGCAAATAGTTGTACTCATGGCCATGGCTTATCTCAGAAAAGGATATAAAGCAAAATAAGCAAAGGGAAAAGTACGTGGAGCCAAAGTCCAGAGGAAAACAGGTGCAAGCTTCCAAGAGTCCCCTCCCTGTAGTGTCACACAAGACTTGCATAATTCCTTCAGCAGCAAGTTGTAGCAGCACTTGTGAAATGTTATCTACCAGGGAAACTCATTAGAAACTCAATGCCCAAAGTTTTTACAGGGGGCCGGTTACGTAGGCACCTTCTGCCCAACACATACAAGAATTGGAAAGCAGGTAACCACATTGTTTGCACAGCCTAGGCACAGTAAACCACTCTTTCTTAGTATGCGAACAATGGGAACACTCCCAAAATTCAAGTACCCAGAAGTCAACATTATAGGCAACCCTTTCTAAGGTTAGCAGTCTGAAACCTAGTAAATCTTTTCTGCATAGCACCCTTGTCTTTCTTTTTTCTTTTTTTTTTTTTCAGTTGAACTACTAGTGTTTCATTCATGAGTATAATGACTAAATTTGTTGACTTTTTTTTTTTTTTTTGGCAATTCGAGGTTTAAAGCAATGATATGATGTTAAAGTATTTTCCCCTTAGTTTAGTAGATATATGATTTCATTCATATGTCAAATTAGGGATCACCATTTATAGTTTTGTTTTCTGTTTCAAAAAATTTTTTTGTTGTTCCTTTAAGCCTAAAATAAAGTACATGCTTTTTTTGAAACTTTAATAGACAACAGTACTATACTTTCTCCACTTTGAATTACATGCTTGGAGCAGTTTTGTATGTAACAGTTTTTTGTATCTCCTAAATATCATAATGCCTTTTTGTTTCTTTTTTCAGCACGATTACGTGGTGTTCATGATGGTCTGTTCACTGGACAGATAGATGCTGTGGATACTCTTAATGCTACTTATAGAGTAACTTTTGATAGGGCAGGGCTTGGAACTCATACTATCCCTGACTATGAAGTTCTTGTAAGTATTGTTTCATAATACATGTGTTTTATGCCTATTAAATATGTGTTGTAGAGTTTTCTTAGGGGTTGTATTTATGATAGAATCAGAATTTCACGTCACAGAGGAAGAGATCTTTAGGGGTTTCCAGCCCTGCTTACTAGACTCCTGGAGCAGAACTAAAGTCTTCCACATTTTCCAGAAGCTAGCATCTGTCTACCTAATTTAGTGTGACACAACTGATCACTCTTGACTAACTAATCTTAGGGAATAAGCTACACAACACTTTCATTTCAGCTGTTGGTATAGTCCTCTTGCAAAATGACTTTAAAAGTATGTTAACATCTTGCACTTCAAAAAAAAATATATGTATATATATACATATATATATATATTTTTTTTTTTTTTTGCGGTACACGGGCCTCTCACTGTTGTGGCCTCTCCCGCCGTGGAGCACAGGCTCCAGACACGCAGGCTCAGCGGCCATGGCTCACGGGCCCAGCCGCTCCGCAGCATGTGGGATCCTCCCGGACCGGGGCACGAACCCGTGTCCCCTGCATCGGCAGGCAGACTCTCAACCACTGCGCCACCAGGGAAGCCCCTAAAATATATATTTTTATATGTTCCTGTTTTATCCTCAGAGTATGCAGGGTGGTTGTTAATTACCCCCACTTTTTGCATGATGAAATTGAGACCTAAGTATGTTGGGTAATTTATTCAAGGCTTTCAAGCTGGATTCTTGCCCTATTGAGACTGGAATCCACATCGTTTGAACTTCTGATATAGTCCATTAAACTACTGGACCATTATTTCATGATCATGCTTGATTTAGCAATGTCATGGAAATTATATACCTTTCTAATAAGTTAAAATATAAAGGATAAATATAACTCTAATAGTTTTTTTTTAATGAGTAATGAACTTTTTATAACAAAACTGTTTGCCTCTAAGCATTATGGAAATTAAATTGTTCACATTTAGCCTCCCCTTTTTCCATTTCTTTGTTATAAACTTGATTTTTAAGGGTTGTGAACTTACAATTAAAAATCAAAATTACTTTATCTCCTTAGTGCAGAAATAGAAGAATCTTTTTTTTCTGATCTATACTTTTTAAAAAACTGTGACTCTCTGCTTATTGTAAGGGTTTCCTTATCAAATGTACTTTTAGAGAGGAGTAGGAGAGAAAGGAAATTTGGACTAAATGTAGAGCAAGGTATACCAGTCTTAGTTTTTTTCATTAAAGGAGGAAATCTTTAAACCTCCCATTTCAAAAAGAAAAATTACTTTTCTGTTTCATTAATGTAATTTCCTTTATGAGATCACCCAAACATTTCTTCCTGGCCAGATAAGAATTGCCTTTAATTACAGTGGGTAATTATTCAGATAGTCTTTAACACAGAGACAACCAAGGGTGGCCATAGATCACTTTCCTTTCTTTCAATAGATCACTTTCTTCTGTTTTATGAATTCAACCTCTTAGTAACAGAGTAGTATCCATACTCTGACTTAAGTTCTAGCCCTTTGATCTTTGTAGGTTAATATATTTTATGATAAAATAGAACTGTTATAAAGCTAAAATGATTGGTAAAGTTCTTCAAGTTTTGGGGACTATTTTCTTTTCCCAAAGAGTAATGAGCCTCATGAGACGATGCCTATTGCTGCCTTTGGACAAAAACAGCGACCTTCTCGATTTTTTATGACTCCACCACGGTTACATTATACTCCTCCTCTCCAGTCACCAATTACGGTAAGTAATATTTTTTAGATGTCACCAGTAGTTTAAATGATTATTATGAATGAAAACTATGTTCTTATGAAATACACATCTATTACAATAACTTCAGGAGGTGCCCACATTATTTTGAGTTATCAGATATTAAATAAAAAGTTAATAAAGTAAATAAAATAGTTGCTTCAACTCTGGAAATATTTTCCTTTTTGTAGAATTTTTAATAGAGTAGTAATTATAATAGAATTTGTTCTTTATTTAAGAATAAGATACTTCCTTCCTACTGTATAGCACAGAGAACTATATTCAATATCCTGTGATAAACCGTAATGGAAAAGAATATGAAAAAAAAGTATATATATGCATAACTGAATCACTTTGCTGTACAGCAGAAATTAGCACAACATTGTAAATCAACTATACTTCAATAAAATAAATTTTTTAAAAAAAAGGATACTCTGGGACCTCCCTGGTGGCACAGTGGTTAAGAATCCACCTGCCAATGCAGGGGACGCAGGTTCGTTCCCTGGTCCGGGAAGATCCCACACGCCACGGAGCACCTAAGCCCGTGCATCACAACTACTGAGCCTGCGCTCTAGAGCTGGCAAGCCACAACTACTGAGCGCACGTGCCACAACTACTGAAGCCCGTGCACCTAGGGCCTGTGCTCCGCAGCAAGAGAAGCCACCACAATGAGAAGCCTGCACACCACAACGAAGAGCAACCCCCGCTCGCCGCAACTAGAGAAGGCCTGCACGCAGCAACGAAGACCCAACACAGCCAAAAATAAATAAATTAATTAATTAGTTAAAAAATAGATACTTCCTTTTGAAAAGTCAATGGTTAAATAATTCCCTTTTATTCCCACAGGATAATGACCCCTTATTAGGACAGTCACCTTGGAGAAGTAAAATTTCTGGCTCTGACACAGAAACGTTAGGTGGTTTTCCAGTAGAGTTCCTTATCCAAGTGGTAAGAATTGCTCTGAATATTTGGTTTATTTGTTAAAAAAAACTCAATGACCTTTGTGTTATTAAAGTTGAAAATTTTTCTAGGACCAAATATTTTTATACTTTTAAAAATCATTGTGTTAGTTTTAAGAACTCTGTTATTTTTCCAACAAGCTTGAAAATAAGTTATAATAGCAAAAAAAGACTTACAGATCTATTTTTGTTGGGCTTTTCTTGGGTTTGGTTCTTATTATTTTTCTGTGTTAAGGACTCTAACCTTCTAGTATATGCTCTGTGAAACTGAATGGTTAACTGTTCATAAATTGTATAAGTATAAAGGTTTTTATTTAGTAATCTCAGTGCATCCTGCCATTACCAGTCACCTCAGCAATTGTGATGTGTTGGCCAGCTCTCTGGTTAGGAGGAACTTTCTTTCTTTTCTGAGACTAGGAATAGCTTTTCATTTGCTAAGTACTTATTGATTAGGCACAAAGAAATCTAAGGCTAAATCGAAACAAGTATAGAATTATTATACAGAACAATTTTCTTGAATAGCCTGACTCTTAAGAATATAATGTGCTGTTGTTTTGAAAATTAGATTAAATAAATTATTTAGTTTGGTTTTTTATCAGTAATTTAATGTTTTATTTTCTTTTTATTTTCTTTTATTTAGTTTGAATCATAGTCTAATAATGTTTGATTTGTTTCTTTTCTTTTTGTTTGAAAAGAAAAACTACTTGGCTTGGGATAGAGTCTTTATAAATAAAAACGTTTATAGCGTAATCCATTAAAATCTTCACAGTGTTACCTTTTACAATTAATGTTATTTTGAGGAAAAGTCTTGTCATTTGTGTGTATGTGTATAGCATTTTTTATTCCTTACTTGTATGTTGTTAATTATCCTTGGAATACAGAATTACACCTTTTAACTTCCAAAGGTAGATAAGATACTTTTATATGAAAAGTTAAAAATATGAAAAGAGCCAAGGCTTATCATTTTCACACATAGGACACTTCTGTTGTAAAGAAATTCTTTCTTTTAAATAGTGGAAGTATAAACAGAGCTAATATGTCATATGTGGGCAAGTGTGTGTAGGGGGAGATGGGGGGAAGAACCAGGGGGTCAGGGAGTGGGAGAGAGGGGCTGGGGGAAGAGAGAGAGAGAGAGAGAGAGAGAGAGAGAGAGAGAGATCCATCGATACACCAGCAGAGGGAGTCAGAGGCTAAATACTAGTACGCTACTTCTAAAGTATTGATGTTTTTATTGATGCTTAGATGTTTGATTGCAGTGCTTAATTTTAACTTCAAAATCTATGTGTAAAAGCCTAGTTAAAACACTGCTTTCATTTTTTAAGCTATCTAGCTGATAAAAATAAAAGTCCTTTTATGTACTTGTCTTTTGTAATATGTAAAGTTTTATGAAACTCAGATTTGCTCTTGTTAATCTGTGAGATATGTTTTTGTCTTTTTCTATTACTGTTTTCTTTCTTATAACAAAATAAACATCATCATTTTTTTGCAAGTTTTATAATTCATAGTTTACAATGAATTTTCTTAGTGAGGAAACATTTTCTTTCCTGGGGTTAGGGATTTTGAGGAATCTAAAAGACTGATCCACTTCTTAGAGAGGACTCAGTTTTGAAAAGAATGAAAAGGAAACAGCATGATTTTCTATCAAAAACAAGCAAGAAGGGACTTCCCTGGTGGCTCAGTGGTTAAGAGTCCGTCTGCCAATGCAGGGGACACGGGTTCGAGCCGTGATCTGGGAAGATCCCACATGCCGCGGAGCAGCTAAGCCCGTGTGCCACAACTACTGAGCCTGTGGTCTAGAGCCCGTGAGCCACAACTACTGAGCCCGTGAGCCACAATTACTGAAGCCTGAGCACCTAGAGCCTGAGCTCCACAACAAAGAGAAGCTACCACAATGAGAAGCCCACACACTGCAACAATGAGTAGCCCGCTCACCACAACTAGAGAAAGCCCACGCACAGCAACGAAGACCCAAGGCAGCCAAAAATTAATTAATTAATTAATTTTTAAAAAAAGAAGAAACACAGAACTGAAAATGGGAGAGAGACTGTTGCCTTCATCCCATCTTTTATTGCTTCTAACTCTGAAGAATCATACAAATTTCCATAAAACCCCAACAACTAGAGACAGGGCACCAGTCCAGAGCTCTGGAGATACTAATGAGGGTCTGTGTGAATAAGTATGTAACATATCTCACCAGGCTCTCCCTCTGCCTATATCAACTTAGGTCAAGTTTTTAGATTTTTTTTAATTATCAAAAGTTTAATGCATATAAAATCAGACAGGGGACTTCCTTGGTGGCACAGTGGTTAATAATCCACCTGTCAATGCAGGGTTCACGGGCTCAAGCCCTGGTCCAGGAAGATCCCACATGCCACAGAGCAGCTAAGCCTGTGCACCACAACTACTGAGCCTGTGCTCTAGAGCCCGTGAGCCACATCTGCTGAGCCCACGTGCCACGACTACTGAAGCCCGTGCACCTAGAGCCCGTGCTCCACAACTAGAGAAGCCACCGCAATGAGAAGCCTGTGCACCGCAACGAAGAGCAACCCCCACTCGCCACAGCTAGAGAAAGCCCGTGTGTAACAACAAAGACCCAACACAGAAATAAATAAAATTAATTAATTAATTAGAAAAGAAAAAAGCAGACAGTTGTATAATGCACCTCTAGGTACCCATTATCTAGCTATAACAGTTATCAACAACTCCTGGCCAGTTCAGTTTCAGCTATACTCCCACCCACATTCTCTGTTTTGAGAAATCAGACGTCATATCATTTATCTGTAAATATTTCGTTATATACCTTTAAGTGGTAAGGGCCCTTTTTTTTTTAAGAGACATAACTATATTATCATTATTACATCTAAAAAGTTAACAAAAAAGTCTTAATATCGTCACATATCCAGTCAGCATTCCAGTTGTCTCTTAAATGTTGACTGTACTTTTTCCCCATTAACTTATTTGTTGAAGAAACTAGATTATTTGTCCATAGAGTCTCCCACAGTCTGGATTTTGCTGACTGAATCCTTGTGATAACATCCAACATATTCTTTTGTCTTTTATATTTCATGTAAATTGCTCATTGAATATAAAGGTTTGATTTGATTTGGGTTTTTTATTTGATTGGTGTACTTGTTTTTATGTGACTACTTTTATGTGTGGTTTTGTGTTCTAATAGGATACCCATATTATTTTATCTCTTTTTTTATATAATGTTGGCTGGTACTAATTATCACTGCGTAGGTCAATTCATTCATTAGGATTGCAAAATGGTGCTATTCTTGTTCTTTGTTTAGTAGCTGAAATAGTTCTATAAGGAAAAACTTCCCCTAATCTATTATTTGGTTACCTAATGGCATATAGTTTGTACAGTATAGGCAGGATAAATACTTGACTCTTTGTCTTTGTTTTCCAGTTTATGAGTATGGTCACTAGTATTCTCCAACAATGGTTAATTTTGTTAAGTATCAGTCTGAACTCATGGATTTTAATGTATTTGTGCTTCAGTTAACTGTAATTATTATTATGATTGGTCCACACATTGTTCCATATTGGACCAGTGAAAGCTTATTCAGGTTGACTCCTTAATCGTTTTGACCTGGTTACAGTGGATTTTAAAATATCTTCTTCTCAGCCAGTCTGACTTATAAAATAGTGTCTGTGCTATATTTATATTGAAACACTAAAATCTGCTAAAATATCTTGGTGAAAACTTAGAAATTTGACATCTACATGATATACTTAAGTGCCTGTGTTTATTCCAAAACATCTCTTCTTCATTGTCTGTAGACCAGATTATCAAAAATTCTCATGATTAAAAAGGAACATATCAAGAAATTAAGGGAAATGAACACAGAAGCAGAAAAACTGGTAAGGATATATTTTTTTCTTTGTTTGTTTGTCTCATTTTAAAATGGTGGGCAGCTTCTATATCTAAAGATTTTAAAATATTTTGTGGAAGAAAACCTTGAGATAAATGTTATTTTTAAATCCTGATTTGCTCTCGCTATCTCTTGTTATACTGAACATACGCTAAGTAAATTAGCAATGCAATACAGTTCATTACCCCAGACCTCCTTATGCCATTGAATAGGATTAATGGATATATATTAGGTTCTTTGACAGTTTGCGTGAGTGTAGAATTCCTAGCATTGGTGCCTCTGACTAAGGAAGTCATATTAGCAGAGGTTATTAAAAGTGATTCAGAATAAATAAATCAGGAAATACATAGGCTGGTATCTTCAGGTTATCTTGATGGAGCTTATATCCTATTTTGTTAATCTAATGAGTACAAAAATATGAATCAATTTTATGCATAGGAGAGAATTATCAGAGTTTCTTAAAATGTAGAAAATACTAAGGAAGTTTTTTAATTGTATTGAAAGTCATAACTTGCTTGTGGATTTATAGGATGGTGAATAGATTTTATCTCAAGTACCATCTCCAATTGATTGAAAATGGTTGCAAGGATGTATGAAAGTAAGAGAGAGCTCAGTGATTGGGCTTGGGGGCCACGGGCTGTAGCTAATTACCAATGTCTGTCATGAATGCAGGAATAGGGAGTTGTCGTAACATTAGTCATCTCTTGTATGGAATGGTGTGAGGGGTAGGTGTGGGTAAATAGCTGGACAAGTAGTTACCTAACTGAATGAGGAACAATCCTTTTAGGATTATGGAATTTTTTAATCTGAACATGACTTTGAATTATCTAATTTGAACCCATCATTTTTATGGAATTGAAAACTGAAGACCAAAGATATCAAGGGATTTTGGACTAAGATTATGCTGCTATTTAGTAGTACAGGTACCAGAACAGGCTTCGTAGTTCCAGTTTAACTCATTTAGGCATGATATAAAACTAGTATTGTCAGATACACAGGCTATCAAAGATTGAAAAAAAATAGCCGTAACATATTGCCATTATATATCCTAAATGTAAAAATATTATGTGTTTGCTTCTTTCCTACTGGACTCTAATTCTTATCTTGGTTTCCATCAGTTCTACTTCTACCCTTTATTCTATGCCTTTTCAATGCTCCCCCACTACATTTCCTCTGATCATTTTATCATCTCTTCCACCTTGATGCATAATCAAATTATTTAACTTTCATATCACTAGCTAGGACTTTTCCCTGTATCTAGGTTTCACACCTTAAAGTACTGGACTTGCCTTAGCCTAGTTAGCGTTACGTACTTTTTAAAAAAGGCCTGTTTTGATGTTGGTTTGACTTCTTGGTATGTGGGATCTCTGTAGAAATCTAACTGGCTTGATAGGCTGTATAATTTATTTATGATTAGAAATAATTACCATTATAAAAATTGAAATACTGTAAAACTATTTAGTTTAGTATATGATATAAATATGTTTTTATGCTTAGCATATGGATTTCTTCTTCTATGCATATACTTTCATATGTTTTGTTTTTTGAAGTACAGTTGATTTACAGTTTTGTCTTAGTTTCAGGTATACAGCATATTGATTTAGTATTTTTGTCAGATTGTATTCCGTTATAGGTTATTACAAGATACTGGGCATAATTCCCAGTGCTATACAGTGTATTCTTGTTGCTTATCTACTTTTTATATGATAATTTGTATCTGTTAATCCCATGTCCCTAATTTATCCCTTTCTGCTTTCCTCTCCCCTTTGGTAACCCCTAGTTTATTTTCTATTTCTGTGAGTCTATTTCTGTTTTGCATACACATTCATTTGTATTGCATTTTAGATTCTACATATAAGTGATATTATACAGTATTTGTCTTCCTCTGTCTGACTTATTTCACTAAGCATAACATTCTCTAGGTCCATCCATGTTTCTGCAAATGGCTTTTTTTCATTGTTTTTTATGACCAACTAATACTCCATTTGTGGAGTATTTACATGCCCACCAATTTACATGCCCACCAACAGTGTATGAGGGTTCCCTTTTCTCCACATCCTCTCTAACATTTGTCTTTTGTAGACTTTTTGATGAAAACTATTCTGACCGGTGTGATGTGATACCTCATTGTGGTTTTGATTTGCATTTCTCTAATAATTAGTGATGTTGAGCATCTTTTCACGTGCCTGTTAGCCAACTGCATGTCTTCTTTGGGAAAATGTCTATTCAGATTCTATGCCCACTTTTGGATTGAATTGTTTGCTTGTTTTTTTTTGATACTGAGTTGTATGAGCTGTTCATATATTTTGGATATGAACCCCTTGTCAGCCGCATCATTTGCCAATATTTTCTTCCATTCCATAGTTCGTCTTTTTCTTTTGTCAGTGGTTTCTTTTGCTATGCAAATCTTTAAGTTTAATTAGGCCCCATTTGTTTATTTTTGCTCTTATTTCTTTCACCTTAGGAGGCTGATCTAAGAAAATATTGCTACAATTTCTGTCAAAGAGTGCTCTGCCTCTGTTCTCTTCTAGGAGTGTTATGGTTTTGGGGCTTACATTTAAACTGTTTTGAGGGTTTGTTTTGTTTTGTTTTGTTTTTGTGTATATGGTGTGAAAGGGAATGTTCTACTCTTACTGTTTTACATGTGGCTGTCCATTTTCCTAGCACCACTTGTTGAAGACACTGTCTTTTCTCCATTGTATAGGCTTACCTCTTTTGTCGTAGATTAATTTATCGCAGGTGCTTGGGTTTATTTCTGGACTGTATTCTGTTCCGTTGATCTATGTGTCTATTTTTGTGCCAATACCATGCAGTTCTGCTTACTATAGTTTAGTATAGTGTGACATCTGGGAGGGTTATACATCCAGCTTTGTTCCTTTTTCTCAGGATTGCTCTGGCAATTAAGGGTCTTTTGTGACTTCATATAAATTTTAGGATAATTTGTTCTAGTTCTGTGAAAAATGTCCTGGGTATTTTGATAGGGATTGCGTTAAATCTATAGATTGATTTGGCTAATATGTCCATTTTAATGTTAATTCTTCCAACCCAGTAGCACGGAATATTTTTCCATTTCTTCGAATCATCTTCCTCAATGTTTTATAGTTTTCAGAGTATAGGTCTTTCACCTCCTTGGTGAAGTTTATTCCTAGAGTTTGTTTGTTTGTTTTTGGTGCAATTTTAAACAGGATTGTTTTTTACTTTCTGATATTTCATTATTAGTATATAGAACCGCAGCATATTTCTGTATATTAGTCTTGTATCCTGCAGCCTTTCTGAATTCATCTATTAGTTCTAATAGTTTTTGGGCCTGTACTTTAGGGTTCTCTATAGAGTATCATGTCATCTGCAGATAATGACAGTTTTAGCTCTTCACTTGCAATTTGTGTACGTTTTATTTCTTTTTGTTTTTGATTGCTGTGTCTAGGACTTCCAGTACTATTTCCTGAATTTAGCAGGAAGGCTTTCAGCATTTCACTTTTGAGTATTATGTTGGCTGTGGGTTTGTCATATATGTTGAGATTTGTTCCCTCTATACCCACTTTGATGAACATTTTTATCATGAATGGATGTTGAATTTCTCAAATGCATTTTCTGTGTCTGTTGAGATAATCATGTGATTTTCATTTTTTGTTTGTTTAAGTGGTATGTCACATTGGCTAATTTGCGTATGTTGAACCATCCTTGTGACCCTGGGATAAATCCAACTTGATCATGGTGTATGATCCATTTTATGCATCATTGGATTAGGTTTGCTTATATTTTGTTGAGGATTTTTGCATCTCTATTAAACAAAGATATTGGCCTGTAATTTTCCTTTTTTGTAGAGTCTTTGTGTGATTTTGGTATCAGGGTAATGGTGGGGCCTCATAAAATGAATTTGGGAGTGTTCCCCCCTCTTCAGATTTTTGGAATAGTTTGAGAAGGATAGGTATAAGTTCTTCTTTACATGTTTGGTTGTCTGGTCCTGGGCTTTTGTTTGCTGGGAGTATTTTAATTGTAGATTCAATTTCACTCCTAGTGATTAGTCTTCACATTATCTGTTTCTTCTTGATTCAGTCTTGGCAAGCTGTATCTTTCTAGATATTTGTCTATGTCATCTAGGTTATCCAGTTTGTTGGCATATAACTATTCATAGTATTCTCTGTCATTTTGTTTGTTTGTTTCTCTGTAGTATTGTGTTTATTTGGGTCCTCTCTCTTTTCTTCTTAGTGAGAGCCTGGCTAAAGTTTATCAATTTTATTTGTCTTTATAAATAACCAGGTCTTGGTTTCATTGATCTTCTCTGTTGATTTTTTGGTCTCTATTTTATTTATTCTCTCTGATCTTTTTTATTTCCTTCCTTCTGCTGACTTTGGACTTTGTTTTTCTTTTTCTAATTCTTTTAGGTGGTACGTTAGGTTGTTTATTTGAGATTTTTCTTATTCTTGAGGAAGGCCTATATCACTATGAACTTCTCTCTTAGAACTATTTTTGCTGTATCCCATAGATTTTGGAAAACTGTGTTTTCATCTTCATTTGTCCTGAGGTATTTTCTAATTTCCTTTTTGATTTCATCATTGACCCTTTTTTTTTTTTTAGTAGCATATTGTTTAGTCTCAGTGTGTTTGTTCTTTCCTGGTTTTCTTTCTGTAGTTCATTTATAGTTTCATACTGTTGTGCTTGGGAGAAATGCTTGATATAATTTCTATCCTCTTACATTTCTTGAGACTTGTTTTGTGACCTAGTATGTGATCTATCCTGGAGAACGTTCCATGTGCCCTTGAAAAGAATGTATATGTATTCTGCTATTTTTGGATGTTATTTCCTGTAGCTATCAATTAAGTCCAACTGGTCTAATGTGTCAATTAAGACTACTGTTTGCCTGTTGATTTTCTGTCTGGATTATCTGTCCATCGATGTAAATGGGGTGTTAAAGTCCCCTACTGTTATTATATTTTTGTCAATTTCTCCCTTTATGTCTGTTAATATTTGCTTTATATATTTAGATGCGCCTATATTAGGTGCATGTATGTTCACAAATGTTATATCCTGTCTTGTTTTGATCCCTTTATCATTGTATAATGCCCTTTGCTACCTTTTGTTATAACCTTTGAAAGTCTATTTTGTCTGATATGAGTATTGCTACCCCTGCTTTCTTGTCATTTTTGTTTGCATGAAATATTTTTTTATCCACTCACTTTCAGTCTGTATGTGTATTTTACCCTGAAGTGAGTTTATTAGGCAGTTTATTGAAGGGTTTTGTTTTGTTTTGTTTTGTTTTGTTTGCGGTACGTGGGCCTCTCACTGTTGTGGCCTCTCCCGTTGCGGAGCACAGGCTCCGGATGCACAGGCTCAGCGGCCATGGCTCACGGGCCCAGCCACTCCACGGCATGTGGGATCCTCCCAGACCGGGACACGAACTCGCGTCCCCTGCATCGGCAGGCGGACTCTCAACCACTGCGCCACCAGGGAGGCCCGGGTTTTGTTTTTTTAATCCAGTCAGCCACGCTGTCTTTTGGAGAGTTTAGTCCGTTGGCATTTAAAGTAATTATTGATAAGTATGTACTCATTGCCATTTTAATCCTTGTTTTCCAGTTGTTTTTGTAGTTCTTCTTCATTCATTTCTTCTTTTTGTTTCTCCTGTACTGGCTTGATGATTTTCTTTTTTAGTATGCTTGAGTTCCTTTCTTTTTGGTTTTTGTGAATCTACTGTAGGTTTTTGATTTGTAGTTACAATGGGGTTCATATATGTTGACCTATAATTATGTCTACTTGCTTTAAACTGATAAACATTTAAGTTCAAACACATTCTGAAAAGTTCTACAGTTTTCACTCCCCTCCTTCATATACATATATATATATATTTTTTTCCCCCACACACACACTGCACGGGTTGTGGGATCTTAGTACCCTGACCAGGGATCAAACCTGGGGCCCTGGCAGTGAGAGCACTGAGTCCTAACCACTGGACCACCAGGGAATTCCCCTTCATATGTTGTTTTTTGATGTCATATTTTACATTCATGCTTATCCCTTTACTGTTTATTGTAGTTATAGTTGCTTTTATAATTTCTTTTTTTTTAATCTAGATACTGTCTTATTTAAGTGATCTTCAATCCTTACTATTTGCCTTTTCTATTGGGATTTCCCCTTTCCTATAGACTGTTAACTTCTTTTCCATTTAGAGAAGACCCTCCAACATTTCTTTTAGGCTAGGTTTAGTAATGGTGAATTCTTTTAGTTTTTGCTTGTCTGAGAAGTTCTTTATCTCTCCTTCTATTCTAAATGATAATCTTGCTGGGTAGAGTGTCCTAGGTTGCAGGGTTTTCCCTGTTAGGACTGAATATATCATGCCACTCCCTTCTGGCCTTCAGAATTTCTGCAGAGAAATCAGTTGATAGGCTTTTAGACATTCCCTTATATATGACTCTGTTTTTCTCTTGCTGCCTTTAGAATTTTCTATTTATCTTTAACTTTTGCCATTTTAATTATGACATGTTTTGGTGTGGGTCTGTTTGGGTTCACCTCATTTGGGGCCCTATGTGCTTCCTGTACCTGGATATCTGTTTACTTCTTTAGATTTGGGAAATTTCCAGCCGTAATTTCTTAAATACAGTTTCTCTCTATCTTCTCCTTCTGAAAACCCCATAATGTGAATGTTGGCACGTTTTATATTATCCCAAAGATCTCACATGTTGCTTTTGTTTTTTTTGTTGTTTGTTTGTTTGTTTTTTGGTTTGTTTATTTTCATTTGTCTTTCTGTCTGCTGTTCTGATTGGGTGATTTCCATTATTCTGTCTTCCAGATCACTTATGTGTTCTTCTGTCATTTAGTCTGCTATTCATTGCTTCTAGAGTGCTTTTATCTCAGGAATTGAATGACCTATTTTTGATTGGGTCTTATTTATAGTTCCTAGTTCCTTGTTAAAATGATCTGTGCTTATAGATCATTTCTCTTAATTCAGTTAGCATTTTTATTACCAAATTTTTTTTTTTTTTTTTTTTGGCCACACCACACAAACTAAGATCCCATTCTTGCAGAATCTTAGTTCCCTTACCAGGGATCGAACCTGGGCCCCTGGCAGTGAGAACGCCAAGTTCTAACCACTGGACCGCCAGGGAATTCCCATATTACCAAATTGTTTAGTTCATTGTCTGATAGACTGATTATCTCTGTTTCATTATTTTTTTTTCAGGGGTTTTCTCTTGCTTTTTCAATTGAGAGTAGTTCCTTTGCCTTTTCATTTTACTTTCTCTGTCTCTGTGAATTTGGGTGAAACGGTTATCTATTGTGGTCTTGAAGGGGTGTTTTTATGTGGGAGTGTCCCTTTGTAGACTGCATGTGCCCAGTGTCTTTGGTTTGAAGGCTAAATTTTATGTGGATGACAGCCACATCTTTCCTGAGGGTGTACTGGCCACTGTCACCTTGATAGGAAGTGTGACTGCTGTTAGAGGAGCTAAAGCCTGCATGCAGAGTGCGAGGCAGAACTTCCTCCCTGCTCAGTGGCCATTGCCACCCTGACAGGTCAGAGTCTGTTTCCGAGTTGCTTTGAAAATTATTTTCTAACAAAAATGAAATTATATCATTATATATTAACTTACCTCAGTCTCTTAAAATTTCTGTATTATACCATAATTTAAATAATCTATTAACTGATATTTATTTCCATGATTATACTAAAATACTGCTACAGTAAATGTCCTTGTCTATATAGTTTTGTGCATTTGTTTGTGTCTATTTGTAAGATAAATTCATGGAGTCAGATCTACCCACCACCAGTCCCTCCCATCAGGAAACTTGCACAAGCCTCTTAGATAGCCTCATCCACCACAGGGCAGAGAGCAGAAGCAAGAAGAACTACAGTCCTGTAGCCTGTGGAACAAAAACCACATTCACAGAAAGATAGACAAGATGAAAAGGCAGAGGGCTATGTACCAGATGAAGGAACAAGCTAAAACCCCAGAAAAACAACTCAATGAAGTGGAGATAGGCAACCTTCCAGAAAAAGAATTCAGAATAATGACAGTGAAGAGGATCCAGGACCTCGGAAAAAGAATGGCAGCAAAGATAGAGAAGATGCAAGAAATGTTTAACGAAGACCTGGAAGAATTAAAGAACAAACAAACAGAGATGAACAATACAATAACTGAAATGAAAACTACACTAGAAGGAATCAACAGCAGAATAACTGAGGCAGAAGAACGGATAAGTGACCTGGAAGACAGAATGGTGGAATTCACTGCTGCAGAACAGAATAAAGAACAAAGAATGAAGAGAAATGAAGACAGCCTAAGAGACCTCTGGGACAACATTAAATGCACCAATATTTGCATTATAGGGGTCCCAGAAGGAGAAGAGAGAGAGAAAGGACCAGAGAAAATACTTGAAGAGATTATAGTCGAAAACTGCCCTAACAAGGGAAAGGAAATAGCCACCGAAGTCTGGGAAGCACAGAGAGTCCCATACAGGATAAACCCAAGGAGAAACACACCGAGACACATAGTAATCAAATTGGCAAAAGTTAAAGACAAAGAAAAATTATGGAAAGCAGCAAGGGAAAAATGACAAATAACATACAAGGGAACTCCCATAAGGTTAACAGCTGCTTTCTCAGCAGAAACTCTACAAGCCAGAAGGGAGTGGCATGATATACTTAAAGTAATGAAAAGGAAGAACCTACAACCAAGATTACTCTACCATGCAAGGATCTCATTCAGATTCGATGGAGAAATCTGAAGCTTTACAGACAAGCAAAAGCTAAGAGGATTCAGCACCACCAACCCAGCTCTACAACAAATGCTAAAGGAACTTCTCTAAGTGGAAAACACAAGAGAAGAAAAGGACCTACAAAAACAAACCCAGAACAATTAAGAAAATGGTCATAGGAACATACGTATGTATAATTATCTCAAACGTGAATGGATTAAATGCTCCAACCAAAAGACACAGGCTTGCTGAATGGATACAAAAACAAGACCCATATATATGCTGTGTACAAGAGACCCACTTCAGACCTAGGCACACATACAAACTGAAAGTGAGGGTATGGAAAAAGATATTCCATGCAAATGGAAATCAAAAGAAAGCTGGAGTAGCTATACTCATATCAGATAAAATAGACTTTAAAATAAAGAATGTTACAAGAGACAAGGAAAGACACTACATAATGATCAAGGGATCAATCCAAGAAGAAGATATAACAATTATAAATATATATGCACACAACATAGGAGCACCTCAATACATAAGGCAACTGCTAACAGCTATAAAAGAGGAAATCGACAGTAACACAATAATAGTGGGAGACTTTAACACCTCACTTAACACCAATGGACAGATCATCCAAAATGAAAATAAATAAGGAAACAGAAGCTTTAAGTGACACAATAGACCAGATAGATTTAATTGATATTTATAGGACATTCCATTCAAAGACAGCAGATTACACTTTCTTCTCAAGTGCGCACAGAGCATTCTCCAGGATAGATCACATCTTGGGTCACAAATCAAGCCTCAGTAAATTTAAGAAAATTGAAATCATATCAAGCATCTTTTCTGAACACAACGCTATGAGATCAGAAATCAATTACAGGGGAAAACACGTAAAAAACACAAACACATGGAGGATAAACAATATGTTACTAAACCAAGAGATCACTGAAGAAATCAAAGAGGAAATCAAAGAATACCTAGAGACAAATGACAATGAAAACACGATGATCCAAAGCCTATGGGATGCAGCAAAAGCAGTTCTAAGAGGGAAGTTTATAGCTATACAAGCCTACCTCAAGAAACAAGAAAAATCTCAAATAAACAATCTAACCTTACACCTAAAGGAACTAGAGAAAGAAGACCAAACAAAACCCAAAGTTAGCAGAAGGAAAGAAATCATAAAGATCAGAGCAGAAATAAATGAAACAGAAACAAAGAAAACAGTAGTAAAGATCAATAAAACTAAAAGCTGGTTCTTTGAGAAGATAAACAAAATTGATAAACCATTAGCCAGACTCATCAAGAAAAAGAGGGAGAGGACTCAAATCAATAAAATTAGAAATGAAAAAGGAGAAGTTACAACAGACACTGCATCCTTTGAAATACAAAGCATCCTAAGATACTACTGCAAGCGACTCTATGACAATAAAATGGGCAACCTGGAAGAAATGAACAAAATTTTAGAAAGGTATAACCTTCCAAGACTGAACCAGGAAGAAATAGAAAATATGAACAGACCAATTACAAGTAATGAAATTGAAACTGTGATTAAAAATCTTCCAACAAACAAAAGTCCAGGACCAGATGGCTTCACAGGTGAATTCTATCAAACATTTAGAGAAGAGCTAACACCCATCCTTCTCAAACTCTTCCAAAAAATTGCAGAGGAAGGAACACTCCCAAACTCATTCTGTGAGGCCACCACCACCCTGATACCAAAACCAGACCAAGATACTACAAAAAAAGAAAATTACAGACCAATATCACTGATGAATATAGATGCAAAAATCCTCAACAAAATACTATCAAACAGAATCCAACAGCACATTAAAAGGATCATACACCATGATCAAGTGGGATTTATCCCAGGGATGCAAGGATTCTTCAATATACGCAGATCAATCAATGTGATACACCATATTAACACACTGAAGAATAAAAATCATATGATCATCTCAATAGATGCAGAAAAAGCTTTTGACAAAATTCAACACCCATTTATGACAAAAACTCTCCAGAAAGTGGGCACAGAGGGAACCTACCTCAACATGATAAAGACCATATATGACAAACCCACAGCAAACATCATTCTCAAAGGTGAACAACTGAAAGCATTTCTCTAAGATCAGGAACAAGACAAGGATGTCCACTCTCACCACTATTATTCAACATAGTTTTGGAAGTCCTAACCTTGGCAATCAGAGAAAAAAAAGAAATAAAAGGAATACAAATTGGAAAAGAAGAAGTAAAACTGTCACTGTTTGCAGATGACATGATACTATACATGGAGAATCCTAAAGATGCCACCAGAAAACTACTAGAGCTAATCAATGAATTTGGTAAAGTTGCAGGATACAAAATTACTGCACAGAAATCTCTTACATTCCTATACACTAATGATGAAAAATCTGAAAGAGAAATTAAGGAAACACTCCCATTTATCACTGCAACAGAAAGAATAAAATACCTAGGAATAAACCTACCTAGGGAGACAAAAGACCTGTATTAGAAAACTATAAGACACTGATGAAAGAAATTAAAAATGATACCAACAGATGGAGAGATATACCATGTTCTTGGATTGGAAGAATCAATACTGTGAAAATGACTCTACTACCCAAAGCAATCTACAGATTCGATGCAATCCCTATCAAATTACCAATGGCATTTTTTACGGAACTACAACAAAAAGTCTTAAAATTTGTATGGAAACACAGAATACCCCAAATAGCCAAAGCAGTCTTCAGGGGAAAAAACGGAGCTGGAGGAATCAGACTCCCTGGCTTCAGACTATATTACAAAGCTACAGTAATCGAGACCATATGGTACTGGCACAAAAACAGAAATATAGATCAATGGAACAAGATAGAAAGCCCAGAGATAAACCCACACCCCTATGGTCAACTAATCTATGAGAAAGGAGTCAAAGAACTACAGTGGAGAAGAGACAGTCTCTTCAATAAGTGGTGCTGGGAAAAGTGGATGGCTACATGTAAAAGAATGAAATTAGAATGCTCCCTAACACCATACACAAAAATAAACTCAAAATGGATTAGAGACCTAAATGTAAGACCAGACACTATAAAACTCTTAGAGGAAAACATAGGAAGAGCACTCTTTGACATAAATCACAGCAAGATCTTTTTTGATCACCTCCTAGAGTAATGGAAATAAAAACAAAAATAAACAAATGGGACCTAATGAAACTTAAACGGTTTTGTCACAGCAAAGGAAACCATAAACAAGACGAAAAGACAACCCTCAGAATGGGAGAAAATATTTGCAAACGAATCAACGGACAAAGGATTAATCCCCAAAATATATAAACAGCTCATGTATCTCAATATTAAAAAAAAACCCAATCCAAAAATGGGCAGAAGACCTAAATAGACATTTCTCCAAAGAAGACATACAGATGGCCACAAAGCCCATGAAAAGCTGCTCAACATCACTAATTATTAGAGAAATGCAAATCAAAACTACAATGAGGTATCACCTCACACCAGTTAGAATGGGCATCATCAGAAAATCTACAAACAACAAATGCTGGAGAGGGTGTGGAGAAAAGGGAACCCTCTTGCACTGTTGGTGGGAATGTAAATTGATACAGCCACTATGGAGAACAGTATGGAGGTTCCTTAAAGAACTAAAAATAGAATTATCATATGATCCAGCAATCCCACTACTGGACATATACCCAGAGAAAACCATAATTCAAAAAAACACATGCATCTCAGTGTTCATTGCAGCACTATTTACTATAGCCAGGTCATGGAAGCAACCTAAATGCCCATTGACAGATGAATGGATAAAGAAGGTGTGGTATGTATTTACAATGGAATATTACTCAGCCATAAAAAGGAATGAAATTGGGTCATTGTTCATATGTGGGTGGATGTAGAGACGTCATACAGAGTGAAGTAAGTCAGAAAGAGAAAAACAAATATCGTATATTAATGCATATATGTGGAACCTAGAAAAATGGTACAGATGAAACAGTTTGCAGGGCAGAAATTGAGACACAGATGTAGAGAACAAACGTATGGACACCAAGGGGGGAAAGCAGCGGGGTGGTGGTGGTGGTGATGTGATGAATTGGGTGATTGGGATGAACATATATACACTGATATGTATAAAATTGATGACTAATAAGAACCTGCTGTATAAAAAAATAAAATAAAATTTAAAAATTAAAAATAGATAAATTCTTAGAAAGTACAATGGCAGGGTCAAAATGTATGAGCATTTTAAAGATGTAATTGTACTTCTGATTTAGGATGGTAGACTGAACATGTGTTTTCTTCCTATCCCTTACAATTCCATGCAAAATAAGAAGTACAAAAAAAAGTAGATAGAATACATGGAAACAGACTGCTTAACAATGTCTGAAAGATTTTTAAAATTTTTCTTATATGTTGTTGGATGAAATAAAAACCTTGGCTAAAAGAGTCTGCATGTTGGAACCCTGAAGAGACTCCAGGCCAATAGTTGCAAATATGATAGAGGAATTCAAAAGTGAGATGCAGTACTTTAAAATGAATTCATTCCATTTCTCTTTCCACATTCCCCTCTTCATCCCAATGACAGAATGTAAATGTGGTATTTACCCAAGTTAAAGGGAGAGAAAGTAACAGACACTTCTCTAAAGAATTTCAGCATACTGCTTGGGAAAAGTTAATGCTGCTTCTGCTTTTGATAATGGTAGACTAGATAATTTGGATTAGTCTTCCTAATCCAGATAGTTGAGAATAGCTATTTCCTCTGTAATAAAATATGAAAATAAGCTGTTTGAAGAAACTGGAGCATTAATAAGGTATTAAAGAATTATAGGGATAGAATCTAGGAAAAGAAGTAAACTCAGAAGGGGGGACCTGTCATTTAGGATTCCTTTTTCCTTAGGGGCTTCTTGCAAGTTGCAGAGAAGGTGGCTGAGAAACTGAGTGGTGTTCTCAAAAGTCTTACAAGGGTGGGGAGGACAAAAATTAGAGTCCAGAGAACTAGCAAGGGTTGAGGGAAGCTGGTGAACCTTCCATGTTCTGGGTTGGAACCCCAAAAGTTTACACTGGCCCAGCTTCAAATAATCTTACCTTTGAAATTGAATTAAGATGATTATGGAACACTAGGACCCCAAGCAGCCCACTAGAAGTAAATATAAATCCTCTTAGAGGAATATAATATCATACTAGACCTGAAATTATTTCTACAGTTTTTAACATACAGTGTCTAATGCTCAATTTTAAATCCCAGACACAATAGGAGACAAGATAACCCTAACAAAAATCAGAAGAAAATATGAACAGTGGGCAAATTACAGAGATTGGTATTTTTAGACATAGATTTTAAATGCTTGTTCTGTTTAAAGAGATGAGACAAAAATGGAGAATTTTAGAAGAGAACTGGAAACAACAACAACAAAAAGGACCAAATGAAACTCTAGATATAAACTACAATAATCAAAATTAAGAACTCAGTTGGGGCTTCCCTGGTGGCTCAGTGGTTGAGAATCTGCCTGCTAGTGCAGTTGACACGGGTTTGAGCCCTGGTCTGGGAGGATCCCACATGCCGCGGAGCAACTAGGCCCGTGAGCCACAACTACTGAGCCTGCGCATCTGGAGCCTGTGCTCCGCAACAAGAGAGGTGGCGATAGAGGCCCGCGCACTGTGATGAATAGTGGCCCCCGCTTGCCGCAACTAGAGAAAGCCCTCTCACAGAAACGAAGACCCAACACAGCAAAAATAAATAAATAAAGTACTAAACTCCTACCCCCAGCATCTTAAAAAAAAAAAAAAAAAAAAAAAAAACTCAGTTGGTAGATATAACCACAGCAGATTAGGAACAGCTGAAGAGAGAACTAGTAATTGAAAACAGATCAGAAGAAAATATCCAGACTTAAGCAAGGAGAGAAAGATGGATAGAAAATTCAGAAGAGAGGATAAGATAAATAAGGGATATAGTGGGGAGTCTAATATGTCTACTAGAGTAACAGAAGGAGAAGAGAATGGGACAGAAGGAATATTTTAAGAGCTGAGAACATTCCAAAACTGTTGAAAGACAACAGGCCACAAATTCAAGAACCCCCATGAATCCTAATGGGATAAATAAAAAGGTAATGACTCCTAGACACATCATAGTAAAACTGCTGAAAACTAAACACAAAGTGAAAAGCATTTAAAGTACCCAGAGTAGAATGGAAGAGAGGAAGTACCTTCAAAAGAGTAACAATTTGTTTGACAGGTGACTTCTCCATAGAAACCACGGAGGATGGAAGAGAATGGAATGACATCTTTATAGGGCAGAAACAAAATTACTGCCAACCTAGTTCTATATCCAGTGAAAATTCCTTTAAGGGTAAAGTTAATATAAGGACATTTGCAGACAAATTATAGAATTTGTTACCAGAATACCTATACTTAAGAAAATAATAAAGGTTTTCTTCAAGCAGGAAAGAAAAACTTATTTTTTTAAGATACTTGAAGTTTCAAAAAGGAATGAAAAACAACAAAAAGGATAAATATGTAGATTAGTCTAAGTGACACCATATAAAATGATAAAATAGTATCTTGTGGCATTTAAAATATAAAGGTTTAAAAGTACAACAGTTGTCTTTTGGTCAGAGTAAGGGGTGTGTATACACATAGACTTTGATAAATCAAGGATGTACATTTTAATCTCTAAGGTACCTATTAAAATAATAGTAAAAGTTGAATAACTACCAAACTAATCAGGGGAAGGTGGGTGAGGGAATGGAACAATAAAATGTTCATTCAGTCTAAGAGAAGGCAAGGAAAGAAAGAAAAAAATGACACCTAACAGGTGGGACATATAGAAGGAAAATAGTAAGATGGTAGATTTAAGTCTAAATATATTGATAAATAGTATTGAGTATAAGTAGACTAAATTTCCTGAATAAAAGGCAAAGATTGCCAGACTGGAGGAAAAATAAAACCCAACTCCTACCATATGATCCAGCAATTCCACTCCTGGTTATATATTCGAAGAAAACAAAAACAATAATTCAAAAAGATACATGCATTCCAATGTTCATAGCAGCATTATTTGCACTAGCCAAGATACAGAAGCAACCTAAGTGTCCATCAACAGATGAATGGATAAAGAAGATGTAGTCTGTACACATATACGTGCGCGTGCGCACACACACGCACAATGGAATATTACTTGGCGCGCACACACGCACAATGGAATATTACTTGGAATATTACATGTCACATGCTGCGGAGCAACTAAGCCCATGTGCCACAGCGACTGAGCCTGCATGCCACAACTACTGAGGCCCGTGTGCCTAGAGCCTGTGCTCTGCAAAAACAGAAGCCACCACAGTGAGAAGCCTGCGCACCACAACAAAGAGTAACCCCCATTCACCACAACTAGAGAAAGCCTGCACACAGCAACGAAGACCCAACATAGCCAAAAATAAAATAAATAAATAAAAATTTTTTAAAAAGAACATAGACTTGAAAAACACAGTTAACAAACTTGATCTCATTAGCATATATAGACAATTATACCTGCCAACTTCAGGATACCTATTATTTTCAAGCCCACATGGAATATTTACAAAAATTAATTGTAGGGCTTCCCTTGTGGCGCAGTGGTTGAGAGTCCGCCTGCCGATGCAGGGGACGCGGGTTCGTGCCCCGGTCCAGGAAGATCCCACATGCCGTGGAGTGGCTGGGCGCATGAGCCATGGCCGCTGAGCCTGCACGTCCGGAGCCTGTGCTCCACAACGGGAGAGGCCACAACAGTGAGAGGCCCGCGTACAGCACAAAAAAAAAAAAAAAAAAAAAAAAAAATTAATTGTATGCTGGTCCTAAATCAAATTTCAACAAATTGCAAAATGATTAGAATTCTCCAGAATAAGTTCTCTGATCACAGTGCAAATAAGCTTAGAAGTTAATAACAAAAGGGTACCAAGAAAAAAACTCATGCTTGAAAATTACAGAATGCAGTGCTAAATAAACCATAGATCAAAGAATGAATTATCAGGAAATAGAAAATGTTTTTAATTTAGTGGTATTGAAAATTACATATCAAAATCGTGGTATGCAGCCATGCCTATTTTAGAATAAAAAACATGTTTAAATTGAAGAAAGACTGGAAAATCAGTAAGTTAAGCACCTATCTCAAGACGTTAGAATAAGAACAATAAATTAAATCCAAAGAGAAAAATAATGAAATAGAAAACAAACCTAGGGACTTCCCTGGTGGTACAGTGGTTATTTCTCCTGCCAATGCAGGGGACACGGGTTCGATCCCTGGTCTGGGAAGATCCCACATGCCGCAGAGCAGCTAAGCCCGTGTGCCACAACTACTGAGCCTGTGCTCTAGAGCCTACAAGTCACAAGTACTGAGCCCGCATGCCACAACTACTGAAGCCCACGTGCCTAGAGCCCATGCTCCACAACAAGAGAAGCCACCGCAATGAGAAGCCTGCTCACCGCAACGAAGAGTAGCCCCCGCTCACTGCAACTAGAGAAAGCCCGCTTGCTGCAACTAGAGAAAGCCCGCATGCAGCAACAAAGACCCAACACAGCCCAAAATAAATAAATAAATTTTTTTTAAGAAAAAGGAAAACAAATCTAAAATAGGAGTGGACTTCCCTGGTGTTGCAGTGGTTAAGAATCCACCTGCCAATGCAGGGGACATGGGTTTGAGCCCTGGTCCAGGAAGATCCCACATGCAGCAGAGCAACTAAGCCCGTGCGCCACAACTACTGAGCCTGCGCTCTAGAGCGCGTGAGCCACAACTATTGAAGCCCATGCACCTAGAGCCCATGTTCCGCAGCAAGAGAAGCCACCACAATGATAAGCCCGTGCACCACAACGAAGAGTAGCCCGCGCTCGCCACAACTAGAGTAATGCCCGCACACAGCAACGAAGACCCAGCTCAGCCAAAAATAAATTAATTAATTTTTTTAAAAAAATGGAAGAAAGAAAGAGGGGACATCACAATATCACCTACAGACATGAATAAGATCTTGAGAGGATACTGTGTTACTGAATTTTGTGTGATTGAATTTTGTCCCCTCCAAATTCAGAAGTTGGTGCCTTAAGCCCAATATGACTGTATTTAGAGATAGGGCCTGTAAGGAGGTAATTTGGGTTAAATGAGGCCATAGGTTGGGGCTCAGATTAATAGGACTGGTGTCCTTATAAGAAGAGGGGAAGAGACACCAGAGATTTCTCATGTGTGCACAGAAGGAAGGCCATCTGAGGGCACAATGAGAAAACAGCCATCTACAAGCCAGGAAGAAAGTTCTCATCAGAAACCATCCCTGCCAGCACCTTGATCTTGAACTTACAGCCTTCAGAACTACAAAAAAATTTATTTCTGTTACTTAAGCCACCCAGTCCATGGTGTTCTGTTATAGCAGCCTGAGCAGACTAATACATATTATAAACAGCTACCTGTAAATATGTTTGAAAATTGAGATGGAGACAAATTCCTAGAAAAATACAACTTGCTAACATTGATATAATAAGAACTAGAAAGTCTGAATAAGCCTATCACTACCTTATAAATGAATCTGTAATTTAAAACTTGACCACAAAGATCCTACAACCCCAGATGAATTCTTCCATACCAGTGAATTCAACCAGGTGTTTACCATTACCATCAACTTTCAAAAACTTTTTCTAGAGAATAGGAAAAAAACAAGGAGTCTTTTCCAATTCATTTTGTAATGCTTGAATAATTTGATATCAGAACTTAACAAAGATACGACAAAAGAGAATAACTACTAGCCAATCTCATTCATGAATGTAGGTGACAGAATCCTAAACAAAATATTAAAAAATGGGAATTTGTTAGTATGTTTAAAAAGGTACATCAGGGCTTCCCTGGTGGCGCAGTGGTTGAGAGTCCGCCTGCCGATGCAGGGGACACGGGTTCGTGCCCCAGTCCGGGAAGATCCCACATGCCACGGAGCGGCTGGGCCCGTGAGCCATGGCCACTGAGCCTGCGCGTCCGGAGCCTGTGCTCCGCAACTCGAGAGGCCACAACAGTGAGAGGCCCGCATACTGCAATAACAAAACAAAAACAAAAAGGTACATCATCACAGCCAATAGATTTATTCCAGGAATGCAAGGAGAGTCTAACATTCAGAAATAAATAACTGAAGTCTAGAGCCACCGAAGATGATGATGGTCTCCACAGACAAATTATGAAAACAGAATATAAAGCCTGGAAGCTAGAATGATCTAGATATCCAGAAACTCCTCCATTAGTTAGATTTACAAGAAAATTTAATATGGATAGAATATTTCCTTTGGGATGGTAGATTCACAGAACATACCAGTGTTAAGCAAAATGTCATAATTCATATAGCATTAAAACATTACTTCAAGAACTAGGAGGTCTAATGATGTCCAAAGAAAATATGAAACTTCCACAGACATCCATAGAACAAACAGACAACAATTGATTTTAGAGGATCTCCAGCTTACTGTCTTCGTTATTACAGTGCAAAACACTCAAACATTTAATAAAACTATTCCAACTAGTAAACATGATATGGTCATTCATTGCTAATAAAATATTTAAAACATGTACACTCATTATGTTTTCAGACAACAGGAGGAAAATGTACCACTCTATTTTTTTTCTCATATCCAGGCACTGTCATTTAAACATAAACCTGGAATTCAGGTTTACAGGATAAGATCAAGGGAAGACGTATCAGAATGCTTTAGAATAAAACTGTTTCCAAAAGAAGAAAAAGCCTAAATCACATGCTTCCTTGGCAAAAGAGTTGAAATTTAAATTGTTTAAGGTAGCAGGTAAAATGAATGCTGTTGCTAATTGTGTTGATTTTTGAAGAGTTGCTAACTGCTAGTAGTATCAGAAGTATGTTCAGGATTATTTGATACCTGTATTCATTAAAAACAAATGGTGGAGCTTCCCTGGTGGCGCAGTGGTTGA
The DNA here is from genome assembly GCF_039906515.1 of Pseudorca crassidens. NCBI lineage: Eukaryota > Metazoa > Chordata > Mammalia > Artiodactyla > Delphinidae > Pseudorca > Pseudorca crassidens. The sequence continues at coordinate 162,751,708 of NC_090297.1, forward strand.
GAGTCAGCCTGCCGATGCAGGGGACACGGGTTCGTGCCCCGGTCCGGGAAGATCCCACATGCCGCGGAGCAGCTGGGCCCGTGAGCCATGGCCGCTGAGCCTGCGCGTCCGGAGCCTGTGCTCCGCAACAGGAGAGGCCACAACAGTGAGAGGCCCGCGTAACGCAAAAAAAACAAAACAAAACAAATGGTGGAGAAGGATGGATTTCTATTCAGAGTAGCTCCTTTGTATAACATGCGATAAACATGATAATTATTTTGTTCATAAGCTTTGTTTAACAAACCATACCCTTAAGTTTAAGTGGAATCATCAAAAAGGAAATAGGTATATGGTATGTGATTTGAGATTAGTTTTAAAAAGTAAATAAAGTGTGGAAAGTATCTTTAGAGACTATGCCATTTCTATTATGTTGATGTAATATATGTACAGCCTTGTAGAGGTAGTAAAAATCAAGTTATATCCTTTAATCTTAACATACCTATTATTTATTCTGTTTTGTATATTATTTGTGAGTTGGAATTTTGCAGAGTATTTCAGGGACAAATACAGATTATTCAGTTAGTTTAATTCCTTCTTTGCAGAAGGAAGACTCCCAGGTATTGTAAGGAGATTTTGTTTTTAATATATCCAGAACTATTATTTTAAAAAACCTTCAGAAGTATAGCAATTCTTTCAGATTTATGGATTACAGATTTTCTTGGTATACATTTTTTCCTAATTTTCTGTGACACATCAGGTTAGTGACATTGAACTAATTTAATATTTATGTTAATCCCAAGTGATTTTAGCACTGACTAGGAGTAATTTTATCTACCCTATCCCTACCCAGCCTCTGCCCTAACAAATATTTAATTTTATTTAATTAATTTAACTTAATTTTGAAGCTGATAGCTAATTTCTGTTCTGTTTTTACCAAAATGACCTGAGTAGTTCACTATTTTTCATCTCAAAGAACTGGACATACTACTTTGTCCAGTATATTTTCTGATGGAATTTATTTAAAAAATGGAACATTGGTCTGATAAAGTCTCCTTTAATTTTGGAAAACTTAATTGTTTATTTAATACTTTACTCAGCAAAAGCAAACTACAGCCACAGTTGTCAAAATATGAAATTAGATGTTCAGACTTTCAATTTGTAAAGCAAAGGGAGGAAAATGATTTTAAAATACTTTAGTCACTTTTATGATACAACAAGGACAAATTTCTCAGCCATACACCTGAGAAGTTTTTATCAAGTTCATTCAGAGTTAAAGCTTTGAACTACCTTTTCTTGTCCAGATTACGTAGTATGTTAAAGTCAGCGAAAGTTTGTCTAAGCTTATTGACTTCAATATGCCTTTTCTATTTTGGATTATTAAAATATTTTTAAAATACATATACAAAGCATCCACATAGAAATTAATAGTGCATGTGGAATTTATTAAAATAGATTTGAATTGCCTCAACACTATTAGATATTGAACTAGCAGTCTCAGTCTCTAATAATTGCTTTTCCACTTTGGAAATTTGACTTGTCATACATGGACATTAATAATAATTCAAGAGTGGAAAAGGGGATATCCCTGAGAGTTCTGTCTTAACCATTTTTAAAACCATGTATTAGTGGCTTTGGAAAACTCTGAATACTATGTTCTCTGTACTCCTTCCCTCTCTCCATCCACCACTGTGAAAGTTGGTGTTTTCTTGCCCTGAATATGTTGTCAGAATTGTCATATCATGTTTGTTGGTCCTCTTTTATTTTTGAGATTATGCATCTCTGCAGAAATCTCCTTACTAGTTAACTAGTCCTGAAAGTAGAATACATCCAAGAAAAAAAAAAAAAAGTCCATTTTGTGTGCCACATTCAACCTGTATGTGACAACCTAAAGCAGCGGTCCCCAACCTTTTTGGCACCAGGGACTGGTTTTGTGGAAGACAGTTTTTCCCTGGACCAGGGGTGGGGGACGGGGGATGGTCTCAGGATGATTCAAGCACGTTACATTTATTGTACACTTTTTCTATTATTATTACATTGTAATAGATAATTAAATAATTATACAGCTCACCATAATGCAGACTCAATGGGAGCCCTGAGCTTGATTTCACTTGCCACTCACTGATAGGGTTTTGATATGAGTCTGCAAGCAATTGATTTATTATGGTCTCTGTGCAGTCAAACCTCTCTGCTAATGATGATCTGTATTTGCAGCCGCTCCCCAGCCCTGGCATCACCACCTCAGCTCCACCTCGGATCATCAGGCATTAGATTCTCATAAGCAGTGTGCAACCTAGATCCCTTGCGCACACAGTTCACAGTAGGGTTCGCACTCCTATGAGAATCTAACACTGCCACTGATCTGACAGGAGGCGGAGCTCAGGCGTTAATGTGAGCAATAGGGAGCGGCTGTAAATACAGATGAAGCTTGGCTCGCTTGCCTGCCACTCACCACTGCTGTGCAGCCTGGTTCCTAACAGGCAACGGACCAGTACCAGTCCATGGCCTGGGGGTTGGGGACCCCTGACCTAAAGCACATTTAGCTTGGATGTGCTTGGATGTGGATGAATGTCACAAACTTAATGTTAACCGAAAGAAGCCAGTAACAAAAGACTGCATATATTGTATGATTGTATTTTATATAAAGTTCAAAAACTCAACTATAATGTTTGATGTCAGGATAATGGTTACTTTGGAGAGAGATGAAAGAGAATTGATTGTAAGGTGACACATGGAGGGCTTCTGGGGTGCTAGCAATGTTCTGTTGTTTGATCTGGGTAGCTTTTTCCCATTATCATTTTGTTGAGGTATCACTGATGTACAATAAACTATACCTGTTTAAAATGTACAATTTGATGGGATATATTTGTGTGTGTATACATAGACATATGCGTCCATGAAACCATCACCACAAGCTAGATAACAAATATTTCTATGTTCTCCCTTCCCCCCACCAAATTTCCTAAGCCCTTTGTAATCCATCCCTCCCTCTACTTCAGGCTCCAGCAACTACTGATCTAATTTCTATCATTATAAATTCATTTGTATTTTCTAGAATTTTATATAAATGGAATCATACAGTATGTACTCTTTTTTTGCCTGGCTCTTTTCAATCAGTATAATGAGTTTTGATTCACCCTCTTGGTTGCACGTTTCAAAGTTCGCACAATATTGTTCCTTTTTATTGCTAAGTAGTATCTCTTTGTATGGCTGTAGCACAATTTGTTTATCCATCTGTCAATGGACATTTGAATTGTTTACTGTTTTTAGTTATTGCAAATGAACATTCATGTGTATATGCACAAAGGTGTGCATACAAGAATGTTTATTGCAGCATTGCTTGTAATAGCAAAAAAAAAAAAAGGTAGAAACAATATGTCCATCTAAACAGGAGTGGTTAAATAAATCATGGGACAGCCATTCTTCTGGAGCACTATGTAGTTCTTTTTTTTTTTTTTTTTAATAAATTTATTTATTTATTTTTTGGCTGTGTTGGGTCTTCGTTGCTATGCACGGGCTTTCTCTAGTTGCAGCGAACAGAGGCTACTCTTTGTTGCAGTGTGCGGGCTTCCCATTGCGGTGGCTTCTCTTTGTTGTGAGCACAGGCTCTAGGCACGCAGGCTGCAGTAGTTGTGACATGCGGGTTCGGTAGTTGCGGTTCGCGGGCTCTAGAGCACAGGCTCAGTAGTTGTGGCACACGGGCTTAGTTGCTCCATGGCATGTGGGATCTTCCTGGACCAGGGCTCGAACCCGTGTCCCATGCATTGGCAGACGGACTCTTAACCACTGCACCACCAGGGAAGTCCCACACTATGTAGTTCTTAAAAGCAACAAGCTAGATCTGTCTATATCAACATGGAAAGGTCTCTAAGACACATTAAGTAATTGGACAAATTGTGGAATAATATTTATAGTAGGATTTCATTTTTATAAAAAGCTATACAGGGCTTCCCTGGTGGTGCAGCAGTTGAGAGTCTGCCCGCCGATGCAGGGGACACGAGTTCTTGCCCCGGTCTCGGAAGATCCCACATGCTACGGAGCGGCTGGGCCCGTGAGCCATGGCCGCTGAGCCTGCGCGTCCAGAGCCTGTGCTCCACAACGGGAGAGGCCACAACAGTGAGAGGCCCGCGTACCATAAAACAAAAACAAAAACAGAAAAAAAAAAAAACAAAAAAAAGCTATACATATATGTGTATAAAATGCCTTGAGAAAGTGACTGGAAAGCTGCAGACCAAACTATTAATAATACTGTACTGCACATTAGAAAGTTGCTAAGAGAGTAAATCTTAAAAGTTCTCATCACAAGAAAAAAATTCTGTAACTGGTGATGGATGCTAACTGACTTATTGTAGTGATCATTTTGCAATATATACAAATATAGAATCGTTATGTTGTACACATGAAACTAATAGAATGTTGTATGTCAGTTGTACCTCAGCTTAAAAAATAATTACAAAATAAAAAATTTATTTATTTATTTATTTATTTATTTTGTGGTACGCGGGCCTCTCACTGTTGTGGCCTCTCCTGTCGCGGAGCACAGGCTCCAAACGCGCAGGCTCAGCGGCCATGGGTCACGGGCCCAGCCACTCCGCGGCATGTGGGATCTTCCTGGACCAGGGCACGAACCCGTGTCCCCTGCATCGGCAGGCGGACTCCCAACCACTGCACCACCAGGGAAGCCCCCAAAATAATTAATTTTTTAAATGACTTATCCCTTCCCTAATCTCCTTCTGACATTCTTTCCTTTCCTTCTCTTTCACTGCATCAGACCCAGTGGCGGAGGAATTGTTTTTTTTTTTTTTTTAACATCTTTATTGGAGTATAATTGCTTTACAATGGTGTGTTAGTTTCTGCTTTATAACAAAGTGAATCAGTTATACATATACATATGTTCCCATATCTCTTCCCTCTTGTGTCTCCCTCCCTCCCACCCTCCCTATCCCACCCCTCTAGGTGGTCACAAAGCACCGAGCTGATCTCCCTGTGCTATACGGCTGCTTCCCACTAGCTATCTATTTTATGTTTGGTAGTGTATATATGTCCATGCCACTCTCTCACTTTGTCACAGCTTACCCTTCCCCCCCCATATCCTCAAGTCCATTCTCTAGTAGGTCTGTGTCTTTATTCCTGTCTTACCCCTAGGTTCTTCATGACATTTTTTTTTCTTAGATTCCATATATATGTGTTAGCATACGGTATTTGTCTTTCTCTTTCTGACTTAGTTCACTCTGTATGAAAGTCTCTACATCCATCCACCTCACTACAAATAACTCAATTTCGTTTCTTTTTATGGCTGAGTAATATTCCATTGTATATATGTGCCACATCTTCTTTATGCATTCATCCAATGATGGACACTTAGGTTGCTTCCATCTCCTGGCTGTTGTAAATAGAGCTGCAGTGAACATTGTGGTACATTAGTCTTTTTGAATTATGGTTTTCTCAGGGTATATGCCCAGTAGTGGGGTTGCTGGGTCGTATGGTAGTTCTATTTGTAGTTTTTTAGGAACCTCCATACTGTTCTCCATAGTGGCTGTACCAATTCACATCCCCACCAGCAGTGCAATAGTGTTCCCTTTTCTCCACATCCTCTCCAGCATTTATTGTTTCTAGATTTTTTGATGATGGCCATTCTGACTGGTGTGAGATGATATCTCATTGTAGTTTATTTATTTATTTTGCGGTACGCAGGCCTCTCACTGTCGTGGCCTCTCCCGTTGCAGAGCACAGGCTCCGGACGCACAGGCTCAGCGGCCATGGCTCACGGGCCTAGCCACTCCGCGGCATGTGGGATCTTCCCAGAATAGGGCACAAACCCGTTTCCCCTGCATCGGCAGGTGGACTCTCAACCACTGCACCACCAGGGAAGCCCTCTCATTGTAGTTTTGATTTGCATTTCTCTAATGATTAATGATGTTGAGCATTCTTTCATGTATTTGTTGGCAATCTGTATATCTTCTTTGGAGAAATGTCTGTTTAGGTCTTCTGCCCATGTTTGGATTGGGTTGTTTGGTTTTTTGTTATTGAGCTGCATGAGCTGCTTGTAAATTTTGGAGATTAATCCTTTGTCAGTTGCTTCATTTTCAAATATTTTCTCCCATTCTGAGGGTTGTCTTTTGGTCTTGTTTATGGTTTCCTTTGCTGTGCAAAAGCTTTTAAGTTTCATTAGGTCCCATTTGTTTATCTTTGTTTTTATTTCCACTTCTATACTGCAAAGCTACAGTAATCAAGACAGTGGTACTGGCACAAAAACAGAAATATAGATCAATGGAACAGGATAGAAAGCCCAGAGATAAACCCACGCACATATGGTCACCTTATCTTTGATAAAGGAGGCAGGAATATACAGTGGAGAAAGGACAGCCTCTTCAATAAGTGGTGCTGGGAAAACTGGACAGGTACATGTAAAAGTATGAGATTAGATCACTCCCTAACACCATACACAAAAATAAGCTCAATATGGATTAAAGCCCTAAATGTAAGGCCAGAAACTATCAAACTATTAGAGGAAAACATAGGCAGAACACTGACATAAATCACAGCAAGATCCTTTTTGACCCACCTCTTAGAGAAGTGCCGGAGGAATTCTGACTGATGCAGTCTAGCTTCAGATCCAGTGTGCTTACCACTTATTGGCTGTGGTACATGGACGTCAGATTCCTCCATATGTAAAATGGGAATAATTATAGTACCCTTCTCATGGGATGGTTGTAAGGATTCAGTGAGATTCTGTTAAACACTAGAACAGTGCCTGGTACATTATTAATAGTGTGTGCTGTTAAGCAAAGCATTTAACTTTCCTGGACTTCAGTTTTCTCATCTGTAAAATGACAAGGCTGAACAAGATGATCTCTAAGGTTTCTGTTAGCTTAAACAATTACAATACTGTGATTTAGTGCTAGTGTAAGTAATTTATCCCTATCAGTCTAGGTATACTTTTCCCTTCTTAACTATACTTGTTTCCCTGGTACGTGATGATCTGCTTTCTCAGAAATCCTCTGAAAAAAGAAGTGTGGTTAAACTTGGCTTGACTGAAGACGTCTCATTGCAGCATTTGTAGCTGGAGCAGAATGGATAGTGTAGTTTATTGGAGGTGTTATGAAGAGAGGAAAGGAAATGGAATCCAAGTCCATTTACACTTACTGGTAGGAAGCAAATATGAAATGATAGCAGTGATGATAAGAGTTAATATTTACTGAACATTTTCTATGTGGAAGGCAATATACTGGCATATATTATTTCATTTAATCTTTACCATAATCTCATTAGGTAGATGTTCTTGTATCCCCATTTTGAAGATGAGGAAACAGGGGCACAGAGAAATTAAGGAACTTGCTTAAGGTCACACAGCTAGTACATAATGGAGTTGGAATTTGAACATATAATCTGATTCTAGCACCCATGCTTTTATCCATTGTGCTATATTGAATTGATTCCAGGTGGAGAATCAATTGAGATTTAGTAACTAGAACAGTTCAAATGAATATATATAATTTTTTACCAACTTTTTATTTTTAAAAATGATAGTTATTAAAAAGTTGAAAGATTTATATAACATATATATAGATTCAACAATTTTGCTTCATTTAATCTCTCTCATGCACTCTCTCTCTCTCTCTCTCTCTCTCTCTATATATATATATATATATATAGACACACACACACACACACACACACACACACACACACAAGATCTCTGTTTTTTAAAAGGTAAATGACAGGGACTTCCGTGGTGGCACAGTGGTTAAGAATCCACCTGCCAATGCAGGGGACACGGATTTGATCCCTGGTCTGGGAAGATCCCACATGCCGCGGGGCAACTAAGCCCATGTGCCACAACTACTGAGCCTGCATGCCACAACTACTGAAGCCTGCACGCCTAGAGCCCATGCTCCGCAACAAGAGAAGCCACTGCAGTGAGAAGCCCGCGCACCACAACAAAGAGTAGCCCCTGCTCGCCGCAATTAGAGAAAGCCCGCGCACAGCAACAAGGACCCAACGCAGCCAAAAATAAATAAATAAATATATTTTTTAAAAAAAAGAGTAAATGACAGGCATCATGACACTCCTAAGAACCATCTCCTAAATAGCAATAATACCATTATCACATTTAAGAAGTATAACATTGAGTACAGACTGTTTTAATTACTTTTAGTCTATTTTGAGTAAGTCCAATGTCCTGTTAGAAATTGAAATCACATTGTTAAAAAAATTTATCAAAATCTGACCTTTTTTTTTCTTCTCAGAAATCATATTCCATGCCCATTGGCATTGAATTTCAGCGGAGATATGCAACAATTGTTCTAGAGCTTGAACAACTGAACAAGGACCTAAACAAAGTTTTACATAAAGTTCAACAGTACTGCTATGAGGTAGGTAATTTGTATGAATTTCCCTTGAGGGGATTGTGACCTCCAGTCTTTCTTTTTTTTTTCCACTCTTATCTGAAGCTTAATACTGTTACATCACATTTTAGGAAATCCAAATTAAGCCAAGATCCTGTAGCAGAACCATATTTTATATATATTTCTATTCCTTACAGCATCAGTATTGAAGAGTGCTTTATACACAGTGAGCTATCAATTCTGTTGGTTTTCTGTTTGTTTGAATTACAAATGATTATATTATAGCTCTCCTGAAATTTAGAAACATCCAGAAAAATAATTTCTTTTAATTCCACTACCCCAAAGACTATATTTTGGTTTACTTCCTCCTAATTTTTTCTTTTTTTTACCATACATGCTTTTTCTCACAAAGTTATGATTATGCTGTGTATATAATTTTGTTTGTTCCTTTTTAAACTTTATATTTGGGAATTCCCTGGTTCAAACTCCGTGTTTTCACTGCCGAGGGCCCAGGTTCAATCCCTGGTCAGGGAACTAAGATCCCGCAAGCCATGCGGCGTGGCCAAAACAATTTAAAAAATAAATAAAAATTAAAAAAATAAACTTTACATTGAACTATAGATTCTTGAAGTTCAGTCACATAGATTATAGGGTTATTTGTGAATTATCATTATTGTTATCATTATCATGCACATATAATTACATATATGAAGGTGGTTCAACAGGTTCACCTAAAATTTGAGTTTCTTACTGAAAGGTAAGAATTAGATGATTGTGATGAGTTTAGTGTGCTCCTGCATTTGCTTTCTTAGAGGCTGTATATTTCCAATAAAGCCACTCTTATTTTTTTTTTCAAGTATAGTTGATTTACAATGTTTCAGGTGTACAGCAAAGTAATTCAGATACATATATATATATATATATATGTATCTGAATTTTATATATATAATTATATATATTCTTTTTCAGATTCTTTTCCATTATAGGTTATTACAAGATATTGACTGTAGTTCCCTGTGCTATACAGTAGGTCCTTACTGTTTATCTGTTTTATATATGGTAGTGTATATCTATTAATCCCAAATTCCTAATTTATCCTTCCCCCACCCCTTGGGAAACCCTTTGGTAACCCTTTATATGTCCCCTTTTCTGTGTCTGTGAGTCTGTTTCTGTTTTGTAAATAAGTTTATTTATATCATTTTTAAATCTTTTTTTGGTATCATTTTTTTAGATTCCATGTTTAAGTGATATCATATGATCTTTGTCTTTATCTGTCTGACTTACTTCACTTATGATTATCTCTAGGTCCATCCATGTTGCTGCAAATGGCATTATTGCATTCTTTTTTATGGCTGAGTTATATTCCATTGTATGTATGTACCACATCTTCTTGTTTTGTTCTGTTTTGTTTTTTTCTTATATTATACCACATCTTCTTTATCCATTCATCTGCTGATGGACATTTAGGTTGTTTCCATGTCTTGGCTGTTGTAAATAGTGCTGCTGTGAACATTGGGGTGCATGTATCTTTTTGAATTAGAGTTTTCATCTTTTCTGGATATATGCCCAGGAGTGGGATTGCTGGATCAAAATGGTAACTCTATTTTTAGTTTTTTAAGGAACCTCCATACCATTCTCCATACTAGCTGTACCAATTTATATTCTCACCAACAGTGTCTGAGGGTACCCCTTTCTCCACACCCGCTCCAGCACTTACTATTTATAGAATTTTTGATGATGGCCATTCTGACCAGTGTGAGGTGATACCTCATTGTAGTTTTGATTTGCATTTCTCTAATAATTAGAAATATGGAGCATCTTTTCATGTTCCTGTTGGCCACCTGAATGTCGTCTTTGGAGAAATTGTCTCTTTAGATCTTCTGCCCATGTTTTTATTGGGTTGTTTGCTTTTTGATATTGAGCTGTATAAGCTGTTTGTATATTTTGGAAATTAATCCCTTGTTGGTTGCATTGTTTGCAAATATTTTCTCCCATTCAGTAGGTTGTCTTTTTGTTTTATTTAGTTTCTTTTGCTGTGCAAAAGCTCTTAAGTTTAATTAGGTCCCATTTGTTTATTTTGCTTTTGTTTCCATTACTGTAGGAGGATCCAAAAAAATATTGCTGCAATTTATGTCAAAGAGTGTTCTGCCTATGTTTTCCTCTAGGAGTTTTATAGTATCTGGTCTTACATTTAGGTCTTTAATTCATTTTGAGTTTATTTTTGTATATGGTGTTAGAGAATGTTCTAATTTCGTTATTTTACATGTAGCTGTCCATTTTTCCCAGCACCATTTATTGAAGAGACTGCCTTTTCTCAATTGTATATTCTTGCCTCTTTGTTGTAAATTAATTGACCATAAGTGCATGGGTTTATTTAAAGCCGTCTCTATTTGTGATATCAGATTCTTAAATAGTTTTTTATGACACTAGCCTCATAGATAAGTCCCAAAGATCTGCCATTGGTGATGTTATCAATCCACTTGAATAGAACTGAGGGAAATGAACTGTGATTACCTGTATCTAAACTCTGAGTATATTTTGCTCATTCCTTTAGCCATCCATTATCATTTATTTTTATTTTCCGGGTAATTGTCATTTACCTACTAGCAATATGTGTGTCCTAGCAAATAGAGTTCTCCCCATGGACTAGCAACCATCCACAAGAGGTGCAAACCAAGCAGTCCAAGATAACATATAACAAAACATGCAGAAGTGGATTGCTCACTAGTCTTTTTGTATCTCATTATGTACGCAAGGCCATATGTGATAGGCTCATTTCCTAATGGAGTAAAATGATTTAATTTTCACAAAGTTCTTACGGAAGTACAATATTGATTTTAAAATAAGAACAAGCAAGTCTACTTCTAAATATATACCAAATATATGTGGATGTGTATTTACCAAAAGATATACACTAGAATATACATAGCATCACTGTTCATTATAGCCAGAAATTAGTAATTACCCAAATACCCATCAATACTAGAATGAATCAGTAAACTGACATATAATATACAATGGAATTCTCAGCAATAAGAATGAATGAACTCTGGGACTTCCCTGGCGGTCCAGTGGTTAAGACTTTGCCTTCCAGTGCAGGGGGTGCAGGTTCGACCCCTGGTCAGGGAGCTAAGATCCCACGTGCCTTGCAGCCAAAAAACCAAAACATAAAACAAAAGCAATACTGTAACAGACTCAATAAAGACTTCTTTAAAAAAATAGTTCACATCAAAAAAAAATCTTAGAAAAAAAAATGAATGAATGAACTCAACTACTCACAACACTATGGATGAACTCACACATATGTGAACATATTTGTTCATATGTAAATATTGAACAGATAAAGTCAGACACAAAAGAATATATAATGCATGATTCCATTTATGTAAAAGTCAAAAGCCAGCAAAAGCCAACATACAATACTAGAAGTCGGGATGGTGGTTACCCTTGGAGTATTATACTGGAAGATGACAGTTGGTCTCTGAGGGGCTGGTGATGTTCCATTTTAATCTCGATGCTGATTTCTCATGTTTGATCTGTGAAAATTCATTAACCCATACACTTTAGGATTTGTATCCTTTTATATGTTTATGTATACTTCAATTTAAAAAAAACTTTTAAGTGTTAGAAGACAAGGTTCTTCACTGCAGTGTTACTGATAATCGCAAAATATTAGAAAAAACCTAAATGCCCATACATAGGGAGTTGGCTAAACTTATGGCACGTCCCATGGTGGAGCAGTGTGCTGCTCCAAGAATGACCAAGGAAGCTCTCTGGGATGATTAGGAGGCACATGGCTACCTTAACCGAGGTGACCAGAGATAACAGCAGCAGTAGTGGCACAGATAAACATCATGCGCCTCCTGATCACCATGCACTGACAAGAACTCAACATCACTTTCGTGGTGTTCCTGCCAAAGGTGTATAACCTTAGTCTAATCAAAAGGAAACAGACGGACCCACACTGAGGGATATTATGCAAAATAATTGGCTGGTGCTGTTCAAAAATATCAAGGTCATGAAAGACCGAGGAACTGTTCCAGAGTAAAGAAGTCTAGAGAAACAGGACAACCAAACGTTTTCAGGGGGAAAACGAGCTATGTGTTGGGACAGTTGATGAAGTCTGAATATAGACTGTTAGAAAATGGCGTTATAAATAGTGCTAAATTCCTGATTGTGATCACTGCACTGTGATTATGTAAGAGAATATCCTTGGACTTAGGAAATACAAACTGGAGTATTTAGGGGTAAAGAGGCACAGTGTTTGCAACTTATTCTCAAATAGTTAAGAGAAAAAAAATTATATACAGACAGAGAAAGATCAAATGTTAAGTCAAACAGTAAACCATAAGCAGTTAGTGAATCTGGGTAAAAGGTTATCAAGAGTTTTTTGTTCTATTCTTTTTTAGAAGTTTTAAAGTATCTCAAAATTAAAAGTTACCAAAAATATAAAACAAATCAGAAAAAAAATAGAGGAGAAAAAACCTCTAAGGTAAGAGTGAGCATCATTTTTGTTATAAATGCTAGATTTATAAAAATCTTAACCTGAAAACAGGGCACAAACACACAGAAATTATCATGGCCTTATGAATGTACATTTTATGTTTTAATCATCTGTATTCAGCTTGCTCCAGACCAAGGGCTCCAGCCTGCAGATCAGCCGACAGATATGAGACGAAGGTGTGAGGAAGAAGCACAGGAAATTGTTCGGCATGCAAATTCCTCTACAGGACAGCCCTGTGTTGAAAATGAAAATCTGACAGACTTAATCTCCAGGCTTACAGCTATTTTATTACAAATTAAGGTAAATTTCGGAGAACTTTTCGGAGAAAATATTAAGAATATTTTCTTAACTTTGACACCTAAACAAACTATGCTAATTTGTTGCTAAAAAATTAAACAGGGTGTTTGTCTGTATCTAAACTATAATTCAATTAAATTTTGAAATATTTTTTCCTTTAGTGTCTGGCAGAAGGAGGAGACCTGAATTCCTTTGAATTTAAATCACTTACAGATTCATTAAATGATATCAAGAGTACAATAGATGCTTCTAATATCAGGTAATTCATTAGATGTATTCTAATTATTTTTATATTAAATTCATAGTGATTTCCAGTATAAGCTTTAAGACTTTTACATATTTATGAAGTATTCATATGATTTTTATCCTTGAAATAAATTGTAAACGAGCTTTTCGGTTATATCCAGTCTATTGACAGAGTAGAATTTTCAGACGGATTTTTTTATACAAAGGAATCAGAAGACATATAATATTTAGGTTTGGGTTTAGTATGGATTTCAACTTAGAAGTCTTCCCCAAAGAGAGATTCGTCCTCTCTTTCCAGTACTCCTGTGGCTTCTTTGCTTCTTTCAAATATACTTTTTCAATTACTACTGAAGTAGAATTATGGCTAATGTAAAGGGAAGATTTCTTACTTACCTGGGGTCATTATCTTAGCTATTTCCTAACAGCAATTCAGCTCTACCTTTTTTAAAAATTGTTTTTCTTCATTTTGTGAGATAATGTAGTTAACCATGTTTCTTCTTTCTTTAGTTGCTTTCAGAATAATGTAGAAATTCATGTTGCACATATTCAGAGTGGCCTGAGCCAGATGGGAAACTTACATGCCTTTGCAGCAAATAACACCAACAGAGACTGAATAGAAGATTTAATTATTCCAACTGCATAGGACATTGTTTTTGAGAAGTTCTCTTCCTTTATATAGGCTTCCAACACCAAATAACCTAACTGCTGGAAAACAAGGGAAATTTAAATCTCCAAATAAGGCATTTTAATATACTGTACTGCTTCTTAAACCAGCATTGCTGACCAGCATTATATTTATTTTTCTTTTATTATTCAGCTGCAGTAGCACTGCTTATGTTACATATGTTTATTAGCAAGTACTTTTAAACTGAAAATGTCTGAACATAATATAATTTCATGGAAGAATATGTTGACCATCTTTTTAACGTGCATGAATTCAACCCAACCCATGCAGACAACTACTGCAATGGAGAACGTGAAGAAACATGGTCTTTTTGTGCATTATGCATGGCAATGTGGAAATTCCATCTAGAAAATTACAACTCCAGTTCATTTAGTTGATCACCACCTCAGTCTTCAAAAGATAACATCATGAGATATGGGAAGTCCTCATTTTTAGGAAGCCACTGGAATATAGGTGGGAAATACGGACTTTACAAGTATATATGATAATATACTTGCAATGTGACATGGTTCTATAGATCATTTTATAATAATAAATATTTTAATTTATCATAATTTATAAAAGAAACCTTTGTTGTTTGTCTGTTGAAAGAAAATGAAGGAGCAGGAAAGAAACATTACTGCAAGATGCTTAATTTCAGCAAATGGATTTGGCATGTCTCTTCCCGTCAATTCAGGGGAAGATGTGCTGTTGTTATGGGATTTATTTTTTAAAAGAAAAAGACTGATAACACACTATTTTCATATTTTTTGTTTATTTGCACAACTCTTGAACCAGATTACTGGTTAAAATCCAACAGTTACACAATTTTTAAAGTAAAAAGATTTTATAAGGAAAACAAATATAATAGCCAGTGCTAGGAAGAGGAGAAAAAGGTTTGTATTTGGTTGTGGGCTTTTTTGGTTTTTGGTTTTTTAAGGAAAACCCTGCCTAAGATGTTAATCTTGTAAAAAGTGTGTATTTGGAATTTTCTCTGTTTTAATATAGAATATTATAAAGTCAAAATAAAATGAATTGTTTTCAGATTTGGGGTTTAAGATATAGCTGTAGAAGTGACTTTGATTCTTTTAGATGTCTCATAAAATGAGACTTTTTATATGTTAATGTATAATAAAACTGAAACAAGATTATTTTCCATTTGAAATTTTTGTATAGTTTAAAAATGCTTCCATATTCTTTGTTGGTATTGTGCCACTGCAGAACTTTAGTGCAGAGTTTATATTTAGCTAAACTGTTATGTTAATTAAGAAATGCATAAATCTTTTATTCTTAATATTTGTAATTCTAAATAAATTGATCTATGAAAATTAATATGATCTACATTTTCATTTAATTAATACAAGTTGATAAGTATTCCATTTAAAAAGTTTTTAAAAATTATCATTTCCACTAAATTATATTTTTAGGAAAAACGGTACAGATTAATTACCAAGTCATTTTGAATTAAAATATCATTAGGGTTTTTTTTCCCATCACTGTGGAAAACACTAAGCAAGTAAGTTACTTGGCTTACTATATAGACCTAGAGAAGGGTTTATTTTTATTTTTATTTTTATTTTTTTGCGGTACACGGGCCTCTCACCGTTGTGGCCTCTCCCGTTGCGGAGCACAGGCTCCGGACGCACAGGCTCAGCGGCCATGGCTTACGGGCCCAGCCGCTCTGCGGCACGTGGGATCTTCCCGGACCGGGGCACGAACCCGTGTCCCCTGCATCGGCAGGCAGACTCTCAGCCACTGCGCCACCAGGGAAGCCCAAGGGTTTATTTTTTAATATATTCTGCCTAGACTTAGGTAAGCATTTTTTACATTTTTTCTTTTACATTTCTTAAGGCTAACTTGTCACACTTAAATTATACCTCGTCATCGTAAAGCAATTATACTCCAATAAAGATGTTAAAAAAATAATAAAATAAATTATATATGATTTTGCACATATTTAATTAAGCATTGTCCGTGTCTTTCAGTGCCATCATGTGTTGATGGCAAGAACTGTGCCTAAGAATATATTTGAATTTTATTTTTATGTAAGGAAGAAGAAATCTATATAATTCAAAGTAGTCATTTGGGGTCAGCTGTACATTCATTTAAATGATGCTGCCACTGCCTAACACATTTTTGGAGCTCCAAAGAAAACTATCAAAGCCAGATTGAGTGAGCAAGCAAGCACATCAGGTGTTAACGCAGATTTGGTTCTGAATTACTGTTAGTTCCTAAAATCAGATTCACTTGCTACCGTTGAGAATCTACAAAAAACTTGCCAATTAAAAATTTTTTTCCCTTGAATTCATGCACTTCTCTCCATCTACGCTATCACCAGTACTCTTAGCCAAGCTGCCATCATCACTAGCCTGGAACACAGCAGTCATTTCCTGACTTATCTCCCGGTATCCACTCAGCTCTCCTCAGATGCAGCCAGAGCAATACTCTTAGAACACAGGACTGGTCACGTTATCCCCATGTGAAGTCTTACGGCTGTCGGGACAATTTCAGAAGTCTCTTACAAGACCTACACAGCCAGGCATGATCTAGCCTCCCCTACAATTTCTCCATCCTGCTCCTTACTCCACAGGGCCTTTGCACACTCAGTGACCTCTGTGTTCCCTCTTCGTGTACCTTGGTAACTCCTGATCATCCTACAGATCTTAGCTTCAGCATCACTTTCTTAGGGAAGCTTTATTTGACCACAACACATCATCTACAGGTCTTCGTGTACCCCTCCTTCCAGCACTTTGTCACATTTGCAATTTCATATTTCTTCTTTTGTCTCCATACTAGCCTCTTTGGTCCATGAGGGGAGGGACCGTTGCTGGTTTTGCTTACCATTTTATTTCCAGGCCCTGATAAAGTACCTTTTGTAGGCACCAAATATCTGTGGAACAAATGAACAAATAAGAGTCTCAAAAGAGCTCTAAGCAACATTAGTGTCACTGGAGTAAAAGTATCGTCCTCCATGATGATTGCTTTGAAAGATGAGACAGTACTCACCTGGGTGTACAAATTCTGCTTAAGGAGTTGCCTTTAAACCTGTCACGTTATCATTAGTCCTAACTAAAAAGGCCAGGCCAATACAGCAGGCATTATATGGTGGTGAATAAAATGGTGGACTGAGTTAGTCCTAGATTTGTGTCCAGGCCGTCATTTATTAGCTGTGTGATTTGTCAACCACTACTTAAAATTCGTAGTCTTTAAAACAATAATAGTCCCTACCTTGTATGGCAGTTGTGAGGAATAAACATATAGTGCCTACAATAGATACATTTAGCAGTTAGGGTCTCCTAAGAGCTTGAGAGGGGTACAAATCACTGTTCTTAGAGGATCCCACATTAAAAATTGTGGCAATATTTAAACATTTGTAGATTTTCTAAACTCTTCACTGGGGAAAGCAGAACATAACACAACGTAAATGCAATGATAAAGTTAATAAGCTAATTACCAAGTTTCCTTTAAATGTGATCCTTAGTGGACTGCAAGTTTTGTTTTTTTTTTTAAGTCATTTGCTTATCTTTATTTGAGAACATCCAGGAAAAGTAAGAACAGAAAGAAAATAAAGACCGAACGTTTTAAGTTTTTCATGTAAAATGTGTTGAAATTGTCTTTCTAGCTTTTTAAAATTTATATTTAGTATTTATAATTAAAGTGATTCAAAATTCAGGAATGTTTATGCCAGTGATTTAAGTAATCATTTATGATGAAATAAAAATATCCTGACACACGAATGTTTAAGTGAAATAAAGTAGTGTCAATGTTTTTTTATAATGGTTTCTTTCCCTAACAACAAAAAAAACAAAAATCTTCACATTGCCTATAGATAAGAAAGAAGTGGTTTGTACTTCACTAACTTTAGTAGGAGTGTTTCTATTACTTTTTTTTTTCTATTACTTTTAAAATAAAGCAATTAGTTGCTGACGTAACTGAAAAGTTAATCTGGTGCTGGGACAGTTTGACAGACAAATGAGACTTGCCCCCCACCTCACACCATATTCAGAAGTCAAGTCCAGGTGGACTGAAAGCCTAAACGGGAAAGGCCACTGTAGGACGACAAGCCAGGAAAATACCTTTATAATCCAGGAGCAGGAAAGATGTCTTCAACTGGATGCACAACGTGCTAACAATAAAGGAAAAGTCTGATACACAGTTGACCCTTGAACATGGTGTGGGGAGGGCGTTTAGGGGCCAACCCTCCCTGCCATGGGAAATCCCTGTGTAACTTCACAGTCATCCCTCCTAAATGTAGTTCCTCCCTGTCTGTGGTTCCACATCTTCAGATTCAGCCATCCAGAGATGGTGCAGTACTGTAGTATTTTCTGGTGCAAGTGGGGAAACAGACACGGACAGGAGGCGACGCGCACCCACTTGGCTGCAGACCCAAGCTTTGGGGAGGACGGGGCCCCTGCCCTGCGCTTCCCCCAGCGGGCGTCTCTCCCCAGCAGGGGACTGTAAGTTAATTATTTTATGTCTCTCAGTTGTGAATGTATTTATGTCATCTCATTTGGCCTTGTCACAAGTCTAAATGCAAAGGAAGGGCTCTGTGATTGTGAGACTTCCTGGCCACCCTGGGGGCAGGCCCCAAGCACGATGTTTGGCACATAACAAGCACTGAAAATGGTAAGAGCTAATGTTTATCATTTCATTTTTGGTTTCAGACAGCTTCTAAGGGTTCAGAAGGCAAGTCTGCTAGTAAAGCCTGAACTATGTCCTGGTTGCCTTTTTTTTTTTTTTTTTTTGCGGTACGTGGGCCTCTGTTGTGGCCCCTCCCGTTGCGGAGCACAGGCTCCGGACGCACAGGCTCAGCGGCCATGGCTCACGGGCCCAGCCGCTCCGCGGCATGTGGGATCTTCCCGGACCAGGGCACGAACGCGTGTCCCCCGCATCGGCAGGCGGACTCTCAACCACTGTGCCACCAGGGAAGCCCATGTCCTGGTTGCTTTTAATAGTGGATTTGCTACTCTGAAAAGTGCAAGCCATTTAACACCTCTATGAATATCAGGGTAGCTGGCATGTATGATCTCTGAGACATTCAGCATAGCTCTGACTCTTCTAGGAATCATCAAGACCTGAGTCCTGGGGAATTCCCTGGCGGTCCGGTGGTTAGGACTCCACACTTTCACTGCCAAGGGCCCGGGTTCAATCCCTGTTCGGGGAACTAACATCCTGCAAGTCGCGTGGCATAGCCAAAAGAAAAACAAAAATCCATTACAAAAAAAAAAAACAAAAGACAAACCTGAGTCCTGGCCCCAGCCATGGCTTCTCATGAGCTGCCTCCAAAGCACAGTTTACAGAGAAACCTCACCTATGATTACCTCATATACAAACAGTTTCCTTTTGTCCTTAGGAGTTTGAAAACCCTCAAAACCTCGAAGCAATAATTTATCCTGGGCTAACTTAGTAATTTACATACATTCTTATCATATAAATTGGGAAAGAGAAATCTCCTGAAACCAGAAGACTCATGTTACTAAACTTTGAACAAGCTGGATAGACTTTTAACCAAGTTAAATTCCTCAGCACAGTGGCCTGCTGATACCATGATTTCTGGCTTTATAAACTACATTTGCAGAAACTTTTCTTTTAGAAATGTTTCTCATGACCACAAAATATGTACTGAGCAGTTATGGAGTGAAGCGCTGTACTAAGTGCTATCTAAAGGACAGAACTCATTTAAATAGAATTACAATGAAACATTTGTGGAAAACATTTAATAATA
The DNA here is from genome assembly GCF_039906515.1 of Pseudorca crassidens. NCBI lineage: Eukaryota > Metazoa > Chordata > Mammalia > Artiodactyla > Delphinidae > Pseudorca > Pseudorca crassidens. Next base: position 162,771,468 of record NC_090297.1, read on the forward strand.
ATAAACTGAAGTTGCACAGAAGTACAATAACAAGTGCTAAGGGTAATGCTGCAGTGATTGAAGTAACAGGTACAAAATGAGGATTAGAAAAAGTTACAGCCTTCAGAAGGAGGGAGCTCTAGAGTGTTTTGAAAGAGACAGGTTATTCATTTGGTTCTAAAACTGAAAGGAGTGGCTTTGAGACAGAGGCATATATATATCGTGGATGGGTGACCCTAAGAAGATGCGCATAATGGTCCTGTAGGCTATCAATGTCCGTTATCCGGAAGGGTAACCAAAACATTTTTATAATTTGGTAGCAATTGGAGGCTACTACAGATTTCTAGAGAGTAGTTTTTTTAAATCTCAGAAACGTGAGGCAGGGGGCTCTTAAATAATCTGGAGGCAGAATCACCGGAGCTACGAATGAGCATAAAGATGTCAGGCCAAATTTTAAAAGTAGTAAATCTTGATGATAGGATGAGGATTGAAGGAGCTGGGTTAACATGAGTCTAAGGGTATAAGCCTTGGAGGAGCCATATGAAGACAGCAGCTGTTAAGCACAAGGGGAAACTGAGTCGAACCAAGGCGTTCTTGTGAAGATAGTTCTGAAAAACTAGTTCAAAAAAATACCAACAGGACTGGTAGGAAAGAGCAGGTATGCAGACCAAAATGAAAGTGCAGATTTGGAGATGCACTGGTAAAAAATGCCAGAACTCCTAGGGGGTGTGTACTATAAAGAAAGAACAGGCCGTGGGCAAAAGTTCATGGGCAAAAGGGGAAGAAGCTTCACAGGTGAGAGATGACCCAAAACCATTACCAGGGTTAACATGGATGAGTCCTTAACATGGAAGCCAGAAAGGATGGTATTCTGATGTGTGTCTCCCTGGCTGTCAGTCATGGTTCCTCTGAACTTATCCTGAATTCTCCCAGACTCCTCAAGAGTTACCAAAGGCAGAAAAGATGTGTTCCTCCCATGAGTCCAGCTTTGAACCAATGTCTTCAGAGAGAGGAGAATAGGTTTCAAAATTCTGAGCTTGGGAGCTAGGGTTGGAGATGTCTCCTCCAACCTTGTTGGGATCCGGCAGGCAGTTCACATCTACCTCCAGAGGCAGCTGGGGCTTCAAATATTCTGCTTCAGTTTCACAAGCAGAGTGATGGAGGAAGAGCTCTGGCCTGGCTGAAGGCTGAAAGGATTTCCCGCTCTGACGACGCGACTTGGCGCGCCTGTTCTGGAACCACACCTGGAAGTGGGGAGAGAGAAACTGCTTTTGCTTGGAGTCCTCATGCTACTATTACACCTTCATAGTTCATTATAAATTCCAGTTTAACATGCCCTGGCTCCCTGCTCCCGAACCTTATGGTTTTCACAGAACACTTCACAAATCAGAGCACCTAGCTTTCTCGGCCTCACCATTCCCAGATGCAAAATTGGAATAATACCTAGTTCTAGCTATACTTTATATAGGGACATCTGCAATGAAAAATGAGGCCACAGAAATAGCAGCACTTAAGAATTTTAGGAAAAAAATGCTACTATGCTTAAAGATGATAGCCCTTAAAAGAATTTGGAAAATTAGGGGGTTTTTTTGTTTTTTTTCTTTAGCGGTACACGGGCCTCTCACTGTTGTGGCCTCTCCCGTTGTGGAGCACAGGCCCGGACGCGCAGGCTCAGCGGCCATGGCTCAGGGGCCATGGCTCAGAGCGGCATGTGGGATCTTCCCAGACCGGGGCACGAACCCGTGTCCTCTGCATCGGCAGGCAGACTCTCAACCACCGCCCCACCAGGGAAGCCCCAGAATATTAGGTTTTGAAAGTGTACTCCCTTGTCAAATTATTTAAGGACGCATTTTGCTCAGTGGACTTCATTCACTTATATGAATAAATTTTTCAGCTCACTATTTCCCCACAAATACCGAGGAACCTGTCTTTATTACTTTAGGCAACAAACGCACCTGGCGCTAGATTTTTCAAACTCTGACGAGAAGCTCCACATGCTTCAGGCTTTACCCCAAGACGTTACATCCTTTACAACCCACATTGCAGACCGAATACCTGCCAAGAAAGTGGCCTAGGGGCCCAGGGGGCAACTTGGTGAGCCAGCAGGAGGAAACACCAACTGTGCCTCATCTGTCCCTTCTTCCTGGATAAGGAAAAAGTGTGAAAATACTTCCTATTACCTTCCTGCTGAGGATTTACTTTCTGACCATTTCAAAGAGACCAGCTAGCCTCCTCGGAGGGGCCCTTATTATCTTCAGCAATGAGAGGCAGAAGTCATTGAGCGTGCAGCTGAATTATTTCATTTAAGCCTCACAATCACCGTAGGCAAGTACTGGTTTTACAGCCTAGGACACCGAGGCTCAAGGGAAGGAACTTGCCCAACGTCAAGCAAGTGGCACCGGCGAACGTGCCGGCCCGCCGCGGCCGCTCACCTGGATCCTGGACTCCGGGAGCAAAGTGAGCGCGGCCAGGCGCTCACGCAGGTGGATGTCGGGGTACATGGTCCGGCGGAAGACGAGCTCCAGCAGCTGCAGCTGCTCGGGTCTGAACGACGTGCGCTTTCGGCGCTGCGACGCCGACGGGACGGCCGCGCCTTTAGGGGGCGCAGGCGGGCCCAGGGCGGCGGAGGGCGGCGCCGCGGGCCCGGGACCCCTACCGAGAAAGCCGGCGAAGGCCACCGGGGCGCCGCGCTCCGGACCGGGGCCCGAGGGACGCGCGGGGAGCAGAGCAGCCGCGGGGTTCGGGGGCGGCAGGAACGCCCCGCCGGGGTGGGCGGGCCGGTAGGCGGGGGGCGCGGCGATCTCCCCGAACTGGAGCTGGCTGGGCTCAGCTGCGGCCATCGCTGCCGGACCCCAGTGCGCCGCCGGGAGGGGCACGGCCTCTAGTTATACCGGCCCCGGGGCTGAGGGAGGGGGCCCGGTGTGGCGGCGCGATCAAAGGGGTGGACGCGGGGAGGCCCGTGTCTCTTCGGGGTGCGAGCCCGCCCCCCGCCCCGCCAGACGCCGGTGGGGAATAATCGCTTCCGCTGCCCGTGGGATGGAGGGAGGAAGGCGTGAACTTGGGCCTGGGCCCCCTCCGACCCCTCCCCCGTTCATCCGCCCCGCCAGCCCCGCCACCGCCACCGCAATCCACATCCCCCAGAGCAGGTCTGCCCCAGGAGCGCGGCGGCCAGGGGCCCCTCGAGTGCGTGGGCGGAGTGCGGGCGGAACCGCCCTCCTCTGGGGTCAGGTCACCCGCTCAGGGCGGCGAGGGCCGGGGGCCGCCTCCCTCTCGCATGGCCAGGTCAGTGAGCCTTTGCCCGCTGCCCCGTCTGTCGTCAGCAAAGGTATTTATTTACCCCCCCCCCCCCCGCTATGTGCTAGACCCTGTACCAGGTTGGTCAAACAGCCCAGCCCCTGTCCTCCGCAAGCCTCCCTAACAAATCCTGAATCCGAAGAAGGGGATGCAGATAAAGAGACCTTAAAGAGAGGCAGTAAACTCACCTTGGAGGGGAGGAGACCTTTTGTCTGGAATGTCCCTGTAGGCCTAGGAATAAGGGTACCCTAGGCACAGCAGGGTTGAGAATGTGCCTTTCTAGACTCATTTATTGACTCCTGATCTGGCCTTTCTGCAGATAGCCAACAATGCTCAAGACGCGTCTGAGCTGGAAGGGAGGAGATGAAAGGGGCACCACCAAGTTTCCACTCTCTCTTGCCTCTGCCCTTTGGTCCTCATTTAAGGTTCCCGTTTTACCCAGATTGGTACTGTGGTTACGGTTTATGTATCTGCTTCCCCTCCTAGATTGTAAAGACTTAACAGGAACCACTTCTCTCGTTCAAGTCTTGAGTGTCTGCTTTGTACATCTACTATGCATAAGGCGCTATGCATAAGGCACCAATTAACATCTGTTGAATTGGATGCCACTGAATTCACTTTATAGAAACTCATGGTCCAGTATGGGAACTGCTCCACCAGAGTGCACGTCCTCAGGAGAGGAACCCAAAGGCCTGGGTCTTCTTGCTCCCAGAACCTGAGCCCTGATTTCACCAGGACCATTTACTGTCACTGACTCAGAGAGGGCTCTGAGTTGGGAGGGTCTCTTAGGCTGCAGTCCCCACCTGTCTCTATCCATTCTAGAATGCTACAAGACAGCCTCAGGAAGACCTTGGATACTTTGGTCCTGGATGGACTTTCCAGGTGTCAAAGCAAAAAGGATTCTTGGGGCAGCTGCAAAGAGGAGCCCTGTGCTTGATTCTCTCCCTGTGGGGAGAGGGGATAGGGTCAGGGACCGTGTCCCAGAGCCCTTGCGCAGCCCCCGAGGCTCTTGTAGGCAGTCTGACCATTCTCACATCTGCACCCACCCCTTACCCCGTCTTTCTCTTTCTCCCTTCTCCTCCCTTCCTCCCTTATTCCTTAGCCAGGTCATTGGGGTTTTTAGGCAGAGGATGTATGGGATGGGAGGACAGACCCTCTTATTTTACTATGCTCCTTCATTCATTAATTCAAAAAACATTTTTATAGTGTCACTGTACTAGGCTGTGCTTTACTTATGTACCTATGAAGTAGGTATTCCTATCCCAGTTTTACAGATCAAGAAACACTCCACAATCTAGACGAGGCCCAAATGACTCCAAAGGCACTGTGCCGAGCTGGTCTCCAGACATGACCCCCGGGGGCCCTGCTGAGCTCCCCTGCCAGCCTCAGAGGAGGGTGAAGCCCCCTGGCCCTCTCCAGACTCGGGGTTGTTCTCTTCCAGGCACATTGGGCCCATTGGGTTCCCAGTCATAGGTAGAGGTGATGGAGCCAGATCCACGCAGACCCCGAGTTCCACTGCTGTCGCTCTGAGATCAGGAGGCCAACCACGCAAGGAAAGCAGAGGTTTGCCGGCTGCTGGCTGCCAGCTGAGGTTTAAGAGCCAGATGGCCCAGCAACCCAGAAACTCTGCCCAGGGGTCAAGAGTCATCAGCATTCTCCGGCCTGTGTGGAAATACCCCCCCGCAAGTCCTTTGTCCAAGCCTCTTTCCTCTGCTGCTATCTGCTCACTTGTAAGGGGCCCCCCAAACCGGCCTGTTTTGCAGTTTTGCCAGGAAAGTGGACCTGCAGACACGAATGGAGTGCCTGGTGACGATTTGATGAAGGAATCTAAACACGTAAGACAGTCTTTTCTCTGTCTTTTAAACTGGTGGTAAGAAATTGCAGTGCTCAATTTGCAACTTGATAATCCTCCAAACTGACTAAATGAGCATTATCTCCTTATGACTTTTCCTGAGAGTCTGTGTGGAATTATAATCCTCTATGTTGAAATAAGATTTCATCCTTTCCCCTTCTCTCCTCCTTTCGCTCTAAAATGAAGTTTTAATGGTGAGTGCTTGCATATACCTAAAAAAATAACCTCGCTGAGGAGACAGTAGAAACCCAGGGTTGGAATTTGGAGTGAAGTGTTATAGCTGGAGACTTCGTTTTATACCCTTCGGTGTGCTTTATTATTTTTTAATTATGTGCCTGTATTATTGTTATAAGTTCATTTTTAAAACCTAGTTTCTTGATGACTGAATGCAATGTGGTATTCTGAGTTGGATCCTTGGAAAAGGAAAAAGAACATTCGTGGAAAAACTGGTAAAATCTGAATTTTAAAAAAAAACTAATTTTTTAAAACTGAAGCAAAGAATGCAACGTAATGTATCTGAAAAGAGGTGTTACTGCACAGTAGGAACAGTGTTCCCAGTTCTCTTGGGCTTTTCATTGACTAAGGTGAGCAATCTGTAAGCCTCTACAGGGTCTCTAGGGAGTACGTTCACTCTAAAGTTATTCTCTGCTTCTCTTTTGCTTGACAAACACCTAAAAAATCATAAGTGGTTTTCACTAAATCCAAGTTCTAGATTCCTTACTCATTTACCCTGCTGCGAACGAACATTTGTTCATTCTTCTATACCTGTTTCTCCAAATGAAAAATGGAAAGAGCCCGATCCTTGTCAATATCTTAAAAAATAATTATTGCGAGTTCTTTCCCCAAATAGATAATCTGTGAAATTTAAGTACCTTTTACATAAGCTCTGTAAAGTACTTTCTTCTACCAAAGCAAGTCAGTTTACCAGCTACAGAATAGCAAAGCAAAGTTCAGGGTTAGCGGAAGACAAGGATCACTGAGGTCAGGGGTCTGATTCCCCCTCATAACACGTGGGCTCTGCTCCTCACCACTTGATTTGCTGAGCGCTTTTGTCCATTACTTATATTTGGTCTGTCAGTAACGCCTATTGAAATAGACACAAAGGAAGGGCAAGGTGAAATAGAAGACAGTTTTCAGAGATGCTTCCTGTATAATGGGGGGAGAGCTGGTAAATACAAGTAAAAACGCAGGAGAAAAACGACACATAAAGAAAACATTATTCTCTGGAGCCAAGACTGGCTCTGTAACAGCCCAGGCTGGGGAGGATGGAGCCATCTGGGGTCACCATCCTGTTCTGCTTCCTCCACATTTCCCACCACGGTTCCTGTCACTGACTCCCCCAGACATCACAGAGGCCTGCCTTTCCTCTCCAAGTGCTAAGTACTCTCTTCCCCTCTGGGCTGCCCTAAGGCCTGGCCCTGGAGCCCTGGGTGTTTATTAAAGGGAGAGTCAGGAAAAGGCAACTGAGGGGAATCGATGGCTCTGCTTTCACCTTGAGATCCGAGAGCTGTTTGCCCCTTTGATCCTGACCTCGCTTTGATTTCATCTCCTCTTCTGCCCAGGCCTCTTCAGTTTCTGAAGTTTATTTCAGAACCAGTGGTTACAAGAGATTGAGAGACAACACCCCCAAAAGGTATTAATGTGCCAGGAAAGTGATAAAATGTTAAGAAGCTTTTTTTGTTGTTTAGTCAGCGTCGTATAAATTCAAATAACAAACACGAAACAGATTTTGAACCCAGCGTGTTGAGTTTTTTAAAAGGATGATTCCTTTTCTTCTTTCAGTGATTTTTACCCAAAAGCCTCTGAGCAGGAAAGACTCTTCTGTATGTCTTTCACGACCCCGATTCACATAGCTATGCAATAAAGTTAAAAGAACATTTCAACCTCAGAGAAAGGAAACCATAAATGTTCCAAGTTTATGTCTACACACTTGAAAAGAAAAACTGAAACCACTAGCAGAGTATTTGGTCCTCACACCTGGCATTTGTCTGACATTTCTTTCTGCAATGTACCTACTGGGCACTTAAAATGGGGCTGGTGCCCCCAAGGAACTGAATTTTAAATTTTATTTCAGTTTAATTGATTTAAATTTAAGTAGCCACATATGGCTAGTAGCTATCATATTTAACAGCTAAGCTCTATATCACATTTAACAGCTAAGCTCTCTATCATCATCCAGCAAATCACTCTTCTTTGATAATTTCTTTTTTCATCTGAAAATGTTTTATTTGGTAAGTGCTAGATTTTGTAGCTTAAGTTTTGAAATCGTATTTTCATTGTCCACAGTCTGTTTGTCTATACTCCTCTTTGTTTTGATTTTATTTTTAATTGAAGATATAGTTGATTTGATATTTTTTATTGGAGTATAGTTGATTTACATTGTGTTAGTTTCAGGTGTACAGCAAAGTGATTCAGTTTTATATATATAAATATATGTATATATCAATATATATATTCTTTTTCACATTCTTTTCCCTGATAGGTTATTACAAAATATCGAGTACAGTTACAAGGACCTTGTTGGTTAACTATGTTATATATATTAGTGCATAGATGTTCATCTCAAACTCCTAATTTACCCCTCCTCCCTCTTTCCCCTTTGGTAACCATAAGTTTGTTTTCTGTGTCTGTGGGTCTATTTCTGTTTTGTAAATAAGTTCATTTATATCATTTTTTTAGATTCTACATAGAAGCAACATCATATGATATTTGTCTTTCTCTGTCTGACTTACTTCACTTAGTATGATAATCTCTAGATCCATGATAATTTTTTTTTTTTTTTTTTTTTGGCCACACTGCACAGCTTGCGGGATCTCAGTTCCCCGACCAGGGATTGAACCTGGGCCACGGCAGTGAGAGCCCGGAATCCTAACCACTAGGCCACCAAGGAACTCCCCCATGATAATTTTTTATATGTAGATACAAAGAGATATTCAGTTGATACAAAATCATACACTAGATTTGAATTCTAGGATCTCATTTTTATTGTTTAAACAGAACTCTGGATCATCAAAATGATTACCTCATTTTCCTACTGGACAGTCTCCTATAGATTGGCTGAGCAGTGTGTGAGGTACTCCTGTAGCATTCATGAATGGTGTTTCTCCAAAGTGATGATATGAGAACACTGCTTATGATACCATGAGTATCTTCAACATGGTCAGTTGACTAAACTCCATTTCATTTTGATCGTTCTGTTCTCTTTTAAGCGGGTAATGAAACTTAGCTTCAGAATTCCCTGACTCTCTGTGGGGTGTGGCATGGTATTGAATTAGCGCGTATCATGTGTCTTGCACAAAGTTAAACTGAACCAGGAAAAAGTAAAGAGAGAGGTATCAGGAGAACGCAGAATCTGCCAATACCTGTCTTTTCTGCCCCCAAATAATTTATTACATGTTAGCAGATACCCAAAGTAACCTAAGATCAATTCCGGACTCTGTGTCCCACCCAGCATGTACTGGGTCTGTATTTCCAATATATTGTCATTTACTGGATATATTATAAGCCTATAATAGATGAGAAAATCTGTGCAAGTAAAATACCGCCTAAAATTAGTCCAATCAAGCACAGATTCTTGGTGGATATAGGATATAATAAGGCACCTTCAAATGGATTCTCATCCATTCTAGTGTGCACCAGGAAGGGTTGTTTTAAATAAACAGATCCACTCTCTCCAGCAATTGGGCATTTACCTTTTCACAGCCCCGGCCCTCGGACTCCTTTGGACGGAACGGTAAGTAACCTTGACCTCCTCTTCTTTCAGACAGTGCTCATGTGCTCCAGGCACCGAGCTGCAGTAGCATGAGGAGAATCTCCTTACTGCTGGGCCTTCTGCTTTGCAGCCTGGCTTCTTGGGCTAGTGGCCATTCTGCATGAATGAAGCCCGCCCCACGCAGCTGACCCACCACTCCGAGACCCCAGACATTGACCCAGACTCAGCCCACCCCCTTTTATTGCCCCAAATATGCTTTTGCCTTGGGTTTATCACTTGTACATAGTGCCAAAGGGGGCCCTGTTTTTAATTTGGGTTGCTTATTCTGGGATTATTTAAACTCATTAGCACTGAGACTTTGGTCTCTACATACCATTTCCTATTAAAAGGGAAAAAATGCTTCATTGGGAAATGGCTCCTTCTAGGCCTGAGACAGCAAATGTATGAGTCTAAAATATTTAGTCATATCTGAAAATGACAAAACTATTAAGCACTACGGAGGGAGCCCTCCCAAGAAACCATCTGAATAGACTCCTACTGACCAAACATTCGGAGAGTTTGAGCATCAATAAGAATTCTGAAAGTGGACTTCCCTGGTGGCGCAGTGGTTAAGAATCCGCCTGCCAATGCAGCCATCGTCATGGCCGCTAACTCTACGTCCTTGTAGAAATGCACATCGCCACCTATGAATCATTCTTGCCAAAATTTAGAACCAGAATTTCATTCAGCCATTAGAGCTCCCTACCAGTTCAAAAGAAGTACAGGAGCAGGTCCCTCATCACCCACAGGGATACACTCTACAAAACCCAGAGTGTGGAAACCTCTGCAGGACAAACCAGCAGCTGCTTCATCAGATAAAGTGCAGAGAGAGAGAAAACCTGAAGACCAAAAGAAACCAAAGAGACATATCAACCCAATGCAACATTGGGGAATGATGCCAACATGCCATCTGTAAACATTCATTTCTAAAACAAGGTGGGACATTTAAACATTAGGATACGATATTAGGGAATTGCTGTTAATATTTCTTCAGTTATGGTGATTTTGTGTTATATTTTTAAAAGACTCATTGTCTTTTAGAGATACATGGAAATATTGGCAGATGAAATAAGACGTTTGGGCTTTGCTCTCAAAATAATCTATTTTGGGGGTCGGGGGGAGAGAGGGGAAATATAGAAGAAACAAGATTGGGTATGAATTGGTAACAGTTGAAGTTACGTCATGATCTTTCACAATGCTATTCTCTCTACTTTTGTGAATGCTTGAGATTTTTCCGGAATAAGAAGTTTTAAAAAGCAATAGGCAGTATTTTTGAAAGAAACAGAAGATAGATACTGAGGCTGAGGACAGAAATACCACGTTGGAGAGGCAGGGTCTGCTGGCCTGAGGTGGCACTCGCTGTATGAACCCAGGGGAGAGAAGACCAGCCGCAGTCACCCCGTTCGGAGCTGGAAGCAGAGGAAGGGGGCGGTGCCGGAGCTGAGTGTGATGTGTAGCGGGGTCTTCCCTCTGGGGAACCTGCCACAAGCCAGGCTGCACAAAGCACAGCCACCGAGTCAGTGTGTTCATCGCACAACCACAGAAGGCTTGGTCATGCTGCTTTATCAGATGAAGGGAGTACTGGGGGGAGAGGGAGAGGACGGGGGGAGAGGCAAGGGTGGGCTTGGCAGGCGCAGGAACACTTCCTGGATGAAGGGTGGTCGGGCTGAGCCTTGCAGGCGGGCAGACAGCCTTTAGGGAGGCTGTGAGAAGGACTTTGGGAGAAGAGGGCATGAGTACAGGTACAAATGCAGGAATAAGCAAGGCCTGTCAGGGAGCCTGGATCCCCAGCACCAGGTATCAGCCTGAGGACAGGGACCCCCCCCCCCCCATGGCCAGGAACTCCAGGGGAAGAGCTAATACGCCAGAAGAGGGAAAATCAAGCCTCTCATTCCACTGCTCTCGAGGCACTTTTTCTTCTTCTGCAAACAGCTCTTCACCTTTTTTCTCCCCCATGGTCCTGGGCAAGTTTCTGGGGACTCTGGGTTGAGTTCTGAGGCATCGCCGGGAATTTTGACTCATCTGTTGTTAAAGTCTTCCCCAGAGGACGAGTTGCTGGAAGTCGTGCCCACCCTGGTGGCAAAGAGCCAGTCGGAGGTCAGCTCAGGACCGTTCCATTGTAAGTCTGGGAGGAGACTCCCCAGTTGCAACCACAGCCCTAAAAATGTCCCTGAGTGGGGTTTAAGAAAACAGCCCCCTACAGGCCGGCCCCTCTCCGACCTCGGCCCCTGGGGCCGAGAGTGCCTGGGGGGTGTGCGCTGCTGGGGGAGCTCCCCCTTCCTGAGCGCTTGGTCCTGGCCCAAGGTGAAGAGCAGAGGCAGGGGCGACAGGGGACCTGTCCCAGAGAGGCTGAGCTCGGGACCCCACCCTGGGAACTTTCCAGAGTCGGGAAGACCCGCCTCAGCCTGTTGCCGGTTCTCCACGTTGCCCCCTGGGGGCCTAACGGTGGGCTTACCAGGCCCAGCACGGCCTGGCGCTCCCCGTGTGGAGACTGCGCAGATGTGATCTCACGGAGCCTTTCCTGCCCGAGTCTCCCTGGGGTGAAGGGAGGGGACAGGCCCCGGAGGCCTGAGATGGCTGGAATCAGAGCCAGGCTGACCCAAGCCAGGGCCTGTGCCGTCTGCTCCCCCTCAGGCCATCCCTCCTCGTCTCTCAAACCCCTGTCCTTCTCGGGAGTAACTTGGTTCCACCTTCTGACATTTATTCCAAGTCCCACCCCACCCCCTGCCAGTCCGGGTTCAAGTCGTCCTTCCCCCGGGTCTGCCCCAGCTGCCACTGTTCCTTGCTTATGTATGTGGGGCTCTCCAGTCAATTCATGTGAGTCCTAGTCTCTGCAGAAGTCAAATGTAAACCACAGAAAAAAGAAAAGACCCAGAAATCAATCTTTCTGAGGCCAGCCATTTATCCACCCTTTCGGGTAGAACCTTTTCTGTGTAGGTACACGTGTATGGGTGTGTGTGTCTATACATATATTTATATAATTTCATGTATAGTTTTTCTGCAGTCGAATCTTGTTTCCCTGGCCAGACTGTAATTTCTTTGTTTGATATCACTATGCCCCCGTGTGCCTAGCACACTGTAAAATCTGTCAGACGCCGGAGAGAAATCACAATCTAAAATCTGTGTGTGTGCCCATCTGTGTGGGAAGTGGCGTTGCATGGGGGAGAGAGACTTTCACACTTTTCCTTACAGGCTTTAACAGTATCTGTATTCGTTGCACAGCGATCATTCTCAAACTCTCGTAATCTTCTGTGTGCGCTGCATTTGGAAAGACTCAGGGTATGTCGAGGATGCCCCGGGGGAAATCCCTGGATTGCTCCAGCTCTGGGAAGACCCCGCTTTCCTGGAGGCAGCGCTACTTTGGAAGCATCTGACGCTGACTGTGGAAGAAGAAGGTGATTTAGCTCACTCCAGGAAGGGCCTGAGTGAGATCTGGTCTGAGCCGGGGCCTCGGCCACAGCTTTTATCTTGAAGCAAAGATGTTGTTACAAGCCTTTGGGTTAGGAGAGGTCCAGCAACTTGAGCCGCCTGTGCCTCCCAGCGTGTCCAGAGAGGGATGAGGCTGAGTGGGGAGCGTGGCTGAGTGTGCATCTCTTACTTGGGGGTCCACGAGGCACCCTGAGGGCTGAGGGCTGAAGGAGTGGAGTCTGCAGGGGCCTGGATGATGAGGGGCTGGCTGGGCTGTTTGGGGAGCACCCATCTCAGACTCTAAAAGGCCTCTCCCTGTTTTAGCCCCAGCTTTTCCTCGAAGCAAGAGTCTGTTCAGGTATATTACTGCGCTGCGCCTGCGTGTATTTCACAGCCTGAGGCCAGACACAGGCAACAATCCCCACGCACAGCCCCGTCCGGGTGACCCCACGCCCTTTCTTCCCACGCAGTCACTACAGTTCCTGACCTGCGCTAGATGGCCTGGGGTTCTGGCCCACGTAGGAGTGTGGTACGAACACCCAAAAGGAGCCCTGAGCCCAAGACCAGGGCACCTGCTCCCAGCCCTTCTGTCTACATGCTGCCTGGGACGCCTGGGTAATTGTCCGCCTTCCCTGGGAGACTGGCGGAAGCTGGATCTGACTTGTTCTCCACTCGCCCAACACCAGCCTCGTTTCCGGCACACAAGAGGGGCTCGGTGAACATTTCATTATGATAAGCAGGCGGGGGTCAGGGGTTCTCTGTGGCTGGCACACTGCACAAGTTCGGGGTTCCCGCCCGCTCTGGGTCAAGTCTCCAGCCCCAGAAGGGTGCAGATTCTTGAATTTGTCTTCACTTGAGTCCTCGATTAGTTGTTGGGCCTTGGGCGAGGGCTTTAACGTCTCCAGGCTTTGGTTTTCTCTTCTGCAAAGTGTGCCTGTGGAGAGCAGAGGTGCTTACCCCCAAAAGGGCTTCTTAAGCTGGCTAGCCCAGGCCAGGTGCAAGTCTCAACTGATGAGGCAATGAACACTGCAAAACACTGCCGGTGGAGCTGATCCTTACTACATTCCTGGCAGGGCTGCAGGTTAAGTGAGGTAGAGGGACACCGTGCGCTCACTTTGGCTCTGCGCATACGCCCTCCCGCCCTCCGTGGCCCCTCACTGCCGGGTCTATCACGTCTCACTACTGCTTTGCAAAGTCAGTGTTTTTTCAGGTGTGCTCATCTCGGCTCCCATCTGGCCTGCGAGCTCCCGGTGGGTAGGGTCCCCGGTGTCTGCCGAGCTCTGGGGCCAGCTCAGACGTGTCTGGGGTTGTATGAGTCCAGGGCCTTGAGCTCCTGAGGGCACAAAGGTAAGGAGTATAGCACCCACCCCAGGTGCTGAGACACAAGAGGACAGGGGAGGCCGTCCATGCAGAAGCAACTGTCTGGTCTGCCGTCTCTTTCTGGAAGACTCAGTGGGGTTTCTTTCAGCTCCTGCAGGTTTCTGTCAACTGATTTATCTCAAGAGGAACTGGAGGGCTCAGGGGGGCAACTGACAGCTTCTCCCAGAGCCTCAGTTTTGCCAGCAGTGAAATGGGGAAAGTGGTACCTGCCTCCTACCTTCTTCCCGGGGGTTCTTTGATAGTTGAAACTTTTCACTTTTAAAGGGCTCAGATGAAAGGCACTGATGGGATGAAAGGACCTTGGGGCCATATTAAGCTTCTCCACAGTTTTTGAAGCCTCGGAGGAGGGGCTGGAGGAAGTGGTCAGCTGACAGGGACTTGTGAAGCCACCCAGAGGGTGATGCTGGGTGTGTGGGGTGGGGGGAGAATTAGCATGCCAATCAGCCACACCTAGGGCGTGAGGGCAGCAGGGAGCAGGGCCCTTATCAGGGGCAAAATCTGTCATTTCCCTGAGGAGGGGGGCTTTGGGTTACACGCTGAGGAGACTGGGCCCAAGGGCAAAGCCCAGAAAGGCAAAGCCTTGAGCAAGCTCTCCCCTCTCTGGGCCTCAGTTTCCTGATGTGTAAAAGGAGGAAACTGAGGAGAGATGTGACCCCCCGAACTGGCTGCACACTGTCGTCTCCTGGGGAAATCTTTAAAATCCTGACTCCAGACTGCACCTCAGATGGAATAAGTCTGAGGCTCTGTGGTGGGACACTGGCGTCAGAGTTAAAGCTCCCAGGTGACTCCAACGTGCAGCCAGGTTTGAGCACTAGAATAAAGGATTTCTAGAACTCTATGGTTAGCTAATCATAACCCGCCTTCCCACCAAGTGAGGAGTCTATGAGGGACTGAGAAATTCAACCATATATCTGAGTCTTCTGGAGCCCCCTCTGTGTGCAGAACCCACTTCCAACCACTTCTCAAATGTAAGATTTCTCTAGTACTCTTTCTGGTCAGGTTTTATTCTCTTCCTCAAAATTCTTTTCTAAGACACAAACTTAGAAAACAAACTTACGGGGCTTCCCTGGTGGCGCAGTGGTTGAGAGTCCGCCTGCCGATGCAGGGGACGCGGGTTCGTGCCCCGGTCCGGGAGGATCCCACATGCCGCGGAGCGGCTGGGCCCGTGAGCCATGGCCGCTGAGCCTGTGCGTCCGGAGCCTGTGCTCCGCAACGGGAGAGGCCACAACAGTGAGAGGCCCGCGTACCGCAAAAAAAAAAAAAGAGTAGGGAAGGAGGATAGGGTGGAGATGACACTCTTAAATAGGACGGTCAGAGAGGCCTGGAACAAACGCTGAAGGTGACGGCTGTGGAGGGAAAAGCTAATGCAAAGGTCCTAGGGTGGCAGTGTGCCTGGTGGGTTGCAGGAACCCCAAGTCCAGTGTGTGAAGCAGGGAAAGCAGTAGGAAAAGAGGCCAGGGAGGTGATGGGCCCAGGTTAGTTAGTAGACACAGAGTAATGACTTTGGCTTTTCTTGGGGGCCCAAGCCCTGGAAGGCTTTGTTCAGAGGAAGGACTTTGTAACCATAGCTGATAGTGAGTTCTTTTCTGTGCTGAGTTCTGCATTCAATGCTTTCTTTCTTTTTTCTTTTTTTTTTTTTTTCCGGTCACGCTGCCACAGCATGCAGTCTTTCTTTTTTTTTTTTTAAATAAATTTTATTTATTTATTTATTTTGGCTGCGTTGGGTCTTCATTGCTGTGCATGGCTTTCTCTAGTTGAGACGAGCAGAAGCTACTCTTTATTGCGGTGCGCGGGCTTCTCATTGCAGTGGCTTCTCTTGTTGCGGAGCATGGGCTCTAGGTGCGCGGGCTTCAGTAGTTGTGGCACACAGTCTCTAGAGAGCAGCCTCAGTAGTTGTGGCGCATGGGCTTAGTGACTCTGTGGCATGTGGGATCTTCCCGGACCAGGGCTCGAACCCGCGTCCCCTGAATTGGCAGGCGGATTCTTAACCACTGCCCCACCAGGGAAGTCCCCAGCATGCAGAGTCTTAACCACTGGACTGCCAGGGAAGTCTTAATGCTTTCCACAGTTTATCTCACTTCACTCTCATAGCCGCCCCATGTGGTAAGTACAATCACTGTGACCATTTATTTTATTTAAGGAGTGAAATTCACAGAACACAAAATTAACCATTTCCGAGTGTACAATACAGTGGCATTTAGTACGTATACAGGGTTGTGCAACTATCGCTTCTAGTTCCAAAGGATTTCATCACCCTCAGGGAAGACGCCGTGTCCACTAAGGAGTTACTACTCCTTCTCGCCTCTCCCAGCCTCTGGTAACAACCAAGCTACTTCCTTTCTCTCTGCATTTGCTTATTCTGGATATTTTATAAAAACAGAATCATCCCGTGTGTGATCTTTCACGTCTGGCTTCTTTCACTTAAGTGTAATATTTTAAAGTTCATCTAATGCTGTGGCATGTGTCAGCACTTCATTCCTTTCTCACGGCTGGAAAATATCCCATCGTATGGTTGTCATCAGTTATTTTATAGATAAAGAAACTGTGGCTTGGACTTTCCTGGTGGCCCAGTGGTTAAGAATCCACCTGCCAATTCAGGGGACACGGGTTCAAGCCCTGGTCCAGGAAGATCCCACATGACGTGGAACAACTAAGCCTGTACACCACAACTACTGAGCCTGCGCTCTAGAGCCTGTGTGCCACAACTACTGAGCCCGTGCACTTAAAGACCCTGCTTTGCACAAGAGAAGCCACCGCAAGAGAAGCCAGTGCACCGCAGCAAAGAGTAGCCCCTGCTTGCCACAACTGGAGAAAGCCTGTGCACAGCAATGAAGACCCAACGCAGCCAAAAATAAATTAATTAATTAATTTTAAAAAAGGAAAACTGTGGCTTTGGGCACAGGACCAAATAACTTACTCAAGACCTCCTTACACAAGCTGCTTAGTGGCCCATCCTGGACCCTAGCCCAGGTCTGCCAGACACCACAGTCTAACCTCCTCACCATGACAAGCCTCCATCCCTCCCTTCTCTCAACTCTGGCACATTTATAATCTCCCAGCATAGCGATACACGGTCTCCTGCAGTGGGAGAAGGGATAATGACACAGCACAGCCACCTTCTGGAATGCGGCCCCTCTGCCCTTCCCCAGGTGAACCTGAGAGACTGCATGGGTGAGTGCTTCTTGTCTGGTTTCCTGTGCCCTCTACCCTGCTTAAATAAACTGGGGTATGTTGGTTCAAAGGAGATCTAGACCCAAGCAGAAAGAATTTGTAGCTCTAAATGTACTATCTGCAAAGAGGTCCCCAAGATATTGTGAAATGAAAAAAGCAAATTGCCAAACAAGTTGTTACTATAAGCACATGTGTATGGTTTTTTTTGTTTGTTTGTTTGTTTGTTTTGCGGTACACGCGCCTCTCACTGTTGTGGCCTCTCCCGTTGTGGAGCACAGGCTCTGAACGCGTAGGCCCAGTGGCCATGGCGGCATGTGGGATCTTCCCGGACCGGGGCACGAACCCGTGTCCCCTGCATCGGCAGGCGGACGCTCAACCACTGCGCCACCAGGGAAGCCCCATGTGTATGTTTTGAAAGAAGCTCTGTACTGTATTTACATGTATATATTTGCATATGCATAGAAAAAATTTCAGGGAAGGATACTTGAGAAACTCTGACCTCTAGGAGGTGGGACTGCGGAGTTTAGGAGTGGGGCAGGGGAATTTAACTTTTCACTTTATACCCTGCAGTGCTGTGTGAATATTTTTCACCACAAATCTGTGTTATTTTGTGATTAATTTAAAAGTAAATATA
Source organism: Pseudorca crassidens (assembly GCF_039906515.1). Taxonomy (NCBI): domain Eukaryota; kingdom Metazoa; phylum Chordata; class Mammalia; order Artiodactyla; family Delphinidae; genus Pseudorca; species Pseudorca crassidens. Next base: position 162,788,937 of record NC_090297.1, read on the forward strand.
TTAGAAAGAAGTCAGTAGGAATAAAGAATATTCCTTTATTAAGAATGAATTATTATTGGTATTTATATAATTATATTAATGATTATATTATAACAATATGATATATTTATCTTTTATATTTAAAACATACACCATATATTGAAGTTTATTAATTATAATTAATGTTAGTAAGGATTAGTACATAAAATTCAGAAGGAGTAAAAATAATAAGAAGAAAATATTGCCTGGTCCCACTACCTTTTGACTATTGAAATGTTCTCTGGGCCTCTCGTCCTGTTACACACCCTGACACAAGAGCTGCCATAGCCCTGCTTTCCAGGCAGCTTTTTAAAAGTTTGCTTTTTTCTTTTCTTTTTTTTTTTTTTTTTTTTAACTTTGGCCATGCCATGTGGCCTGCAGGATCCCGGCATCCCGACCAGGGATTGAACCTGGGCATGGCAGTGAACACACAGAGTCCTAACCACTGGACCTCCAGGGAATCCCCCAAAAGTTTGCTTTTTAAAAAATAAATAGATACAGCCTTGCACACAGCCCTGTGCCATGGGGGAGGGTGTAGCTGGCACACTCTTGGTACTTACTTTAAGGCCCTTTATAATGGGGGTTTTATTTGATTATCACCTTTATATCTGCCTCAGCCGGAATCCTGCTGTCTGGCACCTGGAAAGCCGACACCCTAGTCCCTGCTCTGGGGCTTGCACACCACATTTTTCCTGGGTGTCAGGACTTCCTGTTGTTTGAAGATATGCAGTGTGATTGGGCTGCTTCTGACTCTTCAGTTTCTGCCTCTGAAGCCTCCCGTGGCAGCCTCTGGACCTGGTATTCTTAGTATCTCCCCTCCAGCATTTCTGCTTTTCTCACCCATGGGGGCGATGAACCTGGCGATCCGTGGGCAGGGCGGGGACACTCGATGTCCTGCCACTCATGGGTCAGGTTACCCAACTCCCACGTCCCGCTGGACGGTCATGGAGACAAAAAGCCGGTCTGTAATTATCCAAGCACAGAACCTGAATTTTACAAAGAAACACGGTGAGTTTTTGCACTAAGATTTCCAGGGAAGTATCTATGTATGAGCTAATTTTCTTTCTCAAGTGTTGTTCACAATTTCAAAAAGCACATTACCAACAGCAACAGCATTATCCATCTGCATTTACAGCAGATGTTTTCAAGGTGGTTCCACTTCATTATTGCCCTAGAAGTCATGCTCAAACAGCCATAGTTTTGTTATTAATTGCTTTTCCTGCATTTCTCCTTTATATTATATTTAGGACATAAAAAATGACTGTGTACATATGATGTTTTATCTATGGATTTCTTTTAGATGGGAAGAGGGATACTAAAAGGGATCTGTTTCATGAAGAGGTTCGGGGTCTGATAGGGTTGAGATCCATGGCCCTTGGACCTCTAGGTCCCTTAGGGCAGGGATCACACCTGTTTGCCCCTCCACCTGGAATACATGATAGGTGATCAATAAATATTTGTTGACTTAATAACTAGTTAGCTATGAAAATAATTTGGGGAAGTTAACACCAGCCCTTTGCTCTGCCTTGTGCATATAGTAAGTGAGCAATAAATATTTCCTGATTGAATGTGTGAAAATGCTTGAGCTTTTGGGTAGAAGAGGAAGGCTGCAAATGTTACATTTAAGATAACCTGCTCTTCAGAGATTGTGGGAGGACTTCAGGGGCTGAGCTCTGTGAGTACAGTGAATTGCCTCCAACAGATTCACCAAATTTATTCATCCACTGAATAATTTATTCAGTATCTAGTATGTGCCAGGCATGAGGATGGTTGGCAGTCCTGGTAGCCATAATGGGTGCCACCTCAAAAATTCCTAAATTAGGCTTTGAAAAAAGGTTAATTTTTTTAAAATTTATTTTATTGGAGCATAGTTGACTTCCAATGTTGTATTAATTTCTGCTGTACAGCAAAGTGATTCAGTGATACATATATATATATATATATATATATATATATAAAAGGTTAATTTTAAAAATAGGGAATTCCCTGGCGGTCCAGTGGTTAGGACTCCACTGCTGGGGGCCCAGGTTCGATCCCTGGTTGGGGAAATAAGATCCCACAAGCCGGAAAGCGTGGCCAAAAAAAAAAAAGAGTATTTTTAATACAGGAGTAGAAGATTCATGTGTTTTTTTTTAATATAAGAATACACAATGAAAAGGTTTTAAAAATTATCCATAACCCTTCCTTCCCAGATAATCCTCAGTGACATTTTTTTTTTTTTTTTGGTTGCGGGGCTTGTGGGATCTTAGTACCCAGACCAGGAATAGAACCCGTGCCCCCTGCAGTGGAAGCGTGGAGTCCTAACCACTGGACTGCCAGGGAATTCACTGTGATATTTTAAAATAATGCCCATATAAGATTAGAACATTCAAACAGTACAGAAAGGTAGAAAATGAAAGGTTAAAACCTCCCTCATATATCCCATATATATTGATTTCTTTAGCTATATAAAAATGTTAACCTAAAAGAACCATACTATAAATGTGGCTCTGTAACATAGTAACATATTTTTGAGATCTTTCCATTTTGGGGCATTTTTTAAAAATAGCTACTAGAACTCCATCCAATGGTGCACCATTATGTATGTTGCTTCCCTCTTACTGCTGGGCACTTTGGTTGCTGCTAATTTTTTTTTCTATTATAAATGCTGTTGTAATAAACATTCCTGTGCCTATGTCTTAGTACCCTTTTGAGGGGCTCTGTGTCTCTTATCAAGAAGCCAGGCTCAGCCTACAGCCATGCCACCCTGGGCATACCTCATCTCTTCTGATATTGGAAGTTAAGCAGGGCCGGACTTCATTAGTATCTGGATGGGAGGCCACGTTCAAATCTTGTCTCACCTGCCCTGCCCCAGGCAAAACAAGGGGACTGCAAAGGAGATTTTGTCTCTCAAATAGCAGCCTCTGCTGGGCTGGGTCAGGAGAGCCTGCCATTAGGAGATAATGCTAATACAGTTAATAGAACTCGTGTAATAGTGGTTCTCTGGGTGGCAGAATTCTGCCTGATTATTTCTTTATATTATTATATGTTGACAGAATTTTCTATAACAAACATGTACTTCTAAAGTTAAAAAAAAAAAAAGCAACCTCGACTTTATCTTAAATAATTTTATGACATGTCCTGGAGGGAGGTAGCAGTATCTTTGCTGCTTCTTTTTCAAATTTTTAAATTTATTTTTATAGAGGTATAGGTGATTTACAATATTATTTTAGTTTCAAGTGTACAACACAGTGCTTCAAAATTTTTGTAGATTATACTCCATTTAAAGTCATTATAAAATACAGCTGTATTCCCTGTGCTGTACAATATATCCTTGCAGCTTATTTCTTTTATACATAGTAGTTTGTATCCCTTAATCCCCTACACTTATCTTGCCCCTTCCCCCTTTCCTCTCCCCACGGGTAGCCACTAGTTTGTTCTCTACATCTGAGAGTCTGTTTCTGATTTGTTATATTCATTCGTTTTTTTTTTTTTTAGATTCCCTATATAAGTGATAATAGTGATATAAGTGATAACATATAGCACTTTTCTCTGACTTATTTCACTAAGCATTATATCCTCTAGATCCATCCATTTGCAAAATGGCAAAATTTCATTCTTTTCTTTGGCTGAGTAGTATTCTAGTGTGTGAGTGTGTGTGTGTGTGTGTGTGTGTGTGTGTGTGTGTGTGTGCATCTTCTTTATCCATTCATCTGTTGATGGACATTTAGGTTGCATCCATATCTTGGCTATTGTAAATAATACTGTTATGAACATTGGGGTGCATGTATTTTTCCGAATTAATGTTTTCACTTTCTTCGGATATACACCCAGGAGTGGAATTGCTGGATCATACGATAGTTCTATTTTTAGTTTTTCGAGGAACCTCCATACTGTTTTCTGTAGTGGCTGCACCAATTTACATTTCCATCAATAGTGCAAAAGTGTTCTCTTTTCTTCACATCCTCGCCAACATGTTATTTCTTCTTCTTTTTTGGGGGCGGGGGGGCTGTGCTGCACGGCCTGTGTGATCCCAGTTCCCCCACCAGGGATTGAACCCGGGTCATTGCAGTGAAAGCATCGAATCCTAACCACTAGACCGCCAGGGAACTCCCAACATTTGTTATTTCTTGCCTTTTTGGTAAAAGCCACTCTGACAGGTGTGAGGCAGTATCTCCTTGTGGTTTTGATTTGCAAAACCCTGATAATTAGCGATGTTGAGCACCTTTTCCTGTACCTGTTGGCAGATCTTACCAGGCAGGGCCTCCTCAGGGGAAAGGCTGTGCATATTCTGCATATGAAATGCAAGGGCCTCACGGGTCAGCAAGATGCTTGAAGCACTGGCAAACCTTCAGGGTACGTCAGCTGTGGCTTTGGGGTCAGACAGACCTGTCTGCAAGTCAAGGCTCCTCCACTGGCTCTGAAGGAGGGTTTGTGACTCTGTGCACGTAGCTTAACCTCGGTAACTCAGTTTCCTCATTTTTAAATGTGGACGATGATGCTTATTTCAAGCAGCTACTGTAAGGCTTAAATGAGAAATGTACATAAAGAGTTTATCCTAGTCCGTGACACATACAACATGTTCAGTAGCTATTATTGGTGTCCTTCAATCATAAGTTCTAATTTTTAGAAAGTTTTTCTTCTTATTGAGCTAAAATTTGTTCCTGTAACTTCCTTGCATTGCTATGAAATCTGCATGCTCTTTTTTTTTTAATTTCTTTATAATGTTCTTTATTTTTGCATGCTCTTTCATTCATTCAACAAACATCAATTGGTTGTTTCCCTCGTGCCAGGGGCTGGGCCAGGCCTGTGAGCACAACTGAGAATAAAGACCAGTCCCTGTATGTGGAAGAAGTACCCCTCGTCCACATGAGAGTCATTGGGATATGTAAGGAGAACAATCACTGCTTCCTTGACATACTTCTTTCCCAGGCTCAGCCTCCCTCTCCCACATCCGTTTAGCTGTACTTCTTGCTCTTGTTGCTTGTTGATTTTAATCAAGGCTCAAAATTATCCCTTCTCCAGGAAGTCTTCCCAAACCGCACTAAGCAGCTGTGTCCCCCTGCCCCAGTTATCTTGTCAGCCCTTGGGGACCCAGTTTCCATTCTTCCTATTTGTTTGTTTTTTGGTGTGTTCCCACTTTTTTGGAGAGCAACCCAAGGCTTCCAGGCACTGTGCAAGGAAATGGAAGGCAGCAGTCCAGAGCCACGGCCAGTGTCCCTCAGGAAACCTCAGTCAGTCTTTGGCTTGGCCACCAGGGAGCTGAAGTGCACGTGCAGGTAAAGGAAGGTTGCGCAGCACGAGTGTGTGCTGGAGCTGGAAGGAGGCTCAGGCTGGATCCGAGATACAGGACCACAAGTGACCAAGCCAACCCTGAAGTCTGGTCTCCTGGCTTTAGTTCTATGCTCTTTGGAGAGCAGTCCTCCAGTACACCCAAGCAAGGGCACAGCCAGGCCTGAAGCTTGTTCAGTTATGGGGGGGAAGGGGAGCTCTTAAAGAAAAAGGATAAAAAAATTAGGTACAGGGCTTCCCTGGTGGCGCAGTGGTTGAGAGTCCGCCTGCTGATGCAGGGGACACGGGTTCGTGCCCCGGTCCAGGAAGATCCCACATGCCGCGGGGCAGCTAGGCCCGTGAGCCATGGCTGCTGAGCCTGCGCGTCCGGAACATGTGCTCTGCAACGGGAGAGGCCACAACAGTGAGAGGCCCATGTACCACCAAAAAAAAAAAAAAAAAAAATTAGGTACAAAAACGAATGCTTAATTATAATGAGAAATGAAACCACAATGAAGCACAAATGCTAAAAGAGCTGATTAGTGTGACAAAACTGAAATGACACAGTCGTAACAACAGCTATTACTGTTATTTGATTCCCCGATACAACTCTATGCTTATTTTTCTTCCTGCATTTTTTTGGCTGCATACTTCTTGTTCGCCATATGATACCAATTTCATAACTTAGTTTTCTACTGAGAAAATGGAAAGATAATTCAGTCTTTCCTCTAGCATGGCTGATCAAAATTTGGTTTTTATATTAATTTCAAAAACTTTCCTCATCTGGGCAAACCTGCCCAAAGCCCCAGGCTTCATCCTGGCTCTCCAGCTCCCAGGCGGGGCCCCAGCAGCTGCTCGTCTCGCTGCCCGCATCCCTCTCCCCCGACCCAAGAGATGGCTACAGGGCCGCGGGTGCAGCGGCGAGCCTGGCAGTCCCAGGAGCACCCCGCGTGGAGAGTGAGCCCGGCTGGGGCGGCGCTACCGCCTCCAGCCAGCAGGTGGGGCTGAAAAACCCCTGAAGCAGAAGCCTTAGTCTCGGAGCATCTTTTGAATAGATCCTTGGAATCAGGGGCCTCCATTCCTAAACATTTAACTTCTTCTTACTGTAAGTGGAGGATATTACTTTATAATCATCATCATCATTATTATTATATGAATATTATTATTTGCAATGAAAATTGTCTTTCATTGCTAATGTTGATTAGATCTCAGTAATGGGATTACGGAAGCGTTGTTTTTTTTAGATACAAATGTCTATGTCTTTGACTTCTTCTTTTTTTTTTTGACTATAATAAAGGAAGAATGCTCTTTTATTAATCTGATGTCCATTAATACCTTTGCAGCTGTTACATGAATGTTAGGTGTCTGGCGCATAAATGTATACACAGTGCCACAGTTGATAGATTTACACTGTACACTAGTCATCCCTGTCTGACTTCTTCTATTAGACTCACTTTTACTTTTGAACCTGAAGAAATATATATCATTTCATAATGGAAAGTGGCCCTTAAGAGTGTTTTGGATGTGAAGGCCTGAGAGGAATGATAACAGCAGCTATACTAATCATATCTTATCTGTTCAGGAATTTTACAGTTTCTAAAGCACTTTCACAGATATAAGTTAATTTAGGCCTTTCAACATCTTGTGATGGAACCAAGGCAGAAACAATTTCTACCTTTTATAGATAAAGAGATAGAGGTCCAGAAAATGGTCTTAAGGTCACAACACCTAAAAAGTGACAGGTTCGGGATTCCCTGGTGGCGCAGTGGTTGAGAGTCCGCCTGCCGATGCAGGGGACACGGGTTCGTGCCCCTCTCCGGGAGGATCCCACGTGCCTCGGAGCGGCTGGGCCCGTGAGCCATGGCCGCTGAGCCTGCGCGTCCAGAGCCTGTGCCCCGCAACGGGAGAGGCCACAACAGTGAGAGGCCCGCGTACTGGGAAAAAAAAAAAAAAAAGTGACAGGTTCAGTCTCTTGCCTTACCTACTCTGGCTGGCTCTCTTGTACATCTCTTTAGAATCCATCTCTTCCTTGTCATCTCCCTATGCAGCTCCTCTTCAGGATCACATGGTCTTCTCCTGGGCTAACAACAGCTTCTTTCTGAGCTCCCTACTGCCAGCCTCCCCTCCAGATTCTCCTTCCACCGCCGCCCAAGTTATTTGTGAAACTCCCTTGTATAAAATCCTTCAATGGCTCCCCATCATCTTCAGGACCATCTCTGGCCTACCCTTCTAGGCTCTGCACATCTGACCCCTCCTACCTCTTCAGGCTCATCTCCTGTCACTCCTCCAAGGCTAACCAAACATGCTGGTCTCTCTTAACCCTCAGGAAGTTAGCAAATGGTATTCCCTCTGCCTGGAATTCTACTTTCTTCAAATGTAAACATGCACAATGATCATACTTATCTCCTCTCTGAAGCCACCTCTAAACCCTCCTGGCAATATGCCATTCTCTTTCTTCTGCATTAGGGAGTTCCAAACACAAATGCCTACAGTGGCCAGGCAGGTAACAATATAAATAGAGTTGGTGTAAAACGATCACAAGCACCAGCTACAGGCCCATGATAAACATCAAGGACAGGGTCTATCACCATGGGCTGGGGGGATTCTCGCGAACTCCAGAGCATGTGTCCCTTCTTAAGAAGGCAGCCTCTACATAATTCCAGCTCATGGATGTCTAGCATCAATGCCAGGCTCAGTGTCACCAAATTTCTTAATTTTTAAAAGTAACTTTTACATTAAAATTCCAGATTTGGGGGGAACTCCCTGGCGGTCCAGCGGTTAGGACTCGGCGCTTTCACTGCCATGGGCCTGGGTTCCATCCCTGGTCAGGGAACTAAGATCCCACAAGCCGCGCAACAAGCCCAAAAAATAAACAAATAAAATAATGATTCTGTTAAAAAAATATTCCAGATTTTGAAATGCTAGCAACCCATTCAGATTTTTTTTTTTTCTTTTTTTTGCAGTACGCGGGCCTCTCACTGTTGTGGCCTCTCCCATTGCAGAACACAGGCTCCGGATGCGCAGGCTCAGCAGCCATGGCTCATGGGCCCAGCCGCTCCGCGGCATGTGGGATCTTCCCAGACCGGGGCACGAACCTGCGTCCCCTGCATCGGCAGGCGGACCCTCAAACACTGCGCCACCAGGGAAGCCCAACCCATTCAGATTTAAAGCACTACAGGGGCCAACCCTTGCAAGCCAAGTAAAAGACATTAGTGGGCAGGGTTCATCCAGTGGGCCTCCAGTGTGCAATCTTTCTTCTACAACTTTTTGGCTGCGTGGCTTGCAGGATCTTACTTCCTCGACCAGGGTTTGAACCTGAGCCCTTGGTAGTGAAAGCGTGGAGCTGTAACCACGGGACTGCCAGGGAATTCCCTCTCGTCTACATTTTAATGGAACATTGTACATAACAGTGGCCAAAATGTACTAAACACTCACTATGTGCCTGGCAGGTCCTTTTCTAAGTGCTTTACGTGTATTCATGCATCCAGTCTTCCCAACAGCCTGAGAGGTGGTTACTATTATTATCCCCATTTTACAAAGGAGGAAGCAGAAGTTAAGTAACCTGCTCAAGGTCGCTGAGTTGGTGAGCGCGTTCCAGTACTGGCAGCCCGCCTGTAATATAAATGCTTCTCTCGTGATCTCACCTACTGGACCATGATTCCTTTGTGGTCCACAGCCTCTCGTCTGTGTACTTCCTACAATGTCTAGTATAGGGGGCACTCCCTAAATGTACGTTGAGCTGAACTGATATTGCATGTAATAGATGTAATTATACCTTTATTCATTTACTCAGTAAGATATTTGGAGTGCCTACCATGTTTCCTGTCCTGTGTTAGGGACTATGGGAGTCCAGGGACACAGCCTTTGGTCTCCAGGTGCTTCCAGTCAAGGAGCACAAAATAATTATCATTACTAAAGTGCAGTAATTATCATTACTAAATTAGACTAACTGCAAAATTTTACCAAGGACCGATTATGAATTCACGAGATAAAGCAGGGAACGTATAATTCAACCCAGTCTTTGTCTGGTGATCTAACCGTATTTCAGAGAAGATGAAAATATGTGGAGGGAACAAAGGGAAAGGTTGATTTTAGGGAAGAAACTTCAAAAGCATTTCAGCAATGGTAATACTTCATCTGGCAAATGACTGAAAGGGATGGAGCTTAACTGAAATTCACACAACAAAGTTGGTTGATTGAAAAGTGCTCTCGTATAGGAACAGACTTGGGGAAGATATTTGAAAGGTTTCAGAAAATATACGTTTTTGCTGGTTCTGTGTCTCCTCACATATAAAAGACAGGAGTGGGGAAATAGAGGTAGCTTCTCTGAACTGTTTATAGAAATCAAATTCTACTGTGACAAACACATTCTAACAAACACCTACTGAGATGGCTTGAGGGAGGGAGGCATTACAGAAAGGGTGAAGGACATGTCATCTTGATTGTGGTGATGGTCTGACAGGTATACGTGTATGTTAAAACTCATCAAATTGTAAACTTCGAGTACTTGCAGTTTATTTGACGTCAGTCATACCTCCATAAAGCCGTGGAAAAAGTTTCCTAGACTCTTGCTGTTCAAAATGTGGTCTGTGGACAGCAGTATCAGCCCAGAAAGCTTATTAGAAATGCAGACTCTCAGGCCTCCCTCCTGAGTCAGAATCTGCAGTTTAATGATACCCTTGTGTGGTTCTCATACACATTAAATTTGACCTCTTGTAGTGAATGTCTGGAACTCATTTCCTACCATGAGTTGTTAAAGGAAAATTATATTTCCTAATCTGTTTTAGATCACTAAGAGCAACTACCTACAGGGCATTCTTTGATGGTTATATTAGGAAGAGGTTTATGTGTCTGATCTAGAGGATGTGCAGATTTTTCAAGAATGTTCAATATGTTAAACTCTAAAACAATAAAATGTCAATAATTACCACTGTATCATATTTTACCTGTCCATCTTCCTAGGTGTGTTCTGTAGGTTTTAATATTTACACTAAATTAAAAAAAAATTTTTTTCTGATTACAAAAGAAATGCTTATTGTAGAAAAGTTGGAAAACAGAATCTATAATTCCAGGAGGTAGAGTTATATTTACCCATCTCATTATCACCCTCAAAAGTTATTGAGTACTAAAGATAGAATACAAAAATGTAGTGTACTTATGACTTCTTGGAGGTTAGGCCTTGTGATATGCATATCTTTAAAGTAATTAACGCTTCCCTGGTGGCGCAGTGGTTAAGAATCCGCCTGCCAATGCAGGGGACACGGGTTCAAGCCCTGGTCCGGGAAGATCCCACATGCCGCAGGGCAGCTAAGCCTGTGCACCACAACTACTGAGCCTGCGCTCTAGAGACCGTGCTCCACAACAAGAGAAGCCACCACAATGAGAAGCCCGTGCACCGCAGCAAAGAGTAGCCCCCGCTTGCTGCAGCTAGAGAAAGCCTGCGCGCAGCAACGAAGACCCAACACAGCCAAAAATACAAAACAAAACATTAAAAAATAATAATTAAAGTTGAATCTAGGGCTTCCCTGGTGGCGCAGTGGTTGAGAGTCCGCCTGCCGATGCAGGGGACGCGGGTTCGTGCCCTGGTCCGGGAAGATCCCACATGCCGCAGAGCGGCTGGGCCTGTGAGCCATGGCCGCTGACCCTGCACGTCCGGAGCCTGTGCTCCGCAACGGGAGAGGCCACAACAGTGAGGGGCCTGCGTACCGCAAAAAAAAAAAAAAAAAAGTTAAATCTAAAGATCCAAGCTAAGTGAAAAAAAATCACTGGGCTTAGAGTACGAGAGTTTGTTTCAAGATGTGGGTTTACCATAGATCAATGAAGCTTAAGCTTCAGGGCCCCTCACTTGCACAGGCCACTTCCAAGGCCCTTGGAGAGGCCCTGGCAATATATTTAACAGATCAAATGTTTCTGTAAAAGTTTCTAAAGTAAGATATCTAAGACCACTGTCACATTGTATTCAGACTTCCATCACTTCTCTTCTGCATTAAGTGGTGCAGGAATGGCCACTGGCTTTTCTGAGACCTGACTAAGGGAACAATGATTGAATTAGGGATACATTTCATTTGGGTTTACTAGCGTGCATTTATGGTTTGCAGTCATTTCCGGCTACTGTTAAATTATTGCTCACCGTGGGTGTAGGAATGGCTTTCTGGAATACACCTACTGCCCATTATGCCACCTCAGCCAGCACCATGTCACAGAGGTGCAGGACTAGAGGGCAAAAGAACTCTGTGATGCCTGGCACAGGAATGTGATGCCATGGGCAGCAGAGGAGAAACAAGATTTGAAAGAAAAGGAGAAACTAGCCCATAGAAAATCCTTCCGACTGTCAGAAGTAAAAAATCCTTCCGACTCTAGTAGGGGATCAAATCTCTCAATGCCTAACCTAAAATAGAGGTTCTCACTCATCAGGAATCTAAGTAATGTCATATATACAATTATAAGTGCACCATACTTATTTTTGTTTGTATGGAATGGAATGGAATATATTAGAATTCTTGTATTTGTGGGACACAAACTTGCAGTTGTACTGTAGTGAGTCTCTATGTGAAGTCACATGTTTTATTCATCTTAATGGAGGAGATTCTGTCTTAACATAGCAGATAAATCTTGTCCTGAAAATCGCTGGAGATCCAGTAAAAACCAGGCAGAAAATTGCCATTGAAGCAGCCAGACAGTCCTGAAATATTATAGCTCATATGTGAGAGAAACTTGACACGTTTTCCCAAATTTGACAATAACCCTAAAAAAATACACAGTAATTCAGTAATAAGTTGTGAAGCTAAAATTTATAAGCAATTAATAATAAAAAAAGAAAGGATCACCATGCTAAAGACTGATTTCTCTATTTTCCTTATAGAAAACATTACAAAATAATTATCATAGGAAAAGCTGATCAAAAGTATACAGCCAAAAAGTGTGGGGAAAATTATCGTAACTGTTGCCCATAAAGTCTAGGAACACAGATAAATATACATAATGTTGTCAAGAGCTTTTTCAATCTTTAAAAATTAAATAAAATAATTATGTTCTGGATTTTTGGACGCCCTGTAGAAGTGTGTCAGGCAGTTAATAAAAATTTTATGGTTATCTGTGTGATGTTTGTGAGTTTTGTTAACTTTTCAAAATGTCACTTCTGAGTTCTTTCTCATTCTAAATATATATTCACTTTCCTACGTTTCTGCTCGTAATTTTTGTGTTTTTTACTTAATGACGGCCCCACAAATTGTAGGAGCTTCAGTTCCCGAAAAAACCAGGATGTGCCCTTCCACGACAGTCTCAGAAGCCACGGAATTTCTCTGCAGCCTCAGTTTCTTCTTAAAAAAAAAAAAAAAGGCATTTGCTCGGCATTTCCTTAGAATTGCCAGAGTTCCGCCAACCACACAACTCTCTACCAATGCGGAGGGTCTGACCGGAGGGGTAGGGAGCTCACCAGCAGTCACCCTCCCGTCACAGACCTTACTCGGGGTCCTTCTGACCCCGCTCGGCCCCTCCCCTGCCGGACACCGCGAGCCGCCGGAAAGAACGGCGGGGCGGGGGCCGCTGGGCTGTAGTACCCTCCCTCCGGGAGGAAAGAGGGCAGGAGGGGGACCGGGTGAAGGTGGGCACGGGGCGCTCGGGACCCGCGGGGCTAGGGGTCGGAGCGAGTGGTGGCAGAGCGGGGCCGACCGACGGATCGGGGGGGCGGGGCACCATGCCCGGGAGCCCTAGATTCTACTCAGCGGCGGAAGTTCCGGTGTCGGTAGGCGGAGGTCAGAGGTCAGCAGGAAGTCGATACGTGGCCACCGCCTGTCCCCGCCGAGGAGGCGCAGCAGGCGGAGATGGCGGCGGTGCTGAACGCAGAGCGACTCGAGGTGTCCGTCGACGGGCTCACACTAAGCCCGGACCCGGAGGAGCGGCCCGGCGCGGAGGGCGCCCCGCTGCTGCCGCCGCCGCTGCCGCCGCCCTCGCCTCCCGGGTCCCGCCAGGGCCCGGGCGCCGCAGGGGAGCAGCCGGAGCCCGGGGAGGCGGCGGCTGGGGGCGCGGCGGAGGAGGCGCGGCGGTTGGAGCAGCGCTGGGGCTTCGGCCTGGAGGAGCTGTATGGCCTGGCGCTGCGCTTCTTCAAAGGTGAGCCGAGCAGGCCCCACCCCCGCCGCCTCTGCCCCGCCCCGGGGAGACTGGACCCGTCTCGTCCTCACCCACCCGTGCGGGACCGCGGTGACCGGAGCTGGGCTCTGTCCTTGGGGTTACCCGAAGTTTGTCACTACCCGCTTGGCCACTAGGTCCCACCCGTAGGGGCCTGGAACCTTGGTTTATTAGTCCGGGTCCCGCCTCCCCGAGGTTACCGGGGCATCTTACCTGACTTAGCTTCTCGGTTTTCCAGGAGCCTGGGTGGAAGAATGAGCCATCTCTCTCTCTTTCCCAGAGGTTCCCGTTCTGGGATTTTTTTTTTTTTTTTAACTGTCGCATTCCTTTTCCTGTTTGTTATGGCTTGGCACGTCAGAACCACCGATTTTTGCCCTTTTTCCACAGTGGAAATCTTTTCATGGGTTTCATATATATACTTTCCATTCATTCTGGAGAGCTTAGGACTTGATCACCTGGCAGTACTGATGTGGCAGAGAGAAAGAAGTAAAGTATTAATCCCCCTTGGCTTGTCAAACTCTGAAGAGAAGGGATGCTCACTATGTAACTAGTAACTTCTAGATCGTTAAAATTTTACCTTATAAGCAATGTCCAAGAGTGAATTCTCAGATTAAGGTCTAAAAGTACCCTCTGTACTTCTCACAGAATTAATTGTAATAAATCTTGTCTTAGAGCTAGATTGTGGTGTGTGGGTTTTTTTTTTTTTTTTTTTGGTTTTTTTAATTGGGTGACACCACGTAGTCAGATGGTGGTGGTACCAGTCACATGACCTTGTCAGTGGGAAAAACTGATGAGAAGAGATACTTAGATCTTCTGGGGTAGATGAGCAAGGAGAAACATCAGCAAATGAAACTTTAGACGTGGTTGCTAGGTTCCATATACATTCCAGAACAGCATATTTATGACACTTTTCCCAGAGGGAGTACCTTTTGGAGTACATATCTTACTAGCTGAAGTTGAGTCGTTGAAAGTAGTGATACATTCGAAAGTTATTTGTTTTCTCTGAAAATGACTCTAATTGTGCAAACTAATGAAAGTCTTTTATAAATTTTCCAGAATATTTGGTCATTCCCCTTCATTGCATTTTTTATTAAAAAGTTTACCCTTGAAATATTCATCGTCATTGCATGATGAGTTCAGCTCTCCGTGCCAGCTTGGGGAATTGGTAATGGCTAATGGGTTTTGGATCACTTGACCCTTAGGTCACTGGCTTGAATTTAGAGTTTCCTGAGGTGATGATACCACTTATGTAAAAATCTGGTGGTTTCTGTACAATTCATATAACTACATTTTACTTAAAATTTTTATTCTTGGAACTTACTTTTCCGGTGTACAATAAGATTAAAGTATATTGTAGCAGAATAACATGTAAGAATAGAAAAGAATGAACTTCTTATACTAACTTTCACCATATAACTAACAAAAAAAATAAATGGATAATTTTATCTTCTGAGTCTGTCTTATTTGAAAATGGTAGTAATGTCTTCTTTGAAAGATTAAAACACTCTTCCCCCCCATTATTTATTTATTTATTTTGGCTGTGTTGGGTCTTCGTTGCTGCAGGCGGGCTTTCTCTAGTTGCGGCGAGAGGGGGCTACTCTTCCTTGTGGTGTGCGGGCTTTTCATTGAGGTGGCTTCTCTTTGTTGCAGAGCACAGGCTCTAGGTGCACGGGCTTCAGCAGTTGTGGCTCGCGGACCCTAGAGCGCAGGCTCAGTAGTTGTGGCGCACAGGCTTAGTTGCTCCGCGGCATGTGGGATCTTCCCAGACCAGAGCTCGAACCCATGTCCCCTGCGTTGGCAGGCAGATTCTTAACCACTGCGCCACCAGGGAAGTCCCTAAAACACTCTTAATGTGCAGTAAATTTAGCATTGCTTGGGAGTCAGGAAGCTCTGGATTCCTTTTTTTGGGCTGTGCCGCGCAGCCTGCAAGATCCCAGTTCCCCGACCAGGGATTGAACCCGGGTCACGGCAGTGAAAGCGCCAAGTCCTAACCACTGGACCTCCAGGGAATCCCTCTGGATTCTATTTACCATGTACTCCTAGACAATTAACTTTTGTCTTCCAGACTCAGTTTGTTTATATATAGAGATATAATATGGCTGGATTAAATGAAATTTGACATCTCAGATTTAAGGTTTAGTGCTCTAAACCTAACATTATCTTAACATGTTTGTTGAGTGGTAGGATTCCTAGGGGAACCTGTAATTTGGGACCTAGTTATCAGTCACCTTAAAGAAAAAAGCTACATTGATAGTTATGATTTACTAAGTTCCTAAGTTAATCTCTCAAAGCAATATCCAAGTACTTAAAAGGAGAAATAACAGTCTAGCAATCAAAAGCTCCCTTTCTGCATGGATCATTACATGTTAGCAATGAAGAAGCTATTAGTATATGAGGTTCCTGAGTTGGGGTTGGGGGGAAGGATCTAAAAACAGTCAGAAGAATTATGGAAAGTAGGGTGAGTCGAGTGTTGTCTGCCTTTGTTTTAATGTGTGAATTTTTCCAGCATAATACTTGGCATTTTTATCAGTCTTGCAAGGACTTTAATAAATCACTATTTTGTGGTTTTGTATCTCACATGAATTAGAAATACCATTACACTTTATCTTTTACTGTGGAATAAATATGAATCTTGAAAGCATGGGTATCTTTTTCCATTGAAAATAACTTGGATTGGGAATTAGGAACCCTGTTTCTCATTCTATCCCTGTCACAGTGATCATAGGCCAGTGACTGAACCCATTGTGTCAATTAGCTAACCCTCTTAGTTTTTGAAGATAAAAGTAAAATAATAGATGAAAATACTGGAAAATGTAAGTTAGCATTTTACCATCTAAGCTCCAGACATTGTTGAGTCCTTATTATGGATCAAGTTTTATATAAGGTTACCACTGTAAATGAATAGTATATTCCCTTTTGCTATTATGGAACTTAGAGTCCAAAAGAGGAGTTAAAGACCCAGTGGCAACTGCAATACAATGTGGAGGATCCAGAGAGCAAATGCCATTCCAGAGAAGGGGGAAGGCCAAGAGCCATGAAAGGGCAAGACGTGTGTCGGGGAAATGGCAAATAGAAAGTAGGTACTGTAGTTTGATGGAGAGAGCTGGGCAGGTAAGTTGGTGTCAGATCCGTGGAAGGACTGGAATGCTATTGTAAATAGCCTTTTTGACAGCAGACAGTGAGGAACCATTGAAGGTTTTTAAAAGGAGGAGCAAAGTTGCCCAGTTCTACTTTAGGAAGATTAAGCTGGTTTCCTTATCTCTTTAGGTTAAGGAATGAATCAGCTGGCTTTATTGTAGCCTTTATACTTCTTGGATAGAGTTAACCTGGGGAGTTGTGTTTCAGTTTTTAGAGTTCTTGGGGGTGAGTTTTTCCTTCTCTAATACTTTGTTGCCTCACTCCATTAAGCTGGTAGATGGTTGCATTAATTTAAAATTCCAGAGTGATAATTGCCACCAGTTATTGAGCAGATGTTCACTAAATATCAGGTACTATTTTGAGAGCTGTATATATACTGTTTTGTGTAATCCTCTACAAGCCCTTCAATGGGGGTGTTATCCTGGTTTCTTAGTTGAGAAACTTGCCCTATAGGCCCGTTAGTTACCAGTAGTAAGAGGCAGAGTGGGTCCTGGGTCTGTCTGATTCCAAAGGCAGTTCTTCCCACTATAGGAGATGAAAAGCAAATAGGAACCTTGCTTTTTGATGGTGTTCCTAGGAAAATATTCAAAACTACCTACCTTGTTGCCTTACCACGTTTTAGAACTTCTTTAATATATTTGCTTGAAAATATTAAGAGCTAATGGAAAGAGATTGTTTTTCTGCTCATGGTCACTTTATCGAGAATCTCTTCAGAGATCTGGAAAGGTAAAGTGTGGGAGAATCATCTGCTCTAAATTCCTACATAACATTGTTACCCAGTTTCCAATTTTGGTTGTTATGAAAAAATCCCTTCCAAAGGACTGAAGTAAATGTGCCCATCAAAAATATTGATAAATGCTAAATCTCATTGCTACTAATACATTATTAGACCTTTTGAGAGGCCTGCATTTAGCCAACATAATGATTGTGTTTTACTCTTGGTAAATTGAAAATGGATGTGTGATTCATTAGCAATTGAAAAATGGTAATATTCTAATTGTCTTTCCTTCACTGTAATACTTTTCCTCACATGCTATTTGGTTTGGGGTACAGCTTAAATAAGAAAGAAAAGATAAATGCTTCTTTCCCATTATTAGGTTTCAAAATAATGAGTTGTCTCCCTTAGCAGCCTCAAAAGGTGCCAGTTTTCAAAATGTTATATACTCATGCATGTAAACCTTTTTTTTTTTTTTTTTTTTTTTTACTTAGGCTCTTATTATTGAGGCTCAAATTGTATGATCTTTAGCAAGTGGTGGCCTCTTAAGATTGGCTCCTAAGTTCCTTTGACATGACTAGTAGTCTTCTGTAGCTTCCTTGGTATCTGGTATGATGAGATGTTCCAGATTCATCGTATACATTTCCTGCCTCCATAGGAATCAGCCATTTTTCCAAAGAGACATGGTTCCTTTAGTGGGAAGTGGCATTTGAAGAGCCGTAATCTAGGTGTTAGCAGTGGACGCTCATTGCTACTGGACCAGTAGCTCATTGCTACTGGTCGTTATTTCAGTAGACAGATCTAGGGTGTGTGTGTGTGAGGGGAGTGATAAGTTTTTGAGGGTGTGATATGTGAAAGGAAGCTGTAGTTGAATTTGGAGGAACTTAAGTCTAGGACTCAGTTTCTCTGTGGAATTGTTAATGAATTTCCACTAGCATTGCTGTAGATTACACTGTGTTACGTTGCTGATAGCAGAGAAGCAATCATATGTACATACTGAATAGTTCCATTTCCTTTTGTCCTCTTGAAACATATGCATCTCCAAGAACTTTTATAAATGGCTCCATTAATGTTTTAAAATACTGCACAACTGTAATTTATTCTTTGGTAACATAATAATTAGTGTGCGCCTCCTGGACTTAAGTGGACTAGCTTCAGATAAATTCAAGTTTAATTGTTACTATTGAATATCTATTAAATTTTGAGTTTATTTTTCCCTTCTTTATTGTCTTTATCTTTAGGTATACATGTATAGCGTAGGAGGATGTAATAGACCTAAGAGACACTTATAAGAAAGAAAATTATAGCCGCCAAGAATAGTAATGCCTTTTAAACATCTGCTTTTTTAATTTGCTATTTCATATTAGATTTGAGCTGAACTAAAATTTTCCTTTGAATACTGGATTCAAGGATATGTTTATATATGTGTATTTTTTGTATATATTTTTGTATATGTGTATATTTTAGTGTAACTGATTTAACATTTGCCTGAGGCCTCCCCTTTATTTACTGCACGTGCAGAAAAGTATATAAATCATAAATGGTGCTTGATGAATTTTTACAAAGTGAGTACACTTTGGTAACCAACAACCAGAAGGAGGTAATGTTTACTGTTATCAGTTAGCTAAAACGAGAGCTACTCTGGCTCAGTATTTAGGAAGTTGAGTTCTGGAGTGAACACTACCTGGGGTACTTTTTCCTAGTTTTGCCACTCAGTTGTTTAAAATCTGCCTTCCTTTACTCAAATTGTTGTAAGAATTATAAGAATTGTGTGTGTGTGTATATATATATATAAACTCTTAGCAGAGTACCTAGCAATTGGTATTCTGTGACTGCTTATGTTGTTAAAGAGGAGAGATTACCAAGAATTTATTAGAGAGTGTGTTGAATTTATGGGGGGGAGATCAACTTTTATTAAGCACTTTGTACATGCTAGACAGTTTCCAGAGTTTCATACTCATTAACTCAGAAATACTGCATTTATTATACTTTATTATAAGTAGTATAAGAATGTATCAGTTTATTTCTCAATTGAACATGGACGAGATGTGGTTTTAATTTTAATATTTCTAGAAGATGGATTTTATTCAAAGTGTATTCTCTGCCAGGCAACAGTGATAGGGCCATGAAAGAAAACAGATTTGAGCTTAGGCTGCTTTGGGGGAAATTCTGTATCTGCAATGAGAGAAGGGGGAGGTGGTCCTGCTATCTTCCACACAGTTCAGACAGTCCCTGGATACTGCTTTCAGTTTGAGGCATCATTCTTTAGGGTTAAAGACAAAATGGAGCTCATTCAGAAGAGAGCAACTTGTATAGTGTGGGAATTCGAATCCCTGCTATCATTATTATAATAGCTGCTGTTTAATGAGTGTCTGCTCTACTCAGGCACTGTATCAAGACTTTGGAACACATTATTTCTAACCCTCACAAGAAATGTGAGAAGTTATTATCTCCATTTTATTGATAGCAAAACTGAGGCTAAGAAAGGTTATCTGTGTCTGTGTTATATACTTAGTATAATAGCAGAGCTGGGTCTTTAGGAGGTATGTATGAGTGAATAAGCTGGGAATATTTAGCCTAAAGAATAGAGAACTCAGGGCAAATATGATGTACAGTATTTTGTGGCTTTTTTTGAGGTCTGATCTGTTAGATGTGTTTTATTTAATGCCAAGGACTAGAAATAGACCCTGTGGATAAAATTGAGACAGATCTACTCAGAATAAAGACCTAAAATAAAAATCACAGCTATCCAAACATGGAATAGGCTGTTTGAGACAATGAATTCCCATCACCAGGAAGTGTTCAAGCATACGTTAGCAGTAACTAGGTGGGTATGCTTTGATTTCTTTATCTTAATCTTTTATGTATCTACTTCAGGTTTTTTCTTTGTTGTTACCGTGCGGCTTATATAATATAGTTATACTATAAAGTACTATACTGTAGTATAAAAATATAGGTTAAACTGATGACTTCCATAGCATACAGTAACTCTATTCTTTCACTTCTCCCTCCCTCACATTTTAGACTATTGATGTTACAATATACACCTTTTTATATAGTGTGTCCAGTAACAAATTATTGTAGAGCAAGTGGTTATGTAGAGAGGATTTGAACTTTGGTTGTGCAGTTCAGTCGTCTATCTTTAATATCCTTTCCAACCCATAGATTTTATTGGCTTTCATTTCATCAAATAAAGGCTAGAAGGAACATTGAAATAATTTGTTACCTTCCTCTATCTTCACCTCCAGAGAGAAGAGAAAAATATTTCTCAGTAAACTTACTCTGACAGTTGACATGTGAGACTAATAACTTTTTGTTTAATTAATTTCAGATGGAAGGGTAATCTTTCAGAGCTTTGGGCTTGGTAACTGTGATTATAACGCTATTATCAAATTATTCGTGCTGTCTTACTAGAACTGTAAAGTTAGATACTTACGAATTTAATAGAAGTGTAATCTAGAAGCCATTTCTCTCTTTATTGGGAAAATGTGTTACCACAAATTTAGTGGCTTAAAGCAACACATACTGTTTTATAGTTCTGGAGGTTAGAAGCTCAAAATGGGTCTCACGGGGTTAGAATCCAGGTGTCAGCAGAGCTCTGTTCCTTCTGGAGGCTCTAGGGGAGAATCTGTTGCCTTTTCCAGCTTCGGGAGGCCAGCTGCATGCTTTGGCTTGTGGCCCCTTCCTCCATCTTCAAAGCTAGCAGCATAACATCTTCAAATCTCCGTCTGACTCTTCTTGCTCTCCCTCCATTTATAAGGACTCTTGTGATTACTTTGGGCCCACGTGGGTAGTCCAGAATAAGGTCAGCTGCAATCTTAATTCGCCTTTTTCCTGTAACCTAACATATTCACTGGGATATAGATTCTGAGGATTAGATGTGGATATCTTTGGGGGGGTAGTATTACTATGCCTACCACATGTTATAATGTCTTCTGAGCTGATTACTGAAATTGAGCATATGAGTTTACTCCTTTTACCTTTTTATCAAAGTGAAAACCAAGGCAATTTGAAAGGTCAAGTTGTGCTATAAAATTTATAAGGAAAAATAGCCAACTCGATCTCTCTTTTTTCCCATCTCAAAGACCTTCTCCCCCAAGGCAACCACTTTCCATTATTTTAACTGTTTCTTCTGGTATTTGTCTCCATTTTCCTGCTGCTTCTTTTAATTTATTAATTATTATTATTTAAATATTTATTTATTTGGCAGCATCAGGTCTTACTTGTGGCACGAGGGATCTAGTTCCCTGACCAGGGATCAAACCCAGGCTCCCTGCACTGGGAATGTGGAGTCTGGACCACTAGGGAAGTCCCTGCTTCTTTAATTTAAAAAAAAAAAAAGAGAAAGAAAGAAAAAGAAAAAAGTAGCTTATACATGTATGCCTCTCTCTTCCTTCTTCCCAAATTCTTAATTTTATAATATCACATTTGTGATTAAATCAGTGTCAGTTGTTTCTATTTGTGTTATTCATACCTGAGACAGATCTTGCACTTTGATTATATTTTGGTTCTCATGCAAACTCTTTGTCTTTTGTGTAGTTAGAGGTAATTATCATTTTTTTCTCTGTCCTCAGGTAAACTCTTTTTTTTAAGAGACATCTCTCCTAGATATCCTTAAATTTTTGATTCGGTCTTAGCTTTCTACCTTGTGAGTCTCCGCCCACTGTCATCCTGAAAATTACCTTCAACTCTCTGTGGTGTTGGAATTCCTTCTCCTGGAATTCCTTATTTTCTTTTAGACTTTCTCTTTTCCTGTTGGAAATTTCTTTCAGCCTTTTTTTTTCCCCCATGTTGGGAGCTTTCTCAAATGTCCGGTGATCCTTGGGTATTCATTCTTGTTAAAGGGTGAGGCACTGGAGAGCCAATTGTAACCTTGAGTACAAGCTTTTATTGTAGGTAATGAGGCAGAAGTTTCATCGGGGAACCCTCGACATCAGTGTCTTTCAAACTAGTACGTGTAAGTCTTTTATTTTGTGCCAGTTTTTCATGAAAATATTCCTGTCTCCTGCCTGGAGTGTATGAATCTAGTTGGCCAGCATTTAGGCACTAGACAGGAGAAGGGAGGGTGGGTGGAAGTTGTTTACCATTTACCAGCGTAACTTTCATTTCATTTCTCTTTTTAGTCCTGCAGTTCACTCTCAGGCTGGTGTTCTCCTACCTGGAGTATCTGTGATTCGTGTTCTCTAGTGTACACATCCAGACCTCTGCTAAGTAGGGGCAAGGTAGCCATCTGCCTGCTTGGGATTGCCAAACAAAATGGGAGGTAGGGGTACCTGCTTTTTAGATAGTTTTTATTTATATACATATATATGTGTGTGTGTGTATTTATTTGTTTGTTTGTTTTACTTCCTGGCCACGCCCCGAGGCATGTGGGATCTTAGTTCCCCAACCAAGAACGAATCCGAGCCCCCTGTATTAGAAGCGTGGAGTCTTAACCACTGGACTGCCAGGGAGGTCCCTAGATAGTTTTTAAACCAAAACCCCTGTTTTTATCTAGACTTCAGCTTTTAAAGAACCTGGTACCTTCAATTCCCGAGCCTTTCCAAGGTTCTCTGAATTGGCTTCCTTTTTCCTTTTAGTGGGGTTTCATTGAGGATCAGATGTAATTGTGTGTGTTCAGTTCACCATGTTTAACTGGAAGTTGAATTTTATGTTTTCAATCCTTTTAATTATATTCGAATTTTTAAAATATTTAGAAATCATTTGGCTTTTGCATTTATTTCTTCCTTTAGTCCAGGGTCAGTAAACATTTTCAGTAAAGGGGCAGATAGTAAATATTTTAGGCATTAAGGACCGTATATGGTCTGTGTTCATATTCTTTGTTTTTTGTTTGTCTATTTCTGCTTGTTGTTTAACAATTCTTAAAAAAGATAAAAAACATTCTTAGCTCACAGGCCTTAAAAAACAACTGTGGGCAGAATTGGTCTAGTTTGCCAATCCCTGCTTTAGTCTGTCTCCTTTAGGTAAAATAGATTTTTAACCTGACTTTTGGTCTTCAATTTTATAGAAAATAAACTTTTTAATATAATTGTTGCTGGACAGATGCCAACAAGTGATCCCTTTTAGTCCATTTGATTGAAAGTGGCTAGCTCTGTACGCACGCTTCTCCAGGTAGTAGCGATGGTCATTTCCTGCCTTTCATTGATGTGTTTTCACACACTTGCATCTGAAAAATAGCTCTGCCGCTTCTTTCCAGCATAATTTATATTTGTCTTTTTTTGTTGCCATAGAAAGTGCTTTTCCAAATTGATTGAATTTAATGACTTTGTACTAATTAACTCTGTAAGTGCAGGGACCGAGGATGATGCCTCTTCCTTACTGGCAGGACTGAAAGAGCTTTCCTTTGGGAATATGGTCTTGGCTAAAGATCTTTGAGTTTCAGCAAGGCTTTTCTGTCTGTTGCAGTTATGGTAGTTATAACTTCTTTCCTGCTAACTACGTTTAATGCCCTTGGAACCAGAAATAATTTTAGGAGAGGGAATTCCCTGGCTGTTCAGTGGTTGGGACTTGGTGCTTTCACTGCCAGGGCCTGGGTTCGATCCCTGGTCAGGGAACTAAGATCCCACAAGGCGTGAAACAAGGCCAAGTTAAAAAACAATAATAATAATAAATAAAATATATTTTTTAAAAAAGAAATAATTTAGGAGAAAATTAGTCTCATCTAACGCAGAAAAACTAAATAAAACAAACCTTCGTGGTGTGTGAACTAGAGCCATCTGAAGAGTAGGAGAGAAGTAACTTTTTTGTGATACTATAATAGTCTGCCTAATGATATTGATTGTGAAGGGTTTTCATTTTCTGTTTTCGTTGAAGTTTAGAATGTCAACATGATGTGGGCTGTCCCATACTAAAGGTGGTTGGGATTCTTAGTATATCCTTCTGGGTTTTGTATATTCCTCAGGAGAGAATAATTGATCTGTTAATCTCGTCCCAAAGGCTGAAAAATAAGTTGCCTTGACTTTTTTTTTTTTTTTTAACATCTTTATTGGGGTATAATTGCTTTACAATGGTGTGTTAGTTTCTGCTTTATAACTGCCTTGACTTTTTAAAAAGGTTTGTTAAAAAAGAAAAAAAGCATATGTGTATTTGATATAAAAGTACATATGCACATTGGAAATCTGTGGAAATAATAAATGAATAAAGAAAAAATCTGTAATCCAATCTTTCAGAAATAATTATTAGTATTAACATTTTGGTGTGTTTCCATTTCTTTGGTTTGTATGTGTGTGTGTGTGTGTGTGTGTTTAAGACAGATTTAGTTCCCAGCTAGAATAATGATGAATAAATTGAAGATTCAGTAATACGTATTAAAGGAAGGATTATAGCGCAAGTCTTAAAACTAGCAAATGCATAAAAGATTCTATGGAAAGGCCAGTAAAATTCGCAAGATTGGATGTACTGTTTTGCTCATTTTCACAGAACTTGACCTGTACAGTCAGTTTCTTCTTTAGAGAGATTTGTTGGGTGTGGTTTTGGTGTGGTGAGTGCCTGTTTACAAAGCGTGTGCTTAGTGCTGGCGTTCATGGTGGTGAACAAATTTATGTGAGTGCTTGACAGAAACTTACACTTAAAAACATATTCCCCTTTTGAAAAATTAATTCCGTCAGGCATAAAAAGGGCAGATGTTAAAATGACATCCAAAAATCCTGAAACCCCCCCTCCCTCTGTTGATGAGTCACCTTTTAGGGTCAAGGTTAGCCTAACACCTTGCTGAATAACGGGTACAGTTTCCTTGTTGACTCACCCTCTCCCATGGTCCCCGATTCTAGTTTGAAATAAAGGAGCAAATTTATCACCTCATAAGAAATGGACCCTCCCTCCATTAGAATAACTTTATAGTAGTCATATTTTTAAAATATTTTTTTCATACCCACTAGTCCTATCTGTTAGCTTCAGATCATCTCCCTAAAGCAAATAAGAATTCTTGTGTGTGTATGTTTGAAAATTGCTGTATTACATGACTACTCAGAAAAGTGTTTGGTCTTCCAGTGAATAAAGTTTCCATCTGACTTTATCTTTATTGACGTTTATTTGGGTCAAAGCAACCACTTTCATAGAATTTAGACTTTTTTTTTTTAAAGGAAAAAACAAAACAAAATCTCAGGGATCCTGATTGAACAAAACAAGGAAGTTATATTCTGCTATGCACTCTACCTCCACTGTTTCCCAGGCTCATTACACCTATTTTTTTCTTGAATGACCAGCAGCATATTTTTCTTTTATAAGGCTCAAGATAAAATGAATAGTTAGGTTGATGCCTTTTTGGTTTTAAAAAACAAAAACTTTCTAAATAATAATCTTTCAATTAATAGGCTAAGATCAAGGTTGGAGCTGTTTTTCAGATCATCACTTTTGGGGGAAGTAAGAAGAAAGTTGTCTGTGCTATGTTTCTCTGAGACATAATTAGCATAAGAAAACTTTTGGTGATTAGTATGTACAAAATTAAGGTAGATGGTAAAGGAAGCTTATGGGCATCTTTAAAATTGGAGAAAGGCTTTTTGGTAAAAAGTTGCCACTATTGTTTCACATTTTTTAGCACCCTAACATCTTAGAATACGGAGTTCTGATAAGCTAATTTTGTAAGAAAAATCTTAACTGTAATTTTTAAAAAGAAAGATCTATATGTGTAATCACCCATTTTTACATAGTTATAAACCTAGTATCTAATTTTTATTCTACTTATTTAAATTAATACATCATAAATATATTCTCTAAAATGCTAAAAAGCCCTTATATTGTTATTTTAATAGCTGTATAATCTATTCAGTGGATTACTATAAGCATTGCGTTATTGTTGAATAATTAGGTTTTTAATTTTAAATAATGCAGCAGTGAACAGGTATAACACCGTGTTTCTTGCTAAGATAATTGTTCAAGGCTGTATTTAGAAAAGATTCATTGGGAAGTGAATGAAATAAGGAGCACCTCTTTTAGACTTGTTGGGTTTTATTTTTTATTTATTTTTTTAAAATTAACTAATTTATTTATTTTTGGCTCTGTTGGGTCTTCGTTGCCGCACACAGGCTTTCTCTAGTTGTGTCTAGCAGGGGCTACTCTTTGTTGCAGTGCGAGGGCTTCTCATTGCTGTGGCTTCTCGTTGTGGAGCATGGGCTCTAGGCACATGAGCTTCAGTAGTTGTGGCACACGGGCTCAGTAGTTATGTCTCACAAGCTCTAGAGCACAGGCTCAGTAGTTGTGGCACACAGGCTTAGTTGCTCTGCAGCATGTGGGATCTTCGCGGACCAGGGCTCGAATCCGTGTCCCCTGCATTGGCAGGCGGCTTCTTAACCACTGCGCCACTAGGGAAGTCCCTAGGCTTGTTGTGTTTTACATGAAAGATAATGTAAAGATGTATTTCAGTTTTGTAAGCTCTCATCTGTTTTGCTTTATTTTGATTATATACTATGTTCGAATTAAACGTAACTACTGGCCCAACCTAGAGTTGGAACAAGTCATGTTATTACCTCTGACATAATTTTATTTTTTCCTTAACTCTAAAATAATTGTTCCTTTATCTCAATATAATTTTTAATAATTTGTTTACAGTATATATATACCTGAAATACGCACCTAAACACAATTATATACTGTATTGCCAAGCTATACATTTTTAATTGAGCTCAGTAGTTTGTAAACTGCAGGAGGGCTATGAATCCTCGTGTCTAGCACAATGATTTGCGTACAAGGGCTCAATAAATATTTATTAAGTTGAATGAATGAATGTAAAAAAGGGCTTATAATTTCCATCATTGATTGAAATAGACTTCTAAGAGTTAGATTTTAAAATGAGGATTGCGTTTTAGTTGGTAAATATAGACCTATGGATAATTCTGTTCTAAAAGCTTTAGAGGAAATTTCTACTCTTCGTGCTAATTGTTTAGTGATACTGTTTGCTCAGTAGCAAAGACAGATGGCAGGTCCGCAGGTTTCTGAGTTGTTTTGATTTTTATTACATAAGTAAGGTCAGTGCCACAGTTTTGTCTTTTTTCCAAATATTACATGAATTCGTGCTTGTTGAAAAAAATGCAGATAGAAGTACGTATGTATAATTCTTTTCAGTTCCCACCCACAGTGTTGCCAATCACTTCCCCAGAGGCAGTACCTCTTAACAGTTTAGTTTGTTCTTCCACATATTTTCCTTTGAAAGATTAAAATGTTTCTAGTTTTGGGACTTCCCTGGCAGTCCGGGGGTTAAGACTCCACACTCCCAGGGCAGGGGACACGGGTTCGATCCCTGGTCTGGGAGCTGAGATCCCATATGCCGCACGGTGTGGCCTAAAGAAAAAAAAAACTATAAAATGTTTCCAGTTTTCAATTTTCTGATCACCACTCCTGATCTTAGCCCCCTCCCACTTTCTCATTCTTATCTTTTTAGTGTGACTCCTTCTAGATCTTTTTCTTTGCATTTACATTCATATAAATGTATCTATAGAATATATATGTGGTATGTTGACATGATGTATTTCATCAATTCTAAGACTTACTATTATTTAAGAAAGAAAAACTTATTT
This sequence comes from Pseudorca crassidens, assembly GCF_039906515.1. NCBI lineage: Eukaryota > Metazoa > Chordata > Mammalia > Artiodactyla > Delphinidae > Pseudorca > Pseudorca crassidens. The sequence continues at coordinate 162,816,696 of NC_090297.1, forward strand.
AAGTAATTTAAGAAAGAAAAACTGCCAATGATAACTGTAAAATACAATAGATTGTAAAAGCTAGTCTGATTTTAGAGATGTTAAAGTGTGGGTAGCAGAAGTACTTAGAATTGAGGATATATATTTTGTGCTATGATTGTATGTAGTTTTCTGCAGCTTGCTTTTTTCATTTAACAGTGTTCCCTTTATGTGTTTCATTTATACCACAGACTGAATATGACACATTATTTAGCTGTTCCCTTACTGATGAACTTTTAATTTGGTTACAGTAACAAGAAAAGCGCGCTGCAGAATATCCCTATATCCACCTCCTTTTGTGTATTTGGGAGTGCTTATCAAGGGTAGATGATGAGAATTGGAATTATTGGACCATAGGGCATCTACTTATAATTTTGGAATATATTGCCAAATTTCCTTCCAAGATAACTGTAACAGTTTATACTTTCAACATTAGTGTATGAGAATGGGTACCTGTTTGTCCTGTTCTTACCAACTCTTGATGTTACTTAACTTTTTTAAACCTATCTGATGGCATTTTTTTAACCTATCTGATGGCAGAAAGCATCTTAGTATCTAATGGTTTCACTGTCCATTTCCTTGACTAGTGAAATTGAGTATCTTGGCATGCTTATTGGCAACTTCTGGTTTTTTCTTCTCCTCTGAGTTTCCTGTTCATATCCTTTTAAACCATATTCTTCTCTCATCATCAGTGATTTTCTTTTGGTGACCTCTGTGTACATGGATAAAATTTGTAGGCAAAATATACTACTTTCTACCTCCTGTTTTGTTTGTTTTGAAATTTGGTAATCTCTTATTATCATTAGAATCAACCAGTAATTAATTCTACCATTTATCAAAGAAGTAGAACTATTCTATAAGGACTTCCCATTTACCCAGTTTCATACTACTTTGGAATGTTGTTGGTGGTAGTTAAGTCTCTACAGGTCAAATTGGCTTCTCTCATAATAGCCCATTGGAAATCTGCCAGAGCCAGCCATAATATGAAGGAAGTAAAAGTATCTAACAGTTATTACCATTAAAACTATCCTGTTACCTCTGAAGTATCAGGGGACTGTTCACTTTATTGGTAAACAGACTAAGAGGTTAAATGGTCCTACAGCTAGGAAGTGTCTGAGATGAGATCTAAACCTAGGCTGTCTGATTCCAAAGACCCTTCTACCACATCATAGTGCCTCAGTGGGATGGAGACGTTTTGAATATAGCCTTTCAAAGTATATGTAATTGTCTCTTATGTTAAAAGTGCTTGATATAAAATTATTTTTTAAACTAAGAAATGATTGCTGAACATTTTTAACATTTGTAAAATATGTCAAGTGGGGCTTCCCTGGTGGCGCAGTGGTTGGGAGTCCGCCTGCCGGTGCAGGGGACGCGGGTTCGTGCCCCGGTCCGGGAGGATCCCACGTGCCGCGGAGCGGCTGGGCCTGTGGGCCATGGCCGCTGGGCCTGCGCGTCCGGAGCCTGTGCTCCGCAGCGGGAGAGGCCGCGGCATTGAGAGGCCCGCGTACCACCAAAAAAAAAAAAAAAAAATATGTCAAGTGGTACACTAGTATGTGTGTCCCTACTGTAGCTTGACAGATTGGTTTCTCTTTAGTAGCGGCTTTTTTTTTTTTAATTTAAATGTAGTTGATTTACTCTTTGTAGTAGTTTTAACATAAATATCAGTACTTAAGCTTTATTTTTAAAAAATTAATTCAGCATCAAGTGTTTCTATCTTGGCTTTGACTATTAAAATTTAGTACTTGAAATTAAAATCTCCCTATAGTGGGGTTTATATATATCACAGGCAATTTGTGATATACCTTACAGCAAAATTTCAACATATAATCCTGAAAATTATGTATTTTGCCAGTGCTAATTGTTTTCTTTGTATTTATTTTTCTTAAAGAAAAAGATGGCAAAGCATTTCATCCAACTTATGAAGAAAAGCTGAAGCTTGTGGCACTGCCTAAGCAGGTTCTTATGGGTCCATATAATCCAGACACTTGTCCTGAGGTTGGATTCTTTGATGTGTTGGGCAATGACAGGAGGTAACGGTGTTTTATTGTATAATGAAGTTAATGAGAGTAATGTTGAAAAGGGTACAAAGTAAATTGATTAAGATTTATATAACTGGCTCGTTAGCTTTAGAATAAGAACTAAACAAACATTTTTGCTTGCAGCTTTTGGAGTCTTCAGACGTTTATCTGTTTTTGGCTCGGAGATGTTTATGGCTAAATATTGTGGAAGAAGTTTACTCATCTGTTTATGAACATACGACAAGTACAGCTTCATTTGATTCTTCCTAAATGATATTTAAAAAGCCATTTACAATGTAGTAATTGATTCCCTTATTGGGACATACAGAGTTGTGACAAGAAAGAATATATTAAGCATTTTATTCAGTTAAGGCTAAACTATGCTATAAGAAAAGTAAAACTTTGATACCTTTTACTGGTATGGAAATTGTCAGCAGTGCAGTTAAATTGTGGTTTACAACAGTAAGTTTGGTTTGTATGTGGCATATCTAATTTAGTAAATCACTATATGCTTGTTGAAGTTTTGAACCTTTTGTTTATAGTAGAATCATTCTTCATTTTAGTTATAATTGAGACTTGTTCATATTTAGGTTTAAATTAAATCAAATTCTCATTCTATTAAGAAGAGGAAGTAACTTTTCTTGTTATTCTTCACAGGAGAGAATGGGCAGCCCTGGGAAACATGTCTAAAGAGGATGCCATGGTAGAGTTTGTCAAGCTCCTGAATAGGTGTTGCCATCTCTTTTCAACGTATGTTGCATCCCACAAAATAGAGAAGGAAGAGCAAGAAAAAAAAAGGTGAAGTTTGAAGGCACAGAATACTTTATCCTTGAGCAGCCTACTGCATAGTATACTGCTGCTTTTGCTTTATGGAATGTTTTAAATCAGGTGTCTTAGTTCCATTGGATCCCCACTTCTTATGGCAATTGCTCAAACTTTCTGATGTGAGCAGGTGTTTTTATTATGAGTTTTGAGGGGAGAGGGTTGGCTGCTTCCGTCTGGCTATACCTTTAAAAGTAACCACCCATCCATCATGGCAGCATTCCTTTTGTGTTGCTACACTAGGTTTCTGGGCAAGCACAGTAAGCTCAGCCACTCCCTTCCTCCTTACTCTCTGGTCTGATACACCCTTTGCTGCTGCCTCCCTTGGGTTTCTAGAATATACATACTCCATATCATGGTTATTAGCTGTGCTACATGGTAGACCTCATATAGGCATTTCATATTGGCTGTGGCTTATTATTTCCAGAGGTTGCATGGGGAGCTGTTGAACGTGCTGTTTGTATGTTTATGGGATTCTCTGTCATGATTGTGAACTCAACAGAATTATAGTTAGCCCTTTATTTATTTATTTATTTTAATACGTATTTATTTGTTTATTTGGCTGCACCAGGTCTTAGTTGCAGCAGGCAGGCTCCTTAGGTGTGGCATGCAAACTCTTGGTTGCGGCATGCATGTGGGATCTAGTTCCCTGACCAGGGATCAAACGCGGGCCCCCTGCATTGGGAGCATGGAGTCTTAGCCACTGTGTCACCAGGGAAGTCCCCCAGCACTTTATTTATCTAGAGGTTATATTTTCAAGAACTTTGACAGTCCAAAATTTCTAGGTAATGAAAATAATGCTGTAACACCAATTTTCCCTCAGATTATATTATACTTACTTTAGAAACAGTTGGTTCTCTGGTTTCCCACCTTAACCTGGATTGGAAATAACATTAGAACAGAAAATAACCTAACAGTGAGGGAGGAGACAGAAACCATGAAAAATAGATGCAAGAATGATAAAACTGTGGCAGTCAGGGCTAATGTGAAAGTAAACTCTCTATCACTGTATTATGACGTGTACAGTTTTTATGCTTGCAGTTATAACTCCTGAGTTACCAAGAGACAGAGTATTGGGTATAATTTATTTCTCTTTAAGCGAATAGAAAATACCTTAATACATTTCCAGAAGATACTTATCCAAAGGAAGATAGTTTTTAGCCAGAGAAAAAGTTTGATTCCTATGAGAATGGAGTGAGGTTCCTTTACTGGAATTGATTTATGTGCTGCAGTCCATTGTGTAGTGATATTGGATCACTGAGGTGTAGCTGTGTCTTTGGAAGTAGTATATATTGCTTTTTAAGGTCTTTTTAAAAAAATATATTTATTTATTTATTTGGCTGCACTGGGTCTTAGTTGCAGCATGTGGGCTCTTTTAGTTGCAGCATGCAGGATCTAGTTCCCTGACCAGGAATTGAACCCGGGCCCCCTGCATTGGCAGCACAGAGTCTTAACCACTGCACCGCCAGTGAAGTCCCTTAAGTTCTTTTTTAATGATAAATTGAATACTTAAGTTACTACTCAACATGTAAAACTGTATTTTTCCTTTTAAAAATACACCTTTGTCATGAGATGAGGTCCATGTAGAATTCTTTTAAAGCATTTAAGACTAGACTTCCTCTTTCCTGAAGCTTAAGCTCTGGTTTATGGAACATCTTGCCCTGTGTACTATCTGTGACATATAAAAAGTAGGTCATGTTATTGCTGTAGTTTGAGACTTGGTTGTGGCTCTGGTGTGTTAATCACTTATAGAAGTTTGGGGAGAAAAGGGGTAACGCACGCACTTCTCATGGAGGGCCATGAAATGGTGTCTCCTCTGAGACCCCTCAGAAGTCTTCTCTTTCATCCCATCTTCAACCTCCCTGCACTCCTCACAACTCTCAGCCTATATGGCCTCCATTCCTAGCGCAACAGAGTTTGCTCTCCCTCGGGAGAGGGGCTGTGGTGGTGAGCAAGAGCTGGGTAAGGGCTGCACCTAGATCCCCAACTGTTCTTTTCTTTTTTTAAATTAAAAGCTTTAATTTTTTTTTTAAATTTCAGAAATTATACATGAATATAAGCAATATAAATGATTTTCCATTTATGGCAGTATATGAAGCACAAACTGAAAACCTTCCTTCCCACCTTACTTTTAGTCTCACTCTCCTCTCCGTAGACAATAGCGGACAGATTTAAGGTGTATTTTTCCAGGCCTTCTTCTATTTATTTACCTGCTTTTTCCATTAAACATATATATTAAATGTCTTTACATATTGGGCCATGTAGTCCTATTCTTTTTTTATGGCTACATGGCATTTCAGGGTGGATTATTCATTTCTCTACACATTTATTGTGTGCTTATTCTTTCCCACACTGTGGTAAGCCCTGAGGATATAGCAGTGTGAGATGGGCAGTCTCTGCCCTGATGGAGCATGTACTTGATGAGTAAGGCAGATGTATTGCTAACTTTATCACACAAATTTAATTTCAACCACAGCAGGTAGTATGAAGGAAAAACTTGTGGTGCTGTGAGCATATCTTAGAAGGAAGGTTTCAGGGTATTGTAATGTTTTAAGTGGTACCTTACTGATGGACTCCTTTTTCTGTTGCTGTGAAGCAGTCATTGTTTTTGCTGTGATCTGTATATTTTGAGATTGACTCCATATGATAAATTTCTCCTCATGAAGTATATGTATTTCAAATTGTGATAAAATTATCACATGATTCTCTAAAAAGCTTGTGTCAGTCTTCACTGGGAAAGAGTCTTAAATTATTTTTAAACGGGATTCTTTGTTTAGGGTTCATTCCCTCTGTCCTTTACCTTGTAGGAAGGAGGAGGAAGAGCGAAGGCGGCGTGAAGAGGAAGAAAGAGAACGTCTGCAAAAGGAGGAAGAGAAACGTAGGCAAGAAGAGGAAGAAAGGCTTAGACGGGAGGAAGAAGAGAGGAGGCGGATAGAAGAAGAGAGGCTTCGGCTGGAGCAGCAAAAGTACGCGTGCTGTGTGGCTTGTGTTTCACAGCGAGCAATGGATTGCCACACTGTTGTGCTTGACCGTTTACCATTGTGTGCCTTGGAATAATTCTCTGATTTGTTTGACTGGGAAGTCGACCAGCATTAGCTGCTTGCCATTTGTACCAATGATGTATTACCAAGGAAGGCCTCATCTTAAGCATCATTTGGTTGCGAATGAAGAATGTATTAGAAGGATTTGGAATTTGCTCCCAGAACCCAGGCACTAGAATAGGAGCTGAGGTTGCTTGCTTGCTCTCTGTCTTTGGGTCCACACAGTCTCTTGTCTTTGCTTCTCTCAGCTATGTCTCTGTTTCATTCTTCCTGTTCTCTGCAAATTGTCACTCTGCTTTGTCATATGCAAGGCTGTCCTAGCCAGGATTTATGTGGTCTTTGTTTTCATGCATCTGACAGAGACTGGCTGGCATATGAGAGACCCAGTTACAAATTCCCAGGCCAAAGGCTCTAGTTGGTTCAGCCTGTGTCAGGTGTCTGTTCCTAGTCTCCTAGTACAGAACTTGGGAGCTGAAGCCATTTCTTATTCAGTAAGGGCTGTGAAAGCAGCTGTCTCAGAAGGGATTGATTCTTCCAGAGGGAGCTGTGGGAATAAGGAGAAAGGGATTAACGCCCATAAAACACTGGGAAGAAGGCCTAGGGTTCTAGATGTGGCATGGAATATAGATTAAACCAGAGGACATGTGGATCCATTGTTTTCTCCCCATTATTTCTGAGTAGTTCCTCAGAAAAGCTTCAAACTGACCCAGGGCCTCAGTCTGCCTTGGAGAGAGACTATGACTGCTACTCTTTTTGAGGGGAGAGGGGTGCCCTAGATGGACCCAGTGTCATGTTCTATTCAGGAGTTTGTGAGATTCTGCTTTGTTATTATCTGTTAAGAGATGGCTTTGAGGTGTTTATGTTTGGTCACATGACTGAGTTAAGCATGTGGTTCCTCTGGAAAAAAAAAAAAGAAGAGTAATAGTTTACAGAAATCAGTATCTCTAAACCAAGTGTGCCCAGTTATTATCTTCAGTATTCCTCTTTAAGGCAGGCTTTACATTAAATGCCAAGGGCACTCAGATTTTCACTGGCTTTCTTTATACTTACCAGAGCCATCTGTAACATCTTTTAGCTATTCTGCCTTTTCATGTATTTAGGTAGAGAAACCATGGCCAACAGTTAAATATCTCATCGCTGCCATAGATGACAACCCATCCTTTTACAACATCATGTTTAAAGAGTATAGGCTGGAGCCAGACTTCCTAGACTTGAATCCTGGCTCTGGCATCTACTAGCAGTGTAATCTTGGGCAAGTTACTGAACTCCTCCATTTCCTGCTTTGTGAAACCCTACCTCAGAGGGTGGTTGTGAGAACTAAGTGGGTTAGTACATGGAAGTGCTCTGAACACTGCATGGCACATAGTAAGGGCACAATAAATATTAGCAGTTATGATGGTGATGATGATGGTGGTGATGATGATATGCTTATTCTCCCTCTTCATCCCAAATTTTCCTTGAAAAACCTATGTGAAAGATTAGGGGCCAAGTTTATTTTCTTATTCTTTCTCTGGACCTAGGACACATGTTGATTGGTATACATTACTACCTTAGTCATTTTTAAGAGTTATGCATTATAAAAATCAATAACAAGGACATTTTATTTTGTCATGAACAATCAATCTCCTGTAGTCAGACTAGTGTATATTTTTTAATGTTTTTAGGCAGCAGATAATGGCAGCTTTAAACTCGCAGACTGCCGTGCAGTTCCAGCAGTATGCAGCCCAACAGTATCCAGGGAACTACGAACAGCAGCAAATTCTCATCCGCCAGTTGCAGGAGCAACACTATCAGCAATATATGCAGCAGTTGTATCAAGTCCAGCTTGCACAGCAACAGGTACGATAGATAACCCCCGAATTCAGCCATAGACAGGGTTTTTAGTTTCATTGGAACGCAAGTTCTTTTTTAACAGTTGCTGATGAATTTTGCATTAGTTAGCCTCTCAGGTATAACGTAACTTTTAGATGACCTTTATTAAGGGAGATTTTAACATTGCACTGGCAATTATGAAAAGAAGCATATGATATTGAAGCAATAAATGAAGTGGCCACTATTATATTGTCATAAATGTATTTGGGATTTGTATGGACCTAGTGTTATTCCAGTGAGTTTGACGTAGATTCTAATAGTGGTCCTGGAACCATGAGGACTTGGGTGATTAGTGCCCCCACAGGCTTTGCTTCCACATAGGAATATGCGGTTTAGGGGAAGGACATGCGACTGGAGGTCACACACCACTTGGATTCTGTCCTGGCTTCGCCATTATCTTGTTTGATCTCAGACAAGTTACCTATTGCTCTGATTTTTCCGCCTTTTCTCCCAGTCAGTAAGAATGGGCTATAAAATCCTGGTACTTGTCTTGTTAACCTTACAGGACTATCAGAGGAATAAAATGAGAAAATAGTTACTCTGTGAAAGTATTTGGTACATAGGGAAGATAACTGATTTTACATTCATTTTTTTACGTCTTGCAGAGGCATAAAATGCCTCCTTAAAGTTAACGTAGCTAAGTTTACGTATTTAATTAATTTTCACTTATAAAGCAGTTACTACCTGTCCAAATACCTGAGTGAAGTAAAGTGTTGCAGGGAATTGCCTGGCGGTCCAGTGGTTAGGACTCGGCACTTTCACTGCCAGGGGCCCAGGTTCAATCTCTGGTCAGGGAACAAAGATCCCGCGAGCCACATGGCATGGCCAAAATAAAACAAAACAAAACAAAACAAAACCAAAAAACACAAACTATGTTTCTCTGTAAATTTAATAAAATTTTTTTTTTTTAAAAAAAGAAGTGTTGCATTATAGTTGCTCCATATTTCTTGTTAGGTGAAGTAATCTTTGTTGTTTTGCCAAGCTCTTTAAATTCCTTGAAAATTAATATCCTCACCTAAAATACGTTTTCCCCTGAGTCTTTAGCATTTAGTGAGCAGCTAAAAGGCACTGCAGGTTTTGTATAATCCATGAGAAGAGGAAAAGGATGTCAAACTAGAGTTACAAGATAAGTGGTATTTTGGAGGGATTTCTTTTCTGTCCTCTAAAGCCTGTTTCTACTTTAGCATGTCATTCCCCGTTTCCTGCTTCTTTGATGGACGTTGAGATAATTTTTTAATAGGCTAGCTCATTACACACTGTCCTGCTTATAGGTTGCTATCACTTAGTCATAGCAAAGTCAGTCATATAGGGGAAAACCAAAAATCTTTGAAACAGAATTGGAAAGCCATAGTTTAGATTGCAGTGAACAAACTCAAGTTTATCAAATTGATTGGTTGTCTCTGGAAAGAGAGAAGGAGAGGGACTGGGGAAGGAGCAAGGGGAACTTCAGTCCCATAAAGTATTAATTTTTATATAAATACTGAGCAAAATAACAAAATGGGAACACTTGTTAATTTGGGGGTGTGGTTACATGGGTGTTTGTTACATTGTTCCTGTGCCTTTCTGTTCTTTTAAAAACTTCCTGGAGTATAGAAGAGAGATTATGTAAATACATGATTACAGTCTATTTTATGTAATAGATGTATATTCATAGGCAGTGGGATCCTGGGATAGGGAGTTGTTCATTCTGCTAGAGAGTTTCAAGAAAGGCTTGAAATGGAGAGGAACCAGTTGAGCTGACCAATTGATCATCAACAGAAATGCTTTTTTTGCTTTCCTGTCATGCAGTGAATGTTCTGAGTGTGCTGACTTGTTTTGGTTATATGCCCTTTTTCTTGAAGCTGGTACTCTTTTAGAAAACTGATGTGGAAATTACTGAGAATCTAGGCCTTGGAAGAAGGTATTTTAAACTCTTAAGTGTTTTGCCAACCTGCACTAGCAGCAGAGAGAGGCGTTGCTGTTTAAATAACTGGTTTGTAAATGATATGTTAAATGAAATGTATATACAGATATGCCAAAATATATCATTATCCCTAAACCATGAAATTATATTATAAAGGCTTTTTTTCCCTATGTTTTCTTTCTTTTTTTTTAACTGTTGTAAATGTATGCTTACTTATTATAACTTAGTGTTTTAGTTTAAAAAGTTACTGAAATGCCCCAATACTCAACAGTAGATTGGATAAATAAATTTTGTATTTTCACAGTGGCATATCCTGTCGCAATGCAAACAAACAAAATAGTTATAATTACTTGTGATGAACCTCACAAACAAATGTTGAGTAAAAGAAGCCAGACACAAAAAAGAGCATATATTATACAATTTCATGTATGTAAAGTTCAAAAACAGGCAAAGCCAAATCTGTAATATTACAAGTTAGAATAGTTGTTACCCTTGGGGGACTTTCTGGAAAGGGGTACCAGGAAGGGTTCTGACATGCAGATAATATCTTTTTTTTTTTAATTTTATTTATTTTTTGGCTGAGTTTGGTCTTTGTTGCTGTGCGCGGGCTTTCTCTAGTTGCGGCGAGCGGGGGCTACTCTTCTTTGTGGTGCGCGGGCTTCTCATTGCAGTGGCTTCTCTTGTTGCAGAGCATGGGCTCTAGGTGCGCAGGCTTCAGTAGTTGCAGCAGGCAGGCTCAGTAGTTGTGGTTCGCGGGCTTAGTTGCTCCGCGGCATGTGGGATCTTCCTGGACCAGGGATCGAACCCATGTCCCCTGCATTGGCAGGCGGATTCTTAACCACTGCGCCACCAGGGAAGACCCACAGGTAATGTCTTGATCTGGGCGTTGGTTACATGTGTATGTTTGGCTAATGAAAATTGATCAAGCTGTACATCTATGATTTGTATACTTTTCTATATGTACATCACAGTTCCCCCAAAAGTTACTCAAGTAATACTTCGGCATTTCTAGTAGTATTAATATTTATTCATCTTGATAGGAGAGGAATGCCCTAAAGTAGTTGTCCTTGAGATTTAAGATGTTTTTATTCTCCATTTTGACTCAGAGGACATTTTGATTTCATGTTTATGAATATACATATTTTAATCATAATTATGTAAACAGTGATGAATTTTCATTAAGAAAGTCTTTTTTTTTTTTTTTTTTTTGCGGTACTCGGCCTCTCACTGTTGTGGCCACCCCCGTTGCTGAGCACAGGCTCCGGACGCGCAGGCTCAGCGGCCATGGCTCACGGGCCCAGCCGCTCCGCGGCATGTGAGATCTTCCCGGACCGGGGCACGAACTCGTATCCCCTGCATCAGCAGGCGGACTCTCAACCACTGTGCCACCAGGGAAGCCCTAAGAAAGTCTTTTGACCTCAGACTCCATTTTATAAGCCTGTTTAATTTTTAGGTCAATATTTTTTACATGATTAACAGTTTGTAGTTTAATCGTGATAAGAATTTTTCTGTATATGGTTTACAGTGAAGATTTAATTTATTGATTACTTTTGTCCATATTTTGATTTGTTGGTTACTTTGGGGGCCCTTATCAGGTTTCACCAGTTATAGCTTCTGCCTTTATGAATTTTCTTCTGTGACCATTTATTTCTACCAAGTTTAATTTTTCTGATTCAAATTTTATGTATCTGAATTTTATCAAGTTTTTCTTTTATCAATTTTAAGAACAGATGTTACTGTGTTCAGTTTTTACCTATAATAATTTTATTTTGGGTTGATTATTTCTACCTACTTTAATTTTTCCTGGTTAGTTTTTCTAGTGATCCTCAGGTCACAAAAATGTGATCCTCAGTTACAGTTTTTTTGTCCACGTTAATATTTTGACATTTTTAGCTATCAGTTTGATATTGTGATACTAATATTCATTATAGATAGGGTAAAAACTGATAAAGTTTATTAGTAATTTCTTGGAGCTACTTGATGGGGCAAAAACATAGGGTCAGAATGCATTTCAGGGCAAATGTCCGGTTTATTAGCCCTCCTGGTCAGTGTATCTTCACTTTTTCTTGACTTATAGGCAGCATTACAGAAACAACAGGAAGTAGCAGTAGCTGGGGCTTCTTTGCCTGCATCATCAAAAGTGAATACAACTACGCCAAGTGATATGATGTCAGTGAATGGACAGGCCAAAACCCACACTGACAACTCTGAAAAAGAGCTTGAACCAGAAGCTGCAGAAGAAGCCCTGGAGAATGGACCAAAAGGTATGGTTTGGCATATGTGCTCTTCCATCCACATGCTGTAATTCAGACTTCATGAAAAGCAAAAGTCAGGAAGTCAGGTTAATTTGCTTTTGAGAGCAATTACATATTTGTGAGAATTGAATGCCTTTTCACTCTTTAGTCTGAATCTGGTGCTTCTGGTGACTCTTTGAATAGTTTAGAAGAGCAAATCAGATGTCCTTTGGACACTTTGGGTTGTCTTGTTGTATATATTGGTTTTCTGTCGCTGTGTGACACACTGTACCTGAATTTAGCAGCTTAAAATAATAAACATTTATTATCTCTCTCAGTTTCTGCGGGTCAGAAATTTGAGAGCTGCTTAGCTGAGTGGTGGTGGCTCTGGTCTCTCATGAGGTTGTAGTCAAGATGTCGGCTGGGACTGCAGTCACGTGAAGGCTTGACTGGGACTAGAGGCTCTGCTTCCAAAGTGGTTCCCTCCCATGACTGGCAAGTTCGTGCTGGCCGTTGGCAGGAGGGCCTCAATTCCTTGCCCCATGAAGCCTCTCCAAATGGCTGCTTGAGTGATCTCAACACAGTGGCTGGCTTCCCCCAGAGCACATGATGCAAAGGAAAACAAGGCAAAAGCGTCAGTGTCTTTTATGCCCTAGCTTTGGAAGTAATACATCCGCACTTCTGCCATATTCTGTTGGTCCTGATGCATTTTGGGTGGTAACCTTACAAGTACATGAATACCCACAGGAGAGGATCACTGGGGGCCATCTTGTAGATTGGCTACCATATATTTACAATATATTTTTGAGACAAAAGTACCATGTTACCAATAAGAATTTAGGTTTTCAAAGGTCTGCTTACCTTTTCATGGACAGCTCATTCATTCATTCAGCAATTGGTTGAAGATTTTCTGAGTGTTGGGCTACAGTGGTGAAACAAAATTACACACATAAAATGAGCATTGTGGCTATGGTAGGTACTGTGCTGGAGAGAAAGGTCTATTAATGATGTGAGAGCACATAATATGGGGGATATGACCTAGTTAGAGAGGTCACCAGAGGTTTGCCTGGGGGAAGGGACACTTGAGCTGAGAGATCTGAAGCAAGAGTAAGAGTTCACTAAGTAAAAAGGAAGAAGAGAACATTTCAGTGACGGTGATCAGAGATGGTGATGTGGTTCATAAGAAAGTTGATTTCAGAGTTCTTCCTTGTTCTTTTTAGAACAAGTAACAGAAAATAGTTTCAGAAAAGACCTTGAAATACCTTGGTTCACACAGCCCCCCCCTTTTTTTCCCTATTAAGAGTTCACCAGTATTTTCAAATGAATCTTTTGTCAAAGGCTCTGTGAATAACTCTGGAAAACCTGTTGAGTACACGTAGATACTGCTCAGTAACAAGACTTCACCCATTTTTACTCAGTCGCTAGTGGTTCCCTTCCTATCCAAGTTTTTCTCTTTCTTTGAGTTCTTTTAGAATAGCCCCTCCCCTAGAACTTTGGTTTACTCTGAGGTCAAGACTTTTTTCTGACAGAGAGACTGAAGTCAAAGCCCACCTTTCTTTGTTCACATCCAAAAATGAATTTATTTCAAGTTCAGATCTCTCTTCTTTGTTAGCATGTTTCCCTATCTCCAGCTAGGAAGTTTCCAAGGTCATTCTTCATGGTCATGCCCTTATGCAATTAGAGTGTTGGGAAAAATACTCCTTAAGACTATGGATTGCATTTATTACTTAAAGTGGTATGATGACCTCTAAATACCTGTGGCATTGTTAAATGTAGTAATTTGCGGGGAGACTTCCATGGGGAGGCTTTTAAAGTCCTCAATCTGAGGTAGACCAGATTGCACTTGGTGCCCTCATGTGTCTGAGCAGGTCATCCTGTGCAAATGTTGCTGCCTACTGGTGAAGGCTCATCCTCTTTAGCCTTTGTAATTCCTGTTGCCTTTAGAATCTCTTCCAGTAATAGCAGCTCCATCCATGTGGACACGACCCCAGATCAAAGACTTTAAAGAGAAGATTCGGCAGGATGCGGATTCTGTGATTACAGTGGGCCGAGGAGAAGTAGTCACTGTTCGAGTACCCACCCATGAAGAAGGATCATATCTGTTTTGGGAATTTGCTACAGACAATTATGACATTGGGTTTGGGGTGTATTTTGAATGGACAGACTCTCCAAACACTGCTGTCAGCGTGCATGTCAGTGAGTCCAGCGATGACGACGAGGAGGAAGAAGGTAGAGCCATTGGTCCATATTTAGTAGCTGGGTTGTGTGTTGGCAAAAATGCTAGCAGTTCAGATGTCAGCCAGCCATATGCTTCCTAACTAACACTTCCTGGACGGGAATCAGTCGCTTCGTTAGTGGGACATTGGGCTGAAAAGATTGTGAGAGAAACTAGCCTCTTAAGGGTCTGGGGCCTGAACGTGAATTTTTTTAAACACCAGGAAGGTCTATTTGACAGTTTATTTTACCGCTTTCTGAATGCTGTTTTACTTCCAGCCTTGTGTGTTGAAAAGCCAAATGTGCAAGGCCATTTTGAAAAATTTTAGAAGAGCAAGCAAGAAATTCTGCCAACTCTGGAATTTATTTAAATTTATATTTCTGATATCAGCTTTTTAGGTTGTTTTTCTAAGATTTATTTTCTCTAACTAGACAAAATAGAGTGTTTCCAATGACCGTCTAAACTATCTTGGTCTAGGAAGTAGGTTGTGAAATGTATTGCTTACTAATTGAGAAGGTGGTCTCTTCAGTTTTGTTATCCAGAAAGGTTAGAACGCAGGGCTTTTGTACACACCTAGTAAGCACTTAGGTATTTGTTAACTTGACTGAGAGTAATATGGAAAGAGTGCCCTGACTGGGAGAATGGAAAAGCACCTTCAATTCTGGCCCTAACTAACCTTTTAGGTGACTTGTAAACAAACTGCTTATTCTTGAAGAGTGCTGGTAATCACAGAGACTCCATTGGGATATGTTTAAAGAGGTAGTTGTTGGAAGGTGCATGGAGCGGGGCTAAAAGTTCAATCAGCTTTTGATATACAAGTTCAGTTACATCACCAAGACAGTCTAGGCCCTTTAAGGTCGTGTATGGCAACACACACACATGGGCCAGTGTCATTTAGGAGCTACTTTGTCTTACATGGCATTTTGTTTTCAGCAAATCTTTATTTCTAAGTACCACCAGCAAGGTAAAGCATTGCCCATAAATACTACTAACGGAACCAGAAAGAAAAAAAATGTAAGAATGAGGAAAAAAAAAAGAAAAGGTGAGAGAGAGACCTGAGATTGCAGGGCAGGTGCCACTACCATTGTCTTAATGCCCCTCAGCAACATCAGGACCAGTAACTAAGCCATTTACTAGCCTTTCTGATGCACATGGGGACTCATTAAAATCAGATGGTTTGCAAATGTTTGGGAAGGGAAGTTTGGTTTTTTTTTCTTTTTAAATTTAATTTTATTTATTTTTTATACAGCAGGCTCTTATTATCTATTTTATACATATTAGTGTATACCTGTCAAGGGAAGGGAAGTTTTTGTTGCATGTGCAAATTACTGTACTTTGTGAATAGTAAGAAGAATTCTCTGTTAAGAAACGGGTTGAGGTAATATATTTCTCCTGGCTTGTAAGCCAGGTAGCTTTTAAAGGAGATTACTTCCTAGTCTGAGCCCTCAGCTGATTATCATTTTGGGGTTATTGCTGTTGGGAAGAGCACTGGTAAAAATGCCTGGGGTCCAGTTCCTGACTAGAGGTAAGACATCCTTGACCTTTGCTCTAATGTATGATAGCCCTCAAATGGAAAATAGCATTACCTATCCTTGTGCTGTTCCTAATCATAAAATGATTTGCAACTAAAACTAACCCATTAAAACCTCTACATTAACAGTAACTACAGTGAGGGGAGTTCCCTGGTGGCCTAGTGGTTAGGATTCCGGGCTTTTACTACCATGGCCCGGGTTTTCAGTTCCTGGTCAGAGAACTGAGATCCTGCAAGCTGTGTGGTGTGGCCAAAAAAAAACAAAAAAAAAGTGCAACACTGAGGATTTATTGCTCCCCAGGATTGTTTCCTAAGAGTGAGCCTGTCTCCTTTTTGAAGATTTATCTCACAAATGGCTTTTAGCCATATGCCTCCTTATGGAGGCTACTGTGCCACCATGTCTTATCCACACTGTGTATTTTATTTTATAGGGGGTCGTTTTAGCTTGGTTTAAGATGGAAGAGGAGTCCAGTTTTTTTGTTTGTTGCTTTAGTTTTTCTCCATTAGGTCTTGAAAGATAGAAAGATGGAGGAGTTTGTTTTCTCTGAAGAAAACATAATGGTAATCCATCATCCTGCTGTAGTTCTCCACTTGATTGTTTCCAGGTCTCAAGTCTTTGCTTAGATTGATGAAAGATGCATTGTTCGTCTATCCCAGTAACCTTTAGTTTTATAGATTTTGAACAAAATTTGGATCTTGAATTAGTGGGGCCTGATAATCTGTTTCATGGATATTCTTATGGGCAATAGTGTATAATTTGAATGGCTTGTATTTCGCATTTGCAAATGGAGGACATTTAATTTTCAAGTAGTATTGCTGTGATAAAGCAAATCTGACTTGGGCCCGTTTATAAGTGTCATCTACTTTTTTTTTTTTTTTTTTGTGGTACGTGGGCCTCTCACTGCTGTGGCCTCTCCCGTTGCCGAGCTCCAGACGCGCAGGCTCAGCGGCCATGGCTCACAGGCCCAGCCGCTCCACGGCATGTGGGATCTTCCCGGACCAGGGCACGAACCCGTGTCCCCTGCATCGGCAGGCGGACTCTCAACCACTGCACCACCAGGGAAGCCCTCATCTACTTTTTTAAAATAAACTTTTCATTTTAGAATAGGTTCAGATTTACAGAAGTATTGGAAAGATAATACAAAGAGTTCCTATATACCCGACAACCCAGTTTCCCCTATTATTAACACCTTGCATTGTACTGTGGTATGTTCATCATAGCTCATGGACCAATATTGATACATTATTAACTAAAGTCCATATTTATTCACATTTCCTTAATTTTTCCTAATGTTCCAGGATCCCATCCAGGATGCCACATTACAGTCACCACGTCTCCTTAAGCTCCTCTAGACTGTGAGAGTTTCTTAGACCTTCCTGGTTTAAATTCCTAATAGTGGCCCATTGACAGGCGTCACATAATTGACTCATGTCTCTGTAATTCATTCTGTCATGTTGTAAACCTGAAAGTCTTTTAAAATCTATGCTGAGTATTCCCTTGATCTATTTTCCTTGAGGCTGTTTATATTTAATATGTTAAACTGAAACTTTTAAACTGGTTCATAGTTCTCATTCCTATAGGTTTCTACAGGTATTTTTTTTTTTCCTAACCTCATATCGTTACAGTTCAGAAAACTATAAACTGGGGCAAACCTAGAATCAGAGCTTATTTTTTGCCACTGAGATCATCCCTGGGTTTCACAGGCCTAGTGAAAATAATTGAATTTTCAGAGTGTCTGTGAATGTCTACCTCTCTAGTGTGGTTTTCTCATTTTACTCTTTATATTTCAGATAAATAGAAAATAATAGTCCTCATAAGCTCCCTTCCCACCTTCCTAAAACAAGAGAGGACTTTCATATTGTTGAGAAGAGGAGGATCAGAGTAACATTTTCCGTGGTCTCACTCAGATCAGTGAGATTCCACCTGTTGGGAGGAATTAGGAATTGAGTGGATGTGGATGGGAAAAAGTGGGGCTCAGAAATAGGAGCAATGGTCTGAGTACAGAGAGGGAGAGAGGATGCTGACTGCTGCCACCACCAGATGTTTGCCACTGGGCTTCCAGGGCCCAGACAGTGCTTGGTACACATAGCAGCTGCTCAGGTATAGAAGGAATCAACACATGTTTGCCTGCAGAAGTTGTAGCATGGATTGAGAGAATTCCTAATGAGCAGTTTCTCAAAGAAAGGATGGAGTTTAAGATGCTTGAGGCAAATGTGGTTTTCCTGGATCTGTTCACAGTGACGTGTCTCTATTCTTTCTCACAGAAAACATCAGTTCTGAAGAGAAAGCCAAAAAGAATGCCAACAAGCCTCTACTGGACGAGATTGTGCCTGTGTACCGACGGGACTGTCATGAAGAGGTGTATGCTGGCAGCCACCAATATCCAGGGAGAGGAGTCTACCTCCTTAAGTTTGACAACTCCTACTCTTTGTGGAGGTCAAAATCGGTCTACTACAGAGTCTATTATACTAGATAAAGATGTTACAGAGTCTGGAGTCTAGGGTTGGGCAGAAGATGGCATTTAATTTGGAAATATCCTTTGACTTTTGTGGAGCATTGCAGTCTGTGTTTACCCTATTGATTTTGGTCTGATGGTTTGTGACTCTTCTTGGGAATCAGGATTTCCTTGAAACTCTTGAGCATTAGTACTTTGGGGTTAAAGGGACTCCTCAGACTCATCCAGCCCTTTGGTGCTGACCAGCAGAGTCACAAGTGGATACTGACGTTACATGAGCTACATGTTAAATTTTTAAAGTCTCCGAAATAAAATAGCTCAGCATTGACCCCACCTGGCTGATGGTTAGTGCATTGCTGCCTGCTCTGTGTTTTATGAGAGCACTTAGTTCCTTTACAGTGCCCTCTGAGTTGAAATCCTTTGTTAATAGTCTACATGAGGTACATCTGACTTTGATCGAAGGTCACCATTTTTAAAACTTAAAAACTTAAGACCTCACGGATTATAATAGAAAAAGAAATTGCCTCAACTTGATCTTGTTCCGAATGACCCAGATTGTTTTTGCTTTGGGTGCAGCTATTTAGTTCGGAGTTATGTTACAGATAATTATTTTCTGAATAATCTTAATATAGAATGTTCAAACCTGATTGATAATTGAAGTATCAAGATGCATAGAACACTTCAAACATCCCTCTTAGCAAGCCTCCACAAACTCTTGGCCCTTTTCTCTTAATCTGGTATTCATAACTACCAGTAGCAATGCAAAGTTAATTCATTTTTGCCTTGATTTGGCTTTATAGAGCATCTCAAATTGAAACTGTTTGCTACACAAGCATCTAGTTAGGGATTTTGTAAACTTAAAATGACACCTACTGAATTGAAATATATAAAATCATTTAAATATAACTCAGTGTATGGGGAATAACATTGCACTAATATGGAAATCACTGCCAGAGACAGTCCGTTTTCTTTTGATTTGATACTACTTAGGCATACACCCTACATGATTCCAGTTGGGAATTACGAGAAAGAGCTGGAAATGCGTATGCCTGTACTTAAGTTTTTTTATAGCTTTAATCTATATTATGTCTTCATTGATGGAAAGAGGTACATCTTTGTTTTCCTTACTGAAAACAAATATGGATTAACTGCCTCAAATTTGTATAAGTGATTGACTCGTCTGGAGATTCTTGTTTTCAGAAGGGAGGGTGGTATAGATAGAAAAATCACAAAGATGGCAATATACACATAATGCTGTTATTATATGTTATTACTGAAATACTTAGATTTTTAAAATTTCAAATCACAAATCACTTCTTGTCGGAGGGTTTCCATTGATTAGCTGCAGTGTATACAATTCACTACATATGGGGCTGTTTGTTTTTTGTGTGCTGCATTTCTTTCTGTTTTTCAGTACCTGGTTTTGTACATATCTAACTCTGTTCTCTTTTGGTTGTTCAGAAACTGGATTATTTTCTCCTAAGCGATGCTTAATGTGTGTTTTTTAATTTTGATTTCAGTAGTCCCAGCTTATGGATGTCCGTACTGTTACACCAGAAGGTTTGTCAAGCTGTCCATCAGCTCTCATGTGTACATGGTATAGAAACCTTGGGGTTAGGCACTTCCTGGCTTTTTTTTTAATGAGAAAACACTGTATTTAAAATGTAAAATAAACTTTTAAAAAGCAGGCACTAATATATATTTCTTCCAGCCTTTGATTACAGATTTTTCCTTGCACATGTTAAGATGAATTATCCTCCAAAAATATTGTTCTTGGGAGCAGTGTATGTTACTTGACATAGCAGCAATTCCTGTCACATGTTCATGTCAGAACATTTTTGGTTTTAAACTTTTTTATTGCCTTTGGCTGTTGGTTAGTATATTACAAGTGCGATTTCAAAAAGATCTTGAAAATAATATATTTAATCAATTAAAATGTTTATCTGTATCTTGTTGATGTTTCATTAATATAGTTACTCTTTGAAGCATTAGTTCTGTATTTCATCATTTGGGTAGGACAAGAAATGTTTTAAATGATCTTTTCTGTTTTAGAAAGTTAAACAACAACAAACTTTCTGGCTAATTATTTCGTTTCTGCTGTGAATTACCCTAGTTTGTTCAAATAGGTTAACAGTTTTTCAGACTTCTTGATGGAAGGGAAAGCGCTGACTTTTCTTATTGACAGTGACATTATAAAAGTATTTCCCCTTCCAAACCATTTGTGTACCATGTTCCTTGAAGACGGAATATGCTCCTTTAAAATATCTCCTGAGGTGTGGTGCCTGGGAAGCAGCAATGAGAGGCATGCCCCAGTCAGTGTGATGTGGAGTGCCACAAACCGTTCTAAAAATGACCCCACTGAAATGCACGGTCACTTGGACATCAATTTTTTTTTCTCCTTTGGAAATTTGGAGAGGCTAGATGAAGTTACCATCTTTTTTTCTTCCTTTCTGTATAGTTTGTTGCTACCATGAAGGCAGATCATGGAACAGTTAAGGAGAGTTGTTGATGTGTGAGCACATCTTAGAAACCATGCTACCGAGTCTTGACCATCTGCTTTATGGAAGAGAAGAAACAATTAGTTCAAAATAGCAAATGATTGCTAATAATTCCTTGGGACTTAGAGTGCAGTAGTCTATAGCCAAAGCCATCTTTGTTTGTGTCCCCAGCTTCTTCTCAGTTCAGCACTTCTGTCAGCAACCTAAAAATGTATGCATGTATTCTTGGGGTAGCACAAATCCTAATTTCATTTCCATTCACTAACTTTTCAAAATGTGTATGAATCAATATTGGACTTTAATCTCCATACATTTGCCTAGGGTTCCTCAACTTTCTTATTGAAAGTTTTTTAAGACCAAGTTGATTATTGTCCTTTCAACACCCTTATTTTGAGTTTATTGCATTTTTTCAGTTGCTTATTATATTGCTTGATTTGTTTTGTAATTAGAGATGTAAGCACTAGCTCTGTGTTTATTAGTTGACAGGTCACTTGTAAGTTGCAAATTGATTAGGGTACTTAATTTAGTACAGAAAACTAAGTGGCTGACTTTTTCAGAACTGACATTGGCATTTGGACTCAGGCAGTCCAAACATGGGGTAAACGTGTAAACTGAGCAGTTAACTCATCTGTGTTGAAAGCTTGTGTGTGGTTGCTTAGTTCAACCCTATGGTGAACTGGTGATTTGCCGGTCTGTTTCTGAAAAGAGCAAGTACAAATTTGATTACAAATGCCGATTTTTTTTTAACCTTTCTTTATTGGCATATCTGTACAATTATAACAATTTTTACCCTTTTCTAAGATCATTAATTTAAATATATCCAGTATGAAGGTAACATAACTTTGGGGGGGGCATGGCAAAATGCAGAAATATAAACATGTTTTTCAAAAGGCCTGCATTTTGCACTTAAAATTTCAGGTTGCGTTTTGGAGAACATTTCCTGTTAGTAGGTATGGGTCTACTGTGTTCTTTCAATCTGCTCTATGTTCTTCTGTGGAGTGGCTCTTTGGCCGTTTTTGTTAGTGAACATTTTTGGTTACTTCTGGTTTTTTTCTTGTAAATGGTGTTCCAGTGAACACTCTTTTATATGTCTCTGCATATGTGCATGACTTTTTCAAGAGTAATACCAAGTAGTGGAATAGTGGAATTGCTGGATAAGTTCTGTGCTTTTTTTTTTTTTTGGCCGCATCACATGGCATGTGGGATCTCAGTTCCCCGATTGAACCTGCACCCCCTGTATTGGAAGCACGGAGTCTTAACCACTGGACTGCCAGGGAAGTCCAGTTCTGTGCACTTTTAATTTTAATTGTCCTCCAAAGTGACTGAACTAATTTTCCCTCTAATACACTATGGTGGGTAGCGTCTGAGAATACTGTTTTTTTCTCTTTTAACACTTGATATTATCAGACTTAAGTTTTGGTTAATCTGATGGGTGAAAAATGGAGTTTCATTTTGTGTGTTTCCCTGATAACCAGTAAGATTAAGCATCCATTTTTATTGTTAATATGTATTTCTTCTCCTATAAATTGCCTGTTTATGTCCTTTACCTATTTTCAGTTGGGTAATTTTATATTGATTAATTAGCATTTAAAAAAATAGTTCGTATACTTATCATACATTATATGTAAGTATTTTCTCCCAGTTTATTGCTAGTCTGTTAATTTTGTTTATGGTGTTTTTGGTGTGTGTATATGTCTGTTTGGTCATAGAAGTTATAACCTGTGTTGTCAATTTTATTCAGTTTTTTCCTTTATGGCTTTTGCTTGTTTCCATATATATATGAGTTTGTCTGTGAACTTTGTTCCATTTATCTGTTTGACCATGTATGTGCTAATACTACGCTTTGAATACCTGTAGGTTTAAAACATATTTTGATACAAGGTGAATCTCCTCTGTTCTTTTGATACTTTTTCTTGGCTATTTTTGTACCTTTCTTGCATATGAATTTAATCATTAGGGTGTCATATTGATATTTCATGAAAAATCTTGTTGGGATTTACAATACTGTGTTGAATTTCTAGATTAATTGGTAGAGCTTCAGCCACTGATTTTTAGTGTAGTTTAGATTGCCTTTCTAAAGAAAGGTGGATAGTTCTTTGTTCTTAAATGGTAATTTCAGTAGAAGAAATGGAAAATACAACCCTTAAGTGGTCTTTCCTGCCATAATTAATTAGAATACTGGCTAATCTGGGACAACAGAGACTCAAAAATAAAGTAGTTCAGATAAGATAGTTGCTGTCTCATACAGGCCAAAGGAGGCAAGTGTTGCAGGGCAGGTGGGCTGCAGTATTTGATGAAGTGATTGAGAGCCCCAGATTCCTAAAATGTTACTGCTCCAGCGTCCTGGGGGACATTGTTTCTGTGTGCATGGTTAGACTCAGGCTTGCTGGGATTACATTCCCGATTCAGCTAGGGTGGGGGGAGGGGATCATGACTAGTTTTAAAGAGAAAACGCCTATTTCTTTTTATTTTCCATTAGCAAGTACTTAAGTTACACGGCCGTCTCTAGCTGGGCAGTCTTGTGCACAGCCAAAACTTGGAACTTGGAGAGGGGTGAGTGTGTTTATTATGAAAAGGAATGGATTCTAGTGGACAGTGAGCAGACTTGGATTTATCAAGTGAGTTTTTTTTTAACAGTATTTTATTTTATTTTTTTTAATTAATTTTATTTTTGGCTACATTGGGTCTTTGTTGCTGCATGCGGGCTTTCTCTAGTTGCGCGAGCAGGGGCTACTCTTCATTGCAGTGCGCGGGCTTCTCACTGCAGTGGCTTCTCTCGTTGCGGAGCACGGGCTCTAGGTGCAAGGGCTTCAGTAGTTGTGTTGTGCGGGCTCAGTAGTTGTGGCGCACGGGCTTAGTTGCTCTGCAGCATGTGGGATCTTCCTGGAGCAGGGATCGAACCCGTGTCCCCTGCGTTGGCAGGTGGATTCTTAACCAGTGCGCCACCAGGGAAGTCCCCAAGTGAGTTTTAAAATATTGATTTAAAAAAAAAATCATTGATTTTTTTTTCCATTATAAAAGCCGTACCCATTTACTATAGAAGATTTAGACAGTATACATAGGTGAAAAGAATAAAATTATAAACCTACCACTAGGAGATAATAGTTATCATTTGGAAATTTTCCTTCTGATCTTTTTTTCTAATTTTCAATTACGATATAATTCTAGTGTACATTAAAGTATAGAGCATAACATGACTACTCATGTACCCAGCACCCCCTTTGGTCATATTTGCCATTTTGCCTTATTTGCTTCAGATCTTGTCTAATTAAATACAACATTAATGAAAGAGTTTGAGCCTTGTGTACCTTTCCCTGATTACCAATCCTCTTTCTTCCTCCCAAAGATAATCATTATTCTGATTTTTATGTTTATCATTCCATATGCCTTTTTTTTTAAAAAAAATATTTATTTATTTTTGGCTGCATTGGGTCTTCGTTGCTGTGCACGGGCTTTCTCTAGTTGGCGGCGAGCAGGGGCTGCTCTTCGTTGTGGCGCACAGGCTTCTCATTGTGGTGGCTTCTCTTGTTGTGGAGCACGGTCTCTAGGCATGAGGGTTTCAGTAGTTGTGGCACGCGAGCTCAGTAGTTGTGGCTTGCAGGCTCTAGAGCACAGGCTCAGTAGTTGTCACGCACGGGCTTAGTTGCTCCGCGGCATGTGAGATCTTCCCAGACCAGGGCTTGAACCTGTGTCCCCTGCATTGGCAGGCCACTGTGCCACGAGGGAAATCCCCTGTATGCCTTTTATAATAATGTATGTTGCCAGAAAAGTTTGATTGCCAGAATAGTACGGTTTTACAGAATGCTTTTGAATTTTATATAAATTTTGATATCATTTGATAGTTTGTTTTTTCTAATCTGCATTGTTTTTAGTGATTACCTTCATATAGCTCTATGCTTAGAGTAATCCATCATGTGGATACTACATAACGCCATGTAGTCATTCTCCTGCTGTCGGATGTTTAGGGTTTTTTCAGGTTTCCACTCTTATAAATATTCTTGTACATGTCTACTTATGCTCATGTGCAAGAGTTTCTCTAGTGTACATATCAGGAAATAGAATTAAGTCATAAGCTACATGGATCTTCAACTATTCTGGATAACGCAGAATTACTCTTCAAATGATTGTGCCAATTTAAACTCCCAAAAGCAATATACAAGGGTGCCTGTGTTCCACATCTTTACTGACAGTTGTCAGATTTTGTACTTACCAATTGGATGGATATGAAACGAATCTCATGTGTGGTTTAATTGCACGTCCTTAATAACCAGTGAGGATAAGCATTTCTTCATGTTACTGGCCTTTTGTGAAGTCCATATTTATATCCTTTATCCATTCTCTTGTGTTTTTTCTTGATTTTGAGAGTACTTTAAATATTCTGGATCCTACAATTTATTTTTGGTCATGTGCATCACAAGTAACTGGTGTCACACTTCAGGTTGTCTTTTTACTTTATTTATAATGTCTTTTACTATTTAGAAGTTTTTACTTTAAATTTATTAAACTTTCATGGTTTGTGTTTTCCATATCTACTTTAAGAAGTTTTCCTCAGCCCTGAGGATGTAAAGATTCTCCTCTGTACTTTAAAATGTACTTTAAAATGTGTTTTGCGTTAGGTCTCAAGTACACGTTAAATTTATTTTTGATGTGAAGTAGGAGTTATTAATTGATTTTTCTATAGGGATAACTAAAATTATTCCACTATCATTCATAAACTAGTTATCCTGTGTGTATTTTTATATTTATTATTTATATGAGTCTGATATATACAGAAAAAATATATATATATATATATTCATACTATATATGTACAACAGCTTATATAAAAATTAGCTTCTCACCCTGTCCCCAGCCATCCAAGGATTCAAACTTTGCTCCCTGAAGGCAACCAGTATTACCAGTTTCATGTGTATTATGCATATCCAAGTAAATAAGTACATACTTATAAATTCTCCCCTACTGTATATACTCTACAACTTTTTCCAACTTAAAGACTTACTTTTGTAATCTTATATCAATACATAATAGCTTCATTCATTTTTTTAAAGACTCAGAATATTTATCTTTTGCCTATTATTTTTTTTAATTTTATTTATTTATTTTTGGCTGCGTTGGGTCTTCGTTGCTGTGCACGGACTTTCTCTAGTTGCAACAGGCAGGGACTACTCTTTGTTGCGGTGCGCGGGCTTCTCATTGCAGTGGCTTCTCTTGTTGCAGAGCACGGGCTCTAGGTGCGTGGGCTTCAGTAGTTGTGGCATGTGCACTCAGCAGTTGTGGCTTGCGGGCTCTGGAGCGCAGGCTCAGCAGTTGTGGTGCACGGGCTTAGTTGCTCCGCGGTATGTGGGATCTTCCCGGACCAGGGATCGAACCCGTGTCCCCTGCATTGGCAGATGGATTCTTAACACTGTGCCACCAGGGAAGCCCCCATTCTTTTTTATAAATATATATGTCATTGGATAGACCAGTACATCTTTTTCTCTTTTTTATTAGATGAAAATCACATAACATACAATTAATCATTATAAAGTGTACAATTCAGTGACATTTAATGCATTCACAGTGTGCAACCACTGCCTCTAAAATTTTTTCATCTGCCCAGCAGAACACCTATACCCATTAGAAATCACACCATTTCCTGCTCCTCCCATCCCTTGGTAACCGCTAATCTGTCTTCTGTCTCTATGGATTTGCCTATTCTGGATATTTCATATATAAGGAATCATAATACGTGATGGTTTGTGTTTTTCTTCTTTCACTTAGCATAATGTTTTCAAGGTTCATCCAAGCTGTTGCATGTATCAGTACTTCATTGCTTTTTATGGCTGAATGAGAACCCATCCTTTGGCTAGACCACAGTTTGCTTATATGTTCATTTGTTGTTGATGGACATTTGGGTTGTTTCTACATTTTGGCTGTTGTGAATAGTGTTGTTATGAACATTTGTGAACAAGTATTTGCATACTAGTTTTTGGTTCTTTTGGGTGTATATC
Source organism: Pseudorca crassidens (assembly GCF_039906515.1). Taxonomy (NCBI): domain Eukaryota; kingdom Metazoa; phylum Chordata; class Mammalia; order Artiodactyla; family Delphinidae; genus Pseudorca; species Pseudorca crassidens. The sequence goes on from NC_090297.1 coordinate 162,843,294, forward strand.
TAGGAGTAGAATGGCTGTGTCCTATGATAATTCTATGTTTAACTTCTCGAGGAACTGCCAAATTGTTCTCTGCAGCGGCTGCACCATTTTACATTCCCATTGACCACAAATGAGAGTTCCTATTTCTCCACACCCTCTTCCAACACTTGTTGTTTTCTGTTTGGGGATTTTTTTTTATGGCCTCATAGTGGATGTGAAATGGTATCTCATTGTGGTTTAGATTTGCATTCCCTTAACAACCAATGATGTTATCTCTTCATGTGCTTGTTGGCCATTTCTATATCTTCTTTGGAGAGATGTCTATTCAAGTCCATCGCCCATTTTTAAATTGGGTCATTTGTCTTTTTGTTGTTGAGTTGTAAGAGTTTGTTATGTATTCTGAATATTAAACTCTTATTAGATTTGTAAATATTTTTTCCCATTCTCTAAGTTGTCTTTTCACATTGTTGATAATGTCCCTTGGATACACAAAAGTCTTTCATTTTTATGAAGTCCAGTTTATCTTATTTTTTCTTTTGTTGCTTGTGCTTTTGGTGTCAAATCTAAGAATCTACTACCAAATCTGAGGTCATGAAGATTTACCTCTATGTTTGCTTCTAATAGTTTGATAGTTTTAGGTCTTACATTTGGGTTATTGATCCATTTTGAGTTAATTTTTGTATATGAAGTGAGGTGGGGTTCCAGCTTCATTCTTTGGCACGTGGTTATCCAGTTGTCCCAGCACCATTTGTTGAAGAGACTGTTCTTCATTGAATGGTCTTGGAATCCTCCTTGAAACTCATTTGGAATCCTTGTTGAAAATCCTTGTTGAAACCATAGATGTTTCAGTTTATTTTTGGCTTCTCAATAAATGGATTGTACAACTTCAGTAATAAAGGAGATTTAGGTTTCCAATCTTTGCCATTAGAATTTTGCAGTAAATGATCATGTACCTATATCATTTTGCATATGTATCTCAGGGTAATTTCATTTGTTTCTTAAGTAAATCTTTAAATCTCTGATACTTTTTTGGTGCTATTGTAGATTATCTTTTTTTATCTTTGTCGTTTTTTAAATATCAAGTTTATATTGAGGCTTATTGAGGTATAAATTAAAGGCAGTAAAATGCACCCTTTTGAGTTGCACTGTTAGGTGTCATGATGCCAGATTTTTTTACCTTGTCCCATTGGAGTCAGTCCCCTTTCACTGCCTCCTGGCAACCACTGGTCTGATTTCTGACCCTGTAGATTTGCCTTTGCCAGAATGTCATATAAGTGTAAACAAGTGGAGCTTTTTGTGTCTGGATGTTTTTATTAAACGTAACGCATTTGAGACTCATCCTTGTAGACATACAAGTAGTCTATTTCATTGCTGAGAAGTATTCTATTGTTTATCATTCATCTGTTAGTGACATTTGGGTTTTTCTAATTTTTGGTCATTAGGAATAAAGCTGCTGTAAACATTCATGTATAGGTATCTGTGTGGATATATGTTCTCATTATTCATGGGTTAATATCTAGGCGTGGGTTTGCTAAGTTGTTTAGTAAGTATATGTTTAATTTTTTTCTTAACAAACTGCCAAACTGCTTTTCAGAGTAGCTCTGCCATTTTGCATTCCCACCAACACAGTTCTGTCTAGTTGCTTCATATCCTCACCAGCACTTTGTGTGTCATTTTAAAATTTTTAGCCGTTTAATAGGTAGTATCTCATTGTGATTTTCATTTGTAGTTCACTAAGGACTAGACGTTGAGCATCTGTTCATGTGCTTATTTGCCATCCATATCTATCATTTGATGAATTATCAGTTCAGATCTTTTGCTCTTTTTTGACTGGACTATTTTCTTACTGTTTACTTGTAAGAGTTCCCTATATTTCAGGATACAAACCCTTTACAGGAATGTGTTTTGCAAATATTTTCTTTCATAGTTAGGCTTGTCTTTTCATTTTCTTAACAGTACCTTTTGATGAGCAGACATTTTAATGTAATGAAGTTTAGTTATCAGCTTTTTTCTTGTATGATTTGTGGTTTCTGTGTCCTAAGAAATCTTGGCCTAACTCAAGGGTTTCTGCTATATTTTCTTCCAGAAGTTTTATAGCTTAGTTTTACATTTTAGTTTTATGATCCATTTCAAGTTGATTTTTGTCTATAATGTGAGGTAACAGTTTTTTTGTCTTTGTACATAAATGTCCACTTATTCTACCACCATTTATTAAAAAGACTCTTTCCTCTTTTGAATTGCCTTGGCACCTTTGTCAAAAATTAGTTGACCATATACAGGCTTCCCCTACTGAAAGTAGAGCATTCCTGTGAAACCTTTCATAAGCCGAAGTGGCATAAAGTGAAAAAGCAGTTATGTTAGGACATATCTTGCTAACATGTACAAAATAAATCGAGGTAAAGTGCGGATGTTCACAGACACAGTTCACAGCTCTGGTGGCTTGATGCTGAGTGTAGTTTCCAAGGAAGGAGCTTGGCAGTGCCACTCTCACTGCTCGAGGTGCACACTGCCTCTATAACGGCTCAGCTCCCTGCAAAACACTCCTTTTAAAAGGAGTAATGGGCTTCCCTGGTGGCGCAGTGGTTGAGAGTCCGCCTGCCGATGCAGGGGACACGGGTTCGCGCCCCGGTCCGGGAAGATCCCACATGCTGCGGAGCGGCTAGGCCCGTGAGCCATGGCCGCTGAGCCTGCGCGTCCGGAGCCTGTGCTCTGCAACGGGAGAGGCCACAGCAGTGAGAGGCCCGCGTACTGCAAAGATAATAATAATAATGATAAGAGTAGACATCCTTGCTTTAGTCCATCTTAAAGAGAAGACATTTAGTCTTAACCATTAAGGATGATGATAGCTATCGGTTTTTCTTTATAAAGTTGAGAAAGTCCCCTTCTGTTGGTTTGCTGAGAGGTTTTTTTTTGTTGTTGTTTTTTAAATTTTATTTTTGGCTGCATTGGGTCTTCATTGCTGCCCTGGGCTTTCTCTAGTTGCTGTGAGCAGGGGCTACTCTTCATTGCGGTGCACAGGCTTCTCATTGCGGTGGCTTCTCTTGTGGAGTCCGGGCTCTAGGCGCCCAGGCTTCTGTAGTTGTGGCACACGGGCTCAGTAGTTGTGGCTCGCGGGCTCTAGAGCGCAGGCTCAGTAGTTGTGACACATGGGCTTAGTTGCTCCACGGCATGCGGGATCTTCCAGGGCCAGGGCTCGAACCCATGTCCCCTGCATTGGCAGGCGGGTTCATAACCACTGCACCACCAGGGAAGTCCGAGAGTTTTTACTATATGTTGAATATTGCCAAATGCTTTTTCTTTGTCTATGGAGATGAGATATACATGACTTTCCTTTATTGGCCTATTGATATATTGAATTATATTGATTACTTTTCGAATGTTGAGCCAACTTTGCATTTCTGGGATAAACCCTACTTGATAATGATCATTTTTATCACTGGATTCAATTTTTAATATTATGTCTGTGTTCATGAGGGATGTTGATATGTAGTTTTGTTTTCTGATAATATTGTTGTCTGGGTTTGGTTTCAGAGTAATGGAGGCCTCATAAAATGAGTTGGGAAGTATACTCTCATCTGTTTTCTGGAAGAGCATGTGTAGGCTTGTTATTATTTCTTCCTTAAACGATGGTGGAATTCTCCAGAGAAGCTATCTCAGCCTGGAATTTTCTTTCTTTTTAGCTGTGAACTTACTTTTTTGATACATATGTAGTGCTATTCACGTTATCTGTTTCTTCTTGAGTGAGCTTTTGGTAGTTTGTCACTTTCAAGGAGTGTGTCCATTTTACCAAACTATCATTTACTGGTATAAATTTATTCATAATATTTCCTATTGTTCACTTAATGTCTGAGGATCTGTATAGAGTTGTCTCCTCTTTCATTCCAGTTGGTCTGTATCTTCTCTCTCTTGATCTGATTGGCTAGTGATTTATTTATCTTTTTAGAGAATCAGCTGTTGGTTTCATTGATTTTTTTTTTTAACATAATTGATTTTACCTCTTACTGTTACTTCTTTCCTTTTGCTTGTTTTGGGTTTAATTTGCTCCCACCTCTCCACCCCCAGTTTCTTAAGGTAGCTTACTAGGTTATTAATTGGAGATCTTTCTTTGTCTAATCATTTGAAGCTATGAGTTTCCCTCTAAATGCTGCTTTATCTACATCCCATAAATTTGATATATTGGTAAATTTGGTATTTTTGCATTTATTTAAAATATTTTCTAATTTTCTTTGTGATTTCTTCTTTGATATATAAGTTATTTAGAAGTGCATTGTTTCATTTCCAAATATTTGGAAATTTCCCAAATGTTTTCTGTTGTTGATTTCTAATTTAATTCCATGTGGCCAAAGAACACATTTTATATGATTTCAATCCTTTTTAATTTATTGAGACTTGTTTTAGATCCCAAAATAGTCTCTCTTAGTAGATGTTCCACGTTCACTGAAATAGTATGTGTTATCTGCTCTTGGTGGGGAGAATGTTTTGTAAATGTCAAGCATGTCAAGTTGGTTGATAGTAGTAGTAAAGTATTCTATATCCTCACTGATTTTATGTATGCCCTATCAATTACCAACAAAGGAGTGTTAAAGTCTTCGACTAAATTCTGAGTTTGTCTATTTTGAATCCTTTTTTTTTGGTCGATTTTTGAATTATGTCTTTTGAAGCTCTATTATTGGGTGTCTACGTTTATGATTGTTATGTCTTGATGGATTGACCTCTTTTTTATTATATAATTGTCTCTTCACTCCTAAGGACACTTCCTTGTCCTAAAGTCTGTTTCATCTTGTATTAATATTGCCACTTAAGCTTTCTTTTGGTTAAAATTTACAGGGTATATCTTATTCCATGTTTTTACTTTTAACCTGTCCATGTCTTTATACCTAAAGTGGGTTTCTTGTTGATAGCATATAGTCGGATTTTTTTTAAAAAATCATTTGCTCTTAATGGGAATGTTTAGACAATTTACATTTAATGTAATTGTTGGTAGATATGCATTTAAATCTATTATACTCTTGCTGTTTTCTCTGTTGCATCTCTTCTTTGGATGACTTTTCCCCTCTTTTACTGCCTTCTTTTGGAATTCTCCTACTGACTTATTCTTTTGTTTTTACTTTTTTTTGGTTTACTTAGTGTTTGTGCTAGAGTTCATAATACATGTCTTTAATGTGTCACAGTCTACCTTCAAATATATTATACCACTTCATGTACAATATAAAAACATTACAGCAGCATACTTCATGTCCTCCCTAGTGGCTTTAGAATAGATTTTGGCCTGGGCTGTGGAGGAGAGAAGGATTCCTGGGAAGGAGGTGGGTTTTCACATCTGTTCCCCCAGAGCAGCTTATCACTCCTGCATGCATGTGCCGCCAAGGGTGGCTCTCTCCATCCTCCTGGTCTGTACCATTGGAGGCCCAACCCAGAAAAGAGCTTGCAAGTGAGTGTGAGTTCTCCTTTTCTGGTCCTCTCTGCTGTCAAAATTGACACACTAGCCCACACTTGGCCTTTAAAAACTTGTTAAAATTTTAGTTCATTTCTTCTTCCTTATCTCCAATGGCGCCCACCTTTTTCTTCCATGATCAGCATAATATGACATGCTCAGTGCATCCCTTTCTCTGCTTGGATGGGTTTATTACCCTTTAGAATTCAGTTTATTTGGTTCCTTTGTAATAGCTCTGAGATGGGCCCAAGGAAAGTTATGATTTTTGAATATTACTCGGTTTTTCTTCCATTGTTAATGTATTTCTACATCTTAAGAATGGTGAACCTACAAAATATATTTTTAAAATACCTTTTTTCGTGATTTGTTGCTAATTGTTTTGCATATTTATCTTGTATCCAGGAGTCTTTTTTTTTTTTAATATTTATGTATTTATTTGGTTGCACTGGGTCTTTGTTGCAGCCGGTGGGCTCCTTAGTTGTGGCATGCGAACTCTTAGTTGCAGCACACATGTGGGATCTAGTTCCCTGACCAGGAATCAAACCTGGGCCCCGTGCATTGGAAGCACAGAGTCTTAACCACTGCGCCACCGGGGAAGTCCCCAGGAGTCTTTTAGAATAAGTTATTCTACCTTGAAAAGATTTCACATTTTTTCTCTCCAGCCTTATAACAAGATTATTTGATACTGGTATTGACACATGACAGTTGTACCAATCTGGTGACAGATTGGTTTTTTATTTATTTTTATTTTAGTAAAATATATATAACATCATATTAACCATTTTTAAGTGTACATTTCAGTGGCATTAAGTATATTCACGTGTTGTGCAAAATCACCAATATCTCTAGAAATTTTTCATTATCCCAAATTGAAACTCTGTCCCCATTAAACAGTAACTCTTCCTTACCCTCTGCCCCAGCCCCTGGTAATCACTATTCTACCTTTCTTTCTCTATGAATTTGACTCCTCTGTATACTTCGTATAATTGGAATCATGCAATATTTGTTCTCTTTGTTTCTGGTTTATTTCAGTTAGCATAATGTTTTCAAGGTTTACCCATGTTTAGCATATGTCAGAATTTCATTCCTTTTTAAAGCTGAATCTTATTCCATTGTATATCTGTGTATACCACATTTTGTTTATCCATTCATCCGTTGATGGACATTTGGGTTGTTTCCACATCTTGGCTGTCATGAACAATGCTATGAACATGGGTGTGCAAATATCTCTTCAAGACCCTACTTTGCAACTCTTTGGGGTATATACCCAGAAGTGGAATAGCTGGATCTATTTTTCATTTTTTGAGGAACATCTGTACTGTTTTCTACAGTGCCACCATTTTACTCTCCCACCAGAATGCGATGTACAAGAGTTCCAGTTTCTCTCCAATGCCTGTTTTATATATTTATGAAACAGCCATCCCAATTGGTGTGAAGTGGTATCTCACTGTGGTTTTGATTTGTATTTCCCTAATGATTAGTGATGTTGAGCATCATTTTTTTTTTTGAGCATCTTTTCACATGCCTGTTAGCTACTTGTATGTTTTCTTTGGAGAAATGTCTATTCAAGTCCTTTGCCCATTTTTTAAACTGGGTAGTTTGGTTTTTTGTTGTTGAGTTGTAGACGTTCTTCATATATTCTGGGTATCAATCCTTTTAACAGATAAATGGTTTGCAAATATTTTCTCCAATTCTTTGGGTTGGACATATTGATTTTGTGAAGGCTTTTGCTTTCTTGCCTGTGGCATAAGCAAGATTGCTGAACCTTTTTTTTTTTTTTTTTTTTTTTTGCGGTACGCGGGCCTCTCACTGTTGTGGCCTCTCCCGTTGCGGAGCACAGGCTCCGGACACGCAGGCTTAGCGGCATGGCTCGCGGGCCCAGCCGCTCCACGGCGTGTGGGGGCTTCCGAGACCGGGGCACGAACCCATGCCCCTTGCATCAGCAGGCGGACTCTCAACCACTGCGCCACCAGGGAAGCCCGAACCTTTTAAACAGTAAGTGCAGTGGGGATAGAGAACAGATAACACTCTCCACATCCATCCACTGGGCTTCAGGATTATATTGAGAACTAGCTTCAGAGTCCAAGGTCTAATGAGGACAGATTTGTCACAGCCAGCTGGTGATTATACTTTGAGCTGTGCATGCAGTAAGTCTCTCCTCTGTGGTCTCAAAGACCTTTATTTGGCTACTCTTCCGGAGTCTTCTGTCTGCCTTTTTTTTGTTTGTTTTAAAGGCCCTTTTCTCAGCGATTTGTGAGGAGACTGAGAGGTTTTGAGAGGTTTCTGCCTGTATCGTCCCCCCACAGTGATTGTCAGGAACTCCTTCGACTTCAGCCGTTTCCAAATAAGGCAACCAGCAACAGCCTGGAGCCTCACTTAATTGTCTCTGGGGACAGCTGCCTGTCCCCAGAAACCTTTTGCCATGAACTGGCTGTGAAAGGGGAACAGAATCTTTCCTGGAACATTTAGCTCTTTAATATAATTAAATCCCTTAAAGAATTAAAACTTTTGTGGCCAACACTGTCTTTATGTTCCATTTATTAATATCCTGTGAATACTATTTCTGCCTAAGGGATTTTATACCTGTGTAGCATCTTGGGGAAGTCTTTATATTACACAACAAAGCACTGAGTACACATACAGACAGGCAATCCATGGGAATCACAGAAAATTAAAGTGAAGATTTTTGTTTCTTCTGGACTAAAATAGGTGTACCACAGAATCTCTGTAATGCTTTCTGGCTTTACGTACTAGCTGCCAGTATCTGAACAGGCTGCCTCCCTCTTTTCTCAGTTTCCCGGTCTTTCCAAGACAGCCCTATCCGCCTACCCTGCCCCCAGTGTGTAGGGCATACACGTGCTGCCACCAACTGTGAGGTTAACAGATGCAGCTTTTCCGGGCTGACTTGTATTTCTTACCTGTGAAATGGGAGGTTTGGACCAGATGAACTGATCTCTGAAATGTTTTGTGACAGAATTTCTTCCCTCCTGGGCAATTCTTTCATGCTGAGAGCAGACATATTTCCTCCTGGTATCCCTACTACGAAGATCTCCGTCCTGGCCAGAAAGAGCCCCAAATTCTGGAGACAGATTTAAAGGAAGAATGAATGGCTAAAGCCAAGCTCCAGACTTAACAACAGTCCCCAGAGAGGGAGTGGCCACTGCTGGTGGAGGCCTGCTGCCAGGTCAGGGCAGCATGATTGGGGTCAGAGCCACCAGACTGCGTCCCTGTGGCTGTCCCGAGGGTTGCTGACTCACGGAAATTTCTCAGGCTCAAAGCCTCAGAATCCAGGGAGTCTGCAGCTCTCTAGTTCCACTGCCTTTTAACAATAAGTTAAAAAAAAGGAAACGGCGCACCTACATAAAAGCATATAATCATTTGCAGCAGAACCAAAACTAGATTTGGAGCTACCCAGTCATCTTGCTTGGAAACTGCTTTTTAATATTCTTGGTTTCTCCAGTCATTTTGCGAGAGGCCTTGGTATGTATGCTTCAGTGGGACTGTACTACTTTATTTCACCTGTGAATGTAGACCCATGACACTCCCCCCCCATCTTTTCTTTTCGGATAGTTGTTTTTGTTTGTTTCTTTGTTTTTGCGGTACGCGGGCCTCTCACTGTTGCAGCCTCTCCTGCTGCGGAGCACAGGCTCCGGACGCGCAGGCTCAGTGGCCATGGCTCACGGGCCCAGCCGCTCCGCGGCATGTGGGATCTTCCCGGACCGGGGCACGAACCCGTGTCCCCTGCATCGGCAGGGGGGACAGTTTTTTGGGGGGCTTTTATGGAAGAATTTTTTTCTATCCAGCGGGTTTTATTGTTAAAGCCAGCTCTCGTAGAGCCATACTGCTAACCAAAGTAATGACAAGACTTGCCTCCATAAAATGAGGGTTTGGAGGAGGAGGAAAGCAAAACCCTCGAATCTGTTCCTGCACTTGGGCTGACAAGTGCTTCTGGAGAGAAAGTCTCCTCCCTCTCGAGGGTGTTGGTCCAGGTCACGTGGCCTCAGGGCCCCTCCACTTCTTTGCACGACCCGCCCTTGCTCCCCTACAGCAACGATTACGGCCCTGCCGCTGCCCCTCGACCCCCAACTCCAGCAAGTGAGCTCGCTTCCCGCCAACAAGTGAGAAGCCCCTTCATCTCCGCTCTGCATCACCTCACGTTGCTGCCTTGCTTCCCACCGATCCCATTCCACCCCCTGTCCCCCGGGGCCTCCCTGCATCATTTAGGTTCTCTTCTGGCCTGGCCGCCTTTCTCTTCCCCTGTAGGCATGCTCACATTCCATCTCAAAAGGAAAAAGGCTCCTGTCCCCTGAGCCCTATGAGCTTTTGCCCAGTCTCCCTTCCATCACAGGCACAGCTACTCAGGAAGAAGTCCCAGGCTCCTCGTGTCTGCAACGCCTGGCTAGCTTCTGCCCCCACCAGAGTCACCAACAATCTCAGTGGTTAGCCACTGACACCTCTGCAACCCGGACTGCTTGGCAACATTGACCCTGTTTACTACTTCCTTCTTGAAATCCTTTGCTCCACTGGCCTCCAGCGTCCTCTCTCGACTTCCTTCTGAGCCTCTGGGCACTTTCATCCTCGCCTTAGCCTCCGCTTCCTCCCGTATGTCTCCTGAAGGCCAATGTTCCAGGATTCTGGCCACAGCCCTCCTTCCCCACACACCAGGAGAGGCACCCAACGAAACAGGAGCCCCTCCTGCAGGGCTTTCTTAGGTTAATGAGGGCCTGTGTGTAGTAAACAATGTTAGCAGTTTAGAGAATCGGAGGGCACAGGGACACTGGAAACCTGTATGCGAGATGTGGACTCATCGCCCTGCTCTCGGCTCTCACCCTGTTCTCAAATGACTGACCAAAGCTAACGCTGCCCCTCTGCTCTGGACGGCCTACCCCCTCCTCTAGCCCCCACCAGCTCCTGACTTCACTGCCAAAGTGGTGTAGGAGTAGGGGTTTCCCAAAAGGAGTGTCCTCTCCACAGAGCAGGCCGTGGAGCAGACTTGGGCACTGGGAGAGGAGAGAGGTGCTGGGGGCCTGGTGGGGAGGGCCGTGCGGAGGAGACTGGCACGGAGAGCAGGCTGTCAGAGTCTCACTCCTCCTCTACCTGACCCTTGTCACTAGGTGCTGTCTTCAGGTCAAGGGAGGTCACCAGGCTGCCCGAATGCCAGGGCTCAGAGGCAGTTTGCAGCAGGGGCCTATAGCATTAACAGTTCATGGAACAGATGCTTCTTGAGCACCTATTCTCCCGGCGCCAGACGCCGGTGATACTGGGCCATCGAGCCCAGCAAGGGCCCTGCTGTCAGCTGACATCCTGTCGGGCAGAGACAGACCAAGGAAGCAAGGAAACAAGATAATGTCAGATAATGAAAGAGCGACAAAGAAAGTAGAAGAAGGTGATGGGATACTGAGGCTGGGGCCACTAATCTAGCTTGGCGGGGGGGTGTCAAGAAGGCTTCTCTGAGGGGATATTTTGTCTGAGGCCTGAGTGGTAAGTTAGCCCATGCAGATAGAGGGGTGTTAAACCAAGGTGTGATATGATCTGGTTTATATTTTGAAAAGATTTCTCTGGTTGCCATATTGAGAGTGCGGAAGCCAGAGCAGAGGCTGGCCGACCAGTTAGGAGGCAGTGGTCCAGGTGAGGCGCTGGTGGCTTGAACTGCGGTGGTGCGGTGGAGATGGGAGGGTTGAGTTCAGGATAGGTTTTGGAGTCAGAGCTGGCAGGTGACAGGACCTGTTCTGAGTGGCGGTTTGCAGAGGACTGCAGGGCCACGATTCATAGTGAGGGCCACCCCACTGGATGTGCTGGGGCCCTGAGCAGTGTTAGCAAGTCCTATGGGATTCACAGCTGCAAACCACAGTACCCACCCCTTCTGAAAACTAATTAATTTAAAATTAATTAATTTATTTATGGCTGTGTTGCTGCACGCGGGCTTTCTCTAGCTGCCGCAAGCGGGAGCCACTCTTCCTTGCGGTGTGCGGGCTTCTCACTGCGGTGGCTTCTCTTGTTGCGGAGCACGGGCTCTAGGCGCACGGGCTTCAGTAGTTGTGGCTCGTGGGCTTCAGTAGTTGTGGCTCGCGGGCTCTAGAGCACAGGCTCAGTAGTTGAGGCACGTGGGCTGAGTAGTTGTGGCTCACGGGCTCTAGAGCTCAGGCTTAGTAGTAGTGGCACACGGGCCTAGTTGCTTCGCGGCATGTGGGATCTTCCCGGACCAGGGCTCAAACCTGTGTCCCCTGCATTGGCAGGCGGATTCTTAACCCCTGCGCCACCAGGGAAGCCCCACTTAAACTGAGTAGGTTTGGGGTCTTAGTCACATGGGAGAAGGAGGGGGGAGAAGGGTTGAGTGACACTTAGAAACAATGGGCCTGCTACTCCTGTTCAAGGTGGTAAAGGGAGACGCCACAGTTACACGATGCTATCTATCCATGTACCTTCTGGATTCTACTGTGGATGTGTCGGAAACCTTCCCCAAATGTGCCCTCCTCCTCAATCCCCCATGTCAGCAAACTGTGTCCTCTTTAGAGTCTCCCCTCATCAGCCCCCAAGTCCTGTTGGTTCCCACGCCAATGCTCTCCTCCCAGGGCCGGCACCTGTTCTCCCTCCGCCCTTCTCCCGGCCTCTCTATCCACCCATCCACTCTCTGCAGCGCAGCCAGAGAGCTTTCCAAAAGGCAGATCTAATCATGTCCCTCAGCTTAAAACCCTTTGGATCCCCAGAGGATTCTAGATAAAAGGCAAACTATGAAAGCCGGCTAATTACAAAGTTCAGCATCATCGGCTCCACCTCGCCACTTCTCCCCACTTGCCTCCAGGACACACCCCCAGAATTCATCCCAGTTACCCTGCAGGGCCTTTCCTCTGGGGACACTTCTCCTTCCCCTGGCCAACTCCTGGTGACCTTCAGGACTCCGGAACCCCCTCTGCTGCCCCTGTCCTTGCATAGCCTCCTACCATAGCCCAGGCACTGGGACCAAATCGGCTCTTACCCCCGCTCCTCTGCAAACTGGAACCGAGAATCCTGGAGCGCCTTTCATCTGTGTGTCTCATGGTTCCAGCACAGCATCGGGGATCCATCACGGGATGAAGGTCATCCCTTCCCAGGAGGGCAGGAGGCAGGATGGCAATAAGAGAAGAGAGCAAGTCTTTTCAGAAGACTTGACAGACTTGGGACGTCGTGATGGGTTTGTTGGGTGACACTGGGTGGCATGGCTGAAGGGGAGTAGCGCCCAGCAGGAGCCACCTGGCAGAGCTCGCTGCCACCAGCACTCCAGTGCACACGCAGTCACTGGTCCCCAGCCTGTGCCCACAAGCTTCTTTATGAGCATGAATTTGGGCGGGGGACGGTGTTGGCGGACGAAGGGCAGGGGTGGTCCCTCCACCCCCTCAAGCCAGGTTTCCACGCGGCGGCCCAGCCTGCCCTGTGCTCCTGGTTCCCCATTCCCACCTACGAGGCCTCTGGGATCGCCCTGATGGCGCCTGGCGGTGGGGAGGGAAGAAGACCCGCGGGTTAGTCGGTGTGTCCACTCTGGTAGGTCTCCTTGTGAGTCGGGGCTGCAGCCGGGGAAGCAAACAGGCTCGAGCTCGGCAAGCTTGCTCGCTTGGGGCCCTGAGGCCTCCCCTAGACCGGCGCTTCCTGCCCCAGGGCCACGCTCTCCCTGCCCGGCTCACCTCCTGTTCCTCTCCCCACAACCGCCCCAGGCTCTCCCCAGCATCCCATAGCTCTTCCTGGATTTTCTGAGCTTCACTGCATGAGGGTTGGGTGGGGAGTAGGTACAACCCCATGAGAGGCAAGGGGTCCCTGCAGAGTGAGGGAGGATGGTTATAGAAGCCAGTAAAAAAGGAAGTGGAGGGGCTTCCCTGGTGGCGCAGTGGTTGAGAGTCTGCCTGCCGATGCAGGGGACACGGGTTCATGCCCTGGTCCGGGGGGATCCCACATGCCGCGGAGCGGCTGGGCCGGTGAGCCATGGCCGCTGAGCCTGCGCATCCGGAGCCTGTGCTCCGCAACGGGAGAGGCCACAACGGTGAGAGGCCCGCGTACCGCAAAAAAAAAAAAAAAAAAGGAAGTGGAGGGAAAGATTAGGGGGAGACCGTCCCTGAGTGGAAGCTACCATCTGAAGTTCAAGTGCACCTGACAGAAGAATAATAATGGCTAATGCTGAGTGTTCATTTGCTTCATAGCAACTGTGGTGCTAAGTGCTTTAAGCATGAGCTCATCTACTATCCCCATTTTACAGGGGTGAGCACTGAGCCTAAAGAGGTGAAGTAATTTTCCCAGTATAGACAGCAAATACTTGGCAGAGCTGAGATGCAAATTCAGCCTGTGGTTTCCAGAGTCAGACGCTGCCTGAGGTCAAACCCCAACTCCGACCCCTCGCTCTGTGGAAACTTGGGCAAGTTACTGAAGTCTCTGTACTTCTGTTCCCTCATTTGTAAAATGGTGATTAGAACCTACCTCAGGTCCCCACTGAGGAATGAAGTTAATACCTGAAAAGTGCTTGGCAAAGGACCTGGCACGTGATAAGGAATCCACAGATGTGGTTATGATGAGTCATCGTCATTACCGGGCTGCAGCCCTGGAAGTGGCCAGCTACTGTTCTGCTTGGCTAAGGGGAGCTTAGCTTAGTCACCCTAGTCCAGACACAGAGGGAAACGCCCTGCTAGATTTGCCTTCTTCCTGGAGCCAGAAGATGACACGTGTGTTCTTCTTATCCAGTCACTTGTTTGGAGGCTGAGTGGATGTCACTGGATCCTCAGCCCCGGGACCGAGACCTCCCACACTCCTGGTGGGCTCTAGTATTGCTATCAGGACGAGTGTTACTGATTTTCCCTTTTGCTTCAGGCTCCAGTACACTTCAGACCGTACTGAGCCTGTCTTTATTTAAAAATTGGATATTTTGTTCACGATGGATTTTTTTGCATGAATTTTCATTTTTAAAATATTACTTTAAAACATCTATCTTGATAACTGGCTTTATTGGCAACCCCTTAAATTCTGAGCCTGAGCCAATACCTCACTCACCCTCATCCCAGCCCTGGCCCAAAGGGCTGATTGAGTGCCTCACAGTATGGCAGCTGGCTCCCCCGGAGCCAGTGACCCAAGAGTGAGCAAGGAAGAAGCTGCAATACTTCTTAAAGCATAACCTTGGAAGACACTTCATCACTTCTGCAGTATCCTATTCATCACCCAGGTCAGCCCTGTTCAATACAGGAGGGAGTACATAGGTACATGAACGCCAGGAGACAAGAATCATGGTACCGTCTTGGAGGCTGGCTGCCGTACCAGGTCTCCTGCCCAGAGTCTCAGTGGTTGGGAGAGGCCTCCACAGACTGGAACCAAGTCCTCCCTTCTTTACCACATTTCCCTCTCAGACCCTGAGCAGTACCGACCAGGCTGGGCTACTGGGGCCTGCGTAGGATCCTACTCGCTGGTCCAGGGAGAAGCACCTGACCCAATCAGCCCTCCCCCAGAGTGTCTTAATTTGGGAGAGTGAGTCGATCCCCTGGTGGAAGATGTGACCTGTGGGTTATTATGTCCAGCTGGATGGAAAAATTAGCCATGAGAATCAAGGGAATTCATCCCAGGCCTCAGCTCCCACTGTGCATGAGGCCAAATGACATCTTTGCTTTGTCCGTTGTCTGGGTTTTAGAACCAGTAATAAATTCCGGCTTCCTCCCAAGTGTACTTGAGTCAGGCTTCTGTCACTTCGTCACCTCTTTGTCGGTGGCCTTCTGTGGAAGATGATGCTAGGGGGTTGCTTCTCGGAGTCTGGCCAACGCTACCTGCATCCAAATCACGTAGGGCTCTTGTCGAGAATGTCGGTGCCTGGGCCCCGTCACAGCCTCTCGGGGGTGGGTCCAGGACTCTGCAGTCTTCACGCTGAAGCTTGGGGCCCTGCAGTAAGGCAGCAGCCGCTTTCGAGCTTTCCTCTGCCCGGGCCTGCAGCTCCTGGTGGCTGGTGCCTACGTGGACTGAGACGCTCAAGATGGGGAGGGCCCACGAGGGGGATGTGGGTTCACAGCGTAGGACCACGTGGGGCGAGGAGCTGTGGGCACCCAGGCTGAGCTGGGGCCAGAGCCTGAGGTAGGAGGGACCAAGACCCAGGAAGGCGGCTGGGAGGGGAGAAGCTTCTCATTCTCGACGGGTGGTCTTGACAAGTCATGTCAACACACAGCCTGCTTCCCTGCTCCCCCCCACCCCGCCCAGTTAAAAGAGGAGGTTGGCCCAATGATGGCAAAGGTCCCCTCTAGCTACAAAACTCAAGGCCCTGGGAGATGGGTGGTTTCCTTTGCAGAGGTTTGTCCTCAGGTTTGCTTCCTGAGGGGTGGGGACCTGCAGGCACCCTCCCTGGTCGAGGGCTGATCTCTGCTGTTTGTTCACTTCGCTCCTCCGCAGGGGCTGAGGCTCCCTCTGGGAAGCAGGTGCCAAGGAGCCTGGGCACTTCCGGGCTTAGCCTTGTTTCCATAGCACCCAGCCACCCTGCCAGGAAGATGTGGGTTTCTCCTGGTTGACACCCAGAGGACCTTGGCCTCCTCCATTTCCTGCCACAGTGCTGGGTCGCGCAGAGGATGAAGTAGTGGGACATGCAGTAACCTGGGATTTGCAGGTCCCGAACTCAGCCTTTCATTCAGGCCAGTCCTTCTGGAAGTTTGGGCTCCAACCAGCAACAGGGAACTTGTTAGAAATGCAAATGATTGGACCCAACTCTAGATCCACTAAATTCTAGGGGTAGGGCCCAGCCATCTGTGTTTTAATAAATCCCTAGGTGTTTCCGATGCACATGAAGGTTTGAGAACCACTGCTTTATCCGTGTGCCTTGGACTCTGCCAGTGTCAGCACTGAATGTCTTGAGTCCCAGAAACCTTTCAGTTTCCGGCAAACCGGGATGGTTGGTCACCCCAGCTTTAGGTCCTTTGTTTCATTTTCTGTTGCTGTGAAACAACACCGCCCCCAGAATAGAGTGACCCAAAACAGTATTATTTTGTTAATGAATCTGCAACTTGGGCAGGGCCAGCCCATCTCTGCTCCACTCTGTGTTAGCTGGGCCGCTCAACGTCTGGGGTTTGCTGCGTCATCAGAAGGTCTGGCTCCTGGGACTTCCCTGGCGGTCCAGTGGTTAAGACTCCGTGCTTCCACTGCAAGGGGGCATAGGTTCGATCCCTGGTTGGAGAACTAAGATTCCACATGCTGCACGGCGCAGCCATAGAAGGAAAAGAAAAAACAAAAAAGTAAAAAGGTCTGGCTCCTGTGCTGAGACTGGAATAGTGAGGCCCTTGGCATCTCTGGCTACACGTGGTCCCTCCAGCCTGGTGGCTTCAGGGTAGATGGCCTTTTACCTGCCGATCAGGGATCCCAGGGGGCATGTCCCAAAAGAGAGAATACAAACGGGAAGCCTGTTGGGCTTCCCTGGTGGTGCAGTAGTTAAGAATCCGCCTGCCAATGCAGAGGACATGGGTTCAAGCCCTGCTCTGGGAAGATCCCACATGCCACGGAGCAACTAAGCCCGTGCGCCACAACTACTGAGCCTACGCACTAGAGCCCGCGAGCCACAACTACTGAAGCCCACGTGCCACAACCACTGAAGCCCGCGCACCTAAAGCCCGTGGTCCACAGCAAGAGAAGCCACCGCAATGAGAAGCCCGCACACCGCAACGAAGAGTAGCCCCCGCTCGCCCCAACTAGAGAAAGCCCGCGCGCAGCAAGAGACCCAACTCAACCAATAAATAAATAATAAAAATTTTTTTAAAAACCCCAAAAAACAAATGGGAAGTCTGTCATCAGAGAACATCACTTCCGAAGCAGTCACAGGCTTCCCAGATTCCAGGGGAGGAAACAGACCCCATGCTCCACGGAGGGTGTGACGTCACCCCGTGTGGCGGGAGATGCTCGTCCGCAGTCAGGAAACCCACTTAGCCACACCTTGTCTCCTGCCCCAGCACAGAAAGTTAAGGGAAGGGAACCCTGATCAGCCAGAGTCCATTCTTCCTCCCTGCTTCCTTCTTCCGACTCTACAAAGTTCATCACACCTACAGTCTGCTAGGAACTGGGGCTGGAGGCTATTGTTTCTCTGCAAATTCATTTACTATTTAAAGAGTCAGGCCTGAGCTCCAGTGCTGGGAACCTGGGGCAGCTTCAGACGCTGGGAGTGGAGCAGCCTGGAGACTGCTAGGGGGGCTGAGCAGCAGGGTGGGCTCCGAACTTAGGGACGGTGAGGGGGTGGGAGAGAGAAGAGGGAGGGAAGGAAGGAGGGAGAGAGATTCTGCTATTGCTGCTACTGCTGCTGCTGCTTTGAAGCTTTTCTGGGCAAATGGCGAATTATCCCACGCAGATGAGGCCTTTAGGTGTTTCAAAGCACCTTCCCTCACGTCATCCTATTTGATTCCAAATGGACCATTAGAGCAGTGGCATAACAAATTGCAATTTGTCCAGTGTCAATTTCCTACCTGGCGGTGAGCTCCTTTGTGGGGCAGGACTGTCTACAGCCACCTCGAACCTTCAGTGGCCAACAGAGAGAATCCTTGTGCCATCCGATCCCATATTTTCTCCAGGAGGTGGGTTCCTCTGCAGGTACTAGCAATGTGGAACACGGGGCTGTATTACTGGAACTCCCGCCCCGCCCCGCCCCGTCCCGCCCCCGGCCACTGCAAGCGCTGTCTAAACTTGTATCAATGACAAGAAAGCAGCCCCTCCCCTGGGCTGTCACGGCCAGTCCCACAGCCTGAATTGCAGCCCTCCGGGCCCGGCTTAAGCTGTGGAACCATTCACGGCTGCCCCGCTCCCCACCGCGCGACCTGCAAGGTGTTTAAGTGAGGCAGCTGGTGCCTTAGGAGAATCTTCACCTGTCTTCTAGGGGCGAAGGGGTCAGACGCTGGAACCACTTCTCCTGCAGCGACTGGGGCTTCCGAAGCCCAGGCCTCGTCTTACTGGCTTTGGCGCCATCTAGTGGACATGTCTGCGCCCCCCCCACCCCCACCCCGCCCCACAGACCTTTCTGTAGCCCAGAAGCAAAACCAGCGACCTACCTGGCCACACGGGTGCCTCTGGACTTTTTGAGTCCCAAATCCACAGGCCAGCTGCTCTCCCACGTGGCTTAGCGTGCAGTGGGGTGCCTGCTGGATGCCAAGTCAACACTTCTTCCCCTGAGATGGGCAGGGATTCACACGGAGACTCTCCCCTTCAAATCCCATCCCTGCACTCAAACGTGTGCACAAAAGTGCTCATAACTAGAGCAGAATGAAACAACCCAAATGTCCATCGAGACGGTGAACACTGTAGGAAAAAGAAATATGAGGGGCAGAGGGAAAGGTTAGCAGCTGGCAAGAAAGTGGCATCCTGTCAATCAAGGCTCACCTTCTCCTGTTCCAGAAATTGCCTCAGGGAGAGAAAAGTAAAATAGGAAGAAAACTAACTTTCTTTTCAAAATAGAAAGGGGAGGGAATTCACCAGCGGTGCAGTGGTTAGGACTCAGCACTTTTACTGCCATGGGCCAGGGTTCAATCCCTGGTCGGGGCACTAAGATCCCATAAGCCACGTGGTACAGCCAAAAAAAAAAAAAAGCCAAAAACAAAACAAGTAAGATAGGAAGGGAAAATATTTTGAATGAGATTAGCACAAGTAAGAGACTATGCCTGCAATGGGAAATGCTGAAATGAGAAACCAATCAGGTGCTCCTTTCATCCAGCAGCCATCAGGAATTTACTGTTGCAGCTGCAGTAATGGGAAGTTCAAAGATTTCTTTTTTTAATTTTATTTATCTTTTTTTTTTTTTTTTGGCTGAGTTGGGTCTTTTGTTGCTGTGCGCTGGCTTTCTCTAGTTGTGGCGAGCGGGGGCTAATCTTCGTTGTGGTGCGCGGGCTTCTCATTGCGGTGGCTTCTCTTGTTGCGGGGCGCAGGCTCTAGGCGCGTGGGCTTCAGTAATTGTGGCACGTGGGCTCAATAGTTGTGGCTCGTGGGCTCTACAGCGCAAGCTCAGTAGTTGTGGCGCACGGGCTTAGTTGCTCCGCAGCATGTGGGATCTTCCCAGAGCAGGGCTCGAACCTGTGTCCCCTGCATTGGCAGGCGGATTCTTAACCACTGCGCCACCAGGGAAGCCCCAAGTTCACAGATTTTTAATTTCCTTCTTAGGGAGTGATAGAAAAACCGAATGAGAATGCTCATAACTCTCTCAATCATAACTTCCCACTTTCATCTCCTTCTCCCTTTCTAGCTTCCCATCCAATTGTGTTTAATGTTTAGAAGAAAAGGTAACCACCTTTCGAAGACATCCATGCAGGTACACTCAGGATTGGAGAAGTGTGCTACAACCTGGCAGGTGGTCCAGCAGGTGCTGGAGGGCGTTCCCAAATGCTTTTGGAAAAGCCAATGAACCCCTTTGATCAAGACCTTCTTTGTTTTTGCTTTGGTTTTTGGTTTGAGTTTTAACCCCACCTCGTGGCTTCTGGGACCTCAGTTCCCAGACCAAGGATGGAACCCAGGCCATGGCAGTGAAAGCTCTGAATCCTAACCACTAGACCACCAGGGAACTCCCGATCAAGACTTTGTTTTAATTTTAAAACAAAAATACTGATATTTCATCCTCCCAACTCACGGGGATTTTATGGGGATTCAACCTGAGAGGGATCGAAGCATTTGCAAAGGTGGGGGAATTCCCTGGCAGTCCAGTGGTTAGGACTCTTCACTGTCACTTCTGAGGGCCCGGGTTCGATCCCTGGCTGGGGAACTAAAATCCCATAAGCTGCATGGCGCAGCCAGAAACAAAACATAAAAACATTTTCAAAGGTGGGACAGAACTGCAAGAAATAACTGACCCAAACAGGGAAGGGGGAAAGTCACTCTTTTCAGAGCGTGTTGTCCTAGGATGGCTCTTAAGGGGGTAGAATTATAAAAAGCATCAAGGTAGTGTGAGGACTGGGGCATCGGTCTGGATCTTCTGGTGACTCTCAGTGGCGTCTTAAGCAAGGCACTTTCAATTCACTGGCTATGTTTTCCGTAACTTTCAGTAAAATCATCTGGTTATAATAGAAAAAAAAAAGATGGTGAACACTGATTCTATGGAATGTTATGTAGTGGCTAAAAGGAGTATGCAGGACTGGAAACATCTTCAACAAGCATATCACAGATCAACATATACAACACAATTCCAGTTACTAAAAGAGACCAACCGAAACCTGACCTACGGTTTACACATCAGTTTGAAAATGTATAGGAAGACAGGTCAGGACACACGGCCTGGTGAGGGGGGGATGGGGAAGAGTGAAGGAGGCCTTTCGTTTTACACACCTTTACTGTACATCTTTTTCAGTGTTTAAGAGGTAAATAAACAAACAAAAACCTTCTGTTGCCAGTATCTGAGTCCCTGCTGCTCTCGCAAAAGGAACAGCCGGCTCCCCAGTGGCTCTGCCCGCCTCCCATCAGCATGTCTTTCTCAGCCTCACACCTGGCAATTGAAAACACGCTCTGGCTGTGGCTGCCAGCCCCTCCCCACGACATCATCCCCAGCCAGGGGGCAACTTCAGAAGCTTATGTGGTCCGGCTGCTCCTGTTGAAGACCCTTCACAGCTCTCAGTAGCTGTGAACACTTGGTGGGCTGTCAGCGTCCACACCGCCTTCCCACTGGGGGCAATCCGCATTGTGCAGGGCCTTTCCTCTCACTTCAGAGGCTGAAGGGCTCCAGCTCTCACCTCCCCCTCTCCTGGGCAGCTGGGGTGCAGAGCACAGACCAGGCTTGGACAGTGGGAGCTCCCCCAGGAGCAGAGCCTACAGCTGAGTAATGGCAGCAGGGGCTGAGTCCAGCGGTGCTGCAGCCCAGTGGTGGCATTGGCTAACTAGGCTCCCTTGGTCCCTCTTTGTTTTCTGAGCCCCGGTCCCCTGACTCCAAGGCAGCTCCTCGAGCTCCTAGTTCCCTCCCTGTAACCCCTTTTGGGAGTCCCTTTCGAGTGTCACAGGTACCTCACTGTGTGAGGGACCCTGATAAGTGTGATAACCTGTGGTCCACGCAGCTGCTGCAGCAAGAAGTTGCATCACGACCCAGACGTTTAGAGTCAGCAAATGTGCCATTCTAAAAGGCAGTTTCTACCACCACAGGAGATGACTCTGCTGGGTTTTCAAGGTATATATGGGGACATGAAGGGCTTGGTGAGCTCCCACTTGGGCCTTTCCTGGCCTGGCAGGGCCTCACCTGGAAAGGCCAACCACGGCCACCACCACTGAGCACCCCTCAGGGAGGAGCTGGAGAGACGAGCAGCCGGATTGGGCAAACATTTGCTGGTGATGTGTCCTCTGTGGGTGCTGCCAAGTCAACTGTCACTTTTACAAGCAGTAAAGCTCCAGCACTCAGAGGGGCCACTTCCCAGGTGCCCTCCTCACCCTCTGAGACCCTCAGACCCATCCCCCGCACGGCCAACCTTCTCCAACCCAGACGCAACCTGGAGCCCCTCTCCTCCAGGTGGCTCCTGACTGCCCTGCAAAGCCCCTGGGCTGCCAGGCTCAAAACAGTCCCCTCAGATCTTTCCAGTCCTCTCTGCTCAGCCGGAGTTCACGCAGCTCAAGTCCCACCTCCATCCTGCAGCAGACACTTAGACAGTTATTTATGGAGCCCCTACCATGTGCCAGGTTCTGGAGCGTGCCTAACTCGTCCCCCATCTCCCCCGGCTCTGAATCTTCCAGCAGCGCCCGGCTTCTGCACCACCTTCCGCTGCTCCCCGGGAGAGCCCTGTCTATCCAGCTTCTGTCCCCGGACTGGAAGGCAAGGCCCGACCGCTACACTCGCTGAATCCTCCCCTCCCCTGCCTGGGCTGCAGCCGCCCCTCAAGTAAGTGCTTGTCTTCTCAAGGCAGCACCTAGGAGCTGGGACCAAATCCCCAGAAGCAGCAGCAGCAGCAAACCATCTCCCAGTTCTGATTTCACAGTCCAGGAAGCGGCGCCTCTGACTGGGCTCTGCAAATAAAGGCGATTTTTAAAAACCAGAGGGTGCTGGGGATTTAGCCAGCAAACTGCCTCCCGCAGAGACTGGGACGGCCCTTCCCCGCCTCCGGGCCTGGACCCCCCAGGGATAGGGCGCGGGGGCGGGAGGGGTGCGGCTCCCACGTCTGCGGGAGGCTCACGCTGGCCCCGCAGACCTGGGTTCGGGTCCTGCCCGTGCCGTGTGACGAGCAACCAGTCACCTCCCCTCCTAGAGAAGGTTTTCTCGGCGGCCGAGACGGGCGATCACATTCCCCTGCTTTTCTCACCCGCGAGGGCCGAGGCGGGGGAGGCGGCGGGCACCGGGCGGGCGGAGTCGCAGGGGCGGAGGGGCGGGGCTCGGCGGCGGACAAAGGGCGGCTGACGCGGCGGGCCAGCCTAGCCGGCTGGGCCCGGACCGGGATGGGGGTGGGGTGGGGGAGTGTCATTCTTGCCCCCCGCCCTGCCCGGGGGCCCCGCAGCCGCGCCCCTCAGCGGGTGGCCCGAGCGGAACCGCGCGCCGCCGCGACAATAGCCACCATTTCCGCTCGGCGCGGCTTCCCCTGGCTTCTGCCCACGGGTCCCGAGCGCCTGAGCGCCTCCCTCTCGTTTTATAGACCAGGTGTCCCTGTCGATTTCATTGATTTTACAGAAGTTCGGTTTTACCCCAAACGTGCTTCCGTTTTGTGGAAAAGGGGAAGCGAGCGCGAGGCCCGGACGCCGCTTCATGAGGGGGGGTTCTCGGCCGCTGTCGCCCCCGCCCGGCGGCGGCGGCGGCGCGGGGGATCAGCGCTCCCGCTTCCGCCCGCGGCGGCCACCAGAGGGCGCGCGGCGCCGTCCCCTGGTTCTCCCGCGCCCCGGCCGCCGAGACCCGGCAGAGCGCGCGACCCAGGCTCGGGCCGGGGGACTCCGAGGTCCGCGGCGGGTGGGCCACCCCGCTCCTGCGCAGGGCAGCGGGGACGTTCTGGCGGAGGGCGACCGGCCTGGTCTGGCGGGGAAGGGCCTGGAGGGGGTGTGTGTGCCTTAGGGGATAATCGCGCAGACCCTGTCCCGGCCCGAACCTCCTGAGGCCACCAGAGAACCAAGCTCGGTCGCCGTGTGACCCTCGGGGCAGGTGTTGGCCCTCCTGGGGACTCGGTTTTCCGCCTGTGGACGGAGAATGAGAACTGCCCCTCTGCGTGCGGGGCGCGGTTGCGAGGCACCCCGAGGCCACCCGGGAGGGGCCCGGCGGGTGGGCTTTCCCAGAGCGGCATGGAGGAAGTGGTACAAACTGCCTCATTATTGCATTTAAAATCGAAAGTGGGTGAGAGTGGGAGCCAGGTCCTCTCATTCCCAGGTGCACCTACCCCCCCACCCCCACCCCCGGCGCTGTGATGTGGTCGCTACTCACTACCAGCCTGGGCAGTCCCGAGCAGCCCTTCCTTTGAGCACACTCCGTCCAGGGAAATCTGGCATCAGCTTAACAAAGGGATTCCTCCCCTTACAAGATCACTTGCAGTGGGATTTCTCTCAATGAATAAGTTGTAGGAAAGTGTCCCTTGTAAATAGAATATCTATAACAGCCCAGGGGACTTGAAAAGCAACCCTTTTGTAAAACAAATACTTCCCTGGTAATAACAGATACAGGGCCAAGGGCGGGCATGTGATGGGGGAGCTGACTCAGGGCTCAACCGATAGGTGCCCTGACCTGCTGCTTGGGGTCAATTCTTTCCCACTCACCCTGTAGCCGGGATTCTGCCTCACCTGGCCTGGGGATACTAAAGCTGGGCCCCTTCCTGCCTCAGTTTCCCCTCCTGACCCCACCTCCTCGCCCCTCCCCCCCCAGGACAGATTATCTGGCTGCTCCATGTGCCTCTGCGGGAAGAGACCTAGAGGCCACACGGGGAGCAGCTTCACTGGCCAGCCAACCCATGTGTGCTGACCAGGACCTCCCACCCTGCCTGGGTGCTCCTCTTGGGGACTCTGGCTTGGGGACACCCACCCATTCCCTACTCCCACCCACAGAATTCCTGAACTCAGTGGAGCATCTCTCTGGATGCTGGTGGATGGAGGAGACGGCATCTCGGGCTCCAGGACGTCGTGTGAAGTGTGGACCATCTCTTGGTCCACCAGCCCCAGGCCATCCTGCTGCAAGGAAAGACCCAGCCACCCAGCGTTGGGCAAGGAGGTGACACAAGCCTTCTTCTTCCCTGGGCCATTTGGTGCTGGGCAGAGACCGACCATTAGCAGATAGCACTGCTCACTCGCTGCTTTTAAACCCTCTGACCTTTGTGAATTTTTCGTCAGGCGAACACACAGGCGCTCACCTCCCTTGGCTGGGGAGAGGCAGAGCCAATGAATGTCAGGGTTTCCCATTTAGGGAAACCACCCACCACCCCAGCAGCGCTGGGCCTCCCTGGCCAGAGGGCAAGGGCCAAGCCTGGGAAACCTGTGGGGAGGGGCACACGACCTGGGGCCTCAGGGAGGAACCACCGGACTGCCTTCACCACGGCGGCCCCCTCCCCTCCTCCGCAACTGGGGCGGGCTTAGAGCCTATTCAGCAGCGATGGGCTCCATCCCCTGGGCAGCATGTGAAGAAGGCACCTCAGGAAGCAGATTTCAGTCATTGTTTTCTATTTATTCTTCACTTAATTGTTCTACACACAGTTCCTGACACGTTGTTTTTAAAAAATTATTATTATCTTTAACATCTTTATTGTTGACACCTGTTTTGAATCAGGCTCTCCAGTAGAGGTGGGGGTGGAGACCTAAACCATATTTCTTTTTATTAAAAATTTATTTATTTATTTATTTTATTTTGGCTGCGTTGGGTCTTTGTTGCTGTGCGTGGGCTTTCTCTAGTTGAGGCGAGCATGGGCTACTCTTCGTTGCGGTGCGCGGACTTATTGCAGTGGCTTCTCTTTTAGTGGATCACAGGTTCTAGGCGCGCAGGCTTTAGTAGTTGTGGCACGTGGGCTCAGTAGTTGTGGTTCACAACTTAGTTGCTCCGCGACATGTGGGATCTTCCCAGACCAGGGCTCGAACCCGTGTCCTTTTAATTGGGAGGCAGATTCTTAACCACTGCGCCACCAGGGAAGTCCAAACGTATTTCTTAAAATATGTATTATTTATTTATTTTCCTTATTTTTTTGGCTTCGTCGGGTCTTAGCTGCAGCACACGGGATCTTTGCTGAGGTGTGCGAGACCTTTTTGTTACTGCGTGTGGTCCCTTTGTTGCGGCGCTCAGGCTTCTCTCTAGCTGTGGTATGCGGGTGTTCTTTTCTCTAGTTGTGGCACCTGGGCTCCAGGGCACGTGGGCTCTGTAGTTTGCGTCACACAGGCTCTCTAGTTGAGGCACGTGAGCTCAGTAGTTGTGGTGCATGGGCTTAGTTGCCCCGCAGCACGTGAGATCTTAGCTCCCCGAACAGGGATCGAACCCTCATACCCCACGTTGGAAAGCAGATTTTTTACCACTGAACCACTAGGGAAGTCCCCCCAAAACATATTTTTATAGGATTCATGGAGAGTGTTTCTTACTTCCTGATACTGAAGCGAAGAACTCTGACTTCACCACTTATCAGCTGTGTGACCTGGGGCAAGTCACTCAACCTCTCTGAGACTCAGTTTCTTCATCTGAAAAGTGAGACCAAGGGCACCTTGGTCGGATACCTCCACTATGAGTCTTGGCCATAAAGCTGTGAGAGGTCCCTGTAGAACTTTCTCTGGCCACAGTAGAAAGACAGCCTGAGGCTCTGGGGGTGGAGGTT
Organism: Pseudorca crassidens; assembly: GCF_039906515.1. Classification (NCBI taxonomy): domain Eukaryota; kingdom Metazoa; phylum Chordata; class Mammalia; order Artiodactyla; family Delphinidae; genus Pseudorca; species Pseudorca crassidens. Next base: position 162,869,379 of record NC_090297.1, read on the forward strand.
AGCTCAGACCCTCCTCCCCGAAGGCCCTTGGTCTCCCTCCATCTTCCCTTCCCCGCCAGGGCTCCTCCAGCCCACCAAGCCTCCTCATCAGTCTCTTCCCTACTGTCTGGAGACATGCAAGCATGTGCCGCCTGCGTGATTGGTAATTGATTGACTGAATGCCAAGGACCACCAAGGACCCCTGACCAGGACAGGGGCAGATATCCCACGATGAAAGAAAGGGGTCCTCCAGCTCCCCCAAGTCAGGAGGCCCCCCCCACATCCCAGCTCTGCCTCTGGTGGCTGTGTGTCCTCCTTTCAGGGCCTTACCCCATCCCATGAGGGTCCGCTCTTCACACCTCCCTGTAGTCAGCCATCAGCCAGGAGAATTCGTCTGGACCCTTCATCTCCTTCCTTAGAAATACACCCCCCCACCCAGGAAAATTCCCTATCACAGCAGGAAGGGCTACCCATCCTCCTCCCGGCTTCCTCCCCACCAGAGTAGCCCCCCCACCCCCCCCACCCCCACCCCGGCAGCCAGGATTCCTGGCCTTTAAGAAAAAGCTGATGTCTCCCCTCCCCTGCCTCTCCCTTTCCTCCCTCTCCTCCTCTGCCTTCCTGCATGCAGTGGGCAGCAGCCCAAGGTCAGAGGGGAGACAGACACCACAGGCCTGCTGTCCCCCACAGCAATTCTAATCACCTTGATGAGCCTAAACAGAGGCCGCCAGAGGCGAGGAGACTTGAGTGGGGCTGGCACCATCGAGAAGACACACGGTTCAGCTCACCCACATTCATCACCATTATTCTTCACCTCCTCTCTGTTATTGTCAGGGGCTTCTTTAATGAACCTTCTAGCAGACAGTTGATGCTACTCCTCCAAGAAGCGACATTCCCCTGCTGAAATGACCATCTGATGAGGGAGAATTCCCTCCTCCCGCCCACTTCTGACCTAGTTCTGCAAACACTAAAAGTCATCTGGAATACAGCTGGCATTTGCCCCCCACCCAAAGGGCAAGAGAGGAGCCCTCCCCCCAGCGACAGGGTTCTGTCTTCAGGAGCTACATGGTGGAGGGGGTCAGGTGGACCCAGTGTGGAGAGATTTCCCAATACTTGGGGTCCCTGACCAGCTGGAGCGGAAGGGGAGAGGGCTTTGGGACACACCGGAAGGATGAATCGATGCCCTGCCAGTCCCAAGAAAGGGAGGGCGTCTATGCTTCCAGGGAGATGAGATGTGCGTGAGGCCACCAGCACCTCTCCTCACTGGGGCAGCCAGAGCTATGGGACGCAGAGGAAATGGGGAGCAGGGACACCATCCTGTCTGGGCCCAAGACGGGCCCCAAGCATCACACTAGTGCCTTGAGAAGGTCAGGAGGAGCTTGATGGTGGGACCCAGGCAGCTGCAGGTCATGCTGTTCAACAAGAGGGACATCCCCAGCCCTGGGTCGGCAGTGAACAGTGTCGCAGCTCTCCACTCCCTTGCACCTGCTCAGGGCTCTCCCCCCTCTCAGGGGCCCTCTCCACTAGCCCCCAGGCCTCTATCCCACCTCGGTCCCTCCCAGTTCATTCTCCCCTGTGCTCCCTCCAAGCCAACTTGTCAAGGCCCAGCCTCCTGTTGCTGGTTCCTCCCAGCCTCTCCCAGGCCCTCAGACCCACTCTGGCCCTGCCCTCACTGACCTTGGCTGTAACTGCTATCCACACCCAAGAAGCTAGCGCTCATGTTGCCTTGTGGGGTCTTGTCCTCATGACACATCCAGATGGGGGCAAAGACTACGTTCTGAGGGCTTCCCATTCTGAGAGCTTAGCTTCACGGACCTCCAGTGAAAACAACGGGCTTCGGGGACTACAGTTACAATCCCGGATCAGCCCTGTGATGGTTTTAAAATGTGTTCACAAGTGCTTTGGCATATCTCCCTTCCGAAGATGGGGCAAAATCCCCTCCCCTCGAGTGTGGGCTGGACTTGACCTAATAACTTGCTTATAACGAATTGGATGCGGTGGAAGTGACATGTGACTTCCGAGACAAGGCCATAAAGGGCATTGCAGCTTCCCCGTGACACCCCCCACCTCCCAGATCACTGGCTCTAGGGGAGGCCAGCCAGCACATTGTGAGGCCACTGAAGCAGCTTCGGAGAGGCCCGTGTGCGGGTAGCTGAGGCCTCCCACCAGCAGCAGCACTAACTTGCCAGCCACGTGAGTCAGCAGCCTTGGAAGCAAACTCGCCAGCCCCACTCGAGCCTTCAGATGACTGCAGCCCCGGCTGACATCTTGACTCTAATTTCATGAGAGATCCTGAGCCAGAATGAAGCTGCTCCTGAATTTCTGAGCCACATAAAATGTGAGTGGTAATAAATGTGCATTGTTTCAAAGCCACTGAGCTTTAGGGTAATTTATTATCCAGCAGCATAAAACCAATAAAGCCACTTACAGGCTGAGTGTGCTTGAGGGTTCTGAGTTTCAGTTCCCTTATCTGTAAAATACAGATCCTAGATGTACCTCACGGAGTTTTGAAAGGATTAGAAATAAGACATGTTAACACGATGCAGCAGGCCCCTAATATGCGGTAGCTGAGTATTAAATAATGTTGATCCCCTGTCTGCCCATCCCTTCCACAAACACGCACTGGGTTCTTGATGGACAAGGCAAGTCCTGCTACAGTCGAGACAGTACTGCCTCCAGGGCTGGGACTGGAGGTGCCCCTGACAGGTGGACCCATAATCCCGCTGGCAGGGAAATGTTTGGCGTGTAGCGGGGAGCTGAAACCTTTCCGCTGGAACACAGAGCTGAGTCTGCCTTTACAGACAGGAGCAGGGCTGCTGGGGCCTGGGAATGGAGGGAGTTTGTCCCTGAATACCTTTTTTGTGCCTTTTGAATTTTGAACTATGTGAATGTATCATCTACCTGACAAGTAAATAAGTCAAATACTTATAAAAAGTGAGGCATAGAGGGCTTCCCTGGTGGTCCAGTGGTAAAGAATCCACCTTCCAATGCAGGGGACGCGGGTTCGATCCCTGGTCAGGGAACTAAGATCCCACATGCCGCGGGGCAACTAAGCCCGCAGGGCAACTAAGCCCACGTGCCACAGCTACTGAGCTCATGCGCACCTCAACTAGAGCCCACGTGCCGCAAACTATAGGGCCCATGTGCTCTGGAACCCGCGAGCCACAACTACAGAGCCCATGCACCCTGGAGCCTGTGCGCCACAACTAGAGAAGAGAAAACCAGCACGCCACAACTAGAGAGCCCGCACACAATGACAAAGAGCCCGCACGCCTCAACGAAAGATCCCGCACGCCTCAATGAAGATCCTGCGTGCCACAACTGAGACCCGATGCAGCCAAAAAAAAAAAAAAAAAAAGTGAGGCATAACAAAAACAAAAAATAAATAAATCACAACAGAGTAACGTATTGTGAAAAAAAGTAAGGCAACAGCCCCACATGGAGTTACTTATGCTAGGCCCGATGTCACCAATCCGAGACTTAATTACAGTTTCGGCTCTCCCAGAAATGGAATCTTAAACCAGTCCATCAGGAAACACCCAGTCGGCACTAGTGAGGTCATCTGCCTGGCAGAGCCCTGCCATTCCCTAAAAGTGACCTTGTCATAGCCAACCTGCTTTTCGGCCTCGTATAACTATTCCTGCTCCCTTCTGTAAAAGTCTTCCCTTTTGTACAGCTCCTCGGCCTCGTGTAACTACTCCTGCTGCCTTCTGTAAAAGTCTTCCCTTTTTAACATCCTCTGCTAGACTGGATGCTGCCCAATTTGAATTGGTTTTTGCTCAAATAACTTAAAATGTTTAATGTGTCTCAGTTTCTCTCTTAACAATACAAATCTTAGAAAATCCACCAATGAAAGGACCAAAGTGTGATGATCCAGGCAGGGTTCAGTGGTGCTGGATGGAATGCGGGGGGCATACAGAGAGCAGGGGGAGCGAGAGGGGGAGACAGAAGCAAGGGAAGCCAGGCACCCCCTCAGCCTTCGGGGCCCAGTGTCCCCCCACCCCCACTCCCCCCCCCACTCCCCCTCTGCTCCCAATCAGCCTCCTGCCCCCCTCGGCTAGGACACCCAGGGGACTGTCCTAGAGCTAGTCAACTTACGCGGCTCCCTTCCCCACCTGAGCCCTGAGCTTCTGATACCTGAGAACCATATCCTGTGGTCTCTTTCCTCCGGGCCTGACCCGCTTACTGGTGAAGGGGAGGAGAAGTGAGAAGGCCGTGTAGAATTGGCTGGGAGCAGAAGTCTTCATTTTTCTGTGAGGGCAGGAAGACCCCAGCTGTCCCCTCAGTACCTCAGCAGTGGAGCTCAGGCCTCTGGGCTGTGCCTGAGGTCCGAGCACAGGCATCCTTCTTGGTCATGGCAATAAGGGACCTAACACTGTTGACCGGGGCACTCCGGGCCCTGGAGGAAGAACAAGGAGGGCTCTTCTCATCAGTGTGTAGTCTTCCTCACATCCTTCGTGGTCTGGAGGCTGCCTGCAGGCCCAAGGCTGCACCACTCCAGAGAGACCCGAGACAGCCCTGGCTCTCCACACATCCTTGGCCGAATGCATGCCTTGCACGCATGTGGAAGAGACACAAGAGGGCCTGGCAGAAGGTAAAGGCGGGGTCAAACTTGCACAACTGCCTGGACTTTGAATGCATTCCCCTGACCTACACACAGATCCATCGGCGAAGGGTGCAAGCCTTACTGGTCAAAAAGTGTGGGCATAACCTCTGACCAATCACTGGCTCACAGGGACAGCCTCCAGACAGGCCAGATTCAACATCAAAACAATCTAGGGGCAGGACAGGAATAAAGACGCAGATGTAGAGAATGGACTTGAGGACATGGGGAGGGGGAAGGATAAGCTGGGACGAAGTGAGAAAGTGGCATGGATATATATACACTACCAAGTGTAAAATAGATAGCTAGTGGGAAGCAGCCGCATAGCACAGGAAGATCAGCTCAGTGCTTTGTGACCACCTAGAGGGGTGGAATAGGGAGGGTGGGAGGGAGATGCAAGAGGGAGGAGATATGGGGACATATGTATATGTATAGCTGATTCACTTTGTTATAAAGCAGAAACCAACACACCATTGTAAAGCAATTATACTCCAATAAAGATGTTAAAAAATTTTTAAAAATTAAAAAAACCCCGAAACATCAAAACAAGAAGTAGAAATGGAGTAGAGAGAGCAGTAGCTGCACACTGCAGGGAGACAGACTCCACAGAATTGGTCTGAGCAAGCCCATACACAAACACACCCAGCAATAACAAGGGCGGGCAGCAAGGGTGGGGTGGGGTCCAAGTCCAGAGCCGCTACAATATATGACCTCCAATAGCCACATGTCAATAAAAAAAAAAAAATAATACAGGATATGCAAAGAAACAGAAAAGTGTGCCCTGTAATCTGAAAAAAAGGCGTCACTAGAAATTCACTGAGGGGGCCCAGATGTTGGGCTTCGTCTCTCTCCTTCCCTCCCTTTCTCTCTGTTCCAATTTCCAGGGAAGAGCCTGATCGGGCCAGGTGTCCACCCCGATCCTATCACCTGTGAGAGAGGTGCAGGCGTGGAGGTGGGGCGGGTAGAGAAAATTTGTAACGTCATAGCAGGTAGGAACTACCTCCTTGAGCTCACGGGGATGAGGATCAGTTCCCAGAGAAAAGAGGGGTCATCGACTCCGATCCAGGCAGTGTTAAAAAATCGATTGAGACATATTGAAAATTGTAAGTTTGAGCAAAAACCCATTTGAAGGGGGCAGGGTTAAACTGGAAGTGGTTAGGAGCACTCGTCCAGGAGGGAAAGACAGAAAGACAGACTTACGTGGAAGCGAAAAAAGGAAATCATTTGCTTGGCTGTAGCTTACAGCCTAGTTGGCTGTTTGTGATGAGTTGTCTTTATAGTTCTGATTTCATAACCTTGACGCATTTACAGGCATAGATTTTGGTCTGCCTAGGTAGTCCCCAAAGCATTAGAGCCAGTCAGTCTAATGGCCTCCTTGTTTAAGTAATTTAACAGTAGACACCCACAAAGGTGTCTGCCACCCTTGTTTCCCTTCTGAAAAGGTAAGCAGTGATGCCCACAGGAGCCCAAAGGCACTCGAATTTGTTTCCTCCCATCAGAGGAGAGCAGCATCCGCTAGCCATTTCTCAGGCAGGTGCTTTGCAAACGTCCATTCTCCCCCCTGTGGGGCTGCGTGGGAGTTGCATGGGAGATGGGCAGTGGGAAGAGGGCTCATCACCCCTAAGCTCCTTTGTGGTTATCATGCCTCAGAAATCATGCCATCATTTTATTTAATAATATAAATTGCACTCAAATAAATGGCCGTTGAGTCTTCTTCCTTTTCTTCCCTCTATTCCCTCTGACTGTTCCTGCCAATGATCAAGATAGGGCTGTACGTCCACAGGACACGGGTGGGGGGAGCCCTGACAACACTCAGGGTGGGCCCTGTGTGAAATGCAGCTCCCAAGTTGCAAGGGAAGACAAAAGAACTAGGACCAAGAAAAATAAAAGGTATTAAAATAGGCTTAGCTACTTTGGGGCTTTCCTTTGTATGTATTTTTAGCAAGGATTGTGTGCCTAACTCTGCATTAAAATAGCTGATGCTACCAGTCATTGTTTCAGGCCCTTGCACACTGCAGCCTGGCAGGCCTTCTGCAGCCAAAAGTGAAGGCAGCTGGCAGGGCTAGCCCACCCAAGCCGGGGAGAGGGCATCTGTTTCACCGACAGCGCCCCCCCTCCCTCACGAAAACCTCAGCGGTGGGAATGCAAACAGAAGCGGGGTGCTTTGGGTATGGCCCAGGGCTGGGAGAGAAAGCTCACAGGAGGCAGCCATGCTTGAGGACTTAAGCCTCCAAAAAGCACGCCCTGCTGACTGTAGCCAGCAGAGGCTGGAATTCCTCCATTCGATCACCAAGGCTGGTATCCCAGGAAGACAGATGTGGCAGCCAGCTCTCCACACGCTCCACCAGGGGCTTTCCTATGAGTACTTGTCCCAGGAGACGCGGTCAGGGAAGGCTTTCTAGTCAGCAAGTCCTACCTTAAGATGCCTGAATCTGTCACATCCTCCCCTCTGGTCCAAGGCCAGTGGGGCTCTGGCCACCTGGGAGAAACACATGTAGCTGGGGAGGGGGTAAGAGGGTGGAAGGGGGAGGGGATCCTGGAGACTAGAGTGAGAAGGTGCCTGAGACAAACTTCCCCTTGCCCAAGGGTTTCCAAGTCTTGGCCCTGGAGTGAGTGACCTCCATGCCGGGCTGGACAGAGTGCCTCGGCAGAGCGGGGCTGATAATACTGAGAAGGAACGCTGCCATAGTGTCTACGACTGACTTTGCAATACTGGGGACAAGGCAGTGCCGTGTTGCTGTGTGTGAGGACTTCAGTTTTTACCGTGGGGATGTTAGCATTTGAAGTAACCTTTTCAGGAGCCACACTTCAGAGGTGGCTATGCCAACCGCTTCAAATCTCTTCATCTACATATGCACCTGAGGGATGTTAAAAATAAGTTTTCTTTGGCGAAACGACTTGTATTCCGGACGTGTGATGGGCTAGGATGCCTGAGCAGGCACTTCTGCGGTGAATGAAAGGGATTCTGAAAAGCTGGCAAGTCCAGGTGCTGTGGGTCTAGAGTTCCACTCGTTCCCGTGGTTCCCCTTAGGGGACGATCCTGTGGGCGGTACTATAGGAAGAACAGCGTTGCATTTGCTTCCAAGGGACCACTTCTTGCAAGATATGTCAAAAATCGGGAACCTCGCTGTGGGGCAGCAGCACTGCGACCGCGAGGAGGTTATTTAACTTCTCTGAGCTCCATTTTCTGTAGACTGGCGATAACGATAACCTTGCAGGGAGGTTGCGAAGAGTATCGAGCTTTAAGACATCAAGTTTCTGCAGCAGCGCCCTCGCACTGTGTGGCTGGACCAAGGTCAGAAAGGGCGTCCCGACCTCTTCAGGGCTCTGGGCCTCACCGTCGCCGGCTCCCCGCGAATGCAGGCGGCGGCCGAGCCGCAGGGACCGGGCGGGCGGCCCCTCGCTTGCGGGGACGCGCCCTCCAAGCCGGGGTGCTCCCGGCGCCGCCTTTCCTTCCTCCCCGCCCGCGTCCGCTCCGCGCCGACATCTGCTGGCTGAGCGGCCCTCCCCGCTCCCTCCACCGCCCCCGCTCTGGGAACTCGAAGCTGGCGTCCCCGCTCAGGTCGCAGACTCTGGGCCCGCCTCTCCCCCCACTGCCCCCAAGCGCGACTCTCCCCAGGTCACCCGCCACTGTAGTGCCCGCGCCCCACGGGGGTCCGAGCAGCTCCTGCCTCCGGCGGAGAGGGACGTGTCTCGGAGGCGCGGGGACTGCCCCTCGGCCCCACCGCCGCAGGCCTGCCGAGAACAGTCGGCCGCGCTCAGCAGCTCCCACTCTCGCGGCTTTGAACTTGGCCCTTCCCCCACCCCACCCCCACCCCCACCCCCAGGCACTTAAAGCAGCTGCCAGGAACTGAAATATTAATAGGTACAAACTTCCTGGAAAGATTTGCTGCTCCAAGATAGATGACCCCGCCTTCCTCCACCAAAATAAATAAATGAAGGGCAGCTCGGGGCAAGCTGCCGGGGAGCCTGGAAGCCTGGAAGCCTGGAGCAGCTCGCGGGCGGCTCGCAAGCGGCCCCTCCCCTTGGTGCCGGGACCGCGGCTGGCGCGCGGGCGGCGGGGCGCCCGGGAAAGGCTCTCCTTTGTGAGCACGGCCCGGGCGCGCGCCGGCAGCGCGGACGTACTGGCGGCGGCGGCGAACCCGGGCACGCGCCCGCGCCGAGCCGCCCCGGGCTCCGGAGGCCTCGCCTCCGGCTCCGAGCGGTGGCTCGAGCCTGCACTGTCCCGGCGGGACCGAGGACTGAGAAGGTTCGCACGCCGCTCTGCGTCCTCGGCTGCCCTCCCGGGCCTCACCGCCCACGGCCCGGCGGTCAGCCCCTTTTCGCGGAGCGGCGCACTGACGGCCATGTGACGCGCGCGCTTCCCGAGTCCGCAGCTCCTCCTCCCGGGACAAAGCCCGGCCCGCCCTCCGCGCTCCTCCGTGGGGGCAGCTGTCATTTAGGATCCTCCACACAAATCCCCAGCTTGAGTTTAATGACACGTTTTGCTTTCTCAGAGTTCTTCGACATTCGGATCTCCCGGGCTTCCCTGGGTCGGTGGGGAGTGGTGACGGAGGAAGCCAACCCGCCTCTGCCTTTCTGCCAGCCTCTCCGGAGGAGATTACAGACCCGCCGCTTTCCCAAGACTCTGAGCTTCCGGCGCCGGCTCCCATCTTGCAGATAGCAAAGTTTCAGTGCCCACCCCCGACCCAACTTCAACCGGGGGAGTGGTCTGTCCCACCCCCCGCTGCTCCCCAGTTCCAGCTTCAGGCTTCTCAAGGTAGCAACTGCCCTTGGATTTGCTCCCTGACTGGAAGTCATTCATCTAAAATATTTCTTGAGCTCCTGATAGGTTCCAGGTACTATTCTAGGCACCGGGGTTAGAGCAGCAAAACAAACACATACGAAAGTCCCTGCCCTCCTGGAGCTTATATTATAATAGAAGAGACAGAACGGCATAAGTGAAATATAGAATGTGTTAGGAATTAGGGCTAAAGGCAAAAAGGCAGGGAAAGCGGGTATGAAATGTACATGTAGGAGAACAGCGATTATGAGTAAAGGACTGAGTGAGCCAGCCACGCAGATATCTGGTGGCCTACAGTGTTCCAGGAGCAGCCAGGAGGCTGGAGCAGAGTAGGGAGAGGCACCTAGGAGAAGCTGGGGATGAAGGGGTCAGGGTGGATGATCCGATGTGGGAGGGCCTTATGGGGCCATTGTAAGGACTTGCGCTTCTGGGTGAGGTGGGAGCCCTGCAGGGTTCTGAGCAGAAGAAGGATGTGTCTGACTTCTTTTAAAAGCATTCTGAATGGGAACAGACTGCAGGGGCAGGACCAGAGCCAGGAGGCCCTTCAGTAATCTAGGAGCCATGAGGGGGCATGTCCAAGGCTGGTGGCAGCTGAAATGACCAGAAGTTGTGGGATTCTGGAAATACTTCGATGGGGAGACTGACCAGATATGAGGTAGGAAAGAGAAAAAGGACGAGGAGAGTACCAAGGCTTTGGCCTGAGCAAAAGGAAGAAAGAGTGGTCATTAACCGAGATGGAGAAAACTGGCCTTGCTAGTTTGGTGGTTGGGAGTGGACCTCTCTGGAGCACAGTTTTGAACAGGTTAGGTTGGAGGTGCCCATTAGACATCCAGGTGCAGGGTTGAGTAGACACTGGTTAGACAGGTCTGCAGTGCCAGAGGAAATGTACAGGCTGGAGATAAAAATGGGAAGTCATCAGCAAGATCTGCTGGTATTCAGAGCCATAACTGAGATGATCTAGCTCTGTGCTGTCTGATGCAGTAGCTGCTGGCCGTATGTGACTACTGAGCGCTTGAAATTCGTGGAAATTGTGCAGCTGAAGAGCTAAGTTTTAAATTTTAGTTAAATTTTAAAAACTGATATTTGATTAAATTATTGGAAAAATTTTAATAAGTTTGGAATAACTTGGGTATACAGATCTACTTTTTCAGCTGTAGAGTTTATAAAATCTAAATACAGATCAAGAACTTCCAGTGAGGGCTTCCCTGGTGGCGCAGTGGTTGAGAGTCCGCCTGTCGATGCAGGGGACACCGGTTCGTTTCCCGGTCTGGGAAGATCCCACATTGCCGCGGAGCGGCTGGGCCCATGAGCCATGGCCGCTGAGCCTACGCGTCCGGAGCCTGTGCTCCACAGTGGGAGAGGCCACAACAGTGAGAGGCCCGCGTACCACAAAAAAAAAAAAAAAAAAAGAACTTCCAGTGAAAATTTGGTGTCCACTTTGGGATATGCTATGTCAAATATACACTGTTTCGAAGACTTAATACAAAAAGGTAAATGTCTCATTAGTAAGTTTTATATTGATTACATATTTAAATGATGCTATTTTGGATATATTGGGTTAATAAGATGTTATTAAAATCAGTTTTACCTGTTTCTTTTTTACTTTTTAAAAAATGGCTTCTAGAAACATTTTAATTACACATGTGGTTGATTAAACTTCTATTGGATAGTTTCAATCTAGGGAGGGAATGTGTTTAGAGAAGAGAAGCGGTCCACGGATTAACTGAGCCCAAGGGCACTCCATGATGTAAAAGCCAGCAAGATGGGGAGGAACCGGCAGAAAGCCTGGGAAGGAGCAGAGACAGGAGGAAAACCAGGCAGGTGTGGTGTCCCAGAAGACCCTAGAAGAGGGTGATACCAGGAGGAGGGAGTGAACATCTGGCAGAACGTTGCTGCAGGGTCAAGTGATGAGGACATAGCGTGGACACTGGGTCCAAACCGGGAGGTCACTCACTGGTGATGCTGGCAAGAGCAGGTTTGGAGGAGAAGTGGGCCCAAAGCCTGATTGGAGCGGCTCCAAGAGAGGAGGGGAGGAGAGGGATGGGCAACTCTTAGCAGAGTTTGCCTGTAAAGGGAGAAGGGAGAGGGAGCTGGAGAGGGAGCTGGGACAGAAAGGGCTCTTTTTAGCTGGGAGAAATGGCAGCATGTGTTCCTGCTGATGGGGATGAGCCAGTGGGGAGGGGAGAGCAGCTACAGCAATGTCCTTGAGTAGATGGGGAGAGCAGAGGCCTTTGCCTGGGCCAGGAAGGCTCCATAGGTACCAGAGAGAAGGCAGAGTTCTCGAGCCCAAAGACTGAGAGGTGGGTTAGGTGGTGGAAGCTTATGGAAGTTCTGTTCTGATAGCTGCAATTTCGTCCACTTGATTTGCCTCTAAACAGGCATGCCCACTTCGCAATTATCTACTTGCCCATCTCTCTATCAGAACTCTTCTTTTTACTACAAGACTCAAAGAAACAGCACCTGGGGAAGGAATATACCTTCGCTTTTGCTTCCTGTACATCCCAGGGCCGCAGCAGTGCTGGCTCCTCTCGTTCCACGTCCGGGTCCCCTCTTGCCTCCCTCCACAGGGCTGGGCACTCCTCAGGACACAGGTAAACTTCTGCCATCCGCCCTCTTATCCATCTGAGGAGAGTGTGGTTGGGAGGGGATACAGGTTGAGAGTCCTTCTCTCAGTTAAGACATCTGCATTCTCATTAACCCTGCTCTGGACTTGCCTTTCTAGCTGCTAATGAGGATGTGGATTTGTTTGTGCTTTACTCCTTCGCCATCCTCTTCCTAAAACCAAAGCTGCTTCCTGTCTTTCCTCCAGAGCCCAGCCCAGTGCCTGGTGGTCTGTAATGAAAGGGAGCTGAGTCTTTGGAAGATTTGATGCTTTAACCGAATATTTCTCAAGAGTGTCTAGCAGGTGCTTATTCAGCAGTTGAAGCTGAGAGTCCCCTGTGCATGCGCTCACCCAAGTCCTTAGCTATGGGAATTAGGCTTGGCAGGGCCTGGGGCAGTGAAATATGTGTAGACACTTTTCCTAAATGAATTTGACCCTGGACCTTTTAAAAATCAGAATGCTTAGGGGCTTCCCTGGTGGCGCAGTGGTTGAGAGTCCGCCTGCCAATGCAGGGGACACGGGTTCAAGCCCTAGTCCGGGAAGATCCCACATGCCGCAGAGCAACTAAGCCTGCGCACCACAACTACTGAGCCTGTGCTCTAGAGCCCGTGAGCCACAACTACTGAGCCCGCGTGCTACAAACTACTGAAGCCCGCGCACCTAGAGCCTGTGCTCCGCAACAAGAGAAGCCACTGCAGTGAGAAGCCCGTGCACAACAATGAAGAGTAGCCCCCACTTGCTGCAACTAGAGAAAGCCCGCATGCAGCAACGAAGACCCAATGCAGCCAAAAATAAATAAATAAACTAAATAAATTTATTTAAAAAATTAAAATGTTAAAAAAAAAAACCACTTCGTCACATTTAAAAAAAAAAAATCAGAATACTTATTAACAACACCCAAGGCCATGAAGGTACTTGGGAAGATGCAGTCTCTTGCCTCTGGGGAGAAACTCCCCCCAGGGAGCCATTTAGCTCAGCACACACTGCCCTGGATGCACCCTGCTCCCGTGGGCTGCCTCTGTGCTACCAACCCAGCTTCAACACCCGTTTCAATGGTGGGCAGTAACCAGGGGGACTGAGGACTTTCTGATCAGCCCCTTCATCCTAGGTTCCTGGCCAGCAGGGCCTGCCTCTGGAGCCATCTCTGTCCGGGGCACTGACCCCTCCCTCCAGGGTAGATGGGGAGGTCATCTCCCCTCAACCTTGGGTTGCCGTCACATCCTCTGCTCTAAGAAATGCAAGGTCACAACACATTAGAGGTGGTTATTACACTGATCTTACAGAAAGATTCTTCTCTTTGAAGTGCCTCTTTGGGACTTTTAAGCGTTGTTTACTGGTCATTACCCAACTGACTGAGGAGTGAAAAATTTGAAAAACTTAAACCACTGGTTGAATGTCACTGACAAATGAATACTATATCAAAGGCATTTCTAAAATTCATAAAGTAAATCAATGGGGAACAGTGACTAGATTTGTGAAAATATGCTTTGCACAGAATATTTTAGGAAAACATTTTTTAGGACCCAGGATCCTCCTTGGTGTAGAAGTCAATGACTAAAAATTTTATTTGAAAAGCAGTTTTTTAGGAAGACACTTCTTCTGTGAAATGAAGTCTAGTTCGATCCAGTTATGTGTGTCTGTCTCTTACATAAAAAGTCCAGAGTTAAGAATTCCAGATTGGATGGCAGCTCCACGATCACAGGAACTCAGACCTCGCCATTATTAGCTCATGTCTTCTGTTCTCAAGGTTGTCTTTATGGTACAAGATGGCTGCTGGTGCTCTCACCCTCACCTCTCAGTTCCAAGAAGGAAGAAGGTGAGAAGGACAAAAGGGGCTAAGTTCCCTGTTGAGTTAACCCCCTTTAGAGAGCTTTCCCAGAAGCCCCACCCAATGACTCCCACTTATATCTCCTTGGCAACCCCTATCTGCAAGAGAGGTTAGAAATGTAGGTTTTTAGCCTCATCCCTCACCAACCATACAACAGTCAGTTACCAAGGAAGAAGGGGTAAGTGGACACTGGGTAGGCCACAAGCAACCTTCGCCACAGCATCTGAGGTGAATTCTCTGTGTGGCTTGTCCTCTCAGGAGCCTGGAGGGGAATGGTTCTATGCTTGACTTCAGCCCTCAGACGCCCTGTGCCAACCTGGCAACCAGAGACAGAGCCAAGTGGCCTCTGGGGACTTGGGCCTGAAGATGAGGGCACATCTGGAGGTCAGGTGAGGTAACCATTAAAAGGATGCAGGGGACACATGTTCGTGCCCCGGTCCGGGAAGATCCCACATGCCGCGGAGCGGCTGGGCCCGTGAGCATGGCCGCTGAGCCTGCGCGTCCGGAGCCTGTGCTGCGCAATGGGAGAGGCCACAACAGTGAGAGGCCCGCATACTGCAAAAAAAAAAAAAAAAAAAGGAGCAGAAACTAAAATGGCAAGTGATTGGGGTGGGGGTAAGGAGCAGACACAAACAGCGTACGGCTGCCTGGGTCAGGTGCCACAGGAACAGGAGGGCTCGGGGCTGAGAGACGCCTGGGACGTCTTCAGTGCCGGCCTCAGCCCTGCCTCTGTCACAGGAGAGGCCGCCTACTCGGCCTCCATCATCACGTCTTGAGAGCACAGAGAGCAACAGAAAGACGGAAAGACATAGAGACACTCTTTCCATGTAGAAGCACTGGATCTCCATGACAACCCCATGGAGTGGGCAGACAGCTATTACTGTCCCATTTTACAGATGTGAAAACTTGCTCAGTGATACTGTACTCCTAAGAGGCAGTACCGGGATATTGAGATACTGAGCCCAGGCCCGGGGGCTCTTGGTGCCTAGGGGGAGTTAGAGGCATGAGGCAGTGTAGCCCCAGGGCCTGGGAGTCCATCAGGACCGCTCTGGCTGGGCAAGCTGGTCTCTCCCTGCCTTTGTTTCTGGGTGTGTGGGGCCTGAGGAGTGAAGAGTCAGCAGCAATGCTTTTCAGCGGCAGGGCAGGGCGGCCGTGCTGGGGAGCAAGCAGTGTGGATCACAGCCACTCCTCTGGTGAGCAGGCCTGCCCCCTGGACTCGCTTTAGAGTCAGCCTTTCCAAATGGACCAGCTTCTGCAGTCATTGCGTGGGAAGGGTCCACAGCAGCATGGTACCAGCTTGGATGCTACACAGCTTCCTCCCTTGGGTGGCCTGGGGTGAAGGGTGCTTTGAAGCCTCTCCTGGGTGCCTGCCTCTCCCTCCACTCCCGGACCCGTGCCATCTCTTCTCCACCAATCGGGGATTTGCTTACTGGCAGCTCTGCCTTTCTCGTCGTCCTCGTGGCTCTGCTTCTTCAGGCTCAGCTCTTGGGGCCCCGCGCGCCCATCTCCAGGTTGTGGCACTCCTGATGCCGTTCTGCAGCTCTTCCTCCTGCTACTATTGCCTGGCCCCAGTTAAAAGTCTCTGGCAAGGATTTGACTGGCCCAGCTCCTCCTCGTGCATCAGGCTCCACCTTGTAGGCCGCTGCCAGGCAGCACATTGGCCATTTCGGGCTAGTCAGCTGTGGTTGGGAGGGAGTGGGGTCCCATGGTCGGCCTGGGGCCGGCCTGTCAGTGGGGGGCTCTGGGCTGGGCAGTGTCACTTGCAGGAGACTGTGGGGGTGAACTGTGAGACGAACCGTCACAGACGTGTCTGATACGCAGATGCTACGGTGTGGAAGAGTCTGGAAGCTTTTATGGATGAGGTGATACCTGAACTAGGCCTGGAAGAATGGGTAGGATTCCAATGAGCAGAGATGAGGCAGAAAGAACATTACAGGAGGAGTAAAGGAAATAAAGCAGATGTCTACAGAGCAGCAGGCAGTGTCGTGTGGCTTGAGAGGGACTCATGGTGAGGGTGGGGGAGTGGAGGGAAATGAGGCAAAAAGCTGGGCTGAGGCCAGACTGGGTAGAGATCGCATTCTGCAGGAGCGGGGAGCAGTGGGGCTGATGCTACCAGAGCTGTGCTCTAGGAAGCAGGGTGCAGGGGGAGGGTGGAGGCAACTGGGAGGGAGCCCACACCTCCCCCTGCATCCTTTGTCATCCATCTTTCTGTGTCTAGGCAGAAGCCAACCTGCTCTTGACCCTGGCACTCACCAGGTTGAAAAGACACTGGTCACTGAGCGCCTGTGGGCTTTCCACCTTGCCAAAGTCCTGGCTGCTGGCCAATGGGCCGTCACTGGCGGCGCTCTGTGTCAGTTGTGGGTCAGAGTCCTCTATGCCCTCTCTTCCCATGCCACTGTGACTGGTGACTGTTCAGATGGTGGTTCTTCTAGCAGCCTGGATCCCTGAGACGCTAGGTGGAGCGGAGCCCTGCCATCGCCCTCTCCCCCTGTGCTGGGCATATAACGTGACTGAGCAAGAAACTTTTACTGTGAAGTCATTGAAGTTTGGGGGCTGATTTACTGCAGTAGAACCGAGCCTAACCTGACTAATATACCAGCTCTGAGGGGACCTCCCCTCTCAGCAGCACAGAGGTGGGCTGGGCATGGGTAGAGCAAGGAAGACATCAGGAGTTAGTGCCCTGGGGAGGATTTGGCTGGGATGTCTCCAAGCACGGGGCTCACTACTGCCGCGGGGCCAGTGCTGGGCTGAGCCTGCCTTGCCTGGGCACAGACACCAACGCTGTGGCGGGCAGGAGGCACCCGGAGAGGATGCGGGGAGCCTGCCTGTAGAGGGTCAGCCAAAGGCGGCAAAAGGAGGGGGAGTGTGTCCGATTCACCAGCTGCTCAGCCCAGCAAGGACCCTGTCCCAGGAAGGAGCGAGGCTGGAGACCAGACTCCACTCTCAAGGGAACAGCCTCCTCCTGCAGCCCTAGGCTGGGAGCTCTGACCATACTTGACCTATTACTTCCCCACTTCAAAACCGAGGGAAGGTCCGAGTACCCTAGTGGAGATTTCAAGGTCATTTACAAGCCGGCCTCTTCCTTCTGCTTATCCAGCCACTCCCTAGACTGTCTCCTCCAAACTCCTTGAGACAATGCCTAGAATGCCCCGTGCCCGCCCCTCCGTGGCCCGACCTGCTCGGGCTCTCGCCATGCCACCGTCTGCAGGCTCTGCTTTTGATTCACGCTGACCCGCACTCCTCTCTCTGCTGGAAGCAGGACCCTGTCGTGATGGCCTGGAGGCCCCCGTCCACAGTCTCTGTCACCTGTCTGAGCTGCAGACATGGAATGGTTCCCTCCACAAACTCTGCCAGGCACGGTGCTGGGTGCTGGTTCAGAAGTGAGCAAAATAAACGTGGCCTTGCCCTCTGGGACTGACCGTCTTGGGGGCGGATGGATGTTAAACGCATAATCAGACAGATACACCTATAGATTCGGCCTGGAAGGGAAAAACAAGGTGGGAGGGATCTCTTTTCGTGTGGATTGGGGGTTTCGAGGGAAGGTCTCTTGGAGGAGATGTTTTTTAAACTGAGGCTGAGGGGTGAGGAGGCCTCGGCAGGCAGCGGCGGGGAGGGTGCAGCTGGCGGGGGAGAGCGCAGGGTGGGAAATGGGCACTGCCAGGAAAGCCTAAACTGCCGGCCCTGAAAAACCCAAGGTGTTCTTGTTTCCCCTGGCACTTCCCTCTCTTGCTTTTCTTTTTGTCTCCGTCTCTCTCTTTTTTTAAATATTTATTTCGTTATTTGGCTGCCCTGGGTCTTAGCTGTGGCACGTGGGATCTTCGTTGCTGCATATGGGATCTTTAGTTGTAGCATGCGAACTTCTTCGTTGCAGCATGTGGGATCTAGTTCCCTGACCAGGGATCGAACCCAGGCCCCCTGCATTGGGAGCGCAGAGACTTAGCCACTGGACCACCAGGGAAGCCCCTCTCTTGCTTCTCTTTCTCTCCTCCTTGCTGTTCTCCCACCAGCCCCATCTCCTCTGCCTGGACTATGACAGGTACTGCAGGTGCGCCAGGCATTGTGCCCAGGGCTCTGCACACATTCATCCTCCAACAACCCTGGGAGACAGGTGCAATGGTGCCCATTTTACAGACAAAGTAACTGAGGCTCCGAGAAGTTAAGAGACCTGCCCAGGTCACTGACCAGCAAGTGCTGAAGCGCATACTCAAATCCAGGCCAGGTGCTTGTGCTGCCTTCTCTGGCCCGCAGGGCTCTGGAGCTTGGCTTGTGCCCCAGGGCACTGCCTGGCAGGGGTGAAATGCCCTCCCTGTACCCTGGGGGGTTGTGGGAGTAGAGGAGGCTGTGATCCCAGGGCCAGGCTGCCCTCTGGGGCCCTGCAGCCCACACATTGGTAATGCAAGGCCCTGAAGGTGCAGGCTGTGTATGGCTAAATGGTTACAGCCCCAAACCACTTAATGGCCACTGTTTTTGCTGCCAGGCCCGATTGTGTCTACTAGCATCTCCAAGAAAGTAAAAGTGTCGCCATAAGTCAAGGGGGCAGGCCCTCATTCAGGCCTGATGACTTGCTGACAACATCATTTCTGGGATTAAAATGGAGCCCAGGTGAAGGCAAAGCAGCGAGGTCCAATGCATGAATGGAATGTCGGCGATGGCAGCACCTGGATGGGAGGGCAGGAGCCGGCCCTGCTGGAGCCCTGCCATCCAGGTGCTGCCACCGCCGACGTTCCATTCATCCGCAACAGTCCCTGGAGAGGTAGGGGTGAGGGAAGCTCCGTTTCTACAGCGGACACACTGTGGTTCCTGAGGTCACACGGCCCACACACGCCGAGCTGGGGTTGGAACACTGGGCTCTCGGACCCGGAGCCCACATTTCTCTCCAGCGGGCCTGGCAGCAGCTGGGAAAGGGAGCCAAGGCCCCGCGTGGCCACCTGTGGGAGCTGAGTCCAAGCCCCATGCTGGAGGCCTTCTTAGGAGCTTCTTTCTGGATCGAATATTTTTGCCAGTGTCTGGACATCTCGATACGCCGAGGGTCACTATGCTGACGGTCGGGTCTCAAGATTGGTGACCTCCAGAGGATGAGGAGGGAAGAGGACAAGTGTAGGGCTGCATAGAGGAGACTCCTGGGGATGAAACCAGCTTTCCAGGAAGTGAAAGCAACCTCACTTCTTTATATTTCTGAGATCTTTTACTGCCTCCAGGACCAGTCCAGGAGACTGTTGGTCACTAACCTCTTAGTTTGTGTGTGTAATGGTAGCGGTGGGTGGAGGGGTGGGCGGGTTGGCCAGTCTCCTGAAGTCCTGTCAGTCTGCTCTCTGTAGACAAGGACCCTCTCCTGCTGCACCCTGCACAGCTTAACTGACCAGAGTAGTTTCTAGAAGCAGTGCTTCCTAGGTACCATAAAAAAAGAGAGCACTGGGCTTCCCTGGTGGCGCAGTGGTTGAGAGTCCGCCTGCCGATGCAGGGGACGTGGGTTCGTACCCCGGTCCGGGAGGATCCCACATGGCCGCTGAGCCCGCGCGTCCGGAGCCTGTGCTCTGCAACAGGAGAGGCCACAACAGTGAGAGGCCCGCGTACCGCAAAAAAAACAAAAACAAAAGAGAGAGCACTGACCCTTCTGGTTCCCCAAGAAGGGGTAGCTTTATGAATTTAGGTACCTGAGCCCGAAGCAGAGCTGAGAAAAGTCACCGTTTCTTTTTTTTTTTCAACTGAGGTATAGTTGACGTACAATATTATATAAGTTTCAGGTATACAACATAGTGATTCACAGTTTGTAAACATTCTGTTCCATTTATAGTTATAGTAAAATATTGGCTATATTCCCTGTGTTGTAAAGAGAGTCACCCTTTCTTAAGCAACCACCATGTTGAGAAACTATTCTAGACATTTTACATCTTTTTAAAATAACTTTGTTGAGTTCTATTTTACATATCGTATAATTCACACATTTTGAGTGTCCAATTCAATGAATTTTTTTAGTAAATTTACCAAGATGTGCCACCATCAGCATAAATCAGTTGTGGAACATTTCCATCACCCCAGTAAGATCCCTCACACCCATTCACTGTTAATTCCTGTTTTCTCTCTGCCCCGGGCAACCACTATTTTCTGTCTCTATATAGATTTGTCCTTTCTGGACATTTTTTCAAAATTGAAGCATAAGGGCTTCCCTGGTGGCGCAGTGGTTGAGAGCCCGCCTGCCGATGCAGGGGACACAGGTTTGTGCCCCGGTCCGGGAGGATCCCGCATACCGCGGAGTGGCTAGGCCCGTGAGCCATGGCCGCTGAGCCTGCGCGTCTGGAGCCTGTGCTCCACAACGGGAGAGGCCACAGCAGTGAGAGGCCCGTGTACCACAAAAAAAAAAAAAATAGTACTTGCTCTCAAAATTGAAGCATAGTTGATTTACAATATTGTGTTAGTTTCAGGTGTACAGCAAAGTGATTCAGTTTTGTGTATAGATATAAATTTTCAGATTCTTTTCCATTATAGATATTACAAGATATCGAATATAGTTCTCTGTGCTCTACAGTCAACCCTGTTGCTTATCTATTTTACATATAGTAGTGTGTACCTGTTAATCCCATACTCCTAATTTATCCCTCTCCTTCTCCCTTTCCCGTCTGGTGACCAGAAGTTTGTTTTCTATGTCTGTGAGTCTGTTTCTGTTTTGTATATATATTTGTTTGTATTCTTTTCTAGATTCCACATATAAGTGATATCGTATATTATTCGTCTTTTCTGGACATTTCTTATAAATGGAATCATACAGTATGCAGTCTCTCGTGTCTGGCTTCTTTCACTTTGCAGAATGTTTTCGAAGCTCATCCATGGTATAGCATGTATCAGTACTTCATTCCTTTTTAGTGCTGAATAGTATTCCATCATTTGGATATACCACAGTTTGCCTGTGCATTCACTGGTTGATGGGCACTGAGGTTGTTTCCAGTTTGGGGCTATTATGAATAACGCTGCTAAGAACACTTGTGTTCTTTAAGTTTGTGTTCTGATACTTTAAATCTGTTATTACTAATCCTCCCAATCCTGTGAGGTGGGTATTATCGTCCTCGCCTTATAGGTGAGGATACTGAGGATAACAGATACTAAGTAACTCACCCAAGGGCACACAAGTACCATATTTCATCACTTCTAGAAAGTACTTTTTCATATTTCTGAAACCAGGATGCATCTAATGAATGGCTCATCATAGCTTATTCGGCCGCATTTTCCCCTTTCTCAGTGGTATGTAACATATATTTTACAATCAAAGGCGTCTTAAATTGGATGAGCTACGGTATTAAGTGGCTGATCCTAGTAGCCTCCCTTACATATAGTTCACCCTTGTGTCAGGACTCTGGGTTGCAAGTGACAGAAATCCAGCTCAAAGGGGAACTTACCCTCAATAATTGGGAAGGATCCTGGGATTAAGTCATTGGACTGAAGGAAGAGCTGCAGAGACACTGAAAGTAGGACTCAACACTGTTAGGTCTCTGTCCATGTTTCATCTCTGCTCATCTTTGCCTATGGGTTCTCTTCCTCCATGGGGGAAACCCCAGCTTAATAGTCCTGAGAATAAAATAACTCCCAATCCCTCTCTACCTACCTCTGTGCATCAGTCCTAAGGAAGAACTCTGATTGGTCCTGCTTAGTCACATATCCATCACTGGTCTAATCACTGAGGCCTGGGGAATGGTGTACTACAATGGCCCAGGCCTGGCTGACATGCCTTTCTTCTGGCCAGAAAGTCTGTTACCAGAAGAAAGGGAGTAGGAATAAGTGAGCTGGGTACCACCACCCTCACTCCCTTAGGCCACTTTCCCATGGCATCACTCAGTATCACTGCAGACGTTACAGACTAAGAGGTATTTAGAAAGAATATCTGAAGTTTATGATTCATTCATTCTCTTGTGAGGTAATGTTCTAAAGAGTTTAATTATACTTCCAAGAACTGTGTTGTCTGAAGGATTTAAGAAAGCAATGAAATATGCATGTAATATACTAGATGTAATTATGTTTAAACTTCTCATCAAGCAAAGATTTGTTTGCAGACAGTTCTCTAATAGAAACAGGAAAGAATCTTTTAGGATACTAAACCTGTGAATTTGCCATGTTGAATTTAAGCCCCAAAGCACTGGCTTATATTTAGCTCTACTTTTAAACTGCATACTATCTCTTCTGCATCTCTCCCAGAAAGATCTGTCATCTTCCTATCTCCACCTTTTGGCTCACTTTCCCTTTATCTGAACTTCCCATACCCCATTTGCCTCTATCCAAATTCTACCTTCAATTTAATGCCACTGTCTCTGCAGGAGTCTTCCCTAATAGTTCCATCTGAAGGCAATTTCTCCTTCTAGGTTCCCATAGCTCCCTTGCTGGGACCAGTTATATGGCACTCATCAGAGGAGACCTTAGAGCAGGATAATTTCCTGAGCATTGGTTGCGATTTTCCTCCCTGTGTTTTAATTCCCATTTTAGGAAAGTAGCCAAGCCCTTCTGTGCCCTTGTCTCAGGGAAGGTTAGGTCACAGGGCTTGAGACTCTTACTTCTAGTATTATTTGGGTAGAGACTAAGCTGCTATAACAAAGAGACCACAAAGTATAGTCATTCAAACAGGATATAAGTTTACTTCTCTCTCATGTGCCAACGCAGAGGAGGCCAGCTGAGGTTCAAGAAGGATAAACTGCTCTGCTCCACAGGATTATTCAGGGCCCCAGGCTTCCTCTAAGCTGCTGTTCCTCCATCTCCTAGGCTGTTACCCTCATGGTTGCAGCTGGGACATCATCCCATCTGTGATCCAACACATTGAAAGGGGAGAGTTTAGAAAAGCACATGCCCGAGGCTTAGCAGTAGCGCACGTCACCAACTCACATTCCATTGTCTGGAATTAAATCAAGTGGATACATCCAGCTGCAAGGAATGCTGAGAAATGGCATCTCTAGCTGGAGCGACGTGTGCTAACCTAACTCGATTACTCTAGAGGAAGGGAAGAAGATATTTTGAGGCATAACTAGCAAGTTACCGCATTCTCCTTTCTGGCTTTAGTTTTCCCAAAGCTGGTGACGTTGAAGAGTTTATGCTGGGTGCTCCAGGGGCTGGGGAGGGGTGACAAGCAGTAAGACCCAGAGGAGAGAGTCTGGGGAAAGAAGTTATCTGCTGCTCCAGTTATCTGTTGCTCCATAATGTAATACCCCAAAACTTAGCATTACACAATGACACCATTTATTTTGCTCACAAATCTGCTACTCGGGCAGTGTTTGGTGGGGACCGCTTGTCTCTGTTCTGCTCGTCATCAGCTTGGACCTGGACTCAAAGCCTGGGGCCTGGAATCACTGAGGCCTCAGTCACATGTCTGGTTGATGCTAGCTGTTGGCTGAGACCTCATTTGGACCTGTAGGCGAAGCACCTACATGTGGCCTTTCCATGTGGCTGTTGGGATTTCCCACAGCATGGAGCTTGGGTTCCAAGAGCAAGCATCCTGGGAGAGAGCCACAAGGAAGCACACTGCCTCTTCTAATCTAGCCCCAGAAGCCACGCGGCATCAATTCTGCCACATTCTATTCACTAGAAGTGAGTTGCCAAGGACGGCCCAGGTTCAAGTAGAGGGGGATTAGATTCTACTCTTTGATGGAGAGAGTGTCAAAGAATGTGTGGACCATGTTTGGAGATTGCCACAGGTTCCATGGAGCCTACTTGCTGTCAGCTGCAGTGAAGGGGGTAGTGTTTCAGCGAGCTGGCTGCTTGTAACACCAGGGAAGGCAGATCCTAGATGTGGGAGGCCCAGCCTCACCCAAGAACCCCAACTTCATAAGAGGCATGGAAGCAACAGCACCTTCAGACCCATAGGGACCTTGTGAGCTGGGGTCATGGGCGTCACTGCTGATACCACCAGGGACCTATGACCAAAGATTGGAGACCATGTGGTGCCTGGGCACTGCACATGACCCTGTGATCCTGGGACGTGTACTTACTAGGATGCTTTCCATCTTCAGTAACAGCAAGTCCAATTTAAAATGATCTGAGGGCTGGGACTTCCCTGGTGGTCCAGTGGTTAAGAATCCGCTTTCCAATGCAGGGGATGTGGGTTTGATCCCTGGTCAGGGAACTAAGACTCCACATGCCGTGGGGCAGCTAGGCCCGTGCACTGCAGCAACTACTGAGCCCCTGCTCCACAACTAGAGAGAAGCCCATGGGCTGCAGTGAAGATCCCGTGTGCCGCAACTGAGACCCAGCACAGCCATAAATAAATAAATATTTTAAAAAAACTGACCTGAGGGAATTCCCTGATGGTCCAGTGGTTAAGACTGCATGCTTTCACTGCTGAGGGCACAGGTTCGATCCCTGGTCAGGGAACCAAGATCCCGCAAGTCGCGCCACACGGCCAACGGAAAAAAAAAAGAGTTAATAAACTGACCTGAAAAATAAAGCGTTAATAAACGCTTTATTTTTAAGAGTTTTAAGAGTTAATAAACTGACCTGAAAAATAAAATACTTCTAGGTATTTACTTTAGAGAAATGAAAACTTACATTCACCCCAAAACGTCTACGCAAATGTTTATAGCAACTTTAATAAGTCATCAATCTAGAAACAAATGTTCTTCAATGAGCAAATACATAAACAAATGGTTCATCCACACCATGAAACACCACTCAGCAAAAGGAACAAACTATGATACAGGAAATGACATGGATGAATCTCAAAGGCATTGTGCTGAGTGAAAGAAGCTAACGTTGGAAGGTTACATATTGTTCAAGTCAATTTATATGGCATTGTGGAAAAGGCAAAACTATACGGATGGAGAACAGATCAGTGACTGCCAGGGGCTAGTGGCTGGATAGACAGTTCAACTACAAAGGGCGAGCATGAGGGAATCTTGCAGAGTGATGGAGCTGTTCTGTACCTTGATTGTGGTGATGGTTACATGAATCTATATATAAGTTAAAACTCAGAAGTGTACACACACACCCTGTGAAAAAGGTCAATTTTTACTGTATGTAAATTCAAAAAATAAAATTATGCTTTTCAACAAATGGTGCTGAAACAACAGGACATCCACATGCAAAAAAGTGAATGTGAGATGTGGCACGTATATACAATGGAATATTACTCAGCTATAAAAAGAAACGAAACTGAGTTATTTGTAGTAAGGTGGATGGACCTAGAGTCTGTCATACAGACTAAAGTAAGTCAGAAAGAGAAAAACAAATACAGTATGCTAATGCATATATATGGAATCTAAAAAAAAAAATAATGGTACTGATGAACCTAGTTGCAGGGCAGGAATAAAGAGGTAGATGTAGAGAACGGACTTGATGACATGGGGTGGGAGGGAGAAGCTGGGGCGAAGTGAGAATAACATCGACATATATACACTACGGAATGTAAAATAGTTGGCTGGTGGGAAGCAGAAGCATAGCACAGGGAGATCAGCTCGGTGTTTGCGATAACCTAGAGGGGTGGGATAGGGAGGGTGGGAGGGAGACGCAAGAGGGAGGGGATATGAGGACATGTGTATGCATACGGCTGATTCACTTTGTTGTGCAACAGAAACTTACACAGTATTGTGAAGCAATTATACTCCAATAAAGATCTATTTTTTAAAAAAAAGGGAATATGGATACAGACTTATACCCTTCACAGAAACTACCTCTAACTGGATCACAGATCTAAGTATAAAAGGTAAAACTATAAAACTCCTAGAAGATAACGTTGGAGAAAATCTAGGTGAACTTGGGTATGGTGATAGCTTTTCAGGTACAATACCCGACACTGGTTTGTCCCGTGGAATGGCACGTGAGAGGCTGGGCTCAAGCAGGTTCAGAAGACACAAGGAGGTTGTGTGTGCATGTGGCTTAGATGCCTGTAACAGAGACTCTTTCTTCATCGCCTGTCTTCCCTTAATCCCAGGACTTCATAGAAAGTTCCTTGTGATCAGTTGGCTGAGAAGTAAAAAATTCAGGTCTGGTTTACAGAAGGTTCTACACGCTCTGCTGGCACCAACAGAAAGTGGACGGCCGTAACCCTACAGTCCCACGCCAGGGTGGCTCTGAAGGACAGTGAAAGAAAATTCTCCTAGTGGGCAGGACTTCAAGAGGCACTTTGCCCACTTTGTCTGGGCTGAGAGACGGCCAGAAGTATGGGTCTATATGGATTCATTGGCAGGGATGTGGAAGGAATATGATTGGAAGGTTGGTGACAAGGAGGTCTGGGGAAGAAGTATGTGGATGTGTCTCTCCAAACGGGCATGGAATGCCAGGATATTTGTGTCCCATGTAACTGCTCACTAAAGGGTATTCACTGCAAAGCAGGCTCTTGCCAATCAGGTGAACAAAGCATGTCCTAAGGATGTCAGTCAGCCTCTTTGCACAGCTATCCCAGTGCTTGCTCAATGGGCCCGTGGAACCAAGTGGCCATGGCGGCAGGGTCTGAGTCCAAGTCTATGCACAGGGTTCCCCTCACCAATGCTGACTTGGCCGACAACTGTCTCATCAGCTAGAAGCAGATACCAACACTGAGCCATACTGGGGGGCCCAGCCAGCCACCTAGTGGCAGGTTGATTCCATTGGCCCCTTTCCATAATGGAAGAGGCAGAGATTTGTGCCCAATGGACTATACACACATTCTGGATATGGACGTGCCTTTCCTGCTCAAAGCGTTTCTGCAAGCAACCCATGCATGGATTTGCGGAGTGCCTCGCTCACAGCCCTGCTGCTTCACACAACACTGCTTTGGATCAAAGAAGTCACCTCATGTCAGAAGAAGAGCAGCAAAGGGCTGATGCCTGTGGAATTAACCAGTTTAGTCACATACCCTATCACTCAGAAGCAGCTGACCTAATAGAAAGGTGGGATGACCGACTGATGACCTAGTTATGGTGCCTGTTGGGAGTCACCACTCTGAAGGGATGGGGTTCTGTCTCACAGGTCTCACAGGCCACAGTGTATGCTTTGAGTCAGAGACCATCACGTGGCGCTGTTTGTCCCACAGCTGGGCCTGGGACTCAGGGTGAGAGTGGCTCTGCTTTTTTTTTTTTTTTTTTTTTTTTGCGGTACGCGGGCCTCTCACTGTTGTGGCCTCTCCCGTTGCGGAGCACAGGCTCGGGACACACAGGCTCAGCGGCCATGGCTCACGGGCCCAGCCGCTCCGCGGCATGTGGGATCTTCCCGGACCGGGGCACGAACCCGCGTCCCCTGCATCGGCAGGCGGACTCTCAACCACTGCGCCACCAGGGAAGCCCTCCTCTTGCTTTTATCACACCTAACACTCCACTCGTGGTCCCAATTTCTGTATCAGTCAAGGGCCAGTCAGGAGACGGAAGCCACAGTAGTTTTTTTTAACAGAGAAAATTTAATATAAAGAACTGTTCATTAACACGACATTGTAAATCAACTCTACTTCAACAAAATAAAGTTTTAAAAAAAGAACTGTTAAGTAGGTAAACATTTAACTAGTAAGTGAAAGAGTAAAAAGAAAGCTTTAAGGTATCACAAAGGGAGTAACTGCAGGAAGCAGCCACCGCTCTAGAGCTGGGAGAATCTAAGTGGTCAGAATGATGAAAACAGAAACTCACACGAGAGGCCCGGAGCTGACAGACGGACCTCAGAGAAGGGGGTACTGCTCGGCTGGTGCTAGCATCTCTGAGCTGGGAAGAAGGGCCCTGTGGGTCTGGAACCCAATCTTCTGAGGAGGGGGTGTTGTCCAAATAGTGCTGAGATCTCCGGTAGGTGAGGAGGGCGGGGGGTTGCGGTGGTACATGATGAGGAGAAACTGCAAACTGGGTTGAGTCGCTGCCACAGGAAAGAACTGCTATTGCTGGGCTGAAGAACTGAGACCGGGGTGATGCCCCCACAAACTGGAAGCAGATGGAAAGCCCACAGGAAGCCTCCAGGAAGAAGTCAGTCCCCTTTGCCCCCTCTAGGCTGGCAGTCTCCTGCCCTGCTCCCCGGTGCGGTCTACAGGCGAGCCAGCGGGAAAGCAGAGGTGCTGCCCCGCACTGCAAAGTGGAAATGGCACAGGGCAACCCAAGGGGTTGGGGTGCGTTGGTCATTCCCGTTTGGAAGACCCTGCTTACTAAACCTGTGGCTGGGTCCATGTTTGTCCTTATATGCTTCCCAAAACCTAACAAAGGTTTCATCCATTTCTTAATTATGTAAATTTCTCCTTCTACCAAGATTGAAGTCAAGACCTGTCTTATAATTCTGATTCTGCCCCTCAATAGCTGTGATTGGTGTCCGTCATTTCATAACTCTGAGCTTCAGTGTCCATATCTCTAAAATAGGGAAAACAATACTTATTCCTCAGGGTTGCTCTGACGACATGAGAATGAGAGCTTAGCATAGTGCTTGGCTCATGGTGAAGAAGACATACAAGAACATCTCTTCATCCTGAATAGGAAGCCGAATATCTCCCTTTAAATTGTTTGTCAACCATTCTCAACATTAAGTTCCAGGGTCCTAGAACTCTTGGGTTAATCCATTGTTCTTTATTTCCCAAGAGCAGGCTACTGGGAGACTTCCACAGTGTCCCCACCACTCAACCAGCAGATGGAAGGGAGGGAGGCTCTGGGGAGATCCCAAGTGGCACCTACCGGAAATTCCCAGGAGTGGAGGTGGCATCCTCTCTCTGGGTGTGCCCTTTCCTTAGAAAATTATTCCCCTGCTGTCCTGAGGACTGTTTTATTTTATTTTTTATTTATTTATTTATTTTTGGCTGTGTTGGGTCTTCGTTTCTGTGTGAGGGCTTCCTCTAGTTGCGGCGAGCGGGGGCCACTCTTCATTGCGGTGCGCGGGCCTCTCACTGTTGCGGCCTCTCTTGTTGCGGAGCACGGGCTCCAGACGCGCAGGCTCAGTAGTTGTGGCTCACGGACCTAGATGCTCCGCGGCATGTGGGATCTTCCCAGACCAGGGCTCGAACCCGTGTCCCCTGCATTGGCAGGCAGATTCTCAACCACTGTGCCACCAGAGAAGCCCCTGAGGACTGTTTTGACCTGCTCTTTCTCTCAGACTCATTGCCAAGTGCTTGATTCTGTGAGGAGGGAGGAAATAGTCCTGTTAAAACCTCTGGGCAGGACCTGGGGTGGTACAGAGGCAAAGCTCTGTTGAAGTGGTATTCGTGCTGGGGTCCCCTCCCCAGGTCGCCCCAGGCCTCCTCCCCAGCAAGTGGGAGAAGCTGAGCTGGGCCGTTAAGGCACCCTTGGGAGACAGCCCCCATCCCAGGACCCTTCTACATTTGGTGTCCCCAAGATGACTCCTCCAGGACTTAGGATTCCCTCTCCCCCAGGGGCAGCTCCTCAGGCCTTGCCCCGACCTCATAACTGATCACTTTGCGATAATCGCACATGACTGATTCCTAAGTAAAATCCCATCCTAAAGCCTCCCCGATTGCCTCTCCTGACCTGTATAAATCTTGCTTATCCTCGAGGGCACGGGGAACGCTGACCTGGACGACCGCCCCCCACCCCCGCTTCCCTCAGCACTGGCTCCCCTCTCCTGAGTGTCCCCTAAGGACTCGCTTTCTCCGGACTGGGAACTGCCTGGTCATCCTTTCTCCTAGCTCCCAGCGGGGCGGCTGAATCAAAGACCGAAGCTCCGGGTAAAAAAAAACCTTAATCCGGAGCACTGGGAATCGGGCCGGTCCGGGCGAGCCAGGGAAGCGGCCTCCTCCGCCACAGGGGAGGCTGGGGCGCAGTGACTGCGCCTCGGAAGCCTGCGGCGTCCTGGCGTTTTCTCCGACAGCCCTGCTTCCTGATCAGTTTCAGCGAGGTCCAGGTGGGTTAAAGGCTGAAGCCCACCTTCGAGGGGCAGAAGGAGGCGGCTGCCGGAGACAACCGCGGGCGCGGCGGGACGAGTAACTCCTGCTCCCCGGGAGCCGCGGCAAGAATAAACGCAGTTTACATGCTCATGGCTTCTCCGTTCATAAATGTTACATTTTCATCCACAGTTTTCATCTGAGACAGCTGAGCACTAACCAGCTTTGTTTTCCCAAAACGCCAAGTGTAACCCCTCGGCGGGACGCGCGGCGTCTTCGGGGCCGCAGCTGCAGCTCGCAGGCCTCCAGATGGCCACGGGAACGGGCCGGGGGCGGGGAGGCCCTGAGCTCGGAGCCGTGCGGGCCGCCGGCCCCTCGTCGCGGGAAGGGACCCCAAACCTGAGGGCCGGGAGAAGCTGCGGGGACAGCGATCCCGGGCCCTGACCCCCGAGGAGGCTGAGGTCTGGGAAGCAGGCCTCATCGTGGGCGCGTGTGGCCCTCGCAGGGACGGCAGGGGGCGTCCAGGATCTTCCCTCCTGGGGGTGCGGGCGGGGAGTGGGCTGCAAAGCCGGGACTCCCAGTGCTAGCTCACCTTCCGGAGCTCCAGAAGAGCATCAGGCGCGGAGGGGCGTGGTCTAGGAGGGGCGTGGACTTGGAGGGGCGTGTCGGGATTCCGAGGGGCGTGGTCTGGATGGGGCGGCCTCCAGTGACAGCGGACGAAGGCGGCGGTGCTGCCCGCCGGCCTGGCGTTAGTTTGGAAAGGGCTGGAAAGATCAGCTTGGCGTCGTAGGAAGGTCCCTCAGACGCTGGACAGTGGGTGGGGAGGGAGAGATCGCAGGGAGAGAGCCCAGGTCAGGAGGCGATTTCAGAAAAGTGCGGAAAAGGAAAAGCCCTCAGTAGGGCAACAACAGGGGCAAGGAGCGAAAGGGGTGGGCTCGAGAGGCGAAAGGCGTGGAGGACTGGCCTCCCAACCTGAGGTAGACGGGGTGTGGGCGGCGAAGGGCAGGGAGGAGTCTGAGCGCTCGGTTCTCGAGGCCCCGTCCGTTCCCCGTCCCCCGCTGGCTGCTCCCGAGGGCGGGCTGGCAGCGGCAGCCTTTTCCGCACCCGATTCCCCGAGACTGGGCAGCGCTCCTTCGGAATCCGTCCTTGGCAGCCGCCGCTTCGGGCGCTGAGAGCCGCGAGTCGCGCAGGAAGTGCAGGAAGGACCCCTATGCGCGGCCCTCTGCTGACCAGTCTGGAGCCAGCGCGGTCGCCTCGGCTCAGCTGGCCGTGAAGCCACCGAGTTCCCCAACACGCTGTCGGGCCCCACCGGGGCTAAGCCCGGGCCTGGGACGTCTTGAGGGTGCCCGAGGCTGGTGACAGGAGTCCTGGCCACCTCTCTCTCTCGCCACTCCATCTCGCTCCCCTACACTTGGAATCAGAACTGCTTATTTCAAGTCCAAATGTGATGATGATAACCAATTAAATCTGTGCATTGATCACTCACTGTGTGTGCGTTCTGGCTCTGTGCTAAGCATTTTTTCATGCTTTTTCTCATAAATTCCCCTCCTCTCCTACCCCTTTCGTCATTTTGGCCAGCACCACCTGTACTATTATTTACTTATTATAATTTTTTTTTTTTTTTTTTTTTTTTTTTTGCGGTACGTGGGCCTCTCACTGTCGTGGCCTCTCCCGCCGCGGAGCACAGGCTCCGGACGCGCAGGCCCAGCGGCCATGGCTCACGGGCCCAGCCGCTCCGCGGCATGTGGGATCCTCCCGGACCGGGGCACGAACCCATGTCCCCTGCATCGGCAGGCGGACTCCCAACCACTGCGCCACCAGGGAAGTCCCTACTTATTATAATTTTTAATCCACTCAAAATGTAAAGAGGTGCTATCTGAAATCCCAGGTTTGACGTACAATGTTTATTTTACTAGTTCATAAACTATATATATATATATATATATATATATATTTATTTATTTATTTAAAATGTTCACTCATGGGAGTTCCCCAGCGGTCCAGTGATTAAGACTGCGCTAAGAACTGCACGGGGTGGAAGTTCGATCCCTGGTCTGGTAAATAAGACCCCACATGCCCCGCGGCGCAGCCAAAAAAAAAAAAAAATCTCTCATAAGCCACATGAAATCACCTCATGTCCCACCAGTGGTCCCTGTTTTTTGGACTGGTAAACTGAGGCTCATGGAGGTTAAGTGCCCCGCCCACGGTTGTGGCATTGGCCAAGGTACTGCCCTACTTAACTCCTGAAACTGCCCTCAAACCAGACACAGGCGACTACAAAAGGATACAACCTGGAGCGGTCCAAACAGAAGGATTCTCGCAAAGGGGAACCACAAACACAGGGATGTGTCCAAGACACTAGGGCTGGGCAGGGATGGGAAGTTGGGGATACTCAGCCTCACTTCTCCCATCTCTGAAATGGAGATAGTAACAGTCTCCTTCCTGAGGTCCTTGTGAGAACTGAGATAAAGCAGAGTGTTTAGTACAGTGCTTGGCTTGGCACATAGCAAGCCCTCAATAAATCCCTCCTGTTGCTATAAAAAGTTGGGTAAGGAGCTCTGAAGCCATGCTTGTGAGTGAGTGGCTCCTCTGCCAGAATATCTAAGATTCCACAAACTCTGTTCCCCTTAGGCTACCACTGTTAGCGGTTTGGTGCGTATCTTTCCAGACCTTTCCTATGCATATGCATGTAGTCTCTGGTTATATATAATGTGTACATACACACACGATTTACAAGTAATTTGCGGTTTTGTTGCTGTTTTTGTTGTTAGACTCATAGGAAGAAAAATGCTACACTTGTTGCACAGCTTTCTTTTTTATTTAACAGTATAGCTTGGAAACCTTTCCACATCAGCATGTATAGGTCTCTCTGCCTCATTCTTTTCAATGGCTATATAGTATTTCTTTCTTTCTTTTTAAAAAAATATGTGTTTATTTATGTGGTTGCATCAGGTCTTAGTTGCAGCAGGCGGGCTCCTTAGTTGTGGCATGTGAATTTTTTTAGTTGCGACAAGCATGTGGGATCTAGTTCCCTGACCAGGGATCGAACCTGGGCCCCCTGCATTGGGAGCACAGAGTATTATCCACTGCACCACCAAGGGAAGTCCCAGCTACATAGTATTTATTTATTTATTTATTTTTTGCTGTACATGGGCCTCTTGCTGTTGTGGCCTCTCCCGTTGCGGAGCACAGGCTCCGGATGCGCAGGCTCAGCGGCCATGGCTCACGGGCCCAGCCGCTCCGCGGCATGTGGGATCTTCCTGCACCGGGGCACGAACCCGTGTCCCCTGCATCGGCAGGCGGACACTCAACCACTGCGCCGCCAGGGAAGCCCTCATTATAAATTTTAACTAATTATTAATGTATAGAAATTATATTGACTTTTTAAAAACGAGTATAATTGACTTACCACATTAAATTAGTTCCAGGTGTATAACATAGTGACTCAATGTTTTTATACATTACAAAATGATCACCACTATTGACTTTTGTATATTTTATTACCTACCATCTACTGAGATCTCATTAAAACCAATAATTTTGTAATTGAGACTCTTGGGCTTCCAAGATAAATATTATTTGTTAATAATAACAATTTTATAATAAACATATCAGTGAATATTTATTGAGCATTTACTATGTGCCAGGAACGTTCCAAGCAGTTGACATGTTTTAATACATATAATCCTCACAACCCCAATAGCACAAACATACAAAACACACAACAGCAAACAAATATTCTATCTCTCCCACCCTACAGGAAACAAAAACAAAAACACTGAGCTACACTTTCCTCTTCATTTACTTTCCATTTCTCTTTATTTTAAGCAAAATTCCTGGAGTTACCAATTCATTTCTTCTAATTCTTTTTAAAAACATTTCCAACTGATTGTTTTGAAAATTTTAAGCCTATAGAAAAGTTGAAAGAATGGCACAATGTAAATTTACCAATTGTTATTTTACCATATTTGTTTTATCTTTTTCTCTATATATGTTTTCTTTTTTTAATTGAAGTATAGTTGATTTACAATGCTGTGTTAATTTCTGCTGTACGGCAGACTCAGTTATACATATATATACTTTTTTTTATATTCTTTTCCATTATGGTTTATCCCACGACATTGAATATAGTTCCCTGTGCTATACAGTAGGACATCATTGTCTATCCATTCTATATGTAATAGTTTGCATCTACTAACCCCAAACTCCCAGTCTATCCCTCCCCCACCTTCCCCTCTATATATTTTGGATTAAGCTGCAGCTGTTATGACTCTTCACTCCTTCAGCATGCGTGAAGAACAAGTACATTCTCCTCTATAACCTTAATACCATTATCATACACTAAAGAAATTTGAAATTGATGTATTATTTAACATATATTCCATATTGAAATTTGCCCAACTGTCCCCAAAGTTTCTTTTTAACTTTTTTTTTAAATCCAGGATCCAATGAAGGATTGATTAACATGCAATTAATTGTCATGTCTCTTAAGTCACCCTTAATCTGAAACAGTTCCCCGGCCTTGTTTTGGTTTGTGAAATTGACATTTTTGAAGAGTCTAGGCCAGTTGTTTTGTAGTATGTCTCACACTTTGGATTTAGCTGGTTGTTTCCTCATGATTATATACAGATTAAACATTTGGGGTAAACGTTTGGGTAATGTTGTGTCCTTAGTGTTTTACATCAGGGGTTTATTATGTCAGTTTGTCTCATTATTGACAATGCGAAGTGTGATCATTTTGCTTAAAGCCCCAGTCGCTCTTGAATCCACTCTAATCAGGTTTTGTTCCCTCGATTTCACCAACATGGTTCTTATCAAGATCACCAATTACCTCCACGTTGCCAAATCCAACGGTCAACTCTCAGACCTCCCTCTTCCTGACACAGCAGTAGTATTTGTCACAGAGACCACTCCTCTTCCTTGGAGTACTTGCTTCTTCAGGCTTACAGACATCACGGACGCCTGGCTTTCTCCTATCTGCCTGCTCGTCTCAGCCTCCTTCAGAATGCTCCCTTGCTCCCTAAACTCTGAATGTTGAGTCCCTGAGTGCTTGGACCTCTTCTCTAATTTCTACCTACACCCACTCCCTTGGTGATCTCATCCAGCTTCTTGGCTTTTAGACCATACATTTACTGATGACTTCTGGATTTCTGTCTCCAGCCCAAACCTCTCTCTTAAACCCCAGGCTCGTATCTAACAATCTACTTGAAATCTCCACTAAAGTCTAATAAGCGTCTCAATCTTAACATGTCCATAACTAAGGTCCTTATATTCCCCTCCAACCTGCCCCGACATGTTCCCCGGTCTCAAGCAAGAGCAACTTCATTGTTGCTGTTGCTCAGGCCAAAAACCTTGGCACCGGGCTTCCCTGGTGGCGCAGTGGTTGAGAGTCCGCCTGCCGATGCAGGGGACACAGGTTCGTGCCCCGGTCCGAGAAGATCCCACATGCCGCGGAGCGGCTGGGCCCGTGAGCCATGGCGGCTGAGCCTGCGCGTCTGGAGCCTGTGCTCCGCAACGGGAGAGGCCACGACAGTGAGAGGCCCGCGTACCGCAAAAAACAAAAACAAAAAACCTTGGCACCATTAACTCCTCTCTTTCTCATGCCCACACCCATTAGCAAGTCCCAGCCATCCTACCTTTCAAAAATAGCCAGCATGCCACTTCTCACCACCTCCACTGCCATCACTCAAGTCCAAGCCACAATATCATGTCACATTTAGGTTACTGCCAGTAGCTTCCTAAGGGGTTTTCCTTCTTGCTCTACCTTTATTCTCCTCACTTTCCACACAGCAGTTGGAGTGATTTTGTTAAAACTTAAGTCACACCATATTAGTCTTCTGCTTAAAACTTTCCCGAGGCATCTCCTCTCACTCAGCGTCCTTACTAGGACCTCTAAGTCCTGCAGGATCTGGTCCCCATTGCATCTCTGATTTCTCTCCTACTCTGCTCACTTCTTCCACTGCACCCATTCCTGTCTCCCTGTGGTTCCTGAACACACCAGGCTTGCCCCCAGCAGGACCCCCAGTAGGGCCTGGAATATTCTTCTCTCACATCTGTGTGGCTTGCTCTCTCATTTTCTTTAGGGCTTTACTCCAAAGACACCTCAGTGATGCCTAACTCCCAACACCCACTTCCCTTGTATCACAACAGCTTTTACCCATGCTACTTTTTCTCTTTAGCACGTACCGCTATCTAATAAACGATGTACAGTCATCCCTCCGTGTCTGTGGGGGATTGGTTCTGGGACCCGCCTCGCATACCAAAATCTGCCGATGCTCAAGTCCCATAGTGGGCGCTCGTATTTGCAGATACGGAACCCGGGGAAATCGAGGGCTCACTGCATATTTATTGAAAAAAAATCCACCTATAAGTGGACCAGCACAGTTCAAGCCTGTGTTGTTGAAGGGCACGAGCTTGAACTCTGTGGGTCCAAGGATACGCGGATTTTTTTCACTAAATACATCCTACAGTACCACACGATCAGTGGTGGTTGATTCCCTGGATGTGGAACCACGGCCATGGAGGGGCCAACTATGGGACTTGAGCGTCCGAGATTTTGGTATCTGCGGTGGGTCCTGTATCCAATCCCAGGGGATTCGGGGGAACAACTGTATTTTACTTCTTTATCCTTTAAGGATTATCCTTGTCTATTTCCCTCACTAGAATGTAGCTCCATGAGGACAGAGAACTTTAACTTTGTTTTGTTCACTTCAGTATACCTTCAACAGTGCCTGGCACATGGAATACTGTGCCTGGCTCCATAAATACTGAATGAACAAGGCATCGAGTGGACCTGAACTACCCCCCGCACTGCTGGTCTTGCGCGGTCTTATTTCCCTGACCAGGGATCAAACCAAGGCCACGGCAGTAAAAGCCCGGAGTCCTAACCACTGGACAGCCAGGAAAGTCCCAGAGCTGGAACTCAGCTATGAAGCTATACTGCAAATAATTATTTCCTTTAAAAAAATACATTTTCTCGTTGACTAGAACTTTCCAAAGAATGTTTAGTGATAATGGTGAAAAAAGTACTCATAATGACTTTAAGAGAATGCCTCTTAACCTATGGTTTCACCACTAGTTATGTACTTACTGATTCAACTGACTTTGTCATGATAAGGGTGTTACCTAAATTCTATTTCACTTAGACATCTATGCTTAATGGCATAAGAATGATAACTATTCAGCAGGGTTTTAATAGAAAATGCGTACTACTTAGAAAGATAGGAAGTTGGAGGCATTTTTCTCTACAACTTTGCAAGAAACAATATGTATGCTGACTTGATTTACCGGAATTTAAAATTCTAGCCCAGCATTTATTGAATATTATGTGCCAAGCCTCACGTTTTCACTTAATCTTCAAAACAATAAATCAGTTACTATATTTTAAGGTTATACAAGCTTAATGTTAAAATCTGAAGGACAGCAAGACATTCATTCTAGCATGAATGCAACTGATTTTTATTTAGGTTTACTATGTACCAGCACTGGGGCTACAATGGAGGAGACAATGAACCCCTGTTTTGTAGCACATTCTAGTAGGGATAGAGTCAGGAAAAATGTAATGTAATTTCAGATTTTGATAAATAAGGAAATAAAGCCAAGGGATGTGACAAAGGGTATGTGGGCAGAGGGTTTGGCTACAGCTTAATAAGCAAGTGGTGGGAAGAGAAGATTGACAGGGCCAGATCACGCAGGGCCTGCCTCATGAGCCTGTTTAGATGTTACTCTGTGAGCAATGGGAAGTCACTAGATATTTTTAAGTGCGGAAATGATCTGAAATGATTTATGTTTTAGAAACGTTCTTTGGGGGCTGTGTGAAGAGGCCGGAGGGAATGAGTGGATGAATGCAGACTGATTTAAGTTATAGCAATAGTCCATAACTTAGCTGCTGATAGCAGCTCGGACTAGGATGGTAGAAGGAGTAAGTAAGTGCAAAGTTTTGGATGCACTTTCGGAGAAAGTCAACAGGATTTAATGGAGGTGAGGAAGAGGGAGGAATCAAGGGGGTAGCTCAAGACTGAGCAGGTGGTGAGCAGCATGTTTTCAAATGAAGAGTTTTCTTGTAATTTCTATAATCTGTCCCTCTCATTCCCAATTTTGTCTCCTCTGGCCCCCATTTGTTTCTACTGTCAAGACTTTCCTTAACTTCTAGTGCCCCCGACAAACTAACTGCTCTTATTTGTATGTCTCACACTTAGAGCATGGGAATTAGAGAGCAAGGCCTTGGATTTAGTCTACCGGGAAACAAATTCCATCCCCTCTATTTACGGTGCGATCTTGGGCAAGTTTCACCTGTAGAATAGGGTATATAATAGCACCCACCTTACAGAGTTGTTGAGAATTTACATTGGAGCAGCTTTATACCTTTACATACTCAGCACCTAGCAGATCCTCGATATATTCAAATGTGCAAAGTTGATTTCCTCTCAGATTCTAGGCTGTCAAGATGAGAAGGGCAAGCAAGAGCTTGGACATTGTTCAAGCACTAACCCACCTGACGGTATTTAGCCAAGAGAAGAATTCCTCCCCTCGTTTGCCTAAGAGAATGACATTTCCAAATTCCTTCCTAGAAGTTCTTCCAGCATTCCCTGATTTCCCTAAAACCTTATCTAAAGTTTTTTATCTTACCACATGAGTTCATAGGGTTTTTCATCTGTAAATTTGTCTTAGACTTTAGGAATATTTTCTGGAAACTTTTACGTATTAATCAGCTATTTTCATAAGATACTTCATATTCAAAAGCTGGTTACCACCTTGTTACAGATGTTAAAAACTGAACTTAATAACGAGTGGTGAGTTTAGCTATGGTCCCCACATATCACTTTGGGCCCAACTCTAATTCACTATAGATTTTTCCTAGGTAAATTCTCAGGTAGCCAACTCCAAAGCATAGCAGGTAAGAGGATTTTCAGCCCAGGAGGTTAATAAGCATCAATGGGAGTGGCAGATCACACTCATATCTAAGTCAAAGAATAACCCTGACCTCAAAATTATGAATATTGTTTAGACCCTAGTCAAATAAGAATAATCCTCCCAAATTTCATTGCCTCTTTAGTTAAGTAGGAAAGAGTTACCTACCTTATAGGAACAAGAGAATACATGTCAAGTATTAACAGACCATGGTATACTGAGACAAGCTCAGTACATTGACCAGACATCTGTGTACCTGCTTTGAGTGCCAAGTTCATCTATTTTGTATCAAACATACTTCAATTGGCTCTTGGTAGCTTATACTGCAGTGAACATATGCTCCGGCCAATACTCCAAGTAATACTAGTGCCTGCCTGTAGAAGCCTATACAAACGATCACACTAAAACTAGGATACCACGTCAACAAATTAGAAACAGGCTCTCAAAAAATCTTATATTTCTCAGTGATTTTATAATGACCTAAAATCTAAAAATGAAGTTACTGCTAAAAAGGAGCTTAACATCAATGTTTATAAGCCCAATGTTATATCGTATTGACATGAATCTGTTCTTAGCCCATTGATTAATACATCTCAGTTCACTTCCAGAGCAGCTTCACTCGTATGCTACAACTAATGTCAGAGTTCCCTGTGCTATATTGTAGGTTCTAATTAGTTATCTATTTTATACAGAGTATCAATCGTGTATATATGTCAATCCCAATCTCCCAGTTCATCCCACCCCCCTTCCCCCTTGGTATCCATACATTTGTTCTCTACATCTGTCTCTATTTCTGCTTTGTAAATAAGATCGTCTATAGCAATTTTTTCAGATTCCACATATATGCGTTAGTATACAATATTTGTTTTTCTCTTTCTGACTTACTTCACTTTGTATGACAGCCTCTAGGTCCATCCACGTCTCTACAAACGACCCAATTTCGTTCCTTTTTATGGCTAATATTCCATTGAATATATGTGCCACATCTGCTTTATCCATTCCTCTGTTGGTGGACATTTAGGTTGTTTCCATGTCCTGGCTGTTGTAAACGGTGCAAGGAACACTGGGGGAGCATGGTCTGTTTTTGTTTTGAATTTTTTTTTTTAATTAATAAATTTTCAGCTGCGTTGGGTCTTTGTTGCTGCGCATGGGCTTTTCTCTAGTTGCAGCAAGCAGGGGACTACTCTTTGTTGTGGTGCGTGGGCTTCTCATTGCAGCAGCTTCTCTTGTGGAGCACGGGCTCTAGGCACACAGGCTCTAGAGCGCAGGCTTAGTAGTTGTGGCACACGGGCTTTGTTGCTCCGCGGCATGTGGGATCTTCCCCAACCAGGGTTCGAACCAATGTCCCAGTCAGGTGGATTCTTAGCCACTGTGCCACCAGGGAAGCCCCCTTGTTTTGAACTTTTTTACACAGCAAGTTCTTGTTAGTTATCTGGTTTATACCTATTAGTGTATATATGTCAATCCCAATCTCCCATTCATCACACCACCACCCCCTCCCCGCCTGCTTTCCCCCCTTGGTGTCCATACTTGTTCTCTACATCTGTGTCTCTATTTCTACCTTGCAAACCAGTTCATCTGTACCATTTTTCTAGATTCCACATATATGTTAACATACTGTTTTCCTCTTTCTGACTTACTCTGTATGACAGTCTCTAGGTCCATCCATGTCTCTACAAATGACCCAATTTTGTTCCTTTTTGTGGCTGAGTAATATTCTGTTGTGCATATGTACATCTTCTTTATCCATTCGTCTGTCCATGGGCATTTAGGTTGTTTCCATGATCCGGCTATTGTAAACAGTGCTGCAATGAACATTGTGGTACATGACTCTTTTTGAATTACGGTTTTCTCAGGGTATGTGTCCAGTAGTGGGATTGCTGGGCCATATGGTAATTCTACTTTTAGTTTTTTTAAGGCACCTCCACAGTGTTCTCCATAGTGGCTGTATCAATTTACATTCCCACCAACAGTGCAAGAGGGTTCCCTTTTCTCCACACCCTCTCCAGCACTTATTGTTTGTAGACAATTTTTTAATGATGGCCATTCTGACTGGTGTGATACCTCATTGTAGTTTTGATTTGCATTTCTCTAATAAGAAATGTTGTAAGTCTTAAAAGGTTCACCATCCTCATTTCACATTAATCACCCCAATGCTAAATAAAACACAGTGCTAAGAATGAACTATAGGTGCTTGATTAATAACTTCAGGGTTAATATACAATATCTTAAAATAGCCAGCTCTCTGATGCACTAATTTTTGAACTGAAGACTGTTACATTTGCAGTTAAATTACCATTAAATATTCAAAGTTTAATAACAGATTATGTTTATATATGTACTTTCACTACTTACACAGATTTAACTATTTTCATGTGATTCTGCTGGCCAGCTAGGTTTGGGAACTGCTGGTTAAAAGTACACATATCCGTAGTCAAACTCTGGTTTTGGAAAATAGAAATACCACCTTCAAATTTTTAAAAATTTGAGGAAAGCCAGTAGCTCCAGTTTCCTTCCCATACAAAGCTTATACTTTCCTCCTCTCTCAACAATTTCAGATAAAAAGTGACAAAACACTTGATACTAAAATTATTTTGAATATGGAAATTTCAAGTAAGTTAATTGTACAGATAAGGTTGATAGTAAAGACCAAAAGCAGGTATAGTTTAATGTATTTTAATAGCAAACTTACAGGAACAGCACAGAAGACAGACAACATTAAAAACATGTACTTGCATATAGGACAACTCAGTTAGAAAAGTATAGTGAATGGATGGAATCTACTGTATGATAAAAATGCTACAAACACCATTTAGTTGCAGTCAATAAGAAATTTACTTGTTTTAAAAAAATCCAAATGCTGGCATTGTCCAGAAAAATTTAACAGGTTTATTTATAATTGTTATAAAGTTGAACTGCTGAAACTTGTTCACTGAAACATTTTGACTTGCATTAATGCTTTATGTCCCCGCATTTATATTAAAAATTCACACACAAATGAAAATGGAAAAACTGCCAATACCTGATTTCTGTCCCCCATTTTTCCACCTGCAATCATATACTTAGGTACCTTTTGACCCCACGGGGAAAAAAAAAATCTAACATTCAGAACTACCAATAACAGGAAGAGATTTTTTTTTTTTTTTTTTTTTTTTTTAAAGAATGAAATGTTTCCCATCATAGTGGATTCTTAAGCACGTTCTCCACGTATGCGGCGTGCTAGCTGGATGTCTTTTGGCATAATCGTTACACGTTTGGCATGGATAGCACACAGGTTGGTGTCTTCAAAAAGGCCAACCAGATAGGCCTCACTTGCCTCCTACAACAGGAATAAAGAAAAAAATATTATCAATAGTTAAGTTACATCTGTATCAGTTAAAAAGATGAGGTTTTTGAGCCCTTTAAAAACCTACTTCAGAAGATGTTGACTATTTTACCAAATGCTTACATTTTAATATCTGTGCGACGAGGCTGAAAGGTAGCTTATGAAAGTGAAAACTCAAGTCTTTACCAAATAATACAAGTCAAATAATTTCACTACTAAAAAAGTTTAATTTTTTTAATGTTATATGTGATTTTTAGTAAACTGAAATGTGTCTTGAGTAAAGCAAAAAATCCAACTTAAATTCTAACATTCATTCTCATCCTAAGATAAATGGAATCATGTATCTAATCCAAAGTAATATACTCTCCTACCCTGCTGTGTCCTCCTTTTTCTGAATCTTACTCACACTTCATTATATCTGTTTGACCACTGGTTTCCATCATATGGTCCTCATCTACCTTTCCTTTAACACCTCAGTTTTACCACTAGAGTGCTATTGGGTCCCAGAACACACCAGATTTGTGTCTTACTTATATACATTGACCTACTTTGCTGAGATATGCCCCCATGCCCCCCACTAACTGTACCTTCCTCTATGCACCCCTATCTGTAATGGCATTTTTGCTACCTCCCAGCATTAACATTGATCCCCCTGGTTTTTCTCATGATATTCTTAAGACTTTTCTGAAGGCATCTTCTTATCCCTACTTTCACTCAAAAACTGGTAGCTACATGAATCATTCACCAACACTTGGCATGTAAAGAGGAAAAAACGGGAGCTTCTACTTATAATTAACTCTTAAATTGTTAGCACATCTTACAGCTGTCTGAAAAGCTGAAGAATCCTTTCGTCTAGGTTAAAACATCTGCTTACTCATTTTGAAATGAACCTACTG
This sequence comes from Pseudorca crassidens, assembly GCF_039906515.1. Taxonomy (NCBI): domain Eukaryota; kingdom Metazoa; phylum Chordata; class Mammalia; order Artiodactyla; family Delphinidae; genus Pseudorca; species Pseudorca crassidens. Next base: position 162,912,041 of record NC_090297.1, read on the forward strand.
TTTTACCAGTCATCAGTCCAACTGTTTCAGCGGATTAGGAACACACTAAATGAAAAAACGATATTTGGCTTCTCTATAAGCAAGTTATTTCTCTGTTCGAGATATATTTAGGGGAAAAAAAACAGATTTTTGTAATTGCTATTTTTGTCCTAATTAAAAAAATTATATCCATTTTGGAAACTCTGGGTAATAAAACTAAAAGGGAAATACACAGAATACTTGAGCAATTCAAGCCCCACAATACTACATAACACACAAGATACAGAGATGGGAAGAACCGGTTTTGCTTTTTACAAACATTTTGACTTTGCCAATAAAGCTTGAGATTCTGCTTTTAAAAGAACACAGCAACAATTAATTCAAATGGTTTACGTTATTCCATCTTATGAAAAAAATTATTCCCTACATTTATATCTTCATTCTTTTTAGCCTAATCTCTCTTCTATAAAAATCTGTTTCACCTAAAGTTTACTATCCCTACATGTCTTTCTGCAGCATTTGTTATCAAGAGCTAAGTCTTATTTACCTCCCCTTTATGGACTACCTAAGATTATTCCATGAAGGAGAAAGCAAACACTCCTCCTGCCCCTGGTTCCCAGGTGCAGGTAACTTTGAACTCCTAATGCCTTGGCAATCATAATGGCCTTGTACACTAGCCATCTTTTAATGCCCTTAAATTACTTAACAGAGACCTCTAACCCTAACTGAAATTTGCATCTTTTCCTTTTTTTTCTTGGCCAGGATATGTGGCTGCAGGACAGTTCCCTGACCAAGGATTGAATGCAGCTCCTCAGCTGTGAAAGCGCGGAGTCCTAACCGCTGGACCACAAGGGAATTCCCGAAATTTGCATCTTTTCTATGCAATTAGTTCCGTGTATCTTACCTATTCCAAAGAATATATTAAAAGCAAAAGTCCTTAATGTTTGGGGATTAATTCTTGGGATACTCTAGAAATAGGTAAAAGATTTAGGAAACACAGCATACTGTAGCCTGCCTACTCTTACGGGTTCGCACCACACATCAGATACTAGGACTGAAGTTCCTCAAGAAAGAAACTAGTTTCTTTTTTGTTTCACCCAGCGTATCTCAGGATTATGCAAATCTAGAAGGCTTCTGCAAAACACAGCACTATGAGCTGCTATATGGACAAGCCAACAGGTCCTGCAATTCTGAGACCATTTAAGAGTGGAATAATGATCTACTGGCTCCCCTAGTACGACTCAAATGTGGCATGTAGCAGCTGGGCCTCTCACTGCCATCTTACAACCTGGCTATAGGTTTTATAGAGTTGTGTCTGGTCAACTCTGGGAGAAGAGTCAATACTCATAGGGAATTTAACCATGACTCATATATTTCTAATTCTATTGCTAGTGTCTCAAAGTCTCCTAAACATTAAGGCTATGATGGGAATTAAAGACTGACACATTAATTTATAGCCCAGTGAACGTAATTTTGATAACAGCAAAAGAAAAAGTATCTTATAACTGGAAGAAAATGTTAATTTACAACATTTTGAGTATATTCAATATCTGACTCTTCCACCACTTCAAACCACCAATGTCCATTTTTAACATGATACCTCAGTTCAAACTCTCAGATATTAGGGGCAAAGGCTAAATTTCAAGTTAGCGAATTCTTGATTATCTATGGCAAACCTAGACTAAATTCTCTCCCATCCTCATTGGACTACCTCCCCTCCTCATTTAGTTGTATTAGAAAAGTTGTAAACTGTGTAATTCTAAAGGCAAAAATAGTGACTTTTGGAATTCTATTTCAACTGCTCTCTTCTATTGCCCTATTTCCATTAGCAAATTCTCCATCTCTGTATCTTTAAGAGAACTGATGTATAAAAAAAGCAACACAAACAAAATAAACTTCTAACAAAGATTACTCTTCCAATAAAGAGCTACCTAATGCAAGAGTACTACAGGCAGCAGAATTGAACATTTTGCTCAAAACCAATACAACCACATTTACTGACAAATATAAAACACACACCTTAATAACAGCAATGTGGAAGTTTAGACATGAATTTTAAAAAACAATAGTCTTTTACTCAGACTGTTTAGTAATCAATTTACAAAGCTCTATCATTGACACTTAAGCTCAACAATGTTGGACTTTCAAGTATAGTGTGTTCTTCAAGCATAGCCCTGCTAACTCTAACTACAAAACAAAATTGGCAGCTTTAGATCAATGCTTGAGAATATCAATAATATTTCTATATTTAAAATTAGTGGGGAAAATGTGATTAGCAATTATAGTAATAAACAAAATGGGATCTAAAGATAGTCAATGATTAAAACAGAAAATAAGGGTTTTAAATAACAGCACTGGAAGATTTTAGTAGTTTGAAATTTCAGTAATTTCAATTCATTGAGAATTTAATGGATGCCTACTCCTGGAATTTACCAATCAAATGAAGTTCAGACTAACCATAGAAACAGCTCAACCAATTACACTTCAGGGTAGAATCCACCTATCAAATCTTCCTCACACATAAAGGAAAAGCTTGGCAACAGCAGCCTTGCAAAATCCTCCAATGGAGTGTATGTAGATTCTGGACCCTCCCCCAAAAGATTCCGATTCAGGTCTGTGGAGGTGCCTAGCAATCTGCAATTTTAATCACCTCTAACCCCACGCTCTGAAGGAGGTGGCAGTCTTACCATACTCTGAGTTACAACGAACGCCAAACTCGTTAACATTATAGGTTACTTAAGTGATTGATGTTAATTATACCCACATACCTAATCAAATATCTTACTTGTGGGCATTTCAAGTTTTAATCTTGGCACAAACCACCAGTATTTCAAATAGATAACCACAGCTAAAACAGTACTTCTCAAAGTTCTGACACACTGGAGCTAAGAATAAATTCACTATGTTTCCCATTTAAGTGGAAATCCATACATAATCCCCTTTAGCAAACTACAAGTCTTCCAATTTCTTTTTACAAGCCTAGTATCTTTTTCTCCTTATCGTCAACCTAATCCTAACTACCACTCATGCTTCTTTTACCTCAATGCACAGTTCTTTTATGCTGCCTGTTCCCATCCCAGATATTATGTTCTCTCCACTTGCAACTGCCTCTTCAGGCCCAGGAAGCCATTTATTCTAACATTCTTTTTATATCAGTCACTGTTTGAAACTAATTACCAATTACCTTTAGCCCCATGACTTCCTGATGTCCTGCAGCAACTGTAAGCCAAACCAGAAGGTTCTTTTTCCCTTTAAACACTGCAACGTCTAAAATTTTAAAATCCTATGTCTGCTTGTATGACCTTGAGCAACTTAACCTTTCTGACATCTTAACAGTGAAATAGATAAGACCTACCTCATCCACTCGTGATGATTAAATTTAACAAGCATATACAAAGATTTAGAATTGTTCTCGGTACAAAGCAGGAACGGCCAACTCTTAGAGCCTTTCCCACCCGCCATTTTACCTGCAAAGCACCAATAGCTGCACTCTGGAAGCGCAGATCTGTTTTGAAGTCCTGAGCAATTTCCCGCACCAGACGCTGGAAGGGAAGTTTGCGAATCAGAAGTTCAGTGGACTTCTGATAACGTCTAATTTCACGGAGTGCCACGGTACCAGGCCTTTAAAACAAAACACAATAAAGACACGGTTACCAAATACATAAAAAACATAAAAGAGTGGTCATCAGCTTTAAAAAGACGCAGTCACTTTTCACAAAATAAATCACCCAACTATTCTTCAGCTTCTGTATCAAATTTCACTTATTAAATTATGACCCGAATATTCAAGTCTGTTAAGAGTAACACAACAATCCTTTAAAGCAAAAAGCATGATATTAAAGTAGATTCCTGGCAGGGGGGTTTAATCAAAGTCCTCTTATTTTCTTCCTCTTTAACATATATATAACTAACTTGTTATAATTACAACTTGGGAAAGTACTAGGTCACAAATAAAGAGGTCAAAATTGTTCAGACTCTTCTCAATTTGGCAGCACTCTCCTTCTTCCCACTGGCACCCCCAATTCTTCTAAAAGACCTACCAGCACAACCCAATGAGCTTCCTTTAAAAAATACACTTATGGCATTTAAGTTTGATTTCCCAGAATACCTTTGAACACTGCACATCCCTCATGAATGATTAAATGTGAATACTCTTTTATGGTGTATCTTCTATATGGAAGTTTTCTTTCTTTCTTTCTTTTTAAAACTAATTTTAAGCAAGAAATTTACCTCAATTCTGACTTATTTCTTCCACTTTTATTTTAGGCTAACTAAAATCATTTGCAGAAGGCACCTAAATACAGACAACTTCTGCCCTCTAATGGCAGATGCCCTTAACAACACTGCTCAGGGTAGTTCAAAACTGTGCTAACAGAAGGAAATAAACCAATTCAAGTAAATGAAGGACTTACCTAAAACAAAATGACCCCCAATCTTGATTAAATTACTTTACCAAGAGAAAGAGTATCCTCAAAAATGTATTTAAAAATGTATTTACTATTTAAAAAATATACAATACACCTAACAGCTAAATAAAATGTTACCCTATCCCATTAACGTTATTAGTGATACAACCTCTCCTCTGGGCTATGGGCAAGATCATGGCTTCAAAATTAAACATGTTCCCAATAAAACCTAACACTAAATTTTATATATATATATATTTTAAAGTATTAGTAAATATTCAAAAGGAAAAATTATTAGTTTCTCTAAAGCAAAAAGTATAATTATACATCTTTTTATTAAATTATATAGATACTGCTTCGGGAGATAGGCTTTGTCCCATTTTTTCCCTCCTCTTGTTTTAATACCTGTAACGATGAGGTTTCTTCACCCCTCCAGTAGAGGGCGCACTCTTGCGAGCGGCTTTCGTAGCCAGTTGCTTCCTCGGTGCTTTACCACCGGTCGATTTGCGGGCAGTCTGCTTTGTACGAGCCATGGTATAAAGACCTCCTTACTTACCTACCAGCATCAAAACACAAAAATCACCATATGCAACTAACAAACATACAAGTTTTCCTGCCATTACCACCGCTCCCCCCCCCCAAAAATCTGGAAATTATGATCAGTATAAAAAAATAATGTCTGTAATGTTACATAATTTTAAAGTGTGCAGATTACGTCTACCACCCAAATATGACTTCCTGAAACAAACTGTAGTACTAGAAAATTGTTAGCGTTAACACCAATCATCTCTCAAAAATGCCAAATTTGAGCGATAAACGGCAAAACAAAAAGACCCCTGACAGCCTTCACTTCAGTTTCTTTAATTAAAGTAGAAATTAGAAATGTCTGTAAATATTCGATCCACTAACAAGTCAAAAGAACGAAGCCACAAACCACAGAAAGGTCGAGTCAAATTACAGCAAAAAAGGTTTTGGTCACCCCCCCCGCCGCCCCCCCCCTTTACGTCTGGCAGTTGATAGACTGCTGTAAATATCTGAAAACATTCCTGCTTCTGCATCTCTACAGTTCTGTTGACAAAAAGGCGTCTCAAAAAACAAGAGAGGAACAACAGCTACCACCAGCGAGCATTCTACAAAGCACCGTCCTGGCGTCCAGTCCTCAGAAGCTTCGCAGTGAAATTAAAAAAAAAAAGTGCCCCGCACCCAGGCTTTAATTAACGCACGGGACCGGCCGACCAGTCCACCCCAAGCACCACATAAACTTTTGGTTTCGCCTCCTCCGGCCCCTCGGCACAGGGTCCCCCAGCCTGCCCGCCTCGCTCCCAGCGTCTCGCGCAGGCACAAACTCGGCTCCCAGACCAGAACAAAATGGAAACAATCGCAAAACGTATCCGATTCCCTACCAAAGAGACAAAACACCAAATCGCTCGAAAACAGCCCGATCCCCTGCCACGTGCCGCCCTCCAAAATGCAAAAGTTTTTTTTGTGCATTTCAAATGCATCAAGTTTCCGCTTCTCTAAAAAAGGAGAAAAAAATTTTTCTCTTTAAAAAATTTTCCTCCTTTTTCAAATGGGGAAGAGAGAAACGGGGGAAAAAATATGGTCGGTGACCAGAGAAGAGAGACAAGATGGTGAAGCTTAGCAACAACTGTGGGGAGGCAGCAAAAAGCGAGTTACCCCAGGGTGGGAAGCAGCGGCGATTTCCACCCTTTTCCCGCTCGAAAACTGGGGTCCGGGGTCCGGGGGCGGTAGTTAAGAGGCCCGCGCGGGTCGTGGTGAAGGTCTGAGGTCCCGGGAAGGGGCGGCGGGCGGGATTTCACCGAAGAAAGAGGAGCCAGGGGCGCGGGGAGGGAGAGCAGGCTCGGCGACGCGGCGGTTGCTGCTGTTGGGCTGAGGCGGCGAGAGACTGGGGAGCCGCCGGAGCCGCCGTCGCCTGAGGGGTGAGGGAAACTCGCTCCTCACCTCCATTTCTGGGCCAAAAAGTTTGTGGGCCAAGCCGGAGGGACCCTGGGTCCCCTCACCGCACCGCCGGGGCCCGGCCCGGGGTTGACGGCAAGCGGGGCTCGGTTCCGGGGAAGCGGGCAGACGGGGAAACTTACCCCCCTTCTCCTTCGGCTGGAGCTCAGCGAGCTAGAGGCGGCGCTGGCGTCGGAGAGCGACAGCGGCGCGGCGGCGGCAGCGAACACAATTGAAAGATGGCTGACACCGAGGCTATCCCCCAACACACGCCGCCCCGCCCCCGCGCCGCGCGCCAACCAATCACACACAATGGAGGGAAGGCTCGGCCCCGCCCCCGCCCCTCGCTCGCGCCCCGCCTCCGCCCCTCCCCCCGCGCGCCCGTTCGCTGGCGCGCGCTCGCCCCTCCCCCGCGCGCCGCCCGCTCCCTCCTCCCGGCCGCCTCGCGCAGTGTGTGTACAAACACAAAAGACACGCCGAAGGGCCGCCGGCTCCGGCCGAGACGGCCGCCCGCCCGACCCCGTTTTAACTCCGGCTCTCCGGCCCCGCACTCCCACCCTGCTCCGTGCGCACACGTCTTGGCAGTCGGGAAGCCCGGGTTTGGGGCGCCGAGGGGGAAGTGAGGGGGGAGGGGCGGGCGGGAGGAGGCGCGGTCGGTGAACACCCGGCCTGCGGGCGTCTCAGGCCGCGGCGGGGAGGGCGAGGGAGGGGGCGCCCCGCTCCGGCGCGGGCCCAGGCGCGCGTCCCCGAGGCGCCCCGGGGGCGGGGAGAAGGGCACCGCCGGTCGGGTCGGTGCACCCCAGTTGAAAACACTACCCAACCGGAAGCAAATAGCAGCCTAGCGTCCCGCGTCCACTTTCGGATGGGGCTGCTCTAGCCGCTGGCAGGGCTGCCGGACTGCAGTCTTCACGCTCTCTCTCCGGGCCAGGTGCGGCCGGCCCGCCCGTAGACAACTTTAGTCGCTCAACACACCGGCCCGGGCCGTGGCGGGCCCCGCGGTGCGGGCTGTAGGCAGTCCGCAAGGGCTCTGCCACCTAGGACGCCCGGCCCCGCGCAGGTGGCATCTCCAGGGCCGAGGGGCCGGGGCTCGCCTTCTTCCTGAGCCGGGATGCCTGATGCAAGATGGCTGTATTTTGTAAGCCTCTAAAACAATGTGTGGAATACACAGCTAACTGCACCAGAGCCTGACTACCAGTCCTGGCAGCTTGTCCTACTAGCAAGTTCGGCCTTTTAACCTTTTCAGTATTCGGTAGAATTGCCAAATACTGGATAGTCAAGTGTTGTCAGCAGCTTCTGCATAGTTTAGATGCGGCGGAAAACGGCAGAAATAAGGAAAACGTGGTTTGGGGATTATCACATTTATCCATTTTCCAATTCTCAGTAGCATAGGAAACAGACTTCAGGTTCAAGTCATCCACGTTGTCAGCTCATTGGCCTTAGACTATCTGTACCGTCCCTAGATGGTTTTGACAGCACTCGCAACTATGTGTGAGGGTTTTCAATAGAAGTGTCATGAAGACATCCCATAGGATAGTGAAGGAGATAAATTTCATAGATGGAGGGCATAACTACTACTGGTAGTCTGAAGATCTTATAAAGCATCTTAGTCATAAACATTATCCTGAAACGGATATATGGAAATCAGATATGAAAGGTTATCCTGAAACGGATATATGGAAATCAGATATGAGAGAGGGAGTAGATTTGTCCAAGGACACTTGAGTGATGAAGAGACCCAGGAGAAACCAAAAAAAATCCAGGCCTCCTGTTTCATTATTATTTAATGAATGTTAAGTGTGTGTGGTTGCTCTGCAGAATACATGCAATCTGCAAGCCTCTCCTAAAAGCACGTATGCAAAAGAGCTTAGGCTGAGCTGCCAGCGAAGACTTTCTATAATTCGGGCCAAGAAGAGGTTTCTTTGCTTGTTTTTTGTTTTGTTTTGAGGAAACCAAAATATTTATTGGTTTTTTTTCCAGGATTTTTCCAGGAAGGCTGTTGTACATCAATTAAACTCATCATATCTTCAAGAAATGTTAAATGACACTGGTAACGTTCTCTTTATATGCTAGATTTTTCCATAGCTTCTATTTTTTGTCTTCAAAATATTTTTAAGGACAGGAAAGACTGTTTTAGGTGAAATAGTTCTGATCTTGGATTATCTGAACCTACTCAGCTGTCCAGATGTAAAATAGAAGTGATATTTATCTGTGTGAAGATAGGCCACAAGTTTTTTCTAGTTGTAGGATCAAGTACGTTTAGCACCTAGGTAGGTGCCTGGTTACCTGGAAGTTTTCTCACTGAGTGAATATTTATTGGGTGCCAACTGTGCTTGGCATAGTTCTGGGTGCTGGAAGACAGCAGTGAACAAACAACACAAGCCCTCATGGGGCTTATAATCTCTGGAAGCATTGCTTTGCACAGGGAAGTAGCACTTGGAAGAGGGAAGGAAAGACATCCTTTGGAGTCCTAAGATTGGCAAAAACTGTAGCTGAGGGGAGAAGAGCACTTTAGAGTCAGATGATGGGGGAAGGAAAGCTGTCAGGGCAAAAAGGGATTCTAAAGGGGGTACCAGGGTCAGTCCTGAATTGGCTTTACTTCTAGAACTCTTGGGCTAATAATGGCTTCAAAATTTGGAGTTTAAAAAACAATGGAGGGACTTCCCTGGTGGTCCAGTGGTTAAGGCTCCATGCTCCCAATGCAGGGGGCCCGGGTTCGATCCCTGGTCAGGGAACTAGATCCTGCATGCTGCAACTAAAGATCCCGCATGCTGCAACTAAGACCCAGTGCAGCCAAATGAATTTTAAAAGAAAAAAAGAGAGAGGAAAAAAAAAAAACAAAAAAACAGTGGAGAGGAGGGGAGCAAAAGCTTTTAAGTTAAAACATTTTCCCTAGAGTAGAAATCTTATGGTCACTAATTCAGATTTGTTTATGAGTAAAAGTTTAAAAAGTAGAATGGAAAGGACTTTAAAAACACCACTATTGATATCTGTTTAGCTTGTGAATCAGTCCAATGCAAAGATTACTGCCTCAAGGAGCTGTTGCTTCTGGCCACTCAGTTGCATGCACACTTTATCACATCACCCTTCCTCTTTATCACATTGATTTAAATCTGTCATATTTGTTTACTTGCTTGTTATGTCTCTTCCCCAGAGAATGTCAACTCTAGGACGGCAGTGGTCTTATCTCTTTCTTTCCACTGCACTAGCACTGCCACCTCTACTCCACTCCCCCCACCCCTGCCAGTGTGGGGCTGTCCCCATTTGTTGAATATTAGGTGATCTCATCCAGTCCCATGGAATTGTCAAACATACGCAAAAGGAGAGTAGTATGATGAACCTCTAGGTACCCATCAGCTAGCTTCAAAGATGATCTACTCATGCCCAATCTTGTGTTTCATCTACGCCTGTACTCATTCTTCCTACCTCCCCCCACTCAAATGATTTTGAAGCAAATTGCAGGCTTTACATCATTTTACCTGTAGATATTTCAGTATGTATTGTAATCATTGATTAATGATTCATATGCCCATTAAATCTCTTATCGTCTATGATTCTATTTGCCCTTTGTTGAAAACTATGTCCTGAGACTTTGGATCCCAGTGTCCTCTTTCCATAACTGTCCCTCCTTCAGTGTTGCCCAGTAAATGGCATTATGATTTACTTAACTGCTTAAACCGAAAAGTGTAGGCATCCTACTTAAGCCTCCCTTTCTTTCATTCCCATAGTCCTATTGGTCCTACCTATGAAAAGCTTCTCAGAATGACCTACTCCTTTCCTCCTCTCCTCACCTCTCAGCTGGCCCCCAGTTACTTCCTATATGACCTTTCTCTTTCCACTCTTGCACCTCTGTATTCCATTCTCTACAGTGCATGCAGAGATTAGATTTATAGAATGTAAATCAGATTAAGTCATACCCTTGTGTAAATGCATTCAGAGGCCTCCCACTGCTTTTGGTTAAATGCAAGGCCTAGCATCACTTCTGCCCTCTCCAGTGGTATTCTGCTCCAGCCCTGCTACCTTACCTTTCAAGCTCTTCCCTCCTGAGGGTCATTTCACTGTGTTTCGCAGCTTGAATGCTCTCCCCAAGCTTTATCACAGGGCTGGCTCCCTCATCTTCTAAGGCAGCTCTTCCACTTTTCCATGTCTCTTAGAAAAAGATCCTCTTTGTACGGTACACTGAGGAAAAGTGAAGGGGATTTGGAGCGATTCAAATAGAACTTGATTAAAACTTTCGTTATACATTTTTATATTACATAATCGCTATGAAAGAAAATAATTACATTTTAAAGAAGATAATACATATCAAACTTGTGTAAAACTCCCAAATAAAACGTTTTCAAAGTTTTCAATGGGAAATGTTGAGCTTACATCCATGAGCATAATTTTTTATATCAGGTTTTATACTTGAAATGGCCACGTGCCGTTCCTGATCAAGATTTTAGGATGAAGAGCTCTTCAAATTCTTGATGATCTTACTGAAAAACTTCAAAATAATTGTTTTCAGTCATTCAAAAAAGTGTAACTGTTGAAGTTATATATTTAAAATTCTTGCCTTCTTTCATTGACAAATGTAAACTTGGAATTTCTTGTGAATGGATTTTGAATCTAATTAAACTTTTTAAAGGTCAAGTATTTTAAAATTATGATACAGCTCAAATTTGCAAAATGCACATGTTGCTAAGCAGTCACCCTGTAGGTGCCTTGGTCACCACCAAAAAGAGTCTAAAATAGTGAGAAGTACCTGGTAGGAGAACAGAAGTTCAAATCTGCACCAGCAGCCCTGTTCAGCCTCCTTGTCCCCAGCCCCGACTGGCTGCATTTTGGGCTACACCAACACTCCCTGGGCACCTGGCATGGTATTCCTCTGTCTCCTTGCCCATGATGGGCAGTGTTCCCTGCCGCAGAACTAAAGCAAGCATGAGGGGCTAGAGCACCTCCTGGGCTGTGCTCAGCATATCACATGGAACAGTGGGTCGTGGGCACCACTTATCTGCTCAGCTCTGTGCCAACCATGGGGCACAGGTCAGACCCATGCCTCTCAGGCTGCCCTCCAAGGAGCCTCGGAAGGGGCTGCTTACAGCCAGGAGCCCTGGGCCATAGGGCTGAGAGGACCTATCTCCTGGTACCTACGTAGCCCAAAGTGAAGACCACTGGATGACTCTGAGGTCTCAGTTCCACGTCACCCCTCAGAGAACCACCCTGTCTTCCTTGCCCCCCACCCCTCATGTTATACTCGGTCACGTTTCCATGCTTATTTCCATCGGCAGTTCTCACAACCTGATGTTTTGATTCATTTGCTGATTAGTGGTCTCCCCAACTAGACTATAAACTTGATGAGAGCAAGGACCTTGACATTTTATACACTGTTCTGTCCCTATCAACTTGCATAGTACCCAGTCCATGCTGGACACTTAATAACTATTTGATGGATAAATAAACAAAAAGTGACCATAGTTTATAGAGTTTTATAACCAATTTTTAAATGTATTTTGTTTGCAGGATATTCACATCTGAAAAAATGTACCTCTTAGAGTTAATGAGCTATGATATCTTTCTCCGTATTCTCATCCGTATAAGGAAGGTAAATATTTTTCTCATGGTGAAGTTGTGAGGATGAATGTGCTTTTGACCAGGGCTAACTGTCACTATTAATGTTTTATAAATTTTGAACACTCATTAAATGACTAATGGCATCTATTATCATTATTTTCTGCTCACCAAGCAGCCTTGGGATTATAGTTGGGCTCCTTATGTAGATTGGAGGTGCCCTCCCCAGTATCCTGGAGATTGTCACATTTCTTCGTAAATGAATAAATGGGTGTCCCAGTTCTACATCAGTCTTGGTGAAGTGAGTTGGTGTAGGTCTGCCCTGAAGAAGGACGGCCAAGAGGTTAAGTGGTTTCTAAGACCACAAGGCCCAGAGCCAGGGCTTTGAACCATTGTGAATTCATACATATAAATGGCACCTGGTGAAGCTTGTTGGACATTAGACAGCCTTTGAGACACTCCCCAACCCCTTCCTTCAAACTCCAACATTCTAATATAATGATCTTGACACTTGCTAAGTATTAATAAACAGGTGAGAAAATTCTATTTCATAAAAAAGCCTTTAAAAAAAAGAGGATTCTCTCTTTTTAAAAAATCCCCCCTTTTCCAAGAACTGGATTAATTGTCCAAGTTCAAAGAAAAGTAAGGTTCAAGAAGTATACTGCCTTTGGGACCTCCCCAGTGACGCCGTGGTTAAAAATCCGCCTGCCAATGCAGGGGACACAGGTTTGATCCCTGGTCCGGGAAGATCCCACATGCCACAGAGCAACTAAGCCCATGCGCCACAACTCCTGAAGCCCACGCACCTAGAGCCCGTGCTCCTCCACAAGAGAAGCCACCGCAATGAGAAGCCTGTGCATCACAATGAAGAGTAGCCCCTGCTCGCTGCAACTAGAGAAAGCCCATGTGCAGCAACAAAGACCCAACGCAGCCAAAAAAAAAAAAAAAAAAAGTACTACCTTCTCCTCTGGGAAAAAGAGGAGTTATGCTTCCTTTGACAGACAGAATATTCTACTCTGCAGAGCTTGCCTGTCAGAAGAACAAGGACTTGAATTACCAGGGAGCCCTGAACTGCCTGGTACCATTTTTTAATGGTTCAAGCAGTGGTGTTCCCCTTTTCTAGTATCAAAAAAAGAGTAAATTCTTTCTTCTATAATCCCCTTTCTCACTCCTAGCATTTATAAGAATACCTCAAATACCAGACAAGTTAACTTATCCCTAGTATATTAAGATTTTTTTCTTTTTAATAGACTATTTTTTCCCAATTACATTAAAATTTAAATTATGGAACACATGGGGACTTCCCTGGTGATCCAGTGGCTGAGACTTCACGCTCCCAATGCAGGGGGTTTGGCTTCGATCCCTGGGCAGGGAACAAGATCCCATATGCCGCAACTAAGTGCACACTGCAACTAAAGATCCTGCGTACCACGACTAAAAAGATCCTACACGTGGCAACGAAGATCCCACATGGCACAACTAAGACCCAGCACAGCCAAATAAATAAAGAAATATTTTTTAAAAATTATGGAACATATGTTATCAAACCTTAAGTATGAAGTCTTTACCTGGAAAGGAAAATTTCTAAGTCACCTCAGTCTAAAAATCCATGCACATCTGCTATATTCTTAGATGGCTTGTCCTACCCTAGGTTGGCTTAGGGCTCATATGGCTCCCTGTTGAGACAGTAAGTTTCCCCAACACCACTTCCAACACTGACATCCACCAACAGCAAGACCCATCCTGGACACACTGTCCCCTCATAGAGGGAACTCTTTCTACTCAAGCTCAGCTCGGCTAGGGTTTCCAGATAAAATGGTGCCTGGGACATATTTATACTAAACAATATTTTGTTGTTTTTCTGAAATTCAAATTTAACTGGGCATCCTGTATTTTTATTTCCTAAGTCTAACAGCCCTTACGCATGCTAAGGGGATATTCCTCTCAACTTTCCATGACCCCAGCTCCCATTGCTCAAGCTTCTCTAAGCTTCTTTAGCAACTGAATCTGGCTTCCTTTCATGGGCTGGCAGGGCTGGTGTCTGCCGGCACTCTTGCCACACCCATCTTACCCTTTCTAGAAAGCAAAGTGTTCCATGTAAGATCTCCACACTCGAGGAGTTTCCAGGCCCTCTCAGGTCTCTTCTGGGGCCTTTAGAACCCTCCACCGTCATGGCGAAGTGCTGTAATAGCTGAGGTTATTACTCTGTTCTCCCTCCTAAATATTCTGCCGAGAAACTACCCCAGGAAGCAGGCTGGAGTCCTTGTCACATCCTGCCAGTGCTGTGAGGTTTGACAGTGCTATCTGAGTTCAATTCCTACTTAGTCCTTCCCCCAGCAGAACCTACCCAATGATGACTGACACCCATGGCACAGCCAGGATCAAAGGAGACCAAGTAGGAAGGGAGGGGACTTTGGAGGCAAACAGGACTGAGTTTGAATCCTAGCTCTGCCACTAATCAACGGAGCGTTAACCTTTCTGGGTCTTAGTTTCCTCGTCTGTAAAATGAGCAAAATTACCTTAAAGTGTAATAATAATCCTACCTTGCCAGGTCACTAAGGATCAGAAAGAATAAATACAGAGCACCTGACACAGAGTATGGGCTCCACAAATGACCATCATTGTGTCAAACCTGTCTTCACTGCTTTCAAAAGGTATGATCTACTATGTATCATTGCAATTTAAAGTAGCTGTGTTAATAGTTCCCAAACACGTGGGCAAACTGTAACCTTTTTTGAAGCATGAAGGTGCAGGTTAGCTTGAGAGAATTTGTCATGCTTTGTTTAGCTTCAGTCCCCTGCTAGGTAGCTAGTCAGCGCCCCCCCAGGACATAGTATGGGCCCAGTACTTCTACATAAGGTTTAGGAAGAAGCTTAATTAAACAATAACCACATTATTAGAAGCCCCACAATGTCCCCCAGTCTCTGAGGTGGAACAGTAATTGCAGAATCAGGAGGGAGGAAGATCTTTCTATGCTGGATCCATAGGAGTGTTAACATCTCAGAGAGAGAGACAGGGAGAGAGAGAGACTGACTCTGCCTAGGTGATGTTTTGGCCTGTGAGTAGTGTCCTTCCCTGGATATTCTCTCTGATGACCCTTGGGGGTCAAGAAGGACACCCTGCTGCTACTCCCCTTATTCTATGGAGGAGGCTCTCCCTGACTTTATATATGACTCAGTTATCTTGGAATGATATGTTTATGCTTCCTCCAAGAGTGATCAGCTTTTCCTTGCCTCTGGGTTATCTTGAATACCAAAAGTAGCTTCTTCACACCTAGTTACCAGGATTCACAGATGAGAGATCTGTTGTCATTTCAGAGGCAAAGTTTCTCTCCCTAGGTGCCTTAAACTTATTAGGAGATGAAGAAACCCCAACACATTAAACATGGTTTATACAAAGATTATTAAAAATCTTTTATATGCACTATTGCCCCCTACAAATTTTCATGCGTGGGCATAGACTCCCTCCATTTCCTAATTGGACCAGTGCTGGAAAAATTTAGAAGTTATATATGTGCCAGGAAATGGGAAAAGAAAATTGAAAAACATTGATTTAAATAATTCTGGTTAAAAAATAGTAGGTATTTGGACTGAATAGATGTTTTTTTTTTCTTACTTTATTGCAGTATATGCTTTCCAAATTTTTATTTTTATAGTGAGACTGTATTACTTCTATAGTTAGAAAAAATGGAAGTGCAAAAACTGGGAAAAGGCACCCACGGCTCCTGACAGAGTGACTGGGAATGGCAGACACAGAAAAATGGCTCTGCTCCGGGGTTTGCCTCTTACAAATGTGTGGCCAGGCTCTGCCCACAGATCTGAACAGGATCTGCTAGCTGCTCACTAGGTGTGAACAAGGGCAATTCGGGTCGGTTCAACAAGCATCCATTGAGTGCCCACCGTGTGCCTGGCACTATGCTAGGCACTTGCTACAAAGGCAAAAAGATAGCCCTTGTCCTATTGAGAAAGGGATCATCTCAACATGGTGTGATGTGTTCTCCATTCGAGGCATTTCAGGAGTTCTGTGGGAGCACCAAGGAAACCTCAGGGTCAGGGAACATTTGGGAAGTGGCGACACCTAAACTTTCTTTAAAATATTTTCAACATTTTAAAATATTTTCTTATAAGGAAGAAAATTATTACAGATAACTACTTCTAACAGTTTGTATTTTCAAATATTTTGGCTTCTTTCTATACATCAACATGCAATTCATATGCAAACTTTTCTTTTGGCATTTTTTTTACAAAAAATAGGAATTAGCCCTGAAGAATGAGTAGGAATAGAGCAGGTGAAGAAGAGATGGAAGGGTGTTCCAAGCAGAGGGAATAGCATGAGTAAAGGTAGTGAGGCAAGAATTTTCATAAAACCAGCACACATATATCAAGACAGGAAGTCTCAGGAGAGGAGGCTGGAAAATGACCAGAGACTTGGTCCTAGATGGCCTTGTCTGTCAGCCCAAGACACTTGGGCTGTGGAGAGGGTTAGGGAAGAGACATGATCAGGTTTTCTTGTATGAATATCACGTTGGCAGCAGGGTGAGTGGTGAGTTTGAGAGGGTTAAGACTGAAGGCAAAGAATTTGCAACAATGTGGATGGACTTTGAGGGTGTTAGGCTAAGTGAGGTAAATCAGACAGAGGAGAACCAATACTGTATGATCTCACATATGTGGAATCTAAAAAAAACCCCCAAACCCCAAACCCCCAAACCAAGCTCCTACGTACAGAGGACAGACTGGTGGTTGTCAGAGGTGAGGCATGGGTTGTTGGAGGCATGGTGTGTGTGTGGGGTGGGTGAAATGGGTGAAGGGGGTCACAGCTTCCAGTTATAAAATAAATAAGCTATGGGGATATAATGTATAACATGGTGGCTGTAGTTAAACGTACTGTACTGCACATTTGAAGTTGCTAAGAGAGTACATCTTGAAAGCTCTCATCACGAGAAACAAAGTTTTGTAACTCTGTGTGGTGACAGGTATTAAGTAGACTTATTGTGGTGATCAATTTGCATTATGCTGCTTCCCCTTGAATTACATGGGGTTGGACTGTGCGGGTCTACTTATAGGCGGAATTTTTCAATAGTAAATACTACAGTACTAAAACAACCTCAGTTGGTTGAATCCGCGAATGTGCAGTTGTGGATACGGAGGGCCGATTGTAAAGTTCTACACTGATCTTTGAATGCCGGGGTATGTTACCCCTAACCCCTGAGTTGTTCAAGGATTGACAGGATATAAATATCGAATCATTATGTTATACACCTAAAAGTAATACAATGTAGTATGTCAATTATACCCCAATTAAAAAAATTTATCTCGGGCTTCCCTGGTGGCGCAGTGGTAGAGAATCTGCCTGCCAATGCAGGGGACACAGGTTCAAGCCCTGGTCTGGGAAGATCCCACATGCCACGGAGCAACTGGGCCCGTGAGCCATAACTACTGAGCCTGTGTGTCTGGAGCCTGTGCTCCACAACAAGAGAGGCCGCAATAGTGAGAGGCCCGTGCACCGCGATGAAGAGTGGCCCGCGCTCGCCGCAACTAGAGAAAGTCCTCGCACAGAAACAAAGACCCAACACAGCCAAAAATAAATACATAAATAAATAAATTAAAAAAAATTTATCTCTACTCAACAAGTATAATTGAGCATCTACAAAGTACCAGACACTTAAAAAAAAAAAAAAAGACTGAAGGTAAAGAAACTCATGAGGAGACCTCAGGAATGCATATTTATTATTATTATCATCTTTGGCCGCGCCGCATGGCTTGCAGGATCTTAGTTCCCCGACCCGGGATTGAACCCAAGCCCTTAGCAGTGAAAGTGTGGAGTCCTAACCAGTGGACTGCCAGGAAATTCCCAGGAATGTATATTTTTTATACTTAAAGATATAGTCAATTTCACCTCCCTAATCAAGAGGAATTTAGCTTTTTAGCAAAAATAGTTTAATGATTTGATTGTATCAGAGTCTAAGGGATTAAACATTCCTGCTTATCCTGTGCTTTCATCTGATGGGCTCCATCATCATCATCATCATGTAAAACAATAATAATAAACATAGATAATATTTATTGAGCATTTATGGTATGTCAGGGACTGTGCTGAGTACATTAGATATGTTTTCTCAAATAATAATAAGTATATATTATTCTGCCCCATTTACAGATGAGGAAACAGGCTAAGGAAGGCAGGACTAGCAAGTTGCAGATCTGGGAGCCCAGGCTCTCCTGCCCACATGATTTGCAAACTTTTATTTGACTAAGATTAGTCACAGTTATCAGAAATTTACCTTGAAAATCTTTCAAATGGCCACATTTCATAATATTTTTACCTACTAAGAACTGGTCAGTTTTTCCAGGGTGTCATGCAGATATACTAAGAACCTCACAATAAGTTGCTAAAATCCAGAATGTAAACCATAATGCTTACTATTAAAAGCTGCAGTAATTTTCAGAGAGATTAGCATCTAAATGCAAGAGCCATCCAGTAAAGAGGGTGAACATCAACCACTGGCCATGTATCGGCAGTTAGCCTATTAGCCTAGTACTTAGTAAATACCCTTCTATCATTTTAGAGGTGCAGTGACTGAGCCTGGGGAGCCCCAGCCAAGAAGCCCCAGCTCAGTCACTCTGCACCCCTGGAATATGGTTTTCAGAGCTGCCAAGTGAGACTGAAGGGCCGGCACATTGGATCCAAGCCCATTAAATGGACAAAACCAATGTGAAGGGCCTGGCTCTTTGTAGGTACCCTGTAAATACTATTTTCCCCTTCCCTTTGTCAATGAATTGCTGTTTAGTTGTATCTAGCCACTATATATTGTTGCATTAGAAAATAATAGAGTCGTTCCCATATGTTACATCCATAAGTAGCGTTGAAAAGACCAGTGTGTGGCAACAATGCTTTCCAAGGTATTTACATAGAAATCAGACCCTTCGTATGAGGCAGTGTGCCTGGAGCTGTTTGGAGTTTGGCTTCAGACTCAAATCCACCAAAAGACTTTTCTTCTGAAAAAGCTCCCCTAATTGGGATTGCTGCATGCCGTTTATTTGCCTGCCATAGTTTTATTTCCTAGCAGTCCTCAGACACATCATTGGAAATTGTGGTTTAGAGCATCATTTAAGTGCTTTTTATTTTTTCCTGCTCATCTGGCTTAAAAGATAACCTTTGTCAGTTTACCATCGTCAGTATATCTCTGTTTATAATCCATTTTGTACCTGTACTTTCCCTTCTAAAACAGGGGGCCGTTACTCAATGAAACTATCATGAGAATCGTTCCAAAACTTCACCTCGACACATTGGTTTGTTGGTGGTGATGACGTGGAACAGACACCCTCATGCATTGCTGATGGTTGTGTATGTTAGCTCAACCCTTTTGGGAAGCAATTTGCAGTATGTATTGAGAGTCATTAGCATATTCATACTCTGAGCCTGGAATTCAACTTGTAAAAACTAAACTAAAGAAAAATTAAAAATATAGAAAATGTATTACAATGGTATATATTGTGGATTTATTAACATTAGTGAAATTATAAACAAATATAAATATGATTAATGTATTTTAGTAATCTTCTGAATGAAATATTACCCTTTCATTAAAATACATGCTTTAAAAATGTTTGTTAGCAATGTTTTTTTAAAAAATGTAATGTTGGTTGGAGAAATCAGAATATAAAATTGTGTATTTATTTTGGTAATATGCTGGGAAATTATATACTGGTATATATAACTATACAGCAGGATGGTGGTATTATGGGTGCTATGTTTTTCTTCCTAGTTTTACAGAATTTTAATACTATGATTATATTATTTTTATAGTGGAAAGGTTTTTAATAAAAAACTCTTATAAGTACAATTAGAACCATATGACATTATGATGAGAATTTTTAGAACTAAAAGCCCCAGGATACATGGACTGACTTATGGTCTGGCAACAGGACACAGGATTTGAAATTGGAATATTCCTGCAGATCCAGGACACGTATGTACATGTAAACTGGCAGTGATGACTGTGAGCCAAAAGTGAATCAGGTGGCAGGGCTTTTGGAGGGAAGCCCTCCAGGCACTATATTGTCAGTGACTCAAGGCCACCCATGGTGCCTTAGTCCCAGGGTGGTACAAGCTGTCAGGGGACCACATAAAATCCATACCCTCCTGTGGCTAAAACAATGAATCTTTTGAGCAATTGCCTTGTTCCAGAAACTTCTCTGTTGGTGGTGTCATCATTCTATACAAAGGCAAGTCCTAACTAACATAAACACTGGTACAGAAGCATTACAATGCCTTACCCATAATTTAGAAGCTTTTTGGTGGAATTCAGATAATGACATTCTGCTACTTTTCCCCTCTCCCAGCGCATTCACCGAGTTTGTCCTGGAAAAGAGCCTTCCTTCTAGCCCCTGCGTTAAGCAGCGCATCCAGGATGGTGCCTGGAGACTACACCAGATGCTCATTGCCATTGCTGCTTTCTGCTCTCCCCCACCCCACCCCTCTCTTTCTCTCTCTTTCTCTGTCTCTCTCTCGCTCGCTCTCTCTCACTACTGTTACATACACTCCAAATTAAGTTTTCGTAAAAAGGGATTGCTGAATGTCCTGAAGACTGATTCAGTCATTTGTTCATTTATTAAAGGATTAATTTAAATGGGCATAATTTATTACATACTGGAATTAAAGACTACAGAAAAACATCCCTTCCCCTCCCCCTCAGTTTATAGGTTAAATCAGAGTCACAGAAGCTGCTGGGTAAAGGGGGGCAGGGTAGGGGTGTCTGTGTGCTTAGGACCCTGATCCCACGAGCCCTGTAGAAAGGGCTCAGACGGGGAGCTGCCTGCAGAGAGTGGGCCTCAGGGTTGTGCCTGAGGAAGGCCTTCGGAGGGCTGGTGACTTACTCTTAGTGCTGAGATTAGCTGGAAATTTAGAGGGAGATTCAGAAAGGGGAAGGAAAAGACGCTGAGGACAAATGTCACATACTAGACAATATTGTTTGCTAAGTGAGGGAACAGTAGGACTTTCGCTTTTTCTTCCTTGATCCGCCTCTGGATTTCTCCTTAGGGTGGTTCTGCTAATAGAAAAGTGTTCATGGCCACCTGCCTAGGAGGCTTTCTAGGAATTTATTGACCAGAGTTCTTTGATGCCTGAGATTTAATGCTTACCAAGAGTCAGTCTGAACAAATTCCTAAATATTAGACCTGAAGACAACATTTACAGGGGCAGTAGATGATGCTAATCGCTTCTTTCCCTACCAGAGACTGGCAATAGCACAGGCTACCTCTAACTTGTGGGATCCTAGCTCCCCGACCAGCGATCGAACCCACCTCCCCTGCATTGGAAGGCGGATTCTTATCCACTGGACCGCCAGGGAAGTCCCTAAAAAAAGCACTATGCTGAGTGCTTTCCATGTGTTAAGTCCTTTAATCCTCCTGAAACCTAGGAGGCAAATCCTGTTATTAGCATCCCCATTTTACAGATGAGAAAGCTAAGGCATGGAGACTAATTTACTTGTCCAACGTCACAGAACAGTGATAATGAGAATTCAAACTAGGCAGCCTGGTTCCAGAGTCGAGGTCCTTAACCCCTTATTAGTTTTGTGATAATAAAACCCAACTGTGCTCAGCAGCCTAAATAAAGAGCAGAGAAAATGCTTTATCCTTCAGAAAAGAACAAGACTTTTTCTGGAAGCATGGTTGTGAAAAGGAGTGATCAGTCTCTAGCTCTAGTGCCTACACAGTCAGTGCCTCCTAGTTGACCAAGAAAACTGAGGGAATTGGGTGTGAATTCCCCTGGCTCCCACCTGCAGACATCTCCATTGGACCACCCTCACTTGCCTCCTCGGGCTCAGAGAATTGGGTGTCCCCTCGCTTTAGCGGATCTGGGTCCCTGTGGCATGCTCCGGGGGCTGGCCTCATCGGATGCGTGAGCCAGGGTCCTGGCAGAGGGAGCTGACCCCTGAGCACCATTAGGGCTTGATGGAGAGACTGTCCCCGGGGATGTGGGCAGGGTAGGAGGGGGCACCTGGGCCCAAGCGACAGCAGGGAGCCGTGGCTTACTCTAGGCAGAGGGGTGAGGGGCGTGGGGAGAGGTGACACCGTGAGGAGGGGCTGTCTGAGAGAAGGGGGGCCTTAAAGTCAGGCGGAGCAGAGCTGTGTTTGGGGGGACAGAGGAGAGAGGAGGGAGGGTCTTGGATAAATGGAGGAGATATTCCTTCACTCCTGTATTATCAGCCTCTCCCCTTTCTTCTTCTTCTTTTTTTTTTTTTTTTAATTTATTTTTGGTTGTGTTGGTCTTCGTTGCTGCGCTGGTGATTTTTCTAGTTGCAGCGAGCGGGGGCTACTCTTCGTGGTGGTGCGCGGGCTTCTCATGGCGGTGGCTTCTCTTGTTGTGGAGCACGGGCTCTAGGGTGGCGGAGACTCTCCCCTTTCCATTGGTTTCTTTCATCAACTATATTAAAGAGAAAGTTCCCTCAACACTATTTTCCCCTCTGCTGCCCACCTGTCCCCTTCCTTGCATGGACAAACTCCTCTGTAGAAGAGTTTATAATACTTGTCTTCATTGTCTTACTACCTGTTAACCCTTTTAAAAAAAATCCCTATTGAGCTTTAGATTCCAAACACATATTACATTATGCAAAATTTGAACACTACAAAAATATGTAACATAGACAGTAAAAGTCCTCCTTAATATTAGCCCCCCTCCACCCCGCCCTGCACATACACACCAGAAATAACCATTGTTAAAAGTTTTGGTGCATATTTGTCTAACTTTTAAAAAATACATGCATAATAAGACTGGCTAAAATAAAAAATTGTGACAACACTAAATGCTGGCGAGGATACAGAGAAACTGGATCTTTAGACTTTGCTGGTGGGAATGTAAAATGGTACAGCCACTCTAGAAGAGAGTATGGCTGTTTCTTAAATTATTAAATATGCACTTACTGTATGACTCAGCAATTGCACTCCTGGACATCTAGCTTAGAGAAATGAAAACTTATGTTTACACAAAACCTGTGCATGAATGTTCATAATACCTTTATTTGTAGTTGCCAAAAACTGGAAACAACCCAAACATCCAGACAGCTGAAAGGTTAAATAAACTGTGGTACAATCCATACCATAGAATACTACTCAGCAACAAAAAGGAAGGAACTATTTATACACACAACAACCTGGATGGATCTCCAGAGAATTCTGCTGAGTGAGAAAAAATCTCAAAAGGTTACATAGTGTGTGATTTCATTTATATAACATTCTTGAAATGACAAAATTATAGAGATGGAAAACAGATTAGCGGTTGCCAGGGGTCAGGTAGATGGGAGGAGGGGGGTATGACTGTGGCCATAACGGGGTGGCACAAGGGGTGTATGTGATGCAACTGTTCTTTTTTTTTTTTTCTCTTATTTATTTTATTTATTTACTTTTGGCTGTGTTGGTTCTTCGTTGCTGCGCACGGGCTTTCTCTAGTTGCGGCGAGCGGGGGCTACACTTTGTTGCGGTGCATGTGCTTCTCATTGCGGTGGCTTCTCTTGTTGCGGAGCACGGGCTCTAGGTGCATGGCCTTCAGTAGTTGCAGCACACAGGCTCAGTAGTTGTGGCGCACAGACTTAGTTGTTTCGCGGCATGTGGGATCTTCCTGGACCAGGGATTGAACCCATTTCCCCTGCATTGGCAGGCGGATTCTTAACCACTGCGCCACCAGGGAGTACCCTCATAAGAGTTTTTGTGTTTGCAGTTCTTTTAGGTACATACCTAAGGAGTGGAATTGCTGAGTCATATGGTAACTCTACACTTGACTTTCTGAGGAACTGCCAACCTGTTTTTCAAAGGGTCTGCTCCATTTTGCATTCTTACCGCTATATGAAGCTTCTGATTTTGTCACATCCTTACCAACATTTGCCAGTGTCCATCTTTTTTATTATGACCATCCTGAGTGTGAAGTGGTATCTCACTGTGGTTCTGTAGTATCTGGCCTTCTATCTTCCACTGTCATTCTTTTCCCCAGCCCCATCTCCTGTCCTTTGGCCCCCACAGTCCCATGTGCATGTAGGCAGCTATTAGAGCGCTCAGAACACCGTGTGTCACCTGTGCACACACTGGACTCCCCTACTAGGTCCAAGCTCCTGGAGCATAGGCTGCCTCTTGCCCACGTGCTTGGTCATCCTTCACATTGCTCAGCACACAGCAGTCACTTTAGGACAGTTTGTTGGATGAATGCATGGGCAAACCTCCCCAGAAAGGAACACCAGTGGGGTAGGAAGATAAGGAGGCTCACCTAATGGCAGGTGGCTACATGGAGGTGGAATGGAAAGTGCTTTGTGAGCAGCAGAAAGAGGGACAGTTGGAAAGGAAGAGGGAAGAGAGGAAATGCCTTGGGGCTACCACCTGGGGACTGAGAGCCTCAGAGCCTGCAGGAGAGTCTTCCTCCACTGCTGTCCCGGGTAAAGAAGGAAGAAAGTGGAAAAGTAAGGGAAGATACAGAGAACTCAGTCTGCCTCTGCAGTTCCTCCTTTGCTAAACTCAGCACCTAATTTCTAAATTTGGAAGCCCTTTATTAACTGAAAAGATGTTCAGGAAGAACGGCCTCAAACACTTGGCACTTCTTTTCTCCTTGGATGGAAGGAGAATCCCTCTGAGCAAAGGTTGGACAATGGCTTTGCTGTGTCCGTGGAAACCTTTCCCTCTGGGAATAATGCGTCTTCCCGATTACATGGGTATTTTGAGTGTTCTCCTTTTCAGAAAAGTTTAAGAACAATGCATATAAATGCAGTCTCTTCTAATTATAAATTTATATTTGGGTAAAAGTTCATTCACAGCAGGGCTGAAAAAGAACAAATTATAGGACTCAAAGACAGAGACAACTCCCTGCAAGAAAGTTTGAACTTACTTAAAAATAGTTGAGTGAAATTCATTAGTTTTCTTTTTGCTTATATCTATTTTATAAATGTTTTAGAATGAAAATGTCTTATTTTTGTAATAAGAAGAAAAAAAACCCAGTACTTCTTTTTAACTAAAAGAATTACTGATCAGTGAACAAGGAGTAAAGATTATAAGTAAAGCAGAGGAGCTGAGGCCACCTTACCCAGATTGGGGACTTATAGGATAAGGGAGTGTGTGTTTTCTATGCTGCATAACAAATGACCACAAACTTATAGTGGCTTAAAACAACTCCCATTTATTATCTCACACCCTGTGGGTTAGGAGTCTGGGTGGGCACGGTATACACTCGACCCCCTGCAAGGCTGTCATCATGGTGCCAGCCAGGCGGCGGTTCCTCCGGAGGATTAACTGGCAATGGATCTACTTTCAAGCTCACTCACCATTAGCAGAATTTAGCTCCTTGTCGCTGTAAGTCTGAGGACCCAGCTTTTTGCTGACTGTGGGCTGGAGGCCATGCTCATCTCCAAGAGGCTGCTCACAGCTCCTTGCCACGTGGGCCTCTCCACAGGGCCTCTTAGAACGTGGCAACTCATGTCTGCAAAGCCAGGAAGGGAAACAGCTAACGAGAATGGAATCTTACATAACATAACCTGATCACAGACTAACATCCCATCACCATCATATTCTAGTGGTTAGAAGCATCCCATTCAGGAAAGGGGATTGTACCAGGAAGTGGGAATCATGGAGATGATCTCAGAGTCTGTTACGCAAAGCTCAAAAATTTTTGTGGGAAACACATCCCCTTGTCACTCAGCATTCTGGTACATTCCAAAGGCTGCTACTGCAAGCACCCATGATTCTCCGCCTGACAACTTTCCTTCCATACCACCGACAGACATCCTGGGGAATTAATGTCGCTAGAAGCCGGCCTCAGCCAATGACGGCTGGGAAGTGGAGGTTCCCCCGCTTCTTAACCCCTTGGGTAGGAAAACTCAGAGGCGTGTTCAGTACTGTCTCCCAGAGTCCCCAGCAGGACTGAGCCCCAGTTCCAGTCGCCACAGAGCTAACATGCTTGATAATGTTCTTTCCTTGGCTTCCCTCTCTTCCCTGCCTCCCTTCCCCACTCCCAGTCTTCCTCAGATCACTTTTTTTTTTTTTTTTTTTTTTTTTTTGCGGTACGTGGGCCTCTCACTGTTGTGACCTCTCCCGTTGCAGAGCACAGGCTCCGGACACGCAGGCTCAGCGGCCATGGCTCACGGGCCCAGCCGCTCCACAGCATGTGGGATCTTCCCAGACCGGGGCACGAACCTGTGTCCCCCGCATCGGCAGGCGGACTCTCAACCACTGTGCCACCAGCGAAGCCCCAGATCACCTCTTAAGTAAACTAGTTGCACTCAAATCCTGCGTCAGTGTCCCATTCTGGGACAACCCAACCCAAGACAGTGGGAGTCAATACTACTAGACTGGGTGGCAGAGGAAAAAAATCAGTTACAAGTTGAATTTAGTATTATACCTGGAGTGTGTCGTAGTTCATTTGGACGGCTGTAACAAAATACCACAGGCAGGGTAGCTTATAAACAACAGAAATTTATCTCTCACAGTTCTGGAGGCCAGGAAGTCCAAGATCATGGTGTGCAGAGTTTTGGTATCTGGTGGAGACCCACTTCTGGGTTGCAGATTGCTGACTTTTTGCTGCATCCTCACATGGTGGAAGGGGTGAGCTGGCCCCCTGGAGTCTCTTTTATAAGAAAACTAATCCCATTCATGAGGACTCCATCTTCACAACCTAATGACCTCCCAAAGGTCCCACCTCCTAATACCATCACCTTGGGTATTGGGCATGAACATGTGAATTTGGGGGGAAGGACACAAACATTCAGACCATGGCAGAGTCCAACAAAAGGAACCTGAAATCAGCAAGGACTTGGAATTGGAGAAAGAGCCTAGCGGGCCTGGGGTTGGAAAGGAGGAAACTGAAAAATCGGACACAATCCTCAATAAGTTAGTGCAAACGTAACTAAGCTGGGCATGGTTACCTTTCCCATCTAGAGACAGAAAGTATTCTAAGATTCATCACAGTGTAATAAAGCAGGTTTTTGCACCCTAAACCGCTGCCCCTGAATGGGGCAACTGGACACATCACAGAGGAAGTGCACAGAAGAGACAGCCAGGTTTCGGTCCTCTGACAATTAGCAAAGTATGGCCACTTCCTTGTTAACTGTACCCTGATTTTCCTTGCAAGTCTTAAAGACACCTCCAAACCAAATCCATGATTCTCCTTGCTACGCTCCTGCTTTTTTTTTTTTTTTTTTTTTGGCTTGTGGAATTCCAGTTCCCCGACCAGGGATCTAACCCCAGCCCTCAGCCCTGAGGGCTCAGAATCCTAACCACTGGAGCGCCAGGGAATTCTTACCTGCTTCTGTTAGTATTCCATATCACGACCCACCCTGTTGCGTGGGCTAAGCACTCAGGCATTGGTCTGGTTTCCTCTTCTCAGAATCCATCACCAAATCCTGCCCTTCTACCTTCACAATTTCTGTTGAGTCCGTCCATTTCTCTCCATGCCCACCACTCCGACTGCCTCAGTCCAGCCCTGCCATCTCTGGACTCCCAAATTGTGTCACTTGCTAATGGGCAATCCCTCTGGGAGGAAGGCCCCTCCTGCAGCCTCAGCTCCCCTCCTTAGGCCCCCATTCCATGCACCCAACCCCAAGATGCACACACTCTCACAGTCCCACAGACCATGTTAACTTTCTGCCATGCTTATTTCAAATCTTTTCCTTCTCCTTTAAAATAAATCAAACAGAAAACAGATGTGGTTGAAATTCTTTTGAACTTTTCCCCTCCCCCTCACCCCTGTTCTCTTTCCCTTGTCAGAGGCACTACTATCAAGAATTTCATTGTGTTTCTTTCCCATTCATGATTTTATGCTTTTAATATATAATGTGTGTTAAAAAAAATCAGTGGTTATGTTCCTTTCGTTTTTTGAAATTATGTAAGTGACACTGTATTGAGGCTAGAGGCAGGAGAACATGTGAAGCTTTGGGGGCAGAGGATCAACGTGTCCCTGAGTTGTTACCACAGAAGTAACTGGGTGCCCAAATGCCTGAGGCCTTCTCTGGGACATTTTCCCTCGCTTCCACCTTCAGCCTGTTATAGAGAAGAGGGTATGGCTAAATCAACCTCAGATTTGTTGCCTCCAGATACTGAGGGAGGGCATAAAAAGGACGCAAACTCTCTTCCAGGTGGTAATGCCAGCCAATCTATACATTCCAGGTTGAGAATTATACCTTGCCATGATAAAGGGTCCAAAGAACATTGTCAACTCAGTGTCTTTGGCCAAGACTGAAGTTAGTGAATCTTAAGAGGCAAGGGATCTTATGGCCTCATGTTGTCTACATACTTGTCACCTCTACCTAGAACTGATCTGGTTCAATGAGCTCCATCACAGTGAAATTTAGAACCTGCTAATACCACAGTGGGATGGACAACATAGAATTGTTGTTTGTTTATCTATAGAATCTATATTTTTTTGGGGTGAGGGAGGCGTGGAAAATGAGGAAGTGGAAAGGACGCGACCTTTGAAGTCAGACAGACCTGGGTTCCCTTCCTGGTGCTGCCTCTTCCTGTGTGTTGCTTAAGCTTTAGTTTTCTCTTCCGTAGCACAAGGAGGAAAATCCCATTATACGAAGAAGTAGAGAGAATTCAGTGAAAGCACTGAGCGCTCTGGGACATGATCGGATCTCCTCTATCTGAATTTGGGGAGAGTGAAAGTTCTGGTTCTGGGTTGTGCCTGCGAAAGGCAACGTACAACGTGAAGATCAAATTTGGGCGACCGTTCATCAACATGGTCAGCTGGCCTCCGCCATCATCTCACGGCCTGCCAACGGAGGGAGCTGGCTTTGTTTTGGTCCTCTGGAGTAACCACAGTGATGGTTCAGAGTTTGCAAGTGGCCTCCTTTAGTCCTTCACTGTATCACCTTACCAATCCCAGACCCACAGGCTATCATTCACATGTGGAAGGAGAGCGGTTTTCTGTTTTCAGAGAACCATGAATGCCATAGCCTCCAGGTGACAATTCAGCTCTGAAGTGTCTAAGGTAGCCTGTTAAACCCTGTCCTGAGTGAAAGAGGCTTCAGACACTGCTATCAGACGTGTCAGGGATCTCTTTCTCCGTTTGAACTAGATTGGAGAATCAGAATCTCTTCTCCTTCTCCACAGCTGAAAGAGCAGTTCTGTCTACTGGCCTCCAGAGCCTGTCATCAGGCTACAATTTGGCCTTTCATCTTAGGAAGGTCAGAATGGGTAGAACAGCTGGGTTCTGTAATTCCACCCCCTGCTCCATCTTCACTCATGTGTAACTTTAGGCTGGATAAACATTGCCAAAGGAAACATACATTATTCAGGGAATGTGAGCTTGTAGGTCTCACGCCCACAGCATGTATCTGTATCACACACTCACCGAAGAGGTGTGTTGCTGATGGTGAGTCGGCCATCTTGTTTCAAACACTAAGAAGCTAACAATAATTGGAGGAAGATGCCCAGGTCAATTCTGTGGATTATTCTCCTCCTAGGAAAACACAAAGACATTTTGGTGGACAGAGTTCAAGGTGATCACTTCTCCACCTAACCTATTCTTTAAGTCCTTTCAAGCTGGTTTCAGAAGGCTTTCAGTAAGTCACCCAGTTGTGGGTGGGACCTTATCTCCTGGGAACTACTCCCAGGTACCTGAAATACCATTTGAGAGCAAGGAAGACATGTTCCCAAGCCCCAAGGGCTTCTTTGAGGCTACAGTTACACTTCACTATGCACTGATCACACATGGATTTTGGGTTTGACATATAAACCTTAGCAGGTTGTTGGTTAGTGATTCAAAAATGTGAAATCATAAACTGTACGATATTTATCTTTTCCTTTTTGGTTATAGCACTGCTGCCCTGGAGCTAAGGTGGCAGATATCAGAAATGTTTTACATATAGTCCATGTCTTGTATTGTGTGCTCATTCTCAGATTCGGGCTTTGGCACAGATTTGCTAAACACGCAGATGCCAATTAGGAAACTAAAATCCAGTCATTACTCAGAGATTAAATATTTCAACAGTGCCTCGAACTATAATTAAAGGCAGTGAGCTTCGTTATTGGGAGAACAAAACCACAGAGAGGCAGACAACTATTTTTGGAATTGTTCTTATCTTCAATATAATTGACATTTTATCAACTTGTTTACAGTATTTCCAACCTTACAAATCAGTCTGGATAAAGTGCCGTAAAATGACACATTTGTGAAATGGCCTAGAGAGAAGCAGGGAAGAAGCAGGCAGAAGAGGTGATGAGAACAAGACAGGGATAGAATTCTCCTCCAGAAAAAGGTTAAGAAAGAAAATGAAATAATTAAAATCTGTCATCTGTGTTGAATTTTAAGGGGTGGTACAATTCAATTTTGACCCAGATTTACTCTTTGTATTTTGTTGCATCATCCAGTTTATTATTTTTTATTTATTTTATTTTATTTTTCAAAAAAACATGTTTTTGGAGTATAGTTGCTTTACAATGTTGTGTTAGTTTCTACTGTACCGCAAAGTGAATCAGCTATATGTATACATATGTCCCCTCTTTTTTGGATTTCCTTCCCATTTAGGTCACCACAGCGCACTGAGTAGAGTTCCTTGTGCCATACAGTAGGTTCTCATTAGTTATCTATTTTATACAGAGTATCAATAGTTTTTATATGTCAATACCAATCTCCCAGTTCATTCTACCCCTCCCTTTCCCTCTTGGTATCCATATGTTTGTTCTCTACGACTTTGTCTCTATTGCATCATCCAATTTAAATTATAGTTGCAAGAGTATAAAGTACACATACAGTATGTGCATGTCTTGAGCATATGCTAATTAAATTAATTACTTTATAAATATCAAGATTGTATAAATGATGGGCCATATATAACAGAATATATATATATATATATAATCAGAAAAAACTGACGAGAGAATTAAAGTTAAAAATTCCATTTCTCATTACCTAAACATTTGGTCAACTATCTTCTTATGATTTCATTTGTCTCCTTCGTATCCTGTTGTTTTGGCATCATTTGAGCACTTCCTTAATGGCTTTTTTAAAAAATTAAGAGTTAATATAGGTAAAGTGCTTAAAAGCACTGTGTAAGTGTGCACAATTATTATTACTTCTAACTCTAGAAATTAAGAGAACTAAGAATATTTTGAAGGTACTGAGAATATTTTACTATATATTTTAATACTCATACAGCACAGGTATTTCCAAAGCAGTGTCAGGAAACACCACACATTTCAATAACATTTCATGCTTCTGACTCTACAGAGAGTGGAACAGATAGATGTATGGCAGGAAACTGTACTTAAGCTGACTGAGATTCATCTTGGTTAATTACATTTTCTGACAGCTAGTGTGATGTCACAGCATCCAAAGTGGAAACTCATTTCACAGGTACTGTAATAATATCCAATCCACAGATACTAAGGAACTCCCCTCTAGTACTTACAAACATCTGTATCTAAAAGAAATATGCATTCTTAGAGATATTTTACAAAGAAAGATGTCTAAAGTATTTTCCCTCTTAGTCAGTTTCCCTCTAAAGTTTATTGTGGTAGGTGGGTATCATAATACAGAAGATAGCCAGTTACAACAGAATTAAATAGACACTATTTCAACAACCAGAGAAATCTGATTATAGTCTGGGTATTAGGAGAAACCGAAGAAGTACTGTTCTTTCTGTTAGGTGTCATATTGACATTATGGACATGTGAGAACATACATATATTTAAGAGAGGCACACTGAAATATGTAGCAGTGAGTTGAAATAATTTCTAGGATTAAAAAAATAATTCAGAGAAAAAGAGAGAAGGGATAGTACAGCAAAATCTTGCTAATTGTTGAATCTGAGTGATGGAAATATGAAGGTTTATTGTTCTACTCTGTCCACTTTTGTGTGAGTTAAAAAGTTTACATAATAAAACTTATTTTAAAGAACATTAAAATATTTGGTTTAACAGTTTATTTTTTGCATATGCAGAGCATGAATTAGATGGAGAGAGTTCTGCCATATTTGAGACTGTTAAAGGATTTTTTCTAGTTTACTAGCTCTCAAACGAGTATACATCAGAGTCCCCTGGAAGGCTGGTTACAACTCACATTGCTGGGTCCCCCCGCCCCAGAGTTTCTGATTCAATAGGTCTTTGCAGGGGCCTAAGAATTTGCATTTCTAAAAAGCTCCCATTTGATACTGATGCAGCTGGTCCACGGACCGCACTTTGAGAACCACAACTCTAGCTAAACCATCTCTTCTAAACTAACTTGCTTCTTCTTTTTATTTACTTATTTATTTATTTGGCTGCATCGAGTCTTCATTGCGGCATGTGGGATCTTCATGTGGCATGTGGGATCTAGTTCTCTGCTCCGGGAGCGCAGAGCCTTAGCCACTGGACCGCCAGGGAAGTCCCCTGCTTCATTTTTTCTGTCACCAATTCCATTCCTTTTCTTTTTCATGTCAAGTATGAGCTTTAACTATTCACTTCGGCCAGTTTCTGATCCTATTTAATTTATTGTAGAATATGCTGAGTGTCAAAATCTGAAGAATTTAGTATTAAGATTTTCACTATTTGATCTCAATCTACTTAGCTTTCCAATCTTATCTTTCACTCTTCTTCCGATTCCAAAAATATCAGGCTACCTGACTTCTAAACAAATCAGTCATATTCCTACCTTAGTAGGAATTCCTACCTATCATCACCTTCTGGGATGCACTTGTGCACTCACACACATACACTTACACACTGGGTTCTGTCCAAATACCTCCTCCTCCATGAAGCTCTCCTGGGCTACCAGCATCCATGTTGATCTCTCCTGCTGAAAACCTCTCATTTTAGTCTAATCATATCCTGTCTTGTAATAATTTTAAAATTATTATTGGTTATATGTATGCATCTTATCTCCAATAGACTGTAAACTCCACAAGGGCAGGGGCTGTGTTTTATACAGAACTTTTTTTTTTTTTTTGTCTGTGTTGGGTCTTCCTTGCTGCGCAGTTTTCTCTAGTTGTGGCGAGCAGGGGCTACTCTTCGTTGCGGTGCATGGGCTTCTCATTGCGGTGGCTTCTCTTGTTGCAGAGCATGGGCTCTAGGCGTGCGGGCTTCGGTAGCTGCAGCACACGGGCTCGGTAGTTGTGGCACACAGGCTTAGTTGCTCCGCGGCATGTGGGATCTTCCCGGAACAGGGCTCGAATCCGTGTCCACTGCATTTGCAG
This sequence comes from Pseudorca crassidens, assembly GCF_039906515.1. Taxonomy (NCBI): domain Eukaryota; kingdom Metazoa; phylum Chordata; class Mammalia; order Artiodactyla; family Delphinidae; genus Pseudorca; species Pseudorca crassidens. Next base: position 162,945,071 of record NC_090297.1, read on the forward strand.
CTGGATTCTCAACCACTGCGCCACCAGGGAGGTCCCTATACAGAACTTCTTTGTACAGCTTACAGACTTTGGCAAATTCATTTACCCTAAAAAATGGGGAGGGGGATACTTACTTTTTGCTAAAGTAAATAATGGAATGGAACCTGAAGTCTACAGATGTAGAAGCATCAGTGAAAGGCAATTGAATTCTAATATCTGTTTACCTCCGAGCAGTGTTATGAGAATAATTAATGTTTACACAGGACTTTGAGATGTTCAGCTGAAAGGGACTTTAAAAGAGCTGAAATGATGATGATGATCCCTGGGACTCTTTCAAAGCCTCGTACCAAATTTCATAGCACCCCTCAGGTTTTCTCAGGCTGGGAAGAGGGTCGAGGGCTACTCCTCTGATAGCGGCTAAGAGGTGACTTCCCAACAGCGCTTGGGGTTTTCAAGGAACACAAACTTTAAGACTGGATGTGTTGAAAATCTCAACATAACAAACTCTTGGCTTCCTGAGCAAAACTGAAACTGGAATGCTCCTTTTCACCCTCCCACAGGGATGTTGGACTCTAGAGCTGGTTCTATGCTTCACTTCTGATATCATCCCCTTTGTTGTTATCACTCTCAGTGATGACAGGACTGTGCCTGCAGGTACCTGGACTAGAACCTCCATATTTGTGTTATTACAGTTCAAAGGCATTTTTGGTCTGAGTATATATATATATATATATATATATATATATATATATATATATATATATATGTCTGAGTTCTGCTTTTCCGCAAGCATCCTCTCTCTCTCTCTGTGTCTCTCTCTCTCTCTCTCTCATAGAATATCTCAAGAGGTCTCTTGTTCACCAACTGAAAATCTGTTTGTGACCCAAGCTAGAGAATGTTGCATCAACATCTCAACTCAGGTTTTCTCTAGCCCTCATTCTCCTTGATAAGAACTTTCCTCTCTCTTTTTTCTTTGCTTTCTTCCTGCATCCTTGTTTAGGCCGACTTAGCTTGGTACCACTTCGGTTTATGGTTAATAATTCATTCACCATAAAAAAATATTTTCTCTGAATGCGTAACTATGACTGCCTATTATAGATGAAAAGAAAAGAGCTCCAGTTCTTTTACAGGCCCAGGCAGATGTGGATACAGTTATAATTAAACAGTAAATCAAAACAAGATACTGTCAGAGCATGCCTCAGATGTGTTGGGAGAAGTCAAATGTCCTCACCTGCCAGCAGGAAAGAAAGAAAGAAGGGAAAAAAAAAAAAAAAGAATAGCCCAGTCACGCTTGACCAGACAGGGTTTATACCTGGTATGATCATAAAGCCACTCCTGGCCTGTATTTCCAGGAATAAAAAATCCAGTGTACAAAGAGCCAGGGTCATGTCCCACACCAGATGCTTATTCCTTTCTTAGCAGCAAGATCAGGTCAAACCATTTCCTGGTTGGCAAGGGGCAACTTTGTTTAAATTAATGCATGAGATTAGAGGTCCTCAGACTGCTATGACTCGTGTGCCAAGAAAGTCTGCAATTTAATTAAAACAACAATAACAAAAATCACATAAAAAACTCCACTTCAGACCCTAAATTAGAAGGTGTTGGTTCTGAACCTAGATCTGCCATCAGGTAACCAAGATCTCAGGGCTACTTCCTCTGGCCTCGAAGGCTCATTGTTGACATTTGCCCTTGCACAAGGACATCAATGTGGGTGGCCCTTGATTCCTGACTCAGACTTTAGGAAAACAAACAAATAAGCAGTGGAGGAGGCCTGGATTCTCAGTCTCTTAACTGCCCTTTGAGCCCAATTCAGGATATGCTTCTGTGAAAGAAACATCTCTCTCATGGTCTAATGTAAACTAATGATAACTTAATGATGCTTCCTCCCTACATTACTGTTATAGGAAAATGTTTCCTGAGGTGTACACAACCGACTTATTACCTTTGGTACACAAATCTCCCAGTAAGTTGATGACTGTCTGTCCTCATAATAGGATCTGATTCTGGAAGAAACCTTACAGATAATATAGTCCGAACTCTAATTTTTCTATGCCTTCTTTTAGACTGCTCCAAGGTAAAGGGATCAAAGGATTTGCCACAGTTACAGAGCCACAGTCTGTAACGTGTCCTCTAAGTGTGGTTCCCAACAATCTGGCAGCCACAGCATCGCCTGGGAACTTACTAGAAATGCAAATTCTCAGGCCTCACCCCAGACTTACAGGATGGGAAACCCTAGGGATGGGGCCCAGCAATCTGTTTTAACAACCTGACCCGACGGTGCTAAAGTATGAGAACCACTGGTCTATAGGAAAAACATATATTTATAGAGGCAGAAAATTGGGGTGGGGAGGGACGCTTTATTGTCCGCCTTGAGAGTGCTTAATATTTGTATAAATAGCCATTTTTCTCCGTCCTTTGCAACTCAGTTTCTTCGTGTGAAAATTTAAGATTACCTTATTTTGCTCTATTAACCAAGAGAGGGCTGAGTACGTATTGGAACAGCATTCTCTTTCTACCCGTCTTTCGTCTCACGATGGAGCCAAGATACTGCTCAGAGAGAGGCGCTCCTGCCAGTACCAGCCCAGGAGACTGCTAGGCAAAGAGCTTTCCTGTATGATTCAGAAGCAGCCTGGGAAAGTTGAGGGAAGAAATCTGCAGGAGGACCGCCTGGTTAGGAAACACCTGGTAGAGAAGTCCACATATGATCAGAGGGGCTGAGGGCCTGGGGCCTCGCAAAGAAAGGGCAAACGTCCCCAGTAACCTTCCATGGGCTGTTATCAGAATAAATGATGGTAAGGTGGGGTGTGCCCAAAGGGCTCTGAGTTGTCAAAGAAAGGCATAGTATAAGGACTATTCATAGCAACCTGTACTTATTTAGGTGACATTTTCCTATTTATCTTTCTGCCTTGACAAATCCATCTGAGAATTCTTTTTTTTTTTGGCTGCGCCACGTGGCTTACAGGATCTTAGTTCCCCGACCAGGGATTGAACCCGGGCCCCCAGCAGTGGAAGCGGAGAGTCCTAACCACTGGACTACCAGCGAATTCCCCAACTGGGACTTCTTGAGGAAGTCCATTACTTGGACTTCATAACCCTGCCACCGGGTACCTAGTGAAGTCATTCAACACTGACCATGTGTGGAGACGAGTTAATTGCTTATTGAACTTGCGGCAGTATAGGCTAATGGTTTGGCATGGGAATCAGACTGCTTGTCTTCTGCGTTAACTAGGGAGGTGGAGAGTTGTTTAACCTCTTTGTGGGAGGACTTCCCTGGTGGTCCAGTGGTTAAGAATCCGCCTTCCAATGAAGGGGACGTGGGTTCGATCCCTAGTCGGGGAACTAAGATCCCACATGCCTCGGGACAACTAAGCCCGCGTGCTGCAACTACTGAGCTCACGTGTCACAACTAGAGAGAAGCCCGCGTGCCACAACGAAGAGCCTGCGCGTTGCAACAAAAGATCCCGCATGCCGCGTGGAAGATCCCGCGTGCCACACCTAAGACCGGATGCAGCCAAATAAATAAATATTAAACAAAACAAAACACTTCTTTGTGCCCCAGGATTTCTGCAGAAAAAAAGAAATCAGTAACAATAGCATCTACCTAGTGAGACTTAAAAGAGATAATCCGTATTAGTGCCTGGTATGAAAGCGTGAGTAAAATCAAAGTCCTCTGCTTGCGCCTGCGTCTTTGGTTCTGCCGTTCTGCTCTTCGGAGCCTCCCTGGGCCTCGCCCCCATCCATTGCAGAGGTTGCCTGCTCCGCCTCCTTCTCCAGAGTGCGCCTCAAACGCCGCTCCTCCCAGAGCCCCTCTCGATCCCCCATCAGGCACACAGCACTGCGTTTTTATACTTTTATCGTATTCATCACATTTCCCCTCAGATTTTATAATGTACCAGGGACCTCAGCTTACTTGTTCTGTTTCATTTTCTATAGCCCTCTGACGTGCCGAGTGAGAGGCGTCCTAGACTGAGCATATTGGTGTTACGAGGTTTTCCTGTCACAAGGACTCAAAACCCCAGTTCAGGTTGGCTTACAAAGTAGAAGGACTTTCTTGCTCATGAAACTGCAGATTCCTGAGGAAATACATTCAGGCTTCATGGGTGGATCTATCAGGGCTCAGGCTCTGTGTCCTGGGATTCCCTCAGCTCTGGTTTCTGAGGTGTCATCTCTGTTCTCAGTACAGCCAGTAGCAACAGGTTGGGCTACAGACTTCTCAGTTCAAGTCTAGTGGGGGAGAATGCATTTCCCTAAACAGCAAATGGAAGTCTTTAAGTTCATTCTGGCGAGGCCAGTTTACATCAGGTACTCATCCCTCAACCTGTAAGGGATAACTGAGGTAAGGGGGTGGGATCACCCTGGTTAGTCAGAGCCTGGCCGGGAATGAGGGGGTGTCCAACTCCTCCCAAACTCTCGCAGCTCCACAGTGGGGATGCTGAAGACAACTTTGGGGTTGTTGAAGAAGGGAAGGATGCTGGGAAGGAAACCCTTTATTACCCACTGGAGTACACAATCCATACAGATTAAATAAAAGAGTGTGGAATAAATAGCAGTGTAATTTTTTATGACACTCATCTGCTAGTCTTTACAATATTTTTGTCAGGCAGTTTCTGAATAGCTCTTTTTTTAAAAAAAAATTTTAATTAATTAATTAATTTATGGCTGTGTTGGGTCTTTGTTGCTGTGCACGGGCTTTCTCTAGTTGCGGTGAGCGGGGGCTACTCTTCATTGCAGTGTGCCGGCTTCTCACTGCGGTGGCTTCTCTTGTTGCGGAGCACAGGCTCTAGGAGTGTGGGCTTCAGTAGCTGTGGCACACAGGCTCAGTAGTTGTGGCTCACGGGCTCTAGAGCGCAGGCTCAGTAGTTGTGGCGCACGGGCTTAGTTGCTCCGTGGCATGTGGGATCTTCCCGGACCAGGGCTCGAACCCGCGTCCCCTGCATTGGCAGGAGGATTCTTAACCACTGTGCCACCAGGGAAGCCCCTGAGTAGCTATTTAGATTACATTGAAGTGCAGTAACAAAAATCTTTGGCCTTGGAACATTTAGAACTCAACATACCTTCTCAAAGCCCATTTCTATATCTTTTATTTATTCAACTTATTTATTTATTTTTGGCTGCTTTGGGTCTTCGTTGCTGTGCGCGGGCTTTCTCTAGTTGCGGCGAGCGGGGCTACTCTTCGTTGTGGTGCACGGGCTTCTCCTTCCAGTGGCTTCTCTTGTTGCGGAGCACGGGCTCTAGGAGCTTGGGCTTCAGTAGTTGCAGCACGTGGGCTCAGGAGTTGTGGCACATGGGCTCAGTAGTTGTGGCTCCTGGGCTCTAGAGTGCAGGCCCAGTAGTTGTGGTGCATGGGCTTAGTTGCTCCACGGCATGTGGGATCTTCCCGGACCAGGGCTCGAACCTGTGTCCCCTGCATTAGCAGGTAGATTCTTAACCACTGCACCACCAGGGAAGCTCCTATATCTTTTATTTCATTTCATCTTTTAAACCTCAGAATTGGATTAAACATATCCTCATTATTCAAGCAAGTCTCTCTTTTATTTAGTTATGTTTATTCATGTAACACGTACCCATAAACCCACCCCCAAGAGACACATGCCTTCCTGTACCTCAAGGAACCTGTCATCCTGAATCCTGTGTTCTCATTTATTTGCTTGTCTTTTCATATCATTTTATTTCATCTCTATGTATTCCTACAAAGTACATTTTTATTCTGGTCTTTTCTGGCTATATAAAAAGGGTCATAATAAATGTAATTTTTTGGAATTTACTTTTTTCACTTCATATATTGCTGAGATTCAACCATATTGTTACATGAAGCTGTAGTTCATTTGTTGTAACTGCTGAATCACATTCCACTGTGGGAATAAAATAGAGCTTATCCATCTATTCTCCTTTTGATTGGCATTTGAGTTGCTATGGAGTTTTTTGTTACAGTGAAGAGCAGATAGGATACTTGTGAAAGAAGAGCAGCAAGGAGAAACTTATGCTGTAGATAGCAAAAACTATTGTGAAGCTATAGTAATGAAAGCAGTGTAGTGCTGGTCCAGGGATAGAAAAATTGACCAACGGAATAGAATGGGATGGTATGAAATTTTTCTGTGTCAGAGGTGGCATTTAAGACTAGTGGGGAAAGGAGAGACTACTCAATAAATGGAGTTGGATAAAATTATTATCCATATGAAAAAGGATGAAGTCGAATCCCTACCTCAGACTATAAGTAAAAATTAACATTAACTGGATTAAAATCCTACGTATAAAAAAACACATAAAAACTCTAATTAGAAAATGCAGGTGAATCTTTTAGAACTTGGAGTTGGAAAAGACTTCTTAAGACACAAAAAGCATTTAACGAAAAAGGAAAAACTGATAAATCTGACTACATTCAAAGTAAGAACATTTGTTTGCCTATAGATTTTAGGCAAACAATCTCCAGGACTAAAGATTATTCTGCTGTTTTAAACCCCCCCCCATGATAAACATTTTATAATTTGAGATTAGATGTGAATATAAATAAAATTGCAGCTGACTTCACAGTCTTAAAGAGACCCATTGTTTCCTCCAAATTGCAATAGTCTTACTGTAGCCAAATCACCCTCTTCACTGGATGTGGCTCTACTTAACCAGGTGTTTGCCTCTTGCTTCCTGATTGCTCTCTCACTCCCACTTGTAATATAAACATCAGAGTCTTTACAGGCTGGAAATAGTGTTGGGAGAAAAAGGTTAAAATCTTCTGTATTAAAACAAATGGGAGGGCTTCCCTGGTGGTGCAGTGGTTGAGAGTCCGCCTGACGATGCAGGGGACATAGGTTCGTGCCCTGGTCTGGGAAGATCCCACATGCTGCGGAGTGGCTGGGCCCGTGAGCCATGGCCGCTGGGCCTGCGCATCCGGAGCCTGTGCTCCGCAACGGGAGAGGCCACAAGAGCGAGAGGCCCGCATACTGCAAAAACAAAACAAAACAAAACAAAGAAACAAATGGGATATTATGCCTACCCCAATGTAAAAATTTGAAATTCCTAAAAATAAAGTTTCCAAAGAAGGTAATAAAAATTAATAAACATTCCTTCCTCAAGAAATTAAAGATGATACAAACAGATGGAGAGATATACCATGTTCTTGGATTGGAAGAATCAGCACTGTGAAAATGACTATACTACCCAAAGCAATCTACAGATTCAATGCAATCCCTATCAAACTACCACTGGCATTTTTCACAGAACTAGAACAAAAAATTTCACAATTTGTATAGAAACACAAAAGACCCCGAGTAGCCAAAGGAATCTTGTGAAAGAAAAACAGAACTGGAGGAATCAGGCTCCCTGACTTCAGACTATACTACAAAGCTACAGTAATCAAGACAGTATGGTACTGGCACAAAAACAGAAATATAGATCAATGGAACAGGATAGAAAGCCCAGAGATAAACCCACGCACATATGGTCACCTTATCTTTGATAAAGGAGGCAAGAATATACAGTGGAGAAAAGACAGCCTCTTCAATAAGTGGTGCTGGGAAAACTGGACAGCTACATGTAAAAGAATGAAATTAGAACACTCCCTAACACCATACACAAAAATAAACTCAAAATGGTTTACAGACCTAAATGTAAGGCCAGACACTTTCAAACTCTTAGAGGAAAACATAGGCAGAACACTCTGACATAAATCACAGCAAGATCCTTTTTGACCCACCTCCTAGAGAAATGGAAATAAAAACAAAAATAAACAAATGGGACCTAATGAAACTTGAAAGCTTTTGCACAGCAAAGGAAACCATAAACAAGACTAAAAGACAACCCTCAGAATGGGAGAAAATATTTGCAAATGAAGCAACTGACAAAGGATTAATCTCCAAAATTTACAAGCAGCTTATGCAGCTCAATATCAAAAAAACAAACAACCCAATTCAGAAATGGGCAGAAGACCTAAATAGACATTTATCCAAAGAAGATATACAGATTGCCGACAAACACATGAAAGAATGCTCAACATCATTAATCATTAGAGAAATGCAAATCAAAACTACAATGTGATATCATCTCACACTGGTCAGAATGGCCATCATCGAAAAATCTACAAACAATAAATGCTGGAGAGGGTGTGGAGAAAAGGGAACCGTCTTGCACTGTTGGTGGGAATGTAAATTGATACAGCCACTATGGAGAACAGTATGGAGGTTCCTTAAAAAACTAAAAATAGAACTACCATATGACCCAGCAATCCCACTACTGGGCATATACCCTGAGAAAACCATAATTCAAAAAGAGTCATGTACCACAATGTTCATTGCAGCCGTATTTACAATAGCCAGGACATGGAAGCAACCTAAGTGTCCATCAACAGATGAATGGATAAAGAAGTTGTGGTACATATATACAATGGAATATTACTCAGCCATAAAAAGAAACGAAACTGAGTTATTTGTAGTGAGGTGGATGGACCTAGAGTCTGTCATACAGAATGAAGTAAGTCAGAAAGAGAAAAACAAATACTGTATGCTAAAACTTACATATGGAATCTAAAAAACAAACAAAATAAATGGTCATGAAGAACCTAGGGGCGAGACAGGAATAAAGACGCAGACCTACCAGAGAATGGGCTTGAGGATACCCGGAGGGGAAAGGGTAAGCTGGGACAGTGAGAGAGTGGCATGGACATATATGCACTACCAAACGTAAAATAGCTAGCTAGTGGGAAGCAACCTAGCACAGCGAGATCAGCTCAGTGCTTTGTTACCTCCTGGAGGGGTGGGATAGGGAGTGTGGGAGGGAGGGAGACGCAGGATGGAGGAGACATGGGGATGTATGTATATGTATGGCTGATTCACTTTGTTATAAAGCAGAAACTAACACACCATTGTAAAGCAATTATACTCCAGTAAAGATGTTAAAACAAGAACATTCCTTCCTCAAATATTTGTTGAGCACCAACTATCTTTCAGACACTGTGCTAGAAGCTACAAGTACAAAAACAAATAAGATGCAGCCCTGTTCTTAGGGAGACTACAGTGTGTCAGGGAAGACAAGGAGTTGATAGGGCAACAAGAGTCCTTGGCTGTTAGAATTGTCGTAGGGTCCAGTAGGGCACCAGGGAAGAGATGGTCCATCCCACCAGAAAAGGCAGGGAATGTTGAGGAAAGGTAGGCATAGGAGAAGCTTGAAAGAGGCAATTGAACAAAAACGTGTGGGTGTGAATAATAAGGTAAATATAGAGAAACATAAGTAGCCAGCATGGCTGAAGCATAGAGTCCAGTGGGGAAGGTTAGATGAGAGCATGATGCAGCATTAGGCAGAGGCCAGTGGGTGCTTGAACTTTTGCCTAGAAGCCCCAGGGTGCCACTGAAGAGTTTTGAACAGGGAGTGACATCATTAAATTTGGTTTCAGGGAGATCACTCTGGAGTGTGGGTGGAGGGACTGAGGATGGTGGCTGAGAGCCCACCCAGGCCAGAGACCATGACAGCTGAAACAAGGTGTTAGCATCAGGGGAAGAGGGGCTGGGAGAGGTGTGAAGGATTTGGACATTGATTTGATTTCAAAGAAAAGGTAGTGGTATTTCCAGGAAGCCACTTTTACCCTAAAATAAGTCCTAGATAGTGTCAAAATTATAGCACCTCTTGCCTCATGGACAGCAAACAGCAATTTCAATGCACAGACAAGGTATATATCCAACATTACAACAATCACACAAAGGAATGTAACTCAGGGTAACAGGTTCAGGCCTAACGTCTTTATGTATATCTGTATTGCATGAATATGCTAGGCATCCAGCCCTTTTCATTGGGGTTTTCTATTTACGCAGATGTATTCGGTTGGCCAAAAGTCTCCTTCGTTTTTTGTATATTTATTTATTTATTTTTGGCTGCGTTGCATTCTCGTTGCTGCGTGCGGGATTTCTCTAGTTGTGGCTAGCGAGGGCTACTCTTCGTTGCAGTGCGCGGGCTTCTCATTGCAGTGGCTTCTCTTGTTGCGGAGCACGGGCTCAGTAGTTGTGGTGCACGGGCTTAGTTGCTCTGCGGCATGTGGGATCTTCCTGGACCAAGGCTTGAACCCGTGTCCCCTGCATTGGCAGGCAGATTCTTAACCACTGCGCCACCAGGGAAGTCCCTCCTTCAGTTTTTAAGTAAAAATAAAAGACATATTTTTCATTTCACCAACAACTTTATTGAACAACGTATTCACCCTTTTGTTCCACTACCTCTGCCATTTTTCAGGCAACTTCATAATTCCATCTTCCCAAAACTTTTTATCTTTTTGAGCAAAGAACTGTTCCAGGTGCCTTTTCAATATTCCAGGGAATTGAAATTTTTTCCATTAAGTGAATTCTGTAAAGACTGAAATAAATGGAAATCCGAAGGTGCAATGTCTGGTGAATACAATGGATGAATCAGGACTTCCCAGCCAAGCTGTAACAGTTTTTTCGTGGTCAGCAAAAAAACATGCGGTCTTGCGTTATCCTGATGGAAGATTATGTTTTCTGTTGACTAATTCTGGACGCTTTTTGTCGAGTGCTGCTTTCAGTTGGTCTAATTGGGAGCAGTACTTGTTGGAATTAATCGATTGGTTTTCCAGAAGGAGCTCATAATAGAGGACTCCCTTCCAATCCCAGCATATATACAACATCACTTTCTTTAGCTGAAGACCGGCCTTTGGTGTGATTGGTGGTGGTTCATTTCACTTGCCCCACTATCTCTTCCATTCCGCATTATTGTACAGTATCCACTTTTCATCCCCCATCACAATTTGTTTTAAAAACGGAACGTTTTCATTATGTTTTAGTAGAGAATTGCATGCGGAAATATGGTCAAGAAGGGTTTTTTTCCTCTTAACTTATGTGGAACCCAAACATCAAAGCAATAAACATAGCCAAGTGCGTGCAAATGATTTTCAACGGTTGATTTGGATATTTTACGTATGTCGGCTATCTCCCATGTGGTATAACATTGATTGTTCTCAATTTGATCGCTATCAACTTCAACTGGTCTACCTGACCGTGGAGCATTGTCCAGCCAGAAGTCTCTAGCACGAAACTTCACAAACCGCTTTTGACACGTTCAATCAGTCACAGCACCTTCTCTGTACACTGCACAAATCTTTTTTTGTGTTTCGGTTGCATTTTTGTTCTTGAAATAATAAAGCATAATAAGTCAAAAATGTTGCTTTTTTCCTTCCACCTTCAATATTAAAATGGCTACACAAAAATTCACCAATTTTGATTTTTTTTTTTAAATGCAAAAATTGTCTTGAATGAAGACAACTAACTGCTACTAGAGCCATCTTACAGAGAAAAAAACTAACGAACTTTTTGGTCAACACAATATGATGCAAACACACAAGCATTTTCCAGATTCATGCAGATACTAACAGAATATCATTATGAATTCATAACACAGACATTGACAGGCTGCACACGGAACCCAGATATGTAAAACAAAAGGCAAAGAAAAGGGATCTGGCAAGAAGTGCATTGAAGATAAAGACACAACAGAAACGAGTCCCTGAGTTTCCCTGCTCAGCACTCAACAGCCATCTTGAGGCAGGAAGAAGACGCTCAAGATTCAGCAAATGTCTTCCTGTTTCTTCCCCCATGATCATCTCTCTTCTAGATGGTGGTTTCTCTATGACTTCTCTGTGAGGATGCCACGTCATGGTGAATAGGCAGGGAACCAGCTAGCCATTCTGCTTCCTCAGTGTCTCCCACCTGTTCTCTTCTTTTCGGTGTCACTGCCTGCAGGCCTCTTTGACCTTGGCAACAGCCTAATGTAGGACCTACTAGTAGGTCTTATGCTGTGGAATCAGCTATCAGTAGGGAGAGCTACTCAATAAAGTGTGGCTCTTGTGACTGCTTATGCCTCTGATCTCTCCCCAGATTTATTTTTCTTAAATATAGATCTGATCATGTTTCTTCTGTTTGAAACCTGCTGTGGTCTCTCCCTTCCTTGAAAATTGAGGTCTGGATGTCTCAGCCTGGAGTTAAAAGCCCTATCCACCCCTCCAGCCATTCTCTTCTACGGTTTCCACCCTCTTCCCCCACCTCGCATGCTCTTGCAGTAACTCAGACTTCTTGCACTCCTGAACCCTGTGCTCTCTTCTTCTGTGCCTTTCTATCGTGTGCATGTGCGTGTGTGTGTGTGTGTGTGTGTGTTTACCTAACCAGCCTATACAATGCATAGCCATTCAAAACTCAAATTCTTTGCCTTTCTCTCTCTCTTCCCTATATGCCTATAGGATGTAGTTTGTGTTTGTCTATTAGAATGCCTATTATAGCATCTATTGGTCTGAGCTGTTTTAAGAATGATTTTTCATTTATTACGGTTTTACAGCGTCAGGAGAGTGGGCCCTTAACTCTTTTATTTTGGTATCTCTCTGTCCAGTCCCCTCTCTCTCCCTTCTCTTCTCCTGCACTTAAGAGGTAAGAAATAGCGGTTGTTAAATTGAATTGAACAATTCACTCCCACGGCAGGTCTCTAAATCTCCAGTATGAACTATGAAGGTAGTAGAGGTTCATCTTGACACAGTAAATTCCTTTGTGTTTATTGACTCTGCACGTGGGCATGAAGAGGACAAGGAATGGCATTGTGTTCACTTATTACCTTATCCCCCAAGAGGCAGAAAGAAACCTTAGCTCACCAGCATAGGTCCTAACAATTTAGAAAAAATATATATGGTAAAGTGGATTTTGATAGTGTGTGGAGGGAAAAAATGTGTTTGTTTTTATGAATTAAAATGAACTGAGCTCTATAATACCCTGAGGAATTGCCTTTGTGGTCAGCGTCTCTGTTTTTTTTTTTGGGTTTTTTTTTTTTTTTTTTTTTTTTTTTTTTTTTTTTTTTTGCGGTACGCGGGCCTCTCACTGTTGTGGCCTCTCCCATTGCAGAGCACAGGCTCCGGATGCGCAGGCTCAGCGACCATGGCTCACGGGCCCAGCTGCTCCATGGCATGTGGGATCTTCCCGGACCGGGGCACGAACCCGTGTCCCCTGCATCGGCAGGCGGACTCTCAACCACTGCGCCACCGGGGAAGCCCTTTTTTTGGTTTTTTTTTTGCGGTATGCCGGCCTCTCACTGCTGTGGCCTCTCCCGTTGCGGAACACAGGCTCTGGACACGCAGGCTCAGCGGCCATGGCTCACAGGCCCAGCCACTCCGCGGCATGTGGGATCTTCCCGGACCGGGGCACGAACTCGTGTCCCTTGCATCGGCAGGCGGACTCTCAACCACTGCGCCACTAGGGAAGCCCCTCTAGTTTTTTTTATTTAGAATCTCCATAGGTTAATATCCAAGAACTCATACAACTCAATAGCAAAAAAAAAAAAAAAATCCCAAATAATCTCATTCAGAAATGGGCAAAGGATGTGAACAGACATTTTTCCAAAGAAGATATATGAATGGCCAACAGGTACATGAGAAGGGCTCAACATCACTAATCATAAGGGAAATGCAAATCACAACCACAATGAGATATCACCTCACACCTATTAGAAAGGCTATAATCAAAAAGACAAGGGAAAACAAATGCGGGTGAGGATGTGGGGAAAAGGGACATTTTGTGCACTGTTGGTGGGATTGTAAATTGGTACAGCCAACATGGAAAACAGTATGGAGGTTCCTCAAAAAGTTAAAAATAGAAGTACCACATGATCCAGCAATTCCACTCCTGGGAATATATCTGAAGGAAACGGAAACACTATGTTGAAGAGTAACTGCATCCCCATGTTCATAGCAGCATTATTTACAATAGCCAAGACATGGGAACAGCCTAAATGTCCATCAGCAGATAAATGGATAAAGAAGTTGTGGAATACATACAATGGAATATCATTCAGCCATGAAAGAGAAGGAAATCATGCCATTTGCAACAACATGGATGGATCTTGGGGGAATTATGCTAAGTGAAATAAGTCAGACAGAGAAAGATAAATACTGTATGATCTCACTTACATGTGGAATCTAAAAAACAAAACAAAAAAAGTACTCACGGCAAAAGAGATCAGATTTGTGGCCAGCAGAGGTCAGGGGGTGGGGTGGAAGAATTAGATGAAGGTGGTCAACTGTACAAATTTCTACTTATAAGGTAAATGAGCATTAGGGATGTAATGTACAATATGATGATAGCTGTAGATAACACTGCTGTGTGGTATATTTGAAAGTTGTTAAGAGAGTAGATCCTAATTAAGAGTTCTCATTACAAGGGAAAAACTTTTTTTGGTACCTCTATGAGTTGATGCATGTTAACTAAACTTATTGTGGTAATTGTTTCACAATATATGTGAGACAAATCATCCTGTACACCTTAAGCTTATACAGTGCTGTAGGTCAATTATATCTTAATAAAACTGGGGGGGGGAACCCACAGTTACCCATACTTCAGCCTCACTTTTTTAAAATACTAATCCTAGGGCAAACTAATAGGTGTATCTAGAAAAGAAGTTCCACAGTCAAATATGTTTGTGAAATATTGGATTAAACAAAGATAACAGAATTTCTCAGGGCTTTTATCATGTTAATGAACTTTGTGAATCTCTAGGGGCCAGCATACGGTATGTGAGTGTTCCCAAATTTATTTGAAAATGGAATTCTTTTATAATAGTGCATTGTAAGAACCTAGCGCTTCATGGAACACACTTTGGGAAACACTGCTGTAATTTAACACTAATACCTGAAGACTGTATATGAGTTGTTTGCATCTCCTAATAGCAGCACATAATACGCATTACTCCTCTCCTTCTTCCAAGGTCCAGAGGATTTCAACAGTGATTACAGGAGAAATATGCATTTCATATCCTTTATGAATCCTTTAGCCCAGATACCTGGGTTGTAGATTTTTAGCAAATATTCAAAAGAAAGCCCTCTATTAATGTATGGAAAATGAGAGAATTTTTGTGTCGTTTCCAACCTTATCTTCTTACCCAGAGTGGCACAGATTGTCTTTCAAGGCACCGGGTAATTAAAAGAGAAGTTATGTGTTGAAATCACCATCATATGATAGTAACAAGGAGAAAGTTGTTTATTTGTACTCAAAGCAGTCTGTCTTACCCTCTATTTGAAATATGTTAGAAGACAAAAGTTATTTGTGGGGAGAGCCTAAACAGCTAAGACTTTCACATCTGGAGCTTTCGGGAAACATGCTGTTCTGGAGAGCTGAGTTTTCTTTATTGCTAGAGTTTAACCTATATTCTCATGAGTTTTCAAAATTCTACCTTTTGGATAGATCTTTTCTAAAATGTGTATCATGCCACCTTGTCATCTTAACTAGGGTACACTCCACATAACTGAGTCTTTCCTTCAAGGCTTTCACTCTGCTGTGATATAGGAAGATCTCCAGGGTCTATAGTGGTGTGTCACGCTGTTTGACCCATCACAAAATGTTCTCCAAATCTTCCCTGGCATTAGTTTTGTCTTTTACATCACTCTGGCCAGCAACTATTACTTCTCATTCTTGTTCCCACACCAGACTCTTGCAGCCCCCATTTCGCTCTTCATTCTTGCCTCCCCATTTCATAGAATTTACTTCATATTAATTTACTAATTTTCTGTAGCAGACCACCACCCTTCTTAGAATCCTTTTTATTTTTATTTTTTTTAAGTTTTGGTCACGCCACGTGGCTCGCTGGATCTTAATTCCCCGACCAGGGATTGAACCCAGGCCCACGGCAGTGAAAGTGCCGAGCCCTAACCACTGGACCGCCAGGGAATTCCCTTAGAATCCTTTTTAAAACAAAAAGAGTCTAGGGTTCTGTTGTTATAAATTATGCTGAAAATCTCTTCATGTTTATTGACTATTTGGCTTTCTTTTCCTATATCATTTGCTCATTCTTCTATTGGGTTGTCTGTCTTTTTCTTTTTGATTAGGAAGTGGTTCTATATATTCCAGATACTAATCCTTTTTGGTTATGTGCATTTCAAGTATCTTCTCCTAGCATTGTCATTTTGCTGGTGACATCTTTTGTCCTTTAGAAGCATTTCCATTTTCATGTAATTAAATGTATTTTTCTCTGCCTCTATGGTCCCACTAGAATCTAAGTTCTCTGGAATGAAGAATTGTCTATCTTATCCTCTTCTTGTTCTCAGTGCCTAGATCAGTGCCTGGCATCTAGTAGATTCTCAGTAAATATCTGTTAAATGAATGAATAAACTAATTAATGGATAAAAAAAGGAGTCTAGGATTTTATGAGATAAATTCACAGATGTTAGCTGTGTAGAGACTTTTGGGCTTATTTTATTTTTTACTTTTAAAAAATGTGTTCTTAGGTAGATGAGTTAGGCAGATAGCTGAGTTATTAAAATAAATTTAGTTAATTTATTTAACCTAGAATCCTAATTCAGTTGCCCAATGACTCCTGACATTTTAATTAATAAGGTACAACACCTTTCATGCAAAAAATCTCAAAGGATTTCGCCACTTGAAGTTTGACCACACCCTGCGGTACAAAGATAAATTCTAACAACAGCTGTAGTGTAGTTCTTCAGCTATTCAGAAGCAGATACACAGAGCAGTCAGATGAGTTTCCTGAGTTCATACAGTGAAACCTCTGGGGAGTAAGAAATATCTAATTTTTTCTCAGTTTCTCTATTCACCACATAACATTTCCTCTTCAGGTGCAAAGTAAAATTAAATAGTTAAAGTTATTTCTTTACTAAAGATAACTCCAGTTAGTGGACATGATGGTTAATTTTTTTTTTTTTTTTTTTTTGCGGTATGCGGGCCTCTCACTGTTGTGGCCTCTCCCGTTGTGCAGCACAGGCTTCGGACGCGCAGGCTCAGCGGCCATGGCTCACGGGCCCAGCCGCTCCACGGCATTTGGGATCCTCCCGGACCGGGGCACGAACCCGCGTCCCCCGCATCGGCAGGCGGACTCTCAACCACTGCACCACCAGGGAAGCCCCTTAGTTTTACTTTTTATTTATTTTTTTAACATCTTTTAAAAACTTTTTTATTTATTTTATTTTTTGCTGTGTTGGGTCTTTTTTGCTGCGTGTGGGCTTTTCTCTGGTTGCGGCGAGCAGGGGCTACTCTTCATTGTGGTGTGCAGCCTTCTCATTGCGGTGGCTTCTCTTGTTGCAGAGCATGGGCTCTTAGGCACGCGGGCTTCAGTAGTTGTGGCATGTGGGCTCAGTAGTTGTGGCTCACAGGCTCTAGAGTGCAGGCTTAGTAGTTGTGGCACATGGGCTTAGTTGCTCCTCGGAATGTGGGATCCTCCCAGACCAGGGCTCAAACCTGTGTCCCGTGCATTGGCAGGCGGATTCTTAACCACTGTGCCACCAGGGAAGCCCCATTTTTTTAACATCTTTATTGGAGTATAATTGCTTTACAATGGTGTGTTAGTTTCTGCTGTATAACAAAGTGAATCAGCTATACATAAACATATAGCCCCATATCTCCTCCCTCTTGCGTCTCCCTCCCAGATGGTTAATTTTATATGTCAACTTGACTGGGTCACGAGGTGCCCAAATATTTGGTCTAACGTTATTCTGGGTGTTTCTGGATGAGATTAACATTTGAACCAGTAGACTGAGCAAAGCAGATTGCCCTCCCTAATGTGGGTGGGCTCCGTCCAATCAGTTGAAGGCCTGGATAGAGCAAAAAGCCCAACCGTCCTCCCAGTAAGGGAGAATTCCTTCTACCTGACTGCTTTCAAACTGGAACATCAGCTTTTTCCTGCCTTCAAACTCAAACTGAAACATTGGCTCTTTCTGAGTCTTGAGCCTGCTGACCTTCAGACTAGAACTACGCAATCAGCTTTCCTGGGTCTCCAACTTGCCCACTTGCCCTGCAGATCTTGTGACTTGTCAGCCTTCATAATTGCATGAGGTGTGAGCCAATTCTTTATAATAAGTGTGTGTCTCTCTCTCTCTCTGTATACACACACACACACACACACACACATCTCCTATTGACTCTGTTTCTCTGGAGAACACTGACTAATGTAGTGGACATACTCTAATGTCAAATAATTAAAGGAAAAAATACTCCCAAAGACTTATCACTTCTCCAGCAGGAAAATCCCCTTTTGAAAGGCTTAGCTATGCAGAATTCATAAAGGATTGTGGATATCTATTGACTAGAGAGAAATTAAATTTCAGTGTTGAAAAAATTCCACTGCTGAGATAGTAAATTTCTGAAAGATAGGTGCTTTGCCAGTTTTGTTTTATAGTTCTAGTACATTGAACAGCACGGCAGAAATTTTTAATGTAATGACATTATTTGATGGTGATGTAAGAATGATGATACCAAATAAGCCTTTGGAAACTACTGTTGGCATGATGATGCAAACAAGGTAATATCTAGGGCAATCAGGAGTGACAGAATGTATTGATGTAAGTCTACCCTAAGTGAAGATGCTTTCTTCTTGCTGATACTACAAAGAGGTGGGCTTCTTCATTCAGCACTGACTGTGGGTCCAGCTTTTTATCTCTGCTCTGTGCTTCTACCCTACTCTCCTCTTCTGCCCTCTCCAGATCCTCTCCAGCATCAGAGCTAAACACAAACCTCTTCTACATCTCAACTCCATCTCACCCTTGACGGGTCCTGTTTTCTTCCATCCAGTAAAGGAAGGAGGGTGGAGCTGTGCCTTCATTGGCAGCCAAACACCTTGGGTGCTTGCTTCAGGCTCCACCTCCTACACCAACCACCACCCAGTGTGGATTACACAGCTCTTACCCAGAAGCTGTTTTTCCATCCTAGGAGCTGACCTCATTGTTCCTGGGTCGGGAGCCATCTACAAGGTGACACTTACCAGTTGGGGAGTCTAGAGCAGTTTTGCGTTTGTGGCACTGGAGGAGTCATCCTGTCCCATTGTCTTTTGTCGTAAAGATGGCATTGACAACCTCCTTTCGTCTTCTTCTGAGCACGAACATGGCTGAAAACGCCGAAGTGCGACTTGCATATCACACATGGATATAGTCTGTGAATTCAGTAGTTCAGGAGCCTTGCTGTCATTTATGAAAACTGCCAGAGCTGTCCGGCTCTGCTTCCTGTTCTTACAGACCAGCAGGACATTCTGGCTCAGTTGAGCCCCTGTCACAGGCTGCCACACAAACGTTGTCTGGTGCTGTCATTTCCTGGCAGTGAGCAATATTCCCCATTGCCTCGGGATGCTCTCACAGTGTCCTTCTTGTGGCGGTTGAACCAGTTTTCAAAAAGCAACTGTATAGCTAGAGTCAATCTTTTGGAGAAGATGGGCAGAAACAAGGTCAGTGTGGTTTATTGGAAAGAACACCAAATACAGTTCTAAGAGCACAGCTACACTCTTTTGATAGTAGAGGAACTAGGCCCCCACCCCCTCACCACTTAGTGTCACAACCCTACATGTGTCTTCCTGTCCCTTCCCTACCTAACACCGTGAGGTGGGAAACGTGGCAGCAGTTATCTCTGTTTTATCATAACCACTGACCAGTCTGGCCACACAACACCGTCTACTGGACACCACCACACACTCTCAGCCATCCAGCCAGTCAGCTGTGTTTCTAGGTTTTTTTCCACTGATGTGCACTGTTTTCTTGGCCACAGCCCTAACTTTAGGCACATCAGTTTCCTCATTATTTAAATGTATTCAGTAATGATAACCCAAGTTGAATCCGCATCCTTAGGAGAGAAAGCGTTCGGTTAGTGCAAGTTATGTCTCTTCAGATGTGTATTGGGAATAATTAGACTTACTACCTTAGTAATTCATCAAATATCCAGCTAATATTGATTTAATGTCTACTTTGTGTGTGTCATAGTGCTAAGTGCTTATTGTGAAGATTTAACAACATTATATACTGCTCAGGAGATTTTTGTCTTTGAAAAGTTAATAATAGCTATTTCATATATTATATGACAAACGCCTTTTCAATACTTGGGATTTTTTTTAACAATAGGAATTTAAATGCAACAAAGGGATAAAGAGTGAACAATTTCATTCAGACTTCAGGTTTTGGAAGGACTAGATATAATGTTAGTAATAAACAATGTGGACTTCCCTTATTAGAAAGATACATACTTAGTGTGACATTTACTGACTCCAGGGTCACCATGTCACCCTCTTTGCAAAACACTGGTCTCTAGCACCGCACCTTTGTTATTTTGTGTAATTTTTCTTTATTTCCTGGCACCCCCATGGAGGCACTTTCTCATTTTTCCTCCTGTGTAAGTGAAATAAAGGTAACAGAGTCTATAACTTCAGAGGCCTTGAAATTTTATTGTTGTTCATACCGCCACAGTTAAAATGATTTCTGAATTTTTTGTTGCTTTCCCTTCAGCAGAGTTTCATTTGCCAAGTACCTGAGCGTCAGAGAATTCGATTCTGCGGGCGGATATATTTGTGTTTAACAGGCGCAGATATCTCCTAAGAACCCTCCTATCTTCACACTCGTCGCCTTTATATTTTTCAGGATTTTAGAAACACCATAATCTCAGCATATTAAATAGGAAGGGACTCCTTCGGATTCCCAGAGCCTTAAAGTTAGGCTATGCAAATGCGTGCGAGTGTGTTTCCATGGTGTGGACTGAAAGTTACGGCAGGGTTTTTCGAAGCAGCATTGCTATAAGCGTCACTCCTGCCACTGCCTTTCACAAGGGCCCACTTGCTGTGAAATATTTTGAAAACAGAGCTGAAGTGAAGCTAACGCAGAGCGCAAACAGGCGGAAGTACGAATAAACTGAGCGTGGCAGGCAGAAACCGAGTGGTTGGCAGTTTCCGCAAAGGAAGAGAATGCTTGGTAAACCGGGAGGAAAAAACTGCCCAGGGGTGTTGTTTAGAAACCTCCTGACCTCCGTTTCCCTTGCCCCTAGGGTTGGGGGAGCTCCCCAGAGCCGAGGAAGCAGCCCCCCAAAACCGCTTCCGGGACTGAAGCTTCCCTCCTCACGCCCCCAGGGAGCAGCGCCTTCTCAGGCCACGATTCCCTGCGACCCAAAAATAACTACACAGACGTGAGGAAAAGGGCCAAAGCCTGCGGCACAGGGAGGTGCTTAGTTACCGACTTATCGCTTACAGCCAGAACGCTCGAAACCTAACCCAGCGCTAGCCTTTTATAGAGAGTCCCTGGAGCCCCGCCCTAGCAACTTCTCCTAGCAACGCCTCGCCCGGGTGCTCCGAGGTCTTATCTGCCTCTGCCAGGCTCTTCCTGTTCCCCTCCCCCAGGCAGCAGGCTCCGCCGTCCCAAGTCACGTGACTATCCCCAGGGGAGGAACGGGACAAGCGGAAGATGTGAGGGGCGGGGCGCTGGAGGGCGAGCTCAACGTCATCAAGATACGCCGAGCTGGTTGTGGCGCTTAGCGCTTCTGGGAGTCTTGAGATTCGGCGAGTGGGTGAAATGGCGGAGCCTGTGGCTGTGGTGTGGCTTCGGGGCCCCAGCTTCGGGTGCAAGGCGGTGTGGTGTACCTCGGCCACGCGCTCAGTACGCGATTTTATCCACCGACACTGCCAAGATCAGGTGAGGTTTGTGGTTCCTGGAAGGAATGGGAAAGCAGGACAGGGGCAGAATTAGGTGCGGTGAGGGTCTGTCGGGGTCACGTCTATTCTTTGGGGTTCTCAGTTTTTGAGGCTGAGGGTTAGGGTTTTAAGGTGCTTCAAACTGATGCTGAGGCCTGCCTTTGCTTTTTTTTTGTGGTGGTTTTGTCTCACAGAAGGGAGAAAAACCCCTCCGCTCACGGGCGTTTAGTCCGGCCCTCAGTCTGGACTAACAGAATACACTTTGGTATTCTCTTCATCCGTAAATGAGGCAGTTGAACCAGATGATTTTTAAGGCTCATTTCCTTACTTTCGCTCTGTGCTTATGTGACGTGGATTTTTTGTCCAGTGATAACACAGCCCTCTTAGCTCCAACCTAGAGAAGTATGTCATATCCAAACCCAGGCCAAAGGATGGTTGGGAAGGAAATGGATTTATCTGGTCACTGGTCGGGGCCAAGCACTTGCATAGGTCATGTCGAGGGCATGATTCTTAGGGCCTGTCATGTAGATGTTTTCACTAATCATTGTGATGCTCTGATTTGCCCAGGCATATTTTTGAAAACCTGTCATTGACTTCTAAAGTTACATGTGTGGTTTACTTAATTATCAAGTAAACAAGCTTTTACCAACTATAAGATACTAAACCTATTCAGTTATTTAAAGAATATGCTGGTCTCAATGAATCTAATTTTAATTTTGACATTTGATCTCCTATTAACACGTTAACACTGCAGTCTAAACCAAATCTTTACTTGGATTGGTTCCGTGAAGAAGCAATGTCTGTTTGCAAATAATGTGGTTTTTCAGTTTCCCCATATTTATTCCTAGACTTCAGTCCAGTTTAAAAACTGTCAGATATGTTTTTACCATCTGAATGGGGAAATATTTTCCAAAATAGTTGGATTTTAGTATCTCTGAAAATAACTTTTATCTGATGACCAGTTTTCAAACTTACTGACAGTTGATCCAAAGTGAGACCAGAAAAAAATAAGATCTTAATTATGAGGAGTCTTGGAAAAAATAATTTAAAATAAGCAAGAAATATAAACGAATGGATTCATTCATATACTTAAGACACATGGCCATAACAAGTATGAACAAAACTTACAAAAGGGCATTTGATGAGATCCTGGAACGAATAAAAATAGCTCAAGTTCATGCTTATGCCTTTTAAAACAGAACTATTCTGACACATGATAAAGTTAGTGTTAGCTCTCCCTGAGAAAGTAAAAATCAGCCTGGCTCTTCATCAGACTGGGATAATACACAGATAAAGCTAGCTGCAAAGTTGATAGGAAACAGTGTTTCTCCCAAGGACATGGTACAGTGATGAAATGTCATAATGACTTCCTTGAAAGTCTGCTTCTTTTTTAGTCTTTGTGAAACCTTACCTCAAAAATCATAGACTATAAGAATAAACTGCTGTTGGAAGTTATATCAGTAAGAAGCATCCCACTCTTACCTTGAGAATCTAAGTCCCTTTGATGTAGAGAAGCACTCTTGATTTCCCAGGTGCAGAGCTTCAGATTAGGGGTTTCTGGACACAACATTCCACATTTATCTTAACTTTGTAGTTTCCGAGGAAAGAGGAGCCTGGATCTCCTTCACAGTCTAGACCTGATGTTGACCCTTATACACACAGCCCTGCTTTATTGTGAGCCTCTCAAAACATTGTTTCATTTAAATTTTACCTAAATTCCATCCACCCCAAATCCTATAATAACTATATCTTTTTATTTGTTGGTGAGACATCTCATGATTCCTCTTGTGTGCAGTCCCTCTCTTGTTGTAGTGAGTCAAGAAATTTGAGTTGTTGAACTATATGTTGTCTCTGGTGGCCTTTGGCTGATTGGCCTAAGACACACGTAATACTTTCTGCTTGAAATGCTCTGTCATGGTTAAAAACAGTTAAATTGATTGTAAATTTTCTTTGTTATTTTTTTCTACTAGTGATTATTAACTGACAAGAATCTTAGCAAGTAGAAAATGCCATTTTGTTAATCAGTTGTCTCGTTAAATAAGCAGTTCTGTTTGGAAATGAAGTATGATGCATGATGTATAATCTTTCAGCCTTCATGTTAAAGTCTTTTAAAGTTATTTAGGATTTTAGAAATACCATACCCATTGGATATATAAGATATTAAAAGAAACTAAAGTAGCTTTTAATTTATAAACATTAAACATATAGGAGGTATATTATATGTCTCATTTAATTTTTACAACTCTTTAAAGTGGACAGTATTTTATAGGCAAGAATAGTCTTTCATGTTAATCACATCATTGCATATAGCCTGAGCCCCCTTGCTCCTCTCTCCTGGTATCATATTTGCCTGGGAAAACTCCAGTCAGTTTAAATCCAACTCTCCACCTGTTTTACCTGGCATCTGGGCAGTGACTGTGGTAGGGGAACTAATCACGCAAACAAGTCTCACTACAAATTCATAAACACCAAACTTAGTGGTGCTTGGCATTTCTACTGTATTTCTCTAACCCAGAGCATGCTTCCACTGGGTTGCAGGACTGCTGAGAATATTGATCTAAGTAGTCCTTGGGCAGCTGGACAGAACCCAGGATCTCAACACATCTTTAATAGCTTTGCTCATTTTCCCTAGAGTGTCATCCAAATATTATTTGTGTATACTATGATGTGAAAAGGGTTGAGAGGCACTGCTCAGTTCATCACTCTTTCACTCTCCTAGATTACTTTTTCACATCTCTCTTTAAATCTCCAAGACTTCTTCCATCCCAAGGACCATACTTTGTACTCAAGCAGTAAGGAGAGAATTTCTGCATCATCACACCAGTGCCTCTGGTAGGTACCTGCTGTATATTCAGCCTTCTTGTCTGTTACTGTGGATGCACTGTCATTATTTTACAAATAATTTGCAATTATCTTCTACTTTGTACAGTAACCCCTCCCCCTCACCTACTGAAAGACTTATTTGGGCATTAGTTCTTTCTCCCCTGTATTTTCCAGTGTTTTCCCTTTTTACAGCATCATTCCTACCAGTGCGCAAACGTGAGCCCACATCCTTTCTAGCTATCACCTTATTTTCTCTGATTTTCTTTATAAAAAAATATTCTTGAACATAAAACTTTTCTCCTTTAGAACCCACTCTAGTTAGGCTTTTTTGTTCCCATCACTCCAACAGAACAGCTCTTTGTCATACTGCTCAGTATCTTCTATGTTGCCATATCCAGTGATCAGTTTGCAGTTTTCATCTTGCTTTGTCTGTCAGTGCCAGTTTGCACAATTGACCATTCCCCGCCGGAGTACACTTTTCTCACTTGTCCAGATATCACTCTCAGTTCTCGTCCACCTCACTGGCCTCTCCTTTCCAGTCTTTTACAGTTTCCTCCTCATCACCCTGAACTCTAATCTTGGAGGGGCCCCTCCCTCATCCCAGTGATTTCATCCATACTCATGGCTTTAACTACCATCAGTATGCCAACAACTTTCAAATGTAAATCCCCAGTGCAGACCTCTTCCCCACACTCCAGACTTGTATAGCCACCAGTCTACTTGGCATCTGCATCTGGCTGTGCAATAAACATCTCAAAGTAAAATATCTGAGATGAGACTAATTTTCTCCCTCAAACTTCCTTTTCCCTCTTAATGAATGACAACTCCATTTTCCCATTTATCAAACCGGATTTTTGCAATAATCTCTAATTCCTCTATTGATCTCACTCCCTTCACCGAGAGCATTAGCAAATCCTGTTGCCTTTACCTTCAGAGTATCCTCAGAATCTCACATTTCTCATCATCTCTGCCACTGCTGCCCTGGTACAAATAGCCTTCATTTCTTACCTGGATTATCGCAATAGCTTCTCAATGATCTCTCTGCTTCTATAGTCTTACTTTCAGTTTAACAGCTAGAGTGATACTTTAAGAGCATGACTCAGATCTCACTTTGTTCAAAACTCTACAATAGTTTTATTCAGAGTAACATCCAGAGTCCTTACAATGGTTTTGAAGGCCTTATCACTCCCCTTTTGTGTACTTCATTCTAGCCTCATTGGCTGTGTTGTCATTCCTTGAATAAGTTCATTCCTGTTGCGTTTGCTCTTGTCTCTGTCTGGAATACTGTTCCCCCAGGTAGTCACATGGCTCATTCTCTCACTTTCTTTAATTCTCCGCTCAAATGTCACTTGATCAGAGAGGCTTTCCTTGACTATATATATTAAATAGATTACCACCACACCCATCCGCATATCTTATCCCCTTTACCCTGCATATCACCACTTGACATGATATATAATTTGTTCATTATTTGTCTTCCCCCACTAGAATGTTAGCTTCATGAGACAGGATCTGAATTCACTGTAGTATTCATGGTAGTATTCCAACACTTGAAAAGTACCTGGCAAATAGTAGGTACTTAATATTTGCTGAATGAATGAATGGGTCCCATTGAAATAGCTGTATGATGTGGTTCAGAATGAATGTTCATAGTTTCCACTTCAGGAAGATGATGGCAATGCATTTTTCCTTTCTATTCCTATTTAGATCTCTCTTTTCTTCATGTTGCAGAGTTAATTGTCAGCCTCCTAAGTTCCATATAACTTTGGAGAATACTCCTCTCTTGTCTAATTTTATGGCATTAGAAACTTGTTTAGAAAGACTTACAGTTTTTATATTTTCTTTTCATCATTTGATCTGAGAATTTTTTTGAAATACATAGAGTGGGTTTGGGGGAGTGTACTTGGGCTTCTGCAGTGATTGGCTGGAACTCAGGGGGATGCTGGCAGAAGAGATGAGGCACCAACTGCCAGCTGGTCCTAAAGCTATTAAAGCTTATATAGGTAGTATATTAAAAATCAGGGCTTCCCTGGTGGTGCGATGGTTGAGAGTCCGCCTGCCGATGCAGGGGACGTGGGTTCGTGCCCCGGTCTGGGAAGATCCCACATGCCGCGGAGCGGCTGGGCCCGTGAGCCATGGCCGCTGAGCCTGCGTGTCCGGAGCCTGTGCTCCGCAATGGGAGAGGCCACAACAGTGAGAGGCCCGCGTACCACAAAAAAAAAAAAACATACTTTTGTCTCCTCCTCTCCTCTCTTCTTATCCCTATCTACACTTTTCAAGACGTCACTTTTAAACTTGGGGCCACTCAGTGTTCAACTTGATACTACCTGTTTTAAAAAGTCAGAGGAAGTGAGACCTACAGAGTTACTAGATCTGAGCACTGAATATTCTACCTTGACCCCTATTTCCTATTAGAGAAGGAGAAAGAGCAGGTTTTTTGTTTCTGTTTTTTTTTTTTTTTAACATTTATTTATTTGTTTGGCTGTGCCTGTCTTAGTTGCGGCACGTGGGATCTTCATTGCTGCATGCGGGCTCTTGCAGCATTCGGGATCTTTTTTTAAGTTGCATCGTGCAGTATCTTTAGTTGTGGCATGCGAACTCTTAGTTGTGGCGTGTGGGATCTAGTTCCCTAACCAGAGATCGAACTTGGGCCCCCTGCACTGGGAGTATGGAGTCTTAGCCACTGGGCCACCAGGGAAGTCCTGAGAGCAGTTTTAATTTTCACCCAAAAGGCAGAAAGTTCTTCTATATATCATGATTAAGTATTAGGAAGAAATTGTACCTAGAATACATCATACAAAATGAGTTTTTTCTTTTAGTAGTTTCCATTTTTGCAATTCAACAAATATTAATTGAACACATACTGTCTCCTTATAACTGGAGTAATAAAAAGATAAGCTAGGTCCCTTTCTGCAAGAAACTTGTATTGTCTCATAAACAGCATTGAAAGAACCCCCAAACTTGTCTCTAGGATATTCCAGTGGAATGCTACTTTGTGAAATGCAATGGATTACTCGTTAACACCAGTGACACAGTGCAGCATGGAGCTGTTTATAGTTTGGAACCCAGACTTCGTGGTGGAAAAGGAGGTAGGACATGAATGTTGATGGCTTAGTTGTAACACATCTGCGTTCTGTAGCCATATGTATTAAATTAACAAACTCCTTGGTGTCTATAATGTACCAGCCTCGATTTGCCTTGTGAAATCCTTTGTTTGCTTATCTAATTTTGCATATTTTCTCTTTTATTCTTTTTGAGGTAGATACCGTATGATAAAATTCCCACCTTCTCCAGCTGGATCACTCTTAGGCACCCTAGGCTCTCAAACTCTTGGGAGGATTAGATGAAGAGGGGTGATTGTTATTCTGTCCAGTTTGCAGACGAGTGTCAAAACAATCAAATCTCCTTGTGCTTTTCTCAAGATTTTTGCCTAGTTATTGTAGTTCCAAGGGAGGTCTAAAGTCACTTTATGAAATACAACCATTTACAGATTGAGGTAGATTAAGGTCCCGGTTGTAGTAACTCATCTTAGAAGAGAAAAAAGAAACTAAAAGAGCAAAAACTGAATATGAACAGTTCTTGGTATTTCTCCTGATGCACTAACATGTAATCCTTAGGCTTTCTCAAAATCTGTGGTGATTCGGTTTGGTTTTCAAAGAGCTAACATTTCAGATTATAATCATCCTGCTGTTCGAAATTGTGTCAATAAGAATGAAGCTTGTATCAGCCAGTGACAGCTTAAAATTGCCTCCTTGCAAAATCTCACCATATAATTTTTAAAATTCTTAATCTTGGAATCTTGGGATTTCTGGCACTAGGTAAATCCCTCTAAAATAGCCCAGTGGTGTGGGTATTGATACAATATTGCAGGAGTATAAGAGGAAGTGTAAAAAGCATGAGATTGAACCAAGTTTATCAGTACTCTTACCTTTGCCACCTGGGTTAGAATCTTGATGTACATTTCCTTTAAAACTGAAAAGAAAGTAGAGATCACCTGTAGTCTTGCGATATAATACTGTTTTCACAAATTTGGCTTTTGTCCATCCTTGAACACTTTTTTAACCTGCTTTCTCCAAACATATTTGCTCAGGTTTTGGCTCTATGCTCCGAGCACTTGGTGCTCAGATTGAGAAGACAACCAATCGAGAAGCTTGCCGGGATCTCAGTGGAAGGAGACTGCGAGATGTCAATCACGAAAAAGCGTAAGATGCCCACCTGTTTTTATTTTTTTTTAAGAAACATACTTTTCTAGCATTAGTGATTGTACGCATGCCATGCATATCAGAAATGTAAACTTGAAATACTTATGCTCTAATTTGTTGTTATCAGATTTAACTTTTTCTGTAATTTAGTAATTATCTTTGGGTTTTAGTCAAGTCCATAATAGTATGCTAAGTAGTAAGCATGGCACACCTTTCTGAGGGAATATCACAGTATGAACAAGAGTGCATTAATTTGTCTGGGTGGGGTGTTTAATGTATAAAAACACATGTGTATAATATGGCCATTCAGTTACATCTCTTCTCTCCCATCCCCAGAATGGCTGAATGGGTAAAACAACAAGCCGAGCGAGAGGCTGAAAAGGAGCAAAAGCGCTTGGAACGACTGCAGCGGAAGCTTGCAGAACCCAGGCACTGCTTCACCAGCCCCGACTACCAGCAGCAGTGCCATGAGATGGCCGAGCGTCTGGAGGATTCCGTCCTCCGAGGTGAGAATGAGGATTCCTTAGTGCCATCAGCAGGCATCCCTGAAGCCAGCTGTTCCACACAGAGGGCAGTTCTTAAGCCTTTTTGGGTTACAGACTTCTGAGAAACTGATGAAGCTGTGGAATTTCTCCCCTCAGTAATGAATACAGTATATCTTATACAACCCAGGGAAAAAACCCATACACTCTCACAACATTTGACATACTTGACCCCTGAACTCTGTGGGCTCATGGGCCCCAGGTAAGAATACTTTTTGTACTTCATGGGAATAAGCTAAGTCTTCAGGAGGTGCCTAGACCCCAACATTTTGCTTCCAGTTTTAGGTCCCTTTTTTAAAACACGGTTTTTAATGAGAATGATTTTCATTAACTTTTATGTTTTTAGCATCCAAAGCATTATGCTAGGGCTATTGTGCATTCAATTGAATAAGAAGGAGTCTTTTCCATCAAAAGGGTTATGGCATAACAGGGGAAAGACAGTTGTATGCAAATAACAAGGACAAGGGGATGAATCGTTAGGTTTGAGGAGAGATAGGTATGAATCTGTCAGCCTCAAAATTACAAATTGGACATGGTGCTTTAAAAATCCGGTTCAAGAGCCAGAATGCTTATCTTAAATCTGTGTAAATTTGAGATTAGTCTCCTTTTAACTGGATTAAATTTTGGTATGTTAAGAAATTTAAATCTAGAGCTTTAGATTGCAGCTGTTTTCGCAATTCAGATTATTTATAAATTCTTTAATTGAACTTAGTCCTGATAGTAAAAACTGAGTTGTTAAAATGTCTGGTTAGGTATGCAGGCTGCCTCCAGCAAGACGGTATCGGCAGAAGTCGGTGAGAGTCGGAAACGGCCTAACAAATCAAAAACAGACAGAGCAGCCAGTGCAGAGAAAAGGAAATGCTTTTGGTAAGTGTGTTCATTTTCATTTCAAATAGATCTTTGAGAACTGAGGGAAAAAAATTTTTTTTTTCCTTTTATTTATCCCTCTGGAATATCTTGTTCTGAAACTTACCTACTATATTTTTTTCTTATCTACCTGGAATAAACATACTTTTAAGTAAAGTCTGATGGAAGCTCAGAAATTTTCCAGAGTGCTTCAGTTCAGGTTTCAGTGATTCTCACATTGTATACATTAGTAATGGTTTCTGCCATAAGTGCCATTCATAGAATCTAAAGGATAATTCTTTTCCTTACAGTGGAAAATCACATAAAAATAGCTTTATACTTGAATTACTGTTAGGTGTTGAAAGAGTTAACTTTCAGAAATTCCAGGTGGAAGCCATGGCTTTACTTTCCAGGTGGTTCTGTTTTCTCTGTGGTTTTTCATCGTCATCACTGAGGTCTTTGGTCACTTTGCCAGACCTCTCTTCACCACTTTTGTACCTGCAGGTGAAAAGCACAACAGTACTTTTTCTTATCCATTCTTCTTACAGTTCTCCCACCCTTCCCAGTTGGTCCTCTGGTTACCAGCTCAGTTCCCTTGGGCCGAGTTCTAGAATATGATAAGTGCAAATGGATCTTGGTTTCCTTGTTGGCCTCCCCTTTGGGGATAGAAAGATAATTATTAACTAAACACCATGTAACTCTGTGAGTCCAGCATAGAATTTTTTGTGTTCTTTCTGAAATGTGAATTAAATGTTCCTGAGAGAAAAGACAGTAGTATTTCCTGTGGGTTTCTTTTTTTTAAGCCAGGTTTATTGTGGTATAATTTATATATGGTAAAATTCACCCTTTTTTTTTTTGCGGTACGCGGGCCTCTCACTGTTGTGGCCTCTCCCGTTGCGGAGCACAGGCTCCGGACGCGCAGGCTCAGCGGCTGTGGCTCACGGGCCCAGCCGCTCCGCAGCATGTGGGATCTTCCCGGACCGGAGCATGAACCCGTGTCCCCTGCATCGGCAGGCGGACTCTCAACCACTGAGCCACCAGGGAAGCCCAAAATTCACCCTTTTTGAACAGTTCTACAAGTTTTGAAAATTTTATAATATACAGTCATGTAACCATCACCAAAATCAAGCTGTGGAATATTTTTATCACCCTAAGAAGTTCCCACGAGTCCCTTTGCAGTTAATTTTCTTCCCCCACCTCCATTCCTGGCAACTGCTGATCACTGGTGTGATGTTTGTTCATATGGTTTTGTCTTTTCCAGAATGTCATTATGTCTGCTGCTTTCACTTACAATAATGCTTTCGAGATCCACAGATGGTATTATATTGTATCAGTAGTTCGTTCCTTTCTATTGCCAAGTATTGTTGCCTGGTATGTCTGTACCACAATTTGTTTATCAACCATTCTCTAGCTGTTAGAGGTTTGGGTAGTTTCCAGTCTTGGGCAATTATGAATAAAACAGGATTTTCTTTCTTTTTTTTCGGCCGTGCCATGTGGCATGCAGGATCTTAGTTCCTTGACCAAGGATTGAACCTGTGCCCCCTGCAGTGGAAACTCGGAGTCCTAACCACTGGACTGCCAGGGAATTCCCAGGATTTTCTTTTAATTGTTTATTATTTTATCTAATTTCCAACAGTTAAAATTCATACAGTATTGGGGAAAAAAGTTTTAAGCAAAACCAGTTTGTTTTAAGAGAGTCATAGCTTTTAAAAAGAGATCCTGTTGGATCTTTGGCATGTTGCTTCCAGTCTCACTGAAGTTTTTTTTCCTTTTATACCTCTGGAGTATCTTGTTCTGAAACTCACCTACTCTCCATCTCAAGCTAGCCGATACCTTTATTCAGAGTCTGTTTCTTGGACAAACTGCAACTCTTTTTTTTTTTTTTAAGTAGAAGCTGTAAATGGTGTTAAACCTTTTTGTTGCTTCTAATAGGTTGGGCATGGAAGGACTAGAGACTGCAGAAGGGTCTGGCTCTGAGAGCTCCGATGATGACAGTGCAGAAGCACCTAGTACTTCAGGAATGAGCTTTCACGTTCCCCAAAATGGCAGTGATGTTGTTGAGATGGCAGCCGAATTTCCTAGTAGCTCTCAGCAGACAAGAGTATTGAGTGCAGACTCTAGATCACAAGAAAAACTACAGACCCCTGTGACGGACTCTGGGAATGGTATTTCAGAAGACTTGTATGCTGAGCTGGGAGAGGCATCTACCCAGGAGTACATGGAAAGGAAGATGGCTTTAGAAACAGAGAAAACCCAGGAGAAAAATGAGGTAGAGAGTAAAGAACCCTTAGAAAAGGAAGCAGCTGGAGTTGGACTGAATAAGGAGCAGGAGACCAAAGAAATGACTGATGGGGAAAGAGGTGCCAAGGGAGCCCCTGGAGGAGACAGGGAAAACATACCTGTTGCCAAGCTGGAGGAAAGCCAGTCAGGAAACACAGTAAGTAAATTTGGGGGGGTGATGTCTGAAGCCAAATCAGTTTAATCTCTGTAGTAAGTCGTTAAAATGAAAAGATGTGCTTTTTCCCATCAGCTGCTTAGTGGAAAAGCTTGTTTAATAATCAGAAGTACAGATGATGGTGAAGCTTGCCATGTCCCCCCCAAAAATCCTTAGTTTTTTGTTTTTTGTTTTTTTTGTGGTACGTGGGCCTCTCACCGTTGTGGCCTCTCCCATTGCGGAGCACAGGCTCCGGACGCGCAGGCTCAGCGGCTGTGGCTCACGGGCCCAGCCGCTCCGCGGCATGTGGGATCTTCCCAGACTGGGGCACAGACCCGTGTCCCCTGTATCGACAGGTGGACTCTCAACCACTGCACCACCAGGGAAGCCCAGTTTTTGTTTTTTTTAAAGCTCTGGAATTGGTATTATTTTGCCACTAGGTGGTGTCCTTGGTTCCATATTTCATCAATTCTAAGATGCACGTTTTTCACGTTTTAATACCTCTGAATTTGAATATATATCATGTTATAGTTTAATTGGTATTATTATTCTTTGTTAATAACACATGAACTAATAAGGCATATTATGATAGATGGCATTTTTAGCTTTGATAAAATGTGCTTATTTTCCTATCACTAAATTTCTAGTTACTTAGTTTTTCTTTCTCATGTGAGTTACTGTTTGAACACAGTTGTCAGTTGGATGTGAAGATCTTTCCTGTAGAAGATGAGCAGCTCCTTTTTAATTTATCATTAAATCTTAAGCCCCACACTCAACCTTTTTAAAATTTATTTTCATTGTGCATGCTTTTCCTTAAATAGTTATTTGCCGCCTTTAGTGGACTTACTTCCAGGAAAAATCTTTAACGTTTACTTTTCAGTCTAATGATTTGCTTTTTAGGATAGATGAAACCTGAACTACTTGGCTTCTTTGGTAAACACAAAGCTTATCATTATTTATTTAACCAGCACCTTCCCTACTGGTGCTGGTTAAATAAGCAAAAATGCACATATTGCCCTTTCTAGGGAAGATGGTGAAATTTTTTATGCTAAGGGCTTTAAATTGACCCTTACACCATCTCTGGAGTTACAAGCATGTAGCTTTTATGTTACTCATATATGCTAGGAGTTTATCCTAACCAAAGTCTTGGAAAAATGAAGAAAGGAAAATAGAATAAAACCTGATTTGACTTTCAATCTTTGAGCTTTTAACTGTGGAAATTTTGTTCTTGATGTAGTTGTAGCTGTTGTATTCATAATAATCGTGTACAACCATGTGTGATTCTCCAAAGACACATAAGTGGTGGTTTAGGATTTGGCCATATATAAAGAAGCCAAGATTCACTCCAGAAATCTTAACAAAATGGACTTTTTAAAAAAAAAAAAAATAAAGATCACCTAGAAAGATAGTTTGTCCCTAGAGCTCTTCAATATTTTTAAAAAACAACTTACTGTGAGAGAAAATTACTGACCTTTTAATATGTTTTTTTTAAAAAAAACCTAGGGCTTCCCTGGTGGCGCAGTGGTTGAGAGTCCGCCTGCTGATGCAGGGGACACGGGTTCGTGCCCCGGTACGGGAAGATACCACGTGCCGCGGAGTGGCTGGGCCCGTGAGCCATGGCTGCTGGGCCTGCGCGTCCGGAGCCTGTGCCCCGCAACAGGAGAGGCTACAACAGTGAGAGGCCCGCATGCCGCAAAAAAAAAAAAAAAAACCCTAGGTGGTGAACGTTTTCATTCTTTGAAGAGCACCCGTCATTAGAAGTATTTAATTAAAAAAAAAAAAAAAGTATTTACTTTTGTCTTAAAGTCTATAAAGGTACTTGGTGGATAGAACAGTTGCAAGTCTTTTGAACAGCATTTAAATTTGTCAAGTTATATAAGTGAGAACTTTGATAATCACAGTTATTTGATTAAAATAGAAAGCTTAGGATTATGGGGTTAGTAGATTCACAGGCATAGGAATCTCATTAAAATGAAGCTTTATAGGGTGCTGCTCTTTTCTCTGGTCATAGTATGGGGGTAGGTGAGGTACATTTTGCTGTTTGAATTTTTACCGGAAAAATCAAAAAAGAAAAGTAATATTAAGAATTTGTTCAAGAATTCTATAACTTGTTACTCTTCTGAATACTTGTTTCTAAGTATATAGATAGAAAATTAATATTTATTAATTATATGTATTGACAATGTGTAGAGAATAGCTTGATTATTAAAATTCAGTAGTGAGATATGGCGTATTAAATGAAGATTTCTTGTAAAACAGAAGGTCGATGACAATTGAAGGAAGTTTTATTCAGAGGAATGGACCTATTTAAAATTTTTCTTTCTTTTTCTTCTTCTCAGGATATTGGTCAGGAAACTGTAGATTTACTGGCGTTCAGCTCTGTTGCGGAAGTGGAGTTGCTGGGTTTGGAGAAGCTCAAGTGTGAACTCACGGCCCGGGGACTGAAGTGTGGGGGCACTCTCCAGGAGCGGGCGGCGAGGCTCTTCTCTGTCAGAGGACTGGCAAAGGAGCGGATAGATCCAGCTTTATTTGCCAAGCCTTCGAAAGGGAAGAAGAAGTGAATTTCATCGGAGCTGATTTCCTGTTTCTTTATAGGCTAGCGCTTACAACCTGTATAATGTTGACTCTTGGACATTATTCTTGTTGCTATTAAAGGTGACTTTTTAATAACCAAATTCTAACTATCCTCTTTTTCTTTATTAGATTTATAGAATTAATTTGTGAAACCCTCTGGGCCTGAAGTTTTTTTTGTGGGAAGGTTTCTTATAACTTATTTCTTTAATAAATATAGGGCTATTCAGAGTTTGGGTTTCATCTTCTGTTGTTTAGGTAAATTATAATTTCAAAGAATTTATCCATTTGACCCCAGTTGTCAGATTTGTGGACATAAAGTTATTCATAATAGTCTTTTCTATCCTTTTAACATCTTGTAGGAGCTGTGGTGGTAACTTCTTTTTCATTCTGGTACTGATAATTTCTGTTTTCTCCTTGATCAGTCTACCTAGGAGTTTATTGTATTGTTCTGTTTTCAGAGCCAACTTTTGCCTTTGTTGATTTTTAATTGTTTTTAATTTCATTGATTTTTGCTCTTTATCATTTCCTTTCTTCTACTTAGTTTGGGTTTACTTTGCTCTTTTTTCTTTATCTTCTTAAGGTAAGTCCTAAGTCATTGATTTTAGACTTTTTTTTCTAGTATAAATATTTAAAGCTGTAAGTTTTTCTTTAAGCACTGTTTTAGCTGCATCTCAAAAATTTTAATATGTTGTATTTTCATTTTCACTCAGTTCCAAGTATTTTCTAGCTTCCTTGTAAATTCTTTTTTTTTTTTTTTTGCGGTACATGGGCCTCTCACTATTGTGGCCGCTCCCGTTGCGGAGCACAGGCTCCGGACGTGCAGGCTCAGTGGCCATGGCTCACGGTCCTAGCCGCTCTGCGGCATGTGGGATCCTCCCGGACCAGGGCACAAACCCGTGTCCCCTGCATCGGCAGGCGGACTCTCAACCACTGCGCCACCAGGGAAGCCCCCTTGTGAATTCTTTGACCCATGGATTACCTAGAAGTATGTTGTCTAATTAGCAAATGTTAAACTTTCAGTTTATTTAAACTAAAAAAAAAAGTTCACCCATTTCTCCCACCCTGTACTCCCCTGCCTCTGACACCACCAATCAGTTCTCTGTATCTATCAGCTTGAGGGGTTTTTTTAATTAAAAAAAAATTTTTTTTAATTCCACGTTTAAGAGAGGTCATACAGTATTTGTCTTTATCTGACTTATTTCACTGAGCATAGTTCCCTCAAGTTCCATTCATGTTGTTGCAAATGGCAAGATTTACTTCTTTGTTACAGCTGAATAATATTCCATTATATATATTTACCACATCTTCATTCATCTGTCATCCATTGATGGACACTTAGGTTGTTTTCATATCTTGGCTATTATAAATAATGCTGCAGTGAATATGGGGGTGCGTATAGATTTTCAAGTTAATGTGTTCATTTTCCTCAGATAAATACCTAGAAGTGGAATTGCTATATTGTATAGTAGTTCTAGTTTTATTTATTTATTTATTTATTTTGCGGTACGTGGGCCTCTCACTGTTGTGGGCTCTCCCGTTGCGGAGCACAGGCTCCGGATGCGCAGGCTCACTGGCCATGGCTCACAGGCCCAGCCGCTCCGCGGCATGTGGGATCTTCCCGGATCGGGGCACTAACCCGCGTCCCCTGCATCGGCAGGCGGACTCTCAACCACTGCGCCACCAGGGAAGCCCAAGCCGCAGGAGGGTTCCCTTCTCTCCACGTCCCTGCCAACACTTGTTACTTCTAGTCTTTTTGATAACAGCCATTCTAATAGGTATGAGGTGATATCTCACTCTGGTTTTGATTTGTATTTCCCTGATCATTAATGATGTAGAGCAGCTTTTCATGTACCTTTTTGCCATCTGTATGTCTTCTTTGGAAAAAAGTATTCAGATCTTCTGCCCATTTTTATTATCAGATTGTTTTTTTGCTGTTGAGTTATATGAGTTCTTTATATATTTTGGATATTAGCGCCTTATCAGATACATGATTAGCAAATATTTTCTCCCATTCAGTAGACTGCCTTTTCATTTTGTTGATGGTTTCCTTTGCTATGCAGAAGCTTTTTAGTTTGATATATTTCCATTTGTTTATTTTTGCTTTTGTTGCTTATACTTTTGGTGTCAGATTGAAATAAATCATTGCCAAGACCTGTGTCAAGGAGCTTACCGCTATGTTTTCTTCTAGGAGTTTTATGGTTTCAGGTCTTAAGTTCAAGTCTTTAATCCATTTGAGTTAATTTTTATGGATGGCGTAACATAGAACAAATGTTTGTTTTTTCTCCTAAATATTTTATTGTTACTGGTTTCTGCTTTTAATTCCACTGTGGTCAGAAAATAGCCTGTTTATGATTTCAGTCCTTTTAATTTTTTTTTGTGTGTGTGTTGTGTGTGTGTGTGTGTGTGTGTGTGTGTGTGTTTGCGGTATGCGGGCCTCTCACTGTTGTGGCCTCTCCCGCTGCAGAGCACAGGCTCCAGACGCGCAGGCTCAGCGGCCATGGCTCACGGGCCCAGCCGCTCTGCGGCATGTGGGATCTTCCCGGACCAGGGCACGAACCCGTGTCTCCTGCATCGGCAGGCGGACTCTCAACCACTGCGCCACCAGGGAAGCCCTCAATCCTTTTAATTTTATTGAGACTTGTATTATGACACAGTGTATGGTCTGTCTAGATGAATGTTCCACGTAAACTTGAAAAAGCAGCCTTAGAATCCTTGTCTGCTTGTTCTGACACTTGGATCATCTCAGGCTCAGTCTTTGTTGATTTTCTTGAAAATGGATCTCATTTTCCTGATTGTTCACATGTCAAGTAGTTTTAGGTTGTATCTTGGATATGGTGAATGATTTTACAGAGATTCTGGATCCTGTTATATGCCTTCAAGAGTATAGCTCTTTGTTTCCTATTAGGCATTTAACTTGGCTGGACTCAAACCCTAAACTCTTTTTTCTAGGTGGGCAGCACCTCATATCTCAGTTGCTGCTTAGAGTCTGCCCTGTGCCTGTGTCGTTCGGGGGCAGAGTTAAAGTAGACAGAATTTTTGGCTTACCTTCTCTGGCTCTGCCTTGCAGGACCTCCTCCCTCACTTTCCTGCAGCTGTGATTTCCCTGAATTCTTACCAACAATACTCTGCAATTTTTCCATCAGAGTTCTAGCTGCCTGGCAAGGTATAGAGTAGGGACTAAAAACCGTAAAAGTGGGAGACTTCCGCAGTGCTATTCTTTTCTTTGAAGTGTGAACTCTGCCTGCTTCTGGTCATTCTCCAGTGTATTCAGTTAGTTGTTTTTTGTATTTTGTCCAGAGTTTATACCTATTAACAACAGGAGGGTTGGTCCAAAAGAAGCTGCTCAGCCATATTAGGAGCAGAACCTCTAGTACTGCATTACAGATGTGTGTGTATCTATATCTTTCTAAACTGAATTGCAAGAGTCCATATATTTTGAGTTATGAAGGGATGATTTTACGTGGTGAAATTGTTCATACACACGTATTAATGGTTCCTAACAACTCAGTAGGGTTGTCTCTAAAACTACAAGTAAAATTATGGGCACAATTTTGTGTGTAAGTGCTTTTATTCTGGAGAAAATGAAGCATTTTAGTGTAGTGATGGAGAACTTGGATTTGGAGATATTTCCAGTCCTAGCTCATACACTTAACAAGCTATGTGACTTTGGAAAAATTATTTAACCTCTCTGGGAATCAGTCTGTTCAGCTGTAAAAGGAATAATTGTAGGGTTGTGAAGATTACATAAGGCATAAATGTAATGGGCTAAACTCTGCACAGCATTTATTAGATGTGCTTAGCTATTGATTTTGTCTGATTTTTCAAACGGTGTTCCTGTATAGGAGAAAGCCACTGCCAAAATTCCCTTCACAGTATTACCAGGGGCTCTCTGTTTATATAGAAGTATGGTTATTACACAGAAAACAGCTGTTCAATGAAATGCCTTGGGCAAAACTGGACAGTAAATAGTTACCTAAGGAATCAAAAAGAAGTGCATTTTTTTCTTTATTATCTTCTTTCAGGAATATTTTGGACATTACCTTGTTTCATGATGATAGAAACAACCTTACAGAAACACCGCTCTGTTTTTCCTGGTTTCCCTTAATTGCTATTTTTTTTACCGTATCTTCACTCCACTCCCTTCCCTTCCCTTTGTAATGTCTCAGTTTTTATTTGGGCCCAAATTAATGTTCCAGTATCATACTACATAGTCTGGCCAGTTCTTTGTTATTTTTGTTTTTGTTTTTGTTTTTGTGGTACGCGGGCCTCTCACACTTGTGGCCTCTCCCGTTGCGGAGCACAGGCTCTGGACGCGCAGGCTCAGCGGCCATGGCTCACGGGCCCAGCCGCTCCGCGGCATGTGGGATCTTCCCGGACCGGGGCACGAACCCATGTCCCCTGCATCGGCAGGCGGACTCTCAACCACTGCGCCACCAGGGAAGCCTCAGTTCTTTAATTATTACTATTTTTTTTGTCTTCTGCTGGTATTCTTAATTTCTTTCTTTTTTTTCTTTAAATAAAGAGTATATGGGTGGTGCACTTTCTGAACCGTCACATTCCTGGCAGTGTTTTTCTGTTACCTTTGCATATGTGATACTGTGACTGGATATCAAATCCTTAGCTTACAATCTTCTCCTTTAAAAACAATAGATATTTGCTTTTGTTTTCTGGGATAGAGTATTGCAGAAGAGAAGCTTTCTGTCTGATTTTGAGTTTCTTTTGTATTGTGTACAATGTGAATTTTTCTCGTAGATAGATACCTCTATATCTTTATCCTTTAGATTTTAAAATGTCACCATGTTATTTCTAGGTATGGTCTCTTCCTTAATATTTCTTAGTGTTGGGTAACCTTTTTGAGGTCTGAAGACTAGCCTTTTAATTTTAGACCATTATTCTCCTATTATTTGATTCTTGCCTTCATTCTCTGCTCTGTTTCCATGGAACCTGATATTTCGCCACATCCAATCTGCTGTTTACCACTCCTCCTGTATTTGTCAACAATTAGGTTTTTCCCTTAGAGAATCTTTCTCACTCTCAGATTAGTCCCTCTTCATGCTTACTTGCTTCTGTTTTTAGATGTGTTCTCTTGAAACTCGGTATGCACGTGCTTTAGGGTCTTCTATGTTTACTGTTTCTCTTTCATAAGGGCACCTTTCCTCTAATCCCTCAAATTGATTTCTTTACAA
This sequence comes from Pseudorca crassidens, assembly GCF_039906515.1. Classification (NCBI taxonomy): domain Eukaryota; kingdom Metazoa; phylum Chordata; class Mammalia; order Artiodactyla; family Delphinidae; genus Pseudorca; species Pseudorca crassidens. The sequence continues at coordinate 162,985,059 of NC_090297.1, forward strand.
TTTTTCGATTTTTTAGTATGTCTGCATGTGCATGCATTTAGGTCTGCTAGGATGGGATTAGATATACAAGAATTCATTGGGGGCTGGGGCTGGGGGCTGGTGCCAGAGAAGGTAGGGAGAGGCTTTAGATCTAGGTTTGACACCCATGGAGGGAGAGGGAAGAAAGGAGATAGGAAGAATCTCGGACTACAGTTCCAAGAAAGATTCGGCCAGGCGGATGGAGACTCAAGCCAAAGTCGTCTGTTGGAATCCAGCATCTCGGTGAATGGGGCTGCCTTAGTACCCCGCCATGCTCATTGGCTAGAAAGAGTCCCCGGGAAGTGTAGGCTGGGGTGAACTTGGTGGATCCAGGGGGCAGCCGATGGGACCATCAGTCAATGATGCTCTCCACCAGGGCATCTGAAGGGTATTTATTCATGGTTGCCACAGTATGTTCTTCTGTTGCTTAGGATTATTTTTCTAGTTCAGGTAGTTGAAATCCATTTTCTTCAAATTATGTGGGTACCTGTGCAAATCTTAAAAAGCACACTCAAAGGGGGAAGGGGAGAGTTTAGATTTAGTGGAGGTTTACTTTGTCAGATTAGAGGTTCTTTCACGTGTGAGAGATTTGGGCAGCTGTGTCCAAAGAATTTTTCTGTTGTGGCAGCATGAAGTTGGCTGGGCCAGTGCCCCTTTCCCAAGTGGCATGGTTATGCCCTTCAGTTGCCAGCTCGAGCTGTGCCCTGCTTCACTGAGTGTGGAAGTGTGAGCAGCCCTCACCCTGCTCCCCAAAGAAAAATGACCTTGACTGGCAAAGTAAGAAGATCATAATTCTGAAATTGCCCCTTGTAGCATTAAAGACCGGCAGTAAGGAGGTTCACGGTGAACAGAGACTGACCATCTTGACCTTATTATATGTGGCTGTAGTTTGTCCAGCTCTCACTGGTCCACGGGTGGGGATGTTAATGAGCTTCTGCTGGGGTCCATTCCAATGGCTCACGCTTTTTTTTTTTTTTTTTGCAGTATGCGGGCCTCTCACTGTTGTGACCTCTCCCGTTGCGGAGCACAGGCTCCGGACGCACAGGCTCAGCAGCCATGGCTCGCGGGCCCAGCCGCTCCGCAGCATGTGGGATCCTCCCGTACCGGGGCACGAACCCGTGTCCCCAGCATCGGCAGGCGAACTCCCAACCACTGCGCCACCAGGGAAGCCCTGGCTCACACTTCTATTTTTCCCGCTTTATTGAGAAATAGTTGACATACATCACTGTATAAGTTGTAGACATACAACATGATGATTTGATTTACATATATTGTGAAATGACTACCACAGTAGGTTCAACTAGCATCCATCTTCCCAAATACATACAATAAAAGGAAAAGAAAAAAGGAAAAAAAAATTCTTGTGATGGGAACTCTTAGGATTTACTTGTAACAACTTTCCTACATGCCAGGCAGCAGTGTTGGCTATAGTCCTGTCATACGTTACATCCCTAGTACTTAAAAGAAAATTTTTTAAAATTTTATTGGAATATAGTTGATTTACAATGTTGTATTACTTTCGGGTGTACAGCAAAGTGATTCAGTTATACGTATACATTTATTCATTCTTTTTTAGATTCTTATATAGGTTATCACAGCCTAGTACTTTTTAATCTTATAAATTTGTACCTTTTAACTATCTTCCTCCAGTTCCCCCTCTCCCACCCTCCACCTCTGGTAACCACAAGTCTGATCTCTCTCTCTCTCTCTCTCTCTCTCTTTTTATGAGCTTGATTTTTTTTCCTTATATATAAGTCAGATTGTGAATTTGTCTTCCTCTGACTCATTTCACTTACTTGCTCACACTTTGATTTGAAGGTAGCAGCCTTTCTCCTCAGTTTCTAGTACTAATACAGAGTTTTCTTGTTATATTCCTTTGGTCACTTAAGTGGGAGTTTGCAAGAAGGAGTTAAATGTATGTTCTCAGATTACCAACCTGAACCAGCCCCTGTTAGTGGGTTTTCTAAATTAAAAGTGCCTCCCAGAAAGTCCAATATTTTAATAGCAGGTATTAACAAGTCTAGGCTGGCTCTGATCAAAATCGGGAAGGTACCAGCTGTTAAACTTCATGACACTCCTTGTGCGTCTGATCTAGAACACGGGGAATCCAGGTGTCACTGTGTCACACAGGCCCTCTAAGCCATCTGTCTGTCGACTTGTTTCTGGGGAGAAGTCTGATTCAGGTAAGGAATCAGGACTAGTAAGGAAGAGAGTGAGGAATTAGGAGTGTAGACAAATACTCAATGAAAATGGGCATTCAGTACGGAGAAGGCCCCCAGTGCTGGATACCTCAGCTTACCAACTAGATCACTTGCTGCACTTCGAGGTTTAGCAAAGGAATGACGATTAGGAAGGCCTGTCATGTCTGCTTGTTGAAGTTCTTATCTTTCAAGACAGCTCACATTGCCTCCTCCAATGTGGGTCTCAGTGAAAGGAAACAGTGGGCTGATTTTAGAGTTAATTCTGCAGACCTCTAGTTTCCAAACATTGATTGTTCATGTCTATCAGTAAAACGCTTGGGGGTGTGTACCCCAGATCATGTCACTTATCTATTTAGAGCCCCATCTGCCTCTGAATAAAAAGCCCAAGTGCTTGGGCTTCCCTGGTGGCGCAGTGATTGAGAATCTGCCTGCTAATGCAGGGGACATGGGTTCGAGCCCTGGTCTGGGAAGATCCCACATGCCGCGGAGCAACTAGGCCCGTGAGCCACAACTACTGAGCCTGTGCTTCTGGAACCTGTGCTCCGCAACAAGAGAGGCCGCGGTAGTGAGAGGCCCGTGCACCGCAATGAAGAGTGGCCCCAGCTTGCCACAACTAGAGAAAGCCCTCGTGCAGAAATGAAGACCCAACACAGCCAAAAATTTAAAAAAAAAAAAAAAAAAAAAGCCAAGCATTTGAAGACCTTAAAAAAAAAAAAAAAAAAAAAAGCCCAAGTGCTTGCTTACAATCCCCGGCAACCCCTTCACAGTCTATGCCCTCACCCCTCTCTGACCTCATCTCCTCCCTGCCTCACTCCACCTCAGCCGAGGCGGCCTCCTTGCTGCTTCTTGGACAAACCCAACACACCAAAGACACTCTGCTTCCAGAACTTTGCACCAACTTCCCTCTGCCCAGAACATTCTATCTCCAGATATCCCCACTTCTCTAATTTAAAAAGGCAGCTACCCCTCCCCCCCACACATCTGTACCTTTCCTGCGTATTTTTTTTTGTACCACCAATTTCATACTATTTATTTTACTTGTTTATTAAATGTCCCTCTCCCCCCTCCCCGCATAGGGATAAGCTCCATCAGGGCAGAAATATTTGTCTGTTTTCTAGTACCTGGTACATAGAAGCTGCTCAAAAAATATGAACGAATGAATGTACTACTGCCCTAATATGATGTATTTTATAAAAACAATAAGCATAGAATTCTGAATATAGTCATCATCCATCACATGGCATATCCCACGGAGTGCCTTTGAAACCTTTGCTTGTCAACGTAGGTGCCTTTGAAGGTCGTTGTGGAAAATGACTGGAACTTAATATTTTATCAAAATAAAATCTGACAGCTATCTCAAGTTGGGCAGGAAGGGCAACCCTACAGAAAGGGATTCTGTTGCTCACCACCTGCCAAGTGACAAAACTGCCAATTTCTGGAGGAAGAAAGACTTTTCTTGTTGCCAGTAGAGGGTGCTGGGCACCAACAAATGTGAACAGGAGCAGGGCAGGGTGGGAGCCTGCTCCGAGGTGAGGTGACAGACAGAGGGTCAGGGGCAGCTGGCCTGGATTTGACCAGGCTCTATCCATTCTGATTCTTAGATTCCCGTATTGCATTTCAGCTTCCACTCTACCAGGTGTTAATAACTCATTTACAGGCTTGCTGAATATCCCAGAGCTACTTCTCAACAAACAACTCTTTCCTAATCATTTGCTGTTGTTTCTGCCAGAGGAATTGGAGTATCCTTGTGTAACAATTGCTTTATTTTTGTGTTATAAAACAAATTAGGGGAGGCGGGTACAGCTGTATTTTGTACACCTCTGACATATTTATTTCTGCCCGGTGTCCTCAGGTCACTTTAGTGGGAACTGTGTGCACTGATGCTCCAGCTTGTACTGCTGCCCCTCACTGCCCTCCCTCCAGCCGGCAGAAGAGGCCTCTGACCAGAGCTAGCTTCCTGTCCCGAAACGCAGAGACACAAGGAAATATACCGTCTTCTCTTCCTTCTCTCTCATCTCTGCAGAAAGGCTGTTGGAAGGTTCAACCACAGATTTTTTTCTTTAAATTATTTTTGTTGTTGTTGCATTGGGTCTTCCTTGCTGCACACGGGCTTTCTCTAGTTGCAGCGAGCGGGGGCTACTCTTTGTTGCGATGCGCAGGCTTCTCATTACAGTGGCTTCTCTTGTTGTGGAGCATGGGCTCCAGGCACGTGGGCTTCAGTAGTTGTGGCACGTGGGCTCAGTAGTTGTGGTGCATGGGCTTAGTTGCTCCGCGGCACATGGGATCTTCCCGGACCAGGGCTCGAACCTGTGTCCCCTGCATTGGCAGGCAAATTCCTAACCACTGCACCACCAGGGAAGCCCTTGACCACAGATTGAGTGAGAGGGGACTGCAGGAGAGGGGCAGAAGGGAGAAATCAGGCTGGGGGTGGGGAGGACAAAATCCCAGCTTCTGCCCTGGAAAATCAGAGATAAGTGGCTGCTTTGTTTAAAGGCAATCCCCCAAGTCACCCTATGTGAGTGTCGAGGTAGATGGGGTTCCTCAGAGATGCTTCTTCCTCTCCTCTGTTCACTTGGCGGAATTAGGGAGGCTCCTGGAACTGCCTGGAAGTCTTGACTGGTCACAGCCTGGCATGGGGAGGGAAACCCATCTGCCAGGCTCCTGGGGAGCTGGCAGGTCTGTCCCCTTCTCTATGGAGCTGCCACAGAATCCCAGGGTGTTCAGGGTGCCGTGATTCTGTGGGTGTGGCTCCTCAGAGGCTGTAATATAGCCCCAGGCTCCAATTTTGTCTTCATCTAAATAGCCTTAGTGTGTGAATTGACTGATGTTACCACAAGCAAATACCAGGCTTTTGACTTAGAAAATGATTTTATTTGAATAAAGTATTATCTCTTTGTATATTGGAGTTCTATATAAGATTCAATTTATAAAAACAGGGTTTATTGATAAAGCAATTTTGAAAGCTTCGAGACATTAATTCTTTATATTGTTATTTTGGAAACATGATTTTTGGAAAAATGGATAATCCAGAACAAAGAGGGAAAAAAGAATGAAAACTGACCTTGAGATTTAAGAATGAAATATTGTAACAGTTATAATGTTAAAAGAGGCCAAATTTAAAAATTGCGTGTATAAATTACAAAATCATTATGTAAAAACAGAGCACATCTAGGAAAAAATGACTGGAAAGAAATACAGGTTGGGACTTCCCTGGTGGTCCAACAGTTAAGACTCCACCCTCTCAATGCAGGGGGCCTGGGTTCGATCACTGGTCAGAGAACTAGAACCCACATGCCACAACTAGAGATCCCGCATGCTGCAACTAAAGATCTCGCATGCCAAAACTAAAGATCCTCCACACCACAACAAACATCCTGCATGCCGCAGCTAAGACCCGGTGCAGCCAAATAAATAAAAATAAAATAAATAAATAAATATATTTAAAAAAAAGAAATATGGGTTAATGTTTACCAAAATTATCACTGGGGGATGTGAAAATGGATTACTCCCCCTTCTTTCTAATCTCATATATTCCCTAAATATTCTATGACCTATGATCAGGTTACTTTTTTTTTTTTGGCAACTACTAATCTGTTCTTTGTATCTACAAGTCATTGTTTTATTTTGTTTTCGATTCCCTATATGTGGGAGATCATACAGTATTTGTCTTTCTCTGTCTGACTTATTTCACTTAGCATAATGCCCTCATTGTCCATCCATGTTGTCAAAAATGGCAGGATTTCCTTCTTTTTATGGCTGTATAATATTCCATTATGTATATATGGGTATATGTATATAATTTTTATTTATCTATTTTTGGCTGTGTTGGGTCTTCGTTGCGGTGCGCAGCCTTTTCATTGCGGTGGCTTGTCCTGTTGTGGAGCACAGGCTGTAGGCATGCGGGCTTCAGTAGTTGCGGCACGTGGGCTCAGTAGTTGCGGCTCCCGTGCTCTAGAGCGCGGGTTCAGTGGTTGCGGCGCATGGGCTTAGTTGCTCTGCAGCATGTGTGATCTTTCCGGAGCAGGGCTCGAATCCATGTCCCCTGCATTGGCAGGAGGATTCTTAACCACTGCGCCACCAGGGAAGTCCCATGTATATAATTTTTATAACAATGAAACATGTTATGGCTCCTTTGCTGGAACGTCACTTTGGTTCATTTCAATTTTATTTTAACAAATACTCATTGAGCACCTGCCCTGTTCTCTACTCTCCCCCGCCCTGGGGATGCCTTTCTCACAGAGCTCAAATCCAGCAGCCAAAGTAGGTGTCTAGAATGTGGTTATAGTAGTTTTTTATCAATACATAGAAGGTGCAATAATGAAGCGTATTCACAGGCGACACAGCACGAAGAAGGAGGACTCATTCCATCTGGTGGAGTGAGGTCAGGTCACTGGGGAGGCGACTGGGGGCCTGGGTTTTAAAAGATCTTCCATCCCAGACAAAAAATGGGTATATAATGACGGCGTTCTTACTAAGAAGTAGCACGGGCATGCCACACAATGACTCATAAAATCCTTCCCTGTCCAGCCGTAGTGACAAAGGCTGGCTGAGGTGGGGAAGCTTAGCTGCTGTTCTTTGCTCCCATAACCTCCAGCAGACCCTCCCAGGCCTTGCCAAAGAAAGAGACAATCTGAGTTGAAAACACTGTTCAAATACTTTCATTTGCTCCTCACCGCAACCCTTCAAACGATATTGTTTACTTGTTTTACAGACGGGAAACTAACGCTTACAAATAGGAAATGCCCAGCCCCAGGGCACACAGCTTTGAGGATGCCCAGCTGTCTCCAGGATTCAACGAGATCATTTCCCTAAAGCAGCCGTCTCGGTGCCTCGTGTTTTCTAGTGTTGGGACTGCACGTGCTCCCCTCTGCTGTCAGACAAAAGCCGGGAGTCAGGAGGATGCTGAGCTCCTGAAGCAGACCCCACTGGAACATGACCCTATGGACGGGGATCTGATGCAGTGTCCTGCGTGCTGAGACAGGCCGGATTTGGAGACTGTAAATGGCCTTATGTGTGGGTTTTAAAATCTTGTTGGAAAAAAGATACAACGTTTTTTTGTTTGTTTTCTTTTTTGCGGTACGCGGGCTTCTCACTGTTGTGGCCTCTCCCGTTGCGGAGCACAGGCTCCGGATGCGCAGGCTCAGCAGCCATGGCTCACGGGGCCAGCCGCTCCGCGGCATGTGGGATCTTCCCAGACCGGGGCACGAACCCGTGTCCCCTGCATCGGCAGGCGGACTCCCAACCACTGCGCCACCAGGGGAGCCCAGATACATCGTTTTTTAATACAACAATGTTAAAGACAATTCTGAAAATGAAAACATGAAATCCTACGCTAGCACAACTTATTTGGGAATGCTTTCTTGTTACTGCATTTCGTATTCTGTTACTGTCATTTGTTGTTAGGTCACAGACATACTGACCTCTCCCTCCCCTTCTCCCCAGTCCAGTCCGTGGCCAAGTCCGGAATGACCCGGACGGCACATCTGCCCGCTTTTCTCACCCCCATGGCCACTGCCTAGTCAGGCCTCCACCCCTCCGACTGCCCTCAGCACTTTAGTCTTCGAAGGTCTCTCAGCTTCATCTCTGAAGCTCCAACCCTGCTGTTCATCCTCTACACAGCACGTAGAATTACCTTTAAAATGTTTTTATCTTATTGTGGTAAAATATACATAACATACAATTTACTATTTTAAGTATTTTTAAGTGTACACTTCACTGGCATTAATTACATGCACATTGTTGTGCAACTGTCACCACGGTCCGCCTCCAGAACTTTTTCATCTTCCCAAACTGAAACTCTGAATGCTTTGAACGGTAACTCCCCATCCCCCCGCTTCCAGCCCCTGGCAGCCACCATCCTACTTTCTGTCTTTATTAACTTGATGACTCTAGGTACGTCGCGTAAGTGGAATCACACAGTGTTGGTCCTTTTGTGACCAGCTTATTTTACTTGACGTAATATCCTCAAGGTTGTAGCATGTGTCAGAATGTCTACCTTTTTCAAGGCTGAATAATATCCCATTGTATGTGTGTACCACACTTTGTTTATCCATGAGAATTATCTTTTAAAATGCAAATCAGATCACGTCCGTTTTTTGCTTAAGACTCCTCAGTGGCTTCCCATGGCTCTCAGTCAGAGGCTTCCCATGGCTGGGATGCCCTCCTCCAGCTTCCGCCCCTCGGCCTCTGTGCTCTGGCCACGCGGGCCGCTTCCTAATCCCGGAACAAGCCAAGCCCTTTCCCAGCCCCACACCCACGTTGCCCTCTGCCTGGAACCATCTTCCCTGCTCCCTTGGCGCTGGTTCATTCTACTCCAGATGTTGCCTCCTTGGTGAGGCCTCCCCAGTCACTCTCTCTTTCAGCACCCTGTTTACTTCCTTCACATTATCTGGCTTCTTTGGTGGCTTGTGTATTGTCTGTCTCCTCTCCTTGGAATGGGAGCTTCACAAGATGCAGACCTGGCCGTCTGGGTCACTGCCGTGGGCTCGGTAAAGATGCTCTGATGAGCGCCTGACCGAATGGGCGCTGTCGGGCTGTCTGCGGGGGGCGTGACCTGCCGTGTCACTTGCTCACTTGTCCTAAATGCGCTTTTATAAAAGTACTGATATTAGAAGGTGGTTGTGACCTTGCAAGGGGCTGCACTTGACTGTTAGGATCCCAGGTTTTCTCCCTCTCTTCCTTGTATCCACAGCCTCCTGATCAGGCAGCTGGACTGAAGGTGTCAGTTTCTCCTTCCGTCAAATCAAGGTGGGGCGTGCTGACAGCGTGTGTCTCCTCCTGACCGCCTAGCGCTTTGTGATGCTGTAGGGAGGGAGAGAAACTGAGAAGATCGGGTAAAGAACTTTAAAAAGAAATAGATCAAATCTTTTAACTAGAGGAAGAAAGAAACCAAGAACAACATAATAAAATTATTTGAAAAATTTCACCAGAGAAAGAGCAGAATTTCCACTCATCTGTATTTAAAAGTTTGTCATGAGGGAAAATCTGCTCAATAAACACAAAGAATAATTTATTGTCAAATCACACATATCTATAGAAACACATAAAAATGCATAGTTAGAGAAGGATGAAGAGATCTTAGAAGGAAAAGCCCTTAATTTAACATGCTGGCAAAGAGCTAAGTGATATATGTACCGGCATACTTTTTCTGTGTTGCAAATATCTCCTCCTACTTTCGGCTTGCCTTTTCATTAATGGGGTCTTAAAATAAACATATTATTGAATATAACATACATACATACATACAGAACAGTGAATACATCATGCAGTACAATGTGAATTTTTTACAAATGAACTGTGTGACCAGCATCCAGATTGAGAATCAATATCACCAGCATCCCCAAAGCCCCTTTTATGCCTCCTCTGGTCACCACCCCTCCAAGGTAACCACTATCCTGACTTACGTACATGGGAGATGAGGAAAGTTCTCTTTGGTGCGTGCTTGCCTGTGGGATTCAGTGCATTGATTTGGGCAGTTGTTTTTTTCGTTTGTTTTTTTGCGGTACACGGGCCTCTCACTGTTGTGGCCTCTCCCGTTGCAGAGCACAGGCTCTGGACGCGCAGGCTCAGCGGCCGTGGCTCACGGGCCCAGCTGCTCCATGGCATGTGGGATCCTCCCGGACCAGGGCACGAACCCGCGTCCCCCGCAACGGCAGTCGGACTCTCAACCACTGCGCCACCAGGAAAGCCCCAACTTGATGTTTTGATGTACTTATATATTGTGAAATGATCACCACAATCCAGCTAATTAATGTATCTATCACGTCTCTGTACTTACCATTTGTATGTGTGTGTGTTGAGAAGATTTAAGCTACATCCTCTTAGCAGATATCAGTTATACAATACAGTATTATTAGCTATAGTCACCATGCAGTACATCAGGTCTCCAGAACCTATTCATCTTGCATAACTGAAACACTGTACTTTTGACCAACATCACCCCACTTCCCCCTCCCCCCATCCCGGCAACCACCATCCTTCTCTCTGATTCTAGGAGTTTGACTGTTCTTTAAATTCCACATAAAGTGAGATCATGTGGTATTTCTCTTTCTGTGTCTTGCTTATTTTGCTTAGCATAATGTCCTTCAGCTCCATCCCACTTATTCAAATGGCAGGATTTTCTTTTTTGTGGCTGAAAAATATTCCAATGTGTCACACAATTCTTACCAACAACAATCCCCAACCCTTGAACAGCTCTTGACAACTTTTGTCTGCAAGACCGTTTTACGAACGCTCTTTCAGTTGAATGCTTGGAAGGAAATTTCTTTGTGTGGGTTCATGGATACAGCTTATGCAGCCAAGAAGCACTTCCTTCTGAATGTTTTTCAAAATTGTAAGGGCAGCAAAGCCAGTCTGTAAACTCTCAGGTCTCTTCTGACATCCCAAGGGAGGATGGGACTCTTCCCCAACGGCATCTTCCCTGGCCTAAGGTGTGGTGGACGGAACCGTCAGGTGCTGGCTTTACTTCATTTTCTCATCCTCCAGTCTTCATGAAGTAGGTATTCTTTCCCCCATTTTGTGGTGGATCAAACCGAGTTATCAAGAGTGCTTAAATAACTTGCCCAAGCTCCTAAGCAGGCAGGTTATTGTCAGAATTTATCTGTTTTAACTACAGAGATTGTGCATTAAAAACAAAGCAAAGCGAAACAAAAATCTCATTTTTCTGATTACTAAAAAAGGCCTTCAGAAATTCTGGAAAATACAGAAGAAATATAAAGATGATACTAAAAATCACCCAGATATCTTCAACTCAGTAGTAATCATTGTTAACACATTGGTAAATTTCTTTTTTTTTTTTCTTCTGTGTGCGTTGACTGAAATCATACATTTTATTTTTTTCATATTCTTTTCCATTATGGTTTATTACAGGATATTGAGTATAGTTCCCTGTGCTATACAGTAGGACCTTATTGTTTATCCATTCTATAAATAATAGTTTGCATCTGCTAGTCCCAAACTCCTAACCCAACCCTCTCCTGTACCCCCTCCCCCTTGGCAACCACAAGTCTGTTCTCTATGTCTGTGAGCATGTTTCTGTTTCTGTTTCGTAGGTAAGTTCATTTGTGTTATCTTTTAGATTCTACATATAAGTGATATCATATGGTATTTGTCTTTCTCTGTCTGACTTACTTCACTTAGTATGATAATGGCATTATTTCATTCTTTTTTATGGCTGAGTAATATTCCACTGTATATATGTACCACATCTCCTTTATCCATTCATCTGTTGTTGGACATTTAGGTTGTTTCCACATCTTTGCTATTGTAAATAGTGCTACTATCAACATCGGGGCACATGCGTCTTTTCAAATTATAGTTTTGTCTGGATATATGCCCAGAAGGGGGATTGCTGGCTCATATGATAACTCTATTTTTAGTTTTTTAAGGACCCTCCATACTGTTTTCTATAGTGGCTCCACCAATTTACATTCCCATCAACAGTGTAGGAGGGTTCCCTTTTCTCCACACCCTTTCCAGCATGAAATCATACATTTTAATGATGATACATATTCCTTTTTAACTGACATTGCATAGTGTGAGCTTTCTTTATGCCATTTAAAATTCTTCTGAATATGGTTTTTAATGACTATTTAACAATTTATTTTGTGTATTTATCTTTCTTTTGTTGGGCATTTTCTTAATTTTTTTGGTAATTGTATGAAATGCTGTAGAAAATCTTTGTATTTCAACTGTTGTCTAAATCTCAAATTATCTCTGTGGGACAGATTCATTTAAAAGGAGACTTACTGGGGCACGTTTATGAATATTTTTAAGGCCCTTGATACATATGACCAAATTACTGCTGCAAAGGTGGCACCTGTAAATGCACCTGGCACCTTCTCACTGCTCTCTCTGCAACATTGACTATTAACTTCTCAAAAGAATTCTTTACTAATTTGGTGCCCGAATAATGCTACCTCCCTGTTTTTTGGTTTTGTTTTTGTTTATTGAAGTTAGTTGATTTACAATGCTGTGTTAGTTTCAGGTATACAGCAAAGTGATTCAGATATATATTCTTTTTCAGATTCTTCTCCATTATAGTTTATTACAAGATATTGAATATAGTTCCCTGTGCTATTCAGTAGGTCCTTTTTGTTTATCTATTTTGTATATAGTAGTTTGTATCTGCTAATTACAAACTCCTAATTTATCCTCCCACCTTTCCCCTTTGGTAACCATAAGTTTATTTTCTATGTCTGTGAGTCTGTTTCTGTTTTGTAAATAAGTTCATTTGTATCATTTTTTAGATTCCACATGTAAGTGATATCATATGGTATTTATCTTTCTCTGACTTCCTTCACTTAGTATGATAATCTCTAGGTCTTTCCATGTTGCTGCAAATGGCATTATTTCATTCTTTTTTATGGCTGGGTAATATTCCATTGTATATATATATACACAATGGAATATTATATATACATATACACAGTATATATATATATATATATACACACCACATCTTCTTTATCCATTCATCTGTTGATGGACAGTTAGGTTGCTTCCATGTCTTGGCTATTGTGAATAGTGCTGCTATGAATATTGGGGTGCATGTATCTTTTCGAATTATAGTTTTCTCTGGATATATACCCAGGAGTGGGATTTCAGGACCATACGGTAGCTCTATTTTTGTTTTTTGAGGAAACTCTATACTGTTTTCTACAGTGGCTGCACCAATTTACATTCCACCAACAGTGCTACCTTCCTGTTGAGTAAGCCTGTCCTCTTTTGACTTCTCCATGCTCCATGGAGGGGATCCTGGGTGAAGGTAACGGGGCCACTGCCTCTTGGATCCCTTCTTTTATTTTTTTTAAAAAGCCCTTCCATAGTGTTTTCCATGTCCTGGGAACTGTTTAAGTGCTTAACAAATACTAATTCAAATAACCCTACAATGGAGGCTCTACTGTCATCCTCCTTATTCAGTAGATGTGGAAACTAAGGCACAGAGCGCAGCTCCAGGCCACCTGACTTGTGACAAGGTAGAGCTGGGCTCAGTCTGGGAGCAGGCGCTGGGGCCACTCAGAAGAAGGGAAGGGTTCCTGCTGCACGAAGAAGCCAGCACCTCTGATTTGGGCCTCAGCCACACATTCCCTGACTCATCAGCCTTCTTTCTTTTAGGCCCTGTCTTATTTCTTCAGGTGCCTTGAGCACCAGTTCATGGACACTGTTGCCAAGCCTGGTCACATTAACGGGCCTACAGGCAGCCTGGCCAGTGTCCTTGGGGTGTCAAGAATGACACTTGCTTTGTAGTCAAGGCTGTGGCACAGACAGGTCATAAGGAATCACAGCCGTGAGTCACTGTGCCAGGGCCTTTTCCAACCCCAAAGCTCAGTGGGTGGCAGGGCTACCTCTGCCAGTCAGCGTGGAAGTGTCCCAAACCCCAGAGGAAGGGAAATCTGACATCGACAGCTCACTGGGAAGCTAGGGAGAATCCACATTTGCCTCACGTCAGCCCAGCCACACTTATCACCCCGTGCAGCTGTCTGTTTACTAAGGGTGGACTTCCTACTGCTGGGACCCTGTCTTTGTCTCCCCAGCCCTGAGGTGTCTGGTGATTGATAGGTGCTCAGTGAATGCTGATTGAATGAGCGAACTGCAGATGGGATGAGCTGGCTGACCAGAAGTGGCCCACCTACTGAGATGAAGAGATTGTTTACCCACGAGATCAAGGTGCTGCGGGCACGGCCTACCCTGGTCAGGGGGCCTGCGTTCAAATCCCAGTGGTGTCCCTGACATTCAGGCTCATGGCCTTGGGTGATATTAGTTTGTTTGTTTTGGCCTCAGTTTTCCTTCCTAAAGGCCCCCATGGTTGTGAGGGTAGAAATGGAGTGTATGTGATGGCAAGGAGACCCAGGTAGATGTACGATGGGCGCTGAGCCTTTGGACGGGGACCTCGGAGCCACAGGGTCTGCTCTGTCTTGCTCCTTCGTAGCAAAGGTGGCACCATTAGGGGTTCCAGGGTTGACCTTCCTGCCCTACTCATAAATGCTTTTCCTGAAGGGGGCTCTGTCCTCTTGATGGCTTCAGCCTCTGGGAGGCAGGAAGCTGATTTGCCAAGACCTCTGGGGTCTGGCTGGACACGTTTCACATCGGCTGAGGCTGGATTCCAGGAAGTTCTAAACTTCCCTCCCACTGTTAACAAACTAAGAAGCAGCCACAGTGATGTGGTGAAGGCAGAGGAAGGAATAGGGTACCACAGAAGCAAGGGCCCATCTCTGCTGCATCCTTTGTGAAACTCCTCCCTCCACCCTTCCCCATTTTCTCCTTCCTAGCATTCTCCTAGATAGGCCCAAAGGGGTGGCAAGGGCTCAGCCTCCCTCAGCCTCCCTCCTCTGGCCTCCCTCAGAGGGAGATGGCTTCTCATTCCAGGACGAGGCAAACAAGTCCTCAGGACTGAGAGACCCGCCTTAGGGCTTTGGCCTTAGGGTCCTGTAGCCAGACCGCCTGGCAGAGGTCATCCCATCCACTCCAGCTGGAGCCTTCCTTCTTGCAAGGACTCTGAAGGCTTTAAAAAAAAAAAAAAAGTATTATTCTGTTTATAGACACCCAGTAACAGGCCGTGTTAACATGGGGCGATAGCAACATCTTCCTCTGAGAGGCTGCCCGCTGTAAGTGGTCGCGAGCAGGTTAAGGGGCAAGGGCTGTGCTGTGCTCTTTTGCAAACAGCATGTCAGCTTCAGCCCCGAGTCCCATTCGCAATCTCACTGCCTCTTCAGGCTTCTGTGGGGCACACCGGTTGCTTTCCTTCTGCAGGATTTTGGGCAAAGTGTTGGGCTCCTACATCCCAGTCCTTCAGTTTGTCCATCTCAGAGGCTTCTCCAGGCTCTGGGGAAAGTTGGGGAGGGGAACACTTTTCTTAGAGAAATCTTCCTCAGGAAAGAGTCAAGGGGCTGCACAGTTCTGTGGTTAGTGCCCCTGGGGGAGCCTAGAAGCTGCCCTTGGACAAGGGACTTGGGTGATGTCCAGGGATGTCTCTTTTGCTCACAGAGCGCTGGTCAGCCTCTCACTGAAGACGAGGCTGAAATGCATGCATCCTCGTACAAGAAGCACGCTGACCTAAATTCACAATGAGGAGACATGGCCTCAGGT
This sequence comes from Pseudorca crassidens, assembly GCF_039906515.1. Lineage (NCBI taxonomy): Eukaryota > Metazoa > Chordata > Mammalia > Artiodactyla > Delphinidae > Pseudorca > Pseudorca crassidens. The sequence continues at coordinate 163,000,364 of NC_090297.1, forward strand.
CTTTGCCAAAGAACAAATTTTGGTAGTGAAGACCCACAGCCCTACTTTCTCCAAAGTAATAGGTGATACCTTAGGTTGGTCCCCTTTGAAGGACTGACTCTAGAGCAAACAAATATTATTTGGGAACATAAAATGCTCAAAAATTATAATTAGTATTCTCAGAATGATTTTTAATTGAATATATAGTTGATTTCCAATATTGCGGTAGTTTCAGGTGTACAGCAAAGTGATTCAGTTATACATATACATATATATATATCCTTTTCTATTATGGTTTATCACAGGATATTGAATATAGTTTCCTGTGCTATACAGTAGGAACTTGTTGTTTATCCATTCTATATATAATAGTTTGCATCTGCTAATCTTAAACTCCCAGTCCAACCCTCTCCCACACCCCCTCCCCCTTGGCAACCACAAGTCTGTTCTCTATGTCTGTGAGTCTGTTTCATAGATAAGTTCATTTGTGTCATATTTTAGATTCCACATATAAGTGATATCATATGGTATTTGTCCTTCTCTTTCTAACTTACTTCGCTTAGAATGAGTGGCCCAGGGTTTATTTTGGACCCATAGCTTTTTTTTTTTTTGGCTCTACAATAAAGAATATTTACATAATAATGGTCACATAAATGTCACTTACTTGTTTTCATCATTTAAAATAAACTTATAAACAAAGGACTAAACAGAATGTTACGGTTACCCATCTTGACATCGCAAATCCCAAGGTGTAGCTAGTACAGGGTTGGGAGACCAGGCTGGGTGAGGAGGTGCAAGACACGGTCGCTTCATAGTCTAGTTTTACATGATGCAAAAATAAGACACTGTCTGCAGCTCAGGGAGCGAGAAATAGAGGTTTTCGTATATTGTTTAAATTTGCAAAAGTGATGAAAATAACTAAAATTACCAATGCGTTTATTAAAAATTTGAGAGGAGGATGGAATCCAGAATGAGGGGGGAAAAGAGCTAAACCCTTGTTTTTCGTAGCAGGGAGTCAACAGATACGTCTAAGGTAAGAAATCAAGCATACTGTTTATGGTTTGGGAGGTCAACTGTCAGAAGTGACGTTTGAAGAGTGGGGAAGGATGGAGTGGGAGACTATTACTTTTCATTATAAATCTTTCTTTGCTATTTGATTTAGTACCATAGATACGTCCTTGAACACACACACACACACACACACACACACACACACACACAGCTCTTCAGAAAACTCATCAGCTCCCACCAGGAAACTCTCAGAGCTCCAAGAGCAGGCCAAATGCTCAAAGGACAGCTTAGAGCTGCATTGCAGAGGAAGCAAAAAGTGTTTCCAGGAGGTGTCGGGGCTGCTTGGTGGCTGGAGTGTCACATTCCCTAATGAACATGCAGGAAGCGGGTAAAACACGCCAGTAGCTTCTCACCAGAGTGGATGGCAAAAGCTCGTTTCCTTTCCATGATAGTTGCAGTGCTGAGCTATTAACAAAATGCTGAAGTATCTGGGAAAAGGATCTGGCTCAGCAGGACAGAGCTAATCCTAGGGATTCCCAAATGACTCCACACTCGTTATTATGTATTTTGTTTACTCAGGCCACCTTTCCAATTACCCGTCAGAATGTGCAAATGCTTCCTCCCTGCTTTATCAGGTATGAGAGGTAGAGAATCAGGTAGAGAATAAGATAATGATATCAGTACCATAATAATGATTACCATAGCAAATATCAATTAATGATGTCAAATGTCAATACCACCGCCCTCCATTCACACTCTCCCCCGGACTGGTTAGAACTCTGGCTCCACTAGGATGAACTTAGTACTGACAGTCTAGAAAATATGATCTGATCCAGGCCTTAAAGAAGTTTCCATCTAGAACAGGTGATCCTAAGGAAAAGGCCAAGGGAGTCCGCCTGTGCCCCTCGGCCTCACCACCCGTCTCTGACTGTCCCCGCTCGTCCGCCTGCGCCCTGTCAAGCCGGGCGGGGGGCACGAGCAGGCCTAACAGCAGCCCCTGCTCCTCCTAAACCCCTCTGCGGGAACCCTGGCTGCCGCCATCCTGAGGCTGCAAATCCTGAGACTCCAAACTCAACCGCCTCCAGAGAGGCCAGCACCCAGCCTTCATCCACTACGACCAGCCAAGGCTATGTTTTACCAGAAGGCAAAATCATGCCAAATACCTTTTTTTTTTGGTGGTGGTGGAATTGATGTTAGGATGGATGAAACCGAAATTACAAGTTTCTTTGCTACGTATGGTTCAGTAAAAGAAGTGAAGATAATCACGGACTGAACTGGTGTGTCCAAAGGCTATGGACTTGTTTCATTTTATAATGACATGGTTGTGCAGAAGACAGTAGAATCACAGATAAATTTCCATGGCAAAAAGCTGAAACTGGGCCCTGCAATCAGGAAACAAAATTTAAGTGCTTATCATGTACAGCCACGTCCTTTGGGGTTTTTTTTGCGGAGCACAGGCTCCGGAGGCACAGGCCCAGTGGCCATGGCTCATGGGCCCAGCCGCTCCGCGGCACATGGGATGCCCCCGGTGCGGGGAATGAACCCGCATCCCCTGCATTGGCAGGCGGACTCCCAACCACTGCGCCACCAGGGAAGCCCCGTCCTTTGGTTTTTAATCCTCCTCCTCTACCACAGTTTCAGTGTAATCCAGACACTGGAGTAATCCCAACACTGAAACTTACATGCAGCCTCCAACCACGATGAATCAGTATGTTCAGGCTTATCCTCCTTATCCAAATTCACCAGTTCAGGTTATGACCGGATATCAGCTGTGGGTTTATAGTTATCAGATGCCACCTCAGTGGCCTACTGGGGAACAAAGGATTTACGTTATTCCTCTGGATTATACAGCTGTTAACTACCACTGTAATGAAGTTGATCCAGGAGCTGAAGTTTTGCCAAGTGAATGCTCAATTCATGAAGCTACTCCATCCTCTGGAAATGGCCCACAAAAGAAATCTGTGGGCTGAAGCATACAGACGGTGGAATCGTGTCTATTTAATCCAGAGAACAGACTGAGAAACTCCCTTGTTATTCAAGATGACTACTTCAAGGTTAAGAGTTCATCACTTTATTTATTTATTTACTTACTTATTTATTTATTTTTTGCGGGTACGCGGGCCTCTCACTGTCGTGGCCTCTCCTGTTGCGGAGCACAGGCTCTGGACGCGCAGGCTCAGCGGCCATGGCTCACGGGCCCAGCCGCTCCGCGGCATGAGGGATCCTCCTGGACCAGGGCACAAACCCGTGTCCCCTGCATCGGCAGGCGGACTCCCAACCACTGCACCACCAGGGATGCCCGAGTTCATCACTTTAGAAGAAGTTGGGCAGTGCTTAAGTCTGTTTGATCTTCTCAGCTGACTTTCTAGTCTCATAGGAAGTTGCAGGTTTTGAATAGGAAGAAGAGACTGAAAGTGTTTCAACTATTATAGAAATTTAATTCTGAATTTTGATAAATCACACTCAGACTTTTCTATACCAGTTATAATAGATTGCCTAGTTTTATTTTACAGTGAAACTGTTTTTCATTAGACATGTACTTAGAAACTGATTCTGTGTTCAATATATAGTTAAAAGTAAAAAACTGATTGAGACTGAAAGGAATAACTTTAAGATTTATCTGTAAGGATTTTTTTAAATTGACATTTTAAGAGTTTAAAAGCAAATGCTGATTTGCAAAAAAAATTGTTTTAGAAAACCTGTTTTGAAAGGTCAGAATTTTGATAGTTTAAATACAAGCACTTCACTTCTGCAACAAGTAACTGTGAAGAGTACAATTTCTATGATGTTGTGCTTTGATGATTTGTCCAGAAATTTACCACAAAAGCAGAGTTGTTTTTTTTTTTTTTAAAGAAGATGTTGGGGGTAGGAGTTATTAATTAATTAATTTATTTTTGGCTGTGTTGGGTCTTCGTTTCTGTGCGAGGGCTCTCTCTAGTTGCGGCAAGCGGGGGCCACTCTTCATTGCGGTACGCGGGCCTCTCACTATGGCGGCCTCTCCCGTTGCGGAGCACAGGCTCCAGACGCGCAGGCTCAGTAGTTGTGGCTCACGGGCCCAGTTGCTCCGCGGCAAGTGGGATCCTCCCAGACCAGGGCTCGAACCCGTATCCCCTGCATTGCCAGGCAGATTCTCAACCACTGCGCCACCAGGGAAGTCCAAAAGCAGAGTTTTTAAAACTGCATTTTTAATCAGTGGAACTCAGTATATAGTTAGCTTTATTGAAGTTTTCCTTATCTAAACCCAGTAAAACAGATTCCAAACAAACAGTCCAATCAGTGGGTCTTACATTTATTAGTTCAAAATATTTTATCTTATCTAGAATCCACACATAGAGATATCCGATTGGGATGGTAATTAGGATGATTAAATTCTGGGCCTAATTTTTTGTAAAGACTCCAAAGCAAACTAAAGTTTATTAAGTACATAAGCTTCTTGATAAGTTACCATTCTCCTTTTTCTCTTTACTTTTTTTCCCTTGAAATGTTAAACTCAATGGCTATATCTTAAATTGTGCAAAATATTGGTATTAAAGAAGGCTGAAACTTTTTTTTGTTATTTTAAATTTATTTACTTTTGGCTGTGTTGGGTCTTCGTTGCTGTGCACGGGCTTTCTCTAGTTGAGGTTAGTAGAGGCTACTCTTTGTTGCAGTGCACGGGTTTCTCATTGTGGTGGCTTCTTGTTGCGGAACACGGGCTCTAGGCACACAGACTTCAGTAGCTGTGGCTCACAGCCTCAGTAGTTGTGGCTCACGGGCTTAGCTGCTCCGCGGCAGGTGGGATCTTCCCGGACCAGGGCTCGAACCCGTTTCTCCTACATTGGTAAGTGGATTCTTAACCACTGTGTCACCAGGCAAGCCCTGAAACTTTTTTTAATGTCACTTAAACGTTACTCAGAGCACCTGAAAGGAATTGTTTCTATAAAAACATTAAAATATTAGTTATTTGTTAAAGAACAGATAGATTTTTGTTTTTTAGCCTATTATATTTCCTTTTTTAAAGTAAAATATGTCCAGGAGAGTCAAGGAAGTTTTGGCATTTCTAAACCAAAAAAGTTGTTTAGCAATAAGCATATCCCCAAAATATACTAGATTTAGAGTTAACAGTCCATTTTTAGATCAGCTAGATTCCTCGTTAGACAGTGTAAACCGTGACAAATAACTAGAGATCCAGAGCCCCTTTGCTATACCCACAGTCTTGCTTTTCCTGTCTGTAGCACCATTCTTCCAGGAGGTTTGCTCCTAGAACAGGTGATGTGAAGAAGAGAAGTATCAGTATAAACAATTTGAGGACTAAGCCTTGGAAAGGTAGCAATGGGATAATACCTTTCTAAGGGAAACACTTGTATCAGCATCATTTGACCTGCCATGGACATGAGTTTAAAGTGGCTTGCTGGGTTTTCTTTCATTGGCCAGCCCCTTCACTAAAACATGGAAACTCCATTTTTCCCTAGCCTAATGAATCTTCCATCGGCCATATCATCAGTGCCCATTGTCTTACAATTCCTAACAATCTTCATTCTGAATCTGAAGGGAAGAGTCTTTTAACTTAAGGATGCCCAAGAGTGCTTTCTTATGCCTCAGAATTTGAAAGTGCCCTGAAATTTGTTCTTTTTAAAATTCTCTGTACTTTTGTGTGTGTGTGCTATAACATTTTACATGTATTATTCTATGATTAAATTTCAAGTTTACTATAAATGATACCTAAATTCTAAAGAGCCAATTCTAATTATCCCAATATGACCTTAAGAAAAGTAAGGGAATAAACTTTTTATTTGTGTGCTATTTTGTTGGACCGAAGTATTTAAAAAGGTAGAAAGAAGAGACAAAATTCTGAACCTTTCAAAATGGAAAATTAAACTTAAAAGTGTGTTCCTATTACCTATGTCGATACTGTCTTTGCATAAATGAATAAATAGAAATAAAGAAAAAAAATTTTTTTTCAAAAGCGTTTTGACCTACTTATTCATGTCATATTATCTAAAAAGACGGTGGGGGGGCTTCCCTGGTGGCGCAGTGGTTGAGAGTCCGCCTGCCGATGCAGGGGACATGGGTTCGTGCCCCGGTCCGGGAAGATCCCACATGCCGCGGAGCGGCTGGGCCCGTGAGCCATGGCCGCTGAGCCTGCGCGTCCGGAGCCTGTGCTCCGCAACGGGAGACGCCACAACAGTGAGAGGCCCGCGTACCGCAAAAAAAAAAAAAAAAAAAAGTGTGTTCCTACTACCTATGTCTTTGCATAAATGAATAAATAGAAATTAAGAAAAAAAATTTTTTTCAAAAGCATTTTGACCTACTTATTCATGTCATATTATCTTAAAAGATGGTGGGGATTTGGGTGGGGAGTATGTGACAAGATTTAGATCCTTGAAGTTCAGAAGTGTAAGTATTGTTCAGTCTCTTAATCTGGCCAAGTTAGTTTATAAAAGCAAATCTTGCCACACTGAAAAAAAAATAAGAAAAGGCCAAGGGAATCACGTGAGAGCAGGAGAAACAGGACCCAGCTCCGGCCCTGATGACTCCTGGCTGTGTCTCCAAGGGCAGGGAGGCGGCGGAGGATGTGTTGTCAGGTGAAAACAGGAGAACATGTTACCACACGGATGTTGTCACACACCTGGGCTTGTGCAGGTCCAGCCGTTCTGGGAGCTCATACAAGATTTAGTGTTGCTTTGGGGAAGCAGAGCTGAGGTTAGAGGTGAGCACAGGAGACGCCTCTCATTGTCTGTCCATCTGCCAAGTTTGTCAACTTTAACGTTGTATGTGTTGGCTATTAGTTTCCTGAATCAATAGTGGCCTTAATCTGGAGTAAGATCTCATGTGTCTAATTTCCATTCATCTACTCTTCTCTTTTTCCCCTGCTGCCCACCCCCTGCCTCTCTCTTTTTTCAGCAAGTGCAGTTCGAGCACAAACTATCTGCCGGGCACCATGTTAGACATGATTACACCTAGAGGGGTGTCCGTCCCTCGCTGAGCACGTGCTCTGTTGGGAGAGCTGCACCCCAGCATCTCTTTCCAGAATGTCACAGGGAGTGTCATCCCCCTGTTTTCATGAGAGACCAAGGGCATCCAGAGAACATAGTGATGAACTGGGCAGGGAGAGATGGGGGTGCTCAGAACATTAGGAAGCGTTTTCATAAAGGAAGTGAAATTTATGCTGAGACTTGCCAGATGAGAACATTTCAAAGATAAAAGAGAGATGAAGAATGAGCCACTAGATGACCCTCCAGGGGGTGTTCTGTGAGAGGCCTGAATGCTGAGTGGAGGGTGATGTGAGGGGCAGGACGCCGGGGTGGGAAAGCGGGCTGGGCCTCGGGGGAGGAACCTCTGTGCTCCGTGTGGCCACGAGAGTGACAAGTTAGGCGTCACCTGGGCAAAGAGGCACGGTTCAGAATCAGCACCCTGGGCTCCTGTGTCCTATGTAACGGTCCTTGAATGTGAAAATATTCAGAAGTACTGAAGCTGTGGGGAAAGACACAAAAAGGCTTTTTACCAGAGGGAGAAAAAAAAAAACCTTTCTGATTGCCTGCTCTGACTCTCAAATGTTCAGGGAAAGCCCAGAAAAGACCTCAGGGAAAAAATTCTTTTCCCTTTTTTTTCTGGTCACTTTATTCCCTCTCATCACAGGCAATCAGGAAGCTGAGGAACCCTCTGGAAAGGGCTGGGTTATGGTTCTCCTTAATGGTAGGATGGGATGCTTTTCTCCCACAGGACTGCTATCGCACTGCCACCCAACCCTGCTCTGCTGCACCCTCATGTGCACGCGCAGAAGCTCTAACATTCAGATTCCTGGCCCCGGACCCCCATCCGAGCCCTTAAGGAGGTCTGGGCTGGGGTCCAGGAATCCAGAGTTAACACCAGCTCCTCAGATGATTTGCCCCCAAGAGTCTCCTGTGGAAAAACACCCAGACCTGGCGGAAGGTGGGAGGTGCCCGAACAGGAGTTGTAGAGAAGCTGTCTGGGGCTGAAGGGAGGGGAGGCATGGGGACGCCACTCCTAACACTCAGGGGCTGCGGGCTTTGTGGCCCCATGATGGCCAAGCTGTGCTGGGTGGCCGGGCCGGGTGATGCCAGGTCAGGGGAAGCGGCTGCAGGAGCTGTGGACTCTGGTCTGGGGAAGACAGAGGAAGCCTGCCAGTCTAGGTTATCTAAAGGCCACCGGGGGCGGGGAGGAGACTGGTCGTAAATGTCCCCAGTCCTAACGCACGTGCGTGCCAACAACATGCCAACAAAACAGACGGAGGTGGAGTAATTGCATGCTTGTACAGAATTCACACGATTACACTTAGAGCATTCACAACGTACTATCTCTGGGAAAAAAAGTCTTCACAAACTTTTCAAACCCCTAACGACACAGGTTCGTAAACAGTATGCACTCCTTCTACCTGAGAAATCAGACAGCTTTGTAAGTAGTCTCCCCTCCCACAAGGTCAGTGGAAGCTATTTTACAATTTTTCCACTTTTCAAGCCCAACCTGACCCCACAGACTGCCTGACCAGACTCTCCCCCCAGATCCACAGTCGGAGGGGAGGCCTGGTTCCCAGCTCTGCATGACAAAGGGCAGCTGCCCTTCCTCCCTGCAACTAATAGGTCCCTTGAAAAACGTCTCCCAATCCACATTCACCACTAGCTAATTGCTCAATTATTTTATTTCCCCAACAAAACTCTTCAGTCCGCCTGGAATCCACATTGCAGGACTAGGAGGCTGTGTCCAGAAAGCCTCAGGAGTCTGGGGGACTTGCCCTCTGTCTGTCTGCCTCCCCTGCCCAGCCTAGACTCGACCCTGGCTTGACTGAGTCCCCAGCTTGCCTGGGGCTTATGGATGCTCCCAGACAGCTTCAGGGGGTCCTGCAGGACCATGTGCTGGAAATAGTTTGAAGGTGTGGAAAGATTTGGGGCTGGGAATCGGAACACCTGGCTTTATGCAGGCATCCATCATTACCTGTGTGAGCTTGGAGATGCTGTCACCTCTCTGGACCTCAGTTTTCTTAGCTCTAAAAACCAGGGGGCAAGAGAATGGATGGGGTGGTCCACTTCAGCCTTAAGCCCTCTGATTCTACAAAGTAGCCAGGAAAAGGCCGGGGATGGGGCACCTTGCTGGACAAATCCTCTGAGGGTGACAGATACTCCCAGGCTCTCGCGCCTTAAGGGAGATTGGGACGGATTCTCAGTTTCCAAACCGTGGACCATCTACCCAGGCACCAGTGGCCCTAGGAGCTCCCTGAGCACCGGACCCCAGAAGCCCATCCACGAAGGCAGGACTGGTCCTGGTCAGTTCCAGTTCCCATGAAGGACTCAGTCTAGAGTCGGCTCCGTGCTGGGAGGCCAGCCTAGGAGCCCAGTGAGACACCTGGGAAAGGCAGAGAATCCAGCAGAGGAGGGTGCTTCCACTTTACTTTCTTATCTGAAAAACTAAGTTTCAGTTTAACTGGTCAGTTACTCCAGGTGCAGAAGCGGCTTCTGACCAGGGGGACTCCCAGAGGTCCTCAGCCCTGAGGCATCTCCTCGGCGCACTGGATCTCAGGGAGCTGCAGCACAGGGGCCCCGCAAGGCCTCATCATGAGCTTCCAGCCCCGGGGAGCTCCGGGGGGTCTAGATGTTGGGGGCCTGGAGAGGGGGCCTCGGCTTGCAAGGGCAGCCTGGGTGTTATATCCTTGGCACCACCCTGGCCAGTGATAAGCCACATCTCTTCCTCTCACCCAGCAGCGAGGGTGGTGGACTACTGCATATTTATGGAACAACTTCCAGGGACTGAGGGCCACAAGTCCTGGGTCTCCTGTAAATGTGACACTTCTGCACCTTTTGGCCTGACTTAAGGCCCAAATGTTTGCATCAAGTAAGTCCTTTCCTTGCTAATCACTTGCAAAGAAAGGCAACAGCTCTCCTTTTGAAGAAGGCTACACTTTTCACAGGGAGAGCAGGAGGGCCCCCTCAGGCCGGACCCAGAGGTGGCGCCTTATATTTCAGGGGGTGTCAGAACAACGTGATATATGAACTCCAAGATGGGATTTGAATTCTGCCTTGTGAATTACACAAATGCTGAGGAAACAGAGGTGCAAGAGAAGGAAAGGGGAGCAGAGAAGCAGTAAAGGTCATGATTGTGTTGCCCCCTGAGAGGCTCCCAGCCCTCCCCCATCCATTACCCTTCCTACCCCGTTCAACTATCAGGATTTCTGTATTTCCTCTTACCTTGTCCTGTGAGCATGTTTGACAGAATCCTTGTTTCCTTCCCTTCAAATAACCCGCGCTCTGCCACTTACTAGCTGTATGACCTTGGGCAAGTCAGGTACCCAGTTTTATGCCTCAGTTTCTTCATCTATAAAATGGGAACAATCATGGCAAATTGTGAGGATAAAGAGTTAATGTATATAAAGCACTCAGAACAGTGTGCAGCCCATAAACAATATTAGCCATTATGATTATTATCAGCGTTATTATTATTTCTCCCTTCCTCGAATTCAAAGCCCCCCCCTTACTACTAAAACCCAAGCAAATGCACATGCGCAGGTATATGCATACATCTATCTATCTATCTCTATATATGTACGCATATAGGCGTATGGTGCAATTTGTGCTCTCATCCATGGGGAATTCCACCCTCGAGCAGCAGAAGGTTCTCTCTTCCTCTGCCTGGGACATGTGAGGAGCACAGAGGCAGGGGGATGGCATGAGAGACCTGTCAGTGACACAGCATACCCACAGAGGAGGCCAGAGTGCCCCCTGCTGGGAAAGGGCTCAGGGGTGCTCCCTGCACACTGGACCCCTCGGCCCCCAACCACCGTCCTCTTCCACCGTCATTGCTCACCTCCCACGTGACAGGACACGGGGAGGTGAGGCTGTCTCCTTTCGGGAAAGGCTTCCTCCTGCGCATACTCAAATCCCCTGTGCCAGGAGGGGCGTCGGGGACTTGCTGAGCGAGCGCAGGCAGGTTCCTTCGCTGCGCAGTGTTCTGACTTCGCATCTGGAAGATCTGCAGATGCTGACACCTGCCTCCTAGGGCTGTTATGAAAACACGTCCAGGGCCCAGAACACTGCCTGGCACAGAGCGACACTCAGGAAATGACTGCTCTTCTTGTCATCGTCATTTTTAGAAAGGTGCCCCCGAGACTGCAAGAGCAGGCAGATGTAACCAGAGCAAACCCTCTAGGGTGCTCACCACACCAGGCGCTGCACCCAGCGTCTTACGCGTGTAATCCACTCAATCTTCACACTGGCCCGTGAAGTAGACCTGTCATCGCCCCCTCCTTCAGAGGAGAAACTGAGGCACTGAGAAGTTGGGGGACTTGTTAGCAGGCCAAATAGCCAGCGAGCAGCAGGCCCCCTACTTGAGCCCAGCCAGCCTCAGATGTGTGCGCGAGGAGGCACTGGGGGCTCCCACCCACGTGTCTCTGGGCAGCTCTGTTGTTCTGAATCCGGGCATGACCTGGGCTCAGACTGCGCTGCTGCTGTGAGCCTGCGGCCGGCTCACCATGCAGAGGGCTGGCTCTCCAGGAGGATGCTGCACCTGAGGGCTCCCTCACTGCAGTCCTGTGGTTGCAAAGACATGTGCAGAAATCGCTTCTCCTGGGACTGGCAGAGAGCCGAGCTGCCAGCTTCCCTGTCCTGATAGCGTCTAGCTTCCTTCTGTCACGGGGAGGACGGGGTCACCTGAGGGACTGTGGAGATGAGCAGGAGGGGGCTTGCAGGGACTGGAGAATGGAGGGAGGCGACTCAAGGGGCTTCTGTGAAAGTGCCCTGAACGGGGCCTGGACCAGAACAGGCAGGAGTGCAGAACACTTTCCCTCCTTCCTCTCAGTGAGCAAACCTAGACCCAGACTGGCCTGCAGGAAAGAGATTTAAGCAGCCGGCTAATGGGACACTCGTTTCCACAGAATAGGCTCACTTTTTCATGGACTAGGACTGAGGTGGAGTCAGGCAAATTCAATAGGCACTAAAATTATTATTGAGCTGCCAGACAGCAGCGGTCAGAGGCCCCAGGCCCGTGTGGCATCCAGACAGCCCTTTGTGCCCTTTCTAGACAGCCCCCTCCTCGGGGCTCAGGGACCTGTCTGGCCGCTGAACTCCCAGGAGGTCCGAGGGGTGTGACCTCCCTCCCTCCCGGGCTCCCTCCCTCCCACCACCCAGGCCCAGCCCAGGCCTGGCTATAAAGCTGGCCCAGCCTGGCCCTCAGCACACCCAGCTGGGACCCTCCCGGAGCCTCGTCCGGGGACACGTCCGCTCTGCCCCTGCGTCTCCCGAGCAGCACCATGCGGCCCCTCTGGCTCTGCTGGGCGCTCTGGGCGCTGCCCCTGGCCGGCCCCGGGGCGGCCCTGACCGAGGAGCGGGTCCTGGGCAGCCTGCTGCGGCAGCTGCGCCTCAGCGAGGCTCCCGTCCTGGACGGGGCCGATGTGGAGAGGCTGATCATCCCTGCCCACGTGAGGGCCCAGTACGTGGCCCTGCTGCAGCGCAGCCACGGGGCCCGCTCCCGGGGGAAGAGGTTCAGCCAGAACTTCCGAGGTGAGGCCCTCCCTCCCTGCTGCAGCCTGGTCCTCGCGGGGTGGGGGTGGGGGGGCTGCTCTGGGGAGGCGATCTAGGGGCGCAGGGTCCACAGGGTGATGAGGAGGGACCATGGACTGTGAGGAAGGCTGGGCCCGGGCCCCTGGTCTCTGTCTGCACTGAGGGCCCCCCCCCTCGGGGCCAGGAGGGGCTGGGCCAAAGCTAAGGCATCAGAGAAGATGAGGATGGAGAAGAGAAAGCAGAGCCAATGGGAGCGTGTGGGTGTGGCAAGAACCCTGGCACAGTCTCAGGGAGAGGCGTAGAGTCAGGGCTTCTGGGGTACCGTTTTCACATTGCCACCAGTAGCCTGACCTTGAGCAAATGGTTTTTCTTGTTTGTTTGTTTGTTTTTGCGGTATGCGGGCCTCTCACTGTTGTGGCCTCTCCCGTTGCGGAGCACAGGCTCCGGACGCGCAGGCTCAGCGGCCATGGCTCACGGGCCCAGCCGCTCCGCGGCATGTGGGATCTTCCCGGACCGGGGCACGAACCCGTGTCCCCCGCATCGGCAGGCGGACTCTCAACCGCTGCGCCACCAGGGAAGCCCGAGCAAATGGTTTTAGAATCATCTTTTTGCTTCTCTGTTTGTTCCTCCGGAGCACTGGTGTGACTGTAGCCGACCCACCTCCCAGCGCTGTGAATATTAAAGTGCATTATTGTGGATGAAAAGGTGTCTGGGACAACACTGTAGCGTAACGCCGAGCTATTCAGCTGTCAGGGATGCAGCCATCCTGAGTCCTATTCAGCCTCTTACCTCCCTGGGCCTGGACTCACCTCCTCAGTGCCCAGAGCTAGACCCAAGGCCAGGTGCCCCCAGGGGAGGATTCTGATCTTCAGCATCTCAGCTGAGGTAGCCCTGTCAGCCCTGCCAGCCTTCCTGCTGGGCGGAGATTGTTACAAACAAGGCCCAGACACATAGGGGGATTTTCAGGTAACTGAGCTTGGCCCAGGGAGACAGAACAGGGGCTGGTCTCTCCCTTCCTGGCCACCGCCTCAGTGGCCCTGCCACCCTCAGAGCTCCCCTGGTGCCCGGAGGGGCCCCGCTGACCCCGCTCGTGTCCCCAGAGGTGGCCGGCAGGTTCCTGGTGTCCGAGGTCTCCTCGCACCTGCTGGTGTTCGACATGGAGCAGCGGCTCCCGCCCCACAGCGAGCTGGTGCAGGCCGTGCTGCGCCTCTTCCAGGAGCCGGTTCCTAAGGCCGCGCTCCGCAGCCACGAGCGGCTCTTCCCGCGCAGCGACCGCGCCCGAGTCACCGTCCAGTGGCTGCACGTCCGCGACGACGGTTCCAACCGCACCTCCCTCATCGACTCCAGGTGGGGAGGTGGCAGCTGGGGTATGGGGCGGGGGATGAGGAGGGGGACTGGGCCTGGCGCGGGAGGAGGGGTGCCCTGGGGAAGGAGGGGCGGCGCGGGGGGCCCCTGGGGGGGAGGGGAGGGGAGGAGAAGGATGGGAGAGGGCCCTCCCCCGGGGCCGCCCCAGCCGTCCCAGTCCCCACCCCTCAGCGCGGGCCCGTGTCTCCGTGTGGTGTCGCAGGCTGGTGTCCATCCACGAGAGCGGCTGGAAGGCCTTGGACGTGACGGATGCCGTGAACTTCTGGCAGCAGCTGCGCCGGCCCCGGCAGTCACTGCTGCTGCAGGTGTCGGTGCAGCGGGAGCACCTGGGCCCGCTGGCCTCCAGCGCCCATACGCTGGTCCGCTTCGCCTCGCAGGGGCCGTCGGGCGCCGGGCAGCGGGAGCCCCAGCTGGAGCTGCACACCCTGGACCTCAGGGATTACGGGTAGGTGCAGGGCCAGGACTCTAGTAGACTGGGTGGTCCAGGCCCACTGTGGCGGGGACAAGCTGGGGGGCAGATGCAGATAGCCCCAGGATGCAACTGATTCCCCACTACATGTTAAGAGTTTCTAATGGTAGGAATTTTTATTATTCAAATATTTTATTGAAAATATCTTCAGGGAATTCCCTGGAACCCCAGTGGTTAGAACTCATTGCTTTCACTGTGGGCGGGGGGTGAGGGGGGTGCAGGTTTAGTCCCTGGTCGGGGAGCTAAGATCCCGTAAGCCAACCAACTGGCAAAAAGAAAACAAACAAAACCAAAAACTGAAAACCAAAAACCAAAAAACTTCAGGTATTTTCAACAAGCTTTATGTTGTCATTGATACGTATACATTATTGTAATCATCTGTCTTCACTCCACCCTCTTCCCTGATTAATTCTTTGAAAAATATTAGCATTAGCGGTTACTAGGGTTAAACAGCTTTCCTCTGGCATTGGTGAATTCTTTCTTCTTGGGACAAGTTAGCTATTTGGAGTGGATGGAGCTGTGTAGTAGGGTGATTAATAACAGGGCTTTGGAATCGTACAGTCTGGGTCCACGTAGCTTTGCCTTCTACTGCTGCAGGAACTCTGGCATGTCAGTTAACACCTTTGGGTCTCTGTGTCCTCATGTGTAATGGGAATGATACTGGAACCTCTTCAAGGTTCATCTGAGGATGAAATGCAAGTATCATCTGAGATAATATATGTAAAGTACTTAGTTCAGTGCCTAGCATAATAGGAAACCTTTAGTGAACAGTAACTGATTTATAATTTATGTTTTGGATGTGTTTATTCATTCACCACTTATCACAAATAGCCAGCATTTTGAACATAACAAGAGATGGACCATAAATCTCCCTCCAGATGCCCCACGAAGCCCCGCCCTGGGCTCCCTGACCTCTGCCCTCCCAGCTGACCTCTGCCCTCCCAGCTGACCTCTGCCCTCCCAGCTGACCTCTGACTCTGCCTCTCCTTGCCCCCCACAGAGCTCAGGGAAACTGTGATCCTAAGGCACCAGCGACCAAGGGCACCCACTGCTGCCGCCGGGAGGTGTACATTGACCTGCAGGGGATGAAGTGGGCTGAGAACTGGGTCCTGGAGCCCCCAGGCTTCCTGGCCTATGAGTGTGTGGGCACCTGCCAGCAGCCCCCAGAGCCCCTGACCTTCAAGTGGCCATTTCTGGGGCCGAGACAATGCATCGCCTCAGAGACGACCTCGCTGCCCATGATTGTCAGCATCCCGGAGGGAGGCAAGCCCAGGCCCCAGGTGGTCAGCTTGCCCAACATGAGGGTGCAGAAGTGCAGCTGTGCCTCGGATGGGGCGCCTGTACCAAGGAAGCTGGAGCCGTAGGTGTGGGGTGCAGCCATGGAGGCTCTGACTAGACACGTGCACAAAGCAGGTCTTAACATAGGTCTTAATTTTCTACTTAGCAAGTTACCCCTGCCCCAGCTGAGTGCCCCTATTTTACCTGTCTCGTGTGTTCTTCCATTTCTTGCTCTCCTGTCCGTCACCCACCCTAAGCACTTACATGAGTAATTAATGCAACACAATTGCAGAGCTGTAGAGGGAAATCCCAGTCTACTTGTTAAAGGATATAGCTGAGCAGGGACAGATTGTCAGCTAGGAGCTTCTGTTCTCTAGCAGATTCTCAACCGAGTATGGGACAACAGACCCCACAATGAGAAGTGGGAAAACAGACTGATTTACTCTATTATACGATGAATTAAAACAAAACAAAAAATCCCTCTGTTTCCCCTAGGTAGGGAGGAGGTCTAAAAAGAAGCCCCATTCACCAAAATGTTGATCCGCTCTGGGCTTTTGTACATATACTTGGGTCCCCAGTCCCCTGAGAGGGTGCTAGAAGGGAGGATGAAGGGCTTTAGGCTAGGGACAGTGGACAGGGTATCAGGACACCTGGTTTCTGGATCTAATAGGGCCATAAACTGTGACCTCAAACAAATGCAGACGCCTTTGGGCCACCATTTCCTTTTAAAAAGGAGGATTTGGGATTCAGCTCTAGGACTTCATTGCCCTGGGGATCAGACAGCCCTAAACTCACCCACTCCTCTGCTCCTCCAGAGACAGAGCATTGCCTGTGCATATGTAGGTTATTTCCCCCACTATTTTAGAGAACTTATCACCAGAACCCACGTGTATTTACGTGTTTGTTTCTTTTAACTTAGCAAAAAGAAAACAATCGAATGTAGATAATCTGCTGAAATAAAAGTGATGTTTCACTCTGTGTCTCTGTATTTAATTTGTAGTGTCCTTGACGTAGGAGAGAGGGAGCAATAATGGGGAATGAGAGCGACATAAGGATCTGAAGAATGGGCGTGACCAAGGTCCCCCAACCCCTAGGTGGCGCTGAAGACTGTAATAACGGTTTAGATTCTGCTTTTATTTGTAATATTTATATCCCTCCAACTCTCATTCCAAAAATAGTATTGTAAACAATTATTGTATTAGTGGTTCTGGGGACAGGGAAGGCAAGCGAATGTTTACTGAGCATTCACTCTGAACCTGGGACCTATGCTAGGCAACCTCATATACATTATACGACTTAATTCTTGCAACTACTCCTTGAGGTAGGTATTATTATTCCCATTTTTCAGATGAAGAAATCAAGGCTGAGGCAATGCAAATCTATGGGGTAGAGCTCAGCATGCCCCATGCTCTGCTGATGACACAGGCATTAGTTAACATGTCATTTGGAAGCTGCCACATCTGGCAACTCCCCTACATTTACCTTTCCCGCTCAACGGGGTTTCCTCATGCCTGACTTATTGAAGTTCATGGATTTTCTATTTTGTTGTACAAAGCTAATTAATAGCAACTGAATAGCAAAGGGGAAAAGGAGCTAGTCTGTGGACAGCCAGGACTTGAGGACGTGGTAAGAATATTGTTGGAGATGGGGAGAGAAGATTTGTCTCTGACTTGTAAATGGCTATCTTACCTCTATAAGACATCAAAATGAAGAACTGCCACTTGGCATGTTGTGAGTACCAGGGCATACAGTCGCTTTCTCTACAAGAATGTTATCAAAATCATCTAAAGAATTCTACCAGCTTCTCAGTGACGTATCTGTGGCTCTAAAAGGTCTGTGGACTCCCAACCAGTCACATGCAATCAGTGGCAAGGATGGGCCTGCTCACATCATCCCATGCGAGCTAAAAATACCTAGGAAATCGGCTTCATTTCAAAAAGTAAGGATGTGCTCATCAGCACAGGGAGACAATGTGGTAGACTAAATGTTCTCCCCAAATACGTCCATGCCCTCCAATCCTTAGAAACTGTGAGTATGTTCTGTTACATGGCAAAGGGACTTCGCAAATGTAATTAAGTTTACAGATCTTAAAATAGGGAGATTGGGGCTTCCCTGGTGGCACAGTGGTTGAGAGTCCTCCTGCCGATGCAGGGGGCACAGGTTCGTGCCCCAGTCTGGGAAGATCCCACATGCCGCGGAGCGGCTGGGCCCGTGAGCCATGGCCGCTGAGCCTGCGCGTCCGGAGCCTGTGCTCCGCAACGGGAGAGGCCACAGCAGTGAGAGGCCCGCGTAGCGCAAGAAAAAATAATAATTAAAAAAAAATAATAGGGAGATTGGTTTGGATTATGCAGGTGCACCCGATCTAATCACATGAAAGCAGAGAACTCTCTCCAGCTGGAGGCAGGAGAGATGAGGCAGAAGGGGAGGTCAAAGCGATTCAAAGCTTGAGAAGGACTCAATCTGCCATGCTGGTTTGAAGATGAAAAGGACCATGAGCCAGGGAACGTGAGTAACTTCTAGAAGGTGAGAATGACTCCCAGCTGACAGCCAGCAAGGAAAAGGGACCTCAGTCCTACAGCCACATGGAACCAAATTCTTCCAACAACCTGAATGAGACTGGACGCCGATTTCCCCCCAGAACCTCCAGATAAAAACCCAGATCAGTTGACACCTTGATTTGGCGCACAGAAGCCAGTTGGGCCCACTCAGATTTCTGACCCACAGAATGTGAGATAACTAATCCGTTTTGTTTTAAGCTGCTAACTTTGTGGTGAATTCTTACGGCAGCAGCAGAAAACTAATACAGACAGTGAACCAAATCCCATTAGAAGTGAGCTGTAATTACAATTTTTTTCCACTGAATAAAGTAACAACATTACAGCTAATTTTGAATGAATTGAAAACTACCCATAATCCCACCATCCTAAAACAAAATAGTTTCGGTTTTTGAATCTCCTGTTCATACACAACCTGACCTGTTTACATACAACAGGAGTACGTACCTGTTTTAAAAAATCAAGGTTAAGGGAATTCCCTGGCGGTCCAGTGGTTAGGACTCAGCGCTCTCACTGCCAAGGGCTCCAGGTTCGATCCCTGGTCGGGGAAAAAGCCTGATCCCGCAAGCCGCGTGGCATAGCCAAAAAAAAAAAAGAAAAGAAAAGAAAAATCAAGGTTAAGGTGTGCCTTACCGCATATGAAAAAGAGGTGTACAGTCATATTCCAAAAGAGTCACATTGATTCTCTTTAGGTGGTGGGATTAAAGGCAGTGTTCATTTTTCCATTTGATCTAATTTCTAATTGTTCTACAGTAAACATGGATTATTGGTATAAGAACAACAACAACAAGGCAAATATGCATGCAAAGTGTGACTCCCTGGAGATTCCTATATCGGGAAGGAGTCAAGGGGACCTGCCATTTGACTGGCTGGGAGCAGCTCAGGATTCGCCCTCATTCCCTGAATCATCTCCGTTCTTAGGAAGATGAGCCTGCTATCCAGAGACAGACCAGGAAGGATGTCCTGAAGCCTTGAGAGTGAAGACCCTGGACAAGTGAAAGCAGAAATGAAGCACTGTCCACTTTGTTGGGACAGCTGGAGGTGAAGAGGGGGCAGGACCGTGGGGTTGGGGGTGAGAAGGGAGGAAGGGCAGGAACAGCCCAACCCATCTGACTGGTGGATGCGAGGATCAGAGGAGAGGAGTGAGGTGGGCAGTCCTGGAAGCTTAGTGAACTCCCCGTTTTCTCTCTGGACTTCTCTGTCTGTTCAGATGGAGTAAAGTGATAGAGTAGGCACCCAAGAAGGCAGGTGGCAGAGAAGGAGAGTATATGTCCATGGCAGAATGGCAGCACCAGGCTTCCTGAGGGTATGTCCTAAGTGGCCGGGTGGGGAGGACGGGTCTTTTCTCATCTCATCTCATCTCATCCATCCAACACTTGTACCCAAAGGAACTTCACAGGCATCAAACGTAATGGCCATGGGAGCCACAGCAGGGGCCGCTGTGCAGACGAAATGAGCCTTTAGAATCAGCAAGGTCATTACAAGAAAATGAAATGGGACTGCCTACAATTAAAATGTATATTTAAAACTTTGTACGCATAAACTTTAAACTTTGGGGAAAAAAAAGATCACAAAGTACCACTAAAAATAGCCAGTTTCGGGCTTCCCTGGTGGCGCAGTGGTTGGGGGTCCGCCTGCCGATGCAGGGGACATGGGTTCATGCCCCAGTCCGGGAGGATCCCACATGCTGCGGAGCGGCTGGGCCCGTGAGCCATGGCTGCTGAGTCTGCGCGTCCGGAGCCTGTGCTCTGCAACGGGAGAGGCCACAACAGTGAGAGGCCCACGTACCGCAAAAAAAAAAAAAAAAGCCAGTTTCTGGTCAGGAGTTCACATGTTCAAGCTTAGTCAGGAGGACCAAGTGCTCTGGCTGCTTCCTGTCTTACGTGGCCTGCCCTGGCTGGGAATCAAGCCAGCACTGGGGGCCACCAACTCGGCCTCCTTTCCCAGGCTCTCCAGTCCTCCTCATATTTCACCTCCACTCCTGGAAGCCGAGGCAGGAGTTACCAAGGCAATCAGGTAAGGGATGGATGTGTGTAAGGGGACTGACAGGTGTGAGATACTGGTGTCTCCTACACCTCACCCCACTCCAACACACACACACTCACGCGCACACACACACTCGGCGCACAAGCTTCTGTACTGCAGGCCAGAACCAGACGGCCAGGGGGCCCTGCAGCCTCCCAGTGGACCGTGGGGAACCCGAGCATCCCTCAGAAGCACAGTCACCGTTAGGAAGTTCTGGTTCCAGTCCCCAAGGTCCTCGTGATGTAGGTGTTCCTTCTGGTTAGTGAGCTCCTCGGCACCTTTCCTAACGGCTGTGTCATAAGTCCCCCTCTTCCTTCAGCTAGTGTGAGCTGTAGGGTTTCTGGTGTCAGAGCCCACGCTGGTGACAACTAGGCTGGGCTGCAACATGGCCACTACGGGAAGCATTTAAGGCTTCTACACACAGAACCACAAGATCTCATTTTCAGGGATCCAAGCTAAGGAAATAGTCAAAGAGTTAGGCAAAGACGTTCTCACAGTAGTATGAACAATAATTTTAAAAATTGATATAGGTTTTATGAAGATAAGGACTTTTGTCTGTTTTGTTCATGGCTGGATCCCCAGAAACTGGCTCAATAAATATATATTGAATGAATTAATAAACCTAATGCTGATCTTTGAGAGGATGGCTAAATTAGTACAGTGCATCCATTTAATGGAAGGCTAAGTAGTCACTAAAATCTTGTTTTAAATAACTTTTCAGTGACATTGGAAACTATTGTATATCTAGTATAGAAATTTCAAGACTACATGTATATCATTTATTTCCAACGATGGAAAAGGTATGTATGCATACAAAATAATGTGTAAGGAAACACACAAAAAATGTCTGCAGAAAATGATCCTTAGGAAGTATGGCTATGGGTGATTTTGACTTTTCCTTTTTTTGTATTTTCTAAATTTTTTCTCAATATACATGTATTACTTTCCTAATCAGAGAAAGTTATAGAAATGTAATTTTGCTTCACAGTAAATATTTGGTCCTCACTTTTTAAAAATTAATTAATTTTTGGCTGTGTTGGGTTTTCTTTGCTGCCAAAGGAAGGGGGGTACTACTCTTCATTGCAGTGCACGAGCTTCTCATTGCTATGGCTTCAGTAGTTGTGACACGCGGGCTCAGTAGTCGTGGCCCGCGGGCTCTAGGCGCGCGGCTTCAATAGTTGTGGCACACCAGCTTAGTTACTCCGCGGCATGTGGGCATGTGGGATCTTCCAGGACCAGGGATCCAACCGGCGTCCCCTGCATTGTGAGGCGGATTCTTAACCACTGCAACACGAGGTAAGTCCCTGGTCCTCACTTTTAAGGGTCCAGAAACTCAAGAACCAGGGACTTGTCCTCCTGGACGTGATCAACTGGAGGAACATTGCAGAAAGCCTGGGGGTGGGGTGTGGATTATACGGAAAGGCCTGTAGAAAAACTGAGAGAGGCGGTGGTGAACCAACTGTCTCTCCTGCTGTTCTGAGACGCCTCCCTCTTGAGATGCCATCTCCTTCCTCTGTCACCTGTCCCCCGTACTACTTATATTTACTACTGATGAAAACGTAAACATCACATTTGTGGAGCGTTTTAAAGCAAGTGGCGGTGGTCGGGGTTACTTTAGTCAGGCTCTAAGGAGCCCATCATTTCCTAAACAGAGGAACTGACCCTATTCGCAATATAGTTAATAAGACCAATCGCGTGAACCACGCAAGTTCAAGTGAGTAACCGCGGCTCCCCCGCTGCCTCCCCGCGCGGGCCGGAGCCCACAGGTCCCCAAGCTCCTGTCTGAAGCCCCGCCAAGAGCGTCACATTCGTCCCCACAAATCAGCAACCTGGAGAGCTCCTCTTGCCCTCGAGGTGCGGCTCATGGCCAGCACCAAGAATAACATTAGCCAGACCTCTGCCCGGCCTCAACGCTGAGCCCCACGCGGCTTCCGATGGCTGGGCTCTCGAGCCCCCAGGGCTGGGGCCCACACAAGGCGGAAATCCCGGCTTCACCCGCCGCGTCCGAGATTCCACCCGCCAATCCCGTGCGCAGGAGGCGGGCACACGGCCTCGTCCCGGCCGAGGATTGGTCGCCCTGGAGGGGCGGGGACACTTGGGCTCCTGCGGCGCAGTCGGTGAGTGTGAATGAGGAGGGGTGGCGGGATCCGGCCCGGAAGCTGCGGGCAGCTACCGGGATTCGGGTCTGGGGCTCTGCGCCCGCTGGGCCCTCCGTTCTCCACTCTTCTTTTAGGGCA
The DNA here is from genome assembly GCF_039906515.1 of Pseudorca crassidens. NCBI lineage: Eukaryota > Metazoa > Chordata > Mammalia > Artiodactyla > Delphinidae > Pseudorca > Pseudorca crassidens. The sequence goes on from NC_090297.1 coordinate 163,022,769, forward strand.
CCTTTGAGCCGACTTCTGCGGCGGCCCGGCAGACGCAGAGCCTGGAACCATGAGCGTGGGCTTCATCGGCGCTGGCCAGCTGGCCTGTGCCCTGGCGCGGGGCTTCACGGCCGCAGGTAAGCGCCGGGAGGCGGGAGGCGGATGTGCGGACGGTTCCTAGCCTACCCTGTGAACCGCCCTCCACCCCACGAACGTGAATGAATGAAGAAAGGGGAATTTGTGTCTGCTGGGGGAGAGGAAACTCCTCTTAAGCAGCAAGAGAGTCATGCCCGCATAAGGGATTGAGCGGGGAGAAGGACACTAGCAGCCGTCTCCACATTGGTCAGAACGTCGTGGGTTTTGACTCTGCTTTCCCAGGGAAAGCATGGGAACCGGGTGGGCCATGATCCCCAGTTGAAAAGCCCTGTCTTCTCCAGGCATCCTGTCGGCTCACAAGATAATAGCCAGCTCCCCGGACATGGACCTGCCCACAGTGTCCGCGCTCAGGGTAGGTGGGGCAGGGGGGTAACTGGGGAAGAGGGTGAAGGCCCAGGAGAAGGATGGCCTGATGAGCTGAGCCCCTGTGCTGGTCCATGGTCGGCGCTGACCTACCCACCAGGAGCATAATCCTCCACCTTCCATGGGGCAGCTCAGGGTGGTGGGAGCACCCAGGCAGACAGACTTGGGTTCTAATCCAGATACTGGGGTGGTTAGAAGGTTAGTTGAGGTTTTATGTATGGAAAGCACCTGGCGCATAGTAGGTATCCAATAAAATACTCACTTTTCTTCATCCACTGGCTAAGTGGCCTTACGGTCCTCGGCTACTCTGAGACTCAGTTTCCTCATTTATAAAATGGAGACCACAATAGCCACGTAGCTGAATTATTCTGAGGCATAAAAGAGCGTGTTGGGAAAGAACCTGGCAGGTTAGTTGTTCCTCTGTCTAAAAAAAGAATATCCCAAGTCTTCACCCCAAATCTGAGCAGTGTGGGAGAGGATGTCTAATGAGGCGGGCGACAGGCAGTGTCTGTGCCTGGGATGGCTGATGTTACCAGCACTGGAGGGCCCTGTTTCTCCATATGGAGTCTTAGAGAGATGGGTATCCTCCAGCCCACCCCTGGACCACACAGAGACTGCACTCTGATGAACAAGTGTCTGGAGTTGGAATACGGCCTCGCTTCCGACCATTGGGCACTACTAGCATTTCACCTTTCCCTTTGCCACTTTCCAGCCATGGAGACTTCTTACCTGGCAGAGGGGTGCCTTGGGTTCCAGAGAAGTGGGGATGGGGGACAGCTATTTCCTGGTTGCCATGGGGAAGCTTGTCCGCATCCAGCACCTATGCTCACTTGCCCGGTAGCAACATTGGAAGACTTTGTGCCGGTGGCGGTAGGGGCAGACCCTGAGGGGCTGGGGCAGGGAATTCCAGGCTTGTTGCGGGGTTCAGCTGCTCCTTGGGAGTTCCTGGGCCTAGTGAGGCTGCACACTGTGAGCCCAGTGGTCTCCTCCCGCAGAAGATGGGTGTGAACCTGACCCGGAGTAATAAGGAGACAGTGAGGCACAGTGACGTCCTGTTCCTAGCCGTGAAGCCACACATCATCCCCTTCATCCTGGACGAGATCGGGGCCGACATTCAGGCCAGGCACATTGTGGTCTCCTGCGCGGCAGGTGTCACCATCAGCTCTGTCGAGAAGGTGCCCATCTCAGCCCTGGCAGTCCTGTGTGAGGGGAGGAGGGGTGGGTGCTAGTGGGACTGGCCACTCACTCGGCCCTCTGCCTTAACCCCAGAAGCTGATGGCCTTCCAACCGGCCCCCAAGGTGATCCGCTGCATGACCAACACGCCCGTGTTGGTGCGAGAGGGCGCGACAGTGTATGCCACGGGCACCCATGCCCTGGTGGAGGATGGGCAGCTCCTGGAGCAGCTCATGAGCAGCGTGGGCTTCTGCACTGAGGTGGAGGAGGACCTGATTGACGCCGTCACAGGGCTCAGCGGCAGCGGGCCTGCCTATGTGAGGCCCTCATATACTTACGCAGCCTTCCGGGGACCCAGGGGCGCAAGATGGGCTGGCAGGCAGGCCTGGGCTGGGGGTATCACCCACCTCTTGGGCAAGGCAGGCTGGTGGAGGAGGTCAACCCTTGGAGCTAGTTCCAGTCATCAGGAAAAGTAGACCCTAGGGGGTGCCCCTGAGTGCCTGCTGCCCCAGGGCTCAGTGAGTGTCTCCACAGGCGTTCATGGCCCTGGACGCGTTGGCCGACGGTGGGGTGAAGATGGGCCTGCCGAGGCGCCTGGCTGTCCGACTGGGGGCCCAGGCCTTGCTGGTCAGTATCTTCCGCCTGCGTGTTCTGGACCACAGTGTGGGGATGGGGTTCTTAGGGGTCACTGGGCCGGGGCACGGCTTGGTTGGGAAGCTGGGATAAGGATTGGGGAGGAGCAGTGGGTGTGGAGAAGCTCATCTCAAGGGGCACCAGCAGTTTTCTGCTCTAATGCTTCCCTCCTGCCCTAGGGTGCTGCCAAGATGCTGCTGGACTCAGAGCAGCATCCGGGCCAGCTCAAGGACAATGTCTGCTCCCCTGGGGGGGCCACCATCCACGCCCTGCACGTCCTAGAGAGCGGGGGCTTCCGCTCCCTGCTCATCAACGCAGTTGAGGCCTCCTGCATCCAAACACGGTGGGTCTCTCTCCTCCTCTGCCCAGGCCCTCTACTCCCTGCCAGCCCCAGTATGGGCTGCACACCATCTTGCAGAATCTGCCATCTTTGGTCCCATTACCAATGCTGGAGTCTGTGCTCTGTTTTGTTTTGTTTTGTTTTGAATTTATTATTATTTTTTAATTTATTATTATTTTTTTAATTTTTAAAATTTTTTAAAATTTATTTATTTTTATGTGCTCTGTTAATAACCACGATTTATTAGACTTTGTTAGGTAAGGGTTTGTAGGCCTTCATTTAATTCTCACACAGTTCTGATAGCTGGCGTTAGCTTGATTTACAGATGAGGAAGTCGAGGCTTAGAGATACAGCTCTCCCAAGGTCAAACAGCTAGTAAGTGATGGAGGCAGGATTCGACCTCAAGTCTTTGACCTCCAGTCCTGTGATTTTTCCACACTCTCTCCCCATCTGATCACAGATAACACTTAAAGCTCTACATCTATGTAGTAACCCTACTTAGTTAAATAGCACTTCTAGGAAGCTTAGGGGAGTTTTTGGTTTGGGGTTCTAAGTTTGGCTGGTACCAAGTCAACAAGGGTTGGGGGTTAAGTGAATGGGGAAGCCTCATGCAGCTCTGGCTCCTCCTTCAACCTCTTGGGGCTTTGTCTGCAGAGAGCTGCAGTCCATGGCCGACCAAGAAAAGATCTCCCCAGCTGCCCTCAAGAAGACGCTCCTGGACAGAGTGAAGCTGGACTCCCGCACAGTGACCTCACTGACCCCCTCCAGCTCAGGGAAGCTCCTCACGAGAAGCCCAGTCCCAGGAGGCAAAAGAGACTAAGGCAGCCTCGGTCTGCCCTTCTCTCTGTGACTGGAGCCCTCGGATGAGGGACGCTGTGTAGTGCAGGGGTAGACTCAGTCAGTCTTCAGGTCCTTGTGATAAAACCTCCTCAAGTCTGTTCAGACCAAGCAGCACTAGTTTCCCCTCCTGTCTCTGGTTAGAAGGTGCTCTGAAGGGGTGGTGGATGCTGGAAACCAGATGCAGCCTTGCACACCTCACACGGTTACAGGAGAGAGAGGCTGGGACTCCAGTCAGAGCCCCAGCTCCATAGGGAGGTCTGGAGACCTTCAGCTGATGACCCCTTCAACTGGGGTCCTCTGGCTGGAGCCCAAGGCAGGGTCAGTTTGTTGCCAAGTCAAGGAGGTAAGAGGTACAAAACATGACAAGAGCTTTTCTCTTTGAATCGGTAAATGGAAAAGAAGAGAGTGACTTAGAATGATCACAGTTAATCAGAAATGCACCTATTAGACTGTTCTATTTAACTCTTGCTTCCGAGGTATACCATTGAAAGTGTGTTATTCAGTGCTGCTAAGCTTAGCTGCTTTAATAAAGCTTTATTTTTTATTACCCTGCTTTTCTTATGCTTTATCTTAAGTCATCATTCTAGAGAACTCGAGGCCCTCTCCAGGTGCTCCAGCTTCGGGAGAGTACTGCCTAAAGGCAAGAAGTAGGGATGAGAGGAAATAAGGGGCCAGGCCCTGAGAGCTGTAATGACACCTTGCTCCAGCCCGGCCCCTAGGGTCAGGGTCAGGGTTAGGAGATTGTGTTCTAGGATGGGCCAAAGCTCAGGGCAAAGAAGAGCCAAGTGGCCTTGGTGGGGGGCTGGCCGCAGCCCAGCCACAAAGGAGGAAGCTGCCTGCTTGTATTGGGCCGGGCGCTACATCGGATCCAGACACGTGCCCTCCGAGGGAGGAACTATTCTTTTTCTGACTTTATAGAGGGTGCCGAGGCCTGAAGGGGATAAGCAGCTTACTCCAGTTGAGTTGTTCATCAGTCGTGGGGCCGTCTACACAGCCGGACTGAGCCCGGAGGTTCCCCCTGCAGGCCGTGTCCCTGGTGCTTGCCCCCACCAGCTCCTGCCTGTGGCACTGGCTTCAACATCAGCTCTGAGTTCACATCTTAGTTCCCACCGCTTTCAACTAGGCGACCTTGGAGAAGGTACTGAATATCTTGGACCTCAAGGTTTCATCCCTAGAAATATGGAGGTCATGCTTCATCAAAAGGTTCTGGTGGGTATGAAATGAGATCGTGTGGAGCTGCTCAGCAGAACATCTAGAACATGTGGACCCTTGTGCCAGTGGAGCTCATCCTTCACCTTCCCCTGAGGAGGGAGGGCAGCTGGGCCCCAACTCCAGCGTATTCCTAGGGGGCCAAAGTGACAACGAGTACGACAATACTAAAAGCTGTCATCTTTAAGCCCTCATTATATGGCAGCCCCTTTGCAAACCCTCTACATAAAGTCTCATGGCCTTAGGAGCTGGGTATAATTAAGAGTGAGAGGTTAAGTAAGTGGCCCAAAAAGATGATAGACATTTCACCAAAGAAGATTTACAAATGGCAAATGAGATGCTCGACATCATTAGTTATGAGGGAAATGCAAACCAAAACCCGGTGAGATACCACTTCACGCCCACTGTGTGACTTCTAGTTAAAAATAAAAAGGATAATAACGAATGTTGCAAGGATGTGGAGAAGTTAGAACCCTTGTGTATTGCTGGTAGGGGTGTAAAATGGTGCAGCAACTCTGGAAAACAGGCTGGTAGTTCTTCAAAAGGTTAAACAGAGTTGCCGTATGACCAGGCAATTCTACTTGTAGATACCTACCCGAGAGAGAGAAGAGCAGATGTCCACACAAAAACTTGCTCATGATTCTTTGTGGCAGCATTACTCAAAATAGCCAAGAAGTGAAAACAACCCAAATGCTGAAAAACTGGTGAAGGGATAAAATGTGTTATACCCACACAATGGATATTATGTCAGTAATAAAAAGGAAGTAGTGACACATGGTACAACGTACGAACCCCAAAAACATCATGTTAAGGAGGTTGCTTGCAGAAGGCCACAAATTATATGATTTCATTTACATGAAATGTCCAGAAAATGCAACTCTACAGAGGTAGACTGGTTGCCTAGGGCTGGGGTGGGAATGGGACAAGGACAGGGTTTCTTCTGGAGTGATGAAGTGATTTAAAATCAGATTATGGCAATGGTTGCACAACTCTGGACATAGTTATTGAATCGTAAACTTAAAGTGCATGAATTTTAGGATATGTAAGTTACACTTCATAAAACTTTAAAGAAAGGGGCTTCCCTGATGGTGCAGTGGTTGAGAATCTGCCTGCCAATGCAGGGGACATGGGTTCGAACCCTGGTCTGGGAAGATCCCACATGCCGCGGAGTAACTGGGCCCATGAGCCACAACTACTGAGCCTGCGCGTCTGGAGCCTGTGCTCCGCAACGAGAGGCCGCGATAGTGAGAGGCCCACGCACCGCGATGAAGAGTGGCATCCGCTTGCCGCAACTAGAGAAAGCCCTCGCACAGAAACAAAGACCCAACACAGCCAAAAATAAATAAATAAATTTATTTTTAAAAAAAAAACTTAAAAAAAAAAAGGAAATAGGCAGTTCCCTTGTGGCATAGTGGTTAGGATTCTGGGCTTTCACTGCTGTGGCCCGAGTTCAGTCCCTGGTTTAATTAGCTAGGAAGTGGTACCAGGACTCAAATCCAAGTCTGATACCAAATTCTGTCCTTTCTGCACCTAGCCTGCTGGCAAGCTGTCTTAGGTGACAGGAGACTGCCCTTCATCTCCTCTCCTCCGCCCCCCTGCAAGGCCACCTCCTTCCCAGGCCTAAATCCACCAACATACATTTACTGAGGACCTACTAACTGCTAGGCCCTGGCTCATGCTTTGGTGTGTAGGGTCCATCTGGCTCAGGTGAGTCCACCTGCTCAGGACCCCCTGCCCTTTGCTTCTGAGCTTTGACCAGGTGTGGTCAGGACTAGATTTCACCCAAGGTGGCTGCGGCCCCAGGCCTCCAGGGCGTAGGCGAAGAGGGCCCCCCCTTGGAAACCAGTTCCGGTCGCCTTTCTGCAGGGCCTCAGGCCGGCCCCTCTCAGCTGCCCGCCTCCTCACAGGGCTGATGGGTGCGGGGGATGGAGCTGCAGAGGACACCCTGGACAGAGGGTCTAGCGGCTGGGGCCTGAGCCACCAGGAAAGCCCGTGAATGCTTCCTGACGCCTTGTAGGAGTAAAAGCTGGTGTGAGAGGCTAGGGCAGCCTTCCCAAGAAACACTTGCGCAGCACTCCCTCTGCGCCGAGCACCCTGTGAGGCCGGGGTGTGCCGCAGTCAGGAAGGCTTGGTCCTTGTTCTGAGTTGCACAAGGGCCGAGGAAAGATGTGGACACAGGGAGGAGAAGTGGAAAACACGGGAAGGCAGAGGAAAAGGAAGCACGGAGATGGGTAAGAGTGAGGAAGGGCGCCAGCTAACCCCCTGCCCGCCCTCCCCCACTCTCTGCTTCTCCACCTGGACTCTGGGGGCAGCCGGGCCTAGAGCAGGCACAGCCCTCGTTTCATAACTGACTTCTCTCAGGACCCCCCAAACACTCCCTCATCTGTTGCCTCAGTTTTGCTCTCCTGTGAAATGGGGGCACAGACCTCCGGCCCAAAAGTTAGCAATAGTTACTTTGGGGAAGTGGGATTGAGGTTGACTTCTCAGTTGATTTCTTTCTCTGTTTATTTTGCTTTAGATTGTTGCTTGCAATAAGCAGGCATGATCTCCATAGTTAAAAGATTTTAAAATGTTTCCCCTGATCCCCACTGGCAGGCCGCGTGGGGCACAAACACACCCTTCTTCATCCTTGTCCGCACGTGACCATTACTAAGCAACGCTCTGGGGAGGGACACCAGAGAGCCTGACTGTGCTTCTTCCCTCACCGTTCGAGATGGTATAGACAGGCCTTTCTGCATATCTAGTCAAATACTTAAAGCCTTGACCTGTGCTCTGGTTTACCAATAAACCAGAACGTAGGCAGAATGGATATCGTGTCTACTTGAGATCAGTAGTGTTTTGAAAATGAAATGCACCTCTTTTCAAGGTCCAAGCCAGTGTGGATAGCTTGCTACCTTTATGTAAGAAAAGGAGGAAATACGAAATTGGATGAAGAAACTCTAGAAGGATACACAAGACACCAAGAAGGGGTACTTGTGGGGGGACAGAGGGAAGGAGGCTGACAGGAACAGGGACAGGAGTAACATCTCATTATAAACCTTTTTGCAGTGTACTGATTTAGGAATCATACGAGGGTGTTACCTAGTCACCAAATACATTCTGTAGACCTTCAGGGGGCTGCCGGGCTGCCCTGGCTGTGCAGTGCTCTAGCAGGACGCATTGCCCCAAGGCGGTCAGTCAGGGCTGGAGCGACCCGAGTGCCCTACTCTGGTCTTGCGCTGCATCCAGGAACACTCTGGGCATGAGTGTGTCCTCCTTGGCAAAGGTGGACAAATGGGTGCTCTGGGCCCAGCCTCTTCCTTCCACCTGGGCCCACCTTCTGTGTCACTGTGGGCCAGAGCCCAGCTCTGGGCTCCTGTGGAACCTGGGACTCCTCCCCAGTGACACTGACCACGTCGTGTGGTAATCATCTGTTTTCCTGTCTGTTTCCACCACCAACTTGGGTGCTTCCAGGTATGGGGAACAGGCTGGGTTGTAGGCCATCCCTCCTGGTCCTAATGCTTGATACCCAGTAAACACAGCTGAATGAATGCATACAGTCATGAATGAATGAATGACAACTCTTCTGCTTAAATGTCAGTTTGGGCTCTTACTTGCTGTGCCTCAAGAAGCTTCTGGTTTACTGGGGTGAAAGCCCTGTGCAGCTCCCAGCCTGACCCTCAACTGTTGAGTTCTGACTCTTTTATTCAATCAGCCAGTGTTTGCTGAGCACTTCTGAGATGCTGTGCTCGTGCTAGATTGGCTGGGTTGTGGGGAACTCTTAGTGAATTTCTATCCTGGCCACTCTGTCTCGGGGGCATCTCTAATAGTTCACCCTCTTCCTCCCTCAGGGCTGCCTGAGAGCTTTTTCAGCATGTGGACACCTCAAAGCCATCTGTAATTTCATACAGCTCTGGGGTTCCTTAGGTAAGAGGGAAGCACCTCAGGAATGTTTAGGTAAAATGGGATTGGGATGGAAATCAATTTCATAACAGCTTTCAATTTTAGAAAGAGTTACATGGATAAGTGTTCTCTCTTCCTTGAAGATAAAAACAACCAGGAATGCACTCGGTGGGCTGGAGCAGCAATATATTTGGTTAGACATCAGAGACTTCTTCTGTCAATCAAGATACGTCGATAGTGGTGACCTGGAGAAGCTGAGAAACCCCAGCACCTCTCAGGTACTGGTCACCCTGAATTGTAAGACCTGAATATTGAACTGGAATTTCATTTGTAGTATGTTTTCAATTACATCACAGTAAAGATTGTTTTCCTTCTGCCAGCTTGGTTAATGCATTTCTGGTAACAGAAAGAACAAAGGTCTGGGTTCTAATCTTCACTGGCCGGGTGACCTCGTACAAGTCATTCATCTGCTTTGGTTTCAATTTATTATTATTACATTAAAATGGAAAAATAATAATAATTGCATGTGCTTCTCCCAGGGTGGTCTTTGCTTTGGGTAAAGCCTTAGTGAAGGCTGAGTCACCGCGCAGCCAGGTGGCACCTCGGCAGATGACAGTGTTGCCCGGACACAGTGGTGTGTCTCCCACCCCTCCCCCCTCCCCTCCCTCCTGTCTCCCTCCCATCACCCCACCCCACCCCCAACCCTTTCTGCAATCCCACGCCGCAAGGTTTCCTCTTTCCTGAGATGGGAAGCCTGGCTGACATTCCTTGTCAAGCAGCTACTCATTTATAACCTAAAACATAGAAACTTTCTTAATAAACTAACATATATTTTCTTCCTAAGTGCCAGGCACAATATTATATATGCAATATACATGATCTCATTGAATCTTAATTGAGTAATTATGATGTAGTTATTATTTCCCCATTTTACTGATGGGAATACTGAGGTTTGGAGATGTTAGGAACAAAGCCAATGAAGGGAAAAGCCTGGATGCTAGAAACCAAGACTCTTTTTCTGAAGCACTGAATGTCCTGCCTCAGGCGGGCATGGCTGCCCTCCTCATTGCTCTAACTGAGGGGCCCTCCTGCCGGAACACAAGGAACGACCGGAAAACTAGGCTGAGGGGGGATGCAAACGGGGGATAATGTACAGGGGTCCCTGGCGGGTGCCCGGGAAGGAGACCTGGAACAGAGACGGGGTCAGGACTGGCCTCATTACAGCCTTCAGCGGGGGTAGGGACCTTTTTTTGAGGGTACCAAGCCACGGGAAAGCCACTCAGAGAAGTAGATATTTTAATTTTTTCATTTTAGTATGGAAGCAAATATAACCATCATTTTGAATGAAGAGAAAGGAATGAGAAATGAGTATTTACGCATCTCCTTTTCCAACGCCATTGCCCACATCTCCCCCCAAAGTCTCCCCTTGCCCTGCACACATGTGCCTGTCTCTGCTGAACCCCGTGCCCCCCACCGTCTTGCTCACTCCATCCCTCGACTGCCTCCCCTCTCCTCAGCCCTCTGCCCCAGCCCTTCACTGGTCCTTAGCATCCTGGACGTCACTCTGTTGGTCATTTTCTTATGAACGCAGTAATTTGCTGTCACCCATCACATCCCATAGGATTCTCACAAGATCTTGGGAAGCAGGTGGGGAGGGTATGAGCATCCCCATCTCACACAGGAAGAGCTAAAGCAACCGGGGGCCTTAGGTCCCAGCTTTCGGATTCCAAGTCCTCTTTCCGGTTTCCTCCACTCATTTCACAGATGGGTTCTCAGGGACAGTGGGTGGCTCCTAAAAATACCCTTTACACAGTAGGCCCTGAGGAAAGCTTGTCCTGGCTGCCCGGGGCCCCCACGGCTCAGCTGCAGAGGAAAGGCTCCATCGCGCCACTAGAGGGCGCCAGGCGCCAGCCGCTGAGCACCCAGGCCGCCTGATTCCAGTTGCAAAACGCGGAACGCCTGTGCCCTGGGGAGAAACTCGGTCAGAAACACGGATCCAGCTCGGTGCCCCGCGTGCCAGCTGCAGCAGGTGATTTCATGTATTCACATAACAAAGCAGCTTAGTGTTGGTTACAGAGGGAAGCACTTGAATCATCTTCCTCTGAGCAGCTTTTGCCCTCTTCCCCTCAGCATCATCATCCCTGGTGGGAAAAGCGGGACACCTGACTGCCCACACCGGGGTCCCTCCCCTGGGCATCCTGGGCTGAGGGAGAGGAGCCTTCTCGAGGGCCCCTGTGTCCAGGCTTCTCATAGGTCATCTCAGTCAATACACACCAGCCTTGCTCAAGAAGAAGCCTTAAATAAATAAGTACTAGGGATATAATGTACAACGTGATAAAGGGAACACTGCTGTACGTTATAAATGAAAGTTAAGAGAGACCTAAGAGTTATCGTCACACGGAAGAATTTTTTTCCTATTTCTTTAATATATTTAATATTTATATGAGGTGATGGATGTTCACTAAGCCTATTGTAGTAATCATTTCATGATGTATGTAAGTCAAATCATTACACTGTACACCTTAAACTTCCACAGTGCTATATGCCAATTATATCTCAATAAAACTGGGGAGAAAAACAAGCGGCCTTGAGAGTCAGATCGTTTAGTGGTCCTGTGACCCTGGGCAAGTTACTTACCCTCCAGGCACTTATCTGCTGCATAAGGATGATAACAGTCCCCACCTTGAAGGGTTGAGATGAGGATTAAATGAGATAAAGGGCTGGGCTTGGTGTCTGGCAGGAGGTGAGTGCTAATGACTGGAGGTGCTGTTGTTTTTACTATAATTGTTCAGGAACCTGACGCTCAGAGAAGTTAAGCGTGAGAACAGGCCCAAGAGCCAGGGCCTGGCGGAGCCAGAGTCAGGCTCAGGTCTGGGTGTGCGCATGGCCCCTGTTCCCTGGCACCACTGACTCCAGACCTGGTTCTCAAACCAGTTGGTCACCTGCCCTTTTTTTTTTTTCGGTACGCGGGCCTCTCACTGTTGTGGCCTCTCTCATTGCGGAGCACAGGCTCCGGACGTGCAGGCTCAGCGGCCATGGCTCACAGGCCCAGCCACTCCGCGGCACGTGGGATCTTCCCGGACCGGGGCACGAACCCGTGTCCCCTGCATCGGCAGGCGGACTCTCAACCACTGCGCCACCAGGGAAGCCCCACCTGCCTTTTTAACTAAGGGAAATGTAGAGGAAACTAGCATTTTCTAATTTCCATTTCTAATTTTATTACTCTTGACTCTCCAAAATCTGGAGCCCAGACTTACCCTTACCCATATGCCCTCCACTGCTTTTGCTCATCCCCTTTCCTGCACTGGAAATGCCTTCTCCCTCTCTTTTCTCTTCTCTAAATGTGGCAGATCCTCATCTCCCACTAAAACCTCAGAATCAGAGATTCCAAGCCTCAGCCAGTGTGGGAGCCACAGCCCAGCACTTGACAAATGGTTGTTGAATTGAGCTGATTGTGGCCACAGCCAACGTTCCCGGGTATCCATGGAGATAGACCAGAAAAAAAGACGACGACCAGAGAAGAATAGCTGCATGATCACCAGTCAACACGTATCACTTAGAGCTTATTATGGGTACATGAAATGCAAATCATTCAGGTACCAGGACTCTCCATGGTTTGGTGTCAGTATCCTGAGCCATTCAGGGCAGAGAGGGAAGCTGGCTCTCCTGTAACCTTGTACTTCCTCAGCTGTGTGGGGATTAAATGGGAGGAGGTGTAAGGAGCATCTGGCTCAGTCTGACTCGCCCGCCTTTGTCAGTCATTTATTCACTCTGCACATGTGGAGCGCCCCTGTGTGGCGAGCACTGGAGCAGCAAATGTAACCAGACCTGATCTCTTCCTCCCCTGATGGGGTTCCTGATCTAGTGGAGAAAACAGATATGAAAGAAATCGCTGCAAACTCCACACTACAAGGTGATAAATGCTGTGATGGACACAGTAAAGCCTTGGGAGCCGAGAGGAGGTGTTTGGGAAGATCTGGTGAAGGAAGTGATGTTGGAGCTGGTTCTTGAAAGATAAGGGGAGTTTTTCAGATAGAAAGAGGTAGCTAAGAGCAAAGGTGCGCTAAGGAATGACACCCAGGTGATGGGCACTGCCTGTGCCCAGGTCTGGAGGTGGACAGAGGCCAGTGTCTCTCATCTGGCAAGAGTGAAGGATGTGGGACTTCCCTGGTGGTACAGTGGTTAGGACTCCATGCTCCCAGTGCAGGGGTCCCGGGTTCCCTCCGTGGCCAGGGAACTAGATCCCACATCCATGCCACAACTAAGAGTTTGCATGCCACAACTAAGGAGCTGGCGAGCCACAACTAAGGAACCCACGAGCTGCAACTAAGACCCAGTGCAACCAAATAAATAAATAAATAATTTTGAAAAAGAAAAAAGAGTGAAGGATGTGCTGGAGGAGATAGGTGGGAAGACAGGTGAGGCTGCACCATGTAGAGGAGGGCCCACTGAAGGCAGGGGCAGCCAGGGAAGATTTTAAGCAGGGAAGGATCGGGTCTATTTTTGCTTAAGAAAGGAAATTCTGGAAGCCTTTGGGAACAGTAGCTTGAGTCTTGCAGCCATCTGGGTAAAAGACAAGCCAGCCAAAGAAGGTGATTCACTGGCTTAAGGACCCCTCCCCCTCTTCCCCCAGCATACCGCCCTCCATAGTAATCGATTGTTTAAAACTCAATTTGTTTATTAATGTGCAGATAAGCTGAAGCTCCTCCCTGCCCACAGGCTTCATTCAGGCCCCGGCGCTCAGCAGAGCACAATGGCTGTTGTTTCGTAGGTGCTGGATGAGGACTGTTGAGTTACTGAAGCAAACACAGGTCAGATCCAGGAGGTGGGGGCAGGCAGGGTGCTGCAGGTGTGGAGGTCCCTCGAGGCTCCCAGCTTGGTGGCTCCAGGAGCTGACCTGGGAAATACTGGGTCAGGTTTGAGAGAAATAATAAAAATAACAGATGCCATTCGTTGAGTCCCAAGTAAGGGTCAGACCCAGGCCTGGGCCTTTGCACAATCTTCCCAAATCCTTGCAAGCAACCCTGCTGAGTGGGTGTTTCGATCCCCACTTTTACAAAGAGGAAATTGAGGCTCACCCCTTTGCCCTGGGGCTGTGGCAGGCAGCGGTGGAGGCCAGAGCCTGTGCTCACCCCACTCTGCTGTCAGGGGTTCCACTTGGGGTGAAGTGAGGGTTAGGTGGAGACCCCTGAGGTGCAGCCTCAGAAGAAGCCTTTAGAGCCAGGTGTGGATCTGCGACCCAGCGCCATGCTTTAGAGCTGAGCAGAGCTGGAGCGTTGTGGGCATCTGTGTGGGAAAAGCAGAATAGTAGTTTGCTAGGGCCGCTCTAACTAAACGCTGCAGACTGGGCGGCTTAGAAACAGACATTTACTGTCCCCTAATTTTGGAGGCCGGATGCCCCAGATCCAGGTGTCTGCGGGGTGGGTTTCTTCCTAGGCTGGTAGACGGCTGCCTTCTCACTGTGTCCTCACAGGGTCTTCCCTGTGTCTGTGTTCTACTTTCCCTTATTATAAGGACACCAGTCAGATTGGATTAGGGCTCACGCTAATGGCCCCATTTTACCTTAATTCCCTGTTTAAAAGCCCTGTCTTGGGACTTCCCTGGTGGCCCAGCGGTTAAGACTCCGTGCCCCCAGTGCAGGGGGCCTGGGTTCGATCCCTGGTCAGGGAACTAGATCCTGCATGCTGAAGCTGAAAGATCCCACAGGCGGCAACTAAAGATCCCACGTGCGGCAGTGAAGATCCCGCGTGCTGCAACTAAGGCCCGGTGCAGCCAAATAAATAAATAAATATTTAAATAATAATAATAATAAATAAATAAAAGCCCTGACTGTGTTTGGAGATAAAATAAATAAATAATAAATAAATAAATAATAAATAAAAAATAAATAATAATAAATAATAATAAATAAATAAAAGCCCTGACTGTGTTTGGAGATAAAATAAATAAATAAATAATAAATAATAAATAAATAAATAAAAAATAAATAAATAATAAATAAATAAAAGCCCTGACTGTGTTTGGAGATCCCAAACACAGTCACATTCTGAGGCACTGGGGGTTAGGGCTTCAACATGTGAATTTGGGGGTACAATTCAGCCCATAGCAAGCACAGTCTGGGGATCATGAAGGTTCAAAGGCTGAGGGGAGAAAGACCAGAGACAGCCTGGGAGGCGGGAGAGGACATCCTGGGAGTGTAGTGGCAGCTCGTAGGAAGGGGTGGAACAGAAGCCCTGAGGCTGGCAAATGACGGAGGCCCCGGGTGATCCAGGGAGAGGGGACCAAGGTGACCGGGGCTGTGTTCCTGAACCCAGAACTTTGAGAAATGGGAGGCTTCTCGGGAGGAGGAGGAAGTGGCTGGAGTGGCCACACCTCCAGCTAAAGCATCAGTCAGACCTGCTTCAGACAAAGGTCAACACAGTTGTGGAGGCACCTCTGGTCAATTGCCATTGCGGACTGTGGTGTCTTCATCAGTGGGGATGAAGACCACTCCCCAGAGCTGGGGGCCAGGGGCGCCTGCTGCACTGACCACACCCCTGCTGGCGTGGCCAGCTGCAAAGCCAGGCCACAGGGAAGCAGGCTCTCTCCAGGTGTGTCCACTCCCATCAGCACGCAGTCTGCTTCAAGCACAGCCCAAGCCTGGGACAAAGGTGGTCCAAGCATCACTGAGCCGCTGAGCTACTGACTACAGGACCCAGAACGCCAGCCCAACCCAGGTGTGTTCACCATTTCCGAAGGGGCCAGTTTGGTTCCTTTTCTTTCCGCATCCTGTCCATGTCTAGAATCTACCTATAGCCGCTCCCATGTGGAGACCAAAGGACCCTGGCCTTGTTATTAGACGCATTCTGGGGGCCTCAGGGGTACCTGCCAGGAGCAACCGGCCTTCCCACTGAAACACAAACAAAACATTTCCTGGGACCACCATGAGCTCCTCTGTGGTCATCGTGCAGTTACAGAGCGCGAGGTCCTGCCCTTGGTCAGCTTGTAGTCAGGGAGGGGTTTGCACACCCATGCACACACACACACTCTCTCACACACACTCACACTCTCTCACACTCACACACACACACACGTGCACACCCAGAGGATGCTTCTCTTTTCCCCAATTGCTGCTGACGCCGAACTAACACATCTCAGGATCTTCTTGTGAAAAACAGCAACAGTAAAACTGGAGTGGAAATAAAACAGACACATCTTGGATGATTCCTGACTAGAGGACACCGCCATGGTCAAGAGCCAGTGTCTGAAGGGATGTGAAGATTATGTAGGTCAAATGCCTCTTGGTCCAGAGAGGGTCTTGGTCTGCCCGAGATCACACAGCTGGAAGGCTTGTCCTGCGTCCACTCCCTCTTTCAGGCCCTCTTGGTTTGAGTTCAAGCCACGAAGGCCAGCCCCAAGTCTACCTTTGTCAACGCTGACCCACAAACAGATGCTGGGGTGCTCCCGCCTGGTTCTTTGATTCGAGGTAAGGACTCCAGCCTCCCACACAGCCTCCAACTTCTTTCGGGAGGCCCTGAGGCCCGGGAGGGAGTTTCCCCTGCAGGAAATGAGAGGCTGGTCCCCCGGCAGCCCTGGGGACCGGCTCCCTCCTCACTTCGCATGTTCTTTCTTTTTTTTTTTTTTGCGGTACGCGGGCCTCTCACTGTTGTGGCCTCTCCCGTTGCGGAGCACAGGCTCCGGACGCGCAGGCTCAGCGGCCATGGCTCACGGGCCCAGCTGCTCCGCGGCATGTGGGATCTTCCCGGACCGGGGCACAAACCCGTGTCCCCTGCATCGGCAGGCGAACTCTCAACCACCGCGCCACCGGGGAAGCCCTGTTCTTTCATTTTTAATTACAGAGCCAGGCAGCAAAGCCTCCGAGGCTGAGCCAGAAATAGTAAGCTTTCTAATTTGACTTCTGTTCTCCTGATGGAAAGACTTGCGGGTCCACTGCATGGAACACGGAGTGAGGGGCTCAGTGCAGCCTGCAGCTTGGAGATGCGGGGGATTCTGTGACCTAGACGTTGGACTCCAGCCTGGCTCCGCAGGCCTCGGTTTCCCCATCTGTGAAGTAAGGCATTGGGTCAAAGCTTCCCCTCAGGTTTCTTCCTGCACTAAAACTCTGAATCCTGAACAGGCCTTCACTCCGCACGTGTGTGGCTTTGCAGGGCCTCTGACCTGTCTTCCATTTCTGGACCTTCCTCTTTCCTGGAAATGGTCAAAGTGTTCTCCTTCCCTCCCTGCCCACACCTCCAGCACCAGCCTGGGGCTCTCTGGAGTGGGGTGGGGTAGGGGATGTCTCCTGCTTCTCTAACAGCTCCTTTTGTCCCATCTGGCTTCCTCCCTCTCCTCCACCCACAGCCGCTAGTTATTTCCCACAGTTTGCCCTTGGCCCCTGTGCTCAGCTCAGCCCAGCCCTTGTCCTTCTGCGCAGGTGCCTGACCATCTCTCCTGCTCTCACCTCCGGCTGCCAAGGGCCTACACCTGACCTCCAGCAGGTTCCTGGGTATGGCCGCCGGACTTGCCCCTGGCTTCTCAGACTGCCTCTGTCCACTCTCTGCCCCCACCGTACGCCCCACCTGCGTGTCCCTATTCCGTCCCTGCCTCAGTTAATGGAGCCCCCCCTGCCTGGTCTGTGCCCTGGGGCCCAGGGAGTGCAGGAGGATGGGCCTTGCCGCAGGGTGGGAAGGCCCCTCCTCCCCGCCCTCCCACGGGCGCTTGACCCTCCTCCTTTCTCTGTGCCCAGTGCAGCTTTCTTGCTCCAAAAGGTGGGAACAGATACTTATTTTTGAAATTCCAGGATGTCTGTCCCTCAGGCCCAGAGCGCAGAAGTGTCTTCATTATGAGCTGGTGAAGAGTCAGGTCAAAGCCAGGTCTCCAGACTCCTGCCCCTGGGGTGTCCAGGGCTGCTCTACATGCCATGTCATGCCCTGTCCCCAGCCCCTCACCACCTCAGGCCCAGGGAGCTCTCTGTGGCTGTAGCACAGACGGATTTCAGCAGGACCTGCCACCCTGGGGCTGAGGGAGGCCAGGCCCCCGATGCTGTCTCCCTCACCAAGCGAGGCCTCCACAAATAGCACAGGGTGCCCTCTTGTCAGGAGATGCCTCGGTGGAGGGTGACTCTGGGAGGTCCCGGGTGGCCAGAGTCCTTCCTGGACCCAGGGAGACCAACCACTTAAATGAAGAGCTTATTTTCCTGAGGAGATGAAGTTGAGCCCACCTCCTCACCAGAAACATCCTGCAGGCTCCGGGTCAGCTTTACAGCACAGAGCCAACTGGGGCCACTGTGTGTAGCTGAGCTCCATTCCTTGCTGGAGCTGAGCCCTGGGCAGGTGCAGAAACTTCCCCGTCAGCAGCGGGGCTCACTGCTCAAGGAAGAGTCCTGCCCGCGGGCACAGGCCTGACACTCAGAGGGCTGCCGGGCAGGAAGCCCACAGCTGGGACATGGTCAGCCCTTCCTGGTCCTGGGGAGACCAGCCTTGGCAGGAGTCTGGCGGCATCTTACACTGGTGGCTGTTTGTCCAGGAAGATGCCCAATCCACCCTTCTTCTCTCTTCCAGTGCTTTGGAGCTGGAAGGAAGATCTAGTTTATCTCCCTCATTTTACAAAGAAATTAAGATCCAGAGACATTCACAAAACTTGCACAGGGACTTCCCTGGTGGCACAGAGGTTAAGAATCTGCCTGCCAATGCGGGGACACGGGTTCCAGCCCTGGTCCAGGAAGATCCCACATGCCGTGAAGCAACTAAGCCCGTGTGCCACAACTACTGAGCCTGCGCTCTAGAGCCCACGTGCCACAACTACTGAGCCCCCAAGCCACAACTACTGAGCCTGCGAGCCACAACTACTGAAGCCCGAGCACCTAGAGCCCATGCTCCGCAACAAGAGAAGCCACCACAATGAGAAGCCTGCACACCACAACGAAGAGTAGCCCCCGCTCGCTGCAACTAGAGGAAGCCTGTGCACAGCAAAGAAGGCCCAACGTAGTCAAAAATAAAATAAATAAATAAATTTATGAAAAAACAACAAACAAAAAACAAAGCTTGCACAGCTAAAACTCCCACTTTTTAATTAACTCATTCATCCAACAAGTATCGGAGTACCCACCACAAGGGCTGGACATTGTTCTCGGCACAGGGACACAGCAGTAAACAAGTAGACCAAGTCACTGAGCTCCTGGAATCTACATTCTAAAGTGGAAGCAGTCAATAAACAGTTAAACAAATGGATGGAGAGAGTAACTTTAGATAGTACTAAGTTCCATGAAAAAAATAAACCAGGGTGAAAGGAGAGATAGTGACTAGAAGAGACAGGAAGGGTTGCACAGGTATCCATGAATGGGCAAGAGAGGGCCTTCCGAGGAGGTGACAGTTGCTCTAAGTCCTGAATGATAAGAGGTAGCTAAACCCTGCAAAGGTCTGCGTGCAGAGCCTTGCAGGCAGAGGGAACAGCTAGTGCAAAGGCCCTGGGGTGGGACCAGCATGGCATGTTTGGGGACAGTAAGAAGGCCTGTGTGGTTGGCTCTTGGGGAGCACGTGAGGAGTGGTGGGATCTGAGGTGGGAAGATGAACCCGGCCCAGGTCAGCCTGGACTTTGGTGACATGGTAAGAAATTTGAATTTTATTCAAAGGGTAGTAAGAACTCATTGGAGGTTTTTTGTTTGCTTACTTGGTTTTTGGTTTTTGAAATAGACTTTATTTTAGAGTAAAACTGAGTGGAAAACACAATAGAATTCCCTTATAATCCCCTCCCTCTGCCCCAACATGCACAGCTTCCTCCTTTATCAACATCCCCCACCAGAGTGGTACATTTGTCACAACTGATGAACCTACACTAATACATCATAATCGCCTAAAGCCCATGGTTTGCATTAGGGTTCGCTCTTGGTGTTGTATATTCAGTGGGTTTAGACAAATGAGGAATGACATGTATCCACCATTACAATATCATACAAAGTAGTTTCACTGCCCTAGAAATCCTCTGTGCTCCCCCATTCATTCTCCCACCAACCTGGCAAACTCTGATCTTTATATTATTCCCATAGTTTTGCCTTTTCCAGAATGTCATATAGTGGAATCATACAGCATGTAGCCTTTTCAGATTGGCTTCTTTCATTTGGTAAAATATGCATTTAAGTTTTCTTCATGTCTTTTCATGACATGATAGCTCATTTCTTCTGAGCGCGCTGAATAATATTCCATTGTCTGGACGCTCCACAGTTTATTTATTCATTCACCTATTGAAGGACATCTTGGTTGCTTCCAAATTTTGGTGATTTTGAATAAGGCTGCCGTAAACATCCATGTGCAAGTTCTCTGTGGACAGAAGTTTTCACCTCCTTCGGGTAAATACCAAGGAGCACCATTGCTGGATCAGGCGGCAAGGGAGTATGTTTAGTTTTGAAAGAAACTGACAAAGGGTCTTCCAAAGTGGCTGGACCGTTTTGCATTCCCACCAGCAATGAAGGAGAGTTCCTATTGTTCCACATCCTCGCCAGCATTTGGTGCTCAAGATTTTGGCCCTTCTACTAGGTGAGGAGTGGTACTTCATTGTGGTTTGATTTACGTTTCCCTGATGACATACTATGTTGAGCATCTTTTCGTATACTTATTTGCCTTCTGTATATCTTCTTTGGTGAGATGTCTGTTTGGACCTTCTGCCTATTTTTTAATTAAGTTGTGCATTTTCTTACTGAGTTTTAAGGGATTTTTGTATAGTTTGAATAATAGTTAAAAAAAATTATTTATTTATTTTGGGCTGCGTTGGGTCTTTGTTGCTGCGCCCGGCTTTCTCTAGTTGCAGAGAGCGGGGGCTACTCTTCGTGGCGGTGCTCGGGCTTCTCGCTGTGGTGGCTTCTCTTGTTGTGGCGCATGGGCTCTAGGCTCACGGGCTTCAGTAGTTGTGGCTCACAGGCTTAGTTGCTCTGCGACCTGTGGGACCTTCCCAGACCAGGGCTCGAACCTGTGTCCCCTGTACTGGCAGGTGGATTCTTAACCACTGCGCCACCAGGGAAGTCCCTGAATAATAGTCTTTAATTAGATGTGTCTTTGCAAATGTTTTCTCCTAGTCTGTGGCTTGTGCTGCTGTTCTCTCTCTCTCTTTTTTTATAAAAAATATTTATTTATTTATTTTGGCTGCACCGGGTCTTGCAGCATGCGGACTCTTACTTGCGGCATGCATGCCAGATCTAGTTCCCTGGCCAGGGATCGATCCCGGGCCCCCTGCATTGGGAGCATGGAGTCTCACCCACAGGACCACCAGGGAAGTCCCATGTTACTGTTCTCTTGACAGTGTATTTCACAGAGCCAAAGTTTTTAATTTTACTGAAGTCCAGCTTATCAATCCTTTCTTTTATGGATCTCGCCTTTGGTGTTGTGTCCAAAGCATCATTGCCGAACCCAAGTTCATCTAGATTTTCTTTTATGTTATCTTCTGGGAGCTTTATCGTTTAGGGCTTTATATTTAGGCCTATGGTGCATTTTGAGTTAATTTTTGGAGGATTTTAATGGATAGAGTTCATCTGATTAAAGTTTGCCTAAGATTACTATTGACTAGGGGCTGGGGAATGGGAGCAGGGAGATGGCAGTGACAGTCGCTCCGGTAAGTGATGGAAGGTCACGAACAAATACAAGATTTATTTTGCAGGTGAGACCAACGGGGCTTCCTGGGAATTGACTCTGAAGGATGTGGGATAGGAATCAAGAATCACCCTTAGGTCTGGAGGTCTAGCTGGGTGTAGGGTGGAGCCATTTACTGAGATGGGAACAGGTCAGGGTGGAAGGGCAGCTGGATATGTGGTTCTGGTACCCAGTGAAGTGGGCAGGCTCAAGGTGTGAGCCTAGAGCCATCAGCGATTGGATGGCGACAGAAGCCAGGAGACTGGACCGCATCACTTCGGAAGAAAGAGCAGCAGGTTCTTTCCATGACCTCAGGCTGTTTGTAATAGCAGGTCAGCCCCGGGGCCCTTCTGGCCTGAGGTCAGAGAGATGGTGAGACGCCATTAATACAGGGGACTGATTGAGTGCAGACCTGGGAAGCTGATCAGTAGAACCAGACAACGAGCAAATCCCCCAGACCTATTATCCCTCTGCAAACACAGGCCCCTTTCCTGAATGTGGATTTCACATGGGTTCAAGAGTTTTGCTGGGGAAGTAAAATAATTGGGCGATCAGCCAGAAGAAGGTCAGTGTGGATTGGGAAGCTTCTTACAATGGACTGATTAGCCCTCTGGGGTAATCTTTGTCATGCGGAGGAAGGAGCCTGGCTTCCGGCTGTGGGTCTGGGGGAGAGTCTGGCCCTCTGCAGACTGGCTTTGTCCTAAAAGGCCCAGAGGTGGTGAACTCATCCCAAAGCCAGATCTGCTGTCCTCCCAGAGGACAGGAGGTGGGAGGGAGTGGGGAAGAAGGGGGAAAGCTCAACATTCCTGACTGCGGGCCTGGCCGTGGGCCTGAGGTTGAGAACGCTGTGGGGAGATGGATGGTGGGAGCCCTGACCACCCTCCTGCCCCTAGAGGCCAGGATTCAACTCCAGCTAGAGTTCCGGCTGCCAGCTGAGGCCTCATGAGAAAAGATGAGGGTCAGAGTTCATCCCATGGGCTCCATCGGTGGGGATGAGCTGGACCTGGGCCTGGGCTCAGAACCAAAGAGGACTCAGGTCAGTGAAGGCTGGAGCCCAGGAGCAGGGTCCCTTCTAGATTAGAGCCCAGCATCTGGGAGCTCCAGGGGGGTCCTGTTCCCTTTCCAGCGGGGGGCAGACACCACTCTGGGAACCCCAGAGACACCCCGAGGCCCAGCCCCAGGTGCCCTGTGCTGCCACAACCCTGTACCCTTCGGCCTCCCCGACCCCAGACATGGGGGCCCATGTGGCTTTTTGGGGTCTCCAGATACACCCCTGCCCACAGGTGGGCCCTCCCTGCCCTCCCAGAGCAGCTTGGTCTCAGCATCAGCAGGACCGGCCCTTCCCTGGGGCTCCCTGGGCTGAAGAGGGTGTGGCGGAGGCCCGGGCTGGGTCCTGGGTTCAGTCCTTGCTGGGCGGCTGTGTGGCCTCAGGAGGATCACTGAGCCCTCTGACAGCTGTCTGCTGGTCAGTTGGGTGAGGCAAGGAGAGGCCTGTCTTCTGGAAAGAGGGCCAGGAAGGACACCTTTGCAGCCAGGTAACAGTAGCTGATCTGGATGGGGTGTTTACTCTGGGCCTGTACCTCATTGAACTCTCACCGTGAGCTCGTGGAATACATATTATTAGTGTTCCCACCTCACAGATAAGGAAACCAAGGCGCAGGCAAGGTGATGAACTTGTCCAAGGTCATCGGCCAGGATTGGCCCCCCTCCCTGCTCTCATTAAGGATCTATGACCTTGGACCAGGGTCTTAACTGCTCTGAGCCTCCTTCCTGCAATGTCAACAATGTCTTCCTCCCAAGGGTGAGAGGGGGAGGGAGGGAGAAATGGGAGGCGAGGGAGGCAAAGGGAGAGCCCAACCCGGGCAGGGGTGAGGCTGTGGAACCACCCAAAGCATGGCATTTAGGGTGCCCTTGGCCCACGGCCTCCAGCCCCACTGAACTCAAGCTTCCTCTTGTATCAGCTGCCCCTTTGTCTTCTCAGCTGCCCCCAGGCTTCAGAGAAGAGGCAAAATCACCAATACACATTTGCTTAATTAATTGAAGAGAAAGAGAGGCAGGAAGAGGAGCATTGGAGACGTAGGGCTTCTAGAAGGTCCTTCCTCAGGGCAAGATTTGAGGATAGTCTATGTGGGTGTTTTTCTTTTCGGATTTTTTTTTTTTTTTTTTTTTGCGCTACGCGGGCCTCTCACTGCTGTGGCCTCTCCCGTTGCGGAGCACAGGCTCCGGACACGCAGGCTCAGCGGCCATGGCTCACGGGCCCAGCCGCTCCGCGGCATGTGGGATCCTCCCGGACTGGGGCACGAACCTGTGTCCCCTGCATCGGCAGGCGGACTCTCAACCACTGCGCCACCAGGGAAGCCCTGGCTGTTGTTTATTTGGGGGGCAAATCAGAGACTAATACTGCTAACGACTCCCTCAGGGCAGGTTGGTGGAGGTTGGG
The DNA here is from genome assembly GCF_039906515.1 of Pseudorca crassidens. Lineage (NCBI taxonomy): Eukaryota > Metazoa > Chordata > Mammalia > Artiodactyla > Delphinidae > Pseudorca > Pseudorca crassidens. The sequence continues at coordinate 163,046,381 of NC_090297.1, forward strand.
GCGGGGGAGAAAAGAAAAGAAAAGAGAGGGAGAGGGGAAGGAAGGAAACAACCTGTGTTACAATCACAATTGTGATTTTCTGAATCCGGGAATGTCTTGGCTTTAAAAACTGCAGAGGCGTGAGAGCTCTCCCAGTAAGGCTCCCAAGAAAGAAAGGAAAAGATGAACTCTTGAGAGACACGTTTCGTGCTGGGGAAAAACAACACAACTGCTCCCTGCACGTGGGAGAAGCAGCCGGCAGTGAAGGAGATGCCATTGCTTTAATCTGGGTCTGGACATCTCCCTGTGACACAGTCACCCGCCCCCTCCAGCTGCCCAGCCTGCCCAGCCCTACTGGAAGACCTGGTCCTGGAAAATGGGTGCCCAGATGACCACACAACCGCGTCTCCATGGTGCCCCTGACTCGCTTAGTCTGATGTGGGTCCCGCCTTCCGGCTGGAGTGAGCTTCCACCCACTGCCCCTGTAGCCGTTGAGACTCCCAAGGTCAGGGCACAGCATCTCACTCAGCGAGGGCCTGGGTCCTGTGGCCTGGATGCTCTCCCTCCAGGCCTCCATGGTTGCCTTCTGGTGAGAGGGCTGCGGAAAGGTGGTTGCCAGGCCAAGGCTACAAGGTCACAGAGGGGCTTTGTTCTGGGCCTGTGGCTGGGGCAGTGTTCTACCGGGTGGACTCCCACACCGCTGACCTCGGCCTGCACTGGAAACTGCAGGAGAGCCTCTTCCTGCAGGGTCCCTCCAGCGCCCTCTCTCAATGAGCTGAATATCATGCTCGCTTTCAAGGAAATGCTTAATGAAATTCCTTTGTTCATCACAGAGTATCTGTTGAAGATTGCACCCAGAGCTGAGGCGATAAACTGATGACTACACAATCCACCCCTTGTAACTCAGCCTCCATGTGCCCCTTCTACACATGGGAACCGCCTGACAACAAGAACACGACTGTATGTTTCTCCCTAACAGGATCCACCTGTCTTTCCTACCCGTGAAGCAATTCTCTCTCAGCTCCAAAATGAGAAGACCCACCATCCCAATAGTTATTGTATCCATCACGGGCTCTATTAGTTCCTCCTCCAATTTGGTGATGGTCTCACTAAATATTCTGTTTCCCACTAAATTGCAAAATTGACCTTCAATAACTCATGTATACAATTTTTTGAAAAGGGATGAAGGAGAGAGGAGAAGGATTACTTTTTACAGATCAGTACATGCACGAAACAAGCATAGAGAGACAAAGCTACCACCATGCTCATTCCTGTAACAGTCACCAGGTCATAGTCGGTATCTATGGTTTCCGTCTTCACCGACTCATGCTGTGTTTCCCTAGCCCTCAGCCAGAACTTCAGCTGCTTTGGGTTCTGGAGTGACCCAAACCTTCATTCCCCAAAGGTCTGAGTCCTCAGTTATCCTGCCTTTTTGGGGTTGCTGTAGTTTTCAACTCACCTCTACTGTTGGGAAGCAAGTACCAAGTGGGTCCCCAGAGAATTCCCTGGATCTCAGATAGTCTTTTTTTTTTTTTTAATGTCATATTTCTCTTTTTTTAAAAATTTTATTTATTTATTTTATTTTTGGCTGCATTGGGTCTTTGTTGCTGCACGTGGGCTTTCTCTAGTTGCAACGAGCGGGGGCTACTCTTTGTTGCAGTGCACAGGCTTCTCATTGCAGTGGCTTCTCTTGTTGCGGAGCACGGGCTCTAGGCGCACGGGCTTCAGTAGTTGTAGCGCGCAGGCTCAGTTGTTGTGGCGCACGGGCTTAGTTGCTCTGCAGCATGTGGGATCTTCCCAGACCGGGCCTCGAACCCGTGTCCCCTGCATTGGCAGGCAGATTCTTAACCACTGCGCCACCAGGGAAGCCCTCAGACATAGTCTTCTTTGCCATCACTGTGTGACAGTCCCCTATTCCCCTTGGTAGTCGGATCAGTCATACCAGCCAGGGGAGTAACTCCTTTTTTGACCTGGTGGTTCAGTGATAAGGAGCCTAAAATGGCCAAGTAGATGTCACATCTGAGGATTCAGTGGAACCATTGATGTGTCCCCTGGTAGAAGCATGTCCTGCTCCATGCAGGACAGTGGGGTTTCAGTTGGAAGATGTACAGTTTTTAAATTGCAGGCCCATATGACTCACACAGTCCATGGTAGCATGACTCACAGAGAATGGTAGCATATGTTTGGAGGCAGGAGAGGGCAGGACATGTTTTCACTCCATATTGATGGAGCCCCTACTGCTGCGTGCCGCCATGCTGGGTCCTGGGGATCTATCAGTGAACAACTCAAGGTTGTTTCTTCAAGAGCTTGCTTTCCATGGGGAATTGTGGGAGCATATTGGAGAAGTGGAGCAGAGAGGGAGGGCGGCCTGGGGTTTTCAGTAGAAGGTCTTGGGTGCCATGTGAAGGGCGCTCACCACCCCTCTTGCCAAGTGCCAGGGTTAAACCCTCTGTGTCTGGGGGCTCAGCTTAGGATAAAGGCTCTCCACCAGGGCAGGACCAGTGTCACTCACCGTCCAGGAGCCAGGCCTGCCCTCAGCTGGGCCTCAAGAGGACAGTGATATACGAGGAATGGGGCCCCACCACAACTGCTAACAGCTTGGTTCTTAGTAGACCATGGACAGAAGATGGGTATGGGGTTCAGGGCTTTCATAGGGCTGACTCCCCTCTTCTCTCCAGGCCACTGGTGGGTAGAGGGTAAGAGAACAGTGGTACAGTATTTGTATCATAGAATTATAGTATAAAGTATGAAGAAGGAAATTGATAAGTCAAAAATCACTGCTAGCCTGAAGGTATTTCCTAAAAAGTTTGTACACGATGACTGCAAATACTCAAGTGAGTGACTGTAGAGAGAAATCAGAAGTAAATATTAGAAACAAGGAGCAAAATTATCATTCTTAGCAAATAACTCTTTTTCTCTTTCCTAGGAGAGCAAAGGAATACATCTCTAAACACTACGGTATTGCCTGGTTTGAATTTAAATAAATGGTATCATATGTCTTTCGGGTCTGGCGGCTTCTGCTCAGTTTTCTGTTTGTGATCAGCACCGATATTGTCTATAGTTTGGTTCATTTTCTTTGCTGCAGTATATTCCATTACAGGACTACACTACATTCTATTATCCGTGACACTGTTGATGGATGTTTTTGGTGGGTTGCTTCAGTTTGGGCTCTTACAAGCAATGCTGTTATAATCACCCATACACGTGCATCTCTGTCCAACTGAGTGGAATTTCTAGGTCTTTGGGTAATGTGATTTTTTTTTTTTTTTGGTGTCTTGAACTGTAGTAAATACTGGGAAAGAATTATCCAGTGTGGTTGTAGAACTTTACACTCTCACTAGCAACATAGGAGAGTTCTTGCTTCTCTAGATCTTCACCAATCTTCCGCGAGATCCATTCTTGATTTTTAGAAACTCCTACTTCGGATACTTCCTTAATATGACAAAATGTGTTTATCTCAACTGTAAAGCTCATACTTAATGGGGAAAGAGTAAAGTAGCCCTGTAAAAACAAGGGACAAGACAATGATATTTATTATCATCAATTTTATTTAGCATTGTTCTGAAGATACTAGCTAATGAAATAAGACAATAAAAAGAAACCAGAGGAATACATTTTTTTAACATCTTTATTGGAGTATAATTGCTTTAGAGTGTTGTGTTAGTTTCTGCCATATAACAAAGTGAATCAGCTATATGCATACTTTTATCCCCATATCCCCTCCCTCTTGTATCTCCCTCCCACCCTCCTTATCCCACCCCTCTAGGTGGTCGCAAAGCACCGAGCTGATCTCCCTGTGCCATGCAGCTGCTTCCCACTAGCTCTCTATTTTACATTTGGTAGTGTATATATGTCCATGCCACTCTCTCACTTCGTCCCAGCTTACCCTTCCCCCTCCCCGTGTCCTCAAGTCCATTCTCTACGTCTGCGTCTTTATTCCTGTACTGTCCCTACGTTCATCAGAACCTTTTTTTTTTTAATTCCATATATATGTGTTAGCATACAGTATTTGTTTTTCTCTTTCTGACTTACTTCACTCTGTATGACAGACTCTAGGTCCATCCACCTCACTGCAAATAACTCAGTTTCATTTCTTTTTATGGCTGAGTAATATTCCATTGTATACATGTGCCACATCTTCTTTATCCATTCATCTGTCGATGGACACTTAGGTTGCTTCCATGTCCTGGCTATTGTAAATAGAGCTGCAGTGAACATTGTGGTACATGACTCTTTCTGAATTACGGTTTTCTCAGGGTATATGCCCAGTAGTGGGATTGGTAGGTCATATGGTAGCTCTATTTTTAGTTTTTTAAGGAACCTCCATGCTGTTCTCCAGAGTGGCTGTGTCAATTTACATTCCCACCAACAGTGCAAGAGGGTTCCCTTTCCTCCACACCCTCTCCAGCATCTATTATTTGTAGATTTTTTTGATGATGGCCATTCTGACTGGTGTGAGGTGACACCTTATTGTAGTTTTGATTTGCATTTCTCAGAGGAATACATTTTTAAAAAGAAGAATTTAATTATCATTATTAACAAACATTGAGATTTTGTACCTAGGGACTTCCCTGGCAGTCCAGTGGTTAAGACTCTGAGCTTCCAATGCAGGGAGTGTGGGTTCGATCCCTGTTTGGGGAACTAAGCTCCATGCTGTGGGCAGCGTGGACAAAAAAAAAAAAAAAAAAGTGTACTAGAACATATATACAATGGAATATTACTCACCCATAAAAAGGAATGAAATAGTGCCATTTGCAGAAACATGGATGGACCTAGAGAGGATCACAGAGTGAAGTAAGCCAGAAAGAGGAAGACAAATATCGAATAATACCGCTTATGTGTGGAATCTAGAAAAATGGTACAGATGAACTTATTTGCAAAGCAGAAATAGAGTCACAGATGCAGAGAACAAACTTATGGTTATCAAGGGGGGTGGGGTGGGATGAATTGGGAAATTGGGATTGACATGTATACACTACTATGTATAAAATAGATAACTAATGAGAACCTACTGTATAGCACAGGGAATTCCACTCAATGCTCTGTGGTGACCTAAATGGAAAGGAAATCTAAAAAAGAGTGGAGATATATATATATATATATATATATATATATATATATATATATATATATATATATATATATATAAAACTGATTCACTTTGCTGCACAGCAGAAACTAACACAACATTGTACAGCAACTATGCTCCAATAAAAATTAATTTAAAAAAAAGATTTTGTACCTAGACAATGCAAGAGAATCAATTAAGAACTACTACAAATGATAAGACTATTCAGTATGGAGGCTGGGTTCAAAATTGGTACATAGAAATCAACATTCTTCAATGATACAAACAATAATTGGCAGTGCTGTGGAATAAAAGATCCCATTTTCAAAAACAAAAAGTATAAACTATTACTATAAACTACCATAAAAAATATAAACTATCAGTAACTGATTTAACTATCTATCAAAATGAAAACTATACATACACTGTAACCCAGTGTATCAACTTGTAGACATTTATCCAAAAGATACATTCTTATATGTATAAAGTGTCATTTATACTAGGTGATTTATTGCAACATTATTTGTAATAGCAAAGGATTGAAATGGAATTTGAATATTCACTCAAAAGATTCTGGTTATATAAATTATGGTACATCTATATAAAAATTTATGTAACCGTAAAATAAAATAAAAGAATGTGGCAGTACTATATAGAAGATTCTACGAGGGATATTGCTAAGTGAAAGAAGAAAACTGTAGGAAATATGTGTAGTATGCTAATCTTTGAGTTAAAAAAGGAAAGAAAAAATGTATCTGCATATATTTGCATAGAATATCTCTGAAGGATACCTAAGAAATTATGGTATTTCCTCAAACCTAAGAGCTTTTGATGCTGGACCTTCCTTCATCTGACCAGAGCTGAACTGTGTCACAAATTCATATGTTGAAGTCCTAACTCCCAGTACCTCAGAGCGTGACTGTAGCTGGAGATGGTGGTGCAGGAGGCTTTTAGGGGTGATTAAATTAAATGAGGCCCTTAGGGTGGGCTCTGAACCAATCTGACTGGTGTCCTAAGAAGAGGAAATTTAGACACATGGAGAGACACGAGGGATGTGTGTGCACAGAGGAAAGACCATGTGAGGACACAGCAAGAAGGTGGTCATCTGCAAACCAAGGAGAGAGGCCTTAGAAGAAACCAAATTTGCTGGCATCTTGATCTTGGACTTCCAGCCTCCACACTGTGAGGAAATAAATTTCTGCTGTTTAAGACTGCCCCCTCCCCTCTCCCCACTAACATTTTCTTATGGCCGCCAGAGCAGCCTGAGACACCAAATGTCATCAGAAAGTGGTTGCACAAGAGTGTCCTAACTGCCACCTGTCTGTCAGTGATTATGAGACAAATTCTGATTTCAAAGAGGCAGCGTGTCAGAGACAGCAATAAACCCCTTTGAATCAATTGAACTAACAACACTGGTGCCTCTGGGGTGGGGGTGGGGGGTTGATAGAGAGACTGGGGCCAGGGATGGGAGAGACTTTTTACTGTACCATTTACAGAATAAAATTATAATTTTGAAAAGGGGGTATGGATCACGATGATAGATTAGTAAGATTCATATGGTGGGAAAAATATCTGAGTTTCTTTGTAAGCAGACTGTCTCTGGGGAGGAGAAGTGGGAGATGAGTAGCAAAGGCAGGGAGGCTGACTTTAAAAAAATATATATATATTTATTTAGGCTGCACCGGGTCTTAGTTGTAGCATGTGGGATCTTTTAGTTGCAGCATGTGGACTTCTTAGTTGTGGCATGGTGACTCTTAGTCGTGGCACGCATGCGGGATCTAGTTCCCGGGCCGGGGCTCAAACCCGGGCCCTCTGCATTGGGAGCGTGGAATCTTACCCACTGGACCACCAGGGAACTCCTGAGGCTGATATTTTTCATGAACATCTTTTGCACCTTTTGACTTTTATACTATGTGTATTAACTAGAAAATAATTAAGAAACATTGTTAACTTAAAAATTTAAAAAGTTAAACGTGGTAAGTTAGTATCAGTTGAAAGACCCCTACCATTTATTGAGCACCTATTGTGTGTGTGTGTGTGTGTGTGTGTGTGTGTGTGTGTGTGTGTGTGTGTGAGTTTGTGAGAGGCACTTTGCTGACATCTTCACTAATACTGACAGGTTCTTTGCAAAAAAGAAAAGTACATTATCCCCATTTTGTAGGAGGAGACTTACATTGAAGGGGATAGAAAACCCATCTAAGGCCACACAGCTGATTAGTGGCACAGCAAGGACTGAACCCAGGGCTCACCCTTGCCGGAAAGGTGTGGATAAACAGAAACATGGGTCCTTAGTCCTCTCCTGTTCCCCACCCTTCTCAGCCCAGGGAGCCCCAGGAAAGGCTTGGCCCTGCTAACGCGGAGGCCAAGTTGCTCTGGGAGGACAGGGAAGGCCCACTGCCCACTCAGAGGCGTGTCTGGAGACCCCAAGGAGCCACATGGGCCCCCAGGTCTGGGGTCGGGGAGGATAATAGGTGCAGGGCTGGGGCAGCCCAGGGCACCTGGGGCTGGGCCTCGGGGAATTTCAGAAGCACCACAGCAGTGCCTGCCCTGCTCAGGAAGGGGACAGGAGTCCCTATTCCCCCAAAGACCCCCAGATGCTCTAATCCACAGGTGAACTGGCTCCCGGCCTCCAGTCTTCATCAACCTCACAGCTCACTTTAGTTCCAAGCCCAGGCTCTGGTCCAGTTTGTCTCCATCCGCAGAGTCTGCAGGATGACCTCTGACCTCACATTTTCTCACGGCCCTCAGCTGGCAGTCTGGACTCGGGCTGGGGTCAAATCCCACCCTATTAGGGGCAAGAGGGTGGTAGTGGGCACCTGGCCCCGCTCCTCACCTGCCCTCTTGCCTCAGTCCCTATCATCCATCTCTCCTGGACCCTCTGGGGGCCAGCTCTGCTGCCCACACTCCAAGACGGCCGGCCCACTGCCCTCCGGGGTACCCTCGGCTGTGGGCCAGGTCCAGATTGGCCCGTAATCAGGGGTAGTGACGCCCTGTTCCCTTGGCCCCTCTCCTCCCTTCAAGATCTGGCTAAGGGGCCACTTAACCATCTCCAGCCGTCCTGACCTGGCAGGGTGTTAGGCCAGACACAGGTTGGGGTGGAAGTGGGGGAGGCCTGGCTCCTTCTTCTGCATGACAAAGGATGGGGGCTGCCCTCCCGCCCGACCGCTAATCAGCCCATTGTCAAAAGTCTCCCAATCCACATTCGATTTCTTCTTTTGGCCTCTGGCTAGGGTTGCCGGATTTAGCAACTAAAAATATAGGACTCCCGGTGAAAGGTGAAATTTCAATTTCGGATAAACAACAAATCATTTGTTAAAGTACATCCCAAATTGTGTTGGGTATTTCATCTGGAAGCCCAATCCCTGGCTGATTGCCCAACTGTTTTATTTCCCCAGTGAAACTCTTCAACCAGGCAAATCCACGTTCACGTGGGGAAGTCTCAGGAAACTGGGGGACATGTCCCCTGCCCCTGCCCAGCCCTGATCACCTGGATTGCGTCCACTTGGCTAGCTTCAGGGGGTTGAGCAGGACTCTGGCTGGAAATAGCTGAGGCTGTGGAAAGAACTGTGTGCTGGGAATCAGCAGACCTGACTTTACGCAGGTGTCCATCGAGAACAGTTGTGAGCCTGGGGATGACTTGCCTCTCTGAGCCTTGGTTTTCTTGGCTCAAAAACTGGAGGACGGGATGGACTGGATGGTCTTTTCGACTCTGACCTCTGAATCCATGAACAGCCAGGAAGAGGGAGAGGATGGGCTTCCTTATTGGACAAAACCCCATTGGAACTAAATTATCCCAGGCTCCCTTGCCTAGGAAGACCCCCCAGAACACCGGGGAGAATAATGGGTTTTCCAACCGCGGACAGCCCAGGAGCTCAACAGCTCCCGGGAGCCCTTTGAACGCCAGGCTCAGACGCTCATCCCAGCAGGCAGGATCGGTCCTTAGGCAGAGAGTCCCGGTGTTGAATTGGCGGTTTAGCTGCTGCAAGGAACAGGCCTCTACGTCCACACTCCAGGGACGGGAGTTTGCTCTTTGACTTGTGGGACAGGGGAGCTAGCACAGAATGAGATCCCTGCCTCTGCTTCAGGAAACAAGCTTTTAACTTTAACTGGTGAGGGACCCCAAGCCAAGGTAGAGGCTTCTGACCCACAACAATAGCCATCTGTCCACAGTCCAGACAGCCCCCTCCTCGGGGCTCAGGGACCTGTCTGGCCGCTGAACTCCCAGGAGGTCCGAGGGGTGTGACCTCCCTCCCTCCCGGGCTCCCTCCCTCCCACCACCCAGGCCCAGCCCAGGCCTGGCTATAAAGCTGGCCCAGCCTGGCCCTCAGCACACCCAGCTGGGACCCTCCCGGAGCCTCGTCCGGGGACACGTCCGCTCTGCCCCTGCGTCTCCCGAGCAGCACCATGCGGCCCCTCTGGCTCTGCTGGGCGCTCTGGGCGCTGCCCCTGGCCGGCCCCGGGGCGGCCCTGACCGAGGAGCGGGTCCTGGGCAGCCTGCTGCGGCAGCTGCGCCTCAGCGAGGCTCCCGTCCTGGACGGGGCCGATGTGGAGAGGCTGATCATCCCTGCCCACGTGAGGGCCCAGTACGTGGCCCTGCTGCAGCGCAGCCACGGGGCCCGCTCCCGGGGGAAGAGGTTCAGCCAGAACTTCCGAGGTGAGGCCCTCCCTCCCTGCTGTAGCCTGGTCCTCGCGGGGTGGGGGTGGGGGGGCTGCTCTGGGGAGGCGGTCTGGGGGCGCAGGGTCCACAGGGCGATGAGGAGGGACCATGGACTGTGAGGAAGGCTGGGCCCGGGCCCCTGGTCTCTGTCTGCACTGAGGGCCCCCCCCCTCGGGGCCAGCAGGAGCTGGGCCAGGCTGGACCCGCTACCAAGGCCAAGGCAAGACCAGATATCATGGGGTAGGGAAGCAAAGTGGAAAGAGGGGAGAACAGAGAAGAGAAGACAGACTGTCAAGGGGACTCTGTGCTGGTGGACAAAAAGGCTGGCCTCAGCAGAGACTGTTGCCTCAGAGAGAAAGAACCTCTGAGTTCAGTTCTCAGTTGTGATATTTGTTTTACTTTGTACAAGTCACCGAACAACTCTAGCCTATTTGCGTTTCTGGAAGTGAGATTAAAGCAGCTCTGACTGCTTCCCAGAGTTGTGGCTGTTCTATGAGACGGGAGGTACCAGGTCTGAATCCTGTTGCAGCCTGTCACCTCCCTGGGGCTGGGGCTCTCCTCCTCAGTGCCCAGAGATAGACCCGGCCAGGTGTCTTGGGAGATGAGGAGACCTGGACACCTGGGGGTGGGGGGGTGACTGCTTGTGGTCACGGGGCTGGCTGGTCAGGTGATCGTGCTGCCCACCCGGAGCCTCAGGTGTTGGGGACCTGTTGCTGGTGCCTCTGAGGAGGCTCTTGTACCCATCCTCACCATTTCCCTCAGGGCTCAGCAGTCCCACAAAAGTTGTTTACAGGCCCCTGGCTACTCTTCCTCCTTTGGGGGACATTTCACTGGGCATAAGCAGGGAAATGAGAGTAAATTCTGGGCTCTTCCTCTGGCTCTTAGGAAAAGCCAGTCTCAGCCGGTGACCATAGATTTTCACTAGCTGGGTCTTCTGCCGCCCGTGCTCCATTCGCCCTCCTGCCCCTTTGCCTAAAGAAGGCTGTGGGTTTGTAGTCCTCACTGGAAGCACCAGTCTTTCCAGGATGTCTCAAAGCTGCCCCTACCAGGTGAGGGCAGATGCCACTAGTAAACAAGCCCCAACCTCAGATGATGGGGGAGAGCCTGCTTGGCCCTAACCGTTTTTCTAGGAGTGGAGGTGCTCTCTTTCTGGCCTGGCCCATCAGTTTTCCAGCCCCCAAACTCTCCCTAGGGATTACTGGGGAAACCCTGTTCACTGGACCTGGGCCCTGCCACCCTCAGAGCTCCCCTGGTGCCCGGAGGGGCCCCGCTGACCCCGCTCGTGTCCCCAGAGGTGGCCGGCAGGTTCCTGGTGTCCGAGGTCTCCTCGCACCTGCTGGTGTTCGACATGGAGCAGCGGCTGCCGCCCCACAGCGAGCTGGTGCAGGCCGTGCTGCGCCTCTTCCAGGAGCCGGTTCCTAAGGCCGCGCTCCGCAGCCACGAGCGGCTCTTCCCGCGCAGCGACCGCGCCCGAGTCACCGTCCAGTGGCTGCACGTCCGCGACGACGGTTCCAACCGGACCTCCCTCATCGACTCCAGGTGGGGAGGTGGCGGCTGGGGTGTGGGGCGGGGGATGAGGAGGGGGGCTGGGCCCGGCGCGGGAGGAGGGGTGCCCTGGGGGAGAAGGGGCAGCGCGGTCCGGGCTGGCCGGGCCCCTTGCACGGGGAGGGGAGGGGGAGGAGAGGGGAGGGGGAGGGAGAGGGCCTCCCCCCCGGGGCCACCCCAGCCGTCCCAGTCCCCACCCCTCAGCGCGGGCCCGTGTCTCCGTGTGGTGTCGCAGGCTGGTGTCCATCCACGAGAGCGGCTGGAAGGCCTTGGACGTGACGGATGCCGTGAACTTCTGGCAGCAGCTGCGCCGGCCCCGGCAGCCGCTGCTGCTGCAGGTGTCGGTGCAGCGGGAGCACCTGGGCCCGCTGGCCTCCAGCGCCCACACGCTGGTCCGCTTCGCCTCGCAGGGGCCGTCGGGCGCCGGGCAGCGGGAGCCCCAGCTGGAGCTGCACACCCTGGACCTCAGGGATTACGGGTAGGTGCTGTGGGTCAGATGGGTGAACCCGAATAATGAGGCAAATGGCGGAATTAAACTTATTTTGAAATGGGCAACTTTACAGGGTGCTATGGGAATGGATGAATATATAAAATTTCTCCTAACAGTCTTAGGAGTAATATCAGATCGAATTATTTATTTGGGGGTTATTTCTAGTTATCCATCCTTACACAAATATCCAGCATTTTGAACATAACAAGAGATGGACCATAAATCTCCCTCCAGATGCCCCACGAAGCCCCGCCCTGGGCTCCCTGACCTCTGCCCTCCCAGCTGACCTCTGCCCTCCCAGCTGACCTCTGCCCTCCCAGCTGACCTCTGACTCTGCCTCTCCTTGCCCTCCACAGAGCTCAGGGAAACTGTGATCCTAAGGTACCAGCGACCGAGGGCACCCACTGCTGCCGCCGGGAGGTGTACATTGACCTGCAGGGGATGAAGTGGGCTGAGAACTGGGTCCTGGAGCCCCCAGGCTTCCTGGCCTATGAGTGTGTGGGCACCTGCCAGCAGCCCCCAGAGCCCCTGACCTTCAAGTGGCCATTTCTGGGGCCGAGACAGTGCATCGCCTCAGAGACGACCTCGCTGCCCATGATTGTCAGCATCCCGGAGGGAGGCAAGCCCAGGCCCCAGGTGGTCAGCTTGCCCAACATGAGGGTGCAGAAGTGCAGCTGTGCCTCGGATGGGGCGCCTGTACCAAGGAAGCTGGAGCCGTAGGTGTGGGGTGCAGCCATGGAGGGACTTGGCTTGTGTGTGTGTCAGAAGTGTTCCAGGTACCGGGAGAGATGGGGGTTACTGAACCGTGGATGGCACATGTTCTGTGCTCTCTCCTGAGTTCTTCTGACCAGTCAGCTCACTTTCTGATTTTTGTTTCCCCGGAACAAGTCTCCCTGGCCACTGGGTAACCCCTGCCCAGTCTACCTTTTCTTGACATTATTCACTGCACTGTATCCTAAGCACTTATCTGTGTAGATTTTGTAACCTAAGAGGAGAAACCACAATTTGTCATTCATTGTTTCCTTGTCCTGTCACTGGATCTGGGCTGAGCTCTGTGGTATGGGTGGGAGATGCAGCTGCCACTCTGGACTTAAAACCTAGGGTCAAGTATGGGTTGTGCATTCCCAACTCAGATAATAAGGGTATTCTGCAAGAAACAAATAAAACAGATTTTATTCGGTATTGCTGTGTTTTACCCAGAATCCTGCAAATTGTGAGGGAACAGAAAGTTCTATAGGGATTAGGTCAACCAGATTAGAAAACTAAGGGAAAAGCTTAAAAAGACTTGTTCGAGGTCTCAGTTAAGTGATACAGGGTGCTAGGATCAAAACGCATTGATTCTAAGGTGCCTGTCCTCTTAGGATTAAGGCAGAATTTATTTTGGTCATTGTTGTTGACATTTTTACTTTTCTGGGCACAGGGAGTGGGCTTTGTTTCAATTCTACTTGATACAAAATTTTTAAAAATCTGTGATCAAAATCATCATCAGTATTACAAGAATGTGGGTCACTCCTTTAGATTTGGGGGCAGATAAAGGGAGCAAATGATAAAATGGTGAATATAAGATTTTTGAATGCCAAGATTACACTGGCTTTTAAACTGAGTTTGATGTAGGATCTGGGCCTGGGGCGTGGATGTCTTGGATTCCTTGCCAGCCAGGCTGCACAGCTCTTATTAGCTATAAATTCTATATCCTCTAAATTTTCATTTTCTTGTCTATCAGAGACAGTCCCTGACTCCTGTACTTTTACTGGAGATTTAAGGAAATAGTGTTTTGTTTTGTTTGTTTTTTTAATATTTATTTGGTTGTGCCAGGTCTTAGTTGCAGCAGGTGGGCTCCTTCGTTGTGGCATGCTTGTGGGATCTAGTTCCCTGACCAGGGATCAAACCTGGGCCTCCTACATTGGGAGCACAGAGTCTTAACCACTGCGCCGCCAGGGAAGTCCCAGAAATAGTATTTTTATAAGCACTCTACATAGTGCCTGACACATAATGGGGGCTATGGTTATCTCAACTCACATCCTGATCTATCTTGGCCTTCTCTTGATTTTGAAATAACCAACGGAAAGTCAAATTTAGAAATCCCTTCCCTCTCTGAAATCAAGGATCCTAACTTTCTCTTTGTCAGTGGCTCCACCAGGTTAGGGGTTAGAACTTTGCACTTCCCTGGGCCCCAGGGCACAGACCAGGCAGGGGGGCCTCCATTAACTGAGGCAGGGACGGAATAGGGACACGCAGGTGGGGCGTACGGGGGGGGGGGGCAGAGACTGGACAGAGGCAGTCTGAGAAGCCAGGGGCAAGTCCGGCGGCCATACCCAGGAACCTGCTGGAGGTCAGGCGTAGGCCCTTGGCAGCCGGAGGTGAGAGCAGGAGAGATGAGATAGTCAGGCACCTGCGCAGAAGGACAAGGGCCGGGCTGAGCTGAGCGCAGGGGCCAAGGGCAAACTGTGGGAAATAACTAGCGGCTGGGGGTGGAGGAGAGGGAGGAAGCCGGATGGGACAAAAGGAGCTGTTAGAGAAGCAGGAGACATCCCCTACCCCACCCCACTCCAGAGAGCCCCAGGCTGGTGCTGGAGGTGTGGGCAGGGAGGGAAGGAGAACACTTTGACCATTTCCAGGAAAGAGGAAGGTCCAGAAATGGAAGACAGGTCAGAGGCCCTGCAAAGCCGCACACGTGCGGAGTGAAGGCCTGTTCAAGATTTACTGATTTCTAGTGCCGGAAGGGACCTGAGGGGAAGCTTCGGTCCCACCCCCTCGTGTTGCAGACGAGGAAACCGAGGCCTGCAGAAGAGGGCAGTTTGGTGCCGCAGGCAGGCGGTGGTCTTCGGTTTCACAGGGTGCGGAGTCCTCACTGAACCCTGTCCTGCGTGTGGCCCAGCGCACACCCCGGCGCCCCCGGGGAGCTTACAGTCCAGTTGCAGAGGCCGCTGGCTCATAGGAAACAGCTGGGCTAGATGGGTGGCACCCGGCGGCCTGGTCCTGCCAGTACCCGCTTTGGCTCCAGGGGACCGCTGAAAATACTGCGACCTCCGTTTGGGGCCAAACGTAGGACGCACCCACCCACCCTCCACAGGGCGTTCCCCGTCCGGCTGCCCAGAGCGGTGGGGGAGCCGCGGCCTTTCACACTGGGATCCGGGTGACCGCGGACTGCGTGGAGCCGAGGTGCGGGCTGAGCCCAGCAGAGCTTCCCATCCTCCCACTCCCCCTGGCGGGCCGAGGAGCCAGTCGCGGAAATTCAGTGCAATACAGGACAACCAAGAACATTTGCTGATGCTCTCCCCGCGCCTCCCCCTGTGCTAGGCCCGGGGTTCCCCGAGGTGCCGGGGCAAGGGGGACGCGCCGGGGACTGGGGAGAGGAATTAGCCGTGGCGGCGCCCTCCTCGGTCCCAGGATGCGAGCCGGCCCGGCCGGGGTCTGCAGAACATCAGGAGGAGCTGCGCGGGCTGAGCAGCCGCCCCGGGGCCAAGCCAGGGCGGAGGATCGCCGAGGGGCGCACGGTCCGGGGCGCGGGAGCCGGCGGCAGCGCAGACGCCTGTCCCGCTGAAGCTGCAAATTGAGCAAGCAGTGGGCGCGGGTCTGCGCATGTGCACGAGTGCCGGAGTTTCACTTTGTAACTTGTAGGTAGTCTGGACGCCGCCCCGCCCGGCCAGGTGGAGCCAGACAACCTCCCCGGGCCGCGCCGGGCCGCAGCGCCGCCGCCGCAGGTAAAGGGGAAGAAGCGTTGGGAGGGGGGAATGTCGCCCTCCGCCTTTCCCGGGACGTGCAGGGCCTGGGGTCTACGTCAGGGTGCCATGTCTAGTGTCCGGTTCCGGGGTGCGGCCCTCCGGCCTCCGCAGCCCCGACTCCGGAGCAGGGGGTGACCGGGTGGGTGGGAGGAGAAGGTCCGTCCCTGGGCCACGCAGACCCCGCGCCCCTCTTCCAGCGCCGCGCCTCTCCACTTTCCTAACGACTTTTCGGGATTTCCCCCTCCAAGGCTCCAACTTTTCGCTTTTATGGCTGATCCCTTTCTCTTCCCACCCCTCTCTTTGGGGTTTTCTCAGCTGGTGTCGACCTCCCAGCCTAACCCGGAGCGCAGGCTGGGGGCCCTTCCTTCTCCGACTCTGCGAGGTGGGCCTGGGAAGGGGCCAGGCATCTGAGTCACCTGCTGCTGGGAAGGTAGAAAGCACCTTGGGGCTGCTCCCCGGTGACCGCTCCCTGCAGCCCTGGTGGAGTCCTGAGGAGGGAAGCTGGCGGTTTGGGGAGGGGTGGGGAGGGCGAGGAGGGCTCTGCCAGGAAACCCAAAACGCAGAGGTGCCAGTACCTGATAAGCCCGGCCACCTGAGACTCTGGCGTGGCCTCTGTCTTTCAGCTCAGGCGGTGTCCTGAAGGGCAGCAGGCCACAGCGGTACGCAGAATGACCCGCCAGCTTCCTTCCACGCTGAAGTTGTGTGGCTGTGTCCCAGCCCCACAGCGTGCAGGGTTTGAGGTTAAGCCAGTGGACTGTGCTCACCACTCCAGGCCCAGTGTGTACAAGGCGGCATCCTGGGGTCTTTCTCAGGCCCTGGCTCCTGCAGGGCTGTGGACAGTCGTTGGCAAGAAGGAAAGACTCCAGGTCGTCGCTTATTGGAGAAACGACCCATATTTCCCTTCTCCCTTCTGCACGCCCATTGTCTCTACCTTCTCCCCTCCTCTGACAGCTGTCAGGTAGTCCTGAGTCTGCTTCTGCATTGAGGTGGATGTGTACAGAAGCAGAGGCCTCCTTTTGCCTTCATTCACCTCTTGTTTGTTTAGTTTGGGGGCAAAGGTCTCCCTTGGCTGTTCACTGGGCTGTAACAGGAAAAATATCAGATGGGGTCCTGCTATCCCTCATGTTGTCTTTCCCACTGTCTGGAGAGGTGACAAAATAAGAGGAGGTTTTGAGTGCCCACGAAGGCTCAGTGCCTTATGGACGTTGCCTCTCACCAGCCCTGCAGGAGAGACGTCATTGTGCCCATTTTATGGAGAAGGAAGCCAGATCGCAGAGCGCTTAAGCCACTTGTCTAAAGGCACGTGGTGCTGAGACCCTAACTCCAGAGCCTGCTCAGGTGACTGCCGGCTGCCCCCGCTTCCCACTGCAGCCAGACCCTGTGCCGTTTCCTTGGCGCTCCAGGGCTCGTGTCTGTGGAGGTAAAGGGTTGTCCAGGTTCCTGGGCCCTGTTTGGTGGGGCTTTAAGGAGAGGTTTGCAACCTGCCATCTAGAACATCAGAGTCACCTCCTGTGGCAGAAGGCCTGGAGCTGCTTGTCATCCTAACAAGGTCGGAAAATTTGGTGATGATAAAAATACCCTGAATTTGCAAGAGCTGACGATGCTCGCATGCTTCCTGCAGCGTTGTGCTGCCACTCCTGGCAGGGGCGGCGTAAAAGTCTTCAGGTGTGCTACAGGGGCCAGCAGCTACCAGCTCAGGTGGGCAGGGGGTTAGCCTTGGCGGCTGACTTCTTTGGCAACTTCGGGACCAGCCATGGCATTGAGCTCTCAGTCTCACTGGCCACAACCAGACTGTACGGTGTATGTGGGCTGAACTTTGCGTTGGGGCCTGAGTCACCTGCTGCTCACCTGGCGCCCGGGCCTCAGCAGTATATCTTGCCTTTCCTGAATGAGGTGATGAGCAGAGAGCTCTCTGAAAGGCATGGACAAGACTAGGCATTCACACATGCATATCTGACAAATATGGGATGAGTGAACATCGCCAGGCAGGGCGCCTTTGGCCATAGGGCCTACTTGGTGGTTTGGCCCCTGCCCAGCACCACCAGTCTTTTGCCCACTGAGCTAGCTCTCTCCCGGTCACCACCAGCTGAGTTCCCTTCTCTCCTCGTCTCGTTCCTTCTGAGCCTGGCGGGGCCGCCCTGTGGTGCGTGTGTTTCCAGCTGCCCTCTCAGAGCGTGCCCGTTTGGGAGGATGCAGGGGGCTGGCCCTGGAGGGACCGTCATGGTTCAGCAGAATCTGGACTTTCCATGGGTAACAGACTACAACGAGGCAGGAAGTTCTGAGGGAGAATGCGGGCCCCCAAAGCCGTGCCCTCACCTGGAGGGGGAAGGCAAGACAGGCCACCTCTGGGGAGCCCTGAGGTTCCATCCCAGGCTGCTGGGACCTGATGGCTGACCTCACTGAGTCCTTCTTATCAAACCTTGTCAAACCACCCAGGGGAGCCTGTTTGACTTAGAGGTGTGACTGGGGCTGAAGTGGGGAGAGGAGCCTAGGTACCTGCTTCCCGCGGGGCCTCTGCTCTCCCAAAGCTCAACACAAAGCAGCATTGGTGGGGCTCATCCTGCCCCAGCACCACTGCAGTAGCTGCCCCTTTCCAGGAACAATGCTCCCTCTGTGACCATTTTATGGGGGTGGTTTTTTTCTTTCCACTTCACTTTTCAAGCCTTCCTTGTTTGTTCTGCTGCATTCCTTTTTCCTGATTCTAGCCTTTGGGGGCCCTGGGGAAGCCTCTTGGGGCCTGTATGAGGTCCTGGACTCAGTCTTCCTGGAGCCTACAGCTGCCAGTACTTCTGTGGGGGGAGGTCCACTGCCCTGGCTTCAGCAGGGCCTTGAGCCGTTGGACAAGAGGGGGCAGGCTGGACCCTCAGGTGGTGCTGGGGAAGAGAGAGGAGAGAGGAGCAGGGCAGCACAGAGGAGCGTGGACCCTCCGTAGTGCTAGGAGTCTGGGGAGAGAGCCAGGGCAGGAGGGAGCGCATTGGAAAGAACCACAGGCTCCGCACGAGCGTTTGAGTTCCGACACGTTGGGGCACGTGTGAGTGCAGGGGAAGTGTGCTGCAGGGTTTCAGACCAGAAGCCCTGAACTGGAAGAGGGCAGCTCCCGCGTGCCTCTGACGGTCTGTGTTCCTTCAGGGAAGTCTGTAAAGGCTGGTGGCCCATGACCCCAGTCAGGAAAGCCCTGCAGGAAATGAGTGGCGGACCTGGGGCAGCTTGGGAGGGTGGCCAGGGCTGCCACTGCCTTTGCTAGAGCCTGCATCAACTGAGGTCCTCATCCACACTTCCTTCCCCTGGCATCTGGTAAGTGCGGGGGACAGGAAGGAGGGGCAGGCCTTTGCCAATCAGTGTCAGGCTGGGCGTTCCGCTGGGGTGGTGCCAGGGGGTGGGGTTTAAAGGAGGGAAGCTAAGACCATCTGTCTGCCCGAGGCAGCTTTTGTGGCTCTGCCATCACGTCCTCTGGCCATTGCCCAGTCTCTTATAGGGATGAGAGAGTGACTTGGCCTTCTGAGGAGTCCTCCCATGCCCTTGACCTGCCACCTCCCCCCACCCACCCTGCACTTCCTGTCGTGTGTGTGTGTGTGTGTGTGTGTGTGTGTGTGAGACTGTCCCCAACCCAACCGTCCCAGGGGCCAGAATTGGGAATCACCTTCTCCCAACACACATCCTGCCAGTATTACCGGGTAGTCCAAATATCTGTCTGTTCTCTGTACCTCCTCTTCTTGTCCCCAAGATTTTTGTCCCTCTAACAGGTAGAAAGACCAGACTTAGCCGAAGTCCCCTGGGAATCTAGGTTAACCAGATTTAAGGAGGTGGGACCTTGAGAGGAAGGTGTTGCTGAGCACTTCTCCAGGCTCTTCAGCCACAGACAGTGTGAAAAGCAGGCCAGAACTTGGCTACTAACTCTGGGGCCTTTGGTGTTTGGAGATTTCCATTAGTTTCACCTGGGTTACCAGGAGCCTCGAAGGAAAAGTCAACAACCAGCCTGGAGCGATATTTGCTTTGGAAATGCTGGACCTTCCAGTAAGGCTAGGGGTGTAGGAATGAGAGGGCAGAGCCTGGGGAGTGCTCCAGCGGTGCACGGTGGGCGACTCAGGGGTCCCTGAGGAGGCCTGGGACCCCATCCTCCTCACCCTAGACCACCCCCTTTTGCCTTCTCTGTCTCCTCTCCGCTACCCCTTTCCTGGCTTTTAATCTCTCACTAAACTAACCCATGTGTGTAGCCGGCTGCAGAAGGAGTGTGGTGTAGTGGAAAGAGAGCTGGCGTCTGGGACCCAGGAGGCTGGGTCTGAGACCCAGTTCTGCCCCGACCAGCTCCTTAATCTTAATCTCTGAGCCTCGCTTTCCAAGTGTATGGAGTGGGCCTGTCTCTGAGGCCCCGGCCTGACATCCTATGAACTCTTGTCTGTGGCTCAGATGTTCAAGAGTTGTTGGGCTTGCCTGGTGGCGCACTGGCTGAGAGTCCGCCTGCCGATGCAGGGGACATGGGTTCGTGCCCCGGTCCGGGAGGATCCCACATGCCGCGGAGCGGCTGGGCCCGTGAGCCATGGTCACTGAGCCTGTGCGTCCGGAGCCTGTGCTCCACAGCGGGAGAGGCCACAGCAGTGAGAGGCCCGCGTACCGCAAAAAAAAAAAAAAAAAGAGTTGTTGCACTTGGACACTCTTCCTCCTCCTTTGTTGATTCCTGTGCCCTGCCTGGTCTCCCCTGCCTGCCCTCCGGACCTCCCAGGGTCCCGCTGCAGGAATGACTTCCCGGCAGTCATCCCTGAGGCTGGAGGAACTTGGCACCCCTTAGGCAGGCACCACAGCAGCTCCTGTCCTCCCCTGTCCTCCTGTTCACCCCCGCTGGGGAGGCAGCCAGCTGTGTCCTGGGTGAGCCATCCACCCGGTCCATCTGACCCTCCGGGCTGTTCCCACAATGGAGCTATTCTCTGTAGGCTCTGCCGGGCGCTCGGGGCCAGTGTCTGCCTCTCCCCGATCCCTGTGCCCCACCAGCCCCTGGAGGAGACACCCGCCCTTGGCTCTGCCCGCGCTGGCCTGGGAAACCACGGGAGACTTGGAGCCCTGACCCTCCGCCGGGTCCCATTCTCCAGGGAGGACCAGCACGATGACTGACTCCCCATTCCTGGAGCTGTGGCAATCCAGGGCGGTGGCCATCCGCCAGCGGCTGGGCATCGGGGACCAGCCCAATGACTCCTACTGCTACAACTCGGCCAAAAACAGCACCGTGCTCCAGGGGGTCACCTTCGGTGGCATCCCCACTGTCCTGTTCATAGACGTCAGCTGCTTCCTGGTGAGACTCCTTGGGAATCGTGTCAGTTATTTGTTTGTTTAACCTCCATCCCCCAACTCCCCACCACCCCAGGGCTTTCTGGGAAACTCAGGTGAGGAGCCAGCAGACATCCCTGGGTTGAAGTCCTAGCTCCGCTACTTCGCAGCTCTGTAACCTTGGACGTGTTACGTAGCTTGTTTAGGCCTCAGGTTTTTGCTCTGTAAATGGAGGTAATAATTTTTACCTTGAAGATTCTGGGACAAGATTAAATAAGGCAATGTGTGTAAAGAATACACATTACGATTCTTTGATTATTACCATTGTTACCGAGTTACCAGCCCGTCATGTGTCTAAGGCCCCTGGGAAGGGTCAGTCCACAGGGATGAGAGATGTGAATGAGCATTAGAGCAGCTGCAATTCCCAATTTATAAATGTCACCCCCCTGTTCCCCGCTGGGGTCCCTGGGCCTTTAGAGGATCAGACGAGAAAAGGAGAAAACTGGGGAAAGGCGAGCTCAGTGCCGACCCTCATATGTGGCCTTTCTTTAGTTCAGACCTCCTTGTTCCCAAAGACCGCCCCCCCAACCCAATCTGAAATATGCCGTATTCTCCCCTAGACTGGCTCAGACATGCTAGGTGAGATTTACTGGGGCTCAGGGGCACCTTCTTTTGACAAGTGCCCATGGGATGGTTGGTCCCTCTTGTCACCTTCTCCTCCCATGTAGTGGAGGCCATCTGATTAAACAGGGTAAGAGGGGACGGAGGGAGTAGACCCCTTGGACTGCTTTGGGCCAGAGGTTAGGTGGGGGCCTGGGGGAGGGGGGTTAGGGTAGCCCGAGGGCCCCCGTCCCTGAAGGAGGCGGGTATCCAACCCAAGTTTGCTTGGGGGGAAAAATGTTCATAGGAAGAGGGAAAGGGAGTCCTAACTCCTCTTTGCATTTTCCTCCCTAGGATTAAAGTCTAAATTGTTGCCTTAGACTTTTGCTACATTTGTTGGTCCTCTAAGGGCAGATGTGGGAACCCGTGTGCTACTCATGTTGCTTTTACGAAAAAGGGCTCTTTAAGTGCCGAATAACCCACGTCTTGGAGCCAAAACCCATTTGTAGGTTGAGAACAGTCATATCTACCAGCCTTGGTTGGGAGGAGGGAGGAGGCAGGAGAGTGGTGATGGATGTGAGGGTTGGTGGGATTCATGGAGGAGGGTGGCCCTAGAGCTGTGATCCATCCAGCGTCTCCAGGGAGGGGAGGGTTTGGGCCAAGGAGAGAAGTCCGGAGAGGCAGGCTGGGGTGGGTATGTCTTGGTTGAGAAGAGAGAGTAGCTCTCCGGTGGAGTGTGCTGGTGGGGGTGGATTTGTATTGCAGGAAGTTACGGGGATTGGGGATGGGGTGGAGGAAGGGACCCACCAAAGAGCCAGAGGGGCCTGGAGGAGAGAGATGCGTGGGAAATGTCCACACCGCTCGAGCCAAGGGAGCAGCAGCCAGGGCAGAGGGCAGGCGCTTGCCAAGCCGCCTTCATGTTTATCCGACAGCAGGACTCACCTGCCTTTGAAAATATATCAGCAACTTCCAGATTCACCTTGAGAAAATTCTGCTGGAACTCAGCCCCTCTGGGGTCCAAAACCCACATTTTTTTTTTATATCTTGAGAAACAGAGCAATTTTATTTGTGCTTAAGCATGAAGGAATACCAGAAAGCGTATCATGACGTGAATAAAGGGAATGTCCAACACGGACAAATAGGACGGAGAAAATGCCAGTTTCCATGTTTCCTTTCTGCATGTGCAACTCAGCGTAGGAGGCCCTGATTCACTACAGCGTTGGGTGCTCATTAACTTCAACAACTTTCTTTCTTTTTCTTTCTTTCTTTCTTTCTTTTTTTTAAATATACAATGTTCTTTATTATAAATTCCATTTAGCCAATTCATTCATTAATTTTTTTAACATCTTTATTGGAGTATAATAGCTTTACAATGGTGTGTTTGTTTCTGCTGTATAACAAAGTGAATCAGTTATACATACACATATGTTCCCATATCTCCTCCCTCTTGCGTCTCCCTCCCTCCCACCCTCCCTATCCCACCCCCTAGGTGGTCACAAACCACTGAGCTGATCTCCCTGTGCTATGCGGCTGCTTCCCACTAGCTATTTTACGCAAAACCCACATTTAAAACCACAGTTCCTGACTAGGGCAGGCAGGGATATACTGATTAAAACGCTGAGCCCTGAAGGGAGGGAGCCTGTCCAGGGAGGGGAGACAGGCAGGAGCAAGACAGAGGACCTGCAAAGGTGGACACGGAGGGAGCAAGGAGACAGTCTAGAATCGACAGACTTAGAGCGGAAAGGGGGTTAGACTTGAGTCCAGCGCCTGGCGTTGCTGTTGGGCACACAGGCCTGCCGAGGGCCCCGCGTGCTCTGCACCAGGCGTCCCCGGGGCTTGCCTCCAGGAGAACCAAACTCAAGATAAAGATCTGACCACTTCTGGCTCAGCTTCCAGGAGCTCTGCTACCTCTGTTCTGTAATGAAAAATGCAGCTCTATGTAAAGTGAAGGAGGGAGCTGGTCCCCAGGGCTGCTGTGAGGGCCTTCCTGCTCAGGAGACCCTGCAGGCAAACCAGGGCTGAGGAAGGCCGTGGCTGTCAGGGCTGCCTTGAGACTAAAAGAGCAGGACCTGAGTGCTTGACTAGGGGGCTGCTGGGGCAAGCTCCGTGTCAGTGTTGACAGCCTCTGTGGCTTGGGCACAGGGGACAGGAGCTGGTGAAGGGGGTGAGCACAGCATTGAGCCCTTGAGCTGTGCGGCCTGGGGCAGCTCCGTGCCTTCTCTGGCCCTTTTAGCCCTCCTGAGTCGGGGTGGGGGGGGGTGTTGGGGGAGGGGTGGGCTTTGCCCCTAAGACAATTGCCCCTAATTAGAAGCCATCCAATATGCTTTTACAAGACCTGATTTCTTTTCTACTTTTAGTTTTTAGTATTGGTATTTTCCATCATAAGAAGAAACTTCTGGGATTATGGCCGCATTGCCCTGGTGTCAGAAGCAAACAGGTAAAAAAGACTCATTACGTCAAGCGTCTGTGTGTGTGTGTGTGAGAGAGAGAGAGAGACAGAGACAGAAACAGAGGCTGGGATGGGGCTGGGGGCTTGTGAGGCCCACCAGGCACAGCCCACACATGATGCTCATATTAGATTGTGTTCATTAGTGTGTCTGCCAGGCCTGTACCAGAAACTGTTCTCTCTGCTCTTCACCACAGACCTGTGAGATTAGCCTTGGTACCTTCTTGGTGGCGGTAAGAAAACCATTGCCCACACACCCAGCTTTCCCCCGGGGCTCGGAGCTGGCCCACGGTGAGCCAGCTGCTTCGGGCTACGGAAGAAATCTAGTTGCCTTAGATACTTAAGGCTTTCATCATCAGCTGAGGAGGACGCCAGCTTGCTTTCTCGCCTTGGACATTTTCAAGTGTATCTCCTTTGAGATTAATTAGTTCGGGGCTGGGGATGAGGCGAGCTGGATTGAGAAGGGCAGCAGGGCCGTAGGTGAGCTGCTCCTCTCCTCTGGGTCAGGGTCAGCCAGTGGCCCTAATCCGCCCGCTTCGGACGCTCTGTCACACAGCACAGACTGCCTTGGCCAGGACTCACGTCCTTCCACCTCCACCCTGGGCTCTCTACGCATGTCACCTGAAGGGGGAGAATGAGTTCCAGGTCTGCACAACTGGAATTTCCAGCTCCAACTAGCTGTCCCACACCCCAGGATCTTGTGCCAGATGCAGCAATAGGAAGCGACTGGGGAAACAGAGACTGGCCCGGGCTGCCCCGCCCAAGCCTCCCCGGGGGCTCCGCAGGCAGACCCCCACCCTTGTTCCTCAGGGGGTTCCCGTGTTGACATGCAGTCTGTGCAGGAGGGCGATGGGGGTGTCTGTAAATGCACCTTCTTTCCCCACAGTCTCCACCCTGGTGTTTGCGGAAGCCCAAGGGTATTAACCTTGGGGTAAGGTGCTGGGGCCTCTGCTTCAGCTGTACGCCAGCCTTGGACTGTTTGGGGGGAAACGTTTGAAACACCTGGTGCCTTTTTGGCACATTCACTCCTAGGAGGGCTGAGTACTACAAGAGACTAGAGCACCTGGAAATCAGGGGCCTCCACACTTCCGTGGCTGTGTCATCTTGGTCAGGACGCTGAGCTCGTTCGGTTGTTTCCTCTTGCCTCTTCTTGCCCGTAGGGTTACCATGAAGGTCAATTGAGGCAGTTCTCTGGAAAGGCTTTGAAAGTTGAGCTTCACCAGGCCTTATGCCATGAGAAGTGGGATGGTGAAGCCAGGAGTAGGAAAACAGAGAGAAAAGCAAAACGTAGCATATTGCAAACACCTCAAATTCACAGCGCACGGGGTGTTTTTATGGGTTACTCAGAAGCAAGGATCTGCCCGAATTAGCAATGTGAAATGCCCCAGTTCATCAAGTCTAAAATGCTCATGTTTGGCATTTTCTCATCTATGAAATTGGGTGCAACTTATTATCGATGGTGATCATGGTTAATTGACAGCATCCTTTACTCCTTAGTGGTTCAAAAAATAATTGGGCCCTTTACAACCAGTGGTGTCTTAGATTTGATAAAATACAGTATTTATTCCAAGTTTTATTTGCTCTATTGGGAAATATATCGTAAACAGGCAACACTTTGAAGTCACTCTACGTAGACCAGTCACAGGGCTGAGGTTCAAGGGTGTGGAGCACAGGATGGTCCGCTGACACCCTGACCCCCTGTTATTCATCCCACGTAACATAGAGTTTGACGTCTCACCAAACCTTGGAACGGTCGATGCCCTTGCCTGTATTTTTCACAGGGTGAGTTATGTTTTGTTCCAGCCACCGAGCACCAGTAGCTTTGGTCCTGAGCTCTAAGAGGCAGCGAGATACTAGACATAAGTTTTTAGACCTTTTAAAAGGATTATCTGCCATTTTTCCCTTTTGTGTTTCTAGTGAGTCCAGATTCCAGAGACTGTCATCTTCCTCCTCAGGGCAGCAGGACTTTGAAAGCGAGCTGGTTGGTATTTAAGGGGCAGGTATGGTTGTGGCTGCGGGATGGGGGCTTGCCAGGATGGGCAGTAAAGAATTGGCAGGTAGAGGGCAGTTGTACTCCTGCAGAGCTGCTAACTCTATACCCTTGACCTTGAGTGGCAATGCTGGTGAGAGCTCTTCTCTGCTTTGACAAAGACACCTGAACTTGGGAAATACCACAGCAAAGGTGGCAGCTGCGTGATCCAGGATCGTGAGACTTTGATTAATTCTCAGGCACCTGGCTACAGCTCTTGTCTGTGTTATCATACTTAACGGCTTTGTGTGACAGTTAATTATTGACTTGCTTGCTAGCTTATGAGCCAGCTGTGGGCAGGAACCGAATCTTATCCAGCCCTGTTCCCCACCTCCTGACACCCAGTAGGTGCTGAGTGACTGTCAAATGAATGACGAGCAAATATTTGTTTTTCCCAGCTGGTAGTCCAGCTTTAAGGGGTATCAAGTTGAAGAGATACGATGGACACTAAAACCCATGAAACCCTTTCCCTCTCTAAACCCCGCCCCAGGGAACTGTCCAGTTGAGTGGGCTTGGTTCCTTGCTTTTGTCTTGCATCTCATTCAGTCATCTTGAAACAAACAGAAGCCCCCGTCAGCTTCTCCAGAGCGGCCTTGAACTTTCATCAGCTCTCCATTCAAGTTGCACCATTTGACCCAGGAGCCTGTATAATTCCACAAATTGTCAAAACTTGAGAGACGTTCACAAGATCTCCAGGCACAGGATGCATGTGACAGAGGACTGGGAACACACCGACTCTGTCGCGTTTGGACAAGAGGGTTGCTTTGCTGAATTTGGGACAAAAGCACTGCTTTTTATAAAACGGGAGGTTAGGTGGTTGTTTAAAGTCAAAGATGATGATTATGTCTGCCTCCGAAAAACAGAGATTGTTGGAAGCTAATCCCTGTTCTCCGTTTCCAGGGATGCTGCCCCTGGCTGACTGCGGTCTTCCGCCTGCAGTGAGTACAGCGCGGGTGGCTGGAGGTGTCTTTGTCTGGGTGGGTTTGTTTGGGTGTTCGGCCCGTCAGCAGGAGAGAGCCAAGCTGCCTGATCCTGAGCTGGAGTCTCTCAGATACTTTCCAGTTCAGACCCAAAGCTATACTTGGGGGCTGAGAATAAAGGTGGCCCAGGGAGCCCCTGTGCAAGCTAATTAAAGCTAATTTTTTGCTTTCGGCAGGAATTATATCTACGTACTATTTAACACGGATATATTTGGGTGGAAGCTCTTCTAGGCAGTGTCATGTCTTTGAATTAGTGAAAAGTGGAGAAATAATGATTGCTTAATATATTCAGCTCACGTGGTTAGAAGTTTTCTTTTTTTCCTTAAAACTTGGGCCCCTTGGAGAGAAATCCTGAAAGAGGCGCTTGGTGATTATAAGCCAGTTAGTCCCCTTGCATGTGGTGGGAGAGCCAAGCTGCGAGTCTCAGCTCTGCTGCCTGCGGCCGTATTGCATCCTATCTGAGAAACCGCCGTTGTAAGACGCACAGCACCGAGAATGAGAAAATGCTTCCTATTGTGCTGTGATTGGCTATGATCCCAGGGTGCCCCCCATTTCAGAGGTGTTGAAATATGGAAATGCCATCTTAGAAGTGATGAAATGTGACAGTTCTAGGACATTGGGTAAGTCCCTCTCTCTGGGCTTCAGTTTCCCCAACTATAAAAGCAGGCTGAGAATAACACCTGCTCTGTCTAGTTCAAATGCATTCACACGCGTGAGCGTGTTGTGAAGAGTCCAGGCTGGTGAGAGTTGTTCCCAGGGGAACTGGCAGAAGGCATGTTGTGCAGAAGAAACCAGTGAACTCTGGTCTGGAGTAGGAGGGGAGGTTTCTGGGAGGGAGGAGGGGACAGAGGTGGGAGAGGTAGGTTTGCCAGCCTCGCCCTTCCCTGCCCACTCCAAAATCATGTCAGCGTTTCCTCCGGAAGTGTCGGAAGTCATGCATGTTCTGTGCAAAAATCCATCACGTACAGAACAGAATTCATAGGAAGAAATTTTAAGTCACCCCTACCCCTACCTCTGAAAGATGCCCTCGGCATGTTTCCCTCTGCTCAGCCACTGCCCATGGCACCGCTGGTTGGGACTTAGGCCATTCCCCTACCCTGGGCTGTGCCCCCCACTCTCTGCCTCCATCGGGTGGGGCAAAGCCAGAAACTTTGACTCATCATCTTCACGTTAACTAGCAAAGGCTGCTGACGGTTTGCACCGCAGTCCATACCCACTGTTTCTATCACTCCATGTCCCCTTCCAGCCCTCTCTGCGAGGACCTCACTTCTCATTGAGTGAGGCCATACCCGTACAGTTGCGTATTCTGCTTTGTCATTTTAATGCTGTATCAGGCATATTTTTCCATTTCAACTCCCACTGTTTTTTCTCTTCTGTTCCTGCCACAGAAAGGACTACCCTTTGACTGTTTTTAAGGCTGCAATTAGATTTTTTTTTTTTTATTTCACGGTACGCGGGCCTCTCACTGTTGTGGCCTCTCCCGTTGCGGAGCACAGGCTCCGGACGCGCAGGCCCAGCGGCCATGGCTCACGGGCCCAGCCGCTCCGCGGCATGTGGGATCTTCCCGGACCGGGGCACGAACCCGTGTCCCCTGCATCGGCAGGCGGACTCTCAACCACTGCGCCACCAGCGAAGCCCTGCAATTAAATTTTAACAGCTGCTCACGCCCAGCGTTACAACTGACATTTAAAGAGGCCTCTCAGTTTCCTTCCAGATTGCCTTTCCCAGCAAGATAGGGAAATTCGAGGTGTATCTCAAGAAAAAATTGTTGATGGAAATTACTCACTTATTGGTTTTATTTTTAAAAAATATTTATTTTTTATTTATTTCTTAGTTGCGGCATGCGGGATCTTTTTAGTTGCGGCGTGCACGTGGGATCTAGTTCCCCGACCGGGGATCGAACCCCGGCCCCCTGCATTGGGAACGTGGAGTCTTACCCACTGGCCCACCAGGGAAGTCCCACTTATGGGTTTTAATCTTCACCAATGTTTGTTTAGTAAGCACGTATTGTGGCAAAGTGTATGCATTTTGGTAGTGTATTTAGAAGTGAAAACAGTGTAGTCAGTGGCAGAACTTTGTCCTCCAGGTAAGCAGTAAAAAGGGGTAACATTAGCAAGCGTACCGCGAGCGTCCACCCGGCACCAGGCACGGCGTTGGGCCTGGATCCTCACTGCCTCCTGTGCACCTGCTGAGTGACCAGCTAGCTAGCGGGTCGTAGCCTCCCTGCTTTAGGTCCCAGCCTCAGGTGGGCGCTGTGGCCCTCTCTGGAGGCAGCTGAGCTGGAGTCCACCGTGGTCTGGCTGGCTGGCTGCAGAACCCTCGCGCCACACCTTTCACACCTGCCTTTTTATGCTGTGGCCCTTGCTTCCCTGAGCTCTTCTTCCCAGTGCAGGGCTTTCCCTGTGTTCTGGAAGCAGGATCCTCAGGGTAGCTCCCTGTCAGGAGAACAGGAAAACAGGAGACACCCCCCTCCCCTTCTCCCTCTGTAGCATGGAAGTCTGGCTGTCAGAACCCAGAATCTTCTGGGTCCCCAAATGACCTGGAGCCTCCAAATACAGCACTGAGGGTGGGAAAGGGTGGAGCAGGTCGCCCCCCGCCTCTGGGGCCACAGCAGGGACACAGGGAAGAGGCAGGGCCAGCGGGATGGACTGAGCCTTAGAATGTTTAAAGCAGTAGCTCCAGGGACTTCCCTGGTGGCCCAGTGGTTAAAACTCTGCGCTCCCAATGCAGGGGGCCCGGGTTCAATCCCTGGTCAGGGAACTAGATCCCGCGTGCCACAACTAAAAGATCCCACACGCGGCAACTAGAGATCCCGCGTGCCGCAATGAAGGTCCGCACGCGGTCACGGAGATCCCACACGCCTCAACGAAGACCGGCACAGCCAAATAAATAGATAAATATTCAAAGATAAATAAAATAAGGCAGTGGCTCCTCCTCTGTCTCCCAGTTTCCCTGAGGAGGAGACGGGAGGAAGGGTGGGAGCCGTGAGCCTGGACACACACAGCTTTGCTCAGGAGATTCTCAGCAGCCCTCTTATCAGTGGCTTTGCTTGTCCACGGGTGCAGGAAAGGGATGAGGGATAATTGTATTTACACACAAACGTGGGCACAGATGTTTCTAGAGACCTAAAGTGGAGCAGTGGCAGGTTCCTTCGTCCAGGAGTGTGGGGCGAGGGCTGAGAGCTCCAGGCTCTGGAGTTCACGTCATAGCTCTGCTGTTACAGGCTGGATGTTTGTAAAAGTTAACGTGCTGTTTCTGTACCTGTTTCCTCATATTTAAAAAAGTGGAGATCAAATTGGGACCTACCTCACGGACGGTCATGACGGTTAAATGAGATCATCCCAGCCCGTTACCACTACTCACTAGGATTCCATGTGTGTCTTGGCCAGAGATGACCAGATCCTGGAGTGGTGTGGGGAGGACGCCATCCACTACCTGTCGTTCCAGAGACACATCATCTTCCTGCTGGTGGTGGTCAGCTTCTTGTCTCTGTGTGTCATCCTGCCCGTCAACCTCTCGGGGAGCTTGCTGGGTAAGGACTCCTCATCTTGCCTGAGTTGGGCCCAGGCAGAGCAGCAGCCCTGGGGAAAGGGCCTCATTGTGGTGGATCAGAACCCTAGGATTCATGCTCAAATTCAGATGTGAGAAGGTCTCAGGGTGACTTTCTGAACTTTTCCATCTGCTTAAAGATCTGGAGAAGAAGCCACCCCAAACCTGGGCCAAGAGCTGGGGCCCCTAATATCTAAGTAGGAGGAAGACCCCAAGACTGATCGGGGGCTTTCAGAGTGTGTTTTGTAGTTTCCTGCCCCCACCCAAATCAGGAGGCCACAAGTCTTGGATCCAGAAGATGTCTGTGATGTTCAAAGTGAAAATCAGAGCATGGCGTTCTATTTCCAAGCACCCACAGGAATCCAGCGTCCCCATCACGAATCCACTTCTTACGCCCAGTGATTCCCAGCCTTGGTTTTGGGAACAGCTTAGGGTGTTTCTAGATTTCTCAAGGAATGCCACAAGACTCTCAAAGCAAGATGAATTCAGATTTTGACTTTACCCACCTGGTAGGTTGAGAAGTTGCCAGAAGCATCTTGGAGTAAAGCAGAGGCCTTGGTTGGTGTAGCTCTGAAAAGACCGGATACAGTCCTCTGACTTCTCGGACATCTTATGCTGCTGCTTCTTAGAGCTCCACAGACCAAGGCTGTGCTGCCCCCCTCCCACTTCCCTAGTGTGACCCTGCAACTGAGTATCTGTGCTTCTCTGCAGACAAAGACCCTTACAGCTTTGGGAGGACGACCATCGCAAACCTACAGACAGAGTGAGTTCGAAGTTGGGGGGCGTGAGGGTGCTGATGGGTGAGACCAAGGAGAGGGCGGATTCTGGAGCCCGGGATAGGCCAGAGGTCGTCCAAAGTGAGCGAGTTAATGTCTGAAAGCCTCTTTGCCGTTGGTGCCCGCTGCTGGGCTATAGGCATGGACACACCCCAGGCCGCCGTTGTTTTGCAGCGGGTTTTAGGAAACATAGAGGGCCCCGTGGAGCTGGGGTTCATCAGTCAGGACAGTGCCCTCTCTAAAGGGCACTGGCCGCTCAACCTCTGTTGGAGGAATCTGTTGTGCTGAAGCCTTTGGCCCTCAGCTCAGTGCCCAGCCCTGCACCCTCACTCCCTGCCTGGGAGCCCAGCCCTGATGGCAGGTGGTGTCCCTCCCTCCCCCGCAGCAATGACCTCCTTTGGCTGCACACCGTCTTCGCTATCCTTTACCTCATCCTCACTGTGGGCTTCATGCGGCACCATACCCGGTCCATCAAGTACAAAGAGGAGAACCTGGTGAGTGAGGGGCGGTGGGGGGCTGGACACGTGCTGGGGAGGGTCTCAGGTGGGAGCTGGGGAGGCGTGGCACCAGGCTCATTCCCCAGCACCACGATGGCAGTGAGGGTAAGGAGGGGCCTCAGGCTTGCAAATGTGTGCTCAGAATCGGCATTAAAATTTTTGTCTGGTAGATTGTTTTAGGATTTGGCTATTTCCCCCCATTTTGCCAACTAGCCTTTAGGTTTGTGGGGTTTGGGCGTGTAGTTACGGATTCTAAGTAACTTCCAAGAAGTTTGAATTGAGAGCAGCTCCCTCTCTCATTGCAGCCCATAACTTGATGGGGGGAGAGGGAGTTTCTATTACTTGGTTCCAGGCCTGGGTCCTCCTCTGATCTGCTGTGTGACCTCATTTGAGTCACTTCCCCTTTCTGGGTTCTTTCTCAGTCTCTTGTCATGCAAAGGAGGCTCATCGAAATTGCTTTGGAAATGTTTTTTTTTTTTTTTTTTTTGGCCACACTGCGTGGCATGCGGGATCTTAGTTCCCTGACCAGGGATCGAACCCGTGCCCCGTGCAGTGGAAGCGCAGAGCTCTAACCACTGGACCACCAGGGAATTCCCTGGAAATTTATTCTTGACTGCCTAGAAGAAGAGGCTATGTAAAGAAGAGACTTCAAGGCTCTGTCAGGCCAGGAAGGCAAGCACCTGAGCCTCTGAGTCCCTATCGTCTTCCCTGAGGAGGCTTGAACAGGGTGTGTCCCCCTGGCAGACTGGCTTGCCCTGGTGACTTTTCTCCCTGGTGTGTTTCTGTGGCAGGTGAGACGGACCCTGTTCATCACAGGACTCTCCAGAGACGCGAAGAAGGAGACTGTGGAGAGCCACTTCCGGTGAGCAGGGCCGCTTCCACTGGGAGGGAAGGGGAGAGACACCCTAGGAGGACTTGGCCCAGCCAAAGAGCCGCGGATGCTGCTCTGGGCAGGCTCTCCTGGGGCTGTGAGGGCCTGGGCTGGGGCGGCACGTCCTCTGCCGGCAGCCACGGCTGCCCACGTGAACGCAGTAGCCAGAATACAGGCCAGGGTGTGGGGCAGATAAACATCTTGAGAGCTCAGGGGCAGAGAAAAAGATTCATAGAAACAACACGCCCACACATTCCCTGCAAACAAAAAAAAAAGAAAAGGATTCACCCTGGGCTTCTCAGCGTCAGCTTTGCAGAGTAAGAGATGCCCGAGAGACAGCAGTCTCGGAGGCGGGGAGGGACCCGGGCCCCGCTCTGCATTTCGTGGTTCAATCTTCTGCTCAGCACGTGTCTCTTGAGTGAGCACTCCAGGTCCGGAGCCCTGTCCTCACAGAGCTCTCTCACAGCTCTCCCAGCAGAACCTCCTTTCCAGCAGCCTCCTCTGAGCACCTGCACCGGGGATACCTGCAGGTGGAGGCTAGAGGAAGGGCCTTCCTGTGAGAAGGAAATTGTGTGTACGGTGCGATGAATGCAGGGCATCTCATGGAGCTTCGGGAAAGGGGATGGTCGGGGGAGAGCAGGCCGGGAAGGCTCCCAGGACCCTGGGCTGGAGGACTTGCACCTGGGCTAGGGAGCTGAGGTTTCAGGCTGTATTCGTTCCTCATCAGCAGTCATTAATTTGTAGTATGGATTAGGGGCTGGCTGTGGCTTGACTTGGCACTATTTATGAAGAACACTTGCTAAGCAAATTATTAGTATAAACAGAATTGCAAAATGAATGTTTAAAATTTATTGACGAACCTCTCTTTTAGAAACTCTAAGTATTTTAGAAATATTTTTCTATACATAAACATTGGGTACTGGAATCATTTTTCTCTATTCCTTGAAACAGCTCCCCGAAGTTTCCTGTTAGGCAACATTTGGAAACAGTAGCTCCACTTAATATATTACCTTAAAGAGAAAAAAAAGTCCTCTCATTCCCATTACAAACACTGGATCACACTTTCTCCTATTTCAGGCAGCCCTTTTAGTGAACACTGCTGCAATCCATGGGGACTGATGTGTGAATCTGCCTTGTAGAAGGGATGCTTACGCCATTGTTCTCTTCCGCAAAGCTCGTAATGGGACCTGAAATTGTCTGCCTGACATGTCTATGGGCTGTCTCTCTCTCTCTCACTAAAATGTAAACTTATCCAGGCTCCATCCCAGTGCCTAGCAAGTAGTAGGTGGGGATGTACACGGTTCAGGAATGCCCAGGAGTTGCACATAGGATTTTGCGTATATGGCGAGGGAGCATCGTACGCTGGGTACAGGCATGGGCCCTGGAGCTGGGCCGCCTGGATTCACTTCCTGGCTCAGACACTCACTAGCTGTGTGATCTTGGGCACAAGTGGTTTTACCTCTCCGACACATATTGTCCTCATCTGTAAAATGGGGACACAAACCTCACAGGTTATGGCGAGGATCAAATAAGTTAATGCATTTACTGGGCTGAGGGTCCTTTGCTTTCATGAGACCAAAAAGGTCTGTGATCTTCAAAAGGGTCACAAACTGAATAGGATTTCAGTGATGGTCCAGAGTACAAATGACCTAGAGCAAACAATAAATTTGCTCCTTTGCATGGGTAGAGGAGGTAATGAATAGTGTTATTTTTTTTCTTCAGGAGAAGTACTGACTGATTTAAAGCCAAGTGGGTATAAACTTGTCAGTTTCAGGCAGTTACTTTCACGCTATTTAAAAGGACCTCTTTGTATTACATTTCAAAATTTCCCCCTTTGATAAAAGACAAAGAGGAAAGAGGTCTCCCCTGGCACAGAAATGAGCAGTGTAATTGCTCTGCCACCCCTGGAGTCTTGGGGGTCTCTCCTGCCTGGGGGGGTTCTCTTTTCCAATGGCTATCTTTTGCTTCTGATCTGCCCTGGGCACAGGGACGCGTATCCCACGTGTGAAGTGGTGGAGGTCCAGCTGTGCTACAACGTGGCCAAGCTGATTTACCTGTGCAGGGAGAGGTAAGGGAGGGCTGGCAGGGTGGGCGGGCATGGGCCGAGCTGGCCTGCACCTTTCTGACTCCTTCCCTCTGAGATGCCATCTTCCTTCCTTGCTGGCCTCGGATCCGCTAGGGAGGAAAGGAGGGGAGTGGCTCTGTGAGTCACACCACAGGATTGCGAGTCTGAAGTTTGTCCCTCCCACTGCAGAAAAAAGACAGAGAAGAGCCTGACCTATTACACAAACCTGCAGATGAAGACAGGCCAGCAGACCCTCATCAACCCCAAGCCCTGTGGCCAGTTCTGCTGCTGTGAAGTGAAGGGGTGTGAGTGGGTGAGGGCCCACACCCCCCGGGAACATGGGCGCTGGGTCCCCCGAGACCTGCACAGGGCCATGTCATCACAAGGGGATGTGTCCTCTGGTAGGAGGACGCCATCGCCTACTACACGCGCATGAAGGACAGGCTGACGGAGAGGATCACAGAAGAGGAATGCAGGGTCCAGGACCAGCCCCTGGGAATGGCCTTCGTCACCTTCCAGGAAAAGTCCATGGCCACCTAGTGAGTGTGGGCATGTTCCTTGTCTGCCTCCAGCTAAATTGCTGTCCCTCTTGGATAGAGACAGTACTGCTGAACCGCCACTGCTGGGATTTGTAGCATTTCCATCTCCTTCTGCCGGTGTGGCTGGGATTGGGGGCAGCCATCCACACCCACTCCCTTGGGGAGCCTGGCTGATGTTTGTGATTCCAGCTGAGCCCCTCTTGGGTTGATATGGCCTTACCCCACTGCCGAGCTCTCACCAGCTGCCCCAGGGATCCCATTGCCTCTATGAGCCAGCATTTCACCAGGTGGGGTGGATGCCACCCTCTTTCATGTACCCACTCTGGAACCACAGATCTTCCTTCTGTGCGTGGCCTTCCCATCTGTCTACAAATGCACTGCTGTGGGGGAATACCTCTGGGCACTGCAGGATGCTCACTGCTGCTGAGAGCCTGGCCCAAGGGAGTGGGTTTTCATAGTGCACCTTGGCATGAGCTCTAGCTCCTAAAACGCTCTCATGCCTGGGATCTCCATGTCGTCTCGCCTCGGGGGCAGCAGGGGATGGGGTCGGTAGAGGGAGACGGAAAGGAGTTGGCCCAGCAAATGCTCCTTCCCCTGCCTTCCCTGCTTTGTGCATCGTGAACCCTGGGAACAGACTCCTGGCTGTGCCCTGCAGACTCTCAAGTGAGGCTGGGGTGGGGACGAGGCCGGTGGAAAGAGGAAGAGTGTTCTGAGACAGGAGTAGGGGTGCTGGTGGGTTCTTTTTGGGAGACTAAAGAGGGAAGGTGTGGAGAGGGTGGGGGTGGGAGTCCTAGGGAGGGGCATCTTGGAGTCATAGGTGATGCAGTCTAATGCTGCTATGGGGCCTGGGAAGAGGTGAGGGAGTGGAAAAGTGAGGCCCCGGGCCTGGCAGCGGGATGTCCAGCTTCATGGGCAGGGCAGAGGGGGGCCGCAAGGAGGAACCCTATGTTGGGGCAATGCCAACAGCGTGGGAGCTGGGGTCAGACAGACAGGGTGCAAAACCTAACTCTGAGAGCCTCAGTTTCCTCATCTGTAAAATAGGAATGGTAATCCCCGGCTTAGAGGGTTGTCCTGAGGATTCAGCAAAATTCTGCACATAATGTGCTAAGAATGGCATCTCTTTCATAGCACTAATTATAGCGTAAGTATAATAAACTAATAATAAAGCAAAGGTCCTGTGCCATGGGGCTCCCACTCTCACACGGTCCTGTTTGCTGTGTGGGTACGTGGTACCCCGAGGGGTCTGGACCCTGGCCATTTCTACATTTCCTGGCAGCATCCTGAAGGACTTCAACGCCTGCAAGTGTCAGGGCCTTCAGTGCAAAAGTGACCCGCAGCCATCCTCCCACAGCAGAGAGCTCTGCATCTCCAAGTGGACGGTCAGCTTCGCCGCTTACCCCGAAGACATCTGCTGGTGAGCCCCCAGGCCGGCAAGGGGTGGGAATGGGGCCTGGGAGCCCTGCAGGGCTGCCCAAGTCACCTGGAAGCACAGGTGTGACCTGGCACTCAGAGAGACACTCAGACTCTCCTGCACCCCTCTGGGCAGGGGGTGGGAGGTGTGATGGGGGTGGGTGGTGTGTCCACAGCCAGGACTTCACTCCATTGTTTCTCCCCGGTATCAGCAGTGTCTGGTAGGATTATAATGGGAGCAATGTATGTACTTTTAAGTTTCCTTTTAGCCACATTAAAAAAAGTAAAAGAAACTGGGGAGTTCCCTGGTTGCCTAGTGGATAGGATTTCAGGCTTTCACGGCCATGGCCCAGGTTCAGTCCCCGGTCAGGGAACTGAGATCCTGCAAGGTGCACGGTGAGGCCAAAAAACACCAAAAAAACCACAACAAAAAAACAGGTCTTAAAAAAAAAGAAACTGTTAAAATTAATAAGAGTTCTCCCTCTGTATCTAAAATATTATCATTTTAATATGTAATCAGTTTTTTTTAATTGAGATGTTTTAGTCTCCTTTTCATACGTAGCGTCTTTGAGATCCAGCATGTATGTGCCACTTCTGGCCCATCTCTGTTTGCACCAGCCACATTTCAACACGCAGTAGCCTGCTGTGGCTCGAGGCTGCTGTAACAGACAGTGCAGCCCTGGGTTAGGTGCCAGCCGCCTCTCTAGCCTGGGCCCCAAGCTGGTGAGCCGACCTGTGTTCACAGGAGCCTTAAGCACGATGCCGAGGGTGAGGACAGCCCCGCAGAGGCCCCAGCATGGCTCGCCATCCGGCCTGGCCTCAGTTCCTGGTCCAGAGCAGGGTTTGGGCGCTCATCTCCACCGGGCTGTACTTCAGCCCCTGGCAGTTCTGCTCTTTGGTTCACTGAGCTTTCTAAACTTGGGACTGGTTTGTCGGTCTGCTCCTGGTGGGGTGAGAAGCCAGGGCGGGTTCCAGCTGCGCCTTTTGCTTTTGTCCCCCGCCTCCCTCCAGCTCACACCACAGCTCATGGCCCCGTGGGGAGTCACGTGTCTTTAGTGTGTCTGAAAAGTGCCATGTTGCAGCCTGTTTGGTCTGCTGGGGGGCTCATGGCATCTCTTCGAGTAGGTTCTGGCTCCCAGACTCTAGCTGCAGATAACCTGTTTTCCCTCTGAGCTCATAGGGACCCCAAATTCGACCTTCCTATAGCTGAAGGTCAGTGCAGGACACTTGCCTGTGCTCCCAAGGTCAAGATGGGCCCTCAGCCAGAGCCCTCAGTCTAGTCTCTTGCCTTGCCTAAATTTGACCTTCTGACTCACCCAAGCCGTGGGCACTGTAGGTGTCATAGGTGGCCAGAGCCTGAGAGATAAACCTCCAAGGCCTGTGTCCTCCCCTCTGCAGGAAGAACCTCTCTATCCAGGGCCTCCGCTGGTGGTTCCAATGGCTGGGCATCAACTTCACTCTCTTCTTGGGGCTGTTTTTCCTGACCACGCCCTCCATCATCCTGTCCACCATGGACAAGTTCAACGTCACCAAACCCATCCATGCGCTAAATGTGAGTGACCACTCTGCAGGGCCTCTGCCAAGAGGGCATGGCGGGTGCGGGAGGAATGAGACCAAGAGCCGCGGGGGCCGCTGAAGCCAGAGGCCGTGTCACTCGGCTCATGTGCTTTGAAGCCCCTGAGCAGGCGTGGCCACATTTATTACAATGTCTTTATAGTAACGTTATGTAGATATACATGTGTGTATATACTTTATGTGTACATGTAAGTGTATGTATGTGTG
This sequence comes from Pseudorca crassidens, assembly GCF_039906515.1. Classification (NCBI taxonomy): domain Eukaryota; kingdom Metazoa; phylum Chordata; class Mammalia; order Artiodactyla; family Delphinidae; genus Pseudorca; species Pseudorca crassidens. The sequence goes on from NC_090297.1 coordinate 163,084,648, forward strand.
TGTGTATATGTGTTAACTATAGAGACATAGATACAGTGGAATCAATCTAAATGTTCAACAGTAGGGGTAAAATTAGGAGTTGAATGAGGTATATTCAGTCTGACAGACTGTTAAGCATCCATTAAAAAATTGTATAGACTTTGTGGCAGACGTGGGGTTTTACGATAAAAGCAGAATATGAAATTCTCTCTCAGCAGTGGTTAGAGTGGTGTGCCAGTGATGTGTGTGCAGGATGGCTGCTACGGGGAGTGGGTAGCGAAGAATGCAAAGCGCTTCTCTGGTTGGGGTGGCAGGGTCATGAATCAAGTTTTCTTTTTATATTTCAGTTTCTGATAATCCTGTTGTAAAGGTCCTTATTCTAGATAGGTAATGAATGATTTTTAAGGACCTTAGATGAATTGGTAACAGCTGAACACTCCCTAAAATGGCATCTACTTGGTTTCCCACAATTGGCTTTGCTGAAATATCACTCCACATCCTTTCTTTTTTCTTCAGTTCCACTTGGCATTTGGTTAATCACACTCTGGGAGAGCACAGTGGGCTGGGGGGCCTGAGGGCCTGGTCCTCGCTCTGCCATTCCCTAGCTGAGGAATTCTGAGCCTTGGTTTTTCCTCTAAAAACTGGCTTTGTCCTCTATAACACTCTGCTACGTTATACCCATGGGGCCGTTGTGATGATCAAATGACTCAATAGATAATAAAAAATATGTAAGTTTTGTTTAGATTTAAAGCATCTACATGTTTATTCCTTTGCCAGTCTTTTGATGTATGGTCAAGACCTGTTCTTTTGAGGAAGGATCTGCTGACTGGATTTCCCCTTTGTGTATTTTATATAAAATACACGCTTATTTCATTGTTTGTGATTCTAGTTTTGCTTTCTCACAGTCAAGCAAAAACTTAAAGATACCTGCAAAGCCGTTCAAAGTATAGAACCCTCCTAGATTTCATTTCCCTTGGTCTTTTACAGTTAATTCACTCTCATCTAATTCAGCAGCGTTTTTGAGAAATTGGCCTTTATCAAGTCTTTCCAATGTACCCAACTTAGTTTTCAAAGAAATCTCTCTATTGCTATGCTCATTTTATCAGAGAAGGTAATAAGTTAATCGAACCATGTAATTGCAATAACAAGTACAACAGGCATAGATGAGATTGGGAACAATCACGAAGCAGTTCTGGGAAGCTACGACTGGGCCAGGTGGCTGGGGAAGGGCCCTGGCCGTCAGTGCTCTGTCTTCCTTTGGCGTCCGTCATTGGCTTTCTATAGGGAATGGAGGAGGTTATCTCTCTGGTCAGTAAGACAAGTGGAGTTCAGTTGTATGTGAAGTTGCATTCTTCACTCTAAAGAGCTATAAAGGGACTTCCCTGGAGGTTCAGTGGTTAAGACTCTATGCTTCCACTGCAGGGGGTACAGTTTCGATCCCTGGTGGGGGAACTAAAATCCCAAATGTCACATAGCGTGGCCAAAAATCTTCTTTAAATAAAAATAAGAAAAATAAAGCACTGGGGCTTCCCTGGTGGCGCAGTGGTTGAGAGTCCGCCTGCCGATGCAGGGGACGCGGGTTCGTGCCCTGGTCCGGGAAGATCCCACATGCCGCGGAGCGGCTGGGCCCGTGAGCCATGGCCGCTGGGCCTGCGTGTCCGGAGCCTGTGCTCCGCAACGGGAGAGGCCACAGCAGTGAGAGGCCCGCGTACCGCAAAAAAAAAAAAAAAAAGAAAAAGAAAGCACTGTACAAATGTCAGGTGCTGTTATTGTCTGTTCAGCCGACATTATCTACCCTGTACCAGGTACAGTGTTGCTTCTGGGGGACAAAAGTGACCAAAATCCCAGAGGTCACTGAGTCACCATGCCAACAGGTCATGGCCCAAAGCCCCCAGGGCTCACAGCTCTCTCTGCTGTGGACTGTTTTCTAGGACCCCATCATCAGCCAGTTCTTCCCAACCCTCCTCCTGTGGTCCTTCTCAGCCCTGCTGCCCACCGTCGTTTACTACTCTACGGTGCTGGAGTCTCACTGGACCAAGTGAGTTCCCTGGGGCTCGCCCCTGAGGTGGGTGTCTCTGATGCCCCCTCCCCGCCAGCGCGATGGGCATACAGCCGGGGCCTTACTGGGGACGCCCGGTGCACCCGAGGGACTGTGACGGCTCACCTCTGACTTCCTGCAGGTCAGGGGAAAACCGAATCATGATGACCAAGGTCTACATATTCTTGATCTTCATGGTGCTGATTCTGCCCTCCCTGGGCCTCACCAGGTACATATTACCACCTCCTGCTCTAAATTCAGAACCAGGGTCACAACAGAGAACACTGTCCTCAAGAAAATGCAGATGCTTTGGGAGTGGTTGCAAATTCCTGACGACATTTGAACCTGTCACACTCACTTGGCATGCAATTGTGCCGGCCCACTGATTCTTCCAGAGATATGATCTTTCTGCCTTAAAAAAAAAAAAAAGCTTGAAAATGAAACTTACCATGGACCTTCCACTTAGGGAGAGGGTCTCATCATGGCTTTGGTTATTTTGAGGAAGGAAGTTTCTGTCAAAGCAGGCCCTGATGAGTTATGGTATAATAAGTAGCATCTTAGAGAACCAGGGTAGATCTTGAGATTTGGCCTTTTTTTTTAAAAAAAAAAAAAGCAGAAGAAAATGAAAACATATGCAGTGATCACATGGACTGTTGGAAATAAGTTCTTACGGGATTCATTTTTCTTTCAGTTTGGATTTTTTCTTCCGGTGGCTCTTTGATAAAACTTCCTCGGAGGCCTCTGTCAGGTTGGAGTAAGTATCGGCCACGCTGAGTTTTGGAGCCACGTCCCCCAGGGGCTGGGGCTGGGGCTGCAGTGGGGGGAGGGTTGTCTGTCCTTCAGGGCCTGTGGACTCCCCGCACCACTACAGGTTCCTGGCGGGGCTGCACCGGGGGAACTGACCCACTTTGTGCTACAAGTGCAGAAATGTGGTTAATCTTTTAGGTTGAAACTCAATTAGTGGCGTTCTCATTCATTCTTTGAAACTTACTTACTGAGAACAGAACCGCCTGGGGAGAAGGAACTGCTGGGTCTCAGTGGTGCCAGGGAAGGGGGAAGGAGAATAATAATTAACACTGCAACCAGAATGACTGTCTGGTCCAGGATTATTTTTGCTAGGAGAGAGGAGTTGAACTTATTTCTAATGTGTGTCCTCGTTAGTATTTTCAACTTGTACCGAACCCACTTAATAGTAATAGCGGTTATTTAAGAAGATGCTATGCTAAATGCTTGATTCTTTCTTTCATTTAATCTTTAAACAAGCTATGAGTCAGAAATTTGACTATTTCCATTTTACAGATGAGACTGAGGCCCAGACATGCTGAAGAAAAAAAGGCTACCCAGCTAGTTAAGAGACAGAGCTGGGATTCATTCCCAGCCCCTACTGTACTATACTTTAAGTCCTAATGTAGGCCCGAATGTCCAAGATAGACTTTTCCAAAGGACTGCTCACAGGGAAGCCTGGCCGTGCCTATCTGAAAGGATAGAGTGAATTTTCTTAAATGGGTTCTCGCTGGGTAAACTGAGGACTTGGGAGCTGGCAGCCACAGACAGACACACCCATACCCAACCAGCTCGGGTCTAGGTTGACAGTGACTTCCAGATGGCCAAATCCGTGGTCAGTTCTGAGTCCTGTCTCTGCTCAGTCACGGGCCCCTCTCCCTCTCGGGGCGCTCAGCTCGCCCACCCGGTGGTTCCCCAGGTGCGTCTTCCTGCCCGACCAGGGCGCCTTCTTTGTGAACTATGTCATCGCCTCGGCCTTCATTGGCAACGGCATGGAGCTGCTGCGGCTGCCCGGCCTCATCCTCTACACCTTCCGCATGGTCATGGCCAAGACTGCAGCCGACCGCAGAAACATCAAGCAGGTACAGAGGCTGGGTGTGGGCGCCGCCTTCGTCCCAGAGCCTCCCCGCCGCCCGCGTTCACCCAGCCGCCTGCTAAGTGCCGGGCACTCTGCTCAGGGCCTCTCAGCTGGGCCCAGGGCTGTGAGGAGAGGAGGTGTAAGGAGCCTGGGTGAGGGCCTGGCTAGGTCATCCTCCACACTGACTCGGGCTGGAGGAGAGAGTGGGGATTTTTGCATTTTAACCGGGCTGATCTCACACACACACACACACACACACACACACACACACACACACACCCCTTTCCCATGGACCTTCATTTGCATAAATTCTTAGATTACTACAGAGGTCAAGGCATTTTGGGCTGGTGGCATTTGTTCCAGGACTCTCTAAATTGGGTGTGTGGGGTTCTCTTTTATTCTCCTTTGCCACTGTGGGAACCATAAGAGGAGAAGCCCTGCATCCTGTCATTTAATCCTCAGAGCCCGCCGTGAGATGGGCGCTACTGGAGTTTGCTTTGCAGACGCACAGACTAAGCCACCTGGAGGTCAAGTGCTTGGCCCGGGACACACGGCTAGAAGGGGCGGAGTGATGTTGGGTCTGACAGAGTCTGTGGAGTATCATTCTACAGTCAGATGTAGCCCCTCTGCCCTTTGGGGGCTCACAGGCCTGTTGTGTAGACAGGATTAGAACAAGAGAAACACTACGAAAACGAGTCATTGTGCCTTTCGAGGTCTGTGCGTGAGCCAGGTGAAGCTGGAGGAGGCTTGTGGAGGGACAGAAGGGGCCTTGAGAGGTGAGGGGCGCGGTGAGCCTCCCACTTCCAAAGTCCTCCCGCACTGTGTTCTCCCCGCCCACTTGGAGTGCACAGAGGCGGGTTGGTGTGGACCAAGCCCCTAAGCCCCTCACCACCTCCCCCTCCCAGAACCAGGCCTTCGAGTACGAGTTTGGAGCCATGTACGCGTGGATGCTCTGCGTCTTCACCGTCATCATGGCCTACAGCATCACCTGCCCCATCATCGTGCCGTTCGGTGAGTGGCCCTGGGGCCGGTCCCCGGGTAGGCGGATGGCTGACAGCCATCAGCAGGGCGTCCTGGAGGGCCTCTTGTGGCCACAGGAACCAGAAGCTGCCAGGGAGCCACAGGGGACGCCACATTTAATTTCACTTCTCGTGGATTCCTTCCGCGGGCCTTCCAAACTGCGAGCTCTCTTAGTACCCCTCCTGGTCTGAGGGCCTCTGCCGGCTGACCACTTCATTCCTGGCTGACCCTCCGGCAGCGGCTAGCACAGTGCCAGCAGCACTGGTGGAGGCTCTCGTGTTTGTGTCCTGGCTCTAGCAGCCACTGTCACTCTCCACGTGGACTGTCACACTTAATTCTCTCACGATCCTTCAAGGCAGGTCTTGTTTCTGTCCCCTTTTCACAGATGAAGCACTTAACGCTTTGTTAGTGAGGAGTAGAGCCCAGATATGAACTTAGGACTGTTTGACTTACAAGGTCAAGGTCTTGCAATTAAAATACACCATCAGGAGCTGGCAGACAAATGGAAGCGTCTGGAGGGAAACAGAACACCCTGGAGACTGTTGGCAGTGATAGCTGTGGTTTAGGGAAAGGAGGAAGTTTTAGTTTTCCCTGTATACTCTTGTACTTTTTTTTTTTTTTTTGCGGTACGCAGGCCTCTCACTGCTGTGGCCTCTCCTGTTGCGGAGCACAGGCTCCGGACGCGCAGGCTCAGCGGCCATGGCTCACGGGCCCAGCCGCTCCGCAGCATGTGGGATCCTCCCGGACCGGGGCATGAACCCGCGTCCCCTGCCATCGGCAGGCGGACTCTCAACCACTGCGCCACCAGGGAAGCCCTCGTACTATTTTTAAAGATCTACGATAGTATTACTCCTTCAAAACAACAACAAAAAATGTTTTTAAAGAACCTGACATGATAGAAAAGGCAGCACCCACCCACCTCCTGTGCCATCCCTGGGTTTAGACGCTTGGGCATCTGTTGGCAGTGACGGTACAGGGGGTCAGCTTGGGTGGGAGAAGGAAAGGAGCATGGGAGCACTGAGGGATAAGAGGAGGGGGGCTCAGCATGGGAGGAAGTTGAGGCCAGGCCTCTGGGTGTAAAATCGCTTCTTTCCCCAAAATGGTCCTAGAATTTCAATGTTCCGTGGGGACAGCAGCACAGACACCTCTACTCCCTGGGTCAGAAAGAGGCTGGGAGGGAGGGAGGGGAGGTGGGGAAAGGAGAGAGGGGGAGAGGTGGACAGGGCGGGGCGGGGCGGGGAGAGAAAGAGAAGGAGAAAAAGCAGTAGGAGCCAGGACGTGCACGTGTGCACGTAGCCCAGCCGCAGCCCCAGCCCAGCTCCCGGCACAAGTAGCCACCTCCAGGAGGAAGGGCATCGAGTGGCCCCTGCGGCCCAGCCACCGTCCAGCTCACAGCCCTGGCCCTGCAGGCCTCATCTACATCCTGCTCAAGCACATGGTCGACCGGCACAACCTCTACTTTGCCTACCTCCCGGCAAAGCTGGAGAAGAGAATCCACTTCGCAGCTGTGAACCAGGCCTTGGCCGCTCCCATCCTGTGCCTCTTCTGGCTCTACTTCTTTTCCTTCCTGCGCCTGGGTGAGTGGCCTGACTAGGGCGGGGGTGGAGGGCAGGAGGCAACACCCAGCCTCCTATTCCCGCATCCACACCAGCCACTCAAATCCCTTCCTGTTTTAAGAGCATCAACTCGGTGTCCAATCAGAAGGTGGTACCCCAAGGGTGAGGGCTGGTTGGGTACAGCGCCGACAGCCCAGTTCCAAGCTATCCTGAGGTCAGGTGTAACCTGGTGAAGGCCAGGGCGATTGCCCCAGACAGCCTGACAGAGAAGATGGTCCCTTTACCAGCTATGAAGGGGCTGAACCAGAGAGGGGGAAGCTCGTCCGCGATGCTCTTTGCGGGTGTGGATGGGCCCAGGTCCTCACACTTCACGGTGTGGAGGCAGTGGGGACACGCAGGAGGGAGAACTGCCACTCTTGAGAAAAAGGAAGAGGCAGAAGAGATGTGTGACTCTGCCGAGGGCACTGGAGACTGGAGGGAACTGACCCGGCAAGGAAGCTGGCAACTTGCCTTTGACCCGGTGCCCCAGTACCTGAAATCCGACCAGGGATAACGCCAGCTGTTCAGTGGGTCACTCTTTGTGCCCCTGCCTGTGAAGATGCCATCCCAGCTGCTGGAGATGGTGGGAAGGGGGTGGCTGATGCCTTCTCTTCGTCTTCGGCCTGAGGGAGAAGCCACACACGGTTCCTGCACCAGGTGTGACCTCCCCCCCGCCAAGGCTGGCATCTCTCTGTCCGCAGGTCTGAAGGCTCCCCTCACCGTGTTCACCTTCCTGGTGCTTCTGCTTACCATCCTGGTCTGCCTGGCCTACACCTGCTTTGGATGCTTCAAGCACCTCAGCCCTCTGAACTACAAGGTAAAGGGCCCCTCCCCCCCTGCTGCCCAGCCAGGGTCTGGGAGGAGAAGATGGTGGCTTCTTTCTCCATCCCGTCTCCACCTCTTCCCAGATCAACAGATCAACGGCCCTCTCCAGATTTTATTTATCCACGGGCAAGGCGTGGGTAGCTGGGTGTGATGTGTAGCTTCCCTCCCTGCCCCCTTCCCTGCTCCCTGCACTGCCCACACCATCCTCTCTTGGGCTGCCGCGGGGAGCTTTGTGCCAGCTGGTACTATTATTCTGGGTGTTAATAGTCTGTTTGTTTAGAGGGTGTTAGTTCAGGAAGATCGGTTTTGTTTATCATCGCAAGTTTTTGCTGTTGTCTGCAGACGGAAGAATCGGCAAGTGACAAAGGAAGTGAGGCAGGGGCCCACGTGCCATCACCGTTCACAGTAAGTGCGGTTCTTAGCCAAGCGTGAGCATCTGCACCGGCCCCGACCAGATGGGCCCTGCAAACCTGCTCTGATCCTCTCCTGTTAAGACAGAAGTCCCTTGATCACGTGCCAGGCGGGTTTCTGAATTAACCTCATTTGAGAAGGAATCCCTGGTCCCTCCGGATGTTTTCTCTTGCATGTGTGAAGCCACACCCATCACCAGAAGATAATTAGTTTTGCCTTGATGTATACCCATCTCCCTCGGTTTCAGTTGCCTGCTCACTTTCCTTCTCTGCATATTTAATGCTTGGTGAGCTTGGGCCTTTAGCGAAGCCATATGGCAAGGCCCTGCGGTTTGATGAAGCTTTATCAGAGCATTTCGCCAGCACCTGCCTGTGTGAGGTCCTTTGCTAGGCACCTAGAGGGTGTCACACTAACTCCCCTCTGAATTCAACAAATGAACATTTTACCTGCTATGGAGGGGAGGCACAGTGTTAGAGAGACACCAGGACTCCTTTCCTTCCTGGTTCTCCCTGCTTCCGGCCTCCAGGGTCCTGCTCCTAGGGTGGGGTTGGGAAAGGAGCGTGGAGCCACAGGCTCCCGGAGCTGTGACCGCCCGGCCTGACAGACAGGGCTGGGACAGCGCCGATCTAGATCAGCAGCGGCATTCTTTCCAGTGGCTCCCTCTCGGGTGTCAGTGTCTGTCTCTGGACCAGCCCCAGAGGAGGTTTCAGGAAGCTTCATTACCCAGAGGCACACCTGTGACTGTGCCTGCCAGACAGGGCAGGAGGATGATGCAGATCCCTCGTTCCCAGCCTGGTTCAGGTCGGCAGCTGGAGTCTGGGATTGAGAGGAAACAGAACCTGCAGAGTCGGTCAGCTGCTCAGAAGTCCCGCTGACAGCATTCTAAGCCTGCCCTGTGTAGACAGAGCTGTTTCCTACATAGAGTGAGAAGTTCTTCTAGAATCCAGTGCCAGGAAGAGTTTTGTTTCCTCTGAGAAATTGGTGTGTGCGCTTTCTTCTCTATGACCAGGAGAACTGTGACTGTGTGTTCTGATTTGCTCTGGCTGTTAGGAAAATCTGCAGTTGGCGTAGTTTAGGTCCTGATGTCCTAGGTTGATGTTATTTCTTTATGTGTCCTTCACGAGCATTCTGTGTGTCTTCCGGCTGCAGGGAGGCGGGGCGGTAGGGGAGGAACGGGATAGGGACTCTCGTAACCACCCCACCCAAGCACTAACACCCCCATTTGTTGGCAGTCCTACGTGCCCCGGATTCTGAACAGCTTGTCCTCGGAGAAAACAGCCCTGTCCCCGCAGCAGCAGCAGACCTACGGTGCCATCGCCATCCACAACATCAGTGGGACCGTCCCACGGCAGTGCCTGGATCAGAGCCCTGCGGACGGCGTGGCGGCCGCCCGCCAGGAGGCCTGAGGGCCCGGGAGCTGCCGGGCTGGTCCAGACCCGGGGAGTGGGGAGGGGAAGAGACACAGGTGGAGAAGTGGCTTGACTCCAACCTCAACCAAGTCAGGACTTCTTTCCACCTGTTTTAAGCACAACAGCTCTAACAAGATGGGAGCAGAAAGGGACTCTGGCCCCTGGCTGAGGCGGAAGTGCGGGACTGCCATCAGGTGGTGGTCTTTTCCAGTCCTAGCAGTGGTAAGGGCAGGATGTGCAGCTCTGGACTCTCCCTTGCTTGCCCGAGGCTCTGTTTATTTCCAAGTCCCCCTTCTGCATAAGTGCTCAGCTCTGTGGCCGGGATGGTGCCCCTGATGGTTTTCAGCAGGATCGTGTGTTGGCACTGTGTTCCTCCAACCCATTAGTGTGGTGACTGTATCAAGCAAGAGGGGGAGGTACCATGTGGAAGACCTTCTCCCTCTGAGCATTCAGACACTGCCCCCCTCCTCCGGGCACACATGCAACTGATAACCAAAGAGTCTGCAGCAACCACAGGCCTGAGATGGGTGCCAGATGATGGTCCAGGTCCATCCCAGCTTCCCCTTCTGGCTATCAGGCCCTTCACACCCCTGCCCCTGGCCCCCAGGAGCGAGCCGCAGGGCGCAGGACGGGAGCGGGCCGGTGCTGGGCTGCCCCAGTCTCCTGTATGTCCCTGCCATGGTTCTGTGTTTGTCTGTCACGTTGCCAGTGACACGGTGGCTGGGTCAGGGTCCCCTGCAGCTGGCAGAGACAATGAGGACCACTAATAAAATGCCCATTCAGCCAGACTGGTGAGATGCCGCCTCTTCGGGGCCCAGTGCGTGGGGCTCAGCCTCCAGCCCTTGATTCCATCTGTCTGTTCCCTCCAAAGGGAGCAGTGCTCAGGGCCTCCTTGAAGCCAAGGGAGAGCTATGGCCACAGAAGGAGGGGCACAGCCTCTTGCTTTTTCTCTCCCCACGGGATCCCGCGGCTTGGGACGCACCTTTGGGCACTTGCCGGAGAAGCTGCCTCCCTACTGCCAGAGGCACAAGCTGGTGTGATGGGTGCCGGTGGGCAGAGCTGGGAGGCCGCTTCCATCCCCGCCCAGGCGAGGCGGGCAGGTCCCCGGCAGTCACTCGGCCTCACTGCCTCTGCTCAGAGCTGCCTCGGGCGGCACCTGGGAAGACAGAGTGGCCTCCCGCCGGCCCCAGCGGCCCGTCCTGCCTCTGCTGGCCGGGCTGGAGCAAGGGCCCCAGCGCAGACCTGGCAGCTCTGCTGGAAGGGGCACCCCACGTGGGGCAGGGGCTCGACATGTCACTTGTTCCAGCCGCTCTTAGAAGGAAAATCATTTATCATCAAAGCCATGTTGCTTAACAAAGTGTGTGGGGAGTGTGTGTGGAGGGGTGAGCACGGGGTCCCAGCACGGGCAGGGGATGGAAGCAAGCACATTCCTGGGGAAAGGGGCAACTCCGCCAAGAGAGGACTGGGAGTGGGCCTCCCTGCCAGCCTCACTTCTACTGGGAGCTGGGCTGGGAGACCGGGGGTTTCCGGGGAAAACGGTGGGTGTCGGGAGGAAGCCTGCCATGCCAGGGCAGGGGCTGCCTGCGAGGTGACAGCCGGTCCCCGCCGGGGTCACTGCCGCTCCAGCAGCCCCACGAACTTGTGGATGTCCTGGGCGAGCAGCTCTGGCTCCTCAAAGGCAGCAAAGTGGCCCCCACGGGGCATGTAGGAATAAGAGATGAGTTTCGGGTATTTGGACTTCACCCACTTTTCTGGGACGTGTATTACCTCACAAGGGAAGGCAGCAAAGCCCATGGGCACGTGGACCTTTATCCTGGAAGAGACAGAGATCCCACTGAGGGGGAAGCTGTGTCCTGGTCCCCCTCTCCCCCAAGGCAGGGCTTCAGGGGGCTGGGGGTTCAGTTCGCTCGCCCACGTGGAGCCATAGAAGGACAGACCCAGGGTTTTAACCGCCCACCTCAATTCCAGCCCTCTCTGGGGCCCTCTTTTCTGGAAGGGCTGCCCCAGCTGGACAGCGTCACCGAGGTGGGGTGGGACAGCCTCTAACTCCCACCTTTGTCCCCCCCCTTCCTTCTGCTGCTGCCTGAGAGTCTCCCTGTGAGATCAGGAAAGGGTTCCGGGGAAGTCCCAGAGCCATCACCGCCACCCTAGGACAGCCTCCCGGCCCTGCGGGAGGCCCTTGGGATGTCTGGGGGCCAGGCCTGGTGTTCCCTCCATGAGCTACTTCTAATGACAGGAATCTCTCCCAACGCCCCTGGCCTTTCAATTGTGTTCTCATCTTACACTCCCGGTGCGCACCTAAGGCTAGGCTGTACTTTACCGCATCAAACGTCCTCCCTCCTCCCTCGAGTCCAAGGCCAGGCCATTCCCCTGCTCCCTGCCTCGGAGCCACCCTCCTCAGAAGCCCCGCTCCGGGCTCAGCCGGACTTACCCCTCGTGCCTATTGTCCAGCCTCATGTTCTCTTTGTAGAAGCGCTGGGAGGAGGTGATGGTGCCTGTCGTCCAGTAGAGCATCACACCCGTCAGCAGATCGTCCAGGGAGAACTTCCTGGGAAAGCATACCGGAAGGCCCCTCTCAGTGCCAGGTGCAGTTGTATGACAAACAAGGGCCGCCACTTTCAAGCTGTACGCCAGGCGCTATGCCCTCCTGGCTTCCCTCCTCAGGCCTCGCTGCCAGCTTGGCGATCTTATCCCCGTGCCACAGGCAGGCCTGGCCCAGCGTCACCATAACCGTGATGACAGGTAATGCAGAGTGATGGCCACGTACAAGGCAGGCTGTCATCTTGGGTGGTGTCAGCCAGCCCCCTCCCTGACCTGCCTAACGGTTCAGGCCAGAAGGGGTGAAGCAGGTGAGGGCAACTGAACCCAGAGGCTTTGGCTGGTCACCGCTGGGTAGCCAGGAGGTCGGTGGGTAGGATGCTGCAAACCCTGCTCAGAGGTGGTGCCCACTCCTGGGACCTCAGTGCAGGCCACCTTCAGACCATCCTCAGGGGGGCCCACCCTGCCAGGCCCTGAGCCAAACCTGATCTCCAGGCAGGCTTCAGAAGCCCCGATCCTGCCCTGACCAGACACCAGGAGAAGCAGGGCAGGGTCAGCAGCTCCTAGGGCATTTTTATTCACTAGCCCCCAGCTTGCCTCCCGCCAAACCTGTGTCACCCCAGGAGGGAGCCATGGGCTCCTGCAGAGACCCGCCACACCCACTCAGCAGGGGACACCCCTTTTCTTCTCCAGCCTGGGAACTGCTGAGCAGGTGAACCCCACCCAGACTGCAGAGCCCCACACTCTGGAAGGAAATAATCATTTGGTACCTAATGTTGGAGCACGTGGCCTGTAGACTCTGGAAGCCCCACTTCCTCCTGGGCCCACCCGGCCCTCTCTCTCTCCTGCTGCTGGGCTCCCTCAGCCCGGCCTGCGTCCAGAGCCCCCAGAGCCCTCCATGTGGCCTCCCCTGCCCTCTCGCTCCCCTGCCATCACTCACCCCTTCAGTACCCTCACCCTGGGGGCCTTCTGCCACCCTGAGCCCACCCGACAGTCCACAGACATGAGGGGACTCCAGCACTACTGACGCCACGCTCTCCAACCTCAGCTGCCACCTCCTCAGCAGGTCCTGACGGCCGTGTGCTCACCCACAGCCTCCCGCCTGCCCTGCCTGCCTCTTTGAGGAAATCCAAGTTCATGGGGCAGCAGCTCCCACCCCCCATACCCTTCCCTGCTTGAGTCCAGATTTGGGGCTTAGGAGAGCTCTCGCCCCTTGTCCTGGGCCCTAAATGCCTCCATCTGCCTCTTCAGGCCCAAACGTCAGTCACCCGCCCCCCCAACCCCGGATGCCCTCAGGCCTTCCCCTCGCTCCATACCCCTGTCCCCTCTCTCCCACCCCTGCCATCTCTCCCATGCCTCCTGACCCTGCACACTGGAACTGTCCCTGCTGCCCAGGCCTCGCAGGTAGGGCCCTCTCACCAGGTCTGTCCTCCCAGACTCTCTCACTTCTGGTCCTTCAGCAGCCAATAAGGCTCCTCCCAGCATCCCTGGATGCTGCCCTGCTGCACTCTGTCTGAGGACATCTACCCTGTGGCTCCAGCTACGAATTCACCAAGAGGACAGTGGAAATAACTCCTTCCAATTCGACCCCTCACCTGAGCTCCAGATCTGTGAGCCCAGTTACCAAGTGGACACCTGCGCCCGGGCATCCTGCCAGCATCTCCCGCTCGGCATGTCTGTGACGAAAATGAGCTCAGCCTGTCTGTGTCCCCGCCAAGCCCTGCTGCCCTCACTCCTGAATTCCCACCCCATCCTTGCTGCCTGGATTAAAGAACATGTGCGGGCTTCCCTGGTGGTGCAGTGGTTGAGAGTCCGCCTGCCAATGCAGGGGACACAGGTTCGTGCCCCGGTCCGGGAAGATCCCACATGCCGCGCAGCGGCTGGGTCCGTGAGCCATGGCCGCTGAGCCTGCGCGTCCGGAGCCTGTGCTCCGCAACGGGAGAGGCCACAACAGTGAGAGGCCCGTGTACCGCAAAATAAATAAATAAATTAATTAATTAAAATAAAATAAAAAAGAACATTTGCTGCTCCGCCTGCCAGGCTCCTCAGCTGTATGCAGTTAGCTTCGTTGATTCATCAGAAGCCAATTGGCCCAAAATGGTCAGTTTGCTTAATTTACTTGTTTGCTTCAGCTATTTAGATGCAGTTGGTCAATTACATTTTTATCCTTAGAACCACATTTTGCACCACCAGGGATGTCCTGAACGTCTTTTTAAATGCACTTTTGATAACAAAATGAAAACCAGTCAATGGAAACTGAACAGTTAAAAGAAGCATTTAAACTTGTGAACTGGGACTTCCCTGGTGGCGCAGTGGTTAAGAATCCACCTGCCAATGCAGGGGACATGGGTTCGAGCCCTGGTCCAGGAAGATCCCACATGCCGCAGAGCAACTAAGCCCATGCGCCACAGCTACTGAGCCTGCGCTCTAGAGCCCGCGTGCCACAACTGCTGAGCCCGTATGCCACAACTACTGCAGCCTGCGTGCCTAGAGCCCATGCTCCACAACAAGAGAAGCCACCGCAATGAGAAGCCTGCGCACTGCAATGAAGAGTAGCCCCCACTCTCCACAACTAGAGAAAGCCCGCACGCAGCAACGAAGACCCAGCACAGCCAAAAATAAATATATAAATTTTTAAAAATAAATAAACAGGTGAACTGGCTTTTGGCAAGTTGGCCAAGTGCTTCCATCACCCCTACAGCTCTGACCACAGCTTGAAAACTACCACAGCAACCATTTCCACCCTCCTGCAAAAAGATCTGTGTCCCTTATGGAACACAGATCTGATCACGTCTGTCCCCTGCTCAAAGCTTTGGTGCAGCCAAGCAGAAGCTGAAGGGGGAAGCCCGCGGGCGGTCGGGCCGGCCTCACATCTGGCTCCAGGTACTCGTGTGCAAGAAGCAGGGCCGGACCCCTCGCCAAGGTGCTCCCGGTGGCACTCCATTGACCTTTGGGTGCTGCCCAGTGTGGGGCGGGGGAGACAGATCCCAGGGTGAGGCTCTTGGAGGACCCGCCTGTAGGAATGAGTTTGTGGTCTGGCTCCACTGTACCTGCTCCAGCCTCTGGACAAGTTACCCCTTCCAAGTACACCATGCATTTTAATCACTCCAACCTTTGCTTCTGCTCTTCTCTTTGCCTAAATTCCCTTCTTCGCCCTTTCCACCTGGCAAACTCCTACTCATCCTTTAAGGCCCAGATCAAATAGATTCTCCCAGTCATTACCCCTCCCTGTCCCTTAAACAGAGTGAATCCTCCTTTCTCTATGCCCCACAGTTCTTGGCATGTATCTTTAGAGCTCATTTCATTAGACAAGTATTTATTGAGCACCAACTATATGCCCAGTGCTGTTCCAGGTGCTGGGGCTAGGGCATGGCTTAGACAAAGTCCCTACTTCCAGGGCCAGATCCATTCACTCTTTTCCACATCTTAGCACTGTATTGGGCACTCTCTGTGTCTCTGAAGCAATAACAAAAGGGATGGGCCCTGGAGAAGGTGGGTCAAGACCAACCTTGATGAAGCTTAGGTCAGACCAGGGACCCAGGAATCTTGCGCTGTCGAGGCTGCAGCCTCCAAGGCTTCGGGAGACAGGACGGCCTCCCCACTCTTTCTGCAGCCACCCTGCAGGACCAGCTTCCACAGAGCATGCATTCCTACGGCCATGAGGCCTGGCTCTTCCGGGGTTCGGGGGCAGGGGCCATGGGCTGCTCCCACGTCTTGGCCAATAAGAGGCTCTTGCTGCCCTCTGGACGCCCCGGTCCCAGGAGGAGGCTGTTTAGCAACCAGAACAGTCTTGAGCCCTGCATCCTATTCTTGACCCCTCCACTGTGAGGCTAGACCTTTCTGGGCCTCGGCTTCCTCATCCAAAAATCAGGGTTAGGCTGGCCACAGGGTGAGGATTTGTGGGACATCCAGCAACAGATGGAACTTGCTGACCACCCCACCCAGATAAAGCAGGCAGGGATGAAGATGGCGAGAAGGGAGGTGGGTAAGGAAGGCGGTGTCAGCAGCAGGGGTGGACGGGGTCTCACCTCTCCAGGCCTCCATCCTCCAGGTCTCGGAACTCTGGATTGGTCCAGGTAGAAAACTTCTCTAGAATATAGGCAGCCAGTCCCACGGGAGAGTCATTCAGAGCACAGCCTGACACGGGAAGAAGCAAGCGAGCAGCTCAGGCCTGGGGCCAGGGAGCTGGCCAGCAGGACAGAGGTGCGGTGCCGGTCCCCCAGAGCGGCACCGTGGGCAGGAAGCCCGCGTCAGAGCACAGCCCTGCCCTAACTCTAGGAGCACCTCACTTCCTTGACCCTTGGCCTTGGAATCCTTCATGGCAAAAGGGGTAACACCTCTCCCACTACATCTTAGGGATCCATACGCTATACGGGCAACTTCCTTCAAACTGAAGAGTCTATGACTCCAGGTCTTGTAGGATCCCAATGAGAAGTACATAGGAATGCTGTTTTTAAAAAGTGGGCTTTTTTTGGTTTCTATTCTATGATTAGTGAAAAATTAGAAACAACCTAAAAGTCCAAAATACGGAACCAGTTACAGATGATATTGATCCACTCATAAGCTCAAAGACTGAGCAAGCATTAAAAATGGCATGGATGGATCTCACAAACAAAATATTCAGCAAAAGAAGCCAGACTCAAAAGAGCACCTATTTGAGGATTCCAGTGCATATAAAGTATAAAAACAGGCAAAAGCAATCTATCTGTCAGAGGTCAGGAGGCTGGCTGCCCTGGGCATGATGGGTAGTGTCCAGAAGAGGGTACAGGTGGCTTCTGGGCTGGTGGGTCATGCTTTGTTTCTTGAGTGCGTGCTGGTTATATGGACAGGTCCCATTTGCGAAAATTCATCAACCAAAATGTTAGCAAGTTCTTCTGCAGGTCTGGGAGAGGAGAGGTAGGGAAGGACGAGAGGTTTCAGGTGACTGTCTTTTCTATTTTGTGCTTTTCTGCATCTTTCAATTTTTTGACAATGAACATGGATTACTTTTATAATCAGAGGAAAAAAACTGGTTTTATAAAACACTGTTATTATTATCATGAGCTGCCTAACGTGTGTGAGCATGAGACTGTCATGGAAACTCTAAAAGACTTGGAAATGGGCAAAACAATTTCTGGGTATCCTCTGAGTGGAATTCGAAGAGTTTCTAGTGGACCCTTCTGGGGTCATGTGATTGTCAAGGGGATCCCTCTTCCCTTGTCTTAGAGCTATGTTTACAGCTCTGTAAATTGTTGAAAACTGATAGGAATGCAAATGATTCTTGTTCACAGAGAAGCAAAGTAGATCCTAAAGGTTCTCATCACATAGTAAACAACATTTTTTTTCTCTTTTTTTTGTATCTATGAGATGTTGGATGTTAACTAAACTTATCGTGCTAATCATTTTGCAACAGATGTAAGTCAAGTCATTATGCTGTACACTTTACATGTATACAGTGCTGTATGTCAGTTATATCTCAAAAAAACTAAAAGAAAAATAAATTTGTCCCGTGGAGATTTACTTGAGTTTTACCCTGTGGATTTTGACAAGTTTTGCATCTATTAGCAAATTTACTTTAGTGTTCCCAGTTGCCTTCAAACTGTTCTGTTTTACATTTTACTAGTTCCTTTATTAATTAATGAGTTAAATAAAATCTTTGACACGTGTTCATTTTTTATTTATATGATTTTATCTTTTTAAATATTTGGGGGGTTTTAATTTACATTTGTAAATTACTTTATTGACAAAAAATATAGTATACCCCTCCCACACACAAAGTATAGCTGTGTGATTAATATCTTAAAAAAAATATTATTCCTGGGCTTCCCTGGTGGCGCAATGGTTGAGAGTCCACCTGCCGATGCAGGGGACACGGGTTTGTGCCCCAGTCCGGGAAGATCCCACATGCTGCGGAGCGGCTGGGCCCGTGAGCCATGGCCGCTGAGCCTGCGCGTCCGGAGTCTGTGCTCCACAACGGGAGAGGCCACAACAGTGAGAGGCACGCGTACCACAAAAAAAAAAAAAAATTATTCCTTAACAGGGCCCTGATGGCAGAAACGGTTGCTGGGCCCTCCTCAGTGTCTTGGGGACACTCCCCCGAGGCCCTGGGGCACCCTCCTGCCCCCAAAGCCCCAGGCCTAAAGAGCCCTAGGCTTCGTCCTCCCCCCATCCCTGTCCATCCCTCTGCTTCTCACTGTAGGACTTGGGCTCAGGGGTGGAGGGACCAGGGGTCAAAGCCAACAGGAACACTGATGCCGCTCAATGGAGTTGTTTGGGAATTTTATGACCACGCATCACTCGTGTCTGTGGAGAAATGCCGTGTAAGGGTCGAAGGAGCTCTGAGTCTCTCACAAGAGGTTTTCACCCCGTGAACCGTGTTCCTGGGGTGGGTGAGGCTTCCCCCCGGTTGAGAGCCTTGCTGAATGGAATGGATGTAAGCCCACCCGACCCGAACCACTGAGCCAGGCTTCCCTCCGCCTGCCCACTCACCTACGGTGTCCGGCTTGGTACTCTGGATGTGCAGGTAGCCGCTCTCCCTCAATAAGTTGAAGAAGATCTTCTTTAAGGAGTACATCAGCTCCATATCCCTCTTGGTGTAGCCAAAAAGCCTCCCAAAACGCCGTCCCAGGAGAAGGGTCAGGGTGTAGAAATTTCTTAAAATGAATGCCATGTTCAAGTGCAGGCCTTTCACGTGGCTGAGGGCAGAGAAGGGCCAGGGGAGGCTGGGTGGCATCAAGGATGGGGAAGCGACAGGGGCAGAGATGGAGGAGAAAGAGGCCACAGGGCTGAAGAGCACAGGGCCAGCCTTCTTCGGCCTCTGCCCCCTGGGGTGACCACATGGTGGAAGGGCAGGTCCCGGTCAGGCCTCTCCTGGGACTTGGTCCATCAGAAAGGTATACTCCCCAACTTTCCCCTCCTCTAACTGGCCCTCTCTGCCTGGGAACCTGGCCCAGAGTCACCAATCCTGTGTGACATCAAGTGGAGGGAAGAGCCACGTCGAAGTGCCCCAGGCAGAGCTGAATGACAGGGACCCTCCCTTGACTCCCCTGGGTCCACACATATCCTGCCTGTGTGGGCCCTGCTCCAAGGCTCAGACACTACTCCCAGGCAGGGCCTGGCGTGCATAACCCGCCTCCTTGCACATCCACCTCACATGGGCTGTGCACACACACCTGCACACGTACACACACGCCTGACAGCCACCCTCACCTGGGCACCAGCTGGGCCATGTTGGTGCAGATCAGGGCTCCCCAGTCTCCGCCTTGAATATAGAATTGCTGGAAGCCCAGCCGCAGCATCAGCTTATAAAAGATCCTGGCAGTGGCCACTGAGTCGAAGCCTGGTTGTAAAGGGGAAAGAAGAACCGTGTGGGGGTCACGCCTTGGGTCCTCCCAGGCCCTCTGAGATTCCTCAGCACCCCCGCCCCAGGCTGAGGGGAGAGCAGCTCACAGGGGGTGAGAAGGAATCCTGGAGCCCAAGGGTGGGGTGCCCGGTGCCCAGAAGGCAGTGCCCCTGGTGCTGGCCTTGGTGCAGGAGACAGTGAGGGCGTGTGATGGGCTCAGGCCGGTCCGGCTGAGCGTCCGTGGGCCCACGCTGCGTGCGGGGCTTAGTCGGCCTCGCTGGCCCGGAACAGTGCAGGGCCCACACGTGGACCTGCCCTGAGTTGGCAGCTCCTGAGGACACGAGAGTCCAGGTCCTGAGCCAGCTCTGGACAGTCGTGACTCGGCCCGGTCCCCCGCCTGCCACGCCCCTCACATCCTGAGAAGATGCACTGGCCCTCTGGCAATAAAATCGCCCCCATTGCTTCTCTTCCCTCTGGTCTCAGACCCCTCCTTCCTCAGCCTCCTTAGGCTCTGAAGGAAGCTGTCCCAGCCGACTCCCCACCCCTGGGGCAGTGACACAGCCTGCAGCAGCCCGTACCCTTCTTGGAAGATGCCTCTGAGAAGCCGTAGCCAGGAATGGATGGACAGATGACTTCAAAAACATGCTCATCGCTCAGGCCATGGTTCTTGGGGTCAGTCAGCAACGGAATGATCTTATAAAACTCGTAGAAGGAGCCAGGCCAGCCATGCACCATCAGCAAGGGCTTTGGGGTCTGGCCGGAGGGCAGCTGGGGGGGCTTCACGTGGATAAAGTGGATGTCCAGGCCTAGGGAGACAGAGCACAGTCAGGATCAGGAGGAGAGGGCCCTGAGGCTGTGGACGCCACAGTCCCAGCTCTCAGGGTAGCCAATCAGGCTCTGCACCGCCACAGCAGGGCTGCCACCCTCGGCGTCCCCATGGTATTGACTACAGTCGCCACCGCTAGTGCTGGCTGAGTGCTTACACGGAGCTCCAGATACCCGGGTAGCTCGCTCGGCCTCACGGCCACCTGCAGCGTGCCCCTCTCACGTGAGAACGTGAGCTCTGTCTGTAAGGCCGAGGCCAGGCTGCTCACGCACGGCTGGATTCCCAGAGGCCAGAATAGGTCCTGGCTCGTGGCAGCACTCAATGAATACTTGTTTAATAATTTACAAATTGCGGGGGGAAAAAGCCCTATATATCCAGCAGTAGAGAATGAAATAGATTATAGTTTAACAGTATACTGTAATATAACACAGTCATCTAAAATGACTTCCTGGCGGTCAGGACTCCCCGGGCGGTCCAGTGCTTAGGACTCCGCACTTCCACTGCAGGGGGCACAAGTTCAATCCCTGGTCGGGGAACTAAGATTCCACATGCCGGGCGGTGCAGCCAAAAAGTAAATAAATAAAATAAAATGACAGTGTCGACGTGTACTGAATATGGAAATCAGTTCCGTATACACTGCTAAGTGGTAAAAGCAAACTACCAAGCCATATCCATCGTATGACCGATTTTCATAAACAGTCACATGTATGCATGTTTGTACCGTGTGCATAGGAATTTTAAAGTCTGAAGAGATAAACTACAAGAATATAAGAAGTAGTCCTCTCTGAGCAATAGAATTTCAAGTAAATTATTGTCTTTTTTGTGTTATAGGAACTACTAAATTTTTCTACAATGGACATATGCATAACTATTTTTTTTTTAAGTGGAGAAAATTTTTCTAAGGTAGAGTGCTGGGCACTGGAACACCATCCTGGCCAAGGACAGGTGAGTGGATTCCAGGCCCCACTAGAGTCCCTTTGATAGCAGCCCCTTCCCAGGCAAGTGGCCTGGATTGTGCCTGGGTGTCCAAGGCAAACACAGCCAGGGCTGCTGGCACACCTGGAACCCTCCACCATGAGGGCTGGCACCGATAGCAAGGTCTGTTGTTTATTCATTATACAAACAATACATGTTTTCTATAGAAAACAGGAAACAAAGGTAAATCAAAAGGGGGGAAAAATCACATTGTAACCCCATGATCTGAAGAGAACATGGTGTTGTCTGTCCAACTTTTTGCAACAAATTTTTTTGGGGAACAATTTTATATTTATAGAAAAATAGTGAAGCTAGTACAGGAAGTTCCCATATACCACTACTCAATTTCCCCTACTATTAATATCTCATGTTAGGGTGGTACATTTGTTACAATGCATGAACCAGTGCTGATACATTAATAACTAAAGTCCATACTTTAAGTATGCAGATGTCCTTATTTATTTTTAAGTTTTAATTTTTTAAATTTTATGGTGGTAAGAACATCTAACATGAGACCTACTGTCTTCACAAAGTTTTAAGTGTATATATAGTACAGTATCATTATCTACAGGCGCAATGTCCTTCAGCGGATCCTTAGAACTTACTTATCTCCTGTAACTGAAACTTTGTACCCAGTAATTAGCAACTCTCCAGTTCGCCCACCTCCCAGCCCCTGGCAACCACCATTCTACTCTCTTTGACAATTTTAGATACCTCATATGAGTGGAATCAGGCAGTATTTGTCCTTTGGTGATTGGCTTATAACACTGAGCATAATGTTCTCAAAGTTCATCCATGTTGTCACATATTGCAGGATTTCCTTCTTTTTAAAGGCTGAATAATATTGGTACATACAAACAATGGAATATTACTCAGATTTCCTTAGTTTTTACCCAATGTCCTTTTTCTGTTCCAGGATCCCATCCAGGACACATTACATTTATCTGTCACGTCTCCTTAGGCTCCTCTTTGGCCATTCAGACAGTTCAGACTTTTTTAAAAAGAGAGAACATAACTTTCTTTTAACAAAAATAGAACCCTACATACATTCTATTTTGGAACCTCATTTTTTTCACTTAACAATATATCCTGGGTGTCCTTCTATGCTGCTAAATTTACTCCTAAAGTTTATTTTAGTAGGTAATTTTATCTCCTTTGGAACACAGAGCATGATGTGAGATTATTTTTGATTCGAATTCTATCAATCACATTATCATTTGAGTTTAAAGTTAGAAAAAACACACACATACATCAATTCTTGTGTGTGCATGGGCTATCCCTGGAAGCGTATGTTTTTGTTTAATAAATTTATTTATTTATTCATTATTTATTTATTTATTTTTGGCTGTGTTGGGTCTTCGTTGCTGCACACAGGCTTTCTCTAGCCACGGTGAGTGGGGGCTACTCTTCATTGCGGTGCACGGGCTTTCATTGCGGTGGCTTCTCTTGTTGCGGAGCATGGGCTCTAGGCGTGCAGGATTCAGTAGTTGTGGCACGTGGGCTCAGTAGTTGTGGCTCGCGGGCTCTAGAGCACAGGCTCGGTAGTTGTGGTGCACGGGCTTAGTTGCTCCGCGGCACGTGGGATCTTCCCTGACCAGGGCTCGAACCTGTGTCCCCTGCAGTGGCAGGCAGATGCTTAACCACTGCACCACCAGGGAAACCCCTGGAAGCATGTGTTTAACGGAAGCAGACACTGTCCCTGGGGAGGGACAAGAGGGAGACTTCCTTTTAGCTCTGTCTCCTTCTGTACTTTTTGAATTTTAAATACGTAAATTTTTAAAATTAAAAAAAATGTTAAAATATGCCCTATGGGCCCCCCTTCCCTTTGGGGAGGAAACACTCTCTCAGTTGCCTTACGTGGTACCGGTAGGTTCTCTGTGCCCAAGCTGCCGGGTCAGAATCGAGAAGCCAAACTGGGCTCAGAGGGTAGCACTGGGCCTGGCCAGGGGGTGAGGGGAGGCGGTGGTCACAGCCTAGGGCCCGAGCTGAAACCGTGGCCACAGGTGAAGGAAGAACAGACAGGCTGGGAGGCTGGAGAGCTGGGTTCTGGCCCTGAACCTCCACTTCCCTGCGACTCGGGCGATTCCCCCCTCCCGTCTGGAGGTGATGGGCTGCATTCCCCGGAGGCCTCTGAAGCCCCTGAATGTCTCAGACTCTCTGAGAACAGAGACTGGTCTGTGGCAGGAGGCCCAGGACATGGGCTGGAGCCAGAAGCTCATCACAGAACAAGGAAGTGGCAGGAACAGGGAGGCCGAATAAGGAGGCTAGTGGAGATGAGGACAGAACATCGGGGAGGGGTCAGAGGTTGAGCCTTGAGCAGCCTGGAGCACAGGGGTCAGTGCAGAGACAGAAAGGACCCCGAAAAGGTCCAAAAGTGAGGGAGGAGGATAGCAGCAGAGAGAGTGACGAGGGAGCCTTCTTGGGCCAAGAAGGCTTTTCCTCAGGCTGGGGAGCCAGGAAAAGAGACACGTTGAAGGCGTGCTGGGCCCAGGGCTGGGAGGTGGCCAGCTCAGCACTGTGGCAGGGGGGGCGGGGGCAGGTGGCACGTGAAGCCGGGTCCAGCAGGAGGACCCACACTGCAGGACCCAGGGCCAAGGCCAAGGCCAAGCTGCAGGCCTAGGGAAGTGACTGAACTGCACACTGGTTCAGTCACAGTGGGCTGCTTCCGTGATAAACTCCACGCAAGAAACTACCCCCTTTGGAGCACTTGTACCCTGAGAAGGTTTTGTGCTATAAACACTTGATATCCTGTGATGTCGTGAGGAGCCCTGAGACGGTCCAGTGGGGTAAGGCTTTCTCAAGCTTGCAAGCCTCCAGGAAAGAAACAGCCCTTTAATGCCTCTTGCCTCTGGGTTTTGGAACATGCTGTTCCCTCCTCTGGACAACCTTCCCCACACATACCTGGCAAACTCCCATCCATCCTTTAAGTTTCAGCCTAGATGCCTCCTCTTCCAGGAAGCCTTCCCTTACACTCCCAGGTGGCATGTGGGGCTCACAAAGTTCCCGGGGCCTCTTCCCTCATAGCACCCCTTACCACATGCTATAATCACCCCCGAGAGCCTGTGAGCTGGGAAGGCAGGGACCTTGTCTTCTCTGACTGTGTGTCACAAGCAGAATGCTTGGGTACAGGAGGTGCCCTGTCAATAGCTGCCGGATGGACACTGAAGAGCTGGGGTAACAGAAGGAGCTGAGTCAAACCCAAGGGAGCCAGGCCTCTGGCACCAGGGATCCAAAAGGCAACCCTCGGGGCTTCCCTGGTGGCGCAGTGGTTGAGAGTCCGCCTGCCGATGCAGGGGACACGGGTTCGTGCCCCGGTCCGGGAAGATCCCACATGCCGCGGAGCTGCTGGGCCCGGGAGCCATGGCCGCTGAGCCTGCGCATCCGGAGCCTGTGCTCTGCAACGGGAGAGGCCACAACAGTGAGAGGCCCGCGTACCACAAAAAAACCCACAAAAAACAAAAGGCAACCTTCGTAAATTACATAGAAGGACCTGTAGGTACTTTGGCTTAGATAAAATGGTTTAGATCCCCTTGTTAGGCTCATGACAGAAGGCATCAAAGTCCTCTAAAGTGCACAGCAACAACTGGCTTATATTTAGAAGTATTCTCCTACTTATTGAAGTCACAGATTTAAAAATTATTCTTCAACTTTCTGAAGTTACAAATTTCAAATTTAAAGCTCTTCATTAAGCATGTGAGTTCAACTTACAGATATTATTCTATATATTTCTTAATCTAGCAAATGTTGACATTCTCCAGGAACCTTTGATTAATGGGGCTGCATGTCTATACTTGCTTTATGACACTCCCTTAAACACTGTATAATTTCAATTTCCTTTATAAGAACTTTACTTGATTTGACTAACCAGTATATCTTCCACAAACTTTAAGTAACTCTCAGAATTTTAATAAATTAAATTTATAAATATGGTGAGGCTTAAATCTTCCAATATTGCGCATAAACTCAGGAAGATTTTCATATAAAATCACAGGTCTAAATCCATGACTCAATTACCCACTTTAAATTAGTACTGAAAAGTCGTATGTTACTTGCAAAGGCCAAATTCTCTTAAACATTACAAATATCTAAAATTCCAAACGTGCAATTTCTTCAACATGAAAAATTATTGGTAGAGCGACCCACAGAATGGGAGAAAATATTTTCAAATCACATTATCTCATAGGGGATTAATATCCAGACTATACAGAGAACTCCTAAAACTCAACAACAACAACAAAAAACAAAGAACTCGATTCAAAAATGAACAAAGGACTTGAGTAGACATTTCTCCAAAGAAGAAAAACAAATGGCCAACAAGCACATGAAAACGTGCTCAACGTCATTAATCATTAGAGAAATGTAAATCAAACCCACAATGAGATACTACCACTTCACACCCGTTAGGATGGCTGTTGCAAAAACAAAAACAGAAAATAACAAGTATTGGCAAGAATATGGAGAAACTGGGAATCTTGTACACTTCAAAAAATATTTACTCATTTTATTATTTTTCATCCCCAAATACATATAAATGAAAACCTACTCTTCAAATGCAGGGAGGTCCTTGCCTATAATGTAGTATTTATTACATTTACATTACAAAACATTCTCATATGAAAATCAGTATGCAGCTCTTTCACACGCAGTTTTATACATACTCACACACAATATATGTAAGCAGTTAGGACTTTTCTACTCACATATTCCTCTGGTGGAAAATTAGGAAACTGGGCAATTCCCACACTTTTCAGCCTTGGGAAGGTAAATACAACCTCTCTGAACATTTTTTAAGAAGATGAATTTAAAATGGTGCAACTGCTAGGAAAAACAGTATTAAAGTTCCCCCCCAAAATCAGCATAGAATTACTATTTGACTCAGCAATTTCACTTCTGGGTATACACCCAAAGAACAGAAAGCAGAAACATAAACAGATATTTGTACACTCATAATCATAGCAATATTTTTCACAATAGCTAAAAGGCAGAAGCAACCCAAGTGTCCACTGACGGATGAATGGATAAGCAAAATCTATACCATGGGGTATTATTCAGCCTTAGAAAGGAAATTCTGACACATGTTACAACATGGATGAACCTTGAGGACATTATGCTAAGTGCAATAAGCAAGTCAAATACTGTATGATTTCATTCATATGAGATACTTAGATTCAGAATCATATTTAAATTCAGAGACAGAAAGCAGAATGGTGGTTTCCAGAGGCTAGGGAGAGGGAGGGAATGAGGAATTATTGCTTAATGAGTACAGAGTTTCAGTTTATTTATTTATTTATTATTTATTTACTTTTGGCTGCGTTGGGCCATCATTGCTGTGCTCGGGCTTTCTCTAGTTGCGGCGAACGAGGGCTACTCTTCGTTGCGGTGCACAGGCTTCTCACTGCAGAGGCTTCTCTTGCTGCGGAGCACAGGCTCTAGGCACGCGGGCTTCAGTAGTTGTGGCACGCAGGCTCAGTAGTTGTGGCTCCCGGGCTCTAGAGCGCAGGCTCAGTAGTTGTGGCACACAGGCTTAGTTGCTCCGCGGCATGTGGGATCTTCCCGGACCAGGGCTCGAACCCGAGTCCCCTGCACTGGCAGGCGGATTCTTAACCACTGTGCCACCAGGGAAGTCCCCAGAGTTTCAGTTTTGCAAAATAAAAAAAGTTCTGAAGATAGATGGCTGTGCTGGCTGGATAACAATATAAAAGTACTTACTCCACTGTGGCGTTACACATAACAATGTACACTTAATGGTTTAAATGGTCAACTTTATGTTATGTGTATTTTACTATAATTAAAAACAGATAAATTTGTAAAAATTAACAGCATGAGTTTGATTTTCTTAAGCATTTCTATATTTGATTCTAAATCTTTCTGGGGCTAAAAAAATGTTTTTCCACTTAGGAAACTATTATCTCATCCCAAATGATCTTAGGTTACTTTCCCAAGAACATTTTGAGAGATACCTTCCCTTCCAGATGAAGTTGGGTGACAACCTGTGATACTGTTGGGACGGGAGATCTAGAGCTGCAGAGACAGGACAGTTTTTATTCGGACCTTGACTGACAGGCTGAGCACCCTTGAACAGTCACAGCATCATGGACTCCAAAGCTTCAAGGAGGGGCTGACTGACCGAGGCCACGCCCAGATCTAAATCTTATCTCCATCCTCTCAGAGATTGTTCTATCACTGAAGTGGACTGTGCATTTCTTTGGTTTTTATTTTATTTATATGTTTTCCTGTTTAGCTCTAAAGACCATTGGATTTGTTGGAGTTCTGCATTATTTTTGCATCCTCGTGGCGTTATACCTTCCAAATACATCTCAGTGACCAATAATTGAATTCTGGGTCTCTGGGCTTTATCTAAGTCATGTCCAGTATCTAAGGAAGGTGGTTCTTTTTTTTTCTGCCGCACTGGGAGGCATGCGGGATCTTAGTTCCCTGACTACGGATGGAACCCATGCCCCTGTGGTGGAAGCGCAGAGTCTTAACCACTGGACCACCAGGGAAGTCCCTAAGTCACGTCCAGTACCTAAGAAGGCCGTTCCTGTGATATACATCCCCCTCCAGCTGGTGTTCTGGAAACATACCTTCAATGTTAGTCTTGAAGTGAGGATATCTGTTAAGAGTCTCCACCTGCTTCCTCCAGTCAAATTCATTCCGCCAGTAGGAGATGACTTTCTTCAGATAGTTGGAGTTGAAACCGTAGTGGAAGCGGCTGTCCTCCAAAGGTGGGGTTAAACGGACCTTGTCAATCCTCTGGTGTAAATCCTGGAGCAAAATGCAGGACCCCAAGTAGAGAAGGTGAATGAGGCAGAGCACAAGAGAAAGTTTGTTTCCAGAAGACAGTTCCAAACCCTGCAGCCACAAGACCCAAATATTATATATTTTATAACATTATTATATTACATAAAATGTATAATATATATTTTATATTATTATATTTTATTTATATATTTATAATTTATATATATTTATATTTATTTTATATTATATATAATATATTTTATATTATATCCTAGATATTATATGTAATATATTAATTATATATTAATATAGTTAATATATATGATATATAATATGTATTATATATTATAATTATATTAATATATATTATATATAATATGTACAGCAGAGGCAAAGCAAAGTTTCACCAGACAAGGTGAGGAGACTCCTGGTCTGCACACTTGTGCTCTGGGTTGTTAGGTTTATCCCAGAAGAAACCTCCTGGCTTCCCACAGCGGTGGCTGTTCCCCAAACATATGTTCTTCACTTTCGACTTCAGGTTGACTTCTCATCTTTCAGTTTTTAAATGTATGAACAATACAGATCTTTAATTTATCGAGGCTTATATACAGCAAGGGTTGGCAAACTTTTCTGTAAAGGGCCAGATCATAAATATCTTAGGCTTTTTGAGCTGCAGCTACTCCACTCTGCCCTTGTAGTGTGGAGACAGCCGTGGATGGTACATGGACAAATGGGCATGGCTGTGTTCCAAAAAAACTTTATTTATGGACACTGAAATTCGATGTCACGTAATTTCCACATGTCGCAAAGTATTATTCTTCTTTTGATTTTTTTCCAACCATTTAAAGATGTAAAAACTATTCTTAGCATGGGAGCTGTACAAAAGCAGGTGGCAGACTACATATAAAACAGATAATCAACAAGGATCTACTGTATAGCACAGGGAACTCTACTCAATATTCTGCAATAAACTATATGGGAAAAAAATCTGAAAAAAAAGGATATATGTCTATGTATAACTGAATCACTTTGCTGTACACCTGAAACTAACACAACCTTGTAAATCAACTATACTCCGATATAAAATAAAAATTAAATTAAAAAAAAAAAACAGGTGGGGCTTCCCTGGTGGCACAGTGGTTGAGAATCTGCCTGCTAATGCAGGGGACACGGGTTCGAGCCCTGGTCTGGGAGGATCCCACATGCCACGGAGCAACTGGGCCCGTGAGCCACAGCTACTGAGCCTGCGCATCTGGAGCCTGTGCTCTGCAACAACAGAGGCCGCGATAGTTAAGAGGCCCGCGCACCGCGATGAAGAGTGGCCCCCGCTTGCCACAACTAGAGAAAGCCCTCGCACAGAAACAAAGACCCAACACAGCCATAAATAAATAAATTAATTAATTAATTAAAAAAAAAACAGGTGGCAGGATGGATTTGCTGACTCTGATACGCAGCACTGAACGATACAGTATATCCTAACTCAGTTAGGATAAAAATGACATACCCGGAGAGAAGGTACAAGTCTCACGGGCAGGCGTGCATCAAGCTGAAAGAGCAGCTCCAGCTGGGGAAGTTCAAGTTGGTCCACGGAGACTCTCAAGTGTTACCCTTCCCAGAGTGTCCTCCCAAGCACTGCAGTAACCTCCACACAGATTTTAGGAATGTCAGACGCTGAGCCTAGGAACCCACTAAAGGAGGTATCGACAGGGCTCAGCCTCTGTCCTCAATAGCGACACCTCGTCAAGTGCTACCAAGGGAGCCTCAGTCTGGCTTCTCTTGGGTACAGCTGTCTCTGCTCTTTAATCCCATCCTCCTGAGCGCTCCCATGACTTTTTATCGGCACCTCTTACCGCATTTATCTCTATTAATCATTAATGTTTCTCTGTCCACATTTCTCAACTGCTGGACTAGGAGCTCTTTGAGGGAAGGCTCTCCCTCTTCTTCTAAGCACCCAGCACAGGGCCTGCACACAGTAGGTGCTCCCACACCCACAAAGTGAAAAAAGGATGAGTAGGGACATCGCAGGTCCCACCCACCCTCCTGGCCCTGCTCAAGCCTCGCTCTCAGATCAGCCCACCCCACGATCATGTCCATCCATCCTGATTCCAGCCCCATGCAGAGGACGGGCCTAGGCTTTGGAGTTAGACAGATCTGAGTTTAAACCCTCTGCTTATTATCTCGGTCGCCTTGGGTCAGTTGCTTTGCCTCTCTGAGCTTCACTTTCTGCATGACCGCAGGGACTGCACGTGACTACAAGGGGGCTGACACACAGTAGGTGCCTGGCCACGGCTGGCCCTGTGCCAGGTTCTCTGTGCAGCAGCATTTATGTCACCACGGCCTTGCTTTTCACTCACGATCTCCACCCAGGCCCTGAGCCGACAAGCTCACTCCCAGGTTTTCAGGTGGGGCACCAAGGAGGCAAAACCAGCTGCTTTCTGTGACCCTTGGGTCCAGCTGGCACCCACTTGCCGGCCTGGGTACTGCTGGGGCCTTGGGAAGGGGAAGGCGGAAACAGGGGAGGGAAGGAGGAGAAGGGATGGGTGGGCAGAGCGGGAGAGCCCAGTGGGAGAAGAGTAGGTGAAAAAACACCCCCCGCCCCAGAGGAGCACTTCCCAAGCCCCTCCCCATCCCAGCCCCAGCCTGAGGCGCAGCCCCAGAAGGGACCTCCCCGCCCTCCCCACTGCTCCCTCGTCTGGAAAGAGGTGCCTTACATTGATCTCCTCATCTGACGTTTCCACCTTGAATGGGCGGATGCTCTCGTCCTCCCCAGCTGTGGGCCTCACCCCGGGCGCCCACCATCCATCTTCAAGTGGCAAAGTTTCCTCCTTGTCCTTGGAGACGAACCAGTAGATGACAAAGCCCAGCACTGAGGCGAGGAGTATTTCCAGCCACATGACTCCTGCAAGGGGGATAGAATCACCTTGACCTCTGGCCGGAAACGCCAGATCCCTGACTTCTTTCCCACCCAACCCTCGACTTTTGACCTGAAAAAAATAATATTATAAGCATAGTATGGAAAAATTGGAAAACAACAGGAAAAGACACAAAAATGACCATAATCCTACTGAGCTATGAAATTCATGAGTCAAATTTGGAAAAGGTGAAGCTGTGTTGGCTTCCGCACAGCCCTGGGTGGTGGGCCTGCATTTCTGAGGCCTCATGGTTCTCTGAGGGGCCTCTGGCTCCAGACGCTTCAGAGAAGCTTCTCTCCACCCTCGTGACACCCTCCCCAACGGGAGGCGCAGGGACTTCTCTGAGTGGTGGGCTCAGGAGAGGAGATAGAGCCATGCTTGCCCCTTGCTGTCTCTCTCTGAGGGGGGGTCTGTCCTCAGGGTACCCATAGGGGTAAGAGGGGAGGTGTGAAGAGCTGGGAAGTTAAGTTCATTCGGGGTGGGGGAGTGTTCAGTGGCCCAAACATGGCTACATATCTCAGTTGATTGTCAACAGCTTTATTGAGATATAATTCATATACCATGTAATTCACTTGTTTAAGGTGTACAACCCAGTGGTTTTTAGTATATTCACAGATATGTGCAACCATGACCACAATTTTAGAACATTTTCACTACCACAAAGAGGAACCCTGTACCCTTTAGCTATCACCCTGCTTTGTCCCTCATACCACCCAAGGCCCCAAGCAACCACTAATCTACCTTCTGCCTCTACAGACTTGCCTATTACATTTCATATCAGCTCAGCTCTTTTAACCCTCATTAGTCTGATTCCCCTGCTTCTTTCTCAGAAGGGGAAGAAAGAACTTAGTTCCTGCAAACCAATACCAGGCTGACACTGGCCCAGCATTATTATCTAGCTCCTCATCTTGCACATTCCCAGGGGAAGTAACCCCCCGAAGGTTCACATTCAGAGAAATGTGCGTGAATACGGGCACCGTCCTCGGGCCTGAGCCAGCAGAGGGTCTGCTGGATGCAGGGCAGTCAGGACCCCACCGGAGGAGAAAGCATGGATCTCAGGTGAGGCCTCAGCAGACCCACTTCCCAGGCCCATCCGGACTCTGCCTTGGAAAACTGGGGCAGGAGGAGGACGCTGCTAGCAAACCCACCCTAGGGTGCCCTCTATCTGCCACAGGACTCTGCTGGGGGCTTGCTGAGGCTCTGAGGTTTGCTCCTGCCAAGAAAAGAAAACATGCACAGGCTTCTCCCGCCTCCCACAGAGAGACGCTCTGTCCCTCCCAGGAAATCCTACCCTTTGAGAACAGGGAGAAAAGCCAGCTGCTAGTCTCTGTGGTATTCGAAGGCAGGACTAGGCTTAGGGATTGTGGGGCACTGGGGAGCATGTGGGAAAAGGCAGAAGGCAGAGAGCACAGCTGCCCCCAGCAGCAGGAGCAGATGGACACAGTTCACCCAGTGGGAGGGTCACGACACAATAGTCTGGAGCTGGGAAGGCAAGGACTGTGTCTATCCTGGTCCCTGCCCTGACCCCAGTGCCCAGCATAATGCCTGCCCAGAAAGGCACTTTGCCAATATCTGTGAAATCAGCATACACGGTAAAAGCAAATAAGATAAATTTTGCAGGATGTTGTCAAGCACAGAGAGGCCAAGAGCACAGTTGTCACTTGCTGCTGGGATATAAATGCCCAACTTTCCCTTTTCTGCATAGAATTATCCCAGTGCTTTCACTTGTCCACATGAGCTCTGAGTTCTCACCCTTTGATCAGCTACTTGGGAAGCAGCCAGGGAAGCAGAGCTGTGGAGTTAGGGGCCTGCAGGAGAGGTGGGGCGGCTGCAGGCGCCACCCTCACTCCCCACTGCCTTTTTTTAATTTTTAATTTATTTGTTTTTTAGGGTTTTTTTTGGCTGCATTGGATCTTCGTTGCTGCGCGTGGGCTTTATCTAGTTGCAGTGAGCGGGGGCTACACTTTGTTGCGGTGCGTGGGCTTCTCATTGAGGTGGCTTCTCTTGATGCGGAGCACGGGCTCTAGGCATGCGGGCTTCAGTAGTTGTGGCATGTGGGCTCAGTAGTTGTGGCTCATGGGCTCTAGAGCACAGGCTCAGTAGTTGTGGCACACGGGCTTAGTTGCTCCGCGGCATGTGGGATCTTCCCGGACCAGGGATCGAACCCATGTTCCCTGCATTGGCAGGCAGATTCTTAACCACTGCACCACCAGGGAAGCCCCCCCACTGCCTTTTAACAATTACTGGGTCCTACCAACTTAGCAGATCTGATGTGTGTGCAGCGTAGTTATGTCCCCGGACTTCGACAGCAAACAGAACCATGAGAGAGAATGTTGAAATGATCAGTGTTCAAGCACTGCATCTAAATTCAGGGAACCAGGACAAGGGTCACCATGATGGGCCACAGCCCAGGGCAACATAACAGATTCAAGGAGAAAGTTTAAAGCCCTTTCTCTTGCATCCTAATTAAGATAATAAGAATATTAGTCCTTGGTTCAAGGAGGGCGCTTTAGAGCCACTGATCTCGGATTACAAAGCGAGCTTTACTGCAGTGTGTTAATCTGCCACCTATTAACCGCCCTTTATTTAATGGTGGGTACTAACGCACACGAAGTAAGGCGCTCTAGGTTAGCCAGGTGTAACAGGTATTGACTGTCTGCAGGTGGGTTTTCCAGGGATGTGATAAACCATGGCCCATACAAATCCACCCACTGAGGAGTCAAAATTCATTGAACTTGACTTTCCTTTTCACTTAAGGTAAGAGTCAGAGCAGGCAAGGGACTTGCCCCAAATCGCATCGCACTTGTGAGGATTAGAATTTGTAGTCAAAGCATTCATTCCCTGTCTGTCATTGGGCATGTTGCTCCTGCCAACCCCGCCCCCATCCCATCTTGTCTCCCTTCAGCATGTTTTCAGCCTCAAGCCTTCATACCTGCTCTTTGGGACCCTCAGAGCACAGGAGCCACGACTGCACGCGGGCCGCGGCCGTCTACCCGAGTGGGTCTCTCAGGCCTGCACATTTTTTTTCCGAAAAATTAAATAATAAACAAGACCTTCCCCTTGCTGGTGCACAGGAGCTGGGGGTCCATGAGGAAGGAGGTCAGCGAGCTCCGAGAAGAGGCGGGGCCTCAGAGTCCGACCAATCAGAGTTCAGGGGCCCCCTGCGTCCTCAGGTTTAACTCCGCCCCCACGCTCCCTGGTAGGGAGGGAGAGCCGAGACGCCCACCCCCGGGGCGTGAAGAGTCTGGGCGTGCCGGGCGCCGGCAGGACGGCTACCCGGGTGCCGCGGCTGCCCTTAGGCCTCCGGCCCTCCTTGGCCAGGACTGCTGGTTTACTTAGAGTATGAGGAAAGTGGAAGTTTGAGGCTCAGGAGGGAAGGCGCCGCTCTGCCTGCCCAGCTCCCTGCACAGTGCAGGCCAGGGCGTGGAGCCAGCTGGTGACTCTCGTCCCCAGGGCGGGCTCCTTGGGGTTGGACTCCCCATCTCCCCCAGTGGGGAGAAGCACCGTTCACCGGGAAACCCAAGGCCAGCTGCACTCTGGCTGCCGCAGCCTGGGTTGCGGAGGCGGTAGCACTAGGCAGATGACAGAGCCCTTACCTGCCTCCCCTCCCCCAAGGCCTCTCTAGGCCAGTTGGCACCTGAGACGAAGAGTAGGGCTGCATCAGCCCAACCTCCCTGGGTCGGCCAGTTGCTAGGTTGGAACCACTGAACCTCCAAGCTAAAGAGGAACTCAGCAACGTGAGTTCACCCCCCTCACTTCATAGCTGGGGAAACTGAGGCCAGGGGTGGCCGTGACTCACCCCAGGTCATGTGGCCAGGGAGCAACACATCTGGAACAAAGGGAGAAAAGGACCACTGCCCTCGCTGCCCTCTACTGTAACTGCTCTAGGGCAGGGCTTCTCAACCTCAGCACAACTGACATTTTGGACCAGATAGTTCTTTGTTATGAGGCCTGTCCTGTGCATTGTAGGGTGTTAACAGCATCCCTGGCCTCTACCCAGTAATACCAGCTCCACCTCCTCCCCTACCCCCACCCCCACCCCACCACGCCCCGTGTGACAACCAAACATATCTCCAGATATGGCCGAATGTTCCCTGGGAGGGAAATTGCCCTCAGTGCAGAACCCATGCTGCAGATCAGCGGTTCCAACTTCAGGATGTGTTAGAATCACCTGAGAAGCTGTTAAACGATTCAAGGGATCTGGGGTATGGCCGGAGAATCTGCATTTCTAACTAGTTCCCAGGTAATGCTGCTGCTGGTGGTCCGGGGACCACACTCTGAGAACCTTTGCTCTAGACTGAATTATAAACTCTAAGAAGGCTGGCTATCTGTCTTGCTCCCCAAGGTATCCCAGTGTGCACCGAGCCCAGTTCTGGCAGATGCAGGAATCTCACCAACAGTTGTTGAATAAACACTTGGGCCTGACCGAGGTGGGAGGGACTGTGGCCCTTCTATAGGATCAAGAAGCAAAGAGAAAATGCTATCTCCAAGGTGAGCAGACAATCCCAGAGCCTCTCTCTGCACACAGACTGGTAAGTTGGTCCCGTGCAGAAAGCTGGATTCCCCAAGCTGCCCTCCTGGTTGTAACTCTCAGGGGGAAGGGTGGACCCATGACTCCACATCCATGGTGTCCAAGATCCCAGTTAGAAATTTGAAGAAAATGCTACAGTTCCAGGGGGGCCTGCTGCCCCCACAGCCAGGCCTGTGAAAGTCTCAGCAGCCTAACTATCACATTTTACCAACCCTCTTTTCCTAGGGAGGAGAAATTCCATAATCTGTCCTTCTCACAGCCTGCAAGCTACAGGCTAAACTCCTAGCCAGCCCCAGGAGGCACCCCGACTCTGGAGCCTGAAGCCATGCAAGGCAGTTTCTCTGTCCCCCACAAACAGACCTCCAAATCCTGGGACAACCCTCCATTTCCCCCATCAGAACCCTGCTCTTCCTCCCTCAGGAGCCCGCAAAATCTCTTGTCCGTGAGCCGCCCTTGACCCCATGGCAGTGTGTATTTATGTTCACCCCTGAACTCTCACCCCAGTGGGCTCAAGGCCTGAGGGTAACAGGCATCTTAGGGAGGGCTTCCTTGGACACTGCTGTGAGCACTTTGTATCATTGGACCCATTAATCCTCACAACAGTCCCACTTTACAGATGAGAAAACCAAGGTTGTGTAACTCGTCTGAGATCACAGCCAGTGAAGGGGGTGGGGTTGGAGAGGAAATGTGGCAGGATTCTAATAATGACAGCCAGACCCACAACCCCCCCTTCCCCAGACCGCCTCTATTCCTTATGCTTTGTTACTTGGGGAGGATTTTTCTGTACGATGAAACTGTGTGCTTCTCAAAGGCTTCTGTCCTTTTCAGCCCCAAACCCCCACCCACCATGGCTTGTTTGTAACAGGTGGCCGAACAACCACAGAACTGAATATTGTAATAGCCAAGCCCGTCGTGACAGAGAGCTGGCGGAGGCTCAGGGAGACCACATGGCTCTGCTCAAGGTCACCAGGGCTGCTTGGGGCAGGGGGACTGCCGAGAGCTTGGAAGGAAGCTGGGGAGACGCCATCCAAGTCACCTTCCTTGCAGGCGTCTTTCCTATCTTGCCCCAACCCCTCCGCCCCCTCCAGCTAGACTGCGATCTTCTGTTTCTTCTGTCTTCCCCGTGGCTCCAAGCACGGGGCTCTGCCCACGGAGGCGCTCAGTGTCAGTGCAGGCACACACTTGAAGCTGCAGGGCTGGGGTTTCAGGCCCACCTCTGGCTGGTGGGCCTCAGTCCTACCACTGGACTCAGGTAAGATGTTGACCTTTAAGATGGAAGGGTCTGTGGAGGGTCCCCTCAAAACTGGAATTGAGGTAACAGTGCTAGAGAGAAACTAGGATGAATCAAAATGTAACAGGAGACTTTCGTAAAATCCCTCTGGAAGACTGTTTGGCAGAATCTCCTAAAACTGGGCAGATACAAACGCTATGACTCAGCAATTCATTCCTAGGTATAGATCCAACCAAGGTGTGTCCACGTGTTTACCAAAAGTCACAAATGAGAAATGTCCGTAACAGCACGATCCGATCCGATCTGTAGAAGCCAAAAACTAGAAACAATCCAGATGTCCTTCCACCACAGATGATGGTCTCTTGACACAAGGGAACACCATACAATGAGAACAGACGATCTGTAACTACACACAGTGACAGGGATCAATCCCACAAACAGTGCTGGGCCAAAGATGCCAGACACAAGAGAGCACACACCGCATGACTCCACTTATATAAGGACATAGACAAGCAAACCGAATCTGTAGTAAGAGACTTGAGGATAGCGCTTTCCTTTGGTATGGGGGCTGGAGCCCAAGCGCTATGTTGTCAACTCCCCAGTGAATACAGTGTGCAGACAGGGGACAGGTCCGCATGTAGCCCAGAAAAGAGAGGCCTCAAGAGCGAGACTGGGGCGTGTGACTTAACAATGCAGGGGTGTGCTGAGCAGTCACGAGTGTGGGGTGACCACGGTCGCAGGCCTCCCTATAAGCCTGTGTGCTGCCCCTCCACTGTGGCACCCCACCCGGGCTCTGATTCTCTACTCAGTGAGAACTACTGACTCAGAAGTCAGCCGCGGGTAAGCCTGATTCCTGGAGGAGGGTGGGACATTAGAGGGCAGACCTAGTCACTGGGTCCCTGGGAACAAAGTGTCACCCCGTCCCGCCATACAGCGAGGAAATGCAAACACCCTGTGAGTTTGGGGAAGCCTGGTGGCCCACTTGGGTGTTCCCATTTGAAGAGCCAGCCTGGCTTTCCTGGTAGAACCCCCGTTCCATGAGACATCGCCCCATCAACAGCAACTCGGACTACCTTTGACTTTAAGAACCGGGAACATTCTGGAGTTTACAGTAAAGGATCTTCTAGCTTGCTTCCCTGTTTGAGTAGTTCAAAGCCCAGCTCTGCCATTTTACCAGCTGGGGGGCTTTGGACAAGTTACCAAACTGCTCTGAGCATCTGTGGACTCCTCTCTAAAATGGGGATAACGCCAATCTCATAGGCTCAAAACAGGTACTCTACCGATGTGTGTTCCTTCCCCTTCCCCCAAAGCCCTTATTACTGTGCCGAATCTTCATGCAGGAAGAGACCCCAGAGGACCCCTATCCCTATGAGATGACTTAGGGATAAGCAGGCTGGGAGCAGGAAAGTGCATGGCGTGGGCATCTGCTGGCCTCCCCATGTGCCCTCACCAAGGACGGACTTGAAGGATAAGGAAAGCACAAGGTCACGTACATCTTGGCTACCAGTGTTTTGCAGTCCGTGCACCTGGGTAGTCCCCACTCTTCTGAGAAGTTACATTCTCAGTGTAAGGGAGCAGAATTCTGTTTACTAAGCCTCCCCGTTTCCAAGGAAAGCTATATTTATCTCTTCTGTGTGGTCAGCTCCTGCTGGTGTAGAAAATATTCTATCTACTTCAAAACATCAATATTTAGGAGACACCATGAAAAATTCAGAAGTAATACAATGCAAAACGAGAGTGCCTGCTTTATTATGCTAGCACCCGAAACTGGAAGGTAATTCATCTACTCCAAAAGTTCAGAGAATATATTTTATCTGATTAAGTTGTTGTTTTGTTTTGTTTGTAATGCACTTTTCCAGAATACTGGCAAAACACTTTGCTGAGAGAACGGGAGAGTGGGTGGTAGCCTTTCAGAATGAAAGCAATTTTTTTCTTGAAGCCACAGTACCCTTCCTTAAAAAATGATTAGTTTGTCTAGTAAGGAAAATGCAGCTTTTGTTGTAAACTAGCCTAATTTTTTTAAAGACACAGTAACTGGAGGACAGTGGTCATTTAGTTCTAAAATGTTGAGCTGAGAAGTAAATCTGAGCAGCAGTTGACTACTCATAAGAAATGGGATTATATGAAGTTTAAGTCCCCACATTCTATACTGAAGCTTTGAGCATGCGCTTCTGAAACTTGGGAAAAAATTAGGAATTAGTTCAAGTTGAAGAAGTCAGTTGTGCAATATGGTGACCTTTACCCTTAAAAGAGGCAAATAGAGCAATTTATTATTTTACTTTTCTTTTGTCTTTCTGGGTCTTACTCGAAAAGGACAATTTTAACTATAGGAGATCAAGTAAAAAGGGTGCTTAGTTCTCTAGGATTGCTAAAAGGAAACCCAGTCTAATAATTTCACTGAATGTATAGTGTTTCTGTTATGCTTGGGGCAAAAACACAAGTTTTAAAGCATACGATTGGGACTTCCCTGGTGGCACAGTGGTTAAGAATCCACCTGCCAATGCAGGGGACATGGGTTCGAGCCCTGGTCCAAGCCCGTGCACCACAACTACTGAGCCTGTGCTCCAGAGCCCACAAGCCCCAACTACTGAGCTCACATGCCACAACTACTGAAGCCCACACACCTAGAGCCCATGCTCCACAACGAGAGAAGCCACTGCAGTGAGAAGCCCGCACACCAAAATGAAGAGTAGCCCCCGCTTGCCGCAACTAGAGAAAGCCCGCCTGCAGCAACGAAGACCCAACGCAGCCAACAATAATAAATAAATAAATAAATAAATAAAAATACCGATGGAATTAAAAAGAAAAACATACGATTCCTTTATCTTATTTATTTTTGGCTGTGTTGGGTCTTTGTTGCTGTGCACAGGCTTTCTCTAATTGCGACGAGCAGGGGCTACTCTTGTTGCGGAGCATGGGCTCTAGGCGCACGGGCTCAATAGCTGTGGCACGTGGGCTCTAGAGTGGAGGCTCAGTAGTTGTGGCGCACGGGCTTAGCTGTTCTGTGGCATGCGGGATCTTCCCGGACCAGGGCTCGAACCTGTGTCCCCTGCATTGGCAGGCGGATTCTTAAACACTGCGCCACCAGGGAAGCCCACAATTCACTTTTAGATTGATACTGAAAGTTCAAGTGAAAACTCTTTTCTTGTAATTTGAATATGTAAAGTATCAAGAAGTCATTTTGTTCTTTTAAAGTAAATAAGAGATTTGTATTGGTGCTGGAAAAGTAAGTATAAACTTGCTTTTGGATCAAAGGGCGGTTTAGTAGACGCTACCTATGACTATGAGCTGGGGTCTTTGCAGGCACAAGGAACAAGACAGAGTCCTGTACCTGCTGAAGTGCATGCTCTAGTAGGACAGACAAACAGATGAACAAATAACACCTTTCTAATGATAGATACAATATATCTGCACAGATGGAAGAGAAGTGTGCAAAGTTAGAGTGGTAAGTCTGCCACAAAGGTTTCACAGAGGAGGGGGTCACTGAGTAGGGTTTTTAAGGATGAATAGGAGTTTACCAGGCAGAAAATAATGGTGGAATGGGGATAAATCTAGGGAGAAAAGAGAGCATGTGCAAAGGCATGGAAGTAAGAAAGTGCATGGTGTAAGCAAAGAACCACAAGAATCTACATCCATGTTCAGTGTAGAGCTGACGATTACAAACTTTGGAGTGCAGTCATTTAATTTCTATATTAGCTGAAAGGAGTCCCTGCCTTATCTCTTTTATGAATTGTTACTTCATCATGTTGAAGCTGACTCAGGAGTTTAACTTAGAAATTGTGTTTGCAATTCAGATGACGCTTCTGTAAATTAGATGCCAAGGGGAGTGAGGAAAGGAAATATACTTGGGAGGTGAGTATTTCATGGTTGCATGAGAAAAAGGTGGCCAGGGCAAGAGATTACTCAAAACCAACATTCCACCCCAGCTGCCCTTAGTGATTGGGCTGCTTCAGCAAATATGCCCTGAGACTGATAGTGTGGCAGACTGCCAGCTATGTTTTCCTCTTCGTTCTCAGCACTGCAATTTTTATTTTAGTTGGAGAAGCGCAGCTAAACACTACATTTCTTGGCCCTCTTTGCAGCTCAGTATGACAGGGTGATTAGGTGCTGACAAAGAGCTGGAAGTGTATTTGAGGCAGAGCCATCTGTGATCCAGACAGTACCTTTGTGTGAATTAGGAAAAGGCATCCATTCCTCAAAATACTATCACAAGATGAACCTAATATACTGCTTTGCCATATGCTAGAAAGCACTTGTAAATAAAATATAAATCCTTGATGTTGATGATATGAATTGTCCAGTGAACAACCTACACAAGAGTACATGGGTCCTGCATGTGTGTGGAAGACTATGTAGAGAGCCCTGACTCAGCTGGGAAGCACACCCTTTTGCCCTTCCCCTTTCTTTTCATGCCTCCTGGGACTCAGACATGATGGCTGGACTCTGGTAGCCATTTTGGACCATGAAGTGATCTTGATGATGGAAATCAGAGATGATGGAAGGATCCTGTATTCACCATGGGGCCACCAGCCCAGGCCTGGACTGCTTACTCCCAAACTTCCTTTGTATGACAGGAAAATAAACTTCTATATTGTTTAATCCATTGTTATCTTGAGTTTTCTATTATATAAAGCCTAACATAA
The DNA here is from genome assembly GCF_039906515.1 of Pseudorca crassidens. Lineage (NCBI taxonomy): Eukaryota > Metazoa > Chordata > Mammalia > Artiodactyla > Delphinidae > Pseudorca > Pseudorca crassidens. The sequence goes on from NC_090297.1 coordinate 163,125,504, forward strand.
TCCCAACTAATTGAGAAAGTCAGGGCGGAAAGAAAATATATCAAGTTCCCCCAGGGTGCACACTCTTAAGAACAAATGCCCAGTCTTCAAAATTTTCAGTGCTCTATTACTGTTCCATCTCTGGAACATTTATATGATAAATAAACATTTTCCTGCTGCCCCAATCACATAAAGGTATGTTCTCAAAAGACAGCAAAGAGGAAACAAACTTTCACTGAATACGCTTTTGCATGTTGAAAAAAAAAATTCTTTTTACCAAATGCATGTACTATCTACCCCAAAACAAAATAATTATACATTTAAAAAATATGGACAACCACAAGAGTGAGTCTTCCCTGTAATCCAGCTCCAACAGTGAGTCAGACACCTCGCAGCACCAGAACTGCGCAAACGCACTCAGCAGCTGAGGTGTGACTTCCCAGTGGCCAAGAAGGCCTGGAGACAAAGGTGAATCCGGAAACTCAGAAACCCACGGGCATCTGAGGGCCGGGGGCCTGGCGAACATGTGAAATAGGGTGAAGAAAGCTGGCTGGGCTGTGGGAGAAACACTGGCTGCCGAAGAACTGGTGTCCAAACGGGGCTGTCCTTTCTGTGCACATGGCTCCCACTGCCACCTCTGGACAGATGACAGACATGAGCATCTCTAACCCAGACCCCCTCTGAGCTCCAGACCCAGGCACCCACCTGCCAAGTCGATAGTTCCTCAATGTCTCAAAACCTCCTCCAGTGCATCTGAAGTTGCACTTGTCTCCCTAAACTTTGTCTTCCTCTGGGGTTCCCTCTCACTGTAGCTGGCAGTAGCCACCTTCCACCTGCCAAGCCAAAAACCCAGGCGATGTCCTTGAAAGCCCCCTCCTCCATTTCATCCACATCCAATCTCTCGGCAAGTTCCAGCAGCTCTACCTCCCAACTTATATCCCCAATCCTTCTCCACCACCACCACCCCGCCCAGGTGCCCAGGTGCCCGTCTCTCCCTGGACTACAGCCGGTCCACTCACCCCTGCTCTGCCCCCACAATACACTCTGTAGCCAGAGCGATCTTTTGGCAATGCAAATCTGACTCTGTCGCACCCCCTGCTAAAACTCTTAAATAGCTTCCTGCTACTTTGGGGACAAAGCAACGCTGGTTAAGGTGACCTTAAAGGCCTGTGTGGTCTGACCTGCCCACACCCCTCCCAGGCTTCAGCCCTGACCCCCATGTCCTTTCAGGCGTGTGTGCTCACCTGCTCCCTCCAGCTGCAGGGCTTCGCGGAAATGCTGGTTCCCTCTGTCTGCAACGCTCTTCCCGTCCCTTCTCAGCTCCTTAACTTGCGTTCATCCTTCCGATTTCAGATCGTGTCCCTCCTCCAAGCCTATTTCAGCACCACGCACCTCTCCTTCCTACCCCTCGTCACTGTCACGTTTGTCCATGACGTTATGTGACTGGTAGGGGTCTCCCCCACTGGAAGGAAGCTCTTTGAGGGTAGAGACTAGGGCTGCTTTGGCTCCCCTGTGTCCCCAGTGCCTGGCACTTACTGGATGCTCGGTAAATATTTGTTGAATGGCCTTTTCCCCTGGCTGGCAGCTCGGAGGCTGCATGATGCCTGGAGTTACTGTAAAAGACGTGAACCAGCGGGAGTTCGTCAGAGTGCTGGCAGCCTTCCTCCGAAAGTCCAGGAAGTTGAAAGCCCCTGAATGGGTGGACACTGTCAAGCCGGCCAAGCATAAAGAGCTCACTCCCTACGATAAGAACGGGCTCTACACATGAGCTGCTTCCACAGCAAGGCACCTGTATCTCTGGGGCAGCCCCGGGGCTGGGGCGGGGGCTCCGTGACCAAGATCTATGGTGGGTGTCAGAGGAACGGTGTCATGCCCAGCCACTTCGGCAGAGGCTCCAAGAGCATGGTCTGTCGGGTTCTCCAAGCCCTGGAGGGGCTGAAAAAGGTGGGAAAGGACCAAGATGGGGGCTACAAACTGACACCTCAGGGACAGAGAGATCTGGACAGAATCGCTGGACGGGTGGCAGCTGCCAACAAGAAGCATTCGAACAAAATGAAGTGCTGTTGACAACTTGTGATAAAAAAAAAATTTGTTGAATGAATGAATTTAAAAGTTCTTTGAATGACAGCGTTGAAAATTATCAGACCTTTTGAGCAAAAAGATAGCTGAATTCTCCTTGAGGAATTATAGACGACCTACTTCTGAGCCTAGTTTGTAGAGATGGGCCGGTATCCCAGGCGCACTGTAAATGTCAGGGTTTGGGATCTAGAAAGATGAGGCTCAGCCTCAGGATCCTGCTGACCACGATGGGGGGAGGGGTGGGCCAGCCAGCCTGCCCTCGGAGAGTCTCCTCCCTCGGACCCAGGCAGGTGGTGAGAAACTCACAATCTGAAAATGCTCCCCAAGTCATAGAAAGCTACTAGCTAACTCCAACTCCTACCATGTACCTGGCCTTGGGCTGGATGCCCAAATGTCCTTCAAGAGAAGAGGCCGAGGGCTTCCCTGGTGGCGCAGTGGTTGAGAGTCTGCCTGCCGATGCAGGGGACGCGGGTTCGTGCCCCGGTCCGGGAAGATCCCACATGCCGCGGAGCGGCTGGGCCTGTGAGCCATGGCCGCTGAGCCTGCGCATCCGGAGCCTGTGCTCCGCAATGGGAGAGGCCACAAGAGTGAGAGGCCCGCATACAGCAAAAAAAAAAAAAGAGACAGAAGAGGCCGAGAGGGTGGACACAGACCTGAGCCCCAGGAGAAGGCCCAGCTGTGGACTGCACGGGGGATTCCTCCCTCCAGCCTGTTGTCTGATGTCTTCCTGACAGGGATTCAGACTCAGGAGCGTAATAACCTTGTGTTCCTTCTGGGAAAGTAGTCGGCCAGTGGTCCACAAGCGCGGGGCAGAGGGGTACACTGTGTGCCCCCAGACTCCAGGCCAGAGAAAGGCAGGGCTGGGGGTCTGTGTGCTTCCTCGGCCTCAGCCCCTCGCCGCCCTACCCAGCCTTGCTGCTCCTCCCTGGGGAGAGACATATCCAGCAGAAAGGGGAAAACAGATGGCTTCCCTTCCACTCCAGGTGGGCCTGTCAAGGAAGGCCACCCAGACCAGGAACGTCCCTCCAAGCAACGTGCACCAAAGGCTGGCCAAAGCCTGGGGCTCCCAGGGGCTCCCCAACAGCGATGCCCAAAACTCCCAGGCAAGCTCACTGTAGCGGAGACCGCTCTGGCCCAGGATAGATGGGGGAATACCCTACGTGAAGGGCCTCCCCAACTCTGCACAGCCCAGCACGTGACCAGCCTCTCCACCCACAGGCTTTTCTCGGAACCCCAGTGGCCAGCGGTGCTGGGGTGGGCCAGGCCCATGGGCAAGGTCAGCTGGGCTGGACAGATTAGAACGCTCCGCACTTGGGACAAGGGCCATGTTTATCTCCCTGAAAGATCTGGAACCAAGCCCCGGGAGAGCAGCCTGGCAGGAAAAGAAACACGTCGTTTGTAGGCAAAAACAAGGGGAAGTAAAAAAGTAAAAACAGTGTTGGGGGGCAGCCTTATTATGGGGAACCCTGTTCTGGGGCCTGAGTGAAGGCACATCACTGTATGCCCTGGAGGGTCACCCCCGCCCCCTGCCCCCATCCCCATGCCCCCAACGATAATATATATATATATATATAATATATATACACACACACACACACACACACACACATACACACACCTGTATAGACAGACAAAAAGAATACAATTACTGACTGCTGATCTGATCTGACGAAAATCTTTATGGACTCAGGAGCCAGCTCAGCTGGTGGTCAGGCACTCAGGGCCTGCTTTGAATCCTGGCTCTATCCCTTACCAGCCATAGCCTAGGTAAACTTAGGCCAGTGTCTTCATTTCTCCGAGCCTCAGTCTCCACACCTGCAAAATGGGTGGAATAAAGTACATCCCTTACTGAATGAACTCAGGGAAAGTGGCCGCACAGGGAACAGCTGTCACAGGCATTTGCTTTTTGTTTTTAAATCCTGAGGACACTAAAGGTCGGGGAGAGAGGCCTACCCTGAAGCTGAGGGAACCTTCCCTGAGGAAGTGTTATCTGAACCAAGAAGGGAAGTTAGGAGCGATCCTTGAAAGACAGAAAGGCAGAGGGTTCCAGGGCGGATAGGATGCCTGAAGGCCAGTGTGGCTGGAAGGCAGAAAGTGAGGGAAGCACGGCCTAGGATAAGGAGGGGGCTCTCGGCTCTGGGGCCTGAGTGAAGGCAGCCTCAGCACCTGCCAGGAGGGTCTGGATGGGTGAAGGGGGGGAATCATATGGGTGGGCTGCCTGGCCCAGAGCACCTTCAGAGAGGGGATGCTGACCTCCACAGATTTTAAACGCCCCTGAGCTGGGGGAGCAGGGGCCACCACAAACTCATTTACACAAGCTGCCATGCAGACTTTTAGTTAAACAACACAAGTGGGGAGCAGACTCTCTCCACCCTGCAGGGTTCACACACTCATGCTCTGGGAGTTTCATTTGAATCCTTTCCATCTTGCATTCTGTCAAGTTGTCCACTGGTTTAAATTACCAGAGAAAAAACCCAAGTGGAACACAGTTCACTGCCTATGAGGAAAAAACATTACCTTCCTGGAATTTCAATACGTGACATTCTCTATTTGAGGAGAGAAAGACTCCTATTTCAGGAGATAATAGGCGTGGGCCTATTATATAGGTGTATAATACACCGATTTGATTTCCTTTCCACCACTAACCACACTCTCTCTCCTCCCTCCCCTCCCCAAGTCTGCTTTTCCTCAGCGACGTGCTCCCGGTCTGGAAGCTTCCTCAATAGTGTGTAACAGGATAGCACTGCGAGCTGGGCCACAGCACAGTCATTTGAGCTGGCTTTATTGTCTGAAACGCACTGAAAGGGTCCCTGTGCCTCACGTACTGCAGCCCTAAGGACTAGAGTCTGAGCTCAGAGGAATATTCTGGGTTGCTGGTGTCTTGGTGAGGTCAGTTTGCTTGTGGAAATGTCTAGGTTGCAAAAAGAAATAAAAAGTCAAAAAAGGCTAAAAGTACTTCTGAAGTTCAACCAAAGGTCCAGGGGGCAACTCTGAAATTAAGGTGTTCCATCTTGACAGTATCACTGTGACCCTGAGACCCACCTGTGGGAAGGGGGCACAGACCCGGCCGAGGGCAGGGGGCCGCCTTCCCCCACCTGGTGGCCAGCCTGCCGGCTCCTGCGTCCTCACAGCGACAACTTGGTTCACAGGCAGAAAACCCGGAAAGCAGGAAAATACATCCATTTTCTCCTAAAGAGTTGGTAAGAGCGTCAGATTTCCCTGACCCCTTGGCACTCAGGGGTTAATCATGGAGCTTGGTGCTGGAATCAGTGTTTCTCTTACTTTCCAAAAGGTCCAAGTCTCTCCAGTTCTAACAAGAAGGGTAGTACAATCAGAAAGTCGCACCCAGTATCGCAAAGGCCACTCATGCCACCTGGAAAGCCAAGTGGCAGGCTGAGCCGCCGGGGGACACCCTGAGATGGTGGTCCTCGGGGAAGGCCCACGCCCAGCCACTGAGAAGCACCACACGGGTCTCTGACTCAGAGGCACCTGGCCTCCCGCTGCTGGTCACTGGCTTCCTGCAGCCCTCACGGCTCACAGCGCAGGCCACACCCTGGCTACAGCCAGCCCGATAGGCCCACGGCGGGGACGCTCAGAACCCTTCCAGAACATGAGGACGCGTCTGGGCAGCACCACCTCCTCTGAGGAAGCCCAAAGAAGCCCTGGACTTGGACATGGTGGTGGGAAGACTCCGTAAGCACAGCATCTCCCGTGCTACGATAACCCTAAGAAGTAAGGCGTAATTGTTTTCTGTTTTAAAGAGATTGAAAAATGAAGCTCCAAGAGGCTAAACAGTTTGCCCAAGTTAACCCAGCTTGCAAGTGCCAAGAAGATATTTCGATTCAGTCTGTTTATCAATCTTCCCAAACGCTAAAGGTAGTAAAAACTCCTGCTCTTGACTCGGAACAAGACCCATGGTTCCCATTAGCTATAGATTCCTCCAGAAAGTCCTTGAAATCCCCAAATAGAAGAGCATTTTTTTTTCCTACCGCAAGCACTTTCAGTTGAGCCTAACAGGTGTGGCTTAGCAGTAGTTGGACTGTGCATTCAAATGGCTCCTCATGAGAACGGTACCCGCTGCCTGACAGCAAAGCCAAGACAGACCATGGGGTCCAGTGGACAGGAAGACTCCACTGCAGGTCCTTGAGCCTGTCTAAAGGAATGTTCACAGGCTAGACTTCAGACAGTGAAAATAGCTGCTCTCTGGTGACAAAGGATGAACGATGACCTCCCTCAGGAAGTAAACATAGAGTCATTCCTCAGTATCCGTGGGGGATTGGTCCCAGCACCCTCCGGATACCAAAATCGGTGGATGCTCGGGTCCCATATATAAAATGGTAGAGTACAGTCTGCCCTCCGTACGGCTGGGTTCCACATCCACGGCCTCAAAGCCTAGGCATACGGAGGGCCAACTGTAACCTTGATGGCAGAAGAGGCAGTTTCGGTTTGAACCTGGTTTGCACAATGGCGTGTTCACTTAGGCAACCAAGGGCAGGATCGTGCCGTTCTCTCCTTGATAAGAGAGCGTCCAGCACTCCCTCCTCAGGGAAGGGGGTGGGGGTGGGGGCTGGATCCTTGGCAAAGCTTTGGTTCCCTCTTGGGGGAAATGCTGGGGTGCCATCTCCCTGCTGCAACTTCCCCACCTGACCGTACGGCCCCTGGAGCCTCTGCTCCTAAACCACTAGGCTCGGGCCAAGAACCACCCACCAGCAGCCCACAGGTGACCCGTGGGGCCAGCTGACCTGGGTAGTGACTCTTCTGCCTCCACCCTGGGCCCTCGACCTCTGCCTGGGGTCTTGCCTCCTACACCCTGGCCAGGCCCTTCACTCTTATTTGACGCGGCCCGCAGCGAACCCGGCGTAGGCTGCAGGACCACCTAGGCCCCATCAAAACTGACAGCTTCCCAGTAAACTCTTTCCTTTTCTGAAGATCCCTTTGGATTCTTAACCACAGAATCATCACATATTAGATCTGTAAGAAGCCTTGCAGATTATATACCCCAACTTCATTTCATGGATGAGGTCCCCAGAGGGGAACTTACTGGCAGAGCTGGGATACCAGCCAGATAGTCTTCCTATGCCAATTCTCTTTCCACATCACTGTATCACCTCTCAAAGGAATGAATCACTATGATGGGATGTAGGGTCCTATCAGAGGTGGGTTTTGAGCATGGGATCCTAGAGACCCCTCAAGTCACCACAGGCCTGTTCTGTCTGTGTCCACTCCAGCCTGAGTGGGTATGCTCTGGGCTCCTTCTTCGGCAGTAGTGAGCAGCTCACACTGAGCCCTGCCTGATTTTGTAAGCCCAGCTGGGTTCCATGTCTTTGAGTAACTCAGCTCAAGGATGGAAAACTGGAATCTGGGCAGCCCCCGCCTTCCCATGTCTGGGCTAGGCCAGGATGCTGGAAGGAAAGTCAAGGTGCAAGTCAGCAATCACTAAGCCTGGGCATGTTAGGTTATGTCGATGGGAGGGTCACCGTGTATTGATAACATGGGGGCCCCCTGTGCCCTCCAGCTGGTGCTGGATTTAGACCTCAGACATGAACGAGGACACTACAGGAGGGGGCTGGGGGAGGCACTCCACTTCCTCCAGTGATCCGATGCCCTTTCTCTAAAGGTCCCTCTGCCCAAAGAGGCCCCATTCAGTCTCTTACCACAGACATCCCACTCCCATAAGTCTGTACCAGCCCATGCACTTAAGGGATAGCCGGGAGGCAGGTGGGATTACACAGGGAGCATGTGGTGGGAGCAGGTGGTGTTGAAGTTCACCCTGGCGGCCTTGCTGAGCAGTTATTTCCCATGCAAGACTTTCCTTTCCTGGAACTGGAGGTGGGGGGAGCCTCTTGTTCTCAGGCTGAGCCAGTTAAGTTTATCCAGTAGCCCACTCACACCAAAGGACCCTGGTGGCAGCTTGGCCCACACTCAGCAAACACAGATATAAAGTTCATCCATGCCAGCCACACGCCTGCCATGGGGCCTTTGCACTTGCTTGACCTGTGCACCATCACTCCAGATAGCAGTCTGCCACCCCCTTACTCCTCAGTATTATTCAAATATCCCCTCTCAGGGGGGCCTTCTTTTACCCGCCCCCCCACTTCTCTTTTCAGTGCTGTATTTTGCTCCCACATCGCTTTCTAACATAGTTTATATTTTACAAATCTATTGTGCGTATCGTCCATCTTTCCCCCAGCAGAACGGTAGACTCCGTGAAGGCATGCTCCCTGCTGAGCCCCGGTGCAGGGGCAGAGCCTACACACAGTGGTCAGCACGCTCGCACTGCCCACGCCTAGGTGTGGACATGTGGGAAGGAAAAACTGCTTTTTGCTAAATCAGACCTGCTGGGGCTAGTGAAAGGCTCCTACAACGTCCCCAAGCCCCCACTCCCTGAAGGAAGCAACCACCATGCCAGAAGACAATGCTACTTCCCGGAGCGGTGCCGCTTCTTGCCGAAGTTTATTTTTAACGCTGAATTCAGAGAAGTCTGCGGAGCGGCACTGAGACAGGCATAAATCCCAATGCTCTCAGCAATTTCCCGCAACAGCTCGTGAATCCGATGTACTGGGTGCTGAGGTGCCGAATGCAGAAGTCCCCCCTACTCCACGGCGGAGCCGGCACGGAGCTACAGCGCGGGGAGGTGGGGCAGGGCAGAGAGAAGGCTGTCTGCGCATCCGGGCGCCAGGGGCCCACCCAGGCTTTGTGGAGCCTGAAGTTTATATAGTGGAGGAGAGCGAAGAGGGTGGGGGACGAAGCTTCAAAATAAGTCAAAACTAGGATCACAACATTGTTAGAGTCTGACCGCGCCTCCACCCCTTAGGCGTCAGAAGGGCCGGGCAAGTGAGGGGCCGGAGGTTTAAATTCCCCAGCTTCCTGCGGGGAGGGAGGCTAAAGGAGACTCGGGCCTCTGCTGCGCTTACACTGATCACATCCCTGGGCTCCTGCTACATGGTGAACTCTTAACCCCGGGCCCAGGTTTCCTCTCCCTTGCGCTGAGCTGAGCAGGTTGGCCTTCTCTCCCGAAAGAAGAGCAAGGGGAGGGAGAGAAACACTGGAGCGGCGCACGGAGATGGCGAGAGAGCACGTCTCAGCTAAGAGACCTGAGATCGGTTTTAGGACTCCGGTGACAAACAAGTGCAGTTGCACTGCGTGACCCAGACGCAACGTGGAAGCGGTACTCTCCAGGAGAGCCAAGCAACGGGGTCCCGCTGCTCTCCCCCGCTGGCCCGAGCCCGCTCGCAGGGCTCACGCGGGCCTCTCCCGGAGCCCGGAGCGCTTGCGGGCCAGAGGGGGCGGGGGCCGAGCGGCGCGCTCGGAGCCTAGGTCTCGACGGAGCTGCGGGCTGCGGGGAAGCGGGCGGGAGCGGAGGCCTGTCTGGAAGTCTCCCTGGAGCCCTGGCCGGACGGCGCCGGCCGACAGCGTCCCCAAGCCCGCGGGATCGCGATCCGCCCCTGCACCCCGGGAGCGCGGTCACGGCCGCCCGGGCCCCGGAAACTGCGCACGACGCCCCCGGGCGCTTACGGTCGTCTGCTCCTGGCTCCCGGGCTCGGCGGCAGCAGGTACGCGGTCCCTCCGGCTCTGGCTCCCCGGGTTCCCCTGCTCCCTATCCGCGCGTCCCCTGCCAACACCACGCTGACCCCGCCCCGGCTCGGCCTCCCAGAGGGGCGGGCCGGGGCCGGGCCCAGGGCGGCGAGGCTACCCGGGTTCAGTCGCGCTCCGCCCCTGGAACCTGAGCGACCCGGGCGAATCTCTGCACCTGCCTAAGCTCCGCCTCTGCTTTGGAAGAGGGCTCTCAAAGTGCTGCCCGCGGACCCGAGGACAGAAACGAAGCCGAAGTGTTTAGTAACTCAGGCAGTAACTTTGTCCACTGAATCAGAAAACAAACCCGAAGGTTGCACGTTGTATGACTTGTTTCATATTTCTAGCCGTTCATTGCTATTGTATTTTACACATGTATTGGTCCAGGACAGATTGGGAAATTTAAAAACAAACAAATTTGTCTTTCAACACACAGAGTCTGAGAAGCATTAGTCTGGGTGAAAGTACGACCCATTCAAAGTGGTCTTCATCGCACTCGTAGAGAACGGACGTGAGGGCACGGATGGGGCGAAGGGTAAGCTGGGACGAAGTGAGAGAGTAACATGGGCATATATACACTACCAAATGTAAAATGGATGGCTAGTGGGAAGCAGCCGCATAGCACAGGGAGATCAGCTCGGTGCTTTGTGAGCACCTAGAGGGGTGGGATAGGGAGGGTGGGAGGGAGGTTCAAGAGGGAGGGGATATGGGGATACATGTATACATATAGCTGATTCACTTTGTTGTGCAGCAGAAACACAACATTGTAAAGCCATTATACTCCAATAAAGATGTAAAAACAAAACCAAAGGGGCTTCCCTGGTGGCGCAGTGGTTGAGAGTCCGCCTGCCGATGCAGGGGACCCGGGTTCGTGCCCCGGTCTGGGAGGATCCCACATGCCGTGGAGCGGCTGGGCCCGTGAGCCATGGCCGCTGAGCCTGCGCGTCCGGAGCCTGTGCTCCACAACGGGAGAGGCCACAACAGTGAGAGGCCCGCATACCGCAAAATAATAATAAATAAATAAATTTTAAAAAAATTAAAAAAAAAAAAAAAAAACCAAAAACAAACAAACAAAACCCAAAGAGGTCTTCGTGGTGAGGATTAGGTCTACAACGGGTAGTTCAACCCCTGGACAGTAGCGCTTAATCAATCCACTTCAGTTCAGCAGAAGCTGGGCGCTCAGGCCAGTGGATGCTTGGCTCTTGACTTCTGCAACAAGCGTTTAATCCCCAGACCTTCATCCTTAGAAAACCTACCCTGTCACCTCTGTCATCGCTCCTCGTCACCGCCTCACAACTCCTCCGACACCGTTTTTATGTGCTCACAGATGCAGTTTCAACACCCGGCGTCCTCAAGATCACAGCCAGCAGACCAGAACCAGGGCCTGTTACAGGGATGTTAAACTTCTCACTGTCACCCTGTATACAACTTCAGGATAAAGTTCACCCCCTTGGCCTCCAACCTTACTGCTCACCCTGGCCCAAGAACTCTCCATTTCAGTGAAGAGAGGCTGTTCCTGGCTAACAAACACACTCAATTCAATCACATCTCCAACCTTTGCTCGTGCAGCATGCCTGGAAAGGATGCTCTCCTGCATCCAAACATGAAATCCTACTGTTCTTTAATTCCACACCCTCCTACAAAAGCCTTCTCTCATCCCTGCAGTGTCTGGCATCTCTGTGCTTCTTGAAAACGTGCAGCCTGTGAGATCCCTCCATCCCTCCCCCACATCTTTCAGACAGAAGCTGCTCTGCCTCTGGCCATTTTACCAAGGGACTCAAATTTGTTACTCTTCAAACTGCAGTGATGATGAAAACATTCTAAAATTAGATATTGGTGATGGTGTATCACCATAACTCTGTTAATATACTAAAAACTACTGAATTGTACACTTTAGTTTTTTATATAAATTTAAAAATTTATTTTTGGCTGCGTTGGGTCTTTGTTGCTGCGCGCGGGCTTTCTCTAGTTGAGGAAGGCGGGGGCTACTCTTCCTTGCGGGGCGCGGGCTTCTCATTGCAGTGGCTTCTCTTGTTGCGGAGCACCGGCTCTAGGTGGGCAGACTTCAGTAGTTGTGGCTCGCGGGCTCATGGGCTTAGTTGCTCCGTGGCATGTGGGATCTTCCCGAGCTCGAACCCGTGTCCCCTTCATTGGCAGGCAGATTCTTAAGCACAGCGCCACCGGGGAAGCCCTGAACTGTTCACTTTAAAAGGATGAATTTTATGGTATGTGAATTATTGAATTTTATGGTATGTGAATTATATCTCAAGAAAACTGTTATTTTTATATAAAAAAACTGCACTGAGGTTGTAACCTCACTCCTCACTCCTGTATCTTAATATCCTCCTCCTTGGTTAGATATTCCTCCAGTATTAGAATATGGAATCCAGGACAGTGCAAGATATTTCAAAGTACAGTCTATATATACACAGTCAGTAAATAAATAAGGCACTGAGTCCAACTCAGCAGGGCAAAATTTAGGCAATCAGATTTCAGCTTTTGGTCAAAAGCTGTTGAAAGGTTTATGGAGTGAAAGAATGGGTATAAAGTGATCTCTAGAATAAATTATGTATTTTTAAAAGTCAGAACAAAGGCTGTTCTTCTGTACAAACTTCTGGAGAGTTTCCAGGTACATCAGGGAGAATGAAGAATAATGTGTTGGGGGGAACAATCTTGGCTAAAAATTGTAGATCAATTCCTGATTCACTGGAAGGAAACATCTTTTATGCCAAAAATGCATAATATAAATCTAATCATGAGGAAACATCAGGAAAAAAAACACACCAGATTAAGTAACATTCTACAAAATAACTGGCCTGTACTTTTCAAAGATGTCAATGTCAGAAAAGTCAATGTCATGAAAGGAAAGGAAAGGCAGATAAAAACGTTCATGATGAAAGGAGACTAAAGAGTCATAAAAACAAATCGCAACGCTCTATCCTAGACTGGATCCTGGACCAGACACCATTTCTATGAAGAATATTATTGGGACTACTGGGGACACTTGAAGAAAATCTATAAATTAAATAATAGTATTATATTAATGTTAAATATCTTGATTTTGAGAATGAATTCTTTCTAAGTGAATATCCTTGATCTCAGAAAATACACACTGAATTATTTAAGGAGTCAGGGCTGAAATGTCCTTTCATTTCATACACTATAGATACTCTACATATATATATATATATATATATATATATATATATATATATATATATGGAGAGAGAGAATTACAAAGCAAATGCAACAAAATGTTAACAACTAGTAACTCTGGGTAAAGCATATATGGCAATTCCTTATACTATTCTTGCAACAACTTTGCTGTAAGTTTGAAATTATTTTGAAATTAAAAGTTTTAAAAAATGTGGGTTAAATAAACATATACATTTATCTCAGTTCCCTACTGAAAACGCCGTGGAAATAACTACAGAGGGGTAGAAAAGCTATAAATTCCACCAGGAGAAAGTGATTGGGAGAAAAGATAACAGCAGAGGAGAAATGGCAACAGATTTTTGTAAGATGAAAAGTCAGATGATTGACTTAGCAGAACAGATAAAGCTAAAAAGCTTTTTACAATCAGAAGCAAGCAGATTCCTGCCCTAGTCTTGCAGAGATCATTCAGCTATAGCCCATGGGCCACACAGGACCCATAACTTATTTTTGTAAATTGTTTTTGTAAATAAAGTTTTATTGGAGTACAGTCATACTCATTTGTTTGCATACTGTCTATGGCTGATTTCATACAATAGCTGAGTTGAGTAGTTACCTGTAAAGCCTAAAATATTTATTATCTGACCCTTATACAGAAAACATTTGCCAATCCCTGCCTTAGAGCCCTGCAAAGTCTTAGGAGCTAGAGGTATGGGGAGTCTCTGAAGGCAGGGGTGTGATGGTGTGGGAAATGGTCATCTGCCATAGACCGTGAGTGTCCCTGCATGTTCCTGCTGGGTGTGCCGAGAACGCAAGGCAAAGACTCAATAGTGGAGCATTGCTGTTTAATGGGTATAGAAGTTCAGTTCTGCAAGATGAAAAGAGTTCTGGAAATGGGTAGTGGTGATGGTTGCATGACAATATAAATGAATGTCCTTAATGCTACTTAACTGTACACTTAAAAATGGTTAAGATGATAAATTTTATATTATGTGTATTTTACCACACACACACACACACACACACACACACACACACACACACACACATTGGGGGGAAAAAAACCCTAGGAGGATTAATTTAAAATTTGTATAAGGAGAATTTATATCTCCTGTCCCTTGTTCATAGTCTAAGCCAGCGACCAGTCCTCCCTCATTGTGGCTGACCAGGGGTTTATTTTCTGGAGACTGAACTGAAAGGCTTCCACCCCAGGGGCACTAGGCCCAAGTAGAACAGGGATGAGGCACCGACTGAAAACAGTAGAACCAAGTGAAAGTCTTCCCATTAACCTGTGAGTCCCTCCTCAGCCCCTTCCCACTTGAGTTCACAGAACACTGTCTCCAAGTAATAATCCCAAGGCAGGAAGCAGAGGATCTGCCTTTGAACTAAATGAGCCGTCCTGGAGAAAATAGCCACAGATAGAAAGAGCCACAGATAGTGACATCTGGGGGCCTCATAACAAAACAGCTGGCTCCCCATCTGACCACCCTCCATTGAGGTCAATCAGGCTACTGCCCCCCACGCACACAGAACTTCCAAATGGTGTTTTAGTGCCTCACTCCTAAACGTTAAAAGATCACCAGACACTGGCAAAAGTCTCCCACATAAAAGGCAGAGTCCAAACTAGAGAGAGAAAGTGCTCACAGGTAACAGAAGAAACTATAATATCCTCAAAGAGATAAAAAATGAATTGAAGCAGGAACAGGACACAATTAAAAAAGAAGCATGCAGAGAATTAGAATGCACTTTTTGAAATTAAAAATTTAAGAGAAAGGTCAGAGGATAGAGTTGAGGAATTCTCCCAGAAAAACAGAACACAAATCAAAGAGATAGACAGTGGAAGGAAAAAAAAAAAGGAAAAGAAAAATCAGAAGATCGATCCAGGAAGTCACCAGACTAATAAGAGCTCCATAAGAGAGAAAAGAGAATATAGACAGAAGGAAATTATTAAAGAAATAATCCAAGAATATTTCCCAAACCAAAGCACAGGAGTCTCCAGATTAAAAAGACACAATAAAAAGCAAGAAGAACACACCAATGCAAGTCACTGTGAAATTTCAGAATACTAAAGAAAAAGAGAAGATCCTAAAAGCTTTGGTTGGGGGGGGACCCAAAAAACCAAAAATAGTCAACACAAAGACTCAATAATCAGAATATCCTCAGACTTCTTAGCAATAACATTGGATGCCATAAAATAGTGAAGCCAGGCCTTCAAAAGTTGTGGGAAAATTATTTCCAAAGAAGAATTATATAATAAAGTGTGAGGGCAAATTAAGGACATTCTCATACATATAAGGACTAAATATATTTTTACTTCTCATGCACCCATTTCTAGGGATATTACTAGAGGATGTGCTCCAGCAAAACAAGGGGGTCAAATATGAAAGGGGAAGACATGGTATTTGGGAAACAGGGCATCTAATAAAGGAGCAGCAATAGGAGTCCTGGGCTGACAACTGTGCAGCAGGCTTAGAAAGCAACCTGTCCAGATTGAAAGAGGAAGACAAATGGCTAGGAGGCAGGTCTCCAGGGGAGAAATGAAATTATATACTAACTGAGTTAACTTTTTGGGAAATAACATGAACAGATATTTGTCAGATCTGATGGCTTATTTAGGGGGAAAAAAACTAAGGATAGGAAGATAGAAAAATAAGTGAAGGAGGAAAATGATTAACAACAGGAAAAACAGAAAGTTGTTCAAGAAAGCAAATCTAATCATGGTACACTGCTTGGCTGGGTAGTGGGCATATTTACATAGTCATCATTAGGTAACCACTAATGATTTAACACAAAGTTATTGTTACTATCTTGGGAGGATGCAGTGGGAGCAGTAGGGCCAGGTGTATAATACTTAAGTCTTTATTATAAGAAAAAATCAATAGGTCATGTCTAAAATTGACAAACCAAGAAATATGCATTATAGGCATATTATTTAGATATTCAGAGGTAAATGCCAAAAGACTTGAAAGTAGAATGAGAAAAGTGAGGGAAGGGGATTGTTATATTTTATTCTAAGCCTTGATTATTTGATTTCTCAATAACCATGTACAGATAAAAATAGAAATTCATTTAAAAATATTATTTTCTAAGGCCATCGGACACTCCAGATTCGTTGCATTTCTCCCTAGATTTCTAAAGCATGACTTGCACTCTTCCCAATTCCAGGCTCATATCAGTTCCAATAAACTGCTGTTTACTTCTGCTTCCACTCAAACTTTTCCTTCACATTTATTCACCATGGGGCTCCTGCCTTGCACTCTCTGCTCTCTGGATGCTTACCAGTAAGTTCCTTTTCCGATGCCAACTGAAAGATTATTGATTGCATCAGACCCTGTATGTATTTTATTAGAGTTAGATTCTCATATCACCTGCTACTCATCACAAAAGTGTTATCTACCTCAAAATGAACAGATTACAGATCCCCTGGGACTTTAGAGTGGAGGTGAGGATACCAAATGGCTATTTTACAAAATGCCCTAAAGAGAGAGCATTTTGTAAGAAAATCAATTACACAGAATTATTTCATATCTGTATTTCTCATCATTTTTATAATCAAGTATACTTAACAGTCATCTGTTAGCATACGGTGCTACCCCAACTAATGGAAGAGATTTTCACATAGTGAGGTATAAGAACTTATTCTGGCTTGTACATGATTTAACTTGAACTTTAGCCTAACAAGGACAGCTTGTTTGTGGCCTATTAAACATTCATTGTACATCTGCTTTAACCATTAACACAAAGAATCCAGTTTAAAAAATCAAAATGGAGTAACTGTGGTTCAAGCCTTCAAAATGGAGCTGAGTGGCCATTTTGGACACTGTTTCAGACACGTTCCTGGATTACTAAGAATTAAATTTTCTGAAATGTATCAGACTCAAGGACACAACCATCCGTTCTCAAAACAATATCTGATAGCTGCCAGCTGCAACCTCACGGTCTCAAGGTCTCCCCTTGTAACTATGCAACCATTTGGGACAACAACCAATCCTTCCTTGGCAGGCAACCTTGCTTCTTGCCAGCTCCAATTATAATTCTTGACAAACAGCTCCTGTAATTTTGCAGTCTTTGCCTCCATAAGCCTCCTCCATTTTGTAGTATGGCAGAACACAATTCAAGCGCTACTTGAATCTGTGTCTCCTGGGCTGTAATCTTCAGTTTGGCTCAAATAAAACTCTTTTCTACTCCTATTGTAGATTGGTTTATTGATTTTTTCCGTCAACACAACCAAACAACCAATAAAGAAACACAAATGGAACCCCCAGTTTCTAGAAACTTGCCCGTGTACAATAGACAAGATAATTTACAAGGATATCTTTTGGGAGATTATCAAGAATGACAAAATAAAGTAATATGTACTGAGTCACCTCAAATAGAAAATAATTTTAGGGGTTTTTTTGGCGGTACACGGGCCTCTCACTGTCATGGCCTCTCCCGTTGCGGAGCACAGGCTCCGGACGCGCAGGCTCAGCGGCCATGGCTCACGAGCCCAGCCGCTCCACGGCATGTGGGATCTTCCCGGACCGGGGCACGAACCCGCGTCCCCTGCATCGGCAGGCGGACTCTCAACCACTGGGCCACCAGGGAAGCCCAAATTTTAGGTTTAAATAGATTTCATAGTTTTACAAAAAGATGCAAACGAAGAGGAAAGATGCAAAATGTTGGATTTTTTAAAGCACTTTTCCTATGTCCACAGAAAGGCGGAAGGATACATTCTTACTGAACAATCCTTCCTTTAAATTACTTCACACTGACCACTTTCTCCCACGTTTCTTGAGATCACTGACTATACTATATTCCCAGGACTTCAAGGTCAACAATATTATCTCATGAAGATCAAAAGTCAACAGAAGAATTTAGTAAAGAAGCCAGTTGTAAACACAGTTTATACACAAAGTTCAAAGGAAGTCAAGGCCCTCTTGAGCCCTCTATGGGCCTGCATTGGACACTGCATTATGACGATGCCCTATCTGAGTATGAGAATCATTTCGTTCTTGTTTTGCCCAGGATGGGGAGATTGTTATTTAAACTCAGTATTTTAATCAGAGTCAATCATTTGAAGCCTCAGTTGGCTCTACACGGTTTTAAGACAACAGCAGTTTCAGCCCTTTTCCCCCACCTCCATCCCCTGTTCTCCTTGAAGAGCAAAAACCAGGTTTAACCCTTTTAACTGATTCTTTTTATATTTGTATACTTAAGTGTTTTTGTTTTTTAACCTCATCTTAGGCACTACCTGTTGAAGACTTCAACAGATAAGGAAATTAGCTCTTCAACTGACTTCCCTAGGGAACTTCCATCCGCCCCGTATTCCTTCCCCCCAATTTTAGTTATATTTTAATATTCAGTGTTTTCATTATTTGAAGGCAACTCAGGGCCAAGCTATTATCACTATGATTTTCTTTTCCTGTGTAGCATGATGTTTTCCCTAGAATTAATATTTTTAAAATTTGCTTGGTTTTCTGTGTACCGATCACTACTTCACCACTGACCTCTCTATCAGTTAAATACATGCCTTCATAGTAAATTCATTCACATCAGATTTTTCTCCTTTTCTTAAAGAAGTGCCTCAGGAGCCCTCTGACCTACCTCTGATCTGGTCTGGTGGCTCCATCCCTGCGGCACAGCTGTCATCTGAGTTCCCCCTTCACCACCATCCTGGGGATTCCTTCCTGCTGTCTCCTATGTTAGGTATCCACTTCCTATATCCCATGTCTTCGTCTTTCTTGATTCATTCCATTTTAGAGGAACACCTCCTTGAGTGACTTCCTGAAAAAGGTTATGTGGGAGGTAAATTTCTGAGACATTGTGGAGTAGATTACTGCCCCTGGCGATTTGCTGAGGAGCCACAACTGTCTGTAATTTGAGCAAAAAATAAACTTTTTTCAAGATAGTGAGGTTGGAGGGCCACCTCAGTAAAACCTAATCTAATTGTGTCTGGGAAATGTCTTTATTCAATATTTCCCTTTAACTGTTTGGATGAATACAGTTAAACAGGATGGAAACAGTTTTCCTTCAGAATTTTGAAGGCATTGCTCCACCATATTCTAGTTTCTAGTATTGCCCATGAGAAGTCCAAAGCCACTCTGATGCCTTTTAAAGGCATCTGATCCTTTTAAAAGTTCTGATCCTTTTAAAGAACCACCCCCACCCCCGGGACTTCCCTGGTAGTGCAGTGGTTAAGAATCCACCTGCCGATGCAGGGGACACGGGTTCGATCCCTGGTCCGGGAAGATCCCACATGCCGCGGAGCAACTAAGCCCGTGCGCCACAACTACTAAGCCTGCTCTCTAGAGCCCGCGAGCCACAACTACCGAGCCCACGAGCCACAACTACTGAAACCCGTGCGCCTAGAGCCTCTGTTCCACAACAGAAGCCACCGCACTGAGAAGCCCACACACAGCAATGAAGAGTAGCAGTAAAGAATACATAAATTAATTAATTAAAAATAAAGACCTCTCCACCTTTTTCCTCTGGAAGCTTATAGGAGCTTTTCTTTATCACCATTATACTGAAATTCTGAGATCACAGGTCCTGATATTTGGTCTACTTTCACCCTCATGCAAGGCACTAGGCAGGCCCTTTCAGTCTGGAAATTCATGTCCTTTAATTTTGCAAAAATTTCTTAAATAATCTTGTTGATGATTTCTTCCACTCCATGTTCTTTTTTAGGAAATTCCTATATCCAAATCTTGAACTGTTTTTCCTATCTACTCTTGCCTTTTTTTCTGCCTCTTTTTGGCTCCATTTTCTGAGGTATTTCTGCAATTTTTTCTTTTCCCACTTCTACTTTTTCACTTCAGCTGTCATGTTTTTAATTTCCAGGAGTCTTTTCTGTTCATTTAATCTAGGTTCCCCTGAAAGCAGAGCCTGAGACAAAGGCTTACTTATAGTAGCTTATTTGGGAAGTCATTCCAGGGATAGGAGTGAGGGCTGGGAGGTGAAAATGTAAAGGAGGAAAAGACAATATGAGGACGTTTTCAACTACACCACTGCCCTGGGTAACTGGCGCTTGATTCTATCGGACCTTCTGAGAAGATTTATAAAATGATTCTCAGAACTGTCCACACAGGGAGCAAAAAGTAGGAGTATTAGTGCCATCCCTCACTGGTCAAGGGTGAACCTCACAGGCTTAGAATTCCCTGCATTTCTGGGTTGCATGTACATGAATGCCAAGAAAAGTGGTGTCAGACTGAAACCATAAAGGAACGGACTCAGAGAGTAAGTGACTATATCAAAATCTGAAACTTTTGCGTGGCAAAAGGTATCTGTGGTAGGCTGAACAGTGGTTCCCCCAAAGACATCCCTGAGCTAACCCCCAGAACCTGTGACAGTTACCTTAGATGGCAAAAGGGACTTTGAAGATGTCATTAAAATGTGAAGATTATCCTGGGTTACCTGGGTGGGAACTAAATGTAATCACCAGGGTCCTTATAAGAGGGAGTCAAGAAGGTCAAAGGAAGAAGGAGATGTGGTGACAGAGTACGGGTAGGAAAGGAGATGCAGCATGGAGCCATGAGCTCCATGAGAACAGCCTTCGGAGGCTGGGAAAGGCAAAAAATGGGTTCTCCACTGGAGCCCTCAGATGGAATGAATCCTGATTGCTTTTAGCCCTTTTTCAGTCACTTCAGACTTCTGTTCCTGTAAGAGAATAAATGTGTGGGTTTTTTAAGCCACTAAATTTATGATAATCTGTTATGGCAGCAATAACAAACAAATTAGTTTCCAAGGGATGGAAACAGTATCCATACACAAAGATAAAATCTGAATGACAGAATGGGCAAAATGCTTGGGACATATTTAACAGAAGACATTCTGAAAACATAGAGGATTCCTGTTTTTTTAATTTAATAAACACGTAGAAATTACTATGTCCCAGGCCCTAAGTGCTTTACAAATGCTAATTCACTTAATCTTCATAATAACTCTATGAGGTTCTTATTATCTGCCATCCGAGGAAACTGAGGCACAGAGGTTAAAGAACCTGTCCAACATTCCAAGAACCCTTAAAGAAATAACAACCTAACAGAACATTAGCAAAAACACATTTGAAGATACCGTTATCAACTCAAGTCCTCTGGAAAGCATATACCAAGATGGAATAAGTGTAAAGGTCTATTGGCAGAAATGCCTGTGAACAGAAGAGGAAGCAGGAGAGGGAAAGAGCCTCAGACCACAGTGCAGGTCTGACACCTGTGAAGGGAGAGCAGGGAGGAAGGAAGATTGGGTAGGAAGAGCCTCAGCCTGCAGTGCAGCTCTCGGTCTTGGCCAGGCTATACAGGGCAGGACTGGCCCAGTGCTAGTATCCCTGCCATGGTCAGTTACTGGCTGGGAACAGCCCAGGAAGAGTGACATATCAGTGTGAACCTGCAGCAAATCTCACAGATGTGGCAATTGGAGGCTGCCAGCTAACTGCAGTTTTTTTCAGGAGGTTCTCTCCTTTTCTTCAAAACACCATATTGAGGTATAACTGGTATACAATAAACTGCCAATATTCAGAATATAGAATTTCGCAAATTTTTGTATATGTGTACACCCATGAAACTGTCACTATAATTAACATAGTGAATATATCCATCACCTCCAAAGGTTCCTCATGTCTCATTATAATCCCTTCCATCCACATCTCCCCTCTTCCCCAAGGAAACCACTGATCTGCAGTCACTATACACTAGTTTGCACTTTTTAGAATTTCATGTAAGTTAAGTCATTTAGTATGTACTCTTTCATGTCTGGCTTCTTTGACTCAGCATAATTATTTTGAGATTCATCTACCTTGTTGTGTGTATAAACAGTTCATTCCTTTTCATTGCTGAATAGTATTGCTATGTATGGATGTGTCACAATTTGTCTATCTAAAAACCTGTTGATGGACTTTTCAGTTGTGTCTATTGATAGTGTTTTGGCTATTAATAAATAAAGCTGCTATGAACATTCAGGTACAAGTCTTTGAATGGATGATTAGACGTATGTATAACTTTTAAAGAAACTGCCTGTTTTCCAAATGGTCGTAACAGTTCACATTCCTATCAGCAGTATGAGAGATTTGGTTGTCCCACATCCTTGTCAGCACTTGGTATGGTCAGTCTTTTTAATTTTAGCCATCGTAATAGATCTGTAGTGGTATTTTGTGATTTTAATTTTCATTTCCTTAAAAACTGAAGATGTTGAACATCTTGTGCTTATTTGCCATCTTTCCAACTTTTTCAGTTAAGTGTCTGTTCAAATCTTTTGTGTACTTTTGTTGCGGGGCAAGGGGAGTTTTGACAGTTTTACTCGTTTTTTTGTTTGTTTTGGGTTTTTTAATTTTATTTATTTTTGGCTGTGTTAGGTCTTTGTTGCTGTGCGCAGGCTTTCTCTAGTTGCGGTGAACAGGGGCTACTCTTCGTTGTGGTGCACGGGCTTCTCATTGCGGTGGCTTCTCTTGTGGCGGAGCAGGGGCTCTAGGCACATGGGCTTCAGTAGTTGTGGGATGTGGGCTCAGTAGTTGTGGCTCACGGGCTCTAGAGCGCAGGTTCAGTAGTTGTGGTGCATGGGCTTAGCTGCTATGCAGCATGTGGGATCTTCCTGGACCAGGGCTCGAACCCGTGTGCCCTGTATTGGCAGGCGGATTATTAACCGCTGTGCCACCAGGGAAGACCAGTTTTACTGAGCTTTGATAGTTCTTTATATATTATGGATACAAGTCATTTATCAGATATATGCTTGCAAATAATGTTTTTCTGATATGTGGCTTGTCTTCTCGTTCTCTTAAGTCTTTGGAAGAACATAAGATTTCAATTTTGAAGTCCATTTTTTTTTCTTTTATAAATTGTATCTGCCTAGCCAAGGACCCAAAAGATTTTCTCCTGGAAGTTTTATGGTTCAGCAGGTTCAGTAGTTGTGGGGCACAGGCTTAGTTGCTCTGCAGCATGTGGGATCTTCCCAGACTGGGGCTCAAACCCGTGTCCCCTGCATTGGCAGGCAGATTCCTAACCACTGCACCACCAGGGAAGTACCTAGCTTTTCACTTTAATTCTTCTTTTGCAGAATTGTTTTAGCTATTTTAGGTCCTTTGCTTTCCATATAAATTTTTAGAATCAGCATACCAATTTCTACAAAAAAAAAAAAAAAGCCTGCTGGTATTTTAATTGACATTGCATTGAATCTATAAATCAACTTAGGGAAAAATGAGATCTTAATAATACCAATTCTTCTGACCCATGAATAAGATATATTACTCATTTTTTAACTCTTCTTAATTTCTCTCAGCAATCTTTTGTAGTTTCCAGTGCATATCTTGTGATGATTTAAATTTTTTTTTAAGTAGGTTCTTATTATTTATTTTATATATAGTAGTGTGTATATGTTATTCCCAAATTCCTAGTTTATCCCTTTCCCCTACCTTTCCCCTTTGGTAACCATGTTTATTTTCTATGTCTGTTAGTTTGTTTCTGTTTTGTAAATAAGTTCATTTGTATCATTTTTTTTTTTTAGATTCCACATATAAGTGATATCATATATTTGTCTTTCTCTGACTTTACTTAGTATGATAATCTCTAGGTCCATCCATGTTGCTGCAAATGGCACTATTTCATGCTTTTTTATGGCTAAGTAGTTTTACATATATATATACCACATCTTCTCTATCCATTCATGTCTTGGCTATTGTAAACAGTGCTGCTATGAACATCAGGGTGCATGTATCTTTTCAAATTATGGTTTTCTCTGTATATATGCCTACGAGTGGGATTGCAGGATCATATGGTAGCTCTGTTTTTAGTTTTTTAAGGAACCTCCATACTGTTCTCCATAGTGGCTGTACCAATTTACATTACTACCAACAGTGTAGGAGGGTTCCCTTTTCTCCACACTGTCTCCAGCATTTATTATTTGTAGACTTTTTGATGATGGCCATTCTGACTGGTGTGAGGTGATACCTCATAGTAGTTTCAATTCATATTTCTCTAATAATTAGCAATATTGGGCATCTTTTCATGAGCCTGTTGGCCATCTGTATGTCTTCTCTGGAGAAATGTCTATTTAGATCTTCTGCTCATTTTTTGATTGAGTTATTTTTTTTGATATTGAGCTTTGTGATATTAAAAATGTATTTGTCTTTTAAATTTCCATACCTGTTTATTGCATACAGTATACAGAAATAAAATTATATATGTTGATCTTGTAACCTGCAACCTTGATAAACTCACTTACTAGTTTCAGTAGCCTTTTTGTAGATTCCATAGAATTCTCTATGTGTCCCGTCATGTTATCTATAAATATGGATAGTTACTTCCTCCTTTCCAATTTGGATGCCTTTATTTTTCTTGCCTTGTTGCACTGGCTAGAGTTTCCAGTATGACATTAATGAATGTCTCACCTGCACTAGAAGTATTCTGCTGTTGAACTGAGTGTTCTGTGTGTCAATTAGATCCAGCTGCTTGATGGTGGTGGTGTTCTTCTACATCCTTGCTAATTTTCTACTTACAAGTTTTATTACTGAGTAAATTGTTGTATAATAAAGAATTTATTTAGTCTTTGTCCCTTGTTCCTGGGAATTAACCTCTAAATCTTAGGAATTTCCTGAGTGATAGAAGAGTCTTTGTTATTCATGGTGGGCCCTAGGACCATGTCTTGAGTTCATACTAATGAGATAACTTGCGATGGGGCCTGGCCATGCCAGAAGGGCCAGTCGTATGATTAGAGGGTTGGTGATCTTAGGCCAGATGTCTGGCCCATCCTTTGGGGAGATGCAGTGAGGTTGGAGATTGAGTTCTAGTACGTGGCCAATGATTCAATCATTCCTACATGATGAAACATAATGGACAGCCAAAGCTCAGGTGAGCTTCCCTGATTGGTAATCATATATGTATGTGCTGGGAGAGTAATTTGCCCTAAGAACATGGCAGCTTTGCATTTGGTACCCTCTCAGTTCTTACCCTATGTCTCTTCATTTGACTGGTCCTGACATACCTTTTATAATAAAACTGCTAAGTATAGTGCTTTGTTGAATTCTGTGAGTCACTCTAGCAAATTATGAAACCGGAGGGGATAGAGGGTACCCCTGAATTTGTAGCCAGTTGGTCAGAAGTGCAGGTGGCCTGGGAACCCCAGAGCTTGCAGCTTGTGTTTGAAGTGAGGGAGTCTCATGGAGGACTTTGCTTTTAACCAGTGAAGTCTGTGCTAACTCTGGATATATGATGTCAGAGTTGCATTGTAGGTTTCAAATATAATTGTGGATTTTTGTTTCTTCTTTCAGTTCAGTTCAGGTTTTGCTTCATGCATTTTGAAGCTGTTTATGTGAAATCACATTTAGGATTATTATGTCTTGGTGAATTGACCCTTTTATCAATATATTGTCCCTCTTTATGCTTGGAAATATTCTTTGCTCTGAAATCTAATTTTAAAAAAATTTTATTTTATATTGGAGTATAGTTGATTAATGTGTTAATTTCAGGTGTGCAACAAAGTGATTCAGTTATACATATACATGTATCTATTCTTTTTCAAATTCGTTTCCCATTTTGGTTGTTACAGAACACTGAGCAGAGGTCCCTGTGCTATATGGTAGGTCCTTGGTGGTTATCTGTTTTAATATAGTAGTGTGTTTATGTCAATCCCAAACTCTCAATTTATCCCTACCCCCCCCCCCCACCTTTCCCCTTTGACGTCTACTTTTTAATATTAACACAGTCCAGGTAGCTTTCTTTTGATTAGTGTTTGCATTGCATGTTTTTTCCATCCTCTTACTTGTAACCTACTTGTTACCTTCAAATACCATTATATTTGAAGTAAGCTTCTTGCAGAGAGTACAACTGGTTCTAGTATTTTGTGTTTTGACAATCTCTGTGTGCTTTAACTATTTGCATTTGATGTAAGTGTTGATATGCTGCACTTAGGCCTACCACTTTGTTATTTGGTTTGTGTTTGTTTCCTATATTTTGCTCCTGATGCCCTTTTCTTGCCCCCCCACTTTTTAAAAATGTTTTTTAGTATTTCATTTTATCTACTGTGTTATTATATTTCTTTGCATAGTTCTTTCAGTGATTGCTTGAGGGATGAGGATATCCATACTTTTCAGTCTACTTAGAATAAATATTTTTTCACTTTGAGTGGAATGTAGAAAGTTTACTATCATATGGGTCTCTTTATCCTCCTCCTTTATGCTACTGATATCTTATGTATTACAACTACACACAGTGAGAACACCATATATATTTTATTTCTACTATCAAACGTATTTTAAGAACTCAACAGAATATTCTTTTAACCTCGATAATTACCATTTCTATTGCTCTTCCTTCACTCCTGAAATGTTTCAGTTTCCCTTATGGTATCATTTCCCTTCTAACTGAAGAACTTCCTTTAGTAATTCTTTTTTACACCAAGTCTGCTGGCAATGGATTCTCTTCCTTTTCCTTCATCCAAGAATGGCTTTATATCACTTTTGTTCCTGAAGGATATTTTCTGTGGATATAAAATTCTGGTTGATAATTCTTTCCTTTCAGCAATTTAGAAATATTGTGCCACTTCCTGCTGGCCTCCATGATTTCTGATGAGAAATCCAGTCATTCAAATAATTGTTTCCCTATAGATAATGCTTTTCACTGGCTGCTTTCCAGATCATTGTCCAGTTTCATTATGTTTGTGGTTGGATTTCCATTATGATATGGATTTCTCTGGCCTTCTTGAATCTGTAGGTTTTAAGTTTTTCACCAAATTTGGAGTTTTCTATGCCAGAAAATTTCTGATTGTATCCTTGACATTTTGAATATTGTTACCAACTCTGGGCCTTGTTTAAATCCTATGGAGAATTCAGAGTTTTTGTTTGTTTCAGGAGGTAGTCAACCTGGTAAGGTTGCAGGCAAAGGCTTTTTGTTTTTGTTTCTTTTGGTTACTTTCAGGTGTTCAACACCAGTCAGTTTTTGGAAGGTGAACTGACATTGGAATCATAGCCTACAGAAGACAGGTGCAGCTTTCAGAATTTTTGCAGTGCTTTTTGGACCTGCTGTATGTGAATGCCTCCCAACTGCTGGTCTGGGATTTGGGTGGTGGTCTACCTATTCAGTTTCTAAGTCTTTAACATACTGAAAAGAATCAGATCCACACACATTAGCAGATTGGGGGCAGACTCAGAACTACACAAACAGCTTTATAAGGTCACTTTTTTGAGTTCCTTCCTTTCTATGATCTCGCTGGTACTTTGATTCCTTCTATTGGTTCTCGGGCCAAAAGAAATCTGGCTTTAGTTACCCTGTGTACTTCTGCCACCATCTTTTGCATCCAGGGCCAAGCAGATAGAGAAGAGAGAGAAAAGAATGAAGGCTGGTTCCACCCTCTTGGAAACACAGCCGTACTGGAAAGGTAGGGCTATCTCCCTGAGTTTTGGCTCCTGCAGGCTCCCATTGCCAGTAGCTGACACTGTCACCACCATGGGATTGCTTGGGGGTGGGCTGTAAGAGAACACAGAAAAGGCGGGGGAAAGAAAAAGGATTTCTGCACTCTCTCCAAATATTAGAAGTTACCCTTCTACTTCTTGGGTCAGACCCGAAGGCTTCTGGCACTCCTGGTCTACACCCCAGTACTCACTTCTAGGTTTCCAATGTGTTGAATTCAGGCTGGGGGATACGAGAGGGAGGAAAATGATAAGACTCATTCATCACTGGTTCAGTGGTACTTCAAATTCTAGTCTTCTTGCCCAACCCACCTGCTATTTTCTTTTCAGAGTCCTCCAACAGATGCTCTGTGCATTCATAGCTGTACTCAGTGGAAGAGCCATGGTGGAGCATGCTTCTTCATCTTTATCTGGAACCAGCCCCATCACTACTTTTAATGTAAGAAAGAAGAATGAAATATTTTGACTTTCTTCTCATGCTATCATAAATTTTAACTGTAGAACTAGAGGAATATTTTCTGTTTTAAAAATAATAATACTGGGCTTCCCTGGTGGCGCAGTGGTTGAGAGTCTGCCTGCCGATGCAGGGGACACGGGTTCGTGCCCCGGTCTGGGAAGATCCAGCATGCCATGGAGCGGCTGGGCCCGTGAGCCATGGCCGCTGAGCCTGCGCGTCCGGAGCCTGTGCTCCGCAATGGGAGAGGCCACAGCAGTGAGAGGCCCGCGTACCACACACAAAAAAAAACAAAAACAAAAAACAGAAATAATACTAAATACTATGATATTGCCACTACCACAACAAGGTATTTTTTACTAAAAGGGGAACAATAAATATTAACTAGGGATTTGGTTTTGTTTCATTTTTAGTAGGCAGAAAGGAGTACCTCTTACTGTCCTTGGGCAATTAATTTCACATTTCACTCATTCTGAATTAGTTTTACATACAGCTGACCCTTGAACAACGCAGGGGTTAGGAGTGCTGACGCTCTATGCAGTAGAAAATCCACATTTAACTTTATAGCCAGCCCTCCATAACTGTAATTCCAACCAACTGCAGATTGTGTATTACTGTATTATGCATTTTTGAAAAAAACTGGCATATAAGTGGATCTGTGCAGTTCAAACCCATGTTGTTCAAGGGTCAACTGTACTTTCAAGACGATTACCATCATATTGTTGTGTTAGATTTTTCTAAGGCTAACAGAAGATATCAACTATAAAATGCTGCCAACACTGCCTCTAATCACTGACTTAGAGCTGTGACTAAGAGATTTTATATTTTTAAGACACAAAGTTGGCAAGCTAGGGAGAAAGGAGAAGCCAGCCCTTTCAACAGAGAACATATGTAGCCAACAACGCTTAATGGGCTCTGTGCTCCAAGGAGAGTGGGTCTTTCCAAGAGAAGAACAAAACCGCTAGCTGTACCTAGAATCTTAATTACTATGATGACTTCATTTGGATTACCTTAGAATAAGCAGCATTTGATCAAATACATCACAAAACAGTTTGCTAAAAATTAGTTCATGGGGAATTCCGTGGCGGTCCAGTGGTTAGGACTTGGGGCTCTCACTGCTGGGGCCCGGGGCTCAATCCCTCGTTGGGGCACTAAGATCTCGCAAGCCAGACATGCAGCCCCCCCACCAAAAAAAGTCCATGAAAGTGTGATTATAGTATCCAGAAATACTTCCTAATAAAAGAAAAAAAATCAGAGTATACAGCATTGCGATTTTCAGAATACATAATTTGGTGTTTTATTATTCATATGGTCTTTAAGAGATTCAATACTTTCACCCACCACCAATTAGTTCTCTTAGTAATTTTATTTTGTGTAGATACAAATAAACATGTTTTAGATTTAAGGATTTCAGTTTCCCCCACCACATAAGAACACTCCCCATGGGGACAATCTTGTTTTACCTCACCTGCCAAAAATGGCATTTGATAATAGACATAGCTCGGTAGAAAAGGCAAACGTTACTTATAAGTAACTATTCAATTACAATTATGAGAAAACTTAAGAGCTGGCTACTTATACCCAGTCCCCTGAAAAATAACAATCATAACAATAATAGTAATAATAGCTACCGTTTATTGAGCTTTACTGTGTTCCAGGTACTGTGCTAAGGGCTTAAAGGGGATTATGCCATTTAATCCTCAAAGCCCTATGAATACTACTGTCAGCCCAACTTCCAGAGAAGAAAATGGAGGCTTAGAGAAGTACTGTCTCAAAAGCCACAGAACTGGGGAACAGTGGAGCCAAGATTGCAACGCAGGCAGTCTGCCTTGGAACCCCTGCTCTTAATCACTGCTGCAAGCTACAAGGACTCAAAGAACTCAAACAGAAGTCCCCCCCATTCCCAGTTATCTTCATAAAATAGTGTTAAAAAGTGAAAGATGTAAATGAAAAAGAAAAAGGCCATAAAAACCTCTGGTTATCCTACTATGGGGGGAAAACACCAAAACCCAAAAAACCCTATACTATTTGATGTTACTTTTCTTTTTTTTTTTTTTTTTGCGGTACGCAGGCCTCTCACTGTTGTGGCCTCTCCTGTTGCGGAGCACAGGCTCCGGACACGCAGGCTCAGCGGCCATGCCTCACGGGCCTAGCTGCTCCACGGCATGTGGGATCTTCCCAGACCGGGGCACGAACCCACGTCCCCTGCATCGGCAGGCGGACTCTCAACGACTGCGCCACCAGGGACGCCCTAACGTTACTTTTCTTAATCAAGAAAACAAAATGCCATAGCATACAGCTCAGAGAAAGTCATATAATAAAAGTACCAAGAAACAAAATAAATAAAAATGTATATATAGCATCATTAGGCTCACTTTAGTCTAAATAAATATAGAATATCCCAGTCAAGAAATAAGTAATTCTTGAGAAGTTAAAAACTTAAAGAGAAACAATATATCTTCATGTAATATTTTATTTACTGATCTCTCTGAAACATGCCAAAATTCATATGGCTAATGGAACTTTCCATGTTAAAACGGTGGTCAACACAACAAATCCCTAACAAAAAATATTTTAATGTAAGAATCAACATGTGAACATTATATTCAGGTGGTAAAACTCAGGTTACAAATATAAGATAAATATCAAATAATATCATACTTCTGATTTAATGGAGAACAGTTGTGAGAGTCATGCTTAACACCTTGGTTAAGTAATGAGAGAAATGGGTTGGGGTGTCAGAGAGGTATGCAAAAATTTAACAGTTCAAATAATCCTTAGCCCTTCTGAGAAAATATAGATGGCAAATATGTGGCAAATATTCCTGTAATATGGTGGTTTCGATCCATTAGTGAGCATTCTGTTCATGCATTTAAAGTAACAGCAGACGTTTCTAGGCATGAAAATTAGATTCAAAGTTAGTCTTTGCTCAACAAGTTAATGATACTATGAATCCCTTATATTTAAAAATATAGTTTAAATTTGTAAAGTTTAAGGTAAAGCATACTTGTTTTCATAGTTATCTTTAGATATAATTGAGACTACACTACCATATATAATCAGCTATACTGCTGTGCACAGTTAATTCCAGTTACCGTATTTTATATTTGCTGGTCATCAACAGCACAAAATTAATGCTCCAAAAGAAATACATCAATCCAGCAAAATGGTTCCATTTAATTTTTCTTTTAAAGACAGATTAACTAAATTTAAGGAATAACTGGCTTTTCTTGATATCTCATTTTCAAATTACTGATACAAACTTACCAGAGAGTAATTATTTATTTTGCCTAACATCAAACAATCTGCAAAAAGTTTCCAAGATAGAGCCATTCCTTGTTCCATTTCCAAAAATAAATAAAAGTTTTTTAACTGAAAGCATTTACAGTCCTAGCTCTCTAAAGTAAACATTAAAAAATAAAGTACAAAAAATGATCTCTTGGCTTCTGAATAGCCCACTTAGTTACATAAAGTATTTTCTGTCCCAACACTTTCTCAAATTCAAAAGATATTTACTTCCTAGGAACATGACAGTCTTCATTCCAAACCATTCAGTCTGTTTCCATGGCAACACTGCGGGATTCCTTGGCCACCATAAGTCGCATTAGTTGACTGTGGAATTTCTCAATCTTCTTTACATCTTGAGCTTGGTCTGTTCTATACACCAAACACTGTCAGAAATTTTAAAAGCACACATTAACTATGTAAAACTAGATTATCAATGACGTAGCAAACGTATGCTTGGATAAAATTTTGAGTCTTTTCCTACCGCTGTTTTGCTCTACTTCCTCTGGAGGTCATACTAAAGAAATTACATTCAAGTTTCCAAGTCCCCAACAATTACATTCCTTAAGTTTAGTATTTATAATATTTCAAATGCCACTGCTGTGGTTAAAAAACAAACAACTCTATTAGAAGCTTCTCAAAAATGACCAGTTGAATAACGTATTCAAATTCTGCCATGGTCTGATGAGAAGACTTCAAGATTGGAATTAGATATTTTCTCCCTGGGATCTGGTCATAAATGATTGAGTTACAGTGGGAAAAGCATATAAATCTTAGGATCCCTTTCTCTATTTGTGAAATGGGAGGGGGGGAGGGTTAATGATAATTTAAAAAAAATCTGGAATCCCTTGCTTACTGCTGGTTGCTACCTAAATCAAACGAGATAAATCTATTCAACCTTGATTTTCTGACATTACTTATAATTTTTAAACCAAACCAAATTCTTCCTTGCTATAAATTCAATTCTTCATTAGATACTTAAGATCTGTTTATCGCTGGCCATAAAACCATTTGTTCTAGAATCTTCAAAATTATCCAATTTAAGCTGGCAGTCTTTTTTTCATCTTGTAACACTGATCCATTTTTCTTTAGCGCATCTTAGATTCACGTGAGTTTTAAACAATGGGAACTTCATGATCCTACAGTAATATTCATCAACTTAAGTACTTTGGATTCAACCCCATCATGCCCAACTGATCTGAATTCATACAGCCTTTAATTCACTTGCTTAAAAAAATTTTATCCACGCATTGTACAAATTTGTCTAACAATTTTGTAAAGCGGCCATAACCATCTCCACCGTTTCAATTTTAGTATATGTTCTGTAGAAGAAAAAATACCTTCTCACTACAGTTTAGTGAGAAGAACAAACACCTTCTCATTAAAATACACAGAAAGATTTTAGGTCCACAGAAGACAATATTATAAATCAGTCATGGCACTGGAAAAAAATGATGCATAAATGGGACTATAAAAAAGTCAAAGCTCCATGACGATAATAATGAAGTCTAAGATGAGTTTTGTGAAGGAATTATTAGCCATTAAAATGAATTACTGAAGTATACAAACTTTTCTTTAAGAATCATTAGAAAACAAATTTTTATGTTGGAGTTGATTCATATATTTACTGTTTAGGAGGATGGGTTTGATTGTATCTTTGGTCCCTTCTAGACATGGAGTAGTTCTCAGTAGTTTTAAGAAAGGAGACAAAAAGTATTTTTCATATTTAGATCTTGTCACAGGAATCATCAATTTTAAATAAAGTTCTTTCCAATACTGCTTACCATGAATCCTTTAACTATATTGAATCATTACCAGAGGCAAAAAGTCATCATCTGGAGATAAAGCCTCTTGTATTGAATTCAATTCTGCATTTTCCTCTATTTTTAAAGCAGGATATACCAACTTCTCTTCAGTAGATACGTCTATTCACTCTGCGACAATCATAAGTAAACTTTTTCTCAGTGTGAATGCTCGAGATTCAAGTATACATTTACTGAATCTACTAAGTGCAGGCACTAGTGCTAGGCACTTCCACATATTTCATTTACATTCCACAACAACCCAACTGCGTAAGCAGACTATCACTGTGGCACTTCGTAGACAAGAAAATTATGGCCCCCAAAGCCAAAACTTTTGGCCTGAACTTTCCCCAGGATGAAATGCTGGTAGATGGCTAAGCTTAGGATTCAGATCTCTTGAATCTAGGTTTAGCACAACAGAGCTCAATTTATTCTTCCTTTTCCACATTTTCACAGTTACTTCACCAAACTCAATTGGTTCTTGGAAGACATGGTAATCATTAAAAGATCTGACTTCACACAACCTCACAATGGAACCCTGAACAAAAATATAGTAAAATATATGACCAAAAAGTCATTTTTAAAGTCACTATTAAATTTTTTAAAGAATTAATCCATTAAAAAAAAGTGTTTGCTAAGTACCCTCTGGGTCAGGACACCATGCTAGTCACTACAAATACTGGTAAGAATATTAGTGATCTATCTTTATTTTGAAGCTCACAATCTAATAAGACAATTGTGACACAGCACAAAAAGAGGCAGAAATAAAAGTAAGAGATGAAGCAATCCTTTTGAGCTGGGTTTTGAAAGATAAGCAGCAGGTTTGTCACATTGGGGCAGGGGTAGGATTCAATATTACAGAGATGGAAACAGACTGTTCAAAAGCACAGAGGCTGGGCTTCCCTGGTGGCGCAGTGGTTGAGAATCCGCCTGCCGATGCAGGGGACACGGGTTCGTGCCCCGGTCCAGGAAGATCCCACATGCCGCGGAGCGGCTGGGCCCGTGAGCCATGGCTGCTGAGCCTGTGCGTCCAGAGCCTGTGCTCCACAGTGGGAGAGGCCACAACAGTGAGAGGCCCGTGTGCCGCAAAAAAAAAAAAAAAAAAAAAAGCGCAGAGGCCTAAGACATCATGGCATATGAAAGGAGCCCTTAAGTAACACTGAAAAACGAAGATTAGACAGGATATGCGGGTGGAATTTACATTATGAGTGATGAGAAGCCACTAAAGATTTTTTTTTGGCCACTAAAGATTTTTAAGCAGGGTAGTAACAACCAAATTTGCATTTTTAGAAATCACTCCGGCAGGGCAGCATAGGACGACTAAAGGATGAACTGGAAGCAGGGACACAGTTAGAGCCTATTCTACTAGTCCAGGTGAGTGACATTGAGTCCTTAAAGTTAAGAAGTTAGCAGTCAAGATGGAGAGTTCATGGCAGAAAATGAGACGAGGGAGCTTGAATCAATAATTCACAAATGCCCAGCAAAATGTATGGAACTTATCGGAGGATCAAAATACAAGTTTTTCAAATGAAGGAATAGTTAATGTGAGAATGAGGGAAAGGAAGGGACCAAAGATGATCCCCAGGTTTCTGAGCAAGTAACAGAGAAAAAAACAGGAAGAGCCAGTTTGATAAGATATGATGAGTTCCATTCTAGACAGGCTAATGTTAACGAGTAGAGGAGGCAGGATGCTCAACTTAGAGCTAGTCAGGAAGCCAAAAGAAAAATATGACCTAAAGGTACAAAATTGGAAACAGACAGATACAGGCAGTACTGGACTTAATGGGTTGGTCCAGAAGTGGTATGAAAAGATCAAGAACAGAATCCTGGAGAAACCAATATTTATGGGGGCACATCAGTGGAATAATTAGCAAAGAAGAATGAAACAGAAAAACAAGATAAAACGGAGCACAGATGCCAAAATAATAATTTCTACAAGAAGTGGTTTTCTCAGAAGCAGCCAGGAGGTCACATAAAATATGAACTGCTGAGGCTACTGGGTTTGAAAATAAAGGGGCTGCTGCTGAGCTCTCACCAAGAGCAGTCTGAGTGGAAGACTTCATGCAGAAACCAGATGGCAGAGGGGTAAGGAATGAATGGGGTGTGAGGAACAGACAGTGAGCAGACAGGGAAGGTCAGAAATACAATTACAGAGCCTATAACTTGTGTTCAAATCCATTATTTACTTCTCACACACGTATAAAGAAACCTTCACTCCTCATATCCACTTTTGGTCTCTACGTTCCTCTTGCTTAGGGTCCGAAGACAGCAGTTATTAAACTACACTTAACATACTGCATTAATGAAGTAAGTTGAATTATCTTTCCAAGTGCCTATAAAAATTGCTTCCAGGGGCTAATGGCAGACTCTGGGAGGGCTCACGCCAAGGAGTACTTCCCAGAACTTCTACTGCCAGTGTCCTTGTTCCCATGGTGAGCCACAGCCACCGCCCGCCTCTGCAGGAGACCCTCCAACACTAGCAGGTTGGGAAGCCCGACGTGGGGCTGAGAACCTTCACTCCAGTGGGTGGACTTCTGTGAGGGAATAACTGAATTGTTAAGGTTAAGATCCAAGGATGAAACAGAGAATTTGCTTCATGTTCTGACACTGAATGAAGTCTTCACTATGCACCATATCAACTCCCAAGCTTTGTTCTGTGAAGCACTGTGGTTCAAAAAGATAGTAATAGAGCCGTGTGGACGAAAAGGCTCTTGGTGCTCCAGCCAGGAGTCAGTGCTGTGCCTCTGAGGTGGGAGAGCTGGTCCACAAGAGACCTCCTAGCTCCAAGTAATATCAAACGGCAAAAATCTCCCAGAGATCTCCATCTCAACACCAACACCCAGCTTCACTCAACAACCAGCAAGCTACAGTTCTGGATACCCTATGCCAAACAACTAGCAAGACAGGAACACAACTCCACCCATTAGCAGAGAGGCTGCCTAAAATCATAGTAAGTCCACAGACACCCCAAAACACACCACCAGATGTGGACCTGCCCACCAGAAAGACAAGATCCAACCTCATCCACCAGAACACAGGCACTAATCCCCTCCACCAGGAAGCCTACACAACCCACTGAACCAACTTTAGCCACTGGGGACAGACACCAAAAACAATGGGAACTACGAACCTGCAGCCTGCAAAAAGGAGACCCCAAACACAGTAAGCTAAGCAAAATGAGAAGACAGAAAAACACACAGCAGACGAAGGAGCAAGATAAAAATTCACCAGACCTAACAAATGAAGAGGAAATAGGTAGTCTACCTGAAAAAGAATTCAGAATAATGATAGTAAAGATGATCCAAAATCTTGGAAAGAGAATAGACAAAATGCAAGAAACATTTAACAGACCTAGAAGAACTAAAGATGAAACAAGCAACAATGAACAACACAATAAATGAAATTTAAAATGCTCTAGAAGGGATCAATAGCAGAATAACTGAGGCAGAAGAACGGATAAGTGACCTGGAAGATAAAATAATGGAAATAACTACTGCAGAGCAAAATAAAGAAAAAAGAGTGAAAAGAACTGAGGACAGTCTCAGAGACCTCTGGGACAACATTAAACCCACCAACATTCGAATTATAGGGGCCCCATAAGAAGAAGAGAAAAAGAAAGGGACTGAGAAAGTAGTTGAAGAGATTATAGTTGAAAACTTCCCTAATATGGGAAAGGAAATAGTTAATCAAGTCCAGGAACCACAGAGAGTCCCATACAGGATAAATCCAAGGAGAAACATACCAAGACACATATTAATCAAACTGTCAAAAATTAAATACAAAGAAAACATATTAAAAGCAGCAAGGGAAAAACAACAAATAACACACAAGGGAATCCCCATAAGGTTAACAGCTGATCTTTCAGCAGAAACTGTGCAAGCCAGAAGGGAGTGGCAGGACATATTTAAAGTGATGAATGAGGAAAACCTACAACCAAGATTACTCTACCCAGTAAGGATCTCATTCAGATTTGATGGACAAATTAAAACCTCTAGAGACAAGCAAAAGCTGAGAGAGTTCAGCACCACCAAACCAGCTTTACAACAAATGCTAAAGGAAGGAACTTCTCTAGGCAAGAAACACAAGAGAAGGAAAAGACCTACAATAACAAACCCAAAACAATTAAGAAAATGGGAATAGGAACATACATATCGATAATTACCTTAAATGTAAATGGATTAAATGCTCCCACCAAAAGACACAGATTGGCTGAATGGATACAAAAACAAGACCCATATATATGCTGTCTACAAGAGACCCACTTCAGACCTAGGGACACATACAGACTGAAAGTGAGGGGATGGAAAACGATATTCCATGTAAATGGAAACCAAAAGAAAGCTGGAGTAGCAATTCTCATATCAGTCAAAATAGACTTTAAAATAAAGACTATTAGAAGAGACAAAGAAGGACACTACATAATGATCAAGGGATCGATCCAAGAAGAAGATATAACAATTGTAAATATTTATGCACCCAACACAGGAGCAACTCAATACATAAGGCAAATACTAACAGCCATAAAAGGGGAAATCGACACTAACACATTCATAGTAGGGGACTTTAACACCCCACTTTCACCAATGGACAGATCATCCAAAATGAAAATAAATAAGGAAACACAAGCTTTAAATGATACATTAAACAAGATGGACTTACTTGATATTTATAGGACATTCCATCCAAAAACAACAGAATACACATTTTTCTCAAGTGCTCATGGAACATTCTCCAGGATAGATCATATCTTGGGTCACAAATCAAGCCTTGGTAAATTTAAGAAAATTGAAATCGTATCAAGTATCTTTTCCGACAACAACGCTATGAGACTAGATATCAATTACATGAAAAGATCTGTAAAAGATACAAACACATGGAGGCTAAACAATACAATACTTAATAACGAAGTGATCACTGAAGAAATCAAAGAGGAAATTTAAAAAATACCTAGAAACAAATGACAATGGAGACACGATGACCCAAAATCTATGGGATGCAGCAAAAGCAGTTCTAAGAGGGAAGTTTATAGCAATACAATCCTACCTTAAGAAACAGGAAACATCTCTAATAAACAACCTAACCTTGAACCTAAAGCAATTAGAGAAAGAAGAACAAAAAAACCCCAAAGTTAGCAGAAGGAAAGAAATCATAAAGATCAGATCAGAAATAAATGAAAAAGAAATGAAGGAAACGATAGCAAAGATCAATAAAACTAAAAGCTCGTTCTTTGAGAAGATAAACAAAATTGATAAACCATTAGCCAGACTCATCAAGAAAAAAAGGGAGAAGACTCAAATCAATAGAATTAGAAATGAAAAAGGAGAATAACTGACACTGCAGAAACACAAAAGATCATGAGAGATTACTACAAGCAAATCTATGCCAATAAAACGGACAACCTGGAAGAAATGGACAAATTCTTAGAAATGCACAACCTGCCGAGACTGAGCCAGGAATAAATAGAAAATATGAACAGACCAATCACAATCACTGAAATTGAAACTGTGATTAAAAATCTTCCAACAAAAGCCCAGGACCAGATGGCTTCACAGGTGAATTCTATCAAACATTTAGAGAAGAGCTAACACCTATCCTTCTCAAACTCTTCCAAAATAAAGCAGAGGGAGGAACACTCCCAAACTCATTCTATGAGGCCACCATCACCCTGATACCAAAACCAGACAAGGATGTCACAAAGAAAGAAAACTAAAGGCCAGTATCACTGATGAACATAGATGCAAAAATCTTCAACAAAATACTAGCAAACAGAATCCAAGAGCACATTAAAAGGATCATACACCATGATCAAGTGGGGTTTATTCCAGCAACGCAAGGATTCTTCGGTATACGCAAATCAATGTGATACTAACAAACTGAAGGAGAAAAACCATATGATCATCTCAATAGATGCAGAGAAAGCTTTTGGCAAAATTCAGCACCCATTCATGATAAAAACCCTGCAGAAAGTAGGCACACAGGGAACTTTCCTCAACATAATAAAGGCCATATACGACAAACCCACAGCCAACATCATCCTCAATGGTGAAAAACTGAAAGCATTTCCACTAAGATCAGAAACAAGACAAGGTTGCCCGCTCTCACCACTCTTATTCAACACAGTTTTGGAAGTTTTAGCCACAGCAATCAGAGAAGAAAAGGAAATAAAAGGAATCCAAATCGGAAAAGAAGAAGTAAAGCTGTCACTGTTTGAAGATGACATGATACTATACATAGAAAATCCTAAAGATGCTACCAGAAAACTACTAGAGCTAATCAATGAATTTGATAAAGTAGCAGGATACAAAATTAATGCACACAAATCTCTGGCATTCCTATACACTAATGATGAAAAATCTGAAAGTGAAATCAAAAAAACACTCCCATTTACCATTGCAACAAAAAGAATAAAATATCTAGGAATAAACCTACCTAAGGAGACAAAAGACCTGTATGCAGAAAACTAGAAGACACTGATAAAAGAAATTAAAGATGATACAAATAGATGGAGAGATATACCATGTTCTTGGATTGGAAGAATCAACATTGTGAAAATGACTCTACTACCCAAAGCAATCTACAGATTCAATGCAATCCCTATCAAACTACCACTGGCATTTTTCTCAGAACTAGAACAAAAAAAATCACAATTTGTATGGAAACACAAAAGACCCCGAATAGCCAAAGCAACCTTGAGAACGAAAAACGGAGCTGGAAGAATCAGGCTCCCTGACTTTAGACTATACTACAAAGCTACAGTAATCAAGACAGTATGGTACTGGCACAAAAACAGAAATCGAGATCAAGGGAACAGCATAGAAAGCCCAGAGATAAACCCACACACATATGGTCACCTTATCTTTGATAAAGGAGGCAGGAATGTATAGTGGAGAAAGGACAGCCTCTTCAATAAGTGGTGCTGGGAAAACTGGACAGGTACATGTAAAAGTATGAGATTAGAACACTCCCTAACACCATACACAAAAATAAACTCAAAATGGATTAAAGACCTAAATGTAAGGCCAGACACTTTCAAACTCTTAGAGGAAAACATAGGCAGAACACTCTGACATAAATCATAGCAAGATCCTTTTTGACCCACCTCCTAGAGAAATGGAAATAAAAACAAAAATAAACAAACGGGACCTAAT